>NW_026991719.1:6347052-16347052 GCF_029215605.1 Mirounga angustirostris
CATCCCCCCCTCTACTTCCCATCCCCCTCCTCTTCAGCCTCCCATCCCCCTCCTCCTCCTCCTCCCCTCCCCCTCCTCCTCCCCCTCCCCTCCCCCTCCTCCACCTCCCCTCCCCCCTCCTCCAGGCATACCTGTCTTCCTCCACGCCTCCTCCTCCCATCCCCCCTCCTCGTCAGCCTCCCCTCCCCCTCCTCCTCCCCCTCCCCTCCCCCTCCTCCACCTCCCCTCCCCCTCCTCCAGGCATACCTGTCTTCCTCCACGCCTCCTCCTCCCATCCCCCTCCTCGTCAGCCTCCCATCCCCCTCCCACCCCCACCTCCCATCCCCCCATCTCCACTTTCCACCCCCTTCTCTGCCCCCTCCCTTCCCCTCTCCCCTCCCCGCCTTCCCCAAGCAACCACAGACTTCCTCCCCCTCCTCCCCTCTCCCCTCCCCGCCCCCGTGACCCCCTCCCCCGCCCCTCTCGGTGGGGGCCGGGTCTGGAAAGGTCACGTGGCCCCCTCGGCCTCCCGGTGGGGTGAGGGGGCCGGCTGCCGAACCTGTTCTTTGTTAAGAGGTCAACGCCAGCGCCCAGCTCAGCCGAAAGAGTTACCGACGACCTTCGAAGAGCGGCGCACTCGCAGCACCACCAACCCCCACCCCCGCCCCGCCCCGCCCCCACTCGCCTGCCTGCCGGGCTGTCGCTGCGGGTGGTTCTCCCAAAAAGGCTCAGGCTCACCCTTTCCTCCGGGGGGAGCCTTAGG
The DNA here is from genome assembly GCF_029215605.1 of Mirounga angustirostris. Taxonomy (NCBI): domain Eukaryota; kingdom Metazoa; phylum Chordata; class Mammalia; order Carnivora; family Phocidae; genus Mirounga; species Mirounga angustirostris. The sequence continues at coordinate 6,347,795 of NW_026991719.1, forward strand.
CCCTCGGGGTGGGGTGGGGGGGTGCGGTCCCGTTCCTGATGAGAAACAGGAAAGGGGCAGCGGAGGCGTTGTGCCCCGGGGGAGCTGGCCGGAGGGCCTGGGCCTGGGGGTGGGGCACAAAGGTAAAGGGGGAGCTCCTGGAGGGAGGAGGCCCTCGGGGGAGCTCTGGGCGGTGGAGGCGCAGGATCTGCAGGAGGGGCCGGGCCCCAAAGCTTCGGGCTCTCGTGCTGCGGGCGGGCCCAGGACGGTGTCCCTGGAAGGCTGCTGCGTGCGGGCGCAGAGCTGCCCCCGACCGGCCGGTCCTGTAACCAACACCCGCCCTCCCTGCCCCGGAGAGCGCGGGAGGCCGGGCCGGGCCGGGCCCGCTGTGCGCAGGGGCGTCCTGGGGGCCCCGTCAACCCAGCCTCGGAGCCTCCGTTACGGTGTAACCGCGACGAGAGCGCTCGCACCGTGATCGCGGGGCCTGCCGGAGCCACCTGCCCCGATCGCTGTCTCTCCACCGTGGCCGTAGTATTGGCGACCGAAGGAATGTGTGCTCTTCCTAAAGGAAGACAAAACGGAGCCAATTTTCTGTCCGAGAAAAGAGCAATTCCCAGAGAAGACCCAGTGCCAACGTGAGCTTGCAGGACTTGCCTGTCGTGTTTCCCTGTGCAGAAAAATCTCCATGAGTTGGGGGTGGAAAGGAGGCGAACAGCAAAACAGGGCTCTCAGGGGAGAAATAGCATTCTGATTCTGTTACCTGGTCTTACTAAATATTACTTTTAATGACCGCTCAAAGTCGGACCGTATGAAATTTTACATGCCCAGAATGTATTAACCATTTTCCTGCTGTAGAATATTCATTCCTCTTGTTTAAGCCTGAAGAAATACATCCTAAATTATCCCCCCTCGCGTAGTTATGTAAGTAACCTTTCTCACTGTAACCCTCCGTGCAAAAAAATGAGTAGTTTCCTCCCGCCATGACTAAGTGTGTTGACTTTGCTTGCTTTTGGGTAGCTTGGAATTTGAAGCTTTCTGGTGTTGAGGAAAGAAAACACTGGCCAAGTGACCAAGCCCAGAGCTGCATCTTGTCCTTTGAGACCTCAGATCAGGGAAGAGAGTAGCCTGCAGGGGGGAGAGAGATGCTCGGGGTACCTGGAGAGTGTTTCAAATATCCAGGTATCCCAGTCTTGGAAGGAGCCTGGAAGGGAAACTCCCCAAGCATTGCCTGCCACATTCACTGGGATATCCTGCAAAGCCTAAATGTTTCTGGTGAGGAGTGGAAAATTTCCCTTCTGTTACGTTCTCTGCTAAATATATCGGTTTTTTAATTTATATGCACATGCACATTTTAGTGGAATGGTGGCTATCACCGATTACACAGAACTTGAAGGACTGGAAAGGCACAAATCTCAGTGTGTTGGGACGAGATAGAGGCATCTCATGGAAAGACAGCAGTCACCTCCTGTTAATGACAAACTTCACAGGACTGGGAGGCATCCAGGTAGTTAGTTTGAATGACTCCCTCTTTTTGTGCTGATCACATGAACTGTGTGAGTAAATGGTTTCCCTGAGTTACTTCACCCCACATTTTTGTATTGCATATGGTAAGAAATGTGAGAACAATCAATATATAGCCTTTCCTTTAACAAAACATCACTGCCCCAAACTTCTCTGTAGTGAATGAGAATGCATTCCAGAGCCATCCCCCTCCTCTTCAAAACACTCACATAGTGGGTTTTTGTTCCTTTAATCAACAACTTCAGTGTTAAAATGTGATCGATTGTATATAGCTATTCAAGAGAAAAGAAAACATGTCCACGTTATTCATTAAAGCCAAAAAGTGGAAACAACCCAAATGTCCATCAACAGATAACACAGACGAGATATGATCCATCATACAATGGAATAGTATTCAGCCATAAAAAAAATAGTGAATTCCTGATGTGTGCCACATGGATGAACCTCAGAAATGTTATGCTGAGACAGAAAAGGCTACATATCATATGAGTCTATTCATACAAAATGTCCAGAAAAGATTAATCTATAGAGGGAGTAACCGAGTGGTTTCACTGGACGCAGAAGCAAAGGGATGGGGGGTGAGAGCTCCTGGGTACCAGATTTCCTTTGGGGGTGATGGAAATGTCCTAAAATTATATCATACTCATGATTATACAAACCTTTCTATACTAAAAAACCACCACCAACAACACTGAATTGTACACTTACAGTGGGTGATTTTTATAGCATGTAAATTATATCTCAGTAAAAGTTTCTTAAAATGCAATAGTGTGACAGTTTTTTCAGGCAATGCCTCAAAGTGTAAAGGGGACCCCGGCACAGACCTGTTAAAGATAAAATACCTTCAAAATAGGCCACCCTGAAATCTGTACCAGACACTAGCATTTTCTTGGAGATTTTTCTCTGCGATCCTGCCCCTTCCCGGAACTAAGTCTTCATCACTTTATGTTAGTATATGGACCCAGTCCTTGCAGTGCTTTGCTTCACTGCTTTTCCCACGTGCCTTGCAAAATAATCCATAAATTGATCTCACTGGCGATTTACACAGTTAACCCCCAATTCCTCAAGGACCATTCAAGCTTTCCCCTAACTAAGTTCACCAAACTTAGCTGAGCTGTTTGCATCTCCTCTCCCGATAAACCACCATCCACAGGCAGAAGCATACTTGCCACTGAAACCCAGGACCCACACGCTCAGACACATGTGGCCGGAACCAGCCGCTCACGAAATCACCCTCAACTTTGCCACGTGTGACCTACTAATTTTGTTTATCCATTTTCATTTCATTTTTTTCAATGCTGGTCATCACCTACCCCACTAAATTCACAACCAAGTAGTTATTTGAGGAACCATCCCTCTTTCCCCAGTTTGAAAAATATGGGTCCACTGGGGATATTAGGCAATGACTGGAGACAGTTTGGGTTGTCACAGCTGGGGGAGGGGTGCTGCTAACATCTAGTGGGTGGAGGCAGGGGATGCTGCTCAGCACCCAACACTGCACAAGGGAGTCCCCGCAGCAGAGCGCAATCTGGCCCCGAACACTGCTAGTGCCAGGACGGAGAAATTTTCATCTCAACTCTAGAAATGTCTCCAGTGTCCTCACCTACTCAGCGGGTCTTGTGGCTAACTCTAAAATAAGGTGGAACGGGGGCGCCTGGGTGGCTCAGTCGGTTCAGGATCTGCCCTCAGCTCAGGTCATGATCCCAGGATTCTGGGATGGAGCCCCGCATCCCCCATCAGGCTCCCTGCTCAGCAGGGAGCCGCTTCTCTCTCCCCCTCTGCCCCTCCCCCAACTTGTTCTCATTCTCTCTAATAAATAAAAGAATCTTTAAAAATAAAATAAAAATAACATGGAAGGAGAGAAAATGGTCCATAATCAATAAAGGCAACCTGCTCCTGCCTCCTCTTCCCTCCTCTTCCCTAATATCTTTACCTTCTATATCAGTAACCCAAAGCAGACAATTCGGGTCCCCAGCCAACGTTAGCTCAGAGAGTGGCTCTGACTGCGTTATCAGCATTTAGCTGAGGGCTGATTTGTGCTCAGTGGATCTGTCCACATAACTCACGTGGGGAGTACTTATTATATCCCTGTGAGTCCCCACACAGTCCCCCTAATTTGAACCCTCTTTCTCAGCCTATGGCCGGTCCACAGAGGAGCGTGGGTCTTGCTTACTTGCACCCGAAGTTTTTCTGGCTTTGAGTTCAAGTGTTCTGAAATGAAGGCCACGTCTTTGCCCGCACCGCTGCCTCCGCTGGGGCCCTCTCAGCCTGGTCAGGGAAAGGCAGGCCTGTCTCCCCGCGTGTGCCTTGGCCCCAGTGAGTGTCCACGTGTTCATCCTGCCTCCCGCCATTTGGCACTTTCCACCCACATCCGCCTCGGGCTCCCCCATGCAGCTCCCCCTCCTGCCCTGCCTTCTGCTCTTTGGAAAGTTCCTCTTCCTTCCCTGGCTTTGCTTTCCCATTCTTTCTCATTAAGAATTCAGAAACTGTCCGTGATGTACTTCGTGGGCCTCGGTTCTCATCTCTGAGCCCATGCACCCCACACCTAAATCACATGTACCCTGACACTCCAGCTTGGCCCCACATTGGAATCACTCCGGGGGCATTAAAAACTCCGAGCACAGGAGTGCTCAGTCAGGTAAGCATCTGACTCTTGATCTCGGCTCAGGTTGTGATCTCCGGGTCGTGAGATGGAGCCCCGAGCTGGGCTCTGGGCTCTGTGCTGAGGTGCTGAGCATGGAGCCTGCTTAAGATTCTCTCTCTCTCGGGCACCTGGGTGGCTCAGTTGGTTAAGCGACTGCCTTCGGCTCGGGTCATGATCCCGGAGCCCCTGGATCGAGTCCCGCATCGGGCTCCCTGCTCCGCAGGGAGTCTGCTTCTCCCTCTGACCCTCCCCCCTCTCATGTGCTCTCTCTCATTCTCTCTCTCACAAATAAATAAATAAAATCTTTAAAAAAAAAAAAAAAGATTCTCTCTCTCTCTCTTTGCCCCTTTGCTCCCTTTGCTCCCTTTGCCCCCTTCCCCTCCCCTGCCCACTCACGCATATGCTCTCTCTCTAGAAATAAATAAATAAATACCCCTACCCACTCGAGTCCCACCCCCAGAAATTGGGATTTCTTTAGTCTAGGATATGGCCCCAAGCCTCACAATTTTGAAATCACCCCCAGACAGCGGGCCTATCCTCCCAAGGGCTCAAAAGAGGAGACCCACGGCAGACCCACCACTGCTCACAATGCAGTTGGGGGCAAAGCATGACAATGATTTCGGTGAGCTCAGTGAAGACTGGGGAGCTGGCCAGTTCTGTTCTCATTAGCTGCCAGGGCTCAGGACTTTCCTTTTCAGGAGTGGCACGGAGCTAACTCCTGGGGCTCAACGGACCACTGTGGGCACCTCCTGAATTTCCTTCTGCCTTCTTGCCAGGCAAATGCAGGCTCCTGACTTTGGAGATCCCAGCATCCCTTCCCTCCCTGAAGCTGTGCCTTCAAACACCGTCCGATACCTGGAGAGAGACCCTACACTCACCACAGGTCAGGAAAGAGAGGTGGCTGGGTCAGGGACACTCTGCCTATTGGGGACGACAGGAAGCCATCAAGCACGATTCCGTCCAACGGGCATCCCTGCACAGAGCTGTCCCAGGGAAAACAAAGGATGATTAGCAGTTTTTAAAAATAAACAGAGCATTGATGGACTTTTTTTTTTTTTAATTTGCAACCTTCATAGAACTATGTTAGGAATTTAAGAGAAGGAATTGGCCGATTGAATTCTTTCCTCTGAATTGTTTGTGAGGAAATGAGTCATCCTCTTTACCTCTCTCTGACCTGCGGGCCGTGTACTGCCGTGTAAAGATGTGTCCGTATATGACTTACACTCAGACCTACCACATAATTTGTGGGGCAGAGTGCAAAAAGGCAGACTGTCTTTATAGCCTCCTTGCCCTGTCATGACTTGTAACATTGCACTTCTTCGACACTGTGATACTCACAGGACCAGGGTGGGCTCGCACAGGGTCCCAGGGGCCCACGAAGGAGCCAGTTGAGCACATGTCTGATGACCCCAACCCCTTTGTGCCCCCAGGGCAGAGGGTAGCCGCAGTGCCTTGGTGACCCCCCAGCTCCCAGGTTCGTGCTCCATTGTCCCATTGGACTGCACTTTCAAAACACAACGTCAAGGATAAAATGGATTTCCGTAGGATGGTTGCACGGCATTGAACTCCAGGTGTGATGCCCAATCTGAGCATCGGGCCATGTGTGGATGAACTATCATGCAGCCACAAAGCTGGGCCTGCTTACACTTCTACCACCAGCTAATATTTTTTATTTTCTATAGGTAAGCAAAGGATACATAAATAAAATATTTTCCAAATCACAGGGATGACCCAATAACCAGTTCCACAAATAATTCACGCTTTCAGGGGCAGAATAACGTTTTAAGCACTTTTGCTTTCTCAACTGCCAAAATTTTCCTTTTTTTTTTTTTTTTTACATTGTTAGCATCTATACAGTAAAAACATGCAGTGTATATTTTTTTTAAAATCAGTTCCTTTTGTTGTTCCTACCATACATTTTTTTTTTTTTTTTTTTTGTGGACTGATTTGTAAAATAGACAAAGAGAACTAAGGAGATGTGATTTCTGTTATGGCCAAGAATATGCGCATTCCACAAAACCAGGTTGTCCCTTACTCAAAATATAATGAAATCACTTGCTGATGAGTTTAAAAAGGACCAAAGCAGTATGGATTGTAAATGGCAAAGCATGATGGTAAAGGACTGTCCGCAGATTTCTCACTTCTTCACCCATTTGTCCAGTGCTTCTTGACATAGGAACCGTGAACTTCCTCCACCCCCGCGTTGGGGGCCAGAGCTCCAGGGGTGACATCTTGGGAAGCTGCCTCGGGAACAAACATCTCAGGTGGCCGGAATGCACCCAAACTTTGAGAACCACCGCCCAGGGTAACATCGCCCTGACCGACTGTCCCTGGGCCATGGAGAACAACACTGGCTCCTCCCAGACACACTATGAACTCCTTCTTGTTCTAGCTGCTGGGCTCATTCTTACACATCACTTGGCTAGAACAGCACAAAGCCACAGACACACCTTGTCTGAAGGTGTCCGCACCCGCCCCAGAGGTGTGGAGTCAGCAGCCCCATTCGGAGGGCGTGGGGACCCGTCTCCTGACCCTACACTCACCTCTTGGTCCATGCTGGGTGGAAGGTGCACATGTAGGAGTTAATCACACTCCTTCCCAGCTTCTGGGCTCTCCGAAGCCAGTTGCTGAAAAATACAATTGCCTTTTTGTTCTGTTTCCACTCTGCGGGCACAATCCCCACTCGCAAGGTAGGAGCAAAACCTCGCAATGGAAATCGCTGATGCTCCGGAAACACGTTCCCGTCTTTTCTGCATATAAAATGTTTTTGTTATATCCTTGAGACAGCCATCTGCTAATGTGGTAAATTTTTTCTCAAATGTAATTCTTTCACTGCCATTGCAAACGACTTTCTTGGGGGGTAATTAATTTTCATTAAACCCTATACACATTTTCTTCCATTTCTGAGTGTCTAAAACACCATCTTTCTGTCACTTCTGTGTATCAAGCCATGCACTTACAGTGACTCTTTAGCTCCAGGAGAATCAAGAAAAAGAGCTGGTCCTTGTTTTATGAGCACATTTTGTTTGAAGGATCTCATCTGGCAAAACTTTGCCTCCCTTCCCAGAAATTTTAATTTTGGCACAGATGACGTGTTGGTTTCATTCTTTCAACTACGAATACATTTTAAAATACGAGAGCTACAAAGAGTGCTGAGCACAAAAGAAAATTTCTTAGGGCAAAATAGAAAGAAAATAAAGAGATGGTACAGATGACTGGTTAGAAGCCTTCATAAATTCTGCAAGATGGTGATAACGGTCGAGAACCTGGCAAGAGTTTCAGAGAAATGCACAGGAAGCAAAAACCCACTGCACACATAACGGCCCGGTGTTTCCTTGTGCAATATCCCACAAACCTTCGGGGTCCTCAAAAACATTTTGTAAGCTACACATTTCATGGAGAGGCCCCAGCCTCCTGAAGGCCATCCTCCAACCAGACTTCCTTGCAGGTCTGATGGGACAAAGCTTTCTTTGAAACAAGAGCCAAAAAAAAAAAAAAAAAAGTGGATTAGGGTTGAGCAAAACTTGGCTCTTCCCCAGAGTCTCAGGGTATCTGGTCTTGCCTTTTCTCTTTCTTATCCTCCCGGGTTCTTGTTCTCCATCGTTATTTTGAGTCAGCAAGGAGGAAATGTCAAGGTACTCACTCCTAAGGAACACTCGTGATAGTGCGAATAAGCAAAAGGCAACACTTTGCCTGTTCTTTTTATTAAGAAAGCTTTGTTTGATTTGAGGATGCACTGTTCAAAGTGAAGGACTCCTTGGAGATTCTCTGGATAAGAAAGAGACACATGGTAAACCAGCTCAAGGTCAGGCAGATCGGGTTTTGCTTGGCTTGGTTTTGTAGCGAAGCCCAGAGGCTCTCCAGGAAACCCTCGAGCATGCATTAGTTGGATGTCTCTGTGCATAGAGTCACTTTTCATAAGGATCCGAAGGTGCAGGGGAACGTCAGCCAAGGAGAGCTGCCAAAAATAGCCGACTTCCAGGGCTGCGGAGAAATTGCAAGACCAGCGTAAAAGGACCTAACCCATCGATGCCAAACAGTGGGCTCCTCTTGGTTGCAAAGCGCATACATGCCTGTTGGGAAAGATACAAATAGAAGCATCCATGCTACGGTAGTCTAGTATTGTGTCTGCCTTTCCAGCCCAGCTGAGGTCTTGTAGGGCGAGCCAACATAAACAGCGTAAACCATTATGGGGGTCTGAGGCGTCGGGCTTATCCTATACATGGTCCGAAGCTCCAAAGGCTCCACGAACCCACGTGAGGGGATCTAGTTCACCAAAGGGACAACACAATCAAGCTGAGGGATTAACTATCCTTATCTTGCCTTCCTCCCAAAGCAACACGATGTATGCCCAAGCGATGAGGAAAGCCTAGCAGACAGACCCGAGAGTCTGTGGCATAACTCTGCTCGGAATAAAATAAGTGCCTTCGAACGTATGATATTGTTCATCGGGATTCTCAGATTTTAGGCATTTGGATAACCACTTCTATGGCAAAGCTCGATGCTAGGTACGGACGGAGGGGAGACGGGGAGGATTCAACTGAGAAGCGGCGGCTCTGTGGAGGGACCTACAGTCAGTGAGCCGCGGGCCAGACGGCGCCCGGTTCCCGAGACAAAGCAGGAAGCGGGGCGCAGGTTGAACACCTTCCCCTCAAGTTTACAAATACCGGTACGCAAGTGGGCATGAAGACCTCAGGAGCTTAAAATCCTTTCGCATTTGGGACTGGTCGGGGGCTTAAGGGTCCCCCGGGGCCTGGGGACACAAGGTCCTTTAAAATGACATCCCATGACCCGCACATTCATCCCACGGCTGCAGGCAAGATCACACAAGACAGCAGCTCTGGGGGGAGTCCTGATTCAGTGCATCAGAGAGACTGGGAAAGACCGGCAGGTGAAGCAGGACGCGCCCACGGTGAGAAGTGGGGACTAGGGAAGCCACGTAGTCGACTGATCAACGCTGTGTCTTCTGCGGGGGCACTTCCTCGCCGAGACCTCCCTCACCCTCGTTCTCCACCAGACTCCTCGCTCCTGTGGCAAGGCCTGGCACGCAGTAGGAACCAAGGAAGTTCTACTGAGTGACTGAATGAACGCACGCTGGCTCGTACTCATGAGTACCTAAAATGCGCCACATTCTGTGTGAGGATCCAGATGCGGTGTAGGTGCCAATATCCTGAATTTTCTCAATCATGCTGTCCCACAAATGCATTCACAGTCTCCCCGCTTGACGGTGACTTGCAAAGGTCCCCCAGGTGGTTAGTGGCAAAGATGTGGATCCCACGCCTATCCCACACAAAGCCATGATATTAACCCCAGTGGAGCCAGCCAATAAGAAGAGGTGGGAGAGGGCGCCTGGGTGTCTCAGTCGTTAAGCGTCTGCCTTCAGCTCAGGTCATGATCCCAGGGTCCTGGGATCAAGTCCCACATCGGGCTCCCTGCTCGGCAGGAAGCCTGCTTCTCCCTCTCCCACTCCCCCTGCTTGTGTTCCCTCTCTCGCTGTCTCTCTCTCTGTCAAATAAATAAAATCTTTAAAAAAAAAAAAAAAGAAAGAAAGAAAGAAGAGGTGGGAGAAGGTGGGAAGCTGCCATTTATTAGAAATCCACCGCCTGCTACATACGTTACAGGAACAGCCTCTAATCCACCAGCTAGAGAGCTAATTATCCCCAGTTTACAGACAAGAAGAATGAGGCTTTGAGATTTGCCTGTGGCCACAGATGAATGTGTGTTAGAAGCAGGTTCCTGGGACTCACTCCCAGGGCTTCGGATGCGGTGGATTTCAGTAAGTTCAGAGGCGGTCTATTTAATCCCTTCCCTGGGAAATTCTAGCGCAGCCAGTCTCTGCACTCACTGCCAGTTAGGAAGGCATTCCAGGTGGAGAACCAGCCTGTGTGTTCTGGGAAGTGCAAGTCATTTGGGAGCAGGAACGTCCAGGAAAGGGGAGAGGACGCAGATGAAGCATGATGCTTCTGTGAGCTCAGCGAAGGGTTTAGGGGTTGATTCCACAGGGAATGCGAGCCACTGAAAGGTGGTGTCATGGTTTCCCTAGAAACCAAACAATCATTTATTCAATAGCAATAGAAGTCTGCTCCTGGACCGAACACTGGGCAACTTAATCAATAACTCTTTCTTTTTAGAAGCTCCCCCCGCTCCCACAACACACACAGTGCAGGACTGATAATAATTATGGCAGGACAACAGTCATAAAGGGAGACTACCTTGGACAAATAGAGATTTGTGCTAACACCAGCCTCAGGAGCTTTGCATGGGGTCCTCCTTCTGCCTGGTGATGCCTCTCACTGATTCTTCTGAGTTTTTGTTCAAGCATCATCCTCTCAGTGAGGCCAACCCTGTCTGTGATATTTAAAATGCCCACCCGGGGGCTCCTGGGTGGCTCAGCCAGGTAAGCATCTGACTCTTGTTTCTAGCTCAGGTGATGATCTCGGGGTCCTGGGACTGAACCCCAAGTTGGGCTCCACGCTCAGCGCGGAGTCTGCTTGAGGATTCTCTCTCCCTGTCCCTCTGCCCCTACCCTCACACACTTTCTCTCTCGCTCTCTTAAATAAAGAAATCTCTAAAATAAATAAATAAATAAAAATAAAATAAAATAAGATGCCTGCTTGTCCCCATATTCATATTCTCCAGAACATTTTCAACCCTGGTCTACTTTTTCTTTTCCTTTATAGTGTTTGTCTCCTCCTAACATACTATGTGCTTTTCTGATTTCTTGCAAATCTTGCTTTTGTCCATGTCCTCTGGCTAAGATGCAAGCTCTGCGGAAGGAACATAGATCACCATTTTGTTCTCTGATATACCGCACGTTCGATCTAGAACAGTGTCTGGCACATAAGAAATGCTTGAGTAAATATTTGGTGAACGAGTGTGGGATCTGGGTATCCAGAAGATGGGGAGGAAGAAGAACACAACAAGCAAAAGCACAGACCTGAAGAGCTGGGTTTTGGACCCTACTTCCCTAAATATTTTGAGGAAGCTGCAAGCATTTTTTTTTTCCATCTACAAAATGAGAGCTCTAAGATCACATCACACTCTCAAATCTATGACGTAATTAAATGAACACTAAATATCCCACGTACAGCAAAGCCCACCCACAGGGTAGGGGTCAACAACAGCATCTATAGATTGGCAAGAAAGGGCCCCCACGGTAAGATTGGTAGGAGGAAGGCTAATCCGCTAGCCTGTGCCCTCGGGATAGCTGCGTTCAGCCAGGGGCAATGAGTCACGTGCAACAAGGTATGTTTCAGAAACTCAGCCCAATCGTGTCGGGGCAGGTAAAATGGTCATGGGGAGGGTGAGCCTGACACCCCTGCTTAACTCAACGTGTCCAGGGCAACTCCTAGAAACAATACAAGCTCCAATCTGAACCACTTTTCAGATGGGTCTCCCCAAGTCACCTTGAAGTGAGCCAGTCGCTGATGATCGCTATGCGTGCGTCTTAGCTCAAATAGATTCACCATCTTTGCATCTGGTCAGCAGGGCAGACTCAGTTCAGATTTCCCCTTGTTCTCAGAAGCTGTAACACCTGGGCACAATGCTGGACGTAATGCCGACCACATACCCCCGCGCATCCTACTACACGATTACGGTTATTATTGTTAATGGCTTTCCAGAATGCTCCCCAAACCCCATTAGCGGCTCTCCTTGCTCACTCACCTGAGCAAGTGGATTTCAAGAGGAAATAAGGGGCCTTTGTGGGAGAAGTAATGCAACGGAATACAGAGCTGAATGTTTTGCTCAAGAGGTTAGCAGGAGGAAACAGCGAGATGCCACGAATAGCATAAAATGTGTCCCTTCTGGGAGCAGTAAAGGAACATCTGCACAAATCCGGGTAAGCCAGGGACGTGTCGGGCCAGGCTTTCTCTGCTGGGGGCAGGGACGGGGCGCTGTCTTGTGCATTGTTCAATGTTTAGCAGCATCCCTGCCTAGATGTCCCACTAGATGCCAGTACCCAGTTGTGACAAGGGAAAATGCCTCCAGACATTGTGAAATGTCCCCTCTAGGAAGGCCACCTGACTCCCAATTGAGACCCACTACAGTAACTTAACGAGTACAGCAAACCCAACCAGTTCGAGTCATGAGACTCTCCAACTGGGGTCTCTGGAAGGGGGTAGAGGAAAGAAGAGAGAACGTGGGGAGGTTCTGATGATGGTTCGAGGAGCAGGGTCTGGGAGTGGCATGGAGCCCCTCTCCCAACGGACTGGCCAAGACCTCATCTAAGTGCGAGCCAGGCTGAGAACCTCACTTAGCATCATGGCCAGAAAAAACAAAAGCAGTAATGAGGTTTGCTGAGCCCATCATATTGTCTATCACACATACATGCTTGTAAATGTCTGCCCCCCCTTGGGTTTGTGAGCATGCACACAAACCCAAGCATGGAGCAGGGGTTGCCTAGGGGGAGGGGAAGTGGAGGTCTGAGACGAGAGAGCGCAGGAGGCTTGCTTTTCACCATTTGGAACTTTGTAATTTTATGCCGTGACTATGCATGACTATTAAAAAAGAGTGAATTTTGTTTCAGGTCATCACTAGGAAAATAATGAAAGCTTAATGCTCACAACCTACAAAAATGGACACAAATGCTTTCACAGATGAATATCAAGTTGCCTGTGTTATTGAAGACCAGATTTTTGTCTTCTGAGGGGATGAAAGGCAGGGCATCTCAGAGTCAGTCCATGTGAATAGGCTTTCCCGAAAATCAATTATATCTGTTTCTTTCAATCCATCTCTGCCAGAGCTAACAGTGCTTGATCACCTTCCCAGTAACTGGAACCCAAATGTGTCTCCATGAATCCATAGTATTAAAACAGCTCAGGCTGATTTTAATGTCATTCATGACTCAATTTCATACGAGTCTTCTCTGTTGCTACTTGAAAGGTTCTTGCTATAATGTCCATTCTAATTCGGCTTGCTAAACATATTTTACTTAATGTTCCCAAATAGTAAATATATGGAGAGGTTCTCACTGAAAGTTCACAATTCTTATTGACGGAAAATCTCCCACTAGAACTTACACACGTGCTTTGGCTTTCTTCCCTACTGGCTTGCAGAATGCAAATCCTAGGAGAGAGCAGAGTTGTTTGAGGTGTGTTGTTTTGTTGCTTTTTGCAATATTTCCTGATAATAAAAGTCCTTGCCAGAGGCTCCCTCCCCCTCCTCCTCAGTATTTCCAATTCAGTTGCTAACTCCAAAGAATAAATGCACAGGCTTTTACTGTTACCGGGCAAAGGTTAATCACTCTGATTGCACCAGCAGAAAGACTACTGAGATCGCCAAGGCCAAACTTTTTTGTTTAAGGATTTTTAAGTTTTTTAAATCCCTGAAAACACTACGGTTTGGGAGTAGTTAGAAAATAATTTTCAGGTCACCACTCTTGTATGCTCACTAGACTAAAATTTGGGTTCTTTTGAAGGTTTGTACCGGTCAGCTTTTCCTGCATAACAAAATTTAATGACTTAAAACAACTACCATTCATTTTGGTCAGAAATTTGGACTGGGCTCAGCTGAGGGGATCTTCTAGCCTTGGCTGGGCTCATGGATCTGTAGTTGGCTTTCAGGTGAGCTGGAGATTGGCTGCTTCTAAAACGGTTTCTCTCTGTGCCATAGAGACTATCATCCTCCTGAAGGCTGGGCGGAGTGTTGAGAGAGACGAGGGACCTAAGACCTCTTGACATCTGGGCCTGGAAGTGACATCATTGTCCCGAGTATCACATTCTATGGGCCAAAGCAAGTCACGAGGCCAGACCAGAGTTGAAGGGAGGGAGGATAGAGCTGTTATTGATGGAAGTAGTTGCAAACTCCTGTCGCAAAGGCAAATCTGTCAAGTAGGACAGAAGGATGATGACCATTCTTACAATCTGCAATCGCATTTATTTCTTATTTTCTTGATCACATCCTCCTATATTGTAGCTATTAAAATTTAACCCTACTGAAAAGAATGGGTCCAAAGAGTGGAAAACCGGAGACCTCCATTGGATTCTGATTTCACACAAGCCCAGATACCTGAATGTATGTTATTTAATGAGCTTTGAAAAGTCGGGCTAACTATCTGTCCTCAAAATATAACCTTGAACATCAGATTCTTCAGTTACTCCCAAAGCTACCTGTTTTGTTGCTTGGTAGAATAATTATCCATCTCCCGAGCAGGGGAAAATCATGTGATCTTTGTAGAGATAATGCTGTTAGAGCAATGGAAAAAAATTTGATTTGATATAAGGTTTATATAGCTAAAGCTCATGGACGTTGAACAAAACAGCCTCATTATTTTTGTATTCCATTCAAAATGCAAAGGGTAGTGAGGAAGGAGAGGCAAGGCAAACTTATTAAATGGGGAAAAAAATTGGACAGAATCATTAATTTCTTATTCTTGAGTAAGAAGCACTAACCAAGAATAATGAAAAAGATGATCAGTAGCATCACCCAGGCAAAAACCACGCTTCAGCCACCACTAAAAATGTTCCATGGCTCACAGCCTGTGACCCCCTATGCCCCCCAGTACCCCACCGCACCACCCCACTCCCAGTACTTCAGAGGATCATGGATCCACTAAACACACACAAGGCATGATTTTCTAAATCACAGGGGCTGAAAGAGCTCCACCAAATCACATCCTTCCCGGGCTGTTTATATTTGGAGTATATATTCAAGAGATAAAATTATCCATTCCCCAATATTTCTGGTGTTAAAATAAGAAAAAGAAGTAAGAAAATAAGAAAAAATGCCTTTGGTGATGGGGATGACAACTATGTGTTACTGAACATATATTGAAAATACAGCCCATCGAGTGAACTAAAAAGATCTCAAGAAAGGACAAATTCAATGAAGAAATAACATTATGGATCCCTAAACCTGTAGGTACCTCTGCCTCTTCCCTTTAATTAATGTAATAAATAATTTATTGAGCACTTAATATGAACAAGGCATCATGCTAGTAGTGGGGAAGAGATTAATAAAACATAAGCTCCTTCTCTCAAGAAAATCATAATTTACCAGGAAAGAGAGGCACTTACTAAATAACAGCAATACAAGGTTGAAATAAATGCAGTCAATCATCACAATTCACGGATTCTGTATTTGCCAATTTGCCTACTTGCTAAAATTTATCTGTTGCCCTGAAATCAATATGCCTGGTGCTTTTTAAGTCGCTCAAAAGTCAGGACACATACACTGAAGTGGTAATTTTTGAGTCTCTTGACATGTACCTTCCCAGCTGAGCTGAAACAAGGTGATGCTCTGCCTTCTTCTTTCAGCTGTGAGACTGTAAACAAGCATCCTTTCCCCAGCCTATCTACTGCCAAGTTTTTTTGCTTATTTTTGTGCTTTTGGTTGGTGAGTTCACTGTTTAAAATGGCCCCCTGATGCTGAGGTGCTCTCTAGTGCTCCTAAGCAGTGTGCCTTACGGAGAAATATGTTTTAGATAAGCTTCCTTCAGGCATAAGTTATAATGCTGTTGGCCATCAGTTCAATGTGAATGAATCAATAATATATATGCAATAAGATGTCTTGGGGTGCCTGGGTGGCTCAGTCGGTTAAGCGCCTGCCTTTGGCTCAGGTCATGATCTTAGGATCCTGGGATCCAACCCCATGTCGGGCTCCCTGCTCAGCGGGGAGCCTGCTTCCCCCTCTCCTGCTCCCCCTGCTTGTGCTCTCTCTCTTGCTCTCTCTCTCAAATAAATAAATAAAATCTTTAAAAAAAGACGTCTTTGAACAGGAACATGATAAAACAAGTTTATGTACTGATAGGTTGATGAAAATCTTATGACCAGAGGCTTGCAGGAACCTGACCCCAGATATCCCCTAGGAGCAAAGGTTCAATATTTGCTAATTGAGTGTTCATGAAGAATCTATAGAACAGCAATACTGCAAATAATGAAAATCAATTGTATTTCTTGAATGAATGAGTGAGTGAGTGAGTCACAAGAGGGATAGCTGAAATGCTCTGAATGTTCAGAGACAACTTCCGGTTGAAGGAAAGGGGAGGAATTCATTGGAAGAGGACACATGGGAGCTGAGTCTTGCAGAGTCGATCAGGTGTGGATAAACAAAATTGGTTATACACGCCAGCAGGGTGGAACGGCATGAGCAAAATCATCGATGTGGAAAACCTTGGTGCTTGTCCTGCTTAAGAGCACAAGTCCCAAGATCTTTGAATAGCAGTTCTGTGACTTATGGGATGCATGATGTGACCTCAGGGAAGTTACTCAGTTTCCAGCGAAGTGGGTTAAGAATAGCATCTATCTCATAGGCTGCTGTGGGCATTAAAATCTGTTGTCTTCATTGAGAGCCTCCACCAAGAGCCTCATGGTTGTTAAATATTTAAGACCTATCAGCTATCGCTGTTGTGACTATTTATATTCCTGGGACAGTGGCTATTTCCATTTGGCTCAATCATAAGGCATATGAGGCAAAACTGTGGGAAGCAACACTGGAAATACATGTTCACATCGGGTCCCAAGGACCTTGGATTCTAGATGAAAAGAAACTGCGTTTTCACACCATAGCACTAGGGAGCAAGACTACATTTTTCAACAGGGAACAGCTATGACAGGTTGTGCTCCAGCGTGACCTGGCAGTGGGAGGGGGAATGGATGGGAGGGGGGATGGATGGGCAGGGGCACGGTTGGAGCCTGGGATACCAATGAGGAGATGGATCAGAGGGGAGGTGAGGGTTCCAGGAGGAAATGGAGAAGAGAGAGTTCATGAGATCCGCAAGGAGTCAACTCCTAAGAGTCCAACTTTAGGTACAGGGCGCTGGTAGTGTTTTTGCTGGTTCGGTGGAAGCATTTAGGTTATGGAAATCAGGGAGCCATGAACTTATCCGTATGCATATTAACTGATGAATTCATTAACAAGTGATTTAAAGGTTTTAGGCAAGCAGAATGGTTGGAGGATGGATCCATTTGGATAAACAAGATGGAAAAGGAGCAGAGTTGGGTGGGGACGATGCTGAGTTTTGTTTTCGGTCCGTAGAGTTTGAGAAGCTTCATAAACAGGGGTGATTTTGATGGAAAACTGATAGCCTCGTGCTACCACGACACGCCATCTAAAATCTTCAATCTCAGAATCAAGAGTCTGGAAGCAGGGCTATAATCCTCATGGTTCTTAAGTGAAGCACCAAAAAAAGGGAAGGAGGGAGGGAGGGAAGGAGGGACCAAGAAAGGGAGGGAGAGAGGACTGGCCTTAGGTAGTGAAATTTAGGGTATTTATGAACAAATTGGCTGACATTTTTGTCTTCTCATAGACAACAGCAGGTGCTCGGATGCAGGCTTCTGTGCTGTACATAAATCTGATTGCCAGTCTTTCCTACAGAACACAAACGTACCACAGCCTGACTAAAATTCTAATAGAACACTCAAAAGTTTTGCAAGCATCTTAGCTTTGCCTGAAACACCAATTGTCCAGTGGGGAATAAATAGATGCCCACAACGAAGGTTTTAAATGTCCTCATTCTTCCTCCGTTAATCCAATTCATTCCCCTCTGAGAAATAGCCTGGGGTAGAGATGGGGGGTAAAACCAAAAAGGTGAAATCCTTTTTCTCATATAAAAACAAGCCTCTTTCCTACTTTCAAGTGCAAAAGTGAGTAATCCAAGATGGCAGCTGTAACTGGCGCCCTAGTCTTAGTTAACCCGTGTGTGCTCATTAAAGAGCAGGGGGTACACAGGGCATTTATTTCAATAAAAACAATTAAGTATATACGTTTTGTCTGCTCAGCGTTAATGATTCCCTGTTGACAGAGCTGCACGAGGGGTACTTCTTGGGTTTCAAAGCAAGATTATTGAACAGAAATGACTGTCAAGTCTTATAATTTGGGTAACTGCCAAACAGACCATGGATAAAAGCAGAAAAAGAAAAGGAAAACAAGAAACTGATCCCTGAAGCACTTTTTTTTTTTTCCTATTGGAAAAATTACCTCTGAGGCCCCAACACTTATCTGTTCTGGCCATGCAACCTCCAAAATGGAACACCCGCCATCATACCCACGGCAGGACCACACGACCTTCTCCTAAGCCTGGGAAACCACTTCTAAACCACCTCTCGGGTATCACATCCAATGGGAAGAATTAGGGGAAGGGCTTAAAGTACAAGAAAAACCATCAAGGGCTCTGTATCTGCCACTGTTCTCTCTAGAGTTGAAGGAGAGAATGCTTCCGCCTAACTTCTCACCAGAGAAGTTGGGCATCTGCATTTCATTTTGATACTCCCACTCAATAAAAGATAACGTTTGGGCGCCTGGGTGGCTCAGTTGATTAAGCGACTGCCTTCAGCTCAGGTCATGATCCCAGGGTCCTGGGATCGAGCCCCGCATCGGGCTCCCTGCTCTGCGGGGAGCTTGCTTCTCCCTCTCCCACTCCCCCTGCTTGTGTTCCCTCTCTCGCTGTGTCTCTCTCTGTCAAATAAATAAATAAAATCTTTAAAAAAAATAAATAAATAAAAATAAATAAAAGATAACGTTTGCCCTAAAGTTGAAAAATATTTAAAATACAGTATATTCTCAATGAGCCAGAACATACCCCAATCAAAAGTATGTTTTACGAAACCTGATTTCAAAAAAAAAGTAAGCGATGAAGAAGGAGAAAGTGTCTGGGACGTCATTGAACATACAACTTCCAGAGGGTATCTTGGGGCCAAGAGATAGAAATCAGCCCTCAAAAGGACAGTGGAGGACTTGTTAGCCCATCCGAACACCAGTACCCTGGGCGATGCAGAAGGAGGAGGACTAAAACATTTTTTAGACGGTTGCAATAAGACAGGATCTAAGGAAACCAGGAAATTCACTTCAGGCCCGTAACCCATTCCCCAAAGTTTAACTGTGCTTTTTAGCCTAAAATTGTGCCTTCTTCACAATAAAGGTAGCTCTGAATAAAAGCTAAACAAATAAGAAAAAAATGAAAATTAAGTATTCCAAATGACATATACCAGGAATCATCATTTGACTAATGGGAAGTCAAAAGTCTTCTATTTTTTATATTCACGCTCTTGTGAATGGGGCATCCCCACGACAGCACACTGGGGTCCAGTTTGTGCCTGAGGTCATACCACTGGTTGATTGCAGAGCCCTGAATGGGCATCAGGTGCCAACATGATTCACTGAATGTAATGGCCTTTGACATTCACAGATGCTTGGCCATTGACCCCAACATGTGGATCTGGTTAGGGCGAGGTTCACACTTGACATTTGGAGGCAGATAATAAATAATTATCTCTACCCTTTAGATGCTGATGTATACCCTCACCCATGTTGTGACACCCAGAAATGTATCCAGACACTGCCAAGTGTTCCCAGAGGGGGCATGGGGACAAAAATCCCTCCCCAGTGGAATGACTGAGTTTGGAGATAGAGATGTCGTCCTGCCTATCCAGATCTCATCTTCAAGCCCAGTCAACCACCTAAGGATCTGCTCCTACTGACCTAGAAAACAGTTGTAATGGCTGCACCTCACAGACCTACTTCTAACCCCCTCATAAGAATTATTGGCCTCCCACTCAGCTCTTTACTCCAGGTCTCCAGTCCCTGCACTGGGGTCTCCAATAGGCATCAGCCCAGGAACCTTAGAACCTCACCAACTACCCCCATATCTCCACCATCCTGTTCCTACTTCCACTCACAATCAAGGCAAGGGGATTTAATACCCACCATCTAGACTTGTTTCCACTTACCTTAAGGATAACATAGCAAAGGGATCTGCAAGTTGGCGGATTAAGACAGATTGTCTCATCACTTGCCTTGAACAACTGTCTTTCGATTAAGGAGTCAATGACTAAGGGTTCAGGCTTATCATGAGGATTCGGCAACCAGTAAGTGTTTATTCAACGCAAAGCAAGTCCCATGAGGACACGGCAGTCTGGGAAGTCTCCAGCGTTCTCTCATTCAGGAACCCACTGGAACAGGAGACTCATCTGACGGTTCATCATTGTGTCTTCTACACTTGGAGGAGAGTCTGAAATATCATTGACAGTCAATAAATATTTGTTGAATGAGTTAATTTACTTCTCAAAACACTAGGTAAATGAATATTAACTAAGGGCATATTGCGTGTTCTGTGCTGGTTTAAGCAGAATGAATGAATGAATGAATCCATAAATCAATCAGTGATTCCTTGATAACATGGTATCTTTCAAGTGGCAGAGACCTCCATTTTCATATTAGAAGTTGCAGTCGGCAGGATTCTGAGATGCCCCAGACATTCCTGACCCCTGGCATATACATACCTTCTCCGTTATTCAGTCACATACTAACCTAGGTGTTTCCGTGAAAGGATTTTGCAGGTGCACTTAAATCCCAAATCAACTGACCTTAAGAAAGAGAGATTATCCTTGGCGGGTCTGACCTAACTAGAGACCTTAAAGGTGACAGGCTTTTTCCTGGAAAGAGATTTGAAAGGTAAGGGGGAACTGGGTGAGGCAGAGTCTCTGCTGCTGGATTTAAAGACGAAGCCATGTGGCAAAGAATGTGGGTGGTTTCCACGAGCTGACAGCCGGCAGGGAAGCAGGGACCTCATCTCTACAGTTGCCAAGAACTGCGTTCTGCCTCAGTCACAGGAGCTTGCAAAAGGACCAGGCCTTCCGATGAGAACTACAGCCCCAGAGTCCAGGTGAGGTCAGTGCCTTCAGTGCAGACTTGTGAGACCTGAGCAGAGAGCGTGACCACACCGTGCCCAGGCTTCTGACCTGCGAACTCTGAACGAACCAGTTTCAAGCCAGCAGGTTTGCGATGCTCTAGGATATGGCAATAGAAACTGATAGAGGGTTCAAAACAACATAGTCATTCAATAAAAAGACCACAGAGTTAATTCTCGTATTAATGGGGCAAAGTTGGTGTCCCGTATGACCAAGTGTCTGAGAAATGCATTCAGCCTCACACTTAGAGATGTCCTGACTTAATTCTTCATCTGCTCCCGCCCCACGGAGGGGGCCCTGCTATCTGCCTGAAGCTTTTGTTGTGTTAATCATGGTGAGGGCCACACTGGAAAGATGGAGCTTTAAAATCCCAAGAACAAGGGGAGGGACAAAGGGGAAGAGGAATGGAGGGATGGGACAGAAGTAAGAGCCCATAATGAGCACCATGCTTGAAAGCAAACTGGGGAGGGGTCACGGGGGGCAAGAAAGAGATTCTGAGGACATTTGCCATTTGTATATGATCATAGGAGAGAAAGAGGAGAGAGGTTTTACCACGTTCAGTTACGCTGGACTGCGAATCAAAACCCGGTTTGGGCAATTGCACAATTTTTATTATTTTTATTATTTCTTAGACACCAGATTGACATTTTTAAATGTGACTTCTTGGGAGAATGGCACTTCATGCCGGCGCAAAAGTCCCAGCTTCCTTCCTACAGGTCACACTAGTATTCTCAGACTGGCCTAAGGGAAGGTGAACACAGCCTTCCCTTCCCCATTCTTGTCTTCTCCTAGCTCTTCCTAGTCCTGCCTCGAGGCCTCAGGTCTGGGAAAATTCCCTGAGGATCCATAAGCGCAAGTCTACATTTAAAAAAAAAAAAAAGGCCTGTCTCCCTCTTGAAGCTTGCTGCTTAGTACCTTACCGCACAACAGAGACTGCAGAAATGGGGGGGTTAGGGTGCTAATGCACAGACTAGAGATCTTGTTTAGTATCCCTCAGTACGCAGGACAGCACCCCAACAAAGGATATCCAGCCCCAAATGTCAATAGTGCTGAGGTGGAGAAACTCTGATTTACAACCTTTGGTGGGCAAGGATTGAAGATCAAAGACACCACGGAGAGTGATGGAAACCAAGCTCCCATAGGCAGGTTTCTATGTTTGGAATATTTGATGTTTTTGTGCAGGAAAAAAAAAAGGGCAAAGAAAAAAAGCACCATTATTTTTCAGGTTAAAAAAAATTACTGCAATGAAAGGCACATGATGATAGAGTTCTTTAGCTGCCCACAGAGTAACCGTAAGTGAAAAGAGTACAGAAAACTGCAGACCAGTTTCAGAACCCTTCCTAAAGCTGCCCCACGATGCAAGGATTCTCAATGACTCTCCTGGGCTGCTTTTCCGCGCTTCCTGGGGCTCCATGCATTTCGCTGACCTGGTTTATGTTTGCAGGATGGATACAAGGCTGTGCCGTTCTGAGAGGTAGGGTAGATGGGTTTAGGTCCCAGGATTGGGCACCCAGAGTCTTTGTAGGAGATTCTACAGGAAGAGGAGATGTCATCGGTGGGGATGACTAGACAGCAGGACTGAAGACAGCAGAGATGGGCTGGCCACCGAGGTTCCAACCAACATATGCTCTTTCTCTAAGTGGCTTCCTAGATGCATGGGACACATGGGTCAGGGAAGGGCAAGCAGAGAGCTGGGATTCAGTCTCAGGAATGCCCTTGCCTCCAGCTTCCCACCCATGACCTTGAACTGACCAGCAAGCCTCTGTGCTCTCCGGGAGCCGTGGTGTGCTACAGATGCATGGAGGCCCGAGGAGCTTGTCTGCCTGAGCTAGTGAAATCAGAGGAGGGGGGATGCTCGCATCCGCATCCGATAGACTCCAGGGGACCCACACAGAGAGGCAGAGCCGGAGCGGCTCATGGGCCGATGATGGCCAAGGTAACACAGTCGAGAGACACAATTCCCTCTTATCGTGCAATTACATGTCTTTACATTTTCTGGCTTTCCTTCTTACCTGCTTTCTCTACGAGTGCATAAATCTTCAGTTTCCATGCAACAGGATTGATGGAAGCATATAAAGAGGCGTAAAACGAATCATCGATTTCATCTTACCTTTTCCCTTTGTTGTGGCAGAAGCAACCAGCCTTTGGACAGCTTCCCCACACACTCCTTCATCCCACGTTGACTTGCCCCGGTGAGGTAGCCGCAGCTCGTCCTTTGGCGGGCCTTTGCCTTGTTCCAGAATGCTCTGCATGAAATGGCAGTGAAAGTCCAAAATCATTCTCTTCCTTTTCTTTTTTTTAAAAGTAAGCTCTATGCCCAAAGTGGGGCCCAAACTCACAACCCCAAGATCAAGAGTTGCACGCTCTACGACTAAGCCAGCCAGGCGCCCCATTCTCTTCCTTACTTAATGTTAGCTTGATGCCCATAGTTTTATAATAATCCTATGATAGAAAGAACTTTATCTTCACGGATTTTACCGTAACCATTTAGTGATGATTTTGAGCTCTCATGTGCCCCATCTCTCTCTCTTTTTTTAAATTCAGTGAAATTTAACATTTATTGAGTTTCTACTCAGGGCCAAGTTCTGTGCTGGGCTGTTGGGGGTGGGGGTTGGTTTAAAGCTGAACCAAACATCCATCAGCTCTTGAAGAGCTTTTGTTGTTTTTTTCTCTGCTGCATGCCAATGAAACCAATGGATTGTTTCATTGAACAAATTAACTGAGTACCTACTATGAGCAGAAACATAGTGAAACCCATCCGGAGGAGGAAAATAGATAAGAAATATGGGTATTGGGAAACTAAGAAACATGACATGAAATCAGGGGTAACAACAGCATGCAGAATTTATCTGCGTTTGGGGGAAGGGGGCGCCATGTTTAGCTCCAAGCTTCCAAGCAACCAATTGAAGAGAGAAACAAGATCACCCCATGTATCCCCAGTATAAAAACAAGCAGAGAAAAGAAATGAGAACACTGCTACTCTTCCAGAAAGAACGTTCTCTCTCTCTTATTCTCATAACATGGACTCTTCCATGGTGTGACGCTAATGATGTTTCTGGAAGACACACAGGGAAGCAAAGTACCTAGGAGCTCACACCAGAGGGTCCAAGGGCAGCACGTGGGTAAACAGACATGGCACGCCACGGGAGAATCTAGAGAAAGGACACCTCAAAAGACCTTGCGGAACAGGCACTGAAGGTAAGACTTCCAGAAGCAGAAAGAGCAACATTCCAAGCAGAGAGCACAGCCTAAGCAAAGACTCAAGAGTTCGAAGGAGACAGAACATCTTTTCAAACACACAAGCTGCCTGGGGTGGCTTGAGTTTAGGTCTCATAGCCGCAGGTGAAGGGAGATAAACTACAAAGGCAGGATGAAGCCAGACGGTGAAATCTCCTGAAGGCGACCTGAGGGGTTGAGACATTATTTTGTACGTTGTGTTTTGACCGGAATGGGGAGGCATGGGATGTTTATAACAACAGCCAGGAGCCTTGAGATTGATAGGTTAGAAGAAGGGGAGGTGGCAAGACCCAACCCAGGGCTAGGTAGTGACAGTGTAAAGAAGAGAAGGACAAGGGCGCCTGGGTGGCTCAGTTGGTTAAGCGACTGCCTTCAGCTCAGGTCATGATCCTGGAGTCCCGGGATCGAGTCCCATATCGGGCTCCTTGCTTAGCAGGGGGTCTGCTTCTCCCTCTGATCCTCCCCCCTCTCATGTGCGCTCTTTCTCTCAAATAAATAAATAAAATCTTTAAAAAAAAAAAAAAAAGAAGAGAAGGACATGGGACAGTGGACGGAGGAAATGAGGAGGATAGAAGAAAGAACCATGGGAAGGTGGCATTGACTGGCTTTGGCTCATGACTCCATCCTTGGCAAAGATCCTTGGCTTGGAATATAGATGCTCTGCAGAGTTTGCTAGATGAGGAACTATGTGTTGAAGACAGGGGGAAAAGATATGACAAAAAAGGCTTTGGGTTTTATAACCTGAACAGCCGGAAGGATTCCAGCAGCATTAACTAGACTAAAGAAGACGGATGAGTCTGAATTGTTTTTACAATATGCAAATGGAGGTTCCGATCTGTGGTGGCTTGAAGGGCACTGGCTGCAGAAGAGGCAGAAGGAGTGATAGAAATATTCTGCACCTTGACTGGGTTGTTAGGCACGGATGTGAACATTTGAACCCCCCCCCCGCCCAGTGGCACAAGTAAGAGCTATGTGTTTTATTGCATATTAATTATACCTCCATAAATTAAGGCTTTTTTGAATGAATTTAAAATTTCCAGCAGACAAAGGTAGAGATTTTAGTTCTGCCCTAAAGGAACCCATACAGGCAAATACATACAAAAGAATCCAACAATAGGGAGAAATATAAGGTGCGGAATATAAAGGGCAGAGCATAGTCCTGGCTGGGGTTTGGGGAAAGCTCATGGGCGGTGCTATTTGAACTGGGTTTTGAAGAATACACATACCAGAAATAAAACTGCCAAAAGGAAAGACAGGAACCGTAATTTGCTAATGACTCATTGCATGATCAAGTTGAGACACATTTATTGCAACGCATTTTAAGGCAATGCAAATGCACACGAGGGTATGCCTCCGAAAGGGACTGGTAGGCAGCGTGGAAGAACACGGGTTGGAGCTGGGCTGTTTTCAGGGTAAGCTCCGGCTATGCCCTTTATTGGTTGTGTGGCATTGGGAAGCTTTCTGCAGGTGCATATGCTGATATCCCTACTATCTGGTAGTGGTGAAGATGAGGTCAGTCAATGAATGTGAACTGTTCACAGTGTCTGTGAGTATAAACTCATGATGTGATTACATAACAAGGGCCTATGCTTAGTATTAATATGATTGTTAAATGGGGCACCTGGGTGGCTCAGTCGGTTACGCATCTGCCTTCCGCTCAGGTCATGATCTAGGGGTCCTGGGATCGAGCCCCATGTCTGGCTCCCTGCTCAGCGGGGAGTCTGCTTAACCCTCTGCCTCTCCCCCCTGGCTTGTGCTCTCTCTCTCTTTCAAAAAAAAAAAAAGAAAAAGAAAGAAAGAAAATGATTGTTAAAATAACACACCAAACAATACCCATCCAGTTGGCAAGGCTTATTTTCAAATATTTCAGGTCTGAATGTTTCAAGGTTGGTGTTTCTCAGTCTTGACTGAGGACTCTCTGCAGTGTCTAATGTTAAATCGAAAACGTGTTAAACATTTATCACGGCGATGCGTATCTAAAACAGAGAACATTCTAACCATATGTGTATGGAGGGCGTGTGGGCTGTGGAGGATTTTTCCCTCCTCGGTTACGTGGTGATCATGTGTCCCTGCTGATTGTGTGGGAGGTGGGGAATCACATCGCACATTCTAGCCCCTGGCCCCTTGCAGAGTGTTTGAGGCCAGAGAAATCACAGACAGAAGAATCTGTTGGTTTAAAAGATTTGTCTCAGAAACCATCAAGCCCCTGACTGATCTCACTAACCAACCATGAGTCCAAGATTGATCTTTCCCCAACCTGATCTCATGAATCAAGCAAATTGCCTTTCCGCCATCCCCGGAATGCTTAGCAACTCCAGCTTACAAAGAGGCATCAAGGGAGGGGAACAGTCTTCCTGCATAGAAAAGCGCTTCTAATGATCTGTGCCCAGTGCGACATACCAGAGCAATCACTGGGGGACAGAGGTAAATGGTGAGAGACCAAGTCTCGTGGGGAGTGCTTTTTTATTTTTATTTTTTTAATTTTTTTTTTAAGATTTTATTTATTTGAGAGAGAGAGAATGAGTGAGAGAGAGCGCGCACATGAGAGAGGGGAGGGTCAGAGGGAGAAGCAGACTCCCCGCTCAACAGGGAGCCCAATGCGGGACTCGATCCCGGGACTCCAGGATCATGACCCGAGCTGAAGGCAGTCGCTTAACCAACTGAGCCACCCAGGCGTCCCGGGGAGTGCTTTTTTAGATGACGGTATATTTAGAATAGTCTCCCTCCCCAGCTGCCAGAATCCTTGCCAAGGCTGTCGGGTCTGCACTTTTATTGCGGGCAGGCATTGGTTTACTCACTTAAAAATTATAAAAAGCCAATGGGGTTTTCTTATCTTTCTCTTGGTTGTGTCGGGGAAGCTGGTGTCTTCTCATTTCCGCATCGTCTCTCATTGATTGTAGTGACAAGAACCGTCTTTAAGTGGAAATTGTGAACATGCCCAAGAGCTAATGAGGGACAGATTGACTTCAGTGAAGTGAGGGACAAACTACAATGGAAGACGGAACCTGGACATCTTGTTTGAAGGCAACATGAATGGCACCATGACGTATTTCTGAGTCTCGGACGGAAGCTCTGCAGAGAGGGAAGGCGACTGTCAGAAGTGAGCTGTTTGCCACACCCCTCGTAGCTTGGGAGGCCATCTGTAGGGACACGTTTTCTAGAAGTCATAACGTCCCCTGGAGACACTCGTGAAGGGTGGCCATGCTTCTGTAACTAACCTTGGTTTTTCCACCTTCAGTATCTTATGCCATGGATAATCTTTCAGAATTCCTTATCTATTTCAGATCTACCATGCACTAACTACCCAGCACCCAGCATGTGGTCCAGGGACCTGAGTCCTCATCCTAGCTCATGTGCCAATTAAGACAACACCAAGTAAGAGATCAGAATGCTGGAGTTCCAAGTTCTGCTTGGCTGTGGAGTGTTGGGTGGCATCTCAAGTCCTTAGGAAAGGCTGTATGTTAGTTATCTATTGCTGTATAATAAATCCTTCCAAAATTTAGTGACTTAAGCCAACCATAATCATTCATTACATGTCCAAGTTTCTTCCAGTGCAGAATCCAGACAGGACACAGAACGGATGGCTTGTCCTTGGTTCACAATATCTGGGCTTCTGCTGGAAAACTTAAAAGAAGCATCTGAAGAGCAGAGGCTGTAGGGCCCACCTCCAAGGTGGCTCACTCAACATGACAGGCATGTTGGTGCCGGCTGTCGGCAGGAGGCTCCCGATCCTCTCCACGAGGACTTCTGTACAGGACTGCTTGAGCATCCTCACAACGGGGTCCCAGTTCCCCCAGAGTGGGTGGGCCACGACTCCAAAGAGAAAACCAGAATGATTATTATGACCTAGCCTCCGAAGGCACACACCACCACTTTCTCAGTATTCTACTGGTCACAAAGATCAGCCAAATTCAAGCTGGAGGAGGTGAGGCAGAGGCGTGGACACCGGGAGGTGAGGACCATCGGGGGCTGCTTGAAGACTTGCTACCACAGGCAGCATAAGACGGCTAGCCGTGGGGTCTGGGGGCATGGCTGGTGGATGCAGTCCACTGGTGTAGACTGGTGCTATGTAACATAAGCTCTCAAGCCACACCATTTGGGTTCACGTCCCAGCCTACCCCTTGCCCTGTGGCCTAAAGCAAATTGCTGAATGGCTCTGTGGCTCAGTCTCCACATATTTAAAATGTGGTAGATTAGATTATTGGCAAATACGAATTCCCAGCAGCGCCTCCCCGTCACCAGCCTTCATGTGGGGAGTATACTTCGCGACTCCATCAGTGTTGAGCTTGGCTCTATGGCTTGCTTTGAACTCATGGTGGGCAGAGTGCACTTTCCCACCTCTTGATTTCAGGCTCTGCAGTGTGCATCACTTTGCCAATGCGAGATGTGACACGAGAAGAGGCTTGAAATGGGTTTGCACAGCTTTGCTGTCCTCTTGCACGTCTCCCAGCGTTGTGGGAGACACGTACTCCAGTCACACCCCTGGTTGCAAGAAAAAGAGACATGCCTGGAGCAACGTGAACCCCACCTGCAGCTTGGAGCTGTGCCCAGACTGGATCCCTTGAGTCTCAGCGGAACTGTGGACAGCCGACATGTTAGGAGAGATTGAATGATTGGTGCGTTCAGCCACACAAGTTTTGTGGGGCTGTTTGTTACACAGGATTACTGAGGCAATGGCTAACTGATGCAGGGGGGCAATAATGGAATCTGTCACACGGGGTCGTGAGGATTGCACGAGATGATCCAGGTAGAGTGCTGATAACGCCGCCGTGGGCTGCTGGGGCTTCCTCAGAGAGCCTTCAGCCCGCCTCTCAGCATGCAGGCTGCCTCTGCACCCCCTCCGCCCGCCCTCTCTCCTCAGTGCATGCATTTCACCTTGCTCCAGGCCTCCTTGTCCTGCACTGAACTCTGCTTCATCCTCTCATACCTTTCCACACCTTTCCAGGTGGTAAGCGGCTAATTAAGCCACGTTAGCACAATGGTGGGAAAATATTCTATCCACTTCACCCCCTCCCACCTTCCTGGGAATCAGTGATTTGTTATTTGTTTGTTTTAAACATTTATTGGAGTCAAGGGCTCCTTTTGTTTCCCCACGAGAAATGAGTCACGGTGAACAATTCGGGCGAAGGATTCGGGATGGGCAGGCTGTTTCAGGCCGGGAGGCGGAGGAGGGCTGCTGAAAAGTGAGGACAGTTGCTTTGAAGCTGGTGGAGCTCTGAGGCAGCCCGGCCCCTCCGAACACAGAGGTCCCATTCAGGTCCTTGCCAAGCCCTCCACCGAAGCTCGGGGCCAACAGCCCCCACCTGCGCATGCAGGTGCTCACTGCTGATGACATTGGCTGATGCTGCGAACATTTTCAGAGCGGCAGGAGGTCAGGGGGACGGAAGCACTCCGCGGGCCTCATCTGCAGGAGTCTCCACCCTCTCGATCAGAGCTCACAGCAGGGGTGGGACGCTTTAGGCGAGGCGTTCATGCAGTCTAGCCGAGCAGCGTTTCTCAGCCACTACACACATCTGGGTCTGGCTCCTTCTCTGTAGCGGGGGCTGTCCTGTGCAGTGTCGGATGTCGAGCGGCATCCCTGGCCTCCGCCCACCAGATGCCGGGAGCACCTTTCCGCCCCAAGTAGGGACAACCGAAGATGTCTACAGATATTGCCAATTGTCCCCGGGTGCAAAATCTCCTCCAGTTGAGAACCACTGAGCGAGAGGCTCGGGAATATGGGATTGCGGGGATGAGTAAGGGAGAAAGACCTGTAGGTGAGGAACAGTAACATCATGGGCTTACTCTCCCAGACCCAAGTGGGGAGGGAGGAGGAGACGGTCAGAATCATGAGCTCTGTGTATCCCCAAAGGCAGAATGGGCATCGGTGACCCTGCTCCCCACCCTCCACGCTGTCCTCTGACATATGTGTCCCCCAGGAAAGTCTTGCATCCTTCTCCCTCTCCCTGTCAACTGATTTATCCCCGGGTGGTCAGAGCCCCTTTCATCCCAGAAGACCCTAGAGCAATCCGGTTTGGGCCCTAAGACCAGTTCTCCTTAGAAGAACGTGTTTTTCCGCCCTGGCTGTCCCCTAGAATAACCCGGGGATCCTTACAGAACCCTGATGCTGAGGCCGGACTCCACCCTCCAGCGTCTGCTTTCATTTGTCCGATGCGGGGCCTCGGGGAGCTAGGCTTGGTGGAAAAGCTCTCATCTCACCGAGGAACGGCTCTCCCTTATCTGGAATTTTAGTTCTACTTCACCTCTCTGTTTCCACGTCTCTCCGGCACTTCTAAAAATGTGTCTAATTTGCCCATTTCATTCTGGTTGTTGTAATGGAAGCAAAAGCCCATCCCTGACCACTAGCAAAAGTCACTACGAGATTTTTAATCCCCTCACCTGACACTAATATACAGCCAGGGTTGAGGAACCTCGTTTGAGAAAAGGCATAAGCCAATGGTTCTCAGAGCATGGCCTGAGCTAGCAGCCTCACCTCTGAACTTGTTAGAGATTCTGATTCCTGGGCCCCATCCCAGATCTGCTGAATCAGGAGCTCTGAGGACGGAGCCCCGCAACCTGTGCTTACTCTAGACTCCCAGGTGATTCTGATGCACATCTCAAGTGTTCGAATCCCTGTTGGAGGTGGCTCTTCCCTAGCTCTGTTCAGTTGTCACAGGCTCTGCCCACCTCGGCCCTGACCGAGTCCAACCCGCCACCTCCCCCCACCCCGGCACTAGGCGAGGCTTGCTAAGATGGAGCTAGGCACCCTTGGAGGGCCCTGGCCTCCCGGGAGAGGCACCTCACTGCTGTCTCAGCCCACTCCCCTCTCATGGTCCAGGTTAGACGCGCACCCAGGCCTCTGTGTGGTTTATCGATTTTGTGCTCAAGCTCCAGGAGCTCTGTGATCTGCTCTGAGCTCCAGCCTCACCCTGACACCTTGAGAACTTCTAGCCAGCTCCCCAGAGTCTCGACGGGTCCCAGAATCAGGGTCCAGAACCACCAATGCCCACGGATGCCTGCACCTGAGCTTCCTCCCCACCACCTCCAACGCCTTGGGTGCCACTGAACATGAAGACACTTTGCACACCCATATCGTGAGGCCGGCCTCACCCCTGCAGGAGCAGCCCCTGAGTCTATCTACATCTCATTCCCTCGCCCCGGGGCTGGCCCCGCCCCTCCCCCAGGCAGCCTCATGACTGCCTAGGAATGACAGCGGACTCCAGCCAGCCTGCCTCCCCCACCGTTCTTCCTACTTTTCTACCTATTCCAGAACAAGCTCACTCCCTTTTCAGAGAGAGCTTTCCTGTTGCACAGAAAATAGAACACATCAGAGGCTCAAGGGGTTTAAGCCAGTGATGAGGAGGGAAGAGAAAAAGATACAGCAAGACGAAAAGCAGATAAGATTCCGTGGGGAAGAGATCAGGCCAGAAGAACATGGAGACAGAGACACAAGAAAGCGAAATGAGTCACTGCCGTGGAAAAGAAAGGAAAAGACAAGAGGAGAGAATTATATGAGCTGCACTGGAATGTAGAAGGACAAGAAAGCATAAATAAATGTATAGAAATCCGGAGGGAATTTTGATTCTGACAAAGCTTCTCAACAAGTCCTAAAAGGAGGAGGGAAAAAAAACAGATAACGGAGACAGAATTTAACCTATAAACTCGTGTGGAAACTAGCGTGTTCCCATGGGTCTCGAGCATGGGAATTTGCTTTTGTGAGTTATTCCTAGAATATTTGCCTGGCTTCTTAACCCGAGGAACAAAAGACCAAGGTCTTAAAGGGGGATCGTGGGTGAATCTTAATGAGGCCAATTGTATCGGGCTGGATTCTTTGTTGTAAACAGTAGGACTTAACTCTGGCTAGTCTAAACAGAAAATGACTGTATTAAGGAATATTAAGTAGTTCACAGAATCTCCAAGGGGGTGCATCAGACTTGGAGCTGACAGGTCAGCAACAGCCAAAACATCACCAAACAGCTCCAGCAAAGCCCAGCCTGCTGACAAACCTGGAAATAACACGGCAACGTGACCTCCAGCCGGAGAGTAGCGTTTGTGTAGATACAGGAAAGGGACCCATCCATCTTCCCAGCAAGGGGTGGTGTTGACATGTGTCTCTTAATATGCGATTCTCCCAACCCTTTCACAGCGGTTCTCAACCCAAGGCGACTTGACCGACAGGGGACAGTGGGCAATGTCTGCAGACATTTTTACTGTTCATCGCTGTTTGGGGGCAGGGGCCGGGGGGTGGGAAAAATGTTACTGGCATCTGGTGCGCAGAGGCCAGGGATGCTCAGCACCCAGCGACACACAGGACAGCCTCCCGCCACAGACAGTCACCCTGCCCAAAATGTCCATCATGCAGGGGTTGAGAAACTCTGCCCTGCAGAATCAAACCTGCTGTTTTTCACTGAGCCCCTGGCCACCCCCAAATAAGGATCACATTCTCCAGCCCCATTTATAGCAAAGTGAGGCCGCGGGACTCAGTTCCAGCCGTTGGGTTACGGACAGGCATGGTGTGTGTGGCTTTGAGGAGAGGGGCATGCTCTCTGTCCTCGTCAGCACAGGTTGCCGTACCAAACCACCACGGACAAAGCAGCTTCAACGAGGCGCATGTACGGCTCACGGTGCTGGAGGATGGGAAGTCCAGGGTCAGGGGGTGGGGAGGGCTTGGGGCTTCGGGAAGCAGCGCTCAGCAAATCACTCTCAGAAGTCAGGGGACACATGTCCCAGAGCCCTCAGTCCTCGGGCAGGATGCCTCTGAGGCATGTTCCACGGTGTCCGAGGCCCCCAGGCGTGGGCTCTAGCTGCCCGGGGTGCTCGGAGACCTGTGGATGCCCCTCCGTCGGCTGCTGCCTCCCGGGATTGCTCACACGTCAACTGCTTGCACTCCAACCTTGTCTCAGGCTCTGCTTTGGGAGGGGGATCCCAAATCTGGACAGTCTTCTAACTTAAAGCCCAACTCTAGGCATGAAGACAACGTGGATCAATTAATATTTTTAAATAACCGCAATGCAGCAAGGCAGAGCATGGACTCCCCAGCTCGGGGCTGGGGACAGGAACGGACAATTGTCACTCATGGTCTAAAAAACAGGGAACCATGTTAACAAACATACACAGATTCTAGACGGTCAAATCCTGGCACCAAATTAAATATAATTAAGCTTTCGTGTGTGTGCATGCGTGCACGTGTGTGTGTGTGTGTGTTTGGTTCATAAACGTAATGTGTGAAAGCAAAATCAATTGCTCTGCAAAACAGAAACCTGACCCTTCACAAAATAATGTCTTTGTGGACAAAAGAGCGACAAGAGAAGGGAATGTGTGGGATAGCACAGCCCAGGCTCAATTACTTGACTAACTGGATCAGAGTTCTCAAGCAGAAAAGATGAAATATTGATCCTCAGGGGGAGCCGGGGCGGGGGGAGGGGGGCCAGGAGAGAAGAATCCTTATTTCTCCATCCCTGTTCCCCACATCTGCATCTTCACCCCCTCCATGGGGGATCTGTCAGGTCCCAGTCCCCATCCAGGACGATTTCCCACCTTTTATAGGATGAATGATTTTTGGAAGAAACGTCATTGGCCGTAATTGTCACTGAAATAATTATGAAGCCCCCCCACACGCAGAGAAAATAGAACTTTACATAAGTGCCAGTGAAAATGGAATGTCTGAACTATTAGCTATTAGCATTAAAACTTAATGCACAAGCACAAGGTGGAAATGACTCTTTACTATCTCTCATCGACGAAGATTTTTTTTTAAGCACGACTTGCTTCTACTGTAACAGATGGGGAAGTCGGTATTACACATAATGGATAAATGATAAACGCACCAACTAGACTCAGAAAGATACTTCAAAAATCTTTTTTTGCTTTTTGTCATCCTTTGCTTCTGAGCATCCAGGTGGATAATTTCCAATTTTAACAAGGAAGCATAACAAATTCTTGGTGTGACTGCTTAAAATTTGACATAAGTCATGATGGTTCATTTCAACCATTTTAATCATTCCGATCTTTTTTGTTCAATGATGATCACAACTGGATTCATATTCATACTAAAAATATATAGGGATTGTTCTATTTGAGTTGAGGCTGGTGTTTTCGGCATCATCCTAGGCTTCCTACAACAGTGTTAGCTCCAGGCATGAATCTCCCAGAGATTTTGTTGGGCATTTGCAGAAGTATATCAAGCTTGCTTTTCTGCTACCCATCAGTGCCAAGGAGGACAAAGCAGCTATATTTTACTACCAGGAGACTTTCCAATCCTACTTCACAGAGGAAGCCGAATTGAGAAGGGGTCCCTTTACAAGGCCGGAGATGGGGGGGTTGGCTAAGACCATGAAATTAGCTTCTTGGTTTCTGCCTTCCAGACAGGCCTACTTTAGATCCTAATGCAGTTTGCATCCCTCTCAAAAATGACAACAGACCCACATGGCCTCGCATCGGGCATTACGGCTGCTGGTAATGACATGTTCAGATAACTCAGCGTGTACAAGGAGGGGTAACTGCTAATGTACAACGGAGCCCAGCCTCGACCAGAAGAATCCCCTGTCTGGGCCCGACCCAAACTGCTGGCCCATGAACCAGGAGCTAAATGAGTGGTAGTTGTGTGAAGCCATTAAATTTTGGACCCTTTTCAGAATAGCAAAAGCCAACTGATACAAATACTTTTAAAGATTTTTTTTTTTTTACTCTAATGAACGTACAAGAATATTGATCTGAAAATTATATCCCAACTATTCAAAAACTGCAACATTTTCAACGACGAAATGAACTCAATCCTTAAAAGTAATTTTTTTTAAATTAAGTGATCCTGGGCGCCTGGGTGGCTCAGTTGGTTAAGCGACTGCCTTTGGCTCAGGTCATGATTCCGGAGTCCCTGGATCGAGTCCCACATTGGGCTCCCTGCTCGGAAGGGAGCCTGCTTCTCCCTCTGACACTCCCCCCTCTCATGTGCTCTCTCTCATTCTCTCTCACACAAATAAATAAATAAAATCTTTAAAAAAAATAAAAATAAAAAAATAAAAAATAAAATTAAGTGATCCTAAGAGTGACAAGCAAGGAGGATGAGCAAATATCACCGTCTAAAATGTGGTGACAGGCCTCATGGGATTCAATTATTGCTTAGGTGTAACAATAAGAAACCAGGTTATTTATGTAAATCGTCTTCTTGTTTAGAAGCAACAGGATTACTTTTATGTTACTGTTTTAGAATTGAAGTTTAGTTTACCAACAATGAAATGCATAGATCTAAATGGACACTTTGGTTGGTTTTGATGATGCACAAATCACGTAACCTAGCAGAACACAGAACATATCCACCATCCAGACAATTCCATCGTGATTCTTCCTAGTTAATCCTTCTCTACCCAGAAGCAACCGCAGACCTGCCGTCTGTCCCTACAGATTAGATTTGTCTTTCCTAGAACTTCACATAATCCTGCGGCAGCTACTCTTCTGTGACTGGCTTCTTTCACTCAGCGTGATGTGTGGGAAATTCGTCTTTGCATGTTGTCGTGTGTAGTGCTAGTCCATTCCTTTTTATCAGTGAGTAGTATTCCATCCGATGGCTACGCGACTGCTTCCGTAGCCATTCTCCTGGGCATAGACTCCTGGATGGCTTCCAGGTTTCGGTGACTGTACATAAGACAGCTTCTTGCACAAGGCTTTCGTAACGACATCGTTTACTTTTTCTTAGGTAATTACCTAGGGGTGAGCTTGCTGGGCACCAGGTAGATACGTGCTAAACTTCTTTAAAAAAAAAAAAAAAGTTATTTATTTATTTGAGACAGAGCTCCAGTGCTTTTGAGCAGGGGGAGGGGCAAAGGGAGAGGGAGAAAAGCAGACTCCCCGCTGAGCGCAGGGCCTATGCTGGACTCGATCTCACAACCCTGAGATCACGACCTGAGCCGAAATCAAGTCAGCCACCCAACGAACTGAGCCACCCAGGCGCCCCAATGCATGCTAAACTTCTCTTTATTTTATTTTATTTTCTTCATTATGTTCATTTAGCTAACATATAGTACATCATAAGTTTTTGTTATAGTGTTCAACGATTCATTAGTTGTGTATAACACCCAACACGTGCCCTCCTTAATACCCATCACCCAGTTACCCCATTCCCCCACCCCCCCTTCCTTCTGTAACCCTCAGTTTGGTTCCCGGAGTCTAGAGTCTCTCATGATTTGTCTCCCTCTCTGATTTCTTCCCATTCAGTTTTCCCTCCCTTCCCCTGTGGTCCTCTGCGCTATTCCTTATGTTCCACATATGAGTGAGACCATATGATAATTGTCTTTCTCTGCTTGTCTTACTTCACTTAGGATCATCCCCTCCAGTTCCATCCATGTTGATGCAAATGGCGGGCACGCTAAACCTCTTAACAAACTGCCAAATGTTTCCCAAAGCAGCGGCCCAATGCGGGACTCAATCCCAGGACCCCGGGATCACGACCTGAGCCGAAGGCAGATGCTTAACGACTGAGCCACCCAGGGGGCCCTCCTCCTAGACCTTAATCAACATGCTCACACAGATGTTCTACAGGTCTCGATATAGTGCATTCTTTAAGGTTTTACTTATTTATTTGAGAGAGAGAGAGGGAGAGCACAGAGTGAGAGTGAGATGGAGAAACAGACACCCCACCAAGCAGGGAGCCCAAGGTGGGGCTCAGTCCCAGGACCCCGGGATCACAACCTGAGCTGAAAGCAGATGCTTAACCGACTCAGCCACCCAGGCGCCCCAAGGAGGTGGGGTTTCCTTTCGGGGTGCTGGAAGCACTCTGGAAATACATATGCGATGGTGGCACCACCCGGTGAGTGTCCTAAAGGGTCACTACCACAGCTGTTTCCAGAGGGCATGTGATGGCCCGGATTTGTTTTAGGAAGCCCAGGAGGACTGTGAATTGGAAGAACAAGACTAGAGTTGGGGAGACCAGGAAAGACTACGTAATTCAGGAGACAAGAGATGGGGGAGTAGGAGCGGTGGCGGCAAGAAGATAATGGATGGGAAGTCGGGCCTTGGTGACCTAGCCTCTGGGGACCCGGAATGCCGAGAAGTCCGGAAGGAAGCGCAGATTCCTGGCTTGAGCCGCAAGGTCATCGGGGGCAACCACGTTTCTGAAATATTTTGCTCTGTTCACATTTGCCTTCTCCGTCTTTTGTCCTGCCGGTGCGTGGCTTACCGCGGAGCGGTATGGATTATGTGTCGTCAGTATTTCCATTTTGTACGTGGCTCTGTTGATGCCAAAGCGCTCTGGCTTTCTGCTGATGGAGATGGGGCCCAAGTCCCTGCGGAAAAACAGCTCTCAACCCATCCAAAAAGCTAGGCTGTCCTCTGGGCATCCTGTCCACTTCTAGGACCGTGCTGGCCCCAGAGGAGCTTTTCCAGCTCTGCAGATGTTTAGGATTGCAATTTCTGTTTCGAGCTATAGGTACAGAGAACTCTGCAGCTTATCTGATAAACTGATCGCCTGGAGATAAAAGGTATCTTGGGGAGAGTCATAATGATAAAATCAACCAAGACTTACTATTTTATGTACTAGAAGCCAGGCACCATGATAAGTGCTTGTCCATCAGTGAGTGTCTGTGACCCTCGGAGAACCCAGTGGAAAAGGGAGAATATTACCTTTTACCAGCTGAGGAAACAGAAAGGTTCCAACATAACACAGCCTAAGAGGGGTTGGGGATTTGAAGTTATTTCCGACTCCAAAGCTCCTCACCTCCTTGCTCTCCTGAGTAGAAGACAGGTTACGTTCGATGCAATTGGAAGAGCTGGGTTCTGCTCAATGAGGCCCTAATCCTAAATATTCCAAGGCCTAGCGCCCAGTTATGGATTATGCAGGGCTTTTGCTTCTTGTTTCTATTTTTCCTCCCTCAGTCCCCTCCCTTAGGTGTCAAGAGCAGCCTATTCGAGCACGAGGTTCCACAACGTCCACAGTCCTAGCAAAGCTGCTTTAAATCAACAGGAGCCTGGCAGCTTAAATGACATTCTAAACCAGAGGCCAGCAAACGCTTCCTGTAAGGGCCAGAGAATAAATATTTTAGGTTTTGCTGTCCATATGGTCTCTGCCACAACTCTTCAACTTTGCCATTGTAGCTGAAAGTGGCCATGGACAATATGTTCATGAATGGGCATGGGTGTGTGCCAATAAAACTTTATTTACAAAATCAGGCAGTGGGCCAGGTTTGGCTCATGGGCCATAGTTTGCCTGACCCATGTTCTAAACTAAGGATTTGGGATCATGTTTTTATTTCCTTTATGTATAATCAGCCTGGTCCTCATCGCCAAAAATAATCCGGGAGGGTCGTGGGGGCTACCAAGGACAAAACTGTGGGAGAGTTGAAAGCGCAATCTCTGCTTAAAGCCGGTGCAGAATCATGATCATTACTTTCCTTTCGCCTTTATGGTCTCGGATATCGCGGGGATAATGGCCTAGTTAGAGACTGCGTGGTTATGTTCCACTCAGCAATGCCTAGCCCTCCCTCCAAGCAAAGGAGAAGAAAGAAGAACCATCCAACTAATTAATTCTTTGGTCCCCAGCAATTATGCAGGCCAGGACTAGTGAATTATTTAAAACTAAAAATTAATTATTCAATGAGAGTTCCCGAGACGCATCTCCGGCCATACAGTCGGGAGGAAAAAGCAGGCCATGCCTCCACTACGGAATTCAGCAACGATAAGGCAGGAGTGCAAGCTTTCTGAGGCTGGTTGGGTCTGAGAGTGGAGGAGCCAAAGAGCCTGCTACAGGCATGGGGAGTGGGGCTCAGTCACCCCTAAAGTGCACTGTGTGCTTCACTAAGAAAAGGGTGTGGATATAAATGCACAAATGATCTTAACGTAAATGTCCCTGCCCGTCAGCCAACCGGACCTGAGTGATTAACTCATCCTATGTTTGGCTTTTCTTCTTTCTGTCATAGCGGGTACTTAGAGAAAAGATGACTTTTAGACAAAGGTACTTTAGGCACTTGGTTCTCTTTAGGCACTTGCCTGCTCAGCCCTTGCCTGCTAAGAAGCTGGAAGGGGCAGAACATGAGATCCATCCCAGAATGAACTTTTTTACCAGGCATATGAATGAACTAATCCGACAGATTTCACAGATGATTTTCCTAGGAGCCAATATTTTCCACCAAAGATTTTCTAGCTTTGTATTTTGAAATAATTACAGACTCACAGGAAGTTGCAAAAGTAGTGCAGAAAATCTCTTATTCCCGCCTCCCGTTTCCCGCCAAGAGTGGCGTCTTATAGAACCGTAGTCCATGATCGAAACCAGGAAATTAACATAGGTGGGTTCATTCCTATAACCTACCCCTATCAAGACACAGATATCAACAAGGGAAGCGCCCTTTTATAGTGACATCGGCCCCCACGTCCCCCAACCCCTGGCAGCCAGGGATCTGGTCCCTCTCTCTACACATTGTGTTATTGTGAAGATGCTTCATAATGGGTTATACGATATGTGATCTTTTTTTTTTTCTTTTTTAAAGATTTATTTATTTACTTGAGAGAGAGCGAGCAGGGGGAGCAGCAGAGAGAGAGGGAGAAGCAGACTCCCTGCTGAGCTAGGAGCCCAACTTGGGGCTCAATCCCAGGACCCTGAAATCATGACCTGAGTCAAAATCAAGAGTTGGACTCTTAACCAACCGAGCCACCCAGGCGCCCCAATATGTGACCTTCTGAGACTGGCTTTTCACAGTCAGCATAATTTCCTGGAGATTCATGCAAGTTGCAGTGTGTATCAATAAAGAGCGTGTTCTTTTTCACTGCTGAGTTGTATTTTGTGCATCGTCCAGGCTGATGCCGGGTTTTGGCCGTTACAAATTCAGCAGCTGTAGACAGGTGTCTGTGGGAACCAAAGTTTTCATTTCTCTACAATAATGCCCAGGAGTGATTGCTGTTTTCCAGATTTCCAGAGGGTACCCAACGAACTTATAATGGTTTTATTTTTGTCCCCACATTCCAGTTCCAAAGAAAACCATTCTGCACGCCAACTGTTCAAGTTCCTGATGAGACCTACTGTGAGCCCCAAAAGTCATGGAACACCCCGGCTTTGGTGACTGAACATGATTCAATCCCCTTAGTTTATACAAGAAGCCTACATTAGGAATAAGCTTTTCCTATGCAGTAGGGGTGGGGGGCGGAAGCAGACTTTCTCTGGAAACCGGTGCTTGGTTCCAAATCTGGCTTTAAGAACAACAAAAGGAAGATAGAGGACTTCCAACAGGTATCTGTCAAGGGCCAAAGGAGTCCAGCACACAGTGTCATCTTTCATTCAACCGGGCCCATGTGAACGAGAACGCCTGGCAGAGGTGGATAACGACGGTGTGGGTGGCTTTGCAGGGCTGCCCGGAGCTGAGCATCGCTAAAGAAAATCAACATGTGTAGAGAGAGCTCGGGCTCCTTTCCAACTGCTTCCTCTTGGACGGAGATCTGAGACCCGTGCTTGGGACCTGATATCTGTTAAGACTGGTCAAATAGCCTCCCCACCCCCCGAAGCCCCTCTCCCATGCCTGTAGTCATTCGGCCTGGGTGGTTTTGAAATCAACTCTTTTATGATGAGTAGGTAAAAAAAAAAATGCAGGTACTACCCTCTGAGATTAAGTCTACACCACGTTTTGATTGCACTGTTGGTTTTCGTTGCCCACGGTAGACATTTAGCAACGATTTTCATGCTTCAGGGGAAAACCATGCTGAGTAAGAAAGCAAGTTTTCAATTACTTCGTTCTCACCAGAAGGAGATAGTGGGTCCCACGTGGGTCGAGGCGAGAGGGAGGCGAGCCCGGCCCTGTAAAACTGCCGTCGGTGTGGATGCCCCGGCGAGCAGGCCAGCCCCCACGTCCCCACCATGGCCGGAAGCCGACCCAGAGGCCTGTGTTAAGCACCGAGCAGGTGCTCTCTCATTCTCTTCTGCAAATGCACAGACAAGGATGCTCCCTGCTGCCACTGACCAACCAGAAAAGTACTGTAACAGAGTAGGTGTTCAACCAGCATTTGCAGAATGCGTTCTGAAAAGCTTATTTGTCTGCCGTCATTTGACTGCTACAAAAATATAATGTCACAGTTGTGTGTTCCTCGGCCAGTTATCCTATCAATAGGGCAAAATGGCTATGAACTCAGGAGTCAAACTACCTGGGCTCAAAGACATCTGTTGTTGGCCCTAATATTCCTTAGGCCATGCATAAGCGTCAACAGTAAATGGTGAAGAATCCCCAAAGGGAGGGTAAATGTGAAGGATTCAAATGAAGGAACTCGTTTGGCTTTATCCGCTAACATTTTAACTTTCTTCCCGGGAAGATCCCGTCTTCCAGAATCCCCCTACAGCGCTACCAATGTGCAAGTTCATACATGGGATATTCACTACAGTACTGTTTAAACACGAAAAGCCGGGGAGTAACAGAAATGTCCCGCCAGCGAGACAGGGTGAGACTTGAACCATACATCGCAGCTGTCGCAAACCTTAAAGCATCATTATATGCACTGATGTATACCACCACAACACTCCTTCTAATGGATGGAAAGAGACGGAAAGCAGTTCCATGGTATCGCTAAATAAAAATAAAAATTCAGGAAGGCGGTTGATAAACAGGTTATTGTCATCAGCAAAAGCATTCCACGGATGAACATAACAAGTGTCCCTTTCCAAACGCCACCTCTGTGGGGAAGGGTGGCCAGTTGCTAGCCCTTTGCTTGCTTGAAATGCTTCTGATACATTTTCAAATGAGTTCAATCACTGGCTCAAATGTTTGCCAAACAAGACTTTGTTTTGTTTCTACCGCCTTTACAGTCATGAAACAATTCCGCCGGGAGGAATAGCCATCAAGCACTCTACTCTTCCAGAATGGTGTCTTTGATTCCATTACCATATTGTTCCCATGGTATTCCAATATCGTCCATTTCCTGAGGCACCTTGGCTTCTGCAGTGACTGTCTCCAGGGCTGGGGTGTATCTGTACAAGGCTGCATGAGCTTGCAAATCAGGAAAAGAGAGACACAGAGAAAGACAGAGACACAGAGACTATATAGATAGGAGCCCTTCAAAATGGTGATCGAGGGCGCCTGGGTGGCTCAGTTGGTTAAGCGACTGCCTTCGGCTCAGGTCATGATCCTGGAGTCCCTGGATCGAGTCCTGCATCGGGCTCCCTGCTCGGCAGGGGGTCTGCTTCTCCCTCTGACCGTCTTCCCTCTCGTGCTCTCTGTCTCTCATTCTCTCTCTCTCAAATAAATAAATAAAATCTTTAAAAAAAAAAAATGGTGGGCGCCTGGGTGGCTCAGTTGGTTAAGCGGCTGCCTTTGGCTCAGGTCATGATCCTGGAGTCCCGGGATCGAGTCCCGCATCGGGCTCCCTGCTCAGCGGGGAGTCTGCTTCTCCCTCTGACCCTCCCCCCTCTCATGCTCTCTGTCTCTCACTCTCTCTCTCTCAAATAAATAAATTAATTTAAAAAAATTTTTGAAAAAAAAATGGTGATCGAAAAATCTATCAGATTGTCAGAATTCAGCTTTCTTCAAGTGCTCACATCTCTACAGAAAAGATGATCTTTTTTCCCAGTGAATACATGGCAAATCCTGTCAGTTGTG
The DNA here is from genome assembly GCF_029215605.1 of Mirounga angustirostris. Lineage (NCBI taxonomy): Eukaryota > Metazoa > Chordata > Mammalia > Carnivora > Phocidae > Mirounga > Mirounga angustirostris. The sequence goes on from NW_026991719.1 coordinate 6,390,340, forward strand.
AAATCCAAGAGGTGAGACTGCTTTCTCTAAAAACGCAGCTGGGGAAAAAGTGATGCAATTAGGTGGAGAAGTTAGCCCCCTTGAAAACCAAGTTTCCTTGAGTGGATGAAAGAGTAGGAGATGTGAGAGGTCCCCTCATGTATCCTCCCAGTCTCCATGTGTATTTTCGGATCCACGCTGAGTCCTTTTAAAATATGCACACCAAAATTTTATTTTTAACAAATGCTATCCCAAGGATGCATTAGCGTCTTACCCTCTATCTGTAAACTCACTGAGGGGTGACCTCTACATCTGGGGAATGCCAGGAGGAGGAAGGATTCTGAGAAGAATTCACGGCAAGAGGAGCTGCGGGGGAAGGGGAGCTTTCTGCCTTGGCGGCGAGGGGCAGGCACCTGGCATGGTGTCTCTGAGCAGGAAAGACAAGAGACGGAGAGGACTAAGGTGGCCCACAGACGATGCCATGAACCCACTGACGTGGGGAATTGGTTGGTAAGGGCAACTATTTTGAAACTTGCTTCTTTATGTGGTACAAGGAAAAAACAGACGATTAAGACCCAAATTCTGGCGAAATCTCATTTCATACAAGGAAGATTACCTGGTCAGGAATCTCCATGAACTTAAAAATACGTATTAAATCCAACGAAAGCATGCATATAGTTCAGTCAAAAATTATTATCAAAACGCCCTGCTCCATCCCTCCAAACCCTCATCCCATTCACCCACAAAGCTACAACTTTCTACTCTTATCTCTTTCTTCTACAATTTATCTGCATGTTTCTAAAAAATAAGCACATACTGCTATTTCTTCATTTATTCATTTTGTCGACTTCGATTATGGTAGCTGAGGATTTTGCGGGCTAACAACCCCAGTTAAACTCCTCCCGTTCCCTTCAATCTAGATATTATGATTTTTGTTTAGTCTTTACATTACGGCTTCCTAAGCTCTCTGCAAGGATGGCCGCATTTCCTTTCTTGTACAACTCTGAACACGTTCTGGAATTAACATCTGTCTTGTGCCATTGCTTGGTTTTGTAGAGATGTATGCCGATTGTTTCCACATGTGTTCCAATGCCTGTTGGTGCTTCTGCCAAATGCTCAGACTCACAGAGGCACCTGACTCTCCTCATCTGCACCCCCCCCCGCCCCAAAAAGAGCACCCTGCCCGCCCTGCCCCCTCCTCCTCTGGAACACACTGGTTTGATCTTAAAACCAGGCACACAGCTATTATCCTGAAACCACCCTCCCGCCCGCCAACCATTCTCCAGGCTGGATCTTGTCTCTCCTTGGTTTGCTATTTTGTGTTTCTGCTACACATTCTCCAGGAGCTTCCCAGGAGAGCCATGCCAGGTATGTATTTTTTGTCCCCGCGTGGTAAATAATTTGCTCGTTCTCTCCTCTTTGTTCTACCTGAGTGAGAGCTGCCTGCGTTGGACCCTCCCTCAGAATGTCCTTCTCTCTGCACTTTCTCTCCGGTTCTGCCCCGTGAGGATCCACCTACCTTTGGTCTCTGGCTCTTGGGCTGTGAGCTGTTTTCCTCTGCAGAAATTTTCAGTTCAGCGCTGTCCGCCGGAAAGAGGACATGAGCCCCAAAGTTGATTTTCCAATAGCCAGCATTTAAAAGTAAAAAGTAGAATGATTTTTAAGAATGTATTTTGTTTGATCCAGTATTTAAAAAATGTAATCATTTCATTCTGTAGTCGACGTAAGAATGATGGGTGAGATGTTGCAGCTTGACCGCGTCTCTGAAATCGGGTGTGTGTTTTACACTCCCAGCAGGCCTTGTGATTCTGTTCCAGAACCTGGACTGGATGGCCGGTCCGAAGATCCAAGCGACACCCGGAGATCTTGGAGGATAGGAGGTTTATTTAAGGCCGGCGGGCTCAGAGGAGCGTGGTCTCCAAAGGTCTGAGCCCCGAGGACAAACAAAGGGGGCAATTTATACACTTCTACTTCCGTATACTTGGCACTTTGGACGCGTGCGTGAAGCGGGGCAGGAGGAAGGACCCGGATTGGTGCGCACGCGGGAAGCAGAACAGGGAGAAGAACCCGGAAGAGCCCCGGGGCAAGGACTGGGACTCTCCTGCTGGCTCGGTCGGCCATCTTAGGACACAGATTCTCCTTATCGATTCCATTCTGTGGGCTCTGCTCTGTGTCCTTCCAGAAGCCTTCTGGAACCATGCCTCCGGCTCCACTCCCCGGCTGGAGTGCTCCACTAGCGTTGTAGATCCTACAGTCAGTCCCCTGGCTGCTTCATGCCATGGTTGTTCTGGATCCCTACATGCTTAGTCACTTTGGAACGTTCGAGAGTCCCCCGTGCTCAAGTATTTGGGCCGAGAGGATAGTGTCTTTGGATACAGAGCTGACCAGCCTTTCTGGTGGGTGGCCATCACACAGCCGGCTGGTCAGGTCACTGCCTCGGATTTCTCCTGCCGCACGGCCTGTGATTCGTAATGTGTTCTCGGAATGCTCAAGGGCTCTGTGGAAGGTTCTCAACATTTCCTGGGAACGAACCAGCAATTCTTGGAAGGAGTGACTTCAGCCTTACTGGGTAACAGGCAACAAGGAACTAGGTGTACAGCCAGCAGAGGGCAAGACCCTGCCCACGAGGCTCTCGGGCTGGAAGAGGGACGCAGAGACAGAGGGCAAGGAGGGATGAACACAGGACACATCTCCTCTCTTTCTCATGTGGTTGGGACATCAAGGACTCCAGGTGTGCCCCTGGGCATGCCCGCCCTCCCTCCCTCCTTCTATCTTCCCCTCCTCGCCCCCCCTTTTCCCTCCTTTCCCCCCCACTTCTCGCCAATTCCCCATGGCAGAGAAGACCCAGAGGTCCCCACCAAAAGAAAGTAGAATATAATCCCTTTATGCTTGCTTAGGTGGCAGGATTCCTCACCTGTGTTTGTCATCCTAAAACAACAGACCAGAGCTCACCTCCTAATTTGTTTGTCAAACATCTACGTATAGCATTTATTATCAGCCTGCCACTGTCCTAAACCCTTCTGCAAATATGACCTCATTTAATCCTAACAACCCCTGAAGGAGATACTATTTCTATCTCTCTTTTACAGACGAGAGCACTGAGGCCCAGGGAGGGTCAGTATGTACCACAGTCTGTCCCCAGGCAGTAGCTCCAATCTCTGTGCTCTCAGCCATGGGTGGTGGCTCCCTGTCTCCGTGGGGTTCCTGCACAAATTGATGGAGAATAGGAAATGTTTGGGCGTCTTGCCGTGCAATGGTCTACTCTGCAGAGTGGGTTTAAATCCGGAGCCAAGCCTGAGCTCAGAGCAAGTTCTCAGTTCCAAATGCTCCCTGGGCTTCCATCCTCACCAGCAACTCAAGCTGAGACCTCTCCTTGTCAGCTGCATACAATTCCCTCACTCACCCTTACTCTGCCGGGACCCCAGCTGCCGGAAAAGCCAGCTGCAGACCAGTGGACCCAACCAACCGTCTAGTAATACCTTGGGGTCTGAAACTCCCACTTAATTACATTCCAGCTAAATTTTTGTCCATACTGATTTTGAGCTGTGAACATGTGTTCTAGTTTTTCCTCTCTGCCTTATTCAACTTTCCTGCTTCCAGAGTTTACAACACGTTGGTGAGTTTCAAATCCCTCGTATGTGTCTTGCTAGGAACCAGCAAGCTCGTAATTAATAAGATCTAATGAGTTTGGACAGCACTAATTTATATTACATGATGGTTTTGACAGAAGCTGGGCGGGAGCGAACCTCGGTCCGTGAAGAAAAGGCTGGCTAATCATTTTCATGGTGCAAACGTTGCAGGGACTAGATAAATATATTTTTCAGATCATGGAGCAATGACAACTATTTACATGCATATAAATAGCACGTGCCATGCGATGCGTGCTGTTTCATACATGTAATGATAATCAGATCTTTCGTGTTTAGGGCTGTCAGTTTTACCACATCGTTGGGTAATATAAGTGCCCTCTTGTTTTATTTATTTATTGGTTTGCTCATTTGCTTTTTGTTTTTTATTTATGTATTTCTTTTTCGCTTTGTTGTAACATTTGGGTTTGCCCTGCCTCCTGAGCCTCTTTTTTTTTTTTTTTAAGATTTTTATTTATTTATTTGAGACAGAGAGAATGAGAGAGACAGAGAGCACATGAGAGGGGGGAGGGTCAGAGGGAGAAGCAGGCTCCCTGCTGAGCAGGGAGCCCGATGTGGGACTCCATCCCGGGACTCCGGGATCATGACCTGAGCCGAAAGCAGTCGCTTAACCAACTGAGCCACCCAGGCGCCCCCTCCTGAGCCTCTTGCAGCCCACCCAGACCTAAGAATGGGTACAGACATTCTCATCTCCTAAAATCCTATGCAACTTGCATATCAGTTCTGAGATGCTGGATTCTTTACCTAACAGCCACTCCTAGGTGGAGAGACTGGTGAAGGAGAGGAAAGATTTTCTGAATCAAGGAGCCAACACATGCTGTGAATTTCCTAAAGATGGCATTGATGGGATCAAGAAATATTCCAGGGCGCCTGGGTGGCTCAGTTGGTTAAGCGACTGCCTTCGGCTCAGGTCATGATCCTGGAGTCCCGGGATCGAGTCCCACATCGGGCTCCCTGCTCGGCGGGGAGTCTGCTTCTCCCTCTGACCCTCCTCCCTCTCATGCTCTCTGTCTCTCATTCTCTCTGTCTCAAATAAATAAATAAAATCTTTAAAAAAAAGAAAAAAGAAAAATTCCAAACTTGGAAACAGAGACATTGGAGATAAAGCCTGCTGGTTCTGGAGACAGTGAGGGGCCAGCGGTATATATTCTAGCCTGAAAAAGAGAACTGGACTTTGTGACTCTGTACGTGAACTCTGAGGAGCCTGCATGCCAGTGACACTGAAATTACCTTCGAATTCATTGTCAGGAAGTGAATGAATACAGGAAGGTGGCTTTTGAGCTTTAATAGGATTTTTTCAATAACCGTCTAGGAGTAATTAATTCAGGACAAGTGTTTTTGAAAGTCTATTAAAATATAGCCCTGGTAAATTAATTGGCACGGATTCTTCTGAATTCTCCTTTTAACAAAACTAATAAATTATTTTTCATGCATTTAATAAATATTAGATAACTAGAAATTGAGTTTTCCCTATTGTAGTGCTGATATTTTTAGCTGGCATCCCAAAAATGTGACATTGGGTATTCCAGACATACTCCTGGATTCTAGTGTGGTAATTAGCATCTAATTTCACCGGGTTCTTTTCCCCTCAAGCTCCCCAAAAGTGCCACACAAATTATTAATTATTCTCATTTGTTCATTAAAGCAAGCCCTCAAAGGACATCTTTAAGATGACAGTTTATTAACTTCTTGATTATAATAAAAGTGTAATTGTTTTAAAATATTTTAAATTCAGAACTTTTCTGTGAATTCACAGCAACCTCCCAAATAATCTGACTCGTTGCCATTTTACCCTTCTTCCTGACCCACCCTTTTTAAAAGAACACAGACAAGCAGGTGTCATCCCTTAGGTAACCACAATTGCACGGAATGAACACCTCCCAGCAAGAGACAAAAACTTTTATTTTTGGTTGCTTACTACATCCCACCTGGATGGCTAAGACTTAGCCCACCCACCCCACAAATAGGTGTGGCCTGGACAAAGGTAAGCAGCAAACCCATAGCTGGATGGCATCATAATGGAAGCGCCAGGCTCCCTGTGAGGGCTGGAGAGGAGAATCCGTTCCGTGCCCTTCTCAGCTTCTGGTGTAGCCAGCCATCCTTGGAGTTCCTCGGCTTGTAGACACATGCCCCTAGTCTCTGTCATCAGACAGCCTTCGTCCCCCTGAGGGTCTTCACCTCGTCTTCCTTTGGTGCATGTCTATCTGTTATCTCTGCTTCTTGTAAGGATAGGAGTCATACCGGATGAAGGCTCACTTTCATCCAGAAGGACCTCATCTTAACTCGATTACATCTTCAAAGACCCCATTTCTGAAGAAGGGAACATTCACAAGCCTTAGAGAATGGGACACATATCTTTGCGGGGGAGGAGGGGACACAATTCAACACATAAAACATGAACAGTGGTGCCACCTCTTTTTTTTTTTTTTGCATTTTTAATTTTTTTATTCTTATATTATCCCCATACATTACATCATTAGTTTTAGATGAAGTGTTCCATGATTCATTGTTTGTGCATAACACCCAGTGCTCCATGCAGAACGTGCCCTCCTCAATACCCACCACCAGGCTAACCCATCCTCCCACCCCCCTCCCCTCTAGAACCCTGTTTGTGTTTCAGAGTCCATCGTCTCTCATGGTTCATCTACCCCTCCGATTTCCCCCGCTTCATTCTTCCCCTCCTGCTACCTCCTTCTTTTTTTTTTCTTAACATATATTGCATTATTTGTTTCAGAGGTACAGATCTGAGATTCAACAGTCTTGCACAATTCACAGCACTTACCAGAGCACATACCCTCCCCAGTGTCTATCACCCAATCACCCCATCCCTCCCACCCCACCCCCCACTCCAGCAACCCTCAGTTGGTTTCCTGCAATTAAGAATTCCTCATATCAGTGAAGTCATATGATACGTGTCTTTCTCTGTTTGACTTATTTCGCTCAGCATAACACCCTCCAGTTCCATCCACGTCATTGCAAATGGCAAGATCTCATTTCTTTTGATGGCTGCATAATATTCCATTGTATATATGGACCACCTCTTCTTTATCCCTTCATCTGTCGATGGACATCTGGGCTCTTTCCACAGTTTGGTGCCACATCTCTTCTGCTATGCTCGTTGGAGCACTTCAAGCAAAGCGAAGCTAGAGCTCACAGAAAGCATCTTGCTACTCGAGGTTGGTGTTACTCGTGCAGGCAGCAAACAATGTCTGTAGGTCTTCACGATTTAAAGGTTACCAGTTGGCTCTAGGGTCCCAAATCTACGCAGGGATGCTGCTAAATATCTCACAATGCAAAGGATGGCCCCCACCACAAAGATCGACCCAGCCCAGAATGTCAATAGAGTTGAGACTGAGAAACCCTGCCTCAACCCAAAAAGGGATCCAGTGAGACTTTCGAGCACTTCTCTGTGGGGGATACATTTCTGGGGACAAGCTTGAGAAGCCCTACCTGCCCCATGCCATGTCCATAATCTTATAAACAAGCCCAGTGTGAGGAACCCTCTGTTTTCTGCCCAGATGGCCCCTGTTATGCTGATTTTTTTTTTTTTTTTTTTTTTGCATTAGCAAACAACACGGCACAGATGAGTCTTGAAGATGGAGGGAAGAGTTGTCAGAGGTTCTGGAATTCAGGAATCTCCTTGTTTGGACAGAGATGATCTATCGCTTCTCGGCCTTTTGGCTAAGATCAAGTGTGGACAGCGATGATCTAGCAGAGAACATACGGTTTTAAGCCAGCAGACTCCAGAGTAAGGAGATGTCAGCCCCAGAGAAAAGCAAGTGTTCCAGAAAGGAACAGAGGACAGCTAGAAAATAAATCTCGGTGCCTCAAAACTTTGCTGGTGAGAGTAGACTGCATTCTAGGTGAGCCGCCATGAGAAGGGTGACCTACTGTTGACTCTGAAAAGCTCTGCCTCTCAGGTGACGTCTGCCGAAAGACAGGACCAGGCAAGTCAGAGGAAATGTTTGGTTCATTAAATAATTTGCAGTTCTGAATTTTTTGTTTGTTTTGACTGCACGAACTGCTTCTCTAAATGGACGTTAGGTTTCTGCAGGCTGGTCCCTTAACCTCTCCCCAGTCTTCCTTGTGCATTTCATATTTGCTTAGTTATTTTATGGATTTGCTGCAGGTGGTTAGCTGTGTGGTACTAAATGTCAGCTGAGCATCCTTACACACCCAGGCTGGCTTCTGACTCCGCATTTTGGAAGTGATTTGCTTGGGTGGTAAAACATATTTTCCCAGAAGACGAACGTCCTAAAATGGTGGGCTGACTCAAGCCAGACAACGGAAGCCCCTCATTGCCACACTGTCCCTCAAGGCATGGTGATAGTTTGGAACTTGATCCCCCTGTCTCAGGGCTTTCCTGGACAAACGCCTTTGGTGGGTGAGCCAATGGGGAATTTCAGATCTACGTGTACTGGATTCGTATCAGTGAGACAGAAGGCCGGGGGGCAAGGAATCCCTCAGCAAACAACAGTAGTTTCACTGTCCTCGCTCCCACCGGGGTTCCAGATAAGGCATGAGCAGCATGAATGGGGGCTTTCAAAGTCTGGAAGTTACCAGCTGGGACAGGCACTCTGCATGATGAGTTAGCCTGGGAGACGACCTCTGGGAAAAGACAAGCTTGAGTGGAGGGAGAGGATGAGTGTAGCAGGCAGAATAAAGACCCCCCACCAAAGATATCCACATCGTAATGACAGAACCTGTGAGTCTGTGACCCTTACGTGGCAAAGGCAGGTGTAAGTTACAGATCTTGAGATGCGAGGTGATCCTGGATTATCTGGGGAAGCTCGATGGCATCACGAGGGTCTTTCTAGGAAGGAGGCAGGAAGGTCAGAGGAGGGGAAGGAGGCCTGGGGCGGAAGCCGTGGTCAGAGTCAGAGGTCCGATGATGTCGTCCCACTGGCTGGGAGCATGGAGGGAGGGAGGGGCCAGGAGCCCAGGAATGCAGGTGCCTCTAGAAGCTGGAAGAGGCAAGAAAATGCATTCTCTTCAAGAGCCTCAGGAAGGGACCAGCCCTACGGACCCACTGTCGACCTCTGAGCTCCGGAACCATAAGGGGATAACACGGTGTTATTTCAAGCCCCTCAGCCTCGGATAATTACAACAGCCACAGGACGTCAGCACCGTGACCACCCGGGACAGTGGGGAAGGCGGTGGGGCGCCAGGGATCAGCAGCGGACAGCGGGGAAGGTAGGGAATGCTGGGGCGAGGTGAAGGTTATTCTTCCCTCTCGCCCCCTCCTGCCACCTTCTGTCCCCCTGGCCATGCACCGACACAGAACCTCAAAGGACGCACACCAAGGAGAGGAGGCCTCTCTCTTGCCCCCAGCCTCCCCGTGCACCCTCTCCTGTCCTGGGGGCTTTTGCCACGGCCCTCTGGACCTGTCACTGTTCTCACCGCACGCTCTTTTTAAAAAATGCTTTTTCTTATGGTAAAATTTAGTGCTTCCTTTGGCAGCACATATACTTATTATGGTAAAGTTTACACAACATAGAATTTGCCAATAGGACTATTTTTCAGCACAGTTCCGTGGCATTAAGGACATTCACACTGCCTTCCCTTCAGCTGCGTCCCGTTCGGCACCACAGGTGACAGCCAGGAACTCAGCTTTTGATGGCCACGGTGGACATCCCCCTAATGCCCATCCCCCTAATGCCCACCCCCCTAATGCCCATCCCCCAATGCCCATCCCCCTAATGCCCATCCCCCAATGCCCATCCCCCAATGCCCATCCCCCTAATGCCCATCCCCCTAATGTACACCCCCCTAATGCCCATCCCCCCAATGCCCATGCCCCAATGCCCATCCCCCCAATGCCCATCCCCCTAATGCCCATCCCCCAATGCCCATCCCCCAATGCCCATCCCCCTAATGCCCATCCCCCTAATGCCCATCCCCCAATGCCCATCCCCCAATGCCCATCCCCCTAATGCCCATCCCCCAATGCCCATCCCCCTAATGCCCATCCCCCCAATGCCCATCCCCCAATGCCCATCCCCCTAATGCCCACCCCCCTAATGCCCACCCACCGCTCGGCTTAGTGATGCCGTGAAGGCCATAACCTGATTCCTGGATTTTATCACAACTAGGAGGAAGCAACGTTATTCTGGGGGTGAGCGTAAGAGAATTTCAGGGTCCAGCCTCTGCTCTCGAGGAGGGAAATTCTAAAAGAGCACTTGTCACTCAGTCACGTCCACTGTGTGAAGCTTATTTGGGATTTTGCGGGGCAGAAAGGAAGAAGGAGAGCCAGGTTCTCAGGGGCCGACTTCCTGCCCCGCAGGGAAAGCGGAGAGCGGGTGATTGAATGCCACGTGAAGTGAGCGACTTCTCTGCAGTAGAGATTCTTTGTTGCACCAGGTGGTTCTTTAATTTTCATTTTTATATTTAGCACAACTTCTGAAAGTCTCGTGAAGGGAGGAGTGCAATCATTCCCTGACCAGAGGTGAGTGTGAAGCGGAGTGATGCTCTTGCAAAGCTCAGTAAATAGGAAAGGAGTGGGCCCGCCTGAAGAGCCAGCGATTGTCCACACACGTTGGGGGCAGGCTGCGATGCTCCAGGGTTCCCATTTTCGCTCTTTTACACCGTGGGGAGCACTAACAAAGCCTCCTGTTTGCCTCAAAAGGGAAAATAAGTTCCCCCAGGCATGGCATTTTGTGGGGGGTAACATTTCAGTCCATGATCACATCACTTATCGGTAACCCTGATATTAACAAAAATTAACAGAAATAAAAATAATATTGCCTCTGGTAACCAAGTAAGTTTTGTAGGAAAAAGAAAATCTCATTTTCCTCATTTAAAGATACTCCAAGTGACACTCCAAGTGGCTAACTGGCTTGTCTGCAATCACCCAGTTGGTAAGAAGCAGTGCATGGGGCGCCTGGGTGGCTCAATTGGTTGAGCGACTGCCTTCGGCTCAGGTCATGATCCTGGAGTCCCGGGATCGAGTCCCGCATCGGGCTCCCTGCTTGGCGGGGAGCCTGCTTCTCCCTCTCCCACTCCCCCCTGCTTGTGTTCCCTCTCTCGCTGTGTCTTTCTCTGTCAAATAAATAAATAAAAATTAAAATTAAAAAAAAAAAAAAAGAAGCAGTGCATGATTTTTTTTTTTTTAAGATTTTATTTATTTATTTGACCGAGAGAGAAACACAGTGAGAGAGGGAACACAAGCAGGGGGAGTGGGAGAGGGAGAAGCAGGCTTCCCGCCAAGCAGGGAGCCCGATGCGGGGCTCGATCCCAGGACCTCGGAATCATGACCTGAGCCAAAGGCAGACGCTTAACAACTGAGCCACCCAGGCGCCCCACAAAGTTTGTTTCTTAAAAAGTTAAACATATACCTCCCATGGGATCCAGCTATTCTAGTTCTGGGTATTTATCCAAGAGAAGTGAAAGCATAAGCCCATACAAAAACTTGTAAACAATAAATGTTCAGAGCATCTTTATTTGTCATAGCCCAAAACTGTAAACAACCCATCAACATTGGACTCAGATGTCCATCATTATTTATTTTTCTTTTTTATTATGTTAATCCCCATACATTACATCATTAGTTTTAGATGAAGTGTTCCATGATTCATTGTTTGTGCACAACACCCAGTGCTCCATGCAGAACGTGCCCTCCTCAATACCCATCACCGGGCTAACCCATCCTCCCACCCCCCTCCCTTCTAGAACCCTCAGTTTGTTTTTCAGAGTCCATCGTCTCTCATGGTTCGTCAACCCCTCCGATTTCCCCTGCTTCATTCTTCCCCTCCCGCTACCTTCTTCTTCTTTTTTTTTTTCTTAACATATATTGCATTATTTGTTTCAGAGGTACAGATCTGTGATTCAACAGTCTTGCACAATTCACAGCGCTTACCAGAGCACATACCCTCCCCAGTGTCTATCACCCAGTCACCCCATCCCTCCCACCCCACCCCCCACTCCAGCAACCCTCAGTTTGTTTCCTGAGATTAAGAATTCCTCATATCAGTGAGATCATATGATACATGTCTTTCTCTGTTTGACTTATTTCGCTCAGCATAATACCCTCCAGTTCCATCCACGTCGTTGCAAATGGCAAGATCTCATTCCTTTTGATGGCTGCATAATATTCCATTGTATATATATACCACATCTTCTTTATCCATTCATCTGTCGATGGATCAGATGTCCATCATTAATAAATGGATAAATAAAACACAGTATATCCATACAGTGGAATACTACAAGGCGGTAAAAAGGAATGAAGTAGGGTTTTTTTTTAAGTTTTATTTACTTAAGTAATCTCTACCCCCAAAGTGGGGCTCGAACTCATGACCCCGAGATCAGTACACTGAGCAGCATGGATGGATCTCAGAATTATTATACCGACAGGAGGAGAGAAGCCAGACAAAAAAGAATATAAATTACATACTTCTATCTATAGGAACTCTAAAAAATGTGACAGAAGGCTGATCAGTGGTTACCTGGGAATAAAAGAATGGGGAGAGGCCTGAGGAAGGGCTTACGAGGGACAGGAGGAAACTCTTGAGGGTGATGGTTATTGTGGTAAGCAAAATGATGCCCCTCCCTCCAAAGATGTCCCTGTCCTAATTCCCAGAACCTGTGAATATGTCACTCTACATGGCCACCGGGAATTATGGTTGCCCATGGAATTCTGGCTGCTGATCATCTGACTTTAAGATAGGGAAATTATCCTGGATTATCTGGGTGGACCCAATATCTCGATGACGGTCCTCATAGGCGGAAGAGGGAAGCGGAAGGGTCCAGAGTTGGAGAAGGAGATGACACTATGGAGGAACGGTCAGAGATGCAGTGTCCAACTTTGAAGATGGGGCACTCGGCCACAAGCCAAGGAGTGTGGGCAGCCTCTAGCTGCTGGGAAAGGCAAGGAAACAGATTTGCCCTGAAGCCTCAGAAAGGATCACAGCCTTGCTGGCACCTTAATTCTTAGTCCAGTGCAACGGACGTAAGACTTCTGACTTCCACAACTATAAGATACTAAATCTGTGTTGTCTTAAGCCACTAGGTTGGTCACGCTTTGTAATGGCAGCCAGAGGAAACACCTTATTTTGAGCGTGGTGGTCACTTCACCAAGGTGTGAAAACACCAAATGGTGAACATCCATATGCGCGGTTTATGTGTCAGTGATACCTCAATAAAGCTGTTTAAAGGAAAGCTTCTTACAGGATGGATCTCGATTGTGGTTCTTCTTTCCACTCTGACACATCCGCTGAGTGCACAGGAAAACCACCCACGTTGATGGAGTTTATCACGAACATTGCGCGTGGCTCTCTTCGGTCAAGAGCTCGGCGAACACTGGTGCCTGACGGGTATTATAAGCTTGTTCAACATATCTGACCGTGGATTCCTTATGAGAATTTGTCGTTGTTCTAACTTGTTAATGACATAACTACCTGTCTGCAATTCTTCTCTCTCCTTTGGTACTAAGATAACTAACTTATCACATTGCATCAGAAACTGAGCTGGAAATTGTTGTAAAGGTTCTAACTAAACCAGGGATATTAACAACGCTAAAAATCTATGGACACGTCTAGGAGAAATGAGAGTTCTCTACTGCCAAAGAATGATTTCTGTGTGTGGTCCTGCTCTGGCGGGGGCTACCTCACTGCAGTAAAGTGCAGGTGCATTTATAATAAATTGTGAGCTTTGACTCTAACCTTTGTGTTAAGAGTCAAGATGGTAGGGCGCCTGGGTGGCTCAGTCGGTTAAGCGGCTGCCTTCGGCTCAGGTCATGATCCCAGGGTCCTGGGATCGAGCCCCGTATCGGGCTCCGTGCTCCGCGGGAAGCCTGCTTCTCCCTCTCCCACTCCCCCTGCTTGTGTTCCCTCTCTCGCTGTGTCTCTCTCTGTCAAATAAATAAATAAAATCTTAAAAAAAAAAAAAAAAGAGTCAAGATGGTAGGCAGATTCCCATGTGCGCTCGGGTGGGATTCGGTCCTGGTGTGTCAGCCAGCGTCCCTGCAGGAAACAGGAGGCACGCCCGGAAGGGTTAATGGGAAGGGTTAATGAAGAGAGTTAAATAGAAGGGGCTGTGGTGGGTGGGGTCAAGGGAATCCAGAGGGAAGCTGGAGAGGAAGAGAGCTGGGGGTTGGAAACTGCAATGTTGCCTCTCAATTAACCATTCCTCCCAGGCCATGTCTTATGCTCCTGGAGGTGGAACGCACTTCCTGCCCTTTTGACCCTGGGCTTCGTTAAATGACTTGGCTTTGGCCAACGGAATGTGAGCAGATGTGGCGTACACCGTATCTAAACAGAAACTTTAAAGGCACGGGTGTGGTTGACTCACACTTGGGCGTCTGCCCTTGGCCTTGAGGAGCACAGGCTCCAGATAGGATCTGGCTCCAGGTATGGCGAGACGTGTGGAGCTGAGCCAAGTCTAGCTCGGCAGAGCTCAGCAATGCCAAAGCTGATGCACACAGCCTGGGGGCATCGTGAGCAAGGCAGGGTTGCTAAAGCAGCAGCAGAGAAAGCTCACCAAATCTTCTTCCCTTGATTGCGTGTGTGGACTGTGAATACAACAGAATATAACTCCCGTGACTAGGTAACTAATCAGTTGACTTTGAGTCAATCAAAAGGGAGGCATCCGGGGTGGGCCTGGCCTAGTCAGGGGAACTTTATAAAAGGTGGGCCTGACCTAATCAGATGACCTTTACAAAAGTAGGGAGACTCTCCTGGTGGACTCAAAGACAACGCAAACAGCTGCTCGTGAACTGCCTATGAAAAAGACCATCCTCTAGGAGTTGAGGGCCTCAGTCACCTTGATTACAGGCTCGTAAGACCCTGATCCGAGGATCCAGTTTATGCCATGCCCAGACTCCTGACCCAAGAAATCATGAGATAATAAATGTGTGTTGTTTCAAGCCTCTAAATTTGGGGTAATTTGTGGCACAGCAGTGGAAAGACAATTCACCAGAGAATATACATACTCAGTATTGTACCAAGTTATACATTTTTTTTTTTTAAGGTGCTGGGATGAACAGAACAAATGAGTCACACTCCCTTTGTAGTTTACTCCTGCAACTTGAGCGAAGAGGGGCCAGGTAGGAAAGAAATCAGAAGCATTCTCTGCAGAAGGCCTTTTACAATCATTTTCCTGCATAATTGGGGGCTATTTTATTCTAACATGAAGAACCCCCATCCTAAGCCCTTCACTTGCCTGAATCCAAACCCCAGGTTTCCAGCAGGTCTGCTGTCCTCCCCAGGAAGGGACGCTGGCCAGGACCCATCCCCAATCCTCTCTGCAGGCCTCCGTGAGAGCACTCCATCTAGTATGCGGATGGCTATGTCCTTCTGCAGGCTTCCTGCTCTTCCTGGCAGGAATCACGTCTCCAGTCTTCAGCTCTTCCCAAGCATGTCACCAAATGTGTCCTTGCAATCCCCCAAATGCTGGCCAAATGCCTGAGCTAGTCATCCTATTCCAGTCATGAGTTTCCCCAGCATAGCCGTTCTCAAAGTGTGTTCCTCGGACCACAGTCTGCATCTGCTAGGAACTTGTTCGAAATCATTCTTGAGTCCCACCTGCTGAATGAGAAACCCAAGGGTTGGGGCCCAGCCATCTGGGTTTGACAAGTTCTCCTGGAGGTGCTGCTTGCTTTCAAGCTTGAGAATCTCTGCCCTACCCTGATATTTTATATTTTCTTTTTTTTTTTTTAAAGAAGATTTTATTTTTTTATTTTTTTGATTTATTTATTCATGAAAGTGAGAGAGAGAGAGAGAGAGACAGAGGCAGAGGGAGAGAAGCAGGCTCCCCGCCCAGCAGGGAGCCCGATGCGGGACTCGATCCCAGGACCCTGGGACCATGACCCGAGTCGAAGGCAGACGCTTAACCGTCTGAGCCACCCAGGCGCCCCCTGATATTTTATATTTTCAAGGAATGGGCCCCTTAATCATTCCCAGGCCCCTTCCCCCCTCCCCCCATTTTTCTGTAGCTGTTTTATTTTGGATTTTGCACTGAGGTCCTCCCAGTCAGATCACTGATATCGTGTCTGCTCACATTCTTCCTAGGCATTTGAGATACATACTTCAGTGGAACCGTCTTCAATTTGTTGAGCAGTTACTGGGCATTTAACATAAAGCAGAATGCAGAGATTATCTTCCTCTCAAACTGGCCCCAGGAGAAGAGGCAACATTGACCCCACTTTTCAGAGGCAGAATCGGGAGCACAGCCGTTTAAAGTAACCTGTGTGTCACATCCCCACAGCCCGCGGGGCCGACCCCGAAATTCAAAGTCAGGGTGTCTCGCCTTAAAATCACGGCTTGTCGGGCGCCTGGGTGGCTCAGTTTGTTAAGCGACTGCCTTCGGCTCAGGTCATGATCCTGGAGTCCCGGAATCGAGCCCCGCATCGGGCTCCCTGCTCCTCGGGAGGCCTGCTTCTCCCTCTCCCACTCCCCCCTGCTTGTGTTCCCTCTCTCGCTGTGTCTCTCTCTGTCAAATAAATAAATAAAATCTTAAAAAAAAAAAAAATCACGGCTTGTCATCCCAGACTAACTCGTCTCAGAACCTTAGGCTCTGACTTTTAAGAAGTACCAACTGTTTACTGCCTCCAAATAGCTGGCCCCCAAAAGCAGCCCGATGGAGCTAAGGAGGAGCGCCGGGGTCGGAGGTCGGAGAAGCTTCGTTTGCGACCAGCCCCTTCCCGTGGCTTCGCGGCATCGTTTAACACACAACGCGTTGGTCCTACAAGCTTATGGGCCGAGCTTATTCTTTTCGTTCCATGGACAACCGGCACCTCTTTGAGGAACGGAGCAGACCACGCCAAAGGCACACGAAGGTCTTCCCCGGAGGTGTGCATGTGGCACTTGCGAAAGTCACTGTGCCTTTTACTGCACTCCAAGCTCCCTGCCCACCCAGCCGCTCCTGGAAGCAGCTTGCCCTGCCTTGGCGCCAACTTGCCCCCCACCGGCCTCCCCAAGCCCCCTTCCCCGGGGCTTCCGCTGACCCTTCCCTTCCACTTCTGGCCTCCATAGCCTCTGGGGTACCCACCATCCATCTGTGACGTTGGGTGTGGCACCGTGATTATATATCGGGGTTCTTCAGCAAAGCCCCCCACACCCACTGGCCATTCCCCTCCTGCCTCCTGGTTCCCTTGGCCCTGTGCTGGTAAGAGTTGTCACCCAGTGCTCGAGTACCATGAAAACTGAAGGAACTTGTTCGAAATCATTCTTGAGTCCCACCTGCTGAATGAGAAACCCAAGGGTTGGGGCCCAGCCATCTGGGTTTGACCATTAAGTCACGGGCCGCCATCTTTCTTCATCCTCTGAGGTTCTCACCTCAGCGACTGACTGATGCCTTGGGGCCTTCCAAACATTCCATGTTCGGCTGGCCTACGAAAAGAGAGAAGTAAAGCTATAAATCGTTGTTACGTCGGTTTGGGTTTGTTATTGTGCAAAAATATGCATGACATAAAATGTGCCATTTTAATCATTTTAAAGAGGACACTTCCATGGCATTAAGTGTATCCATCACCACTATCCCCTTCCAGAATTTTTTCTTTTTTTTTTTTTTAAGATTTTATTTATTTATTTGACAGAGAGAGGCACAGCGAGAGAGGGAACACAAGCAGGGGGAGTGGGAAAGGGAGACGTAGAAGCAGGCTTCCCGTTGAGCAGGGAGGCGATGTGGGGCTCCATCCCAGGACCTGGAATCATGACGTGAGCCGAAGGCAGACGCTTAACGACTGAGCCACCCAGGCGCCCCCAGCATTTTTTCATCATTCCCAAGAGAAGTTCTGTTCTCATTAAGCAATAAGTCTCCATCCCTAACTCCCCTAGGTCTTGGTAACTACTCTCCTACTTTCTGTTTCCATGAGTTTATTTATTCTAGGTACCTCATAGAAAGAGTCATGTGATATTTGGTCTTTTACGTCCGTATCATATTATTTTTTGAACCAGGAAGACCGTGATAGATGTGGAGACAGAGGATGTGTAGTGATAAATGGAATTGGCCAATGGCCAGTGACATTAGTTCTTTTTTTAAAATTTTATTTATTTATTTGAGAGAGAGAGAGAAAGCATGGGGGGGGGGGGTGGAGCAGAGGGGGAGGGAGAGGGACAAGCAGGCTTTGCACTGAGTGTGGAGTCTGATGGGGCTTGATCCCATGACCCTGAGCTCATGACCTGAGCTGAAACCAAGTGTCAGACACCGACCGGACTGAGCCACCCAGGCGCCCCTATAGAAAGACAGTAAAAGGTAAGTCCCGCAGAGGTGTGAGCAGCAGGGGGTGGGCATCATGGGGGCCATCCTACAGTCTGTCCAACAGGGTGCAAGCAATGAGGGCAGAAACAGCAGTGGGAATCCAGCAAGGGGGGCATTTTGCTCCTCCTCAGTTGGCCTCCGTTGGCCTGAATTCAGTCACCAAACCTGAGAAATAGTCAAACCGTTCACCCCAACACCATGGGGCAGTAAGTATTTTCCAAGAGCTTTTGATTAAGACTGTAATGAAACCGAAGCACCTGGCTGGCTCAGTCTGGAGAGCATGTGACTCTTAATCTTGGGGTCATGAGTTCGAGCCCCACGTTGAGTGTAGAGATTACTTCAACAAATAAATATTTTTTAAAAAAGACTGCAGTGAAACAAGATTGAGGGAAAGATTGGCTTAAAGTATTACTTAGTCATCCTCCACCTGCAAATTTCAGCCCCAGGATAACTCGGAAAAAAAGATCCCCGTTATTTACATTTGCTCTCTATTTTTAACTGCCTTTCTGTTTAAAACATTTAATATCTTCTGAAGCCCTATTAGAGCCCATTGAACCTGCAGCAAGATACTGTATTTATTTTTGTAGCTATTTTGATCCTCTCAGAGAACTTTTTGTTTTCGTCGGAGCTTTTAAGGAAGGTGAAGCAGGTCAACTTGTCTGGCTGACTTGACAACTGGCTGTGCTGGGTTCTTAATAAAATGGTGCTAAATTCAGATCTACTAATCATGTGTCTCTTTTTATGTGGCCCAATTTTTCCATTACTTGAAGTTCCCAAATGCTAATAAACTCTAATGCACTATTTTTGGTGGGAACGGATGCATTATGCTTTTCAGAGTTGATGTTTTTACATAACTAGAAAACATTCTGGAAGAGAGGAAAAACCACCCTCGGAGGGCATACATCAATTGGGTTTTTTTTTTTCCCTATTGATCCGGAGCTGTTTAAGCAGAGAAGCGGGGAGAAAGGTAAATGCAGGCGAGGGAAAAATAACACCTACAGATTCTGCCCGCTTCTACCTTCTGTCTTCTGGGCTACGGGTTCTTTTTGCATCTGCTCATTTCACACTCCCTAAACATACATTTTCAAAGGGGTCTAATTGAAAAAGATGTGTCTGGAAGACAGCAAAGTGACTCCATAAGCCTCTATAAACATGTTGCCACAGAGTCATATGAATTCATAAGCCCTCATTAAAACCCCAACGAGTGCAGATAAAACTAAGGTACAGTGAGAGAAATCGAAAGTGTGAGCAAACTTCTGCGGGAGAATTGACTAAGACGGGGAATGAAAGCCATCTCTAGAAAAGTTCCGTGTCTTGGGCGCCCGGGTGGCTCAGTTGGTTGAGCGACTGCCTTCGGCTCAGGTCATGATCCTGGAGTCCCGGGATCGAGTCCCGCATCGGGCTCCCTCCTCAGCGGGGAGTCTGCTTCTCCCTCTGCCCCTCCTCCCTCTCATGCTCTCTGTCTCTCATTCTCTCTCTCGCAAATAAATAAAATTTAAAAAAAAAAATTAAAAAAAAAGAAAAGTTCCGTGTCTTCATGTGGCTGACGGCTAATGCGGGTGCATAGATAGGTAAAATACACTTAGTGTTATTGTGCTTACTGTATGTAAGTCACGCCTCAGAGTTTAAAGACAGACACCCAACCAAACCCAAGGCTGGAGTAGTAGACACCTGCAACAGAATGTAAACCCGGTAACTAAAAGGCCGCAAAAATCACAGCCCCCTCCTCTGAACTGTTTATTCAGCGTCCCTTCCCTCCCCCCTCCTCCCCGCCCCCAGGCGCCCTCTTCATCTTGTCCCCTACAATAGATATTTTTGTGGCATGTTACTTTATTCATTTTCAAACAGACTCTGGCACAAAGATGTAGCATTTTTATTTTTATTTATTTATTTATTTATTTATTTATTTTTAAGATTTTATTTATTTATTTGAGACAGAGAGAATGAGAGACAGAGAGCATGAGAGGGAAGAGGGCAGAGGGAGAAGCAGACTCCCCGTCGAGCAGGGAGCCCGATGTGGGACTCGATCCCGGGACTCCAGGATCATGACCCGAGCCGAAGGCAGTCGCTTAACCAACTGAGCCACCCAGGCACCCCAAGATGTAGCATTTTTAGAGTTGACTATCAGATTATTCATATTTCCTTCTTGAATGTTTTCTAATTCTCTCCTTCACTGTAGAGGCAAAAATACAAAATGTATCTCTTCTTGGTCTCGCCCAGCAGGATCCTTGTCAACAGCTAACCTGTGTTTCTGGGAACAACCAGGAGGTACTGTGTAGCTTTCAGCTTGCTATAAACAAATCTAGCATTGCTTCTCTTTTTTCTATTCGCGAAGTTGATTTTATTTACTGTTTCTACTAAGGAAAAAAATAATAGTTCTTTGCCCCAGGAAGCTGGAGCCCCAAGTGCCGGGGCTTCACTCTGTGTGGCTCAGAAGACAGATGTGGCAAATGTCTGCTGGGATCGGAACATACGCATGCTAGGACGTATATTTGGGCCGGGTCTCATCGGCATGTGTTTCTCTTTGTTATCTTGCTACCTCTGAAATTAAACGGAAGCCAAACATCAAGGGGAAGGGACTTGTGTGTTTCTTCTGCAGTTTAGTGGGGAAATCACTTTTGGTTACTTTTTCAAATACTAAAGTTTTATTTTGAAAAAAGAAAGCTTTATATTTTAGTTATTTTAGTAACTCTGATAACATTTCTTCCTGACCTTTTTTTTTTGGTTAAGATGAAATTCACATAAGTTTTTTTTTTTTTTAAGTACAATTCAGTGGCATTTAGTATATTCACGGAGTTGTACAAACTTCACCTCCATGTAGATGCAAAACATGTTCCTCATTCCCAAAGGAACCTCGTACCCATTAAACAGTCACTCCTCATTCCATTCCCCCTTTGCTCCAGCCCCAGGCATCCATTAATCTGCTTTCTGTCTCTAATGATTTACCTATTCTGGACATTTCATAGAAATGAAATCATGTGACATGTGACCTTCTGTCTCTGGCTTCTTTCACTCAGCATGTTTCTGAGGTTTATCCACGTTGCAGCATGTGTTGGTAATTCACTAAATTTATTTTAAATGGAAATAATTTTAGATGAAAAATAATAATGTGAAACACAGGTGGGGCATTTATTTATTGAGCACTAACTGTGTACACGAAGGCTGTACACGTCGGGCTCCCTGACTCAGAGACGGTCACCTTTGGGGAATTTTTCCCCTCCCCTCCCACCTTTCTTCAGAGCAGTGTCCATTTTCCCTGGAACCACAGACATCATTTTATTTTATTTTATTTTTCAGACATCATTTTAGAATTGTCACTTTAAGTCATGATATGTTGGGCGCCTGGGTGGCTCAGTTGGTTAAGCGACTGCCTTCAGCTCAGGTCGTGATCTGGGGGTCCTGGGATCGAGCCCCGCATCGGGCTCCCTGCTCGGCGGGAAGCCTGCTTCTCCCTCTCCCACTCCCCCTGCTTGTGTCCCTGCTCTCACTGTCTCTGTCTCTGTCAAATAAATAAATAAAATCTTTAAAAAAATAAATAAATAAGTCATGATATGTTAATAACAGAAGGGCGAGCCCTGTGAGAGTCGCGAAGAGGAGTCAGCGCTCAGGAGCCCTCCACGCTGGCGGGGACAGAGGACACAGAGGTAAAATGACATCAGCAGCTCTGAGCGAAGGCGGATGAGCTGGCTCTGGCCG
This sequence comes from Mirounga angustirostris, assembly GCF_029215605.1. NCBI lineage: Eukaryota > Metazoa > Chordata > Mammalia > Carnivora > Phocidae > Mirounga > Mirounga angustirostris. The sequence goes on from NW_026991719.1 coordinate 6,411,858, forward strand.
GGGAGGGCGGCCCGTAAGGCTCGCGGCTGGGAAAGGTCCTGCGTGGCCATTTGAGCCGACATAGGCCTTGCAGGAACAGTGAGGCTCGGCGGAAAGTGGCGCTCGGAGAACTCAGGGTGATGACCTCATGGACAAAGGGAAGATTTGAGCCAAGACGTGACTGCAAGAATACAAGACAAGGCAGAAGCTGGTTTGTTCAGAGTCCAATATTTATTTGGAAACGAGCAAAATTGGTCCGTGTGAAAGGGAAGCAAAAGAAAAGGAAACCCCTCTCTTTCCTCCCTCCAACCTCCCACAGCCATCCACTGATTTCCAGCCTGCTCCAGCTCAGGGGCAAATGACCCCAGGCGACCACTGCAAGGCCTTCCTGCATCCGAGGAAGCATGGTCTGGCTTCTGCCATGACTCCCAAGAATTTCCCACTATGCCTCTCTTCCCATCCTGCAGAACAGGCCCTTACGGCTCTCTCAACAGGTCTTGTGCATGGAGACTTTTCTCTTTGGTGTTCCTTCTCTCTTCCACACGCCCTCTCTTCCCTCGCCCCCTGGGCCAAGCTCTTCCCCACTCTTCCAGGCCCATCTCTCCAACTCGCGGGTAGAGTAGCTCTCTCCTTTTATACTCCCAGCAAGTATATCTTACTGTTGGAACAGTTGTTTAATCAAAGAAAACATAGTTACCCTGCCCAACAACAGGCATTTCAGATGATGCTGGAACCTCGCAGACCTTCCAACTCAGCCAGAGAACACAAGATGTGAAGTGAAAACCTCAGCTGGTATCAAAGGCAGAGTATGGCAAGTTACCACCCCTTGGTAGAGCCCCTCAGAGTTCCAGATAGTTAGAGGAAGTGGAAATAGCTGAGGGCGATTTGAAAAGCAGACAGGGAATGAAGTAGGTGAAGAAAGCAGGGAGGTCATGACCGAGCAATCGGAGAACAAAGACAGGGTGCAATTAAAGCCTGAGTAGAGCATGGGCACAGGCAATTAAGAGACAAATGGAAGAGTCCAGTTGTGGGTAATGAGGTCCGGGGGTGGGGGGCGGGTACTGAAATGAAAGGGCAGGTGGTAGACTGGCCACAAAGGCGGAAGGACCGAATGCACAGCTGGATTAGATTTGCTGGGGTCGGCGGGGAGAAGTAGTCGCAGACGGTTAGAAGGATGGAGTTAGGGGGCGCCTGGGTGGCTCAGTCTTTGGGCGTCTGCCTTCGGCTCAGGTCATGATCCCAGGGTCCTGGGATCGAGCCCCACATCGGGCTCCCTGCTCTACAGGAGGCCTGTCCCTCTCCCACTCCCCCTTCTTGTGGTTCCTGCTCTTGCTATCTCTCTCTGTCAAATAAATAAATAAAATCTTAAAAAAAAAAAAAAAAGGATGGAGTTGGAGTAACTGGGAGATTGTGGTCTATCTGACAGAAACTGGAAATTCAGAAATGGGGACAGTAGTGTTTCCTTGTTGGGTAAAGGGCATCATTTGGGCCAGATCGTTACTTGGAGTGGATGGCTACAGCCCCAAGTCCCTCAAGGCTGAGTCACCCTCCTTTGGTGCAGAGAAGGATGACAGAAATGTGACACACGCAAGCACTGTGGCCATTTGCTAGGCGTGAAGCATGACACATGTCAAATTTGTTTATGGAATGCTTAGCTCTTGGTGCCCCCAGAGACTAAAGCGTGCACATCACAACACACCCCAGATGTTACAAGTTTCTGTGAATAGGCTAAATAATGCATTAGCCTCCACCAGACGGCTCTCAGCAGTAGAACCGGTGTCCTTCCTTCAGCTCTCGTTCCGGCAGCTCGACAAAGCGATAACCCCATTGGCGGACCTGCTGGGCTTCTCAGGAGCGTCCCCGGCATCTTGGGATGTCCTCCTCCTCCAGCCACGACACAGGATTCAAAGATGTGAGTGCTGAAATCCCCCCCCCCCTCCAACACAACAGCCCCGAAGGATCGCTTCACTTTTTATTCTTGGGGAAGGGTGGGGCCTGGGTCCTTACTGGTATACAGTGAACATAAACCGAACCATCCCAGAACCTCCCAGAACACCAGCCAGCAGATTCAACCAGGCTGGAGTAAAAACAAAGGAGAGAAAGGTTTCATGTTGTACCACAGATTTGTGCCACTTTGATTTTTTTTTTTTTTCCCCAGGACAGCACTGCAATAGGGATTGTTTAATTTACCAGCCTCAGTGTTTTGGTACACATACTTTTCTCAATTATCTGAAACGCTGAATGTCATAAAGTCACAGAAGACAAAGCCTTTAAAAACTAGGGTTTTTTAAAATTTTATTTTAGTATTTCTGCATTTCCCTGAATGAAATTGTAAGTAGGACAATTTCAAAAAGTAAGGAATACAGCATGTGAGCTTTTAGAACACCCCCTAGGCAAACTCCAAAATTAGAAAAAGAGATGAATTCTTAAGGGATAATTACCCTTCCCACACATACACACTCACTCGTTTCTCCCATTTGTCCCTTATAACTTTTAGTAGAGGTAAGTTTGTCTTTTCCTAGAGTATAAGCTTCTAGAAGGTAGGTCTGAGTCTTACTGTTTTGCTTTTTCTCCTATCGATGTATAAAATGAACACAATATGTGTTGGTTTGAACAGAATTAAATTTACAAGACTAGGAGTTTTTGTTTTCAGTTTGTTTATTTTTGCCAGATGAACCACTGAATTGCTGTTTTAGGAATGACCGTTGCTTAGAAGTTTACAATTGTATGAAGTGAAGTTAATTTCCTAAAGCATCCAGATCCAGCAAGGAAATGCAATTTGAAAGGAAAAGTTGGGCCTTCTTTTTCATACAAGTTTCGGTTTTCAATGATTTTAGTATAAACATACTTTGAGAAAAATGTTACCTGCTTTTAAAATGTATTTATCCGGGGCACCTGGGTGGCTCAGTTGGTTAAGCGACTGCCTTCGGCTCGGGTCATGATCCCGGAGTCCTGGGATCGAGTCCTGGGATCGAGTCCCACATCGGGCTCCTTGCTCAGCGGGGAGCCTGCTTCTCCCTCTGACCCTCCCGTCTCATGCTGTTTCTCTCTCTCTCTTTCTCTCCAATAAATTTAAAAAAAACATGTATTTATCCAACTGGTGTTTCCTTTCCAGAGTATTTTGCAGGGCAGATAAAACATACAACTTCATGCCCATAACTCCGTTCCTGTAGTTTTGTACATGCAACTTTGGAGTTTGTACACAGGTTCCACCAGAACTCTTTGTATCACGCCAACTGAACAACAGACAGCTCAAAAAGTCCGAAGTGTTTAACTCTGAAAGATGTTTCCAGCTTGCAGCAGAAAGATCCCCTGAAGAAGAAGAAGAAGAAAAATCCTTATCTCATCCACTTGCATTGACTCTGATATAAATATCTAATTTAGAGGGGAAGTATAAATCAGCACGTGTACTTTTTTTTTTTTTACCTTTTTTTTTTTTAAGTAGCTTCCACACCTCATGGAGGGCTTGAGCTCACAATCCCCAGATCCAGAGTCCAGTGCTCTGCCCCCGTACCGGTCCGTTTGTGAGTTAGATGATTTTTGCTTCTCGTGTCTAGCGCAATATCCTCAGCAGCCCATCATTGCTGTTACTCTTACGTCCTCCCTGTTCTCCAAGGGCCCATGGAGCTTGGAGCCTGGAGCTCAGAGGGGACTGAGTGACTTGCTTCTGCAGCAGCAAAGCCGGGTGTCTGGACTGCAGTGGCTGTGGACCTTTGTAAAGTCTTACACCCGGGTCCCTCACAGCCCAGGGACGCTTGACTGTGTGTGCCCAGGTAGGACCTGGCGCCGGAGCGCTCCGCCCCAATGTAAGCCCTGGAAAATGCGCCCGGCCCATGGAACATTCGCGGTGGCGGCTGGAAAGCGCTCTCGGCGGCTCCCGGAGCGCGCTGGGCGGTGCTGAGGTCGCGGGCCTGCCGGGCCACGGCGGTCGCGGATCACGAATGACACTCGGGCGCACGGCGACCGGTGGTTCCAGGGCGCGAAGCGGCCGCTCGAGCCTAAACTGGCCTCGGGCACTTATCGGGGCGCCGCCTTGGAATTCCTTTACCTCCCCCCCAGCCCCCCGCTTTGTCCTTTCTGTGCAAATCCTCTCTTTCTCCTCTTCCCTGAACGAGAGATGGCATGGAACAGAGAGCCCTCTCCCTTAGCCATTGCGCCTTGTTTAATATTTGTTCCCAGCAGCTTTTGAGCCCGTAGTCTCTGGTCCCCCCAAGTTTCATGTTGTTCTGGGGCTGCATGGCGAACGTGGGTTTGGTCACCGGCGCCGACTCCCCATCCCCGTCGGCTGAGCCCCCCCAGCAGGACGCCCGAGGACGGAGCGGGGCGCGGCGGCAGGGACAGGTCGGTGCTGTGTTCCCGCTGCGCGCACGGCTCGGGGACCCGCAGGAGAGAAAGGCCGAAGAGAAGGGAAGGACGGCGAGAGGGCGACGTGCTGCAGACAGCTCCGTGCCCGTCCTCAGGGCCCTGAAGATGCTGCAGGGCCAATTCCCACCCACCCCCGGACCCTCCCCACGCAGAAGGTCCCTCCCCCGCCAGCAGCACTGTTCCCCGCCTGACAGTATTTTTGCACGCCCTGCAGCCCCCCGGCTAGAAACCTCTGTCCCCCAGCACCCGCGTCCCCTCCATCCAGTGTGCGGGCGCTGTAGTCCGCGCACCAGCGTGCTCAGGGCCCTGGGTCGAGCCCGCAGGCATGCAGTCAGGCCCTCCGGGCGGTCACGTCGCCGTGGTGCCCGGGGGCCTGCACGGGATGGCCTGTGGGAACTCCTGCTGTCAGTCGGGAGGGAGGGGCGCCGGGGCTGGCTCCAGGCACTGCGCCCCCGGGGTCCTCTGCGCCGTCCTGGCTGCCCCTGGGGACCCCGCACACATCCTGGCTTGGGAATGAAGTTCTAGCCTGTCTGGGATTGCTCTTCACTCCGTCTGCATAACTGGGCACGTTTGATGCAAAGTAGTTGTTACAAGCAAAATAGAAAGGCCTTAGTGGCGTATGACCTGAGGGAGGGAGAGGGGGACGAAGGAGGAGAGAGAGAGAGAGGAGGGAGGGGAGACTTGGAAGCCATCTCAGCGCCGCTGGGAGGCTCCCTCAGCCCATCCAGGGACCGCGGCTCAGTGGGTCCCTGTCCTTGGCCCCTACCCCACTCGGAGCTCATGTGTGCACCCCCCCCCCGGAATTTTCCTCCCTCCACAGAAGGGAGAGGAGCTCTTGACCTGTCTTCCTGAACAGCAGGCAGAGCAGGTTTCCTCCCTGTAAATCATTAAATTGGCTCCGAGGAAGATCAGGCCCAGATCAGGTGACGCTGTCCCAACTGAGCCAGGTACCGGCCAGCCTGCCTCGTGCGTGCTCTCGGAACTCTCCACGTCACCGCACAGATCCGAGGCCAGGCCGAGGCTAGCCGGGACAGATGCCTGGGGTCCCTGCGGCATCCTCTTCTGGTCGGCACTCCTCCCCCTAAGGCAGCGAGCTTAGCGCTGCAAGGCTGAGAACGTAACTGGTGTCAGGACAGCTCGGAATGCCAGGCGTGGTGGAATAAACTCTTTCCTCAGTGAGGCCCCTTATCCCGTGGGAAAGGACTGGGCTGCTAGGAGGGCAGGCCCGTGGGGCCGTCCTCATGAGCCTTGCCCCGGGCGGGCCTGCTCGCTGCGCTCTGGTGAAGTAGTAGAAGGACACCGAAGGGATGGTAACTGGGCGAAACACAAGCCCGTGCTGTGGACTGCCAAGGGGCCCCCGGGGGTCGTGGCACTCGACGGGGGGCCCGTCCGTGTGCTGAGCATCCGCGTGGAAGAGGCCAGCTCCCTGCACAGGCTTTCAGGGGCCTGCCCTCCATGCAGCCGGACTCCCTGCTTTCCCACCTCCTGCCCTCCAGGGAAGAGCGCAGGACACGCTGCGCGTCTCCAGCACCTTGGTCGCTGGGGAGCTTGAGGGAGCGGCCCCGGGACAGCCACGGTGCTATGACCTTGCCAGGCTCGGGGGACGAGTCTGAGCCGCTCAAGGCTACACGGCTCTGAGGAGCAGAGCCCGGATCTGTCCATGTTTATCTGTCACTGCCAAGAGCCCACAGTGAAGCCATGTCATAAAACCCACGTGGGGGCTGCTCTGAGGGAGGCAGAGGGGGTCATGAGGAAAATCGGAAGTCATTTTGAGGTCCTCTGCACTGCACACGAGGTGGCCTTGGAGGAGGGAGGAAGATGCCCAAGACATGGGGCTCTCCGTCAGTCTCCCTCTGGGAGCTGGGTCCCGGCCTCCACGACGTGTCGTGTCCACTCAGAGAAGATCAGAGCCAAATTCTCGTGAGGTCGTCTGTTCTGTGGAGTCCACGGTGTGGCAAGTGTAGCATGCGGCCTGAGGGAGACGCCGCTTCGTTCCAGAAGAGCGACTCACAGGAGCCAAATCTTATCATGGCTTTTGCTAAGCAGACAGCCTGTGGACAATTTGGGCATTCTGGCAGCCAATTAGCACATAATTTCTTGGTTTGTTTAATTTCCAAACAAGAGTGAAACCACACACGAGAGGCGAGATCAAATCGAAGAGCTAACTACACTTGCGAATGTGCTACAGGTCTGTGTGGGGCGATGTCAAGGTCCCCGGCCTTGGTTTGGATAGCATGGTCAGCCTGTGGGTGTTTTCATTGGGAAGACGATCGTCTCCTCCGTGGGTCATTCTTGCCAAGACACGGTTGGACCAAAATGTAGCAGGAACTCAGGCCTCCAAGGATGCTCTGTTGCCCGCAGCCTGCAACACGCACACGCACACGCACACATGCACGCATCTGCCCGGGCTGCTTAAAGAAGGAAAATGGAAACCACGAGATGCCTGTGAGCAGCCAGTGCTGCTGGGAGCTGGGGACTGGGAGCACAGCGAGCTGTGAGCTTACTGTGGCTGAGGAGGGCCACAAAGACTCGTGAGTGCTGGCCGGCCCGGCTCCAGGGACAGCGATGATGCAGGTTTCTCTGGTGGCTTGGGCTCAAGTGGGGATTGAATAGACGTATGTAACAAGATCGCCATTGGAGTCCACAAAAGCAAAGAGGGACCGTGTCGCTGGTGGCCAAGGACAGGGAGTGGGGGATCCCACGGGACAGTGAGTGGGAGACACACAAGCAAGGCTTGTACTCTGTTCTGCCTGCTCTCTCTCCTCTCTCTTCCAGCCGCGAGGTGGTGGGAGCGGAGAGCACGTTCTCGACTTCCTCACTGTGGAGCCAGGAGGCAACAAGGAAGGTCCCACGACCACCACGGGTGGAGGGCAGTGGTTCTTACCTGGGGCAGCGGTGCCCCTGGGGGCCTCTAACACGGGCGGCAGACAGCTCTGATCGTTGCATGGGCTGGAGGGGCACCACTGATCACCTACGATGCACGGGGTGACTCCATACCCCAAAAGATGTGCCTGCCCTAGGTGACAGTGGTGTGGAGGACAAGAGGACGACAGCGGTGTGGAGGTCAGGAAGCCCCACTCCGAGTCAGAGCTGTGCCTTCCTCATTTTTTTTTTTTTTAAGATTTTATTTATTTATTTGAGAGAGAGAGAATGAGAGACAGAGAGCATGAGAGGGAAGAGGGTCAGAGGGAGAAGCAGGCTCCCTGCTGAGCAGGGAGCCCGATGCGGGACTCGATCCCGGGACTCCAGGATCATGACCTGAGCCAAAGGCAGTCACTTAACCCACTGAGCCACCCAGGCGCCCGCCTTCCTCATTTTTAAGTGCTGTTTTTGGACGAGGGGCTCCCAACCAGGGCAATTTTCAAAGTGAGGTCCGTGGACCGGCAGCCTCAATGACACCTGGGAGCTGGTGAGAAATGCAATGTCAGGCCCCAGCCGGGCTCTAGAACTGGACGCTGCAGCTGGACAAGGTTTCCCAACCGCTGGGCCGGGGTGCGGGGGAGGGGGAGGGGGTGAGTGCACAGAGCAGCGTGGGTCTCGGGGCCCATATGCAGGGACGCTCTGCGATACTGAAGGGCCGGTCTCAGGTAATCACTTGTCGTGGAGTTCTGGGGTGGGGGGCAAGCCTTCCCCCGAAAACATAACAAGGCCACGCCACGAAAGGGAACCTTTGATGTTCTCTTCAGATCCTTTCTACCTGATGCCTCTTTAACTCCCTACCTTGCGGTACCTCTTTCCCTCACGTTTTCTGTTTGTCAGGTTTGGGGGTTGGTTTTTAACAGCTTTATTGACGTACGGTTCACATACCATTAAATCCATCCTTTCAAATTATACGGTTCAGTGGGGTTTTGTACCTTTGCAGGGCTGTGCACCCATTACCTGGTTGCAGGACATTTTTCTCACTTCCAAAGGAAACGCGGTGCCTGTGAGCAGTCACTCCACACTCCCTCCTCTCTGGGCCCCTGGCAACCACTAATCTGCTTTTTGTCTCTAAGGATTTGGTTCTCTAAGGATAAGGTTCAGGACATTCCATATGTTACAGGCTGCATTGTGTCCTCCCAAGATTCACACATGGAAGCCCTAATTCTTAGCACCTCAGAATGTAGCCGAATTTGTACATAAGGTCTTTAAAGCGGAGATTAAGATAAAATAAGGTCAGTAGGATGGGCCCTGATCCCGTAGGGGTGGTGTCCTTGTAAGAAGAGGGGATTAAGACACAGGCACGGAGGGACGACCACGTGAGGACGCAGGGACCAGGTGGTGTCTGCACGCCAAGGAGAGAGGCCTCAGGAGGAACCAGCCCTACTGACACCTTGAATTTGAATTCCAGCCTCCAGAATTGTGAGAGAATCCATTTCTGTTTCTTAAGTCACCTGGTCTGTGGTGCTTTGTTCGGAGAGCCTCGCAGACTAAGCCGAGGTATATATAGAATCCTACAGCGTGTGGCTTCTCCCAGCTGCCTTCCCTCACCTTCTGTCTGGCTCCACCTCTCCACCATGCCATCCCCCACTGTCCTCCTTTTTCCCCTCTCTTGGGGTCTCATCAACTTTCCTCTTTGGAAAAGCTGTAGTTCCTGGCAACTGTTGCTAACCAATCCCAAACGTCACTCACTCACGTCCTGGGGCAAGCTGTAGGGAAAACCTTAACTATTGTTGAGGCAGAACCAAGATGCTAAGTTGATTTTTGAGATGTAAGGTTATACCTGATCTGAACCTAGTGTCTCAGGAATATAAGTTATGGCATTTGCGAACCCATTTACCTACCACTTCCATGATTTAGCTGGATTATTTATTTCTAGTTCTTCTTATAAATGACTTGATGTTTTCACCCACGATATTTTGGATTATATTCAAGGCATGCAATTTACTGTTGCAAATAAAGAAATGACGTTCCTTGGTTTGTAGCCGCAATAGGATCTGCGATCCTTTGTATATGGATCTGATAAACTCAAGGTAATTCTTGGATCGGGATACAGCAGTCAGAATTCATCCTGAGAAACAAAACCAACAGAGGATACGTGCTAAGAGATTTATTGCAAGGAATTGGCTTGTGCCATTGTGGGGGCTGGCTAGGCACGCCTGAAATTTGTAGGGCATGCCATTAGGAGGGGCAGGCTGGAATTCTCTCAGAAATTCAATGAAATTGCTGGCCCCAGGAGAAATTTCTTCTTTTTCGGGGAAACCTCAACCCTGCTCTGAAGGCCTCTTACCTGATTGTATGATGCCCACCTAGATTACCCAGGATAATTTCCCCTGCTTTAAGTCAACTGATTATGGACTTTAATCACATCTACAAACCACCTCCACAGCAACATTTAGATTAGTGTTTGTAATGGGTTGGATTGTATCCCCTCCAAAAAATCCTAACCCCTGGTACCTGTGAAAGTGACTTCATTTGGAAAGAGGGTCTTTGCAGATGGAGTCAAGTTAGGACAAGGCTGCACTGGCTTAGGGTAAATCTTAAATCCAATGACTGGTGTTCTTTTATTTTATTTATTTATTTTTTTTAAGATTTTATTTATTTATTTGAGAGAGAGAGAGAATGAGAGACAGAGAGCATGAGAGGGAGGAGGGTCAGAGAGAGAAGCAGACTCCCCGCCGAGCAGGGAGCCCGATGCGGGACTCGATCCAGGGACTCCAGGATCATGACCTGAGCCGAAGGCAGTCGCTTAACCGACTGAGCCACCCAGGCGCCCGACTGGTGTTCTTTTAGAGAAAAGAGAGAGAGATTTGGAGACACACAGACACACACACACACACACACACACAGAAGAAGTCCATGTGAAGACAGAGGCAGAGATTGGAACGAGGCAGCTATAAGCTTAGGAACACCAGGGATTATTGGCCACCACCAATAGCTGGAAGAAGTAAAAAAGGATTCTTGGGGTGCCTGGGTGGCTCAGTTGGTTGAGCATCTGACTCTTGATCTCTGCTCAGGTCTTGATCTCATGGTTGTGAGTTCGAACCCCCACATTGGGCTTCACACTGGGTATAGAGCCTACTTAAAAAAAAAAAAAGAAGAAGAAGAAGGATTCTGCCCAGAGCCATCAATGGGAACGCGGTCCTCCCGACATCTTGATTTCAGACTTCTGGCCTCCAGAACTCTGAGAAAATAAATTTGTGTTGTTTTAAGCCACCCAATTGGTGGTATTTTGTACTGCAGCCCTAGGAAATGGACACAGTATTTGAGTAAATAACTGTGCATGGTAGCCTAGTCAAGTTGACACATCAAGAGACCATGACAGGTGTCTCCCCTTCCCATCCCTCTATCCACACCCTCCTCTCCTCCACGGAGCTCATATTTGAGTTAGTGGAGAAGACAATGTGAACGAATGAACAAAAGAACTTGAGCATGTTGGCCCACGAAAGACAGTGATGGAGATGGAGGGGCTGAGGCCTGCATCTCAACAGAAATGAGAACGCTGAGGGGCCAGGAGGAAGCAGGGCAAGGAATGGACCCTCAGAAAAAACAGTGGGTGAAGGAGGCAGAAATAAGCAGGAGACATTTCAGGAACCGCATGGGCCCACGGAAGTGAGGTCCCAGTGTGGAAGTAAGTGCGGGCAAAGTGGGAAGAGAGACTCTCCCACTCTTCCAGGGACCAGTTTTCCTGGTCCCTGCCCAAGACCCACTGTCCATTCTTCATGACTATTTTCAAGCGACGTCATTTCGGCTTCTTTTTTTTTTTTTTTTAAGATTTTATTTATTTATTTATTTGACACAGAGAGAGAGACAGCAAGAGAGGGAACACAAGCAGGGAGAGTGGGAGAGGGAGAAGCAGACTCCCCACTGAGCAGGGAGCCCGATGCGGGGCTCGATCCCAGGACCCTGGGATCATGACCTGAGCCGAAGGCAGACGCTTAATGACTGAGCCACCCAGGCCCCCTCATTTTCGGTTTCTTAAAAATGTTAATTGTGTGTATGTGTCGATGAAGAAATGTTTTCCATTTAAAGATAATTCTCGCAAGTCAACTGAAAGCTTTCTAATTTGTTTAAGCAAATTTTTACATTTTAGAGTAGTTTTAGAGTTACAGAAAGTTAGGGCTGAGAGTTCTGTTTACCTCTCACCCAGTTCCTCTACTGACAGCCTTATTACACTTGTCACAACTAACCAGTCAACCATGCTCCAACGCTATTGACCAGACTCCAGACTCTATCTGGATCTCCCCACTGTTTCCGTGGATGTCCTTTATCTGTCGTGGATCCCACCCAGGATACCACATTGCACTTACTCATCATGACCCCTTAGGCACCTCTGGGCTGTGAGAGGCTCTCATCCTTCCTTGTTTTTCATGACCTTGACAGTTTTGAGAAATGTGGGTCAGGTTTTCTTTTCTTTTTTTTTTTTTAAGATTTTATTTATTTATTTGACAGAGCGAGACAGCACAAGCAGGGGGAGCGGCAGAGGGAGAAGCACTCCCCCGATGCGGGGCTCGATCCTGGGACCCCAGAATCATGACCTGAGCCGAAGGCAGACGCTTAACCAACTGAGCCACCCCGGTGCCCCTGGTCAGGTGTTTTGTAGAATGTCTTTCAGTTAGAGTTTGTCTACTGTTTTTCTTATGATGAGATGGGGCTGATGGGTTTTTGGACAGTCTTTTTTTTTTTTTTTTTAAGATTTTATTTATTTATTCGTGAGAGAGAGAGAACGCGCCCGAGAGGAGGGAGGGTCAGAGGGAGAAGCAGACTCCCCGCTGAGCGGGGAGCCTGATGTGGGACTCGATCCCGGGACTCCAGAGTCATGACCTGAGCCGAAGGCAGACGCTTAACCCACTGAGCCACCCAGGCGCCCCAGGTTTTTGGACATTCTTAAGTTTTTATTTATATTTCACTACATATATAATGTTTTAATAAACATTAGGATATCTTAAAAGGAGAAGCGTATGTGCAGTGTGGTAGCAGTAATACCTATCTTTGTCCTCTTTGTATAAACCGACAGAAAGCTAGGGGAGGTGCAGCTACCATTTCATATTCTTAGCTCATATACGAAACCTTGCCATTTTTGACTTTTACCATTCTGGGTAGAACTTTAACATCTAAAAATTCAAACCACCTTGGGATTATCTACTCATTTGAAAAAGCTATTTTAGTCATCCAGGGGGAACTTTACAAAGGCAAACTACCCTTTGGGGAGCATACTTTTTGTTTCCCCATTCCAGAAAGCATTCCTTACTTCTGTGCTCTTAGCCACTGCTCAATTCCTGGGAAAGCCTGTGTCTGGTCAAGCCAGCCCCCCACCGGAGCGATGGATGGCCATGTGCCGGTGTGGGCTTCCGTGAGCGGGGGGTGGGGAGTGCTATCTGAAATCCTTACTTAGAGAAACATGACTCATTCTCATTATTATCTCAAAAGTACATTAAAATGATCTCTCCCTTCCCCGCTCCCTTAGGGACATTTTAAGAATTTTACATGACAGATTTCTGATCTTATCAAGTGGCTGTGATCTAGTCAAAATAACAACAAACAAAAAGACATCCTTAAGCAGGTACGGCAGAAAAGCCCCATGGTGTAATGTCCTTGAGTTTTACAGTGTTTTCCTCCAAACTTCTGGGTTTTCTATCTATCTTTCTTTTTTTTTTTAAAGATTTTATTTATTTATTTGAGAGCGAGAGCGGGCACAAGAGCGGGGGGGGTGGGGTCAGAGGGAGAAGCAGACTCCCCGCTGAGCAGGGAGGCCGAGGCAGGACTCGATCCCAGGACCCCGGGATCATGACCTGGGCCGAAGGCAGATGCTTAACTGACTGAGCCACCCAGGTACCCCTCCCTTCCTTCCTTCCTTCCTTCCTTCCTTCCTTCCTTCCTTCCTTCCTTCCTTCCTTCCTTCCTCCCTCCCTCCCTCCCTTCCTCCCTCCCTTCCTCCTTTCCTTCCTTCCTCCCTCTTTCTTTCCTTCTTTCTTTTATTTCTGTTTTTGAAGTCAATTTTATTGAGGCATAATTTACATATAGGAAAGTCTACCTCTCAGAGTACAGTCCTGTGAGTTTTGGCCAACATTTACAGTGATGTAACCAGCATTGAAATCAAGATACCCAACAGCTTGGTCACCACCACCACCCCCAAAAAATTGCCCCTTGGCCCTCTGTCGTCAGTGTCTTTCCTGACGCCCACCCCCAGGCAACAATTATCTTGGGAGTTTTGCCTGATTCTAGAAAGCCATATCCTGTCAGTGGAATCATGGAGAATGCTGGCCTTGGAGGCTGGCTTCTTTCACTCAGCGATTTAAGTTAGCGCCGCATCCACGTTGTAGCAGGAGCATAAAGCTGGTTCCTTCTTGGGGCTCATTACTGCTGCCCTATGTGGAGACACATAGCTCATTTATCCATTCCTCTGTTGAAGGACAGCCGGGTTGTTTCCAGGTTCTGGCAACTATGAAGAAAGCTATTTGCGTGCCGATTTTTTGTGCGAACCTCAGTTTCCCTTTCCCTTGGGTCTATAATGAGGACGGGATTGCCGGGGCATATGTGCACATGACATGTGTCTGATCTTATCAGGTGTCTGTTCATTTTGTAAAAACAACATCAAAAAGACTTTCTGACAAAGGCAGTTGGGCGGGTGGAAAACGCAAACGTTCCACCTCCATCCGGTTCCACCTGTGCCTTTCTGGAAACTGCTGGATTTTCTTTGTCAGTGTGGCGTCTGCTTCACGATGTGGGAGGTGAGTTTTGTGCGGCAACTATTTATAAAACCAGCCTCTCTCCCCTGCTCCTTCTCTCCAGCCAGTTTTAAACACTCCAGGCACGAGTGGAAACAAAGGGAGGGGGAAAAAAAAAAAAGCACATCACTTCTTATAACAAAATACGCTTCCCTAAAGAGAAGGGGAGCAAGAGTGGCCTTTTGCGACGTGGACTCTCCTGTTATTCTGCAGCCCCTGGGGGCTGTGCATTCCTTGGGCCGAATTGCAACTCTGACCTGTCCTGTGCGCTTCCAGTAAACCTGGGTGTTCCTTTCGTCGTGTTGGGCGTTGCTGGGTGGGCGGGTGGTGACCTGATGCGCGGGCTGATGGGCAGCAAGGTTAGCGTCACAAAGACCATGGGTTCTGGAATCCGCTGGGGGCTTGAGTTGGCTTTGCGTCCCTTGTAGCGTGAGACCTCGTGCCAGGCAGTGTGGGAGGCAGACGTAGCCCACGCGCGGAGAGGTGCCCAGGCCTAATGTCCTGGCTGCGGCAGAGATGCCATCGTCCGGGCCGACGGGGACTGTGCAGAGGTCACTGAATTAAGGACCTTGCCATGGAGAGACTGTGATGGCTGACAGAGGTTGGCCCAATCTAATAATCACCGGGACCTTTGGAATTGGAAGAGGGATGCAAAAGAACAGCAGGTGGGAACTATGCGATGTGTCCCGTGCCATGGAGTGTGGGCTCAGGACACGGGGAAAGGCGAGGACACAGAATCTCCCTGGGGCCTCCGGGAGAACCCCAGCCTTCCCAGTAGCACCTCGGTATTAGTTAGCCCTGTGGTACCTAAGCGGGACTTCCGGCCTCCGGGATGGTCGGGTGATAGGTTGGTTTGAAGTCGCTAGGTGTGTGGTGATTTGTTGCCCCAGGGCTGGGAAACCGATACGGCCACTATCCTAAGACTCAACTTGCCACCTCTGTAAAATGGGTATGTTCATGTTTGTATCTCCCCAACCATTTTATAGGTTGTGATGATGATTGGTGAGGTCATCTTGAAAATGTTTAGAAAACTATGGGAAAACGCTGTGAGACAGAAAAAAAATGTAGAGTTCCTCTAGCCTCGGTTCTTCCTTTGCCCACCAGCGTGTGCGCCTCTCAGGATACATTTAATTTTGCTGAGTCTTTCTGGTGACCTTTACTCTCCCTGAGTGCATTACTGTGTCCAAACTGCAGGCATTTCTGCTCTTCTAGAATCCATCAACATCCACTAACAGGATGAGGCTGCTTCCTAAAGATGATGTGCTTTTTTTCTACCATCGTTGTCCTCCTCCTTTTTCTTAAATATGAAAAAAAAAAGTGCTTTTTTTTCCACTGAGTGTGGAGCCCAACACAGGGCTTGAACCCACGACCCTGAGATCACGACCTGAGTCGAAATCAAGAGTCAGATGTTTAACCAACTGAGCTACCCAGAGGGCCCCCCAAAAGGTGCTTCTTAATTTAACTTAATCTGAAAAATTTTTTGAAAAAAAAAAACCCAAAAACCCACCATAATGAAGATAACAAAATTTCGTAGGAAAAAGTTAACAAGTTATGTGAAGAACGTTGAATCACTCAGTCTCTCAGAAGCAAGGGTGAGCAAACTTTCTGGAACCTGCTAGACAGTACATGTTATGTACGTTTTGTGGGCCATGGGGTATGTATCAGCCACTTAATTCTGCTGTTATGACCCTAGAAGCAGTAAAGGATTGGGTGTTTTTTGTGATGCAATGGAACTTTATTGATGGGCCCTGAAACTCAAATTTCAAATAATTTTCACGTGTGACCAGATGTCATTCTTTTATTTATTTCCCCCCAATCTTCTAACAATGTATCGTTACCTTGTGGGCTGTGCAGACCCAGGTGTAGGAACTGTGTCTGCACATCTAGAACAGATGTTCCATCAAGGCAGGGAGTTTAATCTTTCTGGGTAATTCCTCCTTCCCAGCTCTTGGCTCTGTATGCCTGGCCGGGTCAGATCCTGTCTCTATCTTATGTTCTGATATTTTGTTCATCATGGAGGGTGTTGTGTGTGTGGGTTTTTTTTTTTTTTTGCATTAATCGTGAGTTTTAAAATGTGGCATTATAATATTATTTATCTTGAGTACGGTTTTGGTGTCCCCTTAAACTCACCTCCCCTTAATGTCACGGTCCAGGTCCCATGGGAGGGGCCGTGCCCTCCTACGAAATTTTGTTATCTTCATTATGGTGGTTTGTTTTGTTTTTTGTTTTTTTCAAAAAAACAGGCAGGAATGAGTCCCTAGGTGGAAGGGTCATAGAGGAGCGAGGATTCTGGCTTACACTTTCTCCCGGGCAGGAAGATCCCAGGGAGATATTTCAGGGGGTCTGTGTACCTACACAGGTAGAAACTCTGCCGCTTTAGCATCACTAATCACTAACTGAAATTCAGCATCTCAGACAACTATGAATATCTATAGTCCTCTCGGATGAATGACAGCAGCATTAACAGTGTCTTTAATTTGTTACCAATTTGTCACCCAGAGAAGTCTGATTTATTTTTAGAGCAGGTTACAGTTGAAGCAGATCTGGTTTATACTTACCACTATTCTGAAATGACAGAAGTTATTAGAACCACTTCTAGAGCTTACTGTTGGAAGTCTTGAAAAGGAAGCGCATGAATTACTATATGAGAATTCTAAAAAATATTTGATAACTATAATTTAACATAATTGGGTTTCTTTGTAATCCTGTGTATTATTTTATGTATTTTGGGCATTTAGAAACAATAGTCACTGAATTATGAACGAAACTCTAAGGCATAGAAATGGTTACAGACCTCCCTCCCTTGATCCTTTAACCTCTTAGGTTTGGTTTTCTCCTCTGAATATTGGAGCTAAAAATCCCTGCCCTCCAGTATTATGGGGAGGATCAGATCCGATATCCTGCATGAATACCGCATACCAAATGCAAGGTGTTCTCAGTATTCAAATGATATGAACTGAATGTGACATTCCAAATGGGGAAAAAAAAAAAAAAAAGCAACAACTCACATGTATTAGTCTGCTAGAGCCGGCGTAACAAAGCACCACAGCCTGGGTGGTTTAAATAGAAATTTATTTTCTCACAATCCTGGATGCTGGAAGTTCTTTATCAAGGTGTCTGCTGGGTTGGTTTTTCCTGGAGTCTCTCTCCTTGGTGTGTAGATGGCTGTCTTCTCTCAGAGTCCTCACATGGTCTTCCCTCTGAGCGTGTCTGTGTCCTAATCAACTTTTCTTATAGGGACACCAGTCAGAGTGGATAAGGGCCCACTCTAGTGACTGCATTTAACGTATTTACCACTTTAAAAGCTGTATCTCCAAATACAGTTGCATTCTTTTTTTTTTTTTTTTTTTAAGATTTCATTTATTTATTCATGAGAGACAGAGAGAGAGAGAGGCAGAGGGAGAAGCAGGCTCCCAAGGAGCAGGGAGCCTGATGCGTGACTCCATCCCAGGACCCTGGGATCATGACCTGAGCCAAAGGCAGACGCTTAACCATCTGAGCCACCCAGGCGCCCTACAGTCACATTCTAAGGGACCGGGGCCTAGGGCTTCCATATATGATTTTTTGGGGGGTGGAGGCACAACTCATCCCATACCATCATATTAAAAAAAGGATTGGTGCCTATCCAGGTCAAGGGGAACCGAGGGGGCTGACTTCACATCCATGGCAGGTGATGGACCTCTTTGTCCTCTCTCCTCCTGTTCCCTTCTCCAAGTAAGACCTCAAGGACAACCACCTGGTACCTCCAGCTCCTTTCATAGTTTGTTTCCAGTCTCTCTAAAGAAAATTGGAAGCAAAGCCCCAGAACAAAGAAAGGCTTGAGGTCGATAAAGTGAAGTGGGAAAGCACACATACCCCCTCCTCTTTTCATAAGGAAAGATCGTGTGGACGCTTACTCAAAGCTAAGACATGCTCCGTGAACGTCAAGGAAGGATCGTTGCCACATCCAGCACGTCAGTTCTGGAATCTCAGGGCTTTCTGAGTAGGCCACTCACGGAAACAAGTATTGGCCTATGTGTTAGGAATCTTTGAAAGTCAGATGAGCCCAGGGGCAGGGGAAGTTAGATACTGGAGTCAATGAAAACTGGACAGTAAGTCTCATGAGAAGTTTGATACCTCTTCCTACTCTTTTTTGTTTTTTAAAGAATGGACTTTTTTTTTTTGAAGAACAGTTTTAGATCTAGAAAACTATTTAGCATATAGTACAGAATTCCCATAGTATCCGCCTCTCACATACAGGTTCCAGTGCTAACGTCTTTCTTTCCTAAGTGTGGTGGATTTGTTACAATTAATGAATCAATATCGATAAAATCCAGAGTTTACATTAGCATTCACTGTTTGTGTTGTGTGGCTCTAAGTGTTTGGACAAATGTAAAATGTCCTGTATCTGCTGTAACAGTACCATTTGGAATAGTTTCATTGCCCTGAAAATTCCCAGTGCTCCATCTGTCCATCACTCGTCTCCCATCCCCAGAACCCCTGGCGTCCGCCCATCTTTTTAGTTTTGCCTTTTCTAGAGTGTCAGAGTTGGAAGCATATAGCATATAGCCTTTTTATTATTTTTTAAAATTATTTATTTATTTATTAGAGAGAGAGAGAGAGAGAGAGAAACAGCATGAGAGGGGATAGGGTCAGAGGGAGAAGCAGGCTCCCTGCTGAGCCGGGAGCCCAATGTGGGACTCGATCCCAGGACTCCGGGATCATGACCCGAGCCGAAGGCAGTCGCCCAACCAACTGAGCCACCCAGGCGCCCACATATAGCCTTTTTAGATTAGCTTCTTTCCCTTAGTCATACGCATATTAAAGTTCCTCCCTGTCTTTTCATGGCTTGATAGCTCATTTCTTTTTATGACTGAATAATATTCCGTTGTATGGATGGGCCACAGTTTCTCCATTCACCTACTGAAGGGCACCTTGGCTGCTTTCTGTGTTTGGCCATTATGAGTAAAGCTGCTGTAAACACTCCCATGTGGGTTTTGTGTAGACATGTTTTCAACTTAGTTGGGTAAATACCTAGGAGCCCAGTTGCTGGGTTATAAGGTAAGACTATGTCTAGCATTTGGAAAACGCTAAACTGTCTTCCAAAGTGGCCATACCATTTTGTATTTCACGGGCAATGTATGCGAGTTCCTGTTGCTCTTCATCCTGTTAGCATTTGCTGTTATCATGGGGAGGGGGGCACTATTTTAATAGATGTGAGATGGTATTTTATTTTATTTTTTAAAGTTTATTTATTTAGTAATCTCCACACCCAGTGTGGGGCTCAAACTCACAACCCTAATATCAAGAGTCACATGCTTCTCCCACTGAGCCAGACAGGTGCCCTGGTATTTTGTTTTGTTTTTTAAAGATTTTATTCATTTGACTGAGAGATAGAGCACAAGTAGGCAGAGTGGCAGGCAGAGGGAGAGGGAGAAGCAGACTCCCCGCTGAGCAGGGAGCCCGATATGGGACTCGATCCCAGGACCCTGGGATCATGACCTGAGCCAAAGGCAGACGCCCAACAACTGAGCCACCCAGGCGCCCCGCTGGTATTTTGTTTTAATGTGCAATTTCCTAGTGATAAATGATGTTCAGCATCTTTTCATATGCTTATTTGCCATTTGTTTATCTCTTTGGTGAGATATTTCCAGATCTTTTGCCCATTTTTAAATTAGGTTGTTTTCTTGAGTTTTAAAAGTTCTTTGTATATTTTAGATACAATCCTTTATCAGATATGGATTTTGCAAATATCTTCTCCAAGTCTGTGGCTTATCTTTCATTCTCTTAATGGTGTCTTTTGCAGAGCAGATGTTTTTAATTTTGATGAAGTTCAACTTAACAGGTTTTTTTTTTTCTTTAATGGATCGTGCTTTGGGTGTTGTTATCTAAAAACTCACTGCTAAACCTGAGGTCATTTAGATTTTCTCCTATGTTACCTTGTAGACGTTTTATAGTTTTTCCTTTTACATGTAGACCTATGATTCATTTTGAGTCAGTTTTTGTGAAAAGCATAAGGTCTATAGCTAGATTCTTATTTTTTGCATATGGAGGTCCAATTGTTCTAGAACCATTTGTTAAAAAGGATGTTCCTTCTCCATTAAAATCCCTTTGCTCCTTTCCTCAAATTAGTTGAGTATATTTGCGTGGGCTCCTCCTGACTTTTAATTAAAATTTTGGCTACTGTTTAGGGGGAAATACTGATAGCATTTGTTGCAAGCAGACTCTTGTCAGCTCCCTCCAGTCAGCAACCAAACATAATTGTTTGGCATGTAGATCTTGTGTCGTGGATACCAGCGGAAATCATTGCTGCTCACACTCCCCACATTAACTTTTACTTTTTTCACGGTGCTCCTTTCCTGCTCTATTTCCTGTTTTCCTTGTTTTCTCCCACCTGACGGGACACACATTTGAGAAATCTGCAAAACACATGAGATAAAATAGTCTAATTTCCCCCCTACCTACCACCCATCTAGCATTTCAGAAAGAGGAATTTCAGTGATATCATGACAAACGTAGGCGGTCTATTTTCCTGACTGGGGTCTTACTAAGTCCCCTAGGGGTCCTAGGGTAAGTTACGTTCCTTACTTGCAAGAAGACCTTTGGGATTGTAGGGACATTACCAAAGAGACATGATGGATTCTGAGCTCATTCGCAACGTAAGTAACCCAAGACCAGCTGCAAAAATTGGTCACAGCGGCCATAGTCTGGAGTGAGGATTTCCACCACTTTCCTAATACTTTAAATGATCGGCACCTGCCAAGTAATCAAAACATACAAAGAGGTCTTTTCACCAAGTTCAGCTCGGAATTTCCAAGCAGCTAACGACAGGCAGGGCCGGCAAGCCAGAGGGCCAGTTTTGCTGCGCGGCTACTCGGAAGTGTGCGGTAGCCGAGGGCCGCGTCCCCGTAAAGCCGAGAGCTGTAATGATGTCAACTTGTTATTTACTTTCCAAATCTGAATGACTGAGCAAGGCGAAAGGAGAATCAATCAACCACAATGTGACCCTACAGGCGGAAAAAACGCAGCGCTCCCACCAGCAGGCGGTGGGGGAAGGGAAGCACGTGTAACCCGGGCAGGGTTGCATCATGAGCTTGCTCGGGCTTTCAGTTGCACCCTTGGTTTTTCTATTGCATGTAATACCTCAGCATCAGTCCGCACAAGCCCAGGGAACCGGGGAGCAGCGAAGGGCAGGCTCAAGGGAAGGCCCCCCCCACGTCCTTTTGGTGGGCCTTGAATGGCAACTGATACATAATAAGACACTATCTATCCTGCTGATTCACAATTATGGAGACTGTGTAAGTGTGTATTTTTTATTGATGTGTTCTAATAATGGTGTAGCAACAGTCGTTTTACATCATTGACGTTTTACAGCAATATCTGGCGGAGTAATTTTTAGGTCCGCCTTTTTGAGGGAGGACCAGCCCCTTAAAAACTCACCTCGGGCCCCTCCCCCCCAACAACCTGAACAACAAACGGCCCAGTGTCCCAGAAAGGAGCAAGTGAGGTTACAGTTTAAAATGCTGAGTTTACTGGGCTCTGAGCGCAAAGCTCATTATACACCAAAGGGAGGGGCAAAGTTATCTTAACATATTCAACAAAGCAGATGCTAAAGTGCTGGGTGGTGGGCGCGGTATCTGTTTAATTGAATTAAGGCCGAGAGTAGTAGGCGGGGGTCTCCAAACTGGAGGGGAGGAGGAAGCTCTGGGGACTTTGGTGCGCTAGGGCTGGGCCGAATAAGCCATTGCAACAGAAAACCCTTTGCAAAGCCTGTGGGTGGGGTGGGGGTCGGGAGTGAGGAGGCCCGAGGTCCCAGGTACCCCCAACTCCAGAGGCCCCCTCCTCAACCAAGCTCCCGGCCTCCACTTCTGTGTGTGAGTTTCTTTCTCCCCAAGCATTTCTGGCTCTTTCCGGGAGGTGTTTTGCAAAGGTCGAGGCTCCGCCTGAGTCCCCACTTTTTTGGGAGGGGGAAGAGGCCTTTGGGGCGGCCTCTAAGCCGCCCATTTTGAGAGAGGTGCACCCTCGGGCAGCTTGCAGAGGGGTGTTAAGGCAGCTGAGCAGCTTTTCTGAGGTGGGGGAGGGTAACACTAGCAGTAGCTCGGGTTCCCCTCCCCCCCTGGAAACCGCGGGGGTGGTGGCCCGGGTTCCTGTCCCCTCTTGGCTGGGGGGCGAGGCAGGGTTTGGGAATAGGACTGCGTGGGGGTAGGCCCGTGTTTCCTTCCTCCTCCTGGAGGCCACGGCGAAAGGGAGAGGCCCGAGTTCCCCTCACCCACGCTAGGCGTGGGGGCGAGAGGAGCGCGCGGGGTGAAGAGCTGCGTAGGGTCGCAGGTCCCCCCGCCTTGGGGGTAGGGGCCGGATTGGGACGCGGGGCCTGCCCAGAGGCCGTGGGGGGTGCGGACTCTAGCCCCCCCTCGCCGTGGGGGAGGGGCGGGCCTAGAGTCCCCTCCCCCGGCCGTGGGGGAGGGGCAGGTTTGGGACGCGGCCCCCCCAGGGCGCAGGGGCGGGGCCGAATGGACTCGGGTTCCCCTCCCCCGGGAATGGGGGAGGGGACGGGCTGGGGGTTGGGGCGAGCTTCCTCCCGGCTGTGGGGGGAGGGGCCGGCCCGGGCGGCGGCGGCCCCCCTGGAAGTCGTCCCGGCCGGGGCCCGCGCGCTGGCGGCCGCTCGGCCCCCCACCCCGCACCAACCCGGAGGTCACTGCCCGTGCCGGTCCCTCCCGCCGTCCCGCCCTCTCCCGCCGCCGCCGCCGCCGCCGCCGCTCCCGCCCCAGCCCCCCCCCTCCGCTCTCGGGAGCGAGGAGCCGCCAGCGCCCCCGCCCCGCCGCCGCCGCCGCAGCGCCCTCGGCCGCCATTCGCACCCGAAACTTTCCAGCGCCCGCGCCTCTCCGGGACTCGCGGCGGCGGCGGGGCGGGGGCGGCGCGGGGGCGGCGCGCGGCTGCTCCAGGGCGCCGGGCCCTCGTCGGCCGCGGCGCGGCCCGGGCTGGCGACGGCCGGCGGCAGGGAGGCTCGGCGCGCGGCGGCGCCGCCACAAGTTGCGCTGCTGGCGGCGAGGTGAGTGCGCGGGGCTCAGCCGGCCGGGCGCGGGGCGGGGGCGCCAAGTTCTCCGGCGGGGGTGCGGGGTGCTGGCGGGCGGCTCGGGGCGCCCGCACGCTCCGCCCGCCGCCGGGGCTCTGGAGGGCCAGGTCCCCAACTGTCCCCGGGGCTCGGGCTGGGGTGCGGCGCGCTCCCTGCAGGCTGAACAATACCCCGAGGGGGCCGCTCCCCGAAGTGCCGGCGCGTCGGGGGCGGGCGGAGGTGGGGGGGGGCTTTGTCCTGGGGAGGGGGAGGCGGCCGGTAAGTTTGGGGAAGCGCTCGGCCTGTCCCCTTTGTCTGCGGATTCCGGGGCTGGCCGGGCGAACCGGCGCCGCCGCGGGATCCCCCCGTGGGGGAGGGGCGCCCCATTCATCCCCGGGCGCCGGCCAGCCCGCCCGGGACCGGCTGGAAGCGCGGCGGCGCGCAGTGGAGTGAGTGGCGGGCGAGGCGACGCGGGCCCGGCGGCTGCTCAGTTTCCGAGACGCAGAAACTGTCAAGCAAGTCGGAGCTCCCCGGCCCGAGCGAGGGGACCTGGCTGAGGGCGACGTGTGTGTGTGTGTGTGTGTGCGCGCGCGCGCGTGGGGTGGGGGCGCCCCTGGGGAGGCGGGGTCTGCAGAGTGCGGCCTGGACACGGTGCAGACCTGTTGCTCTGGGGCTCCTGGGGCTCGGGGGACGGGTGCCCCCAGATCGGTGTCCTGGGCTGTGCTTCCCTGGGGGCCCATCCCTACGGGGGTGGGGGCGGCGATGCTCGGAACGGCGTGGGGTGCGCCTTCGCGTGTCGCTGACCGCCTGGCATGTGCCAATTGGGGGTCGCTAGAGGCCCGCCCGCGCTGGGGTAGGGCCTGGGCTTCACGTGCGTTGCCCGAGCGCGCGGTCAGGCCTCGCCCCGGCTCGCTGCACGGCCTGGCATGCTCCGAGCCAACTGCGTCGGAAATTCCACAAAGTTCGAGTTGGAGGTGGTTTTTTTTAATACCCCCAAGTCGCTGATGATGTGGAGCAGAACCCCCGAAGAAACCACAACCCACCTCCTTTTGCCTCTGCAGCCGTTTCTGGTTTGTACAGTCACATGTGGCTTGACCCGACTTCTGGATGTTTTTCTCTGCTGATGCGCCGCCTGAGCCCCTGGTTTAACCTGGAAGGGGAGGGGCGGAACCCTAGATGGGAGGGGGCGAAGGGAGAGCCCTGCGAAGGTCCCAAGTGGGGGCTTCCGGGTAGCAAATGACTCTTGCCGATTTTACAAAAAGTTTACAACTAGGTACTCCTAGAAAAGAGGCGATGGGGGTGGGGGGCAAGAATGTTGAGTATGGCACAGTGAAGACGTGAAGAGGATACTTTTTTCCCCAAAGGATCTTCGTGTTTCGAATGGGCTGCAGATTCTAGTGGAAAACCACCCAGCTGGACAACTAATCCAGGGATGAAGGATGGAGTTCATCACTTGACCCCGCTTATTAAAATGGCCCTTAAGGGGATTCTAGTCCTTAAGTGAGCACACACCTGTGGGACAAAAATTGAGATTTTTAGGTGTTTTAGTGGGTGGTGTGCACTGCGCGGCAAGTATTACTGGATCCTCCGGGGTTGGTTTTTCTTTTTGCTTGTATACAGAGCTTAACCAGTCCAGCAGTTTTCCACAGCCCCATTTCCTCACCCTTCCTGAATGTTTTAATGGGGTGAGTAGGGACGGTGCAGATGTGACGTCCTGGTTGGTCTTAATCTCACCGTCACCTGTGGGAGTTTTAGGCTCCTCATCTGGGTGATGGCATCAGGAGTTTCCCTGAATGGACTGTTAGGAGGGGTTCAGTGGTTCTAGAGCCTGCAGAGAGGTGGACAGAGCCCTTGAATCCCAACTGTCTTGACACATAACGCTTGGCTGGAAACCCAGCCTTTGTCCCCATCTCGCCTGAACTAGTGAAAGGGCCCACCCTGCTGACCTTGAAGGCCTGCAGCTTTTCTGAGCCTCGTTTCTTAAATGTGTAAAAATAAAAAAGGGGAATTGAAATCATGGTACTCTGTATTGTGAGGACAGAAAGAATGTGTAAGTTTTCTGAAAACTGTAAAGCTGCCTATAAATTTTAGTTGTGCCATTGTGCAAATCAAATAATTGTCTTTACGTTTTTTTTTTTTTTTTTTTAAGATTTTATTTATTTATTTGACAGAGACACAGCAAGAGAGGGAATACAAGCAGGGGGAGTGGGAGAGGGAGAGGCAGGCTTCCCGCCTAGCAGGGAGCCCGATGATGCGGGGCTCCATCCCAGGACCCTGGGATCATGACCTGAGCCGAAGGCAGACGCTTAAGGACGGAGCCACTCAGGCGCCCCCTCTTTACGTTATTTGAAAACCGTGCACTTGATGCCCTGTGCCTACCAATTATTATTTCCATTCTGCTGCAGAGAACACTGACTTGCTAGTACATAGTGGACGGAGGATTGTCTGATTCCTGAAGCCCAGCTCTTAAGCTTGATGTTCCTGTTTTCATGTCTCCCTAGCATGAGTTTTCATGTTTGGACAGCTAAAGCTCTTCATATTACATACACACGTTGACGAATGAGAGTCTACTTTGAAATCTGTGTATAGATACAGATGTTGATGAATGAATCCACATTGAAATCTGCGTAGAGATACAGATGTAGCTCCACGGAATGAAGAGACTTTGACCGCAGGGGAGGAATCGCTCTTACAGCTTCGTTGTCCAATATGGTAACCGGTGGCCACATGTGAGCACTGAGATTCAAATTAATTAAAACGCCCTAAAATTAACAATTCTGTTTTTTCAGTTCCTGGAGCCATAATTCACGTACTCAGTAGGTGCCTGTTAGTAGTGGCCACCATATGAGCAAGGCATACACAGAAAGTTCTGTTAGAGGGTGCTACTCTGTAGTTACTGCAATGAAATATGAATAAAATAAGTTAGTGTACTTTTTGTTGGGGGGAAGGGAGAAGCTATAAAAGTTTGAAATAATTCACAAGTAAACTTAAAAAAAAAAGACCCATTTCTGCTAGTGATTGACCCAGGAAAGTGATTTCAGAGAATGGACCCTTTTTTTTTTTTTTTTTTTAAAGTAGGCTCCCTGCCCTGTGTGGGCCTTGAACTCATCATGTGGGCCTTGAACTCATGACCCTGAGATCAAGAGTTGCAAGCTCTACTGACTGAGCCAGCCCTCCCCCAGTGAATGGATTCTTAACCTGCAGTTGAGAGCTATAGTTTTGTATTGGGGTGCTTTGATCAGTTTTGGATTAGAAAACTAGGACTCCAAGCCAGAGTCTGTCCCTGAGTATTTAACCTTGGGGGAGGCAGGAAGCATGTCTGCATCGATTTCCCCATCTGGAAAAAGGCATAGCCGTCAGCCAGTCTCCAAGATGCCCACCTAAGCAGATTGTGGTGAGCATCCCCTGGGCTGTTCGGGAGTCCAGGTTGTCAACCTCGGTGAGGCTCTGAGTGGGTGATTGCAGGCGTGGTTGTGTGTGATGTGTTTTAGCCCTTGCTTGCTGTGGATACCACAGGCTTTCAGCACCCCCCACCCCTTGAAGTTTAAGTCTTGAGTTTTGAGTTTCCGTCTCTGGAGGTCAGAACCTTCCCTAAGGCTCATAGGGACTCTTTCCAACAAAGTGACATTTCACAATCGTCGAAGTATTTTTTTTTTTTTTTTTTTTAAATGGCTGAGTGCTGTAGACTTTTCCTGTATGCCAGGTCCCTGAGTCAGGATGTTATTTTTATTACTTAGTTGATGTGCCCTTTTCACAGTTCTTTGTATTTTTTATAGTAGTGGCTTAGAAATTTTATTTGTAAACGAGGATGGGGGGGTACCCAATTTTGACCTGGGGTACCCAATGACCTCCCAGATCACCTTTCTGCCCTTTGTCCTCACTCTCTGTTGCTTCCTCATAGCTTTGGTGTGACCTGTCCGAGTTTGGCTGAAAGTACTTATTAAATACCAGGGATGTCCCTGATTGTCTTCCAGAGGTGGGAGAGGGGTCTCTGCCTAGGGAGGCCAGACCCAGAAAAGCCAGCTCATGGAGGTCCTCAAGAGCCAGGATTTGAGATTCTCAGTTACCTGTTGGGGCGGCGACCAGCTCAGCCAGCTTGGCTCATACCTGGGGCTGCCCCTTGCCTGCTCTCCGCTGGGGCCCACGGGGCTCTGCCAGGCCCAGTGCCCAGCCTAGATGACAATCACAGATGCTCTGTGCCTGGCATGATGCTGTCTCTGCTGTGGTTTCCCGATACCTGGCATTTGCGCCCCCCCTTAAAAAGAAAATAATGTGCTACATCGAATAAGCTGTTAATCGTTCACCCCTAAAGACATTGAAAAAAAAAAGTTTCAATCAGGAAGCAAGACTAAAGTCATTTTGTAAACACTTTTTTTTTTAAACTTGGAACGATAAGCTCCCCCCCCCCCCACTATTTTTAGTATGAAGGAAATAACTGGCCTCCTGAGGAGAGACTGGATGTGAGTTTTCCCCTTGGGTCTTGCCCTCTTTGGCCCTTCCTCCTTCTCCATCCTTTCCACGGGGCCTGACCAAACCGACTACACTTGCCAGATTGGCAAAATGACCCAACAAAGCCAAAATAAGAGCTGGATGTGGGAAGAGCCTAGCAAAGTCAACATGTTTATACGGGCCAAAGAGAGCTTAGTCTGAGAAAAAGCGTCGAAGACCTCAAGGGAAAAACGCTGTCATTCAGGAATTCGCTCCCCAAGTGGCTTCTGGACCAGGGTGCAGGGAACTTGACTAAAGATGGTTGTATGCACTGCATGGGCAGGTTCACTCCACTATCACTGCCATGAAGTACTTGTTGGCAGTCCACTACGTGATCGAAGACTGCGGACGTGAGCTGGAAACCATTGAAAAATGGAATTGGGGCAAATTTAAAGTGAAGACACTGGAAGAGATGTTTCAGTCTTGCAGAGGAAACTGGGTGCAGTGGCAGGTGGGAACAGAGGTGGAGATGGGGATGATGCTCAGCTTCCAAAGAAAGGGACGTCTTTGGGGGTGCCTGGGTGGCTCAGTCGTTAAGCGTCTGCCTTCGGCTCAGGTCATGATCCCAGGGTCCTGGGATCGAGCCCCACATCGGGCTCCCTACTCCACGGGAAGCCTGCTTCTTCCTCTCCCACTCCCCCTGCTTGTGTTCCCTCTCTCGCTGTGTCTCTCTCTGTCAAATAAATAAATAAAATCTTTAAAAAAAAAAAAAAGGGACGTCTTTGGAGATGAGGACAGAGGAGATGGTTTAAGGCAATTGTACTTTGAGCACTGAACTCCAGAATCTGGCAGTCAACTAAGGGTTCTCAGTGGGGGCATTTTTGCCCACTACCTTCAAGGAAACATCTAGAAACATTTTCAGTTGTTGCAGTCGGGGGGAGGGGGGTGGTGGATCTACGGGGTCTGTGGATGCTGCCAAATATCCTACATTGCACGGGACAGTCCCCACCACAAAGAATGACCTGGACCCAAATGCCAAGAGGGCCAAGGTGGGGACGCCAACCCTGAATTAAACGGTCAGCATACGACCACATGTGGGACAGAATCTGGGGGAGGTGGGTGCCGAGCAAAAGCTATATGGCAAGTTCTGTATTCTCACGGCACATGTGTGCTTTTTGGGAATCCGTTAGGAGGTAAATCATACCGCAGATTGACAAAGGAAGTTTCTGTTGCTCACAGGAGGAGGGGAAAGAGGAGGTAGGAGTGAATGGACTTAGAAGAAGGAATAGAAACAAGGCCAACAGGTGTGTGTGTGGGGGCGGGGGCGGCTGTTCGTTGCCTGAGCTCCCCTTCAACCCAAGTAGTTTAGAGCCCCCAGGTGCAAGTGCACTTTGAAGGCGTGTGTCTCGAGTTTTTCCTCACGGTTCTATTGATGTGTCGCACATTGGCTAGGTGTTACTTGTGGTCAGCTTCTGTGTACTTTTGATATATATTACGGAATAAACGGTCCCTGTCTCATACAGACTCTGTTTTACCCAGCGCAGTGTGGGTGAACCTAGAGGTGAGGTTCTTGGGAGGAGTCCGGGCACTTGGGAGGGTGGGGGCAAGTGAGTGAAGTTTTAGTTGCTTGCAGTACTCCATGATGCCTCAGTGTCCATCCCTTCCTCTGACTGCTCAAATTTAGCAAACGAGGGCAGCCAGACGTGGACCTGCATTTTCCAAGTATCAGCTGGAAAAGGGCGCCGTTGGCGCCTGGAGTCTGGTTGTGAGGTGTGCCCGGGCATCCGGAGCCTACCTGAGGCCCCATGTCCTGGTGACCCCAGAGGAGCGCCACGCTCGGCCTGCATGGGGGTCCTTATTGGGCTCCTGGTGGCCCTGGGGCAGATGATGTGGCTATGGGGGAAAGTTGGTTTGTAGCCAGCTTGCCATGCGCTGACTGTGTCTTTGGGCAGATCAGTTTCTTTCTTTGTCATTCGTTTTCTCATTGAAAGAGAGAAAAATAGAATTTATTTCTCAGACTTGAAAAGAGATAGGATTATTAGGCTCAGAGCCCCACATATTGATACCTTCTCCACTCTGAGGTTGGGAATTGGGTGTGCAAATGCATCTTTATTAGTTATGATGGTCTCTAGTACTTGCTTCCTTTCCTTAACGCCCCCCCCCCCCCGGGGCCCTTAAGTTAAATTTCAGGGCTGGTTTATATACATGCATGTGTATGTTGTAACTTTCTGAATTACTATACAAGAAGGTTGACTGTTGTTCAGTGTACAGTTTTATGAATGTTAGCACAAGCGTAGGTTTGTGTAACCGGCACTGAAATGGGGATACAGAACAAGTCCAACACCCCAAAGGCATCTGTGGTGCCTCCGCGGTCACCCAGCCCCCCCACCCCCCCCAGCACTAACTGAGGTGCTCTGCCCTTCAGGTCCTGGTAATTGCATTTCAGCTCAGCATCAGATGCCTTTAGGGGAATCCCTTCATTCTCCCAGTACCCTCCTTTGTGTTTCTCTCTGATGACCCTCGAACTTCACACTTTTGCACACTTGAGCCTGTGTGTTTGCCTCTGAACAGCAGGGTTTGCACTGTGGGTGAAGGAGAAGAAAACCTTACTGCTTCCTAATAGTATTTGTAAGAAGCTATGGAGAAAGAATATTAGGTGTTTTGTTGGGGCTGCCAAAGATTTGCTCTTTTCTATGCCAGTTAATTCTCGCTGCCAAATGAGTCAAAATGGGATGTTTTCTGATGCGCTTTCAGAGAAGTGTTTCCCAAATCTTTCCGCTGTACTCCCGAGAGACATTTAATATGTGAAATGTATCAGTAGGTTATAAAGCCCTGTCTTTGGTTTCAAAAACAGGACCCACACATTGAGGTGTCGCAGTTTTGCCAATGGGGTGATACAACAAGCTAAAGATATAAAGTTGTATTTGCATTACTTTGTTGGAGGAAAGAAATGAATTCCTAGGTCTGTGTTTCCATCTAATTGTTGAACTGCATTTTATGTTGGACCAGTGATCTCCTAAGAAATGGCATCTTTTCCAGAAGAATTGACTTTGTGTTTTGGCTTTTGGCTACTTTTCTTCCTGCCCTGGGCCTTCCTGCCCAGACAAGTGGTCTGCCTGCTTGTGTGAGGTCATTGAAAACCTGGGTGCGTCCTCACGAGTCAGAGGGTAGGTGGGGTGATCTTGAGGCTTTTCCTATCTCTCTTGTGTGAGGATTTTCATTTGGAAAACGTATGCTGCTTAATTGTTTGGTTGGCTTTTTTTAAAATATATTTTTTATTTTTGAAGATTTATTTGAGAGAGAGAAAGAGCACACGCAGGGGGGAACAGGAGAGGGAGAAGCAGACTCCCTGCCGAGCAGGGAGCCCCACGCGGGGCTCCATCCCAGGACCCTGGGATCATGACCTGAGCCGAAGGCAGACGCTTAACCGACTGAGCCACCCAGGCGCCCCATTTTTTTTTTTTTTTTTAGAGAAAAGTTAAGGATTCTGTTAGTGAAAAGTTTAGGGAAACTGATGATTATGCCCCATGCTTCGACTATCACTTTACTCACATTAGAATAGGCAGTATTTAACCTAACCTTGATATGTTGTATATTTTACTTAAAACACACACACTAGCAATTCAGAAGACACTTTGGGCTCTTGGGTGCCTTGGGATAATTTTTATGAGTGTTGTGGTCTCCCAGTCTTCCGAGACTGTGGAAAATAAGCACAAACAACGCTTATGGTACAGTTCACAGTGTTTATTCTTGCGAACGGTGTCCTTTCAATTCCTGTGACTTATTTTTTTTCTTTTCCCTACCTCGGTGGATGTTGCCTTAAGGTTTTTTTTTTTTTTTTTTTTAAGATTTTATTTATTTGACAGAAAGAGACACAGTGAGAGAAGGAACACAAGCAGGGGGAATGGGAGAGGGAGAAGCAGGCTTCCGCGGAGCAGGGAGCCCTATGTAGGGCTTGATCCCAGGACCCTGGGACCATGACCTGAGCCGAAGGCAGACGCTTAACGACTGAGCCACCCAGGCGCCCCTGCCTGAAGGTTTAAAAGAAAATGAGCGTTTTCTTCACCTGCTTCCCTGGAACCTGGAACCTGTGACCCTAAATAGCCAGCACAGAGCACTTTCCTTTCCTTTCTGGAACACTTGCCACCAACCCCCAGGGAGAATGCAGAGGTAGGAGGAGGTAGGAGGGCTTCACCCTCCAAACCTAATTACCTTCCCGCTTTTTAAGAAACTGAAAACTTTCCTGAAGTCTACTGAGAACTTAGGTACCCAGCATCACCCATGTTGCAGTGAGCTTAGGGGAGGACACTTCTCCTTTCTTAGCATGATTCCTTCCTCTGATCAACTTGCTTGCCCATCGTCATTGGGCCTTAGAGCCCATGCAAACGTCTGGTATCGTTCAGTTCTGCACACGTTTCTGTTTGTTTGAAGATCCCTATAGGTGGAAAAAAGGACAAAAAGCTTACTGTACGTGATGCTGTTTTATTTCTTAGATCAGAAATAAATGCTTTAATACTGTAAGACCATATAAATCATTGTAAGAATTGGGAGAACAATTGAGCGCAACGGAGCAGTGATTTCTGTTTCGAGTGCAGGGGATACTTAGTCATCACCAGGTCAGCTCCTCTCTTGCAGTTATCCTTGTAATTCTGACATCCGTTTGAAGATGAGTAAATGAGAAAGTGGAGTGGCAGTCTGTCACCAAAGTCATGTCATGCAGAAATCTGTTGGACCAGCGTGAGAGAGAACCTAATTCCCAGTATCTATAAAGTTCTGGGTGATTGCAAAAAAAAAAAAAAAGTTCCAGGTGGTTCCAGAGTTGTAGGTTGTATTTGATACCAGCAGCTGGGCTGAGAATTGAGGTCTCTACCATTTGGTTCATTTGGGAAACAGATTAAACTTGGGTCCCTGCCTTAGGTTCTTTTTCCAGCACAGTCCTTATCAGGCACTTGAGTCCCACGCATCTTCAGTGCCAACTAGGTGTTGGTAAAGACTCAAGTAGTCACAATTACCAGCGTGAAAACGGTGATTGCCACTTCCTGACAGTTGCAGATCAGTCTGGGAGACACAATTTGGTTTAACTTTTAACTGGGTTAGTTGTATTTCTAAGGTTTGTATTAGGTTTGTATTTCTAAGATGCACAGGTGATTCTTTGCCAATTTCAACCATTTCCGGGGATAGTGAAAGGGTTTAAAAAGCCTCACGGGAAGAAACAACTTTCAAGGTGTACCCAGTTCAGAAGTTGATGAAAATAAGAATTATCTCATGTGTCCAGTGCATGACAGAAATTATTGTAGACCAGATGAGAACAAGACGAGAGGCCTGTGGAAATTAGAGTTGCCTTATAAATTTCATGGGACACTCTGATAAATTTCATGGGCTTCTCTGTACATTTCCTTTAAACCAGTAGTCTGCACATTTTGTTGGGGGCGGGAGGAACCAGACTGCCTAGTGTCAGGTTTTAATTCCCAAAGTGGTCTCCCAAGTCGATTTCCTGTCCTCTGGCAGGTGCACCACGAGATTTATTGGAGTGCAGGAAGAAACTCACAATGTCCACTTACTCTGTATCTGATACTTAGGTCTATTTTTGTAGTTTGTGAAAAATGCCTATAATGTTAGTCAAGTGTTGTGTATAGTTAATTACCTGGGTTGGGGGCCCTGTGCTAGAAACTTTTTCACTGATCAGGATATGCAGTGAAAAGACATTTAGACCGAATGGGTCCCCAGAGGTGGTGGGCAGAGGGGGCACTTTTGAAGTACGTGCATGCAAGTGGGACACAGATGTACTCCCCTTTCCCTCTGGCTTCAGCTGCCAGAATGTGTGTGTACGTGTGTGCGCTTGGATCTGCTGCTGGGTTTCGTGTGTTTTAAAAGCTGAAAAAATACTCGTGTTGTAGAACCCGATGACGGTACCTCTGTTGCAGGTGCATGATGAACTTTTGGAACAGTGCTGTGCTTTTCATGCATTTCGTGACTCGGGAGTGTTTTCATAATCACTTAATTCTGTTTATAAATCAGCTGCTTTTGTTGATGGTTTCCCTCAGGGCTCCTGAGAACCAGGCTTGTTGAAGGAGACTCAGACTTTTGAAGACAACCAACAGGAGAGAGAGTGCAGGAACGGGATTGCCATTAAAGTCTTTGGCTTTCTTCAGTCTGGCTGTTTATTTGTGGGTCTTTTTCCAAAGACCTATTTCATTGGTCATGGTTTTTTTGTTTTTTTTTTTTTAAAGATTTTATTTATTTGAGAGAGAGAGAGAGAATGAGCTAGAGAGAGAGAGCATGAGACAGGGGAGGGTCAGAGGGAGAAGCAGACTCCCTGCTGAGCAGGGAGCCCGATGTGGGACTCGATCCTGGGACTCCAGGATCATGACCTGAGCCGAAGGCAGTCGCTTAACCAACTGAGCCACCCAGGCGCCCTGTTTGTTTGTTTTTAAAAGCGAAAATTTGGGGTGCCTGGATGGCTAAGTCTGTTAAAGCGTCTGACTCTTGATCTCCGCACAGGTCTTGATCTCCGGGTCGTGAAGTTTAAGCCCGGCGCTGGGGTCCACGCTGGGTGGGGAGCCTACTTAAAACTAAATAAATAAAAAGAAAACTTAGTCGATGCTGTATTACTGGTGTTACAGAGAGCAAATAAATATAAAAATGAAATTCATGATTCAGACCACATTGTGGGCTGTGGAGAATCAAGACTCATCTGCCCAAATGTCAGGTCTTTTGTCTAAAGGTTTGGTTTTCGTGAGACTCCGTGTGAGTCGCGAGTCTTTCCAGGATTTCCACAGCAGTCTGTTTGTTTGTTTAACTGGAAATGATTGATAGGTTAGCTTGGGCTTTTCTGTGTCATTTTTGGTGTTCACATCAGTTTTTCCCTTTCTGAATATTGAATTTGCAATGTAACTTTGTATGTAAAACAAAGCCCAGAGATTTGCAAGTGAATTCAAAGGCCGATAGGTGAACAATTCTTGTTTGCTTCCCCGTGCTCACAGGACATCTATTGCCAAACGTCCTTAAAGCCCGTCGGGATCACAAACATTCATTTGTCTGTTGGTAAACTGAAATATTTATCTCCTACTTGAAAAAAATTGCTTCTCTTTATGGCAATGGAAGGCACCTACTGTAAGGAGGAGAAACAGGAGGAATTTTTTTTTTTTTTTACTCTCCTGTCATGAAGCTTTGTCTCTCCTTTCTAGAGATCAATGCGTGGAAGTGTCTGTAGTGGATGAGTTAGAATGAGCGTCTTTGGGAATGTACTTGATCTGCCCCTGCCCCTGCCCCTGCCCCTGCAAGAAGATAGAGAAGTTACACCAAGTCGTTTGCTTTTTTAGCCAGACGCCTCGAGCTCTGTCCAGGTCTTGACTTCATATTGCACCTCGGTCAGCCAGACACCGGTGAATCAGTTCAGCTCTGAACCGGAATCCTCTTCTACTTTGCTTTTGGGGGAAACACTAATAATTATTCATTTGATTATTTGCTTGCCAAATTACCCGGTACAGTATTTCAGAGCGATGTATCTCGGAAAATGGCCCTCAAAGGAGACTGTTCTTAGAAGCCTGCACAAAAGTTGATTCTGTTTCCTGAATGCATCCCTCAGGTACTGGTCACGTGCAGAGGTCTGTGTATAATTTTCTGAGAACGTGAGGCGTACATAGGTGTATGATGCAGGAATGCAGGGGAACAGGGCAAATGCCAGAAGCCATCAGAACGTTCAATGTTTGAGTCCGCTAGCCTTTGAAAAGAGAATATAAAAACAAATCAGTTTGTAGCTTGGTTGAAGTACCGTTTACATAATTTGTATCAGAGAAAGCAGTTCCTTTTCCTTAGGAAGATTGGGTTATTAAAATTAGCTATCTTCATTTTTCCACAGAAATAAAAAAATCAAGTGTAGTTCAAATAATTGTATGTGAATCTTTGTAATTGGAAATTTGATGTTAGCAAAATTACATAACCTTGGTTAATTACATTCATATACTCAAACTAAATATAGAATAAGATTAGCTCATGGAAATATTTCATTTTTATCTCAGGCGGTGCAGTGCACATTCATGTAATAGTTTCTAGTTTCATTTTGTAATTTTTTTTTTTTTTTAATTATCCTGGACATGTTTTCCGAAAAGTTACTTGAAATGAGGCTGTATGTTTTTATTTCCCGGTTCATGTTTAAATTTAAAATGGCGCACAGAATAAGCTTTCCTTTGTGAATTTTGATTTTCTTAGTGGCCTCTGTGTTCTGTGCCTGGCATGATACAGGGATAAGCTAGGGGTCCCATTTTTTTCCGCTTGACATTTGCCTTCAGGGAAGTTTGGGTGCGATTGGCCATCTCAGAGTAAATGCTCAGCCTCCTCTGTTTCCTGTCCTGTTTGCTTTTCCATTGAATGCTCTATATTTGGACAACAAGTGTATATTTTGGTGTGGGTTTCTGATGGCCCCGATGTTTGGCGGAGTGGAATTTCTCCGTGCTCGCCGCTGGGCTGGGCAGTTGGTAGTGTTCCGCCATATTCAGTTCACAGGATTGAGTTGGACACATTGTAGATTCAGGTTGGATTGTCATTCCCTCCCTGCAAGCTCTGTGTTACTTTGTTTTGTTTGGGTTTGCCATAGATATTTGCTTTTTGCCTTTGGATTGCTGAGGATGCCCGCTTGTGGTGGTGGTGAATTTAATATAGAACTCTAAATCTGACTTATATCAAGTTGATTTTCTGAAACCACTTTACTGCGGTATAAATTACATACCATAAAAATCACCCATTTTAAGCGTACGACTCAATGATTTTTAGTAAATTTACGGAGTTGCGCAGCCATCGTCATAATCGATTTTCATTCCTCAATACGGTCATTCGTGTCCATTTGGCATCAATCCTGGCTCCTACCTCCCAGCCGCGGGCAGCCATTAATCTCCTTTCTGTCTCTACAGATTTCCCTTTTCTCAGAACAAGTACTTCTGTGCTTGGTTGAGCTTACGGGGTGGTGGATGGTGAGGGCCCGATTTAGCGGGAGTGGGAGAAGTTGGGAGAAGGGGAAGAAGGCAAGAATAATAGGCATGCCTCCATTCCCTCTTCTGCAAAATCAGGGTAGTGATGGAAGTTTTGCAGGCTCTCCTTGTGGATCCATGTGGGAAGTAGTTGGCTCAGAATCGGGAGGAGCTTCTCATAACCGGTCACGTTAAGAGTTGAGGGATCCTGCGTAAAGGGTCCCTGCGACAGGTGAGGACTGTGGGAAAGGGGTTACCTCTCCGGTGACGGGCTCAGTCCTTGGTGAACCCAGCACACAACCATACAGCAAAACCTCATCTTTCTTCTTGCAGTACCCTCTTGTTTGTTCCACGGCATTGACTATGAGGCTTTTTTTTTTTTTTTTTAAAGATTTTATTTATTTATTTGACAGAGAAAGACACAGCGAGAGAGGGAACACAAGCAGGGGGAGTGGGAGAGAGAGAAGCAGGCTTCCCACTGAGCAGGGAGCCTGATGCGGGGCTCGATCCCAGGACCCTGGGATCATGACCTGAGCCGAAGGCAGACGCTTAATGACTGAGCCACCTAGGCGCCCCGACTATGAGGCTTTGAGGGAAGTTTGATCTTGGCCTGGGATATACCTTAGCTCCCTCTTCCTCCACGAGGGGCAGTTTTGTGTCCAGGGGATGCTGGATGATGTCTGGAGATCCTTCTGATGGT
Organism: Mirounga angustirostris; assembly: GCF_029215605.1. Taxonomy (NCBI): domain Eukaryota; kingdom Metazoa; phylum Chordata; class Mammalia; order Carnivora; family Phocidae; genus Mirounga; species Mirounga angustirostris. The sequence continues at coordinate 6,448,974 of NW_026991719.1, forward strand.
TCCAAATGGGGCAGGGGTACCCCAGCACCTGGTGGGTAGAGGCCAGCGGTGCCTCGCCCATCTGACAATGCCGGAGGATGTCCCCCTGTACCAGTAACAATTCCCTAGCCCAGGAGCTCAGGAGTGTGGAGGCCAAGACACCTTGCCTTCGTAACTTTAATATGGGGGGGGGGGGTTTAAAATGCGGTGCTTAGGTCTTCAATAAAGACTTGCTGACGTTGAAGGAGTATAGGTACCACTAGGCTTATGAAAGACATGCAGGCATTTTTCAGTCTTCACTCGCTCCAGGGGAATGGGGATTTTTTTTTTTTTTTTAATCAACAAGGGGAAGATCACTTTTTTTTTTAAGATTTTATTTATTTATTTATTTGAGGGAGAGAATGAGAGAGAGAGAGAGAGCATGAGATGGGGGAGGGTCAGAAGGAGAAGCAGACTCCCTGTCGAGCAGGGAGCCCGATGCGGGACTCGATCCCGGGACTCCGGGATCATGACCTGAGCCGAAGGCAGTCGCTTAACCAACTGAGCCATCCAGGCGCCCCGAATGGGGATTTTTTTAAAGTAAAGCATAAACGAGATTTTTGGAGTTAACTGTAGAGAGGGAAAATTACTTTCAATGCCTTTAGAGGTATTCATTTACAGATACCGAAATTGCAGCGTAGACGGAGAAATCTGGAGTCACCCTTTGGCTTGGATCTGGGACTCACATTTCCATCTTTATCTGTTTCCCTAAGAACTGGAAAAAGAGGGAGAAAGATTGAGACCCTGCATAAAGGCTCTGAAAAACTGTGACCATCTAAATGCAAGGGGCTGCTTCCAGCCGTCACCTTGTCATGGAAAGTGTTTCTGGACTGGCGAGGGGGGAGGCCCGCCCCGGGCCGGCACCCTCCCCTTCCAGGGAGGCCCATCTGCCTGGGAGGCCCGTCTGCCTGAGAGTGCCCTGAGAAGTACGGGGCCCCTGCCTGCGACTCCATCCTGCACACCTCCGTCCTCTGTCTCGCACCTCGCTGCAACAGCTGCCCCTTGGGTCCAGCTCTGGTTTCTGCCCTGCGGGGCCTCTTGCTCTCACCCGCCCCCAGCCCGCCGTCCTCCGCGCCTTCCAAGGTGTAAGATCTCCTAACCTCCCCTTTCTGAGTCTTTTGTTTCTTTTGCCCGTTCTATGCTCAGGCTTTTTCTCCCCCGAGGGAACACAGGATGATGATAGGCCAGCTTCCATGATTTCAAGCAATGTGGAGTTGTATCTTCTTCCTCCTCTTCTCCTGGAATAATCAACGTGAACAGTGTGTCAAGTGCGGCAGGATAGATCTGCCTCTAGCATGTTCGGCTGCCCATGTACAGAAATGCAGTCCCGTGGTTTTATCCAAGTGGCACCCTATCATACTTCGCTCCTCTGCTCTCTTTCTTTTTACAGCTGTATTAAAGTATGACTGAAGTACAGTAAACTAGGCATATAGAAGTTGTGCCTTTAATCGGGTTTCTCATCTTGATTTTGGTGTTGGTTTCACAAGCGTATGTAGGTAATCTATCCATCTATCTACTTACATGTATCGAAGCAAATACATCGCTTTCACATTTCCTAGTGCCTTTCTGGGCGCTCCCTCCAACCCTCCCTCCATCCACATCGCGCGTTGACCAGCTTTCTGTTACTCGATCGGGTAGTTTGCATTTTCTAGAATTTTCTATCCGTGAAATCACATGGTATGCGCTCGTGATTTTGCCTTTTTCCACTCAGCATAATGATCTGGGGGTTCATCCATGTTGTGGCCCGTATCATGAATTCATTCCTTTTTGTAGCCAGGTGGGATTCTTTGGGATGTGGGTGTACCACCGTTTTGTCTGTCTCTTCGCCAGTTGTTGGACATTTGGGTGGGGGGGTTTGACATTTTTTTTGGCCCTTAAGAATAATGCTGCTGTAAATGTTTTTGTCGTCATGCAAGGGATTCTCAAACTTGACCATGTGGCGGAATGCCCTGGAGAGCTTGTGAAAATGCGGATTGCCAGGCCTTATCCCCAGACTTTGTGATTCAGTACATGGAGGGTGGGGCCCAAGACTGCATTTCTAGCAGGTTCCCAGCTGCTGGTTAGGACCACGCACATGTTGAGTCTTCATAGACTTTGGTTGTTACTGCATTGTTATTTGTTCCAGATATTTCTCTCTAGACTGTTCCTTGTCTTATAATATCGCTTGTGGTTTTAATCACCAGGCTTCCCATTTTTGTGTGGTTGTTGGTATCCGTGTTTTCCTCTTGGCTTCTGGGTTTTACTTCCTTATGTCCAAGGGAAGAAAAACTCAGGGTTGCTGGGTCAGGGTGCTCATATCACCCCAACACCAGCCGTGACAGCCCTGTCCACAGGGGTCTGCCCTTATTGGACTCTTTGGGGAGCTGACTGCTGCCTTCTTACCTTCTGAGGAGGTGGCCCTGCATTGTGGTCAGCACCCAGCCGCAGGGGCTGGCTCGGACCTAGGTGCTGTGCCCAGGGCCCCCTGCTGCCGCTGTGTCCCCTGGGTCCTTGGGGCGAAGCGTCGCTGTTCACGTGCCTTTCCTCTCCCAGGGCAACCAAATCCATCCCCTCTGCGTCCCACCCCTTCTCACCTGAAACCACCAGCCCCAAACCAATAACCCTCTTTTATTTTCAGTGTATGTCTTATTTTTAATTTCCTGTTCAGGAGTCTAATCTGAATTCACTAATTTGGAGCAGTTAGATGTTATCAGTAGATGTTTACTACCATAGCTAAGGCGTGTGTTACATTAAAAAAATTTTTTTGGGTGGGGGAGGGGGGAAGGTACTTCCTTTATTTTGGAGAGCAGCTTTAAGTGATTGCAAAGTCGCCTTTTTTTTTTGTAAAAAGCATCTTCTTGCACTTGATCGCGGAGCCCAGGTCTTAACCCTCTTTGCTCCTGAATCCGTCCATTCCGTATTGCCTCGGGTCACGGCTTCACGTCTTTGGCTGCTGACCTCAGCTCACTGTCTGAGAATCTTTATTCAGGACATGCTGTGGAGTGGATTGTTGTGCAGGATTCCAGACTGGTTAAGTAGGCTCATCTCATTGGGATGGTTACATTTTTAAAAATTTGCAGTGACTTGTAATCATGAGCTCATGTCTTAGTTTCTTTTTAACATGATAGCTTTATGGAGATGTAACTCACATGCCGTGGGACTCACCCCTGTCAAGGGTATACGTCAGGGCTTTCCTGGTATAAACAAGGCTGGGCAGCCACCACCACTGCCTAATTCCATAATGTTTTCATCACCCCAAAAAGAAACCACATACCCGGTCAGCCGACACTCCCTATCTCCCTGCATCTCCCAGCCTCTGGCTGCCACTCATCTTCTTGTCTCTGGACTTACCTATTCTGGACATTTCCTATAAAGGGAATCCTACGATCCACGGTCTTTCGTGTCTGGCTCCTTTCACTTAATATTTTTGAGATTCCTCCACGCTGTAGCATCTGTTGTGTGGTTTCTTGGTACACGTTTTGTAGAAACTCTGGGTAGCCCAGGAAGCCTTGGCGTGAGCCGTGGGGGCTCGAGCTGGAAGAATGTCGGGATGTGTGAACCAGAGACTCCCCCGTCTCTGATTACATTTAAAGTGGAAAAGGGTTCACAGTTTCTTTCCATTTCAGCTTCCAGCCTGGCATAAACTGTAATCTTCTTCCTTCTCTTTGTCTTTTGTTCTCCCCTCTTTTCCCCTAAAGATCAGCGTAGCAAACAGTTGTGGTCGATTAACGGGGCACCTGCTGGCCCCTCCATGGTGCTGCATATTTGGGTGGGGTTTTCGAAAGTCCTTTCTTGGGATAAAGCCTAGGAAGCTTGAATTTTTCCAAGGGTGTGGTGTGAAGTTCCTTCCAGCTCTGAGGTCATGGGATTTCATCCAGCTAGACTTTGGCTTCTTTCTAGGGCCTCCATGAAGCCACAACCCTGACTTAACACCGTAACGGAATCGTAGAGTTGTTTATTTTGCTGAGTTTACAAACCCTTTGTATAGGACCATAATTACCATTCTGGGGTTGGGTGGGAGACTAGGGAGGCTGATTTTTCTCAAGCCATCCGTGGGCCACGGCTTTCTGGGTTGCATGTTTCTCCAGCAAAGGGTTTACTAGGAAGGTCACGCGTGTTTTCCTGGTTGATCTCCTTTTCACCGACTCTCTTAGTTTCTTATTGCTGCAGTGACAGATGACCACAGGCTTCCTGGCTTGAATGATACAAATTTATCATCCTAGCAGTTCTAGAGGTATAAGAGGTCTGACATGAGTCTCACTGTGTGAAAATCAGAATGTTGACAGGGCTGCATGCTTTTCCAGATGCTCTTAAGAGAGTTCCTTTCCTTGCCTTTCCAGCTCTTAGAGGCCACCTGCATTCCTCGGCTTGTGGCCCCTTCCTCCATCTTCCAAGCCACCGAGCAGAGTGGCATCTCTGTGTTCTTGCATAGTTATATCCCCCTAACCACGGCGTGGGAAGATGCTCCCCGTGTGACGATCTTGGGCCCACCTGGATAATCCAGGATCGTCTCCCTGTCTCAGGATCCTGAATTTAGCCACATCTGCAAGGCTCTTTTTCCTGTCAAACATTTCACGGGTCCCAGGGTTAGGGTGCGGCCCTCTCCGGGGTCAGTCTTCTCCCCACTACATTGATGCCCTTGGTTTCTCTTAGTTTTTTCCTCGGAAGCCTGCAAGGTTCATGTATTTATTTAGTATTTGCGGTTTGTCTCTTGAGTAACTTAGAAGTCAGGGGGCCATGAAGTTATTTGCTTGTCTGCCTACCACTCACTGATGATACAGCCCGCTCGCTGAGCCTCAGTTTCCCTCTGAGCACAAGCAGGAGTTGTTTTCCATCTTGGAAAAGAACTGGGATTGTGGGCGCAGCCTGGGGACATGCTTGTAAGTTGGCCAGTGGACCCCTGGGGCATATTGTGGTGCTTCCCTCTGATATGAGAAGAAGCCAAGCTAAATCATGTGGGCACATTTCAAACGTCTTCCTGTCACGGCCACTAACATCCCAGTGACCCAAACGAGCCATGTGGCCAGATCCACCATCCATGGAGTGGGGAGGGCTATGCTGGTCTGGAGGTCCTCTAAAGTCACATGGCCACGGGCACAAATGCATATTTGTAGTATAGGGAGGAGGGGAGGGAAGAAGTGGGATGTGTGTGGGGGAGGGCAGATGACCCCAGTGGAGGAGCCTGGATACACCCAGTTGTATCCCGGAAAATCAGCTCCGTAGGTAGTACTCATTAAATATGCGGCTTCTTTGGGTCCGTCTTAGAGCCACCTGGACGGGGGTGAGGGAGGCACCACTTGTGTCCCCAGGGAACATTTGGCGATGTCTGGAGGCATTCTTGGCTGTCGTAAGTAACTAGGGGAGAGGGTGCTCCTGGCATCTAGTGGGTGGAGGCCAGCGATTCTGCTGCATTCCCTCATAATGCGCAAGACCACGCTCTCTACCAGGCATTGTGCGCCCTGGGCCCCAATGTTCAACGTTCAGAGCACAAACAGGTACTTTCCAGGTGGTTCTCGTGCACTTTGGAGTTGGAGGACCTTGTCTTTTTTTTTTTTTAAGATTTTCTTTATTTGACAGAGAGAGGGGACACAAGCAGGGGGAGCGGGAGAGGGAGAAGCAGGCTTCCCGCAGAGCAGGGAGCCCGATGTGGGACTCGATCCCAGGACCTTGGGATCATGACCTGAGCCGAAGGCAGACGCTTAACGACTGAGACACCCAGGCGCCCTTGAGGACCTTGTCTTGCAGGACTGTCCCAACAAGGAAGGGGAATTGGCCATCCCTCCCATATAAACACCTACTGAGGAGCGCGAGTGCATTGTTTAAACTCTCACAGACGGCTGCGAAGAAGCAAGTTAAAACTCATGGGTCTTGACTGGGTCTCTGTGGTATCTGCGACTTTTGATCATTTGCTTGGTACTGTACTAATCCTTTTAGCTGTATTAATTCTTTACTAGTGCTCAACTAATAAACGGAGCATTTATTTGGTGTTGAAAAATCTTTTATTAGGAGATTTCCATTGCGAGCTTAGTATTTTTTTTTTCTCCAGGTGGCCCTTTGTCAACTATTTCCATTATGTATTTTCTTTTTCCGTATCAGCAGGACTGCCAAGTTCTTGATAGCAAAGATCATGCCTTAAATTTCTTTTCTGTTCGGCACAGTAGTGAGCCTATGATAATTATTGGTCAGTTGCCAACGGTATCCATTGCAATGCAACTTGCACTCTGCGGTTAAGGATCGTTTATCCAGCTTCCACAGACTCGCCTTTTATACCTTGCTATAAATCCTGTCTCCAGTCTTCAGAGGCCGATGGTTAGCATGTGGGTGCTTGCTTGCTGTGTGGCAGAGAGAAAACTTTGACCTCATTAAAGGAAGGCGGCAAGTTATTGAGAGGCTGACCGCCTCATTCTTCCTCTTACACTCATGTTGTTTTTATTTGGGTGATTGAAATGTTTGAGGTATGAAAAAAGATTCGGAATTCCTTGCTGGCAGGACAACCGAAGTAGTGAGTTAAAGCTTCTCCGGTCCTCACCTCCGTTGTGCATAGCAAGTGCAAATACGTGTTTTTTTTTTTTTTGAAAAGCCAGCTGGGGAAGCATTTGATATGGAGGGTGCTGTATCACCTAGAATTTGCTGTGTTCTGATCAACTAGGTATCGCCTCCTGGGGCTACCAGCAAGTTCGGAAGTAATGAGAATGTTCTCTTTGTATGTATCAATGGTTCGTAATTGTGAAAGTAGGGCTTTTGTTCTTGCGGATTCCCTGTGTGGGAACAAGACCTTTACTGGCTTATGGGGGGCACAGAGAGGGTCAGGGCCCACTAAGGCTGTTCCATCCTCTAGTTGACCTTTTTTAGTTTTATTTTTTAAATATTTATTTATTTGATAGAGAGCGCGTGAGCACGAGCAGGAGGGGCAGAGGGAGAGAGAATCTCAAGCGGACTCCCCGATGAGCGCAGAGCTTGACGTGGGGCTCGATCCCACAACTCCCAAGATCCCCGAAACCAGCAGTTGGACTCTTGACCTACTGAGCCACCCAGGCGCCCCCTTCTTTTTAAAAACTGGAATATACATTGATACTTAATACTGTATTAGTTCCAGGTGTACAACATCATGATTTATGTACATATTGTGAAACGATCACCATAATAAATTGAGTTAAGATGCATTACCACACGGTTACAAATTTCTTTTTTCTCACGTTGAGAGCTTTTAAGATTTACTGTGTTAGCAACATTCAAATACATAACATGATATTACTGCCTGTAGTCGCCATGCTTACGTTAGATCCCAAGGACTTAGGTATCGTATAGCTGGGAGTTTGCACCTTCTGTCGCCCTTCACCCGTTTTCTCCCCTCTCCTCTCCGCCTCCCCCTCCCCCATTCTCCGTGTGTCTGATGCTTCCATTTTTTTTACCACCTCACGTTGTCTTGCCTCTCATCTGCTTGACTGTTAGGACACCAGGTTTGTGTGTCTGACAAGCAGATGACCTGGAAATTCACGTGTAGTAAGAAGGAGATGAAAACAGAAGTATGTGAACTACCTTAGGAGGAGGGCTTGGCTTCATTAAAAAATGAGAAAGACCCTTAACTGCCACGTTCTGAGGGACATCTAGCAATTTCAGGTGTTGTTATGCTTCTGATCTTGGTGATCTCCACCTGTGCTTTTGCCTAAATTAAAATTTGCAGGGGCACCCAGGTGAAGTGTCTGCCTTCGGCTCAGGTCATGATCCCAGGGTCCTGGGATCGAGCCCCACATCGGGCTCCCTGCTCGGCGGGGAGCCTGCTTCTCCCTCTCTCCCCTGCTCGTGCTCTCCCTCTTTTCCTCTCGCTATCTCGCTGTCAAATAAATAAAATCTTTAAAACAAAATAAAATTTCCGTTAAAATGGGCCAACCTCTTGAAAGTTAAAATTTAGCACTTAGAAAAGCAATGTCGGTTTTGGGGAAAGGCACCCCCCACTGCGGCAGGTCGGACCCTCTTAGAGGCACCAGAACCTCACTTCTGCTGAAAGAATGTAGCTGGAGGGCTGCGTAGGAGGAAACGGAACTTCTCTTTCCATTCTTCATGCCCGTATCAAGATGTTTTGAGTGTTAATTCCTGTCACCCAGGAGAAGAGGCTTTGCGTTATCGTACAAGGAGACTGGAGTGTTGCTGAGACTGGGAGTCAGGTGTGTGTGCGTGCGTGCGTGCGTGTGTGTGAAGGGGAGAAAGGAACAGAATGACAAAGCCGTTGGAAGTGCAGGGAATATGTTAGAAGACACGCTTCGGAGGACAAACAACGAAATTCTGGCAGTGGTCTGGGTTCCTGACCCATGATTCACACCGTGTGATTGAGAGAGGTTCCAGTGGTCATTTACGTCCATCCTGCTGCTTATGGGGGCCACAGGGCAGTTCTCAACTTCACCTTCCACAGTGCTCTGTGGGAACGCTCTCTGCTCCACACAGGTGGTATTTGACCCCTTGATTCCCTGTGTTTGAAGGAACCAGGAACTGATACGATCAGATACGCAATCTCCAGGTCCCTTTGATGGTTCTGTCCTTTACCACTGGTGAGATGCGCATGGTTTTCGTGCCCGCTGTAACTTCTCACAGCATGCCTGTCCTCAGGGCCCACCTGCGCACCCCTGGACCGTGGGGAACGAAGACTTCTGCACATGGGCTGATTCTCCTGTGTGGGGATTGGGGTGGTGGGAGCCGCTGTGAATCCGTTCCTGACTTTGTCCATGATTTACTGCATTGAATCCAAGAAGAACCATGTAGTTGTAGGTTCTAAGTTTTCTCGTCCAGTATACAGAGTGATGTTTGCCTAGAAAGTGCCCTCACGTGGGAGCAGAATTACTGTGTTTTAGTCCTAATGTGGTCATTAGGCACGTGACACCACTGTCCCCGAGAGGATAAAGGAGTTGTCGCATTTCTCCTGCCAACTGAGGGCTAGGGCCGCATGCTGTCTGAGGTCCCTTCGGTACCACAACGTGATTGATTTCAAGACTGTTCACGGCCCCTAGTTTGAATTAGTGAAATTACAGGCCATTGCTCTGCCGCTCATGGTAAAAATTGCATATGGTGAACCCCAGTGGTTGGAAAGCTGTCTTTAGGATCTTCTGGTCACCCGATAAGGAGTGTTCCGTAATCATGATGTTCGCTGGAACTTGTAGAGACTGGACTGCCTTGAACAGGAACCAGGAAAGGCCTACCTTCCAGCAAGTTCTATCTCGGTAGTGTTATCTCATACCGAGGTCTGAGAGCACTTTTTTATGATCTGGCCAAGCGGATGTGACAGAATTAAAGGCTAATTTGGACTCTGAGAAGATCAAATTCAGTGGCTTAGTCCAAGTAGAAGTAAGGAAGACGGTTACCTGTATCCCATTATCCGCTCTTTGGAAGACACAGAAACTTGTCCCATGGTGGCAGATATGACATATGGAGGGACTTCCCTTGTTTTGTCAACTACATGGTTCTTCTTAGATTTAATGCAGTAAATCATGGATGAAGTCAGCAACTGATTTACACCGGCTCCTGAAAAGTCCTTGGAGAGTCAGCTCAGGGACTCTTCAACTTTAAGAGAAAGAAAAACTGCAAAACAAAACAAAATAGTGTATTTTTTTGTATTTAAACACTTAGCTTGAGAGTCTTTATTGAAAATCGGTCATCTTTTGCAAATTTACATGGGGTTTGGTACTTTTTAGGAAGATGCTTTCCTGCTTGATGTGCTTGGTCCTTTCAGAATTTAGGGTGGGATGGTTCTCCAGGAAAGGAGGGGTGGTCAGCGGTGGGCACTTGCTGCGACAGATGGACTCAAGGATTCATCTCTGTATCCGTGCTCTGTCATTTTGTTCTCTTCGGCTCCGGCTTTTTTCCTCCATAGCTGCCCCTGATGTTCGTGTGAACTGCATCTCAGCTATACAGAAGGGCTACGGCTGGGTTCGCTTAGCCAGCTCTCGTGTGTGAAGAGGCCAGAAAGAGGAAGGAATGGGGACCAGGGGAGAAGGTGAGCGAGGGAGAGGTGACGCCCATGTGTCACAGAGGGAGGTCTGTGCAATGTGAAGACACAGATGGTGTGAGGTTGGTTTTAGGTTGAACGGAGAGGACTCTGATGGCTGTATGTTTGTGCAGTTTGTGGGTCTGGAAGATGCTCCTTATTCATGGTAGTTACGTTCTGTAAAGTCACTGAAACTCTATAGAAGCTTTGCTCCTGGGGGAAATACAGGGGATAGGTTCCCGGGAGCCGCCGCTTAACCAGTCAGTACATACCCTTGTTTTATGTGTGTTTCTGTGTAAAGACACCTTATTGAGTGTATACTGTTGATTCGTTCACGCTGGACTCAGAGCCAGCAGCACTATAACTCATGCTTCCGGAAGCTCATCCAAGACACGGGTTTTCTCCGTAAGGTGCCCCGCAGCCTTCTTGCCCTTATGAACACCAGACAGCACTTCAGCACCGTGCTTGGGGCCATTCTAAACAGATACTGTCAACAAAAAGCACAGAGGTGTGAAAAACTTTGGCACTAAATAGACCCCGTGAAGGACCCTTGTTTACCATCTGGGGGCTGAAACGAGAAGGCAGAGCATTTCCTTGTTCGGCCTCAGCTGGAAACCCGTGTCTCTGGTGAGAACTTCTCCCCAGCTTGTGAGTGTCCTTGCATGACCATAAAGCACTATGGGTATCGATTTTGGGGTTACAGATAAATTTTAGCAGATGGGCAGATGCAAAGACACACATAGTACATATCCCTGTGTCTTAGAGCCGTGCATAAGCATATTTATACTCTGAGAGAGATTTTAACAACCTGAAAGCAAGCCGCATTCTCACAGTTGTGTCTGTTTGGGCCTCTGGAGATGGAGTTGGACCTGCAAATGTTGTAACGGAGTTTCGAGAAGGCACGTGAAAGGCGTATGGGGGTGGGGTTGGGGGCAGGATTGAGTAGAAAGCCTCAAGAGCTCAAAGCCTGTCTGATAAAGTTGGGCCCAGCCAGGGAGCTCCAGAGCAGAGACTGCCCATTAGTTGGAGAGAAATGGCCTTGCTCAGTCATGGGGCTCCTCTGGAAGAGCAAAGCCGGGTGGATTGGCTGATTCTTTCTTGAAAGGAGATACGAGGTTTGCATTTCCATAGTTTTAACAATTGCATTTCTCGACAGTTACTCCAAAACCAAACTTTTGATGACAGTTTTATATATAAAAAAAGTTATTTTGCACCCAAAAGAGGTTGAACTGGACAACGTTGCTGGTTTTGATCAAAAGTTGTCAAGTCTTGGCAGGTCTAATGGGTTAACCCAGTAGAATCTTTGTAAGGTGTAATGCTGTTGGAAATAAGGGTGACGCTGATGTCTTATGGGCTGGTTGGGAAACTCGACCGTACCTCGTCTGAATCATGATTTGATCCACAGGGGAACCCCATCAGTGGCATCAGGACCTCCTGATGATTCTTGCGTGGCTGGTTTCATCAGGATGGCCCCTTCCCCCACCTTATGATGGAAAGGGAACTAAGGTATTAAAAAAAAATTGAGTTTATAAGTAAGTGCTGTTGGTGTATATATATTTAAGGTGGTCTTAGTCTGGGAAAAAGAGCTTTCTTCTGGGCAGCCCCATCCTTTTCCTTCAAGTTTTGTGGTTGTTGAACACTGAGGTCCCATTAATTAAAATGTTATTGAACAAATGTTTAAGGACAGACGACGAACTGCTATGATTACCCCTTCTGAAGTGATGGGAATATTAAATATCATTTGGTTGAACATGTAACTACCAGGGCATAAAGTAAAAAGCTTCTCAAGTTGGACTTAAAACCAAGTAAATAAGGTTCATTTCATCAAAAATACCCAACTGATAAAGGATGAGTGGTTTCCAGTGGTGATAAAGTCTATTTTAAAAAATTGGAAGGGAAGTGCTTTGTTGTTATCTGCAGCTCATATAGATAAGTTCTGGAAGCACTTGGATCGTTTTCTGTTTCAGGTGACATAAATTGCGAGGCTCGCTCTTGGAAAGGCATTTGGCCTTACCTGTGTTTGGTCCGAGTCCTTGAGGCAGTAACCAGCAGGAACACACATACCTGTGGTTGGGACAAGGTCGGGCTTGTTGATGTACCGCGGCGAGGGGACCATGGGGCATCTCGGTAAGAGGGTGTTAGGAAGAGCTTAAAAGATTTTGGTCTTGTGTGCAGTGATTTGGGGCGGGGTTTAAGGAATTGGATCCTTGTCTGATGTTGGTTGTCTCTGAAATTGTTTATGTTCCAACCAGAGAATGCCATAATCTCTAGCAGCTTTTCTCTCTCAGTTAATAAATTTGTGATTGACGGAATGGGTGTGTGATTGATTGAATTGGGGGTGTGCTTGCTTAACCATGAGAAACATCCAAATAAAAGAACTGTCCTGAAAGGACTTCTTAATGATCACTCATTTCTGAAATCATGCATCGAAGCAACTGGGTGTGGTCCTGCCGTCATCTGTCTTGATGTTGAAGGACGACCAAATTATTTCCTACAGGGGCGCCTGGGTGGCTCAGTCAGTTAAGCGGCTGCCTTCGGCTCGGGTCATGGTCCCGGGGTCCTGGGATCGAGCCCCGCGTCAGGCTCCCTGCTCGGTGGAGAGTCTGCTTCTCCCTCTCTCTCTGCCTACTTGTGCTCTCTATCTCTCTGTCAAATAAATAAATAAAATCTTAAAAAAAAAAATTATTTCCTACAGAACCCTGTTGATTAGCGAGATGGAACAGGATTCAGGATTATAAAAACCTCATGGATGGAGGTGAGGCGTAATGATGGCCCTGCTTTGTGGTACACATTTTAGAGCATGAGATGTATTCTTTTTTGGTGCTCTCGTGAGTGCTATTTTCTTAATTTCATTTCCAGATTGTTCATTTCTAGTATTTGCAGAATATTGCATCTTAATGCAGTACAAGACCCTTTTTCTTGACAGTTACAGGAGGAGGTTTTCCTGGTTCACTGCCTTTGTTCGTTGCAATTAGTTTTTATCGACTAGGAAGACCTTTACGGGGTTCATTTATGTCCCTTGGGTTTGTTATGTTTAGTTTTCCAAAGCACCAGCAGGGTGGTTCAGTAACAGAGACGATGTTAGGTTTTCAATAATTAATTTTTCATTTTAAGTGATTTATTTTGGTTAATTATAGACTCACAAGAAGTTACAAAAATAGTGAGAGGTTCTGTGTGTCCATCACCCAGCTTCCCCCGACGGTGGCATCTTACGTAACCCCGGGACAATATCAAAACCGGGAAATTAACATGGCGTGATACACTTAACTAGTCCTCAGTCCTTACTGGGGGTTCACCAGGTTCTGCATGGACGCATTGGAGAGTTACCTTTTAAAGATAAGTGTAAGTAATAACAGATAGGGATGGAATCATGAGTTGGGGTTGTAAAGAAGTACCCACTAAGGATCACCTTGACTTTGTTGGCGGCCCACGTGGATGGGACAGGTGACGGCACCCCGGGAAGTCAGGAGAGGCTTCTGGTGGTGAAAAACCGGATGTGTGTGCTGCCCATGCTGGGTATGGGGCACGCTCCTTTTTGCAAAAGTTTTGGTGCTTTAATAAGGGCAACCATTTCCCCTTTAAGCTCCAGGCAGACTGATGTGGAATATTAAATTTTAATGCCGTAGAAGACCCTTTTTCTTGCTAATTACAGGAGGAGGTTATTATGGGGAAGGAGAAAACCCAACGTGTCACAACCTGGAATTCTTGGCCCTGGATTCACTCCTTACTTCACATAGTCCTTATTTTGTAAATGGATGAAACGGCCTCTTTTCCCCACTTCAGTGAGATAGTATGGTGTTGGGTATTATCCACTCTGTGGGGACCTCACTTTGGAATGCCTTTGTTTTCATCTGCATGGACGGTTTGCCACTCGTCTTGCTAGGATAGTGAAGATGTAAACTGATAGTACAGTGGACCCCAGTCTCCCATCACGTGGAATGTGGCGGGATGCTTTTTCTTTCCTGTCGCTCTTACTACAATGGACCCCAGTCTCCCATCACATGGAACGTGGCGGGATGCTTTTTCTTTCCTGTCTCTCTTGCTGTGAAGGTAGCGTAATTGGAAGTGGTCACTGATAGTGGTGAAGCGCCCCTGAGTTGAGTAACTGTCCCCAGGGGAACCAGGTTTACTTCATCTCTAAGAGCCCCATAATGGCACGTCCCCCCATCCAGGGGTTTGGACACAAGGTGGTCAAGAATTCAGTCCAGTAGCTTTGGGTGTGAGGATGGAGAAACTCTTGTGAGTGAGGCATGCAGTGAGCTGGCAGAAGCCTTTGTGACTGGTGGAGACCTGAGCCAGGCTGGTTTCCTGGCTCGCACCAGTGAGGTCCGATGAGACGGGGGAGCTCGTTGTGAGTGTTATCCATGCCAAGGAGCCCGTCAAGGATTTGTGGAGGCTTAGGAACGAACCAGAAACGGTTCAATAGACACATCTATCGGGGGCGCCTGGGTGGCGCGGTTGGTTAAGTGTCTGTCTCTTGGCTTTGGCTCAGGTCGTGATCTCAGGGTTGTGAGATCGAGCCCCGTGTCAGGCTCCGCGCTCAGCGTGGAGTCTGCTTAGGACTCCCTCTCTCTGCCTCTGACCCTGCTTGTATGCGCTCTCTTTCTAAAATAAATCTTAAACACATCTGTTGAAACAAGGTAGATTAGTGGTTGCCTGGGCCTGGGCGGTGCCTGGTTTAGCGCCTCCCAAAGGGGGTGCAGGGCTTCTTCTGGGGACCGTGAAATGTTCTAAGATGACTTGCTGGTGGTGGTTGCACAAGGCTGTGCATCTACTCAAAGCAATAGAATTGTGCGCTTCCAGTGGGTGAATTTCTATGGAGTGTGATTCCTATCTCAACAAAGCCGTTTAAAAGAGCTTTTTGTACTTTGCTTTTGTACTTTCAAGGGTGCTCTTAAAATATCTGCTCTGATCGCCTGTCGTCAAAGCTCCTTCTCGTGCACCGACGCGGCGTAACTCTCAGTGTGGAGAGCACGGCGTTTTTAGTGACCAGTTCCCGAGAATGTGTCCCTGTGTCTCGCGTCTGCGCCACCATAGTCAGGAGCCAGCCGTGCGCAGTGAGCAGTGAAATGCGGCTGAAAGCAGAGGAAATGGGGCCCCATCTTCTCTTTGTTGATAGGCTCTGCTTTCCCTCTCTCCCCCTCCGCCCCGCCCCCTCCCACAAACCAACGAACCGGCGAGAAACGGAGAAAGCAAGACACCAGTGTGGCCGAGTGGAATATGCCCCCGGCTTTTGAGAAGAACAGAGCGCGTACGGGCGGGAAGATAGAGCTCACGGAGAGCCACCCGCCTGTTCTCAACAGCCAGGGTAGACGTACACACGGCAGGGGACAGACTCTGTAAAGCCTTGGTCTGACTGGTCAGAGCTGGGAAACAATTTGAAAAATCTGGCATCTCGGATCAGCCTTACGATCTTTGATGAAACTGCCTACAGGTGGTTTAGGAAGAATGCAAAGGAAATTCACAACATATGTGCTTGCACATTGATAACCAGTCTCTGTGTTGTTCTCCAGTGAGTCCTGCTTGGCAGTGACCAGAGCGCATAATCGTGAGCACGATGAACTGTTCCCCCATGCATACCTTGAGCTAAATGAAAAGCACGCTTCTGGTGAAAAAAAACGTTCCTAAAAAAAGCTTCTGTTATCCAGGTGGTCACTTACTATTTCCTACCGGTCCGTGATTTTGCCATGAGCTCTGTAGCTGTGGGCTCATTGCTTCTGCTAAGAAGAGAATGATGGCCATTGCACAGCAGGTTAAATAAAAGCTCTCAGGGTAAGTCTGGTCTCCTGAAGAAAGGTGGACTCGACCACCATCTTCCGCTGTTTCGTTACCTACGTGGGAACACGTTTTTGCCATGTGTCGTGGATACTACCCAGAGTTGCAAGGGAGAGCAGAAACCCCAGAGCCGGGGATGGAGATGCTGGAGAAGGAGCGTGGGGAGGAACAGCCTGCTCCCCTTGGCCGTGTCTGAGTCGAATTTGCGGGGGTGTATTTCTTGGTGACTCCCTGCGCCGAAATCCGAGCGGCCTGTCCACCTCTGCTGTCTGGACTGTGGCTTGGTCCCGTGTCCTGCTTCATTCTCAGCGCCAGGATCCCATCCCTGGGTTGACACCTGAACCTGAACTTCGGGGCGGGAGTAGGAATGTCCCGGAGCCCCGAGGGGAGCGAAGGTATACACGATGAGCACCTGGCCCGGACGCGTCAGGGCGTCCGCTCTCCACGGGGCAGTGGCCTTCGCACTGTACGAACTTCTGCACAAGGAATGCAGATCGTTGGAAAGACTCTTCTGTGTTACAGGTGTCGATGCTGAGGCCAGGGCGGTGCGGTCCCTTATCTGCAGCTCTGACCGGGGGAGCTCCGAGCTGGATGGAGGCAGGCCGGGGCACTGTGGCTTTAAAACCTGTGTTCTCTCCAGGGCACCCCTGCGTTTCCACACCCTGGAGGGTTTCCCGTCCGATTCATGGCACTACCCAGTCTGAGGATCCGCAGGACCCCCCAGAGTCTGGGGCTGGAGGCTGCGGCTGGGTGCATGGAAACCCTGGAAAGGACCGTGTCTGATTTCCAAAAGCATCTCTGAGCCAAAGCTTGAGACAGGCTTGCTCTCCGGCGTGGGCTACATTTGGCCTACCACCTGTTTTTGGACAGCCTGTGAGCTAAGAATGGTTTTACAATTTTAAATGGCCAAAAAAAGAATAATATTTTGTGACACGTGACTAGGATGTAAAATTCAAATGTCAGTCCCGGAGTTTTATTGGAACACAGCCACGCGCATTCATTTATAATACCCTCTGTCTGCCGTGTCTCTCTGGATGGCGTCTCTGTGGAGGGCGTCTAGGCCGGGGAAGCCTGAAGCATTGACTCGCTGGCCCTTCGCTGAGCAGTCCCTGCTTGCCTGCCTGCCTGCATGTCCCACCTCCCTGCTGTGGCTTGCATTTCCCCCTTTCTCCTGATTCCGTCCTCATTTGAGCCCTGTTTCCTTCTCACCTTGCTTGCTAGAGCCTGGTACTCCCCAGTTGGAGACTCAACTGTGGGATGAAACTTTGTCCCCGTTACAGTGCCCCTAGTCCTGGGAGCGATAATACATCAGCCCTTATCGTTTGTGGGTTGGGATCGGAAAGGGGTGGTTCTGGCTTTGTCAGAACAGAGCAGGGCTGATGTGTAAGATGAGGGGGGATGGGGTGCCCGTGTGTGTGGCAGGAGAGGGGGAGTTGGATCACTAGAAGTGACCTTTGTTGCCTGCCTTTTCTGCATTTTCCCTCAGTCCCCCAGAAGCTGGGAGTGTTCATGGGCCGAGTCCACCGCTAAGCTCCTCTGTGGGAACAGCCAGCTTCGGAGCGCCAACTCATCTGAAGGTGTATTTTCTCCTCCCCCACCCTCCCCTCCTCCAGGACCGGGGTGACAGGTGCATGACATGACTGGTCCAAGTGGAGTTGTAAGGCGTGGCCCGCAGCTAGGAAGGGGTAGAGTCAGAATTTGACGTGGACAGTCTTCCAGCCCCCGGGTGCTTAACTACATTCTGGCACCTTCTGTGCAGTGCTGGCTTCCCATACAAGGATGACAACCCATTTCTTGCCCTTTCATCCACTGTTTTTTTTTTTTTTTTTTTAAAGATTTTATTTATTTATTTGAGAGAGAGAATGAGAGACAGAGAGCATGAAAGGGAGGAGGGTCAGAGGGAGAAGCAGACTCCCTGCCGAGCAGGGAGCCCAATGTGGGACTCGATCCCGGGACTCCAGGATCATGACCTGAGCCGAAGGCAGTCACTTAACCAACTGAGCCACCCAGGCGCCCCTCATCCACTGTTTTTGATGGTTGCTTCCCCGAAGGCTTCGGCATGGGTGAGGACTAGTGAGGGACACGTCACTAGGTGTGTGTCGCCCGAAGTACCTGGTCTCCCGTACTCGGGAGGAACTCCACGTTGCCCCGGAAACACCACCATGTACATTGGAGATGTACAATGCCATGCTGTGCAGTTGCCACGGTATGGTGTCCTACTTGTCTATTTTTCGTGGCCGATTTGCATCTCAGTTATGTTTGCAGGCTTGACGAGGCCATTCTGGACTAGCTGGGAACTCGACCATATATTTATAGCATTGTTTCTGGGAGAAAACCATTTCTGAGTGAGGAACCAATGAAGGTTTGGACTCTGTCCCATTTGTAATTTGAGGCTGCTTTAATTTCAAGCTTTCCTCTTTAAACTTGTTTGTGATGTACATAGCAGCGAGGCAAAGTAATACGTTAGCTCTGGTACCTTCCGTGAGTGGCTTGCTTCCTTTGCATGATCTTGCGTTTTCTTGCTTCACTTCTCAAAAGCGTTCCTTCAAGTATGCTCCTGGCTTCTTGCTGTCCTGGCTGGGGGAGTGGCATGCAGAGGGGCTTGGGGAGACAAGGGGTTAAACATTAGCTAGAATCGAAAGGCAGCACTGACAGCCCAGATCATTTTTCATACTAACCTACTTTAAGTGCTGCCAGACCACTGTAGGATGGAAAATCTCTGGTGTCTCCTGTCATCCTCTGGCGAGGTCCAAGAGAAGTCAGTGAGGAGATGGGCACGTGGCCCTTTGATCTCCTTGGCCTGGGAGATTGCTTGCTTGGAGCAGAAGCTGGATGGGACTTGGTGTTCTTCAGTGAGCGTTCAGGTAGCTGGACTTGATGGATGGGGCCAGTTACCGGAATCGGCCTTCGCCAGCAAGCTGCTTGATCTGTCACTGGTTTCCATTTCCTAAGCTTCTCTAAACCCTCTCTCCCCACACCTTTCTGTTCATGCACCTACGGAAGACCCAAGCGAAACGCATCACGCCTTGATGCCGAGGACCGCCGGACCAGATTTAGGAGCGATCTCTTGAGGGCCTCCTGTTGTGGAATAAGTAGAACGTGTCTTTGACCCCTGGAGGGTCTGCGGTGTGGGTGGACAGCACAGCAGCAAGCTGTGATGTCATTTCCAGTAGAGGTGTCACCGGTCCCTGGGCGCAGGGCAGAGAGGAGTTTCTGCAGAGGAGGGGGCCTGGGGCAGGAGGCGAGGCTGAGGGGCGCCCTCGCCCTCCCGGGAGAACGGCTGTGAAGGAGCCTGTCCTCCAGAGTGATGAGGGAGGTTACGAGAGCCCCGGGAGCCAGGCCTGTGCACGTGCGCAGGGGGTACGACTTGGGGGGGGGGGCGCTCTGGGGAATCTGAGTTTGGTTTTCAGGGTCAGAGCAGTGGGTCTGCAGCAGGTGGGAGATGTGAGACATGGGGGCCACGGGCCATCTCCTGGGAGAGATCCAGCCCCGAAGGTGAGGACATGTCGAAGCAGAATAGTCTTGGGCCTGGAAGCCAGTGTGGGCGAGAGTGTTTCGAGAAGGAGAGACTTGCTGGTTGAGTGGACGTGGATGAGAAGGGAGATGTTTAAGAGATAAGGTCACGGAGCGGGGAGGGACTGTATTTCTTGCAGGAGGAAAATTGTGCAGGGTTTAGCCTCGGAGACGAGTAGTAGGGACGTTTCTTTTGGAACAGTTGAGAAGGCAGTGAACATGTAGAATATTTAGAAGCAGAGAAGAAAATGGTTCCTCTGAAAAGTCGGACCAAGAGATGAACTAACATGAAGGGCCTAGATTTTCTAAGAGAGCGGGGATCCTGACTCGAAGGAAGCTGATGCACGACACCAACTAGGCTCTCCGACTGCACTTTGGGGACAGAGGGTGTGTGTCTGGGGACGTGGTAGCCAGTGGCCACTTCTCTTCCTCCTGTTTCATGCCCTCCCTGATCACCAGTCCGGCTTAGAATCTGAGTAGCCTGCATTTAATCCACTTTAGATGAGGCTGTCTGTGTAAGAGGTTATTTGAACTATACTTAAGTTTGTTTCTTAAAAACCAGTGGATTGGGGCATACATCAAGGCAGAGCAGGACTGCATGAGGATGGGCTAACCCTCAGCGGCTGTCCAGTAGAACTTTCTTCCATGATGGAGATGTTGTGTCTCTGCACTAGAGGGTAGCCTCCATACTTAGTGGGTAGCTGCTACACCTAGTGGATAGCCTCCGTACCTAGTGGACGGCTTCCGTACCTAGTGGATGGCCTCCGTACCTAGTGGATGGCCTCCGTACCTAGTGGATGGCCTCTCTACCTAGTGGATGGCCTCCACACCTAGTGGATGGCCTCCGTACCTAGTGGATGGCCTCCGTACCTAGTGGATGGCCTCTCTACCTAGTGGATGGCCTCCACACCTAGTGGATGGCCTCCACACCAGCGGATGGCCTCCACACCAGCGGATGGCCTCCACACCTAGTGGATAGCCTCTCCCCAGTGGATAGTCTCACATGGGAGCCACGCGTGGCTATGGTTTGTTTGGGCTTCTGATGGCAAGTTAAGGAGAGGGCTTAGACAATGTGTGAGGAGGATATATCTTGTCAGCAAAGCCTCTGGATGCCATGACTGTGGTAAGGCTGAACATGACCAAGACCAGGTGAGGACAGAGAATTGGTGTGGGGAGAAAAGGTCCAGGTGCTTGTGGCCCCCACAAACCAAAGCTGGGCTCCCTGTATTTCACCCGCTTCTATTTCTTATTACTTGTTAGTTCTTCTGTAAAGTACAGGAGGTTTGGGACTATGGTCTTCTCCTTGTGCTAAGCCAGGGAAGTTGATCTGCACCTTGAGCATCCATTGGGAGTTCTGTTCCAAGGCTTGTCTCTCCCAGACAGCAGTGCGCTGGTGAGGCTGACGTCCTTGGGTATGGGGGGGATGGGAGGGCTTCACGCAGAAACACCTCCTCCACCGGATTCCCGCTCCCTAGCTCTGTCGTTGACTAGCGACTCTTATCAAGCCCTCCATCATCTCTGTTGACATTTAGCCTTGAGAAAGGAAAAGATCATCTCAGAGTTTCCATCTGTGAGCAAGGTTTTCTGAACATGTTGAAAACGTGGGTTTAATTTTGTGAGCTCAGCAGGAATTCATGTGGTTTGGGATTGATTAAAAACCGTAGGTTCCGTAAGGAAAGACCACCTCTCACCTCTGAGTGCTGCAGACCCTTTACTCGCCTTTAGGACTGAAAACACAAAGCATGACAGAAGAAATCAACAAAGCACTTTGCTAGATCTGTTAGCTTATTGCCCTATTTCCGTTTTTCTCCTGCTCACCACCCATGTTCAAAGAAAAGTCGCGTGCACTCTGCCATGATGCTCTCACCCCATGCATGCCTTGACCCCAATGCAATCTGGTCTGCCACCACTTGGAAGAAGCACTCCTTCACAGTTGCCCGTGAGCTTGGGATCATGGACCCCCCAGCTCTTCCAGCCCCTCTGCCCCTACCTGGCACTGTCCTGCCTCTCCCACTCCCCTCCCCCTTCATCTGGCTGCTGAGGGAACCCCCCCCCAAAGCAGCAGGGGCTGAGCAGCCTGCATGGGGGCAAACACTTCAGGGTCCCCACGAGGTGATGCCATGCTCGGACTCCTTTTGCCCAACACTCTGAACAGTCCGGCTTCCTTGTTTGCCTCGTTCTCATAGACCAGGGTCCTGAACCTTCTTTTTTATGCTTGGACCCCCTTTAGCTGTCCATCAAAGCCTCAGAGGCTTGTCAGAATAACATTTTCAAATGCATTTCAAAAAATAGGCTTGCAGAGGAAGTGATTGAAAGTACTGTCATCACGGTATTAAAAGCAAAATTTGTTTGTTGAATAGTAGGAATATGTGTTTTCTCCCGCTCTTCCTTTTTTTATTGTGGTAAATCGTAAAGCACCTAAAATTCACCGTCTTCACCATTTTCAAGTGTCCAGTTGAGCAGCATGAGGCATGTTCACATTGCTGTGCAACCATCCCCATGGCCCCTGTCCAGAACTTCGCATCTTCCCCAGCGGAAACTGTCCCCAGGAGGTTTGTCCTCCTCCTCGTCTCCCCAGCCCCTGGCACCCACTGTTCTGCTCTCCGTCTCTATGAATGTGACTCCTCTCAAAGCCTCCTGGAAGTGAAAGCATACAGCATCTGTCCTTTTGGGACTGGCTTCTTGCACGAGCAGGATGTCCTCCAGGTTCACCCACGTCATAGGGGTCAACGCGTCCTTCCATTTTGAAGCTGAGTAGTATTCCATGTGTGTTCAGACCACATTTTGTTTATCCATTCATCTCTGGATAAGACGTCTGAGTTGCTTACACCTTTTGCTACCGTGAGTCCCACTGCTGTGAACGTAGGTGTACAAACATCACAAACATCTCTTCATGATCTGCTTGCAGTTCTTTAATACAGTCTTTTCAGATATTTTAAATAATACCATGGAGCAGTGGCTTTTACTCCCTGTCATTTTGAGTCGTGTTGAGTGTCAGCAGTATTTGAAAATCTCGGGGTGGGGGCGGGGCGCCTGGGTGGCTCAGTCGGTTAAGCATCTGCCTTCGGCTCAGGTCATGGTCCCAGGGTCCTGGGATCGAGTCCTGCATCGGGCTCCCCGCTCAGCGGGGAGCCTGCTTCTCCTTCTCCCTCTCTCTGCCGCTCTGCCTACTTGTGCTCTCTCCATCTCTCTGTCAAGTAAATAAATAAAATCTTTGAAAGTCTTGGGTCTGCTGATTCCATGAAGGTCTGTTAGCTGCCTTCCTAATGGAATGCAGTAAAGGTTAGTGAAAGTAAAGTTGTTGCCCCCTGCGCCTGCCCTCCTAGTTCACTGATGCCCTGGGACTTTGGCCTGTGCGTACGTTCCAGCCAAGTCAGGAGGCTGACTTTCCCAGAATACACGTGGAGCCTTCTGCCCGTGTCCTAGGGGCCTTCCCCTAAGCTCCCAGCCACCGAGAACGCTTGCTTAGCTGGTGGCTTCTTCCTCCCCACCCGCTCTTTCATTCCTTCATTCAGCACACGTTGGGGCAGTGCTGTGTGGTAGGTAATGCCCTGGTCCCGGGAAAGCAGCAGTGGACAACACAGACTAGGTTTGTGTTGCCGTGGTGCACATATCCCGGCCAGAGCCGGACAGAGACGTCCGCGTGTGCACAGAGTGGTCGTCGGGGGGTTGCAACCCTGATCATGAGTGTCCTGGGGAAATGCAGGGGCTGTGAGAGTCTATGGTGGGGGCATCTTACTTAGGCACAGGAGGGGACATTTAAGACGGGACCTGAGGGGTGAGGAGGAGGGGATGCCTGGCCAAGGAACAGTGTGTGCAAAGCTCCAGAGTGGATGAGCAGAGGGAGAGAGAGAGGGGCCAGGGCCCCTCTGCCAGGACTCTGGGGCTGTGTTAAGAGGTCAGCGCTCGTCCTGAGAGTATCGGGTGGCATTGATGGAGAGGAATGACCGGATCTGTACATTGAGGCGGGCTCTGATTGCTTTGTGCACTGTGACTGGGAGGGCGTCAACAAGAGGAGTGGATTGACTGTCAGAGCCTGCTGGAATATTCTAGAGGAGTAGTTAGTCGGACCAGGGACAGGGAGAGGAGGGCGTTAATTACAGACAAAACTTACTGGGCATTTATTGGGTTTCTTGATTTCCATCAATTGCGAGGTACCTTCCCTTTCCTCCCACATTGAAACCCATAACGCTGTGTATCATTGTAACACGTTTATATTCTCGCCTAAAGTGTAGTTATTAAGTCTCTTATTAGATGGAGGTCACAAACTGAACTTGCTTGCTTTTGAGTATTGAAAACACTGTCCCTAATTGTTGAGTTGAACGTATGTGTTTGTTTTATTTTTGTATCCTGCGTTATTAGGTGTTTGAGCAGATTTCACAGTAAGTGGAAATGTTTAACTGTAGGTTGTAACAGCAGATACCATATAGGGGACCCTCTCAACCGCATGTTCCTGTTACTGAGCCTTCCCTAGAGTACCCAGATAGTATATAATTGTTTAATACGGCGACGGTTTTGCTGAGATTTACCTTACAGGGTTTTGCTTTTAAAAAAGAAATTATCTGGGTTTTAATGGAAGAATATTATAGTCTCCTGAGTGTTGTTTTGCCTTTGGTTTCATCCTGTTTAAGAGCTGTGAACTGGAGAAAATAACCTGTTTTGTCTGTAGTAAGAATGTATGTTTGGTATTTAAAGTACATGTGACACATAAAACAATACCAGCTTGGCTAGCTTTAAATTGTTAGGTAAATCAAAATTTTTTTAAAGATTTCTTTCTTTATTTTAATGAGCGAGCGAGAGCTCATGCGCGTGCAGGGTGGGCAGGGGCAGAGGGAGAGCAACTCAAGCAGACTCCGCACTGAGCGTGGAGCCCGACGTGGGGATGGATCCCACCACCCTGAGATCATGACCTGAGCCAGAATCAGGAGTCAGAAGCTCAAGCGACTGAGCCACCCAGGCGCCCCAAATCAAATCTTTTGATGTATGCGTTGCTCTCTGTGTTTTTGCTTATTTGTTTTTGCGTGGAGAAAATAATCTTTCTCAGGTTTTGGATTTAAACAAGCCTAATACTGAATGAAGTGCACTATGTCTTAGATTTATTTTTCCTTGTTTTGGCTGAGAGGATTGAAAACTTAAGCATTTAGTTATGTGCACACACACGGGAACATTCCTGCCTTATTTTCCCTTCTGGTTCTGTTTCCTGTGTAAGAACAAAACTAATGAGTGCAGCCTTTAGCCACAGTTCAGAATGATGGGGTGTGTGTGTGTGTGAGTGAGAGAGAGAGAGAGAGAGAGAGAGAGAACACAGTCTCTTTGTCAAGCCTAGTGATTCCCCTGCCAGAAGTCTGGCTCCATGAGCTTGAGTGAACTTCTCTCTCTACTCATTTTGGGGCAGGAGGTGGAGGGGAGTTCAAATAAGCAAACAAAAATAGCAGAATAGATTACATGTCTCTTGGAGATGAATTCTGCATTTTTCCTTCTGTTTTTGAATCCCGCCTAAGCCTGAAGCTGACTTCAGAAGGAATCAGAGTATGAAGTTGGGGGAGATATCCATGACCCTCGGATCAGGTCTTTTCCTTTCATTGATGTGGAAACTTAAGGAGGGACGCCCTGGGGTCACTGGAGGCAGGTTCGAAGCCCGGGGCTGTCTCATCGACATTGGGTGGGCAGCCTTTTTCTGTGGACGGCCGGAGAGTAGACATTTTAGCCTTTGATGGCGGGGCGGTCTTGCAGGGCCTCCGTTGAACTGTGCCTTGTGCTAAAGCAGCCCTAGATGCTCTATCAACAAATGGGTGTGTGGCAGGGTCCCAGGAAAATTCCACTTACGTCCACTGGAATGTGAATTTCCTATAATCTTCACGTCTCTTGAAAGATTATTCCTCTAGATTTCTTCCCCCACCAACCATTTAAAAAACTGTAAAAAAAGCCGCCTCCTTAGCCTGTGGGCTGTGTGGAACAGGCAGTGGGCTGGATTTGGCCAGAGGACCGTAGTCTGCTGCCCTCTGGTCCGCAGCGTGTTGATTGTACAGATTTGTGTTAATAGATCACGTAGTTCCTGTCTCTTTCTCAGAGTACTCTCTCTCAGTTTTCTAGACATGCATTGGATTCCCTGATCTTGTCCAGAGATGATGGATTTGTTTTTACTCATGTTCTGGGAGCTGTTTCATTTCTGTGGAGTTCTGTGTTCTATTAGTCCGTTGGTCATTGGATTCATTTATTCAGTGACTACTGGTTTGTTGCTTAATGCGTGCAGGCCCGGTGGTGGTGAATATCAGGGCCAATGAGAGTTGCTTCCTGTCCTCCTGCAGTTGATAGACTAGTGAGGTGTTTGCAAACCCATAAGGGCACCAAAACGGCGGTTTCCTGGTGATGGGGGGTGGGGGGGCTGCCCTGCTCTGGAGTTTAGAAAGGCCCTCCCAGGGGATGGAACCAGAGAAAGCCGAGACCTGGAGATTGGGGGTGGCTTATCATGGGCCAGGAGTGGGTGAGCCATCCCGGGCAGTGAACCCTAGTGGAGAAAGAGGTGGGGTCCACGCACCCCCTGCTCTGTCTCCATGGTTCAGGTGGAGTCAGAGGTTGGCCAGAGGTCAGGTTTTTGAAGAATGACCACCTCTGAAGAAGTGGTCCATTTTCTCAGGTACTATAGTTTATTTTTCATGGGAGAGAGGGATTATTTACAAAAAAGGACCAGAGACACATTAGCTCATATTTAGTCACTGACCCTATCTGTGCATTAAAAAAAAATTTTTTTTTTGGATATTTTAGTTCATTTGTGGCAGGGTCAGCAAACTTTTGTGTAAAGGGCCAGATGGTCCATATTTTGTTCTTTTGGAACCATATGGTATGTGGACACCATATGGGCAGAGCAACCATTGATTATATGTAAATACATTCACATGGTTGTGCAGCCAATCACCCAGCCCTTCTGGTCTTGCCAAATGAAGCTGTGTATGATTAAACAACATCTTCCCTATCCCTCCCCCCACAGCCCCTGGCAGCCACCGTTCTACTTTCTGTCCCTGTGACTTTGATGACTCTAGGGAGTTGAAGGGAGTGGAACCATACAGTATTTGTCCTTTGTGCCTGGCTTCTTTCCCTCATCCTCATGTTGGCAAGGTTCATCCCCATTGTAGCAGGTGTCAGGGTTTCCTTCCTCCTTTACGGCTGAATCCTACTCCTCTGTATATAGAGACCAGTGAAGTATTTTGAAAGTAAATTTCCCTTATTTAGAGGCATCTTTAGCTCAGCATAGTTTGCCAGGAATTTCCCTAGTTGAAGGAAGTCTCGGGAACACACAGGATTTCCCTTTTTGAAGAGCGAGGAGTTCTCTTGAGGGCCTGGAACTCATGTGAATATGAAATATAAGGGGTAGGGCGTCGGCATCTTGGACGAAGGAGGGTGTCAAGTGCAAGAAGAGGGAAGCTTGAGAACGCTGTCCAAGCCTGCCTCTCAAGAATTCACCACTCACCAAGCGTTGACTGGTGGCCTCTGGGAAGTGACCCCGCTTCTGAGTGGGTCTCTCAGAGCAGACTCTTGGGATGAGGATAAGCATGCAGGAAGTGAGGGAGGGGGGCTCTCAGGATCAGCACCTGCTGGGGCTGGGGGAGGCCAGTTTGGGCAGGAGAAGCTGGGCTGCTGTGAAGGAACAGGGCCCAAGGGGTGGCCCAGCTGAGCTGTCCTGACTCAAGGCAAGGAGGTCTTTCTCAACCCCTCCCCACATTGGGGCCAGACTTCAGGGGAGCACAACTCCAAGCACTTGGGGGGTGCAGAGAATACACTGAAGGAGGAGGCTTGGCAGCACATGACAGCATTCATTCCCCCGATTAAATAGGTTGCTGACCATTCCTGGGAAACTGGCACGGAAAAAAAAGTCAGAAAGTTTTCTGATTGTTTCATCTGTTTATTTATCTTGGAAAACTATTTAAAAATCCGTGTTTGACTTGTTAAAATTAAATCACAAAGGAAGTGCCTGAAGCAAGATTTGATCATGCTCCGTGTCTGGGCAAAGTACTCCTGTGGCTCCTTTTTGTAAAGTCAAGTATTGCTGGAAGCAGCCACACCCGATGTGTCTTCCCTTGGGGACTCTGACTGCTTTGGTCCTTCAAGGCTGCCCGCGGCGGGGTCGTAGTAGATGTGGGCCCCACAGAGTCGAAGCTATTATCTGGCCCATTGGCCGCCTCTGTTCTCTGGTGGCCACAGTCGTCTTCCATCCGAAAGTCCGAGGCAGTCCTTTGACGGGTTATGGCCACACTCTGCATTTGCCTGCGGGGCTGGAACTCAGGCTTGTGGAAGGTAGGTCCCGGATGCTGCGGTGATGCTTGCAGAGGGCCGGCAGGTGGAAAGCATGGAGTTGGGCCGCTGCGTGGGACGCTCGCAGACGTCTGCAGGTGGAGCGCGTGGAGTCCCAGATGCTGCGTGGGACGCTTGTGGGACGTCTGCAGGTGGAGCGCGTGGAGTCCCAGATGCTGCGTGGGACGCTTGTGGGACGTCTGCAGGTGGAGCGCGTGGAGTCCGGGACGCTGTGTGTGACACTCGAGGGACATCCGCAGGTGGAGCGCGCGGAGTCGGGCCGCTGCGTGGGACGCTCGCAGGGTATCTGCAGGAGGAGCGTGTGGAGTCCCGGATACTGTGTGGGATGCTTGCGGGATGTCCGCAGGTGGAGCGCGCGGAGTCCGGGACGCTGCTTGTGACACTTGGGGGACGTCCGCAGGTGGAGTGCGGAGCCCGGACGCTGCGTGTGACGCTCGCGGGACGTCCGCGGGTGGGGCGCGCGGAGCCCGGACGCTGCGAGTGACGCTCGCGGGATATCCGCAGGTGGAGCGCGTGGAGCCCGGACGCTGCGAGTGACGCTCGCGGGACGTCCGCGGGTGGAGTTCGTGGAGGCCGGATGTTGCGGGTGGAGCGCGCGGAGCCCGGACGCTGCGTGTTGCGCTCGCGGGACGTCCGCGGGTGGGGTGCGCGGAGCCCGGACGCTGCTGCGAGTGACGCTTGCGGGATATCCGCAGGTGGAGCGCGGAGCCGGGGCGCTGCGTGTGACGCTCACGGGACGTCCGCGGGTGGAGCGCGCGGAGCCCGGACGCTGCGAGTGACGCTCGCGGGACGTCCGCGGGTGGAGTTCGTGGAGGCCGGATGTTGCGGGTGGAGCGCGCGGAGCCCGGACGCTGCGTGTGGCGCTCGCGGGACGTCCGCGGGTGGGGTGCGCGGAGCCCGGATGCTGCGGGTGACGCTTGCGGGATATCCGCAGGTGGAGCGCGGAGCCGGGGCGCTGCGTGTGACGCTCACGGGACGTCCGCGGGTGGAGCGCGCGGAGCCCGGACGCTGCGAGTGACGCTCGCGGGACGTCCGCGGGTGGAGCGCACAGAGCCAGCCCGGACGCTGCGTGTGACGCTCGCGGGACGTCCGCGGGTGGAGTTCGTGGAAGCCGGATGTTGCGTGTGACGCTCGCGGGACGTCCGCGGGTGGGGCGCGCGGAGCCCGGACGCTGCGAGTGACGCTCGCGGGACGTCCGCGGGTGGGGCGCGCGGAGCCAGCCCGGACGCTGCGTGTGACGCTCGCGGGACGTCCGCGGGTGGAGTTCGTGGAGGCCGGATGTTGCGTGTGACGCTCGCGGGACGTCCGCGGGTGGGGCGCGCGGAGCCCGGACGCTGCGTGTGACGCTCGCGGGACGTCCGCGGGTGGAGCGCACAGAGCCAGCCCGGACGCTGCGTGTGACGCTCGCGGGACGTCCGCGGGTGGAGTTCGTGGAGCCCGGACGCTGCGAGTGACGCTCGCGGGACGTCCGCGGGTGGGGCGCGCGGAGCCCGGACGCTGCGAGTGACGCTCGCGGGATATCCGCAGGTGGAGCGCGGAGCCGGGGCGCTGCGTGTGACACTCGCGGGACGTCCGCGGGTGGAGCGCGCGGAGCCCGGACGCTGCGTGTGACGCTCGCGGGACGTCCGCGGGTGGAGTGCGCGGAGCCCGGACGCTGCGAGTGACGCTCGCGGGACGTCCGCGGGTGGAGCGCGCGGAGTTGGGCCGCTGCGTGGGACGCTCGCAGGGTATCTGCAGGAGGAGCGTGTGGAGTCCCGGATACTGTGTGGGATGCTTGCGGGATGTCCGCAGGTGGAGCGCGCGGAGTCCGGGACGCTGCTTGTGACCCTTGGGGGACGTCCGCAGGTGGAGTGCGGAGCCCGGACGCTGCGTGGGGCGATCGTGGGGACGTCCGCGGGTGGGGCGCGCGGAGCCCGGATGCTGCGAGTGACGCTCGCGGGACGTCCGCGGGTAGGGCGCGCGGAGCCCGGATGCTGCGAGTGACGCGGGACTCCGCGGGTGGAGCGCACAGAGCCAGCCCGGACGCTGCGTGTGACGCTCTCGCGGGACGTCCGCGGGTGGGGCGCGCGGAACCCAGATGCTGCGAGTGACGCTCGCGGGATATCCGCAGGTGGAGCGCGGAGCCGGGGCGCTGCGTGTGACACTCGCGGGACGTCCGCGGGTGGAGCGCGCGGAGCCCGGACGCTGCGTGTGACGCTCGCGGGACGTCCGCGGGTGGAGTGCGCGGAGCCCGGACGCTGCGCGTGACGCTCGCGGGACGTCCGCGGGTGGAGCGCGCGGACCTCGGATGCTGCGAGTGACGCGGGATATCCGCGGGTGGAGCGCGGAGCCGGGGCGCTGCATGTGATGCTCGCGGGACATCCGCGGGTGGAGCGCACAGAGCCAGCCCAGACGCTGTGTGTGACGCTCACGGGACGTCCGCGGGTGGAGCGCGCGGAGCCCGGACGCTGCGTGTGACGCTCGCGGGACGTCCGCGGGTGGAGCGTGCGGAGCCCGGACGCTGCGTGTGACGCTCGCGGGACATCTGCGGGTGGAGCGCGCGGAGCCCGGATGCTGCGAGTGACGCTTGCGGGATATCCGCAGGTGGAACGCGGAGCCGGGGCGCTGCGTGTGACGCTCGCGGGACGTCCGCGGGTGGAGCGCACAGAGCCAGCCCAGACGCTGCGTGTGACACTCGCGGACGTCCGCGGGTGGAGCGCACGGAGCCCGGACGCCGCGTGTGACGCTCGCGGGACGTCCGCGGGTGGAGCGCGCGGAGCCCGGACGCCGCGTGTGGCGCTCGCGGGACGTCCGCGGGTGGGGTGTGCGGAGCCCGGACGCTGCGAGTGACCCTTGCGGGATATCCGCGGGTGGAGCGCGGAGCTGGGGCGCTGCGTGTGACGCTCACGGCACGTCCGCGGGTGGAGCGCGCGGAGCCCGGACGCTGCGAGTGACGCTCGCGGGACGTCCGCGGGTGGAGTGCACAGAGCCAGCCCGGACGCTGCGTGTGACGCTCGCGGGACGTTTGCCGGTGGAGCGCGCGGAGCCCGGATGCTGCGAGTGACGCTTGCGGGATATCCGCAGGTGGAGCGCGGAGCGGGGGCACTGCGTGTGACGCTCGCGGGACGTCCGCGGGTGGAGCGCGCGGAGCCCGGACGCTGCGAGTGAGGCTCGCGGGACGTCCGCGGGTGGAGCGCGCGGACCCCGGATGCTGCGAGTGACGCTTGCGGGATATCCGCAGGTGGAGCGCGGAGCCGGGGCGCTGCATGTGACGCTCGCGGGACGTCCGCGGGTGGAGCGCACAGAGCCAGCCCAGACGCTGCGTGTGACGCTCGCGGACGTCCGCGGGTGGAGCGCGCCGAGCCCGGACGCTGCGTGTGACGCTCGCGGGACGTCCGCGGGTGGGGCGCGCGGAGCCCGGATGCTGCGAGTGACGCTTGCGGGACATCCGCAGGTGGAGCGCGGAGCCGGGGCGCTGCGTGTGACGCTCGCCGGACGTCCGCTGGTGGAGCGCAGAGCCAGCCCAGACACTGCGTGTGACGCTCGCGGGACGTCCGCGGGTGGAGCGCGTGGAGCCCGGACGCTGCGAGTGACGCTCGCGGGACGTCTGCGGGTGGAGTTCGTGGAGGCCGGATGTTGCGGGTGGAGCGCGCGGAGCCCGGACGCTGCGTGTGGCGCTCGCGGGACGTCCGCGGGTGGGGCGCGCGGAGCCCGGACGCTGCGAGTGACGCTTGCGGGATATCCGCAGGTGGAGCGCGGAGCCGGGGCGCTGCTTGTGACGCTCGCGGGACGTCCGCGGGTGGAGCGCGCGGAGCCCGGACGCTGCGAGTGACGCTCGCGGGACGTCCGCGGGTGGAGCGCACAGAGCCAGCCCGGACGCTGCGTGTGACGCTCGCGGGACGTCCGCGGGTGGAGCGCGCGGAGCCCGGACGCTGCGAGTGTCGCTCGCGGGACGTCCGCGGGTGGGGCGCGCGGAGCCCGGACGCTGCGTGTGACGCTCGCGGGACGTCCGCGGGTGGGGCGCGCGGAGCCCGGACGCTGCGTGTGACGCTCGCGGGACGTCCGCGGGTGGGGCGCGCGGAGCCCGGACGCTGCGAGTGACGCTCGCGGGATATCCGCAGGTGGAGCGCGTGGAGCCCGGACGCTGCGAGTGACGCTCGCGGGACGTCCGCGGGTGGAGTTCGTGGAGGCCGGATGTTGCGGGTGGAGCGCGCGGAGCCCGGACGCTGCGTGTGGCGCTCGCGGGACGTCCGCGGGTGGGGTGCGCGGAGCCCGGATGCTGCGGGTGACGCTTGCGGGATATCCGCAGGTGGAGCGCGGAGCCGGGGCGCTGCGTGTGACGCTCACGGGACGTCCGCGGGTGGAGCGCGCGGAGCCCGGACGCTGCGAGTGACGCTCGCGGGACGTCCGCGGGTGGAGCGCACAGAGCCAGCCCGGACGCTGCGTGTGACGCTCGCGGGACGTCCGCGGGTGGAGTTCGTGGAGGCCGGATGTTGCGTGTGACGCTCGCGGGACGTCCGCGGGTGGGGCGCGCGGAGCCCGGACGCTGCGAGTGACGCTCGCGGGACGTCCGCGGGTGGAGCGCACAGAGCCAGCCCGGACGCTGCGTGTGACGCTCGCGGGACGTCCGCGGGTGGGGCGCGCGGAGCCCGGACGCTGCGAGTGACGCTCGCGGGATATCCGCAGGTGGAGCGCGGAGCCGGGGCGCTGCGTGTGACGCTCGCGGGACGTCCGCGGGTGGAGTGCGCCGAGGCGGGACACTTCGTGTGATGCTCGTGGGACGTCCGCAGATAGAGCGTGCAGGGTGCGGACGCCGCGTATGCGCTTGCGGGACGTCCGCAGGTGGAGCGTGCAGAGACTGGACGCTGTGTGGGACGCTCGCAGGATGCTCGCGGGATGCCCACAGGTGGAGTGCCGGAGTCGGAACCTGTGGGGAGCGCTCGTAGGATGTCTGCAGGTTCCGGGATGCAGAGCTGCTCCTTGGTGCTGGCCAGGTCTCTCTCTAACTGGGCCAGAGCGCCCCTGGTTCGCGGGCCTGCCTCATGCCCCCTGCTCAGGGGGCACCTTTTGCCCTCCAGTGCAATTTGGGAATCGCAGAGAGGGAGTTATGAGGCGCAGGCTGTAAAAACCGGTAGAGAATCTCCATTCCAGCTGCGTTCCCTTACCAAAATATGGAAGAACCGGCTCAAGTCTCAAAACACACCACACTGAGGAATAAACACAGTGCGCAACAGAAGACAAAACGTTCTCTTCTCCAGGAGAAAACCTGGATGTGGGGAGAGCATTTATGAATTCCTCATTTTGCAACGAGAAAGGCGATTTAAAAAAACCGTGCACGAGAAGTATCCTTTTTATCGTGTGCATCTCTCAAAGTGAACGTATGTTTATAATCCAGGCATTATTTTAATGGAGTGCAGGTTTTTCTCTCGTCTTTTTCCTTTTCTTTTGTTAGAGTAAGTAGCTTCTGGGTCTGCTTGGCATTGTGGAGGACACCAAAGCCCAGAAAACTTGCTTTTATGATGATTTTTCTTCTGTGTTCGAGTTTGCCTGCTTCTCATATGTTGGCAGGAATTAGGAGTTTCCTTAAATTTTTGCCAGCACAATTTAAAAGCAATTAAAGTAAATTCAGTTATTACATTTGAAGTTATTGTCTGGGTAAATTATAGTTTAAAATTTAATTTATACTAAATCCTATACTTTAATGAACAGACCACATCACACATTTTTACGTTCTTAAATTATCCACAACTTTAACGCTGTAAAAAGAGGGCTTTTTTTTAAAAGTACTGCCTGTTTCTTTTTTGATTTTTTTTTCCTGCTTCTTCAAAAATATTTACATTTTTCTTTCAAAATAAGGTGAGAAAATCCCTTTGGCCTGTCAACTTTAAGGAATTATACTTGTTTTTCCACCTCAAATTGTCATTTATCTGGATTGAGCTTAATCTAAAAAATCTTAAAATGTAACAAGAGGAAGACGTTTCTGGATTCCCCCCCCCCCCCCCAAAATACATGTATTTTTGAACGGCACATTTTATCTTTTGCTTTAATTCCCTCTCCTTCATTACATTTTTAGATGTGTTCAGTTAGAACTAGCTCTCCTTTCAGAGTGGAGTATCCCATGTAATGTGAAAGCATTTTTTTCTGGGCTGTTTGTAAGGCGATACCAGGTCATCAGCAGATAATTCTGGAGGAGGGAGAGTGTGTTTATGCAGGAACTTGACCTGGTGTGAGGGCGGAGGGGATGAGGTGCAGGAGAGCCATGGGGGGGGGGGGGTCTAGATACTGATGAGGCAGCCAGTCGTCCCTTTTGTCTGGTCTCTCCCTAATTTTGGATGCCAGCTCTTTGGATCCCCACGTCTGAACTGGTGCCCTGCCCTGACTGCGGACGTGATGTGTCCACTTCTCAGAATCTTCATCTCTCTGGGGGGCGTGGGACCGTGTTCCCTGCTGTCCCCAAACATCTGCTCTGGGGCATCCTGTAGGCCCCGTGCCCCTAAAGGATTATTTCTGTTCCCTGCCCTCCTGTCCCCTGCTATAATGGGTGAGCCCTGTAGCCTCTGTTACTGATTTGGGCATAATAATGGCATGGATTTCACAAGGGTATGTCAGGAGGTTCAAGGTAGAAGCTTCTGGGCCTTACTGGGATTCCTGATCTTGATCTTTCTGTACGAGACCTGACCGCTCCATAACTCTTTTCTGTCTCCGCTTCAGAGAGCACAGGACTCCATGGCTCTCACTTCTCAAGTAGGCTGCCTGCTGGAGTTTCTTAGGAGCTTTACAGGTTTTCTGGTGCCTAATTTCTACTTCCACAGAGGCAGGTTAATTGGCCTGGGGTGTTGCCCCCCCGCCCCCAGTTTCAAAAAATGATCATGTTTATTGAACGCTTGTTGTTTGG
The DNA here is from genome assembly GCF_029215605.1 of Mirounga angustirostris. Classification (NCBI taxonomy): domain Eukaryota; kingdom Metazoa; phylum Chordata; class Mammalia; order Carnivora; family Phocidae; genus Mirounga; species Mirounga angustirostris. Next base: position 6,483,419 of record NW_026991719.1, read on the forward strand.
GAGGGGCTTAGTTGGGTACTGCATGTTCACTCATTCAGGGAATGCTAGTGAGTTCATGTTGCAGAGTGCCGTTGTACCTACAGAGAAAAGAGGCATTATGTCCAAACACATCTGTTTTTCTCATTTAATAGGGCACAGAGGGTCCAAGGGGAGGTGACAAGATAAATCATGAGCTTCATTACCTTTTTGCTTTTCCTGTTCAGGAATGGGAGAGAGAATAATTTTGCTCAGCATGCCCACGCCCCTTCCTGGGCCTGGCACAGAGCGTGGCAGAGCGTGTCGTTTTTAGCTTGCTTGGGGTGCCACGACAGAGTGCCACAGGCTGGGTGGCCTAAACAGACCTTTATTTCTGGCAGCCCTGGAGGCTGGAAGTCTGAGACCCAGGTGTCAGTGAGGGTGGTGGTGGTGGTGGTGGTGGTTTCTGCTGAGGCCTCTCTGCTTGGCTTGTGTGTCTTCCCTCCGTCTGTGTGTCGTAGTCTCCTCTTAATAAAAACCCCAGTCATGCTGGATTAGGACCTACCCTGATGACCTCCTTTTTAACTTAATTACCCCATTAGAGACTCTGGTTCCAAATACAGTCACATTCTGAGGTCTTGGGGGTTAGGGCTTCATGTATACATCGGAGGGGACACGGGCAGCCCCTCGCAGCATAAACACTTGTTATGGTTGTGTTGAATATGTGAGTGCAGGTTTCCGTTCTGCAGCCTTTGGAATGGTTTTCTCTCTTTTCTGATTTCACAATCCTACATTCTCGTTCCTCTCCCCTCCAGGGTTTTAAAAATCTTTTTCTTTAGTCCTTAAGTGTGTAAAAATAAAATTCTGTAAACGTAAATGCTACAGTTCAGAAGTGTTTTTATATGAGGGAGATGCATTAGGAGGACAGCTCTTGGGAACTCTCTTAGTTTCCTTCTGAGTGAAAATCTTCAATGCAAAGATACATTTCTCCTTTTTCAGATGTTGAGAAAATGCTGTTTTCGAGTTCTAACCACAAAAAGAATCCTCAGATTTCTCTGGAATCCTCTATGGACATTCTAGCTGGTTATTTGGGGAGGGGGGAACTTAAGGACAGGGTAATTTTTAAGGCAAAACGGACAGTCTCGCACACAGAAGACCCAAAGTAAAGACAAGTGGCAATGCAGTTATTTACACAGTATTTTGGAACCGTGAAGGTCAGGGATGCTGAATTACCAGGCCGGAATGATCAAGGTAGCAGAAACTCAGATGGGGACACTAGCTCTACTTCTGGGTGTCCTCAGTCTGCTTTGAAAGGAGAAGCACCCAGCAGACTGTCTCCAGCTACAGTTGAGTTCACTTCAAATCCGTGCATCTTGAGTGCTGATGTGCCGGGTGCTGGGGACGTGGAGGGAATGTGTGGACGGAAGCTGTGGGCGACGGCAGTGAATCACAGGGAGGTGAGCAGAAGGAACTGTGCAGGAGCCTCTTGGCTGGCACCGATGTTTTATCACACTGTCTTTTCTGCTTAGCTATCTCATTGCGCTAAAGACTAGCCTGGGAGATGCTGAGGCTCAAATGGTGGGTGACGATTTTCGTTCTCTTTCCCTGCGCAGACAGTGGCTTTTTCACAGCAGAACCGAAGTCTGTGAAGTCATGTCATTATGAGATAGTCATACATGCTTCATTTGGTAATGCTCCTTTCACTTAAAATTATTTACCTTTTTTTTTTAATACAGTTACTTATTGGCCACGTGTTATTATCATAAGTTCTCTTTGCATGCTTTCTCTGTGCAAAACAATATCTGTTTCAATCCAGATCACATTGTTGTTTGATTCACGTACAGTGAGATGCAGTCGTTCTTGATTCTTCTTGATTTTTAAAGAAACAGCTTTATTGAGATGGAAGTCATGTACCATGCAGTTCATTCATTTAAAGTGTACGACTCAAGGGTTTTTAATGTCCTAATTTTGTTTTCTTCTCTCCTTTGTTGCTAAAATCAATGTGGCATTGGGATAACTGGAGTCGGTGTCCCATTTGACTCCTGCTGCCATCCCTGACGGGGGTCCTTGGTACCTCCCTTCATAAGACTTCTTGGAACATTTTAAAGCTGCTTTGTGTCGAGTGCTCAGAAGAGGGCCTGGTGCTTGCTTATTTAGCGTGCAGTTTTTGTCACCTATTCTTACTGCTCCCTTTTTAAGAGGGGGGACACATGAGAGCAGACCTGCCTCCAGAAAGCATCCCACTTGAATTTCTACCCTTTCTCCTTGCTGCGGAAGCTCCAGAACCCTCATTGTCTCAGGCGATTCGGGGCCACCACCCGCAAAAGGGCTTTGCTTTGTGTGCCGTGCACGTGTGAGCCATGCTATTTTTGTTGGTATTCGGGAGACGGAGGAACCTTCCAGTCCTCTGTGAAGATACAGAGTCACCCCGCACAGATGTAGCTCCGTTTTGTTCTGAGAACGAAGGAAACGGGGTGAAGGGTGTGCACGACTTGCAGTCTTGGGAATGTGCTCAGAAATGTGCAGGTTTGCCTCCAGATGTTTAACTGGAAAGAAGTCTGCGTTCCCCGCGTGCGCACACGGCCTGAGGGCTGCCCTGCATCCCTGATTGCAAGAAGGTCTTTGGGTGTTTAAGTCAGCAGACCCCTCACAGGGGAGTCACACGGACTCGGAAAAACACGATGAGCAGTTGTGAGAAACAGTTCTGGTTTTGTGAAAATAACCACTCACTATTTAATTTTGCCCCAGTGGTGGGGCTCAGCTCTGACTTCTTGTCAAAATTAATAATAAAGGACAGTATACTTAGTATGTGACTTGTTTGGAGACCGTCTTTCTTGTTAATGTCAAACACTTAGTATTAAAGAACAGTGTGCTTCATATTCTGTTTGTTTGGCTGCAAATAACGAGTCTCTAAAGTTCCGTCTCTAGGAGTGTGTCTGTGCGCTATTAGGATGAAAGAGTGTGTACAGAGAGGTATTTTGGGCAGAGGAGGATCATAGTGATGTAGCTCAAGTCCCACTGAACACAGTGGCAGGAGAAGTCTTGGTGACGGAGACTGGGGAAATGAGAGGAGGAAGCGTGAATGTTTAAGGTCACGCAATGTACCCGCCGAGCACTTCTGAGTGGTTGGCTTCTTGCCTTAGAATGGCTTGAAATTGATCAGCCCGAATCGGCCAGTGTGGGCTCTGTTAGTTCAAGCATCCTACTGCTAATACGGTTGCACCTTGTTTTGAATAACTGATGATCTGAACACACAAGTCGTGGCGTTCTTCTGTCCTGTGAGGACTTAAATACATACCTTTGATGTTTTTTAAAGTACCTTGTGAGCAGGTATTAGAGTGGTGATTATGTGGCCAGTACACGAAGCTATCCAATTGTAAGGGTATTGGACAGTTCGTGTTTGGCCAGGCGTCAGAACTGAGCAGTTTTATCATGTGGCGTAAATGTCATATTGGCAATGACCTATAAAGTTAAATAAGTTCCATTTCTTACACGCACGTAGTAATTACAAAATAATTTCTACGGAATACGAGTATAAATATCTACCTAGCAGCCTCCTTAGCTCAGCTATAAAATCCTAATAAGGCGAGGGCACATCTTCCAAATGGGACTCCTCCCCACCGCTGTGGTGCATTTAACCTCACCAGAAATGGAACGGAGCTAACAGTAAAATGACGTGGAGGTCAAAGACTCCTCTAATTGAATTTTGATGATAGAGACGGCATGTTCCAGCTATTGGGTCAAAAGAGTGACTTTAATTTCTCTTCCGGTGGCGGGACAAGAGCTATTTATCTCCCTTGGACAGAAACTGAAGTGCAGAGTCTGTTCACCAAAGACTTTGTGTTATTTCAGATATTTGTAGAATGGTTTTGAGACTATAAGTTACTGTTCTTTCTTTTTTGGTCTTGAAGCAATTACTGAAAGGTCAGTCCACTAATTCCTTCCAGAGTTACCAAAACCCTCTCATGTAATCATTTGGAACTTGATTCCAAGTAGCTAATATTTATCGAGTTCTTTTTTTTTTAAAGATTTTATTTATTTATTTGACAGAGAGAACAAGTAGGCAGAGGGAGAGGGAGAAGCAGGCTCCCCGCTGAGCAGGGAGTCCGATGCGGGGCTCGATCCCAGGACCCCGGGATCATGACCTGAGCCGAAGGCAGCGGCTTAACCGACTGAGCCACCCAGGTTCCCCATATCGAGTTCTTTTTTTTTTTTAATTTATTTATTAGAGAGAGAGAGAGTGAGAGAGAGAGCGCAAGAGGGGGAAGGGTTAGAGGGAGAAGCAGACTCCCCGCCGAGCAGGGAGCCAGATGCGGGACTCGATCCCGGGACTCCGGGATCATGACCCTAGCCGAAGGCAGTCGCCCAACCAACTGAGCCACCCAGGCGCCCCCCATATCGAGTTCTTATTTTGAGCAGAGCGCAGATGTAGGAGTGGGTGAAGAGGGGGGAGCCTAAGGGATCTTGGTGCCTACCCTGGAGACACCTCCTGTCCTGATGAATCTATGAATGTTAGCAACAAAAATGTCCTGGCATCCTTGTTCGGACATACTGAAGAGTTTGGTGTTAGAGGTGGTTTTGCGTGTCACGGCTCCTTACTCCCTAGCACTGTGTTGGCATATAGTAGGTGCTTCATAAGTCCTTGAGTGCATGGAAGGGTAACATTGACCCAACCATGATCCATAGGTGCTTCGTGAAATGCTTCGGCTCTGTTGAGGATCGTTAATCCCTGATGTTTTGTCAGTGCTGCTCCTGATGTTGATGATTACCCAAATATCTCAGAGTTTTGAATCTTTTCAAGGGTGGTTGTCTTAGTCTGTTTTGGCTGCTGTAACAAAGTATCATAAACCGGGGGTGGGGGGTGTCTTAGAAACAACAGAAGTTAATTTCTCCCATTTCTAGAGTCCAGAATCCCGGTGTCCTGGTGCAGGCAGATTCGGGGTCTGCTGAGCCTGCTTTCTGGTTCATAGACCACCATCTTCTCATTCTGCTCTCATATGGTGGCAGGGGTGAGGGAGTTCTCTGGGGTGTCTTGTAAAGGCACTGGTCCCATTATGAGGGCGCCACCCACATTAATCACCTCCCAAAGGCCCCACTCCCAAATACCATTACAATGAGTGTTAGGTTTCAACATGAATTTTGGGGGGACACAAAATTAATTTATACAAAAACCAGATGAGTTTGGTGATGATTTGTCAGGTATGCTGTTTTCTGAGACAGCCCTACTAGACATGATAAATGAAACTGGTTCTCACATTCACAGATCCCACATGGGTTTGTGCAAACTTGATTTGGTGGTGGTTAGCAGTGATCAAGGTGAGACTACCTCTTCAATTTTGCTTCTCATGTGACCTTGAAAAAGACATGCCACTTCTTTAAGAAAACCTTTGTTGAGTATCTGTGGTGTATCAGGAATAGCTAGTTGTGGGAATCGTGGGGCGCTCACACACCCCGTAAGGGAAGCTTGGGGTCCGTGGGAGCACAGGAAGGTCGCTTGAACTGGGGACAAAGATTTCTGGAAAGGTGGTGGTCGGTGAGGGAAGTTGCGTGTGCACTTGGAGCTGTGGTGTGAGGGCAAGGAGCTTTCCCAGATAATTCACTGGTGTGAATGCGGCACGACACGCAACACAGACTAGGCTATTACGGGCGGTGCTCAGAGATGTTGGAAGGTGAACAGGGAGCTAGGATGGTCAGAGGGTGAGTTGAGGTCTTGAAGGGCTGCCCTTGGAGGATAGAATGTATTCTTTGAAAAGAGGGGAAACCACTGAGCTGTTTTCTTGGATGGGGAGGAGCACATCAAAAATTATATCTAAGAGAGAATGATCCGACAGTAACATGTAGATTAGAGTTGGCATACTATCAGATGGAGCCTGTGGCCTGTTTTTTTTACACCAGCACCTCCTGCCCCCAAGCTAAGAGTGGTTTTTACCTTTTTAAAGAGTTGTAAGAGATAAATAGCAACACAGGACGCAGACTGGTGTGATTGGAAAAGCCTACAGTATTTATGATCTGGCCCTTTACTGAAGTAGTTTGCCAACCCTCGATGGATTGGGAAGGAGAAGACACCTAAAAAACCCATTTTTTCCCTACAGTAAGAGGAAGTTGAGCTTGTGTGCAGAATGAGGCCTCTTGGAATTACAGATGTGGAGAGACAAGAGATGACGATTAGGGGGCGGATGAAGCAGAGCCCAGAACAGGAGGAGAGAGGTTGGACTTGAGAAAAAATGTTGGTGAGATTAACTTTGGGAAGGTAAAAAGGCTAATTCTTTTCTTGAGATGATGGGAAGGAAAATGGGTGTAGAAAATTAGCCAGTAGGTGGAAAAGAGGAAAGTAGAGACTCTTTAGAAGAGATCAGCACTGGATTTGGGGGTGGGGGGTGGGGTCAACCCTTGAGCAGAGTAGAACGTTCTGGAATGGTTGTTGTCAAGAAAAAAACTCCAAAAACACTTAGCATTTGGATTCTATTGGCGACATGTCGTGTGTTATGTTATGTTGTGATTTATCTTTTAAACTGTGGGCTCCTCCACCATCCTGTGGGGTGTTCAGCAACTAAGAAAGTCTGGCTAATTTTTATTCAGCAGCACTTGAAGCAAGTGCGTAGCACAAAGATGAGAGGTGTTTATTAATACTTGCTGAATGAACGAATGAGTACTAGATAGCTGAATAGGCCAGTTAAATATACGGAATGTACCTTTCAGTTGTATCTGTTGGCCCAGTTCCTTAGCCAAAGGGAACTCAGTTAACAGGCACCAGACCAGTGCTGTCCAATGGGACTTCCTGTAGGGCTAGAACCTTCTGTGCTATCCAATATGGTGGGCGTTCAGGTGTGGCCAGTAAACACTTGAAATGGGTAGGGCTTGTGGGATGGAAGAACTGAATTTTAAGTTTTATTTACCTTTTTTTTTATTGTGGTAAGAGATATATAATCTAAAATTTACCACGTTAATCCTTCTAAAATGTAAAATTCTGTGGCTTTAAGTACATTCACAATGTTGTGCAACCATCACCACCATCGATCTCCAGAACTTTTTCCTCCTCCCACATTGAAGCTGGTCCCCATTCTCCCCTCCCCCAGCCCCTGGTCATCTCTCCGTTGTGGCTCTGAATCTGACGACTCGGGGTACCTCAGAGGAGTGGAATCATGCAGTCATGATGTGTCTGTCTCCCTTGGCGTAATGTCCTGGAGGGCCATTCTGTGTTGGAGCCTGTGTTAGAATTTCTTTCCTTTATAAGGATAAGTGATACTCGTTTGAGCGTATATGCGATTTATCTATCCATTCATCCGTCGATAGACACTTGGATCCTTTCGGCCACTGTGAACAATGCTGCGTGAACATGGGTGTGCACTTGTAAATGATGTAGGTTTGCAGAGGCACGTGGGGCTTTGTGAGGCTGCTCGTACGAGAGGTGGGTGGCATGGTGGGACTTTGAGCATTGGCTTTGGAAGGAAAGTGATTCTCTGTGACCATGAGCAGGCTCCAGAGATGCCCTTTTGAGGTGGTCAGAGTGCATCTTAGTTCAGGATCATAGGCATTGAGGGCCATGGAGGAGACAGGACGCTGACTCAAGGAGTTTGTTAAGTGTTAACCGCTGGGGATATTTGTGCTGTGTTTGATGTCTGGAGGCTCAGTTAATGATTGAAACATAATGATTTATGGAAACTGGAGATGAGATTTAATCTGTCCTGTTTCTTGTTGTTGGTTTTCCCTCCCTCAAAGGTCGGGCCAGCATTCATGCTGCTCTTTTGGTTGTAATTGTTGCAGCCTGGTTTATGTGACTTTCCTTGTAGCAAAGCGTTGATGGGAGGTTCCAGTTCTGTCTCTTGTATCAGTTTCCGGGATGGTGTTTGTTTTTGTGTTTTTCATTGGAGGGTGTCGCATGTCTGGAGCCCAGGTTTATTTTCCACCAGTGAACCTGAGGTCTGTGTGATTGGCCTGTAGTAGATAAGGTCGCATGGCTGGGGGCACGTAGTGCATGCACCTGTTGGGGAGAAGCAGGGCGGGGACATTGGAGCAGGTGGAACCCTTAGCTGTCGGTGCCTGCAAATCTACGGGGGCACCCGGGGCTCAGGCAACAGGAGGCTCGAGGAGTGGCTGACAGGTGAGGGTCAAGGGGACTCGGGACTCGACTCGGAGAATCCAGTGACTGTCTTCTCTCCCAGGGTTTATCTTCCAGTGGCTGCCGTGAGGAAAAGGGTCAGTTGTGTTTGGGGATGAAAAGGAACGTCTGGAGGCGTGTGTGCTTGTCTGATGCACGGATACCTCCTTGTGAGATTCCCGGCGGAGGTCATGGGAGCTCATCATCATCTCCACTGTGTCAGAGCAAACACTGGGCATGTTCTAGGTACCAGGCGGGACGTAGGGTCTACAGGGCGTAGTGTACTGGGTGGACGACCACGACCAACAACCAGGCCTGGAGTGCACGTTACAGGAAGTGATGCTCTGGGTGGTGACGGAGAGCTGGGAGCAAGGCATGCTGGAGGCTGGTGCTCACAACCAGAGAACGCGGTCAGAGCCGGCTTCCTGCTGCCCTCAGGCCAGGTTGGAATTTGTTCTTCCTGCCGGAGAGACCCAGTCATCTGGTGGGTGAAGGCGAGCTGGAGAGCAAGGGTGAGCCAGAAAGGCCCAGCTCTGGCCGTGGCCTCTTCTCGGAGGTGGAAGTCTTCCTGCTGTGTTTTCCTCCTCATGAAGCTAACCGCCCGTGGTGGTCAGAATGCAACACTGCGGGCTCAGTCAAAGAAGGTTGGAGCATGCAGGGAAGTGACACCACAGGCGATTTATGTCCCCTTCAGATACGTGCTCATTTAGAAACGGTAGAATGTTTTATATTAAATTGACAAAAGACCAAGTTAATAAAAAACAAGTCTAAATTCAGTGGACTAGGCAGTGTTGTTTTTTCCCATAATTTTTTTTTATTAAGAATGAAGTCGGGATGAAGATGCTCATGCATTCACTAACCTACTTGGGGTATTGTTTGGAAAATCCTATGATTTAGTGTCGAGCCCCAGGGAAAGTTGCTGGTAGTCTAATATTCTATGTTGTTTGTATATTCCTCTCATTGTTACTGAAAGGACATAAAAATGCTTTTTCTATCAATTGAATTAAGTATGAGTGGGGCACTGGTCTTCTCCCAGTTTCTAACTTTGCTTTTTTTTTCTAATCCGGAATGGAGGCAGAATGTACTTTTTGCTATAGGCGCACGCAGCAAACAAAGGGCATTTCACTCCCCAGCATAAAGAAGGAGCTTGGGAATCAGGCAACGTAAGAACAAAGCAAAATCAAACAAAAAAGCAAAACGTGTTTGGTGGAATTTAGCTATAATTAAGTGTACTAATTCATTATTGTGGAAACAAATGATCAGAAGGCCAGTATGGTGCAACCCATTCATTCATGAATTTTTAGTTCATGAAATGTGGAGCACCTAATGTGGGAAAGTCAGGGTGTTGGGCTTGAGCTACTTGGGCTAGATTTGGCAATTCAGTTCTTTTTCTGTGGTGAGAGAACCAGATTTCTGCCTCATTGCTCATTGAAGGTTAGATTGCACGTAGCCCACAGATGGAGATGGGCCTAAGGGTGACTGTTGTTCAAGGGCATTGCCTTAGAAGGAAGGGAAGAAGCCTGGGTGGCTCAGTTGGTTAAGCGACTGCCTTCGGCTCAGGTCATGATCCTGGAGTCCCGGGATCGAGTCCCGCATCGGGCTCCCTGCTTGGCAGGGAGTCTGCTTCTCCCTCTGACCCTCCTCCCTCTCATGCTCTCTCTCATTCTCTCTCTCGCAAAAAAATAAAAAATAAATAAAAAGGAAGGAGGTGAAGCATTTCTCATGGGTGAGCATTAATTCTCTGTGTTTGGCCCTCCTTTTAGGTTTGTATGCGTTTATTTTTATTGTGGTACATGCTGTTTAGTTAAAATTGTAAAAATTTTAACAGAAAAAATTTTTTAATAGAGTAAAATTGTAAAAAAATTTAACAGGAGTACCGAAAGGGTGTGAGTAAGAAGTATAACCTCTTTCTCTCTCTTAACCCACTTGCTGAGTAACTACTGTTGATAGTTTGTTGTGCATTTTTTCCAGATGTTTTACACGCAGTTAGAAACATGTATGGGCGTGTGTGTACACATATTCATTATTTACAGGTAGGTTCTGAAACAGAAACCAAGCTGTAAATACAGTAACACGCATGCGCCTTTGTCTTGGACACGTTGGTTTATCAGTAGACATACATCCCTGTGTAGATCAGGTGAGTGTCCATTAGGGTTCTTGGTTTTATTTTTTACTTTTTTATTTTTATTTATTTTTTATTTTTTTGCGAGAGAGAGAATGAGAGAGAGCATGAGAGGGAGGAGGGTCAGAGGGAGAAGCAGACTCCCCGCCGAGCAGGGAGCCCGATGCGGGACTCGATCCCGGGACTCCAGGATCATGACCTGAGCCGAAGGCAGTCGCCCAACCGACTGAGCCACCCAGGCGCCCGGTTTTATTTTTTACTTATTTATAATTATTTTCTTGGTACATCGGGATCTCTTTATTTTTTTAATTTTTATTTATTTTTGAGAGAGCGCATGTCCACATGCGCGCACATGCATGCGAGCTGGGGGAGGGGCAGGGGAGAAGCAGACCCCCTGCTGAGCAGGGAGCCCGATGTGGGGCTGGATCCCAGGACCCTGAGGTCATGACCTGAGCCCAAGGCAGACGCTTAACCGACTGAGCCACCCGGGCGCCCCTTCTGGTTTTAAACAACAGAAGCAGTTTCTGGCTGACTTCAGCTGAGAGAGTTCGTCGGAGTGGATGGAGTTTGGGGAGCAGCAGGAATCAAGGAAGCTCTGCAGGACTGAGAAGCAGGAAGCAGGTAAGCCAGCAGCGTTCACTGTGGCAGGAAGAGCTTGGCCTGCATACCGTCACACCCGCGTGACCCTGAAGGAGACTCCCATTCCATCTCTGCTCTTGTGTCAGTACCTGAAGATTCAGCGCATGTGTGTCCGCGTGTGTGCACGTGATGGGTGCACATATGCAGTGGGTTGAAGCGAACTCACGTGCCCACCTCTAGGCCAGAGCGGGGGCCGAGTAGAGCGGGAGTCTGGACATCGTGGTGGGGCAGTCTTCCCCGTAGGAACTGCCCTCACCAGGTGTGTGTTCGGTTACTGGATGTCTGTTGACAGGTGTTGAGGGGGCAGCTAGCTGTAACTTCCATACCCTAGCTTCTGGCTTTGATCATCTCTCACCTTGTTTGTCCTCCGCCCCCATGCCTTTCATATCCTGACGTGCCGTCTGGCACTGTCCGTTGAGTCCTGATGTTGCCGGTTTGTCCTAATCGGGAGCGTTCCTGCAGGGCATTCTTAGGCCAGCATAGCTTGTGATGATGCAGCTGTAGGGGGCTGCTCGGGAACCTTGTAGCTGAGCCCTGCGAAGCCACAGCGGAGCGCATGGTGATCGCTCTCCTTCCCCCTTGTCCTCTTTCGTGGTGTGGACACCGGAAGAAGTGGACTTCACTATTGCTTTTGCAAATTTTTATAATCATGCAAGCTCATAAACACTTTGCTTTGTTTCTAAGACCTTGGTAGAGGCCAGAGCAAGAGGGGCTGGGGTCTTGTTAGTGCCACGGTCCGTTCCCCTCTGTTCTCAGGAGTGCTTGCGACATAGAAAAGGAAAGGCGCTCCCCCGTAAAGAAACGGGGGTACTGTCAGGAAGTGGGACAGAGGGGCAGTTAAAACCCCATAAATGTGCACTGTGCCAGACTGTAGGAGACACGCTGGAATTGGAATGGGATGCCACACGTCTCTGTATCTTTGGTGTATCGACGAGTCCCGTGTCTCAGGGACGTCGCAAGTGGGATCTCCCCGCAAACTGTGGTGTCCTGAGAAGCTGTCACTTCCCCTGTGCGGTGACAGCTGTCCGTGTAGTCCCAGGAGGACTGCAGTGCCAGCCCTCGGCCCGTCTTCCCAGACCACAGTCGTCCGTCAACGTCCGTGCTTTGTGTTCCCACCACACCTGCATGTCACTGGCTCTGCCCGCAGCCCTGTGCGACGGGCACCGTAGGTTTTGTTATCCTGTTATCCAAGGGACAGGGACAGTGCATTCGGAGAGCCATGACGTTAGAGTGTCCCTGGTGACACGGGGACCTGAGTCTGTACCTGCGGGTGCTGGTCACCCTCTGTGCATCCCTGGACTGGACTTGCTGACGCTCCTGGGTGCTCATGTGAGTGTGTGCGGCTGTTGGGGGGGGTGCGGGGATGGGGCAAGAACTGGGCGGGCAGGCTGAAGGGGGGTCAGGAGTCCAGGCGCGTCGTCGGCCGTCCGCTGTCCGATCTTGGCCACCTGTAAGCCCCCCGAGTGTCTCCCTCCTCAGGGCGTCATGAATGCTGGCTGACTCTGACCACGTGTTCTCCTGGTTTTGAGAAAGAGCTCCTCTCTCTTCCCACTCGTCCTGCTCGTCTCCTGCTTCCCTGCTCGCACCCTGGGTCTGGGTGGGTGATTCAGGGCTGTCTACTGATCGAAAGCAAACCCTGGAGACCAGGACTGGGGAGGACCGGAGATGTGCACACGTGCTGCCCGTCTCCGGCCCACGTGCTGCGCCCCAGGTGCTGCCCTGGGGCCCTAGCGGCTGTCGCCGAGCGTGCGCACTTACAGAGGGCAGGTAGGGGCTTTTGTTGTTCTTTTTCTTTTAATTTAAATTCAATTAGGCAACACATAGTACATCATTAGTCTCAGATGTAGTGCTCAGTGATTCATCAGTTGCATATAACACCCAATGCTCACCCCATCCCGTGCCCTCCGTAATGCCCATCACCCTGTTACCCCATCCCCCACCCACCTCCCTCCAGCAACTCTCAGTTTGTTTCCTGGAGTTAAGAGTCTGTCATGGTTTGTCTCCCACTCTGGTGATTTCCCATTCAGTTTTCCCTCCCTTCCCCTAGGATATTCCACACGAGTGAAACCATATGATGATCGTCTTTCTCTGATTGACTTATTTCACTTAGCATAATTCCCTCCACTTCCATCCGTGTTGATGCAAATGGTAGGTACTCATCTTTTCTGATGGCTGAGTAACTTTCCATTGTATATATGGACCACACCTTCTTTACCCATTCATCTGTTGAAGGACATCTTGGCTCTTTCCACAGTTCGGCTGTTGTGGATATTGCTGCTATGAACATTGAGTGCATGTACCTTGCTTTTCACTACATCTGTATCTTTGGGGTAAATACCTTGTAGTGCAATTGCTGGGTCATAGGGTAGCTCTATTTTTAATGTCTTGAGGAACCTCCATACTGTTTTCCAGAGTGGCTGCACCAGCTTGCATTCCCACCAATAGTGTAAGAGGGTTCCCCTTTCTCCGCATTGTCACCCACACTTTTTGTTTCCTGTGTTGTTAATTTTTGCCATTCTGTGTGTGAGGTGGTATCTCATCGTAGTTTTGATTTGTATTTCCCTGATGCCAAGCAGTGTGGAGCGTTTTTTTGTGTGTCTGTTGGCCATTTGTATGTCTTCTTTGGAGAAATGTCTGTTCATGTTTTCTGTCCATTTCTTGACTGGATTATTTGTTTTTTGAGTGTTGAATTTGGTAAGTTCTTTCTAGATCTTAGATACTAGCCCTTTATCTGTAGTGTCATTTGCAAATGTCTTCTCCCATTCTGTGGGTTGCCTCCTTGTTTTGTTGACTGTTTCCTTTGCTGTGCAGAAGCTTCTTATCTTGATGAAGTCTAAAGGGCAACTATTTTTGAATGACCTGTTTGGAGGAACTTATCTGAAGTCTTCCAGGTGCCAGGTGCTGTACAAGCAGTGGGGAGAGAGAAGAATCCCACACAGACATCAGATATCAAATTCTAGTACACAAATAGATAGCCACGTGATCTCCTTCTCTGTTACAGCCAAGGAATAGCTTTTGATCTCCTAACACCCATGCTGAAAGGTCCTTGAAGTGCCAGCTCATGTAACCAAGCACTGGGAGGGACATCCAGCTCCTTGAAGATGAAGTGTAAGAAAGGAAACCTAGGGCGCCTGGGTGGCTCAGGCATTAAGCGTCTGCCTTCGGCTCAGGTCGTGATCCCAGGGTCCTGGGATCGAGCCCCGCATCGGGCTCCCTGCTCTGCGGGGAGCCTGCTTCTCCCTCTCCCACTCCCCCTGCTTGTGTTCCCTCTCTTGCTGTGTCTCTCTCTCTCAAATAAATAAATAAAATCTTTAAAAAAAAAAAAAAAAAAAGGAAACCTAGTCTAGGAAAATGGAGGATTGCACGAACAGCACAATGCCCCACGAGGGTGAAGACACTGGGCGGAAGGGCACAGGAGTGCCCAGCCGCTGAGCGAGCTCTCAGTGCCCCACACGGAAGTGCTCGCCGAAGCTGTACAATTCATTATGCAATTGAAAATGGCCTTTTCAGTAAGCCCGAGGCTTGCAGGGCGTGGGGTGGGGGGGAGGGTAGGGTAAGCTGCATAGTGTTTAGTACAAAAGTCTTCTCTTATGTCAGTGTTGTGGGTCTTGCACAACTTCGAGGTGTTAACTGGGCTTTCCCTTGAGGAAGTGCTTTACCTCAGGCGGAGAAAATTACAGGTAGTCACTCTTCCACGTGGCCTCCAGGAAATCCGAGAGATGAAGGCTTATCTAAGGAGCAGGTCATTGACCTTGACCGAGAATAGCTGGAGACAGAAAGTTCTGTGCAGACTTCACTAGGGTTTAAAAAGATAATGTTGTTTTTTAAAAAAACAGTAAGGGTGCCTGGGTGGCTCAGTCGGTTAAGAGTCTGCCTTCGGCTCAGGTCATGACCCAGGGTCCTGGGATCGAGTCCCGCATCGGGCTTCTTGCTCGGCAGGGAGTCTGCTTCTCCCTCTGACCCTCCCCCCTCTCATGCTCTCTCTCTCTCGCTGTAATCAAACAAACAAACAAAACAATAAAAATCCAAACCACTGCCCCCCACCTACAGCCCCTGTGTGTAGATCCTGGCAAGGACTGAGAACAATGTTCACCATATGACTCACTGGGTACCACCACCTAGCATAACAGATGCATGTGAATTATTCTAAAATATTCCAAGCTCCTGCTAATCATTAGGAATTTGCCCAGGTGAGAGCACAGTAAATACAACTGTCATAGACCCTATGTTGCCGCCATGCGATCTGTGAAGCTTTCTGGGGAGGCCCCCTAGCTGGACGGCTGGGAAATGTGTGCTGTCCGTGGAAGTTCTGGCCCAGTTTTTATCTTGATTCTCTCGAGGTCGACTGCACAATGCCCGGCCTTCCTGAGCCTGCGAAGGGGAGGGCGGTCACCCCGTCCAGCCCTTGGCTGGGAAGGTCCAGACAGACTTGTGATAGTCTGCAGTGGGCTATCAGGGTCACGCTCAACACAAATGCAAACTCAGTGGGGTTTTGTTTTTGTTTCCCTAAGCAACAGCATTTTGAACTATTTCTGTGTGCAGACTGACTTAACTAGGTATTTTGTGGAAGACAAATAATAGCCAAGGGCAGTTGGTGGCAGAGAGCAGTATAACTCAGGTGCAGCCACATTTTATGCACTTTTTTACTCCCAACTTGATATTTAAAAAAAATGTGAGCCCATAGAAAAATTAACAGACACTTTCGTGTGTTGTTAACATTCTACCAAATTGGCTTTGTCTTTATTGCATGGTGATTTTTTTCCTTTCCCTTCTGTTTTCCCTCTCTCTCTCTTGCCCGTCCCCCCCCCCCCCCCAGCCTTTGGAGAGTTAGGACTGTTTTTTGTTTTTTTAAGATTTTATTTATGTATTTGACAGAGAGAGACACAGCGAGAGAGGGAACACAAGCCGGGGGGAGTGGGAGAGGGAGAAGCAGGCTTCCCGCAGAGCGAGGAGCCCAATGCGGGGCTGGATTCCAGGACCCTGCGATCATGACCTGAGCTGAATGCAGACGCTTAACGACTGAGCCACCCAGGCACCCCAGAGTTAGGACTGTTTTTGAAAGTAAAAACATTTACATGGTCCACAAGTCCAAACTCTAGTAATAGGTATTTTCCAAAGTCCCATTCGCACTCACCTCCTAATCCATTTTCTTTTTTCTTTTTAAGATTTATTTATTTGAGAGTGGGAGAGAGACTGCGCATGTGCTAGCTGGGGGAGGGGCAGAGGGAGAGGGAGGGAAGCAGACTCCCTCATGATCTCTGAGCTCAACAGGTGGCAGGGCTGGGTCTCATGACCCTGAGATCATGACTTGAGCGGAAACCAAGAGTCAGACACCCAACGGACTGAGTCACCCAGGCTACCCCCCTTCCTAATCCATTTTCATTACTTTCTGCTGCTCTTCTGTGCTTTTCTCTGCATTTCTGTACTGTTTTTTTTTTAAGATTTTATTTATTTATTTATTTGAGAGAGAGAGAGAGAGAGAAACAGCATGAGAGGGGATAGGGTCAGAGGGAGAAGCAGGCTCCCCGCCGAGCCGGGAGCCCGATGCGGGACTCGATCCCAGGACTCCAGGATCACGACCTGAGCCGAAGGCAGTCGCCCAACCAACTGAGCCACCCAGGCGCCCATTTCTGTACTGTTTTTAAAGCCCCCCTCCCCCCGCCGCCAGAGATCTATTGCTAATTCTTATATTTGCATAAAGAAAATCTTAAATAGGTTTTATGACCGATGGTTATCAAAGCATCCTGTCTGTGCTGTTTTAATATTAAATATTTTACTATTAAGCTTAGTGTGTAGGATTTCTGGTGCTCTTTTGGAAAATTAAAAGGATTTCGACAAAGACATGATGAGAAGACCTCCAACACCACGTGTGATCAGTTGATGGCCCATTTATGTGTGTGCGGTACGAGGACGCTCAGAAGGGAGTAACACTAATCTTAATTTATATTCATGCAGACTAATGACTAAAAAACAAGGCACAAAGTTTATGAGTAAGCAGTGTCATTTTTATAAAAAATACCACACCTTTTTCATGCTTGAAGGTATCAGTCGTCCCCCGGCCTAAGTTTCTTAGCAGAAATAACACGGAGAGTGTGTTTTGGACTCAGAAAGACCTTTTCCTCCCGGATGTCCAAGTGTAGCTTTTCCTCACATCCTCTGTGGCCTTGCGGCTGCCTGGGCAGCATCCTGTGTTCTCTGCAGCCCCAGAGCTGGGCTGGCGGGCTCGGCCACCAGGAGGTGAGGGCCACCTCTGCTCCCCACGTCAGGGCCCTCCTCTGGCAGCCCCCAGCCAGACCCTGCTGGCCACCTGGGTTTGTACACCCTTCATGCTGAGAATGGTTTGCACATTTTTAAATGGTTGGGTGAAAAATATCAAAAGAGGATTATTTCGTGACATGGGAAAATACGAAATTGTGTTCGTAAAATTTCGAAAATTGTCAGTGAAGATTTGGAGGCGATTTTTTTGTTATGTAACCTCTGCATCGTGTAACAGGTGTGATGCCTTTTGGCCTTTCGGCTTAAAGCCTACCATATTTCCTGTCTAGCTTTTTCTAGAAATAGTCTGCCAACCCCAGCTCCATAGAATGAGACCTTCCAAACAGATGTCAGAGATCGAGCGTCCCAAGCTGGTATAAAGCCACTCAAATTCTTATGTTTTATGAGTAAAAATAAGGGGAATTGTTCGCTCCCTTCTGTACCACGCGGGCCCCCTGGACATAGAGCTTCGTTGTGCCTTGGGCTCACTGTGCAGAATTCTTCTTGCAGCTCCTTCAGCTGCCTGTAGTTTCTGAGCGTGTGTGTGGGGGTCCGGCAGGACTCAGACACCTCACGGTCTGGACTGAGTAACGTGCAACAGCTAGTTCGCTTTGGAATTTTGGAGACAAAGAGTACTGCGACAACTCCCCTCTGCTCAGGTCCTAAAAGCAGTGTGAAGGACGCTTTCATTTTCTCGGAGCTTCTACGTGGGGAAGAACGCCCTGGAGGATGGCATAAACAGATCAAACAGCATTCCGAGAAGGCAGGGCAAAGGGGACAGACGTGGCGCGTTCCCTCACTGTGCCCAGCCTGGACTAGCGCTCTCAGGAATCACTCAGAGCCCCCTTCCCTTCTGATCGTAGTCGCTTTGAAACGGGGCTGTGGGGCTGGGGTCCCACAAATAGTCCTCTTGGATTCGGCCCCAGGGTTCTGTGCCCTTGTCGCAGGGAGAAAGAGACGAAAGCATGAAAATCCTTTTTGGAGTCGTAGTGAAGAGGAGAAAATGAGAGCTTTGATGTAGACTCTGTTTCCAGCAGTCCATTTGATTCTTTGTCCACAAGCTGAATGAAAGTAAACAGTAATTTAGAGGCAATATTTATGTAAGCTAGAAAAATGTCGGTCAACGGGGAAGATGGAATCTGGGTTAATGCAAGACCACCTCCTGAGCTTTCTCCCTGATTGCGGGCTTCGGTGTAAAGCTAATGAAAGGATGCAATTTCGGTTTCTCTTAGGGGCTCTTTAAAATCATCTTGGTAAAATATGGACCTTTTTTTTTGCATGGAAAAACGCAGATTTTTTCCATAAGAGCTTATAGTTCAGTCGTTGTAAGGAATGTAGGTCAGAAAAGTGTAATGCAGAATTTATTGCATTTTTAAGACCTCTCAAAGAAGGTAATTCTGGTTGTAATTCACAGTAATCTGGGAAAGCAGATTGTTCTCGTGTCAAGGACTGTGTATGCCTTAAATAGTTCAGGCCACACTCCGTGTGGGGACTTTGGGTAGCTTAGAGCAGCGATTCTCACCAGGGGCAGTTGTGTTCCCCAGGGAGCATCTGACAGTGTCTGGAGATACTTTTGGTTGTCACAGCTTGAGAGTGCGGGGAACGTTCCTGGCATTTCATGGGGAGAGACCAGGGATGTTGCTGGACATCCTATAGTACACATGACAGCCGCCACCCCAAAGAATGATCTGGCCCCAAATGTAAGTAGTGCCAGAGTTTAAACACTCTGGCCTGAAGAATGTCTTAGAGGCTCATTTCCTAAGTTTTTAAATGTGAACTGTGTATGTAGACACATAAGCATACACACCTGGGTGTGCACATGGAACACTGCTCACTCTGCACACATGATGTACGCCATGGGACGACGTGTCTCCTGGTATCCACCTTTGCCCAGGGTATTGTAATTTTGGGGCACTATTGCATATACCATGTTGATGATGTTGGTGACGGTGGTATTAAGACCATAGGGCTTCTTCTGTTCTGCCCAAGGGTCCAAAGTAGAGTCGATACCATATTTTCAAAACGTAGTTTATATGTTACAATTTTTAGTATGGCGTGTTTTTTTTTTAATTAGCATGAGCATAAGTGGGGGGAGGGGCAGAGGGAGAAGCAGCCTCCCTGCTCAGATCCTGGGGCTCTGTCCCAGAACCCTGGGATCATGACCTGAGCCTAAGGTAGATGCCTTAACCGACTGAACCACCCAGGCGTCCCAGTATGGTGTATTTCAACAGAACTTTCGTCTGCCCGTATAAATTGGTTATGTTCTAAGGTTTCCCTTTACAACTTCCTGCTACGAAGCAGTGATGGGTAAAGAAATAGGGACTCGTATGCAAACATAGAGCCCCCTGTAAATATGGGGGGAGAATTGTATTGGCACATGATAGTTTCGGGGAATGCTTGTATTCCGGGATGTTGTGGAGAGGATCTCTCTCCTTGTTTAGCTTTGGACAGGGAGGTCAAGAAAAAGAGAATAATGGATTCCTGGTACAGACGCTTCATGAGCACATTATGCCAGGCGCTCAGCAGCTGCTGGAGGAGGGGAGCATAGTTTCCCCCTTGAGAACCTCAGATCTGGTCAGAGGGGCAGGCGAGTACCAGTGTCCTCCATTGCTGGGCGCAGAGCTGCGTGGAAGGTGTGGTTGTTACTGGCTGCCTGGTCAGGACCTGCTGGACATGTGGGTGCCAGGCCCTTCGATGAGGGAGGAGGTGAGGTGTGCGGTGTCCCGGAAGAGGTGGGGCCCCGCCTGGGCGGGCCACGTTGTGCATAGCTTGGCCCCGCTTGCCCACGAGTCCTCAGATGGGCCTCCACCTGGGCCCGTAAATCTGTGGTGGCATTTCTTCTGGCTTTGAGATCATACGTTTCTAGTTTGGTGTTTTAGGGAAAGGGAGTGGAGGTGTTTGAGGAATGAGCTGACGCTGTAGGCTTTGGGAAGATGGGGAAGATGGCGCTGATGGGCGGCGGAAGAGGGAGTGGTCTGGAATTCAGATGCCAGCCTTCATGCTGTGTAGTTCTGTGCTCTTGGGAAGATCACCCGGCCTCCGTCCGTTTATCCATGATTTGGGGATAGTCGTGCATGTGGGGATTAAATGAATAAGATGTCAGTGTTTGTGACTTCTGAGGTCAGGCTTGCATGAGGTGGAGCTGGCCAGACTTGCACCCACCTCTGGTTCTTGGTGTCAGGCCAGCTTAAACTATTAAGCGTGCAAGGCAGAGACCACATGTGCCCACCCCCTCACAATTGTCTACCAAAGAATGGCTGTGACAGCTGGTCCGAGTCCTAAAACTAGCACTCCCGTCTCCAACCCCTGTTTCTGCTGCCGTCACTGCACACTGGATCATGTTTCATCGACTCTGGGTGCTCTTCCCATTTCTTAAGACTGTCCTTTTTTATTTATTTTATTTATTTATTTATTTATTTATTTATTTTTTAAGATTTTATTTATTTATTTGAGAGAATGAGAGAGAGCACATGAGAGGGGGGAGGGTCAGAGGGAGAAGCAGACTCCCCGCCGAGCAGGGAGCCCAATGCGGGACTCGATCCAGGGACTCCAGGATCATGACCTGAGCCGAAGGCAGTCGCCTAACCAAGTGAGCCACCCAGGCGCCCAAGACTGTCCTTGATGGTTGTGGCAGACAGAGCAGTAGTCCTCCAAAGGTGTCCCCATCCTAGTCCTGGGACCTGGGAGTATGTTTCCAGAATCTTGAGATGGGAAGATCATCCGGTGAGGCCGGAGTCCTCACAGAGGTGCTTCTACGTGGAGGAGAGCGGCAGGAGGGTCAGAATCAGAGAGGAAGTGTGTCCACTGAAGCAGAAGTCAGATGGATGGGGGCCCACAGGTCAGAGGGACGTGTTCCTTCTGGAGGCTCCAGGGCAGAATCCATATCCTCACCATGTCCAGCTTCTAGAGGCCGCCGCCCCTCTGACCCGCTTTACATGTCTTACCTCCAGAACCCAGAGAACAAATCTGTGTTGTGTAAAGCAGCTGAGTTGATGCAGATTTGTTAACCACAGCCATGAGAAACGGATACCGTGGACAAGCCAGCCGGTGGTACAGTCCAGAGTTGAATACGCCGGGCCCAGGGGGTCCAGCTGAGAAGGGGCAGCAGATCGGGGTCCAGGACTTCTGCTGGCTCCTCGACGGCCTCTTCTTCCTCTTTCAGTGAGAAACACAGCCTGGCAGTGAGATGGGTCAGCTGTGTATTGTCCTTCTCATTGACCCTACCAGTGTGATGTATGCTGCCAAGATCGACCAGATTGGAATAGGTTCTTTTGAAGAACCTGGGAAAACAATAATGGCTCTACAGAATCCTGATATTATACTACTGGTTCAGTCTGAAATAGAAGAGTATATTCACAGAAATAAGCTGCAATGAAAGCGGGTGAGTTATAGACACTGCTGAACTTCGTGCTTGTCTGGAAGAAAGCTCTACAACAGGTTCATTAGCTATTGGGCAGTTTTTAAAATATATTTTACTGTCATTCTTGAAGCTTTTGTCATGTGTCACAACAGAAGATTGAATTTCTTAATCTACTTATATTGAATTTAAAATCCATTTAAACTAGGGCTTCAGGTGTTTGTATTCTTGACTCCTAATAAGCAGATATTCTAGTGAGTTTCATCTTCTGGATTCTGTTGTGACTATAACAAAGCGTTTTATATATTGTGGTTTTCATTGCAAAGCAGCTGAAAATCATGTTATGTATAAATGTGACTTGATTCAATAAAATTTATTGTTCAGACGTAATTTGAATTAGAAAGCCCTTCTATATGCCTCTTACCAAGTTAAGTTATGCAATATGCGGGGTGCCTGGGTGGCTCAGTCGGTTAAGCGTCTGCCTTCGGCTCAGGTCATGATCCCAGGGTCCTGGGATCGAGCCCCGCATCGGGCTCCCTGTTTGGCGGGAAGCATGCTTCTCCTTCTCCGTCTCCCACTCCCCCTGCTTGTGTTCCCTCTCTTGCTGGGTCTCTGTCAAATAAATCAATAAAATCTTTAAAAAAAAAAACATTATGCAATATGCTTTTGACATTAGAGGAAATGCACTATTTAAAAACCTTTATATCCGAGCAGATGAAGTTATCATTTTTTTAAACATTGGAAGTTGTCTCTAGTTTTTTGGTCATATAGTAGCAATATGTTTTATTTAGTATTTATACACACATACATATATAATCTTTGCTTCAAGGATCTTAGAGTTTTTTTACAAAACAGTTCTACTGAGGCATAATTTACATAAGCACAAAATTCACTTGTACAATTCAGAGATTTTTAGTAAATTCATAGAGTTGTGCAGATATTATCACAATACAATTTTAGAACATTTGTCAGCCCAGAAAGACACCCTGTGCCCACGGACAGTCCTCCCCTCCCTGCCAAGCCCTAGTAACCACTAATCTTTGTGTCTCTGTGGATTTCCCTATTCTGGACATTTCAAATAAATGGAATCCTACAATATGTATCTGTTTTATCTGATCTCTTTCATTTCGTGTAATGCTTTCAGAGTTCATCCATGTTGTAGCATGAGTCAGTATTTCATTGTTTTTTTTTATTGTTGAATGATACTCTCTTGTTACAAATAGACCATAATTTGCTTATCCATTCATCATTTGATGGACATGTGGGCTGTTTCCACTCTTTGGCTATTATGAATAAGCTGCCATGAATGTTTGTTTGTTTACAGGTTTTTGGATGAACCTTTGTTTTCATTTTTCTTGGGTGTATTCCCAAGAGCGGAATTGCTTGGCCATATGAATTCTGTGTTTAACTTTCTGAGGAACTGCCAGAGTGTTTTCCAAAATGGCTGCTGTATTTTACAATCCCACTCCTGATTTATGAGCATTCCAGTTTCTCCATATCCTCACCAATGCTTGTTACCATTTCTCAAAGAAGTTATTGAGCTGCTGTTAAAACGCCTACAGTGTCACCTGTTGAGTAATTAGGAAATTAGGGATTTTCATTACCTGCTTTAGAGACCACAAGCTCCTTAAAGAAAGGAACTGGGCTGGTCTTCTGCATCTGTACCTTGTAGCGAGCCTCTCCTAAAGGTTTTCTCAGTGGATGAGACAATAAAGGAATTAAAGAAGAATTCCCAACAGAGAAAGGAATCGTGGGGCACCACTTGCCCAAGGGCCCGCGGAGCCAGGCCTTGGGCCCAAAAGATGACTTCTGACCGTTGAGTGCTCGTTCTGTGTCATTTGTCCCAGGAGATAAGTTCCCAGACTGAGTGAAGCACTTTTCCAGGTCGTTAACCTTCATTCTGTACGTCTGAAGACCGTACTGGAAGACTCGCTTGGATTTTTCAGGGACAGGCTGAAGTTTGAGGCATTTGGAGTGAAGGCGGGTTTTTCACACAGAAGTCCTAATGGAGGGAGGACAGTAACACCTCGATTGGTTCTACAGCCTCCCATGGGAGATGCCGTAGAGACCACACTTGGTTGTAATGTAACTGCTCTGAGATGTAGATCTCTCGCGCGCGCTCTCTTTTTTTTTTTTTAAGATTATTTGAGAGAGAGCGAGTGCACAAGCAGGTGGAAGGGAAGAGGAAGAGGGAGAAGCAGACTCCCTGCTGAGCCTGGAGCCCGACGAGCGGCTCAATCCCAGGACCCTAAGATCATGACCTGAGCTGAGCCACCCAGGTGCCCCTAGAACTCTCTCTTGCAGTAATTACAAGGTATATAGTCAACTCTTTCTAATACAGAGTGCTAAATGCCATAAAATTGTATGAATATAGTACAGTGGGAACTCAGTGGCAAGGAAAAGGGTGTATGTGCTTCCTGTTGCTGACCCACAAACTTCGTGGCTTCAGACAACACTGATGTATTATCTTAGAGTTCTGGAGGTCACAAGTCCAAAATGGGTCTCGCTGGACTAAAACTGAGGTGTCTGCAGGGCCACATTGTTTTCTGGAGCTTCTAGAGGAAAACCTTTGTTTTTTGTTTTTGTTTGTTTTTAAATGCCTTTTCCAGCTTCTAGAGGCTGCCTACAATGCTTGGCTCATGACTCCTTCCTTTGTCTTCAAAGCCAACAACAGTTTTGACGTTTTCTCACATTCCATCACTCTGATGGGTTGTTTTGCAACCCTCTTCCGCATTTCAAGGAGTCCCCTGATTACATTGGGCGTCTTTTTTTAAGGTCAGATTAGCAATCTGAATTCCATCAACCACCCGTATTCCCCCATGTCATGTAACCTAGTATGTTCAGAGGTTCTGGAGATTAGGATATGCACAACCTGGGTGGGTGGGGCGTTACTCTGCTTACCACAGGTGGCATCTACTTACAGTGTTGTGATAATTTAGTCTTGACGGTGGTATTAGCCCTGGCCCCTGCTTTTCCAGCTGTGTACAAACCAGCACTGTAGGCAGCCAATGTAAGGAGTGTGGGTTTGTTTTCTGAAGCAATGTGGTCATCCATTACATATTTTTGAGTCATGAGATACATCAGACTCTAGGAAGATTCATATGGTTTTGCAGATTTGCAGGGGGAGAGGTCAGGAGGAGGGAAATTGTGTGCGGTCATTCAGAAGCCAGGCCACCAAGTAGGGCAGCGGCAGTGGACATGGAGAGATGCAATGTTAGAGACTCCATAGGGTCGAAGTGTTAGGACTTGGCATCTGATTGAGGGAATGTTGGGAGGGGGATTGGCAGAGAGAAAGGAATGAGTCTGTGGTGGGAGCAGCAGAGTTTTGGGTCTGGGAGTGAAGGGTAACAAAGGGTGGGTCAAAGACATAGTAATGTGAAGCTGGGAAGGAAATGAAGATTGCATTTGAAATAGTGACCTTCAGGTGCTGGACAGGGACCCAAGTGGAGATAGGAAGTACGTGGAAGAAATACTGCCTTTGAAATAGAGCTTTAGAATTACCTGCAAAAAATCTTTTTTTTTTTACCTGCAAAAAAAATCTTAAAAAAAGCGGGGGGTGGGGCCGGCAGTGCTCCTGGGTGTCTTAGTCGGTTAAGCGTCTGCCTTCGGCTCAGGTCATGATCTCAGGGTCCTGGGATCGAGCCCCACATCGGGCTCCCCGCTCTGCTGCTTCTCCCTCTGCCCCTCCCCACCATTTGTTCTCTCTGTCTCTCTTAAATAAATAAAATCTTAAAAAAAAAAAAATTACCTGCAAAGAGGGCCGCCATCTTGGATGGTATTACAAGGGAACAAAGATAGAGGAAAAAGATTCAAGAACAGAGCGTTGGGGAAATGCTTACATTTAATGGGTGAGATGATGAAGAGGAACCAGAGAACCAATCTGAGCAAGAGTAGTTAGGAAAGAGAAAGAGGTTGACTCGTTTAGCACCTATTTATTGGGTTACTACAACTTGCGAGGTAATGAAGAACCAAAAACAGATGCAGTTCCTGCCCTAGTAGAGCTTATGGTCCATCTTGATTGCTGGGGCCCCACTCACCTGGATGTGTGGCCATTACATTAGCCAGTGAGGGAGAAACGGTAATGCTGGATGTTCCTGAGGAGTGGGAAGGATGAAGTGCTGTCATTACGTCTGTTGACTCAGTTGATGATGTTACGTCAAGATAGCAGATGGAGGAAGCTTCCTTTGACCATTCACGTGGTTCTAACCAAGGGCCCTTCCCACCCACTTGGCCACGTTAGGACCTCCAGGTTTAACAACTCCATGTTCCTTTAGACAGAAATCTGTATCTGGGACTTCGGCATTCCTGTTTTGTCATTCTGGAGCCTAGGCCATCTCCATTGCTGACTTGTCTCTAAGATCTAGAGTCGTCCCATAATGTATTGTCCACACTGGGACACTTCTTAGGGTGAAAGGCAGCACTGTTCATAATTACCTTGAAACAACAGGGATCGGGCGCCTGGGTGGCTCAGTTGGTTAAGCAACTGCCTTCGGCTCAGGTCATGATCCTGGAGTCCCAGGATCGAGTCCCGCATCGGGCTCCCTGCTCGGCAGGGAGTCTGCTTCTCCCTCTCCCGCTCCCCCCTCTTGTGCTCTCTCTCTCAAATAAATAAATAAAATCTTAAAAAAAATAAAATTAAAAAAAAAGAAACAACAGGGATCAACCAGCATCGTCTCGAGCACAAAGACGAGTGAATACGTTGTTGCCTTGAAATAAGCCCTATTTAAATCATGACATTTTTCCTGAAATACTCAAATTTGCGGAAAAGTTTTCACGCCAGATGTTCTGTAATTATTTCCCGGTTCACGCGGGAGTGTGTTCATACTCCTGTGGGTATTGCTTGTCGACTGTGGTCAGTCTCACGCATACTGCTGTTCTGCAGGTGCGTATAGACCCTGCGGTGATTGATGGAAGCGCAAATAATCTGAAAGGCATCATTGAACTTGCTGCTGTTATGTAGTCTTGCCATGAGGTATTTCTTCCTTAAACGTTAGTGCAGCTCTCTCTTTTTACGTAGGTGGCCCGGTTTTTTTCACACCTAAGGAATGGTTCTCCTTATTTATTGAGGCATTGTTTAAAATAGCAACGAGTTGAATGCAGTGGTGACAAAAGGTTGTTTAGCCCTTACGGTGAGTTACTAGGCAACTGTTAAAAATGATATTCTACAGCTGATACATTTATTGGCATTGAAATGTGTTTACAATATACTGTAGTGTGTTACTGTGACCCCAGGAGACCCGCAGCCCAGTTGGGACTCTGAGCGCTTCTGAAATGTATCCTGAGAGTCCTACGGGCTGTGGGGAGAGATGTGCACGCCACCACCGTGTCGTTTATCCACAGAGACTTGACTTATTTACCTATGTTTCGGGGTTGTGCGGTTACCTCATGTTGAAAACTCTTGTAAGAAGCAGCCCAATGAAACGTGTCCCTGGACCCCATTTACTGAGAACAGAGTTGTATGGAGCCCACAGTTTCCCCTCTGGGGCCCATGGGAGAAATGGTGCAGATGTATCCACTCTAGAAGCTGTGTTTTTAATTATCTTCTTCACTTTTTGGATGCAAACTTCTGTTCCTATTTGTCTCTCTGCATAGATGGCTAGGAAACTCAGAATCCGATTTTAGTTCCCTTGCAACTGATCTAAGTTGTGTCCGCTCATAGGCTTTGCATATGGTCCTCATCTCCCAGCTCCAGCTCATCTTTGGTGCCCTGATTTCGCCAGCTAGTTGTTTTATCGTTGCTCATGCGTGTGTGTGTGTGTGTGTGTGTGTGTGTTTGGAATCCACTTCAAGTCCTTTTTCCTGGTGGAGGATGACTGCGTATTTTAGTGAATGAGTACAGTGTGGTTTCTTGGAGGTTGTTGGCTCACAACAGCTTTTGAATTCTCCTGTGTTAGCGGCATCTTATTTTAATCTGGCTGCTTCCTGCTGAAGTACATCAAGACAGAGTATATTTCTAAATTTAGTGTGATGGAGACTCGGGCAAAAGCAGCTGACAAGCAGACCTAGGTAAAGCTTTCTAGGCCTTTCTAGTCTCTGTCAAATCACTTTATGAGAGAAAGATGGATAACAATTAGCAACGCTCTGGAGTCATTTAATTTTCCTGGGGGAAAAGAACCTCACACTACTTAAAAAAAAAATAAATTCTTTGGCTTGACGGTACATTGAGTGGAGCAGAAATTCTTTTTCTGCCTCCGCCGGTGTGGTGGGGAGCAGTTTCCTGTACTCTCTGTTGGAAACGGGACCTTGGAGCCCTGAATAGAGTCTCCATAACTTGTTGAAAAGCAGGAAGTGAAAATGAGGTTATGGAAATAAAAGTTCTTAACTGTCTCCCAGTAAGCAAGTGTAAAGAATTAGCTCAGAGGGGTGCCTAGATGGCTCAGTCGGTTAAGTGCCTGACTCCTGATTTCCACTCAGGTCATGATCTCAAGGGTAGTGAGATCGAGTCCCGCTTTGGGCTCTGCACCCAGCGAGGAGCCTGCTGGAGAATCTCTCTCCCCCTCCTTTCTCCCCACCTGTGTGCACTCCCTCTCTCTCTCTCTCTCACAAATAAATAAATCTTCTATTGTTTTTTTGAAAGATTTTATTTATTTGACAGAGAGCAAGAGAGGGAACACAAGCAGGGGGAGTGGGAGAGGGAGAAGCAGGTTTCCTGTGGATCAGGGAGCCTGAGGCGGGGCTCGATCCCAAGATCCTGGGATCATGCCCTGAGCCAAAGGCAGACATTTAACAACTGAGCCACCCGGGCGTCCCTAAATAAATCTTTTAAAAAAACACTCAGTGCAGAAAGAATCGCTGTTTCTCTATTTATGGGAAGGAAAGATTGGGAACAACTTCTTGGGATCAATTCCGAGCCTCAGCTGCTCTCTTGTTAATAACCACGAATACTGACAGCCTCCGACAGCCAGGGCCTGCGCTGCGTATTTTGCATGTAACGGCTCAGAGGTCATCGTCCGGGGCCGCACATCTTCTTAGTGACAAGGCTGTGAGCTGATTGCCTCACGTATGGACCACAGTGACAAAAGCAGTTTTGGCCAGTCCTTGCCTGCTGTCCGCTTTGTGCCAGGGAGCGTTCTCTGCTCTTCCCATGTATGAATGAATGGTGGTGCGTTCTCCTAACGTCATTATGAGGGTTCAGTTAGTTACCCCCACTGCACGGAGAAGGACCTGGGGGCATGAGGATTCCTGGCCCCAGGTTGCACACACAACTGGCGTGGGGTGCCAGGCGAATCTCGCAGAGCCCTCTGGCCCCAGCGTTCCGTGCCCTTAACCGCCTGGCTCCGTGTTCAGTGTGGAACCAGAGGAGTGTGCCTGAAGGAAACGCCTCTGGCGGCCAGGCTTGGGTTCCATGGGGAGCTTGTGGAGAGGGGGACGTGGGCGGGTGATGTAGAGATGGTAACGATGATGCGGTTCTTAGACATGTGGGTTCTTTCAAAGGGTGCAAGGCTGGGGAATGTGAATGCTTGTGCATAGCCTGGGCGAAAGTTGGGAGTGGGGTGTTCTTTTTGAGGTGCTTCTGGTAGGGGCTGACCTGTAGATTGGAGGATGTGTAATAACACCCCTAGTCTCCACCTACGACATGCCAGGAACACTCCCCCAGTTGTGGCAGCCCAAAATGTCTCTTGGGGGAGGGCACAGTCACCCCCAATTGAGAATTGCTGGTCTAAACACTTGGGGGCAGGAGTCACCTTCAGTATAAACTGCAGTAGGATTCCTAGTGGCCCCTTTCTCCAAACTGTTGAATTTGACACTTTAAAAAAATTCCACGGTTTCCTGGATGGCTCAGTTGGATAAGCATGTGACTCTTGATTTCAGAGTTGTGACTTCAAGCCCCATGTTGGGTGTAGAGACTACTCAAATAAATAAAAACTCTTCTAAAAAAAGGTGCATTTTTGGAAAAGCCTGGGGTTTAAAAGTCATTTTGAAGGCCTCTGTTTCCAAAGGGGTATGGATTAGAAAGTTGAATATTTGGGGGTTTGCCTCTACAGTTCAGCTTTTTTTTTTTTTTTTTTTAAGATTTTATTTATTTATTTGAGACAGAATGAAAGAGAGAGAGCTCATGAGAGGGGGGAGGGTCAGAGGGAGAAGCAGACTCCCCACCAAACAGGGAGCCTGATGCGGGACTCGATCCCGGGACTCCAGGATCATGACCTGAGCCGAAGGCAGTCGCTTAACCGACTGAGCCACCCAGGCGCCCCGGCTTCTTTCAATATAGGGACACTACAGTGTGTTTGTCTAAGAGTGCTGGGTGTTTTTAGTCTTAGTTTTTCATTTGAATATTTAGGTTGTCTACCTGATGTCCTGCACGCGGAGGTGACACTTGAAGCATTGTGCTTTGTGAATAGAAGAGGTGTGTGCATGTGCTTGAGTGTGTGTGTGTGTGCCGCGCGTGTCTTAATACTTAGTTCTTTAATTAGCTGATCGTTGACATTGGTGTCCCAAGTTTTGAGGTGTTTATGTAAGCAAATAATTGAATTTAATTATTTTACAAAAGGGATTTGCTTGCAGCCTTGTTAACTGAAACGAAGACAGCGTAATTGACCTTTCCAGGTGAGTGGGGGAGAGCACGTGTTTGGCAGAGGATAGAAACTGAAATGTGAACACCAGGACCATATGGT
The DNA here is from genome assembly GCF_029215605.1 of Mirounga angustirostris. Lineage (NCBI taxonomy): Eukaryota > Metazoa > Chordata > Mammalia > Carnivora > Phocidae > Mirounga > Mirounga angustirostris. The sequence continues at coordinate 6,513,460 of NW_026991719.1, forward strand.
GTTCAGAAACTTTTATCGTAATTCAGTGAACAGATAATGTGCTTGACAATTACATTTAAAATTATGCTTAATGCTCACTGCAAAATGTGGAGACGGTGCTTTGGGAGATGAGGAAGCGAGTAATTGGGATTCCTTTTACCTCACGTTGCACTACGTCATCTATAAACAACTGATTGGAGTCACGTGAGGATTATATGCATACAGTTGGTGTTGTATCTGTGGGGAGAGATTCAAGTCACTGTCGATTGACAGTTTGCTGAATAAGGAAGATGTTATCCTAATACTTTAATGTGTCTTCTTTAAATGTGGTTATTTTTCTCACTAAAGATTAGTTTCATGCCATTAAATAAAATTTATCACTCTGATTTAAATAATAAATGCTTAGAAACAAATATGATGTGACTGATAGCTTATTAAAATTTGCTGTGGGTTTGTTCCCCACCCCCCCATTGGTATTGGCTCTAGAGGGATTATATAATTATAAGCCCAATTGGGTCATGTCATTACCTTATCTTATATCAGATTTTCACATGACAAACCATATCTTGGTCTTTCTGTATGGAATCTGTTTGGTATATCACAGTGTGAGCCAGGAACCCATTTTTCATTTGTTGTGAGTGGAATATGGTTGACTCTGCTGGTGTAAGGGTGGTGGGTAAATGAGATGTGTGTCTAACCATATGCATTCAGATACATCAATACGAGTTTAGAAGCATTGATTTCCAAGCTTAGAAATCTTGTTATGAGCATTATAACAGATTTAAAAAGAAATCAAGTTTAAGCATCTTGTTTGGTGTCCATTTTTTCTCCTTTCTGAGTAGTTCCTACTTTCATGCTGAACTTGTAAAACCTACAAATATAATAAAATGTCCTGTTTTCCAGGAATGAATGGATATTAAATGACTTCTGTGAAGAACAGATGAAGAAAATGTGTTTCGCACATTGATCCTTAAATAAAAAATGATTTCCCCTGAACATTTATTTCCCTATTCCCACAGTGCTAATATGTTTCTTTCTTTTTTTTTTTTAGAGTTGAAAAAACAATAATGACTTTCTTTTGGCTTTGAGCCTGCACTTAGTTTTCAGTGCGCACCTATTACCTGCCTGCTGTATGGTGGGCACTAAGCTTTAAAGAAAATGGCTCCCAGTGATTGAGGTGAAACAATAGGCTGATCGGCTTTGGCTTGGGTGCCCAGAACTTTTGTAATTTTGTTTTTGCAGTTTCGGTTTTTGCGGTTCTGTTTTCTATCATGGTCATTGTTCATAGAATGTCTGGGTAACAATTTGTTATGTTTGTGATGTTTATTGAATGAGTAAATGAGTGAATGAATGCCCAGAGACTGCCCTGGTATGCCTTTTTAGTGTCCGTCCCCTAGAGCATCCACTGTACAGAAGTATAACTTCTTCAAGTTCTTATGAGGAAGGAAGCCATAAGGAATGAAGTCCTAGGCTGTAGGCACTGCCTCTCCTTTGTTGGTTTTTTTTTCCCATTTGTCATAGTCTTTAGATTTGCATTAATACGGTAACCACTGGCCACATGTGACTATTATACTTAAATTAATTAAAATTAAATAAAATTTAAAAGCCAGTTCCTCAGTTGCACTAGTCAAACACTTCACGTGCTTCGTAACTGCATGCAGCTAATGGATACCTTACTGGTCAGTGAAGGCATAGTGCAGAAAGTTTTATTATGTAAATGAGAGATGGTTATTCAGATGTTTGCCTAATAGGTATTCCAAGGACGAGACGCTGGAAAAAAATCTTAAATCTGAAGAAGAGAGAAATTTCCTACCATGTGACTAGAACAGAGAATAAAAAGCATATAAAGATTATTACACGAAAGCTCATCATGTCATTTTGGAATATTAGAGATAAAGGCAGTATATAAGGACTATCCTGGATTTAAATGTCATATCAAGAATCTGGAATCAGAATGATATCAGATTTCTTAACGGCAGCATTGGAAGTTGGAAAAGAGACTAAGAATTCTATGCAAATAATTTTCACTCAGAATTTAAAGTCATTCTTCTACTAGTTGTTAACTAAGGGTAGAGTAAAGATATTTGTTACATATTCAGGATATCAGTAAAATTTAGCTTTTGTTGTACATCAGTTCTCAGAAATCTAGAGAATGTGTCCCACTGAAATGAGCGAGTAAATCGAGAAAGGGGAGATTTGGGATCCTAGAAACAAAGAGACAGAATGTTACAATTCTCACGATGTTATGGTTTCAAGGTGGCATGAACTCTATAGCAGGCCTAATGCTGACAACTACAGACTGGAACAGAGACAAGAAATTTCAGAAGGTCTGATGTGTGTATATTTGGGAGATGTAGGCATGATTGAGGGGGAGACCCATAGAGCTGACAGATTATCTGAGAATTTTGATCATGTGAAAAGTTGAGTCAAAGGATTGTGGACAATGCTGGAAGAATTACCAAAGGATATATATATAAAAGAAAACTAAGGAAATAAAAACAGATGCAATTAGTAACCCCAGGAAAACAAAAAGGTTTCATAAGAAAGGAATCACAGTCCTACTATATTGCTTGCTTAGCAGTGCCCATTCCGTTGTCAAAATAATATCCGTCAGATACAGATTTAACCAAAAACTATGGTTACACTACTGGGAAAATGTGATAGGGTTAGCATAGGATTGAGGAGGGAATTTAAAAAACCAAAATTCTCACCCATATGTGAGAAAATCAAATAAGTAATATCTGAAGCTGATAGGGAATATTATAAGGTTATTTAGAAACATGGAAGTCGTACTGAGGATCACTGCCAGTAAAACAAACAGGTCTGAGATTTGAAAATGGTTGCTGTGGGAAGTAGAATTGGGAATAGATGGTGCTATAAAAAGCTTGTAAGTGAAAAGAGGAGTCTTTTGCCTCACCTGTATTTTACTTTTTAAAACAATGTACATGCATTACTTTGAAAAGAATAAAAGTGGTTTGGAGCATGAGAGCATATAGGATGTATCTCCCATAAAATTATAGAAATTTTAGTATGGTCAGTCATCCTTGGCAGTATGGATACTTGGGCCAGATAATTTTTTGCCTCAGAAGGGCTGTGCTGTGTGCTGCGTCCTTGGCTTTACTAGATGCCAACAGCATTCCTCCTCCAGCCTGACAACTAAAAATGTCTCCAGACAGTGCCCAGTGTCCCCTGAGAGACAGCCCCGTTTGAGAACCACTGATTTAAGAGATTTAAAATCTGCTACTGAATGAATCATCACCATACATAAAAATGCTATTCAGTGCTGGTGTAATGCAGGAAACAACAGCTTCATTACACAGAACTTGAACCTCATAGCAAATGAAGTGTTCAGAATTCTCGGGTTCCTCATGCCAGTACCCGGCTCAGCCCCTGGCTCTTGGCCCAGTTAATTCAGGGCTCACTAAAAAAAGAAAGGACTCAGGAGGAAATTGCAGCTTCTCTGTTACGCTCAGTGGCTTCTGAAAACATATTTTGGATTTTTTGCGTTGTTTTTGTGATGGTACAACTTGAATTTCTTTGGCGTGCAAATGTTAATCATTACGGCAATTTTGGGAAAACGTTGCCGCCTTTGGATATATTTCTGTGGTCAGTTGGCTGCAGGACAGATGGATGCATACATTCCTTCTCCCTCCCTCCCCCAGCATCCTTGTGCAAGTTCTTGGTTCAGTTCTTTGCAAGGGTTTTCCCTTAGAATTTACAGAGGAAGCCAACAGGAAAACGGTTCCTCAGATTTTTTGATGTGGATGAAACCTCATAAATAATTTAATACCCTCATTTCACAGCTGAGGACTCTCTGGTCCAGAGAGAGTTTCTTCTAATTAATTAGGAGCAAAGTGAGGCCTGTAAATCTGCCCTTCTTTTTTTCCCCTAAATTTTTTTTTTCTTTTTTAATATGATAGCATTAAAGGTAATAGTAGTGGTGGGCATGAAGATGGAAGGGTGTAGGGCAGTGGGTCCGGCATCTATCTGGCAAGTGGTGTCCGCATTTTCACACAATTCGGGACTCTGAGCATCGGGTGCCAGGGGCACGAGCCCTCGTAAGTTTAGAGAGAGAAAGACGGCTGGCCGACTCAACTGTGGGGCCCCTGGCTCCTGCTTGGGAGGAACTCTGCAGGTTGTCTGGTATTTTGGAGTCGCCCCTGCTGGGAGTGTGCTGTGCTGTCTGCAGGGCCAACTTCCCCGGTTGGCCTCCTCTTCCCTCTGCTGGACGGGGCACCCATGCTGTCCACTGCCCAGCGTCCTGGCACTCGGCCGCACCCATCCCCTTTCCTGAGCACCCTGAGAGCATCAGCTGACCTTTTTAGAAACCTCAGTGCCCTCTTCCTGCCTTTGTTGCCTCCAGCACCACTCAAGCTGCAGCTCCCCTCTCTTCCTCGTCATCTGACTTCATGGGCCAACAGGAATGCTGCCGCCTCCATGAAGCCTCTCTAGATTTCTTCCACGTAGTGGGCATGGGCAGAGGAGACAGTGTGGTTTTTCTGTCATCCTGTCATCTGCTCTCCTCCTTGCCATCCATATCAGTGGCCGTTATTTGCTAGTCATTCCATGATTTTGGAGAGCTGTCTGTCCCTAGATGCCAGGGAATACCGCACCACCCTGGATTTCCTCCTGCCTGTCTGCACACCCCTGTCTCATTGACATCTCCTTCTCTCAGCCTTCCATCCTCGGCTTGCAGCCTTTAGACCAGGGGTTCTCTGCAGGGCGCTTGTGTCCCCCAGGGAACACCTGGTACGTTGTCGCAACGAAGGGGGCGAACGTGTGGATTGCTACCAGCATCTAGGGGGTGGAGCCCAGAGATGCCACTCTGTGCAGCGCAGCCCCCACAACAGAGTTATCAGATTCACAGAGTCAGCAGTGCCCAGGGTGAGAAACCCTGCTTTGGGCATTCCCATTCAGGCCCGTAGCTTTTGAAGATCATGGTTACGGGATGACTTCCAGACTTAACTCTGCAGCCGTGACCTCTCTTGATTGCTTGGACTGGTGTCCTTCACTGCCTAGTTAGTAGTTCACGTACAGCTGGGATGGACATTTCAAAGTTAACATGTAAAAAAGTCTTGCTTTTCCTCTCCTCAGTCTGCCTACATCCCAGGAAATGGCACCACTTTCCAAATTGTTGCTTAAGCCCTGAAGCTAGAAGTCACACTGGGTTCTTCTCTCCCCTCCCCACCACACATGCCTCCCCCTCTCCCCCTACCCCCGCTCCCCCCGTGAGTCCTCCAGGTCAGAATGTCTTAGAACCCTGTACACGGTCTGCATTTTGTGCTCGTCTTTTCCTGCCGGCACTGTGCAAGTCACCGGTGGTTCTCTATTGAGCAAGAGCTTCTCTGGATTTTGTTCTAAGCATGACAGGAGGCCCCGAAGGCTTTTTTTTTTTTTAATAGCAGGATGATCAGATTTTCTTTTCTCATTAACTCTGGTGCTGGGTGAAGAACAAGGTGTAGTGGGGCCTGTGTAGGATCAAACTCCTTTCCGTGAGCTGTGAGGTCCTCTTGGACCCGGGACCTGCTATTACTCACTTCTGGTGCCCAGCACTAGCCTTCCTCCCTCCCTCTTGCCAAGGTCACTCTCACCACAGGACATTTGCACTTGCTGTGTCTGCATTGTGGCCTCTCTCGCCCCCATTCAGACGCTCCCTCCTCAAAGAGTGCTGCCCCAGGCCCCAGAGTAAGTAGACTCCTTGCCCCTGGTCACTTTCTCTTCTACCACCACCAACTGGAGTCTCAGTAGTTCTGTCGTATGAAGTGATCTCGCTCTGCATTTGCTTTCTAGTTTATGGTCCCTGCTCTTCCATCACCAGGTTCCCCGCTTTTCCCTGCCGGGATGGGTATGTTCCACAAACCCAGGCACTGTGTGTCCCTAATCCTGGAACAGCACCGAGCGCCGTTTGCGTTTTCCGCAAGGCTGAACGAGCCATTGTCAGTAGAAACTTCGTGAGTTGGGTTGAATTTAGAAAATACCTGTGTTTAAAAAAAAAAAAGAAAAAGAAATAACCTGTGTTTTCACTTAGCATGCTTTAGGAGGGTAGAGGAAAAGTGTGTCTGGTAAGAGCTGAGTGGATTTTTCAGTTATCGACATTCCCTGGTGATAGGATCATAATTGCTTGTGAGATAATGAAACTTTTGACCAGATTTGCGTGCTTTAACTGGGGAATGAAGCCCGGGAGTCAGCGATGACCTAGTGATTATTTCGGTTTTGTCGTATCCCTAATTCAGATATCTCCTGGCCTGTGGAACGGTTGACGGTATACTTCAAGATGTTTTCATGGACGCTTTTGCCTTACTTCGGTTATTTTTCATTAACAGGTAACTGAAGATAGAAAACAGGCCTTGAAATAAACCCTCGAAGGAAGAAGGGATTTGCCTGCATTTGGCTCTGAGTAAGTGAAATTGTAAAATGATTTCTTATTATGTAATAGATACTCTGTCAACCTCTTCGTATTTCCTGTGCTTAAAAATGAAATGTTACTGTATTGGCTGTAAGTACTGGAAATGGTGATTCCTCAAGATTTCTTGTAACAGGTAATTTTGCTAGCAAGAAAATGCTGTGTGTCTGCCTAACACCCTTCTTTTTCATTGAGCTTCTGGAAGTCAAGAGATTTTAGGAAAGAGAAATGGAGATGATTATTAAAATCTGTATGCTTTGCGGAGAAGTATCATTTGTCCTATTGTTTCCTATATGCATTTGAGGCTCTTCTTTGTCCTCAGAAGGCTGACTCATAACCAGCAAGGGCTTTTGACTTTTTGTCTGGCACACGCTCTGTTCCTCTTGTTTGTTCTTCTTAGTACGTGTGTGGAGAACGACAGGCCACTGTGTAACTACTTGTGGACCAGCCAGGATTTTCCAGAACCACCTTGTTGGGGCACCCTCCTGAGGCAACACGGCCTGGGACAGAGGCCCCTGCAGACACGTTTTCCTTCGTTCTCAGCCCTCCTTGGGCTGTTGATAGAGCAGAGCCAATCCAGAGTCACGTAGAACAGGCCTTCTGGGGCCTGGAGCTCGCCTCTTGTCTGCTGTATTGCACCCAGTTAAGGCCCGATGCCCTCTCAAATCAAGAACATCCTTTTCAGAGCACTTGGTTTGAAAGATCTTCCATCTCTGGGATGACTGGTCGTTCAGTGTGTTATTTCCGGAGCATTGTGGAGTATACGGAGGTGTGTGAAATGTGTCTTGTTTTGGGGGGTAAGGCATTACAAATGCATGAAGTGGGGGGCGTGGCAGAAGGCCATGGTGGGAATGGGTATTCCGTGCATGGTGTAGACACTCCCTGCTGAGGGAATCCTGAACAACGCTCTTTTTTAAAATTTAATTTATTTGGGGTGCCTGGGTGGCTCAGTCGTTAAGGGTCTGCCTTCGGCTCAGGTCATGATCCCAGGGTCCTGGGATCGAGCCCCACATCGGGCTCCCTGCTCGGCAGGAAGCCTGCTTCTCCTCCCCCACTCCCCCTGCTTGTGTTCCCTCTCTCTATCTCTCTCTCTGTCAAATAAATAAAATCTTAAAAAAAAAAATTTATTTTTTTAAAAGATTTTACCTACCATTTGAGAGAGAGAGAGAACATGAGCAGGGGGAGGAGCAGAGGGAGAACAGGGAGCGCGATGTGGGGCTTGATGCGGGACTTGATCTTGGGACCACGAGATCATGACCTGAGCCGAAGACAGATGCTTAACTGACTGAGCCACCCAGGCATCCCTGAATTCTGAGCAAGGCTCTTAACAGCATGTGGCAGAGTAGCCGAAGGAGGGAGGGACCTTCCTTTTGGAAGGGAGACTCCAGATGGCTTTGGTGGTGGATGGAGTATCGATATATGTTGAAGAATTATGTTCTAGGTGGGGGACTGACTATGGGCAAAGGTCAGGAGCCAGGAACAACAAAGCTTTTTTTTTTTTTTTTTTTGAAGATTTTATTTTATTTATTTGACAGAGAGACAGAGAGAGCACAAGTAGGGGGAGCGACAAGCAGAGGGAGAAGGAGAAGCAGGCTCTCTGCTGAGCACGGAGCCTGATGCAGGATTCGATCCCAGGACCCTGGGATCATGACCTGAGCCGAAGGCAGATGCTTAACGACTGAGTCACCCAGGCGTTCCCCCCCACTTTTTTTTAATAGGGGAAGTTGATAAAGCAGCCTGGTGGCCTTGAACGGGGTGATGGGGAGCAGAAAGGGCCTACGGGAAGGGCAAGGACTGTGGACTGGACCGTGTCTACACCGTGCTCTCAGGAGCCTTTGGTTCTTTAGCGTTAGAGCTGCCATCTTTCATCGGCCTGGACGTACCCGAGGACTGCAAGTCCATCAGTAACAGAGGGACAGTGTGTAGATCGAGAGGGCACCAGAGGTGACTCTTAACAACCAACCCGCATGGGGCAGAAAGAACAGTAAATGGTGACGAGGTAGCCCTCTTACACGCGTGTGCCAGATGTTGCCGGGTTTTGGTAACGCCTTCACTGAGCTAGTTCACAGAGGGGACCGTCGCTCACTGGACGTGTGCCGTGGGGCGGTCCTCGCTCTGCTCACGGAGCTGTGCTCCCACCCCCGCGGTGCGAGTCCTTCCATCAGAGCCCTCCATGGACCATCGTCAGAGTCGAGTGACCCCCTCCCCCGGCCCCCGACAAGCACCTTTCTACTTCCCGTGCCTACGGGTTAGCCCGTTCCCGGGCGTTTCGTGGGAACGGCGTCGTGCGGTGTGTGTTCTTTGCGGCTTCTGTTACTCAGCAAAATGTTGTCACGGTCCCTCCTGTGTGGTAGGACGTGTCTGCGTATCATTCCTTTTTCTTGCCAAATGCTGGCCTTTGGAGACCGCCTTTCTTCACTCAGCCTGCAGCCCTCGAGAGCCTTCCAGGTGGTGGGTGTCAACGGCTCGTGCCTTTTGAATGCCGAGCGGGGTACCGCTGTCTGGCTGGGCCAGAGCTTAGTTATCCATTCGCGAGTTCAGGGGCCTTCGGGATCTTCGCAGCTGGGGGCTCGTACAAAGAGAGCTGCCGTGCGCAGGTTTTGGTGTGGAGCCGATGCGGTTTTAAGTCCCCAGTTTGTGCCTCAGGTAGTCCTGGGAGATCAGTGCCGTTGTTGGGGTCCATTGACCAGACACAGAAAGGGCACAGCGAGGCCGTGGGGCCCCCGGGCTCCGGTGGGGGAGTGGGCGGCTGGAACGGGCTCCAGCTGGCTGAAACCCCTCCCGAGCTGCCGCGTTCGGAGGGTCCGGCAGTGGTGCTGGGCCTCTCTGGCATCCAGACCCTGCTGACGGATGGAGGGTGAGACCCCCTGGCCACACGGAAGGAGCTGGGCGCTGAATCGTGCCACCGGGGACGATTGCCTTCGTGGACAGACAGCTGCCATGCAAGGAGCAGAGCCCAGTCACCATCGAGCTGCTTCCCCGTTGGGGGACTGCTGTGTGTGGGGACGAGGTGGCTCAAGGAGGCAGCCTCCAGTGCCGTCCGCGGCGGGGCCAGCAGGAAGCCCTGGGGCTGTTGTTCGCTGGCGGGCGATTGGGCTCAGACCTGCGGGCTCCATCGGGCACATGCCCCACCGATTGCCGCAGAGAACCACCTGGCTGCGCTCTCCAGAGACCAGCCATGCGGCCATGCTGTTTCCAGGAGCTGCCTTCAGAGGGGCCTGCTTGTTCCCCGCCCCGGGTGGGGGGGTGGGGGGGTTAGTGAATCGAAACAGTAAAAGGTGCGGTGCCCTTTGCCTCGGCGTGGCTCTTCTGTTCCCGTGAGGACAGAGGGAGAGGCACGCGGGGGCCTCGAGGCGGCCAGCTCTGGTCTCACCTCTTGTTTTCATCACCCACGCCCTGTGGGACCTCCAGAAGTTGCTTAGCACCCCTGAGCCTCAGTCTTCTCCTCTGTACAGCGGGAAGTTAATCCCTACTTCGCAGTCCTTTGGTACAAGACACGAAATTGCCGAGCGTTTTGTGGAGTCCGTGTGCATTCCCGCTTCTCCCTTCTACTTCTTTTCTCCTCCTCCCCATCCACAGCCTGGAAGTGACTCAGAACCCTGAAATGCTCAGTGTTTGCTTTTGGGCTGTATGCTGTTTGCCCAGTGTGGAGGGAGGGGTGGGGGGGGGTGGAGAGAGAGAGAGAGAGAGAGAGAGAGAGAGAGAGAGTGTGTGTGTGTGTGTGTGTCTGTGTGGTGTGGCTTATTCTAAACACTTGCCGCCTGCTTTCTCATTCATCTCTGATTGCCGTCCTTTTTGGGGTCTAAGTCGCAAGATGGGTGACCAGTTCTCACCAATTCCTCTTTTTTCATACAATCCAAGAAGGGCACGAATGATCCAGGTACTTGTGATCAAAGGGAGCCATGGCTCAGAGAAGTGGTGCATTGGAGCCTGAAGGATTGGTTTAGTGTTAGATTTGATTAGGACTGGAAATTGTAATAGGGACAAGACAGGGACTCCTGGGCGCTGTGCCCTGTTGCAGACCAACCCCATTTCGGGGGTTTCATACTAACTGGGTAAAGGTGGTGCCCCAGAGGGGTCTTACAGCAGGCTCAGAGTGCGGTGGGGTAGAGCGGGGTGCTGTTGATCTGTCTTATCAAAAGAAGTAAAGCTTCGCGGGTGACCTTGCAACCATAGCTTCTTGATTTAAAGGTGTCAGTTCCGTGTGGATAATCCAATAGCACAATTGCTTTTTGTTGTCTCCAGCTGATGAAAAGTCCTCGATGAGTGCTGTTTAATAACACAGTTCGGCTTTTTGTTCTCCCTTTCAATTTGCCCTTCACATTTATTCAGTGTTCTTTTCTTTCAAACACCATTTGTCTTCATCCACTTTCGTGAATGCCCAGAACACACACACGGAGCCCCGCAGACGCTGCCTCCAGGTTATCAGGAAAACTGCTTCCTTGTGAGAAGCTGGCTATTCCTTTTTTCTTGAGCCCAAGCAGATTGGGAAAAGCGCACCCTCTTCCCAACTATGGATTGAAAGTCTAATGAGTTTCATGTTGCAGTTTGACTCAAATGGACATTAATTAAGTTCTTGATGAATTACACCAGAGAATGAACTCTTGAAATTGTTTTTTTTTTTTTTTAAAGATTTTTATTTATTTATTTGAGAATGAGGGAGCACATGAGAGGGGGGAGGGTCAGAGGGAGAAGCAGACTCCCCGCCGAGCAGGGAGCCCGATGCGGGACTCGATCCCGGGACTCCAGGATCATGACCTGAGCCGAAGGCAGTCGCTTAACCAACTGAGCCACCCACGCGCCCCTTGAAATTGGTTTTAAATTCTGGTTGTAACACGGCTAGGAAGGGGCCTCAAAATGATGGAACAATTCTTTCGTTTCTGACATTTCTCACTACATCTGTCTCTTATAATAATTCACAAGTATGTTGTTTTTCCTACTGTTGGCTTTGTAAACGTGGGTGGTCTCTCAGTGTCTCTCAGTTCAGGACGTGGTTGTCAACTGGGGTGTTTTTTCCCCTAGGGGATACTTGGCAAAGTCTGGAGACCTATTTTTCAGGATTTGGGGTGTGTGTGTATGGAGGATATGGACATCTAGAGGGTGGAGGCCCGGGATGCTGCTGAACATCCTCCAGGGCACAGGACGGCTTCCCTCCCGTCCTCCCACATGCAAGAGTTACTGGCCCAAATTTCAGTAGTGATGAGGTTGGCTGGTCTGGGGCATGGCCCACAACTTTGCATGTGTAAACTACGGACTTTTCTTTCATAGTAGTGACATTAGGCTCTGGCATGGGTATGAAGCACCGCAGTGGGGAGTTTTACATGCGGCGGGCCTCCTCCGGTGGCTCCGACGGTCAGTGTAACTATAAAGTTGGAAGATACTAAGGCTATAAGTCTGGATTTCTATTCCTAAATTACGTTCTTCTTTGTATTAAAAAATACAGGTTTGACAACATGATCAGACGTATAATTCATAGGCATCTAACTGGCTTAACTTCATTTATAATCTATTAAGAAAAATAATTTACCATATTTGGTTTCTTTATGGTCAGTAGTGATTCTGAATTTATTACTTAGAATAATTACGTAATTTTTCAAGTTTCCTACCTTCATAAGACGTCTGTATGCAAAATGAGCAAATTTTTTTTAAAGATTGATTTTAGAGAGAGAGAGTGCGTGCGTGAGCACAGGGAGAGGGATTGAGAGAGAGCGAGTCTGAGGCAGACTCCGTGCCCAGCAGAGTCCGACACAGAGCCCGATCTCATGACCCGAGCCAAAGCCCAGAGTAGGACAAAAATAGCAAAATTTTAAAGGAACCCCTGACATGAAAATAGTCTCCTGCAAAAAGACTACAAGGGAAAGATCATGCCTTTACTTAGTACCTGTTTAAGAGATTTAGAAAGGATTCTTTTTTATTGTGATAAAATACACATAACATATAATTTACTACCTTAACCATTTTTGAGTTTCACCTCAGTGTCATTACGTTCACATTTTTGTGCAACTTTTCGTCACCTTCGCAAGCGGAAACTCTGCCCCATTAAACACTGACTCCCGATTCCCGTCCTCCAGCCCTTGGCACCCACCATTCCACTTCTGTCTCTACGGATTTGCCTATTCTAGGTACCCCAAAGTTGGAATCAAACAGTATTTGTCTTTTTGCATCTGGTTTATTTCACTCAGTGTAATATCTCCCAAGTTCATCCATGTGGTAGCATGTGTCAGAATCCCCGTCCTTTTTGACCCTGAATAATATTCCATTCTGTGTAGAGACCATGTTTGGTTTATCTGTTCATCCATTGTTGGAGGGCTGAGTGGTTTACAAAGAAATATTTTAAAGTTGGATCCCTTGTGACTGACTCATCACTACTGTGTAGACAGAGATAGCAAATGATTCTGGATTCTTGTGGTGAAATTGTGTTGTATCCACACAGAAACTGCCAGACCTTTCCTCATGCACATCCTCAAGTGCTATTAACACAACATTCTGGGGCGCCTGGGTGGCTCAGTTGGTTAAGCGACTGCCTTCGGCTCAGGTCATGATCCTCTAGTCCCTGGATCAAGTCCCGCATCGGGCTCCCTGCTCAGCGGGGAGTCTGCTTCTCCCTCTGACCCTAACCCCTCTCATGTGCTCTCTCTCATTCTTTCTCTCAAATAAATAAAATCTTAAAACAAAACAAAACAAAAAACCACAACATTCTATCTTATGAACTACAGTTGACCCTTGAATAACACAGGTTTGAACTGTGCGGGTCCACTGAGATGCAGATTTTTTTTTTTTGGTAAACATAGTACAGTTCTTCAAATTATTTTCTCTTCCGTATGATATTCTCTCTCTCTCTCTCTTTTTTTAAAAGGTTTATTTTAAACTGGTAAGAACAGATACTACACAGGAGAGAGCAAGACAGCATGCACAAGCTAGCATGAGCAGGTTGAGGGGCAGAGGGGAAGAATCTCAAGCAGGCTCCTTGCTGAGCATGGAGCCCAACGCAGGGCTCGATCTCACAACCCTGGGATCACGACCTGAGCTGAAATCAAGAGTCGCACGCTTTGCCGACTGAGCCGCCCTTCTGTATGATTTTCTTAATGACGTTTTCTTTTCTCCAGTCCCCTTTATTATGAGAATACAGTATGTAATACATATCACATACTACGCAAGTGTAAATTGAGTGTCCGTGTTGTCGATCAGGCTCCCAGTTAACAGGCTGTTCATTTTGGGGCATTCGGAGGTTTGAGGCAGATTTTCAGTTGTGTCGGGGGTGGGTGTCCCTATGCCCTGAATTGTCCAAGAATCACTTGTACTCTTCTGCGATGAGCTTTGTACATTTGTTCTACCTGCTTAGCTTCCAAAGCAGGAGCAATTGAAGTATTTAAAGCAGTCACAGAAGCTTCCAGAAAGGCACCCTACCCTCCCACTTTCCACTCTGCACTCTTGAAATGAGATCTCTTTCCTGCCTCCTTCCCCTTGTTCGTCTCTGGCCACCGCTCTCTATGACCCGGAACCATCCTGCACCTGTCCTTGAATAGGCTTTCATCTTCCCACCTCCTGGGACCTCACTTCTCTGCACAAGAATGTGTGTATGCTCTTTTGAGACATTTTTTGCAGTCAGCACGTTGAGATCTTTACATGAAAAGATTTTCGGTTATTCTGAAATGCGGTGCCTATCATTGCACACTGCTCAGCATTGGGGTCTGACTTTGTCCTGGCCTGTTGCCTATCCCACTACTTCATCCTAAAGCAACTGCTCTTTCCTTACAGGAGTATCCTTTCAGCTGCACTGAGTTTCTAACTTTACTGACACACAGCAATCAGAATGCATTTGACATTTTGGTGCAAAGTAGGACAACAGAACTGATACGGCTTTATCTGTTCATCTGTTCAGCGGATAATGAGTGCTTTCTGAGTGCTGGGTGCTAGGGGTGGAGCGGGACATTGTTTGCGAGGCCTGCGACAGCAAAGGTTTGATTTTTGGTTGTGGATGGAAAAGGTGGAGGGCAAGCGCCGAGCTCATTGAAATAGTTAAAATCCTGTTACAGAACCTGGAGCATCAGTAGCAATTTTCCTTCCTTCACAAAGTGCTCTCGTGGCATTTTAAGTTCCTCAAAATGCACGCCTGCTTTTTTATTTCAAACTAATGAAATAAGACACTCTCACCCACTTGTCGTTTTGTAAATCTAAAGAAAAGCTCCTTTGTAAGGCAGGTCCTCCCAGCAGGAGGATTTTTGTGGCTTAGACAGTGGGCTGCATTTAATCTCGATTTTATATTGCTGATTAATTTTAAGTATGATTTAAATTTTAATTTATGGTTTCTTTTTAAAATTAATTATTATTGGGTACTTTCATGATTTCATTTAAAGACCTTCCTATTGGAGGCACTGTATTTGACCTTTAATATCTTCTTCATCTGCTTTAAAGACATTTTTCTGTGTGACCACGCACGGTCTGATTTACAAAAGGTGGATTCCCCTAAACTCCCAAATTTTAGTTGCAGATAGCACGTTTGCCACTGAGTTCTTTTCCCTGTATTTACCTCCATAGAATATCGTCATTTTGTACTCTGTGGCTATTTGTCTTTGTCAGAGGATGCAGGTAGAATATTAATCTTGTATGAAATTCAGATAAGCAGGGAGCAGATGGATTTATGGCTCTTGAAATCTCTAAACTCTGCAGCTGTGGTGAGTTGTTAACCTATGAATAAAGAAATTCTGGACCGTGACTCGCAAGGGCTGGCGTGACCCGGTGGGTACAGAATCCATCACCCTGTCGGAGAGATGTGCAAAGTCTTCTCGGGTTTGGGCTTACTGCTGTGCCATTGTGCTCTGGGCTTCCTCCAAGAATGAGCGCGGAGTCGTGTATTCCACGGGAGTCTCCCGGGCTGCAGGCAGAGCTACTCCGCATCTCCAGGAGGCTGTGGCCGTCCCAGGGGCAAAAACAAGTTCCCGGGTCTGTTTCGTCTCCGGAGGCTGAGGAGAGCGTGCACCCCAAGCGCTGTGTCGGGCAGGGACAGGTGCAGGAGAGGCCCAGCTCCAGCATCGAGGGGACCCTCCTGGGCATCTTAGTATACGCAGCCCGTCACCTTCAGTATGACTTCAGGAAGAGGAGGAAAGCACACGCAGGTCCTAATGGGGTGTACTGGGCCAGGTAGGGATTTGGGGAACGGCAGTAAAATGACTGCATTTGGGGATCATTCTTTGGGACTTGAGCTGGTGGCTGGAATGCACCACAGAATGTGCCAGATGCTTAGACACAAGGAGGTCTGCTTGGTGATTTGCCTCCCAGCACCTTGGCTGGAACACACTTTATGTGGGATGATGGAGGAAGGGGGCTTGCCCCATATGTCTGAGAGTCACCAGCAAGAAGGAAGTGTCCTGTCTGGAAAGTGTGGAAGCAGTTTTGAAAAGGTTACCCCTGTGTTGATACAGTCAAGCTAGTGAGTACCCCCCAGACCACCATGACCCCCGCTTCACTTCATCAGAGTGGAAATGCCCCGTGCTTGGCTGTGTTAACCATCGTGAAGAAGGCATCGTGCATTATGAGCGTGTTCATCATTCATACCCTGTGATAGGTGGCCCAGAGCAGCTTGCGCCAAAGGCAGGTTTTTTAATAGCTTCATCAAGACGTAATTCACCTACCATCCCATTCATTCATTTAAAGAGCCTGATTTGAAGGTGTTTAGTGTGGGGCGCCCGGGTGGCTCAGACGGTTAAGCGTCTGCCTTCAGCTCAGGTCATGATCCCAGGGTCCTTGGATCCAGCCCCGCATCAGGCTCCCTGTTCGGCGGGAAGCCTGCTTCTCCCTCTCCTACTCCCCCTGCTTGTGTTCCCTCTCTCTGTCTCTATGTCAGATAAACAAAAAAACAAAAACAAAAACAAAAAATCTTTGAAGGTGTTTAGTGTATTCACGGAGTTATCCAGCCGTCGCCACAATCTTAATTTTAGATTATTTTCAGTATGCCAGAAAGAAACGCCACACTCCTTAACAGCGACTCCCCCCATGTCCTCCTCCCCAGCCCCTGACGACTACTAGTCTGCTTTCTGTCCCTGTGGATTTACCAGTTTGGGACATTCAGTTACACAGAAGCAGATACTACGTGGCTTTTTGTGACTTGCTTCTTTTTCTGTGCATCATGTTTTCGAGGCTCATCCATGTTGTAGTGTGTGTCAATGCTGCGTTCCTTTTTATAGCCATATAATGCCACTCCGTCATATGGAATGACCCCATGTTGTCTCTCCATTCCTCAGTTGACAGACACTTGGGTTGTTTCCACTGTTTGACCTCGTGAATGATACTACCGTGAACATTCCAGTACTACTTTTTATGGAGATGCCTGCAGATGAAGATCTAGAGGAACCCAATGAACTGTTGGCTATCAAAACAATATAGGAAGATTTTCAAGATGCAAATGTACATTTTAAAAGTTATATTTATTGGGGCGCCTGGGTGGTGTAGTCAGTTAAGCATGAACTCTTGGTTTCTGCTTAGGTCGTGATCTCAGGGTCGTGAGATTGAGTCCTGCACTGGGCTCCGCAGCTCTCCCTCTCTCTCTCTCAAATAAATAAATAGATCTTAAAAAAAAAGTAAAAGTTATTTTTATCATGTAGGTTCTGTGTGAGATAAGTGTACTTTTAAATGTGTTAGGCTCTTTTTGTCCCCCATGCCCCTTGGGTTGGTATCTGCTCAGATCTTCATGCATGTGTGTGCTCTGTCCAGGAATCAGGCTGGGGTTGTGTCTCCACATTTGGGCAGATACCAGGAGTACCTGATGAGGTGAGGCTATCATTTAGACAGATCTTGCTTGGATGAGTAACTGAGGTAGCAGTCAGCCATTTTCCTTTTGCGAACACATTTGCAATTTTAGGCCAATCTCAGTGTTTTTCGAATTCATAGTTTTTTTTATTTATTACATGTAAATTTAGAGTAAATGTTTTTTTTTTTTTTTAAGATTTTATTGATTTATTTGACAGAGAGACATAGCGAGAGAGGGAACACAAGCAGGGGGAGTGGGAGAGGGAGAAGCAGGCTCCCTGCAGAGCAGGGAGCCCGATGTGGGGCTCAATCCCAGGACCCTGGGATCATGACCTGAGCCGAAGGCAGACGCTTAACCGACTGAGCCACCCAGGTGCCCTAGAGTAAATGTCTTCTTGCTTGAATATGGTGTACACCTAAAACTGATGTAACATCCTATGTTAATTATACTTCAGTAAAAAGAAATACGAGTTTAATATTAAAATTATGAGGTTAAGGTCAAGTGGTCAGTTTGTAGAAATGCCAGATTGTTGTTGTTGTTGTTGTTGTTTTTAACTCTGAATAGCATGAAAGTTTTTCCCATTTTCCCAAGCGTAGAACCTCAGATGTGTCTGGTGTTAGTTTGAATGTGCCCACCAGTTAGTTATTCTTCCGCTGAGGACCTCGAGAAGCATGTGCGTGTGTTAGAACAGTGAAGAACTTGGATAACCTAGAGTCTCCTCCAGTAGAACTTTCTGTGTAGAGAGGGAGCTGTTCGTATCTGTGTTGCCAGTGAGATAGCTGTGAGCCCCGTGGGGCTCTTGATCACTTGACATGAGCCTCCTGTGCCCGAGGAACTGAATTACAGGTTTTCTTTAATTTTAATTCATTTAAGATTACATAGCTCGATACCTGGAAACCAGTGTGGGACTCTTTTAACCTGTTTAGAACAGGGCTTCTCCAAGTGGATGATTTTGCATTCGCCGCTCCCTCCCCTTCCCTGGACATCGAGCAATGTCTGGAGGCATTTTGCGTCCTCGTATCTCAGAGGACGGTGCCCATGGCATCCCGTGAGTGGAGACCAGGGATGCTGCTCAGTGCCCAGGACAGTTAACGAGGGATGATTTGGACCCAAGCGTTAAAAGTGCCATGGTGGGGAAACCCTGCTTTAGATTCACAAGGCTGGCATCGTCCTTGGTGATGCTAGAGACAGCTGCAGACCCGTCTCATAAGTACAGAGATGGGGCTTGCTCATGGGGTCAGGCCTCAGGCAGGCGTGCAGCCCGCTGGTGCCAGGGTGAGGACAGGAAGCCAGGCATCCGCCTCCGCGTGGCTTGGACATCCAGTGTAGGAACAGAAAGTCGATGTTGGTTAGGAGGCAGAACGGTGACACAGCCGCGGTCTGATGTGCTTTAGTGAGCTGGCTTTGTGTTGTTAAATGAGAGGGGAAGCAAAGCTCTCTGCTCTGGGCTGTGTTCTCTCAAATCCAGTTTAGGGGAACCTGACCCTTAGCTCTGCACACCCCTGCTCCCCAGCATCGTGGGAGGGGGCTGCGGTGCCCAAAGACGCCCTCCTTACGTCCAGGTTCGCTTACTCACCTCTCCAAGATACCTAGAAAGCGTTTGGAAAGGTTGTCTTTTGCAAACCAGTCTTGGCAATATTTGGCAAAGGCAGATTCATTGGATAATCGCAAGGCAACCGTAACTTCCCGTTCAGTGCCGTGCTAAAATTTGTAGGAGCGCTCCCCAGTAAACCTGCCCCGGGCACACACACCGGTTGGAGGTGGTCCCCCACTCCCCGGGTCCTCAAGGCCCTGCCCCCCAAACCAAAGTGCTGCGGCTAGAGGTTCCCCCGACGCGGAGAAACCCAAATTGTCGGTATCGTAATTAGTAACATATACGTGTTTAAGCGTTGCAATTGAAAATTCGTCGTCGCCGAGCTGGGGCAGGCAGGAGGGAAGCCCCAGAGATGGAGGGCTGAAACGGGGCTCTGTTGGCGGGGCGACGTGGGCCGACATGCTGCAATTCACACAAGTGCCGTCCTGTGCCCGAGTACAAATGGGTCGCCTGTGACGGGATGCAGGGGGCGGCTTTGGCAGGGAGACCGCGCCCGGCATAATGGGACTTGAATTGGCCGTTTCTTTTCGGGATCCTGCAAATGGTTGCAGCATCTATCATCCCGAGGAAGCTCGGATGGCTTGCCAAACAGAAAATATTGATGATTAAAAAAAAAAAGTGAATCCATGATGCTTCTATTCTCTGAAAATGATTTTTATCCTATTTGCAAAACCAGAGATGCGTCAGCAACTTCTGAAGACCGTTATCCAAGGAATTAAATGGAAATCATTCAGAGAAATAAGCTCTCTGGCAAACCCGAAGCCCCACGGGGATTTTGGATCTTATTTAATGTAAAATTCCTTGAAGCAAAGACTCGCAGGCATTATGTTATGGTTCCAGGCAGTTTATTGTGGTTTTTTTTTTTTCCCCCTAAATATTTGTGAATGTGTAAATTACTCTGTGTGCTTAACCATGGAAGTAAAACCACACGCAGGGGGGAGGGAGTGTCAGAAAGTCCTTTTCTGCAGAGAATTGAAGCGTCTTGTGGTAACAGGATCCATCTCGACGACAACGTGATGCAAGAGGCCGAAACAGATCTGAAATGGGCCGCCTAGGTGCCCACCCTCAGTGCTCTGGGAAACCCGCTCGAAGGCGTCCTCACCAGCACTGACCTTCACTTTGGTTACCACGGGAACTTTTTGCCCCTGACTGGGGTGGGGGTGGTGCGGGGAGTAGCAGTCATCAAGCACTGCTTCTAGGTTGTTGACTGTACCTCTGACGGACCGGCCTTCCCATTTCGTGCATGAATGCTTCCTGATGGAATTGGCATTGGGGGCGAGAATAACTAGATTGGCTCTCTGCTCGCACGCACGTGTGAGCTGAGACAGGCTTCGGAAGCCTGCCCTCCTGCAAGGCCCTGGGAGGGACTGAGGGGGGAAGCGGATCACTGGAGGTGGTTGTCCCGTTACACAGCCCACGGTGCCCTCAACGTGTGGGGATTCTGGATCCGGCGGGTTGGATGTGGGGATCCCTGCGTGGCCATCGTGGGGGAGATTCTTGGTTCCCAGCGAGCCCCGTGGGAGACGGAAGTGCGCATTGACGTGGATGAGGAGTGGGCGGCTTGGGGGTGGAGGCCCGGCTACAACTGGGCGTTCTCCCTGCCCGTGCGCCTGTTCGTTGCAGCGTGGTGCCCCGCTCTGTTCTTCCCCCCGAAGGAGAGCCGAGCAGGAGCACGGGGGCGTCTGCGAGAAAGTCAGGTGCCGAACACGCACAGACAGACGTAGCTCGGGGAATCTTTACCTGGGTTCGAGAAGATAGAGCGAGCCAGGCTGGGAGCTGGCTCTGATGTACGTTAGAATCCGATCCGTCCTCAAACCACTGTCGTTTTTGGTGGTGTTAACGGTTCTCCTTGCTGCTGGAGAAATGATTGCACCATCCATCTTGAGTGCCTAGAAATTGCAACACGGTCAAGTTAAAATTTTAAAGACCTCTTTCCTGTGAGGCCCGACATGGTAATTATTCAAAAGAATTTGTTTTCTTTACCTTCCGGAAGGCCATCTGAGGGGGTCTGATTCAACTTACATGTCCACAGTTCTTTTCTCTTGGTCTCTTTGGTGATGATGATTGGTTCTACCATTTCTTGACCACCAGGTTAAATTGAAAGGAGGCAGAGTTCACGCTTTGCCCCAGAACATGTCAGGGATTGGGCTCTCCAGTAAGGTACTTTCTAGGACTCTGGTTTTCGTGGAAAGGGGATTTTGCCGCCCCCCCCCCCCCCGGACAACACTTGGCAGTGTCCAAAGATATTTTTGATTGTCCAAATTGGGAGGTGCTGCTGGCATCTAGTGGGTGCAGACCAAGGAGGCTGCTCGGCACCCTGCTGTGCCCAAGACGCCCCACCAGAGAGGAATCCCACCCTGCATGTCAGTGGTGCTGGGCGAAGCCGTGCTGTGCGGTGCTTTTCATTTGCTCAGCGCTGCAGGATGGATTCTCCGCCAAAAGGCTGTCTTGTTAGAGAGGGCCAAGTCCCTGCCCCGTCCAGATGTGCAGGTCTCCGAATTCTGAAAGGAAATGGAAATGTGAGGGTCACATCCAAGGAAACGTTCTGCATGCGGAGTGAATCAGAGGGGCTGGATTGCTGGTGGAGGCGGACCTCCCAGCCCAGCTGAGTCCTGTTTCTCATTCCCTTGTCCATTTAGATCCTGCTGAGGTTTCTCCTGAAGGCTGCGGACTCAAAGCTGCCCCTCTGATTTCATTTCTTTCCAGGGCAGTTTAGGTGAAGCTGGAGCAGAATGTTCCCTGAGGAGGGATTAGGAGAATCAGGCCCGGCCTTTGCTGAATCAGTGTATCCGGAACGTTCAGCATCTTTACAGGAATGCAGCTAACCGTTTCCCGCAGCATCCTTGGGGTTGGAGGCCATGCAGCAAACGGCTGCAGCTTCCCTGGGACAGATGCAGTGTTGCAAAGCTGACCGCCCATGTAGACACAGCCTGCATTATTGCTTCAGAACCACCCAGTCCGCGACTGAAGCTGTGCTCATAGTAGCTTTCAGCGGGATCGCCCATGTTACGGTCCTGTCGTTGGCCTTGGCCTCCGTTACGCTAATGAGACCTGTAAGCCCGTTGCCTTCTTGCAGGCAGCCTGCTGCTGCATCCCATTGGGGGCCGCATTCCTGAAGTGGTCACCTTAGCAAAGGGTGGTATTTTCAGCTTGTGGATCCCCTCCTTTCCATTCAAGGGCTGTCGGCGCACTGCATGTACGAGTCCCTTATTTTCATACAGATGTGGGTGTATGTTCTTCACCCTAGTGGGGGTCTTCATCTGAACAAGCCTGGAGGGAGGGCAGCTTTGTGAAAGTGAGATTTATTTCAAGAAACGGGTGGATGGTTGCTCGCCAGCTTCAGTGAATGGGGTTCCTGTGCTTTTGTTGTTTCTCTTTCAAAGAGAGTGGTGAATAAAATTAGATATTAGAGTTGATTGCATTGCTTAAAGATTGGGACAAACGCTGCGTATATAGTTTACATACTTGCCTGCTAGTCCCCGACGGATACACTCTTGGCTTGTTGACGTGGAACCTGTGAAACATACTTGAAGCGTATAGAATATTTCATATATTCCCATGTACCTGTCACTCGTGTTTCAGCCACTGTCAACATCTGTCCCTTAGTATTTTGTTATTGTTATTAGGGTAACTTAAAGCAAATCTCAGAGGGCGCCTGGGTGGCTCAGTTGGTTAAGCGACTGCCTTCGGCTCAGGTCATGATCCTGGAGTCCCGGGATCGAGTCCCGCATCGGGCTCCCTGCTCGGCGGGGAGTCTGCTTCTCCCTCTGACCCTCCCCCCTCTCATGTACTCGCTCTCTCTCATTCTCTCTCTCTCTCAAATAAAGCAAATCTCAGACACCACATCATTGTCACCCATCAATATATCAGGATATGCCTCTGATATAGAAGGATTTTTACACACATATATGTAATATATATGTATTATGTCGTGTGTATATACGATATAGATGTTTAATATGTAAGGTGTGTGCACGCACATACTAGTAATACGTGGTATAACATATGTACCATGTAAATACATTTACACACACACCCCATGATACCATTATTATCCTGTATGAGTTTCCTCTGGCCACTGTAACAAATAACCACAAACTGAATGGCTTAGAACAATGGAATTTATTCTCTCACAGCTCAGGAAGTCAGAAGTCCAAAATCAAGTGTTGGAAAGGTTGGTTCCTTCTGGAGGCTCTGAGGACGGATCTCTTCCGTGCCCCTCTCCCCACTTTCAGTGGCTTCAGGTGTTCTTGGCTAATGGCCGCATCATCCAGGCTCTGCTTCTGGCCTCCTGTGGCCTTCTTCCATGCATCTGTCTCCAAAACTCTTCTTTCTTTTCAGAGACAGTAATCGTTGGACTTAGGGCCCACCCTGATCCAGGATGACCTCTCCTTATTTTGATTCCATCTGCAAAAGACCCCGATTTCCATCTGTGGTCACATTTGCAAGTCCTGGGGGTTAAAACCTCCATCAGAGTTTTCAGGGGACACGGTTCAGCCCACTGCAGTGAATGTGTTTGCTCCCCTGATCCACCGGCACTGAGTTGTTCCTCGTTGACATCAGCTCCCAGAAATCTCTGCTGGGGCGTGGTAGCTTTGTCATACAAAGGGTTCCCTTTGAAGAGGTGCTTTTACCCGCCACCCCATGCCTGCGAGGGAAGTGAGTGTATTTTCTCAAGGTCATACCTCTTGGGAGCAACGGGGCCGGGTTGGCTCGAAATCCAAGGAAACTGGTCATGGTTTACAGCGCAGGTTCATAAAATGTTTGCTTGAATTTTTAAAACGTAAACTACGTACTAGATGACTTTGTGTTTTAGTAAGGCTGGATAGCCACTCCTTTATATTTACTTAAGAAAGTTGTTGCTGGGGGCGCCTGGGTGGCTCAGTCCTTAAGCGTCTGCCTTCATCTCAGGTCAAGATCCCAGGGTCCTGGGATCGAGCCCTGCATCGGGCTCCCTGCTCAGCGGGAAGCCTGCTTCTCCCTCTCCCACTCCCCCTGCTTGTGTTCCCTCTCTCGCTGTGTCTCTGTCAAATAAATAAATAAAATCTTAAAAAAAAAAAAGTTGCTGCTTAAAAAATAAAGTAGCCTTCCCCCCACCTCCCACCCCAATCCGCGATTTTGCTTTCCACTTACCTGTGGTTGACTGTGGTCTGGATGCAGATGGTCTGACAGTAGTAGGTCGGAAGGTCAGTAGTAGGCTGCTGTTGTGTCATCCACCTCAGCTCGTGTCACCACGGGCATTTTGTCACCTCTCACCATCACGAGAAGGAGGAGTATAATACAATAAAGTATTTTGAGAGAGGGAGAGAGAGCCTATTCCCTTAAGTTTTATTGCAGTATATTCTTTTTTTTTTTTTTTAAAGAATTTATTTATTTGACAGAGACACAGCGAGAGAGGGAACACAAGCAGGGGGAGTAGGAGAGGGAGAAGCAGGCTTCCTGAGGAGCAGGGAGCCTGATGCGGGGCTCGATCCCAGGACCCTGGGATCATGACCTGAGCCGAAGGCAGACGCTTAACGACTGAGCCACCCAGGCGCCCCTGCAGTATATTCTTAAAATTGTTCTTTATAAATTATCGTTGTGAACCTCTTACTCTGTCTGATCTATACATACAGCACAAACCATGTTGTATCTACAGGGCTTAGGACTCTCTGCAGACCCCACCAGGGGTCTTGCAATGTATTCTTGCAGATAAGGGGGAACTACTATACTATTTTTAAATGAGTGTTTTACGTATATTTTAAGACTTCACCTAAGTATGTCTTTAGTGCATTTCTTGGTTTAAATATGCTAACCTCAGCCATTCTTCTCATTTATACACCGCCCAGCAAGAACAGAAGACACGGGGGCTTTCTGTGGCTTGATACTTAACTTTTCTTCCATCGTGATTGCTAGCTGATGATTGCAGATAAATGAATCTGCTGGGTCAGTGCTCCTAGGTCTTAATGATGGATCTAGAATGTGTTTGTTCATAACTTCAGGTCATGTGGATTTTTTCCTCTACTTTTCATTAGAACTTTTTTTTTTTTAATAATACACTTTTTTTTTTAAAAGCAGTTTTAGGTTTATAAGAAATCATTTTTTTTAATGGTCGTGTTTATTGGCAGTGAATTTAGCCATCAGCTTAGTTATATTTATAGTATCATTTTGAAATAGAACTTTTGTTACGGTCAGGATAAAAATTACCCCAAATTAAGCCATGATGAGGCACATCCTTTGGATCATTGGCAAGTAGACCAAAATGGTCCACTGGGAATGAGTTGTTGGGGTTCTCTTTCTGCTTGGTGAGCTGCCTGGACTTTTGCTCACACACACATCCCTTGACATTTTAAGTATCCTCTATGCTCTTGTTTAACTCCTCATCCATGATTGAACTCAAGAGTTCTTTTTAAAAATGGCATTTAAAAATACTTGCTGGGAGTTTTTCCTTCAGAAAAGGATACAAGTGTGCTAGCCATTTGAACTATACACTGTGAGCCGTATGTTAATTTTTGTGTCCGTAACATTGAAGAATCACTAGCTAACCTTAGCATGAGCTTAAAGTATCTCTTCTTCCCACCTCCTGGGACCTCACTTCTCTGCAAAAGAATAAACTTTGGCTCTGTGTGTATGTTCTTTTGAGACATTTTTTGCAGTCAGCACGTTGCGATCTTTACATGAAAAGATTTTCGGTTATTCTGAAATGCGGTGCCTGTCATTGCACACTGCTCAGCATTGGGGTCTGACTTTGTCCTGGCCTGTTGCGTATCCCACTACTTCATCCTAAAGCAACTGCTCTTTCCTTACAGGAGTATCCTTTCAGCTGCACTGAGTTTCTAACTTTATTGACACACAGCAAGCAGAATGCATTTCTTAAAGTATCTCTCCGAAGATATTTACCAGTTACTAAAGGGACAAGGGTGGTGATTGATGGGGAAGAAACCCAGCAGCTCGCAGCCCTGCAGCCACGTTATGGGGCTTAACCTTGCCAGGAACAAGGCACGGGACACCGTGTTGCCCAGAGAAGGGCACACTGTCACTTCTGTGGTCTTCCTGCCCAAAATGCATCTAATCAAGAGAGGAATTGGACAACCCCAAACTGAGGTGCATTCTACAAAATAACTTCTTGCACTTGTCCAAAGTGTCTGGATCTGACAAGGAAAGGAAGTACTCCAGAGCACATTAGGGACAAAATGTCGTTTGCTTCATCGTATCATGTGCGTGTTGATCCTCTGGATCATTGCCGTGTTTATGTCCGATATGAACATGACGGGAAGCCGGGGGAAGGGTATATGGGAATGTTGTATTATTTCCGCAACTTTTTGTAAATCTAGACCTATTTCAAAATAAAAGAGTTTTTTGTTTTAAAGAATCATTTTAGACATGTTCTTATATGACTAAAGCTTTGGTTGGTATCGCCATAACTTTGTGCAGTTCTGTTTCTTGCTAAAGAATGTGCATCAGAATGTTCTCTTCACGTGACGGTAGCAACTGAGACCTTAGTTTAAGCAAAATGCTGTGTCGGTAGGACTAGTTTTGCATTGGAATTCTGAACATTGACTTGTTTTTTAAGAAAAATTTGTTGTATTATGTTACTCTCCTTGGAAGAAAGGCCACTCATGTTCAAAACACAACATCTTTTAAACACATTTGAGTCTTAAAAGATTTTTCTTGTTTTCCTTTTTTTCTTTCTTTTTTTTTTTTTTTGCTTTGCTTTTTATGAGTAGGGCTATTTGAGGGGTATTCTGAATCTAGGTTTTAAATCACTGCTGTGTACCATTCTGTTTGATCTGTAGTCTTGTCTCCAGCCTCGCTGGAAGGGGCCCCTCTTTCCCATTCTTAGAAATCTGAAAGAAACCAGAGAGAGGATGGAGATGTTTGACTGTTGGTTGGCACATGCCGCAGGACACAGGGGCTGTGCCTCCCCCAGAGACTCAGCGGCTATCCCTAAGTCATGATGGGGGGTGTGTGTGTGTGTGTGTGTGTGTGTGTGTGTGTGTGTTGGGGGCTTGTGAGGAGGGGAGTGGTGGAAAAGCTGGGTCAGGGCCGGCAGTGAGTGACCCAGCACAGAAGACCCGGGACAGATGGCGGAGGCTGGAGTGGGTCCAACCTGGGGTCTGCTGTCCTGGCTGGGACTCTGCTACTGGGGACTCCTTGCTCCATGTGCCCTTGAGCAGAAGCTCCATCCAAGTTTTAAGCCTCATTTTTGTGCTCTGTCAAAGAATTCTCTCTCTTTCCCCTAATATCGGCATTAAATGCGGATCTCCGTGGAAAGCGCTCAGCACAGTACCTGCCCCCCATGCTGCAAACACTGGGCCGATTGGTGACGCTATCTTGTGTCATCATTTTATAATGCAGAAGGCGTCGTTGAATTGCTTTGTCTGCTGTCTGTCTTTCCTCAGATGCGATGCTCTGTGTCCCAATTGACTGCTTTCCCTCTTCCCAGCTGATTTAAGCTGTCTCTTAGTGTTGACATATTTAAATACTTTAAAAATAAATCTTTGTTATTCTGAAAAGGAGTCATTCAAGGATGATTTACTCACTGCTTACTTTGTTTGGGTTGTAATTAAGTGGGGGTGAGGGGGCAGGCAGTGCCCAGAGCAGCTGATCATCAAACGGCTTAGAGAGTGTAGAGTGCCCGGATCGGAAGCCAGGCTGCCCCTTCTGCTGTGCAGGAAGGACCCCTGCTTGAGCATCCTCCTACATGGTGAGGATGGGTCTGTGGGGCTGCACCTGCCTGCCGGAGGTCAGGGGGGACAGCCGAGTGAGGCTGTGACTGATGAGGAGGTTTCTGGAGTCCAGAGGAAGGCATCTTCCATGAAGAGGACAGCGTGACCTCCCGGGGC
This sequence comes from Mirounga angustirostris, assembly GCF_029215605.1. Classification (NCBI taxonomy): domain Eukaryota; kingdom Metazoa; phylum Chordata; class Mammalia; order Carnivora; family Phocidae; genus Mirounga; species Mirounga angustirostris. The sequence goes on from NW_026991719.1 coordinate 6,541,008, forward strand.
ATGTCTGGGAAATGGGTCCTTCTGTGTAGGTGGGACAAGGGAAAGTGCCCTGGGGTCAGGCGCTGGGAATCTGCCCGCTCGTTTATTAATGACTAAAACAAAGCCACTTGCTCACCAGAAGAAGAGCTTTGATGTTATTTTGGAAATCTAAACTATTTTCTATAGGAATAGAAAATAAATTTTTCATGAGACAGGTGTGTTTTTTAACTGTTTATTCCCTTAAATGTCTTTAAATTTTTATCTGTTGATGCAGTTTTTTTCCTTATTGCGGACTCCAGTTTCTTTTATTTCTTCCTCTGACTTAATAATCTTGGACTTCTTGACGTTTATTATTACCGCCTGCTCTCGACCCTCCTCCTTCCTTCATTTATTTCCTTGTGCCCACTTGGTTTACTGCCTGAGTTGTTGAGCTCTTTTTGCCCAGCACTTTACTTTACTAAATGGCATTTAAAGAAGCAATGTCCTGTCACAACTCCTTGTGGCATAATGGGGACTTTCCGTAGCTGGGATTTCTCACCTCTTTTGGGTTGCTGATAGAAAAATCTTAACCTGTGGGCCATTCATTCTATAGCAGATTGAAGAAGCGACTAAATAATGATAAACACCTTCATGTCAGTCATGTATTCTGTATGCGGTAAAATATACGTAATGTCATTTTATTTTTTTAAAGATTTTATTTATTTGAGAGAGAGTGAGAGAGAGCACAAGTGGGGTGAAGGGCAGAGGGAGAAGCAGACTCCCTGCTGAGCAGGGAGCCCGATGCGGGACTCGATCCCAGGACTCCGGGATCATGACTTGAGCCGAAGGCAGACGCTTAACCAACTGAGCCACCCAGGCGCCCATAATGTCCTTTTAATTATCCGTAAACGTGTAGTTCGGTGGCATTCAAGTCCATTCATTTTCTTGTGCAATCAGCTATTTCTACCTAAAACTGTTCCATCATCCTCCCTAGGAAACTGTACCCATTGTGCAGTAGGTCACTCTTACAGTGTCTCCCTCTCCACAGCCCGCGTAACCTCTATCTTCTGTCTCCATGAACTTGCCTATTCGAGGTCCCTCATCTAAGTGAAATCCTGCAGTATTTGTCCTTCTGGTCTTGTCTGGTGTGTCTCCCAGAGCATAACGTTTTCAAGGTCTGTCTGCGTTACAGCTCAAATCAAAATTCTACTCATTGATGTGGCTAAGATGCCACCCTATGGCCACATAGCATTTATAAGAACGGTTGGTACACTGCCCCCACGTTGGGGTCTGGGGGTGGGGGGCGGACACAGTGCTCAGGGGTCTGTCCAGTTTATGTGTTGTCTTGTGCTTCATGGGAAAGACGTTTCCTAAGTTTCTGCGTAGGTTGCTTGTTTGCACGCCTAACCTCTGAACAGGTTGATGGGGGGATGTGGTACATCATCTCTTTGAAATTCTGGTAATGGGGGTGCGCCTGGGTGGGTCAGTCGGTTGAGCATCTGACTCTCAATTTAGGTTCAGGTCATGATCTCAGGTCCTGGAATCGAGCCCCATGTCTTTAGGCTCTGTGCTCAGTGTGGGCTCTGTGCTCAGTGTGGACTCTGCTTGAGATTCTCTCCCTCTCCCTCTGACACCCTCACCCCCTGCCCCCCGCACACACGCATACACAGTCTCTCTCTGAAATCAAAGTATGAAGTTCTGGTAATGGAATTGCTCCTGTCTGGCTGAGTCAGACCAAGTAGAGGCATTCATTCATTCATTTAGCCGGCATTCACTGAACTTGCACTACAAGCCAGGCTTGGTGGTGGGCCCTGGATACGGGCTAGCTGACTCTGCTGGAGCTGGCTCCTGATGTGAGTTTGTTAGCTTCAGCGGGTACTTAGCTCAACGACGTCCTCCTCCCTGTATCTGTCATTACCTTTTCTTCTCAAGGAATTAGTACTTCTTAATTTCAGGAAAAAGGGGTTCATGCTGTCTCTGTATATCTTATCCAACGCCTTTTAAACCCATGTTGCTCTTTTGCATGAGAACTCCCCCACCATGAAAAAAGATGAATTTAAGAGTGATTCCTTGCCACCGTTTGTAACTGATTTCCAAGGACGATTTTTCTGGTTCTCTGGAAATTGTCTCATGCAATCAACATAAATCTGTCCTTGAGGGGAAAATAAATGCAGGAGTCTGTGGTGAGAGGTGGATGGGCATCTTTTTGGTTTAGGGGATCTGTAGCCACCCCATCTTCATGTTTATATATTGCTAGAAAATTAAGGTGCATGGGCCTGAGGTGAGGAAAGAGGAGGCTATGATTTTTCTGTGCTCTGTGTTATAGACAAATAGAGCACATTTTCACACTTTACATGGTGACGAAATAGGACTCACAGGGACAAATGGAGGTTTATTACAGACCTAAGGAGAGCCAGTCCCTCTCCCTGTCTTGGCACAGTCCTCAGTCTTGCTTACTAACTGACACCCAAGTGACAAACCTCTGTGAGGCCCGGGGATCTCTCCGTGGGCTGGGGAGTATGCACTCACAGCTTAGCATGATGGCCTCTGCTCGGTGCATCGAAAACCGTCTCCGGCACCTGTTCACATGAGCTGTGCTGATAAAATATCCAGTCCGTTGGAAGAAGGGACGGAATGGGTATTGGCTACTCATGCTCTCCTTCTGGAACGGAAGAAGACCACCCCAGATAAGCTTGACCTGCCACTGAGATTGAGAGATCTGGTGGGGAGAGGTCTGACTCTGCAGGGGACCGTAGGAGAGGCTCGCCTAGGGGTGAGCCCTGGGTATCCAGGCTTAGAGGCTTGGCTTCCTTTGTCCCCTCACCTGTCCTTCCCTGCCGGCACCCATTCCCCACCTCACACTCGCCTCCCTCCCCTCCTGCATCCAGTACCCAGCCCCTTCCCCAAGCCCACCCTCTCCCGGGCCCATCTTCTGCCCTACCCCCATCTCCCTCCCCCGCCTCATCTCCCAGCTACCCCCCTTCCATCATTGTTTCCCTTTCTCCCATGCCCACACCCCACCTGGAGCTCATACCTGGAGCACCACCGCCCCCAAGCCTCCATACACAGTGCCCTTCCACACTCTGAGGAGGATGTAGGCTGGTGGCATGGAGCTCTTCCATCACCTTGGCTTCCTTCCAGGAATTTCCCACCAACCCCTGGGCTGGCCTTGCCCCCACAGAGCAGAAACTGCTCCCAAGTTGGGATGTTACTGGGCTGGGATCAGCGGGAAATGGTGTTTTGTTTTGTTTTTTTTTTTTTGTAAGATTTTATTTATTTATTTGACAGAGAGAGACAGCGAGAGAGGGAACACAAGCAGGGGGAGTGGGAGAGGGAGAAGCAGGCTCTCCGCGGAGCAGGGAGCCCGATGTGGGGCTCGATCCCAGGACTCTAAGATCATGACCTGAGCCGAAGGCAGACGCTTAACAGCTGAGCCACCCAGACGCCCCGGGGGGAAGTGGTCTTTAAAACAGGATGCAGAACGGGGCCCCTGGGTGGCTCAGATGGTTAAGCGTCTGCCTTCAACTCAGGTCATGATCCCAGGGTACTGGGATCGAGCCCCACATCGGGCTCCTGGCTCAGCGAGGAGCCTGCTTCTCCCTCTCCCTCTGCCTCTCTCCCTGCTCATGCTTTCTCTCTCTCTCTCTCTCTCTGTATCTCTGTGTCTCAAATGAATAATAAAAAAAAAATCTTTAAAACAGGATGCAGAAGGTGGGGGGCGCTTGGTATGAGCTCAGTTGGTTGAGCTTCCCACTCTTGGTTTGGCTCAGGGCCGTGAGATCGTGCCCCACTGGGGGCTCTGCGCTGAGCGTGGAGTCTGTCTGGGATTCTCTCTCTCCCTCTCCCTCTGCTCCCCCCCCCCCCACATGTGTGCATGGTCTCTCTCTAAAAAAAAAACAAAAAAAACCCAGCCCATAATAGGATTTGAGGGGCCATTGTGTACAGTTATTCAAGAATGTATTTCTTAGAATATGGCTTTCCAAAAGGTGCTCTTCCTGTGCATCCCAGATTAGGGGCATGCAAGCAGCAGAGTGAATTAGATGATGTTTGTGAAACAGGGCGCTCTCCCAGCAGGAACCTGTTTGCGATTCCAAGGAAACACCTTCCAACAATTTTTTACATCGGTGCATGAGATGGGGTAATAACCAGCTCTAGGCATCTTTGTTTTAAAAGGAACATAGTGGTGTGTGGACATATTTTTAGGCAGAGAATAGTGCATTTTAGTTTTCAGGATTCCTAAGAGGATAAAAGGGCAGTGATTTGATAGTGTTGTACTCTTAGTACTTAGGGAAATTGCTCTATGAAAATATTCCCTACTGAAGGTGCTCTGTCTGTTCTGATTTACTCTTTCTGGGATTTAGAGGAATTCATCCATAGCCATCTCTGTGGTGAGTGTGTAGATAGGGGCAGATCTTTTTGGAAGCTAATGTCTTTTTTTTTTTTTTTTTAAGATTTTATTTATTTATTTGACAGAGATAGCGAGAGCAGGAACACAAGCAGGGGGAGTGGGAGAGGGAGAAGCAGGCCTCCCGCTGAGCAGGGAGCCCGACGTGGGACTCGATCCCAGGACTCTGGGATCATGACCTGAGCCGAAGGCAGACGCTTAACGACTGAGCCACCCAGGCGCCCCTGGAAGCTAATGTCTTAAGAATCCAGGAGAAATAGATTTCCGCCTTGAGGGATCCTTGCATTGGTCTTCTGTGAGTGAAGAGCTTCCAGCAGAATGCACTGTTTTGGAGTCAAATACTTTAAGGAAGATAGGATGCTGGTATACTGAATTGTTGTTTTAAGCATTTTCATCAGCCCGCATCCTGATTTAGGACAGAGAAGATCTTTCCTCAGAATCACGAAGTTGTGCTTGCTGGGCGGATTTTATTTTCCTGTGTCCAATTATTAACATCTACCGGCCTCCTGCCAGGCTTTCCCCCATCCCTTCAAATGCCCTCATTTTGCATTTAGTCCGTCTGAGAGCTGACCCTCTTAAGTAGTAATCCAATAGGCTTCAAAACTTTCACTTTTTTCTGACCACAGTGTCAGCTACCAGAATGGCAGGGTCCTGGCCTCAAAGGTTTCCAGAGCAAAGTTACCATCCAATCAAATCCGTCTGGTGCTTGTAAGCTATGTATACACATCAAAACCACACGGAACCAAGGGTCGGGTGAATTCCCTCCCTTTGCTCCGTCTCTCCCCTCTGAGTTGTTTTCTCTTCTCACCTTTGTATTTGCAGAAGGAGGCTGTAGAAATTATGCTTTGCAGCAAGACTCAGAACCACTTCGGGAGCCCCCTGAACGGTGAGGGGGCTTCGCGCACACGCCGTTGGCAAGGTCTCCCGACTGTGAGCCGGGCTCTCCCCTCCGCCCCGCGACATACAGATGATTCTCAGCCCGGCCTGACTCGGTCACACGTGCGGCTCGCCCAAGGCCCTGTCGGGCTGGAGAGTGACCCAGTAGCTCCAGTGGTAATGGTTTGTTCCGCCAGTAACACGGTGAAGGCAGCGTGTTTACGTGCGGATTCCATTTGGTGACAGCGTGGTGCTTAACAACCGTGCTGATAACAGGGAACTCATCATTTCACGTTTGAAATGTAAATACCTTCTTGCCCAAATGTTAATCTTGTTGCAGTTTTTCAATTTAGAGGGTTCACATAATAAATAATTCCCTTAATAGAGTCCCTGATTGCATCGCTCCTCATGACGACGAGTTAGGTGTCCTGTTCACGATCTTGCTGGCTTTTAGGAATAGGGAGTTGGAGATGAAAGAGGATTCTTTTTTTTTTCTTTTTTTAAAGATTTTACTTATTTATTTGACAGAGAGACACAGAAAGAGCAGGAACACAAGCAGGGGGAGTGGGAGAGGGAGAAGCAGGCTTCCTGCCGAGCAGGGAGCCCAACGTGGGGCTCGATCCCAGGACCCCGGGACCATGACCCGAGCTGAAGGCAGACGCTTAACGACTGAGCCACCCAGGCGCCCCGAGAACTGAAAAGCTATTTGATCCAACACCTCAACATGGCTTCTTTTTTAAAATTTTATTTATTTATTTGAGAGAGAGAGACAGAGATAGCAAGAGAGAGCACAAGCGGGGCAGAGAGGGAGAAGCATGTTCCCTGCTAAGCAGGGAGCCAGACATGGGGCTCGATCCCAGGACCCTGGGATCATGACCTGAGCCGAAGGCAGACGCTTAACGCCTGAGCCACCCAGGTGCCCCTGAAAGAGAATTCTTAATCATGACTTGAATCCCGAGGGCGTTTTAAGAATTGAAAGCCCTCAGAGCAAACGAGCACAGCTTACAAATTGAGGTTATTTTTCCTTGTATGGGCAGCGGCCCCCCAGTGGGTCGCTCACCAGCATGCGTTTCCAGTGGCACCAGATTTTCACAGCCGAGATTCGGCAACAGTGGCCCAGGCGTGCCAATGGCCGGCACACAACTGAGGATGTCCTACGCCGCGTTTGAAAGAATACACCAGCAAATCACGCAGTACGTGGTGAAGATGTGGTCCCTGAAGTTTGAAGTAATCTCGTTTTAATTTTTAAATTGTTTACATGGAGCCATTCTCTTAAACTTGAGGAGCGTTAAAAATCAAATATGCAGAAACCCTGCATGTGTGGGGTTTTTTCCTGTCTAGATTTTGTGACCTTCACCATTGACCTGCGCTGGATGAAGTCAATTATTTTTTAAACGGAATCGCAGACTCTGTAGCCCATGGAAGGGAGCAAACTGTTGCATTAGTTAATGTGGGAGAATATTGCAGGCAATTGTGTGGCTTCATCACTGAACAATATAGATATGAAGTCTTAAAAAAACACTTTTTTAAAAAAAGATTTTTATTCATTTATTTGGCAGAGCGAGTGAGCAGCACAGGGAGAAGGAGAAGCAGACTTCCCGCTGAGCAGGGAGCCCGATGCAGGACTCGATCCTGGGACCCTCGGGATCATGACCTGAGCTGAAGGCAGACGCTTCACCGACTGAGCCACCCAGGCGCCTCCCCGCCCCAAATACTTTAAAACACTGAACTAGACATGGTCTCTGTGGCTCCTTCTCTCAAGTAGTTTGTGACTAGTAGGGAAGACAGATTTTTATAATCGTTAGACAAGCTGACCCTCTAAATCTGAGTATCCGTAGAAAACAAGGGGTCATGGGGTTCCTGGGTGGCGCAGTCAGTTGAGCGTCTGACTCTTGATTTTTGGCTCAGGTCATGATCTTGGGGTTGTGAGATCAAGCCCTACGTCGGGCTCTGTGCTGAGTGTGGAGTCTGCCCCTTTCCCTTCCTCTCTTTCTGCTTCTCCCCCACTACACTCTCACTCTTTCTCTCAAATAAATAAATCTTTAAAAACAAACGGGGTCAAGGAAATCAGCCATTCGCCTAGACTGAGTTCTCAACCAGGGTGGATTTAGCCCTCTAGGGCATGTTTGGCCGTCTCTGAAGAGATTTTTGATTGTTAGAAGTGGACCAGGGAGAATGCTTCTGGCATCTAGTGGGTAGAGCCCAGGGATGCTGCTCAACACTCTGCAGTGGACAGGACGGCCCCATCACAGATAATTATTCCCCCAGTATAGGCCAGGGGCACGGCACCTATCCCCCTCTACTGTGACAACCCAAAATGTTTGCAGACCGTGCCGAACGTCCTCTGGCTGCATAATCGCCCTGGTGGGGAACCACTGTGGTAAACTCTGAGGCTCTGAGATCACCTGTTGAATGCCCTTCCTTCTCGTCCTGGCCTCTGGAGTTCAGGGATGTGTAGGTGGCTGCTAGAAACTGGCAGGGCAGGGGGGCAGAAGTCGAACCCTGAGGTTCTCCGTCCTCGCTCACCCAGAGCACCACCCGCTGACACAGCCCCGGGGTTCAGTCGTGCTCTCTGGAGATGCACACGTTCGGATCGAGGAGTCCTCTGGCTGGGGTAGAGTTTCTGTTATTTTAGATGTTGCTTTCAAGTCGTTCACGGAGGCTGGTGGATATGGGAACTATGTGTGCATGAGACGTGCGGAAGAATGAGAAGGCATTGAAAAACTTTTCCCAGCACAGAACTTGCCTGCTGTAAGTCCAGGTACAGATAGGGGGTTCTCTCTGAGGCGTGTCATATTCTGTGCCGTGCCCCAAGTGGTCCCGTGGCCATCTTTGCTCTCACGTAAAGCAACACGTGCAGACATCCACGCAGGTAGAGAGAGCTGATGTAATGATCGCATGTCTTCATGCAGTCCCCACCCCCCCAACCCCTGTGGGGAAGATTTAGCAGTAAGCTGCAGGACCGTGAAGCCCATGGCCCAGCGGTTTCCTGTAAACCGTAATCGGGGCCAAAGTACCTCGTTATAAATAATTGGGTGGAGGCTATAAATTTTTGACATTGGTTCTCAAATATTCATAAGGAAAAAGTCATATGAGACTAATTGTTACGGAGGAGAGGTGAGACCTAAGTGGATAGGAGATTCGGGGAAAAACAAGCTAAGACTCAGTGTCTGTAGGAAGGAAGGCACATCCTTTCAAAGACTTGGACTTTAGGCATTATTTTAGAATGTGACTTCAATTATCTTTTCAGAGGACCAAGGGCCCCCACCACTGACGTTGCTAATGGCCCTATGGAATTCTTTACCTTTCATTTTCTTTATGAAATTCTGTGAGCATTTTCCTCCCAAAGATATTAATTGGGAACAACGGGGAATGCCTACTCTCACGGTCCTCCAGCCCACACACATACTCAGCTGCCCACTGGCCACAATATATTCTAAATGCCAAAGCCACAGACACTGGCAGAATGCGTTTTTTAAAAGAAAGAAATGCATGATATGCCCAACATTTATGGAAAATGTTTCGATCGAGCAGTCCTTGAGTCAAATGTGTCCTTTGGGACTTGTGTGGCGGGGATAGCCCTTGGCATAGCCTGGTTCCCAGAGGTGCAGGCTCAGAGGTTTTTCTGAAGAGCAAGCCCGGGGAAGGAATTATAAGGCAGCCCTAATCCCGTCTCTAAACAGTGTTCTCCTTCTCTGTGTGTGTTATTAATAATCGCCACTAATAGGGCTTTATAAATCAAATAGTCTGTGTCTCTGTTTGGTATGGACTGAACTGTGTCTCCCCCCACATCCCAAAAATATGTTGCAGTCCCAGCTGCCAGCACCTCAGAATGTCACCTTGTTTGGAGATAGGGTCTTACAGAAGGAATCAAGTTAGTGAGGTCATTGGCGTGGGCCCTGATCCAATATGACCGGTCTTTATAAAAAGAGGACCTTTGGACCCAGGTGCACGTGAGCCCGGAGACAGCCATCCACGGGTGAAGAAGGCCTGCAGCAGATTCTCCCTCCCTCGCCCTCCGAGGGCGCCCACCCTGCCGACAGCTTGGTCTCCGACTTGCGGACTCCAGAATGTGACGGGATACATTTCTGTTAGGCGTCCCAGCTTGTGTCCCTTTGTTATGGTCGCCCTGTGAAACTAAGACACTGGTTCTAGCCTTTCCGTGTCTTTTAGTCCATGAAGGGTACCCAGGATTTGTGTGGCTGCTCCTCAGTTGATGGCAGTGGAGAGGAAAAGGAATATCGCTCTTTCCTTACCTTGATTCCTTCTGCAAAGACCCCATGTCCGGATCAGGTGACGTTGTGAGGTCCTGGGGGTTCGGTTTTCCACATACCTTTTTGGGGGCACGTAATTCAACCATAACACCGTGCATTCTGTTTCCTTCTTGGGTTCAGCACGCCTGCCGAGGGTCTTTCTGAGCGCCCTGGGGTCACCGCAGTGAGCAGGCAGAAGAGGGTCCCAGACGCAGGAGAGCAGGTGGATTCCCATGTCCGAGGTTGTGAGCCATGGATCTTTGAGTTTTTATGGGGACTTTGCTCGATTTTCAGAAGTGTTCTCAGAAGTCTCTGCTCTCGGCTTTCGCCTCTCCTCACTTCCTTGTGAGGTTCTGACCATATGACCGCTCCCGGTGCAATGGATTGAGTGACTTATTTGTAATTCGGAATTTATTTTTGGTTGTAAGTCTCCCCAAAACTCAAGCCTGCCCATGAATATGTTAACAGATTTTCCTCACAGATAAGAATATGGGATCGAGGGACGCCTGGGTGGCTCAGTCCGTTGAGCGTCCGACTCCTGGTTTTGGCTCAGGTCAGGATCTCAGGGTCATAAGATCAAGCCTCGGGGTGGAGTCTGCTTGAGATTGCCTCCTCCCCTCCCCTGCCCTCAAAAACAAAGAAAAATTTTTAAGACAAAAATATGCGGTTGACCAGCAAGATCTTGATTAGAAAATAAAACATGTTGTATATTGGAACACGAGGAAATGAGGTTTTTGGTTCTCTTCGTCGTCATCCTTTGAGACCTAGCAGTAGACAAGCTGGGTGCTGTGCACGCACCCCCAGACGTTAGAGGTGGAAGAGATTGGACGCTGTGGACAAATAACCTGCGGTTTTATGGGGCCAGAGCTGGATGTGAGTCTCCAGGAGGAGTGCGCTTTACTGCCAGGCGGTCTTCCTGTAGAAAACGTGAATGAGCCTTGGCACGGACCTCGTTCCTATTTCCTTTTCCCACTGGGGCTACCTGCTGGGCGAGGGAGAGGCATCAACCCTCTTGGGTTCACAGGAAAGCAGTAGCTGTTACTAAAAAATCAAGCGTGTGCTTTCGTACCGTCCTCTAGTTGCTAAGAGCTGATTTTGTGTTAACGCGGCAGAACTAGCACACGAGGACCAGTTGTCCTGTACCTGCTCCTTGGAGAACAACGCAAGACGACCAGCGTCCCTTTGGAACTGGGGTGTGCAAGCAGCTACAGGAAGCGGTCTCTTTTATGTAAAGATCACAAGCCCTGGCCGCCTCGGGGTATTACTGAAACTTCCTTTATGGGGGAATCCATAAAATGAAGAGGCGCTCATCTCTGTGGGACTGGTGATCGTATACGTACCCCACAGAAGCGCAGGGGAGAGGGAGATACCCCAGTTCAATCTGAAACTCTCTGCTGTCGATGGACGCGTGAAACCACCATCCGTGATGGCAAATCCGTGTCGGGCCCCTGCTCTGTCTCTCGGAGTTGGAGCAGGAAAGCTCACTAGGATTTCATTTGCTTTTAACTACCTATGGTGGAGATCTAGCAGCTTAGAAAAAGTACCACAGAGAATGGTATCATTCCTTTGTAACAGAAGGATACTCTCCTCTCCACCTAGGTGATGTTGATGACCATTTCTCACCCCGGTTGGAAATGTTTGTTGACAAGTACTTAATTGACTCGTAAAACCCAAGAGGCCCATAAGCCTGTCTGTGTTGGGCTTAGATCCGTGGAAAGCCATGTTTTTCCCTATAGTGTTAACATAATATTACATCTGATTTTAATTCCGTGCAGCCAACACTTGGTGAGTATCTCCTGTGTATCATGCACGGAAGGTCATACCAGTAAATGAAACTTAATTTTTTGTGGGATTGGATTAGATAGGACAGGCCTGAACACGGCCAGGCTCCTGACTGTTGTGCGAGCAGAGCGAAGGGTCTGATTCTGCTCGAGAGGGTGACAGAAGCTTCAGGACAGCATTGATGTATCCGCTGGACCTTTCCAGAGTGGAATTTTACCCAGAGGAGAAAGCAAAGGTTCTTCTTGGCGGAGGGAACAAACCAGGACATGTGGACTTAATTACATGTGTGTGGGGGATCGCTGGAGGTTTTGCTCAGTAGAGGATGATGTCATAAATCAGTGTTTGGGGCGTTACTTCTGGTGTTGTTAGAGTCTGAGTCTCTGGGGGAGCCACATTAGTGATCGGCTATAGCAGAAATGCAGGGTGGGAGGGTGTTCCAGGCCTGGAGGGCGATACCCATGCACCCCACATTTGCATTCAGCTAATCCCCGTGCTCACGGTTGGGCCAGTGTGGACATTTGGGTCCAACAGGGCCAGGATTCGTGGAGTTCTGTGGAGCTGTTCAGGAAGGGGGTAGTGAGTGAGGGTTGGCAGGAATGTCCTCCCCAGGCAGGGTACACAGGAGAGTGTTCCCCCTTAATTCCATGAATTGTGAAAGGTGAGAGAATAGCTGTCCAGCTTTGGGCAGCCTCTGTAGGGACAGAACTTGTTTCTGGAAGCAGGTGGTCAAGGCAGACCTAGCCACTGCTCCCAGAAGTGTAGCTAGGGGATGACACTCTTAACAGGCACATGAGGCAGAGTGGTATCTTCCGTCCTGGCCCGCTCTTCACGTTCCTGTCGCTGTGCTCTTCCCCAGCCGCTGTGCTTTGGGCCCCTCTCCCACCTCTGTGACCACAGCCGGCGAGGAGGTGCTGCCAGGTCTCCGGAGGACGGAAAGAAACCGCAGGGAACAAGGCCCTGGAGTTGTAGCCTGGCCTACAAGTGTGTGCTTGTGTTAGATGGAAATATGGACTGTGTGTACGGGAGGTCAGAGGCATAACGACCATGTGATTTCCTTCTTTTCCTTCTATTATTTCACACGTTATCTTTTTGAGGGAGAATATAATAAGCACAGTTAGTATTCTGTGCTGTGTATGGTTCCCAGGTATAGAACTTGCTAGAATGCCTCATACCAGTGCTGAGCTAAGTTAGGTGACTTCAAGGCTGTGAAGAATATTCATAACCACGAAGTACAAATTCTGGATACATCTTCGAGTTTCTCTTCTTCTTTTATTCTACTCCGGGGGCGTTTGAATATCCCCTTGTCTTGCTGCTAGTTCTCTGAGCAAGCTGAGTGATTTTGACCAATGCGTTGTCTCTCTCACAAGCCCTTCCTCTTGATCTGAGAATTCCTGGGTCACAGAGCTTTGTGGTGAAACAGAATCAAGAGTAGTGACTGGTCCTGGATGCGGGGCTCACGTCCTTTGAATTTATCGCTCTGAAGTTGAATGTCAGTATATTTTTAAATGGTAGCTGATGAACTAGATAGTCAAAAGGTGACTTCTTTCACACTAGATGGGTGCCAAGTATTGGGTAGAGTTGACTGCAATTTCTCTTTTTCTCGTATACAGATTCATTTCAGTTCTTATAAGGTATCTGCTATTTAATGATAATAGGTCACATTTTTTTCCTTTTACAAATGTGAGGATTTTAAGTGATTTAAGTCTCTTACATTTTTTTTTCTTAAACATTTTATTTTTAGGTAATGTCTGTACCCAACGTGGGGCTTGAACTCACAACCCCGAGATCAAGAGTCACACGCTCCACCTACGGAGCCAGCCAGGCACCCCTCATCTCTTACAGTTTCTAATAATCGGTCCCGGTTGGCTGCGTGTGGAACTGTAGAACTAGAGGTTTTAAAGGCAAACCTAGTTCTTGATTAGATACTGGAACGTTTATCATTATGCACGTTGACATGCCTACCAGTCGCTGTAAACGAGGAGGCTTGCTGCATGAGTTGTTGAGTGATACACTGGAGAGATCTCCAAGTAAATGAAGATTCCTTTGCTTTTCAGCCATCCTGAACGGTGAGAATAAAAGCAGGTGAATAAGTGTGTATACAGATTTGCGCTTCTGACTGTTCTTCTAGACAAACCAATCTTTCTCCTTTAAGGGAAGCCATTTCAGAATTTCTAATTAATTCTTCAAGCGGACTCATTACTGGGACTGGAGAAAGAGCTCATTCTAGTAATGGTTTCTCATCCGTTCTGTGGTTTGATGTCACAGACCCTGGGGCCAGGCTAAGCTGTAGTTCTAGTGTCTCTTACTGATCTGAAACCCACAGCACCACCTTTGTTTTTAGAATAATTATCTAGTGGTGTTTATAAATGTAATAAAAATCGCACTGCTTTACAAAAGCTACAAATGCATAGATGAACACATATTTGGATCCCAATAACACAAAACACACCTATACGTGCACATTTGTGGACGTTTTGTAACCCCTAAGATACCAAATCTGTAGTTTGAAATGTGCTGTGTCCTCTCTCTCCAGTCCTTCCTGAACCCCAGGTGCGTCTCCAGACACGAAGGGAAAGGTGGAGGCACATGTCAGTGCCGTTGAGCTGGGGCATCTTTCTGAGTGGGGAACAGCCGAGGTCAAACATAGGACCAAAGCCAATCAGAGGTACTTTGCCTCCCAGCAGATTTGGCGGGAGAGTAAGAGCCAAGCTCACGGTTCGTGGTTGTGTTCGTTTCCCAGGACTACCTTAACAAAGTGTACCACACATTGCGTGACTTAGAACAGCAGAGATTTATTCTCTCGCTTCTGGAGACCCGAAGTCTGATGTCAAGGTATCGCCAGGACCACCCACCCTCTGAATGAGGGCTGTAGGGGAGAGGATCCTTCCTTTTCTTTCCTGGCTTCCCGTGTGGCTGCCAGGAACCCTGGGCATTCCTGGACTTGCAGAACCATCCCTCCATCCTCTGCCTTCTCCATGTGTCTCTTTTCACAGCAGTGGTATGGATCAGGGGCACACCCCACTCCGTCTGACCTCATCTTGATGAATTCCATCTGCCGTGACCGCATTTCTAAATAAGATCTCATTCTGCAGGGGGTTGGGACTTGCAGACTCTGTTTTGGAGAAGACACAGTTCAACCCAGAGTAGTGCTCATTCCCCACACCTTCTCATCCCACCGTGCCTTTCCTCTCCCAGGAACCCCACCACCCCCACCCCCCGCCCCGCTACTCCCAGGTGGCCACCCAGCCATGCATGACGCGTGCCCACGGCCATTAGACGTTTTTACAGGCCAAGCGAAGAAGTCCAGTTAAAAATTCTTTGTTTTTAATAAAATGAGCATGTAAATACAACAGTGCTCTATGTGCAGTGTTCCGTGAAAGGTCAAGGCCGCTGCAGTCTTGGTATGTAGGAGCATATTCAAGCGATGAGGTCAAAAGCCAGGCAGAGGCTAGAATTGACTTTGGTGGACTTTTTCTTTCATGTTTCTCTGCCAGGGGTCTGCAGATTCCAACAGTCTGCCCGTCAGGAGGGGAGTTTTGGATAATCCCAGTTTACAGAGGTGCAGGGTGGCGTTTCTGGTATGTACGCTTCACGGCTTTGTGCACTGACTCAGACTTCCCGCTTGGGAACCTGCTCTCTCTCACGCTGCCTGACGAGGCTTCTTCACACGACTGAACAGGAGGAATGAGCCCGGGTCCTGGTGACAATGTCATCTGTGGGCCCGCTCGCCTTGTCCCTTGGAATACTCTGTGATCCAGCCACACAGCAAGGACTCTTCAAGGCCCCTGGCCGCCGGTGGTGGGGTGGGGTGAGCGGGCAAAGCCTGGCGGTTCTGAGCACAGCCCCCTGTCCTGTTCTAACCATGGAGGGGGGGTGCAGGAAGGGGAACAGTTGTGCCCATGGGGTCTTGGTGCCTGGAATCCGAAGGCGCATCCATGGGGTCTTGCCCAGTTTTCGCTGAAAGAAATTATACCGCGAGTGAGTCTTTGATGTGGAGTTAGACATCTTTCAAGACTCTCTGGCTCTTTTGAGGGAGACGTGTTAAATAACACATCTGCTCAAAAATGCTCTGTATTTGCAAGTCTCTGAGCATGGAAGGTGAAACCTGGACTTTGGAATTTCCTCTCTCTCTGCATTGTTGGTGGTTTCAGGTAGTAAACAGGAGGTAACCGGGTGTTCTGTCCCCGAATTCACCCCTTGGAGACAGACTGGGGGCCTTGGAGGATCAGCTTCCAGTAGCAGCTTTGACAACAGGGAATATGATTTCGCATCATAATTACACTCCCCAAACAAGATCCAGCTTCATAATTAGAGTCCCAGTTAGAGCGTGTATGCATCCATCAGTTCTGTCCATTCTGGCCATTAATGTCAGACTCACGAGAAAGGCAACCAAACAGACTAGAATTCTGCTTTGGAGGTAAAAAATCTAAATTCTCTTACATGAGGTAACATAAGTAGCTTAAAGCCACAAAGGGACTCTTTCAGGCAAATCTCCTGTTCTGTGGTGATGTAAAATACAGCCCAGCTTCTTGAGTTTTTATGTCAAGAATTTGCTAAAATAAATCAGACAAGTTTAGGATTTACCTCATAGGAAACCAAGAACTTGAAGCAGGAACTTGTCTTCTCATCTAATGAAAAATATTGCTTGTACCATTTGGACGTGGAAATGCTTAGCTGAGGGGAGCAAGGTATTTGCTGGGGATTTAGGGGGAAAAAAATATCAGTGTGGTTTCTAAGGCTGCATGAATCTGGGAGGTAAATGACTTACCCAACAGACACAGATTTTACTTTTAAAAGAGAGCTATTTGAGGGGTGTCTGAGTGGCTCAGTGGGTTAAGCGTCTGAGTCTCGGTTTTGGCTCAGGTCATGAGATGGAGCCCCATGCTGGGCTCTGCACTGGGTGTGGAGCCTGCTTGAGATTCTCTTTCTCCCTCTCCTTCTGTATCATACCCCCCCCCCCCCCCCGCTCCCTGATGTCTCTCTGTCTCAAAAAAAAAAGAGAGAGAGGTAGAGAACTATTTGATGGTGGCAAGATAGATCCATTTACTTTGGGTCTTTGTATGCTTGCGCGAAGGCAAACAAATGGAATTAAATAGTAATTATTGGCTTGGAGGTGGTGGACGGGGAGTGGATGGATGGGGTTAGTTTCTAGGCCAGATTCCTTCATTTCTCCTAGTATACTCCAGTTTTAGCCCCTGTATTATTTATCCATTGATGTGTAACAAATAATCCCAACATCAACAGCTGAAAGTTACAAACATTTAGTATTTCTTACTGGTTCTGAGAGGAATCCCAAGTACAGATGAGCTGGATGGTCTGGTCCAGGGTGTCTCATGAGTTGTAGTCCTGTTGTTGGCCCCGGCTGCGATCTTTGAAAATTGTCGCAGCTGGAGGATCTGTTGCAAGCTCATTCATGTGTGAGCAAGTTGGCAGGAAGCTTCAGTTCCTCACCTTGTGGGCCTCTCTTCAGGGCTGCTCATGACCTGGCTTCCCCCCACAGTGAGTGGTCCATATGAGAAAAATGAATGTGGAGGGGGAGAGGGAGTGGGAGAGAAGGAGATAGAGAAAGAAAGTGCTGGAAACCATAGTAGTTTCGTACCTACTTGCAGAAGTGACATACCTTCAATTCCGCCATGTTCTGTTGGTCACACGGACCAATCTTGGTAAATGTGGGTTGGGCTAGGCCAGGGTTTGAATACCAGGAGGTGGACTCTGGTGCCATCTAAGAGGCTGCCTTAGTCTTCTACACCCAAAAATTTGCATCTTGGTTAGAGAATTTCTCCTTTGAGTACATTACAGATTATCAAAAAATGCTGGACGGGGTACCTGGGTGGCTCGGTCGGTTAAGCATCAGACTCTTGATTTTTAGCTCAGGTCGTGGTCTCTCAGGATTGTGAGAGCCCGTTGGGCCCCGTGCTCAGTGGGGAGTCTGCTTGAGATTCTCTTTCTCTCTCCCTCTGCCTGCCCCCCTCTCAAATAAATAAATAAATCTTTTTAAAAAATGCTGGAGAAATTCTTTGTTTATTTAGCCATGCTCATGGCATAACCTTTGGAACCATTAGAACCTACCTATGAAACTGTCACTTTACTACGTAGCAGTTGGTTAAAGAACAATGATTATGTGCTTATTTTGTGCTCTTAATTGTATTCTTGGACAGAAAAATCGTTTTCTCGTTTCCGTTTTGTACAGACATACTGTACAAAATCGTTTTCCCTCCAATCAAATGGAAGCATTTGTTGAGTCCCTAATGGATGAGCCTTGTCGGTGCCCATCTTCACTGTGTATCCCTGTTAATCTTCCAGTTACTGTCAGGATTGCTGCCCCTCCATGCACTCCTGCTGCCCGAAGACATTTAGGACATGTTGACCTTTCCCTTTCAAGATGATGAAATTGAATTACCTTCTTTACTGTCTTCTCTGCAGAGTTAACAAGAGAGAAATCCATGAGATTTCCTCCCCCCCCAAATGTTCCCAAAGTTTACAGAATTTTATCTCTTTCGAAAATTTTTCAAAATCTTTATTGCTAATTCAAGCATGGTTGACTTACTAGTTCCACGTATACGCCATAGTGATTCAACAATTACCCACATTATGAAATACTGTGATCAGTGTCGTTACTGTCTGTCCCCATACAAAGTTATTGCATTATTACTGGCTGTATTCCCTATGCTGTACTGTTCATCCCTGTGACTTATTTATTCTGTAACTTGGAAGTTTGTACCTCTTAATCCCCTTTACCTATTTCGTCTATCCCCCTAACCACCTGCCCTCTGGCCAATCGCTAGTTTATAGTTTGTTCTCTGTATTTGTGAGCCTGTCTCTTTTATTTTTATTTATTTATTTTTATTGCTGTTGTTTGTTCATTTTGTTTTTTACATTCCACATGGAAGTGAAATCACGTGGTATTTGTCTTTCTCTGGCTGATTTCACTTAACCTAGTACACTCTAGATCCAGCCATGTTGTCATGAATGGCAAGATTTTCACTCTTTTATATGGCTAAGTAGTATTCCATCGTGGGTATATAGCCCATCTTCTTTATCTGTTGGTAGACACTTGGGTTGCTTGCATATCTTGGCTCTTGTAAATAATGCTGCAGTAAACATAGGGGTGCCTGTATCTTTTCAAATTAGTGTTTTTGTATTCTTCACGTAAATACCCAGAGTAGAATTATTGGACCATGTGGCACTTCTATTTTTAGTTTTTTGAGGAACCTCCATACTGTTTCAGCAGTGGTCACGCCAATTTACATTCCCACCAAGAGTGCACAAGGGTTCCTTTTTCTCCATATCCTTGCCAGCACTTGTTGTTTTTTGTCTTTTTGATTCTAGCCATTCCAACTTGTATGAGGCGATAGCTCTTTGTGGTTTTGATTTGTATTTCCTTGATCGGTGATTTTGAGCATCTTTCCATGTGTCTGTTGGCCATCTGGATGTCCTCTTTGGAGAAATGTCTGTTTATGTCTTCTGCCCATTTTTAATTGGATTATTTGTTTTTTGGGTTTTGTGTGTTTTTACGTATTTTGGATTAACCCCGCTTTGGATATATCACTTGCAAATATTTTCTCCCTTTCAGTAGGTTTTGTTTTGCCTTTTCATTTTGTTGATGGTTTTCTTTGCTCTGTAAAAGCTTTTTAGTTTGATGTAGTCTCAATTGTTTATTTTTGCTTTTATCTCCCTTGCCTGGGGAGACATATTCCGAAAAATATTGCTAAGGCCACTGTCCAAGAGATTACTGCCTATGTTTTCTTTTATAAGAGTTCTATGGTTTCAGTTCTCACATTGAGGTCTTTAATCCACTTAGAATTTGTTTTTGTGTATGTTTAAGAAAGTGGTCCAGTTTCATTCTTTTGCATGTAGCTCTCCAGTTTTCCCAACACCATTTCTTGAAGAGACTCTTTTTTTCCCACTGCATATTCTTGCCTCCTTTGTTACAGAGGATTTGACCATAGATAATTGTGGGCTCGTTTCTGGCTTTCCATTCTGTTCCATTTGATCTGTGTGTCTGTTTTTGTGCCAGTACCATACTGTACAAAATTTTCTCTTATGATTTCAAAGATAAAGCATCTCTATGCTCTTTGCTCATGCAGCGCTAAACTCATTCCTTCCTTCCTTCCTTCGGCAGATACTGAGAACTTGTGTGCACCAGGTGTTGGGCGATGCCCTGGAGACACGGCTATAAGGGGCGGGATAGAGTAATAAAGGCAGACTTTTTTTTTTTTAAGATTTTTTTTTTTCTTTTTTAAGATTTTTATTTATTTGCGAGAGAGAGAATGAGAGACAGAGAGCGTGAGAGGGAGGAGGGTCAGAGGGAGAAGCAGACTCCCTGCTGAGCAGGGAGCCCGATGTGGGACTCGATCCCGGGACTCCAGGACCATGACCTGAGCCGAAGGCAGTCGCTTAACCAACTGAGCCACCCAGGTGCCCCTAAAGACAGACATTTTTGAACAGTAATTTAAGGCACATCAGATGTAGAGAAATGAACCTGGTGAGGAGGAGTTCCGTTCTACGAAGTCAGGACACTCAGGATGACTTCATGAACATTTCATAGGATCCTGATTTTCAAGTTGAGAAGGAATCTTTAAGATTCTCGTCTAGTTCTCGTGTTTTCTGGATAAGGCAGCTGCCGTCCAGAGAGGGGAGTGCCTTTCCTGAGTGGAGAGCCCCGGACCGAGAGCTCAGAGCCCCAGGACATCATAAGCAGGAGCCAGGTCACATGGTGTCTGTCAGCATCTGGAAAGTCAGAAGCTTCACCTGCACTTCTGAGTTCTGGTGCCAGATGGGAAGGCCTTATCTTGCCCTAAATGTGGCCGGTTGCTTTGGCCTGAGGCTTGGGGGTACCAGACTTTACTGTGAGTGGCCCTGACCCAGTTCTTGAAGGGCATTTCCCCCTTTTTGCTCTGAGCTTTTCCTTGAAGGATTTTCATCCCTGTTATTCGAGTCTGGCTAAGGGGAATAATCCAAAGGGTTAAGGCAGGGGGAGGAAGCTGAAAATAAAAATGGAGTAATAAAGAGAGGAGCATTTTGAATGGTGGAAATGGGAAACCTATATAAAAGTTGTAACTTGGTAAGAGTAGGTAGGTGTTTCCTCCGGGAAAGGCTAACGATCTTCATGTGTTGAGGATTTGCAGTGAGGCGGACTCATCACTACGAATGCGTTCTTGGTGGCAGCCTGCAGGAACAGCTGTTGACCCAGATTGGGTTGGTTGGGTCATGTATGTGCGCAGGTTCTCTCCCCGCATGGCTCACAGGGGCCCCTGCTTCTGTGATGGATTCTCTCAGGCACCAGCCAGCCGTCTGACCTGCAGGACGGGGACCCAGGGCTGGTCGGTATCAGAGAGCATCCGGTAAACGGGGGAATCACAAGAAATGATACTCCTATGCATTATTTTTTATTTTTTAAAATATTTTATTCATTTGAGAGAGAGAGAATGAGAGAGAGCGAGTACATGAGAGGGGGGAGGGTCAGAGGGAGAAGCAGACTCCCTGCCGAGCAGGAGCCCGATGCGGGACTCGATCCCGGGACTCCAGGATCATGACCCGAGCCGAAGGCAGTCGCTTAACCAACTGAGCCACCCAGGCACCCTCCTATACATTATTATAAAGCTTTTTTATTAATCGTTATTTCAGACTTTTTTTTTTTTTTTTTTTCCGCCAGGTTCCACCCGTTTTTTCATTCATGTCCTTTTTCTGTGCCAGGATCCCACTCTGGGCACCATGTTGAATTTAGTCGTGCTGTCTCCTTATGTTTTCTGGGCTGTGACAGTTTTCACACTTTACTTTTTTTTTTTAACGACCCTGATCATTTTGAGGAACGCTGCGCATGCGTTTTGTAGAATGTTCTTCAGTTTGGGTTTGGCTGATGTTTTTCACTTGATCAGATTGGGATTATGAGTTGTAGGGACAAAACCCACAAAGGTCAAGAGCCCTGTGTTCACATCCTATCAAGGGTATGTGCCGTGTGCATGCTGTCTGTCTAATGTGCTAAACCTGGTCACTTGCTGGTGGTGGATGCCAGGGGTCTCTGACTACGCAGTTACTGTTTTTCCCTTTCTCTGTGTGGTTCTTTCAGAGCCCACACTCAGGGCAAACATGTGAAGCTTCACCTCCTGGGGATTGTTTGTGTTTTAGGTTAAAGTACACCAAGTGCAGGTTTATTCACCAACCTCTCGATAGAAGGGGATAGAGCTTTGTCTTGTACTGCGGATCTGGGTCAACTCTTGTCATAAACTGAACACATGATGCTTCCTCTGTCATTTCCAGTGTCGGCTTCTTTAAAGCGGAGTGGGAGCCGGGAGGGATTTGTGGAAGCATCTCTGTGCAGAATGCACCCACGAATTTATTGCCTTTTCCCACGAGTGTTCCCGTTTGTCCGCCCTACAGCCATTGCGACGACGCATTTGTGTTTGGGGTTCTGTCTCGGGTTGGTCTCATTGTAACAGAGCATCGCGACTGGTTTTGGGAGGAAAGAAAGTTTTGCACGCCCAGTTCATAGGTCGGTACAGTATCAAATTACTTTCCACAGATGCACGTAGCAGGTCCGGCTGGCACGGGCGAGTTTGGTGGCCAGGGGACACGGGGTCTTCATGAAGCGCGCAGGTGTGGGCTCTGGCGGGGAGGTAGGTCCCTGGGTCCGCGGGGAAGGAAGGGGGCCCCAGTGCGGTGAGCTCTGGGCCCGTGGGCAGCTGTCGGCACGTCTGTGGAGTGCACAGCCCCAGTTAATTCAGCGAGAAAATCAAATTGGAGGCCTCGTTAAGAGACCTTCTCCTCTGTGTATTTTTAGAAGCAGCAAATATCAATCATAAATATTTAACGTAGTGTTTATAGACCTGAGCATCATAAAACTTCAAAAAGGTGACTCAGAGGAGGTCGGTGTGTATACCTAGGGAAGAAAAGAATTTCCCCAACACATTACACGATAGAAGGAAGAGCAGCATTGATATTTTGAGAAAAGAAATAAATAGTAAATAGCTATCTTACCTATCTTCTTAATATTCACCAGATGTGGAACCTAGTAATTGTTTTTTGCTTGCCAGGGTTTTCGTAAGTCTTTTCTGATTTTAAAAATGATGTGCTGTGAGCAATTTGAAAAAATAAAATAGCATGGAAAGAAACTAGACACCTCTAAACCCACCCATGGAAGTTCCCCATGAACATTCTGGTATATTTTTTCCCAAATGTTTATAAATGTATGGGTGTAGCATACTCTGTATTCAGCTTTCTCATGCTTATCTTCCACTTCACCTTACAGAGTAAGCATTTGGTCATCTACCAACATTTAATGAAAATACTTTTATGCATCTCTCCTGTCAAGTTCATGTACTGTCATTTATTTAACACATGTAGTTGGAGATTTAGATTGCTTCCAATTTTTGCTTTAGGATAGCTTGCTTGAAATAGAATTGTAGGGCTCTTGAGACCAATTATCAAATTGCTTTCCTGAAAGGTTGTTCCAATTGTATAGTATTGGGAGCTCGACGGTGGGGGTGGGGGTGGATAGCCCTCTCGAGCGGTTCCCATGATGGTGGTCAGCTGAGCTGGGAATGCATGGCATCTTTTTATATATATATTTGCATTTCTTTGATTACTAATGAGGTGGACTATTTTATCTTGTTTGTCAGCCATTTGCATTTTTCTTTTCCCTGTGAATTGGACAAAAGCCCTTTTAAAAGGCACACCTCAGGTTCTTTCTTTGAACATGACACTTTCTGGATTTTCCTTGAATGCCAGTTGTTTCAAGGATTTGCAGTGTCAGAGTTTGAGCTAAATGGGTCATTTCTGCTCTTTGCTGGCACATTAGTCCCCTGACTTGAGCCTAACTGTGAATTGACATACTAGGGCTGCATTTTTAAACAGGGTCTATGTCCACAAAGCAGGAAGGAAGTTAGCAGATTAATTTACTAAGGTTATTCCTCCACATGTGTTTCTAATGTCATTGGTGCGACCCGCTTTCCTTCAAGGAGTCGCTGTGTACCAGAGGTAAGACCACCGGTTAGCATGTGAGTTGATGTGTGCAAATGTTACAAAGACACGTGGATTCCGCTCATCTTCTCTTTCCTGGTATGCTTATCAAAAGTCAGTATTTTTTTAAAGATTTTATTTATTTATTTGAGACAGAGAGAATGAGAGAGAGCATGAGAGGGAGGAGGGTCAGAGGGAGAAGCAGACTCCCCGCCGAGCAGGGAGCCCGATGCGGGACTCGATCCCGGGACTCCAGGATCATGACCTGAGCCAAAGGCAGTCGCTTAAGCAACTGAGCCACCCAGGCACCCAAAAGTCAGTATTTTTATAGAATGACAGCTGTAGGAAAAGCACAGATTCTTATGTTAGCCAATAAAAGATTTTTAAAATATAATTATAAATTGGCAAACTTGCCAGTTTGTTTCTACTCATCATTAGCCAAAGTTCAGTGTTTCCAAAGGATGTGTGTATACGCATGACTGTGTATATGTGTGACATATGTCTTCTTATGCAGATGAGTTAATCGAGTATCTACTTTGTGACAAGCTCTGTGCTGTGTGTGAAGCACTGAGCCATTTTATCATACGCTCGGCACGCGTAATTTTCTAAAGCGCTCTGAAGTCCTTATTCAAAGAAATGCTATGATAATACTGGGGTGGGATACCTGTCCTTTTACAACGTTACAGATGTAGCGTCTTAGTGGGGTCTGTGTATTTTTGCTCAAAAGCACGTTGACTAGGGAAGAGGCTGCTAGCCAGGGCTTGAATGACTCATTTCCTGCCAGGTTTCAGTAGATGAGATGATCCATGGGGAAATGGGCATATTTCTCCAATATGGGGCATTTCCTTAGGACTCGAGATGCCATTTCCTCTCTGTGTTTTCCTACCCTAGACCAGGAGTTTCCTTTGCTCTGTGGTATGCAATAGGCACAGAAGTCGAGAACGGGGAACAGGAGCCTTCTCTCACGTTCCTCTCCGAAATGTGCTCAAGGTCGGTGGCTTTGAATTTGAACTCCATTTCACAGGGCGATGGGAGCGCTCGCACAGAGTCCTCCTCGGTGCCGCTCCATCACACGGGCGGCGTTTTGTTGGTTCCACATGGAACTGCGCCTGCAGTTACTAGAACAAAGACCGTTGAGCGCGCGGTTTGCGTCCCTGAGCGGGTGCATGTCGTTGCCCGCCCCCCTCCAGCTCGAGGCTCGAGACCTGTCCGCGTTGATTCTGCGGTGCATGTAATGGCTGGGGCTTCATTCAGGCTTGCAGTGATCCCTGAAAGTTAGGGACAGAGGATGTCCTACCTGAAAGGAGACTTACTGTAACAGTGATCACAAGAGTAACTACCGGCAGTCCTGGCGAAGGTGTTTTGTTCCCCCAGCCCTCGTTGCCTTTGTGTTCCCGTGGCCACGCGCGAGGAAGCGGGACACAGGTATCGTGACGTCACCCCCGTTGTAGAGCTGAGGGAGCTTCAGCCAACCTGGGTCCTTCCCTGGAAATGAGACTTGTGCCACCTGCTGGGCCAGGGAGCTCCAAAATCAAAATGTATAACGTGCACAGAGGTAAGCCTTGGGCTGTTTGCTCACCCCGTGGGCGACCTGCCGACGACCTCGGCGTTCTGAGGCTTACAGGCTTTCACCTGTGCTTTGCTCAGGTGTCTGATGGAACTTCTAGTAGTTCGCAATATTGAAAGTAACTTCAAACAGAAAAGTGCCTTTTTTTTTTTTTTTTTTTTTTAGCGATTTTATTCATTTGAGACAGAGACAATGAGAGACAGAGAGCATGAGAGGGAGGAGGGTCAGAGGGAGAAGCAGACTCCCTGCTGAATAGGGAGCCCAATGCGGGACTCAATCCAGGGACTCCGGGGTCGTGACCTGAGCCGAAGGCAGTCGCTTAACCAACTGAGCCACCCAGGCGCCTGAAAATTGCTTTTTTTTTTTTCCCAATAGAAAGCTAGTCTTCAACTAGAACGGTTTGTGATTATTAATGTGTTTCGAACTGGTCAAGAAATAAAGATGTTACGGCATATAATTTAAAACATTGGCAGGGTGCCTGGGTGGCTCAGTTGGTTAAGCGACTGCCTTCGGCTCAGGTCATGATCCTGGAGTCCCGGGATCGAGTCCTGCATCGGGCTCCCTGCTCAGCGGGGAGTCTGCTTTTCCCTCTGACTCTACCCCCTCTCATGCTCTCTCTCTGTCTCATTCTTTCTCTCTCAAATAAATAAATAAATAAAATCTTTAAAAAAAAATAAAAAAATAAAACATTGGCAGTGGTCACGGTTAAAACAACAATCATGTGACCTAAACAACTCTGTGCTTTCATCTTGGTGACTACCATCAGCATGTTGGAGCCTATGGGCACTGTAGAGCAGTCTCCGTGGGTGCTGTGCAGTAGAAATAGAATGGGAGCCCCAAATGTAATTTTCTAGTAGCCACAATACAGAGGAAAAAGAAACCAGTGAAATTAATATTGCAACATATCTTAACATATATCAGGTTAATATTGCAATACATAATTTAATATGTAGTAATGTAATAATATATTCTTTTTGACTCTCCATTTCAACAAGTGATCCCTATGAAAAATTACCCACTAGATACTTTTTCTTTTTTTCTACCATCTCATCTGTGAAATTCAGTGTGTAATTTGCATTTGCAGTCCATGCTGTAAATGTGGACTCGTGGGTCGGTCCATTCTGAGACTCTGAGCTCCAGTATCTGTCTAAAATTGTGAAAATTAGCTCATGATATGAAAAGTAATTTTCAAGAAGAAACATAATACTATTTTTAGGAGGAGATAGTTTTAAACTTTGATAATTTATTAATATGAGGAATTGGTTGAGAAAAAAAAATGTGGGCATATAATTTAAAAATCTGCATGTGGACCAGTTACAGAGGAATCATCTGGCCTAGAAAGTCCCCATATCCCTCTATCCTGCAGACCCACAATCAAAGGATTTTTCTTAGTAGCCATGCTGACCTGCTGTGCCCAGTAAGGTGGCTACTAGCCACGTGGAGCTATGGAGTACCTGAAATTCGGCTAGTGTCACTGAGGAACAGACTTTAAAATTGTATTTCCTTTTTTTTAAATTTCATTTGAGTACATTATGTTAATCACCATACATTACATCATTAGTTTTTGATGTAGTGTTCCATGATTCGTTGTTTGCGTATAACACCCAGTGCTCCATGCAGAATGTGCCCTCTTTAATACCCATCACCGGGCTAACCCATCCCCCTCACCCCTCTCCCCTCTAAAACCCTCAGTTTGTTTCTCAGAGTCCATAGTCTCTCATGGTTCGTCTCCCCCTCTGATTCATTGATTTAAGTTTAAACATCAACACTTAGTTATCGGAAAACGTTTAAGTATGTTGGGAATCATGGAGATAATGTGATCTGGGTTTTCCCCTCTACATTTTCTGAACTGTAATAGCAGTCATGTATTTCCAGTGAAAATTTAGTTTCCTCATCGAGATGTGCCATAAGTAAAAAATACATAGACGTTGGGGATTTTGGAGATTGAGTTGGAAAAAGGAATGTAGAAGATCTCAGTAATTTTCGATATGGAGTACATGTTGATGCTATTTTGCATATATGTTAGGTTAAATTTAAATGTATTAGGAAAAATAACTTTACAGGTTTCTCTTAACATTTTTAAAATTTAAAGCTATATAGAAGCTGACCTATTTCTGTTGAACAGTGCCGGTCTCCATCAGAGTTCTCCTATAACAAACGAAGGAAGTGATGCTCGAAATTACAGGCTCTCGGTTAATGATCAATCCCAGACCCCGCTTTCACTCTCCCCTTTGGAAAAGCATTTGGTACACTCCAGTGAGTTAACTTGATGATTTGTTCGGCTCAGTGTTGGGCCATTTTCAAGCCTGGCCACCTCACCTTACCTCCACCAAGCTCCATGGTATCGAGAGTTGGCCATGAGAAGGCAAGGCTCATCTCACTTGAATGAAAGGGAGCGCTCTGTTTTTCTTACCTCCACAGCATCCCTGTGAGATAAAGAAGGTGAATCCCATTGTACACTCAAGATGAAGGGTGTCAAACAGCTTAAATCAATGGCCCTGACAAAGGAAACTTACAAGTTCAGAGTCAGGGATTGAGCCTAGGGATGCTTCCTCTGATGAAGGCCCCTTTTTCAAGGTTTGTTTAGGTGGTACCACACCCCAGGGCTCTAACGAAATAAAATTTGGTGCCAAATCCAGAAAAATAAGTCACCAAATGGAGCAGCAGGTGATACTTGTTTTTTGCAGTACTGTGATTTTAAGAAGGCAGCCATGAAGCTTCATATTTGATTTCTGATAGTCATCGGCCGGAACTGGGTCGCATGGAAAACGGGTCCTTTGGGGAGCGTGTGGCCATGGGCCCACGTGAAGTCCAGCTGTCCTGTTCTCCAAGGATGAAGGGGGAAATGGGTGAGGAGAGACTAGCTGACTCGGCTCTGGTCCCTGCTGCCTCTCTGGTGAAGGTGGTTTTTTACTAAAACACCACACGTTAGATGCAGAATTCTAGACTATGGGAGCCATACGTGGTGTGGCGGGAGCTTCGACAAAGGACATCTCTGTCCCATCTGCTGAAGCCCAGCTGTGAGCATTTTCTGTCTCTTGCCCCCACTACTTACTCTTGCCCCCACTCATTACTCTACTTACTCCCATCATCCCCAAGATGAAAGGGAGAGTTTCTCTTGTCTTTCCTATCCTAGGTCAGACATAATCTCATGCAGTGTTGGGAGATGACATGACTGCATGTTGTCTATATCATGAGCTTCCTGCACAGGAAGGGACTTTATCTTCTGTCTTTGTGATCTTCCCCTCACACCCCCCACCCAGCATGTTGCATAATGTTTGTACCCATTAGGCTCTCGATGAACACTTCTGTTCTTCAGTCATTTGCATTCACTTCATCTCTCAGCATAAAACATTGAGCCACTTAGCATGTATTTATTGAGCACCTACTTGTATGTACATCGGGAACTATTTTAGATGCAGGGAATATAGCAGTGAACAAAGCGGACAAAAATCTTTCATTCTGGTGGGCTGAAAAATATGTGCTCTGTGTGACACAGTAGATGAGGTGCAAAAAATGAGAACCTATGAAATCACTTTGCTATCATTTAGATTGCATTTTATAGATTTCAGGGGTCGGCAGTATTTATCAAAGAGCAGATACTAACAATCATACGCACCTCCGCCTCTGCCACCAAAGAAGAATACAGTAAAAGGTTTGAAGTATTGGTTACTTTTATTTTTTTTTATTTTTTAATTTTTTAAAGATTTTATTTATTTATTTGAGAGAGAGAGAGAATGAGAGAGAGCGAACACACAAGAGGGGGGAGGGTCAGAGGGAGAAGCAGACTCCCTGCCGAGCAGGGAGCCCGATGCGGGACTCCATCCCGGGACTCCAGATCATGACCTGAGCCGAAGGCAGTTGCTTAACCAACTGAGCCACCCAGGCGCCCCTGGTTAGTTTTAAAAGTGATTCTGGTATATTTGAAATTTTTTTTTTGTGATTTTCAGCTGTGTAATTAGAAACTCAAGTTTTTTAAATTCTCGTTTGTTTTCGAGAAAGAGGTAAAATACCATTTTCTGTTATATAATATTAGTTGGTTGAAAAAAAAAACGCACACTTTTTAATGTACCTTTGCCAATTAGAAAAATTGTAAGTGAAATTGATTTCTCTTGGGGTTTGTGTAGAAATTAGCAAACATAATGCTTTTCCCTGAGCATGATCTCGTTTAAACTACCAAGAGGTTTGTAATCATGGCAGGTTGAATGAGGTGAGCTGATTAATAAGCCCCTGATTTTGTTTTAATAGCATGTTCTGACCCAATAAGGAGAATTCAGGCTATGTTTTCTTACAGTGGTGATGCTGTTAAAACGTATGCAAATGGAGCACTTTTATTATTACCAAGGCTTTGGTAGTATTTTGCTTTCTGAGGAGCTTTGTAAATCATCCTCACGTTTGCCCAGTATATTGGTTCTAAGTGCCCCTCCTGACCTGCCGTGCTGAACTTCCATGCGGTGAGAATAGTCTCGTTAAATGCAGGTTTATGCCCCATAGACACTGAGAAGAGATTAATGCAGTTAGACCCAGCCGTTTGAGGCTCCGGTGTGTGATGGATTGCTTCCTCACGTTTATGGCGACCTGGACACCCCTGATGTCCATGTGGCAGCAGATGAGGGGCAACAAGTACTTAAATGTGGGCTTCATCCGTGTGACACTGTTTCAGTAACTGAGCCATTCAGATCCACTAGGAGTGGTGTAACGGGGGAGACAGGAGGTACAGCGCCTGGGTTTTTAATTTAATTTTAATTCAGCCATTCAGGGCGCCTGGGTGGCTCAGTTGGTTAAGCGACTGCCTTTGGCTCAGGTCATGATCCTGGAGTCCCGGGATCGAGTCCCGCATCGGGCTCCCTGCTCGGCAGGGAGTCTGCTTCTCCCTCTGACCCTCCTCCCTCTCATGCTCTCTGTCTCTCATTCTCTCTCTCGCAAATAGATAAATAAAATCTTAAAAAAAAAAAAAGTTCAGCCATTCGTTTTTGGCTAAATTGGCTAGTCTTTTGGTGTCTGGCAGGTACTGCCTTTTGAGACAGGCATTATGATGAACTAGTGTTCATAATGATTCGTCTTCTGCATTTTAAATAGATGCCCTGGAAATCCTGAGCCTGTTTGTGTGTATCTGATCATTCGGTCTTCTTTTCGCCGCCTCCCCTCCATCTGCACTGAGCCTGCTCTGATGGTGGACACCGTTGTCTTGTAGCTGCACGCTTCTGGGCCGCCGGGCTGGCTCGGGCACGGGAGCATGCAACACTTGACCTCGGGGTTCTGAGTTCAAGCCCCACATGGTGGGTAGAGATGACTTAAATCACTAAATAAAAATTTCAAAGTGCCTTCTAGGTAGTTAGAAGTTGAGGTTCGTTGAGATCTCTATGACTCAGATCATCCTTGGGGATTTTTTCTTTTGTGCGTGTGTGGTTTTGTTTTGTTTTCATCTTGATGAAGAAGATGCTCTCTATATAAATATTCTGTGGTAATTACCCTACGTTGATAGCGGTGTTATCTGACCGCTAATTAATACAACTGAGTGGTGTATGCTGTTAAATTTAGGCAGAATACATTTGTTTCGAACAAATATATTGAACCGTTATTTTATAAGGGCAGTAGCTTTAGAAGATAGAAACATTAAAACTCTGTGGATTGCCGGCCTCCCTACAGTGATGCCCAGAACCATGTGGAGAGTCTTTGAATGCTGGAAAAATACAAGCGAGATTGAGTTCCTACCAAAAGAGTGAAGGAAGTGTCTTGCAGACAACATAGCAAGAAAAAAAGGTAAAACTTGTAGAGAACATGAACACTGGCTGCAGAAAAAACAGATAAATTCCATAAGGGGACATAATGGGTTTCTGAGCCTGGGCATTTTTGACATTTGGGGCTGGCTAGTTCTTGGGCTGGTGGGGCCGTCCTCTGTATTGTGGGATCTTGAGCAGCATCCCTGGTCTTCATCCACCAGGTACCAGTAACTCTCCTGCGACAACCAGAACTGTCTCCAGAGATAGCCCAGTGTCCCCTGGGGGGACACAGTCACCCCCCAGTGGGGAACCACTGGGATAGGTAAATGCAGACAGGGATACATACAGGTCTTAGGTCTGGCATTTGGCGGAGAACCAAATGAGAAATGTAAAGAACCCATCCCAGCACATGGAAGTTGGTCCTTTCACGCGCTATGTACAGCATATACCTTGGGAGCCCAAGGAGGCAATGAGCAAACCATTCCTCTTGGGGTCAAGAAGGCTAGACCTCACCAACGTTTGGAGGAAAAGAGTTTTAAGCCACTCTGTGAAGGTGGAGGTGAAGAGAGGTTGAGGGACTCGGTCAAAGATCAGCATTTTGTCTCCTTTTTAAAACTGATCGTATCTCACATGTATATATTTCCCTTTGCAGAGAGCTGCATTTCGGACCAAAGGTTCATGAAAGGAGTTTTTTTAAGCTAACATATTTAACAAGGTGGAAAACTTAACTTATTTCAATTTGAATCTGCCTATTTCGAATTAACATCCTTTTCTAATACTAAGAAACCAGTGTTAGTGAAAATAATCTTTTTTTTTTTTAAAGATTTTATTTGACAGAGAGACAGCGAGAGAGGAAACACAAGCAGGGGGAGTGGGAGAGTGAGAAGTAGGCTTCCTGCAGAGTAGGGAGCCCGATGTGGGGCTCGATCCCAGGACCCTAGGATCATGACCCGAGCTGAAGGCAGACGCTTAACGACTGAGCCACCCAGGTGCCCCGAAAATAATCTTAATATATGTTCTATTTTAGGCACTTAGACGCTTCATTTTGTAAAGGAGCTTCAGAGGATTTGCATGGGGGTTGCTTTCTGGAATAGTATAGCGATTTTACTGCATCAGTTTGCATTTTGAAGCTATAGCCCTGTAACCTTGGGCCTCTTCTGGACTCCAAAACGTGTGAGCAGTCACTGTCAGCTATCTAGAATTTCAGGGTGTAAGCACAAATGACTTCTTGATTTACGCACATTATAAATGCGTATTTATCACCCAGAGAGAACGTAGGGAGTTAGCTCCCTCCCCCAGAATCTGGCCTGAGCACTGTCATGTTAATTGAAAAAGTCAGGAAAAGCTGGGAATCCTAAAAAAGGAGGCATACACATCTTGTGTGTTTTGTTGTTTTACCCTAAAGCACGTGACTACCCAGTCATCCTCCAGTACTCGGAGGGCGGGCTTCCCCTTTGCTCCAAGGAGTCCCAGCCAGAACTTTCCCCCAAGAGAGTCCACCCATAGTGCCTAGCACATTTTGCTGGGTTTCTAGCTTCTAGTTCTTCCACGTGAAAACTGCGCAGAAATCTCTTCTCTGCATCTCCCCAGATTTCCACCGTTCCCCTGGTCTTCTTGGTTGTCTTGCCTGCAATGAATCCCATGACATTTGTGAAGATGACTCATACTTGTCCCGTCTAACGTTCAGCTTCGTTTCCATGAAAAGCTAGTAACAGGCTCTGTGTGCACTCATACTTCATCTGGGTGATGTCTCCATATTCTGTAGTTGACAGGAGCGAGGACAGCTGAGCTCAGGTGAGCAGCCTTGGACAGGTTTGGGGACACAGCGTATCCGAAGAATATCCCGGCTGCTGGGAATAGCAGAGTCCTTTATGAGAACTGGTTACTATTTGTCTTTTAATTGTTAGACCTCACAGTGAAGAGTGAAGTCTAGTCCTTACGTATATGTTGGACTAACTTGGTTGTAAGGTTTATGTGATGATATTAAACTCTTACGTGTAGGTAACACGGGGATGCACCGCCGTCTACTCAGAACTGTATAAATTCAGACGGCTGTGGTATCACACAGCTTCTACTTCTACCCCTACTATATGATTATCATTAACGCTTATTATAAAGCCCTGTAAGACCTGAAAATGGTGCATGAGTCATCAAGAAGGAAAATGCAATATTCAGTGGAGTTTTGGTGTTAAGTACATCTTAGTGTATTCTGAAGTTTTTTTTTTTTGTCATATGTACTTAGCTATGTATGAATTTTCGTTCTTGTATGAAGCACAAAGCTCAGCTTTGTGGATACAGGTGTTGAGTTCAACACCCTTTGAGCTCAGGGTTGTGGATGCAGGGGCCCCTGCTCTGCTGGAGCTAGAGAGGAAGTAGACAGAGAAACAGACACGATACTTTGGTAACGACACATTCCGTGAAGGACAGGAGCAGGATCACGTGACCAAGTGACTTGGGTGGAAGGGGTTCCATGGTTCCTAAGGAGGAGACAGTTGAGTTGAAGTCTGGAGGATGTAGGTGGGGAGAGCCAGCAGAGAGTTCGGGAACAGCACGTGCAAAGGCCGGGCTGTGGGACGGAGCTTCAGGAACTTGAGAGGTGAAAGCAGACGGGGCAGGCGTGATGTGATGGGAGCAAGCGTCTGACAAGGGCACGGGATCGGAGCTGTGTGCAGTTCCTTGCAGGACATAATAATAATAAGGGTGATGAGTTCGGACTTGAAACCCTCCAGTGCCTTGTCACCGCACCAGCAGGTGGCTGGCTGCGGGGTGGGGGAGGGACCGTGGTGGCTCTAGGCGGTTCCCAGGCAGAGGACGGTCTCACTGTCCGTTCGCGGAGCTCCGTGGGGCCAGGAGGGAAAGCCCAGATTTGGGATACCTCAGCAGAGGTTGCCAAAAGATGTCCCGGCTGGAGGAGGCGGGGTCTGGGGTCGTTCGCCGAGACGGGGGGAGGGGTCATTCACTGGGACAGCAGGAGGGAGGAGGGGCACGTTGGTGTGGGAGGGTAGGTGCAGGGCTCCATTTTGGACCGGCCACGTGTGGGATGCTGGTTGGACTTCCAAGTGGACAGGTCATGTGGGATGAGTGTGGAGCTGGGAGGGCCAGGGCCAGAAATGCATTTGGGGGCTCAAGCCAGGGACAGGATGAGTTCTCTGGGGGGAAGTGAGCGGCCTTGCAGGCCTGCCCTGAGGCAGTCAGTGGGAGGGGCCCAGAGCTCAGAAAGATGCCTTTCAGAAACTTAAGGTGCCACAGTCATTTGATAATCCCTTGTATTTTCGTAAACATGGACACAAGCTTGGAGAAGATCAGAGTAGCGTGAACCCGCCATCTGGAAACTTCTTGAGAGAAATTTGTTAATGTCATCATCTTATTAACTCCTTTCTTGTTTCATAGAAAGGGGAACAGCTTCCACTAAGAATTATGCCAAAATTTCCTTTTTTTTCCTGAAGCTTTCATCTGAGGTAGGGAGAAATGATTTGGCTGAGATTAAATAAATCTGAATACTTGTTATTTTTCTTAGGCTTCTAGAGTTTTTGCCAACAACCACAAGGACGGTGCTGAACATCATTTAACGGCATAGTGTGTTAAATATTTTTTGAATGGCTTTTATGTTCTTGACTGAGCAGGAGCTTCCGTCCCATTTCCCAGCCACAAAGATTAATATGAATTTAATTAACGAAAATGTGTCATTCTCCTACCGTGTAGCTAAATTCTCCAAGGACAGAAACTGGCTTAAGAATTTCTGGGTTTGACTAACGTTCAGATATTTCAGAAAGTACCAAGATTCTGAGATGGTTTCTAGAGAATGGCTCTGTTCCACCAGGAAGTATCTCAAAGTGTCACCTATGAATTTGAAGATAACTGAGCCCATTTTGTATTTCATGGTTAAGGGTTTGAAACTGGCTGAATAAAAGAAAGTGGTCATTTATTCTTGAGGCTCACTTCAAAGTAAGATGACTGATGTGCAGTTTAACTCCCATCACCGTTTTGATCTAAGTTTCTTTGTAACCAACAAGTAGAGTCTTTGGAAGAAATGCATTTGCACTGGGGCGCCTGGGTGGCTCAGTCGTTAAGCGTCTGCCTTCGGCTCAGGTCATGATCACAGGATTCTGGGATCGAGTCCCACATCGGGCTCCCTGCTCGGCGGGAGGCCCGCTTCTCCCTCTCCCACTCCCCCTGCTTGTGTTCCCTCTCTCGCTGTGTCTCTCTCTGTCAAATAAATAAATAAAATCTTTAAAAAAAAAAAAATGCATTTGCACTGAAGGTTCATTTTCTTTGAGTTTTTTTTTTTTTTATATTATAGTATAAATATACATAATAGAAATTTCCCATTTCGGGGCATCTGGGTGGCTTAGCCGGTTGAGCTCTTGATTTCAAGATTTCAGCCAGCTCAACTCTTTTTTTCTTTTTTTAAGATTTTATTTATTTATTTATTTGAGAGAGAGAGAGAGAGAGAGAGAAACAGCATTAGAGGGGATAGGGTCAGAGGGAGAAGCAGGCTTCCCGCCGAACAGGGAGCCCGATGTGGGACTCGATCCCAGGACTCCCGGATCATGACCTGAGCCGAAGGCAGTCGCCTAACCAACTGAGCCACCCAGGCGCCCTCAGCCAGCTCAACTCTTGATTTCAGCTCAGGTCATGATCTTGGGATCCTGGGATTGAGCCTGGTGTCGGACACCGACCGTGCCGAGT
The DNA here is from genome assembly GCF_029215605.1 of Mirounga angustirostris. Classification (NCBI taxonomy): domain Eukaryota; kingdom Metazoa; phylum Chordata; class Mammalia; order Carnivora; family Phocidae; genus Mirounga; species Mirounga angustirostris. The sequence goes on from NW_026991719.1 coordinate 6,576,219, forward strand.
GTGGAGTCTGCTGGGGATTTCTCGCTCCCTCTCTCTTCGCCCCTCCCCCACCCGTGCTCACTCTCACTCTCAAATAAATAAATCTTTAAAAAAATAAAATAAACATGGTCAAAATGGTAAATTTTAAGTATATAGTATAGTGGCCTTGAGTAGATTGACTGTCCATCCCCAAAACTTTTTCATCTTCCCACATTAGAACACCGTACCTGTTACGGCAATAACTCCCTTTCCTTCTGCCCACCTCCCAGCTCCCGGCAGCCCCCATTACACTTTCTGTCTCTATTTTTAGCTACTCTAGCTACTTCACACGAGTGGGGTCATACACTCTTTGCCCTTTGGTTTCCGGCTTATTTCCCTTAACATAATGTCCTCCGCGTTCACCCACAGTGTAGCGTGTGTCAGAATTTTATTCTTTTCAAAGGCTGACTAGTACTCCTCATGTCTATATGTGTGTGTTTATAATATATACAAGCTTTGCGGATTCATTTGTCCATTGGTGGACATGCGGGTTGTTTTCATCTTTTGGCTGTTGTGGATAATGTTGCTGTTATATGAACACCAGGGTCCAAATATTTCTTCAGCTGCCTCCTTTCAGTTCTTTCGGTTCTATACCTAGAAGTGGAATTGCTGGATCATATGGTAATTCTATATTTAATGTTTTGGGGAACCATCATACTGTTTTCCTGAGGGTTCATTTTGAAGTAATCTTGGTGAGATGTGATGGAAATGGCATCCAACCATGACTCATGTTATCTAACAGAAGAGCTAGTGAACGCCCACAGGCCAGAATTAGCCCAGTGCCTACTTTCGTACCGTCAACAAGCTAAGGATGGCTTTTACATTTTTAAATATCAAAAGAAGAATGTCATGATACATGAACATGCTGTGAAATTCAGATTTTATTGTACATCATTAAAGTTTCATTGGAACGCAGCTACACCCATTGGTTTGCGTGTTGTGCATGACTGTGTCTCCCTACAAAGGTAGAGTGGAGTGATCGTAACAGGGGGAGAAGATATGGGCCCTGAAGCTGAAACTCATTACTCTCGGACCCTTCATGAACAAGTTTGCCAACTCTGGTCTAACAGGTTAGAATTGTAAGAAGTTAGACAAGCATATTTACAGCTGTTGACCGCTGCGCATGTGGAGCACGGGCTTTTCCAAGGGTCTTTGCAAGTACATCACGCTATCCACCTCATTCATCACACTGTTCTAAACCTCATTTCTGTCCCTTTTTCACACGGAAGCCTCCAGTGCTCATTGCTGAAGCCCTACGGAGGTGTAGAGTTTAAAACCCCAACCAAGTTGTTTTTTTTTTTTTGTTTTAAGATTTTATTTTTAAATAATCTCTACACCCACTGTGGGGCTCAACCTCACAACCCCGAGATCAAGAGTGTTGCATTCTCTACCTACTGAGTCAGCCAGGCGCCGTAACCCCAACTGACTTTCAAGGCTTGCCCATTTCAGATACATTTCCTTTTTCATTCCCAGTTCCAAAATTTGTCTGTCTGTCCTGTCTTTTAAGGAATTCTCTCTTTCCGGCAAATAAGAGAGAAATCTCTGACTAATGAAGGAACCAAATTTGAGGAGGATTTCTCAAAATTCACTTTCTTTCTCCACTTTTTTGGACAAGGTCTGTACCCTACTAAAAGGCAGTCTTCTATTTTTAATCTGTGATATTTCAATAAAACCATGTAAATGTCATACTTGGAACTGTAGGGTGTTTTCAACATTTTTTTTTTTTTTTTGCAAAAAGCTTTTCTCTGCAGTGAGGGCCGTGTATGGGTTGTAAAAAGTTCTATTCATACAACCGGAAATCTGAAATAGCATCCGTTTCCACCATTTAACATCTTCCTTCATTTTAACGAAATCTTCAGAGTATCATTTTAGGGTAACACTTTGTTCAGAGTTTAATTTGTGGTTAGACACGTCCCCGCCAGAGCTTCTTAATGGACACAGCCAGGTACTATGGGTACCTATATATTTAGGCGTTGAAGGTATTTGCTCCCATGTGTCGTTCCCCCCCGCCCCCCAGCTGGAAGCCATCAGTTTGTTCTTTGTTTCTGTATCCGTGAAATCATATGGTGTTTGTCTTTCTCTGACTTCACTTAGCATAACGCCCTGTAGGTCCATCCCCATAGGATTTTCTTTTTTTTTTTTTTTAAGATTTTATTTATTTATTTGACAGAGAGAGACACAGCGAGAGAGGGAACACAAGCAGGGGGAGTGGGAGAGGGAGAAGCAGGCTTCCCGCCGAGCGGGGAGCCCGATGTGGGACTCGATCCCAGGACCCTGGGATCATGACCTGAGCCGAAGGCAGACGCTTAACTACTGAGCCACCCAGGCGCCCCCCCCCCCCCATAGGATTTTCTGTACCTCATGAACATGATCTTAGGACCTGACAGAAATGTGAACAGGCTCAAAGGAAATCAGGCTAAGCTTAAACTAGGAAATACACTGAAAATCTACTTTTCCTATGTTTCGTTTTTAAAGGAAATGGAGCATTGGCATTTTCTCTTTTTGAGATTGTGTTTGAAATTCTGTCTGCATGAAGAAAAGTCTTGCCTGCTAGCCTGGTAAGATGTATTGATAAAAGCGAGAAGGTAGGCAGGTGAAATCGTTTGGTGAGCAGAGCTGAGGTAGTATTCACTACGCTGTTCAGGAATGTTAGTATCCACAGTCTGATCCGATTTGTTTTCTCATCTGACTATGCTTACTTCCTTTCTCAAACACACTTGCTCATTTAAAAATTCAGTTGTTCGAGTACCAAGTAGTATGTTTCCATTTAAGGAAACCACAGACAAATGGGATTATGTTCCAGTTGAAAGGAAAACTCGATTCCCTCATACGTTTAGTTGTGTGACTGTTTTAGTCCCTTTATTTATTTTTTTTTTAAAGATTTTATTTATTTATTTGAGACAGAGAGAATGAGAGACAGAGAGCATGAGAGGGAGGAGGGTCAGAGGGAGAAGCAGACTCCCTGCCGAGCAGGGAGCCCGATGCGGGACTCGATCCCGGGACTCCAGGATCATGACCTGAGCCGAAGGCAGTCGCTTAACCAACTGAGCCACCCAGGCGCCCTGTTTTAGTCCCTTTAAAGAAACATGTTGAAACGTATTCCTCTCGAGCAGTGAGTGGCGTAAACGTTTTTAGATTCATCTTGGCTTTTTGTTTTTTATTTATTTAAAACATTTTTAATGGTGGTAAAATACAAATAAGTTTCATCTTGTTTTATTTTTTTAGGCTCACGGTTTTTCCCCCACCTTTAAAAACGTGAGAGAATGATGACTAGAACAAAAGAAACATAGCATTCTAGTGGCCAGGGTTTTACGGCTCTGGCTGTTGTGTGCGGTTATAGTCATAACTTTGTTTGTCACAAGCCCACGTGTCTGGCTTTACGTATATATGAATACGTGCATCTGTGCGGTGTAACTGTAGACCACCGTGCTCTGTGGCACAGAGAGGTTACATTACTCATCAGGAGACACACAGCTTCCAATGGGGGATTCTGGGGCTTAGCCACGCCGGCCTCACTCCAGGGCCGTGATGCTTCTTCGAGACTCTGCCAGATTGCCTTGTAAAGGATCATGACCCTTTCCCAGCACTGAGTGTAATTTCTGGGAAACAAGACCACACTGCAATCCAGGGAGGAGGAAGCCAACAAAGACTGGGTATAAGTACAGCGTGACGGACAAGGGAAGCACAATTGAGGTCAGAGTTTGACCATCAGGGGAAACGCAGACACTAGAAGGACAATTGGGCTTTCTAGCTTTTATTTTTAAGAGTCCCTTAAAAGTGCACCCTGGAGACAGACATTGTGGGGGCGCGGGGGGTGGGGAGGGCGATGGCGTTTAGGGCCAGGTGGCCTGGGGTTGCCTCCAGGTTTACACCTTCCTGGCAGCGCACGTGCAGAGTCTCTGAGCTGCTTGGGGGGTGGGTGCTGGTGTGGGGGACAGTAGCACACTGAACTCGGCGTTCCTGCAGCCTCGAAGCTTCGCACAAATGCCTGTGTTTCTCTTTGCACCACACACGGACATTTTGGCCTGTGGATTTCTGATTGGGCAAGATAAGATGCCTCTGCTTAGGGTGACGTCAGCATCCCAGCTCAGACTCGGAAGCCAGTGGGACCGTCAGAAGCCCTTGGAGACCTGGGGATTCTGATGACCCGTCCGCTGAGCTCTTTGACTCACAGAAGGTTTAAAAGTTTTCTGGGTTTTGTTTTGTTTTAAAAGATTTTATCTATCTATTTATTTATTTATCTGTTTGACAGAGAGAGAGACAATGAGAGAGGGAATACAAGCAGGGGGAGTGGGAGAGGGAGAAGCAGGACCCTGGGATCATGACCTGAGCTGAAGGCAGAAGCTTAACGACTGAGCCACCAGGTGCCCCGAGTTTAAAAGTTTTTAAATCATGTGTTCTTTTCTCTGTCACAAGATTCAGTCGCCCTGGCATTTTTTGGTATTTTATTTATTTTTATTTTTTTAAAGGTTTTATTTTTAAGCAATCTCTACACCCAACGTGGGGCTCAAACCCTTAACCCCCCCGAGATCAAGAGTTGCATGCTTTACTGACAGAATAAATTGTAGGGAAACACAAGTCATCGTCGTCGTCGTCGTTGTCTTCTTCTTTCTTCTGGTTTTTGTTGTTGTTGTAGTTTTTAAGTAATCTCTGTGCCCAATGTGGGTCACAGACTCATGACCCCAAGATCAAGAGTTCCACGCTCTACCAAATGAGCCAGCCAGCCAGGCGCCCCAGAAAACATGAGTCTTGCTGACCGATGTCATGCTAGGCCCTCCTCTGGGCACAAGGTATGTTCTCTTTCCGTGTCCTGTGCCCTCATCTACAGAGGACGGCAGTGCCTGCCTGCCTCCCACGTTTTACGTCCCAGTGCGTTTTAATGAGATGGTAGAGTTCTTGGTCATGCTTCAAGCAAACTGCCTCAACTGTTTGTTTCCCCAAAGACTGAATACTACACACTGCCATTTGCAACCGTCACACAAGGGACAAAGCTGGTGTCACTGCGATTCAGCCCCATTACATCCAAGAAGAAGAAGACGTAACTGTTTGGTCCTCGGGCCCAAGAGAGCCAAACTGTGTGTCCTTTCGAGTCTTCCAGGGCTGACTGAGTGGCATCACCCCTCCAGTAGGTTCAAAGGAGCCACGTCAGAGCGTTAAGAAAGGTCTGAAAGTAGATGGAGGAGTTGCAGTTCTTACGGAGGTAGTGACGTTCATCTTACAAATGGGAAAACGCATGCGGGAGCTACAGACGCATGAAATCGGGCCTGATGTGAATGCACACTTCTGAGGTACGTCGTACATGTTTCACTTGGATCTTACAATCCTTTACTCTAATAATTACTGCCGCTCGTGACCTCGCAAGTATCCGGGACCAGTGATGGAGTAAGGGCAGCGCTACATCTTAAAGACCGATCGAGCAGCAGAGGGGGTGTGTAGAAATGGCATGGCGCTTACTGCTAAGGATCGGAATTCCGTGGATCAAAAAGGAAACTTGTTTTCCACAGTTTGACTTCCTCAACTGACTGGCACACTCTGCTGCTTTCTTGGTGAGAGCAATGATCTCTCGCCTGTGAATGAATGATCTCCATAAATAAGATATTGGGTGTTGGTCGAAGACTCCAGTCAGTCTGGATTTTGCATAACGAGAGAGAGAGTGAGCAAAATGCAGAGCCCACGATGGCTCACTCTCGTTCCAGCTCCCAGGGTCTAGATACCTGACAGTGTCAGACTTTCCCTAGCTGGGAAAGCCTGATGTGAGTCGGTCGGAAAAAATAACGTATCACAGAAAATACAAAAATGAATTGAACGCAGTAGCTTGTTGGTACAGTGTAAATGGCTAAATCCATTTCAGATCAACTCAGAGTATAAAAGATGAGCCAAATGAATCGCACGTAATGCGTTGCATATATGAAATCAGTTATTCAGAGTGTTTGGAAGACTTCCCTTCAATAAATTCTGTTACCAGCTGCAAATTCCTATTTATTTCCATTGTGCAGAATAAATTCTTACCTCCCTTCCATCCAAATTACTGTAAATTATTTCATATGATATGAAATGACACGAGCCCTCAGATCAAAGCCAGAACTTTGGGGTTAAAATCCTACCACGTATAAGCTGTGAAACTAGTCTAGATTCACTTAAACTCTAGAACTCGGTCTTTTTACCTACAAAATGGGAATAATGAAGAGGGCGGCTGTGTTACATAATGGACGTGAAGGGCCTTTATAGAAGATCCACTTCCTCCTCACGTGGGGGCGCGGCGGGGCTTGAGGGCATAGTTAGCCTTGCTGCTCAAGAATTTTCATGATGGAAACAGCTGATGTGTGCCTCTCATTACTGAATTAAGAGATTATACTTTGTAGACTGTATTTGTGTTAAAAATCAGAAGCTTACGGTAGAGGCTGTCCCTCCACACCGAGAGCCAGCAACCTGAGTGACTTGGAAGACTTCTGACGTTTTACCTTCGTATCAGGATTGCCCAGTCTCGGCTCTGTTGACATTTGTGACCGGTTAATCCTTCTCGCAGGGGAGACGTCTTCTGTGCTGTAGGGTGTTGAGCACTTAGTTACCTTGGCCTCTACCCATTAGATGCACCTCCCCCTCCCCCCCCCACAAGTCTCTCCAGGCGTTTTTGCCCTGGGGGCAGATGACCTTCAGGGGTCAAAACTGCCTGCATATGTTTGTATAAATGAAGAATTTTTTGATGATTCTACTTTTAATTTATTAGCTATACCTCTTTGTTTTAATGTTTAGTGGTTTTTTTTAAGATTTTGTTTATTTGAGAGAGCGAGCACACCCATGACTGGGGGTGGGGAGGCACAGAGGGAGAGGAAGAAGCAGGTTCCCCACTGAGCAGGGAGCCTGACCCAGGGCTCCATCCCAGGATCCTGGGATCGTGACCTGAGCTGAAATCAAGAGTCGGATGCTCAACTGACTGAGCCACCCAGGCGCCCCAATTTTTAGTGTTTTTCTAATGCTGGCAATAACGGTCTTTAACTTGTCACAGTCTGCGTTGTTTTCTCTTACCACATTATGTGTTAAGGACCTAACAGTGTAGGTCTGTTCTTCCATTCCTACTTCTTGGTACTACTGTTGTGATACATTTTACTTTCATATGTTTAAGAAACCACAATACTGTTACTAATTTGGCATTAAGCAGTCAATTATATGTAAAAGAAATTTTAAAATGAGAAGAAAATGTTTTTATATTTACCCCCCTGTTCACCCTTTCTGCTGCTCCTCATTCCTTTGCAGAAATCCAGAGGTCCATCTGAGCTCATTATTCTTCCCCTTAAGGAACTTCGATTAATTTTTCTTGTAGGACAGGCGTATTGGCATTGAATTCTTTCTGCATTTGTCTTAAAGAGTCTTTATTTTGTCTTCATTTTTGAAAGCTATTCTGAGAGTAGAATTTTATTTTATTTTTAATTTTATTTATTCCTTTGAGGCATAGAGAGAGAGCATGAGCAGTGGGAGGGGCAGAGGGAGAGGGAGAAGCAGACTCCCCGCTAAGCCAGGAGCCTGATGCGGGGCTCGATCCCAGGACCCCGGGACCACGACCTGAGCTGAAGGCAGACGCTTAACCATCTGAGCCACCCAGGCGCCCCTGAGAATAGAATTTTAAGTTGACATATTCTTTGAGCTCTCTCAAATTTCATCCCATTGTCTTCTGGCTTAATCGTTTTTGACAAGAAGTTTGTGAGTTTTGTTACCTTTCCCTCTGGGTGTAATTTGTGCTTTTTCTCTGGCTGCTTTTATGAGTTTCTTTTTACTGCTGATTTTCAGGAAATTGATTGTGTCTTATTAGGGTTTTCTCTGGTGTTTATCCTGCTTGGGGTTTGTTCAGCTTTATGGATCTGTTTTACCTTTTTTAACCTAGAATTTCCCAAACTTACTCAATCTCGGAAGCTTTGCTCTAAGTAATACATGTTACCGTATCTAAGGACTGGCGTTTTATGAACAAAGAGTAAAATGAACCCTGCCCCATGTTTGGGCACCATGAAAATCAGTGTTCATTAGTTTTGCATGGTTTGTAACTCCCTGCTGTCTGCTTGGACCATAGAGAATGGTGTGGTACAGGGAGCTGTTGGACATGGGCCTGGTCGTGTGCAGAGTATACACACAAGATGACTTGTGAAGGGGGTGTCAGCCGTAACTGCGTGTGACTGCCAGCCTAGTGGGCACACTCCACTAGTAGCCATTTTTCCAAACTTTCTCACGTTGGCACAGTAATGACCCGTTGCCTAGTTCGTGTGCCCTAAAGGAGACTCGATGGCACACGCCTACAGCTAACAATACTGCAGGGTTAATTCCAAAAATATTCGGACTAAATGTTTTCCATAGACATCGGGCAACATATACTGTCATTTGACCGTGCAGGCTTTTTTTTATTCATCTGAGAGAGAGAGAAAGAAGAAGAATGAGTGGGGAGAGCGGCAGAGGGAGAAGGAGAAGCAGATTCCCCGCTGAGCAGGGAGCCCGATGCAGGGCTCGGTCCCAGGACCCTGGGATCATGACCTGAGCTGAAGGCAGACGCTTAACTGACTGAACCACCCAGGTGCCCTCACCATACAGACTGATTTTAAAAGAAAAATGTTTTAAGATGTTCCTTGTTTTTTAATTTCTGTGTTTATGACATATAAGCTTATTTATTTATTTATTTATTTATTTTTTAGATTTTATTTATTTGACAGAGAGAGAGAACACAAGTAGGCAGAGTGGTAGGCAGAGGGAGAGGGAGAAGTAGGCTCTCCGCTGAGCAGGGAGCCGGACATGGGGCTTGATCCCAGGACCCCAGGATCATGACCTGAGCCCGAAGGCAGCCACTTAACCGACTGAGCCACCCAGGTGCCCCAACATATAAGCTTATTTAAAGAACATCAAAGGTTAGGCCCTTGGAATTTGCGTACCAAATTAGGATCTTTTATCACTAACAATATAAAAACATTTTTCCTTGGGTCATAAGCGGAACTTTAAAAGGGAAGGGGTCCCTTCGGTGTTGTCTCTTTGGTCTTACATATAAACAGACAAAGGCACACATTTACTACAGTGGCAGGAATTAATCCACCTAAATTAAGGGTATTCCAAAAGTGAGTTTTTTTTTCTTTAAAAAGAGATAAGATATGAGGAAATAATTCATGCATTGTGAGTTTTCACTTTGCAGTACCCATTTTCCTAGTTCAGTGAGTAGAAAGAGAAATGAGGATGATGGCCTGATTAATTCCCTGTGGATAAAGGCTTATCTAGAACTGCCCTATTTCTTGATACTATTATAATATTAAAAGTAACATTTTTTTTATAAGTCATTACCATCTTGGCACACTGTTTTCATTTTAGTCAAGTACTGTCATCTTTATATTTCAAGCTTCCAAATTCTAAAAAGTGTGTGTATTATTTTCTCTTGGAGAACCACAGTCTTCCAACAGCAAAACCTCAATTAATTGGAATGTCTAGTGACTGATGTGTCCAGAGTCCATCAGAAAATTGTCTTTTAAATTTCAACATATTGTTGGAAAGCCTTTCGGAGAGGACTTTGGGAGTGTTGGGCAAACCACGGCATATTGACCGTGAGGAGTCCTCACCGACGGGATGCCTGCATACATGGAGGAGCCTGCTAGAAGTAAAGCTCGGTGAAGAAGGCGCTTCACAGAATTCCTGCTGCCTACGGCTCAGAGCCTTAGTGAGCGAATCCTGAGAGCAGAATGATGATGTATTGTGTGTGATCACCTGGTGTGATGAGGCTGGTGGTGGGGCCTGGGATACAGCAGTGAAAACGCAACATGAGGTCTGGTAGGCAGGCTTTTTCCATTATTTAATAAAGGATGACATGAGTTTAAAGCACGTGGAACAGAGCTGGGCAAACAATAGGTGCAGTTTCGTGTTAACCACTATTGTTTTTTTATACTATTATTGCTTTTTAATGACTTTACAAAACCCATTGTTTCCAGTTTTCTTGGATGGTGGAACCATTTTTCAGGTGATGCAGACCAAACGCACTCCAACCACCTGGAAAACCTTGTTCTGAGGAACACGCTTTGGCAAACTTCGGGCTGCTTGGTTTCCCAGTTCATTTGGCTCTCGGTTTTCCTGACAGCAGCTGTGCATATGATTGTCCCCAGCCTGTGGATAGTGATGCAGAGGCACTTGCTGAAGGGACCCTACCCCCACACATCTTTCCCACCTGCCCTTCCCCATGTATTGGATTGCTGGTGTGACTCGGCTGGGTGGTTCTGTCTGGAGCCTCTCTGAAATTGCAGCGAAGAGGTCAGCGGGGGCTGCAGTCATCCGACGGTTTGACTGGGGCTGAATGATCTGCTTCCACGCTGGCTTCCTCCCCTGGCTGGCAGGTGGTGTTGGCTGGCCGTAGTAGACCTCAGTCCTGCGCCATGCTGGCTTCTCCATAGGCAATTAAAAAAAAAAAAAAAAAAAAAAGACTTTATGGTGCAAATTGGATTCTAGTCTATCAAGAAATAGAATTAATAGAATATTTCTATGTTAAGCATTTAATTTATGATTAGTCAAAACACGTGTCTGTCCCTTTGACTTAGTGATCCATGTAGGCGATTTGTTTTGAAAATTTGGGCAATGACGAAGGAAGCATTATGGCAATCTGTGGAAGCACCCCCTAGATGCTTCCTTCTGAATCTAAGACCTGTGTGAAAGTGTTACTTCACCTTCCGGTATTTCATAGTAAAAATCAGAAGTCATGAAGAGAAGAATTTAGTCTAAAATCTGTTCTGTTAAAATAAAGTTTCTCAACCTTAGCATTATGGACATTTTGGGGCAGATCAGTCTTTCTTGCGGGGAGGCTGTCCTGTGAGGTGTAGGATGTCCAGCGGCCTTCCTGGTCTCTCTTCACTAGTTGCCATTGGACCCCCTCTTCCAGGTGTGACAGCCAAAAATGTCTCCAGACTGTGCCTACTATATCCTGGGGTGGAAGGCACCGTCGGCCCTGGTTGAAACCACTGTGTTAAAATGTGGACACACTCTGATAATTCCATGCTTTTATTAGGTGTCACATGCATGGATCAATATTAAAATTCAGTATTACATTTGAGAAGGTACCTGGACAACCATTGTCAAGCTCAAGTGTCTCTGATAAATCTAAGTGGAATTGTGAGCAACCCCAAACTCAGAGCTTTGGTGCTAAACCTGGGGGGAGGTGAGGAGGTGGGCAAGGGCAAAACAAAACCAGTCCGGTTTCTCTGGTTGCCTGATAGACTTTGAGGCACTCCTGAGTGGGAAAGTAATTTGCTTTGCTCCAAGTAGAGAGAGAGCATTCTTCTTCTTCTTGGTGCTTGCTGTGCAGAGCTCTGGCTGTCTGCCGTTTGCCAGGTGGTGCCTTAGGCTGGCGGGTTCCCTGGCTCCCTCCTGTACGTCCGTTCCCCGTGCAGACCTCACTGCCTGTCCCGTTTGCATCTGTCAGTCCTGGAGAGGATGAGGCTTCCACAAAGGAGGATCAAGGCAAGCTGATGCAGGGCAGTTCCCCTCCAACAGCGTACGCCCCAAGGGCTGGAAAACCGGGGCTCAAACACGTATTTGTACATGATTGTTCATAGCAGCAGTAATCACAATGGGCAGAAGGTGAACGCAAGCGACGATGCCCAGCATCTGATGGAGGGATGAACAAAGTGTAGTTCATCCCCACAGTAGAATAGTATTCAGCCACAAAAAGGAATGAGGTGCTCATACACACTTCATCGTGGCTGAACCTTGGAAGCATTTTGCTTAGTGAAAGGAGCCAGACACGCTTCCACTGGTGTGACATGTTCAGAATAGGCAAATCCAGAGAGACAGGAAGTAGACTGGTAGTTGCCAGGGAATGAGCAGCGACTGCTTAATTGGTTGTACATGGTTTCCTTTTGGAGTGATGGAAATGTTTTGGGACTTCACAGTGGATGTTTGCACAACATGGCGAGTGTTCTGAGGGCTCTGTACCTCCACGTGGAAGGACTGCTGGGATAGGTCTACACCGTGCCTTGCCTAGAGCTGAGGAGCAACCAGGAAATTGTGAAGTCCTTTTTATATTCATTATTACCTTTGAGAATAAAGAATATACTGCATTTGTTAAAATCGTTGCCATTTCACACCAATACTTTGCAGTACATGAACCTTTTTGCCAGTACTGCTCATCGGTGTACTGGGTACTGGGAAGAGGGGGTCCAATGGCAACTAGTGAAGAGAGACCAGGAAGGCCGCTGGGTACTGATCATGGGAAAATCAGTTACGATTAGGTAATTGGAAGATTGGATTTATCGTTTTTAATTTATTGTTTCCATCAATAAACTAATTTTGACATGTTGCATAAGCAGAAGAACGTTGCTGCCCAGTCATATTTACCCATTTTTGTGTGTTTATAACACACAGATGATGTTAATTACAGTTACTGAGTTTAACAACATATATAAAAGATAATCTTCAATTCCAAGACTCTCATTTGTGAGTTACCATCTGTTTTGGACCAAAGAGTAAGAATTTGATTCTAAAGATTTTTCTGAACAGCTTGTAATAAGAGCTGTTTATGTATTAATTACTTATTGAATTATTATGGGTTTTAGTGTTTTAATTTCCAAGCAATTTGGGGCTTATTGCGGCGACATCTGCTCATATTTTCGTACTTTATGGTATTTAACGATTTCATCATAAGGCTATTTTTTTTCCCCCTCTGGTAATTTACAACTCAATCCTGAAAATAGTAATGTGCTTTCTGCTTCAGGTACTGTAAGGACTGTTGTCTCTTTTATCTGTACTACAGAAATTTTTTCATTATGGAATGTATTTTTATTTTATGAGCAAAATCAATATTCCTTTATGCCCGCTTCACTCTGGTGAATAATTACTGTTCAAAGAGTTGTAGGGAAATTTTGTTTAAATCTCATTTTTCTTCAATGGTAGCTTTTTAAAAAGTGCCCTGGTTTTTACTTTTATCTTACATATCCTTATGGTGTTTTTTTAAAAATGTACTGTAACGAAACTTAAGGGCCTATGAACCTACCTACCTGTAAAATCTTTTTAACCTCCTTTCTTTGAGCAGTGTAGCTATAAACAATGACTCATTGGGAATAATTTACTTGAATTTCCTTAAAACATTTCATGAGGTTCTGCATTTACTCATAAGAAACACCTTTGCTCATAAGCTTCACTAGTGAATTTGAATTATATTAACCCTGGCACCTTTTTATCACTTATGATTGAACAAGAATTTAGAGAAAATGGCAGGCAGTTAATTTCCTTAGATTTTGAGCTGATAGACAATAGTAGATAATTTAAATGTAGGAGGCTGGATTCATTCATAACCAAGGAAATTTTATGAGGAAGAAGGTAAATACTGTTAAGTCAATGCGGGTTGGTTGCATTGTGTTTATACTGACCAAAAAGTAGAAACAGGTTTTCGATATGAAGGTTAGCTTAGGACCTTACAAACCTGGCTTCTTCAGAAGTGCAAATGGCAGAACCCTCGTGAAATTGAAATGTTGACAGTAACGGATAAATTGAGCCATAGTGAGTCAATGCCTTTCTTTTGCTTTATTTTAGGGAAGCCAAAAGGGGAAAAAAAAAGATTCTAATGTTGTTTCTTTGTGTTATGAGGGTGTGTATACACATGGACATGCACGCAAGGCTGTTATAAGCATTAGCCCAAGTGAGGTCTGTAAAGTTTCTTTAAAGCATGTTTTCTTCTCTTAGAGGCGTGTACAGTTGCGTTTCTTGGTTGCATAGGACACAGCCCTGAAGACAAAAGCATTTCAGATAGGCACTGATTATCATTAAAGGATAGCAGTAGCAATAACTGAACTAAAATTAATTTTATTTACTTTGAGACTCTTTCCTTTCGGGCTTTCTACACGTATGATAATACGGGCTGGCCGCTCTCCTTTCTCGTCTTTCACTTTGCAGGTAAAACTGCATAGTCTGTGTTCAGGTGTAAGACAGAGATTGTGACATAATAAAATGTGTTAAGTTTGAGTTGAGATGAAAAAGGGAAACAATGCCACCGATTTGAAAAAGAAAAAAACCACGAAATGGGAGAGGCCACAGGTGAATACTTCCCAAAGATTTTTTAAGTTTTTTCTTCCTATCTCCTCATTTCTCAACAGGCAGCTCCTGGCAGACAATTTGAAGTTTATATGATCGGATGCTGGGGAGCTCACTGGTTCAAAGGTCTACACATGAAGTCACCATAAAGGTAAGCAACCCACTTGCTGTTCCATCTTTGTCCTTGAGCTGATATCCCTTGGAGAAGTAGAAGTGCATTTTGCCCAAACCGAACATCTTCTGTTTTAAAATGACTTTTTTCAAGTTGCAGGTCTTTCTCCTTGCTGAAATTGAAGGTAATAGATAGAGCACTGGGAAATCATTATGGGCTATATATAGTTAACTCTAAATGATGAATTCACGTTTTATTGCTTTCCATGAATTTGGGTACTGAACCAGCTATTACAAACTTTTCTGGGTCTTACTAGGAGAAGATGACCCCTTCTAAAACCAAATCTTCTTGTCAACATTGTGAATTAAAATTAAGCCAAAAAAGTAATTATGATTAGGCACATGAGTATAGATTTTATCTCCTGTAACTTAATTCTGTACTTTATTAGTTTATTTATTTATTTTTTTTTTTTTAAGATTTTTTTAAATTTATTTGACAGAGAGAGACATAGCGAGAGAGGGAACACAAGCAGGGGGAGTGGGAGAGGGAGAAGCAGGCTTCCTGCTGAGCAGGGAGCCCGATGCGGGGCTCGATCCCAGGACCCTGGGATCATGACCTGAGCCGAAGGCAGACGCTCAATGACTGAGCCACCCAGGCGCCCCTAGTTTATTTTTTTTAAGTGTTTTTTTTTTTTTTTTAAAGTAATCTCTACACCCAACATGGGGCTCGAACTTAAAACCCTGAGATCAAGAGTTGCATGCTCTACTGACTGAGCCAGCCAGGTGTTCCTGTGCTTTATTAGTTTCTTAATGCAGTTTGTGTGTATCTGCAAACTGATTTGCAAGTTAACCTTGAAACTTAATTAGAACAACATGTAGATTATTACTTACAGATCTAGGATATGATAAAGTTTCCAGAAGAGCACATCAAACAGGTGCCAAGAGTTGAAGCCCATATACCAAACTAAAACTGACAGCCAGCTCTCTAACAGTTGCTATGTTTTGGTAGATGGGATTTTAGGGTTTGATTTTATTATTTACTTTTTCTATTTGCTGTATTATTTACTTTTTGTATTTGTATTTTTTTTTATCAATTTGGTTGCCTTTTTCTTTTTTTTAGTTTGCTAATTTTAATTCAGTTAATTAGCATATAAAGTATTATTGGTTTCAGAGGTATAGGTCTGTGATTCATCAGTCTTATATATATAACACCCAGTGCTCATTACATCACATGCCGTCCTTAATGTCCATCACCCAGTTACCCCATCCCTCTACCCTCCTCTCCTCCATCAACCCTCAGTTTGTTTCCCATTTTTGTCCTTTTTTTTTTTTTAAGAAAAAAACCCCCACAGAACTTCCATAATTTTAAGAATTTTTCTTATTATTCAATTGGAACTAAAGTGATAGTCCTAAATTTAACTTCAGTAAGAATCTTATTGAGGTATTTTTGTTTAAAACCAGGTATGTAAAGGGGCATCTGATGGCTCAGTCAGTTAAGCGTCGGACTCTTGCTTTTGGCTCAGGTCATGATCTCTGGGTTGTGAGATGGAGCCCTGCAACAGACTCGGTGCTGGGTGTGGCTCCTAACTGAAGATTCTCTCTCTGCCCCCCCGCCCCCCGCCCCAAGAAAAACACCCAAGTATGTAAAAACAACAAAGTAAATGTATAAGAATCTTGATATTTTACTTAAGTATTTGAAAAATGTAGTTTGCTTATAAAGACAAAAACTTGTAAAATGTTAATTGAGTTTGTGACTGGTTTTAACTTAACACAATATTTTCTTTTTTTCTTTTTAAAGATTTTATTTATTTATTTGAGAGAGAGAGAACGAGAGAGAGCAGGAGAGGGAGGAGGGTCAGAGAGAGGAGAAGCAGACTCCCCGCCGAGCAGGGAGCCTGATGCAGGACTCGATCCCGGGACTCCAGGATCATGACCTGAGCCAAAGGCAGTCGCTTGACCGACTGAGCCACCCAGGCGCCCCTAAGCCTAACATAATATTTTCAAGATTTCATCCATCTTGCACTGTGAATCTTTTTTATGGCTGAATATTCCGTTGTATGGTTATGCCACATTTTGTTGATCTCTTCATCAGTTGATGGACATTTGAATTGTATTTACCTTTCAGTTACTGTGAATCATCATTATTGATATTACTGCTGTTCTGAACATTGGTGTGCGAGTTTTTGTGCAGACCCACGTCTCCATTTCTCTTGGGCGTATGTCAGGGAGTAGAATTGATAGGCTGTATGGTGACTGTGTTTAACACTTTGATGAACTGCCACAACTTTCCATCAGTCAGTATTTTTTGAAATGTAGCTGAATCATCTTCTGAATGTCAGGGAAGATGGGAGAGGTCTGTCGGTCCTCGGAGTTTTGATTGGGACTTAACTCAGTACTTAGGGTTAAGTGACTTTGGGTGTTTGGGGGCGTTTTTGGTAACCATGGTAGACCGTGGCGGTGGTGTTCTCTGCTCTCACTGTTCAAGTGGTTGGTTTGTACCTAAGGAGCATCCACATTTTGGGGCATCACCTGCAGGTTAGCAAACAGGCAGCTTTCAAGCCGGGAATCGACAAGGCAGGTAGATACGCAGGTCTAGTGTAGACACAGGAAACTCTTCGGTAGAGCGGAGAAAACCAGAGCGAGGGTGGCATTTTCTGTCAAGGGCCAGAGAGTAAATAGTTGAGGCTTTGTGGGCCAGCCGGGCTCTGTTAACAGCCACTCCATTGTGCTGTTGTGGTGTAAAAACAGTCGTCGATTGTACATCAATGAATGGATGTGGGGGAGTGCCAATAAAACTTTATTTATGGACACTGGAATTTGAATGTCAGATCAATTTCATGAGTCACAAAATTGGATTCTTTTGATTCTTTTCAACCATTTAAAAATGTAAAAACTAGTCACAGCTCACAGGTCCGACAAGGGGAAGCAACAGGTGGGATTCGGCCTCAGGCCACAGTCTGCGGACTCTTAGCTAGAGGAACACACCTGTTTTGTTTCTGCCTCTCCTAACTTCTGGTTTTTTGAATTGGGAGGACATCGGGAGGTGCAGCTGTGCGAGGCCCATGATGTGATGAAGGCAGAATCCATATTGTGGTCCCTTAGCAAAGGCCTTGTGGATGTTCAGGGAGCTACGACTTTTAGGAATTTGAGGGCTGTCTGGCCGTGTCATGAGGAGTGGTCCTGGACCTATGTACCTGTCCTAACTAAGGGTTCTCGGTCGGAGGCAAGTCCTCACCCCTTCCCAGGGGACATTCGGCCCTGTCTGGAGACCGTTTTCAGGGGGAGGGGTGCTACTGGCATGTGGTGGGCAGAGGCTAGGGATGTTGCTCAGCACGCTGCCACGCACAGGACGCCCCACCAACCGGGATTTAGGTGGTCCCAAATGTCAGTAGGACCAAGATTGGCAAAGCCTACTCACTATCAGTATTTTATATTTTAAATCTTACCCGTCTTGTGGCTATGAAGATGTGAGCTGCTGAGCATTTGATGATAAAACTTGAGTTCCTGCATTTGCTGACACAAATAGGGTCATTGGACTCCCATCTAATACTTAGGTTCATAATATTTAAGCATTTTTTTAAGATTTTATTTATTTGAGAGAGAGTGAGTGAACGAGAACGAGCATGAGCAGGGCAGAGGGAGAGGAAGAAGCCGATTCCCTGCTGAGCAGGGAGCCCTATGTGGGGCTCGATCCCAGAACCCTGGGATCACAACCCACACGTAAGGCAACTGCTTGACTGAAAGTGCTGCCCAGGTGCCCCTTTAAACTTTTTTTTTTTTTAGTGTTTCTGTTATTCATTTAAATTGAAGCATCAAAAAGTGCTGTTCTGTGAAGACTTAGGAGACCCACTGCACTCGGTGGGTGAGGCCCTGCTTTTTTATCTTCTAGAGAAAGCCACCGGGTTTACTTTTCCAAACTCCAGAGGCCATGTTCTGTGAGCAAATGACCTCACTCACGACTCTCTGACACAGAAAGGGAACTGTTGAGGCCAAAATAAATCCTGCATATGTGGTGAGAATCACAGTGTCTCAGAGGCTTCATCACCAGCCCACGCGTCTCCTAAAATTCGTGTGAGGACCTCATGTACGTTGTAGAGAAGCTGCTTCCGGTTTTTCAGTCTTAAAAGTAATTCAGTCTGGACACTGATACACAGATTCTTTACAAGTATTGGCTTAAACCAACATCATGGGAAAAGCAGAGCTCTTACGTGGGGGCTGTCACTGGCGGTGTCTCCACGACTGTGTGCTGGGAAGTCTGGGGTGTGTGAGTTCGCATTGCAGTGTGGGAGAGGACGGGACGAGGAAAGGACGGTCGTGCTGCCTGTCGTGTGTCCGTGGTCTGCCCCTTGTGACGCGGGCTGTCTGAGCAACGGTTTGCTGTTACTAGGTGGAACACTTTGAGGAAGGCTTCCTTCGGGGTCTTCCCCCGGACAGGCAGAGATGGGTCAGTAAATAGGGTGGTAAGCTTGCAGAGTTGGAGAGAGGACTCTGTGGCCACTTGGGAGGCACACAGATGGTTTCGGGGGTAACCCCAGGGACCGGACGCCTTTCCTGTCACGTCAGCATCTGCCATTGATGTGCACACGGGTTTTGGATGAAGGCCCCAGCCAGCCATGAATTAACCCAGAAGGGTGGCCAAGCGCAGAAAGGACCCTTTCTGAATGCCGCACCCCGGGGAGGTTGTTTTGTTCAGTGAAGAGCGGCATTATTTTCCTAACACAGGAACCCCTCCTCTGCGCTCCCAACCCTGTAGCCTCATTTCCTACTTAGAAGTGCAGAGCTGTTCTCATGCAGATTATTTCTGCAGACTCTGCCAGGTTTTAATTACATTTTAATGAATGTGCAAACAGTTCACGTTCATAGGAGAAGATTTGGAAAATACGAAAAGCACACACAGAGAACTCTAGCGAAATTCCACCCCCAGAAGTAGATGTGAGACTTTTTTGGAGAGTTATCTTCCGTGGGGGGGGGGGGGGGGGGGGGGGGACACGTGCCTGCAAAACAAAATTTGGCATCATGCACGTTCCATCTTGAAACCTACTTTTTTGCTACGTGACACTGTATCATGGACATTTTCCCCAGTCATGAAATATTCTTTTAAGGACTTTATCTTATTTTACTGGTTTATTCCCATATTTTAAATGGTAGTATTGTTGCCAGGACTCTAGTAATAAAATGATAGTTGTTTGATTATGTTTATAATTTTGGGCCATTTGACTGCAAGTAAATAACTGTAAGCTTAGTGAAAAATCTTACCTTTGGGGGGGGTATCTTATCTTTTCTTACTGTAAAATAAAAGACATCTACTCATTGGTAAATGATGCGAAGCCCAACTAAGTTAAGCAACTACCATGAAACCCCTGTTCATGTTTTCATGTATTTTTCCCCTAGTATTTTCCATGTGTAAATTTTCCTGTAATTGGGGTCAAACTGTAAATGCCATAATTTTTGGAATCATATTGTCATTGAACAGCAAAGTGTTTGAGTAGCTACATGTTGTCTTAATGACAATTATGTAGGAGGAGATAATGCAAAGTGATAAAGCAAGCCTCTTTCACCTCCAACGTAAGCTGGTCCCCAAGCAGACTTTAGAAAAGGATGATATGCAAATGTTACTGCATGCATTAAAAATTTCATCTTCCACTGGTCACTGATGGTGTAATAAAAATAAACCTAGTTGCCACTGAAAGAAACACATCATGAGGGGAGCGAACAGGGAGGGTAGGACCCATGACACTCTAGTCAGAATGTCCACGGAGAAAGGCAGAAGGTGCCTTTTGTTAGGATGAGGTCATTTCGAGCAGATTTTCCAGCACTCTGGCTGTCGGTCCTCAGGCTGCATGGAGAGCTGAGCCTTTTCCAGATTACTTTAAGCCATGGATTCTTCCAGTGTCAACACCAACAGGATAGGAGGGACGAGGAATGAGACAAACTTTCTTCCATCCCTGGAGGAAAAGGGTGCTTTAAGAGAGTTTAGGAAAATGTTTCACAATGGGGCAGATTGTTAGAAGAGAAACTTCTCCCGTCTAATGATGCTGGATTCGCACTATTTTCCTCCTTTAATCTGCGTAGACCTTGCTCACTATTTCGGGACAAGGCCCCCTCTTGCTGGCAAGACGCTGGCCCTTTCTGCCTTTCAGTTTTGCGCCAACTCCCAAGTAGGTCTCTTGGGGTTATTACGTTTAAGATAATGAAATGGCCATTCGGACTCTGTTGTTTTGGGGCGATCCCCTCTCTTCAGGGAGGATGCTAGCCTAGAAAACCGGGTAAGTATGTGCTAAGTAAAATGAAACCCTTCACCAACATTTCTCTTGCGACTGAACTTTGCACTAATTTGGGAAGGGAACCGTGATAAATAGGAGTTTCTGCCACCTTGAGATGCAGTCGAAAAAAGCAATACTATAAAAAACTCTCCTTCCGTTTCTCCACGGCTTCAACCCCAAGTGACCAAGTGTGCTGGAACGCTTCTGTTCGGCGGGTCCGCTGCGCACACGCCGTCAGCCCTGGGTGCGCTGCCCCCTCGTCTTCAGGCAGCTCCAGGAGGGGGTGTCGTGGCCTTCGCTCGCGGGGGGTGGGGAGGATGCTTCTCCCCTTTCCACGCACTGAAGACCTCAGATCAGCCTGATGGAAGGTGTCTCAGATGGCCCCTGGGTCAGGCAAGAAAATGCACCCGAGTGCACTCCTTAAGAAACCAGAGCCGTCTCGGGGCGCCTGGGTGGCTCGGTTGGTTAGGCGACTGCCTTCGGCTCAGGTCATGATCCTGGAGTCCCGGGATCGAGTCCCGCATCGGGCTCCCTGCTCGGCAGGGAGTCTGCTTCTCCCTCTGACCCTCCCCCTCTCATGCTCTCTCTCTCAATCTCTCTCTCAAATAAATAAATAAAATCTTAAAAAAAAAAAAAAGAAAAGAAACCAGAGCCGTCCGGTTTTTTGTTTTTTTGTTGTTGTTTCCCTTCTGTTGGAGGCCGAGGAGGGTGTCCCAGTGCCGAGAGAGCTCTCTCTTATCCTGGAACTGGAGAGGTTGGAAAGCACCCGTTGGAGTTCTCAGAGCTGGAGCTGGGCACGGATGCCGTTCTGGAAACCAGCTCGGGGTTGAAACGCGCGCTGCGTCCCCAGCCGGACGCGGCGTCTGCGCGTGGTGCTTGCTGTGACGGGTTTGATTCGTGCCGCTTGCGTGTTTGCAGACCACTGGGGACGGGCTCCGAGCCCATTTGCTGAGGGTGGAGTGTCCCGCCAATGCCTCCAGAAGGCCCCCTTCAGTCGCTCGTTGGAGGGATGTGCACTGTTGGCTGAATACGAGGAGTAGCTAGCAAGTCGTGGATCTCTGCTGTGCGTGGGGGCCTGCTCCGAGAACTTCTGTTGAAGCGTTTAGCCCTCCCAGCCTCTCCCAGGCGTAGGGGCTTTCGTTACCCTCCGTTTGGAGATGAGAAACTGAGTCACGTAACCTGCCCGTCGATCTGGAGCTAGGAAGGGATGGCGATATGATGAGAAATCAGGCCGTCTGGCTTCTGAGCCCCCAGGTGCCCCGAATCCCACACATTTGTACCCTGACTTTAGGGGCGCCTGGGTGGCTCAGCCGTTAAGCGTCTGCCTTCGGCTCAGGTCATGATCCCAGGGCCCTGGGATCGAGCCCCACATCGGGCTCCCTTCTCGGCGGGAGGCCTGCTTCTCCCTCTCCCACTCCCCCTGCTTGTGTTCCTGATCTCACTAGCTCTCTCTCTGTCAAATAAATAAGTAAAATCTTTAAAAAAAAAAAAAAAACACCAACTTTTTTTTTTTTTTTTTTTTTTAAAGATTTTACTTATTTATTTGACAGAGAGAATGAGAGACAGAGCATGAGAGGGAGGAGGATCAGAGGGAGAAGCAGACTTCCTGCCGAGCAGGGAGCCCGATGCGGGACTCGATCCTGGGACTCCACGATCATGACCTGAGCTGAAGGCAGTCGCTTAACCAACTGAGCCACCCAGGCGCCCCCCTCAAAAAAATCTTGTACCCTGACTTTATTGTGGGCGGCACGGGCATGTGCCTGCTAAAATCGTTCTTCCAGAGTGAAGAGAGGACACAAGCCAGCCTCGTCCCCACATGATAGACGTTAATGGCGTTTCACATCAAACCTTAGCACAGACGGCGTTCTTCCTGCCCTGGGTCCTGGGGAGCGTTCGGTACATCATACAAGGTCAGAACTGTTCTCACACAGCAGCGCCCCCGCCCCCCGCCCCACGGTTCCTGTACTGCCTTCCCGTTCCCATCTTCCTCCCCAGATGCTGTCTTCTTCGGCAGGAGTTTACCCTCCCCTCTTCCAGAGCTTCCCTCCTGGGAACTCGGCCGCCCCCTGTAATACTTTGTGGGGCTTATGGGGGCTTAACTATTGGAGCCTTTCGTTATTTGCAGAGAGGTCTTACTAAGCAGCTTAAAGGAAGAGGTGTGTGTGAGTGAGTGTGAGTGCCCGTGTGTGTATGAATGTGTTTAATTGCTGGTATTGCCAAAACCCCGTGCCTTGAATATAGTAGATACTCGGTAATTTCTCCAGTACCCGCTCATTCCTCATTTTCCTTGAGCACAGAAAATGCCGGGCAAAGCACGTGTGTCTGTTTTTATTAGCAGTAGGATTTCAGTAAATATGGGGATAGGATCCGGTGACGCGTATCTGACGTGAAGGAGCTGCTGCTTTTCCGTGTGAAGGCCTCTCATGCTCTTCACACGGCTTTCTTTCCTAGGAGGAGTTTGCTGGAACTAATACACGGTGCTGATGATCAAGCACCAGCCAGAGTTAGAGCTGTGGTGGCCTTGGCACCCTTACGGCGCCTCTAAACAGACCAGCCTCCCCGTGTTCCGTGGGCCTGACCTGTGTTCTCGTTTCCAGTGTGAGTCTCTAACGGAGGGGAAGCAGGGTGAGGTGAAGTGAGGGGACTCACTCGTTCTTGCAGCGTTGTTATTTTGGCCGAGGTATCGAGTGGTGAGAAAGGCCTTCACAACAGGGACGGGCCAACACGGGCCACGATGCGTCAGCCTCGTGAGTGTGAAGCCCAGAACCTCATCGGACGGGGGCGGTTGCTGAGTGGCTTTGCAGAGCATCCTCAGGGATGCATCCTTCTGGAAAGGGGCACGATGGGGTCATGAGACCCCAAGAGAAGTGTCCTCTGTCCTCGGTACGCTGTGGCTTCCCCTGAAAATCAAACCACTGGTCGTTTCAGATGGTTCTGTTTTCTTGACATGAAGCGTATAAGTTAAAAATCAGACTGAGGAGTTCCCTGGAGGAGTCCCAATTCATAGAGACGAAAAGGAGACCGAAGAGTGGGTGCCGGGGACCAGGGGGCAGGGGAGAAATGGGGAGTTTGTGTTTAATGGAGTTTCAGTTAGGGAAGATGAGAAGGTTCTGGAAATGAACGGTGGGGATAGTTGCACAACAGTGTCCGTGTCCTTAATGAATTGTACAGTGTAGGGGTTATGATAGTAAATTAGGGGTTCTGTTGTCCGCATTAAAAACCAAAGAGCGAGAGACGGAGCTGAGCCCTTCCTGTAAATTTGACTTTTTTTGTCTGATGTAGAGAACCCTGGCTGTCCCGTCCCCGAGGAGAACTTGCACAGACCTAGAGCAGCTCATGCTCAGGGAGTCACAGCCTTGCCTGACTTTTTCTTTTCCATCAGTAAGAGCTGTTTCATCTTTAAGCACAGGCAGGAGTGGGGGGCTTGGGAAGCTTTAACTCTACAGTTAAAACCCCTCCTGCTGCTGGGGTTGCTCACGACCGGTTATCCACAGTAAAGAGGAGGACGGGGGCACCCTCCTTCCGTCTTCGCTGGTGGACAGCCTCGGAAGGTGGCAGCTGACCGGAGAGGCGGGGTGTCCTCGCCGACGCCCAAACCGCACACGCTGTGTGGGGCCGCCCGACTCCCCGCTTGGTCGCTGCTACACTAGGAGACCTTGAACGCCACGAACATCAGTGCATGTCCTCACGTGAAAGTGCACAGCAGAACCCTCGTGGAAATGCAGCATGTCATTCTCACATCCGTCTGTGAAATTTCCGTCTGCTCTAGGACGAAACGGGAGAGGTCACTTCACTTCCCACGCTTATGAGGGGATGTTGCTGAGGTTGGCCTGAACAGTAACTTTTGCCAAGTGGAGATCAGCCATTTTACCCATTGGTGTCAGAGTAAAGTGGACCCATCAGAACCACCACCACCACTTTTGAGCATATTGCTTAGACGTATGCAACTATACACCCCGTTAATTGTTGGTTTCTCTGATTGCAGTGTGATCAAACCCCATGAGTTCAGGGGCACCTGGGTGGCTCAGTCGGTTAAGCGTCTGCCTTCGGTTCAGGTCATGATCCCAGGGTCCTGGGATCGAGCCCTGTGTTGGGCTTGCTGCTTAGCGGGGAGTCTGCTTCTCCCTCTGCCCCTCTCATCTGCTCGCGCGCGCTCTCGCTCAAATAAATAAATAAAATCTTTAAAAAACAAAACAAAACAAAACCCAAGGAGTTGAAGTGGATTGAATTACTGCTGTTAGATTTATGGTCAGTTCAAAGAATGTTCTTGTGTCTGTATTGAAATAGTCTAAAAATATGTATGTATGTTGTACTTCAACGGTTACTGTAAATCCTTTTCTTTTTTTTTTTGGAGTTAGGTTGTATTTTTATTTTATTTATTTTTAAAGATTTTATTTATTTGAGAGAGAGAGAGAGAGCACAAGCAGGGGGGAGAGGGAGAAGCAGACTCCCCACCGAGCAGGGAGTCTGATGTGGGGCTCCATCCCAGGACCTCGGGATCATGACCTGAGCTGAAGGCAGACGCTTCACCGACTGAGCCATCCAGGTGCCCCTTTATTATTTTTCTAAAAGATTCATTTATTTATTTGAGAGAGAGCAATCGTGGGCATGTGTGCGTGAGGAGGGGCCAAGGGCAGAAAGAATCTCCAGCAGACTCCGTGCTGAGCATGAGCCGGATGTGGGGCTCGATCTCACTACGCTGAGATCAAGACGGGAGCAAAATCAAGAGTCGGACGCTTCACTGACTCAGCCACCCACGCGCCCCTGGAATTATATTTTAAAAGAAATAGTCATTTAAAACCTAGTTAAGAAGTTGTTCAGTTGTGGGGGAGGTGTGATCCAATTACTGTGTTTTCAAAAATTAAACTATGTAGTTGACGTAGAACAGTCGGGGACAGAGGACAAGTCTTGTTGACCAGATGACATTTCACTTGGCTCTCTTGCAGGCCAAGGCTGCTTTCTGTTGTCTTTTCTCTGCTGCTTACAAGTGAAAAAGCCTTTAAAAAGTTAACACTGTATTGGGAAAAGCTTATCCTAACTTAAAAATTTAGAGAGAAATTCAATCCATGATCAGAAAGCAGGAGAGCCCGACCTGAAGCAGAATTTTTCCTAGTTGGAAAAAAAGATGGTGCATGAAGAAAAAGAGGAGCCCAGACTAACAAAAATGGCCCACAGTCCTTGGTGTCTCGAGGATGGGATAGTCTCCTGCTCCAGTGTCCTGTGTGAACCCATGTGCAGACACCTGTATTTATTACAGACACTTGTGGGTGGCGAATGAGAATGTGGCTCTTGGGGGTGCTGGGACATTTTCTCCTTAGAAAACAGAAAAGATCTGGATGCTGAAAGAAGAAATCCATATTTTATTTTCTGATGAAACTCCTGATAATCTTCTAGAAAGATTTTACATAGGCTATCTGAAAAAGCCCGGCTCTTATGGTGCATTTTCAAGGATGACTTTTAGTTACATGGCTGTGTCATTCAGCAACAGCTGTGAGCCGACCCCGCATTTCCCTGCATCTTCGTAAATGCGGTTCCCGTCAAACACAAAATGCTGATTTTTCTTCTCCAGAGAAAACCAGCAGCAGTTTTGCAATTTGGAACATTTGGCAACGTCTGGAGACGTGTCTGATCATCATAACTCTAGGGGGTGGGCGAGGTTGTGCTGGCCTCTAGTAGATAGAGGCCAGGGAAGCTGCTCAGCATCCTCCAGGGCCCAGGACGGCCCCAGAACAGAGGATCATCTGGCCCCAAATGTCAGAAGCACCGGCGCTAAGAGCCTGTTAGATTTCACTTCTTCCTGAGCACCCGGCGTGACAGAATAAAAGAGAATGGAGTGAGGGGGGGGTCTGAGGCATTTCAGACCGTGGTGACAACGTGGTGCAGATGGGACAGCTTCACCCACAGACGTGTCCTTCTTATGGCTCTGGAGGCTGGAAGTCTGAGACCAAGGCTCTGGCCGGTTTGGTATCTGGTGAGGCTCCACTTCCTGTTCCCTAGATGGGCATGTGCTCCTTGTGTCTTCACTTGGCAGAAAGACCGAGAGCTCTCTGGGGTCTCTTTTATAAGGGCCGCTAATCCCATTCACGCGGGCTCCACCCTCATGACCTATGACCTTCCCACGGCCGACCATTCACAACAGCATGAACTGACTGGTCGTTACTGCCGCACGTGAGGGCACCAAAGGTCTGTTCAGCGTTAGCATTCTGTGGTGCACATTTTTGTTATTGTTTATTTTCTCTCCCTTCAATAATGGTTTTTTCCCCCCCATTTGGTTATGCTCTGATTTCATAGCTTTTTATTTCGTCTCTAATATTTTCCTGACACTGTCTTACGAGTGAATTCCCCAGGACGCAAATAAACCTCAGGACAGATCTGTATTTTGACTGTCAGGTTTTCTTTTCAGTATATACGAAAGTACAGAATATCACCAAAGTAACTAAAGAAGATAAGCCTTTTTGAGTGGCAAAATTCTGGTAACTAAAGTGAGAATTGGAATGACCCAAGAGGCAGTGTATTGGTTCTCCATTGCAGCCTAATGATGACCACAAATTTCCCCAGTAGCTGGAAACGACACCTTTCTCATCTGGCAGTATGTCTGGATCCCGAGTCCAGCACGCCTTTGCTGGGTTCCCTGCTAAGGGCCTCACAAGGCTGCAGATAAGGTGGTCGCTGGGCTGCATCCGCCTTTGGAGCTCGGGTGGAGGGGAGGACGTTGTCTTCCAAGCTCGTGTTCTGGGTGGAATTTCAATTCCTTGTGGTCGTAGGACTGAGGTGCAAAGCTTCCTGGGGGCTGTCCCCAGTTCCATGGGCAGTTCTCATAATGACAGCCTTTATCTTCGAGGCCGGCAGGAGAGTGTCTCTCTCTAGGCCACTAAGAGTCTTTTTTTTTTTTTAAATAATTTATTTATTTGAGAGAGACAGAGACAGTGAGAGAGAGCTCGAGCAGGAAGGATGGGGAGAAGCAGGCCTCCCGCGGAGCAGGGAGCCCGATGCGGGGCTCGATCCCAGGACCCCGGGATCATGACCTGAGCCAAAGGCGGAGGCTTAACCATCTGAGCCACCCAGGCACCCCAGGCCACTAAGAGTTTTATATAATAATTAGGAGAAGGACATCTGGTCACCCTTGCCCTAGGACATAACCTAAGGAGGAGAGTGACATCCCTGTCCTTTGATGTGTTCCGTGGGGTGGAAGTGAGTCACACGTCCTGCACACACTTGGGGAGGGGATCTTAGTAGGGTGGGGCCCCCTGGGTGTGTCCCTTACAACTGCCTTGAGTGTGAATCCTTGAAGGTCTACTTTGCCCTTTATTCTCAATAAACAAAAAGTTAATTCTCATTTAATGATAAAGGTTTTGCCACCAGTAAAAATGCCTGAAAATGTATGGTGCGGACTCTGAAGACAGTTCCCCAACAGCCAAAAATGTTTGTGGTTGGTAACCTCACTGAAAGGTGTCATGGCCTTTCTTGGCTTTGGCTCTTTTTGGAGTGAGTGCTGTTGTTGATGTGTGCATTCTAGTTTGTTGGTGTGTAAGAAGAGTTCTGCTGCTTGATTGACTTCTCTCTCCTCTCTGGGCTTGCTTGCTCATATGCCAACTGGGATCATTGTGGAGAAAATCAGATTCTCTCTTTTTGGTTGCTCTGTGTCCGTGCTCCATCTTCCTGAGACCTGGCTTCTTTACAGAAATGATGTGACATGCACACTTCACTCCTCACTCATATGTGTTTTCCTTCTCAGTGCTGCCTACTGCCTATGGGTAGAGTGACCATTGCGTTTATCCCTTAAACTTGGAATGAAAGGTACTGTGATTAATCTTTTTCTAGAACAACAGGCGCAATCTGGTCCATGTGGTCACCTGCCCTAGGGGTGTTGACATGATTTCTGGTCTACTCACGAATCTTCTCTGTCTGTCTGGAAAAGTGCTTAGTGTCTTATCCACCCAAGCCCGTCAGAGTGCACTTCAGGATTCCGTTCCTGCTCG
Organism: Mirounga angustirostris; assembly: GCF_029215605.1. Lineage (NCBI taxonomy): Eukaryota > Metazoa > Chordata > Mammalia > Carnivora > Phocidae > Mirounga > Mirounga angustirostris. The sequence continues at coordinate 6,604,621 of NW_026991719.1, forward strand.
TTATCAAATATGTTGTGCTCACAGTGCACACGTATCATTGGTGTGGTTTATTCCTGACCCTATCCCAGCGTTATTAAATACACCAACGCCTTTTCCTCTTTTTATTTTTTTGAAACCTTTCTCCTGGATGTATGTGTGTGTGTGTGTGTATCATTATGAAATTACAGTAACCTTCATGGTTATCCCATCATGGGTATGGTATTTTCAGTCTCAAAAAAGAATGCCGGGACAAAAATACAGGCAGTGTTTCAAAACTCTCTTCTCACTTTTTCTTGTCGTCTCACAGAGGGTGGCTCCCGCATCGTACGGACCTCATCGCTGCGAGGTGAGGCTAAGATGAGCATAACCAGTGACGAGGTGAACTTCCTGGTGTATCGCTATCTCCAGGAGTCAGGTAAGGGGCGTGGGTTTCTGTCAGTAGGAAACTCATCTGCAGTATGCCACGTGCAGGACCATCCACCATTGATTGAGAAACCAGGCTAGGGAAGAAGAAGAGCAACCGACGTTCTTGTTAAGAGAGTTGAGGGAGAGAAGGTTCTGGGGCTGCCCTGCTCCTGGGGTGGGTTGGGGCGTGTGTTCTTTCTTCCCATGATCTTTCTGCCCAGATGAGATCAGATTGCAGTTACGGTCAAGAGCAGTTGGGGTAGACCTGGAAAGGGGCATTAATGGATGGGCTGGTGTCTTCATGGTGTCTGTATATGTGAACCTCTCAGCCTTAAGACCACTGATCATTTGAGCTCCTCAACCACACCCCACCACGGGCCCTTGGCAATTTCCCAAAACCTAGGAATAGTTCTGATTTCTTCCGACGCTTCTGATTATGACCAAGCCATTACTTTCCGATACGCAATGAACAGGCCGGCTGTGTGCTCCCTGTGAACAGGATCCAGCTTGTGAACAGCAGCTGGTGTCCGGCAGGGGGCAGGGAAGGGGGCTGGCGAGAGCCCGAGCCCCGGGGGCTGGCCGGGCTTTGTCACAGTACAAACACAGCCCTCTGAGGCATCCTTGGATGCCTCCGGGCCTGGATTCGTGCATTAGACAATGTGGCAGCTGCCTCCCACAGCGCAGCCTCCACTCAATTTAGTGGCTTGCTTGTGGGTGCTTTCTTAAATGCTCAAGACTCTGAATTCTTTTTTAATTAATGTTATTAGATTTTTAATTTCTAAAGCAAATATTGTCTTCAAACTTTTAAAACTTTAAAATACTTCATTTGAGACGTACAAAATGACATTTATGAAAAACATGGTTGTTACCACCTACCTGCCCAAGTTAAGAACTACACCAGTTCCAGGCCCGAGGGGTGCCTGTGTTCAACTCTGCAATGCCTTCCCCTCTCTCTTTTCAGTGCTAACTGTCCCCCCCCCCCCCCCCAGTTTGGTGTTTGTTGTCCCCATGCACTTACTGTGCATACGGTGTCTTCCTAAGCAGTGTGGATCCTGCGGTATTAGTTCGGGACGGCTGCTGTAACAAAGTACCACGTCTGGGGCAGTTCGAACAGAAATACATTGTCTCACTGTCTGGAGGACCCAAATCCAAGTACAAAGTGTGGGTGGTGGGGGTTGCTTCCGAGGCCCTGAGGGGGTCTGTTCCCATGCCTGTCTGCTGGCTCCTGGTGGGTTGCGCACCATCGTTGATGCTCCTCGGCTTGCCGAGGCATCACGCCCAGGTCAACCTTCATCGTCACACGGCCTTCTCCCCGCCTGCTTCTACCTCTGTCCGAATTTGTCACATTGCTCCTTCTTGTAGCTCTTCCTTTTAGGATCCTTTCCTTTTGGAAATAGCCCTCCTGATTTAGGGCCTCACCGGACTCCAGTATAACCTCATCTAAATGCATTACATCTGCAGTGACCCTGTTTCCAAATGAAGTCACTTTCTGAGCTGTACCAGGGGGCCTAGGACTTCAACTTAGGAATTTGGGGAAGGATACAGTTCAACCCATAGCAGTTGGCCCTGTGCGTTTTTAAACTTTATACACTTGGTATCATAGCGCTTATGTTCTGCAACTTGATTTTTCAAAAAGGAAACCAGTTCCTGGGCCTCTGTCTTCCAAAGACACATGGACAAGTATGATGGGAAACCAGCTTGTGAGGCCCTGGGTCCGGGCTGTTCCAGAGTCAGCCAGGAAGGCTGAGCTGGGCGGGTGTTACATCCAGACCACATGGCTCAGGCTCTGACCCTTGAACAAGTTCGTTGCCCCACCAGAGCCTCTCCTCTCCTGCAAAAAAAAAAAAAGAAAAGAAAGGGAAATGGCTATCCTGGGCAAAAGTAATGAAGAACACTGGACACGTGGCGTGTTATAAACAGACACGTCTCCCCATCTAGTCCTGGATCTCTGTCCCTGGGGACCCCAGCTAGCATTTTTCATGGGAAGTGCACATTCTTTCTCCATATATATTAGATCATTTGGATCGGCTGTTGCGCAACGTAGTATAAAAGAAATTGATAAAATGCGTATGACCTCAGCCCTGTGGATCTGGGGAGTCAGCACGGCTCTCATACCTTACTCACCCCGGGAAGTTGGGGAACCGCCCACCTCGAGCATGGGTGCTGTCCTTTGGACTTTGAGCATTGAATTCAAGATTCCTTCCTTTCTGTGAGCATCCTTCTGCACAAAGATAGGATGGAGGCAAAAACACAGAATGTGTGAAGAAATCACAAGCTGAACCTCAGGATGAATACGTGATGTGGAAACCTTGTGCCTAGCCTGGGTAGCCTGGAGTGAGGGTGCTCGGTTGGCTGGTCCCTGGGGAGGCCATTGGCCTCTTTGAATAAACATGGAAACCGTCCCTCCCCCAGAAAGGCCACACTTCCTTTTCTCGTGTTTGTTGATAAAGCCTCTGTCACCAGGCAGCTGAGGAGGGGAGTCGGGGGCCAGGAGGATAGGATTTCAGCCCTGTGGATTTTGTATCTGTGAGCTCCTGTCCTGCCTGTCCGAGTCCTTACATACACGTGTGGCGTGCGTCTTCCAGAAAGCCATGCCTGTGCTTTCCTCTAAGGACCGTGTGAGTCCTGGAGTCCGCCACAAGGGTGTGTTCAAATGCAGGCAGAGAAGAAATACAAGAGGTCCTTTGGGGGTCGTTTGCCGTATTTTTCTCAAATCCTCAAGTTTCGGTTTGGCACGTATTTCTTGAGCGTCTACCCAGGGCAAAGATCTTTTTCTCAGCCTATGGGTGTCTCCTTTCTAGCTCCGGGGGGTGGGGTGGGGGGGCTGGCGCAGAGAAAATGCGTCCCTTGATCGTGCCTCCCCTTCAAGCATCTCTGCTCTCCCCCGCGCACCTACAGCTACTCATCAAAAATAAGCCCATGTTCCCATAGGTGTGACTCATTCCTCAACGCCTCCCAATCCGGCTTTCTCTGCCAGAAGGCACCAGGAGGTTCTCTCTTGGCAAGGCTTTTGCAGCAGGCCCCATCCCAGTGCCTCGTGTGGAGGAAGATGGGTTCGGAGGAGGGGGGGAGGGGGCGGTGGGCCGGGGATGGCCTTGCGTGAGATAGACAGCTGGTTCTCTGGTCCCTGTGCTCTTTGCCTCGCCGGTCGGGGACAGCCCCAGAAAGTTCCAGCCCATGTGCTGGCATGCAGTGAGGAACAAGTGAGCTAGGCTTGCCGGTGAGGCAGGAAGGAGCTGGAGTTGCGGGCTCCAGCACCAGAGTGGCCCAGTTGGCTTGGGCCGTAACTGTGGCAGTGCGGCTTTGAGGGCTCGGACTTTGCTGGCCTCCGCCTTATGGGGGTTCGTCGCGTGGTCACTGTTACGGGCTGTGCCATTTGTAAAGCAGCGGATTGAGGGCTCCCCCGCCCCGCCCTCAGCTCGCCTCACCATCCAGGGTTGATGGAAGCAAGGGAACAAGGCAGAGGAATGGGTTTCAGCCTGCATAGGCTGGTGTGAGCAGGTCCTCCGAAGACTGGGTGCATCGCGAGTCGCGTGCCCCTGCTCTTTTCTGAATGTCGCGTGGGCAGCTGACGCCTATTCCAAGTCCGTATGAAGAGCGGGAAACGTCAGTACGCGAGTCGGTGTGAGTCCGCTTCCTCTGGGGCTTCATCCCCAAATCCCAAGTTATAAAGGAGATCGTTTCTCCCAGACCCAATTGGGAAGGGGGTCAGTGGACACGAAGCATTGCCGGAGGGTGGCCCTTCACCAAGCAGGGAGGCTGGCTGCCTGGAGTTGCCCAGACCCTGCTGGTGAAAGAGCCGCAATGCACGGGTTTGGGGGATTTGTGAGAAGAGGGAGTGTCTGTGTTACGTCGCGTCCGCAGGGCCAGCTCCCTGCTGGCTGGTCGGAAGGGTGGTCCGTGGAGCTGGGTCAGTGTCACGGTTGAGTCTGAAGCGGAGAGACGGGCCGGGGGTTTGGAGCCAGAGTTTCCGCAGCAGTTAAATGGTGACCAGACTCTCTTTCCATGGTCTCGGGCGGCAGTCTCAGCCTTCGTGGGTTGCATCTGTGCTTTTAAATGAGGGTATAATTTTCATGCGGTAAAATCCATCCTTTGTAGAGTATGGGTTGACAGTTTTTGCCAAATGTGTCTAGTCCTGTAAGCACCAGTTACCATCGAGATGATAGGAGAAAAGCCCATCACCCCAGAAACTCCCCTGGCCCCTTTGTAATCAGACCCTCTCCCCCGCACAGCCCCTGGCAAGCCGCACTCATGTCCAGTCCCCGGCCTCCTGCCTCTGCAAGAGGGTTGTCTCCGTGGACTCGGGCAGCGTGCAGCCTCCGGAGTCTGGCTGGTCTTCTCAGCATCCTGCGCTGGAGAATCAGTCGCGCTGCCGGATGCGTCGGCCGTCGGCTCTTTGTTGCTAAGTCGTATTCCGTTTTACGAACACGTATAGCAGTTGGCTTGTCCATTCTCCTGTTAAAGAGCATTTGACTTGTTTCCAGGTTTTGATGATCACGAGTAAAGCTACTAGAAACATCTGTGTATGGTGTTTTTGTGGGAGCATAGGTTTTCGTTGCTCTGGGGTAAGCATGTAGGCGTGGGATTGCTGGCTCGTGTGGTAAGTGTGGGTTGAAGGTTATCAGAAGCCTCTGCATCCTTTTCAGTGTCACTGGGCAGCAAGGCACTTGAGAAGCAGCAGTGGTTTTGTAGACGCTGTTGGCGGCGCTGATTTGTGCCCGTGGGCCCAAATTACACTCCATAGGGTGTAATTGGAAAGTAGGTAAAAGGATGTCAGCCCGGCAGACGGATCTGCAGCATACCCATGACGCTTTACGCTTCCTCTGTGGGTTTAAAATTAGCCTTCTTGAACCTGTGCGGGGTTGTGGTTTCCGCCAGGGACTTTCGCCCAGATCTGCTGAGTGAGGGAGCATCCATCCGCAGATGCATGCAGTCTCCTCCCTCGGCAGCGCCACTGCAGACGTGAAAGTAGACCGCTCCGCAGCGCGGGGAGACGACTGGGCGCCAGGACCGGCCACACGTCCATCGGGCGGGCTTCGGGCAGAAAACACGATTCCTGCAGACCGGGCCCTACGTAGGGCGGCTACTGAAAGTCTGCACACTGCCTTGCTCGCACGCCCACGGTACTCAAGCGTCTCCCCACCTCGCGTTTTGGGACTGACATCCTCAGCCCACTTAGAAGAGGCAGACGCTTCATAAAACGGCTCCACGATCGTTGGTGGTTCTGCTGGCGAAAAAGAAAACACAAGTGAGAAATTGTTTTGTCAGGTTGCCGGTATGTTACCCCGCAGTGCGGCCCCGAGGGCTGTCGTTTCAAACATTTCAGGTACTAAAAAGAGCTCACCGTTATGGGCGATGGTAAAAACGGATTTATCCTATCTCACAAATCACCTGGATGATGAACTTCTTTCTTCATTGGGAAAGGTTTCAGGTATGATTGAAAACTCCTTATACAGAGAACTTCCTTTCTGATTTGTCATGATTTGTCCTCGAGAGGCCGATTTATTTTGCATATTTGTTGCTCCCATTAACATCACAATGCATACTTTATTCACAGAGGAGCATTGGCAGTTTCCTGAATGAAAATCTACATCTTAGACACGTTCTGTTTTCCTGAAGAGCCGTATCTACATGTGTGTTGACCAGCTACGTAGAATTAGGCATGTTTCCTTGGATTTATATAATGCACACATAGTTCTGTATTATGTATCGTCCTTGGATAGTTCTAGATTATGTATCATCCAAGGAGGAAAGTGAAACATGTGCTCAGCCTTTCAAGGCTTACAGCAGAACCTAGGTGCCATTGCTCATTCATTTCGTGGAGCTTCTAGGCCAAGACAAATGGTAAAGATTTCCTTGCCAGGTGCCAAGCACTCTGTTTCGTGCCCTGCGATGCCCCAGTGTGAATGAGGTCGGCGTGGTTAGGATGTAAGAGCAGAGCAAGTGAGGCTTCGGCGGCATTTTGTCTCCACAGCATGCCCCAGCACAAAGGTAAATACGGTGGCTCTGTTCTAAACACACAGAGAGCTTTTACTTTCTGGAAAGATTAGGGAGCAGTTTCAAAATCACGCATGTGCGCACAGCCGCTTCCTGGGGCCAGTGGGGAAAGAAGCCTGTTTGGATAAGAGAGAGAGCCAGGCTGTGCTGGGTGAACTAGCCGAGGTCCCTGTAGGGGTGGGGACAGGGCTGAGGGGGGTGGGTTTCCTCTTTTCTGGGGAGGCCACCCACAGCAGGTGCCCAGCTCTTTCCTCAGAAATAGTACAAGGGCACAGAGGTCCCCTCAGAAACAATACCAGGTGACCTGGGGCCTTTGAAACTGTACTTTTAATTTTATTTTATTAAAGATTTTATTTGAGAGAGAAAGAGAGCACAAGCAGGGGGAGTGGCAAAGGGAGAGGGAGAAGCAGACTCCCCACTGAGCAGGGAGCCCGATACAGGACTCGATGCCAGGACCCTGAGATCACCACCTGAGCCAAAGGCAGAAGCTTCAGCGGCGAGCCACCAAGGTGCCCCCAAAACGGTACTTTTTAAAGCCAGCCCACCTGGATTCAAGCAGGGTTCCTGGGAATTGTAGTTCATCAGTGGAAGAAACCCTTCTCTGGTCCCTGTCTCCTGAGCGGGGAGCCGTCAGTTACTTCAAAAATGACCGTCCCCCTTCTGCTGGCCTCTTGCTGCATTTTTTTAGGACATCTGCTTGGTTAGAGATAGCGAGCAGTTCGAATGGAGTGTCCTGTCTGTCCCCGCTCATCGTCATGGATTTGTGAGCTGTTGTAGCTGGAGGGATGCAGGAGAACGTCATGGACAGCGGTGCTCCCTTCCTGCAGAGATGCGCTTCTGCCTTGAGGGCTGCAGTTGAATGTTCTTTCAGAACATCACAGTGGAGACAACCCCAGTGTCCACGGGCGGATGAACGGATAAAGGGTGCGCCCCCCCCCCCCCCCACAATGGACTGCCATGCAGCCTTACAAAAGGAGGGATGTTCTGACGCACCTGCAGTGTGGATGAACTTGGAGGGCCTGATGCCAGAAGCCAGACGCACAAGGACAGATGCTGCACGAATCGGCCGTCGTGAGGCACCTGGAGTCGTCAGATTCATAGAGACAAGAAGTAGGACAGAGGTTACTGGGGGTGCAGAGGGCGGGATGGGGGCTTAGTGTTGGGTGGGGATGGAGTTTGAGTTTGGGAAGATGACAGAGTTCTGGAGAAGCATGGCGGGGATGTGTCCCCAGCAGCATGTACGTACTTAAGGCCACTGACCCGAGCACTCAGAAAGGGCTAAAATGGTACGTTCTGTGTTCGTGTGTTTCACTGGTAAGTCACAGTGCTACAGGTTGGAAGTTTCACGTAGAGGTTATTTCAGAGGTTGAGGTCTCAGAAGGAAGAGAAGAAAGCACCTGAATTCCATGTTGACGTTATTACATTCAAGGGCTTTTTAATAGCGTTAGGGACAAGTCCTTGGCACACACAGTGCCATTTGTAAGCTAAATTGCTGTCTGATAAAATCCAGTTATTTAAAAGAAAAGAAACGGAAAAGAGCAGCTTCATTGGTAATGGCCGTATATTGGAAACTCCCCAAATGTGCCTCGGTGGGTGATCGGCTCCGCAGACCCTGGGGTCCCTCTCGGCAGGAAAAAGGAATGAACTCTGGATACGTGCCACAGACTGGTGAGTCTCCAGAGTAACGTGCTGGCTAGGACAAACCAGTTTCCAACACTACATCCTGGACGCTCCCATCTGTTGAACTTAAAGTGATAAGACCGTAGGCACGGCAGCTAGGGTTGGGGTGGCTGTAACTACAGAAGGGTAGTTTGGGGGAGTTCGGTGCTCATGGAAAAGCTCTGTGTCTGGACTGTGGCGATGATCATGGCATGTGGATACATAGGATAAAATTGTACGTGGATTAGACGCACACACGGACACGCAGGTCAGAAGGTTTGCTGTCTAGCGACCAGTCAACGAGAAGTCGTTGTCTTGGTTGTGATACTGTGGTACAGAGAGAGAAGATGTCACCACTGGGGCAAGGCTGGATGAAGCGTAACACAGGACTCTCCTCTTTCTGTGGCTTCCCGTGAGTCCGTAATAATTTCCTAATTATAAAAAATAAACCCAAAACACAATTTTGCATTTCCAGTATCTGCAGTGTTGTGTGTGAGAGAGAGAGAAACAGGGAGGTCAATAATGCGAAGACAGTGAAGACGTTTTAATTAAAATTTGCAAGTCATTAGCCATCTTGTGGGCCCAGGCTTTGATGGGGCTGTTCTTTTGTATAATGGATTCGAGTAACGGCCATACTCACTTGAAAATGGATGGCCACAGAAACCTTGTGAGCCTTCTGGCAACAGAAGAATAATGAACAGTCATCTGAAGGTGAACAGCACTTGTCTCATATAGAGTTCGAAGTGTTGCATCCTTGGGAATTCAGCAAACTCAGGTGGACATTGTATGCCGTGCCCACCTGTCTGGCTTTTCCTGGGGAATTATCATGAGAAATTCTGCATTTGACTGGGGCTGTAGACACTGGGCAGGCCGCATTCATACTGGGGGTGTAAAAGTCTGTGCATGGCTTCTTCCCCACTCCTTTTCAAGTGAGTCTAAAATGTTCTTGCGATGCCCCCTTATGGGGGCGCCTGGCTTGCTCCCGTTGGTGGGGTGTCTCACTCTTTTTTCTTTTTTTAAAGATTTTATTTATTTGACAGAGACACAGCAAGAAAGGAAACACAAGCAGGGGGACTGGAAGAGGGAGAAACAGGCTTCCCGCTGAGGAGGGAGCCCGATGCGGGGCTCGATCCCAGGACCCTGGGACCATGACCTGAGCCGAAGGCAGACACTTAACGACTGAGCCACCCAGGCGCCCTGGAGCATGTGACTCTTGACCTTGGGGTTGTTGGTTCTTGAAAAAATAAAACGGAGGGGCAAGGAAAAAAAGACCCCCTTATGAACTTTAGCTGAAAGGATTCTATAATACGTATGTGGTCAGCCTAAGAGCTGTGGGCAGATTTGAGGGTCTTGATCCCTGGAGATACTCTGACTGAGCACACATCATGTGTTATCCCAGGGGCTTTCAGCCCATTCGTTATGGCAAGGGTTCTCAACCTCAGCACTCTTGACACCCGGGACCAGCTCATTCTTTATCCTCTGGGGCTGCCTGGTATTAGGAGGCTCTAATTGAGCAGCCCTGTGGTCTCCACCCATTAAATGCCAATAACCCTCCCCCTCCCTGCTGTTATCACCTCCAAGGATGTCTCTGGACTTTGCCAGATGTAGCCTGGTGGGTGAAGTCGCCCCTGGTGGACAACTACTGATGCATCATTTAATTCCAGGATGTTTTTCTTCCAACTGGTTTTTATTAGTAAATGGGGTTTTAATGGGATGCTATTTCTTCACACTTTATCTTCTTGGGCTATATTTTGATTTCTTTTGCTGCAGAACTCAAATAGACTTTAACAATGAGCAAAATGCAGTCCTCATTTTTATTAAGATTTTCCAGGGTATTTTTTCCCCTCGGGGAAGGCGGAAGTCTGCCAAAGCATTCTCTAGCAGATAATAAAATAATTGGGAGTAGCAGACTTTCCATCTGATTTAAAAAAAATTTTTTTTTTTTGGCTCCTGGTGAGGAGGTTAGATAACCAGGAAAAGGGCGCTACTCTTTTTTTTTTTTTTTTTTAAGATTTTATTTATTTATTTGACAGGGAGAGAGAGAGAGCACAAGTAGGCAGAGAGGCAGGCAGAGGGAGAGGGAGAAGCAGGCTCTCCACTGAGCAGGGAGCCCGATGTGGGGCTCGATCCCAGGACTCTGGGATCATGACCTGAGCTGAAGGCAGCCGCTTAACCGACTGAGCCACCCAGAAAAGGGTGCTACTCTTAATATTTGTGAATAATTTGTGTCTACAAAAGTGATAAAGCCATTTTGCCCATTGTAATCCCAGCAGCTGACAAATGACCCAGTAGACTCTGCTGTGTTTCCTAGGACCGTGGAATGCCTTCTTATGCAAGACACGTTTCCACAGATTCGGGAAATCATTTTAAAATGGTTCAGCTATCTTAATTTAAACAAAAGTTCAGGGCTTATTGTTCAGCTGAGTCTCTAAAAATATACTTTGACTGCAGTGGCTCTTTTACATTGCTAATGTGTGTCCCTGTTTAAAAAGAGGATCTTTATGGTAAAGGCAAGCATTTGTTTGAGATAATGATCACCTTCGCTTTAGAAATAATAAAGTATTTGTTTCATCACATAATAGATAGGGAAGACCTGAATAACGTGTCCATGTTACTGTTGGGTGGAAGGACCTTTGAAGTCCCGCGCAACAGTAACAAGACATGCCTTCCTATTACCCACGGATGTGAGCAGCGCCTTTGTGATGGGGTGTCAGGGCTCCTCAATCATCCTCAGACCCTACGATCCGCTCAAGGGAGTCACAGGACTTAATAATGGTTATACTCATGGTTAATTACAGCAAAAAGATCTAGATTATAACGGACAGCACATTGACTTTTTTTTTTTTTTAAAGATTTTATTTATTTATTTGAGAGAGACAGCAGAAGCAAGGGTGAGGGGCAGAGGGAGAAGCAGACTCCCCACTGAGCAGGGAGCCCGACTCGGGGCTCAATCCTAAGATCCCAGGATCATGACCTGAGCCAAAGGCAGATGCTTAACCGACTGAGCCCCCCAGGCGCCCCCACATTGGCTTTATAGTTCACTGTAGGGTATTATATATTTGAAAGTTGCTAAGGGAGTAAATTGCCAGCGTTGTGGCCACATCAGGTAAGTGTAAGTCCAGGAGGTGATGGAGGTCTTAACTAACGTGATCGTGGTAATCTTTTCACGATGTATGTGGCTATCAGATCATCATGTTGTAAAGCGGGAACGGACATGATGTCGTAGGTCACTCTTATCTGCATAAAGCTGAGGCGGGAGAGAAGCAGATGAGCATCACAGATAATTTGCATGAGTCCCGGTCCGGGGGAAGCTAGGCACACACCTCCAGGTGTGCCGTCCCCGGGGACTTCCACGATGGCACTTAATTTCCCCAGCAGCACGTCCAGGGACACACACACGTGAAGTGTTCTAACACCCGAGCTTTGGCGTCCAGAGTTGACATCGGGCATCTGTCCTGTAGGCATGCAGTTTCCGTCCCCAGGGACTTCCACGATGGCACTTAATTTCCCCAGCAGCACGTCCAGGGACACACGTGAAGTGTTCTAACCACCCGAGCTTTGGTGTCCGGAGTTGACATCGGGCGTCTGTCCTGTAGGCATGCAGCTTCCGCTGAGCGGGGACAGAAGGAGGACTAGGGGAGCTCTGTGGCTGCCCTGCCACAGTCCCGAAGTTTAAATCTGGGTTGTGGTTGCATATCTATCATCTGTGCGTATGTTGTACTTCAACTGAAAAATGTAGGGGCGGTTAAGTAGCTGGAGAATGTGATACCCATGCCTTTCATCTAGAAAGAATAAACCGTTGCCCTCGCTAGCTTGGTGGCATCAGTAATTGACACTCCACGTACCCCCTGTTCCCTTTGCACAGTAGAATCTGTGGGGCCCGGTCCTCAGCTGACATGCCTGTGCGGGTGAACTGTTCGCTATAAACCCTCTTGTGATGGTGCTGGTTGCAGATGAGCGCCTCTTCATTCAAAGCGAGTCTATTTTTGTCCTAAACTGTTCTTCTGGTTTGACGATAAAGCCCCTTCGAGTGACAACATGGAATGATGAAGTTGCTCTTTCCTGTGTCCCAGATGTTCTCAGCCGTCCCCACTACCCTGGTTCCCAGGCGACTTTGTACAACCTTTTCTGAGTTGACTGTTCTGATTTGTATGTGCGTAAACGCCAAGATTCACGATTTGCCGTTCTTGTGCTTGTTCATCTGTTAGAGGGCATAAAAAGCAATGAGGATGAAAATTCCTTCATCGTTTATAAGCTCCAGTTGTTTAAATACGTGACCTACTCGGTGTAGCCCAACAACTTCCATTGCTGTGAACATCAAAACAACTTGAGACTGTTGAAGATGCCCGTAAGGTGTATACCGTCGCTTCCTACTTTCAGAGTTGGTGATGGCGTGAAGAAGTCTGAGATGGTTCCAGTTTCCTCTTCTAGCTAAGATGTAGCAGCCCCTTGTCATGGTGCCTGTCCTCAAAATTCAGGCACGATGACATTTAAGGCCGGCCTGCTCTGCAACTCAGATGTGACCTCACGGCGTCTAGCTTTCCTATATTTTGTTTCCTGCCACCTCCCTCCCTTTCCCGTTCTTCCTTCCCGACGGACGAGCAAGTCATCTGGACTGTCGGACCCGACCCTGTCCCTCCTCTCCCCTGTGTTAGCACGTGTTGCTTTCCTTGTGTCCCCTCCGCCGTCCACTTCATACGTGCCACGGTCCCCAAGGGGACGTCCCTTTCTTTCCCTCCCACTTCTGTGTCTGAGGCCAGCGTGCTGCTTTCTCCCCAAGGCCAGGGGTTCACCTGCGTGTCTCCCATCGATGCTCCAGTCCAGGAGTCCACCCCAGCCTTTCCATCGACCGCCCCCCCCAGCCTGGGGGTCCACTCCTGTCTCTCCACCAACAACCCCCCCCCAGCCTGGCGGCCCACCCCAGCTTTTCCACTGACCCCCCCCAGCCTGGGGGTCCACCCCTGCCTTTCCATCGACCCCCCCCCAGCCTGGGGTCCACCCCAACCTTTCCACCAACCCCCCCAACCTAGGGGTCCACCCCAGCCTTTCCACCGCCCCCCCCAGCCTGGGGGTCACCCCAACCTTTCCACCAACCCCCCCAATCTGGGGGTCCACCCCTGCTTTTCCACTGACCCCCAGTTTGGGGGCCCACCCCAACCCCTCCTTTGCCTTGCAGACTGCTGTTTTGGGTGCCTTGCTCCCAGGCATTCCTTAATATAATCCCACTTACTACCACTGCCATTTCCTGACCGCTGACCACCCCCGCCCTCCAGGGAACAACTTCTCCTGTTCCATCATCTTCCAGGGTATCTTTCCTCTGGCCCCCATCTTCCGTTCTCATCCATTACTCCGCCAGCCAGGCACTGCTCCTGTCTTGCCAATGTTGCTTCTGTTCCCGTTGTCACGGCCTTGTTGGAGTCCCAGAGCCAACGTTCATTGAGCACTTACCATGTGCCACGCATGATTCTAAGTACTTGGTGAATAAAGCTGTTACCCCTCGGAAGCAGATGCAACCACGTTTGCACGTCCCGGCGGGAAAGCCCAGGTGCTGAGGAGGCAGCGACGTGCCCACGCCACATTGCTGGAAGTGCTGGACCTAGGATCCAGAGCAGGCCATCTGGCTCCAGAATCTTCCTCTTTTAAATGATTTTTTTTTGGTTCTGTTAATGTGGTGAAATCGTCGATTCACTTTCTGACATTAAACCCTGCATTCCTGGAATGGACCCCACTTGGCCTAGACATTTTGTCCTTTTTTTGTATGTTGCTGAATTTGGTCTGTTAATACCGTGTCTGGTATATTCACGTTTATCTTACTGGGAGAAACTGGGGTGTCCTGTTCCATTTTGAACATCCTTGTTAGGTGTGGGTATTGGGCTCTGCTGGCCTCATAAAAGAAGTTGAGGATTCCAAAATTGCTTTCCTCGGGACCTATTGGCCCCATTCCCTAGTCCAGGTCTCTGCCCTAGAGCAGGGTGGAGACAACTTTCTGTCAAGTTTAGATACTGGAGTGTCTGTCATAGCTCTTCATGTCATCTTTAAAGCACAGAAGCAGCCATGACACACGATTTAGTTTGCAGGCCTCCGCAAGACTTTTAACAGAATGCGGGCGCCCCCCCACCCCCGCCGTGCCCCTTACCTGCAACCCACTGTGTGTGTGCTGAGTGATCTTTATTCCCTTTTCCCTTTGCAGACTTCTGTGGCTCTCCTGGGTCTCCGTGCATATTTCCCAGCCTCAACAGTTTGTGTCCCATCTGCAGCATGTTGCCACATTTTATTAATATTTATTAATATTTTCCTTAAGTTGAAACAGTTCCAGAGATGTGCCAGTCTGTTAGCTGCATGTGCACGACACATATTAAAGTAAATAACTTAGGTTTTAAGATGTTTGCTCCTGCGCTACCTAAACTTAATTGGGGTACCGTCCGAGGTTTCGGTGCCATCAGGGAGGCCTCGATGTCCCGGAATAGGACAGCCATCACGATGTTCACCTCCACGGGAGTGTCGTGAGGGCGTGTCCTTCACCTGGTGGCACTGCCGCAGGTGCTAGGGGACAAAGGACAGAGGAGAAGAGGGAGTCTTGCTTCTTCCCCCACCTCTGGAGGGTCACCTGTCAGAGGCTGATGAATGTAACCTTGGAAGTGTGTGCAAAGGGGCCACAGCACCCCCAGAACAGGGCACAGAGAGAGAACACATGAGAGCTGGGAGGGTCAGAGGGAGAAGCAGACTCCCCGCCGAGCAGGGAGCCCGATGCGGGACTCGATCCCGGGATTCCGGGATCATGACCTGAGCCGAAGGCAGTCGCTTAACCAACTGAGCCACCCAGGCGCCCGAGGGGGAGATGTTTGAGCTAGAATTTTGCAAGCAAGGCAAGGGGAAGACCATTTCAAGCAAGATCAGGAAGCTGGGTTGAGGAAGGCCCTGAGGCTCGGCAAGGGGTTCAGGGAGAAGGAGCCAGCTTGCTGACGGGGACGAAGGACGTGGAATGGGAGGAACAAGAAATCCCAGGCGGTCGGGTTGGCCGCACGTTAAGGGCGGGCGGAAACGCTCGAGCCCCATGCGTGTGGAAGCCGTTGGTTCCTTTCTGAAAGTAAATCGGAAGCTAGTGTGAGTAAAGGATGAGTGAACGCAGTCTGCCAAAACGGTGGCTGTCGAGACCGCATAGCAAGCAGCGGACATGCCTGTGTTGTGTTAGGTAAAGAAGCAGGGATACAGAGTTGTATGGGCGTAAGAATTCACATAAAACGCCATTTGCACGGAGGAAGGGGCTGGAAGACACTCCCCCGCGTGCAGACAGCAGTTTTAGCAGGTACAGAATCACGTGACTTATTTCCTCTCTCTTCCAAATTGCTTTCTCTGTTTTCCCCAAACTCGTAAGTTAATTTTTAAATTTTTTTTTAAGTTGCTAACGTTCTCAATTATGAACCTCTGGCGTAGCCTCCGTGCTCCTCCTATTTGCTGATTTCCGAACCTCCAGTCTCCGAGGGTTCAGACTGGGGGGGTGGGGCCTGGGGAGCTCTGGTGCCAGTAGGTGGAGCCTTTGCTTGCGTTTCCTCGCGTCCTTCTGGAAGCTGGACCGCAGGCAACTCCTCGCGCGTCCCCCCCGCGGGGCTCTGGGAAGGCGGCAGGGACAGCGGCCTCCCGAGCCAGGCCGCCTCTCCCCGAGCCAGTTGTTGGCCCGGGAGGAAGTAGCAACCTTAGTTTATAACCTGACTAATGCTTTCCCCTCCTGGATGTTTCCCATGTTGAGAGGATATTAAAATCTTGGCAGGGCGCACGGGCTGCAATAGTCAGAGGCCCGCTCTGTACTCAGCCACCACCCTTGGGGTCCAGGCCAGATGTTTTAAGTGAAACCCTATTTTAACGAGGTCCTTCTGGTATTTCTTTTGGGCGCCATCCAAGACTGTTCCATTTTACACCAAATTCCGTATTATGGCAGGTCATCTAGAACAGGTCTGCAGCCCATAAAAACATTCTCGCTGCACTCCACTTTCTGTGTCCGAGTGTCAGAATTAGGAGAGAAAATGACGGCTGGGTCTTGAGGATTTCTTTTTTTTAAGACAAAGAATCATAAAGCTGATGATGTGCACATGTGCGGTGATTGAGACTGCAAAATCAAAAAGGATTTTCAGCATAGTTTTATGCTTTTTACCATGGGTGGAAGTCGAGTTTCCGTATGATAAGAACGGCGCTTTGGGCAGAAAATGTAATCCTCTGGTGAGACTAATCCGTCACTTCCAAACAGGAGAAGTGAACCCACAGCAAAGTAGCTTCCAAAGATGAGGGTATGCGTTTTGTGTTGACAGCTTCTAGCTCCGTCTCTGTGTGTGTGTGTGTGTGTGTTTCTCTGATTTATCGGACCCAGCTCCCACGTCGTCACCCCTGGCCTCCCTGCCATCTTTATTTGGATCAGCGCCCGCCCCCACCACCTCCAGTCACTCCTGTCCCCTCGCGGGCCAGACAGCCGCAGCTCTGGTGCGGACACCTTGACGATCCGCCGTGAAGAGGGATGTTACAGGAACGTCGATATTCAAAGAAACCTAAGGAAGTGCTGCATAATAAATGAGCAGTCCATGCAGCCTGGGAGATGGGAGCAGGGTGTTCACCGAGCCACAGGGCCCTGCCAACGGCCGGGGCTGTGCATCTCTCTCCCTCACAGGGTGGCTTCCGCCAGCACGCGAAAATCATATTACAGACCCGCCAACCACAGACTCTACAGCGTGTGTTTTCACTTCCTGTCCAATAAGGGACATCCCCACCTAGCTGCTGCCCCTAAAAGCTAGTCCCAGTTCCACCCTCCGTCTCTCCGGCTTCCTGGTTCCTCTGTGTGGCCCTGTGTGGTGTGGTGGGGCCCGATCTCTCGGGAATTGTAAGTGATCCGTTCTTCTTTCGATGGCATGAACCCCTCCCTCTGTGTGGCTACTGAGTCACCTCTGTAAATTAAAATCCTCTGGGTTTGATGGCGTACGGAGGTCATTTCTAACCTCTACGTAGAGTTTTAGAATTGAAAGGGGTGTTGGAAGTTGTTTAATTCCACCTGTTTGTTGTCAGAAAAGGAAGCCAGGGAAGCAAATGAGGACAGACGCAGGCCTTGGAGTGCGTGGTGAAGGGTGCTATCTTTATAAGCAAAGAGAAACCGTGCCCAGTTCCTCCATCACTGCATCTGACTCTGTTTGCAGTCTCTTTTATTCCTAACACTGCTCTCTTTAGGGGAGTGTCGTCGAAAGATACAGTTCATCTTAGTTTGCTTTGTGTCATGCAGAAAGCATTCTGCGTCGCTTTTGCAATATAGATCTTGTTTGCAGCTTAGTTGGCTGAAAAATGTAATATAAATGGTGTTACTGATAAAATGATCTTCCTGTTTTTTAAAGGGGCGCCATTTTGAATCATTTAGAAGTTTCTAAACAAATTTCAAGAGTGTCCTGTGTGTGGGTTAAGAGCATGGACTCGGGAGGCGCCTGGGTGGCTCAGTAGTTAAGTATCTGCCTTCGGCTCAGGTCATGATCCCAGGGTCCTGGGATCGAGCCCCATATTGGGCTCCCTGCTCAGCGGGAAGCCTGCTTCTCCCTCTCCCACTCCCCCTGCTTGTGTTCCCTCTCTCGCTGTGTCTCTCTCTGTCAAATAAATAAAATCTTAAAAAAAAAAGAGCATGGACTCGGGGGTCAGATGGCCACTTCCGAGCTCTGTGCCCTTGGGGGAATCACTTAACTGCTCTGTGACTCAATTTCCTCATCAGTAACATGGAGTTCATAAGACTAACTCATAGGTTGTTGCCAGCCCTGAGCAAATTCATGAAAAGGGCTAAGCCACATAATACGCACTGGCTATCCTTACCTTTATCCTTACTCTCAGGTATCATGATCGTTTTACAGTTCAGGTATACATATGGCCAAGAGTCGTCTTTGGTTCTTTTGTCAGCTGTTCCTTGTATGGCCATCAGATTTGTTTAAAAACTGTTTTCCTTCTCTTACACTGTCGGCCCTAAATCCTTCATTCTTGTCCTTTTCCTTCAAGGCTTTTACTCTGAAAATAGCAAGGACTCCGGTTTATTCCGTTGCTTACTGCCCCTTCTCTCCCATCAGCCTGAGTGGTTTTTCTCAGCCTTCCTTGAGTTTCCTTCACCTGCATCCGTCTGCAGCCGCAGCTGCTGCCCCGAGGTGGGTGCTCTGTGTGTCAGGAAGGGAATGCAGATGGGCTTCCGCCCTTCAGGAAGCTTCTGTCTCCTCGGAAGCTGGGAGGTGCGGAAGAATGGAGAGTGCTGGGCGCTGCTGGAGCTCAGGAGGGACATTCCCTCCCGGGACGACAAGACGGGCCTCCGCAGAGCAAGGCCATCCGGCCGAAGCCATGACGACTGAGCAGGTGTCCGCAGTGGGGAACAGGGGCGTTTGGGAGCCGGCTTTCTCGCCCTCTGACTGGTGAAAGTCGGCCCGGCCCCCTCTTTGTCATGGGGCGCTGTGCTCTGCACTGTAGGATGCTGAGCGTCCCTGGTCTCTCCCTGTTAGGTGCCTGTAGCAACCCCTCACCCATGCACAGCCCTGTGACAACCAAAAGTGCCTGCAGACATTGCCTGCGTCTGCTGGGGCGGGGGGGACGGACGGAGTCACCCTCCCTTGACAACCATGAACCCCTGTTCTAGACCGAGAGACCGGAATGAACAGAGGGACTCTCCAGGGAAGCGGGAAGCAGGTATGTGCTTTGAGCAGAAGTGCCCGGGGAGCCCCTGAGAGATGCCCCCGGCTCACGGCCGGGTTCGAGGGGCTTCCAGGCCCAGGCTCAGGCGACAGGTCTTGCCCGGGCCTGCGGGCTCTTGATGGCTCTGGAGATGGAAAACACCAGACTCTGCATGCTGACCCAGGGCAGATACTGTGACGGTTTGGGTGACGTCCGTAGTGACGTCCGCAGCATCTGTAAATGCCGTGTGCCACTGCCCGACACGGGAAGCTCTCGCTGAGCGTCCGCTGCCCTCGTTACCCGCACGTCGTCAGGTGGAGAGCCTCTGGGCTCCTGCAGCAGAATCCCACGGACGGAGGGCTTAGAAATAGCACACATTCGTTTCTCACGGTTCCAGTAAAACTTTATTTGCAAGTACAAGCAGTGGGCCGGACTTGGCCTTCCCCTGATCTAGACAGTTAGAATTTAACGTGCCCATTGGCTTTGGGTGGCTGTCTATATTCCAAGCATGCAAGTTCATTAAATATTTAATAAAGATTCTGCATTTATAGACGCCTCAAATCGGTGCCCTTGGTATTCGGTTCGGCTGAAGACACAAAAGCACCCTCACAGCTGCCATGAGTATTCTACGTCTGCTTTTCTCTGCCGAATAAGCAGCATTTCTAAGGGCCAGAGAGCGATAATTTAGTAGGTTTTGCTGACGAAGGAGGCCAGCATTAACGGGGCAGAGTGGTTCAACTGTATCACTAACTCACATGGTTTGTGAAGCCCTTTGTGGAAGAGTATGGTTTAGCGATGGGGCAACTGCAAGAAACAGAAAACATGTACTTGCTTTGTTTTAAATCTACTTTTATTGCCTAGTTGGGTGAGACCAATTCATGTACAGGCTCTTTTCCTCTCTCGTGAGGAAAACAGGACTTTCCTCTTGAAGATCTCGCCATGCTTTATATAAAATGTAGTGCTTATTTTAAACTTTTCCCAGTTGATCACGAGTACACCCTTTTTTCTCCTTGGAAATACTCTCACCTTATCTGGCTATCCCCCGTTACTGTGTGTTACCTGAATTCTGTGACCCAAGTGCCTATGGAGGGTGACAAGCATCCACCCATTGCGTTTATAAGTCAAGCAGAAGTGTGAGTAGACTGTGGATAGTGTCCTTTGGGGGATTTAGTTTTTCTAGGTTACTGGTTCTCAACCGTGTCGGGGTCAATTAGGCAATATCCGGAGACACGTTGGGTTGTCATGACGGAGAGGAGGCGCCTCGGGCATCCAGTAGGTAGAGGCCAGAGGTTGTTCCACATGCTACAACACACAGGGCGGTGCTCCCCACAGCCAAGGATCTGGCCCCGATGTCAGTCATGCCACAGCTGAGAATCCTGCTGTCGAGAGCGTTAGCTGGGCTGCCTCTTACTAAGTAGGCGGCAGGCCTCCTGGCTGCAGCAATGACCCCAGGCTGGCTGGGTGTCGGACACCAGGGACGCTGATGCTCTGCCCTCACACAGGTCTTTCATCCAGGTACCACTAAGCTCTTTATTCTCCTCCTTTTGAACAACTTCCACACCTGCCGTCGGACTAGTCCTGAGTATTTCCATCTCCATCATTGACATAATGTGCTTTTTCCTATTGATGTCCTCTTGGGTGGAAGAAGAGAAGCATTGAAGGCTGAAGAGGTGTAAGGCAAGGAGTCTTACCGCTCTGGCAGACTGCAAATGAATAGACTTCTTAGCCTTGGAATCCAGTTGGGAGGAGTGGGGCGCTGGGGGTGGTGGAGGCTGGGCCAGCCCCAGAGGGGAAGCATCCTGCCTGGAGGGGCCAGTCTTCCAAGATGGCGCCTTATGCAACACACTGGCACACGGCGGAGCTCCAGTAACCCGAGCCTAAGAGAAAGTGCTCAAGCAGGCCTTGCTCACACGGTCTGTGGACATGTCCCAGTTCCATGATGAATGAACATCAGGACTGCAAGGTATCCGAGTGATGGTTTCATCCAGTCTCCTCACTGAACAAACAAGGAAAGGCAGAGGAGGAAGGTTCCTACTAGTTCAGGGTCTTCTCTAGATTCAAAAATGTATGCAGGCCTGCAGGTCTCACATCCGGTTCTCGCATCAGCTCCTTGAGGTACGTTTTATCCCCACAGCATAGAAAAGGAAACAGAGGTCCAGCCAAATGATGTGACCTGGCCCAGGCACTCAGTGGGGGATCGAGGACAGACCCAGCGCTCCTGACTGTTCCTGACATAGTCTGCACCTGGCCCTCCTGCTTGCCTCGATGAAATCGGGTTGGCTCGAAGTCAAGAAAGTCTTCCAGACAAATGAACAAATGGATGAAAAAAGCATTGATTTAGAGGCCATGCATAGATTCGCCCCGAGACATGCAGCTCATGTAAATTTATAAGCAAATAGGAGGACTGGTTTCAGTGGTGACATGGAACATTATTACTGCGTGTGTTTATAAAGATACCCGGTTTCCAGTCATAATTTTCTGCCCCCCTCCCCCCAATAGAGGACACAAGTGTTAATCACAGATGTTCAAGCTCATGGCTCTCCCGTGCACCTTTATCTGCTCAGTCATCATTTTGCTTCAGTGGGGGAAGTTCATTCAAGCGATTCCTCTCCCAGCCTCTTTGCAGTCTTAGACTCCCACGCCCTTGGTTCATCTCTGTCCCCTTCTTGCAGCAAGCCTCAACTGAATGTTGTCCAAATGTCTGCAAAAGTGGGCTCTACCTCGCAAGACATCATGACGCACAGAGATCAGAAACTTAGGCAACCAGACCTTATACGTGACATTTAAACACCGGATGCAAAAGGAAATCAAGGACATAGTGGAACGTTGGGTTAGAAGTGGGCTTGCGGCTTGCCCTTTGCATGTTGCCTACGCTGCATCCGTGGCTCTGGCCGATGGGAGCCAGAGAGGTCCGGCTAGGTAATGGAGTGGGCATCCACCCGGGAATTGAAGAGTTCTGGTTCCTGTGCCTGTGGGTGTTCAGGGTCCGATGAAACGATGAGTCCTGTGACCCCATAGCTAGAGTTGAAATTCTGCTTCTACCTCTCAGCGCATGCATGAACCCTGGACCCGTTACCAAACTTCTCCAGTATTTCCTGTCCTTGTGTGTAAGCTGTAACAGCACTCGCTGAACGGCCACCTCGAAGATCAGGGACACCGAGTGCCCAGATTTGCTTAACAGCAGTCATGAGGTCAGAATGTGCTGTGGGTTGTGTGCCTAGAGTAGCACTATGGCCAGTACTTGAGAGGATGACGCGGGAAGGGATGGAGGAAGGGAGCGTTCTGCTGGACCGCATTTTGGGTCTCCCCCAGATTCTTCTGTTGGGATCCTAATCCCCCCCCCCCCCCCGCCCCCCGTGATAGTATTCGGAGGCAGGGCCTTTGGAAGGTGATTCGGTTGTGAGCCCGGAGCCGTCATGAATGGGATTCGCGTCCTTATGAAGGAGACCCCCACAGGGCTAGCTCGCCCCTTCTGCCGTGTGAGCGCCAGAAATCGGCGCTCGCCACACACCGGATCTGGCCCCTGGACCGTGCGCTTCCCGGCCTCCAGAACTATGAGAAATCAGTGTCTGTCAGTCCCCAGGGCTGCAGGGTTTAGGTACAGCTGCCGGCGGGACGCACGAGGCGTAGAGCGCAGGCTTGACCTCTCCTCCCCGCTCGTGCTGTGAGTCACCGAGAGGGATGCCTCCCCCGCAGGAACCTGTGTCGGCCGGCGCCGGAGTCGGCTGTCGGCGTGGGCCTCCGCCGGCGGCTTCCGTGGACAGTTGTCAGTGGAATCGCCTGGTGGGCTGAGCGTGGCGTCCCGCTGCCCGACTTCGGATGTCAGCCTGAACGCCCAGGGCCTGTTGGGGACCCTGGCAGGAGCTCAAGACCTGCCCGTCTAGAAGGGGACGTCGCAGTCAGGGTGGCAGAGGCCCAGGGTGACCGGGAGGCCTCAGCGAGGTCGTGGCAAGGGCCTGGGGCGGTGCTGGCCCCGAGCAGGCGCCGGGTAAGTAAGGCTGCCTGTTCTATGAGTCCTGCGGTGGGTGTGGCCCCGCCGTGGACTTTGGAAAGATACCAGGAAAGAAGAAACGGCTGTGGAACTCAGTGTTCCGCCCTGTTCGCCCCAGGGGGTGGGGGGCAGATGGAGGAGGAGGTGGGGGCCCCGAGAGTGGGGAGTGGGGTCAGCAGCCAGGAAGAGTCCTGAGTAAGGAGGCCGTCACACGCAGGTGCAGGGAAGAGTCACTGGGTGGTGGTTCCGTCTTGGCCCGAGGGGTAGGGGACAGGTCTGAGGCGGAGGGCAAGGTAGAAGGCAGATGGGAGGCGGGTGGAGAGGGCCTTGGCCTCTGGCCCTCGGAGGCCGGAGATGGGGGGAGCCTCAGATGCGGGCCTGTGCGGCGCTTGTAGGCACGTGTGGTTCGGGAAGGGATCTGCAGCCCGTTGTAAGTCCCCGTGGCTGGTACAGGACTCGAAATAAAGAAAGGACGCGTTTTATACATTCCTTATAATCAGGCACTGGGGGATGAATGGGTGGGCTGAGGAGCAGCAGAAAGTCGACGGGGAAAAGGAGAGGAAAACGCAAACCCAGAAAGCTCCTTTCACGGAGGAACATTCCCATCTGCTGAGCGCTGCGTTTATTGCAACGGCTGGTTGTATTTTGCTCTGGGGAAGGCAGAGAGCCGCGGTGTGGAATCTGCTGGAAGGCGGGGCCCGCGCCATGCCCCTGTCGGTCTGGCTTCTGAAGGTGGGGTGCCAGCAGCAGGAGTGTGGGAGGCCGTGTGCAGGCCTCGCAGGCCAGCAGCGGGGACCCCCCAGGGAGCCCCGTGCGGCCCACCAGCGTGTAGGATGAGCCACTGGTGATGGGGAGGTGCTCGTGGAGGAGGCCCCCGGGGAGCAGGATTCGAGGGACCCCCCTTACAAATGAGGGGTTGGCAGAGCTGAAGGGGGTAACCCCAAGACTGGTCAGAGCGGTCCAGCCTCGTGGGATGAGCAGATTCTGGCCGCACAGTGGGCAGAGCATCCTGGCAAGGCAGCTGGAGGGTTCACCGCCAGAACTCCCGCTGCCTTCCCTTTTGCCTGATGAATGTCCAGCGTACACAGTGAGAGAGTTCAGAGCGCCACGGTGGGAGTGCCTTTGGCCGCACTCCACCTCCAGGCAGGGAGCTAAGCCTAGGGGCTCCTGTTACTCACAAGGCCTGAACCCCACAAGGCTTCCCAGTTCCCGGGCACCCCTGGCCGTCCCAGACCAAGCAAGGGGACGGTACCCCCAGCAGACTGGGCTGCCCCCTTGCAGGGAAGACCTGCAGCAGCTGGGAGCTCCGGCCGCAGGGTGCCCCCTTACTCTGCTTGAGGAAGCAGCGGCCAAAGCAGGTTCCCGATTGCCCTCGGACCCCGCAGGGGTCCCCAGCACCTCCTACCCCCTGCCCTGCCACCTCCCTTTCTGGAAGAAGGCATTGTTTTGTACACGTGGTAACTACCCTGATGAGTGCTGAGGGAAGGACGGGGAGGAGCCAGCATCCCATAGCCAAGGGAAAGTTACCGATTATTAGATAAATCGACTCAAGCCACCCCAGTGGGTCTAGAATGGTCTCTTTTTCTTCGGATGTTTGGCCGTGTGGTGCCTTGGCCCCCGCCTGCCATGAGTGCTCGGAGCCCGGCTAAAGAAAGGCACCCTGTGTGCACCGCGGCTGGGCTGGGGGACGCCCAGAGACCGGAGCCGGGAGCTCTGGAACGAGTGACGGCAACACGGAGAAGGCCCAGAGTTGCACTTCTGCAGCAGAAACATTTCCCCAGGGGGCACCTGGGTGGCTCAGGCGGTGAAGCGTCTGCCCAGCTCGGGTCATGATCCCAGGGTCCTGGGATCGAGCCCCACATCGGGCTCCCTGCTTGGCGGGAAGCCTGCTTCTGCCTCTGACGCTCCCCCTTCTTGTGCTTTCTCTCTCCGTCAAATAAATAAAATATTAAAAAAGAAAAAGTTTATCCAGGGCAGATTATGCTCCATTCTGCCGTTAATAACACCGAAACGGCCCCACCTCTAAAGCTGTTTCTGTCCCCTGCACACAGGTCTGGGGCCGCTGCATCTCTTCTGTCTCCCTGCCCATTGGCACCGCTTTGCCCCACACCGGAGCTCGCTGTCCCGCGCCCCCCGCGCCCCCCCAGCTAATCCCGAGCACCTGCAGTCCGTGCAGCCGCCATCGGCTCTCCGTGGCTGGGCCTCCCGCCACCCTCCATTTCGGGCCTCACGAAAGCCTGTGCTCCCCCCGTCTCTCGCTGCAGGTTTTTCCCACTCGGCGTTCACGTTCGGCATCGAGAGCCACATCAGCCAGTCCAACATCAACGGGACGTTGGTGCCGCCAGCCGCTCTCATCTCTATCCTGCAGAAGGGACTGCAGTATGTGGAGGCCGAGATCAGCATCAACGAGGTACGTGCGCTCCCGGGGCGCGGGCCGGTGGCCTGGCCCCACCAGCAGAGCCCGGCGACCGTGGAACAGCTCGGAAACCAGTCATGGCCACGCCAGCCGTGGCCCGGCTGCGGGATTCCTTCCACGCTCCCTCGCTTGGAACGGACCTGCTCCTTACAAGCCTGTCTTATTCTGCGTTCTCTGTAGCTTTTAAAAACTACGAAAGTAATACATCCTGTACTCGGCCACCCGTGTTCCTCCACCCGTTTCCGAAAACCCACATCTTTGAAAAACACCCGAATTTCTGCCTGTCCTGTGCACGTTCTTCCCTGAGTGTGGCCCTCTCCTCCTTCCTCCTCTCAGATTGGGTGCCCGGAGGCCGTGTTCCACCGGCCCCTTGAGGCCCCGTCTGGTCTCTTTTTTCCACAAAACTGTTAAATGTGGGGATAGGAGCGTGTGACCCCAGAGGGCGCCTTCCCGCCAGCTCTCAGATCGTGCGATCCTGCCACTCGATGTCTCCATCGCCTGGTGTCCATGTGTTCAGTCTGTCGAGAATCCCTCGTGGCATCTCTTCCTCACTTCCAAATTCCAGCACGTCTGGAGATGAATAAAAGGGCGCGTCATTTGTGACTTCGGTTTGCGGTCACTGAGCAGCGGGACGGCATGCTTGCAGAGTTTAAACTGGGAGGTGTTTTCATTGTTCTCGGCAGTTTCTACTTTCTGCCAAGTGGTCGTCCCTTTGAGGCGTGACTCTGTGAAGAAGGTGGTAGGGAAGCGTGCTGACCGCTCGGTCAACATTGGCCACACCGTGGCCAGAACCAAAGCATGAAGGTGGCTGACGAGGTGACCGGCTACTTGCTTACACATTTTCCAGGGTTTCCTATTGTTTCGTTGCTTTCAAGTGCAATATTGTACGATGGCCAGAAGTCAGCTGGGGTCATGGGTCATTTCGATCGTGTCCCGCTGAAACTCCTGTCGTTCACTTCTTCCTAATTTCCGAGGTAATTCAAGTTCAGGATGTGCAAAAACATGTTTGCACGCTCAGCAGCCACAACCCAGAAGCACTGACTTGTTGTCTGACTCTGATACTTGGACCGATTTCTAAGAACTCCGTTCTGTGTTCAGTGTGTATGGAAATTTTTTCATTGCAGATAGAAGCCAGAGAATCAAAACCAGTTGAAAAAACACTCATGGGGACTGAGCACTGCTATTGCCCGTATTTCACGGCTATATTTGGTCTACACCCTGAACCCCAGTGGCAGCAGATGGGTATTTTATTAAGTCACACGGACACGTGTACGAGGAATCAAACATGAATGGTGCCAAAATCTCTAATTTGGTCTTGAGGTTTCCAAAGAGCTGCCTCTCCCTCACAAGAGGGTGGTGGTTCATAGACTTTCTGTACTTATCGTAACATCCGGGCCGGGCTTCTCAAACTCGGCACTCTTGGCACGTGGGGCCCGATGATTCTTCGTGGCGGGGCGGCCTGGATGCTGTAGGACGTTGAGCCACGTCCCCGATCACCCCGTCCCCTCCTCCCCCACTCTGCGCCGCTGCCCCGGCCCGGCCGGACCCCCTGGGCGTCGCTCTGGGCTCCGCACCCGCCGGGCCTGGAGCGCAGAGGCCGCGGGGCCCCGGGAGCTGACGGCCACCCCCTGTGGCTCTCTCCCCAGGATGGCACGGTGTTCGACGGCCGCCCCATAGAGTCGCTGTCCCTGATCGACGCTGTGATGCCTGACGTAGTGCAGACACGGCAGCAGGCCTTCCGGGAGAAGCTCGCTCAGCAGCAGCAGGCCGGCGCGGCGGCGGCGGCGGCGGCCACGGCGGCCACGGCGGCCACGGCGGCCCCGGCGGCCGTGGCCCAGCAGCACCCACCAAAGAACGGAGAGGCCACGGTGAACGGGGAGGAGAACGGAGCACACGCGATAAGTACGTGCGGGGCTCTGGGGTGGGCGAGCTTCTGGTGGTTTCTCTCCTGAGTCCGTGGGAGTCGCAGACTCTTCACGCTCTGCTGGCCCTTTCTCGGAGTCCTGGGGCGGGCGGCGTGTTTGCTGGGAAGAGCTTCACGCTTTGTTTCCATCGGCCTCCTCAGACCCGGTGGTCTTCACGCACACGTCCTCGATTTTAGGAAGTCGTGCTGCTCAGAGCACTTGTTTTTTGTGACAGTAAGATGTACCGTGATCACTGTCCGACATCAGAGGGTTTTGTTTGTGGAGGCCCCTGGTCCTCTGTCCGGCCTTCGGTGTTGAGCGCCTTGGGCCGGCATTTGCTGTACTAGCCCAGCTCATGGTTACGGAGCAGGCCGCAGGCCCCAGGAGACAGCAGGTGCGGCCTTACGTGGTCCTCCCCAAATGCTGGGCACTTAGTGTCTCTTAGCTAATTGCCCTAAAGGACGTGGCTGATCGGAGCGCCTGAATTTCTACCCAGAGAACCGGACTCCGCTCTGATACGTGGCTTATAAACTCAAAGACTGCTTCTGGGTCGACGTTCAAAGCATGCTGTGCGTGCACGTGGCTTGCTTACACGTGGCTCGCTGGTCGGCCGCCCCACGTGAGGCTGTAGTTTGCAGCCAGGCCCTGTGGCAGCTTCTGGTCCACAGGCACAGGGTAACGGATTCTCCTGAGCTAGAGAATCCGACCCGCCCTCAGATGGAGAACCCAGACAGGCTGTAACGCAGATTCTAATAAGTGGGATGACGTACGGGCCGTGAGTCTAGCGTAGAGACGGAAGGACTTCCCACCGGTAGCTTCCATTGTCACTGTTCCTCAGGTCCCGAGGATGGGGTGGGGAAGGCCGAAGACCGTACGCAGCTCGTGCTGCAGATCACTTCAAGCGATGCAACCCTCAAGTTCTTAAAAATGGAAGGAACTAAGGGTCGTTGTTTTCTTAGTCTTCCGTCACAGAAACGAATCTGTAAGTGGTGACCTTGAAGAAATCTGTGTTTGCCAAGACAGAAGTTTTGCAGACTTTTGAATTGTACTGATTTCTTTTAAACCTCATCGGGGGGTAGAAAATCTTAACGGTTGGGGCATGTGGGTGGCTCAGTCATTTAAGCATCTGACTCTTGATCTCAGCTCAGGTTTTGATCTCAGGGTTGTGAGTTCAGGCCCTGCATTGGGCTCCACGCCGGGCAAGGAGCCTACTTAAAAAAGAAGAAAAAATCTAACGGGACATAGCTGCGTAGAGACGGGTACACGCCTTAAAGCAGACTGGCCGCTCACACACAGATAGCCTTCATTTCGTGGGTGCCCGTGGGTTACCTGTCACTCTCCAGGGAGCACATCTGAGGGCTCTCTGGCATGGCACATCATCCTTACTTTTACTTTGTTCCCTGAAGCCTGGGGCCACCTACAGTTTGCGGTCATCTTGCTGCAAGGCAGGCTGAGGCCAGACTATGGTGTCCCAACGGATCGTTCATCCTGACCTTCAAGAATCTTCTGTATCCTGCCACTTGGGAGAAAAACAGCCGCCTTCCGGGATGGTTCTCTTAAGGGTGGCATTTAGCATGCTTGTCTCCACCGTCACCAGGCCTACCTGGGAATTCAGAACCCAGATCCCATGAGTCACCCAGGGCAGGCTTACTCGGTTAGAGAGCCTGGCAGCTCTGCTTGGCGTAAGAAGTCTGATACAGAGGTGGCCCCAAGGAGGAGAAAACAGAGCACTTCAGTCCCAAGAACACGAGGATGTTTGCAGGCAGGGGGTGCAGGGTGGTGGGTGCGCCGGAAGAGTGGTGGCCTCTCCCACTGGGAGTGTGCTTCCCAAGATAAAGAGGTGATACCTCAGACAGGTGCTCACGGATAAAATGTCTCATCCCGTCTGGAGAACAGCAACCTTCGGGCTCGACCTCGCGCTCATCATTCCCCCACCACCAGCCTCATGGTGGTGGTGGTTGTTAGACCTTAGCGTGGTCCTAGTTATGCAGAATAAATAACTTTGTATTTCTCTATCGAATTCGGAAACTGTTGAAATAAAGAAATATATGTAATACACTTACTAAATTACACAAGAGTCATGATACAGTTAAAATTGTCAGAGGTGATGTTACCTAGCACGTAAAAAGAAGATGTGTCTCTGAGAGTAAGACCGTTACAGTCTTACTCGTACGTGGAACATAAGAAACAACGCAGAGGATCCTAGGGGAAGGGAGGGAAAAACCGAAGGGGAAATCATCAGCAAGGGAGATGAACCTTGAGAGACTCTTAACTCCAGGAAACAAACTGAGGGTTGCTGGAGGGGAGGTGGGTGCGGGAAGGGGTAGTGGGGTGATGGGCATTAAGGAGGGCACAGGATGGGATGAGCACTGGGTGTAATATGCAACTGATAATGTGCTGAACGCTATACCTGAAACTCATGACATACTGTTAATTGGCTGATTGAATTTAAATTTTAAAAAATGAAATAAAAAATAAAAAGAAGGTGTCTCTTAACATTCAGGTGCCCCGAGAATGCATTTCTCTTATATACCAGTTAGCCACATGTCTTTTCCTGTTTCCTGTGACAGATAATCATTCGAAACCAATGGAAATAGATGGGGACGTTGAGATTCCACCCAACAAAGCCACAGTCCTTCGGGGCCACGAGTCTGAGGTGTTCATTTGTGCCTGGAACCCTGTCAGTGATCTCCTAGCTTCCGGGTAAGGATGCCAGGCCGGGGGTGCCCCAGGGTCTGGGGCATCCGAGATGTTCTCTCCCTTCTGGAACTGCGCCTTACGGAATACATGCTCCCCTCTCCTTGGTGTGCAGACCAAGACCTTGGGCTCTCTGTGCTGCCCTCCTTCCCAGGTCGTGAAGAAGCCCTCGCTCCGCCCTGTGTTCTCAGTGGGGTAGGGAGCAATGCAAAGATATTTAAAATTGCTAAGGGGTGCCCGGCTGGCTCATTCAATAGAGCGTGCGACTCTTGATCTCTCAGGGTTGTGAGTTCAAACCCACGTTGGGTGTGGAGCCTACTTGAAAAAAAAAATTAAGAGCAACAAAAATGGTGAGGCGAGAAACAGAGCCAGTGAGCGGGATCACGAAGACACGAGGCCACAGGCCAGAGCTAGCTGACAGAGGCAGCCCGAGAAAGGCTGACGGGCTTTGTTTGCACTTGAACGGGAAGCTGAATGCACGTGCGCTTTCCTTCTACAGATCCGGAGACTCGACGGCAAGAATATGGAACCTTAATGAGAACAGCAATGGGGGCTCCACGCAGCTCGTGTTGAGGCACTGTATACGAGAAGGAGGCCATGACGTGCCGAGTAATAAAGACGTGACCTCACTGGACTGGAACGTAAGCACCTGCCACCACGCAGACCCGTTAGCAGCTCCAACTCGGCCGGCGCCCCGGCGGGGCTGTGTGGGCGCAAACACAGGGCAGTGGGCCGTCTGTGAGCCCCCCGCCGCCCCCCGGGGCTGCTCTCCCATTGCCGAGAGCGCCTAGCAAGGCTGTGTCGGGCAGACAGCCAGCTGGGTGTTCGGGGGCCTCCCATTCGGTCCCTGAGCAAGATGAGCCTGGTGGCTCCACGGATGAGGAGACAGAGAGAGGACGGGCGGCCAGGAAAGGGGACCGTCCGGCTCGCCGCTTGGGCGGCGCTGTTATAGGCACTTACCCGTGGGAAGCACGCAGGCCCTCCCAACTCCTTTGGCGTTTGCCTGCCTCACAGACTGCTCTCTGTGTGCGAGCGCATTTTTAACAGCCACGGTCAATGTCTCCAAGTGTCCCTGTGACGTTTCGGATGGCATGGTGCGGGACGTCGGCGGGGTGACGGGGTGCAGTGCGTTTTCCCTGTCCGCCCCGTGTCACGGCAGAACACCGTAGGTCGCCAGTTCAGAGCAGTGGGGCCTCCCGTGGTCCCGGGGGCTCCGTTAGGGTCTTGACTGGGAGCCGAGGCTGCCTGAGCCCCGGGGTCCGGCGAGGCGCCGTCTTGGCTCGCACCGAGCTGTTGGCGTGTGTGTGTGTTTCTGGCCCGCAGAGCGACGGGACGCTGTTGGCGACGGGTTCCTACGACGGCTTCGCCCGAATATGGACCGAAGACGGTGAGCCGGGCCCGCCCGCGTGCGCCTCGCGACACGATTGGCGGGGAGCCGACCGTGGCCTTGAAGTCAGCCGGTTTGTTCTTTCTTTACCTGACAGGCAACCTGGCCAGCACCTTAGGGCAGCATAAAGGCCCCATCTTTGCCTTGAAATGGAACAAAAAGGGGAATTACATTTTGAGTGCTGGTGTAGACAAAGTGAGTATCCGCTTAAAATAGGTCTCAAAAAACAAATGTCTCTTTGATCTGTAGATGCTGACTTACTTTGAATTTCTGGGTAACATCCTGGGTTTTTATGTTTTTGTGTTTAATTCTGAGGCTTTCCTTAACAACGCAGAAGAGCTGCTCTAGGTTTTGTTTTTGTGGTTTTGGTCTTACTGTTCACATATAACACATACTCTCTCAACGTATTATACTGTTCCACAGACCTTTGTGCAGAGCCTCTCCCCCTCCCTTTTTTTGAGGTACGTCATTCAGCGATGGAAAGAGGAAATCCCCCAGTTGCATGTATCCAATGCTTGAAAAGCAAAGTGGCGTGGGATGCACGGGACAGAAACCTTTCCCCCACTGAGCAGTTTTGGAAACACAAACCGTTTTCTCTCGCCAGGCTTCTTTTTCCCTAATGCAGTGAATTGTGACTTCCCGTCGTGGGCTGCAGGCTTCTCTGAGAGCCGGAGGAAAGTGGGCCCGCCCACGAGGGGGCACATCCCTGGCGGGCCACGGGGCACGCTTGGCACACGCGTTGTGCCTGGACAGGGCTGCCAGGTGAATGTGACGGGGCCAGGTCCGAGTGGCCGCGAGCAGCCAAGGGCCTCTAGAAGCCGTGGGTGGGCAAGGAGTCAGCAGGTGCAGGCATCATGTGGCCCTGAGCGTGGCCCACTCTCTCTGGGTCTGCTTCCTCGGTTGCCAAGAGCCAGGCATCAGGACCCCCAAAGAACGTGGAAGGAATGCTTACGTCATTCCTGAGACTCAGCAGGAGTTGGAACTCCTTGCTTTGGAAAAGAAGTATTCTCGAGAAATGAAGCCGAAGGGGAGCAGAAGTGGTTTGTGTTTCTACAACTGTCGACTGGGTCTGAGGACTAGACTGTCGGGCGGTTTCCGAAGGGCTTTACGTTTTCATACTGACGTCAGGATCATTTGAAAACCTGGTTACATGACTGCTGGGTATCCATTCGAGTTCTGCAGTGAATGAACAGTAATAACCAGCACCTGTCAACACTGTCACGGGCGTGGGCTAAGGTATTTACTCTCCGGCCGGCGACAATGTGTGCCGACCCCGCACCAGAGGGTGGCCCTCGAGGTCAGTGAAGAGGGCCGCCGCGCTCGCTCTCCCAAGCCAGTAAACCTTTCTTTCCAACCCGGTAGCCTAACATCTAATGTTGAAACACGCACACGCGCACGCACACACACACACACACAACGTTGTTGGGTCCGTGGCTGCTCATCCGTACTGCTGACTGCATTATTAAAATATTTGTGCAAATGATCGCTGACCCTTAACCACGCACTTTACCGTACACGTTGGCCTCTTCAGGGCTCCCGAGAGAGGAGGTGGGAGCTGCTGCCAACAGCCCCGTTTCACAGGCACGTGCACTCACTTGCCTAGGGACACCGGGGTCCAGGGTGCAGGGCCCGGATTGCCAGTAACTTCTGCCCTTTGACCTCCACACACTTCCGAAAAGTTCTTTGCAGCCTCACCTGCCTCCTGCGCGGGGGCTCATTTTTATATTCCATTTTTGGTGTTCCACCTTCCTCTCCGTCGTGACTCTACCGGGTGATGAGCCAGACGGCCACGGAAAATGCACATTTGGAATTCACTTGTCTTTGGCTCCTACATGCTCTGCTGTTGTTCATCAACCACGGCAGGAATAGTGAGAATGTTCTCGAAAGTGATACCCAGGGAGGAAGGGTCACGGACGGGGATGCTGGTGTTGACCTTCACTGCATGCTTAACCTGGAAGTAGTGACAGCAGGATACATCACAGTCTTAAAAAGCCTTTGTGTAGTTAACGAGTTGTTTCGTCCCTTGTATACTTAGCGGAAGCACCCACTAGCTGATAGGATTACTGCTGTGGTGTGTGGCGTTGTGTCAGAGAGAAGTACTGAAAGAGTTCACGTAGTCTTTGCGTTGCCACATTTGGGAGTGGCTACGTGACGAAAAGAGTTAGGATCCACCAAATGACAAAGTTAATTGGTCTAGGGGCACCCGGCTGGCTCAGTCAGTGGAGCACGCGACTCTTGATCCTCAGGGTTGTGAGCTCGAGCCCCACGATGGGTGTAGAGGTGACTTAAAATCTTTTTTTTTTATTTTTAAAGATTTTATTTATTTATTCATGAGAGACAGAGAGAGAGAGAGAGAGGCAGAGGGAGAAGCAGGCTCCCGCGGAGCAGGGAGCCCAATGTGGGACTCGATCCCAGGACCCTGGGATCATGACCTGAGCCGAAGGCAGACGCTTAACCGACTGAGCCACCCAGGCGCCCGAGATGACTTAAAAATCTTAAAAAAAACAACAAAAAAAGTTCATTGGTCTAGAGCTGAGCCCAAACTTAGAGAACTGAGTTTCAAAGATATTTGGTGCTCTGAGGATTTCATCTGCAATTTTCTGCAGTTGATACAAAATATAAGCAGTTCTTAAAGCAGAATCTTAAGTGCTATGCACAGGGAGGTGGAAAAGTTCCAGTTAAGGTAGAAATTCCAGTTGATTAAGACTTAATTCCCATGCGGCGCCTGGGTGGCTCAGTCAGTTAAGCATCTGCCTTCAGCTCAGGTCATGGTCCCAGGGTCCTGGGATCGAGCCCCATGTCAGGCTCCCTGCTCAGCGGGGAACCTGCTTCTCCCTCTCTCTCAAATAAAATCTTTAAAAAACAAAAAACACAGTCCCCGTGGTGTCAGTGAGCTGCATCTGGTTGCTTCCCTGTCTTCCCTTAAGTTCCTAAGGATTCAGGATTTACTTTGCTTTGCAAGGTGGAGATCATTTTTCTCCGTATTTGTAGGGCAGTGACTCATGCCCGGGCCCAGTGTGACACACTGCTTTTTGCTGGATCTGGTGTCCGCGCCGCGGGGGGTGATGGTCAGGGCCGGGGTCAGAAATGCCAGCTTCTCGAGCTCTGCATTTGGCGAAGTGCTAGAAAGCTGTGTCGAGGTGCCTCGTGGCAGGTTTTTCAGCAGGTGTCCGTGTTGGGGAGGAAGGGGGATCCCCACCCATCAGGGCACTTTTCCCGGTAGTGTTCCATGGAATAGCCACCAGCGCGTGTGGCTGTTAGTTCACAAAATGCAGCCATCAGACCGCTGAGCATAGAACCCACACTGGGTCCCAAAAATCTAGATGAAACACAGGATGCCAGATATCTCATTAATGTTTACGTATCGATTCTATGTTGAAACAGTATTTTGGCCACATTGGAGTGAGCTAAAATATATTGTTGAAATTAATTTTACCGATTTCTTTTTCCTTTTTTTTTTTTAAGATTTATTTGAGACAGGGAACGAGCTTGTGTGCAAGGGGAGGGGCAGAGGGAGGGTGGAGAGAGAATCCTCAAGCAGACTCCCTACTGAGCACAGAGCTTGGGGCTCGATCCCAGGACCCCGAGATCACGAAATGAGCCAAAAGTAAGAGTGAACACTCAACCAACTGAGCCACGCAGACGCCTTTTTTTTTTTTTTTAATGTAGTTATGAGAAAATTAAAAATGACTTTTGTGGCTCACATTGTATCTCTTTTGGACAGTGCTAGTTTAGAAGGAAGGGGGGGTTCACGGTCTTTTCTTGTATGTTAAATTTTTCAGAGAAATCTTTCCATGAAGAATAGTTACTAACTTTTTCTTTTTGTTTGCGGAGCATAGACAACAATAATTTGGGATGCTCACACAGGAGAAGCCAAACAACAGTTTCCGTTTCATTCCGGTGAGTTTTTGTGTTGTTGTTGTTGTTTTAATAATTCCAAATAGGAGTTCATAGCCCTAGGAAATGTCCCTTAAAGTAATCGTGAAAACTTGCAGGAAGGAGTCCGTGGAATGTAGCTGGTAGGAAGGAAATGCATTTCATGGGAAGCCTTGTTCTTTTTTTTTTTTTTTAAGATTTTATTTATTTATTTGAGAGAGAGAATGAGAGACAGAGAGCATGAGAAGGAGGAAGGTCAGAGGGAGAAGCAGACTCCTCGCCGAGCAGGGAGCCCGATGCGGGACTCGATCCAGGGACTCCAGGATCATGACCTGAGCTGAAGGCAAGATGCTTAACCGACTGAGCCACCCAGGCGCCCCGGAAGCCTTGTTCTTAAGCTTTGCAAGATACACCTGCCCTCAACAGCTGCCTGCTCAGAAGTTAAACACAGCAGTGAACCAAGCACAGAAGCAGCGTGGGCGCCTTCTTCCTGCTGTCTCAAGGGGGCTGCTGCGTTGGGGTGCCCTGCAACCACGCCTGGGTCTGGACGCTCCCTGGGAGGACTCCTGGACTCAGCGGATAGCTGTCCTCGGGGCTGAGAGGCATCACTGCGGAAGGACACAGAGCAGAACCCGCAGGCAGGGGCACGTGGGGGGACGTCCAGGGCTTCCGAGGGTCCTCTCCGAGCGGAATCAGTCCACGTCTGATGCCCCCAGAAACGAGTTATGACAACACATGGGAAGGGTCAGCTACCAGGAAAACTGATTAGGACTCAGGGCCTGAGGTTTGTAATTGGGGGCTGGTCCCGTAGGCACCCCTGCTTCGCGTGTGCCCCAATTCCGGACTCCCAGAAGGAAAACGGGTTCAGTACACACCCCACTGTTTGCACAGTTTAGGCACAGGACACCATTATTGTCCGTTAGGCAGTGGTGGGAAACCTCTGGATGTCCAAGTTCCCAGTCTCGGGCCAAGGACCAGCCTTGCCCGTGGGCACTCCTACGGAGAGCAGCGTCAGGCCTGTGGGGGTCCGTCTGCCCCACAGACATGTGTAGCCACCGCTGTGGACCTCACCCTGTCCCTTTGTGTGTTGGGGTCCTAGCAGGTTACATGGGGCAGCCAGGGTTCTAGAGAGTTCCAGTTACCCAGAATCCCACCTGCCACTTCACGCTCTGTGTAGCTCAGTCTTGTTGTTAGATGTGGCCTCTTAAGGACAGACGACCACCTCCCAGAAGGAATGGACTGGGATAAAGATTGGCTCAGACCTGACAGAAGGGAGTGGATGCTCCCTCCCTCAACAGGAAATGTCTCTTCCATTTTGAGGGAATCTAAACGTGTGGAGGGCGTGTTTACTATTCTCTGAGGGCACCCTGACGGGGAGTTTGGGGTGCATGGTGATGGTCTGCATCCACGCGCTGGCCCCATGGGCTCCCCCTGGCAGCACAGCCGATCTCCGTGCCCAGGGAGGGCCTCCGAGCAGGGGACATGGGTCGTCCAGCGAGCCGACGCAGCCAAAGATTCCGTGAGGCAGGACTGGGTTCCGATGCCCGGACACCAGCTCCACACGGTCCTTCAGCTGTGCTTCCTCCTGATCGGGGGGACCCTGGTGGTGTAGCTGGTACCCTGGTACTTTGCAAACATAGCACATCTCTCCCGTGTGTCCTTGTAGCTTGGGGTGGGGTCCACACCGGATACACCCCTTGGGGTGCCGGTGAATTTCGCTCCTAGTGTTGCTTTAATCTGACACCACTGATGATGTGGAAGTGGGGGAACATATTCCAGAACGTATGTTCTCACCGGGAAGTAGGTAGCGCTCCACACGCAGGTGGCTTGGACTTCCGACCTCTGTGGTGTGGGGCAGGGGAGGGTGTGTAGGTCACACGATACGTACCGTTAGTGGAAACTACATGTTCACGTGGTGGACAGCCGTTACCACGGTCTAGTTCCAGAACGTTTCCACCACCCCAAAAGGAAATCCCTTCTCTTTAAGAAGTCCTGCTCCTTACAAGCCCAGCGTCTGGCAAGCCAGTCTACGTGGATCTGAGCGTGTTGCCAGATTACGACTCTGCTCCAGACAGCATCGCGTGGCAAGTAGCAAGTGACTGGGTCCTTCCTGGTGGTCTCGCATTGTTGGCATAAATGACCGAAGTGTCCCGACCTTTGTTGTCGGGGATGATACCATAACGGATTCGGAGCTCAAGAAGAGCAGGTGTGCTCACCCGTGTGGTTGGAGGGAATATCTGAAACAGAGCTCTGGATTCTACTTTTCAGAGAAAAAATATGCCCACGATAAACATCAGTAAGATTCCCATGACACTTTTATTTATGGGGCGCCTGGGTGGTGCTGTTGGTGAAGCGTCCAACTCTAGATTGTGGCTCAGGTCCTGATCTCTCAGGGTCGTGAGATCGAGTCCTGTGTCGGGCTCTGCATTCAGTGCGGAGTCTGCCAGGGCATTCCCTCTCTCCCTCGGCCTCCGCCGTCCCCCCAAAAATAATAAATCTAAAAAAAAAAAAAAATTCATTTATAAAGTTTTTCAGCAGAATGTAATATTTCCCAAAGCATTTCTAAGACTTCATGGAAGGGCTCTCTGTCCCACTGGCCAAGAACACCACCCATGTGTTTCTTACATATTCTCACCCATAATTCTCACCATAATGGTGTATAGGTCCCCATCGCTGGTTCAGTAAGATCCAGGTGTCGTTTGCTCTATTTTTTTTTTCTTTAGCGTGAAGGAGAGTACTAGAAACTGTTCAAGATGGTAACTTGAAAGAAAAGGAAGTGTGCTCTTTTTCGGAGCAAAACACAGATAGAGCTTATAAGGAGGACCGTTTGTCAGCATTCAGAAACTCCTCGAGTTGATGGGTTGGTCTGAGAAATTGCTTTGGCTCGTTAGGTTTTTCCCACGAACACCCGTTAGGGCCACGGTCTGTCACCATCAGCAGGAAGCGTTTCCTCGGAGGCTGACCGTGGACTACCACTCAGCAATAAGGAGCATGTCGTCAACAGACTGTTGGTAACACGGAACAGCCTGATAGATCTCAAGGGGTCTCCATCGGACCAGTCTCCAAAGGTCGCCTGCTGCATGACTCCGTTACATATAACCTTGAGATGAAGAACTGTTGGAACTGGAGAACGCGTGAGTGGAGCCAGACCGTAGGGATGGTGCAGGGAGGCCTTGGTGTGAGTATAAGGTGGCACGAGGGGATGCTCGGTGACCGTGGCACAGTTGTGGATCTGCCTGTGCACGTGGCCGCTCAGAGCTGAGCTCAGAGCCGCTCAGAAGTGGCCCAGCTCCCCCCCGACACACACACTGTACCAGCGTCAGCCTTCTGCTCTTGCCTCCGTCCCGTAGAGCCGCAGAATGCAACTACTGGGGGAGCCTGGATCAACAGTAACATTGCAAAATTAAACTTAAAAACAAGACAAAAACACAAAGCCAGGCTGTGCCTGGAGTGCTGCTGACTGCTGAACCTCACTGGCCCACGTGTGGGCAGGGAGCGCATGTGGACCCCGAATCGCTACGCCCTGCCTCCCGTCGCTTACCCACACCGAATGGTGAGATCATCCTGGGGGCTCCGGGGCTCCTGGTGGCAGGGGCCCACTCACAGGGGGTCAGCCACCCAAGTACAGAGGGTCCCCCTGTCTGGATGGCGAGGGTCAGCGGATGTTAATTTTTACGACCAGGTGCTAGACACTGTCCCCGGAGCT
Source organism: Mirounga angustirostris (assembly GCF_029215605.1). Classification (NCBI taxonomy): domain Eukaryota; kingdom Metazoa; phylum Chordata; class Mammalia; order Carnivora; family Phocidae; genus Mirounga; species Mirounga angustirostris. The sequence continues at coordinate 6,643,306 of NW_026991719.1, forward strand.
GCCCCCCACATGGTCCCGTTTGCAAGTGTACGGACCGCATGCCCTGAATGCAGAGGGTGGCCAGGAATTGAGGACTTGGCCGGCACGGTGTCGTCGGCGACAGCAGCTGCAGTCGTAGCGCGCCGGCCCACGGGCTCATCCCCTGGCCAAGCGCGATCCGCGCCTGCCTTCCGCTGTGCCCAGGCGGGAGGTGGGCCGGGAACCGTGGGGCTACTGTGAAAACACAGTGCTGGGGACGGAACAGAAAGAGATGCTCTCGGCTTCTGAACAAGCCTGGGCTCGCTCTCCACCAAATGCGCCCACCTGCCAAGTGCACCCGGGGAGGGAGCGGGACGAGGAAGCGAATGGGACCTACCCTGCAGTTACCTACCTGTGGAAGATCGGAGGGGCCATCTGATCGCCAGCACATCCTGAGGAATCTGGATTCTTCTCCCGATTCAGTGCTGACTTGCCTTTAAAAGAAACACACGAGACACGGTTAGGGTACTGATCAGTCGATGAAACCTGTGACGAGAGGCTTGCAGGAACCTAACTCTTCCTTCTGTGTCAGAGCAAGGATGCTGCGTAGTCTGACGGGCGGTCTGGGGAAGGGGGGAGCGCTGGGAGGCAGAGAAGTCCATCACCCTCCCCCAAACCCTCAGCAGAGGGCCTGGGAAAGGCCCACGAGTCAGAAAGGGTGCTCATCATATGTCCTGAGCCCTAAGCCCAGTCGTGTCCCCAAAGGGTAAGTCCCCTCCAGCTGATGGGCTGCATTAATGTGTTGCAGGAGACTTTTTAAAATCAAGATATTTGACTATCGGATATGAAATCTTTTTCATCTTGTCTCTTGTTCCCATCTAAAACACATCAAATCAGCCCGCCACAGGGATATTTCTGGAAGCAGTAAGGTGTAAGAGGGGGCAGTGCACGTTCTCACGAACCCCTGTCCCCGCGTCGGGGGGTCCGGAGATGCCACAGGGCATGGCAGCCGTCACGGGGGTCTCTCCAGAGCGTCTGCTCAGCATCCCAGATGTGCACGGACAGGTCTTTATGGACTCTGAGCGGAAGAGGCTGTGTTCACACTGGGCACGTTCTTTTAGTGTGTTACTAGAGAAGGCTCTGGACTCTGCTTCTAGTTGTTTTTAAGTCGGCTGAGCGCGCGCACCAGTAGTAAATGCCGCGGTGTCTCCGCCCCCCTTCCCTGCAGCGCCCGCCCTCGACGTGGATTGGCAGAACAACACTGCCTTCGCCTCCTGCAGCACCGACATGTGTATTCACGTCTGCAGACTCGGCTGTGACCGCCCGGTCAAAACCTTCCAGGGACACACAGTAAGTGTGACTTCCGATGATGGGCCCCTGGTTCCCCAGAAGGTGCCTGCGGCGTCGCTGGTGGCTGGATTAACCCACCTGAGGGCAGGCAGTGACGCCAAGACTGACCCTGGCCCTCAGGAGTCAGAGTTCGATTCCGCAGGAAAGCCTTTTTAACGTAGCTGTTAGGAAAATCTACAGGCGCATATAGGAAAGGATGCTTACAATGAGCAAAAAGATGGGGAACGTTGGCAGAGAAAGGAAAACTATATTCTTAAAAACAAAAGTCCAGTTTCGGAAATCTGAGACCCGAGGGCTATACTGTCTGATACGACAGTTTTCAAGGGGGGGCTGGGGGTTCAGCAGCAGGTGGGAGACTGCAGGAAGGCCAGGGAACCTGAAGCGAGATCCCAGAAATGAGCCGATTAAAGAATGCATAAAAGCTTGAACAGTCTTTCTCGGAGAGGCTTAATGACCGATGGGCCGTACGAAGCCCTCCAGCCAGTATGTGTAATGGAGAGAGAAAAAAGAACACAAAAATCGTATGAGGCATTAATGGCCACATTCTCCTAAATTGGGGGGAAAATAGCAACATGTAATCCAAGAAGCTCAGAGGCCAGTTGACTTCTCATCCGATTCCTTGGTGTGGGGCTCATGAGGCTCCTGGTCGCTTTTCCAGACCAGATCCCTGCAGGCTCCAAACCCCCTCCCCCCGCAGCCCTCCTGGGACACCTGCCCGACTGACGGACACTGTTGTCTCAGCACCAGCTCACTGCCACGGGAGTCCCCTTTTCCTGTGGCCCTCCGGGCCCCTGCTTCTGAAAGCCCAGGCACCAGCTCTCCTGTTACCATCTCCTTGTGTCTCTAAACCAACCCCCCTCTTTTATTTTTCCCGTTTCTTCCTCTCTCCCCTAACCCTACACTCTTCCCCAGACTTCCATCTGTCCCACTGGCGACTTGATCACCATCGCACATTTTTAAATGGGTCTTCTCGCTGCTCGTCGTCCTGCACGAGACACAAGCTAAATGTAGCTGAGCCTCTTTTCTTCCCGAGACCCTGTGAGCCATCCCTGGATGCCTCCTGGGAATTGTGACTTGGGTTGCAGAATCGGGGAGAGCAAACTGCACTGTGGGGAAGGAGCTGGCTGCACCCTCGGGTTAGCTGAGGACAGTCGGGGGTGGGGGCCCAGCTCCGCACTCCTGGGCCCTGAGAGATCTGCCCGTAGGGTCTCCTTTCAGCGGTTGCAGCCAGAGCCACCGTGGCCGCCTGCGCTGGCTGAGCCTGTCCCTGGGCCCCAGGTTCCCCTGGGGTCCGGCATCCGCTTTCTCGTGCACACGGGCACACACCCGTCTGTAGTCCAAGCCCTCCGGCCTCCCTTAGCTCACCCACTGGCCTGCTTATAAAGCAGGCTGCTTTATAAACGCTGTCCCTCGGGGGGCATTGGCCTTCGTCCTGCATGATTCAGCCTCGGGGTCACCTGGTCCCTGGAACTGGAAGGCTTTTTGCAGCCTCATTCCTTTCTGCCCCCCTCCCCCCAGCACACTTGCAGCTGCCTTCTAGAACTTCCTACCTGCGCTGGATTGCACCATCTGGCTTGCTGTTTGCTCTGGATTTCCAGCCCCCTGCCCCACCTCGGGGATCTTGTTTATGGGTGTGTTCCTAACAGTTACCACTTGGGCGTTTCGATCCTGTCTTCAACTCAGATTAAACCTTCCTGTGTATCCGAGGCCTTAAATCGTTGCCTTCCACCTCCCCCCCCCATCACGCCCCCACCCCCAGCACGAAAAGAGAGGGGCCTTGTATGGATTTAGACAGGAAGTAGCCGTGGTATAGAAAGTATGCAGGAAAAGGGTTTTCAAAGTCAGTTTTTAAATTACCATGGTTTTCTGCCCTGCCCTGAATTTTACGTAAATTCATTTGACTGCCTAGTAGTGGCTTTTTATCCTTAGAGAAACGTCGATGAGCGGGTTACGTATGGTGTATGGCGTGCTTGTAGTTGAACGTGGAAGGCAGAGTCAGAGAGGAAGATAAAGGGAAACGCGGAAAGTCCCTGGTTTCTCCGGGAGTCCTTTTGAGGTCCAGCCTCGACGAGGCACTGCTGCCCCCTGCTGGAAGGTTGTGGGATCTGCTCACAGCCTTTCTCCTGAAAACCCTTTGCTCTCTTTCAGAATGAGGTCAATGCCATCAAATGGGATCCTTCTGGAATGCTGCTAGCATCCTGCTCTGATGACATGACGTTAAAGGTAGTGATGGGAGGACAGGCCGTGCGGTGCACAACCCCGGGGGCCCAGTCACCGCTCCTCCACTGATTAGCCCTCTCCCCCCATTTCTGACTCGCTGTCGCTGTCCTGCAGCTACGTCCCGTTGATCCGTTGAGGGTCCTGCAGAGACTCCTTCCTTGCCCGTGGCCTTTCTCACGGGTGCACCCTGGCATGCCGCTCCCCCTCCCTGGCGGGTGACCTGCGGATGGGCCGGCCGCACTCCCCTCCCCGCTGGGCGGCGAGCTTCCCCAGAGCTCACGGAACGAGTGCTCTGGAACCACTGCTGGCTGGAGAAAGGGCATCTGCTCACATTGCTGCCCCTCTGTTCTCTAGATCTGGAGTATGAAGCAGGACACGTGTGTCCATGACCTTCAGGCTCACAGCAAAGAGATCTACACCATAAAGTGGAGTCCCACCGGGCCAGCCACCAGCAACCCAAATTCCAACATCATGCTAGCAAGGTAAAGCGCAGATGGCCCACAGCGCGGGCGTGGTTCCTAAAAGCAGCCGTGCTCCCTCCCCGCGGCCAGGCTAGTCACAGGGCCAGCAAGACTTACTCGCGTCCCGGGAGAGCGGGACATTTCACTGAGCTGTGGTGCAGACGTTTGTGTGCGGGTCCTTCCAAACTAAATGACATGGTGAGCTCGCTTTGAAAGCACCCACAAGACTCTGAAGGGACACCTGACTGGAGGTGTAAGGATGGTTTGAACCATGCGGTTGGAAGGAGGCACTGGTCGTGTGTCCCGGCTGTGAGCACTTGGCTTTGGTGGAGGCTTTTGTTAAGACAGAGGAAGGAACGGAGTTCAGTGGGGACGTCGGGCTTGGTTCCTTGGTTCAACTGGCAGCAGCAGGTGGGGAGCGTCGTGAGCGATGACAGAGGGCTGCCCAGCTCTAGCCAGACCTGACCCAACCGCTGATAGAGTGAACCCCCTGGGGCCCCAGCACTGGGAGGAGTGGGGTGGCCAGGCAGGCCAGAATTGGTCTGTCCCCGCGCTTGCTGGACCCCATTCAGGATGTAACGTCTACTCTAGGTACTGTGTTTTCAAAAGAACATTTGCGGGGCCAACTGAAGAGATGCTGGGACTGAATGCCAGGGTAACTGGGGGTGCGGAGCCCACAGCCGGAAGCAGCGCGGCTGTGTTTGCTTCGCTTGGCAGGGATGGTTTGTGACCCGGAACAGCCATGGGCTTGTGCTCGCGGTGGTGCAGAGTGGGACTGTGGGCGCAGGCGAAGGTGGCGGCCGCCTGTAAGTCGGGAAGAACCTCCGTGTTGACCACGTAGCGGAGCGGTGGGCAGCCTCGCCGAGCAGTGAGGACTCTTGTTTGCTGCAAGGGCTCGACCCGGCGCCATCTCTTAGAAAGCACTGGAAGGGAGTCCTGCATCCACTGAGAGGCTAGAGCCAGAAGAACATGGTGGCCGTAATTCCCTTAATTCGAGTAACGGTCCTAAAACCCACTTAACTGACTGAGCTAAAGAACACACTCCAGTCGGTTTTGATGGCCTAGAAGGTACTTGTGTTCCACGGTCCCCATGACGAGCGTAAATGACCCTTCAGTCGGTGGTAGGAAGGGAACGTACCCGTGGAGGGACTGAGTGCCAGGCAGCAGCTCTGTGATCCATGCTGTTCTCTCACGTGGGAAAATAAGCAGACTTGCAGCGCTCGGCAGTGTGATCGCATATTCGGATGGGGTTGTATTTTAATTCCTGTTGGTTTCCGTTTTATGCACTCAATTTGCTATTTTCGCAAGCTATTGGTATCATTTCAGTTGCTGACAATAGATGTTATCTTTTAAATTACGGGAGCATTTTAGAAAATGTGGTACGTATTCTGTGCAAGTATTTATCATCCGTATCTGTAGGAAATGCAGGGAGAAGTTAATGTGGATCTCAGCTTGTGTTCCTAATAACAGCCCCACAAGAAAGGAAGGAGGGAAGAAAAGATCTGTTTGAAAACTATGGCCTTGTCTTCACTATGTCCAGCTCACATTCTGGAAAGAAGAGCTCATGATACCCATTAAGACATCTTAGGGAAACGGAAGGAAAGCCAGGTGTTTTTGTGGTAATGTTTTGTGTCCCGTCTTCTTAGTGCTTCGTTTGATTCTACGGTTCGACTGTGGGATGTGGAGCGCGGCGTTTGCATCCACACGCTAACCAAACATCAGGAACCGGTCTACAGTGTAGCTTTCAGCCCCGACGGGAAGTACCTGGCCAGTGGCTCCTTTGACAAGTGTGTGCATATCTGGAATACTCAGGTAATCCCCAGGCTTCCTGTGACCCAGTCCTTTCCAAAAGGAAGGCCCTATAAACAGTGTTTTCGGGGACCCAGGCTAGGAGCAGCCAGTGGGGAAGCTGTGCTTAGGAACGAGTTGCCCCAGATGATGGCTTAAAGCCAGCCCTCCCTCCCCGGGCAGACCCCAGGCTCAGTGCTGCTGCCCTGTGCCCTGTCCGGGCTGTGGGTCCCCTCCCCACACTTGCCCCGTCTTCTCGTTCAGCTTCCTGGCATCAAACCACCTCCCTGCCTCATCCGCGTCTCGAGCACAGGCGTGCTCAGAGACGCGGCCGTCTGGAATCCGAGGTTGGGGGCGGAGAGGTGGCCCCCCATCCGAGGTTTCCAGGGGCAGCGGCCAGCTGGCCTGGGGCCAGCCCTGACCACCTCTGAGACCACCAACACCTGTGGCCCCACGGAGCCCATCAAGGAGTACAAAGGAGAGATGGTTTGCCGTGCTCATGCCATTTAACGATTCTTGAGTGAAAATATTTTATGTTTGCAGCAAAGGACAGGCCAAGAGTGGGTTGTCCTGTTCTCAGAACTAAAAGGAGACGATATTTGATTAAATGTAGCCACTGTAGGTTTCTCTGGCCATACCTGAGGATCGCAGAAATCTGAATATAAAGATAGAATGGACAGGAACTAGTAGAGTGAGTACAGTGTTATCTTGGGCAGTCAGCTCTTGGTTCTCCTAATGGAAGGGAGATGGTGGTGTGGTAGGAGTCCTTGAAAATAGCCAGTGATCCATTTTGTTGGATCTCAGGATGGATCAGACGGCTTCCCTGCTCCCCTTTCCATATGACCTATCTTCTAGATTCTCTTGGGCTTGGTTGACATTCGGATGCATTTGCGTTCTCAAGTCCATGTTCCCCTTGGGACAGGAGGTGGTGGGGCGTGGGCCAAGGTAACTGGCATTGGGGTGTAGGGGTCCACTGAGACCCCAGGCTTCCCAGGGACTGCCTTACATAAAACACATCCTCTTGCGGAAGGAGAGGTGATGGTGGGCTCTGCGTGGAGCCAGCCTGATGCCAAGCTGAGCCTCACAGCCCTAGATAGGCCTCCTGGAAAACTCACCCCAGGCACACTGTGCCAGAGTTCCTTCATGAAATACTTGCTGGAAATCATGCTGGATGGATTTGTAAAATAACATCGTTCATTAGGTGCCGTCTACTGTCAGAAACTCGTCGAATCATGATCACCCTCATTATCACCCCATTTGTATAAATCACAACACTCTTTGAGACATTTTTTTATTTTTATTATTACTTTTTTAGATTTTTTAATTTATTTATTTGACAGAGAGAGACACAGCGAGAGAGGGAACACAAGCAGGGGGAGTGGGAGAGGGAGAAGCAGGCTTCCCGCGGAGCAGGGAGCCCGATGCGGGGGGCTCGATCCCAGGACCCTGGGATCATGACCTGAGCCGAAGGCAGACGTTTAACTGACTGAGCCACCCAGGCGCCCCAGGACATTTTATTTTTTTAAAGATTTTATTATTTTTTTAATAGTTTAGATATTTGAGAGAGGAAGAGAGCGAGCGAAGGAGCATGAGTTGTGGGGAGAGGGAGAAGCAGGCTTCCCGCGGAGCAGGGAGCCCGATGCGGGGCTCGATCCCAGGACCCTTGGATCATGACCTGAGCCGAAGGCAGATGCCCAACGACTGAGCCACCCAGGCGCCCCAGGACATTTTATTTTTTTAAAGATTTTATTATTTTTTTAATAGTTTAGATATTTGAGAGAGGAAGAGAGCGAGCGAAGGAGCATGAGTTGTGGGGAGAGGGAGAAGCAGACTCCCCACGTAGCAGGGAGCCTGATGTGGGGCTCGGTCCTAGGACCCTGGGACCATGACCTGAGCTGAAGGCAGATGCTTAACCATCTGAGCCACCCAGGTGTCCTCTTTGAGACATTTTAAAACTCACTTTAATTCTCTGTGAAATGGGTACCCTCTCTAAATACTAAAAAAAAAAACAACATTGCTGACTTGTTCCTTGGGAACAGCTGTCCCAGTGTGCAGGGCACCATCGGTCCCGGGGCGGGGGGGGGGGAGGGCGGGGCCCAAGGGACACGCGACCTCCCCTGCCGAGTCCAGGCCACGGGCCACCATAGGGCACCTTGGGCTCCCGTGGTAGGACGTCTGAGAGGCACGCACCTGTAGCCACCAGTTTGAATTTCTGTTTTGCAAACTTCAGAAATCAGCTCTCCGCGATGAGCTACTGTGAGAACATTTCGGGGTCACGTCCCGAGAGTGGCTCCTGCCGGCGCCCCCGTGCGTCGCATCCTGAGTGCTGACTGCTTTGCTTTGCAGAGTGGGAGTCTCGTGCACAGCTACCGAGGCACTGGCGGCATCTTCGAGGTGTGCTGGAATGCCCGAGGGGACAAAGTGGGCGCCAGCGCATCCGACGGCTCTGTAAGCGGCACCTGCGGCTGGCGGGGGAGTGGGCGGGCGAGGGCGCGAAGGGGGAAAGCCAGGCAGTGGATACCTGGCTGCGCTTCCGGGCGGAGGGCGGGGTGATGGGTCCTGGTCTCTGAGGGCCTGGCACACAGCAGGTGTCAAATGAATGTGTCTTGGGGGAAGGAAACTTCTGGGCTGGATCCCATTGGGTTGGCACCAGCTGAGAATGGCCGCCTCGTCCTCCCTTCCAGGTTGTCATTCTGGTTAACGCGCTCTCAGGGAAATCGGTGGTTCTCAACCATGGGGATTCTGTCCCTGTGAGGACATCGGGCAAAGTCTGCAGACTGGCATTTTTTGGTTGTCCCTACTTCGGGGGTGGGGGGGACCCGCTACTGGCGTGTGGTGGGTGGAAGGCAGGGACGCAGCCAGCCTCCTCCCGGCCCCAGGACGGCGCCCCCAGCAGGGGAGTGTCTGGCTCCGGTGTCTGCGGTGTTGAAGCTGGGAAACTCACTCCTGCCTTGGCTCCATGTCTGTGCCCCTGACCTGGGCCCTGTGGTGGTAACGGCATGAGCTTTCCTTCCACAGGTCTCCCGGCCCCCAGGGGTCCTGTTCTGGTCCCAGGACATGTCTGGCCTTTTGATGCGTTCCTGCACTTGAGCTCCAAAGCAGGGGGGGCAACACTGGGCGGGCTTCCCAAGGGTCAGCCTGGGCCCCCAGCGTTCCCAGCATCCGTGTGCTCAGACTGGAGTTGTCCTCGACCCCGTCACATAGCGTCCACTGCCATTTGTTCCTAGCGTTGCCCTTGACCTGGCTTTTCCGTGCAGTGCTGTTTGCTTGGGGTTGGTTGGTCAGAGGCTCAGACACTCTTCTCTCCTTCGAGCTTCTCTGCATCTTCATGACCATGTGCCGATAAAACTTTATTTGCAAAACACGGGTGATGGGCCAGATTTGGGCCAAGGGCTCACAAGGCTTCTTGGTGTTGTCTGTGAAGGTAACAGTCACTTCCTCTTTCCTCCCAGGTGTGTGTTTTAGATCTTCGGAAGTAAACACAAAATACTCTAGAACAGAATTGTTAACGGACCAGCAGTGAATGTTGTGGGGGTGCGGCGCTCGACAGACACGGTTCTATCCGCTCCGAAACTGTATGAACTTGACTTGCATTAGAGTGTACTTGGAAATCAGCTCATCCCCGGCTGCGGGAGTCTCTTATTTTTTTGTAACCTTCATCAGGAAGTTTAAAACAGAAGCATACACAGTCCTATCAAAGGGGGAAAGGATGGTTTCCACCCAGAACATTCAGCCTGGGAAGCACGAAGCCACTAGCTAAACGGTGCACGGTTTGGTTTCCATCCAGAACAGGCTCTGATGGCTGAGAGAAAAGCAGGAGGAAAAAAAAAAAAAGGAAAAAAAGCTGTGCCAAAAAAAGGAAAAACAAGAAAAATGCTGTGATAAACCAAAAGGGGGGGGGGGCTCTCCTCCACGTGGCGGGTTTGTTTTTTCCCTAACAATCTGGACACTACAGTTGTTCTCACAAAGGATGTTCAAAGACCAGTTTGTACCGATGAAATGCGCAACTTTGTAATCCCAACACTTTCTATTTTCTAGAATCTTCTTTGTCCGGTGGTTTTTCTATTGGCTGGAATCCTGTCGTCTGGGGGCCTTCAGTCTGAGATGGAAACTGTTTTTGGTTTGTTGCTTCTTTCCCGTTGTCTGGCCCCCCTGCACCTTTCTCCTTCGTTCCGTGTGGTCTTGGTGTGCGGTACGCCCTCGGTAGATGCAGCCTCGTGGACACCGTGACGGAATCGGGGGCGGACAGCTTTCCCGTCCCCTCCTCCCCCTTCCCTCTCCCCCATCGCCCCTCGCTCACTCTCTCTCTGTCCCTTTCTGATAGTTGCTTCGGATCTTAGGTCTCAAGGGCACTTTCGGCGCGTAATAAGTGCTTTATGTAAGCAGGCAGGGCAGGGGGACTTTTTACAGGAGAAAAAAATACTTATAAGAGAGAGAGCCCGGAGTATTTTTGGAAAAAAAAAATATTTTTATGTTAAAACAATTTTAAAATCCTAAAATGGTCATCAGACATAGAGAGCTTTGTGTGATTCATATTTTAAACAAATTTTAGGAAGACACAGGCAGGGTCTGAGGTCGCTTTTTCCTTTCCCTTCAGCTTCATGAAAGGCGGTTAGAAGTCTGGGTGGGAAAAGGTCGGTCCTGTGCCTCGGTCACGGGATTGCTCTGCCTCGAGAGTGAGAGCCCGGCTTCGCAGATGAGCGCGGCATCTCGCAGGGCGCGTGTACCCTCGTAGCCAGAGGGAGAGGGCCGGAGAACGGTGCCCTCTGACCCCAGCAGTCCCCGGACCAAATGGTATCGAAGACGCCAGGCACAAGTCAACAGCTGAGCTCCGCATCCCCTCAACATCTCGTGGATGGCACCGTAGATACCGGTGGTCGCGTCACCGAGAGCAGGGTGACCCGTCCTCACAACGCCGACCTGAAAGGCTCCAGGATCTCCCCTGCTCTCCTGATGACAGAAATGAACGGGGAAGGAAGATGTTCAGGCCCGGAGGTGAATGACCTAGGTAGAAACGTCACTAATAATTTCTGCTGTCTTCATAATTTCTTTCTCTCGCAAGAGACTAGGAGAAAGATTTTTTTTTTTAAATAATGAATCTTTTTACTGTTTTTAAAAAATTAAACATGGCTTTGTGTTCCTAGAGGAGTTTCCTTTCATTGGATCAGGTGACCTTTGTAGTCTTGTCACAACCCGACAGGGACCTCGTTTTGAAGTGAACAATGGGGAAGAACCGAAAGATAAGGCCTCTTGTCTCCTCTGTTTCCCAGCGGGCACAGGAAGAGATGAGGAAGTTGGCCAGGCCTGGGGGTGGGGGGTCCGGTCGTGGGCAGGTGTCAGCTGGGTGTGTGTTCCAGCAATGAGACAGGATGTTCGAGGGTGGCCTCCGTCCATGCAGCCAAAACCCAACGGGCAGGGCAGGGCAAGGCCTTCCTACAGAACTTGGAATGGGCCGGGACCAGCTACAAAGACTAGAGTGTGTTCATTCTTCTCAGATCATTAATTGGCTTGGATATCGGAGTCATTCACGCCCTGTCTACACGAGACCAAAGTGCTCTGTGTCTGACTTGGGTATTTTATTCTGGTTCTGTTACCTAAATGCTTAGCCCAGGGGTCAGAGTTCCGTGGAGTCACCACTCCCATCTTTGAAGATAGCAGATGATTCATTGCCTGGCCCCAAGACATCATTAGGTTTGGGGTGCAGTTAGTTGGGGATCCAGACCAACACCATCTCAACTCCCTACCCCAAGTAAAAATGTCACCTCTACAGAGCTTAAGTTGTTGAGGGGTGGCCCGCGGTCGGGACATGGCTTGTGTTTGACAAGTCAGACGCTGTTGGGTGGCCATGGCGAGACATCCTGTAAGGGGTTCAGTAGATAATCTTCACAGGAAGGTCAGGAGCCCAGTCCTTAGCCTCCTGGTGACTCTGAGTCACTTGGGAACGATGAGGTAGGAGCCAAGGGCTGGAAGGCCACGCACAACACAGGCTTGGCCGCTGTGTGCAGGAGTGAAGCTGGTGAGGACAAAGGCCCACTGTCCGCATCCCTAGCTTCCCCGAGCAGCCGTTGCCGAGCAGCTCCCCATGGGCCTGAAGAGGGACCAACCAGGAGCGGGCGGGCAGCGCCCCTTCCATCCATCCCCACCCTCAGCACAACGACCACCAGCCATCGAGCCTGCGACACTCGCCCTCTGCCAGAAAGCCGGCAGCTTCATCTCCGTCATCGAGGGATGGCCCGTGGGTGAAGTTCCTGTTTGTCCTTTGTTTCCAGCTCTGAGGAATTGTGGGTAAATGCTTGTCTTAGTGACCAAATGGAACCTTAATTCTGAAATCAGAGTAACGCGATCCTTTGCAGAATCTTCGGTTGGGTTTCGAGTGACCAAGAGCGTGTCCCGCACGCCCACCTGGGAGAGGGATGCTGTCCCGCGGCAGGGGGAGCGAGGGCCGTCCGTGACAGGGTGTCCACCCTCTGACCCCACACGACACCTAGGACTTGACGTTCGTCTTTCTAAACCTCGATCACGGAGCCGAGTGAAGTGCACTTTGTCAAATGTAAGGGTCTGCTTTGTTATTTTTAGCCTTCTGTTCCACCTTTTTCTTTTTTATTTTAATCGTGTTTCTTGTCAAATGCAGAAATGTTCCTTCCGCCACTCACTGAGGTTTTTGAATTCTGGCTTCTGCAGTTTTTATTGTCTGTGTCAGACGTACAGCCAGATGTGGTCCTCTGTCTGCATTTTCTAGATTCTGTTCCATCCACATCGACCCCCGTTTGGTTCTCCTCCACCCTCACTCACCCTCATGCTCTCTGAGAAAAAGAATCACCTTGTGTGTTGTAGCTCATTTGTTTCAAGAGAAAATCAACAGATCATACTCAGTGTCTTGAATAAATCGCTCTATTTTGATACTAGAGAACTCGGTGGGTGTGCTTTCTTGCTCTCGCGGGGTTAACTCTCGGGCCCACGGTGCCACGGATGGATGAAGACGCCACTGTGCGTTTTCTCACAACTCGAGTGCCTCTTCCCGGGACCTCTCTGCTGACACAGGGCCCAGGGAACGGGACGGCCGATGCGTGAGGAACACCAGGCCCTGCTTACTGTTGGAGGCTCCATAACGGGGGCGCGTTTCCACGTGTTCCTTCGTCATTACGTTGTTCCAGGCTGGCGGCTGTAAGAAGTCCGAGCAGAGGAGTCTTAGCAGCAGGTGGGTCTGCTGGGATTCGGAGTTCAGGGACTGGCTTTGAGCCACCGGAGGAGCCCATAGTCACAGGCACATGGGAGACTCGGCGACGCAGACCAACGGTCCACAAATGCTGACCGACACGTGCTCTGTGTCACATGCCGAGGTGCCACCTTAATCGGCTGCTGGGTGTTACAGGATGACTGGGCATTGCTGTACCCAGCACTAGGGAGGAGGCCCGTGAGGAGGAGAGGCAGAGTGTTGTACAAGTCCTTCTTCGCTGTGCGAGTCACCAGGAAGGTCACGGTGTCCTTCCCGCCAATTCCAACCTGATCCTGCACTAGAACGAAGCGGAGGACTGGGGTCCCAGTGCTGTCGGGGGGTGAACCACGTGAGAGCCACAGGAAGGTCCTGGGGAGAACCTAGTAGCAAGCACGGCAGTGGGGAGAACAGCGCGGGTCAGGGTCCCCGGGATAGAGGCGTATGGGATGTGTGGCTTTGGTGGGAACACACAGCTTTAAACGGGGTTCTTTGTAAGAAGCTGGACTTCATTTTACTTGAGGGCATCTGCAGCTTGCGGTCACCAACAGAACGTCACCTGTCCGCATCGTGATGCGGTTCCTCGAGGATATTGGCGAATGTTCTTCGTGCTTGTGGGAAGGTTTCTGGGCACCTGTGTGTGCTGGGTGTGGTTACTGTCGACAGAGACCTGGACGCCGCCTTGAGCTGCGTGAGAAGGGGTAGGAGGACGTGGGAAGCAGTGCCGTGTATCCCTTACAAACCACTCAGAACGTGGCCGATATATATATATTTTTTTTTTCCAGTCTCCTTTTCCTCTGAAATGTCTCATCCATGACAAGGTAAGGCCCACAAGGGGACGCATTTCCACCCAGAGCAGGACGTGGACAGGGCGTGGGGATGGTGGGGGAGAGCGCGGGACACCGCTCTGCACGGAATTACCTTCCGCCAACATTTAGATGCTCTGGAGAATGGGGGGCTCAGACCAGGAACCTATAGTTTTCGTCAAGCCAAAGCGACTGGGGGAAACCACAGGAAAAAAACAGCCGGCTGGGATACATTCTCTCCAGACTGCACGCTGTGCATGAACATGAGGGCATTCCTAGAATAGGGGATGCGAGCAGAGTCCTCAAAAGGTATTTTAAGGCGTGATAAATCGACTGGCTCCTAAACTGGCCAATAAACTAAAATCACACGGAAGCTTCCTGGTAGGCACCGCCTCATCCTTCCACCCACACTATGCCCCAGCTACGACCGCCTGTGTGTGTCCAGCCAGCCCAGACTCGTGGGTCCCAGGTGCCGCGCCTTCATGGAAACCTCTCTCCCATCATCAGGACTGCTTTCTCTCCGCTGGATCATTGCCCTTCGCACCCCCGAGTTTTGTAGCACAGTAACGAGGCCCCCCTGCAGCAACCAGCCTGACTGGGAAATTGCTCAAACCAGGCTGCCCGCCGTTCTCTCACTTACTCCTTTGGGCGGCTCGCTCTCCTCACTGGAGTGACTTGATACGCTACGTGTCGGATCCTCACTCGCGTGCTCCCAGTGCATCCATGGGCTTGCTCGGTGCCTGCCAAGGAGGCGTGAGGAGGGATTCATGCACCTTCCGGCTCCCTGTCCCCCCTCCCCAGGTGACATGAACACCCCATCTAGGAGTTGTAGCTGGATCATCCCATCAGACAGGGGTCTTATTTGCAAGCTTCTGAACCTGACTCCGGCCAGTGTAAGCCAAAAGCAATGAATGAGGGTACTGGGCCCTCCGAGGAATCTCCGGAGGAGCAGACTGGAGGCCACACAGACGAGAATAGCCAAAATCAGGCTTGGGATCGGTTGCATGCAGGGAACACACGCACACACAGCACCGGGCGCTGCCCACACGGTGACACTGGACGCCGGACTGTGGCCCCTGAAAGCACCCAAGCTGCTTCCAAAGCGGGCGTGACTGCCGCCAACCCCTCACACGTGCTTCTGTCAGGCCATTCCCTTGGACACTGGCTTCTAACTTGGACTTGGGAGGGGGGTCTGGCTGCCAGGTCCTACGTCCTGCTGCGGGTGTCAGGGAGGCCGGGAAAGCGAGGAGATGGCATCTCTGCCTCTGGGGTGGGGGTGGGCTGGCCTCAGGCCACTGGGGGAATCCTCACGCGGAAGGGGGGCTTCTGACGCTGGGGGAGACCGAAGGTCGACAGAGTAAGAAGGCAGCTCCACTCCGAAACGCTAAGCGTCCACACCTCCTTGGCCCTCTGGATCACAGTGGGTGTGATCTAACAGAGGTCCATCCTCAGGAATGCACGGCCCTGGGCACCGCGGTCACAGTCCAAGGGTGCTGCCCTGAAGCCCATCTGCAACCAAGTGACTCTCCAGAAGTACAACTCTAGAAGCTTCCTAGACAGCTTTCCTAGAGCAAACGGGAGTTGGCTGACATGAAGGGAGGGGTCGTGTGGCAGAGCTGTCTGCAGGGTCCCAAGAAAACCGCGTCTTGGTTTTCTACAGACCTACCTAGGTGGCTCGCAACGCCAACGCACACTACAGTACTTTTGCCAGTAAGTAAAAAATACATTAAAAACTTTTAAATCTATACAGATTCCACTGATAGATGGATTCCAACCTCGGCAATGATCTAAAGCAGGTCCCAAGGTTTTCTCAGACTATGTCACTGCTCAGTACAGCATGGGGACCGACAGCTACATGAGTGATGGAGACCTGGCCCCTTCCCTGCCCCCAGGGGCGTGTGAAGGGCACGTGAAGGGCACGCTGTGCAGTCACCCCGGCTGCCCCGTTGGTCCTGCCGCTTCTCTACCCTGCTGTATCCGGTATCATCAGGGCTTTGCTCAAGAGCATTTGCTAGAGGTGGTGTTCAGACAGCATGCAAGTCAGGCCGGGAGCTCAGTTACAACTACTTTATTTTATTGACTTTTCTAAAGACCTGGATCCGACCTTTACATGACAGTAGCCAGCCTCAGAAAAACCAAGGGCAGCTAAGAGTCTGGAGAAGCTGCTGTGTGTCCGGTCTGGAAGGAATTCTCCTCCTGTTCCCAATCATGCTCATGGATCCTCTCTCATCAGAGACATTCCTCGGGAAGAAACCCTAACAGGGTGATGACAAGATTTGGGGGAGAACACAGTTCTAAAGAACGAGAAATGCAGAGCCTGAGCACATGGTGTCTGGACTCCTGTCCCATCCCTCTCATAGGTCTCCCTGGGGTTTGGGAACAGAGTAAACCTCATTTTCGTTGCGGGACACACTTGCGACATGGATTTCGAGTGTGCTGGCATCAGAACCTGGGGAGGAAAAGAGAAAAGACTGTGACGGTGTCGATGTCCCTGAGGGTCTCTCACGGGTCACCAATGCACCATTCCGTGGCCATCTTCAGCCCCCGCATCCCTTCTTCCAGGCCTCCGCACCGGTGGCTACATGTGTGTCTCGGCCGAACGACAGGGATGCTGTAGATCAAATGGAAACCGGCTGCGGACACAGGGAGGCTTTGGAGCCTGTGCTGTCGCAGGTGGGGAGCACGGGATCACGGGGGGCGGGGAGTGGGTGCCCATCAGGGAAATTACTCCCGCCAACAGCGTAATCCCGAAGGTCTGTTGAACCATTGCCAGTAACACACCTTCCTTCAGAACCTGAGCGGATCCTTTGGAACAGACGTTACAGTTGTTCTTTCATTCCACAAGTATCCAGACATGCGTGCTGTGCACCAGGTACGTACAACCTAGAGGAACACTCACATGGAAGACACGAAGAAGGGCGGCCTTTTCACCCGTGCATGGGGCAAGGGACTGCCCTTCATGAGTATCTCCAAATCCCGAACTCCATCCACCAATGGGCCTTGCTGGTCACTGGAGTCTCCACTCACGTCACACTCTGTTCACTCACAACGCTCAGGCACACAGGCCTCTCACACTGCCAGCCCAGTTCTACCACAGGGCCTTTGCACATCACTTCTGCCTGTAAAGCTTTTCCAGATTTTCTCACGGCTCCCTTCTACAGTTCATTCAGATCTCAATTCAAATGGCAGTGGTTGTTCAGCGGTAGGATTCTCGGCTTCCAGGTCTCAACTCAAGTGTTCCCTCATGCTCAGGGAGAAAGCCAGGACACCCTATCTAAAGCCACGCACACTCACACCAGTGGTCAGAGCTTCCTCCCGGGGCTGGATCAGGAGGAGTCTGGGAGAGCACGGGTCTGAGTACGTCAGACTCTGTGTCATGAGCGCTACAAACACGGGGCAATGTAGAAGGCGGGTGGAAGGACTGATTATGGTCACAGAACCTACAGCTGGATCCTGAGAATTGGGGTCGCCAAGAAGGATGGTGGGAGAAGACCCGCAGTCGGGGCGGGGAGCCTGCTCTTCCAGGAGACCAGGCACCAGCTGCGAAGGCTTCTAGAAGACACGTCTAAGACTGCACTGCTGCTGCAGGACCTGGTGGCACTTCAAAAAGATTCGATTTTCACAGGGTCACCCCCTGTTTATGAGGACGTCCTGAGCTCATGGGAACTTGTGTGTGACTTCTGTGGTCTTTTCAAAGACTCGGGGGGGGCTATCACATGGTGGCTTGTGATCAAGGTCTGGGCTGAGGACACTCCCCCCTGTGACCTCACACTTCAGGGCATGCTCTGGATCCTGTAGCTTTTTAAGAGTTCCCGGTTCTTTCATCCTTCCCCTGGGGCTCCATGGAGAAAATGCATTTGTACCCTAACAGCTTTCTCAGATGCCAAAGAGCCAAGCCACCTGAGCCCAGCACAGCCTGCACTGACGTCACTGTGGTCCCTGTGGTTGAGGGCCTGCCAGCAGGCCTGCATTCCCATGGGTTTTCTCTTCTGGTCTTAAAGGTCTCCATAGAAAGAGGGAATGTGCTGGCTGAGCAAGTCTCTGACATGATAATCCAATGAGGCCATTGGGGGATTTGTACTAATTCTCTGTTGGTCCACAGTATGAATACCTGACGAGTGTCCCTGCAGGATATGCAGATGCCAGCAAGCTCATGATGCCCAAGGGCCAGCCCCCTTCCTAGTCCCTCTCTGACGAGCCCTGCCAGCCCAGGCAGGTTCTTGGGAACTTCCTGGCCCCACACAGATCCAAGATCTAGGAAAGCACACTGGGTGTCTCTTGCACCCTCACCTATCGTTCCTGGATTCCTTAAAAGCCCTCGATCCAAAAGCCCAATCCGTGGGCACCCATGAGCCGCAGAGAACACAGACACCTGGGCCTGGATCACCTTCAAGGTGTTGACTTTGATCTAGGGAGGGCACGAGAGTGAGAGGCCTGGGGTATGTTCTCTTCCACACTTCCCCAGCAGCTGCCATCCACGGGGCCACCCGGTGTTACATTCAGGCGGGCAAGTGACAACAGGGAATGAAGGCTAAGATAAGGAATTGCGGTAGTGATAGGCAACTGTGGACAAAACAAGTGTGGAGGACACAAGGGAATATAGGAGAGACAGAACTGTGGGAAAGAACGGGAATTCTGGAGAGAATGGGGAACTGTAGGAGAGAAATGGAATTGGAAGAGACAGAGTTGTGAGGGAGCATGAAAAACTAAGGGAGAGAATTGTGGCAAAAATGGAGTATTGTGGGGAAGAACAGAGAACTGTGGGGAAGAATAAAGAATGGTGGGAGAAGGAATTGTGGGGAAGAGCAGAGTACTTAAGAAGAAACAATTTTAGGAAAGACAGGGCATGGAGGAAAACAGCATTGTAGAAAAAGACAGATTTGTGAGCGACAATAAAGAATCCAGAATTGTGGGAGAAAGTGGAAGATTGTGGGAAAGTGAACTGAGAGAAGTAGACCGTAGAGAGTATGGAAAATTGTGGGAGAGACAAGGCACTGTAGGACAAAGGGGATTATGGGAGAGAAGGATTTGCACAAGAGACAGGAGACTGTGGGTGAGACCAGGGATTATGGAAAAGGAAGGAAAATTGTAGGACAGAAATGGAATTATGTGAACAAAGGGATTATAGAGGAGAAAGGGGAATTGTGGGAAAAGAGGGATGATGAGAAAAATAGGGCACTGTGGGAAAAACAAAGATCATGGCAATGAAAGGGGAATTGTGAGAATGATAAAAGATAACGAGAAAGGGGCATTAGGGAGAACAAAGGAAACTGTAGGAAAAAAATGTATTATGGGAGAGACAGGGACTAGTGAGAAAGGACAAGGGTGGGGGAGAATGAAGAATTGTGGGATAAACAGGCAGTATTTTTTTTTTTTTTTGCTTAAATTTTTTTTTTTTTAACATTTTATTTGACACAGAAAGCACACACAGGGGGAGCAGCAGAAGGAGAGGGAGAAGCAGACTCCCCACTGAGCAGGGAGCCCAACTCCCTGGACCCTGGGATCATGACCTGAGCCAAAAGCAGACGCTCAACCGACTGAGCCACCCAGGTGCCCTGCTAATGTTTATTTTTAAGTTTTTATTTAAATTCCAGTTAGTTAACACAGCATAATATTAGTTTGAAATGTACAATCTAGTGATTGAACACTTCTATACAACACCTGGTGCTTATCACCACAAGCACCCTCCTTAATCCCCATCATTATTTAATCCATTTCCCTCCACCTCCCTGCTGGAAACCATCAGTTTGTTCTCTATAGTTAAGAGTCTGTATCTGGATTTCTCACTCTTATTTTTTACCTTTGCTTATTTGTTTCTTAAATTCCACAGATGAGCAAAATCATATGGTATTTGTCTTTCTCTGATTTATTTCATTTAGCATAATACTCTCTAGCTCCATCCATGTCATTGCAAATGGCAAGATTTCATTTTTTTTGAATAGCTGAGTAATACTCCCTTGGATCTTCTTTATCCATTCATCAGTCAGTGGACACTTGGGCTGTTTCCGTGGTTTGGCTGTTGCAGATAATGCTGTTCTAAACGTCACGGTGCAAGTATCGCTCTGAATTAGTATTTTTGTATACTTTAGGTAAATACCTAGTAGTGCAATTGCTAGATTATAGGGTAGTTCTATTTTTAACTTTTGGGAAACCTCCATACTGAAAGACACTAATTTAAAAAATACTAATTTTCAAAGATATATGCACCCCTGTGTTTATTGTAACGTTATTTACAATAGCTAAATTATGGAAGCAACCCAACCATCCAACAATACTTGAATGGATAAAGAAGACGTGGTATATACCTACAATGGAATATTATACAGCCATTAAGAGAGAATAAAATCGGGGCGCCTGGGTGGCTCAGATGGTTAAGCGTCTGCCTTCGGCTCAGGTCATGATCCCAGGGTCCCGGGATCGAGTCCCGCATCGGGCTCCCGGCTCTGCAGGGAGCCTGCTTCTCCCTCTGCCTCTCTCTCTGTCTGTCATGAATAAATAAATAAAATCTTTATAAAAAAAAAAAGAGAATAAAATCTTACCATCTGCAACAAGAGAGTATAATGCTAAGTGAAATGAATCATGGAAAGACCAATAGCATGTGATTTCATTCATCGTGGAATTTAAGAAACAAAATAAACAAAGGAAAAAAAGAGACCAACAAAAACACCAGACTCTTAAGTAGAAGGAACTAGTGGTCACCAGAGGTGAGGTGGGTGGAGGGATGGGTGAAGGAGATTAAGAGCACACTTATGAGCACTAAACTTTAAAACTGCTGAATTACTGGGCGCCTGGGTGGCTCAGTTGGCTAAGCGACTGCCTTCGGCTCAGGTCATGATGCCGGAGTCCCGGGATCGAGTCCCGCATCGGGCTCCCTGCTCGGCGGGGAGTCTGCTTCTCCCCCTGACCCTCCTCCCTCTCATGCTCTCTGTCTCTCATTCTCTCTTGCAAATAAATAAAATCTTAAAAAATAAATAAATAAAATAAAATTGCTGAATTACTATATTATACACCTTAAGCTAATACTGTACAATATTTATGTTGCAATTTGAAAAATAATTAGAGCATTAAACAGAACTGTGGGAGAGAACAATAAATTGTGCAAAAACAAAGGGTTATGGGAGGCAAGAACTGTGTGAGAAAAGGGGAGCTGCAGGAAACTACAGAGAACTGTGGGAGACAGAGCCATGTGGGAATGACAAGAAGCTGAAGGACAGAATTGTGGGATAGGAGAGGAATTGTGGGGGAGAGAGGGCACTGTGGGCAGGACAATATTGGAAAGAGAGTATCTGGAAAGAAATGAAGTGGTGGGAACATGGGGCGATGGCAGAGAAAGAGGAGTTTTGGGAGAGCGCATTGTGGGAAAGACGAGATCACGGGCATGAAGAGAGTATCGCAAGGGACGGGAATTACGGGGGAGAATGCATTCTGGGACAGAGTACCAATTGTCTCTGTTGAGAGACGGAATGTGAAGATTTGCGAGAAAAATAAAGCATCAAGAACTCTGGGACAAAATGGGCAACTACTAGAAAGAAATAACTGTGAGAGCAACACGGCATTAGGGAAAAACAAATGATCACACACACACACACGCACATAAAACCAGAAAAACTGTGGGACAGAAAAGAGACTGGGAAAAATTATGAGAGACATGAATATGGGCAGTTGAAGGAAAAACGGATTGTGGGAGAGTCAGGGGACTGTGGGAGAGATGGGGAAATTGGGAGGAATGGATTACGGGAAAAGCAGGGAATGGTGAGAGAAAGAACAGGTTATGGGAGAGGCGTGGGACGGTGGGAGAAAAAACAGATTATGAAAGAGCCAGGGCAATGGGGGAGAAGAAATGGATTGTGGGAGAGACAAGGGATTGTGGGAGAAGTGAGGAATGGTGGGAGAACAAGGGGATTGTGGGAGGGGCGGAGAATGGTGGCAGAAGCAATGGTTTATGGGAGACATGGGGCATGGTGGAAGAAGTAGGGGGTTGTGAAAGACGGGAATGATAGACTAAATGGTTTACTGGAGATGGGGGACATGGTGAGAGAAGGAATGGATTGTGGGAGACGGGAACTGTGGCAGAAGAAATGGATTGTGGGGGGCATGCTGGGAGAAGGAATGGATTGTGGGAGAGGCAGGGGATTGTGGGAAAGGTACTATGGAAGAAGTGAGGAATGGTGGGAGAAGGAATGGATTGTGGGAGTTGTGGGGCATGGTGGGAGAAGGAATGGATTGCCGGAGGGGTGCAGCATTGTGGGAGAAGCAGGGTCTTGTGGGAGAAGCAATGGTTTATGGGAGATGGGGTACATGCCGAATGAAGAAATGGATTGTGGGAGAAGCAGGGGATTGTGGGAAAGGGAATGGATTGTGGGAGAAGTGAGGCATGGTGGGAGAAGCAGGGTTTTGTGGGAGAAGTAATGGTTTATGGGAAGTGTGGGGCGTGGAGTTGAAGGATTGTGGGAGACATGAGGAATGCTGGGTTAGAAATGCATTGTGGGAGGTATGGGGCATGGTGGGAGAAGCAATGGATTGTGGGAGTAGCAGGGTTTTGTGGGAGATGGACATGGTGGAGGAATGGATTGTGGGAGAGGCAGGGGATTATGGGAGAAGTGAGGCATGATGGGAGAAGGGATGGATTGTGGGACACGTTAGGAATGGTGGGAGAAGAAATGGTTTATGGGTAATGGTGGACATGGCGACAGAAGGAATGGCTTATGGGAGAGGCAGGGGATTGCGGTAAAAAGAATGGACTGGGAGAAAGGCATGGTGGGAGAAGGAAGGGATTGTAGGAGGTGTGGGGCATGGTGGGAGAAGCAATGGTTTATGGGAGATGGGGATCATGGCAACAGAAGGAATGTATTGTGGGAGCTGTGGGGCATGGTGGGAGAAGCAATGGTGTATGGGAGATACAAGGGCATTGGGGGAGAAGAAATGATTTATGGGACATGTGGAACATGGCGGCAGAAGCAATGGTTTATGGGATATGTGGGGGCAGGGTGGGAGAAGCAATGGATTGTGGGAGATGTGAGGCCCGGTGGGAGAAGCAATGGTTCATGGGAAACGTGAGGAATGGTGGCGGAAGAAGTGGATTGTGGGCGGGGTGGGGCACGGTGGGAGAAGCAGGGGATTGTGGGAGGGGTGGGGCATGGCGGGCGAAGAAATGGTGTATGGGTGATGTGGGGCATGGTGAAGCAATGGATTGTGGGAGACGTGCAGAATGGCAGAAGAGGCGGGGAAATAGCTGGAGAGGCAGGGGATTATAGGAGAGTGGGCAGTGGCGGGAGAAGGGACGGGCTGTGGGAGAAACCGGGAATGTGGGAGAGAAATGGCACTGTGAGTAAGATACAGCTCTTCCCCTCACTTAGGCCCACTATGTTCTCAATAGGCCAGGAGCCTCCTGCCTGGGGACAGACCTGTGTTCTCTTCTAACCACGACCCCTCAGTCCCCGCTCATGCCCTGTGCCTCAGCCCTCCCCGCCAGCCACCATCTGCGTGTCCTGTGATCCAGCCTCTGTACGGCCATGTCCCTCTCTTTGGACACAGGAACAGCCTACCCTACACAACACCCCTCCACCCAGACCCCTAAGACACACCCCACATGCGACGGCCGCACCCCTCCACTTAGCCTGGGCCGGCCCTCCGCCCCCAAACACTCCTGCCGGCGCCCCAGCCCCAGCTGCGCTCTGGCCACGCCCCACTGCCACGTCACACCCTCACGGTCCGCCCCAGCCAGGCCCCTCCCACCAGGGCCCCACCCCCAGCCTCCGGCCAAAAACACACCCCTTGCCCCTCTCCCCCAGCGAGCAGGCACCGGATCCAGGCTGACTATACGGTGTGGGGAAGGGATCTCCCGAGAAACACACACCTCCTTCTCCCACCCTCCCCACCCTCGACGCCAGCGATAAGATTAATACCACACTTACGAATTTATCCCTTCTGAGAAAAGCGTCCTGGTTAAAGGAGGGCCAGAAACTTGGCACTAAACTTCTTAATGCTCATGAAACGAGGAAACAAAGATTTTAAGTTTTTCTGGAATTCGTAAGATAAAAGTCAACCAAGTTTATGTTTGTGAGAAGTTCCCTTTTTCTCGACTTTTAGTTCTGAGCGTAATTCAGATTCCTCCTAAAGATGGTACTTTACATGCCACTGTCATAAGAAATGACATATAGGTCCCCTCAGTGGAAACTTGCCACAGTCACAAAACATGATCATCACATCAATTCTCCCACACAGATGCACCGGGTCCTCTTCTAGGCAAAACTGGCCTTTCATTGGCCACATATAAAATGCAAGCTCTGTAGCAGAATCTGCAAAAACCCTTCATCATCTGTTCCCAACCTGCCTCTCTGGCTTCTGACAACAGGTCACACCATCCCATGCTGTGGCCATCCCCAAACCATACAAACAGACGTTCTCCTCTGTGTCTCCATATAAGGTCTTCCCTGTCTGGTTATCTTTCTCCTCTCCCATTCGGGTCTGCTGTGCAAGACCCAGCCTGAACACCACCTCCTCCACAAACTCTCACCCTTGATCCCCAAACCAACACAAGTCCCTGCATTTTCTGCATTCCTTCAACACTTCACATTTTTTTCAAATAAAAACAGCATTGTCTTTACTTATTTGTAAGTTTCATACATTATATTTCGCAAGGACACTTACCCCCCTGACTAAAATGGTGTTGACAATACAGCAGATGCTCAAAAACATTTGCTGGAGATCAAATTCACTTAACTTATGTTAAGTGCCTACAAAGTGCCTGACCCCACATCAGATACTAATGGAGGTTCAAGGTGAGCCTATTGGCCTTGGAGTGAATCCTAAAATCACAGATGCTTCAGAACGTGATGAATAAGTCAATTCACCACAACAGTAACTGTGTTAACCCCTTTGAATTATATCTCTGGGTCTTTTCCCCCCCATGTAACCGTATTTTCTGCATTATGGATAGCTCCCTGTTACTGAAAACAAAAACAAAAACAAAAACAAAACCCAGTATCAAACCAGCTGGAAAAAAGAGAGGAAGAAGACCGCCCAAGACCAAGCCAGATCTCAATCCCAAGATGCCCACTTAGAAGAGCTGGCTGACACTTGCAGCAGGAACACTGCGTGGGGGTAAACTAAGCCGAGTCTGCTGCGGGGGATCAGTCTGCCCTGGGCTGTTTCCCTCCTTGTACCACCTCTTTAGCCCCCAGTGAACTGCCTTGATACTTCAGATGCAGCTTAGACATTTTCACTCTCCTGTTTTGCTTCTGAATTCCACTCCTCAGACGAACATTTGCTCCATTTTCCCCCTCAAGCCATAACACTTCAGATTATGCATTAACTACACAGCATACAGATCTGTTCAACCTTATGAAAAATGACCATCATTACCACCCTATCAGAGGTAAACAAGCACTAAGTGAGATTTGCTAGAAGGGCTTGTTGTCAGCTCACTTGGACGAGGCTAACTGAACGTGACGAGGCTAAGTGAACAGTCCTGGGGCCAGCAGCCACCAACCCTTCCTTGAGGTTATCGTGACAGCTTTTGCATGGCAAGTCCATCCCTTATACTTAGCTTGTATGTCACCTAGCTTCTCAGAACCTTAATAAATGGTGCTATTATTCAAAGACAGAGAGCTTAACTCATTATGCAGTCTTAGCAAAAAAAAAAAAAAAAGTTGAAGATCTCAACTCTTTGTTTTCCCAACTTTAACTGAGGTATCATTGACCTATCTCCCCAACTCTCACATTACTAAGAATTCTTTAGATCATAACTAATTAGTCTTATTTTTCAGTTTAGGCCTTCAGTTAGCCATGAGCTGCCACCAATTTTCCATCAAAAATCTGTAATTTAACATTATTACAACTGACCATTGGGCACTTTCACTATGTGCAGGTGACATCATACTATATATATAGAACACCTGCCAGACTCCACCAAAAAACTACTAGAATTCATAAAGGAATTATACAAAATCAGTATACAGAAATCCATTGCATTTCTATACAAGAATAATGAAGCAGCAGAGAGAAAAATTAAGAAAACAATCTCAGGGTGCCTGGGTGGCTCAGGCAGTTAAGCATTTGCCTTCAGCTCAGGTAATGATCTCAGGGTCCTGGGATCGAGTCCCGCATCAGGCTCCCTGCTCAGCAGGAGTCTGCTTCTCCCTCTGCACCCCCCTCCTGCTCATGCTCTCGTTCTCTCTCTCTCTCACAAAAATAAAATCTTTAAAAGAAAGAAAACAGTCCCATTTACAATTGCACCAAAAATAATAAAATACCTAGGGATAAACTTAACCAAAGAGGTGAAAGACCTGTACTCTGAAAACTATAAAACACTGATGAAAGAAACTGAAGATGACACAAAGAAATGGAAAGACATTCCATGCTCAGGGATTGGAAGAACAAATTTCATTTAAATGTCCATACTACCCAAAACAATCTACAGATTTAATGCAGTGCCAATCAAAATACCAACAGCTTTTTTCACAGAACTAGAACAAATAATCCTAAAATTTGTACGAAACCACACAGGACCTCGAATAGCCAAAGCAATCTTGAGCTATCACAATCCCAGATTTTAAGATATACTACAAAGCTGTAGTAACCAAAACAGTGTGGTACTGGCACAAAAATAGACACATAGATCCATACAACAGACTAGAGAGCCCAGAAATAAACCCATGACTACAAGGTCAATTAATCTTCAACAAAGGAGAAAAAATATACAATGAGCAAGACATACTCTCTTCCACAAATGGTGCTGGGATAACTGGGACAGCCACATGCCAAAGAATGAACCTGGACCACTTTCTTACCAAATACAAAAATAAACTCAAAATGGATTAAAGACCTAAATGTGAGACCTGAAGCCATAAAAGTCCTACAAGAAAGCAGAGGCAATAATTTCTCTGACATCGGCCGTGGCAACATTTTTCTAGATATGTCTCTAGAGGCAAGGGAAACAAAAGCTTTCTGGGACTACATTAAAATAAAAAGTTTCTGCACAGTGGTGGAAACAATCAACAAAACTGAAAGACCTCCTACTGACTGAGATAAGATATTTGCACAGGACATATCCAATGAGGGGTTAGTACCCAAAATATATGAAGGACTTATAGAACAACACCAAAACCACAAATAATCCAACTAAAAAAATGGACAGAAGACATAAACGGACATTTCTCCAAAGAAGACATCCAGATGACCAACAGACACATGAAAAGATGCTCAACATCACGGAAATACAAATCAAAACCACAAGGAGATACCACCTCACACCTGTCAGAATGGCTAAAATCAAAAACACAAGAAACAAATGGTGAGGATGTGGAGAAAAAGGAACCCTCCTGCACTGTTGGGGGGAATGCAAACTGGTGCGGCCACTGTGGGGAGACCGTAGAAACAGAATCACCATAGGATCCAGTAATTCCACTTCTGAGTATTTACCCAAAGATTGTGAAACTCATAGACATATGCACCCCTATGCTTATTGCAGCATTATTTGTAATAGTCAAATTATGGAAGTGCTCAAGTGTGCAATGATAGATGAATGGATAAAGAAGATGGGGTGTGTATACACCCACAGACACACAATCAAATATTACTCAGCCATAATAAAGAATGAAATCTTGCCATCTGCAACGATATGGATGTAGAAGGTATAATGCTAAGTGAAATACACCTGGAGGAAGACAAATACTATACGATTTCACTCATGTGTGGAATTAAAGACACAAAACAAACAAACAAGAAACAAACGAAAAAAACACTCCTAACTCTAGAGAACAAACTGGTAGTTACCAGAGGGGAGGTGGGTGGGGGGATGGGGGAAACACGTGATGGGGATGAAGAGTACACTTATCATGATGAGCACTGAGTAACGTATGGAATTGTTGAATCACTATCTTGTACCTGTGAAACTAATAAACACCGTACATTAACTTGTACTGGAGTTTTAAAAAATAAGAAAAGATTCAGGTCTTCGTTTGCACCTGCACGGTGAAAGGGTAACAAAACAATCTCAGGGTGCCTGCGTGGCTCAGGCAGTTAAGCATTTGCCTTCAGCTCAGGTAATGATCTCAGGGTCCTGGGATCGAGTCCCGCATCAGGCTCCCTGCTCAGCAGGAGTCTGCTTCTCCCTCTGCACCCCCTCCTGCTCATGCTCTCGCTCTCTCTCTCTCACAAAAATAAATAAAAGTGTATCTCGAGGGCCATTCACACAGTCTTTCTAGAGGCTTTGCCAACTCACAGAATGTTACTTACTGATGGAGCTTGTTTGTTTGTCCCTTAAACAAGGGCTTTAAATCAATAGCTCCTATTTTTACCCATATTCTTTCCACAATCAAAAATACCGATTGCATTCCTTGTTTTTCTCAAAAAGCGTTCCTCATATGCTTTCTTTTTCCTCCAAATTTTTCTCAAACTGGCGTTTCCCCTTTGCTTATTCTATTCCTAGCTTTTCTTTTCTTTTTTTTAGAGAGACAGAGAGAGTGCACGAGCCAGGGAGGGGCACAGGGACAGGGAAAGAAAGAATCCCAAGCAGGCTCCCTGCTCAGCACAGAGCCATGATCCATGACCCTGAGATCATGACCCGAGCAGAAATCAAGAGCCGGATGCTCAACCGACTGAGCCGCCCAGGTGGCCCTATTCCTAGCTTTTTTATTTTGTCCAAGACACTGTGAGATCCTTGGGGGCCAGGTTTGCCCCTCTGGTCCCCTCACCCCACACAGCTCCCAGCGTAAGGCCTGGCAGAGTTGTGGGAGGTCACTGGTCATTATTACCAGAACCAAGTACGGTTCTATCCAAATAATGCAGTATTATTCAGCCATAAAAAGACTGAAGTTCTGACTCAAGCTACGATGTGGATGAACCCTGAAAACATGATGCTAAGTGAAAGAAGCCAAACACAAAAGGACAAGCGTTTGTCCATTTAGATGAAATGTCCAGAACAGGCAAATCCACAGAGACAGAAAGTAGATCAGTGGCTGAGGGGAAGGAGGAATGGGAAGGGGTTGAAAATAGGTATAGGGTTTGCTTTGGGAGTGATGACGATGTTCTGGAATTAGATAATTGCACAACTTTGCGAATATACTAACACTCAATGAAGTTTAAAGTAACTTTAAGAGGATGAATTTTATAGTATGTGAATTAGATCTCAATTTTTAACAAAAGCACGGGAGGGAGGCAAAGGCAACATGGGACTAGGGCCAATCTCTGCAGCTACAAGTCTGACGGACTTCACTAGGGAATGCCAACACCAGCGCTTGTGTAAACATCCAAACGCCAAGATTTTTAAGATGTTTCCTTATTGCACTATTTCCCCAAATATAAATTGACTAACCAAATGGAGTTCAAATTTCAAAGACAAAGTCTCTGTCACGCGTGAATTTCTCCAGTCCGTCAGCCTTGCTGAGGGCTTGCACTGAGGAGGAGGGAAGGGAAGGAAGCTTCGAGACAGCGGCCAGAAGCAACCCATGCCCTGTTTCTATTGGCTCTGTTTGCTTTCTCGAAAAGCTCTGTGTGAATACTCCTGACCTTCAGCGCAGACCAATGAAAGCAGGGGAGACACTGACTGGTCTTGTTCCCTGGCGGTGACTGGGGCTGGAGGCACGCTGGGATGGTCAACATTTCTAATGTTTTACTTGACTTCCAAAGATGGGCTTGACCACTTTGAAACACCAGGATGGGAATCCAGCAAAACTGAATAGATCAAGATAAAATCTTTTGGCTCATTCCCCAGGTGGTCCCATGCTAACAGCAACTCTCGGTGTTCTCTCATCCTTGACTAAGGATTTGCACCAGAGAGAAAGTCGATAAGAACATGGTCTCTGCCTTTTTGCTCTAGCCAGAAATACTGTTTTTCTTCGAGGCTTCCAATTACAATCAGACAATACTCATCTCAGAGAATCAATCTATCAATTCATCACTATATATTTTGGCCCCGAGAATAAACCAACCTGGTCATCTGAAAACAAACCCTCCTTCAATGCAGCTGAATTGAAGGAATGGAAAGAAACAACCTCTAAAGCCATTTCCAAATAGCCTCGGTGTTATCTTCCCTTCTCTCAAATTTCAACATTATTTCCGTACAAACTTGTCTGGATTGTGTGGTGTTTGTCTTTGACTTCACACGTGAGTGTGTGTGTGTGTGTGTGTGCGTGCACTTAGCTCAGACAACACGTTGGGGAAAGCAAATTTTTGGATCCAAGCTTTAGGACAGCCTAGTTATTCTGAGATACTCGTTCTGAACTGGGGGGTCACTGTGCATCCAGGGGATATTTGTTGATGTCTGGAAACAGTGCTGGTTGTCACCATCAGGATGGGTGCTCCTGGCAGTGAGTGGGCAGAGGCCACATCCTCTGCCCCGCATCCTACAGTGCCCAGGCCGTCCTCAGAACAAAGAATCCCCCAGCCCTAGATGCCAACGGTGCTGAGAATGAGAGACGCGCTCGGAAGACAGACACAGTAGATGGGGCGAGAGGTTGACGGAGGAGGCTGGTCCATCTCTGCCAGCCCCAGTGTCAGCTGAGGAAAGGTCAAGAAGCCTCTATGTCCCAGAACACACTCAAGTCGACCTTCTTCAACATTCTCTCTGGCTCTCTTTTTAAACAACCAGTGGGCGCCCATAACATTATAGCTACCAAAGGCCTTCTAAGGATCAATCTGCTTGTAGATTACAAATGATTAGGTCAGTTAAAGCTCTGCAGAACTCAGAGTGGTGATTTTCAAACTCCTCCTCATCAAAAGATACATTTGGGCTAAAACAAAGCTTTACAAGGAACCTCAACAGGGAGAAGACTGGTACATTAGCAAAAAGTCATTTTGTAAATTACAATCTGGACTGTCATCAATTAGAACGATAAGGCTGCTTTTGTCAACACAAAACTCTGAAAACCAAACACTGAGGTCTGCAAGTGACCTGCAAGTTTCCTGTGTTTTGATTTCATCGCATCTTATCCAGGAAATTGTTTCGCAGGGCTAAGGAGCTGGAAATGTACAGTTTTAAGGAGCTCATCTTCCCAGCTCTGGGTAGCCCTCGCTTAAACCGGGAGGGCAGGGGAATGTCACTGAGCTCCACGAATATGTGAGCTAACCTGTTGGACAAGTTAACAGGTTGCCGGGCCTGGGTGGGTTAGTATTTGGTCACCAACACATTTCAGTACGCACAACTCTTCCCACAGATTTTCGTGTACATCTTGGAATTGAATCATTTCCTAGATGTCTAAAGGACCACACTCGGGTTCCAGAGAACCCGGTTTGATGTCTGCAGAGCAGTTTGAAGGGCACGGCCCTACAGTCGTTAAGTGAGAAGGACAGATCCGAAGAGCCCGCCCTGGGGTGGGCTTTTCACCTGCAACGGCCCCACGTGAGCCGGGCAAACCAAACTGCACCCAGAACCACAGAGGACAGTCACACCATCCATGGCCTTGCAGCAAGGGCCTGGGAGGGGTGTGGAGTGACAATCGATGTCCTGTTCATGAAGCCATCCAGCCAAGGCAGGGACCACTTACAAGTACGCAAGGCTACCGTGCTGAGCAACTGAGCGGCAGGTGCCATTAAAATGTTAGAGAGAGAGGCGGGTGATAACATGCCAGGTTAGCATCAGTGTCGGCTGCTTTCACCCTCCACTCACAGCAGTGACGGACGCCTCTCCCACACCACGTCACCTCCTTCTTTGATACCCGACTTCCAGGCTGGCCCTGGGGCTCCTCGACGTACGTGCCTCGGCAGACAGGGCTTACCTTCAGACAGCATGCTCAGCGCCTCGTCGGAGGTGTGCCCGCCCACACACGCCACCTTCCTGCAAGTCGGATGCTCGCAGGGCACGCGGGAGCCCTCCGGGGACAGGCAGGTCCGCTCCGCAGCAGAACTCGCCACGGACTCCCACTGAATCTCCTTCCTGGGGGACTGAAACTGCAGGCTGCATCCCGTCCAGCCATAGAAGGCCAAGGACAAGAGAAATCCTTGGGCTGGATTCAGTATCCCCTGGGAGGCAGGAGGAAAGGACACGGGTCGGTCGGCGCCGCGGACTGGGAATTAGAGCATCATGTCCACTCGCGCACCCTCTGGGCCACCTCGTGTGGAAGTGAGCCGCTTGGCTGGTGTGGGGCACGACGAAGACTGGCTTGAGGCGCTGCACCTTCCAGGGTGGCTTGGCTCTCCGACAGAGAGGCGCTTTCCATCTTGTGCTCGCGAGTCAGAATTTGATTTAACGAAGGTACCCAAGGCCAAAAATGAGTCTAGAGAACATTCCTCCACTTGGTGTGGTGAGTAGCCATGAAGTGAACCAAAGGAACCAAGTGAAACTCCAAAGCAAAGGGGTGGAGGCAGGGAACGCTGGTCTTATTATAACGTCCTCATGAGTCAGATTCCCCCTGATTCTGCAGCAACATATATATCAGTTCTGCACAGGACAACCCATACGTCTCCACTAACACTTTTGTCTCTTCATTATGAATGCAATACAATGGAAACCTTGGGAGAATGTACTCAGGCGGTTTCCACCTTACTCCCATGTTGTGTATTTCTATCCAAAGTTTTTTCACACACTAACGTGTTATTCTGTAGTTGTAACCAGCCTGATTTTTATATCTTGCATTTTTCACTGAATACTAGAGATCTCATAACTGTCACATTTAACACCTGCATACTATTCCGTCGAGATGAAAAAATGTAATTTACTTAGCCATTCCCTTGTATTTCTTTAATTTGGGTTGCCTATAATGCTTTCTATTTTTTTTTTTTAAAGATCTTATTTATTTATTTGACAGAGAGAGCACAAGCAGGTGGAGTGAGGGAGAGGGAGGAGCAGGCTCCCCGCTGAGCAGGGAGCCCAATGCGGGGCTCGATCCTGGGACTCCGGGATCAGGACCCAAGCCGAAGGCAGACACTTAACTGAATGAGCCACCCAGGTGCCCGCCTATAATGCTTTCTAATGATGGATCAGGTTACAAGGAATACCTTCATCCCTATAGCTTTTTCACAGGCTGAAATATTTCTTCAAGCTAAATTCCCTGATATTTTGTTCTGAAAGGTCTGATACACTGTGCCAAACTGATTTACCAGAGTTGTGCTCATTTAATTACTGATCCCAACAATGAACAGGACTAGCGAGCTAGCAGATCAAAGCCAGATGGAGGTCCCGAGGAACCTGTTAAACTCATCCATCATACTTCTGAGCACTTCTTGTCTTTATTTTTCAAGAAAAAAAAATTTAAAACCAAGACTGACCTACCATAATAAACCACGTGGTCTTAGCCGCATTTCTGACAGGTTTCAAAGAGCTCCCGTTGACATCTGCTTGCATTTCAAGATAGAATAAAAGGCTTTCATTGATGATGTTCGGCAGCCAACTGTCAGCAAGAAAATAACCCAGGGTTATACAATTCACTTTTAAATGCTGGGGGTCAGGGAATATGTCTTCTAACACCTGCAAGTCCTGGAGGGGGATCCATATGAGCAGCAAGGAGGAACTACTGCATCCAGAATTTAAGAGATGTAACTCCTTTTCTCAAGTCTAAAGCAGAGATCAGCAAGTCTTTCCAAGGGTAACACTCAACACCACATCAGTGTTAAGGGATCTAGCAGTCTATGAAATAACCCAAAACTCATGTTTCATTTGAAGAGTAATATAACTTTTTGAGGGAGACCTCCCAAAAATCTTGCTATCTTTTGTTTAAACTTTTAATGTTATTGTTGGTAGGCCAATGAAATTTAAAACGATGAGCTGAGTGTATTTTTAGAGGGAGATAGTCTCCATCTCTCCTAGGAGAATGTCCAAACAAACCTCCTCCTATCGGATAAATTTTTTTTTAAATTTTTTTATTTATTTATTCATGAAAGTCAGAGAGAGAGAGAGAGGCAGAGGCAGAAGGAGAGAAGCAGGCTCCCCGCCTAGCAGGGAGCCCGATGCGGGACTTGATCCCAGGACCCTGGGATCATGACCTGAGCCGAAGGCAGACGTTTAACCATCTGAGCCACCCAGGCGCCCCTCGGATAAATTATTAACAGCACAAAGACACATCCTGTTTTGCAAACTATTGATTCACCCTAGCAAAAGGTTTGCTGATTTCCATCTGTTTTGCACTGGTTACAGATCCATTTTCGAAGCATCCACCTGAAACTTGGGGCCGAATGCCGGTGGTGGGGCAAACCGAGGAGCGAAAAATTGCTCTCTACACTTCTTGACTGCACCGGAGTCGTCACACCAAAAAATGTACCCTTGCCTTTGTTTCTTGTCAGATACAGGAATTCTGGGGTCCAGAATGAATAGAAACGGGTAAACTTTAAAAGCGTGGTCAAGCGCTTTATTTCGGAGTTAGCCCTAACAGCGCGAGTAAACACTGGATGCACTTTTAGGATATAACAAAACTAAACTCGGGATTTTTTGTTCCAAGGGCTTTACATATATTCTGAGCAGATGTGACTATCTTTCCAGGAGCTCATACGTCGTGGACTTGCCTTCCTGTCTCATGTGCATTTCCTCCAAGCGCCCCAGCACAGTATCAAAGATTTCCTTTCCAAAGACTCTTCCCTTTGCAACTTTTGGGTCATGCTTGGAAAAATGTGCTGATTGCATATCCCTTCCCAGGGGCAATTTAAAAAAAATATAGACGAAAGGTTACCAAATAATGAAAACCAGCATTATTTTGAAAAATCGGATCTTGATCACGGCTCCCATCCGTCTCTCGTTCTCTGTGTAAATGCCTTGTCTTCCTTTTAGTAAAGAGGCCACTGCAAAACAAAAAAAACAACAAAAAAAAAACCCAGGGGAACTGCATGTAACATTCATTATTTGCCTTTCCTGAGTGACAGGGAAGGGCGTCAATGAGGATGTCAGCCCCTAAGCAAAGGCAGCAGAGCATGAGGTCGGGCCCGATACTGCCACTCCTCCCTCCCGGCTTCCAAGCTGCGGTTCTCACACGCTCGAGGGGATGCGGAGTCTTTCAAACCTTTACTTTGTTTCCTTTTCAATTTTATTTATTTGAGAGAGAGAGTGTGAGCGAGCACAAGCAGAGAGAGAGGGAGAAGCAGACTCCCTGCTGAGCAGGGAGCCCGATGTGGGGCTCGATCCCAGGACCCTGAGATCATGACCTGAGCCACCCAAGCGCCCCTACAACTTACACTTTCAAATCACTGTAGACTTATGTCAGAGTTGCAAAGATAGCACAGAGAGTTTCTGCAGACCTATTCCCAGATTCGTTCAATGTCAACATCTTACACACCCAGGCTCACATTTGTCACAAGGAAAAGATTAGCAATAGTGCTTTACTATTAATTAAGCCCCAGATTTTATTTGGATGAGTTCAAGAACTATATTTTTTTCAAGAATAGTATTTTTAAAGGTTTATATTTTCTATCTTAAAAATGATGCGTACCTGGGGTGCCTGGGTGGCTCAGTCGGTTAAGCGTCTGCCTTCGGCTCAGGTCATGATCTCAGGGTCCTGGGATCGAGTCCCGCATTGGGCTCCCTGCTCAGCGGGAAGCCTGCTTCTCCCTCTCCTTCAGCTGCTCCCCCTGCTTGTGCTCTCTCTCCCTCTCAAATAAATAAAATCTTTAAAAAAAAAAAAATGCACACTTGCTGTTTGGGAACATTGAAAGATTAAAAATTTCTCCTTATAGACAAGTTGGAAAATATAAAAAAGCTTAGAGGAAAACGAATGAGCCATTGTCCACCCTGAGACCAGCACTGTGAACATCTTAATGCATTTCTTTCCAGTCCTTTCCATATATGTGATTTTCATTTGTTTGATGTAACTGACTCAGCACTTTTATGCAATTCTATTTAAAAAGTTACTGCATTTAATATACTGTTTTTAAAGGCAGACCTGAAAGAAAAGAGATCCAAAGAGCCACAATGATTTCCCATTCCTAGTGATAGAGTCCTTTTAATGTTTTAAAGTTCTACGATCAACAGCTGATCCTCAATCAACCTTCTGTTAAGATGCACTTGTTTTTTTCAGATTTTATTTGAGAGAGAGCACACAAGAAAACGTGCACGCACTGGGGGGAGGGGCAGAGGGAGAAGCAGACTCCCCACTGAGCAGGGAACCTGATGACGCAGGGCTGGATCCCAGGACCCCAACCTGACACAACGGTCGATCCCAGGATGCTTAACAGACTGAGCCACCCAGGCCAGGCCTGCACTTCTTCATTCCTATTCTGCACTTGAGAGATCCATGGGGCTGAAGGTTGGAGGGTGCTCCTTGTCACACTTCCTTGAGGATGCAGTGGGGACTGGAATGCCAAGTCCCCAGCCTCAGCGGAGGTCTTTCCAGGGCTTTCTGCTGGCTCACAACATCCTTCTTATCCAGTCCTTACCATTGCATTTGACTCATTTCCTGTGCTCTACTTCCTGTTTCCTGCCCAACTGAGAAAAGACAGAGGCCAAGCACATCATGGGAGCAGCCAGGCTCACCACTCTTCAGGCCAGACTCCATCCCTTCCCTCCCCCGCCCAAGCCTCCCGCTCCACAGTTTTCCAAGGGCACTCCTGGGGCCTGCAAGCCACATCAAGGGCAGACCCAGGATGAGCCCAGATGGAAACATAAAGTCCACTGGTCCTGGCCTGGAGCTATTAAACGTTGGCAAAGAACTGACGTAGCCCATCATTAAAGAGGCTTGTTCACTTCATTTATTAAACCTGCTCACTTTCTCCAAGTGTACTGTGCTTATGTCTCTGGAGGATGACAAATGAAGTCAATTGTCCTGGATGATTCCAGAAGGACAAGACACGCCATCATCTGAGCCCAAGGCATGGAGCCATACCCCATGGTCCTGCACCCAGAGAGCTTCCCTGTTATTCACCTGCAGTCACTGTCTTTTGGAACAGGATGGGATTGGCCACAAACACCAGCAGCAGCGGCAAGTATGTGGTGACATAGTGGGGAATGGCATGCTCCGGATCCCGCTCACACCTGCGGGAGGAAAACCAAGTCATTCTCGAAAACAAGGCTTTGCCTAAAATATACATACTTATCTGGAAGCCGAGATAAGAGGAGGAGAGTGAAAAGGGAAATGCATAAATCCACTTCTGAGTCTGCCCAAAGGAAATCTGACTCACAGCTCATGTCTGTGAATAAGCAATAAATCACTGAAGAATAAGGCAGATCAATCATGTTTCTACTTGTCTTGTAAATGGAAGGACCTCTAAGGCATTCCACTGGGGGACCTTTTAAAGGGCCCTGTTGAGAAAAGGAAAGATAGAAACAGACACACTGGAATGGGGGAGTCCCCGCACTGGGTCTCTTCAAGGAGAAAAAGACCCAATTCAAGTAGAGACAGAGGTGCTCAGTGAAGTAGTGAGGTTTTAAGCACTTACTCGGCACTATGCCTAGCCAGTCCCGTGAAGATCTAGTCCCTCCCCTTCAGCACCTCAGTATACCCAAACTTCTTGTTCCAAAATAAGTGTGTTTCTATGGTTATGCATAACAATCATTTCACGGGTGCTTTTCAGGGAAAAGGATGGGAAATTTTTTTAAGATTTTGAGTGCCCAGGTGGCTCAGTTGGTGAAGCGTCTGCCTTCGGCTCAGGTCATGATCCCAGGTCCTGGAATCAGGCCCCGTGTTGGGCTCCCTGCTCAGCGGGGAGCTTGCTTCTGCCTCTCCCACTCCCCCTGCTTGTGTTCCCTCTCTGGCTGTGTCTGTCAAATAAATAAATAGAATCTTTAACAAAAAAAAAAAAAAGAAAGAAAGAAAATGTGGGTTTATATGAATTGTTGGGGGGGGAAGAGTATGTTTTTGATAACACATGTATTTAAAATTTTTCATGCTGTTGAGTATTCTTTTATATTTTATAATAACGATGTTGCAAGAGTCATTGAATAGGGGTTCCTGGGTGGCTCAGTCAATTAAGCATCTGCCTTTAGCTCCGGTCATGATCTCAGGGTCCTGGGATCGAGCCCTGTGTTGGGCTCCCTGCGTGATGGGGAGCCTGCTTCTGCCTCTACCCCACCCCCCAAGAATAAAAAATATATATATATTTTTAAATTATTTATTAGAGTATGAGAGAGAGAGAGAGAGAGAGATCATCAACAGGGGGGAGGGCTTAACCAACCTGAGCCACCCAGGCATCCCCAAGGATGGGAATTTCTATTGAAGGATCATGGGAATCATGAGTCACCATGTGATGCAGTGGACTGCTACACAGGTGTGAGTTTACCAAGGTAAGAACTATCGGCTAAGAAATGCACAATGTAACAGAAAAAAGGGCAAAGAGGAAAAGAGAATCGAAGGCAAAGGGGAGAGAGGTTGCTTAAGCCAAGCAGGAGATAAAAACGCAGATGGAGGAACAGCCCCTGTGGCCACAGAAGGTGGAATGATAAAAACGCAAGCACTCTTGTTTTAATATGCATGGAGTGGTCAAATCAGAAAGGGAAAATGATAGAAAAATGCAAAAAAAGTCAGGAAGGAAAAACGCAATGCCACCTTTTCTCACCATCAGGAGGAACACAGTATCACCTTACAATGCTCCCTTCCTTTAAAAGCAGTTTTCATTTGCAGCTGTGAAGGCTCAAATGCGGTCTGGAAAGGCTTGAGGGGAGAAACAAGTGTAGGAAGAGCCATGATTCTGACAGAAAGACAAAAAGTGAGCAATGAATGAGAGGGTGAGGATGGGAGCCTGACTCAGGCCCAGGAGCGGCCTCCCAAGGACCACGGGGGCGCCTCAGAGCTCCTTGTAAGCCCTGCAGCAATGGCTCCCTCCGGCTCCCATGCAACCTTCCCAGGAGGCTCCAGGAGCCCGCAGGTAAGCTGAGTGATGACAGCTCCCTTTCCAATTAAGTGCATTCCATTGTAACAGCCACAGTCACTGTATTTGTCCTTTTAAAGTTCCTCAGGAGAGCAGCTGTATGAATGGATCTACACAGAACTTCGGGAGTATTCACCATCAACTAGGCAACACCAATCTGGAGATGTCAGAGTAGCTGCAAGAAATTAAAAAAGGAGCAGGGGAGAAATGGTCTAACCATGAGTCAGCAAACTTTTTCTGTCAGGGAACATTTACAGTTAAGTATTTTATGCTCTGTGGACCACACACACAGCCTGTCGAAACTGACACTGCAGAAGGAAAGCAGCCATAAATCATGCATAAACAGATGGGCATGACTGTGTTCCAATAAAACTTTATCTACAAAACCAAGCAGAGGGCCGGATTTGTCCTCAGGGCTGTGCTGTGTTGATCCTTGTCTACACTGCCCTAAAATCACAAAGAGACAACGTCCAACCTGTTTTTCAGCTTTCCATTGTAAGTTAGAATATACATAACTTGGAGGGACCGTGAGGCCTTACAAATGATTGCATTGATGAGATTTGTTTTTTTTTTTTAAAGATTTTATTTATCTATGTGAGAGGGAGAGGGAGAGAGAAAGAGCACGTACAAGCAGGGGGAGCAGCAGAGAGAGAGGGAGAAGCAGACTCCCCGCTGAGCAGGGAGCCCGATGTGGGACTCATCCCAGGACCTGAGCCTAAGGCCGACGCTTAACCGACTGAGCCACCCAAGCGCCCCTGCACTGATGAGATTTTAAGGTTGAAGAAGAACCTGAGACCATTTCAGATCTGTCTCTACACCTAGAGCTGCGTGCACGTCCTTACATGGGAGACACACCAAAAGCTGTGTGTGCAGAAGCACCCACCTGCACAAATGTGAAAGGCAGAGGGAGGGAAATGAGCCCAAGAGTACAAGGTATTGTAGTGAGCCCCCCCCGGGGGTCAGCTGGGTGGCTCTATGAACACTGGCATGACCTGCAAGGGGCCCGCTCTGGCTCAGTGCCCCCGCATTCTCTTCAAGAGCACACAATGGGCTGGGGAGCTGGGAGTCCCGACTTACCTGGACACAGAAGGGTAGTAGAGCAGGACCGCTCCCTCCACGCAGAGCAGGGCGGCTAGGCCCCAGGCCATGAGGTGGTAGAGCAGGATGGTGCTAGGGGAGAAGGACAGGGGGGCCTTGCCTGAGAGGAGGGATCGGGATGCCCAGCCACAGAAAGTACCAGACCCACTCCCGGGACCCAAAACAGTCAGGAAAATGTACACTGAGCAAACCCTTGGCAAAGATTTGCCTTATTATGCCTCTGAGTTTTTATTTTTTAATTGAGATGAAATTCACATAACATAAAAGGAACCATTTTCAAGTGAGCAACTCAGGAGTATTCAGTAAATTCACAATGTTGTGCAGTCACCTCCTCTATCCAGTTCGGACATCGTCATCACCCCAGAAGGAAACCCCAAATGCACCCCCCCCCCCCGTTCCTCCTGCTCCTAGCCCCCAGCAACTACCAGCTTCCTTTGTGTCTCTATGGCTTTTCCTATTCCGCACAATTTAGGCAAATGGAGTCATGCAGTATGTGGCCCTCTGTGTCTGGCTTCTTTCACAGCACGTGAGGCTTACAAGGGTGAGAGGAACAAGGAGCAGGTACCTCATCAGTCCTCCTCAGCAACCGGCTTACCCGCTAAGTGAGGAGCTCCTATCCCCAAACCTTCCCAGAGGCACCTAAAAGTCAAGGGTCTCCGTGCTCAGTCCAACCCAAGGTCTCTGAAGAAATGTGTGCGCATTTGATGTTCCAGGATAGTGGGGAGCTTCCCTTCCTCGCCCTCCTCCCCCACGCCCACCATTCGCTGCATGCTTCACATTCCTGGACCATCTCTACCCTTCATCTTCCTACGCCCACACACCTCGCCCTTTTCCCTATAGACCAGAGGTCAGCCAGCCCTGCAGCTGGGGGCTGGAAGACGGATGCACAGCTCTCTGACTGCGCCAATGCAGCCTTTAATCTGCGTCCTCTACGCCACAGGACAGGGGGCCCAGCGCTCCATCGGATGCACTAACCACAACCCAAGACTCTACCAGACTCCTGGCAAATAGTGCAACCCCCCACCCATCAGGATTTTAACTCTGAAGATCAGCTGTGTAGACAAGGGAACGGTCAGGGATCTGAGTGAAGGGATGCCCTTCTAGAAGACAGGAGGAGAGAGCCAGCACACGGGAATGAGCTTCAGGAAGAAGAAACATTTCACAGCCAGCTCTCTGGAAGGCCACAAGGAAACGACTCCAGCCTGTGTTTCCTCCCGGTTCTGGAGCGGCCCTGCCCTATCTCTCTGGGTTTGGGAGCTGGTGGGGTGGGTCTTGCCCAGAAGTCAGAGGCTCTGCATGGAACAAAGGAAAAAAGGAGCAGCCTTCTGCAAGGACTTGGGTGACTGTAGAGTGCAGACCCTCACCTTGGGCCAGAGGAATCTAGGGCCAGAGGAATGCTGAGAGGTGGGAGACAGCAGGCCAGGGGGCGAGGCCAGGCGAGGGCAGGGCTGGGGGTGGCCACAGTCCCGTCAACGGTGCTCTGGCTCCGGATGACCAAGCACAGTGGAGTCAGACTGGCCAGGCTGGTCAGGCGGCAGCCACTTTAGGAACTGATACAACCCCAAACCCACATAGGTGGTGAGCCTGAGCTCCCATGCGTGCACAACGAGGAGCAGCAGGGGACTGCAGATCCTCGTCCCTTTATCTCACCACTGGACAGTTTCCAGGTCCAGGCACGCAAGAGCCCTCCCCAGACCCCCTTTCTCTCACACTCATGTTCACGGAGCAGGTAGACTTCAATTTAGGGCCTTTCCCACAGTCTCAAGCACCTTCTGTTGTTGTTTAAAGCCTGTACATCCTGCATCGGGAGCCAACGTAGCAGTTTAAATTTTAACTCAAAATCTGTCTTAATGACATTTCTTAGAATTAGGATTTTCAAAAAGATTCTCCTGTGCCAAAGAAAATAGCTGAGGACTGGAAGGATCTAGAAGGGAACGTGGCATTTAATCCAGCCATTCCTGCAATACCTTGCCCCCTGCCTTGGAATTCCTCAGGACCCATCCCAGGGCAGCTCCAGTCTCTTAACTGCCACCTGCAGAATCACCTGCGCCCTTGGCTTTGGGAGCAAGCTGGCTCTTAGCAGGGAAGCTACAGGTGCTTCTGGACCCACACCTTCAGCTCTGGCTCCAACCACCCTGTGCTGGCCCCTAGGCGCCCTCACACCAGGAAGCATGGCTTCTGCCAGGGATGAGGTAGGGGCTGGGTCTCTAGCTCCAAACCACCTGTCTTATTTCTCTGCTGTGTTCCCTGCTGCTTTTTGTTTAAGGTTTATTTATTTGAGAGAGAGAGCGAGCACGCCCACAAGCGAGCAGTGTGGGGGGAGGAGTAGAGGGAAAGGGGGAGAGAAACCTAATCACACTCCTCACTGAGCCCAGTGCAGGGCTCGATCCCATGACCCTGAGAGCAGGACCTGAGCTGAAACCAAGAGTCGGATGCTTAACCGACTGAGCCACCCAGGTGCCCCATCCCTACTCCTTCTTGATGGGAGAGCCGACTTCACTCTCAAAGGTCTTCCTAGCGCTGGACACCTGCCCTTGCTCTTGTCCTTAGGCGGGCATCTGGATGTTTCACATCTTTGGACCTTTGCATCCTGCATGACTGGCAGGTCCTTGGAAGCTATGCTCTGCCAGCATCCTCTCATCTCTGCACGCCCTCTGCATCCTGCCTACCCTTATTCTGTGCTCCCAAATGAGTTCCAAACACTCTTCTGGGCCTGCGGAGGGCTTCCTGATTGCCTGCCCCGGCTTCCAAGGGCTCTGCCTGTCTTCTACATCCAGAAAGCGGTCGGGCTGCCCCGCCTGACCACAGCCATCCATGCGTGGGGGTGAAGCAGTGCACACCCCTGTGGCAGTAAACGGCGTACTCTGCTTCCAGCTTCCTTCTGCTACTGCAAGGCTCCTCACAGCTCCACAACTGGCTGTCTGCGAGACCTCTAGTGTGTCAGAACTCCAATCCTCCAATCCCTCCAAAACTGAGTGAGAAACCTATCAGACAGGAACACACACTTGCACTGGGCTTCCAGGTCACGGACCTCTCCTTGCAGCCAGTTGCTGGCCCAAAGCCATTTTCCCTTTTTCCTTAGTAACATAACCTGGATGTCATGCCAGATGGCAGTATGCCTGGCTAAGACTATATATACTTCCAACCTCCTCTTGCAGCTAAGTGTGGCCATGAAACCAAATTCTGGCCAATAATATGAAAGGGGAATTGTTGTGTAAAATCCCCAGGGAGGCTGCTTGAAGGGAGGTGCCTCAGGGGAAAACAGACCCTTATCCATTGCCCCCTTCCTCCTTCCTGCTGCCTGGAATGCAGATGTGATGGCTAGAGCTCCAGCAGCCATATTGGGCCATGACACCTTGAAGTTGGAAGTCACACAATAGGATGATGGAGCATGAATATAGGAGGCGCTTGGGTCCCTGATGTCCATCATAAGGGCCCTGGATTGCCTACCTCTGGCCTCTTTTAGCACGGGAGAAAAATTATCTTGTTTAAGTCACTATTATTTTATGTATTTTACATAGCCAAAGCTAATCCTCACGGATATACCTGGTTGGCTGCCTCTGACCTTCACTGCCTTCCCTAGAGAATTTTCAAAACCAAGAATACACAGGTTCTGTACAGATGTGTAAAAGTTTAGGAGTGAAAGTAAAAAGGTGGAAGAAACAAGCACAAAAGTAAACACTAAACTTCAGGGCAGAGAGACCAAAGTTAATGATGAGGACATAGGAATAGGAGAAATACCAACGATTTTTTTTTTTTTTAAAGATTTTATTTATTTACTTGACAGAGTGAGAGAGAACAAGCAGGGGGAGCAGCAGACTCCCTGCTGACTAGGGAGCCCGATGCAGGGCTCGATCCCAGGACCCCGGGATCATGACCTGAGCCAAAGGCAGATGTTTAACCGACTGAGCCACCCAGGCGCTCCTACCAACGATTTTAGGGCAAGGATCTACTAAGGTTGACCAGCATA
Source organism: Mirounga angustirostris (assembly GCF_029215605.1). Classification (NCBI taxonomy): domain Eukaryota; kingdom Metazoa; phylum Chordata; class Mammalia; order Carnivora; family Phocidae; genus Mirounga; species Mirounga angustirostris. The sequence goes on from NW_026991719.1 coordinate 6,686,893, forward strand.
TTGTACAGCCTGAATGTGATCTTTGTTTACTGATATTGGCTTTAAAAAAGTGAATTTATTCAGGAGCTCCTGGCTGGTTCAATGGGTGGAGCATGCAACTCTTGATCTCGGGGTTGTTGAGTTCAAGCCCCACACCGGGTGTAGAGATTACTTAAAAATAAAATCTTTAGGGGGACCTGGGTGGCTCAGTTGGTTAAGCGTCTGACTTCAGCTCAGGTCATGACCACAGGGTGCTGGGATCAAGCCCCACGTCGAGCAGGGAGCCTGCTTCTCCCTCTCCCTGTCAGTCCTCCTGCTTGTTCTCTCTCAAATAAATAAATAAAATCTTTTAAGAAAAATAAAAATAAAATCTTTAAAAAACAATTTAAAAAGTGAATTTATTCAACAAATGGTGCTGGGACGACTGGACATCCACATGCAAAAGAATAAACACCCACCTTTTCCTCACCTACACACAAAAATTAATTTAAAATGGATCACTGGGGCGCCTGGGTGGCTCAATCAGTTAAGCATCCAACTCTTGGTCTGAGCTCAGGTCATGATCTCAGGGTCATGGGATCGAGCCCGACGTCAGGCTCCATGCTCAGTACGGAGTCTGTTTGAGATTCTCTCTCTCTGCTCCTCCTACCCCCAATAAAATAAATAAAATCTTAAAATATAATGGATCATAGGGGCGCCTGGGTGGCTCAGTCGTTAAGCGTCTGCCTTCAGCTCAGGTCGTGATCCAGGGTCCTGGGATCGAGCCCCGCATCGGGCTCCCTGCTCAGCGGGAAGCCTGCTTCTCCCTCTCCCACTCCCCCTGCTTGTGTTCCCTCTCTCACTGTGTCTCTTTGTCAAATAAATAAAATCTTTAAAAAAAAAAATAAATAAATATAACGGATCATAGGCCAGGGTGCCTGGCTGGCTTCGTTGGTAGAGCATGTGACTCTTGATCTTGGGGTTGTGAGTTCAAGCCCCACGCTGGGTGTGGAGATTAGTTTAAAAAGAAAATCCTTAAAATGGATCACAGACCTAAATTAAAGTGTTCAAACTCTTTTCTTTTTGGCTTGGTTCCCATGTTTTTTTCAACTCATACAAAATATTCCAGATTAATGAGTTTTAAGCCTCATCTTCCTCCACTTCCTCATCCTGGTTAATCTGGAAGTAACTCGATTTGTAAGTTTCTTTGCTATTAGCAACCATGAGCAACATAGATTATTCTTCTTCAAATATTTTTTGGTGAGTTTTCTCAAATACCTTTTGGAAAAAGGCACCTTAGGGGTACGTGGGTGGCTCAGTTGGTTAAGCATCTGACTCTTGGTTTCAGCTCAAGTCATGATCTCATGGGTCCTGTGATCACACCCCACATGGAGCCCCAAGGCCAGTTCTGAGCTCCGTGGGGAGTCTGCTTGAGATTCTCTCCCTCTGCTATTCCCCCTACTTTCATGTGCACTCTCTCAAATAAGTAAATCAATCTTTAAAATAAAATTTTTAGGGGCGCCTGGGTGGCTCAGTTGTTAAATGTCTGCTTTTGGCTCAGGTCATGATCCCAGGGACCTGGGATCGAGCCCCACATAGGGTTCCCTGCTCAGCGGGAAGCCTGCTTCTCCCTCTCCCACTCCCCCTGCTTGTGTTCCCTCTCTCACTCTCTGTCAAATAAACTCTTTAAAAAAATAATAAATGAGATAAAACCTTTAAAAAATATATTTAAGGGGCACCTGGGTGGCTCAGTCAGTAAGTGTCTGCCTTCAGCTCAGGTCATGATCCCAGGGTCCTGGAATCCAGCCCTATGTGGGGCTCCCTGCTCAGCAGGAGTCTGCTTCTCCTTCTCCCTCTGCTGCTCTCTCTTTCAAATGATCTCTCTCTGTGTCGAATAAATAAAACTTTTAAATACATATATACATACATACATACATGGACACCCACACACATATGTATATATATAAAATGTAGTACATCGGGGTGCCTGGGTGACACAGTTGGTTAGCATCTGACTCTTGCTTTCAGCTCAAGTCATGATCTTAGCATCATGAGATCGAACCCCATTGTCAGGCTCTGTGCTGAGTGTGGAGTGTGCTTGAGATTCTCCCTCTTTCTTTCTCTCTCTCCCTCTCCACCGCCCCACTCCCCTGCTCACATGCTCTCTCAAAATTAAATAAAATGTAGTACATCCTTACAATGGAATACTACTCAGAAGCGCATAGGAAGGAACTATGGATGTTGCTGCAACATGGGGAAACCTTGAACATGTCACTGTATGTTTAAGAAGCCAGACACAAAAGGTCACATGCTGAATGATTCCACTTCCAGCCAATGCCCAGAGTAGGCAAACCTAGAGACAGAAAATAGATTGGTAGTTGCCAGGGGCTGGGGGGTGGGGGTGAGGGGTGGGGGGAGGAATTAATCACTGGTAAAGAGATCTGGGGGGGTGATGACTAATGTCATAAAACTAGTTGGTGTGATGGTCGCATGATTTTGTAACTATACTAAAAAATAATGGATTTTATACACTTAAATGGGTGAAGTTTATACTACTTAAAAAAAAAAAAGGCAGAACAAGGGCTCCATCGGAAAGTGGGGGACACACGCCTCCTGGACCAGGAGTCAGGGTACCTGGGCACTCACCCCACCCTGCCATGCGGCTTCCCTTGGTCACTTAGGTTCTCTGTATTTCTGTTCCCCCAACACACACGTACATCCCAGTGGTAATCCCAGAGCACAGTTCCTGAGAGCCTACGATGTGCCGGGCACGATTCTGAACCATTTACACGCAGCATTGCATGGACTCTCCCAGACCTGAGGAGGGCGTAGTATTTCACAGCCAAGTCTAGAGAGCTGAAGCAGCTTGCTGATGGTTAAACAGCTGGTAACAAATGCATGGGGTACACCCACCGGGTCATTTCTCCCAAGGGAGCCCCCCCTGCAGCTCCAGTGCTCAGGTTCCGTATTTGGCGGAACATGTCAATTCACATTTCAAAAACTTCTCTCCTCAAACCTTTAGATCGCCAGAAATTGTCTATGTTCATGCCAATTCTTTTTTAGTATGTGTCCAAAATGCAAATATGTAATTTATGGATCACTTGTCATGGTCTAAACATCCTCATTTTGAATCTGCCCTCAGCCTTTTATAAAAACGAGTTGCCAGAGAGGTTTCTCAGAGAGGGGCTGGCTGATGTTCTGCACTTGATCTTAGCCAAAAGGCCGAGAAGCGATGGGGCTGGCTGATGTTCTGTGTCTGCCATACTGAAAAATATTTTGGAACCCTCAGTAGTACCCCTGACCCTTCCTCATATGACAGAACCTGAGCAGAAAGCTCTTCTTGTTCCCTCCGAATATACCTGTGCCCTGCCGATCTCCGGATCACCAGATAGGCGTCAACCGCATAGCAAAACAGCCACCAGAAGCAGGCGCTATACAACAGCTGGATCCACATCTGTAATCAGGAAGAGCCTGGCATCAAAGCTCCTGGAAACAGGCAGCAGATTGCCCCACCCGTGAAATGAGCTGGCAGATGCCTCTTTCCCGTGACGTCAGGAAGCAGGACATGAAAGCCGTCCGGAGACGCGCGGACGGTCTGGGAACGCAAGGGTGGGATGCGGCCCAGGGCGGGGTGTCCCTTGGTGCTCCATCTGCTCAGGGGTGGGGGGAGACTGCACTGGCCAGCCCTGCCCTCCAGTATTCTCAAAGGCATGGAAGATGAAGGCCTCAGATGTGAGGCCTAAACTGGCGTGAGGGCTCACGGCGCCTGTGAAGGAGCAGCTCTTTGCTGAGAATGAGGGAGTACGGGGCAGGAAAGTGCTTCCCAGAAGCGGGGCAGGAAGGGGCTCGGTATGTTATGGGCAGCACGAGACTGGTGTGCCTCCAGGGGTGGTCTGGGAAGCAGTGTGGGCAGAAGGGAGAGAAGCGGAGAATTGTGCTACGGCGTGGTACACAGAAGTATAGATACGTCTATTTCAATGCAGAGTTCCTCAAGCAGAATACATCCAATCAATCACTTTCTTCTTTCTTTTTCTTTCTGGCCAGCTGGTTTTAACTGCAGCTCAATCTAAGGTCATAAGGATGGTCTATGTGTGCTCAGAAGTGGGGGCAGGAAGAACCACAATACAGCAGTGGTTGGTTCTCAAACCTCAGTGGGAGTCAGGAGCCCCTGCATTTGTTACTTCGCAGACCGACCCGACCCCCCAAGGTTCCTGATCAGCAGGCTCTGAGGATTTGCATTTCTGACAAACCCCAGTGGGCTGAGACCACGCTTTGAGGACCGCAGCCTAAGAGGAGCACAGGGGGGAGAAGAGGGTGAGCAAAAGCCAGGTGTACTTACCGCACTCCCCACACAGTACGCAGCAGGCCAAATGTCTGTCCCATTCACGGCGGTGGGGTTGTCAACAAAATTTGGGAATCCTAGCCACACCGCAGACCGGAATACAATTCCTAAGAGAGAATTAGAGGATACAGTCATCCCGCGGGGGATGCATTCCAAGACCCCCAGTGGATGTGGAAACTGCAGATTGTACTGAATCTATGTTTTTTTCCCTTACGTGCGTTCCTGGGACAAAGCTTAGTTTATAAATTAGGCACAGTAAGAGATTAACAACTAATAATAAAATAGAACAGTTATAACAATAGACGGTCATGGAAGTCGTGTGAATGTGGTCTCTCTCCAAACGTGTTACTGTACTCTCCTCACCCTTCTCGTGGTGGTGTGAGAGGATAAGGTGCCTGCGTGATGAGATGATGCGGGCATCGTGATGTAACGTGAGGCTGCCAGGACCTTCGGCCCGCACCTGGGAAGGAGGAGCACCTGTTTCCGGACCACAGAGCGCTGGGGGGTGGGGGTCGGATGGGAGGGGACACAGAACCCGCAGAAAGCCAAACTGTGGCTGAGGGTGAACTACCGTGCTTTGTAAAGGTCCTAACTCACATCTAAAGCTGACTTGGTGCTCTCTAAAGTAGATGGATATAAGGATAAATACCTGAGAAGGGACAGAGAAAGAAATGAGGGAGGAAAGAAACACACACTTGGGTGTGTACAGAGAGAGAAACAAAGGAGATCCAGGGAGTAATTATTTCGGTCACAAAGCAAGCCCAGGCACTTTGATTTCAACTTAAACCATCATTAGCCACAGTCCTATCCCTAATGTGTTCTTTGTTTACTCGATATGAAGCAACTATGTGATTAAAAATCTGTATTTCTGGCTATTTTTTTTTTTTTAAGATTTTTATTTATTTATTTGAGACAGAGAGAATGAGATACAGAGAGCATGAGAGGGAGGAGGGTCAGAGGGAGAAGCAGACTCCCTGCCGAGCAGGGAGCCCGATGCGGGACTCGATCCCGGGACTCCAGGATCATGACCTGAGCCGAAGGCAGTCGCTTAACCAACTGAGCCACCCAGGCGCCCCTCTGGCTATTTTTTTAATGTCCATATTAAATATTCCTCACAGAAAAAAATGATTGAAAAAGCATGATTCTGAAATGTAAAAAGATAATTCTTTCATTCTCTGAAAAAAAAATGCATTTAAGATTTTCACGAATTAGCTCTCGGCAATTTGCTCTTGACATTTATTATTTGTAAGTTTTCTTTGCTACTAGACCCAAATTTCTAATTCTCCTCAAAACAGTATACATCCTTAAGGTACATATGAAAACTCCTTGTTAGGTAATGTGATATGCTTTGTCTAAGCGTATGCTATGTAAAACGATACTAAAGAGTAACTGTAAACAGTATAAAGTTATATACTATGTACTCATGTAAACTAATATAGTGTGTAATACACTATTAAATATACAATGCATGATACACTACTAGACGCTGTAATACACCACCAAACTGACACTGAATACTCTACTACCAAATATATACTGTATAATGCATTGCCAAATACCGGGGCACCTGGGTAACTCGGTTGAGTGTCTGCCTTCAGCTCAGGTCATGAACCCAGGGTCCTGGGATTGAGCCCCGCACTGGGCTCCCTGCTTAGCAGGGATTCTGCTTCTCCCTCTTGCTCTGCCCCTCCCCCTTGCTTGTGCTTTCTCTCAAATAAAATCTTTAAAAAAAATACACTCTAGTGTGCGATATATTACCAAATATACATTATGTAATACAATACCAAATTTATATTATGCAACATACCATTAAAGAGGAACTATGGACACTAAAAAAGATATTCTTCTCATTATCAAGCACTGCTCACAAAAATGCTTTTCTTCTGTAGAATGCTTTATCATTTTCAGCATCTAGCACTCCTCTGAGCTCAATAAACGCCCTACATATTTTTGTATTGATATGAGCTGATGAATGTCAACTTATTGTGGTAAACATTTCACAAGATGTGTATGTTAAGTCATTATGCTGTAGATCTTAAATTGTTACTGTGCCGTATGTCAATTATAACTCAATAAAACTGAAGGAAAAAAAAAAACCTCTGCCCCATGAGGTAGGCATCTTAAGTATTTATTTTTCAGTGAGGTGTCAGTCACCAAGCCTTCCCCTTAATTCTGCCTCTGTTCATTTGTTAACATCATGCATCTCCCTTCCCAAACCAAGAGTGTATACAAATATTATTCCACCTATCCTCAAAAGATATTTAGGTGTATCTTTATTTCCAGATATTCAAGTTACAGAAACTAAACTGCTATTAACATGTTTTTCCAGGGGTGCCTGGGTGGCTCAGTTGGAAGAGTATGTAACTCTTATCTTGGGGTTGTGGGTTCGAGCCCTATGTGGGGTGTAGAGATTACTTAAATAAAAAAAAAAAAAAGATGCTTTCCCAAAATATTTTAGCAGAATCAGGAAGAAAACCAATTTGATTGAATTAACCAGCACCAAGATGATTTTATCCCTAATACAAAGGAAGTACTTCTTCCTATCTGACTCCTCGGGTCTGAGAAAGTGACCAGAGGTTCCACAGCATTTACCCGAAGTAAAAAAGGTCCTTGAGGGTCTCCAATCACAAGCGCATGGACCGGGAGAATGGGGCCCTGAGACACAGTCACCTGTAGCTCTACCTGCTCGAGGTGGGGTAGGAACTGTTGCCATCCCCTCAGGGCCCAGCTCCAGTACCATCAACAGCCCTTGCTTCAAAAGCAAAACAACTGAAAAGTACAATTCCGAAACGGTTAGCACCTGTCAGCCAAATGCAGAGTGTGGACTGTATCTGGATGCTGATTCAAACCAACCAACTGTAAAACAGCATTTATGACACAACCGAACATACAGCAATGACATTAAAGGACTGATTTTCATTATTTTAAGGTGATAATACTAATGTGATATATATATATATATATATCCACATATATGTATTTCTTTTTTTATAAAGATTTTTTTTTTTAAGATTTTATTTATTTATTTGACAGACAGCAAGAGAGGGAACACAAGCAGGGGGAGTGGGAGAGGGAGAAGCAGGCTTCCCGCAGAGCAGGGAGCCCGACACGGGGCTCGATCCCAGGACCCTGGGATCATGACCTGAGCCGAAGGCAGACGCTTAACGACCGAGCCACCCAGGCGCCCCTGTGTACTTAATTCTTATCTTCTAGAGCTATATACTGAGATCTGTATGGATGAAGTATATACATTCTGGGATTTGCTTAAGATTAATCCAGTGGAGAGTGTGATACGAGGATGGAGTGTAGACAAAGCAAGGTCATGGGTCCAGGGGTTCATTATACAGTCTGTGTGATTTGTATATCTTAGAAATTCTCCAAAATAAAACCTTAAACAAATGGTCAGCACTATCTAGCTTAGAGGTCTGTAAAAAGTGCCATGCATGTTTAAATCAGGGGTGGCAAAGTTTCTGTAAAGGGCTAGACAGAAAGTATTTTAGGCTTTATGGGCCATAATTTCTCTGCCAACATCCACCTCTGTCCTTATCACAGCAGGAGAGAATGCACAGGCGTGGCTGCGTTCCCATAAAACTGTACTGAAGGATACGGACATTTAAATTTCATGGTATAGTCATATGCCTGGAAATATTTTTCTTTTGATTGAAAACAACAACAACAAAACTTTTGGGCCACAGAAAGGGCTGGCAGGCAGGATTTGGCGTGGGGGCTCCAGTTTGGCCACCTGTGGCATAAAACCCAAACCTGACAAAATATACGTATTGACATATATTACAGATAAATACATCAAGTTTTCTTCCTGATTCTGCTAAATCATTTTGGAAATGATTTTGTGTGTGTGTATACACAAAATACTGCTAAGTCTCTCGCCGGCAGAATAATTATGGCTCCCTTAGAGTATCTGGCTTTTGCTTAAGTGCCCCGTCTAAAATTTCCTTAGTAAGTCTGCAGTAACAAACATTAGAAACTGGTTTTTTCCTTCAACAAATGTTCCCCGGGCGCAATTTTTACTGCCTATCCTGTTTTGCTGAGTCCCCCGGCCGTCCCGTCCGGTCCCTGGGGAGCCGCCTCCGGTTTCGTCCTCTCCGCTACGGGTCTGCAGACACCCCGCCCAACCCCGCGAGCCATGCTCCCTCACCGGGGCACCGAGCAGGTCGCAACCCGCGGGCCGCGCGCGCTCACCGGGCCACCGAGCAGGTCGCAACCCGCGGGCCGCGCGCGCTCACCGGGCCACCGAGCAGGTCGCAACCCGCGGGCCGCGCGCGCTCACCGGGCCACCGAGCAGGTCCCAACCCGCGGGCCGCGCGCGCTCACCCCGGACACCGAGCAGGTCGCAACCCGCGGGCCGCGCGCCTTACCCAGGCAGCCGAGCAGGTCGCAACCCGCGGGCCGCGCGCCTTACCCAGGCAGCCGAGCAGGTCCCAACCCGCGGGCCGCGCGCGCTCACCGGGCCACCGAGCAGTTCGCAACCCGCGGGCCGCGCGCGCTCACCGGGCCACCGAGCAGGTCGCAACCCGCGGGCCGCGCGCGCTCACCGGGCCACCGAGCAGGTCGCAACCCGCGGGCCGCGCGCGCTCACCGGGCCACCGAGCAGGTCCCAACCCGCGGGCCGCGCGCGCTCACCCGGACACCGAGCAGGTCGCAACCCGCGGGCCGCGCGCCTTACCCAGGCAGCCGAGCAGGTCGCAACCCGCGGGCCGCGCGCCTTACCCAGGCAGCCGAGCAGGTCGCAACCCGCGGGCCGCACGCGCTCACCGGGCCACCGAGCAGTTCGCAACCCGCGGGCCGCGCGCGCTCACCGGGCCACCGAGCAGGTCGCAACCCGCGGGCCGCGCGCGCTCACCCGGACACCGAGCAGGTCGCAACCCGCGGGCCGCGCGCCTTACCCAGGCAGCCGAGCAGGTCGCAACCCGCGGGCCGCGCGCCTTACCCAGGCAGCCGAGCAGGTCGCAACCCGCGGGCCGCGCGCGCTCACCGGGCCACCGAGCAGTTCGCAACCCGCGGGCCGCGCGCGCTCACCGGGCCACCGAGCAGGTCGCAACCCGCGGGCCGCGCGCGCTCACCCGGACACCGAGCAGGTCGCAACCCGCGGGCCGCGCGCCTTACCCAGGCAGCCGAGCAGGTCGCAACCCGCGGGCCGCGCGCCTTACCCAGGCAGCCGAGCAGGTCGCAGGCGGCGGCGGCGCGCAGGATGCGGACGGAGGCCGGGGCGCGTGCCGAGGCCGGCGGGGCTGTGGCGGGGGCGCCGGGGCCCGCGGGCCGGCGCCGGGGCAGCAGCTGCAGGAGGCCGAGCGCCAGGCTGCAGGCGCCGCTGCCCAGGCACAGCGCGTGGAACGCCCGCGGCTGGAAGCTCAGCACCAGTTGTGTGGCGGCGTCCCGCGTGGGGCAGCAGAAGGTCCCGAGGCGTGGGGAGGCCATGGGCCGTGCTCCGGGACGCGCGGCTCGGGTCTGCCCGGACCCCCCACCGGCCCCGCCTGAGTCAGGTGCTGCGCCGGCCGGGAGCGGGGGGATCATGTGCCCGGAGCCCGCTCCCCCCCATGCCCGCGCGTGCGGAGAAGGCGCCGGCCTCGGTGGGGGCTGTGAGCCCTCTGCAAACGCCACGAGGTCTCACGAGGGCGAGGCTGGGTCTGGAGGAGGAGGAGGAGGAGGGAGGAGGAGGAGGAGGAGGAGGAGGAGGAGGAGGAGGGAGGAGGAGGAGGAGGGAGGAGGAGGAGGAGGGAGGAGGAGGAGGAGGGAGGAGGAGGAGGAGGGAGGAGGGAGGAGGAGGAGGAGGAGGAGGGAGGAGGAGGAGGAGGAGGAGGAGGGAGGAGGAGGAGGAGGAGGAGGGAGGAGGAGGAGGAGGAGGAGGAGTGCGGGAAGGAGAAGCGCCCGAGGCCCGGCAGGTCAGCTTCCTCCACGTTCGCCCAGCCTTCTCCAAAACTGCCATCTGCCTTACCTGATCTGACCAGAAAAACATGCCTCATTTACCAGCTCTTCCCTATTTGGGACCCGACATCCCTCACTCTGATGCGCTACAGGCACCATAACAGGTGTTAAAACAGGGCTCTTTCACGCCCCCGCGCCCCCACGGAAACAATCCCGCAGAGGTAGGGGGGTTTCGCTGAGAATCAAATCTTAGACAAAGACGGGGCACTTCGCCTAACGAGACACGTGCACACGGACCTATTTTGCACCTTGCTATTCAGTGTTCCGTTTTTACTCGGCTTCAATATAGCTTTGGCATTCTGAATTAGCTTTCAAGAGTAATTATGGTTTTTTAAAAAGTTATTCAAGTTTATTCTGATTTCTTAACTGTTTTTGTGTGTTTCATTATGCATTGAAAATCAAGCTTTCTTCTACATGCATCAAAGTTTCAAAAATTATATCATCACCGGGTGCCTGGCTGGCTCAGTTGGTGGAGCATGGGGCTGTGGATCACCAATTGTGAGTTCCAGCCCCACGTTGGGTGTAGACATTACTTAAAAAAAAAAAAAAATTTTTTTTTTTAAATCACATAATCACTAATGACAACAGTAAACATACTGGTGAAGTTTAAAAACAAAGAAACTCTTCAAGGTTGAAAATAAAAAAGCCCCCCTCTAGGTTATAGCTTTACTAACCAAAGCTTTATTTAAAACAAACCCCCCAAACCCTATCACATTTATCATCTAATAAATTAACAGGCCCATTGGCAAAGCGCAAGCAGCCACCCTTCGATCTCTGCCCCCAATAAATGGGCCCCTCTCCAGGTTTTTTCCAATCAACCAAAGGCAAGGTGTCCCCACCGCCCCTCCATCCCCCCCACTTATGAAACACTTAAGTGCAAACACATGCCCTCCCACCCAGCTGCTCATCTACATTTCCACCCCACCAGCTTTGCAATTTTAAGTGAGGCAAAGTTTGGGCTCAGCTCCTAGGCCTTCTTCCTGGAAGCCCACAGGTCTGGGCTTCCTGTTGGAATTCATGTTAGGCAGGCAGGAGGCTGCACTGCCAGGTGGGAAGCAGAGCCTTTAACAAAGGGCTGCGGACACCAGCACTTCCAAAGGATCCAACCCGGCACGTCTATTAGCAGGGGCAGCTGCTCTGATAGAATTCTGGAACAGACCGACATTGTTGAAACCTTAACCGCTCTTGGGTATTAACACGCTTGCTTGTAAAAACAGCAGAGAACATCATAGGAGTAATCCCCACACATCCATTTGTCAGTCCCTTAGAAAGCATGAATCCTGCTGTCTGTTTTGGACCATGGATCTCCTCCTTCCTTTGCTCTTGGAAAGCAGAGATGGCTTCTGGAGGACAGTGTGCGGAATGTGCTTTAAAAGATAAAAATGACAACAGGGCATCTGTACGTTTGCCCTAATGCCCAGGGTTTGCATGGCTAATCCATATACAAGTGCTACCGCATTTTAGTCTCTGCTTTGCACCCAAGCTACACATAGCCCACGTCTCCGCTTCCCACGTGCAAACCTGAGGGCTCTGGATGATTCAGGTGCCAAGTAGTCAAGGCTGAGGCCCCCAGGGGGGTCGGTAATAAAAGGAGGGAAATTATTACAAATGAGGAATCCTAGGCCAGATCAGCTCAGAGGATTATGCTATGCTCACGTATGCTCAGAGCAAACGTGAGGAAGGATGGATAGGAAACTAAACTTTTTAACTGTCAGAAAGAACTTGAAATTAGTCTAAGAAATAAAACCGAGTGGATGGAACTAGAGGATATTATGCCAAGCGAAATAAGTCAATCAGAGAAAGACAATTATCATGATTTCACTCATATGTGGAATTCAAGAAACAGAACAGATGAACACAGGGGAAGGGAAGGAAAAAGAAAACAAGACGAAATCAGAGAGACAAATCATAAGAGACTGTTAACTCTAGGAAACAAGCTGTGGGTTGCTGGAGGGGAGATGGGTGGGGGGATGGGGTACCTGAGTGATGGAATGTGCACTGGGTGTTATGTGCAACTGATCAATCACTGCAGTCTACCTCTGAGACTTATAATACACTATACGTTAATTAATTGATTTTAAATAAAACTTTAAAAAATAAAACTGATAACTTTTCGTGCAAGAGTGCAACTACGATACGAAAAAGTAGATCAGTAAAGCACACGCACAGCAGGTGGAAACATCTGAAAGTATGTAGATGTGAGAAATGCCATGATACTACCAAGCCAGTCAGCTGAGCCCGAACAGGGAGAGATCTGTGTCGTAATCACCAGGGCCTATGATGCTCATTTGTGCACCCACTCTTCCTCCTTCGCTCCCAGTTTACCACCTGGACTCCACCTTGCATTTTCAGTCTGGGCCACCCAGGAAATGCTCAGCTGTCTTGACTTGCTTTTGCTCCATGACTCACAGCTTGCTTGCCATCACACTTGATCACATACACTAACAGCTGGAAGCAGCTCAGGGGCTTTCTCTTACAGACAACTTTCTCTTCCCAGTGAGTCCCCTGACACCCAGAGGTCTGAATGGAAAGGACCAAGTTTATGGGGAGAACCTCAGGTATGCCACAGAATGCAGTGGAGGGGGCAGTGGGGGGCAGGTGGATGGTCTCTTGAGATGTACGCATCGCAGCAGCGTGAGGAGAGTGTGATTCACAAAAACCTACTGTTTTCATAGCGCATTAGTGGGCAGGCTCTATGCTCTGCCTTTTACATTCATTGTCTTATTTAATATACAGAATGAGCCTTTCAGGTGGGTTTTACTGATACTTAAACTGCTGTGGACAGTATGTAAATCAATGGGCATGGCTGTGTTCCAATCAAACTTTATTTACAAAACTGGTGGAGACCTAGACATGTTGGCCCCTGTAGGTCTACCCACAGAGGCTCTGGCTTATCCAGCAGCTGCCCCACAATGCTGGGTGCCTAAACCTAAAATGCAGGAAAGCTAACACCTAGTGGGGCAGGCAAACAGGCCAATGAGGGATGGGAAGCAAGAAGTTGCTGGCAGAGAAAATTGGTCTTACTTCCTCCCTCCCTATGGAAGTTTCTGAGGAGAGGCTGCCTATGGCCCTGAGCAAACCAGCCGTGTTTCTTAGGAATTTACGGTCTATTAAAAAATGTACCATCTTTAATTTGCTCTTCCTCCTTCCCTGCTTTACTGCCCTTTTGTCCAGGGATCCCATGATGTTCTGCCGTAAAGCTTCAGTGCACAATTTGTCTTAAGCTCTGCTTTCTAAAGAACCCAGGCTAAGAATCTGCCCTCCTGAGAAAGGATGTCAGCTTCTGCAGCCACAGCCCTGCTTGGGGTCCATCTGATGACTACTAGCATCTTGGCCTTTCAATTCATTTCAATTCAACAGAAATTTACTGAGTACCGTGTGCAAACTGAACAGATAGAGAGGTTGTGTCCAATAAATATGGGAGTGTGGCGGCGCCTGGGTGGCTCAGTCGTTGAGCGTCTGCTTTCGGCTCGGGTCATGATCCCAGGGTCCTGGGATCGAGCCCCACATCGGGCTCCCTGCTCCACCGGAAGCCTGCTTCTCCCTCTCCCACTTCCCCTGCTTGTGTTCCCTCTCTCGCTGTCTCTCTCTGTTAAATAAATAAAATCTTAAAAAAAAAAAATATGGGAGTGTTACCAGGCCTTAATAAAGAAGAATACATAAAGGACAAAAGCACTGTCAATGCCAAATAAACTAATTAATCATAGATGTAAGTGGTGGAGGGTGGAAAGAGATAGGGATTGAGTATGGTTTAAAATGAAATTGTACTTAAAAAAAAAAAAAGACATTTAAAGGATATCAGACCTGAGAATAAAATTCATCAAGTTTAATGTGCCTCCTGTTGCAGATCTCATTGAAAAGCAGATTCCACAATCCTGATTCTGATTGTTGGGATGGCTGGGTGAGGCCCTGCATTTCATGAAACTGCATTTCTAGCAAGCTTCCAGAGATGTGGATGCTGCTGGTCAACGGCTCCTACTTTGAGTAGCAAGGTCCTAGAGCTTGTATCTCAACCTAAAAAAGAAAGGGAATAACCAGGCCACATTAAAATGTGGGAAGAACTTAGTTCAAAATAGCAGAAAAAAATGATCCACATCCAACTAAGCCAAAGAGCATTCTGAATGCAAATGACAAGTCAGGGATGGAAGCGCAGGGTTAGCAGTGATGAGCTACATCCTTCCTTCTAGTTCTGCAAGCCCCAGTGGGTGAGAAATGTTAGGGACTAACCTGGAACAGAAGTCAGGATGCTGGGGGGGAAGCAAATGGGAGAGAAGAAGATGGATAAGGACGGAGAGAGACAAAAGTGATTTTGTGTTGAGGAAGAGAGAATGGCCTGACAAGGTTCTCAGGTAGAAACTTAAAAGACTTTCACCCTGGTCTAGATAAAAGAGGCCAGGGCTCTGATGAACTCCGACCGAAGCTCAAGCTTGAAGCTCGTTTTGCATAGGTGAGAGGTTCAGTGCCTCAGATGGACCACCTATCAAATCACAAACGACCCCACCTCCTTAGACACCATTTAAAATGCTGCCTTCCTGAAAGCCAACTAACCAGCTGTTAAATAAGTAAAGCTCCAACAGAAGGCAAAACAGGATCTGCTTCACAGATACTGGATTATTCTTTTTTTTTCTTAAGATTCAATTTATTTATTTGACACAGAGAGAGAGAGAGTGAGCACAGGCAGGGGGAGCAGGAGAGGGAGAAGCAGGCTCCCCACCGAGCAGGGAGCCTGATGCGGGGCTCGATCCCAGGACCCTGGGATCATGATCTGAGCCGAAGACAGACGCTTCACCACTGAGCCACCTAGGCGCCCTGAGATTTGATTTTTCAATTCACAGCTAAATTTGCCTGAGCATAGCCATTCCACAAAGAAAAAACAACTGTTAACAGTGTGATCAGTAAACATACCAAAAGTAATTGTAGAGAAAGTTGCAATTAACACTGGCGATTGAATAAAAACCAAGGAAAAAGGAAACAAAAGTATATTCGAAGCCGATTGTGATATGAGTAGTGAATGCTATTATTTTAAAATAAATGTTTAGGGGCGCCTGGGTGGCTCAGTTGTTGAGCATCTGCCTTCAGCTCAGGTCATGATCCCAGGGTCCTGGAACCGAGCCCCACATCGGGCTCCATGCTTCGCGGGAAGCCTGCTTCTCCCTCTCCCACTCCCCTTGCTTGTGTTCCCTCTCTCACTGTGTCTCTGTCAAATAAATAAAATCTTTAAAAAAAATAAATAAAATAAATGTTTAGTAACTAAAAGAATGGAGCCACAAATAAATGGGCAGGCATGAACTATTTGAGGATAGTTCAGTGGTGAGTTAAGTCAAGGGCAGTGTTTTCCATCTAAATCTGCATTTTGTGCTTTTTCGGGATGTGCATGCAAGCAGAAGTAATTCTACAATCCTTCATGATAAGAAACAATTATCTTTACATTTACATGTCTGAAGACATTTCTCTATCATTCTTTATAATGAGGAATGCCAATTTTTCAGTTCAATTCACCTTACTCTGTATGCTGACATTCGGACCTTTCAGCTCAAAAAGAGAAAAAGGCTTTCTTCTAATGCCCAAAAAGGAATGTAATGATTTTAAGGCCCAATGCTCGGTTGTATATTTGAATTCAATTGATAATCACTCAAGGACAACTAAAGGCAAACTCTTTTACATAAATCTGCTGTCTTTGGAATGGCTTTCAAAGTACATATACAAACACATTAAATGTACACACAAAATTATCTTTTAATCTCTTAACAGAATTGTAGAAGCATTACACACTCTGGATTGGCAGCCAAATTGGACTTCAAAAAAGTTCTATCTGTGCTTTTAAAATCATGAATGATGGAAATGATTTAACCAATCAAAAGTCAGTAACTCCATTCCAATTTGAAATTATGTCTTGACCATATAGATGTTCTTGAATGTCTCATCTCCCACTAAAGTAAAAAAAACACTGATACTGGGGTGCCTGAGTGGCTCAGTCATTAAGCGTTTGGCTCAGGTCATGATCCCAGGCTCCTGGGATCCAGTCCCGTCGGGCTCCCTGCTCAGTGGGAAGCCTGCTTCTCTCTCTCCCTCTGCCGCTCCCCCTGCTTGTGCTCTCACTTTCTCTCTCTCAAATAAATAATCATTAAAAAAACAAAGCAAAACAAAAAACACTGGAAAAAAAGGCCAGGCTAAAGCCTAACTGGTTAGAAACCAGAAGGGACAGTTTCTGAAGTTCAATGTACAGTCTTAGTGACTAAAGATGCAAGATGCAAAGAAAGATTTGAAATCACACATGCACACCAAGATGGCAGCATGACTCTGTGTGACTGGCTGAAGCCCTCTACGCAGAACTTGAGGATGCATGTGGAAGGGTTTATTTGGACAAGTTTCCAGGTAAAGGTAGGAAGTGGCAGAACCATGTGATCCTGAAAGGGAGACCAAGCACAAATTTGGTGTCAAGTGAAGTCCCAAGGGTGACTTGGGTTCCATCCCACAGGAGTTGTAGAAATGGTTAGGCCACTGTAGTAATCTACACTACATAACATATTACCCAAATTTAGCAGCCTAAAGGAACACAGATTTTTTTTTTTTTTAAGATTTTATTTATTTAGTTGACAGAGACACAGCAAGAGAGGGAACACAAGCAGGGGGAGTGGGAGAGGGAGAAGCAGGCTTCCCACAGAGCAGGGAGCCCGATGCGGGGCTCGATCCCAGGACCCTGGGATCATGACCTGAGCCGAAGGCAGACGCTTAACGACTGAGCCACCCAGGTGCCCCAAGGAACACACATTTATTCCAACATCCCTGAGTATGGCGCAGATGCTTCTCTATCTTTTCAAACTGTGTTTATTGCCTTTTAGTATGCCTTGTAGTTCTTTGTTTAAAGCTGGATATGGGGGCGCCTGGATGACTCAGTCTGTTAAGCGGCCGACTCTTGATTTTGGCTCAGGTCATGATCTTAGGTTGTGAGATCAAGCCCCACCCTGGGGTCCGTGCTGGGCGTGGAGCCTGCTTAAGATTCTCTCTCCCCCTCTGCTCTTCACTCCCTTAAAAAAAAAAAAAAAAAAAGCTGGACATGATGTCACGATGTGCTAGGTAAAAAGAATCGGGATAAATAGGCTGTTAGTGGTGTTGTGGGGAGGTGACAGGGGAGGAGATGCAGTTCTATGATTAGGTCTTGGTCTTGTAGTTAGTCTGTACCCCTTGGCTGTGAACTTCATAAATCACTCTTAGTTGTGCCCCCTCCCCCAGGGCCTTAGACGGGAAAGGATGGCTGGAGGAGGTAGGAGTTGGGTATCTCCTTCTCCCACTGTGGTTAGGTTCCGGTAACCCCCATCAATTAGGGTCAAGTTTCTCTTGAAGGCAGGTCTTGTTCAGAAGAACAGAATGCTCTGGCATATTTAAAAATGGCCACTTTCCCCCTCTCTCTGCAGGACGCACAAGCAATTTTTTCTCCAATCTTCACTCTGAGAACCTGGTAGAGTGCCAGGAGGTAAACCCCCCAAAAGCATGGGGACCCCTGCAGTCTTTAACTCACAGACTCATCTACACTGAGCCTCCAGCAATTTATTGATTACAGTTCAGATTTTCTTACCCTGGTACTGATTCCTGTGGAACTTTCTGCTAATGGGTTTCAGTTCCAGTAAGTTGTGATTCTCTGCATCTGCCTGTCTTTTCAATTTGGGGGTGGGGGGCAGCAGTTTGTCCTGTGACTTCACTTCTCCAACAGATCTAAGAAGGGTTGATTTTTCAGCTCATTCAGCTTTTTGCTTGTTAGGATGAAGCAGTGACCGCTAAGCTCCTTACGTGCCAGACCAGAAATCAGCAACACACATTTATTTTCTCAGAGTTTCTGTGGCTTAAGTGTCCAGGCACAATTTAGCTAGGTCTCCCATTTTCGGGTCTCTCAATGGCTATAATTAAGATGTTGATTAGGCTGGTCTCACCTGAAGGCTCAAGTGGGGAAACATTTGTTTCCAAGCATTTGCTTACATGTTTAATGACAAGTTTTCACTCTTCATGGGCTGTTGGTCAGGGGCCACCTTCAGTTCCTTGGCACATGAGTCTCTCCACAAAGCAGCTTCCAATAAGGCAGCTTCATTTGTCAAAGCCAGCAAGAACAATCCACCAAGTGAAAGTCACGATCTTTTGTAACATAATCACAGAGCAGATATTCCATCACCTTTGCTGCATCCTATTGGTTAGAAGTGGGTCATGGGTCCTGCTCACACCCAATGGAAGGAATGCACAGAGTGTGAACACCAGCAGGTGGGGTGCACTGGGGAGGCCATCTTAATGTCTGTCCATCACAGCGACCCCTCAGGGTTGTCTGATGGCACAAGAACGCTGGAGCACCCACTCTTGTCAGTCAACCAGGAAGGGCTGCCCCTGGGGCGGGCACCTCAAATCCTAGGAACTTCTGGTTGCCCAGGCTCTCTGGGAGCATTGGCAGAGTGAGCTTCTGCCACCTGAGTGCTTCCTTCTTCAGAGAGATGCAAGGCTGCCTGCTGGAGTTCAAGGAATTATGTTAAGGGCATGGAAGGATGACTACGCTCTCCATCCAGAATTAAATTTGCTTGGTTTGACCCTGTAGAACAGACAAAAATGCTCAGGGTTGGCTCTAAAGTTTTAAGAGAGTAAAGAGTTGTAGTGGCTTACATCTTGACAACGAACCCCTTTCTCTGCTTGTGGGGAATTGAGTAGCTCTGCAAAATGCCACACAATGAATGGGTTTTGAACCCAGGCTTAGAGCTCAAAGAACCTGCTTTGTGGTTGTTGGGTTGGATATTGATCCCCTGACAAAACAGGAGAGTCTTGGCTTGAAGGAACCTTGCCCTTTCCTGACAAAAACATGGAAATTCACAGATTGAGGAACAGTGTCTAAGAGTACATCTTCAGTTCTGCAACAGGCAGACTATGAGTCTGTGAGCTAAGTAGTCTCGGCCTGAGAGGAGATGAGACCAGACCGTGCCATGAGAGGGAGACAGGGGTGGGGTTTGTGTTCTGAGAAGAGGAAGAAAAATCATCTAGCATTAGTATTACCTGACTGCCTTCCATGAGCTGGCAGCATTAAGTACTCAATGTCTTGCTTAACTCTCATCTGCACCCTTGTGTGGCTCATCTTTTTATCTCATTTTTATGCATAAGGCACCAGAGGAGGTGAGGAAACTTGTCCAAGGTCATGGAGGTGGTAGAGGTGAGAATCAAACCCAGGTAGATTACACCATAAGCACTTCCTCCAGAGGGGAACTGGAGGTTCATTTCCTGAATGAATGTCTGCCATGAGTGGCTACAAACTAGTCAGACACGGAAATGCACCTTCTCACCCCACCACCCTGAAGCAACAAGGAGTCCACTTTTGAGAAGTTGGAGGCAGGCCACAGATGGCCAAATCTGAAGTCATGTGGCCATAACTGCACTTTCAGGGAAGTATGCGGTGGGGGAGGAAGGAAGGAGGGGTTTAGCATGAACATGTATATATACATGTCACATATTTCAAACTTTGTTCGAATTTTATGTTTCTTTTGTAGCACACTATCCTAATATAGTGAAATGAGATGACTATTATTTCTGGGAGGACTATATGCTCTGAAGTTTTCATCCACATGAGACTGTCAAATTGCAGATATCTGACAAAAAGGACTAAATACACTCAGACTTTGGCTAATTTTGAAATGACTGCTTCACTGGTACTCAAGTGGCCACAAGTAGGGAATAGGAAACCCACATTAACCTCAAGGGTTTGGCTTGTGGTTAGAAAAACAGCGCGCTGGGAGAGAATACAACCTTACATCAATCTGGTTGTGCACGCTGCAAAAACATCTGTCTGGGGCGCCTGGGTGGCTCAGATGGTTAAGCGTCTGCCTTCGGCTCAGGTCATGATCCCAGGGTCCTGGGATCGAGCCCCGCATTGGGCTCCCGGCTCAGCGGGGAGCCTGCTTCTCCCTCTGACCCTCTCCCCTCTCATGCTATTTCTCTCTCGCTCGCTCTCTAAAAAATAAATAAAACCTTCAAAAAAAAAAAAAAGATATTAACATAGAAAATGGGGGTCAGTCAGTCCTCTGAAGGGAGTCTGATAATTTAAATGCAATGGCTCTCCCCCCCGCCAAATCTTTTGGGTCTCACTGCATTGCCCTTGGTTGAACATCCACAGTAAACCATTATATAACCCGAGTTTCTCAAACTTATGACATTTCTTTAGTCTATCACAGGAATCAGAAATTCGAAACAGTACATATTTTTGCCTTTGCAAGCTACAAGGTCTCATTACCAATTACTCCATTTCTCTCAATGTGCTTTAAGTTGACTTAATCGATGGTGTGATTCAAGCATCTTAATTTGGTCTTAAGGATAGTCTGTCTAGGTATGAACTTGGTGACTACCATGCAATCCAAGTGACTTCCCACAGAACAGCTTTGCATTGTAAAACCCAAGTTCTTGGGGTTTTTTAAAGATTTTATTTTTGAGCGAGAGTGAGCATGGCTGGGGGAAGACTCCTCACTGAGCAGGAAGCCTGATGTGGGACTTGATCCCAGCACACCGGGATCACAACCTGAGCCGAAGGCAGACGCTTAACCGACTGAGCCACTCAGGCACCCAAAACCCAAGTTGTTAAGAGTTAATCAGGAAAGGGAAAAAATTCTCCCTGTAACTTGACAGGGAGAAACCTGGCAGCCATCTCCTTATCCATGTAATAAGGTGACAGTCACAAGTGACAAGCCATGTAGATGTGAAGCATTCCCTGATGTGGTGTGCTGAGAAGGCCACATCATCTATGTATGTGTTTGTCCCCGAAATCCATAACCCAGTCTAGTCATGAGAAAACATCAGACCAGCCTAAGTTGGGGGACATTCTACAAAATACCCGGCCAGTCCCCCTCAAAATTCTCAGGGTCACGAAAACAAAGGAACGATGGAAACCAAAGGGGACGTGACAACTAAATGCAAAGTGGAGTCCTGGGGACAGAAAGAGGACACTAGTGTGGCAACTGGGGAATCCAAATAAGAGTTCAGTGACTAGGAATGGCCTGGGTCAAGGGGATACAAGTGCTCCCTGTATTACCTTTGCAACCTTTCTGTAAATCTAAAATTGTTCCAACAGAAGATTTTACTTTTAAAGAAGTTAATCACACAATATTTCCTGTGGCCGTTCCACATGTATAATTATGCAAAAGGAATCATCACGACCAACTAAGTTTTTAGAAACTTCCTATGTCTGCCTGGAAGACATCTGTCCATTGTAGTTAAAATTCTACCACCCTTCAGCCAGCCGGCCTCTGTTCCTTCCTGTTATTCCTATTGCTAGTCAAAGACGTCTACATTCCTTGGAGTTCAGGTGAAAGATTCGATTGAAACAAGCACTTTGGCCAGTGGCCAGTGACGGAATTTCCCGCATCCGAATCAACAGTCCCTCCAACACCAAAGAAGGGAGAGGGAGAAGCGGACTTCCCGCCAAGCAGGGAGCCCGATGTGGGGCTCAATCCCAGGACACCGGGACCATGACCTTAGCCGAAGGCAGACGCTTGACAGACTAAGCCACCCAGGCGTCCCTCTTCTGGGTTTTTCTCTCTCAAAATGTGCAGTACAAAGTAAAAAGGCATTCCACAATCACACAAATGATATCATAGCAAAGGAGCAGAAGGTTCATGCTGTATTTGGAAAGAGGAGTATTTTTTTTTTTTTGAGCATTCTCAAGATGTCTTGAAATCTCACATACAGAATTATTTTTTGCTGCTTGAAAATTGCTTGTGTTGGCTTTCGCTACAACCACCTAGACGGTATTTGGGACTCAGGTATCATATTTCTATCCTGTGATTTAGTTGGCAAATTACAAGCAGGTTAGGTCATGGAAGGTGTTTGAGATTTGAAAAGAATCTTCCCCAGATACAATGTTTTAAATGAAGGTAAGGTTGCCAGGCTGGTGTCAAAACTCCCATCCACTCCGTGTCCGCCAAGCTCTGCACTGACTGAGCGCTGATCTCTGATGGCCAGCTCTCGGCCTTGGACCTCAGCTGAGGGTCACACGGAGGATGGTGGACACGGACCACACGTGTGGCTGCTTTTTTACCCCTCTTTCCCTCATCAACTCCCCCTAAGTTTGAGTTTTGAAACAGGACTTAAACTGTTGGTCTCTGTCCTCCCGGAAACCCCTCGCTTCTACATTAAGTATAATGCCCCACCTCATTCAGGGACCCCAGGGAGAGAGAAGGAATCCTAGACTTGGCTGCCTAACATCTGCATGACTAAGGGAGCCACTCAGATCTTGAGACCTTGATTATATCTCAAGAATTACAAGGGTAACACATGATTTATACCCCCCACTACCCATTCCCTAAGTAAAACTGTTTTGTCTCTTGCAAAGAAGTCACCAGCATTCAAAATCCTTGCTTGGATCTGGGCCAATGGGATCTGTTGGCCTGAGTAGCAGTCCCGGGTCAGGCCTCAGTTTGCAGTTTTAAGCTGGTCAATTTTGGGATAATTGGATGTGCAGCGACATTCTCCAGGTGTACTTGGGAGAGCCCACCCACCCACCCACTGCCGAGCCCTCAGTCCCCCTGCTGCCTTCTGTTCATGTCTCCACAAGGAGCTGATCAGCAATACGGCACTTCCAGAAATGCCACCCGAGAACGAGATGCCAGTCTCTGTCCTGTAGATATCCCAAATCTTTATGAGGAATTCTCTGGGAGCAGTTCTCACTTGGCTTAAGGGTGGGACAAGCCTTCCCCCTCCACCACCTGGGGACAGGCAGATAACTGGCCTGTTCTGCCACTCACTCGGAACTATCAGCACCAACAGGGCTTTAGCCACAATGCTTACAAACTAAGGAGGAAAGTCCCATTCATTGTCCTGGAACACCCCAGTGATTTCCACCTGGATATCTGTAGTAAGATGACTAACGTTCCCCAAAGATGATGGGTCCTAATCCCTGGAACCTGCAAATGTTACCTTATTTGGGGAAAGGGTCTCTGCACACAGGATTAGATTAAGGATTCTGAGATGAAGAGAGCATCCTTGATTTTCCAGGTGGGCCCTAAAGGCAATCACAGTGACCTTTTAAAAGAGCGACAAAGGGAGGGGACAGAGGGAGACAGGACCCAGGAAGAAGAGAAGGCCAGGTGACCACAGAGGCAAAGGTTGGACTGATGGGGTCACAAACCCAGGAACCTTGAGGAGCTGACACCTTGGTTTCAGTCTTCTGGCCTCCAGGAAGGAAAAAACGGGTCTTAAACAGCTTATGTTAATTTGTTACAATAGCCTTAGAAAATTCACAAAGTATCCCAGAGGCATTTCCCATTTCAACCTGCCCACAGAAACTCATTATTGCCTCCCCTCCAGCCATAATCTCCAGGTAGCAGCCCCCCCCCCCCTTATTTCAGCCAGAGACCCCTGGGGCTGTTAGACGCCCCCACCCCTGCCATGCACACACTCTCTGGGATAGGGGAGTGGAGGCTCAGCACAGATTCCCAAGGGGCACTTCAGCACTCATTAACAAGGTTTCAGCCTTTTAGTCCCAATGCTTTCAACTTCCCTATAAAGAACAATCCTCTGCTCACAGGGTCCTCACCCAGGAACTCATGGCTCCATTTCCTCTTAGTCATTCTGTCCTGGATGTGTTTTGAAATACTCTTGGGGAAAAAGTGGGCAGGGATGAAACAAGACGTCTACTTTTGTGTTCAACTGACATTTCCACAATTAAAAAAAAAAAGAAAGAAAGAAAAATTTAGAAATGTCATCTATGGTTGTATTCACTCCTTTTTTTTTTTCTTCTCTACTTTGGTTTCTCTCCTGCTGGAACTTTTGCAGTTAAAAGTCGTTTTGCACGTAACTGTGCTCTGTTTTGGTTTTTTTTTCCGATTATATTTTCTTCATTAGCTAGAGTTAATGTTTCATATTTCCTGCATCCTTTACATTCCTTAGCGACCACTCCCCAGTACTGGGCAAGTTAAAAGTGCTCAAGAGGTACTTATTGGCTACTTTATAAAAAAATAAAAAGTGAAAAATAGCCAGTGGCTTTCTAAAACTGCATTTTAAAGATTTTATTTATTTGAGAGCAAGAGACAGTACATGGGGCGGGGGGGGGGCAGGCAGCAGACGGGAAGGGGAAAGGGAGGGAGGGGGAGAGAAAGAGAGAGGTAGAGATAGAGAATCTCAAGCAGACTCTGCACTGAGCACAGAGCCCAACACGGGTCTTGATCTCACGACTGTGAGATTATGACCTGAGCCGAAATCAAGAGTCGGATGTTTAACCGACTGAGCCACCCAGCGGCACCTAAAACTGCATTTTAAAATATAAACACTTTTAAAAAATAGTAGCTCTCTAAATACTCCCAATCTGAAAAGTTAAGTATTATTTTATATATATATTTCTTAAAGATTAAGACCTGAGACGAGATCAAGAGTCAGAAGCTCAACCTACTGGGCTACTCAGGCACCCCTGCATATACTTTAAAGGACATGTCTCCAAGGAAACAGGATTGCAACTCAACCAAACCTAAATTAGCATCCAGTTTTATAGGCAAAGTTTCCACATAGGAGGCTTCAGTGTCTTTCCTGTTTGGAGATCAAGGGAACCTCAAAAGGTGGCTCACTGTCTAAATGTCTTACAGAGGAAAGCCAACTAACCAGCTCAGTGAAAACTGCCCCGCCATATCCAATCTGGCACTGGTCCCTGCAAGGGGAAGAATAGCAGTCCTTCTTAAGACTGGGCTCAGCAACCTCAAACAGGGTATTAAGCCACTTTGGGGCTCAGTTTCTTCCTCTGTAAAATGGGGTGATGCTTGCTCTAAGTAGCTTTGGACCTGAGTCCATTTATGTAACGTGCCTTGCACAAAGTAGGTTCCCTGTGAATGGTGGTTACTCCTTAGTTGCTAATTCCTTGCTTCCTCAACTAAAGGCGCTGAGTGCTAGGATGCAAACTCCCAATGTGGAGTCCATGAACAGGATAATGGTGTCAGTCGTAAGTAAAGACCCCGCAGTCTCCCTCCCACCCCTGCACAGAAAGGGGAAGTTTTCCCCTAGAGATCTGTAAATATCCTAACAACAAGATCCAGGGTAAAATCCTTCTCAGGTGAGAGGGGGAGGCGATGGGGGCAGAGTTGTGCAGCATTCAGCTTCTGTCACCGGGCCAAGATCTGCAGCTAAGTGAAATTCCAATGTTTCTAACATTCGATTGTAGGTATCAAGATGACAATATAATGATGATGGTGATGAAGGGCAAAGCCATTGCGTCAACGTCTTCCTTTAGCTGTCCTCACACCTGTGCTCAGGCACATAGTGGCTAAAGTAGAAAATGGCCGAGGGGCGCCTGGGTGGCTCAGTCGGTTAAGCGGCTGCCTTCGGCTCAGGTCATGATCCCAGGGTCCTGGGATCGAGCCCCGCATCGGGCTCCCTGCTCAGCAGAGAGCCTGCTTCTCCCTTTCTCTCTGCCTGCCGCTCTGCCTACTCGTGCTATCACTCTGTCAAATAAATAAATTAAAAAAAAAAAAAAAGAAAAGAAAATGGCCGAAACTGCCTTTAAAAAAATTGCCACAGATGTTCTGGAAAGCTTGACCATCCTGAGCTACTAGTTTGAAAGATAAAGGCAAAATTTTGGAACTCCATCCTCCACTACATTTTATAATTAAAAATCTCTTTTCTTGTTAGAACAAAAAACTAAGATAATTTTAACTCTTTCATAAAAAGGAAAGCTGAAAGCTGGTTCAATTTGCCTTTTATTCATTGATTGATTCATTCACTATTGATAAAGTGAAAGAACTACCTTTCTTTTTAAGTTATCTCCACATCCAACATGGGGCTTAAACTCACAACCCCGAGATTAAGAGTGACATGCCCTATGGACTGGGCCAGCCAGGCGCCTCAAAGAATTACCTTTAATTTCACCTATCTCCCCTCTATCAAAGGAAGTAAGCCTCAGATCTGAAAATGTGGCATACCCAAGGCTACTGAATGCCTACATATAGAGGGTCATAGGATCATGCTCTACATGTCCAGAAGAGCATATGCTCACCCTCGGGTCTTCCAAGCAATGAAGCTGCATGTCCAAGAAGCGAAATGCTGAGAATAGTCAGAAGATATCTGGCCCTGGCCTTCCAAAAGAAAAAGCTAGATGTTGAGAAATATATACCATCCTTGGAAAATCTGGCTCAGTTGAGTTCTTAGAAAAGAAAGCCATCACCACTCTAAGTCCACACTGGTTCAGTGTCTTACCCAACTCTTCCAAAAGGGGAGCAGGGTTAATAAATTGGGGCAATGCCTTCCATCACAAGATACTGATATTTTCCAAGATATGTGACAGTGTCTAGTAAGGATTTAATGGACATGATACAGAAGTCTAGGTGTGATAGTAGATATGCTCAGCTATATAAACCCAAGAGTATCAATGAAAGAATTTAAGAGGGTCTGAGAGGAGGGCATCTATCTCAAAGCAGGCCACACAGACTTGGTCCAGTCCCTTCTGGTATATTTATGAATGTCTATATAGACAGCAGCCTTATAAATACTCGAATAATGCTAATCCAGGAGAGATGCCTAGTGTGAAGATTAAGAAAAAAACTCAGCAAAATGGTAATTTAGTAAGGATAAGTGTAAACCTGCACCTATATTTAAGGAATGAACACTGTAACCCTTTCAAGTGGCAGATAGATAATCTCATATAATCAACATAAAATGTTAAAGATGACTTTGTGATTTATAGACACAATGAAATCTTTGTCTCTGCTTTAGTGAATCGAGTGGTCTGAATTTCAGCCCCAGTTAATGGCTGAGATTTCAGTTAATACCAAGGGGAGGGGTGGGGGAGCTGTTTTGAGACTACCGAACTTCCAAAAATTGTAGGTGCATTTATATGGTCCTCTATCTTTTGGTTTCTCATAATCTGTCCAGTTTTTTTTTTTTTTTAAAGAGTTTATTTATTTATTTGAGAGAGAGAATGAGAGAGAGAGAGCATGAGAGGGGGGAGGGTCAGAGTTTGGAGAAGCAGACTCCCTGCCGAGCAGGGAGCCGGATGCGGGACTCGATCCCGGGACTCCAGGATCATGACCTGAGCCGAAGGCAGTCGCTCAACCAACTGAGCCATGCAGGCGCCCCGTATCTGTCCAGTTTTTAAAATAAACTTTTTATTTGAAGATAATTACAGATTCAACGTGGTTTTAAGAAACAATAGAGGCACATCCTCTACCCTGCACGTCAGTCAGAATATTAACAGATACAATTTACCAAGTTTATTTCGATTTCCTCATTTTACACGTACTCCTGTGTATTTAGTTCTGTGCAATTTAATCAATTTGTGCAGATCTGCATTACCAGGACAGTCAAGGTACACTTAAGATGGATTCTAACAGGCACACTCCTTAAGTCTCCGTTTACAAAAAAAAAAAAAATCAGCTCATTCCCCTAACTGGAGACATTCTGGACACTGTAGCTTGGAAGTTACTTATGGGGCAGTAATCACTGCCCAGGGCCATGACAAGTGCCCAGTGAAGTTTGCACTCTTACTTCAATTGCGTGGATGAGACACAAAACGATCCGCCACAAGATGCAGGCCACAGAATGGAAATCCCTCACGTGACCACTGAAGACCCTGAGACCGGAGTTGAGGTTCCTTGTCCCTGCTCCACAGTGACAGGAACCCCTCACTCTTTCTGACCAGTGGTCTCTGAGCTTTTTCTTGCCGCCTATTCCATCCTCACCGGCTCAAAGTACCTGGAGGTAGCTGCTTTGGAGAAACAGGCAATCACCAGCGTCCAGCTACGTAACTACAAACGAAATAAAAAGGTTTTTTTTTTTTGCGAACATGCAAATTCCTAGCAGTGCGAGTATTTCTTTATACCCAACTTCCATGTAAGCTGAAAAGGGGCAGAAAATAGGTGGCACACCCTTTCCGTATTTTCAGACCACCACCTCTCCTTTGTAGGCAACGCAGCCCTGGGACATTGAGACCTCGTGGCACTGCCCTACCAAAGTGAGAGCAGGCTCTGAATGCAAAGACTTCCTGGACTGCAACTCTAGGAAGAGCTAAAAAGAGCTGGGAAAGGCCAAGAGGCAAGCTATTCCTTATCTGGGCTGGGCGCTGCAGCAGGGAGTCTGTGGGAGGACGGGCAGTCCTTCACGGGAAGGAGTCAGGCGCCCTCTCCTCCGCCCGGACTTCAAGAGCAGCCTCCGAGAGCCAGCGCTTGGGCCCGGGCTGCACGGCGGGGGAGGCTCTCGGGGAGGGCCGGGGCGGTGTAGGTGCGTGGAGGGCTCCCGGGGCCCCCCGCCCCAGCCCCACGCCCGGGCCTGGGGGCAGAGCGCTTCGGCGCGGGAACAGGCTGGTGGCTCAGGGACCCGCGCGAAGCCGCCCGCTGCGCTTCCGGTCTCACCTGGGCGGCCGCGGGCGGCCCGCCGTCCGCGCGAACAAAGGCGGGGGCGCCGGGCCGGCCGCGCGCTCCAAGATGGAGGGCGCCGGGCACTCGGACCGCAGCCCGCCCGCCCGCCCCGCCCCGGCCCGCCCCGCCCCGCGCGGGCGCTTCCGCCGCCTCACCTGCCGCGACTCGGCCCCCCGGGCGGAGGGCTGGCGCGCCCCGAGCCTCCCAGGGCCGCCCGGCGCTGGCGCGGCAGGAAGGGCCGGACGTCGCGTCGCCGCCCAACGCCCCCCGACCCCGCGGCGCCGCGCCGCGCGGGGGCTGGAGCGCGCGCCCCGGCCCCCTCCCACCCTCCGGGGAACTGGGGCGGCGGGGCCGGGGCGCGCTCCTGCACCCGGCGAGCCGCACAGGTTCGTGCGCGCGCCGGCGCTCGCCCCCTCCCACCCCCGGGGTAACTAGTGGGGCCGTCCCGAGCGCGCACGCCCACCCCTAGCCGGCGGCCCAGGTCCCGCGCGCGCGCCGACCCCCGCCCCCTCCCACCCCCGGGGTAACTAGTGGGGCCGTCCCGAGCGCGCACGCCCACCCCTAGCCGGCGGCCCAGGTCCCGCGCGCGCGCCGACCCCCGCCCCCTCCCACCCCCGGGGCCGCTCGGGAGCCCCGGGCGCGCGCCCCTGCGCCCGAGCGCCCCGAGCCCCGCCAGCCCCGGCGGCCGCGCGGGTCCCGCAGCGCGCGCCTCCTCCGCCCCTCCCACCCTCCGGGCAGCGCTCCCGAGCCCCGGAGCGCGCCGGCCCCGCCCCCGGCCCGGCCCGCCCTGCCCCGCGCCCCGCGCCGCCCGCGCCCGGCCCCCTCCCCGGCCTCGGCCGGCACTTCCCTCCCGACTTGCCGTGCAGGTTCGCCAGTGGCCGGCGGCGGCGGCGGCGGCGGCGGCGGCGGGAGCGCCCGGACCTTCCCTCGCCCTCGCCGGCCGGGGCTCCTCCGAGTGCATGGGCGCGGGCCGGACGGGCCCTGGGGGCTGAGCGGCCGCGCCGCCTCCGCTCTCCGCGCCATGGACGGTGCCGAGCCCCGCGCGCGGCCCGAGCGCCTGGCCGAGGCCGAGGCGCGGGCGCCCGACGGCGGGCGCTTGGTGGAGGTGCAGCTGAGCGGCGGCGCCCCGTGGGGCTTCACCCTAAAGGGCGGCCGCGAGCACGGCGAGCCGCTGGTCATCACCAAGGTGAGGCGGCCGCGGGGCCCTCACGCTGACAGCCCAAAGGTGGCCGCGGGGCGGGCGTTCTCGTCGGGGCTGGGGGCGCCGGAGGGGCAGCCCAATCGTGTCCCCAACCCGGGGGCGCGAGTCTGCCTGGGTCACCTGCGGGACGGGGGCTCCGGAACACGCGAAGGTGCGCGGTCCCGGCCCCTCTGCGGCGGCTCCCAGCCCTGCTGGCTCCCGGAGCCGCGCGGGGTTTAAATGGCTCCTGTTCCGGGTCCCCTCCCTTCCCCCCTTCGAGAAGGGGCCTGGCTCGGTCCCCTGTCACTCCAGGCTTCGCCAGCGGCGGCCTGCACCTGTGGGGCTGGCTGCCCAGGGGTTGGGGAGGAACAGCCCCACGTGCCAGGGGGTGGACAGAACTGCCCCACCTGTATTTGTCACCGTAAGGCCTTTGGTTCTGCACCCCTTGAACCCGTACCCCTTATCACTAGGAAACTCAGACGTGCAGCTGTCGCCCGCCCAGCTTCTCGATTCCCATCAGCCCATCAATATTTACTGACTTTCGGCTTCCAGCTCTAGATCCGTGGCGCTCTGGGACCTGCAGACACGTACCGAAACTTTCAGTGTCCTTTTTCAAAGTGGGATTTGAGCTCCAATAAGTTTCTAACGTGTCTCATCAGGAATGTGTTTTGCGTTAAGTGTGTGTGGTAAGGGAAGGTGGGTGCTTTCACACTTGGAATTCTCTTGTCTCTAAACAGCAATCGATCTTGAAATTGATCAGCTGAACTTGGATAGACCTGTGAAAACACAAAACAACAAATCTATCACCCTGTTTTCTTCTGGTTAAAAGTGGCCGTTTCTGTGGGGAGGGTTGGGTTAGGCTTTTCCAGGGGACAAAGTTCCCTTTAAAATGTAAAAATTCTTGGCGACTACAAGAGTTTGAAGGTGACTTGCTGGGTTTTTTCCTACTTTCCTGCCTCACCACAGCAGGAAGGTATAAGGTCACTCCTAAGCCAACCCACCCGTGATGAATATGGGAAGTGGTGTGGCTTTGTTGTCCAAGATAGCAAATGAGGCACCAAACTTCTCTGTTCTGTATTTTCTCTCATTTTTGTATTCACAAAACCAGAAACTCTGAGGGGAGGCTTGTTTAGATAGGCACTGAATTTATGTTCAACTGGGGAAGGAGGCTGTTGTTGTTATAAATTTAATGTGTAACCCATTAACGAACTGGGTTCTTTGAAAAGATGGTGAGCAAAGTGTATGCAGCTTGCCCAGCAAGGGTATTTTCCTGCATATATGCGTACAAAAGCGTGTTAACCCTATGCCTTTTTAATAAAGGTTTTACAGGGCATTTCTGATGGTAAAAGTTTAAAAGATAGCAGGTAAATTACTAACACCCTTAGCATTTCATGTATTTTTTTAAAAAAGAGGTGTACACACAAGTCAACGCATCTTCCTCAGACTTGTTATTATAATTGAAGGAGTAAGTTGCAAAACATTGGTTAAGGTGAAATGTTGCCTTTTGGCTTTACACAGTGTAAGAGAGTTGGAGGTCATTTTAAACTCAAATTCAGGTGTTTAACCAGAAGCTGGAGAAGGGGATCCCCGAGCACCTCCTCCTTTCTGTGGGTACTCCAGGTTCTAAAAATCCTGGTGTATTCTTAGTGGCCTTCTGTTCTCTCTGTCCAAGAGGCCCCGGTCTAGACTGTGGGAGGTGGGCAGTAAAACCCAGGAAATACACACCAGGGCCTTTTTGGGGCATGTGAGGCCCTTTGCTCCTGATTTGGCCTGCTGGTTAGCTTGCACAGTACTTGCTAAGGTGTTTTTGGTCTGTTTTGTTTTGTTTTTCTTTTGAAAGTTTTTGTGGGTAGGTAAGTACCAGTGTACGTACTCCGCCTTTCCAGATGCTGTTTCAGGATTTTGCAGGAATAAAAATGTTTGGGGTTCTTCTCTGAGAGGCCCATACATCCCTCCCTTAAGCTGCTGCTTAGTTTTTTTTTTTTTTTTCCTAAGATTTTATTTATTTATTTGAGAGAGAGAGAATGAGAGACAGAGAGCCGAGAGGGAGGAGGGTCAGAGGGAGAAGCAGACTCCCCGCCGAGCAGGGAGCCCGATGCGGGACTCGATCCTGGGACTCCAGGATCATGACCTGAGCCGAAGGCAGCCGCCCAACCAACTGAGCCACCCAGGCGCCCCAAACTGCTGCTTAGTTTTTATAGATACTGCAGTGTGACTGGAAATTGGTGGTTTCTTTACTTAGGATAGAAAGAATTCAGGAGAGGGGCGCCTGGGTGGCTCAGTCTGTTAAGCGTCTGCCTTCTGCTCAGGTCATGATCCCAGGGTCCTGGCATCGGGCTCCGTGCTCCGCGGGGAACCTGCCTCTCCCTCTCCCTCTCCTTCTCCCCACCCCCACTCATGCTCTTTCTCTCTCTCTCTCTCAAATAAATAAATAAAATCTTTAAGAAAAGAAAGGATTCAGGAGAGTTTGGGACTTCCGTACTGAGTTTCCAGGTACACTTGTAAACACACACAGAGGTGCACGCTTGCGCACGTATTGTGTATTTTTAACTACGTGCTGCATGGTACTGGCACTATTTCACATGCCTGTCTTTTCTCTTGGATTAAGTCATCAATTATGCTTGCTTACACTCCAACAGCTGGTAATTAACTGTCACATTATTAGAAAAGGATGAAGGAAAGTGTGTCCATTTAGAACCACTTAAAGAGTGGCAATACACTGTTGTGGTGGAGCTGGGAAAAATTGTTGCACCTGCAGAATTTGGATTAATCCAAGTTTTGACTCTGCCTCAGTAGCTACTGAAAAATATTTGGGGCTCATTGTAACAACTGTTGTTATTTGGGGCCCAAATTATAATTGTTCTAATAGGGCTTTTTTTTTTCTTTTAAAAAAACTTGTAATTAAATATTTTACATATAAGACTCCTGGGGTATTATACAATTCATTTTCTATTTAACAGAATTTGATGTGGGGGTAGCTTGGACAAGTGTAAGGTGACACACTCTTTTTATGATAATAGGGGTCTGATTTGGAAGCCTCATAGGAGTGCACATTTTAGAACTGTAAGGAATGCAAAGAACAAGGCTGGTTGAATCTGTGATCTTCAGATCAGGAAATTTTATCAGCCCGTTTTATAAATGCAACAGCTAAGGCAAAGGGAAGTTAAATGGCGTGCCCTGGGGTCACAAAGCTGGCAGGTCATGAGAAGGCCCCCAAGGACCAGCTCTTGATCCCAAATGTCCCCACTAACCCCTCTACTCAGTTCGCCTGGAAACACGTGCAGTGTTCTATGAAATAACTTTGTCACATCCATCAGATGAGGATTTTTCAACTTCGGCACTACTGATATGCTGGTCCGCATCACTCTCTGGTGGGGGCTGTCGTGGGCTATGTAGGATGTTCAGAAGCATTCCTGGGCCCCCCTCACTCACTTGATGCCAGGGGTACCCCCACTCCAGCTGTGACAGCCAACAAAAGTCTCCAGACTGTCAGATGTTACCTGTGGGCCAGATTGCCCTTGTTTGATGAACAGTGTCAGCACCTTAGTTTTTAAAAGGATTTTGGCTTTTAAAGCTCAAGTTAATTTTTCTTTGTGAGGACACTGGCCTTTTGGAAGGCTTTTCCTGAAGGGCTGTTTTCTTCCCAAGTGCTGACCCTGATAATAGGCTTTATTTACATAGTAAAACTCAAACAAATACTTGCTTCATCTGCATTTTTGTAGCCCGAGAAAGGAAATGAAGCTGGAACTCCTGAGTGCTGTTTTATGAGCCTTCAGTGGGGCTGCTGGGTAAGGACAGTCTTTTCTTTGGGTCTAGTTTTGAAGTCAAAAGGGATACTTAACTTCCTAGGAGTGGCATTCTTGGAATTTGAAGTGCATGTGTGAAGTCCCAGCAGACCTCTGCTGAAAGGTGGCACCCAGATTTGTATCCGCTCAGCACCTTTACATTGGCTTCTAGCTTGACCTTTTACTAGGTCTGCAAAACACACAGTGCGGCTGTTTTTCCATGCTCCTGTCCGACAGGGAGTAGAAGTGATGTCTGTGTCCTAAGAAACCACAAAGATTTTGACTTGTTGGGATTTCCAAGGCCACATTTCGATGTGGGTTATCCGGGGCCCCGTGTAAACAGATACAATGGATGTATGCGGTCCCCTGTTTTTGCATGTTCCTTTCTCCATCGATTCAGCAAACGTAAAACATCAGTGGGGGTTAGGGGAGGGGCCTGATCTCTAAAACGTTACTGGAGGGCCTAGAATTTCAAATGGGCGGTTGGGGATTCGTTAGGGAGCATTCTGTGCACCAGCTGGGTGTCAGTAGGCCCCCTGCAGTCTCAGGAATGTTTCTTAAGGGGGGAAGGAATGAAGCTCCAGCCCCTCCTTTTTGCCCTTTCTTAGAGTCCCTCCCTGAAGAATGCCAGAGCCCTAGCCAGAAGCACCAAGCAAGACGTTGCTTTGGGCCTGGTGTGGTCCCAAGGGTGGCTCCTTTGGGAAGCCACCGACTTTTGGGTTGCCTTTGAGGAACACTGACATCCTAGAGCAGGGCAGGAGAGCTGCGCCTTGGGATGCCCCCAGGCTGACTCACCCTCTCAGGGGCCTTCATACCCTTAAAACATTTCTCTGGATATGAGTCAAAGTCCTTAAATGTCCTTTCTAGTTTGGATACTGAAGGTGGGGTGGACGGGAATCAGGGCACGTATTTTGAATGGAGGTCACACAGCCAGGTGGCAAATGTCCTAAGTAAGCCATTAGCCAGAGCTCCTGACAGCACAAGGCTCAGGGCAAAGACTAGCCGTTGGTGGTGGGTGGGGCTGGGGGGCACTGAGCACCTGAGGCGCCTGCCTTAGTGGCTTGAAAGGGGGCTCCATTTTACGGAACCTGGCTGAGGCGCTCATTGGGGACCAGGGAGGTTGGACCTAGTGGCAGCCTTGGTCAGGACACATTGTTGTCCTCATGTCTTTGTATTTGTCCCCAACAGACCAAGTTCTTTGTCAGGTATCAGTAAAAGTTTTTAAAAAAAAGAGGGATGTGATGAACTCAGCAGGGGATTAGGAGCTGACAGATGTAAGCTTCTCTGTGGATCTTGCTCGATCTCTGTGAAAGCACGTCAGTGCGTGCGCTCCCAGATCCTGGCATCTGACAGGAGTCAGCGGCCGGAGGCTGGGGCCACCCACGCCGGGCCGTGGGTGCTCTCCTGCTGCAGCCCCTGGGCTGGGAGAGCCCAGGCACTTTCTGAGGCCAGCTGCCGACCCCTGAGTTGTCCCGATGAGGCTAATTCCGAAGACTCGTTTGTATATTAAGAGTCATTAGTATGGTTAAACAAACAAACAAAAAGAGGTGAGCGGTTGTTTCGTGTGCTGAAAGCCCCTTTCCGTTGGTAGAGCTGCTTACCTGCTGTCCCGCGTGTCTTTGTTAGCCTGCCGCAGTCTCTGCCTCCCGCACTCGGCCCACTTCTCCTCTCGTCCTTGGTCCTCCACAGGTGCGTCGGGTGCAGGAGTGGGAGGTCAGGGGGTGTAACATCATATCCCAGAGTCTGGTGGCTGCGAGGTTCAATGGGTGGAGGATTCTTCCCTAGACATTAAGTGAGCTGAGCTTGTCTCCCATCTATAAACCCACAGGCTTCTGTGGGGTAGAAAGCTGTAAACGTAAGCTGTGCATCACACTTCTACACCATGTTGGACTTGGACTTCCTGATGCAGTTCTAAGTATTTCTTAACATGTCCTGACGTTCGTCTTTTGAAAAAAGAAAGCTAGTTTGCCCGAGAGCTAAATGTAGAATAGCATGATAATGAAACGCTCTTAAAAATAGTCATTTTCACCTTGTCCCAATGAGCTGGGATTTCTTACCTTTCTATTTCACGGGCACAGAAGCTGGGCTCCCTGTTTGGAAAGGGCTGGTTTGTCTACTTGGAAAGCAGCTTGGAGTTGCCCTCTTGCCAAAGCTATTTTGTGTCAGCATGCCAGTAAACCTGGATTTGTGGATTCCTTAGGGCCTCTGAGGAGCTTTTCTTCTTGTACACTGGGAGCACTGTAAACATTCGACAAGATAATTTAAGGATTGAAAGGCTGAATAGACTTTTTATTCAGGTCTTACTTCTTTTACTTGGAAACACGGTGGTCAGGAGTGGGGCAACACTTGGGGGAGAAATTCTGCTAGCCGCAGCTCTTCCAAGCTGAAAACTTCCTCTCACGTGAAGGATTTTAAAAGAACTAGAGGGTTCCATGTTACTCTCTTTGGTCTTTTTAAAACATGGGCAGCGTCTAACACTGGTATATTCTGGGAGAATTGTTCTGTTACCTTGTTGGATCTAATATTTACGTTGTCTTCTGGTAGAGGGAGCCTATTCTGTTTACTGGTGTGAATGTTGGTGGTTCTGGGCAGGCTTTTCTGAACTGTAACGGAAAAGTAACATTTTTTTAACCTGGGCTGTTTTTTTTTTTTAATCTCTAGGGTGTTGTTAGGGACCATGATCCATCTCTGCGATGGGGAAGGAAGAACTGTGCTCGGGATCGGCTGGGCAGGGTTGGGATTATCTTTCTTTTGGCCAGAGGCGACTAAGATGTTCAGATCAAAGGCAAATAATATTCCAGGCCTGGTAGATTCTGTGTGCTGTAAAGGCAACATTTTTACTTATTCGTGGGAGGAAGGGGACAAAATATTAGTGTATCTTTTTGAGTTTTGTTTTCATTTATATCAAAGTGGTTCTGGCACAGTTTAAATAATCAGATAGTTCTTCGGACGCTGTTATCATACCAACAGCTCCCCACTGCCGTTTCCCCTTCCCTGGGGACAATGAGTGAAACTTCTTAGCTGCTGGCTTTCGGCATTTGCTTACATTCTCTATTGCTGCTACTTCTGCTTGTTCCTAACTGTTGACTTCCCACTATGTAGAAAACTGGGATTTAGTCTTTTTCTGCACACCTCCTTCCCACCGTCTACCCTGGCACATTTCTTCCCACCATCCACCCCACACTTCAAATCTGATTACATCACCATTTTGGTTAGAAAAGGGTTTTTCAGCTTCAGCACTGTTGACATTTTGGGTCAAATACAGTTTAGCCTTGAACAACATGGGTTTGAACTATGCGGGTCCACTTATACATGTATTTGTTTTTTCGATAAATACAGTACTGTAAATATATTTTCCTTATGAGTTTCTTTATTTTTTCTAATTTTAATTTAATTTTTCTACCCCCAGCACGAGATTAAGTCGCATACTCTACTGACTGAGCCAGCCAGGCTCCCCTCTTTTAGGATTTTTTTTTTTTTCAAAGATTTTATTTATTTATCTGACGGAGACACAGCGAGAGAGGGAACACAGGTAGGGGGAGTGGGAGAGGGAGAAGCAGGCTTCCCGCGGAGCAGGGAGCCCAATGCGGGGCTCAATCCCGGGACCCCGAGATCATGATGTGAGTCGAAGGCAGACGCTTAGCCGACTGAGCCACCCAGGCGCCCCTCTTTATGATTTTCTTAATCACATTTTCTTTTTTCTAGCTTTGTTCATTGTAAGAATATAGTACATAATACATACAACATAGAAAATATGTGAAACTAAGATTACGTTAATACTCAGGCCTTCGGCCAACAGTAAGCTATTAGTAGCTAAGTTTCGGGGGAGTCAAAAGTTGTACACTTATTTTTTGACTGCGTGGGGCATCAGTGCCCCTAACCCCTGTGTTTAAGGGTCAAGTGCAACTCTTTGTTTTGGGGGGGCTGCCCTGTGCATTGTAAGATGAGCAGCTTCCCTGGTCTCTACCCGCTAGAGGCCAGTAGCTCCCTTCACCCCAGTTGTGACAACCAAGCCTGTCTCCGGACATTGCCAAATGTCTCTTGTGGGGAGGCAAAATCACCCCCTTTGAGAAGCACGGAGTTAACAGTATTTGCTGTTTGCGTTATTTTGATGGCCAGTGCTATCGATGCTGAGCCTGGTGGTACAAACTATGAGTTATTTCTCCGGTGCAAGTTTTCATAATCACTAAGGTTAATGGTAGTTTTTGTTTCTTTGCTTGATTTCTTACACACTTCTCGTTGATTCGGCTTCCAAATCTTCCCCAATTGTGAAAAATCTTTTAATATATTCCAACACACAGGGAATAGTCCTTAAGGACCTTCTGTATCTGAAAATGTCATTTTATCTTGACAGTGAGTGGATTGTTTGGTATAGAGGTCTCCGGTGGAGATCGTTCTCCCTCAGCACTTTGCAGATGGTGTTCATTCTCCATTGGTGCTCAGGATTGCTGCAGGAAAGCACACCTTTGTGTTTCTTGCTCTTTGGACTGGTGCTAATTTTTTCTGACTTATTTTTCATTTCTTTGTATTTTTGTTCTTTTTTAAAAGATTTTATTAGAGCACGAGCAGGGGGAAGGGCAGAGGGGAAAGGGAGAAGCAGACTCCACGCTGAGCACGTGGGGCTCGACCTTGGGTTCTTCAGGGGCTGGACACAGGGCTGGATGTGGGGCTCAATCCCAGGACCCCGAGATCGTGATCGGAACTGAAGTCAGATGCTTAACTGGCTGAGCCCACCCCATATTTTTGTTCTTTTGAGGAGATTTCTACAACCTTATCTTTCAGTCCTTACATTGAGTTTTAAATTTATGCTGTTTTTTTATGCCAAACTTTTTGTTGTTCCTTTTTTATCTCCTACTGATCTTGTTTCATGGTTCTTCTTTCATATTTTTGAGGATAATTAAGCTGTTTTTGTTTTTTGTTTTTTTAAGTCTTCTTTTTGCATAGATTGAGTTTCCCAGCTCAGCTGCTTTTTTATTTTGGCTTCTCTCTTCCCTGTTAAAGGCTCTCTTTGAATGTCCAGTGATCCTTGTCGTCTGCAGGTATTTAAGAGTAGGTGACCAAAGTGTTCTCTGGAAGCTGTGTGCATGTGGCTGAGTGATCTGGTGAGGTTGCTTCCCTAGGGAGTCCTTGAAGGCCATAGCTTTGTTGGTTCTTTCTGGGCCGATCCTGTCCTTGTCAAACAGTAGCTCTTAGCTCTACTGAAAATAAGTTTCCAGTATAGAGCAGATTTGAAAGCTGATGTGAGGTGTACCAGTTTAGGGGATCCCTGCTTTGATCAGCAAGGTGAGTGTGGTCACCTCTGCCCCCTGTGTGGCCACAGTGATTCCAGTTTGTTGGGAAGGTTTGCTAGTGTTAAGTGGCAATGCTTGCATTTCAGGCTGGATCTTGACTCTGTCCTTAACCCTTTCAATCTCCAATCCTCAGACTGTCAAACTAGAGTCATTCCCATTCTATTATAGTATCCTGGGAATTCAGTGAGGTGAAATATA
Organism: Mirounga angustirostris; assembly: GCF_029215605.1. Taxonomy (NCBI): domain Eukaryota; kingdom Metazoa; phylum Chordata; class Mammalia; order Carnivora; family Phocidae; genus Mirounga; species Mirounga angustirostris. The sequence goes on from NW_026991719.1 coordinate 6,725,934, forward strand.
AAATTAACTGTAGGAAATTGAAATTCCTTATCTCCTCCCCTTCCTCCCTTTGCACTATTCAATTCTGTTTCATTAAGAATTGGAAAACTGGGGGGCGCCTGGGTGGCTCAGTTGGTTAAGCGACTGCCTTCGGCTCAGGTCATGATCCTGGAGTCCCGGGATCGAGTCCCGCATCGGGCTCCCTGCTCGGTAGGGAGTCTGCTGCTCCCTCTGACCGTCCTCCCTCTCATGCTCTCTGTCTCTCATTCTCTCTCTCTCTCAAATAAATAAATAAAATCTTTAAAGAAAAAAAAAAAAGAATTGGAAAACTGGGGCACCTGGGTGGCTCAGTCAGTTAAGCATCTGCCTTCGGCTCAGGTCGTGATCCCGGGGTCCTGGGATGGAGCCCCGCATCAGGCTCCTTGCTCAGCGGGAAGCCTGCTTCTCCCTCTCCCTCTGCTTACCGCTCCTCGTGCTTGTGCTTTCTCTCTCCCTCTCTCTCAATCTCTGACAAATGAATAAAATCTTAAAAAAAAAAAAAAGGAAAGAAATAATTGAAAAACTGGGGTGCCTGGCTTGCTCAGTCAGTAGAGCATGCAACTCCTGATTTCAGGGTTGTGAGTTCAAGCCCCATGTTGGGTGTAGAAATTACTTGAAAGTAAAATCTTAAAAAAAAAAAATTTGGAAAACTATAAAAAATAATGTTAATGCATTGAACCACCAATTCACTATGGAAAGACTTTAAGCTAGATTTTGTGTGGCAGCATTTTAATTGTCACCTACAGATTTTGTTACTGATTTTGATAGTTTAGTATGGTATTTGAAGGAAAGCATTTAATTAAAATACATGTCTGTTGCCCAGCAACAAAACATTGGTTGTGCTGTTTACCCCCCACTGGAAGCAATTATTTCTTCTTTTCCATAATTTTTTTTAAGATTTAATTTTTGAGTAATCTCTGTACCTAGTGTGGGGCTCAAACTCATGACCCTGAGATCAAGAGTCTCACACTCCACCGACTGAGCCAGCCAGGCACCCCATCTATCAGTTTTTTTTAAATAGTTTTTTTCAAATAGTGTTTCTCATTTTTATAATACTAATGAAGGGTAGCTCTTTCAGATCAATGTGATATTCAGAAGAATAGGATTTTAGAAAGGTGACCTGGGGGGCACCTGGGTGGCTCAGTCTTTAAGCATCTGCCTTCAGCTCAGGTCATGATCCCAGGGTCCTGGGATCGAGCCCCACATCAGGCTCCCTGCTCTGCGGGAAGCCTGCTTCCCCCTCTCCTACTCCCCCTGCTTGTGTTCCCTCTCTCGCTGTGTGTCTGTCAAATAAATAAATAAAATCTTTTTAAAAAAATTATAAAAACAAAAAGGTGACCTTGGGAAGTGAAAGTAGTAGGAAAGATAAAGGCTAAATCTCCCTATGGCAAGAGGCTCTGTTGTGTGACTGCCTCTCTCTGTGGCAGTAGAAAGTCTTTCAGGGCATGGAGCTGCACCCACAGGCTTGGCCGAGGCGCCGTCTGCTCACTGGAGCAGTCCGGGTCTCTTCCTTCTGGACACACCGCTGGACTGCATTTCCCAGCTTCGCACAGCTAGATGCGACCTTGTGACAGTTCTATGAAGTCCGATACAAGGGAGGTGAAGTCTGCCATTTCAGCCTGTCCTGCTTCCCCCTCTTCTGGTTGTCTGGAATGAAGATGGGCCTAGGGCAGAACCCCATCAGCATAGGTCCCCGAATACCGGAGGAGGTAGCTGCCCGCAACGGGATTACCCTCCAGTAATATCATGACACGAGTGAGAAACAAACCTCTGCTGTGTCTGAGCCATGACACATTTCTTGGATTACTTGCTATAAGAGACCATTCTAACAAATGAAATCCAGAGAGAAATCCAAGTTTTCCTTTTAACAAATATATCTGGTGTTAAGAGATCGAATATATAACACTTAATTTACATGCATACAGGAGGGAATGATTATTTACCTTGCAGAAGGAATCACTGTGGGTGTCCAATTAGTACGTAGCTTATTCCCCACACTCTTATTATATAAAATGAGACCCGTGCGCCATCGTTTTGGCTTCCTTCCACCTTAGCTTTCCTCTCAGACGATAATTTAATTTTCATCCTGCCTTGGTTTGCCTTCTCCTCCCTGCAGATGATTACCTGGAAGCTACGGAGAGGTAGGGCAGAGGCAGGGAGGATCGCCAGTCTAGGTAATTAGCACTCAGGTAGGGCTGGCCAGAGGACAGGATGGGTGGCCCGCCTGCTGGGATGATGTCACGGCTCGGACCTTCCTCCTAGTTGAATTGTCCTTTCCTTACCCGCCATGCTTCAAGTGCAGAAGATGTTGCCTGGGAGGGTTACACATTAAATCTTCATTAGCAGAGCCTTTATCAGATTAATTAATTATCTTGTAGGGCAGACTGTCTTTCCCCTCTGGGGAACAGGACGTAGACTCATGGGTTAGAGCAAGGAAGAAAGGAAGGTGAAGATGAGTTCAGACTCATGGTGGTCTCAGGAGGAAAGTGGCGTTGCTGTGGGGGTCTGAGGCACAAAAGGGTCTCTTCTGCTTGGGGGGCAGGAAAGCCTGGGAGCATGGTGAGCAAGGTGGGACGGGGACCGGAGCCTCGGGAAGTAGCCCTCCCTGACTTTCTGGGGAGGTGAAGGTGCTTCCCTGCCTGTGGCTTGCAGATGCTGAAGCTGCATCTGTTTAGGGTAATTGTGCTGTATGTTCGTAAATGTGTAAGCACAGAGATACTTACCTGTGCTCATTGTACATATGCTTATACGTTTTTAAGCATAGTGATGGTTTTTCTTCAGAAAAACATTAAAAACATTTTGAAAATCTGCAGAAACATTAAAACCATCTTGAAAAAATTGAAAATAAAGGAAATGATTGATCAGTAGCCCAAAACATATAGTAATCTTATTTCTGGTGGTACGGCTATATTGATTCATTTTCCCTGTCTCTGGAATTCTTTGCTTTAAACCATATAGGTCTAATTATTCCTTGCTTGAAGGTAATTCTCCTAAGAATTACATTGCTGTCAATTTTAGGAATCAGATGAAGCTTAAAGGAAGCTTAGTTTTGTGTATGCCACTTGGGATGTTTAAAATGACATATGTTTTGTTATTGTGGAATATGCTGAGTTTTATTAGTTTTTTGTAGACAGGCATATTTTTTCAAAAGCCCCAACTTCTGGGAAACTGACTGTATTGGTCAAATATGTCACTCTTTAAAACAACTGTGTGTTTTTTTGGTACGTGTAAGCTTTTCTTTTAATTTTCCTTCATGTTTAGATGTCCTGAACCTTTTTTTTTTTTTAAAGTAGGCTCCACGCTGGCTCAGCATAGAGCCCAAAGCGGGGCTTGAACTCACGACCCTGAGATCGTGACCTGAGCTGAGATCAAGAGTCAGACGCTTAACCGACTGAGCCACCCAGGCGCCCCTAGATGTCCTGAACCTTGAATGAAAGTTTGGGAAGGAAACATCTGGACTTGGAAAGATAGGCTGCTGCTCCAGTCATATTTACTTTGTGTCAGTATAACCACAAGATGTCACAGCTGATGCCCTCTAGGGCTTATGAGGTTGTTGGGGGAGGGGTGCTATTTCCATCCTCCTTCCCCATCTTCAGCGATGGTGTTTAGGAGAAAGGAGTCACAGCCTGATACCACACGGATACATGCTCCATTCTCTGCTCGTGTCTGAGGATGCTCCGTCTTGTGCCCGGGGAACTTGGTCAGCTTTTCCAGAGTTCAGTCCTGAGCATTGCCATGGCTGCAGGTGCCGTCTGCCTAAGGTGTCTTATTCACGAGAAAGCGCTTTGTCTGCCTTTCTTTCTGACCCCTGTGCAAACAGCCTTGACTAGCTCTTACCCCTTGCCGTCTGCCGCAGTGTGGTTTCTCTGGAAGGTCCTTCCCTCTGTCTCCTCTCTCGTCTGGGTGCTGGCAAGTGCTTCCCTGACAGCCGGTGCGTGCAGATGCCTCTCCCAGGTGCAGTGCAGTCGCCCTTCATGCTTGCCCTCCCTCCACGGCCAGCTGATCACCATGTCCTTTGGAGCCTGAATGCCTTGTATTTGTTGCTCCCTTTTCATCCCCGGTGTCACTGCTTCCGATATTGGGTCAGATTCTGGATCTTGCATGCATCAGACTCTTCTGGAACTCCAGCAGTGGATGTGCCAACATGCTAAGTCGTGTCTCAGGTTCTTGCTGGAAGGGCCCCGGTAGCTCCTCGTATTACACCTTAGCTAGGTGTACAAGGTTCTTTACCTCTTGGCACCTGCCTGTTCCCCAGCCTCATCTTCTGCTGGCCTCCGTCCTGCCTTCACCTTTAGCCTGCACTGCCCCAGGTGCTAGCCACTTGTCATATGTAGCTCTTGAGCACTTGAAATGTGGCTAGGCCAAACTGACACGGACTGTGAGTTAAAATACACACTGGATTTTAGATTTAGTCTGGTCAGAAAAAAACAAAACAAAACATAAAATAGCTCATTAATAATTCCTTTATATTGTATACCTGTTGAAATGATCATAGTTTAGCTCCACTTGGTTAAATAAGTTAAATGTATTATTATTTTCTTAAATTTATATAATTGAGAGAAAGAGAGAGAGCATGAGGAGGCAGAGGGAGAGGGAGAAGCAGACTCGCCACTGAGCGGGGAGCCTGACGTGGGGCTCCATCCCAGGACGCCGAGATCATGACCTAAACCGAAGGCAGACGCTTCACCGACTGAGCCACCCAGGCGCCCCAAGTTAAATATATTATTAAAATAAACTTTACGTATTTCTTTGCTTTCTAAAATGCAGCTCCTTCAAAAGTAGAAGTTATATCTGTGGCTCTCATGTTTCTCTTGGACAGCTCTGCTTTGGACTCTTGTTAGGCAAAGCATGGTCCTTGGAGTGGCCATAGCAGCATCCCCGGGGAGCTTGTGAGAACTGCAGACTCTCAAGCCCTACCCCAGACCTGCGGAATTAGAGTCTGCATTTTAACACGGTCTGCAGATGATTCAGAGCCATGGTCCAGATTGCCATAGAGTGCTTTGGAGAGCTGTTAGCTGGTCCCCAACGTCCTGTGTTGTTTGAGGCTTTGCCAGGGTTTTCCCTTGCTTTCCCTGAGGTAATTGTGGTTGCACGGAAGGCTTTGCTCATATGGCCCCTCCCAGGCAAAGCGACCCCTGTGTAATCCTCCACACCAGGCACAGTATGTCCACGGGACCCTTCGTGGCCCTGGGTAATCAAGGACCTTGCAGCATTCTTGAGCCCAGTCGGCTGGGACCTCCCTGAGATTGGAGACTGGCTGCCCCTCGTTCCGAGTACCCCAGTCCATTGGCTCACACGTTCTAAAAAGGCACCAGTTAAGAATTGGTGCCTGTAACAGGGCCAGCATCATGCTGCTGCTTTGCTCCTGGTGTGGGCCTTAGGGGTGAAGGTCAGAGTACACCCAGGACCAAACAGGTCACGCAGGGCACCGTTTCCATGAGCCAGAGCCACGGGGCCTGTGGGGAGGCTGCAGGTCTGGGGAGATGATAAGGAGGGGACCGTCAGTGTTTCTAAAGAACAGGACCAGGCATGTCGTAAAGGCGCTAGAGAATGATGCCGCCTTGGCCTCCTCACAGCGTGGTGTAACTCGGATCGAGGCCTCTGCAGAGGACAGAGCCGGAATACAGAACTGGGTGGGTACTGGCCTCAAGCATAAAGGACATGCCCCGACCCCACCAGGAGGTAAAAGCAGGTGAATCACAAGGGTTACGTTAGAATCCTGAGCTGACGGTGACCTGTTCTCTCCTCTCTTCCAGATTGCTTATGACATGGTGGGTGCTGCTTTGTCCTGAAGGGCATGCCCACACGTTTAAAGGAAGCCCTGCCCTGAGTTTCCTTCCCCTGCCCTCCTGGGCTGCATTTCCCTATCTTAACTGCTGCTGAGTCCCTTTGCAAGCAGACCTCACTGTCACCAGGAGGTCAGGGAGGGGGTGGCCCAGCAAGTGCAGACGAGGCAGGAGACCAGTGTGGGTGACAGGAGTACCTGAGCACTTGTAACCCCTCCCGGCTGACCTGAATGAGCCCAGGCCTTACGTCTCGGGAAGGGTTGTCCCATGGACTCACGTAGTGGCCACAGACTGACTTGAGCTGAAATCAAGAGTTGGATGGACACTTAACTGACTGAGCCACCCAGGCACCCCTAGATGTTACAATTTTTAAAAAAGCTTCAGATGAATAGTTTTGGAAACTCATGACAGGCTTTTGTCTTGATGACACGAGATGGGATGTGAACCCTGCTGTGACAAACACGGTCTTACCTGGGCCCTTAGGACACCCCAGACACAATGTGCACAGGTTCCCGGCGTCCTCTCTGTCCTGAGGATTGCAGCTAACACTTCTAAAGCCTTTCTGTGGGCTCTCACTGTTCGCTGTGTGAGCGTGAGCATGGAGAATCTCTAACAACCCTGTGAAGTAGACAGCTGAGGGTGGAGACGTGCCTAAAGGGAGGACTGCACCCACAGCGCCCGCAGCTGTGTGGGTAGCCCCTACCTGGGCGTGCCGCACGCGGCAGGGCCATCCTCAAGGGAGAGGGAAGCTGTAGCCCGAGTGCCAAGTGCTCGGCAGGTGCACACAGACCTTCTTGGAAGGAGAACATCGTCCCTCCTTCATGGCGCCATGCCCAGCTCCATTCTTCTGTGGCATCAGGAGAGGATGCCCTTTGCGTTACTGCTGGGGTGATTCTGGTGTGTAGACACCCAGCAGGGTCACTCCATGGCCAAGGGCAGTAACAGATCAGTTAACAAAAATGAAAACCTCCATTCTTGAACCCAGACTGTAGGGGAATCCCTCAATAAACTTAACCTCCAGGGTTGGGGCATCGATACTATCTTCCTATAGCATTGTAGGGTTTAGAAAGTTTTCTCTTAAATATTTTATTTCACTTTTTACCCTTGTTTTGTCACGAGCCTCCCTGAAGGTTTGGGCAGGGCTGTGTGTGCTCACAGGTGAGAGAGCAAGGCCCAAAGCATCCTGCTGCCCACACGTTAGCTGGTCAGGAGAACCACGGCTCCAGCCTGGCTGGGCCTTTGACCACAAAACTGAATAGCTCTTTTCTGTGTGACTTTTTCTTTTTCTTTTAGATTTATTTATTTGAGAGAGTGAGAGTGAGCACACATGAAAGGGGGCAGAGGGAGCTGGAGAGAGAATCCCAAGCAGACTCATGACCTGAGCCAAAACGAAGAGTCAGACCCTTAACCAACTGAGCCAGCCAGGTGTCCCTCTCTGTGTGACTTTAAAAAAAAAACAAACGACTTTTTTGAGATTTTTTTTAAAAAGACTTATTTATTTGAGAGAGAGAGTGCATGTGCGTACAAGTGCAGGGCGGGGGTGCGGGGGTGTGGAGCAGAGGGAAAAGGAGAGAGAGAGAATCTCAAGCAGACTCCCCGCTGAACCTGACCCTGAGATCATGACCTGAGCCCAAATGGAGAGTCTGATGTGTGTCTCCCCCGCCCACCCCACTTCTGCCCTCTTGCACTTGCTCTCTCTCTCTCTCTCTCTCAAATACAATCTTAAAAAAGAGTCAGGGGGATAAAAAGCCAGGCACATAACCCACTGAGCCACCCAGGCATCCTGAGATTAATTTTTAAAGTGTAAGAATCCTCATGATTTTATAAAATTACATGCCCCCCATTCTCTGAAACCCATATAAAATACTGTAAGTCTCAACTTGGCAATAGACCTGTTCATGATATTTCTAGTATTTAGATCTTCCTCCGTAAACTAGAGATTCGCAAACTTTTTCTGCACAGGGCCAGAGTAAATATTTTTGATTTTGTGGCCGAAAGTGCTACTTTCTGCAGTTAGAGCATGAAAACAGCCATAGACGATACATAAATGAAAGGGCTGGATGCCAGTAAAATTTATTTACAAAAGCAGGTGGTGCACAGGATTTGGCATGCTGGTTGAGGGATTACCGCCCCCAGCAAGCAGTGGTTTTCAAAGTGTGGCCCTCAGACCAGCCATATCAATATCACCTGGAAACCTGTTAGAAATGCAGAGTCTTGGGGCTCCTGGGTGACTCAGTCGGTTAAGCGTCCGCCTTCGGCTCAGGTCATGATCTCAGGATCCTGGGATTGAGTCCCATGTCGGGCTCTCTGCTCAGCGGGGAGTCTGCTTCTGCCTCTGGCGCTCCCCCTATTTGTGCGCGCTCTCTCTCTCAAATAAAATCTTTAAAAAAGAAAACGAATTTCTAGAATAGCACTTCTCTAGATCAGTAGAGGAGATGGGGGAGCGTCAGGGAACAGAGGTGGTCCCAGAAAGTGGATTTATTTCTACCACCTCGTGTATTCTGAAGCCAGGCATTTCTGGAATTCAGATTCAGGCCTTCTGAGCAGAACTGCCGAATACCCAACCACATTTGCAAATGGGTGTTTCGTGTTTGAAATAAAAGTGGGTTGAGAATGTATTGTCTGATTCCATTGATAGAAATATCCAGCATAAGCAAATGCATAGAGACAGAGAGCGGATGGGGGTGGTTGCTAATGGGCTCGAGGTTTCTTTTGGGGAGTGATGGAAATGTTCTGGAATTACAGAGTGGTGATGTTTACACAAGTCTACCGAGTGTACTAAAAACCACTGATTTGTAAACTTTAGAAAGGTGGATTTTATGGAATGTGAGTTATAGCTCAATAAAGCTGTTACTGAATAAAAGGATATGGGTTGAGGCATTCAGACTCGTTCTTGAATTGCAAAGACTTACTGCGAGGAGGCCAACTGGGAAAGTCCCATCCTCTGGGCAGTTCCTTAGGGCCCCGCATTGTGTTTGTCACTGGATTCTTCTGTTGGTACTGGGTCTGGCCCATGGGCAGACAGCCTAGGGAGAGAGTCAGTGTTTGTTCTTCAGGGAGAATCACTCCTGACAGCCGGGAGGCCGCTGGGCTGGGAGAGCCTCCTCCTGCAGGGTAGAGGAAGTATGGGAGGCGAGGCAGGCAGGAACCCAGGCCTTGCTCCAAGAGCACTGGGAGCCATGGAAGGTATTAGAGCAGCAGCAGGGCAAGTGGGTTCAGGTATGTGGGGAGGAATTAAGGAGTTTTTGGCTCCTGGTGGCAATAGGGAAAAGTCTGGGGATCTGAGTGGTATCCCTAAGGCACAGGAGGGCCCACCTGGTGCTGGTGCTTGGAGGGAGGATGCTGGAGATAGCCCCTGAGCTAAGAGTGTGGGTGCAGGTGATCCTCCCCTCTCCCCATTCCATTTGGTGGCAGCTGGGGCTGAGCAGGGATGAAAGTCCCAGCTTCTACAAGTGGAGGGCCTCCAGAAAGCTCCATGAGGGAACAGGTATGTCCAGGGTAGACCTGGCCCTTCTCTTTGTCCAGGTGTGATTGGGGCCATGAGCTGGCGCTGTCTCAACACACTGGGTCAGGGCTACATGGAACAGGTGTGCTCAGGGCCCCTCCCCACGGGCCTCTGCCCCTTCCCAGCACCTCCCGACAAGCATTTAGCTTGCTTTGCTCCTAAGTGCGTTCTCCCTTCTCTGCCCTAACTGCTTCTAGAGGAAAGGAGCAGCTAGCTGGAAAAAAACTCCCTTTTAAGAATAAGAATTGTTAAAGAAGTAGTTGTCTAGCTAAATCATTTGAGTTACTTTAACTTCAATTTTCTCCTTTTTATGAAACATAAGTCAAAATAAGGATTTCACAAACATGGGAAAGATGTTGGTTGGCTTCTCTGGGAGGCAAGATAAGAGTCTTTTTTCTTTTTTTACTTTATCTTTTTATTAAAGATTTAATTTAGAGAGGGAAAGCATGAGCAGGATGAGGGGCAGAGGGAGAAGGAAAGAATCTCAAGCAGACTCCATGCTGAGTGCTGAGCCGGACCTGGGGCTTGATCTTACAACCCCGAGATCATGACCTGAGCGGAAATCAAGAGTCGGAAGCTCAACCCACTGAGCCACTTGGGCACCCCTCCTTTTTCTTTCTTTCTTTCTTTTTTTTTTTTTAATGCACATCTAGCAATTCCTATTGGGATTGAATGTCATAGTATGATTTTGGTAGCTCTTCAAGAAGTGACAAGATAGCTGAAGGATCAGTTGTCCCTCTCACTAACAAGGTATGGATGGAGAATGTCTCTACGTGGAAGTATGCTTACTGTTTGAAGGGATTATACATTGTGTGTAGAAATGCTCTTTGTGTTTAACAGAGAAGAAGGGTTTTTGTGTGTGTGTGTGTTTTTTTAAGATTTTATTTATTTGAGGAGCACCTGGGTGGCTCAGTCGGTTAAGTGTCTGCCTTCGGCTCAGGTCATGATTCCAGAGTCCTGGGATCAAGTCCCGTGTTGGGTTCCATGCTCAGTGGGGAGTCTGCTTCTCCCTCTAACATCCCCCCCCCTTGTGCTCTCTCTCTCTCAAATAATTAAAGATTTCATTTATATGAGAGAGAGCGCATGAGCAGGGGTGGGGGGAGAGGGAGAAGGAGACAAAGGCTTGAGCTCAGGACCCCAAGATCATGACCTGAGCCAAAGGCAGACACTTAACCCGCTGAGCCACCCAGGAGCCCGAGAAGAAGGTATTTTAAAATTTAAGTCTCATTGGGAGATATAGTGAATATCAGACAGCTCTGGGGGCGCCTGGGTGGCTCATTCAGTTAAGCATCTGACTCATGATTTTGGCTCAGGTCATGATCTCAGGGTTGTGAGATGGAGCCCACCGTGTCCGGCTCTACACGTAGTGTGGAGCTCTGGGCTGAGCTGCGTGAACTTTGGGGACCCAATTTCAGCAGTAGCATTTAAAGCCAGACCTGCCCTTGTAATTCAGCCCCAAGCTGTAGCTATTCATAAATAGTATTAATCACCACGAAACTGTAACTCATCAAATGAATCATCTAATTTTGCACATATTAATAACCATTCTGGTTATGGGACTACTGCCAAATTAATTGTACTCTAGAGTAAAAACAGGTTGTGTGATCAAATAAACCGTCTCAATGTTTTGTTCTTAAAAATGGGTTGTTCTTGGGGTGCCTCAGTGGCTCAGTCAGTTAAGCGTCTCCCTTCGGCTCAGGTCATGATCCCAGGGTCCTGGGATCGAGTCCTGCATCGGGCTCCCTGCTCAGTGGGGAGTCAGCTTCTCCCTCTCCCTCTGCTGCTCCCCCTGCTTGTGCGTGCTCTCTCACTCTGTCTCTCTCAAATAAGTAAAATCTTAAAAAAAAAAAAAAAGGTGTTGCTCATAATCATCCTAAGATTGTATTCGAATTATCTTTGTAAGTAATGAGACTTTGTATCTGTAGTTATGACTTCAGTTAGTGTAGAGTATATAGTGTGCCGTAACAACTTGGTCATATAGTTACTTTTCTCAGAGGCAGGATCTGTAGGGCAGAGGATTTGAGGGAGCAAAGCTTGTAACAAGCCAGGTGGGAAGGGTGTGGACCATCACCACTGCTCCTTGACTCCGCCATTTCCTAGTAAGACCTGGTTTCACATCTCCCCACCCCCCCCAAAAGTTATTGATTACATGATTAATACTTTTGAAATCATGTTTCAGATTTTAATGGAGAAGCAACATTTAGGTTTCAGGTAAACGAGGCTAGTTACATGAGGCTAGTTACATTCTGAGTTCTCCCTCTGATCTTTTTAGTTCAACTGATTAAATATTCAAGGATCATCGATTTCTAGTAAGAGAAGGGAACATCTCAGTTGGGATACATAAGCCCAGAAATCTTCCATTGATTCTCCCATCCCCCAGGAATAATGTATTTGGACAAAAGTAATTGCATGAGCCCTTTCGTAGCTAGCTCGGGGAATTCAGAGCTCCAGCAGGGGAACAATGATGGAAAGCCGGAGGAACATTCTGGGTATTGGAATGCCAGCGAGTGGATCAATACCCCTGCTGTGCTTCTGTGATCCCAGCACACAAGAATTCTGCCCTTTTGAACTGTGCAGGGTCTTACTGAGCTGGCCCAGTCAGCGTGGCTGATTTCCATGATTAGGACGCCTGCATTACGGTTCGGACCCTGGGAAGTGTAGGCAGAGATGTTCCAAGCCAAACGTTCCCCCAAAGTCTCCTGTGGGGCACAGCATGGGCAGACGTGCACCAGGACCGCCGCCTTCCCAAAGATTCTCAGCACTGCTTTCAGGAAAGGCGTGTTTCACTTCTTTTAGAGAGGTATCTCTTTTGCAGATGTGATGGGGTAATGGCAGGAAAGAGTTCTCCTAGAGGAAAGTTCACTATTCTTATATAGGGAGCTTTAGAAAAAGAAGCCCTAAATATCGAAATACAACAGTTATGGAATAATGTGTGCTTGGGATAGTTTTAAAGGATTCTAGAAAATTCCCAAGTTTTAAAAAAATTCTCTTTGCTCTGTATTAAAAAAAAGGGGGGGGAAGGAATTGCGGGGAATGTATCTTAAACTCACTTTGTTCGCTGGGGTAATTGCCCCGTGGCTTTTTCTCCCTAGTAGAGACCATGTTCATAGTATAATTAATCCTTGCATCCAGAAAACAGTATTTGTACACATAATCCCGTGACAGCATGAAATTTTAACTTAACTTTTAAAGCTTTTTGGTTCTCACAAAATGGTGAGCATCTTTCAGTGTTCTGTTCCCATAAACTGGACCGGGGATAACAAAATGAACGAGCTCGCATTTTAGAGAAGGTGACACTCATTAACTTCGGTCCTCTTCCCATGTTTATATCCACACTGCTAAAATGCTACCTGGCCCAGCTCATTCTTGGGGAACTTGGGTGAAAGGAGAATCTGCACAGCCCTTGGGAACAGGCGTTCTATAACATTTATTTTCTTTCAGACGCCGTGCTCAAGCTGGGTGCGAGGTACTGTGAGCAGGGAGTGTGCATGTGACAGAAAAAGTAAGGAGCTGCTTGGCTCAGTCAGTACCCCACAACCCTGTGCATGCCACACACCTGCAGACCTTGAAAGCGGGGGGTGTGCTCAGGCTGCATTTCCATTAGGACCCCTGGTTGTAGTGTAAGCTCCCCAGGTGATTTTTACCTTGACTTTTGGCCTCTTGCGGCTGCTCTTTTCCCTTTAGTGCGAGCTTCCCCCGGCTAGCAGCTGCAGGGCTTGACCACGTGGGCCCGGGTTCCACCAGAATCAGCATCCATACTGCACTGCCCAGCACCTGACGCATGATAGGCACTCAGTGAATGCGTAATGCAACAACCTTTGTCAAGTTCAAGGGTACTTTCTTTTTCTTTTGGCATGTTGGGTTTTCAACATGGTCATCAAAGCCACGTGTTTCGTGAGTAATCTAGCCTTGTGCATCAGTGCTCAACTTGGGTGACCCAGATGAAATAGGCTTATGAATAATACAAGTTTATTGTAACATTTAAGTGGTATTCCACATAACTTCTTTGATAGGTTTTGGTTTTTAAAAAATCTGTTTCTAAGAATAACTGTTTTCAGCTCTTGATTACTTAAAAACAAATAACAACAAGAAAAATCAGTATGTATATTCTCACCTTGCACGGATGAGCAGGATTTGGGAAAACTTACCTAGAGGCTCAAATGCTTTTGAAAGGTGTTCAGTCGTGAAGCATACTGAGCCTTAGGGCCTCTATTGGGCCTTAAAACTCCAGTGAAAACTGACTCTTGGAAATGTTACAGCAGGTTTTGGGTAGATAGACAAAGGGGGATGACTCCACATTTTCCCAAAGAGAATGGATTGAATCCTAGGCTGCATATTTGAATCACCTGGGGAGTTTTGAAAACTATTGATGCCCAGGGTACACCCCAGACTAGTTAAGTCAGGGTCACAGGGTGGGTCCAGGTATCAGTGATTTGATTTGATTTTATTTAAAGATTTTATTTGCCAGAGAGAGAGAGCACAAGCTAGGGGAGAGGCAAAAGAGAGAGAGAAAAGCAGGCTCGCCGCTGAGCAGGGAGCCCGATGCTGATGCCGGGCTCTATCCCAGGACCCTGGGATCGTGACCTGAGCCGAAGGCTGATGCTTAACCCGCTGAGCCACCTAGGCGTCCTGGTATCAGTGTTTTTTAAAGCTCACCGGGAGATTCAAATGTGTAAATCAAGGTGGAGAATCACAGTCTTACCTTTTTGCCTTAACTCGCGTTGGCAGGTTTACAACCGGGGACCAAGAGTTGTCTGCAGAGCTCGACAAGAAAATTCAGTCCACCTGGCCAGAGGGCTCCCTGGGTGCCCTGCACGAGTGTGTTTTCTGAGCCCGAGGAAACCACGTGGGTTCCCTTTGGGCCAGGATAGGGGAGCAGAGTCAAGCTGTGGCTGAGCTCTGGTGGCCAAGGGGGTTACAAGGATACGAGGGGATACAAGCCTTTGTGCTGAGGCTGGAGCTGAGGGATTTTAAAGCAGAAAAAGATTTGGGGTGATGAACTGTGTTTTATGGGGTACTGGCCACCAGTTTGTGGACCTGCCAGGTGCTAGGCTAAATGCTTTGTTGCAAGGATTCTCTAAGTGGGGTCTCTGAATCACTAGCATCAGCCTCCTCCAGGAGCTTGTCACAATGCAGACTATCATGCCCTGCCCTGGGGTCCGGCAAGCTGTTTTAAGCCTGTCCATGGTATCCAGATTGTAGGCTGGTTTTGGGGAACCTCAGCTTTGTATGCTTTATCTTATTGATTCCTTATATCTGCTCCTGCATATTACATGTTATAGCTGTTGGAAACTGAAGTTTGGGAATCTAAGTTCAGAGTTGCAAAGTTGGTGGATGTCAGAGCTGTGAACAGGTCTCTCAGCCAGGTGCCCTACCGCTCTGGAGGTAGGCTCCGGGACTTGGGACTGCTCCTGTGAAAAGCCCCTGAATCCGAGCTGTTCACCTTTATGCATCTACTTCCAGAACTGACAAGATGAAACAGAAGGTAAGGTATGTAAGTGTATGGGTAGCAATTAGTGTTAATATAATAGATGTTTAGCTTTTAAATAAGCGCTTATCTGGACTTTGGGGTGGGGTGGGGAGAGGTTACTTTCTACCTTATGCATGACTGTAGTGCTTGGGTTTTTCTTAAAATCATGTCTGTGTATTTATATATACACAGACACATCTTTACAAATGGCAAAGCAATACTTGTTTCCATCTGAACAGGTAAACAAAAAACCTCAGCAGGGTGTGAAGGCTGTAGAATTATGTGGGAGTCAGGAAAGTGGATCCTAACAGCTCCTTGTGCATTGACCTAGGACCGTCTTTGAAACTCCGAGCGGTTTCCCATGTGTAAACTTGGGAGCCTAACAGGGTGCTTTGTGTAATGGGCTAGTGTTTTATACATGTTTTAGCCATCCACGTATGTTGCTAATGGTGGTGCTGCAAGCAATGCTAGCCGGATTCCCCACCTCTTGGATGTCCTCACAGTAGGTGCTGGTGGTTTGTTTGCAGAGGGCTGATGCTGCAGGTGGATGGTGGCAGTGGCCAGAGGCATCCTTTGGCTGTGGAATCCCGGGGATGCCCAGTATCCATGATGGGGTTACAGGGCCACCGTTTGTCCAGACAGCAGGTAGCTGCACACTCTTTGCTTCCCCCCCAGTCCTTAGGGGGACAAGAGCACATTGAGGGTTCTAGGGCTAAAAGATGGGGAGCCAGTCCTAGTACAAGAAACCTTTCTCATATGTGAAAACCGGGGCCAAGAATCTCAGGGTTGAGAAATTGCCTTTGGCCGAAGATGAATCATAAAGGTATTTTCTGAAGTTAGCATCTGAGATAGAAAGTATGATTCAGATTGGAAAAAGAGTGTACACCTGCCCCAGCATAATTACCAGAATGTGCTTATTACAACATTCTAGTTGGGGTAGGTTAGTTATCGTGAATGTTTTCAGGGTGAGAAAACCAAGGACTCAGACCCAGTGCAGTAACATTCAGGTGTCAGGTTCAGTTGGGAGAACATTTCAGCCCAGTGCTATTGAAGGTCACTAGTTACTGGCTTCAGAAAATCATCAGATATTTTCCCAGTGGCATGTCCAGGTGCTTCTGAGGGTTCGGACCTGCAAGAGGCAAGGGAGCCACTTTCTGCACTTGGTCAAGTGAGCATGATCGAGTTGGTAGAAAATGGAAAGAGAATCTCAAATCCTGGGATTAGGAATGCTGTGCCTGCATACAGCTCTCTGAGGGGTCTTTTAGAACCGTGCTGCCCCCGCCCCAACGAGAGTGCACGTACAAGCCATCAGAGCTGGTGCTGGAGGCGGGCTCAGTAGTTAGGGAGCCCTTTATTCAGAAGTGGGCACAGCTCGAGCCAGTGGGACCACCCTAGCAAGCTGGAAGAGCCAGCAGGAGCCCGTGTGCGGAGCAGATGTGGGGCCATAAACCGTGTGGATTAGTGTGCGGCGGGGCCATGAATCACCAGGCTCCGCTGCTTGTCAGACGCTAACGTGTGGGGGGGGTGTGGGGCCGGGTAACCTGCTAGGAGCCTGCGTCACCCTGGCTTGCTGATTTATCAGGTGTTCGTTCCCCTGGCCAAGGTCAAGACGTCTGATATTTGATGTCTCTTGTGTTGATTTCTTAGTAGAAACCCACCTCATAATGGGTCAGAGGAAGGGTGAGGACTTACTGTCCTGGTTTCTGCACCAGCAGGTGGCCAGATGCCACGGCTTTCGTGGGGCTGTGCGTGTGCAGAGGAGAGAAGAGGGAGTTGTCAGGACTCCTAGGACTGGTTTCTTTCTACTTACTAACAGATGTGCTCGTTCTGGTGGAGGAAACCTTCGGGCAGTCCTTAAGACTCTGTGTGCTGAGAAAAGATGCCTCTGAACGTGGCAACCTTAGAGAAAGCCTCACCTAGCACCCCTAATGGTCTGCAGGTGCCAGCAAGTTCTCCGGCTGTGGCTGAGCTGGACCTCCATCAGGGAGTAGGCGTTCTGCTGCTTGCGCTTTCTCAGCGCCCTGTGAGCGGCTCTCTGGCTTTCCCCCGAAGATCATGACTTGGCCTCTCCTCTGCAAGGCTGAGAATCCCATTCCCCGTTTTCCCAACCTTTCTGAAATTTCTCTCCCCTAGGTCATGACTGAGAACATGGTTCAAAATATTGGGTGACGATCTGCAAATTATTTTTGCTTCACTTCGTTGGAAACCTCTGTTCATTCTTCTCCCCCTTCACCTTCCCCCCACCCCACCCCGCCGTGCCTCCCCAGGGACCTCATTACAAACGTCCGAACTGAACGCTTGTTTCCTGAGACCTTGAATACCAAGGATTACTTGGATTACTTGCAATGAAGAGGCCCCCCCATGCTCGTCTGTCTGTGGTTATTGGAGCAGAGAATGGGAGAGAGCCAGGGCGATTTTGGTTGTGTGGACTAGCGGCCTCCGTGGAAAAGGGACTGCGTGGGTTTGCAGATGGTGGGGGGTGGGGGTGGCTCATACAGATGCCGGGAGGCCTGTCGATCTGTGTCTTTCCTGCAGGCTTAATTCTCAAGCATGTTTCCCCTAGGGGATGTGAAAGGTGGCCCCGGGCTTACATTCCACAGGCCTGCCTTCTGGAAGGAAAGGAATCCTTAGGCCCTGGCAAGCCTCACAGACGTTCTTCTCTTGACTGAAGCTGCGCATGAGTTTGCCCCCCAGATACCTGGCAATGTCTGGAGACATTTTGGTTGCTGTAGCTTGAGGGGTAGGTGGCTACTGGTATTTAGTGGGTGGAGACCAGGGAGGCCGCTCAGCACCCTACAGTGGACAGGACGCCCCAGCCCAGAAAACGATCCGTTCCATGTCCGTAGTGCTGAGTGGACAGCGGTGCCCTTGGAACCGTCCCTGTTTGCAGGGACCATGTTCCCTAAGCATGGGTTCAGTGGTGTGCCCTGGTTATTGGGAGTGGGGCAGAAGAAGCAGGAGAGTGATGGGAAAACCTGCAGGGGAGAGCTGGTTTCCTCAGGAGGAAGGAATGCTGGCAGACAAGGCATCTTTTCGAGGTAGACAGTAGGTGTGGGCCCCTGGAGGCACTCCGTGTGTGCTCTCCAGAGGAGCTATAGTGGGTGTTCCATCCATGCTTGCTGACGTGTTTGTGAGTCCTCGAGGCATCTGGTTCTGAAAGCAGGGAGGGTCACCCAGCATTTATTGCTCTGGCCAGGATCTGAGAGGAGATCAGGCAAGGGTGGTTGAGCCCTTCGTGAAGTCCTGTGCTTGGGCATTCCTTCTAGCCCCCTCTGTCAGCCTTGCTTCTGCTTGTGCAAACCTTGTCCCTCCCTCTCTCACTGTCTTAGCCTCCTTCTCTTTCCCTACCTGGCTGGTAGGTCTCCTTTCTTTAGCTCACACCCCCTGTATGTCCTCACGTCCTCTGCAGACCCTGACAACATCACAGCAAGCAGGGACTTCTGGTTACACACCCTTGTGCGATGGGGAAAATGCTGAAGTCCACAGGGACGATGCACACTCCCCAAGGTCACACAGTTGCTTTATGACCCAATAATGTCTAACTGAACCTCAGTGCCTTAAAGTCTGTTTTGGGCTGTGTCTTTAAAAACAATTAATAAGGGGTGCCTGGGTGGCTCAGTCGTTAAGCATCTGCCTTCGGCTCAGGTCATGATCTTAGAGTCCTGGGATCGAGCCCCACATCAGGCTCCCTGCTCGGCGAGAAGCCTGCTTCTCCCTCTCCCACTCCCCCTGCTTGTGTCCCCTCTCTCGCTGTGCCTCTCTCTGTCAAATAAATAAATAAAATCTTTAAAAAAGGGCGCCTGGGTGGCTCAGTTGGTTAAGCGACTGCCTTCGGCTCAGGTCATGATCCTGGAGTCCCGGGATCGAGTCCCGCTTCGGGCTCCCTGCTCAGCGGGGGGTCTGCTTCTCCCTCTGACCCTCTTCCCTCTTGTGCTGTCTCTCATTCTCTCTCTCAAATAAATAAATAAAATCTTTAAAAAAAAATCTTTAAAAAAAATTAAATAAAAATAAAAACAATAAGAACGATTATAAAATTACTACTTCTAAGGAGTCATAAAAGCAATGGCTGTGGATACTGATTTTTACAATCATGCCAGCCAGACTTTCAGAGATTAATACAGAAGTAAATGCAGATTTGTTTCCTTATCACATAGTACTTTTTCCAATTAAATTTTGTGTGCTGACGTTGTGAAATTATAGGGATCACATTTTTTTAAGACTTTCCGAAGAGCAGTTTTAGGTTTCTAATAAAACGGAGAGAAAAGTTGAGTGGTTTCCCACACCTCCTGTGTCCACACATGCGTAGCGTCCCCCCAGTATCGCAGGTACTTACTGGAGTGGGACGCTTGTTACAGCGGATGAACCTGCACACACCCCTCATCATCACCCAGAGTCCCTAGTTTACTTCAGGATTCACTCTTGGTTTGCACCTTCTGTGCATTTGGACCAACATATAATGACCTGTATCCGTCTTGGTGGTGTCATACGGAGTATTTCCAGTGCCCTAAAAATCCTCTGTGCTGTCTCTTCATCCCTCTACCTTCCCTGGCAACCACTGATCTTTTTACTGTCTTCGTAGTTTTGACTTTTCCAGAATGTCCTGGAGTTGGAATCCTACAATATGTAGCTTCTTCAGACTGGCTTCTCAGTATTCTGCATTAAGGTTCCTTCATGTCTTTTCACGATTTGAGAGTTCATTTCTCTTTAGTGCTAAAAACACGTGGAGCAGAAAATTTTATGTTACTACTTATGGAATGAAATTTTGATTTTTTTTTTTTTAATGTGACAATTTTTTGTCCTCCTTCCTGGATTGCTGAGTGGCTTCTCTCGTGTCTACAGTTGGTACTGCACAATATCTCTGAAAATAATGACCCCTAAATAGTATCACATCGTGAGTGTTGGGTACCAGATTCTCTGCCAAGTGTAGACCTAAATTATCCACTTAATCCCACAGCAACTCTTAGTTAGGTACTGTTATTCCTATTTATAAATAAGGAAGCTGGAGATGAGCCCGTAAATAGCTAATCCCAGGCTATAAGCTCGTAAATGGTTGATGCAAGTCGAGGCTCTCTCATTCCAGGCCCTGTGCACTTTGGACCCCATGCCGGCTGTGGTCATGGCTGTGTTTTAACGTTGTAATGTTGGCATTCTAGAGAGCAGGGCACAGGCTGAAGATCTCTGAGCATACCATGTGGTGGTCTAGACCACTTTCAAAACCTTCTTGAGAGTTGCTGTCAGGATTGAACAAGGATCACTCCAGAAAATGCTCTTATAAATTCATTAGAGGTTTTATTCAAATATGTTTCTACCTGAGATGCAAAGTCTGTTCCCATCCTTTCAGTCCAATGCTTTGTTTAGAATGTTCACTAAAATTGCCCCTTGTCAAAAAAATAAAATGAAATTGCCCCTTGTCTTCAAGGATAGCTGTCAGCTCTGTTCTGTGGTACCTCATCCTCCACCTCCTCTCTGGGTTTGTGCTCCTGTCTGTACTGGTTGATCTTGGTCCTTATCTATCTTGATATTCGTCCCCTGGAACCTTCTCTTGTGTGCATTCAGTCCTGTCTGGTCTCTAGACACCTGCCAGGCACTCCTGCCCCTCAGCTCCACCTATTCTGTAATTTCCTGTTGCTTTCTAGCCACACACCGTAGCACGAGGCGGGGGGGAAGGAGGGGTGGACTTGGCTGTGGTTCAGTGCTTTGCATTCGTCCATCTGGTAGACGACCTTGCCTATGAAATCTGTTCTTTTTCTTTCTGGAAGATGTTCATGGGGTAGCTGTAAATGCCCACCTAGGCGCTGTCAGGGTTGGGGGAGGGGTGGCAAGGGCTGGAGGTCCAGTTTGGTGGTAGGTTGCTGCTTCATGGTGCTGGATTAGCGAAGATGGCCGAGGGATGGCAGAGGCGGGGAAGGGAGGTCATGAAGGAAGAAGACAACAGCTGGGAGAGGAACAGCTCATGAACACTGGAGAAGTGGCCAGAGGAGAGTGGAAACGAGACACGGAGGACAGACCGTGGTCTAGCCCTTGTGAGTGAAGGGGTCCCGAAGGAACCTCTCCCCTGTGAGCTGCTGGGATACTTCACCTTGCTTTCCTTGGGATTCCTTGCCCCTGCAGATAGGCGGGTGATGTGCCTGGTTTGACTGAAACTGCCTTTGAGCCTCTTTGTGGGTGGGGGTGGGGGGAGGGATAAGATGGGCATCATCCAGGAAGGAAAGGGAGCTGTGGGACGCAGGGCGCAGATATGCTGGAGGTTTTCCCGCTAGAGACGAGCAGATATCCCCAAACAGCTGCGTGCCATCAGCAGACACGCAGCAAACCCTGCGTTTCCTGCCCCACAGCCTGGTGAGGTCGGGGAGCCAGGCACTCGCTGGTCCTCCTCCTCCTCGGTGTGGAGCTGACGGGCAGGTAGCTCCGAGCTGGGTTTGTTCTGACTTCAGGCAGCACCCGCCAGCAGAAGAACCGGCCCTGTGTGCCACCCCTGTGTCCTCATTGGCCAGTCAAGGTCGTCGAGTCAAGGTCGGCTCTGCTCTGGAAAGTAGGTTTTATCCTATTAACCCTGGGAACAGCTTGCTGACGGGGAGAAACACAATAGCAATATATACTGTAAACATGGTGACCTAGTATTTTTGTTTTAGAGCTGGGAGTCGGGAAATTTGACTTGAAGGGCCACTTTTTTTCTCTTGACCTGTGCTTTGCAGTTGCTTGGAGGAGAGGGCCTGAAGGCCGTAGGAAGAAGGGGCGTGTTGTGTATAAGCACACGGGGGCGTGTGTGTGGCCCGTGGTTTCTCCCCCGTTCCTCCGCTGCCCCTTTCCCTCCTCCCCTCAGGTCCCACGTCTTCCGTGCCCTGTATCTATTTCTTGGCTGGTGAGTTCAGGCAAAACCCAGCTGTTGCTGGCCTGTGTTTCCTCATCTGTAAACGGGGCTGGGAAGCCCTAAGTTGCAGCACTGCTCCTGGGATCCGAGGGCCTGACAGGCGGATGGTGCTCAGCAGAGTGGGGCTGGGAATGACTGAGGACGTCCAATGCTCGTCTGTGTCTGCCTCCCCTCACTTTTCTCCTCTGTGTGCTGTCTGCTCCCTTTGTTCCTCTCTCCCTCCCCGCCCGCCCCCCCCTTCCTGTTTTCTTAGACAGGTTTAGGCAGGTGTCCGATTTCCCTACTATAAAATTCACCCATTCTGAGTGTGCATCCCAGGGACTTCGTAAACTCAGACTTAGGGCTCCGTCGTCACGATCCAACTTTTTGGACCATTTCTATCACCCCCAAAAGATCCTCTGTACCCTGTATACCTCCCTGTTCCCACCTCAGCCTCGGGCAGCCTCAGATCTTCTGTCTCGAACAGATTTGCCTATTCTGGGCATTTTCTATCAGTGGGAGTCCTGCCTGCCTCCTGCCTTCTGTATCTGGCTTCATTCACTCAGTAATACCTTGTGAAAGTTCATCCCTCCTGTCCTGTCTCAATACTGCATTCGTTTTCTTGCTGTTCTTGTTTCTTACTGTTCCACTGTGTGGACAGGCATTTGTGTGTCTGCTCACCAGCTGATGGCCACGCCCATGGCCTCCCCACGCTCCGGTGCACCCCTGTGCAGGTGGGTCCCCCCCTATTCCAGGCACTCCGGAGAGGTGGCCAGGCTCTGTGGCCTGGGGGGACGGGTCACTTAAGTCCATGGAATAGCCATTCCATCACTGGTAAGCAGGGATGGGGGGTTTTCTCGTAATGTTTCAGGATTGTTAGAAAATCTAATAAACCAAATATCTGAAAAATGTGTCTCATGTCGTTTCTCGCTGACCTCAGGAAGTAACTCTAAATTCTTGTAATGTAGAGAAAAATCCCCAGCTTCATCAAACTGACAACTAAATGGAGAGCGGCTTCAGGAGGCATATTCTCCACGTAGTTTTTTCTGAAAATGTGTGGTGTGCACATGTCTCGTCTTGCGCTCGTGAAACGTGGAATGTGTGATGGACTTAGCAAGAAAAGCCCTGTTGCGGTAGAGACCAGCTTAAGGCGTCTGTGTGATGGCAGGCCGCGTCCTGAGACCGAGCTCTGCGTTCTGTGTAGCTCTGTCTTCTTCGTGGGGTGCAGCTGGCATGAGGTGGCCAGATGCTTGCTGCCCTGTACCCCTGGGGCTCCGGCTCCTTCCTCATGGGGTCCTGGATGCGGCAGGGTGCCCAAGTCCTCCTCGGCCCCGCGCTGGGGGGGGCGGATGCCTTGCATAGGGCTCAGCAGTTGGTCCTCGCAGGCCGCTGGGTGACGGGGGTCACCGTTGGTCAGTGGAAGAGCTAGAGTTGACCCGTCCCTTGCACCTCCGTACGGAGTAGGGCATGGAGTAAGGGCAGGATTTCAGTACAGGAGCGGGCTTCTCGCTGACCCCCAGGACGGCGGGCCCTTCCGAAGCAGTTTGCCGCGACCGGTGTATCTTCCTGCAGTCCGCAGTTCTCAGCGGGAGCCTGGGGAATTACGAACCCCACAACATAGATCAAGTCTTGACTACTAGGAGTCGAAGTAGTTTGCACAAAAGCATCTAGGATGGCAAACAGTGCATCATGGTAGATCCTTTGTTTCTTCTCAAACTTACAGTGTAACCTGGGGATTTACGAACCCCACAACATAGATCAAGTCTTGACCACTAGGAGTCGAAGTAGTTTGCACAAAAGCATCTAGGATGGCAAACAGTGCATCATGGTAGATCCTTTGTTTCTTCTCAAACTTATAGTGTAACCATAAGCCCCCCCACGGTTAAACGAGCCAGAAGGAAACAAAAAACCTTAAAAGAATTTTAAGATGGCTTCCCCTCCATGCCCGGACTTAATTTGGAAAACATTTGCATGTAGTGGTCATAGAGGGCTAGCACTTCATCCCGAACCAGCCTCCGCTCTGTCATGTGGGTACCAGAGGGGTCCTCCACTAAAGGGGCTATGATTAGCCTTCCACGGAAGGAAATCAGAAACCAGACAACAGGACTGGATGCGTTAAAACCGTGGCATCCTTTTCTTGACTGAAATTTCACCAGGTGGCTCTTGCTGTTGATAGACCTCATGGAGCAGTATCCAGTTACGTCGAATATTATCTGTCACTTCCTAAGTGGTATACTGGGCCCCAGCAACCTGTCACCCACATTTCCTTACCCAGTCTGGAGGGAAACTTTCTTTATTAGTATGGCTGGTCCTAAAGTTGAAGAGCTTCGTGGCACCCCCAGCCCTCCAGAAAACAAGTGACTGAGAGTTTTTTTTGAAAACGACGACTGAAACTCTTCTTAGCAGCCTTATGTGATTTTTTTTTTTTTTTTAATTTCTTTGAGAGAGAGCATGAACGGGAGAGGGAGAGAGAATCTGAAGCAGACTCAGTGCTGAGCGTGGAGCCCGTGGATCTCGGTCCCAGGACCCCGAGATCATGACCCTGAGCCGAAACCAGCAGTCGCACGCTCAACTGATTGCGCCACCCAGGCGCCCCCCCCACCCCCCGCTTATGTGATTCTTTTTTTTTTTTTTTTTTTAAGATTTTATTTATTTGCGAGAGAGAGCATGAGAGGGAGGAGGGTCAGAGGGAGAAGCAGACTCCCCGCTGAGCAGGGAGCCCGATGCGGGGCTCGATCCCAGGACCCTGGGATCATGACCTGAGCCCAAGGCAGACGGTTAATGACTGAGCCACCCAGGCACCCCTCAAATAAGATAGTTTTGGGGTTTTTTTAAGATTTTATTTGTGAGAGAGAGAATGAGAGACAGAGAGCACGAGAGGGAGGAGGGTCAGAGGGAGAAGCAGACTCCCTGCTGAGCAGGGAGCCCGATGCGGGACTCGATCCAGGACTCCAGGACCAGGACTCCAGGATCATGACCTGAGCCGAAGGCAGTCGCTTAACCAACTGAGCCACCCAGGCGCCCGCCTTATGCGATTCTTAACTGATTAGAACCCAACCATGAGGCCTGCACAGTCCTTTGAGAGGAGTTTTTTTTTTTTTTTAAGCCTTTAAGAAATAGAGTTTAGTTGAACAGTTCGGTGTAGCTTTTGACCTACATGTTCATCTGTGAAACTCACCGTGACCATTGTCCAGCAATAGCCATCACCCCAGAAGTGTCCTCTGCTCTGTCATCTCTCCTTCCAGCCCCCCCCACCCCCAGCCCCGACCCGCAGGCTGTCACTTTGGGTCTGTGCGCGCGGTCTGCAATCCCCTAGGAACAGATCACCCTGTTGGGGTGAGCGTGTCTGGCTGGCATCTCCCGCTCAGAATGACTGTTCTGCAGCTCGCCCATGTTGTCAAATACAGTCGTCACTCCTCTGTTTCACTGAGTACTGTTGCATTGGCAAGTCATGTGTTAGGTGCTGGTGGGCTTCTTTCTTTTTCTTATTGTCAGAGGCTGATTTCCAGGAAATCACTGAAAGGAGAGCCAACAGGAGAACAGACCCTTTCCCTTGTCTGCGAATATACCTCTCCAGGCTGATGGGGGAGCGGGTTGGCTGGAGGGAGGCTTGTGCCTTTTCTGACACCTGTATTTACAACAAATGACACAGAGCTCTAACCTCAACCTTGACTTGACTTGTCCAGTTGAGATAAGACCTATTTTCTACCAGATTTGAGGTCCTTAGAGGCCCCAGTTTTATCACCACCAGGACAGGGGAAGGCGGTAGGTGATGACGGGGTGTGATGTCAGTTTGGAAAGAGAACTCCGCTCCATGAAGCCTTGCACATCTTAATTTCCACATACCATTTCTAAGGCCCCTTGCTATGCTAGTCTTTTAAAAATTGAATGTATATTACTTTTATACACAAAGTCTGTATTATCTTTTATACAGAAAATACTGTGAACTGAACTCCCATGTAGCGTTGGTTTCTATCCTACATTCTTGTGCATAGGTTAGATTAGAAAAAGTTTAACCTCAGGGTTAAAATCTGTTGCTGCTATTTCCACAGTTGCTAACTGAAAACAGATTCAGAGTTCTATGAAATTATTCAAACTGTGACTATCCTACAGCAATTCAGGCTGCTATTTTTTTTTTTTTAAAGATTTTATTTATTTGAGAGAGAGAATGAGATAGAGAGCATGAGAGGGGGGAGGGTCAGAGAGAGAGGCAGACTCCCTGCTGAGCAGGGAGCCCGACGTGGGACTCGATCCCGGGACTCCAGGATCATGACCTGAGCCAGAGGCAGTCGCTTAACCAACTGAGCTACCCAGGCGCCCAGGCTGCTATTTAAGGAGTTTATAGGAGGGCAAATGCATATAATTTAAAGTTGCATACGCAACACAGAGAAAAAAATTGAGTATATCAAGATGTTAAATGTTTTTTAGTTAAGGAATGTGGGTGAGTGTTCTCCCACCCACCCCCAACACACACTTCTTTATACTTTTATATAATGTAAAACTCTTTTTACTGAATAGTTATTTTTAAGAAAGCAAGTGAATGTTGTATACAACTTTGCACAAGTTGGCTTTTCCAACTAGGCTTCTTTGAAGACAGAAAGATTTCTTTTAGGAATTCTTTACAGCCTCCATTACAGTGAATATGGTAAAGTAGTACGTGTGCAAGGATTTTTATGATGCATACAATAGTGCATAAGTGATCGTACTGTCTTCTGATGCGTCTCATGCCTTGTCCGTCTGGCCTATGTGGTGACTGGTGAAAGCCCCGTGGAGTTTTCAATTCGGGCCATTTTGAATCCCCAGGAAGAACAAGAGGGGAGAGGGGACAGGAGAGAATTTCCTGGAGGCGATGGTAGAAGAACAACGGTGTGCGGTGTGGCAGATGGGACACTCTGGCTGCATCGTTCCTCACCCGGACGACTCCTGGTCCCTGGTCCCTGCCTCCTATCCCGGCCAGCTGCAAGAGTGGAGTCTGCGTTGTTGGACTCTTTCTTTCCATCATTGCTGGGCACTCTCAGCAATCCTTCGGAAGGAGTTACGTGCAAACATGATCAGTTTTCTCTACCGGGCCCCAGAATGCGATCTTTATGTTGAAATATCCTGATGCTGAGTGGGGTGTGAGGTGTGTGTGTCTGTGTGCTTCCGTAATCTGGCCGCATGAGCCTTCTGTGTTGTAAATTTCTCTTATTTATGACTTCCTGAGATTTCTTTCTTTCAGTTCCTCTTAAAGTTATGTAAATTTAGGGAGTTTGGACCATTTCCCTTGTAACCTATTCTACTTAGTGATACATTTTTTATTTAAACAAATTTCTGAGGGTCCATGTGGGACTCGGAGGAATTTCTCTGGAATATTCTTACTTTTCCTTCGAACCGTAGTAGGCCCATGGCCTGTCCTAAGGTCCTTGTGAGAGAATTCACACAGCCTGGTGCATAGCGGCTGGATGACTTTGAACCCTAAACCCGGTGGGCTCTTTAGAGTGAATCAGAAGACCCCTCCCCACCTACTCTCCTTGAGTCTAAAGCGAGCACCTGATCTGATGGCCAAATGCCTATGGTTCAGAGTTTTCTTTTTTTTTTTTTAAAGATTTTTTTTTTTTTTTTTTTAATTTGACAGGGAGAGACACAGCGAGAGAGGGAACAGAAGCAGGGGGAGTGGGAGAGGGAGAAGCAGGCTGCCCGCGGAGCAGGGAGCCCGATGCGGGGCTCGATCCCAGGACCCTGGGATCGTGACCTGAGCCGAAGGCAGATGCTTAATGACTGAGCCACCCAGGCGCCCCGGTTCAGAGTTTTCTAAGGGGTCGCCTCCACTTCCCTTCCCACCAAATGAACGCAGGGGGAGCAGACACATTTCAGTCTGGCCCTTTGGCTACATGAACCTGCTCTGCCTCTCTTTTCCTACCCCTTCCCTACTCCCTATCCTAGGGGTGGACTGGGGCTTGTCTTGGGAGGAAGGGAAAGAAAGCTGAGATCTGTCCCCCTTGCTTCTGTGACCTTTTCTGACCCTGTCCTGCCTGTCAGAGATGCAGGGTGCCATCCGTCCGCCTGGTGGGGGCTCGTAACCCAGCGTGCCCTGAAGAATACCTGTGGCCTGTTGTCCCCCCTTCTCAGGAACACAGGAGTCCCCGGGGTCTCCAGACAGGAGAAGAGTGCTGGTCACTCATGAGGCTGGTTTCGCATGGCTTCTGCACATACATTGTTGCTGCTTGTTATAAAAGTTGTACTTCGGAAAGAGTTTTTGATGTACAGAGAGGGCTCACAGCTGACACAGAGCATTCCTGTTGTCAGCATTTTATGTTAGGACACTGAGTTTTCCCAGTCAATGAGCCAACATTGATAATGACTAATAAGCTCATACTTTATTCAGATTTCCTTAGTTTCCAAACCCTGATGTCCTTTTCTGTTGCAGGATTTCTCCAAGGGGCTACATTGTGTTTCGTCCTCTTCTGGCCTTGGGCTGCTCTTGACAGTGACCAATTCTCAGACTTTCCTTGTTTTGCTGACCCTGACCATTTTGAGCAGGGCTGGTTGGCTGTTTTGTAGACTGCTCTGCTTACTGGGATTTGTCTGATATTTTTGTCATGGTTAGACCGAGGTTCTGGTTTTTTGGGAGGAAGACCGCAGAGGTAAAGCACCATTCTTATTACATGTAATATTTTTTACTTCGATTTTCCAAGTTTTCTTAATTCTAGAAATTAAGATTTTTCGCAACCTCCATGCTTTGGAAATGTTGACACTTTTAGGGGAGGAAAAGCAATGAATTTCCTTCTGAAGCCTTTTGGCAAAGAAACTTTTCTTACTGGAATTGTCCAGGTGGGCTGGTGGTATGGGCTGCATTTTGTCCCCCCAAATTCATATATTGAAACCCTAATCCCCAGTTCCTCAAAATGTGACCATATTTGGAGATAGGGCTTTTATAGAGGTAGCAAAATTAAATGGGGCTCTAGTCCAACCTGATTGGTGTCCTAATATGAAGAGGAAGAGACACCAAGGATTCTTGCACACACAGTGGAAAGGCCATGGGAGGACATAGTCGAAAAGTGGCTGTATTCAAGCCAAGGAGAGTGCCTTCAGGAGAAACCAGTCTTGCTGACCCCTTGATCTGGGACATCCAGCCTCCAGAACTGTGCAGAAATAAATTCCTATCGTTTAAGCCGCCCCATCTGTAGAATTTGTTACAGCAGCCCCAGCTGACTAATATTACGGTGCTATTTGTGTGTTTGTAGAGGTGATCGTTTTAGACAGGAGAGCCTGCCAAGCACGTTCTGTATTTATGTTATTTATCCTGTCCATTCTGTACACTAAAATATTTTAGGCTCCAAAATGGTGTTGGGGATTGCACGAGTGGTTATGCTGCTACGTACGTCTTATTTCCAACTTCAGCAAGTGGTCTCTTGTCAGGGCAGATCTTGTTCTGTTGGGTTGACAGATGGCTCTCCTTCTCCAGCACAGGAGTCAGCCAAGTGATCTCTCAGAGCCAGATTGCGCCGTTTTAGGTTCAGCGGGCCCCTTGGCTGCTGGGGAAGCGACTCGATGCCACTGTTTGCTGACCTTTGCTCTGTTGCGGAAGAATACAGAGCCATGGCTCTTCCTTGTGCTTTTTGCTTTCGTTTCTTTGCTTTTTTCCTAGGTGAGCCCATCTCTGGGTAACAGTCTTCATTTGTTCATCTGGCAAGTGTTTCCCGGGCACCTACTCTGCAAGACTACTTACCAAGTGGGACGCTTGGGTGGCTCAATCGGTTAAGCATCTGCCTTTGGCTCAGGTCATGATCCCAGGGTCCTGGGATCGAGCCCCGCATGTGGCTCCCTGCTCAGTGGGGAGCTTGCTTCACCCTCTCCCTCTCCCTCTGCTTGTGCTTTCTCTCTCTCTCTGTCAAATAAATAAATAAAATCTTAAGAAAAAAAAAAAAGACTGCTTACCAACTGCAGACAGTGTCAGAGATCTAGAGCAACCTGTAAATCCTGACTAAGGAGCAGGCCTGAGCAACCAGACTGGGTCACAGTTCTCCAAAGCATCTCCCCCGATCCTGCTTTTGAAACTGCAGGGGAGTCATTTCAAGCTAGCAAACCCTCCTCCCAGATGTTTTTTTTTTTTTTCCCCTTGAAAACAAAGGCTTTTATTGTCTCTCCATGTCGGGAAGGGTGAGGGGGTGGAAGCTTCCAGAGTTGAAAGGGCTCAGAGCCCAGGGGCTAAACTTTGTCTGCATGTCAGCCCTTCCTGGCTCCAGGTCACTCTCCTTTCTACCTTTCTGTGCCCCTCCTGAGTCTCGGTGTCCCCCTCTGCTGCAGCCTCACTTCCTCGAGAGTTCAACGTCGTGCTTGGCGGCCGCAGTCCAGCCTCAGGGAAGGGGGGATGACAAGGGATTCTGTCTGGCCCCTGCCAGCTGCCAGAGGATGCCTTACTGTATGGCCTTGTTTTCCCTGCGGTCCCTGCGGTCCCTCGGCTGCACATGTTTTTCCCTCTCGCTGACCTAAGCTCTGCTTCTACACTCGCCCCTGCCCTTCCCAGGCTGCCCCCTGCGGCACCGTCTCAGGTACGTCTGCGCTCTGGTCCCTGTCCTCCCACTTGGCTCCCCGTCCAGATAATTAAAGTAGCCTCCTCCCGACTCTCTTGCTCACTCCTCCCAGGTGCTGTAAGCACATCTGTGAGCCCGGCTCTGTTCACGCAAGTTCCCTGCTCTAAATACTGTCCTGGCTTCTTCGTGGACTGCTGACTTTGAAAAAGAACCTTGGCAAAGTGGCTAAGCAACCCCCCCCCCCCGACACACACACACACCGGCCATAGACTGGGTTCCCACATTTCCCCCTCTCAGCTGGGCACCCACTGAGAAAGCTTTCTCTACGCTCTTCCCTTTTATGACCCGCCCGCCACCACCTGCCACTTCCATTTCGTATGTTGCCTCTGCCCAGAACTGCCTGCCACTCAAGTGGTCCACACCTCACCCTGTCTTAGAATCCCACCCCCTTCGATGCATGCTCCCCCGAGAGCTTTCAGTATTCCTTACCCGGAGAAAAGGCCTCTCCCTGTGATTCCACTTCGAGCCTTCTTTTGTGACCTCCTGTGGCCTGATCCTTTGTTTCCATCTACAGGTGAATCCATGGGAGACCCTGGCTGCCCAGGTGGTGTCCATTCCCTGCCGACATACCCACCTAGTGCCCACCCTTCCTGGGCTGTGTCCAGCTTTGGGGGGGCGGTGGCCAGACTTGTCTGGGCGGTGGTCCCCATTGGTCTTTCCGGTGGGTTTGTTGTTGTTGTTGTTACTGTTTTGGTAGTGGGTACATGTTTCTGTTCTGGCCAGTAAAGTGGGGAGCTCTGGAGGGGGCTGCAGGGAAAAGACGCTCCGTCTTGTGCTCGGCTTAACCCCGAACACAGGGTGAGCCTCACAGACCCCTGGCCACAGGGCGGGCTGACCTGGGAGTTCCTAGGCTTCTACGGGCCTGTGTCCAGGAGTGGGGGCCTCACTTTCTCATTTTCAGGGTTCATCCAGGAGACTAGGAAACCTTATAAGAATTGGACTTATTGTTGAGCCCTTGAAGCTCTTCTGTGGTTTAATTTCCTAGCACATTTTATTTATGACTTGTATTGTGAAAGACAGTGGCTGATATGGGTGTATATGAATTTTCTAGCACATTTATTTAGTGACTTGCATCATGAAAGGCAGTGGATGATATGGGTGTCTATTTCTTTTTTTTTTTTTTTTTTAAGATTTTATTTATTTATTTGACAGAGAGAGACACAGCGAGAGAGGGAACACAAGCAGGGGGAGTGGCAGAGGGAGAAGCAGGCTCCCCGCTGAGCAGGGAGCCCGATGCGGGGCTCGATCCCAGGACTCTGGGATCATGGCCTGAGCCGAAGGCAGGCGCTTAACGACTGAGCCACCCAGGCGCCCCGATGGGTGTCTATTAAAGACTCACTGATGTTTTCAGATTACTCTCAGGGAAACAGTAACGTGAGCTAAATCTGTGCCTCACCCTAATGCCTCACCATAAGCTGGACATGGCCGTATAAACCAGGAACCCTACCATGTCCAGCTGACCATTTCTCCAGGCCTCTGGAAGGCTCTGTAACAGGCCGTGTCCTGTTCCTGCTTCCCCACAGCCCTCCCTGTGAATATTCTCTTGTGGCATCCCCCGCATTAGCTCCCCTGGCCATGCTGTCTCAGGTTCCCCCACGGCCACAACCGGAGGCCGAATCCTGGTTTCCTGATGCTTCTGCTGAGATGCCTTGCATCAGTCAGCATAACCTTGACTCCAGGGGCCCTAGGCCTCTCACCAGGGAATGCGCTGGCCTGTCACTTGGTACAGCGCTTGACCTGCAGCTTCCAGACGCCAGTGTTAAAACGGTCGTGGTATATGGAGGTGCCACTCCGCATCCCAAGGAAGAGCTGATTCCATCTAGAAAGGAACTGTTGGGGACGTGTTCCCTCTCTTGCTGTGTCTCTCTCTGTCAAATAAATAAATAAAATCTTTAAAAAAAAATAAAAAATAGAGAAAGAAAGAAGGAAGGAAGGAAAGAAAGAAGAAAGAGAAAAAGAAAAACCAGGAAAGAAAGAAAGAGAGAGAGAGAAAAAGAAAAACCAGGGCTGCCAATGGGCTTTGCCCTTAAGATACTATATCTTAAATGTTCACACCGTAGATTACTTTAGTCTCTGTTTGACCTTTATATAAATGGAATACATACATTTATTTGGGTCTAGCTTTTTCACTCTTCTGTGCAGGAGATGCATGCATGTTCTTGTAGCTATAGGAGATCATTCAGTTTCTCTGCTGAACTGCAGGGGTGTGTGTGTATGTGTGTGTGTTTCAGGGTACTTTTGAAAATTTTCCGTGGCTTTGACCTCTTTGTGGTCCCTTTTCATCCCTCCCCAGAGATTAGCCATCTTGAACACAGATTTTTTTTTTTTTATTTGACAGAGAGAGAGACACAGCGAGAGAGGGAACACAAGCAGGGGGAGTGGGAGAGGGAGAAGCAGGCTTCCCACGGAGCAGGGAGCCCGATGCAGGGCTCGATCCCAGGACCCTGGGATCATGACCTGAGCTGAAGGCAGACGCTTAACGACTGAGCCACCCAGGCGCCCCACAGATTTTTTTTTTTTTAAAGATTTTATTTATTTATTTGAGAGAGAGAGAGTGAGAGAGAACATGAGAGGGGAGAGGGTCAGAGGGAGAAGCAGACTCCCCACCGAGCAGGGAGCCCAATGTGGAACTCGATCCCAGGATTCCAGGATCATGACCTGAGCTGAAGGCAGTTGCTTAACCAACTGAGCCACCCAGGCGCCCTTGAACACAGATTTGACATCTGTTGCCCCAGACCTCGTCCTGGCTGCTCCGTGGTTGGGGTCTGCCTTCCAGAAAATTCATTGTTTTCCCACAGACACTTTGTAACCGGTTCAGTACAGCATTGAGATTCATGCTTACTGCTTCTGGGTTTCATTTCCTTTCATGGAATTTTATTCATGGAATCTGGACTCCAAGACTCATCAACTTCCCACTTATGAGAGGGTAATCCAACTGCTAGAATATCGCCTTTGATCTGTTGGGTTTTGTCTTTTTGGTTTGTTAAAGCTGTTAACTGTTTTTACTGTTCTGTGCTTGAATTGGCTTCAGCTCAGTATTCATGAAACCAGGCAGATCTCCTTGCCTGGCTACCGGGATGATAGCCATCAAACCCGAGGGCAAGGAATTGGGCCCTTCCCCGGTTGGGGCTTCATTTTAAAGCATAAGATAATGTGGTCAGGAAGCGATACCATCTTACGGACTTTCAGGGCACATCCTGGTCTTTGGATGAAATGCTGTCCCAGAGGCACCTGTGGTGAGTGTGACCACAGTGTGTTGGAATGCAGCGTGCGCCAAAGGAAGGTAGGATTGATTGACTGATTTTGTCCTAAAAGCTGCGTGAATCCAGATATTGCAAAATACCGACGTAGCAAGGTACTCGCAAATGAGAACAAGAGTTGCAGTGGTATGCGGGCATCCAGAGACGTGGACGTTTGATGAGAGGTGGAAGAGAGGCGCCAGCAGAGTAACTACGGAGGTCTGGAGAGAATAAGTGACCGACACCCCGCTATCAAGCGTGCGGTTCCTAAGAAGTCCGTGGCGTTCGCCTCGGCCAGTCCGGACATAGGAGTGATACTTGGGATTTGATTCATTCCGTATTCTTGTCCTCACGAGTGAGTTTGCAGCCTGTGTTCTGAGGTCCTGCCAACAGCTTGCGTCAGCTATACACAGCATTCCCCAGTCTCATTTACTGGTGGCTGATTCTTTCTAAGGATTTCTCCCCTCTGATTTAATCATGTCCCAGTGGAATTAAATTTTAAAAATGGTTTTTCTTTCATCCTCTCCTCTGCGTCTGTGGCTGCATTTCTCCTTACGCATAATGTAGGAGAGGGGCAGAAGAAGGAATCTCCTACAGATTCGGGAAACTGATGTAATCAGGGAGTTAGTACACTTAATGCCTCGGAGGACACGTGAGGATTGCAAAAGGAACCTGTGGTGTAGATTACAAATCCACATGCATGAATTCACCAGTGCATTGCCCGGTCATAGGAGACCCCAAATTTGTGTATTCTTCATGGCTGTTGCCACGTTAGTGAAGTTGTTGCGTGTCTACTGAGATGTAAGTTCTAGGAGATAAGAATCTTTTGCTACCGGGTTATCAGGAGAGGAAAGAGAGGGAGACTCTAGGATATGTTTTATGTTTCACCACTAATTAGATATATGACCTTGAATGAGTTACTTCAGATCTCGGAGCTGAATAAACTGTCCTTTGGCCAACTTTTTAGCCTCGTGAATCTGTTTTATCTGCAAGATAAGGGTGTTACTGGGTACATTTCCAATGTTGTGGGAAGGTTTAATAGTGCCTGCCAGGAGCCCAGCCCAGGGTCACCGAGTGAGCCGTTCAGTGAAGGGTCTTGTGTTGTTTTTCCTGGAACACACAGATTCTGTTCCATTCATCTGTCTTGATCACCTAAAGGGCCAGAGCAAATGCCATCCACTCAGACAGGACCATCCTCAGGCCAAGAACATTTACCCAATAGTACAGCTAACAGTACATCCGGACTCGGCCAGCTGTCTGTGTGTGTGTGTGTAATACAGAGCATGGGAGCACCATTCAGCCTTCAGTCCCTGCCCCCCTAAGCATGGCTCATCTGCAGCTCTAAACCATCCTGGGGTGGCTGTTTTGGCAGCTGGTGCAAGAATGCTGCAAGCCAAGCACATCTGACGGCCCAGGAAGCAGGGAATATCCTCTGGTCTTAAGCATGCATGCCCAAGGAGAGCTGGAGTTGCCCCCCAGCAGGAGTGGTCCCAATGGAGGCTACTACTCACTCACCATCTCTCCTTCATCTTGTTGATCTTGTTCCTTCTGTGACATGCACAGTTAGGCATCTGACTCTTGATTTCTGCTCAGGTCCTGATCTCAGGGTTGTGAGATCGAGTCTCTTGTGGGGCTCATGCTCAGTACAGAGTTGGCTTGAGACTCTCTTTCCCTCTCCCTTGGCCCCTCCCCACCATGCTTCTGCTTGCACGCGCGCACTCTCTCTCTCTCAAATAGATCTTTTTTTAAAAGATTTTATTGAGAGAGTGCGAGAGTGAGAGCACAAGCAGGGGGAGTGGCAGTCAGAGAGAGAAGCAGACTCCCCGCTGAGCAGGGAGCCCGATGTGGGGCTCAGTCCCAGAACCCCAGGATCATGACCTGGGCCGAAGGTGGACGCTTCACCGACTAAGCCACCCAGGCGCCCCCCAAATAAATAATGTTTTAAAAAAGATTTTCAAAACATTTGTGAAAGCTTCACACGTGTGTTGCTCGTTGCTTTTTGAATAAGGTGACGGTAAATGACAAGGGACCACTCGTTATACAAGTGTTGGGTTATTTTCACACATTTATTTGTCCAGAAAGTATCTGAGTGCTTACCATTAGCTAGGCTCTGTACTAGGCAGTGTACCACATGAAGACTTCCAGGGAGAGGAGTTGGGTCTGATCTGGATTTATCACATGACAGTTTCATAATTGTCCCAAACTCCAGCAGTATGTCATTATTTCAGTTTTATGATCATCTATTCACAAGTCTTTCTAGCAGTCAACCCAAAATAAGGCAGGACACATTTTGTCAACCTCAAAGGCCTGTTCATTTAGAAACTGCCCACTATGTACTTGAATGAGCATGGGGTTAAAAATCTCTTACTAAACGGGCGCCTGGGTGGCTCAGTCAGTTAAGTGTCTGACTCTTGATCTGAGCTCAGGTCTTGATCTCAGGATCCTGAGTTCAAGTTCTACGTTGGAGCCTACTTTAAATATGTATATATCACTAAAAAGACCTCTTATTCGGCTCAGAGGGACATTCTCATCTAAATCCCAGGGTTTTGTGTTTCATTGAATTAGACACATTCACATCAGTGAAGCATTATTGATACTGGTGTGTGGCTGTCAGTTAAATTGGAAAGGATACTTGTTTATTATAAAAACTGAGTGCCTGTTAAAACCTAATACAGTGTTTGCTTAAAATGACAGAAGCGGGCTGCGTGAAGTGTGTTATAGATCACCCTCGGGGGTTCTTTTGATCTCTCTAACTTCCAGTTAATGGCTGACTTGCCAACAGCCTCCTGAGTGTGACAATAAATGACATCGTTGGAACTTTGGTAGAGTCTTTTTGGAAATACTTTTTTTTTTTTAAGATTTTATTTATTTGAGAGAGAGAGTGAGCAAGGGAGAGAGAGAACACAAGCGGGGAGGGGGAGAGGAAGAAGGAGATGCAGATTCCCCGCTGAGCAGGGAGCCCGACGTGGGCCTGGATCCCAGGACCCTGGGACTCTGACCTGAGCCGAAGGCAGACGCTTAATGACTGAGCCACCCAGGCGCCCCTGGCAATATTTTTAAAAGCAGCTTCAGTGGTCATACAGTGAGTCACCGGCTTCTTGGCTACAGAGAGTTCCCCATCTGAGAAGCGTACAGCGGATTTCAGTGCTGTTTGGTTTCCTGGCTCACGTTCCCCCTTCTTCATAGCACCCCCATTTCCTTATGAAAATCTCCCCATTGTTAGATTTTGTCAGGAGGACCCCCTGCTTGTCACCATGACCTTCTACGAGTCAGCGAGATCTCTTTGCTTCCTGCTCCTGGTAGAGGCCTGGTACCGCATGATGTCTTTGCCAGTCTTCCCCACCTCCGCACCCCAATTAAACACTTATTTTGCAGTAACTATAGATTCAGTAGCCAATGTAAAAAGATAGAGGTTTTCCTGGTGTTAACACCTTGCAAAACTCTAGTAATAGTGTCTCGACCGGGATATAGATGTGGATAATCAAGATACAGCACCTTCCCATCACCGTGAGGATCCACGCCGGTTTCGCTTCAACCCCATCCTACCCTTAAGCCCTAGCCACTGTTTCTATAATTGTATTTTAAGAACTGTACCTAGATGGAATCCTACAGTCTGTAACCTCGGGATCGGCTGTTTTTGCTGAGCGTAATTCTCTGGAGATTCATCCAGGTTACTGGATCAAGAGTTCATCGTATTGCTGAATAGTAGTCCATGCCACTTTATATACGTAATACATATTTGTTCATCTGCATAATACGTATTCATGCATTGCATCTTGACCAGTAGGTGTCTGCCCTGAGGCCTTTGCTGACTTCCTGCTTTCCTCCTCTCCTCTTCGCTCTCTGGAACCTTCTGGGGTAGTTCTCAGTCCTGTGGTTTCCGTGATTCCCTATATCCTTGTAATAGATGCGACTTTCCTATTGAGAACCTGAGTCTCCCCATCAGAGCCCGAAATGATGGCGAGCGCAGGAATTACCTGGTCAGATCAGCATCTCTTGTGCTAACTGGCCCTCCAGCAGGCTGGGGCTCAGAACCAACAGCGTCGTGCTTGCCACTCAGATGTTTGAGTTCCTCGCCCGTGCCTGCGTACAGAATTTTCCTGCAGTGTCTCTGTGAAGACAATGCTGTTATTCAGGTGCATGTGTAGACATGTGGAAAGGTACAGAATTTCAATGTGTTCTGTCAACATGCTGCTACTTTCACTGTTTAGGCACAACGTACTCTTACCTTCTGCCCTGTGCTGCCTTTATAAGGGTAAAAAGCCGAAAATCTTGTTCTGTAGTAGTGCTCTGTTAATTATTGACTGTTTAGCCTGGAATTAGAGCCGAGGATGTTCCCCAGGTGACTAGAGTCTGTTTTATTCCTTCAGCTTCTAGTTGTGAATTAACAGGAGTTCACTGTATTAGAGAAGAAGCCTGTCACTGCCTCATTCTGCTTCTTTAAAGAGTTATGGCCCAGTAGAAAGGGCCTGCTCGTTAAAGGCAGTCTCTCGTGAGGATAGACATCTGTTGGAATGCAGGGCATGACTGTCAGCTGGCTGAGCCATTCAGACCTTTTGGGAGGTTAGTGCCCATGAAAAGGCTCTGTGGCAGTCTGCAGAAACCCAGCGTTACCCCCCCGACAACACATTCCACTAAAGATGACGGTTGCAATATTCAGTTAACTGCACTTTTTTCCATGCTCTGCTTTTTTTTTTTTTTTTTAAGATTTTATTTATTTATGACAGAGAGAGCACAAGCAGGGGGAGCAGGACAGGGAGAAGCAGACTCCCTGCTGAGCAGTGAGTCCGATTCAGGACTCAGTTCCCAGGACCGCCGGGATCATGACCTGAGCTGAAGGCAGACGCTTAACCGACTGAGCCACCGAGGCGCGACTCCCCCCCGCCCCCCCGCCCCATGCTCTGCTTTTAAGAAGGACCCTCTACCCTCCTGTCTGCCGTGGCAGCTGAAGTGGTACCAAACGTATTCCCTTCTGATGCCCGAACCCCCTGCCGGAGTTGTCCTGCTAAGCATCTGTCTCACTCCTTGCTGGCTTTTTGTAACATCTGGGGCTTAATTCTTATTACCAGCACCTTGAATTTGTTTGAGCTGGGTCTATCAAAGGCTTGCTTTCTGTTACACCCAGTCTCCCCTGGGAACACACTTCACACCTCAGTAATGCACAAATCCCGAACTGCAGTTTTCAAGACAGTTGAATTAGACCCACAGTAAGAGTGACTGTAGAACCGGAGTTTCAAGATTGTAAAGCCGAAAGAAATGCAGTCAGGGTTGAATTGCTGATTTTGATGAGAAAGGAAACAAAGGCCTAGAAAAGATGAGTGGTTTGACCCAAGTGTGTGTTTGTATCTCTGGGGAAAGCTGGACATTTAAGCCCTTTCTTCAGCCCCTGGCACCTGGCCTGGGAGTTTTCAACAATGGATGATGTAGTCCTGTTTTTCTGCCTTACCCTGCACCCCTCCTGTCCCCCCTACCTCC
This sequence comes from Mirounga angustirostris, assembly GCF_029215605.1. Taxonomy (NCBI): domain Eukaryota; kingdom Metazoa; phylum Chordata; class Mammalia; order Carnivora; family Phocidae; genus Mirounga; species Mirounga angustirostris. Next base: position 6,764,850 of record NW_026991719.1, read on the forward strand.
CACAGACAATATAAAACAATCCAGAAAGCATCTTTAAAGCTTTGTTAATGTACCTCTTAGGCTTTGCAGATGATTTCCTTTAAGAGAAAAGGAAAGCCTATTTTCATGTGATTGTTTCTTGGGTGCTCACAGACCTGACACCACCAGCTCATAAGGGAGCCCCGCAGCCTTTCCTTGGTTGGGGAGGGGGAGATCCGTTCTCCCATGGAAGGGCAGGGCGCACCCATCCTCCTGCTGGGACTCCAGAAGGTAGGTGGCCAGGAGAGGGGGCTTCTCTGGATTCTTTGGAAACCCCATGCTTGGAACAGCCTGGTCTTCTGGAACCTTTAAGTCGCTGTGCCAGAAGGTTTTTGTGTCCATCTACATCATAGCCTTTTCCTGTGGCAAAACGAAGATGTAGAAGTTTCCCAGGGCTGTCATAACCAAGTACCACAAACTGGTTGCTTAAGTTTATCGTCTCACAGTTCTAGAAGCTGGATGGTAGAAATCAAGGTTTCAGCAAGGCCATGCTGCCCGGAAGGCTCTGGGGATGATCCTTCCTTGCTTTCTTCCAGTTTCTGGTTGTTCCAGGCACCCTGTGGTGTTCCCTGGCTTAAGGATGCATCACTCCAGTCTCTGCCTCTGTCTTCACATGGTCTTCTCCCCTGTGTGTCTGTGTGCAAATTTCCCTCTTCCAAGGACACCAGCCGTTGCATTCGGGCCCACCTTCATATAGTATGATCTCCTCTTAACTTGATTCCATCTGCAAAGACCCTGTTTCCAAATAAGCTCACGTTCACAGGTTCTGGGAGTTAGGACTTTGGCATGTCTCTTTGGGGGAACACAATTCAGCCCACGAAAGAGAGTGATAAAACTTGTTCTTGAATGAGGATCTACATACAGAAAATCGCTCACGTTATAAGCCTAGGCATTGATGAGTTTTTACATAGAAATCATACTTCTAACCCAGATGAAGAAATAGAAGAGACATGTGTCTTTTTTTTTTTTTTTAACCACACAAACTATGCTTTAAGGAAAGCCTGCATTGGAAGACCACCCGGCCCCCACCCCGCGTCCCCCAGGCTCTTTAATTTGGTTTGTACTTTTGAATCTTATATGTTGCTGACACTTCAGGCCTGGTGTACTGTAATAAAACACCTGACGATAGGTGTTAGGAAGATGTTCACCTAAAGCTTGAGTGTTAGGTGTATTTATGTGTTTGTTTTTACTTAGGGAAACCTCATACTGAACAGTTTCACTTTTTGCCTCCAGGGGCTTCCTGAGAACTCTGTTGTAAAGAATAAGTATAAAACAAATAGTCTTTTTTTTTTTATTAAAGATTTTTATTTATTTATTTGAGAGAGAGCAAGCACATGAGAGGGGGTAGGGTCAGAGGGAGAAGCAGACTCCCTGCCGAGCAGGGATCCCGATGTGGGACTCGATCCAGGGACTCCAGGATCATGACCTGAGCCGAAGGCAGTCGCTTAACCAACTGAGCCACCCAGGCGCCCCTAAAACAAATAGTCTTAATAGCAGTAATCATATTTAAGTTAGGGATTCTGGGGAAAGTTCCTTCATTCCTTCGTTACATTTCAGATAGGACCCATTCCATCCTAAAAGCATAATTCCCACTGTAACCTGTCATTGCTTTGCCGGTTTGGAAGGATATGGAGTCCTCCGTCAGGCTGCTATGCTTCAGACCCAGCTGCCTGAGGCACCAGCCCGACGAGGTGGCTCTTCTCTATTCTTAGTTTCTCTCATGTAGAGGTGCCCACTGATTCTTCCGACTCTGATGCATAGTGACCGTCAGGGCACCTCTCTCTTTGTCGTCCTTGCCCTGCTTTTCTAGAGAGCTGGGGGTGGGGAACACTTGCCTGGCCTTCCCCGCACTTGTTTCTTTTGTTTGTTTGTTTTATAAATAGTTAATTTACTTATTTGCCAGAGAGAGAGAGCGCGCGTGCGCACAAGCAGGGAGAACAGCAGACTCCCTACGGACTAGGGAGCCCGATGTGGGGCTCGATGCCAGGACCCTGGGATCATGACCTGAGCCGGAGGCAGACGCTTAACGACTGAGCCACCCAGGCGCCCCTTGTTTTTAAGAGTGGAAATAGAAGTGGCAGATGAGCAGTTTGGGTTCTACAGAAACCACCCAGGGAAAGAGTAAGAAATGAACTCTAAGCACGGAGGCATGGCCGTTTTCATTTTGATTTCTTTATTTAAAGGTTTTATTTTTTTATTTTTTAAGATTTTATTTATTTGCGAGAGAGAGAATGAGAGACAGAGAGCATGAGAGGGAGGAGGGTCAGAGGGAGAAGCAGACTCCCTGCTGAGCAGGGAGCCCAATGTGGGACTCGATCCCGGGACTCCAGGATCATGACCCGAGCCGAAGGCAGTCGCTTCACCAACTGAGCCACCCAGGTGCCCCTAAAGGTTTTATTTATTTATTTTTTTTTTAAAGATTTTATTTATTTGACAGTGAGAGAGGGAACACAAGAAGGGGGAGTGGGAGAGGGAGAAGCAGGCTTCCTGCTGAGCAGGGAGCCCGATGCGGGGCTCGATCCCAGGACCCTGGGATCCTGACCTGAGCCGAAGGCAGACGCTTAACCAACTGAGCCACCCAGGTGCCCCTAAAGGTTTTATTTATTTATTTTTTTTAAAGATTTTATTTATTTGACAGTGAGAGAGGGAACACAAGAAGGGGGAGTGGGAGAGGGAGAAGCAGGCTTCCTGCTGAGCAGGGAGCCTGATGTGGGGCTCGATCCCAGGACCCTGGGATCCTGACCTGAGCCGAAGGCAGACGCTTAACGACTGAGCCACTCAGGCACCCCTAAAGGTTTTTTTTTTTTTTAAGTAATCGCTACACCCAGTGTAGGGCTCAAACTCACAACCTTGAGATCAGGAGTCGCACGCTTCACTGACTGAGTCAGCCAGGCACCCCGGGATGGCCGTTTTTAATTTGGGGTCCTACGGTGGAAAGTTGGGTTATAGTAAATTGAGAAGAATCAGAATAAATAGGAACAGAGGATTCTGATCTTACTATAAAATCGTCCTCAGTGATTTTGATTGGCACCAATAATGTTACCACATTTCATGTCAAAACCATGTCAAAGAATGTTATACATGATACAGAGATGTTCAAGGACTCCTTTTTCTTTTTTTTAAGATTTTTTTTTTTTTCAATGTAATCTCTGTAGCCAGTGTGGGGCTCAAACTCACAACCCTGAGATCAGGAGTCACACGCTCCACCCACTGAGTCACCCACGCTCCCCTCAGGGACCTCTCCTTAAATGAAGAGACCAAGAACGTTGTTCGCTTTTTCCTTTGTCACTTCTGTTTTAAATTTTGGCTTTTTAAGATCGTAATTATAAACTGTCCGCTCTTTTGTAAAGAGAAAAAACAGCATTTCTTTCTTATGTTCTGAATGCCACATACAGTGAAGAGAACTTTTGCCGGTCGCGTTGGATATTTCAGCTGTATTTGGAATTTGTCACTGTTACCTCAGCCGACTTTGTTTTCCAGGTGCTTGGGCAGAATTTTTTTATAGTTTGTCATGGGAGATGGTTGCCTCCTTGCTTTTTTGAACAGTGACTTAAAAATCCCAAGTAGTCCCATATGAGTCCTAACAGACAGATACATATTTTATATCAAATTTTGTCCTAAAGGACTGGATAAGGCACAAGAGACAAAATTAAGCCAGGCTGCTGCTAGCTTTAAAAAAATGACCTTGCTGGGACGTCTGGGTGGCTCAGTCAGTTAAGCATCTGCCTTCGGCTCAGGTCATGATCCCAGGGTTCTGGGATCGAGCCCTGCATCGGGCTCCCTGCTCCGTGGGAAGCCTGCTTCTCCCTCTCCCACTCCCCCTGCCTGTGCTCTCTTTCTGTCTGACAAATAAATAATAATAAAATGATTTTTAAAAATGACTTTGCTGAGCTCTGCCATGTTGTGTTAAACCACCCAGACCCGGGAAGAAATGGTGACTCCATCCATCCTCAACGTGCACAACCCTGGGGGTGTGGTGGTGTTCTTGGCATCTCTGTGCCTTGCCTCTGCACACTTTTGCCTATCATAAACTAAGCACATAAAATTAACTCTGTGTTTTTAGTGAACGGGTGAATAATTCAGTCTTTAACCTGCGAAAAAGTGAGGTGGGCTACTAAGCAAATTCTGAGATCTGGTAAAAGTTTGCACACCCCCCAAACCACAACCACAAAGCTTTGAATTTGCTCTGCCTTGGCTGAGGACTGTGGCGCTACTGTGTTAGGAAAACTAAGTCATTTTATTTTGACTCTGTTTTTTTTCTTAAGACCTAAAAATGTTTGTTTTTTTTCCCCCAAAGCTGTGAATGAACTCAGGGGAAATAAACAGCATTAGGGATTGAAGATTTAGCCTGTACAAGTTGAAAAAGCAGCAAAGGGTTTCTGATTTTTGTACAGTCTCCTTATGATTGGAGTAGCTTAAATCTTCAGTGTTTTTCTTTTTCGTGACCGAGAAGAGTTCCAAGTTAGATAACAGCTTGGCTATTTTGGTTTGATTCTAACGTCAATTCACTGTGGAGAAATAATATTACTGATGAGATGAGGAATGTGTTTAGTGTCATAAAAATGTGCTTTCATGTAGTCCCATTGCATTTAAACAATTAGATTTTAGAAGTATCAACCCCTCTTCCGCTCCACGGTTTTTTGGTGTTGATTTTTTTTTTTTAAGTGCTTTATACTATTATTCTTTGCCAGCAAGGAGTACAAGCATTAGATGAAGAGAAAATGACTCCTCATACCTGCTAGAATTTTTTTTTTTTTAGGGCAGATGCAGTATGTCTTACTCTTAAATACAAACCTCAATAAGCAAGACATTATAGGTTTTCTTAGCCTGTTTCTCAGACATAATAAATTATGTCTCTCAATACTTTGTTAGCTTTTGTAATTAAAAAAAAAATTTTATTTTATTTATTTATTTTTTGCTCTTTAGAGCTATTCCGTTTGTTGACTATCAAGTTCCAAGAAAGGAAAATGGTCTGGATTTATAAAGAATTATGGCTCATTCGAAAGCCTCCGTGTCTGCTGGATGAATTGTTTTGGTCTTCTCAGGACTTTGCCCCGGCACTTCAGGGGAGGGCAGACGACCGAGATTGTAGCGTTTGCTGTCCTGCACGCTCCGCTCCGGCCCACAGCTGTCCCCTCCCTGTCCCCTCCTGGGGTGGATTCCGCCTCTGGGGAGAGCAGGGCTCCTGGCCATCGGAGACCGTCTGAGGCCAGCAGTGGGGGGGTGGGGCATCACCCTGAAAGATGCAGGTAGGCACACTAGCAGAGTCCCGGGCAGAGGGACGTTTGGAAGACCGCCTGAGTGTGCAGAGTTCCTGCATGGTGCCACGGACTCTGACACAGAAGACGAGGTGTGTTTGACCAAGTAGGATGGGAATTACCCAAACCAGAGGCTGCTGTGGGGGCTCACATGTATGTGACCTTCCGACGTGATTTTTTTTCTCACCTCTCTTTTAAAAGCCAAGGACTGCCAGCCTTTGAAGACCTAGGGAAAGTACCCATAAAAATCCAGATGGTCAGCTTTAGGGGAAAAAAAAAAAAAAGATCTGCTCCCACTGAGTGCCGATTTCCTCTGAGCCACCCGTGGCTAGCCCTGGGTGGCAGGTGTCCCTTCAGAGGGGAGCACCTGCTCCTTCCCTAGAGCTGCATGTTCGGTACACGCGGCCCCTTCCCGACCTCATGAGCGCTTGCTCTGCCACCCAGAGCTGCACGTTCCCCCGCACTGCGTAACTAGGCTCCGTGGGCTGGGCCTTTGACATCTGTCTTTGTTTTTTCGGGCTGCTGTAAGAGAAATGCCACAGACCGGGCAGCTTACGAACAAATAGTTATTTCTCACAGTTCCGGAGGCCAGAAGTCTAAGACCGGCGTGGGGGCAGATACAGTGTCTGGAGAGAGCCCCCTTGCTGGCGTATAGACAACTGTCTTTCCACGGTGTCCTCCCAGGGTACAAGGGGTGAGGGAGCTCTGTGCGGTCTCTTGTGGAAGAGCACCAGCCCCGTTCTTGAGGGCTCCACCCTCAGGACCTATTCCCCTCCCCCAAAGGCCCCACCTTGCAATATCCCCGCTGGGGATTAGGTCTGCACATGTGAATTTGGGGAGCACACATTCAATGGGAAGATCACTGAAAAGAGTTTTTCCAAAAGAAAGCCCTTGTGATGGATGAGGTCATCCGTAGCTCATCCAGTGAGAAGACGAAGGCTTGCCGGGAGCTCCGAGTGTCCCCGGAGGGAAGGTGAAGGGAAGCGTGGCCAGGTTCCCTCTGAGTCGCGCCTCCCTTGCATTGCCCAGCGGCGGCGTTATCGAAAGGAACAAGCGCTGTGTCTTTGAAATTGCAGTAGGCTGGGAACGTCCATGAAAAATAAACAGCCATGTGTTCTGAAAAGCGGGGACACTTTGTTCTCATGTGCAGCAGTTCCTTTTCCTGTTTCATGATTGCCTATCAGCCCTTTCAGATGGTTTTCTACTTTGAAAACTGCGAAACTGAGTAACCCCAGCCATCCGTGTTTAAGCGGCGCGGCGGGTTTTCAGAAGCCCTGGGAGAAGGGTGGGAGCCCGGGCAGCCCGGTGGGAAGCCTGCTCGCCGTGCTTTTGCTCCAACCGCTCCTGCGATTTCTGAGACAGACTTGAAAGACCAGGGCTGTGGTGGGGTTTTCCTCCCGTGACCCTAGGACAAAGGCTGGCCTTAGACAAAAACCTTGCGATCTTCACTGATTGTCTTCCTCTCTGTTCACCCTTTCCAGAAATGTTGCCTTCTGCCTTGCAACAGACATTGATATAGGAGGGAATAAGCACAGATCCCATCTGGGACTTGTCCTCACAGACGTGCTGGTCTTGGTGCAGAGCCAGAAGCATACGCAGGGGACCGTCAACAGGGTCCGGAGCAGTGCTCGGTGATACACCCAGGATGTTCGGGAGGCCGGGAGGAGGGCATCTGGTCCCGTGGTAGAGGAAGTAGGGGCCTCGTGCGGTGTCGAGCCAGGCACAGTGTGTCTGTGTCGGTGATGGGGTTGGGGGTGTGAATGGAGGGGACCCAGCCAACACCGCCCGCAGACAAGAAGGACCGTTTTCTCCGGGGAGAAAGAACAAAGGCTTCTTAGGGGACCGGACTCATGGCGCCCAGAACAACGAGGCCTGTTTTGCATGGTAATGCTGGGCTGTATCAGACATCAGACACAGTGGTTCCACCTGGCCTGATGGGCCTTCTGCCTAGCTGCCAGGAACCGCAGAGACTTCTCTGCGCGAGGCTGCCTGCTTCTTGCCGTGCTGGATGGGTTTTGCATGGCAGCAAATGAAAATGAGGTTTTGGAAGTGTCTTGCTTTCTGTGTGTGTGTTCACGAGAGCTGTGATGATTTTCTCGGATACTTAATCCTTTGTTGAGAACAGTGGTTCTGAACTAAGGTCGATTCAGACATCCACCCAGTCTGCAGGAGTTGTAGGTACTGGAAACAGCCCAAGTGTCCACTGACAGATCGAAGAATGAAGAGAAGGTGGTACATACGTGCGGTGGAATATCGTTCAGCTTTAGGAGGGAAGGCTGCCGAGCATCACGCGCTGTAACACGGATGAACCTTGAGTCCTAGGAGCAGACAAAAGGACAAATACCGTATGATTCCACTTATACAAGGTGTCTAGAGTAGTCCGGTTCATGGAAGGAAAGAAAGAATGGTGGTTGACAGCGGCTGGGGGAGAAGGGGAATGGGGCATTGTTGGGCTATAGATTCTAGAAAACGTAGTTCCCATTTTAACCAAGAGGACCCATTACTGATGCCTAAGCGACAAACACCAGGCTTTTACTTAGCGTATCTGTTCAAAGGGCCACCTGGGGAAATTCGTGTCCCTTTTCCCCCCTTGCTTAATTACGTATCTGCAGTATTTAAACCATGGGTCGTTTCCAGAGGCATTTGTGTCTTGCCCTGAGAATTTACCACTTAAATCAGGCTTTTTTAAGTGGAGGAAATGTGGCCTGGTTTCTACCTGACCCACTTAGGCTAAATTTTTGTAAAATACCCCATTTATATATTGCGACTTTGTCTACTTCAAAAGTTTTCTATGATGCTGTAATAGCTAAACAGGGGGAAAAGGAAACTTTAAGTTAGGTTTAAAGGAAACGATAACATCTAGGTTAACTGAGCTTCAGGATTTTTTTTCGAATGGCCTTGTAAAAGGACTTAGAAACCATTCTACCTCAATAAATAGCTTGGAGCATTATAAATGAAGCATTCTCCCCGACCACTTCAGCCTTGCTTCCTCATGTTAAAATCGAGAAGGGGATCATTTGTCACTGAACTTGAGCGTCTAGAAGCCTGGCCAGCTAGTCCCACCTTGTACACCAACAAATTATAAGTGAAATAGTTTGTGAATACGCTTATATAACACTTTAGAGCTTACAACGTGTTTTGAAATTTTTTTTTAGGTGACAAAACAGAGACAAAAATAAGTGACCTTCTCTAAATCAGGTAGTTAAGTAAGTGGTGGAGGCAACTCTTACGTACTAGGTCTCACACCTCGTCTTTTTTTTTTTAAGTAGTCTCTACACGCAGTATGGGGCTCAAACTCACAACCCTAAGATCAAGAGTCGCACGCTCCTCGGACTGAGCCAGCCAGGTGCCCCTCACCTTTTTGAAACCTTCCCCGATGCTCATCATCTCCCCCGCTCCCTACCCACACCACAATATTAATTTTGCTGCTCGGGCCCCGTGAATGTCTGTCACTGCACTTGTCACCTGCCATGTGTATTTGTCAGGGTCCGGTTCGGACACAAACCGTACAGTAATTTGAGCAGGAAACGCTTGGTGTGAAGCAGGGTTCAGCACACTGGTCAGGTACCGACAGCGTTCCGGCTCTGTCTTGTCGGTTGGGCAAGGTGCAGCATGTGCTGGAGAGCCCACAAACCCTTAAACGCTTATTACCGTATGGCTCTTTAGAGAACGGTTTGCTGGCCCCCAGTGCAAAAACTGATTAACTAGTAACAGATGAGTACTCAGACTGACAAGAAATCATGACTACCTGTCCCAGGTAAAGGGAACCCTGAAGAATGCACAACAGGGGCTGTAAGGAGCAGGCTCTGCCTCCAAGACTGAGGAAGGAGGAGCTCAGGAAGCAGCCCCCCCCACCAGCTGAGACTGGGAGCTCCGTGGAGTGGGGGTGCCTGCAGCCTGCTGACCGTGGGGACATTCACTGAGCCACACGGAGCTGGCCGGCAGGAAGCTGCCCCCAGCCGCGCTGGGATCTCACCGCGGAGCTGGCAGGGCTGGTGACGTGCCGTGGAAATGCCTCTTGGGAAGGCACTCAGGTGACGCGACTGGGGCTCCCCGGGAGGCTGCCGGCTGGTGTGAGCCTCTGGAACTTGCCGGGAAGCCGCCGTGCTGCTGGCCACTGCGGGTGACCGCCGTCCACGGGAGCAGGCCGAGAGGAAAGCAGGCTGGCTTTGGGAAGCGAGGGCCTGTCCTCCTCCCGTGTCCCTTCCGCGCCCTCTGCTGACCGTGCTCACCACCACGGGGCCGGCCGGCAGAGCGGGAATGTTCGCAGGGTCCCACTGCAGCGTCTCTGCACGGGGCATGAAGGGCAGATCTGGAGCCAGGGCAACGCCTGAGGCTGCTGGCCGCACCGTTGGAAGAGTCGTTGACAAAGCCTTGTTTCTCCTCCTGGCTTGGACCCTCCCTGACGTACGGAGGTGGTCAGAAAACGCTCTCTGAGTGTTGCTTTCCAGACACCGTCCCTTTCACGGACAGGCCTGTGTTCCCTGGGGTGCAGCGATGATGTGGTGATCAGGACCTTGCAGTCCTCGTGCCCCAGACCTGTCTGGAGGAGGCACATACCCCAGGCCTTACCCTGCCCAGGGCGGGCAGCAGAGCCTTGACTCAGAATGAATGCCGCTCCCCCCGTTTCCCACCCAGCTGGGTGCCGGGTGCAGACCCCCGCCCTTCCCCGTGCCTCCGTGAGCATCCTCCCTTTTTCTGTCTAGACCTCTGACTGCTAATTGCAGCCTCCAGATCTCGTCCTCCTCTTCTGATGGGCTTTTCCCTTGGCATTTGCGTTGGCCAGATGCCCCCTTTGCACACAGGCTCATCACCCAGTCCTCTCTTCCTTCCGTGCATCTCATCGGCTGGGCTCTATCCATTCAGCTGCTGTGGTCCCTTTGCCCGGGCCACATTGGCCTTTCTTTGTGATAGGGCCTCGTCTGATGAGCATTCCTGTTACAGAGGCTGAAAGGAGTATGTGAAAATCTCCAGAGCAGACCCTCATGTTCCTGCAAGCCTTGGACTAAACATCAGCTTGCTCACCTACTGTCCAAAACCTGTGAGGTGCGTTGTGGTTTATTTGGTTAGTTTTGGGGGGCATTGTTTTATCTTTTCTCTTGCTTTTTGATTTTGGTTCTCATCTATGAGGAAAGGAGTTTTTTTCTCTCACCACTGAGATTTTATTGGTGGTTTCGATGATCTGTACACAGACACATTTCATTTTACACGGTTTTTAACATAGATACCAAAGATCTAAAAAGATGTAGTCCGTGATTCTTTACTAAACTGTTATATACGGTGACTTTCCAGCTTGAAATGTGGAGGCAAATTTTCCTTGAGAAGATACCAAGTACCAGTAGGTTCTGCGTTGACAATCACCGTTCAGTCACAGATCCCACTCATTCACAATTCACAATTTACTATCCTAAACGCATGTTTGGACTGTCAGGTTTTCAAGACAGGTTGACAAAGTGTTTAGGGAAACTGGACTAGCATGTTCAGGGACTGGGAGAGCCAGGATCAGGGAAATGGTTTTCTTTAGGAAATGTGGGGATAGAGGTAACTTGCAACGTTCAGGACACATCAAATACACGACCGTGACTCCAAATTGCCATGTCATATGCCTTGTATTGGCCATGAAAACTGCTCCCCCCACCCATGGAATGTCAGGCTCACCCCCCAGACAGCCAGAGCCTCCTAGGATTCAGTATCCCACTCTTCTGGTTGTACCAAAAAATAACCAGCGAATGATTTTACCTCTTAAACAAATATTCACACCTAACTTGGATGAGGTGGCATTCCCTCCTGGGGCACCTGGATGGCCCAGTCGGTTAAGCGGCTGCCTTCAGCTCAGGTCATGATCCCAGGGTTCTGGGTTCGAGTCCCACATCGGGCTCCCTGCTCAGTGGGGAGTCTGCATCTCCCTCCCCCTTTGCCTACCGCTCTGCCTACTTGTGCTCTCCCTGTCTCTCTGTCAAATAAATAAATAAAACCTTTAAAAAATATATTCATAGACCTACTAAGGCCATCTGGGTGCCTCAGTTGGTTGAGTGTCTGACTCTTGGTTTCATCCCAGGTCATGATCTCAGGGTCATGAGGTTGAGCCCCGAGTAGGGTTCTGTGCTCAGCACGGAGTCTGCTCGAGATTCTCTCCCTCTGCCCCTTCCCCCACGTGCACGGGTTTGCGTTCTCTTTCCCTCTCTCAAATAAATAAATCCTAAAAAGAAAATATTCCTAGAGCTACTAAAAAGCTTACATTTCCAAAATAGTAATGAAATCTTTTGCATTGTACTAGGAGACAGGGCCCACCAAAAAGACATGGCATATGATCTTAGAGTGGTCTTCCTTCATCTCTACTTCTCTGGAGGCTGGACTCTCTTCAAGCTTTAGTCTCTCCATTTTCTGCAGGTAGATCTGTAGTTTCTTGGTTAGCCCCTGCAGCCTGTTTTCCCTTGTGTTGGCACTTTTTTGTTTGAAGACACTTTGCTTCATTTCCACTTTTGCGGGAGCAGGTTTTAGCTGAGAAATTGCGGAGCTCCTCTGGAGCTCCCTCACTGCCCCTCCACCTGAGTTGACCTTCCTGTTGGGCATCTTGGGCAGTAGAGAGGGTGACAGTCGGTGCCGGGATGCTGGAGAGAGAGAGAGAGCGTTCTGGAAGCTGGGCTGCCTGGCTGGTGTGGCTCCTCCCGCCACAGGTGGGCCCGTAATGACGACTTGTGAAAGTCTCCACACATCTAGGTGGAAGTTTCCAGTTTTCAATGGGCTTCTCTGTTACCAGAGATACACACTCAGATGATTTCACAACTTGATACTTCCCCTGGGTGAGTCAGCTTTCCTTTCTGAAGCAACTGGGCTCGAGGAGAATGAGTAAAATACTCAAATTAAGCAAACTGAAGTGGTAACTTTGGGGATTTTCCTGTCTAACAGAAGGCATTGCTTTGTCACGGAGTGCCTTTTGTCTGGACAGTGAAGCATTTTTGAGATAGAACTGATAAATCGCAGGTGTGATTCATGGCCTTTGAAATGGGATATTGGACTTAATGTCCTTCTTCCATTTTGATCTCTGGTCGTTGTGATTTTCTGAATCACTGGAGCTCAACACCTCGGCACCACTGGCCTCTTCTTTTGGTCCATCGTGTCTTGTCTGACCACATCGTGAGGCCTTCCCTCGCAGCTTCTAGAGTCCTTGCTCACGTTCATTCTCTGCGCTGCATGCTGTGAGCCCTCGTTTCTGTCCGGTGCCAAGATGGAGTCAAGGGCAGGAGAAATTCATTTTGTGTCTGCCTACAAGATCAGTCTTCCAGAAGTATTTGCTTGAATAATGTCGCTTCCCTGCTTCCATACCCTACCTTCTCTGGGCCCCTACTGCCTACAGGATATTGTCCAGATTCTGATTCAAGGTCAAGTTCCTAATCTTCCCCCTTCTGCCCTTATCTTCAGACACTCCCTTGTGAGAGCTTTACACCCTGCCAGGCTGACATTCTTTGGACGCGCCTGGGCTTCCTGCCTCTGTCCCTGTCTTCACGTCAAGACCCCACTTGGGAACGTCCTCCCCCATGCAGGCTTCTCCTTTCATGTTGTGTTTGTGGCCCTTCCGATTCATGAAGCCTCATTTCCTCCCCCGAGACAGTGGTGAAGGCTGCCCCTCGCATGCCCACTGCACGGGGTGAGATGCCTTGTAGTCGGTTACCAGACTAGACTCTTGCTTTTGTGGGTCTTCACTCTTGGTCATCTGTAACGCCCCTTCAGCCAAGTATGAAAACTCTGTTCCAAGAAGACTCTCATTAACTGTTTCCCTCCCTGCCGTTTCCTGCCAAAACAGTTCCCGAAGAGCGATACGGCGTTCTGCACGTGGTGGGACATCTGAGTCTCCCCTGGGACTGCGGGCGTGAGTCCGCCACATGGAATGCCTGTTGATAACTCAAGGTGTGGACCGTGTGGCCCGGCGTGGGCACTTGGGGCTTTCGTTCTGGACGTGGGAAGAGCGTGGCACGTGGGCTTGCATCGCGGGCATGGAAGGATCTGTCTCTGCCTGCCTGCCACTGTGCAGAAGGGGCATTTCTGAGTTAGAGCCGGGGACCTCGGGAGCTTTTCCTGACTGCTGTCGGCCACAGCTGCCCTGTGGGTGGCCCCCACGTTCTGCAGATGTTAGGCTGTCGCCTGGGCTGGGTCGTAGTCCCAGGCACCGTGAGGGAGTGATCATCGATGTCGCATGTGTGATTTACTGTAAAATGTTGGCAGGTGGCATCCTCGTCCTCCGCGGCGAACGCAGACGTCAGATTTACCCTTCACCAAGTTCAAACCTCATGAATCCTACCTAATGGGAGATGTTTGGGGGTGGTGGGGAGTATAGAATGGAAGTTTTCACAGCTGCTGCTTCTTTTATAGCTACTTTCCCCATAAGCACAATAAATATCAAAGAGAAACTTTCTCTTGGCAGGGAAGCCAACGGGTGGCTAAAAACCCAGCTACTTTCTCTCCCAAGCCCACACCTGTTTTTTCTGGGATGTGTAGGTGGAGTGTGGTTAGGGCGAGGCAGAAGGATGCTTTGCAATGCAGTCTTCATTTATAGAGGACAAACTTGAGGAGTCTTCACAGATCTTCGTGGTGAAGCCAGACTAGATGACAGTGGTTCGCAAAAGTCTCACCGACCTGGTTCACAGAAGGGTTTGTGGGGATGAGACTGAAAAGCCCACCCAGTGGTAGCCGAGCCGGATCCCGGTGATGTGTCCCCACAGGATGTGATGCCTTCAACACCAGCCCTACGACCCTGCAGGGCGTTCATCATAGTGGTTTTGCTTCAAGACTTTCTCGTAATACTCAAATTCAGAAGCGCTCACTGTAGGTGGGACTCAGAATCCTTTCCTTGTTAGATACTCAGGAAGGTGTGATCACACTAAATGTCCCGTAACACGAAACTTAACTATTTTAACCACTTCCAAATGTCTGACTCCGTATATTGACAACATTCGCATAGTGCAACCATCAGCCATTGTCGGGAGTTTTTCATCTTCCCAGACTGAAACTCTGTACCCACAAATCCATGATTCCCACTCCCCCAGCCCCTGCTGACCTTTACTCTAGGCGCTGTCTCTGTGAATTGGCCTCTTCTGGGTCCCCCATATGAGCGGAATCACACAGTCCCTGTCTTTCCGTGGTGGCATATTTCACTGCACGTGACGTCCTCAAGGTCCATGCATGTGGTAGCAGGTGTGAGAACGTCCTTCCTTTTTAAGGCTGACCTGCATTCCGTTGTATGGATGGACCACATTTTCATTATGCGTTTACTTCCTGATGGACATTTGAGTTGTTTCCACTTGGAATGCATAACTGTTGAAAGGTAAAATAAAATTCTGTGACGGAAAATCGGTGACGGAATGAATTGTACTTTGTAAATGTGTATTTCTGAAAACCATTCAAAATACAGGCAAGGGCACCTGGGTGGCTCAGTGGTTAAGCGTCTGCCTTCGGCTCGGGTCATGATCTCAGGGTCCTGGGATCGAGCTCCGCATCAGGTTCTCTGCTCAGCGGGGAGCCTGCTTCTCCTTCTCCCTCTCCCTCTGCTGCATGCACTCTCTCTCTCTCTCTCTCTGTCTCTCAAATAAATAAAATCTTTTAAAACAATGCAGAAGCTCAAGCCCTACCCTGGACCAGCTGAATCAGATCTGCATTTTAAACCCTGGGAGATTTGTCTGCACATGACAGTTTGAGAAGTGTTGGTCTCTGAAGCCTAGAAATGTCTTCAAGGCAGGAACTCCACCTTGTAAGACCCACCGTCCCCCCGCACCCCCCCCCCCACACGGCCTAGCACAGTTGTTTGTGCAGAGTACTTGCTCACTAGATACTTATTGAAAGAATAAATACCACCTCTGAACTCAACACATGCATGTGACGGCCTTTTTGTACTCACCCCACCAAAGCATTTAACTGCTAGTATTTAAGCAGTAGTTACTAAGTGCAGACCCAAGTTACTATCTACATGCATTCTTTCTACATTCTGGATTTTGCCTTTACAATCGTTATGCCCGGTGCTTGGGAGGCGGGGTGGGAGGAGATGAAATGGATCCAGGCACTCCTTGAAGGACTGCCACCTGCCTTAAGAGTCTGCAGCTCTCGGGTCCCTGTGTGGAGGACAGGTGCTGCAGGCTCAGGTAGTGAGCCAGCTGGAGCATTGGTAAGCTTCCCCGGGGGATTTCTCCGCCCTCCTCATGCACTCTGGTGGTGGCAGTTTCTGCCGCCTGTATCCCCTGCCCTTTCACCTGGCTCCTCTTCTGCCAAAGCTCTAACTACTGGGGACCCAGGGTTTCCTTCTCTGTGGTTCTCTGCCCGAGACTCTGTCTTCTGTCTAGGCAGTGTCCTTCAGTCTCCCCACCCCTCTCGTCCTTAAATAACTTCTGCTGGGGGTGTCTCCATATGTAGGCCACCTGTCCCTGGGGGCCGTCCTCCCGCCACCAGCTGCCCACTGCACCCTCTACCGGGACGGCCCCTTGGCCTCTCCCACGGGGCATGTCAAAACCCAAGCTCTCCACCACGTGTGACCTGCACCTTGCCTACACATGGCTGGGGCTGTAATCTTGTGCGGGTGGAAACTTACAGTCTGTTATCATGTTGGGATAAAATTGTCTAGACTTTTTAAACCAGTGATTAACCAAAGTTTGAAGCAGGCCGTTCAGTGAGGAGTAGTTGTTTAATTTTGTTTATGGTGTTCACTTGCAATGAATAATCGCTTTGTGAACTGAGGAGTTCAGCTGTCCTTGCATGTAGGTGGAGGTTTTAGGGAAATACCGTGCATTCGCAGAACTGAGGCATGGGCAGTCGCTTAGTACCCGGCTTTTTAGCTTCATAGGGGAAATGTAATGAGCTAAATCCAGCCAGCTGCCTTTTTTTTTTTTCCAGTAAATAAAAATTTGTGAGGGCTTTGGAAGTAATTCTCAGCTTAGCCGTGGCAAACAGTCAAGCAGTGAACTTCCAGACTGAACACAGATAAGCCTGTAACCGTTAACTTTTTTCACTAGTTTTCCTAGCGGTTTGTAAAGATAATAGCCTTTTGGTATAAAACCGGGGTTGCCGAACTTGTTTTTGTAACAAGCCAAGTAGTAAATATTTTTGGCTTTCTGGGCCCAAATACTCCATTCTGTCCTGTCGCAGTGTGTAAACAAGTGGGTGTGGTTGTAGTCCAGTAAAATTTTTATTTTTTATTTATTTTTTATTTATTTTTTTAAGATTTTTATTTATTTGACAGAGACAGCGAGAGAGGGAACACAAGCAGGGGGAGTGGGAGAGGGAGAAGCAGGCCTCCCGCTGAGCAGGGAGCCCGATGCAGGGCTCGATCCCAGGACCCTGGGATCATGACCCGAGCCGAAGGCAGACGCTCAACGACTGAGCCACCCAGGTGCCCCCAGTAAAATTTTTATTTACTGGAAAAAAAAAAAAGGCAGCTGGCTGGATTTAGCTCATGGGCCATAGATTGCCAAGTACTAATACAGAAAGCAGGCTTGGTTAGTAGCTGCTGAGTTGATTATTACTGTATAGGAAAAGCCAGGATTAAACATCAAGATCTCTCAGGATTAAAGTTATCGAATGGGCAAATTCAAGCTTTTCATGAGTCAGTACATGTTCATACATATGTGTTTAGCACAGAGTCGTGAATGCCATAATATGCACAGTGTGGCATAATCTAATTAGGACTGTAGTCAAAGAAACCGTTACGTGGGGGCGCCTGGGTGGCTCAGTCGTTAAGCGTCTGCCTTCGGCTCGGGTCATGATCCCAGGGTTCTGGGATCGAGTCCCCGCGTCGGGCTCCCCGCTCTGCAGGAAGCCTGCTTCTCCCTGTCCTGCTCCCCTTCCTTGTGTTCCCTCTCTGGCTGCCCCTCTCTCTGTCAGATAAATAAAAATAAAATCTTTAAAAAAAAAAAAAAAGTGGTACTTCGTACGATGGAATATCATTCAGCCACAAAAAGGAATCAAGTACTAACAGGTGCTGCCGTGGGGATGAGCCTTGAAACATGCTCAGTGAAAGAAGCCAGTCACAAAATGCTACATGTTGTAGGATTCTTTTTTTTTTTCTTTAAGATTTTATTTATTTATTTTTGCAAGCGAGAGAGCGAGCATGAGGGAGCAGTCTCTCCACCGAACAGGGAGCCCGATGTGGGTCTTGATCCCAGGACCCTGGGATCATGACCTGAGCCGAAGGCAGACGCTTAACCGACTGAGCCACCCAGGCGCCCCTTAAGTTTGATATAAAGAATCCTACAGGGCAAATGCACACAGACACGTAGTACGTTGTGGGGGTGCCGGGGCTAGAGGGGATCAGGAAGTGACCGCCCACAGCTGCCAGGTTTCCTCTAGGCTTAGGGAGGTGTTCCAAAACGGGACATGTTGCTTGCACAGGTCTGTGAATATAGTGAATAGCTGGTCACTTGTATATTTATATGGGTGAGCTTTCTGGTATTTGAATTCTGTCTCAATCAAGCAGTTACAAAACTGCAGGTATGGGATTAATGTACGAGAAATAGTAAATAACGAAAATAATCCATCCTTACTGTTTGGATAAAGGAAATGCAGAAGACAAACCCCCTATCTTTGGATCCACTCTTTCAGGCTGTGAGTGTTCCTGAGCACACACGCTCTTTCCTATTCCCTCAGTGAACGGTAACCCTCGTCAGTGCTCAGGTGGCGCTGGATGAGGGATGTGTCCCTTGTTCCGCAAATGGGAATCAGTGCAGCCTCAGGGCCCAGGAGGGGTCCAGGCTGATCCCAAAGCCCGTCAGAGAGCCTGCAGGCCCCATATGTCACAGCTGTGTTGTTTCTGGCTGAGTTCTGGGCTTGCTTCGCTTGTTTGGAAGCTCATGAGACGTACTTCTTTGTTGCAGATTGAAGAAGGAAGTAAAGCTGCGGCAGTGGACAAGTTACTGGCTGGGGACGAGATCGTCGGCATCAACGACATCGGTCTCTCAGGGTTTAGACAGGAAGCGATTTGCCTGGTGAAGGGCTCTCATAAAACCCTGAAGCTGGTAGTAAAAAGGTAAGACCCATGCCTCATGCCATCTTTACAAACAGAAGTGAGTCAAATAGCAAAATGTGAAGTCAGCGTGGCTGATCTGTCTCCCTGCAAGCAATCCCAGTTTGGACTTGATGTGTGTGTGTGTGTGTGTGTATACATAAAATTCTGTTTCTTGGCCAAGGATGAAAGCATGTGCGCACACATAGAATTCTATCTCTTGGCCAAGGATGAATCCAGCATCGAAAACTTAAAAGATGCCTTCTTGTATTACTAGGGATTGTTCATTTGATTTATGAAGTGAATTTGAAGACTCTTTTCTTCAACAGTATGCAGATTAGCAGAGAGCTATGCTCTCGTTCCAAATAAAGTGTTGTTCCTGCTGTTTCCACAAGGTGGAGGCTACTGCGTTTTCGGTTTTTTTATGCTAAAATAGAGCATGACTGCACACAGATGTTAAGTTTCCAGGGCTTTCCAGGGCCGGGGTGAGGTCTGGGGGGGAGCAGGCTGCCTGTTCCTAGAAATCAGATTGCCCATGGAAGTTTGGAGGACTTGAAGGGGTTAGAAAAGCGGAACTGGGAATGTGATGCTTTTAGACGCGGGAGCTATATAACACTACTCCTGGACCCCCATAAAGGTACTTGGGATTTGTCTTCATAAAGAACTATTTCTCCACCTTGCATTTTGTAAGTTGGCTAATTCATAGTGAAGTGTTTGCATGTCCCCCGACCTTTTTTTTTTTTTTTTTTTTTTTTTGCAGAATTAGTGCAGTCTTTCTAAGTTTGGCTGTAAATCTTTTTTTTTTTTTTTTTTAAGATTTATCTATTTATTTATTTGACAGAGAGAGCGAGTGCATACAAGCAGGGGGAGTGGCAGGCAGAAGGAGAAAGTAGAGGGAGAAGCAGACTCCCCGTGGAGCAGGGAGCTTGACGTGGGACTTAATCCCAGGATCCTGGGATCATGACCTGAGCCAAAGGCAGACGCTGAACCAACAGAATCACCCAGGCGCCCCTTGGCTGTAAATTTTTAAAAATAAATGGACTCAATCATTTACTTCGGTTTTTAATACTGCCTTGAAGGCCTGTTCCCAAAGGACTTTACTCTTTTTTTTTTTTTTGGACTCAAACCATATCGAAGGAAGAAAAAACCTCTAATTCGTTGCCGCACTAAATTAGCAACCTCATTTCTTTTTTTTTTTTAAAGATTTTATTTATTTATTTGAGAGAGAGAATGAGAGAGAGAGAGAGAGCATGAGAGGGGGGAGGGTCAGAGGGAGAAGCAGACTCCCCGCTGAGCAGGGAGCCCGATGTGGGACTCGATCCCAGGACCCTGGGATCATGACCTGAGCCGAAGGCAGATGCTTAAGGACTGAGCCACCCAGGCACCTTCCCTGTTCATTTTTCTTTTTTTTTAAGATTTTATTTATTTATTTGAGACAGAGAGAATGAGAGAGAGAGAGCACATGAGAGGGGGGAGGGTCAGAGGCAGAAGCAGGCTCCCTGCCGAGCAGGGAGCCCGACGCGGGACTCGATCCCGGGACTCCAGGATCATGACCTGAGCTGAAGGCAGTTGCTTAACCAACTGAGCCACCCAGGCACCCTAGCAACCTCATTTCTAAGTGGTAGAGGCTACCGTCTTCGTAAATGAGAAGAATAAACTCAGATGGCGGTTTGGGAGCCGTTTCGAGAGGCTGAGGTGGGACAGACGTTGTCACGTTGTACAGTTATCCCTCTGTGGGCGCGGTACCTCGCTGAGGCGGGGGGTGGGTGTCCTCGCAGTGCCCCGAGGGAAACAGCGCAGCGATGGCGGGCACGGAAGCTTGGCCCACTGAGCTGAGCTAGGCCTTATGCACTGTCTCTGGGACTCCTAGCCGGCCCTCAGGCTGAGTCGGGTTGCCCTCCTCGGCCTCCTTTACGAATCTGCAGGCTTCCTTGGAAATGAGACGCTAGGTTTTGACAGTCGAGTTGACAGGGATTTACCAGTAGCCAGGCCCATCGTTGGCGAGATGTGAGATGGGGGGGGGAATAAGCATGTCCTCGATATGCTGCCAATTAGGATACAGATTAGACGGACTTTCTGGTGGGTGGTTTGACATCGTGTGTTTCAGAAGGCGTATCCTGGACCCACAGTTTTCATTTCTGGGCTCCCAGATACTCAGTCGAGGGAAATGACATGAATTAGAGACCATCCACAGTGTAAAGTACTGCTGTGTTATCAGCATTCGCTGACATGGAAGACGCCCCACAAAGCCCAGCTCAGTGCAACACATAAAAGCGGTTGGAGAGGGGCGCCTGGGTGGCTCAGTTGGTTAAGCGACTGCCTTTGGCTCAGGTCATGATCCTGGAGTCCCTGGATCGAGTCCCGCATCGGGCTCCCTGCTCGGCGGGGAGTCTGCTTCTCCCTCTGACCCTCCCCCCTCTCATGTGCCCTCTCTCATTCTCTCTCTCTCAAATAAATAAATCTTTAAAAAAAAAAAGCGGTTGAAGAACTGTGTATGTCCCATTCTTACAGGTTGTTGTTGTTTTTTTTTTTTTTAAGATTTATGTATTTCTTAGAGCAAACGGGGGTGGGGTGAGGGGCAGAAGATGAGAATCCTGAAACAGACGCCCTGCTGAGCAGGGAGCCCAACACAGGGCTCGATCCCAGGACCCTGAGATCACGACCTGAGACAAAAATCAAGAGTTAGCCGCGTAACCGACTGAGCCACCCAGGCGCCCCCCCATTCGTACAGTTTTAATTTTTAAAAAGTATCGTGGTACCGTACACACAGCATAAAATTTACCCTATTAACCATTTTAAAGTGTACCTTTAAGTAGCATATCACTTTTATAATAATAAGAACTATTGAGCTTGTTCCATTTTTAAAGACAAGAAACCTTTGGGGTTCTGTGTGCCTGTGTTCTCCGAGTCAGCGGGAGCTCTGGTCCCCAGAAGACCGTCAGCCGTGCCGTCATGTTGTGTTCCAGGAATGTCCCAAAGGACGTTTACTTATGGCTCTGTGATCAAGACTAAAAGAATGACCCTAAGAAGGGTGGGTGTTTGAATGCCAGCTACAAATGTACTCTAAGGCTTTTTTTTTTTTAAATATTTTATTTATTTATTTGACAGAGAGAGAGAGAGAGAGAGCAAGAGAGGGGACACAAGCAGGGAGAGTGGGAGAGGGAGAAGCAGACTCCTCGCTGAGCAGGGCGCCCGATGCGGGGCTCGATCCCAGGACCCTGGGATCATGACTTGAGCCGAAGGCAGACGCTTAACGACTGAGCCACCCAGGCGCCCCTATTTAGTTGTTAAAGTCATACGTGGGCGGAGTTAGTAGAGTGCTGTGTTCAGAAGGGACTTGGGTGGAACAGGGAGCTCCCACCCCCGTTTTGCGTCTCCAGAGAGCAGCGTTGTCCCTACAATCTCCTGGGCTGCTGCTTTGAGTTACGGATGTGCGTGCATATTTTACGTGTGTATCTGTGAAGATTGTTGCACGCTGAGTGCCCTGAGGTCCGACTCCTGATTTTTCCTAATGACCCCACGGTGCTGCACGGTCTGGATCCTCTGCTGTCTTACAGATCCTCTAGAGACGGACGTTTCTGCAGGTTGTGGTGAGTACGTAAGACACCGTGCTGCAGTGTGGGGTGTCTGTCCCCGAGTCTGTGTACCTGCACTGCAAATGGAGCGTTACGGTCCGCTTCCAGCCCGGAGGGACCTGGATCAGACGGTTTGTGCAGAATAAGCTGTAGTAGGCACCTCCACATTCCCAGGACCACGTTTGAGGCTCACGTCCACTCTAGCAGAAGTAGTTTCAGTTTGTTTCTGTTCTCTTTGTGCATTTGACAGGTGAAAAATGGGCTTTGTCGTTGAAGTGGGCGTTTTTCATTATGACTGAAGTTGGGCATCCTTCCATATGTATAGAAGCTTTTTTTGAACTAGAGGAACATCTTTAAGCATATAAAAATAAACTGAATTCTGTTCAAAGCAAAGTATCTACGCCATGGAGAACTGGTTAGTGGAGGGTCAGGGGGAAGGCCCACGGGGCCTGCTAGCTGATGGAGCTGACCGCATATCTGAAAGACTCTTGGGGAGAGGGATCAGACTTTTGCCTTGAACGATTTATGGGAGCTGCTGTTTAAACCCTGCTTTTGCATTCTGTATATCCAGTTTTCTTTATTTTTTTTTTTTAAGATTTTATTTATTTGAGGGAGAGAGTGCATGAGAGGGGAGAGGGGCAGAGGGAGAAGCAGACTCCCCGTGAAGCAGGGAGCCTGCTGTGGGGCTCAATCCCAGGACCCCGAGATCATGACCTGAGCCCAGGGCAGACGCTGAACCGACTGAGCCACCCAGGCACCCCTATCCAGTTTTCTTTAAATGAGGTCTGCACAGCATGACTGCCTGGTTTAGATGGGAATTCATGTTTTAAGCAATATATATAACAAGATATAAAAGCAAACCAAGCACTTTGTTCACTTTTTTTGCAAGCATACTTTTATTTATATTGGGGTTTTTTTTTTTGATGTATTTGACATTTAACACTGTGTAAGTTTGAAAACACTTCTAATAACAGGTATTGTGAAATTTTTAAAAATAACTTCGGATTAATTTTTTTTAAAGATTTTATTTATTTGAGAGAGAGCGCACAAGCAGGGGGAGTGGCAGGCAGTGGGAAAGGGAGAAGCAGGCTCCCCGCCAAGCAGGGAAGTTGATGTGGGGCTCGATCCCAGGACCCTGAGGTCATGGCCTGAGCCAAAGGCAGACGCTGGACCCACTGAGCCACTCAGGAGCCCCTGGATTAATTTTTAATACCCTATGTGGGTATTACTTTTGTCTAATAGAAAAAAGTCTGAAATGGTGCTTTGTTCAGAAACATGAATGACATTTTCTAACCCGGGTAATTAGTTAATATTAGGGTCTGTACCTGTCACCCAGCACATGGTGAATAACTGCTATAAAATCCTGGAGATGCAGAGTAAGGAGCACTGAAACTTCAAACTGAGTTTCTAGATTTTCCTTATTACAGAGACACCAGTGTACTTTTAAAACAATTTCTCTGAAATTGGTAACATGTATTCTTCTCTGTCTAAATTTAAATCTGCGCTTAAGCCCTGCCATTCTCCTCTTTGTCCATCCCCAGGCAACCACTAATCACACTCCTGTCTCACACATCAGTTAGCATTCTCCAGCATTTTATGTGGAGCTCCGAAATAGATCGTGTACTCTTCAAAAAAGAGACCAGTTTATAAAAAGGCACTCTGTAATTTATTCATAGACCGAGCCACAAACACATAAATATCCTATGTTGCCCTACCCAAGGGTGTGGATAAATGATAGATTAGCTTGTTCAGCCCTTGTTTAACTTGATTCTACTACCTGCCGCCTCCTCAGGTGCCCCTCCCTGCCCATGGTTTTGTAAATAAAATGAAGCAGTGGTTCACATACTAACTCCTTCCTGCTAATGACAGCTGCTATCTATTTTTTTTAAGATTGACTTACTTACCTTGGGGGGCAGAGGGAGAGGGAGAGCGGAGTCCCAAGTGGACTCTGTGCTGAGCGCGGAGCCCGACGCGGGGCTGGATGCCACAAACCCCAAGACCACGACCTGAGCCGAACCCAAGAGTCGGACGCCCAGCCAACGGCGCCCCCCGGGCACCCCGCTGCTCTCTCTCTTTTCTTCGTAGGCCGGTTTTATTTCATTGTGTGAGGCGAGCAGGGGCCCCAGCAGCCAGGAAAAGCATCACCGTGGGCCAGTGGGGCAAAGCGGTGGCGTCTGGTTTCGGGGGAACGGGCAGCACATAGGTCGTCATCGATTCGAGGCTGGGCCCGAGAAGGCGACGCATGGGGAGACGTGTGCAGATCCTTCTCTCTCCCCGGTGGAGTTTCTTTCCCAAACGACAGCAAGCACTTCCCTTCTCCCAGAGTGGTGTCAGCTGGAAACGAAGAACTGCCACTGGGAGCCCCACCAAGTGCACGTATGTTCTCGTGCACGGTACCCAGGAAGCAGAGAACTGTGGGACCGTGAGCCGAGGCTGAGCTGAGCGGGACGTTCTTGTCTTGTCCTGTCGTCCGGGTGCTCTGTGGTCCTACCTCTGCCGGGCCAGGGAAGTGCTGCTCGCGGGAAAGTGCAGGGCAGATGCAGCAACCTTTTCCGATGTGTGTCTGTAGGTCCTCATCTGCACGTGTCTCCCAGCCGCCCAGGCCCCACCCTGCAAAGTGGTGACGGGCGGGTCTGCGGTGGATCCTGGGCTGGCGTTTGCACAGACAGCCCCAGGCTCTTTTGCTGGGCAACCCCAGTGGCTTAAGCAAATGTGCTTGCAGAAGGTGAAGTAAGACCAGAAACTGGGTCAGCTCCTTACAAGGACGTATAACTTCAAATAGCCTACGGGAAATTTCTTTTAAATATCATGCCATTCATTATTTCGCAAAGCTTGCAGTTGCTCTTTTGGCTTTTCTTTCAAATCTGTATGGTAATACTAGTTTCGCTTCCGGTGAAGTCCACCTGCCCACCTCATCATTCATCTTATTCTCAACCAAGACTCAAAACTGTTGCAAGCAGTTTTGCCAGGGCCAAATTACCAATAGGGTTGATTCATGTGATTTTCTGCCTCTTTGCTGGCAGCCTTAAACCCTTTGTGACTCTAATTACATCCACTAAGCTTGCATTCAGGGGATTAACACCCAAGGATAGAGGTTCTTTGCAGGGGGCTGTAAGGGTTAGCCGGGCTATGGGCATAGTTACCTATCTGAAGAAAGAGGGTTTCAGATCTAGTGACCGCAGCCATGCTTGCTAGGAGCAAATTTCCTGCGACATGCATTGTTTGCTGGACGTCACTCAGTTGCAGCGAATTTTGCAGCGAGCCTGTGTTGTGCTGTGCTCCCCTCGGCTCCTGGCTCCTGGGAGCTGTCCTTGAGCAGGTGGTTCTGCGTGCAGCCCCGACATTGATTAGCACAGATGTTCTTGGGAGCAGCTTCATGCCACGATGCAGCAAGAGGACAGGGGTGGCTAGGACGTCGGCAGGTGTTGTCCCTCCTACCTTCCCCTCCCCGGAGCTCTACCTGGGGCAGAAACTGTGTGTGGGTTTTGCTGGAGGCTTTGCGCCTTTGTAGGGTTGTCGGCAGGTATCAGTGAAATCGTGTGCTTTGGGACGGTGGTCTGCAGGCGTTTGCTCAAGTGTCGGGGGGAAAGTTTCTGTTTTGAGCATTTTGGGGATCATGGCTGTTTGCTACATGCTTATTTCTTGTTAAACAGAACAGAGCCAGAGATTAACCTGGACAGATGCCCTGACTTCTTTGAGCTCTTTTCCATTGTTGTTTTTATTAAGTAAAATCAGGAGAAAAAGAGAAAAGTTGCTTCTCTTCAAATTCAGGCTTAGTTTATGGCTTGAGCAGTTTGATCAGATGAATTTCCAATTATGTGAGACATTTCATATTCTAAGGCAAGTAGAGAGTGGTGAAAAGTTAAGATTTTTTTTCATTGAAAATGTAAGTGATGTTTATAAAACGTAGTGTGAAAACATCGATGGTTTCTAATATGTTAAGACCTGCAGAGAATGTTTTACTTATTTTCGTTTCTTTTATATGTGACCTTTATATCAGCCCTGTTGCTAATCCTTAGCACTATTTATAATTAGTTTTATAATTAAAACTTATTTACAGTAAGATTGTTTGCACATTGGAATGTCCTGTCTTTGCCAAAAAATCCATTCTCTTGAAATGTAACCAGGAAGTTGGGTTGGCACTCTTTTAAAACATTGAGTTGAACTCACTCGTTCGTCGGTTGGGGACATACACTGTGAACACAGGTGGGTGAGATAGTCTTTTTTTTTTCTTTCTTCTGACACGAATAGATTTATCGACGTGAAGATGATAGAAAAAGCCAGTCATTTGGGTCTGTTCCAGTTCTGCCTGTGTTCATGATGTGACATTTCCACACAGTGTTTTGAGCTGACACAGGGGGAGCGCCAGAGGCTGAAATAAGTGACGTGCACTCGGCCTTGCTGGGGGAAGGGTGCGGGGTGCCCCGGCCTCGTGGACAGGAACCCTGGTGCCTTCATCCTGCGGGAATGCTGCTTCTCAGCCTGGCATCTGTTTAAAATGCAGCTTTGATGTCTGGTATCCGTTTCAGTACTCAGGCCATTAGGGAATCTTTATCTGAATTCTCATCATGCATAAAAGCAGGAACTGTCTGAGTCTTACCCGTGGGACTGTAGATTGAAGCCAGCATGACCCCCCCATCTGCAGCGTTGCGTTGTCTCACCCCTGCCAGGGAGAGGAACCGTGTGCGATGCAGGGGGTGCTGTTGACGTTCGTGGAACGTGGTAGAAGTGCTCCAGGGAAGTGGTGAGGATCACACCGTTAGGTCCAGCCCTCCAGGAGCTAGCTGGCTGCTGAGTGTGTTCACAGGGACGCACCAGGAACGCTGTAACAGGTGCTGAGCCAACAGACGTCAAGAGGAATGGAAGCAGATTGCAGCAGAGTCTCTCTTAAGGATAGGCCGTTGATCTGTTCTTGGAAGGCTGAGCCAGGGTTGAGCCCCAAATCTGGTCCTACGTCAGCAGTACCAGGGCCCCCTAAAGAGAATGGCAGAGGGGATGCAACCCAAAGGAGTGCAGGGGGAGGAAGCTGGAGGCAGAGAGTGCAGGACCTGAGCTGGCATCGGAACGTGCCGGGAAGGTGAGTGCAAACGCATCAGCCCGGTCAGGGCTGCGCCCACCTGGTGCCCCTGCTGCTGGCCCAGGGGCAGGCTCCAAACAGCAGCTTGGCTAGATGCCTGAGCACGTGGGAGCTTGGGCTTCCTTCTTTGGCAGCTGGGAGCACTTGAAGGTTCTGGAGTGAGAGCAACGGCTGTGCAGGGCAGAGGTGCAGGGAGATGGATCTGGCAGGACATAGAGCAGCAGAGGGAGAGGCTGGTTAGGACGTAGTCTTCCGTAGGCTTGGCAGGAACTGGAAGTGGCAAGATCAGAGCGAGGTTCATTTTGTGTTTGTAGAGGGGTGCTTTTTCTTTGTTTCCTTTGGAAGGAATAAGAAGGATGCTTGCACTTGCCCTCTCCTCTAGCACAGACTCCTCGCCCCTCACCCGCACCTCCCATGCTGGCCTGTACCCTCTCCCCTCCTCGAATTCTAGGGGCTGTCTGCCTAGGGCTAGTCCCATGCACTCAGGGGCTCACTGAGGACCATTTGCAATACTCTCCAGCCCAGCCTTTCTCCAGAATCCAGGCCTTTCCCCAGTTCAGGCCCCCTGACTCTTTTCTCTAAGATGCTCCCAGTGCATCACTGTTGATTTTTCTCCCCCCAGGAGTCTCCCCCGACCTCAGTGTTGCCTGAAAGTCCTCACACCCCGTGCACATGCCCATCACAGTGGGCACCCAAAGCCAGGGCGCCTGGCCTCCCTGTGTGGCCTCCCGGGCCTCCCAGCCGGTGGGTCGGGTCCCGTCCGGCCGATGGCGCTCGTGGTGACCAAGCACAGACTATGTTTGTCTTGTGAGGCAGTGCCTGTTGGCTTCATTCTAAAAGGTTATGAAAATAACCTAGCACTCATGTGACTTTTTTTTGGGTGGGGGAGGAAGGAACGGATTTTGTTCTTTATGAGAATGATAAACATTTTATTGAAGCATTTATTTATTTTTATTTTTTATTTTTTTTAAAGATTTTCTTTATTTATTTGCGAGAGAGAGAATGAGAGACAGAGAGCATGAGAGGGAGGAGGGTCAGAGGGAGAAGCAGACTCCCCGCCAAGCAGGGAGCCCGATGCGGGACTCGATCCCGGGACTCCAGGATCATGACCTGAGCTGAAGGCAGTTGCTTAACCAACTGAGCCACCCAGGCGCCCCTTGAAGCATATATTTTAATAATTCCTTTTTTAAAAGGATTTTTGATGTCTAGATGTGTTCTTCATTTTCAGTGATAGCCTAGCATTTTTCCTATTTGCGATCTAAACCCTGTCCTTCCAAAACTTCCCCAGAGACTACCTAGCATATAAAATTATTTTAAAAATTAACATAAATTTTTATTAATCCTGGTGTATAATTTGTGGGAAAGGCTTCAGGGGAACCTTCATTAGGGTGAATAATTTTATCTGAAGTACCAGGAAATATTCATAGTCAGTACTGTGGTTTTTCAGTGTTTATATGAAAGGAATATTAAGCACTGATGAGAGGTTACATTTTGGAAGAGGGACAGGGGCATGGGAGAATGCTCACAGAACCAGGCGGGCTGCAGACGGAAATGGACCTGCTATGTCTGCAGGATTCTCCTGATTGTCTAGAAACAGATAGATGGGGGGAAACGCACACAGGTTACCTGTGGTTATCTTTAGGTGGTGGCTTACTTTCCTCTGTTGTCTTAGTGGCTTCTTCATTTTTAAATGTGTTTCATATCTTTTTTTTTTTAAGATTTTATTTATTTATTTGAGATAGAAAGGGAGATAGAGCACAAGCAGGGGGAGTGTCAGGCAGAAGGAGAAGCAGACTCTCCGCTGAGCAGGGAGCCCGTGAAGTGGGGCTCTACCCCAGGACCCTGAGATCATGACCTGAGCTGAAGGCAGATGCTTCACCAACTGAGCCACCCAGGTGTCCCGTGTTCGGTATTTTGTAGGATAAGCATGCATCATAAGGATTCCAAACGTCAGTAGCCACTTGAATAGGAAGGATTTCTTCCCTGTCTGCAGGGATGACCATAGTATGGAATGTGCCTGTGGACCGAACCCCATTTCCAGTACTCCTGGGATTGTGGAGCTCCACGCACAGTGTGGGGCATTGTTGGTCTTTGTGGCATCCCTGCGCAGCCACCCGGCACAGAAGCAGGACCTTGGGCATCTCTGGGGCGAGCTGCACAGGCCTCCATGGCTGTACTGAGCTGCCCACCCGCCCCTCCTGGCTGTTTCCAAGGCCAAAACTTTCCTTCTGTGTTTTCCTTCTGTGTTTTCCCCCATGAAGACCTTCCTGGTCTCCCCAGTTGGCTTCCATCGATCGGTGGCCAAGGAAGGAGCATTCCTTTGGCAGCCAGAGTGCTCGGTCCCCAGTGAAAATGAGGGTGTTAAACCGCCTCCCGTGTCTGGTCCAGCTGGAGCTAGAGGGAGAGTGACGGTATGTGCACACTAGGTGGCGCCAGAGCAATTGGTCCCCAGTGGAAATGAGGGTGTTAAATAGGCTCCCGAGTCTGGTCCAGCTAGAGCCGGACTGGCAGTGACGGTGTGTGCACACTAGGTGGCGCCAGAGCGCTCGGTCCGCAGTGGAAATGAGGGTGTTAAATCGGCTCCCGTGTCTGGTCCAGCTGGAGCCGGAGGGGCAGTGACGGTGTGTGCACACTAGGTGGCGCCAGAGCGCTCGGTCCCCAGTGGAATTGAGGGTGTTAATTCGGCTCCCGTGTCTGGTCCTGCTAGAGCCAGACAGGCAGTGACGGTGTGTGCACACTAGGTGGCGCCAGAGCGCTCGGTCCCCAGTGAAAATGAGGGGGTTAATTCGGCTCCCGTGTCTGTTCCAGCTGGAGCCAGACGGGCAGTGACGGTGTGTGCACACTAGGTGGCGCCAGAGCGCTCGGTCCCCAGTGAAAATGAGGGGGTTAAATCGGGTCCCGTGTCTGGTCCAGCTAGAGCCAGACAGGCCGTGACGGTGTGTGCACACTAGGTGGCGCCAGAGCGCTCGGTCCCCAGTGGAAATGAGGGTGTTAAATCGGGTCCCGTGTCTGGTCCAGCTAGAGCCAGACAGGCCGTGACGGTGTGTGCACACTAGGTGGCGCCAGAGCGCTCGGTCCCCAGTGGAAATGAGGGTGTTAAATCGGCTCCCGTGTCTGGTCCAGCTAGAGCCAGACAGGCCGTGACGGTGTGTGCACACTAGGTGGCGGCAGAGCGCTCGGTCCCCAGTGGAAATGAGGCTGTTAAATCGGCTCCCGTGTCTGGTCCAGCTGGAGCCAGACGGGCAGTGACGGTGTATGCACACTAGGTGGCGCCAGAGCGCTCGGTCCGCAGTGGAAATGAGGGTGTTAATTCGGCTTCCGTGTCTGGTCCAGCTGGAGCGGGAGGGGCAGTGACGGTGTATACACACTAGGTGGCGCCAGAGCGCTCGGTCCCCAGTGAAAATGAGGGTGTTAATTCGGCTCCCGTGTCTGGTCCAGCTGGAGCCGGAGGGGCAGGGACAGTGTGTGCGCACTAGTGGCGCCAGAGCGCTCGGTCCCCAGTGGAAATGAGGGTGTTAAATCGGGTCCCGTGTCTGGTCCAGCTAGAGCCAGACAGGCCGTGACGGTGTGTGCACACTAGGTGGCGCCAGAGCGCTCCGTCCCCTGTGGAAATGAGGGTGTAAATGGCTCCCGTGTCTGTTCCAGCTAGAGCCGGACGGGCAGTGACGGTGTGTGCACACTAGGTGGCGCCAGAGCGCTCGGTCCGCAGTGGAAATGAGGGTGTTAAATCGGGTCCCGTGTCTGGTCCAGCTAGAGCCAGACAGGCAGTGACGTTGTGTGCACACTAGGTGGCGCCAGAGCGCTCAGTCCCCAGTGGAAATGAGGGTGTTAATTCGGCTCCCGTGTCTGTTCCAGGTGGAGCTGGAGGGGCAGAGACAGTGTGTGCGCACTAGGTGGCGCCAGAGCGCTCGGTCCGCAGTGAAAATGAGGGTGTTAAATCGGCTCCCGTGTCTGTTCCAGGTGGAGCCAGACGGGCAGTGACGGTGTGTGCACACTAGGTGGCGCCAGAGCGCTCGGTCCGCAGTGGAAATGAGGGTGTTAAATCGGGTCCCGTGTCTGGTCCAGCTAGAGCCAGACAGGCCGTGACGGTGTGTGCACACTAGGTGGCGCCAGAGCGCTCCGTCCCCTGTGGAAATGAGGGTGTAAATGGCTCCCGTGTCTGTTCCAGCTAGAGCCGGACGGGCAGTGACGGTGTGTGCACACTAGGTGGCGCCAGAGCGCTCGGTCCGCAGTGGAAATGAGGGTGTTAATTCGGCTCCCTTGTCTGGTCCTGCTAGCGCCAGAGAGGCAGTGACGGTGTGTGCGCACTAGGTGGCGCCAGAGCGCTCCGTCCCCAGTGGAAATGAGGGTGTTAAATCGGCTCCCGTGTCTGGTCCAGGTAGGGCCGGACGGGCCGTGACGGTGTGTGCACACTAGGTGGCGCCAGAGCGCTCGGTCCCCAGTGGAAATGAGGAGGTTAATTCGGCTCCCGTGTCTGTTCCAGCTGGAACCAGACGGGCAGTGACGGTGTGTGCACACTAGGTGGCGCCAGAGCGCTCGGTCCCCAGTTGAAATGAGGGTGTTAATTCGGCTCCCGTGTCTGGTCCAGCTGGAGCCAGACGGGCAGTGACGGTGTGTGCACACTAGGTGGCGCCAGAGCGCTCGGTCCCCAGTGGAAATGAGGGTGTTAAATCGGCTCCCGTGTCTGGTCCAGGTAGGGCCGGACGGGCCGTGACGGTGTGTGCACACTAGGTGGCGCCTGAGCGCTTGGTCCCCAGTTGAAATGAGGGTGTTAATTCGGCTCCCGTGTCTGGTCCAGCTGGAGCCAGACGGGCAGTGACGGTGTGTGCACACTAGGTGGCGCCTGAGCGCTTGGTCCCCAGTTGAAATGAGGGTGTTAATTCGGCTCCCGTGTCTGGTCCAGCTGGAGCCAGACGGGCAGTGACGGTGTGTACACACTAGGTGGCGCCAGAGCGCTTGGTCCCCAGTGGAAATGAGGGTGTTAATTCGGCTCCCGTGTCTGGTCCAGCTGGAGCCAGACGGGCAGTGACGGTGTGTGCACACTAGGTGGCGCCAGAGCGCTCGGTCCCCAGTGGAAATGAGGGTGTTAATGCGGCTCCCGTGTCTGGTCCAGCTGGAGCCGGAGGGGCAGTGACGGTGTGTGCACACTAGGTGGCGCCAGAGCGCTCGGTCCCCAGTGGAAATGAGGGTGTTAATTCGGCTCCCGTGTCTGGTCCAGCTGGAGCCGGAGGGGCAGTGACGGTGTATGGACACTAGGTGGCGCCAGAGCCCTCGGTCCCCAGTGGAAATGAGGTTGTTAAATCGGCTCCCGTGTCTGGTCCAGCTGGAGCTGGAGGGGCAGAGACAGTGTGTGCACACTAGGTGGCGCCTGAGCGCTTGGTCCCCAGTTGAAATGAGGGTGTTAATTCGGCTCCCGTGTCTGGTCCAGCTGGAGCCAGACGGGCAGTGACGGTGTGTGCACACTAGGTGGCGCCAGAGCGCTTGGTCCCCAGTGGAAATGAGGGTGTTAATTCGGCTCCCGTGTCTGGTCCAGCTGGAGCCAGACGGGCAGTGACGGTGTGTGCACACTAGGTGGCGCCAGAGCGCTCGGTCCCCAGTTGAAATGAGGGTGTTAATTCGGCTCCCGTGTCTGGTCCAGCTAGGGCCAGACAGGCAGTGACGTTGTGTGCACACTAGGTGGCGCCAGAGCGCTTGGTCCCCAGTGGAAATGAGGGTGTGAAATCGGCTCCCGTGTCTCGTCCAGCTGGAGCGGGAGGGGCAGTGACGGTGTGTGCACACTAGGTGGCGCCAGAGCGCTCGGTTCCCAGTGGAAATGAGGGTGTTAAATCGGCTCCCGTGTCTCGTCCAGCTGGAGCCGGAGGGGCAGTGACGGTGTGTGCACACTAGGTGGCGCCAGAGCGCTCGGTCCGAGTGGAAATGAGGGTTTTAATTCGGCTCCCGTGTCTGTTCCAGCTGGAGCCGGAGGGGCAGTGACGGTGTGTGCACACTAGGTGGCGCCAGAGCGCTCGGTCCCCAGTGGAAATGAGGAGGTTAATTCGGCTCCCGTGTCTGGTCCAGCTGGAGCCAGACGGGCCGTGACGGAGTGTGCACACTAGGTGGCGCCAGAGCGCTCGGTCCCCAGTGGAAATAAGGAGGTTAATTCGGCTCCCGTGTCTGTTCCAGCTGGAGCCAGACGGGCAGTGACGGTGTGTGCACACTAGGTGGCGCCAGAGCGCTCGGTCCCCAGTGGAAATGAGGGTGTTAATTCGGCTCCCGTGTCTGGTCCAGCTAGAGCCGGACGGGCAGTGACGGTGTGTGCACACTAGGTGGCGCCAGAGCGCTTGGTCCCCAGTGGAAATGAGGGTGTTAAATCGGCTCCCGTGTCTGGTCCAGCTGGAGCTGGAGGGGCAGAGACAGTGTGTGCGCACTAGGTGGCGCCAGAGCTCTTGGTCCACAGTGGAAATGAGGGTGTTAAATCGGCTCCCGTGTCTGGTCCAGCTAGAGCCAGACAGGCCGTGACGGTGTGTGCACACTAGGTGGCGCCAGAGCGCTCGGTCCCCAGTGAAAATGAGGGGGTTAATTCGGCTCCCGTGTCTGTTCCAGCTGGAGCCAGACGGGCAGTGACGGTGTGTGCACACTAGGTGGCGCCAGAGCGCTCGGTCCCCAGTGAAAATGAGGGGGTTAAATCGGGTCCCGTGTCTGGTCCAGCTAGAGCCAGACAGGCCGTGACGGTGTGTGCACACTAGGTGGCGCCAGAGCGCTCGGTCCCCAGTGGAAATGAGGGTGTTAAATCGGGTCCCGTGTCTGGTCCAGCTAGAGCCAGACAGGCCGTGACGGTGTGTGCACACTAGGTGGCGCCAGAGCGCTCGGTCCCCAGTGGAAATGAGGGTGTTAAATCGGGTCCCGTGTCTGGTCCAGCTAGAGCCAGACAGGCAGTGACGTTGTGTGCACACTAGGTGGCGCCAGAGCGCTCAGTCCCCAGTGGAAATGAGGGTGTTAATTCGTCTCCCGTGTCTGGTCCAGCTGGAACCAGACGGGCAGTGACGGTGTGTGCACACTAGGTGGCGCCAGAGCGCTCCGTCCCCTGTGGAAATGAGGGTGTAAATGGCTCCCGTGTCTGTTCCAGCTAGAGCCGGACGGGCCGTGACGGTGTGTGCACACTAGGTGGCGCCAGAGCGCTCGGTCCCCAGTGGAAATGAGGAGGTTAATTCGGCTCCCGTGTCTGTTCCAGCTGGAACCAGACGGGCAGTGACGGTGTGTGCACACTAGGTGGCGTCAGAGCGCTCGGTCCCCAGTTGAAATGAGGGTGTTAATTCGGCTCCCGTGTCTGTTCTAGCTGGAGCCAGACGGGCAGTGACGGTGTGTGCACACTAGGTGACGCCAGACCGCTCGGTCCCCAGTGGAAATGAGGGTGTTAATTCGGCTCCCGTGTCTGGTCCAGCTGGAGCCGGAGGGGCAGTGATGGTGTGTGCACACTATGTGGCGCCAGAGCGCTCGGTCCCCAGTGAAAATGAGGGTGTTAATTCGGCTCCCGTGTCTGTTCCAGCTGGAGCCAGACGGGCAGTGACGGTGTGTGCACACTAGGTGGCGCCAGAGCGCTCTGTCCCCAGTGGAAATGAGGGTGTTAAATCGGCTCCCGTGTCTCGTCCAGCTGGAGCCGGAGGGGCAGTGACGGTGTATGGACACTAGGTGGCGCCAGAGCCCTCGGTCCCCAGTGGAAATGAGGGTGTTTACTCGGCTCCCGTGTCTGGTCCAGCTGGAGCCGGAGGGGCAGGGACAGTGTGTGCGCACTAGTGGCGCCAGAGCGCTCGGTCCCCAGTGGAAATGAGGGTGTTAAATCGGGTCCCGTGTCTGGTCCAGCTAGAGCCAGACAGGCCGTGACGGTGTGTGCACACTAGGTGGCGCCAGAGCGCTCGGTCCCCAGTGGAAATGAGGGTGTTAAATCGGCTCCCGTGTCTGTTCCAGGTGGAGCCGGACGGGCAGTGATGGTGTGTGCACACTAGGTGGCGCCAGAGCGCTCGGTCCGCAGTGGAAATGAGGGTGTTAAATCGGGTCCCGTGTCTGGTCCAGCTAGAGCCAGACAGGCCGTGACGGTGTGTGCACACTAGGTGGCGCCAGAGCGCTCGGTCCCCAGTGGAAATGAGGCTGTTAAATCGGCTCCCGTGTCTGTTCCAGGTGGAGCCGGACGGGCAGTGATGGTGTGTGCACACTAGGTGGCGCCAGAGCGCTCGGTCCGCAGTGGAAATGAGGGTGTTAAATCGGGTCCCGTGTCTGGTCCAGCTAGAGCCAGACAGGCCGTGACGGTGTGTGCACACTAGGTGGCGCCAGAGCGCTCCGTCCCCTGTGGAAATGAGGGTGTAAATGGCTCCCGTGTCTGTTCCAGCTAGAGCCGGACGGGCCGTGACGGTGTGTGCACACTAGGTGGCGCCAGAGCGCTCGGTCCGCAGTGAAAATGAGGGTATTAAATCGGCTCCCGTGTCTGTTCCAGGTGGAGCCGGACGGGCAGTGATGGTGTGTGCACACTAGGTGGCGCCAGAGCGCTCGGTCCGCAGTGGAGATGAGGGTGTTAAATCGGGTCCCGTGTCTGGTCCAGCTAGAGCCAGACAGGCCGTGACGGTGTGTGCACACTAGGTGGCGCCAGAGCGCTCCGTCCCCTGTGGAAATGAGGGTGTAAATGGCTCCCGTGTCTGTTCCAGCTAGAGCCGGACGGGCAGTGACGGTGTGTGCACACTAGGTGGCGCCGGAGCGCTCGGTCCGCAGTGGAAATGAGGGTGTTAAATCGGGTCCCGTGTCTGGTCCAGCTAGAGCCAGACAGGCAGTGACGTTGTGTGCACACTAGGTGGCGCCAGAGCGCTCAGTCCCCAGTGGAAATGAGGGTGTTAATTCGGCTCCCGTGTCTGGTCCAGCTAGAGCCGGACGGGCAGTGACGGTGTGTGCACACTAGGTGGCGCCAGAGCGCTTGGTCCCCAGTGGAAATGAGGGTGTTAAATCGGCTCCCGTGTCTGGTCCAGCTGGAGCTGGAGGGGCAGAGACAGTGTGTGCGCACTAGGTGGCGCCAGAGCTCTTGGTCCACAGTGGAAATGAGGGTGTTAAATCGGCTCCCGTGTCTGGTCCAGCTAGAGCCAGACAGGCCGTGACGGTGTGTGCACACTAGGTGGCGCCAGAGCGCTCGGTCCCCAGTGAAAATGAGGGGGTTAATTCGGCTCCCGTGTCTGTTCCAGCTGGAGCCAGACGGGCAGTGACGGTGTGTGCACACTAGGTGGCGCCAGAGCGCTCGGTCCCCAGTGAAAATGAGGGGGTTAAATCGGGTCCCGTGTCTGGTCCAGCTAGAGCCAGACAGGCCGTGACGGTGTGTGCACACTAGGTGGCGCCAGAGCGCTCGGTCCCCAGTGGAAATGAGGGTGTTAAATCGGGTCCCGTGTCTGGTCCAGCTAGAGCCAGACAGGCCGTGACGGTGTGTGCACACTAGGTGGCGCCAGAGCGCTCGGTCCCCAGTGGAAATGAGGGTGTTAAATCGGCTCCCGTGTCTGGTCCAGGTAGGGCCGGACGGGCCGTGACGGTGTGTGCACACTAGGTGGCGCCTGAGCGCTTGGTCCCCAGTGGAAATGAGGGTGTTAATTCGGCTCCCGTGTCTGGTCCAGCTGGAGCCAGACGGGCAGTGACGGTGTGTGCACACTAGGTGGCGCCAGAGCGCTCGGTCCCCAGTGGAAATGAGGGTGTTAATTCGGCTCCCGTGTCTGGTCCAGCTGGAGCTGGAGGGGCAGTGATGGTGTGTGCACACTAGGTGGCGCCAGAGCGCTCGGTCCCCAGTGGAAATGAGGGTGTTAAATCGGCTCCCGTGTCTGGTCCAGGTAGGGCCGGACGGGCCGTGACGGTGTGTGCACACTAGGTGGCGCCTGAGCGCTTGGTCCCCAGTGGAAATGAGGGTGTTAATTCGGCTCCCGTGTCTGGTCCAGCTGGAGCCAGACGGGCAGTGACGGTGTGTGCACACTAGGTGGCGCCAGAGCGCTCGGTCCCCAGTGGAAATGAGGGTGTTAATTCGGCTCCCGTGTCTGGTCCAGCTGGAGCTGGAGGGGCAGTGACGGTGTGTGCACACTAGGTGGCGCCAGAGCGCTTGGTCCCCAGTGGAAATGAGGGTGTTAAACGGCTCCCGTGTCTGTTCCACCTGGAGCCGGAGGGGCAGTGACCGTGTGTGCACACTAGGTGGCGCCTGAGCGCTCGGTCCCCAGTGGAAATGAGGGTGTTAAATCGGGTCCCGTGTCTGGTCCAGCTAGAGCCAGACAGGCAGTGACGTTGTGTGCACACTAGGTGGCGCCAGAGCGCTCAGTCCCCAGTGGAAATGAGGGTGTTAATTCGTCTCCCGTGTCTGGTCCAGCTGGAACCAGACGGGCAGTGACGGTGTGTGCACACTAGGTGGCGCCAGAGCGCTCGGTCCCCAGTTGAAATGAGGGTGTTAATTCGGCTCCCTTGTCTGGTCCAGGTAGGGCCGGACGGGCCGTGACGGTGTGTGCACACTAGGTGGCGCCAGAGCGCTCGGTCCCCAGTGGAAATGAGGAGGTTAATTCGGCTCCCGTGTCTGTTCCAGCTGGAACCAGACGGGCAGTGACGGTGTGTGCACACTAGGTGGCGTCAGAGCGCTCGGTCCCCAGTTGAAATGAGGGTGTTAATTCGGCTCCCGTGTCTGTTCTAGCTGGAGCCAGACGGGCAGTGACGGTGTGTGCACACTAGGTGACGCCAGACCGCTCGGTCCCCAGTGGAAATGAGGGTGTTAATTCGGCTCCCGTGTCTGGTCCAGCTGGAGCCGGAGGGGCAGTGATGGTGTGTGCACACTATGTGGCGCCAGAGCGCTCGGTCCCCAGTGAAAATGAGGGTGTTAATTCGGCTCCCGTGTCTGTTCCAGCTGGAGCCAGACGGGCAGTGACGGTGTGTGCACACTAGGTGGCGCCAGAGCGCTCGGTCCCCAGTTGAAATGAGGGTGTTAATTCGGCTCCCGTGTCTGGTCCAGCTGGAGCCAGACGGGCAGTGACGGTGTGTGCACACTAGGTGACGCCAGACCGCTCGGTCCCCAGTGGAAATGAGGGTGTTAATTCGGCTCCCGTGTCTGGTCCAGCTGGAGCCGGAGGGGCAGTGATGGTGTGTGCACACTAGGTGGCGCCAGAGCGCTCGGTCCCCAGTGGAAATGAGGGTGTTAATTCGGCTCCCGTGTCTGTTCCAGCTGGAGCCAGACGGGCAGTGACGGTGTGTGCACACTAGGTGGCGCCAGAGCACTCGGTCCCCAGTGGAAATGAGGGTGTTAATTCGGCTCCCGTGTCTGTTCCAGCTGGAGCCAGACGGGCAGTGACGGTGTGTGCACACTAGGTGGCGCCAGAGCGCTCTGTCCCCAGTGGAAATGAGGGTGTTAAATCGGCTCCCGTGTCTCGTCCAGCTGGAGCCGGAGGGGCAGTGACGGTGTATGGACACTAGGTGGCGCCAGAGCCCTCGGTCCCCAGTGGAAATGAGGGTGTTTACTCGGCTCCCGTGTCTGGTCCAGCTGGAGCCGGAGGGGCAGGGACAGTGTGTGCGCACTAGTGGCGCCAGAGCGCTCGGTCCCCAGTGGAAATGAGGGTGTTAAATCGGGTCCCGTGTCTGGTCCAGCTAGAGCCAGACAGGCCGTGACGGTGTGTGCACACTAGGTGGCGCCAGAGCGCTCGGTCCCCAGTGGAAATGAGGGTGTTAAATCGGCTCCCGTGTCTGTTCCAGGTGGAGCCGGACGGGCAGTGATGGTGTGTGCACACTAGGTGGCGCCAGAGCGCTCGGTCCGCAGTGGAAATGAGGGTGTTAAATCGGGTCCCGTGTCTGGTCCAGCTAGAGCCAGACAGGCCGTGACGGTGTGTGCACACTAGGTGGCGCCAGAGCGCTCGGTCCCCAGTGGAAATGAGGCTGTTAAATCGGCTCCCGTGTCTGTTCCAGGTGGAGCCGGACGGGCAGTGATGGTGTGTGCACACTAGGTGGCGCCAGAGCGCTCGGTCCGCAGTGGAAATGAGGGTGTTAAATCGGGTCCCGTGTCTGGTCCAGCTAGAGCCAGACAGGCCGTGACGGTGTGTGCACACTAGGTGGCGCCAGAGCGCTCCGTCCCCTGTGGAAATGAGGGTGTAAATGGCTCCCGTGTCTGTTCCAGCTAGAGCCGGACGGGCCGTGACGGTGTGTGCACACTAGGTGGCGCCAGAGCGCTCGGTCCGCAGTGAAAATGAGGGTATTAAATCGGCTCCCGTGTCTGTTCCAGGTGGAGCCGGACGGGCAGTGATGGTGTGTGCACACTAGGTGGCGCCAGAGCGCTCGGTCCGCAGTGGAGATGAGGGTGTTAAATCGGGTCCCGTGTCTGGTCCAGCTAGAGCCAGACAGGCCGTGACGGTGTGTGCACACTAGGTGGCGCCAGAGCGCTCCGTCCCCTGTGGAAATGAGGGTGTAAATGGCTCCCGTGTCTGTTCCAGCTAGAGCCGGACGGGCAGTGACGGTGTGTGCACACTAGGTGGCGCCGGAGCGCTCGGTCCGCAGTGGAAATGAGGGTGTTAAATCGGGTCCCGTGTCTGGTCCAGCTAGAGCCAGACAGGCAGTGACGTTGTGTGCACACTAGGTGGCGCCAGAGCGCTCAGTCCCCAGTGGAAATGAGGGTGTTAATTCGGCTCCCGTGTCTGGTCCAGCTGGAACCAGACGGGCAGTGACGGTGTGTGCACACTAGGTGGCGCCAGAGCGCTCGGTCCCCAGTGGAAATGAGGGTGTTAAATCGGCTCCCGTGTCTGGTCCAGGTAGGGCCGGACGGGCCGTGACGGTGTGTGCACACTAGGTGGCGCCTGAGCGCTTGGTCCCCAGTGGAAATGAGGGTGTTAATTCGGCTCCCGTGTCTGGTCCAGCTGGAGCCAGACGGGCAGTGACGGTGTGTGCACACTAGGTGGCGCCAGAGCGCTCGGTCCCCAGTGGAAATGAGGGTGTTAATTCGGCTCCCGTGTCTGGTCCAGCTGGAGCTGGAGGGGCAGTGACGGTGTGTGCACACTAGGTGGCGCCAGAGCGCTTGGTCCCCAGTGGAAATGAGGGTGTTAAACGGCTCCCGTGTCTGTTCCACCTGGAGCCGGAGGGGCAGTGACCGTGTGTGCACACTAGGTGGCGCCTGAGCGCTCGGTCCCCAGTGGAAATGAGGGTGTTAATTCGGCTCCCGTGTCTGGTCCAGCTAGGGCCAGACAGGCAGTGACGTTGTGTGCACACTAGGTGGCGCCAGAGCGCTCGGTCCCCAGTGGAAATGAGGTTGTTAAATCGGCTCCCGTGTCTGGTCCAGCTGGAGCTGGAGGGGCAGAGACAGTGTGTGCGCACTAGGTGGCGCCAGAGCGCTTGGTCCCCAGTTGAAATGAGGGTGTGATATCGGCTCCCGTGTCTCGTCCAGCTGGAGCGGGAGGGGCAGTGACGGTGTGTGCACACTAGGTGGCGCCAGAGCGCTCGGTCCCCAGTGGAAATGAGGGTGTTAAATCGGCTCCCGTGTCTCGTCCAGCTGGAGCCGGAGGGGCAGTGACAGTGTGTGCACACTAGGTGGCGCCAGAGCGCTCGGTCCGAGTGGAAATGAGGGTGTTAATTCGGCTCCCGTGTCTGTTCCAGCTGGAGCCGGAGGGGCAGTGACGGAGTGTGCACACTAGGTGGCGCCGGAGCGCTCGGTCCCCAGTGGAAATGAGGAGGTTAATTCGGCTCCCGTGTCTGGTCCAGCTGGAGCTGGAGGGGCAGAGACAGTGTGTGCGCACTAGGTGGCGCCAGAGCTCTTGGTCCCCAGTGGAAATGAGGGTGTGAAATCGGCTCCCGTGTCTCGTCCAGCTGGAGCGGGAGGGGCAGTGACGGTGTGTGCACCCTAGGTGGCGCCAGAGCGCTCGGTCCCCAGTGGAAATGAGGGTGTTAATTCGGCTCCCGTGTCTCGTCCAGCTGGAGCCGAAGGGGCAGTGACAGTGTGTGCACACTAGGTGGCGCAAGAGCGCTCGGTCCGAGTGGAAATGAGGGTGTTAATTCGGCTCCCGTGTCTGTTCCAGCTGGAGCCGGAGGGGCAGTGACGGTGTGTGCACACT
This sequence comes from Mirounga angustirostris, assembly GCF_029215605.1. Taxonomy (NCBI): domain Eukaryota; kingdom Metazoa; phylum Chordata; class Mammalia; order Carnivora; family Phocidae; genus Mirounga; species Mirounga angustirostris. Next base: position 6,805,817 of record NW_026991719.1, read on the forward strand.
AGGTGGCGCCGGAGCGCTCGGTCCCCAGTGGAAATAAGGAGGGTAATTCGGCTCCCGTGTCTGTTCCAGCTGGAGCCAGACGGGCAGTGACGGTGTGTGCACACTAGGTGGCGCCAGAGCCTTCGGTCCCCATTGGAAATGAGGGTGTTAATTCGGCTCCCGTGTCTGGTCCAGCTAGAGCCGGACGGGCAGTGACGGTGTGTGCACACTAGGTGGCGCCAGAGCGCTTGGTCCCCAGTGGAAATGAGGGTGTTAAATCGGCTCCCGTGTCTGGTCCAGCTGGAGCTGGAGGGGCAGAGACAGTGTGTGCGCACTAGGTGGCGCCAGAGCTCTTGGTCCCCAGTGGAAATGAGGGTGTGAAATCGGCTCCCGTGTCTCGTCCAGCTGGAGCGGGAGGGGCAGTGACGGTGTGTGCACCCTAGGTGGCGCCGGAGCGCTCGGTCCCCAGTGGAAATGAGGGTGTTAAATCGGCTCCCGTGTCTCGTCCAGCTGGAGCCGGAGGGGCAGTGACGGTGTGTGCACACTAGGTGGCGCCAGAGCGCTCGGTCCCCAGTGGAAATGAGGGTGTTAAATCGGCTCCCGTGTCTCGTCCAGCTGGAGCCGGAGGGGCAGTGACGGTGTGTGCACACTAGGTGGCGCCAGAGCCCTCGGTCCCCAGTGGAAATGAGGTTGTTAAATCGGCTCCCGTGTCTGGTCCAGCTGGAGCTGGAGGGGCAGAGACAGTGTGTGCGCACTAGGTGGCGCCAGAGCGCTTGGTCCCCAGTTGAAATGAGGGTGTGAAATCGGCTCCCGTGTCTCGTCCAGCTGGAGCGGGAGGGGCAGTGACGGTGTGTGCACACTAGGTGGCGCCAGAGCGCTCGGTCCCCAGTGGAAATGAGGATGTTAAATCGGCTCCCGTGTCTGGTCCAGCTGGAGCTGGAGGGGCAGTGACGGTGTGTGCACGCTAGGTGGCGCCAGAGCGCTCGGTCCCCAGTGAAAATGGCGGTGTTAAATGGCTCCCGTGTCTGTTCTAGCTGGAGCCAGACGGGCAGTGACGGTGTGTGCACACTAGGTGGCGCCAGAGCGCTCGGTCCCCGTGAAAACGAGGGTGTTAAATGGGCTCCCGGGTCTGTTCCAGCTGGAGCGGGAGGGGCAGTGACGGTGTGTGCACACTAGGTGGCGCCAGAGCGCTCGGTCCCCAGGGCTTCCTGTCCAGCACCCTCACAGGATTGGGATTGATGAGCATGCCTGTGCCCAACGTCCTGCACTCTCTTATCAACACAAATCCAGCCGTTTTAGGCATTCAGAGGGGTTGACAAGCAGAAAGTAGCTGGAACGTTGCCAAATATGTTTGTGATGCACTAGGAAGTTCAGAGGACCTGGTGAAAGCTCACGTGTTAGGAAAACATCACTGTTCCCAGTAGCCATGAGATCCTCATGCCTAGTTTACAGGTATAACCTTTTCACTGTGTTATCATTTGTTCTTTTAAAAATTTTTTGTTTTAATTTTTTTTAAAGATTTTATTTATTTGACAAAGAGAGGCATAGCGACAGAGGGAACACAAGCAGGGGGAGTGGGAGAGGGAGAAGCAGGCTTCCCGCTGAGTAGGGAGCCCGATGTGGGGCTCGATCCCGGGACCCTGGGATCATGACCTGAGACGAAGGCAGATGCTTAAGGACTGAGCCACCCGGGTGCCCCGTCCTTTTTTTTTTTTTAAGCCCTTAATTCATACTGTAATTGTTGAGTATGTCTTCTTGAAATAGACGTGCACCAGTATGTATTATCTTTTTAAAAAGAAGGAAACATGTTTACGCTTGCACTGCTGCTGTCCCAGTAAGCCAGCCCGTACCCCAGTCTTGCCAGTTGCAGGGTTGAAAGATGTTGCCGCAGAGGATGAGGCATTTTCCTTTCCTAGCCTCCTTTTTTTGTTTCCCTTTGCCTCCGCCCTCCATCTAGTTTCTTTCTTTCATTAATTAACTGTAAAGGAAGATGAAAGAAATTGTGGATATGATAGCACAGAAAAAGGCATCTGAAAATGAAATTCACATGGCCAGAACCTTTCTTACGAGGATTCTGAGAAACTCCATGAGGTACAGTTCGGTTTTCAATCCCTTTACTTCTGTGGTGTGATGAATTTGTCTGTTTTTATGCTTCTGTTCACGGGGAAACTCCTGAAGTCAACACATTCCACATTTTGCAACCCAGATATTTTTCTTCATTGATTATGAGTTGTCAGAAGGTTTATGTTATAAATGTTTTTCAGATTTCTTTCTTTTTTTTTTAAGATTCTATTTATTAGAGAGAGACCGAGCATGAGCAGGGGTTAGGGGCAGAGGGAGAAGCAGACTCCCTGCAACGAGCCCGACCTGGGGCTCCATCCCAGGACCCTGAGATCATGACCTGAGCCAAAGGCAGATGCTTCACCGACTGAGCCACCCAGACGCCCCTCAGATTTTTTAATATTCTTTATTACATATATCCTTGAATGTTTTTGCCTGCTTGAAAAATGTTTACTCTCTGTCAAGTACCTAATGAGGCTCCTTTTGAGTTCTTTCTGTGTTCTCGATGGGGCCGTAAGCTGTCCCGAGCGAGCAGGTTCTGTCCCGCACTGGAGAAGAGGAGAGTGGGAGAACCAGGTGTGGGTGGGTCTCCTCCTCACGCCGCAGCCTCCTCTTGGGGGCTCTGGAACATTTTTGTGGCAGCTCTGCGGATTTCCGACTAAAATTCCCTTCTCACACCCAGGCAGTGCAGCCAAAACACTAAGGCCCTGTGGGGTGGTGGGGACCATGCAGTAGGAGCCCAGGCCGAGGCTGCGGACGACGTTCAGGAGCCCTGGCAGCAGTGGGCTGCAGCCTGTTGGTCGAGGGCATCACGTTCCAATAATGAGGACCCTTAGCTGACTTCGCAGACACTCTGAGAAACTCAGAGGAATGAATATGCATCTACTAGCCTTTGTTCATGTCCAGGTGTCTGTGTTTACTTCGGTAAGTGAGTAAATAGAAGCGCTCTCACTCTGTGTGACCCCGCTGAGCTGGGCACTCACTGAGCTTCTCTCCAGTGCATTCTCTTTTCTGCAAGGAGGCCAAGGGCTGTGTGCACAGCTGTGCTGAAACAAGAAAGACAGAAGAGTCTGTCTGGGGTCCTGCTGGTGTCTGAGGGGACAACAAGATTCATTTACTATTGCGAATAAATTTTGAAGAATAAGGGTTAATTCACATTTTGAAGCCCGTGATTCTCGTTCTGCATTAGGGTGAGTTCTGCATTAATAAAAATCTAAAAAACTATGTTCATGTCCAGATACAGCGGGAAGCACCCTGGAAGCGATGCTCTAAATCATGCAGAAGTCGCCGTGACTTATTTCCACGTTGCACTCCTGTCTTGGCACGGAGTTGTCCTTTGTTTGAAGTCCCTGAGTCGTCTGCGTTCTTTTTCAGGAAGAATGAGGTGACCTGGAGGCCTCACTCCTGGCATGCCACCAAGTTCTGCGATAGCCACCCCGAGTCGTCAGCATCGCCGTTCCCCTCCGCCAGTTCCTGCCCTTCTTGGCATAGCCAACACCACGCCAGGTAGGCACTGGTTTCCCCCCGGGATGGACAGGGTTCAACGGTGTTCATGACTTCCCAGCCCTGCCATGATAGCACCTTTCTCCACTTCAGGATGATTTTGTTTTTCTGATGAGGAAAAGCCACTAACACCATTACTGGTAAAACTCTCTAAATTTTTCAGAGTAGGTAGGTGTCCAACCCTTGAAAACAAAAATTGAAATACCAGGAGCAAGGATGAGCAAGTGTGCTTTCTCATTATGTCACTTAATAAATCAGGAGCCTAGGGACTTTGCTTTTTGGGCTGAATCCCTTTGGGCCAGCTGAGTTGGTATTTCTGACTTGAGTGGAACAGCTGCCATGCCACCGACTTGCCCACAGCCACCACCATTCTTTTGAGACATTTTTTTTTTAAAGATTTTTAATTATTTATTTGACAGAGAGACAGTGAAAGAGGGAACACAAGCAGGGGGAGTGGGAGAGGGAGAAGCAGGCTTCCCGCGGAGCAGGGAGCCCGATGTGGGGCTCGATCCCAGGATCCTGGAATCACGACCTGAGCCACCCAGGTGCCCCTCTTTTGAGACTTTTATGCATAGATTGGAAGGCAGGAGCTACTTACGGGTTCGGCAAATATATTTCACAGAGGTTGCCAGACGGTTCTGCTAAGCATCAGCACCCTCTCCCCGACCCCCAGGGCTCTCCTGTGGCGGGGGGTAGAGAGGAAACCAAGGCTTCCCAGCCCACATGCAGGGGGGCATCCAGCCTTGAGGGCCCGGGGGTGGCTTTCCACTGAGTGTGAGACCAAGGTGATAGGAGTTGTAGGTCAGAGGAAGGAGGGGGAGTTCTGGTCGACCTGGCGGCCACATTTCAGAGTCAGAAGTGCTAATGTATCAGACAGGCATGTGGCAGCCCCGCGGCGGTGGTGGCTTGAGGAGGCTCCTGCTAGTCGTACGTCACCTTGGGTCGGTGGCCAGTGTCCTCACAAGTCTCCCATTAAAAGGATGACGGTAGCAACAAGTAGTGTGGGTTTGGGTATGTGCGTGTGCATGTATGAGTGCATATATGTATCTGTGCCCACTTACGATTTCTGCACGTGTGTGAATATGTGTGCACATGCACCTGAATGTATGTGTTTGTGTGTTTCTGAGTGTGCATGTGTGTCCATTCTGTAAATGAATTTGTGCCAGTGTGTATGGAGTATGTAACCATCTCAAAATCAATTTTTTAAAAAAAGATTTATCTGTTTGAGAGAGAGAGCGAGCGCGAAAGCGTGCGCATGCACACAAGTCGGGGGCGGAAGGAGAGAGAACGTCAAGCAGGTTCCACGTTGAGTGCAGAGCCCGACGTGGGGCCCAATCCCGGGACCCTGAGATCATGAGCTGAAACCAAGAGTCGGACGGTTAACCAACTGAGACACCCAGGCGCCCCTCAAAACCTATTTTTTTTTTTAAATATTTTATTTATTTATTTGACAGAGAGAGACACAGTGAGAGAGGGAACACAAGCAGGGGGAGTGGGAGAGGGAGAAGCGGGCTTCCCGCAGAGCAGGGAGCCCGATGCGGGGCTCGATCCCAGGACCCTGGGATCATGACCCGAGCTGAAGGCAGACACTTAACGACTGAGCCACCCAGGTGCCCCAAAACCCATTTTGATTGTTAGTAAATACTGGTCTGCTATAAAATTATGAAGTACTTTTATGAAGGAAATACATCTCAAATACATTACCTACTTAAAGTGACAAGACATGGTGGTATTTGGAGTCCAGAGTATTTTTGAGAAACCACAGATTCTCAGCTGAGTACTAAAACTGAAGTGAAAAGTGAGCCTTTTGGGGCTCCAGAGTGGCTCAGTCGGTTGGGCGGCTGCCTTCGGCTCAGGTCATGATCCCAGGGTCCTGGGATCGATCTCCACGTCGGGCTCCCTGCTCAGCGGGAGCCTGCTTCTCGCTCTCCTGCCCGCTTGTGTTCTCTCTCGCTATCTCTGTCTCTGTCTCTCTCTCTCTCAAATAAATAAATAAAATCTTAAAAAAAAAAGCCTTTTTTATTTCATTATTGAAATGACTTAATGTAATAGGATTTCCATTAAGCCCATTTAATGCTTTCTTGATCAAAGAAGCACATATGCTGCCCACATCTGTGTGGAAACAGTGCTTAGCATTATTCATATCTGCTTGGACTTAAGATCTCATGGATAAATCTCATGGACTTCCCCTTTTAATGTGAAAGTTGTCGTCATTCGGTTGGTTCTTCTTTGTTAGTCGTCCAGATAAGAACCCTTTCATACGCTCAACCTTGGGGTCCACAAACCTGCTCTGTAAAGGGCCACATAGGAAATATTTTAGGCTCCATGGGCCCACGTCTGTTGCAGGTCCCCAGCTCAGATGCAGTCACAAACTGTGTACGCGAATGACCACGACTGGGTTCCGGTCACACTTTATCTGTGAGCAGTGAGATTTGAATTTCTTGTCATTTTCATGGGTCACAGAATGGTCTTTTGATCCATGTCCCCCCAAGCATTTAACTAACAGCTGTTGTCACGGGCTGTGGTCTGCCAGCCACCATACTTAGTGACAGAGGAGGAAAGCGTTCACATAGGCATTTCCTGCTGGTGACCGCTGTGGACCTCGGCACCCCGAGGGCAGGACCATATGGCTAGTGTCTGAAGGCATCTGTCTGGGGAAACAACATCAAGCGAGTCAGGCTGGGTCTCTTCAGCCTCTTGTCAGAGTTGCCCTTTAAAGTGCTATGCAGGGGCCCCTGGGTGGCTCAGTTGTTAAGCGTCTGCCTTCGGCTCAGGTCAGGATCCCGGGGTCCTGGGATCGAGCCCCGCGTCAGGGTCTCTGCTCAGTGGAGAACCTGCTTCTCCCTCTGCCTGCCGCTCCCCCTGCTTGTGCGCTGTCTCTCTCTCTGTCTTTCCCTGTCAAATAAATAAAATCTTTAAAAAATAAAAATTAAAAAAAATAATAAAATGCTGGGCAAAGGTCACATGTCAGGTCCTGTGACCCTGTCCTGGGAAGAGTTCTGGGCGTCTGGATGTTTCTGTGCAGGGCCAGCTGCATTCATAGCACTGCTGTCCTCATTTTCCTCTTCGCTGTTCCTCGATTCTAAAGCGGACTCTCCCCTGTGGTCCTTCCTTCCTAGCTCTTCATCTCATGACCTGTCGGGCACGTGGGAGCACTCGAATCTGCAGCGTACCTCTGACCATTTTAGCTCGCTCGGGAGCGTCGACAGCCTGGACCAGCCTTCGCAGCCCTGCCCCTCCGGACGCCTGTCCGCCGCCAAGTCCAACAGCAGCATCGACCACCTGGGCGGCCAGAGCAAGCGGGACTCGGCTTACGGCTCATTCTCCACCAGCTGCAGCACTCCTGACCACACGTTGCCCAAGGCCGATGCCTCCTCTGCAGAGAACATCCTCTACAAAGTGGGCCTGTGGGAGGCCTCCAAGCCGGACAGCAGCCGGCAGGGCCAGGCTGCCGGCGATCCTCAGGGCCTGGAGGAGAGGCTCGGGTCTTTCCCGGCCCGGGTCCCCCATGACAGCAGCAAAAGCCCCAGGCCAGAGGACAGTGCTGAGGCCAAGCTGGCCACCTCCGGGAGGTCAAATTTTGGGCCCGTCTGGTATGTTCCTGATAAGAAAAAAGCACCTTCGTCCCCTCCTCCGCCCCCTCCCCCGCTCCGCAGTGACAGCTTCGCGGCCACCAAGAGCCACGAGAAGGCCCAGGGCCCTCCATCCTCAGAGGCGGCCAGCGTGCAGCACTTTCTGGGCCTGAGCCGCGCCCAGCCTCGCAGTGACTGGAGAGCAGAAGCCGCCGACCAGCCGTGGAGGCTGGCGCGTCCCAGCAGCGGGAGAAGAGCCGGGAGCTCAGGCTGTGCACCGGACGTCCCCCTGGACGGCGGGGTGCTGCCCTCTGAGCACAGGGCAGGCGGCCCCCCAGGGGCCCCCGGCCGGCTGCAGGCCTCTCTGTCCAGCACGGATGTGCGTTTCCCGCAGCCTTCCTGCGGCAGCCAGCACCCCCACCACGACCGTGCCGAGAGCCCCTTCTGTCACGGGGGCCCCACGGCCGCCACGTCGCCGAGGGAGCAGCCCCGCGTGGCCATCCCGGGGGGCCGCCAGGAGCCGTCTGCTGACCGTCTCCAGGACGACAGCCCCGCTCAGGTCAGGTGGCCCGGGGCCACCAGCCAGAAGGGGGACAGCGGTGGGCAGGGCTGCTACTACTGTGTGGCGAGCAGACAATGTCCTCAGGAGAGCGCACCGGCAGCGCAACTCCACGAGCGGTCCTGGCGTCCTGCCATGGCTCCAGGCGCCCACGACTCCCCCACCCCACAGCCGCCGGGCCGGGAACCCCGGTGTTCGCTGCCGCAGCACGAGCAGGCCCCGGGCCCCCACGAGAGAGCCCGGGCGGACCCGCTGGACCGAGGAGCAGAGGGCCGCCCCGCAGGAAGCGAGGACCCACCACGAGCCAGCCGCGTGGAGAAGAGCGGTCTGAGGAAGCCCGCAGATGGCCTCGCGTGGGCCGACGGAGAGAGCGGCAAGATCTCTCGTCACAAGACGCCTATGTTGCACTCACTGACCCAGGAGGGGACGCGCCGGCCCGAGAATGGCCCGGATGCGGGGACGGAGAGGCCGCCACCGTCTGACGCCCAGGTGGGCAAAGCGACCCGGAGGAGCGACCGGTTTGCCACCACCCTGAGGAACGAGATCCAGATGCGACGAGCCAAGCTGCAGAAAAGCAAAAGCACGGTGACGCTGACTGGGGCGGGGGCAGCCGAGGAAGAGGCCGTCGGCTGGAGGGCGGAGCACGGAGGTGCCACCAGCCCCACCCCAGAAGGGTCCTTCACGGGCACCTACAGAGACCACGTGAAGGAGGCCCAGGCCCGGGTCCTGCGGGCCACGTCGTTTAAGCGCCGTGATTTAGACCCCAGCCCAGCTGATCATTACGCAGGGCCAGAGCAGCGGGCTGAGGACCACAGCACAGATCTGGACCCCGTCCCCCGTGTCTGGGAGGGGGGCCTGGCCAAGCCGCCCCCGTCTGGAGCGGCCGTGCCGCACGTTCCCCGCATTGGAGGCCGGAAACGGTTCACGCTGGAGCAGAAACTGAAATCCTACTCTGAACCGGAGAAAATGAACGAGGTGGGGCTCTCAGGGGATGGTCGCCCTCACCAGCGCCCTGGGACGTCCGAGGAGACCGTGGGCACGTTCGCCGACAGGTGGAAGTTCTTTGAGGAAACGAGCAAACCCGTTCACCAGAGACCTGGCCAGAGGCAAGCACTCTGTGCATTCCCTAAGGAGAAGCTGGAGAGGCCGCCGACAGCGGGCCACGGGTACGAGAGCGCACAGCCTTGGTTCCAGAAGAGGGCCCGCACTACCTCCTTTGGAGGAGACCCCAGTGGGCGCAGAAAAGTGGGGAAGGTAGGAAAGCTGGAACCGCCTGAGAGGCTTGGGACCTTTGCGGAGTATCAAGCGTCTTGGCGGGAACAGAGGACAGCTCTGGAAGCCAGGAGTTCCGGGAGGTATCACTCGGCCGACGACATCTTGGACGCGGGTCTGGAGCAGCACGAGAGGCCGCGGTACATTCATGGAAGGTCCCGGTCGTCGCCGTCCACAGACCTGTACGCACAGGTAAGCCTGGTGCCGCAAGCAAGGACAAAGCTGCCCCCCCCACCTGCTGACTTACAGCACGTAGAGGAGGCCCCCCAAAGGAGAGCGGCCCGATGTCCGTGTGACTTGCGTCCAGCTGTTCGAGCACCTACGTGCTCCAGCTCTTGCAGCGTGTGAAAGGTCCCTGGGGACAGACCGGTACATTCGTGGCCGCTGAAGTGCCGTCCTTGCTTGCCTATCTCGAGTCCCCAGCCGCCGCCTCATCTCTTGCTTCAGCTGACTTTCCCTGTGATGAGCGTGCCCAAGCCTTAACACCAAGCCAAGAATTTGGGGGGAGCTCTAGAAAATGGCAGGTTCTCCTCTGAAATGGAAAGCGGTACTTTCTGTAAAGGGGTAAGACAGTGTATGATAGCCAGTCTCCAAACCTTGAGGCCATTTACAGTTTTTAGTATTTGTTCTTTAAGGTTTTGGTTTTTGTTTTCTTCAAACATTCTTAGACGTTGCTCCAGGGCAAACGTAATCTAACGTGCAGTGCATTAAACTGTTGCATTTTTTATAAGGTACTGATGGTAAAAGTTGGCTTTAAGCTTTCTTCTAGAAAGGCAGACTATTCGTAGCGATACTCAAAGTCGATTGCCACGAGTCAGGCCCCCTCTCTCTGCCTGCTCTGCCTCTTAAACCCGCCTTTCTATGTTTCAAAGAAAATGCTTAACAGCGAGAGATGCGGTTTCTTTTCAAAAGAATCAGTAGCGGGTTCAGGACACCAGAGTCAGTACACTTATGTACGGAGAGCTGCCTGTTTGTTCGTGGCATCCTGCTGCCGACAGGCCTGCAGGGGCCGCACGTGCGGCTGTCTGTCGTGGTCGTGGCCGTGGCCCAGCCCGTGGCCCGCGCAGCATGACAGAACTCCACGCTTGCTCGGTCAGGAGAGAAGAATCCCAGACCCGGACAAGTCCTCGGGCTTGAGGCTTCGCCATAGTGAGTTGCCACCGGTGTATGTGAGTTGGTTTTCGTTTTGTTTCGGCTTTGGCCGGCTGTGTCCCGTGGCCCTACAGGCCTCACGCTGGCCATCTGCTAAGCTGCCGAACAGAAGTGGACCTACGGTCCAGTTCATTTGTTTGGTAGGCCGGTTTGGAGAGCTGAGCTCGCCAGCCCCGTGGCCAAGTGTCAGGACGAGACAGCAGGCTGCGTCATTGCCTCCGTGGTCCGGGCCGCAGGGCAAACCCACAATGAGGGGGTTCATAATAATAGATGTCTCAGAGAAGGCGGCTTGATGACTTGGTGTCTCACTGTGTCGCTCTTGGCAGGAAGCTGCCATCGAACCCCAGCGGCAAGTGGGGGACCCTGGCGAGCACAGAGAACTTTCCTGCACAGTCTGGGCCGAGGAGGGACATCCCCACCCGAGGTAGGTGAATTTTGGATTGGGGGTTGCTAAGAAGACATCTCGGGGGTGGCCTTCTTGATGGAGGGTGAATGCTCGGTGAACGTGGTGGGTTGTCTGTTTTTTGCCAAACCCAGAGTGGCTGTTAGTGGATGCAGCGAGCCGCGTGCCCGGGTGCAGACGGCGCCGTGCGCGTTGAGCTGAGCCCGTGGGCCTGCACCACGGGCAGGAGCGCCCTCTCAGGGCGGCGACGCCTTCAAATGCCATCGTGGTGTGTTTCCGTTCTTTAGGTGGCTGCTGTGTTTTCTGCACAGTAGGTTCTTTCTGTTGAGAAAATGGGAAGTCCAGTGTCATGTGCTTGAATGAAATGCTTTATCCAGAATGCTCGAATGAAGGGACCAAGTACACAGCTGGGTTGCTGGGGCATGGTCTCGCATCAGACTTGCCTGGAAGGTTTGTCAGTCAGGAAGGCATGGAGCCGGCCTTTCTAAATTGGGCTTATTTTGGGACGCCTGGGTGGCTCAGTTGGTTAAGCGGCTGCCTTCGGCTCAGGTCATGATCCCAGGGTCCTGGGATCGAGTCCCACATCGGGCTCCTTGCTCAGCGGGGAGCCTGCTTCTCCCTCTGCCTGCCTCTCCCCCTGCTTGTGTTCTGTCTCTCTCTCTGACAAATAAATAAATAAAATCTTTAAAAAAAAAATAAATAAATAAATTGGGCTTATTTTGAGCATGAAAATAGAAATCAATTGTGTGGGCTCCTGAAGAGGATCAGAGCGTGTGAGAGAATCGTGGATGGCAGCAGCATATTACCGTGCTATATGCCGTCATTCTAGAATAGCTGTAGGGAGGATGGAATTTAGATTAAGTACGTAGGTAGGTAGACAGATAGACAGTGTCATCTCGCCCTTGATATGCATGAGGAGGGAGGGAGAGAAAAGCATAGACTACTGTAGGACCTGTGGTATCACCTTATTTTAAAAGGGCTGATAGAAGCTTACCCAACTTACGGTTGGGTAAGTGAATGCAGATTTTTCTGTCGCTTTGAGAGTCTCTGGTGATCAGTGTGATATTTAGATTTAAACACTTAACCTCATAAGGTTCTGTTTCAGAAATAACCAATTTAAATGTTTGCTTTTAAGGGCCTTCTGTAATGGGGTCTTATTTCATTGGGCTAAAAAACTTGAGGGCTGTTAGCCTTATGCAACAGCATCCAATCTTTACGTGGCTCTGAGGGGACAAGAGTGGCATTTTGTGTAGGAGGTCCCTGCCATGCACGGTTTGCATGGCTGAAACCAAGAATCCCTGGCTAAGAAGGAATGGCCAATAAATAATACACCTACAAGAATGCAGCCATTTCTGAGAAACACAATTAGAGCTTTACTCCGAGAGACTCTGGGTGAGTCCCAGCCCGGCACCAGCTGAAATCTTCTCTCGCAGCCCGCTCCCGGGCCCTACTGCCGTCATGAGGGTGCTCAGAGCTCGCTGCGCTCCTGCCCTAGGCACGGCACTTCCACTGCAAGGGACTTAGCCCGTCTGCTGTGAGCGGAGTCCTAATGACACTCTGTGTGTGTGTGGGGGGGGGGGAATGACACTGTCAATAGCGAGAGGGTCGAGAAGAACAGCAGGAGGGACCACAGGCTTCCTTTATCATAGCACACTGCACCACCACTCCGAAGAAATTAGTTCCAGAGCCTTCTGCTTTTGAGCTGCAGAGCCGGCAATTTTCAGAACTGTGTGCGCATTCAAAGAGTGGCAAGAAGACTCCACGAAATTCCAGAACAGGAACGTGGAAAAGCCACTTTCAGCTTTTTTCGGAGAATGTTTATTTTCTGAAGTATCAGTAAGAAATAGTGTACTTGAAACATTAAATCTGGGAATAAAAGAAATGAAAATTCAGGTCAAGGACTGTCTTTTTGCTCACCAAAACCAAAATCCTGTAATGCAAAGATTTAAAGACACCTAATGTTTTGCATAAATTAAAAAAAAAATTTTTTAAGATTTTATTATTTATCTGAGAGAGAGAGGGATAGAGCACAAGCAGGGGGAGCAGCAGAGAGGGAGAAGCAGGCTCCCCGCTGAGCAGGGAGCCCGATGCGGGGCTCGATCCCAGGACCCTGGGATCATGACCTGAGCCGAAGGCAGACGCTTAACCGACTGAGCCACCCAGGCGCCCCTGTTTTGCATAAATTTAAAACAGTATAAACGTGTATAAAAAATATGAGGGGCGCCTGGGTGGCTCAGTCGTTAAGCATCTGCCTTCAGCTCAGGTCATGATCCCCGGGTCCTGGGATCGAGCCCCGCATCGGGCTCCCTGCTCAGCGGGGAGCCTGCTTCTCCCTCTCCCACTCCCCCTGCTTGTGTTCCCTTTCTCGTTGTCTCTCTCTCTCTCTGTCAAAGAAATAAATAAAATCTTAAAAATAAAAAAAAATTTAAAAATATATGAATTACTGGGGCACCTAGTCAGCTCAGTCAGTAAAGCGTGTGACTCTTGATCTTGGGGTTGTGAGTTCGAGCCCCACGTTAGACATAGAGATTACTTAAAAATAAAATCTTAAAAAAAAAAAGGAATTACGGATCTGATAACTGGTGTGGGGTAGTGAATGTTTTTCATTGTATTCTGTTGAGACAACATAGCATCAAGATAAGAGTTACTTGTTCATTCAAATCACATTGAGAACATTTTTGTGAGGTTCAAGATTCTGTCCTATATAAAGATATATAGGACAAAGGTTCTGCTCCCAAAGGACCTCACAGTGTAAGTGGGAAGGAGAGACACCAGTACTTACCATAGAAATGATGACACATAATTAGAATTTTTGTAAGAAATAATGTGGTGCTTCAGAATCTTGGAGGAAAGAGGATGAGGAAACTTCTGGCTGAGTCATAGGGGAGACAGGTGGTGTTTGAGCTGAAAGACACCCAAAGCCAGGAGAGCTGATTTCATTGCATTTGCTTACTTCTAGCTTTTCCTGTGGTGAGCAGACCCGACTGCTTCACCCCCTAGTTTCTCCTGTTCTCAGAGGTTTTGCACAGCTCTCCGAGCTCAGTCATTGTGACCGACAGGAGTCTGCTTCCTGCAAATTCTCTCCCCCACTCACTGGGGTACCTCATAAGCTGGATGTAGCAGCTTGCTCGGGCTGTCCTAACCAAATACCACAGACTGGGTGACATCGACAATAGAAATGTATTTTCCCAGTCTTGTGGAGGCCAGAAGCCCGAGATCAAGGGGTCAGCGGGTTTGGTTTCTCCCAGGCCTTCTCTTCACGTCTTGCACATTAGCCACCTCCTCCCCGTGTTCCCACGTGGTCTTCCCTTTGTGTGTCTCTGCCCAGTCTCTTGTAAGAACACCACTGAGACTGGATTAGGATTCACCCTGATGACTTAATTTCACCTTACTTAGCTCTTTAAAAACCCTATCTCCAAATAGTCACATTCTGAGGTCCTGGGGGTTCAGACTTCAACTTACAAGTTTTGGGGTATACAGTGACTCCATAACCCTGGGAGAAATGTCCTTTCTGCCTTATACCTTGTAGCCGAGGCTGTCAGCTGCCTCAGCGCTCTCAGGAAGTATATCCTGTCGTCGAGCTGATGGAGCCACAGCTGATGTGGGAGCATTTAAAACAAAAGGGAGAGGGGGGCTGCCATCCTTGAGTGTGGCTGGTGAAGAGAGGAATTAGGTAAAACTTCTCCGAAGGGTGTCTTGGGGTTCAGTTACATGAAGCCTTGCTGTTGCAGGCACCTTGTGATTCAATGATGCCACTTCTAAGAGTTGACCTTCTGAGTGTATGCCCGTGTGGAGGCATTCTCCCCAGAGGAGGTGGGTGACTCTGACGCTCACCTGGGAGATGTGTCTGTGGGCCCTTCCCTGATTCTCACGGACCCATGCCCATGCTGCCTGCTGGTCTCCCTGCCTGGATGGCTGCTTGTGCTTCTGAACAGAATGGAGATGGAAATCCTGTCTTTGCCGCTCCAGCACCCCCCTTGCAGGGGCTCTGATCTGAGTCACAGGTCCCCTGGTCACCTTGCTGCACAAGCCAAAGCCCACCTCCCCAGTGCAGCACATTGCTCTCTGAGGGGCTCTGCTTTGACTCTCTGGGATCAAGTTCTCGCCACCTTTGTCCAAGCTTTCATCATCTCCAGCCTGGGCCATGGCTGCTACCTCCTTGCTGGTCTCGGAATATAGACTAAATAATAACTGGCCCCATTCCCAAACCATGCAATGGCTTCTGGTTGCACTTGGAATAAAGTGCAAGCTCCTGACCATGACCTGCAAGGCCCTGTATGGCCTTTTTTGTGGAGCATCCTTTGTCACTCTCCTTTCCCATCCAGGCTCGGGACTTATTGCTACCTTTTTTTTTTTTTTTTTTTTTTTTAAAGATTTTATTTATTTATTTGAGACAGAGAGAATGAGAGACAGCATGAGAGGGAGGAGGGTCAGAGGGAGAAGCAGACTCCCTGCCGAGCAGGGAGCCCGATGCGGGACTCGATCCCGGGACTCCAGGATCATGACCTGAGCCAGAGGCAGTCGCTTAACCAACTGAGCCACCCAGGCGCCCTTATTGCTACCTTTCTATCCCTTGAACAAGCCAAGTTTGTCTCTCCCTCAGGGCCTTGATGCTTATTACAAGGCTGTTCTTGGAACACCACAAGCCTACCTCAGGACATCTACCTAGCAAATGGCAGTTGGGCGTTCATGCTCAGCTTGGGGAAGGCACCCTGTGTAAGCACAGTGACTGAAAGATGGATGGACCAGTTGTCGGGTGGATGAATGGATAGAGGGGTGGGTGGTAGGTAGATAAATAGATGGGTAGGTAGATGGATAAACAGGGTGGACTGGTACACGAATGGATGGGTACCTGCCAACAGCCCTTGCTTCAGCCCTTGGTTATGATGAATAACGATCCAGTGGCACTTTCTGTGTGCTGAAATTTTATTTAAGATTTTAGTTTACACAATAGCAATTGAAATGGGCTTGTCTTTCTATCCTGGCATGACTTTGAGAATCAAGACATAAACATCTCAAGATAGATTTGGTAGTGGACTTGTTTTCCAGTATCATATTTTGAAGCTCGCGAGAAAGCTAAGTTGTGCTGTGTTCAATTATTGCTCTCAAATTTGGGAGTTCAGTGAGTACTGTACAGTTCAGGGAGGCTCTGGAGACCAAGGGAGAGACGAGATCTGGGGGTGGAGCACGGTGGCTGTGGGCGCTGGCAGGTTCCATCCTCCTAGCTGCCTTGCAGCCATTTCCGCCCGCGCCTTCAGGAGCTGCTGCCAGTGGGCTGGCGCTGACCTGCAGGCTTGTGTCTTGTTGGGACAGATGAGCGGGGAGGACGAGAGTGAGCATATACTCTGAATCCCAACAACGGCTGTAAAACTGAGTCCGTATGAAATCGAGCTCGTTAGGGAAAATGTGCTTCAATATAAAACTCGTAAACAAGCCAAACCCACCTGGGGGTCACCTTCCTGTGCGTTTCCTCCCTGAGAGGTGACTTGGCGTGCAGAGGTTAACACAGAGACTGATTTTTCAGTTACTAGACAAGCTTCTTACAATAGATTTCAAAGTGAGAGAGATTACCCAGCCAAACTCTACTGCTCATTTGCGGCTTTCGGGAAGACCTTTGCTTTTCCTGGCCCTCAATTAGCTAAGGGGCGATTGAAGCCTTCCATTCTGAACTGCTCCGCTGGAAAATTACGAAGCCCATGCTGGGATAACAAGGCTACACCCCAGCTTGGCCGTTTTCCAGGGCGGAGCCAGCATCGGGCAGAGCCAGCAAGGGGCGCAGCTTCCTCTCTCGGCGGTGGTCTTTGTGGTTGCAGACTTGCCCCCGTCCTCCCTCCTGGAGAGGAGAGAGGGCGCCGCAGGAAAATTGCTGCCGGGGCTGGGGGCTGGGGGCTGGGGGGGTGTAACTCCGGTTCCTCCCCGCAGGTATAGCCACGTGGCTTTGGGAGCCGCGGAGTCGGGACTGCAGCGCGACCACACATTTGCTTCCTTGCTGGTCTGGCCTGGGGACTTCACGTTATTGGGAAGGAAGCGTGGCGAGGCCAGCGTGTGTGGGTTACAGGGTTTGGGGCTGGTGGGGAGAGAGGGAGAGCCGGAGCCAAGACTGGGGGAAGAGGCGTGCCGAAGGAGGGCAGGCGGCACTCCCTGCGCCCAGGGCTGAGCGGAGGCCCGCGGGGACGGAAGGAGACGCAGACGGACCCGCAGCGCCGAGTTCCGGGTTCCGGGTTCCGGGTTCCGGGTTCCGGGTTCCGGGTTCCGGGTTCCGGGTTCCGGGCGGGGGAGCGAAGCCTTCCGCGAGCTGCGGGCGGAAGGCACCCTCCGCCTTCCAGCGGCCGGAACTGCGGGGCTCACGTAACTTCCGGTGCGCACGTCACTTCCGGTGCGCCCCCGGGGCGACCGTGCAGCCCCGTCGGGAGCTGCGCCTGCGCCCCTGCTGGCCACCGGAGCCCGCCAGCACGGCCTCCGCTTCCCAGGTGGAGAATCCTCTGCGCCTGTCCAGATGCAGTAACCCTCTGCTCTTTTACCCTTTTGTCTCTCCTGTCCACTTGAGCTCAGGCCCTTGTCGGCTGGCCTTGGTTGAATTTGCACAAAGGTGCTCATCAGCGTTTTTGCCTTTCTCCAGAAATCCATTTAAACACACCGAGACTCATCTCCTCTCAGCCTTTCCAGCCGTGCTTCTCCCTTCTAGGCTGTGTTTGAGGGCTGAGATGGCCTGGGAAGCACCCATTCAGACGGCCATACAGATTTTTTTTTTTTTTTAAGATTTTATTTATTTATTTGAGAGAGAGAATGAGAGACAGAGAGCATGAGAGGGAGGAGGGTCAGAGGGAGAAGCAGGCTCCCAAGGAGCAGGGAGCCCGATGCGGACTCGATCCCGGGACTCCAGGACCATGACCTGAGCCGAAGGCAGTCGCTTAACCAACTGAGCCACCCAGGCGCCCTGGCCATACAGATTTAAATGCTCCTTACATTAACGCTGTTCATACTGTCCAAGGCATTGGCGAAGTCCGCTCTGCCTCCTTTGGAGATAATCTCTGTTGCCTTTTAACTTTTGTAGGCTCTTCTGGTTGATTGTCTAGTTAAGGTGCTTTGCCTCTTGACTCCAGAACCAAGCTGTGAAGTGTCAGGTCTCCAGTTCCTGGTTCTGCTGCGGCCGAATGTGGCACTCGACTGAGTCTGTATTAAGTTGGCTTTCCTAACATGAGTGGATGAAGCCAAATGTCTTAATCAGACCTGAGTGATTAACCCATGTTAGAAATAGACACACATCTCGGGGTCCCTGAGTGGAAGGGTCGGTTAAGCTTCCGACTCTTGATTTCAGCTCAGGGCGTGATTTCAGGGTCGTGAGAGCCAGCTCCCCCTGGGCTCGCGCTCAGTGTGGAGTCCGCTTGAGATTCTCTCTCCCTCTGCCCCTCCTGCTTATGCTCTGTCTCTCTTTCAAATAAATAAATAAATCTTGGAAAGAATAGAACAGAAATATATGTACATCTCATCCATGAACTGTGAACATTGGCTTTTAGTTCCCTCCCTTGCAGAAGGTACAGCTTGTGAGAGGGCATGATAGTGTTCTTGTAGGATGGTAACATGACTAAGCATGGTGCAAGAGTGGGCATTCTAGAATACTGGTAGACTGAAAACTTGCTTCACAGAGAAGAGCAAGGTTTGGGCAAGCAAGGTCATCAGGAAAGATGCAGTAGGTGGCTGAGTCCATGCATTCCTTCTACAGCTGCCTACCCCCAAGGCCACCTTCAGTATCACTTGTTTTTAGGAACTTTGGAAAGGAGGCACCTTTGTTTGGGGCCGGGGAAGGCAGCTTAATTGCAGCAAGTTTTTCCTTTGCTCTTTTTCCTTTGTTGGCCTTTATTTTTCTATTAGAACTCTGAAATTATTGTGTGTGCCGAAGATCACCCGGGAATGTCAGGCCCACCTATGTTGAGCTCCCTCACAAGATGACTGTGAGGACTGGACAACCATCTGGTTCTCTGTTCCACCTCCTTCCCCTTCAGACCCACAGGCTTGTAGATATCTCTACATAGGGCCACAGTGGCTGGTCTTTGTCTCTGAGGTTACTCTAAATTACTTGCCTTATTTTTTACATGTAAGATTCCCATAACCTAAAATTTACTATTTGAATGTGTATCATTTAGTACATTCATGTTACGCAGCCATCACCACTGTCTAGTTCCAGAACATTTGTCACCCCAAAAGAAAACCACCTACCCACTGAGCAGTCACTCTTGAACTGGGTTTGCTTTCTTTAACTTGAAAGATAACTTGAAGTGATCCACTTTCTGCAGGAAGAGTATGTCTTACTCAAACATAATTGCCATCAGTTGGATGTGAGATGGATACTTGGATGTCAGAACTCATTTCCTACAGACTCAGTATGTTAAGTGGTTGTCAGATTCTTGCAGCTAGTCTCAAATCAGTTTAACTCATGAATTTGCTGACGGTCCACACATTTGGATTAAAAAAAGAAAATCGGGGGCACCTGGGTGGCTCAGTCGTTAAGCGTCTGCCTTCGGCTCAGGTCATGGTCCCAGGGTCCTGGGATCGAGCCCCGCATCGGGCTCCCTGCTCAGCAGGAAGCCTGCTTCTCCCTCTCCCACTCCCCCTGCTTGTGTTCCCTCTCTCGCTGTGTCTCTCTCTGTCAAATAAATAAATTAAAAAAAAAAAAGAAAACCGGTCTGCAAGCCACCTGTTTCTCTTAAGCAATCTAAAGTGCAGCCAGGTATTTCTAAGTATGTGTTAAACCTGCACATCCCCCAAGAATTCATAGAAGACAACACAGAGCCAGGAGCATGCTTTTATGTCTGTGCCCCCACCCCCATCCCTAGCAGCCCTCTTTCCTCCCACTCCCAATACAGAAATCATCACCACCTCCACCAGAATTTGGAGGAAAGAAAGGCGAAGGAGGAAGACAAGCATGGATAGTGACAGTGTGGTAGCCTGAAAAGTATATCTAGTTCAAGTGTTCTCAAACAGCGTTTGGAGCATATCCTTGGGAATATGCATGTTCTCCTTGTGAGTGTAATTTTCTTTGTTTCCATATTAACCCTTAAGTTCATAACAGGATATTCTGCACGATGTGCACAACCACACCTGGTATGTGTGGAAGTGTCTCATTGCCAGTGCTAATAAAATAACTGTCCCTGGCTGGGAGGAAAGAGTCTGTCCACATTCTCATGCAAACCAAGCTCTGTCTCTAGACGAGGGAAAAGACAGCCAAGTGCCAGGCCCTCAGAACTCTGTGTTCTATCTGTCAAAAGTGATGGGTGAAATGAGTCCTTCTGTGACATCTGGGAAACTGTAGTAGCTGAGATCTGGGACCACAGGAGAAACAGCTCATTCCCAGCAAAGCCCCGTCATTTGTCTCATTAAACATTTGCTTTATGGTTTTGTTCTCATATAATTGTAAATTTGTTTTGTATTTCGTAGCCTAAAAGCTATGAAAATAAAATAAAATGTTTTATATTTAGACATATTTCACAATTCAGTAAAAAAGCCATACACTGCGGGGCGCCTGGGTGGCTCAGTTGGTTAAGCGACTGCCTTCGGCTCAGGTCATGATCCTGGAGTCCCTGGATCGAGTCCCGCATCTGGCTCCCTGCTCGGCAGGGAGTCTGCTTCTCCCTCTGACCCTCCTCCCTCTCATGCTCTCTGTCTCTCATTCTCTCTGTCTCAAATAAATAAAAATTAAAAAAAAAAAGCCATACACTGCATGTTTCCATAGGTAGGCAGAATCTATAGAGACAGCAGATTCATTTGCCAGGAATTAAGGGTTGGGGGGAATGGGAATGACTTGGTAGAGTAGGTATGGAGTTTCTTTTGGGGGTGATGAAAATACTCTGGAATTAGATAGTACTGATGGTTGCATAACTCTGTGAATGTACTAAAAACTACTGAATTGTATACTTTCATAGAGTAAATTTTGTGGCATGTAGACCTTACCAATTTTTAAAAATCTGTCAACACTGGAATGCCACAAGAAAAAAAGTCAATTTAAGATGAGTCTATGCATTACTCAAGTCTGAGCAATGCGGCAGCAGCAGATCTGAGGTCGACAAAGTTTGTAAAGGGTCAGACAGTGAATATTCTTGGCTTCGGGGGACAGTCTGTTCATGTTGTGATGACTCAACTCTTGTAGCATGGAGGCAGCCATGAACAGTACGAATGGGAGTATGTGTAGCTGTGTTCCGGGAAAACTTGCCAGCCCTTGGGTTCGGTCAAGGGATGGCTGTGCGTGAGTGTACTTTCAGGGGTGGGAATGTGGGACCTGGCTGGCAGTCTGTCTAGACATTTCAGAGACTTTTTTTTTATGATTCTCTTGCAAGAATGAGATCCATTTCTCTTGTCTTCATTTTACTTGTCTTTTTTGAACTTGAAGAGTTTACATTGTCCACCCAAATAGAGGTGGCCATGGCTCCTTCAGAGCGTGGAAGTAGAGGTGAGTGCAGGATGCTCTAATCATGGGCTCCTTTGTGATGTTCTGCCTTGCAGTGATGGCAAGGGGTAGGGAGGGCACCCCCAGACCCTAAAGACTGGCATGCCACGTTAGGTGAAGTGACTCAGGAAGGGCTTAAGGCTTCACCAAGACTGCCCGAGAGGCTAGGGGGAAGAGTTCTTCTGGAATGTAAGTGCCAGGGTGCTTGTCTTGTTCTGTTCCCTTTTTATTTGTGGAATTCTTTTTTTTTTTTTTTTTAAGATTTTTTATTTATTTATTTGACAGAGAGAGACACAGCGAGAGAGGGAACACAAGCAGGGGGAGTGGGAGAGGGAGAAGCAGGCTCCCCGCAGAGCAGGGAGCCCGATGCGGGACTCAATCCCAGGACCCTGGGATCATGACCTGAGCCGAAGGCAGTCGCTTAACCAACTGAGCCACCCAGGCGCCCTATTTGTGGAATTCTTCAAGCGCACAAATGTTCCGTGTCAAAGACAGGGATACGTATGCATTTTATTACAAGTATTCATAATGTAAAAATCTCACAAGTATTAACATAGCACAAGCTATGAAAAGACGTGAGTGTCCTAGACACCCTGGTAATTATGCCTCGCTCTAGTAAACATGGATGTATGAAAACCCAAATTATAAATCTGAGTGTTATAAAAGTGCTTTCTCTTTGGAAATAATTCATTGAGGGCATTCTTTAAAAAGTCCTCAAGCACAACCAGCATCAAGATCTTGTTTTCCAGTACCCTTCTGTAATCAAAGCAATCAGTGCTCCTGGCAGGGAGTGGCTGGGTTTAGGCTGGGGCAGGGAATACACAGAATGAGCCTGGAACATCTTATAGTGCCAAAAAGTAAGGAAGAACTAAACCAAACAAGCCCAATAACAATAAGGATATGTCAAAGGGACACAGGAGCCAACTTAAAGAGCTTCCTATGACCAGAGTTGGAACAATTGAAACAATGAAATAAAGGAGTGTTAGATTGTAACCCAGTATATAAAGTAAATATTCCTGAGTCCATACTGATATACGTAAGTGATTGAATAAATAAGTGGAGAGAGAAAAGACAGAAAAATTCCAGATAATCTATGTAGATCTTCTGCCTTCCAGGAGGTGGAGCAGAACTCCTGGCTCCTTAAATATGGGCTGTATATGGGTAACTTCCTCCCAAAGAGGGCAGGATGGCAAGGTGGAGGGAGAGAAGGAGCTTATGCTGGAGAAACTGACATACGCTAACCCCTGCCAGGTGACGCACGGAGATTAGTTGTATTGACAGCATAACCCTTGAGATCCTATGAGAATGGCACTTTTTACCTTTGTGATCTTCTGCAAAATCCATAACCATAATCGTGGCAAAAACATCAGACAAATCCCAGTTGAGAGACATTCTACAAAATGCCTGAACAGTACTCCTTAAAATTGTCAAGGGCATCAAAAAGGAGGAAATTCTGGGAAGCTGTTACTTAGGGGAATCCAAGGAGACGTGACAACTAAAGGTAATGTACCCTGGACAGAACAGAAAAAGGACATTAAGTAAAAAAGGAATCTGAATCAAGTGTAGGCTTCAGTTAATATTAATGTCCCCAGATTGGCTCATTAATTATAACAAATGTTACCATACTAACGTAAGATGTTAACTGTCGGTATTGGAGATCCCCGAACTCTCTTATTGTCGTATTTTTTTCTGTAAATCTAAGAGCATTCTAAAATGAAGTTTTTATTTAAAATTGTAATTTTTTTTAAGATTTTATTTTTAAAAAATCTCTACAGCCAACGTGGGGCTTGAACTCAGAACCGCAAGATCAAGAGTCGCATGCTCTACTGACTGAGCCAGCCAGGCGCCCCTAAAACCATATTCCTTTTTTTTTTTAAGATTTAAAAAATTTTTTTCATGTATTTGTCAGAGAGAGAGCGAGAGCACAAGCAGGGGGAGCTGCAGGCAGAAGGAGAGGGAGAAGTCCAATGAGGAACTCAATCCCAGGACTCTGGGATCATGACCTGAGCCGAAGGCAGACGCTTAACCGACTGAGCCACCCAGGTGTCCCTAAAATCATATTCTTATAATGCATTTTGAGTTACTCAGTTTGTAAATATTAGGAACATACCTTTTGAGCAGTGAGTATGGCAAAATATCTAATCAGCTACCAGATTCTTACTAGATAGGTGTTATGTGGATGGCCGTTGCACCCTGCACTGAGTGTTAAGGTCATGGAGATGGCCTGGGGCAGATGGTACCCTCTCTTAGGAATAGGATCGTGTCCTTGGTAAAATAATAGGTGGAGATGAGAAGTCGTAGGAAGAATGTAAGCGTTGGGGTTGAAGACACAGGTTCAAATTCTCATGCTCCTTTTCAGTGTGATTGCTTCAGGTCACCTAAGTTAATAACCTCATGTCCCTGGATGATGAGATATCCATAGCAACCTTCCTTGCAAACTTATTTAAACGCTGACTGGCTATAACATTAATGCATAGGCACAGTGCTTAAGATCAAGCAGGTGTGGAAAAAAGGGAAAAGTCACTCTTAAAAATAGAGCAGTAATCCGGGACATACTGCAGAGTAGCATGTGTTACTTGGTTAAATGAGCAAGACTCGGAAATCGTGAATTCAGAAAGGGTTGACAGAAGCAGGTTGAAAAGAGAAAACCAATTCTAAAGGGTAAGCACAAGACCGGGGAGGGCTTGGGGCTCTCGGTATGGGAAGGGGCTGTTAGGAAGGAGGGTGCTTTCTGTATGGGAGTGGCACTGAGGTCTTGGGCTGCTTTAGGAAGGGAGGTGGAGGGCAGGGACTTTAAATACAGATCATTGTGAAATGACAGGCTGGTAAGTCACAGTCAGCCCGTGACTTCTTTGTCTTCCTCACTGAATGCTTTGCACACAGTAAAACTTCCGGAAATACTTTGTTAGTTGTTTGCTGGATTACGTTCCTAATGAGTGTGTAATAAACCCAAGAGTACAGATAGATATAAATTAGGCTATTCAGTGGGATTTTTTTCTTTCGTTGTTCCATCTGATTTTGTAATGGTTGAGTTGAACTATATCACACATACTATGTGGTTAGCATAGCTAAATAGATAAAGCTGAGTAAAATATGTTCAGTGGGCTTTCCTGTGTTTCCCCCTTTTAAATTATAAGGAGGAAGACACCCAAGCCTTTTGGGGTTTTAAAAAGGGCAAGTCTTTGGGGGTCTAAGCTTTGAAGCCTTGGGAATGTTCCCCCTGAGGTCAGGAGGAGTTGTTGGAGTCCCGGAGGTTAGAGTTGACGGAGCCTGCGTGAACTTGTCCTTCCCGAGGCAGCAGGCACAGACAGGCCAGCTGTGGTGAGCATGGCTTTGAGACTCCTCCGTGCTGGAGGCAGCTAGAGCCGGGGGCTGCGGCAGAGCGCGGCTGCCGGTCCCTGGAGGAAGCGTACCGCTGTGTTCACGGCCCACCGCGCAGACGGCAGCGAGCAGGGAGCAGGGAACAGACGCAGGGAGCAGGGAGCAGACGCAGGGAGCAGGGAGCCGGTAAGAGCCTCCCGCATTTCTTCTGAAGGCAGCTCACCCGGGATGGGACTGTTTACTAGCCTTTGTACTTACGGGTGTTTCTTTTGTTCTCTTGTCTTTAATAGCAGGTTGTCAGCTCACAGTGCAGTGGCTAAGATCTGGGGAGGTCCGCAAACATCTCCCTTGTTTATTGTTCTGCCTGAAAATGAAAAATAATGCAAACTGGGGTGCAGATCCCAGCTCGAGCTCTGCATGCATGCACGTATGTGTGCAGGCACGCTACGCGTGTGCTGCATGTGTGCTGAGAGATACGTGCAAATTTTGCAGCTTTGGTCTCTACAGTTGGCTAAAAGTGCATTGAAACTAGAAGGCAGTGCCTTTCAGTACTGTGTTCCGGGCTGCAAGCCATCGTGCTGGTGTGACCGGCAGCCTTGGCATGTGGGAGCCTTGCCCCGCGTGAGATCCACAGACCTCTGCCTTCCCTGCGGAAGGCCAGCATTGCACGAAGACCCGGGTTGCTTGTCTGGCCTTTTCTTTTTTCCATGCCAGTAAGAAATCAGTATTTTCATGACTGAGACCCTGAATGCGAATATTGAAAGGAAATGGTGAGTCAGCCACTTGGAAGTGGGGGCGTGGGGGGAAGCAGCGATATCAGGTGTGCATGTTGAGTCATGAAAAGATGCTCTGTGGGTAAATTCACACATAGCCTGCTTGCTAATTGCAGTGAAAACATCACAGTGGAGAAAATGGAATCAGTGTGGTTCTCAGTATTTTCCAGTTCTTAGATTTTGCCCTCGGGTATGGTTGTGACCGTTTAGACATTTCTTTACAGGTCTTACCATACATGTGCTAGGGATCTTTTTTTATCTTTTGCATTGTGAAAGAAACATTTGTGGCCATGTTTCTAAATGATTGAAATGCCTTGACTATACTGACGGAGGCTTTTGTGTGTGGAGGGAGGATGCCATCTTCAGAGAAATTGCTGCATATATATGTGTGTATGTGAACACATGCAGACACCTGCCTCTGCTGTTTGGGTCTGCATTTACTGACTCACATGGGTAGGAGTTATCCTAAAATGCATGTTTTAGCGGTCATGCTGTTGAGAAGGAAAAAGGAAAGGGAGTTTGAAGAAAGATTTTCAGAAATCTACCTGGCAGCATTTATAACTAAATAATTAAAGAGCCTTACACATCAAAGACTTACAGAAAGAATGAATGAAACATGTCACATAAAATATCTGAAAATTTGGTACAGATTGGCTGGCTGGCTGGCTGGCATATTTTCCTTGCGAAGCAGAATCTTTGAGGGGGTATTGTATAAATATTCTTTATGATTGTGTTGCAGAAAAGTGTTCCACAGATGGTAGAAAGAGGTACATCTCTACACTTGCTTTTTGTCATGCATGGTGGAAAAAACATTGTCCGTCTGTCTCTCACATGAACACGCACACCCCTCAAAGAAAAAATTTGCAGGGTATTCTCAGAGATGCATGAACAGAATACACGCAGAAACAATTTTTTTAGAAGAGTACTAGAAATAACCGTATACATTGGTATTAACCATACGGGTTGTATTAGGCGTCAGTTGCCCAGCTGGAGTGACGTGACCCTGGTAAGTGTATACTTGCTGCTGCTTGTTTTGCATGGACTGGCTGTCTCTCCAAAGTCCACCTTTGCTTTTCAGAGGTATATTGGGAAGCTAATATGTCATGTGGCCTTTAGCATGCATTTGTTTTACTTTTAATGCCTTTAATTCTTTGCCTCTTCTGTGCATTAAAATTTAAGAAGAGCAAGGTGGGGAAGTAGCAGAAACAAGAGCTGCTGTTTTTTGTCCCCTGGATCAACCTATCTTTCCCTGGTTAGCGGACACTTGTGCTTTCTAGCTGGCTTTTCCTAGATAATCAGGTCGTTCGTGGGAGGCTTGTACACATAGCTGGATGTCTGAAGAGATCCTAGAGTTACTTAGTTTTTTGCTTTAAAAAAAAAAGAAACATTTGCAGAATCCCTTCTGTTAATTCTTAAAGTTCACAAAGCATTCTCTCTCTCTCTCTTTCTCTCTCTGTCTCACACGCACACACACACACACACACACACATATCTTGGGCCTAACCACACTGTATACCGTGTTCGTTCTACAGTAAACTGGGCCTTAAGTGACTGGATTCACACAGCCGGTTCATAGAGAGCCCTTGTATGCAGTATGGCTGGTTGTTAACCTGGTGGGTTCCTGCTGATTCATACCTCCCACCTCTGATATTGAAAAGGTCCTACAGGTAAGTATGGGCTGAGTGGAAATCGGGGCACATGTTGCCAAACCTAGTCTCTTACTAACTTTTGCGGCCCATATCCAGTGTGCTGATGGTGCAAGTGAGAAGGAATCGCCATGCAGCCTCCCAAGGGGGTGTGTAGTAGAGATCCCCTCACCAGACAGAGAGACTGGGGACGTGTGTCCCAAGCCCGTGTGGGTGTAATTTGCAGGTCACCCAACCTTTCTTTCTTTCTTTCTTTTTTTAAGATTTTATTTATTTATTCATGAGAGAGAGAGAGAGAGAGAGAGAGATGGGCAGAGGGAGAAGCAGGCTCCCAAGGAGCAGGGAGCCCGATGCGGGACTCGATCCCAGGACCCTGGGATCATGACCTGAGCTGAAGGCAGACACTTAACCATCTGAGCCACCCAGGCGCCCCTCACCCAACCTTTCTGACCCTCGATTCCTTTGTCCGTAAAAGAAGGAGTTTAGAGTCACTGGCTTCTAAGGTCTCTTTAAGCTGCAACAGCTTTTCCTTCTCAGGGAGAGAAGCCAGGGACTTGAATTCCCCTTAAGATCACCTTCCGGGAGGGGCACCTGGGTGGCTCAGTCGTTAAGCGTCTGCCTTCGGCTCAGGTCATGGTCCCAGGGTCCTGGGGTCGAGCCCCGCATCGGGCTCCCTGCTCTGCGGGAAGCCTGCTTCTCTGTCTCCCACTCCCCCTGCTTGTGTTCCCTCTCTCGCTGTGTCTCTCTCTGTCAAATAAATAAATAAAAATCTTTAAAAAAAAAGATCACCTTCTGGGCCCATAGGTCGCATTGCCTGAGTCCTCTACTGCCAACATTCGTGTGGAAGAAGACATAGAAATACAGAGGAGACACACACGTGTGTGATACCTTTGAGATCCACTTACAGATAGGGGAGCTCCTGTCAGCAGCCTGCGGTGCGAGCCGGCAGCCTCTGCTGACTCCGTGGCAGCACCCCGCACGGCTAAACCCGCCTCGGGGCTGGGTGCGAACGCCCCATAGAGTCAGCGGCTAGCAAACGGAGCGCCCTGGGGTGTCCCCTGCGTCATGTGTGTGACAAAGTCTAGCCAGTGGGCCCTTAAACATACTCCGAGGCCATGAAAGGTTAGAATAACGAGAAGCGCTAGGAAGGTGTTTAACCTCATACACATGCATGCGTGTGCGTGTACGTGTGTATATATGTGCAATGCCTATGCACTCACATGTGAGACGTTTTATAAAGGAATACAGTCTGTAAGGTCAACTTTCACGTACAACAAATATATCTAAAGCCTATTGAGTAAATCACGCATTTCCAAATTGGTTCAGCCGAGTAACAATAATTAGACAGTCTCAAGTGTGGGATTTTCAGAATTTTGGGTCACATGCAGTTGTGGTAGGAGGAAGACAACTGAAGCAAACGATTTTCTCTTAAATTATGGGGGGGAATATACTATTCTAACTAAATTTTCATCTTTTACCAAGTTAATTACCCCACATTCAAAATGGCTCCTTATTTTATAAGCTTCATGTATGTTTCTGAGAGTCAGGATTTTTACTGGTTTGAGGATACAGCTTCCTTAGTTGTGTATACGGTTTTTTTTTTTTTTTTCTTTTAAAGATTTCATTCATCTATTTGAGAGAGAGAGCACAGGCAGGGGAACAGCAGAGGGAGAGGGAGAAGCAGGCTCCCCGCTCAGCAGGGAGCATGACTCGGGCTCAATCCCAGGACCCTAGGATCACGACCTGAGCCAAAGGCAGCCGCTTAATCGACTGAGCCACCCAGGCGACCCTACAGTTTTGTTTTTTTTTTTTTTTAAAGATTTTATTTATTCATTTGAGACACAGAGATACAGAGAGAGAGAGAGAAAGCATGAGCAGGGAGAGAGGCAGAGGGAGAGGGAGAAGCACGCTCCTCGCTGAGCCAGGAGCCCGATGTGGGGCTCGATCCCAGGACCCTGGGATCACGACCTGAGCTGAAGGCAGACGCTTAACCATCTGAGCCACCCAGGCGCCCCGACCCTACAGTTTTTTTTAAAAGGACGTGTTATTTTAAAATCTGCTTTACTAACTAAAACATTCTTAGTAAAAATAGAGGGAAGTTCTGTGTATGATGCATGGCATTCTAAGATATGAGTTGCCAGTAGAGGTCCTGTGGACTTTTCGGGTTGTCTCCAGTCTTTCACAGTTATAGGTAATACTGCAGCAAACATCTTGTAGTGAAATATTCATGTTCTGGCAGGCTGATTTCCTTAGGATTAAATTCTAGATCTGGAATCATAAGGCAGGCTTTTGGGAAATATGCCCAAGATGCCTTCCATGACGTATATACTGTTTATGCCCGACCACCCAACAGCCTAGGACAGTCTTGCCTTTCCCAAAACTTTGTCCATATTGGACATTTAAAAAAATTCTATGACTCGATAGGCAAAAAAGGTCATCCATCCTTCCTTCCTCCCTCCCTTCCTTCCTTCCTTCCTTCCTTCCTTCCTTCCTTCCTTCCTTCCTTCCTTCCTTCCTTCCAGTAGGCTCCACGCCCCTGAGATCAAAACCTGAACTGAGATCAAGAATCAGACGCTTAACCGACTGAGCTACCCAGGCACCCCCTAGTTATTTCATTTTTAACTTGCATTTTCTCAGGAACACGCAAAGTCGAACTTTGCGTCTTGCTAGCCATTTGTATTTTTTTCTTTTGTTCGTTACTGCTCACATCTTGTGTTCATTTTCCTATTGGGGGTGGGGCCTTTCTTGATTATTGTTATTCAGGGGGCAAATAGATCGCTGAAGTGCGCTGTGTGCTTTTCACACATTAATGGCTGGTTACGGTTTTTTCCTTTTTAATGTACTAGTGTTTATCATGTCATTGCCCCTGCCTGCTGGCTGTGTGCAGTCCATTCCCATTCTGCTGGCTCCTGGCTCCTGGGAATTGTGTGGTGGTCTTTGCGTTACTGCGCAGAAAGCATAACTATGTGGGGCTCTGTGGGTATGAATTTCCTGTGAGCTGTAGACCACCACCTGCAATATTCTCCAGCGTCTCTACTGCCTGGACAGAGAAGAACCCAGGTGTTTTAGAATAATGTCTAATGTGGTGTTGTGGAGAGAAAGCAGGAATCAGAGATGAACATCTCCAAGCTAGCTCAGGTCAGGGGGCAAGTGACTTAGGCTCTTGGGGCTGCAGTCCCCTGGAAATGCTGAGTTGTGTCTGTCGTGCTTGCCTTCTGCAAATGGAGGTTAGTAAGAGGATTGTCTCTGCTGAAGAATCAAGATGTCCTTGGCTTCCCAGTACGCTGGGCCCTCCTGCCACCGTTACTGCTCTGGCTGGCAGAAACCTGAAGGTCCGTCGAAGGCACAACATCACACCTCCGTATGTTCTAGTGTCCGCTCATTTAAGCGTTTGTCCATGCTTGTGTCTTTCTCCCTTCTGGTTTCTTTCACTGGGATGTGTTTGTGTTCATTTTAATGCACCTGCTGTGTGGTTTCCTTTGATAACGCCACCCCGAGACGTTTGATCACTCAGGGTATAAGTATGTCAAAATAAAATAAACAGAAGCCGTATAACCATAGATACAAACACATTCAAAAGAGTAAAGGGCTACTCAATCGCCAGTTACTATGTTTTAATTACCACGAGATCAGAAGAAGCACGATCTCTGTGGGCAGTCTTCAGGTGATCGCTCTGTTTCTGGTTACTGACCTGTATTTGTGTGGTCAGGTGCCAGGGAGCCTACAAAATTGAATCAGGCACAGATCTTATGCTCTCTTCTTGGGGAAGGATCTTATGCTCTCTTCTTGGGGAAAATAATCCATAACCAATTACTATAGACCAGGTGCTGAAACAACAGACATTTATTTCTCACAGTTGCAGAGGCTGCAATTCGAAGATGGAAGTGCAGCTGATTTGCTGGCTGGTGAGACCCATTTCCTGGTTTGCAGCTGGCTGTGCTCCTGCTGTGTCCTTACCTGGGAGAGAGTGGGGGAGAGCAGAGAGCAGGGCAGCAAGCTCTCTCTCGTACAAGCGTGCTGTCCCATTGCTGAGGGCTCCATCGTCATGACCTAATTACCTCCCAAAGGTCCCGCCACCCAACACCTTCCCGTTGGGGGGTGTTAGGATTTAACATACGCATTCTGGAGGGACACAGAAATAAACGTAAATGCTGTGATGCAGGGTAGACAGGAGAGAATCAGCCTGCCAGCCATGTCTTCCTCTCCCCGCTCCCTCCCTCCCTCGCTTCCTCCGTTCCTCCCTGTTACCTCACTGAGTCTTCACTGAAGCCCGCGTTGTGGTAGGCACTGTGCTAGGCCCAGGGACAGAAGTGGGTGCTACCAGTGTACCCAGGAGGAGCGACAGTAAATGAAAATAACACAGGTGAATTGAGAACAGTTTGGGGACAAACAGGCAGAGATTCAGTCCTTATGGGGGTTCAGCAGAAGAAAGGCTTATCTTTGTCAACAGGTCCAGGAAACGCTCCATGGAAAAGGTTGCACTTCATTTTGATCTTATAGAAAACAGGAATGGTGTCTGTGGGACGTCTCCTAAAGAGTGTGGATCAAAGCAGAGATACGGAAACCACAAGGCATGGGTGGCAGAGGAGGGCCCCTGGCCAAAACGTATGTTGCCGGAACGGGGGTCCCTGAGGAGTGGCAGGTGGCTTGGGAAGGATGAGAGGGGGAGCCTACAAAATCAAGCACTCTGGCCTTGATTTGGTGGTGGTGGGAGGAGGGGCTGGAAGTTTCCAGGGGAGAGGATCCAGCTATCTACTTTCCATGCTAATTATGACGAAAATGTGTGCATGTTTGTAAAATGCAGTCAGTGGAGGAGAGAAGAAGATTGGAAATGCCCATCACGGGGGATCTGTCACACGGAATACTTTATTTAACAGCCTGGAAAAGTCGCTGCAAGATGGCTTTGCTTTCAGAAAATTTAATTTGTGAAAGTTGTGATTAGAGTCCCCCTCAAATTTGTTGAAATGGGGCATTTCCCTGTCATTTCAGTGGGGGTTGGTTTGTAGTTCTAAGGAATTTTAATCTGCGTCTGCCTGAAGTAGGTTCTCCTTCCAGATAAGAACCCAGAGTAACTTACAGGGCTTTCAAGCCGGGCTACAATGACTGCCTGAAAGCAAGAGGGAAATGCCGAGTTGTGTCTGTGCAATTGTATTTAGACTTGATTGTGGTGGTGAACGCACAACTCTGCACGTTTACCCCGACCGGAGGTCGCTTGAATTTTACAGTGTTTAAACAATACCTTGGTAAAATTGGGGTGGGGTGTGGAGAAGAAAAGAGTTGTAAAAATGTTTTGTAACCTGAAGGCCTCCCAGATCCATAGCTAGATTCTAGGAATTCAAACGCGTGGTTTTAAAAACTTAAGTGGCTCACAAGAAAAGCGTGTAGATGTAGGGGGCAAGAATTTAGGTGAACCCAAAATCATTTATTGCTCATTACTTGTACCCTAATGCTTGTAGCATTTAAGTCCTTATTAACAACACGTCACACCCAATTAAAACTTAGGCGTCAGAGATGTTCCCAAAACTATTATTGAGCTGAATGAAATGTCTGCCATCATAAAATCTGATCTGATCTTTTCCTTCTAACTGCTTCTGACGATTTCCAGCGAGTTTGTGGCACTCCACTCTGGTTCACGTGAGGTTGGTCACAAGAGACCGTGGCTCCTACTAATAACTAAAAAATGGCCATAAAAGTTATAAAATCATAGCTTTAGAAGAACTCAGCAGACCCTGCTCTTCGTGTAAAGAGCTCTTCTCCCCTTTGGCATTCTCCTCATACATTCTTCATAGTACTTTTCAAAATGAGCTTGAATTTTTAAGGAATTAATACTGCCTTGCCTTCTAGACCAGGGTTTGGCAAACTACAGCCCAAGAGCCAGATCCCCTGGGCCCAGGGTTTGAGAAGCCTTTCTGGCTGGAGGATTAAGGATCAAGGATTGATCCCTCCAAGGTTGGTAGCCAGGGGCACTTAATGTCACCGTTTTTCAGATGATAATAATCTAGTTTTGGAGGGACATGCCAAGCCAAGGATTAGTTTCAGGAGTAGCGTTTAATACTCAGATCAAGTGGTTAGAAAAATGGAGATATGGAATTGGGGAGGGGAAGGTCCCATAGAGCACAGATTCTCCGCACTGGCAGAAAATTGAGATTGCTAGAAGGCTTTCGCTCAGATACGGATTTGCAGGCATGCGTGTCCTCATCAGCCCCTACCTCTGCCAGGCCTGGCTTCTGATGGGATATGGTTGAGGAGAGCTTAGATTTGTATGTCTGAAGTCATCCCCTACACTCCTTCAGAATGCTGTGGAGAATTGGAGGCGTGGGTTACGGAAACAAGATGGACCAGGAGTGCAAAGTGGTTGACCCTAAGGAGTGCATGCTGGGGGTTGACTGGATGTGCCCTCCTATATTTGGTGGAAATGGTCTGCCTTAAAAAAGCTATAAAACCAAAACATCAGACAAAAACATTGCTCTGCTCTCGTCCATCAGGGCAGGGGTTATTCTGGGCGGGAGGGAAGTGAGGCGTTGGGGTAAGGACAGAGTCTGAAGAGGCTGTGTGTATCTGCAGCATTATAGTGCTTTTACAAACCCCGGAAATAAATTTGGAAAGCATAACCTCACGCCTGGGAGGAGCATAAAGCCTCGAATATTTATGACATTTTCCTTTTCATTTAGATCAGCTTCAAATTGGTAACAGCTTCCCATGCCCTGTGGAAAGAGCTGTCCAGGGGGTCAGAAGGCAGAGGGAACTTTTCTTTTCCCTGTGTCTCCTGTGGTTTGCATTTCATGTCCGCTTCCGTTATATTCTGGTCCGACGTTGGTTGACCTGTGCTGAGAGGGGGGGATCCTGGCTGGCTGCACGTGCGGCCAAACCAGAGCACCTGAACACCCATCAGAAGAGATGGCAGGTCTCCACTGGGGCCGTGGGGTGACCGGTGGCATCCCTGAGGACACTCTTGTGTCCTGCAGCTTGGAAGACTAGTGGCGTCCTGGTGAGTCACAGGTCAGACTTGCAGAGCAGGCTGAGTGCAGTCTGTGGCCAGTGGCTGAGCAACGGCATTGGCCATTCCCACTCGCCCCTGAAATCCTGATTTCATCAGTTCGGCCACTTCTAAAAAAAAAAAAAATCGCAGTTGGTATCAGGCTTGCCCACACTTTGAACTTTGCACAAAACATATTTTTAGGAAAGCCAAAAACAGAGAATGCCAGGAGAAAACTCAGCTAACAGATCACATGCAAATGTCATTTTTATTCCATTTGTCTGTGCTTCTGATTCTAACTGGCCTGGAGGTTTGATTGGCAGAGGGAATTTGCCTCATTCTGTTTAAAAAAAAATTTTTTTTGTTTTGTTTTTTTCCCCAAATGTCACATCTTGGAACCAGGAATGACAGTCTCTAGCCGTAAAAACAAAAGAGGCCTGGAATAGATTCAAAACACGTGTTCTGAAAACAGAGTTGGATACTTGCAGGGCCATCACGGATTATGATCTCTAAATGTAGGAGTTTTCTGTGATTGAACACTAGCCCTTCCTGAAATCTGTGCTTGTGCATTTGGTTTTGGAATCTCTCTATTAATCTGTTCTCCTCCACTTAACTACAAATGACGTATCAGTCTCTCTAATTTCACTTCATTCTTGTTACCATCCAAGTTCCTACAAGCAAAAATAAAACCCAAAGGAAGCAAATCTTTTTATCCATCTGTTAGGACAATGAAGAAATAACATTCATCTGATTTCCTAAAGTAATTGCTTTCCCCACATTAGAATCACAGAAAAGAGAGCCTATTTGGGGTTGGCAGAGAGAGAAAAACTTTAGTGAAGACATTGCAATAAAGAAAGGACTGAATTGAAAATGATTTCAGGGCTCGTATCCTCCCACAAGGTGATTCTATAAGATACAGCGTTGGGGCGCCTGGGTGGCTCAGTTGGTTAAGCGACTGCCTTCGGCTCAGGTCATGATCCTGGAGTCCCGGAATCGAGTCCCGCATCGGGCTCCCTGCTCGGCAGGGAGTCCGCTTCTCCCTCTGACCCTCCCCCCTCTCATGTGCTCTCTCTCAAAAAAAAAAAAAAGACACAGTGTTGGATAACAATAAAAAAATTTAAAAAAAAAAGAAGGCACTTAAAAGGGGAAAAAAAAAAAGACACAGCGTTGGAACAGGACTTAGGGAAACTGCTCTCTCCATCCTCACCAGTGTATCTCTCCATTCGTTTGGTAGATGTTATTTGCATGCTTGGACACTGGGATAAGACAACCAGACAGCCTCCTTACCTGCAGGGGGGCTCACCGTCTGCGAAGTCCTGTGGTCATCTGGCATCTCCCAGGAAAGAGTGGGCGGGGCCATTATTGCTGGGTGTTCATGCTGCTTGAAATGTTTCTAGAGTGTTTCTGTCTGTTCCTTAGTGAATTGGTCAGTTGACTGGTTGATTACCTCTCTGGCGTTCCCATGCCTTGCCCATCATCTCCTTTTCCCACGTCACTTGGCTTCCGTGGTGTGTAGACAGAAGAGCTTTCTGCCTGTTCTTCCCCAAGGTGATGTGAGTCTGTTGGGATTTCCCTGGGAGACAGGAAGATCAACGGAGACACCAGGGATTCCTTCAGGAGACCTGTACTCAGGCGTGAGTGTCCCTTGCGTGCCCAGCCACCTGGTGTGTACAAGCCCAGTGAGGAGAGTGGAGATTGAACCACGAGTCACTGGAGAGTGAAACCAGGCCCGTGCTGGGGGCGACCAGGAACCGAGGGCCCTGTGTAAGGGGGAGCAGAGAACTGTGACCCAGAGAGAGAATTCCAGTGCTGTCCCAGGGCTCATCATGAACAGATGGGATCTGGAAATAAAGCTGCCACCTCTCAGATACGGAAACCGCATTTAGACGTGGGCCTGGCCATCTCCACACCCAGATCAAAAATGTCGATGTGAATTCGAGCAGTGTGCATGGGGTTTCCAGAGCATTTGCTGTGTGTGTGTCTGTATGTGTATGTGTGTGTGTATATATATATATTCTTTTTCCTTTTGGCCCTTTAGTCCTTTCTGCCCTATCACAGGGTGTTTGGGCCGCTGAGCGGCATTCACCGTGGCCTTTCCTGGGGATTTTCCTCTTCAGATTCGTTCCGTTTGGCTTCGCTGCCCTGTTGCAGATCTTTCTCCTCCCATTGCCCCCGCAGCGGCCAGGCCCATGAGGAAGAACGGCGTGGTGCGGGGTCCAGCCCCGGAGCAGGTCACGGGGCTCGGGGAGTCTCCAGTGCATAGAGCCTGCCAGGCCTCCCTCCTCCTGGACCTGCAGGAGCAGCGTTCCCCGTGGTAACATGTCATTAGCATGTTCTTCGGGACAGTGAGCAACCTAAGCTGCATATCAGTTGCTCGGACTCTAGAATGCAGCTGCCTTTTCAGTGTTCCCTTGTACAGCTTGACCCGCCGCTCCCGTGTGTACCTAGGAGCAGATGCTTCGATGCTTTTGCTGGCAAATCCCTAAGACATCCTTATTTTCTTTATCTGTGGATCTTACTATCACCATTGACTTTGTACTTGAAGATTCAAAAAAGCGGAGCGCGGGGATATACATACATTATTACACAGAGACCGACAGAGATGCGTCTAACACGTCCGCAGCAGACACACATGCAGATGCACACACATACACACACGTTCTCTACTCAGCAGTCACTGGAAACCTATTAGAAACAGATCGGAACACGACCCTACCAGAGCCCCAGGTTCCCACTTGTGGTCCTTCTTCTTGTGACCCTGATTTCCTGAATTCCTAACTGGAGTAAGAAAAACCCATTAGTGGTTTTATACCTTTGACTTTGTAAGTTTGGTGGCGTGGAGGAGTAAAGAAAAAATAAGGGGGTGGGGACAAGGTTGGCGCTGAAATTGCTGTGCTAACGTAAGTCTAACTGCAGTGCGGTGTTGGGGTGCAGCGCATTGCTAGGACCAGGAGAGACCATGCAGCATGCATGCCTCCCCTGGGGAACAGTCCTGCAAAGGATGCCCCACCAGGAAGACAGGAAGTACTTTGTGCCTGACAGAAGCCGGGACGTGGCCCTTGGGCAGACTCTGTGCAGCCCATCTTTTGCTCCGAGTCCTTATTTCACATCTGTGACTTCTCTTGTGTTTCTGGGCAGATCTCCGCACATCCTGTCTAATGCACTCTGCAAATAGAGCTCCTTTTTCGTTAAAGTATGAAATGTGAGGGCGCCTGGGTGGCTCAGTCGTTAAGCGTCTGCCTTCGGCTCAGGTCATGGTCCCAGGGTCCTGGGATCGAGTCCCGCATCGGGTTCCCTGCTCGGCGGGAAGCCTGCTTCTCCCTCTCCCACTCCCCCTGCTTGTGTTCCTGCTCTCGCTGTCTCTCTGTCAAATAAATAAATAAAATCTTAAAAATAAAAAAAAAAGGTATGAAATGTGAATCCGGATGGCCAAAAGCACTTAGATTTAAGCGAGACATTGTAGCTAATTGAATTGTGAGTGTCTGTTAGGTGGTGGATATTTAGTTAAGTAAGCGGCACCAGGTGCTTTCCTGCAGGTCTGTGGGTGCTGTATTTCAAGCATGTTCACAGGAGAGGAGAAAACCTGCAAACGTGGCTCAGCTCTTTGAAATGAAATACTGGGGAGGCGTTTGTAAATTGTCGTGAATTAGGTTTTATGAGCTTAAGAGGCACAGTGGGTGAAACGGACGGGGACGTAAGGGCATTCATTCCCCCGAAGCAGGTCAAACCTACCTGTCGCGGCAAGGCACCTGAGCTGTGAGTTACGAGTCGCAAACTGCGTTCTCAGCTCGACAGAGTTTAAATGCGATCGGTAACCAAACAGCTGCTTGACTCTGATCTCTGAACATCCGTTGCTATGTTCAAGTTATTTTGAAAACTTCTAGTTTCTTTTAGTGTGTACCTGATAACGTATTTTTTTCTGAAATATCTAACTTCCTGGAACCGGGTTAATATTTTAAGCTCTTGTGCTTGGCTGTTTTGCCACCATGTGTCTTCTAAGCCTAGGCGGTGTGTTCAGCGTCTTGCCAGCAGACAACAAGACTGCCCTTTCTCTGGGCCCCGCTAGGACTTGAGCTCCTGTGTCCTCTTCCAGATATGGAGAGCTTCTAGCTTCTAGGTGGGGCAGGGTCCGGCTACGTCTGGCTGTGCTCTCCACAGCGCAGGGTGGGAGGCTGGCCCCAGCTGGCTGACCGTGGGGAAGGGGAGGGAATTGGGCATGGTCTGGGCTCTGCTCTTGAGCATCTGCTGAACCTGGAGGGGCCTGTTCTCCCGAGGACATGGTCAGAGGGACATGCGCAGGGCGCACTGGACTTACAGGACAGCAGCCTGGGGGTTGGGGGGGTGCAGGTTGGGACATCTGTAACACTCAGGCGAGGCATCCTGTCTCAGGAGGCTGGCTCACTCCTAGGTCACAAGGCGGGTGCT
Organism: Mirounga angustirostris; assembly: GCF_029215605.1. Classification (NCBI taxonomy): domain Eukaryota; kingdom Metazoa; phylum Chordata; class Mammalia; order Carnivora; family Phocidae; genus Mirounga; species Mirounga angustirostris. Next base: position 6,843,900 of record NW_026991719.1, read on the forward strand.
GGAATGAGGCTCCTGCCCTGGGTGTCAGGAGGAAAGCCTTATCTGCTTGTTACTTAGTAGGTTACGTCTCTTCTGGGTTGCTGGTGCTCTGTCTGCTGCTTCTCCCGTTGCTGCCCTTCTTAAGAGTTTCCTTTAACAACACGGTTGTCTCCTCAATGCAAAAACTGCTCTTCCCTGAATGGAAGATTCCATCAGAGGCTCGTTCTATGACTCAGGTCAGAAGAAACCATGTGTTGGCAAAGGCGTGATGGCCCCTTGCTTTGTTGCAAGTTTGATCGTTGTTAGCCCATGAGCGTTGGCTACAGCACAGATAACCACACACGTGAAGCCTGCCCGTGGGAGTGTTTTTTCGGAGGGGGGGACCTTTCCGTGGGGGAGTGTGTGTGTGTCTGTACATATTAAACACATGCATATGTGCCTAGAAAGTAAAGATAGAACTGGAAACGGATCACAGGATGGAAAGACCAGTGAACCACTTACAGTTCCCAAAAGTCTGTTTTTCTCATTTTTAATAATACCTGACTGATTTTAAAGGTCTTATTAATAAATGGATTTGTGGCTCATGTTAGAAAGTTCTATCCCTTTGCATATGGCAATTTCCCAAAGTAAGCCACATAAAAATACTGTTGCAACACAAAATAAGTATTTCTGAATATAGCCGTATGAGAATTTTCATCAACATTGTTTTTAAAAATGTTTGTGTGAATTTTTTTGCCCCAGAATGCAACTTGTGTGTGCATGTATGTGTGTGTGTGCATCTGATACGTGTGCATGTGTTTTTAATACTTCCCATCCTGTGACGTGGTGTGCCAACATCCAGCCTGATGTCGTCCAGCACGTGTTTGGATTTTGTCTCTTGCATTACAAATTGCAGTGGAGACAGGTGTGGGAAAACTTTGTATATGAATTTAATTCCTTAAAATGATCTAAGAAGGTTATCCAGATCTGGGTTCTAGTCCCATCTGGAGAGAAGATGTTACTTGGAATCACTTGCTCATTTTTATACTTTCTCCCTCTAGACAAGCAGATGCCCAGGGTCCAGAAGCCTTTACGACAGCACAGCAGGACTCTCAGAAGCCGTCCCAGCTCTCTAAGCCACCTCCCGCCTGGGAAGCTCCAGAGGTGCCCCAGGAGGCCCGCAGCCGAGCGGGGACCCTACCTCGAGATTACAGATACCCAGAGGAAACGCTCGGCCCAGGACCACACGTGCCGAGCGCCCCCTCGGCCCTGCACACTCAGGGGCAGGACCCAAGGCCCGTGAACACTGCACCGCTCCCCAAGAAGCCGGCCCCACAGAGGCCACCACCACCCAAACGGGAACCCAGGCAACTCAAGGGCCTGGCCGGTGGCACACCTGGGGCTGCTCACCTAGGTGCCCCCAGCAGGCCCCTTTCCCCCCAGTCCCCGGAGGCCCTGGAGGCGTGTGTGGACCGCCTGTCCCTGTCCCACAGCCCCTGTGCCTTGGTGGAGAAACTGAGCAGTGCGCAGCCCAAAGACGGTGTGAGGGCCTCTGGCGAGCACGGCAAGCGGCATGTAGATGAGCACACAGGCTGCCCTAAGCGTGAGGCCCTGCTCCCTTCCAAGTTCCGGCCCCTGCAGACGTCCGCCATGGAGACCTCTCGCTCCCCTTCTCCTCAGTTCGCTCCCCAGAAGCTGACAGACAAACCTCCCCTGCTGATCCAGGAGGAGAATTCTGCAAGGTACTATTCTGGGACAGTGGCCCTGTGCGCTTCCCCTTTCCTGAGCTCCTGTAGGAGGTTTGTGGTGCATCTTTCCTGGGTGGTGGACACCGGGTACCTTGCTTCAGCTACACACATTGGATTTTAAGTTGCCTCTGGGGACTGACTCCATGAGGGAGAATCCACAGCTCCAGCGGTCAGTTGGATTTTGAACTTGGTTGGGGGGCTGTCCTGTTCCACAGGAGCAAGGGGGATGTGATAGAGGTGGGGGGCCATCCCCTGTCCCTTTCACCCAAGGCCAGCGTTGATATATGCATCACCCACAGGCATGTGCCCATCAGCGCTGTGTGTTCCCTAAGCACCTGTTTGTAATCAGAATCCGGTTTAAACTAAGCAGGAGACCTTCAGGAGAAAATGGTGTTTTTCATAATATCCAGTATTTCCATGCTGTTTTTTCTTTTTCTTTTTGAAGATTTTCTTTATTTGAGAGAGAGAGTGCAAGCAAGCACGGGGTAGGGAGGGGCAAAGGGAGAGGCAGAGAGAGAGAGTCTCAAGCAGACTCCCCACTGAGCATGGAGCCCAATGTGGGGCTTGATCCCCAGGACCCTGAGATCATGACCTGAGCTGAAACCCAAGAGTTGGCCGCTGAACCAACAGCCCTCCACACTGTTTTTCTGTGTCTTAGGTGAAAAGCCAGGCTGGTATACACTTTTTGTTAAAGCAGAGGAAACATCTATTCTAGTGCATGGTGCTGTTGTTACAATTTCAGGCACGGGATTGTCTGTCATGCCCATTGAGACGTTGATAAGTGTGGTCGGGCAGGGGACTGACAGGAGCACCGACTGTTTCCTTTTTCCCTCCTGTCTGAGGGCCTTTGAAGAACTGAGAACTGGAAGAGTGGAGAATTTTCTTTTCTTTTTTTTAAGATTTTGTTTATTTATTTGATAGAGAGAGACAGCCAGAGAGGGAACACAAGCAGGGGGAGTGGGAGAGGGAGAAGCAGGCCTCCCGCTGAGCAGGGAGCCCGATGCGGGGCTTGATCCCAGGTCCCCGGGATCATGACCTGAGCCAAAGGCAGACGCTTAACGACTGAGCCACCCAGGCGCCCCAGAAGTGGAGAATTTTCATCTTGTTCTCTAGACCAGTGGTTCTCAAGCTGGGGAAGGGCCATTTTGCCCCCGGGGGACATCTGGCTGTGTCTGGAGAGGTTTGGGGTGTCACAACTGAAGAGGGAGCGTTGCTCCTGGCATCTCGCGGGCAGAGGTAAGGGATGCTGTGCCACATCCTGCGGTCCCCAGGTCCGCCCCGCAGCCAGGAACGCTCTGGCCTGGCATGTCCCCAATTGTCCCACACGGCCGCCAACAGTCACATGGGGCCATGGGAACATCCGTTAGTGAGAAATATAAATCCCGCACATCATTCGGAACAGCGTGCAGCTGGGGGCACTGATACTGCTTGTTTCCATCGTTCCCAGAAAGGTCTGTTGGACCTTCCTGTTCTAGAGTCTCAAGCTATTCTTTTTTTTTTTTTTTGAACTTCAAAATATCTCCGCAGGGAGGACATTCCTGGTATCATCTTGCGTGTCCAAGTGTGGCATTGAACCCACAGCTGCCCCGGGGGCCACAGCTGTGCTTTATGTCGTTTACGATGTGGGTATCACTGAAATGTCCTTGCCGTGGCAGGTGACACTGCAAGTCGTGAGAGGAAGGAGAGGCTGTCTGTGGTGGGGCAGGTATGTGACACTGTGGCAAGCAAGCCAGCCTCAGCCCCTCCATCCTGCGTCCTGCGGAGCTAGGGCGAGCAGCATGGGCCCCTCGGACAAACACCGCCACGTGCCCCACGGTGCTCCTGACCCGTGTTCGCCCTAGAAGCAGGCAGTGGCTTTCATTTTTCCTTGCCTGAAGCAAGTGTTGATTTTCGCATTCTGTCTTTCCTGTGAGCTAGAGAGGCATTTCAGTAAGCCGTGACGATACTGTAGAAGATCCTGGCGGGGGGTGGGGGGAGGGCGGGGGGTCTTTGGGGACCCACAGTGTTGAGTTTTCTCATCCGCCATGTCCTTGGGGCCAGAAAGGGTTGGCTTTGCAGTATGTCCCTTGCTGTACAAGTACTCACAAAGAGCTGAACTCTGGTCGGCGTCCGGACCCATCCCCAAATACGTCCTCTCTGCTCTTCTCGGGAAGCACGGGGCGGGGGCGGGGGAGGGGGCGCCAAGGGTGGCCATGCCGCTTCCGAAAGTTGCTACCAAGGAAGTCGCTCATAAGGGACTGAATTACCGTTCCCCACGGTGTGTGCTGTCAATCAGTCCTGGTGTGAAAGCGTGGAATCCCAGTGACCGACGAGACAAAGGAGAAGCCAGGGCCCAGGGGTCCTGGCTCTGCTCGGTGTCCACAGTCAGCGACCGATGGGTCCGCGAGGAAAGCGTGCCTGGGGCAGGGCTTCCCACGCTGCCTGTCACTTGAGCTCGGCTCAGAGATACTGTTCTTGCCCTGCCCTCTGCGGACTTCTGGAGTTCTGGAGCTTGAGCTGCTCCCCTCCTCTCCCTCCATGTCTGGTGTCTCCCTCCTTCCAGTTACCCCTCGATCACGAGTGTGCGTGTGCCGGCCGCCTGCCGGGGTGCCCGCCGGGGGTGGGGGGTCAGGGCAGGCTCCCACACTCGCGCACCTGCTGAGCAGTTCCCGTGGGCCAGGCGCCGAGCTGCCGAGACCAGCAGGGTGCAGCATTCCTTCCCTCTGGGGAATTTCTGAATGGGCATTCATGTTCCCCCCCCGCCCCCCAAAATGCATCAACTCTTGTCCTGAAACTAGGTAGCTTACTTTCAAATCTTGAAAAGTTCTCTCCGGGCTTCTTGTTGAAACTACAAAATGGAGACGCTGACCGGCAGCATCTTTGGCCGTGGCCGGTGACAGGGATTTGATCACGCCTAGAAGCGTTCTCAGGAGCGTTTTCCCGAGAGCCTGTTCCCATTTGGGAGTGTCCGAGCATAGAGTGCCGGGACGGCTCCCTCACGGCCACGGGCACAGCATTAGCCCTGTCACCTCGAGCCTGTGCGTTTGAGAGGCTCCCGAGGGGGTCCTGGAGTCGCCGCGAGCTGGCGCGGCGTGCGGCTGACGGGCTCCCTCGGCAGTGGGTGCGAGCAGAGCTGCGTGGAGCGCTTGCTGTTGGGAGCGGGGCTCGGGGCACCCCACCTTCTCCGTCCCTCTGCTCTTGCCTGTTGGTTCAGAATTGATGAGCTCTGGTTGCGGTAAGGTCTGATCCGTTGTGTTTTGTCCTGGCTTTGAAGTAAAAGTTCATCAGACTTTTTTAAATGTGGAAGTCTGGACAGTTTTTGAGAGGAGAGACCATGTATGCTTAGAAAAGATCAGGAAGAGATGCTTTGCTGGAAAGTGTAGGTCAGCGTGTGAAGAACGTGTTCTCATTGTGTTCTTTTTTCGTGTCCTCCTGCCCTGGAAATCCAGTTTCGCCACAAGTCGGAGAAGATAAATAGAGGTGGACTTAGAAGTCAGTACGAGGGCGGCGCCTGGCTGGCTCAGTCAGGAGAGCATGGGACTCTTGATCTCAGGGTTGTGAGTTCAAGCCCCACATTGGGCATAGAGCTGACTTTAAAAAAAAAAAATTCAGGGTGGGGGGATGGGTTAGCCTGGTGATGGGTATTAAAAAGGGCACGTATTGGGGCACCTGGGTGGCTCAGCTGTTAAGCGTCTGCCTTCGGCTCGGGTCATGATCCCAGGGTCCTGGGATCGAGCCCCACATCGGGCTCCCTGCTCAGCGGGAAGCCTGCTTCTCCCTCTCCCACTCCCCCTGCCTGTGTTCCCTCTCTCACTGTGTCTCTCTCTGTCAAATAAATAAATAAAATCTTAAAAAAAAAAAAAAAAGAGGGTACGTATTGCATGGAGCACTGGGTGTTATATGCAAACAATGAATCATGGAGCACTACATCAAAAACTGATGATGTAATGTATGGTGATTAAATAAATACATACATACATACATACATAAATAAAATTTGGTAATAGGTGGTCCAGGTTTCTAAGTGTGGAATGAAAGGAATGAAGAGGGGTTCTTGTCTCTCTGTCTTTGCTTAGATAAGATACCAAAAGTTTCCTTCTGGAGTTTAGCACATGTAAATGGTATTTTCTACAACGCTGGCCTTTTAAAATTTATTCACAAAGAAGGCATTAGGCGAGGACTGTACATGAATACCTAGATAAAACATCTAATGATTTCTACTGGAGGAGAGAAGAGAATACAAAATTATTTTAGCCTGTGCAGTGCAGTGAACAGGGAAGAAAACATACTGTGTTCCCCGCTGCCAGATACGAGGCAAAGAAAAGCATTTAATTTAGAGCACTGGAGCATTCCTTGTGCTGCACAAAATTCGGTCCATTAGGGTCACGTTGTAGAAGTGATCTTAGCCCACTAAGTTAGAAACAGGTGTGGGACTTTGGCTTCATGATTTTGACTTGTTTTTTCCTTCCCTTGTGGGCACCAGCAGATGGCTCTCTTTCTCCAATATGTCCTTTAAAAAATAACTTGAAACAGTTTTGTCCCGGTGGCCCTGGTCCCACAGGGTCCCTGGGTGTGGTCCGGCAAGGTGTAGCTGAGGGCACCAAGTGGCATTTAGGGTATCCTGCATGAAGCCCCATCACACCGACCAGTTCCATGTTGTCTCTCTTCCGTGTGGGTCCTCCCCCGCTCCTTTCACTGCGAAACCTTCTTTATTAATTTTTTTCTTTTCTTTTTGTTTTTGTTTGTTTGTTTTTTGTGGTTTTTTTTTTTTTTTAGAGAGCATGTGCGAGCGGGGGACAGGGAGGGGCAGGGGAGGGAGAGAGAGAGAGAAAATCTTAAGCAGGCTCCATACCCAGCGCAGAGCCCCACGTGAGGCTCAGTATCACGACCCTGAGATCATGACCTGAGCCGAATCAAGAGTCAGACACTCAACCAACTGAGCCACCCAGGTGCCCCCCCGCCTTTTTTAAAGCAAACTCACACACCTTTTAAAGCAAGCCCAATGTGGGACTTGAACTCATAACCCTGAGATCAAGACCTGAGCTGAGATCAAGAGTCAAGCGCTTAACTGACTGAGCCACCCAGGTGCCAACCCCGTCTTTTTTTTTTTTTTTAAGGAAAAGTGTGTCCTCAGTGAGTCACTTAAACTAATGCAGAAGCAGTGTGCCCTGTGTTTGCTGCCAGATCCTTGTGTGGCTGGTTTGAGAAGCCGTGTGAAGGGTGGCTTGAAGTGGTGGAAGGCAGGTGGAGGGTGACGGCCGGTGCACACAGCACGTGAGGAAGCTTCAGATTGGGGCCAGCGGATGCGTGGTGCTCAGTGTCCACTCAAAACATAGCCGCTCTGTAGGGAAGTCCTCCCGCGGCCCCAGAACCACGCAGGCTTGTGAACGTGTGCATGATGACCGGCATGAAAACAAGTGCTCAACCATCCACCTCTCAGTAAGCCCGGGGATCCAGCCTCAGGCGTCTGTAGCTTTGTGGGTGACTTTGAAAATTGAAGGTGCCCAGATGCTCAAGGTCAGGAAGCGGGGCCTCCTCCACCTCCATTCCCCGTCCTGGGTCGTGGGATCATAGAGGTTCTCCCTCCACTGCAGTGGCCGCACGTCCCCCAGCCGTCAGGGCAGGCGAGGGACCGGCCGCTTTCTGTCCCGGGTAGCAGTCCGTACGGCGGCTCACTTGGTGTTTTCAGCACACGGCTCTTGTCTTTCCAGAATTGAGCGGGTGATGGACAACAACACCACGGTGAAGATGGTGCCCATCAAGATCGTGCACTCGGAGAGCCAGCCTGAGAAGGAGAGCCGCCAGGGCCTGACCCGCACCGCCGAGCTGCCCGCACTGCCCAGCGGGCTGGAGAAAGACCAGATCAAGACGCTCAGCACGTCCGAGCAGTCCTACTCGCGCTTCTGCCTGTACTCCCGCCAGGGTGCCGAGCCTGAGCCCCAGCGCCCCAGTGCCCCAGCGCCCGGCACCAAGGACGGCGGGGCCTCTCCTCCCGGCCTCAGCTACGTGAAGGCCAAGGAGAGGACAGCCGAAGACCTGAAGTCGGAAGAGCTGGCCCGGGAGATTGTGGGCAAGGACAGGTCCCTGGCCGATATCCTGGACCCCAGTGTGAAGATCAGAACCACCATGGACCTCATGGAGGGCATCTTCCCCAAAGACGAGCACCTGCTGGAAGAAGCTCAGCAGCGCCGGAAGCTGCTCCCCAAAGTCCCGTCTCCGAGAAGCACGGAGGAGAAGTGAGTAAGGCTGCCTTCCGTTCTGCAGCTGGCCGAGCGTGCTTCTGCCCTCTCCGCAGCTCTCAGGCTTCAGGGGGCAAGGGGCTGGTCCATGGATCTGTTTTCACGATGGCTTCTCGGGGGCACATTTTCATAAGCACTGCCCAGTGCTTGCAGCCCATGTTGGCTGTTTTGTGACCCTCCCAAAAGAGCCACTGAGGCCCGTTCCTGCAGATGCCACCTTGGGGGCCTGGAAAGATGTGAAAATACCACAGTTCCTGCGCATTCTTATCTTGAGGCCCATGTGGTTCAGGGTGATGCCCACAGGCTCCTTTCTCAGCTGGGACAGTGTCTCCCCCCAGGGGACAGTTGGCAATGTCCAGAACGTGTTTAGTTGTCACACCTGGGAGGTGCTGCCGGCATCCTGTGGGTGGAGGCCGGGGAGGCTTTCGACAGCCTACCGAGCCCAGGAGGCCCCCATAGCGGAGAAGGCCCCGGATGTCCGTCCGTGCTTACGAAGGAGGCTCTGTGCTCCTGGTGATGGAGCACAGTGAGTGGGTGCGTTGCCATGGGTAGCTAGACTGTGCTTTGCGGCCTGTCTCGTTCGCGGGCTGCCTGCCCGGGCCTGTGTGGTCGCATCTGTCCTGGCGGTGTCCGCTGTCTCCGTAAGCACCCTTCGCGGACAGTAGGTGGGAGCACCAGCAAAATGCAGCACAGAAGGGCAGCGGGGGTGAGGCGGGCCCGAGCCAGGGGGCGCGGACATGGCGGCAGGTAGAAAGGTGCAGGTTGCATCTGGGGCCTTGAGGCCTCCCTTACAGGTAGCTGTGTGCACGTACTCCTTGTGGACCTTAGGCTCCCGGCGAAAGCTCTCCCTGTACTCCGTTCCCTCCCAGGGGGAGATTTTTAGACATCCCTGCTTACTTGACCTTTTCCCCTTTTTTTTTTTTTTAATTTTTTTTAAAGATTTTATTTATTTATTTGAGACAGAGAGAATGAGAGAGAGCAAGCACATGAGAGGGGGGAGGGTCAGAGGGAGAAGCAGACCCCCTGCCGAGCAGGGAGCTTGATGAGGGCGGGACTCGATCCCGGGACTCCAGGATCATGACCTGAGCCGAAGGCAGTCGCTTAACCGACTGAGCCACCCAGGCGCCCGACCTTTTCCCCTTTTTAAAAAACCGTATTTACGTAGACTTGAGGAGTATCCATTTGGCGACGCATTTTTTAGATCTAACACTGTCACCTACTCCCCTGCCCCCTTTGGCTGCCTCTTGCCCCTGGCTGTTGTCCTGGTGTTGGCACCACCGTTTGCTTGTCACAGAGCAGGCCGTGGGCTGGAAGGAGGCGTCTGGGCACGGAGTCACGGCCGGTTCAAGTTCTGACCTTGTTCCCCAGGAGAGAGGAGCCGGCCGTGCCCGTGGCCATGTCCCTCGCCACCAACTCGACCTACTACAGCACGTCGGCCCCCAAGGCAGAGCTGCTGATTAAGATGAAGGACCTGCAGCAGCAGCAGAACCCAGAGGACGACTCGGGGAGTGACTTGGACCACGACCTGTCGGTGAAGAAGGTAGGAGAGCCCGTCGTCAATGACGGCATGCTCGGAGGCAGGCAAGGGGCAGCGTGGGCCCTGTGCCACGTGTCCGGGGCGTTTGTGTTCAGCTTTTCTGCAGGACAGTGACATTTGGGGAAGCAGGAGTGAGCCCTTCGTGACCAAGTTGTTCCACAATTGGGCCTTTTCCCTCACGGTCTCCTTACCGTCTTTTTTTTTTTTTTTAAGATTTTTTTTTTTTTTAAGATTTCATTTATTTTGAGTGAGAGAGAGTGAGCAAGTGAGGGAACACAAGCAGGAGGAGTGGGACAGGGAGAAGGAGACTCCCCGCTGAGCAGGGAGCCCGATGCGGGACTCGAACCCAGGATCCTGGGACCATGACTTGAGCCGAAGGCAGACGCTTCACCAACTGAGCCACCCAGGCGCCCCTAAGATCTTATTTATTTACTTAGAGCTGGAGAGGGAGGAGGGGCAGAGAGAGAAGCAGATTTCCCGCTGAGCAGGGAGCCCGATGCAGGACTCGAACCCAGGATCCTGGGACCATGACTTGAGCCGAAGGCAGACGCTTCACCAACTGAGCCACCCAGGCGCCCCTAAGATCTTATTTATTTACTTAGAGCTGGAGAGGGAGGAGGGGCAGAGAGAGAAGCAGATTTCCCGCTGAGCAGGGAGCCCGATGCGGGACTCGAACCCAGGATCCTGGGACCATGACTTGAGCCGAAGGCAGACGCTTCACCAACTGAGCCACCCAGGCGCCCCTAAGATCTTATTTATTTACTTAGAGCTGGAGAGGGAGGAGGGGCAGAGAGAGAAGCAGATTTCCCGCTGAGCAGGGAGCCCGATGCAGGACTCGATCCCCTGACCCTGTGATCGTGACCTGAGCTGAAGGCAGACACTTGACCGTCTGAGCCACCCAGGCGCCCCTCTTTACCATCTTTGTATAGTAAGATCCAAGGTCATATTAAATGGGTACCATTCTCCTTCAAAAAGTTCATATGATATGTCCCTTCTATCCCATTTAAAATCTAGGGACTAGGGCGCACACTCGTGCTCACTTGCTCTCTCTCTCTCAAATAAATAAAATCTTTTAAAAGATAAATAACAGTAAATTCTAGGGACTTAATTGTATGACCTCTAGCAACTCACATGTTCTCCCTGCCTTCCCTGAGTGGGAGCTTACATTCAGCCAACACAAAAACACGTATACAATACATGGTCAGCTCGCTACAGCCTGCGGACCATCCGTGGCCCACCACCTGCTTTGATAAAAGACATTTTATGGAAACACAGCCACACTGATCCGTTCATCTGTGCGCCCTGGTGACTTTTACACCTCAGCAGCAGACTTGAGTGGTCGCCCCTGACCGTGCGGCCCTGTAGAGTCGAAGGTCTTCGCTGTCTGGCCCTTTACGGAAGGAGTTTGCCAACCCTCAGCGTAGTACCTTGCAGGGTTAGAGAATTAAAACACGATGAAGGAATGGAGCGAAACAAAGGGATGTGATGATAGCGGGCCCGGATGAGGTGATGACTGAACGTGAGCAGGGTGGTGTGTGAAGGGTAAGCCGTGTGGGTGTCTGGGTGCCCTGCAGGGAGAGGGGCCTGCCAGTGCTAAGGTCCTCAGGTGGGAGCCTCACAACATGTTGGAGAAGCAGCAGGGGCCAGTGGCGGGAGCTGTGTGGACGAGGAATGGAGGATTGGCGATGAAGTCGGAATGAGGTCAGGGACTAGTGAGCGCCCGGAGGTTGTGCTAGGGACAGAATTACTGCTCTCAGTATCGATGTCAGCATGCCAGACCTGTGCCGTCTAGGGGATTACCTGTTTTTCTAGGAAAACTTAAAAATACATAAAATGGCATTAAATAAAATAAAAATTTAAATTTAAATAAATTAAATTAAAAATTAAAAAAAATAGGGCGCCTGGGTGGCTCAGTCGATTAGGCGGCTGCCTTCAGCTCGGGTCATGATCCTGGAGTCCCTGGATCGAGTCCCGCATCGGGCTCCCTGCTCGGCAGGGGGTCTGCTTCTCCCTCTGACCCTCCCCCCTCTCATGTGCTTGCTCTCTCTCATTCTCTCTCTCTCAAATAAATAAATAAAATCTTTAAAAAAATAAAAATAAAAAAATAGCATTAAAGGGATGAGGGACTTGCCAAAGAAAGTCTGTCTCAGAGGGGACCATGTACTGTTTATTCCAAAGGCTTGAGCCTGTCTAGTAGTAGGAAAAGGAAAGGAGGGAACCAGCATTTTGTTAATGTTTTCCATATGCTCAGCACTTTGGAAAAGGACTTCCATAAAAAACACTTTTTTTTTTTTTAACAAAAATCTTTGCAAAAGATTTTGCTGGAAGTCTGCTTATATCGTTAGTGGTTTAAAAAATACCATGGGTTGATTTCAGATATAATAGAAGAAATATCGTGACCCATGCACAAAAGAAAATTACTTTCAGTTTGGGAAACAGTAGCTTTCTGGTTCAAGGAATTGAAGGAAATGGAAGATAAGCATTTTGGTCCTGGTTTAGGATTGCATTTTCCGTTGTGGTTGATGTTGTTGTTTTTTAAATAAAGAATCAAAAATGTTTTTAGTTCCTCTCATAAAACTAGAAAAAAAATGTACACTTTGCACAGTTCTAATTCAGTCCTGGCCGTAGATGTAGATGACCGTGCGCTTTACGATGTGCCCTTGTTCCTCGTGCTATGATGAATTTGAGGGCCTCCCTTCATCTCTGTGGCACTTTCTCGTTTTGCTTTTGGGAGGCACAAGGTGCTGGGGCACCGCCTCCCCTCAGATGGCTGCTTTGGGATTCAGATGAGTCCCTGGGGTACTTGGGTGGCTCAGTCGACTGGGCGTCTGCCTTCGGCTCAGGTCATGATCTCAGGGTCCTGGGATCGAGCCCCGCATCGGGCTCCCTGCTCAGTGGGGAGCCTGCTTCTCCCTCTCCCTTTGCCCCTCCTCCTGCTGATGCTCTCTGTCTCTCAAATAAATAAATAAAAAATATTTTTAAAAGAGAGAGAGGTGAATCCCTGTGAACTTGCCTCCTGACAGTGTGCCCGCCCCGCCCACCCCCCCGTGACTAAACTCTTAAGTGGACCGACATATTTCGCTCAACATGCACCTGTCGAGCGATTACCCCGTAGATGGCAAGTGCTAGAAATCACAGTTCCGTGCCGTGTTAGTGACTCGGGAATCCCGCTTTTTGGCTTGGTTTGACAAAGGCGATTGCTGCCGTGTTTGCAGCCTTCCTTCCAGGACACACAAGTATACTGTGTCATGTGGTTGTGGGACGTGTGCACAGGGGAAAGGAGGAGGTGCAGGCGGGCCGTGACCCCGAGTCCGCTGTGTGCCGGACATTCCCCGAGGGGCCTCAGCTGTCATGGTCACAGCATCCCTGTGTGCTCACAGAGCCAAGTGCCGCAGCGGGTGAGCCCGAGTTTTAGAAGACTAAGGACACAGGCAAGAGAGAACGGAAGGCCCCGTGCAGGCAAGCAGTGAGAGCATTCTGGTGTCTGGTTGGAAGCATTATGCTGGGAAGACTGATGAATACGTTTTTGTACCTGGGGTGGCTCAGGCAGACCCTGCTCAGAAAGCGCCCTGGTGGAGTTACGAGGTTCTTCAGGAGAACCAAACACACTCATTGGTCAACGTCTAGAATCTCAGGGTTACGGTTTCTCCCTGGACCCAAGAGGTGGGCGCCAGGCCCAGAGAGGAAAGACCTCATTTCCCCATGGAGTGGGACAAAAGTTAGGTGTCTGGGGCCATCTGAACAGAGGTAAGAAGCAGCGTTGCACCTGCTGAGAGCCCTGGGGGCTGGTCTCTGCCACCAGTCGCTCTCGGCCCAGGCCTCCCCGAATGCCACGGGCTGCGAAATGGAAGCAGATGGGCTTGCGTGAGGCTCATCTGATGTGGCGCGTGAGGCCCTCTGCACCCAGGCTGGGGCTGAGAGTGATTATTTCCTGTGCTGCCGGGGCCAGGCCTCATCCCAAGATCTTTGAATCCAGTCAGTGTCTGTGCTGCTTATAATGGCCCTTTAAGGAAGAAGGGGAGGGTCTTTCTAATAAAAACTCATGCAGGACCTAGGAATTTGGGCTCCTTCCAGAACGCCCAGTTTCAAGTAGCTCAGCTGATACTGCAGGTTTGAAGGCACGTTTTCATGCATTGGCATGAAATCTTCGTTATGATAATTGCTGAAGAATAATGGCCAGGCCTCATACATCCACAATCCTCTAAATTGCTTGAGGTATTCATTCAAGTTAGGATTGGCTTCGGGCAAGAATTTGGAAAGTTCTCCATCCCTATACTCTGTTTTCTGTTTCTCCCTCAAGTAACGAATATGTGCAAAAAAGCCATCTTAGCTGTGGGATTCAAAGTTGATTTAAAGCTTCTCGCCAGACAGGTAGGGACACAGATGCGCAAGCGTGAGCACACTCAGACTCCCACACTCAGAGAAAACATCAACGAAATGGTAGACACGCACGGTTTTAACTGACTGAGGGAAGAAAATGCCTTAACTTCCTGAGCAGCCCTGAGGAAAGGCCATGGCTTTCGGATCTGCGGGCTTATTTTTATGTATTTGTGTGGACCCATAAATGCTAGATGGAGATTCTCCGTCAGTGCCTCGTCCTGAGACAGAGCTACCACGTGATCAGCTCCTACAAAGCATGCCGTGCTATGCTCGTGGTTCAGCGTCTTTCCCGCCGCGGTTGGACTTTTCCCACCTAAATAGTTATCGGGACAGGCGGTCTGGACCTGACCGTTGAGTGTTCAATCAGGGCAGCTTCTCGCCGCTCACTCCCAGTATTGCTGACCTCTGCTGAGTACGGGGCACCCACTGGGGGCTGCTGGGCTGCGGCCACGTGCAGGGATTTCATTCAGTTTCACATCAGTCCTCGAGGTGGGGGTTTCTGTTCCCCATGGAGCTGTGGACATGGTCCTGGAGAGCGTCAGGAGACCTTGCTCCCTCCGGGCATGTGCCTTCTCTCCCGCAGGCTCTGCAGGCTCCCTCTGGGGTCGGAGTTTGTAAACTGCCCTGGGACAAGGGACAGCGGCATGGGTGGCTTCCATAGGTCCGCTTTATATAGCGTTGCTTGTTACAGCAGAGTGAGCTAAAAGTCCCGATTGGACTTGAGTGTGCAAATGATACCATCTTCATTCGGGTCAGTGCACCTGCGTGCTGTCGGTTTTCAGTCTCTTTCGGGGGCTGGCCCAGCGGAGTGCTGGCATCACGTTGGCTCTTCGGAACTCACCGGGTAGGCGCGAAAAACCCACTGGTTCTACTCTGGGTGGACCTAATGGCAGAGAGATGTCTGTGATCGTCAGCCAGTGGTTTTTCCTGGGCAGGGCTCACCCGTGGTTCTCCCTGAGAGCCATCCCTGTAATTCTTCCCATATGTAACAGGAGGTGGATATCTTTGCCACTCATGTCAGACCATGTGGCGCCGCATCACTTTAGGTGGGCGGCCGATGTATATGTTTTAGTTTTTTTTTTTTTTAAAAGATTTTATTTATTCATTTGAGGCACAGAGATGCACAGAGAGAGAGAGCATGAGCAGGGGGAGAGGCAGAGGGAGAGGGAGAAGCAGGCTCCCTGCTGAGCCAGGAGCCTGACGTGGGGCTCGATCCCAGGACCCCAGGATCATGACCTGAGCCGAAGGCAGACAATTAACCATCTGAGCCACCCAGGTGCCCCAATATATGTTTTAGTTTTTATGTTTGCCCTTTAAAAACTAATCATTTAAAGGGCCGGTGGGAGAGGAGAGTGGGGAGTTCGTATTGAATAGAGCTTCAGTTGGGGAACATGACAAAGTTCTGGTGGTGATGGTTGCACAACCACGTGGACATACTTAATGCCACAGAGCAGTACACTTAAAAATCGGTAAAATGGGGCGCCTGGGTGGCTCAGTTGGTTGAGCGACTGCCTTCGGCTCAGCTCGTGATCCTGGAGTCCCTGGATCAAGTCCCACATCGGGCTCCCTGCTCGGCGAGGAGCCTGCTTCTCCCTCTAACGCTCCCCCCTCTCATGTACTTTCTCGCTCTCTCAAATAAATAAATAAATCTTTAAAAAAAAATCGGTAAAATGATCAGTTGTCTTCTGTAGATTTTGCCATATTAAAAAAAAATGAGTAACTTGTTTGCACTTTGGTCATATTCAAGTCAGGTTTCTCTAAAGGACTTTTAATTTTACTGACAGCCCTTTATTTGTTTTAACTTTTACTGCTTGCTCTACGTAGAACATACTTTTTAATCATGGAATTCAGTACCGGGCATGAGACTCAGTAGCTTTTGTACATGTGAGTCTTTAAATGGGAAAATTCCAGGGGCACCTGGGTGGCTCAGTCAGTTAAGCGTCTGCCTTCAGCTCAGGTCATGATCCCGGGGTCCTGGGATCAAGTCCCACTTCGGGCTCCCTGCTCAGTGAGGAGTCTGTGTCTCTCTCTCCCTCTCTCTCAAATAAATAAATAAAATCTTAAAAAAATAAATAAATTGGGAAGTTCCAAAGTATGAAGCACAAACTGTCACGTGGGCCCTGAGATTCCTGGCAGAGGAAAAGTGTGAAATGAGGTTATACTGTGAGTAGCCCCGGAGGGCCAACTCCGGCACTGTCTTCTAGGATACTAACAGGATGAGAACAGGGTGTTTTGTTTTATTTCTCAATTAAATGCCAGTGATGTCACCAGGAGTTATCCTTCCCCTGATCTTATAAGTCCTCTACTGTTTGATGCAAAGTAAAGTCTTACCCAGTTCAGCTGAATTCCACGCAGGTCCCTTAGGTGAGACCACAGGGTCTGCCGCAGTGGCTAGACGGGCCGGGGTGGGGCCACCCTAATGAGTGTTTGCACGCCACCCTGTGTCCCCACAGCAGGAGCTCATCGAGAGCATCAGTCGCAAGCTGCAGGTGCTTCGGGAGGCCCGGGAGAGCCTGCTGGAGGACATCCAGGCCAACAGTGCACTTGGGGATGAGGTGGAGGCCATTGCCAAAGATGTCTGCAAACCCAATGAGTTTGACAAGTTCCGGATGTTCATTGGGGACCTGGACAAAGTGGTGAACCTTCTGCTGTCGCTGTCCGGCCGCCTGGCCCGCGTGGAAAATGCCCTCAATAATTTGGACGACAGTACTTCTCCTGGTGACCGGGTAGGTACAGCGTGGGAAGGTCGTGCGCGGGGTGTTGTGAGTTCACACCGTGAAGCCTCGCACAGCTCCTAGGCAGCCCGTCCAGAGCTCTCCATCTCTTTTCATGGAATGGACACAAACAGGTGCTGCTGGGGCGCACGGGGCCTTGAGCACCGTTGTCATTGGATGGCAGGGCTGCCGTGATGTTTGGGAAGACCTGGGGGTTCCTTGTGACATCTCTTCATCTGTTCCCAGTGATCCTTACTAGTAACGGTGTCTTCCTCAGAAATCGTCTTTTTCACTTGACTACGTGGAAGTGGCGCTCGGCTACTCTGACAGATTACAAGCACTCAGTGATCGTGGAATTCAGTGTTCTTGCTGCTTTTAACAGGGGTGCACACGGCAGTCTGGAAGGAGCCGAAGGACTTGTCTGCCTTTTCTCCCTTTCTTTTTTTTTAAGATTTTATTTATTTATCAGAGAGAGAGAGAGCACAAGCAGGGGGAGCTCAGGCAGAGGGAGAAGCAGGCTTCCCGCGGAGCAGAGAGCCCGATTCGGGGCTCGATCCCAGGACCCTGGAATCATGACCTGAGCCAAAGGCAGATGCCTAACGACTGAGCCACCCAGCTGTCCCCCTTTTCTCCCTTTCTTGAGGTGTGCAGCTTGGAACATGTCTCTCAGTGGGTTTACGTTTCGGTTTTTCACGTGCAAAAACGGGAAGTAATATCTACCTCATTGGCTTTCCTTCCTGGGTCAGATATCAGCAGAACGTTGAGTTTGATTCAGTGAGTAGGCCATCAAACTGTCATCTTTATTATTAATAAGACTCCTTAGCTTCTCCGAACGGGGAGCAGAAGAGGCACCCCTCTCCCTTACTCCACGTGAGAGTGGCGTCGGCCACATAAATCTTCTAGGGTGTGCCTTTCAGACTGATGTAGTTCTGTGCTTAGCTAAGGAACTACCATTTGAACATACTATATAAGCATTTAAGAAATAACTGGGACCCTTGGGTGATGTTCAGATTCCATATGGCTGTTTTCCCCATCTTTGCCAGGTGTATCTGAAAAGAGGAAAATAACATGAACAGGAAAGAGAGATTTATTTATATGTAACTGGCATATTCTCAAGTATTGATTTAAGGGAAAAAGGAGTATGGTCTTTGCAGCTCAGCCCATCTTTAATCCATCTTTCCCTCTCTTTGTGTGCAACGGACAGAGACTATTTAGAATTTAGGGATGATAGGGGCGCCTGGGTGGCTTAGTTGGTTAAGCGTCTGCCTTCAGCTCAGGTCATGATCTCAGGGTCCTGGGATCGAGCCCCGCATCGGGCTCCCTGTTCAGCGGGGAGTCTGCTTCTCCCTCTCCCCCTGCCCCTCCCCCTGCTCATGCTCTCTCTTTCTCTCAAATAAATAAATAAAATCTTTAAAAAAAAAAATTGAGGGGATGCTAGAAGGAGTCATAACAGTAAGGACCATGCCCGTGGTCCTCCAGGATACCAGACTATAGGTACCGTACATTGGTGGCCCTCACCACATCCTGGGGGTCCCCCCGAATGCGGTGTCTCATTGCCATGGCCAGGTGCAGTGCAGTGGTCCCGTGTCCAGCATAGCTGCCATTGGAGGGGAGTCTGTCAGGCAGTCGCAGCTTGGTGAAGCTAAGGTTTTCAGAGGCGGACATGGTAGCCAGTTAAAAGACACAGAGGGAGGTTTTATAAGGCTCCCTCCATCTTTCCAGATAGAAAATGAATACGTGGGTTGAAGCAGACACATCTGGTCCTCCCCCCAGTCTCTGCAGCTTCCTGTCACCAGTCAGCCCAATTGATTTTAACAGCCCAGGCGGACTTCTAGAATCCGTTAACATCTGTTTTCCTTTGCATTGGAACAAATTTGCTTTGCCTCCCCTCTTTCCGTGTCCGTTAGTTTGACGTGGAGATGGAGATGTCCCGCGGGGGTGGCCAGGATGCCCCACACGGCGGTGTGGTCCCGGGTACGTCCTGGAAAGCTGCACACCAACAGCGCTCTTCCTGCGCGTGGGTGTTTTGCAAAGCACCGCCGTGTCCGAGATGCTCACGCGTGGCTGTCGGTAACTTGTCCGTGGCCAACTTGCAGAGTGGTGGAACACCAGAGTGGCTGTCCGGGTGCCCAGGTGAAGGTCACTCCGAGGACACGAACCCCCAGCTGACGACTGGAAGACATTTCGTGCGTTCAGCTCTTCCTTTCTTAGTTTTCATTAAACTCGGAGATGGTCGGGACAGTTCGGTGTGTATTTTGTAGACAGAGAATGACTCTGAGTGCCACGTTTGGGGACTGGGGTTGTCTGCCCCACCCCAGGGCAGGACATTTATAAGGAGCCAGGGAGTCTCCCCCATCGCCCTGCATCTCTTCTGCCTGTCCTCGCTCCCTCACCTGTGTTCTTCTGCAAGTTTGCCCAGAGGCTCTTCTTCCTGCCAGAAGGGTTTAGGAATCCTGCTCTGGAAGTTCTTTAGCATCTATTCCTTTTGCCGACTTCCCCGAAGTCTTGTCACAGACAGGTCTCTGACCCACCTGGGATCCCTAAGTCCTGTATACCTTTCGAGCTTCTCGAAAGTCTGTAGTTGTCTGTGGCTGGACTGCTCTTCCCATCACAGCTGTTTCTCTGAGCCCTTCAAGGCCAAGGCCACTGGGAAGAAGTAGAAGCGGGACAAGCCTGGGAGCGCTTACGGGAGGGCTGGGGCCAGAGCCTGCTGGGGCCACCGAGTGCACTCCGTCCCCGCCCCAGGTATTCCCGTGTGGACGCCATGGGATCTCTGGTCCCTGACTTCGGCGTCACAGGACCTGCCGGCATTGTCGAGCTGTTGGCCGCAGCTCTTGCTGTAGCCCTGCTCCTCAACCGGCTCGTTTCGCTCTCTCTCTCCACAGCAGTCGCTGCTCGAGAAGCAGCGGGTGCTCATCCAACAGCACGAGGACGCCAAGGAACTGAAGGAGAACCTGGACCGCCGGGAGCGCATCGTGTTCGACATCCTGGCCAGCTACCTCAGCGAGGAGAGCCTGGCAGACTATGAGCATTTTGTGAAGATGAAGTCCGCCCTCATCATCGAGCAGCGGGAACTGGAAGATAAGATACACCTGGGCGAAGAGCAGCTGAAGTGCTTGTTCGACAGCCTTCAGCCCGAAAGAGGCAAATAAGAGGGGCCCTCCCTGGCAGGGGCAGAGACTGGCCCTGGGAGCTCCGTTCCTGAGGATGCAAGTAGAAACCCCAGCCTGTATTTATAATCTCCTGTAGCGCAAATCCTCCGGTAGCAAAATGGCTGTTAGGAAAGCAATAACTTCCGTGTGTGTTTGCGATGGTTTATTTAATTTTTTAGTTTCCCTTTTGAATGCGGAGCAGAATGTCTCACCATTAGCCATTTTTCCTTTGCAAGTTAGCGCACGTGGCAGCGGGCTCCGGTGGACGGCGACTTGGTGCAGTCTAGACTGTGGGCTCTGGTCGCGTGGTGCATGCAAGGGGTCGTTTTCACGGGTAGGTCTGCCCTTCCTCCCGTCTTCACATCCTGAAGCAACCGCTCGGGAAGGAAGCCGAGCGAGTCTGTAAGGTGCATGAGAGGGGAAACCCTGGCGCACGTCTTGTCCTGTGATTCATCCAAAGCATGGGCTGCCACGTGTTCTCCCTGTTCGTCCGGTGGTATGGACCATTCGTTGTCCCTCCTTCGTTGTCCCCCAGCAAAAACCACGATGATCTGTGATGCTCATGTGTTAACATTTTGGAAAGGTGAATCGTTTCCGACTGGTGAAAAACCAACTGTGAAATGAACAACCTACGTGTCGGGTTCACTCATTCTAAAATCTCCACTTACACAAAGAGTGTGCATGCTTTAAAACACACGCACAAAACAAATAGCTTTAGTACTGGTATCACGGTTCAGGGGGTGTTTCCCTGCAAAGTGAAATTAACTCTGTTCATAGTGTGTCCAGTAGTGTGATGTGCTTGCTAGACATGTTTCCTGACAGCAATAGCAGATTTCCGAAATTACTTTATCCCCAGGACACTTACTCAGTGTGCATAGGGTTTTTAATGATAATTGGCTACTTGTCTCTTTAAATCTGCTACCAGGCCATAAGGGTTACATTCCATTTACTTGTAAGAACCTTTCCTCTGGTTTTTCAGGGGTCC
Source organism: Mirounga angustirostris (assembly GCF_029215605.1). Classification (NCBI taxonomy): domain Eukaryota; kingdom Metazoa; phylum Chordata; class Mammalia; order Carnivora; family Phocidae; genus Mirounga; species Mirounga angustirostris. The sequence goes on from NW_026991719.1 coordinate 6,864,592, forward strand.
TATGGACTCTACAACCCCTAAACCTGATCTTCTTCAGCCACAGAGTTTATAGATTCTGTGCCCTTTTTACTGGTTGAAATGGCAAGATTCTAATGGAAGTCTATTCACTAAGAAAACACTGTCATGCTGTCCATTTCCAGTGGACAAGTCACAGACTGGGAGAAAAGATTTGCCAATCACGTATGTGACAAAGGATCTATATCTAGAACATATAAAGAACTTACAGAACTCCACAGTAAGAGAACAAACAGCCCAGTTAGAACATGGGCAAGAGACTTAACTTGGCACTTCACCAAAGAGGATGTATGTACGCATGGCAAATCGGCGCGTGGAAAGATGTTCAACCACCGATGGCTTGGTTATAACGTATGTTTTATCTACGTCGTTGCAGACCCGGCATGCTGCTTACAGATGCTCATCTGATTCGGTGCCTGGTAAAGGGCAGGAGAACCCCTTGGATAACTTCATGTTGAGATGATATCCGGATATTTGTTTGATTGAGGGATCTTTTAGATCCTTGTTTTCCCCGTATTGCCATAAAAGTTTTCCAGCAGGTGGGGAGACGTCCCTTTGTCAGCAGTGACCATTGCCTTACCAAAACACACCTGCGCACCAATGTCTTAACTGACTGGTGTCTATACTTCCTGAGCCAGAGGGGGTGAGCTGGACTCCTGAGCCACAGCATGGGTGTCTGTGCCCCCCATAGAGGGGTCCAAACTGGCAGGCTTCAGTAATGCAGGCAATAAACACTCTTTTTGGCAAACCCACCCATGCCAAAAAGATAAATACCTTTTCATAAGCTGTCATTCCTATTGAATTAAGCTATTTCTGACTTGAAAAATCCCCATGCTGCGAATGAAGTGTCCTCCTTCCCTCCTGGTGTAGCCCCTTGCTATGAAAACTGGTCACTTCAGAAAAGGTGAAGCTGGCTGTCCACGGACCTCCATCATTCTCCCCCAGGGGAACAACCACAGTAATTTGAGTGCATTTTGCTTTTAATTTAGACAAAGCTTTTATCTGTGATTCTTTCCCCTCAAATACAGTATTGTGAATCATTTTGATGATAAATATGTAAAATGTGAATAGTAGAATTAATGTGTCTGTATCCAGCCTTTTGAGGTCTTTGGAGGACGTTCTCTTATACATAGCAATATGTAGAGCTCTACTACGCTTTCAGCGAAGCACGTCACCATTACTGTCCTGTGCCCTTCCCCTGTTTGCCTCTTCAACATCTGGTTAGCAGGGACCCAAAGATTGCAGTGAGTCGATGTACATAACTTTGTCTATAGCTGTATTATTGCATACAACAACAATCTGGTGCTAATGTTCTGCCCTTGGCATTCTTAGGTGGCGGCTGACTCCTGCCCCCTCTGTCATAGCTCAGCTCTGGAATGCTCTGTATCGCGAGATGTCGGTCAGGGGCGTTGCTGTGGCTTTTATCCTGCCTTCCACTGTGGAAAATGTGTACATATTTCATGCTCAACGCTTACCACTTACCTCTCAGCACATCGTCCTGCTTGACTTTAGCAAAATAAATAGTGTCTTTGAGTGAATGGAGCATGTCTCTGATTTACCTATGTTACATCTTTTTTTAAGTAATCAGACTGTCCTCACCATATGTCAAATCCGGATAAATTGCGGGATTATTTGTATGTGTGTCACTGTAGGTCATTGTAGCCACAGACGTTGCCACGGTTCTGCTGTGGGACAGGCAGCTGTGAAACCGCATCGTGCGGTAAAGGATCTCTGTAGCTCATGAATTTGTAGACCGTCATACTCTCTGCTCCATGTGCCTGTCATCTTCCTCCCGGGACCAGCAGTCTGGCCTGGGGACGTCCGTGGCAGGCGCATGAGAGAACCAACGCAGACACAAAGATATTTTCTCATGGACCTGGTTGTATCACACGTGCGAACCTTCCACTGGGAAAGCGAGTCCCACAGCTGAACTCAGAGCAGTTCTGGGATGTGTCCCACCTCTTCGGTGGGAGGAGCCATGAAGTTACGTGGCGGAGTGTGGCTACAGGGTGTGAAGAATCGGGGCCAGGGATGAGCTCCATCTCCCACACCAGCGTCTAGTCATATGGAAAAGCACTAAAGCGTCCTGGACCCCGAAGCCAGGTTCCCAGAGCAAGGCCATCTCTGCTGCTCCCTCGCCTGATGGACAGGAGCAAGGTGCTTGGCTTCTCTGAGCCTCTGAGTTTCCTCCCTTGTCATTGGAGAAGGGCTGCGGAGCTCAGGCAAGCTAATCGATGTTCATGTGCTTAGAGACCATGCCCACTTCAGGGAAGTGCTGCGTAAGTGGATGCTCTTGTGTGTTCCTCACTCCATCTGGACCTGGGGGGAAATGGCTTCCCTGAACGAGTCTGCCAGAGCCATCAGGGAGAGGAGGATTGCTTTTGCTTGGGAGGATTAGAACGGTTTCTGTTCTGGAGCAGGTTTGTGGGGCCTGAAGGCTAGACAGGAAGGAGAGGGCCTCTTTAATAAAAATTCTTCAAATTTAGAGTGCATATTTACTGAGAATGGGAAAAAATCTATAAGTTAGACTTTTATAAAAGTGGATGAATACCACAGATCTTGTTTGTATTTCTGGCCTCTAACCAGACTACTTCAGGTTGTCTCGTCTGAGTTCTGAAATAGTTGGGAGATGAGTAACTGGGGACAATTCAGATGCGGCCATGGCTTGCCACAGTGGTGCCAGGCTGCGGTCCCGTGGCCGTGTCCCACGACCGGGTCCCATGGCCCACTGATGACGATGTTTTGCGTGCTCATGCTGATGAATCACACTGGTGACAGTGTGGTCTTTGCTGTGGGCCCATCAGACTTCTTGAGGGGAAGCTACCTTGGGTACCCTGAGACCCAGTCTGGGATGTGGGGACACCAGACGTTCACTCCATTTTCAGACCTGTCTGTCGTACTGCCACAGATCTGTGCCCTACAAGACAGGTGTCCTGGAAGCGTGTTTTCTGCATCTCCCGTTAAGAGAAGAAAAGCAACGCACGGTGTGTTTATTCTTGTATGTGGTGCATCTTGAGTCATGGTGACCCACATGAACACCCCATGAAACCCGAGCTGTGTAGTCGCAATCCCCTACCTCCCCACCAGATGCCCCAAAAATGCTTGTGGCCGTCTCAGCGCCGCCTGAGACGGGCAGGCAGAGAGGAAAGAGATGGAACACATGACTGAGCGCAGTGATGGTGTCTTTGCCAGATTTCACCAAAGCATAGAGCTGGGCTAGCTTAAACCTGGTTATCAAATTCAAAGGCGAGCCTGGCCAGATAGCATTATCCAAAGTGGCGAAGACCACGTCGAGGGGTGTTCACGTGGCTGACGGCACCAGGAGGGGGACACGGATGGCGTCCGTGGCAGACTCAAAGAAGGACGCAGTTTGCTTTCTGAGGTGTTCTTGCTAAAAATACATCAACCCGGGCGCCTGGGTGGGTCAGTTGGTTAAGCGACTGCCTTCGGCTCAGGTCATGATCCTGGAGTCCCGGGATCGAGTTCCACATCGGGCTCCCTGCTCAGCAGGGGGTCTGCTTCTCCCTCTGACCCTCCCCCCTCTCATGCTCTCTCTATCTCATTCTCTCTCTCAAATAAATAAATAAAAATCTTAAAAAAAAAAATACATCAACCCAACCCAAAGTGAGGGAAATTCTTTAAAAACAAGGCCAAGCCTTAACCAGTTTTCTTAAAGTGGGGGCCAAGGTGATGAAAGGTAGAGGATCTATTCAAAACAGGCAACCCGGCAAGCGAACACGCGTGACCCTAGGACGCGTCCCGCGGCAGTGAAAGGACATCCGCTGCCTGATCGCTGACATTTGAACAAGCCCCAAGATCGTACACTTGTGTGGATGGTGACTTCTGGCTTCTGATCGTCGCATCGTGACTACATAAGCTGTGTCCACTTGGGAAGTTTGGGTGGAGGCTGGAGAGGTCTGTGCCGCTTGCCACGTTTTTGTAGGTCTGAAGCTATTTCAGAATGGAAAAGTCAAAAAATTTGTTTTCAGTTTTCAAGGTTTTCCTTTTGCTCATGCAAAGACCCCTTCCTCGTATCTCTCTACTCTTGTCATGTCCTCTCGGGACATGTGGAGTTCACGTATGTTGTCGTGAACAGGATCCAATGGAGCAAGTCTGGGCTGCCTAACGTGTGTTTAACCCCAGTGCCTCTTCCACTTTACCCAGTTTAAGTTTCCGTAACACGCTTGCCCACTAAACCTTAAGCCCTCAAAGCTGAAGGTGGGGAACTGTGTATATTTGTGCTTGTCTGCTGAGTGCCTGGTACAAGGGAGCGCTTAATTTATACACAAGGATTGAACGAGCAAGTAAATAAAACAGGGCATGCAGTGTGCATCGCTGAGCGCCGTGAGATTTCCTTCTTTTTTTCCTCAGGAGACCTGCAAGTCAATTAGGCCCTTCGTCTGCTCTGTCCCCTTTTGTGCCAAGAATGGCATCTTCCTGTGCAGATAAAGATGCTCAAGCTGTCAGAGACTTATTGCTACGTGAGGTAATATATTCACATATCTCCTTCCCTCCTCCTCTCTCTCATTTCCTTTTTTTTTTTTCCCTAAGAAACAGGATTATACTAATCAAGTTTTTGAAATTTTTCTGTTTAACAGTGTTGGGGGGCACCTGGGTGGATCAGCCCATTAAGCATCTGCCTTCAGCTCAGGTCATGATCCCAAGGTCCTGGGATCAAGTCCCACTTTGGGCTCCTTGCTCAGCGGGGAATCTGCTTCTCCCCCTGCCTGTTCCCCTGGTCATGCTCTCTCTCAAATAAATAAATAAAATCTTAAAAAAAAATAAAGCTGGGAACTTTTCCCTTAACTATTCATCAACATAGTGTTGAATTGCTGTGTCATATCACACCATGAGGATATAGAATGGCTCACCAAACATATTCTCTAAATGGGTTTTTTTCCCGTTTGTCCCCAGTTATAACCTCGGTTATATAGGTCATTGGGTGTGTGTTTCAGTTACATCTTTGTACATATCTCTGCTCATTTTCCTGGGATAAATTCCTTATGGTGGAAACACTAAGCAGTTCTGGTAGAATTTTGGCTTCTCCATAAAATCTAGTCCGAAGTGCCGCTTAGCTGACATTATGTGACTTTCTGGTAGTCTCGTGTCTACGAAAGCCCCATTTGAAGCTATTCCCAGTCTTAGGTCAATTTCTCACAGATTAGGAATTACTGCACATATTCCATACGGTCTTACCCATGTGTATGATGTGTCAACAAGCCTGTGATCCAAGCCTAGCTAGAAGGAGGCCCTTTCCGACAAACTAAGGGTATCTTCCCTAGTGTGCCAGCTGCCTGTGGTCTTTCCCAGCTCAGTCTCGCCCTGGTGGGTGCCATTTCTGCTAACACCTGCCTGATGATGTGGGTTAGATGCCGTGCCTGGGGGGACAAGAGAGGAAGGGTGTAGGAGACAGGTCTGACTCAGATATATCTTAAAAGTGGACTCTCATGACCCATTAATAAACCTTACCCACCCACCCACCCCCCCAAAAAAAACCTGATAGGATACGTGATGAAGAAAAGAAACGAAAGAGGTGCGCTGATCAATGAAAGAACGGATGGTGTCCTGGCATTTAGGACCTAGCAACCAAGGGATTTGTTTGTTTGTTTTACTTTTTTATTTTTGTTTTATCTTATCCTTCTTTAAGTGGGCCCCATGTGGAGCCCAACGCAGGCCTGAACTCAGGACCCTGAGACTAAGGCCCAGAGACCAAGACCCGAGCTCAGATCAAGAGTCAGCCATCTAACCGACTGAGCCCCATGCCCCGGGCACCCCTGGGACCTAGCAACCGAGAACTTAGAAGGTGAGGACAATGGGTAGCAGAATGTGGGGACAGCGGAAGGCTCAGGAGATGGCCTTGGAGGCGAGCGGCTGGCTGGTGTGATGGCCGAGACCTCCTGTGTGCCTTGCTGAGGAGCAGCCATAGAGGAGCAAGGAGGGCGTCCTTAGAGGAGCCGCGTGGGTTTCTGTGCGTCTGGCCCAGTGGCCGGCCGCCCTCCTCCCCAGACATTCCTTCCCTCGGAGACTGTGTCACTCCTTAGTGGAGGTATGGCCCCTCTTTGTTGTGTGTGTCTGACTGTGGTAAAGTAGAACACGAAATTGATCATTTTACCACACCTTTAAGTGTACAGTTCAATGGACATGCATAATGTTGTTCAGCCCCCACCACCACCATCCATGTCCGGGACGTTGGCCTCTTCCCAAACGGAAGCCCTGTCCCCGTTGACCGCCACTGGCCACATTTGTGTCTCCCCCAGCCCCTGGCAACCGCTGTCCTACTTTGTGTGTCTGGGACGCTGCACAGAAGCGCAATCACACCATTTGTCTCTTGGGGACTGGCTTATTTCACTATAATGTCTTCAAGGTTCATCCGTGTTGGAACAAGTGTCAGACTGTCCTTCCTCTTTAAGGCTGAGAAATACTCCCTTGTGTGTAGAGACCCCATTTTGTCTATCCATTCATCCACGGATAGACATTCGGGTTTCCACCTCTTGGCTATTGTGAAGGATGCTACTATGAACGTGGTGGGGGTAGGGGGGCAGGTATTTGCTTTCTCTTCCGTTGGGTATATACCAGGAGCTGGGATTGCTGGATCCTGGGGTAATTCCACATTTTTCAAGTTTTTGTTGTGTTTTGAGTTTTTGTTGTGTTTCCTGTCCTCCATTGTGTTTTGACTCCTTGACCACACAAGTGTTTGTTTCACTCACTCTCAAAGATTAATTTGCTGTTCCTTGCTTTCCCATTTGGATGCCCATTCCTGGTCTCTTCTGACGTGGATTCGAGTGGTACCACATCAGCGTCACCCACCAGTGAAGACTAAGGAAGGTGCAAGGGGCTGACCAGCACAGAGGGCCACCTAATCCCACGTAGAACCTCTTCAGCTCGCTCCATTCCACAGCCTTTGTGCTGTGACACCATAGTAACGTCATCGTGAGACAGCCTCACTGGGGTTTTTTTAGGTTATTGCTATTTATTTTATTGGTACTTCATTGCCCTGTTTAAAGTCCACCTTTCATACTCCACAAGGCCCACCTTTTCTGAAACTGCCTGTGTCCTCACCATCTGCATGTGTCCTCACCATTTGCTTCCCCTTTTCTCTTTCATATTCTCCAATCACCCAACATGTGTAGCCCTCACATTTGGTCTCCTTGGCTAGGGAAAAAAAATAATCTGTCTCTGCGACATGCCATCGTTCCACCCTTAGAAGTAGAGACTTTCCAGTCTGAACCAAAGACCCATCAGAACTCAGGCAAAGTGTGAGGTATACATTGCAAGTGTTAATGAAAACTAGCACCTACTAGAACACTCCATTGAAAGGTTTCCCATCTTGGAGAGAGCATTTCAGAGTTCACAAAGCTCTTGTTAAATTCGAAGGATGGAAATTACATTCAGGTTATAAGCCAGAGTCTGGTAAGAATGTTTTTTTTTTTAAGATTTTATTTATTTATTTTTTAGAGAGCGAGTGAGAGAGAAACAGCATGAGAGGGGAGAGGGTCAGAGGGAGAAGCAGGCTCCCCGCTGAGCCAGGAGCCCGATGTGGGACTCGATCCCAGGACCCTGGGATCATGACCTGAGCCGAAGGCAGACGCTTAACCATCTGAGCCACTCAGGCGCCCAAATATTTGTGTTTTAAACTTCCTGAGGCCAGAAAATAACCAGAAAACTACAATTAAGCTCAGTCTTTAAGTGTCCCTTGTTCCTAAGGGTCCTTTACACTGAGCTCACATAGTGGTTCCATATATATAGTCATCAAACCCAAATAGGCAATCAATAGCTAGTGTTACAAGGAGGGGGAGAAATTAGAGCCCTTAAACATTGCTGGTAGGATTATCAAATGGTACGGCCACTTAAGAAAACAATTTGGTGGTCCCTCAAAATGTTAGACATAGAGTTACCTTGTGACCCAGCAATTCCACTCCTAGGTACATACCCAAGAGAAATGAAAACATATCCATACAGACACTTACACATTAATGTTCATAGCAGCATCATTCATAATAGCCCCAAAGGGAAAACAACCCAAGTGCCCATCACCTGCTCAATAAACAGTAGTAGGTGTATACAGTGGAATATTACTGGGCCATGAAAAGGAGTGAAGTACCGATACATCTATGGATGAACCCGCAAAACATGATGCTTAGAAGAAGCCACACACAAAGGCCACAAATGGTAGGACTCTGTTTATGGGAGCTACCCATAATAGGCAAATCTGTAAACACAGAGAACCAGGGGCCTGGGGCGGGAGAGGGGGTTAGGGAAGAACTCCTAAGGAGTACAGCATTGCTTTTATAATTCTCTTAGGGAGCCCTTCTTTTCAGCATACAGTAGACAAACCATAAAATGGCTGTCCTTTCTACCCAGCTCCTGTGTCACAATGGCCCCAATATTCCAGAATTTTCTTTAAAGGTTTTAAAATGTTGGGTAAGTGCCTGTGTAGATTTGTCCGTGGTACGTAAGTGGAGCCAGAGGACTTTGATGAGACGAGATCCAGACTATCGCAACAGCATCCTTCAAAGTCCTGGTGGTCTCGTCCGACGGTGGGTTGGAAGTGGCGCATTAGGAGAGAAGGGGCCGGCTGCCCGAGGGCAAAGGGGATAGCAAGTGTCTGCGGCAGGTAACCCCAGAGCGGCGGCGAGAAGCGGATCTCCTCTGGAGCCAAAGACAAACGGGTCAGTGTCTCCACTCTTCCCATTAGGTCATGGAGCTTTTAACATTTACGTGAGAGCAAGAATGTGGTCGTGTTCCTCTTGACCACAGGCATGGGTTACAGAGACTCTGGGGTTCTGTTGGGAGTTTCTGACTCAACAGGCCATCAGTGCTGGGCTGGGTCTCCATCCTACAGATGAATTCAGGTTTGAGAGGAGTTCTGGAGGAGGCCTCCAGGGACACGTTTGGCCCACTCAACAAACTTCACATGCCCATCGGGCACCGGCCTTCTACTAAGTGGATTGTGAGTAAGTGACACACTGTTTATGCCCAGCTGGAGGGCGTATGTCAGTAAGTACTTATGACAAACGCCACAAATGCCATCATAACCGTTTGTGCGGGGTGGATAGTGTTCCATCGTATGAATAACTGACAGTTCCTTTGTCCCTCCTTGTGGGTGGGTATTTGCGTTGTCTCCAGCTAGATCCTGAACCATGCTTCTGCTGATAGTTTGCTCCTTCCCTTCCATTCTTAGAATTTAATGTGTAATTTACACACAATTTGCAGATTGCTAAAAGCAATATCCTCTAAATTCTGTTTGGAAAATATAGCCACTTTTCATAAAAATCCTTGTTAATACGTAATGTTTATCACATGATGTAATAAGTAATTTTAAATTTCTCACTTTTAATTCCTGATATGGTAAATATCAGTGGATATAAACTGTGAGAACAAGAACTCTTTGGGGTCATCAATAAATTTTGGGGTTTTTTTTTCTTATTGTAGGAAAATATATATAACATTATTGACCATTTTAACCATTTTTAAGGGTCCAGGTCAGTGGTATGAAGTAGCTTCTTTTTTTTTTTTTAAGATTTTATTTGACAGAGAGACACAGCAAGAGAGGGAACACAAGCAGGGGGAGTGGGAGAGGGAGAAGCAGGCTTCCCGCCGAGCAGGGAGCCCGATGCGGGGCTCGATCCCAGGACCCTGGAATCACGACCTGAGCCGAAGGCAGACGCTTAACGGCTGAGCCACCCAGGTGCCCCTATGAAGTAGCTTCTTGTGTGCAACCATCACCTCCCTCCAGTATCCATCTCCAGAACTTTTTTCAGCTTCCCAAACTGAAACTCCATGACCCAGTAACCACCTACCTCCACCGCTTCTAAGTGCAAAGGGTGGAGACCTTTTTGGTCCTGAGACCAAGAAGTTTAGGAACTGCCGACCTGGCACAGAGCCCGGGGCTCGGGAGCGCTGCGGGAGGCTGAGCCGCTGCCCGCGAAGCCCTCCCGTGCCCTCCCCACCCTCCCTGCTCCCCGAGGTCCGGCTCAGCCCAGGGCCTGGCGCCCCACTCACCTCCCTCAGAGGCGGCGTGACCTGCCTCTGTCCCGCTTCTCTCCCCTTTCTCGATTCATCGTTTACCTTTTAAGAGCATTACGTGTTTCTGGCAAAAAATTAAAACCGAGGAAGAGAGGATGCTGGGCATGGAGGGAAGGTTGTGCAGAGGGAGAGGGAGAGAGAATCCAAGCCGACTCCGCACTGAGCACGGAACCTCATGCAGGGCTGGATCTCATGACCCTGAGATCACGACCCCAGCCAAAACCAAGAGTCGGACACTCAACCGACTGCACCACCCAGGCACCCCAAGGGAGCCATTTCTATACACATGCTTTTGCAACACACATTTTCACTTAGCGAGGTATTTCGAAGAGCTTTCCTTACAAGTACACACCTCTTTCTCCCACGCAAACCACACATGAATGGTAAATCAATACGTCCCGGCGTGGGACGCCCCCATAATAAAGTCCAGACCCCTTGATGCCCTCCATGAACTGGCTTCCACGCCTGCTTCTGCCTTATCTTTATTCATTTCTATACTTGCACCCCTTGTACACCCCCATTTGTCTCCAACTGAAAAAGTAGTACTTTTACCTTAAAACATGAAAAAAAAAAATCACTAGCAATCCCAACAGAGGCATCTTGTCTTGCATTTTTCCATCTTATTTTAGGATGGGCATAAATAAGATCACGCTACAAACTTGTAGTTTTATTATCTGTGTTTTAAATTCAACCCATCACGGATGTTTTCCCACATTACGAAATATTCTACTTTTATATCTGCTAAGTCTTCATGGTGAATGAATAAGAGCTCCTACGTGTAGTTATGTACCAGATATAATTCATCCTCCATTGCTTCATAACTTTAATGAAGCCTTTCTTACTGTTTTTATCTAAAAAATCATGACAGAAATACCTTAAAAGGCTTGAACAGCCAGACATCATTTAAAAAAAATTTTTTTTTAAGATTTTATTTATTCATTTGAGACACAGAGATACAGAGAGAGAGAGAGAGAGAACGCATGAGCAGGGAGAGAGGCAGAGGGAAAGAGAGAGAAGCAGGCTCCTCGCTGAGCCAGGAGCCCGATGCGGGGCTCGATCCCAGGACCCTGGGATCATGACCTGATCCGAAGGCAGACGCTCAACCATCTGAGCCACCCAGGAGCCCCAGCCAGACATCATTTAAAAAATCACAATCCAGGGCGCCTGGGTGGCTCAGTTGGTTGAGCGACTGCCTTCGGCTCAGGTCATGATCCTGGAGTCCCTGGATCGAGTCCCGCATCGGGCTCCCTGCTCGGCAGGGAGTCTGCTTCTCCCTCTGACCCTCCCCCCTCTCATGTGCTCTCTCTCGTTCTCTCTCTCTCAAATAAATAAATAAAATCTTTAAAAAAAAAAAATCACAATCCAAGGTCAGAAACAGTGTTGAGTGAAAGAAGCCAGTCACAGAGAAATGCCTACTGCATGATCCCTGTTTTGAAAAACAGGCAGAATTGAATAAAGATGCTTGGGGGTTCATGCTAAGGTGAAAAAAGATAAAGACAAATAAGGAAGTGATAATGTCATATATCTTAAACCAAGTGGTGTATATGTGGTTATTTGCCCTGTGATAATTCATTGAGCTGTACACTTAGATTTTGTGTGCTATATGATTCTTCACAATACAAATAGTTTTAAAAACTCATAATCCCTCCAACCCAGTTAAAAATATCTCCTACTAACTTAGCATACAGACTTCCAGTTCTACTTCTATCCATGATTATATGTACTGTTTTGTAACTTACTGTTTGTACTTGACATATTGGGGACATCTTCCTTTGGTTACATTATGTTTTAATGGTAATTAGAATGGATGTAATCAAAAAGGTGAAACATATCAACTGTTGGAAAAGAGATAGAGAAACCGGAACCTTCATGCAGTGCTGGTGGGAATGCAAAATGGTGGAGCCACTAGGGAAATGGTTTAGCACTTTCTAAAAAGTTCAGCAACACTTACCATATGCCCCACTAGCCCCACTCTAGATATCTACACAAGAGAAAGGAGAACGTATGCCCATACAAAATATTACATAGAAATGTTTAGAGCAGCACTATTCATAATAGCCCAAACTTGGAACCAATCCCAATGTCCAAAAACTTAAACTGTGGCCTATCCCTCCAACTGAATAGGACCCAGCAATGAAAAGGAACAGACTATTCATACATGGCAGGACATGGATGAAACTTAAAACATTATGCAAGTGAGCAGAGCCAAACACAAAATGTTACCCCTTGCTCGATTCCAGCCATATATTGAACGTTAGCACATAGCTCCATTGCACGGATATAACATAACTTATTTAACCAAGCTCAATTGTTGGACTTGTGTCCCATTTTTCAGTATTACGAACAGGGCCATGATGACCACTTCATGACTATACACTTGTGGCCGATCGTAATTATTTCTTTGGACGAATGCCCCAAAATGGAACTGCCTGTTTGAAAGTCGGCACCTTTTAAGGCTTTTGATGAATAGTGCCAAAGGTCCTTCACAAAGTGTGCTTGCTCTGTGCTCCCACCAGCAGAATGTGAACGTCCCATGTCTCCATTCCCAAATATAGCTCTGCGTACCCACGGGGGTTGCTCCCAGCCCAAGGGCCCCACCGTCACGGTGCTCTGTGTTTGTTTGCAGTTCCCTGGGTGCGCGGCCGCCATGCTTCTGTTCATCAATAGCGCTAACTGCCAAGTGGCAGGTTTTGCTATCGCCACGGTTGGATGGATCCTCACCACCACCTCCATGGGCTTCGTGGAGTGGAGAGTGTGGCACATGGACAACACCTCTCTCTCTCCCTCTGGCCCGGTCTGTGTGGGAATGTGGAAAGTCTGCATTTACCACCATATCAGCAACTATAACAGAACCAAATTGTGTCGCCATTTCAGCTACCGTGATACTTACCTCCCTCTTGATATTCGTGTTTCTCAAAATCTCCTGCTGGTCGCCAGCATTCTAGGCCTTTTGGGGAGAGCCTCCACCATCTTTGCACTTAGAAATGTGTACATGGGAGTTCGTCAGGGGAATGCCACCTTCAATCCATCTGTTGCTTCAGGAATTCTGAACCTGGCTGCTGGCATCTGTATCTCAATCGCTGTGGTCTGGAATTACCACTCCGTGGTGAATGAAGAGGGTATTACCTTCCCGCCATCTCTCGCTATACCCTTCAAGCCAGATACTCAGGAGACTGGCAGTGCCTTTCTGGTGGCCTGTCTGGCTGCCTTCATGATGATGTTAAGTGCGTTACTTTTCCTCGCTTACAAACTCCCCACGGTGAACTAAGTTCACCCTCAAACTTCAGAGATGTAAAAGTCCTGGTTGCGTTGGCTTTGCGAATCCAGCTTGACCAAGGGTTTATGAGAAGTATTAGTAGGATGTTCTATGAAATATTTCCAAAGATTCAAGACCATGGCAAAGATAGCTTTGGGCAGAAGGTGGCCAACTATTTCCTTCCTTTACCTTCTGTGTCTTTGTTTCATTGATTCACCAGTTCATTGATTGAATTGAGGAAATTTCATTTAAAAAAAAAATCTTCCTCACCTGCCAGTTGGTCTTATTGGATCTGTATTTTAATTATTGTTCAATAAATAATCAATACTATAAACCTAGTGTGTGGAAATGAGATTTTTCTGTGATTCTTACATTTCCTCTTAAACTTCTGCTAAAAACAACCAACGTTATTTCTTGTGGTATGGTGATAACATCGCTCTATCATATGAAATTCTCCAAAATATGCAGAAGTAGAATAATAGGAGGAATCACCCCACACTCATTATCACACTCAACAATTATCAAGATTCTGTCATATTAGCTTTATAGCTCCTTGCTTTTAGTCTGTTTTTTTCCAAAGGGACATCATCATGTCCCTTCATCCTTATATATTTCAATATTACTTTCTAAAAAATGTGGACATTTCTTTGCATGACCATATTATACCTAAAAAAATTTAACAATTATTCCTTGTTATCAAATACATATCAGAATTTTTAAATGCCTCAAAAATAATTCTACGATTTTATCTTTTCCACACAAGATGCCCACTCTGTCTCTTAAACTAAAGTACTTCCCTTATCACACCCCCTCTGCCTTTTTTTCTTTTTGAAGATTTAATTTTTAATCTGTACACCCAACGTGGGGCTCAAACTCACAACCCCAAGATCAAGAGTCTCATGTTCCACCTACTGAACCAGCCAGGCACCCCTGCCTTTTTTTTTTTTCTTCTTAATAATTTTGATTTGCTGAAGAAAGTGGGTCGATTTTCCTACCATTAAACTTGTTACATCTCGAGGCTTCATTAGATTCTAGGTCAGCTCTTTGTGGAAGAGTATTTCAAAGGCAATGCCCTGTACTGATACTGAGTACATTATAACAGGTGGCATATGGTAATTTACCTCTTTAGTGATGCTAAGATTGATGCCTAGATCCAGAGGGGAAAACTCAACCCCTCTTGTAAATTTCATCAGCCTTCAACCTTTTGATGGTCCTTGTGCAAATCAATTATTGCACTAAGGATTACAAGTGGTGACTTTCTAATGTGAACATTCTTGTCAGATTTATTAGCTGGGATGCTCTTGTAAAGAAGAACTTTCCCTCATCAAGTATGGCCACTTGGGTTCTCTAAAATGCAGCTCATACACAAAAGACAAGGTAAATGCTTCATTTTTTTTCCCTTTAATTATTAAATTTCTAGAGGAAGGAGGAAGAATGCATTAATTATCTTGGTGTTGACCTATGTATTTTTTAAATTGTTTTCACTATCAGTTTTCATTTTTGTCTTTTTTCTTTTTTGAGTATCAAGAACTCATGAGATTGTTTTCATGTTTTGGATTTTTTAAAAAGATTTTATTTATTTATTTGACAGAGAGAGACACGGCGAGAGAGGGAACACAAGCAGGGGGAGTGGGAGAGGGAGAAGCAGGCTCTCCGTGGAGCAGGGAGCTCGATGTGGGGCTCGATCCCAGGACCCTGGGACCATGACCTGAGCCGAAGGCAGACGCTTAACGACTCCACTCAGGTGCCCAAGGACTCCTTTTTCTTAACCACATTGTCATTATCACACCAAGAAAAGTGAATAATTTCCTAATGTAATCAAATACGTAGCCTGTATTCAGATTTCCCTAATTGTCTCATCAATGTTTTTAATGGTAACTTTGTGGCTACCTATGTATTCAAAGTGTTTCCCTCAGCTGCATTCATTATTCCTTTTATGATCAGACTGGCTCATCTTTGGCAATGGAGCCACACGGACGTGTGGCCTTTGACATGTCTCTATCAGGATTATTTTAAGATAAAAAAAAAAAAACCTTTATTCCAGACAATCATAACCTATTTACCTCAAACAACTCTACTTTATCAATAAAATTCATTATATTAAAATGATTTTCCTAAAGAACAAAATAGAGAGAAGGACATATCAGTAATAGAGTTAACAACTATATGCATCAAATGTTAGATGTTGAAATTAAAGTATATTTATTTACTCTGTGTCTAATTACTTTTAATACCAGTGTTCTTAACCTCGTGGAAATTCTCCACAGAATAATTCCCATACACACAAAATTTTGTACCGATTCACAGATCTCTTGAAACCTATTCATGGATCTCACTTTCAAAAGAAATGACAGTTTCTTTTTTTTTTTTTTAAAGATTTTATTTATTTATTTGAGACAGAGAGAATGAGAAAGAGAGAGCACATGAGAGGGGGGAGGGTCAGAGGCAGAAGCAGGCTCCCTGCTGAGCAGGGAGCCCGATGCGGGACTCGATCCCAGGACTCCAGGATCATGACCTGAGCCGAAGGCAGTCGCTTAACCAACTGAGCCACCCAGGCGCCCAATAAATGACAGTTTCTATAAATTGATTTATTGTTTTATGGACATGCTGGAAACTCTCCCTTCTCATAATGTTCAGTTTATTTTTAAAACAAATTAACTTTACCAGCTAAAAACCTACCTACAATATTAATGAGTACAGATATACCCTGCTTAAAATCATTTTATTAAACATTTTTCAGTGATGGTTCCTATGTTTAAAGTTTAAGAAAAAAAGCGTTTTTTTAATCTGCACCCAACGTGGGGCTTGAACTCATGGCCCCAAGATCAAGAGTCACATGCTTTACTGGCCGAGCCAGGCAGGTGCCCCAAAAAATAAAAGCATTTTTTAAAAAAGATTTTATTTATTTATTTGAGAGAGCGAGAATGAGAGAGAGTACATGAGAGGGGGGAGGGTCAGAGGGAGAAGCAGGCTCCTCGCTGAGTAGGGAGCCCGATGTGGGACTCGATCCCGGGACTCCAGGATCATGACCTGAGCCGAAGGCAGTTGCTTAACCAACTGAGCCACCCAGGCGCCCTAAAAGCATTTTTTAAAAAGGTTTATTTATTTTAGAGAGAGAGCACACAAGCAGGGGGAGGGGCAGAGGGACAGGGAGAGGGAGAAAATCTTAAGCAGAACTCCCCACTGAGCCCAGAGCCCAGTGCAGGGCTCAATGCAGGGCTCGATCCCACAACCCTGAGATCGTGACCCAAGCAAAAACCAAGAATCTGATGCTCAACCAACTGAGCCATCCAGGCGCTCTAGAAAAAAAGCCTTTTTAATAAACTCAAATCATTACTGAAACCGTTGTCCATTTTTTTTTTTTTTCAAGAAACATGACTACAAAAACATGTCAATATTTCAAAGGGAAGAATTTTTCTGCAGAGACACTATCCAGGAGCAAAGCAAATTTTTTTTTTTTTTTAAGATTTGTTTATTTTAGAGAGTGAGCGTGCATGAGTGGGGGGAGGGGCAGAGGGAGAGGGAGAAAATCTCAAGCAGATTCCCTGCTGAGCCTGTAGTCTGACGTGGGGCTCGATCCCTGGATCCCGAGATCATGACCTGAGCCGAAATCAAGAGTCAGCCGCCCAACCGACTGAGCCACCCAGGCGGCCCCAGGAGCAAAGCAAATTCTAAACGCAGTAAGATCATGGCACTATCGTAGTTGCGAGGATTTTGAGACATTAGCCTGTCGATAATGTGCATGCCCGCAATCTATGTGCATGCCTGTTTGAACTTTTTCCCCCTCTGAGAGCTTGCCGTCGTTTTGATGAAGGTTGCTGAAGTCCATGGACATGGTATTGTTTTCATCTCGACTCTTTCAGCATGTTTTCCAGTATGTTTGAAAAAAACCCAAAAAACCTCTAAGTCTTTTCCCAGAGCACGTAGCTCTTTTATGGCCCATGCCTGTTTGGATGATGCTGGAATACTTTCGTAAAAACACTGGATTCCTGACTACGTGTTTTGCTTGAAAAATCTGCTTTTTGCATTCAGCATTTTTTTCGTGTTCTTTATGCTCCATTCTATGTCTTAGTGGATTTTTTTCGTAATTTTCCAATTCTCTGAGATTTACATTATATACTGGCAAGGTTTTGCCCGTTGAAAACCTGTATTGTGACAGTGTGCTCAGTACATATCCCTCTTCCTGGAATCCAGAGTTGCTCCATTTAATGAAACTCTTCACTAGCTGATTCTCTATCCCCATCAATTGAGGGATACTTCCCATGACTCATGGTCAATCATGATTCCTGCGGCCTGCACAGCAGTCATGATGGTGGTTCCCATCCCATTTTTGTTGTTAAAAATACTTTAACATTTTAATAACAATTTAGTATAGTTCACATACCATAAAAAACCACATGTACGAGTGGTTTTTAGTATATTCACGTAACTGTACAGCCAGCAGCACTGACCTGATTACAGAACATTTCATCGCTCCAAGAAGAAACTCCACCAGCAGTCCTCATTAGTCTTTGAGGCTTTTCTGTGCCTCAACAAGATGACCTAGGTGCATCATGTACATTTCAGGCCCAAGACCTTGAACTAGCATGCCATTCCTTCAGTGAGCCCAAGACATGGAGATGGTATTTAGAAATGACCAATTTAGACACTGGTGGTGCTCATTCTTTGTCTTTGTATCTAGGTATTTTAGTGGACGGGACTAGGATATGTGAATTTTTAAGAGGAAAAAATTGTAAAACTTTTTTCAATTCAAACTTACAGAATCTTTAGCTGCAATATGATATTACATTTCTTTCTCCCAGATTGAAAACCCACCAATATTTTTTTTTAAGATCTATTTATTTATTTTAGAGAGAGAGAGCATGCCCGGGAATCAGGGTGGGGGGCGGGGCAGAGAGAGAGAGAAGAGAAGCAGACTCCCCCTGAGCATGGAGCCTGATGAAGGGCTTGATCTCACGACCCTGAGATGGTGACCTGAGCTGAAATCAGGAGTCAAACACTTGGGGCGCCTAGGTGGCTCAGTCATTAAGCACCTGCCTTCGGCTCAGGTCGTGATTCCAGGGTCCTGGGATCGAGCCCCGCATCGGGCTCCCTGCTCCACGGGAAGCCTGCTTCTCCCTCTCCCACTCCCCCTGCTTATGTTCCTTCTCTCGCTGTGTGTCTCTGTCAAATAAATAAAATCTTAAAAAAAAAAAGTCAAACACTTAACTGACGGAGCCACCCAGGCGCCCCCCAAACCCAACAATATTAACATATTTATTCTGTGAGATATAAAAATTTTTAAATATTACTGATATCACTATTAGCCATAAGACTACTGAATAAAGCTTAAGGTTTCTTTTAAGCCCTGTTTGTCTCTAAAATGCATTGTATTAGGTGTATATAGTCAAAATACAGCATTGTGGAATTTGTTGATATAATGATGGTTATATCACCAAGTCAGTAAGCAATGCGGTTTATTCATTTCATCTTGTTTTCTATCTTTACTTTTGTGTTTTTGACATAGTTTTATTTTTTGAATATGTGAAATACTTATTTTCAAGTCAAAGTTACTAAACCAGATTTAGTCTCAATAAACGTCTGTTCCTATCCTCATTCTATTCTTTCCCATCTTAGATAACTTTTTTTAAGATTTATTTATTTATTTAACAGAGAGAACGAGAGAGCACAAGCAGGGGGAGTGGGAGAGGGAGAAGCAGGCTCCCCGCGGAGCAGGGAGCCCGATGCGGGGCTTGATCCCAGGACCCTGAGATCATGGCCTGAGCCGAAGGCAGACGCTTAACCGACTGAGCCACTCAGGCACCACCCCCGTCTTAGACAACTTTTAAATTTTTGGTTAATTTTCCAATATTTTCTTTTGCAAATATGGATGTTGTATATTCATATTCCATCTTTTTCAAACTGCAACCATAGTATATATATTATTTGGTGTGTATATATATACCTGTCTTTTTCACTTGACAAGAAATTCCTGCAGATCACTTTATCAGCCTACAGAGGTCTTGCCCACTGTGTTAGGGCTGCATAGTATTCCCTTGTGTGGCTGCTCCCGAGTCTATTCAGCCAGTTAGGTGTCTCTGCATGTGTATATGTATTATACCTTTGTGCATACCTCTTTTTGTATTTTTGCCAGCGTATCTTTAAGATAGATTCCTAGGACTCCGGGAGCACAGGGTCAGTACACACAGGATGATACACTTTGCGTTCCCGCGAGCAATCTATGAAAATGCCTGCTTCCTTGTGGCCTTGTCCAAAAAAAAAAAAAAAAAAATACTCTGTAAAACTTTTGAATTTTTCTTCCGTATGATAGGTGAGAAATGGTATCTCCATATCGTTTCCAATGTATATTTCTCGTTAGTGAGGATGAGCATTTTATCAAATGTCTTAAGGCTATTTTTCATTTCTTCAGTGATCTGTCAGTCAGTTATCTGCAGCTGTGTAATCAGTTCTCCCGAAGCTTCGTGGCTTCAGGCAACACACATTTATTATCTTCCAGCTTCTATGAATCAGTGGTTTGGGAACAACCTAGCTGGATCCTCTGCTTCACAGTCTTTCACAAAAGTTGCAACCAAAATGCCAACCAGGCCATTGCTGTCCCTGGAAGGCTCCAGTGGGGAAGCCACCTCGTGGTTTACTTACTTTGTTGTTGGCAGGATTCATTTCATTGGCTCCTCGTAAGCTATTGGCCTTAGTCTTCAGTTCCTTGCCAGGTGGGCCTCTCAGTAGAGCGTCTCAAAGCATGGCAGCTGACTTCATCAGAGCAAGGAAGGGAGAGAGCAGCAGAGAGCGCCAGCAGGATGGAAGTCATGGGTTTTTGTTCAAGTTAATCACGGAAGTCACAATCCCATCACTTTTGCCATTTTCGGTGCATTAGAAGCAAGTTGCTGGGTCCAGCTCACGGTCAAGGGGAGAAGATCAAGGGCACTAATATGACGAAGGTGGGGATCCTTGGTGTCCATGTCACAGATGCCTACCACTAACCTACTCATATTTCTAGCCCATTCTTCTACTGAGTTTGTCGATATTCTTGACGTTTAGGAGATCTTAATATAGTAGGTATATTTGCCCTTTGCCCTCTGCGCCTTCACTTACAAATACCTTTCTTAATCCTTTCTTAATTTTTATTTTCGAACTTCGCTTACTGCATTTTTTGTTATGCAAATGGTTTTGGTAACGTTTATATATTGTCTAATTATCAATCTTTTATGCTTCTGGTATTTTGAGTCATAATTTAGGCATATTTTTTCCACCCCCCTGTTCAAAAGGCATGTGTTTATTTTTTCCCTAATACTTCATTTTTACTGTATTCATTTAGACTTTATCCTGACATACACTGTGAGATATTGGGCCAAATTTACCTTTTAAAAATGATTCTCCTTTTGTACCATACTACTTAATTAAAAAAACAAAAACAAAACAACAAAAACCCTGGGACACCTGGGTGGCTCAGTCCATTAAGCATCTGCCTTCCGCTCAGGTCATGATCCCGAGGTCCTGGGATCGAGCCCCGCATCGGGCCCCTGATCAGCAGGGAGCCTGCTTCTCCCTGTGCTCTCTCTGTCAAATAAATAAATAACATCTTTAAAAAAAAAACAAACCTAGTATCTTTTCTACACTGATTTGAGATGCTGTCTTTTTTTCATATAGTAAATTCCACAGATATTGGATCCATTTATGGACGTTCTATTTGACTTCTTTAGAGTATTTGTGTATTGATGTGCCAATACTATACTGTTTTAAATTTTAAAGTCCTATTTTAAAACAAAATATTATGGGGAGCCTGGCTGCCTCAGTCGGAAGAGCATGTGACTCTTGATCTTTGGGTCATGAGTTTGAGCCCCACATTGGGTGTAGAGATTACTTAAATAAATAAATTTTAAAAATGCTATGCTATATGATATGCTTCTTTGCTCCCCATCCTTAGAATTTCTTAGCTGTTTCTGCTTATTTTTCAATATGAATTTCATAATCATCTTGTGTTACTCCAGACTGAAAAAAAAATGTTAGTATTTTTATTAGGATCATGCTAAGTTTATAGGTTAACTTAGGAATAATTTACATATTTATAATATTAAGTCTCCTTATTCAAGAACATGGTATGGATCTTTCCCTCTGTTCAATCCTACTTTTGTTTTTTGAGGAATGTTTAAGGTAGTTTTTTTTTGCATTGGGTTGTTTCCAGAATGAGGCAAATATGAAAAAAGGTACTATTCACATTTGCATTTAGATTTATGAATGAATGCATTTTTATTTCTCTTGGATAGATATCTTGGAGTAGGATTGCTGGGAGGTATGCTTAGACTTTCAACCCATATTTACTTTTTCCATTCAGGCCTTAGGTTGTGTGTGTGGGTTATAGGGGTCATAAATATTTCTTCTCTTTTGGTGATATTAATACAACAGTTAAGATTTGGTTTTTTTAATTTTGTATTACGGGACACCCGAGTGGCACAGTCAGTTAGGCGTCCGACTCTTGATTTCAGCTCAGGTCATGATCTCAGGGTCGTGAGATCGAGCCCGGCGTCAGGCTCTGCACTCAGCGTGGAGTCAGCTTGGGACTTTCTCTCCCTCCCTCTCTCTGTCCCCAGCCCTGCACTCACGCACGCTCTCTCTCTCTCGAATAAATAAATAAATCTTTAAAATCAATAAATCAATAAATCACTGCTCCGAGGACCCCACCCAGTAGGTATGCCCTTCATGGACTGTGGAATGCCTTTTTCTCCCAAACTTCGTATGTGGCCCAGTCAGCTCCCAGGGTAACTTCTAAGCCCTCCTAACACCCTATCTGATATATTCCAAAATCCTGCTTGAGGCCAGCTGAGGAGAGAGACAACTCCAGCTCATTCACTCACTGATGAATTCCTTCCCGAAACATTCACTGGGTATTTCTCACATGAGAGGAGCCGCCAAAACATTTAACCAAGAACTTTAAGGATCTAGTGCGAACAAAGCATGCACCTTCTACTCGTGCATCTTGATTGCTCACACTTTTCACAAGGCTCTTCAAATGTTTAAATGGCCTCAGTGAAACTAAATAAATGACTAAAAAAATAAGGTATTAATGGTTAAAAATTAGACATACTCACTTTAATCTGGAGCGACAGACTGAGTGAGGGTCATACTGAGTTCACCAGAGAGAATTCAAAGGACTAGCATGGAATGTCCTTCTTTTTAAAGAATATTTATTTAAGTCTTTGAGAGCATAGGGTTCGAAAATTTTTTCCCACTGTGACATAAGTCTATCAGCTATTTAAATACATGTTCCCAAAACACTGCCTGTGGACCCAAGTGGGCTGGGTGCTCTGTTAGAATGTTAAACAGTCACTTTGCCCTTAGGCTTTGTATCATGATTTGTGGGTGATGGATTCTTCTTCTCTGATGGGGGTTTTGTAAAATTTTAATGGCATTCCTTAGTAAATCTCCTTTCTGTGCTGACCACTATTTGCATAATGCCCTTAGCTCTCAAGCATTGGGAACTAGGAGGAAATAACACCCTTTTGCATTTAGTTAAAGAGTTCCTGGCTTTCCTCCCAAGTCTTTGAAAGGCGCGGGATGGCAATTCTGAGTCCCATTCAGACCTTCAGGGCTGGCCTTGGACTGAGTCCCATGTATTCTCCATGCAACCACAAGAATGGCTTGTAAAATGGTTCCTAGCTAAACATCATGTTTCCCCCAATGAAATCTCTCCCTTTAATAGGTCTAATTAAGGCCAACTTTACATATAGGGGATTTGAAAGTGGATTTGTGTAATTTAAGTGGATCAAAACCATGGGTTTCTTGGAAAATGGAAGCTTGTAGAAGATATGCTTATGAGGAAGCGTTGCCCGAATGCACTTCTCTCCCAGAAGAGAGATGGTGACCATGGAGAGAGTGGCTCAACTGCCATCTGTTGGTCACAGAGGCAAGTGACTGAGTTGGCTTTGGTGGAAATTAAGTGGTGACCCTCTGCTGCCTTCAGTCTCAACAGAGAGCAAGTCGATGAGTCATAAAGACTTTAGATACAAAAGACGAGGGGATCACCAAGGCAGGATCTGCCTTGAGGGAGAAGGGTAAAAGAAGAAAAGGGAAAAAATGTGTTTCGAGACCTTCTGAAGTACCTTTTGGAAAGAATATTTTTTACAGGAATAAGCAAAGAGAATGTATCCTGTGTATTTCCAGTTGGTGCTGGAGGATGCTGTAAGGGCTGGTGATATTTCTTTCATTCTTTCTCATAGAGATCCTTCCAAGGTAGTCAGGAGCCAGAGAGATGCCATATGGCACTTGGGCTGGAGACGAAATCAAAAGTGCCGGAACATTCGTTGTTGAGACCCCAGGAAATAAGGAGTCCACATAAGGGTAACAGCACTCCCAGTCTGAGGGAGGAAGGGTGGCCCAGGTTAGTGCTGACAATTCCTTCATCCTCCCCAGCCTTCCCCTCAGTCCCACCTCGGACTCTGAGGAAACACCAGGAGGTGATAGTTGTCATAATGCCCAATATATTGATGTTTCATAGTTCATGGATTGCTTTCACCTTTCTCTTTCTGGCAGCCCTGGACAATGTGCCGGGTTGGCTTGAGCACCGGGAAGCACAGAGTTCCTGTGGCAGAGAAAGGATGCAGGGCGGGTGGCTCCCATCTTCCACACGAGGGATCAAAATGGAGAGAGTCTAAGCGGCTTGTCCCTGGTCAGAAAGAGGAGCTGGGGTGAAATCTGAGGTCTTTAGACACAGTCCTCCAAAATAGTGGTGAAAGCAAGTAATAGAATTATCTGCTGGAGAGCTGTTTTTCTGCTCCAAAAGCTCACCGTCCACATGACTGAGGGTCTTATTGGAGACTTCACACACCACCACAATGTCCTCTGCATATTCTCCTTAGGACATGTGCTCTTCCTCTGTACGAATGACACACGACTTCTGGAGCCTAGAAGATTCCATCCATCTGTCTTTCCTAGA
This sequence comes from Mirounga angustirostris, assembly GCF_029215605.1. Classification (NCBI taxonomy): domain Eukaryota; kingdom Metazoa; phylum Chordata; class Mammalia; order Carnivora; family Phocidae; genus Mirounga; species Mirounga angustirostris. The sequence goes on from NW_026991719.1 coordinate 6,888,819, forward strand.
GTTCTCTTGTCTCCTCTGCTAAGAGAGAGACTCCTCCAACAGAGAAAATCAGGGGAGCAGCAAATAGTGTGTGTGGTTTCTCCGTGAAATGGCAAAAGTCCATCTAGATTCCTGACTGGCCGCAGTTGTGTTAGAAACCTAATTCTACAGAGCACAGATATCCTACTGCTGTTTGGCTATACACATCAAATTCATGAGAAAACATATGCCTTCTTTTTAAAATATCAATTAATTCTTCCCCATAATAGACCCAAACTGGAGGCAACCCAAATGTTCATCCACGGGAGAAAAGATACACAAACTGGACGTGCCCATACGATGGGGCGCTGAACCACAACAGAAACGAAGGGAGCAGTGGCGTATTCAACAACACAGTTGAGTCTCAAAAACATTATGCTGAGCAAAAGAGAGCGACCGAAGATACATTATGTTCTGTGTGTTTCCATATATGTGTAGTTCAAGAATTTGCAAACATAATTTATGGTGGGGGACACCAGAATAGTGATCACACGTGGGTGAAGGGCAGACCTAGGTGGCTATTGACTAGCAAGAGATCAGAATATTCTTTTTACCCTAGTGGAGGTTACAGGGGAACCTGTGTACACATTCCTTGAGTGGCACATGTAAGGTGAGTAGTTTTTACTCTTTGTAAGTTACACCTCAACTAAAGCATGAAACAAAAAGTAAAGAATAAAAATAAAAATTTGAGAAACAAGACAGAGGAAGGATCATAGGGGAAGGGAGGGAAAAATGAAAGAAGACGAAACCAGAGAGGGAGACAACCATAAGAGACTCTTAATCTCAGGAAACAAACTGAGGGTTGCTGGAGTGGTGGGGGGTGGGAGGGCTGGGGTGGCTGGGTGATAGACACTGGGGAGGGTATGTGCCATGGTGAGCGCTGTGAATTGTGCAAGACTGATAATCACAGACCTGTATCTCTGAAACAAATAACACATTATATGTTAGTAAAAAAGACTAAAAATAAAAGCACAAGTTTTTCCCACTCCTTGTTCGTGATCACCCTTCTGCGTTTTTCTCTCCTCTCTGCACAGTTGTGTGCCTGGTTCACTTTAACATCACGCTTAGTGTGTGTGAGGTTCTAGAATTTTGATCATAAGCAAGCAGTTTTAAATTAAAATTGTATAAATTTACAACCTTAAGCATAGTTAGGTGACGACCAGAGGGAAGGTAGACTGCAGAGGGGGAAGAATGGTGTTGACCTTTGCAACCGAAACAAAACCGAAAGAGGCCTCATGAGGGTCTATGTCAATATCTATCCATGGATCCTTGTCCAAGGAAACTTAGGGAAGGTGCATCCCTTTATAAAAGCATTGGCTTTTAAAGTCTTTAGTCACAGGGAGATCAAGGAGGCAAGTATTTATATTTTCCCATCTGTTGCTGCCCTTCAAGATTCCGTTTCATTTTTTATGGAACATAGATCTAGAAGGCCACAGATAGCCATTATTATCATTGACACAGAATTTGTCCATTTGCGATGCTCTTTTGTTGTGAATAAATGCCATCTGCTATTAGGAGAGCCAGGAAGCGCTGCGTCAACAGCGAGGGCTCGAGAGCCTGGCCTCACCGTTTATATCTATGTGACCTTGAGTAAATTACTTAACCTCTCTGTGCTCAGTACCCTCACCTAGAAAATGGGATCATAATTGTACATCTATCATTGGGCTGTCATGAGGATTGAATGTGTTACTATTCATAAACTATTTGCAACAGGGCACGACGTATACAAAACACAAGGTGTGCGTAATAAATACTCGGGAGGAGACAGGATAGGGTGGGCTTTGTTCAGAGCCCCAAACTCTACCTAACCAAACCTCTTTTACGATAGGTGGTTCATCTCTCCTCGTGGATCTTTTCACGTTGGCTGGACCTTTTCCCCTCTCTGTGTGAAATTTCCTACCGCTTCGAGGACTGTTTGCCATTCTCCAGTCCTCCAAACGCTTGGGTCCTTCTACATGGCCCACGGGGAAATTTTAAAATAGGATATAGGGAGTCTTTCACATTTGGTCCTCGGGAAAAACATGTTCCCACTCCATCCGTTTCAGACACAGATGCACCAAAACTTCCCTCAACTGGCATGTGTTCCTGCATTTGTGATCTTCTCCTTCCTAATTCCTTCATGCTGTCAAAACTCACCGGTCCTGTGGTCCGTTCCCTTCAGAACTCCATTGGTAAGGAAACACTATTCCTGGAGAGTGAGGTGATCAAGCTGGCAGGCAACCCCAAACTCATTTGGCTAATGTAACTAAAACTCCTGCCTTCGTGCCATTAGAAAGCACATTCCCTAGAAGCTTGTGGAACAGCAGATACAGTGTTGGGAATATCAGGCTTCATAGCAAGGAGCCGTATTTCAGAGGCCCCTAAAATCTTCTGCACGGGCGGTCGCTTATGTTATCCACACACCAGCCCCCTCTGAGCAGATCCTGCCTCATTCCCTTCTGCTAATCAGCGGAGGCAGAAACCCTGGGAGGATCATGTTCTGATTATGCCTGCCACGGACTCCCAAGGATTCAAATGGAAAAAGATCCAAATAAGCTGCTCCACAATCTAGATTTTCCTTCATAGAAGACACTTGCTTCGTGCACAACACCTCAGGCTATTTTTACGTTGTACCCCAAAGAAGGCAACATCTAAAGGTGGAGTTTGAGCAAGTGATGGGTAAAAAAAGTAAATAGGCATGATTTGTTGTGTACAACATGCTATAGATCGTCAAGGTCATGTTTATTCTGTTTTTAATTTAAAAATATGTACGTAGGGGCACCTGGGTGGCTCAGTCGTTAAGCGTTTGCCTTCGGCTCGGGTCATGATCCCGGGGTCCTGGGATCGAGCCCCACATCGGGCTCCCTGCTCGGCGGGAAGCCTGCTTCTCCCTCTGACGCTCCCCCTGCTTGTGCTTTCTCTCTCTGTCAAATAAAGAAATAAAATCTTTTTAAAAATGTATGTACATAACTATTTGTAGATCTATAAAGAAAATTATATGTGTTTTCTTTTGACACAAATGGTCATACTATATGTATTATTTTTCATTTTCCTTTCTTTTTTTTTTTTTGGTGTACTGCAGAAGTTTCTTCAGACGGTTCATGTGGATTCACTCATTCTTGGTAATGGCCGTGTAATATTTCACTATAATCCCGTATGTACCATCATGTAGTTAACCATTCCTCTATTACTAGACATGTATTTATTACTATTTATTTCCAATTTTTCCCCCTGATAAATGGTGCTGGAACTAACATCTCTCTATGTATATTTTTGCAAACTCTTAGCAGCACTTCCGTATATAACTCCTGCAATTGGAGTTGCTGGACAAGAGCTATGAACAGTTCCACGTTTGAGAGATATGTCGCATCGTGTTCCAAAAATGCCTTGCAGATTAATACTGTCACCATGGTCATTTTATCCTTACCTAAAATATTTAGAACTCTAATTGAAGGCCAATACATATACAGGACGCTTAAATATAACTTTTAGACAAGGGCAAGCCATAAATATTTAGCACCTTCTAAATTGTGGATCGCTCAGTTTATTTTTTCTCTTGGGTGTTCCTGGCTTGATTTCACGATGCCTCCACCTTGTCTTCAGTCAACCTGAATTGAAGCACTATTTCTCAAACTGATGGGCCTCTTCCTTAGTTATTTGGCCTGGGCTTTCGGCATCAGCCTAGCCAGCAGCAGATCCTGATGTGCGTGGGAGTTTAACAGCAGTTACTCCCGTTGTGTTCATTGGACTTTGGGAAACTTTCTATTTTCAAAGATTTAACATCTCTGGCTCCATTGTTGAGTTGCCGATGCACAGCAGGATCAACGGGAGCTGGGTCATATCGGAGAAAATCTGGTACGTGCAAGATCTGATATTGTTGGTGAAGTTTATGAAGTCAGTAGTCCTGATCTTTGGCTGGGTGGCACTTTTGGTCTGCCGGATCCATGCCCCATACCCAGATTTCCTTTGATCGTGTTATGACATCCCTGCCTTCTTTCTTGTCTTCAGTTATAGTTGTACTATGATTACCATGAGCTGGAATTTCACTGCGGATTTTTATGGCCAAACCACCCTTGACTTCCCACTTAGCTTTCCCATTGGAAAAGAAATGCTAATAAGGAAACGCTTCTCCTACGTGTTCCCGCTAGGACTCACAATTGCCACCCTCTCGAGAATAAGTGCCGCCATGTTCTTCCGTGAAACAGTGGAGTCAAGTGAAACCCATGGCTGTGGGCAAACGTCCAAAACAAAAGGTCTGAATGAAGGGCCTACTCTTTGGAATGACTGCTAATAGTTTTCTTGAAGAAATGTCCTACCTACATATCATATTGTTGTAATCATCTGCTCATTTAAAATAAAACGTGTTTGGTTTTTTGAGGTGTGTCTGAAGTCTTTATTCTATTCTACTCTATTCTGCAAACGTCTTCCTTTCTTTGGCACTTTTCACTTCCTGAAATCTGTAGACAAACGTATTGCATGTATACACTGTCAAAGCTCAAAGGTAGGAAAAAATACTTGTGTAATGCAAGCCCACAGGCGCAAGCATAAATGCACACAACCAACTCGAAGCCAAATCAGAGGTTATTAATTAGCTCACATATACACACAGGAAAATAATCATGTTTAGAGCTTAGAGATCTCTCTCTTTTTAAAAAATTTGATTTACTTAAGTAATCTCTATACCCAGTGTGGGGCTCAAACACACAACCCTGAGATCAAGGGTTGCATGCTTCTCTGACTGAGCCAGCCAAGCACCCCAGTAATTTTTTACGGGGCTTAAACTCACGACCCTGAGATCAAGACCTGAGCTGCGATCAAGAGTCAAATGCTTAACCGACTGAGTGACCCAGGTCCTTAGAGATCTTTAAGATGTTATAATCGGTTAGGTTAGAACAGGGTTTCTCAACCTCAGCACTACTGATATTTTGGCCTGGGTTCGTTTGGGGGTAGGGGACTATGCTGGACACTGTAGAATGTTTATCAGCATCTGTTGCCTCTACCCACTAGATGCCAAAGGCACTCCCTCTCCCCACCCTGTCGAGACCAAAAAATGTCTCCAGACATTTCCCAATGTTCTCTGGGGGGCAAAATTGCTCCCCATTGAAAACCTCTGGGTTATAGGTAGCCAGCAAGCCTGGCTAATGAACACTATGGCATGTTGAGTGGATTTTGAGGAAAACTATGGAATAATCAACTTCATCGGCTCAATATATCATAGCATCCATTTGCCTAGGTCTTTGGCTACCTTTAACTCAAGGGTCTACTAGGGGTGATTTTGCTTCCCTCCCCCAGGGGACATTTGACAATATCAATAAAAAAATGTAATTTTCATTTTTTAAACAAGCTCCACACCCAGGGTAGAGCCCAGTGTGGGGCTGGAACTCACAACTGTGAGATCAAGACCTGATCCAAGATCAAAAGTCAGACACTCAACTGACTGAGCCACCCAGGTGCCCCCAAAAATGTAATCTTTGAAGTATAAAACTCTATGGTAGGGTTAGGTAGCTAGATAGATATAGCCGATATAGCCGAAAATTGGGTAACTTGGGGGGTAAATCTGAAGAAATTGCCTGAAACACAGCCTGGAATACAAAGACATTGAAAATATGAAAGAGCACTTAAGAGCACAACACATAGAATGAGAAGGCCTGATGTATGTCTGTCTCCAGGAATTTCAGTGGAATACAAATAGACTGTGAAAAAGGTGATATTTGAACTGAGGTTGAAATTTTTCCAGAATTAGCGAAAGATCCGATTCCTCCGATGGAGAAAGTACATTGAGTCTTGAGTAGGATAAATAAAAATAGATTCACACCTATCATAGTGAAAACGCAGAAACTTCAGATACAAGGAGAAAGTCTTAAAGGAGACCAGAGAGAAGGCAGAAATTAAATGATAAAGGACCTACAGTTAGACCAACAAACGCCAGCCTTCTCAGCAAAGAGCAAAACCAGCAAAAAATACCTTCAAAGTGCTGAAAGAAAGTAATGGTCAACCGGCAATTCTAGGTCTACTAGCCTATTACTTGAGAATAAGGACAAAATGAAGACATTTTCAGGTAAAGAACTTACAAAAGGAGTACTTTGGGAAGAAGGTAATTGGACCCAGAATGAAGGACTTGGATCCAGAAGCAATGATAAACAAAGAAATTAGTAAGTATATCTAAGCCAGCCCTGATTATAATTTTCAATGTTGATATTACAGAGTTCACAGATAGCATGTAAGACAGGAGAGGAATAATTAGGGATAAAGCTTTTTAATGTCCTTGTTTATTCTGAGTCATTAATTAACTTTAGTGGGTTTTTTTTCTTTTGCTCATTTACTAATTTATTTTAAGTAATCTCTACACCCAATATGGGGCTTGAACTCATGACCCCGAGGTAAAGAGTCACATGCTCCACCAACTGAGCCAGCCAGGCGCCCCAATCAACTTCAGATTTTAAGTGAGTATATATGTTAAAATTTTAAGGGTAACCACTAAGCAAATAGAGGGTGAAAAGAAATTAAAAGTAGAAGGACTGGAAAGGAGGAAACAAAACTGTAATCTTTCCAAGGCAACATGATTATGTAGAAAATCCAAGAAAAGACTATATAGTCATAATTCCATATATAGGAACTTTCTAGAAGAGGAGCACTCGAGACAGCCACAGAGCAGTGGTTCCCTGGTGCTAGGTGTGGGAGTGGGGTATGGCCACAAGTGGGCACTAGGGAACATTTTGGGCTGGCAGTCATGTTCTAGACCTGGATTGTGATTGTGGTCCTACAATTATATAAATTTACTAAAACTCTGCAAGTTGTATGCCTTAAATGAGCGAATTTTATGGTATACCAATTATATCTCAACAAATGTTTAAAAATAAAATCCAGTGGCATTCCTAAATGCCAGTGACAACTTTTTGAAGAATGTGATTTAAAAAAAATATATGCTATTTCCAATGGTAAGAAAGCCAATAGTGGCCTAAGGACTAAATCTAAAAGAAGATGTACAAGACTTTCATGGGAAAGAACAGAATCTTATTTAAAGTCATGAAAGACAAATCATTCAACAGAGGCATAGACTATGTTCATGAAGGAGATAACTCTGTTATAAATTGGCAATTCTCGTCCATGTAAGAGAATTCCAACCAAAACCCAAGGGTTTTGTGTTCATCTGGGGAGCATTAGCTGCTGTGACAAAAGATAAAACAACAGTGACTTAACACAAATATAGGTCTACTTCTTACTCATGTTGGGTCCTCCACGTTGTGACTCAGGGGCCCCAGATCCTTCCTTCTTGTAGCCACGTGTCCTCAATAGGTAGATGGCAGGTTCTCTGGGCCCGTCTGCTTCTAGTGACAGGAGTATGGAGCATCACTCATGGGGCCCTTCATAGGTTGGCCGGGAAGTGGTGTGCAGTGTTTCTGCTCATTGAACAGTGACTAGTACCAGCCATGTGGCTGGGAAATTTAGTCCTGCACTGTGTCCAGGAGGAAAGAAAAGCAGGTTATGCAGAACATACAGCAGTGTCCACCGTAGTTTTTCACGAAGCTTGATGAGCTGATATTCCCAGGCTCCTTCTGAGCTGTTCAACATGGGCTTCTTCCGGGGATAGGCATCCCAAGCCAAATTCAGAGCTAACTCCTGGAGTATAAATCTACTTCAGAAGTCACAAAAACCATTCAGGGTTCATTTTTAGAGTTTGTGACAGAAAACGGAAGTCACATTGTAGTATTACAAATGAAGTGTGTCCATCAGACCCATCATTATATAAACTCTACAGGAGTTTCTGGGGCTCACCAAACCCTCAGACAACCCCCCCGCCCAGGCCAGGGTCCGATCTGACTCCGCGGGCGGGCACAGGAAGCAGGAAGGGTAGCAGAGGCAACCGGGTGAAGCGTGGCATCTTCAACCGCCACTAACAGTCTGACCTTGGCTGGTTATGTACCGCGGTCCCTCAGTTTCTCCATCTGCGAAACTGGAATCGTCATTGTTTTGTCCTTGTGTACGATTGTTGTGAGACTAAAAGAAATAATCCACGTCGATTCTTCCACATTTCTTGGCACGTATACACACTCGACACATAGTCGTTGTTGCTGCGTCCGCTGCTACTTTGATCATTACGGTAATTTATATCCCAGTCCCCTACTCGTAGGTATTTGGTTGTTGTTCTGTACGGAGAGATGTTTCTGGGATGTGTCCTGCATAACCGACCACCTGGACCCGCACGTACACAGGCAGGCGAAAGAATGTTGTTTGTGAGACTCGTGCTGTGCGAATGACCTTGGGAGCCTGGTTATTTAAATATATGATCTGGCTTCCAGATCAGAACTGGCCCTTCTGTTCTGGATGCCCAGAGCTATAAACCTTGTCCCACATCCCCTCGGGCTCCAGGTGGGGCTGGCCCCCCGGAATAGAATCCGGGAGGGGAGGCAGACACACATAGCCCAGGCTCCTTAAAAATATAGAAACATGATAACAGAGAGATGCGGTTCGCTCCAGACTGCATGGAGGCAAACAGATGTTTAATTTCCAACCCTGTTATTTGCCCTGTAAATATGGCCCTTATGGGGATGGTCAGTGGCAAGTCTCAGCTGAAGGGAGGACGCTCCGTCAGGCCTCTCAGGCAGGACTCCAGCCTGGCTGTCTCCACCGGGCTTCCCCAGCTGATGAGGTTGGACGTTGTAAGTCCCCGATCTGATGTGACTTCGCCTTATTCTCCTTTATTGCCTACTATTACCTTCATCTGTGTGTGGATTCCTTTCCTCTTCTATTTCTATTAGGTTTCTATAATAATAATAAAGTTTTCTTTCCTTTTCGAAACCGAAACATAGCCGTTGTGAATCTTTTGTTCAGAACAATTGTTTTTACTTGTTCTCTGTTATGAACAATACCGCCTAAGCATCTCTTTATTGATGCTTGGCTGACTCATAAGTAACTTGCTAATTCACAAGACTTATTCCAGAGGTCCAACTGGGTTACAACCCAAGGCATGGATCAAAATACCTCTTTCTGTAATTATTAAGAAAATCTCTAAGTGCCAACTGAAGGCAAAGACGTATTAGCTTGATTTTCCGAAAGATAAAGAAGCAATCCCTGACATCTGGTAACTAAAAAACTTGAATTCCATAATCCACAAAAGTACTCGGATGTGCTAGTAGATATACAATTAATGAACTCTGAGGATGATGGTGATCTGGGGTGGCCAGCATGAATTTTCTAGGAACAATCTAACTAATCTGATTTCCACTTTCTCTCATGTTAAGTGCGACTCGGATTGGCTTTGCAGACAGAATGGGCTGCAAGGCATTCTGGGATTTGAGTGACCGAACCTCTGGGAGAAGGAAGAAAGTCCAGTCCTGGTTAAAGCAAGGGCTAGGAAGTATGGGTGAGGTCACAAAGGGTGGTTTCAGTCGGGCCAACATAGTTCTATGAGGTAACTCTTCACCCTACAAACCAGGCCTGCAGCTGGGCCTTAAAAGGAGCTCCAGGGAAGAAGCCTGGTAGGAAGCCCAGTCAACCCTACAGGGAGGTGTGATGAAGGCAATGAAATGGACATCCATGGCTGCAAGAGTGATTCTAGACCCTCCTGCCTGTGGACAGAAGCTGCCACTGTAAGTCTTCCCATATCGGGACTGGTGTCCCATTTCGGGGCAGCAACCCTTGTCCCACCTTGAGAAGCATGACCCTTTGGATCTTGACAGGAATGGGTGTGACTGTTACCCTCAGACCAGAAGCCATCTAAATATGGCTGGCGTTTTACAGTTGTTGCTCATCCAGTGTTGAGCTCCCCCGAGTAAAAGAATCGTGTCTTCCATTAGGACATATGAGGGATGTGAAGACTCTTTCATCGCAAATAAGAGAAACTAACTTGCATTTGTCTAAGTCAGTGATTCTCAACTGGGATGATTCTGTCCCCTTAGGGGACATCTGGCAATGTCTGGAGACATTTTTGGTGGTCAGTGCTTAGGAGGTGGAGTACCACGGGCATCTAATGAGGAGGGGCCGGGGATACTGCTAAGCAACCTACAAGGCGCACAATAACCCCCAGCACAAAGAATTATCCAGCCCCAAATGTGCACGACGCCTAGTTGTGAAACCCTGAACTAAACCAAAAAGTAAACAAACAAGCAAAACAATTTATTGGAAGAGTCCTGGGGTAAGTTTGCAGAATCTAAGGAGAAGTTAAATCAGTCTCAAAAAAAACCAAAAGAATATACTAGTGCTGATCCATGACCCTGAGCACCTGAGCAGTAGAAGTGTAGACATTCATGGACATTTGCCAAGCTCTGTTGTACATATGACTTGCCTCCCCAACACGCAGTCTCTCAGGAAAGAATTTGATTGATCCAGTAAGGGTCAGAGTCCCCTCCCAGGAGGTTCGGCTCTGGCCAGCCGTGTGGTGGAAATGTGGCACACGGGGGACCCTCCTGGATGTTTCCTGTATGAGTGAATTACCATGGCCTCTGGCAGCCATTCCTGTGAGCTATGATAACGTTAGGAGAAACGGGGCAGAAATCCGGCAAAGACTCATTCACAGTCAGCCTGCAGGGCTACCTGTTCTTAACTCATGCCCATCCCGGTCTGCTTGTCCACTCGCCCCCCACCTTCCAGTTATCCCCCTGTAAATCCCCTCCTGTAAATGCCTTTTCCTGGAATGTCAGCCGCCTGATCTCCTGAAAGCTGGGAGTAATTTTTCTCGACCTTCACTCCCCGGGCCAGCCCATTCTTCCAATACCCAATTCCGTGTATTAAACCCTTCCGGCTCGAAATATCCAGAATTTTCCTGACTAAACCGGACTGTTGTAGCAGAGATGGTTTCCAGCACTTCTCACGGCATATTTGATGACCCCTCTGCTGCTAGCCCTGTGGAAGGCAAACTCAGACACCAGATGTCTTTCTGCTTCCCGCCAGGCCTGAGGTCGCTGCAAAGCGGGGCTCCATCTTGAGTGTGCCTTGGAAAATTTGTAACCTGTAAAACAGGTTCCTAGACCCCTACCCCAGCATTTCTGGCTCAGTAGGTCGGGGTTGGAACTTAAGAATTTACATTTCAGGGCACCTGGGTGGCTCAGTTGGTTAAGCGTCTGCCTTCGGCTCAGGTCATGATCCTGGAGTCCCGGGATCGAGTCCCGCATTGGGCTCCCTGCTCAACAGGGAGTCTGCTTCTCCCTCCGACCCTCCACCTCTCATGCTCTCTCTCTCAAATAAATAAATAAAATAAAAGAACTTGCATTTCTGACAAGTCCCACTGAAAGCTGACACTGTTGGTCCAGAACCCCTGCAGGGAAACATTGCCAACCAGAGCCTTCCCTCTTCTACCGAAAGTTTGCTCATTTTGAACACCTGGCTGAATTATTAGAATTTTTTTTAAGGTTTCATTTTTTTTTAAAGATTTTATTTATTTATTTGAGAGAGAGAATGAGAGAGAGAGAGAGCACGAGAGGGGGGAGGGTCAGAGGGAGAAGCAGACTCCCCACCGAGCAGGGAGCCAGATGCGGGACTCAATCCCAGGACTCCAGGAACCTGACCTGAGCCCAAGGCAGTCGCTCAACCAACTGAGCCACCCAGGCGCCCTTAAGATTTCATTTTTAAGTAATCTCTGCACCCAGTGTGGGGCTCGAGCTCACAATGCCAACATCGAGAGTTGCCCACTCCACTGGTGGAGCCAGCCAGGCACCCTGGAATTATTAGTATATTTTATTTATTTATTTTTTAAAGATTTTATTTATTTATTTGACAGAGAGAGACACAGCGAGAGAGGGAACACAAGCAGGGGGAGTGGGAGAGGGAGAAGCAGGCCTCCCGCCGAGCAGGGAGCCCGATGTGGGGCTCGGTCCCAGGACCCTGGGATCGTGACCTGGGCCGAAGGCAGCCGCTTAACCGACTGAGCCGCCCAGGCGTCCCTATTTCATCATTTTTAACTAGTTTAAATTCTCTGGAGTATTATCTCTTCCAAGGTTTGGTATCTGGCTCCATCATTCCTAAACCCAACTTCACAGGAAGATTCTCATTATCCACACCTTCCATTAAAACTGGAGATTGGGATCTTCCTGAATTAAAAAGACTCTTATGGACCAGCAATTGCACTCCTTGGTGTCTGCTCAAAGAAGCTGAAAACTTAGGTCCACACAAAATTCTACAGCAGCTTTATCATCAGGGCCAAAACTTGGAAGCAACCAAGATGACCTTCGGAAGGTGAGTGCATAAGTAAGCTGCGGTCCATCCAGACATGGAATATTATGCAGCGTTAAAAAGAAATGAGCTATCCAGCCATGAAAAGATATGGAAGAGCCTTAAATGCATATTACTAAGTGAAAGAAGCCAGTCTGACAAGGCTACGTACTCTCTGATTCCAACCACCCGACGTTCTTAAAAAGGCAACACTGGGGAGACAGTAAATAGAGATCAGTGGTTGCCAGGAGATGGGGGGAGGGATGAAAACGCAGAGCACAGAGGATTTTTAGGGCAGCGAAACTACTCTGTATGTTATTGTAATGGTGGATACATGTCATTATACACTTGTCCAGAACGCATAGGATGTACACCACCAAGAGTGAACCCTACAAAAGTGATAATGATGTGTCAATGTAGGCTCATCAACTGTAACAAACGTACTGCTCTGCTGACAGATACTGACAGGGAGGCTCTGGTGTGTGAGGGCCGGGACTGGAAGGGAAATCGCTATGCCTTCCCTCCATTTTGCTGTAACCCTAAAACTGCTCTAAAAAATAAAGTCCATTAAAAAAAGAGAGAGAGGGTGTCTGGGTGGCTCAGTCGTTAAGCATCTGCCTTCCATCGGGTCATGATCCCAGGGCCCTGGGATCGAGTCCCGCATTGAGCTCCCTGCTCAGCAGGAAGCCTGCTTCTACCCCCCCGCCCCTCCCCCCAACTCATGCTTGCTTTCTCTCCCTCTCTCACAAAAATAAATAAATAATCTTATAAAAAAAAAGGAGAGAGGAGGGAGACTATTATCTGTCACTCCAGCTCCCAATCGGAGTCATCATGACCACTGATAAAGGAGAATGTTCCACTGTCTCTCTGCTGAGTCCAAAATAATGTTTGGGTCCCTGAGCCTGCCGCTGGGGCTTCTTCATGAAGCCTGTCCCAGGGGCCCTTTCGGCACGAAATGCTCTGTACTCTCCTCACCATGCATCTCATCTCCACCAGCCGAATACACCCCTGGGGTTTCCAAATTCTCCTCCTTTGGGCTTGGGGACACCCCATTTTCTCCTGGCATGCTCCCCCTCCTTTCTGCTCTCACAGATATTTGTCAAATGGAAGACAAATCCACCCCTAAAATCCTACTGTCTCTGGCCCAGTTCGAGATAGGGGGTTATGAGAAATCTAAGAAAATACAGAAACACAATCAGCTCATCCATTACTCAATAGTAACCAGAATCGAGGAGATTTCTGTGATAAATGAAAGGAAGAGAAGAAAGAAGACACCTTGACCTGCTGGGAGGAGGAGCATCTCTCCATGAAGAGGGTGTAATTATCGCACACCCAGTCCCCATTCCTAGCTTCCAGATACCATCTAGAGGATGGTCACCCACAGCCCGAGGGGCACACCATGATTGTATGATTGTATCTGTGCTTTGTCACGAGGCCCTGATCCTTCACTCCAATGCCGAGGACAGAGAGACTAATCCGGTGAAGCCCAAACAGGGATCCAGTGTAAGCATAGTCAGTGGTGGTCAGAGCCTATTATATCAGGGTGAATTCCCAGATTTCAATCCCCTACTTAGACGTTTTTATTCAGTGGTTTTAGGGAGCCCTGCATCTCACAGCGGCTTTCTCACTCTTATGGGGCAAGTCTAAAGAAGGTCTGGCTTTTGAGAGCCGGTGCAGGGGCTAAAGAGAATTAATTGGCTTCCTAGAAGAGAAAACTGTGTCAACACAAATCTAGCCAAAATGGCAACAGTATTGGTGACAACAAAATCCTCGAGCTGATGAGCCTGCCTCTCTGAGGGCTCAACGATGCCTCCCACCCAGGACACGCGCTGCTTGGAGCAGATCAAAAAACAACCACACATCTCCGGCAAGGTGCCCATGTCTCTTGCTCCAAGGGACTTTTTTAAATTTTTAGAATCATTTTTATTTCATTTTTTATTAAATTTTTTATTCTAAAATTCCAGTGTAGTTAACATACAGTGTTGTATTAGTTTCAGGAGTACAATACAGTGATTCAACACTTGCATCCATCACCCGGTGCTCATCACGACAGGTGCACTCCTTTATCCGCATCACCTGTTTCCCCCATCCGCCCACCCACCTCCCCTCTGGTGACCATCAGTTTGTTCTCTAGAGTCAAGAGTCTGTTTTTTCGTTTGTCTCTTTTCTTCTTTGTTTGTTTTGTTTCTTAAATTCCACATATGAGTCAAATCATATGGTATTTGTCTTTCTCTGACTTATTTCACTTAGCATCACACTGTCTAGGTCCATCCATGTTGTTGCAAATGGCAAGATCTCATTCTTTTTTATGGCTGAATAATATTCCAATTCTAGTAGTTTTCGGGGGGAGTCTTTCAGGTTTTCTATATAGAGTATCATGTCATCTGCAAGTAGTGAAAGTTTGACTTCTTCCTTACCAATTTGGATGCCTTTTCTTTGTTTTTGTTGTCTGATCGCTGTGGCTCGGACTTCTCATGCTGTGTTGAATAAGAGTGGTGAGAGTGGGCGTCCTTGTCTTGCCCCAGACCTTAGGGAGAAAGCTCCTGCTTTGCCCCCATTGACAATGATGCTAACTGTGGGTTTTTCATATAAGGCCCCCGGGAAATTCTTCATGCACCTACATCAGGATGAGGATGTTTCTGGTCGGGAATGCTGCTCCATAGACAGAGCCCTGCAGACAGGAGCTCACAGTTTTCTTTCTGCCCTGATATTAACCCAGAACAAATCCAGATTCAGAGATGGGAGAAGCTCGGATCAGGAACCAAAGACCTTGGCAGTGATTCTTGTCAGGCAGCTTTGGTGTCAGTAGGTGTGTAGGCCTCGAGCACTTGGGCTCTTCTCCTGCTTTCTCCTTCTCTGAGACCTTGTCTGGCAAGCTGGAGGGCGGGGGGGGCATTCCTTCCTTTACGGCGATCTCCTTGGGTTGTTGTGCGGAAGCCAGGCCGACGCAGGCAGCGCAATTATGGCTCAAAGCGTTTTGAGTAGGGTTGACATTTATATTCAGAGACACACAAAAATGTTTTTTTAAGATTTATTTATTTGAGAGACAGAGGGGAGGGGCAGAGGGCGAGGGAGAAGGATGCTCCTCGCTGAGCAGGGAGCCCGATGCGGGGCTCCATCCCAGGACTCCAGGATCGTGACCTGAGCCGAAGGCAGACCCTTAACCCACTGAGCCACCCAGGCGCCCAATGGGAATGGACTCTTAAACTGCGTCTCTTCAAAAGCCATTAAACAGATTGAAAGAAGTGCTGTCAAATAAGACCCTATCATTCAAAATGATTGTGTTCACTATTTAAAAATCCCCACCACTCCGTCGGTTAAGCAGCCTGCTCTTGATTTCAGCTTGGGTCGTGGTCTCGGGGTCCTGGAATCGAGCTCCACAGCGGGCTCTGCGCTCATCAGGGAGTCTGCTTCAAGTTTCTCTCTCTGCTTCTGCCCCTCTCCCCCTCAAATACATAAACAAATCTTTAAAAAAAAATCCCCACCAAAGCATTCCAACCACTCATTCATACATTCCAACTGTTAGCATTTTGTTGAGGACTTCTGGCGTTCCAGATGTTGTTCTAGGCACTGGGAAGGCAAATACGGTCAAGATTTAAGGTCAGAGGACACCGACCCAGGATAGCACTCAAGTAAGGACAGGCGGCGAAGGCTTTGGGACTCGGGGCACAATGTGGTTGAAGGGGAAGGCAGGGAGCAGGCGGCCGGCAGAGGGAGCCCGCGATGAAACAGAGGAGGACCCTTCCCGGATCTGGTGCGGGGGAGGGAGCCTCGTGGCCAGATTAGCATTTTGCAAAGGTCCTTCTGGCCACAGTGGAGAAGGGGCTCTTGTTACAAGCTTCTGGTAGCCGGGAATGCAACTGCACGGGGGTGAGGAGGTATGAACGGGGGAGCACAGACGCGGGAAGGGGAGCTCCACCTGGCACGCCAGAAGCTTCCTCCACCGGCAGGCTGTCCTGAGCCCATGGGCCCCAGTGTGAGAAGCTCTCTCAGAAAGACACGTCATTGAGCCCTGAAAGGGCCCAGGCCTGGAGTCGGAAAGAGCTGGGTTCGAATTCTGCCACTGCCACTTGGGCCGTGGGGCAAATTGCTAAGGCTCTCTGAGCCTCGCTGCTTCGGGGACAGTAAGCTGGCTTCTCGGAGTGGAAGCAGAATGGCACGAGGCGGGGTATGCTATGGGACAGCCCCCTGCCCGTGGGGAGCGCTCAGTAAGGGGAACCTGCTATCATGGGGGGGATCAGCCTGTGCATGGGGCCCCAAATAAGGGGGAGGGGAGAGCCTGTGTTAGAGAAGCGAGAAGGGGGAGGATGGGGATAACTGGGGCCTTGGGGAAATGGTTTTGGTGGCATGCAGCGCGGGTATAGACAGCCTACCAGAGCCCTAATCAAGAGAGGGGAGAGGTATGTGGAAGCCGCGGGGCAGATAAGGAAGACAAGTTGTCAGAGTTCCCGGCACGGGCTTGGTTTGGCTTTCGAGAGATGTAAGGATGTGGATAGGATAAAGAGAATGGTTGGGTTTTTTTTCCTGCTCTCTTAGGTCTCATTTTGTGTTCTCTGACTCAATCAGATGGAGCAAAGGAAAAGCGGCCCCTGCTGCCAGTGGGGTCCGTCTCCACCGGGCTCCTTCATTCTCTCCCTGCTGTCTTAGAGGGACTCTCAGCTTGGCATGCCTTTGGCCCTCAGGGGGACAGTTGTGATGCCTAAAGACATTTCGGGTTGTCCTGACCACAGGGGGCTACTGGCCTCTGGTTGGTAGAAGCCAGGGATGCTGTTAAACGTCCCGCAGTGCACAGGACAGCACTCCTCCCTGCCCACCTCCCCCGCCCCGGGAGGGTCATCGGGCCCCCTGTGTCACTAGCTCAAGGTCGAGCCACGCAGACGAAAGAAGTATTGCTTGCGAGCCTACCGAGTGCCCGCGCGTTAGGGGCTGGGAGCGCGGTGGGGCGGAAGACAGGGTCAGGCTTCGCAGCCTGGGGAGGACAGTATAGACCAGCAGGCGAGTTCGGCCCGACAGGGGCCACCAGGGGGAGACAGAGGCCGCCGAAGGGCCGCCGCCGCGGGCTGGAAAGGGCTCCGGGGAGGGCCGGGCCGGGGAAGCAGTGCCCGTGAGCCGGGGCAGGGGCGAGGGGCCTCGGGGGAGGGAAGGTTTGCAGCGGCGGGGAGAGCGGCGGGGAGGGAGCCGGGGCCCGGCCGGGGCCGGGCCGCGGGAGGCGGCCTGGAGGCGGCGGCGAGGGAGGCCGGGGCCGCGGTGGGCAGGAGCCGCGCGGAAAGAGCCGAGGGTCGCAGCAGTGCCCGGATTTGGGCTTGGTGGGAAAGAGAGGACCAGCAAGTGTGCTGACGAGAGGTGACAGCCACGCATGGCCCTTGGGCAGCAGAGGCACGGGGGGGGGGGGGGCGCCTGAGGCTCTTCACAGCTGGACTTCCCAGATCTTGGCTGATAAATCCACCCGAAGCCTTCGATTTCCTGGCTACTGTATGGGAGTTCGGGGAGCCGCGAGCAAACCATGCACTGTAGGTAGAGGACGTATTTATAGATCCCAGCCGAAAGCGGGAGCGAGAAATCCTGTAAAGTCAGCGAGCCCCGGCTGTGAATGGGGCTCCGCTAGGACCCCGCGGGACCAGGAATGGGGAAGGCCACGGCCACCAGGGTACTCGCAGCCGGCCGCACTGTCCGTGCCATCCCGTCGCTGAGCCCCGTGAACTTGGTGGAAAGAAATCAGAAAATGACTGTTTTTCTCCTACTACCACGTGGACGAACCTTGAAAACCTGATGTTAAGTGAAAGAAGCCACATACAAAAGACCATACAGGATCAGACTGCGGTGGCGAAACCTCCAGAGCAGGCGTGGAGACGGAGAGGAGGCTGGCGGCTGTCAGACGCTGGGCCGGGGGTTCTTTCCGTGGGGATGGAAATGTTCTAGAACCATTGTGCTGACGCTTAACCCCGTGAATATGCTAAAAATCATTAACTTGAACACTTCAAATGCATGAATTGTATGGTATGTGGATAATAGCTCAATAAAATGGTTCTATTTATCTGAGAGATTCACACCATCACACCATGAATTTCTGATAAACACTGTAAGCTAAGAAACAAAAGACACTTCATTTGATGATATCTGTTTTATTATTTTTTTTAATTTTAAAGACTTTATTTATTTGTCAGAAAGAGAGCACAAGTAGGGGGAGGGGCAGGCAGAGGGAGAAGCAGACTCCCTGCTGAGTAGGGACCGCCCCCCCCAATGCCCTGAGATCATGACCCTAGCAGAAGGCAGACAAGCCACCCAGGCGTCCCAATGGTATCTATTTTAAATGAACACTTAAATCTTTGGTGAAACATGAATGCGGTTTTACCTAACCTGGGGATGCTGGTGCTTTTCAGAATCACCTGTGGGGTGTTTTCAAACCACCCGCGCTCCAACTCGGCCCCAGCAAAGCACCCCTCCGCTGACGCTGGAGTCCCTCCTTGTGAATGGCTGCACTGGAAGAATTCCCTGAAAATGAGGAACCAGACTCGAAAACTCGTCATTACCACTGTTGCATAAGATTGTTCTGGAAGGCCTAACCAGGGTGACATAAGTCAGAGACAGAGAAATGAAGTAAATTATCCGAGAGGGGTGCATAAATCATTGTTCGGCTAACTTGATCCTATACCTAAAAAAGCCCAAGAGAACGCCGGAAAAAGCTATTCCAACCCAGCAGAAACTTCTGTTACGCTGCTGGATACAAAATACACAAAAATCAACCACCTTGGGGCACCTGGGTGGCTCAGTCGTTAAGCGTCTGCCTTCGGCTCAGGTCATGATCCCAGGGTCCTGGGATTGAGCCCCGCATCGGGCTCCCTGCTCCGCGGGAAGCCTGCTTCTCCCTCTCCCACTCCCCCTGCTTGTGTTCCCTCTCAGGCTGTGTCTCTCTCTGTCAAATAAATAAATAAATTCTTTAAAAGAAAAAAAAATCAACCACTTCTATGTACCTACAATAGTCCTTTGGAAATTAGAATTGAAACGAAGTCCTTTCACAAAAGCAACAAACTCTCAAATACCTAGCAGTAAGCTTGATGTAAAAAGTGCCTGAGCCTGTCTGAAAATTCCTTAGCTTTCCCAAGAGCCAATGAGAAGACATGAGACGTGCCATGCTCCCGGAGGGGGGAGACTGTATCTTGCAAAGTTGTTCAGCCTTCCTGGTTTAATTGGTTGACTCAATGTGACTCTAAGCAAAAACTTATGATAAATAGTGAATGAGAAAAAAAAGGTAAAATCCACACGTATGAAGATTGGCGCCATCCACTATGCATCACGTTTATTGCAAAGAAAACCACCGTTAACAAATATGGATCACTAGTTAGTGGCATGCTTGGTGACATACTTAGAGAGACGTGCTCACAGATGTGTGCAATTTACTGTGAAATGTATCAAAGAGTCAGATGGATTGATTGACAGAGACAGGGATGGACGCGGGGATAGATATCTGAAAAAGGAACTCTAGTAAAATGGCAAAGGTAGAATCTAGGTGGTAAGTATTCGTGTGTCAGCTGTAAAATTTTTTCAATCTTGTTGAATATTTGGAAATGCTCATAATAAAAGGTTGGGGAAAATACAGAGCAAAGAATAACAAAACTGAAAATGCATACATAGTATGAGTCCAATTTTAAAAATATGAGCTGAAAACAGATGGGGAGGAAATGGGCTAAAATATTAACTATGGTGAAATCATATGTGGGTTTTTTTTTTTTCATACTCCATGCCGTGACCAGATTTTTTTTTTACAATATCCACAGACTACTTTCAACGTAATTCGAGGGGTATCACTGCCCACCCACTGGCCCTCTGGCCCAGTGAGAAAGGCCCACCGGGCAGCAGTATCTCCCAGGTGTGCCCCCTCCCCATGCCCACGACTTTGCGCACCTCCTGAGTTCCCAGAGTCCTCTAAACACAGCTCTAGGCATCTGTCCACGTTGGCTTCTCAGGCGATGACCAAACCTACCGCTGACTCATTTATTTTGAGTTCCACGGCCCCGCCCCATCTCCATCTCTGCCCACTGCAACCACTTCTTCCAACCATACCCTGTAGCTTCCTATACTTGTGGTCAGTTATTTAAAATGTCTTTTTTTAAAAAAAAGATTTTTATTTTCAAGTAAGCCCCACACCCAATGTGGGGCTCGAAACTACAACCTCGAGATCAAGAGTTGCGTGCTCTGCTGACTAAGCCAGCCGGGAGCCCCTAAAATGCCTTATTTTAAATGATCTTTTGCCAGAAACTGAAAAGGAAGAATTTACAATCTTTTCTATGTGATGATGTAAAATCTCTGCACAGGAAAGAAAGGAGGGAAGGAGGGAAGGAAGGAGGGAAGAAAGAAGAGAAGGAAGGGAAAGAAAGAATTTATAAAATGACATTTGAGGGGCGCCTGGGTGGCCCAGTCGTTAAGCGTCTGCCTTCGGCTCGGGTCATGATCCCGGGGTCCTGGGATCGAGCCCCGCGTCAGGCTCCCTACTCTGCGGGGAGCCTGCTTCTCCCTCTCCCACTCCCCCTGCTTGTGTTCCCTCTCTCGCTGTCTCTCTCTGGGTCAAATAAATTAAAAAAAAAAATCCTTATTTAAAAGAGAAGTTTTTAAAAAATAAATAAAATGACATTTGAGAAAAACATATTTGCAACATACATGACAAAGGGCTGATTTACCTAATTTATGCAGAGCTCAAAATCAAAAGTCAAAAAAAAAAAAGAAAGATGAAGAAAAGCAAATGAAAAACCCAACAGAAAAAAAGATGAACTAAACGAAAGGGTACAAAGAAACCTAAGTCACCAACCATCAGGAGAAAACGGTTGTACCTCTACAGTTATAATAATAAAAGACATGGTAATAAAACACGTGCAAACCAAAACGATGATGGAATAAAATTTCTTACCTTGCAAATTGCCAGAAGTTAATTGAAGAAGTTGAGTGATACCCGATGGTGTTGAGGATGGTCGATTGGGAAATGAGTACTCACACCTTGTTGAAAGCACAAAGGGATTCAACTTTCTGAAGGACAATTTGACAATATCCATGAAATGTATAAATGCATGTAACCATGGGGCAAGACCCTGTTTGGAATTTACACTATAGAAATTTACGTCACTTCACCAAGATTATATATATATGATATTTATCACAACATTTTTTATCATAGAAAAATAAAAACCAAAACGAAACAAAACTAAAAAACAAAACCAAGAAATCAAAGCAACCAAAGTATCTGAATGGGAGTCAAATTGCTAAGTATTTATAAAAAGGAAGAGGCCTGGTGATAGGTAAACAAAGCAAGAGTCAAATACCAAAATCAAGTTCAAGGTTAGCACCCAAGTAGCAGGAAAGTAGACTTTATACCTACAGTGCCCTCATCTTTGTATCTCCCCTGCCCGGGGATTCAGAATCCTGAGCCAATGGTGAAGCGAGAGTCTATGTGATTTTTTTCCTTTCTTTGTACTTTTCTGGGTGCTCTAAATTTTCTGTAAGGAGCATGTATCAATTTTTAATAATAAGGTTATATACAGCGTCTCTATTACTATGTAAAGAACACTGGGATTTTATAAATTACTCAACATTCGTAAGCGTTCTTCCATTACTCCACCAGAGGGCGGCATAAGCACAGAAAATAGCAAAAATGCTTTCAAGGTATTTGGTCTGAAATGGAAAGCTGCTAATTGCTCGGTTCATTTTGATGTGTTACTTGCACAAAAAAAAATTGTTCATTAAATTGTTTATTTGTATAATAAAACAACTATGTAGTCATTGTAGAAATTGATATGTGGGAGAAAACACAGGTAGTCTATAGTCACACTCCTCAGATACAGCCAAAATTGACAATCTGGCATTCATCCTCATGTTTATAGATATGTGATGAAAAGAGGAAGATACAGGTTTTTGAATAAAATGTGCCCACCCATGCGATTGTTTTGTAATCTACCCTTTCATATCAAATGTCTCTTGAGCATTTCCCTGTTTCCCTAAAATCCTCGCTATGGTGGTTTTTTAAAGGTTGCGTGGTGTTCCATTCCTGTGGACACACTGTGCCTTGCTTAACGGACTTAAATTGGTCATTTAGGCTGTTGTAACCATCTTTAAATGATAAAAGATTTCCTATGTATAAAATATACATGGAAAAAGAACGGTCACCCAATTAGTCACTGCTCAAATTTGATACATGTTAATTTTTGCCATCTTTTCTCCAGATGTATTTTTTAAATATTTTTAAGTAATCTCTACACCCAACGTGGGGCTTGAGCTCACAACCCTGAGATCAAGAGTCACATGCTCCACCGACTGAGCCGGCCGGGTGCCCCTGCTTCAGATATTTTTAAGAAAGAAAAGTTTACAGGTGGAGTTGAAGGTACCTCTGTCCAGTTAATTTCTATCCTTCTATTCCAATAGTCACCTCTAATGTGAAGTTGGTGTTCATTTTTCCTATCCTTGGTCTTACACTTTAATTACAAAAGTATGTTTCATAAACAACATAGTATTGTTCTGAGTTTTAAAATTCTACACATAAACGTAATCACGAGGGTCTATCCTTTATTCACTTAACATTATGATTTCGAGGCGCACCTGGGTGGCTCAGTCAGTTGGGTGTCTGCCTTTGGCTCAGGTCATGATCCTGGGGTTCTGGGATCGAGCCCCGCATCGGGCTCCCTGCTCGGCAGGGAGTCTGCTTCTCCCTCTCCCTTTGCCTGCCGCTCCCCCTGCTTGTGCTCTCTCTCTGTCAAATAAATAAATAAAATCTTAAAAAAAAAAGTTAAGATTTCAAGATTTACTCATGTCGACATAGACCCAGTTAATTTTAACTGCTCTAAGATATTATCATTTATAAATAGAATGCATTAACACATTCCCCTATTGATAAGCATTTAGGTTGTTTCTAATTATTGAGAATCGCTGCTTTTGTGATGGGGCAGGTGCTCAGGAGTTTCTCTAGAGGCCCAGAGAAGGCTCGAACATACTGAGCTGAGGAGTTTGGCATTCCAAGAAGAAGGGACAATTCAAAGGTGTGAGCCTCTTCAGCTCTACTAGGTACTGCTGAATTGCGCTCCCAAATGACTGCAGTTTCCAGGTCAGCCAGTCTTTTTTTTTTAAAGATTTTTTAAATTTATTTGACGGAGAGAGACACAGCGAGAGAGGGGACAGACGTTTAACGAATGAGCCACCCAGGCGCCCCCCCCCCTTTTAAAGTTTATTTATTTAGGTAATCTCCACACCCAATGTGGGGCTTGAACTCACAACCCCAAGATCAAGAGTCGCACGCTCCTCCAACCGAGCCAGCCAGGCCCCCCAGGTCAGCCAGTCTTGAGTGAGAGTCCCATTTCTTCACCTCCCCTGCGTGGTAAGACATGTAGCTTTGAGAATCTTCCAGGTTAAGCATCTTTTCATGGTCATTGGCCAGCAGGTTTTGTCTTTTGTGAATTTTGAGCCTTTGCTTATTATCCACTTGGGTTGTTTGTCTTTTTCTTAATGATTTGTATATGTTTTATACCGATTTCTGATTCGCACGGGGTCTCTACAAGAAGCATGTAGTTTGTAATGCGCAAACCCAGTAATTTAAGGAGAGCTCAATGAAGGGACTATTTACAAAAGCATGGACAGTTTGGGGGCAACAGATGAGGGGTCGGGCGCCACACCAGGCCTGCGACAGTGGGCATACTCACCACCTCAGGCCGGAGGCGGCCAGGCAAACGTTGGCCAACAATTCTCCCTGCATTTCTGGTGTTTCCACACAGTCCAGCTCTGTCGAGCAAAGGGCACTGGCGAGCTTGTTCAAGGCTGATTGGATAGCAGCCAGCCTTCAGAGCTGGACATAGTGGACATAATAAAGATAGAGAAGAATGTCGCTCTCCCCGGAGACATTCCAGGATCCTGAAGCCTTATCCTGCCGTCCTGAGACCTTTGCTTACCTTCCAGTGTGGCCCCCGGGGAGTTTTGCTTGCATTCCAGATAGGATCATCTCTCTGGAAGGGAGGATGGGAGTAGCCTGATAACAGCTCGGTTTCCTAACCCAAGATTCCTCTCTTGTGGTGCGCCCCCCGCCCCTCCCCCCACCACATGCAAGTGCATGTCATCCTGTGGGAATTGGGGAGCTGGTACCAACTCAAGAGAGTGCTCTGCTTACTGCTTTTTGCTGGATTGAAGTCTGTGTCTCTGACCAGAGCTCTGGTGCTTTCGGTCAAGATATGTACATGAAGGAAAAAAAAAGATATGTACCTGAAACAGGGGCAGGCTGACTCTTTAGCTTGCGGGAGAGTAAAATCTCAGACTTTGCAGTTTCTGACCGGACAGGAATGCGCAGAGCCTGGGGAAAGGTGACCATACTGACAGGAGCTAAGCTTTGGTGGAGGGACACGGCCAGCTTTCCCCACAGGGCCGGAGCTAGGACGAGAAGCTCACACCACCTGCCTTCCGATGTCCCCCGGAGGCTCCACCTGGAAACCAGAGGGAACGAGAACCCCAGTTTGTACGGGCCAGAGTCGCAGGCACAGTGCAAAGTGGGGATCGGTGGGAAATGGCCAGGGGCCCAGGAAAGGCATCTAGCACAGTGAATGGCTTTGCACTTCGCAAATGTCTTCTCTTTTGGACGGTGGCTTGTCTTTCCCTCCACAAGAATGGTCTATTTGATATTGACATTTTGGGGACGTGTTCAGACTTGCTTCGTATACTTTTACCAGGTCTGTATTTGTAAATGTTCCACGTGTGTATTGACTAAGTGTTGTATGGCGGCTTCTGTGTAAGCCCCGTTAGCTCAAGATAAACAACAGTCATAGCAACTAACCGGCGCAGGGTGTATTTGCGGGTTGGGTTAAAAAAAAGTGGAACTAAGATACTCGACAATAACCACATGCAAGAGGGCAGGCGTCTCTATGAGTTAGAATGTTCTGGGCTGTAAGTGTCAGAAACCATGACTCAGCTGGATCAGACAATAAGGAAACTTAGAGCTCTTGTAGCAAGCCCAGGTGTAGCTGTCTTCAAGGTTGGTTGAATCTTCAGCTTCAAGGTGTCATTACGGACCTAGACTTCTCCATTTCTCTTCTCTACTATCCAAGGTTACTCAGGCTGAGTAGGAGACTTCTCCAGGAAGCCTTCCTATCCTACTCCCCGTCACATGGCTAGAACAGAGTCACACTGGTTTTCCTGAAATCAGGAGTAACAAGGCAGAAGATAATAAGGTTACTCAGGCTGAGTTGATTCTCAGAGCAAGAGAGAGAGTTGGCTTTCCCTTCAAGACACCTGCTGTGCAGTTCAGGGGTGGATACCTGAACAGTATTTGGATTCTGTCAGGTGGAAAGGAGAGTAGGTAGATGCTGGGTAGGCAACCCAAAGCCTTCTCTACAGGTGACCAAATGGTCGAACTCACCAGTAAAAGCCAAGCAATCCAATTAAAAACTAGGCAAAAGACATGAAGAGATATTTCATTGAAGAGGATATACAGATGGCAACAGATGAAAAGGGGCTCACTATCACTAGCCATTTGGGAAATACAAATCAAAACCGCAATGAGATATTATTGCACACCCATCAGAAAGGCTAAAATTTTTTAAAAAAGCAACAATAGTGACAACACCAAATGCTGATGAGGATATGGAGAAACCTGGCCATTCTTTTTTTTTAAGATTTTATGTATTTATTTGAGAGAGAGAGGAGAAGGTGTACTGGGGAAGGGGCAAAGGGAGAGGGAGAAACAGTCTTAAGCAGACTCGGCGCTGAGTGTGGAGACCCACTCGGGGCTCGATCTCACAACCCTGAGATCACCACCTGAGCCGGAAACTAAGAGTCCGACACTTAACAGACTGCACCGCCCAGGCGCCCCAACCCTGACCCTTCTTACATTAGTGGTAGGAATGTAAAATGGTACGGCCACTGGAGAAAACATTTTGGCAGTTTCTTAAAAGGCTAAACATACACTCAGCCATATGAAATTCAAATTTCAGTAGCAGTAAAGGCAGTCTTATGCATCCATTTACAGGTTATGTAACTATGTAATGTGGCCGCTTTCAAGCTACAAGCGCAGAGACGAGTAGTCGGGACAGACCGACGGCCCCCAACGACTAAAGGATTCACAATCTGACCACTTCCAGAAAAGGTTTGCTGGCCCTTGGCTTAGGTAGAATCAGCCCATACACAAATCCGCTGCAATTAATCCGGCCGCGAGGCTCACCCTCACCGAGATCAAATGAACCACGACTACATCCGACAACAGGAATGGATCCCACAGACCTAAAGTTGAGAAACAGAGACCAGATACGAAGAAGTACACATGGAACGCATCCTCGCGACAGGACAATTCACAGCAGGCCTGACTGACGCACGCTGCTAGGAGTCAGGAGGCTGGTCACCCCGAGGGACAGTTCGGTGCGTGGAAGAGGCCCGACAGGGCGTCTCAAGGGCTGACCCGGTGTCAGCTCAGCGGCTGAGTTCACTTGCAACCATTCACTGCGGGTCACACTTACAGCTCACACACGTAACTTGTAGTAAGCGACGCTGCAACAAAGATGGGTGCGAGGAGACGAGCGACAGGGCACTGCTGCTTGGTCGCGTCTGGGAAATCAAAGCAGGCCCGAATTTCTTCTGCACGTGCTCACGTTCTGTTTCTCAGCTCGTCTTCCCTATGTCAGCCTTCATCGTTTCCTACCTTTTGTCCCCGCTTGAGCGGGAGGAACTCCTCTCAGCTTTGGCAGGCTTATTCTGTGGGCAACAGGAAGTAGGCGGCTGGGGCGCAGGTCTAAGCGTTTGTCATAGATATTTATCACCGGGTGACAGATCACCTCCCAAATGAATGGCTTCAACGACAATATTTTAGGGTGTGTTCATGATTCTGTGGGTCAGGCAGGGCTCAGCTCTGCAGCATGTGGCCTCAGCTGCATTCCTGCTGGCCGAGATGGAAGGTTCGAGAAGCCTTAAACTTAAGACAGCTGGCTCCTCAGTGTTCCTTGCCGCATAGCTATCTTGGACGGCCATCTCAGAGTAATCAGACTCCTTACATGGTGGCTGGCTTCCAAGAGCGAGAGAGCAGAAGGGCCTGGGAATGGAAGGCCTAGCCCGTCACTTCCACCCGGTTACACTGGGTGAAGTAAGAGGGTAAACAGACTCCCTCCTCCTGATATAAGGAACAGAAATGCATGTGTGACCTTTAATCCACCCGGAACTTTATCTAGGGTGATAGGACTGCAGTTGGCTGGAGCTTAGCACACTTCCTGAAGCCCGAGGGCCCCACTGATTACAGCAGAAACCCCCTGCCTCCTTCCATCTCACTGGAGCCTCCTATGGAACCTCATGTTCCAACACCCAGGCGCCATTTGCATTGACTCAGTAACAAATACACGCATAATTGAATGGTCCATAGAAGACATTTACAGAAAATTTAAATTTTCATTTAAAACAAATGCTACGGGGTGATGGACATTAAGGAGGGCATGTGATGGAATGAGCACTGTTATTGATGAATAACTGACAAATCACTGACCTCTACCTCTGAAACCAATAATACTCTATATGTGAATTAATTGAATTTAAATTTAAAAAAATTAAAAAAATAAAGATATCACCTTCGACATCTAAAAAAATAAAAATAAAAAGAGAGTGTAAAAAAAATAAATAACTAAGACAAATGCTACCGTGTACTCTGTTGAGCAGAAACTCAAGCACGGCAACATCACAGCATCAGCTATTGGTGTTACTTGGATTCTTCTCTAGGCGGCTGTTTCCGAAACTGTCACCTGCGTGGGACTCGCCGGGGGATCTTGTTAAGAAGCAGATCTTGATTCCGTAGGTGTGGAGTGAGGCGTGATGGTGCTGCCCTGTGGACCACAGGGTATGATTGTCAGTATGCTTGGCAACAATCAGACCACAGTGGAATAGTAGTACAGAGCTAAGCTGGTCCTTTATAAGGAACCTAAACCAGCTGGCTAGGGGTGAAATAATTTATTCAGATGACAGCCAATCTCTCTCTCTCTCTCTCTGTCTCACACACACAGACACACAGACACACAGACACACACACACCTATAATAGATGAGAACATGGCAAGGGCAGAACATTAGATTTAGCTTATTCAAAAGAACAGAAACACAAGCCCCTCAGGAGGAATGCAACCTGACTCACATCAGACCTCATCAGCTCTAAGCAGGATCTGGAGGGCTGAGTAAGGTTCCTGAGAGTTTGGGTGGAATTTATTTAGTAAACAATATTGGTATTTGCTCATATTATTGCCATAGGCTTGCAAAGATGGACTTGTGCTTTTTTATTTTTTTATTTTATTTTATTTTTTTTAAAGATTTTATTTATTTATTTGAGAGAGAGAGAGAATGAGAGAGAGCACATGAGAGGGGGGAGGGTCAGAGGGAGAAGCAGACTCCCTGCCGAGCAGGGAGCCCGATGCGGGACTCGATCCCGGGACTCCAGGATCATGACCTGAGCCGAAGGCAGTCGCCCAACCAACTGAGCCACCCAGGCGCCCGGACTTGTGCTTTTTTAAACGTAAGCACAGTAATTTGTAATTTGTACGTTGTACAGCTCTTTGGAAGTGGTGATTAGAGCCCCCCAAAGTGGTGTGTGTGTGCAAAAAAAGCTTTATTCATTTTCACAGATTTGATAGTCAATTTATTTGAGTTACAGGTTCAAATGCCTTGTTTACCTTAACCTTTTAAGTTCAGCCTAGAAACCTTATTATTCTTTTTCTTAATTCATTTCTAAGTCCGGCAAATAGTAGCAACCACTTTTAAGGGACCTCTGGAAAATACTTGATCCTACTTGCAAACTTAGTCCATTAAATACTGCCACGAATTCGCAAGCACATTTAAAACTTAGTGTGGGGCGCCAGGCTGGCTCTGTCCGGGGAGCGTGCGACTCTTGATCTTGGGGTTGTGAGTTTGAGCCCCACATTGGGCGTAGAGATGATTTAAAAATAAAATCTTAAAAAAACAAAAACAAAAAAAGGCCCCAAACACCCCACACGACCTAGTGTATTGCAGTTCCCTTTTTAATCACTTCGTCTGTCTCAATTAACAAACACATTTCCAAGTATGCAAATAACTTTTAAGTCGAATGAATTAAACATATAGTGAAGCTTAGGTTTTCTTTCTTTTTTTTTTTTAAGATTTTATTTATCTATTTGAGAGAGAGCGCGAATGGGGGGAGCGGCAGGCAGAGGGAGAAGCAGGCTCCCCGCCGAGCAGGGAACCCGATGCGGGGCTCGATCCCAGGACCCCGGGATCATGGCCTGAGCTGAAGGCAGATGCCCAAAAGACTGAGCCACCCAGGCGCCCCAGAGAAAAGGAACTTCCCACCCATGGTTCCACTGGGGCTCGAACCCAGGTCCTTCTGCGTGTAAAGCAGACGTGATAACCACTACACTATGGAACATTCATTTTTTCTTTTTTAAGTTTTCTTAAAAATGCTCCAATACTGAAAAAGAAACAAAAGGTTCCAATAGTGTAGATAAAATTAGTTTTCACCTAAAATGACAAGTTTAGATTAATTACCTAACTATGCATTTTACAGTGGTTTCCAAAGCTCAGAACATCTTTGAAACTTTACAAATGCATAAGATATCAAATATGCACAGATTCCTTCTTCACCCCAAATATGAATCCCATAGTTTTGTTTCTCTTAAATTTCTGTACTTTTCCTAAATTCTCGAGCTCAGAGATTCATCCCCATTACAGCCAATAGTTACCACCCCATGATCGAGCCTGCATACACATCCAAGATTTGGGCTGGCTCCTGGCTAGATTCTTGTCAGTGACCCTAATGGGATACTTGAAGCTTATTAATGATTGCTGTGTCCACGATGCTGTATTTCATGGGAGGTGGTCTCAGGACCTTGACCCTTAGTTTTTTTCTTTTTTTTAAGACTTTATTTTTAAGTAACCTGTACACCCCACGTGGGGCTTAAACAAAATCACGACCCCGTGATCAAGAGTCACACGTTCCATGGACTGAGCCAGCCAGGCGCCCCCCTGTCCCTTAGTTTTAAGCTTCATCCCTTGACTGGATTTTGCATTTACGTGGTTCTCACCATATGTACTTTTCTCTCTAGCTCTAAAGACCTTTGCACTCGAGGAATCCTAAGATGTGTAAATACCCTTTTATCTGCGAATAAGACCTTGGGAATCCACGGAATCTTTCTAGAGGCTTTGATCAGACTGCGTTTGGATTTTAGGGCAGGATTGCTTAAGAGGTGGGGGTGTTTTCTTCCCTAGAGGCACATCAAGTCGGGCGCCTCTCTTTTTGTTATTTCAGCAGGAATGCATACTTTTTTGGATATTCCAAATTACATTCAATTTTTAGTATCTCACATGGCCCTGTCTGAGCTGCGGTCACCAAATCTGAGGTCATTTTACTGACAAGGTGTGATGTATATGATGAGCAGGCTAATTATTCATTCAACAAATATTTATCGATTACCTGCTCTTTGTAGATACACGAGAGAGAACATAAGATGCTCTTTTCCTTCCGTTGCTTCTTGCCCAGAATTTCTCAACCTCAGCACTACAATCCGTGGCCTCTACTCACTAGATTCCAGTAGCACCCATCCCACTCCACGTCTTGACAATCAAAAATGTCTCCAGATAATGCCAAATATTCCTGGGAGGTAAAATCACCCCTGTTGAGGTATGTAGGGACCATAATACGGTGTCTCGGTTTTGAACGAAAAAATGTTACGTCTCGGTCCATGTGAAATACCTGGCCTGAATCACATCTGTGGAGGGCAGAAGAATGGCCACCAAAAGATGTCCAGACACAACCGATTTCCCCAAATCTATGTTTCTTTACATGGCATATGGGACTTTGCAGATGTGGTTAAATTAAAGATCTTGAGAGGGGAAGATTATTCTGGATTCTCCAGGTGAACCCAATGGAGTCACACGGGTCCTCATATGAAGGAAGCAGGAGGTCAGTGTCAGGGAAGGAGGGGTGAGATGTAAGTTGAGGGTGGAAGGGGGACCCAATTGCTGGAAGGGGCCATGAGGCAAGGAATACAGGCAGCCGCTAGATGCTGGAAAGGGTAAGGAAACAGAACCTTCCTGAAGCCCCAGAAGGAACGAAGCCTGGCTGACACCTTAATTTTAGCACAAGAGACCCATTCTGGACTTCTGACTTTCAGAACTGTAAGATAATAAGTTTCTGTTCTTTCAAGTCACTATGTTTACAGTAATTTTTACAGCAGTTAGAGAAAACTAATCCAATATCCAAAATTCAGATTCTATTGGCTCAGCTGTTTTTATGAAGTTCTGATGGAATTAATTAAAACATTTTTTTGTT
This sequence comes from Mirounga angustirostris, assembly GCF_029215605.1. Classification (NCBI taxonomy): domain Eukaryota; kingdom Metazoa; phylum Chordata; class Mammalia; order Carnivora; family Phocidae; genus Mirounga; species Mirounga angustirostris. Next base: position 6,920,244 of record NW_026991719.1, read on the forward strand.
ATGATAGAAATTTTAAGCATATATACGTGACAGAGAACAACATAATGAACCTCCTTGACCCATCACCAGCTTCACCAATTATCAACTCACGATGACCTTGTTTCAAATCCACTCATTCCTGCTCTCCATCACCCGTATTATGTTTAAACAAATCCTAGCTATATCACATTTCCCATAATTATTTCCAAATGCATTTCTAAAATGTATGGACTATTTAAAAAAAAACAAAAAACAACCGAAATATCATTATCCAACCTTTATTTATTTATTTTTATTATTTATTTGACAGAGAGAGAGACAGCAAGAGCAGGAACACAAGCAGGGGGAGTGGGAGAGGGAGAAGCAGCCTTCCTGCCGAGCAGGGAGCCCGATGTGGGACTCGATCCCAGGACCCTGGGATCATGACCCGAGTTGAAGGCAGACGCTTAACGACTGAGCCACCCAGGCGCCCCCAACCTAAATTTAAAAAAAGAATTCCTTAATACCATCAGTTCTCAAGGAGTGTTCCCATTTCTGGCTGCCCTAATAAATATCACAGATGTTTTTTCCAGTTGGTTTATTTACTTATTTTTTAAAGATTTTATTTATTTATTTGAGAGAGAGAGCCAGAGAGAGAATGCGAGTGGAGGGGAGGGGCAGAAGCAGAAACAGACTCCCCGCTGAGCAGGGAGCCCAACACGGGGCTCGATCCCAGGACCCCGGGATCATAACCTGAGCCAAAGGCAGACGCTTAACCGACTGAACCACCCAGGCGCCCCTCCAGTTGGTTTATTAATCAGGATTCAAATATAGCCCACACCATGCTACTGGTTGCTATGTGTCTATAGGCTCTTTTTCATCTACAGGCTCCCTTTCCATCTCTTTTGTTCCCCTAGAAGTGTATTTCTTGAAGAAAGAAGGGCATTGGTTGGGTAGAGTTTCCCAACTGGGATTTTGCTGATAGCATTCCCAAGATGTTAATATGGTCTTGTGATGTCTCTATTTCCTGGAAGCTGGTAATCAGATCTGCAGGCTTTGATCCGATTCAGGTTTGACTTTTGGGCAAGACTGCATCATAGGTGGTATGTTCTTCCACGGAAGTGCGTCAGGTCTGGCTGGCTATCTTTTTGTGATCTTAGCAGCCCGTGAAGCTCAATGCCAGGATCCAGTCCTCCCGTGGGGGTGGGTGGGGGCTTCATTCAAATTCTGATTCCCTCCCTCCTACTTCAGGATTAGCTGAATGTTTTCACGAAGAGACACTTCTCTTATCTATAGGTTGGATACCCAGTGGTTCAAGGTACTTGTGAACTTTGGGCAGCGCATGGCAAATATGGGTATTTCTGGCTGGCTTCTGGTCTGCATGGCATGCCGGCCATTTCTGTTTATGGAATGGGGTCTTGGAGTCAAGCATGACATACCTGGAGCTCCTGGGTTTGGTAGGATTTCTGGGGGCTGTCAAGGTGGGTTTCTGTTTTCTGGGATTTCCTGGCATTGGTTGGGACTCCGTGGACGGATTTCTGTAGATTCCTGCCCCCCCTGCCCAAACAACAGCAGGACCCTGGGGACAAATTTGTGGGCATATTAGTTTCCTGGGGTTGCAGTAGCGAAGTATCACAGACTGGGTGGCTTGAAACAATTAATGTTTCTTCTCTCACTGTTCTGGAGGCTAGAAGTCTGAAATCAAGGTATTGGCGGGGTCACATTCCCTCCCTGTGAAGGCTCTAGGGGAGCATCTGTTGGGTGTCTTTCTCCCAGCTTCTGGTGTTGCTGACAATCTTTGGCATTCATTGCCTTGTAGATGCATCACTCCAATCTCTGCCTCCCTCATCAGGTGGTTTTCTCTCTGTGTGTCTGTGTCTTTTCTCTTCCTCAAAGGACACCAGTTATATTGGGTTAAGTGTTCACCTTACACTGGTGTGACTTCATCTTAATTTAACTAATCACATTGACCCTATTTCCGAATAAGGGCATGTTCACAGGCACCAGGCATAGGACTTGAACATATCTTTTGGGGGATATACTTCAACCCACAACACCAGGGAACCCAGGGCGTAGGAGCAGTGGACGTTCCTCCTGCCAGCACTGTCATGCTGACCTCGGGGAGGTAATTGGCCCGCAGAGAAGCCTTAGGGAACAAGTGGTTTGATTTGCAGGAACAGGGTCTTTTGCCCCCAAACGATCTTCTGTGCTATCACCAAAAATTGCTGTCCCTGCAGAATGTTCAAAAGACAGGGCAACTAGAAGTCAAAGGTATGGACAGGGCCCTGCGCTCCAGAGGACTTGTGCTAGATTTAATGCTCTACTGTTGCCATCTTGAAATTCTTCATTTTTTTTTTTTTTTTAAACGAGGCATCTGCTATGGTCTAGATGTTTGTGTGCTTCCCGGATTCGTATGTTAGAATCCCAGTTCTCAGTGTGATGGCATCAGGCGGTGGGCTCTTTGGGAAGTACGTAGGTCATGGTGCTGGAGTCTCGTGAATGGGATCGATGTTCTTTTATTTTATTAAAAAAATTTTTTTTAAATATTTTTAAAATTTATTTATATGACAGAGAGAGACACAGTGAGAGAGGGAACACAAGCAGGGGGAGTGGGAGAGGGAGAAGCAGGCTTCCTGCTGAGCAGGGAGCCCCATGCGGGGCTGGATCCCAGGACCCTGGGACCGTGCCTGAGCAGAAGGCAGACGCTTAACGACTGAGCCACCCAGGCACCCTGGGATCGATGTTCTTTTAAAAGAGACTTCCCAGAGTTCCCTCACCCCGTCTGCCATGGGAGGACACAGAGACCCAGAAGAGGACCCGCACCCAACCACGCTGGCATCCTGATCTTGGACTTCCCAGCCTCCAGAACTGTAAGAAATGAATTTCTGTTGTGTATAAGCCACTCAGTCTGTGGTGTTTTGTGAATGCAGTCCGAACGGGGTAAGGCAGGGTCTCACATTTCCGTTGTGCGCTACACAACACAGACCGCAAATGATGTGATCAGTTCTAGGTAGGGACACCAGGCGGTGAGTGGCATAGGAAACAAGGCAAAAATCACATGTTGTTTACAGCATAGCTGGCTTGGGGCTGGCTTTCTGCGCATTTCTTCTTCTATGCCAGGTAAGTCTGGCTGGACTTGCCGGAGACATGGCCTGAAGTTGAGTGACAAACAGCCAGCTCTTAAACGTGCTTGCCGCACAGAGCAAGTGTGAACGTGGCTGTGATCATACTTTGCTCAGTGGCCGGAGTAGGGCTTGGCACCTCTTTTTTTAAAAGATTTTATTTATTTATTTGTCAGAGAGAGAGAGAGCACAAGCAGGGGGAGTGGCAGGCAGAGGGAGAAGCAGGCTTCCCGCGGAGCAGGGAGCCCGATGCGGGGCTCGATCCCAGGACCCTGGGATCATGACCCGAGCCGAAGGCAGACACTTCACCGACGGAGCCACCCAGGCACCCTGGGCTTGGCACCTCTTAAATGATAAATAAATCCTTATTGATTATGAAGTTAAGGAAAATAGTACCCAGATGGCTCTTGGAATCAATATTGCGAAATGCCCCCCCCCATACCATCCCCTTTTGCGTGTGACCTGGTGCTTCGCACAGCGACGGCTCTTGGGCGTTTCAGCGAGCTCCCACACGATGCTGCCCCTGCTCGTTTATGAACCACTCTGTGAGCAGAAAGAGTTGTAGAAACACCGAGTGGCTGGCTATAAAGGCGAAAGACATGATTGCTAATTTCTGCGTTGACCTGACTGGACCATGTGGTGCCCAGACATTTGGTCAAGCGTTGTTCTGGGTGTGTCTGAGAAGCTGCTTCTGGACGAGACGAATGTTTGAATCAACAGAGTGAGGAAAGCAGATGTAGGTGGGTCTCATCCAACTCATCGAGGGCCTGAATAATACAGAAAGAATGAGTGTCTGTGAGGAAGGGGGACCTCCTCCTGCCTGACCACTGGGCTGGGACATCACTTTTCCTGCCTTTGGACTTGAACTGAAACATCAGCTCTTCTTGAGGCTCAAGCCTGCTGGCCTTGGACTGGCTACACCATTGGCTCTCCTGGGTTTCCAGTTCGCTGACTGCAGATCTTGGGACTTGTCAACCTCCATAATCACGTCAGCAAATTCCTTAGAACGAATCTCTTGATCTATCTCTCTATCTCTCTATCTCCTATTGGTTCTGTTTCTCTGGAAAACCCCGAGTAATACAGAGGTCAGATGGGAACGCCGAGCTTCCGTCTCAGGGCTGATGCTTTATAGCAGTGGTCAGATCACACTGGACTCGTTACTCACATTCTCTGAGCCTTGGTTTCCCCACCATAAAGCCTAGGCAGTACAAAGGTCATCCTACGTCACACCTATGCTGGGGCGGGGGGGGGGGGGCGGTTCTCAGCCTCGACACTAGTGACACGTGGAGTGGGATCCCTCTCTGTGGTGGGGCAGTCCTGTGCACTGTGGGATGTTGAGCAGCCTCCCTGGCTTCTACTTCCCGGATGCAGTACAACCTCCTTCCAAAACTGTCTCCAGACACTGCCACGTGTCCCCTGGGGGCCACAACTGTCCCTGGCTGAGAATCACTGATTCATAACAACCATCTTGTGGATTTGCCCGGTTGTTGCTCCAGGATCTAGCGAGGTTGTGTTCCAAAACTGTTCCATTCATGCTACAGAAGAGACTAATTTGTAACATCAGTGTTGTCAAATGGAAAAAAAAAAAATGGTTCATGACCCAGAGGCTGCTCCTTTCTGTGTTGCATTAATCCTCCTTCTTTTTCTGTAAGCGGGAGACTTCCAAGCTGCTCGGCTTGGCTCACAAGGCAGAGGTCTGCAGTTTAAGAAACGGTTTTTTCCAAATACACAGGGGACCAGAGTCATAATCCTGAACCGGAGAATCCAGCCAGGAGGAAGCATCTCGCAGTACGCTGGTTCATGGCAGCTATGTCTTCCTAAAATTATGGTTTGCCTGGAATACATTTTCAGTTTACTCGTTAGCATTTTGTTGAACATAACCCATGGGTTGGGAAGGAAAAGAGGTAAAAATGTAGCCTTGGGAGGGGAGACTTGGAGAGGAAGGAAGTGGGTGGTTCCGAGTGTTCTAAGTTTGGGAGAGAAATTGGTCTAACATTTTTTTTTTTAATCTGAATTTTAATTACTCAGGTATAAATGGAGTCCGCCTACAATATGACAGCCATGACCAATTCCAAGAATACCACTTGGTGCTGAGAAGCTGACACACAGCAGAATAATGCACTAAAATGGACCAAACACAGACCGCCTGGCTTATCCACGCAGCTGACTTTTCCAGAAGACCCTGCCCGTCTTTGGAGTGGAAGATTAGGAAACGAGAAAAACCCGAATCTCCAAACTGGCAGCAGCTATGCATTTAGAAAAGCGCTGTCAGGCTCTCTGTCCACACTCAGAATCTAAACAACAGCCTTTCTGATCACAGGTCAAATAAGTGTCTAAAGTTAAAGCCATAAAGCCACAAAGTAAAACATCAGGGAAAAACCTCACCCTGTCCCCATTCCAGTCGCCGAGGCTGCAGAGGGGTCCCAGTTAGGGATTTTGGCATTTGTCTCTTCCTTCGCAATCCCTAAACCAGAGAGACGGGAATGAGCAGGAGCTCCATCTAATCTCCTCCATGGCCTGTGGATTTGCATTATTTAAATATATGGGAAGTGCACATAATTGAGTAATTATTCTAGCATTTAAAGAATGCCAAACAATGAGCCATTTCTTCTTCAGACCCAATCCGGCCCACTTCCGGTTTCCTCTCGGCACAATGTGCAGAATTAGCCAATGTGTCATTTCCTAGAACACTTGATTGTTTGTACAAGTAAGCAAGACTCCTTTGGCAGTATTTATTTCTCTCATTTTAGACACGATGATTGTGGCCTTCATGGTACTCCCTTTTCTGGAAGCTTCTCAAGCATCGAATGTGTCTAGATGGAATTTTGTACCTTGTTTTTTTTTTTTTTAAATAAAGACTATCCTTGGGAAGAGGAGTGGGGACAGAGGCGGAATCTAACTGAAAGAGTAAAACTCTTCAAACTCTGTGTTTGCTCGTCTGGCGTGCAAAGAGCGTGCTGGTTTTACTCCTTGACAAGCATTTTAAGGAAAATCGTCCGCAAGCCGTACTTGAGTGCATTTTAACCGTTTCATAAAAGGGAATTCCCAGAAGGTCGGGGCAGCGAACAAGCATCTGCACCTCAATTACCCAGAGTCTAAGTGGATTTTTCCTGAGCTGTTTTTCCACCAGAAATCTTGCTGAGAGGATAGGTCACGGCGATGTTTGTACTTTTGTCGTTGGCGAGGCTGTGGTTTTAATATAGAGGCAGTCAAGAATGCGTAATTGTGCATTCAGCTCAGACCAAAGACTTCTTTCGCTCCAGTGTCTGGCGTGTGCCTCTGTTTTTAGTCCCACATGGAAAGCCCCGCTTGACCGTAAGAAAGGCGGGCCTTCTTCTCCCTGATAATTAGCACACGAGTACCATTCTTCCCAATTCCTGGTGGTGCTGGGGAGTCAGGACCCCCTTCCTCCACCCCCGCCTTCTCATCCGTCTCAACTCCCTGCACAGGTCTTCGGGGACCACCAGAGGCTGCCTGGGGCAAACCTTACAAGTCACAAAGGACTAACGGTGCTGTCAACAGGTCTTGGGCACCCCAAGTTCTGGCCTTTTCCTTTAGTTAGCTCATTTGGGGGAAGAGAAATGCAATAGGCCTGCTGCACTTCTCTGAGTCAGAGAGGCCCGGGGGCCACGGGGAGTGGGCATGTGGATAAAGCTTCTTCAGTGAGGGTCTCCCATCTGTCTTCACTGGCACGCTGTGTGCCCCCTTTTGCTGAATTCTCCTCTAGTAACGTGCCCATGAAATGAGGAATATCCGTAGATGTTGTCACGATGGTCAAATGATTTATAGTTTTGCTAAGTGCTTGGAAGAGAGCAAGCACAGCGGACTCTCTTAGGTCAGGCTCCCTCGAAGCAGTGCCTGAGGTGACCGTTGTCATGCGAGTGACTGATTGGGGGTGTGCTGACTGAAAGGGGTGGGGAGGCAGGCGAGGGCGGGGACGGCTAGCAAAGCCACGGCAGCCCAGGGGGAGCTCTGGAGTGTGGTGGCCTGGAGTTTGTCCCACAAGGCAAGAGGCAGGGCTGTCCTGCTGCGCAATCAGTCCCCGGGGGGTGGGCATAACCTCTCAGACGTCTGTCAGCCAAGGGTGAGCCTCCAAGAACGGTGTGTGCCCCAGCCAGGGAGATCTGGGTGGGATGCCGCATCTGCTATGAGAATCAAGTATTTGGTGCCAACCCCTCCACGTGCCAAGGGGACAGGGCTCCGAACTTGGGAACCTGAAGACCTGAGCCTCAGTTTCCGCATCTGAGGCATCTTCCTTTGAGTCTCACGGGCCTCCCTGCCTCCTCAATTTGGGGTTGGAACCCGGGCTTCATCTGTAGACAAATCACAGTTGTAAGTGCCTCGTGGCGTGGGGGCGTGCACAGAATCTATCTTGTTCTCTGCAGCATGCCAACACCCAGCCCCGGGCTTGTAGCACAGTCCCACCCGGTACGCAAGGCCTCCCATCCTCAGGGAAAGGCCAGTCTAGCTTGCCTCTCAGCTCCTAACTGGATGCCCCCCACCCCCCTTACTCTCTACCTGATACTTTCTCTTCTTGCCTTTCATGATGTGTGGGTGTGCTCCTCTCTCTGTAGAGCCTGGCTTCACTCTAACACACCCCAGCCCCATTCAGGGCAGATTTGAGTGACAGTACCCAGATTTGTGAAATTCTGAAAGGACGTGATGCCTGGGAGGGCGGGAACGCAGCTTCAGCCCGGCCACGTTGGGTGGCAAAGTGACTGCGGGGTGGGTGCGAAGAGAGAGAAAAGACAGTGGCAGCTCTCATGCCAATTAGGAGGGAAGATGTCAGAGCAGGGAGACTTGGCACTCGGGCATCCCCTGGAATGTGCAAGATCAGGAAGTATTTGCTTTTTTGTTGGACCCTAGTGGTGGAATTTCCGGCATATAAGTTTTGGGTGGGGGCAGATACTTGGGGAGCACGGCAGTTTCTGTGCTGTGGTGGGAGGAGGGGAGGAAAGACCTTCCTCGGGTATGTCCCAGGTAGCAGTCTCCATGCCTTCACAGTCTCTAAAAACATTTCCCCCTTATAAAAGTAATATTACCATTTTACGATTTGGAGGGTAAATAATTTTTAAAAAACCATCTCACTGAAGGAATGCAAACTACCGTGAGCGTTCTGAAAGGTTTTCCTTTAGTCTCTTCTCCTATGTATCTAGATTTGGATCACTGTTTGACTTTTTACTAGCTATTTTTATATCACCATAATAGTGCTTTAAAACCTTCCTGATACTTTCCTGCATTTCCTGGCATTAAGTCTCACGGCCAGGGAACTGGAGTACTAAGTAGCTTGGACACTTGGAGCAAGAGAGAACCCTAAAGCTGGACTTCAGTTTCCCCAGCTTGAGATGCGAGTGGAACATAAGTTACCATCGGGGTTTCGAGGTTTAGGAATTGACCTGGCTTCCTGCCCAGCAGTGGCCTACTTGGGTCTCTGCTCAAACTATCAGATCCTCCAGTCTGGAAGGTGGAAGAGCTCAAGGCAGGTCAGGGGGCCTGGCCCAGAGAGGGGACTCGGGATCAGCCCTTCTGGGGCTCTCCTGGCAGGGATGCATAAGTGGCCACCTGCCCAGCTCCCCGCTTCCAGGTGTGTCCTCCCAGCTTCACCCAAGATGACTGGCCACCGGTACCTCTTCCAGCTACCCGAACTCCCTCGGCCTCCCCTCCGGGGCTTTACCGCACTTCGCGGGACCACCTTGGGTATTCGGGAGACCCAAGGCACAGTTCCCCTCACCCCAAGTGCGCAGAGGGGAGGCTCCCAGACCTCCAAGGCCTGGGAGCGGGTAAAGTGAGGGGACCGCCCTCTCCCCCGGGGAATTGTTTGGGTCCCAGGAGGCAGCCCCAGGCGGGCCGCGCCTGCAGCTCGGGTGGGGTGCCGTCCTCCCGGCCCTCCTTCCTCTCCGCGGTGGCCCGGGGGCGGACGGACGCGGCGGCGCCCATCCTGGCCCCCGCGCGGTTTCCCGGCGAAGCGGGAGGAGGGAGGTGGTGGAATGGGAAGAGGGAGGAGCGCGCGCCGCGGGAGGGGAAGGAGAAGGAGGAGCAGCGGCTGGGGGCAGAAGGAGCCTCCGGCTGGGGAGCCGGAGGAGCAGCAGCAGGAGGAGGTGGGGGCGCCGGGGGTAGAGGAGAGGGTAGCCGAGGAGCCCCGGGGGAGCTTGGAGGCGGAGCAGCGGAGGGAGCCTGCAGGACTAGCAGCTAGGCGGCCGGTGTAGCCGAGGGGGGCCGAGCGGAGGGGGCGGAGCAGCGGGGGGGCGGGGCCTGCGCGCGCCCCGCCCCTCCCGGCCGGGCCGCGCGGAGGAACGAAGATGGCCGGGCGCGCCGCGGGAATCGAGGGGCCGCCGGCAGCAGTGGCGGCGGCGGTGGCGGCTCCGGGGCTGTGACTCCACGCGTGGCGGCGATCCGAGCGACCCGGGCGGGCGAGCGGGCAGTGCGGGCGACGACGCGCAGGGCCGGGCGGGCGGCGGGCGGGCGCCGGTGCACGGGCGCCGGGCGGAGGATGCACCGGGCGCGGCGGGCGGCTCCCCGCGGCCGCCCCCGCGCCCCGGACGCCGGGCCTTAGTGCTGGCGGAGGAGGCGGCGCGCGCGGGGCGGCCGGGCGGCGGCGGCGGGGCCCGTGCGGTCATGCCGTGGCTGAGCGGCGGCCGGCGGCGGCGGCGGCGGGGAGAGCCGCGGGAGGCCCCGCGGGAGCCGCCGCCGCCCGCGCAGCCCCCTCGGGAGCCGCCGCCGCCCGCGCCCCCGGCCGCGGCCCCCGCGCCCCCCGCGCCCTCCGCGCCGCCGCCGCCGCCGCCGCGGGCCCGGGAGAGCGCCGAGCTGCCGCTGCCCGCCGGCTGGGAGGAGGCGCGCGACTACGACGGCCGCGTCTTCTACATCGACCACAACACGCGCCAGACGTCGTGGATCGACCCCCGCGACCGGTAAGGGCGGGGGCGCGGACCGGGGCCGGGATCCGGGCGCTCCATCCCTTGGGCTCTGGGAGGGGACCGAGGACGCCGGGAGGCCTCCGGGTCTGGGCGAAGATCGCGTGTCTTCGGGGCCCCGGCCACGATCCGGGCGCCCCACGCCCCTACCCTGGGGCCTTGGACGAGGACCGAGCGCCCCCTCTCCGGCTTCGAGCCCCCGGAGTGCGGAGCCCCGGCCGCCTCCCGGCCCCCGCTGCGGGGCCGACACAGTGACTTGGTTCCCTCACGTCACCCGCTGACCGGCGCCTGGAAGCTGGGCGCCTGGAATTTCCTCTCCCAGGGCTGACGGATGGCCCTCTTTTCCTTTTTCCGCCGCGGCCTCGCCCATCCCTCCCGGGCCTCAGCGGCCCACCGCCCCGGGCCCCGCGGTGGCCAGATGAGCTGTCATCTTGGAGCGTAAACGTGCGCTCCAGCTTCGTGGTGTGGGTTCCTTGTCTGGCGGGCTCAGCCTAGTTTCCATCCAAAGACTGGTGCCAGATGGGCCACTGCAGGGATTTCCAGTTCTTTTGCAGTTGGGAGAGCCTGCTCCCAGACTATGATGGTGGCTCTTTAGCGCCTTTTAAAAACTGAGTTAAAATTCTGATTGAAATAGCCTAGTGTACCGCAGCCAGAATGGAATATGATTAGACCCATATGCTTTTAGAGTAAACGAAAAACAAGAGTTGAATTTCAGGTTTCCTTTTTGTGCAAGATGTGAATAGGGCGCTAAGTTGTCTTATTATTCATGTGACTATATCCCATGGAGTAAAAAATGGAATCTTCTAGCACTACCAGATTGCATTTAATTAAGTTCGCGTAATGATGCTTTTCCTTAACTTTCTGTGTGATGGCTGGTTTCAGTGGTTCTGCTTTTTTGGAGAGATGCGTGCGTGTGTGTGTGTGTGTGTGTGTAATTGGGAATTCTGTTGAAACCAAGTGTTTCTAGTGGTTACCTGATATCTTGTCCTGTCGGGAGCAACTTATCCCTGCGCTGGGCCTGGGTTCCAGAAAGGAAATGCTGCAGGCTTCCCGGTGATTTTAAGACTTGAAAAGGCTCAGTGCGATGACATTGCTCCTGCCTCCTCCTTACCTGCACAGGAAAGGCGGCGCTGCATGGCCCTGGCGTTTGAAAATAAACTTTGGAGGAGGGAAGCTGTTGGATTATTGTTTGAAGGATCTCTCTGGGTTCAGATAGGGAAAAACAAAACAAAGCAAAATGATTGTGTTTCCCTGACATTCTCCCTGAACACAGCTAACTTCTGGACCCAGAAACTTAGATAAATCCTAGCAGTTTTATGAGTTAAAAAGATGCTTAGTTATTTTGAAAATCAGGTGAGATCATATAATAATTTTAACCAAAGGCTAGAGCCACAGCTGTTTGATCAAGCCTTGGATGGTTCTGGAATTGGTAGAACTGCTTGGAACGGAGCGCCCTTTTATGCTGTATGTCTGTTAAAAACCCAAACAACTGGAAAATGAACCAATTAAAAATCCTGTTTGGCTTAGAAAAGGCTAAGGCTCATTTTATGAGAGTAATATAAAACAGTTGTGGTTACATTGCAGTGGGGATTCAAGATGAAAAATATAAATGTGCAACTTTCCATTTTAATGGTATGACCCAGGACATAGGTGAGCAGACCCCACAGGAGTCAGCTTGTAGAATCTTCCTTTCTGTGTGTTTCGTACACGTTTCCTATGTTCTTTTTTCCAGAAATCCGTTTGTGTTACTGAATGACATTTTCACCCTTTTCAGACATCACTTGCGTTAGAGATTTTTTGAAAGTCCCGTTTCTAATGTTAAAGTGTTGATAGAGTGAACAAAAGCGCATATTTTACATTTTTTATAAAGTAAAAACATGTGTATACTTTTATGGGACATTGTTTTTATAGTGAGTGAAAATTCAGTAGGGGACAGCTTGTACTTCAGCTCCCATAATACCTTGCCCGAAATATGTATGGAATGCTCAGCAAGCCACAAACATTTAAGTGGAGTCTACAGAAGGGTGTAAATGGCGAATGGTGTAATAGCCATTCTTCTTCCTCTTTCAAAACAGAACCTTGCCGATTTTTGTGGGTGACTGATTATCCCTTAAAGTTGTAACTGATTTTTATTATATGGAAAAAACTGTTTGTCGGAGCACATTTTCTCCATGTGCATCTGACAGTTAAAACCCTTTTGGAGTTGTGTTTAATTCACACAACTGGAAGACGGTGTTCAGGGACTTTCTCCAGCTTCCAGAGAACTGATAGGAGAGTGGCAAATAAATAAATAAATAAATAGGTTTGTAAAGAAAACGAAATTAGGAAGGACTAAATGAATGTAGTAGGTGAGGCGAAAATTGTTGCTGACTTAAACCATTATTTCATATACAATTTAGTAAAAGCTATAATAGCGTAAGGTATGCTCCTGTAAGCAAAGTAACCGAGGGCCAAGGGTTGTAAATAATCTCTTCTAGAGTTTTATTTATTTATTTATTTTCAAAGATTTTATTTATTTATTTGACGGAGAGAGGGAACACAAGCAGGGGGAGTGGGAGAGGGAGAAGCAGACCTCCTGCAGAGCAGAGAGCCTGATGCGGGGCTTGATCCCAGGATCCTGAGATCATGACCTGAGCCAAAGGCAGACGCTTAACGACTGAGCCACCCAGGTGCCCCTCTTATAGAGTTTTATAGTGATTCCATTCAATGTTGTGTTTAACAACATTTGATATTGGCAGCTCAGGGTGTGTTGGTGAATTACTGGAGTTGTAATTTCTTTCTCAGGTCACAGCCAAAAGATTGCAAGCCTAAGGAAATAATCTTTACAGATGTGGCTACAGATGTATAAAAAAATCTCAGCATTTTCAAAACAAAGTTTTTTTGGTTTGATTTTGAACCTGCCTTAGGCTTCAATTCACTATCTCTGCCGATCAGTACTGTCTGTATAATTTTCATAGTTTCCTGCGAATCGTACCCAAAGACCTTGTTAAAAAAATATAAAGTTGATTGTTTCTATGGCTGGTAGTTTCTTTGGGTGAGTCTTGTGTGGTTTCCATTAGTTACATGTATGTATTCTACGTATATTAATTCGGAGTTCAGTGACCACTCTATACAAAGATATTTGCTATTTAGGCAGAAAACATGGGAAGAACATATTCACCTCCTTTGGAAGAATTTAGTGCCTTTGACAGTTGTGTATATGTGCGCTTCTTGTGCGATTGTGTTGATGTTACCCTGTAGATGGACTGAGTGATTGAAACTTCATGTTCTGCTTCTTGGAGCTCAGTTGAGATTACAATACTGGAAGGCCAGCCTCGAGCAGCTTAAGGATGGTGGACCATATCACATTTGAGATCAAAGCAGAATATAAATGGTCCTGATGATGGTGGACGGCCCAGATTATATCATGACATAAACTTTCAGGGACCCATTTGTTCTCGAGATGGGATTTGACCTCCAATTGGAGAAATTCTATGGTATATTAACATTCCTTTGAACAGGCTGTTGTTTTATGGAGAAAACAATCCATGGTTTGGGAATTTGCCAGGCCGGAGCCCCATATAACCGAGCCGGATGACATCATTGCCACCTTCTTGCGACCTTTATTTAGTATTAATTAATAGGAGGTTTACTATATTTACTCCACAGACTCTATTTCTGGATTGTACAAACTTTCTGATAAACAGACAATGATTTCTCCGTTTTTCATGTTTTAAAGATTATTGGTACTGTTTGTATGAACATGGGGGAGTGTCTTGCTTTTAAGGCCATAAGGGGTGGGCTCCTGGAAGAATCTTTGTCCATTTAGATGATAAACAATCATTTCTTGGTCTATTCTTGGCCTAGTATCTTTTTTTTTTTTTTTAAGAAAAGTGAATGGAAAAGTCATTTCTGAAAATAGATCCCGGATGTTTAGAAATCTCTGTTTCCTTTCCTCCCTTTTCACTCTGATTTTGGAAGTGGAAATAACGTGTTCCACCCTCTCTGGTAGGTTCTGCTTCAGGAACCTGCGGGTCGGGCATTAAATGTTAAAAGCCACCTGGAGAGCCTGGTGAGCTTCTTCTAGCCTAGGTCCTTTGGTAATGTTGGTTGCCTTTCCAATACATTCAGTAAAATTACTCTGATGGATTAAAGCACAGTTAAATTCTCCTGAATTCAGTAATTCCCATTTAAATCCAGTAAAATGAAGAAATATTTACAGAGATTGTTGGCCTCCTGTGTTCTCGAAGGTGGATGGAGACCCAGGTTTTCTGGGAGTTGGGAGACAGACATACAAAATGAAGACAGTGGTCACGAGGTGGTGATGGCTTCTGAGAAAAGGAGGGAGGGCTCATTTGAGTTGGGGTGGGGGGGTGTCTTCCATTGATTTCCTCCGTTGAGGGTTTCTCCTGGGCTTTCTGGGAGCTGGGGAGAAGGAGGAATGTGAAGAAAGTGCTGGAGGCAGGAAGTGCCCGAGGGCTGTTCGGAATCACTGAGGTCAGTTTCACTGAGCCAGCATCTTTGTGTGAGGGAGGTGAGACTTGGGCAAGACCACGCAGAGCTTGGAACCCTCAGCTTGGGAGTTGGAAGTGCTTGGACTGTCTTGTGCAAGCTCCTCATTTCGCAGTGCAGGCCACAGCTATGGGGACGTCCTGCTGGCAGTTGGAAGGACAGGGACTGGAGCGGAGTCTTCTGGCCGGGACCCGGTACTCTTTCTGGTATGCCCCTCAGCTGCCCAAACCCCACCCACTTTTAAGTATCCTGCCTCTGTGTATTTGTTCGTTCATTCATTCATTCATTCATTCTTTCCATAACTGTTGCACAGCCTCTCCGTCCCAGGTGCTCCTCCAGGGTTCGGCTCCAGCGGCGAGCGCCAGCAGACAAGTCCCTGCCCCATGGGGCTTTCACACCTCGCCGTGGTGAGGGCATCTTCAAAGGGTGCTTGTGCAGCTGTGGAATGTCCAGTGTCTTCTAAATGGAGGGTCCTCTTTTTTATTTCTTTAAAGCTCAAGGGGCTAAGGAAACGAGAGGGAAGGAGAAAGGGAGCAGGTTAGGGCAGCCCCCAGACAGCAAGCCCTGCACTTGGGTGGGTGGGCCGGCCATCGCGCCAGGCTGGAGAGCTTCTGAGCGGCCGTGATGTATGAGCCTCGGCGCCACTGGGACACAGAGCCCTGCAAGGTGAGTCCGGCCTCTGCAGGCCGTGTGGAGCTCCGTCAGGACACCAGAGAGCCACCGGGCCGGATGAGCTCTTTCTGCCGCTAGGAGCCCTGTCCCACGGGAAGGCGGCCGTCTCCACCGTGGGGGAGGCCTCTGAGTGTATGGATCAACTGGATTCGCCCTGAAAATTATCCTCACTTAAAAAAAAATTGAGAGAAGATTTCCATAGCATGAAATGTACCATTTTAAAGTGCACAATGTCGTGGTTTTTAGTATATTCACAGGCTTGTGCCACCATCACCACTGTCTAATTCCAGAACTTTCCCGTCACCGCAGCAAGAAACCCTAGAGCCATTAGCAGTCACTCCCCACCCCCCCTCAGCCCCTGGCAACTGCTCGTGTGCTTTCTCTGTGGAGTTGCCTGTTCTAGACATTTCATCTAAGTGGCATCATACACTCCGTGGCCCCCTGTGTCTGGCTTATTTTGCTCAGCGTGATCTCTTCGCGGTCCGTCCGCGTCGCAGTGTAGATCAGTGCTTCGTGCCTTTTCATTGCCAAGTGCCGCTCCGCTGTGTGGCGAGGGCACGGTTTGGAAGCCGCCCCGACGTGCCCCCCTCGTCCAGGTGTTCCGTGCGGAGTAGAGGAAGCAGGCGTGGCTTGAGTTGCACTGTGTCCACTGCAGCTGTTCTCCTCCCAGAAACATGACCGTTCCCGTGTTTACAGTGACAGAATGTAAACACGGCCTCGTGTGGTCCGTGAGCGACCCGAGCTCTTGGGCGGCTCGGATCAGCTGTTGTCTGTTCTCATTCGCTTGCTGCTTGTTCTGGCTCCCCGATAGCTAGAGCCGGCCTCTCCCGGGCGCCAGGGCTCCCCCAGAGTCCCAGGGCCCTCTGCACGTGGTGCCCAGGGAGCCCCGCGTTTCAGGCTTCAGATTCTGTTCCCTAGCACGAGCCTCGAGTGGATTGCGCTTTCTGCAGAAGGTGTCACGACTCAGGACGGGGTTCCGATGTTGATCTGAGGTGGACGTTTGCCGTTCTGCCCCTGTGCTCGGCACTGCAGGCTTGTAACGGAGAGCTCTCGGTTGCGGACTGCCTGGGGACTGCTTCTCCGGGCCCCAGCGAACGTGTTTCCTTGCCCTTTCTCCCCAGGTGTCCGTTCATGCAGGGCAGTGTCCGTTGGCCTGGGACGCCCGGGCGAGCTAGCCCGTGAGGGCTTGGAATGGGGGAGCGCGGGGCTTTGTGGCCCGACGGGCCGTGCGGGGGCCTGGCCCCCCGAGAGCAGCGCGGGGCTGGCCTGGCTGCCGCTGCACACGTTTGCGCCCCGCCTCCAGTCTCTCTCGCCCAGAAATGGCCCTCACGCACACTGGCCCGCTTCTCAGAGAAAACGGACGTTTTTAAGGACGGCGGGATGCCGTCCTTCCGAAGCCTGTGCGACTTGTTTGTGAAGTAATGCACTTCTTATGACTGATCAATCAACTGACGGACGCAGCCGAAGCAGCGGGAAACTCCGTGCAAGTTCACGGTTTGGCATCATGGCAACTCTCGGTGCTCGCTTGGCGCTGGGCTCCCGTGCACAGCTGCCCTTTGAAATGTGCAGGTCCACAGGGACCTGGGGTGTTTTTTCTATGACACGGGGAGCCCGCTGAAGCATTCTTGCCACATGAGAAGGAAACAGTGCATGAATATGCAGAACACATGGAAATCCCCATCTGCCCCTTCCCAGAGGGAACCTCCCGTAACAGCTTGCTGTGTGTCCTTCTCGTCCCTTCTCTACTCTCTACCTAGATACATGTGCATAAAGCTGGACCTCTGTCTTGGGATTTTACATAAGTGGAATCATACTGTCAACTTGTTTTCCCCCGTGACTTGACACTTTCATTTAATATGTCTGGTTGCTCTTTCCACTATTGGAATATACAGATCTACCACCATTCTTGAAAATTTTTTTTTACTGAGGTCAATTTCACATAACAGAATTACTCATTTTAAAGTGAGCGACTCCGTGGGGCGCCTGGGTGGCTCAGTGGTTAAGCGTCTGCCTTCGGCTCAGGTCATGGTCCCAGGGTCCCGGGATCCTGGGATCGAGCCCCACATCGGGCTCCCTGCTCTGCGGGGAGCCTGCTTCTCCCTCTTCCACTCCCCCTGCTTGTGTTTCCTCTCTCACTGTGTATCTCTGTCAAATAAATAAATAAAATCTTTAACAAAAAAAAAAGTGAGCGACTCCGTGGCGTTTAGTGGTCACAGTGTTGTGCACCCGCCCCCTCTGTCCAGTCCCAGAACATTCCTTCATCCCCGAAGGAAACCCCGTCCCCATGAAGCAGCCACTCCCCGTTTCCCCCTCCCCACAGCCCCTGGCCCCCACCCCCACCCCCCCAGGCCGCTTTCGCTCTCTCTGGCTTTGCCAATTCTGGGCGCTCCATCTAAATGGAATCGTGGGATATGTGGCCTTTTGTGGGGGGCTTCTTTCGTCTAGCCTAATGTTTTCGAGGTTCATCCCCGTTGTAGGGGTCTGGTTTTATGCTTCTGCTTTTGGTTTAATACAGGGACATTCCCTCACGTGATCGTAACCGAGGGCAGCTGTGTGAACTGTGCCCACGGGAGCAGCCAGCACACTCTAAGAAAAATCAATTGACCCTCCAGAAAAAGAGAGTTCAGCTTTTCGTTTGTTCCTTAACTTAGCCTTTGATTCGTTCCTTTGAGAAAGAGAGAAGTATAAAATCTTCCACATTTCTTTTTATCATTAGGGATGGGGAGCCAAAAAACTAACATGTAGTAAGACTTTTTAATAATAATCTAGATGCTACGCCTGTGCCGAGTGCCATGGAGAATAACAAACAAACATCACCCAGCCCTTTTCCTCAAGGAGCTGCAAACGCCGCCGGGGAAGCAGAGAGAGCGTCTGCGGAGTAAGAAGCTAGTGCCCCAGTGGTTACCAGTGTGTTGCCCGTGGGGGGGGGGGGGCGGCGCGGCGGGGCAGCCCTCAGGCCAGAGACCGACGCCCCAGCCAAGCTCCTGCCCCCCCCACCCCGCGCCACGCAGCCGTGCAAGGCCCTGAATGTCCCTGTGCCTAGATTTTCTCACACAGATAAGGAGGAGGACATACTTGTTAGTCGATGAACCAATGTTTCTGTGTAAAGTGTTTCCCGAGCATCATGGCTGGCCCTGGGAGATCCTAGGACAGGGTTGGCCATCAGTAGCCCATAGGCCGAACCCAGCCCACCGCCTGTTTTTATCCAGCCTGCAGGAGAAGAATGGGCTTTCCATTTTTAAGTGGCTGAAGAAGAATAAAAAGAAGAGTAGTGTTTTGTGAAATTCACATTTCAGTGTCCATGAATAAAGTTTTATTGGAGCTTAGGTCCACACGCTGTGGCTGCTTTCGAGCTATAACTGACTACAAGGACAGACTTAAGTTGCTGGACAGAGACTGTGTGGCCCACCAAGCTGAAAATATTACCGTCTGGCTCTTTACAGAAAATGTTTGCTGACCCCAGATCTTAGAATACAGGATTCATTAAGGTAACCGTTGGTCAGTGGGCGTGCAGGGGGTGGGGCACAGGGTAAGACCCGAAGACCCCAGTGGGAAGTCTAACCACCGAGAGGAAAGGGGCTCGGGATCATAAAAGCCAGCGGGGACGTTTTAGTCAAGGAACCCCTCCATAGAAACGTCTTCAAAAAGGATGTTGTATCTGTTGTAAGACAACCAGGGATAGTTAGGTTAGATCATTTAAATAATATGTAAATTAAGACTAAGGAGGCAGGAAAATAACCACATTTAGAAAGATTTTTCATTAGGGGCACCTGGGTGGCTCAGTCAGCTAAGCATCCGACTCTTCGTTTCAGCTCAGGTCATGATCTCGGGGCCGTGAGATTGAGCCCCGTGTTGGGGAGCCTGCTTAAGATTCTCTCTCCCTCTCCCTCTGCCCCCACCCCCAGTGCTCTCTCTCTGTTTCTCTCTCCTTATGGAAAAAAAAGAAAAAAGATTTTCATTAAAAATACACATTTAATTCTGGGGATCTAGTGTACAGCATTGTGATTATAGTTAACAGTACTGTGTTGTATCCTCAAATTGCTAAGAGAGTAGATCTTAAATATTGTCAGCACAAAAAGAAAATGGTAAATATGTAATGTGATAGAGGTGTTAGCTAATGCTGTGGTGATCATCATATTGCAATATAAGTATCAAATTGTCATATTGTATACCTTAAACTTACACAATATTATATGTCAATTATATCTCAGTAGAGCTGGAAAGAATACACAGTTAAAAAGCTAAGGTTTAGGGGGGCACCTGGGTGGCTCAGTTGGTTAATCCTCTGCCTTGGGCTCAAGTCATGATCCCAGGTCCTGGGATTGAGCCCCAGGGAGCCCGCTTCTCTGTCTCCCTTTGCCCCCTCCCCTGCTTGTGTTCCCCCTCTCTCTTTCAAATAAATAAATAAAATCTAAAAAAAAAAAAAAAAAAAAGCTAAGGCTTAAAGGTACAAGAAGCTTTAGTTCCTGGGAGAATTTGAGTAAGGGACTCGTTCTTTTGTGCTCCTGGGTAAATGCTCCCCCCCGACCTGTACTTTATGAACTTCAGTGGGCTTTAAAGGCCCATTAAGGGAATTGTATGTGTGCACATACGTGCCTGCTCAGAACATGCAGATGGAAAGAAGAAATCCAGCTGTTCCCTACCCTTCCACATCCCCCTTCGCAGACCTGGAGGTGCAGAAAAGACCCTCTGGGACCCGTGTTACAGGGAGAACCCTTTATTAGCCCGTTCCTTGTCAGAACAAACTGAGAGGCAATCAAACCCCAAACCACCATATGATTCCAGGCAACACAACACACAGAAGGAAATTGGTATGATTCTGTTTATATAGCGTTTTTAAAATAATGTTAGATGGAGAACAGATCAGTAGTTGCCAAGGGTTAGGGATGGGGGGCAGGGGTAGATGTGGCTCTAAAAGTCACTCGAGGGAGGCTTGTAGTGGGATATTCCTAGATCTTGACTGTGGTTATGGAAGCTACAAATGTGATGAAACGGCCTGGAACTAGTACATAGTATGTACAGCCGCTCACGCACACGCGGGAACTCCGAGGAAGCTGTGTGGAGTGTACCAGTGTCAGTTACCTGGTCGGGCTTTGTGCTGTGGTTATTATGCCAGATGTGACCCTGGGGGGAGACTGGGTGGGGGACACTCCCCATACATTTCTTGGCAACTTTCTGTGCATCTATGATTGTTTCAAAATAAGAAGTTAAAAAAAAAAAAAGAAATCAGAGAATGAAGGGACCAAGCAGTTACAGTTTTTTGTTTTTGTTTTTTTTAATTTAAACCATTTCCTTTCCTTTAACTTACTTAGATTTTACTCTGCTTTTTCTACGCAGTACCGAGCACATTGTGGGTCCTCAATAAATGTTGAATGCAATTATGCATGTAGAAACAGGTTTTACGTATTTGTGTATTTCTGTATTTCACTTCGTTTTTCTCATATATTCCAGAGTTCTCAAGAGCGGTCCTCTTTGTCAGCTTCAGAGCCCACATTTTGTTGGCGTGGCCACCCTTGTCTTGACTCAGGGGATGTGACCCCCTCTGCAGCTCCTGGCGAAGTCCTGCTTGCTCAAAGCCAGTGGGTCTCACCCAGGAGTGATTCTGTCCCCCTCTCCCCCCACCCCCCACCCTGGGGCCATTTGGCAATGTCTGGTGACATTTTTGATTGTCGTAACTGGGGGTTGGGGATGGGGTGCAACTGGCATTTAGGAGGTAGAGGCCAGGAATGCTGTTAAATGTCCTACCATGCATAGGACAGCCCCCGCCACAATGAATGGTGCTTTGGCCCCAGATACCAGCGGCGTCTAAGGCCGCTCTGAGCCTGTCCTAGAGCAGCTAGGCCTGCGGTTGGCCGGGGCAAGAGCACACAGCCCAGAGCTGTGCAGTGAGCACAGGGGGAGGTGTGGGACAGGCATAGTCGAGGACAAGGCCCTTTGTTCCCATGGACCTACATGGAAGGAACTCCTCTCCCTGCTGATTGATGTCCTGTCTCCACCCAAATTCAGAGCTGCCACAAAACCCAGGAGGGAGCTGGCTGAGAAGCTGAGGGTGGCAGAGGGGAGAGGCCGCATCCTTGGTAAGGTGGGTGGTGGCTGACTGAAGGTTCTAGAGCTACTTGCCTGCAGCACCTTTTCTTATATGAAATGTGAAATGGCAACGTCTACTTATCCTTCAGAGCTGGTCAAACTGCGGTTTCTGTTATTTGCAACCAGCCGAGGTGTCATCACTCATGTGTTGCTTCCATGTAGCTTCCATCACCCACGTTCTGATTGTTGGGGCTGTAGGCCGCCCCCAGACAGCTGTGCCATCGTTCAGTAAATAGTCCTCTGTTTCTTTTTTTTTTTTAAGATTTTATTTATTTATTTGAGAGAGAGAATGAGATAGAGCATGAGAGAGGGGAGGGCCAGAGGGAGAAGCAGACTCCCCGCCGAGCAGGGAGCCCGATGCGGGACTCCATCCCGGGACTCCAGGATCATGACCTGAGCCGAAGGCAGTCGCTTAACCAACTGAGCCACCCAGGCGCCCAATAGTCCTCTGTTTCTGACCAGTTAGATTGCCTCTTGATATTTACCATTATACGAATGCTGTAATTAGAGTGCTGCTTATGTGCGGTTGTTTTCTCTGCCGTGCTGTTTTTTCCACGTTTGCTTCAGGAGATCGTCATAGGCATGGGATGAATGCAAACCAGTGGTTGGTTGGTTGGTTTTAATACACATCTATTTCGGAATGTTTTAGAATTACAGAAAAGCTGTGAAGGTAAGACAGGTTTCCCCCATTGTTAACATCTTATTTCACCATAGTATATTTGTCAACGCTAAGAAGCCAGTTTTGTTCTGTTACTAGAACTCCAGACATTATTTGGGTTATACCAGTTTTTCCACTAATGTCTTTTTTCTGTTCCAGGAGTTCTTAGAACTGTTGAGTTGTTGGTATTTGTATAGCTCAAACCTAATATTTGTAAGTTTCTCCTGTATCTCTCTTTTGTGGGTGTTCATTTATCTTTCGTGCATTTGACAGACTTGTTAGAAGTGCTCTGAGGCTTCATTTCATTTAGGCTAGTCACGTCATATGGCATTCATTGAACAGTGATTTGTGGAGAACGTTCTATGCTTTCTCCAGCTCTTCCCCAGCCTCACACCCATCCCAGCATTAAACTGTGGTGTGCAGGCACTGCAGTCCCCGAGTACTGGCTAGATTTCACATGAAAAGGGAAGGGGTAGATGAACCTCAAAGACACACAAGACAACATAATGTCCCCCAAAGGCAAATCCATAGAGCTCGAAAGTAGATTACTGGTTGCCTGGGGCCGGAGGTAGGAAAAGGGAGTGACTGCCAGTGGGCACCAGGGATGTTACTGTGGTGATGGGAATGTTCTTAAACTGGATTATGTTTTGTACAACTTGGTAAATTTACTAAAAATTACTGAATTGTACACATAAAAGGGGAGGATTTTATGGTATGCAGATTATACCGCAATAAAATTGTCTTATTTATTTACTTTTAAAAGATTTGTTCATTTATTTTAGAGAGGGAGTGAGTGCGTGAGCAGGGTGCAGGGGAGAGGGAGAGAAAGAATCCTCAAGTAGAGTCCCCGCTGGGTGCGGAGCCCGATACGAGCTCCATCCCAGGACCCGGAGATCATGACCTGAGCCCAGATCAAGAGCCAGACGTTCAAATGACTGAGCCACCCAGGTGCCCCCTCAGTAGAATTGTTTTAAAAAAAATCTTTTAAAGTGAACCTGTTTTTACATTCAAGTGGTTACTTTGCTTTGGTGGTTGGACAGACCAGGCTATGTAGGTTAGACTTGGCAGCCTCTAACCGTGCAAAAGGCTTCTGGGCTCCTCAGAATGTCCATGCAATATAATATTGTATGTCAACTATACTTCCATTAAAAATAAAAAAAGCTTTGGGCGCCTGGGTGGCTCAGTCAGTTAAGCGTCTGCCTTTGGCTCAGGTTATGATCTCAGGGTCCTGGGGTCGAGCCCCGTGTCGGGCTCCCTGCTCAGCGGGGAGCCTGCATCCCCCTCTCCCTCTGCCTGCCGCTCCCCCTGCTTGTGCTCTCGCTCTCTCTGTCAAATAAATAAATAAAATCTTAAAATAAAATAAAATTTAAAAAGCTTGGAGCGCCTGGGTGGCTCAGTTGGTTAAGGGAATTTATCTTCTAGCACTGCTATTTGTTTTAGAATAGCTGATGTGATACCTGATGACGTGGCAGTGTTTGGAGTAAAATGAAGTTTGTGGCTAAAGGACCAGTTGATACTTGGGCCTTTAAATATCAGCATTCTTATCTTTCACACAGTTTTTTTTTTTTTTAAAGATTTTTATTTATTTGACAGAGACACAGCGATAGAGGGAACACAAGCAGGGGGAGAAGGAGAGGGAGAAGCAGGCCTCCCACCGAGCAGGGAGCCCGATGTGGGGCTCGATCCCAGGATCCTGAGATCATGACCCGAGCCGAAGGCAGACGCTTAACGACTGAGCCACCCAGGCGCCCCACTTTCACACATTTTTGGAAGAACTTCTTAAAATTGTAGTACATGCTTTTCATTTCTTATATATATATATATATATATTTTTAATTTATTTATTTGACAGAGAGAGAGACAGAGAGAGAGCACAAGCAGGGGGAGGGGCAGAGGGAGAGGGAGAAGCAGGCTCCCTGCAGAGCAGGGAGCCCGATGCGGAACTCAATCCCAGGACCCTGGGATCATGACCTGAGCCGAAGGCAGACGCTTAACCGACTGAGCCACCCAGGCGCCCCTCGTTTCTTAGATATATTAAAACGTGACATTTTCTTGATAGGGTTTGGATGGGTGAACAGGGGCATTGGTATGTCCCGGAATGTACCACTGACCATAGGGACCGCCCAAGTGTGGTGAGCCCCAACTTTAGCCATAGACGGTCTTGAGTCTGACTCCTGGCTCTGCCATTGGATATGTGCCCTAAGGCAGTATTTGGGCCCTCTGAGCCTCAGTTTCCTCTTCCATAAAATGGGGGCACTTGGATCAATGTCTAGTGCATAATAGACACATTTTAATTGTTTTTTGTGATCATATTAGTCATTCCGCATTGTGTCTTCAGTATCTTTTTTCTTTGGCCTAGCAAACTTTCCTCCCTCCGTCATATCACTTCTGCTTCTGAGTTGCGTCGTTATTTTCCTCGTAGCTCTGTGGCCCTGGGGGCCCACCAGTGTACAGACGGGCGGTCAGAGGTTATCATACCTATTTTTCCTCTCTGCTTGCAGCTGTTCTTTGCCTTCTCTTGGTTTTGTGGCTGGGTAAGTGAAGTTGCTGGAAATGAAATGTTACCGAAGATAATTAACAGATTAGAGCAGAGCCATCAAACTTTTTTGGTAAAGGGCTAGAGAAGAAATAGTTTCGGCTTTCCAGGCCACGGGGCGTCTGTTGCAACCATTCAGCTCTGCTGTTGTGGCTCAGAAGCAGCCAGAGACAGTCCCGAAGTGTGGACCATGGGCCCTACTTGGCCAATCCGAGAATGACGTCATGCTTGTTTGTGTACTGTGTTAACACACCCAGAGCTTTCTCATGTTTAACTTTCATTATTGTCACGTTAGCTTAGATACAAATCTGAGGGGCGCCTGGGTGGCTCGGTCGTTAAGCGGCTGCCTTCGGCTCAGGTCATGATCCCGGGTTCCTGGGATCGAGCCCCGCATCGGGCTCCCTGCTCAGCGGGAAGCCTGCTTCTCTCTCTCCCACTCCCCCTGCTTGTGTTCCCGCTCTCACTGTGTCTCTCTCTGTCAGATACGAATCTGAAAATACCCCAAATATGTACAGAATTATTCATTTCCAGGTTTTGGTATCATCTGGTTCTGGAACTTGGTATTCGTAGCACTCAGGGATGTCGGAGACTCTGAAATAATTCACATCATATGATCAGACCTCGTTCCGTAGTTAATGTTGGATCCTTAATATTGGACAGGTATTAAGAATAGGTGAAGTTGATTCAAGGTCAAGATGTTCAGCTACACCTTCTCAGCAACTTTGTGCAATATCTACAAGACAGTTTTCGTATGTGTATTAATAGCTTTTGGCTGTACATTGAACGGATGAACTTAGTTTTGGGATAATTTTAAGTTTACCCAAACCACTGTGCTGTTTGGGCCTTGGAAGGGCTTCTCAGAACACGGGTCCACGTCCATCCCAGCGCCTCGGGAAAGTTCTCACTCTTGCGGGGCTCACATGCCAGTGGGGGGAGACGGGAAAGGGGGTGAAATGGGGTTAGAGGGAGGCAGTGAAAAACAATTAACAGTCATTTCAACAGTTAGCGTAGATATTTTCCTAGCAGCATGTGGCCAAAGCTGTAAAAGATATTTCCACCCTCACTTAGATTCACCAGCTCCACTAAAACAAGGGTTGTCAGCGAGGGGCGGTTTTGTCCTCCAGGGGACATGTGACAATGTCCGGAGGCAGGGGCGGTCGTGCCCGCACGTAGCGGGTGGAGGCCGGGCCGCCGCTCAGCATCCCACCGTGCACGGGGCAGGGCACCACAAAGAATGATCGGGCCCATGTGTCAGCCGCACCGAGGCTGGGAACCTGCCCCGGGGGCACACAGATAAAGCATCCCCCCGTGGGGCTCACGTTGCAGTGTTCTAGGAAATGACACATTGGTGCTCACTCTGGGCAAGGTGGCCAGGCAGGGTGGCGAGTTTGTAGGGGCTGCCAGGGGAGGCCTCGCTGTTAAGGTGAGGAGGTGAGGAGGGAGCCCGAGGTGTCTGGGGGCTGAGGCTTTCGCGGAGAAGGAAGCGCAGGTGCTGAGGCTCCTGGGGACGGGGGAGAGTGGTTGGCGCGAGGTGGCTCCTGCCGTGTTTAAGGGCACACAGAGGTGCCCCATTGCGGGGACTCTGCCTGGGACTCTGAGCAGGTCAGGGAGCCTTCTGTTGGGGACACTTACCATTTTATTGGGGTCTCTCTGACTGCCGTGAGGGGACTGAGAGGGAGGGAGCTGAAGCAAGAAGACTGGGTGGGAGATGGGGGCTGAGACTGAGAGGTAGCGGTGGGCGTGCTCCCAGACCTAGGCATGGTTTCTTTCTTTCTTTTTTTTTTTTTTAAGATTTTCTATTATTTATTTGAGAGAGAGAATGAGAGAGAGCACATGAGAGGGGGGAGGGTCAGAGGGAGAAGCAGACTCCCCGCCGAGCAGGGAGCCCGATGCGGGACTCATCCCGGGACTCCAGGATCATGACCTGAGCCGAAGGCAGTCGCCCAACCGACTGAGCCACCCAGGCGCCCCTAGGCATGGTTTCTTAAGGACCTGGACCCCGTGTTGGCAGTGGCCCGTCTGCTTCACCCTTGCAGGCTTGGAGGAGCGGGGTTCAGCCAGAACGGAGAGTGTGGCTGTCATGTTTGGATCAGCACAAAGGAGCTGGGCCTTTTGCCTGTGCTGTTCCTCAGCTTTGCTCCTGGTGCCTACGAGGAATTCTGTGGAACGGGAAATGTTGTGCAGCAGATGTATTTTGTTCTTGTTATTTTAGCAGTTGAGCTGTGTGGGGACTTAAAGAGTATGTCTTTAGAGAAGATTTATATATGCTTTTGGAATGCCCATTTCATGTTCCAAATTCTTGTGTTGAGAACCTGATGTTTTATTATTACTTCAAAAAAAGTGGCGGGTAGTTGCTTTCTAATGGTTGGATGGTTTGGGATCTAAAATGGTAAGATACGAGCCTGTGGTGGCCAACTCTGCAGAGTTTTTTCCCGTTGTGACTTTTCTTTAGAAGCACTGTGATGCCATTTTGTTTGCCACATGTAGGCTGCTTCAGAAGGCGTCTCACGTAGATTATTCTGTGATTGATCTGGCCCAGGTTAACCCAAGATTGTCATCTCCTTAATCTCAGCATTAAAAGCCGAGACATCAGAAACCAAACCCTCCCTCCTCCAGTATCATAAACCTCCCAAATGTCACCATGCAGATGGCATATTGACAAAAATGTCGAGGATTACCAAGAATAGCTTCTTGCATTCACATGTGTATCTAGGGGAGAAGGACAGAGCAGCATTTCCATTTTAAGTGCCACCGCAGTGGTCAGAACCAATAATTCCTCTTCGAGCAACTCTCAACACTCAGCTCTGTCTTGGAGCTTTCGACATACTTACTTTTAATTTTTAAATACAAACTTGTGTATTTATTATGCCTTTAAAATTATGAATATTTTTCTTATGCCATATATCACCCAGCTCCTTTAAAAATACAAATCGCTCTAAAGTTTGATATAGACATGTAACTGATAAAACACACGATTTCCCTGAGTCATTGTCAGCATCTCAGTCTGAAATCTAGTGCCAGCTCAGTAAGTATTTGGGATCCAAATTCTGTGTTTCCTTCAGATGGGCTGATTTTTATCTTGTGTAAAGTGGAGAAACCTGTCACTTTTTTGCCATCTGTTTTGGGGTGCTTGGTAGCCACATTTTCATTGGTTGGAGTGGCTGTCATCCCTTTTTTGCACCAGTGAAAATACCAACCTGGCATGCCACTTTGGGGACAAAGGCTGTTTTTGTCATTTTCAGGGTTATAAAACCATGTGGATTAATCCCAGCCAGGTGGTGGGGAAAGGGGCAAGAGCTAAGCTGGTTCTCCTACCTCCCTGAACTGCGACATCAGTTCCTGGAACACTCTCCAAACTCATAGTAGTTCAAAGACAACTTGGATTGCACAGGAGCTAGTCAGTGTCGCCCGTGAGCTCTTCAGTGATGGCGCCTCTTAGTCTTTCCTCTTTTTCCCATTTTTTTTTAAGATCTTATTTATTTATTTATTTGAGAGAGAGAGAGAAAGAGTGAGTGGGGGGAGGAGCAGAGAGAGAGGAACAAGCAGATTCTGCACTGAGCTCGGAGCCCGACACGGGGCTCGATCCCATGACCCTGAGATCATGACCTGAGCCGAAATCAAGAGTCAGATACTTAACTGACTGAGCCACCCAGGCGCCCCTCCCGTGGTCTTCTTTATGTTTCACTGGTGTTTGGTTGCTTTACCTCTCCACCCAGAGTTGAAGAAGGTGCTTTGGCGCATTCCAAACTACAAAAATAAACAAAAAATCGAAAATTTCCCATGAAGCCGACCAATGACATAATGGTACCACAGGCATATGAGTTACTGGAATTGGTTTTATAAAGCAGTTGGCTGGTCATGTTTTCATGTTTGCAAAGCTGGGAGGTGTAAGAAGTGGTTGGATTTTTTTTCTCACCAAAAAGGTAGCCCTACAGTAAAGTTGATACATTCTTGTATTTAATGAATGGATTTCAAAGAAACTGAAGTGAAGTTCTTTTTTCCTCCTGTGCAAGTAAAGGTGAGACAGAAGTGTGACCTTCAGGCCATCGCTCTTTTGATAATTAGGTCTTGCACTTGCTAGAAAGATAGGATCAAAGTCGGAACTCTCCAGAAGCAAGGAAAAGAAAGTGCTGGAGAAAGTGTCAGTTGCAGTGCAGTTTCTTTATAAAGGAGCAAATGAATACTCTGTGCAGTGGTCCCTCATGGTAAGTACCTCCACGCTAGTGGAGTTGTGTAATAAAACAGTGTCTCACCATCTCCGATCCGTATTAGTAAAACGAGATTTCTGAAATACCTACACTGCACAGGACTGGAGCAGCCTAGGCATCGTTCTGTTTCCAGGCGGCTCCTCAGGTTTCCTCCGGAATCTCAGACTGCGTGTTGCCATCGACAGTCAGAGGGCCGTGTCCTTTTCTGGCAGGCGCCATCTCCAGCCACGGATGGTTAGCCGGCTCAGGGTGAGAGCAGTCTTTCGTGGGGCTGGCCCAGGCCGTAGCTTCAGGCTCTCCTACCCCCTTGGGTCTTAGTTGCTTCCCAAGAGCGCCGTTAACATTTGCCCTTACTTCGTGTTCATAATGAGCACACCATGCTCCGTGCTTATCGAGGACACCTCTCCTGTTTGCGTTCGTCTACGCAGACTAAACTCTGGGTCCTCCCATCGTTCTGGGGGCCTGGTTTTGAATCCACACATGGTCCTGGTTATGTTGCTCTCGAGTGCCTCGTAGCTGTGATTTTGTCACCGCTTTTTATTTCCAAGTGTTATATATCTATTTATATTTCAAAAAATGCATTGATTTTATTTTTTTTCCAGAGGGATGGAGGGACAGCATGTCATACTCTTTACCCATGATGAGTGTAACATCAGGTAAAACCCTGCGGTCTTAGCCACAGAAATTCTCTCATTTCTGTGTTAATTTAGAGTTGTACATATACATATCCAGTGTCCTAACCTGGTGCTTTTCTTTTTCTTTTTTTTTTTTTTTTTAAGATTTTATTTATTTGACAGAGACACAGTGAGAGAGGGAACACAAGCAGGGGAAGTGGGAGAGGGCGAAGCAGGCTTCCCGCGGAGCAGGGAGCCCAACTTGGGGGGCTCGATCCCAGGACCCTGGGATCATGACCTGAGCTGAAGGCAGACGCTTAACGACTGAGCCACCCAGGCGCCCCAGCCTGCTGCTTTTCAATCCTAGATGCCAGATTAACCTGGGGAGCTGTATATTTGTGTATATTGGCATTTACACACACACACACACGGGCCCCCCCCTTAGGAGATTCTTTTTTTTTTTTTAAAGATTTTATTTATTTATTTTGGCAGAGAGAGAGAGACAGCGAGAGAGGGAACACAAGCAGGGGGGAATGGAAGAGGGCGAAGCAGGCTTCCCGCCGAGCAGGGAGCCCGATGCGGGGCTCGATCCCAGGACCCTGGGATCATGACCCGAGCCGAAGGCAGACGCTTAACGACTGAGCCACCCAGGCGCCCCCCCTTAGGAGATTCTGATCAGCAGGGCCCAGGAAGCCCCGTTACCCATTTTTCTCCCATTTTGAAAGACTGAGGTAAAATTCACATAACATGAAATTAACCATTAACCATTTTAAATGGTTAAGTCTGTGGCATTTAGTACATTCACAGTGTTGTGCAACCACTATATCTATCTAGTTCCAAGATATTTTCACCACCAAAAAGAAAACCTTGTACCCATTAAGCAGTCACTCCCTATTCCTCCCTCCTTTCTGGCTGCTTTCTGCCTCTATTGTTTGCCGATTCTGGCCATTGCATAGAAATGGGATCACAGAATATATGGTCTTCGGCGTCTAGCGGGCTGTTTTCAGGTGCATCCGTTTTGTAGCACGTGTGGGGGCTTCGTTCCTTTTTATGGCCGCGTACCATTTCACTGTATGGAAGGAGCACATTGCGTCTATCCCTTCATTCGAGGATGGACATTTGAGTTGTTTCCACCGTTTGGCTGTTGTGAATAGGGCTGCTGTGAACACACACTACACGTATCTGTTTGAACGCCTGCTTTCAGTATCATTGATCACGTACCTGGGATTGGATTTGCTGGGTCGTATGGTAATTCTGTGTTTAACTTTCTGAGGAGCCACCGAACCATTTTCCATTCCTACCAGCAGTGTAGGAGGGTTCCGGTGTCTCCACGTCCACTTCAGTTCTTGTTGTTTTCTGTTTTTTGTTTGCTTTTTTAAAAAATGGCCATCCTGGTGGGGGGTGGGAATGCAGTGGTATCTATTGTGTTTGTTTGTTTTTTTTAAGATTTTATTTATTTATTTGACAGAGAGCACAAGCAGGGGGAGTGGCAGGCAGAGAGAGAGGGAGATGCAGACTCCCTGCTGAGTAGGGAGCCGGATGCGATGAGGGCTCGGGGCTCGATCCCAGGACCCCGGGATCATGACCTGAGCGGAAGGCAGCCACTTAACCGGCTGAGCCACCCAGGCGCCCCCTAGTGTGGTTTTGATGTGCATTTACGTGATGATTAATGATAGTATCTTTTCATGTGCTTGTTGGCCATTTGTATACCTTGGAGAAATATCTATTCAAGCCTCTTGCCTGTTTTTACATTGGGTTGTTTGCCTTTTTGTTGTTAAATTTGACAATTTGGGGGCGCCTGGGTGGCTCAGTTGGTTGGGCAACTGCCTTCGGCTCAGGTCATGATCCTGGAGTCCCGGGATCGAGTCCCACATCGGGCTCCCTGCTCGGCGAGGAGCCTGCTTCTCCCTCTGACCCTCCCCACTCTCATGTACTCTCTCTCATTCTCGCTCTCTCAAATAAATAAATTAAATCTTAAAAAAAAAAAATTTGACAATTTGTTTCTACATTCTGGATACTGGACCCTTAGCAGACATGACAATTTGCAACTGGTGTCCATTTTTTCTTAAAAGTTCTGGTGGGTTTGATTAGCAGCCATGCTCGAGAACCACAGATCTGGACCAGTGATTCTTGAGGCGTCCTACAAGATACCAAGAAAGCTTTCTAAAAACCAACAAACAAAATCCCTCCAAAATGCAGACCCCTTCCCTCAAGCTACCCTGGGGTTCTGATAAGCTCCTCCTCCCCAAAAAACAAATAACTACATGACAAAGCAATAGTTAGAGGTGACTGATGACCTGACCAAATGGACAGGTGTCATTAAAACAGAGAATCCAGCAGTTCCATAGAGAATCAGCCAGCATCAGCTCCCTGCTCCCCCTTCTCCAGAATGTTCTGTGTAGGGCATTTGTTAAATGTGTAGTAGGCTGCCCTTCATCATGCTCAAGCACGTTGCAGGATGGCCTGGCCCTCCTGAAGTACCAGCACCAAGACTTGCCATGTTGTTTGGCCTCTCAGGAGGTTACATTTCGTCTGCCTGTTTCTTCTGTGCCAGGGGGCAGGGCACCTCAGCATTTGCATGTAGGCCGTGGAGCTGGGCACTTAGTATTTCTTTTCAGTTTCTTCTGATGGACAGAGGACTGTTGGTGCTTCCTTGAAACATCCTTTTAATCATATTAATGTGGAATGTTGTTTCCACTCTAAAGGAATACACTATCCATCCGTCTTCCCCCTACCTTGTGTACCCTTAATTCCAAAGGATGGCTGGAGGCTTGGCTCAAAACCGAGAAGGTGTGATGGTTCTGGGCCAGTTGGTGGAACTTTCTAGTGAAAGAAGTTCTCATCTGATCTGATAGGAAGCTGGGCGTGGGTGGAGAGGGCAGGACCCCCAGGGCTCTGCTTCATAGGAATCTCTTTTTTTTTTTTTTTTAATTTTTTTTTTTTTAAGCTTTTATTTATTTGCGAGAGAGAGAATGAGAGACAGAGAGCATGAGAGGGAGGAGGGTCAGAGGGAGAAGCAGACTCCCCGCTGAGCAGGGAGCCCGATGCGGGACTCGATCCCTGGACTCCGGGATCATGACCTGAGCCGAAGGCAGTCGCTTAACCAACTGAGCCACCCAGGCGTCCCGGAATCTCTTTTTTTTTTTTTTTAAAGATTTTATTTATTTGACAGAGAGAGAGACAGTGAGAGAGGGAACACAAGCAGGGGGAGTGGGAGAGGGAGAAGCAGGCTCCCCGCGGAGCAGGGAGCCCGATGCGGGGCTCGATCCCAAGACCCCGGGATCATGACCCAAGCCAAAGGCAGACGCTTAACGACTGAGCCACCCAGGCGCCCCCATAGGAATCTCTTAAGAGAAGATAGTTCCTGCTGATCTGCCAGTGTGTCCTGTGGCACCCTTTGTCACCCTGGTGGGTCCCTTCTCGTTCCTGGGTTCCTAGGAGCTGAGAGCCTGCCATGTTCTGTGGGCGTGGTTCTTCCTTCCTGTACCTTCCACTCCAGGCTGCCCCCTGCCCTGCTCCTCCCATGTCTCCAGCTGGTCTGAAATGACTTACTTCCATACAAACTTTGGGAACCACAGAGGGACTCCTAAGAATACGATTTTGATGGGCCGGAAAGGAAAAGAAAAAGATCGCCTCAAAGGGATTCGGTGCCATGGAACTGCATGTGTTTTATTAAATTCCAAGTTAGGGCACAAGGTAGTTTTGCTGGGCAGTTTTTATAGGATCCTTATGTGCTGCATCACGTTCAACCTTAGAGGAAGAAGGCAACGAAATCTGTTTTGAGTAATCGCCTGGTCAGCCATACATCTCCTGCTTATTAGCATGTGCTCTCTGTACCAGTGTTAAACTTCAGTGACTCTTTTATTTTTTTTTTAAAGATTTTATTGATTTATTTGAGAGAGAGAGAATGAGAGAAAGCACATGAGAGGGGGGAGGGTCAGAGGGAGAAGCAGACCCCCTGCCGAGCAGGGAGCCCGATGCGGGACTCGATCCAGGGACTCCAGGATCATGACCTGAGCCGAAGGCAGCCGCTTAACCAACTGAGCCACCCACGCGCCCCTCAGTGACTCTTTTAAAACTACTGTCTTCCTTTGGAAAAAGGAGAAGCTGGGCCTGGGGTAAGCACTGCATTTCACTGTGGACTCCGTGCAGAAGCCTATCCTCATGAAACGTAGGGAGCCCACGTATTTGGCTGGCGCTTTCCTTTCTTTCCTTTTTGCCAGACTGTATGCTGTCGGGGGCTTGCCCTCATCGGTCTGCTCGAGCTTTTCCTGCTCGGCAAGTGTGGCCATGCCATGCTCCGGGTGGGTGAAGAAATAATTATTTGATTGCAGTTCGAAAGGTGTCTTCAGTATTCAAGGTGGAATTCTCAGTTCAAAAAGCAGATGCTTGTGAAAACCACTGATCACCCGCTCCCCGGGTAGGCTTCCTGACCCTGCTCGCTTCCTGTCTTCCCTCTCCGTGGAGACAGTACACACGCAGCGGGTGGAGGACCGC
Source organism: Mirounga angustirostris (assembly GCF_029215605.1). Classification (NCBI taxonomy): domain Eukaryota; kingdom Metazoa; phylum Chordata; class Mammalia; order Carnivora; family Phocidae; genus Mirounga; species Mirounga angustirostris. The sequence goes on from NW_026991719.1 coordinate 6,953,998, forward strand.
ATGCCTTTGAGCGTCACTTCTGCGTCACTTCCACGAGGGTCCCAACCGAGACTTCACGCCCCAGTGATCTAAAGAGCATCTAAAAGCTGTTGTTCCTCGTGCTCTACCACAAGTCAATTAACTCCAACTTCTTGGGTAAATCCAAATGTCCTCAGTGATTCCAGTTGCAGCCAGGGTGCAGATCCACTTTCTCACGGGCTCCCTCTTGTTCACAGTCACGAGGGAGTATTCGTTGATGATTTCAACCCCTCTATGAAACTTGGGCTGCTAAGCCTTGATCTTGGAAACCAGAAACATTGAGGTTTGTAAAAGGGAAAGAAAGGTAGAAGAGCTACAGATGCGATTGTATTATTGTTTTGGAGCGGTGAGAGGGGGATAAGGATTTGATGTTCTGCTGACCATAAAAATAATTTATGTTCATGTTGAATCGCTTCCTCCTCTAGGTTTCCGGAGCACTCTGTGCCCCCAGCATCGAGGGAATTTGTCAGGTTGTGGCCGTTTGTTATTTATTTGCTCCCGGCTGAGATGAAGTCCTTGAGGAAACTCCTGGCACCTAGCATCTCAAATAGCTTTCCTGCAGTGAATATTTAAACAAATATTAAACAATATTAAACAAACGAATAGCCCTTTACAGTCTCACACAGCTTGTCCTAGGGTGTGGGGTCCCCAGGCTCTCTCATCCTTAGCCAAGGTTGCATGCCTGAGATGGTGAACATCATCTCTGCCCAGCTCTGTGTCTGCCTCTGCTTGGCGGGAGCCCCTCGTGCATGCCCTGTTTGCCCGGCTGTTCTCCGGAGAGGGTTTTCCCACCTTTGCGCCTCACCTTGGTGCAGTGATTACAGATGCAAACGCCCACCAGGGCTGGGATCCCAACCCAATGGCCAGATGTCGGAGGTGACAGCGAGTGGTGGGGACTGTGGCAAGCTAGCGAGTGGTCCCTTCAACGGGGATGGCCCTCATCGGCTTTAGTCATCTTTTGTCTTTGGGCGCTATGATCCCCGTGTGCCAGTTCTTCGATGTTTGAGAAGTTAGAAATTCAGGTGTTTGAAATGAGATCTTCTGAGTTTAAATGTTGGCAACCCGAGGGGGTTTTGGTAAAACACTCTGAGGGCTGGTGCTGCAAACCAGACAGAGCACGTCTGCAGGCCCAGTTGGCCCCCAGGGGCTTTGCAGTCAGTGGGCTTCCAGCTCTCGCTGCCTGGCTTGCCCTTGTCCTAGCCAGAGGAGCGGGAACCCGAGAGGAGTGCACTCTGGTGGCCACACTTGTCTGGAAGGATCATGGGAAGAGGAGGGGAGACAGGGCTATGTGGGATTCTGGGTAAACTCTCCCTTTAAAAAGATGATTTATTTGTATAAATGCACCATAATTCATTCCGGCCCTCTCCCTACAAATACTGCTGTGCTCGGGTGTCTTCTCTAGTGTTTTTTCTTTTCGTAAACAAAGGGACCAAAACGTGATCATATATTAACTACTTTTATAGCCGCTCTTTCTCCCTGAACAATAACCAGAGCATTTCCAAGTTACTACAGTGTGTTAATTTTTTTTTTAAGATGTATTTATTTGAGAGAGAGAGTGCGCGTGCATGCGAGCATGGGAGGGAGAGGGAAAGAGGGAATCCTCAAGCAGACTCCCCGCTGAGCGTGGAGCCCGATGTGGGGCTCGATCCCAGGATCCTGAGACTATGGGAGAGAGGGAAAGCTGGAGGGATTGGTGCTTAACTGACTGAGCCACCCAGGCGCCCCTGTTACAATGTGTTATTAAACACACTTTAAAATTATCCCAGGTAGACCCTCACAGGGACAGGAATTCTGTTTTGGTTTTTGCTCCCTCCATCCATGGCGCCTAAGCAAACTCTGGTATGTAGTAGGTACTCAGTGAATAACTCCTGAATGATTGCTGGTGTGCAGTAATTTATTGGGTCCTGTCCTTATTGTTGTCCATTTGGCTTGTTTCCTTTTTTCCTGTTACTGTACACAGTACTGCGAAGCACCTCTTTATACATTAAGCTCTTCACATATTTCAGGTAATTTTCATAGGTGGTAGTATTGACATGACGGGCTGGGTCACTCTTTGTGGGGGCGGCTGTCCGGTACATTGTAGGATGTTCAGCAGCGTCCCTGGCCTCTGCCCAGTCCATGCCAGTAGAACGTCCCCTGCACAGTTGTGACAACCCAGAATGTCTCCAGACACTGCCCGGTGTCCCTGGGAGGCAAAAATGGCTCCTGGCTGAGAGCCGTTGTGCTAGCAACGATTTGCTTCGATTAGCGAAGCAAAGAGTGTCAACGGATTTTAAGATTTTGAACCTTAGAATATATGCTGCTCGGAAAAAATATTTCAGCAAACTATTGTTTGCTGCCTTTCTCTACTCCCTTGTTTTACCCAGTCTCCTTCCCCTGAGAGAGCGGTGTCTTCCCACTGCCCTTTGACCCAAGCAGTGCTGATAGAACATTCCGTGATGATGGAAGTGGTCAGCATCTGCCCCTGTCCGGGATCAGAGCCACTGGCCACCTGTGGTTCTTGAGGACTTGAAATGTGGCTAGTACAACTGAAGGATGAAGTTCTAATTTTATTTAATTTTAATTTATTTAATGCTAAATAGCCATGTGCGGCTCGTGGCTGCCACAGTGGACAGTGCAGGAAAACCTCTCTCTGGCACCCCAAATAACCCACCCTTTCTCAGTGTGGCCCGGCTGAAAATCAAATCAATAACAAGTTTTGAGGCAACTTCTCTGTGTTCGGTGTGTGGTTACTGTTGAGTTCGGCTCCCCCTTTCCTTATGTTCCAGCCTCCTGGTTAGGGAAGCAATCTAAAGAAATAAAGCCTGATTAAGATATGAAGGAACTGGGCTGCCCTCTGGCCTCCTAAGCCTGCCTGCAATGTTTTTGCCTATAAATCCTGATGGACCTGGTTTGGGAATTCTGGCTTACAGTTCCCCTTAACTCATACTATTCACTTCCTCCTTTTCAAGATCTTTCCAACCCCACTGGCCTATATAGATGGGTTCTTCATCTGTCCACCCCTCCCTTTCTTCCTCCTTCCATTCGTCTGTCCACTCATCTGTCCCTCCACCCCCCATCCATCCTTTTGTTCATGCTTTTCTATGCATCCATCCCTCTATCCATCCATCTGTTTTTCCATCCATCCATCCCATCCCAGTGCTTCCATTGACCCCCATCCAACTATTTATCCATCTCTCCATCCCTCCCTCCATTTCTTTGTCCATCCTTCATTCCATCCCTCCAGCTTTCCCTCTCTCCCTTCATCCATCTGAGCACAGTGCACTCCTGCTATAGGGCCAGGGTCTGTGCTAGGTACTGGGAAGGCAAGACCCCTATGATGCTTGACCTTTTGGTGTACACAGACTAATGGGGGCGTCTGAAGACACTTGTCCTTCAATGAGGATTCAGAACAGAGCAGAGTGTTGGGAGCAAGGTTGCCTGGGCTTGTGGTGAGGTAGCCTCTCCAGGGAAAGGGGGCTACCGATGCTTGGAGTGAAAAGATGAGTTAAGGTCATTTCAGGTTTAGAGCATTGGGCTGGTTTTGGGGAGGATAACAGAGACCGAAGGCCTGTGTCCCTGCAGTCTTATTCTCTGCAATTGGATTGTCGGGCCATAATGTCTGAAAGCCCCTTGGTCTTCCTGTCTTCCTTGGTTTCTGGTCCTGAGAATAATTCGTGTCCCCTCTGAGACCACGAAGCGGACCTCAGGCACACAAGGTTTGCTTCAGCAAAAGGAACTCGCTGTCGGGTCCTGGTAGGCAGTGTTCCGGGGCTCCGAGGGCCCCCCGGCTGTTCTTTGCATGTGATTAAGCAGGCCCGATTTACCTTAACTGTGCTCTTCGCCCGCAGTACTGACCTCCGCGATGGGCTCAGGCTCCAGGTGCTCGTGGCCCGGTCTTGGAGATGTGCATCGACAGGTTTGACAGAACAAGTATCTTTCAGAGAAAGAGCTGGTTACTTATTCTAAGCATTGCTTCCTGTTTTGAAGACAGCCGGCTGCTGTGCTTTTGTGTAAGTGGCCAGTCCTGCCCAGCTCTCCCGGCCAGTGCCCCACGTGGGGACATGTGTCCGCCCAGGGACGAGCCCAGGGCACCGCCGCTGCTGTCCCTGTTGTTGGCAGGGCCGAAGGGACGATTCCGCAGGCTTCCTGGTGGTGGTTTTAAAGCTGGGAGGAAGCCTTGGAGCGGGCCCGGAGTGTGTCCTCCGAGGGAACTGACTCCCATCCAGTGCGCCCAGCTGGAGGGGCTCGCCCAGGGCTCCCCGGGCCGGCGCGCGCGTCCCCGCGCTCGTACTTGTGAACATGAAGGGTCTTCTGGAGACGTTAGAGGGCAGAGGTTTCAGCCAGGGTGGCAGGGGCATGCGAGGAAGAGGCACTGGAGCTGGCGAGCTTGGGGTGACGTGCCCTGGCTCGGGTCCAAGTGGAGTCACATCTCAAGTAGTTGTTATAACGCGGCATATTTACTCTGTGCTTCCAGGTGGGAAACTTGAGCTTCTGTTCCATTCTGACGGAGAGAATTTGGGGCTCACAATGAAGCCATTTCATGGGGCTGCTCAAGTCTTGTTGCTCACAGTCCTGCTCTGAGCACTTTTTTTTTTACAATTCTTGCAACTCGAAATTGAGCAAAATGACAGATTCCCGACTGCAGCACCTGCTGTTTAGGGAGTAGCCTCTTCCGGTACAGGCCGTCCTGACCCCAGCTCGGGGACTCCTGCTCTCAGGGCAGCAGCGACCTGTTGGGGGGGGGGGGAGTGGGGTGGGGTGCGGAGGGCCAGGCCTTGTAAAAAGCTTCCCACCGCTAAAGAATGACCCCTTGGATGGGTGTGCGTGACAGACCTCAAAGGCAGCACCTTCCCGATGTGACTTCGAGGGACCCCGGCAGGGTCACGGGAGCAAACAGCGGTGTCCCAGTTCTTCTCCCTGTAGCGCACGGCCTCCACGGGCGTGCCCCCCCCCCCCCCCCGGCCAAGGTCCTGGCCCTGTCACTGCTCCCCCGGCCCCCACGCTCCTCCGGCTTCATCGTTTTCTGCCCACCCCTCCGGGCCCTCCGCCTGCGGTCCACGTTCTCTGCAGCCCAAGGGATCTTTCCACACAGCTGATCTGATGACGGCCTGCGTGCCCCGACCTCCCCTCCTCCTGACTTGGCATCGCCTACAGACCGCAGCCCTGCTTTGTCAGGCCGGCCCGCGCCTTCTTGGGGAGGCTTCCGTTCGCCACGCCCGCCCTTGCTCCGTCTGCCGGGGGCCAGGGCAGGTCCCCGGTTCGTCTGGCACCGGCCTCCGTGGCTCTAGCAGCCTCCTCCTGTGCCCTCCCCGGGTAGGTCAGAAGCCGCCTACGGTGCTCCTCTCTCCGGCTTTGAACCTACCGCTGGCTGGTGAATCCGCCCTTCCCCCAGGAGCTGCACTCTCTACCTGGTGCCTCTTCCCCGTGGGTGGGGAGCCTTGGGAACAGGGATCCTGAAACTAGACTGCCCGGACTGGCAACATTTTGCATACATCTGAGGCCTGCGTTCTGGGTGTCTGTGTAGGCACATTTTTCTAGGGAGGAGATCAATGGCTTGCTTATCTCAGATTCCCAAGGAGCTCCAAGACCTGAAAGACGCACCGTCCCTGAGAACTTAACTATTCCCCGCAGCCTCACCTGGCCTGTGTTTCTTCATAGGAGCTTGATGGATGGCTGAATGTCTTAGATGTTCAGGCATTTTCCCCTTTGCTTTTGTTCTTGGATTCAGTTGGTGATATATGCAAAGATGCATTTAGAAAAAGAATGGAATTCTCATGCCAAAAAGAAAACAGATTGCAGAAAAGTTGGCTGTTTTGGGTGGGGGGGAGAGGTAATTAGTGCAAAAAAGGATGCACGATAAAATCCTTTTATTCTTAAAAGCCTGGCGCAGGACCTTTGCAACTGGGAACAATGCAAAGGGGTGAGCTTGATGTGGGCACTATTTGCAAAGCTGAAATTGAGATCACAGAGCCCAGAGGACTGTGACGTCACCACTGTGTGCTGCTTGTCTGAACTGAGGGCCAGGACCCTCCCTGGTCGCCTCCCCCTGTGATGCTATTTCTAAAGAATGTTATTGTTGGGCCTCCCAGCTCTGCTCGGCCTGTGAGGTTTTCGTCTCCCATTTCGGTTGAATTTACTTCTTCCGTCAATTGTTACTGTTTCTTTTTTTTTTCCCCCAAATCCTTCCCTAAAACCTCCTCTTTTGGTTTTTAAACATCCCTTCCTGTCAGTTGTGTTTGGGACTAAGGTAAGCATCAAGCTTCTGTGACACTACATTTTGTTTTTAAAGGAGTAAGTTCTGTCCTTTAGCCTTTTGTCCATATTAAAAATAAGGTGGTCATTCACTTCCATAGCTGTACTCCCATCAGAGTCTTCATCACTAGAAGTTTGTCAGGAGAGTAAGGGAGATAAAAATTATTTCGAAGTGGACTGTGGTGCATATATGCTTACAGGCACACCTTGGGTTGGGTTCCAGAACACTGCAGTAAAGCGATTATCACTAATAAAGTGAGCCAAATGAACTTCCTGGTTTCTCAGTGCATATAGAAGTCATATTTACACTACACTGTAGTCTCTTAAGTGTGCAGTAGTATGATGTCTGAAAAACACTGTACATACCTTAATTATAATATACTTTATTGCTAAAAAATGCTAGCCGTCATCTGAGCCTTTAGTGAGTTGTGATCACGGATCACAGATCACGGTAACAAATACAATAATGAAAAAGTTGGAAATATTGCGAGAATTACCACAATGTGACAGAGGCGTGAAGTGAGCAAATACTGTTAGAAAAAATGTGCCAACAGACTTATTCTGTGCAGGGTTGCCACAAACCTTCAATCTATAAAAAAACACAGTATTCGCAAAGTGCAACGAAAGGAGGCATACCTGTATTCTGACGGCATCTTTATTTCTAGCATTTTCCCCAGCAATGGTAGTTGCTGCCTGATCGGCTCAGATCTGCGCACCTGCCCCTGAGCGTATTCTTGGAGTCCTTCCGTTTTTGCTTGGAATCCCTCCAAGCCCAGTGGGCGTGCAGGGAGCCAGCTGGTGACCCCAAGGGCTTCTTCCCAGGGCCGGGACTGGTCTGGCCACGTCTTAGGCGCACACCCCTGAGTTCAGTTTCCTCCTAGGTGAAATGGGGGTGATGATAATGGACTCATCTCTTAAAATTGTGCTGATTAAAGGAGGTTCTGCCTCTGTGGCCAGAGCGCACCGTGTGGGTTGGCCCCGGGGCTGGTGGGTGTGGCTGCACACTTTCAGTTGGATCTGCAAGACGCGCGAGGAGGTAAGCGGTGCCCTACCCCCCAAGTGCTTCATGTACGACTGGCTTCACTCACCTCGAGGTGTGTCCCGGAGCATTGCCTTTCCAGGCCCTGCCGACTGCTGCAGAGAGGCAGGGCACTGTTTTGTAGCACCCGCACAACCAAAAGAAAAGTCTTAGAGCATAGCACGTACCATGCCACCCCCACGAGGTGTCATGTGCTTTCCTATTTTCTTTTTAAACTAAAACACTGATTGGGACCTACTCAGTGGACTTCACCGCTCACTACTGAGTCATGACTATGGCATGAGTGCCCGATCCGGAGTCATGTGATGAACGCATGCAGAGGATCGGAAATGATTAGCTTAGAGAATGTGTCAGCATGTGTCCAGCCATTTGGAGGACGTTCCGGGACATTGATGAGCCATAACTTGGAATTTGTGGATCAGAAGTGCCAGATGCGTGTGACAACTTAAGGTGAGATGACAATGAAGTGTTTCCAGAGTGTTTCATAGGACTCAGAATCCCGAAGTTGTTTCTTCCCACTGTAAATGACCTTTAGTGAGGTGTAATTTATATACCACAAACTTCACCCATATCAGTGTCGTGCGATGCGTTTTAGTAAGTGTATACAGCTGTGTGAGCATCACTGAGTTGGTTTTCGAATATTCCCATCTCCCATTGTTCATGTGCCCCTTTCCTCTTCCAGTCCCTCAAAGTCACGGGTCTGCTTTCTGTCTGTGTGTGTATTTTGGAATGCCTGCTTTTCTGGTTCCTCTTTGGAAAAGACAGATTCCAGAAGTCAGACTCTCCTGGAAGTCGTCATTTGTCCACCCTCCCTGCTGAGACCTGCCGGGGCTGGGTTTCTCCCCTGTGACCCGCCGCCTGGTCTAGAGCCCAGGGGAGGACCAGCTCGGGTCCGTCTGCAGGAGTTGGGCACCGAGGGCTGGTCTTGTGTGGGCATGGGGTGGGCGCGTGGGCTCTTAAGGCAGCCGGGGAATATTGGAGGACCCAGAGCTGTCTTTGGGTCTCCTCGTGAGGGCCCCTCAGTGTGCACTGGCTCCCCTCAGTTGGCGCCATGGGCCCAGGATGCCATTTCTAACTCGACAAGCCCGCGATTCCTATTGCGCCAGTAAACAGATCCTGAGCACCTGTTACTCCCATCCCCAAGAGCAGGAGATGCATCCGCCACGCTGCAGCCCGCTCCCTTGGATCCAGTCTCTCAGGCCTCAGGTCTGCGCACCTGCCCCTGAGCGTATTCTGTCGAGGCAGAGACATCTGAAACAGCCCTAGAGCTACCAGAGGCATACGTGTGGTGGCAGACTGCCTTCACCGCTCAGGTCAAGTCTGTGACTCCCGCTGGGTGTGTGCAGTTGTGGTACCTATGGGAGACCCCCTGGAGCTCCGTGGGGGCAGGTCAGAGTGGGAGGAGATGCCGTTCTTGTCCGGAAGGAGCAGACACTTGGGAGGAGAGGCTATGTGAACAAATAACCACGTTCTGCTTATAGTTTTAATAGATGTTCCGGGAGGAGAGAGAAAGTGCTGAGGCCGGCCACAGAAAGGGCGGCTTACTTCCTGCTCGGATGGGCTGGGTCTGGACAGGAGGCATCTGGGCCACGTGTTGGGAGACGCACTGGGAGTGGAATAGGATGGGGATGGGAGGGAAGCATGGCAAAGGGAAAGAGCAATCCAAGTTGGGGAAGAGCAGTTCCCGAGGGTTCTGAGAATGCAGGTGGACAGCGAGGGGCCGGAGGGAAGCAAAGAGTTCCCTGCGTGAGGTTTTGGGGTCTTAGAAACCTTGGAAATCTCTCAAGATCCCCATTAGGGGCTTATGGAAGATGGCTTTTCAGGCTTGATATTTCTTAAGGGCTCTCAGTCTCAGTGGGTGGGTTTTGCTGTGATCTTTCATAGAACCAGACGATGATAGAGTGAGGCGAGACCCTAGAGCTGTGCCGTCCAGCCCCGTAGCCACAGCCACGTGGGCGATTGCACACGTCCGTCGTTGTGAGCCCAAAATGAGATGGGCTCTGAGTGCAAAACATAGACTTTGTAGGAAAAAAAAGTAAAATATCTGTTTATAATCTTTATAGTCACTGCATGTTAAGTTGATGTTACGTGTTAGATTCCATGTTAAGTTGATGTCCCTATTCCAGCAAGCTGTAAAGCTCACGGGGAGCCAGGTAGGTCAGAAAAGTTGAAGGGAGGTCATTATAATTTCTTGAGGATTGGTTTGGAACTGAAATGGAAACATTGGTATCCTCTCTGAATAGCATATTAAAAACAAGCACGAGTTGGAAATACAAAGATGATCTTGTTCCAGGTGCCCTAGGATCATCCTGGTCTCCCTTTTGGTAAGGAAAATATGTGAAGGACCTGTGGTTACCCTTTTCTCTCTGCCTTCACCTTCTGCTGCCCTCCTCCACTTTTCTGCACTTTGGTGTAGTTGCTGTCAGAGCTTCCAGCGCCCTGAGCCTGGCCGGGTAGGAGGGCACGCTCTTGGAGGCACTGGATCGCTACCCACAGCTCTCCCCAGTGGCAGGCTGTGGTTGGCCGGATAGTGGCCTCCCAAGATGTCCACGTCCTCATCCCTGGACACCAGGACTGTGTTACCTGACGTGGCAAAAAGAGACTTTGCAGGTATGAGCGAGTTAGGGATCTTGCGGGGCCGGCGGGGGCGGATTATCCCAGATATCCGGGTGGGCCCAGTGTACTCTGAGACAGGAGTCTCTGCAAGTGGGAGAGGGAAAACCAGAGAGATGGCATCCTGAGAAAGACTCGACTGGCCGTGGCTAACTTCGAAGATGGAGGAAGCTGGAAAAGCCAAGAGAACACATTTCCTCCCTCGAGCCTCCAGAGGGGATGCAGCCTGCCTGACGCTTTGGTTTTAGTTCTGTGAAACCCAGCGGCACTCGTGATCTCCAGGACTGGAAGATAATACAGTTGTGTTGTTTAAAGCCACCAAGTTTGTCTCGATTTGTTACAGCAGCAAAAGGAAACTAATAGAGTCTGAAGCAGGTCTACTGGAGAACTGAGGGGGAGGCGGGCAGGGGAGTGGACGCAGCTGGCTCTGCACTGTGACGCCCACGCCCGGCTAGCACGACCCTGGCAGGTTTGCTCGCTCATCCCCATTTTGAAGATTGGGAAACGGAGGCCCAGAGAGAAACAGGATGACTCATCCAGGGTTTCGCGGCAATAAAGGGCTCTCTGACTGAGATGGTCCAGGGCCCGAAGCCCGGCAGGATGTGACAGGCAAACGGGCACAAGCAGAAGCCAGCGTCGGTGCCATCCATCATCCTCTCCCTTCTCGTGGACCAACTCTGGTAAGATTGGCCCGCAGAACATATTCATTACCTCTGCTGTGGCCAAGGAGAGCCGTTTGTTAAGGGGAGACTCTGCAGTGGGAATATCTCCGAGGGGGCTTGAGAGCGCCTCTCCTGGCTGGGGTTGCTAGGATCGGGGGGACGGGGTGAGGGGACTGGTGAGAGCTGGCCGCTGCGAGCGCACGCTTTGAAGCATGGGGACAGCGGGTACCCAGCTTCTCAGTTCATTGCTTGCCATGTTTCCCCCGCTCCCCCGCATTCTGAGAATGCTGTTAAACTTACCCTCTACTCCCTACCAACGTGTTCCTTGAGAGTAAAGCACGATTGTGCCATACAGTTTATTCTGAGCGCCCGAGCAAGTGCATTGAAGATATCCCCAGAGGGTAATGAAAAAAGTAATTACTTTTAATTACTTTTAATTATATCAAGTGCTTACTGTAAGCTCATGTTCATTCTTTTTTTTTTTTTTTTAAGATTTTATTTATTTATTTGAGAGAGAGAATGAGATAGAGAGAGCATGAGAGGGGGGAGGGTCAGAGGGAGAAGCAGACTCCCCGCTGAGCAGGGAGCCCGATGCGGGACTCGATCCCGGGACTCCAGGATCATGACCCGAGCCGAAGGCAGTCGCTTAACCAACTGAGCCACCCAGGCGCCCAGCTCATGTTCATTCTTCACAATAAAGAGCAGAGAATTGGAACATACCTAACGAGATGACCCAAGGTCCCTGGTAAATGAATTAGGGTTTACTGCAAATGATGGAAGATGCCAACGTGATGGAAAGTGGTGCTGACAAGGAGGTGAAGGGCATGGGGAAATACGCAAATGAAAAAAATCAGCGTATGAAATTGTATGTAGCATGACTTTTGCTGTGGAAAAATGAGCTGTAGGACAAAGAAGAAAGGAAAACAAATGAAAACATGAATCCAGGGCTTCTGGGTTTTAGGTGATTTCATTTCCTGTTCCTTATACTTTACTGTGAGGGTTCTGCGTTGAATCTGAGATACGGAGAAAAGAGCTTCATATCCTTCAACCTTGAAAATTTACTTCTTGAACCCTTTCAAGGAAAATAATTATAAATATAGATTATGAGCTTTAAAATAAGCAGAGATGTTTCTTTCATCATAGTTTTAAAGATTGGGGTATGATTCACATATAACATGGAACTCACCATTTTGTTTTTTTTTTTTTTTTCAAGATTTTATTTGTTTATTTGACACAGAGAGAGACACAGCGAGAGAGGGAACACAAGCAGGGGGAGTGGGAGAGGGAGAAGCAGGCTTCCCGCCGAGCAGGGAGCCCAATGTGGGGCTCGATCCCAGGACCCTGGGATCATGACCTGAGCCGAAGGCAGACGCTTAGCCGACTGAGCCACCCAGGCACCCCAGTGGAACTCACCATTTAAAGCATACAGTTCACTAGTTTTCCGTATATTCACATTGGGCAACCATCACCACTGTCTCATTTCAGAACATGTTTATCACTCCCGACAGAAGCCTTGTACCCTATTAGTAGTCACCCCCATCCCCTCTCCCCCAGCCCCTGGCAACCACTGATCTACTTTCTGTCTCAGTGGATTTGCCTAATCTGGGCATTTCTTATAGATGGATCCACACAACACAAGGCCTTCTGTGTCTGGCTCCTTTCATCAGCACAACGACTTCAGGGTCTATCCACGTTGTAGCGTGTCAGTACTCTGTTCTTTTTTAATGGTTGTATAATATGCCATTGTATGGGTAGACTGTGTTTTATTTATCCATTCATCGGTTGATGGCCCTTAGTTGTTTCCGCCTTTTGGCTATCGGGAGTAATGCCAGTATGGACATTCATTTGTGTGGACATTTGTTTTCATTTCTCTTGGGTATACACCTAGTTGTAGAATTATTGGGTCATATGGAAACTCGGTGTTTAACTGTGTGGTGTTTTTTTTTTTTAAGATTTTATTTATTTATTTGAAAGAGAGAGAGAGAGACAGAGCATGAGCAGGAGGCAGAGGGAGAGGGAGAAGCAGACTCCCCGCCGAGCAGGGAACCCAATGAGCGGCTCCATCCCAGGACCCTGGGCTCATGACCTGAGCCGAAGGCAGACGCTTCACCGACTGAGCCCCCCAGGCTCCCCAGTGTTTAACTGTTTTGAGAAATTGCTGCACTGTTTTCCAAAGCAGAGCTTATGAATATTTATATTAGCAGAAATTAGGAAATAACGTAGGTGTCAATAGTAGGAGAGTGCTTAGCAAACTGTTGGTAAAAATGCAAACTCTTTATTCCTTGATCACGTCCTAGGGGTCAAAGGCAGTTGAGATGTGAGAATTGTTCTCAAGGAGCTTAATCTATTCAACTGTTCCAGGTGATGTTTACGGAGAATTTATAACAAGGGAGGCAGAATATTTAGGCTATAATGTTAGGCCATCTCCAGGAATTTTGGGAGAGACTCAAGGTATGAATTAATAAGTATACATGTTACAAAGTTAAGTGGAAAAGGCTGGATAAAACATTGTATATACTGTGCCATCATGACCATGTCAGAAAAAAACCCCCAAAAGAACACAGAAAAAAGATGGAGGAAAACACACCAAAATAGGAATAATGGTTGCATTTGAGTGGTGGTGTGAATGGACATTTTTCTCCTATGTAGGTGTAGTTTCTAAACCCTTTGTAATGGAAGCAGAAATGCCCGAGTCTGCGTGTGGCGACTGTGGGAAGGAGTTAGTTGGAAAAATCTAACATTAAGTTTCTGGAGAGATGAGAACTTACAAACTTGGGCCGGCATACCTGTGAGTGGAGACAGAACCTTGGCCTTGCCTTGGGGAGGACTCGGAACACCGGCCCAGGGCTTTGCCCTGCCTGGCCCTTGACACTGGGCACTTGCAGAAGAACCACATGCTCTTGAGGAAGAGCCATTGGACATCAGGGTCTCCACCCAGTTGGAAGGATGACCGCTAGCAGCATGAGGGGTCACAAGATTGTCCAGGAGGAAGCCCTCCACCATGCCGAGGGTGCTGGTTGTCTCTGGTCACGGATGAGATCTCGCCTAGGTGGCTTCCGGCCTCAGCCTGACATGCAGGACTCATGCTTTTTAGCCAACAATGGCCAGAAAGCAGTCCTTGCTGAAAAACTAATACCAAAAGAACTCCACTGTTCCAGACTCCCAGACCTTGCCCTTCTGACAATGAAAAGGGAACCAAGAGTTACTCAGCTCTCCTCATTGTAGCAATGTGGTCAAATACATTAGAAAATTGAACAACTCGTCTGAAGCGATTTACTTATCACTGAAGTAATGTTACTCACCAACACCTTTCTTGGGGAAAAAACATGATTTTGGTATTGGTACAGTTTCAGATGTTCATGGAGGCATGTGCTGTGCAACAGAAAACCATGAAGTCTTTGTCCCGTAAACATTTTGGAATGATACTTAGGACAATAAATTTAGACATTCTCAATGCTGTTATTGAAAGTCATGCCAAAATGTGTCTATATGCGATGAGGTTGCAGCTGTCTGAAAATCTGTAGGGTGTGTCATTCTCATAGATGGATGAATCAGAAGAGCAGTGTAGATGTTTATTTTAATGTTCTTAAATAGGACGAAGAAACTTTCTCTGCATTTCACTGCCTCCTAGTAGAGGACAGCCTGGGTCATCACCACAAATGTCCACTACAGTATCTGATAGAGTGGGAAGGGATGTGAGGGCTTAGTATTTATTGGTTACCTATTGCTGCATCACAAATTAAACTCTGAAATCTAGTGCCTTCAAATGACAGCGAGCACAGGATTTCTGTCGCACAGGAATTTAGAAGTTTATCTGGGTGGGCCTTGCTTGGGTCTCATGAGGCGTTGTGGTCAAGATGCTGCCTGTGGCTGCAGTCATCTAAAGGCTTGACTGGGGCTGGTGGATCCACTCTCGAGGTGGTTTATTCATGTGGCTGGCAAGTTGGTGCTGGCTGTTGGCAGGAGGCCTCCGGTTCTTCTCCATTTGGGTCTCTTCATTGGGCTGCTTGAGTGAGCTCACAACATGGCTGCTGGTTTCCCCCAGAGCTGGCAGTCTGAGAGAACATGGTGGAAGCACAGTGTCTTTTATGACTCCCACCTCGGAGGCCACACACTGTCATTTCCACAGTATCCTGTTGGTCGCACAGCTCCACCCTATGCAGTGGGGGAGGGGAGCACACGAGGCCATGAACAGCAGGAGGCAGGAAGCATTGGGAGCCGTCTCAGAAGCTGGCCGTCATGGGTGTCCTGCCGCAGGGGTGCGTGTTTGACAGTGTGATGGGTGAAGCCAGGGAGTGGGTTTATGTGCTTCTCCTTGCTGTCAGATAGCCCCTTTGCTGCATTCTGCCTGCCCAAGGGACCCCTGTCTTTGCCTTCTAGCTTACCACTTCTGTCTTTTGGGAGTTGGAAAACTTCCATCATTGAGCCTGTCGAGACTACTGTCAGGTGAGTAGATGGGCTCAAAGTGTGGGCCCTGTGGATCGATGAGACCAACAGCGAGGACTCGATAACTTCTCTGTGGGTGCAGAGACCTTGCTTCCGACGTGAGCTGGACTGTGAGAGGCGTGCCTCCTCATCGGCTAGCTTTGTAGTACTGATTCCGTGGATGACCGTACAAACTCCATGCTTTGTTTGGAAAGAAAGTGGAATCCGAGGCATACAGATTCTGTATCAAGCCACAATAAAATTCACCGAGACAGTAGATGTGTCATTTGGTTTATTTTTAGAACAAGTATGGAAGTGTTATTATAATTACCTGCATTGTTTATTGGATCGAAAAATGAAAATAGGAACTTAAAATAGTTTTATGACAGTTCTTTTTTTTTTTTTTTTTTAACATTTTTATTTATTTATTTGACAGAGAGAGAGAGAGACAGCTAGAAAGGGAACACAAGCAGGGGGAGTGGGAGAGGGAGAAGCAGGCTTCCCGCCGAGCAGGGAGCCCGATGTGGGACTCGATCCCAGGACCCTGGGATCATGACCTGAGCCGAAGGCAGACGCTTAACGACTGAGCCACCCAGGCGCCCCTAGTTTTATAGCAGTTCTGAATTAATGAAGTGAATTGGGCTCTGTAGTGCTGTAAGGTCAGGTTTCCCACCTCTATTTGTTGATGAAATGAGATCATAGATGTGAACATGCTTAGAATGTACCAGTGCTGGGGCGCCTGGGTGGCTCAGTCGTTAAGCGTCTGCCTTCGGCTCAGGTCACGGTCCCAGGGTCCTGGGATCGAGCCCCGCATCGGGCTCCCTGCTCGGCGAGAAGCCTGCTTCTCCCTCTCCCACTCCCCCTGCTTGTATTCCCTCTCTCGCTGTGTCTCTGTCAAATAAATAAAAAATCTTAAAAAAACAAAAACAAAAAACAACACACCAGTGCTTGGGCATTTTTCTCTAAGCTTATATGTGAATCTAGAATGGCAGAGATGTGCTCAGGACTCCATTTATCTTAAAGTAGCATTGTTTTTGTTGTGGTTTGGTCCCCTTCGGGACCGGAATCACGCACCACACCCTGCTGTTACTTGCTTGACTTGGAACGCGCCACCATCACGCCATTCGGGGCCTGCCGAGGAATCGCGCTGCGGACGTTGGTGTTGCGGGATGGTGGGATGGACGGCATGCCGAAGGCTCATCCTGTGATGTTGTGCACTTTTGAGTGCATTGTATTTGGCAGGCTGGCTGTGGCGGATTTTACCTTCTGTATTTTGCTGTTTTGATATCGACTCTAACATCTTTTTTTTTTTTTTCTAGTATTTTTTTTTTAAGATTTTATTTATTTATTTGAGAGAGAGAATGAGACAGAGAGAGAGAGCATGAGATGGGGGAGGATCAGAGGGAGAAGCAGACTCCCTGCTGAGCAGGGAGCCTGATGCGGGGACTCGATCCCAGGACTCCAGGATCATGACCTGAGCCGAAGGCAGTTGCTTAACCAGCTGAGCCACCCAGGCGCCCCTCGACTCTAACATCTTAAAACTATGTGTAAAATGAAGACGAATTACAATCTATGCCGCTCTGATGGTGTTTATCAGTTTCTAAATGCTACTGGGAGAGACAGAGCCTGGTTGTCTAACCAGTTTGGGGAAATAACATGTTCAGAATTCATACTGGTCTTGTGAGGTTTGGCTGTGGTTGCGGTATCTCACTTTCCTGGGGCCAGGGACTTGAACAGAAGATGTGGGAGGACTGAGTTAGTGAAATTTAGGTTATCGGATTCCCATGCATACCAGTCACTGTGCATTTATAGAGACAGCCGAGGAGATAGCTGCCCAGACTCAGACAATTATAAGGCGTGGCCTATTTTATACAACAGCTGTCTTGTCAATCAATGTGATCATGGGATGTGGGGGAGGGGGCGGTTCTCCCTTTATCTGGGAGAAACCCTTTATCTATCTATGTCAAGCCAAGGTTTCCTTAGTCACATTTACTTCAAAGAGAGAGGTCTGTAGACAATGTGCTTTTGTTGTTTTTCTCCAGAAAACAAAAAGGACCCTTTGCCATTTCCGACTCTTACTGTCTAAGGACCACAGGCAGTATGGAGTAGGTATCTCCTTGTATTGGTGCCAGGCTTGCTGGGCTTTTTGCATTTGGTCAGGGGGTAATGTTTAACTCCTTGACTGATGACCTCTGGTAGATGAAACTTAACCAGTACGTTTTAGATAGACTTAAGCTGTCATGTACGGAAACATTTGGGGGGGCATTTGTAAGGGAATGAGAACAAAACACGGGTGTTCTATTGCGGAGGTTCCAGTGTCATCACCTCATTAAGCATAGGAAGAAGATGCTCGTTTTACCTGTTTTGTAACTGTCCATATCTATTTTCGCTGCTATTTAAAGTTGCACTTTGACATAGGAATGCTTTTAACTGCGAGTGTACTGATATTGTTGCTGCATATTATTCAGGCAAAGCCAGTGAATTAATATCCCAACTAAATAGTTGGAGCAGAAGCAGTCAATTAGATGAGATAATATCTAATTTTGTATTAAGACCTAATTCTAGAGTCGATGCAGCAAACTTAACGAAATTGACCTTTCAGATTTGCTTTCCTAATTTTATTTTGCAGGATAACAAAGCCGTTGACCTTTGCCGATTGTGTTGGGGATGAACTTCCTTTAGGATGGGAGACTGTATACGATAAACAGATTGGGATTTATTACATGGACCACATAAATAGTAAGTAGACGCCCACATTTGAGTTACTATATGTGAATGAGTTACTATCCAATGCAGCATTCAGCTGGATTTTATAAATGTAACCTGAGGTTGTCGTTTGTGGAGTTCTTCAAAAAGCGAAGCCGTTGTGTGGCTCCTTTGCTTGTGTGTTGCCCAGGATTGCACGGGATATGTTTAATGGACGGTTTTAATGCCTAATAAAGGGAATACATTTCCCAGGCAGTGTGGAAATAGAAATATCTTTCATAATGAGAAGGTTGTTTATTACAAAGTGGAGCTTACAAGTGCTTGGAACAATAAATGTCCAAGTGATTACCTTAACTTCATTTTGTCTTACACATTCAGTTTCAGTTTCAATACACCAAGCCTTTGTGATCTTTGTGAAGGGAGAAAACTGTGTAAAGACTACAGCTCGAGGGGCGCCTGGGTGGCTCAGTCGGTTGAGCGACTGCCTTCGGCTCAGGTCATGATCCCGGAGTCCCGGATCGAGTCCCGCATCGGGCTCCCGGCTCGGCGGGGAGCCTGTTTCTCCCTCTGACCTTCCCCCCTCTCATGCTGTTTCTCTCTCGCTCGCTCTCTAATAAATAAATAAAATCTTTAAAAAAAAAGACTTACAGCTCTTGGAAGAACTGGGTAGAGCCGTGGCTCTCGACCAGGGCTAATCTTGCTTCCCAGGACCGCTTGGCAACGTCTGGAGGCATTTTCCGTTGTTGCGCCCGGGAGAGGAGCTAGTGGGCGTCGAGTGGGCAGGGGCCAGGGCTGCTGCTGAACTTCGTGCGCTGCGCGGGACAGCCCGCCGCACAACGCGCTGCGCCCCGAGTGGCCGTGGGGCCGACGTTGGCACACCCCGGTTCACAGGCTCCATGCTGGTCTCTGCCCCTCACTCCTGGCTTGCCGCCCCTTCATCAGCCTTCCTCCATCTGGTCCCAGCGGGGGGCTCCACTTCTCTCTCAGATTCCCACTTTTGCACTCTCTCCCATTTTCATTCTAGCTACCCTCAGTGTTTCTGTCATTTAATCATTCTTCACTCCTGGGGACATGAAGCGTGGCTTCCCCTCGGCGGGTTTTCTGTCCTTCAGTGCATTAAGTGTGGGCGGGGGAGGCTGGGAGGGCCCGAGGCCGCACGATGCCGAGCCCCGTGAGCGATCTGAAGCTCTTTGCTCACTCCGGTCCCATGGCTCCTCACGTCCCCTTAGTGCGGTCGACCCAGGTTGGTGTCTTTGGGGCCGATTCCCTCATTGGCGCCTCCTGGCCAGCCTCCCGAGTCAGCATTCGGAAACCTGAATGGCGAGACTTCCTTTCTCAGTCCTGGGGCAGTGGAATTTCTGATGCGCGGTGGTCAGCCTTGCACTTGATTGCAACCCTTACCCGAAGACTGGGCATTGGGGAGAGGAACTGCCCTGGCTCATCTGCGCTCCCAGGCAGTTATCTAAGGGGCAGGAGGGCTTCTGGGTAAATCCACCAGCCACCGGACAGAGAGCGGCGCTTAGTGAGGCTCCTGGAGGGCAGCCCTCCCTGTAGCCCCAGCTGACCTGGTGCCTCACGATGGTCGGTGTTCGAGGTGTCTTGCTGTCTGGGCCTCCCTTCCCGGCTGCTGGTGGGCAGCCCCCGCAGGTGAGGGACGCCCCCGCAGGTGAGGGCTGCTGCCCCATGGGCCTGGGCACATGTGCACCGGGCCTTCATCAGCAGTCTTTGGCCTCTCCGAGCCCAGGTGGTATTACTGAATGGCAGAGGCATCTGCCTTACCCAACCTTTCTGGAAAGTCTGCCTGCCGCTGAGGTCCTGGACCCGTTCTGGCTCGCCTCTCTTGTAAACCCAACATCCTCATCCCTCTGTGCCCCCTTCTTTGCTGTGGGCATTCTTGCTCACCTGCTCGCTGTCACAGGGAATGTTTGAGAGCGCCTCTCTGTGCTGGCCACTCTTTGGGCTCTGGGGACGCAGGGAAGTGAGACCCAGTGTCTACCCTCAAGGATTCCTCATGACACTCTAGACGTGGCCATGAACCCAAAAACTGAGTAGCCACCAAGGACTTTCTTCTAGCCACTGAGTATAAGTGGGATGACTCAGCACTGCGGGTGATGAAGACATCAGAGAACCCAACTTTTTTTTTTTTCCCCAGGAACAGGAAAGGTTATTATTGTTGTAATAAAATGTACATGGAGGCCAAACACTGCGTTCCAGAAAACTTTCTCCTGAGAACCCAAGGCTTCATAGCACACCTCTAAAACTCTTTAAAGGCACGGAACCTGAGGAGTCAGATATTAAATTGGAACCGTGCAGGTCAACCAGAGGGACCCGGGTTGACCGCCTTCGAGGCCCCCAAGAGCGTCTGGTGTGCTGGGCAGAGTGCGGGCCATGGCCGCGGGCCACGGCGGTCCTCAGTGCTGTGGACACAGCCGTGACTCTGCCCCGCCCCAGGCCCACGGAATGTGAACTCCGGGCTAGCTCAGGACCCTGATTTTTGTTGTTGTATTTGGTTTCTTATTTCCTGGTGTGAGCTTTTGAGGCCTGGAGGGGCTTTCCAGTAGGGGCCTGGGGTGGCACTGTGAAGGGGGGTAGGGAATATTGGCGGAAGGCGGTTTAAACGGAGAACTTCCTTGGAACATCCTAGCAAGCACTTGTGTGTGTGTGTGTCTGTGGTAAGGTAAACGTGACATGACATTTACTTTTTCAACCATTTTGAGGTGAAATCCACAGAACATAAAATTAACCATTTTCAGGTATAGAGTTTGGGGACATTTGGTGTGTTCTGCGTTGTACAGCCACCACCTCTGTCTGGTTCCAGAACATTTCATCACCCCAAAGTCAAATGTGGAACCCATGAGCCGTCACTCCCCATTCCCCCTCCAGCCTCCCAGCCCCTGGCCACCATGAAATCTCCTTTCTGTCTCTCTGGATTTGCCTCTTCTGGACATTTCATATAGATGGAATCATACACTATGTGGCCTTTTGTGTCTGACTTCTTACACTCAGTATGACGTGTGTGAGGTTCATGCGTGTTGTAGCATGAAGCGGCACTTCATTCCTTGTTACGGCGGAATAACCTGCCATTGTACGGATAGGCCACGTTTTATTTATCCACTCATCAGATGCTGGAATTAAGGCTGTTTCCACCTTTTGGCTGTTGTTACAGTCCTGGCCAAGCACACTTAATTAAATTTATTTATTTATTTATTAAGATCTAATTGGCTTTATGAAACGATTTGTGAGTCAGGTAGCATCTCAACTAGCAAATAGAGGAGAGCTCCCCAGGTACATTTTAAAAGAGTTATTTTGCTTGCTTGCTTGCTTGCTTGCTTTCTATTTTTTCAAATTTTTATTTAAATTCTAGTTAGTTATATGGTGTATTGCATATTTATTTAGAATTTGGGTTGGGGGAATTTTGCCAGCACTTCTCTGAGCTCTCCCTTACTTTTGCATGTACTTACCAATATGTCATCGTTAAAACAGCCACCACAGCCCGGGGTCTCAAAGTTTGGAACAGGGACACGGCTTTGCATTTTTTACTTAATGGAGGCAACACTTGTGTTGAAATGTCCCTTAAGAGATCTGTCGCAGTGAAGGAGGGGAGCCTTCTCCGAGTCTGGGTGTCTGGCCCGTTTGCTCAGTCTGCCTCCTCAGTCTCAGGATCAGCTTTTGGGAGTGTAATCCTCTGCCTGCAGAGCCGACTGCCCCGTCCGTTCCACATTCAGTGAGCTTGCATTCAACAGTTGCCGATGGCTTCTGGCTTTTGGATGACCGAAAGCTCCTGAGACTAGAACGCCGACTGAGGCCGCGTGCCTGCCTTTGAGGGGCTTGCAGTTTAGTAGGAGGGAAACAGAAACATGGAAGCAGTTAGGCGCCCAGCGGCAAGAACTGCAGTCCTCCCCATGGCACGGAGGCGTGTGTGCTTGCAGGGGCCGAGGAGGCTTCAGAAAGGAGCTGCTTTCAGAAAGAGACTTGGAAGGTGGTAGGGTTTCCTGGTGGGCAGAAAGGACAGAAGCTGCAGCACTTTGGAAAAATTCATCCTGGGGAAAGGACAGAAGGTAGAAATGAAGCTGGTGAGTTAGTCTCGGGACTCCGACATCATGCAGAGGATATTGCTTTAATAGAAGATACTCATGTGCTAAAGAATTGCGAGCAGAGTTAGGAAGGCGACTTTGGTGAGCACACTGAGCATGGCCTTTGGTGGGATAAGGCAGGAAGCCTGCGTGGTTTTGGAGAGGTGTCATGAGGATCTGAGCGAACTCAGGGGAGAGGGAGTGAAGGGTGTGTCGCCAGTCATTATTATATCTAGGGGCAGGAATCACCAGTTCTTGATGACCCATGGAATATTCTGGGTGAGGGAGAAGAGCAGGCACTCTCTGGGGATGAACCCCAGGTTGGCTAAGTGGGTAGATCCAGATGATGCCGCTCACTTCGAGAGGCGAGGCAGAAGAATAAGCATGTGCTTGCGGTGTCACTATTTGCTTCCGGTTTCGGTAGTAAAAGGACGCTGTGTGAGAATAAGTTCTGCTTTGGACGAACGACCTAGAATTACTCTGGGTCCTTCCAGGGGGAGATGTGTGTAGGGGGCAGTTGGAAGGAGAATGGGAACCCAGGAGAGAGGCTGGAGCCAGAGGGAGGCATGAGCCTCCCTTGTAGAGTGAGGAAGCCGGAGTGGAAAAGGGGAGAATTTATAGGTGGGAGGAGGTGAGGAAGGTCACAAACATCGCAGAAGGGCTGCAGGTGTGGTGTGAAGGCAAGGGGGAGGGGAGCAAGCTGGATCAGAGGGGCATCCCGAGCCAAAGAAGTCTGCGAGAAGAAGGTTGGAAATAGCCGTTAGTTTGACGGTGATGAGCTCATTTGGTTTCATCTCCGCCAGTGTTTATTCACGGTGTGAAAAATTGTGTGGTATCGTCTTCTGCCCTCCTCCAGCCAACCTTTGCATGTCCGTAGAGTTTTCTTCTCGTCTCAACTGTGGGTATGTGAACAGAAGGTGTTCTGCGCTATAGGAAGTTTTGTTATGTAGATGCTTCCATAATGTGCATCCTGGCAGTTAATTTTCACATCGACCATTTGCATGACTGCATGACTGTTGGTCAGCCTAAAGATTTTACTCTTTTTTTTTTTTTAAGATTTTATTTATTTATTTATTTGAGAGAGAGAGAGAGAGAGAAACAGCATGAGAGGGGATGGGGTCAGAGGGAGAAGCAGGCTCTCCGACGAGCCAGGAGCCCGATGCGGGACTCGATCCGAGGACTCCGGGATCATGACCTGAGCCGAAGGCAGTCGCTTAACCAACTGAGCCACCCAGGTGCCCAAGATTTTACTCTTAAGTCACTTACGTTCTCACCCTTTCCATTTCAGAGCTTACCCAGATTGAGGATCCCAGAGAACAGTGGCGGCGAGAGCAGGAACGGATGCTGAAGGAGTATTTGATCGTAGCCCAGGAGGCTCTCAATGCCAAGAAAGAAATCTACCAGATTAAGCAGCAGCGGTTCGAGCTGGCTCAGGAGGAGTACCAGCAGCTGCACAGAATGTGTGAGGACGACACCCGCTCCTACACCGGCTGTGAGTCACCGCCTCTGGGGCTCACGTGCGTGACTTGAGAAGCCCCCTCTGCACTAGGTTACCCGCAGACCCCGAACTTGACTCGGGCAAGCCCGCTTCCTAGAGTTCCTCAGCGCATCCTGTTAGGGAGTCAGTGTTGTGCTCTGGAGTCAGGCATAGCCTGCAGCCACTGCTTAGCGACAGTTTCTCAAGTGCCTGCCTTGTGCCCGGGCCCGGGATACGGCGGAGCCCAGGAACGCAGAGGTCCCTGCCCCCAAGACCTTCCGTCCGGGTGGGGAAGGGAGAAAATAGGCGAGTTTCCGGTAGCGACATGAAACCACCTCACGTGTCGTGTTTGTCAGTGCGGAAAGGGGCTTCCCCCAGAGATCTCTGCCGTGAATAGATCACCTTGGGAAGGTCACACAGCGGTTTCGGTGATCCTGCCTCCTGCCTGGAGAGATTCGGGAGCCGTCGCCCGTGTCGAGCACCTGTTTCTTTGTAGAGTCCTTTGTGGGGCAGTCCGCTGAAGGTGGAGGAACTCAGTGTAGCCCAGGGGGTCGGGGGGATGCTCTTCCCCCACCCTCAGTGAGACGGACGCACACTGATGTTCTCAGAGGGAATCCCCCTTAGTTTTCGAGGCTGCTGGACGTGGGCCCCCATTTCATTAGTACTCAGCAGATGCTCAGGTGTTCAAGGAACCCGGTCCAGTCTCAGAACCCAAAGCATGTTGTTACGGACACGGTCAGTCATCGCTGGAGCCTGTCCCCTCCCAACAAGAGTTGCCAGACCGAACAGCCCATCACAGGTGCCCAGGGCTGGGAGTGTTATGGGTGCCAGTGAACTTGGGAAGAACGTGTGGAAGTGCTGCTGCTAAGGGCTGAGACGTGGAGGGCCTTACCCGTGTCGTGACTGCCACGTTGCCGGGCATTTGGCTCTGGTGACACAGCCTTGAGCTTTAAAGACACGGTCAGAGCTTTATTCTGGGTTGCAAGTCAGAATGGAGTTAAGGCCAGGGGGCCAGAGGTCTTTCTTACTGCAACTGCTGTGGAAGGTGAATAGGCCTCACAAGCTGTGGGGAGGAGAGGGGTGGGGTGTCCGCTCTGTAACAGGAATTGAAGACAGGTCTGCATCGCGCTCCCTGAGAGAAGGTCAGGACTCGGGTTTAACGGTTGTTTCCAGGTCGTCTTATCTCTTGTTCTTCAAATATCGTTATCTACGAGATTTTTTTTGGTTTTTGGCTTTTGTTTTAACTATCCGTCAGAATGCAGTGCTCAGCCCAGTGCTAATTTTGAGGGGCAGGTTATCTCCAGAGTTTCTTTTTTTATAATGTCTTCCTCTGATTTTGGGTATCAGGCCTCACAGAATGAAATGGGAAGCGTTCCTTCCTCTTCTCTTCTCAGAAAGAGTTTGTGTGGGATTGGTATTTGATGGAACGTGATAGAATTCACCAGAAAAGCCATCTGGACCTGAGTTCATTGTGGGAATGTTTGTAACTATAAATTTTTATCAAGGGTTAGATAGTAAATACTTTAGGCTTTGTGGGCCATATGGTCTCCGTTGCAACTACTCAACCTGTCTTTATAGTGCAAAAGCAGCTAGGGACAATACATAAACCAATGTGTGTGGCTTGCTCTGAGCAAAGTGTGAACACAGGTAACAAGCTTGATTCGGCCTGCAGGGAATTTGCCAACTGCTGACCTAAGTTGTCAAGTTTATAAAGCTGTTTGTAGAATTCCCTTACCATTTTCTTAATATCTAGACACTCCGAAGTGGTGTCCTTTCATTCCTGATACTAATAATTTGTGTCTTTTTTTTTTTTCAAATCCGCGTAGCTAAACTTTTATTGATTGTATTTATCTTTACAATAAACTGGCTTTTGGGTTTTTTGGTTTTTTTTCTTTTCCCGTTTCTTGTCCATTTCTATTTTATTGATTTCTCTTCTTTATTATTTTCTTCCTGCTTCTTAGTTTGGCTTTACTCTGTTCTTCCTTTCCTAGCTTCCTAAAGTAGAAACTTAGATCATTGATTTGAGAGCTTTCTTACTTTCTCACATGACCTCTAAAGGTATGAATTCTTCATGAAGTGCAACTTTAACTACATGCCACAAATGTTGGTATTTTTTCAGTCATTTCAGAATGGTTTCTCATGTCCTTTGTAGTTTCTTTTTTGACCCGGGGTTCTTTAAAAGTCAGTTATTGACACTTGTTAAAGATGTCATGTTGTTGATTTCTAATTGAATTCCATTGTGGTCAGGAACTACCCATGTAAGATTTCAGTCTTTGGGATTCTACTGAGATGACTTATGGCCCAGCATATGGTCTCCCTCAGTGGCCTCATAGCGTTAGAAGCCCATGGCCTTGGTACTTCCGAGGTCACACCTGGCTGCTGCGGAGGCTTATAACTGTTTCTGAGAGCGTACAGTTAGCGATGTGAAGCCTGTTAGAAAAGTGACTTGACAGAAGCTAGGTTGAACCATATGAAGTTGTTGTTTTTGTAGCTTAAAAAGGGCTGAGTATTGGCAGTCTCATATGATTCAACCTAATAGAATGTTTCTTCCCAGTAGCCTTTAGGGACCTTATCTGTCCCCTAGTTGGGTTTGGTTAAGTCTCCAAAGGCTCTCCAGTCAGTTCTTCTAATAAGAATGGAATGGGAGAAAGACATATCAGAAAAATTTGGCAGGAAGTTTCTTGCCAGTGATTGAAAAAGACAAATTGCCTCAAGGGAAGATTGCCTACTACCCATGCCTCCAGGACTTTGGCTGCAGTGAAGGTGGGGGCTGGGGACCTGAGCCCTTGCGGATGCAGGGTTAGGACGACATCGAGCACCCCGTTGGATTCCACACCCAGCCCTGGGGGAAGCAAGAGAGGAGGAGTCCCAGGGCAAAGCTGAGCACGCAGATGAAGAGCGCGGAGAACTTGTAGTCCTTTAATGCTGGGACATCCCTCAGCATCAGTGTTTGTATTTCCATGGGCTTTTCTCTCCCTTGACATTTGGGCAAGTAGGGAATTGCACTCAGTTATATTCCTTCCTGTGCTCCGTAGAATTTAATGACTGCCCAGTAAAAAAACAATACTCAAGATGCTGTCCTGAGTGGTGCATGAGGAAACCTTTAGTAGAGGAAGCAGATGACTCTGTAGTGTTGACTTGAGATTCTGGCACGCTCATCAGAATCCCGACCTGCTAGAAGTGTCTATGTAGACGCGGTCTCTGCATCCACTTGTGGAAGTGGCCTCGGGGGCCACATTGGGCCTGCCTGTTTTCATGAAGGGCTGGAGATGCCAGTGGATTTTGCCAGGGCCTCTCGGCTCATCTGGGAAAAGACTCAGAATGGAATCTAGGACTTAATCTAAGTGCTTTACCAGGTTGCTGCTGTCTCTGGGGTTCTAACGAAGTTCTTTCCAGCTTGCCATTTAACCTGAACTACCAATTACGATGAGGAAAACTCTTTTAGATGACTCAAAGGAATTCTCTCTGGCCACGCCGGTCTCACACAGCCCAGATTGCTGTCAGGGCTAGTTGTCTAAAGCAGGGAGGCGTCTCCGTGCTCTCGTACTGGGAACAGAATAACATCTGGACTTACTTCTCATTACTTCCTTCATCGGCAATGACTTGAAGGGAAAAGAGCCAGTATTCAGTGGGCTAGTGTTATTATCTCTGCATTGTTGGGATTGCAACATTCTGAGGTGCATGACGCTGTCTTTGTTGTACACATGGGAAACGATCCTGGGAAGGCTAAGTTACTTCTTCAAGTTTACATAGCCAGTAGATGGTAGAGCTTGGACTTGAACCGAGATCTGTTTGTGTACGTGGCCTTCAGTGCCTTGTACTGTTTCCTAGACATGGGAGAGGCAGCGCAAAAGAGCTAATCGTGCTTTTTGAAACACCTTGCCCTCTCATTGTTCAAGTTATCTGGAAATAAAGACCGATTATAAATGGACAAGTCATCTGGCAATTTTGCAACACTAAAAGGGGCAAATGGAAGGCAGAGCACCATCTGCTTCTTGGCTTTCTTGTGGCCCATGGTAGGGTTGCCAAACTATTCATTTAGTTTCCAACAGATACTTACTTAGCACCTGCTGTTGGTAAATACTAAATGTTGGGGACACGATTTATCCCTAATGGCGGATGGTGGGGAAAATAAGGCAATGATGGTGAACAGAGGAATTAACTAAAACAGCCATTTTTAATATTGGAGCAGAAGGGTACGAAGGAGGGTGGGAGTAAGGGAGGTGCATTTCTGCCACACCCTTCACAGATTTCTCCCTGAGTTCTGGAAATCACCAGAATAAAACTCCATTCACTGGAGAGAAGAGATTTTGTGTCAATATTGGGCCATCTGGTATCTTAAGAATATCCAAGCCTTGACCTTTTTGTGTCCCTGAGCAAAACAGATTCAGATGCTGGCTGGATTTGAGCGTACATGTCCCCGTGAGACTAAGAACCCTACTCTGCTTTATTTCTGGGGGCTGCTCGGTACCCAGGCCTATTTTATGCTCCGTAGAGCGCAGGGCAGGAGCTGCTCAGCTGCTACTTCTCTGCAGCTCCGTGTTGTAGTTTTCTCCTACTTTCTTCACGTGTTGTGTTGTGTTGCTGGCAGAGGAGTTTTATTAAAATTGTTGTAGTGAAAGAATTTCTTGCAGCCTTCAGGATCACTACAAAAATTGAAAAGTGAAAGTACTACCTGACAGTTGGAGACCTTTGTGTTTCTTGACTTGGGTGGTTACATTTGTATTTGCTTTGCATTAAGTCACTGTTTTGTACACTTTGCTTCATTAACTTGTTAACATTGCTCATATCTAGCGGTGGAAAGAGGGAGGTCTTTTTCTTTTTTTAAATTTACTTTAAAATTTGTCTCCAGTTGCATGCATTTATTTCATACAGTGAGCGCTAATTCTCTCTGGGTGAAGAATGAATTGATTCCTCATCTAGAAGAAGATGCCCTGCTTTCTTCATTGTAGTGTGTTCTTCTCTTTGCCTTTCCCACTGAATACGTTGGTTATGTCGGAAGCTTTTATTCTGGAGCTAATCGTTCGGTCTTCCTGAGAAACTTTAGCTTCCGGATGCATTCGGTCGAAGTATAGGACCATTTGCAGGGTAAATTATAGTCTAATCCACAGGTCAGCAAATTATGTGTGGCCTTTGGGCGGACTCTTGTCCACTCTGGCTGTTTATAAATAAAGTGTTATTGGAACACGTCCACATCGACTCACTTACCTATTGTCTGTAGTAGCTACAACAGCAGAGTTGAGGAGTTGAGACAGAGACCATATGGCCCACAACACCAAAAGTATTTACTATCCAGCCTTTTGCGGAAGAAGTTTCCCAACCCCTGGTCTACACCAATAGCTCCGAACCCTGGCTACAGGGTATAATCTCCTGAGGGGCTTTTAAAAGCTGCTGCCTGGGCCCCACGCCCAGAGATTTTGATCTGATTGGTTTTGGGGGCCAGACATTTGTTTGTAAAGCATCCCAGGTGATTCCCAGAGTTGGGAATCCAGTAGTCTAGATTGACTTGTGATGGTCCCTTCCAGCAGCAGGCATATGACTTTGTTATCCTAGCTCCTAGGAACTACCGGAAGTCTGCACCAAAAGTATCTTTGGGTGGTTGGGAGAGTTGGCCTAATCTCCCGTGAGAAAGCGCTGACCCACCCTGAATTCCTGGGTTAGGTGGTGGTGAAGCTTGACCTTATCAGTTAGCAGTTTTGCCAACATTCTTTCTGAGGCTTTAAGCCCATCCCACAAAGACTGTCTTCCACTGGTTATCCTGAAGAGGGTTTCTCCTCTACTGTCTAGGTTGGGATGATGGCCACAGTCCATCCGTTCAACCTTTTGTTTTCCTTCATGCAAGCATGTTGGAGCTGGCGGGAGAAAAATGGATCACGCAGCGTTTTTCACAGGTTATTAGTTGGTAAGACTCAATCTTGAAGGTGATTGCAGAGCATCCGTGTCTATTGAGAGATAATCCCCTAGTCCGCCCTAGAGAACATTTCTGAGAGAATGCTTGGTTTGAATTTGGTGGCATCCTGTGTTATTTCTCTAGGTCACCTCTGAGTGGGCTTGTTCGATTTTTTTCTTCCTTTGCTTATGGTGCCTTTAAAAAAACAAATGTCATGTCCTCTGTTGGCCTGGGTTATTTACATGCGTGCCTTTGTCGCTGCTCTGGTAAATTAGTACCTGTCAGCATGGGAACTGTCAGGGCTTGCCGTCCTTTCTGCCAGAGTTCTCTTGGCTTCCTTGAGCACCTCCCTACAGTGCTGACGCCTGGAGGTGCACAGTTGGTCCTAAGGAGCGGTCTTCCGAGAAGCGTGTCGTCCCCTCAGGTGATCTCAGGTTCTCACAGCACAGAGGAGGCCTGTGTGGAGCAGGGAAACAGGGAGGCAGAGACAGACAGACACCGCAGCATACGTGTTTTCCCTTTTCAGTATGCCATAAAATCGAAATCCAACGTCAGTACTGGGGTCTGCAGCATCTAAGTGCTGGAGGGCCATGCCTTCTCCCGCTGGGAGAGCTGATCTGATTGAAGAATCGTGGGCAGCTGGCCCACAGGAGCGCAAGTGTCAGAGAGAAGTCCCTTTTTGACTGATGCAGATCGAGTCACTACAAACTTAGTCTCTGTCAAGTGGGTAAATGTAATCATCGTCTCTCACAAAGATTTTGTTAAAAGAGATTTATTTTACTTTAGAGAGACAGAGAGTGAGCAAGCGCAGGCAGGGGTGGGGTGGGACAGTCAGAGGGCGAGAGAGGCAGAATCCCAAGCAGGCTCCGTGCTCGGGGGCTCAATCCCACAACCCCGAGATCACGACCGAGCAAAATCAAGAGTCGGATGCCCAACCAACTGAGCCACTCAGGCGCCCCACTCTCACACAGATTTTATGAGAATAGATGAAATAAATGTGAAAGGCACCTTCTAATAGCAAGGTCTAATAGTTTACGTTGCTGTGGTCCAGGTGGACCGTAACCTTGTTCTTACATCCCCCAAAGTACTACCATATGCCTGAGTGGACTCCTTAAGCTGTTTAATAGTAGTGCCCACTCAAGTCTTCAAGAGAGAAGAAAGCTTTAGAGGTGAGAGTCTGATATTTATCATAAACCTTGAGATTGGAGACATGTCTTAACAGAGAAAGATAATTCTTTTTTTTAAACGTTGTGGAGCGTGTGCCGTGAAAAATGGAGCCTGGAGTCCTGAGGTATTCCTTGGACTCCAGAGATGGGTTACGTTGGACTTACTGGCAGAGGTAAGGAACTAAGAGTTTGTCTTTATAAGTTCAATTATATTATTAAAAGTTATGCCAGTGTTCACAACTCTCCTTAGTATTTGAAGATAAATGCACTCGCTGTTTTAGGTACTTGAGTTGCCTTTTCCCTCCTCCCAGTCCTTGAATTTTACAATTTTAGAGACCGTAGCAAAGCTAACCTTGAATGCTACCTACATAGGTAAAACCTATTCTGTCATTTAGGATGGTTTCAGCTGTAAGTAACACAAAAGGCTAACTCCCATGGACCCGAACAAAGGACATCTCTTGTCCCATTAACTGAATCCTCCGGCAGTGGGCTGGATTCGGCGCTCAGTGAGGCCGTGGCTTATCAGGCTCCCTCCCCCTCCAGGACTGGGCACACGCCGAGTCTCCCAGGGGAGAGGTGCATCCCCAACAAGCTCAGGGTCCCGTGAGTTAGGAAGGAGAACTGGGGGACAGGTTGCTGTGTGTTTGTCAAACTGTATCCTGTTATCTCAAGTCTCTCTGCTAATTTTCCCTATGAAATTGCGTAGGAGTTTTGTGGCGACGATTTCAGACCGTGGTTACTGCTGTTTCACATTGCAGTTAACTTCCCTGGACTTGGGTAACAGGGTTCCTTTCTATCCCATATGGGAACAATCCCAGGTGATAACTGTGGGCATTGTCTTTCTCAAATGCAGGGTGACACACAGGGAAGTGAGGAGTCTGCGAGCCCTGGGCTCATTGGCTTCTTACCTGGGTCCAAGTGGAAGTCCCCTCGGCTCGGGTCTGGGAAAGCTTTAAGTCCCAGGAGTTTAATGTGGAGATTTTACAGAAATGATTTCTGACTCTTAAGGGCTTTGTATCAGGTGTGGCTTTCAGTACTGATCTTAAATGAAGCCAAAGAGTCTGTCAAGATGGACGTTGTAGGGTTTGGAAATAGTCTTCATCTGAGAAAGAATTCTATTTTAAAAATATCTTACTCCATGTCTTCGAGAGATTACGATTCTAAATATAAGAACATTTGAGATAAAGTTGGCAAATGCTTAGCTCCTCCAGATATTTATTTCTAGTAGATTCTAATGGTTTGAAATTCTGACTGATAGGGACTTCAGTAATAAGTTCTTTATAGAACTGGTTTTGTTTTTTGTTTTTTTTTTTTTAAGATTTTATTTATTTATTTGACAGAGAGAGAGATAGAGAGAGCAGGAACACAAGCAGGGGGAGTGGGAGAGGGAGAAGCAGGCTTCCCGCGGAGCAGGGAGCCCGATGCGGGACTCGATCCCAGGACCCTGGGATCATGACCTGAGTTGAAGGCAGACGCTTAACGACTGAGCCACCCAGGCGCCCTATAGAACTGGTTTTTAAAGAGCTATCCGAACTGCTCAAATTCACTTCGGATGTAGTTCTAGTTGAGGCTATTAAACAATCTTGCTGTGTAAGCCACTTGATGACTCTGAGCCATCCTTTCTGTTACAAAGGCAGGAAAGGATTTTGAGCTAGTTTCTAGCCGTTGGCACCTAGTTACCTGAATGACAGTCACCCTTCAGTAGCCAGATCAAAGGAGTCAAGGAAAGATGCTGGCACTGCAGATGGGTCTTCTGAGCACGTGAAGTTACTGTCAGTGACCCGGAGGCCGGTCACACCAGCGTGGGGTGGCCGCAGATGAAGACAGGGGAACGCCCCACCAGCTAGGGCAGGGCTAGACTGCGTCAGTGCCGCACACAAGCGGACGGCCTGCGCAGCCTAAGAGAGAGGAGACAGAAGCGTCACGAAAAAGCAGTGCAGGGAGGCGAGCAGGGCGGTAGCGATGGCAAGCAGCCGCTACGGGCTCGAGCTGCCGGATCGCTGGCAGGGCTCGTGCCGTCTGGCTGGCTGTGCTCGGCACACAGCTCGGCAGCCCTCCGCGTCGCGTTCACCCCCACGTACCGGCTGTTCGTACTCACCGCGCCGTGGCTCTTCGGGAGTTGGGGCCCCGCGTGCTGCGCTGTGGAAGGAAGCACTTAGCTGTGTGGGGTGTTCTAGCTAAACACGCAGCACAACACGCCGTGCAGCTTCCCCCCCCCCAACCCCGCCGAGTGTATCTGTGGTTTTTAACCCCAGTAATTTTGCAGTCGAGTTTCGGTTTACCGACAGCCATCTATTTTCTCGTGTGGAATCACGTAGAAAGGCCTCACGAAGAAATCAAACATCAAGATTTGAGGATGTGAGATGTGAATTCCTTAGGAGCCAGTGCCAACTTGTCAATCGGAGACTTAGAATTAATTATCGATTTTAGAAGTTCCTGTCTATGTGTATTTACTTATTTTAAAGGATCCATTATAAAATAAAATATTTTCCTTCTGTTTAGCCTTCTCTGGATATTCAGCAAATACAAAGTACGACCCATACCAAATTAAAGCAGAAATAGCAAGTCGTCGGGATAGGGTGAGTAAAATGAGTGCTTTCACAACTAGAAGCCCCATATGTATTTTTATGTACTATTGCTTATCATGGTTCACTTAATGGTGGTCAGTGTGTCTAACACTCATATTTTGGTTAAGATTTTCAATTTTGTGGATTATCATTACATTTGGTTTTACTCTTCACTTTCTTCTAAGAGGAGGGGGAAAGTTTTTTTTTTTTTTTAAGATTTTCTATTATTTATTTGAGAGCGAGAATGAGAGAGAGAGCATGAGAGGGGGGAGGGTCAGAGGGAGAAGCAGACTCCCTGCCGAGCAGGGAGCCCGATGCGGGACTCGATCCTGAGACTCCAGGATCATGACCTGAGCCAAAGGCAGTTGCTTAACCAACTGAGCCACCCAGGCACCCGGGAAAGTTTCTTTTTGAAAACACAGCCCATCTAACAAAAAATCGCCTGTATCCCTCTGTGTTTTTCAGAGAGCTAGACTCCTCCTGCCCAGTTTGGAAAGATTTGGTGACATTAGGCCCTGATCTCAAAGGACTGCTTCCCTTTATTAGTGGGATGGCAGCCTTAACCCTCGGCAGCTTTGGCATCTGCCGGTCTTCCCCGGTTGCTGTATTCCTAGGGAAATCCTTCCTGCAGTGGCATTTGACCAGACGGTTCTGATGCTCCTTCCCAGTGACACCGGAATCCGTTATGTGCCACCCCGTTTCATCCCTCAGTCCCTTATCTTGGTTGTGTGGGAAGGGGGACATCTTGGAAACGAAGCCGCCTCTTCTGGTGTGTCTCAGTGCAGGGGTTCTCAGGATCTAGCGCACCTGAGAAAAACACCTGCGGCGTTGACGAGACACGCGAGCCGCCAGGCCCAGCCCCTGAGTCTTGACACAGGCCTGCAGTGGGTGCTCAGTCTGTTGAAGTAAGCACTCAGGGGATTGACTTTCCCTAGTGGCACAGCATGCTTTCAGCAACAGCACTTCACGTGTGGGATCTAAGTAGTAAGCAGAGGGAAGATGAAACGAGTATGGCGTAGTTTGCTGATTGGAATGTGTAAATCACTACCTTGAGAAAGAAAGCAGTTGCCGGTTCCACAGAGGCAGGAACGTGTCAGTGATCCGGGATTCTTGTATCTAAGGAGACACTCCTTCCAGGATGGCTGCTGTGTATGCCCGAGGATGGAAATTCGTGGAGAGGATAGATGATCCAGTGGGTCGTGAGCCGATCAGGAACTTAGATGACAGTGCTAACAACTGTAGAAGTCATTTTCACCACAGCTTTTTTTTGGGAAAAAAAAAACAACAACAACGTAATTTGTCTTTAGCTTTCCAGATTAAAACGAGAGCTGACCCAGATGAAGCAAGAACTGCAGTACAAGGAGAAGGGGGTGGAGACCCTGCAAGAGTGAGTTGCCCGTGATCCCGGAAGGGGCGCTTTTCCTGCGATTTCCTCTTGGGCTCACCTGTGTGGTGTCTGCGCATGTGTCCTCCAGCTGCGTGGGCGTTCCCTTTTATGCTTTCTTTATGCTCCTTTCCCCCCAATCCTAAGCCTCAGAATCTTTCTTTTCCTTGAAGATACTTGGTTCCTTTAAGTGGAGCTACGTGGGAAACAAGACCTTTATTTTCTACTTATTCATGTTCTCTGTAGCTGCACCGTCCAAGACGCACGTGGCTGTTTAAATTTGAACTCCAGTCTTGTTCGTTTTAGCCTCAAAATTGTTTGTTCTAAAACTCAAATTTAAAATGAATTAAAGTAATTGAAATGAAATAAAATTAAAACTTTAGAACCCCAGTTACATAGCCACATCTGAAATGCTCGGTTGTCACTGTGGCTAGTGTAGATTTTCTCTACCTTGGCACGATTGACATTTTGGACCAGATGACTCTTCGTGCATCACAGGATGTTTAGCTCTGACCCCCTCTCACTTGTGACAGCCACAACTCTCTCTAGATGTCAGATGTTTCCTGGAGGGCACATGAGCCCCCAGTGGTTCTCAACTTGGATAGCACAGATACTTGGACATTCCCATCGTCACAGAACATCCTATTGGACAGTCTGGTCTATAAGTCTTCTTCCTATTGGCATCTTTACAGTTAGAACTTTATCCCTACTAAGAGTTTGGGGTTGAATTTCTTTTTTGTGAGCTACATTAAGTCAGCAAATTCAGTGAGCAAAAGTTATTTTATAAATGGTGATCTTACTCTTCTGAAAGAATTGATTTTCTTTCTTTTTTTTTTTAAGATTTTATTTTATTTATTTGAGAGAGAGAGCACAAGAGGGGGTGGGGTCAGAGGGAGAAGCAGACTCTCTGCCGAGCAGGGAGCCTGATGCGGGACTCGATCCCAGGACTCCGGGATCATGACCTGAGCCGAAGGCAGTTGCTTAACCAGCTGATCCACCCAGGCGGCCAAGAATTGATTTTCTCGAGACATACCACCCTGAACACGTCCGATCTCGTCTGATCTCGGAAGCTAAGCAGGGTCGGGCCTGGTTAGTACTTGGATGAGAAAGGGTATCATATGCTTTTCGATCGGTTGAGAGTCCATTCTCTCTGGATTCAGAGCCTGTCTTCACTTGCTGAACTTGAGCATGTGCTTCATGAAACCTTCTGTGTCTACTCTTCTCATCAGTCAGTGGGGATGGGACGGTTTTCGCTAGGGCTGCTATGACAAAATCCCAGAGACCGGGGGGCTTAAACAGCGGACATTGACTTCTCACGGTTCTGGAGGCTAGAAGTCCAAAATCAGGGCACTGGCAAATTTGGTATCTGGCGAGGGCCTGCTTCCTGCCTCCTGGCCCTGTCTTTACGTACTGCTGGTGGGGAGCTCTGGTCTCCGGTGTCTCTTCCTTTTAAAGACACTCGGCCTGTCATGGGGACCCCACTCTCATGACCTCATCTAACTCTCATTGCCCCCCCCCCCGAAAAGGCCCCATCTCCATATACCATCACATTAGGAGGTAGGGCTCACCTTGTGAACTGTGGGGGGCCAGGCCCCTTCAGTCCAGAGCAGCGATCATTGGGCCAAATAGTCCGGAGGGCAGCACCAGAGCTTGCTGTAGTCAGCCTTCAGCAAGTGGCCGGGGTCCGTGTGGTTACTCTTCTCGGGAAGGGTGGGCAGCATGCCACCCTCTTGAATCCTGTGTGCACATGCAACACAGTGTGCCCCATTGCTCTTTATAGGGAAGTGATACAAGAATGTCAGCGTTTGACAAGCATAATTATCTCAGCCTCATATAAAGGGTAATTACCGGGCATGTCAAACCCTGTTGTTTAATACTAGGTTGAGATTCACTTTCTTAATCATCCAGGATTGTTTTGGTTGATGATTTGTTTGCCCATTTTTATTTCAGGGCTTATCTATTAAGGACTTACAGGCACCAAGGGAGTCACAATAGAAAGGGGAGCTGGGTCCTGCCGAGGGGCACTTGGACTTGGCTCTCTCTGGCCCTGAGACCTAACCGTGCCCTCTGCAGGTCCCGCCACACGGTGGATTTTGGTAATCCCGTCCACATACTTAGTGTGACCTGGGGTCTTTTAACCCTACCGTCAGCTTTTTGCTTCTCTACCATTATCCAGCGGTGTGTGTGTGCCCGCGCACTTTCTCCCGTGATTTCAGTCCATGACGGGGGTTCCTTTAATTAGTCCTGGTCAGCACAGCTTCTTTAAAAAGTTTCCCTTAGGCAAAGCAATCTTCTTTTTCAATATCGGTTACCGGTTTTATTGCTCATCTTGTCCGTCTGCCCCGGTGCTTCCCAGCACACTGGTACATGTCCTGTAATTTTACCCCCATGGCCAGCCCACCTCCAGATGCTCAGATGCCTGCTAGGCTGCGTCCGTGTGTGCTGGGGCCACACTTCCCCGTGTCACTTCTGCTAAAGGGCCAGATACAAAGTAAGCAGAAGCAGATCATTTCATTTGGGAGGTCTTCTAAAGTTACTAGGGCTGTCTGCTTGAATCGGAGATTGACGCCATCCTTTCCTTTGGCCACGCAGTAGCTTTCTCTCATTACCAGGGAGAGCGGACACTTCCCAGGGTCTCCAGATCATATGACGTAACTGAATGCTAGGCATCGTGTGGGCTGCACATTTCAGGTGGGTCCCTTCTCCCTTGTAGAAGCTCTGGGGAAGGTGATGGAGGTTTGGGGCGGTTCAGGAACACTCTGAAGCCACACAGGACCCCCGAGCCTCAGAGGGGAGCCCGGCCCAGCACCTTTCCCCGCCTGCTCTGGCTTCGGGAGCAAGATTGCTGGGCCCGGGGCCCATCCCTCTGGCCTCCGCCACTCTGGCCGTGGCCGTTTCCTTCTCTGAACACAGAGGGTCTCCTGCCCTGGCGACTGAAGGCTGGGGGCTAGAAAAGCAAAGGTGCTGGGGCTCAGGGGGCCGAGGAAACCCCTTGCCCTCGGCGCCTCTAGGAAGTCAGTTTATCGTTCGTAGTGGAACAAATTTCAAGAAGAGGCAGAGGCGGCCTTGGTTTGTCCAGGTTTATGGGATGGGAGGCAGCCAGTGCAGGGAGAGCTTTGACTGGACCCCTGCAGGGGTAAGCGTGTCCCTGCCCAGGGGACCGTTCTCCCTCCCTCCCAGAGCCTGTGGGGATGCCCGCCCTCCCTGGGGGAGGTCGAGGAGTGGCATGGGAGAAGGTTCTGGACCCAGCCTTGGTCCTGGGGGACTCACTGAAGCTTTCCAGCGAGAGCTGCCCCGAGAGGCAGTGTTTAACCGGCTGTTTAACTGTATGTGCTCACTCTGTCCTCCCAGGAAGGAGACAAAACAGGGGCACACATGCCATGCTTAAAATTCTTGGCAAGTAAAAAATAATCTCGTAACCTTCCCCTGAATTACACAGGCTATGTAGGAGACGAAAACAGCCTCATTATTTTTCTGGTATTGAAGACTGCCTCTTATGCTTCCATCAAATCATGCCAGCTTGGTAATTTTATTGAGAAACTTTGAAAACTTTGTGAGCATTGATAATGTGATCACCCTACCCCTACTGTAAAATCCTAACTCTAAGCACAGGTAATACCTGAGCCGTGGTATGGAAAAGGGCTTCTTGGATATTATTACCAATGTTGATTTAAGGCAGAGACCCTAGATTTTCCTCCAGAAAATTTTCTGCTGTTCTTGCTTCCCAGAATATCCAGGATATTCTTTTCCAGAGCACCTTGCCAGGAGTTTAGCCGCTTATAACATTTTAAACTCTTACTTGTTTATCTTGGTGAACTTTCCTGGCTAGCAAGGAAATCCATCATTATGCTTGGGTCCAAGTGAAGGAAAAAGAACCTTTTGTTTTTTGTTTTTTTTTTTAAAGGTCTATGTATGTTGTTAATTTTTATAAATGGGAGCTGGCCATGAACACAGTTTCTGGGTTAATGATAGAATTAGGTGTGTGTGTGTGTGTGTGTGTATGTGTAATAGATATAAACTTTTAATGATGGAAAATGTCAAACATACACAAAAGTAGAAAGAACGGTAGCATGGAGCCCTGCTGTACCCTTCACCCCACCTCACCAGCCAGCCACACGGGGGCCAGTCGTGTTTTGTCTGTCAGCCTGTCGCCTCCCCCAAACCCTTAATGCCTTATTGAGGCAAATCCCAGAATCATTTTGAATCCACAAATAGCTCTTCTAAAGTTAGGGATCCCTTTTGAAAACATAGCTATAACGCCTGTGCCCCACTTAGTAGTCATCTTTTAACATCATCCCTTCTCCAGCAAGTTTTCCCTTTTCTCTGGTGTGTTTGGGTCCAGCTTTGGATGAGGCCTGCAAAGTATGTTTGGTTGGTGTGTCTCTGAATTTCCACTCCCCTGTCCTTTTTTTTCTCCTTTCTGACAACTTACTTGTTGAAGAAACCAATTTGCTCGTCCCATAGAATTTCCCTGATACTGGGTTTTGCCGCTTCGCCGCACATTTCCCATGTTCCTCTGTCCCCCGCTACTTACGCAGACTAGTGCAGTTAGTTCGAGAGGCTTGATCTGATTTGAGCCCAAGTTCTTTTTCTATTCTTTTTTGGGGGCGAAGTCTCTCTCGTAGCCGGCGGTGGTGGTACTTCCATCGGGAGCTGCAGACTCCGGTTGTCTCCTGCTGTGACGTGGAGAGCTTCAGTGGGCCCTGGCGTGGTCAGCCTCATCCATCCATTCATAACGTGGCCCAT
This sequence comes from Mirounga angustirostris, assembly GCF_029215605.1. Taxonomy (NCBI): domain Eukaryota; kingdom Metazoa; phylum Chordata; class Mammalia; order Carnivora; family Phocidae; genus Mirounga; species Mirounga angustirostris. The sequence goes on from NW_026991719.1 coordinate 6,992,998, forward strand.
CAGCTTTACACCCGATGCTGTGCACGCGTACAAATGAAAGAGCTCAGGATAAGTTCCCAAAAGTGGGTCTGCTGGGTCAAAGGGTAAATGCATCGGTTGTATTTAGGAGATGTTGCCAAAGCCCCCTCTCTAGGGGTTGTGCCCTGTTGCCTTCCTACCACTAACAGAGGAGTTTCTCTTGCCACGGCTGTGCCGACAGAATGTGTTGTCACGCTTTTGCGTTTTTGCCAGTCTCATAGGTGAGAGATCGTTATCTCAGTGTAGTTGTAACTTGGGTTTCTCTTGAGGCCCTTTATAAAAGTCTTTGGAAAACAGGAGCAGCGTTTTTGAGTACGAAAGTCTTTAGAAAAATTGATCTTTTGCAGTGAGAATGCTGCTGGGCTGCGCTGCCCTCAAGTTTCTGAAGGTTGTTTGGAAAAATGATCTTAATGTAACTTGTTAGCAACATCCAGGGGCAAAGGCGGAGGACTCAGGAGCAGGATGTGCGCAGTTTCCCAAATGGGTGATGTCCAAGAATGTGCTGAGTGTGCCAGTAGGTGTGGGAGATTTCCCTCTCTAGTTATTCTAGATCTCCTGGAGATACGGAATGTACCTCGTGTTAGATTTCGAGTTGTCCCGCAGCCAGAAAGCTCATTTAACGTTGCTTCACCCCGAGTTTCCCACGCTTACGTGCCACTGAAGCCTCTTTCCACCAGGACACCTGTACGGTCCCCGCGTGCTGGTGTGATGGCCCAAAGCACTCCGGGAGGGGGGCACCATCCTGCCCACCTTCTTAGCAACCGCTGGTGCCTGGCCCCGTTCCCTTCCCGCGGCTTCTGCCATCGTCGCTGTTACGGCTCACCATTCTCCTGCTGTAGTCGTGGGGACTCTTACGGTGGCTCCTGTGCTTATGGCTCCCCGGGGCTTTCTCTCTCACTTAGATACAGTCCCCAATACCCTGTCCTGACCTCGTTTCCCCCGGTGTCACCCCCCCGCCCCGGCCACCCTGTGGCTCTCCCCACTGGAACGTGTAGCTTCCTGTGCCTGGGACAGTCTTTCTCCCAAATTCCACACACCTGTTCCCTCCCTGCTGTAGTTTTCTGCACAAATGGTGTCTCACCAAGATCCTCACTTAAGCAACGGCTCTAAAAAGGACCCCTTTCCGTCACACTCTGTCCTGGACACTGGATCCCTTTTCCTTAAAGCACTGACGGCTGCCTGTCCTAGTGATGTACTCTGTCTCCTTGACTAGCATACCGCCGCCCGAGAAGAAGGACTTCGCTTTGTTCCCTGCGCGGTCCTCAGGACACAGACAGTTGCAGGCAGAGGGCAGGGCCGAGTGGCACGCGGGGACGCTGCCCCAGGTGCTGTGCCGAGTGGCTGGGGTTGCGGCTCGCGGCTGCCGGGAGCCGCTGTGTGGTCCATGTCACTGTTGGACACTGGCGTCCTCTGGGGGAGGGCCTGGGCTGCCCCGTACCACGGGGGGGGGGGGGGGGGCCTCCGTCAATCGGCCCTGTCGTCTTCTTACTAACTGCCCTCCAGCACTTTTTCTCTTCTACATATTGTGCTCCTTTGTGTTTTAAGAAATCCTGTTCCTTGTAACATGCTGCTCTTCAGATCCCAGAAAGCGGCGTTCGCTAGATGTTCGGTATCCAGTTTCCATGCAGCACTCTCTTTGCCCTGAGGTCAGCCTTTGTGCTTCGAGCCTCGTAGCTGCTTGCTGAACCTCTTCCCTTTTCGGGTGGTACGAATAAAGCAAAACCCGTGTGTCTCCTACAGCAAGAGCGGCTACCCTCTCCCGAGCATTCTCGACTAGAATGCTGCACTATGAGAGACTGAGATGAGCGGCTTCTGTCCGAGGGGATTTCCTGTCCTCAGAAGAGAGTGGGATGGCTCACAGTGGGAACAGGCTTAGACCGACCGTATCCCGTGAACCTAGCACGTCAGGTGCGGCCCGTGCTAACTGTACGGCGTACGGTGGGGGCGGAAACCAAACGAGCATCGGTCCTGCTTGTGGGACAGGCCTGCTGCCCCGCACCGGACCCGCTGTTGATAGAAAGCTGCCGGAAGCTGTCTGGGGTGCATTCAAGGCCGCCTGCCAGAGCTGGGGATGTGAAAGGTAGAGGTGTAACAAAACTTCTCATTCTTTTCGGTTGTAAGGTGTGGTATTAGCATGGAATATCTCTAGAGGCCTGGCAGCCCTTTCCTTCACGCTGTGGGTTTACGAAGCCATTTGGTTTGGGGCGCCCGGGTGGCTCAGCCGGTTAAGTGTCTGATTCTTGATTTCGGCTCAGGTCACCATCTCAGGGTCATGGGATCGAACCCCATGTCGTCGGGCTCCACACTCAGTGGGGGGTCTGCTTCTCTCCCTCTCCCTCTGCTCCCCCCTCCCCCACACTTGCACGCGTGCTCTCTCAACGTGCGCTCTCTCTCTCAAATAAATGGATAAATGTTAAAAAAATAAAATAAAGAAGCCATTTGGTTTAACTTTTGCCAGTACAGTTCCCTTGACATCTTAACTTGAACAACAAATACAGAGACTGTAGGGCAGCAGGAGGTCGGGGTTGATTAACAGCTCCAAGCTGCCTTCTCAGCTGCACTCCTATCATCATCTGAAGCTGCACCTTCTCCGCTCCTCTAACCATTCTTTCCAAAGCAGGCTACAAAGAGCACCAGTTTACTTTGGGACATTTGACGGGCCTTGTGGGTGGCCTTTGGGTTTGAGGCAGTGTGAGTTTGGAGGCCTTGACTTTGAGTGTATTGCTAACCCAGTGAGGAAGATGATGAGTGCCGGTGTGAGGGGCCTCGCCGTGAGCCCCACCCACCCTGGCTCTCTGACTTCGAGCAAGTCACCTAATCTCCCCGAAGCTGTCGCAAGATGTTGAGGAGTGAAAAGCCAAGACTCTGGTCCGTGTACTGGATTTTTTTTTTTTACACTGTGCCTTCATCCACTCGGGCTGCTATAACCAAATACCACAGACTGGGTGGCTTATAAACAATAGAAATTTATTTCTTACACTTCTGGAGGCTGGTAGTGCAAGATCAAGGTGCCAGCATGGTCGGGTTCTGTGTCTGCTGAGAGCCAGCTTCCCAGTTCCTAAATAGCCACCTTCTTTATGTGTCCTCACATGATGGGAGGGGCAGGGAACCCTGTGGGGTCTCTTTTATAGGAGCACTGATCCCATTCACAGGGGCTTCTCCCTCACGACCTGATTACCTCCCAGAGGCCCCACCACCGAACACCATCACACTGGGAGTTAGGATCCCAGCATGTAACCAGTGGAGGGGGGAGCATAAACATTCAGATCATAGCACACTGCATAATAACATATGTGTTTTTGTTTTTTTTTTTTAGAGATTTATTTATTTATTTGAGAGAGCGAGAATGAGAGAGAGTACATGAGAGGGGGGAGGGTCAGAGGGAGAAGCAGACTCCCCGCCGAGCAGGGAGCCCGATGCGGGACTCGATCCCGGGACTCCAGGATCATGACCTGAGCCGAAGGCAGTCGCTTAACCAACTGAGCCACCCAGGCGCCCCATAACATATGTTTTTATTAGTACCACCTTGCATCGAGCAGTTATTGCTTTTCTACCATTTTATTTCAGATGTGTAAGTACTCACTTGGGCTCTTAATTAAAATTAAAAAGAGAAAAGACTGTTCTTTTGGCAGTCACAGATGTTATTATTTTCTTTATGAAATGGAATATATTGGTATTTTAGAAAATACCGAATCACTGACCACATCCTCTGAATTTGACCAAAGTTCTAGAGGGAATTTGAGCAAAGGGAGAACACTCCCAAAGAAATGAATTTTGCAGATGTAAAGGAAGAGGTTTCCTACTCTTAGAAGTTTTTATTAGATGAGGATGGATCATAGTTGAAAATTGGAAGTGGTGTGGATTCTGTGAAACATTGCTTGTCCTTATAAAAGCATACGGGCCCGACCTTGGCCGCCGAGAGCGCCTGCAGTATCAAGGGGCTTCTCTGCGCTTGGTGAGCCAGTGCAGACTTGAGAATTGGGGGAGGTGGGTTTGAACCCTGGCAGCTCTGCCAGATCTGAGCTCGTCATCTTGGGCCACTTAGTTCATCTCTCTGAGGCTCAGGTGTTTCATTATAAAATCTCAGAAGGTTATGCTTATCCCATTAAGCTGTTGAGAGGATTCCGGGAGGTGACAAATGCAAAGCATGCAGCCAGACCCTGGCACCTAGTAGGTGCTTGATACATCGAACTATTTTAATATACTCTTTATACTATATAATTATATAATCAAATAATATATACTATATAAAATGTCTATATAAGGTTATATTTGCATAATACATAATAATCCTTTTGTATGATTATGTATTCTTACATAATATAATAATATACAATATTGGTAGCATAACATATAATATATACTTATATAATATATATAACTATTTTTAAATAACAGTATTCTTGGGGTGCCTGGGTGGCTCAGTCGTTAAGCGTCTGCCTTCGGCTCAGGTCATGATCCCAGGGTCCTGGGATCGAGCCCCACATCGGGCTTCCTGCTCGGCGGGAAGCCTGCTTCTCCCTCTCCCACTCCCCCTGCTTGTGTTCCCTCTGTCGCTGTGTCTCTCTCTGTCAAATAAATAAATAAAATCTTTTTAAAAAAATAAATAAATAACAGTATTCTCTCTGAAATACTAGGACTTCAAGATCACGTTCCCTAGTAGCTTTCACACTTTTTTAACAGTGGAATCTTTTTCCCTTTCCTTTCCTGCAAAGGACATCTGTGCATCTCAGACATCTCCTGTCTGAGACAGAGCAAAGAGGAGGTGCTTGCTGAAGCAGGGGTGAGGGTCCCCAAGCCCAGACAGGCTCTCCCTTTAGCTGCTCCTGCTCCCCACACCAGGACACCCTTGGAACAGAGTGGAAACAGCTGTTCTAGGCCAATCTGCTTTCTCTTCGAGGTCTCAGAGCCACTTGGGTAGAGCTCAGAGTGCAGGTCCGTGGCCTTGACGTTGAACTGTCGTTCTCCGAGGGGCTCTGCAGTGTCCGCTGGTGGGATGAATTACGGGGCTGCTGATCCCCCTCCTTGAGGGGATTTGGGGCCTAATCATAGAACCTGGTGCCTTGACAGGCTGCTGACTCAATCCCTGGGTTTACTGGTGGCCACACTTAAGCTTTATTGCTACTAAAAGCCACAAGGAAGTCACAACACCCAAGTATAAAGCTGGGGCTGACGTGCGTAGCGGCTCGCATCACCGCCTGAACACTGGCTGTGTGTGTCTTTGCTTCTGTGGCTGTTTGATTAGCTTTGATTTTCAAGCAATTGAAAAAGTTTTGTTCCATGTAGTGGAGTTTCATTTCTCCATATGGGTGTCAGTGTCAGATGATGATCTATTTGCTGTACTTGTCAGAACAGTAGACCTGGTTAGCAGAGGGGCTGGTCATTGACTGTTCGAGAGAAATCCGATTTCTCTGACCCCGGGTTTTTTGTCTGAGAACGATGAAACCCTTTTCTACCGACTTCATCAGCCTTTGTGGGTTGTTGGTTGTGACATTAAATGAGATGTATTGGAGAGCCTTTTATCAGAAGATGAATACAGGGAGACATTATTATGTAAATGAGTCTCCATTTTCTCTGCAAGAAAAGTTGGGCCACTTCTTTGGCTGATGTGCTACGAGATGGATGACCTTCTATTTCTGCCTTCCGTTAGAGACTCTTGGTTCTCTGTAAAACAGCTGAAAAGGGAAAACACGTGGCCCGGCCATGTTGGGATGTAGGGGGGTCGCCCTGAAATGTGTGGGGACCCATGATGCGCCTGCATCCACTCCACGGGAGAGGACTCACCACCAGTTTTCATAAATGTATCATTTGTAGCCAATGCAGTCACAGCGATGCTCTTGAGCCCTGAGGCCTGATTCCAGAGGGTAGGAATGGGTTCCTGCGTGTTTTATTTGTCCTTCTCTTATTCCAAGGTCTGGGGTTAGAGTACCAGAGTTGGTGAATTCTTGACTTTGTCTCCCATGAGTACGCAGATTCAGCATTGTCCTGACAATCAGACCAGTCACTGCAAACATTACATGCCAGACGCCCTCCCAAGTAAGCCTTCTCCTGACAGTTTCTCATTAAATGGGGGAATCATTAAACTGAGGTGTAAAGAGTTGAAGTGACTTGCCCAGGGTCCCGCTGTAATGCTGGAGTGTCACTGGCACTCACCAACCTGCCAGGATGCTTTTGTGAGTGGAAAATTGGGAGTTTGGGCTGGCCGCTAAGGATCCCGATTCCCTGGTCACAGTTTAGCCCCAGGACCCGTGTAATGGCGGAGCTGGAACGTGAAAGGCCTGCTAATGGCTTTCCAGAGAAGGAGTTCATGCCATTTCTGGACCAAAGTATTCCAACCTCCTTAGCCCTGAGGGCTTCCAACGCTCACGACCTAGGTAGGGGAGGTGAGACAAAGGGTGTGCTGTAGGAGGCCGCCTGCTCTGTGAGGGCCGGAGGCAAGCCTTGGTTTGGTCAGCACTCCGCTTCCACCGCCCACACCAGGCCTTGTGTGCACAGGGGCGGACTGGCCGGAAGGAGAGACGGAGGGAGGGAGGAAGTTTGGATGGATGGAAGGAAGGATGAATGGATGTTTGGATTGGAGGAAAGAATTGAAGAGGTGCATGGTAGGGGGAGAGAGAGAGAGAAATTAGAGCTGGAATGAGATAAAAGAAAGATAGAGGAGTTTTATATGAGGCATCATTATTGCATTGTTCACAACTTCTCGCTGTTTCCCATATGTTCGTGCACACACGTCATTCATATGTTTATTTAATAGACATTTTTGACCACTAACCCAGATGCAGGGGATAAACGAATAAGACATGATCCTCCTCTCAGAGAGGAGTTTAAAATCTCAGGAAATTACTTAAGCCACTCTTGGTTGCCTAATCATTAATAGAGGTCGTGGGAATCCTGATTCGCAAGTCCTCACCTGCATTGGATGTTCCTGGAGCAAAGGAAGTCGTCCACCGGTCACGTCTCATCTCTGCGTATATACTCACAAGCCAGGAAGGTTTTGTGGGATCTTTATTTTTCTTTGCCGAAGCAATGTGTTTAACTGTTTCCCGCCTTTCTGTAAAGCTTCTGAGTTTTTCATTGTTGTTCAGTGTATTGTTAGGCTCTCGCATGGAATGACTCTGATTTTTCTTTTTTAACCAGGATTGATCGTAAGATGTCAAGTGCTCACACCAACTACAAACTGGATGAGGCCCAGGCGATAATGAGTGAGCTCCGGACCATCAAGAAAGCCATTTGCACAGGAGAGAAGGAGAGGCGGGACCTGATGCAGGTAGGGGCCTGGTACTCTTCGCATCCCGTGTCCGTTCGTTTGCCTGCCTGCGTGTCCATCTGTCGGTTAACATTTTAGGAAAATATGTGTTTACAGTATATAATATATATTTGTTATGTATACAGTTCATATATATTTTAAAACATATGTCCATGCCATACGTGTATATATGTTCTTTATGTGTGTGTGTATTTCTGCATATGTGTATTAAAATATTTGAAAGTATGGGTGTTAGTTTCCTAGGGCTGCCATGACAAAGTACCACAAGCGGGTAGAGAACAACTGAAATCGATTCTCTCAGAGTCTGGAGGCCAGGAGTTCAGAGTCAAGGTGCTGACAGGGCCACGCTGTCTCTGATGGCGCTAGGGGTGGACCCTTCCTCGCCTCTTCCAGCTTCTGGGAGCTGCTGCCGATCCTTGGCATTCTTTGGCTCGTAGATGCCCCACTCTAATCTCTGCCATGTCATCGTATGGTGTTCTCCCTGGGTCTCTGTGTCTACATTTTCTCTTATAAGGATGCCAACCACTGGATTCGAACCCACTCTAATTCAGTATGACCTCACCTTAACTTGATTCCATCTGCAAGGACTCTCTTTCCAAAGAAGCTCACATTCACCGATTCTTAGGACTTGAACATATCATTGGGGAGGCCACAGTGTAAGCCGTAACGATGGGTGATACAGTTTGTTCAATAATCAAAACAACTTAAAAAGTCTATGATGAGAAGTCTTGTTACCACCCCATTCTGTACTGCCCTGTAACTACCTTTTTTTTTTTTTTTTAAAGATTTGATTTATTTATTTGAGAGAGAGAGTGAGAGAGAGCACATGAGAGGGGGGAGGGCCAGAGGGAGAAGCAGACTCCCCGCCGAGCAGGGAGCCCGATGCGGGACTCGATCCCGGGACTCCAGGATCATGACCTGAGCTGAAGGCAGTCGCTTAACCAACTGAGCCACCCAGGCACCCTGCCCTGTAACTACTTTTATTAGCTTCTTGTATACCCTGCCAGCATTTTTGCAGACACAGGAGAGGGTGGTGAGCACATGTTCAGCTGTCCCCACAGAAAGCTAGGGCTGTGCCTGCCACTCTTCTGCCCCGGCTTCCTCGCGGGACAGTAACACCCCGTCCCCTTTTCTGGATCTGTGCACAATGAGCTGCTTCATTCCTTGATATGGCTGCAAAGTAGTCTGCGTGGATAGATTTTAGTTATATGGCTGGGATCGTTGGAGCTTTATACTGCTTTATTTTTTTGTCCCTTGAACTTCTGTAGATTTTCTTGTACTTAGAAAAAGCTTGAGTTTTTGCAGATGGATGCGCACTGGTCTTTCTGCTTGGTCCTGGGGTGCATTCAGATGTTTCTGTTATGGCTTTCATTTTTTGCTCAACACACTGAGTGCGTGGCAGGCATGTGTCTAGATTCTGCAGAATGTAAGGATAGAAGCACGTCTGAAGCAGAGCTCGGACCTGTGGGCCAGATGAGACAGGTGCACACATAACTGCCTTGCACGGCAGCACTCCCGAAGGTCAAGGATTCAGGAGACTTGTGGAGTGTCCCCACAGTGGTCATTCAATTGCCCCTTACTGGGCCCTACCCCAGGCCTGCTAGATTAGGCTCTGGAGGCGTGACCCACCAACCTGTATTTTCAGATGCACTCCCAGGTCATGAGAGGTACATGGTGGCAGGAACAGCTCCCGCCATTTCCTGGAACCTCTGAGTGCAGCGTTGGACGAGGTGCAGTGTGGACATGCCGCATCTAATCGAAGCCCCAACCCCCGGGGGTGAACCAGGTGGGGTATTCCATCATGGGGGCTTGGAGGCCTTGCCCCAGGACATTGAGCTGATTTCTCTGCCCCGGCCTTTCCCAGTGTGCCAGGCTGGGGCAAGCCACCCACTTGCCTCAAGTGGGTTCCCCACCACAGTGGTGGAGATGGAATTTCTGTAAGAAACTTCAGACCCCAGCATCCTCTCTGAGAAGCTCCAGGGAGAGGCCTGGGCAACGTCCTCTCTAGCAAAATCAAAGAAGTTGTTCTGTGTTTTATGACCTTAACAATATTGGCCCATTCCAGCATGCCTTCGTCTGGATCCAGAGCCAGCTAGCCGTGTCTGCTGGAGAGAAATACATTCAAAAGTCTTCTAAAAAACTGGAGAAAAATCTCATTTCTTTTTGACTTCCACCTAAAGGAGTTACGTATGCCAGAAGACATAGTTGCTCTAGTTTTGGGCAAACTAACATCCGTATGAGATGACTCTTGACCATGTAGAATTATGACTGAAAAATCAGGTTATAAAAATATGTAAACCTCATCTGGGAGTGGTTTTCCTTCTGTGTGGTTTATAAAAATCTCAAGGCAACATTCATCTCTGTCAGACTCATTTATTGATACAACATTTTGGATGGCAGTGCTCCCCCCCGATTTTATTGAGGTACAGTTGACAGATAAAATTTTATAAATTTAAGGTGTATAACCTGGTGACTTGATATACACATGTAAGGTGGAATGATTAGCACGATAAAGTTAGTTAACACATCCATCACCTCACGTGGGTACCTTGTTTTTTGTGTGTGTGATGAAAACTTTTAAGATCTACTTTCTTAGCAGCTTTCAGATACGCAACACAATATTGCTAAGCATGGTGCTGTGCATTCCGGCCCTGCAGCTTACTCATCTTCTAACCCGAAGTCTGTGCCCTTTGACCCCTCAGCCCCTGGCGACCACCATACCACTCTGTTTCTCTGAGTTTGGCTTTTTTGGAGGGAATGCTTGTTTTTTTCTTTTTTCTTTTTTTTTTAGGATTTTATTTATTCATTTGAGATAGAGAGAGAGAGAGAGAATGCATGAGCAGGGAGAGAGGCAGAGGGAGAGGGAGAAGCAGGCTCCTCGCTGAGCCAGGAGCCCGATGTGGGGCTCGATCCCAGGACCCTGGGATCATGACCTGAGCCGAAGGCAGACGGTTAACCATCTGAGCCACCCAGGAGCCCCTGCTTGTTTTTTCTTTAGAAAACAGAAAGATTTAGGGTGCCTGGGTGGCTCAGTTGGTTAAGCGACTGCCTTCAGCTCAGGTCATGATCCTGGAGTCCCGGGATCGAGTCCCATGTCGGGCTCCTTGCTCAACAGGGGGTCTGCTTCTCCCTCTGACCCTCCCCCCTCTCGTGTGCTCGCTCTCTCTCATTCTCTCTCTCTCAAATAAATAAATAAAATCTTTAAAAAAAAAAAAAAAGAAAGAAAACAGAAAGATTAAAAAAAAAAACCAGTAAAAATGGTACCACAGTTGTTCTCTACTATTATCTATTATTCTCATGCTGCCAGGAGGACTCCGTCACTGTCTGATTTAGATGACTACGCATTGGATTAAAGGTGCAGGTCGTGGGCGCCTGGGTGGCTCAGTTCGTTGGGCGACTGCCTTCGGCTCAGGTCATGATCCTGGAGTCCCGGGATCGAGTCCCGCATCGGGCTCCCGGCTCGGCGGGGAGCCTGCTTCTCCCTCTGACCCTCTCCCCTCTCATGCTGTTTCTCTCTCTCTCTCTCTCTCAAATAAATAAATAAATAAAATCTTTTAAAAAAAAAAAAGGTGCAGGTCGTGAGGGTCGTGTCTTTTACATCTCACGGGAATGGGGGGCAGGGTGGGCCAGCTCTCCGGCGCTGACGCGGCCGCCCTGGAGCCGATGACATGACTGCTTCTAAAGGGAAGAGACCATTAGCACCTCTGCCCAAGTAGCTCGTTTCCTTCTGTTGCAGAGCCTGGCCAAGCTGACCGAGGGCTTCAAGGACAGCTTTTCTCTTAGCGACCCTCACAGTCCAGGTGTGCTTGGCGATTCGTTACCTCAACAGTTCTGCGATGCTGGGTCTCAGACGGACATCATTGGAGAGGTATGCCAAGAGTGAGGGGCGGGGGGGGGGGGTGGAGAGCCGAGTGCGCCCAGAGAGAAAAGAGCTGCTTTCGTGTTGCCATCACTCACTTGTTTGACTTTGCCACTTTCTCTTGAGAAATGTTTTGGCTTTTGTGCCATTAAGTTTGAAGGAAAAATCCAGCTGTGAAGGTTCTGTGGCATGGAAGGCAATTGAATTGCTTAGTATCTCTATCCTTGTAATTTGGATTCTTTAAAACAGCAGAATCCTTCTGAGAGTTGAGTTTAGATGTGTTCTTTTTTTTTTTTTTAAGATGTATTTATTTTAGAGAGAGAGGAAAGAGAGTGTGGGGAGGGGAGGAGCAGAGGGAGATGGAGAAACTTAAGCAGACTCCACACTGAGTGTGGAGCCTGACCTGGGGCTCCAGCCCACGGCCCTGAGATCATGACCTGAGCCAAAATCAAGAGTTGGACGCTTAAAGGATGGGAGCTACCCAGGCGCCCGACATACGACATTTTAGAGCAGGGATCAGCTAACTTTTTCTGTAAAGGTCCAGATCGTAAATATTTTAGGCCTTTGCAGGCCATGCAGTCTCTGCTATAACTACCTAACTGTGTTGTTATAGTGCAAAAGCCACCATAGGCAATATGTGAACAAATGGACAGGACTGTGTTCCAATAAAACTTTATTTATAAAAACAGTATCGGATTTGGCCTGTGGGGGTCATAGTTTACTGATCTTTGGCTTAGACCAGTGATTTTCAGAGGCTTTGTGTCTGTGTCACCCTTAGGTTATACTTTGATGCTATTTCTTATTCTAAAAGAATGTCAGGAAATTGAATTGAATCAAAATTAATTTTGCTTGGAACTTGGAAGAATTTCATAATGCCCCATTTGATAATTACTGAAGCCTTGAGTTAGCTACAAAAACAAAGTTGGCAATCATCATCTGAAGTAGGGTAGTGAATGCTTAAAGACACTCCTGTTATAATGTTACTGAGTGAAGTTTATTACAAAAGGAAAACAAATGAAAAAAAGATGGCTTCTTTTTCTTAGGGCTTATTAAGTAAAGAGGAGACATCAATGGAATGTGCAGTGTCCTCCCCAAAATTAAGTAAAGAAAAAGCAAAAAACAGGAGAAAAAACCATTGACGAAAAACTCCGGGTTTTAAATAATTAGCTAATATTTTGAAATTTGGATAAATAGTATCTCTTTGAGTATAATATGGTAAATAATGACTCTTTTGGTCTTGGACGTTCTGAAACAGTCCTATTTTCAGTTGTCAGTCTCAAAAGTACATTTAGACATTTTTGTTTTGTTTTTTACACTTAGACATTTTTGACCAGGCGATTTTGGTTTAAAGAATGTGGTCCCCATCTATGTAACACACAGAGAAGAATCTGTAAGTCAGAAATGTCTGCCATTTTGGCCTAAAGATTTTTGGTGTGCAGGAAGGAAAGAAGTATAAGACTCATTGAATTCCATGAATAATTTATTGCTGTTACCATAGGTTAGAATTAGAATTAAGAGATTCAACTAGTTTGAGAGAAACAGGTAAGATCAAAGGTTCTCTAATGATCTAGGTAAGACTTTCTAAAGATGTCAGGTGCGGAGTGGTTGGTTATGCTGTTGCAGTAACTTGAGCCATAAATTGTCATGTTTGTGAGGTTACTGGGGCCTGCCTTGGGTTGACAGCTTCATGGCTGTTATCTTGTTAGTTGTTTCCATATCCGTTTGATAGGTGAGGGGTTCGAGGTGCCAAGTCACCTGACGTCATGTAGCCAGGGAGAGACAGGGTCTGCATCAACATCTCTGATGCCTAAGCCCCTGTGCTTTCTACTACATCATGCAGTTGTTAAAACAAAACAAAACAAAAACAAAAACATATTGAAGGGCTGAACTGGACTAGTTGGCTATTGCTGCATAACAAATTACTCCAAAACCTAGCATCTTAAAACAGCACACTTTTATTATCTCAGACTTCTCCTGTAGCTCAGGAGTCTGGCAGGGCCCTCTGCTTCAGGGGCTCTCCTGAAACTGCAAGCAAGGTGTCACCCAGGGCTGCAGTCTCGTCTGAGGACTCGACTGGGGAAGGGGCCACTCTCAAGCTCACGTGACTGTTGGCAGGATTCACTTCCTCATAGGTTTTTGGACTGAGGGCTCTGTCTCATTACCATACAGACCTCTCCCGCACAGTAGCTTGCTTCATCAAAGTGTGCAGACTGAGAGAGTCTGCTAGCAAGATGGAAGTGACCGTCTTTTGTAACATAATCACAGAAATGGCTTCCCATCATCTTTGCTGTATTCTGCTGGTTACGGTCAAATCATAGCTCTAGAGCACTCTCAAGGGGATTTCACCTGGGCTGAATCCCAAGAGGTGGAGACCATTGGGGACCATCTTAGACATCTGCACACCTGACTTAGTTATCACTTACGTGCTATAGGACTACATAAGAACTGTGCAACAGGAACCTGTTGAATCCATTGGGCCATAGATTTCTCCTTTTTTGATTAAGATGTCCATTTGTTCTCAAGAGTGCAAAAACAGAGCTTAGAGATCCGTAGACAGCATCGAGAAGAGGTTTTAGGAAATGACATTTATTTGTCTTGATGAGGGGTCAGCTGCAGGAGTCTCTAACAAACAAGGTGATGAGGTGACAAATAGCTCATTCCCAGTGTAGTCAGTTTCTGGAGATGTGATGCTGTAGCCTTAATATATTTATATTGAGGAAACCATGGAGAGGGGCTTTGGATGAGGCTATTAAAATGTGCACAGTGGTGACACGCCTCATCAGAGAATGCTCGCCCTGTCCCTCATTCAAAGCAATAAAAATATAAAGAAATTCCTATTGACATATATCAAAACTGGGGTCAATAAATTCAGCTCTAATCATTCAAATAGAATATTTTCAAATGTTTGTTGACATGAGGTTATTTAAAAAAAAAAAAGACGACTTAGTGGCTCTAACATAGGGTCTAGTTACGGTCAGATCTACAGAGACAATTGATTTAATGAACTAGTGTCGTATATTTCCAGGAATGAAGGAAGAAGTAACCAGGGTGAGCTACAGTTACCTCCCATACAGGTCTTTTTTGGTTTTGTTTTAGGAATTTGTTTAGTTCAGCGTAATTGGTATGAAAACATTTAAGTACAGCTAGTGATCACGTCAGAGCGCCACACGTTTGAGTTCTAACTCCTAGGGCGATGGGCCGCCTTCAGGCTTTTCCACACCTTGCTTTCCTTTCTTTCGACCTTTAGTTCTTTAACATGCTATGTAACATTCGAAGGAGGCCTGTAGCCCATCCGTCACAGAGCTAGTCCATCTTCTTCAGATCTTGTGACTTCTTAAGAGAACATCATTCTTCTGCATTCATTGAAGAACGAGAGAACGTACTGTACAAAATGGGATGAATATTTTTGCCTTTGTGTCAGCTTTACTAAATAATTCCCTATGTTTTTAAAATTTAATTTGTTGTTGTTGTTGTTATTAGAAACTACACAACAGATGAATACACTTCCACTGTTAAACAAATCCACCAGTGCTTGGGAGGCAGTCTTCTCAGCCCCACCTGCAGCTTCCACCAGTCAGAGGTGGCTACCGAGCACTGTTTGGTGTATTTCCTTCCAGACCCTTGAGAAATGGAAATTTAAAGACAAATTAAAATATTCTTCATTGTCACTGAAAGTTGAAATGAATTTTCTATTTTGAAAATATGTCTTTAATATGTTTCCCCCTTTTTTTTCCTTCTGTTCCGGAAAGTTTGTCTTTGATGATAAAACAAGACTTGTAGACCGAGTCAGGCTTAATTGGCAGTATGAGGAAGCCAGAAAGAGGTAAGAAGCTCCTTTCTCAAGTCTTGCCTTCTGCTTCCTTCCTTTCTCCCATGGAAAGAGGTTTTGTGGCGCTCCATTGTGGGACTGTCCACTTTTCATCAGAAAGTGGTATCTGCTAGAATACAAAATCCACGATCTTCCCTTCTGGGTAAGCCTCTTAATGCCCATGATAGAATTTCATGTGCATTTAACACATGAACGTCTCACTGTTGTGACCAGTTCTAAAGCCATGAGCTAATAAAGACAGAGACTTTCCCGGCTTCCTTCTCCTCTCAGATAGCTCAGGGCTCCCGCCTTCCCTACCTCCCGACCAGCAGCAGCCCCTCAGACCTGCTTCAACACAATTTCCTTATCGTTTACCTATGTCGTTTCTAACTCCAGAGCTTAATGGAAACAGTCACATATCTTGGTTTAAAAGACAGTTTAACAAGGACTAGGTCAACAGGTCTTAGCGGGACCTCATCCGCCGGATTTCGGTGGAGAGACTCGCAGCACAGCCTTTTCTGTGGACCTTTGCCATAAATCTTCTGCCCTCAGAAAATCAAAGACTTGACCCTGTCTGTACCTGTTCAGGATTTGTCTTTCTGTCGCCCTCTTCCAGCCCTAAGCACCGGACAAGGGCAGAATTGAGAGGCAGTGCAGTATTTTTAGCAGGTCACGTCCCTCCCCACGTTCGCAGGACCCTGGTTTCAGTATTCTGACCCTGCCCTAGCTTTCGTGTCCCCTTCCTAGAGACTCTTTTGTGTCTTCTGAGGAGAGCCTTAAAACCAAATTATTCCCAGATATGTGCTTCAGAAAGCTGTGAACCGTATCTTTTTAAAAAAGTTTCTTTAGTCACATATGAACTATTTTCTTGGAGGGTGGGGGAGAAGGAGTGGAATGCCAGGTGGGGTCAGGGGGTCCTTTCTGGAAGCAAAATAGCTGGGTCTGCTCCATATACTGTATCATTCCTGATGTCTGGAAATCCATTTTGTCGCCTTTTTAGAAAATGTAAAAATAGCAACAAAAGCGGATCATATGACTCCCTGCTAGAGGGCCAACATGAGCTGACATGGGCTTTCTGTTTGCTCAGAGCTCGTATGCCCGCTTCTTCCTGGCTTCTCACCACGTATCTGTGGTGGGCTTTACGCTTCCACACCGACCGCTGCCGAGTGCATTCAGCCGTGCTGCTTGTCTCTGCGGTCATATTCTCCATCTGTCGTGCATTCCTTCTCCTGAGCTCGCTGCTGTTTGTCAGGGGCCGTTGTCCCCTTTGAATATTCCTCTGCTCATTCTTGCATGTTTCTGCTGGACCGCGCAGTGTGGGTGCTGGAATTTGCTGTGCTGTAGTAAAATGCAGAAAATAGATGGTTGCTGCACTTAGGGACATAATTGTTACATGTTTTGCTGCGACATTTACTAAACATAGCACGTGATCTCTTTGTTTTCTAGAGATAGTATTGGTACACAGTGAGTAACCTTGTAAATGTTGAGATGAGACATTTGGGCGAAAAGGCAAGTATTTAAGAAAAATTTTCAGGGGAGGACACTGCATTTCATCGGCATCTTTTAAATGACAGTACTGTTTCAGGATTGCCAGGACCTTGTCAGGAACACACTGCAGCTACGTGGGGCGGGGTGGGGGGTGGGGCGGGGGGGAGCCCTGCCCCCAGTGCTTCAGCCTCTGTGGGCCAGAAACGCCGTTCTGGGCTGCATCAGCCACATGTAAGTATCAGGGACACGTTGTGGAGATGTCCTGGATCGGCTTGCACAAGCACGGCCTGTCCTTTTCCCACTAGCACAGTGGTTCCCAACAGGCGGAGTTGGGGAGTGGGGACTTTACCCCCAGGGAACTTCTGGCCATGTCCAGAGGCAGGTTTGGTTGTCACGACTCTGGGGGACCTGCTACGGCCGCTGCTCAACATCCTATGGCGCATAGGCCGGCCCAACACAGAGAGTGACTCCCCCACATGTCACCAGTGCCGAGGCTGAGAACCCTTGCTCTGGCTGGAGGACTGTGGTGTCTTAGCGGGGCCATCCCCGCGGGATTTCCTGCCAGCTGGTCTGCATGGGTGACCCCCCAGTAGTGTCATCTGCACCCCACCCCAGCTTCTGCAGGGGGCAGAAGCTGCTGGGAGAATGGGACATCGTACTTCTTTCTACGCAATACCTGCCCTGTTCTGGACATTTGAAAAAAACTGTGTGGGTTATGCGATGTGATCACATACGGTCTTTAACCTATTTGGGATATAAACTCGTCCCCAACTAACAGAAATATGTCGGTTTATCAGTGGCTCTGCCTGAGAGTGAGGACCTCTCCCTATCCCCACTCGGGCAGTACCTGCTGGGGTTGTGTGTGTGTGTGTGGGGGGGGGTGTGTACGCGTGCGCGCATGCGTGAAGTCACGTGCACACACATATAGCACGTGCATGTTTACAGACGTGCGTGCACACTTGTATTTTCCTCTGTGTTTTTATTACAAAAATAATACACGAATACATTGTTTTTGTCACAGGCACAATCAGTAGAGACCACCCACTTTCCCCTTCTCTAATCCCACTTCCTACCATTCATGGTTTGGCGTGACACCTTCCAGGCTTTTACCTAAACATTTAAATAAAGTAAGCCCAGTTTAGTTAAATGTAGTATGTGATGCATAGCTTAGGATGCATAAGCATCCCTCTGTGGAGAGACATCTTAGATGGTTGCAGTTTTTCCTTTTCACAAACAGTGCACATCTTTTCCTAGGCCTCAGCCTTGCGGAAAGGACTGTTTCCTTGGACGGATACTTAGCAATGAAATGTACAGATCTTAACTCACATACACTGAAAGGTTTTATAGGGGCGTCTGGGTGGCTCAGTCGGTTGAGCATCTGACTCTTGATCTTAGCTCAGGTCTTTATCTCAGGGTCCTGAGTTTGAGCCCCGCGTGAAGCCTACTTTAAAAAAAAAAAAAAAGAGTTTTGATAGCTGTCCCCACATGGCCTTCCAGAATGACTTAGCCACCAGCGCCGATGGAGAGCCCTGATTTTCACATCTGTGGAGCATCATTAAACATCTTCATTTTTTTGTCGATTTTACTAGAGTAACGGGCAAAGACCTTCTCTCAGTGGTCATGTGCTTCTCCCTGGTGTGAATGGTGCATTTCCTGGTGCCGTTCAACATAATTTTGTGTGACTTTTGGTTCTTGTAGTTGCTGTGTCTGAATTTTTTTTTTCCAGACAAGTGATCCTTTCAGAAAATGTTAGATGCTATCATTCCCCTGTTCCACATGGCTCTCAACCCTTGCAGGAGGCCCCTTTTGCTCCCTAGGGAACAGTTCTGGTCCTCCTGACTAGGGCAGAGCCCAGGGTTGCTGCTGACCAGCCCACAATGCACAGCGTGGCCCCACAGCAAGGACTTCGGTGGCCCAATGTCAGTAGTGCCTCAGCTGAGAAACCTTACTCTTGGCCTTCTTATTCTGCTCCTAAATCCCTACTGTGTTTGGACAAGGACCCACAGGAGCCGGTTTTCCACTAACTCAGGGCATTAGCCCACTGCCCCGTGTCTTCCCTTGCCCTGCTCCAGACAGGTTGACCCCTCAGTGTTCCTCAGACACGCCGGGTCTCAAACCTGCCGGGCACACTCCTGACTTAGTCCCTGGAGTCAGCAGAATAATGGCCCCCTCAAGATGTTCATGTCTTAATCCCCAGAACCTGGTGGCTGTGTTGCCTTCTGTGGCAGAAGAAACTTTGCTGATGGGATTAAGTTAAGGACCTTGAGATGGGGCAGTGATTCTGGATGATCCAAGGGGGCTCAGTGTCATCACTAGGGTCCTTAGAGAGGGACAGTCTGGGAAGGGGATGTGAGGAGGGAAGCAGAGATCAGAGTGGTGTGGGCCACGAGCTGAGGCCTGTGGGCAGCCCCTAGAAATGACAGTGCAATGGATTCTTCCCTAGAGCCTCCAGAAGGATCACAGCCCTGCCCACCCATTTTTGACTTTTTACTTCTGGCACTATAAGATAATAATGTGTGCTGTTTTAAGCCACTGAGTCTGTTGTTACAGCAACAAGAGGAAACTCATACAGTGCCCATGGCCTTTGCCGTTTCCTCTGCCAACAATGGGATGCTTTGCCTCAAATTGTCAGATGGCTTCTGCTCTCCTCTTGGTCACCTTGTCAGAGACGCTTCCCTGATCATCCAGAATAAAGTAGCATTCCCCATTCCCGCCCCCATCGCCCCGATCCTCCCAGCAAATGTAACCACCTAACCCATTCTCTATATACGTGTTTGTTTTTTCATCATTTGTTTTTCCCTCCGAGAACGTAAACCCCACAAGGGCAGGGATTTAGGTCCGTTTAGGTCATTGCTGTAATTCCAGTAGCTAAATACCCACTGAATATTGAATGAGTAAACGAGGGCCCCATTTGGTCACACTTGCTGTTTGGCCCTTGCTTCTGCCAGTGGGCAAGCAGAAGGAGTCCTTGGGGCCCAGGTCCTGGCTCTCCTCCTGGCTCCCTTCCCCAAGGCCCGCTGTGGGCCTTGGGATATTGCCCCTTGACCTGAGGACAGAAAAGCATCAAGATATGCATGTCTTTAGGGTTCTAACAGAGGCAGGACATGGTCTCTTCATTTCAAGAACTGTGTTCGCAGGATACATCATCATACCAAGCTCAGCTTACAGTTCTTGGGCCTTCATGGACATTTGAAAAGGCTCATGATCTTGAATCTTTCTATAATGAATTCTCTTGGGTGCTGGAGAAAATGGCTGCTGTTTCGGAGCTGCGCCCTGAAGGATGCTGGGATTCCGGCTGCCCGTGCATTTGGGAAGGGCTTTCTCAACCAAGAGGGGAGCAGGGATCAGGGTGGAAAGTTGTGCGATCGCAAGTTTCTGAGGAGGTGCGGGGGGGGTCCGTCTGCGGCAGCTGGACCAGCCTATAGTTGCAGAATGAAGGGGAGTGGGGGAGCAGGTGGGATGGAGGATGCCATGAGCAGGGAGGCAGGTCTGCGTCATGGGGGACCACCAGTACCTTGAAAAAGAGTTGAAAATGCTGGGCATTCTAGGACTTTTGAGTCGGGAATGGTCCGTGTGAGCCATCCAAATGGTGAGAGATCCAGGAGGGCAGTTGGAGGTGGTACTGACGTCATGGTGGCTGAGCTCACCTTGGGAGAGAACATGCACTGAGAAAGGAAAAGAATTCAGGACTGAGTCGTAAAAAAGTCCCATGGCTGTTGGCCTGGTGAGAGTGAGGCTGGCCGGAGGAGGGAAGTAAACAGTCCAAGAGAGTCTGGCTAGGAGTGAGCAGAAAAGAGAAAAGGAAGTAAAACCTCAGAAGACACTCACCTCCAGGGACCCACAGCAGAGGAGGAGATCCTGGAGAAGTCACACCAGTGGGCTGACAGACCTCTGCTTCCCAGCACTGCCCGCCACCGCTGCCGTGTCCCGGTCCAGGTTTTTATCATGCTGATTTGCTTTTTTTCCATTTAAAGAACTCTTACTCTGATCTCTCTCTCTCTCTTTTTTTTTTTTTCTGCTAAAATATCTTTCTCTTACAAAATAATGATGCTAGTTGATGTTAGTAGGTTTTTTCAAAATCTCTACTTGGAAAAATAAGAAGTTGGCAGCCCTACAGCAGCCCCTCCCCCTTCCTTAAGTGGCATGGGCCATGGGGAGTGTGACATAGATGGCACTCACTGGGGCTAAAGGAGGAGCATGGCCCCGGAGAGGGAGTTCTCAGAGGCTCCCTTCGTGGCCTAGGATCATTTAGAAGGTGGACCTTGAGTCTTGATAATGAGTTTCTGTTCTCATTGGACTTTAAGGTGCTTTAAAATGTCTGTGAAGCAGGGCCCCTGGGTGGCTCAGTCTTAAACGTCTGCCTTAAGGGTCCTGGGATCGAGCCCCGCGTCGGGCTCCCTGCTCCGTGGGAAGCCTGCTTCTCCCTCTCCCACTCCCCCTGCTTGTGTTCCCTCTCTCGCTGGGTCTCTCTCTGTCAAATAAATAAATAAAATCTTTTTAAAAAATTAAAAAATAAAGTAAAAAAATAAAAATGACCTTGGGGAAGTTTCTTTTTTGCCAACTTTAATCATGACCTTACTTTGCTTTCATGTATTTAATTTCACTGAAACTATATTTCAGGGGGAAAGAAAGCGCCTTTCTGGAGATTGTTTTTCTCATATTGCTCAGAATTGGAATGATGGTACTCGCAGCAGTGGGGTCCCAGCCTCCGGGTCAGCCGCACGGAGTGGCTGTGGGGGAAGGGGCACTGTAAGTCTACATCTGTGTTTAGCCTTAGGCACAAAGTCTGTCTTCTCCGCTGAACCTAACACACGAAGCATCCTCCTTGCAGACGGCTTGTTTCTAGGCCAGCAGCGCAGTAGACAAGGCGTACTGCGTCACAGGCAAAGCTGTCTTGTCTATCCCTTGGTGAATGCACAAGAAATCACTGGAGGAATCCTTCTAGAGATTTTGGCCTCCAGTGCAGACAGACAAGACGTATGTGCCTCACTCTCAACCTGGCTGAGAGCAGGCCCCAAATGTCGGCATCTGGAATGTGCATATAGGGAAAGAATTGTACAGTCCCTTGGCACGATATATCCATGTTCTTCGGGACTCATAGGTAGCTCTGAGACGACCACGCCGTCATTTACATCCTTGTGAAATTCAGTTATGTGAAAAAGCACTATTCTTCAGCGTAGAAACGCTTGCCTCGTGTTCAGCTTAGCCCAAACAGCTTTTCCACAGGGGCCGCACGAAGTCAGCTTTATCCCGATCTTGTCTGTGCTGCAGAGGCTGTCCCTTGCCGTGTCGCGTGTCTGTGCATATTTGTCCTGTAAGCAGAGTCACAGTACTGTGTGTCACTTGGGCCGCTGTACTCTTGAGCCTTCGGTGGACAGACCTTTTGAAGTTGGCCCTTTGCCTCTCTTCCCGCCTATAATTCTTTTCTTTGCTCGTTCTGTTTTCTGGTAGTGGATATTACTTGAGATTTGCCTGGGAAGCATAGGATTACCTAGGGTTGGATCTTCTGCCCCCCTCAGCAGCTCGAATGCTTGTAGAGTTGCAGCTGACCAGCGCCTGGCCAACTCAAATGGAATCTTGATCACCTCCCATGTACACCTCCGAAAACTCAGAGGGAGTGCTTTTAAAAATGTGGGTGCTGGTAGTATATGAATGAGAATTAGTGTATGTTACAAAGTAATACCGCTACCGCGAACTTCAGCTGGGTTCAGAGAGGCTTTCCTGCGGGTTGATCAGATAAATGTAATGAAAAGTTATGAGGACACAATGGATTTGCTCAATGTTGTTCGCCTCTTTCATATTTATTTCTTACTTTTGACTTGTCTTGATCTCCGGTAGAGCGTTCCAGAAATTTCATTGGGTATAATGTCTGATTTGGCACTAACTTATTTATGGGCCGACTTGGAGTGTATTTTCCTTGGGCTTCAGTTCTATGACTGCCATAAATTTTCATTACACTAATTAGACATAGATGGATGCTCAAGCCCCGTTGGATTCGTAGTCCTGGTCAGCCAGCTCTGCCAGTAGTATTTTCCAGTGACATGATTTGGCACCATTTTCCAACACATTTTCAGGAAATTAGTTTTAAGTTGGAAAAGAACTTGCCTAATAAAGCTACTGACATTCAACTATTTTCTTTACCTTCTTGGGGAATTGGACTTGAGTAAAATGTGCACGTTTAAACTATAACTTATATACTTTTTTTTTTTAAGATTTTATGTATTTATTTGAGAGAGGGAGAGAGAGAGCACAAACAGGGATGAGGGGCAGAGGGAGAGGGAGAAGCAGACTCCCTGCTGAATGGGGAGCCCAACGCAGGGCTCAATCCCACGATCCCGAGATCATGACCTGAGCCGAAGGCAGACGCTTAACCGACTGAGCCACCCAGGTGTCCCTACACTTTTTTTTTTTTTTTTTTTAACTGTTGGGTTTTTTTATTGGTTTGGTACTTGAAGAAGGCGTCTTACCCAGCCCTCCAGCCAGGCTGACTAGTCCCCATGCTCATGTCTAGCTCAAGAGGAGCCTGACCCCGTGCGGGGCTGGCCAACAGTCTCTAACATGTGGGCCGACACCAGCTGATTGGCAGTATCTGCAGGGAACACAGCGTTGAGGATTCTGAGGTCTGGACCTAGTGGGCAGGATGCCAGCTTTGATTAGTTTGTGTGTCCTGGGCAGGGGACAGGGTGGTGTCAGGAGCGCTCCTGCCGTTCCTGTTTTAGTGAGGATCATCACACTGGAGCCTAGTGCAGGCCCCTAAGAGCTCCACGGCCAATTAGGATCCTCCAGACCAGGCCAGGCTGCCTGAAAGCAGAGGGTTTTCAAACTGAAGTGAGCATCAGAAGTACCTGGAGGACTTGTTAAAACCCCGGTCGCCCAACCCCATCCCCAGCGTGTCGCATTCAACAGCTCTGGGGTGGCACCCGAGGTTTCCATTTGTAACAAAGCTCCTGGTAATGCGGAGGCTGCGTGCCGGTCAGGGACCCCACTTTGAGAATCGCTGCCTTGGAGGATGCAGGGCTATGTGCCCCTGCCGCTTCCCTGTCTTCACAGCTCTCTGTGACCTCAGAGGAGTCTCTGGATTTTGTTTTTGGGGCATGTGTGCCAACATCTGTCCTCCACAGCGCTGGGTTCAGGGCGGGTCTGGCGTCACTCGTTTTCTGTCTGAAAACAGCCCTCCTAGTTAGCCAGACTTGAACTTGAAGGGCTGAAATCGTTCTGCTCCGCCTGTGAAAGGCTGCTCTGCAAATATAAGCCACATCCGTCTCATTTAATCTGCATTAAAGGGCACGAAGCGATGCAGCCTGTGTGCCAAACACGTGGAAGTGTAGGCACGTGGAAGGTGACAGCAGCGTCCATACTTCTCCCCCCGGAGGGTGGTCGTGCCGATACGTTTGGTGAGGCTGACTGGTTTGCACCCCCCCGCCCCCCCTGTGGCCGCGCTTAGCTCCCGTGTATTTGCTGGCGTGCTTGTTCACAGTTTCACGCGTTCAGCTTTTGCTGAGTGTCTGCTCTCTGCAAGGCATTTTGAATGTCACTTATGCTCCAGGTCCCTGGGGCTGGAGAGAGCAAACAGAGCTGGAAGACGTGGATCGCCAGCCAGGCTTCGGGGGGTTTCTGTTCAGAAGCCCCGTGATGGGTGCATTTCTCTCCTGTCATTTTGTCCGCGTGGTGTTGGCAGTTAGGTACGGCAGAGCAGGCAGGAAGCCAGAAGCTTCTCTCGTGTATCCAGCACTGTGTTTAGCCGCTGCTGGTGGGGGATGGGGAGAGAGGAGCTGGTTCCGTCCTGCTCTGGGACAGTGCCGTGGAGGAAAGCACGAATCTGTAACAACACAGTGCAGGGGGTGTGGAGGATGCCAGCCTTCCTGTCCGTCCTTTGAAGCAAGCATGCCATGCTTACTGCCACCCCAAATCTAGGCCAGGGGAGGTTATGTAGAGGACCTCCACATTCTTTTTATGACCCATCTTTCCAGGTGCTTTGTTTTTGTCATTTAAGGTTCACTTGGTGCAATAATTTCAGTATTCACTTAGAAGAGTGAGTTTCTAGAATCCATGTGATGGTGTGGAGAATGGGTGGTGATATTTTGACTTGACGGATTTTTCTGGGCCCGTCTCTTGCAGAGTGTCGACGATTCAGCAGCAGCTGGCCCAGCTTGATAACGAGTCGTGGCCGGGCCTGGCCGAGGCCGACAGGGACCGGCTGCAGCTCCTCAAGGAGAAGGAAGCCCTGCTTCAAGAGCTGCAGCTCATCATTCAGCAGAGAAGGCCGGTGGAAGACGTGGCCCGGCTGGAGGAGGAAAGGAGGCGCCTGGAGGAGGAGATCCAGCGAGCCCGGGCCACGTCGGTGCAGGGCGCCACGGAAAGGTGGGCTGGCTTCCGCGGGTTTAGGAGCAGGCAGGGCTCAGCTTCGGGGGAAGAACCACCCGGAAAAGCTAACTCGGAGAACTTGCACGTGACTCGAGATTGGTCCTGGTCATGGTTACGCAGGGCATCGGCCGCCTGGTGTGTTTCCTGGCCGCGTAGAGGGAAGGCAGAAGGTGGAGGGAGCGTGTGCCTTCCCTTCTGTGGGAGGTGCCGGCTCTGCCCAGGGCTCCCGGGGTGCCTGTTCCCTGTTCAGAAGCAGGACGGGATGGAGAAGGGGAAGGAGGGAGGGAAGCTGGGAGCCCCTTGCTTAGCACCACGCCCCCAGCATCGGGGTGCTTGCCCCTTGTCTGCAGGACGGCAGCCCGCACAGGCGTGGGGCGGCCGGCAGGAGGGTGGGAGAGGGAGCCCGGGTGCTGGCACGGTCGGCGACGCGGCAAGCCCTACCCCTTCCTCTCATCGGCGACTTTGACCCCCCGCCCCGCCCCGGGAGAGGCTCTGTGGGAGCACGAAGCCGGCGGCCCGGCGCCTCTCCGCACTCTGTCCCGCCTCTCCGCCGGCCTCGGAGGCGTGAGGCCAGCCCCGCAGCCCGAATCCCTGTTGCCCGGCCTTGCCAGGCTGCCGGCTTCCGTTGGCCACGCGCGGTCACGGGCCGCGTCGGAGGCTGGGTCTGCGTTCCCCGTGTCACGGCTGTCAGCTGAGCTTTGGAGAGGCCCCCCCCCCCCGTGTGATAATCTACGGGACCTTCAAGTCCAGTGTGTTAAGAGGACCGTACGCTGTATCTGTATGAGCCTCTGTACGGAGAGTTTAATAGGTGAAGGGCATCCGTACTGACGCCCTTAGGCCTGTCATTTAATCACGTGGGAGCTTACCCAGCCGAGGTACCGCTGGGGTTGTCAGTGCTTGGATAGGCATCTTTTTTTTTTTTTTTTTTTGATTTTATTTATTTATTTGCGAGAGAGAGAATGAGAGACAGAGAGCATGAGAGGGAAGAGGGCAGAGGGAGAAGCAGACCCCCCGCCGAGCAGGGAGCCCGACGCGGGACTCGATCCCGGGACTCCGGGATCATGACCTGAGCCGAAGGCAGTCGCTTAACCAACTGAGCCACCCAGGCGCCCTTGGATAGGCATCCTTAATAGCTAGAGGTCTGTGTGGTGACTTCAGCGGCTCGTGTCAGCGCTGGCCGGAAGCGGTGGCATTGGGAGAGCCCAGCTCGGAGGAGTAGCTGGAGTGAACCTTAGTTTGCTCGGGATGATCGCGTGCCCTGTCACGTGACTCAGAATAAACGTGGAGTTGATCCTGAGTCTGGAAAGGGACCACGGACTGGAGTTTTCGTCTGTGCTCTTGTGCTTCTGCTCTCCCCTTGGTATTCTGTTGTATATGTTCTGGGTAGGAGGGCCTGGGAGTTCGTTGGGTTGGTTGTCTCTTAAGGGGGATGGACTCTGTCCCATGAATGCCCCCTGCTTCTCAGGACCCCACACCCATGCACCCTTGATTGTTTTTGCCCTTGCCTCGTGGAAATCCCAGCACACGTGAGTGCTGGGGTCCCAGGGTACAAATCCATGGAACCCCATGGAGCTGGTATGACCCTCGATGCCTGGGTTCAGGGACTGGGTCAGCCAAGCTCGTCCAGCTGATGGAGTGTCTTGTGGGACCAGCCCAGGAGCTGAGTCCTGGGATGCAGAGCCCTCCACTGGGACTGAATTGGCCCCCGTGTGTCTCCTGAATCTGTCGCTAAACGGCTCTGGGCAGGGAGGGCTGTCCCCTGGTGCTGACAAGCACTTTCATGCTGGCCACTTCTGCAAACGGTCTCTGTCTACAAGCCGTGCTGCACGGTGAGGCAGGGGCGCCAAGTGCCCCCCCAGGGCTCCGGCAGCCGGGGTGTTCTGGGCCTGGCGGAGGCAGGCCTCTTTCTCCGTGCACCTCCCTTCATCGGATGCATGCTTGAATTAGAAGCATGGGCCCCCGAGGTGGGCAGCTTTCCCTGGGAGCAGGCTGAGGGACGTTAGAGAGACCCGGTGTCGAGATGGAACGAAGCGACCGAGGGTGGTGTCTTGGGGCTGAGATGGGCCCGCTGCTTGGCCAGGCTTTGCCTGCCTCGGCCCCAGTGCCCTCATCGCCAGGTAGTGAGTGAGTGTCACTGGGGATTGGCACGGTGTCAAGCCTTTCCCCCGCCAAAGGACAGAGTGACTGTTTTAAGGGTGCCTACTTGGTCACATGTTAAATGCCATCGTTTGATTTATAAACAGGGACTGTTTTGTTCTGAGGCAAACACATTCATTCATTCATTCATTCATTCATTCATTCAGGAAGTGTCGAGTGCCTGTACCACGTGTAGGGCTCCATTCGAGGCAGGGGACTTAGTGCAGCGGACAAAGTGCATTTCAGAAATTAGCCTCAAGTCGAAGAAAGTGGAAAGAAGAGAAAAAATGCCCTCCAACTCTGTGACAGTTGCTGTTTTGTTTTATTTGTGTCTAATCTTAATTCTATGGATTTTAGGATCCATGCATTTTTGCCCGGAGCAGGGCTTAGGCGAGGGATTCTGATTTGTCCTAAGGAGTTCCAGCAGACTACCGCGTGCTCTGCATTTGAGGCCATCTTCTAGTCTAGCCTCTCATCCCTCCTGCCTGTTCATGCACCTGCCCACCCACCCTCCCATCCGTTCACCCACCCACCCATCTGTGGAGCGTCTACGGTGTATCCGGCACTGTTCAGGGGGCTGGGGGACAGTGTCAAGCAAGAGAAAAACAGTCTCTGTTATCTTGGTGTTTGTGACCTACATGTGTTTTCTAGATTTGAGTCATTCAAACCTAAATCACTTGGGGAAATTTACAGTTGAATTTCTTGTTGGGAATATAAACTCATTCTCTTTGAAATCCACCAATGGACAATTTTCTTACCTACAGGATTCTACTTCAAGAAAAAAGAAATTGTCTACTTATGCAGCTGGAAGAAGCTACCCGCCTAACGTCCTATCTCCAGTCCCAGTTAAAAAGGTAGGTAACTGGGTGCCTGGGTGGCTCAGTCGTTAAGCGTCTGCCTTCGGCTCGGGTCATGATCCCAGGGTCCTGGAATCGAGCCCCGCATCGGGCTCCCTGCTCAGCGGGAAGCCTGCTTCTCCTTCTCCCACTCCCCCTGCTTGTGTTCCCCCTCTTTCTGTGTCTCTCTCTGTCAAATAAATAAATAAAATCTTAAAAAAAAAAAGGGTAGGTAACTTTATTTTTATTTTTATTTTTATTTTGGGGGGGTTGGGGGCAGAGGGAGAGAGAGAATGTGAAGCAGGCTCCACGAGATCATGACCTGAGCCGAAATTAGGAGTCAGGTGCTTACTTGACTGAACCACCCAGGCACCCTAAAAAGGCAGGTAACTTTAAAAGAGAAAGCTATACCTAATTATCATGTTACAGTGGCATGTCCATGAGCTTCATCATTCCCTTTAGCTTGTTTTTCTCCTACCAGAATTTAGAACAGGAAGGGGTTGTAAACACAGAGTGGGAAAGCGGCTACATTGTATTTTTAAGAGGAGCTGCTAATGTATGATTCAGGGAATATGAGGAGAACCAAGCTTGGCTGCAGAATAGCGAGTCTGAACTCAAATACGTCTTATGATTTTATAATTTACAGCTTCTGAAGTGTATATATCCATCTCCCTGTGCACATGGATAGTTTTATTTTGTTTTTTTAAAAAATGATATGAATATTTTTAAAGAATTGGATGCTCAGTAATAGCTTCATTTTCAAATACTTAGTATATCGTGAGGCGTAGTATTAACGGCTTTCTATGTATTTTCTCGGTTATTCCTCCTAAAAATGCCACGACGTAGGAATGATTATCTCCCAGCCCCCAGTGAGAAAGTGGGGGTTCCTGAAAGGGCAAATTGCTTGACCCGGTGGGCTCAGCTAGTCTGCGTTTGAGCTGGAACTTGAAGTCAGGCGTGAGTCTCTGATGTTACCTGTCGCTCTCTACTGACATTCAAAAGAAACAAAGGAAATACTAGTGCAGGTGCCTTATAAATGCTTGTGAGTGGTTCAAGACACGCTCTGGTTAATGGGAGGATGGGGCAGGATTTTGTTCCGTCTGGAACAGACCAGATGCTCAGCTTTGCAGTGGAGAACGGTGGGGCTTAAGCACAGGTCTTTGGGCCGCTTTTCTAAGAGCGTGGGGTATCTCTCGTTTCAGCCTGTCCGCCAGCACCCTGACTGTGTCTTCGGGGAGCAGCCGCGGGTCCCTGGCCTCCAGCCGGGGCTCGCTCGCCTCCAGCCGCGGGTCCTTGAGCTCCGTCAGCTTCACCGACATCTACGGCCTCCCGCAGTACGAGAAACCCGACGCCGAGTGTGGCCAGCTTCTGCGCTTCGATCTCATTCCCTTCGACTCCCTGGGACGAGATGCCCCCTTCTTAGATTCCCCGGTGCCCTCGGGCTTCCACAAGCAGAGGCGCTCCCTGGACACGCCGCAGTCCCTGGCATCCCTGTCCTCCCGCTCCTCCCTGTCCTCTCTGTCTCCCCCGAGCTCGCCCTTGGACACGCCCTTCCTCCCGGCCTCGCGCGACTCCCCCTTGGCCCAACTGGGGGACAGTTTCGAGGTGCCCGGCCTGGGCGCCCTCGACAGACTGCGGGCTCAGGCCTGTGCTTTGGGCGACGAAGACTTGCAGGGCACGGCATCCCTTCAGCCGCACGGGTTCCCCGGGGATGGGGAAGGACCTCGCGAGCGCGGACCCCAAGTGACCGCCGCTCCCACGGCTGCAAGTAAGTACTGAGGGGTGCTGTGGGTTCTCTCCGTCCCGGGAAAAGAAGGGTTTCGGGTTCAGGGAAGAAATCGCGTGCAGTTGCACTGAAGCCCGCCGCCTCTTCAATTCCGTGGCCGGCTGTAGGTTTCAGACTTGGTAGGGTGAGGAGGAGGGCACGCCTGCTGCTATGTGCTTTCCTCATGGGGCCGTGGGGTCGGGGGCCTGGAGAGGTCACGGGGATGGCCAAGTCGTCTTTCCCGGGCATTCGGCTTGTTTTCAGGACGTGCTTCATCGTTGAAAAGGACGGTAAGCACCACGGTTTCCCGTAGTCAGAGGCTGCTAAGGGGGTCCTGGGGCCTCCATGAATTCCCGCAGCCCCAGGGTGCATGTGGCCGGTGTACCTCTCTAATTCCTTTGTCCCTGTGCCTTCGTCTCTTAGCCTCCGTCCTTACAGTTTTCAAAGGTGTAATTTATCAAACATGGGAATGAAGGTGATCGGTGTCATTTCAAAAGACGTGCCAGTAAGCGTCCGTCATTTCTACCCATCCGATTTCTCTGGTGGTCCTCAAATCGCGCAAGGCGAACTTCATGCATCTGGTCCGTGTTAATTCAGCTTCTCCTTGGTGCCTGGGCCTTTCCGGTGGTAGCCCATGTAGAAAACGGAACTGGTGTTCTAAAGAGTATTCCAGCTGATGGCTTATGCACAAAGCAGGGCCTGGGCTCCGACCCTCCTCATCTTGACCCCATGTGCTTTTCTGAGCCAAGCTCCAGCAACTTTAACTCCCTTAGGTTTCCAAGAGGACCAAGAGCGAGGTCTCATTCCTAAAGTTCCTGAATTTTTATTTACACAGCAGAAAGGTTTTAGACATTCCATTTAGGCAAACACTAGATATCTGTGTAGCTTAGTGGATCTTAAGCAGGGGAGATTTTGAGCCCTGGAAGGTCCTTGTCAATGGCTGGAGACGGTGTTGGGTTGTCACAAGTGAAGGCCGTGGGAGGGGGCACTGTTGGCATCTGGTGGGTGGAGGCCGGGGATGCGGCTCACCATCGTGCGGTGCCCGGCGCAGCCCCCGCCTCCAGGAACCGTCCGGCCAACATGTCAGCAGTGCCGAAGCTGAGAAACCTGGCCACGCACCGGTGAGCGGTTCAGCAGCAGGGGGCAGAAATGAAACGTGAGGACAAAGCCAGGGCGGTGTAGTGGAAACGGCTTCAGACCTGCAGCTTAGAGGCCCAGATCCTGTTCCCTGGCCTGTTGACTGGCTAGCCGTGTGACCTTGAGTGCATCCCCGGACTTGGCTGAGTCTTGGCTTCCCTGCCCGTGAACAAGGCGGTCTTCACTCACCACTGTTCTCTTAGCCTGAGTTTTATGTATATAACCACACTGGTTATTGTAGCTATAATAGAAGAATGGTCTCTGTTAGCACCTACACGCCGGACCAGAGATCTGTGAGGTCGGGAGGCCAGCCCTGTGGCTTTTTGGCATCAGTGATTTTGCTGTCTTCTCTGTGTTTACAAGCACGCCTCTCACATCCCCAGGTATACGGTTTCTGGAGTTCACATATGCAGGTGCCCCTCATTCCCTTTCTTCTTTATAATCACAGGGTCAGTGCTCCATGTTTACTCCTTTAATTCAAAAAAGAAAACACAAAATCGGGACCAAATTGCACATCTGTTGTTGCTTAAGCTGATTGCCCTCAATGCCTCACCTCCCTGCCCGCCTGTCTTTAAAGGCTGAGACACAAGAATATCAGTCTCATTAGGCAGAAAATCCCAAGGCCCAAGAGCCCTTTTGGGCCAGGGGAAAGACAGGATGAGAGGGAGAAGAGCTGACTTAATTTCTGGTCCTGATTTCTTTACTTTTTTCTTCCCACTCTGGCTGACATTGTAATGGTTCAGACTCCTCAGGCTGGGAGGTATTTGGTTATGCTACGTTCAGGTACTGCCACCTCGTGGTCAATTCTTGGATGACAGTGTCAGTAGGCTTGGGTCTTTATAAACTCGAAATAATTAACTCAGTGAATGCGCTGGTCCTGGTGGGTGCTCCCAGAAGGCTGGATTGGGTAACCAGCTTCAGGCGTGGGCACAGAGTGACTTCTTGCCTCTCTTGTTGTTTGTGGGAACACTTGAGCCTAGAGTCATCAGGGATCTTTGTACTCCTACTCCAGGGACCTTTGTTACTCCACCCCTCGTTTACGATGCCTGCCGTCATGTAGTTCCCCCTGACTTTCTAGTTTCCTTAGGAACAGCACAGTCTAAGTTTGACCTCGGGCAAGTTTTAGAAAGATAAAATTGTAGTAAGCTGAAATTCAAAATTGCCCAAACCTACGAAGGAAGCTCTAGGAATAATTTCTTCCATTGTGTTTTAAATCGATCTGTGGAGGCAGAAGGTGGGACAGGGGAGTGGGAAAATAGACTATAATCTTTAATGTTTTTAATATTTTTACTACATTTTTATCTTTCTGGGATTTTAAAAGCCAAATGTGTCAGCACACCCGGCTGGCTCAGTCCGTGGAGCGTGCGACTCTTGATCTCGGGGTTGTGAGTTTGAGCCCCACGTTGGGTGTAGAGAGTACTTAAAAATAAAATCTTTAAAGAAAGCCAAATGTGTCATGATTTTTGAAATCTTTTCCTATTTTCATTTCCCATTAGTATTTGCTAATCTAAATCTGGGAAAGCCTTGATTTAGTTCATCCGTTTATTGACGTTTTTATGATATTCATACTCTGTTTAAAATTGTTGGCTTAAATTCTGCAGTTTTTTCACTTTGTGCTTTTTTTCTTTATCTCCTTTCTCATGCGGCTCGACAGAAACGTTCACTGTAAGTGACTTGGAATCCTTCACCTTGTTGGTCAGGCAGCAGGCACATCTTTGTGTAGTGAATCAGTGTGTTCAGGACGGGAGGGGTGTGGCCAAGAAGGGCATATCGCATAGTTGTACTTTAATGTAGCTCGCTACTTACCATTATTATTATTGTTGTTATTATTATTATTTCAGCATTAATACTTATGGCCACTGAAGTTGTACAAGAACTTTTCTAAAAGCTGGAAGTACTTATTCCTCTGTATTTTTTCCCAGACTTCAGTGGCTTTTATTGTTTTACTATATGCCAACTGGCAGCTTTGCCCAAAATGTGATTTTCATTATATTTTCTTTTCGTCAAGCAGTGCTGATGTCCTCAGGTCTCAGTGTCTGTCTGTCTGTCTTTAATGATGGAAAGATCAGAGCTTTTTAAAATGAATGTTTGGAGGACTGTTTATTCCTTCCCTCCCTGGCATTGCCCCCCCCATCGCCCCCACCCCCGCCGTGCTCCATCTCGCCATCTTGAAGCCCCGGGGCAGATGGCAGGGGGTGCAGCGTGGGATATGCTGTGCGCTTTTTCCTACCCAGGCCAACTGCTGATCATACTCCCTTCCGACACCTGCTGCCAGGTGCGACTTACTCCGTGAATGCAGTAACTAAGCCTGGGATCACTGAGGATTAATTCCTTCATTTCCTTTTTCTCCTCCGAGACGGCCATTGCAGTGAGAGAGAAACGTTGTGCGCGTTGCACCGTCGGGTTCACCGGAAGTGCTTGGGATCGTTGCTTGGTGGTATTTCCTCGAAGGAATGCAAGGCTGGGCCTAGGAGCCGGGCTGAGGGTCAGGGCTAGGGATGGAGATAGGGAGCGGCTTCGTTGGCCGGAGATCCATGCAACAAACGGCTTCCTTCTGCGATTCTGAGCTGGGGGCTTTGGGTCCTCCCATGTGGCAGGAGTGACAAGAAGTGCTGGACTTCAGGAGTCCGCGCCTCCAGCCACCCCAGAATGGAGCCAGCTTCGGTCCCTGGCCAGGGAGGAGCCTGTAGGTGCCCACGCTTGGCACTGCAGACCTTTGGAAGGACAGCTTTGGTCTGCAGTTGAGATCGTGAGACCAGAGACCACAGCTCCGTCTGTTTGTCTGTTGTCTAGCGTGTTTGGATTTAATCGGCGTGTGGATAATGATTTGGTTGAAAAGCGAGCTGGTCATCAGTGGCCTGGACATTTCCCTCAACGTGGGGATGCACAGGTGCCTAGAGTTTTGTGTTCGGAGCATAGATGGCCGAAGAGAAGCACAAAGAGGACGGAGGGACCCGCGCTGTTAACAAAAGGGATCACGATGTCAGGGGAAGGCTCAGTTTGGGGCTCCATGTTTAATTTCTGTCTTCTCACCGAGTCTGCCTCTCTGGAAAGCGTGGAGACTCCCGCGTGCGCATTCACACCTAGCACGGGAAGATGGTGTGCCTGCTTTTATTGGCCCTGTGAAAAGGAACTTGTGAGGGAAGGAGCAAAGACAGTGGATGAAATGCTAAAAGGAAAAATGTCGACGGCTATTTTTGGCTCTCGATTAAAAGAGCTACAAGGCAAAAAATAAGCTGCCTAGTAACGGTAGTTTGCTAACCGCAGGAAAGCAATTTTAGAAGCAAATCTGGCCCCAGGGCTGCTGGGAGGATGCTGCAGAGGAGCTGTTTCCAAAGGCTGAGTCGGGGATCAGCTGTGTCCTCTGACTTGAAAGTCACCACGTCTTGTTAGGGTTTATTTGGATAATTAAAAAAAAATTTTTTTCCCTGAAAAATATAGAGTATATGTTTATTGTATAAAATATGGGAAATACCAAGCAGCATAAAGAAGGAAATGAAAAATACCCCTACCTACCACTCGCATACGTTTAGGTAACAGGGGCTGTCTGCATTTGGGGTAACCTTTCTTTCCCGTTCTTTCAGGGATGGTGGTCTTTCCCAAAGTGTGACATGAAGGGGCATCCCCCCATCATCTTCTGTTCTTTGTGCTCATTAAGGAGGTGAAGAGAGATTTGTGACTGTCCAAAGAGCTGTTATGGGCGCCTGGGTGGCTCAGTCAGTTAAGCATCTGTCTTTGGCTCAGGTCATGATCCCAGGGTCCTGGGATCGAGCCCCATGTGGGGCTCTCTGCTCAGCGGGGAGCCTGCTTCTCCCTCTCCCTCCACCTGCCGCTCCCCCTGCTTGTGCTCACTCTCTGTCCAATAAATAAATAAAATCTTTAAAAAAAAATTTTTTTAAAGTAAGGAGCTTTTAAAGAAGTAGCCAGAAGTCTATTTCTTCAATTTTTCAATACTAAAAAAAAATTGTGAGTGCAGCATATTGAAACATACGCATGTATCTATGATGTATGTCTATATAATGGCGTGTCTCTGGAGCACTTAGTAACTCTGTATGTGCTGTAACCTAGAGTGTTCATTTCTTGGCCTCACGGTCCCCGGCCTCCCATGCTGTCACCTCCTGACCCCAGGTGTGTCTCTTGTTTATAGCAGTGACTCTTCGAGAAGACAGTGCCAAGAGGTTGGAGAGGAGAGCGCGCCGAGTGTCTGCATGCCTGTCGGATTATTCGCTGGCCAGCGATAGCGGGGTATTTGAGCCTCCGACCAAAAGGTTAGAAGCTGATCTTCTCCCTCAGCAGACTTCCCACGGTGTTGCTGTTAAGCACAAAATATATGCATACTGGGACTTGGGCATATTGAAACTGTGTGTGTCTCCAAGGCTAGAATCTCTTCCTGGCTTCTCTCAACTTTGGTAGGTTGGGCCTTAGCAACCCGCCAAGAAAACTCCTCTGGCTTCTGTGCGGCGTCTGGAGGTTGGCCCTCCTTCCGTGGTTCGAGGATGACTTCCTCCTGTCTGGCCCTGGTCACTTGAAGGCCTAAGCCCATGAGAGCTGGGAAAGGAGAGCCAGTGGTTAAGAGAGACCTGCCTTTCTAGAAAGGCATTCATTAGAACTGAATGTTCTCCCTCCTTCCCCTCTTTCCTAAGCTAGAGGAATCACTTTGTAACGACAAAACACCTTTTGGGATTCTGGGCTTTATTTCGGTTTGGTAAGTTTGATGTCATTGTTTCCTTTCACGTGTCTGTCAGACATCTCACTTACTGCAAATGGTTTAAGAGTTAGTTTGGAAGTTTGTCCTGAGCAGCGCATGTGGTTCTGAAAGGTGTCCCGAGTCATTTTCTCAAAACCAACAGCACTTTGTAGGCAGGTACCCACGGAGGTGTGTCGGCCTGCTGTGTCCTTTCAGTCACATGAAGAATTTATTTAAGTCGCAACGTAAGAAAGCTCTTCTCGGTAAGAAGCGCCCCAGCACGAGAGAGCTTCTGCCAAACCGGCGGTCATCGGCTCCGGGGGGACTAACCCCGGTGACTTTCCGGTTTGTTCAGGAGTGAGGATACTGACGAGTTGGCACACGGAGACGCTTGTGGGAATGAAGGGCCCCAGATCCACGTTGGATTTTTGTGAGTACAGGCCACCCCGACCCTGTCGCTCCTAGAGATGATCTGTAGCTCGGCGCCCACCCAGTGACCCACACTTGCAGGCCGGGAGGGATGCGGGGACCCCCATGGTCTGGGTGGTGCTCCCGGCTTGGACACCCCCTCCCTGCCCGCTTCGGTGGCTCACGTGAGGGGACAGCGGTGGCGGGAAGGAGGGCTGGGGAAGAGCGGCTCCACTGCCGTCCCCCAGCACTGAGGGTCACGGCTGGCAGCTGTCCCCTCATGGAGCTGGGCCCCCGGGGCCGTAAGCAGGGGGCACGGGACGCCCTGGGCAGTGGCCGCACGGCCGGCCCGGAGTTGCCTCTGTCCGCGGCCGCACGGAGCACGAGCAGCTGAGGGCCGCTGCTGGAGGTCAGGCACCAGGAGGTGCCCGCTGCGGGGGTTGCGCAGCTCACGAGCTTCTCTTTTATTTCCTAGGCTCGACAGCGCCGGCGAGTGTCTTCTTGTGAACGTGCTCCAACTGAAGAATATTGCGGGGCTGGTCATGAAGGAGGACTGCAAGATGTAAGCTGGCTTGGCGGCAGCGGTTTGCCTCGGGGACCCGGGGACCACCCCCGGCCCGCGGTGGCAGCTCCTGGGCCGCCTGCACACGGCGCGGCTCGCTCACCTGTTCTGCTCGGCACTTGCGGGAGGGCAAAGCCCGTTTGGGAACCTGAGGTCCAAAGTTGATTCCTGATAAGATACCGGGCGGTGTCTGAATAGACCGGATTGGAAGTTTTAAGAAGAGTGGCCGATGTAGTGGCGCTCCGCTCTGTGATCCTGCGAAGTGAATGCAGAGGCTTCTGGCCGGGACCAGGGGCCCTTGTCTGAGCGAAGGAGAGGGAAAGTCGCGTTGTTGCCTTTGGAGGGCGCGACCTCTGTGAGCTCCGTGGCCCAAGAGGGCTGCCCAGCGGGTCCCACTCGCCAGGCGAAGAGCATACCAGTCAGGGGCCATTCAAGCCCAAGGGTGCAGTCCCCTTGCATGAGTCTTTACAAACTTGTCCTCTAAAGAGGGCCCTGGCCTAAGGCATTGGGAGCAACCCGGTTGTAAGTGGCTGAGGGCTCACCCTGGGATTTTGCTCACCCTGATGGCGTACTTCGCGGCATTCACCAGTGTTTGAGCTTCTCCTTTGTTCCCTGCTGAGAGTGGACAGGGCAGGAAGCCCAGGCTGGTGTGAATGGTCTTGGAGGCAAGGCAGGCAGAGCTTGAAGAGGGAGCCAAGAGGCCATGGAGAGATCAGTGCAGGTGGCTTCCCAAAAAGCTGGTGAAAGCAGGACCTGTTTGACTCCTTCCAAAGTCATAACTACTGACTTGTGAGCCTTTCTCTTTGTGAGCGTTTTTCCCTCCTGATCTCCAGGGGCACGTAAATTCTTTGGGCTTACTCTTAGGTGAGAAAAGGACCTTTTCCAAAAGACTTTAAGGTTCTGCCCGTGGGCATCCGAACAGGGAAACATACATGTGTATATGTGTGTGTGGTTCATGCATTTCTTCGCACAGATCTGTCAGTAAGTGTCGCCTCTGTTTTTTTCTTCCCTCTTTCTGGTTCCAGACACATCCGCGTCTATTTGCCGCCGATCGACTCTGGCACCCCAAACACTTACTGCTCTAAGGCTCTGGAATTCCAGGCCCCCCTGGTATTTAATGAAATTTTCAGAATCCCTGTGCATTCAAGCATGTTGACGTTGAAGTCACTTCAATTATATATATGTTCAGTGAATCAGCAGCTGCAGGAAGAACTGCTGGTATGTTCTTTCTCCTCCCTCCCCCTCTCTCCCTCCTCCCCCCATTTCCTTTCTGCTCTCCTCCCCCCCTTCCTTTCTTTGTGTTCCGATCAGTCTTTGTCTCTCTCCTGTCCCTTCTCTTCTTGTCTTCCTGCCTTTTTTGTGTGTGTTTCATTCTTTCTTGTCGCTCCATCTTTTGTCCTCTCTTTGTTTTTGTCTTCTTTATCTTTCTGCCTGCCTCTCTCTTCTTTGTCTTGGTCTCTCCCTCCCCTCATTCCTTCCTGTCTCCCTCCTACCCACCCTCCCCTCCTGCCTTTTTCCTGTGGTGGGTTGCTTAGAAATTGTCATCATGTGAAGCGATCTTTGTAGCTGGGAGTACAGAAAGGGATTTGTCTTGCCAGGTACACTGTACTTTAAATATATTATCTCAACTAATACTTGCAAGACTTCTGTATTGCCCTATATTGCTTCCAGTTGAGGGAACTAAGTGGGGTTGAGAAATTGGGCAAATAAAAGTAGAGGATGGTCAGTTAAATGTGAATTTCAAATAAACTATGGATTCTTTTTTAACATAAGTATGTCCCATGCAATATTTGGGACATACTTAATGCTTTAAAGAAATCCATTGTTTATTTGCAGTTCACATTTACTGGCTACTCTGTATTTTATCTGGTACTCCTTGAACTAAGACCACGAGCAGCTTGTGTTCAGTGCCCCAACCATGCACTGGCCAGGGCCATGACTTGGAAACCAGGATGGTTTCTTTGTGAGGTTGGAATTTCTCCCCTTGGTCTCACCCCTGGCAGTAGAATTAGATGGTGGCGTTCAGCCAGCCCTGTCTTGTTTCAGAAATCCCTGAGCGACTCCACAGCTCATCAGTGGGCAGACCCTGAGCCTGACCTCCCACCCCCACCCCCAGGTTGTCCACTCTCTGCCCCTGTCCCCCTCCTGGCACCTCCCCATGGGGCCGAAGCAGCGGGCCAGGAGCCTCAACAAGATCCTCTGCTACCACTTTGATTTTACTGCAGTCCTTTGAAGAGCAATGACACATTCTGCCTTTCTGGTTACGACTGAAGGGCCACCTTGATGTTTTACAAGATTCCCCTTGGTTGTTAAGGTGAAATCATTCAGTTCTGCCTTTTTTCCCCCTAAACACTCGTGCAGGGCATTGCTCAGATCAACCTGGCCGACTACGACGGGTCCAGCGAGATGCAGCTGCGCTGGTACGCGGTGCAGGTGTTCAGCAGCTGCGGGCCGCCCAGGGCGAGGGAGAGCGAGCAGCCGGGGGGTGCCGCCGGGGACCCCGCACAAGCTGCCGCCGCGGGAAAGACGGTACGTGTGCCCGCCTCTCCCGCCGCCGCCGCCCGCTGTCACGGGGCTTCGTCTCTCACGAGCGTCTCCGCACACTTAGTGTGGGAGCGTTAGCGGTGCCCGAGGGCAGGTTCAAGGGGAGGCCCGGGAGCGGGAGGCCTCGATGCATATGGCCCTTCGTGACGGTGGCTTTAATGCAGGCGAGCGACACACAGGTGGTTTTAACGTTTGCGCCCTCGGAGCTGCACGAGGTGGCCCGGCCACGTCCCGCTGGCCCGCGGCGTGCGCTTCTTGGCCCTGGAGAGCCCGCGAGGGCGGCCCGCCACGGCTCAGGGGCGCCCCTGTGCCCCCCGCAGGACGCGGTGACGGCGCTGCTGGCCAGAACCACAGCCCAGCTGCAGGCCGTGGAGCGCGAGCTGGCCGAGGAGCGGGTGAAGCTGGAGTACACGGAGGACGAGGTCCTCGAGATGGAGCGGAAGGAGGAGCTCGCCGAGGCCGTGTCCGAGAGGTACCCGAAGCGGCCCGTCGGCCAGGCCTGCGCCCGGTAGAGGCCGCCCTGCAGCGGCGGCGGCGTAGAGTAGATGGGCGAGCGCCTCGAGGGAACGGACTGCTGTCTGATCCCTTCTGCAGGCACCGTGGTACTGCTTTACTTCCACGTTTTTCCACGAAGAGCATCCTGTTTCCACAGCTTCCCGCGGCTTCTGAATACCTTTGCCTGAATTTGCTGCAGGGAGGGAGAGGGCATGGCCGAGGGGTGGAGTATGGTATTCGGGGACTGGCGGGAAGCCGGGCGGGGCTGGGAGCCAGGGCTCGGGTTGCTGACCTCTTCAGCAGCTGCAGCTGGCTGGTGGGGACACACAGAGCGTCTCACTGAAGGCCCTGTCCCGTGGTGTCCCCTAGAAAACAGGCCCTTTGACTTGATGGGAAGAGCGCCTGTGTGCGGTCGTGGGCAGCACGTGGGTCCCGTTGGGTGCGTCCGCGGCCGTGCGTGGCGTGCGGCAGGGCACCCGCTCCCGTGACGCGCACTTGGCTTTTTTCAGTTTTGTAAGGAACAGTGTACTTTATTTTTGTGACACTGTAGTTCTGGCGAGGGGTTTTTACCAAATTCAGTGGAGGGTAGGCAGAACGTTTTATGCACGGGAGGAGGAGGAAAGGGAAGGATCCACAAAATGCAAAACACGAAATCCTGGAGAGCTGTTAGCATGGGCTCCACTACACATTAGTACAGTGCACTGGAGAATTCCTGATAAAGAACAGAAGGCAGGGTGGACTGGAGAAGTTGGGGAAGAGAAGAGGAAGGGAAAGAAGGCCACCTGAACACACGTGTTGTGGGTTTTCGCAATGTCTGCCTTTAGGAGTTGGCAAGCCGACTCCGTGGACAGTGGCTGCAGCAGCTGCGCCCAGACCAGCCCCCCACACCCCGAGCCCTGCTGTGTTGGCGTCGACCCCCTCCATGGACACGCATTTGCTGGCCAGGCCGATCCCTACAGCCCCAAGAAACTTCAGCCTCCACCTCTGAAGGTAAGTGGAAACGGTCAGGGGGCTTCTGGGGTCCCCTGATGTTCTGCCGCCCAACCCCGGGCACGGCCCTGGAAGGAGGGCGTGTGCACCCTCCACGTGAAACGGGAGGGGGTGGGTGGACTAGATGGACGAGATGAAGCTGACAGGCTCCAGTGCGAGAGTAGAATGGTGTGGCTTACCTGCAGACACTCCCCGTGACCGTGACCGTGGTGACGGTGTGGTGGGAAACGGACCGTGCTGTCGGATCGGGGGGCCATAGACAAGGGGGCATTTCACGGAGAGCCGAGGGAAGGAAGGGAAGGGCTGAGTCTGTAAATGGCTCAAAATGGGCACAGCAGGTACCATAGACATGTCTCTCCACTCTCAACTGAAAAGAAAGGGGTGCCTGGGTGGCTCAGATGGTTAAGCGTCTGCCTTCAGCTCAGGTCATGATTCCAGGGTCCTGGGATCGAGCCCCGCATCGGGCTCCTGGCTCAGCAGGGAGCCTGCTTCTCCCTCTCTGTCTGCCTCTCCCCCCGCTCTCATGCTCTCTCTTTCTTTCTGTATCTCTGTGTCTCAAATGAATAAATAAAATTTAAAAAAAAAGAAAAAAGACAGCTACAGCTAGAAAGGGCAGATTGGTACTCCATGTTTCCCGGTGATGGCCTGTTCCCATCTTCAGGGCCCCGTACGGCTCAGGAGGTCTCATGTGTGATCGCTTGGAAGTGTCTCATCTCTTTGCTCCCTTTGCGACATTAGGCGCTACAAAGTGCCCCTTCGCCCCTTCTGTTCACCCAATCTTAGCTGTGCTCACGGCCACATCTTCAGCGAGGAAGTCTTTCATGTTTGCCATGACAGAGTCTGATGAAGCCTGTGAGGTTGGGAGACACTGAATCCATGCTCTATGGAAAGTTTTTTCCCAAACTGTTCAACTCCTCGAAACGTTTTATCACCATGGGCCCCACTGTCACCCCAAAGCACGAGTCCCGAGAGACGTGGCATCAGTTTCCCAAGCTGCACACGTGCGTGCGACCCCTCTAAAGGAGCTGTTCTGTGGCCCAGCCTCCCAGTGGTTGCTGGTGGTCAGCGTTTTAAGACCTTTAAAAGCATGGGCTCAAATGGGGGAGGGGGCTGTGGGAGGCGAGTTTGGTGTGTTGTCGTCATCCCCACCCCCACCCCCACCCCCGATTTTAATTTTGAAATACTTCAAATCTACAGACAGGTTGCTAGAGTAATAGAACAAATACCCACATGCCCTTCACTGGAGCTCCCCAGCTGTTCGTTCTTGACCACGTTTGTGTTCTCTCTTTGCGTGCGCACGTGGGTAGGTGCTAGGCCGTGCAGATGCAACAGTGAAGAAAATAAACGGGAAATCCTGCCCTCCAGGAGGAGGCAGGCAACAGCATCACTCAGGAAAACACAGCAGGCTTGAGAAGA
Source organism: Mirounga angustirostris (assembly GCF_029215605.1). Taxonomy (NCBI): domain Eukaryota; kingdom Metazoa; phylum Chordata; class Mammalia; order Carnivora; family Phocidae; genus Mirounga; species Mirounga angustirostris. The sequence continues at coordinate 7,034,778 of NW_026991719.1, forward strand.
GGGGCTGCTGGAGGACTAGATGGTAGGGAAGGTGGGGTTTGCGTTTTTAGAAAGATTTCCTATTTTAGAAGGGGTTTATATTTAGAAATATAGGTTTGCACTTATATTTTAGATCAGGATCGTAAAGCGGTGCAGCTTCTATGGATAACAGCATGGAGGTTCCTCAAAAATTTAAAAATAAGGGGCGCCTGGGTGGCTCAGTTTTTAAGCGTCTGCCTTCAGCTCAGGTCATGATCCCAGGGTCCTGGGATCGAGCCCCACATCAGGCTCCCGGCTCGGCGGGAAGCCTGCTTCTCCCTCTCCCACTCCCCCTGCTTGTGTTCCCTCTCTCGCTGTGTGTCTCTGTCTGTCAAATAAATAAATAAAATCTTAAAAAAGAAAATTTAAGGGCGCCTGGGTGGCTCAGTTGGTTAAGCGACTGCCTTCAGCTCAGGTCATGATCCTGGAGTCCCGGGATCGAGTCCCGCATCGGGCTCCCTGCTCGGCAGGGAGTCTGCTTCTCCCTCTGACCCTCCTCCCTCTCATGCTCTCTGTCTCAAATAAATAAATAAAATCTTAAAAAAAAAAAAAAAAAAAAGAAAATTTAAAAATAGAACTCCTGTATGATCCAGCAATCCCACTTCTGGATATATCCAAAAGAATGGACATCAGGGTCTCCAAGTATTTGCATGCCCATGTTCCTAGCAGCATTATTCAGGATAGCCTTAGAGATCGAAGCACCCCGAGAGTCCATCTTCGGATGAATGGATAAGGAAAAGGTGGTCTGTCCATACAGTGGAATATCATTCAGCCTTAAAAAGGAAGGAAATCCTCTTACATTCTACAACATAGGCAAACCTTAAAGACATTGTGCTAAGTGAAATAAGCCAGCCACGGAAGGGCGAATACTGCGTGATTCCACATACAGGAGGTCGCTAGAGTATTCAGATTCATATGGACAGCAAGTACAAAGGTGGTCGGTAGGGGACAGGAGGATGGGGAGTTGTGTCATGGGCTCAGAGTCATTTTGGGAAGATGAAAAAGTTCTAGAGCTCTGTTTCCCAACCATGTGAATATATTGAACACTACTGAACTATACACGGAAAAATGGTTAAGGTAAATTTTACGTGTTTTTTACAATGAAAAAGAATGAAAGGTCGTGGAAGCCTCACTGAGAAAGCAGTTTTTGAGCAGAAGCCTTAAGGCAGGAGTCTCAGGAGCCTTGTGCGGGGCTGGGGAAGAGCATTCAGGTACAGAGAGTTGCAAGTGCAGGCCCACAGGTGGGGGTGTGGGGGGACTGATGAGAGAACAGCAGCGAGACCAGTGTGGGGCAGGGGGTTGTCAGAGCCAATGATAGAGGGAAGGGAAAAGACCAAATCATGTAGGGCCCACTCCAGACTCTCCCTTTTCTCTGAGATGATTGGGAAGGTGGTGGGTGGTTTTGAGCCCGGGGTTGACGTGATCTGACTTAAGGTTTTCCGTGGATTTTTCTTTCCTTCTTTCTTTCTTTTTTTTTTTTTTTTTTTGAGAGAGTGTGCATGCGAGTGGGTGGGGCGGTGGGGGGAGAGGGTGAGAATAGCCCAAGCAGACTCCACACTGAGTGCAGAGCCCAACGCAGGGCTGGATCTCATGACCCTGAGATCATGACCTGAGCTGAAATCGAGAGTTGGACGCTTAACCAACTGAGCCACCCAGGCGCCCCATGATTTTTCCTTTTCTAAAATAATTTTTTGGCATGAAATTTATAGAAAATGAAGTGAACTTATTTCACAGTGAACAGTTCAGGGGCATTTAATATGTTCACAATGTGGGCAACCACCACTCTGTCTAGTTCCAAAACATTTCCATCATCCCTAAGTAAAGCCTCGCACCTATGAGACTGTCACTCCCCAAGCCTCTGGCAACCATCGATCTGCTTTCTGCCTAGGAATTTGCCTGTTCTGGGAGCTTCTCTCTGTTTCATGGCTGAGTAGTATTTCCTTGATTGGTATGCCTCCCTTTGTTCATCCATCCATCTATGCATGGACATTCGGACTGTCTTTACCTTTTGGCTACATGAATAATGCTGCTGTGAATGTTTGCGTGCAAGTATTTGTTTGCACACCCGTTTTCAGTTATCTTGAGTGAATCTCTAGGAGTGGAATTGCTGGGTCTAACTTCAGCTTTACCAGGATCTCCCGTGTTGCTGGATTGAGAAGAGACTGAAGGGGGGGAAGGAGGTGTGGAATTGGGGAGACCGGCCAAAAGCTTCCTGTGCCAGTTGGGCATGAGATGATGGTGACCCAAAGGGAAGTCTGATGAAAAGTGGTCAAACCATGCGTCCTCATGGGGCACCTGGGTGGCTCAGTTAGTTAAGCATCTGCCTTCGGCTCAGGTCTGGGATCGAGCCCCGCATCGGGCTCCCTGCTCAGCGGGAAGCCTGCTTCTCCCTCTGCTGCTCCCCCTGCTTATGCTTTCTCTCTCTCTTTCTGTCAAATAAATAAATAAAATCTTTAAAAAAAACCCAAAAAAACAAGCTTCATCATAAACCTGGAGCCAGTAGGATTTGGTCTCGGACTACATACAGTGTGTACGAAAGAGAGCAGAGTCCAGGATGGCACGAAGATTTTTTTTTTTTTTTTTTTTTTTTGGCACGAACAATTGGAGAGTAGAGATGATTCCTATAGGAGGAGATGCGTGTGTAGCGGGGAGGAATATCAAAAATCGTTTTGGACATCAACGTGAAATGCCAGTTAGAACTCTGAGTGGAAAAGACCAGGGAGGTTCATGTGAAGCTTATTGCTCATGTTCTAGAAAAAGTCATGGTAATAATGAACTACTACTCTCTAGGTCGATAAAGAAACCAACACAGAAGATGTCTTCCCAGAAGAAGTAGCGAGTCTTCCGAAGGAGAGGCCCAGCCGCAGGGCTCGCGGGTCGCCTTTCGTTCGGAGTAGCACAATTGTGCGTTCGCAGACCTTCTCCCCTGGGGCACGAAGCCAGTACGTTTGCAGAGTAAGTTGAAATTCCTTTGCCTCTTGACTGGAACGTCTTCTTTTTTCTTTTCTTTTTTTTTTCCCCTTTGTCATGTTTTATTTTTACTGTTCATGCTGAAAGACCTGTGCGTTCGTTCCCCCAAGTGCCGATAATGCGCAGCCACACGGGGGGCTATGCGATCAGTATGGTGGCCCATCTACCCCTCGCCCATGCATATCTCACTCTGGATTTCTTCAAGATTCTGATACATTTCTCCCCGGATTTTCAGTTTGTATGTGTACCAACTCATGTTCGGGAAGCAGGGCGAATAGGAGTAACAGGTTGGAACAGGGAATATCCTGAATTGGGTGGAGATTGTTAAGTCAGGCCACTGAGTGGTCCGAAGTCCTGAAGTGCAGCTTAGCTGGGTCCCAGGGTGGACGGCAGCCTTGAAGACTCGGGGCACTGAGACAGGGTTCTGACCCCCCAGCCCGTAAATTCTCACCCCAAGGTGATGGCAGGAGACATCGCGTGGTTCTCAGCCTGGGCTGTACCGTGCAGTGAAGTCGTGGAGGCGGGCGCTTCACAGAATGCTGGTGCCTGGGTTCCACCCCCAAGGTTCACTGCGGGTCAGGGTGGGGCCTGGACATCAGAGCTTGGGGAAGAGCCCTGATGATTCTGATGCTGAGAACCCCGCTGCGGTCCTTGAAGATAGGACGGAGGTTGGAGGTTGGCCGGCAGTGGTGGTGTGACAGTGACAGGATGGATTAGGAAAGAGAAGGCAATTGGAAGGGTAAATGGTCACGACACAGTGGCCTGATGGGGCTGTTTGGATCGAGGAGAGCTTTGACCCCTCCCGCCTCCAAACTGGGCTCGTTGAAGTAAAGCCCCTTCCCTTGACGGGGACTGCCAAGGAGCTGGCTCTGGTTGGGCAAAACCAAAGTTCAGTCATACGAGAGAAACGGGCTCAGATGTGTGCTAGAGACACCGGGAGTATGGTTCACGGGTCCCCTGGCCCGTGCTCAGGGTCAGGAACTTGCTGGGACCCACAGAACTCGGCAAAGCCGTTAGATTCACTGTTGTGGTTTATTACGGTGAAAGGATGTAGACCAAGGTCAGCAGAGAGGAGGCACGTCGGGCAGCACTCAGGAGAGACCTGCCGCAGGCCTCCGGGTCTCTTCCAGCGGGATTGTGCGGATGGTCTGGTCACCTGTCACTGCTGGGAGAAGCCACACGCGTGGAGTATTGCCAACCGGGGGTTTTGTGGAAGGTTGGTCACACAGGCAGAGCTGACTGCCTGCATGCCTGACCTTCGTCTCTAGAGGTCAAGCTGATGGCCTAAGGCCCCCGCTATAAGTCACATTGTTAGCAGAGACTGTGTGGCCTGGCTCGAGGTCCCCAGGTAAACAGAGACACTCAGGCAGGACATCCCAGGGGGTTACGGGTCACTTCCCAGGAGCTGGGCAAGGACCAAACCTTTCTTGGAGCAAGGTTAATCCTTTATCCCACGGCGGGAGTGGGGGGTCCCAAGCTGCCCCTGGGCCATTTGCAAGACCTGCTGCGCGTCTCCCCACAGAAGCCAGGTGTCCCGTCGTGGCTGCCCTGGGTCCCACGGCATCCGGCTCGGGCACCCCCGCTCCATGAGGCTGTAGCCCCGTGGGGGCTCGTGCTTAACCAGACACCTACCCGGAGGCGCTAGACCCAGGGCTGCCCTCAGGTCCCTTCCCCACTGTGGGCTGTTGCCGACCCACCGCCGAGTGGGCTCGGGTCCGCTGGGTGAGAAGGGCGGTGCAGGGAAGGAGGAAGTCGTCTACCTCCCCAGAGGAAGGCGTCCGGCTCCTGTGCGGGTTCTGTGCCCTGCGTAAGAGCATGCATGTCCGGGGGACGCTGGGAGAGGCCTTTTCGTTCTTACCTGTCGGTCACGCTGGAGTGAGGGCGCGTATACGCCGCCGTGCCCTGGCCTTTCCGGAGTATTTGGGGTTAGTTGGCGTGGAAAAGAAGGCCACGAAGGCAAGGACTTTGCCTTTCCCACAGATACGCATTGATCCAGAAGCAAGAAGCCGCCGCCGAAGGTCTTGGCTCCTATAAAGAAGGTGTTACTTCTTTGTCTTTTTAGACGCAGACCTTTTCCCTCGACTGGCAGAGTGGATGTCAGTGCCGCTGGCTTGTCCTCCTACCAGGAGGGGGGTCTCTTTCTGGAAAGTCATTGTTCCCCAGCTCTTGGCAAAGCCAGGAACAGAGCGAATGAGGAGGACGTGTAACGTGAAGGGCGGTGGGGGGTCGGTTTGCTTATTTGGTCTGTTCTGGGTTGTCTTTAGTTTTACTTGGTTCTTGGCGTGGGGGACGTTGCGTCCTCACTGAGACCAGAAGGCTTGGTAGACGTGCCAGCTGTTGTCCGTGCGTTTGGGTCCCCGTGAGGAGAAGTGAAGTCACGCAGTTCAGCTACACAGAGAGAATGAAGACTGCACTTCTGAGAAAGTGTTTCTGAACATCATTCTTTTTGGCACAGCTTTATCGTAGTGACAGCGACAGTTCGACGCTGCCCCGGAAGTCCCCGTTTGTCCGAAACACCCTGGAAAGACGGACCCTCCGCTATAAGCAGGTGCGTGCCACGTAAACTAATACGGAGCCTGGACTTAGCCTGGGAGCTATTTTTACAGAACTTAGAAGGTAGTATTTCAGGTAACATTAATTTAAAGGTAATATGTTTGTTTTTTAAAAAGGTATTTATTTCCTTATCGAGGTATAATTCTTAGAAGCGTAACGTCAAAACGTTACCACTCTTAATTTCCTAGGATAACATCATGATCTGAGATAATTCATGATCTTTACCTTTTTAAATATAATAAATTAACGAAGAGCCGGGCGCCTGGGTGGCTCAGTTGGTTCAGCGACTGCCTTCGGCTCAGGTCATGATCCTGGAGTCCCGGGATCGAGTCCCGGGATCGAGTCCCGCATCGGGCTCCCTGCTCGGCAGGGAGTCTGCTTCTCCCTCTGACCCTCCTCCCTCTCGTGCTCTCTGTCTCTCATTCTCTCTCTCTCAAATAAATAAATAAAATCTTTAAAAAAATAAAAAATAAAAATAAATAAATTAACAAAGAGCCAACCAACCTATACAGAAGACTCTCTTTTGACGAGGGAGTAGGAGTATGTATAGTTGAGAAATCGGTGCTTTTCAGCATAGAGCAGTCTTCTGCAAAGGCCTGTCCTGCTTGCATTGACTTTACCCAGCGAGTGTTTCCTCCACACGGCGTCAGTTTACAGAGTTTTGCTGCTTTCTGTTTGTAAGCGAGTAGTTCCTTGTCTTTTTCAGGCTAAGATTCTTTTAAAGAGATACTAGTAGATCCAACTGTGTGTGTGCTGCCTGTGTTTAGAGCGCTGTTGACACCTCGGACTGGGTCACTGTTGTGGGGACTGCCCTGCGCGCCACCCCCCCCACCTTGTGACAGCCAAACGTGTCTCCAGACACTGCCCAGCGCCCCCGGAGGGCCAAGTCATCCCTGGTTGAGAACCGCCGAGCTCTGCTATGAATTGAGCAGTGCTTTTAAGTGAACTTGTACTTCTTAAATCGTACCATGTCTTTGCATTCCAGTTCCGTACGTGGGCAGAATAGTGTCACGTGTGTGTAAAAAGCCTACAGTTATCCAGCGCACTGAGCAACGCTGGTGTGTGTTTCGGTAACTGCCTTTCCTGAGGTCGTTTCCCTTTGGATGGGAAATAACTGTTCTCAGCGCCACACAAAAAAGTCTTCTCTCATCTTAGTTTTCTTACACATGGCAGGTTTGCTTACTTGAGGCTCATATGGGGAGGAAAGGTTTTGACAGCTTGTGTGTGTGAATGTATAATCTTAAACAAAAAGCACTCAGATGGTTTGCGACATGCTTTTCCCCCTTTATACCATGGATCATTTAAGATTTTCCAGTATATTTTTTCTACTTTTTACAGTGGCTGTATTTTATGCTGACCTTATAATTCACTTAATCCATTTTCTCTTGTCACATATTTAGGTTTTCTCTGTCCTGAACTTGAATTGCATCACTTTTGCATGTCATGAGTTGTGCCTTTCAAAGGCAAGTCAAAATGAAATTTCAGAACCAAAGAAAATGCGTGGCTTGATGTGTATTGTCAAGTAGAACTTCAGAAAGATTGTACCCATTCTTTATTTACTTACTTGTAAGACTATACCCGTTTTTGACCCCACCAGCTCCATATGGGATGGTCTCTTTCTCCACACTTTTGCAAACGCACGGGTCACCATTAAAGCAGACCACTAGCGTCACTAACTTGATATTGAACTGGAGACTTAATCTCGCCCAAATCTGGTTGACACCGGCCACACGTAGAGAGACACCCGTCCCCCTTCGTTGTGGAAGGACCTCGCAGACGGCCGCGGCGCCCCGGTGCCGGCCCAGCGTGTGTGCTCACAGCTGCCGTCTCCCGCAGCCCTGCAGGTCCTCCCTGGCCGAGCTCATGGCCCGCACCTCCCTGGACCTGGAGCTGGATCTCCAGGCCTCCCGAACGCGGCAGAGGCAGCTGAACGAGGAGATCTGCACCCTGCGTGAACTGAGGCAGCGCTTAGAAGACGCGCAGCTCCGGGGCCAGACGGACCTGCCCCACTGGGTGCTGCGGGACGAGCGATTCCGGAGCCTGCTGAAGGAAGCAGAGAGGCAGGTGAGAGGCCGGGGCCCTGCCTGGAGAGACCTGCCACGGAGTCCCTCTGGCGTCCTGGGCCCGCCTGGTCATGATGATGGAGCAGCTGTAAACACTCCGAGTGCTCGTCTGAAGGAGCTGGGTTTCTCCCTCCCCACGTGGGCCAGGCAGCTGGTGTTCCCAGTGGCAATGACAGCTGCCTCGGGTGGGGGGCTGCTGGAAGGAAGGCTCCCCAGGCCCCCCTCTGGCATGGCCACCCTCCGCTTTGTAGTGGAATGTTCTGGGTCCGGTGTCTGCCAGGCATGACCCCAGGGACCCCAGTAGCTCCTGTGAAGATTCCCTGTAGCAGGCGTGTGTGTGGATGGGGCAGGCCTTTCTCCCCTCGGGAGCCCAGGGCTGGGAGTAGCTTTGTTCCTTCTTCCTTAAAACTAGAAGTAAAAAATGTCTCGTTCATCCAATGGTGCCGTTCCAGACAAGACAGACAAAACTTGACTTCCATAAAGAACAGGCAGCTGAGAAGATGCTGAAGAAGGCCTCCAAAGGGGTCTGCCAGCTGCGTGGGCAGAAGCGCAGAGAGCCCATCCAGGTGCAGACCTTCAGGTAGGGAAGGCCGCAGGCCCCACTTGCTTGCTTTCCTTTTCCTGTCATACCTTTGCCGTCATAAAAAGTAAGTATTTTAAAAAAACCCACGGGCAGTTCAGAATAAAACCAGAATCCCCACTGCTAATAGCATTTTGACTTTTTCTTCTTTTGATCCTTTTTGTCTAGACACTGGTTTTCTTCATGCTGCTTGTCATAATGCGGGTTCGAGTTTGCATTTTGCTTTTTTTTTTTTATAAAAATATCCTGTGTGGGGCGCCTGGGTGGCTCAGTCGGTTAAGCGACTGCCTTCGGCTCAGGTCATGATCCTGGAGTCCCGGGATCGAGTCCCGCATCGGGCTCCCTGCTCGGCGGGGAGTCTGCTTCTCCCTCTGACCCTCCCCCCTCTCATGTGCTCTCTCTCTCATTCTCTCTCTCAAATAAATAAATAAATAAATCTTTAAAAAAAAAAAATATCCTGTGTTTCCACATAATCTGTTGTCTTTTTTGGCTGTAATGTTTCATCTCAGATATAATTTGCCTAACTACTCTATTTTATAACCTTCTTTCCAAATACTTGCTATTGTGAACAATATATATCTATTCACACGTATTACCTTTGCCTTTTTACCTAACTTTTGATTGAAGCGTAACAGATGTACAGGAAGGCGTGCATTTTGTATGTGTGAAGCAGTTCGGTGAGACGTCCCACCTCTGCACGGCAAGAATCGAACACTGTCGGTGCCCCCCCCCTTGATTTCCCACACCAGAATAACCACAGTTTTGAATTTGAATGGCGTACGTTAGTTTTCCCTGTTTTTGTTTTTCGTATGAGGAGAATTAACAGCGACATCTATATTCTTTTGTGTCTGACTTTTTAAAAAATCAAGGCAAAATTCACATAGCATACAAGTCACCGTTTTAAAGTGAGTGACTCCATGGCATTTAGTGTAGTCACAGTGAGGTGGAACCGCCCCCCTGTCCTGTTCCAGAACATTCCTTCACCCCCGAAGGAAACCCCGTCCCCATGAAGCAGCCACTCCCCGTTTCCCCCTCCCCACAGCCCCTGCCCCCCCCCCCCCCACCGCCCCAGGCTGCTTTCGCTCTCTCTGGCTTTGCCAATTCTGGGCGCTCCATGTAAGTGGAGTCCTGCACTATGTGATCTTTTGTGCTTGGCTGCTTTGACTTAGGATAATGTGTTAGAACCTCAGTCCTTTTTATGGCTGAATAATATGTGTCCTTTAGCCTTAATTTTTTTATACCCTGACTTTTCACATCCCCATCATAAAGGGACCTACAGCACTGTAACTGTCTTGCTTCAGTCATGATTTAGAACTCCTTCATTTGTATAGCTTTTCATATTCATTCGTTTGTTAATAGAGCAAATATTTGTAGAGCACCTTCTACACAACAGGCACTCCTCTAGGCACCGCAGACAGCCCTTACCCTCATGGGGCTTCCTGACGTCTGTTAAAATTTAGAGAATCCGTATACAGACAGATGTGTTGTTAGGAATTGAAGTTCACATTTTTGTATGAGTAAGAGAAGCTGTCATTGATATGAGAGCTTTCGTTGCATTTATATCCACTTCTAACCTGTAATCCTTTCCAATCCCAGGGAGAAGATAGCATTTTTTACAAGACCAAGGATTAACGTACCTCCTCTGCCTGCCGACGATGTTTGATACAGTGCTTTGTACACATGAAGTATTTATCTGCCTGGTTTGTTTTCATGAAGTTCTTAGACTAGCTAAATTTGTCCTTAAAATATTTGTGCAAAGCTATTAATATACACACTTTGTAAAAAACACACACATATATCTATACATATATATTTTATAATAGTGACGGCAACAGGGCTTGGTTTTTCCTTGTTGTGAAATTGACATCTCTGAAGACAGGTTATTTTATAAAAGATCAACTATCGTGTTAAGAGTGTACAGTTTTTACGCTGTTTTATTTGACTTAAAGGCTGGAAGACAGAAACAAAGTGAGTTCAGGCAAATTCACTGTATTGTAATTTATTTATAGTACTTTTTTTTCCTTGAAGGAAAATACTGACTTTAAGATGTATTTTAAGACTAAACTTTTGTGCTTCAGTACTTGTCATGCTGTAGAATGGGACTTTGGGGCCGGTTTTGTTTCTGACACCCAAAACGCAAACACTCTGCTGGATTCGTCACTCGTATCAGTTTCCAAAATGTGTATTTACCGTGTATCTTGTACACGCCGCACTCCGCGTTCGCTTCCGATCCCGGCCGCGCGTGCGTTGCCGAGCTGTGTCCCGCGCGGACTGCGCACCGACAGCCTCTCCTGTTGTCTTGTGCGACGTTGTGTGCTCCCTGGGAGTCTGAGGGGGGCCCCGGGCCTCAGCCGCCTGTCCGGCGTGGCTGGCCACACTGCCTGCCCTCACCAGACCACAGGCAGCCCCCGCCTTGGGTCCGCCCCATCCGATCATGACCAGCGGGGCCGCGTGGAGCTCCTGCACTATGACTCTGTCATGAAGGCAAGTGACGGGAACTAGGAGCGCGTGTGTCCAGACAATCCTTGAGTCCACGGATGGGCGTAGCGCTTATAACGTAGACGTGATGGCCTTTGAAGGCGCTTGTTTGAGGAAGGGAGCAGGCATGCGCGGGTAACGGCAGTTACCCAGCGAGTCACTGACAGGAGAGTATTTGATTTAAATCAAACTCCGACCCCTCCATACTGGAGTCTACCCAGTATTTGCTAAGAAATCTTAGAAGTAGTTCTTGAGGGGAAAAGAAATTTTATGTAATAAAATGTAATAAAAATATACCAATATTCTTTTAAAATGTCAAATGATCTAAATATTTTGCCGAACGCCTATTTATTATACATGAAATGCGCTCTCCCTTCCGAGGCCTCAGACCAGTCAACGAGGTGGGTCACACGAACCGTACAAGAAGACAGAACTCTCTTCCTAGATCTTTCTGCCCCTCCCTGGGAAAAGCCCACCTTGAATCAGAGTCTCTCTCTCTCTCTCCTCATTAGTCTGTAACCGCCCCCTTGTATAACCTGCCTGCCTTTTTACATTGTTAAAACTGAATTTTGTAGAAGCATTTCATTGGCACGAGGCCTGTCACAGACAGGGGGTTTGTCCCTGGCGCTGGGACTGAAGACGCCGTGCTCTCACAGCACGCGACCCCAGCTTTCTCTTTGTGCCTCTAGTCGCGCTGCTTTTTGTTGGCTAATTTCTCTGGGTACGTAACCCCCAACGGAGGTAGAGATGCGCCAGGTCCCAGAGCTTGCCAGAACCGCCCCCCCAGCCGAGCGCATTGCCAAGCAGGTGAGGACAATGGCAGGCCTTCTCTGTGCCCCCAGCTGATGATACTTTTAACTCCAAAAAAGAACTGCCACCAGACTTGGGCGTGTGGAGGGCAAATCATGCCCCTCTCAGGTGCCCTGCTCCCTGGCTACGGAAAGGTGCCCGGGAACCATTGCTTGGTGGCTGTTCCTCAGCACCTGCCACGTGGAGCACTCTCTGCGTGGGATGGGGGCTCGAGGCAACTTTTCTGCCAACCCCTATTAGTAGCAACGGGGGGGGGGCACCCACTGCGCCAATACAGAAGGCCCTCCACCCAGGGGTTTCAATTAACTTCACTGCCCAGTAGATCTAGGCTTCTGTTTGGGGTGCTTACCCCCCACACCCCAGAGTTTGGTTGTGTGTGTGTGTGAGTTGTTTTTTTTTTCAAGAAAAGCTCTTTGCCCCACCAGGAACAAACAGTCCCTACTCCAGTGGCAGTCCGAGGAGTACTTGGATTTGCCACCAGATTGACTTCTAATTGACTTCTCCCGCCTCCCTGCAAGGGTCTGCCTTTGCACCCAAATGGGACCAGAGTGAGCAGGAGAGAAAAGCCAGACAGATGGGGGAGGTAGAGGGTGATGGGCTCTGTGCGACACAGCCGAGCCGGCGGCGGGCAGAAGTCCCATGATTGGCTTCTCTCTCCTGACCTGGTTTTGCAGCTTCTTTCTAGTGAAGACTGCCGCCCCCCAGCGAATAGCCCACACGTCAGAAAGGTGAAGTCCTGTTGTCGGAAGGGCTGTTTCCATCTTCTGTTTGAATTTGCCCATAACCGTGCTTTGGGATAAGAAAGCTGCCCTGTTTGACCAGCACTTCCGGCCCAGAGACAATCCCAAGTCCGCCACCAGGATTCTTTAGAAGCAGTGCAATGAGTCAAAGGGAATTTGGTCTTCACGTCATCCGATCACTAAATTGTCACTGCTGAAATAAGTAACCTTCTGTCGTGGGAATAAGTTCTAATCAGTATTCATCTCTGTTTTTGTCACTCTTCCCTAATTGTGTCATTTGTATTGTTTGAAAGTATTCCTTCTATAAAATTAAACTAATCTGCCTTAAGAACAGAATGGAAATGCGTGACTTTTCTTTTTTTAAGCAAAATGTAATTACATGGACTTAAATATATAAGAATATACCAACTTTTTCGGGGCTCCTGGGTGGCTCAGTCGGTTAACCGTCTGACTCTTGGTTTTAGCTCGGGTCATGGTCTCAGGGTCATGAGATCGAGCCCCGTGCTGGGCTTTGTGCTCAGTGTGGAGTCTGGGATTCTCTCTCTCCCTCTGCCTCCACCCGTCCATCCCCTGTGCACGTGATCTCTCTCTAAATAAATCTTTTTTAGAAGTATTTTTTTTCAACATAAAAACAAAGATATAAAAGAATAGTAAAATGAACACACATGTGGCCCTCCCCCCTCTCAACGTGGATCAGTCACGGCCGACTGTTTCGTCTACATCTCTACCTGTCTCCCTTCCTGTGTTTCAGAGCAACTCCCACACACCTTCTCAGTTCAGCTGTAAATACTTTCAGTATGTATTGCTAAAAGAGAAAAGCATACACGGCATCCTCACATTTTAACATTTAATAACTTCTAATGTCATTAAATATCCAGAGTTCACTTTTCCAACTGTCTCGTGTCATTTTTTCACTGAACAGAATCCAAATATATATTTATTGGGGTTTTTTATGCCTATGGGGTTTTTTGGGTAACAGTTCTCTTGAGATAGAATTCACATACCATGTAGTTCACCTGTTTAAAGCATGTAATGTGTCAGTTTTGGGGATATTCGTAATTATGCAGGTGTGACACAATCAATTGTAGAACTTTCTCATCACCCCAGAAAGAAACCGCGGACCCATTAACAGTCACCCCCAATTCTCCCTCCCAACCCCTGGCAACCACTAATCTGTTTCCTGGCTCTCTGGATTTGTCTATCCTGGATACTGCGTGTAAACGGAATCATGCAATATGTAGCCTTTTGTGTCTGGCTTCCTTCTTCCAGCGTTGGGTTTTCCAGGTTCATCCACGTTGTCGCAGGTGTCAAGACTTCATTCCTTGTTATTGCTGAAGAATATCCCATTATGTGGACAGAGCACATTTTGTGTATGCATTCATCAGTCGATGGACATTTGGGTTGTTTCCACTCTGGGTAATATGAATGATGCTGCCACCATCATTCATGTTCCAGTTTTTGGGTGGCTGTATGTTTTCATTTCTCTTCGGCCTAAAGCTAAAGGTGGAATTGTTGGGTCAGACGGCAACTCTGTGATGAGCCTTTTGAAGAGCTGCCAGGCTGTTCGCCCAAGCAGCTGCACCGTTTTCCATCCCCACCGGCAAGGCACGAGGGTTCCGATTTCTCCACATCCTAACCAACACATGTCGTTTCGATCGTGGCCATCCTTGTAGGCGTGAAGTGGTATCTCACTGTAGTTGTGTCTGTCTTTAATCTACAGGATCTATAGTAACAGCAGGGTAATTTGTTGAAGAAACAAGACTGCATGTCCTCCGAGCCTCCCATGTTCTGGGTTTTGCTGATTGGCTCCCTGTGGTGGAGCTTAGCATGTTCCTGTGAATTCTAGTTTCAACGAATAAGTACTGGGGGGAAAGCTGTTGTTGAATCTAGAAGCTTGATCAGATTCCAGTTCATTTCCTTCCCTTTTTGCGGGGAGGGGCAGGGAACGGGTCACGAGAATTCCTATGTTCATCCATCAGTGACTTACAATATCTTTTTTTTTTAATGTTTGAAACTTGGCAGTCGATGCCTAGATCCATTAACTCACTAAGGTTGCACAGTGATGATACTCTAATTCTATTAATTTTTTAAAACTTACTTTGAAATACCTTTATAAAGAGAAACCCATCTATTTGGTTACCTAGTGGTACAGTGTGGGTAAACCAAGATAGATGCTTAATTTGTTTATTGACCAGTTTTGAAAATAATTATTGGGGCACCTGGGTGGCGCAGATGGTTAAGCATCTGCCTTCGGCTCAGGTCATGATCCTGGAGTCCCGGGATCAAGCCCCACATCGGGCTCCCTGCTCAGCGGGGAGTCTGCTTCTCCCTCTGACCCTCCTCCCTCTCATGCCCTGTCTCCCATTCTCTCTCTCAGATAAATAAATAAAAAATCTTAAAAAAAAAAAAATTCAGCAATGAAAAGCCTTCTGCAGACATTTTTTCTTGTTTTTGCCAGGGTTTCTGTGGGATAGATCCCTAGAAGTGGGAGCTCTGGGTCAAAGCATAAAGGCATATGGGGTTTTGCTGGGTATCCCCACATTTCTCTCATAGGGGCTGTGCCATACTGTGTTCTCAGCAGCGCTGTATGCACGGTTCCCCACAAGGTCACCAACGAAACGTCACATTGTAAGTGTTTGCCGCTCCAGAGATGAGAAATGATACCTCCGCAGGGTCTAAATGTGCACGAGGCTGCTTTCATCATAGAAGCTTTTTGAGATGTTCTATTATCTGCGAGGGCTGTCCCTCTTCCCTTTTTTTCAGCATTTTCTCGGCTATTCTTGCTTATTTGTTCTTCCAAATGAACTTTATGATCAACTCGTCTAGCCCCAGGAGTGGAGGGAAATGATGGAATCATTACCAGAATACTTTACAAAGTAGGGAGAGCTATGACATCTTTATGATGTTGAATCCTCTCATCTGAGAATGTATTATATATATTTCCATTTGTTCAAGACAAATTTTGTGTCTTTCAGGAATGTTTTACGTTCTACTCATTTCTATTTTAGGCATTTCTTGAGAGGTTTTGGCCTATTTTATTAAAGACCGAAAATAAAGATAAGATAAATACTATGCATACAAGACTATATACCTTTTTTACAGACTTCAGTGAAAAAGCTAGTGTTTCCCATTAAATAAAATGTTGGCTTCAGGAAGGGAGTTTCACACACACATTTATGATGTTAAGGACGAACCTGTCAATTTCTATTTTCTTGAGTGTTTTCAACATGAACGGGTATTGGGCTTTTCAAATCCCTCTTCTCCATCTACTAAAATGATCATATGATTTTCCTTAGCTCTAAAAATATGATTGATTGTATTAATGGATTTCCTAATAGAGACCTTTTGTAAAATAAACTCCATTTGGTCATGATATATACACATTCCTGTGCTTTGGAGTTGGTCTGCTAGTATTGTATTTATAATTTTTGCTTTGGTACACTTTTTTTTTTTTTTTTTAGTGCAGTCTTTGCCGGGTTGAGGGTCAGTGTGGTCCTTTATAAAGTAAATTGGGGGGCGCCTGGGTGGCTCAGTCGTTAAGCGTCTGCCTTCGGCTCAGGTCATGATCCCAGGTCCTGGGATCGAGCCCCACATCGGGCTCCCTGCTCGGTGGGAAGCCTGCTTCTCCCTCTCCCACTCGCCCTGCTTGTGTTCCCTCTCTCACTGTGTCTCTCTCTGTCAAATAAATAAATAAAATCTTAAAAAAAAATAAAGTAAATGTGGAAGTTTTTCTTCTTTTTCTTGGCTCTGAGAGGGGAGTTCGGAAGCACTCTGCTGAGGGGCCTTTTGGGTGTGCTCCGTGCTTTTCATCATAGGCACGGTCTTGAAATCACTTACTCTTATTTCTTCGATGGAAACTGAGCTTTTTAGACCTGTCCCTTGAGGTCAATTTCGGTAGAGTTGTATTTTTCTTAAAAATGACCCATTTAATCTGTTTTCCTGTTTGTCAAGAGTGCACAGGAATGTTTAGAGGGGCGCTGCCTTCCTTTCGAGAGGGTTCTTTTCCCCTGGCATTTCCTACTTTCTATGTGTGTTTTCACCCTTCTTTTTCCTTGATTAGGTTATTGGATTATTTTTGGACCTTTTTTTTTGTAAAGAGAACCAGCTTGGGTTCTGGCTAGCTCAGTCAAATGTGCAACTCTTGATCTCCAGGGTTGTGTGTTTGAGCCCCACGTTGGATGTAGAGCTGGCTTATAAATAAATAAATAAATAAATAAATAAATAAATAAATAAATAAATAAATTTAAAAAACCAGGTTTTTAGTTCACTTGTTCTATTGTTTTTCTGTCTTATGAAATACTGCTTTTGTTTTTATGAATCCTTCGTTTTCTTGTGTCTTACTTAGTTGCCTTATTTGGGTAGTTTGAGTTGGGTGTGTTTATTTGAAGTTTTATAATGCTAAACCAATTTAGTGCTATACATTTTCTCTGTCAACTAATCTGTTGAGTTTTTTTCATTCTTATTATTACTAAGAAGTTCTATAGTTTCACTTTGTATTTCCCCTTTGACCCAAAAGGTGTTATTAACACGTCTTCTAAATTTTTTCCAGATACAAGGTCTTGATAGATTTTTATTTATGTCTACTTTTGTTGCGAAATAGTCAGAAAATCCTGTTTGTGTTATTTTTATTCTTTGGAATTTATTGAGGTTTTCTTTATGGCCTATGATAGGTTTTTTTAAAGATTTATGGAGAGAGAGAGAGTGTGTGAGCATGAGCGGGGGCGGGGTGGTGGTGGTGGGGGAGGCAGAAGGAGAGGAAGAGAGAGGAACTCCAGCAGACTCCCTGCTGAGCACGGACCCCCCCCCCCATATGGGACTCCATCTCCTGACCCTGAGATCACGACCTGAGCTGAAAGCAAGAGTCAGACGCTTAACCGACCGAGCCACCCATGCGCCCCTCCATAGTCAGTCTTTGTGAATGTTTCCATGAAAAGCAGCACATTCTGCATAATTAGGGTTTAGAAATGGATTGATTTATACGTACATACATAGGATATTAATTTTGTAAGGCTGCCATAATACATCGCCACAAAGAAGAAGTCCAAGGTCAAGGTGCCTGCAGGGTTGTGTTCTGAGGTCTCTCTCCTCGGCTTACAGACGGCCGTCCTCTTGCCGCCTCTTCCCACGGCCGCCCCCAGTGCCTGCAGCCCTGCTATCTTTTCCTCTTCTCATAAGGGTGCCAGTCATTGGGTTAGGGCTCAACCTAATGAGCTCATTTTACTGTACATCACCTCTTTAAAGACCCCATCTCCAAATACGCTCACATTCTAAGGTACTAGGGGTGGGCTTCAGCATATGAATTTGGGGGGACACAGTTTGGCCCCTAACACTGTGTTTCCCCATCACCCGGGACTTGTCCTGTTAGAGCACTGCCTACTGTCGATGGGAAAGGCTCATTTCCTGGCTATCTCCCCAGAGACTGTAAACTCTGAGGGCAGAGGTACCGGGTCAGTCCAAAGCATTGCTTCCGGGGCGGCGTGCAGCCTGGGTGTTCAGTCAGTATGAACCGGGCGAATCAGGGAGTCAAGCCTCTGTTAGGTACCTGTCGCTGCTGTAACAAATGTCCATAAACTTAGTGTTTAAAGCAACACAGATTTATTCTGTCACAGTTCTGGATGGAGGTCAGAAGTCTGAAGGCTGCGTTCCTTCTAGAGACTCTAGGGGAGAATCTGTTTCCTTGCTTTTCCCAGCTTCTCGAGGCCACTTGTGTTTGTTGGCTCCTGGCCCCTCCCTCCACCTTCCAGGCCAGCGGCTCCGCGTCTCTGACTTCTGCTTCTGTTGGCTTATCTCCTTCTCTGACTCCGTCCCTCCAGCCTCCCTCTTATAAGGACCCTTGTGATGACACTGGGCGCCTCCCTTCCCCCATCAGCCAGGATCATCTCCCACCTCAGCAGCCTTAACCTAATCACAGCTGCCAAGTCCCTTTTGCCATGTGAGGTGACCTATGGAATCAGGGTGTGAACATCTTTGGGAGGGTCATTACTCACCTGACCACAGAAACGCTTTGTTCTAATGTGCGTGCTCTTGTCATGCATTGCAATTTTTGCTTTGAAGCAAGGGACCGGGCACTCTCCTCTCACTTTGGAACAAGATTCGCAGGCCCCTAGTGAAGTCCGAAGGCAGAGGCTGCACATCTTGTGGCATTTGGGAGCCTCTTGCCCGGGACCTGTGGCTGGAAGCACAGGGCCTTCTGGAATCCGTGATTTTCCATCCTTCCCATAAACAGACGCTCTGGCCAGATTGCTTTTCCTACCCTGCAATTACAGGCCGAATCCCCTGGGTAATAAACATAAATTGTCTTACTGCAATGGAATTAGTTTAAAAGAAATGCTTTACAGCAGTAATAGAACTCTGTGATGATGAAATTGTTCTATATCTGCACTAAAATGGTGTCGCCATTAGCGCGTGGGGCTATCGGGCACTTGACATGTGGCTAAGGTGACTGAGGAACTGACTTTTAAATTTTTTTAAGGATTTATTTATTTACTTTTAAGATTTTATTCATCTTTTTTTTTAAAGATTTTATTTATTTTTTATTTATTTGAGACAGAGAGAATGAGAGACAGAGAGCATGAGAGGGAGGAGGGTCAGAGGGAGAAGCAGACTCCCTGCCGAGCAGGGAGCCTGATGCGGGACTCGATCCCGGGACTCCAGGATCATGACCTGAGCCGAAGGCAGTCGCTTAACCAACTGAGCCACCCAGGCGCCCAAGATTTTATTCATCTATTTGACAGAGAGAGAGCGAGTGAGCACAAGCGGGGAGCAGCAGAGGCAGAGGGAGAAGCAGGCTTCCCGCGGAGCAGGGAGCCCGATGCGGGACTCGATCCCAGGACCCCGGGATCATGACCTGAACCGAAGGCAGACACTTAACGACTGAGCCAGCCAGGAGCCCCTAAATTTTATGGCTTTAAAGTAATTTAAATGTAAACAACACCTTGTGGCTTAATGGCTTCCATATTGAAGCAGTACAATTTTATAAAATTCATATATCCAATCTAAAGCACTGGGACAAGTGACAGCTTTTCTCGAAGACCAGGTCCTGGTGGGAAAGCTGTCCCTTGCCCAGGCGCAGTAAAACAGCTTCCTTGTGTCGCCTGCGTAGGAAGGGTGCAGATTCTCACTCCGCAGGTGCACCCTCCGTAGCTGGAAGCCAGCCGTGGTGAGAGAACTTTGGCCACTGTAATCTGCAGACGCTGCAAATCGGGGCTCCCCCCCATCCTCACCCTTACAGAGCTGCCTTCTTGAACCTTGGCCAGCACGCCGTTGTACAGATGCCAACTTGAGGGGCCGGTCCTATTGAATTGTCTGAGCACAATCTGAGGTTCCTGGCGCCCAAGGAGAAAAGAAGCGCACACTGCTAGCTACACAGAGGAGGAAAGCAGCCTCGTGAGTTCTCAGGGGAAGCAAGGATTCTGAGCCCTTAGTGCTACACCGGGTCTCCTCTCAGGCTTCCCACAGCGACAACTTCCCTGACAACAGCTCTGTTGCAAAAGCGCAGAGGGCTTTTAAAGCTGTGGTTTGTCACATCATTCAAGGTTACCCCTTTCGATGGATGTCGGGTAACGTGGCCCACATTTGCAGCTTTCGGGTGCCCGCCGGGGTCTACGACCACAGCTCAGAATGCCTGGCAGGGGCTGGATTGCGTGTTCTTAGAGTCTACACCAGTCACTTTTCCCTCTTTTTTTTTTTTTTTTTAAGATTTTATTTATTTATTTGTGTGTGAGAGAGAGAGGCAGGCAGAGGGAGAAGCAGGCTCCGCACTGGGCAGGGAGCCCCATGCGGGGCTCGGTGCCAGGACCCCAGGATCACGACCTGAGCCGAAGGCAGAAGCTTCACCGACTGAGCCCCCCAGGCGCCCCTACAATGGTGAACTCTAAAAAATGGCTGGGAAACGGAACCTTTTGGGCATCAGATCATACTTGATAAGGAATTTCGAGCCAGGGTTCCCCCAGCTCTGCACCTTCTCCGCGGCGCCGCCCTGCGCGCCCTGGGCGGTCGAGCCGCACCTCCAGCCTCTCGCCACTAGGTGCCGGTAGCGCTGCTCTCCCAGGGCGGGGGCGGCCAAAATGGCCCAGCGGCAGATCCGGAGGGAAAATGTCAAGGATGCAAAGGGATACAAAGTAGCAATCTGTGAAGAAGATAGACGCTCGAAGGTTGCTACACAAGTATTTGGAGAATTGTTTTCGTGAAGGCTGGTAAGGACCAGCTTTCTATCTCCACACGGAGCAGAGTAAGAAAGGAATTTCTATGGAAGAGAAATTGAGACTGACCAGCGGACGATTAAACATTACCACCAGTTTTGGGCTGGCATCTTCTTTCCTGAAGATTTTTATGAGCGGAATAATCTAGGATGACTAGGAATTGTTCCCTCGGGGTTTTGCAGTTAAGATGTGAGAATCTTCGAGTAATGAAATCTGCATTAAAAGGCAGCCAAAATTGTTTATTCCATGAGCATCGTGTCTACTATAGTGCTTTCGAGAAAACAAGCAATAACTGTTTCTTGTTACAAAAGTAATACACAGTAATGGTAGAAAAATTAGGACGTGTAAGTAAGCTAAAAGGAAGAAAAATGTGAAACACCCCTAATCCCGCTAGCCAGTGAAATTCCAGTGTTGGTTGAGACTTTACTGGATTGGCTACCAAATTGTTTCCTACGTTCATGCATAAAGGTGTTCATGTAGATAAAAATATAGTACATTGTAGAGGCAGAAAACTTTTCCCTCTGGGTTCTTTGGCTGGTCTAATAATGAAATCGGCAGAAGACAGGTTAACAGGAGAAAAACAAATTTAATTGTGTACGTATGGGAGCCCATAGAAATAGGAGACTCCAAGAAGTGAGCCAAGCTAGCAGCTTTTACACCTTTCAGACAAAGAAACCATGAATCTGTGAAGAACTGACAGAAGCTGGGGCTTGGGGTAGCGAAGCAGCGAAGAAGTAGCCGGTTTGCTTACACAGCCTTCTCGGCCTTGACGTGCCCATCGCTGGCAAGAAGGCTGTCTCCCTTCCTCCCGGGACAGGACGGGGACCTTCACGGGGGACACTTCGGTCCTGCTTCCTTCCAGGGCACAAAGGAGGTCAGAGAGTCCTTGCGCCCGCTGCTTCTCATGCAACTAAGTTCAAAACAGTCAATAGGCCAAAGTGGCCTGTTTGGGGGCAGCCTGCCGTGCAGCCCATCGTGAGCAAGGACGCAGTTCCCTGTGCCTGCTTGACACGAACCGCAAACCCGCGCGGAGCCGGTGTCCGTCCCGTGGCAGCACGGGGAGCACGCTGGCTCTCGTCTCGCCCCCGAGAAGCCCGGGGGGCACCGTCCTGCTCGTCTCCCGTGTGCACCGACCCGTCCTGAACCCCGAAGGAGGGGCGAACTGGCCCTCCTCTTGCACCTGCATCACCCCTTCTGGCCTCGGAGTGCCCCTGCCCCACGCCGAGATGCGCCCCGGCTCCTTCCAGCGTCTCACGCACGCTGGGCTGACTGGGCCCCCTTTCTAGGCAGTGAGCTTGAGAGATACGGCGTGCACCGTTTCACAGGGACCCTAAAATACAGGAGGGGTGGGGGAGAGACTATTCCGGCAGATGAAACGTCCTTCGCTGTTAGAATCGTAGAGGGCTGGCCATGGAAGGTATCCCAGAGATTCCCGGGGCCGAAAGTCTCATCTCACAAACCAGGAGACCGGATGGAGAGAGAGGCCGAGAAGCTTCTAAAAGACAAAATGACCTCAAAAAACAGTTCTGGAAGGATCCTTGCATGTAGCATGCAAATACAAATCTTTCGTAAAAACTTTGGTCATCTGACCATGTAACCTTAACTTAGTGCATGTGCCAGAAACACAGTTTGGATCTAGTTTTTTTGAGTTTTGTATCTGAGACACGGCTAAACTTTTTAAAACACAAGCTGGAAGAGCTCTGTGTGTCAGGTTATCTGTATGTCTGTGTATGTACATTATAGACGTGTGATATTTTTCTACCTCTGGATGGTATTGCCAAAACTAATTTGTAAAGAACTCTATTTTAATTGGCTTAAAGAAATTTGTTTATATAAATCAAGTATACTCTCAGAAACGTAGAAAGTAACCCAAACATTTTTTCAAGTTCACACGATCTGCGATAATCTTTGATAAATAAAAATTAATTCAAATTCGTTGGTTTAATAGAAGCAAGCACGTCTCCAAAATTTGTCAACAAAAAAATAACTAAGAAAACAGTTAACTATTTGATGTCTAATCCAAGCATCATTGTTAAAAAGAAGTAATTTAGGGGGGGTGCTGGCTGGCTCAGGGGGTAGAGGGTGCAACTCTATCTCGGGGTTGTGAGTTTGAGCCCCATATCGGGTGTAGAGATCACTTAAAAATAAAATCTTGGGGCACCTGGGCGGCTCAGTTGGTTAAGCGTCTGTCTTTGGCTCAGGTCATGATCCCAGGATCCTGGGATGGAGTCCCACATTGGGCTCCCTGCTCAGCAGGGAGTCTGCTTCTCCCTCTCCTTCAGCTCCTGCTCTCTGTCTCCATCTCTGTCTGTGTCTCTCTCAGATAAACAAATAAAATTAAAAAATAAATAAATAAAAATAAAATCTTAAAAAAAGAAACAATTTAAACAAGTATAAATAAGGGCAAAGTTTATGCTACGTTAAATGAAATGATGGCTATTCAGTGAACATCTAACTCATTTCCAAATAAGATGAACATTAAATGTGAAACATAAGTTTATCTACTTTTGGTTTTTTAATTTTTACAGAGAGAAACTAATATGTGGGTCTATTGATAACCATGTTTTATGCCACATGGAAAAAAATTATTGTAAGAAAGAATAGACTTCCAATAATTTTGAAATGTATTTATCAGTTTGCTAATCTACCACAGGATGCTGATCTATGATAGACAGGTCACGGTGGCCTGCCTCCCAGTTTTCCCTGGAAAGCAAAAATTACCAATAGTTTAAAAAGTTGGGAGAAGGGCTGCCGCAGCAAAAATGAACCGAAAAGAGAGTAAGAGCACTTGGAACAAGAAGCGTAAGCTAACTGCGCACAAGCCCTGCTCGGTTCTGGGGAGCGGGGAGCACAGGCGCCCCAGTGCAGGGTGAGATGCAACGGGGCTCCCAGGCGAGCTTCTTCCTGCTGTGGGAGGATTTACTGGAACTTCCTGTTTCTCAGACTGGGCTCCCAGACCCTTGGGGAGTGAGCATTAGCATTTATTTAAATCGAAAATACACGTATGATCTACATCTATCTAGATAAATGGATACTACGTCTCTTCAATTTTATCTATCATTTATAGATGGATTTATTATCTGCATATAGATAAAAGGATAATTTCATCAAGTGCAAAAGAGAGTGCCTGCATGGCATATACTCAAAATAGGAGAAATACGTGTCAGTTGATACAACTTCCATTTCAGTTACTTACATGGTTTTATCGGTGTAAGTAGGTGCTGGGCCGTAATATACACTCTCTTTCTTGCTGTGGAATGATCCAACGTGTTCGAAAGCCTCGGCTCTTCTACCACAGGAAATAGAGCAATGGAATGGCCTGTGTGGCCAGCTGAAAAGGCCAGTGCAAGAAACACCACCCTTGGGAAAAAAGGAAAAAAAGAAAAAGGAAAGGAGAAAAAGAACAGAAGGGGGGGAAAGAAGAAAAAAATTATTTAAAAGCACTTCCCCCATTTCCTGTAACTGCTTGCAAGGCTGCGAATTCTGATGGCGGCTTCCCAGCTATTTACAGCTGTGCCATCAGTTTGGACCTTGCTGTTCCATCTTTCGAATTTTTATTCTGTCTGCTCAGCTTAGAGCAAGCGCCTTCAGCAATAATGTGGGGATCCTGTTGCCCTGCCTGTCGTCTCATCGGCAGGCTCACAGAGCAATGTCAGCATGAGCCTGGAGACACGAGTGAATCTCATGCTGTAATTTACAAAAAGCAGACGGTTTATTTTAAGTGTATTACACAGGAGGGATGTATATTCACTGAACGTGGTGCAGAGGCGACTGTGCCGTCCTCCCTGAGTACATCTGTGATTATTCCTTAGCGCCAGCCTTGGGCCATTTCTTTCCTAGATAAGCTTTGTAAGTTTTTGAAATCGAGAAAATAACATTTGAACTAATAAAGTGGAAGTTGTCAGAAAAAAGAGGGCTTTGTTTGCTTGCTTTTAGTTTTTTTGTTTGTTTGTTTTGGTTTTGGTTTTACAAAACTACTAGAGATAATAAGGATGAAAGAAAGGGACTGCATATGAAAAGGAGGAGGCGTGTTTTGGGTAAAAGAAGGTATGAGGGGTGGAGATGCATTTTTGTAAGGGGGGAAAAAAGAAAGTAATTTCATCCTAAAGGAAAATCATTGTTCCAGAATAAGAAAGAAAAAAGGACAAAACCCAAATGGATACAGAAAGTTGTAGAAGGCTTGTGGAAAAGGGATCTTGAGGAAGGAATCTTATGTGTGGCTAAGCAGACTGAGATTAAAATGGATTTATTTAAATTAAAAAGAAAAAAGGAAGAATTTTAATATCAAAAGCGCAGTGGTGCACAATTAGAATTTGGTTTTCTCTCTGTTAAAAGGAAAAAGTGTTCTTAAATTATTGGTCTGCTCTTAATAAGAAATTGCAAACAAAGGTTTTTCTTTACCTTTCATGTAATCTGCCTAGAAAACAAAGATTCTGTGTTTTGTCTTCATCAGGTTACTTAAGCAAATTGTCTTCTTTATGTAAAAAGCTAAGTTTTTTTTCCAACTAACTTTTTAATGGTATGTTAAATTTCATGGGAAGCATTTTCAAATAAGAAGCCATGCTAAACTTTCTTTAGGAAATATTTATACGGAAGTTATTAATATAAACGTTCCAGAAAGTATATGAAGTTCATGGGGATCTGATGTACTGACACAGTGTTATCAGTCATAATTCCAGCTATTGTCTTAAAATATGGTCTATCAGAGAAATAACCAAATTTTCTTGTCAATTGCATTATAATGACTTCTCATCTGATCTTTAACCATTGCCAATTTTTAAGCCTTTTACCATTTGCAGATAGTTACTGTTTTATTCTGATGCTTTTGCAAAAATGTTCCTGCAAAAATGCTTTATCTTTGAGGAGATTCTCGAAAAAGACCCCCCCACACAAAGTACTCTGTAGAATACAGGTTTCTGATGACTTTAAGATCATAACACGGAACTGGTGTACTGGAACTGGTGTTACACTTTTCCATGAAAGTGATGAATTCATCCAACTAACAAAAGATCGAGATCAACAAGAATTAATTACAGGAGACCAAATGAATTAATGAAGATGATTAGAATTTTTATGACTTCCTTTAAAATACTGCTGGTTCTTTAATGTTTTGTTTGCAGATTTAAAAGGATCTGAAAGAACATGATCAATCACTATTCCTGCTGCACTTATATAACTAATCAGGCCAAGCTTATTAAAAGTCAACTTAATTTGCAAAACAAATTAGTCTCGCCATGGTTGTCTTTGATGGAAATGGAAATGATTATGGAGAGAAATTTATGTTTCAGTGATACACCCCTGTGGATATTAGATCCTAGTGCTGTTGATCATCTCTGAGGTTTATTTTCTACTTGTAAACTGGACTGGATCCCAAGTTCTAGCTTCCTCCAATATTTGGCTAAAACTCTCCAGACTAGCATTTCCAATTTTCTCCCACTATTTTCACTTGGCATCACTATGAAATTAAACCTGCCTTCCCCCACCCCCCACCCCGAAGCCATGCAAGCTGAAACTGGACAACTTGATATAAACTTCAAAGAAATCCCAGCAGCCCATGTGCAGACAATCTTTGTACCTGCTGCTGTGCGGCCACTCGGAAAGATCACCGGGGACATTCACACTGCAAACAGGAAAATCTGATTGCTTGACTGCACTGCTTGCACTCTATCTAAAGATACTTAGAATCCGACTTTTAGAAATCTTCTCAACTGACTGCTCTCCAAACTCAGAAGACGGAATTTCTAATTTGCTTGAACTATTAATCTTTGTTTTTCTTTTGTTTCCATAGAATTGCCTCTTATTAAATTACCTGATTGCTCACATCATATAGATGCCGAAGCCCATGCGTAACCACTTCCTGAAATACAACATTCTCAAGTTCATCCTGCCTCGGGTCATCGTGAGGATACGTGTTTGCTAATACATCATGTTATGCCTACGTAAATAACTTAAAATTTTTTTTGGTAGATTGACTTAGTAAAGTAAAATCCGAATCTGATTACAACCCATTGGATTATTTGGTCGGTTAAACCTTGGCTCCTGGGTATCTCTGCTCTGCGGAAGTTTTCAATGCTTGGCTATTGTTTTCCCTACAATCATCATATTGACCTTTCTAGCGCATTGTATACTCTCGAAGCTTTTAAATGCCTGTTGGCAGCCAATCACATGCCAGATGGCATCCATCAAGAGCAGGCAACTGGATGAAATCAACAATAACCACATGAATGATGAAGATGGTGACTACACGGCCCTCTGGCCTGATGACTCAACTAATGGAAACAGTAAATGTGTCATCTTCCAGCCTGACTAGTCACCAACCGTGGTAGCGGAGAATAACGGCCATAATGGCTGGTCATACTCTGAGCCTGCTGAGCTCTGACCCAAAGGGGGGGGAAATTGTTAAACTTTAGAAACAAAGGGAGACCAACCTTGAAGTGTCCCTGAGCAGACAGAAGCAGTTTGGTCATGCTGGCGAAGCTTAATGTGGCTTATCCTGCAAGGCTAACTGGACCTGGTCGTTTCTTGCTCGTGTCTCCGGAAATGACAAGCAAAACTTGAACTGCTTCCCGAAGTTGATATGACTGGTAAGCACTGAAAATTATAATATTGTAACTCATCACTGTGAAGAATAAACAGTCACAGCTTTGTCACTGGATAAGCTGCGTTAAACCACGCACCCCTGAGCCTCATTCCATGTTTTGGTTTGAATGCTCCCGGTCCGCAAACTTTCTGGGGCCCGCACAGTAATTTTTTACTGACTGCTACTTCAGTGATTCCTTTGGTTTTCTTCTGGCTATTTTGAACCTTTGGCAGAAGTTATGTCATTCTGTTCAAAATGACATGGCCGTTTTAGGCCTTTCCTGAACCGCCTGTCTGCTGTAATGTTCTTCACACTTGAGCAATCCCCTCCGAAAGAGAAGGCGAAACCAACCTATCGGCAAGAAACAAAACAAAACAAGACCAAAAAACCGCCCCACAACGAGGAAGCTGCCTTTACTCGAATCATTTCTGCCCAGCCGCACCACCACCGAGCAAGTCATTCCAGACCGCAGGAGGCCATCTTAGAGACCCCCGCCCTCCCCACCGCCCGGGGAGTCGGGCCTCCCTGTCGCAGTAGCCGGCGCAGCCGGGCCTCTCGGGGCAGGGCGTCGCTGTCGCGGCCGCTAGGTTCCCCTCTGGCCGGGAACGCACCGAGCGTAGGAGGCGAACGAGATCGGCGTGGCGGGCCTCCAGGGCCCGGAGGTGACCCAGCCGGCTGGGCCGGACGGAGTGGCTGGGCCCAGCACGTGACCGCCCAGCCCGGCTCCGCGGGGGGTGGGGGTGGGGGTGGGGCCGCCCCGGGCGCCCGAGGATGAAATCGACATTTGCCTGGGGCAGGAAAGGGAGCCTGTCACATTCTGTCTCCGTTAGACCCTCCACCCACGGGAGCGGGGGACTGCGCTAGCGTTTTATTTATTTTTGGATCTCCGGAACCAGAAGGCAAAAGGTAAGTTACTTACCACCTGGAAAAACCAGCTTCAGAGGAGTGACTAGAAAACCACAAGACCGGCCACATTGTTGGGTTTTAAAACCCGGTGCAGAAAATAATAGATCGTTGTGAGGGGCAAGGGCCCATATATATGTCCCAAATTAAGAGGCTGACCCTCTGAAGGGAGGTTTGGTTAGTCTGGAGGGAATGGTGGCAAAAGGGCCCGGGTTAAATATAGAAGGACACCAAAGCGGCTGGAGTAAATAGCAAGTAGGTAACTCTTGCCTGCTTATAAAACCATCCATTTCACATCCCTTTCGAGGGTAGGAGGTGAGGCAATGTTAAAATTGTGACTTAAACTTTATGGAAAGTAAACTAGTATCTGAAACGGGAATACAAGTAAGACCAGTTTCTGCTTTTGTCCTTTCACATTTCAAAACCGTTTATATGGTTTGGCAGAAGAAAACTTAATGGGTTCACTGCTTAAGTT
The DNA here is from genome assembly GCF_029215605.1 of Mirounga angustirostris. Classification (NCBI taxonomy): domain Eukaryota; kingdom Metazoa; phylum Chordata; class Mammalia; order Carnivora; family Phocidae; genus Mirounga; species Mirounga angustirostris. The sequence continues at coordinate 7,063,149 of NW_026991719.1, forward strand.
TGAAATATGCCATTTCAGGTTTACATGATCACTCTTGGAATTTTCTAAGGCTTTCTAGGCAAGGCTGTTTCAGTTGTGAATGAAAAATGGTGACATCGTGCATATTTTCTGTAATAGTAACATGACTCACTTCTGCAGAATGTGATAAAAATTAAAAAGCGTGAAATAATGAGTTATTGTGAATTAACTCTTTCATGTCTGAGAGATCAGATTCCTTGCCAGAAGGTTTAAGAAAACACACAAGTACAACCATGCTCACGCAATAGTGCTTTATTTTAAGTCAGCAAATATTCCAGTAAGTAGTATGAATATGTGGTATCCCTTTTTTTTCCCTGTGGCAAATGCAAGTTAATATTAGAGTGTAGCTACTGAGAGTAAATAAAAGCATTATTCATCAGTGCAATTAGCATAATATTCCATAATGAATATGCTTCAAAATAAAGTATGTATTTGATATATATATTTGATAAATGATTTAAAACACTGACCCTCTGTGCTAAGTATTTCCATGCACTTTATATTTTAACTGTCATTTTGATGTGCACAAAATATATTTCTCCGTTGCCTTGGATAAAGACTTTTAAAAAATAAAACACTAAATTGTTCCCTTTCATTACTAATCCCTTTATTGCTAACTCTTTTGAAATCCTATTACATGCTTGGAGCCTGTAATCATTTGGATTTCTCCTTCTGTGTGCTGCTTGTTTCCCACAGTCGGTGAAAGGCCGGGAAAGCTGCGCACGTTCAGGCACACGGCCCAGAAGCGAGGCGGGAGCGGGGCTTCCCGGCCACTTGCTCCTCACCTCCGGGGACTTCCAGGGTCTTCCTCGGCCCCCACCCCCTCCCCGCCTCGCCCCGAGGGCGTCACGTGGCGGCGTGGGGCCCGCCTCCGGTGACGTCACCGCGCTCGCAGCCGTCGCGCCGAAGAAAGGATGCTCTAGGATGCTGTGCAGGTGGGCGGCGGGGATGCGCCATGCGGCACTGCAGGTAAGGGACGCGCGGCGCTCACTCTGCCGGCGCAGCCCGGGTCTGCAGGCCTGCGGCCCGTCGACGCCCCAGAAAGCGAAAGTGGGGGTCTTTGGCCGCTGCGGCTGCTGCATGCACCAGGCGGGGCTGCCGGGGGTGCGGGGGGGTTGCAGGCCCACGCGTGACTTCGAGCTTGGCATGCCCATCCGGGAAAGCGCGCAGGGGCCGGACGGGAAGACCGGGGCCTCTTGCTCGGGAGAGAAAAAAAATCTGGAATGAAGAGAGAAAGGGGCTTGTCAAAGATAACCGTCAACTGTTTTCTAGCTGTCATTGGGCTTCTTAAATAAGGACACGTTTACTAATTCTCCTTCCAGGGGTTTGTCCTCAGTATTTAGCCTGATTTCTTGTAAAGCAAAAGCTGCTTTGCTCTGAATGGAATGGAAACCTACTGGTTAGCAATTTAAAGAGCTAAATGTGCAATATAAATCGTTTTGCATTATTTTGCAAGGTTCCGGCGTTTAAAGGGGATATGTCAGAAATGCATTTTTCCCCCCTCCAGGTGTTTTAAGTAGATTGGAAAATAACAGTATCCAAGAAAATAAAATGCAACCTCCGAAGATTAACTGCGAGTGTAAGAGCGAATCAGCTACATCTCTGAAGAACAAAATGGTTTTTAGAAGGGGGTGGGGTGGAGATGAACACCCAAACCGAAGAATTCTCAGTGTTTTTTTTTCATTTCCGTTTTGAATAATTAGCCTGCTGGAAGAAGGGGCTTGATGACTCAGCGGCAGATGGAGGGGGGTCAGGTGACTTTTCAGTTCTGGCCGGTGGGGGGGCGTTTAATGGACTCTGTTAAGCGTTCTGACCTGTTTACATTCCTTTCTCTGGTTCAAATAGGGCCTGAGGCGGAGACATGGGTGGGCACCCTTAGGAGGAGAATCTGTAAAACATGACCCCTCTGGAAGTTGGGTGGCAGTAAATTGTACTGGAACTCACACCATGAATAATTTGATTCCCCAGCAGCTGTTGGAGGACAGTGTTAAAAAGCAGTGCTATTTTAGTTGGTACTGTAAAGGTTTTTTATTCTTTTCCCCTTGGCGGTGGGCTTACTGTCAAGCAGCCCAGATAGCTTTGGCTCTAAGAAGGGGATTATAGACTTCCTCTCTCTGTTTTATTTTCTAACCAAATTTCAATTGATTTGCTCTGATTATTTATTTCAGAGTAAGGAGAAGCTATAAAAACAATGGGGAATTCTCTTCCAACTTAGAACTTTATAAGATTGCCATTCAGAAGACATCAAGGAGAAAAGAGGATGTGAGCCCTGTTTAAAGAAAAACGGGCATGGAGATCGGGTGAAGTCAGCAAAGAAAAATGGGGATGGGGTGAAGTCAGTGAGACTTACCTTTGATTTTGCTAAAATCAAAATAATGTTTCTGTGAAATTCATGCTATGTCAGAAAATGAGCTGGCAAGATATTGGGACGTAGTCTTGCATATACTTCAGCCTAGAGATTCAAATGTCAAAATCCTATCCTTTGTCCATATCCACGCCTATATATTTATATATCCATACATTCATGTTTCTATCTCTACAGCTGTGTCTTTGCTTCTGTAGTCTTTTTAAAAATTGTGCTTATAGGGGCGCCTGGGTGGCTCAGTCGTTAAGCGTCTGCCTTCGGCTCAGGTCAGGGTCCCAGGGTCCTGGGATCAAGCCCCAAGTCGGGCTCCCTGCTCAGCGGGAAGCCTGCTTCTCCCTCTCCCACTCCCTCTGCTGTGTTCCCTCTCTCGCTGTGTCTCTCTCTGTCAAATAGATAAATAAAATCTTAAAAAAAAAATTGTGCTTATATAAGAAAATGCCAAGCTATTTTCCAAGGTGGGTGTACCATTTTGCATTTCTGCCAGCAATGTATGAGAATTTCAGTTGCTCAGGATCCTTGCCAGCACCTTGGTTTTGTTTTGTTTTTAATTTTAGCCATTAGCCATGCTCGTAGGTATGTAGGGGTTATCCCTTCGTGTTTATTTTTTTTAAGTGAATGAGTCTTATCGTATGTAAATTATTCCCTGCCAGCCCCTTGGTTATTGTCAGTTTTTAAAAAAATTTTAACCATTCTGGTAGGTAGTTATGGTATCTCATTGTGGTTTTTTCTTCTTTTTAAATTTTTTAGTAATTTACTTATTTATTGTGTTTTGAGTCTGTTTCTCCCTGCTAGAATATGAGGTCCAGGAAGCCTGGGATTTGTGTATGTATTGTTCATTCCTCCATCTCCAGCACTGGGCGTGGTACTGGGAGTATTTAGTTACCGTTTAAGAAATCGGTCAATGTTTTGCAGTTGCACACGTCCTGAAGGCCTGGGAGAGCCACCTTGCTCACCCCAGAGGGGGTTAAACCATCGGCGGGGCCTCTGCGGTTCCCGCTGGTGGGTTCCCGCTGGTGGAGGAGTCAGGGATGAACCGGATTTGGCAGCACGTTTCAGGCTGAAATCATTCTCAAGGAGCTAGCTAGCAATTTTCATTACCTAGCTGGTAACTGAGCTTCATTTTTCATTAATCATTTTCAAGTTCCTGGATCCAACCATGCTTGAAGCTTCAATTAAAAAAATTTTTATTTCTCCCACCCCCTACCCCCCTGCCTTTGGCAACCACCAGTCTGTTCTCTGTGAGCTTTTTTCCCCCTTCGATTCCACATATAAGAGGGATCCTACAGTATTTGACTTTCTCTGTCTGCCTGCCTTACTTCCCCTTAGCATAATGCCCTCGAGGTCCATCCATGTTGCAAATAGCAAGCTTTCATTCATTCTTTTTTTTTTTTTTTAAGATTTTATTTATTTATTTGACAGAGACACAGCGAGAGAGGGAACACAAGCACAAGGGGGAGTGGGGAAGGGAGAAGCAGGCTTCCCGCAAAGCGGGGGAGCCCGATGCGGGGCTCGATCCCAGGACCCTGGGATCATGACCTGAGCCAAAGGCAGACGCTTAATGACTGAGCCGCCCAGGCACCCCCATTTTTTCTTATGGCCGAATAATATTCCACTGTAAATATATACCACAGTTTCTTTATCCATTCATCCATCGACAGACACTTAGGTGGTTTCCATGCCTTGGCTGTTGTAAATAATGCTGCAATGAACATAGCGGTGTGAATGTCTTTTTGAGTTAGTGTTTTTGTTTCCTTCTGATAAATACCCAGAAGTGGAATTGCTGGGTCGTATGGTAGTTCTATTTTTAGTTTTTTTGAGGAGCCTCCGTACTGTCTTCCACAGTGGGGGCACTAATTTTCATTCCTACCAACAGTGCACGAGGGGTCCCTTTTCTCTACAGCCTTGCCAACGCTTGTTATTTCTGGTCCTTTTGTTAATAGCCATTCTAATAGGTGTGCGGTGTTATTTAGTTGTGGCTTTCATTTGCATTTCCCTGGTGATTAGTGATGCTGATCATCTTTTCATGTGCCTGTTGGCCATCTGCCTGTCTACTTGGAACAATGTCTATTTAGATCTTCTGCCCATTTTTTGATCAGATTTTTTTTTCTGTTGAATTGTATCCGTTATATTTTGGATATTAGCTTCTTATCAGATAGATGCTTTGCAAATGTCTTCTCCCATTCAGTAGGTTGCCTTTTCATTCTGTAGATGAATTCTTTTGCTGTGTGGAGCTTTTTAATATGATGTAGTCCCACTTACTTATTTTTGCTTTTGTTTCTTTGACTTTTGGTGTCAGATTCCAAAAATCATCGCCAAGACCTATGTCAAGGAGCTTATCGCCTAGGTTTTCTTCTAGGAGTTTTATGGTGTCAGGTCTAATGTTCAAGTCTTTAATCTTAATTTCGAATTAATTTTTGTATCTGGTGTAATTTTGTATATGGCATTTCTTACAAAGTTTGGACACCCTGATGTGTTGTTGCAGTAATTCAGCAATTTGTTTATTGCAGTTTCCTTCATTTGGTTCAGGTTGGCCACAGGGATTAAGATCCTTGGGTCCCTTCCTTCCGTCTCCCTCATCCAGCCCTAGACAGAGCAGAACGGGTGATAGAGTTGGATGTAGAGACCTGGATTCTACTCTGGCTTCCGGACTGTGTAACCTTGGGCACGTTACTTTGTGTCTTTGGGCCTTAATTGTCTCTTCCTCAAAGTAACCAAGAAATTTAGATCAGGGTTTCTCCGCTGTTGACCTTTGGGGCTGAATAAAGCCGTGACAACCAGAATGTCTCTAGATGCTGCCACCTCTCCCCCTGGGGTAGGGAGCATTGCCCCTGGTCGAGAACCACTGATCTGGATGATCTCTAAAAGTTCTTCTGGCTTCAGTATTCTAGAATTCATTTTCCTATCATTTGTTTGATGCTAAGCCCTTGATGAGAGATCCGATGCCCTTTCATCGCATCTGTATATCGGAAGATACAACGCGAAAGCTTTTTTAGACGCTGTGGGGTTCCAGAAGTGGCTTCGGTCCGAAAGGGGAGGCCTGTTTGTGCGCCAGTTGTGACTGGGAAGCCAGCTGGGCAGACAGGAGAGTGCCAGGGAGAGGGGCCGCCCGGCCCAGTCCCCTCCGTAGCCGCACGAGGGGGCGGGCAGCGTGGCGCAGAGGTGGTGCCGGCAGCGACCGCGGTGAGAAGCTGGTGGTGGCGCCCCGGGTAGCTAGTAGCATCAGGAGGCCGACGCCCACTGCCCGCGCCACCCGACGCCACCCGACGCCACCCGCCTCCCCGCTCCGCCCCGGGCAGGTCTGGCTCTGACCCCGGAGGGCGGCTTCGTCTGCATCACTTCCCCTCTTGGAGCAGTTGCTGCGTCCATGACTTGGGGCCCCCGGTACTTGCTGGTCCTGCTGCTTCCTTGGCCTTCGAGGGGGGATCGGAGGGATGTCAGAGGGGCTGCAAGCTGGAAGACTCCCAAGAGACAGGAAGCAGTGATGGCAGTAGCATGGCAAGGTGTGGGCCGTGTGCAGCGCGGGTGGCCGCGGGAGGCTTAGAATGGCCGGGAGACCCCCGTCCCCCGGGCTGGGACCGCGCTGTGCCCGTCCCCCCTCCCCCCTTTCCCTTGCCGTCAGCCTTCGCCCTCACTCTTCCAGGCCCCCTAAAAATCGGTCTCGGCGGGCGGTTTGGCCTGCAGTGCGAGAGAGCTGCTTTGCGGGCGGCTGGGCGGCCGGGTCTCCGCTCAGCCTGTCCCGGAGCCGGCCCCCCGCTCCCGTGTGGCTCAGGGGGCTTGGCACCCTTGCTGGGCCTTCTGGCCCCGTCTCTGCAGCAAGTCCAATTCGTGAAAGAAGATTGAAAAAGGAGGGTATTCACCATGATATGAGACTTAAGAGACTGAGAAAGTGTCCCAGTCCCCTCTGTTGCTGCGACAGAGACCAGAGACTAGGGGGCTCATCCCCAGCAGCCCATGATTTCTCACAGCACTGGAGGCTGGCACGGTTGGCTTCCGGTGAGGTCCCTCTTCTGGGTCGCAGACAGCCACCTTCTCCTCACCTCCTCACGTGGCAGGAAGAGACTGAATAGCTAGTTCTCTGGGGTCTCTCTTTTTTTTTTTTTTTTTTAAAGATTTTATTTATTTATTTGAGAGAGAGAATGAGATAGAGAGAGCATGAGAGGGAGGAGGGCCAGAGGGAGAAGCAGACTCCCTGCCGAGCAGGGAGCCCGATGCGGGACTCGATCCCGGGACGCTGGGATCATGACCTGAGCCGAAGGCAGTCGCCCAACCAACTGAGCCACCCAGGCGCCCTCTGGGGTCTCTTTTATAGGGCACTCGTCCCATCCCCAGGGCTCCACCTTCAGGACCTGATCACCTCCCAGAGGCCCCGTCTCCAAATACCATCCCATTAGGGGGTCGGTTTCAACAGACGAATTTTGGGAGGACACATTCAGTCCGTGACAACAACGAGATGTAACTTGTAGCCCCTGATTGGGCCCTGGCCTGAACGAACATCTGTAATAGGCACTTGGGGACGCCTGGGGTTATTTTTATGTGACCAGCTGTTAGATGATATAAGGAAACTACTGGAAGTTTCATTAGATGTGATAATCTTGTGGGGTGGTAGGCATCCAGCTAAGCCATTCCGGGATTCCTGACACAGATTCAGTGAAATAATGCATGTGTTTTCTGCTGCCATGTTTTGGGGGAATTTGTTATACAGCAATAGATAGCTAACACGTGAGTATGTACAAGAGTCTTATTTATTTATTTTTGGTGATGCACACTGAAGTATTTAGGGATGAAGTGTCATGATGGCGACAAGTTACTGAAACTTTTTTTTTTTTTAAGATTTTATTTATTTATTTGAGACAGAGAGAATGAGAGAGAGAGAGCACATGAGAGGGGGGAGGGTCAGAGGGAGAAGCAGGCTCCCTGCCGAGCAGGGAGCCCGATGCGGGACTCGATCCCAGGACTCCAGGATCATGACCTGAGCCGAAGGCAGTCGCTTAACCAACTGAGCCACCCAGGCGCCCCTACTGAAACTTTTTAAAAACATTTTTGGAGATCTCTTTAATGTATGGCTGGACACAAGACAAATGAATTCTCATCCCTGCTTCTACATTCAATCTGTAGCCTCTGGAAAATTCTACTGGACACTCAGAAGAGAATGAGAATGAGAAAAGGGCAAATAACAATTTAAGATTATTATAAAAATATTAAAAAAATTTTTTTAAAGATTTTATTTATTTATTTGAGAGAGAGAGAGGGGGGTGAGGGACAGAGGGAAAAGCAGGCTCCTGCTGAGCAGGGAGCCCTTACGGTACTCGATCCCAGGACTCCAGGATCATGACCTGAGCCGAAGAAGACACTATGCTTAACCAACTGAGCCACCCAGGTGTCCCTATAAAAATATTTTTGACAGCATGGATCCCCTAAAGGGTCTTGGGGACCCCAAGGTATCCCTAGATCACACTATGAAAACCACTGTTCTAGATAAATAATTTATTTGTAAATGGTTCAGTTAAACGGGGAGAGCAGAAGGTGAGGCAAATATGGCCAAATGGGAACACTTACTGAATTTGATTGGTGTTACTCATTGGACTCTTCTGGATAATGTTCTGTGTATTTGAAAATGTTCGTAATAAAAAGTTTTTTTTAACAAGACAGAAAAGGGGGCGGCGCCTGGGTGGCTCAGTCGGTTAAGCATCCAACTCTTGGTTTCGACTCAGGTTATGATCTCAGAGTCGTGAGATCGAGCTCTGCGTTGGGCTCCACGCTCAGTGTGGAGTCTGCTTGAGATTCTCTCTCTCCCTCTGCCCCTCCCACCACTTGCACACTCTCTCTCAAAAATAAATAAATAAAATTAATAAATAAAATCTTTTAAAAAAAGAAAAGAAATGTGGACTCTGGGACATGTGGGGATTCTGACTGAGTAGGTCTGGGGGTGAGGCCCAGCGGGAGCATTTTTAACCTGAGCTCCGGGTGCCCCCAAAGGACCCGAGACCCCACCTGAGGCCTGCTGGTGCGGAGGCTCCCCGCACACCACCTCTCCTCCACCCCTCCAACCTCCCGAGCCAGATCAAGCGGTGTTAGTTCGCGGCGAGGCTTATCCGTTTTCCCGTCACCCGTGGGGGCAGATGTTGGGGGACAGTCTGCCCCCCCACTCTCCCTCAGCAGGTGCTGCCGTGCAGGCTGTGGGGAGACCTTGTTATCAAACGGCTGCTTAACCGCTCTTTCAGTGGATGGCGGAGATAAACTTCCCTTTCTAAGGGCAGGAGTGGGTTTCCTTCACAGATCGTGAGAAGTATTTTTGAATGTCTTGTTTTCCGTGTTACATACAGCTAGTGAGAGTTTCCGGCAGGATCAAAGTTATGGAAAGAAATCGAAGCTTTCTTCGCATTCCCAGTCCCCGGGGCCTCCTCCCAAAGGTAGCTGCTGCTAACTTGCGTGGGATATGGTTTCTGAAAATGTGCAAATACACCCATCTCTAGAATGTATATAGTGCTTTGTTGGTTTGCTTTATTGGGAGGTAATTTGCGTGGAGCAAAATGCATGGATTTTTTAATTCAGGTGGTTTTGACAGAGAATATTCCCAGCACCCCCAGAGGGCCCCATCTCACCCTCCTTTAGCCAAACCCTCTGGCAGAGGCAGCCACTAGTCTGATTTGTGTCAGCACAGTTTACTTTTGCCTGTTCTTGAACTTCATACACATAGGAATCCTATGATATGTCTGCTTTCATATCTGGCTGCAAAGATGTTTCCATAAGACATGAGCCTCAGTATTCATTCATGCATTCACTCCCTCATTTACTTCCTTGTTCAGCGAATATTTGTTGGATCCCTGCCATGTGTCTAGGCCCGGATTTTTCTAGGCCCTGAGTGTTCAGGGGAACAGCCAGTGCAAAGGGCCCGAGGCAAGGCATTTGAAGAACAGCAAGGAGGTCGGCATGTCCAGAGAAGAGCAGCCCAGAGATCACATGGTGGGAAAGGTGCCCTGAGGGGTGGCCGGGGCCGACCATGCAGGGACATGGCAGGAGGGGCACCCATCCTGGATTATTCTCAGTGTGCCGGAAAGCTGCTGGATGCTTTCGGCTGTGGGAGTGGCACGCGGGGACTTGCATTTGAAAGGGTGACTCTGGCTGTCGTAAGAAGAGTCAGAGGTGCGCAAGAGAGAAAGCGGGGTGGCCGGTGAGGAGGCTGGGATGGTGGCCGGGTGAACAGTGACCTGGGTGACCACATGAGCTGGCCCAGGCCTCTGACTTACTTCGCAGCACTCTGTTGCCTGTCCTTCCCTCCGGACAGACTCACACCGCAGCTCGCTCGCCGAGGCTCTTGCTTGCTGTCGGGCAGGTCTTGGTGCCGTTCTTGAGAGCAGAGAGCCTGGTCGTCGGTTGCATTGGAAGTTTGAGACCCGAGCCTTCACTGTCCGAGGGGACTGTGAGCCCTCCTGAAGTCCCATGGAGGCCCTTGACCTTCTGGGGATGGTGTCGGGCCCGCTGCCGTAAGCAGCGGCTCGGAGGCCCCGGGCGGCGTGGGGTTTGGCCGGAGGGAGAATCGCACGCACCTGCCGCGTTCTGTTCATCCGCTTGGGAAGTCCGCCCCTTGCCCGGCGGCCCGGCACCTGCCGGCTCCTTTCTCGGGGCCGGGGCTGCCCCCACTGTGCTCGCCCGGCAGTTCTCACCTGTCTCCCTGTGGGCCGGCTCTGTTGCCCTGCCTCTTGGCTCTTCGTTTCCCTTCGGGCTCACTGTGAAACATTTTTCCTCCCTCCCTTGTACCCCTTGGCGGCACTGCTTGGTTGGGAGGGCTTTGTGGGGAGTAGATAGGAGGGCCGACCGCAAAGGGGACAGACGAGCTGTTTTCCCTCTTTGCTTAGTCATGCCTTCCACCAGCACTCCTTTTGCCCAGAACCTTCGAATGGACCACGGGTCAGCCCTCACCTTGGTAACCCAGGTAAGCCACCCGGTGGCCTTGTTCTGAGAGCTCCAGGAGGAACACCCCAAAGCCGCGTTCGAGGACCGCCTGCATTTAGCCTTTACAGAGATCTCGAGTGTCTGTTTAAATTTTATTTATACCCCACATAAGCAGAAAATGGGTTGTTGTGGAGGAAAGGGTCAGTGGAAGTTCCGTCTGAAGAGGTCCCCGGAGCGGGAGGGACCCAGAGTGCTCTTTCCCACCAGCACTGTCTTCAGCAGCTGAATCGTGGCCCTCAGAATTCATACGCTGGGGTCCCACCGGGACCTCCGAGGGCAACCTTCTTTGGAAATAGGGTCTGTATAGAGGTAATCAAGTTGAAATGAGGTCATTAAGGTCGCTGTCCTCCAGCATGGCCGCGGTCCTGGTAAGAAGAGGAAGGCACGGAGAGAAGGCAGCGGGAAGGGACGTGGGGAGAAGACCACCCTCTACAAGCCCAGGACAGGCCGGGACAGGTTCTCCCTCGGCGCCCTCGGAAGGAAGCGACCCTGCCGTCCCTTTGGTCTCCGACTTCTGGCCCCAGAGCTGTGGCACAGGACATGTCTGGGGCCCTTTGTTCGGGCAGCCCGAGGGGACTGGCATGGCAGCATTTTCAGAGGTCAGAGGGCAGCCCGGCGCCTTTGCCTTCACGGTAGGTCCGCATGAGCTCCGCACAGTCGAGGCGAGGAGCGGCCAGCAGTGCCCTGTCAATGGAGGCAGGTAGCTCTCAGGTCTGGAGAGGACCAAGGCCTGCTAGGCTGTTGGGGAGGAAGGGCCCTTGGGGCCTGGGCTCGAATCTGGCTCCCCACTCAGCTTCCGTGCGACCTGAACCTGTGACCGAACCTCTCCTCTGCCTCAGTTTGCTTATCTGTGGCGTGGGCCTGAGGGTGACAGTATTTAATGCAGAGAATGTCAAGAGCCCGAGCGACTGAGTATATGTGAAGTGCTAAAAATGGTGCCTGGCACACGGAGTCCTATAAAAAGTTGTTCTTGGGGCGCCTGGGTGGCTTAGTCGTTAAGCATCTGCCTTCGGCTCAGGTCATGGTCCCGGGGTCCTGGGATCGAGCCCCGCATCGGGCTCCCTGCTCCGCGGGAAGCCTGCTTCTCCCTCCCCCACTCCCCCTGCTTGTGTTCCCTCTCTCGCTGTGTCTCTCTCTGTCAAATAAATAAAATCTTAAAAAAAAAAAAAAGTTCTTAGTGTGAGGAGGAGTCTCTGGGGAGACTCTCATTCCTTGGCGCGTGACACCAGGAACACAGAGACTCAGGCCTCCCCTCCCTGCCTCTGCGGTGGGGACGTGAGAACACTGAGTCTATTGTGTCACTTGAGGCCGCATGCAGTTGGCCTCATCCCCTTTCCAACACGCAGGCTGTGTTCCCAATCGTGACAAATAGCTGTGTGGCCCTGGGGCCCTCGGAGGCATGCCATGGAGGGAGGGTCACGGTCCCACACCAGCTCCCCAGTCCTGTGGAAGCCAAGCTGGAACTGAAGGAGTGCGATGTGCTGGGAGCTTGGAGGCAGGCCAAGGAGGAAGGAGGAAGATTGGAGGGAAGGAGGAGGCGGGGAGGAGGAGGAGGAGGAGGAGGCCCTCCCCTGTCTCTTTGGGCTCCAGGCAAAGGTTAATTTTCAGTCTTTCTGCCTATCCTTCGACTCTGAGCTTCCCTCTCTTTGGGACTCTTTATTGGACCTGTGGCCCTTGGCCCCTCGCCACATGGCCACCAGGGGGCTCCTCTGTCAGTGCCTCTGGGGAGCCCAGTCTGGAGCATCGGCTGGAAGGAGTGAATGAATCATGGCCCCTCATCTAAAGGTGTCTGCATTTTAAAAAGCCAGAGTCCGTGATCTCAAATGAATTTGAAATTGGTGTGGTTTCCAGCAAGGTGGAGAGGTGAGATGAAAAGCTTTGACTGATGTGGGAGCCAGCCTCCAAAGTGGGCCCCAGTGACCCCGTCTCCTGGTGCTCAGGCCCGCATGCGGTCTCCTCCCACACTGGTCACTCGGGGCTGACCTGTGCGGCCAGCAGGGGACCGTGCAAGTGACGCCGGAGGCCTTCCACGGCTGGGTCACAGGACACTCTACTGCCTCCTCCTTGTTCCCTCGGATCAGCTGCTTTGGAGGAAGCCAACTGCCGCGTCCTAAGGACACTCTAGCAGTCTTGCCGAGATGCAGGAGGGAGCGGACCTGAGGCTTCCCAGCAGCAGCGAGCACCGACTTGCTAGCCCTGTCTGGGAGCCAACTTGTAAGTGGGTCCTCTTGACCCCATCAAGCCTTTTCAGATAGCTGCAGCCGTAGCTGACAGCTTGACCACAACCTCCTGAGAGAGATCTCAAGCCGGAAGGATCCAACCAGGGGCGCTGGGGGGGCTCGGCCGGTGAAGCGTCTGCCTTCGGCTCAGGTCATGATCCCGGGGTCCTGGGATGGAGCCCCGCATCGGGCTCCCTGCTCAGCGGGGAGTCTGCTTCTCCCTCTTCCTCTGCCTCTCTCCCCTGCTCGTGTTCTCTCTCTCAAGTAAATGAATAAAATCTTAAAAAAAAAAAAAAAAAAAAGAAGGACCCAGTCAAGCTGCTTCTGAATTTCTGACCCACAGAAACTGGAAAAATCATACGTGTTTATTGTTTGAAGCTGCTAAGCTCTGGGGTAATTTGTTTCACAGCATTGGCTAGCGAATACAATGGTAAGAACCCAAACTTTTGTGGGAGGGGGGCCTAGTGCTGGCAGCTCCTTGGGTCAGCTCCCCAGGCTGTGGCTGCCTCCCTCTTGCCCCTTCTGAAGCTCCACTCTTCTCTCATTGCTCCATATTTGTTCATTTGTTCATGCTGTGGTCTCTCTCCCTCTCTCCGTCCCTTCTTCCCCTCACCCCACCCTCTGTCCGGTGAGCTTCATGCAAGGTTTGGGTATATTCATTGTAAGTTGGGGGGTATTGATGATGAGTTTGAGTGTGTTGATTTTTTTCATTTTCCACAATGTATATGCCCGTATTCATCTGCATCGCCTGGAGACTTTGTGCAATAACCCCCAAATGCCAGTGGGGATTGGATGCCTGGCTGTCACTGCGAGCACCCAGCATTTGCCAGTGTAGGATGTGGCCATCTCCCCTTTACCTCTCGCGCGGGGGAAACGTATCCTGACCTGTCATGCAGCGTGGAGCCCATATCCTCTGCCCACTGCACGGCGGGTCGCCCAACCCCAGGGCCTTTGCTTTGTCAGGGAGTTCAGACTTTTCACGTGAATTATTTCGGTGGGAGGTCATTTTTGTAAGAGCTGATGCGATAGATATTTCAAGAGAAAAGAAGGTATGTCACAGGCACATCAAGGAAGTGTCGCAGCGGGCCAACTACGAGTCTACCTTCGGTAACGTGAGGCAGTGCGACTTAATTCTCGTTGCCCTTCACTAAAGTTTGTCCTGAAATACATGTGCAGAAAAGTGTGTAAAGCCGAAACGCACAGCTTGCTGAGTTGTCACCCAGTGAATACACCTGGGTACCCAGGGCCCAGATGAACTGGAACATGACCGGTCCCCAGAAGCCACCTGCAGGTCCCCTTCTTCGTCACTTCCCAGCCCAAGGGCATCTGCTACTACAGATTCGTTGTGCTCGCTGGAACTTTGTGTTAGTGGACTTGTGTACCCCTTCATGTCTGGCTTCCGTGCGACGTTAGGGTTGCAGGCTTCATCCTTGTTCAGTGCGTGTAGCGGTGCACCGTTCGGCCTCACAGTTGGATGGAGCTGCTGAGTTTTCTCTGTACAGGGTGTCTTGTTTCTTTTGCTGCTTTTAGGATACCCTCCTTTTCACTGGTCTTAACAATTTGATTATGATATGCCTTGGTGTGGTCTGGTTTGCTTATTTATTTACTTCTGCTGCTTGCGGTTTGTTGAGCTTCTTGTGTCTGGGATTGTAGTCTAATAGTTGAAATCTTTGTGTAGAACTGGAATGGCTACAGGGCGCCTGGGTGGCTCAGTCGTTAAGCGTCTGCCTTCGGCTCAGGTCATGATCCCAGGGTCCTGGGACCCGAGCCCCGCGTCGGGCTCCCGGCTCGGCGGGAAGCCTGCTTCTCCCTCTCCCTCTCCCCCTGCTTGTGTTCCCTGTCTCGCTGTGTCTCTGTCAAATAAATAAAAATCTTTATTAAAAAAAAAAAGAACTGGAATGGCTCTAGCAAATGTTCTGGCCAGCTAATCAAAATTTATTCCAGAGAAACGTCTTGAGAAAGTTTAAAGGGAGTTTTCAACCCACGTCCCTATCACCTCCTCCACTTGGATAAGAATGGCGAGGAAGGGTTTGCCTAAAGGAACTGTCGGCTCGTGGTGCTTTTAGCCACCACACTGGGTTCAAAGTCCGCTCCCGGGGCCCCAGGGATTCGGTGTCAAATGCCTGGTTTGGGCATCAGCCAGGCCACAGGGCAGCTGCACTGGGGGAGGAGATCTGTCTGCGTATTTGTCAGCTCAACTTTTTCCACGGCTGAAAACTAATAAAGGAAAATCAAGACAAATTGAGCAGTTAGGAGAAAAACCTACAAACCTAGTAGGGAAAGCTCGTCATGCTCTTAAGACTTGCATTGTTATAAATCATAAAACTGTGGGATGGCGCGTGTGAAAGGTGACATGTAGTCAAAGAAACGTTTTTAAAGCCACTCGCATTTTACACGTGTAGTGACTTCAGCTTGGTTTATATATTCTTTTCGTCCTAAGTATATGCACAGATAAAATCTCTCTTGTATGTATTATTGAGCATGTCTATGCAGTGATGTTAAAAGCATTCAACAGGGGGCGCCTGGGTGGCTCAGTCGGTTAAGTGTCTTGTCTTCAGCTCGGATCATGATCCTGGGGTCCTGGGATGGAGCCCCACGTCGGGCTCCTTGCTTGGTGGGGAGTCTGCTTCCCCCTCTCCCTCTGCCTGCCGCTCCCCCTGCTTGTGCTCTCGCTCTCTCTGTCAAATAAATAAATAAAATCTTTTTTTAAAAAAAAGCGTTTAGCTGACTGTTCTATAGAATCTATATCTATAGATGGATTATAGTATTAGTAATGCTTTTTGTAGAATAGAGATAGTATGTGGTGGTTGGCTAAGCTTTTTTAGGTTTAGTGGATTACTATAGAGTGGGCCTCAGCAAACGCTTGTCAGATGTCCAGATAATAAATAAGGGTGAGTAACAGGCCTCTGACCTCAAGGAACTCACAATCCGATATGGGAGGAAGCAAGCTTGTAAGTAATTCTTCCAACAAAATGCTATTGATAAATAAGATTGACACTAAAAATATTAGTGATTAAGACACAACGGGAAGGATGCAGGGCATCCAGGAGAGTGGGGAATAGGAGGGGACAAAGGGTGAAGGGGCCGGTGGTTCTCCAAGTACAATCTGTGGGCCAGCAGCATCAATCAGCCTCCCTGGGAGCTTGTTAGAAATGCAGATCCCTGGGCCCCACCCCAGACCTGCTGAAGCTGAAGGTGGGGGGTGGGCCCTGGCCAGCCGCGCTGGTCATGCTGACGCACACTGGAATTTGTGTATCTCCAGTCGAGGCAGTGATCAGCCACCAGTGTTCTGTGGAGGAGCGTAGGACAGGCCGTTTTGATGCTCAGCTTGCCCCAGAATTGCTAGAGGCCTCAGCACAGCCTGGACCCCCTGTGTTGCTGGACTGTTCATCCGTTGCAATCCACTGAGTGCATCCGGGAGTTTTCCTGAATTCTTACATGGGTGGGAAGTTTGACTTTGCCCATCGGTATAAGTTATCCATTTTTTCTTTTATGGATCATGCTTTTGGTGTCATTTCTGAGAACTCCTCGCTTAGCCCCAGGTCGTGAAGGTTTTGCCCGTTTGTACAGAGCCATAAAAACCTCACTCAATGGGTTTCACAGAGGCAAAGGCGTTGCTGGTTGACACAGTAGAAAATGCCATGCTGCCTTCATTTGGATTCTTTCAGAATTGGCCCCGGAGACAAGGATCCCAGGGCAGGGAGCTTTGTGGGAGGTGCAGGGTCTCCTGGGAGGGGCATGGGGAAGTGTGACCCGGAAAAGAAGGCAGCCAGTAGAGGCTGGGCTGGTAATACAGCTCACCCAATAGGCGACTGGAGGCTAACGCTACGCTTTGGAAACTCTAGGAAACAGAGCTTGCTGTGTCCCGGGTCCCCAGGATCATCTCTGGGTTCAACTAGGAGTACTCACAGGACAGCATACAGTTGTCTTCTTGGCTATGATTTATTATAGTAAGGCATATAGGGCAGAATCAGCAAAGGGAATAGGCAAGCTCGTTAGAGTCGCAGTACCCATGAGTTTTATTGGAGGTTGGTCCTATAGGCACCTGCTGTGTGGCTCATTATCAAAATTCCAGTCTCTTAGAAAGAAAGCAGGAGTTCAGCATCAATAACATTATTTGGACAACCAGTGCAGGCACAGTGAGCCATTCTCATCAGTTCTGGGACTGGTGGGGACCCTCTTGGAATGCAAGTTCCCACATGCTAGCCAAGGGCCAACCTTGCCAGCAGGCCTTTCTAAGGAGAGCAGTCTCCGGCCTGCAGTGGTAAATCTTTTCTGCCTTATAAAACACATGCCTTGAAATGACTCCATTCAGGGAGTAAGGGAGTGGGGGTATTTATACACCAGTTCCTGAGAGTCATCAGTTAATACCTGCTCCTAATAACGCATTCAGGCATAGAGATCCAGTTGGAAATAAGCTGGAGCTTACTGGAAGGTTTTGAGGAATGTGGGTGGGGCACTGGCAGCTTCAAATACAGTAGTTATTCTAGAAATTGCGTGAGGACAGCAAAGCCACATGTACAGGGCAGTTCCCGTGCATGTGGTCGTGGGCGAAGAGACCAAGGTCAAGGCTTCCCTGTAACTTCCTTCGGGTGTGGCAGGAACTCCGTGCAGGCCATTGCTGGGCCTGGAGGCACAGGGAGAGCCACAGATGGATACTGCCTCTCTGTGTCTTCCCGTTGGCTGGATGGGAAAGAGTGCGTGTGTGCAGCTGTGTGTGTGTGTGTCTGTGTGTCTGTGTATTGTGGGGACAGAAAATCCCGGTACATTTGTTACGTTATTTATTTATTTATTATTATTTTTTTAAAGATTTTATTTATTTGACAGAGAGAGACACAGCGAGAGAGGGAACACAGCAGGGGGAGTGGGAGAGGGAGAGGCAGGCTTCCCGCCGAGCGGGGAGCCCGATGCGGGGCTCGATCCCAGGACCCTGGGGTCACGACCTGAGCCTAAGGCAGACGCTTAACGACTGAGCCACCCAGGCGCCCCGTTTTATTTTTATTTTTAAATTATTTTTAAAAAATACCTACTTTACAGAGAGGGAGAGAGCATGCACGTGCAGGCGTGGAAGTGGTGGAAGAGGCACCGGGAGAGAATTTCAAGCAGACTCCGTGCTGAGGCAGAGCCCAGCACCAATGCTGGGGCTGGATGGGGAGCTCGATCCCACGACCCAGGAGATCAGGACCCTGAGATCATGACCTAAGCCAGCATCACGAGTCGGACGCTTGACGGACTGAGCCACCCGGGCGCCCCCATTTGTTGTATTTTAAACTTCCTCTTTTAATCTTTGAATTCAGAGCAGCAGAAATGGCAGAGAAACAAACGTGTACTACAGCCTCAAATTTCACGGCAAAAACCCTTTTCTTGCTCTGTCCACGCGAGCGAAGAAAGAGAACCAGGCTGTGTCGTGTAGTCTGAAGCCAGAGTGCATTTGTATTGGATCACGTTCTGGAAGTGTGTCGTGGTGGTGTGTGCCCAGAGATCCTGGCTCAGAAAGAAGGCAGCCGGGTGGACGGTATCTTCATTGGGCTTAAGCTCCTGGTTCCCTCCGCCTGTCAGCGAAGCGAGTGCGGGTAAGGAGCTGGCCTGGCCGCCCTCGGAGGGGAGACGAGACCAGGAAGGAGTGAGGTTAGCGGGTCATGCCGGTGATCACGGTATCGCAGGCCTTGCACCGAGGTGACTCATCCAGTGCGGGCACATTTTGGGAAGCACTCGAGCCAGAGCGTGGGGAGAAGAGAAGCCACCGAAGGTGACAGAGGAGTGGCCGTGGGTCAGAGAGGGAGTGGTCCTCCAGTCGCTCAGGGCAGGGAGCCAGAGCCGTGGGCTCTGGACGTACGAGGTTTCCAGAACCTGAGGCAGGATTTCCGGCTACAGGAGGCCAAGGGAAGGACAGCAGGTGAGGCAGGGCAGGGTGGCGGAGGGGTCCTGCCCTCTCTTGGAGTGGAGGTGGGACTTACACGTTGAAGAGAGATGGGGGAAGGAGGAGGCCGTCCCTGCACGTGTGTCCTGGACCCACAGGACCTTCCCGGGGACTCCAGGGCACCTGGGCAGAAGGACGGCTAGCAAAGCAGCCTCCCTGACCGGGGGCCCCCAGCCTGGTGGCCGTGACGGTGGCGGCCAGTGCAAAGGGCTGCAAGACAAGGGACTTCGTAGAGGCTGCGTGTGATGACTTCTGGAACTTCTGGCAAAGCTGTAGGAAGTGAAGCTTTTCTGAGGTTTTTTTGTTCGTTTGTTTTTCTTTCAGGTGCCGTCTGACCAGGATCTGGCTCTGAACTCCATATTCTTAGATCCTTTTCTTCCTTGGGTCCTAAGCTTTTTGTGTGGTATCTTGTGACACTTTGTTAGAGCTGTGGTATGATCATATCTTTATTCACGAGCCAAGGGCATCTGGAGTCTTGAAGCATTAGGATAGCTAATTAGTTGGAGAAACTTCTGATTGTAGGATATAGAAACCTCAAAGTGTGTCTGTGTGTCTGTGTGTGTGTGTGTGTGCGCGCACGCACGCATGTGTGTGTGCTTATGTTAGTGTTAGAAACTACCTTTTCAATTTTCCCAAAGCTTCCAGGTTGAAATGTTGCTAGTGAGGTCCTTTAGTTGCATTTTTGGGGTCTAGCCTGTTCATCAGTTGATGGCATTTGGGTTGTTTTCACATTTTGGCTAGTGGGAATAATGCTCTGATCATTTGTGTGTAAGTCTTTGTGCGGACATGTTTTCAGTTCCCTTGGGTCTAAGCCTGCGAGTGGAATTGCTGAGTCACGTGGAAACTCTGTGTTTAACCTTCTGAGGTGCTGCCAGACTGAAATCCCTTTTCTTAGCTGAGCTTTTTATGGAAGTAAATATCTATCTATAAAAATGCAAAAATCACGAGTGTACACCTCCATGAATTTTTGCCAAGGGAACTCCCCTCTGTAACCAGCACCCAGGTCAAGGAACAGAATGTGACTGGCCCCCAGAAGCCCTTTGTGGCCCCTTCCAGGCCGTACCCCACCCCTAAAGGTAACCACTATCCAGACCCTCACACCACAGATTAATGTTGCCTGTTTATGAACTTTGTATAAATGGAATCTTTTATTTCCAGCTTTTGTCTTGCATTTTTAGCTCGTGCACCATACAAAAACAACTGACAGTTTTTCTGCCAGTATTGCTCTCCGAAATCAGATCACATTGTCTTACTTGCCAGCTTCTCTATTAGCTACTTCTCAGGTGACTTGGGCAGATGGAACAGAAAATCCGAACTCAGATGAAAAGACGCCGAGCCTCTCCAGTCCGGTGAGGGCCGGTGGCCACGAGGGTGAGGGCCAGGAGATGGGCCGCCAGGGCGGGCATGGTAGAGACTGCTCCTGTCCTGGCCCCCTTTCCCCTGCCTGTCCCCTTGTGGTAACTTAGCTGCCATTCAGGCCTTAGCTCGTGTTTCCAGGGAGGGGCCGGGTGGGCAGTATTTTCCGCCCTGTGAGCCTCCCAGCCCGTGTCGCAGTCACTCCCCTGGGCCGTGGGAGCGCCAAGCAGCCCTAGGCCCGGCGTGACCAAAGGCGCGTGGCCGTGTGCCCCTGACACTTGATTTACCAAAGCAGGCAGAGCTACCAGCAGGCCTGTGCCCCTTACCTAGCCGCAGAAGCATCATGCTCCACTGGGAGAAGGACAAAGACAAGCAGGCCACCTGAATGCCATGAGCTGACGAGTGGACGGAGAAAATGGGACGTGTACGCACACTGGCCTCTGAAGCGGAAGTCCTGCCGTAGGCAGCAACATGGATGGATCTGGAGGACGCTACGCTGAGTGAAATAAGCCGGTCACAGAAAGACATACTGCATCATTTCATTTATATGAGGCATCTCAAGGGGCTGAACTCATAGAAGCAGAAGGTGGCAGTGGTTCCCGGGGGCTGGGCGGGTGGGGAGCAGAAACGGGGAGTCGTGGTTCGGTGTGTATAAAGTCTCGGTGATGGAAGATGGAAAATGTCTAGAGATCTGCTGTACAACCTTCTGCACGGGGTACCTTGGCCATACCCTGGAAATTTGTTAAGAGGGTGGATCTTGTGTTGTTATTTTGTTTACCAACCATTTAAAAACACGAGAGAAAAAGAGAATGCTTTTGATTGCCAAGGAGGAAGCCCCCAACTCTCTCTGGGGAAATTAATGCACGTGGCACAGAGAGTATGGAACAGAAGAGAATTCTGGAGGGTGAATAGGAGCTTTCCCGTCAGGGGACAGGAGAGCTGTTCTAGGTAGAGGACACGGCACACTCAGACGAATGGGTTTCTGCCTGACATGCTGATGATCCTTACTAGTCTAGCATGGGGTGCTCTGTATTCAGTGCGGCCTTGATCAGACTTAGAACCTGTCCTTCTTTACCTTGATCTGGGTGATTTCGTGCTTTCGTTCATCTTCTAGAAACCGTTTTTTTATTGCCAATATCCGACTATGCGAAGTCCAGATTACCTTTAAATGGCACAGATCCCTGTTTTGAGGGTGAGCCAACCCATCCAGAGTTGTTTTCAGTATCAAAGTCATAAATCACATCACTGATACTCTCACAGCTAACGCATGCTGTGTTCATTGGGCGCTGGGTGAAGTGAGTTTTACTGGACAGGGTCTGTTGTTATCATCTGCTGCTGAACCCTTGGACCCCAGCCCCTTGGAGCCGTTATACTGCAAGACCAAACCGATAGATACTTTCTTGTTTGAAAGGATTGGATAAAAGATCTAGGTGCGCCGTGTGTCTTCCAGAGTCCCTTTGTGGGTAAGTATGGTTGGGTAGGAGAGATGTTATTTTGTCAGGCCAGATGCCTCCAGCATGAAATTTGATTCCACCCCATTTCTGTTGGCAGTTTTATCCTCCATCGTTGTTCCTGTCCTCTTCCTGGAAGTCCGTCCACAATGCCACAGCTCACTTATCTGTCTTCGTTACTCCTCTCCCTCCGGAGCCCAAGTAACAGTGTTTAACACTGTTACATGACAACCTTCAAAAAACCCAATGGCTTGAAACAATAACCAGTTATTTTCCTCACAGTCTGTGGGTGGGCTGGGTGATTTGATTGGGCCAAATTCGCCTGATCTTGGCTGGGCTCACTCAGGAATCTGTGCTTGGCTGGGCCTAGGGGACCTGGGATGGCCTTAGCTGAGCTGACCCAGCTCGATTCCATGTGGTCTCTCATCTTCCAGCGTTCTAGCCTAGGCTTCTCATGGCAGAGGCAGAGGTCCAAAAAAAAAAAACCCACCACCACCAACAAACCAGCAGAGGCTGCATCACCTCTTGGGATCTGGACTTGCACATGCATGCTAGTCACTTCTGCTGCGTGTCACAGGCCAGTCCAGATTCACTGGGTGGAGAAATAGACTCCACCTCTTAATGAGGAGGACCCGGGAAGTCCCACTGAAAATGTGGTAGATCCAGGGAGGGGTAGAGAATATGGCCATTTTTGCAATCCACTGCATGGATCAGGGATCAGCAAATGTTTTCTGTAAATGGTCAAAATAGTAAACATTTCAGGCTTTGTGGGCCATATAGTCTTTGTTATAACTCCTCAACTCTGCTCTTGTAATGTGAAAAGCAGCCATAGACCATATATAAATGCCTGGGCATGGCTGTGTTCCACTAAAACTTTATTTACAACCAGGCCACAGGCCAGATTTGGCCCACAAGCTGCAGTTTGCTGAGCCCTGACCTGGACAATCCAGACCAAGTAGGGATCTCAGATCCAGGTTCTAGGATGTTGTCCTTCCTGAAACCAAGGCCTTGAGGCCAGAAGCATGGGTGTCATCTGTCAGCAGAAGTGCTCTTACTAGAGTGAAGAAATAAAAACAGACTGAGAGGAGCAAGGGCTCCTTGCTAAGGTACAAATGACTATTGGTATCCATTTGGGGTTGTTCCTTGTACCATAATGAACTT
The DNA here is from genome assembly GCF_029215605.1 of Mirounga angustirostris. Classification (NCBI taxonomy): domain Eukaryota; kingdom Metazoa; phylum Chordata; class Mammalia; order Carnivora; family Phocidae; genus Mirounga; species Mirounga angustirostris. Next base: position 7,085,592 of record NW_026991719.1, read on the forward strand.
ATATAGTAGGTTAAGTTTATTTCTCAGCAAGTCCTTGGAGTTCACGCCTTGTCACTCCCATGTTTGGCTGGATTCTCATTCCTTATCCATCCACATCTCCCAGATGGATTCTGGATAGAATTCTTTCCATTTTTCTTTTTCTTTTTTTAAAGATTTTATTTATTTATTTGACAGAGAGAGACACAACGAGAGAGGGAACACAAGCAGGGGGAGTGGGAGAGGGAGAAGCAGGCTTCCCGCCGAGCAGGGAGCCCGATGCGGGGCTCGATCCCAGGACCCTGGGACCCTGGCCTGAGCCAAAGGCAGATGCTTAATGACTGAGCCACCCAGGCGCCCCTCTTTCCATTTTTCTAATCCGGATGCCCTCTTCTTACACTTCTCCCGGACCCTCCTGTCTTTCTTAATCCCAGCGTCAGAAGTGACCTCAGCACCTCCTCCTGGGCTCCCAGGGAAGCCCCTGATTAGATCTACAAATTAGATCTTGTATATTTTCCTTTACCAATTATGTGTCTAATTGTCGCAGCCATGACATGCTCCATCAAAATTTAAAGATGTTAACTGTTCTCGAGAGTGACTTTTTGATTCAACCATTATTTCCTGGAGTTGTTGCTTGACTAGAGATTTGGTTAAATTTCAGGTAACATGAACTTCCTTTTCATAGAATGTCCAAGTCTATGCTGTTCTATCTGCCGGCCTGGTTTTTCTCACGAGGGCTGCCCATTGTGGGTCAACAGTCAGCTCCCTTATTTTTCCTATCAGAGATTTTCTGTACCACATATAATAACAAAGCTATTACCTTGTTTTTGTAGAAATGAGAACGAAATCTTTGCTTTCTAATTTTACTCCTTCCCCTTTATTATGGGTTGCTACTGTCTTATGCAACATGATTCTTCCCTGGGTACTCATCAGCAGGTATAGTTTTCAGCTTGGCATGGCTCAAACCTCAAACTTTTGAAGTTTTAAAGCAGCCGAGTTGCACAGACGGTCAATAAATCACTCGCTATCGCCACTTTATTGCTTGTAAGGTGATTACCCCGCTTTGCCCATAGCGACTTTTCAATTTGATTAAAATGCAGTTTCATCAGGTCGTGGTTGAGTCCTCCAGATATAAAAATACATAAAGCAATGAGAGAAGCCTATGCTCAAATATTTTTATAACTGCCCTTCACCTCTTTAACCATCTACTCCAGCACTTTTGTGGTCCTCGTCCTATAATTCAAAATTCCATGCTCTTTGCCAAAGTAATTTTTATTTAGTGCTTATTCCAACCTCTTGTCTTTGTGAGAGTGTATTATTTTTTTTCTGCTACCTGGTGGGGAGCATTGGTCCTGCTGCAAAGCATTTTCTTCGTCTCAAGTTAGCTCCTATGTGATCTGTAAATCAGGCTCTGATGGTGGTATAACATGGAAGGTGTCTTGGTTTATTTGCGGTTGTTTTCCAGACCCAGGGAGCCAGGAGAGTGGGGGTGGAATTGTTATCTTAGGCAGGAAAAGGAGAAACTCTCAGCTTGGCTACTGTCCTGGCAGCAGGAGCCCTTTTGACTGTATGGAGGCTGGAAGTGTGACACCGGGCTGGGGGTGGGGGGCCTCTTCTCTGTCAGAGACTTCTCTTTGTGTCCTCACACGTTGGAAGGGGTGAGGGAGCTCTCTGGGGTCTCTTTTATAAGGGCACTAATCCCATTCCTGAGGGCTTTTTGACTTAGACACCTCCCAAAGGCCCCACCTCCTAACATCATCACACAGGGGGATGGGATTTCTGGGGCACACGCACGTTCAGACCATAGCATGGGTCATGTGGCAGGCTGTCCTCTTGCCTTGTCCATCTCCAGGGGCCCCCCTCCCCGCCTCCACCCTGCACCCCCTACACAGGGCCTCTGCCCTCTGCGGATTGCCTTGGCTTCCACCAGCGGGTTAATGCCTGGCCAGCATTTCACTCTGCTCTAGCTGTAGCGTTTGAATATCCTCAGTGGTGACACGTAGGCCGCCTGCCTGAGTGGTGCACTTTATGTCACAAGAGAACCAGTTATTGGTTCGGTTGCAGTGATTGGATTTGGAGTGGCAGGCCTCGACCCTGTTTGCCCCTCTGGCCCTCTCGTTTTGACGCCTTGCTTTTGCAGAACTTGAGGTTTTTCAGAAATGCGTGTGGTCGATCTTCTTACTTTGCGGTTCTGTATTTGTGCATTTGTCTACTCACTAAAGTGTACTCGTAACCCCACATTGATACGTGCGGTACTCTCCTGGTTATTCACAGACATGTGCGTGTGCGGAGTGGCAAAAAGTCTGAGTCACCCGAAAGGCACCCTCCTGGCTCCGCCATCTTACTTCGGCTCTCCGACTATAAGCAAGTGTCCTTTGTACAGATTGTTTAGTGCCATGTTTTTCACATTTTTGTGCTTTTTTTTTTTTTTTTTAATTGGTAATTTGCTGTTTGTCGTGGGCCCGAAATGCAGGGCTGGAGTGCCCCTGGTGTTCGCACGCGCAAGAAGGCTGCAGTGCGCCTTGTAGAGAGAAGCCGTTGGGCAGATAAGCTTCACTGGGGTAGGAGTTGCAGCGCTGCAGCCGTGACTTCAGTGGGAGTGAATCAGCGGTATATATTCAAGAAGAGGTCTTCAAACAGAACCACAAAAAAGCAGGGTTGTATATTGCCTGGCTTACAAAAACGTGACCAGAGGCTTGTAGGAACCCAGCCCTGCGTATCACTTAGGGACATTGCTTCGGTAGTCACTAATTCGGTGTTCACGGGGACTTTATAGAACGGGACGGCTGCACGTAACAAAACTTGACTGTGCTCCAGACCGAAGGTTGGTGTCTCCCCAAAATTCACGTGTTGGAACCTGACCCTCGACGGGATGGTGTTAGGAGGTGCGGCCCTTGGGCCGTGATCGGGCCGTGAGAGCTGAGCCCTCATCAGTGGGGTCATGTCCTTACAAAAGAGGCCCCGGAGAGCTCCACCGTTGTTTCCGGCGTGTGACGGCGCCGTGAAGAGATGGCTGCCCATGAACCGGGATGGGGCTCTTCGCCGGACACCGACCCTGCAGCGCCTTGATCTTGGACTTCCAGTCTCCAGGACTGTGAGAAATGCACTTGCGTTGTTTCTAAGCCGCCCAGTCTGCGGTGCTCTGTCAGAGCAGCCTGAGAGGGCTAAGGCGGACTGGATCTACATTCCGTTACAGCAGAGCTGCCTGTGCGGGAGCAATTCCTTCTGCCTGGAAGGTAGCATGCGAAAATACTACATGGGGCTTGTTCTGCCGTGTCTCTGCAGATGTCCTGAGTGACGGTTTTCATGCCAGGCTTTCTCTCCCAGGTGTAACTAGCATGGTCAATGCAGGAGCGATGAGCGGCTCTGGAAACCTGATGGATTTCCTCGATGAGCCATTCCCTGATGTGGGGACGTATGAGGACTTCCACACCATCGACTGGCTGCGGGAAAAGTCCCGGGACACCGACAGACACAGAAAGGTAGGTGGCAATCATAAAGACATGTCGAAGGGGCTCCCGTCAGGTGGCTGGGCCGTGCTTTCGTGGGGCAGTTAGTTGCTGAGGTAGGGTTAGGTCACATGTCACATACTGGGTGAGATTCTGAAGGAGAGAAGGGCTAGCGAGAGAGGCAGAGATGTGGACAGGTAATTACGAGATTACGCGCGTTGGGTGGGAGGCTGCGTCATGCAGAGGTATGGTGTGGAGGGCGATGAGGGGACTCCAGAACCAGACAGATCAGGTACATCCTGCCCTTGATGCCTTTAGGCTGGGTGACTTTTGGGGCGCCATTTCTAGACCCTGGTTTCTCCTCTATAAGGGTGGAGGCCATTATATCTAAAGATTGAGTGAGTTGAGTTGTCTGTGTATGGAAGCACATACCACAGTGCCTGGCAGCTAGTTGGCGATCAATCTCTATTTTAGTGGCCACCATAAAGTTCGGTATAAGTGCTGCGGGATCATTCAGAGGGATGGTTAGGGAAGGGTTTTTTAGAGATGGTGACGTTTCAGTTGGGCCTTGAAGGTTGCCTAGGAGTTTGCTAGGCGGAGAAAGGGGAAAAGATTCTAAAATCAGGAGGGGCCCTTTTTTAAGTCAGAGGCATGAGAGAACACCGCACAGTAGGTGGTTCGGGAGCTCTGAGGCCTGGGGGAGGGCTCACAGGATGGGAGGACACGGGCAGGGCGCCACACCGGGAATGACCAAGTAGGCCATGAAGATGAGTTTGGGTTTCATCTTCATGGTCACAGAATACAAGAAAAATGCATTGCAGAGGGAGAAACAGGAAGCTTGGAAATCAGTTCAGGAGAAAAGAGGAAGAAGGTCTGACGAAAGGCAGCGAAGTGCAGATGGAGAGAGGCTCAGGGTCAAGAGTTATTCAGAGGAGCCCCTGACAGGATTTGGGGTGGGGTATTGGGGATAGGCAGGGAGTGGAGTCCAGGATGAGGCCCTGGCCGCGGTTAGAAGGGGGAGATGCCCTTGTTGGCAAGAAGGAAGGAAAGGGGAGCAACAGATTTGAGGGCGAGGCCGGTGAGTTCTGTCTCAGACACTTTGGCTTCGAGCTGTTTACCCAGCCTGCAGCTGGGGGTGGTTGGCAGGCGGCGAGAACTCTGTAGTTCAAGGGTGCGGTCAGGGCTGCGGTGCAGAAGGAGGAGGCCCCAGCATGTGAGTGGGCGCCGAAGCTTTAGAAGTGGCCCAGGTGGCCTGGGTGTGCACGGAGAAGGAGAAGTAAGGAGGGGGTCAGAACTCTGGGCCCTGCCGAGATTTAGCAGGTGCAGTGGGAGGTCGGCGGGGCGCCTGTGACAGACAGCTGGGAGAGACAGGGAGAGGTGAAGGAGGGCAACCGGCAAAGTGGTCTCGAGCGAGAGGAGGAGAGAGTGGTGAGGCCGGGGTGGCCAGCCAGGTCACTCTCCGTGGAGAGGTAAAGTAGGAGGCAGCCCCACAGCCTGGGGACTGTCGGCGGCCTCGGGGAGAGCACCTTCCGAGCAGGACGGGGAGTGACGTCCGGGGTGCTGCTGGGTCCCATCATTTCCCGCAAGTTGGCGGGAGTGGGGTAGGGAGTCCGGAAGATGAGCCAGCCTCCTGGCTCCGGTGTGGAGGACCGTGGCAGAGAGGGCAGCCTCCGGCCCGGAGCGGAGGTTGCTGGACTCTGACCCACGGGCGCAGTCCAGCCTGGCACCTGCTCTGGTAAGGAAAGTTTCCGTGGAACACAGCCGCGCCCATTCACATGCACACTCCCCATGGCTCCTCCTGTGCCCCCGTAGCAGAGCTGAGTAGTTGTGACAGAGGCCGGCTGACCCGCAGAGTCGAAAATCTTTCCAGAAAATGCTCTAAGGAGCTCAGGGAGGAATGGCGTTGGAACAGTGTGTTCAGACACGTTCATCCACCTGCTGAAGGTGATCCGGGCTAGCCCATTCAGAGTTCTTGCTGCTAGCCTTTGACCTTGAAAACTAAAGAAGGAAATGAACTCTGTGTTGAAGAGCTTCTTTCGTGAGCAGACCGTAAGGTGAGGGTTAAAGTGGTAATTCTCATTTAAAATGGTGACGACGAATGGCTGTCTCCCTTCAGAATGGCTTCTGAATCCTCAAAGTTCAAATCACACTTAAGTTTTTTTTAATTAAGTGAATTTTGGGGGGATTCTAAGTCTTCGGTGGCTACAATGGCATCTCTGCAACTGCGTGAACCCGAAAGCCCGTTTTGTCATTGCGCCAGATAACGGGTAAGGTGACGGAAGTGGCAATTTAGTCACTTAATTACATTCGTTTTCTCACTCACCCCATTTCCCGGAAGAAACCGTTTCAGGGAAGGAAGCGTGAATTGGAAAAGGTATCCCGAATCAACTACTGTGTCTTTCTGTTTCTAGATAACCAGCAAAAGCAAGGAGTCCATATGGGAGTTCATCAAGAGTTTGCTGGATGCCTGGTCAGGCTGGGTGGTGATGCTGCTCATCGGCCTGCTGGCGGGTACGTGGAGGGCGCACGCGGTACCCCCCCGCCCCCCGCCCCCCGCCCCCCGCCCCCCGCCCTGGGGACGGGGCTGGAGGTGCCGCGGAGCCTCAGAGCACCAACTCTTCCTGTTCAGGCTGGTGTTCTGAAAATGGACTGGTTCTCTTTTACCCCCGTGCAAGGGATTTATTACTTGAAATGCCTCAGAGCAAACTACACGACCATACACTTAACATAAAACGTATCATCAGTAAGGCAAGACCCCAAGGCATGGGCCCAAATGCAGTCACTGGAAAAAAGCTGTAATTAGAGGGCCATGTCTGCGCAGCACACAGGTTTATGGCCATACTGGATTTTATCGAAAGCACATAGTTTGCATTCTGTAGTACCGGGTTATGTAGAAGGCAAGCAAGTATGGGAACACTTTGATCTCTAATAATAAAGTGCCGTATGAGAGTGGTCTTTACCAATACTGGCGGGCCCTGGAGTGAATCGTACACATCCTAGGATATTCAGAATAATCCGAGACCCCTGCAGGGCCTGAGGTAGGCCCAGAGCAAATATGTCCAGCCTGTGCGTTGTTCTGACCCTCAGGGACACTGCATCCTCCAATTTTTATAATCCCAGCACCATGCTTGCGAGCAGTCGATGTTTTCCAGAGTGAATGGAGGCGTATCTGGAGGGGAAACCTGCCCTTCTAATATCAAATGTACCAGCTCTCCATGGAAATTCTGTCCTGAGACGTTAATTTCTTTTTAGGAGGCTCTGAAGGTTAATGTCTAAGATTTAAAAAATCTGAGCACACTAACAGCGATTCCCTTAATAAAAATCACCTACCTGTAATAACATAATAGTTACGGTTATAGGATTGATCAGCGAATGACTGTCATAAAGGCAGAATATAGTAAAAGCTGTGAGAAAGACAGAATACTAACGGGGCATAGATACAAATTGTGTGATTACAGAGGGTTTGGATTTCTGGGCATTCCTTCCTTTATCCCGTACACAGTTGTGGGAGGGGCTTGGTTGCCAGGGAGGGCAGCTGGCGCTGAAGAGCCAAGAGTGCTGAAGCGGGGATCCTTTTCCTCTTCTCACGGTGGCTGTTCTCGCATGTCCCCAATTTTAGCCTTCTGTTCCCAGGGGCAGCCCGGGTATAGACCAGCAGCAGTGTTGGCAGGGAATTCGATTTCACGCCTATACGGTGTTTCGCCACGAATTTGACTGCTTCCATGAACACCTTTGTAAGTGGGCAGGGGAGGAATTTGCTGGGAATTTTGATGTCTTTATTTAGAATAGATTTAAGAAACTGTATACCGTATCATTATTCTTGGCTTCTAGGCAGGAGAAATAAAGAGAGGGAATGCAGAAATCCGGAATAGATGTTCTAGCGTCTCGCCAGAGCAGACAGCACAGCATGGATTTATTGACTAACGTAAGAGCCCGACCGGGCTCTCTTGAACAAATCTGATATTGACCAGTTGGTTTCCTTGTCAACCCAATTTCCGCCAGTTCTTTCAGGAAGAATCACCTGGGGAATGAAAGCAAAACATCTGGCTGCCTGGGCTTCAAGTCAGTAGTATCCCGGGAGATGGTGCCCTAGCATTGGGTAAAGCCCCGCCCCCTTCCTTTCTCCCAGCCCCCTCCACCTGTGATCCTAATGCGCAGCCAGGGTTGAGCACCCCCGCCGAAGGGTGCTCTGTGGCCCCTGCCCCCCAGACGATACAGGAGGAAGGTGAGAAGGGGATGACGCTGGCAGTGAAGGTGGCTAAAGTGTGCTGGCTAAAGTCAGCAAATTGTGTCCCCTTCACTTTTCTCCTCCCCAGTTCTCACAGTGTGGGAGGACTCAGGGGGTCCCCTTGCCTGGCCAGTCCTCTCTCCTCAGCGACACCCTGGACATTATATTTTGACTCCCATGATGGAGAGGCCCAAGCGGCGGCTCCTCTGCGGGGCGCTTATTGAGAGTCCCCACTGGGTGTCGCTGTTGTTCCACCGACCGAAGCCGAGCCGCGCGGCGCTGTCAGGCAAGTCAGCCCAGAAGACCGGGGGAGGGATGAGCTGATTGCAAACGAAATCTGGGATGATCATTGGGTCTCGCCCTTGGATATCTACAGGACTCCTCCCTCGCCTTCTTTAGGTCTTTTTTTTTTTTTTTAAAGATTTTATTTATTTATTTGAGAGAGAGAGAATGAGAGAGAGCGTAAGGTGGGGGAGGGTCAGAGGGAGAAGCAGACTCCCCGCCGAGCAGTGAGCCGGATGCAGGACTTGATCCCGGGACTCCAGGATCATGACCTGAGCCGAAGGCAGTCGCCCGACTGAGCCATCCAGGCGCCCCTTCTTTAAGTCTTTGTGCAAATGTCTTACAATGCTTGAGGTATTCCCTGACCACCTTTTCTAAAAGTCACCTCTCCCTCTCACAGCCTCATCCCCCTCGCCCCAGTGTGTGCGTGTGTGTGTGTGTAAAAGCTTTATTAAGATATATTAAACATTCCATGCAGTTCACCTTGTCAAAGCGTACAGTGCAGCGGTTTCTAGCATATTCAGAGTTGTAAAACCATCACCGCGCTCCATTTTAGAACATTCTTGTCAGCCCCCAGAGGACCTCCATACCCCTTGGCTATCAAGCCCTGCTGCCCCCAGCCGCCTCCCAGCCCCAGGAAGCTGCTCATCTCACTCTGTGTCTCTGTATATTTGCCTATTCTGGACATTTCGTATAAGTGGAATCCTACAGTATGTAGTCTTGTGGTTAGCTTTCTTCACTCGGTGTCCTGTTTCTAGGGTTCGTCCTGGAGTGGGCATCAGCGCTCCGTTCTTCTTTGTTGCCAAAAACTATTCCATTGTGTGGCTGGACCACATTCGATTTCTTTGTTCAGCAATATGGGCCTATGGGCTGTTTCCACTTTTTGGCTACTGTGAATAGTGCTGCCGTGAGCATTCGTGTGCAAGTCTTCGCATAGGCGTATGTTTTCACGTCTCTTGGGTGCACACCTCGGAGTGGAATTGCTGGGTCAGATGGCAGCTCTGTGGTTAACTGTTTGAGGGACTGCCAGGCTGTTTTCCAAAGGGGCTGCACCCTTGTCACGTGCTGTAATTTGCTCCCTAGCACTTAACTGTCTTCTCACAGAGCCCTGATTTGCTTATGTTGTTCAGTGTCCTGTACCCCCCCGGCCCCCCCCTCCCCCCCCCCGCCGATGTGCAGGTCCACAAAGGCTGGGAGCTGAGTCTGCTTTGTTCCCTGCCATATCCCCAGGGCGTGGAACAGGGACTAGCACATAGGAACTTGGTGCTTAGTAACTACCCCTTGAGTAAATGGATGGACCTGGGTTTTCTGATTTTCATTCCTTTATGGATTTATGGATATAAAGTTCCTGCCACGTACCCAACACAGATACAACAGTGGACAAGGCAGGTGGCCCTTGCCCACTTAGAGTGGACACAGAGCCTGGACATCTGGCCTGACCCCTACTTTGCGTACAAACCACACAACAGAATCTCCACCCCCCCCACACTTATGGACTAGACACCGTACACACACACACACTCATGTGATTAGGATATGAGAGGTATGATGATGGGGGAATGCCTGGGAGGTACATCTAGGCCAGACTTAGGAAATCAGGAAAGGCTTCTCGGAGGAGGTGATGTAAATATTGAATCTGGAAGATAAATAGGAGGTTGGCAGGTCTGGGAAGGACAGTGCTGATTGAGGTGGTGTAGAAAGGAGAGCCTGGTGCACTCCAGGAATGTGGTGTGGGTAGGATGGGGGCAGTTAGTGATGGAAAGAGATGAGGTGGGAAAGGTATGAGGGGCCAGCTGTTCGAGTCTGCCACCTGCTAAGGATTCAGGCGTTCTCCCAAGAACAGTGGGCAGCTTTTGATGTAACAGGAGAGCAGGGAAGGGTAAGCCCTGGTGCAGGTGTGCAGATGCAGATGGAGAATTGATGTTGTTATAAGGATCCAGTAAAAGTTTGAAAAATTTAGTAGCCTGAAAGTATTCCCTGCCTCCCTATTAGACTCTGGAATGGGTTATTCTAGAAAGAGATCCAAGGTAGCCTTCTGTGGGCCACTGCCCACACTTATTTATCTCACTTCTACCCGCCTTTAGTTACCTACTTATATAGATCCACAATCCCTTATCCATGATTTAAAAAATCCAGAAAGTTCTGATAAGTGGGATTTTCCAAATTTGGTGGCAAAACCTTACTTGAATGATGAGGCTATTATAGTCCTTATGCTTCCTTTTTGTCTGAATTGTCAGGTTTGCCTGAGAAATATTAATGTATGTGATCCCAGCATCAGGCCCCAGAAGCCACTGAGGGGGTTACCTCATTTATAGGGCCTATGTACCCTGTTTCTAGAATTTGGAAGGGGTCAATTTTAAAAGCTGCTTGGCCCCAGTGGCTTGTGATGACTTAAGCCCTGCATGTTTGTCGCTCCTGCTGGATTTAAGCCACCCAGGCACCACCTGTCCTTGGCCTCTGTTTCTCATGGGGCTGGGCACGGCCTTGCCCACAGCGGAAGTGCTCAGGAGACCTCTCCATGGCCCTTCCGCTGCGTGGTCGTAACCCCCCTCCCCCCACCCCGACTCCGGCTCGGTCTGCCTGGCTGCTGGGCTCCCACGTCGGCCCCCTGGCCCTGTGTTCTCCTGCCTCATCACAGGATGGTTCCTCTGAGTGGTTCTTGTTGCTTCTTCCAGGCACCTTGGCTGGGGTCATCGATCTTGCCGTCGACTGGATGACCGACTTGAAGGAGGGGGTCTGCCTGTCTGCCTTCTGGTACAGCCACGAGCAGTGCTGCTGGACTTCCAACGAGACCACTTTTGAGGACAGGGACAAGTGTCCCCTATGGCAGAAATGGTCGGAGCTGCTGGTGAATCAGTCGGAGGTGGGTTTCTGGGGTCCTGGCTGGGGACGCCCGCCATTCCACGGGCGCTTTGCAACCCCACTGGGCCTTCTGTGCCTGTCTGGGCTTCCTTCCAGGGTCTGTTCTGATAACTGTCCTTGGCTCAGTCCCAGCGCGACTTGGCTTCTTCCAGCTCTGATGTGCCAGCTAGAGCAGGATAAGCTTTCCCTACTGATTCACGTGCATGATATATGTATATATTTGTAAAAGTCTTGTTGTTTCTCTTACCAAGAGTGGTTTGCTGACTGTGCTGAAGAAGCAGCATTGCTTTGTATATCTTCTGATAAGTTATCTTTTCTTTTGTTGAAAACAATACGAGCTTTATGAGATATGATTCACATTCTGTATGGTTCTCCCATTTAAAGTGTACAGAGCACTAGCTCGTGGGAGATTCACAGAGTTGTGCTGCCATCACCACAGTACAATTTTAGAGCCCTTCATCATCCCAAAAGAAACCTGGTACCCATGAGCAGCCACTCCGCACTCCTCCCAACCCACCAGCCCTAAGCAACCTCTGATCTCTCTGTCTCCAAGTGGAATCCTACATGATGTGGACTTTGGTGTCCCACTTCTTTCACTCAGCATCCTGTTTTTTAGGTTCATTCATGTTGTAGCATAAACTGGCGTTCCCTTCCTTTTCGTGGCCGAATCCTGTTTCATTGTATGGCTAGACCGTATTTATCTACTCCATAGTTGAGGAACACGGGCTGCTTTCGCTCTTGTGCTGTTAGGAACGATTTTGTTTTGAACGTTTGTACACAGGTTTTTGTGTGGGCATATTTTTCATCTCTCTTGGGTCTAGACTTAGTCGGGGAATTGGTGGGTCCTATGGCAACTCTGTGTTAAGCCTTTTGAGGAATATTTTCCAGAGTGATCTTGCCATTTTCCAACCCCACCAACTGCGTGTGAGGGTTTCTGTTGGCCCACCTCCTTGTCAGCACTTGTGATAGTCTGGATTCGATTCTAGCCATCCTAGCAGGTGTGACGTGCCATCTCAGTGTGGTTTAAGTACTCGTCTTCCAGTGCATTTTAGGAGTGTATTGTGGAAGATGTTTCTGGGCCTTCTGTGATAGGAGTGTTCGGTGAACTACAGACTGGCACTTGCCTTCACGGCGCTTAGAGCTTCACATCTGTCCAAAAGTCTTCATTCGGGAAGAAGGTTAACTTGTAACTGAATTCAGTGGCGATTATGGTGACTCTGGGTCATGGACAGATCAGAAACCCAGGTGGGGCAGGGGAGCTCGGTTGGCGAGATTCACATGAGGGGTAATGCGAGGATGTATTTCTGGAAGATGGATGTGCTTTATCCCTTTTCTCCTCCACCCTGCAACCACACACTCTTTTTTTTTTTTGCCCGATACCACAGCTGAAGGATATGTGGAGTGCACTTGGCCATTTTGCTAAACCTCTTCCTCAGTGGAATTGAAAATTAATTCCTTCCAATCTCAGAAGTAGACAGGGATCTTGAAATCTCACACATTCTCAGTGCTCTCCATTACTTCCCCCAAAAGTCTCTATTTGGGTTGATGGGAGTGGGCAGGCAGAATTGGCTGGACACCGTATTTTATTTCTTGTCTCCTGCCTGCACTATGTTTTTTTGGGGGGGAAATATGGCTGTCCATGTTTTCAACCGTTTCTAAGATTTATACTTTGATTCAAAGAATCACTGTTAGCAAGAATGAGAAGTTATTTTTAATCTCAAAAAAGTATGGTTTTAAGTGGGTGAAGAGTATTCCTCAGTCCGATTTCTCTTGCATAGGGTGGAATATACGTGATTGTAAAGGCCTCCAGGTCTCCTGGAACGTGGTTTTGCATTTAATAGACGCACATGTGGCCCTATCCATAGCCTGACTTGTAGGTGACCTCGCTTTCCTTCGCCCCTCGCTTGACTAATCCAGATGGTGGCAAGAAGCTGAGGCCGAGAGAAATGTCTCCACCCAGCAGACCAGGTCCTCAGCATCAAAGACCCCAGACTGCGTGTTTGGTTCAGAGAGCATTCTTCATTCATCAGATAATTTGGAATTACTATTCAGAGCATTTAGAGGGAAAAACGCGTGCCCCGGGACCACAGTGGGTTTCAGTGCTGCGGCTTGCGCCGCCGTGGGTGGGGCCTTCATGAAGGCCGGGGAGGCCGCTGCACCGCAGCCGAGACGCGTCGAACCTTCCAGGGGCTCTGCGGCAGAGTTTTCGGCGTCACGCCTTTCATGACCTCTAGCGCGAGTGACGACGCCAGCCGAGGGCTGTCCGCCGCATCCATGCAGGCGGAGATCTCCGCCGGTGGAGGGCACGTGGAAACAGCTCCCGGAGGGACGGACGCCCGGGGCTGGGTTGGTGTGTGCCTGCCGTCGCAAGAGCGGACACAGGGCCGGACGCGAAGCTGCGCAAGGCCCCGAAGCTCCCGCTGCCCGGGGGGAGGGGCGGGGGGCCGGGGGGGCGGAGCTCGGCGCCGCCAAGGCTCACGTGTTCTTTCTTGTTTTGTGTGTGTTGTCCAGGGTGCCAGTGCTTACATTCTGAATTACCTCATGTACATCCTGTGGGCATTGCTGTTTGCCTTTTTGGCCGTCTCCCTGGTGCGCGTGTTTGCACCATATGCCTGTGGCTCGGGTATACCAGAGGTGAGTGGGGGCCGAATTTCTCTTGTGCCAATAATAAGAAAAGCAAATACTTACGTAGCACTTAGGTGCCAAGCACAGTCCCGAGCATTTGGTATCTCTTAACTCCTTGAGTCCTTCCGGTGAGCCTGTGAGGCAGGCTCTGCTATATTTCATGTGATAGTTGAGGAAACTGAAGCACAGAGAGGTTAAGCAACTTGCCTGAGGTCACACAGCTGGTTAGCTGCAAGTTGAACCCAGCTGTCTGGCTTCAGGATTTATGCTCTGTATTCAGGATTTATGCTCTTTTGCTTCTCAGATGATTAAATTCTTGTCTTTGCAAACCAGGCATAACTCTTACAGCCTGTGGAATCTGAGTTCATTAACCACATACATAAATGTGGCACTTGAGAAACTTGTCAGTGCATCTGTGACGTCATGTGAAAAAAGACAGTAACGGAGGTTTGTTGCTCGGAACGTTGACTGATGAGTCAACTCTCTTATGAGTCAACTCCCTTGCCACGTTTTGCTCCTCTGGTGACAGGGTAATAGCAATCTCTAAAATACGTAATTCCACATTCAGGGCATGCACCGAGAATGCACCCCTGTGAGTTAGAGTTCTTATATCGTCTAGCACTCTCATATAACCTGAGTGTGAGGGAGGTGACCTCACTGATCGAGAAGAATGCCTGAGATTAAACTTCAAATCTAGGAGGCTACAATAATGATAAATGAGCAAGTTCCTCCAAAAGGCCAGAGAGTGAACATTTTAGCCAGAAAGAAGTTTAAAACTTCTCATATTGGGGTGTCTGGGTGTCTCAGTCGAGTAAGTGACTGATTCTTGTTTTCAGCTCAGGTCATGATCCTCAGGGTCGTGAGATGGAGCCCTGCGTGGGGCTCCTCACTTAGCTCGGCATCTGCTTGGGAATCTCTCTCCCTCTCCCTCTGCCCCTTCCCCCTGCGCTCTCTCTCTACAACAAATAAATAAATATGTTTTTTAAAAAGTTCTTATATTGTCACGATTATCAAGCTGGTGCTTCAGCAGTGCCCCTAGAGGTGGAGATGGTGAGTTTAAAGATGCGACCCGTGGTGGCAACAGACCCACATTGGTCCCTGCTCCCCTGCATCCACACTCTTTGGTGGTACTTGCCGACACAGCCGCTGTTCCGGGCAGTTCTTGGACAGGGCTGGAGTAGTTGAAAGATTGTCAAAAGCGGGCGCCTGGGTGGCTCAGTCGGTTGAGCGACTGCCTTCGGCTCAGGTCGTGATCCTGGAGTCCCGGGATCGAGTCCCGCATCGGGCTCCCTGCTCGGCGGGGAGCCTGCTTCTCCCTCTGACCCTCCTCCCTCTCGTGCTCTCTGTCTCTCATTCTCTCTGTCTCAAATAAATAAAGAAAATCTTAAAAAAAAAAAAAAAAAAAGATTGTCAAAAGCAAAGCCCAACGTTGTCCTGTTCAGGAAAGAGAGAAAAATAGAGTATGTCATGCTGACTTTTTGTTGGTTTGCATTGACATACTGCGGCAGGAACCAGAAGAGCAAGCCGCAGCACCATGCTGTTGCCTTCGTAGAGTCCGTTCTGCTCCCGTGCGGCACGGGCGTTCCTGCAGGTCCCGGGCTGTGCAGCAATGCACGGGCAAGCCCTCCGCCCTGGCGAGCAAACGGCAGCAGGAGCCCAACAGTCAGAAACTGCATCAGCGACGCATGTGAAAAGATAGAAGCCTAGAAAAACAGTAGCCCAGGGGCGCCTGGGTGGCTCAGTTGGTTGGGCATCTGCCTTCGGCTCGGGTCCTGGTCCCAGGGTCCTGGGATCGAGCCCCGCATCGGGCTCCCTGCTCGGCGGGAAGCCTGCTGCTCCCCTCCCTCTGCCTGCCGCTTCCCCTGCTTGTGCTCCATCGCTCTGATAAATAAATAAAATCTTAAAAAAAAACAACAACCCAGTAGCCCAGTTTACACGTGTGAAACAGTTAAGAAACACAGACTTGCCAGCGCACGTGTGACCTGGTAGACGTTGGAGGCCCACGCTGTGTGCGTTTTGTGCCTTCCTGCGCAGCTCCGTTCTGGTGGTGGCATTTTCTGCGTAGTTCCGTGTTTCTCCCAGATGAAATTGGGCATAAACAGACGCGAAATTTGCATTATGCTCTAGTTCTTCCCCAATGCCTGAATCACACTGGAACAAATTTGTGTTTTCAAAACCAGCGTTACGGCAGAACGGACTGTGTCGTATTTGGTATCTTAAGACCCAAGGCCCCCTGGATGCTAAAGAGCACAGACTGGTGTTGGCCTCTCCGTTTGATGACCCCACTGCCTGACAGTAGGCTTTTTTGGACCCAAGCTACCTTTCCAAAATGAGCAGGTGGCCGATGGGGAATTGGAAAATTTAAAGCAGCAATAAAAGGGGTGATGGCAATCCCATCGTCCCCTTCCAAGAACCAGAGACACATGGCTCAGCTTGTGATCTTGTAGACAGACAGGGGGCTTGGACGTGAGCTCTGTCTGGGAGGGGCTGCCTGGACTTGGTCTTCGTCCAAAGCGGGCATCTATTTGTGACAGCTGAACTCGAAAGGAGTTAAATCCGAAGCCGAGCATGACGTTCCCTATGTGGTGGACGTGCAAGCCACACACTGGTGTGCATGAAACTCAGGAGAGCTGTAGCAAGTGAAAAAAGTGGCAAAAGAATATATAAAGTATGGTTCTATTTATACAAAGTCCACAAATAGCCACAGTGAAACCACACACTGTTTCGTGACACACGTGTATGCTCGATGTATAAAGGTAGGCAAGGAAATGATTGGGCTCGGGGAGCAGGAAGGTTCCACCAAGGAAGCAAACACAGGGCTTTCATAGGTACCCATTCTTCTCTGAAATGTGCTGGTGGGTACAGGGTGCTTGTTTTATTAATACACTTTTTTTTTTTTTGAGTTATACCAATACCCACTGATTTATTTTACCAGTTTTTTTTATTCTTATGTTAATCCCCATACATTACATCATTAGTTAGATGAAGTGTTCCATGATTCATTGTGCATAACACCCAGTGCTCCATGCAGAACGTGCCCTCCTCAATACCCACCACCAGGCTAACCCATCCTCCCACCCCCCTCCCCTCTAGAACCCTGTTTGTTTTTCAGAGTCCATTGTCTCTCATGGTTCGTCTACCCCTCCGACTTCCCCCGCTTCATTCTTCCCCTCCCGCTACCTTCTTCTTCTTTTTTTTCTTAACATATATTGCATTATTTGTTTCAGAGGTACAGATCTGAGATTCAACAGTCTTGCACAATTCACAGCGCTTACCAGAGCACATACCCTCCCCAGTGTCCATCACCCAGTCACCCCATCCCTCCCACCCCACCCCCCACTCCAACAACACTCAGTTTGTTTCCTGCGATTAAGAATTCCTCATATCAGTGAGGTCATATGATACGTGTCTTTCTCTGTTTGACTTATTTCGCTCAGCATAACACCCTCCAGTTCCATCCACGTCGTTGCAAATGGCAAGATCTCATTCCTTTTGATGGCTGCATAATATTCCATTGTATATATATACCACATCTTCTTTATCCATTCATCTGTCGATGGACATCTTGGCTCTTTCCACAGTTTGGCTATTGTGGACATTGCTGCTATAAACATCGGGGTGCGCGTACCCCTTTGGATCCCTACTTATTAATACACTTTTAACCATATATTACATGTAACAGATTCATTTCTCAATTTGTGAAAGAGTTCACAATCTTTTTTTTTAAAGTTTTATTTATTAGAGAGAGAGTGTGCCCGAGCGGGTGGGGGGAGGGGAGAGAGAGCACAGAGGCAGAGGGAGAGGCAGACTCCCCACTGAGCAGGGAGCCCCACACGGAACTCGATCCCAGGACCCCGGGATCACTCCCTGAGCCCAAGGCAGACGCTTGACTGAGCCACCCAGGCGCCCCCACAGTAATCTCTTTAAGTGCCAGGAACCCAGTGGAGGTTTTATAATTAAGTTTTGGTTAGTATGACTCGGTAGTAGCAGAATTCTCACTATCACTATGGGACAGCTTTAAATTCCTAACCTTAGGGTCCAGCTCTTGGAGGAAAGGGACAGAGTAAAAAGGAAATGTAGATAAATGTTTCATGCATAAAGAACCTCCTAGTCAAAACCTGGCTAGCTGTGTAAACCGACTTCACTCGAATTGAGATGCAGGCCCATTCTCCCTCATTTTAGCAAAGGTACTCACTGAGCTATTCAGAAAATAAACCCTTCGTCCGTGGCTTGAAGTGTCAGAGCGCACTTGGGCGGTGGTGCCCTTCGGCACATTTACACACTGCGCATTCTCCCTAGCGTTTGCTTCTGAAACATTTTGATTGCCTGGAATGGACGTTCCTTTGGAAACATTTTTATTTTATTTTATTTATTTAATTTATTTTTAAAAGATTTTATTTATTTGACAGCGAGAGACACAGTGAGAGAGGGAACACAAGCAGGGGGAGTGGGAGAGGGAGAAGTGGGCTTCCCGTTGAGCAGGGAGCCCGATGCGGGGGTCGATCGCAGGACCCTGGGATCATGACCTGAACGGAAGGCAGACACCTAACGACTGAGCCACCCAGGCGCCCCTGGAAACATTTTTAAAAATGCAGATTTAGAGGACATTTATTTTTGTGTATTAAATGCTCTTGTTTAAGCTCTATAAAGCACATTGAAAAGTGTTCTTGGCTATGGGGAGTTAGAGAGAAGAAGGCAAGGGTGTCCCTCTTTCTGTCACTGTTTGCTTTGTTGGTAGAACCCCTGTTGACTCTATAAGAAATCACGTCCCCTTAGAACTTGCTTTGAATTGATGTTTCAGTTCATTACAAAAAGTGAGCACTCTCACAAATATTTATTTACCAGAAAGGTTTTACCTTTAACACCAGCAAGTTGCAAAACCACCCCAATACATCCCGTGAAAGAAAGCACTGCTTGATTCGGTCTCTATTAATTCATACTAAGTAAGTGATTAGGTTTTGGCATTTCCCGGGAATGAATTTGCTTTCTTTAGTCCCTAATTTGATCATGACAATTTTATAAAATCATTATAGAGAATTACAAAATACCTATTACATTGTTCATTTCACCACATGTCGTGGCTGGCAGAGGCTCAGGTAATTTAGATGCTTGTAATCTTCTAAATGCTATTACACTCTTAAACTGTACCCTAGGGTCCAAATCCACATTAACTAACTGACAAAAAATTATAGATAATTTTATTCGAGGCAACACAAAAGGGCAGGACTGTGGCAGGCATAATAAAACATCCCTTAAATAAAGAGATCTGCGATCCCCCGAGCACGGGCTCAAATAAGCCAACTACCACTAGTTAAAGACCACTTTCACCACCGGTACTCTGTCCGCCATTAGTGAGAGGCTAGTTCAGGAAACACTGTCCGACTGTCTAGCTAGAAGACCTCACTCGTGCTTTAAAGGAAGGAGCTCATTGAGTTCTTGGGAAATGCGTGCCTGTACGCTCACTCACGTGGTCTTTCTCTGTGAATTAAGAAACAGATCTCTATCGGGGCGCCTGGGTGGCTCAGTTGGTTAAGCGACTGCCTTCGGCTCGGGTCATGATCCTGGAGTCCCGGGATCGAGTCCCGCGTCGGGCTCCCTGCTCGGCAGGGAGTCTGCTTCTCCCTCTGACCCTCCCCCCTCTCATGCTCTCTCTCTCTCTATCTCATTCTCTCTCTCAAATAAATAAACAGATCTCTATCAATAATGCCTGAGGTGACGTTGCTCCATTCATACGCCTTTAAAATTTTGAGGATTAGCTCACTTCACGACCCGCCCCGAATCGCCAAAGGTGACATGATGCCGGAGAGTGTTTTGGGACCGTCCCCTGAGTAAGGAGAAATGAGGAATACCCGTACTACTCTTTTCAGGAATGGAGCAGTGATTCTCCACCTGGGCTGCATTTTTGAATTACCCGGGGAGGCTGTATCCCCAGGTATATCCCATGGCTGTATGCCATGCCTGGGATACGCCTCAGACCAACTCCATCAAATCTCTGGGGGGAGAGCCAGTCCTCACTGGTATCTAATTCCCCAGGTGATTCCAGTGAGCGTCAAGGCCTTGAGAAGGGCTTGAGGACTGTAATAGCTCTTTTTTTTTCCTAAATTTTTATTGTTATGTTAATCACCATACATTACATCATTAGTTTTTGATGTAGTGTTCCATGATTCATTGTTTGTGCATAACACCCAGTGCTCCATGCAGAACGTGCCCTCTTTAATACCTATCACCAGGCTAACCTGATCCTCCCCCTCCCCAGAACCCTCAGTTTGTTTTTCAGAGTCCATCGTCTCTCATGGTTTGTCTCCCGCTCCGATTTCCCCCCCTTCATTCTTCCCCTCCTGCTATCTTCTTCTTCTTTTTTTTCTTAACATATATTGCATTATTGGTTTCAGAGGTACAGATCTGTGATTCAACAGTCTTGCACAATTCACAGCACTCATCATAGCACATACCCTCCCCAGTGTCCATCACCCAGCCACCCCATCCCTCCCACCGCACCCCGCACTCCAGCAACCCTCAGTTTGTTTCCTGAGATTAAGAATTCCTCATATTAGTGAGGTCATACGTATCATATGACCTGTAATAGCTTTTTGAGACATTGATTTCTGGGCAGAGCAGTGTCCACTAGGAGGCACTTTGAAGATATGCAAATATCCTGACACTGACAAGAGATAACCTTGTCCCATTGTGTGTTATGCCTTGGGAAAACCGAAATTGACCACAGATTTCATTGGCTGACTCACTCATCATAGGCTTGTAAATTGCCAGCTCACACAGTGAACATTCACTCCATTTCAGCCAGTTGTTGGGAGAGGTTGAAGGTAAAAAATTACCCATTGGTGATACTTCTGTATCCAAAGATCGGAGTTTTAGGTAAAGAGGACTCCAGTATATGAACTTCATCACTGAGATTGGCACCCAGTTGAATTCTAAAAGCGTAAGGCGGACTGCACCATTAGGAAGAAAGCCATTATTTGCCTTTTTTGGCCTTTACAAAATGTGGCAGATCTGAAAATGGAACAAGACGACTCTACCTATAGTCAAAGTCCTTCTCAATACCAGAGGGCAGGATTCAATGGAAGGGAAGGAGTTGTCCTGGCGTCAATCATCTTTACATCCCCTGGAGATGTGTTATTAGAATGTTGAGCCTCTTCTTTTTCCAACATCGTGTTAAGAATATTTTCAAGCCTACAGAAAAGTTGAAATAATTGCGCAGTAAACTCCCATACCCCTGGCCTGCAGCAGGGGTCAGCAGACTTTTCCAGTAAAGGGCAGGGAGTCACTATTTTAGGCTTTGTGAGCCGAGAGGCAAAATCTAGCAACTATTCTCAGTAAAAGACTAGTAGTCTTGTTTATAAACTACATTTAAAAAATGTTAAAAGCACCCTTAGTTCGTGGGTCATACAAAAGCAGGCAGTGGACTGGATTTGGCCCACGGGCCATAGTTTGCCGACCCCGACCTACAGCTGAGTTGACCTTTTGTTCTGTTTGCTTTGTCACAGAGCTCGCCAGCTTTCTGTCTCTTTATCTTGAACTTCCCTCGATAATCAAAAATTAACAGTTAAAGTCAACAGATACATGTTTCTCTTCAACACAACAGAGGGTAACATGAACAGGATAAAATGCCATAAAGAAAATGAGACCCTGATAATTACTTCTTCAGTCCTCATTATGATCTCTTATTACTTCAGAAATTTTTTTTTTTTAAGTTCTTTTTTTTTTCTTTTAAAGATTTCTTTCTTTATTTGTGTGTGTGTGTGTGAGAGAGAGAGTGCGGCGGGGGGTGGTGGTGGGAAGGGCAGAGGGAGAGAGAGTCTTAAGCAGACTCTGCACTGAGCATGGAGCCTGACGCAAGGCTCGATCCTGTGAACCTGAGATCAGGACCTGAGCTGAAACCAAGAGTCGGATGCTTAACCGACTGCACCACTCAGGCGCCCCTACTTTAGAAATTCTTTTTTTTTTTTTAAAGATTTTATTTATTTATTTGAGAGAGAGAGAATGAGAGACAGAGAGCATGAGAGGGAGGAGGGTCAGAGGGAGAAGCAGACTCCCTGCCAAGCAGGGAGCCCGATGTGGGACTCGATCCCGGGACTCCAGGATCATGACCTGAGCCGAAGGCAGTTGCTTAACCAACTGAGCCACCCAGGCGCCCCCTACTTTAGAAATTCTTTTTTTTTTTTTTAAGTTTATTTATTTATTTGAGAGAGAGAAAGAACACAAGCGAGCAGAGGAGGGGAACAAGCAGACTCCACGCTGAGCGCAGAGCCCGATGTGGGGCTTGATCTCACCACCCTGGGATCATGACCTGAGCCGAAGGCAGACGCTTAACCATCTGAGCCACCCAGGCGCCCCTACTTTAGAAATTCTTAAGATGTGCTATGCATTGAATGGTTTCAAGTTAACATTAATATAAAATTATATGTTATAAATTCTGTTAATATGAAATTATAGTCAAATCCAACACTAAAGTAGCTTCTCCTTGGTATGATCAAGTGAGTCTAGTGCTGGGGAATTAGTTACTTCCCTCGCTGCGGCTTCACAGCGGCTCACTCACCCTCGTTCTCCATCCTCTGTTTCAGATAAAGACCATTTTGAGCGGCTTTATCATCAGGGGCTACTTGGGGAAGTGGACCCTGCTGATCAAGACCGTCACCCTGGTGCTGGTGGTGTCCTCCGGCCTGAGCCTGGGGAAAGAAGGGCCGCTGGTGCACGTGGCTTGCTGCTGTGGCAACTTCTTCAGCAGCCTTTTCTCCAAGTACAGCAAGAACGAGGGCAAGAGGCGCGAGGTGAGCAGGCTCCGCTCCGATCTGCAGTGACGGCCTCTTCTGGAAGCCCTGTCCCGGCTCACCTGCATTGCAGGTTTGCATGGCAGGGCTGGGGGCTTACACAGAGCTCTTTGCCTCGCAGGTGCTCTCTGCCGCCGCCGCTGCCGGAGTCTCCGTGGCCTTTGGGGCTCCAATCGGGGGTGTGCTCTTCAGTCTTGAGGAGGTGAGGAGGGGTGGCGGGTGGGGGGACGGATTCGTGGTTCCGGGGGCTGAGGAACATGTCGATGGCTAGCACAGCGGGAGACCTCCGTCTCCAACCCTTTGAGGACTGCATTCGAAGGAGTATTGACAAGATTCCTGCAGCTCATTAAGAAGCCACAGTTTTTGCTGTTAAATATGTTTTCAAGTATTATTTTAAAAATTGCCAATTTTTTTTTTTTAATTTTGCAGTCTCTCTTTCTCCTAACTTAATGAGGCATTTCTGTTTTTGGCAACCCGAATGGATCTATTCCAGGGGTCAGCAAATGTTCTCTGCAAAGGGCCAGAGAGTAAATATTCTAGGCTCTGTGGGTCTTCCGGTCTCGGTTGGAACTACTCAGCTTTGTCATTATAGTGGGAAAGCCGCCACACACAACACTCACATGAGTGGGCATGGCCCCATTCCAATAAAACTTTCCTTGTGGATGCTGGAGTGTGCATCTTACATAATTTTCATATGTCACAAAACATTGCTTTTCTTTTTTTTTTAAAGATTTTATTTATTCGACAGAGAGAGACACAGCGAGAGAGGGAACACAAGCAGGGGGAGTGGGAGAGGGAGAAGCAGGCTTCCCGCCGAGCAGGGAGCCCGATGCGGGACTCGATCCCAGGACCCTGGGATCATGACCTGAGCCAAAGGCAGATGCCGAACCGACTGAGCCACCCAGGCACCCCAAAATATTGCTTTTCTTTTGAATATGTTGAATATTACAAAATATTTCTTTTTGACCCCCAGCATTTAAAAACGTAAAAATCCATTCTTAACTCATGGGCCATACAAATACATTTGCCGGGCCAGGGTTTTCCAACCCTTGACCTATTCCGTTGTCTGTAGAATCAGATCCAGAGGTTTATTTGATTTTAAGAGGGTCTTTGTGACATAAACAGAATTAGGATGAAGTATTTTCATTTCTCTTAAAAAATAGCTCAGACACATCTTGACTAGTATCTGTTCCACTTTTAGACACTGAGTCCTTTAAATACTTCGTTGTTGCCTCTTGGTGATAATGAACCCTAGCCTGAGGAAGTCAGTACTGCCCATCTTTGGTCCGTGTGACTGTCCCACTGGGTGGCTGCCGATCAGGGGCTGGGGGCTCAGGGCAGCCCTTTCTTCGGCCAGTCTCATTTTCTCCTTGTTCGTCCCAGGTCAGTTACTACTTTCCCTTGAAGACCTTGTGGAGGTCCTTTTTTGCGGCCCTGGTGGCAGCCTTCACGCTGCGATCCATCAATCCTTTTGGGAACAGCCGTCTCGTTCTCTTTTACGTGGAATACCACACGCCCTGGTACATGGCCGAGCTCTTCCCCTTCATCCTGCTTGGGGTCTTCGGAGGCTTGTGGGGAACCCTCTTCATCCGCTGCAACATCGCCTGGTGCAGGAGGCGCAAAACCACCAAGCTGGGCAAGTACCCAGTGCTGGAGGTCATCGTGGTGACCGCCATCACCGCCATCAGCGCCTACCCCAACCCCTACACGCGCCAGAGCACGAGCGAGCTCATTTCCGAGCTGTTCAATGACTGCGGCGCCCTCGAGTCCTCCCAGCTCTGTGACTACATCAACGACCCCAACATGACCCGGCCTGTGGATGACATCCCGGACCGGCCGGCCGGCGTCGGGGTTTACACGGCCATGTGGCAGCTGGCCCTGGCGCTGATCTTCAAAATCGTCATCACCATCTTTACGTTTGGCATGAAGGTCAGTGAAGGGGAAGGAGGGGGTGGGGCGGGGGGACAGTTCATCTCCTCCTCGCCAGGATAAAATGGCGACGGGGTGGGGGGCAGTTCATCTCCTCCTCCTTGCCAGGGTAAAATGGTGACCGGGGTGGGGGGGCGGGGAACAACTGACCCTTACTGACCGTTTTCTCGTGCCGGGCACTTGACGTTCTTTTTAATTACCAAGAAGCAATGCTTTTGATAAGCAACACGCCTGATAACTAGATTGTAATCACTTTACAAGTGAAGAAGCGAAGGCTCAGAGTATGTCATCCACACAGAGCTGTGTGTAGCTTGAGGAATTTTCATAAAACGCACGCTTGTGTAATGAGCACCCAGGAGCCGAAGCAGAACATTTCAAACCCTGCAGAACCCCTGTAGTGTTCCCCTACTGTTGCTTTTTGTGCGGGACTTTTATGATTTGTTTCATTTTAAAAAGGCTAAGAAGCTGTGTACCTGAGTGTGTAATGGTCAAACACAAACCTGAATTTTTGCCTTAGGAGCAGGGGTGGGTGGACTTTATTAAACAGCCAACTGTCTCCGATCTGCCGTCTCCAAGCAAAGGGATTATTTGTGTGTCTGAGGAAGATGGTAGCAGCCTCTTCTGGTGCCTGCGGGGAGAAGTTTACTTTGCAGTTACAGGGAGTTAAATGACTAGGAATCGGGGGTTGGGGGGCACTCAGAAAGGAAGTTTCTTCTTCAGGAACATCCCAAAGTCTAGAAATCATCCTCGAGGATCCAAACTTAACCTGGAATTTGGTTATAAATCCACTTCCATCCTCAGCTCGATGACTATCTTGGGCAACTCCCAGGCAGGATTGGGGATCACTTGCAGTGTCCATGAACATGGAGAGTCAGGCACGTTCTCTAGCCCACGTCCGATCACTAGATAAACGAAAGTGCATTTCCACACCACAAAATGTGATACACACTGCCACCAAGATCTTCTAGTTTTCATAGTCTAGTTCTTTGCTGCCTTTCACTGGGCGTGAAAATATTCAGAATACTTCTTGGAAAGTAGTTCGTTAGGAAGAGGGAACGGCCCCTGTCTCTCTGGCAGGTGTCGGGCCACTGTATCCTCACCGGGACAGTGAGCCCGTGAGAAGCTTCCGAAGGTGCTGGGCAGCGGCACCGAGCTGCTTGGTTTGACTTGTGAACGGTCGCACGCCTTTCTTTTCCATTCTCATGCTGCGGCTTGACATTTAATTTTAAAAGCTAATGTGAATGATGCGCAAGGGGAGAAAGTGGTGAGTCCACTTCAAATGTTACTTGCAGTGGGGCTTCTCATTCTTTAATCCCCAGCAGGAGAACCAGGCCCACTCTTGAAGGAGAGGAAACAAAAGTGTAAAACTGCATTCTGTCCAAGT
Source organism: Mirounga angustirostris (assembly GCF_029215605.1). Lineage (NCBI taxonomy): Eukaryota > Metazoa > Chordata > Mammalia > Carnivora > Phocidae > Mirounga > Mirounga angustirostris. The sequence goes on from NW_026991719.1 coordinate 7,111,113, forward strand.
CACAGTAGCTAGGACTGACTAAACGGGTGAAGCCACTTGTCCCGCTTTATCCCTGCGGACCTCTGTTTGGAAGCATTGTGCCTCCTCTGAAGACAAGTGCAGGGCGAGCGTGTTGCCAGGGGTCGACTGCTCACCGGGAGCAGGGAAGCGGGCATGCGGACCTTCCCTCATACTTCTCTTCCCTGTGTGCCCCCGCAGATCCCCTCAGGCCTCTTCATCCCCAGCATGGCCGTGGGAGCCATGGCGGGCAGGATGGTGGGGATCGGCGTGGAGCAGCTCGCTTACCATCACCATGATTGGATCGTCTTCAGGAACTGGTGCAGGCCCGGAGCAGACTGTGTCACCCCCGGACTTTATGCCATGGTGGGAGCTGCGGCCTGCCTAGGTACAGGCACGGGTGGGCCGGGCTGGGGCGGGCCGGGCCGCGAGGAAAGCTGAGCTAGGCCAAGCGTCGTCACCAGGCCGCGCTGGCTTTGGGCACCGGTGAGAAGGAGGACGTGGGCTCGAGTGCTGGCATTCTCAGGATAGGCCAGGTTGTGTTGCTATCGCAGGTAAGGCGCTAAATCTCAGTGGCTTAACACACCAGGGCTTAGAGCTTGCTCATCATATGCGGTCGGCTCTCATTATTCGTGGAGCCCATATTTGGGGATTTGCCTACGTGCTAAAATGTGTTGGTGACCCCTAAGTCAATACTCGTGGGGCGTTGGCTGTCATCCTCAGACACGCACAAGAGCAGTGGAAAGTGTGAGGTGTCTAGCGCGTATGTTCCCAGCTCCGGGTGAACGAGGTGTGAAGGCCCACTCTCTTGTTTTGGCACGGATACTCTACACAAGTATCCTTTTCGTGGTCTAGTTAGTGTCATGTTTTTTTGGCATTTTGTGAATGATTTTGTTGTTTTAAATGGCCCCCAACCATAGTGCTAAAGTCTGTCTGGGGATCCTAAACACAAGAAGGCTGGGATGTGTCTTACAGAGAAAATAAGTGTGTCGGAGAAGTCTTCTCAGGCAGGAGTTACAGTGCTGTTGGCTGTGAGTTCCACGTTAATGAATCATCTACATGTATTAAATAAGGTGTCTTTAAACAGAAATACACATGAAATAAGGTTCTGTATTGATTGGTTGACCAACATGTTGCGAGCAAAAGCTCGCAGGAACCTAACCTTGTGTTTCCCCCAGGGCAGTGAGTCAGTATTTGCTCATTCAGTGTTTGTGGCAACTTTGTAGATCATAAGTACCATGAATAATGAGAATTGGCTCTGTGTGTGTGTATGTGTGTGTGTAGTGTAAGTTAGTAGAGAGCTTTTCTCCAGTCAGTCATTCAGGGCCCCGGGTGATGATGGAGTCTCCACCATCTTGCCGCTGGGCCATCCAGAACAGCGGTTTCAACGGGGGGCAGTTGTGCCTCTCAGGAACACTGGACAACAGAGGGGACATTTGTGGTTGTCACACCTGCGGGGGTGGTGCTACTGGCATCTAGTGGGTGGTGGCCAAGGGTGCTGCTAAACATCCTGTAGTACACAGAACAGCCTCCACGTCGAAGAATGATCCAGCCCCAATTGTTCCTAGTGCCGAGATCGAGAAACTCCAGTTAAGCTCATTGGAAGACTAGTACGAGTTGGTATGGATTCTTCTTCTAAATAACAAGGGACACAAAGTTGGGTCCCTCTCCTGTCCATAACCACTAAGCATCTCTGTAGTTTCCCAGCTTACGGGGTTCTGGAACAGAGCCACGATTGCTGTGTCGGAAACCTGCATAGCCCACATAGGATCCACTCACCAAAAAGCCAGGCCTGTGGTCTTGGGTGAAGAGACAACCCAGTTGTCTTCTCACTGAAGAAGAGCCCCCAGTCAGATGTGACTTACGGCCTCTGGGGTAAGGCTGCATTCAGCAGAGCCCGGCCAGCGTTCCAGAGGTCTGCCATGGGCAACCTGTAGGACCGTCTCTTCAGAACAGGTGTCTGGAGGATTTAGAGCCAGCTTGTCCATTTCCACAGTTCATGCCCATTTGAGGGTCTGGAGTTGAGTTTCAGAATTGTATTCCTGTCTTCGGTTGCAGGTGGAGTTACCCGGATGACGGTGTCATTGGTGGTCATCATGTTTGAATTAACGGGCGGTCTGGAGTACATTGTGCCCCTGATGGCAGCAGCCGTGACCAGCAAGTGGGTGGCCGATGCCTTCGGGAAGGAAGGCATCTACGAGGCTCATATCCACTTAAACGGGTACCCGTTTCTGGACGTGAAGGATGAGTTCACCCACCGCACGCTGGCCACCGACGTCATGCGGCCACGGCGGGGCGAGCCGCCTCTGTCCGTGCTCACCCAGGACAGCATGACCGTGGAGGACGTCGAGACGCTCATCAAGGAGACCGACTACAACGGCTTCCCTGTGGTGGTCTCCAGGGACTCCGAGCGCCTCATTGGGTTTGCCCAGAGGAGGGAACTGATTCTCGCAATAAGTGAGTAGAGAGGGGGACGCTCATGCTGTCCTAAGAGGCCAGTGGCCGCCTTTGTCCCCCCTGAGTTCCCAAAGAAGTTAGAGAGACTGCCAAGGTCCGAGGGCTTTAAGCTGGCGCTCTCACGCTTTCTCGCGCATATTCCTAGCCCCTGCGGATCTGGGTAAAATGCGGATTCTGGCTCGGTAGGTTTGGGGGGTGGCGGGGAGACCGCATTTCTCCCAAGCTCCCGGTTAATGCTGCGGCCGCTGTGAGGAACGATGTCTAGGGAGAGACCCGCTTGGCTGGAAAGTGACTGCGGCGTTTGCTCGCGGCCTCTGGGCCCCCCCCCCCCCCGCTAGGTGGCCCGCCGCCGCTGCTGCCTTTTTAGGCACTTGTCAGGTGCAGCTGGGAAGGACGGAGGCGGGAGAGTCCGGACTGGCCCCGGCGAGCTGCTCTCAGGGATAGACTTTCAGGCAGGCTCCTCGACGTCGAGGGTGAGTTCTTCGTCCCAGCCGCCTCCCTGGGCACCGCACAAGCCCTTCACTTCGCTTGGCGGCGTTATGTCCCACTCAGTACTCAGAGGCCCACGGGTCCGTTCTGTGTGACGCTTTTCCCCCCGGGGTGCCAGCTGGAAGCGGCGGGACCGAGGGGCAGGCTGCTGAGTCGGGAGGGGAGCGGGCGGGTGATGTCCGGGTGCCGTGTGCCCAACACGGTGGCTCAGAGAAGCAAGGCTGCCAGCTCTGCAGCCTAGGGATGCCTGCACTGCAAGGGAGGGGGGAGGTAGGAGTCCCAAGGTGAAGGCCTGGGTGTGAGCCACGTGGAGACCTAGGAAGAAGGACAGCGAGCCTCGGAGACCCCCGCGGGGTGGAGTCCCCCCGGTGCTCGTGAGGCGGCAGGGACCAGCAGAGCCCCCCGCCCTGGGGTGCCGTCCCGCTCAGCCCACCTGCTGCCGCGATCGCCCCATCCCGGCATCTCATGGCCGGCTGGGGCCCACGACATGGCTCGTGTGGACGCTTGATGACTTTACCACGTATGTCGCCTTCCAGGGTGTTTAAGAAGTTTGCCGGGGTGGGACTAGCCCGGGTAGGATTGCCACACGCCCTACTGGGAACACACCTTCACCAGACGACCCTTTGCTTATCCCTGCCCTTGGTTAACTATTTCTGAGGCGCCCTCTCAATTTCCAAAATCTCTTTGGGATGTTAAATAGCTTTTCAAATATCTTTAAAGTATCTTCATCAAAGGCTTTATAAAAATAAGTTCGGATAGTAAAAAAAAAAAGTTGGGGTAAGCCGTATCCTCTAATTTTAGTTTGTTGCTCAAACGTATTTACCTCCCCCAAAGCAACAACTGGGTTTGTATTTTAGACCCGATAGCACATTTGTGCATATGTGTTCAGTGATGCTTGTCTTTATTATAGGTCCTGTCGCTTAACAGGTACGTGCCTTTGGGCATAAATATTGCCTTATAAATAATGAGGTTTGTTTTAAGTTGTGTGAGCAGGGTTGGGTTTGTTTTAAAATAATGTAATCAGCAGCCTTGAAAAATGTATGCAGTCCCTAAAGTCTTTTAAGCAAAAGCTGAAATTTAAAAACTAAAGTAACATCACTGGATCCGTTACCTATTGTGCAGCTAAGAGACAGCTTACTAATTTTGCTGAAACCCATTACTGTAATCAAGTGGGAAGCAGTAATTGTCATCAGCCGGCTTGTGAAGAAATTTAAGCTTGCCGACGGAGCGCGCTCTTAGAAGCTGTGTCTGGGATGTCTGAAGAGGCAACGCGCCGTGTAAATAACACCTATATGCTTTCCATCAGACTGATGGAAGTATAGAAGCTGCTGTTTACGCGGTTTGTGGAAAGACAAGGAGTGTTTCGCTCTAAGCAGTCAGAAAAGCGGTTTCCCTGATCTATGGAAATAGCAGAGTCCTGGTACCCTGGTGGAGAAATTTGTGACCTGTATTTGCAGAATTATGGGGCCTTTCGTGAATATAGAAATAGGACTTTAGCATTTATCTGGTGACTGTCTCATGCCGGTTTCATTTTCAGGGGAATTAGGAGCAAAGATTATAGATAGGTAGAACCAAGATAATTTGAATAAGAATGGTAAATGAGGCAAGTAGGGGGTTTTCTTACACATCATGTTAAAATTGTAGCAACTGGGGCACCTGGGTGGCTCAGTCGGTTAAGTGTCTGCCTTTCAGCTCAGGTCATGATCTTGGGGTCCTGGGATTGAGTCCTGCGTCGGGCTCCCTGCTCAGCGGGGAATCTGCTTCTCCCTCTGCCCCTTCCTCCTCCTTGTGCTCTCTCTCTCTCAAATAAATAAATAAAATCTAAAATAAAAAAAAATTGTAGCAACTGCTCACGTGAAGCTGAAAATGTTTTGTTATTTTCCAACCATCTCTGGAATACCAGACCGTAGCCGATGTCCTTGTTAGGGAGCAGTTACCCCACCTAAGACGTGCGGCACGCTTCCCCATCACATTCTGACACATGGGGCCACGTGTGACCCATGTGCAAATTCCCGGTAAATGGGACTTTGCCTGTCGGTGCTGTTTGCAAATATGAGGCTCTTTCTGTGCTCAGCAGGGCTCAGACTCTTCTAGTCTTGAATTCTGCAATTAGGTGAGGACCGGTTCAGAGAGGACTCAGTGGGAAGCCGCAAAGATGATTAAAGGGATGGAAAGTTAGAGTCACAGGCAAGAGTTAAGGGAACCCTCATTTTTTTCGTCTGGTGGATGATTTAATGATGGTTCTCCAGCATGTGGAAGATGCTTACTTGCAGAAAGGGATCTGCGTCCAGAACTGAACGAAGTGTCAGATCTGTTGGAAGGGCTGCAGTAAACTGTAACTTATCATAAAATCATCTGGTTGTTCTTCTAAATAGTTTTTATTTTATTTTTATCACGTCTTCTTTGTACTGACCACCACTACAGTTGCTTTCAGTTTTCCACTTTAACATTTTTAGTTAATGACATCTGTTACATGGAAGCATTTTTGATGAACAGGATGATAGGGTATTCTCTCTCTAAAAATGTGATGACTCCAAAGTAGAGCTTCTCATCCTTAAGACTCTTGACATTTGGGGCCGGATCATTCCTTCCCGTGGGGGCTGTCCTGTGCACCGTAGGGTGTGGTCTCTGACCACTAGGTGCTACTAAGCAACACCATCTCCCAGGTATGACAACCAGATATGGCTCCAGAAGTTTCCAAATGTCCCCTGAGGGTCAGGGCAACATTGCTCCCGGTTGAGAACCATTGCTCTAAAAGCCATGGGAATAGCTTCCTGAATATGTGATTATTTCCGGCCTTAAAATTTCTTGGTCTGTCATAGTTTGTGAAATTTACTTTACCAGCACTCTTAATTCCCCTCTCTGTGCTTGGCGTTGCCATTGTATTGTCCACTAGAAAGTGGAAGGTACCTTAGTGGGTACTCACAAAATGTACCTCATTTTTCAGGAGCCTCCTGTATTAAGAACAGCTTAACTGACCTTTAAAACAATTAAAAATGAAGTTTATTACATTCTTATTTGTTTGCTTGTTTTATTTTAAAAATTTTTTTATTATTATGTTAGTCACCATACAGTACGTCATTAGTTTTTTTTTTTTTTTTTTAAGATTTTATTTATTTATTTGACAGAGAGAGACAGCTAGAGAGGGAACACAAGCAGGGGGAGTGGGAGTGGGAGAGGGAGAAGCAGGCTTCCTGCCGAGCAGGGAGCCCGATGCGGGGCTCGATCCCAGGACCCTGGGATCATGACCTGAGCCGAAGGCAGACGCTTAACGACTGAGCCACCCAGGCGCCCCACGTCATTAGTTTTTGATGTAGTGTTCCATGATTCATTGTTTGTGCATAACACCCAGTGCTCCATGCAGAACGTGCCCTCTTTAATGCCCATCACTGGGCTAACCCATCCTCCTGTCTCCTTGTTTTAAAGATTTTATTTATTCATTTGAGAGAGACACAGAGAGAGCACAAGCAGAGGGAGGGGCAGAGGGAGAGGGAGAAGCAGAGTCCCCGCTGAGCGCTGAGCTCTGAGCTCCACGTGCGGCTCGATCCCAGGACCTGGAGATCATGACCTGAGCTGAAGGCAGACGCTTAACCGACTGAGCCACCCAGGCGCCCCCGTTTTTTAAAAGCAATACATATTCATAGAATATTGGGGAAATCAGAAGCAAAAGGGAAAATTAAAAAAGGCACCCACTTTCCCAACAGCATAGAAGGCCATGGTTAATATTTGGTGCATTTCCTTCTTATCTTTTGGGTCTTCTACTTATGTAAACATTGGGCGTTTTGGGGGGGTTTCTTTTTTTTTTTTTTAAAGATTTTATTTATTTATTTGACAGAGAGAGACGCAGCGAGAGAGGGAACACAAGCAGGGGGAGTAGAAGGGGGAGAAGCAGGCTTCCCGCAGAGCAGGGAGCCTGATGCGGGACTCGATCCCAGGACCCTGGGATCATGACCTGAGCTGAAGGCAGTCGCTTAACCAACTGAGCCACCCAGGCGCCCTTGGGGGGGTTTCTTTTCCAACACAGGCTTCCCTGAGTCCCTGGGGTCTGGGAGTCTACACTCTTATAGCGCTGGATCATCCCCAGGGTGGGGAGTTGGCTTAAGCTTTCCTACAGGAACTATTTCTTGTGCACCCGCCGTGTGCTGGCACTGTTCTAGTCGCTGGGAGGACGGGGTGGGGGGGGTCGGGGCAGGAGCCAGGCTCGGCTCTCTGTGAGCATACATGCTGTAGTTTGTCGCAGGCATTGTGGTGACCGATGGAGATTCCCTGTCCAAACCGGGAGTAGATGTTTGACCCTAGCAGAGAGAGGCAAAAAGCTTTCTTGCTGGTTCTTCCATTTGTCAGCTTTTGGCCTGTATGTAGCACCCCCGCTCCCACCATTGGGAGCGTTCCGATAAGTCTTGGTAGTAGAGTTCCAAAGAGGCCTGAGCCCAGCTGGGGCCTTCGATTCTTTGCGGCAGTGAACAGCTCGTGGGCTTCCCTTTGCAGTGTCTCCTACGTGAAATAGGCTCTGTTCCACACGGCAGGCAGAACCAAGTCCGCTGACGTTTAGTAGAACTACTCATTCATTCACCTGTTGCTTGATGCATGCATGCATGTGGCCAATAGCTGTTGTGTGCGTGCGTACTCTATACTAGGCATTGTCCAGGCCCTGGAAATGTACTGGTGAGCAGGGAATCACTGAACTAGCTGCTGGTAGAATCAGGGCTTCTAACCCAATCAGGAGACTCAGAGGAACTAGACGGTGGTTATTTATTTTGGCAAGTGGATCGACAGTTTACTCAGTTGTATTTGGTTTTAGGAGGGGTTCAGCAAATCATGTGTTCAGTTCTTGATTGAGGTTTGCGGCTTGATCCAGTCCTGATGAAGACTGATCCTTGATCCAGTCGACCTCATTGTTGAAATAGATGGGTTCCTGTCACATGGGGCTGTTAGAGAATTCTCGGTCTGCGAGAAGGAGCAGCGCCTAAGTACGTGTTGATGGTTGCCTCCTCGCCTCAGTGCTCTGGGCCGGAACTATCTTGATTTAGGAGAGAAATGTGCGGTGTGCATCACATAGCATCCACACTTGAAAACATGTTGTACCTCAGCGTCATCTGGTATTTGTGGTTGAATCCTATCCCATTTGATGTGACTACATTTAACCTGACCCACATAATGTGCCGGCATTTGCCCAGCGGGCCCACTGTTCCTCTTTTAAACAGAGACCCTTTTTCAAACTCAGCCTGACCTCGAATGCTGCCAGTTTTCCATTAGAGTACTCTATTGCAATAAACGGCCTTAGAGCAGGCAGTTAGATTTTTATTTTTCAAAGAACAATATCGGTGAATAGTAGTCTTTGAGAAGGCAAGAAATGTATTATAGAAACCAGGATCCATTTTAAGGCAAGCCTCACTGTACATTTTTCCTAACCTTTTCCCATGAACCAAAAGAAAGATTAAAATTCCAACAGAAGGAAAATCGCCTTGGAGAAATATCTTGAGACCGATGGATTTATTTCATGTGTGACTTAAAATAGCCTGGGTTTCTAGTACTGCATAAAGCTGTATTTCTAATGAGTTCCTGTTACCCTACTTTTCTTCGGCTTGCTTTTGCATGTCCTTGCCTACAGATAGAAAGAGGCTAATTGTTACCATAACAGTTTTACTATCTTTCTTTGAGGAATCCACAAAATGGTCCATTTTTAAGAGAGGAGATCCAAGAGGTGGGGGGAATGTGGCTTTTCTGGAGTTATTTCTTTGGTCCCAAGGGTCATATTTGGGAGTAAGCTGCATTTCTGGGCTGTGAGCCTGGGATGGTCCTATTGGTTTTTGTTCCTTTCAGGATTCATAATGCCATTTGGGCCAGTTAAAGGTTAGTTTGTTAAAAAAAAAAGAAAAAAAAGGAAAAACAACTTACTGAGGTCGTTGGGCAGCTAAGTGAGGTTTCTTGTCCTGTCCTACTTGAGCCCATGATGAGGTGAGCGAATGTTAGGAAAGCAAGAGTAGAGGGCCCTGGGCCTTCTGGGTGCCCCGGAGCCCAGGAGGAGGCAGTAAATTCTCCCAAAGAAGTCACCCTGCTCAGGCCCACTTGTCAAGACTTTGGCAATGAACGATTGGGTCACGGCAGGGGGACCCTTGCACGGCATTAGCTTAAGAGAGATCACAATTTCACAGATGTTTGGCTGAAGCCCTTCATTAAGAACGTGGCATTTGCCCTCTGAACCCCTTCTCTGTGGGATTCTAGGATGCGGATAGAGGGAAAACGTATGTTCCTGTGGGTGTGGGCTGGAGGGAGTTGCTAAGCAAGGGCCTCTGTGTGGCTTACTGTTCTGCTCACCCATTCTAGAGAACGCCAGACAGAGGCAGGAGGGCATCGTGAGCAATTCCATCATGTACTTCACGGAGGAGCCCCCTGAGCTGCCGGCCAACAGCCCGCACCCCCTGAAGCTGCGGCGCGTCCTCAACCTCAGCCCGTTCACGGTCACGGACCACACCCCCATGGAGACGGTGGTGGACATCTTCCGGAAGCTGGGGCTCCGGCAGTGCCTGGTGACACGGAGTGGGTGAGTGCTCTGGCCGGACTCCGAGGAGAACAAGATGAATGAGTCACGGTCTCCGTGCCCGGGGGCCTCGCGGGGCAGCCGGTGCCGCGGGAAGGCGGGAGAAACCTCCCGGTGGGGCTGCTGTCGGGCCGAGGCTGAGGCTTGAGTCAAAAAGGGGAGGAGCCAAAGGAGAAGGATTTGGGCTGCTTTTCTGCGGCCCCCGCCCCCGCCCCCGCCCCGGGTGGCTCTTGGCTCGGGGAGAAGGGACAGCCTGTTGTGCTCTCACGGGGTCTGGGCAAGCCTCCGCATCCCGGCGCCACGCAGACGCGGGCAGCGAAGGGCACAGGCTCGTGAGAAGACGAGGGCGCGCTCACCGGGCGCACCTAACAAAACACGGAGCACAGCCTGTGCACGGTGAATGGTTAAGAGCTACGTAAATGCTACGATAAATAGATGACTGTACCTTGAAGAAGTGCTGAAGTTTTTGGTAGAAGTGGGCGGTGCCGTGAGGGCTGCAGCTTGCGAGCTGTGTCCCGTGGAACCCGGGGCGCCCTGGGCTGGGGGCGCCAGCGTCCCGAGCCGTCAGAAATCACACGGAACTTTTGACTCCCCCAAAACCTAACTACTGGTAGCCTGCTGTGGACCAAAGCCTTACCGATACCACGAACGGTGGATGAACCCACATTTTGTCTGAAAGTGTATTGCATACTGTGTTCGTACAGTAAGGAAGCCAGAGGAATTGTGATTAAGAAAATCGTAAGGAAGAGACAATACATTTATGGTATTGTCCTGTATGTTTTGAAAAAAACTCTGCGTGTAAGTGGACCCATGCAGTTCAAACCCGTGTTGTTCAAGGGTCAACTGTATTCCTGTGCCCCTGGGTTCAGCTGGGGGCAGTTTTCTGCATTCACCTGGAATTTCTCATGGATGACATGACCCATAAGCAAATGGGAAGTTCACATTCTGCTCAGATTGTTCCCTAATACAGCGATCTGTTCAGAACAACCGCACGTTTTCAGAACAACCGTTCCCGAAGAGCTGGGAGATCTGGTGGCCCCCATGGCTTAGTCACTGCCGAGGCAATATTACTTTTGCTTTGTGTTACCACAAGCCAGGAAACTAGCATTGCGAAGATGGAGGGTTCGTGATGGCCTGAGAGGTGCCGTGCCCCAGGGGCCCTTCTTTGGGCTCAGAGGTGCACCCCGAATCCCACGGCTTCGGAGGCTTGGGTAGAGGAGGAGACTGGCTCAGTCAGGGTAGCCTGGAAGCTAGGGTTGTCCACCCAGCGTATTCCTCTACAGGCTGAGGGGAGGAGGTGGGCTGGGCTGTGGAGACCTTGGCACTCTAACTGTGTCGAGGCCTTAACTCTCTAACGTAGTTTACACTGCGGAGCCCATGCTCCAGTTTAACCAAGCAGTTCTCAACCCCGGGTGATTTTGCCCCCCAAGATTTTGGATGTCCCAGCTGGAGAGAGGGGATGCTCCTGGCACTTAGTGGGTAGAGACCGGGGATGCTATTCGAGAGCCTGCAGTGCATGGGACGGCCCGCATTGCAACGAAGACTCACTGGCCTAGAAGGTCACTCGCTCTGGATCTCAGTGACCGTGGACTAGGTGCCCGTGAACAGCCAAGTGAGCCCTCCTTACTCACTCGCTTCCTTCCTACTGTCCTGGCTGTGCAAGGGGCCGAATGTGCGCACTGACCCAGAGAACCCCTGGCCCACACGACAGGTGTCCTCAGCTCTGACTGCAGCTGGGGGAGTGTGTTGCACATGGGAGGGACAATCGGTAAGCAACAAATACATGTTTGGGGCTAGAGATCACTTCTGCTGGTGATTTTTAAAGGCGCTCAGTGGGCTGCCGAATTCCCCCAGAGGATTAAAGCTGTAGGTTAAACCCAGAGTGCTGGGGCCACTGCAGTTACTGATCCCTCGGGTCTGGGAGGGGCCTGTGAATCCGTATTTCTAGCAAGCTCCCGGGTGCTGCTGCTGGTCGGGGACTCCACTTGGCCAAACGCTCTAACCCATTTACATACCTGAATTTCCAGCGCCCGGCATAAATACTGTGATCACCCGTGGCGTCTCAAGTGCATAGCAGTTTCTCTTTTCCTTTAAAATAATAATCCAATGTCAGTTATCATTGGAATTTCCAGTTCTGGCAGGAAATTCTGCCCTTAACGCCCGCTCACACCTCACGCAGCCCCATGAGGTTTTCCTGTGAAGATCAGGGTGCCGAAATTGGCTCCGAATGTTCTGCGAGAAAACAAAATCGCACTCTTTCTCGCTCTACATATTTTAAACAAACACAGATGCTGATACGTAACTGCTGGCAAGGGGATCCTTGTTTGCGGGCCTTTCATCTCCTCGGGCTTTCAGCCAGGGCAGGCATGTCTTGAGCCAGCTTGCGTTTTTGATGTATTCCGTCACCATGTGCCTTCCCTGCTCGCGGCGAGAGCCCCAGCTCGTCCTGTGGACCTGCATCGTCTGCAGGATTTCTCGGGGCCTGGGCTCCAGAGGTCATCGTGAAACCACACCAGGAACCACAGAAGGCTTTGTCCCCCGAAGGCCCCGAGTCTGCGGAGCCTCCGGTGGCTAAGCCTGCATTTGGGTGCGATCTTCCCCACAGAGATTCTCGACCGGCAAAGCGGGCGGGGGAGGTTGAGTTAGCTTTCCCCAGGCCTGCTAGGTGGGCCCCCAGGACTTAGACGGGGTGGCCTTCTCAGAAGAGCCCGGCTATTCTAATTGGATATGTACATGGTCATAGATTGGCCGTTTATCATTCCCTCGATTCACTTGAACTGCCACCCAAAGGGGCCGGAAGTTCAGACACTTGATTTAATAGGACACATCCTGCCACTAAGGATCTCTGCTGGATTTGATGTTGCCTCCTTCCGGCTGGATGTTCAGCTTTTCTCTTTTGCAATAATTGTTCTAAGCCAAGAGTGCTCTGAATTCGTATTTCCCCAGAAGTGTTGCGAGCAGCTTGACTTTCCCGTGTTATAGTTACAGAGCTTTAAGATAGGAGGTCGTCCAGACTGCTCCAGGGTGAAGAAAGGCAACAAGACCAGACTTTACAGATTTGGGAGGTGTGTGTGTGTGTGTGCGCGTGTGCGCGCGCGTGTGAGATAGAGTCCTCATGGCTTTGCAAACACTAACAAGCCCTACTTTTTCAAAGTAACATTCGCTTCATCACCCTCTTTCTGGGTGTCTCTGGCTGAGACCTGGCGAAGGCTCAAAAGGTGTCTAAAAAATAATAAAGCCAAGGAGCTCGTCATCTACTACGGAACACGGACATAATCCGATTTGGGTGGTGTTACCCAGGTGTTCTAGAGGGCAAGGTCCCGAGCTGGGCTTTCAAGGAGAAAATGGCAAAGGACAAAAGAACGGTGTCAGTTGAGAGGCTGTCTGCTAGTTGGTGATCGCCAGCAGCAGAGCACCCCCCCCCACCGCAGAGGACCATCCCTTAGCTGCCCCTGCTCCGTGGACACCGCTGCTCACGTTGCCTCCCATTTCTCCTCCGACCCCAGCTCTCTTAGCGGCGTATTACAGGCACACGTTGCTCGCCTTTTTACTGTCCTTTTTTCATTTTAAATGCCGCGGAACAACTGTGTGGACTGAATTGCGTCCCCCCAAATTCATATGTTGAAGCCCCACACTCCACCGTGACTGGGTTTGGAGATGGGGTCTTTAAGGAGGTAATTAGAGTTAAATGAGGTCCTCAGGCTGGGGCCCTGATCTGATCAGACTGGTGTCCTAAGGACAGGGAGAGGCAACGGGCAACAGGGATGTGCGGGCCCAGGGAGAAGGCCACGTGAGGACTGCGAGCCAAGGAGAGCGGCCTCTGGAGAAGCCAAACCTGCCAGCACCTTGGTCTGGGCCTTCTAGTCCCTGGGACCGTGAGAACGGTCATTTCTGTGGTCAAGCCACCCAGTCCATGGTGCTTCGTTATGGCCGCTGCGCTAAGTCAGGACCCCGACTCCGCTTGGCTGGTGTAGTGGAGCAGCGTCTTGTTTTACAGGACCTCTTCAACCTTACTGCATTTTGATAAATTTTAGAAATGTATTTAAAGCAATATAGGAACACGGTTGAAGCCAAGTAGCTCTAAACGGATGGAACAGAAAGCAGTTCCTGGTTTTACCCTTTTGCACCAGCACCCCTCTCTTTTCAGGGGGCCACTTTTCTCCCACAAGGGTTTGTTTTCTTTAATTAAGAGACTATTTTTTAGAGCAGTTTTGGGTTTATAGAAGAATTGAGCATAAAGTACAAGGTTCCCATATACCCTCTCTTGTTCCCTCCATTTCCCTTATTAACATCTTGCATTTGTTTTATCTGTTGCCTTTGATGAATTGATATTGATACACTAACTCAGGTCCCTAGTTAACATTAGGGTTCGCCCTTGGTGTGGTATGTTCCGTGGGTTTTGATAAATGGAGAATGACCTGCATCCACCATTCTGGTATCACACAGGTGGTTTCTCTGCCCTAAAAATCCTCTGTGCTCTACCTCTTCATCCCTCCTCCCCTCCCTCCGACCCAGACAACTACTGATCTCTTTACTGTCTCCATACTTTTGCCTTTTCCAGAATGTCCTAGAGTTGGATGTGGCCTTTTCAGACTGGCTTCTTTCACTTAGTGATACGCATTTAAAGTTCCTCCATGGCTTTTCATGGCTTGACAGCACGTTTCTTTCTTTTTTTTTTTTTTTATATTTTATTTCTATTTTTATTTATTTTTTTTATTCTTATGTTAATCCCCATACATTACATCATTAGTTTTAGATGAAGTGTTTCATGATTCATTGTTTGTGCATAACACCCAGTGCTCCATGCAGAATGTGCCCTCCTCAATACCCACCACCAGGCTAACCCATCCTCCCACCCCCCTCCCCTCTAGAACCCTCCGTTTGTTTCTCAGAGTCCATCGTCTCTCATGGTTCGTCCACCCCTCCGATTTCCCCCGCTTCATTCTTCCCCTCCCGCTACTTCTTCTTCTTCTTTTTTTTTCCTTAACATATATTGCATTATTTGTTTCAGAGGTACAGATCTGAGATTCAACAGTCCTGCACCATTCACAGCGCTTACCAGAGCACATACCCTCCCCAGTGTCTATCACCCAGTCACCCCATCCCTCCCACCCCACCCCCCACTCCAGCAACCCTCAGTTTGTTTCCTGCGATTAAGAATTCCTCATATCAGGACAGCACGTTTCTTTTTAGCGCTGAATAATATTCCATTGTCTGGAGGGACCACAGTTTAGGTATCTGTTCACCTACTGAAGGACATTCAAACCTTGGCAGCTATGAATCAAGCGTATGTCTTCTATGAGTTACCGAAATTATTTTATATCCCCACTAAACTGTAATTATACAAGATTAACAATGACTCAATCTATCATTCAATATCCAATTCATATCAAATTTCAATCCAGAATTCTTTGAGGGTTCACACATTGCATTTGGTTGTTTTGCCCCTTTAGTTTTTCATCTAGAACAGTTTCCTGCCTTTTTCTTTGTTTGTTATTTATGCACAGATTTTTTTTTTTTTTTTAAGAATCCAGATCAGTAGTCTCACATTCTGAATCTGATTGCTTCCCCGTGGTTTGATTTGGTTGAAGTGGTTTCTGGCGACATGCTTACATAGATGATGTCACAATGTCAGCTTTCCCAGCTTTGTTGGTGATTAGCTCTGCCACTTAGATAAGGGGGTGGTGGCCAGAGCCCTCCATTGTAAAGGGACATTTTTCTCTCTGTATGTAATCTGTGAAGGGATCCTTTGAGGCCAGGTGAATTTTTTGTTTTCCAGCAACCGTTTACCCAGTGGTTTTGGAATCCATGGATAATTATTGACTACACTAATTATTACATTGGGGGTTACAGAATGTCGATTTGCTAATTCTGTCTTGCTTTTGTACATTTCCCCCTGATTTTTGGATCATCACGATAGAGTCGTGAGGCTTTCAGCGCTTTGACATCCATGCTTTTCAAGTCCCCTTTTGCGATTTTCCTCTCTCCTGCAGATGTTCCCATGAGATAGAGGGGAACAGGTAGTGCCCGCTGTCGCCCCCAGGGTCACAGATGGGCAAACTAAGACCAGAAAGCAATCACTTTTTCAGGGTTGGTTAAGGTCCAGTGTGGTCAGGGACAAAGAAGTCAGAATTCTAGCCTGACAGTTTCACTACCCAGCATCCATTTCCTCTTCATATTCCCTTCTGTTTCACAGGAGATGACTTTGACTACTTTGGCTTTAATTAAATACATCACAGTGTTTTGCGATTGTGTTTTCTGATGTGGGGGCATATCATTATTTTACACAGATACAGAGTAGAAATCTTTCGTGTTAATAGCTACACAGTATACCAGTGTTAGCCTGACACTGTTTAGTTCTCATTCTTTTTTTTCTTGGGTGTGCTGGTGACAGGACGAGCAGCATCTTGCAGACTCGTTTGGCCAGTGGAACTTTCTTTCTCCAAAGAAGCTGTGCACATCCGCTTCTTTCAAACCTTTTACTTTACTGAGGGGACATGATTTGTACCAGCAGGTGGTCATTTAAGTAGTTAATAAAATCGAGATTGAGGCAAGGGCTGCTGGGAACGGTTGTGCCCGTGTGTTCTACACACTCCAGGGCACTCTTTACATTGTCGTGTTTGTGCACGGCGCTCCTTGGGGTTGTGCAATGTGTAGTCTAGGGGGCCTTACATAAGGAACCTTGGGAAGAGGCCTTGTTTTTGCAAGTTGAAAGCAGTGGAATTTTGGAAGAGGAGGTCATTCACGTGTATGGCCAGAGATATGAATGTCAAACTTTACCCATCCAGTATGATAGATTTAAAATAGGACCAGTCGTTATCTTCTACCTAAAATACCTTATACTTGCAATTTCTGTGATGTGGTCCAGTTTCGACAATGGCTTTCACAAGCCCTTTCTCAATTGATTATAGTCTTGAAATTTAGGAGAGCGTATTAGTCATCGTAGGTTTATTGCGGTAATTAACAAGCTTGCCATCTTAGTGGCCCTAACACAAGAGCGATTCATTCCCCCCCCCACGTCACATCCAGTGTGGGTTTCAGCAGGCGTGGGCTCTGCACCACATAGTCATCCAAGGACCCAGGTCTTTGAATCTGGTGGCTGCTAAGTCAGTCCTCTGTGACCTCAGAGTCCTTCACTGGCTCCTCTGCCTCTGCTTGCCACCTGAGAGACAGTGTCAGGAAATGTGCAGGTGACCCGGGAGGGGCATCTCCCCTCTCTACCTACATGCCATTGGCCAGAGCTCGCTCAGTTGTCCCCACCCGACTGCAAGGAAAGCTGGGAAATGTCTCGCTGTGCATCCAGGTAGAAAAGCCCTGGAGTTAGGGCAGGCATGAGTCAATATTGCAGAGCTGACCCCTGTTCTCTATTTTGTTTCTTCTCCAGGAGACTTCTTGGCATCATCACGAAAAAGGATGTTTTGAGACATATGGCCCAGATGGCAAACCAGGACCCTGAATCCATCATGTTTAATTAGAAACAAGGTGGCATTTATTTTGAGAAAAACACAACTGTGTCATTTTAAAAGAAATAAACAAATGATATGTTATTATTCTAATGAACGATTGTACGCTGGGGGCAGTGGAAACAAAAGCTTTGTTTGGAAAGGAAGAAGGATGAAACCTTTTTTAAAAAAAGACATCAATGAGTAGGCATTTTGTAGCTTTAACCCCTTGTGAGTTTCCAGCTGTGTTTCTTAATGAGTTTATTAACTGCCATGGGGGCATGGGGGTGGGTGTAAACGATGTGGTTTGTCCAAGGACACGGAACTGAGTCCAGAAACGTTTGCCCCTTGTGTTTAAGGCTGATGTTTGTGAAGCTTTGAGTCCAAAAAGGCAAAGGAGTATTGGCCCGTTAGCATCTTTTATTTATCGGTTCCTGAAGTTTTGCTGCTATTTTACTGAATCGGACTAAAGATACTCACACTTACTTTGTTGGAAAAGACAAGAGAGATTAAATTGGAACATAGTGAAAGCTGAAAGTTTTTTGCCAGCTGGTTCACTCATGACCATCCAATTTCTTGCTCCTGTTCTCAGCCTAGTGTTTTGCTTCTCCATCAGTTTCCGAACCAACATCCAGGGTCTCCTGCAGTGATGAGTATGAAGAAATCATTTCTCTGTGCAAGACCAGCATCTTGGGACTGCATAATGAACTATTGGCATGTTTAGTGCTGCCCGTATTTCCTCCCACACAAAGGGATTCCTCCTGATTTTGAGGGTATACACACCTGCTCGTTGTGTTGCAGACGTGTTGCATGTGCTTCACCTGTTTATTGCTGTTGCCCGTGCATTCCTAAATATTGAGCAGTCCAGCACTTTCCATGGGCCATATCCTATATGCTGCCAGCTTGTCGTAAGTGTGCTTTAATTTCCAAATAGCGTACGTGAGTGTCAAAACAGGCCACCCGGTGTTACTACTTACTTTTCCTTTCAGATCTTATTAAATATGGCTGCAGAGAGGGTGAGGCATACGAAGTCTCAGTGGGAACTCCTCCAAATGGATTGCAAGAGAAATACTAAATTGATTCTAAATCTGTTCCATTATCTTCTCCGTAGGATGTAAAACGTCCGGCTTTAATGTCTAAGCATGCACTTTCATGCTCGTACGCAGAGCACAGAGGGCAGAGTTAAATCATAGCCAGTTTGAGCACTGGGCATCTTTGTATTGAACTTATGGTGCATTTATCTCTTTAGTCAGGACTTCGGTCTTTTCTGGGAGAAGGCACGTCGCTGTGGTTTAGGTCCACGGTGTGATCTGTGTGAGTATGATTGCTCCCACTTTGCCCCTCACATCAGTCTTGGCTCTTCCCAGCCCACTGAGAGGCCCTCACCCTTTGCAGCCTTGTTACCGGATGTTGACGTAGCAGGTGTGCGTTTGGTGGCAAATAATGGAAAAATCCAACAGACAGTGGAGAGTTGAATGAGAAACCCGGGGGTCAGGCACTCTCGTCTCTCTCTGTATTATCATCAAGGATTCATGCCCTTTGGTATTGTTTTCTGCCATCCTTTGTCCTCTGGCTCATTGCCTCTGAGCCACAATGTGGTTACTGAGCTGCCAGGTAGGATGTCTGCTTCTTAGACAGGAAGAGGGAGGAAGAGGCCTGTAACAAGGCGCAGTGCCCGTATCAGGAAAGCGAAACTTTCCCAGAGATGCTCAGCTTGCATCTATTGGCTAGAATTCTGTCACATGACTCCCCTTAGCTGCATGTGAATGTGGGAAGGAAGGTTTTTAGCTAGACATATTATTCTCTGAATGAGATTTAGATTCTGTTAATAAGGAAGGGGGGTTGGTCCTGGGGAGGGAATGCTGTCCACTGGATTGGGTGCCATCATCGTGTCCCTGTCATCGTCCTTCCTGTCCTCCTTACCCTCTTTCTTGCTAAAGCCTCTAGACACTCTCTTCTCACCTTATAGTTTCCCACCCCTTCTGTCAGATTTGACCTAGAACTGCCAGTCAGAAGCCATCATTTCTTAGCCCTAATAAAAACCTAGAAACTTCTAGTTGGTATAAGAAAATGTACTGACATGTTCTCTGGGTTAAAAAGTCAGGGCACCTGGGTGGCTCAGTTGGTTAGGCGACTGCCTTCGGCTCAGGTCATGATCCTGGAGTCCCAGGATCGAGTCCCGCATCGGGCTCCCTGCTAGGCGGGGAGCCTGCTTCTCTCTCTGACCCTCCCCCCTCTCATGTGCTTTCTCTCTCTCTCTCTCTCTCTCTCAAATAAATAGATAAAATCTTTAAAAAAAAAAAAAGTTAAGTCAGATCATGCTGGCAAACTCTGGAAGATTTGTTTCTGTGATTGGTTGGCCTCCTCCAAACTAATATCAAAGAGCCACTTCATTGTGGAAATACCAGTCAGTAGTAGAGAATTCAGTCTTCGTGTCTCGTTCCCGGCATGTAAGTATAGAGTAACAGATCCTAATATTAGTGTTGTTACTGGGGTTTCCATGGAACACATGTAAGTGAAGCTGGATTCTTCTGGACTTTAAATCCTAAAAGGTCTTAAAGATTGCTTCATGTAGTTCCCTCTTAACTTCCACGTGGCCTCCCAAAAGACTATTAGTCATAGCCTGGATTTATATAATCCGGGACGCCCTTTAGCTGAAATAAGGAGCTTCAGAAGGGAACACAAAACAAGTGAACAGAGCCAAAGGTCAGTGAAACCACAGAATTTCCTCCTCCTCCAGCCGACGCCATGGAGGGATGAAGGGACAGTTTACTCCGGGCCAAGGTCGCCGAGGGGTGTTGTGTTGTGTCCTTCTCCCCAGTGCTTAGTGTAGAGAAGTCCACAGATTCATGGGAAACCATTGAGTGCTACTTGACTCAGATAACCTTGTTTTCCTTCATAAGTCAAACCTCTCATTTGTTGTGGGGTTCGGGCTCTTGGCGACAGAAGGCCGGGGTCAGACAGGTAGGTGAAGGTCAAGGATGGGGGAGTTGATTGCCTTTCTCCTCTAGAGCCCTAACTCCCCTTTGTGGTCCACTTGCCCACTGGCCTGGGGTCGCAGACCAACTCGATGGGGGACAGGCTCCCGAGCTCTTTGTCACTCTTTCTTGTGAAAGTTCGCGGGTAGGGATTCTGAAGGTATTTGCTGTGTCCACGTGTAGAACTTCATCCACTTTACCTGGTGATCTGATGAGCAAGAGGAGTAGAAGTGAGATGTGGAAGTAAAATAAACATTTCTCAGAATAATGTGTTTTTATCTTTTTCCAGAACCAAAGCCTTTAGACTTTTGTAGAACTTTCTGGATTCTTTCTGAATCAGTGTTTTATGTAAATAAACATAAATGAAGAATGGAAAAGGAGTTCTCTGACGAGGCACATCAACCTATTTCTTGTTCTCCCTCTCTGCTACGAAGGAAATGTGTTGTAGAAGGACAGACACCAAATAAAGAGTATCCCGAAAGGGACATTCAAATTTCTTGCGTTTTTCAGCGCATCCCCTGGGACTGCAGATGGGCGCATGGCATTAATGAAAAGGTAAATGTGTTAGAGGCAAATCACTATTCAGTGTTTGCTGTTACTCACCACCAGGCAATCTCAAAGACCTCTATTTAGTACTTCCCAAAACCCTTACGAAGGAGAAGACATCTCAGTAGATCTATTTTTGGCCCTAAGAAGTCACAGAAACCGAAAAATTTGTTTTGCTTAGGTGAGAACTGGTTACTTTACATTACCAACATGTGCAAATCTGCTCAGTACTCATTATCAGATGCCGAGCTGGAAACGATGAGAAACGCAAGGAGGAGCACTATCGAGTTACATAATTGTAATAGTATGCCTTCATTTTAATTTCACATGGGCAGGGTTTTATCACCCTCCGCTCCGAGGCTTTGAAATGATTTACATGGGGGAGGGGGGAGCATGTGTATCTAACTTGGGAACATTAACCAGACTCCATTTTCACCGGTGTAGTAATAACTATTTATTTGCCGTCCTAGGTGTGCTGGGAATGAGCCTACATGAGACTTTTATGAGATCTATTCGCATTTGGTGTTGGAACAACCACATAGCAATGTGGTTTTTTTTTTAATTGTAACCTTCTGTGTAAACATTGGCACCTTATTAAAAATTAAATGTTTGAACTTTACTTTTAAAAATAAAACAAGCACAGTCCTCAAGAAGCATGTTGTAAATGGAAGAGATACTGATTTCGCAGCATGTTTCTGCCCAGCAGAACCTCTGGAAACCTGATTCCGATGACGGCTCAAGTATCCGCGGAAGTTAAAGACTGATTCTTAAGATTTTCACGCAAGATGGTAATGTCAGTTTGGTCAGCTTTAAAATCCCTTGATCTTAGCCTGGTGGGTGATGGCCAAATAACAGTTCAGACTGGGGCTATAAAAAGTCCAAGGATGGGGCAGGACCACTGTCCCCGGGCCATCTGTGTTTCTGCCCTGTGCACAGAGGCTGGGCAGGACAGCTTGGGCCATGGTCGAACATTAATTCTGTCCCCGCTTCAAACTTTTTAATCTATGACTTCGGGAATCACAAGAGCTTAAATCATGTCCTTCCCTACCAGTTGCTTTTTTTAATTTTCAACTTTACAAAAATACGAAGGAAAAAACACAGAGAATGCCCACATCTCTTTGACGATCTAGAAGAAGCAGTGAGAGGAATCTCTTCTAATTGGGGGAGGGAGCCAGCCTGGGGACAGCTTAGGGAAGATCGTCCTCAGCACAGGGGCCAGCAAATACAAATGCCCTGAGGTGGAAACAGGCCTAACTTCCTGGGGTCCCACCAGGGGTGAGTGGCTGCGGGATGGGTGGTGCTTGCGGAGAGAGTGTGGGGTATTTGAAGTTGGTTTTGTTTTTCCTTCGGTGGGAGGCTAATACAAGCAGATGCTTCCAAGTTTCACAGGGCCAGGTACAGACAAGGAATTTAGAGGAAGGACGTGCTTTGACTTGCATTGTACATGAACCGTTCTGGCTGTTGTATAGCGGGACTGGAAGTCAGGAATCTGGCGAGGAGGCTATTTCAAGTACACAAGTTATGATGGAGGCTTGTCCCAGAGAAGCTCTTGAATTCTGGACATATTTCCGGGTAGAGCCAACAGATTTGCCGGTGGAGTGGATATAAAATGGTACGACTACGTTGCCGTTCACTGACGTGGGCGAGACTAGGCGAAATGCTACATTGGAGAGCTCTGTTGGACACCGAAGTCCAGAGTTCCGGGGAATCGTTGAGGTTGGAGACCTAGGTCAAGCCATTGGCGCATATCAGTGGTATTAAAGCCCTGCCTGGAAACTTCCATGGCCTAATGATACCCTAAGAGCAAACAATCAACATTCTGACAGAATTTCAATAGTGAGTTTTCAGGGAGTCATGCTGACTTAGTGATAGGACTGCACTTGAATTCCAGCTCCACTGCCTTTTGGCTGTGTGACATTGTCAAAGGGACTGAACCTCTCTGAGCCTAGATTATCCCATCTCTGTCAAGTGAGCTGTTGCTCCTGACCAGCAGCGTGGCTGTGAGAATCAACGAGAGACACCGTACATAAGGCACTTGGCATGGACCATTTCACATTATGAAGCCCTCCAGGTGGCTTTAGTTGGAAATTAATTTTATGTTGTTTTCAGTTGAATTGTAAGACCCCTAAAATGAGTAACAGATCGGGCTAACCAATTGGCCTTCTTTCCAGCTCTATCTGCAGTCATTTCCAAAAACTCGAAAGGAAACAAAACAAACAAAAACTCAGATCTCTTAAGGAAAGTCCAAAAAAAAAAAAGCCTCATTGACTCCAAAGTAATGGTACATTATTAGAAAAGAAATCACTTGGTAAGAAATTCCATTTCTCTGTAGCTTTGTATCGGCTCGGAGAGCAGGAAAGCATAAATATGCATGGATACTGAACTATTGATTAGCTTAAAATTTGGAGCAAGAGTTCACGAAACACGAGACTGTGTGTAACTTGCTTCTTTTCAGACAACATAAAACCCAATACCACTGCACCTCCAGACAGAAAAATCTCTCCAGCGTGGTGTTAATGTAGAAATAAGTCTCATTAGTAAAAGTCATGAAAGCCCAGCCTTCTGTGGGCCTTGGCTATTTCCCCTCAACACGATGTAGTTAAAAACCAGAGGGGGAGAATGAACAAACAGAATTTGTCCGAAAGGTGACAACCCATCAGTTTTAATTCTGGGAGTTTAGCTAGAGCTAACCAGAATGGCTTCGCAAATAAACGTCTGGGTCAGGCAGGCTTCTTCCTGGGCTTTCATGAATTGAGACGGGACCAGAAACTTCCATGGCCTCCTGGGGCAACGTGCTCTGGCGGAGCGCAGGGGAGCCCGGCACGCCTGTTACAGCTCGTCCCCAGTTCATTGGTAGTTAATTGGCTAGAAAGAAGCTACCATATGTGAAAGCAGATAGGGAGCATCTATTCTTGGCAGTTCCTCAACATTGCGTTTCATTAAAGAAATGGTCTTTTCTTTGCGAATGAGCAATAAGCAAAGAGCACCTTGTGGGGATTTCCAAACCCCTTTAGTCAGGGTTTGGCTCACAGAGCGAAGGGAGCAATTTCGATGTGATTCCAGCATTTGTTATGGAACACATATTCCAAAGATTAAACAGCCGCCCTCAATCCAAACAGATTCTGTCAGAGAAATTGGAAGCACATACATAAACTCCCGTCCCACAGGCTGCCTGTGACAGGTCGAGTCCAGAGGATGCTTGCTGGTAGAACATTCCTTCCTTCTGCGGGGCTCCGTGTTCATTTCACACTCACTCGGGGCTCCCACCTGTTCCCAGCCAATTCTAACCCAAGCGGAAATTGGAGCTAGCTGCCTTTCGATGGACTAGTTTCCTTTTCTGACATCTCTCAAACTTCAGTCCGTCCCCAGAAAGATGAGCATTTCCGGCAATGGCTGTGGGTGATTTACCTTCTCCGGGGAGTTGCCAAGCGTCCAGCTGCTCCGTGGGCAGGAGTCTCAATTGTGCGGAGAGAACTGGGGAGAGCGAGTAGGTCCGCCTGCAGTGGGGACGCGCTTGCTAAAGTGCTCCCAGAATCCCGTGCTTGCGCACGATGCTGCTAGGTGCCCGAGGACGAGAGTGGATTCTGTGGCTAACTAACTGGGAACTGCTTTCTCCTGGGACCGGGGTTCCAAAGACCGGTCCTTGGGGAGCACTGCTATGGGGGCGGGAGCGTGAGGGTCCAGGAAGTGTCCTTCTTAGTTTCTTTGCAGAACTGAACGACCTGGGAGACGTGAGTCACCTTTAACGGACGTCCAGCACATCATCTGTGCAGCTGGGACCTTCCACTTGGTAACCAGAACGGTATTTAGGGACTGGCCTCTTCGGCGTCGCCAGAGCTGGTTAGAAATGCAGCATTCCATGATTCACTGTTTGCGTATAACACCCAGGGCTCCATTCAAAACGTGCCCTCATGATCTCAGGGTCGTGGGATCGAGCCCCGAGTGGGTCTCCATGCTGAGTGTGGAGCCTGCTTGAGATTCTCTCTCTCCATCTCCCTCTGCCCCTCCCCCTGCTCGCACACCCTCCCTCCCCCCACCTCAAATAAAATCTTTTTAAAAAATGTTTAATTTTAACAACTTAAATAGTTTCATGTTGTTTCCTATCTTAGTCAAATACTTTGTGATTAATAGGTGAAGATAAACCTTAGCCCTATTTCTTAACCAAATGATCATAAAATCTATATTTATTACAACAGGAAAAAAAAAATGCAGCATTCCAAGCCCCGCTCAGGTCTGCTGAGCCAGAATCTGCATTTTCCCCAGGGGGGGGGGCGGGGGGGGGGCGGTTTGTGTGCAGAGTGAGGTTTGAGCACTTACCTTAGGTGCCAGGTCCGAGCGAGACCGCCGGAGTTGACTTCCAGCTCTAAGATCCAGAGTTCTCTATTCTCTAAGGGGGATCTTCCAGGGGACGAGGGAGCAGTGGCTGCGGTGATTGCGTCCCCGAAGGAGCCTGTCCAGAGAAACGAGGTGGAGAGCAACTTGGCATGAGGTCTCTTAAGTGCGACTGCTCAGCCCCCAAACCGTCCCGCTCACCACCGCACTGCCGCGTGATGCTCTGTGTCTCCGGTGGCTGCCAAGGGTGTGCGTGTGCAGGGGTGGGGCGTGGCGGCAGTCCCCTCCCACTCGAATGGTGCAGAAGGGAGCCCTGGGATTTACAAAGCGTGGACAAAGGGACCCTGCTTCGGGGTAGTTTTGGTGAGCTTTTCATAAAGCTGGGTGCAAATCTCTACAGTTAGGCAAAGACAGGGTGGACACGCTTTGGTGTTCAGATGGCAAAGCTGAGGCCCAGAGAGGGTAAAGCACAGGAGAGATGCCCGTGGAGTTTTACAGCACACCGATGCCCCGGGGTCGTGCCCCGAGATTCTGATTCAGTGCATCCTGGGTGGGGTCTGGCATCACCTTTAGAAAAGGTTGCCCGCTGATCCCCAAGTGTGGTCAAGATAGAGAACCCCTGGGCTCCAGGGACTTGCTCAAGTTCATACAGCTAGTTGGTGGTCTGACTAGAGCTCATACTCTCCTTGGCTCTTCTTGCGACTTTAAGTCCAGGAACCTTTTCCAACGACGTGACGGGTCACCTTAGCTCAGATTAGTCTCTGAGTCAGACTGGTCTAACCAACCAGTCCCTTGCTTAGCAACGTCAGAGTCAGCCAGCAGCTTGTTAGAGATGCGAATAAATCCTCTGTCCCACCCTGAGCTAGCGACTCAGAAAGCTGGGGGACAGAGCCCCGCCACCTGTGTTTTAACAAGCCCTCCAGCTGATTCAGGTGCAGCTCAAGTTTGAGGACCACTGGTCTAAGGTAATGGGAAAGTGTTGATGGAGAGAAGATGCTAAAGCCAGAACACACACACACGCTCACACACAGGCATGCACATGCACACGTACCCGCGCATGCCCGGCCCAGGCACCACCTCCGGGAAATTAGGCCTGGGTGTAGAGAGCCAGAGCGAGCACGAGAAGGAATGGAAAAAGTAAGACTGCACGGGCGTGAGTGGCAGAACCAGACACCAGGGCAGCCCAAAGGAAAACCTCTGCGCATCCTCCTGCGCCGAGCCTCTGCTGACCTACTTTTCCCGGGGGCGCCGAAGATCTCATGCAGCCCTTGGCTGTGCCGGCAGGTCTGAGGGGCTTTTTCGGTTTCGTTTTTATTTTTTGAGGTTTGGGTTTTTCTGAATCAAGCACTTTGTAGAGATGAACATTCTTGTGAGATTAAATGAACCCCCCCCCTTCTGCTTGGAGCTAAAGGCACGTTCTCTGCGTCGATTTCAGCCAGGTGCTCCTTTTTCACTGCACTTGTTTTCAAGTGTGCGGCCCTCCCCTTCGTGGGGAGGGCGGGCCCCGAATCTGCAGGGCTCGGCGCCTGCAGCTGGGACTTCAAAGGCCCCAGAAGTCCTACTGTAACGTGAGCTCCCAGTTGTCCCCAGAGAGGCATCTCAGTCAAGGGGAGGGGACGCCTCCGTGTGGCACGAGGTGGGGGGCAGGAGGGCGGCGGAGAGAAGAATCCAGCCTGGTCTTCAGTCCCCCTTGGAGCTTCCGCATCTGAAGGCTTGCCGTGCCCGCCGCGAAAACCGCCCCGGGACATACGTAATTCCAAGCCGTGCACTGGCCGCCCAGAGCGAGGGGACAGACGGGCCTGCCCCGGGAGAGAATGTTTGTTTCAACCGATCGTTCACAGCACCAGCTGCCAACGGGAGAGGAAGAGCAGAGAGGGGACTCCCGCAGACTGACATGGGAAAGTATAAACAATGCTTACAGGCTCCGAGCAGGGCTGTTGGGTGAAATCACAGCATCTGATTTGGGTTTTGGTTTTGCAATTACTCGACCTAGAGGATGTAACTGCCAGGCATGTGTTGTTTCCAAGATGGATGGGACCGTGTGAGCTCATGATGGCTTCACGTCTGCGCTTTGACATTCAAGTTGGGCTCTGAGCATTGAAAAGAGCAGCCCTCGCTTTCCATAGTAGCTTACTTGTCAATTCCAGAGCACAGTCCCTGGAAGCAGATGGGGTCACTTGCGATTCTGTTGCATTTCTTTGGCCCAGAGCTGACACAGAGTATTGCTTTGTAAAGTGGGACCTCTGAAGGTGAAAAACCAGGATTTGCTTTCTTGGTCAAATCTGTGAGCTGCTCAAACTCCCGAAGCCATGTTTCCGTTATCGTTCTTCAGCGTCAGTCCTAGTAGCTTGTGTATTGATGATAATCAGCACATATTTTTGAAGAACGGATAAGGGCCGAAAACCTGCTCTTTTCGTTGTGACCTTTTGGCGTAAATCAAGAAAATAATCCTGGCAGAGTTTTCTGGAGACACAGAGCGTTTCCCCAAAAGAGACCCATCTACCATTGTGTAAAATGTCACATAAAACACTCCGTGTCAAAACAAAATGGTAATCGGCTTGGTGTTTCATGGCCTGGGAAGGGCTGCTCAGTTGAGAGATCCTGAACTTCCAAAGGCTGAATCTGAGAGCCGAGTCTGCAGACTCTACGTGTCCTGGCGTATCTTTGATCAAACTGAACCAGAAAGAAGTGTGGCAGGCTCTAAATGCCGCAGAGACTAATGGCTTGGCAAATCCATGCCCATGACTTTACTGAACATGTCACATCAAAGGGAGAAATGCCCCACTGACTGGAAAGTTCTTTTGCTGTTCAATGTTGAGAGAGAATAGAAATGAGATTAAATTTCAGTATTTCTGGATTTGGTTAATAGATTCTCTCTCTTTTAGATAGAAGAAGTTTAAGCGATTCTGTTTACTTTGTAGAAAAATATCCAAAAGGTGCATCTAATAACCGCATCTTGAAGGGGAACAAGAATATAACTACGTAGAAAGAGCATCGTAATCTTGAGAGAAGTGGTTCTCAGCTGTGACATCCAAGACGGATGAAGCTGACCGGCACAAACACCCCCACAGGGAGACTCGGGTTTGTGGGCAAATCCCAGGGCACTGTTTGCAACTTGACTCCTTTCTTGGGGATTTGAGGACGCTGAGGCAAAATGCTGGGGAAGGATACTGGAGGAATTAACATACTACTTTATATTTTATAGAAAGAAGAAATAGTCTGCATAGTCGAGTACTTTGTGTTGACAAACTGTTCAGACCCTGCTTGGCAGCTGCTGATGCAGAACTTTATCGGTGGCTGTCTGCTCTTGCACCCTGGAATGGCCAGAAAGGCTCATGGGGCCCCACTTTGTACCCAGAAGAATCCATTCTTACTTAAGCTCACCAGGAAGACAAAAGACAGTGTCTGAAGGGGCCAGACTGAGAACTATGTCTTTTCAAAGGATCACATTACCGCCAGCCACCGTTTTTATAGAGGGGAAGCCAGGTAGAGATGAGCAAGCAAAGAGCTTTAACTTCGGCATAGGATGGACATGATTTTGAGTCCAGGCTCTTCTACTTCCTGGGCAACCTTAGGCAAATCACTTAAGCTCTCTAAGTTTCGGTTCTCATTGATAAAAGACGTTAATTCATCTACCCGTACAAACTCGGTGAGCACAGTACCTGACATGACATGCATACTCCGAACTGTGATTGTGCAGAGACACGCGATGCTCAACAAGTCTGTGCTCTCCTTCCCCACCCCCACTCCCCGCCCCGGGGCATACAGCTAGACTACATTTCCCAGCATCCCTTGCAGTTGGCTGTGGCCATGTACTGGTGGTCCTGGCCAACAGAATGTGAGCAGAAGCGAGGCCCATCGAAAACTTCCCATGTGCAATCTGCTGCAGTCTTCTGCTCTCCTGGGGTGGGAGGGAGATGACCCGGGTGACCTTGGAAGCCTCTGAATGACTTCGGAGGAGGACCTCCTGGCTCCCTGTTATCTGCCCACTACTGTTCCGGGACTGAGAAACAAAGCTCTGTGGTATTGAGTCATTTTCCACATTGGGGTCAATCTGATAAGGTAGATTGTCTACCTAGACTAGGCATTTATTGTCATTATGAATTCCTAAGCGGTGGCGTGATGAACTTGTACCCACACGTCAACCGATGGTGAAATCTGCAGGAGTTTTGTGAGCCGGTCGCTGTGACATTCCTAGCTTGAAATTGGTCATGGTGGGAATTTTTATGCCACAGAAATTGGCAGAGACTATAAACCAGGCTCCCCTCCACCCGCCACTGCCCCCATTGGAGAACATTTCCCAGCACACTGCTGACTGGGAATATATATCTTTTTCCTCTTGGTCTTATCCCAAAGCCTTATATTCGTATGCAATATAACCATTTCTGTGGCTCAGAAAGTGTTTGTGGCTATGAATCAAGGCCAGGCTTGAATAAATGAAAAGAGGACACGTTATGAAAGGATGAAAGCTAACACCTAGGGTTAGATAGAGCATACAGTGAAGGCTGAAGAACACTCATCTGTGCCTTTCTCAAGTAGGGACATTGGGCCTAGGGGTACATCATTGTGTCTTGGGCCGCCTTAGAAGTTTCAGGTCTTCAGCTTGTTTACCCTTTGCCTTGTCTGGCTGTCATCGGTCCACCTGGCAAGTGGCTGTCTTCCAAAGCACAGTGATTCTACCCTCACTCCCAAGCACCCCGCCATGACAGGCAGCAGGAGAAAGTGTCTTACTCTCTTCGAGCTCCTGTGGCTGGTACATACGGGGCTGTCTCAGTCTGGATTCCCCCTGACAGCAGACCCCGAGACCAAGATTCAAGTGCAAGCCGTTTATTTGCAAGGTGATGTCAGGGAACAGTGTAAGGGAACGGGGGGGAAGGGGGACAGAGAGGGGAAGGCAGCCGACAAAGGGGGTTATCCAGCAAGTTGCTGCTGTGGACAGCCGGAGACGTGGGGGACACTAGAGAGTATGCACCCCAGAGCTGTCACCCCCACAGGGGACAAGGGGGCTGGGGTGTATAGTTACTCCCTTCAGTCATTGGTAGGTGTGACCCCCTATGTCTAGGAGGTCCCTAACCAGCCCAGACAGCCAGACTGTCTCTGTTCTTTCACTACCTGGCCCCCCGCACTCTCTTTACTCCCTTGGTACTTTTGGTGAAGACTTCCGTGATTTATTGGAGATGAGCTGACTCCTCTATTCTGACCTCTCTCAGTCTGGATTTGACATGTATTATCTTGGCTGCCCTTGACTGTGATCCCAGTCGTATGTGCACCTTGACCTTTGTAGGCATTAGATCCCTTGAGCGCATTCATGTGTATGAAGAATGACTTCAATTGCAAACTTAAAAATGACAGAACCAGAGAGTTCTTCTCTCATAATCCAACATGATTATGATCTTGGATCCGATCTATGCTTCGTGAGAAGCTCCACACTGTGGAGGACACAAACGTTGCCTCCCAAAGACATGAACTATGTATTTCTGGATGACTTTTTGGGGATCCAACATAATTGTGATGTCTGGCAGTCTATTTTCAGTTAGTCTGGGGAATCAGCTTCGTGGATTAACTGTACCCAAATCAAGGTCGGGGCTGGCGGCTCTCCGAGGTCTGCTCTCACTCCGCGGCTGGCGGCTTCTCAGAGCAGAGACCTTGACCTCACACGCAGGTGGGTGAGCGGCTGCCGGGAGCCAAGTCCACCCACTCTTGATGGCAGCAGCTGATTGTGGTCTAGTCATTTCTGGATTAACTGCCGCTTTTGCTTACCCACCCTCTCTGTGGTCAATCCCTCATCCAGATAATTGAAAATTCTCTGCCTGAGCGCTCTCTGTTTTGGTCCAGAACCCGAAGCTTTTGCAGCTCTGCACTTCCAGTGTGCCTTTAATGCACCGGGGACTTTTATGTTCCCAGCAAATTGCTTGGCTTATTCGAGAACCTGCTTCATTCTGGTTAATAATAGCAAATACTTCCTGAACACTTTACTCTGCCAGGCAAACTCCAGGCTGAGCACTTTTCAAGTTCATTATGCTTCGGAACACTCGCTCTGAGCTGAGCACACCACGTACAGATGATTGTGCAGGGGAGGCCAGGAGGGCTGGGGAGGCCTGGGGGCTCGAGGGGCTCACTCCGCCAGTGCACCGCAGAGCTCTCCTCCGAAACCAGGCCCCCCGATTCTTGAGCCCACGCTTCTCTCCAGTAACCACAGCCACTCGCTGTTTGCAAACGGCCCAAATTTGTTCCCAGAAATAGAGATGAAGTCAGCATTTCCCTTTAACGGGTAATGGAAGAGGCGGGGTTGGGAGCCCTTCTTCACCAAAACAGCCCCTCTATGAACTTTCGTACTTTCTCCTGGATGGAGACACTCATCTGTGTAGGGAGGGTCTCTGGGCGCGTGATGGGTGCTGGATTCACCTCCCACTTCACAAAGAACTGCAGATGATAGTTCTCTCAGTTTTTAGTAAAGAATGCATTAGAAAGGGTTCCTGCTACATGAAAAAAATGCTCTACATCACTAACCATCAGGGAAATACAAATCAAAAGCCACAATGAGATATCACCTTACACCAGTTAGAATGGCAAAAATTAACAAAACAGGAAACAACAAATGTTGGCGAGGATGTGGAGAAAGGGGAACCCTCTTACAGTGTTGGTGGGAATGCAAGCTGGTGCAGCCACTCTGGAAAACAGTATGGAGGTTCCTCAAGACGTTAAGACTAGAGCTACCCTACAACCCAGCAATTGCACTAGTAGGTATTTACCCCAAAGATACAGATGTAGTGAAAAGAAGGGGCACATGCACCCCAATGTTCATAGCAGCAATGTCCGCAATAGCCAAACTGTGGAAAGAGCCGAGATGCCCTTCAACAGACGAATGGATAAAGAAGATGAGGTTCATATATACAATGGAATATTACTCAGCCACCAGAAACGATGAATACCCACAATTTGCATCGACATGGATGGAATTGGAGGGGATTATGTTAAGTGAAATAAGTCAAGCAGAGAAAGAAAATTATCTTATGGTTTCACTCATATGTGGAATATAAGCAATAGCACAGAGGACCATAGGGGAAGGGAGGGAAACCTGAAGGAGGGGAAATCAGAGGGGGAGACGAACCATGAGAGACTATGGACCCCGAGAAACAATCTGAGGGTCTCAGAGGGGAGGAGGAAGTGGGAAGGAGGTAACAAGGTGATGGGTATTGAGGAGGGCACGTGTTGTGATGAGCACTGGGTGTTATACTTAACTAATGAATCACTGAACACTACATCAAAAACTATGTACTATACAGTGGTTAACTGAACACAATAAAAAAAAGAAAGAAAGAGAAAGAAAAAGAAAGAAAGAAAGAGAAAGAAAGAGAAAGAAAGAAAGAAAAAGAAAGAAAGAAAGAAAGAAAGAAAGAAAGAAAGAAAGAAAGAAAGAAAGAAAGAAAGAAAGAAAGAAAAAGGGTTCCTGCTTGTGTCCAATGGCGGTTCGGGGAGAATGTCTAACCAACAAAAAAGAGAGGCATGGGTTATTTCTGCATTTCAACTTCCGCGATTCAGTTGCCATCCCCACGTTCCCACTAACTGAGGTTCAGTGTGTATGGTGGCGGGGAGCATTTACTGGCTCAGGCATTCCTTCCTTTTAGATCAGGAGCTTCCTTCCCTTTCGAGTTTAAAAAGTGTGATGCTAACACAGTGGGTCCCAAGCAGGGATGACTCTGCTCCTCAGGGGACATTTGGCAATATTTGGAGACATTTCAAGTTGTCCCACGTGGGGGAGGGTGCTACTGGCTTCCGGTGGATCGTGTTCGATTCCCGACGTTGCAAACTGGGAGGCTTAACACAACATACATTCGTTCTCTCAGTTCTGGAGGCCAGAAGTCTGAAAGGTGTCGGCAGGGAGGCTCTGGGGGACAGTCCGTTCCATGCCTCTCTTTGTGACCACCAGCAATCTTTGGCACTCGCTGGCTTGTGGGACATCACTCCAATCTCTGCTTCACATGGCCTCCCCCCAATGTCCCTGTGCCTCACCTCTCCCTCTCCTTCTCTTATAAGGACACCTGTCATTGGATTTGAGGCCTACCCTAAGTCCGGGGTGATCTCCTCTCGAGATCCTTAACTTAATTCCATCTGCAAAGATGCTATTTCCAAATAAGGTCCCATTTACAGGTACTGGGAGTCAGGACTTGGACATAGTTTTTGAGGGGGACATAGTTCAAACCACTGCATGAGTAGATGCCAGGGATGCCAAGAGACATCCTATGATGCACAGGACAGCCCCCACCCTTAAGAGAGGCTGAGAGACTCTGTTCCGCCAGGAGTGTGAAAATCGACTGTGGCAGGGTATTTCAAGTCCTCCGGCCAACTGTCCCGCACACAGCCTGCTGTGGGAGTGAGAACCCCCCTTTCCACTGAGTGGGGGCCGTTCGCGCCCAGTAGGTGACGTGCAAATACCCACTATGACCAAGGCTGGTGTGTGAGTGATGCAAAAGATCAGAAGTCAGTGTGACGCTCAGAAGTGTGTGTACTTGGTACATGAAGATGCAGTTTGTGTCTCTCTTTTGAAGACGTGGTAAGAACTTCCGATTTCCCAACATAGGCTCTTGAGGCGTCCCCCCTGTGCAGCCCCCTCTTCACCTTCATGATTCGGCTCCTGGACAAAGTGTTTATGAGAATGGACACAGGGGTCTCAAGCTTAATTTGTTTTTGTTTTGTTTTGTTTTCTGATGGTTTTATTTGATTTATTTATTTAAATTCAATTAACATACAATGTTTAAGTGTATAATATATATTACATTATATATTATATATAATAATATAACTACAACCAACATTGAAGAAATATAAACAATGATTCAGGGTCTTTTCTGGTTCCATACAAATTTTAGGATTATTTGTTCCAGCTCTGTGAAAAAAGCTGATGGTCGTTTGATAGGGATTGCATTGAATGCATAGATTGCTCTAGATAGCATAGATATTTTAACAATATTTGTTCTTCCAATCCATGAGCATGGAACGTTTTTCCATTTTTTGTGTCTTCCTCAATTTCTTTCATGAGTGTTCTATAGTTGTCTGAGTACAGATCCTTTGCCTCTTTGGTTAGGTTTATTCCTAGGTTTCTTAGGGTTTTTGGTGCAATTATAAATGGGATCAACTCCTTAATTTCTCTTTCTTCTGTCACATTGTTAGTGTATAGAAATGCAACTGCTTTCTGTGCATTGATTTTATATTCTGCCATGTTACTGAATTCCTATATGAGTTCTGGCAATTTTGGGGTGGAGTTTTTTGGATTTTCCACATAGAGTATCATGTCATCTGCAAAGAGTGAGAGTTTGACTTCTTCTTTGCCAATTCAGATGCCTTTTTTTTTAATTAAAGATTTTATTTATTTATTTGACAGAGAGATGAGAGAGAGCACAAGTAGGCAGAGAGGCAGGCAGAGGGAGAGGGAGAAGCAGGCTCCCCATTGAGCAGGGAGCCCGACATGGGGCTCGATCCCAGGACCCTGGCATCATGACCTGAGCTGAAGGCAGCCGCTTAACCAACCGAGCCACCCAGGCGCCCTGATTCAGATGCCTTTTATTTCTTCCTGTTGTCTGATTGCTGAGGCTAGGACTTCTACTACTATGTTGAACAACAGTGGTGAGAGTGGACATCCCTGCTGGTTCCTGACCTTAGAGGAAAAGCTCTGTTTTTCCCTATTGAGAATGATATTTGCTGCGGGCTTTTTGTATATGGCTTTCATGGTATTGAGGTATGTTCCCTCTACCCCTACACTGTGAAGAGTTTTAATCAAGAAACGATAGTGTACTTTGTCAAATGCTTTTCCTGCATCTATTGAGAGGATCATGTGGTTCTTGTTCTTTCTTTTCTTTATGTAGTGTATCAAGTTCATTGATTTGCAGATGTCGAGCCACCCTTGCAGCCCAGGGATAAATCCCACTTGGTTGTGGTGAATAATCCTTTTAATGTACTGTTGGATCCTATTGGCTAGTATCTTGGTGAGAATTTTTGCATCCATGTTCACCAGGGATATTGGTCTGTAGTTCTCCTTTTTGGTGGGGTCTTTGGTTCTGGGATCAAGGTAATTCTGGCCTCATAGAAAGAGTTTGGAAGTTTTCCTTCCATTTCCGTTTTTTGAAACAGCTTCAGAAGAATAGGTTTTAATTCTTCTTTAAATGTTTGGTAGAATTTCCTGGGACGCCATCTGGACCTGGACTCTTTTTTGTTGTGAGATTTTTGATGACTGCTTCAATCTCCTTGCTGGTTATGGGTCTGTTCAAATTTTCTATTTCTTCCTGTTTCAGTTTTGGTAGTTTATATGTCTCTAGGAATGCATCCATTTCTTCCAGATTGCCTAATTTGTTGGCATATGATTGCTTATAATATGTTCTTATAATTGTTTGTATTTCTTTGGTGTTGGTTGTGATCTTTCCTCTTTCATTCATGATTTTATTTATTTAGGTCCTTTCTCTTTTCTTTTTGATAAATCTGGCCAGGGGTTTATCAATCTTATTAATTCAAAGAACCAGCTTCTAGTTTCGTTGATCTGTTCTACTGTTCTTTTGGTTTCTATTTCTTTGATTTCTGCTCTAATCTTTATTAATTCTCTTCTCCTGTTGGGTTTAGGCTTTATTTGCTGTTCTTTTTTCAGGTCCTTTAGGTGTAAGGTTAGGTTGTGTATTTGAATGCTTTCTTGTTTCTTTTTTTTTTTTTTTTAAGATTTTATTTATTTGACAGAGAGAGACACAGCAAGAGAGGGAACACAAGCAGGGGGAGTGGGCTTTGTAAAGGGCTAGATAGTAAATACTTTAGGCTTTGTAAGCCAGGAGGCAGAATTAAGGCTATTACATGGGTTTTGGGATAATGAGAGACACGTCCCACTGTGCCATGCCCCATTTGCCCTGGGGGGCTGGGCTTTCATGGTGGGCAACTCTGTGCCCAGTTGTCATCTGCTGGAGATGCCTTCTCCCCTTACAGCTGGGTCCTGGCACTGGGTGGAACCAGGGTGGGGCAGGGTTGGTGGGGGACAGACATGCCGCCTTGGTCAGTTTCACTCCCTGCCTCAGTGACCCCCAGGTCCCAGCACACTCCCCTGTCCTCCTTTTACTTTTTTAAAGAATATTTTATTTATGTATTTGAGAGAGAGCGAGAGAGTGAGTGAGCATGAGTGGGGGGCGCAGAGGAAGAGGGAGAAGCAGACTCCCCGCTGAGCAAGGAGCCTGATGTGGGGCTCGATCTCAGGACCCTGGGATCATGACCTGAGCCAAAGGCAGACGCTTAACAGACTGAGCCACCCAGGCGCCCTTCCCCTCTCCTCTTGAAGAGTGAAGCCATCTCAACCTGGGAAGCTGGAGGGTTCTGGGCTGCTCGCTGCCCTTGGGAGGCCAGTAGCAGAGGCCCCAGTGGGTAGGTGGTGACTGGCTCCAGAGGCAGGTCTGGGCACAGAGGGGGCTATGGGGGTGGAGGCTGAGGCTCCAGCTGGTCTCCTGGCTCACAGCGCCAGTTTGTTCCAGCGATGTCTGCATAAGCACAGGTGGGATTTGGCCCTTGGGCCATGCTTTGCCGATCCCTGGTCTGACCTTATGGCAGATACTCAATTAGTACTTTTCCGCTGGACAAAGTGCATACCTCATTTGCAAAATCATGCTGTTGAAAGCAGTAAGAACCATCTGACACTGCTGTGCTAAGCTAGTCCACAGGTTTTTATAGATAATACATGGAGGCTCAGGAAAGTGGGTGCTGTAAAGCCTCTCTTTGCAAATGAGTGTGTGGGCCAAGGAGGAACGCAGAATCGGGGAGGTGAAAGGAACATTTTTGCCTTTTGCATTTTGAAGTTCAGCTTCTTCACCCCTCTACATCTGCAACCATCTCACTGGAGTCCACGATCCTGCAAAAACGCGAGCACTAGGAGTTGGATTCTATTTATTCCTGCGATAGATAGTTCAGTTTTGGCAAACTAACGTTTTAGGAATGGTGACCAATGGATTTATCTTGTCTTTTACTATATAATCCTCAAAGGCAAAGATTAGAAGCAGTAGGCTTGGAAAGAATAAAAGAGCAGAAAATTCCAATGTTCGAAGTTTCAAATGTCATTATGAACTGTGTACTGCCCACGCCAACCGTCTGGCATTTGCAATATGGACGCGTTGGTTAAGACAAAATGCCTTCCTAGTCAAAGCCCCAGAAAATTGTCTGTTATCGCAGTAGCAACCGCTGTCTGTCAGCAAGTATTCTTTCCTTGCTTAGAAACTTTATTAAAATGCCTTCTCAAAAATCAGCTGTCACCTCCCATTTTATTCAGCTAACCTCATACTGTATCCTCTTTCCGAGCACACTTACCGGTCTTGTCTGAGCCGAGTTTGATCAGGGTTGTGGGATGTCAACTCTTCCCCGTCCCCTTTCCAATCCTTCCAGATGCACTTTGAGCATAACCACAAAGCCTGGGGACCTTCCCCGAGTCCCTCTGTGCACAAATTGGGAACTAAGTACATTTCAGACCCACTGCTCTACCATGGAAGTGATCAACAGCCACCAGAAGTGGAGAGGTTTTTAATGGGAAAACAGGAAATCGAAGATAACCAATTAGAGAGTAGAGGCTAGAGCAGAGGGCAGAACCCAAGCCGTTCTCAGCCCCTGCCCAAGCCGTGTTCCTGCCCCAGCCAGTAGTCTTTAGTAATCTGATTGGTGCTGACAAAGGAACTATCTTGGAGGGCGGCTTGCCGCTCAGAGGTGTGGCTGACGATGCTAGAATGGCTTCCTTTCATCCCCTCATCCAGATTCTTGCTGATGCCCAGCTGGAGTCTGGACTGGGGGAAAGAGGCTCCCAGCAAGGGTTCTGCTACCTCCTAGGGCCCCCTTTACCTTCCGCAGCACCTGACATTCTGCTGCTACGATTTCCTCTGGGCTTGTGGGACGTGTTTACTATGTTGGGGAGAGCAGCAAGGAACAACGTTTCCTCCAACGTTTCCTCCAAAGGGGCTCCAGCCTTGGCCTTCTCATGTACAGCCTGCTTCTGCGACCTCATCCAGGCTTTTGGTTTGGACCAGTTCTACTCCATCTCTGGCCTTGACCTATCTCTGGAACTACAGACCGGTTCTCTAACCTTCTGTTTGGATGCAGCTGGAGATCCCTCAGGTATTTCAAACTCAACATGTTGTTTATAAGAGCCGCACTATAAATTCAAAACACCGAAAGGTTGCAGGATTTGGCATTTGGCTATCTGTGGGAGGAGATGGATGGGGAGGAGTCACTGGTGATGCTTCATCGTCTTGGGGCTGACCGGGAGGGTGGAGAGGTGTGGGGAGCATGGAGGCACGGTGATGTGATGGGGGTGATGAATGACTGAGAAGAGGAAAAGAGGGTTGTAAGGGTTGCAAATCACAGAGACTCAACTCAAACTAGCTTAAACACGCACACACCAAAGAAAGAAAGAAAAAGAAACTTTGTAACTTTATTGGTTCAAGGAATTGGGAAGTCCAAGGGAATAGTTTCAGGGATAGCTGAATCCAGGTGTTCAAAGAGTGTTATCTGTCATGGTCTGGGTTCCTCCATAAAAGAACCTGAGACAAAGGCTTATGTGCCAGTAGTTCATTTAGGACCAGCATTGGAAAGGGAGTGCAGGAGAACTAAGTGAAAGATGCATGAGTGGGTTGCCTGGCGATGTGGGAGTCTTCAAAAGACAAAAGGGAGAAGCTTTGATTCATTGGCTCTGCGCCCCATTCATCAAACGTGGCCCATGGGTGTCGACCTCCCACATTTATGGGTTGCCCGTGTGACTGCTGAACAGGTTCCATAGGTGTGCCACGAGGCAGAAGCCCCCAGGTAGAAATGAACTTGTTGCAGCCTCAGAGAAGTCCCGGGGTGGCAAGTTTGCCCCTGTGTGAGGCTGGTCAAAGCCCGCGTGGAATCAATGTTGATAACAGTGGATGGAGTAAGGGCAGAGGCCAAGAGGATTTGAAGTGGCCCATAAATGTGTCCCACCCACCATCAGCATGTCTCTATCTTTCTGTCCCTTGTTCCATCTCTTGACTATGCTTGCGTCTTCCTGATCCTCAGACAGGCTCACCCACATGGTGACAAGATGCCCTCAAGAAGCAACATGCTCATGTGGTCTGTAGAGTTCATGACCACAGAGAAAGAGAGAGACCCTCACCACCTTATTACCAATGTTCAAAACTGATTCCGATTGTCCCTTCTTGGGGCATGTGCTCATTCCTGTGACCCAGAAAGCAAAGGGTCTCAACTCCTTGCCCGGCTAGAGTTACATGGAGTTGGGAGTGGGGTTATTTCCTCGTGGAAAAGTGGCTGGCTATGGCAGACACGGAGATGTGGTGCCCAGATCCTCCTTCAAGTTCTGAGAAAAAGCTTGCCGCTGACCTGTGAGGAGTGTGTTTGGCCGACTGCCTCGGCTTGAGAGCCAAGGTCATGCTCTTCATAGGGCAGTCCCTGGCTAAGGACTGCACAAGGCCATGTTCCCAGAATTCTAGCCATTTCTTCCCAATGCAGGACTCCTGTAGGGGTAATTCTTGCTCTTGCAATTCTGCCTGTTGGGCTCAGGGAGAAATCATCAGGTCTGCATCCAAGTCTGGCAGCTTCTTCTGCCTGATCCTTCTTCCTCCCTTTTTTCCCTCAGGTGTTTCTCCCCAACACACCTTTTGCATTCCTAACTCCATCTTGGGGTCTGCTTCCTGGAGAACTCACCTGACCCACGGGCACCTGGAAAAGTGACTGCTGTTCACTCAGGACATAAGAGATCTTGAAGAGGAAGGGAGGGAGGAGGAAGGAGAGGAGCCCAAGCTTTGAGTGGGTACAACAAAGGGCTTCCAATCGCCACCTCACCCGTGCTTCTCCTCAACCACCCCAGAGTTGGCCCATGCACCACACTGAAACCAGCGCTAGAAATAAAAGGCAGGCCTGGATTTGGAATTTATGCTTTTATCTTTTGATGTCTTATTAACGGCACTCTCATGAGTCAGGGGCTCGACACTGGTGTAGTCAGGGGCTACAGCAAGCCATTGACCTCAGGCAGCACCCGATGTAGGACCACATGAATTCCAAAGACCACCTTCCATAGGAGTGGCCTTCTGCCAACAGGCCCATTAAGGAAGGGTCTGGAGCCGCTCTGTCTGGGGGTTGGCTTGAGCTAGCCTAGCCTGGAAATCCAAGGTCCGAGGAAACCTGTCATTAACCTGGACTCAGTGTCATCATTGCTCTGAGCTACTCTGTCTAATGTGTCTCCAAACACCTGGTTTGTGCATCACTGGCCTTGGCTTTACAAACCGAGAGTGAATTTTATGGGAAGGTGGTACATAAAATTATGGGCCTATAAATGGCCATTGGAAGCCAGCCAAGTAAAAGGCATAAATTCCAAGTCATATGGTATGAAGAAACTGAGCTGAAATTGCTGTTATTTTCGCTGGCAGGCAAACAAAAATGAACAAAATCCTTATTTTTCTGAGTGAACAAGAATCAGAATGCATTCCCATAGTGACTTCTCATGCCCTGCATTCAAGGGAACGAAATAGAAGGTCTGGTTCACCAACCTCACTTCTAACTGCAGAGATTTGATATGAATACAAATAATAATGGCTTTCTGTGGTATTTCGTTCTGGAAATCCAGTATACAGCATTCTAAAACTTCTCCCATTGTCCCAAGGAGCAGATGGAAGGCAAACGATGTTACAGTCATCTTTGTAGCTGGATAAATTTCACCAGCAAAGGATGACCTGATTGCTACTTTGTACTTTAAAGAACTGGGCTCTTTTTGTGTTCTTTCCTGTTAAATTATCAACTACAACAAAGGAGAATGACTTTATTTAAAAGTTGTACCGAGTCCCTGTGGCCATGAGAGAATGTGGGTGCATCCAGGGCAGGAGGCTTTACTAGTGCAGTTAGAGGTGAGTGAGGTGAGATGAGGTGGTCGGCTGACAGTTAAGGCAATGCAGGGGGTCACCATGTTCCGGGTTTTCGAGAATAGAAAGCCTATTTTATCAATGTCACCAGAGATGCTGGGCTCTTGGGAATTGACTCCAGGTAACCAATC
The DNA here is from genome assembly GCF_029215605.1 of Mirounga angustirostris. NCBI lineage: Eukaryota > Metazoa > Chordata > Mammalia > Carnivora > Phocidae > Mirounga > Mirounga angustirostris. The sequence goes on from NW_026991719.1 coordinate 7,151,922, forward strand.
TGCTAAGAGACTGAGGGATAACACAGAACACAAATGTAAGCACTAACTTTGTATAGGGCTGGAGTATTTGTGCCAGCCACTCTGAAGCCTTCTGTCCTGGTGTCCAGACATCTGGGGAGTTGGCTTAGAAACGAGAAGACTGAGTAGATAACGAGGAATTAAAATTGAGGCTGGTGGGGGCGCCTGGGTGGCTCAGTCAGTTAAGCGTCTGACTTCAGCTCGGGTCCTGATCCCAGGGTCCTGGGATTGAGCCCTGCGTGGGGTTCCCTGCTCAGTGGGGAGTCTGCTTGTCCCGCTACCTCTGCCCCTCCCCCTACTCATTTTCTCTCTCTCTCCCTCTCTCAAATAAATAGATAAAATCTTTAAAAAACATTGAGGCTGGTGGATGATCCCAAGGGCTACTCCGTCCAGGTCCCGGTGACTCTGAAGAACCACCCAGCTCTCTCAATAGTATTTATCTCTAAGGAATGAGAGTATTTGTATTTGTCAGAATCAGTGCCTGCTCTCTCCTGGGTAAACACCACCATATTTGGCTTTTATTATGCACATTTTTCTAGTCTATAGGTAGGCTGGTATCATGCCCCCTTAAAAAAGTAGGCTTTCTTTAGAAAGAATACAACACGATGGAATCACGTACAATCATTTACTGATCTGCCTCTCTAAGTTGATGCTGGTGTAATTCTGGAACTTACCAAGACCAGGGACAAGGCATTCTTTTTGATAGTCCTAATTATCTTATCGGTTCTTGAAAGTTTTTAGATGGACATTTCAAAACACCAAGAGGCAGGCAAACACAAGAAGTTTCTTTCCCTATAGTTTCTTTTTTCCATGACCGTATCAAGTAATAATTACAGCAAATCTTGAATAACGCAGGTTTGAACTGTGTGGGTACCCTTACACGGGGATTTTTTGCAATACAGTACATAAATGCATTTTTCTTCCTTATGATTTTTTTAAAAAGATTTTATTTATTTATTTGAGAGAGAGAGCACAAGCGGAGTTGGGGCAGAGGGAGAGGAAGAGGGAGAAGCAGGCTTCCCACTGAGCAGGGAGCCCGATGTGGGGCTTGATCCCAGGACCCCGAGATGTAGGCAGACGCTTAACCAACTGAGCCACCCAGGTGCCCCTCCTTATGATCTTCTTAATAAAATTTTCTTCTCTTTCTTTCTTTCTTCTTTCTTTCTTTCTTACTGTAAGAATATAGTATATAACACATATAATATACAGAACATGTGCTAGCTGACTGTTTATGTTAATGGGTAAGGCTTGTGGTCAGTAGTAGGCTATCAGTAGTTAAGTTTTTAGGGAGTCAAAAATTATATGTGGTTCTTCAACTGTGCGGGGTGTCAGTGCCCCTAACCCTTGAGTTGCTCAAGGGTCAACTGTAATGTTAGCCACTTCGGGATTTTTAGCAATCTGTTGGTGGGACTTTCTCTGTCTTTTTTTTTTTTTTTTTTTTAAAGATTTTATTTATTTATTTGAGAGAGAGAATGAGAGAGAGAGACAGCATGAGAGGGGGGAGGGTCAGAGGGAGAAGCAGACTCCCTGCCGAGCAGGGAGCCCGATGCGGGACTCGATCCTGGGACTCCAGGATCATGACCTGAGCCGAAGGCAGTCGCTTAACCAACTGAGCCACCCAGGCGCCCGGGACTTTCTCTGTCTTTCAAATGTTGGAACTGGGGATGCCCATTTCAAGATGGAGGGCTGGGCAAATGGGGGCAAGCCAGCAGTCAAGCTTGGCCAGCATGACCCAGTGATTTGATTTCATCGGGGGCAGAAATGATGAGAATTGGTGTTTTCTGCTTATGATTTACTCTTCTCATTGGAAACACCGAAGGGCAGTCTTTCTCTCCTTTTTCTCTCATAACATCATTAAGAGAGCAAGTCACCGTTTTGGGAGAAGAAGCTTTATCTCAGGAATTTTAGACTTGTATCTGCAATTCTCTTCCCTTTCGGCAGCACGTCTATATTATATTTGGGGTTGAAACAAGAGTCTCGCAGCACCTTTCCTCATTGAGAAAAGTGTCAGTTTGGGAATCCTTTCTCTCCCAGGCAAAGGAAAAATGGACCCAGTGCCAGGGACCAAAAGTACCCGTGCCTGTTAATCTCTAGATTAACCAATGATTTTCCAGAGCAGCAAGCTGTTCCCGGAGTTCTGGATGCCTCCCAGACTCTTCAGTCGCCCATTTACCCACATGCTCCTGACTTCCTAAGTGCATCCTTGATATGTGAATGTTGCCTTGTGTAACTTGCTGATAGCGATCTTATTTCCCTTAAATGGCAAAGATGGTTGGTCATCAAATTTACATTGTGCTCCCCTATATTTCCCAGCTTCCTTTGGAGTGAAATGGCAGCCATCTGACAAATTCTAGTGAATGAACTGTGTGTGGAAATAGCATGTATCACTTATGGGCCAGGGAAATGAAAAGCTGGTGTGCCTTTCCACCCTCTCTTTCCCAAGCATGGCAAGCCGGGGATTCACATATTATAATGGCAGCATCGCCAGATGGAGGAAGCTTGGACCCCTGAGTCACCAGATGGAGGTGAGCTCTGGCCAGCTTGCATCTGTCTTCGTGTAAGTGAGAAGTGAGCCTGTGTCATGCCAAGCTTTTGAGAGTTTTATTACTGCAGCTTAGCCCACTCTGGGCTGACTAAACCTTATTTCCACGTTCTTGCAAAAAGACACACCATCTTCTCTATGAGCTGATTACAATTATATTAATAGTATGGAGATCTCAGCCTCCAATATCCGAAGTATCAGAATAAGCTAGATGGAGAAACCTTCTGGTTAGACTCCTTTAGGACTCAAGCTAAACAAATAAACAAAAACAAATGAGCACATGCAAACCCAAGTTTTCTGTTCAAATGGTCTTCTCTTCCAAACTACCCAGGACCCAGGAAGTCATGAAGTTTAACAATATAGAGCAGCAGAATTCTGCCATCTACACGATGGGTCAGAGTTGGGCTGAAAGTAATGTTGAGGTGCGTCATGGTGGGGAATGGGAGTGGGGATAGAGGGCACTAGGGAAGACTGTGCATTTGCCAAAGTTTTTTTTTAATTCCTGTCCCTTATCTTCTGACATTTGTTCTTTGGGCACTGGGCTAGATTTGATGATCTGATAGGCAGACAGTGCAGGGGTTTGGGATGCTAGTAATGCACACCCCCTAACACACACACTCACACCCCATTCTTGGGGTGAGATTAGATATCTTGAAAAAAATAACAAACCAATAATCAAGGGAAAAATCAGAAACTTGTTGGACTTCCTTACGTTCATTTTTTTCAGTTCAGTATTGTTTTTATCTAGGTTGACATCTGGAAAGGGGGTTGGATGTGGATGGAGTTTCTGTTACATCTTTCTAAGCTTTGGGCCTCTACAGCTATTCACAGGACCCTGCCCAGATATTTCTTCACAATTATATCTCATAGCTAATTCTTCTCAAATGGCTGCAAACAGGCATTTAATACAAATTAAACTTTTTTTTTTTTTTCAAGAACAGAGGTCATTTATGTTTTGGATAGTTAGGGATGGGTTACATAGAGTTTGTGGCAAAGTCTGATTAGATGGTCACCAAATGGCTTTCCATTTCTTTCTAGGGCATGTAGCTTCCTCACATTTCCCAGAATTCTTCATAGTTAGACGGGGTATGTGTTATACTCTATCTTTGCGCCTGGCCCATCAACAGTTCCCATACTTTCTCTTTCCCTGAGGGATGACCTAATGCAGAGCATCCAGTGGAGGACTTCAAGCCCCCACAGATGTTGAGTCATTATATAGAAGGGACCTGTGTCCTTGAATGTTTGTGTGGAGCAGAGCCTACCTGACGGGCTGCATTGAACTGTGGTACGTCCGAGAAAAAAACCTTTCAAGTGTGAGGCCCCTGAGATCTGAGAGTTGTTTACTGCAGTAATTAATTACCCTGTCTAGTACAAACCACTTAGCTACTCACCATTTCTTTTTCCCTAAGAAATGTGCATTTATGAAGCTATTTAGATGCCCTAAATACCTCCACTAAAGTTCAAGGGTTTGAGGATCACCACAAAGTGCTTGCACTTTTGTGTGGCATTTCCAGATGCATTCTTCCAAAATTAGTGTTATTTCCCCTTTTCTGACAACATGGTGGCAAATTTTTACTTTTTTAATGTAACCTGTTGCACAGTATTGAAATTTATTGTTATAGGTGTAACTCGACAATCTTAGGTAAAAGGGGGGGGGGTTATTCCATATTAGGAAATGGGGGAGGTCATCTTCCAAGATGGCCACCATCAATTCCTCTCCTCCCTGTACATGCATGCTGCTCCACTAGTCAAGGGGTGGAATCTATTTTCCCCTTCCTTGGTATCTGGACTGTGGCCTGTGATTTGCTTTGCCCAACAGATTGTCAAGGATATGACGTTCTGGGACTTCTGAGCCCAGGCCTTGAGAAGAATGGCTGCTTTAATGTCTTCCCTCTTGGAAGCCAACTGCCATTTGAGAGGTCTAACTATCCTGAGACCACCTTGCTATGAGAAAGCCCCAGGTGACCATGTGGAGAGCCCACTTGGGCACCAGAGGTGAGTGAAGGCTTCTTGGCCCTTCCAGCCGGCTCAAATGCCAACTGAATACAACCAAATGGCTCAGAAGAACTACCAGCTAAGCCCAGTCAACTCACAGAATCATGAGGAAAAAAAACCACATCGTTTCTGGTTTAAGCCACTAAGTTTTGGAGTGGCTGGTTACACAGCAACAGATAACTGAAACAGGAGGGAGTTTCGGTGTGGTTTTGACCAGTTAAGGAGAGAATTGTAGTCTCCCATGGGACTGCTCATTGTGTTTTGAGTCACGAAGGTGGAAACTTGGCTTTCAAAGAGATCTGAGAAAGGTTCTTTATGCTCAGGGGCATGTTGTGGCCACTTTCCCATGCTTATACTTGAGCCTTGGCAAATATTTCCCTAACAGAAGTTTTTTCAAGTGAAAGTAATTATTCACTCACTTCTCTGTTCCCTGCCTTGGGCCACGAGCTCCTTCCGGGGTGTGGTCGTATGTCTTGGGCATAGAGCAGGGCCTCCGTAAAGTTGCAGGCTTTAAAGGTTTATTGACTGAGTCAAGGCTGGGTGAGAGGATAAGGAAGCAATGAGGAGGAGCCCTAGCTTTACCCCAATGTCTCACCTAGAGGTCAAAAGAAGTGGCTAAATGAAGAAAGATTCGGTGCATGTGGACAGATGCAGTAAATCGATAAATATACCACTGCGTGTTGCGAAAGGGAATTCACTTGCCACTCAATAGAAAGAGAAAGAAGTTCCTTATCGTGAGGCCAGAAACCACTGTCCGAGGATAAAGATCAATCAAGTTGCATTTCAAGCACTTACTGCTCTTAGTGCCCTTTTCTTGAGTAATGATTTAGCATTCATTACACACAGTGTGATGACCTCCGGGCACAAACCACAGTGGGGTTGGCCCTGAACTTGGAAAAGCAAATGTGAAATGGGGCACAACCTAGACAGAAATAAACCTGGTGGAGAGAAAATACACGGGGGCTACTGCTTACCTGTTTTGCCCTACACTCTGGGCACACTTAGCTTTATTCTGATAGCCAAGTGAAGCTTGTTCAGTTCATCTATTAGTTTATAACAGAGCCAGAGGGGTTCCTTAATCTGGGACTTTGTGAAGATAATAAAAAGATTGGCTGAGAAGAGATGAACCATGCTATGGAAAGAGAACTATATCCATTTTAATATTGTTAAATAAATACTTAACCACAAACTCCAAAGAATACACTGTAGGGTTGTGTTATAATGCCCAGGTACTGCTTTTTAGGGAGCTGATCAGAACTTCTGGTTAATTTGACCAAAGGAGCCAGGTTGGTATACTCGAAATTTACTGATCGTTCTTCCTCCCTCCCTCCCGTCCTTCCCTTATTCCTTTCTTCCACCCATCCATCTATTCACCCACCCATCTATCCACCCACCTTCCCATCCATCCTCCCATCCGTTCACCCTCCCTCCCATCTGTGAAGCTTCTACGGTGTATCAGGCACTGTTCAGGATGCTGGGGAGACATTTTCAAGCAAGACAAAAACAGTCTCTGTTATCTTGATGTTTGTGACCTACATGTGTTTTTTAGAATTGAGTCATTCAAACCAATTTACAGTTGAATTTCTTGCTGGGAAAATAAACTAACTCTCTTTGAAATCCACCAATGAACTGTTTTCTTACCTACAGGATTCTGCTTCAGGAAAAAAGAAATTGTCTACTTACGCAGCTTGAAGAAGCTACCTGCCTAATATCCTACCTCAGTCCCAGTTTTAAAGGTAGGTAACTTTAAAAGAGAAAACTATACCTAATTATCATGTTATAATGGCGTGTCCATGAACTTCATCATTCCCTTAGCTTGTTTTTCCTCCTACTAAAACTTAGGGCCAGACGTGGTTGTAAACACAGTGGGAAAGCGACTACATTGTATTTTTAAGAGGAGCTGCTAATGTATGATTCATGGAATGTGAGAAGAATCAAGCTTGGCTGCAGAATAACGAGTCTGAAGTCAAATTCATCCAATGATTTTGTGATTTAATTCACAGCTTCCGAAGTGTATATATCCATCTCCATATGCACATGGATATTTTTATTTTTTTAAATGATAGGAATATTTTTATTTATTTATTTTAAAGATTTTATTTATTTATTCATGAGAGACAGAGAGAGAGAGGGAGAAGCAGAGGGAGAAGCAGGCTTCCAAAGAGCAGGGAGCCCGATGCGGGACTCGATCCCAGGACTCTGGGATCATGACCTGAGCCGAAGGCAGACGCTTAACCGTCTGAGCCACCCCGGCGCCCCGATAGGAATATTTTTAAAGATTTGGATACTCACCCCTGCAAAGCCGTCCATGACCCCCCCGGCTTTTTAGCCCTTGGAGACTAGCCAGCATGTCATGCAAGTGCGTTTTCATTGCTACTGACTAGCTTCTAGAAATGTGTGGTGGTGTCTATTTCGTCATTGAATCCCTGTCCTCTGGCGCAGCGACGGGAGGCACGATCATCAGATGCAAGGAAATAATTGAATAATGCCCTTTGTGATTTTTCCTATCTTGTGATGACTTCTTTTAATCACAATTTTATCTCCTGATCTTGACATTTCAGCTCTGGTTTCTCTAGATCTGAGGGATCTTTGAAGTTCATTTTAACCCGATTTCCCCTGAGGAAATATATCTCAGTACAAGGCGACTCAGTTATCCCATGTGACTTGCCCCAAGCCCCATAGCCCTCCGGAGACAGTCCTAGTCCACCGGTAACACGCACAGGGAATTTTAATGCACAGTTAATTGGAAGGTTTTTACCAACCTTTGCCCTTTTACTTGCCCAGATAGCACGGTGTGTACCATAGAAAATAAAATTTTAAAAGCTTGCAAAACTAAAAAATAGGTTGTGACTTGTCATATGTTCTTGTGTTGGAGTCTTCATTATTGTACAAGATCAAAAATTAATGAATGAATGCACTTATTTAGTGGTTCATTCTTCTGCCTTAGAAAAGAGTTGGAGGCAGCCTGAAAGAAATGGGAGCTCTCGGGACGCCTGGGTGGCTCATTCGGTTAAGCGTCTGCCTTCGGCTCAGGTCATGATCCCAGAGTCCTGGGATCGAGCCCTGCATCTGGCTCCCTGCTCAGCGGGGAGCTTGCTTCTCCCTCTGCCTGCCACCCCCCCTGCTTGTGCTCTCTCTGAGCATACATAAATAAATAAAAATGGGAGTTTTCTCTGAAACCTGACAATGACCAGTGTGAAGAACAAGGACTTAGCGATAAAGTAGACAATCATTCGCCACGAGTTTCATTCAAGTTGCTTGTTCTTGAGGTTGAAAGTAGACCTCCATATTCAGAAATGTGGTGTGTTCATATTTTTCTGGATCTACCTGTTGCGCGCAGTGAGGCGCACCTGTACGTGGTAATAAGGGAAATGATCCTCGTCAGTTGACCTTGCTCAAAAACATGGTCAACGGAAACTACAAGAAAGGAAAAACTTGCTTCCTTTCTGGGTGGGAGAATAATGAGTCATCATATTCCTGTGATAAATAGGATTATCAATTCATAAACTCTGAGTAATAAGTTTTCACTTGTTAGGAACTAATGACCCATTATTTTGCTAATGAGAAATAGTACCTTCTAGTTCCTGGGACATACAGCTGCCAGATTACACGTGTTGGCATCTGCTGGTCTCTGACCACATCTCTTGAATGTGTTTTGCTTATTCCAACACCGCCTCTAAAATGGAAGAAATACTGGCACCTTCTACCAACAGCCGAGGAGGCTGGTGTCTTCTTCAAGGCAGGTATGAGCTTGGAATGCATGATCTGTTTGGCACAATTCATTCACGATAAGCCACAGTTGGCCTGGTACAGATGGCCGGACCTTTTCAAAATGCAAAAGGTCATCAGAGCCCGGCTCTCCTGAAGCTGAGCTGGGCACAGCCATTCACTGCTGGAAAGGTCCTTCTCTCTGTTCTCTCTGGAGGAAGTGGACTGTGTCACTATTTGTTTGAGGCCTCAGGTTCAGAGATGAAATATTTCATGAGGTTGAGCCCCTGGTCTCTCATCCAAGGAGTTTATTTTGGCCCTTAGAGTACGTGAAAGTCTGTCTTATGAACTGATTGCCTCTTTTTTTTGGCCTATATTTGCCATAAGAAATGAATCATCAAACATAGACAAACCTGACATCATAAAATTCATATTTTTATATTTTTTATTTTTTAAAGATTTTTATTTATTTATTTGAGAGACAGAGAGCACGAGCAGGGAGAGGGGCAGAGGGAGAGTGACAAGAAGACTCCCCACTGAGTGGGGAACCCGACACAGAGCTCAATCCCAGGACCCGAGATCATGACCTGAGCCGAAGGCAGACGCTTCACCAACTGAGCCACCCAGGCACCCCATATTCATACACTTTTAAAAAAGAAAGAAAGAAAAAAAGAGAAATCTTTGTCCATAGATTCTTAGCTAATATTTGTTAAAAGTAGTTTTCTTTCTGTGTAACCTACAGGCTCATTCTTTCACAGCTAGTCACTGTTTGGGGGTTGATGAATGTTTTCAGCTCATGAACCATGTGCAATTTTTTCCCCACGTCCTGCTTCCTGTATTTTACAACCGCATCCGGATATTGGACATGCTGGCTCCGGGTCTCATCTCCAGGCTGGAAATTCCATTAGCACCCTGGTGTGGGAGTTGGTGTGCTAGCTGTGTCTCTTAGACAAATGTAGGCCTGTGGAGTCTTTGTCTAGAAGGCTGGGCAGGAACTTAACGGGTAGAATCTGGAGAGGGGATGGACCGGGGTGAACCGGCAGGAGACCAGAGTTCCAACTCCAGTAATTGCTAACTTTATGACTTTGGACGAGTCACTTAAAACAATCTGGCCCCTACCTTTTCCCCCATAAAGGGAAAAGGTTGGCTGTGTCTTCCAACGGCCCATCAGTTCTACGATTCTGGTTTTTAGACTCGCACCTATCTGGGGTCACCCAGAGTGGAGGGTCTACTTGTCTGGAACTTTGCAGCAGAAATTCACAGTTCCTGCCCCGGTACAGCACTACTCTTCAATTTGGAAGATGTGCGATATTATCATGTTTCCCAAATACCAGTCTTTTCCCTACAAACTTCCGATTTGTGCCACAGCCCTGTCCTACCTATATTTTTATTTACGAGGTGTTTTTTCTTTGAGTTGACCCACTGTCTAAGACTTAAATTTATTTATGGAAACATTGTGTCATTTCACTAAAGGGATACACAGGTTGGTACTGGTCATAGTGGAAACAACTACAATGACCAGGAAGCATTATCCAGGGCTAGCGCCTTTCTAGCTATGGAGAGAGGACTCTGGTGCCTCCCGCTTCTCTGCCTCCCACAGACTGGGAGCAAAGTTGGCTTCCAGCTCACTGCTGAGCATGCACCCCAATTTGGGAGAACTAAACACAGGGTGACCTTGGGGTCCCACTTGGCTCACCACAAGGTCGGCTCAGTGCAGATTCTATTTAACTTCTGCTCACCATTGAGCACAACCCTGACTAATGGGCGATAGAAACATTCTGGTTCTCTAGAAAGACTGTTGGCTCAGGGTCCTAGAGGGGTTCAAATCCTGCCACCAAAGGGGGAAAAGTCCCGTGCGTCTGCTATTTCCATGGTGATGCGTTCTTATGTCTCTGATGAGCATTTCCCTTGTCCCAGAGTCAGGTCTCCCCCCACAACTGAGAGCGCCCCAGAGAGGAGCCCCCACCTCGCCTTCTCTAATGCACGGTGTGACCCCGGGTCGGGTTTGTGCAGGGGCCCCATCCACACCCACGACTGGCACCTCCCTCGGACATTCAAACCCAGTGCCTTCACCTTCAAGGAGTCAGGTGGTGCGAGTCCTACGTGGTGTTGCTGTGGCAGGAGCCTAAACCGCCAACCACCGCTGGGATGAGCTCTATCAACTCAGAGTTTTGAACATGAATTCTTGCTGCCAAAGAACCCACATCCCACGTGAAACTTCTTTCTTTTTTCCCCCAGATGAAACATTAAAAGAAGACAGTGGCTGCCCCGTTGTCTTTCAAGGGCATTTATGAAGCCGCCATCTATGGTTGCTCATCACAAAATGTTATCTGAAGCAAGCAGAGACACAGGCCATGTTCTCCGGGGGTTCTGATGGGAAACAGACTTGCTTGGCGCTTACACCATAGACTGTTCTAGATGCTGTCTCCAAAATGTTTCCTTCTGGTCCACGACTTTTGGTGGTAATGACATTCACACATGGAAAGGACCCAGCCCCTCTTCTTCAACCAAACCCCAAACTTCTGTGGTCTTAGCCCCAGAAAGAAGATCTCTAGAGGAGGTGGCTGGTGGACCAGGCACCCCTGAATCTTCACCCTGGGTTGCTTCTTTCCCCTGGGGTTCTCTCACCCGATTTCCACACTCACCACCATCCCGCTGTCCTTGGAAAATATGCTGGTGCCCAGGGGACATCTGCCCTCCATCTTGGTTCCGCCTGACAGAAGTGAGAAAGGCTTTATGTACTCTGAACATATTTAAGAGAAAAAAGGAAACAAAATAAAGGAAAACACCAGAATTGTAACTTGGAAAAGACTTGACTAAATCCCAAGAGAGCTAAAATGACGTGGATGCAAAAACACATGTGTGATGACTCCTGTCTGAGAAAGCTTCTTTCCACGGCCCAGAGTCTGCAATCATTCTCTGTTGGCCTTGCCTGAAACCCCTGCTCCCTAGTGGATTCCTCCACGGCAGCGCTGCTGACATTCGGGGCTGGATAATTCTTGGCCGCCCCGTGCACTCTAGGATGTTGAACAGCCTCCCTGGCCTCTGGGGTAGTTAGTGTCCGAACTGAATTAAATTGCAGGATACCCAGTCGATGTGGAGAATGGAGAATTGGGTGTTGCTGGAGAAACGACATATGATGTCGTTGGGCCATTGATGGGATCACTAGGACATCCAAAACGAGAGATCTCCTGCTTCTGGTGAGAGTCTATTTATGGTTATGTATCAAAAGGTATAGCGAACCTCGAACAAAGTGTGTCAAGCCTGATGGAACGCTTAGACAATAATAGGATGTTGATGGAGCATCATTATGATGTCATCGAATGTAATTGTGCTCACACAGATGGCAACATTAATTCTCCTGATCTTTCGGATGAATTCGCTATTGCAACAACTGATTAAAATTGCTGGCTTCCCTGGTGGTGTGGATTATGTATCTCTATCACAGAGAATTTCCTGGCAAAATAATACAGTGTTTTTCTTAAAATATTTTAAATGGTTAGACAAACTGGGAGGACGAAACTCCTTTGAGAGTGGCAGTTGTTAGTTAAAGAAATAAGGGACATGGTTGGCATGGAGGGCGGGGAGAAAGTGTCCTTCCCTTGGGTGAGGGTGCTGTCTCCGGAAGAGCCTCTCCAGGCCCAGTGGGCTGAGGTCTTTGGGTCACCTGCACCACACCCTGACGAGTGACACGTTCCTAACACGAGACTCTGTCAAGGTGGTCGGGAACCTGGTTTTGCCCCCTGTTGGCTGGGGATCTTGACTGTGACAGTATGGCCACTCTTATTCCCGGTTTCTGGGGGCTGAGTTTCCTATGGCCTGCTATAACAAATCACCACAAACTTAGTGGCATGAAGCAACACAAATTCATTAACTTACAGTTCTGGAGGCCACAAGCCTGAAAATGGGTCTAAAATCAAGCTGTTGGCAGGGCTGGAAGCTTCTGGAAGCTCTGGAGGAGAAGCCCTTCCTTGCCTTTTCTGCTTTCTTGGCTCATTGGCTCCTTTCCAGCCGGCAAAGACATCACTCCAAAATCTGCTCCCATCGTCACTCTCTTTCTCTGACTCTCCTCCTTTCCTGTTGTAAGGACCCTTGTGATGACCTTGGGCCCATTTGGATAATCCTGGATAATCCCCCATCTCAAGACCCTTAGCTATATCACATCTGCAAAGTCCCCTTTGCCATCTAAGGTAACACCTTCTCAGCTTTCAGGGATTAGGATGTGGACATCTTTGGGGGCCATTACTCTGCCTGCCACACTGCGGACTGCACGGAACAATCCATGATGGAGTTCATTAGCCCAGGACCTCAGGAACGTGAAAAAAGGAAGTGTGGCGCATCGCCAAATGCAGCTATGAAAACTACTCCACGAGGACCTGTTGTTCATCTCCGGGTCTTATTCATCAATGATCTTAACCAGGCAGCTGCCAGAATGGCCTCCATTTTGATCTGGTTTGGATTTGTCTCTCTCTGTCCTCCCACTGCTGCTGAACTTCTCTTCCGAGAGCTCAAGAAGGGGCGTGTGTTTAGAAATAGGCCAGGATGTGTGATTATTCTGCTTCCTTGCGTTCTATAGCGCTCAGAACCCAGAGGTGCTTAACAAGTAGGCATCGTTACAGGTGGTGGTTCTGTTTATAGTGCTTTGGCAGAAGTATTGGTTGGCTGTCCGTAAACCAAAATTGTAGATGTCCAAGGTGAATGCCAAATTCCCGGGGCTCGGGGGCTGACGACGGCTGCCACGGTCATTGCCCTGTGACCAATGCTAGAGACTGGCCAGAAGAGAAGGGACCAAGTTCTGTTGTTACTCCCGGGGATTAGAAAAAGCATGTGTGGTAGAGTAACAAGCACACAAGAGAATGGGCTACAGGGGAGATATATTTAGACCTAGGTGCTCAACCAGGGTTGCATATTGGAATCACCTGGGAAGATTTGTTTATTTATTTAATTTTTGGCTTACGTGGGAAGATTTAACCAACTGAGCCACCCAGGCGCCCTCTTACGTGGGAAGATTTAAACAGTGGCCTTGCGAAGCCTGCACTGCTGGAGTTTTGAAGCTAACCGGTCTGGGCATCCGAGTTTTCAAAGCTCTCCAGGTGATGCCAATGTTCAGCGAGAGCCGAGAACCACTGAGAGGAATTTGAGCTAGGCGGTGCAGAGAGCCCCAGGTGAGGTACTCTCATACTCACAGAAGCCATCTACACGAGGGCCTGTGCCTTCGAATCTCGGCGGTCTTGTTAAAATCCAGGCACTGATTCAGCAGTTCTGGGCTGGGGCCTGAGATTTTTGCATTTCTAGCAAGCTTCTAGATGATGCTAATGGTGCTGGTCCAAGGACCAGAATTTAAGGAGTGAGGATCTCCCAACCCATTTTACAGAGGAGACAGTGGGCGCCCGGGAGCATGGGTGAGTTACCAAAGGTTTGTGGCAGAGTTGGAAACAGGATGGAATCGCCTTCCTCCCCATCCAGTGACCATCCCATGCCACATGTCTGTCTCAATTGAGAAAAAGATTCACCAGTGCTAGCCATCAGCGAAAATAGGGCATCGACTGATTATGTAAACATTATCAAGATTTAGCAACATGAAAAGAGGAAAATCATGATAGTGTGGATCAGCCATAGTAATTGTTTATGAGCAAAATGGGTATAAGTTATTTATTTGCTTAAGGGACCAAACTCTATGTGTATTCAAGTTTTTTATATATATGATTTTATACATATATACATAGATACTTTTTTCCTTTATGAAACACTATTTTATCTATTTAAAAATTTTTTTTAATTTATTCATTTTAGAGAGAGAGAGCACGGGGGGAGGGGCAGGGGGAGAGGGAGAGAATCTCAAGCAGACTCTGAGCTGAGCACAGAGCCTGACGTGGGGCTCGATCTCACGACCCTGAGATCACGACCTGAGCCGAAACTAAGAGTCAGACGCTCAACCGACTGTGCCACCCAGACGCCCCATGACACACTATTTCAATGAGAAGAAACCCTGATGATTGTCAGAGGGCTGAGAGTGAGATGGGCCTCTGAACGTCACACATCAGCTTGGTCTTCCTTCCCCATGGACACGGCTGTTTAAGGCCAGGAGCCCTCAGATGGACACGTGGGTGGCTCTGCTGCTGGGGGTTCTCTGGTTGGTCTGTCACCACCCGCAACACATTCTTTCCTTCCCTTCCCTTTTCCTTCTCCTCTTCTTTTCTCCCCCTTTCCCTCCTCCCTCTCTTCCTTGCTCCCTTCTTTTCACTCATAAACATTGGAGGTGTACCCTTAAAAGTCTTTCTCCTCCAACAACCACCCCACCTAATTTGGTACAAATATTTAGAATGGCTAACTCTGTTTTTTAATCCTTTGTATTTTTCGTAAAATTTTTTTTATTCAAGTATAAATAACATACAATGTTATATTAGTTTTAGGTGTATGGCATATTGATCCCACAATTCTGCACATTATGAAATGCCCACCATGATAGGTGTAGTTACCGTCTGTCCCATACACCAATATTACAATATTATTGATTCTATTCCCTATGCTGTACTTTTCATCTTAGAACTGTTAATTCTTTTTTTTTTAAGATTATATTTATTTAGAGAGAGAGAGGGGCACCTGGGTGGCTCAGTCGTTAAGCATCTGCCTTCGGCTCAGGTCATGATCCCAGGGTCCTGGGATCGAGCCCCACATCGGGCTCCCTGCTCGGTTGGAAGCCTGCTTCTCCCTCTCCCACTCCCCCTGCTTGTGTTCCCTCTTTCGCTGTGTCTCTGTCAAATAAATAAATAAAATCCTTAAAAAAAAAATTAAAAAAATATATATATAGAGAGAGAATGCATGAGGTGGGATGGGGAGGGAAAGGGCAGAGGGCGAGGGAAAATCCCAAGCAGACTCTGCGCTCAGCGCAGAGCCAGATTCGGTGCTTGATCCCATGACCCTGAGATCATGACCTGAGCCGAAATCAGGAGTCGGACACTTAACTGACCGCGCCACCCAGGCGCCCCTAGAACTGTTAATTCTCGAAGCTGGGCCAGTGAAAAGTGAGGCAAAAATCAGTGTTGCCTCCTTGACCCTTTTGCAAATGGCCTCGTGGAAGGAGGCAGGCTGCGCTAAGAGCTTTACATCCTGGGCGAGAACTGGCCCCTCCACCCATTGCCCTTCACCCTTGGACAAGCCACTCAGACCTTTACTAACCCCATGGGTTAGAAGGGGGCGATAAGATTATTTTCTAAGGTTGTTGTAAATGATAATTCAGAGAAGAATGGAAAATTCTTCCCCAAAGGGGCTGCTGTTGTTGTTTGACTAAGGTGGGCTCTGATCAGGACCGCCCCTTAAACAGCGAAAAGACCCAGTCAAGAGCCAAAAGGACTCCATCAGGGAGTAAGTGAAGTAAAAGGAGGACCGTGGCTGGATTTTGTCATCATACGTGCCCCTGAGAGGACCGAGTGGCCTGGCGTGAGACGTACTTGCTCGGCCAGGCCAGTGTCCAAGCTGGCGGGCCCGGTCCGAGCTCCGGTGGGAATAGCATTTCTGCCGCCAGCCCGTGTGCTTGGGACAATACGACTCATGAAAAGCAAAATGAAAACTCACGTTACGTGACAAATCACCGCTCAGAGATGGTGTTTATTCTGCAGAAATGACTCGAGAAGGAGTGATGAAGAGAACGGATCGGATGTGAATAGAACCCTGAAGCCTGTCGTGCCAGGGGCCGCTCTCCTCCATTTCAGTGGCATTTGGGAGGCTGTGCTCCTCCATCTTTTATCTTCCGGTTTGTATTGACTTGAAGCTCGCCCCACAGCTGAAAATAGCGATGGCAATAAAATGTGGGTTAGCCTGAAGATCATAACCCTGAAAGCGGCTCACGACCAAAACGTTTTCTGGTGCACTTTTTGTATTTTTCTTGCATGTCTTGGGTTCGTCTTCTGAAAAGGTGCAGTTTGGATGTTGTCCAGAGGTGTGAGAAGCGCCCAAGGATCGTGAGTGAGGAAATGGATCATGACATTGATTGTGAACCCTGCCGTAGGCATGGCAACAAGGCGAGCTGTGTGGATGATCCCGAGCCACTTGCTTAAGAGCCGCCTGGTGAGCTTGTTACAAATGTACATTCCAGGGCCCTGTCTTTCACCCTTACAACTCAGTGGGACTGGGGTTGGGTCTGGGAAATTGTATTTTGAGAGTTCCCCTGTTGGGTTATTTTCTTTCTTTCTTTCTTTCTTTCTTTCTTTCTTTCTTTCTTTCTTTCTTTCTTTCTTTCTTTCTTTCTTTCTTTCTTTTTAAGATTTTTATTTATTTTTTTGAGAGAGAGTGAGAGCAAGAAAGATCACAGAGAGGGAGAAGCAGACTCACCCCCGAGCAGGAATCCCGACGTGGGACTCGATCCCAGGACCCCAAGATCATGACCTGAGCCGAAGGCAGATGCTTAACTGAGCCACCCAGGCGCCCCTCCCCTGTTGGTTCTATAGCTTAACTAGATTAACCACGTACAAGACCGCATAAGGACGCAGGATCCCCTAAGACTAAGTCCAGGATCTTTGGTGAAATATTATTGATTGGTAATCAAACTAGATCAAGAGGGGCAGTGAAATTTTGGAAAAAAGTTAGTGGTTCTACAGAAAGGAAAACAGCTAGTGATTCCTGACTACTTATTAGGGGCCAGCCACAGTGCTGAGAGCTTTATAGAGTTTAATCCTGGGCATTTATCTACTTGTTTATTTATTTTTAATTTTTTAAAAAAGATTTTATTTATTTATTTGAGAGAGAGAATGAGAAAGAGAGAGCACGAGAGGGGGGAGGGTCAGAGGGAGAAGCAGACTCCCTGCTGAGCAGGGAGCCCAATGTGGGACTCGATCCCGGGACTCCAGGATCATGACCTGAGCTGAAGGCAGTCGCTTAACCAACTGAGCCACCCAGGCGCCCTTGTTTATTTATTTTTAGCAAATGAGGAAACCAACAGTCAAAAAGCTGATGCAACTTGGCCCAAGTCCTACAGTTACAAGTGTTGGAAGTAATGGTTCGATCACATATCTGTGTCACTCCACAGTTCAAAAGGGAGGGGGGAGAGAGAAAGCGGTGCCCCCACCCCCCAAAGACATGCAGTTTTTCTTTGGAAGGAGGTAGATGAATTTATATACAACTACTGCAAGGAACTGACAAAAGGACATAAGATGATTTTTAGTGGCTGTTAAAATTCTCATTATGTTTGGGAGGAGGAATCTTGTTAACTGATCCAGAGAAACTTACTCTCAGGGAAAAACTATAATCAGATCCTAAATATTTGTGTGACTCATTTTGTTTGGTTGACACCGAAGGCCAGTGTATTTTCTTGGAATAGCCTTAAATGTAATAAATTGATGTTTTGAATATAATATTAGCTGCATAATTTTATTCTGCTTTGTTAGCTTATGCTAGCCCAATAAAATCTGACAATGGAACAAAAGACCCTCCTTAGGGTGATATTTTAATTGTCATAAAAATGTCATATAGATTAAGGGGCCAGCTGAGCCTTTATAGTTTCTCAGGGACTAGAGAAATCATTAAAAAAATGCATATGCTATTTCCAAGATAAAATACTGGCCATGATTCCAGCCATAATGTTCTTTTTATGTGAATTTTGCCAAATACAAAGCCATGAATTATATTAATTCCCAGAAATCATCTTCCAAAAAGCTTACATGAAATATTATTTTTTTTTCCTTCCTCCTCTTTCCTCTTTCCTCTCTGCCTGCCCGCACCCCCCCCCCCGCACCGCTTTTTATTATGGGGAATTTTGAATTAATACAAAAGCACACATAATTGTAGAAAAAATCCCGATACCAAAATGTTTATTTCTGTAGCAATTTCTGCCCCTCCGCTGTTGCTACATTTTGAGTCAGACTTTGATTTCTGGCAAGCTTTTCCCTCAGCAGTTGAGACATACATGATGAATGTGTCAGCTATGGTTGCCTCCCTCCTTGGAGTGTCTAGGAGCCCCTCCTTGGCCAGGAGGAAATACACAGAGAATAGAAGACTGGGGTACATGAGAGTCTAGAGTCATTGGCAAACTATAGCTTGCAGGTCCAACCCGGCTGCTACCTGCTTTGGTAAAGAGAGATTTCCCGGAACCCAGCCACCCCCGTTCGCCGACTGTCACCTAGGCTGCCGCCCCGAGACACGGGCAGAGGTGGATGGTTGTGACAGACACCGTATGGCCCGCAAAGTGGAAAATACTTAGGGAAAAATGGTCTATCCCCTTCTTCAGAGGAACTGTTGTTCAGACAAGGGTATTAAATTATATCAGCATCTTTGTTGGTCAGGGTCTAGTCAGAAAAATTGAGCGCCCGCCAGAATGAGAGTTGAATACTAGAAACGGGGACCCAGGCTGAAAGAACATTTACCATCTGGAATTCGCTGGTCATCGCGGCCAAGGGAAAGAGAGCTATCCATGGCTCTTCAAGCTTCTGCCTGCAAGGGACGGACACACATCACATCTGCTCGCATTTTATTGGCCAAGGCGAATCACATGGCTGAGCCTTCAGAGGAGGCACGGAGTGCAATTCTACTATTGCTCGGAATATTTAAGCCCAGCACTCCCGAAATCCACCGTCTGCATGGGATGAGTGCTCAAAACCCAGATGAATCAGTGCCGTAAGCAGACATACACACGCACACATAAAATATTGACTCTTTTCTCCCTAAAGGGATGACAACATTTCTTTTTTTTTTTTTTAAAGATTTTATTTATTTATTTGACAGAGAGATCGAGAGAGAGCACAAGTAGGCAGAGAGGCAGGCAGAGGGAGAGGGAGAAGCAGGCTCTCCGCTGAGCAGGGAGCCCGATGCGGGGCTCGATCCCAGGACCCCGGGATCATGGCCTGAGCTGAAGGCAGACGCTTAACCGACTGAGCCACCCAAGTGCCCGGGATGACAACATTTCTAATATTTTAACTGAGTTGCAATCTTGCACTGTATTCAATACACTGAAGACTTTGCTGAGGAGTTTCTCTCTTAAGACTTCAAATGCCTTTCCTCTTTGTCAATGTTGCATATATAAATCACTGCATTTGCGAAAAGAACAAAAACACACGTCTGTACCTGATTAGAATTCTTTTTGTTTTACCCAGACTATTAAAAGAGACTTAAAAAAAACATGAGTTGTGGAAAGAAACAAAACAATGGCACTTGCATATAGTTGGAGCTTGGAGTAAAAATTCTACGTGTTTTAATTTGCAGGTCCTGCACCAATTACGCTAAGAGGCAGAAGAACTTTCTCTCTGCCAGCAGCTAACTCCTCTCAATTCCCATGAACATTTACTAGAGTCTGTGGCGGCTGAAGTGGCGACAACACGTTTTCGGCATCAGTCTGTCCTTCCTGTGAAAAGCTGTGCTCTTCTGAACATGGTTTGTTCACTTCCCTCCTTTTGGCAACCAATGGTGAAGAGAGGGAAGGTCAGGAAAGATGTAACTATAGATGAGGGGTCATCAAATTAGGGTCCTCAGGCCAAATCTAGCTTACTGCCTTGTTTTGTAAATAAAGTTTTATTAGAACATACCCTAGGACCCAGCAATTGCACTACTGGGTATTTACCCCAAAGACACAGATGTAATGAAAAGAAGGGCCATATGCACCCCAATGTTCATAGCAGCAATGTCCGCAATAGCCAAACTGGAAAGAGCCGAGATGCCCTTCAACAGATGGATAAAGAAGATGTGGTCCATATATACAGTGGAATATTACTCAGCCATCAGAAAGGATGAATACCCAACTCTTACATCAACATGGATGGGCCTGGAGGAGATTATGCTAAGTGAAATAAGTCAAGCAGAGAAAGTCAATTATCATATGGTTTCACTTATTTGTGGAACATGAGGAATAGCATGGAGGACATTAGGAGAAGGAAGGGAAAAATGGGGAGGGAGAATTGGAGGGAGAGATGACCCATGAGAGACTATGGACTCTGAGAAATGAACAGGGTTTTAGAGGGGAGGAGGAAGGGGGGATTGGTCTGCCCGGTGATGGGTATTAAGGAGGGCTCGTACTGCATGGAGCACTGGGTGTTATACGAAAACAACGGATCGTGGATCACCACATCAAAAACCAATGATGTATTGTATGGTGACTAACATAACATAATAAAATTAAAAAAAAAATAAAATAAACAAAATAGATTATACCTTGAAAAAAAAAAAGAACATAGCCGTGTTCCGTGTTCACCACGTACATGGTGTTTATGGTTGTTCTTTGGCGGCACATTTGAGTAGTTGTGACAGACGACTGGCCCCCAAAGCTGAGAATATTTACTGTCTGGTCCTATGCAGACCAAGTTTACTGACCCTGCTTTTACAGTCTTTCTCATCTTCAGAAAAAGGTCTCTACATAAATTATGTGCCCACGTATGAAGTCACGTAAAACCTCTCAACCAGTTACAGAGCACGATGCTATAACACATTAGTCCTATATGGATCTTAGTCATCATTACTTTTGGTAAATTGAATATTTTTCTTCTTGATCTTCCTGTTTTCCACATGACACCTTTTCTTCAGCCCACAGAAAACTCAAAAATGTTCTTGGTTGAGCATTATTCTCTCCATCTTGAAAGGTGTTTCCCTACTGCTTGCATTTTGCTCCCATTTCCTTGATAAATCCTTCTCTGTCCCCTTGTCCCCTCTCTCTTCCACATCATCCTGTAAACATTGGCATTCCCCACTGCCCTGCTTTGAATTTCTTCTCACTTCACCTACCTCACTAAGTGTCAGCCAGTCATTCCTGTGCTGTCGACTGCAAACATCTCAAAAACTCTGCTTCACACCCAGACCTTTCTTCCGAGGTCTAGACCCTCAATTCCAGAATTGTTTCTCCTGGACATCTCCACTTACGGGGGCCTCAAACCGTGCATGTTCATAACTGGACTCATTGCCTTCTCCTCTAAGCCTGGGCTCCCTTCTGTCTGTCCTGTTCATGTATGCCCTTCTCCTGTAGCTAGAAACTCAGGAGTCCACACTGATGTCTCCTCTACCAATTGGCCACCAAGACCCACTGATTCTATCTTCTAAATACCCCCAAATATGTGGCCTCCTGTCCATGTCTGCTGTCACTTCAAACTCTCATCATGTCTTGTCTGAACTGCCTCTAAGTGGCTTCCTGGTGACGTCCATCCTGACTCCACATCACTTGGTACCCTGCACTGACACCAAGCCACCTTCCTCAAGCCAAATTTGATACACAAATATACTTGAAATTCTTCAGTGTGTCCTCATCACCTTTAGGGTTCTGTCCAGACATCTTGGCAAGGAGTTTAGGTGCCGTCATGACATGGCTTTTGCTTAGCTCTCCAGCCCGATCTCTCAACCTCTGGGCTCCTGGCTCAAGCCAGCGCATACCTTTGCCCGTGGTGTCACCTCCGACCTCAGCGCTTTGTCTATCTTGATGCCACTTCCTTCTTTTATTCATCCTTTAACTTTGAGCTCAGGAATCTCCTCCTCCTCTTATCTATACAAGATGATAGATGTTAAGTAAACCTATTGTGATAATCATTTCACAAAATATATAAATCAAACCATCATGCCGAACTCCTTGTACAGTGATGTACGTCAATTATTTCTCAATAAAACTGGAGAAAATATAAATTTCTGTTAGAAATAGTACTGGTGGTGGGGCGCCTGGGTGCCTCAGTCAGTTAAGCATCTGCCTTTGATTTAGGTCATGATCTCAGGGTCCTGGGATCGAGCCCCACATTGGGCTCCTTGCTCAGCGGGAAGTCTGCTCCTCCCTCTCCCTCTGCCCCTCACCTCTGCTCGTTCTCTCTCTCTCTCTCTCTCTCACAAATAAATAAATAAATAAATAAATAAATAAAATCTTAAAAAAAAAAAAGAAATAATACTGGTCGCTAGTTTTCATATCTGTATACCAACCCGGGCTATCAATATGTCCATCTATATAATATACACACCTGTGGCATTATATATAATGTTTTATATATATGTGTGTGTGTGAAATATGTGTGTGTGTGTGTGTGTGATATGTATATATATATCTCACACACACACACACACACACACACGGCCCAAGGAGGTGGCCAGGGAATGTACACCTTTGAGAATTTTTTAAGTTAAAATTTGACTCTAACACTTAAGGTTTCTTTAACATTGAGGACACAAAAATAGTTCAAAAATATTAAACATTTCCCACCGATGATCTGCTTAATTGCTCGTGTGCAAAGATTTCAACTCCGTAGACTGCCCGCCGATTCCGCTTTCCTCCCACTAACCTGCTTTGGTCTCCAACATCTGCTCCCTGTGACTGACCTCCCATCGTGTGGCTCATGGCCTTTGCCTCCCCACCTGGCCCCGACCCTGCGTCCATCATATGGCTTTTAGTCAAAGAGTGGCTCATGCCCTGGTGCTCCCAGACACGCACGTGCGCACCTCCATCTCAGCCCCACAGCCTTCGGTGTGCAAACTGTGCATGTGGCAGGCAGATCTTCTTTTCATCGGCATCAGGTTCAATGCATTTGTTGCATAAAGGTCACTGGAAGATGCCCCGCTCAAAGACTGGTTTCCTGGTCGCTGATATCATCCCCTCTGTTTCCCAGGTTCAATTTGAATCACGTTCAGCCAAGTTGAAATTCTCTTTAACAGTTGGGGCCAGGAGGAATCAGGATGAAGAAACAGACAGTTCTTCAGTTCCCTTTTCTTAAGCAGTAGAATAAATGCCTTCACTGAAATCTGTTGGCTGGTGAGGTGGCCGAAGTAACAATTTGTATTGTATTTGCAATGATAATCATACTCGTAAGAACTGATAATGTTTATTCTGGACATACTGGGACAGGACTTTGACATGGATTATCTCATTAGTTCATCTTTGTATGCTAGTAAAATGGCCAAAACAGCCATTTGAAGGAGAAGAAAGGGAAAACTGGCTGTATCTCTCTCTCTCTCTCTGACCTTTAAAAATATTTTTCAATTTTATAACTTTTTATTTTGAAATAGTTCAAAACTTACAAGAAGTTGGAAAAGTAGCAGAGAGTTCTTGTATATCCTTCACTCAGCTTCCCCAAAGAGTATCTTCCATAAAGATACTGATTCATTGTCACGACATTGTGTGTGTGTGTTTCTATGAAATCTAATCGCATGCGTAGATTCGAGAAGCCATCGAAGTCAGGAAAGGGAATTGTTCCATCACCACAAAGAAACTCCTTCTTGTTACGCCCTAACTACTGCTGACCTGTTCTTCCTCACCATGATTTTGTCACTTCGAGGTGGTTTTATATGCAAGGAATCACATAGCGTGGAATCCTTTGAGATTGGCTTTTTCACGCAGCATACGCTTGAGATCCATCCGAGTCGGGTGTATCAGTATTACTTTCTGCATCCTTTATTAAAAAGAGACTTTTTTTGCAGGGTCCTAGCTGGAGCGTTCAGATTTCTGTCAACAGCTGCTCAGTTCGTCGGCAGGTAACCGGCAGGGTCCCCTTTAGGCAAGGTCAGCCGTCGGGCAAACGGGGGGTCTGGGCGGTTTGTCTTTGCCTCTCACCCAAAGTATGCGATCTTACTTCAGCACCCCGTCTTTTCTTTCCCTCCTTTCCAGCTGCCTCTTGCTTGGTCTTAGGCCCTGAGATGAGCATCTGTGATAAGGACTTAGATGCAGGTTATTTATTTGAGAGGGGATTGCAAGAAGCAGGAGGGAGGAAGGGAGGGTGGGGAAACCAATACAGAGCATGTGAATGAGGGGGTTGTAGCTGTGGCCACCTAGGGCTCAGTCCTACCGGGGACTCCTACAGAATGGTATAGAACGTGCCCCAGAATTGCCATTCTGAGACAGGGGAGGTGCAGGCATTTATCCCCCCATCTCTTCTTAGCTGAGGGTTGTTGTTCCAAGCACACGAACCCCCTACATTTCTGGACGGTACCCGCTCAGGCGGATTAGTGAGCTTGGGCTCTGCAGAGACACTCCCCTCCAAAGCCAAATGGAGAGACACAGCTCAGTGTTGGGGCAAGAGAGCAGCGGTGAGCTGGGGAGCCGGCCGCCACCCAGGCACAAAGTCAGATGGGGGCGAGACTGAGATGTCTCCAGAGCATCCTTGATGGCAAGAACTCTCACGCTGATTTCCACATTCTCTGAGGACCAGCTCAGGACTCTGCAAGAGGCTGTCTTCTTGCAGGTATGGTTACCAGACTATTCTGCTACTCGAGTTGTTCGAGCAGCTAACTTCGATTTTTTTAATTTTTATTTGACAGAGAGAGAGAGAGCACAAGCAGGGGGAGCGGCAGGCAGAGGGAGAGGGAGAAGCAGGCTCTCCACCGAGCAGGGAGCCGGACATGGGGCTCGATCCCAGGACCCCGGGATCACGACCTGAGCCGAAGGCAACCGCTTAACCACCTGAGCCACCCAGGCGTCCCTCGAGCAGCTGACTTTGAAAGCCTCTAATTATTTGGAGGGATTTTATCTATGTAATTAAATTAATTAAAACCTAAATCTCTATTTCACCCTGAGTAGCTTCAAATTAATTTAAATAATAATTTTTTTCACCCCAGTGCCTTATCCAAGTTCCCAGACTGCTGTTTTTCTAAACAGTCCTTTGCCAGGGTGCTGGGGGGCACAGCTGGTTAAATATCCGACTCTTCATTTCGGCTCAGGTCATGATCTCAAGGTCGTGAGATCGAGCCCCACATCGGGCTCCGCACTCAGTTCAGAGTCTGCTTGAGGATTCTCTCTCTCCTTTTCCCTCTGTCCTTCCCCCAACCCAAAATAAATAAATAACCTTAAAGAGTCCTCTGGTTTTTTGCACCCACTGCCGTGCACTAGTACTGTGGTTTATGTGTTTATCTGCCTCCTCCCTTAACTTCCTTGCTGTCAAACCTTGGAGTGTTAATCTCTTTGAATCCTGGGCTATTAGCACAGCGTCCCACGCAGGGCTGGGGTCAATAAATGTTTGCAGCTGAGGTTGGGGATGGAGGCGGGAGGTACACTACAGAAGGAGGTTTCCTGCTTGGGCCTTCAGAGGGCGTAAGAGGGGGATCTTGATTTTGGTCCCGGCGGCGAGGCAGTTCCAGGCGAGGTAGAGGGAGAAGAGCAGGGCTGTGGAGGTCAGGGTTAAATCTCAGGTAAGTGACTTTATGGAAGTTGCATCGACAATTTACACCAACATTCTTCTCGCCAAAAGACTAATTGGCTCATAGGGGTTGGGTGAGGCCGGAATGCCGTAAGGAGGGAAAGACAGGTCTGTTGTAGCCGGCGGTTGCGGCTTCCTCCTGGCTTCATTTATGGCCTCGTTGGTAGGCACCTCCCAGACCTCCATCCACCTCTCCGGTTGTACCCTTTTCCTGTTTCACCTTACGAACAATGTTATTAAAAACAAACTAGCCCAAAACTTAGAACCTTCAAACAATGACTTGTTATTTGTGACAACATGGTGGGTCCAGAACTGGGGCAGAGCTCAGTTGGACCGTTCTCCTCCTGCGTGTGTATCAGCGAGGGTCATTCATTTGGCTGCGTCACAGGGCAGCTTGGCGGGGCCAGAATGTCCCAGAAAGCTCTGCCTCTATGTGCGGGGACCTCGGTGCTTCTCCACTAGGTCAGTTGGTCTCTCTCCCTCTCTGCCAGTCTCTCTGGAATAGTTTGGTCTTCTTTGCAACATGGTGTAAGAGTTGGGGCTTTTCCCAGCCAGGGTGGTCAGACTTCTAACACGGTGGCTGATTGCCAGGAGGAAGGAAACTGACGCTGTCAGTATTATTAAGACCTGCGCTCAGAAGTCCCAGAATGTGTCTTCCACTACAGTCTTATTGGCCAAAGTGAACCACATCCAGCCGGGACTCAAGCGGAGGGAAACGGAGTCATCTCTTGCAGCATGCACATATGGGGGTGACAGAGCTGTTGGGGCCCTCTCTGGAGACTCGTTATCACACTCATCCACGTAGGCGAGTGGCAGGAGTGGGCTTGACTCAAGGGAAGGCAACGCGAGGCTGTCCGGGAAACTACCATGTGGCCTGGCTTGATAGAGCCACCAGCCATTTTCTGGAGGATTGGGAGTCAAAAGCAGGGAGGGATGGGGAGAGAGAGAGAGAAAGAGAGAGAACGAGCACACCGCAGAGCTCAGCTAAAGGGGAGAGGATCTGTGAGAAAGAGTAGGAACCACGAGAGACCACAAGTGAGTTGGAGGCAAGGAGACGCAGAGAGAAGGGGAGATACTGAGGCACAGATCGAGACTGAGAGAGGCAGACAGCGTTCCAGTCCTCAGTGCTGACTGGAAGCTTTCAGTTCCAGGGTTACTCGCAGTTAGTCCATGTGTGTTAGAAGATACCCCTTTTTACCTGAGATAAGCAGGTGCATCTCTTGTCTTCATTTCCAACAAAATGATTCAGGAGATGAGTTTGAATCCCAGATCTGCCACCTACTGGCTCTGCGTCCTTGGGCAAGTTACTTCTGTGGTTCATTTTTCTCATCTGCAAATGAGAATAATAATTATGCCTACGTCACATGGCTGTTTTGAGTATGACAGCATTTATATTGTGAGGGTTAATACATTTGCAAGCTTGGAGCAATGCCTAGCATGTAACAAGCACGGTGTACATATATATATATTTTTTGAATAAGATAATGTCTGGGAGTCGTGGGTTGAGTCTCTTTGGAAAACAAGTAAGGTATTTCATTGGGAAAAACACATTATTTTCTTCCGTAATCAAGGCAGATCAGTCCTACCAGGCTGTTATTATGTGCCACTGAACTGAACACATATATCCTGAAAAATCTGGAGCCAAGTTGTCTACGAGGTTAGACAAAACTGTGGGTATAGTAAATCACATAAGCTGAGGCATCTTGATCCTTATCAGGAATTTAGAGCTTCTTTGAGCTTGCTCTGCACTCTTTTCTCCATCCTTTATCTCCCTGCTCACTTCTCCCCTTCTCAAGATAACCCAATTTATAGAATTGCCTCAATATGTGCCGGCTGACATGACATTCAGAGTGGAGAAGAATGCCAGAGAGACCCAGTTGTAACCTGTTGATTTATGGTCGGTCCGCTTCACTGTCGCTCTCTGAGTTAACATCAAAAGAGCGGATGAAGAATGCAATCACGCTGGGCAAACAAATATACTGTTGCAAATGACTTTGCAAAAAAAAAATTTTTTTTTTCTTCTGGCCATGTATAAAATGAGCTAAAAGTGGCCCTTGGTGCAATCTTTCAAATACCTTCAGGCCCTGCACCATATGTTTCCTACGCTTCCTTTTATCACATGTGATTGTATGTTATAACACACAGCCATTCCAAAGGGGAACCAGATGGCTGCGTGTTTCCCTGTTCGGGAGTCCCCGACAAAAAGGCAGAAGGAATCTGGGGCTATATTTGGTTCTGATGAAACTGACAGGCCGTTGGAGGTGATAATCAGTGGCGTTTAAGGAAGGCTCGCATTTACGATAAGAAGCCTAGCGCTCAATCACGTCTGAATGTGTGTTTAATGGGCATACCTTTGAAAAACGGGTTTAATGTATTCCTTTACATCTGCTCAGTTTGAATATGTCAAGACAGGCAATATTTTAAACTAGTTTTTCTTTTTGAAATACACACGTTTCAGAAAAAGCAAATAATTTCTTAGAAAGACAGTTCAAAAGGTGACCAATTTTCAACTCTTGTTGAGGCGGCTAGAGAATCACTTGCTCAGTAAAAAAGAGGGGGCTAAACTGGAGAGAAGGAAGTTGGGAGGGAGGCGATGTGATGGTTTTCTCCATGCAGTTGAGGGGGTTCTTGCGCACACCCAGCTTCACGGAAAACATTTTGCCCTTAGGAGTGCGATGGGGCAATCACAATGCTGTGCAGTTGGTCATGCAAATTGCATAATATTTCACTGTCTTATTTGCACTGCAACAGTCTAAAAATGATGAACATTTCAAGATGAAGCACAAAAAGAAACAAACTCTGAATACGTTGGTGGACGGGGCTGGTGATTGAGCCGTCGCCAAGTTATTTCTGCATGTTGGCTCTAGGCCCACCTGCCCATCACAGCATTGGTTCATGTGGCACTTTGTGCCGTGGCCTTTTAAAAAGTGGTGATGTTGTTAAGTACTCTGGGGGTAAAATACAGATGTGTAAAAAAAGTGCACAACTTAAAAAAAAAACGGCGTGGAAGGAGAAGAGGTAGGATACGAACACCAGATTCTGACAACAGTGGCTTATCTTATCACGATCTCTGGACTGAAAGCCCTATTCTCTTCTTGGCACCCCCAAACTCCAGCACTTGCTGGAATGTCCTCCACACCCCTTTTGTGTCTTGTTCTCTCCCTCTCCCTTTGGGGATCTCCAGCCTCTGATGCTCCAAACTCAGCCATCCAACCCCATCCAGAAAGCTCCGGCTCCAGTCCTCATAGGCACTTTCAACTCAAAATGGCCCAAACTGGACTGGGCGTCTCCCACCTTCTCTCCCCACCTGCCCTTCCCCCTTGACTTCCTTTCTTTGCTGATGGCCTTGTGACTTGTTCCAGGCTGCAAGAATCGTTCGTCTAAAATAGAAATCCGATCATGGTATACCCTCAGTCGAATCCTTCAGGAGAGTTCCATGTTATTTCAGATGAAGCTCAAACATCATAGCAGGGCCTAGACGCCACCCCCCGCCCTGTCCTTTCTTCCATGCTTGTCTTTCCTTTCTTGTCCCACGGGGATCTGTATCTGACTTTGCAGTTCCTCAAACAGCTTGCACACTCATTAATGTTCCCATCTCCCCTTTCCTCATTTGTTAAGAACTGCCCATGTCCTGGCATTTCCTTTCTTTTTTTTTTTTTTTTTTAAGATTTTATTTATTTGACAGAGAGAGACACAGCGAGAGAAGGAACACAAGCAGGGGGAGTAGGAGAGGGAGAAGCAGGTTTTCCGCCGAGCAGGGAGCCCGATGCGGGGCTCGATCCCAGCACCCTGGGATCATGACCTGAGTGGAAGGCAGACGCCCAACGACTGAGCCACCCAAGGGCCCCTGTCCTGGCATTTCTTGGCTACTGCCTTCCTGCGAGTTCTCGTTCCAGGCTGCGAGTTCTCGTTCCAGGCTGCGAGTTCTTAGGTCCAGTTGGCAGTATGGTAGGAGTCCACAATGAAGGAAAGACATCCCCGAAAAAGGACTGACACATGGGGGATGCTCCCGTTTCACTCTCGCCGGGCCAGAGGGGAAGCGGTAGGGAAAGTGGGCAGGGCGGGCAGGTGGCGCTAGCATTGGGGTGCAGCCTCCGAGGTCCCATGGGCAGATGGGTGGACAGACAAAGGGCCGTCCTGGAGGAAGGACCAAAGAGCAGAGAGTAGGCAATCGCTAATCTACTTTCTGTCTCTATGATTCTAAACATTTCTTTTTTTTTTTTAAACATTTTATTCATTTGTTTGTCAGAGAGAGAGAGAGAGGGAACACAAGCAGGGGAAGAGGCAGAAGGAGAAGCAGGCTCCCCGCTGAGCAGGGAGCTCGATGCGGGACTCGATCCCGGTAACCTGGGATCATGACCGGAGCCGAAGGCAGACGCTTAACGGACTGAGCCACCCAGGCGCCCCTCTGAAGCTTTCTAAAAATGAACTCACACACTCTGTGGCCTGCTGTGTCTGGCCTCTTTCATTTAGCATCATGTTTGCAAGGTTCATCCATGTCATAGTATATGTCAGCACTTTATTCCTTTTTGGCTGAATGATATTCCATTGTATGGATAGATCACATTTAGTATATGCATTCATCACTTGATAGACGTTGGGATCATCCCCCCCTTTTGGGTTTTATGAGTAAAGCTGCCATGAGCCCCATTTTACAGGCAAAGAAACTGAGGCTCAGAGGGGTTAATTAAAACACAATAACTTAAATCTATTGCTTTTTGAACCAGAGGGACATAGATCTAAAACTTCGCTTCATCCCTTACTAGCTATGTGACTTTGGCCAAATGATTCCTTCCCTTTAGCTTCCATAGGCAATACAAAGCTAGAGATACATCATCTGACTGTCAGTGTCGGTATGAGGACTCTTGATGATTCATGTGAAAGACAGCTTTGTACGAATTAAGGACTTCCATGAAGAGTACTGATGGGCCCCTTCACACCTGGCCCATCCTAGGGGCCCAGTCGCTAATGCTGAATGAAGAATTACATAGCACAGGATTTGAATGCTGATTTGGCCACTTATCCATGATGTGAATTGGAGCCAGTCATTCGTCCGCACAGTTGGGGACAGTAGCTGTCACCGTGGTAATAAATGAGGTCAAGGGCAAGATTCAGCAGAGGTCCTAACACATAGGAGGGTCTCGGCCAGTGTTCGTTCTCTTTCCCTTGGTGTCCACTCGGCATTCCTTCTTTTAGTGCAATGCGGCACACAACTTAGCCCTTGGAGTAAGCTTTCAGCTCTGCACTTATGCTTACCCAGAATTTTTCCCTTTTGACTTACATGATATTAATATTCTATATTATTAGGAAAAGAAGAGCATTAAAAATGTAATTTCGGAGCCGCTTAGTTGGATAAACACACAATGTGTTCATGAAACATCTTGCTTGTCACCCGAACCTTTACTTTCTAATTTTTGCTAAAGCAAACTTTTCTAGAATCAATGCTCTAAAAATTAAAGGCACCAAGCCGGCCAGCTTTTGCAGGAAGGTCGAAGTGTAAACTGATGCTCTGGTGGTCTCGAGGTTTCTACTTAGCCCACAACAGAGGCCACGTCTGAAGGCAAAGTCTCCACTGTGGGTTCCATCCGTTTTGCAAGGAATGAAGTGTAGGTCAGGGGTCGGGGCAGGGTGAAGGAAAATGTCTTTGAAAGAACTCATCGGATGTCACTCAGGGATTATTCATTTACTGAAAAGTCTACCTTTGGCCTGGGGATTTGCGGAAGGTAGAATTCGCTAGCTATTTCCTTTGAACTCCGCATCCAGGCATCCAGAGGACTGCGGGCTCACCCCCGTGCGGCGACCCCTGTGTGGCGGTTTTCCACACCTGATACCAGAGACACGGGTCTGCTCTGGCTCTTCGGGAAAGCCCAGGGGTTCAAGGATGAGGAGAGAAAAAGATGCGCTTCACAGCACGTTGGTTTTCAGTTGCTCTTACCCCATCATCAGAGTCCTTTACCGGTAAGGAGCCGAAAGCCACGAAGACCATTTGGGATCCCGTGAGAAATGAGGTGCGTGGTGAGGGAGGGAGGTGAGAGGGTGTCGGGGCAGATTCGTCCGCAGCAACGTCACATATTAGGAAATTTACAGCCGCGTGTGTTCCCAGCTTCCCCAAATCTCATACTCATCTACGCATCGTTGCTGCTTGCCTGTGAGCGGTTTCCAGGTGTATATCTTTTTTTTTTTTAAATGATTTTATTTATTTATTTGATAGAGAGAGAGAGACAGCAAGAGAGGGAACACAGGCAGGGGGAGCGCGAGAGGGAGAAGTAGGCTCCCCGCAGAGCAGGGAGCCCGATGCGGGACTCGATCCCAGGACCCTGGGATCATGACCCGAGCCGAAGGCAGACGCTTAACGACTGAGCCCCCCAGGCGCCCCTCGAGGTGTATATCTTGATGTTAGTTGAAAGTCTGGATTGGTTTGCACTTATCCACTTATGCACTTCCAGAAATGTTTGCAAATTTAGAGAGACACAAAGTAGACCGGTGGCTTCCTAGGGACGCGGAGGCGGGGTGGGGGTGGGGGGGGAGGCTGTTTAACAGGGACAGAGTTTCAGTTTTGCAAGACGAAAGGAGCTCTCGGGGCGGAGGGTGGCAAGCGCTTGGCGACAGTGTGAACGTACTTAATGTCACTGACCTGTGCACGTAAAAATGACGAAGATGGTGAATTTTGTGTTATGTGTACTTTATAGCAATTAAAAATAAAAATTACACTGCCAATCTTAAAGCTGTTAAAGTTCAAAAGCACCAAGTTTGAAATGAAGTGTGTCTATTTGATAGTGTTTATTACTGCTTCTGCCACCTACCTTGTGTCCTATATATCTTTATGAGATATTTAATTTTGTTAAAGATTCTGTTTTTTAGAGCAGTTTTAGGCTCCCAGCAAAATTGAGAGGCAGATACAGAGATTTCTCATACACCCGCTACCTGCACTCCCGCACAGCTTCCCCCACTATCAACAGCCCCCACCAGAGGGGACGAATGTTACAGCTGATGGACCTATTGCAACATCATCGTCACCCAGAGTCCGTAGTTTACCTTAGGGTTCACTCTCGGGGTGGTACATTCCAGGGGTTTTGACACATGTATAATGACATGTATCCATGATTATAGTATCATAGAGAGTATTTTTACCGCCCTAAAAATCCTCTGTGCTCCACCTCTTCATCCCTCCCTTCTCTTAACCCTTGGTAACTATTAATCTTTTTACTGTCTCCATAGTTTTGCCTTTTCCAGAATGTCCTAGAATTGGAATTATATAGTATGTTGTCTTTCAGATCGGCTTCTTTCACTTAATAATAGGCATTTAAATTTCCCCCATGTCTTTTCCTGGCTCGACGGCTCTTTTTTTTTTTTTTTTTTTTTTTTTTTAAGTGCTAAATAATAATTCCATTGTCTGGATGGGCCGCAGTTTATTTATCCGTTCACCTACTGAAGGGCATCTTGGTTGCTTCCAAGTTTGGGCTGTGATGAATAAAGTTGCTATAAACAACCATGCACAGGTTTTTGTGAGGACATAAGTTTTCGACTCCTTTGGATAAATGCCAAGGAGCACAAGTGCTGGGCCGTATGTTTAGTTTTAGACCAAACTGTCTTCCAAAGTGGCTGCACCATTTTGCATCCCTGCTGGCCCTGAATGAGAGTTCCTGTTGCCCCATATTCTCGCCAGCATTTGGTGTCGCCTGCGCTCTGGATTCTGACCATTCCAATAGTAAGTCACGGTTTCTCACTGTCGTTTTACTTTGCATTTCCCCCATGACATACAATGTACAGCATCTTTTCATATGCTTATTTGCCATCTGTACATCTTCTTTGATGAGGTGTCTGTGAAGGTCTTTGGCCCATTTGTAAAGCAGGTTATTTATTTTCTTATTGTTGAGTTTTAAGTGTTTTGTTTTGTTTTTGTATATTTAGATAGCAGTCCTTTATCAGATGTACCTTTTGCAGATATTTTCTCCCAATCTATGTTTTGTCGTCTCATTCTCTTGACATTGTCTTGTGCAGAGCAGAAATTTTTAGTTTTAATGAAGTCCAGCCTATGAATTATTCCTTTTATGGATCGCGTTTTTGGTGTTGTACCTAAGAAGTCATTTCCGTACTCCGAGTCATCTAGACTTTTTCTCTATGTTATCTTCTAGGAGTTTTATAGTTTTTGTATTTGACGTTTGGGTCTATGATCCATTTTGAGTTCATTCTGGTGAGTGATATAAAGTTTGTGTCTAGATGTATTTATGTATTTTGCGCGTGGATGTCCAGTCGTTCCAATACCTTTTGTTGCAAAGACTGTCTTTGCTCCACTGTGTTGCCTCTGTTCCTTTATCAAAGGCCCATTGACTATATATTGTGTCGGTCTACTTCTGGGCCCTCTATTTTGTTCCATTGATCTGGCTATTTATTCTTTTGTAAATACCACGCTATCTTGAAGTCGGGTCGGGTCAGCTCTCCAACCCTGTTCTTCTCCTTCAATATTGTGTTGGCGATTCTGGGTCTTTTGCTTCTCCATTTAAACTTCAGAATTAGTTTCTCAGTATCCACAAAGTAACTTGCTGGACGTTGCATCATTTTCTTTTCTTTTTTTATTGTTTTGTTTTTTTTAAAGATTTTATTTATTTATTTATTTTGACAGAGAGAGACACAGCGAGAGAGGGAACACAAGCAGGGGGAGTGGGAGAGGGAGAAGCAGGCTTCCCGCGGAGCAGGGAGCCAGATGCGGGGCTCGATCCCAGGACCCTGCGACCATGACTTGAGCCGAAGGCAGCTGCTTAACCATCTGAGCCACCCAGGCGCCCCTGTTCCATCATTTTAAAACACAAAAAGATACATAATACTGTATGTACTTTCTTTCCCAAAGATATTATTATACTTGCATGGAAAACGAATGTAAGATTTTTGTACCAATACAAGGCTGGTAAATTTTTCTTGAATATTCATACAAGACATCTGTAGTTAATGAAACTAGCCATACATTTTTAATGGGTTCCGCGGACAGTTAATTCATCTAATCAGGGGCAAATACGTTTAGCAGACTATGCTATGCCATTGTTATTCCTAAAGGTACAGCTAGCCACCTTCAAGCCCTTTGTGATTCAACAAACCATTTAAAAAAGATCTAAGGCAAGTGGTTCTCAAAGTGTGGTCCCTGGCTACATACAGCATCAGCACCATCTGGAAACTTGTTAGAAATATAAATTCTTGAGGTTATCCCAGACTTTCTGAATCAGAAACTCTGGGGATAGATCCCAGAAATCTGTGTTTTAATAAGCCCTCCAAGTGTCTTTGATGCATGCTAAAGTTTGAGAACCAGTTATGTAAGGAAAACATACGAAGCCTATAGTGATCTGAGTTTTTTTTTTTTTTCTTTTTGTGCCTTACAGTAAAATTAAAGAACACCTGGACCAACCTTGCAGAATGGGAACATGGTAGAAGGGAAATACCCCAAATAACTAAAGAACATCAATTTTTGAAATGGTGCATCAAAACAGAACGTTAAAATGACAACATAATGTAGGAAAAACCTTACAACTCTGATCCTTGAGTAATTCAGAAGAATCCTTCATTCAGAATGTACAGAAGGTGTAGACTACAACTTAGATGTTTCTACTGAAGAAGAACGTGGCGTTTAAGTCTATAAAGAGTTAAATATTATGGTGGGTTAACGAAAAAGACATTTTAAGAATGCTAAGGCAGCTTCGAGGGGTGGTTTTAGGGACTACTGCTTGGGTGCAGATGTGATGCAGGCTACCCTTCGGGAGGAGAGTTGTGAATAGTTGAGCTCTTCAGTGGGGGCCCAACCCAAGATCCCAGTTCAAAATTCTAAGTGGTCAATGTCTTAATAATAATTGTGAAGGATTAAGGAGCACCGACCACACTGTCAGCCTTGCCCCAACAGAAGCTGAGAGGGATGATAGATGCTAGAGGGCATTTCCAAGTAAGGTTAGAACATGGTACGCCATTAAAATGAAACCCAGGAGTCCAGAAATTCCAACACTGCTGATGGACACCATGTCATTAGGCTTTTATATTCTTTCTAGTACTTTTTTTTTTTAAGATTTTATTTTATTTTGACAGAGAGAGACACAGCAGGAGGGGGAACACAAGCAGGCAGAGTGGGAGAGGGAGAAGCAGGCTTCCTGCAGAGCAGGGAGCCCAATGCGGGGCTCGATCCCAGGACCCTGGGATCATGACCTGAGCCGAAGGCAGATGCTTAACGACTGAGCCACCCAGGCACCCCTCTTTCTAGTACTTTTGAAATAAAGGTAGAACAACACAAAATCCCCTTTCCAGCTCTTCCTGGTCCCAGGGTTAAGTGAACCTCATTGCCTCTTGGTTCCCCAATATTTCTCACATTTGTGTCTGTCCTTGCACCTTAATAAATGGCTTGTTGAATTTTGTTCACAATCTGAATCCCTCGTGAGGGGCTTAAGTCCTTCAGGACTATGGCATCCTAGTCTCCTCAGCATTTAACACACAGAAGGGGCTCAATAAATGTTATTGAAAGAAAGGAGTGAATGCATAAAAGTTAAAGATTAAGATTAGGAATGAGGATTTCAGGAAAACCCTTGGAGGTAGTGAGTTTTCATGATTTATAACAAATCTTAAAAATTTAAAGATTGTGTGGTAGAAATCTTTTGGGGAGTTTGATAATTGTCTTCAAGAATGCAAATGTTGGGGGGGCGCCTGGGTGGCTCAGTCATTAAGCATCTGCCTTCAGCTCAGGTCCTGGTCCCAGGGTCCTGGGATTGAGCCCCGCGTTGGGCTCCCTGCCCCGAGGGAAGCCTGCTTCTCCCTCTCCCACTCCCCCTGCTTGTGTTCCCTCTCTCGCTGTCTCTCTCTCTGTTAAATAAATAATCTTTAAAAAAGAATGCAAATGTCGGGGCGCCGGGGTGGCTCAGTCGGTTAAGCGTCTGAATCGTGATTTCAGCTCAGGTCATGATCTCAGGATCCTGGGATCGAGTCCCTCGTCGGGCTCTGTGCTCAGCGTAGAGTCTGCTTGAGATTCTCCCTCTCCCTCTGCCTCTCCTGCTTGTTCTCTCTCTCTCTGTAAAATAAATAAATAAATCTTTAAAAAAAAGAATGCAAATGTCCTCTGGTGCTTGAGCACCAGGTGATGTATGGAATTGTTGAATCACTATATTGTACACCTGAATCTAATATAATACTGTATGTTAACTAACTGGAGTTAAAATAAAAGCTTAAAAAAAAAAAGAATGCAAACATCCTTGTGATCACTGCTGTTTTTCCAGCATCTGGTTTAACAGGCGCTTAATATATATTTGTTAGAAGATTGGATACATGGATGACCCTCTGGGAAGCCTTGATTATGACATGTGACCATGTTCACTCTGGCTGAAATTGATTGCATCAGGATTGCATGCATGACCCAGTGGGCTGATGAGATTCTCTCCTGGGAACTTAAATTGGTACTGAAAGACACTTGAACTCTGAGTGTTTTTGGAATGGTAGCATTTAAGTTGGGGGTCTGTAAGGTTAGCCATATCCTGCCACTTGGATGAAGAAGCAGAAAAAGTAATCAATGGATATGCATGTATGTACGTGGGCACTCGTGCGTAGTTGTGCGTGTATGCACTCAGCTACCCCCCGCCACTTCAGCCTTTTTTGGGGGGGAGGGCCTCCTTTCTGGTTCTTATTTACATTCCCTTCTTGAGACCCAATTTCATTCCTCCCCTTGGTTCTAGGAGGTACCCCTGATTATTATTATAAATCCCCCTTCTGCCTAAACCAGCTCAAGCTGATTTTTACCACATGCAACTAAAAATTATTAACAAATACACTCTGTCACAATTCATTTTTGTTCTCTTATATTTCAACATTTGCAAGATTTAAAAATCACCCATGTAAATATTTGTGTTAATTTGGATTAATTTCCATTTCCCTGGACTTCAGCTATTTAGAAATGCCCGCTTGGCCCCCTTCCATCATTCACAAAGCAATGCAAAGCAAAAGGAACCACGGGGCACCAGCTGAGGCGCACTCTCAGGCTCTGTGTATCCAGTCTGCCTTTGAAACACTTGGGAGTCTTCCTGGGAAGCCCTTTCCCAGCAAGGGAAGAAAAACTAACAAATTTCAGAAGTAAACTTGAAATGTTACTCATTGCTATGGAGAAGGGCAACTTTGAAGTAACCAGAGAGCTGAAACCAAACGAGTTCTCTTTAGTGGCAGGGTAAGTAGTAGTCAGAGTGGAGATCTGGGGCCAGATGGCTTGTCTGTATGTCACAGGCCCCCAGCTGGAAAGCACACATTGTAAAACCACGTCCGGGGTCTTGGCTTTGCACCCTCCGCCCCTAGCAGAGGCTCTCATCTGAGAAGATGCTCCATATGTGTGTGTCGAACGAAAAAGGACTGAGAGATGAAATAAAGGATAGTGATTAAGTGATTAAGTCTGGAGATCAGAATCAGAGGGAAACCGTCTGTCTCCAACACCTCCTGCCTGTGTGACCTCGGATGTGTTACTTGACTTGTTCTTGCCTTGGCTTCCGGAACTATAAACCAGGGATGAGAACGGAGCTTTTTTAGAGTGTTGAGTATTATGTGAGTCGATACATGCCCAGCCTTAGCTCAGTGTCTGCGAAGAAGGAGGCATGCAATAAACGTTTGCTTTCGAATCATTATGTTAGAGGGTAGCTTTCCATAATCACATTTTCCCTCCTTTAAAATTTTATGAAAATACTAGAAGGAGGAGTATTAGGGACATTTAATTGAACCTTTATAATATAGATATTAAAGAAATATATCCCTGCGTAAGTTACATTAAAAGGTCTTGTTCCCAAGTGAGTGAAAATTTAGGGGGAAATATCAATGACTTGCCCCACAAAATTTCAGATCCTTAAAAAAAAATCTAAATTTAAAAAGCTTACAGGATGGCCACGTTAGAGGAAAGTTTGGGTACAGAACCTATGTCCTCTAGCTTACAGCCAGAAGGCTCGGTAGGGCTCTTGGGCTCAAGGGGACCGGCCCAGGTCCAGCTGATCACAGCAAGACATACTGTGCTGGGGTCACACAGACCGGGACCCTTGCCCTGGGCCTCACTCCTGCCGTGCATGGCGCTAATCCAAGGATTACTTCCTACTCCGTGAGTCCCCTAATAATCTGCAAGGAAATAGCTCTTTTCATGATCCTTTCTCCTCCCTATTGATCGACTCCGTTTGGATTACTTTCAGCCCTTTTTGCTGGAGATATTTACATATTTGTGGCTCTTGGGAAGCTGTTCCTGGCTTGGCACAAATGTTACGGATGGCCCTTTACTCCACACGTCACCTTTCCAAGGACTGGACCAGGAACTTTCACTCTGTTGGAATGAGCACAGAGTTATGGTCGGAGCTGAGGCTGACTGATCAAATAATTTTTTTAAAAGATTTTATTCATTTATTTGAGAGAGAGAGAGACAGTGAGAGGGAGAGAGAGAGAGAACACAAGCAGGGTGAGGGGCAGAGGGAGAAGCAGACTGCCCGCTGAGCAGGGAGCCCAACGCAGGGCTCGATCCCGAGGCTCCACGATCATGACCTGAGCAGAAGGCAGACGCTTAACCGACTGAGCCACCCAGGCGCCCCCGATCAAATGATTTTAATGATGGTTACTGTCTAATGTGGACAGGCTAGCTCATGGGGACACTGATAAACATAAGATTGCTGGATTCCATTCCCCAAACTTGGGCCTTCCCGATGCCACTGAGGAATTTTTGGGTAACAGTGAGGTTGGGGTGAGAGTGTAGACGAATCAAGGACAATCCTTCCCATCTCCTGCACCAAGAAATCAGATGCGCAGACCTGCTAACGCCATGTTCCCGAGCAAGGGAGTGGCATTGCGACCACCTCATATTGCTTCACTGCGGATGGTAGAGGTAGTAAATTGGCATGTACCATCCATCCTGTTCTCCTTCTAGGTTGGAAAAGCAGGAACTACAAATCCCAGTCTACCCTGCAGCCAGGGTCCAGGCGTGCCGTAGCTCAAGCGAATCTGA
Source organism: Mirounga angustirostris (assembly GCF_029215605.1). Lineage (NCBI taxonomy): Eukaryota > Metazoa > Chordata > Mammalia > Carnivora > Phocidae > Mirounga > Mirounga angustirostris. Next base: position 7,191,232 of record NW_026991719.1, read on the forward strand.
TGCACTCCCGAGAGATTTAGAGGGCAGGAACAAAGTGGGGCTGACTTCTGCTCTTTATGTTGGCAAAGCCAGTTGCAGACACGTAAAGTGTTTTCTGTTTCTGCATTACCAAAGATCCCAGCGTGTAGGTTGACAGGCAGGGCCCAGGGCATCCTTCTTTCTTTTCTTTTCTTTTTGATGCAGACCTAGCATGCGTGGTGTAGCCGCTGAAGCCGAAAGTTCCAGCACCAGCTCCCTGATCTCTACCTCCCTGATTCACAAAGCAGCTGCAGTGCTCATGCTGAGCTAGTTCTGCAGTGGCTTCCAGAGCCGATGATTCCCAGCCCGAAGCCCGCTCTCACCGTGGAAGGACCCTGCTCGTGCCCCTGGAGACAATATAGACAGAAGTTCCCAGCACAGGATAGTTTCCCAAGCAGCTGCTCGATGAATGAACATCAGTAAGTGAACATTAATTAATTCAGCGTATGTTTCTGGAACTCCTAACGCTGCAAGGTTGCTTAGCAGGTTCTGCGATCTATTTTATCATGTATTGGCTGTGTTGACTCTGGCCTCAGTTTCTTCATTTATAAAATGGTAACACTCATTTCACCCAGCTCGTAACGATTTGCCTGAGGAATAAATGAAATGATGCATGTAAAACACCAGTCCGGTGCCTGGCTCGGAGGAAGACGTCAAAAAGTTACTCACGGGAATGGTATTTATTTTGTGCTAGGTGCTAGATCACAAAGATAAACACAACAGACTTGGCCTCGGGCCCGATGGAGCTTGCAGTGGAAAAGGGAAGGCAGATATTTAAGCGAGATGAAGAACAGCGCAGTAATTACCACAATGGAGGATCAGGAAATCATGCAGCAGGGACACCAACGCTAGTCTAGAGGAGGGAGGGTCTGGGGGACAGAGAGGTGGGCCTGGAGACAGTTTGCCGAAAACCAGTTGGCCAAGAGCCAACTTGCTGACTGCTAATTTCTCTATGGCCCAATCACCGAGTGCCTAACAGGTGATTCATCAAAGTTTATAAGTTTACTAAACACTTATCTTCAGAATATTTTTCTTGGGTCTAGTCAATTAAAGTATTTCCCCTAGACACATTGACTGGTCAAAAGTTCTGGGTTTTAGGGTGGTTTTGACTCCATGAATATATTTCCCTTAATGTTCATATTGGTGGAAACCTATGTTAATAAAGTTATTTATTGAATATATTAATAATTATGAAGATTTTATATTACACATAGAGTGAATCTATTCTAAAACACAGTAATTCAGTATTTTTATTTTTTATAGTTAAGAAGCCTATGATCCTAAGAATAAAATATTTATTTCCTTGAATATGTTCAAGAAGACTATCCCTTAAAGGAAGGTTTTGGCCAATGAGGAATTTTGGCAAATTCAACCAATTGGTCATTTGGCAAATCAATCATTTTGCAAATTGATCCTTCCATTAATTGGCTTTGAACAAATTGCTCATCTGGTGTATTGGGCATTTGGCTAGTTGGCAATCACTTCTTTCAAACTCTATTGATGAGTGCTTCTGTGCCTCTGTCCATTAGTTCATGCACAGAATGTAGGTGTGTTGCCTTCTTGCCCCCAGCCTTGAATCCACACGATATTATACAAAACGGATGATTGAAAGTGGAACTTGGCCAACAATAGTGAAAGTGCAGCAAAGAAATGAAAAGTGATAACATCAGAAGTGAAATTCAAGTCACAGAAATGGAATTTCACAAGGAAAAGGTGACCGTCACAATATTGATTCTGTCCCCGTTTGAGGGACTGTAGATGGACAGCCAGGGACACTTGCTGAAGGGGCACAGATCAACGGAAACGAGGAGAGCCGTGGTGACGGAAAGGAGGATGTCCCAGAGGAAGTGATGCTGGCAAAGGACTTAACACTGAAGGAACCCTCAGACATAGTTCCTGACATTGAAAGTACAAAGGATAAAGTGGGAGAAGCAGATCCAAATTTAGAAAGGAGTGTGACGATTTTCCAAGGCATGGAAAAGATGCTCCGTTGTAGGTTATATAATAGTGTTTACAAACAAATACAACACTTTGATTCTTAAGGTCTCTGATGTTTTAAATTACAGCGTACTAAATAAATATGAGTTTGGCTATGTTTTATTTCCCTATACATTCATAACTGACAGAAAGAGAGTCTTTAATCTTTTAACATAAGTGTAATTCACAGCCCAATCGTATTTTCCCCATGCATGACTAAGATCGCTTCACAAAGCTTCGGCTGGAGCGGCCATTCCCACCATCCATGCAAAGGAGACTGCCTGCACTTAAACTTGGGCAGAGGGAAATAAAACCTAGGGCTGTGGCTTGTCTTGCATTCCCTTTGAAGTTCCCACTTCAAGAAATATACAAAATTCAAATATTTTGCATTATAAAGTTTGACTTCTGGGAAATTGCAGAGCAGTGAAATGTACACCATTCCTCTCCTCTTTCTGGCAGCTAATTCAAATGGAACAGGTGGTGGGGAACAGAGTATTGTACTTGTGGAAGATGAGAGAGAATTTTGATGGCATCTGGAAGAATGTTATCTGATGCTAATGCTGATTTTCTCCTGAGCTTCATGATTGCCCGTTGGTGGAGCGGAGCAGTGCTCTTAACACTGTCAAGAACAATTTTCTCCTTGAGTGATCTTTTCCAAAAGTGTTCTTGCTGATGAGTTATTTTTCATTATTATTAGAATTTAAGTACCACACTTAACTCAGACTTCTACATTCTGAGATGTAATCTTTAGCTGTCATTGTAAAAAGATAAACAAAAGTGAAACTCTGATATACCTGGTTAAATGAAAGGAAACCGAGAATGAGAAATATTTATGCAAAGAGAGTCATTTGAATATTTTTGTCCATGCTGCATAAACCACTGAGCTGGTTCTATGATAAAATCACTAAAACTTTCTGTATTAATTTTATGACTCTATCTCTACTAACTACATGGAATTATTTCTATCAACCCTGTGAAAGTATGTTGATTAACTATAAAATTGAATTAGTAGTTTTCAGGGATTTTTCTTTCCGAACATTCCCTGGGCTAGGGTACTATCCTATCAGTAGTGAGGCTCCCAGACTCGATGTGGCTTTCACTCAAAGGGGATAGCAAAATCTCTAAAGGGGGCCACGGTTTGAACCCCCATCCAGGTGAATCTGACATGGTGACCCTCCCAAAGAACACCCCCCCCACACACACACATGTTACAGTTGAAAATCACTGGCTTGGAAAATGTGTGGGCTGACAAAAGTCCAGCATCCTTAAAATGTGAAGATGTGGATCCATGTTGCAGCTTACCTCTACTTAACCTCCAACACACGTTTAACCTTGAACTCTTGACTTTCTTATATGAAGTGCCTCTGCCCTGGGTTTTCTACGGAATCAAAGAAAACGAAGTACGTGGATATGCTTGTTGCTGGTAACGGGAGATGTGTTTTGTGTGAGACCTATCCTTCCACCCAAATATGTACCCGTCTGTAACCTTCCACTAGGATTTCTAAGTTTTGGGTTAAGTCAGGTATTGGCAATGTTCCATGCGAAATACAAATTCTTTAGTAGGTTCCATGAATACTCAAAGTAGATTTATTTTTAATATTATTTAGAATGCCTTGAACAAATGGAACAGATAAAAGGTCAATTTTCGTGTCGGAGAAGGAAGTAACAAGTCCAAAAGATAAGGTTTATGTCGCAGGGAAAATCTCCTTAGTGGGCCAACTTCATTAATGAAGAGTCTATTTGGCTTTCTCTACACACCCAGATGGTTCAGCTGAATTAAGCACTTTAAGACTTGGCTCTTACAAACACAATAAATAACACTATTTATTGGTTGTGGGGACGAATTCAAGAATGACTGAGCCTCAGCCTCTCCTATGCCTGGTCCTGAGGTTGATGTCTAACATGGTATCTGTATGACTGGATGATGTTGATCAGGAGGCAATTCTCCATGACCGTATCTGCATTTCTGCGTGGTCCGGGTTTTCTGAGCAAAGGCTTAGAAAGCTGGATATAGCGTCTCTCTAAAGTCAGAGAAGTTTAGGGATTGATCTCAGAGCCACCTGCTTACATTCAGGGTGTGGTGAAGCTAGAGCTCTCTCCCCACGCCCGGATGGATGAGATTTGCTTAACGAGTCCTCTCTCTTTTTTTGGAGGGAAGGCTGGGCAGAGGTGCCAGCAGGCTATCTAAGTTTCAGGGGTCCTAGTTTGGGGGTTCCATTTGGAGGGTGCAACCCTGTTGCTTGTGCAGGTAACATCTGACCTTCATTCCATCGCCAGGGGTGGGGGGGAGATTGGGGCTGGGGGGCTGGTGCTAAGATGCTGCTCTGGCTGTTTTTGCCTTGAGTAATAAATAGTCTGTTCTCTAATCCAGAAAGCCTCGGGCTTCCTGTCAGATCAGGTGGGCTCAGGCCTCACACTCTTCAGAGTTTCTGATTAACCTTACGTACTGGGTGGAGCTGTTACGGGTATTAAATGAGATCATATAAGCATGGAGGGGCTAAAAAAGTCATTACTTTTACCTTCCCTGCTACATACAGTCTGAATGTTTGTGTCCCCCCCACCCCATTCATATGTTGAAATCCTCCCCCCTCCCCGTGAGGATATTAGGAGGGGGAGGTGCTTAGGCTCTCATGATGGGACTCCTGTTCTTCTACAAGAGACCCCAGAGAGCTCCCCCGCCCCTGCCAGAGTGCAAGGACACCGAGAAGGGGCGTCTGCAGCCCAGCAGAGGTGCCACTGACCTTGACCGGCGGGACTGGCACCCTGATGTTGGGCTTGTAGCCCCCCGGCCCGTGAGGGATGCTGTCTGCTGTGGATGAGCCCGGCAGCAGATGGTACTTGGCTGGAGTGCCCGGGGACCACGCGATCCCCAGGGAGAAACTAACAGTAGCTGCCGCCGATTGGGCTTGAGTCCGGGGCAGGCAACATGGTGAGGCCCCCAAACCACGACCCAGCTTTTTTCCTAGATGAGGACACTAAGGTTCAGAGAGTTGAACCAGTGCATTCAGTCACCGGAACTGTCAGTCGAAAACCAGGAATTCATTTCAGGCCCTGGGAAGGCAGACCCCGGCCAGTCGCCACCCAGGGCTCCGAGGATCCCCAGTTTGCCAGCATTTTGATAGCATAGGGCCCGACAAATGCCAAGATTGCAAAAGAACGGGACTAACTGTTACATGCCACCTTATTTAGTCATTTATTTTCTTTTGTTCGCATGGGTATTTCCTTACCTCCAATCTAATCTATGAAGTTAATGGGGGTGTAAATCCCTTCGAATCACCATCTGCAGCCTTCCCTACTGCATGATGCCATTAACATGGTAATGGCTAATTCCAACTGGAGTCTGTTAAAAATTCCCCAGGGCCCTCGCAAAGCGACCAAAGCTCCTGACTGACTGTGTGCCCTTGGAAAATCAACTTGCTCTGACAAAGTGGTATAATAAGCCCCCTGTATTTGAGGGTTAGGAAAACATGGTTTAAATGGCCCAGGTCAAAGCTGGGAGGGAGAGAGAGAGATAGAGTAGAAAAGAAAAAGAAAGAGAAAGAGAGAACACGAAACAGAAAGGAAGAGAGAGAGGGAGAGTGCCCAGGAAGGGAAAGGAAAGAAAGAAAGAAAAAGAAAGATAGAAAGGCAGACAGGGGCCCCTGGGTAGCTCAGTCATTAAGCGTCTGCCTTCGGCTCTGGTCGTGATCCCAGGGTGCTGGGATCGAGCCCCACATCAGGCTCCCTGCCCCGAGGGAAGCCTGCTTCTCCTTCTCCCACTCCCCCTGCTTGTGCTCCCTCTCTCGCTGTGTCTCTCTCTGTCAAATAAATAAATAAAATCTTTAAAAAAGAAAGAAAGAAAGAAAGAAGGAAAGGCAGACAGGCAGGAAGGCAGGAAGGATGCAGGGAGGGAGTGACAAGAGAGTAAATGAGCAGAGCCAGGGAAATTTTATATTGATTGAGGATTTGAGGAAGTGGACCGGGGGACAGCAAATTAGGAAATGCATAATGCATAGAGAATGTGCTTTCTGGAGCAGTCCTAGATCAAAGATCCCACACAAGGGCCTGGAATCCATAAGTTTACTTTTAGTGCCAGAAAATGTTTCAGAGAAGCTGCAGAAAAGCCTTCAAAGTTTTCTTTTAGGATCACATTTACCCCCAAAGAAATCGGCAAGGTGTTATCCATAACACCGGGCAGGATTTCTTCTAGACTCCTAATTTGCCGGAAGATTCTTCTTTGGTCAAATAACACCCAGCATGAAGAGAAAATGGGTGCTAGGGAAAGAGAAGTAGGCAGAAGTTCTTGAAAAATAGCCCGAGCAGAGGAAAACACTGAGTGACTGGGAGTTACAGGGACCTGATGGCTCTTAATATTTGAGGTTCAAAAAGAAAACTATCCTGAGAAAGAAAGTAGTTGGTTTTTGCTTGTTTGTTTTCCATTCCCACATTGCCTTGGGGACCCAGAGCACTAGGAGATGCTGATCCCTATTGTCTCTGTGTTTCTCATACATTGTGAGGAGATCTGCTCTGTTAAACAGCTCATCTGAATTGCAAACAAGAGGTTTTGCAGATGCCAATCGATCTGGCATCTAAAACTCCAGGTCATATTTACATGGAGTCTTGGGTTCAAAATAACTTTATTTGCATATAGTATGGTAAAAATAATGACGGAGGGTAGTGCTGTGGTCCTGTTGGCTAGGTATCTCCCCAGGACATTACCCCAGCTTTCAAACTGTCAAGGTATGAATGGGCAAGAGACTTCCTCCAGTTATCCAGAAGGCGAGGCGTGGCACTTCCTGTTTCGTAGTGACAGGTCCTGAGTCTTAGCACCTTTTGGCAGTGTATGAGTTTCTTAATGCTGCTGTAACAAATACCATTGTCTTAGTGGCTCAATACACCACAGATTTATTATCTTCCAGTTCTGGAGGTCAGAAGTATAGAAATAGGTCCACAGGGCTGCATTCCTTCTGGAGGCCGTATAGGAGATTTTATTTCTTCACCTTTCCCAGCTTCTAGAGGTGGCTCACATTCCTTGGCTCATGGCCCCTTCCTCCATCTTCCTTCCTCTCTGAACTCTGATTCTATCCTCATACCTCCCCCCCACTCCTCCCACTGAGCAAGGACCCTCGTGATTATAATCCAGGATAAATCTCCCCATGATAAGTGTCAAGATCCTTAACTTCTTCATCACATCTACAAAATCCCTTTTGCCATGTAGGGTAAGATAGAGGTTCAGAAGATTAGGGTGTGGAATATCTTTAGGGTCATTATTCAGCCTACCATATACAATCCTGACACAGAGCAGCATATTAAAATGTAAGGTATTTGAACATATTTGCCAATTAAAACTATCTCTATATATGTATTAATGGTCCATATACTTGATGCAAAAACATATATCTTCTTTAGCACTTACTATAGCTGTTTTAACATCATGTGAGCCTTGGTTCTCCAGCTGAAAGAAATATGTAGTCCAGAAAGCAGAGTTGTTATATACTATATTTTCCTAATTTCTTGACCTGCAATTTATTAACTAAGAAATCCCTGTTCAGGTACCTGGGAGGAAAAATGGTGGCAACATCCTTGGTTCTCCCTACTGACCTGCAGATATCTAAGTATTGACATGCAGATATTCAAATATTGACATGCAGAACTTGATTCTAGATATTGACAGGCATCTAGATAGTGACATATAGAACTTTCCATAATAGCAATAAAAATTAAGTGGTCACCCATTTTGCTTGGAATTGGATTGGGTATTTTCCACACATATCTCATTTATTACTTTCCAGAACTTTCTGAAGGCTGTATAACTACATTCATTTTGCATATGGGGCAAGTAAGGATCAGAAAGAGTAAGTAACTTGTTCAAGATGAAAAAACTAGTTAGTTGCACTGTTGAGAGAGGTGGTAAACGTGAGGAACTCCTCATTCCCAACACATACACACACACACACATGCGCGTGCGCATGTGCACACTCACGCAAACACAACACAGATTATGGAGTTCTTTCATTTGGCTGACACATTTGTAGATATTTGGGTGATTCAGATTTCCCTCATATTTTTTAGAGGCATGTGCAAGATCAGATTGGAATGAGAGCTAACCAGTGGAATTTTGAAAATATGATGCATCTGAACATGAGATACTTGAAACCTAGTTCGCTTTCGTCACTCTCCCCTTTATTTCATTTTTATTTCATTTCATTTTCAAGTTGGCTCAGTTCTTATAGCTGAAATGGCTTAATGGTCATTCCTGGTGTGTACATTTGTTACTAAATTTATTTTCTCAGTTATTCTTCACAGATGGTGGTGACCTCTCCTCATTGCCTTTCCCTTTTTAACCTACTGAGAAAAGCGCTCTCTCAGAACATCACACCACTGGCCCATATTAAGCATATTGATTTGAAAGAAATAGCTGGAAGGTCACAACAGTTGGGTGACAGTGAACAGTGGTGAGTGGGGGCTTTGCTGGTTAGCATCAGGGCTGGGTTTGTAGTCTTAGGTCTTATTCAACTCAAATCCCAGCGGTCGTCAATAACAATGATGAGGATAAAATGGCCTCAAAGCATCGGGAGGACAAAGGGGTAGGGCCTGTTGGATGAGTGGTTTCAAAGCCCCAGGAAAATGAACTGATAATCCCTAGGGGACTGCTCCCATGGAGGGCAATTCTGAGAGAATTTGCCAGGCTTCTGTTCAGATAGGCTGCCGTTCAGATAGGCTGCCGGGGGAGGAGGGAAAGAGGCTTGAGATGGAGGGAGGAGAGGTGGAGTAGGGGTGCTGGCTTAAAGGAAAATGCTCTTAGGTATTGGATCAGCATTCCACGTTCATCATAAATGGACCTGTGTGTCTGTTCATGAGTGTCCTCCTGCTTGCTCGGTCCTTAGAGAGCACTGTTGTTTGACCTTCGGCATATTTGCACATTAGCTCTAATTTCATTTAAAATACAACCAAATGTAGGCTAAGAGGGTCTACACATCATCTCCTGTTAACTTCCAGAGACCAGCTCTTAGTCCCAGTCACCATGAGAACTGAGGCCATATGATCTCCAAGTCCTACTTACCGTCTCTGAAGATTAGGCCAAAGTCTTGTAATGAATCTTCAAATACTAATTTATATTCTTGTTCATCTTGTACAAAAACACACACACAAAATATCCTCCTACGTCCTTCCCTGACACTGTAGAGAAAGGAGCACCGTACTTAGAGTCGAATTATGTGGGTCCAACACACGACATTCTACTTCCTGGTCACGGAACATCCCTGAACCTCAGTATCTTCATCATTAAAATGGTGTAAATAATATCTATCAGGAAGCACTGTTATAAAAATCAAATGCAATTGGTGTGAAGGCTCTTAATAAAGTAGTGAAATACAGATATAAATTTTTATTATTACTTCAGGAAGGAACTAGGCAGTTTTGGGGACCTACAACATTAAAAGTAATTAGTGTGGGGAGAGTCCCTAAGATGGTAAAGGGACAGGTACATGGGGAACAATAAGAAACCATAGAATTGTTTTAGATCCATAAAAAGCCTCAGAGGTATCCCACAAGTTGCAGATAAGAAGACTGAGGCATTAAATTTTGTCAGGTCCAACACACCATGGGTGACAACACCGATTCTAGAAGCCAGGTCCTCTGATTCCCAGTAGAATGCTTGTTCTGTGATAAGACAGAGTTTCAAAGGATTAACAAAAAGTGCCTTAAACTATCCTTTTAATATACCTACAGATGGTCATCTGTGCCACATTGCTTTTTTAATTGATATGGTGCACGTCTCATACCTCCTCATCATTCACAACCTCACAACCCCTTAGACTGCGAGTTCCTTAAGAAACGTGTCTACTGTAATATGGCATACACCTTAGCTTCAACGCAGTTCCATGATTATAGCTGGAATTCAAATAAAATTTGCTCAGTGAACTAATCTATTGGTTCTCATTTCTTAGGAATGCCTTCTGAGCATATAACCCTTTAGCTCTTGTCTTTTTTCAAAGCTTTACCTTAAAGTGAATGGTTATTTATTAAAGGGTTCGCTTATATGACCATCTGTAGATATGTTAAGAAGATACCTGTTCTTTTGTCATCTCAGGGACTCTCTCCACACTACTTTTTTTTTTTAATATGGACCGCTTCACAAATTTGCATGTTATCCTTGCACAGGGGCCATGCTAATCTCTGTATCATTCCAATTTTACTATATGTGCTGCCAAAGTGAGCACCACACTAATTACTTTTAATGTTATAGGTCCACCCATTTAATGAGGCCTTGGAGGACCAGCAGGGCTTTCACCATGAGAGCTGGCAGGTGAGAGGGGCCCATCACATGCAGATGGAAGAGTTGCCTGGCTGGGGAGAGCAAGCAGAGCAGCTGGGTTTTTACTGGGGCATTCTGGGAAGTAAGGAAAATAAACACAGTAATTCAAAGTGTATTCCATCAAGTAGTCTGGATGGGTGAACCACATTTAAGATACTTTCTATCATCACTATTTGTATTTGCTATTACACATTTAAAGTCTTTTAGGAAATGTATATTATGACTGTGATAGACTGCCACAAATAGATCGATAGCCACAAATTTTGAGTGCCTGACATTTTTGTCCATCTTCCTTTTTCTGGTTCCTTTGAGAATCTTCTCTTCTCTTCTATATGGTCCCTCACAGGGGAGGAAGCATAAGCCAAGTTTGACCTATCATGGTACATTACACTAGACATGGTGATTGGTTTCAAGATGAGCATGGGGACCATACCAGACCAATCAGTCATTTTCAAACAAAGATCTTCAGAAAGAGCAACGTTTGCCCTTGAGCTTGCTAGAACAGAAGGACGTAAATCTTGACCAGCACTTAGACGGTGACAGAAATTCTCTCTTGAGCGAACTGTAGTTAGGCTCCCCTGAGCCCTCTTCTCGACTAGGCCTCAACCTTGGCCTTCCATATCCATCCTGTCCTTGCTGGGCCTGCACAGCCCAGGTTTAGCAAGAATCCTGCTAAGTTGGTTTATGGAGAATCCCTGCCCCGACCTGGTATCTGATCAAGTTCCTTATCCCCCATGTTGATGTTTAAGTCCTTGGCCTGCCTTTAGCAAGAATCCTTCTACCCTTGATGTCTTCTCTGAGTAGCTTTCCATCCACTGCCCCCCTCACCCTGCTCTTTGGCTATAAATCCCACTGTCCTTGTATTTGGAATTGAGCCCAATCTCTCTCCCCGATTATGATAGTGTTGACCCCATTGCATTCTGACACTTTTACAAGTGTCAGAATAATTCTTTAACAGGGGCTAACAGAACTCATCAGAGCTGAGAGATGGGGAGGCAAAGCACTGACCACTTTTGAGACCGAGTGCCTAAAGCCAGAAGCATCCATGGACCTTCCAGTTATGTGAGCCAGTTATCTCCTTTTTACTTAACTATGATGGTGTTGAGGTTCTCTCACTTGCCATGGAAAAGGCTCCAATAAATGCAGCAAGTCCTTATTGCTTTGAGGAAACTTGACATAGACTAACTGGGTACAGTGGTATTAAAGTTAAAAATCCAAGACAGCCCAGATTTTCCCCTGCCTCCTCTCCCAATGGCAATGGGAATGAGAGTAGGTGTTTCTTGTGGATATTTTATTCTTTCCAAAATTAACATTTGTAAAACATCTGTTGTAAGGCAAACACCATACTAGTTTTATATAAGCTATTTTATTTAATTCTGTCTCTCAAAGAAGTCCTTGTTATACCTAATACTCAGATAAGGCAACTGAGGTCCAATGTGTTTTAACGAACCTTGGAATGTCTACCACCAAATCACATGTTCTTTCTCCGACACCTCTCGAGATGCACTTTGATAAGGACATTTTTCCTTGACAAAGAACGTTGTTTCTTTTTGGTTGTACTTTATAAAAATTGTGGTGAAAATGTACCAACCATTTTACATTGTTTGTTGGTTAGTTTCTTTACACTCAAGCAAATGTGCTAGAAAAGAATGAAACAATCTTAAATTTACCATACTTAGTTTCTGTCCTTTCTTTATCTACAATATAGTATTTACCTAATAGTGTGAAGGGAAGCCTCAATGGACGTAGACACCAAACACTCCCTGGAAAACTCTATGAGGTCACTAGGGTTTTACTGCTTCAGTGTAGTGGTGTAGAAAAAGTCCCGGGTATAGACATTTGGGCAGCCCAAGGACAGCACTTTACAGCTGTCCCATGAAAGCGCTTTAAACTTTCTTTTTTTTTTTTTTTAAGATTTTATTTATTTGAGAGAGAGAGTGAGCAAGAGAGAGAGAGAAGGAGCAGGGGGAGGGGCAGAGGGAGATGGAGAATCAGACTCCACACTGGGCAGGGAGCCCAACATGGGGCTCGATCTTGGGACTCCAGGATCATGACCTGAATGAAAGCAGATGCGTAACGGACTGAGCCACCCAAGTGTCCCACTTTGACTAACTTTCAAACTGGACAAACAAGGTGTCTGTTTCAGAGTTTTGGGTTTTTTTGTTTGTTATTGTTTTGCTTTTAACCAAAAGTCTTTTCGATTCAGCTGGAAAGGAGACAACAACCATTGTGATACCTTCATGAAACTCCTGGAATCCTCAAGCAGTAAATTGCACAATAGGATAACAAAATTATGTTCCCAATCTTAAACCAGAAAGAAGTTACTTTTAATCTAGCTGGGTTTCTAAAAAAAAAAAAATGAATAATTCATTCTCCTTTGAGCCAACATGTCTTTAAAAATAGGTCTTTCATATTTTTCCTCTAGGAGAAAAAAATTCGTATGTATTACCTCACAAGAAAGCTATATTCTTCTTGTTTTCATAAGTAATAGCTACATAAAAAGCATAATCTACTATTGTTGTTAGCGTTGCCAGATAGTCTGACTTGAGACTGTGAGTGAAACATTCTTCAGATGACAGCATAGCTTGTTAAACCTCGGAGGAGGTCTTCTAGTTTATTCTGGAAGGGCTGAACGCAGCATTTAGCATGGTGCTTTACATGTATGACCCACTCAATAAATGAACAAGGGAGACTCCAGGAAATTGTGGATTCAGATAGAGAAAAAGCAACAGAGAGATATATCAGAAAGGCTCACATGATGATTGCAATCCCAAGGTATAATTTCAAGCACACAGTATCACAAGATCTGGCAACATTAACTCATCTGTGGCATTGAGTGGGTTGTTATTTACAACTGTTTCTGGTTTCTTGAAAAACAAAGCAAAACAAATCAAATCAAAACAATCCTCACCCATAGCAGGCTTTTGCAATCATAAATATTTTCCAATAATGTGGTGTTAAAGTTGCGAGTTAGAAATGTAATATTCAAAATGGTTTACATTTCTCTCTTTCCGTCCCCTTCCCCTCTATCCCATTCCATCCTTTGCAAAATCAAAAAGTATAAAAGTACATTTCAAGCATGTTTCAGTGTGCATCGATTCTGGGGATAAACCAAGGGTCCATTAATCACTCCAATATGCAGTTCTAACATGAAACAAGAACCAAATCCCCCTCCCTCCCTTTTTTTTTTTTTAAAAAGAACTACTTAAATTTTTAGAGCAGTTTTAGGTTCACAGCGAAATTGGGTGGAAAGTACAGAGAGTTCCCATATCTCCCTGCTTCCACACCTGCACAGCCTCCCCCGTTATCAACACCCCCCCACACAGAGTGGGACATTTGTTATAACTGATGAATCTACACTGACACATCATTATCACCCAGAGTCCATAGTTTACATTAGGGTTCAAGCTTGGTGTTGTACATGCTATGATTTTGACAAATATATAATGACATGTATCCAACTTTATAATAACATACAGACTAGTTTCACTGCCCTAAAGATCTCCTGTGCCCCCAGAAACCACTGATCTTTTTACTGTCTTCCTAGTTTTGTGGAATGTCTTATAGTTAGAGCAAATTCCCTTTAAAAGTACATCAGAGTTGTCAATAATAAATACAATTGTTTTACGAGTACATTTAAAACCAAAATTCATTTCTACTTCTCTGCTTGCTAAAAGTTACAATCATATTGGAGGGGTTAGCCATGTTTTTGGGGAGAGGTATTAAGTCTTAAACCCTCATTTTTGCTTCCAAAATTGAGACCAAATTGGTTTAGAAATGAATGCTTAGATTAGGCATGTAAGATTTTTTAATAAGGGAAAAATCAATTAATGTTATTAAATAAGAGGTTGAAGGAGAAGTATTACATGATCATGTCAACAGATGCATAAAAAGCCTTTTTAATAAAATTCAGTATTCATAGTAAAAAATCTTGGTAAACAAGGATTAGAACAAAATTTCCTTAATGTTTTGTAAAGAATATTTATAGAGATTATAGCAAATTTCACACATGATGATATGTTAAATGTATTCCTTTTAAAATCACATGTAAGAAAGTTTCTTGCTGGGGCGCCTGGGTGTCTCAGCCGGTTAAGCGTCTGCCTTTGGCTCAGGTCATGATCCCAGAGTCCTGGGATCGACTCCACATCAGGCTCTGTGCTCGATGGGGAGCCTGCTTCTCCCTCTCCCACCGCCTGCCTGTCTGCCTACTTGTGCTCTCTCTCTCCCTCTGTCAAATAAATAAATAAAATCTTTTTTTTAAAAAAAAAGAAAGTTTCTTGCTGTCAGTAGTTCTATTCATCATGTATTAGAGATACTAGCCAGCAAAATTATCATAGGAATTGAAAGGGAAGAAAAAAGAACTCTTATTATTCACATATAATATTGTTATCTATGTAGAAAACTCCAGATCATTATGGATAAATGTTTGGAATTGCTGAATACAAAATAAACACACAGAGGCAGCTGGCTGGCTCACTTGATGGAGCATGCGACTCTCGATCTTGGGGTTGTGAGTTTGAGACCCCCGTTGAGTTGTACAGATCACTTAAAAAAATTAAAAGAAATAAACACACAAAATCAACTGTCTCATTTCGCTAGTCACAAACGGAAAAGGGAAGAAAAGAAAATATTACAACAGCATCAAAAATTTAAAGTATTGAGGAATAATTTCCACCGAGTTTTCTGGAAATAATTACAAAGATTTGTCGAATGTCATTGAAGATTACTAAAATGGAGAGTCATACCATAATCATAGAAATGAACACATGTATCAGTTATCTCTTGCTGCACAACCAATTACCCCACACTTCGTGGTGCCAAATGACAAAGGTTTGCATCTCACAGTTCCTGTAGGTCAGGTCTGCAGGTGCAGCTTAGCTGGGTGGTTCTGGCTTGAAGGCTTCGTGAGGTTGCAGTCAAGAAGTCAGCTGGGGATGCAGTGATCTGAGAGCTTGACTGGGGCTGGAAGACCCTCTTCCAAGCTCATTCACATGGCTATTGGGTGAAGGCCTCATTTCCTCACCACATGGGTCTTTCCACATGGCAACCCGGCAGCTGGCCTCCCCCAGAGTGAGAGATCGAACAGAGGGAGTCTCTGAAGTCATGCACTGTCACTTCTGCTTTTTTCTATTTATTGGAAACAAGTCACTAAGTCAAGCCCACACTCAAGAGGAGAATTCATTTCTATCTTTTGAAGGGAATGCCAAAGAGTTTTTGGACATATTTTAAACCACAATGTTCAATATTATAGAGATATCAGTTGTCTACCATTTGACCAATAGATTTAATGGATCCTTTTGCCTTGTTTTTGTATATATTTTTTCTTAACAATTAGGTTTATAAGAATGTTTTAATTAAAGTATAGTTGACACACAATGTTACACTATATAAGAATCATAAAAATTTTAATATTTAGCAAAACTAAATAACATTTATACAAATATAGGTGATTAAAAACTATAAGCAAGAAATGATACAAAATTCAGCATAAGATTTACCTCTAGAGCAGTGGTTCTCAACCAGGGGCAATTTCGGCTCCCAGGGGGCATTTGGCAATATCTGGAGACATTTTTGGTTTTCACCTCTGGGGAGGTGTTATTGGCATTCTAGTGGGTAGAAGCCAAGGACGTTAATGAACATTCTACAATGCACAGGACAGGCTCTTAGAGGAAAGAATTATCTGGTTCTAAATACCAGTGTAGTGCTAAGATTGAGAAACCTTAGGAAAGGGAGTGGGTTTGGGATGGGACACGTAGGGGACAAAGTCATGGTAATGTTCATTTCCTGGAATTCTTTCCGTAATGCAGACACAAGAATATATCTTATAATGATTTAAGAGACATACACAGCATTAATGTTCTTTGAGTTTTCTCAGTAATTAATAAACACAAGAAAAAAGAAAAATCGTTGAATCAACAGACCTTTGGACTTGTTGGACCCGGATGGCTGGGACTGAACTTCCTGTTTTGAACCATCTGATAAATGGTGACACCATATAATGCTACATGTTTTCTTTTTCCTAAGATAAAAGCCTGCCCAGAGCATCTCCCTAGACTCTTGGCATTTTATCGAGAAGGACAACAGCTCCTCAACATTAATTATATTGTGAAGATGCCCTTAAATGCAGACTGCATTGACGAACCCTGACAAATCCCTTAACTTGGTAATTTGTAAGTCACTGTCCTTTCAGATCCCCGTGGCCATAAGTCATTGCTCCACCTCCTCACAGGGAGGGTCAAAAAAGTCAATCCGGCCGTGAGGCAGAGACCTTTTAGCACTGGAAACATCCAGTGGGCAGAGGCCTCCGAGATGTCACAGTGAAGGCGCCCCATTAGCTGACTTGGGTGCCCTCCCAGAGCTCACTGGCAGAATGAGTCAGCGTCAACCAGGGGCCACTGGGCAGGTGAAAGCTATTCACCAGGAGCCCAAAGTCCAGACCAATCAGATTCTCAAGGGGGCGGGCCTAGGGCATCTCTAGCCTCATTCTGAACTCCCACATAAGTTCGTGGTTACCCTCGGCTTTAAATGAATGAAAATCAAGTCTTCCGTGATTAAAAACAAATGCTATATTTAGGGCCACGGTTGCAGAGAGCTGAAGCCTGCTATGTGTATCTTATACCAGAATGAACTGGAGGAGACAGAATAAGAGATGGAATTTAAGGAAACATGTGATGTTTTTTACTTTTAGATTATGCTCTGATTTTCCCTTTAACATGTAGTTGAATTTCACACATGATAACAATATTTTTCCTTGCAGCAGATGGAGCCTTTTATGAAAGGGGGTTTGCACCTTATTTTGTCTTTCCTATGTCTAAAAATTATACATAAAAACCCCAAATATGAGCAATTCACCTAAACTCTGCCAACCCTTTGTGTTTTTAAATAGCCAACCAGGAGTCAGTGGGACTACTCGAATCTTAAAAGTGTGTAATGACCCCCATTATGGAAATTTGAAATGCTGTCCAATCTGAGAGGGCCCTCTTTTTTTTTTTTTTTTTTTTTTTTTTAGTGGCCCAACGCTAGCTTTGGGCACAGAAGGATGACATGTTGTGAGTCCAAAGGTTGAGCCAAAACCACCTCAACAAAAGATGGACTTTGCTCAGCATGTCTCCCACTTTAAACCTCTGCCATTCCCAGCAGCTGTGGCCTGCATCTTAACATGATTCTTCTCCAGGATTTCAGCAGAGTTTTGGAAAGCCAAATATATAGAAGGTTTATAAATATTTTATAAATATATAAAAGATTAAAAAGAGGGAAGGATTTCTTTCGGAGGCAGCCATAAAGCTTGGGAAAATTCTCGGGTTGTAGAATGATGGAGATTCAAGAGGTCTCCACCCTGGATCTGAAGGACAGGAATGTGACGAAAGGGAACACTGGTGTTGGGAGGATTCTGTCTCACCGGTTAGCTCCCTGTGTGCTCCCACCTTTCTCGGCCTCTCTCTCCATCCGGTCTCCTGGTTTGTGAGATGAGACTTTCGGCCCCGGGAATCTCTGGGATACCTTCCATGGCCAGCCCTCTACGATTCTAACAGCGAAGGACGTTTCATCTGCCGGAATAGTCTCTCCCCCACCCCTCCTGTATTTTAGGGTCCCTGTGAAACGGTGCACGCCGTATCTCTCAAGCTCACTGCCTAGAAAGGGGGCCCAGTCAGCCCAGCGTGCGTGAGACGCTGGAAGGAGCCGGGGCGCATCTCGGCGTGGGGCAGGGGCACTCCGAGGCCAGAAGGGGTGATGCAGGTGCAAGAGGGGGGCCAGTTCGCCCCTCCTTCGGGGTTCAGGACGGGTCGGTGCACACGGGAGACGAGCAGGACGGTGCCCCCCGGGCTTCTCGGGGGCGAGACGAGAGCCAGCGTGCTCCCCGTGCTGCCACGGGACGGACACCGGCTCCGCGCGGGTTTGCGGTTCGTGTCAAGCAGGCACAGGGAACTGCGTCCTTGCTCACGATGGGCTGCACGGCAGGCTGCCCCCAAACAGGCCACTTTGGCCTATTGACTGTTTTGAACTTAGTTGCATGAGAAGCAGCGGGCGCAAGGACTCTCTGACCTCCTTTGTGCCCTGGAAGGAAGCAGGACCGAAGTGTCCCCCGTGAAGGTCCCCGTCCTGTCCCGGGAGGAAGGGAGACAGCCTTCTTGCCAGCGATGGGCACGTCAAGGCCGAGAAGGCTGTGTAAGCAAACCGGCTACTTCTTCGCTGCTTCGCTACCCCAAGCCCCAGCTTCTGTCAGTTCTTCACAGATTCATGGTTTCTTTGTCTGAAAGGTGTAAAAGCTGCTAACTTGGCTCACTTCTTGGAGTTTCCTATTTCTTTTTTTTTTTTTTTTAATATTTTATTTATTTATTTGACAGAGAGACACAGTGAGAGAGGGAACACAAGCAGGGGGAGTAGGAGAGGGAGAAGCAGGCTTCCTGCTGAGCAGGGAGCCCGACGCAGGGCTCGATCCCAGGACCCTGGGACCATGACCTGAGCCGAAGGCAGATGCTCAACGACTGAGCCACCCAGGCGCCCCTGGAGTCTCCTATTTCTATGGGCTCCCATACGTACACAATTAAATTTGTTTTTCTCCTGTTAACCTGTCTTCCGCCGATTTCATTATTAGACCAGCCAAAGAACCCAGAAGGGAAGAAAGGACAACTTTCCTGCCTCTACACTCAGTTGTATTAGTCATCTGCTGCCACACAACAATATGGCCACGGGCTCAGCAGCCTGAAACCGCGCACGCTTACTACCTCGTGGCTCCGCTTAGCTGGGGCCCCTGCGAGCGGCTGAAGGGTTGGCCAGGGTGGCCGTCTTAGCTAAGGCTCGGGGTCCCCTTCCCAGCTCCTGCATTGGGTTCCTGGCAGGTGTCAGACCGAGGCTGCGTTTTCTCCCGGGCAGTTGGACACCAAGCCAGTTGACCCTTTCCTCCAGCAGCTCTCCACAGGGCAGCTGGCCTCCTCAAAGCCAGGAAGAAGAAAGAAGACTCCAGCAAGCTGGGCGCTCCAGTTACATAGTCACGTACGTGTACTCAGGTTCCTCCTGTCGCCCCAGTCACAGGTCCCGCCCACACTGAAGCACAGGGGATTACATAGAGTGTGAACACCAGGAGGCGGGGATCATGGGGGTCACCCTAGAGGGGTGACCAGCCACCCCTAGGTTGCTCTAATTAATTAATTAGTTCACTTGACTGGGCATTAACCATAGCTTGACCCTGTGCTGGGTATTGACGCATGCACAAAACGACAACAACAAAGCCATGGTCTCTACCCACATGAGTGGGGGTGCTGGCTTCCTCCCCCAGTTCGGTCCCGCTCTCCTGTGCATGGCTCTTCATCCTGGCACAGGGAGCTAGGCCTAAGCCTGGGTTCGGGGCTCCCTTCCGCCTGGGGCTTCTGGGCTGTCTGGGGGTGCCCTGGCCTCAGAGTGTGGTCGCCCGGTGACCTCCCAAGCTTGCAGTCCCTCCTGTTTGCCACTGTGGCTGGGCGGCTTCTGCTCAGTGCTGACTTCCATCCCGGCAGCCAGAGAGCCCTCCCCAACATCTGTCCAGCTGCTTTCTCATCACTCCCCTAGAACCTCTGCTGGGGTGGTGGTCAGGGTGGGGGCCCAGGGCACCGCATTGGCTTTTGAGACTTCTCTAGACTCAGTCCACCCTCGTGAGTCACCCCTGTCTTGGGTTAGGATCCCCACAGGTGGAGCCAGAGATGAGGATTCATTTGGGGGTGATTTTGCGGAAAAGCTCACCATAGGGCAGAGGGGACGTGGGCCTGGCCTAGGGGGGCCAGTGAGGGAGTCGTATTCCGACAGGCTTCCTGGAGGGAAGCTCTGAGCCAGCTCTGGAGCCTTTACACCTCAGAGGAGTTACAATCAGGGGAAGGGACCCAGGGCGTTCTCTTCCTCTACCCGTGAGTCACTGGGGAAGGGCTGCCCCAAGGTGATGTGGATTCTCCCGCACTCCCCTCTTTCCTTTCTCCAGGCTGAGCAGCTTCCAGTGGTCTTAGAGCTGCTTTTCGACAAAGAGAGGTGCGCTGCTTGTGAGTAAAAAGACTTGGAGAGCTGGTGCATACTGAGCTTGCGGCAGAAGTCCCAGGAGATGCGGGCAGAGAGCTGATACCATCACCCTGATAAAATCTCGAATTTCAGGATTTCAGTGGGCCTTCTGTTTTCTGCCTGAACTCTGACCGATGCCTGCCTAAAAATCAATTGCCCAATTTTGCTTGTCACTCCAAAAATGTCTTTAAATCTCCCCTATGTATGAGTTCTAGCTTATTCTTTAGACCAACCTCAGCCCGTTGACATTTGGGGCCAGGTAATTCTTCACGGTTGGGAGCTGGTCTGTGCATTTGTGATATTGCGATTTATAAGAAATGAATATATTTGGTCATTCAGGTGACCAAAATGTATTTCTTGTGTATTTGGTCTTCATCCATGGTTCCTGCTCCCAAAACCCTTGGCATTTCCTGAGCCGTAAGAGCAAAGGGACCATCTTTTGTTAGATTTGCTCTCTTGTCCTCAGTTCCCCAAATCCCTCCAGAGCCACAGAGGTGTAATGAGTGTCTTGCTATCCATAACAGGCCCCTTTCCACCACGACTGTGTTTATGTTAGTGAGCTGACTTTTGGAAAGCACCTAAGGATAAGGGTTTCTTTTTTTTTTTTTTTTAAGATTTTATTTATTTATTTGAGACAGAGAGAATGAGAGTCAGAGAGCCGAGAGGGAGGAGGGTCAGAGGGAGAAGCAGGCTCCCCGCCGAGCAGGGAGCCCGATGCGGGACTCGATCCCGGGACTCCAGGATCATGACCTGAGCCGAAGGCAGTCGCTTAACCGACTGAGCCACCCAGGTGCCCAGGATAAGGGTTTCTTGTCAGGGGAGCCGACCAACGTGATTAGAGGAACTTTCAGTCCCACCCCCTGACTTCCGGGGCAGGGAAAGGGGCTGCAGGTTCACCACTGGCCAATGATTTCAACAGTCACACCTGTGTGATGAAACCTCCATTAAAAACCCAAAAGGAGGGGGTTCAGAGAGCTTCCAGACTGGGGAATCAGAACACTTTTATGTGCCACTGTGCCTGGCCCCAAGCTCCACAAGGAAAGAAGCTCCTCTGCTCAAGACCTCACCCTATGTAACTCTTAATATGGCTATTGATTCGTGTCCTTTAAAATCCTTTGTAGTAAGTTGGTAATCTAGCGAGTAAATGGGTTTCCTGAGTTCTGTGAGCCATCCTAGCAAATAAATGGAACCCAAGGAAGGGGGCATGGAAACCTCTGATTTATAGCCAGTTGGTCAGAAGTATGGGTAATCACCTGGGTTTGTGAGCGGCATCTGAAATGGAGGGCCATCTTGTGGGACTGGACCCCTTGCCTGTGGATCTGATGCTGTCTCCAGGTAGGGAGTGTCAGAACTGGGTTGAATTCTCAGACACTGAGAATTGCTTGTTGGTGTGGGGAAGCCTATACACACACAGGAATTGGAATCAGGTCCAGGAACCCCAAAGAACATTGTAAAATGTTTAGCAGCCTCCCTGGCCTCTTTTCCCACTAGATTCCAGGGGCACCCCCTGTCCGGTGTGATAGCCCACAATGTCTCCAGACATTGCCAAATGTCCCCTGGGGACAAGCTGCCCCTGGTCAGGGACCACTGCTTCGCCCTGGAAGCCTAGCCGAACCTGGGCTCCGTGTTTCTTGCATGGCTCAATAAGCGATCGGTGGGGAGGCAGGACTGCATGTTTCCCCACCTCCACTATTGAACTGGAAACTTCCTGGGGTTACACCTTGTCTGTCTCAACCAGTGCCCATAACTGCTTTCAAAAAAGGTAAAAAAAAAAAAATAATAATAATGATAAAGGAAAGTGCTCCCATTAAGAACAATTTTAATCAGAATCATCTGTTCAGTCATGTTATACAACTAGATACCTTTGATGTCTGCTGGTGAGCAGCGACTTCTTTTTTTTTTAAAGATTGTATTTATTTATTTGAGAGAGAGAGGGAGGGAGCACGAGTGGGAGGAGTGGGAGAGGGAGAAGCAGACTCCCTACTGAGCAGGGAGCCCGAGGCGGGGCTCGATCCCAGGACCCTGAGATCACAACCCGAGCCGAAGGCAGATGCTTAACCAACTGAGCCACCCAGGCACCCCAAGAAACAGCTTCTGAAACAGAAACACAAGGCTCAACACCCCTCAAGTCTCCACCAGTTACTAAAAGTAAGGACAGTCCACCACCCGTCTCAAGGGACGGCAAATGGTGGACACCTGGAAAGGGGACACCCAGCTACCTCTATGCTGACAACTGGAAACAGCAGCTATTGAAAGATAACGCAGAGTGGGGCCTTCTTAACTCCAGTCTATAATTATGAGGATTTTTGCTGTGGTCGCTGCCTCCTCCCACCACGTACACGTCCTGCAGAGAGAGGAAGGAGACGCGGCAACTTGGGAGACATTTCACCCTCCCTGGCGACACATCAGATTGGCCACTCCGACAAGACCAAAGGTGAGACCCACGCTTTTATTTGGCCGAGTAGTGTAGAATGTGAATTTTTATATGTATTATAATATTCCAAATCTTATATATTCTTTTGACAGTAGAGATGTGTTGTAAATCAGCATCTAAACTCTGCGGCTTTATAAATCACAGAATTACTTAATGAATTTCCGTAATAATTTCCACTTCCAAAAACAGTGCTTCCTGGGGTGCCTGGGTGGCTCAGTCGGTTAAGTGTCTGCCCTCGGCTCAGGTCATGACCCCAGGGTCCTGGGATCGAGCCCCGCATCGGGCTCCCTGTTCCGCGGGAAGCCTGCTTCTCCCTCTCCCACTCCCCCTGCTTGTGTTCCTGCTCTCGCTGTGTCTCTGTCAAATAAATAAATAAAATCTTAAAAAAGAACAAAAACGAAAAAACAGTGCTTCCTGCGACTAGAAGTGGATGAAATGATTACTTCTTTCTTTTTTTCTTCCTCTCTCCTTCCTTCCCTTCCCCCCGTTTGACATTCTTATCTTCTTATTTGACAAGATTGATTTTGTTTCTCTGAACTGGATGTTTACATTTTTGCCCACAGAATGCCAAGATCACAGATAGATTTCAGCAAACTAAGACAAAATGCCAACTTATCTGTTTGATGAAGGTAGGGTGGTGGGAGGGGAAGCCGCGATCAGTCAAACACCTGCGTGTAGTTTCAGCCCAAACTAATCCACCTCCCAAATGCATCCGGGAAGCGATTGGTTCTCATAGCTATAAGCGTTAGCAAGAATGGTCCTGGAGATTCCTTTAGGTAACTCTTCTAGTGTCTTCTTGTAATGCATCCAAGGATTTCAAAATGACTATAAAAAACAAAGCCCATGCAGAGAGGGCTGTGTTTGCCTTGGGTGGGGAGAGGGCATAGACCCGGGAGCTGGGGTGGGGGGGCCGGGCAGGGCTCTGCCTCTGGGTGCTCACAGCCCTTGCTCTTCTGTGTCCAGCTCCCCGAGGGCGCACAGATCTGGGTTTTCTCTCCCTGTGTTTCACGTGTTTTGCTTCCTGTTTTTACACCCTTTCGGTAGTCACCTGTGAAGAAGGTGGTTGGTCAGGGGACTCCATTTACCTATTTTCAAATCACACCCAGTTAGGGCCTCCTCTGTCTCTCTCCAGGGTAAAGAGGTTGCTGAATTTTTCACTCTTCAAACATGCTGTCGTGGATTACAAACAGCTTATATCACCTCAGTTTCTTTTGCTAGAAAATAATCTTTTTAAAAAAATAAATGATGTTAAAAAATGTTTTTAGAATTTCCGACTAAGAGCAGTTTCCAAAGTGTTTCACTTGGCATTGAATTATATGGTGGTGCATCTTTTTTTCGTTCCTGCAGAAACTCTTTGAAAATTTTTACTTGTAAAATTATTGGAAAGACTTTGTTGAGAGTCTGATATAAGGCAGGCATTGCATCAGCAGTGGGGTTCCAAGAGAGGAGTACAACACTGTCCCTGTCTTCTAGTGCTTTCTTATCCATTAGGGGAGTCAGAAATATAAATGCCCTTTAGCACCGTAGGGAGCTCGAGCTCGAGTGCAGGGACTAGGGCTTTAGAGCTCAAGCAACGTCTCTTAAATATCACGAGAATGTCCTTACAAATCAGGCTTGAGTGGACAAAAAATTGTCAAACATAAAGATACCACCAAAATAACAGTCTAAAGTTTGGAGAATGGGCCCCAAGGAAGCACAAAGGACACACAAAAAACAGTAGGAAGAAGGGAAGATGTTGAAAACTCAGACATTTACTTCCTTGAGGCAGAGAGTCAGACCTAATGGCTGTTCTCTCAGAAAGTTCCATTGGCATATCCACCATCACATCCCTAGTCTGAATTATGATCCTGACCATGTTTGCTCCTCCAAAGAAAGGCCAATTTTTCATTCAGAATAAATTAGCCTCGAGTGTGAATTGATTAGCCCACTACGGTCTATAATGCAGCCACTGGATTCACAGAGCCTCAGTCAAGTAATGTGCTGGTGCAAATAAATAAGGATTTGTTTCCACACCCTCTATCAGCCCGACTCAGCGGGGATCCCAACACTGAATTAATTATCCCACTCATAAAACGAAGTGTCCATGTGTCCCCTGTGCTGCCTTGGTCGTATCTCCACTGCCTTTCATTGCTCCATGAAATTACTATAGTATTCGCGGCCAGTGGGTGGAAAGTCGCAATGTTTGCAATTCTTATTTCCAGAACATTGTCATCCCCCCAACTTTGATAAAGCCCAACATGCGTATTCTTTTTTAGCACATTCTCTCGGATTCGCTTGAAAACCAGGCAGAGCAGTGTAGTTAAAGACTCAAATCCCCAACGTTGCAAGCAAATAGAAACCATTTCCTTAATAGAAGAAGTTCAAGAAAAGTGAATCCCTTTTCTTCATTTTTTTTTTTTTTCTTGGAGGCTGCACCTTTATAAATGGCTTGGCCAGATGCCCTTTAAATTAATAGCATACCGAGAGAAGTCTCTTCTGTGGAAGAGGATTTCATCACCATCAAATGTGACTTAGAGTTCCCATTTTTTCCTGAAGTATGCATAATTGAATTTCCAAAGAGTTGGTTTTGGAGGTGCAGGGTGGGGTGAGATGGGGGGTGCCCTTAGCGTGGACTGGGGCCCGGGGCTGCTGAGAAGGGGCCCTCCTCACGCTCAGCCTCCAGGGTGGGGGGGATTGGAGCTGCTGCCCCGTCACACTTGCTGAAGCCTCCAGTCAATTCTGGATGGACGGTTCTTACTTCATGTTTAAGCTACTTTAGTCTCATTTCTAGGCGTCCAATTGTACTTGTCTCTTCCAGGCAATCTTTGAGGTAAACACCTGGTGTTTTATTTGAAGGGCTAGAACCTGAGCCCTCTTAGTCTCTGCGTTTGGGCTTTGCAGCTGGGAAGCATGTTTGCTCACGTTGCGTTTTTACCATCCAGGAAATCCTCCGGGGAATTCAGGGGACATGTGGTACCTTTGAAGTACCACAGGCAATTTTCTCTTTCCTACTTTCCTCCGTGTTTTGTTACATTATTTTAATTGATGTATTTTGTCTGATGTATTATATTAGGAGTGCTTGAAGGATGATGTGTTTAGCATACAATGTCTCTTGTGATTCCATTTCTTTGCAGAAGCACAACGTCTCAGTTTTGACTCTGCTTGCTACCCTTGGTGCTGGGTTACAAGACAAAACAACGCTCTGCGTGTTGTGCAGGGAAAATCACTCAGACATCCCATCTTTCATGTTCCTGCCCCAGAGCTGGAAATTCATCACTCAAATTTGTTTCAAGTTTAAAAACTCTAATATTTATGGCCCATATTTCCTCCCTTTATGAGTCCTGCATGTCTAGTTAAGCCTTTGATGATAGAAATTTCTATATACATTAGTATACAAATGTAGCATGTGGGTAGAAACAGAACTCTTACTATTTAATGAGGGAAAGGCACCCCAGCTCTGGTCAAATGGACCTGATTAGCATGTAATTTAAGTCCAAGAAAGGTAAAGCAAATACCAATCTGGCTAACCTGCGTTTTTACATTGGTTTAAATTCCATTTAATCGTAATTCCTTGAAGAAATGTCCAGAAATAACTGTAGGATTCTCTCTGCCTTGTGACTTGCTCCAGAGAAGAAAGGTGAGAAAGGCCCCGTTTGCCACTAATATTTAAGTCCCGCCAAGTCACAAAGTCCCTGGAAGGAATCTTGAGAATACAAACACACATTTGTTTAAAGTCATCAGATTTTGATCTGAAAGAACAGCAAATACTATTGTAGAAATAATGCGTACAAGTGTAAATAAAACTGTCTGTTCTGGCCATTTGGCATTTCTTTTGGAATTTCTGAGAGTTGCTTTTTTTTTTTTTTTTTTTGCACAAGTGATACATTGCCTACCCACCGGTTTCCCACTTCCCTTTTCCTTTAATATTTAAATTATGTTTAAATGAACCTAGAAACATGCATCCTCCATAAAAGCTTCAAATAATGGATTTATGATGGTCTTCTCTCTGCTTAAGTGATCAGGGAATCTCTGACCTTTGAAAAGGTGGAATAGTTTTTGCTGTGTTAAGTGCAAGCAAGAGGCCCAATCAGCCAATTTATGTTTGATTTTATCTCAAGCATGTCAGTTATTCATCCAACCCAGATTAGGGTGAAAGAGAGGCAGAGAATTGTTGAAATTGGAACAAATAAGAGTTGTTTTCAGGCTGAAAGGTACACAAAGTCCATAAAGAATTCTTATGTATATTTTCTCATAATGAATGGGATTCACAATTTGTGCAATAGGTTGACATAAAGTGTAGTTTGGACTGCACAGCATAGAAGGTTCTGGAATTCCTGAGATGTGACTGCAAGTGGGTAGTTTTATGTTTACCAGGCTGAAAAATGGCCAATTCCCAGCTTGTGTTCTAACAATAGGTGTATCTGACTCCATCTTTTAGGGTTTGAAATCTACACATTTCAGGGAAATACTAGTCCTATGAGAAAATATAAAAGTTTTGATTTACCAAAGTTTGATTTACCATAGAAATCCTCTGCTGTATTATTTGCTGTAAAACCTAAGTCCTCTTAGGACCCAATGAGTCATCTGGCGCCTTCTTTAGAATTTGCTAGAATGAAGTATTGGATTGGGGACCCTTCTCTGCAGCTCAGAATTAATCATCTCTTGAGCCCCACTGCTCTTCTCCGCTCCCCAGCCCACTGTAGCCCCAGCCTGCCCTTCTGTTGTCAAGAAGCAGAACCATTTTGGGGTGCCTGGGTGGCTCGGTCGGTTAAGCGTCCGACCCTTGATTTCGGCTCAGGTCATGATCTTAGGGTTGTGAGGTGGAGTCCCATGTCCCGGGCTTGACATCTGTAAGCATCAACTGCCAAAGCTATTGGTTGCAGGTTGAGTGTGTCTGGGAGGTCCCACGAGAGCAAAATAAGGAACCTGCCAGTCAGAGTCACTGGTGGGGAGAAAGGAAGCTAGTGTGGTAGTATGATTCATGCTGACCCGAACTGTGTTTTTGTGGGAAGCTCATTTTCTTCCTTTGCCCTGTGCTAGTGCATTAGCCCTGACACCCTGCCCAGTATTGTTACAGCAGAGGGTCAGAATTCCTGTATTTGCAAGCATGCTGATGGCTTTTTATCAATAAGTTTGTCTTTGGCCAAAACTGTTCTAAGGGTAAAGTGTTTTTGTTCTGTTAAAGAGATACAAGTCTATTCCTGATTGTGCCACAGGCAGTTCAATTTTTCGATGACTTTAAAACACAGTTCTTAAGTAACTGCAAAAAGGTTAAGTTTTTAACAAAGAACTTTCAGCCTGTTCCTACAACCAGCTTATCAGTCAAAATAGGGCTGAATTCGCCTATGTCCTCTTTCCAGGGGAATTTGGAGTCTAGAAAAGCCCATTTCTGCAGGGGTGTGATGGAGAAAATACAGGGAATAATTGGTTCCATTCATTTTTAAATTCCTTATAAAACCATGAGGAATTAATTCATATTCAAAGAGAACTGAACAAAGCCTCAGAGAAAGCCATTGTGTTTTCACAGAGTTTAGAGGGGGCAAGGGGGAGAGGTAACTCTTGAGCAGTGAT
The DNA here is from genome assembly GCF_029215605.1 of Mirounga angustirostris. Taxonomy (NCBI): domain Eukaryota; kingdom Metazoa; phylum Chordata; class Mammalia; order Carnivora; family Phocidae; genus Mirounga; species Mirounga angustirostris. Next base: position 7,219,530 of record NW_026991719.1, read on the forward strand.
GAGTAGAGTTTTTCATAGCAAGTTCATTCATGAGAATTTCATGTATCACCCAGCAATCCCCAAGCCTGGAGAAAGATCACCATCTCAGGATTCATGTATTTTATCTTATGAATACAACCCACACAAACGTGTATATACATGTGAGGTTCAAGTACATTTACCTCTGTGAGTCTCAATCCTGGTTGTGTATCAGTCACTTCTGGGAATGACTGAGTTGGAAAGGATCCGCTGGGCTGCAGTAACAAACGGTCCCCAAATCTTATGGCTTATTACAGCAAAGGCTTCGTTCTTGCTCACAATATGTATTCATGGGGGCTCACCCATGGCTCTGCCCCCTCTTGTGTTCACTGTGACACCAAGGTGACAGAGCAACCTCTAGTTGGATCACTATTGGTTGTCATGACAGAGAGAAAAGAGAGAGCCTGCTCAAGTTCAGGGGCCAGGGCGAGTCACGGGGGGCGAGTCACAATAGCCACTCTGTGAAGTACACTTCTCCCCAGGGAGCCACGGCAAATCTTTGTGAATCTCTCCCAGAGACATTTCAGGGATACAAATGCCTTTTGACTTCAGATCTGTTTTAGGACGGGACCTGGGGAACTGCATTTTTAAAAGTTCTCTAGCAAGTATGATGAGTAAGCGAGGTTAGGAGACACTGACTTGCATGAGGAAAATCTGTTAGGCCACTGCAGGGAAGATCACATGTTCATGCATGTGTTAGCCAAGCAATCAGATTGACGCATGTTTTATTCCTCTACAGTCATATCTTTAAATAATTAGGAGAATTAAGGGGGGTTAGAAGTTTCTTGCGGGGGGCAGAGGGAGAGGGAGAGAATCTTTTTTTTTAATTTTTTTTAAAGATTTTATTTACTTATTTGACAGAGAGAGACACAGCAAGAGAGGGAACACAGCAGGGGGAGCGGGAGAGGGAGAAGCAGGCTTCCCCGGGGAGTGGGGAGCCCAATGCAGGGCTCGATCCCAGGACCCTGGGATCATGACCTGAGCCGAAGGCAGACGCTTAACGACTGAGCCACCCAGGCGCCCCGAGGGAGAGAATCTTAAGCAGGCTCCACACCAAATGTAGAACCCGACGTGGGGCTCAGTCTCCCAACCCTGAGATCATGACCTGAGCCGAAATCAAGAGTCAGATGCTTAACCGACTGAGTCATCCAGGCACTTCTAGAAGTTTTTTTTTAAAGATTTTATTTATTTATTTGAGAGAGAGAGAATGAGATAGAGAGAGCATGAGAGGGAGGAGGGTCAGAGGGAGAAGCAGACTCCCTGCCGAGCAGGGAGCCCGATGCGGGACTCGATCCCGGGACTCCAGGATCATGACCTGAGCCGAAGGCAGTCGCTTAACCAACTGAGCCACCCAGGCGCCCTAGAAGTTTTTTTTTTTTTAAGTTTCAAAAATCCTTTTCTGATAAGACAGACAATTTAAATATGGAAGTATAAAACAGTCTCAAAGTTGATGTTTGCTTAACAGAACATTGTGATTTATTTGAAGATAAGAGCACCCTCTGGTTATAAAGCACAGAACACCCACAAGTAATGGATGAGAAAGGCATAAAATAATTGATCAGTAAAAAATTTAATTCAATGAGGTTCTGCCTGAGAGGCATGGCCTCACCCTCTGAGTGTTTGGGCTTTTGGTGCTAACGTGACAGTGGTGTTTGCACCATCCGTGTAGGTGAAATAAAATCACGTGTTTGTAGATCCTGGAGTGTTGAGTATCGTGGGCTAACAGTACATAGAGTAATTCCATTTGGATACTCACTGCAAGCATATGACCACGTGAGCCACACCAGTGCAATGGAAAGAACACTGGATTCAAATTAAAAATGTACTTTCTCAGCTCTTAAATACATGTAACACTTCATTGTGCTGTCTCTTCCGACAGTCTTCTCTTTTACTCTGTATGTTAGATATTTAGGTACACTGTACAGGGCATCGTGGTGGACTCCCCAGTATCCAGTTACTCTGCTGGGTAGGAGCTATGCAGTTTGCAACACTGATTCTACTCCAAGCTTCAATATGAGGCTCTGATTAGACCAAACCAATCCCAACCCCCTGGCCTCAGCCAGTAGTTTAGGTAACTCGTGCCTAAGCCAATCAGATCATAGCAATTCCTGACCACAGAGATTGATTCTGGAATTGCCCCATCAGACTGAAGCTGAAGAGTTTTGCTGATGTTCCAGAAAGATGCTGTTTCGAGTTCCGGTGTAAATGAGCTGTCAGCGTGTCCGGGAGTGTGTTTGCCCACCTACTCTGGGCTTGGCTATCAGAGACGATCAGAACCTTCTCTCAAAACTTCGTCAGCCTTGGAAACACTGGCCTCCTACTTGTAGTTCCAAAGCAAGCAGAAAGGTGCTCCGTTAGCTTTCTCCTGCTAATTGCGCATACATGGAGGGACTTGCCAGGGTCTGCTGAGGTTTGAGGAGGAGTGAGGAGCAGGACTATAGTCCTTGAATCACATGCACCGGCCTATTTTTGGACCCATAGATTTTCTTGGGAGAGGAGGAGGGTGGGAAAGAAGATTGGAAAGGCCCTCAGACAATATTAACTCTGGCCCCTTAGTCTAATAAAGTCCCAGTCAATGCCTAGAGAGATGAAATGTCTCACCCCAAGTGACTATAGAGCTAAGTAATTTTAGAGCTTCTGCTCATATTGATTCCTTAGCGACTCCCATTAGGGGATGCCATATACTGAGAGCACTCCAGCCCAGGGCCCCATTGTGCCTTATCTGAACTATCACAGTGGCCTCCTGACTGCTGTCTCTATGTCTACCATAGCACTCCAATCCATTTTCGTACAGGAGTTGGAGGGAGCCTGGTACATCAACAGGAATCACATTCCCTTGAATGTTTTTACCTGATGTCAGCATTCTGACCACTCTGGCCAACCTAGGTAGCCTGTCCTGGCCCAATTCATTGATCAACATTTCCTTTTTCCTCTGGGACCAGTTAGGTCCCACGAGCTCAAACACCCAGACAGGCAATGTTATCCTCTTCCGTGTACTATTTCTAATTTTTTCTGTTATCCCATTTTTGATGAGGTCATTCATTCTCAATCACTTAGTTCTCCAAGTCCCAAGTTATTGATATGGTTAAAAACAGCCTTATATTTTTCTAAGATTACCATACGCAGATATCTTAGCCTGATGAATCTTATTTTTATGGTTAAGATAATTGGTGCCCAGATAGCTCTTGGAGAGTAAACAAAATGTGGTTTTATCCAAGCTCCTGTTGCTCTGGGAACATTCATGCTCCATGTAGTATAGACCAACAGTTTTCTACCTAGGATGATTTCGTGCCCCAGGAATATTTGGAGTCTGGAGGCATTTTGTGTCATCACGACTGCTGGGGAGGTGTTAGTGGCATCTAGTAGACAGAGGCCAAGGATGCTGCCCCACATCTTCCAGTGTACGACAAAGCCCCCCACAACAAAGTCTTGTCCAGCTCAGGACATCGGTAGTGCTGAAGTGGGTAAACCCTGCCATCAATCATGTGATTGTTATGCGTGTGGGCTCTAGTAAACACAGAAGCCATTACCCCCCGCCCGCCATGTTATCCATGCCAATAAATGGACTCTTCTATATCAATCAACTTACTTGATAGGAAATACAAGTCTGTGCTAGTAGGAAGGGAAAAGGCATTTTATAATTTGTAGAAGACAAAAAAAAAAATCACTAAATTATGGACCTGACAGGTCCCCTTCCTCTATGGAAATTAAGGTAGTCCATTTCTCCAAGAAGCTGCTTCTGGAGCGATAGGGAGAGAACAAGACTAACAGCCTTGGGCTCATGATTTCTACCTTCTCTGGAGATGAAAATGGCCACATGCATGTGTGGCCTCCAAATCAATGACAAAAATCTTCACCTTAAACATAACCACAGCCGAAAAATCAGGGCCTTATATAAGAGAACATGTCTGTGATCTTTTTAAAGCCCATATAAGATTTCCATATGCAACAACTACAGTCTCCATTTGAGATCTTCCTGAAACTCAGTGACTCATAGCTTGTCTCTGGATTTTTCTGTAGGTGTTTTATGGGTCAGAAGAAAAGAAAACTGTGGCTCAACACAGGCAAGCAGAAATAACATGAAAGATTGGTGGGCTGGAAGGACAAAGCAGCGGGAAGAAGGAAGCAGGGATGTCTAGCTGGATCGAGCCTCGGACGGAAGTGTAAGATTTGTCAGAAGTCTTCCTGACCCAGCCCTGGGGGGCAGTGAGCAGCAGGAGAGGAGGACATAGCAGCCCAGGGAGGCATCCGGCATCTTGCAAGATGCCTAGTGTTGCAAGAAACAGAAGGGCGTCTGCTGCCCAGGCAACCGCAGGCCTGCCCTCTTGGGGAAGCAGCCCTTTCAGGAGTTTCTGGAAGGCCTGGAGGAGTGGGAGGAGCCTGGAGGGGCAGGATTGGAGCTCTCACTTCCGCTTCCGGCTTGGCTTGCGTGGAAGGATGTCGGTTAGGAGAGCTGACCCTTTGGTGCAGCTGATCAGCGAGCCAGAACTTTCAGAAATACTCAGCCTTTTGGACTTTTTTTGTTGGTGTTTTGCCATTCATATGTCTTCCTTTGTGAGATGACAGTTTTTGAGTTAAACATTGGAAGTCTTCATTTCCAAGCAATTTAAAAGTTACCTTCATTGGGAAGGTCTTTGGACTTTGCATCTTTATCCCTAGCAGAGTTCTCTGGCACATAATAGGTGCCTATTAAGTGTTGAACGAAAGAAAGCCCACTGTTATCTGTGAATGTCTCATCGGGAATTAATTCAGCCCCTTCGATCACATCTCATAACCAGACTGGGGAGCAGTGCAACAGAGGGGTTTGGCAGAGGAATTCTTTTAGTGAAGCAAGGACATAAAACACACCAGATGGGGGCAGGTCCTTAAGATGAAGAGACAGAACAGAGTTGCCTGCTGCACCTTCTAGAATCTAGCGGTTGTCACAGATTTTAAACAATAATTGCAAAGACAAGCTTGGTATTCATGACTTAGCATTCTCATTTTGTCCATTAGCCTCCAGAGAACCAAGACATGTTGGAATTTCTAAGTGTGTTGAATTGCAAATTTAAACCAAACTTAAAATAAGGCTGGGGCGCGTGAACAGACCTGGAAGCTTTTGTTTCTCTCATAGCAAATACGGTAACTCTTGTCATGTGATAAAATATTTTGTGTCTTCAGACACCCCCTCACACCATGTATCAGTGTGCAAATTGGAGCAACCTTTCAAGAGGACAATCTGGCACAGGTATTAGGAGCTTTAAAAGTGCTCTTCTCGGGGCGCCTGGGTGGCTCAGTCAGTTAGTTAAGCATCTGCCTTCGGCGCAGGTCATGATCCCAGGGTCCTGGGATCGAGCCCTGCATCGGGCTCCCTGCTCAGCAGGAAGCCTGCTTCTCCCTCTCCCACTCCCCCTGCTTGTGTTCCCTCTCTCACTGTCACTCTCTCTCTGTCAATTAAATAAATAAAATCTTAAAAAAATAAATAAATAAAAGTGCTCTTCTCATTTGAACAAGTGGTTGCTCATCTAGGAATTCAGGCAAAAGAAGCGAAGATGTACGCATGTAAAGGTGTATCATCAAAGAGCGTTATGGAAGTATTGGAAATTGGGAAGAGACCAATCCAGAGGCCTGGGAAATTGGCTAAATTAGCTAAATAAGTGATGGACCTCCATTAATGCAATGCTAGCTAGTCATACAAACGAGTGCCCTTTCAAGACCATGTAATGATGTGGGCTACTTTTCATGATCCTTTTAGTGATGACGTAGCTTATAAAATGGGGTACTTAATCCATTTCAAGTTTTGTGTAAAAATTGAGGGGGAACAACGTATGCATAGATAAAGAGATCATTGGTGCCTCCCTCTCGGTGACAGGAGAGGGTTTCATTTTTATTTTTTGTACTCTTGTATATCCCACAGTTTTGTTCTGTTTGTTTATTTGTTTGTTTTGTGCATTAACCTGAGTTGACTAGGCCGTTAGAAAAAAATTCTTTCAAAACTCAACTTTACCTCTTTGCTTTGGGTTATAAGAATCACAAATTAGAGCAGTCGCCTGCCCATTCTCGAGGCCATGGGATAAGGTATAGAATTCCATGGGAGCATCATTTACTGCCCCAACAACTCAATGACATTATAAAATTACTGCCTAATGTTCATACAGAGAGCTATTGTTGTTTGTGCGATTTGGGGAAAAAAATAAAATAGAACAACAAAGAGGAAAATGCCACAGAAAGCTATGCCAAAACCTAGGCTTTAAAAAGCCCTTTTCTTCAAACTCAGGCAAACAAGGTGATTTTTTTTATTATGTTATGTTAATCACCATACATTACATCATTGGTTTTTGATGTAGTGTTCCATAATTCATTGTTTGCGTATAACACCCAGTGCTCCATGCAGAACATGCCCTCCTCAATACCCACCACCAGGCTAACCCATTCCCCCACCCCCTCCCCTCTAGAATCCTCAGTTTGTTTTTCAGAGTCCATCGTCTCTCGTGGTTCGTCGCCCCCACAAGGTGATTTTTATATGCAAACCACTGCCCTTTTGCTCTTGAAGATAGTTCTTTCTTTTTCCAATTTTTATTTCATACTTTCAACTATAAAAACTCAGAATTCTGACCCCAATCATCTCGAAAGTATGCAAAGCAAATCAAAAGATTTACAAGCATTTCTCTTTAGTGCATTTGAAGAAATTTGGAACAGAAACTAAAGGTGTGGCTTCCAAAGGAAAGCCTCGTGGTGTTGCAGTTATTAACACTATATTTATGTGATTGTTGTCTCATCTTCTCCAAGAACCAAACAGCAAAGTGTTTATTGTGTCTTCTCTCTGAATAATATGCAAACTCTTTTCTCTTCCTTTTTTTGGTGGTGTGATTATGGGCAAACTCTACAACTGGTGACAATTTCCCCCCACCTCTGACCATTACCGGCATCTGAATGCATCCTCATGAGAGCTATTGGAGTCCAGTCAGGTTCCTTCAGAAGCCAACTCTGAGCCACGGGTTTGAGCACAAGTAATTTATTTGGGAAGTGGTCTCAGGACACTGGTGGGGGAGAGGAGAAGTGAGACAGAGGATCACTAATATAGGGTTTGATATCACACAGATGATCAATGTGGGCAACTGTGGCTTAATTCTGCCGGGCACTCCAAAAATCTGGATAAAACACGTACCTCAGAGTTATCCTGCCTGAAGGACGAGGGAGCTGAGATATTGATACACCAACTCCCATTGGTCATTGGTTGAAACAGCTCTCAGGGGATGGAAATTCCCCAGCTCCCCCCAGTTGCTCTTGCTGCCCCAACAGCAAAGCTCTCTCTGGCAGCCAGAGAATGTTCCAGGCAAGAGGCAGTGCAGGTGCTGGCAGTGGGGAGTTGGCTGGTATACAGTGAAGTGGTCTGAGTGAGGGGACGTGGGTGGGGTACCAACAATGTCCACGACAGATTTGTTCGCCAAATTAGTATTTGGATACAAAATGTATTTTTTCCTGCTGCTCTGTAAAGCTAGGAAGCATACCTAGAAAATTTGGGGGCTATTTAAAGGAGGTAAGATGGTATGATCATGCTTGAGAGTAACTTGTTCTCTGGAAACTTTGAGGAGAGGCATATCCTAGGACCAATCAATTGTCTCCTAGTTTAGAGAAAGTGCCTCATGTGTGTGTCCAGAGAAAGTACAAAATTTCTCTTGCAGCATTTCTGGTAAAGGGGAAAAAATGGAAAAAACCAATTGTCCTTTAACAGAAAAAGCTGAATGCAAAAAGGAAGCTATTGAATGGTGGGCCCAGAATATCACATTTATAATGTTTAAAACATGACAAACAGGATTATATATAGTTTATGAATTCCTATACATGCTATAAAGACATCAAGCATGCATGGGAATGATAAACACCAAATTCTGAAAGCCAGTTAGCTCTCGGGAGGGAAGGAAACAGGTGGGATGAGGAAGAGGGACACGGGGGCTTGAACCACATCCAAAATTATGCTTTTTAAAGAACAATTATCTGAAGCAAATATGGCAAAAGATTAAGATTTGACAAAGACTTCTGTAGGTGCGTGGATGTTGTTTAGAATATCCCCTCTACTTTTCCGTATGCCAGAAACATTTCATACTAAGAAAAAAGTGAAAACAAAAGATTACGTTTGGGGCATCTGGGTGGCTCAGTCATTTAGCGTCTGCCTTCGGCTCAGGTCATGATCCCAGGGTTCTGGGATCGAGCCCCGCAGTGGGATCCCTGCTCAGCGGGGATCCTGCTTCTCCCTCTCCCACTCCCCCTGCTTGTGTTCCCTCTTTCGCTGTCTCTCTCTGTCAAATAAATAAATAAAATATTAAAAAAAAAAGATTACTTTTTTTGTGCCATGCGTAGTTTTGCCATTCTTTGGAAACAGGATTGTGCGATCGAGTGATGGAATTGGGATTTTTTCCCCCACAGTGGATTTCAGTTTGAATGCTGCACTTTGCAGCTTTTATTTCGAATTTTCTAGTTCTACTTCCCAATTCCAAGGTTATGTGAGCTGTGTGATTGTACTCACTTAAGAAATCTATTATTTCCTTTCCCTTCCCAAGGTTTTGGCCCCAGAAAGGGAACTCCTCCAGTGAGCTGCCTGGAAGTACTATGTGGTACTATGTGGCTAAATCCAAGCTGCGGGTCTGAGGCACCAAACAAAACAGCCCTATCTTAGGATGGATCCCTTGCCTGGCTCTGAGCAAGAGAAAGAAAGAGAATTGCTGCTTTGAAAGACCTGGATTCTGGACTTCTGTACGTCTGAGTGTGCATTACATTCCTGTCAAAACCCAGCCATCTGTAACATTCCAAATTTCTGCGTGAAAAGCAATAAAATGAAGAGCCGGTGGGTTCATGATTAGTTACCTGGCGAGGCCGGGAGGCAGATCATACGGAGGGACGATGAATCAGCCTAAGCTTGCCCAGTCTTTGTCGGACAACCTGGCTTCCAGATTTCTCCACACTCCGTCTCTGCTGGCTGTGAGAACAGCCTTAGGCAAAAGGGAGAAGAAAACAAAGTTTGTGTTAAGCACTCCCTCTTCAGTACTTCCGTGTGAGGCCAAACAGAAGCTGGCAAACCCTTTTAAAAATAGAGAATACATTCACACGGTTTAGAGTGCAAAAAGTCCAAAAGGGTTTACAATGTTAAGTCACCTTCTTACCTTCCTTCTCCAGGCACCCGGTCCCCCAGCCTGGAGGCAGCCAACACTGGCAGAATGTTTTATGCACCATTCCAACCATATTTTAGGGCTATCCAAACAAACATGTGAATACATATTTTAAAAAAAAACAGCCCCAAATGCATAGTTCTGTACCTCACGCTTTCCACGGAACACGTAGCTTGGCTATTGCATCATACCAGTATATTAAAATGTTCTCATTTGTAAAAATAATGCAACAATAGTCTATCGTATGGGTGTACCATAATTTATTGAAACAGTTCCCTCTTCATAGTCATACAAGTTCTTTAAAATATTTGGCTATTACAAGTCATACTGCAATGAGTAATCTCCACATACACTAGTAGTTGTAGAATAAGTTCCTGAAAGTAGAATTCTTGGGCCAAAAGCTATATGTATCCATAATTTATTTTTTATTTTATGTTTTTTTGAGATTTTATTTATTCATTTGACATAGAGAGACCGAGCAAAAGTAGGGGGGAGGGGCAGAGGGAAAGGGAGAAGCAGACTCCCCACTGAACAGGGAGCCCGATGCGGGATCCAATCCCAGGACCGCAGGATCCAATCCCAGGACCCCGGGATCATGACCTGAGCCAGAGGCAGACGCCTAACCGACTGAGGCACCCAGGCGCCCCATATGTATTCATAATTATGACTGAAATGGCAACATTGCTCTCCCTAAAAGTGGTACCAGCTCACACCCCCACCAGCAAAGTGAGGGAGTGCTTATTTCTTCAAATGCATTTAATTGACCTTTCTCTTCCTGCCTTTACACCTGTTAAAAGTCATTTTTGACATGGGACATTGCTTTTTAGGTACTAGAAACTTGAAAAAGTACTATTGGTATAACGCATCCAGAGTTGGGGGAAATTACAACATGCTTTGTACTGCAATACTGAGGAGCCAGGAAAGGGAAGGAAAATTATAAAGACAGGAGGGTGACAAGAATAATGAAACAACAGGAGTGAAGACCAGGGAAGCGGGCTGGGTGCAGACAGAAGCTTCGGCGGCGCCTGGGGCTCGAACCCGCATTACTGCGGGCTGTGCTGACTCCGTGATCGCTTTCCACTCACAAATTTCTACGAAGCCGGTTGAAGGTGTGGCAAGTTCATCGTGTGTTTTAATATGTCATAGGGCGGGTCTCCCTGTATTAGTCTGTTTGTTTACCCAAGACATTTTCTGGCTATTTTCTCTTATTTCATTTTCTATATCAACTTTTGTTCTTCTATTAGAAAATATTGGCATTTTTATCGAGGTAGTTTTATATTTCGGGCTGAGTCCGGGGCAACTTGACATCTTTAGTTCGACAATGATTCGACATTTATTGTGCACCTACTGGGTGTCTGCAGTCTTTTGGGCATAGGGATAGAACAGTGAACAAAATGGAACAAAAAATAGTGCCCCAGAAGACATTACTTTTTAGGTGGGGAAAGAGGGAGAGGGAGAAGTAGGGGCTATATACCACATCTTCTGTATCCATTCATCTGTTGATGGATATCTCGGCTCTTTCCACAGTTTGGGTATTGTGGTCATTGTGAAACAGCCACTTTAAATCCAATTTAGTAATTGTCAGATACAAATAGCCCACATAAGAAACGCGAGGCGACCAGGAAAATCATTTGCACTTTATGCAAATAACCATGTGTGACCAGGAGCAAACTATGACATACGAGTTGGGGGAAGGGTGAGGACAATGGGAAGGGAGATGAGTCAGTTCAACAGATAGGAGCCAGGGGCTCTAGCGACCCATCTGACTACAGATGCAAGTGCCTCAAATCGATCTTTTCATCAACACATATTGATTATTGTAGGGGCTCTGCGTCATCCGTGTGGCTACCCAGCATCTCTTGCAAAGCCTTTCTCTGCTCGGGGGAAACACACAGGTTATGAGTTCTCAGTCTCTGACCAATTGTCCTGGTTTGCCTGGGGCCCAGGAGTTTCCCGGGATGTGGGAAAACCAGGAAAATCCAGGACAAGCAGGGTTTAGTCGGTCACCCTAGGTTTTAGCTCTCAGACGTTGAATCGGAGCTAAAACCCGCAGGCTCTTTGGGGGCTAGGATGGAGCATGCAACCAAGACTCTGCCATTTAGCATCTAAAAAGCCACCCAAGACCCAGAGTCAGAGCTGAGCTAGGAAGGAAACAGGCTTGCAGTGAGCTTCTATTGTGCTGGCAGGGAGCCGGTCTGCCTTTCGGGGCGCGGGCAGTGGCTCTAAGTTGGAGTTCCTGACGCAGAAGAGCCGGAGGCTAGAAGCGCTATCATTTGCAATCGAGGGGACGTCCTTGGCAATGGGGGCCCGGGACGGGGGGGGGGGGGGAGGGGGGGCAACAGTACAGCGGCAGGGGCGTCTCCCCCCGAATCCGGCTAATGTGCAGCATGGTTTTGGCATTTTTCCTGGAAGCTACGCCTTGGGTTTGTTTCTCCAGCCTTTCCACGATTCCGGAGCTACTGAGTATCTTTCAATAAACCTTTTCCTGCTTAAACTCACCAGAGAATGGATTCCAGCGTTTGCCAGACAGAATCCTGACCAATAAAATAAAACTTGAGTACTTCATATATGGGATGATGGATACAGCTCCTTTTAAGTGTATACTTTGTTCACGAAAAAGTTTTTTTTTTTTAGATATTTGGAGGGAGAGGCGAGACAAACTGCCTAAGGGAGATTCTGCTATAATTTCAGATTCCGAATATATATATTTATCACATTTCTGGCACTGTAGTACTGATTACTCATGCTCCCTTTGTTCTCTTTTTGGTTTTTTTTTCATACCCTCATGCTCCAGCGGGTTTGCTAAGCAAATAGGTGTATACTGTTACGACACGGGGTGAAAAAATGTGGTGAATATGTGTCAAGTATGTTTATTTCCATTGCTCTATTTTTTCCCCTACTTTTTATGTATTCAGCTCTTTTGCACAATGTCATTCGAAAAGTTTTTTTGGAGGGGGCTGCATTTTCCTAAATTGCAAACCAAATCTTGCATTTTTAAAAAGCAAGCTTTTTATTTTGGAATAGTTTTCAATTTATGGAAAAGTTGCAAAGATAGTAGAGAGAGTTCCCGCCTACCCTTCACCCAGCTTCCCTTAATGTTAACATCTTAGGTAATCATGGCATTGCTCTTCATTTTCCGTGACACCTAAATCACAAAGAAATGTCGGACCTTAAATATCACATACTATCAGTACCTTGTGAGCAACCCCTCATAGATAAACAGAGGACATTTGAATTTTCACAATGTCTTTGTATTTTTTTTTTAAAGATTTACTTATTTATGTGACAGAGAGAGACACAGGGAGAGAGGGAACACAAGCAGGGGGAGTGGGAGAGGGAGAAGCAGGCTTCCTGCTGAGCAGGGAGCCCGATGCGGGGCTCGATCCCAGGACCCTGGGACCATGACCTGAGCCGAAGGCATACACCCAACGACTGAGCCACCCAGGCACCCCTCACAATGTCTTTTTAAGTTCTTCTCACTCTATCTTGCTATATATTTTGACGTGGAAGGCTCTGCTGCCAGACAACTTTGCTCTGTGTAGATCTCATTCTGGGCTTGCCGTTTCTTGTTAGCACCAATGTCCTTGAATGGTGTGTGCAGATCACAGCTAGAACTTGAGGAACCACCCAAGGATACAGTTTGTTGGAGGTAGCCCATTAAGAAGTAAGCTCAGCATTTCAACATCTAGTTTATGCAGATTGGGGAAAAGAGAAGAACTGGTGACAAAGGGGAGATGTTCAATCCACCTGCACATACAGCACACCATCCAGCCAAGATCTGCCAACACTGTTGTGCATATGAGAGGCTCTTGTTCGGATGCGGATTCGGATTCAGCAGACCTTGGGTGGGTGGGTGGGGATTCTGCATTTCTAACGAGCTCCCAGTGATGCTCAGGGTGTTGTCCACAGACCACACTTGGAGTGGCAAGGCCGTGAAGACTGTTGCATTGGTCGTGATGCAACTTTGTAGGTGGCCTTAAAGGAGCCATCCTTGTCATGGATGGTGCTAACCTCAAGACCAGAATCAAATGGATTCGGAGTGACATTGTTTTTCCTGTAACATGGATTTGCATCACGGGCTTATATAATTCTCTTCACATATGGATGGCCTCTGAAAACAGTGAAATATTATTTTAAAAAGTAATAGATTTGGATGACCAATTATGAGCATTTAAGCTCAGACGCTAAGTTCCTGAAGAAGAAGTAAAGGAAGATTTATGGATACTCAAGACCATGGGACTTGAGAGATGTTGGAAATTTTTATGGGTTTGTTGAAAATATCCTCCACAGTCACACGCCACATTAAGGATAAAACATAGGACAGAATGCATTATTTTGTATTAGGACCCAATCTGACATTTCATAGAAGACTTTCATGCAGTTTGATAATACTCGGCAACCATTTATTTAAGGAATCCAAGACTCTGTGACAGTAGAGCAGATAGAGAAAAAGGGTATTTGTGGAGATATTTATAAATCAAATCAGTTCTCAAGTGTGATCAAAAGAATTGATCTTCCTGTTATTTTCAGATTTCCAAGCTAGATTGAAAGTTCAAGTAAGAACAGCTCGAAGATTTGAAATAGAAACTGCTACCAACGATAAAAAATGTGATTTAAGCTTAGGAATAAAAGAACAATTATATGCCAGAGCTACTAGAAATACTTTTGTCTTTATGTGCGATTTATTCTAAAGAACCAAATTTTAAAAACCGTACACAGCATTTCTATTTTCTGTAAGCTATTACCTACCAAATCGTGGAAAGTGGAATCTATGTTGAAAAACAAGTCAAATGCCACAAAACACGCTGAAGGTTACAATTCATCAAAATTCATACCTGCAGAGTCTCCCTCCTACCTGGGAGAAGGAGAGCGTTTTCTATCAACTCCTTGACTAGAAAGTTCAGAGAGTTGAGAGGTGAATGTGTGTCTGCGGGTAACTTGAGTGCCGTAATAATCGCACTGGACGATCCTATGGGAGTCTGTGTGGATTTACGTTACCCAGAGGATCGGGGGCTTCTGGCCATGGGATGCGAGTGAGGGAGACACCCTGAGGGATTCCCCGTTCTGCTGAGGTGGCCCCCGAGCAGTGTGCATGGGACGTATAAGACAAGAGCTGTGAATGTTCCACTCAACATTAAAAGCCCACGGTGGGTTTCTCTCTCCGATTAGGACATACCCCAGATTCTAATCTATTAGATTATTAAACTGATGACTAATAATACTAACAACAGAATTCAGCATAGTATCATATCTAGTGTTGTATATGTTAGTTTCTGATTGCTCTGTAACAAACTTAGAGGCTTCACGAGGCCACGGTCGAGGCACCAGCTGGGTTGTATTCTCATCAGAGGCTGGACTGGCCAAGATTCTGCTTCCCAGCTCCCCCAGGTTGTTAGAAGAATTTGTGGTTGTAGGACTGAGGTCCTGGCATCTTCCTGGCTGTTGGCCAGAAGATGCTCTAAGGTCCTAGAGGCCACTAGCATTTCCCTGCCATGTGGTCTTCCCTTGGGTAGTTCAACAGGTCTGTGTGCCAACAGGGAAGTCTGCTAAGAGGGAGTCTGCTATAATGTAACCACAGGAGTGACATCCTGTCACCTTTGTTATATAACAGCCTAAACATAGAAGTGACATCCCATCCCCTCTGTCATATTAGAAACAAATCCCAGCTTCCATTTGCGCTCAAAAGGAGGGAATTATACAAGAATTACACAAGGAATTATACAAGGAGTCCGTGAGAAATGAGACAAGATGTGGGACACTGCATTACTGTTTTTGTTTGAGTGCTCTACTTCATTCGACATGCTGCCTTTGTTTACCTTTGAGGGCCTGGCTCATAGCAGGTGTGTGATGAACTGAGGGACAGCAATCCTTCTGGAATGGACTTCCTTTTTCTCCCCTCTCTGAGAGGTGAAGCTAGAGGCAAACAGGAAAGGTGTTAAAGGGAAGATACTTCCCATGCTGCCTCCCAAATGAAACCCTGAAACATGACAATATCTATAAAGTTATAAGAAAACTTCAAAATCATACGAAAAATGCTAACTCTGCTGCATCTATCATCTCAGTGATCAGGGGAATCATTTTGTTGGTGTCCGAAGAGTTTCTAAAAAGTTATTATTAAAGGTGACACATAGGGGCGCCTCAGTGGTTCAGTCAGTTAAGCGACTGCCTTCGGCTCAGGTCATGACCCTGGAGTCTCGGGATCGAGCCCTGAATCGGGGTCCCTGCTCAGCGGGGAACCTACTTCTCCCTCTGCCCCTCTCCCCTCTCATGCTCTCTGTCTCTCATTCTCTCTCTCTCAAATAAATAAATAAAATCTTAAAAAAAAAATAAAGGTGACACATAGTATTTCTTTTCTTTTACCAGTCTTAATCAAGAACTCACTTGGTGAATAGGGCGGTATTCACTTGGTATGTTTGTGCCATCTTTCAAAATCTGTTCGTCACTGTGGCTTTTAGATGCCACCAGGGGAAGTGGCATGGGAAGTGGCACAACCCAGCATACAGTTGTCGAGGTTGTGCACTGTAGGACCCCAGGGGTGCCATTTACATAGGCCACAATGTCTGTTTCAACCAGTCCCTCTGAGGGAGGACGGTCCATCACTCACTTCTCCCCAGTGTCAATATTATTCTTAGTAAGAATATTCTGCAGAACAATGGACCATTTCCCATACAAATCCAATTGAGCTTCAAGGCCCCTCAGGTATATTATCCTGATTTTACAGACGAGGAAGCCAAGGCTGAGAGGGTTTACGTAAGTTGCCTGGTACCTAACAGTGTTCAGACACAGCCAGGGCTGGAATTCAAGACTGGGAATTTTAACAAAACATCCCACTTTTCCCAAAAAGTCCCACTTTCCTCCTTATAGATCTGTTTTTGTTTGTTTGTTTGTTCTCATCTGTCCTGCTCATAGCTCTTCTCCAGATCAATTTGGAATATGCACACAGCCCACACAGGTGTTAGAATCTCTCACCCTGTTAGACATTCTTCAACTCACCCTAATCTACAAAAAAGCATTTGGAAAACTGCACCACCTTCTTGGATGGAGGGCTTCTGTTTCGTTCTACCTGTCCATTACATGGCAACACATTCACTTTTGAGTGTCTGGCCCATGGAAGGGAGGTAGACAATGGTCTTTCTGGAATGGGCTTCCTTTTGCTCTCCTTTCAAAAGGACATTGAGCTTAGAATTTGCCAGTTGCTTGGCATCTTGAGCAGAATCCATACATTTTCAGTCCAACAAACGTTCATTGGGCCCAGTGTCCCAGTCACTGAACTAAAGAAATGAAAGCTCTCTCAGTCCTGTCATCAGTGGGGTTGAGTCGCCTCCTCAACCTCCTGGTCACAACAGTGTTGTCCCCAATCCTGTAATGATTCCGTGACTGCCCCATGATTGATTGTATTCATAGTGGCAGACTTCACTGTATCTTCAGGGAAGATATTTTCTTTTTGGTTCTTGCCAGTTGAGTGTGGTTAGAGAGTCAATGATGGAAATTTAAGAGAGTTTTCTTTTTAAAAAACACAGTAGGAGAGAAAAATATTTGGTCAGCTTTTCAAAGTGGAAATAACCATGGGGGAAAATGCTGTAGCAGGTATTTCCCTTGATTTTTTTTTTCAAGTTCATGCTGCATATGTTCTTTAGAAGTAGAAGCAGAAGGGAAATGTGGACGGAAATTCTTTGTCTAGGGTTTCTCACATGAATATGAAAGAGTGACAAAAACTATCCATAGGCTGCCTGCTACCCTTTTAAACTATCTGCTCTTCTCATTTGATTAGTACTGTCAGCCTAGTAGAATGTCGTTGCATTTAATAGCTGGCAAGGTCTACACTGGGTTTATTTACTCACTGTCCCAATGTGGTCTGCTAGATTTTTGTTCGGCAAATATTCACTCCCCTTGCCAGCCTGCCCCGCACCCCCATCACCTGCATGGGAGCTTGGCTAGGGGACCAGCCTGGGCCAGTGGAATGAGGGCAGAGGAGATGATATCTCGGTTCTGAGGCTAGGCCTTAGGAAGATTAGCCCCTCGGGAGCTTCTGACTTCTGCCATAGGAATGATAAGCCCAGGTAGCTGCCACTCCTCCGGCCCGAGCCCCCGAGTACGATGTATGGCCCACACCTGGACTCAGCCTGCCATCTGAAGCAGAGCCCCTCAGCCAGGCTCCAGAAGCAGTGAGCCAGCCGCGAGGGAGAGGGAATGGTTCTTGTCGCAGGCCCCTGACATTTGGGGCCGGCATATTTCATAGCTAATGCAATACACCCGCTGGTAGCAGGGCCACAAAAATCACAGGATGACTGCCTTCATCTACTCCAGCCCTTCTCACACTTGAGCCCATGTCAGAGCCACCCGGAGGGCTTGCGGATCAGATTCCCGGGCCCACCCTCCCCGAGCGCCCAAGTGGGTCGATCTGGGTTGGAGCGCAAGAGTCTGCATGTGTGTCAAGCTTCTTGGTGATGCTGGTGCTGCCAGTCCAAGGATCCACTTTGGGAACCGCTGATGCAAGCCACTGATTACTAATAGGATGAACCATGTTTGGCAGGTTGTGCTGCACAGATAGAAGAAGTTGAGTTCTTCGGATGGAGCCATTTGATGATGTGCCCTAAGCTGGGAACAGGATCCTTTACCTAGAGAATAGCTGCAGTGAAGAGAACACAGGTAATCTTGGCGGTGGGCTGGGGCAGGGGGGCGGGGGGCTTGTCTTAATAATGGATTTTGATCCCCGAAGGAATGGAAAACAAGGCTCTGAAGATAATAACCTGTGAGGAGTAGCCCAGATAGACCGAGGCCCTGAGAGGCCACATGTGGCGGGGGGAGAGGTTCATCAACGAGCATTTTAGTTTTGTTAATAAACATTTATGTGTCTTCTATCCTGGTCTGGAGACATGGAAGATAGGATTGGAACACTTGAGTTTACTGGAACACTTGAAAAAATGTACAATAAAGACCATGAATTTAGGCATCTTTACATCAGGATGAAAAACGAACAACTTAAGGAATCATCTGGAAGTTTTCAAACATCTGCAGACTTGGCCTCATGTTGATTTTGCCTGAATACAATAAGTGTGTAATTTGGAAATGGGAAGAGACAAGTCTAAAACATTAACTGTTGGATCGTCTTGCACATTCCGCTCTCAGTGTAGATGAGGTCCCAGTGGCCTAATGCTGACGTATTTATTGATACAATGAGAGGCAGGAAGCTGATCACAGCTTGGCCAGGCACAATTCCCAGGAAGAAGAGTAATGAAATCAGATCACTTATTTGTAAAATGCATCCAGCTTTGAATTACATGGATTCCCCTGAGAGCCCATATTTGTTATATAATGGAGGACAGTTTATAGAAGTCCCTTGATGGGTGATGGGTAGACAGTCAATTTGATTCTAAATTGATATTATCCTTATTCATATTTACCAATAATCTTTTTTGAAGACAGACATTGCTGACCCAACGCCAATCCTCACCCCCCGAACTCTAGTACCCTGCCTCTCAAACTTTGCGCATGTTGGAATCAAACTGGGGAATTTTGTACATGCGGAAGTCCAGGCCATATCCCAGACCAAGTTCATCAGAATCTGGGGACAGAACTCAGGCATTAGCATGCTTTATAACCCTCCAGGGGATTGCAAAGCACAGTCTTGTTGGGGGACCCGTGCTCACCTTGCTATTCAAAGCGGTGCTTGGAGGAACGGTAATGCCAACTACTGGGAGTTCATTAAATATGCGGAGTCTCAAGCTCCACCCCAGACATACCGAATCAGAATCTACTATTTAGCAAGACCCCCTCCCCCCCACTCAGATGAGTTGCTTGCACAGTGAAGGGTGGATAAAAGTCGCACAGCCCAGCAGCTGTGGATGGAAACCACTGCTGGCCCCAGCTGTGCGGACCCTTTCCTGACCTCCAAGCAAAGTAGATCTTGCTGCTGCCTCCACGCCTGGCAGGGAGCAGGGCGCTGACCCCTCACCTGTCTTGACAAGTGCAGAATGTTTCTCTCCCATTGTTCCTGAGCAAAGATTGGCATTTTTCAAAGGGAGGGGAAAGCAAGAGGGAAGGAAGAAGGAGAAGCAGAGGATAAGAGGCATGGTCACCAACACGTATTTCTTATTTTATCTGGAAACCTCCCACATCAAGCCTTGGCTGTCTCAAATGAAAGGAAAACTCCAGTTCCTTTCACCAACGACCAGGAGAAAAGTAGCTTAGGGTATGCCCCGTATCGAGGTCTGAAGGATGGGAGTTGCATTTCCTTTACCCCTGGGGTCAGGAAGATTTTTCTATGAAAAGCCAGATAGTCAATATTTTTGGCTTTAGGGCTATGTTTTCTGTCGCAACTATTCAATTCTGCCACTATAGTGTGAAAGAAGCCATAGGCAGTATGTAAATGGATGGGCATGACTGTGTTCCAACAAAATTTATTTTCAAAAATAGGCAGCTCTTCCAAAAGAATTAGAAACAGGTACTCAGCCGAATCCTGTATGCAAATGCTCAAGGCAACACAATTCACAATAGCCAAAAAGTGGAAACAACCCAAATGCCCATCAATGGATGAACGAATAAACAATTTGTGGTCTATCCATAAAATGAAATATTATTCAGCCATAAAAATGAATGAAGTGTTGATGCGTGCTACACTGTGGATGGACCTCAAAATCGTGATGCTAGGTTTCCAGTAGAAATCCCTTTCATCCTTTCTTTTCAGTGGATGTTGTTCTTTGAAGGAAACCGTGGTCTATAGAATCACGCACAAATAAAATACTTGCTTTTGCTTTAAGACACTAAGTTTTGGAGTAGCTTGTTATGTAACATAGATGGACTGATAGAGCTTCCATGAAATTCTATATTCCTAGCAAGGAATAGAAGACTGAAGGGTTTTGTGAGATGTTTCCAAGGACTAGGGGAAAAAATGGCTTACATCACTTTCTTTCACATTCTATTGGCCAGAACTTCGTCCTGTGGCCCCATTTAACTAAAAGGGAGTCTGGGAAATGTAGTAGTCCTGTAGTCCCAGGAAGAGGATACAGCACATTATCTGCCATAGCTATTCATAGCTTTTTCTCTCATTTTCCTTCTGGTGGAGGCAACACAATCTCGGTTCTCTTCCTGTAAGTGGCATAGAGCTGTAGCACCGAGGACTTGCAATCTCATTTCTTGACTGATGCATCTTGTTATGTTATGCATCAGGTTAGTACCAAAAACGCTCCCCGCCCCGCAAAATCAGACCTGACATTTTGGCAATCCTGGCAATTCAGACCTGGCGTTTCCCAATGTTGATATCAGGAAATACAAAGAAACAGAGTTGTGTAGAATTCCTCTGCCCTCAAAACCAAAGCTGCTGTCTTAATAGGTATTGTACTTACCTTAATAGGTATACCTTACCTTAATAGGTATTATACTCATAGGTATTATACTTATTAAGTATATTAAGTATATTATTAAGTATATTAATAGGTATTATACTATTAAGTTTCCCCATTAACTTTGTGCCCACCTTCCTGACAACCTTAAGATAGTATATCTTAGTTCTTGTGGTGAGAGAAAATTTTATTTTATTTGCAAAAATAACATACATACAGATATATTTACAGGAACTATTTTTTTTTTTTAATTTTTAATCCGGGCAAAACAATGAATAGGAAACACTACTGAAAAGCCCAAGTTGACATACAGAAGAGAAACAGTTTAGAGGAGGCCAGTTTAAGATTCAAAACGCAGGCTGGCTTGCTGTGGTTTGAAGTTCCAAAGTGGAAAACTGAGGGCTCTCATGCTTTCACATGTCACTATTTCTCTATGATTATTAAAATTTATTTTTGCATTGAAATAATAACAGAAAAAGTAAATCCTTCTCCTGATGCACGATCCCTGCCCATCTTGTTCCCAGGGCACAGTTGCTGGTGTAAGGTTGAGGAGAGAAGGGGAGGAACACAAAGTCTACGGACACACAGAAAATGGCTAATATTAGCGTCTTTTCCACATGGTCTCCTCCAAAGAACAACATCCATTGAAAAGGAAGGATGAAAGGGATTTCTACTGGAAGCCAATTTTATTTTATTTTGTTTGTTTATAACAGAGAGGTGTTGTTTAAAAGAGGAGATGTAAAAGGGAAAATGTGGTAAAATTATAGAAAGACTAAGCGGAAAAGGAATGTTCTGAGCCAATTTCCTCAATTCAATTCACTCAATTCAATTGGCTCGATTCCATTCAAGAAAATCAACAAACATTCACCCAGCATCTATAGTGTATCAACCTTGGGGATGCAATGACAAGTAAGACCCAGTCTGCCAGCAAGTATCTCAGTCCTCGTGTGAAGAAACTTAACCTGGAGATCCAAAATGACTTCTGTAAGTCCTATGACTCGTCGGTGGTGAAAGCAGGACTGACAGCCCTGCCTCAGGCCTCCTGATTCAGCAATGGGCCACACAGGCTATCGCTTCCCTACACCAAATCAGAGGTGACACCAGACAACTCACCCAACTAGTCGTATGCTTCATCTATGCAACGCTCAAAAGAAACCAGCCAAATGAGGTGCTAAATATGAGTGGTGAGATTTTATAAGTAGGGAGAAGGGAAGAAGGACAAAAGGAATAACAATGCCTTAGAAAATTTTGGTGATTTAGACATTAGGGTCAGTCATATCTGATAATGACTGAATTTCCAGGTTTGGAGGAATTGTGGGTCTCTGCAATAAGGTATAGTAATAATGACTGTAGCCATAATATGAGTAGATAATGCTTTTTCAGTGCCTACTATGTACCATTGACTGTTTTAAGGGGCATATTTAAAATAACTCGTTTAAGTCTAAAAACAAAACTACGAGATAAATATTATAATTATCTCCATGTGAGGGCTCTTGCCACACTTTCTTAATGCTGTGTGACAAACCTCCCCAAAACTCAGTGGCTTATAACAACCACCACCTATTACTGCATTTGACCGTATGAGTCAGCTGGCACTTCTGCTGGTCTTGGCTGGGCTTGCTCATTCATCTACAGTCACCTGCAGGTCACCCGGGGAAGCAGATCTAGGATGGCCTCAGCTGCGTTGACTCCACCACATGCTACCCCTCCTCCATATGTCTCTCAGATCCCTTCAGCAGGCTAGCCCAGGCATTTTCCCACGGTAGAGGCAGGGGTGCATGAACAATCAATAGGACAAGAAGAAATGCCCAAGCAATTTTGAAGCCTGCTTGCATCCTACTTGCTGGAAGTCAGGGGAAGCATTGGGATCATCATCACCAACATCTACCACAGAGGTTAAGTAACTTGTTCTTTTGATTAGGATGTGTGCTCACCTGTGGGTAATAGAGGTCCAAAACAACAGTGGGTGGTTACTATTCCATGTAGTCGTCCAAAGATAGGCAGTCCAGGCTTGTACGTTTGGTGTGCTCAAGAAGGCCTCCAGGTTTCTTTTACCTAGTTTCTCTGCCTTCCTCTCAAGAGTGTCCTCTCTGCAGGGTCTGACACTGGTCATCACTTCAACCTTGTTCCAAAGTAAAGATGGCTATCAGGGAGGGAAGAAAAGTATGCCTTCCCTCCCCCTTACAGATATGAGTAGAAATCTCAGGATTTCTACTTTTGGTAGTATGAGCTAGTTGATATGGACCAATCCTCCTACAACTAAAAAGTTAAAACCTAAGAAGAATCCAAGGGCCAGTAAGATATTGAGAAACTCTTGGTCTGACACTCTAGAGCGGCTGCTGACTCAGAAGAGATGAGCACAGCCCTTAGAGCTGTCTTTGTCCTAGGGGATGCTTAGTTGTCCTTCTGGTGACCCTGAGGGACTAGGAGAACAAAGATCTAAATCCTGTTTAGGCTGGGCAGCAAAGGATTGTGCCCTAGAAGTAATGGTAAACTGGAGGTGACCTAACCCTTGCCTCATCTGAAACCCAGCTTTGCAAAACTATGATTTTCCCTCAGAAAAATCTCCCATCTAAACCTTCGATCAAGGCGATGCTAAATTGCAAGCACTAGCACCAGGCACCTAACAGAGATAAACATAACTAAGAAAATCTCA
The DNA here is from genome assembly GCF_029215605.1 of Mirounga angustirostris. Taxonomy (NCBI): domain Eukaryota; kingdom Metazoa; phylum Chordata; class Mammalia; order Carnivora; family Phocidae; genus Mirounga; species Mirounga angustirostris. The sequence continues at coordinate 7,242,692 of NW_026991719.1, forward strand.
CCTTAGTCTTCAAATTATTCCTACAAATAATACTTCTGATATAATATCCAACACATGATCAAAGCTAACTAGACAGCAAGGAAACAAGACCATACAGGCAAGAACTAACAAAAACAATAGACAATAGAAACAGACTTGTAGATTATAATGACTGGAGCTATCAGATACAGACTGTAAAACAGCAAAAATTATTATCATTATACAGCACAGAAGGGGCGCCAGGGTGGCTCAGTTAGTTAAGCATCTGCCTTCGGCTCAGGTCGTGACCCCAGGGTCCTGGGATTGAGCCCCACATCGGGCTCCAGGGAGCCTGCTTCTCCCCTTCCCTCTGCCTGCCATTCCCCCTGTTTATGCTCTCTCTCTTTCTGTCAAATAAATAAATGAAATCTTAAAACAAAAATGACAACAAAGAATATGAAAACAAAATCTAAGAAATTGACAGGGAGCTGGGAGATATAAAAATTGATGTAACAATTTTGTAAAAGAGCCAAATAGAAATTCTAGATTTGAAAAATACAACAATAGAAAATAACAAGAGTAAAAACAGATTGAGAATAAACCCAAAGCAACAGTTCAGACGAAGCACAAGCCAAAGGCTGAAACTCAGAAGAGACAGAAGATAGTGATAAAGCTTAATATATGTTTAATTGGAGTCTCATTAACAGAGGAGAGAGAGGGAGGGAGTGAAATTGGGAAAGAAATAATTTTGAAGTGATGAAGGCTGAGAAACTATAGAAATGATAGAAGACATCAATACACAGAGGCCCACTTCATCCCAAACAGAATTTTTAAAAACCCACATGTAACACATTTTATTAAACTTTAGAAAACAGAATTACTCCATCCTACGCCTTTTGTTCTCATTGTCCAGATCTCGGTCATGTAGCTACAACTACCTGCAGGAGAAGGTGGAAAATGTGGGTTTTACTCTGTTGTTTATTCAGATTTTTATGCTCTGACAAACACTGCGAGTTTATTACCGTGAGAGAGAAGAGACACATCAACACTGACATTGACGTCTTTCCGAGGTCACACAGCTAGTAAGTGGCAGATGGGATATTTGCTTCAGCGTGGTCTGGCTCCATAGCCTGTGCTCTCAGCTGTTTGCTGTACAACCGTGAGACTGCAGTCCAAACGCTTGAGTTTGCAGCCATTTAGCACAAGTCAACAGTGTAATAATTAAGCAAAAGGACTATTAAAGACAGGTGGGAAACAGGATAACCAGACCAAGATCGTGCCAGCAAAAAACTAGCACTTCTCAAATATTTCAGTGTTGTTTATATTTATTAAGAATACGCTGCCCAAGGGTGCCTGGGTGGCTCAGTGGGTTAAGCGTCTGCCTTCGGCTCAGATCATGATCCCAGGGTCCTGGGATCGAGTCCCACATCGGGCTCCCTGCTCAGCAGGAAGCCTGCTTCTCCCTCTCCCGCTCCCCCCGCTTGTGTTCCCTCTCTTGCTGTCTCTCTCTCTGTCAAATAAATAAATAAAAATCTTAAAAAAAAATAATGTTTCTGAGCACAAAAGACAAGGTGTCAGTCTCTTCACGAGTTGAGTCTTTGCATCTCAAAATCAGAATCCCAAGATCGCAAGTAGTAGAAGAGATGAAAAGTTGTTCTTGTCTTTCAGCATCCGAAGTCAATTTCTTTCAAATGTGACCTTAGATATATACCAAATAGAGTCGTGTATTTTTTTTTTTTTTTTGTAAAGTAGCTCTAAGCCAGGCGCTTCGCAAACTAGGACCCACCGGCCAAATTCTTCCTGCCTTCCGTTTCTGTTAATAAAGTTTTATTGGTACACAACCACATCCATTCACATATGTATTACCTATGGCCACTTTTGCACTACAGTGGCAGAACTGAGTAGTCGTGACAGAAACCACATGATTTGCAAAGCCGAAAATATTTACTATCTGGCCCCATTCATAAGCAGTTGGCCGAGCCCTGTTCTAAGCCAATGACAACTTCATGATTCCAGGCAAAGATAAATTCATCTTCATATTCAGCCTCATTATAGAGGAACATCTGGGGTCTTTATCTCCTCTTGGCCTTCTTTATTTTCAGGTGGGAGATTTAAGCATTTTTTTTTTTTATTATTGAGGTAGAGTTGACATATGTTATATTAGTTTCAGGTGTGTGGGGGGGATTTTTGACTGTGTGAAACCTCCTCATGTTTAATGAGCCCCAAGAATTGAACTTGACAATTTTGGATATGGTGTTTAATAAACCAGCATTTCATAAATTCTTTTTTTTTTTCTAAAGATTTTATTCATTTTTTGACAGAGAGAGACACAGTGAGAGAGGGAACACAAGCAAGGGGAGTGGGAGAGGGAGAAGCAGGCTTCCCACCGAGCAGGGAGCCCGATGTGGGGCTCGATCCCAGCACCCTGGGATCATGACCTGAGCCGAAGGCAGACGCATAATGACTGAGCCACCCAGGCGCCCCCAGCATTTCATGAATTCTTAATTTCTTTTTTTTTTTTTTACTGAACTAAATAATTTTCCAAATTTAATTTGGTCAAGTAGCTTGATAAGTGTAGGCAAAATAAAACTGTCTTAGACAAGGAGAACGCATTGCCCCAAAAGACCTGTTTGGTGTAGGTTTCTCCAAAGAAAGGGTGTTTTCTCTACGATGGATGACTGAAAACCAAAGACATGTTCTTCTAAGGTCAGACCATAAGGAATCATAAAATCAATATTTCTAACATTTATGGATTTGCTCTCATTAGTTTTTGGCAATACACGACTTCTTGATTTTTGAAAGAGGTACAAAATGGTGCAGAAAGCTTCTGGAACATGAATAAAATATATATTTTTTTATAATTTTAGTGTAAACAAATTCCAAACATATGGATTACATTTCCTTTTAAAAATAAAGGGTTTTAGCATTTAATGGGAAAAGCGATTTGCAAAGTATGCTTTGGATTTTGCCAAAACCGAATCACTCAAAATGTACAATTAACTCTAAACGAAACCAAACTCAGTAACTGTCTTTGCTTTAGATGACTAAAAAACACATCTCCCATTGTTGTTCATGCCTTTCAGTTCCCAAGTCGAGAAAGGGAAGTCAGAATATGCTGTGAAATGTACTGCTCTTCGTAAAGTCATGCATCAAAATGTAGTTGAACGGGAGAGGGTTTCCCAGGGGAGAACGTGTGACCTTCTCATGTGTAAATCTGGTCTGACTAGTTACCATGTTTAAGAGGAATTACAGAGAGGAACTGACGTGCTTCCTGGTAAGGGATCAAGTTGTTAATTTCCACCGGCTATGAAATGCTTATTTGTGTCCTGAGAGCTAAATAATCTGACAAAAGTCTTCTACATTTTAATGACCTTTTATATTGGTAATGAGAGCAGTAGAGTGGTAATAAACATGCCATTAAAAAACACATAAGGTTTTTTAAGGTTTTTCTCTTAGATCATATTCATTTGCAGAAACAAACATTGCTGTTTTAAAATCAAGTGGGACTGACTGACTAATTGTTGGGGTGAGACACCGAGGACTACTTTCTTTCCTACTTGCAGTTTCCAGTTCGCCATGGCAGGGATCGAACTGACTCTGGGGCGGGCACCCACCCAAACCGGGAGCCCAGGGCTTTTGAGAACTCATGTATCTACCAGTCTCTACTCTGGAAATAATACATGTGCCTCCTCTGAGGAAACATCAATTCAATTATGAATTATGAATTAGGGGTGGTTTGGAATACACAAGTGATCCTCATGAGAATTTAAATTTTAAATGGAACTTAGGCTAGGAGAAGCTCTACAAGCCATTTGCGAAGAGTGGATGAGGGTAATAAATTGAGGAGTGCATTATAATGATGCAAATACATTCTCAGTTCCGGACAGAAGGGGGAAGGCGAAGGGGCACTATTTAAATATTGAAATCTAGGAGCATAATTAGAACAGATGCAAAACCACCGTATACACAGAAGAATAAACAAGGAGAAAAAGGGAGGGAGGGGGCCCTCGGCTTGTTGCCCTCCCAGCCCGCACCACATGCTGAATGAAGCAGCCGTTGGACGGTCTCGCCAAGTCTTTCGTTTTCCAAAGCGCGATCCGGTGAGGAGAGGGATTTCATATTTTCATATCCGTTTCTCCAGCTCTCTGATGCCACGCAAAGGGTGCGAGAGCAAAAGAAAACGTGTAAAACTGGCATTTCAAAGGTCAACTCCTGGCATGTTCCAATAACATATTCTTATTACATTATAAAATAATATTACTATTATTTTATAGTCTCATTAATTCCATGCGACTCACAGTTGTCCACGCTACACATCCACTTCGAAACTGCTCGTCTCTTACAAACATCAGTAAGCCCATTAAATTTAAGTCTGCTATTTTCAAGTTCTACCCGAACCGATCTAAACGCCGAAGCTCTGCTGTTGATGGAGCAGCAGGCGGCAAAAGCAGCAATAATCACCACTGTTCCTTGTGAATCAAATGCTTTTGCAGTTCAGGAGATTGGTCCCAGCAGTCAGATCATGACTTCTTGAGTTGCCCATTATGTGGTTAAAATTTACATAAATATTAGGTACACTCAGTCCCTCCCCTGTGGCTTTTCCAGAAGGACCGCATTCCTGTATATTTATTAGCCACTTTGAAAGCTTCTTGTTGTCATAACTCGCAGAGAAGAGAAGGTCGGAAATATAAAGAAGTCTTAGATTTGTATAAATCAGGGCTGTGTTCATATAATCTTATGAAGATTTAATAAGTAAACACATAGCTGAACTCTAGAAGGCAGTTGGGGCAAGGTTAGCCTTCTCCGTCTCTCTTTCTGGAAAATATCCTTAGGTCACTTCCCTTTCTCTGGTCATTACACACCTCTTCCCCATCTGCCTTGATTTTTAGGGGATACTTTCCCTCCTGATATGGTATCACACATGACCTCTTGTCACCTTCCATCAGAGCCCTTGGCCTGTCTTATTTTAAACTTCCCTCTTGTTCCCCCCAGTCGCCCCCCCTCCCCGCACTGTCCCATTTTCCTGATCAGGACTCACTACTTTTCTCTGGCTGGTTTACTCTTCCATTTCTGGTCCTTGTGGAGGCATCAACACGAGGTTCACGAAATTGTTTCCATTTCCTCCTGGGTCCACGGAAGACTCTTGCATGGGGCGGGCCATGAGATGATGCACAAAGATAGATCGGGGGCAATGGTGACATTTGCCTCTTCTGGGCCTCCTGAAAGTCCTGCAGAATCTTTCACTTCCCTTCCGTCCTCCCTTCACGGATGGGTCGGTTAGAGAGAATTGGGCAGGACGGTTCCAAGCTCTGGAGATCTCTGGAGTTGTAGCGTTGGTGGAAGCCCAAAGGAGAAGGAGCCTGGTTGAAAGAGAGCTGCCCGGGACAGCTGTGTGATGGGGGACATCTGCTCTGCACTTTGTGTCAGCACAGAAGCTTCGATGGTGTTAAGCCACTGATATTTTGGGCTGTCTGTTATGGCAATTTGCCTGTGTTGACTCTTGCAGCGATGCCTTATGTGACCTTCAAGATTCAGCTCGACCATCTTCTCCTCTATGAGATCTTTCCTCTGTGGGCTTCTAGAGCACCTTGGTTTGCTCTAAGAGTACACAGCTTATTCAGTTGTATGAGTTGAAATGCATCTTTTACCTCCAGCCCGTCTTTCTTAAAGACAGTAACGTCGTATTCTAGTGCTTCCTGCGGGGCCTGGCACAGGGCAGAAAGACACTCAGCGAATCTTGGGAGATGTAGCCCTTCCTCGAGAAGAAGCCATCACAATGGGGAGGGGGGGTACTTCAGGCACTGTAGCCCTTGGGGATGGAGAGGACTTGGTGAAAACGGAAGATGTGGGGGCAATGAGCCGCATGCCCTTCAACACCATCACCTACCCTGTTTATTACACATGGAATGCTTTGTCACCATTCACTCCATAGGGAGTGTAAATGAAGGCGGGTTTACATAATGTAGTGATAGGGCTTATATAACCATTTGTTCTCTATGTATCTGTCTTTGTCTGAGCGCTGTTCTAGGCACCAGGGGAAAGGAAGTGAATATGACAGATCAGGTCCTTGCCTTCAGGAGTCTATTTTTTGAACCGTTAGCATTATGATATCTCTTTTGAAAAGCACCTTTCCTTTGCATGAATCATGGGGATGTTGAATAGTGTATGAAGCATAGGGTATTCCTTCTGGGCAAACATAGAGACCAGGTAAACAGTAGGAGCCCCTGGAATTCTAGATGCTATAAATAGGGTATCCATATAATTGCTCATATCCTATCTTCCACTGTTCATTTGGAGGATTTTATTATCTGATTACAGAGGTCACACATGACTTATAATTTAATTTCTCCACCTGCACTTTTTCCTTCTTTTAAATTTTTGAGAGCTCCTTGAGGTTGAAGACTAAGTCTTTAATTCAGTTCAACAAGCAGTTATTGAACACAATGATCTATTTAATTCCTTTGGTGGGGGAAAGATTGCAGACCCCTCTAAATTCCCATTCTGTACTCCTTACAAATAATCCCTGTCAAGAACTGGGCTTTCCTGGGGCACCTGGGTGGCTCAGTCAGTTGAGCATCTATCTGCCTTTGGCTCAGGTCATGATCCTGGAGTTCCAGGATCAAGTCCCGCATCGGGCTTCCTGCTCAGCAGGGAGTCTGCCTCTCCATCTGACCCTCCCCTCTCTCGTACTTCCTCTCTCTCACACTTTCTCTCTCAAGTAAATGAATAAAATCTTAAAAGGAAAAAAAAAAAGAATGGGCTTTCTTTGAAGCATTTATTGCTCAAGTCTTTTTTGCCACATAAGATTTTACTTGTCTCAGATTTCTTTTTCCCATCTTTTCTTCCATACTTCCTTCCCCAACATTTTAATCCCTATTTTTGAAAAATTATATCATTCAATTAGTAAATTAAATCAAATGTTGGATGTCCAAGGGAAATTCCCTCTATAAAGGAATTGTACAGAGAATTCAATCATTTGATTGCATTTACTATCTGTTGTAGAGCAGAACTTTTTAAAAACCAGATTTGATTAAAATAGTAACATGTTTACATTCAGTTCCAATTCATTTCATCTTTTTAATGTAGAGCCTTCCAGAATGAGGTTTCTGAGGCCTACCCCACAACTGCTGCCCAACTTGGTGGGAAGGGACATTCAACAATGTGTCAGAGTAACTCAGGAGAGCAGTTGAGAGCGCTGCAAGGGGGGCAGTTTGCACCCATCTAAGGAGGAGGAGTTGGAAAATCAGAGGGAGGGGAGAGAGAAGTGGGAAGAAGCCACCAGAGCAAGAAGGAATTCAGAGATGCACATGTGATACTCCCCGAGAACACAGAAAATAGAGTTGCCAGATTTGGCCAAGAAACAGTGAAAAGTCTCCAAAAAAATGACAATAACAAAACATAGGATACCCGGTTAAACTTGAATTCCAAATAATTCAATTGCGTGGGACGTACTTCTACTAAAAACCTGTTCGTTGTTTATCTGAAATTCAGATTTAAGTGGGACTCTGTTTTATCTGGTGACTCTAACTAAAAAGCCACTCGGTGTAAAAGTGAAGATGTGTTTTTAAAATCATTTGTGTGCACCCACGATTGGCTTTCTGTCTAGAAATAGTCATCCAAAGGTGCATTATCCTGGATATTGTGAACTAGAACAGCCGGTTAGGTATGACTCACATGTGGGTCCTATCCTTTGCTCCTGGGCTAAGGAGTGTGTCAAATAAAGAATCAAGAAGCGTCATGAAAAGAAATGATTGGTTTCCCAGAAGGGACTGGCCTTGTTGGTGGCACCACCCAGAAGCAAGTTCTTTATAACCCAAAGGAAGACTTCCCAGTGGCGGCGTGAAGAGCCCTGTCCCCAGCCCAGGCTGAAGAGGCTGGAGCAGGCAGAGGGTATAGGGTGAGCTGAGAACAAGTCCCCATGGGTCAGACCTCAGAGACAGGAAGTGGCCCTTGGGAGATGCCTGGGGGAGGATGGGGCACCAGATGGGCACCCTAAGGCAAATTTTTAAAACCTAGGCTCTATTAATATTTTGGACTAGATCACTGTTGTGGGGGCCGTCCTGTTGAGCAGCATCCCTGGCCTCTGTCCACTAGATGCCAGTAGCATCCCTCCCCCTCCAGTTTTGACAACCAAAAATATCTCCAGCAATTGCCAAATGTTGCCTGGTAGGCAACATTGCCCCAGGTTAAAAATCCCTGTCCTATGGAAAGAGAAGCCAAGGAACCAAGAGCAACAACAGAACATACCTAAAAAACAAATGGGGCAGGCAAGGATCTGTAGCAAGGGGAGCAGAGTCCCATAATTATAGCAAAATCTCACCATTGGGTTATTTACTCAGGAAGCCTGCCCCTCCCTACCTGCCGCCCTCCCTCACCACTTGCAGAGCCCGGAGAAATGGCAGCCCATAGGATCTCCGAGGGCATAGGGGGAAGCTTTAAGAGAAGACAGTCATTACTCTCAGAAATTGACCACCACAGCCTCTACCTGATCTTCCTGCTTCCACTCCTTCCTTCTATAGTATCTTCTCCAATCGCCAGGGAAGTCTTTGAAAAAGCAGAAATCAGGCCTCATGACACCCTACATAAGACCCTCCAGTGGCTTCCTGCTACACTCAGATTAAACCCCAACTCTTCCCCATGACTTGCCAGGGCCTGCGTGATCTGGCCCCTGCCTACTTCCCCACCTTCACACTGCCCAGATTGCTCCTTGATTACTACCCCCAACCACATTGGCCTGATTGCTGGTCCTACCCCAGGGCCTTGGGTCATGCTGTCACCCCTGCCTCAGATGCTTACTCTCCACAAGGTCTCTGTTTGAATACTACCTCCTTGAATTTTACCTTCCTAAAATTACCTCCCTAACCACCATGTTTAACTGGCTAGTTAGCAATCTCTTGCAAAAGTTCTGCCTTTGCCCCTTACCATGCTTATTCTTTTTTCATAGATTTCATCCATGTTTATATTTCATTTATATTATCCAATTATTCATTATATTCATTTATACTATTCAATATTTTTGTGCTTACTTTTTTATGGACAATATGTTTACAGGGTTATTTACTTGCCTCTGTCTGCATCTTCAGGGCCTAGAAGAGATCCAGGCACATAGTAGCAACTCAGTAAACATTTGTTGAACAAAAGAGTGATGGGAGCTTGGCAAAGCTAATTACAGAAATGTTGTAATTAGTCGTGTATGTTTAACCTAAGCAGTCATAAATGTGGTTAGCATTTCTCGGTCATCCTCTGTAATCTCTTTGTATTTTGAGTACCACTGGAAAACATCAGATCAATATCATTTACAGTTTAGGAGGAAGGACCCTATGTCCCCAGATGCCCGGGAGTGTCCCAATTTGTGCCTATTGTTCCAATGGAATTATTAATAGCACCGTCACTCCCAAGAACACCCTGGTTTGCACAATAAATTGAATTCATACAGGGTATGGATGTGTCTTTTAACAAGTACGGGCAATGAGTAATAGAGGCTGAAGATAAAAAGGGATGAAAGGGCTGGAACTTTCAGGCGTGACCTCATGGAAGATTTGGAACTAGAATGGAGTCTGGATGGATAGCTAGGAAGAAGGAAGGGCTTTTTTGGATGGAGAAAGTCACACGTGCAAAGGGACAAAGATGAGACTTGGTAAGACCCGGCACACTGTGATGGAAGGTTTAGGCAAGAGAACGATCAGGGGTAAAATTTGAAGGTAAATAAGGGGCAGAAGGGAATGGCCTAGATTCCAAGGCTCAGACTTAGGGCCGCATCCTGTAGGCTGTAACTGTCTATTTAAGGCCAACGGCATGCTCCTATCACTTAAACGCAGGTTTAGATGGCCAGGTTGGAATGTTTGACACTCATTGAAAAAACAATTCCTTAAACACAAATGACTCGCTCAAATCAGTCCCAGATAAGACAGGAGAGAAGATGATATGGGCTTTAGGGGAGCCTAGGGGAGGCAGAGGAGGCTTGTTAACGGCAGCTGTTTCAACAATTAGAATTAAATTCAGCACAATGATTCAATTTAGGTTAACAAAATCGGGTCTTACATTTCACCTTCTTAATAGCTTCCACTCTTCCAGCGAGCCAGGAGAGCTTGGTTTGGGGATAAGTCACTGCCACTCTTGTTTAGTCAACATTAAAACAACAAACCAGAAGAAGAATGTCTGCTCTCGCACTCTTGAGAAAATAATCAAGTCACTCAGGACTTAATCCCCAACCACTGTAGAAAAAGGTGGGCATGGCTGACTCATCACTGAAGTGAGTGATTTTTATTGTTGGGCCAAGTCTTATTTCCAAAATAGGCCAACAACGTTTTGAAGTCTCGTTGAAGCAAACAAATAAACAAGCGAAATCCCTCTTTCAGTCAACTTCACCTCTCTAGAAGTTTTGCTTTTATAAAAAGGATATTTTACCATTCGGATGCATTTTATTCCACGGATACTTTTTCTAGAGCAGATGGATCTCCCCTCTCTTCTTCGTTGGCCAGACACGAAAGAACACTGCTAACACAATGATCCAGCACAGCCACGGATTGTGGCCTGGAGTCTCTAGTCACAGGTGTTTTTACGGAGACATGGTTTTGGGTTTAAAAGCATCTTTGTTCTCCGATTAACCCTCTGGGTTCCTTTAGAGAAAACCTGCTTTATGAAAAGGAGAAAAAACAAAGGCAGAGGCACATAAAGGTCTGATACCATCTCTTACCACCGCAAAGAGGCTAGAGTACGAGGAGCGGGATAAGTTAACCTAATTGTCACCAAAGGGTTTGAACTTTGGCTAAGAGTCCTTTGTCTACTTTTTCAGGAAAAGTCGGGGAAACCAAAGTCCTCTGGTTCTTGCATTTCCATTGCTGTTTGAGATGTTCCATTGCAAAAAAAATCATTCTGTCAGATAAATGATAGAGTGGCCTTTAGATGGCCAAGCCCCATGTGCTGAGCTGACGGCCACAGTAGAGCTGAGGAATCAGTGACAAATGTCTATACACAATAAAATCAAAGATAGTGGGCATGCTTTTTGCAGTGGATTCAATTTAGAACTTTCTGTTGTTTCATTGTTGGCGATGGGCATGGTGGTGGTGTTTCTGGAGATGGGATGAAATTTAGAGCTCTGTTTGGATAGATGTCTTCAACTTGCTTACTGATAGACTAAGAAGATTAGAAACGGAGGTGGAATGAAAATCTACACATACAAAGAACAACAAAAATGAAACGAATCATCTTTAAGAAGTTAACCAATCTCTTTTCAGGGTTGGTTTCTATTTTATTTCCATTAAAAAGAAAAATCCCCAAATTATTGGAAAATAATTAGCTGTTTCCCTCAAAATAAAACGATAGTCCAAAGAGAGCATTTCTACATAATATGGTGGAATTGACATTCTGGAATTTCCAAGGCTAGGGCATAAGAAGCCTTGCCAGGTTCTCTTGGAATGCTTGCTAGTGGGGAAGACTGCCACCATGCTGTGAGGAAGCCCAAGCTAGCATGTGGAGAAGCCACATGGAGAGAGAGGGGTGACCAACCAGCTCCCATAATCCCAGCCATCCCAGGCACCACACGTGTGAGTGCCAAGCCTTCAGATGACGCCAGGCCCAACCTCCATCTGATAGCCATCACTGAGATGAGACTCCGAGCAAGAACCATCAGCTGAACCCAGTCTACCCACAGAACCATAGAGATAGTAATACATGTTTTTAAAAGCCACTAAGTGTTGGGTGGTTTGTTGTGGGGTAATAGATCATTGCAACCGTCCCTGAAAGTAACGTCAACTTGCAAATTTGGTGACGACCAGAGGATAAAAGGATACAGAGGTAGCTGAGAGCCAGGACTTTGGGTTCAAAGCCTGGCCCCACCACTTTGGATACTTACTTGCCCTCTCAAAGCCTTAGCTTCTTATTTGTGAAATGTGGATGATGACAATAGTGTGTTTGAATGGTGCTTGTGAGACACAAATAAATTCCTACAATGTACATAGCACACTGCTTGTCAAAGGGTGCCCACGAAACAAATTTCATCTTATTAATAACGAAAACTGCCCATAAAAACTAAAAGGCTTTGCAGGAGAAAAAAATTCATTTGCTTATTTAAATAAATGAATTCCGTATTTGGATAATTTGTTCTAGTGTTTCTAGTGGGCTCACGCGCTCTTTGGAAAAGAATCATCTCTAAGATGGTAAACTTGGAAAAGGAGCTGGCACATTCAAAGATCGTTTTTCGGAAATGATGTTCTCTCTTATGTTGGTGAAAAACTTAATGTTTCTTCTAAAAACCCACCAGCAGAGAAGCAAACACAGAAATGAGTCTGAAGGCGTCTGTGGCAAAGTTAACTCCACCGGGCCCTGGGTAATGTATACTGTACATTCCAGGAATGGTGCTGCCTTGGAAATTTATTATGTGTAACATTTAATAAAGGGAAGAGTTTAAAAAAACACCCTGGAGATCTGTGTTCTAATTGAGTACCTGCTTTGATGTGTGACTTAGAGCAAGTCACTGGAGCTGTCTCTTATTTCCAACTACTATAAAACAGGATTATGAACACATTCAGAGCATCCTCAGACAGTGAAAAATAAAGGGGAGGCAGAGGACCTGAAAATGTGGATGCTTCAAAGAGAATGGCCAGAGGTGTGTAGGATAATATCATTAGCATCAGAACAATGAGGAGTCCCTGCGAGTTTCAGCAGGGGCTAGACTGGGGCAAGGAGCATGAAAATGTCCTAAAGGCATGGACACTTCCAGCCTGCTACTTACAGATGCCAGAACGAGACTAGAAAGTCCCACCTTCTTACCTGTGGAATAAAGTAGTATATATGATCTATATCTATCTATCTATCTATCTATCTATGGTATATATAGTATATACCATACAGCCCATATACCATATCCAAGTATATGGACATGGGGGTATCACTTAGAAAACTCCAATTGAAATCATACCCACCTGGTTCTGATCAAACACAAGCCTTTAAAATCAGGGGAGCCCATGGTCAAAAAAATTCATCCTACAAAATGTTAAGTGACTGGAGAATTTTCCAATGGCCAGGAAGGGCATGTCTGTTGGATCTAATAACAACAGGGTGTTAACTGCAGAGAGTACTGGCCACATTTTACTGAGAAGGACCCCTTTCATTTTGGGAGAATTGCCACTCTGAAGAAATTGTTGACAAATACATGGTCTTTCTCTAGTATTTGTATTGGAATGTCTATCTCTTAAGTCTTGGTTAGGCCTAAATCACCTTCATCGGCATCATGATTCATCCCAAATTTGGCACATTCTTTTGTAGGCTCTCAAAGTCCCACGTCTCCCCAGATCATATGTGAATTTAGAGATTAACTGATGGGGAGCTGGAGAAAACAAAAGGCACTTCCATTTAAAGATCTTACAGAGACAGACCCCTGATGTATGTTACACTGAGCTCGTTGGAAAAAAACAAGACCCATTCAAATCTCCACACAGCAATCAAGGAGTTTTGTTTCCTAAATGGCCAAGTTGGAGTGGAAACTAGGGAGAGGGTACTCATAAGAGGAGACAGGCAGAGGCCTTGATCCTTGGGCCACCATTTTGGTTAGGCCACCAAGACACCCATGGGTTTTGTAAAAGAAATACCTTATTAAGTATGACAAGAAATCCCCTTGCTCTATGGGTAGAGGTGAGGGGGCTGTTCTAGCAGATGATTGATCCCATATTTGACCATCTTTTTTCTTTTATTAGTCTTCTGGGTTTATTACCTTCCCTTTTGTCAGCTCCTTTTAAAAACATGTTTGGGATTGCAGAACCTTACCATGCAATATGTGTGAGGCTCTTTATGGATTTCATGACACTCCTACCTCCGATGTTCGACAGACTTGTAGGTCACATACCTGAGTCGGTAAACTGTTTCCATAAAGGGCCAGATTATAAATATTTCCGGCTTTGTGGGCTATACAGTCTCTCTCAACTCTGCATTGTAGCATGAAACCAGCCATTGACAAAACATAAAAGGGTGAGCGAGGCTATGTGCCAATAAAACTTTACTTACAAAAATAGGCAGTGGGGTGGATATTGGGCCCATTGGCTGGTGTTTGTAGACCTTCGGTCTAGACTCTTGCTGTTCAAAATGTGCTCCATGGACCAGTGATCCCGGCATCACCCGGGAGCTTCTTAGCAATGCAGAATTCTGGTCCTAGACCTCCTGAATCAGAATCTGCATTTTCACGAGGCCCAGGGGATGCACGGGCATATGAAGGTGCAGCCCTGAGCTGAATGGCATAGGGTTTCCTCAGGGAACAATTCTATGTCCTCCTCTCACTGCCCCTAAATCTATCTTCCTCACCCTGTCCCACCAGATCATATCTCAGGCAGAACCCCTAGTTTTGGAGGGTTTGTTTTGTTTTGTTTTGTTTTGTTTCTTCTGGGCAGCAGAACAGTCTCATTCTTAGCTATTAAGAAGTCTGGTCCAATTGAAACTGATATTTCAAGAGCAAACATTTCAAAGGCTCTCAGCTTTCCCATTGCTCCGCACTCCCAGCTTGGAAACCTTAGTGAAACCTATTTTCAGCCTTTCCCGCCTCTGCTGCCTGAAGCGTCTGCCTCCTCCAGGATCCAGCTGGAGGAGGGAGGGAGATCGGGGAGCAGAGCCTTCTCCTGGTCCCGTGACCTCACGGTCTGGTGTGGGAGCCTCATCGGGCAGTCGTGCAAAAGCTGGCTCTTTCTCCCGTGTGGTGCTTTTGTGGGATGTGGGCCACCTGCCCCCCCGGGACCTCAGGCTCCTCCCGGCTTCCCCACTCCAACCATCCTCTCTCTCGCTTACCTCACAGCCGCTCTGTGGTGGGGCCTTCTCACCCTGGCAGGCGTATCCGTTGGCGGTTGGCCCCGGGGGGCCACCTTCAGCATCACCCGCTCAGCCCCAGGAAAACTTAACCCCTTTCCCCGCCAGGCTCTGGAGGTGTGGGCTGTGCCAACCACCGCAGCTTCTGACTTGTCTTCTCACCTTTGAACTTGCCCAGGCAAGAGTCAGGCACCAGTCTCTGTGGCCCAGATGCTGGGACAGGGGCAGGATCAGAGTCCCCGAGGCTGACTTCTACTCTTGCAGCAGGCAGAGACCGCACGCTGACCGCCCTCCCAAAGGGGACCAGAGCAAACTCGTGACCCTCTCTCTTCTTTCTACGGGCTGCTCCCTTCTCTCAGTGCCCGGCTTCCCCCGCGTGCAGGCAGGTGGCAGGCAATGAGCAAGGGTCCCAGAGTCCGCTTGGAACCACTTAGCAAATCCTCCCTGGATAGTCTAGCTCATTTATTGTCTTCAGCTTCGGGCCCCGGCCAGAAACTGCCCCCAAACAGCCTGTTCAAGAGAGGTCGTTCCAGTCCCTTTATCCCGAGGAGGACAGTGACACTTAGTGAAGTTAAGTGGCTGGCACGGGGGCCCTGGCTAGTAAAGGGCGAGCTGAAGATCTACACCCCTGACTCCAAGGCTGGCCTGCTCCCTTCCCAGAACTGCTCTCTCTTCCAAGCCTTCACTTTATATCCAAGCAGATGGACCCTCTTGATGAACTCTCTTAATTTCCAGCTAAGAAACGTAGCCATTACAGCATCTTTCCCTATTCTGTGGGGTGGAAGATTCAGCAAGCAGATGAATAAGGGGAAATTTTTAAGATTCACTCACTGAAGAGAAGTCAGCCTGTTATATATTTTCTTTGTCGAGAAACCAGGAGCGAACTGACAGGGAAAATGTTTGCCCTGTGAAAAAAGTGGCTCGCCAAACAGAATATATTAAATGATTCCAATTTTGTTTTAAAAATATATGCGCATGCATATAAAAGTGCCTGGGACAATACGTCACATGCTGTCATTCTTGCTGGGCTCTAGGACTTTGGTCATCAGCCTTCTTTGTCTACCCTTTTTATGCTCTTCTAGAGTGTTGGGTGTTTGTTCCAACGCTCATGTTACTTTTATTATAAGGAGTAGGCACACATTTATCTTGACAAAATATAGAAAGGACGGCTGTTTGTTTGTTTTTAGCTTTTGTTACTATCAATTTTCCATTTCCTGTAATTTCAGCATCAACACACAGGACAGCAATAACAGCCTTTAGAATTTTGGCAAGTTCTCTTACCTGGGATCCGTAATCTGTGTCATGTGAAAAAGACAACCATGAATTTGATGAAATGTGATTTCCCGGGAAACGTATGATTTCAGGAAAAAGGATTTACAAAAGAAGAAGAAGAGGAAGATGAAGAAGAAGAAGAAGAAGGAGAAGGAGAAGAAGAAGAAGAAGAAGAAGAAGAAGAAGAAGAAGAAGAAGAAGAAGAAGAAAGGAAGGAAGGAAGGAAGGAAGGAAGGAAGGAAGGAAGGAAGGAAGAAAGAAAGAAAGAAAGAAAGAAAGAAAGAAAGAAAGAAAGAAAGAAAGAAAGAAAGAAAGAAAGAGAAAGAAAGAAAAAGAAAATTAGTTCATTGAGAAAAAAAGTATTTGTGTCGGTTCTGTGTCCGGCAGGAACTTAGGATTGGAATATTCTATGTATATAATGAAGTCGCCAGGAGCCTGATCTGCCTTCACCTTTGATCTGCAGAGGTCAGGGTTTCAACTGGGATGTTTGTTGATTCTCCTGCAGCATTCATTTATTTCTTGGTTTCCTGATGGCCCGTTTGAAAATCAACGAACTCAGTCCCAAACCCACAAACTCGGTTCAGATTGGATGACAGTCCAACCCACTCATCGTAAACTTGAGATGGGTGAGGCCTCGTAATATTGGGGGGCAAGGACATCCATCTCATTACCAAGTCTGAGTGCCCTTCGGCATCCGTCCTTGCCCCTCCCCGCATACCCTTCATTTTATCTTCACCCCAGCCGGAGAACGTCCACCCACACCCTTCCAGGTCCTCCACAGAACTGCCACAGATAGCCCTACTTTCAAGCTCCCATCCCAAGTAGGAAGGAATTCTTCCCTTTTTTATGGCTCGTCACACTTGTGGCTATTTATTTGCGTGTCTTACCTCCCCTGGGACGTTTTGGGACTACGCATTATTAATCACTGGGGTCCCCAAATAGCTTAGTGCAGCGTCTGGCACCAAATGCACACCAAATGCCTTTCCTTTAAGATCTAGTTATTATTTTTCTGCAAGGTATGCAAGCACGCAGTTTAAGGGGTTAAATGGTTCCGCGGGCTTGATTTGAAAAAGCAGCACTCCGCTACCCCCTCTCCTCACTTATTTCCTGCTCCCCAAAGGCAACGACCTTAACTCTTTGGAAATTGATCCTCATGCCTCTAGGTTGTGTGCGTATATTGCTACTTCCTCATTTTTTGATTTCGGCATTACCCATCAGCTTCCATTTTGGAGGCTGAGGATTGAGCTCTCCGCGACTCGCCACCCACTTGCCTCTGCCACCCACACGCACGCCTCCTAGCCTCCAATCCTGGAAGTACAGTCATGCTATAACTTCGGTCCGACCAAGATTCAGTTGGCATGATTGTGACGAGGTAATGCCGGCCCACCCAACTGCTCTCTCTGGGGGTAGAAATAAGCTTTTTATTTTATTTTATTCTATTTTAAGCTTTTTATTTTATTTCACTTTTTATTTTATTGGCTTGGTTTTCTCTGGACGTATCAGATGCATTCGCAGGCACCACCTTGGCTTTAAATCTCTCCTCTTACTGCTTCTGAACACTTCCAGGAAGTCTATCCAGTTCATCTTCTTAGGAAAACCTCTCCCAGAGCTTCCGCCTGCCTTGTCTCTCCACCACCCCGGGGTCTCCTTTCCCCAGAATCTTCAGGCTCCCCTGTACGCCTGGCTCCCATGCCTTGTTTCCTCTGCCTCCTTTCTGATTTTTTCCTTTCTGTGGTGGAGCGCATCCCTTGGTTGGTTCCTGAGAAGGGATGCACGGGAAATAATTTTTTTGAGACACTGTGCGGCAGAAAATGTCTTTACCTTTGACTGATAGTGTTACCTTGCTCTGGGATTCTATGCCGGGGGTCATTTTCCCTCAGAAATGTGAAGGCATTGCTTTAGTCGCTCTCAGCTTCTGGTGGTGCTGCCAAGAAGTTTTATTTTATTTTATTTTATTATTTTATTTTTTTTTAAAGATTTTATTTATTTATTTGAGAGAGAGAGAGAATGAGAGAGAGCGAACACACAAGAGGGGGGAGGGTCAGAGGGAGAAGCAGACTCCCCGCCGAGCAGGGAGCCCGATGCGGGACTCGATCCCGGGACTCCAGGATCATGACCTGAGCCGAAGGCAGTCGCTCAACCAACTGAGCCACCCAGGCGCCCCGCTGCCAAGAAGTTTAATGCTGTTCTGATTCCTGATCATTTGTGTGAACATTGTTCCTCTTTCTTTCCTTTCTCTAGAACTCTGACCATCTTCTCTTGGTGCTCGGTGGCCTTATATTTCACGATGAGGTATCTTGGGGTGAGTCAACTGTCAAACATTACACTGGACACACTGTGGGGGAGCCTTACAAGTCGGACGATCAAACCTCTTGTTCCCAGGAAATTTTTTTGGAATTGTTTCTTTGATAATTTTCAACTCTGCATTTGTAATGTCCTCTACTTTTGCAACCCCTAGTTTTTGAATTTTGTCTCTCCGTTGTTGTGTCCCCTTCCCCTCCCTTTTATCATGTCTTTCTTCTCCCATATTCCTTAACTTCGTCTTTTAAGGCAATTTTGGGGCAGATCTGCTCAATTTCCCTTCCAGTACTTCAAGTCTTTCATTTCAGCTGTTTTATTGTAATCTCGAAAGGCCATTATTCTTAGTCTCTGAGTGGTGCTTTTTCAAAACATCTGTCCTTGTTTCGTGCATGTGATACCGTCTGGTTTTTTTCCCAAGGATATTAACATCCTTGAATTTGCCTACCCCCTTGCATAGCCTCTTTTGCTCCACATCGCTTCTTCTTCCTCTTTTTTTTTTTTAAAGATTTTATTTATTTATTTGACAGAGATAGAGAGAGAACACAAGCAAGGGGAGCAGCAGAGTGAGAGGGAGAAGCAGGCTTCCCGCTGAGCAGGGATCTCGATGTGGGGCTCGATCCCAGGACCCTGGGACCATGACCTGAGCCGAAGGCAGCCGCTTAATCGACTGAACCACCCAGGCGCCCCAGCTTTTTCTTCCTCTTATGTTGCACGCTGCTTCCCTCAAAATCTATCAGTCCTTGACTGTGTGGGTGTGAGAGGGACACCCGGACAGCAGAAAGCTCTGAGCACACGGGTGGAGTGGTTTGCTACAGGCTTCATTCTAGAGGGATTAGAACCTTCTGATGTCAGTATCTGCAGACGTCTTCCTCTCAGATGGAAGAGATTGCTCTGAGGGGACTCCCACAGCCCTGCCTAGTAGGAGCATGCACAGCTAGCAGAATCGGGAGTCGAGTGTGGGAAACAGGGAGAAGGTTAGCGTTGGTGCCTCAGGATTTAGAATATATATGTTTATTAAAATCGCTCTTTCCAACGTGGACTCCTTGCCCTAACCTAGAGTTTCTCAACCTTGGCTCTATTAACATTTGGGGCGGGACAGCTCTTTGTTGTGGATATTTAACAGCATCCTTGGTCTCTACCCACCGGATGTCAGTAGCGTCATTCCCACGCCCCTCAGTGTGATAAACAAAAACGTCTCCCCGAATTGCCAAATGTCCCCTGTGGGGCAGGCACCTCAACCTGAGAAGCACTGCCTTAACTCTACCTGGTGTTTCCCAGGGTAGAAGTTCTCTCTCTTTCCTAAGCATAAGCATATGCTTTCGTTCTGGGTTCAGAGGACATCAAATCCTTAGTTGTCCGGAGGATCCCAAAGTTTAACTGCTTCTTAAATAAACATGCCACTAACCCTTCTATCATTAGCTCCACGTTTGCACTTTTTTTTTTTTTTTTTTGCTGCAGTATCTGAGCCAATCAATTCCTGAGCCTTTGGGGGGTTCTCTAATACCGTTTTTTTCCCTTGGCTTTCTCCATTGCTGATTTAGGTTCCCACTTTCCTGGGCCTGCTAAATCAATTAGCATATCCATCTGCTCACCAGCTGCTGAAATTTTGTTCCTATTATCTCCTCTCTTTTTCTTTGTTGTCCTGGGTTTCTGCCTTTTGTTTTTAAATGTATTTACAGCCATGGGAGGTAAGGACGGGATTTCAGGAAGGGGAAGAGATACACATGTGTATTCTAATTCACTGTCTTTAATGAGAAGCTGAGTCAACCACTTTCAAGTTGTAGAAATGTTATCTACAATAGAATGGGGGCGGCACAGGAGCTGCCTTACACGAGGATTGTAGGAAGGAGTGGAGGCTAATAAGAACATTCAAACTGCCGTATTTAAGTGCTACCCGCCATGTTGGTACTTTGCATCATACTTAGGTACTACCTCGAGGCATTTAAAGGCAGCCTATTTAAGTACTCACAAGACCAACTGCACGTGTCATGTTTCCACCGAATTATGCTGTTAGCACAAAAAGCACTGAAAAGGGAGGTGGGCTTGGGGAAGAAGCCTATTACTCGGCTCCCACTTTGGCTCCGTGATAGGATTCTTTAATAGATGAGTCACTCTTTCCTTTAGGATGTGGCTTACAGTGTTGTGGTATTAATCTCCTCGTGTTCCACGGTTGGGTCATGAGGGTCTGCCCTTCTCTTTCTTGTCTGAGAAAAGCCAGAGAAAAGGAGAATTGGATCTCAGGGAAGCATGGGAATATGGTGGATGTAATACCGCCATTCCAGCGGCCTGGGCTTCAGACCTTTGCCTCCTCTCTGTGTCCCACCCCCACTCCCGTCTATCGCAAGAAGGAGGGCGGTGGGGGGGGGGGGGTTCTTCACAGGCCCCTCCCTTCCACACAGGTTCTGTCCTCTCATTGGTCTATTTTCTCCTCCGGCCCAGTCAGAGGTGTGCAAGGTGGAAGGGTGAGTCCCTTTATTTGTGGCTCGACTGCTTTATCTAATTCAGGGAGATGAATTCAGCAGATTATTGCAGTCTTCTGACTACGTTCTGCTGACCGGCACAAAGTTATCACTAATGTGGAATACGCTTTACAACAATATGTACTCTTTGCCTGAATCCTAAATATGATTAGTTTGACTTCTTAACCTTTCTTTTTCCAAAAATAAAATAAAATAAAATAAAATAAAATAAAATAATATTTTGTAGGAAAAGTCCTGATATGGATTTTCCTCTTCCTCTGAGATTAGGTAAACCCAAACAGAACTTTAAGTAAACTCCTATTAATCTTCTTTTTTTTTTTTTTAAAGATTTTATTTATTTATTTGAGACAGAATGAGAGAGAGAGCACATGAGAGGGGGGAGGAGGGTCAGAGGGAGAAGCAGACTCCCTGCCGAGCAGGGAGCCCGATGCGGGACTCGATCCAGGGACTCCAGGATCATGACCTGAGCCGAAGGCAGTCGCTTAACCAACTGAGCCACCCAGGCGCCCCACTCCTATTAATCTTCTTATAAAACATTTCTCACACGTTTATAAGTAATACAGAGATCATGGAGGTTTTTAGTGCTATCACAAACATTCTCCTCTCTTTCCTGGCATGCCACAGGATGTCACTCCTTTAATTGCTCTAAGGTAGGTATGGTCAGATGACTTGCATCGGTGAAGAAAATGAGAGGATACGCTTTTTTTTTTTTTTTTTAAGATTTTATTTTTTTATTTGACAGAGAGAGACACAGTGAGAGAGGGAACACAAGCAGGGAGTGGGAGAGGGAGAAGCAGGCTTCCCGCCGAGCAGGGAGCCCGATGTGGGGCTTGATCCCAGGACCCTGGGACCATGATCTGAGCCGAAGGCAGACGCTTTAACGACTGAGCCACCCAGGCGCCCCGAGAGGATATGCTTTAAGAGTCCGTATGTGATTTAACATTTACCCTTTGCTTATCTTATTTATCACAGAAGAATGTCCAGATGGGGTGTCCTTCAGCCTGGTTTCCTGAGGGACTTCAATGGGCATAAACCCACGCAAACTTATGTTGAACAGGTAATATAGAAAGAGAATGATATTTTTGTTGGGTGAAACACTGAGATGTGGGGGCTGTTTGTTACTGTAGTATAATCTAGTTTCTACTGACTACTACAGACTTGATACTTGATGGAGTTTGTATAATTCAGAAACATTAATAATATTTTCCAGGGAAATACACATGTGTAAGACAGATAGAAGCAAAACTACTTTGCTTGGAGATGGGTTGGGAGTCTGGAGACCTGGCTTTGCTATTCCTTCCCTCCCTGTGTACTTCTGAAATACCATCTCACAATCTTATCCAAACACAGTTTGAAAATCAAAGACTTCCAAACAAATACCAAGAAGTTCTCACGATAAGAGTTTTATGCGTTCTTTTCATTCAAAAGCAATGTGAAAAATCTATGCCATAACCACTCAATAATAAGCTAAAACTAATTATAATCAGGCAAATGAAATAAAAACTGAAACAACCGGGGTCTTTTCCCAGGGAATATGTCCTAATCACATACACATGCTTTCAGTATGAAGCCAAGGTTCTGTGTTTGCTTTTCCATACACAGCAGAACTTTGAGACCAGGACTGAATATCTGTATGGGAACCGGGAGACGCCATGTTCAGTTGTCCTGCCCCAGGGTCTGCTCTCATCTTCTTCTCCTCACCTGATTCCTCATTTCCATGTGAGTTCTGCTGTCAGCTTAGTGATTACATTTTAGTCACAGCTAAAGGTTTCAATGCTTTCAAGCATCCTTAAATGTTACGGTGTCTTAGTTCTTTGAGAATCTGATTTAAACCATGGACTCCAGAAAAAAAAAAAAAATCAAATACACACTTAATATGTATATCAGATTGCTGGAGTTTGAATAAATCTTGATCGGGTCGTTCTCTAAATCTACCCAGAATGAATTTGGCCTCTTGAAGATGTGTGTATTTCTGTATTTGGTCAAGATGTATGTGAAAGGACACTATATTTAATAGTTTCACATATTGGCTAATATTTCAAGAGCATCTCAAATGGTAGAACTCATTAATTCCATATCTTTATTGGGGTGAAATATATATGACATAAAATTTATCATTTTTAGTGCATACTGCAATGGCGTTGAATATATTCACATTGTTGTGCGACCGTCATTACCATCCGTCTCCAGAACTTTTTTCATCTTTCCAAACTGAAACTGTCCTCATTAAATACTAATTTCTCATTCTCCCCTCTCCCAGCCTCTGACAATCACCATTCTACTTTCTGTCTCTATGAAAGTGACTACTCCAGGTACCTCATTACAAGTGGAATCATATAGTACTTGTCTTTTTGTGACTGGCTTATTTCACTCAGCATTATGTCGTTAAGGTTCATCCATGTTGTAGCAGGTGTGAGAATTTCCTTCCTTTTTAAGGGTGAATCATATTCCATTGAGTGTATAGACCACATTTTCTTTATCCATATATCCATCGATGGGCACTTTAGTTGCCTCTACCTTTTAGCTATTATGAATAATGCTGCTCTAAACATAGGTGTACAAATACATATTCAAGTCCCTGCTTTCAATTCTTTTGTGTATACACCCGGAAGTGGACTTGCTGGAACAGATGGTCCTTCTATTTTTACTTTTTGGAGGAACTGCCATGTTGCTATCCACAGCAGCTGCACCATTTTACATTCCTACCAGCAATGCAGGAGGGTGCCAATTTCTCTATGTGTTGCCAACACTTGTTATTTTCTGGGTTGTTTTTTTTTTTTTTCATAGTGGCCATCCTAATGGATGGGAAATGATATCTCATTGTGGTTTTGATTGTCATTTCCCCAATGATTAGTGATGTTGAGCATCTTTTCATATGTTTGTTGGCCATTTTTATATTTTTGGAGAAATGTCTACTCTAGTCCTTTGCTCATTTTTAATTGGGTTTTTTGATTGTCGACTTGTAGGACTTCTTCATAAATTCTAGATATTAACCCTTTATCAGAGAGATGATTTGCAAATATTTTCTCCAATCCCATGGGTTGCCTTTTCACTCTGTTGATGGTGGACTTCGATGCACAAAAGTTTTGAATTTTGATGTACGCCCATTTGTCTGTTTTTTTTTTTTTTTCAGCGTCATATCCAAAACATCATTGCCAAATCTAGTGCTGTGACGCTTTCCTTTCATGGTTTCTTCTAAGAGTTTTATAGTTTTAGCTCTTATGTTTATAAGTCTTTGACCCATTTTGAGTTAATTTTTGTATATGATATAAGGGCTTAACTTTATTCTTTTGCATGTGGATATCCAATTTTCCCAACGCCATTGATTGAAAAGACTGTCTTTCCTCCCATTGAATAGACTTGGCACTCTTTTAAAAAAATCATTGGAGGGCGCCTGGGTGGCTCAGTCGTTAAGCGTCTGCCTTCGGCTCAGGTCATGATCCCAGGGTCCTGGGATCGAGTCCCACATTGGGCTCCCTGCTCCGCGGGAAGCCTGCTTCTCCCTCTCCCACTCCCCCTGCTTGTGTTCCTGCTCTCGCTGTCTCTCTCTCTGTCAAATAAATAAAATCTTTAAAAAAAAAAAAAATCATTGGACTGTCTATGCAAGGGTTTATTTCTGGGCTCTTTTCTATTCCATTCGTCTATTTGTCTGTCTTTACACTAGTACCACACTGTTTTGATTTCTGTAGCTTACATAATATATTTTGAAGTCAAGGAGTATGATGTTTCCAAATCTGTTCCTCTTTTTCAAGACTGTTTTGGCTATTTAGGGACCCTTGAGAGTCTATACTAATTTTAGGATAGATTTTTCTCTTTCTTCAAAAAAAAATCAGGGGGATTTCTATAGGGATTGCACCGAATCTGTAGATCGCTGAGTGTAGCCATCTTAACAATGTTAAGTCTTTCGATCCACGAACACAGGATGTGTCTCCAATTATTTGTGTCCTCCTTAATTTCTTTGTGCATTGTTTTGTAGTTTTCAGTGTAAAAATCTTTCAGATCCTTAAGTCTGTTCCTAAGTATTTTATTCCTTTTGATGCTATTGTAAGTGGAATTATTTTTCTAATTTCCTTTTCAAGTTGTTCATTGTTAGTGTATAAAAACACAACTGATTTTTGCATGTTGATTTTGTAGTGGACAACTTTGTTGAATTCATTTATTAGTTCTACCAATTTTTCAAGGAATGTTTAGGATTTTCTATATACAAGGTCATGTCATCTGCGAACAGAGATACTGTCGTTCTTATCCAGTTTGGATGTCTTTTATTTCTTTTTCTTACCTGATCTCTCTGGCTAGGACTTCTAGTACTATATTGAATAGAAGTGGTAAAAATGGGCTCCCCCCCCGCCTTGTTTCTGATCTTAGAGGAAAAGTTTTCAGTCTTTCACCATTGAGTATGGTGTTCACTGTGAGTGTTTCACATATGGCCTTTATTATGTTGAAATTACTTTCTTTTATTCCTAGTTTTTTTAATGTTTTTCTCATAAAAGTGTGTTGAATTTTGTCAAATGCTTTTTCTGCATCAATAGAGATGATCATGTGGGTTTTTTTTTTTTTTCATTATTTCAGTGTGGTGTATTACATTGATTCCATATCTTTTAAAACATAGGGTTAAAAATATTTTCAAATAAAAAAATTGTTCTAGCTCTATCACTAAAGTGACCTGGAAGCCAACTACTAGCACACATGTAGAAGTCCTTACTATATGCCCCGAATGCCCGGATTTGGGCTTCTAATTCTATTTTCCATCAAAAGAGCATTTTGTGTGGATAAAGAATATGTGGTATATATATACAATGGAATATTATGCAGCCATCAAAAGGAATGAGATCTTGCCATTTGCAATGACGTGGATGGAACTGGAGGGTGTTATGCTGAACGAAATAAGTCAATCAGAGAAAGACATGTATCATATGACCTCACTGATACGAGGAATTCTTAATCTCAGGAAACAAACTGAGGGTTGCTGGAGTGGGGGGTGGGGTGGGAGGGATGGGGTGACTGGGTGATAGACACTGGGGAGGGTATGTGCTCTGGTAAGCGCTGTGAATTGTGCAAGACTATTGAATCTCAGATCTGTACCTCTGAAACAAATAATGCAATATATGTTAAGAAAAAAAAAGAAGAAGAAGAAGAAGAAGAAGGTAGCAGGAGGGGAAGAATGAAGGGGGGAAATCGGAGGGGGAGACGAACCATGAGAGACGATGGACTCTGAAAAACAAACTGAGGGTTCTGGGCGGTGGGGGAGGTTGGGTTAGCCTGGTGATAGGTATTAAGGAGGGCACGTACTGCATGGATCACTGGGTGTTATGCACAATGAATCATGGAACACTACATCAAAAACTAATGTTGTAATGTATGGGGATTAACATAACAATAAAAAATTTTTTAAAAAAGAGCATTTTGGGAGTATTGGATATCATATCCTCCCTCAGGGGAAAACAGGGGGCGTATAAAATATTTGTTTTTACCAGACAGTTGTGTCTTTGGAAGGCTGAGTCCATGATGAATACTAAAAAGGAGAACAATGAATATAAAGTGTCCAAAAGGAAGTCATAATAAAAAATAAAGATGACAAGGATGGGAAATATTCCATGAATTTTATTACAGAGGGGAGTATTGACCTAAAAAGGTATCTGTAGAGAAGCTGCTGATATGCTGGGGGTTGCCACCACTCTCAAGAAAATTGAAATCACCAGATTTTAGTTATGGTGGCAGAGCCGGGGTGATGTTGACAGAATGAAGGGATGGGCTACATGGAGACTCAAAAATGTAAGGATTTTGCCTGTGTGTCGTCAGCGCTGTTTGGAGGGTCTGGGCTGATGTTCTCACCATCCATCAGACATCCTACTTCAGGAAAGGTCGAGAACTGGACCTTGTTGCAAGCACTCCATCAAGGTGTGCACATCCAGTACCTGGTCTGAGCTGCAAGCTGGCCTCTCTCCCTAAAGCAACGGTTCCCACCATTCTTTGGGGGAATATCCATACACCCTCCTCAAAGCAACAGGAAGGTACTCTGGCAAGGTACTCCACCAGAAGCAGGGGAATGAGAATTTCCTGGGGACACATGTGCCAGGGAAAAGCCCCCCAAGTGATGCAGACCCTCCCCCTCCTACTTGGGAGGAGCTGACCCCCTCTGTGGAGAATCACGCTTCCCACCAACGTAATTGCAAGGGCTTCAACTTCTGCAGCAGTAAAGGTAATAGTCCATGAAACAGCCCGGAGTATCTGGTTTCCAAAAGGAACTTCACGTACGAGTTTAAAGAATTTAAAATAAGGACATTATGATTTAAGTGATTAAAGTATACTAATTAAATCATCTTACAGGCAAAACTCCAAAGTCCTTAGTTTCTTGGTGTAGATAAAACAATTCCATGAAATTTCGTTAAACTACTGAAAGAGCTGTTGGCAACGAAAGTAGTGGGCTTGAAGAGAGCTGGTTTGCATTGTATTAATCGGGGAATTAAACAAAATGCGTGAAATGCCAGTGGTTCATAATAGATCTTTCTTTTTCCCGTAGTGCGCCTAGGCCAGCCGGGAAGGAGGAACGTTGCGTGTTGTGTCCCTCGCTGGTGATTTCCGTGTGTCGGGCAGGGTGCTGGGCTGTAGCCTGGCCCAGGGAAAGAGGGCTATCATCCTGGGCACTGGCTCGCACCCCACACCATGCCAGGGGTTCTTTTCAGTGACGAGATTAGAAATTACACTCCCGGGCACCTGGGTGGCTCAGTTGGTTAAGCGACTGCCTTCGGCTCAGGTCATGACCCTGGAGTCCCGGGATCGAGTCCCGCATCGGGCTCCCTGCTCAGCAGGGAGCCTGCTTCTCCCTCTGACCCTCTCCCCTCTCATGCTGTTTCTCTCTCGCTTGCTCTCTAATAAATAAATAAATAAAATCTTTAAAAAAAAAAAAAAGAAATTACACTCCCTGATCTGGTTTGGGAATTGAGATTCCAAAAGGTGAGGAAATAGAACATTTCTCAGGCAATATGGACAGTTCCACAAAGCTCTCCCGTGGGTGCTCCTCTTGTGGAACTAATTGCTACCTTTTTGTTACTTCCATTAGCATTTTATGGGCGCTGTTACCCCACTACTGCTTTTATTGTTGTCCTGACAGGATTATCGCTCCCCTGGGAGCTTGTGAGGCCCTCGAGCACAGTGACTACACTCCATCGCCCTCAGAGCCCTCTGGGCACCCCGGCCCAGGCTTCCCGAGCTGAGGGGCCTTGGCTGGCAAGAGGCTGAGCCGAGCATGCGAAGAGGGCTAAAGGAAATCGGATCAGCAGGCTGTACGCACCAGGCTTGCCGTCAGTTCCCAAACCCTTCCTGTTTCCTAACCTCGCAGCCCGCGGTTTTCTGGGCGTGTTTCTAGAGCCGTCGCATTGAGTCGCTCAGCTGTACTATAAACTTCCAAATACATTCCTCTTCTCTTTAAGATCTCCAGAGTTGAGTTTCTTTTTTTTTTTTTTTAAGATTTTATTTATTTATTTGTCAGAGAGAGAGAGCGAGAGAGCACGTACAAGCAGGGGGAGCGGCAGAGGCAGAGGGAAAAGCAGACTCCCCGCTGAGCGGGGAGCCTGATGCGGGGCTCGATCCCAGGACCCCAGGATCATGACCCGAGCCGAAGGCAGACGCTTAACCAACTGAGCCACCCAGGTGTCCCCAGAGTTGAGTTTCTGTGCTTGAAACCAAACACAGGGCCTGAGACATTCTCCCACAGTTATCTGGCCTTCTCTCCCTTCATGCCTTTGCCCCCAATCACCCTGCTTCCTCTGTCATGTGAGGTGATGGGAGTCACATACTCTAAGAGCCATGGGAACTCCCGGAGCCATGGGGCTCCCAGGCAATTGACTCTGGGATCAAATTCCCTGTCACCTCGTGTTGGACCTTGGGCAAGTGGATGTCCAGTTACGCAGGATGAAGTGGACACCATGTCTTCCTTGGGAAGTTGCTCTGAGGATCAAGGTAGCTAATGTACACCAGGCATACAGCTCAGGAGACACTGGTTACCCAGCTCCTGACTCCCCATCCTCAGTTAGCGGTGACTGAGTCATTGCCATGGATACTGTGACCATGTAAATCCTTAATTATTTCTCTTCTTAGGTACCGATGCCTTAGTTTACCCTGATGCAGGGAAAGCACCTGACCTCCCCTGGCCTATGCAGAGGATTTGAACTTCTATTGCTTGACTCTGGGGAGGGTGTAAGGAAGCAAGACTTTGCTCTGGATGGCACGACCTCAGGAAGCAGGGCTAATTCTGGGCTTGGGTATTGCAATAAATCTCAACCAGGAGGAGGGAAGACGAGAACAAGGCCAAGGCTGTACTTGATAAAGAAGCAGCAGTCACTCATAGTAGCCAGGGGAGGGGGAGGCTTTCTATTTTGTGGCTTGGACAATGTCCGTGTTTTGTCTATGACCCAACATGTTTACGGAGGAGTCTTGTTGTTGTCTTCATTCATCCTGGTCACAGGGTGGCCTTGTCTGATGTTAATGTTCTATGAAACCGTGCCTGTTCGAGAGGAGAACACCCAGGCCTAGCTGGGAGTGCCTGCTAGCTCCTGATGTCAGGGGCTCCTTCTCTTTTTCTCAACAGTAATTCAAGCTGAAATTGTCCCGTCGGTCAGGCTACAGCTATCAATTATATGGAAAATTTTCTACGTCATGGTTTTGGTTTCTCAAGCCTTTATAATTATAGCAGACTTCAATTTCCTGTCTTCATGGAGTGAAAATCCTACTCATGGAGACCCTGTTATTGGAGGAGTCTCGACCCACAGGATACAGATCGAATTCTTTTACTCTTCGTGATAACTGCTAACCAGCACGCCGCCCTCTTCCTGGGCAGCGAGCTCTTGAATATTCCGTTCAAGCTAATGTCGTGACTTTTGTCTCTTGCAGTGATTTCAACGGCCTTGATGAGATTGGATCCTGAGCATTTTTAAGGCAGTACTGTGCCAGGCCGTTCAGAGTTCTCGTTGCCTGCAGCTCAAGGTCAGGGTTGTGGCTCTAGCCACCTCTGTGGGCAGCCACTTGCCAGACCCAGCACTTTCTGGCTCCAGCCGAAGGTTCCACGGGCATGGTCCCTCTGATAAGCACGCCTCTTTGCCCCTTCCTTGGGGTAAGTCTGCAATCCTAATGCCAACAAATCTGGGACTGGCCGGCACAGGTGGGATCCTTCTTCCAAACGCATTGGGAGCCGCCCCCCGCCCCCCCCCCCTTGCACGTGAACATCCTCCCCCACCCCCCCAACCCCCCGGCCAGGGGCTCCTCTCTCCACTCCCGTGACAGTGACCGGGGGCGGGACTGCAGGCCTAGGAGTTAAGGAAGTATTCTACCACACAAGATGGCATGTTCCACGCCCCCCTTGCAGGGAGTCGTGAGAGATTTTTCCAGGGAGTTCTCTCCCTCGGTTTTGGGAAGGAATCTGGTCCAGGAGCTCCGCCGCTTCCTGAAGCGGGGGCAGCATCTTGCCTTTACACCTGCATCTCTCATTAAGACCTCCTCGGCCTCCTCCGGGGCTGTGTCCATTCTGCTGACAGGGGCGCTCTCAGTGGGACCCCAAGGGGACTAGGTGGCTACCCGCAGTTTTTGATATGTTGGGTTAAATAAAATATGCTATTGAAATTAAGTTTACTTGTTCCCTTTAAGTATTTCTTTTACATTTTAAAAATTATTTGTTTCTTTATTATCGTAGTTGACATGCCGTGTTATATTAGTTTCAGGTGGACAGCATACTGATTCAACAATTCTGTACTTGATTCAGTGCTCAGCACCGTGTAGTCACCATCTGTCACCATACAACATTATTACAGTATAAATTTAACACTACCTATGTGGATCCCATTATATTTCTATCGGGCAGGGCTCTTCTAGACCACGTGTTGGCAAACCGTGGCCCACTGGCCAAATCCAGCTCACCACCTGTTTGCGTAAATAAAATTTTATTGGAATACAGCCATGCCATTTGTTTTCGTTTGTACAGCAGCTGAGTTGAGTAGTGGAGACCCAGAGACCGTCGGCCCGTGAAGCCCCAAATATTTGCCATTTGGTCCTTCACAGACACTGTCAACCCCTGTGCTAAGACTAGCGGATAAAATGTACTTTCTACATTTGTGGAATGTATTGAGTCTTTAATTCGATATTAAATACATATTATCGTCTTTTATCTCCCAGAAAATGGATGCATTTCGGCTAATGGCATATTAAGGTGAGCAGTTAGATAACCAGAACACCCCGCCGCCCAAGTTAGCGGGTGATGGAGAATTTGCTCCATTTA
Source organism: Mirounga angustirostris (assembly GCF_029215605.1). Classification (NCBI taxonomy): domain Eukaryota; kingdom Metazoa; phylum Chordata; class Mammalia; order Carnivora; family Phocidae; genus Mirounga; species Mirounga angustirostris. The sequence goes on from NW_026991719.1 coordinate 7,273,760, forward strand.
GTATCCCCTTGGAGAGTTTGTGCCCTCTTCCTCACTGACTGTCCCCACCACGCAGTGACACTGATGCACACTCCCGAACTGGGGACGGGACCTGGGGAAAATCCAGATTCCCACTGTCGCACAGGTCTGAGTGACGGGCGGGGCTCCAGATCAAGATGAGAGTCCACCGCATACGAGCAGGAGCCATGATGATTCCACGGAAATGCCAGTCCCGGCCTCCGGGCATAGGGTCCAGGTACGCACTGAATGACAGCGAGCAGAAAGCAGTGTCCTTGCAGAACGGAGAGCAGAACCTCCCGCATTACCCCAGATTCCTATCGAGCAACATGTGGTCTCCTTTCTGGAACTCTTGCCGCAGAGCCAATCGTCGCAAACGTTTACACTCTTCATTTCCCTCCTGACCTTTCCTCTTTCTTGTTCTTGTCAATTTTCCTTGGGAAGTGTTACCGTTTTGGTGGGGTGTGTGTGTCACGAAAGCACGTTTTGCATCGCGCTGAAAATTACGGCCGCAAAGCCTCCTTAAATTACACTCTAATAGTATTTTCTTGGAAGTCATTATGAATTTTGCTTCTTCGTAACCTTTGCCACTGGGGATCACATAGCACAGCTCAACGTTTCCGTTGCTGCGTTTTATAATGGTGGTAATGTAAGAATTTACTGGGGACTTTATATACCGAGACAAAAGCACGCCACTTTATGAAGCTATTAAACACCATGGACTTTCCCACATGAGAGATCAAGCTTATTGTATTTCCCAAGGCTTCCAGCAGTTTCCCCACAGCACCGCTCCACTGTGGGAGACGGTGTGGTGCACCCAGCCTCTCCCTAGCATGGGCTTGTTAGCGTCTCACCTGCAACCCAGCAAGATCACCAAGGCAAAGCCGTCAGAGACCACTCGCCGCTCCGTCACCACGCTTGTTACTACAGGGCACCTGGCCTCTTTGCAGGAAAGGTTATTATATTTCCTTTTGACAATGGAAGCTTTTCAAGGGCCAACAATGCAATTTTTTTTATAGCAGAGATTAAAGTTAAAAACGTGACAAGCAGAGAGCAGCGTGCTTTTTTTGCAGATATCCATTTTCCGCCAAAGAAGGCAGTAGGCTGCATGATAAAAATTCGAACCTGAAGCTCCCAGGGTTCTCCAATTAGATACTTATCTTTGCTTTTATGGGTGAGGCTTCGTTTAAGACAAAATTTCTAATGGGGAAAATACGGTTTCACTACCCAAATGCATTTGCTAGGGGAATGGTAGACCGCTGCGACATAGGAGACATTATTTACATTTTATTTATTTTATTTTATTTTATTTTTTAAAGATTTTATTTATTTATTTGAGAGCGAGAATGAGAGAGAGAGAGAGCATGAGAGGGGATAGGGTCAGAGCGCAAAGCAGACTCCCTGCCGAGCAGGGAGCCCGACGCGGGACTCGATCCCGGGATTCCAGGATCATGACCTGAGCCGAAGGCAGTCGCTTAACCAACTGAGCCCCCCAGGCGCCCCATTATTTACATTTTAAAAAATGCTCAAATAATATACCTTTATGTGCATAAGACTTGAAATTCAGGACGATTTCCATTTAGGAGCAGCGGTGGTACTCATTAAGGCTCTCTTTGGGGTAACTGAGTCATTAAAATCAATTGTGTTTTATGGAAATGTCCAAAACATTTCTTAGATTTGAAGGTTCGTGTTTAAAAAAAAAATATATATATATATTTATATATTAAGAGTTCTCTGAATCTGGAGGTATTTACTGTGTGGTTTTAGTCACTGATATAACTCTGAAACTATGTGAAGCTGCCTATGAGATATAAATCATTCCACTGCCAAACGTCCTCGTTTCTTCTTTGATTAGAAGAAGTTAGGTTTCTTTCTAACGGTGGGCTGGTCGCGGGCTGTGTCGCTGTGCTGACAGCAGGCCATCCACGGGGACACTGCAGCGCGTGGTGGCAGCTAAGGAAATAGCCCGAGGGGGCATTGCTTGTGCAAGCTTAAATCGCAATGGGGCAGGGACTTCTGACTTGCTGGACGGCCAGTTCGCCAACCCCATGAAGCGTTTGCTTCTGATTCGCTGCTTTACGTTCCCAGCCACAGTCCCCCGAGCCCTGGAGCCCTGGCACAGCGAGCCCGTGGGAGACGCAGTCACAGGACCGTTTTGATTTCGTAATCCTCCTCCGCGTGTGAGGCTTCCCTGGGACTCGGTGCTCACAGCCGGGGCAGGTGAGCGAGCCCCGCCCCCCCCCCCCCCCCCCCGCCGGGGTCCATCAGGTGCCATCCCAGGGCCTGCTGGGTAGGGCCGGCTGCCCTTGACTTCTCTTTGCTGTCGGGAGGCTGGCGGGGGAATCACGGTACTGTCGGAAGGACAGACGTGGTGAACGGAGTTGGAGAACTTCTCAGGTCCCTCTCCTGAAAAAATAAGCTTAGAGAGAGTGAGATGTCGGAGGCCCTGACCCGGTCCTCCAGCGCTGTTGGGCGGCACATATTTTCAGCATCTGTCATAAAACCTCACATTGTTATGAGGGACTCTAAGTTTAACGGTGTGTAAATTTTTTTTTAACTCTCTTGTTGCTTCTTAGCTGCTGCCTGCAAATGTGGAAAGCACCCCCCCCCTTTTCCTTTGTATTTAGTTTTAGAGGCACAAAGAGAAAAATACAAAGCACCAAATGCCCTGCGATAAATTCCCAGAGAATTTTGTGCTCAGAAAAACGTCCACATGCTAGTGCTCCTTGGCCTGTGGAAATTTCCAGACCCCAGGTGCCCAAGGCCCCCATATTAATTTTCTTTCGGCTGCTCAGACCTCCCTACCTGCACCTACCTATGGTTGTTGAAGACCCCCTACCCCAGTTGCTGGCTCTCGCCTCCCGCTGGAAAATTCTCCTGGTGTCTGGTCCCCCCCGCCCCCCACCATGGGTGGAGGAACTCAGTCCTCCCTTGCTCGGCCAATCATTCACACGCTGGGGAATGTGGGGAATGCAACTCAAGGAGAAATGAGAAGAAAATAATTTTTAATTTCAAAGAGAATCCGAGATATCTCTACACTGTGAATATATGAATACTGTACAATTGATGAGGCGCTGGAAAATATACTACATTACATGGGCCGATTTCATGCAATCCATGGAGTTCCAAATGCCCTTTAGAGTGTTTGAAGCCAATATTTACACATACAGTTCTAAATAGAAGATAACTAAATGGGTGTTATTATTCTGTTCTGAGCCTGCTAACGAATTCTCAAGAACGTAGCATGAATTGGTTGTCAAGGTAATGTCTGGGAAGGTGGCAGAAACTGTCACTAAGCCAAGTGGAAAAATTAAACCCTCTCCTCGTCATATTCCAGGAATTCTCAAGCAAAAGGAAATTCCTAGACACCTCTCGGAGCCCTTTTGTATTCTCCTCTCTTTCATCCCTCGATCCTCTTTTCCATTTCCCTACAGATGACCAAACGAAATAGAATGCTCCCCAAGAAAACTCATTTTAAGAAGTTGAGTTCAGGGTCAGTCTCTTTTTTATTTTATTTTATTTTTCATCTACGGGTCTTTCTTTTAGTTTATACCCTCTGGGCTGATTCAAATTAGAAGAGTATTTTGGACTCTCTACGGAGGACACATGGTAGAATAACCTAAATTGGAAATGCATGTTTCATGATAACAGACATTTCCACTCTTGCTGGGCATTTCCAATTGCTGGAAAGCACCTCTGTGACATGAGCTAATCCACAGACCCTCTGGAGACTCGGCAGAGAAACTGAGGCCATGAAAGTGATTACAGGGCCATTAAGCACAAATGGTAGAAAAGAAATTACATTTGAATTTTTTTTCATGTTCTGCTTTCATATAAATTACATAAGACAATGGAAAGAAAAGACCATCTGGGTTTGGGTTTCATAAAACGGGACTCACATCTGCTTTGGTATGTCATATAAATATTCCCTCATTAGAGAGTTCAGTCTATGAAACACTTTTGGTCAAAAAAGCATTAAGAAAAAAGGGGGAGAGATTGCTTTTCATGGATACTGATTATTTTTAAATCCTCAGTTCTAAATATTAACTGGCGAACACCTCAGAGGATTGGACGTAACTTTATTTTTAGAAATTAAAATATTTTACGCTCTGTCTGCTTTGGCCAAGTAATGCACATTGCTTTTTCCATTTGTTAAACAGGAGACCTGATGCTTCTTCGTCAAAAAATGAGGGGTCTTTTGTGCTCAGTTCAGCTTTTAAAAAGGGCTGAGCATGGAAACGTGTATGTTTATACGTACATCCTTTGGCCTCATCAACATGAACGAGATGAATGCTTCTTATCGTATTAAACACAGCAAAAGTGATGGGATGTCCCTTCTGTGATTAGCTTACGTAAGATAGTGACTTCTGTCTTGCTGTCAGATTCTCTCTATGGCCTTCGAGCTTGCACACTTTGATGAAGCAAGCTGCCACGTGGGACAGGCCCATATGGCAAAGAACTGAGGGCCACCTCCAGCCAAAAGCAACTGAGGCACAGAGATCCTCAGTCCGACCACCCTCTAGGAACTGAATCCTATCCGCATGTGGACCTGGAAGCAGATCTTTCTCCAGTCAAGCCTTGAGATGACACCCCAGCCTTGGCCGTCCACTCAGTTGTAGACTTGTGACCCCCTATGGAGCAGAAAACCCAGCTAAGCTGTGTGTGGACTCCTGACTCAAGGAAACTGTGTAAGATTAAATGTGTATTGTTTTACGTCGCCAAATTTGTGGTCACTAGTAATGCAACAATAGACAGCCAATCTAATTGGGCATACAGGTACCAGAGGAGGGCAGTGTTTAAGGTGGATCCGGAATTTGTTTTCATCAGGCATGCACAGACCCGGGGGCGCCTGGGTGGCTCAGTCGGTTAGGCATCTGCCTTCGGCTCAGGTCATGATCCCAGGGTCCTGGGATCGAGCCCCGCATCGGGCTCCCTGCTCCTCGAGAAGCCTGCTTCTCCCTCTCCCACTCGCCCTGCTTGTGTTCCCTCTCTCGCGGTCTCTCTGTCAAATAAATAAGTAAAATCTTAAAAAAAAAAAAAAAAAAAAAAGACACACAGACCCGGGAATGAGGGTCATGAAGGAAGAAGTTCTTACTCACGGATCTCTAGAAACAGGAGTCACAACATACCACAGAGGGCCACGTGGGGAAGGACCAGAGTCAGGAGGCAGAGGGGCAATGGAAGAGCATGGGAAAAGCCTTTCTAGTGCTCTGCACAGCAAAGAAAGGGACAAAGCAGGTTAGATAGACTCGGGATTGGCGAGTTTGAGTAATTTCAGGGCCCTTCAGGATGTAGGGACTGCCCCTCGTTGCCTGGTAGCCGGCCCTGGGCTGATAATAGGGCAAGGCAACTGCCTTAATCTGTTCAAGCTGCTCTGACAGAACACCACAGATCGGGTGGTTTATAAACAACAGACATGTACTTCCCGAAGTTCTGGAGGCTGGAAGTCTGAGGTCAGGGTCTGGGCAACGCCCTCTGCTGGGTCGCAGACTCTTGCTGTGTCCTCTCCTGGAGGCAGGGGCGAGGGAGCTCCCTGCGGCTTCTGATCCCATCCCTGGGCTCTGCCCTCGGGACCGAATCACTTCCCAAAGACCCCACCTCCGAATACCATCATACTGGGGGCTGGGATTTCAACATATGAATTTTGGAGGGGTACAAACATTCTGACCGTGACATGGGTGGTGGCTCCACCTGGGAGAGCTTGATCAAGGAGGTAGTTGGCAGCTGTGGGTTGTGGCTGATGGCTCTGCCGTCTCCAGGACTGAACTAGCTCCGGAGGGGCGGTCTCTCCCGGATCGGCAAGGCTCCAAATGTCAAAGCATCATAAAATACAGACAACACGCAACATAAGTAATACACGTAGGTGACGTCTGGGCAGCTAGGACGACAGCTGCCCCCAGTAACACACTACGGGCACGAGCTTGTCTGTTGTCTCGGCAGCGCTACGAGGTGGGCGAACATCATTTGCCCCCCATTTGTGTCAGGGAAGGAGGCTCAAGCATGGAGAGAGGAAACAACCTGCTGGAAATCACACCGCGAGTCCAAACAGTGCTCTGAGACTAGAGAGGGTAGAACCTGCTATTGGCCAAGCCCATTTAAATCTTCCGCAACGAGAAATGTGATTGCTTTCTAGTCTCTGTAGGGTCTGAGTGGTACTCAGGGAAATGTGTTTCAGGGTCTGGAGATTTTAGGTGCCACGCTAAACAGGAACCTTCTCTATGCAGACTGCTGATCAGTACCGAGCAGCCACACAAGGAGACTTCAGAATCAACTAAGCTTGTTGGCCCAATACTGGCAGGAAGAACGGGTCATGGCCACCCATCGGCGGCCCCGCCTTCCCTCCCCAGCCTCATCCCGGGGCGGCCACGATATGTTCCTACCTCGGCAGTGTCTGGTCCCGTCCTGACCAGGAATGAGAGCGTCTCCTCAATCTCAAGTGTGCCAGTAGCGGGATCTGGGATGGGTTTTGCTGTCCTTGAACCAGGTCCTGCGCGCTAGGGCCGGGCTGGTAGCTGTCCCAGCTGCATTAGCGTGCCTGGTTTCCCCGCTGAGAACTGCATTTTCCTGACCAAGTAGAGTTCCTGGGACATGGTTTATCTGCGAGAAACTGGAAAATTCTCCTTTTCAGGGATAAAGCAACCCAAGTGTACGGTGGGGGCTGGACCGGATGGATTGTAAGGGCTCTTCCCATCTTGAAAAGCTCTGACTCTATGTTTGCTTGCCTTCCTTTGTAGTTTCCCTTATTATTTGGTCTCTCCTGTTAGATCATGAACTTTCTCTGATCTGTGCCTTTATCTATGTATCTTACACATAAATATTTTTAATTTAAAAAATGTAAGATGCTTATAGTCTCGATAGTTCTTATGTTGGAGATGAAAATGGATTTAGGAAAAAATGACATTCCAAAAAAAGGTCAGGAATAAAAATAGCCTTTTATTCTTTTTTTTATTATTAAAGATTTTATTTATTTATTTGCGAGAGAGAGAAAGAGCAGGAGGGAGAGGGAGAGAGAATCTGAAGCAGACTCTGTGCTGAGTGCAGAGCCTGACACGGGGCTTGATCCTACGACCCTGAGATCATGACCTGGGCCGAAATCAAGAGTCGGATGCTTAACCGACTGAGCCACCCAGACGCCCCAGAAATAGCCTTTTATTCTTACAAAAATGTTCCCCTTTTATGTTGTTCCTTTATAGTTATTCTATATGATTAAGTCAATGAGCACAGAAACCCAACGACCTGCACTGTGTCTCATGATGAGGGAGGTTTTGTTTCAGTTCAAAATAAACCACCTTACACAAAAAAGGCAAAGGTGTCCGTTAATATTGCTAATTACTTCTAGCACATTCTGGAGATGCTAGCCAATATTAGAGTCATGTTGGCCAGTTCTATTTTTAATATAATGACTGAAAATTTTCATGCGGCTGGGCAGAATGGAATGACCCCAGATATTATTTTTTAACACAGAGCCGGGGTTGGCAGACTACAGCCTTTAGGCCAAATCCTGCCCTCCGCTCGCATTTGTAAATAAAGTTTTGTCACAGCACCATGGTGCCCATGTGTTCACATTTGTCTATGGCTACTTCCACACCCCAACGGCAGCACTGAGCGTTTGCGATAGGGACCGTGCACGAGCAAAGCCAAGAGTATTTCTTTGTCCCTTTAAAGAAAGCGTCTGCTGACAACCACACCTTAACTTGAGGGGCAGTTAATAAAGTATAAGCTTCTATTTTATTTTATTTTACTCTTTTATGGTCCTCATTTCCTTTTGAGCAATGAGCAATAGGCAGTTTTTCAGTCCATTTATGTGATACCTTCCTCCAAAGAATGTTAAGTCTGTTCGCTTATAGATTTGCACATCTGGTGCAAGGCTTGTAAGCTCTTTTTCCAGATTCAGAGAGGTTAATTGGCCTTCATAAAGCTGCACACACAGATGATAGTGGGAGGCCAGAAGAGAGCTCAGGCTTACAATCCCGAAGTCAGGCCCCTTGTGATGCGCATCTGTGTTTGAGGTTGTGGCTCCTGCTTCTCACCAAAACCAATGGAAAAGGAAAATCCCGAGTCAACCAACCGGTTCTCTGAGTCCCGGTTAACCTGAGTAATACCAGTCCCAAAACGTGCATCGATGCCAACAATCACACTTGCAGACAAACGCATCTTTCAGGAGGCAGGACGGTTGTCATCTAGTCCGCGGTGTCTTTTCTAAGCGACTCAGTTAGAATGGCGCTTCCACTTTGTACCCCCAGCGTATCTCCCCTAAACCCAGGGGCCAGCTTCAGTCAAGGTCCTCCTTTGTCTACACCTTTCCCCAGGCCCAGTGGGCCAAGAGGATGTGGAGTCCCCTTCTGGACCACACCCCTTGTACCCAAGACCTAGAAATTCCCTGCTCAAGTGCCCAAGCCTGCTTCCAAGCCTACATGGATTGTTCCTGATGTTCCTCACATATCCAAGAGCACAGGGCAGACCGTGCTGCAGTGCACACCCCCAGGCCTGAGAGTTGGGCCAAGTGGGTGGCTGTTTGCCTAATGTTCCAGTGGCCCTTGGATGTGCAAGCTAGGGTTTCTACTCTCATATGCCCGAGGCCCTTCGTGGTTTGCAGTGGAGCTGGGGAAGGGAAGAAGCACTATGCTCTGGCCTCTATGTAAACTCTTGCCCAGGCTCTGCAAACTCCTCACGGTACCTAAAACTCATTGTTGGTTTGCCAACTTGGTTTTTAAGGCAACTACTCTTGGTTTTGTAAACTAACTGGTTTACAAACTGTCTCTCCCCGCTCAACTCTAAAGTGTGGGAATGCAAAAGCCACCTCTTCTGTGTTTCCACGTCTCTGGTATCCACACAGTGGTCGGGACACTTTGGGCGGTCAGCAGATATTTGAGGACTGAAACAACACCATCCATGTCACTAAATTGACAACAGAATGGAAAGTCAGTGTTCCTAATACTGTTGCTGCATAACAAACCATCCCAAACTCAGTGTCGTGAAACAACCGTTTGATTATGTTCACAGCTCTGGGGGCCAGGAATTTAGATAGGGCAGACGGGATGGCTTGTGCCTTCTCTACCATGTTTAGGGCCTTAGCTGGAGAGACAAAGACCCGGGGCAACTTAACAGCTAGAGCTGGAATCACCAGGCCACTCGCTCTCTCACGTGTCTGGCAGGTGATCCTGGCTGGGGCCAGACTGCGATACGTGGCCTCTCTCCACAGCTGCTTGGGCTTCCTCACGGCATGGTGGCTGGGTTCCAAGCGTGAACATTGGCAAAATAAGCAGCCTTGGAGGTCGTCGCTGTCACGAGCTCAATGGAATTCAAGAGGAAGGAAAGGAAACTAGACTCCTACATTTTGAGGGGAGGAGAGCCTAAGACACATTCTAAGAAGAGCATGTGGGACAGGAGATACAGGTGTGGCCAAATTTAGAAAAATAGAATCTGCTACAGTTAGGTAGATATTCTTCTAGAAAAATTAACACCTCTACCCAGACCTATGGAGAGGGACGGCAAACTTGTCCAAGAAAACAAAACAAATAAAACGAAGAAGATCTACTTTTCACTGCTGCCCCCCGCCCCCACAGTGTTCAGAGAGGTCATGAGCAGGCTAAAACGTGCTCCATTTAGAATAACGATTCGTGGCTTGCAATGGGCCTCTTTCCCATTGAGTGGTTGATCGTTCCATTGCATTTGCTTCATCCCAGTGGTATAGAGTTACTTTTATATGAAGTCCTAAAATAGCTTTTCAAAAATAAGACAGGAAGTTTCATGCTCTAATGAACTAATATAGTAAAATGTCAATATCATTAGCTGGAAAAATAGCAGACAAATGTTTGAGTTAAACTCAGCTATGAAAGTTCTTTTCTTTGGAAAAGGCCTTGTATTGAATGATGCTTAATTTGACATTATCAAGAATTTATAGTCATCACCATTAATACAGCAAAAATGTATGACAAATAAGGCAACGCAGTGTAAAGATTCATGGAATTTGGTGTTCCGGTGGTTTAAGTTTGGGGCACGTGAAGAAAATACAGTGATTATATGAAGTCTTCAGAAGTTTAAAAGTGTATATAAATTTAAAGTAACAAAGTGAATTCAAAGAGGAGAAGCTGAAACGCTAGTGGCCACGCTGACACACCATTATAAAAATCCAAACGGGGTAGTCTCCCACAGTTTCTCGAATTTTTCAATTTAATTTGCTCTTTTAGATTCTGAAAGCGGCTTTCAAAAAACTGGAGACCCATGCTTCCAGGGCTGGGTCAGAAGTGATTTTGAGTGGTGTTGTCCAGAATCTCCCATAAAGCATTTCTTTTTATGCCTCCTGTTTCTCCCAGCTGAGCCCTCTTAGAGGTTAAGGAAGTCCCTGCTCCCATTTTGTTGGGGTCTCAGAAGGGGGCAAAATTTTAGCTCCAGAACATCCAGCCTCTTCCCAAATGCCCTTCTCCAAATGCAAGCTCTGGGTCTTATTGGACAAGCACTGACCTGCTGGATCGCCAGGATAACTGAAATGAACCTAAATAAACAAAAGAGGTCACGGGCAAAGTAATGGTGCCTTTGGTTCCAACGTAGAAGGGTCTCAGGATTTGAACATTCTTCTTATTAAGTTACTGAAAATTATTTGCTTAATTATGAAAACTTTAGAGACTAATAGATCCCAAATTAATGACACATGTTGACTGTGACTTGGTTCTGCCTGGAGTCTCATTATTTTGCTTGTTGTACGAGGCAATTCAGGGAAAAGGAAAAGGGAGAAGCATCGAGAAGGCCATGTCAAATCTCAAGTTTCCCCTGAAAAGGATCTCGTTTAGCAGAACGAGAAATATGTGCTCTGTCACGTGCTCACACCTGACCACAGAGAACACTAGAAAATGCACCCTTGGGCTCAGTGGCCATTTCCTAGGGACAACTCGGTACTAAAGAGAGGGTGGAAGAATGTTTGGTTGGCAGAGATACTTTCTGCCACATTGCTCCCACTCTTTGTCAAACATCCACTTTGATTGTCTCTGTAACCCTATCACTCCCTGAAGTCACGTGTGAATTTATATGTTTGCTGGTTTATCATCTGTGTTAAATAGGTACATGCCACAGGTGCTAAGACTTCGCCTGCCTTGCACAGAGCCTAGCACAGTGCCTGGAAAATGGGAGATGTTCCCCCAGATGTTTGTCGAGTGAATACATGAAGAATCCGTTGTAGGCAGGCCCCCTCTGAAATGCTAAGTGCAGATCGAGGGGCACAAATGCAGAAGTAGCAGACGCATCGTCTAGAGGAGTTGGAATTACTTTTCCACCAAGACCACTCACAACAGGGGAGAGGTAACTGCGCACCAGGATTCTGGAGTGCTAGCCTATTGGGAAGCAGTGGTGAGGCGGGTAAAACCCGACAGATATTTGGTCAAGTTTGTAATTACTGCATAGGAAAAAAAAAAAAAATAGAGTGTTGAGTCCCTAGATTCCCGGATCAGGGTGGGTAAAGATTTTTCTGTAAGAGGCCAGCTAATAAATATTTTGTGACTTGTGAGCCGTACGGTCCCTGTTGAAACTACTCAACTCTGTTGTTGTGGAATTCGAGCAGAGACAGCATGCGAGCCAATGGGGACACCTGGGTTCCAATGACACTTTCTTTACGGGCACTGAAATGTGAATTTCATATAAATTTCACTCGCCACCATATTTTTATTCTTTTAATTTTTTACAACCCTATAAAAATAAAACAAAACCCAAAAAAACCGCATTCTGAGCTCACGGGCCAGAGAAAAACAGGCAGCAGGCAGTAGTGTGCTGACCCCTAGCCTAGATGGTCAGACAGCTCAGCCTTGTACATATCAGGATTTTTTTTCCCCCAGCTCTCATGGCTACTTTATAAATAACGTTTCATAAAATATTTTCGTGTAACCCCTGGACTTGAGTCTCTAGGGGTGTTTTGGGTTGGAGGGAGGGAATAAGAAGAGAGTCTCCCAGGCCTAAATGGTTAACGTTTATATTGCAACATAAATAATTCTTTGCTCCAGATTGCCTGTGCTATCCATGTAGAATGATTAATGTCAAGAAGATAAAATGATGCAGTCTCTTGAATTTGATTCCAGCTGTTCCCGTCTTTGATATGATTTGTGAATGACATTTGTATTTTTCACTGGTGATTAGTTAATGCTGGGAAGGACGGCCAGATGATAGCTGTCTAGAATTCTAAAGCCAAAGATTTACTTGGCTGGAAAACTGTTCAGTGGAATATCGTTACAACATTTAACGCAAATTCATTTAGCATTTGTCATTAGAAGGTGCTTAACATCAGGGAATGCTAAGCAATCTAGAGCCTGAAGAATTTCTTAGACCTTTTGATTATACCATGATTACAAAACAATGGTAACCCAAAAAGGCTTCTAGCCACATGAAGCATTAGTCTTGTTTAGATTGAAAATGAACTCTTAAAGAAATGACTCCATTTTTTCCTGAGAGCCCTTTGTCGGCTTATTCACGGCTAGAGGACACCTCAGGTCTACCTCTTAGTTTAGAAGCCACGGGTCAGAAGTTACTGGGGTTAGCCCACGATGACAGTAGTGACCATTTCTGGAGCCACTAACAATGCGCCAGGCACTAAACTTTTTTACACTCATTTTGTATTCACAGCAGGGCTTTTAAGCATTATGCTAGGCTGTCAGACTATTCTTCCACCCACTGAATCATCGGAAGGGCAGGCAGTTTGGCCTCTTGTTCTCTCTGCAGCCGTGTGGCCCCTTAGGTTGTGACTCTCTGCGGATGAGGATGGGATGAGTTTAATCCCAAATTCCTCAACCTCAACCCTGGTGACCTCTGGGGCTGGACCATACTCTGCTGTAGGGGCGCCCTGTGCCCCCTAGGATCGTTAGCAACATCCCTGGTCCCTTCCCACTAGGTGCCTGTAGCGCCCCCCCCCCCCCCCCGGGTTGGGACAAGAACTTTTTTTTGGTCCTGCAGGACAAAATCACCGCAAGTTGAGAACCACTGGTTGAACTCAATCTCCCCAGGGCAGCATCATGCATACAAAGTTGTCTTTGGGGCTTAGCCTGTATCTTCACTTCCTGCACGAGGCAATCTTGTCATGAGTTTCTTTTTAGTCCAGGAATTAAAATGGGAGCTGCATCTGCTTTATCATGAATCCTGCTTCATGGAAAATAGAGTTCATTTCGATGTTGGCAGCGGCGGCTGGACTGATTCTTTACTCTGGATCCAAATTAGTATAAAGGAGGAATCCATGTTTTTGATAGATGAAAAGGAGCAGATAATGTGTCTCTGTCTCTGTTTCCCTCCCTCTGCCCATCTCTTTGGGATCAACATCTCGGTAACCTTGAGGTCAATAAACCAGCGTTTCCTCTGCATGTGGGATCATGGGCATATTTTTTGTTTTTCTCTGTGCTATTCTTTAAAGTGGAACTTTCTGCAATAACCATATATCGTTTTTTAAATCAGATACAAATTCCTTTAAAAAAAAAAATGGAGTCGCTAACCCACGCTTAGATTTCTAGCTGGTGTTAACAATTTCTTTAGACAACCCGAGCCTCAGCTTTCTGAGCAGACACGAGTGAAACGTCTCGGAGAGAACTCGATTGGTGGACACAGGAAAATAGTATGTGTTACTTAATTGCGCACATACAATCAGAGCAACGTCCTGAAAATTGGAAATGCCAGGGACCTGGAAAAATAAACATTCCGTCGCCAGTTTTGAGTTATGTAATATTTTCACTACAGAACAATGGGGGACAGGAACGGCAGTTGCTTTGAATTACATGCTATTTGGGATCAGCAACAGTGGATTAACAAGGTTTTACTACGTTTCAGATGTTTGTCGATGATTGATTGTCGGCTTTCATATCTACATATGCTTACCAGGCTTTCAGGGCACAGGGTCTTCAAGACAGAGGTTATGTTTTTTATTGATTCTGCACAAGGCCAGACCACACCGGAGAGCCCTATAATACACTGGCGGGGTATTTTGACTATTGATAACAGCGCGCCGCCTATTTAGCTCAGGATCCCAAGGCCAAGGTGGAAACAGCCCCGGAACAATGCCTGCAAAGGCGTTTTATGACTAAAAAGCCCCAAGCAAGCATATAGTTTTCCCAATCAGCAAAGGCACTTGGCTCCAGCCTGTCATTAAAATGTGGGCACGAGCCCAGCCCCAGGCCCGGGAAAGCAGGCCCCCTGCATGAGCAGGCTTCCCTGAGCAGTGCAGAAAGCCCTGGCTGTGGGCCTCCTGGAAGCCAGGAAGTTTCCTCGAGTGGCCTGGATGCCTAGAGAAGTTGGGAGAAGTGATGGCTTTCAGGCCGGGGCCTGCAGAAGCAGAATTCCCAATTTCTTAGCCAAAGAACATAATCCTGAAGTGGAAAAACAAATGAAACTCATACACACTGAACCCAACGGCTCCCTTTGCTCATTGGCAAGGAAATGGTTGGGAGAAGGTTGCGGACCAACACCAAGATGGGGCCACACTCCTTCCTTCTTCCTGCGGCGGGAGCCAGAGGGAGCTGGGCTCAGAGCTAGCGAGGTCAGAAGGGTCGATCCGTCGGTGGGTCCCACTGATTGGCAGCGCCCTCCGTGGGCCCCTCTACGCCATCAGGACACATTTCCTTTGGTTCTTAATTTTTGTTTGGCTTCTGGTTCTTTGACCGATGGAAGCAATCGGATTTCTTAACCAGAATTAAATTGTTAAGTCCCTTATTGCACAAGGGAGGAAACGTTCTCAAGTAATTTTCATTCAGATGAAATGGGGATAAACTGGTCTTGAAATAGAAGGAAAGAATTAAAATAGTAACTCTATTCCCAGGTATGTTTTCCTCCCGTAGGAAACAGTGGTTTAAAGTTTATGGAGCAGGTTAATGAGTTGGAGAACCTTGCCTTTTGGCCCCTGTCCTAAAATAAGACTTAAACACACTTCAAAAATATACAACACTTCTCATTAATGGTGAATAAAGAATTAGGGTTTGAGTCAGAATGCCTTCTGTAAAGGCAGAATGATTCATATAGTAACATGTAGTAGAAATGAATTTTTTTCAGAAATGAAATATTTCATTGATTAAATGATTCCTGGAACACCGTGGGCATTTATTTTCCTTTGCTTTTTCCCTCGTGCTCTTTGATATTTTTCACAATTTTCTTCCATCGATATACAGGACCGGACTGGAGAAAATGGACTAAATCTGAGAGTTGAAAAATTGATGTGGTACCAAGAGGGCCTTTCAAGAAGCGGAATGCTGTCAAAAGTCTGTAGAAAAGGAAAATTAAAAGGGCTTTTTTTTTTGGTTTTTGCTTGGAGGGCATGGGATGGTTTGGAGGACTTTTAAGCCTGTTCTTTTATTCTAATTCTGTTTATCTTTCGTGGCTCCAGAGCGGAAGCTTTGTCCTCCTGTCTAATATTAAGTTACTGGGAATGTGTGTAACTCGGAAAGCTGGGCATCTGTTGACTAGTGACAGTAAGTTGCTTATTTTCTCTTGCTGTCACTTTTCATTCAATCAGATCTCTTGGATCACCTAAACCCACACATCACTTCTTTTTGTTCTGCATGAGATGCTGGAGGCCGGAAGCACTACAAACTTCTGGGCTATATGGCGGTAAATGAGAGCAGGTTAAGCCAAGAATCAGTAGTGTGATTCTTTTGATCTTGAAACAAATTTGATTTGAGTACGTCCTATATAAATCTATCATGGACACCCTCCCTCCCTCCCTTCTTTTGTTTCCTTTCCTTCAATTTTCCTTCCTCCCTCCTTCAATCCTTCCTTCCCTCCCCTAAATCTCTCTCTTCCTTACTTCCTTTTGGTAGTAAACATCCACTGAACACATGCACCAAACTAGCAACTGCATTAGGCACCAGAGATAGGGAAAGATAATAAACACAATCCCAACCTTCAGGGAGTTTACGGCCTAAGAGAAGAAAAAAAAATCCCTCGGGGGAAAGCAGGCAGAAATTTGTGGATTCTTCTGAACTGCGTAGGGAAGGAAGAAAGGAAGGAGAGAGAAAATATGGTAGCTCTACTTTGGGGCTAGCATATTCTTTCAAAAGGAAGCCCCCCATGTTCTCTGTAGAATATGTTTCCAGCTGGTAGCAAAAACAAACCAAAATCAAAAACCAAAAAGCTATTCTCTCAAGTTAGCCTTGGGAGGAGAAGCTTAATGTAATGACAGCAGAGTGATGGTGTGGCCGCGACTGGGGGCAGGGTCTTCCCTGGAGGTCTGACGTGGAAGGTGAGGGTGCCGGGATTTCCTGGGCTGTTCAGAAATAATCCGTATTTGCAGTGCAGAGAAATATTGTGAGAGCTTAAATAAATTCCTTTCAGGTATCTTTTAAAACTCACCTTGTAACTTCATTCCCTTTTTTTTTTTCCAAATAATAATCCGTATAATATTATCAGCAAGTATACAAAAATTCCTTCTATCTGAATTCCACAGATATCTCAAATCAGATCTCCTGGGTATTTGCTTATTGGCAGCTTCCAGATCCAGGGAGAAGCTGGAAGTGTTTCTTCTTCCCACATCCCTGCCTCGCTCTCTCCCGACTTTACTGACAGCACCCTGGGCACACCGGGGACGTTGACCTGTGAGCGGAATGATGGCTGCATTATCAGCAGTCACCCTGCAAGTGACACAGTGGCCCGGGAGCAGAGAGGAAGGGATAGAAAATTGTAGGAAGGTGACATGAGAAGATCCTGTGGACAGAAAGAATGGTACTATGAAAGAACATATATAACATTATAACGTTATAATGATGTAACATTGATGTTACGATTGAAGCGCTCATCTAAGCCAGTGGTTCTGGAACAGGAGTGACTGTGACACCCAGGGGACATTTGGCAGTGTCCAGATATATATTTGGTTATCACAACTGGGAGGAGCGAAGACCAGGGATGTGACTGGACATCCCACAACGCACAGGACAGCCTCCCAACAAGGAATTGTCTCGCCCCAATTGTCCATAACGCCGAGGTGGAGAACTCCTGCTTTCGAGAAAGGACAGCTAGAGAAAGGACTGAGCGACGATGAAATCAGGGCATCAGAAGACTCTGTCCACAGAACAAGTGAGGGGAGGAAGAAGGGTTTATGGGAAATATATTCATCAGATACCGGCTTTCCTGTCCTTTGTCTCCGTGAAGGTAGAAGATTGTGCTTGGCCATCTCATTAGACCCCAAATACATAGGCAAACAAAGTTCGTAATATCCTGCCTAAACCGAAAAGGAGAACTTGACACCCAGACCGTAATTAGCAAGAATGAACAACTTCCTCACTTTTCCCCAATTCACCAGGGCATTCGAACACATTTGAAGGAAGCCACGCTGCTTCCTTCCAGAACTGTGAAGGTGTCATGACGTCCGTCTCCTCGCAGCGGAATTGCTCTGCAACACGAAGCCTGGCCATTCCGCACTGGGGATGTTTTTGACGCTGGGTCTGACGGCATGATGGACAATTGTTCACACTTGTGTCTCGGATGCTGTCGCGAGCTGTGTGGATTTTCGTCCGGTCAGAGCTGTCCCCTGAGGACTTCCTGGTCTCAAGGGCAAAAAGCCCCAGGAAGAATGAGCTGCGTTTGCAGGTCGTCCGGCCTAGTGTGTACAGTAACCCTCCGAAGTCATTCAGACAGAAGCCCGAGGTGGTGTTCCTGTGATGGTCCAGAAGCGTCTCTTGGGCCTGACTCCCCGCCGGGAGAGGGAGGCATGTGGGGCCTCGCTGGGCTGCCCTCCGTGCCCGGGATGTTTCCCGCGTGGCCATCTGTGAGGACAAGTGTACCTCATCCCTTGCTCAACAAATGTTAGCACTGTTGGGACAGTTCTGCCAAGAAAAGGTGGACTGACTTGGAAATATTAAAAATACCTGTACCTCAGGGCCTAGAAATGGAGCCCCGGGGGTGGGAGGTGGGGGTGGGGGTGGGGGGTGGGGAGCAGGCAGCCTTATGGTTTTGGCACCAGGCCCTGCGGCGTTGCTTAATGAGAACGGCCTGCCTGGAATCATCAAGGGCTTGGGCTCTGCAGGCTGGGGGGCCCCCGCGAACTCCGGGGTTCAGGGTTCATGCCCCTGGCACTGCCGCTTCCAGTCAATCATGTGAAGGTTTCAGACGTTCCCCCCACCCCCCAACAGCAACGGTCTCCATTTCAGGATGTCCCGAGCGCCAGGCCTGGAATGCGGGGAGGGAACGAGAGGCAACCCATACCAGATGCTGCCATGTGGACACCCTCCCCGCCTCTGTCTGTGCGCACCGACTCCCCGGGGGGCAAAGGTCAGAGGCCTTGATGGGGCTCATTGCTCCGTGCTTCGGGCGGGACGTTTCTTCTTGTCTGTGTCTCTGGCTGCTTCTGAAGCTGGCCTCGCCAAGATGGACTCACCCGAGGCTTGACATGGGGATCTAAACTGAGACTATTCGTCTCTGTCATCGTCTATGGTAACTTATTTATTGGGTGCTGACAACAGACTCCAAAAAGCAGTAGGCCCAACCACGAGGCTGCATAGCCAACTCCATCTTGGATGGGCTTGCTCCAAACTTCCCAGCTCCAGGCCTTGTTTTCCTCAACCGACCCTGTCTTTGCTCTTGCTCTCATTCTTTGGTTGGGGGTGGGGGGGCGGTGGGGGGAAGAAAATGGGAATAGGAGAGAAAGGCAGTAAGAATGCTTTGCATAGGGGCGCCTGGGTGGCTCAGTTGGTTAAGCGACTGCCTTCGGCTCAGGTCATGATCCTGGAGTCCCGGGATGGAGTCCCGCATCGGGCTCCCTGCTCGGCGGGGAGCCTGCTTCTCCCTCTGACCCTCCCCCCTCTCATGTGCTCTCTGTCTCTCTCATTCTCTCTGTCTCAGATAAATAAATAAAATCTTTAAAAAAAAAAAAAGAATGCTTTGCATATTAAGTGAATTGACTCCCAGGAAATGTTCCCTGTTTGGAAGTCTACTTTGTCTGCTGTTAATATAGCTACTCCAGCCTTTTCGTTAGTGTTCCATGTTATCTCATTTGCCATGCTGTTACTTTTTTTTTTTTTTTTACCGTATCATTATTTTTAATGTCCAGCATTTACAATACGAGGGCCAGAGCTTTCTCCCCAACTCAAGTTTATAAATTCTCAATTGGCTTGTGAGGCCAATAGGGATCCTTCTTCTTGTCTAATTTGGTTTCTGGAAAGACTTCATTCAGGTCCTCAATGGTCATCTGATCAAATGGAATTATGTTCCTCATCTTCTCCAGCTCTTTTTCATATTCCTCAATCCTGGCCTTTGAGAGAGACAAAAACTCGGCACAACTTTTCACATCTTCTTTTTCTCCAGCATCCACCTGAACAGTATATTTATCCTCTGGCACAGGAACCTTCAGGGCATTAAACTTCTTCTCAAAGTCATCTACCAAACCAGCCTTCGCCACATTGGCCTTGTAGTAAGCCCAGTCAATAGCAGGTGGTTTCTCAGGGAGAGTAGCCAACCTGGAGGTAAGGGTCTCATTCCAGGATTTCAGGGAGTTAGCAATGGCCTTCTGGTCTCGGGGTGTGATCTCCCCAAAAGCTACCCAGTCAATGGATTTTAGAGCAAGTTTTCACGCAGCCATCTTGAGATCCTTCACCGACCCTGGCGGCCCAGACGCCATGCTGTTACTTTTAACCATCTCTGTCTTTATTATGGAAAGTGAGTTTCTTATAGAGTGAATATAGTGTAGGAAAGATGAGCCTGGAGTTGTTCTTGAGTGTTCATCTTTGGGAAATGTGGGCGTGACCAGTTCATTTTAAAGGGGCTGCAAGGCAGCAGACCTGGGAACATGGGAGCAGAACCTGAAGTCATGAAACCAGAGAAATCAGCCCATACAAAGAAGCAGGCAGAAGCACCCAGTTGGTGACATGAGACCAAGGTGAACAAGCAGGTGACACAGGCATTGGGTGAAACTCCATGCAGAGGGCTGCCGCCTGCGTGGGAAACCTAGCGTATGTGCTGGAGATCAAGTCAGAGGGACTACAAGGACAGAGAGCCCAGCTACCGGGAAGTAATGAGAAAGGAGGCTGGGACTCTGC
This sequence comes from Mirounga angustirostris, assembly GCF_029215605.1. Taxonomy (NCBI): domain Eukaryota; kingdom Metazoa; phylum Chordata; class Mammalia; order Carnivora; family Phocidae; genus Mirounga; species Mirounga angustirostris. The sequence goes on from NW_026991719.1 coordinate 7,293,739, forward strand.
GATACTGTGAAGAATAGGGAGTGTGCTTTCTGGGAAGTTGGGGGGAAGTACTGAGGAGGTGGGGCACCAACGTCAGAGGGGACCTGCTCCAAGACCAAGGTTGACAGTGATACCTTGGAGCCCATTTTATTTGCACCCGATTGTCTTAGAGTGTGGAATGAGCTGAGCTGGCAAGTGCGAAATACGTAACACCCCAGACTTACAACACAGGGACGCAAGGTGGGCAGGAGGCGACAGAAGACACGGATGGGTGATTTACTTGCCCAAATCTAAGGTTTTATTTTTGCTGATGACCTGCGGTCACTATAAAGAGAGGATGGAATTTGCTAGAAGGTAGATATTCTAGCTTTTATTTTGATATTATTTTTTATTCTGTAATGTTTGTGGTTTCTGCAAATACAAAGGACTCTTTTTTTTAAGGTAAGTCTTTTAAAAAGAGAATAGGGTGTCTGTTGGCCATTTGTATGTCTTCCTTGCAGAAATGTCTGTTCATGTCTTCTGCCCATTTCTTAACTGGATTTTTAGTTTTTTGGGGTGTTGAGTTTGATAAGTTCTTTATAGATTTTGGATACCAGCCCTTATGCTCAACAGCACTCGGCATCAGGGAAATATAAATCAAAACCACAATGAGATACCACCTCACATGGGTCAGAATGGCTAAAATTAACAACTCAGGAAACAACAGATGTTGGTGAGGATGTGGAGAAAGGGGAACCCTCCTACAGTGGTGGTGGGAATGCAAACTGGTGCAGCCACCCTGGAAAACAGTATGGAGGGTTCTCAAAAAGTTAGAAATAGAATTACCCTATGACCCAGCAATTGCACTACTAGGTATTTACCCAAAGGATACAACAATAGTGACTCGAAGGGGCACCTGCACCCAAATGTTATAGCAGCAACGTCCACAATAGCCAAACTATGGAAAGAGCCCAGATGTCCATCAACAGAAGAATGGATAAAGAAGACGTGGGATGTGTATATTTATATAGTGGAATATTACTCAGCTATCAAAAAGATAGCTGTAGAGATTTAGATTGGGAGGCTTCTGCACAAAATGGTGCAGGAAGAGGTGGCGTGGATGGCGTCGCATAGGGAGGGATTAAAAAAGAAGTGGTCAACATCTCAAAAGCTGCCGTATGTCAAGATGAGGCCGATCAAACGTGTATGGACATTTGTGTTGATGTTGACACTGTTTCTGACGTCAGTGACCGAGGTTCGGTAGAGTGAAGACACTGAATGCCTGGTGGAGGGTGGGGAGGTGTACTGGGAGGTGAGGAAGCAGAAACGGAGCATCTTTTTCTTGAATCTTGAAATGTTTTTTTTATTATGTTCAGTTAGCCAACATATAGTACATCATTAGTTTTTGACGTAGTGTTCAACGATTCATTAACGCTCATCACCACATGTGCCCTCCTTAATACCCAACACCTGGCTACCCCATCTCCCCACTCCCCTCCTCTCTGTAACTCTCAGCTTGCTTCCCGGAGTCCAGAGTCTCTCACGGTTTATCTCCCTCTCTGATTTCTTAGAAATGGAACATCTGAACCGCCCTTTGAGAGGCTTGACAGAAAATAGGAGGTGAGAGAGGGCAGAAGCTGGAGGGAAAATAAGACTGGGGAAGTTATAAGCTTTATTAACTGAAATACTTGACTGAAATTGAACAGCTTTTAATGACCATAATCAAAAATTAAGCTTTGAGAATAAATAGACCGTGCAAAAGCACCAATGTTCCATTAAATCATTTTTTTCTTTGTCTCTCCTTAATTAGTAATTGGTTTTTGGCCATGACACATTTGCTTGTTAATTGCTATACTTCCTATTTAATCATGCTTTTATAATTCTCCCAGGAGAACATGGCTGAAAGAGATCCAAAGGGAGACTTGAATTCCTCTCCATAAATTGCCCATGTTAAGATAGGACAGCTACAAGAAAGGCTTTCCATAAGGCCTCAACCCCATTTTTATTTTGTTCTTGAATGTGCATCCCACAGCGAGAATGATACTCAAGGGAGAAGGACTTTGCAAGTTGCACACGTCTCCCTTTTTATGCTCCTATTATCATCACAAGCAACTATCTTCTTCAACATATTTTACTTGTGTATTTTTAAAAATAATAATTTAAAAAAGAGGAGGATGTGGGCCACTCTCCGGAGCGTCTGTCATGCCCTTCAAGCTGACTTTGAAAGGTGATTAATTACAGCAGTGTCTGTTCGGTTTCAAAAGTTCAAATTAAATGTACTTCAAAACTCTTATTAAAGGGAATCTATTTTCCACACCTGTCACTTGTGAGAAGAGCTGATTCAAGTCAAAATTACGAAAGAGGGAATGCTAATCATTAGCACTGACACGCCCTACTCTGTTGAATGAAAGAATCTTCTAATAACCTTTGAGTGGCCCTGTCTTAAGCACTCGCGGTGCCTAATTCTCCACGAGTTCTGTGCTTTCAGAATTGATGTAATTCAAAGGTGGGAAGGACTTGAGAGCTAAGGGGCCCAGAGCCATGAGGGGCCGCCGAGTCCTCAGGGAGAGGAGATAGCGAATGCCCCATGGTGAGTCCAGTACTTTGTTAGAGCACGAGGTGGCAAATGACGCCAAGGGCCAAAAGCAGCTCCATGCTGTTTTTGTAAATAAAGTTTTATTGGAACCCAGCCTCACCCATTCCTTTACATATCCTCTATGGCTGCTTTCACTCCATAGCCGAGGACTCCAGTAGTTGCCATGGAGACAGTATGTCCTGCAACACCCCCAAATAATTCACTCTCTGACTTTTATAGAAAAGGTGCCGAGTCCCGTGTCTCTGGCAGCCAATCCTGGCTACGCTTGAGAATCCCCTCAAACGACAGTATAGGGTGCTGGGCCACACTCTAGACCTTCTCATCCCCCATTTTTCAGAAGGGGATCCAGGGATCAGCATTTGGAAACAAGGCGATCTTTTTTTTTTTTTTTTAAAGATTTTATTTATTTATTTGAGAGAGAGAATGAGATAGAGCACGAGAGGGGGGAGGGTCAAAGGGAGAAGCAGACCCCCTGCCGAGCAGGGAGCCCGACGCGGGACTCGATCCCGGGACTCCAGGATCATGACCTGAGCCGAAGGCAGTCGCTTAACCAACTGAGCCACCCAGGCGCCCCGGAAACAAGGCGATCTTAATGTTCTGCCAGGTTAAGAATCACTGCATTACATCATGCTGCCTCTTAAAGCACATTACCTTGAAAACACACTTCAGGTTGTAAGTGCATTTTCATGTGGGCTAGGGGACTGGGTAAAGCCCTCCCGAGCTTCGCCCCACAAACCGTTACCAGCATCAGAGTCCCCGGGAGGGCCTGTTAGAACTTACTGCTGGCCCCACGCCCGGAGATGCTGACGAGGCGGCCTGCGGGGTAGGGCTGGAGAACAGGCATTTCTAAGCAGCTCGCAGGTGGTGCCGACGCTGCAGACCGAGGACCACTCTGGGGCGCACTGACTTCCATCGAAAGGGCTCGTACCTCTAAAGAGAGAAAGTCAAGTCCTGGGAGCCATGGGATGGGGTCGGGGATAGACTTATGGGCCGATGGCTGGGCGTGTTGCAGCCCACACAGTGAAGAGCCTCACCCCTCTGCTCCAATCCCCCTTGTCCTCACCTCCTCCACCCGCTCTAGACGACTCGAAATCAAGCCATTCTTGTTCAGGATCGCCACTCCTGTATGGATTTTCTTTATTGTGTTTTTAAAATTTCCTAGGGACTCTTTTGGGGCTTAGTAACTGTACTTTGGAATGGAGAGAAGCAGGATGGTGGGTTGGAGTTTCAGGAATAAAAGGAAATGTTCTAGGTTGCAAAGTAGTTAAAAAACCCAGCAGACGTTATATAAATATGTGTGGAAACAGTGAGTGCGAAAACACACAATGATGAAAAGGCAAAAGAGACAGGCGAGACAGAGGGCCTTGGAATCACAAAAAGGATTTTATTTTGAACCAGAAAGCAACAGCAATGGTGAGAAGAGTCCGGGCCGAGGGCATGGCCGCGTGACGCAAGTACCAGGGGTTGCATTTGTTCGGGTGCAAGGAGCGGCCTACAGAGAGTCAGCTTGGCATTTCCCAGCTAAGCCAATCACATCCACATCTTCGTGACACCGATCCCCGCATTCCCATTTACACAGGCTTGGACTGCTTTTTCAGGTAAAATTCCAGGTTTTGCAAATATTGTTTTTAAAGCGAAGGTAGCCACAGCAGTGAAGCGTCCCCCTTCTTTTTGCCATATCAGGCATTAAATCAATTACAGGAACAGTAAAACATATTTGTGAGAGTTTTGCTTTAAAGAACCCCAAAGAGCAAGTTTCTCCCCTGCGGCACCAGTGATATTTTGCTCAGATCATTCTTGGGTGTGTGTGGGGGTGGCTAGGGGGGCTGTTGAGCAACACCCCTGGTCTCTACCCACTAGACACCGATAGCACCCGCTCCCAAGTTGGGACAACCCAAAATGACTCCAGACATTGCCAAATCGCCCCTTTGTTGAGAAGCACAATTTCAAAAACATCCTCTTGCCCCCATCATCGTGGTCTTTGTCTCCTTTTTAACATTTTGTACGGGTAGACCAGATCACCGACTTCCCAACACCAAAAGCACAGGTACGCGAGCATACATGCGTATGTCTCTTCAGGCACCGCAGATGTGCCTGGAGCCGAAACTTGGAATCCCCCGTTCACTGGACAGCGCTGGTTCAGTTCCTTGGGAAGTTTAGGGTCCATTATCTCAGTACCGTGATAAACTGCGCACTCGTCATCAGGTCATTTCCTCTTCTTCAGCAGAAATCATCATCAACATTTGCAGTTTTTGAAGTCTTTTTTTTTTTTTTTTCAAGCTGGGAAGAACATCTTCACCCACGCCCATTCTCCTCTTAATCCATTTGGATTCCTACTTGAATTATATGGCCAGCCGCTTTTGACATTGGACCCAGGTTTTTTCATTTGTATCCACCAGGAAGAGAGGTACCATGTTTCTGAGTTCTGTTACGAGGACTGGCTATAGACTTCTTGAGGCCCAGCGCAAAACGAAGATGCAGGCCCCCTATTCAAAAATTACTAAGAATTTCAAGATGGCGACAGCACCTCTTCACACACGCACGACGTCAGACCTGGCAGCCTTGGTTGGCGCCACATCAATTTGGCTGTATTAATGTAACCGGCCCTGCTATCTCTTTCTCCCCTGTGTCGCAATGCTTCCTGTGAAGTAGAGACCTCAAGAACAAAATACTGTGACCCCAGTCCACTTAAAAAGAATTGTACTGCAGCAAATGTTTATAGCATATATTTTTTAGACTTTCAAAAAAAAAAAAAAAACCCACGCGGAAATCTTTTCTACATCATTACAGTAATGAAAGTAAACACTGTGGCCTTTCACCATATACATATTTTCCTGTAAATAGGACAACAGGGAAATAGTAACTGCTACTATCCACAAGGTTTTTAAGTTAGCAAAGAGTGAGACTTCCACAACTAAAATATAACATAATCCCTCTCGTCCTTATAAAAATAGCCAAAACATAAACTAAATGGCTTGCAGTGAAAATTTGAGTAGTAGCTTCTTTATATTGAAAAACATTATATTCATGGAAATATTGTCCTCGTAAATGCTTTACATGGATGTCATAAGGCAAACTGTAGCGTTTACTGGTACCTGGCGACCATGATTTTAAAAACTCAGAAGCTGAGTTTTAGACCCTTTTATTCAAAACTGTTACTGTACAAAGTGCATTAAAATATCCGTTATCCAGCTACCAAAAACAGTATGTAAAAATTACAACCCTTTCAGTTTGTTCAGGGAAGGCAAATACACATTGTTTTTATACTGTAAAAAAAACAAACAAACATTAAGTTTCCAGAGACTGATTTTTTTCCATTGAGGTGTCCATCTTTTAGATGTGAAATTGTCCTAAGTAGCTATCAAAATATTCATCTGGATATAAATAATATAGTAAATATATAAACTCTATCTGTTCAGAAAAAGGAGAGCGTCTGCCAGTGAAGAGGACAGAAGCATGCATGATGCAACCCATGGAGTCCAGGCTGGTGCTCATACAGCACGATGCTGAAACAGCGGGTCTATGGACGGATCTCAGGGAGACAATGGGTTGATTTGGTTAAAAACCAACTGCTAAAAACAATGCCTAAATCCATCAGTCCGTTCAGTCAAAATGGCCAACCCAGTAGCTCAGATAAATATTTTAGCAAACGAAATGACTTACAGATGTCATGCCCTTTGTCAAGATAGAACCAATGCTGGATTCCCGGTCCAAATCCAAGGACTGCTTAAGAAAGCCTTACTTCATGGACCATTCCATCTTACCAGATCAGCAGGTCCAGAATCCCACCCGACATTCCATCAGCAGGTTCTATTAGCGGGTTCCAGCACGGGATTAGTGAGTTTGATTTTTTTTGGGTTTTTTTGTTTTGTTTTGTTCTTTTTTTGTTTTTGTTTTTGTTTTTTTGTTTTTTTGTTTTTTGTTTTACAACTCTATAGTGAACTATACTAGAATACAGAGGGACTGCTACATCTTTCGAGACGTGTTTAATAAAAGTCTGTTTATAACTTTCGAGGCACATATACTAGTAAAGAGTATGCAATGTCCCTTGTCATTACCAACTCACAAATATTAAGTGTTTTTGGGTGAGTCCTATTTGGACGTGATAGAGACAGTCAGGGCCATGTGTTGATGTCCTGGAGAGCAAAGTCAATCCAAAGTGGTACTGCCATTTGTAACACAAAATGTTTACTTCCTCAGCCCCAGCAACAAAAGAAAAATGAGTTGGGGGAGAGGGAGACAGGACAGCTACCAAATGTAGCAAAGCAATGTCACAGGCCTGAAGAAACTATTAAAAGGAAGAAGGAAATAGATTTAGGTCATGAAACAGAACCCTACTTCCGATCAAAGACAAACCAGCCTCTGATGTTCTGAATAATCAAAGTGACTATTTTCAATGGCAAGCTCATTCTTAACATCAATTCTTAAAGTCAATTCTTTCCGCTCTCCCTCTTGCTCTCCATTCTAGTTGATCCAAGACGGTTTTGACATCACACTGAAAACACTTCAAAATAAAGCAGACTAAGAAAGCCCGGTTGCTGCCCTACTAGGTTCAAAACTATTTTTTATTTTTAAGGTAACTGCATATTCTGTTATGCACTGTCGAGGCGACAGGACCCAAGATGGGGTCAGTATGAGATACGACGATGTGAGAAGCTGAATAAGCGTACAAAACTACAGAAGATTTTTTTTTTCTCAAGCCCACAGAGCGTGATGACACAAAGGTTGTTGTAAAGAGCTGGTAAACTTCTGGGCCTCTTAATGTGCAAAACCAGATAATGTCTAAGAGTTGTAATTCTGGTTATGTTTCTTTTATAAATAATCTATAAAATTTCCTGCAAACACAGGACAAATTTGAAGAAATTATTAAAGCGTGTACTTAATACAAAAGACAGTAATGTTGAGTCCTATCCTAGCCGATGTTTCTGGACACTTTTTGGCGACATTTAATCACACTCTGGAAGCCTGTGCTTTCTCCGTCCCTGAAATGGTGGCCGTGACCCTTTTATGCCCCAGAAAGCAGCTCCATGTGGCCAGCTGCTCATGGCACCTGCTCTGTGCAGTCCAGATGGTCTGGGATGGGAAGGCCAGTTATAATGGTCAAGCACTTGTTCCACACTGTGAAGGTGGGGCACACAGGCTGCGAGAAGGTGATGTCGAAGGTGTAGAGGTGGATGGAGTTCAAAGCATCGTAGAAGGCGACGGAACCATTGTCATAGTCCAGCAGGATGCCGACACGCCGGAGGTGGGGGGCTGGCTCGATGGGGGTTTCCTTGCTGTTGTGTCTCACCACCCAGTTATTGTGGCAGCGGCACAGGGCCCAGGAAGCAGAGTTCTTCCCAATCCACTCATGCTTCGGGGCTGATTTGTAAGCAAGGCCGATGGCATACCTGCACAAACAAGACGGGGATGACAAAAACCATGAGGCGGGTTGCACATGGATGCTACCTCCTTTCTCTGGTTTTCAGGGGTCACAAAAACGTGGTTTTCTGTTGTCCCCGCTCATTCTTCAGAGAAAGCTTGGCAAAGACCCTGACACCGATGTTCCTCATCGCCTTCCTCCCAAACATATGGTGGGCGGACACGGGCCATTGTATTTACTCATATTCCTGTTTTTAGTTGAGACATTACAAGAGAATTTGAACTTTGTGTCTCGCTGCCTTTTGTTTTGTCTTGTTTGTTTGTTTTTTACCCTCATCAAGACCCACACAACGAATTCCCTAGACCAGCGCTGTCCCACAGAAGTATCTGCAACGAATGAAATGTTTTGCCTCTGTTCAATATGGTAGCCATGAGCCACATGTGGCTACTGGGCGTTTGGACTATGGCTGCCAAGACTGCGGAACCAGACCTTAAATTTAGTTAATTTTAATTAAGTCAGATGATTTAAATTAACTGCATGTGGCCCAGGGCTACCACATTGGACAGCATAACCCTCTACTCGACTGACGCCATGTCTGTTACTTTCCATGACTTCGAGTACACCTCGCAGCAGGTAAGCATGGAGAATGGTTTTCAGTTCCGGGGTAAGTTCCTTGTCCTCTCCTAGCCGGGTTCCTGATCTACAGCACGGGGACAATGACAGTCTCCATCTCGGAGGGTGATTTTGAGGAGTAAAGGAAAGAATACGTGTAAAATCTGGCGCACAAGGCGTGGCAAGGAATCTCGGGTAACTGCTCTTTTATTAAAGTTGCCCAATGCCACATTACTAATAAGTACCAGAATCAGATCTTGAACCTAGGGTGACTCAAAAGGCCGCAAACTTAACACTCTTTAATCCCTTCCCTCACCAGAAAGTATGTGATTCATCATTGCCAAGAGCCCTTCTGATTATATTTCTTACTACATTTTTAAAAATTCTGAATGTCTTTGAGAGATGGATAGCCCGGTTATTCTAAATGTACTCTCAACTGCTCAAAAGAGTTAAGAATTCTTTCTATGATGATCCCAGGATCCTGGGATCAAGCCCCGCATTGGGCTCCCCGCTCAGCGGGAAGCCGCTTCTCCCTCTCCCACTCCCCCTGCTTGTGTCCCCTCTCTCGCTGTGTCTCTCTCTGTCAAATAAATAAATAAAATCTTAAAAAAAAAAAAAAGAATTCTTTCTACGGTGTTCGAAGCTCCTTAATCTCTTTTTACCCTGCTAAGGTATGCCTCTATAACATTTGCAGTATTTCAGTGATTAAGATAAGCAAAACCCATCATTCTTAATAAAGAGTCAATGATTCAGAGCTCAACCTTTAATATGTTATAGCAGAAACCAGTCTAAGTGGATATTGACATATGGTACCTTACCCAGTGCAGAGAGAAAAAACTCCATTGGTCTTTGAGAAAACGACATTCTTTTTTAAAAAAAAAAAAATTCCGGGCGCCTGGGTGGCTCAGTCGGTTAAGCAACTGCCTTCGGCTCAGGTCATGATCCTGGAGTCCCGGGATCGAGTCCCGCATCGGGCTCCCTGCTCGGCAGGGAGTCTGCTTCTCCCTCTGACCCTCCTCCCTCTCATGCTCTCTGTATTTCATTCTCTCTGTCTCAAATAAATAAATAAAATCTTTAAAAAAAAAAAATTCCATGTTGGATTTAAAATACAATCACTTTAAGAGTGGTGTGTTAAAAAAAAAAAAAGGACTAGAACATGCTATCACTGAATTTAAAAAGAGGATGGAATTATCGATCCTCAGCTAAGCCTAGTGTACCAGCCTGTCTGCCATCAACTTGGCCTGTCTCCTCCTTCTGGCCAATCCTGCTCTGCATCACGGGGAGAATCCGGGGGTTGCATTTCCCACATTCCTTTCCCAGCGGGAGTCTGGGTCAGGTCCTGACACTGTGACGGCTCTGCGCAAGATCCAGAAGCTCTAAGAGGTGGGGAAACACTCTTTTCCAGCCGGCAGCCAGAGAGACACTTTGGAAAGGTTTTTGTTTTGAGTACTGGCCCCAGCGATGTTCTCTATGCCCCACTGACACACTATTTCCATTTTTCAGATACTGTGGAACCTGCATTTGCATCACAAAATAGCCAGGTCTGCATTGTTTCCACGCACCATTTGGATTTTGTATCAAAGGACTCTGGTGTTTATTTCCCATTTGAACCTTAACTGAACCCACTATGAAGTAGCTGTGGCAGGTAGGACTGACTTCAGTTAGCAAATGGGAAAACACAGAGAAGGTTACAATTAGGAGCAGAATCCAGAATCTCGCCCCCTCCCCCTTGACTTCTGGCCCAGTCATCTTTGCGTGAACCCACGTTTAGTTAACACCATTTCATAAAACACCAACTGCACATTAACAGCATTAGAGAGTAAGAAAATAACTCCGTGCATAGTCCATTAAGCAAAGGAAAATACCATTATGTTATCATTAATCTGTAAAACTATGTACGTATTTCCATTGAGCTTGAAAGGTGCGGGCAGAAGGTAATGTTCCATTAAGTTACGCAGTGAGACTTGGAGAATTCAGAAAGTATAAAAATTATGTTTCTCAGAGCAATGCTAATATGCCCCATTGCAGGGATCATAACATACATGTTAACTGAAAGTCAGGACGATATTTCACGAGAAAATGGACGTGTCATTAGCTGGTGCAAATCAAGGCGCCACAAGCATTTGATCATATGGGTCACCCCTTCCCCTCTAACACCTCCCAGGAAACGTTAGACTGGTTTCTACGTGAGACGTCTTCCGAAACTGACACAATCCGGTGTGTAAAGATCCAAAGTGTGGCAATTAATTTTAGAATTGTTCCCCCCTCCCGAGTTGGTTTTGACATCTGGAGGGTGTTTTCAAGGTAATACCGATCTGTGTTTATATTAACTGAAGGGGTCTGGTGGAATTTCCCGCACCATTCATCAATGGGAATGAGATCATAATGATCGGGTATCATTTATCATAAATAATTATTAATGGGGCTGTAATTATTTGGACACTGGATTCTATCCCAGATTAATACTGCACGTTAATTAACTAGAAATGTTTGCTCCTTTGCACCTGCAAAAATTCATCGTATTTTCCTTCGGCCTTTTATCTTGCCCCAGTGCCGCTAAAAACTGTAAATGCCAATCTGGCCGAGAGCCGAGCGGGGCGGAAGGATTTGTCCTCCATCCTCTGGCAGGATGTTGGAACAGGAAAATGTTCTGGGCCAAGGGAATTGCGAGGATCACAACAGAAGAAAACCTCCTTGCTTGGCCATTATAGGTACCATTCTGGGGAGAAAGGAGACACCCAAGCTTATGATTTCACTTTTTAGATCTCAGCGGACTTGTACCAACACTGTAAGGGACTTAAGACACAAAAGAATTTTAGCATCCTTATCTCAAACATAACACTGTATGATACTCCTCGTTTCAGGTTATGCAGTTGGGAAGTGTTTCTTTCTAAGCAAGGATTAAGCTATCGCTCACCAAGTATACCACTATACGCCCGGAAGAGTAATTATAATGTTTCAAAAACAGAGCATGGTGCTTCAGAGCAGAGATCAGCCAACTGTAACCCATGGGCCGAATCTGGCCCTCTGCTGATTAAAGTTGTATTTGTGCAAGGCCACGCCCAGTCACAGACACACGGTCTGTGGCTGTTTTCCCACTACAACCGGAGAGTTGAGTAGTCGGGATAAAAATCACCTGGCCCACCGAGCCAGCAACTGCCTCTGCGGGGCTGCTAAGATGAATGAACGAGTTACCAACTGTGGGATGCTTAGACCAGTGCCTGGCACATGGTTGTGCTAGATGAGGGCTGGTTAAATAAAAATAAAAGAGCAAAAGCGAACAGGTGTTTGTGAGCCAGCCAGCCGGAGAAGGGGTGCAGTGCGTGGCTGTGGAACAGACAAGGTCAGCTTTGTGAGGCTAACTAGGCAAGGTTAGCTCATTCCAACGCAGACACCGCGTTGGAATGTTCTGGGCCTGACCGACACCCTTGGGTTTAGAGAGCTCGCTGGGCTAACAGACCGTTTGAAAGGATTCCCAGCCTATGATCCCTGCCTCAGCCCCTCAGCTCTTGACTATTTCCAGTCGTCGGCCCAGTCTGGAGTCACAAAACATACAAGGCAACAGAAATTCGTTCTCTTCAAATGATGAAGAGTAATGTTCTAGAGTAGGAATTGGCAAACGTTTTTGGTAAAGAGCTGGAGAGTTACTATTTTCGGCTTTGTGGACCATAGGGCTCTATTTTAACTGCTCAGCTCTGCCGTGTGGCTCAAAGCCCAGCCATAGACAGACAATGTGGAAAAGAATGGGCATGGCCGTGTTCCTACAACACTTTATTTACAAAAAGAGGCACAGGGCCAGGTCTGGCCCGCTGGTTGTCGTCGGCTGACTCGTGTTTTAAGGCACGAAAGAGCAGTGTTAGCATCCTAGCTCTGTTAGGGACCAGGACTCTATCAACTCAGCTGCAATTCTTGCTGTAAATAAAAAAGAAAAAAAAAATGGATGGACTTAAAACAAGCTGTTTTTCTTATTGGCTGAATGGAAGATTAGATGATTGTTTTGCAAACATTCACTCCCTCCTCATCTCCGGGGGAGAGATATACTTCCCTAGACCACCGGCTTTGGCTTTGGCTTTGGCCGATGAGAAGTTAGTAGACAGTGAGGTAAGCAGAGGCTTGAAATGTGCCTGCCTAGCTGTGGCTCGTGCTCTCGGGCTCCTCGAGAAAGACCTGACCCGGGGAGCCCTCACATCCGAAGAGGCTGAAGAGACACAAAGAACAGACCCAGATGCAACCTACGGCTGAAAGCAAAGCCCGGCTGAGATTCGCCTTGACAGTGAACCCACACATGAAGCCACTAAGTCTTGGGATGCTTGTTATGCAGCATTACCGTGGCAACAACAGACTAAAAGCTTTCCTGCATAGTCTCCTTTAAGACGGGCCCTGGAATGGACTAATGCTCTGACCAAGTACGGAAGGAGATGTGCCTTTTTATGACTGGACGACAACAGATATCATTGCCTACCATGTGCTCCCACTTATGACCACTTCCCAGTAATGCCGACCGCTATCAATGAACACATTTCCAGCTACGCCATAGCTCCCTTGGCTGGTGAAGCGTTCGGGCGTGTGGCTCTTTTTGGAGGATGACTCATCACGTTCTACTGTCAAGTTATCGTGGGACACCTTCAGCTTTCGATGTGCAGACTTGGGGTCCAGTTTAAATGGCTGGCCTGGGAACAAGTTTACAAAACAAAGAGAGGAAGAAGAAGAGGATCGTTTATTTCAACATGACCAATAATGTATCTGCAGGATCAGATTTTAAAAGCACAGTAAAATAGTGAATACAAACATGCCCCTGCCTTCGTAAATTCCCAGCCTGTCAGTTCTGAGACAGGGATCCAGAGCTGCTGCGACTAATGATTCAACAGTAGCATGGGCGGGGATCAGCCACGACATGTGGTAGAAGCTATTTTCGGGGGTCCCAGCTGGACACATGCAGCTCTGGTACATACTAGCTAAACAGCATTCCCAAGGGAAGGAGAAAATGAAGACTTCATTTTCAACCATTCCCATATTCGATCCAGCTTAAAATGTGGCTCGTGCTCAGCAGACTTCAGACCAGAAGCCGAAGAAATCAAGACTGCAGATTTTGACCTAAAGGCTTTACATTATTCTGAAACTGTTGCAAATTAAAATGATTCTCATGCGCTCAGAATGACTACAAAAACGTGCATTTTTCAGCCCACAACAAGATCAGGGGAAAAAAGTGTGATCATAACACCTGGGTTTTCTACTCCTGAGTTTGTAAATATATATATTTCTACCCCTGAGTTTATATATATAAAATAAGGCCCTCTCTATTTCATTATTCACATTTGCGTTTTGAAGGTCGAACCGTCAGAAAATCTTGGCAGAGTCACCCCGAACATCTTGTCATAGCTGTTACTTCCTTGAGAATGTAACGCTGGTCTGGAGGACTGCCTGTCATTCGACACCACATGGGTGTTAAGAGGCAGGAAGTGAGTTACGAGAGCATGCAAATACCATGATGTCCCAAGCCCCCGGCCACGGCCACGGCCACGGCCACGGCCGCAGCTGGTAGGTCCGCCCTCAGGCAGCCAGTGGACAGAGCTCGGTACACTGGCCGGGGCAATGCACGCCGCTGGCTGAGACAGCGGCACGGAGAGCACGCGGCAATGAGTGTGAGGTCACGTCCGGGTGGACCGGAGGATTTCTAGCCACCACCGGGACACGAACATGACACGGGCCGGCATACCTTTCTCCGAAGAGGCCAGATAGATATTTTTAGCTCTGCTGTGGCAGCGTGGAAGTGGCCCGAGACGAGAGGGAAATGGATGGGTGTGGCTGTGTGCCAACAAAACTTTATTTATAAAAAGCGGCAGCCAGATTTGGCTGGTGGGCTGGATCGTCTGCTGACCCGTTTCAGATTTCTGTCCACATCACAGGAGAGCTTAAAGGGGGAGCTGAGAAAAAGCTTCAAGTGTGGATCAGGGCACGGACATTCTCAGGGGCTCTAAGTGCTATGGGATTATGTGCAGAGTTTAAATTTCAGCTTGTATTGTGAAACACAAATGTCCTCAGGAATGATCACGCCAGCAACTATTAGGGATAAAGTATGAACTAAGGCAAGAAGAGTATGAAGGTAAGTTTTGCTTACAATATTTCAATTTTTAAAGGTGGACGAGAGAATGCGTGTGAAAACAGGTGGGACATGAATGGGCAGACGGGGCGGGGGGGGGGGCGGGTGTTCGTAAATGCAGCCATCACTGAAGAGGAGGGCCGTGCACTGCTTGTCTTTCTTCCAGTGAGGAGCATCAGAATGGTAGAGCCGTCAGAAAGACTGGCCTCATGGGGCGCCTGGGTGGCTCAGTTGGTTAAGCGACTGCCTTCGGCTCAGGTCATGATCCTGGAGTCCCGGGATCGAGTCCCACATCGGGCTCCCTGCTCGGCAGGGAGTCTGCTTCTCCCTCTGACCCTCCTCCCTCTCATGGTCTCTGTCTCAAATAAATAAATAAAATCTTTAAAAAAAAAAAAAAAAGAAAGACTGGCCTCATAATGAGGCCTCAACTCACACCCTCACCTACACACGCGTGGAGTGCGATCATGTCAGCTTAGGTCAGCCCCAACCCCAACCCCTGCATCCTCAGCGAGCACATTCCACCTGTGTCTCAGATGTGTTTCTCAAACGCACCATCACCTACTCTGTCCAAGTTCAAGGCTTTTGCTTCAGTGAGGACAAATTAGTTCAAGAACCAAATTAATCATTTACTTTACTAAAGAATTCAATTCAATTTAATATTGTGCATGTAGGAGTTTGGCAAACTACAGCCTGCAGGCCAAATCCAGCATAGGGCCTGTGTTTGTCAATAAAGTTTTATTGAAACATGGCCATGCCCATTCATTTATGTGTCATCTACGGCAGATTTTGCACTGCAATGGCAGAGGTGAAGAAGAGTGGATGGTGACCAAGACCATCTGACATGCGTAGCCTCAAATATTCACTTTTCGGCACACAGCAGAAAAGTTTGCCAGCTCCTCGTTTATACCTGTTCAATAACTACATGTCTAGAAATAGAAGATGACATTATCTGGCTACACGAAATGAATGCGTTATCTGCAGGAAAACTGATGAAGTACAAATCAGATGTCTCAAAGACATATTCTACAGAATTAACCTCAGTGTATACATTTACTTATTTTTTTCCTACTTAATCTCTAAAAAGATTTCCTTCTTTACCAGCAGAAACACTGAGAGGAGAAATTAGCTTAATGTCTAAGTGTATGTGTCTTAAACATGTATATGTCTGGAGTCAAATAAAGTTATGTGAGCACTGAAATCGAGGATTTGGGTTAAGTGTGGGTTCTTCTGGAAAAGCAGTTACCTGTTCCCATTGACCAGAGGCAACTGCCTAACATGGTGCCAAACTGACACACTCCCAGTTGCTTTCTCTTGGGAGGTCCTATGCAAAGAAATTCCATGCTACAGAACATATTTCTACATCAAAAATAGTAAAGAAAAAGAGAGGATAAAAGAAAACATATGTGGGCAGAGACAGCGAGGGAGACGACAGTGTTACAAGACACACGTATGGGCCAGATCTTTCTCTGTTGTGTCCTGTGTAGTGTGGGATGTTTCCCATCATCCCTGGCCTCTAACCATCAGATACCAGTAGCATCCACCCCACTTACAACAACCAAAAATGTCTCCAGACATTGCTCAGTGTCCCTGGGGGCGGTGGCAGTAGGGAGGGCAGAACTGCTTCTGACTGAGAACCACAGACCTAGACAGGTATCTGGAGTAAAGCAAAGAGTTCCCGAAGAAAGAGTTATTAATTTGCTCTTCTGCTACGGAAAACAATTTGCCATTTGCAGAGCCCCAACGACCTATCGGGCTTCATGTATATATATATATATATATATATATATATATATATATATATATATATATATATATATATCTGTCCTAATTCTCACCAGAACCCCTCCAGGATTATTTATTTGAAAAGCGAGCGGTCTGAAGTGCAGAGAAGTCGATGGACTCACGGCCCTTAAGGGGCGAGTGAGTCGTGGACCCCAGAGGTGCCTGATGCCAACTCCACCCCGCCGCCCTGGCTCTCCACTTGCTTCTCGGGGCTGCTGGTGATGCCCGAGGCAGAGAAGGAGGAGAAAGGGGGACAGAGGCGGCCGGAAGGAGAGCAGAAGGGAGGCGGCAGCTCTGCTGAGCTCACGGCACTTACTGTTTGTCTTCAACTTCCCAGGCTCGCTGCTGCGGCTGCCTGCCTGGTTGATGGCCTTGACGATGAAGATGTACTTGGTGCCACTCTGCAGACCATGGACCGTGTAGTGGTTCTGCTTGATGTTGGGCACGATCATCCAGCTGTCGGCAGAGTTACACAGACCTGCAAAGCCAAGCAGACACGGCGCACTGCTTTGTCATCTCTGCACCTCTGATCCCCCACTGATAAACTCGGGGGTGCAGGCTCCTGCCTACGGTAGGTGATCGACCCGTATCTATTATCAGATAGTCCTACTGTGTGCTCCACATGGAGAAACCCATCAAAATGATTACACCGCAGCCTCTGTTCAGTAAGCATACGAGCAGCCAAGGCAGGACTGCTGCGATGTAATCATTTATGTGTCATCCCGTATCTATTATCAGATAGTGCTGCGCGTGGTGCCCGTGCGTGATGCGTTGTGAGGCGCCGTGGCGAGGAGAAGGAAGCAGCGAGTTACCACGGGTTCCACCCTCGGCCTCCCCCACCACCCCATGCTCATGACTGTGATCGTTAAATTGGAATCTCATCAATTCTGAGCCTCACAGCCGGTGAGAAGAGACCTGAATCACGTAAGAGAAGTTGCCTCCACGAATGTAGATGTAGTAGATTGCTTTTGTGCCTCTGATTCTGCACCCTGCCCCAGACCCAGGCCTAAGCAGCTTTGCAGAGATGGGAGGTATTCCCTTGTGACACGGCTTTGGATTTGGCCGTGCGATTTGCTCGGGCCGATGGGATGAGGCTGAAGTGGCGGGGCGCAAGCTGCAAGAGTAGGCATTCCAAGGCCTCGAGAATTTCCGTCGACACCTTGGGCCTCTGCCATTGCCAAGGGGAGAACATTCCCCAGACAAGTCTTCTTGTCCCAGCAGGATGAGCGATACAGGGAACACTTCTACCGCCCCGCCCCTGCAGGAGTGAGGCCAGCAGAGACTGGCCCAACTTCTGAGTGGGGAGCTAAGAAAGCGATCATCAGGGTTGTTGGCGTTCCAGCATTAGCATGGCCGCAGTTAACCAACTCAGGAGGCATGTCCCTAGGAGAAGCGCGGAGCGGTGGCACCCACGGGCAGCCCAGGGCCCAGTGTAGCTCTTAGAAAAGCATGAACGGGGATTCGGACCAGCTGTATTCCCTCGCATGGCTGGTTTCAGAGGAGAGCGGGGCCGCTGCTCGGGCTGCGTTCTGCAGGATGTGGGCTGGGGGGCAGGCTGAGGATTTACGATGCTTGGAAGAACATGCAGGGAAAAGGAAGCCCGTTTTGTTTTGCAGCTCGCTGATGCTGAAAACATCTCTTTGGTATTGGGCCCAGCTCTCCTCTCTCCACCCATCAATCTCCACTCTGAGAGAACCTTTGCCCAGCCCCCCGGTGACTGGCTGTCATGAAGTTTCCTGACTCTGGTGAATTTCCTTCACCAGTTCTTGGTAGAGGGCTGAGCCCCCCCACTTCCTGAGGGGCTCCAACCCCCCCCACCCTTTCCCTTTCAATGGATTTGCAAGTCAAAGAGTTAGTTCTTTTGATCTTGAGGCAACTTATACCTTACTGTAATCCCAAGAAGCAGTCCCTTAATCTTTCTTTGGTCTCACCTCTTTGAGAATCTAATAAAACATTTCTATAGAAGGAAAGTCACATGTGCAGATCCATACCAAGCCACAAATATTTGCATGGCATTCCAAGATATTCACAGCCCCGTGACATCTGTCTTTGAATCCTACTAAATACTTTCTCCAACTTTTGAGTTAGACATTGTTCATGCTAGTCTCACAGTTGAGAAGAACCTTAGAAGTATTCTGTCAAGTGTGAAACTTCACCTCATACGATCTGTACCTTGGAAGCACAGTCTTTTTAGACGCCCTCCACTGAGTCATATACATATATAAACTCACACACGTATAATAAACTCACAAGGTCAGATCTGACCCCGAGAGTTCTCTATCACCTCTTTTCATCTCCACCTGCGAACATTTCACCAGCAGCACCGCCAGATTTGATAAAACCAGCATAAAGCAAGGGAATGATGGGAGGCTCACGGAAGCGGTTGAACGTGTGAGTGCGCTCAACCGAGGCACCATTCACCCGCACTCCCACCCCACCCCCAATTTTCCCCCAACTCTTAGCCCTCTGTTCTCCCACTGATTCTCACTCGTGTAAGACGCGGGAAAACACCCACCAGTGGTTCAGTAACATGGGACTCTCCTTACTACATTTCCCTTTTGCTACTTTTTCACCTTACCTTCTCCTTGAATATAGCTGTAATATGCTCAATGCTTCTGGACAGGGCCACGGCCAAATCACAGATTTAGATCCGACCAAAGAAGGGGCATTTTGAACTCTGAGCTCTGGGCCCCAAGAAGCCTGCGACTCACTTTAGATATTTAATCGTGATCTTACAACAGCAATAAAACAAAAACAATGAGCTTTTCTATTGCCTAGGATAATCCTAGGCAATCCTAAACCTTTGTCAACAGCAGTCAAGCACGAACGAAAACAGTAACAACATTCAGTAGAATCGAATGAGAATCCTATCAATGTCACTGCATTTACACTGTTCCTGTTTAATTGCATATGTTACAGGAAAATGATTATTGTGGTCAAAGAAAGCAAATGTAAAAATGTTTCAATAAACTTTACATCACTGTACAACCGAAAAGCTGGGCTTCATGTGGTGGGGGGATGCTTTCAGTGACATCATCAAACAGATGTCTGAAATCGCTATGAACGGCAACTTGGCCTATAATCCAAAGCCTTAACCCAACAAAAAAGATTTAATGTTTCAGAACCCTTTTCCAAACAGAAAAGGGACCCCCAAGCATCCTGACTATTTTGAAGAGGTCGCTAATTTTTTTCCCTCGAATATTAAAAGAACAAAAATGTTTATGGAGTAGTAAAATTTGATTGGACAGCTTTACACTGGGACAATCTGCTCTCGCGAACGCTCACGATTTCTGTGGCGGCTTACCTTTCGGTTATTATTATGGTCAGGATAGTAATTGAGAAGTTGATTAAAAATGCCAAGAAAGCAGCATCGACCATTTTCTTCTGGGGGCTGGAGTAAGGGGGTGCCTCTGAGCACACCATTACTAAGTTGCTAGTGTTGGTGTTGGGCCAACACCACATAACGTCTTGCGTGTGGTGCCAAGTGCCAGACCTGTCTGCCTCGATACCCCACTGTGTCGGGGCCGTTGACCAGGTTTTATGCATCTCTTTATGAAACACCCATGTAACCATCTTGCACTGAAGCTTCACTTTTCTCCAAACACGTTTTCAATCATCTTTGAGAGTATTCCGACATCCACCTTCTCTAATTCAGCTTCGAGTATTAAAACAACAATGGAACTTGGGAGATAATTAGTTCATAATGAAACTTAATTGAGTTTTTCAATTTTATATATCTTGTTCTCGTTCACAATGGGTCAGAAGCATCTCCCTACATAATGCTGCTCATTACAAGATCCTAATTACATTTGGGATTTCAGAGCTTTGTATAGCAACTGTCATCTTGCAGTAAAACATTATGTATAAAACATTACGCAACACGGACACCCCTCAGAGAGGCATCCTTTGTTTCTGCTACCAGATCGGACAGAAGTGAACATTCTTTTCCTTCTTCTCTGTAAAAATAGTATCTGTTTAGTAACGCTCATGAATGTTTTCAAAACGACTAAAATTAATTAAATACAGATAACTACCTCGTCATGGAGACCCGGAGAAACGCATCTTTGGACTTTTGCTAATAATAAAAATAGGCCGCTGGGAAAAGGCCCCATTTAGGATTTTAAATGGTGCACTGGAAGTGGTTTCGGAAAAAACATGAGAAACGTTGTAAAATTAAATACATATCTACTTATTAATAAGCAATTCGTTAACATCTGTAGGCTTAAGTCTTAATAAAAATGCATAATAAAAAATTAATAGTGTCATTAATTTTGCATTTGAATATATGAATTTGATTAGGGAGAGCCTTTTTATAAGATTAAAAGCTTCACAGATATTATCTAATTCTCCCTCACTGAAGTCAGTTGTGGGCAATTAACTAGAATTTATTATGACAAGTGAAGGAACCATGACCTACAGGCAGTCCAAGATTCCTAGTGGCGCGAGGAGCTATGGCCAGTTTTGGGGCATTTGGTCTTCTAATTTTCGGTACAGTTTTACTCTTAGCTCTTGTCATTCAATGTAACAACATCCAAAAAGGATATTCCTCCAAATGGTAGGACAGATGGACAAACAACATTCAGGGAAGGCCTTGCACATGAAGATCGTGTAAAATGCCATCATGTAGGTAATCCTGGCTAATTTCACGACTGATCTTTATCCTATGACCCAAAACATCAGCTTTTAAAAAAATGCAATGACGGGTGAGTGTAGCCGTATTTTTGTAGGAATCATAACTTTGAATACCTCTGTGCTCACACTGTGGCAAGCACAGGGCTCAGACCTATGCTTTTATTATCTCAACCATGGGAAGTTAAAACATTACCTCTTCTTACAGATGAGGAAACAGATTCAGGGGTTGTTAAATAATTTGTCCCAAATTATGGAGCTAGTGAGGTCCACAGTTGGGATTCAAATCCAGGTCTCTCTCGGCCATTAGAAATACATATAATAGTTAAGAAGAACTATTGCTTTTTTATCTACATATATTCTTTCATTGTTACGATTTGATCCTGTAGGCCTCAGGACTTCACTCTACTGGTTTAATGGACGTTCAAGAGACAAAGAGCTCTCAGTACTAACAAGCTGATGAGAGTACCCCAGTCGGATGGGCACCTGCAGTTTCCCTGACTTCCATCGGTCCTGGGAGGAATAGCCTTTCTGACATCTGTCCATCAAATAAGCAAGGTCTGTCACCTTCATGAAGTCGATCCCCTTTATTTTCTTGTGGCAACTGCTTTCAGGGAACAAAACACCGTCTCTGGAATCACCGAGCACAGAGCTCTGAATTCAGTGGTGTCGCTGCTGGTGGATGTCTGTAGGCATGGCCTTTTCGCATCTATTCCACTTAGATGTCTTGTTTTGGTATTATTTTTCATGCCAACCGCATGGAAGCCAAGTCAGTCCCAGAGAAACCCTAAGTTTCAAGCAATAGATCTCTTCTTTTCATTCGGGGGATGGAGGGAAACACTGGGATCGAGTCAGGGTTCTAGAGTGTATCGCCTTCTGGCTCCACGTCCTCGCTCCTCGCGTTTCCATACCCTTTGCCATGGAACCTCGCAGGCCCTCTGACTCTGGGCTCACCTGTGGGACTTGCTCTGGCCTCTGGCACATCAGCTAACGTGACAAAGACAGGGGCTTGCAAAGCATGTGTGCAAGCGGGCCTGTCCTTAGAGCCACGCACTGCGCTCCCCAGGAGAACGTGCCCGCGTGGGACCGCAGGGGGGAGCCGTGCGGCAGCCGGCCTCCCCAGTCCGCAGCCTGACCGCGACGGAGCCTCACCAAGGTCAGCCTGATTCCAGACACACAGGCAATGCATGTTTATTGTTATATGCTCCTTAACTTCTGTGGTTATTGGCCTATCGGCCAAAGCCAATTGATACAGGGCCTGCCAGGCCAGGCCAAAGCTCTATGTACTGTCCAAATGCCCACAAAAATTCGCCTCAAGACACTTCAGGAAAGACATAACCATCTATGGTGGATACGCCCTGGGGTAGCCCCTATGATTCTCACTCCATACTATTCATGACTTTGTGTAATTCGCCCTCCTTGAGCGTAGGCAAGACCTGTGACCTGCTTCTAACCAACAGAGTATGCAAAGGACAAAAGTCCTATCATCGTTATCACTCCTTGGTGGTACATCATATGGCAAAGGTGAAGGGAGTTGGTAAATGTACTTAAGGTCCCTGACCAGTTGTTTCTGAGTTAATCAAGAGAGATTGTTCTGGGTGAAAAAAGCAAGGTAAAGAACTGTGTTTGGCCTGCTACCTTTTGTGTCCCTAAAAAATGTATTCCTAGGTGTGTGTGAGTGTATGTGCACCCTTGGGTATTAACAGACTACCACAGGAGAGATGCGTGTGAAACGGAGTTGGTGCAGTGGGTAACTTTGGAAACAGGGTGGCTGCCATATTGAAAAACAACCAAGTGTCACTGTAGACATTTTATACATTATTACACAGTGTTCGTGCATTACTTACTAAAAAGAAAGATTTTTAGGGAAGTTAGTATTTCTTCATGATTTGTAGAGGGGCACGTAGAGCTAGGGATGAGGAGCAATACCAGAAGAATCCAAAGTCCTGAAAGGAGAGCAAAATGATGCCAAGGCATTGATATACCAGTGCTGCTTAGACTTGCCCCCAAAAGCACTTCAAATAGCTGAAGATGGTAAGGGTGTTTCCCGGGGATATGGGCCAGAGGAGGAGAAGTCTAGCATCCTAGCTCTGTTAGGGACCAGGACTCTATCAACTCAGCTGCAATTCTTGCTGTAAATAAAAAATGGATGGACTTAAAACAAGTTCATGTCTCTGCTTTTAGTTTTGTCCTGTTCTACTCCATCCTCCACGGCACTGCCTGAGGGGGCTTCTAACCATATATCTGATCGCACTGCTGCTCTGTGTGACTGACACCCAAGCCCATAGGGAAAAATCCCACACCGTGTATCCCGAGTGGCCCTCGGTGGTCTAGGTCTTTACTGTGGGTTAGGATTAAGAGACTGATGATTAAGAACATGTGCTTTCTGGAACCAGACCTATATGGGTTTGAGTCCTGGTTCTATTTCTCTGTCTTCGTTTCCCACCGTCTCCCCTTCCCCACTCAGTTCTCCAGCCAGGCTTGAGTAGACGATGTCTCAGAAAATGCCTTGCTATTCTCTGTCTCCACAGGTTTGCCCCCGATGATGTGGCTGCCTGGCATCCCCTTAACTTGCTGATATGTACCCACTCTCTTTCAAAACTTAGTTAAACCATCATTTCCCCCCAAGACATTCTTGTTACACCCACCACGTCTGCCCTCTTACTCCGGCAGCTGGCCATTTTGTGATTTTTTTCCCCCTTATACATTCCTGGAAAATGGGAAGATTTTAATAACAGCTTCCAAGGCAGGCCAATTAGAGAGTGGAAGGTCAGAGGGTTGAGGAGGGAAGCCTGGGAAACGAGGATCTAAGGAAGCTGGGGGGTCCAGTTGTTGGTATGAGCCAGCGCTACTTCAGTTACTCGGGGGCGGGGGTCTTCACATATCACTCTTTTAATTAATCCTAAATCTAATTTCTTTTTTAAGCATCACGCACCTCAGAATTACTTGTGCTAGGAAAGAACAGTGTGGTTAACGGAGAAGAGGTGTATATAATAAAAGCACATTCAGTCGATATGCGTTTATTCAAAACATTTCTTTGTTGAAAAGTGACTGCTATTCTATTCTATTCTATTCTATTCTATTCTATTCTATTCTATTCTATTCTATTCTACTTTGACATGTTCTATTTTAATTTGCTAAAGAAGTTTCAAACTTGCTCCCCTGGAAAGCCACTTCTTCTGGTCCTTTCCCATTTACTCAACTCAATTTGAATAACTGTGGGGGTAAGGAGGAGAGATTCCTTTGTTATCACCTCTCTGGCCAGCAACTGGGGCTGAGATCATCAAATTGTCTCTGATACCAAATATCTCACGGGCTCGGGCCCCGGTTAGAGAAGGACCTCTCTGTGTTTCAAGTCAGGTCTGAAATTCTTCCCAGGTGGGGGCCAATGACTAACATTTCAAATGACGGGCCTGCTCTCCTCCAAACGGGACGCGGTATTTGGCATTGCTTGGCTATCCATTTTATTAAATTCTTTTTTTACATTGCGAAACAACACTCAGAAAAGTAGTTAATATTAAATGTATGATATAATGACTAAACCATGTACCTCCCACCCAGAAAGTAGTTAACCCCATGAGCCCCCCATGTGTTGCTTCCCAATGGTGCCACTCCCTTCCCATCCCGGAAGTAACCATCATCTTCGCTTTTATTTGTAGTTTTTACACCTATGTATGCATCTCTAAACAAAACAGTTTCTTTTTTTAAGATTTATTTCTTTGAGAGAGAGAGAGTGCACATGTGCATGTGCGAGTGTGGGGGGAGGGGCAGAAGAAGAAAGAATCTCAAGCAGACTCTCCGCTGAATGTGGAGCTCGATGCAGGGCTCGATCACGACCTGAGCCAAAATCAAGAGTCGGACACTTAACCGACTGAGCCACCCAGGTGCCCCACAAAATAGTTTTCTTTTTAATCTTTAAATTATGACTGTATAAACAGATTCATACTGCATGTATTCTTTTGTTTCCTGCTTCTTTCCCTTAACCATATGTTTGTAAGACGCATCCGTGTGGTCTGCTAGAGATCACTAATGTTCACCACTCTTTGGCCCGCTATTTTTGCTAGTATAGTACAAGTGAATGCTATCATCTTCTTGGTTAGGAAATGCAGCCAATACATACTGTGTATTCCTTCCTTCCTCGTCTTCTCTTGACGCTTCAATTTAGAAATGCGATCTAACTGAAAACAGTCACCAAACAGAGAAATCGATACGGGGTGCAATACTCACTAACAACGTTGGCTTGTCCGGTGAATATGGTGTACTGGAGCTCATAGGAAACCACACTGAACTCATCATCAGAGGTCCAATGAACGGTGATGGTGTCATAGGAAGCGGTGCAGAGCTCCTCTCTAATCGTGGGAGGGTTGGGAGCTGTGGGGATCAAGAATGCTCATCAGCAAAGAGGCAGGCACCTCCGGGACACAGTTCAGAGGAGATGTGTGACAGTCATAGCAGGCCTTTCTACACAGGTCCATCAGGACCACTATCCATCCCAGAGGTGATGACCCCAATCCAAAGAATGAACGTTCGGTTGGCTGGTTGCCGCTGTGATTGTTAACAGGTAGCGTGACTTAGCCAGCCAGTAGGGACTTTTCTCTATTTCACATGAAAGTACGTTTAGGAGGTTAAGCAAATAATACTCTTATCCATGAAAAAAAAATATTAAACAAAAACCAAACAAGATGAACTTCTGTGATTTCATCCACACTGGGGAGAGATGGCAAACTTTTCCACTAAAGGGCTAGGTGGTAAATATTTTAGGCTCTGCGGGCCATATGGTCTCTGTTGTACCTACTCAACTCTACTGCTGAACTATGAAGGCAGCCATGGGCAATTCATACTCATATGGACGTGGGCAGCTTCCAGTAAAATTTTATTCACAAAACCAGTGAGGGCTAGATTTGGCCTACGAGCCAAAGTTTGCCAACCTCGGAGCTTTGTGAGGTCACTTATGTTTATATTTATATACCCAACTGGAAAAATACCAATGTTTGTTATCCTATAACAAACCAGTCAAATAATTGTTTGAAAATTTTTTCATTTAATGTTTTGATGACTTATTAAAAAAAAAAAAAAAACACCTGGGGCGCCTGGGTGGCTCAGTCCAAGATCCTGGGGTTCTGGGATCCCGCATCAGGCTCCCTGCTCAGTGGGGAGTCTTGCTTCTCCCTCTCCTACTCCCCCTGCTTGTGTTCCCTCTCTCACTGTCTCTCTCTCTCTGGTTCCTTGGCATTTGGTTAACTTTATCACTGGAGAAGGTTGCTGTTTTATGTCTTGAACACAGTCTGGAGCAGAGAAGTCTAAATCCTACCAAAATAATGATTGAAGTTGACTCAAAATCTACTGGCTTGATTTCCGTAACTGGTTTTATGAGAAGAGTTTGTGAGCAAGAAAAAGACTAGGCAGTGAGTGCTCTGCACTGGCAACAGTATTTCAGAGCAGGGGTTGGCAAACTATGGCTATGGGCCAAATCTGGCCCACTGCCTGTTTTTGTAAATAAAGTTTTATTGGAACACAGCCAGGCTCATTCATTTATGTACTGTCTGTGGCTGCTTTTGTGCACTAGCAGAGTTGAGTAGTTGGGACCATATGTCCTGCAAAGCCTAAAGTATTTACCATCTGGCCCTTTATAGTCAAAGTTTGCCAACCCCTGGTTTAGAGAATCGATCCGGGCCTTTATTGCCACTCTTCTGTATACGAGAACCTAACTTCAAAAGGAGAAACATATCTGCATTCTATAGACTTGTAGCAACCTCTGTTCACACTATTGGAGAGTTCTTTCCTGCTCTTAACTTTGATTAGGACTGAGGAGTCCGAAACAAACCCAAAGAAGGAGATGAGTTCTTAAAAATGGTAAACGGAAAACTCGAATTGTTTTAGGCTTCTTCATTTTGTCCGCTGACGAGATGTCCAGGACAAATACCATACACAGCACGTAACTTTTATGTTTGTTGTATAAAGTCAATTAGACCAGCTTTGTTTCTTGCTTAGTGAATTCCACCTATACACGTGGGCAGGCACCGCATTAAGTCATGTATTAGGACAGCAGGGCTCTATAGAGCCCCGAAAGCGTTCTTTTTGGACTACGTATTTATACATCTGTCTCCTGAAGTATCCACATGCAAGATTTAGTGTCATGTGCTGTGACTTGGATGTGCATGAATCAGCGACACGAAGCCAGAGAAGCATTCCACGGGGGAGGCCCAGCTGCACCATAAAATGTCCTTATGATTGTCTGTGTGGTCCCTGTTGGTGTGCCATCACCCGGGAGGGAGCGGTGGAGAAATGCTTATTTTCCCATAACCTAAGCAGTCCACTGAATTACTTTTCCATCAACCACTGTAGAAAGATTTCGTCCTTTCTGCATTGCAATACGGGATTAAATAGAAAGCAAACTTACGCTCAAAATAAGCCAGTAGCTGTGAGACACATGGCAGTAGCTGTGATTGGGGAGGAAATGTCACCTCTCTGGGTTATTAACTTGACATACCACTTAGAGGCTTGTCACGGGGAGAAAAAAAAAAATCTTGTTTTCACAGCCACGCAGGCTAACCCTGTTTTGATTATAAGCCCAATGGGTTTGTCGTGAAAAGTCAATACCCAATTTACCGTAAATGAGAATAGCAGCACGCTGCCAATTTCAATATTCGTGGGATTGGTAGCAGAACTGTTATTTTCTTGCCTCTGTCATAAACAGGACATGAGAAATGGTGGGCTAATACTCCACAAACACTTCATTTCCTGCTTACAAATGTCTGATAAACTATTTGGACTTGGCAATATCAGCCAAGCATCATATGTTATGGCCAGGATCGATGTTATGTCTAGAAATGGGCCAGATTTGTATTTGAGGTTTGACGTTCAGAAGGCAGAATGGCAGGTACCCCATGTGGTCTCAAGCTTGGCATAAACAGCCATCGGGATGATATATGGCATACACGGTCCTAGTCAGTGCGAACTACTTTCACACTTTCCCCTCTAATCGCTGCCTTGGCATTCGCACGCAGACATAGCCCGTGAACATATGCCCACCGGAACACCATTAGACGATTCTTGGGAAATGGGGAGGACACACTCAGGTCAACAAGACACTGATTTTGTGCAGAAAGGTCATGTGCCTGGCCCAACAGTCTTTCAGTCCTCTTTGTCCTTGGGCATGACCTTGTGACGTGGATCTGGCCCACGAGACACAAGTGGGAATTTGCCAGATGGGTCTTCTGAGCAAGCTTTTTGTTTTCCTAATAAAGACAGATTTTTGTCCCCGTTTCCCCTGCGTCCCTCTCTTTTTACCTGGAACTTGAGCACGATGGCATGGAGGCGGGGTAGCTGTGCTGTGATCATGTGGCAAAAAGGCAACACAGCAAAGGTAGCAGAGTAGAAAAAGAGCAACAGCCTGGGGTCTGAGGTCCTCCCTGAGCTGCTGCCCAGGCCTGGAGCTCATACCTCCGTGCTCGGGTTTGTGTGATACAAACACCCCTTGCTGGGTTTAGTCACTGCTAACTGGATTTTCTGTTGTTGCAATCATACTCAATCCCAAATGATGTCAGAGAAAAAAAAAAAGAGATTTTTTTCATAGGATGCCATCATGAAAAACAGCTCAGCCAGAGAAAGTCTAGACCTGCACTAATACAGTAGCCACAGGCTTTTTATATTTCAATTAAGTTTAATTAAAGTCAAAAGTAAAGACTCACTATGTACATTTCAAGTTTTTGATAGCCCCATGTGGTCAGCAGCTACCATAATGGACAGTGTAGATACAGAATGTTTTTATCACTGTGGAAGGTTCTAGGGGGTAGTGTTAGTTTAGACAGACTCCGGAGTTAAAAGCTTAAAAAAGGAGGGCAGTAAATTAACAAATACTTGAAACCAAGTTTGGTTCCTTACTGCAAGTGCATTTTGGAGTCAACTTCTTTCTTCCTTAATAGGAGTGGTATGGCTTGAAAGAATGACGTAAGATAAGAAGTTTGTGGGATGACTGCTTCCCTTGCAAATGCAGAAAGGCTAAAAACAGCACCTCGGCTTCTTGCAAAGAAAAAACCTATCTGGGTATCATGCCCCTTGGATATAAAACTCCTCGCTTCTGATCCACAGACTATGAAAACAAACATCTCACAATGTTCCCTTTCTCCTGCTCCATCTTTCCCAACCATGCGCACACGGAACTGGAGTGGGGAAGCTGATGCCACGCTAAGTTAGGGAGGTGGTCTCTCGAAGGCTGCACGTCCTCAGTTCGGTGCACTTCTGGCACCTTCCTAAAGTCATAGGCACTGGTGGCTTTGGCTAACACAAATAAAGGTCATCCAAACAGTCCACATTCTACCAGCGAATGATTTCAATTCTCATTCTGGAGGTTGACAGCAAAGAAAATTTTGAATGGTTAGGAATAGGAGTAGCCCGAGGTTTTCTTTTATTGCGGTTCCTTTTGTTTTGTAAGCTTGACCAAAAAAAAAAAAAAAAAGGCAAAAGTCTATCAGAAACATGGCACCAGGAATTCACATGTGATTTTTTGGGACATTTGCCATGGTGACCTTTTGCCAAGATGAAATGACGTCTTTTACCAGAAAGAGCAAGAGGTCTTTGGAGTCCGTATGGACCCAAGCCAAATCCTAATTCGGCCACTCGCTAGCTACCCGACCTCCAGCAAGATGGGTGACCTCCATCTGCAAAATGAGGATTATAACACACTACCTCAGTCTGATGGTGTGAAGATTAT
This sequence comes from Mirounga angustirostris, assembly GCF_029215605.1. Lineage (NCBI taxonomy): Eukaryota > Metazoa > Chordata > Mammalia > Carnivora > Phocidae > Mirounga > Mirounga angustirostris. The sequence goes on from NW_026991719.1 coordinate 7,323,491, forward strand.
ACAAGGTCTCGGATACAAGGAGCTGAAGCAGAGTAGACACCCAATCAAGAGTTAGCTGCCAATTTTTTCTCTGCCAGGACACTGTGAGAGTCAGATGCCTTGCCGAGATGAAGTGGAAAATAGCCACGCTACTTTATGTATCTCTTTGATGGCCAGCAGAGCTGGTATTTGTGGCACCCATACTCTGAGAGGGAGGGAAAATGGTCGGAAGTATGTTTTTAATTCTCGAGAGTCTCCCTTTTCCTCTGTCCCCAGTTTGGTCTGGGACCTCTGTCCCCAGTTTGGTCGTTTCGGGTGGGAAAAAAAAAGTGTGCCAGAAATCATTTATGGGAATACTAGACTCCGTTCCTAAACCAAGAGCCCACACCTCTGGTTTTTAGGGAATCGACGTGGTGGGAAAGTATGTGTATCACTGAACGTACACAATATTAAAGCGCACGTGCACGCACACACACACAAGACATACCTGTAAGGTAATCCAGACATTCTAGCAATTTCTTCTCTCGGGAAAAATCTAAGGCAAAGGTGTCAAATGTGTCATTGAGGTTGATTTCAGGAATTAGGACCTGGGATGATGCAGTTGCCATGGAGACTCTGTAATTTAAACAAAACAACTTTTTAGAAATGTCAAGATGCCTTTCACCGTTGCCGCCTAGGAATGAAAAGAAATAAAAGGAAAAGAAGTATCATTTTAAAATAGTGCTGTTCTTCCATGGGAGCCTCAAAAAGAACCTGGGAATGGCACAACACAGCAACACAATGCAAATGAATGCAAGCTTAAAGACGAGGCAAAGGATTTGGGGAAACAGTAGAATGGCTGCTCCCCCCTTCCTTTTTACTATCGGAAAAAAATTCCCCACGGAGGTGAAAGAATATTCATATTTCATGTTGCCATGTATTTAACAGCCTGGCCCCTTCACATCTAACCCCAGAGAGAAGCACATAGCTCCAGGCATTTCTTCACACATCTGTCTGGGAAACTGTTTGTTCCTTTCAGACTCGACCCTGCTCCACTTCAAAGAGGAGTCTCCAAAATTTCAAACTGCATAAAAGGCAAAGTGAAGATTAAAAAAGAATGTTTCCAGATATTGGATTAGTTTAATCAATTACTAGCCTCTTTCTAAAATAAACATTTAAAAAAGGAGTTTTTGTCTGGCTCATTTCGTTCTCCTTATATTCTTTTTTTTTTTTTTTTTTTTTTTTGCACCATATTCCCAGCAGATGCCATGGAAAATATTCATGAGCTTTCTCACAAATTCCTCCAGTGGATGCACCATTTTCCCTCTTCATTTACAGTTGCAAGTTAAGAGTTCTCATTTATAAACTATAAAGCAACGTTTTGGTAAATATGGCTCTCCTGCTATGAGACCATCTCCTGCTATGTGTGTGTTAAGCTCTCAAGTTGATTTGCAAACTTCAGTTCCTAAGAGCAGAATGTTTTTGACTAATTAAAAAATGCAAGCGATCCTCTTAAAAACGATACAATTGTGGCATGACATAAACCATGTCTGAGCATATCAGACTATGCTAGACCCGTAATCTTGTTGATCTGGGTATTTCACAAAGTTTGGTAAACACCACCAAGGACCGACTATGTGTAGGGTACTATGTAGGGTGCTGGAAATTTGTCAGCAAAGCAACACTCTGAAATGGTTCAGCTCTAAATCTAGCTATTTTCTTTTTTAAAGATTTTATTTAATTAATTAATTAATTAATTAATTAATTTATTTATTTATTTATTTGAGAGAAACAGCATGAGAGGGAAGAGGGTCAGAGGGAGAAGCAGGCTCCCCGCTGAGCCGGGAGCCCGATGTGGGACTCGATCCCAGGACTCCGGGATCATGACCTGAGCCGAAGGCAGTCGCTTAACCAACTGAGCCACCCAGGCACCCAAATCTAGCTATTTTCTAATTAAGAGTATTGATGCTCATTTATACAAAGTCACAAAGCTAAGCTGGCAGCTAGGTCTATATTCTTCCATTTAATCTAGAAAAATTTCAACCTGGTTACCTAAGGAGATGTATCTCCTCTTGTGTCTCTTAACGGCTCTTAAAACTTTGTATTTTATAAAGATATGTATTTTGGCTATAAAAATTACACTTGTGGGTCTATCCATACGATGCAATATTATTCATCCATAAAAAGGAGTGAAGTACTAATACACACAACAATGTGGATGAACCTTGAGAGTGTTACGCTAAGTGAAAGAAACCCGACACAAAAGGCCACGTATTGTATGATCCATTTGTATGAAATGTCCAGAATAGGCGAATTCATAGAGACAGAGAGCAGATTAGTGGTTGCCAGGGGCTTGGGGGTGGGGGTGGGGGGGCAATGGACGATGACTACGTAATGGGTATGGAGTCTATCGGGGGGGTAATAAAAAGATTTTGGAACTCGATAGAGGTAGTAATTGCACAACATTGTGAATGTACTAAATGCCACTGGATTGCATACATTAAAATGGTTAATTTTATGTTCTCTGAATTTTACCTCAATATAAGTTACACCTGTGAGGTGCTCAAAATCCTTAGAAATGAAGTTTCTATAATTGTACTTCTGGAACATTTTCAGCTCTGTATAGGGAGGGAAGTAGACGGGATAATTAACAATGTAATAACTGGGATGATACTGGGATCCATTGATGAAAAGTTTGAAGAGGCATAAACTCTGGAAAGAAAAGTTTCAAGGGTTTGAATGAGGGTGGAGAATCTAAATTCACCACCTAGCTCTTTCACCAAGAAACAGTGACCAGCAGAGTTTGGGGATTTTGTTGGCTAAAGAGCGCACCCAAGGGGAATGGGCTAATCATTGTGATGAAGACCTGCTAATTTAGACTGGCAGATACAGGGATGGTTGCTAGGCAGTTTTCACAGATAGTCAAACTGTACTTAAAAAATGCTTTCCTTATGACCCATGATCACAAAAACTCCTCAAAACTCAGAGCGATCTCAGGATTACTCAACAAATATATACGAAGCTCTTAAAGAGCCTGAAAAATTTGCGTCAGGGCAGAAAAGTTAAAAGAAATGCTATAGTGCAACATGAACTCCTCAAATAAAAATTTCAAAGTGAAACCCCAATTAGAATGTTTCATGACGTCCAGCAGGGAAAACTGCACTGAGCTTTGAAGAACCGACCATCTTTCTTTTGCATTTCTCTGTCGTTCTTGTGTGGCACCGATCTTGCGCTGAGAGGATCCTGAGTGCTCTGAACAGATAATCTCGCTTTAGCACTTTCCCGGTCCAGGGGCAGAAGCTTCTGCTCAGGCTCACCCAAAATAGATTTCACTCCCACGTTTCTCCTGGTTCTGTGGTCCACAGTTAACTGAAACGTGCTTCGGGCAAGTGACAGTGTTTAAAAAAAAAGAAAAAAAGCCTGCCATCTTGCTGGTGGGAACTTTGTGGAGTGGGAACGGAAAGGCTGAAAAGTCCCTAAGCCTGGGAGGCAAAGACTGACAGCAAGAATCCGTGCAGATTATTGCAGGTTTTAACACCTACACAGTTTTTTGATGGAAGGAAAGATATTTATCTTTGGCTACAATTTCAAATTCGTAATTGGAGTGACAGGCAAGGGGAGATCTGCCAAATTCAACATTTTAGGCCATGTTTGTATTCCCCAAATCCTTGTTGCCCATCTTCTGGCCTTTCAGATGAGTTGCCAAAATCCACCAGGGCCATCAGTCTTGCCACTTTCGCAATTCTGTGCTTTCATAGTTGTGTGTGTGTACATATATGCGCATGTGTGCATGTGCTTGTGAGTGTGTGTTAAGCTCTTATCATACTGTGGCAAATAAGGACATTGTGTCCTATCTTGATGCTTAAGGGGGTGGCCTGCACATTACTTCCTGTTTCTATTTTGACTTCGATGCTCCGAATCTCCATGACAGTTTGCTAGGGCCACATGGGGCCAGTTTTCCAGAAGGTGGACGTGTCTGGAGCCACACGGCTCACAGGCTTTCTGTCAGTCAGTGCCAGGGGAAGATGCTCTACCCTTCCTGCCTAATATCGGCCCCCGTGCCCGACCCCTGACAACGGCACTTACATGGGTTTCTCTTGCGCGAGTGGGAAAATCACCGTGGTAAAACCCAGTGAGGTCTCACAGCAACAAAACGTGGTTTGCTTTGGTCTGCTCAGGATTTCCCAAATGCATTTGGCTCTGGAACTTTGCTGCTGTTTTAACACCAATTAACACCCTACCAGAACACACTTCAAAACCCACTCATCAGACGTGCTTGAATTCTTAAAATCAAGTGACATCTTTCCATCGTTGACAACTGGAGCTCTTGGCTTTATATTCTGGTTAAGTCTGATGGATCCTTGAAGGACAGAGGAGTCAGACACCCTCCTAGGAGCTCTGAAAAATGAGTACTGTTCAGAGGGAAGTTTCTTTTTACCATCCTCTTGATAATTTGCCACTACAAGTGATTTTAATTTCAGATTTCTCATAAGCAACTTTCTTATGCTTCGATGAGTTTTGCTTACTTAGTGTAATTTTATAAAGATGCTCATACAGGGCGCCTGGGTGGCTCAGTTGGTTAAGCGACTGCCTTCGGCTCAGGTCATGATCCTGGAGTCCCTGGATCGAGTCCCGCATCGGGCTCCCTGCTCGGCGAGGAGCCTGCTTCTCCCTCTAACCCTCCCCCCTCTCATGTACTCTCTCTCTCTCTCATTCTCGCTCTCTCAAATAAATAAATAAATCTTAAAAAGAAAAAAAAGATGCTCATACAATCATACAGAAGACCTATATATTAGTGTGGCTTGAGAATATAGTATGTTATACTATGTGTGTCAATTTAGTAAGTGGGAGAGAAGGGAATTAGCATTTGTTGCACAATCACCTTGGGACAGGAACCGGACTAATAGTTTTATTATACTATTTGATTTTGTCCCTATAACAACCAGATTAGGTAGGAATAATCAACCTGTTTTATAGTTTGTTCACTCATTCATTCATGTCAGGCAGTTTGCTATGTGCTGGGGCCATAATGGTGAAAACAAGGCGGCCGGGGGTTCTGCCTGCTAGGAGCATATGAGCAAAATTGGACTCACAAGTGTTAAAGGAGCAGCCCCAGTGCCATCCAGAATTCCTGCTAAGCAATTAGCGCAGAGCCAGATCCTGGATTCCAAAGCATATGCATCTCTTACAGTGTAAAGCTTGAGGGTCTCTCCCCTTCGGGTATTGTTGTGTTGTTGTTTTTTTTTATATTTCTGAATCGAAAACCTTTTTGCAGTTTGATTCAGCCTGTCGATGAACATATCTACCTTAAGTGATTTAAAGATGCAGAAAAATCTCATTCAAGTCTCACTTTAGGAAGGCTTGCAGGATTGAAAGTTTGTTCTGGGCTTTCCCCCCCTTGAATAGAACAAGAGAGATGGTGCCAAAGCCCAAGGCAGACACAATAGGAGGCAGAGGATCATGAAGTCACGTCCTAGAGAAGAATGTTTACTAAGTAAAGGATTGAAGAGTAGAGACAGGCAGAGACCAGCCCCGGAACAGACATACAAGGCGGGACCGGACTGACATACTAAACTATGAGAACTTAAATCCAACAGACATTATGGAGTATCTATAATGCTAAAGGCCTGTTCTTAGGAGTCATCAGCAGTACTACTACAACTACTGATAGAGGCAGCTATTATGAGCCCAATTTTCTTTTTTTTAAAAAAAGATTTTATTTATCTGAGAGAGAGAGAGAGAGAGAGGAAGGGAATGCATGAGCGGGGGGAGGGGCAGAGGGAGAAGCAGACTCCCCACTGAGCAGAGCTTCCATGCGGGCTCGATCCCAGGACCCTAGATCATGACATGAGCCAAGTCAGACGCTTAATGGACTATGCCACCCGGGCGCCCCTATGAGCCCAATACTCTATGCAGAAAATACCTCACGGATAAACCCAAAGGATCATAGTTAAAAAGTGGCAGTGCTGGGATCCCTGCCCAAGTTTCCCAGGTCCTGGTCCAAGCCCCCTGCCCTTTCACGACATTCCGGTCCCGGAAAGAGAGAAAGGCTCAGGAACTGACCAAGAGGACTGCCGATAGAGACAGGAAGAGGGAGGCTGCGTCTTCAAACTTGATGGAACTTTAGCATTCTCATAAGCAGGAGGCCGACTTTCTTACGCCTGGATTTAGTGAACAGTTTTGCTTATTTAAAATGATTTTATAGAAGTGCACATACAATCACACCAAGAACTATCTATTAGTGAGGCTTGGGAATATAGTACACAGTGGACCCTTGAACAATGTGGGGATTAGGGGCGCTGACCCCCACCCAGTGGAAAAACTGTGTATAACTTTTGACTCCCCCAAACTTAACTACTAAGAGCCTACTGGGGACCAGAAGCCTCACTGATAACATAAAGCGTCGATTAACACATCTTTTGTATGTTGTATGTATTATACTCTGCACTCTTACAATAAAGTAAGCGAGAGAGAAGAAAATATTATTAGAAATATTAAGAAATATTATTATAGAAAATATTATGGAGAAAATACATTTACAGTACTGCACTGTATTTATTTTTTTAAAAAACTGTGTATAAGTGGACCTGAGCAGTTCAAACCCATGCTGTTCAAGGGTCAACTGTATTATACAGTTCACTATCTGTAGAAAGAAAAATCAAAGTCCTGTTTCTGTTCTTGAAGAGATGGGCTTGTTACAGGTAGAGGTGAATGGGACCGGTTATGACCTGCTGGATCTGTGAGAGATCACATGTGGGACATTCATGTGCTTATGTTATACTTCAAAGGTAGGTCTTCTTTCAGAATGTTCTATCCCATCTGTTATGGGGCCACATTCTCTCCCCTCAATAGGTGTGAGTTTGTTCATATTACACTTGATCAAATTTTTAGGGAGTGCTGAGAAATGCAGCTCATAGTAGCCATTTCATCTGGACATCTCATGATTTGTACCTGGAGAAAAGTACTCTTGGATCCCAGTTGGAAACCATGATGTAAGTGTAAACAGGGTCTAGTAGAGTGTCCTAGGTACGCCGGAGTATTAGCACCATTTGCAGTTTTTAACCTTAGGAGGAACATAAAGCAACCGGATACAGTCCAGATGAGAGCTACGAAGACCAACACTGGGAACCTAGGAGTCGTGAGCAAAGAAACTGGCTTCTCTTTAGAGTAGGGAGGCGATCATTTTAAGGATATAAACAGGATGATAAGCAGCTGTTAGCCACGTGCTTTGGAAGAGATTAAGTATCGTAACCAGCTGCAGAAGAGTTTTTTCTCAAATGTAAGAAATGACACCATGAAGCTGGTTCGATACAAGAGCAAGGCTGTAAAACCACTGTACGTTACTCGGACTGAAAGAACGGTGAAAACAGAAATATCAACGCCTACCTCTAAGGGCTATTCTGAGAATTAGCACAGTGCCCGACATAAGCACGCACTCAATTAATGTTCGTTTTCTTTCTCCTTCCTTGAAGAAATGCAAGTCAGATGACGGTGAGTATTTTTTTCCCCTGGGCCAGGGGTTGGCAAAATACAGCCAGAGGGCCAAATACCTGTTTGGGGAAGTGTTGGTAGAAACCCAGGCATGCCCGTTTGTTTCTGTATTGTCTACGATCGGCTGCTATGGAGCTAACCACGGCAGAGCTGAGTAGTTGCGAAGGAGACCTTAGAACCTGCAGAGCTGAAATATTTCATCTCTGGTCCTTTATCGAAGTTTGCAGACTTCTGCTCTAGGATAAAGACCAGCATGAATGAGCTGTCCGGGGTTGTCCGGTGATAGGATTCTATTATCGCTTTGCATATGGGGCAGGGGGCCTCCAAAAATGAGAATGAATGAAAAGTCCAGGGCACTGGCAGGGGTTGGAGGTATCATTTAGGTGAAGGTGTTTGCAGCAGCGAAGGCGAGTACGTTTATGCCAATCCAGACGGACGCGGAGCGAAGGAGCACTGACTCCCATCAGTTTCACCGCTGAACTGACCATTCAGAGTATCCAAGCCAGGCGTCCCCTAACGGGGCAATAATGTTCTCTTTATGTGCCCTGCCCCAGAATAAAGGACCCTTTAAAAGAAAGAGGTATGAGATGGACAGTTGGGTCCTTCCTCTCCCACATGAGTCAGCTTTGACCTTTCTATCGAGGCGAACCTTCTCAACCAAATAAAAATAGGTCTAACAGAGTGCAACACCTGGGCGTTGTTTTTTTTTCTTTTCTTTTTAATAGATGAGCCCTGAGATGGAAGAAAAGATTCCCCTTTATGTTTTTGCCTTCATTTTGACTCTTTGTTACCAAGTGTACGATAAGATCAGGTCTGAGAGTTACAATAACTGTCGTTTTTGTGCCACCGTAAGCGTTCTCCCCCGCAAGCGTTCTCCCCCGCCTCTCCACCCCGCCCCCCCCGCCAAACAAGGCTGATTTTATTCTTTCCAACCGGTGGACTCTTGTTTCAAAGGCCTTGAACTCCAGGGCGCTACTGAAAAGGCTTTGACATGTCAAAGGGAAGCATCTTTAGCTGGAACAAAGCAACTCAAAGCCTCTATTCTCCCCGGTACTCAGCCTCGAAAATGAAAACAAAAGCCAGGCGAGGGCAAGGCCTGCGATCACTCCCCAGACACAGGAGCCCAGCAGCTGAGAACTTCCCAGCAGCCCCCGCAACTCACCTCTCGGTGATATTCTTAGCTGTCTGTAGGAACCGCGCATGATCATTCTCCTTCAGAGAGTGTTCCGCCTGGGAGATGAGGGACGCCGACCGCTCGATGCACTGCTTGCAGTTTGCAATCTGCTGAGCCAGTTTGCGAAGCCTCATCACCTTGAAAAGAGGCATGGAGATGGTTAGGTGGGTGGGCTTGCTCAGGGAACATGCATCAGGCTGGACCCTTCCAACGTGTGCATCGTGCTGCACGGAAGTTGTCCTTCAGTGAAAGTCCAAAGAGTGGGCGGAGAAATGTGGAAATCCCAGTTAGGGGACGCCTGGCTTGGATATTCTTGATCTCCTTGGAGAAGCGTCGCTAATTTGTTTTATGAGAAAATACTTTATTGTGAATTGCTTCCTTGTTGATGGGGAAAAAAGGTGTTGCCTAATGGCAAGCTACAAGGGTCACCAGACCTCTTCCCTCACTATTCCGCTCAATTACTGTAAGACGGCAGCGAACGCTGGGACTTTCTCTGTCTCAGGGCTTCAGCTGGGCCATCAAGAAAATAAGACATCCCCGTAGGTGCAAATGTGTGGCTTAAGTAAGAACCATTTTCCCAAAAGGTCTTTGCAATCCACGTCATAGAATTGTGATGTGAAAACATGAGGTATTACTATTTCCCACACGATCTAAAACTCACGTGTTAAATGAACAGAAAGCCAGCGTTTTTTCCATTGATTAATATTTTTCCTGTTGAGCAGATGAGAGAAAGCCAAAGAAAGCACAGCTGGGCCCTTTCCCCTCACTGGGAACGTCATTTCCAGGTACTTTGTGCTTCCTTGATAACTAAGAACTATTTTGATAAGCATTTCCCAGTCGGGATAAAAATGCATGTTTGGCTCCAACCTCCATTCCAATTCCTGATTCTGTCTTGCTTGAAAACGACCCTCAGACGTAATTGACCGTAACCTCGGGGGTAGGCCAAGATAAGTGCACGGTAACCCACTTGACCATTCGCTAGAGTGTTTGAAATGTGCTGTGAGATGAAGCCCTCTGGCCAGAAGCCAAGTCAAAATTAGACTGCTAATTGGAATTGCTGGGCGCCCAGTGCCCCATCCACACAGCCCGGGACAGGTCTTGGCCGGCCTCAGGATCATTCCGGAATGGAAAACAGCCCTGGGTGAAAGGGTAGGGAGGAGGCCAGTTAATCTGTCTTACAGACAAGGCTGGCTCCGGCCCCCTCCAGAATTCCTGCTAACTCCAAGAAATTCCTTCTTTCTCCAAGTCATCATTAGCATCCCCATGCAACTTTAATCGAAGAAAAGGAAGGAAGGAGATGTCAGAACTCGAGGCCTCTAAGGAACATCTGATTCCAGCTATGTCGTACTGCAGCAAACAAAGGAAATTCATGCTGCACAGAGAGGCAGCGTTAAGAGAGAATGAAGTGCCAAGACCTAGGAGCAAACGGCGTAGGAGATTAAGCCTGGTAAAAGACGTAACTCGTTATAATTACGGTGACCATCCACAGCAGATTCACCGTGTTCATTAGTTGAATGCAATAACACTTCTTTTACACCAAATTGAATTTTTTTTTTTTTTTTTTTTTTTTTTTTTTTTTTTTTTTAAGATTTTATTTATTTATTTATTTGAGAGAGAGAGAATGAGAGAGAGTACATGAGAAGGGGGAAGGTCAGAGGGAGAAGCAGACTCCCCGCCGAGCAGGGAGCCCGATGCGGGACTCGATCCCGGGACTCCAGGATCGTGACCTGAGCCGAAGGCAGTCGCTTAACCAACTGAGCCACCCAGGCGCCCTTGAATTTTTTTTTTTAAGATTTTTTTTTATTTATTTATTTTGACAGAGAGAGAGACAGCAAGAGCAGGAACACAAGCAGGCTTCCCGCAGAGCAGGGAGCCCGATGTGGGGCTCGATCCCAGGACCCTGGGATCATGACCTGAGCCGAAGGCAGACGCTTAACGACTGAGCCACCCAGGCGCCCCTACACCAAATTGAATTTAGCGTCTAACACAGTTACATCCAGAGGTAAAGCTGAGAAAGGCTTAGAGTCCAATTCATCCATCAGAGGAAGGAAAATAACTTGGAGTCCCCAACAATCCAAGTGAACGAAATATTTAAGCACACGATGGAATTAAAGATGTTTAATACAATTCCAACAAAAGAAACATAAGGTCAAAATACTCCTTTAGAACAACTCTGTGTCAGTCACTTAGCCTTTTCGTCTATCAGTGATCCATCCCACAGACTACAAATGCAACAATGCTTGAACTCTATTTTCTTCTTTCTTTTCTTCTATCATGATACTGGAAATTAAAAGTGGCATTAAGCGGAAAAGATAAAAAACAAAACCAAACAACAACCCTAACTCATGCATTAAGTTGAAGGAAGCCAAAATGAGAAAACATAGGAATGCTTTACCGAAAACAATTGTTGGCATAATTTTAATTTTAGTTCAAGTGTACAATTCCATCTGACATGCCGGATCGGAGCTTTTCAAAATGGTGTGCACAAGAATCAGCAGGAATCTTTTGAAAAGAGAAACTGTAAATGTTTGGGCCCCCTCTCCAATATCCTCCCTAAAAAGCTGTTATTGACAGAGCAGTACGAATCTACATTCCAACAGGCAATGAGCCGCAGGTGATGGGTCAGTAGTATGGTCAGAACTAGCACTTACAAACAAAATAGAAGGGAAGAGGAGAGAAGAAAGTAGCAGAGTGCATTCCTGATACAGAAGGCAAATTCGGTTTTGCAAAAACCTGCCGTGTGTGTGCTTCATGTCCTCCCTATTTTTTTACTGTGGGCTTCAGTTAAAAAAAAAAGAAAAGAGAGAAAGAAAAGAAGAACACTACTCTGAATCAGGTGTTCCCAAACTATGGTCTCTATGCCATATCCAGCACACACCGATCTGTGTACATAAAGTTTTATTGGCACACCGCCACGTTCATTCATTTATGAATCATCTATGGCTCACACTACAACACTGGGCAGAGGTGAACTGTTGCAACAGAAACTGTATGGCAAAGCCTACAATATTTATTATCTGGCCCTTTACCGAAAAAGTTTGCCAACTTAAGTGATTCGGATCAAACGGCCCTGATCTGAACCACACTTGGGGAAACACTGTCCTACTTGCTACAACACTTCAGAATCAGACACCGAGCATTTAGCAAAATACTAATTTCGTCCTTAGAAAACTCTTTTTTATATACTATTTTAAAAATCTGACAAGACGAATAAAATCTGATTTTTGAAAAGAAACACTGGGTACTGACACGTAAGAAGATTCTTTATACGTTAAGTGTTACTGCCACAGGGGACATTTTTCCAAGCGGGCCCTGTTCTTCTTTGCCTTTGGGAAGTGTTGCTTGCACGTTGTAATTTCAGGAATTCGCTCTATGCTCATCATGGAAATAGCCTGCCGGTTGAATCTGCTTTTGGTGAGGACACAGGCCTATACATACCAATTTATCTGCTGTTTATTATACCTTACACGCGCTCTAAAATGCAGCGCTTCGTTTTTCTTTAAATGCAGTTTAAATGCTTTTAATGTATGTGCTTTTATATGTACTGTAGGATCCCCACCCCAAAACTGTTCCGTCCTAACAACTGATCCTCAGTTATCACAGGTCTCTGCATTGCCAGTGAGGCCTGACTTGGCGTTTCTGTAAGGCTCTAGAAAAGCCCGACTACATAGTCCAGTTACTGATCTTAAATTTTGGAGATCTGGAGTACATTTAAAAGCCGTGAAGAGAAGGGACCCTTTTTCTCTGTGGCTGCAGCGTTCTACCACCCATCCGTGTCTGAACATAAAACACCTCATTTCCTCAGTCTGGAGTTTGCTGCCAGCTTTTGCTGTGTTGACATGAAATTTATCTCCTCCTACTGAAGAGATAAGATACTTCTTTCCCAGGGAGTCTCATGGCTTGAGACTCTCCAGTCCCTCCGAGGAAAAAGGCTGCCGAGCTATTTATTTCCTAGGCTGCACAATGGTCTGAGAGCAAGCATTACCAGTACGTACCAGTGGGTCCCAACCCTGCCTACCTGGCAAGCCCTCAGCCGGAGGATTTGCGGTGAGTCTGTTTCCACCAGGTCTAACGGCCTCGGGATCCACACCAGAGACCCATGGCGGCCGAAGTCACATCACCACCGTGATCCCCGCGGTCCTGCCGGTTCTTCCTCCAGCTCCCCACTTCCAAGTGCCGGTGAGAGAGCCCCCCTGCCCCTTCTCTGGATTCGGCGTCCTCAAGACCGCCCAGACACCACCCTGGGCACCCTCATGGGGCACCAAGTCCATACTTGGCCCTCCCTGCCCAGCACCTCGGTTTCCCAGCGCGTTGGTACTCACGCTCTTCTCTTCCTCAAAATGTATCTCTGACACCACGTGCCCTGGCCAGGGACTCAGTCACCATGAATTCCGAGCTTTGGGATTCCACTAGTCTTTGGTGATGTTGCCAAAGCAGTAACTCAAGAGAAAGCCAAACTGGGCCTCATCTTTCCCAAGCAATGTTTGCTTTCTAAGACTGCCTTCTGAGATAATGTCCCCGAGCCAAGTGTGTACTTTTTAAAAAGTGATAAACTTCAAACACACAGACGATTTTTAAAGTAATATGATCCACTTCCCCGTGCCCAGTCCCAGCTTTACCAAATCTCAATATCTCCATCATATTAGTGTAAAAGATTTCTGAAAAGGAAGTAAAATATTATTGATAGCATGGAAGCCCTGTGTGTCCCTCCCTAATTTCATTCAAGTCCTTCTCCAGAGGAAAACACCTTTTTGAATTCAGGCTGGATCACTCCCAAGTATGTATGCGTGCCTAAACATTGTATGGGATTTTTCTGTAGTTTATCGAATTTTATACAACAAGTCTCACTCCACGCAAAACATTGTAAAGCTTGTTTATATGTTTGCGATTTGTCCATATGAATGCATGTCACCCGAGTTCATAAATTTTAACTTTTGAAGGCTGTTCCAGTACATAAATATACAATTGTCTTATAAACAGCTTTATTGAGATATAATTAACATACAACAAACTGTATATACTTAAAGTGCAAATTTGGTAAGTTTGCAAATATGTGTAAACCCATAAGATAATGGACACATAGATCTTGCCTCCATTTTCCTCCTGCCCTTGGTAATTCATCCCGTCCCCCACCCCACTCCCTGTCACTCATCCCTAAGCAACCACCGATTTGTCTTCTGTCACTGTAGATTATTAGAAAGTGCTATTTCGGGGCGCCTGGGTGGCTCAGACGGTTGAGCGTCTGCCTTCAGCTCAGGTCATGATCCCAGGGTTCTGGGATCGAGTCCCGCATCAGGTTCCCTGCTCAGCGGGAAGCCTGCTTCTCCCTCTGCCTCTCTCTCTCTCTCTGACTCTCATGAATAAATAAATAAAACATTTAAAAAAAAAAGTGTTATTTCTAAACTTCCATATGAATGTGTTCATGCAGTATATACTATTTTCTGTCTGGCTTCTTTCACTCACCCTAATTTATTGAGATTCATCCGTGTTGTTGCATGTATCAATAGCTCGTTCTTTTTTGTTGCTGAATATAGTATTTCATTGTATGGCTGCGCCACAAATTGTTTATTCATTCATCTGCTGATAGACATTTGGGTCATTTCCAGTTTGGGGCTATTACCCTTGCTATTCCCATGAAAATTCATGTATGTGTCCTATAGGGACACATGCTTTCAATTCTCTGGCAAACACCTAGCATGGTGTATGTATAACTACTTAAGGAACTGTCAGTTTTCCAAAATGCAGTTTTATTCTTATAAACAGCGTATGAGAGTTCTAGTTCCTCCACGTTCTCAACAACGCTTGGTATGGTCCATCTTTTTCATTTTAACTGTTCTACTAGGTAAGTAGGGTATCTCCTTGAGGTTCTAATTTCCCTTACTGACTTTTCTTAACAACTAATGATTTTGAACATCTTCTCATGTGCTCATTTGCCATCCACATGCCTTCCTTGGTAAAGTACCTATTCAAATCTTTTATCCATCTGGTAAAGGTATTGTTTGTTTCCTTGCTAATGAGTTTTGAGAATTTGTTATATACCTGCGTACGAATATTTTTCTATTCAGATAAATAATTTATACATATTTGTCTCCAACCTGTGGCTTGTCTTTACATTCTCTTAACAGTGCCTTTTAGAGAGAAGTTTTTACTTTTGATGTAATACAATTATCTGTTTAATTTGTAAATATTTCTTTGATGTTTTTAACATTGTATATGAACAATCTTTGCCCAACTCAAGGTTCATCGAGATTTCCTCTCACATTTTCTTCTAGAAGTTTTATCATTTTGTCTTTCACATTAGGAATATCCGTTTAGATTTAATTTTTGTATATGGCATGAAATATGGCTCGAATTTCATATTATGTGCAGAATAGCATCTCCTATGTGGAGGCTAAAACTCAGTTTCCAAATCCCCCCTGCGGCTGAGTAGTCTTTATAGTTTCAATGTCTACATTTTACCTCCCAAACTGCTAATCTGTTATTTTCACATTTCTTTCTTTCTGATCTTATACCCTTTTTGTGGCTTCACAAGTTTTTGCTCTTTTAAAATAGAAGTTATCCCTTCATTTATCGCTTTAAACATCTTTTCTATATTTTCCCATAAAATGAATTTCACCTGGGGTGAGATAACGTCTTTGTTGATTTTGCGGGCTGTATTTTCAGAAATGCAAGATTTCTTTATATGCTTCAGCACTGCGCTTTGAGTTTCAGGTTTAAAGGGAAGAAGTCATTCATAATCATTTTCTCTTTGCTTAGCCCCCTCCCATCCCCTCCACCTACTGGTATTACCATCAGTTTTCCTCAACTCCCTCACACTTGGGGGTCCTCATTCAGGGATCCTCTGCATTTCTGAGGCTTCTCTTTTGAGCAGGTATCAGAAATAGTGCAAATCCAGGCTCCAGCCCAACAACAGACTTGTTCCAGACTCCCAGGCCCGAAATCACTAAAAACTATGACCCAGGATAGAGGTTGGCAATAATCTTTCTTGGTGCCTTTGAATGAACTGAGAAGCCTTATGCGACCCGTGGCATTGACCAACAAGCCTGATTTTAGTCCCTCATACCATCTGGAGCACTTCTAGCCCCTTTTCCCAGGGCTTCAAGAACTCTTTATCCATTGGAGTGGCAGGTGTCGCTGCTTTGGTCTCTTCCAGACCAAGTCCCACTCCCGTGTTTTAGCTGCAACTGTAGCTTTGCAGGTTTGTCCCATTTCTGGCCCATGGAGACCTTTATCTTGTTTTGGGTCCAGCTGGGTGTCTTTGCTTTCCTATTTCACCATGTTCTCTTGTCACTGACACGTATCCGGGGTGGACTGGGTGCACCAAAGCACGAACCCCATGCATGACGACGGCCGGAACTGCGACACCCCTTCACTACTTTGATCGAGCTCATGAGAGAAACCCTCATGCTGGGAAGTTAAGCAAGGGAAAGGCATGCTGGCCAGGCTGAATAACCATGCCCCTCCAAGATGCTCCCATCCTACTCCCAGGAGTTTTTAAACGATGGCACTTTACATGATAAAAGGGATGTTGCAGATGTGATTAAGGCAAGGATCTTGAGAGAGGGGGGTCTTATCCTGGATGATCTGGGTGACCCCAGTGTAATTAGAAGGGTCCTTAGAAGAGAGAACCAGAGAGAACTGTGCCAGAGAAAGAGATCTGAGGAGGGAAGCAAAGGTCGGAGTGATGTGATAAAGAAACCAGGAGCCAAGGAGTGCAGGTGGCCTCTAAAAGCCAGAAAAGGCAACAAATAGATTCTGCCCTAGAGCCTCCGGAAAGAAACAGCACTGCTGAAACCTTGACTTTCAGCCCAGTGAGACTGATTTTGGACTCCTGACCTCCGGAAGGTCAGAAACTAAATCTGTGTTGTTTTAAGCCACCCAGTCTGTGGTAATTTGTTACAGCAGCGATAAGAAACCAATATAAGTATGGAGAGCTGATCCCTGTACCATGTAAAGGCAACAAATTCCCTCCCACATGCATATTAATGAATTGCAGCTGTATTTCAGGCAATCGTATATCTGAGGACCTGCGAGATGTCAGGTATTAAGAGATGTACACATGTGGTGCATGACAATGGAAGAAGAAAAATGTCCTGTGAGGATTCCAGGCTGACATTCAGTGCTCTTCGAAGTTGTACAATTTGTACATGGGGAAAAGTCGCTTCTCAGTACATTTGAGTTCTTGGCCAGGGAATGATTTCATATTAATTTGTTAATTCACTATAACAGCGTCCAGAGCTATTTGATTTGATTTGACTTTAACTTTTCTGATCACCATCACAATTTACATGCGTAAATATTTTTCAACTTACATAGGCAAAGTAATCTAAAACATTATACAGTATTGAAAGTACCTTTTAAATATGGTAGAAAACAGAGAAGCGCACATATATTAGCTATTGGAACCTCTGTGTACCACTTAATAGTTGCTAATTTAATTATACATATTTCATTAAAGCATGGTTATGAGCATATGTAATAATAGAACCTCATGAATTTATTGGATCTTGAATGAATGTTTCTATTTTTTAAATATTTACAAAATTACCTTTTGAGGGTGGCAGAGAAATGAGCAAAATAAAATGGATCCCAAGTATTTCAATAAAAACCATAGGAATTTTAAAGATACAAATATTAGAAAAAAATTACTATTAATATATCCACAAAGGGATCTATGATACAGTGAAACTACAGCAGTTTTGCCACCATGAAATTATACCTGTCTGAATTCGCTCAAGGGCACGGGAAAATACTTTGCAATTTCTATATAAAGTCTGATTCATTGAAACATTTATTTAATACTGTGTTAATTGCTGGATATAGCGATAAATATGAAATGAACTCCTCCTCTGTGGAACCCACCTTCTCATAGAGAAGAAAGATGAAAACAATGGCTATAATAGACCAGGGCTCCATGCTGCCCCATGGAGTTCAGTAATGGAGGAGAGGTAATGTAATCCTTTTATTACAGATGTGCATAGGAAATGGTGATAATACAAAAAATGGGTGGAGAAAAAAATGGCCAACCAGGGGCCTTTGAGCTCCGTCTTAAAGACTTAAGAGGAAATTACAGAAAATATAGAAAAGGGGGGTATTCGATATTTCCTAAGCTATTAAAGTGCATGGGAGTATGATGTTTTCTCCAGGTAGAAAATATGAAATCTACCCTAGAAATCATACCTTCCCTTCTTTGATCTTGGTTCCAATAATCTGTCGTCTCTGCTGAATGATCTCAATGAGAAGATCACACTCCTCCATCAATTTGGCTTCTTGACGTGATGCATTGACCTACAGGATAGATAGAATAGTAAGGGTTTACTTGGCCTTTGTTTTCAGTTACATGCTCTTTAATGTAGACTACTATGTTTCTGGTAATCACTAAAAAGGATACTTTAAATGTTAACTCTTCTTCCAATTATACAGAGATGGAAAATATAGGACTTACATGTCCACTCCCTATCTTGCATCCTTGGAGAACACTGTTATCCAAAGGTAGCAGTCTTTTCTACTAAGCCATACTCGGCCTCAGAATCTTCCTTAACCCAACATATATGTAGCTATTACCAGTTAGTAGGAAATCGACGCCTGAAATATATTTGTGATTCCTGCTTTTATATCTTGAAAGAAAGTATAATTTTGGCCTATTAAACAAAAAAGTAAGTTAAAAATAAAACAATATTATTCCTTTATGGAGAATAGATTACTATCGATATCCATTGAACAAATTTTCCAGAAGCAAGGTAGCAAGATTATATCACATTTACTTAACTTTTCTTTTAAATACAGACATCGACTTTGTCTTTCATCGCTATGAAAACATCAAAAAAGAAAAAGGATGGTTGACTGTTTTATTAATCTTAGGACATAATTTATAATTTTACTTCTGGTATACTTCCCGAGGTTCTACAGTGAACACATGCCATTCTCCAGGAAAGGTAGATCATTATAGGATGGCTTGCATTTGAAGTTTTTAAGACTCATGATATGCAAGGGAGGGTGACAATTAGCTCATTCTCGGCAACTGGGCTTGGGAAATACTCTGCACATGCTATTTCCTCCACCTCATGACAATTCTGAAATGCTTATTCGCAAATAGAGACCCAGAAATCACAGCTGTGGGAAATGGAGAGAGCATGCAGGAGTTTTATGATTTTAACACAGCACAGAAGTTGCAGTGTTACAGAGAATGACAATAGCATCATTGATTACTCTAGCATATCTCAGGGAGGAGATATGGCTCAGTCATTAAGCCCTTTTGATTTGGGATACTTTATTTAACTGGAGTAATTCCATTCTCTCTGAATGAGACAGACTGGAAGTAGGGTCAGAAGTTCAGGATAAAAATCCAGCTATGGCTTTTCAGAGATATCATGTCCTGTTTCCAGAGGCCAAGATTCCTTGAGTTTTATTCCTGATCATTATAAGACACAGCAGAGAGACTACTCAAGACATCTTCTCATTGAGAAGATAATGGTCACTGGCCATCTGCAGCAAACCCCAAGATCAGGTCCTATGTCAGATTAGCACGCAGACATGTTGGCTAAATGTTTAATGAACAAAAGAAAAAATTATAAGATGCATTTTGATGGACAAGTACAGAATGTGGAATTCAGGCTAATATTTCAAGGAAGTTCATCACTGGGCTCAATTTCTCTTACCATTACTTTTATGTTGTCATTTCTAGTTCTCCCTTGAGGACTCCCAGATAAACTTAGCTATCCATGAAAATATTTACTCAAAAAGCCACTATTCTCAAGAAATTTGTCTTTCCCTTTGACCTCAAACTGAATTTAATAACAGACTACAACCGAGCTGTGAAAAGGATGGAATCATATAGAAACCAGGGCACATTAGGATGGAGAAAGTAAAATTTCTGGAAAGCGGCACCTTACATTTGAAAAGTATCTTCCAGAATGAGCCCTAAGAGTGAAACCGTACTTGAGTATACAGTCAAGGTAAATCTAATGGGATGCAAGCTCCGTAAGGGCAGGGAGCTTTGGCTGTTGTATGAAATGAGGTATCTCTCCCAAGTCTTTTCATTTTCTGGGTGATGCCCTTTGGGTTTTTTTTTTTTTTTTTAGTTTTATTTATTTAAGTAATCTCTACACCCCACGTGGGGCTCGAACTCATGACCCTGAGATCGAGAGTCGCACGCTCTTACGACTGAGCCAGCCAGGCGCCCCTTGATGATGCCTTTTGAAGCACGAAAGTTTTTAATTTTGACAGAGTCCAATTTACCTATTTTTCTATTGTCATTTGTGCTTTTGATGTCATAGCTAAGCAACCTCATCCAAGGTCGTGGAGATTTACACCTCCGCGTTCCTCTAGAAGTTTTACCTCTTACCTTTAGGTCTGTGAGCCATTTTGAGTTAAGTTTTGTGTACAGTGCAAAGTAGGGTCCAACTGTGTCTTTTTATTAATGGACAGCCCGTTGTCTAAGCACCACTGATGGAAGAGACAATTGGAAGACAACTGAAGTGTCTTAGCACTTTTGTCGAAAATCATTTGACCGTATCATGAAGTCCTCGGGTTTTGATGTGGTTGCTAACATATTCTGTGCTGAATGCTACTCTGGCTTTGAGTAAACCTGACCCAACCCCACCAGTAGCTCTAGAGTAGGTGCCATGAAATGTGGTGTGGAGTACTAGCTCTACACACTTGCAGGAGGATGATGTTGGGAAAATCAAGGAAAATGTCCATTTCTAAGTTCTCCTATTTTGTAAAATGAGGTGAATAATATCTGCTGTCTCAGCCATGTGGGATTATTGTGGTAGATACGTGGAATACTATATGAGGAAATAAGTAACACCGTGAAGTCATAGACAAATCTGAGATGGTATTGTCTGTATTAAGAAGTAGCTTTGTTAATAGACTACGATTGAGTTTGGGATCCATTTCGCTCTGAAGATCATTGGGACTTGAGTTACTCTATGGTAGGAAAAGTGTCCCAGTTGCCATCATAACATGGGGTTCCACTTAATCCCAATTCTGGCCATTTGATATTTATGATGGATAGATTTGTTTTACAAAAAAAGTAGACCAAAATCTACTTTGTTGAGCCAATATGTTTTGAGAAAGCGGATACCACAACCACCATGGCCCCAAAATATAAATTCCCAGAAATTTGGAAACACGATCTGTTCATTTTTGGCCAAGTATTTTCCTCAGATCTTTTAAAAAACCCAGAATTGACTTTCCTTTGAAACCAGGAAAGTTGAATCTCTTTTTATACTTCGATGAAGCTTCCAAATTTTTGTAACTGTAGCATTCTTATATTCCAAAAGGTACAATAAAATAAGTTGAATGCTATCCTATATTTCTAAAATTCTTCCACTACAAAGAAGTTTTCCACAGTTCTGCTGTTTTATAAGTCACTTAAAAGGAGTTAATGATTTGATTGGACTTCACTTCTTCTATGGGCTATTAATCCAAATATGGCAGGGTTTATTGGTTGCTAGCAGTGTGTTCAGGTGTTTCTAGTTCCCAGGTTTGGTTTGGAAGCTGGCAGCTCCTAGTTACGATTTTAGCTTTCAATTTCAGATTCACATCTTTTGATTCAGAATCACTAGGGCTAATGGAAGTGCTTTGAGTAGAGCCAATCCAAGGATGAAAGAAATAGCCCCCCAACCTCCTTTCATAGACCGCTACTTCCACCTTCTTCGTCCCTACCCTAAAGACAAGAATGGGATGGGGATAATTAGGAATGATGGCCCGATGGTAGGTGACTACTGGATCCCACCTCTGTACCGCACTGGGAAATAGGGCACGTATCCTTCAGCGCCCTTGACATTGCAGGACAAAATAGAGCTTAAAATTAGGCCTCTTCCCATTCCAGGCTTCTCACTGCTAGCTTTTGTTCTCATCTCAATTATACTCACGTGCAAATGTCACCTCAGCTCCTCATATGAGAAGAAACTCAGTTACTTTGACTTCATCTCTGTTCTTGCCTCACCCATGTGCTCAGCACACAACCTCTCTCCGTCTGGAGTTACAACTTCCTTTCTCCTCCTGAAACGCATCATCCCCCGCCCTCCAACCAAATCATTGTTTCTAGTCCTTAGTACTAACTTTATCTCTTTGCAAAATACTCTAAAGTAAATTCTTCTCAAGTTAGTCCCAAACCCAATTCTGGCAGAATTTCTTTCTTCTTTCAGATGTAATTATCCTACTTTTTAGGCCCTGATGCCTTATCTGAGGCTGCAAGCGACACAGCCAATGTCATGCAAGCTCAAGTCTACTCTTATAAAAACACTTGGGCCTTCACTGTGAAAGACCTACATACAACTATTGATTCGTTCATCAATCTATTCATTTATTCATTCGAATAATAGCAACTGGGTTCCCAGGGCATCTCAGACAGCATTCCAAGTGCTGGGCATGAAGGACGTCCAAGATAGACAAAGTTCCCATTATCACAGAGTTTACATCTGAGCACAGGGGAACAGGCTGAACAAGTCAAGAAATAAATAAAAATTCTGGATCACGACAAGTGCCTAGAGGAAATTAAACAGGGTAATGCGATTGAACATGGCTGAGAGTAGGGTCCATTTTATGGGTCAGACAAGAATTCTCTGACAAGTCTCTGAAGGGGTGAAAAGGAACCAGCCAAAAGACATTAAAAAGGTATTTGCCGGCACTCCCAGCTCTGCTTTTAACAGGGACCCCCCACACAAATTCTACAGTGTAGCTTCATTATTTACAGATTCTGTATTTGTGATTTGCCTACTCACTCCAACTCAAAAATTAATTTGTAACCCCAAATCAATACTTGTGGCCTCTTTGTGTTCGTTTCAGACATGCTCAGAGCACGAAAAACACATGAGTCACCCTACTAGCACCCAGCTGAGGTTGACCAAGGACACGCTTAGCCTTCCTGCTTCAGCTCTTCTATAATCCAAGGATGGAGACAACAGGGACAGCACAGCGTGGTGCAAGAAGCTCTGGAACCTCCTTTTCTCTTTCATAAAACAAAGACAACAGAATCTACCAGGATGACTTGCTTGCGAGATTTACGATTATGTAATCTAGGTGAGGGGTCGTATGTGTGGCTATTTCCCCAAAGAGCAATGGTTCAGTATTGGCCAATTCAGTGTTCCTGGCAACTTTATAGACCTTAACTACCCCAAATGACGAGAATCGATTGATTTACCTACTATCTAGTGTGTCCATAATGGTCCCGAGTATTTAGGGAGCAGGAAAGGTAGAATGAGAAGGGAAATTACGTAAGACACAGAAGAACAACCTGGTTTGTAGAGTTGGTACCCCGCTCTCTCCTATTCCTACATGGTTTCGCTTCATCCCATTGACGGACTATGACTACCTCATCCTTTACAGCCTAATGAAAGAAAATGAAGACAGTCAAAAAATGAAGTGAGCGTAGAAGGCCAATACTCCTGTCCTGTCCTCCTAGCCCTGAGATCTCATTCAGCACTCATGTCAGATACCAACAGTCAGCAGCCGTCCTGTGGGAGTCGCCCCTGGGCGCACGGTTTATCTGCCTTTGCTAGAATGCAGTTACACGTACTCATTCCCCGGCATTGTTAACGATAACATAAACGGGTTAGCTATTTTCTCCAGAGCACTTAGTTAGCAATGTCCAGTAAAAAGTCCCCCCTGTTAATAAGCTTTATGGTATAATAGTGTTGTGGTATTTCACAGAAGGGGTGGGGTGAGGCGGACAATTTCTTATTTTGTTCTTGTCATATACGTATAAACATTAAAAGGATTTAATTACATACACACTAAAAACTGGACTACGTGTCTGCAAAATGTTCTTTAGCAGTCTGTAAACAGTTTCTAAGTATTTCTAAAAACTTGCTCTTTTAATTTGACTTGTATTGAACTGCAAAATGAGATGTTCAGTGCAGAGTATAAACATCATTAGATTTCAGACACATGTGGCCTTAACAACTTTAGAAATATTTTATGAAACTCTTAGAAGGCGACATCAATGGGGAAAAAGTATCTGGCCACTTCTCACGGGTGACATTGGACTAACACACATTTTAGAAATCCTCATTTTTCTCATTTTGAAAGGCTTTGTTGAAATGGGCTAGCCATCTCTAGATTTTGAGAATAGAACCTTTTAATTCCTCTCCTGAGAAGGACATGCTGACTTGATAGATCACCTTCTATTCATACACAGATGCAAACAGCTGAGTAAGTTTCAGAGAGGATAAGGCTGGTGTGTCGGAAAAAGGAAATTTTATTTCAGGGTGTGGAGGAAGGAGGGGTGCTGGCGTTACACAATCCCAGAGGCCACCATTCACGTTGAATTCCACGAGAATGGTGCCCCCTGCCCCCCAGCTCGCGCAGCCCAGGAGCCTGCCCCCACCACACAGGCCCACCATTAGTGCACTCTTGAAATTGTTCTATCAAACTGCGACCCCTCGGGTCAAAGATTCTAAACCTTGCTATCCTTAAAATCACTACCGATGAGATTGGGGGTTTAGAACACAAATGTCTACTTTACAAATTTGCCTAGAATTGGTCCTCATGGCCAAAGCAAAGCTGTACCGTGATTCAAATTAAGGTGACCTTGAGAAAAGTTAAAACTCTTTTTTATTTTATGTTATGTTGATGTTGTTATTGCTTAAACTCAACAGCATTTTTTTCTGTTGCTAAGAATATGTAATTTTGAGTCTGCATCCAAATTTAAAGGGGTCAGTGTTATTGTTATGTCTTAGTAGCACCATTATTTCATACTGTTATATGCTCTAACATCTATAACAATCCCATCTTGCTCCAAAAGAAAAACACTGGAGGAGTTCATTCCAATCTGCCCGGGGCTGGAGCAACGGAAACACAATGGAGCTGCAGATAAACTGATAATTTGGCCAGGAAGATGAGGGTACAGGGAAAGCCTGTATGCAGGTGGGCTCCGTGCCCTGCTGTGGACTGCTGACCAGGTGCGAAGAGAAGTATGAGGATCTGAGGGTGCTCTGGGTTTTATTGCCAAAGGCAGCTGTGATGAACGTTCCAGATCCTGGGGCAGAAGTTAGACAGAGCTGCCAGAAGGAACAATGAAAGCAACTCTAACACTTGAGTTTGTATATAAAACTGAGCCAAAGAGAATTGAGTAAGAGCAGACTGTATTACTGTAATTCATCTAATATGTTTATATGTAATCTTCACCCTAAAACGCTGTCACACCGAAGTCAAATATTTGTGGACCTAGCTCAAGTAGACGAGAGAGGGAAGAGTGGCCAAGTTCCCAGGGTCCCTGTCTTTGAGGGAGAAACCAGAGTACAGGACAATACTTTTTAATATTTTATATGTTCAGGGGCGCCTGGGTGGCTCAGTCGTTAAGCGTCTGCCTTCAGCTCAGGTCATGGTCCCAGGGTCCTGGGATCGAGCCCCGCATCGGGCTCCCTGCTCCGCGGGAAGCCTGCTTCTCTCCCTCTCCCCCTGCTTGTGTTCCCTCTTTCACAGTGTCTCTCTCTGTCAAATAAATAAAATCTTTAAAAACAAATTTTCCTACGTTCATTTAAAGTTGAACGCTTTTGACGGAAACCTTTGAAAGCCAAAGAGACAGGCTTTTCAGAAAAAAAAAAAAAAATGGAATCCCTTCATAAAGTGCTTTTGGTGAGAGTAGTGACGGTATGGATAGAAGCTACACACAATCCGGCCTTTACCGCAGAGTGACGTGGGGGAAAATGCTTTGGCCCAGAGGAGGTCAATTCTGCATGCTGATGAACTCTCCATATGGGATTCTGCCATATTTTTGCTATGGGATCAAAAAATAGCTCCCAGGAACCTCATGATAAGTCCTCTTTTCTTGAGGTTTCTAAGATTATGGAGCTTGAATGTTGGATAAGGAAGTGCGATGCCATTAAAAATGGCAGCCTGCTGTGGTAAGCTGGCAATAAAAGTCTTCTTACAAATGAAACACAACTGTGACGATACAATAAAACTGTCCAGCGAGAGCACCACTGCTAATGCCCAAAACTCTGAGGCTTCACACAAAGGAATTTCCCCCCAAGGGGAGCACACACAACATGCCCATCCAAGACATTGTTGATGTTACTGTTAATTTTTCAGTAAAGCGAAATCGTCAGACAAGGTGAAGTGATTTAGAGTGAACACGGCTAAAGGAGGCAGTAGTTCAGAACTCGAGGTCCTGAAGAAGTCTTCCTGGGGCTGAATGCCAGGTCCTCCTTGCCTCCTAGTCGTATGTTCTTGGGCATTTGCTGAAACTCTCCATTTCTCAAGTTCTTCTTACCTGGTAGACCAGGTGCTCTCCCAGGGAGCATTGGCAATGTGTGGAGACATTCTCCATTGTCACAAGCGGGGCAGGGGCCATGCCTTGGATCTAGTGGGTGGAAGCCAGAGATACAACCCAACAAACATCTAGCAATGCTCAGAACAGCCCCTGCCACAGCAGAGAATGATCCAGCCCCCAATGTCACTAGTGGTGAGAGCTAAATGAATTAGTACACGAGAAACCACTGAAAAATGTTTGGCACATAGTAATTACTCAATAAATGATAATTATTACTATTGTTAAGAAACTCTGTTTAGGGGCGCCTGGATGGCTCAGTCGTTAAGCGTCTGCCTTCAGCTCAGGTCATGATCCCAGGGTCCTGGGATCGAGCCCCGCATCGGGCTCCCTGCTCCGCGGGAAGCCTGCTTCTCCCTCTCCCACTCCCCCTACTTGTGTTCCCTCTCTCGCTGTGTCTCTCTCTGTCAAATAAATAAATAAAATCTTTAAAAAAAAGAAAATGAAAATAGACTTGCAGGATGGTTTTTACTCTCCCCGACGTCCTGCAGGCTTCTGTCACAGTTAGAATAACGTTGCTCTTCCCGTGCTGTCTTCATCAGAGCCCACTCGACTGACTTCAACCTCACATTCTTGGCATTAACGCTACAGACTTCTCTTTCTGTGTTAAATGGTAACTCTGTTCGAAGCAGTTCCAAAAAGAAGCAGCAGAATGGAAGGTGTTGCTCATAATTCATTCAAAAACAATAAACTCCTCCCTTCCTTTCTCTTATTAATTACACACTTTATAAAACAAATGCTCCACACCCTTCCGTTTGGGTTGGGCAGGCAGAATGAAAAAAAAATCTATTAACCTGTCATGGACGCTTGTGTCTATCAAGTCTTTTCCATAAAGTTTCTGAAAAGTGCTACTTTCTATTAAGTAACTTTCAACAAATGTATTTGGCAAAAATCACACTGTGGTCAGAAGCTAAAAACTAATTTACAGAAGGGGACGGTTAATTGAGTGCTGGGGAGGACAGAGGTGATCCATCTCAGAGGAGGGAAGTCATTTCTAATGGAAAGAGGAAGCTTCTATCCCACGACCTTACATGACTCATCTTATATGTCATTTCTCATTAAGTGGCGTTCTTTTCAGTTGTTGTGCCATGATTCCTGAATAGCGGTGTACTGGAAAAATACCAGGTTGACCTCCTATTCAGGCTTGAGGGACTCAAGGATAGATGCTATCTGCTCCCCCGCAAAGTTACGGAGAAGGAGGATCGGGTCCCTGCTCTTCAGTGTGCCTTACAGTGAGTGAAATATACTCCCTTGTATCACCGGTAAGACTTGCGCTTCCAAGCGCAACTGGAAAATGTTAAGCTTTGGTCTGTCTTCCTGATGCATCCACAAGTAACATCCACAAGTAACAACACCTTGCCTGGTTGTCGTCACTCTAGAATGCCAGCAGAAGCTGGTAGACTGATTTTTAATTATCTAGATGCCCTGTGTTTAATATTCACATTTATTCAAAGAACATGAAAGAGAGGAGAGTTTAGGGAAACTGAACATGTGAGCTGGGGGCACGAGGGGAAAAGGGATGTGCACTATCATTCATTCCATTTTAGAGGAGGCCTGCGGTTCTCTCTCCAGGAAGCAGGGCAGGAGACTGGGCTGGGAGTACAAGTCATTGCCAGGAAACACCAGTAGGAGGTGGGGAGGTGAGACAGGGAAAGGTATGAAGGCAGGAGAGTGTGCCTCGCCTCGACCACGGTGGGCAGCTGGAGATTAATCCCGGTGGGTGACGGGAAACTGCACAGAACAGTCCAGCTGATGGGAAGGAACTGCGGTATGTACCTAATATCTCCCATCAGTGGCCAGGTGAAGGCTGTTGGGGGTGGCTGGGTAGTCATTCTCCTCTGAAACTAACAGGTGGGTACCCTGGGTGGGGGAGACCCCAGGCGGAGTCTTAGCGGCTTCCAGACGGAAGGAAGCTCTCGGGCCAGGGGACATAGGACTGGTGAGTGCTCTAAGGGCGTGGCACTGACCATTTCACACAGAAGCACCTACGTTAGAGGGGACTACAATCAGGACCATTCTTAAGAAGAGCTCCAGAGGACATCAGGGGGCACCCGTGTCACACTCGTCCGGCTTATTCTGTAGCTCCAATGACTTCTGACTAATCGCAGGGCTGAACAGAGTTTGCATCGGACAGTGCCTTCTATCCTGACCTTGGTCGTTTTTTACTTCAGGCCACAATCTACCCACAAAGGTTCATTTACAACTGACCATAACTGGGTCTACATCTGAGCAACAGCAGGCAAAGTTGCCTGGGGGAAAACACATGAAAGCCAGTGAGTCGGACTAAAAATACATATATTTCTTTTATCTGGAGACCCCTAGATTTTCCAGCATTCCAACTCATTGGGAAATTATTATTGTCCTTCTGAAACAATGGCTTTCCAGTTTTAAGCCCCAATAGGTACAGTTTTCTAGAGTCAAATCGAATCTTGGGACACCTGGGTGGCTCAGTCGTTAAGCGTCTGCCTTCAGCTCAGGTCATGATCCCAGGGTCTTGGGATCGAGCCCCGCATCGGGCTCCCTGCTCCGCGGGGAGCCTGCTTCTCCCTCTGCCTCTGCATCTCTCTCTCTGTCTCTCATGAATAAGTAAATAAAATCTTAAAAAAAAAAAGAAAAAAAATCGAATCTTAAAATACTTAAGTCAGGGATGACGCAAAGAAGTTCCTCTCTCTCTCTCTCTCTCTCTCTCTCTCCATTATCTGAAAGGTCAAATATATTTCTATATACAAACCTGACAGACGTTGCCTTCTCACCTCCTCAGTGGGAAACAGAATGCTCTGTTTACATTTGTCAGGATCAGGGGGTGGTGGGGAGGCGGCATCCTGCCAGGTAATGGAAACACTGCTCGCTTTAATTTTATTACCAAGAACAAAGCCTTCTTATTGTTTACTAGAACCCTTGAAGGCGGGCCTCATGGGCATAGTTCTAATTTTTTCGAGGCCACAAACAAGAGGAATTCTTTAAGGCCATTTCATGAACAACAGAAGGACAAAATACTTTATTCTGCAAAAATTAAAGCAATCCTTTGTTTAAGTAGCCGGAGCCTGACTCAGGTCAGCCTTGCATGTGTTCTCTACGCGGGCCTTTGCTGCCAGCATTAGCCAGGCGCGCATCCTGTCGTGAAGCTGAGATCAAGGCTCTGTCACAGATATGAAAGAAACCACCTTCCTTTGGGATATCATCTCTTCGGCACCATTATTTCCAGATACCTGCTAAAGGAAGAGACACTGTGCACCAGAACTAAACAGGCCAGCACTGCCCTCGCAATCTGCATGTACAGAACGACGAACAGCACGAGTCTCGATGCGGTGCTTATTATGATCCTGCCAGCGAACCGAACTTTCCATGCAGTCCCCGCTTCTGCGGCAAGTGTTCCTTCCCTCTCTACCTCAAGCGTAGGCGGCTAGAGCTACTGCTTTCCAGAGATCTCTGCAACGGCCTTAGCAGCTGAGGAATGCAGTGAGAGGGAATGAGGGCACGCCTGTCTCGCCGGGAGTGAGGAGCGTGCCAGCGATGTGCGGTGGTAACACGGAAGCAATCTGTGCACTCGCTGAATGCCCGCAGGGTGCCAAGCACCGCACTAGGACCCGGTACAAAGTCTGCCCTCCAAAGGCAGTGACTACATCAGAGAACAGCGAGCAAACATGACGACGGCACACACAATGAACTGCTAAACCATGGGCTGAGAAGTTCTCGAGCTGTGTGGTCCAACACGGCAGCTACTAGCCCCCTGTGGTTTTGGGGTGCTTGAAATGGGACTAGTCTGAACTGAGGTGAGCTGTGAATAAGAAACACGTATATGAATCCTTTTTGTGTTGATTACATGTTGAAATGATAATGTTTTGAATCTATCAGGTCAAGTAAAATGTACTAGTAAAATTAATTTTACGTCTTTGTCTCTACTTTAAAAAAAAATGTGGTTACTTGGAGATCTCAAACTATATACATGGCTCCCATTATATTTCAATCAGATGGTGTGATTCCAGAGGGTTTCAGAAATAGGGCAGTTGGCGTGTGTGAGTAGCTGGGGAAGGTTTGCTTCGGAATATGGAAGTGAGACTGGTCTCTGAAGACCAGAGTGAACAAGAAGGGAGCTGGGAAACCCAGGGATGAGGAAGATGAGAAAGGCACCAGAGCAGAGGAAAAACAGAGCATGTCTGTAGGGAGGTAAGGATGTATATTTCAATGATATGTAGGGTGCAGTGGGCATGTATCTTGAATTGGTTATCTGGGAGTGGACAGAGAAACACCAAAGCCAGGTATAACTCACTGTCCCTCGTGAAAATTGAGGTCAACTGTGGAGAGCTGGCTATGGCCCATCTCACAAAGAGCTTACCTAAGGCAAAAAGGTGAATTTGGAGACTCAACTTTGGGGAGGGGATCTTTTCTTGACCTTCTTCTCATTGACTCCCTTTGTATCCTTGACCTCACCGGTCTGCACCATCTCTCTTTGAAGCTATCCATGCTTGGGGTGCCGGGATGGCTCAGTCGGTGAAGAGTCTGACTCTTGGATTTCCGCTCGGGTCATGATCCCAGAGTGGTGAGATCGAGCCCCGCGTCGGGCTCCGTGCTGGGCATGAAGCCTGCTTAAGATTCTCTCTCTCCCCCCTCCTCTGCCTGCCGCTCCCCCCACCTCCACCCTGCGCCCTCTCTCTCTTTCTTTAAAAAAAAAAAAAAAAAGAATGAAGCTATCCCCGCTTACTTGCTCTCCCCTACGGTTTTCTTCTGCAACGGTGGTGGTGGTGGTGATGCTAGGGAAAGTGACGAGGCTGGTAGGAGGGAGGCGGGAGGCAAACTGCAGAGCACTATCAGTGTCCAAGCTGGGCTTTGCCAAAAGGACAGTGAAAAGTGAATTTAACCTGGTCTGGAAGAGAAAAGGAAAGACCAGAGAATTCAGATGTCTGTCAGTTGCCGATTTTGAGGTATGGCGGGGGGTGTGTGTGTGTGTTTGGAGAGCAAGAGAGTCTGATATTGGGAGAAAAAAAAAAGAGAGTGAGTCTGATATTGAAAATGTCACCCCATAAACCATCTTCAGACCTAAGCTGACTAGCCATCCTCCATGTGTCAAAGTGTTCAAAAATGTTTCCCCCAACTTGATTCAAAGTGGCTATCTGGTTATTTTTGTCTTTTACAAACCAGAACGGACAGAAAGGCTATCCCAGAAAATCAAAAGGAAAGAGACAGATTTACAACAAGGGAATGGGGAAGACCCACCGTGACCTCCTTTAAGGGCTCAGCAATGACCCAATGGACAGTTCTTTAATCCTTGACTTCCCTCTGCCAACCCCATCCTCTTAGCCCTCTTCCGGTGTCAGAGCCCTCGTGCTGGGAAGAGCTCCCAGTGGGCATCACCCATCCTGCTACGTCCTCCGGGAATCATGGCTGCTGAGATCTGCCATCATACGAACCCTGTCCTGCGTATGGTCTTCTCAAGAAGGGTCCTTTCTCTGCCCTTCAGGATGAGAATTTATCTGATGCGCTGATCTATGCAAATGCACTCACTAGTGACAGAGGGAGGGCAGAAGGAGGGAGCTGGTCTCTCTGGGAGGGTCCTGTTTCCTCATCAAGAGCCATGTGCTATGTACTAACAGCAGGAGATACTAGGAAAAGAAAGATACTGCCTTGCTTCCTGAGGAGTCTAACCGACTAGGAGAGGCAATTAGACGTGCACTTAAAGACCACGAGGATATTCGCCCAAGGACTGTATCTATATCAACAAACCACTACGTAGTTTTCCTTAAGCTTTTAGAGTCAAGTTATGAATCTCATTATTCTATTCATATATCTAAGAAATTTTCTAAAACCAAGAATAATCACTTTCAGGGGGGTCCTGAATCAATGTTTAACTCAACTTGAGCAGACATAACTCCATTAATCAATGCCACATATAAATTTGTTGATTAAATTCCTGTACACATTTTTTTTTTAATTGAGGTAAATTTACCTACAGGAAAATGCATAAATCTTAAGGGACAAGTCAATGGATTTTGATAACCAACATGACCAACAGCTTAATCAAGATATAAAAATATCTCCATCACCCAGAAAGTACCCCCGGAGCCCCTCTTCCAGTCTATTCTCACCCCCATGGGTAACCACTGTTCTGATTTTTATCGCCAAATTCCTGTAACATTTTAAACTGCATTTATAAATGTAACATATTCAACTTACTTTATAAGCACTTTAAATGCCTAACAGGGTAAAATTAAAACCCTAACAAGGTAAACCTTCTCACATCCTTAAGTAGCTCTTAGAAATCTAATAAACGAAACTTACAAATGTAGTGAAACTCAAGTTCTCCTGAACATTCCAACACTGGTTTGAAACAAACTATTTTACACTTTTTAACTTAAAAATCACAGGTCTAAAATAAATTACATGTTTCAGATTGGAATCTCAAAGCTAATCTGTCAAATTTCTGTAATATGCCATTTTCCCTTAAATGCTACAAACCCTTAAAATACAAACATATGTTTTAGTTCCAAATTGTAATACAAAATATTGATTCTATCGATATGGTTTAGGGCTTCATGTTTACACATACTTCTCAAACTTCCTGGGGAGGAGGAAAAAAGAACTTTCTTTATAACGGGAGCAAACCGATCATCTCAAAGAAGTTGAGGTTACCAGGTCAGGGATTCATGGTTAAAGATTTGAGAATACTCTCACAAGACCTGGAGGCCCACTGGCACCATGGAAGTATACTCACCAGGGCCCTTGTTATGGTGAGTTGGACAGGGTTTCCAATTCCCCAGCAGATGGGATCGTTTCTCGCCATGAGAACTCCCCTAGGAATCCAAGCTTTTAATCATCTCTTTCAACTCCATCACCTGGTTTGGGTAGCTGAAGTTCAGTAACCACTCCGGTTGCTATATTATTTGATTTGATTCAGTCCCCTACCACCCCCCCCCCTTTTTTTTACTGGCTGAATCTTGTTCTGTCTGCCTACACGTCACATTTCCACGGTCATCTCAATGACATCTGCCTCAAAACGCTATTGTAATGGTAGGAACTTGCTAAGTGGTCGTTTTTGTTTTTGTATACATCTGTGTGCCACTTCTGCCTTCCCCACACCACAGGGAACACGTTGCTAAGGACCTGTGAGACTCGATTCAGTAATCACCTTCTAACACCTGCAAGGACAACAAGGCGCCATCTTCCCAACCGAAGTAAACAGATGGAAGGCTTTCTTGGACTCATCATGGCCCCAAACTGAGCTTGCCTGGTCAGATAATTAGGCTACTAGGGTAGTTTTCATCACCTCATATATATAAACCTGATGTTCTATCTAGTGAAAATACTTTTAAAAGCATAGTAAAAGCTCTATCATAAATTCCCAGGTTGGGAATTTACCTTACTTGGTTGTAAAAATCTTTATTTGTGTTGCTCCTCACTGAAAGCTTTTTACATTCAGTGGTGGCCTCAGGCTTTTTTTTAAATAGCTGAATTTAAAATTTCATATTTCTGTTTCAAACAAAAATAATCTGCTACAATTGTGCTCTTGTTCACGAACACTTTATATGCATGACTCAATTATTTTGCTGGAGTATTTCAAAATTAGAACAGAGCTCTTCAGTTTTCCCTATAACATTTAGCAATTAAAAATAGAAGTGAATCAAATGAAGGTAAAAGATGATGTGTCCCATTTCTCTCACACTCTGTAATTATCTTATGTACAGAGATAATTTCAGCTTGATTACCATAAAAAGCAATTTTATATTCATTTGTTGAAAAAATAATTTAAACTAGATATTAAGACCCAGAAACAAAAGACGCTAGTTCAGTAACAAAATGATGGATTGATGGTTGGAATCAGGCTCATCTCTGAATGGCGTGAACAGGCACAATCATGAGACTCAATCTTCTACCTGACAGTCACCTTCTCATCTGGGATGGTTCCTCTCACACCTCTGACTCTCTGAGCTGGATCCATCCAACTTACTGCTATCCCGTGTGATAACTATAATGGCCATTTGTTTAGATCTGTCATTACCCATTCTTATTATTCTTTATATCATGCCAGAAGCATCCCTACTGCTCTAGTCAAGCGTCTAAATATTTCAAGGCAAGGAGGTTGTGTGTGGAATAGTGTAAGGGAGACGTGATGAAGAATCCCTCTATTACAGGGAGAAACCACATTTAGATACATGCCTTCTCTCTTTTTCCCACTGCTCATCCACTGGGCCCCCAATTAAGGCCAATTATTTCACATTTAAGTATTAGCCTTGGAACTCTGCATTGCTAAGTTCAAATATGTCCAAGGAATTATCTTCAGAGGCACGGACATGTGCTCACACTCCAATCCAAGCCACCTGGGAGGATTCTGAATATGACACAATGGTTCATTCCATCCAAACTGGAAAGAATAGCAGATGAGAAGAGGTTTGGGTCACGGTTTTAAAAGACTTTCAAAGCTGAAACTTGGGAATGTTATTCCTAGAGTAATACCAAACTGACCAAGCCTTATAGTCATTCATTCCTAAGATTCATCTCTTATTCCAAAACAAGAGAAGACTGGAACACTTTCTACTGATCTCTTCTCACTATTCCTCATGAATATACCTAAGAAGGTAACAGGATCCAATGCCTCTGAATCATTTTTTTAAGACAAGAGCATTGAATCTAGGGGAAGACATTCAAGTATGTGTTACATACTCCTTTATTTTTTTAAAGATTTTTTTTTATTTATCCATTTGAGAGAGAGAGCCCAAGCTGGGGGGAAGGGCAGAGGGAGAGGGAGAGGCAGGCTCTCCGCTGAGCAAGGAGCCCGATGTGGGGCTCGATCCCAGGACCCTGGAATCATGACCTGAGCCAAAGGCAGACGCTTAACCAACTGAGCCACCCAGGCGCCCTTACATACTACTTTAATAAACAATTACATTTAATCTCCTCAGAGAAGGGTTAAGTTTGTTTCATGAGCTGTCAATTTTAGCAAACTTGGTGGAGTAAACTGGATACACAGCCATTATACACATGCAGTGGCCAATCCTCTCTGGAGAGAATGGAGTTCTGTGCAGCCCAAGAGTTCTTGTCTGTCCTGGGAATCCTGACTTGAACTTGGGAGAGCAGCCTTTACCACAGTGGTTCATAATCCAGTTTTTGAATGCCACCATATTTGTACTATTCCATTATCATCATTCCAGAGCCGTCTACATGGAGACCCCATGGATGACTGTGGGTTGCCTGATGTGTTTTAATGAGGCCAGAATCCGACTCTCATTATACCTTGAGAGCATTCTCTCAAGGGCTCAGATGGGGTGGGAATCTAACCCTTATCTGCAGGTGACAACAGATTACGACTTGGCACATTCGAGTTGGCCCCCAGCATGACCTAGGTTATCCAAGATCAGACACCTGTCCACAAGACACAAACAGCACACTTAGTGTTCAGACGCTGGTCTTTATCCAATGACCGTAGACAAAGCAATTGCCAAGGTTTTCCATACAGAAGGAGAGAACGCTTTCACGTAAAACGGCACAATAAAATAATTTAAACTTAAAACTTCATCTTTCTTTTTAACCCAGTGGTTTCCCCCCCTTATTTCAAAGCTTACAACTGAATGCTCTTAGGATGTGGTGAATGATGGAAAAAGTCTTTTACGGACCCTATCTGTCTTCCCAAATCAGTTTTTTTTTAACCGTTTCTTACAAGCTACTGTAACACATCACCCTCCTCCCTTTCAATTTATGGAGCCCCAATATCTGGGCAAAAATTGAATTAAATGGCACTTAGTTCAACCCCAAGAAGTTTGTCACTTCACGTGTCATCTAGCAGTGGAAGAACTCAGAGAAGCCAGCAAGACAGCAAAGTTTCCATTAAAATCAAAGAAAAAGATAATTTAAAAACTTAGTGCAAAAAACAATGGCAAAAGGAATTTGTTTGTTTGGTTTTTTGTTTTTTTTTTAAGTAATTACAGGGCACCCTGGGTGGCTCAGTCGGTTAACCGTTTGCCTTCAGCTCAGGTCATGATCCGGGGGTCCTGGGATTGAGCCCCACTGCGGGCTCCCTGCTCAGCAGGGAGTCTGCTTCTCCCTCTCCCTCTGCCCCTCCCCCCCCACTCATGCTTGTTCTCTCTCTCGAATAAATAAATAAAACCTTTAAAATAAAATAAAATAAAATAAAATAAAATAAAATAAAATAAAATAAAATAAAAAGTAATTACAAACAAGGCAAGATAAGCCAAAGGGGCTAATGCCAGGACTTAGGCGGGATGCTGGCTTGGAAAATACCCTTCTAGGATAAGCTTGGGCAAGGACGGTAAGGTCAGATGAGACTTTATTTTCTCCATGCTGCTCTGGCAATTAATTAGTCACCATTCCCCAGTTTTTCTTTACCATCTCTCTGTGTATTTAGTCACTGGTCACCTGTAATTTCCCAAATGAACATCTCGTTTGTGTCCAGGTGTTGTAGGCCCCGTGAAAGAACTTGATTCTCAGAACATGTCGAGAATTTGATACATATCAGTATTTCCTTAGCTAATAAACTAGGCCCTCTGATTTTTAAAATAAAACAGGGAGGAGGATGAGGTGATGAAGAGACCCGGAACTGGTAAGTTCTGTGGCTGACCCAAATTTTGATCACTTCTCAGAGGCTTGTCCCACATCCCATAGATAACTAACGCTAAACTCATTCCAGGGGATTCTCTACTGTCCAATGCTCCTGAAGAAAACAAAACCCAGTGGCCCAAAACCCACCCGTTTTTAGAATCCCAGCCACCACATTCCACACACATTTCTTGGGAGTCTACCTGAAACTGCTCTTTCAATGCCTCTCCCTCCTGAGTCCTGAGCTGCCTTGGCCTTCATTCCGTCCGTTCACTAGTTTTAAAAAAGATTTGGTACTCACTATCAAAAGGCCATTTCATTTGCTTACCCTCACTGTGAAAACAAGTTACGAAAACAATGGGGATGGGGGGAGACCTTCCAACTCTTTTCATTCTCAAGAAAAGCAGAAGTGAATCCCAGGAAGGAGGTGTGGACTTATAAGGATGTGGCATTTCCTCAGGATTTGGTGGGAATTCATTGATTTGATTTACAACAATTGAGAGTCGCCTCTGTGCTTGGAGTTTCTCGCTCCAGCTGGTGTGGGGATTATTTTCCCTCGGAATGCTCAGCCCCAAATACAAGGACACCTTCAGGAAGAGGAAAAGGAAGAAATACAGTCTTGGAATCTCGGATGTGAACCAGGAAATTCTTGTCCACTGCACTGATTTAAAAGTGCCTAACAAATTCCACTAGCTTTTTGGAGTTTACTAGTGTGCTGGGAGGTTCTCCCCTGCACGCGCGCTCAGTGCCTTTTGCACTAAGATATCCATATTAGTTTTCCATTAGCCCAAAATATCCTTTACTGAAGAGAATTAGGGATGCCGGTTGTAACGGGAAAGGTACCCAGGTCTTTGTGCTCCTCGAACCCTCACTAAACCTTCAGGACCAAGTAAAGTTCAGAGAGTGATGTGCTTATTAAAGCCCACCCCATTCTCATCTCCCAAAAGCCGGTTCCTACTGATCCCCCTCACACACTTGGTTTCCACAGAACGAATTACTTGCTTTGTGTACATACACTATTCTTCTATCCCCATGCCCTGGTTTGCCCTGTAAATAGTGCCTGCCCTGTCTCTCCATATGCCCAAGTGCCACCTGCTTCTCGGAAATTCCAAGTACTGTGTCCACACCTCTCTTACAGCCACTAGTTTTCTATTTTGCATTGCAGTTATTCTTTGGTCTTGGATAGGATGGTAAGCTCCCTGGGGGCCGGTCCCTTGGCGTCCAGTACAGCGCGACGCACACACAGCAGATGCCCTCTACACGTGAGCGGAGTGAACAAGCTAGGGTCACACTTGAATAAACCAAAGTGACTGGCCAGAGGCTAAAATTTACACCCTCGCCCAGAAATATCTGTGCAGTGAACACAACTCCTGGATCAACGGGGATTAGAACAGGAAGAGCAGAAAGTCACGTTAAACTCAATTATCCAAAACCGGGAAATAAGGCAAAAAGAAGACTGTGAGTCCTTTCGGGGTCGTACTAGATCGTACTAGGTTGTACTAGATTGTACTAGATCGTACTGGTGCATAGCCCACCAAGGCAGCCTAAGGAAGGGTCGTGTAACTCTCCAGGCTGGCAGGTCACAGAGTTGGGCTTTACTCCTGATCCAGCCTTAGTCTCTGCAAAGTTAAACAATAACTTGGAGAAAACGGATGATATACAATTCATTTTGCCCAGACATTATGACTTTCCTGTCCTTTGGGTCACGAAGCAGTTTTGCATCTAACTTAGCTCCCGTATCCTAGCGCCCTTCTCCCCGCACGGCGCCCCCCGCGCCCCCCGCGTGGGGGTATGGGCTTCAGCTCTGTTCCTTTGGGCCAGCTTACCGCCTGGCTGCCTCCTTCAACAATGCCTTAAATAAGCCTTCAACAGACTCACTGGATTATTGTATGAGAACCGGATGCTCCATTTTTTTAAAAATTACGCTCTGAGACTATTAATAATTATGAAAAAGGGACACATAATAAAAACAGTAAAAAGTCCCTCAGTATCATTTTCCTATTCATAATTAATTTTAATATTTATCTAGAATATATTTCCCAAATACCAAATTTATTCACCCACAAGGATTCGTTTCCATTCCTAAGGCTTTATACAGGAACACAGTGAAAGGAATGCATACTCTTTACTCCTTGTAAATAACTTCCAACGGCACGTACAATCAATGCAGTAATAGCTTTATTTAAAAAGCCTCTATCACATCTAAGTATCTAGTCTTTTGGAATAAAAATAAAATCTGCTGGTAAATTTCTATCTATCATTTGAAGTTACTGAACGTTACAGAAAATCATTTTCCATGTTAAAACGAATAGCATTTTGTAAATTCAAGCCATACTAATATTGTATTAGGAGCAAGACAGTTGTTCTGAAATCACTACAGGCCATAATAGAAACCAGACACTAAATGCTTTAAGAAGTAACTAGCTGAAATTGAATGAAATAATCACCCAATCCATAAAGCCTTTGTAAGATTTCCCCATAAAACACAGGTAATTTTTTTTTTTTACTGAAGAGAAATTATTCTTTCTTATTGTCATAAACATCAAATGCCATCACATCATAAAAATAAAATATAGCACATGGATCATTCCACTTTGTTCATCCATTTATTCCTGTAACACATATTCACTGTGCCCTACGATAATAAAAACATTATGCTTGTTCACTGTTATTTACCATGTTGTTTAATCAACAAGGTTCAAAATGGTCCCTGGAGAGATCCTTGCCAAAAGCAAATCCATTATTTTTTTTTTTAAGATTTTATTTATTTATTTATTGGAGAGGGGGGGGGAGAGAGAGAGAGAGAGAGAGAGAGAGAGAACACATGAGTTGGGGGGGAGCAGAGGGAGAGGGAGAAGCTGAGCACAGAGCCCGATGCAAGGCTTGATCTCACAACCCTGAGATCATGACCTGAGCCGAAATCAAGAGTCAGATGCTCAACCAAATGTGCCACCCAAGCACCCCAAAAGTGAATCCATCCTAAGCAGAGGGTTAGAAAGATCTGGGTTCTGCAATTTGTCCTTGGTGTCACTGCCGCCTGCATACTCTTGACTTAATCCCGACAAGTGATCCGTTTCATGGAAATGTATCTGACAACTAAGATGCATTTAATGTGCATCTGCAGTGGATTGAATTGTGGTTCCCCCAGAAAGATTATGTCCAAGTCCTAAC
Source organism: Mirounga angustirostris (assembly GCF_029215605.1). Taxonomy (NCBI): domain Eukaryota; kingdom Metazoa; phylum Chordata; class Mammalia; order Carnivora; family Phocidae; genus Mirounga; species Mirounga angustirostris. Next base: position 7,363,108 of record NW_026991719.1, read on the forward strand.
CCCCGGTATCTGCAAATATGACCTGGTTTGGAAACAGGGTCTTTGCATATGTAATCGAGTTGAAGTGAATTCACCCCGGGGTTAGGATGGCCCCAATCCGATGACTGGTGTCCCTGTGAGAAGAGGATTTGGACGCCAACACAGAGACACACAGGGAGAAGGCCATGGGACCACAGAGGCAGAGGTGAGAGGGCTGCAGCTACAAGCCAAGAACTCCAAGAATTGCCTGGAACTACTAGAAGGTGGGAAGAGGCATGAACTTGTCCTCCCTAGAGCCTTCAGAAGGAGCAAGGCTTGATTTCGAACTTCCGGCCTCCAGAACTATGAGAGAATACATTGCTATCATCTTATGCCATCCAAGTCCGGGGTGATTTGTTACAGCAGCCCCAGGGAAACTGATACAACACCTTTTATACAGGGCTTTTTTGGATGCTCTTTGTAAAGGCGATTAAATCTACAATACTAGGAATGCTAAGTAAAGGAGAGCTGTCATGGCGGCGGCAGTGGGGGGACAAAGCAGTGCATGGGGAGAGTCTCCGAGATTCTAGTTCCTTCCAATTCTGTCCATCTTTTATATTCGGCTTCGGCAAAAGAGCTAATTTTGAAAAGATTCCCATCTTAAAAATGTAAAGGCGGGGAGGGTGTAAAACCACGGGCTAGCAGTTTTCACGTGCAACACAATGACACTCACCTCCACGTGTTGACAGGTTTGGATGAGTTTAGCCAAAAGGGTCTCCAGTTCCGTGTTCCTCTTGATAAGGCTGGTGAGGTTACTCTCCAAGTTTTGCTGTTCAGAAAGAGAAGAAAAATATTATTCTGCATCCTGAACATGTTATGCTGTATCCTGAAGTATTACATACTTTTAATAACAAAATTACTCATACTGAGGAAAATCGGATCTCTTTTTCAGAAACCTCAATGAAATCTACGCAGCTTTAAGCATTTATAGATTTATTTTTTTTTTAAGATTTTATTTATTTATTTGAGAGAGACAGAGCAAGCACAAGCAGGCAGAGGGGCAGAAGAAGACGGAGCAGACTCCCCACTGAGCAGGGAGCCCGATGCAGGGCTCGATCCCAGGACCTTGGAATCATGACCTAAGCCAAAGGCAGACGCTTAACTGACTGAGCCACCCAGGCGCCCCGCATTTATAGATTTAAGCTCGACTTTAAGGAGCTGCATTTAAAAGAACCTTTAAAAAAGGTTCAAATTTCACTCTTTTTGTTCCTGCTTCTTGTACAAACCCGGGCACATTTATCTGAATAATTAGCTATAGGTGGTGAACTAGGTGAACTAGAAAGGAGGTAATTGGATTTCTAGTGCTTTACCTGAATCAGAAATGGCAATAATATAAGGAGTATATTCCCACAGCAAATCAACTATTATTGGATTTTCAGGATTTACCATTTTACGGGCAGGCTGAGGTCAGTCCCTCAGAGGAAGGTTTGCATTATCTGGCTATCACTGACATTATGACTATTGATAGGCATTTATAAGATATAAGAAGTCCCATCATACACATTTACTCACTCATAGTACATTTTATTGTACATGCTTCTATTCTTTGTCTACCAACCTATCAATGCCAGATTAAATTTCCTTGAATGCCACATTTTTCATATAACTATCCGGCTTACAAATCTAGAATTATTCCCTATTCCTTTAGAACATCAAATTTAAAGTCCCCTGCAATGACTATTAAATCTAATTTTCAACCACAATAACCCACTTCTCGTTCTATATGTTATTCATTGATGCCATTCATTTATTTAGCTATTCACACAAGTATTTATTGAGCTTCTACTACATGCCAGACTCTGAGAGATACTGGGGAAACACAAATAAAACTCCTACTCCTTGTCCATGAGGAGATGCAACTGGGGGAAAGATGCTGTGAACGAGTCAAGGGGCAGAGGTCGGGGCTACCCGGAGAAGGTTTCCCGGAGGACACACTCTTTCCACTGAGGCTGGAAGGATGGGTATGGAGTTTTTGGTGAACAGCAATGGGAACTTCTTGGGAAGATGGGATGGAGGTAGAGGTGGCCACAGGCAGGGAATAGAACAACGTCATGGACCAAGATCAGGGCAAAGGATTAGGGCAGATATTTTTAACAGTTTTAACGGTTAGACAATTCCACAAATACAGTGAAAAGACGGAATGGAAGGAAATTTCATGGAAAAGAAAATAGATCGAGGATTTGTAATGCCATCTGCAAAAAAGGATTTGAAAAGAGTATGGGGGGGGGCGCCTAGGTGGCTCAGTTGGTTGAGCGACTGCCTTCGGCTTGGGTCATGATCCCGAAGTCCTGGGATCGAGTCCCATGTCGGGCTCCCTGCTCAGCACGGAGTCTGCTTCTCCTCTGACCCTCTCTCCTCTCATGCTCTCTCTCACTCTCTGTCTCTCAAATAAATAAAATCTTTAAAAAAAAAAAAAAGAGTACGGCGGGCATTTTGAAAATCAATAATTTCATCAAGGTGGTAATAGTTCACTATGCCATGAAATTAATCTCTGAAAGCATTTACTCTTTCTGCTTTCCAAAATGTTAGATTTAGAAAAGTATATTCAGGAAAAGAGTCACTTTTATTTAAAGCTTAAAATGCATACGTCAGAAACAGACATCTCTCTGGTCATTCTTAAACAAGTTCTGCTTATTAATCTGGTCTTTATCTTATTGCCCAATTTTTTCATTTCAATGACCACATTTTTCATTTCCAGTGGATTCTTTATCACATCTCCCTCTTCTTGACTTACTTTCTCTTCTTCTTCCCAGGATGCAATTCCTCCCTTCATAATTTCAAGAGGACTAAACATACTATTTATTCTTAAGCTTACTTGAAAAAAGGCAATTCCCTATTTTCCTGTGTTTGTGCAATGTTTCCCAAGAGTCTGATTTTATCTCGTATCTTACAATTTTTGTCCGACAGCTCATCTGATGTGAACTTTGCTCCCTGGGCTGGGATCTGGGGATTGGCACAGCACAGCCAAGCGAGCTGCCCACTCGGATGTTAGGGCGCGAGGTCGCTTCCCCAGAGAGAGTGCTCCCACAGGACACCCGTGTGTTAGAGAGGCACAGATCCGGGTTTGACTCAGTGCCTCCCTGAGGCATTCTGTCCCTGAGAATTCTGTCTGGCTCCAATTCCAGAGAAGGTGGGAGGTACCCTTTGAGTCCACTGTGTCCACTGGGAGTCCTGGCCTCCAGGTGTATGGGACAGTCTGAGGCTCCTGCCCCATGTGTGACACTCGCCACCATGTTCCCCCTCGGGGTCGCCACCACCCTGGCTCATCTCCACTTCTCCTGAGTAGCCCAGCTTCAGCCTTCCCCCACCATTCTGCATCTCCTTTCATTTCCGGTCCTTGGAGACTTTCCACTCATGTTTAAACTTGTTATTATTCTTCAAAATCCATTTGAAAATATTTTATCTGTAGTTCTCATGTGTTCAGAATTAAGAGGGAGGTTTGGCACTTTCTTTCATCGGGACTGGAAGACCAACGAGAACGCTTCGATTTTGGCTTTGAAACACTCAAAGCGTCTCAAATACAAATATTTTAAGGGAGAAAAGTGACTATTTCCCACTTAAAGGATGGGATACCTTAACATAAAGTCATAGAAGGAGCTAGACAGAGTGATTAAGGTTCAAGTTAATGCTCTCATGGTTGCATCAAAGAAAAACTTGCTTTCAAAGCTCTTAACAACAACAACAACAACAACAACAACAACAACGCAGACAACAGCCAAAAGTTTTTCTGTTTGGATGAAATGAATCACAACCACTAATCACTTCATGGTCAGAGACTAGAGAATAATTTTGAGGCATTCCATTATTCAGTGTCCTTGATCTAGATGTGACTACTTTATGGTATATTTGCCAACTTCTTTTGGTATGTTAATCTTAGGGAATCTTTCTGCTTGTCTTTTTGGCTGACCCCTCTGAGCAGGAAATTTCTAGGGAAATACATCATCTAACTGTTTACACTTCAGCGATCATAGGTATGATTTTTCTAAAGCTAGTCAGCAAAAGAGAGCCAAACAAATAGAATCTAACACATTCAGATTTTACAAACATCTGCTTGCTTCCCCTCCTTTTATTAAGTATACATCATGTATAAAAATCTGTTTTTAATCAACTAATATGTAGACTAAAGCCTGTGGTTTAAACACATTGACCTATCTAGATCCTTTGGGGTTATTCAAATTTAAATAGTACAAGTGTTACTGAAGTCCACAAAGAATTACCGAGTCACTTACAAGCATAATAAAGGGAAATGAAGCTGGGAGAGAGACTTGTTTCCAAGAAGTACCAAAGGGACTGACAACACTTCTGAAGAGAGCCCGGGTAATGGGGAGGTAACAAAATCCAGTCTTCAGTGAACCATGCATCCATAAGCTTCCACTACAGGGACTTCTGTGGAGCTTTCGAGAATTTAACTGGATCGCTCACATCCTGTGTGGCGGTCAGCAGGTCCTATAACCTCCTAATTTTGACAGTGCTTTGTGCAAAAGAGAGATAATATTTTTTGGCATAAGAGTCTTGGGACTAAGGGTATAGAAGTATCTACTTCCCTACGGATATCTAAGGAATTCTGCAGAGTACCAAAAAAAATAGTTTTCGTTTCCTGTTCTCACCTCGAAAACGTTAATACATTTACATCTCCTTACGGATCCGAGCTTTGTAGAGATCCAAGGAGTCAGGCCTGAGTGACCACACATGCAGAGAGTGAGGAGACTGGGGCTACCATCCCAGCTCAATTCTCCTGGCCAGACGCCACCTGGGCTCAGTTTCCCCGTCCATGGGGTGTGGGTACAGATAGATCTCCCTATCTGCGCTATTGTTAAGCTCAGGGGAGGAAATGGACACATACACCAGGAACTATACAAATGTTTGTTGAAATCATGAATTATGGGAGAAAACATTCAGTTTGGTGTCAGTACCAGGCACTAGAGGGGCCCAACCCCGGGCCTCAGGCAGTCCCCACTCTCGGGCTTGCTGGTACCTTTTGGCTGCCAAGCACCTGTTCTTTTAGGCACCAGGGTTTTATTGGGCCCCGGGCAGGGCAGGCTGGGGGGCTGGGGGGGACGAGGGGAGGCTGATGCCTCTAGGAGCAGCCTTCAGTCAGCGACCACTGGCAGTAGGTGGATGAAAGCCCAGCTTCCCTCACCTCCCGGGTGGGACCCCCCTGAGTCATGACCCAAAAAATCTTTCAGAGAGCCCCACTGAGAGGAGCCAGGTGCCTGTGGTGACAAGCGGCTCGCGTCCACACCCTCTTTCTGCTTCCTCCCCTCCTTGGTCCCGCCTCCCCTCCCCTCTCCCTTCCAGCTGCTTCCTGGGTCACCTTCCAACATGGATTCTGAGCCAGGGTCGTTTTCTGGGAGAACTCGACTAAAACCTTATTAGGAAAATAATCCTAAGCCATTATTGGTGCGTATTCCTTCTTATGAGGAGTAGCCAAATTAACAAAAGATTTTATTGTTTTTGAAAGACATCCGCAAATACAAGAGATTGTTTTCTCTTCCTCCACCTCCTGTCTTTCTTTTCTTTTCTTTCTTTTTTTTTGTTAAGATTTTATTTATTTATTTGAGAGAGAGAAAGAGCTGGAGGAGGAGCAGCAGAGGAGGACGGAGAGGGACAAGCAGAATCTGCACTGAGCGTAGAGCCTGATGCGGGGCTCGATCTCAGGACCCTGAGATCATGACTGGAGCCGAAACTAAGAGTCGGCCGCTTAACCGACTGAGCCACCCGGGCGCCCCCCTCCCCTCTTTCTAGTTTTTTTTAGAGGTCACATATCCTCCAAATTCCAGGCTCTATCTAACTCAGCAGTCACTGGAAATACAATGTCAGCCGCAAATGCAAATCACATTTTAAATTTTCTAATAGTCTTGTTTAAAAAAAAAAAAGTAAAAAGAACCAGTTAAAATTAATTTCAAGAATATATTTTACTTGGGCGCCTGGGTGGCTCAGTTGGTTGAGCGACTGCCTTCGGCTCAGGTCATGATCCTGGAGTCCCGGGATCGAGTCCCATATCGGGCTCCTTGCTCAGCGGGGGGTCTGCTTCTCCCTCTGACCCTCCCCCCTCTCATGTGCTCTCTCATTCTCTCTCTCAAATAAATAAATAAAATCTTTAAAAAAAAAAAAAAAAAAAGAATATATTTTACTTAATTCAATATCCAAAATATTATTTCAACCTGTGATCAATATTTAAAAACTGATGAGCTGGGGCACGTGGCTGGCTCAGTCGGTGGAGCGTGCGACCCTTGAACTTGGGGCTCTGAGTTCAAACCCCACGTTGGGTGTAGAGATTACTCAAGATGTTTAAAAAAAGCCTGATGGACTATTTTACATTTTTTTTTCTTTCTTTCTTTTTACTAGGTCTTTGGAATCTGGTAGGTGTTTTACACATGTAACACATCTCAATTCACACCAGTCACATTTCAAACACTCAGCGGCTACACACGCGGCTAGTGGCTCCATTAGTGAACAGCACAGCATTACAGTCTAGAACAGGGGTCAGCAAACTTTTTCTGTAAAAGGCCAGGTAGTAAATATTTTAGTTTTTATTGGCCATAAGCTCTCTGTTGCAACCGCTCAATTCTGTTGCTGTTTTAGCGAGAAAGCAGCCACAGATTCTACATAAACGGATGGGCAGGGCTCTCTTCCAATTAAATATGATTTACAAAAACAGGTGGTGACTGAGCTTTGGCCCGTAGGCCAAGCTCCTTCCAGGGCCTGGGCACATGCTCTTTCCTCTGGAATGCACCTGCATAGCAGGAAATAATTCTACTACTAAGGAGAGGGGATAGCAAAACCATAGTATGTATTGAGTGCCTGCTGTATACCCATCACAGCTTAGTCCCTTCCCATTGTAAGTGCTCAAATATTTATTGCGGGAACAAGTAGCAGGGAAACTGATTATCCACTGGACAACTTTTCTGAAATCTAATGTAGTAAATCAACTAACTAGTTAGTTCATTTAACAACTACTGCAGATTGTTAAAACATTGCCGTGCCCCCCCCCTCCGCCGCCGCCCCTTGAGGGCCTTTCTTGTTGGTAGCATTGAGTCTGAGCCCAAGAAGAGGGGCTTGACAATTGAAAAGCATTCTGAAAGGATGCTGTGTAACTCCCTAAGACCACAAGGTTTCTGGAAAGGCAACTACTACACTATTGAACAAATTTTAATAAAGATGAGTTTATGTAAATAGATAGTCTAGCAATTATCACAGACACATCTATTCCAAATTCCATCTAAAAGCAAAGTCAAGTCACTCCTAGCCTTAACTCATGACCTCCTCCCCAGGTGTGTTTTCCATAGCACTGCTATTCTTCGAAGGGGAAGGATGTGCCAAGGATGCGTCTTTGTTGAGACGGATGATGGAATTCAATGTGTGCCTCCTACCACCACCACCACCACCAAAGTAGAGGAATACAAATAATTCAAGACGGTCCTTCTAAAAGTAAAGATACAAGGATGGTCCCTCTAAAAGGCAGATCTGGCTTCTTAATATTAAGCAATCGATAGGATACAAGTCAAACTTGGGAAAGGCCAAGCTGTAAACCACGTGTTGCTTAAAGAATGAGGCTGGCCCGCACACTTTTCTGCAGCGAGGATGATTAATTTTTCCCGAAATTTTTGTTTTTCATGCATACACTGTTAATGCATTTTCACGGAGCCATACTCCCACCTCCTTCACGTTGGGTAGTGTTCAGCGAGGCTCATTTGAACTGATAATTTAACAATTTAACAATCCCTGGCGGGACAGCAGGTTTCACACCAACCTCAACAGGAGTCTGTAGGCAGGGATAGGGACACCAGCTGGAAAGAGTAAATCCAACTTAACAGATGAGCTTTGTGCTTCTACACACACTGATACCTAATCAAATGGCAAGGTAAGCAGACAAAAATACTGCTAATTTTAGTCTTTGGAGACCTGTACGTAAGAGTCAGGTTGCAGGGACTTAATGCTTGTCATTGAGCACCACTATTAAAATGTATGCCTGAAACAGGAGATTTCAGTAATTCCTTTTGGGTTTATCCAGTCCTTAAAGAATGTTTGCTCTTATTCTGGAGTCAATGCTTTAGAATGTCTTTAAAGTATAATATTAAGTCTGGATACCTTTCAAGGCAAACACAGATCTCGCTTGTTTCAGTCCATAATATTCAGAGCGACATTCAGGACCTGTGTTTGTCGCTCTGACACCCAACACCACGACTCCAGCACGATCAGGATATGAACACATCGAGGGCCACAATCCATATATTTTCTTCTAAGAAACTTTAATCACAATCCTTAACATGAAAACACACACCAGTATTAACACATGCCACCTGCATAAAAGCATAAATTCTTTATATGTAACTAAACACTTAAGATGTTTTAATTACCTTGCAGGAGTTTAAGGCTATCTTCAGGTTCAACTCACGACAGACCGCGAGTACGTGTGATTTATGCTGGGTTTAGTTTTTAATGCCTCTTTTCATTGGTTATGATAGTTAACATTTCCAAATGCCCTGGCAAGACAGGCTGCCCAGGGAACTTCAGAAACATAATAAAACCCAATCTGCATACAAATTTAAGTCTAGTGTTCCATGGGCTACAATTTAAGCCATTTTGATACATGATACTGTATTTACCTTGTCAGGTTTTATTTGATATTTTTATATTAACTCTGCAGAATCTGCTCTACATATTTATAAAGTCCATCATCAGGAGTTCAGGGCTTATTCTTCTAATCTGGTAGTCAATAATACACAGAGAACAATTTTTAAATACCATTTATGGTCTAGAATGGCTTTCAAATTTTGATGGAGATAAATTTCTATCTTTAAGAGTTATATTCACCTAGTTATAATTTTAGCAGATCCGACGACAACTACTTAGTTATAGGTCCTAGAGATGTGAGTGGCCTTTCTTGTTCGCTCCTTGTCCCCTGGCCCAACTTCTGCCGATAATAAGAGAGGTGAGCAACTGACCCATAACCACATTTGTCAGTTTTGAGAATCAATAGTGAGGTGAAGGAAGCTGGATGACGAGGAACCTCTGAAAAATCTCAAATTTAGAAATAATTATCTCCACTGCGAAACTGATGCCTGCAGAGAAATGTTTCAGAGAAAATGACTGTAGCTTTGATCAATGGAGCATTACAGGAAGCATTTCCTAAGATCATGGCCTACGTAAAAGGGCCACGAAGGTCCCATTTGGCAGCTCTCCTGTTGCCCTTCCCTGCTCATGTGCCCCTTTTCAGGGTCTTGAATCAATCTCAACACAGCACATCCATGGGGTTGACTCAAGAGAGGTAACCAACTGTCGGTCAAGAATTAGATGGTGGAAAGATTATGGGACTACTGGAAAACAGACTAACAGTAGTTTATTATTTTTGCTCAAAAACAAACAAAAAAAGCTTTCAAGTTGGGGAAAATATTAATCTCCTAGACTGGGGGTCGGCCCAGCTCGGCCTACAGATCAAATCCTGCCCACCACCTGTGTTTGTATGGATGGCTTACCAGCTAAGAAAACTTTTTTCATTTTTAAATAATTTTTAAAAATGAAAAGATAAAATTTTGTGACACGTGAAAAGTATATGAAATTCAAATTTCGGTGCCCATAAAGTTTTACGGGGGCACAGGTACTTCTCATTTGTTCACGGGTTATCTGTTGCTGCTTACGGGCTACAGTGACAGTGTTGATTACTGGCCTTTTACAGAAAATGGGTCTCTTTAGAAACAATAAAAATGTCTTAAAAAAATAATCTAAACACTTTTTATCAGTTAATACAGAGTGTTTGCTCTGTTGGTCCAAATCATTTTAAAATTGCAATAATTCAAAAAAAAAAATAAAGAAATAAAGTGGCAATGATTCAATTCACGTAACATTTTCAATCCCTACCATGAGAGCATAGGAGTATGCCTAAAATTTCAGTCATTCAGGTACTCAAAATTCTAAAGGCGAAGGCTCTTTTTGTCTCTTTTTGTTGGTTACCAAAATAATCTGTAACTCATAAAAGAAAAAAATAGCTTGAAATCATGGGTGAAATGCAAATGTCTGAATAAATTCCACTGTCGACTTTTGTTCAGAGAAGCGGAAGATTCAGGCCGGGAAAGAGTCAGAAAGGATCTTAACTGGAATCAAGGTTGTAAGTATAAAGCGTTGGGTTGTAGTTACACACCGAATGTGGGATTACTCATCAGTTGCTTTTTCCATCAATTTGACTTTCCTCAGTCTTTTTTCTTAATCATAAAACACACCTCAAAGGGGGCCTTAGAGCACAGGATAATTAATGTCTATGAAATCCCCCGATACTGATGGATGTCATACACCTCCATCACTCAGAGATTGAATGATTTTGATCTTATCCCCTTTCCTCCATTTTAAGTAGATGAGGACATTGCTAGATACTCATTAACAAACATGTTCTGGCTTTTCTACTTAAATAGGGTTTTAACTGATACCATCAAACATTTTTACCAGACCTGAATGTCTCATGGTGAATGTTTGGCCGTCAATGAATGGAAACGCATTTTTGTTTGTAAGATACTGTGGGAAGACCAAATCTTTTTCTAAGCTAGTACTTTATATTCTGCAGATACTTTATTTTGGTTAAAGTGAATATATTGAATATATTTCAAGCAAAAATAGTTGGGTCTTTGATCTAATAATTCTATGTCAATGGCTTTGCTTTGATTCTACCGCGACACGTATGTCCTCAAATTGTTAGGTTTTAGAGGACCATGCCTGTTCTGGACCAGCTGCTGAAAATGATTATTAGAATGCAATACATGGTCAGCTTTGCTCTTGAATTTGTGGCATTCCCAGAAAGGATTCATATTGTTCACAAAATTCATATCCCCATCTGGGAGGTGCAAAGAAGTATTAAAGCCAAGGGAGGTTACACTCTTTGACTCAAAAAAAAAAAAAAAAAAAAAAAAAGATTAAAATTCCACTCCATCTAAAGGGGTCTGGTCTGTTAAGAATTTACAAAATCAATGTTATGTAAGAGAACTCCCCATTTGGGACAGCCTAGAGAATCAAAGAAGAATATGAAAGCATGCCATTGTCTCTTGGCCCTGAGTAACCTTCAAAGACAGAACCTTCCTTGTGTTTTAGATGTCTTGAATTCATCGCATCCTTCATCCCTGACTCTCCCACCTTTACCCAGCCACTTCTCCCTCATTTAGTAGGACTGATGCTGTCTTTGTCCAATCAAGGTGATTTTGACTGAGTCGAAATTAAAGAAACATAGAAGTTATGGAAGGAAGGAAGCAAGATGATGACCGATCAGTGGGTAAGTGGTTCCCACCTTGGCCTACACACCGCAGTCGCCTGGGGAGCTGTACGAATACCACGCTCAGTCTACACCCCCTTCCAACCAGAGAGTCTGAATTACTTAGACTGGGGTAAGGTCCAAGGATTGGAACCTTTAAAACTCCTCAGGAGATTCTAATGCATAGCCAAAAGCAAGAACTATTGCTCAAAATTGAGAAATCAGCTTGCTAATAAGTCTTTGGATCTGTAATACAGTGAACAAAAATTAACAATTTATGCCCTTCGCTAGTTTTACACTTTAAGATTTATTCAGAATAAAAAGAATATCTTTTGGAATGCGGAATATGCATACAGTGAGTGCAGGAATAAAATTATATATAGATGTCGCTGGAAGTGTGGATTTATAAGAATTTATCATAGAAAATCCCAGGAACTTTACTGAACAGTGCTTTGCAGGGACCACTGATTATTACTGTTCAGAAACTCAGAGGGCATTTTTGACCAGAAAATACAGGAAATGCTTTGTTGAATCATTCGAGTATTCCTAATGTCTAAAAAGAACTTCCGGTGACCTCAATTTATACTTTGCAACATATTAGCATCCTACAAACTGGGTTTGTTGATTTTAACAGTAATTATTTCACCAGAAATATCACAGAAGTAGGCTACAGATGTTTATAATTCAACAGGATTTTTTATGCAGTAAATCAAAGTCGTAGGGGAAAAAAATTTAAGAACTCTGATGACAAAAGAATAGATTCACTGCCCTTCCCAGATTCTTTGAGAGGTCAACTCAGGCAACGCGATGCCCTGAGGACTAGAAACGCCTCTGCAGTCTGAAAGGTAAAATGCAAATATTTACAGTGATGGAAACCACAGCGGTAACATTTTACCCCTTCCATCACTGCCCACAATATTCTGTGTCTTCGACTGAGGGCCACCTGTCTGCTGGCAAAACCTAGTAGTAATCATTCTAGAGTTAACCATTCCATTTGCAGTGCTACACCAAAAATTGTTAAGCCGTCCTCCCAGAGTTCGTTCGTGTAGACATGACTGATGACCATTTAAGGGTCGGTGTATTTCGGAAATGAACGAACTCTCATTTCCCTGGAATATATTCTGGTTCGCATACACAACGTTTGGCTCAAGAGGATGTCAAAGAATAAATGTCACTTTAAAAAAATGTTTAGGGGCACCTGGGTGGCTCAGTCGTCAAGCGTCTGCCTTCGGCTCAGGTCATGATCCCAGGGTCCTGGGATCGAGCCCCGCATTGGGCTCCCTGCTGGGCAGGAAGCCTGCTTCTCCCTCTCCCACTCCCCCTGCTTGTGTTCCTGCTCTCGCTGTGTCTCCCTCTGCCAAATAAATAAATAAAATCTTAAAAAAGAAAAATGTTTAAAGCCATCATCTGCTTTTGCCCCAGGGAGAGAAAACTGTCCAATATTCAGGGAAGTGGAAGGAGACTTGCCAGTTCCAACGACTATGAAGGGCAAAGTCTCATCTCGCCCGGGCCTTAGAGTCTAGCTCTCCAAATGCAGCACGCACCAGCAGCAGCAGCCTCCCCCAGGGAGCTGGTGGGACCGGCAGACTCTTGGGCCCTGCCCCAGAGCTGCTAAATCAGAAACTAAAGGCGGCCCAGAACTTGTGATTTAATAAGCCCCCCCAGAAGATTCTGGTGAGTGCTCAAGTTTGAGAACCACTTACCTGAATGTTGTAACACCCTTCAACATGTGGGGGTTTAAAATGTGTAAAGAGAAGAGAAGCTAAGTGGAGGTAAGTAACACCTAAAGTGTTCTCATCTTCCCTTTCTCGTGGACACCTTTTGATCCCCTTGCTCAGTCTTCGTCATCAGGCCTTAGGCCTGGGCCTTTCCATCGTTCCTTCTGTCTCCACTGGCGAAAAGGAGGCATAATGGATGGAAGAGGGTGCTAGCCATGGCACAGGGGGCAGCGAGGCAGGGCTGTAGAATCAGGGAGGTGGGGGGCAATGACCCAACAGCTTGGCAGACGGAAGGTTTGGGAATGAATGTGTACCTCAGTCAACTGTGCTTTTTACCCCGTCACCACTGGCAATTCTGAATTGCTTTTTCTAATAAAAACGTATAGATAGAACTCAGATGTTCAGAATGTTCCAGGAAAAAAAAAAATCAGTCTTGGTGAAGTTGCCCCAGTGTATTCTCAATTACTTATAAATGCTGTTTTGAAAAATGTTTAAGTGGTGTTGAAAGGGGGAGAGGGCAGTCAGCCAGCAGAGGACCCAAACTCATGTGTTTATGATGAAAAATTAATGCCACCCCCCACCCCAACTGGCTGAATTCAGTGCACCTCTTTAAGATTTGGCCTGACACGAAATGTAGAAAGCTGAAAGCAAACGTTAAACTTTGCATTCAGAACTTTTCAGCGTGACTTTTGTCATTTGATTTTTCAAATGTCTGTGACCTTGGTTGACCACTGTGATAGGACACTCCAGGGAAGTAGAATGTTAACATATGACATCAGAGACAGCTTGGTAGTTCAATGGTGACAGTCAATGATAGAGTGGCCTTCCACTAACCACTGTTTTTCTCCAGTGCGTTAGTTTTATTTGAATGAAGTGTCACTTATACAGCTAATGAATACATTTTCAAATCAAACACATTTACTATAATTAAAGGCAGACTTCGGCACTGCGTAATTTTGACTGCAAGTGAGCCTTTCACCACAACGTGTTGTTTCCATCTCCAAATAATTACGACAGAACAGTGACTTCATATATACATATTCCCTCGGTAAACGTGGACTCTTTGACAGTTTCGACTCTCTCCTCTGTCCTGATGATGTTCAAAGTTTGATCTCAGATCTTAACTCACACCTAAACTTTGGTGTCTCATTCCCACCTCCACACCAACGTTAAGCTTTGACTACCCCTTGTTATTCTAAACTCAACTTTCTTAACTGCATCATCTGCCCCTTTGAAATTTCTTCCCACTTTCTAGTCTTTACAAAGGAGAATTACCATTCTCTAGGTCGAGAACCACAACATCATCTTAGACTCTGACCTCTCCTTCATGCATTCTATCAAGCACTCTCTACAGTTGCTTGGTTGTTTATTAAAAGACCCCTCGGCTTCAGGCTTCAGCTTTTCCTTTTCTTCCCAAGGTCACCACTCTAACCATCTTCTTCCCTGAATCGTTGGTTTTCATTCCTCTAACTCTTGCCCAGCCAAGCTGGTCCATGCGTGGTCACCAAAGTAATCTTCCCAGTAAGTTGGTATTACAATAGTGTCCCATTCTCAAAAGTCCAAAAGCTGTCTGGTCTTAAAGGATCAAATTCAAGCTCCTGAATTGGCATGCAAAGTCCTCAAAACTATAGCAGGTTTAGAATTTCCCCAGTAGAAGCCAGCTGTAACGACCGCTGCCCTGCGAAATGAGGACTACACTTGAGTTAAACCATTTTCCCTATTGGCCAATAACCGCCATGCCAGTTGCAGTCGGTTGTGCCAACTGAGCCATTGGTTGTGCCTTTCCACCTACCCAGCACTTTCTTCGTCCCCCCACAGCATCTCAAAATCTAGCAGAGTGCTGTATGGGCAAATAGAGGCACCAATAAATGCTTGCTTCATAAAAGAATACATGAATAATATTAATGCAGCTAACGATTTCCTGTCTGTAACAGAAATCACATAAAGCCAAATCTGAATTCTATTTCAAAATTGGATAAGATTAAATCATACGTTTCTGAAGACATCAATACATATTTGAGACATCAAGCCAGAGTTCACTCTATTATAAAAACACTTTGATTAAATTAGTTTCAGAAATTGCTCTCCGGCCAAGAAGCTATCTACTACGCAATGGATCAGGCAATAAATCTTAGACTCTATGTGCTGACAGGTTTAAGATGATTTATTGAATTGTAAGACAAGGAATTGTGAAGCACTACTAAGAAAATACACAGTCTCTTCCAATGCAACATTTTACTTACCAAAAGCAATTTAGGAGGATACCATACTATTAAAATAATCACGAATGCTGCCCATACATCATTAATTCTATGTATTAAAAATAATCCAGGAATGAAATCATTAGATCAGGCTGCTGGCTCTAGATCAGACGGATGACTTAATAATGATCCAATTCCCCGAAATAAAGCTCATCTCCGCCTGGTAATAATCAGAGAATTTACACTACCTGTGACACTCAATACTGCTTCACCCGTACGTTAGCCCTGTGATTTTTACTCTTTTATCTGGTTTTTCTTTGCAATGTGATTCTGTTTTACATCATAACGAAAGAAACCGAGCCACATATTTAACTTTCTCTTCATGATTCAACTTCATTATAATGGTTGCCTGAATTTTACCATTTAACCAGTTTCCTGAAAACTAACACTATTTGCAGCTATAAGGTTCCCCAATAACCGATCAAGAAGTTTTAAATTAAAAAAAAAAAATGTACCTAAGGGGACCTTCATGTTGGTTTAACGAAAAATGGCATCTTTGGTGCTCAGGATACAAAGGCTACCTAACGTGCCCAGGGAGAGGTTGGGAGGTTTACGCCGTAGCATATACATAGAACAGCTTGGAGGCGTACCAATCAGAAAGGCACATTTTGTTTTGTCAAGATGGACTGATCCTGTTAGAGAATTTGATACTCTTGCTCTCGGTCTCTAGCTCCCGAAGAGTATCCTAGCCCTCAACAAAATCCTAGGTCTAGGAAAGAGATCTCCTTAGGAGCCCACCCTAGGATAGCATGCCAAAGAGATCTGATTCTGGCTACAGCCAGTCCTTAGGGTCAGAGGGAGGCTGAAAGGTAGTGGGTAGGTGGGTTCCTGGCTCCTTGTGGAACCTGGATTTGTTTGGGTGAATCTTAATAACCATTTATTTCCTGAAACTTTACAGAGGAAATCTGGACCAACAGTTACTCTCTATTGCGCTCCTGTTGTATGGATAACGAGGTGATGGGGCCTCTCTGTTTACCACCATCGTACAAGTGATTCATTAGATGGGAATGGAAGCTCAGCTAGAAGCAGATCCCTGCATGCTTCCTGTAGGACTTTGAAGAGTAGACCTCTTTAGAGGGCCTTTGCAAGGTCCCAAGATCTGGGAAATTCCCAGTGTTCAGAGCATTAAGTAGTTATGAAATGAGTCCAAAGACTTCTGCCTGTTAATTTAGTCTGTTCCCTGGGCTGTTGGTATTCCACATGAACAGCTCTAGCTGTGGTCTGTAGAGTGCTCTGTGGTTCACAGAAAGAGATTCAGAGCAAAACTAGCCCAATTAGAGCCTGATGCATTGTTTCAAAGTATGAGAGTCAGTGTGTCCTTGATCACTGGAGACCCAATATCTCTTCCTTGGAGAAGATTCCAAGGATGAGACATGGAGTCCTGTCCAAGTTGACTCTATGGCATGAGTAACGAGGATCCCACCCAAATAGTCAACTTGGTGAACATTAAGTCTACCAGGGCCTATGCTCTCTAGTAACACACAGAGACTCCCCTGCCTCTTCTTACAGTTCGAAAACTTCAGATACAAAAGATGTGACCTCCCTCAAAGGAAAGCATCATTAGGCAGGACCCCTGTCTCTCTTTTTTCCCATTAGATTCAAAATACCTGACACCATGTTTGCTGCATAGTGGATTCTCAACAAATACTTGCTAAAGAAATGGGCAGATGAGTGGGTGCATAGATAGATGGATGGGAGGGTGGGTGAATGAGGGCTCCTACGGAGTTTGGGAAAATAATGTGACACTTCAGTCCCAAATCCTGAGAAGGAATTTAGGTGGTAGAGAAAGTTCTCAGATTATACTGCTCTCACAGCTGTGCTGTGCTGCCTGAGAGTTGGAAGTATTTCCAGTTCTCTTAAATGAGCACTTCCGATTCTATTGACAGCTTTCTGGAAGGATCCAAACACTTGGTATTCTGACATTCTACGGTCGACACCAAAGGCAGTAGGCCTATTTATCTCCTTCTGTGTCAAAAACCTTAATTCTCCCCTGTACATGTGCCGAAAAGAAGGGCCTTATTCCTGAGGCTACATTTTCTCCTCTGCCTGTAAAGTTGCTGTCGCAAATTAGCAGATGAAGCTAGCGGATGCTTGTTTTTAGATTACACACAAACAGAAAACACTGAGTTCAGGTGCTAGTAATAAATTTTCCCTGCAGTAATTCACAGCTGGTTATTACAACTTCTCACTCTCTGAAACACTAACTTTAAAACTGGAATCTGAAGAAAACAGTCTTCAAAGTACTCTGAAGCAGACTATGTGCCTTTCATCCCTTTTGATAACCAATGACATATATCGAGACTGAAAAACAGGAGGAAGTTGTCAATTGACAAGCTTTTTCTTTCCTTGAGTCCTAAAGTACAACGAGGGTTTAAAGATCTGGCCACTAGGGGCGCCTAGGTGGCTCAGTCGGTTGCGTGGCCCACTCTTGGTTTCAGCTCCAGTCATGATCTCGGGGTCCTGGGATGGAGCGGTGAGGGCTCTGCACTCAGCCACTCAGCAGGCAGTCTGCTTGAGGATTCTCTCTCTCTCTCTCTCTCTCTCTCTCTCCCCCCCTCTGCCCCTCCCCTCGCTCACACGCGCACGCTCTCTTTCTAAAATAAATAAATCTTTAAAAAAAAAAATGAGGCCAATAAAGTAGTTTTATATTATTTGCATTCTGTAGTATAGCAAAGTGTCTCCTGAACACACAAGCCTGGAATTGTAGTTTGGGGTCCATCTCAAGAAGTACCCAGAAAGGGGCGCCTGGGTGGCTCAGTCGGTTAAGCGTCTGCTTTCAGCTCAGGTCTTGATCCCAGGGTTCTGGGATCGAGCCCCACATCAGGCTCCCTGCCTGCTTCTCCCTCTCCCTCTGCTGCTTCCCCTGCGTGTGCTCTCTCTCTCTCTGTCAAATAAATGAATAAAATCGTAAAAAAAAAAAAAAAGAAGTATCCAGAAGTGTAAAAGGAAATTGCAAAAATGAGTTTAAAGCACAAAAATCCCGAGTGTGAATTTTTGAGCACAGGTGGAGTGAATGAAGAGTCGGATAGAAGAATGCGGGACATTGGGGGAGAGGGGGTAGCTTTAAGGGAGAAACACCTTACTCCAAAGACTTCTGGGACTCTCCATAGCCAGGTATTTCCACTACATTTTCCAGGCCTAATCAGACTCCCCAGGACTGTGGTTCATTTGTTTCCAGGCAGACACTTTACCATTTGACTTAAGAGTCAAATCTATAAGGGGAGTTTTATCACCACTAATGCAACCCAGTATGGACCATGTTCTCATGGCACAGAATGAAATTTGGCAAAATCAATGGCCATTTAAAATGGTTAACAAACTTCTGGATCCTATCAATTAAATCCTTCATAGAATTTTCACCTAAATTAAACATTACAAATGTACAGCTGGGAGGCATGTTAAAAAAAAAAAAACCCTCCACTGTATACATTACAACCATTAATGTGTTTTGCAGATTTTTTTTAGAGGCTGGGATGAATCCAAATTGACCATGTGTATGCTGTCTTTGGCAATCATATGGTTTTTCAAAACAATTATAAAAATAAAAGAAACATTTGCTCTTTCCTACTAGTGTATACAATGTCTCCATTGGGCACTTTGTGCTGTCCCAATAAATGCTCAATACCTTACAAAAAGGTTGTAGCTCATTATTTACCCATGTCTGGCAGCTGTTAAGAAATGAGTCACGATGAGGGTTGGGGTGGGGAATTTAAGACTTAATTAACGTGGTGATTAACATCACAAATAGTGTCTGAACAAAAAGCTGAAGAAGAAAAGTAAAATTTTAAAAATAATCATAGACTAGATATAGCAACCAGGTTTACTGGATAGTAACCTTTTTAAAAAAATATACATATATATTTACTTATTTGAAGGGGGCGGGGAGAGAGACTTAAGCAGACTGGGGCTCCATCTCAGGACCCTGAGATCAGACCTGAGCCGAAACCAAGAGTTGGACGCTTAACCGACTGCCACCCAGGCGCCCCTGGATAGTAACCTTCTTAATGACAAAGGTATCTTTGTGCTAATCTTAACCTCCTCCCATCTGAACACTGAGTAGGATCAATAAATGTTTGAATTGCACTGGAATATATGTGGATGTGGGTGATGGGGGTAACTGAAGTACCCCATTCCATTCTGCTTCGGACTCAAAACATTTCAAAGATACTCCAACCACTTCACATTGGAAGGCACAATCATAATTATATTTACGTTTACTTTTCTTTCGATTTAAAAAAAACCCAAAGAATTTAGTGCAATTCAACTACAGTTCATTAAGTGGAAGTCTTAGTTCAACTACCACGTACCAAACATAGAATAATCTTCCCCATATGACACACTTGTTGGTACATAAATGTTCACAATAATATCCACACAACAAAGTCTAAGTACTTTTCTTCCACTTTGAAGTGTGTTAAGTATTTGTCTGTTGCAAAAGATCAAATATCGACCACAAGATAAATCTCAATACCCCTGACAATATTCGATTCTGGAAAACCAACGTTCACAGCCACACAAACATGGCGTTGGGAATGTACTCGGGTTCTCATATCCTCTGTGGTCCTATCATTCTCCATAAGTCACTCTGAGTTCATCTGATTCTGATGCACTTGGTCATTCTCCTACCCAATTTTAGTATCCAACTCACTCTAAACAAAACCAACTCTGGGTCACTGATGCGACTTAGGTCTCATAAACAGTTAACAGGACTGCATCCAACTGAAGAGTACAAATATATCTATAGCATACCACAGGTTTCTCCCAAATTTTTATCATGGGTTAATTCTGATTTAGCTCGCTACCAATGATAGGGACATCTGTGTTTAGCCTGATGAAGCTTTGAATTCAAATTTGTAAGGAAAGGCCAACGGATGAAAAATGATGCGGCCCTACGTAGTAAAAAGGCACCATAATTCTAAACCCTAATTTGTGCATTTACCTAATTTCAAAGGTAAGTTTTAGATCATTGCATATGTACACCCTGACTTACTTCAGGATTTTAACAAGAAAAAAATATCTGGATATAAGTGTGTTTGTGAAGCCCAAGGCAGAAAACATTATGGAAAGCTTCAGCCCTTCTTTCTGTAAAAATGTGGAATCTTGAGGCCAGATCAGTTAGACTTTTTTTTTTTTTTAAGATTTTATTTATTTATTTGAGAGAGAGAATGAGAGAGAGAGAGCATGAGAGGGGGGAGGGTCAGAGGGAGAAGCAGGCTTCCCACTGAGCAGGGAGCCCCATGCGGGACTCGAGCCTGGGACTCCAGGATCATGACCTGAGCCGAAGGCAGTCGCTTAACCAACTGAGCCACCCAGGCGCCCCAGATCAGTTAGACTTTCAACACACTCTAGGCGATTGTGATACCAGTTGACAAGCTCTGACGGTAACTTTGGGAGCCTGTCTTTTGAAAGAAGAATAAAATATCGTTCTTCACCCTTTGCTCAGTCTACAATTAGAGAAAGGTTCCTATTTTCCTTCAGTGTGTCTCGTAATCCCTTTGCCAAAAGGAGGAAAGTCACACCGATATTCAGATCACAAAATTAAAAGACAGCGAAACGTTCCTGGAAAACATCTTCAAAATGGGATGTGTGGGGCGCCTGGGTGGCTCAGTCGTTAAGCGTCTGCCTTCGGCTCAGGTTGTGATCGTGGGGTCCTGGGATCGGGCCCCGCATCAGGCTCCCCGCTCTGCTGGAGGCCTGCTTCTCTCTCCCTCTGCCCCTTCCCCTGCTTGTGTTCCCTCTCTCACTGTGTCTCTCTCTGTCAAATCAATAAATAAAATCTTTAAAAAAAAAAAAAAAGGATGTGTGCCTATGGTGACAAGATGACCATTTCTGAATGAAGGAGGGGGTGAGAGGAGAAAGAAACACATCCGAAATAATGCGACTTTCGCGTTCCCAAACAAGGCTGGGGTGGTTGTCTTTTGCTGCTTTTAAAAAACTTCTGTTTGTCACTCCGCAGAGTCATGATGCTCCTATTTATATTTTCTTAATTTTTTTCTTCTTTAGTTCTGTTTGGCAGCCTTGGCTGCTGGAGTAAACTGTATTTGAAAAAGCTCACACTTTAGATTTCCAGAACTTAAAAAAAAAAAATACTGAATATTGCCAGTGGATTTTAAATGGAACTCCCAAACAATAGCATGTCCTACATGGACTTCCCATGGGAGTTGAAGACTTTACAAGAGAAATGGCCAAGTCCCATGAGGCCGCTTCCTCCATCCTGCCCGTTATGGGCACGCCTGAAATGTTCTGGGCTTTTTTCTCTCTGCTCTCCGCTCGTTGTCTTTGACTGCATGGAATTTATTGCTTAGGAAATATTTTTAAAGTATTTTTAAATAATAGTTATTCTTTAAGCAGTAACAGCAAAAACAAACAAATAAACCAATATTTAGAAACAGTAAAATGAAGAACAATTGCTTCACTTTGGGGGAAGAAAAACAAGTTGTGAAAGGTTTTTGTTTCAGGAAAATTATTTTCAGTTCAGCAATTCAGAAATCATCATTCAAGGGTTCAGTGGCATTTAATGACCACACTCTGTCTTCTTTATAGCTGGGTTGTTGTTTTTTTTCCAATGATAGTGGGAAACAAACAAACCTATTTTTTACAACATTTTCTATGCCTATTGTCCATCCTACAAAGATCAACCTCAAGTGCAGAGCTTATCTGGATACGGATCAGCTCAGCCTTCAGCAGCTGTCTTATCACCTAACAATTCCTTGTCAGAAGAAATGCATGGGATTAACTCCTATCACTCATCTTCTAGAACACTCTTTTGGAACACTTTATTTCATAAAATCGCTTAGGGCTATATAACTCTCAACAGCACGGGGAAAAATTATTCTCCCTGAGCCTCGAGAATCAAAGATGAAGGCAGCGGTGAAGTTTTACAAGGGTGGAGTAAGCCAAGTGGAGAAAGCAAACGTCGATACAGCTGGCCTCCCGTCTTCGGGGGCATCCCAGGGAGAGGGCACCATAAAGAGGGGGGTTCATAGAGATGGATAAGGGACATTTCCTGTGGGAAACAAATTTCATTGTGTTTCACCATCTCTGGTGTTTATCCATTCAGTGAAATCAATGACAAAAAGCCATTTAATCGTTGTAAATAAGACACTGATTTTTTTTTTTTTTAAAGACAGGGAGCACTTTGATCAAATGTATTCTTTAGACACAAAATGCAAGAGATAGAATAATCTTCTCTGAAAAATATAGACAAGTAGGTAACTAACAAATATCGGTAAATCAATCTCCAAGAAAAAAGGCCAGATTCAATGGCTTTTTAACCTTCCAAGGAACCGATTTTTACGAGTGCATTCTGGAAGAAGCGCTACACAAACAGCAAAACAGACCAGCACTGTCCTTGGAGCCAAGCCACAACCCTCCCCAGTAACTGTGATGGCTTCGTTTCCTCCACCTTGTTGGCCTTACTCCACCGTCACTCCCGAGGCCTCCTCGGCAGGCATCTCCAGCTATTCGATTGAATACTCAAATTTACTCAGAGTTATTCAAAAGAAATCATTTTCTGACTTTCCACTTGAAAATATCTCTTGGATAGAAATCGTGTTGACTGGTAAAACAGAGACACTGTGATTATTATCATCATCTTAAATTTGATAAATATCTTCAAAGCGAAGACCTCCAATAAGACCACAGATGACAAAAATCTCTGTGCGGTAGGCTGAGTATCTACACCAGGAGACTTGTCTTAACTTACATAAGGGTATTTATTTAAGTTCTACAGAAATGCGGTATGTCACAGAACCTGCCACAAACAGGAAGACTGCATCAAATGGAAGGACATTTACTGAAAGCTGGTCTATTTGTGGTCTAGCATATGGGGCTTCCACTAACCAGCTGTGCGTCCTAAGCCAGGGGTTGGCAAACCACAGCCCGGGGGCCCAATGGGCCAGCCCCGTGTTTTTACAGCTTCGCTGGCACACAGCCACGCCCACTTGTGTCTGCATTGTCTGCAGGTGCTTTCACACTAAGGCCAGTTGAGCGGTTCCAGAAGAAACCAGACGACCCACAAAGCTGACAATATTTAGTAGCTGGCTCTTATGGTGTTTGCTGACTCCTGCCTTTATGAATTAATCTGGACCTCAGTTTCCCCACTCGTAATTGAGAGGCTGAGCAAGCCTGAAATTTTTCAAGCAAGGTTGCTCATTAGAATCACTTGGGGAGTTTTGGGAAAATCCCAGGGCCTGAGTTGTACCCCAGAGGATCTCCTTTCCCTGGGCTGGGCACCCCACTCACGGTGATCTATGTGCAGCCGGGGCAAGAACCACTGGACTAGACAATGACGAAGGCCCCCCCAGCCGAGGGCTTCCGTGATGTGAACCTCTCGTGGAATACATTGGATCCGCCTGCAGGACAGGCGCTCGGAAATGATGCCGGCCATGAAGATTCACGTTTGATTCCAAGACTCACATGCCCAGCCTCCGATTTGAGAAGCCGAGAATCGACAGTTTTGCAGATAAAGAGGCAGAGCTTTCCTTTGGAAGATAGATTTAAAATAGACTAACAGATTTACTGAGTAACTTTTGAACTATGGAAATAATGCACCTTGAATGTATCACAATCGAAACCATTATACATCAAATGTAAGCCATTTGGGGAGCGGGCCTATTCTCTGCAGACTTGCCACTTGGTCGAAAGCCCCAGGCTATCTCTGACACAAACAGCTCCACCTGGAAGGTCGTCCTGAACGCGAGCCTCAATGACTCGGAAACCTACGGGATGGCAGATAATATCAAGTGCACTTCAATCAGGTTTGAGGAGGGGATTAAAGAATATTTAAGAAGCTTTCAGAGGTTTAAATATTGCTGAGACAGCCCAAAGGCCGGCATGTGCGGGCCCAGACTGCTCGAGTCGGGCTTGGGGCCCGGGGTGGGGGAAACCTGCCACGCGGAGAGCCTTGGGGTGCTGCCAGCCTGCCACTCGGGGCGGCCACAGATGGTGGAAGCGGGATTCTGCAAGGGCCGAGTTTTCCACATCTCCAAAGAGATTTGGTTTGGGAGGTCACACAGACAAGTCAATGCCTCTGAGAGCAAAGCTGAGTATTTCCCTTTGTGTCACTGGCAAAGACACTTTGGGTCAATCCAGGGTGTCCCAGCCCCGGCATTTGGGGCCAGATGATTCTCTGCCGTGGGGGGCTGCTGTCCTGTGCATTTAGGACGCTTAGCAGCATCCCTGACCTTGATCCCCCAGATGCCAGCACGGGCCCCCTTACCCCTCAGGTTGCCAGAGTAAGGCAGTTGTGGACTGCTAAGTAAGTTTACCCCCTAAGCAATTTGTGATTTCTCAGTATCCTGCCTCAAAGTGGAATTAAAGAGAACCGTTCTGAGGCAGCAGAGAACAAAATCTACACACATAAAGTTTACATGCAAAAGCTATAGATGTATATAGTACTAGTTAGTTTATCCTACCCCTTGTGAATGACCAATGTTTCATCACCTCTGCCTGAGCTAAAGTTTAAAAAGAAAAAAAAAAGAAATCAAACGGTCTCTTCATAAGACTTTCTCGAGAGAAATCATTGGAGAGCAATTTATAGATTCGGAAATGAATGCAGGGACCTGAAAGGCAGTGTTTCGCTTGCTTATGTATTCAAAATTCAAAAGAATGGCTGGTGGGCTATGTACGGTTTTCTTTTTTTATCTGATGGGCAAATTCTACCGACACAGCGGAGACTATAATCTGATTAATTATTATGGGCTGTTGCATTTGTTTCAAGTATTTACTACTGATAAAATACCTCGTAGCTTTCAAAAACACTCTAGTCATTGAAAAATGAGTAATCCGATACAAAAGGGCTGTTAAGATACAGTCACCGGGCTTGAGAAATGGACAAAGGCTTGTACCCTAAGAATGTTTATAAAATAATACCAAATGCTATGACATTAGGAAGGGGTGGTAAAGACAATAAGGAAAGTCTGAGATAAGGGAATTTCATGAAAAGCTGAGCTCGAGAAAACCTCAGGGAGGCTAGAGTTGGGTCCTGTAAGAATACTGTGGAGTCAGTAGAGGAAGGATTGAGGAAGGAGGTCATTCACTTGTATCTGTAGAAACTTTACATCGTCTGGCTTCTTAGAAGAACCTGTATTGTCTTGATTATGACAGAAAGAGGCTTAAAAGTTGGAGTAAAGAAGGAGAAGACAGAAGTCTTCAGGGAATAACAATAGGGATGTTATCCTTCGTCCTTCGATATCCTTCGTCCACGGCTTCTCAAGGGCCAAGCGTTACGGGGTTTCGTCCGCAATTATTACCTCCTGTTTTACCAAGGAGGCTCGGAGAAGTTAGTTCTGCTTTTTTCCCCTAACCTAAATGCACACGGCTCTAAAACGGCAAGGCCAGGCTGCAAGTTGCAATCAGATTCCAATCCCGCCTCAGACCTGCTGACTCAGAATCTGCATTTTAACAAGACCCCGAGTGCTTCCCGTGTACATTTATGTTTGAGACATTCTGGTCTAAGAAACGAATTGAAGCAAGCCTACAATTCTGACTGATAAGCAATCGTGGAAAGAGGAATGCATAATAGACCAAAAAGCTTTGTTATTGACTAACACGGAGTGACCATTTTTATTTGTATCCGTGCTTTGCCAAGAATAACTAATATGAGTAAGAACTCAGTGAGGTCTCTTAAGAGAGTTGAAATGTCAAACTCAGAGACTACGACTCTAAATTTACATTTTTTTAAAGATTTTATTTATTTATTCATGAGAGACAGAGAGAGAGAGAGAGAGGCAGAGGTAGAGGGAGACGGAGAAGCAGGCTCCCCGCTAAGCAGGGAACCCGATGTGGGGCTCAATCCCAGGACCCTGGGATCATGACCTGAGCCGAAGGCAGACGCTTAACCGACTGAGCCACCCAGGCGTCCCTAAATTTACATTTTTACTAGGGCAAATAAATAACCATGTTTCAAGTGATGAAATGAATTTAGGGATCATCAGAGATTCGTTCATTCCTTCATTTAACACTTACATATGGAGTAGCTGAGGAGTTTTGAATAATTCAGCATTACTGTAAATACATAAAAATTATTCCACGTGGATTTTCATATTCCAACTTTGTATTTTCCTTCTTTATTTCTATCAGAATGGAAAATAGATGATCTTCAATCATAGTCACCACATACAAGGAAATTTCTTTGCTCAGTCCAGGGAGTCCTTGCATCACTAGGTAAGGCAAAAGTGCTTCGTCTCTCCATCACCCAAGCTTTCTCCTTGTCACTAATTTTTTTGAAGTGTAGCACGTTTGAGCCATAGTTCTTTCAGTCTTAATCAAAGGCAGTGATTAATTAGGGGCAAGATAGGCTCCCTGGGTCTAAGCCTCCAAACTTTGATTTCTCTAACCATAGTTATGCTATTTAATTTCCCATGGCCTCATGTTCCACATGGTTCCTAGGTACCAAGCTTCTCCCACCCACTAGACGCTGGGCTAGACACTCGGCCCTACATTATCTCATTTAATCCTCCAAGATCCCTAATGAGCAGGTATCATCATTCCCACATTTTTGCAGGGGATACACGGTTGTTCCAAGGATCAAATAATACTTGAGAGTGCTTTGCAAACTATCAATCTGGAGATTTACCAATGCTAGTCATTACTCTTGGTAATAGCTGGTTCTGGATGTTGAATCAACAAATACCCTCGAACCACATCTCAAAACAACTTAAAGCAGCATCTTGAATGATAACTCCCTCTCCCTCTACTACCACCCAGCCTTGGCCTACAAGTCTTTTTTCTAGAGGCATGGAGGCAGCAGGATGGCCTTGCCTGGTATGTTTCTAGATGAATTTATAGAATACAAGAGAGACTATAGCTACTTCACTTAACAAGCTGAGCACGATAGACGGGTGAAACCCTTGTTACCCTTGTTTGCTAGGACCCTCTAGAGCTTGATTCAGCAATCCGGGGGCAAGAAAAGCATCTCCCTCCAAGCTCCTCGGGTGGGGTTTGTACAGGTACCTGAGGTCTCCTAGATCTTCCTGAAGCAACAGGCCATGCTAAGCATGAGTCTGAAAGCCTGTCCATTTTGCTTCTCTTGGCCTTAAATCTGATGATGCCAACCAAGAGCAACTGAGCTCTGGAAAGCCCTGTCAAGGGTCAAAGGAGGGAGAAAGAAACCTCTCTACCAGGCCAGGATATTCAGCCTAACGCCCAAGTTCATTAAAAAAAAAAAAATACATACATATCTCCCTAACTATCAGATAA
The DNA here is from genome assembly GCF_029215605.1 of Mirounga angustirostris. NCBI lineage: Eukaryota > Metazoa > Chordata > Mammalia > Carnivora > Phocidae > Mirounga > Mirounga angustirostris. The sequence goes on from NW_026991719.1 coordinate 7,390,542, forward strand.
AGCCAGTCTACCAGCTGGCTCGGCAACGCTTAGTACTAACCCCAGTTGCTTCTCACGACGTCTTCCTAGAGATGGGTCCCTTCAGGGTGGAAATGACATCAACTGCTTCCGAGCCTGGATATTTACCTGACCTATGAGCCCTGTTCAGGAAGGACACGGAGACCTCTGAGGAAAAGCACATGAGAAGAGCTAACAGTCCAGCCCGTGAATAGTAGACCTTTAATAAGAAAGGGTCTGGCCCAGATTTTATTGTGGCTCGGAGCCCTCAGCTTTTGCCCTGACCTGCCACTCCACAGGAACGCACAGTGCGAATGTTACTGTCTGTCCTCTGCACATTGTTTTTCATAGAAATGTGTTTTCACTTCAGCGTTTGGAATCAGGCAATTTCCAGATAGCAACACCTAAGTCAGCAATTTCTGACGACCAATCATATTTAAAAACTATCTCATGGATTGAGTTTCATAGAATTCTTTTCATAATCCCTTTCTATACTCTGATCGCATGTTATAATTACATCTGGACTTATCTTGGTTATTCATTTCTGCATTCCCAGAGTTTACCCAGGGCTAATCTCATTAGCTGCAAACAGTCATTGGGTGAATCAACAAGGGTTCTTTTTTTTTTTTTAAGTAGGATTTGATAAAGCAGATGGGAGGAAAAGATCATTCATAAAGGCACAAACGGGGTAGAAGCTTTTCCCGATTCCCGTGTTGTTTTAGTAATAATAACCTAGTCTATGCCAATGCAAATAAAAGCCCTTATTTTCCTGATTTTTTCCCCCGCTAGGCAGTAAGGAAGATATAAGGGAGGAGGCGGATGACAACACTGCTGTTCTATGCACTCTGTCCCAGGGGCGCAGAACATGGAGAACAAAACAGCCCAGGGCCACTACAGTGTGGGGGCTTGAAGGCCCTCAAACCTTCCCCTTCTGCAAGTCCCTGCACTTCAGAGCCTTCCTCCTCTCCTAGCCCTAACCAATACCAGAACCTCTTCATCCCATTCTAAGGGAGACAGCGGCTGACAGAGCCCAAGGCCAGCTCGCTCTATCCTTCCTTCCCCCACCGAAGGCAGTCCACAACAAAAACGGAAGCTGGCTGACTGAGCGTGTGATTGGTCCAGGCTGCCTGCCTGTCATGTCATCTATATTCGTCTCATCTGTCTCTACGTGTTTAAATGTGACAGTCATGGCAGACACCTCAGCCAGCTTCTCTTTCCTAGAAATAGTCACAGGGCCTCCGCCAACACCTCTGGTGTTGATTCCATCAGGTAAAACCAGGAACGTGAAAGACCAGCTCATCCCCCACAGACTGGACTTCAAGATGGTGCCTGTTCTTAAAGCCCTTTCGTTCAGTCTACCACTCGCTGCTTCTTAAAAGTCCACTTTACTACCTAGCTTGGTTTCGAAAGAAGGACAAATCAAAGTTTCCACCCAATTATAATTCCCCTGAAGGTTGTTCAGTTTCCCATGTCAGCCAGAAACACAAATCGACCTTATAACCACTGAGTAATTTATGATACTGTCAGGAAATCCACGATTGGATTACACCAAAGAAGCCTTTACTGTAACAGTAAATGCCCAGATATAATAATACCTCATGCTCACGGAACGCTTCCTATGTGCCAATCACCACGGTAGGTACTTTACAAGCATTTTCTTTTTTGATGAGAAATGCAAAATGTGTTTCCTCTGTCAGCTGAAAAGCTACCCTCACGGGTATGCAAGAACCTTAAGTATCATGCCCCAAAGTCCAAAGCATCAAGTGAGTAAGTTTTAAATGGATTTTGTAAATGCAATTTTATCAGATTTTTCCAGAACACTTACATCACCTACTGAGAATGAATAAAATCTTTAGCCACATTCACTTTCTCAGGCCACTCACGTCCTCTTTATTACTCATCTAGAATCGAAAAAGTTACCACTCTTTCTAAGAAGGACTTAATTCATGATTTGTCAATGACATAGAAGGAAGAAGAATTTTGAATATTACAGCCTTAAAAAAACGGATCGTTTAGTTAATGTAATTTCTGCACATCCTACTAGCTTTAACTTTGTAACGGTCAAGGTGAATTGCATTCTTTCAAAAGTTTTCAACCAGAATTCAAATACCAGGCACAAACAGATAAACTCCTCACTTAGGCTCACTCAGCCTGTATATTTAAATAAAATTAAATTGTTATCTGTATATTAAAACATTCAGGGAAAAAATTCCCCTAAGAGGGAAATTAATGAGCCCATTGAAGCTGCAATTAACAGTTCATTTGTTTCCACGTGAGCATCCGGTTCTCTGGGATGTCCCCGAGGGCACCGACCCGGGTCCATCGCCATGAACCCGCCTCTTGGCATGAGGTCTGGCCCTTCAAGACAACCCGGTCTACGTTGGCGCAGCGGTGGAAATAACAGTATAGGGATGTCTTTCCTTTTTTAGATTTTATTTATTTATGTGTCAGAGAGACAGAGAGAGAGAGAGACAGAGAAAGGGATCACAAGCAAGGGGAGTGGGAGAGGGAGAAGCAGGCTCCCCGCGGAGCAGGGAGCCCGATGTGGGGCTCAATCCCAGGACCCCGGGATCCTGACCTGAGCCGAAGGCAGCCAAGCCACTTAGCCGACTGAGCCACCCAGGCGTCCCAGCATGGGGATATCTTAAAGCCGCTCTTTGGGTGGCCCTAGAGGCATCAGCCTACCTCCATGATGGTGGCTTACAGCCAGGCCAGGTGTGTGTTCCAGATCACTGGAAAAGCACTGCATTTCGTCTCAGCGCCTCAGAAGGAGCCTCAGGGATGCCTGGAGCACTGCGAGGCAAGGCTTTTTGTGCTGGCACTGGCGGCCGCGGCCGGAAGGAGCGGAAGAGACACAGGCCAGACCAGGCAGCAGGGCGCTGCATCCAGGCCTGGGGCAGGCACCTCTCTGGGTGCTTGGGGACAACGCCTGTCACCGCTCTCAGCCCTAATCTCCTCATCAGCAGAAGGCGGATAAAGCAAGGGGAGCTCCCAGGTTGCTTCTGGCTCTAAAACATCACTTGGGTGCAGAGTAGGCCCTCGGAGGCTTGAACGGCATCCTTCTTCGAGTGAATCAAAGAGCCGGAAGAGATTAGCACACGTCACCAGTGTGTCGCGCTGCACCAGGAAAGAAGGAAAAGAATCGCACTGATGCCTGATCCAAGAGCCAACTGGCAATGGTGTCCTCCTGTTTCTTCTTCGTCTTCTCGGGCAAGACGCTCTATCTCCCACCGTTGCACGTTTCTGTTGACCGTGTGGTGGGTTTTGAGCTACGATACTACTTCACCTTGTCAGTTAAAAAAGAGACCATAGGGGCGCCTGGGTGGCTCAGTCGGTTAAGCGACAGCCTTCGGCTCAGGTCATGATCCCGGAGTCCCGGGATCGAGTCCCGCATCGGGCTCCCTGCTCAGCGGGGAGTCTGCTTCTCCCTCTGACCCTCTTCCCTCTCGTGCTCTCTGTCTCTCATTCTCTCTGTCTCAAATAAATAAAGAAAATCTTTAAAAAAAAAAAAAAGAGACCATAAATTGTAAAGTAATGTGAATGTCTCCCCCCCCCCTTTCTCCTGTGGACACTGATACGTTCATTTGACCTTACCTTGAGAAAATATACATTCCATCAGCCTCTCTCTCAAAAACAAAGTCACTTCAGTGTGAATCCCGTAGAGAAGAGTAAAAATGTCCCAAACTCTTAGCTTGGCATTCAAAGGCTTTCAAAATCTCCCCCAACATGATTCTCCCAACATTCTCTCTCCTGGCCCCTCAGTCGGCACCCCAGGCTCTAGCCAGCATTGTCTAGAATCCCTAAGCCGTCTTGCAGATTCCTGCCAACAGGTCTCTGCTGGCCTCACTCCCGAGGAAGGCCTCTCTCTACTTTGATGCATAATCCACCGATCTGTCATGGCGGCTTAAAACCCACCACCCCAAAGCAAGGTTTCTTGTCTACTCAAGACCAGTCATCTCTTTCTCCTTCAAATCCCGAAACACCCCTCTCTAACCTATCAATTCTGGATACGTCCATCAACAAGTGTTTATTCACTGTTGTGCCTCTGCCCTTTGCCAGGGGCCTTAGAAACAAAACTACAAAACACATTAACGCAACAACATGGACCCTTATCTCACAAATAATACAAACTGTATTACAAAATAATTGGAAGGCGGTCTCCCTCCAAAGTCTACACCTTACCCATCACACCACACCATTCTAGCCCCTAGTTTCCAAAAGACATTGTTCTGTTCTAACATATATTGCAGGCTTCCTCTGCGCCAGGCACAACACTGAGGGTTTATGTGAAATATTTTATTTTGTTCTCCTAAGTGTCTATGCATGTAAGTACATTATTAGCTCTGTTTTTTGAACATTAAGCAATGTGCCCAAGAATTACACGTGTTTACATAGCCACATGACTGTATACTTGTCTGTGCATTTTCCAGAACTCTCCAAGCTTATTGAAAGTGATTCCAATAATAATAAAGCATCACGGAAAAATACCTTCCTCTCTGCAGGTGAAGGAAGGGAGAGGAGATTCTTCAGGGAGAAGGATGTGGCCTTGAGCTTACTGTTAAAAACTTATCCCTGGAGATGTTTTCTTTTACTCCATGTATCATAAATCCTTTCGGTACCAAACCAAGAAAATTAAAATATAGGTTTAACATAACTTACAAATATTTGGAAACCATATTTTTATCACAAGGGAACTTTAAACATATATTGCACACTCAAAGAAACACGAGCAGAACTGCATTTTGAAGAGGCCAGTTAGAACTGGTGAGGTTCCATATAACCAAAACATTTTATAAGACATATGTCTGACTCACCCACATATCCCACTGGTATCATGTGGCGAAACGTCATAAGGTATATCTATATTTTAGATTAAAATCTAGCCTGGAATTATTGTGAACTAGTTTGAATCAATATATAGGGTTGCACAAGGGATGTCACATGAGATAACAAAAAAAAAGAATGACTAATACCGGGGAATTTATGGACATCTAGCAAATTCGATACTGTTTTCTAATAATAGGCTTGGAATGGTGGTGCAATGGTCCTTTTCTGGGAAGCTGGTCTCCATTGCTCAGGTTTGGGGTTGGTGTCCCTGCTTTGGGCATGCTGGGCCTCCCTCTGCCACCGCAGAGAAAACGTTTACCTGATTGGAATTCCCTACTAGACTATAAGCTCCACGAAGGAAGGAGACTATGCCTATTCCTTTATTAAGCATATATGAGCTTACTTTTTGGTGGCCTGTTAAAAAACCTATATGCCAGCTATTGTTGATTGGAGGATAAATGAAACGATGGGTACGATGGGTCTACCAAGTGTCCATCGCATAGTAGCATGAAACGCATGTGAATACCACTCGGTGAGATCTAGTTTATCAAAATTCACACCACTTAAGCCAACAAAATGCCAGACCGACCAAAATAATGGTTCGGGTCTAGTTGGATAAAATATCATGTAATATCAGGCCCTGCTCTTATTTAGAAATTCTATTATAGACTGCTTCGTCCTAATAGAAGAATGAAGACCTGCAATATTATCATGAATTTAAGTTTTCATGTAGGGTCAATGTTGATCATCAGTGAAGCAGCTGACAAGAATTTATTGAGAATTAATGATCTGCAAGCCCCCGTGGTCAGTCTTAGGTGAGTGATGGGGCAGTGTGAGCCAAGGGTTCTGCCTAACGCAAGGTGATTAAATCCTTGATGGAGAGATAATATGTGTTCAGTTGACCAGACAATTAGGTATACATTGAAGTCAGTAACTGTTATGGGTTGAATTGTGCCCCACCTCCCAATTCACATGTTCAAGTCCTAACCTCCAGTACTTCAGAATGTGACCTCACTTAGGAATAGGGTCACTGCAGATATACTTAGTTATGATGAGGTCATCCCGGAGTACAGTGGGCCCTTGCTCCAATATGACTAGTGTACTTATAAAAAGGGGAAATGTGAACACAAAGATAAGCACGCGGGGAGAATGCCATGTGAAGAGAGAGAGAGAAGACAGGCCATCTATAACCCAAGGAGAGGCGCCTGGAACACATCCTTCCCTCACAGCCCTCAGGAGGAAGCAACTCTGCTCACACTTTGGTTTCAGGCTTCTAGCCTCCAGGACTGTGAGATAATAAATGTCTGTCATTTAGTTTGTGGTCCCTTGTTACGGCAGCCCTAGCAAATTAATACAGTGATAAACACTAAATTCTTCTCAGGGATCAGGGTTTCTTGACCTGGGCACTATGGACACTTGGGGCCAGATAAGTCCACGTGGTGGGAGTCCATCCTGCACATCATAGGATGTACAAGCATCCCCGGCCTCTATCCACACCGCGGATACGCCATGCAACACACACACACACACACACACCCCTTTTCACTGGAACCTGCACTACACCTGCTACTGTTTTCAAAGAAGAAACAAGTTCTAGAAATTCTAAGGAAAGAAGAAAAAAAAGTCTACCTAAGTACTCACTGACAACTTTCCCAATTGCAAATAAAGCACAGGACTTTCAAAATTATGGAAACTTACAATCTATAAATGAAACCCAAGAGTGAAATCCCTCGTCTTTACCTCTAGATGAGAAAGACTACGCAGGAAGGCAGAGCTTTAATTGGAGCCTTTATCAAATGATGACAGAAGTCCAATGGGATGACCCATTGAAATGGGCATCGTACAAATAAACTCCTAGAGCCAGCCTTTAGAGTCACAAATGCAAAACAATGGTTTGGACCTTCAGCATCAGCTAACTTGAAGTGGGACTGTGCCGAAGTTGAAGGTCAAGGAAAGGTCAACTCTTCTCAGTTTGTATATTTTTATAGGTTTAACCTGAGAAAAGAAACAAGAGACCCAACATTGCATGTTGGAACAGAAAAAAATGGAATTATTGCACTGTAACTCCTTGAAAACTCTGCAATACATTATATTAAATTCTCTTACATGTTATGTGGTTCCCAAATCAAACTTTTAATCCAGGCTTGAGGACTGAGAGGCTTCTTAAAATTCAATTAAAATGATACAAGCAGGTCCACATTATGACATGCTCCATTTAGAGACATGCATTTGGCAGGAAGGCTTTTCTCTTTTTATCTTAAAATCGAGTTCAGGAAATGTTGGTTTAATTTTCTCTTTGCTTCAATATTTTATGAGTGCTTCCCAATGCATAGTCTCTGAAAGCACTAGATTACTGACACAGTGCTATTTCAGATGACAGGGAAGATTTTATTTGCATGAATTCTACATGTTGGAATTTTTATGCTTTTTTTTTCTTTTGTGCCTGGAAAGAGAGTTGTAATGCACAAAAGCATATTCCAATTCTTTACACAAGCACATGTATATACACTGAGACCTAATTATGAGTAAAAGTGGCCCCCAAAGTTTAAGATCAGTGCGAGAAATAACTGTTCTTCATAATCATTGCAGAATTCCCATCTTCAAATAATGGACTATTTTTAAGGAATATTTTTTAAAAGATTGTATTTTTATTTATTTGTCAGAGAGAGAGACAGAGAGCACAAGCAGGGGAAGCGGCAGGCAGAGGGAGAAGCAGGCTCCCCGCTGAGCAGGGAACCGTATGTGGGACTCGATCCTAGGACCCCGGGATCATGACCTGAGCCGAAGGCAGACGCTTAACTGACTGAGCCACCCAGGCGCCCCAAATAATGGACTTTTACTAACACAAGAACAAACACATTTTCCAAAAGGAGACACTTGTGTCCTTACATATCCAAATAAGTACAGCGCATCTATCCTCTTCTCAAGGAAAGCACCCTCAAATTTCTCCACACTTTATATTTCCACATCGTCACAGATCTATTTCTGTACGAGATGCTAAAGCCTCAGAAAAAGACACTTACAGAGCACATTCACTTGTTCAGACCAAAGTAATAATTAACAGAAAATGCCCTTCCTTGGTTTTGGTCCTTTCAGTATGCTATGAACTTTCCTCAAAAATTAATGTCCATGTTGTACTTGGGTTTTAAACCCAAAAAAGCACATATGTTCATAAATATATGATACCTGAAATATCACAGACACCCCAAATGTCAATATATTCTTATCACCTTTTTATTCTAATGCAAGTGGTGTGTTTTAGGACAAACATGCCATGCTAGCAGGTTACCTGTTTAAATGCTCATAAGCATATTTTGTTGAGTGGCTGTAGATGCGCTTTGGTGCACTGGGTGCTGTTTATATGCTTCTATTTCTGTAATTAGAAGATAAAATATACTGCACCGTTAATTGTCAGGCCCTTCGGTGACAGTATCGACGACTGCTAACCCACGGGCTTGATGAGACAAGTGTGCAGGTCTATAATTGAAGAGCTTCATTTTCATCACAAAAAGAGCTTAGAGCATGATAGTTATCTCCTCATAAATTTGGAGATGTTCTGTAAATAATTAATAACTCCTCTCTGATAGTACACAAATAATGAGCAGAACTTGACTACCAAGTTTAAATATCAAGTCTGGAGGCTGCTGAATACTGAACATCTATCATTGTGGTGTTTCAACAATTGACTGTTAAAAGCCAGTGTTAATCCAGTCAAAGGGACATTTTTTTTTTGATAAAGACTCCCGTCCGCCATGTTCACATTTTGGAAAGCAAAAACACCCATGTCCAGTCATCTTAAACGTTCTGTCCCCAGCTGAAAAGGGGAGGAAATGATCACCTCGGCTTCTGAAATCGACTGCCATGTCAATTTCCGAAGAATATCGGAGGCACAATGCACACACGCGCTGCCTTTGCTATCATCATCTCTAGAGGTGTGTTTTTGGCTAGTGCCATGCACTATACTAGAAAACAAGTCGGCGTCTGTCTCCCCTTGTCCCCAGCACCTAAGTCCTCAGGCTTAACTTCTTCTCCGCGTTTACGGACGGATCTGCACCAGCAGTCCTTGGACACTTAAAAGTGAGGCATGCTGCCCAGGTTCTCCAAGTGACATTCAGAAGCAGGATTGACTTCAGCTCACCAGTTACCCTCAGCATCTCAAGAAACAGCCTGACCAAATCACAGGTGTGGTCCATTAATCCCAGCGTCACAAAATAAACTATGAGGTCCCGGTAAACACAACCACCCATTAGCGCGCTAAGGAAAAGTGACAGGAACCATTTGTGAGAGGTGACGATGTGCCCTGAGTGATAACACTCTCGATCATGTGATTCATTTTTTGTTTGCTCAACAACACGGTGTGTGTTTTTCCTGAGAGGAAGGACTTCAATATATATTTACTCAAAGCTCTTAATTTATACTTCCTTTCCTTTTAATTGGCGTCTTGTGATCTAAAATTAACCGGTGAGCATAGTCTCTCACTATTAGAGCAAACTCTCGGCTGAGTTTGCCATAATTAGACCCACCATCGCCTGAAGTTCGACAGACATCTGGAGACCTGACTTATTTCTTCCCTGGTGCATTCTATCCATATTTAGAGAGTGATTTTTAATTTGACGTATAGTCATATTAATTATCATCCCCCGAGCTGGAGCTAGGTTAATAATTTCACGTTAAAAGTGAAGTTCAAACAGCCTCGCCTGTAACCTTACCGAAGAAAAAGCCTACACGAAGAGGAATTTCTTGGCGAAACCCGAGATCGTCAGAGCACTCTAGCTCCCCAATAAGCCGGATATCATTCACACAAGAAATACAAGGTCACATGTCCTCTAAAATCCCACATTTGCTATAGGCATTCCTCCCTCTATCCTTTTGTTTGTGCAAGTAACTGGATACAGGTACAATTTGGGTGAAATTAGCTTTCGTTAATGAGTGAAGAAAATAAATGCCCCCAAAATGCCCAAAGCCAGATTTTTATCTGCCATTCCTTCTTTCCTTCTCCCCCCCCGCCCCCCTCTCTCTCTCCCTCCCTCCCTCTCTCTGTCTCTTCCTCTCTCTCTCCCCTGCAAGGACTGAAAATGATCCAGATCTTTCAAATTCGCCCTCACCTTGACAACGCGAAAATTACAAGCAGCAGTCAACTTTTACAAGATACCCTGATTGTGCAACATTTACAGGCTGCCAAAAAACATGCTAAAACTAATCAGATAACAAAGGTGAAGAGAAAAGCTTCACCTGCCATGCAGCTAGCAGTGAATACACTTTTTATTTCCATGACATTTGCCGGCAGAAAGGGGTTGGCTTAAGGCGGATCGGACTAACCTTCAATTTGTCATAGCGCTCACTCAAAGCTGCCACCTGATGATCTCGGTGCCGCCCAACCAGTTTACACAAGGCACAGATTAACTGGTCATCGGTCACACAGTACATATTCACCTTCTCATCCTCGTGCTCCAGGCACATCAGCCCCCGGATGTGCGAGTCCGGAATTGGCTCAATCAGACGATGGCCTGTAAAGGGCTTCTTGTTTGGGTGAGTGGCTTTCAGGCACTCATCACAGTAGGACACTTCACAAGTGACACAGGTCTTCACAGCATCCTGGGCAGGATCCTGGTCACAGAACTGGCAGAGAACTTTCTCAGCGGAGGTCATGGTGTTGGCGTCGAATGCCCGCTCCCGGCGGGTCTCGCTAGGGGAATTGGGCCCGCTCACGGATGCCTTCTGGAACCTGTCGATGATGTTCTGCAGGGTGACGTTGCGCTTGAGTCCGTCTAGACCTCGCTGGCTGAGCGTGATGACATGTCGGCAGGTGGGGCACTGGAAGGCGGTGATGGACTCCACGGACTCGTTGGTGGCGCAGTGTGACACCAGGATGCGGTGGGCGCAGTTGAAGCAGAGGCTGTGTGCACAGGGTAGCAGGAGAGGGTCCTCAAAGAGCTCTAGACAAATAGGGCAGGTCAGCTCCGACTCCAGCGTTTCCATCTTCAGGCAAAGCTCTCCTGGGTCATCAGCAAAATCCAAGGAAGCTGATCAGCTATCTGGAAACAGAACGTAAGATCTGATTAGGCGCGAGGGGGTCAGCCATAGGGAGCTGTCAGCTTTGAATGCATCTCAGAATAATTCCAAACGCAGGTCATGGAAGGGTAAATGCGTGTGCATTCCAAATAATTCTCTTTCTATTCACTGGGGGAATAAGGAGGGGAGAAACACCCGAAGCCAGCATACCAACTAACATTTTCTCAAAGTTCCCAGTCACCAAAAGCAGAAAAAAAAATCCCCCCCCCCCCGCAATTTTGTTTGTTAAAAGGTCTTACTCCAGACTGGCAAGTTATTGAAACTGTAATCTCCATAATTTGTATCTAATGACAATAATCTTACTGTGTCACGGCCAAGTTTTACCTTGTGTGGAAAATTAAAATGTAGAAATGTTAATTAACGAACTAGAGTCTTTCCTAACTTTGAATTGATGAACTTACACGTGAATGTTTATGCGTCTACAGGACTTTTTACGACACCACTGCAGGCTTCAGAGAAGTAGAAAGGCGCTTCTTGTGGAAATGGGCATGAAATGTGCATGAGATCAAACGCATGACTTCAGCGGAAATGATAATGCTTAAATACGGGATGTCAGCTACCAAAATATATTCCTGCGGAAAAACACTGACTTTCACAGAGATGATTGTGATCGAGGCCATGTTTTTTGGCATGTGTTCGTTACTCTCTTGAATAATTCTATTGTTTAATTCAGCAGTGGGATGTGGGTGGGCAGAGGGAAGCAGAGAAAAATATCTGCGGGCCTTTTCAGCGGCTGTGGCGAGCTTGGGTACCGACTAGTAACGATTTAGTTAATTAGGACAAGGATTTTCGTGGCTTCAGTATCCATTGGTAAGTTATTAGCAGGGCTAACGACTGCAGCGCAGGCAGGCAGCAGTACTCTGAGGAGGCTTGCAAGGGCAGCTGAGGGATCCTGCGAAGCCCGCCTGGCCGAAAGAGTCCCATCAAGGGCTTGTCCCTGTGGCCACCGACAGGCCGGGCCGGCAGGAGATCCAGCCTCACACCCAGAGCCCTGTCGGCCCTGGGCTCGGTCTCCGTGAGCTTTGTCGCTCCCCGCCAGGCTGCCTTTGGGTGGCCCAGCTGCACGCTCCCCGCACCCCGAAGACGGGCTGTTGCTTTTGTGAACTCCTGCCTGCCTTCCCTTCAGAAAAGGCAGGGGAAAAGAATCCCACACAGACCCCGGTTCATTACCAGGGAAGAGGCCTCATGCTCATTAGCAGGCCTGGGAACCAAGCCTCTTTGAACCATCTCCCTTTCAAGACCGTTAGCAGAGGTCTGCAGAACAGCGCCAGGCATATTAGATGCAGTCCAGTGCGGCCTGTGGGAGAACAGTGCAGCTCACCCAGGGGACGCCAGGTTCCAATCACCCTCGGGGGGCCGGGGGGAGGGGGGAGTTGGGGGGTTCTTGGCCCGCTTCACATCCACTTCTACCGTTTAGCGATTCGGACAATCGGCCTTTTTGTATTCGCACCTCCCTTTATTTACAAAACTCGCGATTTCTAGAATGCACTGCCCCTTTCTGAAATAGCATCCCTCAGAAATACCATGTGGGGCTTTGGTTAAGCTAATGCTCATATTGCCATCAACTAAACAGGAATTGATCATTAAAAGCGTCAAGTGCGTGCTGAGTTTGTTAAAAATTAAAGAGCTGCTGGCTTCATAGAAGCCTGGTATCTTAAAAAGATCTTCAGCCATTCGCGAATATTAAGTACACGAGGAAGAATGAGCGGGCAGCTGAGATTTGAAATATGAAAGCTTACTCATGTCTGCACAACCTGCCGTCCCCGCTCGGTCCTAGCCACCCCTTCTGACAGATGGCTTGGACGAAATTGAAAAGGTTTACCTATTAATCATTATTTTGGTTAATCGTGGAAAAACAGAATTATCTCTAAATCGGGTTTCTTCTCTCTTCCCATCTGAAGAAAGTAAATTAAAGGGAAACCGTCGCCCTTTTGGTCCACTTTGTTCTCAGGTGCAACAAGAACGCCTACCGATAGATCTCCACACAGGGATGAGCCCCAATTATGTCTGGAGAGCTGCGAGGAAGGACTGTATTTTTCTGCAGGTGCCAGGATTCCAACCCAGCGCGGCGCAATCACAATTTCTAGAGGTGATTCTGCTGCCGACCCCGGTGGAAATGCTGACATCTGAGCTGAGACGTTAAGCGAGCTGGCTCGCGAAGCCGGAATCTGGCACCCTCACCACCCCGGCTCTGTGGTCGTGGGCCAGCCAACATCACGCCTTACCTGGATTATCACAATACCTTTCCGAATGGCTTCCTGCCTTCTGCTCACTCTGGCCCCCACCCGCAATCTTTTACTCCCGAAGCCAGAGATCCTGTTAAAACATGACCGAGCCTGCCTCTTCTCTGCTCTCCCCCCCAGGGGCTTCCCATCTCCCTCAGGGAGCAACTCAGCAAAATCAAACCGGCCCCAGAAAACAGACTCAGACAGTGACTTCACTTCCTCCCACGCGAGCCCTCGTTCGGCTCTGGGCACACGGCCTCCTCGTGATGCGCCCAACGTGCCAAGCACGTCCCATCTCCCCTCCCCAAGGTCTTTGGAATCCACGTGACTCTCTGCTGCAGTGCCACCTCTTTGTGAACCCACGGAAAACCAATTCCCCTGCTACCCCCACGACCACCTACCCACCCATCACGGCGATCCTCTCCCCAGCTCACCCTCCCCCCCCCCCCCCCCCCGCCTCACTTGGTCCTTCCCCATAACTTTTGTCACCCAACATATTCTACTAGTTTGGTCACTGAGCCATCATCACTCCCCGCTGCCCCACAGGTAGAAGGTGAGCTCCATGCGAGCAGAGACTTGGCTTGGCTCTTTGAGGGGTGTCCTGCCAGCCCCTGGAACAGCGCCTTGCACACAGTGGGACTCAAACGTGGGCTGAATGAGTTGGGAAACATACAGCTGTTGGGGTTAAAACCCTCAAGGAATACAACACCGCTGTCTCAAAGGATCTCTCAACATATTGGAACAGAGGTCAGCAAACTTTTTCTATAGGGGGCCAGAGAGTAACTATTTTTGGCACTGCGGGCCAGACGGTCTCTGACACAGCTCTCAGATGCAGTGAGTGCGGCTGGCCAATAAAATCGGATTTACAAGGGCCCCTGGGTGGCTCAGTCGTTAAGCGTCTGCCTTCGGCTCAGGTCATGAGCCCAGCGTCCTGGGATCGAGCCCCGCATCGGGCTCCCTGCTCTGCGGGAAGCCTGCTTCTCCCTCTCCCGCTCCCCCTGCTTGTGTTCCCTCTCTCGTTGTGTCTCTCTCTGTCAAATAAAGAAATAAAATTTTTTTTAAAAATCGGATTTACAAGAACAGGTAGCAAGCTCCATTTAGCCCGAGAATCTTATTTTGCTGACCCACGGAGTAGAAGATAGAGACACGTACAACCAGACAACAGAGAAGTGAGAATCCCTCCCAAAGAGACAGGACTAAAATGCTGTGCGGGCAACAAAGGAACGGCGGTGGAGTGAGACGTGGACAAGCGGGTACAAGTTTCGAACGCTAACGGGAAATGATAGGCAATGGGATTTCACCCTGACATCAATGGAAATAATGTTGAGTCGAGTGCTTAGGGGCACTTCATGTTAAGAATGATTTAATAGCAGCTGCTCAGAACGGGATCTTTTGCTTTTATTGCCATAGCGCTTGGCACGGTGTTTTGTGCAAGCATCTACGCTGCAGATGTTGGTTTAATGGTATTAAGTGATGACTAAATATCTGGATGCGCAGTGAGGTTCAGCCAATTTTCGGAATCTTGTGCCCATATGTTGCCAAAAGGGAAGGGGCTCTGGGTTCGATATCTATAGTGGATCTGATTTTTTTTCTCCTTTGATGCAGATCTTGCTGTGGTGTAGGTAATATTCTGGTGACATTACTCGACAATATGTTACTGGTAAGCATGCACGCTATTCCCCCACCCGAGAAAATTAGCATGATTTATTTTTTAGCTTTTTGAGAAATGAAAATACCATTCATTCTTTCACCAAATATTGAAGCCTCTCAGTGATCTTACGGGGAGAGAAAACAGCATAGAAAAAGACACGTGCCAAAGACCGGGGGAGAAGAAGACGGGAAACTTCCCGAAGGAGGCAATATGTGAGAAGGATTTTTGAAGATGAACGGGGGTTCACCAAACAGGTGTGGGGGGGGGGGGGGATTTGCGAAAAATGTTATCTTTTCCTTTTCTTAACTCCCATAATTTAATGTCTAGTCCTCAAAAAGAGAGAGAGAGATTCTTAGCCTTCGTTACAATAGAAGGAAATCACACATGCGTATCATTGTCAGGAAATTCTATAGCTCAACATTTTTCTGAATGGGCTGATTGGTCCTCATTCAGAGGAGGATGTGGGTAATCATGGGAACCCCTTGCAACAAACTGGGAATGGCGACAATTTACAGCTCACACCTCTGCTTGTCCACGGTTTGTAGTCTAAAACAGGGCATGGAATAGAGGGAAAGGAGAGAGCCGGATGGGTGGCCAGACGGTCGAGGATGACACGCAGTTCGGCTATTTTATTAGCTGTGTGGCCCTGGGACAGCGTCCACAGATGTTCCCTCCAGTTTCTTCCAGCACTCACTCCGAACAATTCCTAAGCAGGACCGTCCTTAGCCATGGGCTGCACTTGAGCCTCGCTTCCTGGGACGCACTGGATGCAAGACACCTTTTCCAGAAACTTTCTTACAAATTCAAGACTTCTGAGGAAAACCGATAATGTCAAGGTTTTCACACCCCTGTCTTCCTCCTGTCCCACCCTCTCTCATTCTGTGTGTCACTGAAACTGTGCTCTTCTGGCTTTCCTCTCTCTAAGCACTGCTGACTTCTCCTTCCAGCGAAGCAGAGCCTGGGTGTTTTCTAAGGGTCTGGCCCTCCGTCCAAAGGTCATCAAAGAGGGTCAAAAGGTACAGACTTCCAGTTGTAAAAGAAAGAAGCCCTGGGGGTGTAAGGTACAGCACGGTGGCTGTAGGTAATAACACGGTATGTACAAATAGGGAGTCAGGTTGCACACCTGAAACTAATGTAATGTTATATGTCAATTACACCTCAATTAAAAAAAAAAAGCCATCCAGGTTGTTCATTCGTTTCTCGTACAGCGTCTATGAGAATGACTCCTAGGCTTGTCTCTCGCAGGGTCTCTCTTTCCAGAATCCCAGCTCAGCACAGATAGTGCTCTGCTTCATTTACTGTAAATGCCTCAATTTGGAGTGTGCGTCCCATGGGTTTCATCAGCTTCCCTCCCAAACCTGTATGCCCTACAAGCCTCTGGAGTCTCCTCATGGTGCTTCCGTTCTCCTGATCACTGCAAGTCCGAAACTCGCCTCGTGAGGCTGCTACCGCTGGCCCGAAAATGGGGGAGATGAGGGCACGATCCACGTGCACTGGACGGAATCACAGGGGCCCTCACATGTGGAAATGAGAGGCAGAAGAGTAGGGCCAGGTGATGAGATGCAGAAAAGACTCGATGACCGTCGCTGGCTTTGAAGATGGAAGGGCCACAAGTCAGGGAATGTGAGCTGTTTCTAGAAGCTGCAAAAGGCAAACAAACAGTCTCCCCCAGAGCCTCCTGAAGGAACACAGCCCTGCAGACACTCTGCCCTCCAAATCCAAATCATCAGCCAAGACACGTGAGGGTCAATCCCTCGTTCTTTGATTGGTTTCCTTCTCTCTGCTCTCACTGCCTCTGGGTTGATCCGGATCTTCTTTCCTGCATTCCTAGACTATTACACCCCACTCCCCCACACACAAACACCTCCTAATTTGATTCCTTACCTCCAATCTTTTTGTCCCTCAGTTTCATCTTTGCCACATGCTTCTGGCACCTCGTCATTTTCCTGTCACTTCTCTTAGAGGCCCACACATTGAGCAGCTAGCTCCCTGCTGGCCAGAGGATGAGTCCCAATGGATGCCTTAGCTCCTGTTTCAACACCTTGCCCAAGTGTCTCCCGAACTGCTTCTTCAACCTGATTCCCACGCACTCACCTCCCATCCCAGGAACCCGGGGGATGGGACCATTTGCTGCTCTTAGCAGCTGCCTTTGCCTTTCTTCCCAGCACAGATCCTTTTCCCCTTTGTGAGATTCTTTTTTTTTGAGTGTGTTTCATGTTTATTTTCTTGTTTTTGTTTTCTGGTTTTTTTAAGCTGACGGCAGAACCTCCTAGAGGCCCTGAGAACCCTGGCCATTGTTGTATTTGGAGATTTCATATTAAACAAAGAAGAATTGTTTTAGAACATGGCTATAAATAGTGCAACATGTCTTAAATGTTTACAATTAAGGTAAGGCTTTTAGCTGAAAACCGCAAAGCGGTGTAACTACCATATTTACAAAATAACTGAAACATTCATTTCAAAATAGTATTTCCTGGTACACAAGAGAGTGATCAGTAATGGGACTCCGGTTTAAAGTTACATGATTCATCCCATTCTTTCAGTAGAGCTGGATCAGCTCCGGGACTGATACAGGCACGCACGCGCGAGCGCAGACACAAACACAAATCTCATACGGAGTTAACACTCATCGTCTAAATTTGAGGCCAATCGTAAATGGGTGGCCTGAGCCAAATGACCACCTACTCCTCGAAATCCCCCATGATAAATCTGGATGTCAAAGGCTCGTGCCTTTTGGGGTTAAGAAAAATTAATCAAGAGAGAGATGGACAGCGGGCGGTGAGGACTGCAAGGATGATCGGACCTTGGCACCCAGGTGATGGCTAAGGTGATCTGGCTGAACCAGCTGCCTGGGCAGATGGCCCCTCGCCCCCTCTGGGCTCCAAGTATCATCACCCGGAGGTAGCACGCATCCCAGGAGGAGGACTTTCCTGGAGGGAGAAGGGCTTTCTTTTGTCCAAGGTGCGGGCTCTTGGGGGAAACGGACTCAAGGAGACAGTCCCCAGTAGAAGAGGACGGACACCAGGACTTAGTGGAGATACAAGGTTTGGAACTGAGAAGGGAGATGGGGAACTCAGGCTGGATGTCCTTATGGATTACTGTTCTCAGCCAGCGAGATGCAAGTGAGGAGGAAGCTTCCTGGCTGTTGGAGTCATCTTTTCTGCCCTCTCCTCTGAAGTAAGAGCAAAACCATCGTCTGGGCAAGTCCATGCAAAGAAAACATTCAACCCCCTGTGCTGTCACAACCCTTGCTATCATCCTGCTCGCTAGCTCATGTTAGAATTTCACCACTTTATTCCTTGTAGTCTCCCTGGACGTCTGCAGTGACACAGAGAAGAGAACCTGCACCTTGAAGGAACACCGAGGAGCCCTTGGGAAGAAGACACGCATTGCGAGGTTTAACCTGTGGCCAACGTCAGTGAGCAGGTCCAGATCAAAATCCCCAGAGTATGGAAGTTTCACCCATATATGCAAGTGACCAAGAATTAGGAGTCTCCAGACCAAGTGCAGTCTCTGAGTTCAATCACCCACTAGAAGGAGCTACCTGATTGTCAGCATGTCATCCAGGAGTTTCTTAATTCCAAATTTCTCTTAACGGTGTTTTGACATTTTAATCATAAGGTAAACCCATCTCTCAGTGCTTCCCTGCAACTACTCTATGTCATGTCTGCAAACTCCATGAACAATGATCACTTTTCTGATTTGGAGTGTATGACAAAGAGCACACATTCCAGCCACCAGTAATTTTACTTTCAGTCCCTCACTTTCGACGGCTCTGAAAGCCATCACTATGAGGGAAATTCATGAGTCACTAGACCAAGGAATAAACTTGGATACCAACACTGGGTGGCCGGCGGGGGTGGCCGGCGGTCAACTGTTCCTACCAGGTGGCTCACAGCCACTGCCCGGATGATCCCTGAGGCACTTCCTCCTGTTTTTTTCTACATATCCTCTGGGGTATGGAAACTAAGCTTGATGTTAAATTTACCAAAACAGAACCGAAATGACAAACACACCACCAAAACTGTACAAATGTTACACCAGATCACATAAAAACGATTTGGGCGATTGGCAGAGAGAAAGCCCTCAAAAGTGTTGTAACTAACAAACAGCATCCCAAATTCTACGAGTACATTTTCTTTAGAGAGTCCTACATTTCAGAACTACAACCAAGTCAATTTCCTATCCCCTCTCTTCACATGGGTAATGAAGATTTAGCTGGCTTATTGCCATTTGGATTTTTGCTCTGAGATTATCCCTGTTATAGAACCACAGGTGGATTTTTTTTTTTTTTGAGGATCGTGGAATGATGTTTTTATCTTAGATCAGAAGAAACACGGACTTTCAGAGGACTCAAAACTTTGGAACTGTGAACCTCTAGAAATTAACCTCAGCTTGTGAGGCAGAAACAATAGAAACTGGGTACTATACTCAAGAGGAATTCACCACAAATAGAGTGTTTTAAATAACATAATACGAGCACTCAACGTCTGCATATTTGGTCATGGTTTAGTATTTAGCTTTGAGTTATAAAAACCACAGAATAAACACCCTACCCAAACGCTGCTTTACCGATTAGCACCCTGGCTGATTTGAGACACAGGCGAGTCAGTAAATGCACAGTAAAACAGGGCCACAGACGCGATGCAGAGGGCAGAGGGAGATCCAACTGAATTTAATGGCATTCTGAAAGACTGGAAATTGATACCACAACAGAGGCTACTTCCTACTCCAAATTACGGCAGAGAGCAGTCAAAATGCAAAGTGGCCCTTAAAGCAACAATACAAATAACACACTAGCAGGAACAGGTGGGGGGGAAAAAAGTGATCTGTAACATTCTATAGGTAATGCCTCTGAAAGAGCGCTGTGGTTAACCTCCGACTGTCAGCACACTCAAATCCATTCCCTTAATCAGTGATGGATGACTAAGAATTTCTGCCAACCAAATTTTAAGGGACCAGAGGGACTGACTGGAAAAAAACAAAACAAAACCGTGACAAGCAGGTAAGCACTGAGGCACTAGTCTCGTTTTAAAGTAACAAATTAATACAATAGATGTTTTTAATAACTTGCCACTTGGTCTTTATTCTGAGGAGTGCTGGAAGTTAAAATGTTTCACCTAATACCAAAAGTGAGAAACAGGGAAGACTTTTAATTTCACCAACCCCCCCCCCCCACCCCACTGCCGCCCCAGCCTGGTGGAATTCATGCAGATTGAATTAAACTGTTCGCAAAACCTCCGCTATCCTTCCACATCTGTCCATAACGTGCTCGGTTTTTTAGTAATTGGATCTCTAGGATAATCACATACTCTCTTGACCATGCAACCTGATTAATAATGAATGAACATTCCTGAAAAGAATCACTTGGAAGCACAGCAGATGTCTTTGGGGATATGAAGGCTTTAATGATAAAAATTAAGGAGAAATGGGAGCTAGGTCACACTGTCTGGTTATTTTAATTGAAACCTAGTCTTCCAAATTTACTTAACAGAATGCTTAAATACACCTTCTGGAGTTCATTTATACAAGCAGACAAGAAAAAAAAAAAGACACCAATGACAATGCAAAAAAGCAGTCCTGATTTCTCCAGGACCAACTGCCCCCATCCCGCTGCCCTCACAGTACAGAAACCCCCGCGACAGTCTCACCAATGCAATTTGTCCTACTGTTAAGACTGATAAATAGGTTACAAACAAGAAATAGCACATTTGTCCTTACTAGTTCTCTTAGCATCTCTCCAGATTCTTACAAAGAGATCACCTCGAATACCCACCAATGGGCTGCACCCTAGTTCTTGTTGAAGAAACATCGCCGTAGGCAGAGGATGGGGACCCACGAAATGACAGACAGGCCACCGAGACCAGATGGCGGGTGGCAGGCCGCGGCGGAGCAGTCCTGTGTGTCTGGGAGAGCGTCAACAGTGAAACACAACAGGAAAATCGACGCGACAATTCCAGGAAGGCCAGCTCCACCTCATCCCACCCTGCCAGGGTTGCCGAGTTGAAGAATCAAAACTCCCTCTTGCTTTCCAACTGCCTTTTCCACCCAGCTCGGCAGGGCTTCCCTGTGCTCTCGCCCACTCAACGTTCAACTCAAGCCAAATGAAAAGGCAGCTCAGGGCAGATTAATACCCACCGCTTGGTCCCCCCCAGAAAACGATGACTTGGCACGGAGATCTGTACCCTCCTTGCTCACGGGGACCAGCAGCGGGTCAGTGTCCCACAGCCGAGTGCTGGGTGCCAATTTCCCATGCTGCCAACTGGAGCGTCCTGTCCAGCTCCCGGGGTCAGCAACGGGCGCTCGCCTCCCTTGCCCCCCGAAGCGCACGATCACATTATGTGCTGGACGCCGGGTTGTTGTTGCTGTTGTTGTTGTTTTTTAAATAATATACTGATTATTTTGTGTCTATCTTCTGAATTAAAATATAATACCTGGAAGGAGTTTTTTAAAACATTACATCAAGAAGAACTCTCTCTCGTACAGACACAATAAAGTGCTTATTTTTTCCTTCCCAAAATAGAGATCTAAATTGCAATTTATCATCCTGATAAACAAATGAAAATACATGTGTATGAAACACATACATATGCCTATACACACAGAAGCAATACATATATACACATACATATATGCATATATCCTATCATATAGACATACATTTATATATATGTATAATGCCTACATATACATGTAAGAGCAAATCTGTGATGGGTGTCCCAGATTTCAGTTTCCAGAATGGCAAAGAAAAGAGTGAATTGAGAATGGAAAGTAATCTTTTAAAAACTGACTGTCTAAAGGAAGAAGAGGCAGTAGTCTTCCCAAAAGCAAAAAAAAAAAAAAAAAGTCCTACCCTGCAGTTCTTTCAAGGATGTTGCTTATCACCACGCAAGACAAGAAACTGCAACTAAAGTAAATCATCAGGAAAGTGTAAAAAAACCAAGCCAAAACAAAAAAACAGGCTGATTGCAAACCTGCACGCTTCATGTGCAAACCCAGACATCTGGCCTCCACCAAAAGTGTGTAAGAACTTCTTGCTAAAGGGCGAGCAGGAGGCAAGGACCGTCTCCTCCTTGTTGCCTGGCTGGAACGTCGAGACGCCTACTTTCATGCCATTGCAACACCTCACGGTAAACCAAAGCATGCTTCACATGTTTGGACATAAAAATGCAAACATATACTTTCTTGGCTTATGTCTGTACAAATCATAATTTCATTTGTCTGTTAACAATAAACAAAGGGATTACTCAATTTCACATACAGATGACTTCCCAAAGAAGTCCTCGCTATCCACAGAAAAGACACGCGTACATCAAACAGAATTCGAAAGAACTTTTTCATCATGAGATTTGAAAGCATTGCTTGGTTGAAACACCAGGAAACAAACACGTACTCCACCCCTCAAAAACAAAAGAGAAGGATAAACAACAACAACCTTTATAATCTTCGACAGAGCCTAATCTGACAACCTCTACAGGAGATTTCCCACCATCAGAGGGTCTCAGACATTTCATGTCTATTACAGTTGATACCAAGAAAGAAAACGTCCAGTGTTAAAGGCAAATGGAACCTATTTAACATTCAATTGAAAATGACTGATGTTTCCCCGGTCCATGCTGCACCAAGTGTCAGGCAAGAATTTGGTGCTGAAGGCAGTGATAGCAGACGCGCGAGAGAAGGAAGAGAGCGAGTACTTGTCACACCTAGTCTCCTGACAGAGGTCTAAATCGCCTCTCCTGGAGAGTGGACCGCCACTGTGATGCTGGTGGAAATGGAAGCCACCGCTGATTCCAGTGAAATCTCCCGCAGATAAAAAGCACTTCAACGCCGCCTTCCCTGAATGCTCTTCCAAGTGATTTCAGTTCAACAGGCATTTCTATACCCATTTGTAGAACTGCTCTATGTCTATATAAAACCCTATATATGTGGTTTCACTTATTTGTGGAACATAAGGAATAGCATGGAGGACATTAGGAGAAGGAAGGGAAAAATGAAGGGGGGGAAATCGGAGGGGGAGACGAACCATGAGAGACTATGGACTCTGAAAAACAAACTGAGGGTTCTAGAGGGGAGGGGGGTGGGAGGATGGGTTAGCCCGGTGATGGGTATTAAACAGGGCACGTTCTGCATGGAGCACTGGGTGCTATATGCAAACAATGAATCATGGCTCACTACATCAAAAACTAATGATGTACTGTATGGTTACTAGCATAACATAATAAAATTAAATTAAAATCCTATATATGTCCACAATGAAATTGACTTTTGTAGTCCTATATAAATAGGTATGTGTATATATGTACACACCCACATGCATCCATATACAAAAGCACCTTTGCAAAATTACTTGGGACACTTGATGGAATTCACTCTTCACAAACCCCTCAGTTACAACATCCCTCCTGCATTAGAGAAACGTTCCTTCCCCTGCACAAAAATGGAAATTTGTACATAATTTAGATATTAACCCCCCCAAAATGCCTGCTCATATCTGAAAAGGGTTACCCAGAAAATAGCAAAATGACGTAAGAGGTCTAGTCTCTGAAGGACAGACTGGTTGAGCTGGATTGTTGCAAGGAGATTCCACCTGGAAAAACGCTTGCCAACTGGGAAAACTTTTTCTTAACTTCATTCATACAATACTCGTCTAGGAGGCCGAGAAAGTGCACACTCCCTCCTTCCCACTCATTATCCACAAGGAGAAAAATGCATCAATAAATAGTTGCTGATGGTGGCCAGTATGGCAGTCCACCATTGTTCTCTGAACACCGAAAGGCTGACATTCAATGGCACGCACAAATACTCAGGTCCCATGACTCACTGAAGTAATGACAATGTCACATAGTAACTGATTCCTATTGTATGGACAGATCGGGAAATTCTCTCAAATACGATAGCCCCTTTCCTCAAAGGAAATTGCTTTCTCTCTCAACTTCACAGTCAGCCACACACAAAAACCTCATGTTCACAATGCCCTGAAGCTACTTTGCGATCTTAAAAAAATAAAGAAAAGTAACCTTTATTCACAACTCCTGGTTAACTATTATGAAGAACAAGCTTTAAACGTTTCCCGTGATCACTGAAGCCCTACAGTCAGGGGATGAAGTCTTTTTTTTTTTTTTTAAGGCAACAGAAAAAGGAGTGACTCTTTTGTTCTGAATTGTTATTGTAAAAGCACCACATGAGAGAAGGGGAACGATGGGAACATGGCAATGAAAAGGACAACAGTCCTGACAAACGAAAACAGGATATTAAGAACAGCATCGGAACTGTGAGTCCTCGCAGAACAAAAGCAGGAGGCTTCTTGGGAGAAATTTGAGCAAAAATACTTTGAAAAGATGTAAATGCTAATGGATGAATGAGCTCTCCAGGCAGCAAGAAATCTTAAAAGTCTGGGGCAGTAAAATTAGGTTATCATTAAAACAAACACACATGCGCACGCGCATGCAAAGTATCATAAAATTAAAACTGCTTTCAAATCACATTAAATCACTCACTCTTCAACCCATGATCCACTTCTTGACATTACTAGATGTTTTTGACCCATCTAAAATAAGATACTGTTTTTTTTTTAAATAACTAAGCTAACTTGGTGGACGTTCATAAGGAAACAGAATCTTTTACAGAAAGAAAAAACATCTCTCTCCATTCGGAGCATAGTCTCACACTTTAAATACAACCTTAAAAAAAAAGAGAGAGCTTTCAAGAACCCCCAGGGAAGCTACCAAATGGGTTCTTTGCTGAGGAACAATCATCACGACTAAGTAGCTCGCATGAATGTAACAGATCGGTTTGGTCAAGGCATGCTCTTATCACCTTCTACTTTTCTTCTAATGCAAATTCTGCTAAAGCTGCTAGTAGGGCAACATATCTTGTGAGATCATCAGAGTTCGTATGGTTTATTGGACTTACCACATAATGAGAGGTATAATGATCATTACTGCAGCCTCTAAGCTAAAGGGTTCAGAAAAGCAAATAATATATCCTGTCTTGCAATGCCTCCAAAATGGCCGTCTCTTTCCTCTTCTCTGTTCTACTGCTACTCCACTTCTTTCGTCTTTCCCCACCCTCTCCTTCTATTGTAAGAGGAAGGGAAAACTCATAGGCTTTCCTCTTTTAGTGCATTTCATCTGGCTTTCTCTGTGACACGCTGGCAGAAAAGATAGGGTTAAGCCCTGAGCTCAGTTGGCCCAACTACCCTTGGTCTAGTTTTGGGGTGAGACCATCAGCGTGGTGTCGTGCAAAGAAACGCGTACCTTGAAACCAGATAAACCTGAGTTCAAACCCCGGCTCTGCCATTTCCTAACAAAGGCGGATAGAAGCCAGCTACTCGACATATCTTCTACTCACAGATCCTCTTCCTATCTTCTACAGTTTCCTTATCTGTAAAACTCGACAATGAGAGCAATCTCAAGGGTCTTCTGAGGATTGAGGCAGAGTTTTAAAAGTGCTAGCAAAACTGTAGCTCCCACACCCTTATTCCTCTCTTGTCCTGAATCACCTCTTCCCACTCTTCTTTGAGTACATTAATGATCTGTATTTTTTGTTGGAAACTTGTTCAACCCACTTGTGGAAACAGGGAGAATAGCAATCCATGTATTTGTTCAATAACGTGCATGGAATGTCTTCTGTGCACTAATATGACTAATAAACGAGCATTTCTATTATTGTCAATTATTTTTAAATAACTGTTTTCATAGAGGCAATCTCCTGTATTTCCCAGCTATCAACAGGCCACGCTTCATTATCATTGGGTCTCCCACCATGACCTAGAGTCCTTGGTTCTCTGCTCCTCACCGAAGAGCTCCCTGTCCCAGACAAATCCTTTGTCAGAATTTTTGATTTTGCAGGAAATCAGAGACCCTGGCATGGGTGGTACAAGTGAGACTATTAAGAACAGTGCAGGGTTTCAGATTTTTCCTACTTGCGAGCTAATCAGTTAGCCTACCAGTTTCTTGGATTTTGGCAGAAGACATGAGACCCGTGAGTCAGAGACAAAGGATGTTGTTAGTCAGGGCACAGCAGGCCTGGTGTGTTTCGTGTTCACGTCAGTTCTCCTTGTCCCCCAAGTGCACACTGCATTTACAGGGGGGTTGTATCACAGCTGAGAAACCCAAGCTTAGGAAACCCGAATCTTTTACTATGGACTGCAAGCAAACCTGCCTGACATTTGCCCTATAGAGAGATGTTATCTTTATTATAATGGACAGCAAACAAACCTGCTTTCTACCCTGGAGGGAGAAGGTCTATCTCGATCTTCCAAGCTGTTTGCTATTCAAATAAGTATCTTTGAAGAGATGGTCTGGAAGAAAAGCCATCAGCACCTCAGCTCACAAGAGGTACAGAAACATGAGAGGTCTCTGGAGAATTATTTCCCAACAGACACAGCTCCTGTCCCCTCTTGGAGATCTGACACAAGAAATCAGATCACCACTGGGCTTTCCAGTAAGTTAGGGTAGAGGCAGTTAACTTGACATTGAATGACCCTTGAGCCATCCGTGGAAGACCCGAGGTAAAAGCCCACAAGAAGATGCTCCCTGCTCCTCATCCCCACCATCCTCTAATATCAGGTAATGCACCAGGAAAACTAGCAGAGTAGGCAGGCCCCACCCATAGATTTTGCCCAAGTAAACAGAGCCCTTAATAACTTCCTTATCAGTCCCAAATCAGCCTGTATCTGGTCTTCACTCTTAACCAAAACTTATTTTAAGAGTCTGGAAGAATAAGCTAGTTTTGTTAATTCTGTGATATTAGAAATCTTATATGTATATTAAGTTGACTTTAACTCAGCTTTTTTTAAATTTTAGAACTACTTTTGGAGTAAAACCAGAGAGAAAGTCATTTCTCTGAATATTCATTCATTCAACAGGTCTTTCTGAGGTCCTGCTGTGTGCCAGGCACTGCTGTGGGCACTGGGAGGGCTTACATTTCCACGAAGGAAACATAAAATAAACCAGGAAATGGGTGAGAAAACACTATCATTTCAAAGAACCATACATAAAATTAAAGAAACAAAAAGAAGGCCATGATAGAAGATAGAGGGGTGGGTGAGGTCTACTTTAGCTACAAAGACATTTCTACTCATACCTGTGCAGGCTTTCTTGCTATTTTGGCTTGTTCCCCAGCCCATAACCAAGCAAACAACACCGTAATTTCAGTATAAAACTTTCCGGCCATTTGGGCACCGAGTTTTGATTTAATCCTCAAATTGTTAAATGTTCAGTGACATATTTCCTTAAGGGATGATTTCTTTTTCAAGGATGTTAAAATCCGACATTTACCATTCCTTACGTGAAAAGACAAAGTGATAAATTATTGGAAAACAGCGACCTCTTTATTTATCTTAGCAATAAAGTTTGCGAGAAAAACCACGATCACATGGTGGACCAAAAAAACAGGAACTATGGTACTTAGAATTCCCTGCATGTCTGAGTGTTTGATGGCAGGATGTTAACCCAAAGTTGAAAGTAACCATGGACATGCAGTTAAGGGTACAGGGAAGGGTGTGAAGGAAATTAATAGACATTTCAAGAGTCATTGGTTTTGCTTTTGCCCCTCTAAGAGAAATTTCAGGAAGGAAGGGAAAGAGGTGGGACAACAGCTCGGGGGTTAACGGACAGGTACAGCTAGGGCTTCATGCCTGGAGGATCAAAGAGGAGGGAAACTAGGAGAGTCCGTGACCTGAGAGCTGTATTGGGGTCTCACTGACAATGACAATAACAAAAGGAATCTCAAAAGAAAGAAATTCACCAGCTAGGTAAAATGGCAACCATGATTTTTAGAGCCCATCTCTTCAAGGGGCTAGAAGGGAGACAAGCACAGCAGGAACCGGCAGGAATCATGAGAGAGTAACGAGTGGCCACGGTAGCTCAGCAGAGGCCAAGGGACAGGCTGGGAAGTGTTGGTGGCGGGTGCTAGGAGGGCATGGAGCAGCAGAGAAAGTGGGGGTTATGACACAAGTAATTCTCGGAGAGTGAGTTAACCCTGGCCCAAAGACTATTGGCCTAAAAACCAAGACTGAAAATGTTTCACTGGAGGCTTGCTAATTCTGCAAAAATAAATAAATAAATAAATAAATAAATAAATAAATAAAAATACTTGTAATCATCTGAAAACAAATCCCACAAAGGCTATGAGGCTTCTAGTGTCTTTTAAAAAATACTCTCACGGCAGGCTAACCTCTGAGGGATTTCTCTTGCATTACCCAAATATTTCCTGTTGTAACTGAGAGAAATTATAAATGTAATTTATAAAACTGGAAATCAAGACATTCCCTTGGAATTAATATCAAAAGGTACGCTCTCTGGGACCTGACGCTAAGATTTTGCTGTTGTCATTTGGCTCCGTTTCTTATTTATTTGGTGTTTGGGATTACTTGAGTGGTAAAGGAAAAAAAGTTTTATTTTCAGCCAGTAAGTGTGCACTTCATCTTGTACATTTTATCCTCCCACTGAGTCAAATTATATAAAAAGCTGGCTTTTTGAATACAAGCAAAGGTGGAATTGAAAAGACTCAGTACTTGAGATACAATCTAGGGCTTAAAAATTCACTTATGAAAAAATACCTAGCTTTAAGAACAGTGAGCTTTCAAGGTGGCTAAGCTACCTCAAAGGGGAGATGTATTTATTTTGATAATGCATATGGATGTGAATTGGAAGAAGCATCACAATTATGGGAGAAAGCATTGCATTTTTTTGAAAAAAAAAAAACAAAAAACACTTCTTAATGTCTGCTCTCTCATCTTTATGGTTAAGACTGCTGGGTCATCCCTTGTTACAGAGCTCCTTTAGCTGGTCCTTATTAAAATCAACTGACACTTGATCCAGGGCACTGTTCCAAACAGTTCTGCCAGTTGTCTGAGTCTATTCTTTCTCTTACAAACTCCTCCAAGTGACTCTCTCTTGTAAACGGATGCAAATATTCCGTTCCCCAACTCCATTCATTCTCTCCCTCAGAGTGGGAAATGCCCTTCTCCTGGGGTGCTGGGCAAAGGGGGCAGGATGATGGCAGGGTGACTTCCCAGAAGGGAGCTTTGTTGTGCCTGAGCCACTGCCAGGCAACCTCCCTGCACATCAACTGCCAAAATATCACGGTCCAAATAGGGGCGTTCTGATCCCCCGTCCCACCCCCGCCTATCAGCATCCAGAAAGCAATTCTTTGCATGGGTGCTTCTTCATCATGATCCTGACTGGCAGCTCCGAGGATTAAACGCAGGTCCTTTATGCACATTAGCCCCCTGGAGTGTTGAACTCCAAAACCTCTATTTTCTGCCCAGTCTACCCTGTACCTCACAAAACCCCAGTTAGTCACTGTGGTACACAGCCTTTCTTCCATTCCGGGTTATCAAAAGAGAACAAAACAAAACACCAGACCCTACGACAATATGATGGACATGGTAATGACAGAGAGTTTGTAGGGTGGTGGGCAGACTCCAGGTTCTTTCATCCCTGAGACTGGGAACCCATTTACTTCTTTATCATTAAAACTTCACATTCTCATCAGCAGAGTTTTGCTTACAATGGCACACATGATCAACTGGCTGAATGAAAACTGTGTGCTCTGTGTGTGTGTGTATCTCCATTAAAAAATGGCCCACAAAACCACTGAATGAAAATCAACACCAGTGCCTTTTTAATCAAGCAAAATTTCCTGCTTAGCGACTGCATTAAAAAAAAAAAAAAAAAGACCATCTGGCCTCTCTGCTACTTGAGGGTTTTGCTCCTCACTTCCTGGTTATCTTTAGCAACACATTATAATTTCACTTATAAATTATTTTTTTACCACGATCCATTTCCTTCTGTGAACTACTTTAAGAAGCAGAGTAGAAAGCATTGTTCTATTTCTAGGAAAATACTTCTCAGTTCTAAATGGCAGGTTTGAAAGGGGAAAAGAGTCCTTGAAAGAGGAAGATGGAAGTCAAATCACAGTGAGAGCATTAACTACTCGTATTTCTTTAAACATAAACACGTCTGCCACCAAGCTCTCTCTCCTTCTCTCTCTTCATATCCTCGTTGAGAGAGAGAGAGAAAGAAAGTAATAATTTAAACGCAAAAACAGAGAGCCACTTCTGTCCTGCTCATCCAAGGTGTTTTTGTGCTAAGCACGCTCCAAAAAATAAGACAGAAGGTGGAATTCATTCCTGCATAGGAACGAAAACTATAATAAAAGTACAATCAAACGTCAATTAATTGAAATTCTCTGAAAATGGGAGAGTTCTGGTTAATTTAATTTTCTGGTTAACTGAACCTCAAATAGAAAACCTTTTTTTTTTTTTTTAATCCTTGTTGAGAACGTTCCTAAAATGCTTGAGCCCCTTTTACTTGCATAACTACAAACCACATAGTGGATTGAATGTAAAGGTTCTTAGGTAATTCCAAATCTTATTGCTTCTTGAGATCATCATTATAAAGATCTTCTTTCTTTTGATCATAAAAAGAGATTCCAGAGATTGAGTTGAAAGTGTACATGTACCCATGACTGTGAATTTTTAGATGAATCCGTGATTTTGCTGTCTTTCTTGCATTTCACAATCTCTTGGGAAAGGGTAGCATAGAAAGCTGGGTAACAGAGAGGTCTGATTCTTTTGGCAAAATTCAGGTAAGTTGAAGTTTTGGTATGGTTGCATGCTAAAAGAAACTGACTTTAAAAATCCCTTTTATACCTGTTCGGTAAGTGTCAATAGTGAATAATTTTTTTTTATTATTATTATTTTTTTTTTAGATTTTTATTTATTCATTTGAGAGACAATGAGATAGAGAGCATGAGAGGGGGGAAGGTCAGAGGGAGAAGCAGACTCCCCGCCGAGCAGGGAGCCCGATGCGGGACTCGATCCCAGGACTCCAGGATCATGACCTGAGCCGAAGGCAGTCGCTTAACCAACTGAGCCACCCAGGCGCCCCCCCCTTTTTTTTAAAGATTTTATTTATTTATTTGAGAGAGTGAGAGAGAGAGAGAGTGAGAGAGAGAGGGCCCAAGAGGGGGAAGGGTCAGAGGGAGAAGCAGACTCCCTGCCGAGCAGGGAGCCCGATGCAGGACTCGATCCCGGGACTCCAGGATCATGACCTGAGCCGAAGGCAGTCGCCCAACCGACTGAGCCACCCAGGCGCCCAATAGTGAATAATTTTAATACAGTGCTTCCCATCAATTTTACAGACACAAATTAAAGACCATGTAAATTCCTTTGATGTATCTATTTAAACTTACTAAGAAAGCGCCAGGATTTAGGTTTCATGGTAGAACATGATGGCAGCTCTAAATTGGCTCCAAATGTCCTCCCTCCACAATGGGGCCACAAGTTGGCCCTCGCTCGGGCTCCATGTTCCAAGTTCCCACAGAACTTTATACTGTGCCACCTTGAGCTACCAAACAATAAGACCATATTGAATCAAAGTATTGCCCAACAGTAAGAGCCCTCTAGCCTTACACATCAGGCTTCCTGCCCTTTGGTGAAGACTATTGTAGAAGGAATTCCTGCACTGGGTAGGAGATTGGAAAAATGTCAGCTAAGATCATTTCCCATTCTAAATACCACGCCATGTACGTGCAAAGATAAGACCGGGCTTTTTGCTCCCTAAGTAGAATCTTTCTAAGTAGAATGTCTCTGTCTCTCTCTCTCACACACACACACCTCTTCTTTTTTTGGCGGGGGTGGGGGCAGTGAGGGGCATTACAATGCGCTCATCCTCAAAGCAGCCTAGGCAAAATCTAAAGCCTATTGAAATTGTATTATTTGCCAGGAGCTCTGTTAGCTAGTGGGCACACAGTAGGATTTTCCTAAAGAGTTCCATAAAGGACTGAATGAAAGTGAAGGGATCAGCCAGAGCTCACTTACAGACCTATAAAAGATCTCCTTATAGGCAGACTAATGATACCAAATGGGCAGTGTCGGTGTTTCTGGACAATGACTATTGAAAATGATGCAGTTGTCATACAGTAAAAATAGGACTTTATTGTAAGGCATACATATACCTCCTTATGTATTCACTTTATCAACAATTAATATTTCTTGGGCACAAATGTGGTGAGCATATATGGAGGATACATGTATTGAGTATATATTTTAGATCTCAGAATCTACAACTCAGTCTAGACCTTGCCCATGATCAGTGGGTTTTTCTTCTTGCTCATTTCGTCCATCTATCTGTACTGTCTGCTCTTTTCTCAGTATCTTCAACAGGTCTTGCCCCAAAGAAAGATAATGACACCCAAAGCATATTTTTCCGAGGGACCCCTCGGGGAACACAACAGACCTAAAAGCTTGGAGAGTTCCGCAGAGACGTTCTAAAGTGGGACACTCAAAAGCAGCGTTAAGGGACCCGAGGGTGATTTGCCTCCAACATCTGTCACCGCAGTGATTTCCAGGTGGGTGAATAGGACATCCTTGGTCAAAGGTCTGGACAAGTAGCCCCATCCCATTTGAAGTGCCCCAAACACCCTTCTGGCTCATTTGTAGAAGCAGCATCAGGAAGTAGTGAAGACTGTTACCTGCTAGTTCTGTGAAGCTGCCCTCCCGTTAAACACTGAAATAGCTTCCTCAGAAAAGGGCAAACAGGTCTCCTGTGCATGACTCAGTTAACTCATGCCCTGAGCGCTGAGCGACAGTGCGCTATCCTGATTCTTCACTGCACAAGACAAAGCATACCTATCAAAGGAGTTGCTGACTTAATGGAAATAATGCTTACTTGGGGGGAGGGGGGAGTCGGGGGCCTTGGAGGCAAGACTAAAGTGTGCGGGACTACAGCGTGCATTAATACACCTAACACCCAAATGTCTGACATGTAATGCAACTTACAGAAGGCTTCCTTTGAGTTTCCTTCTTTTTTTGACCATTCCTTCACATATCCGTAGCTGACATTTTATTTTAAGCGCCGACAATTTGTCGGGCACTTCATATAAATTATCTCTAATCCCTCCTCAGACCCGAAAAAGTGGGTCTCGTGTTGTCCATTCTGCGGCTGAGGAACTGAGGCTCAGAGTTCGAGCAGAGTCCAGTTGAGAAGGTGGCTCTTTCTGACTCCTAAAGATCGCTTTCCTCAGCAACAGGTTGCTGCTACATCACAAGGAAGTGGACATTTCTGGTGACTGTAAAGAACATTTGGACACTGTAGATTCTGACAAGTGCCTCGACTACTTCTAAACTTTCATTAAAAAACAAACAAATAGGGGCACCTGGGTGGCTCCGTCAGTTAAGCGTCTGACTTCGGCTCAGGTCATGGTGTTGGGGTCGTGGGATCGAGCCCTGCATCCGACTCTGCTCTGGGTGTGGAGCCTGCTTAAGGTTCTCTCTCTCCCTCTTCCTCTGTCCCTCCCGCTGCTCATGCTCCCTTTCTCTCTCTCTCAAATAAATAAATAAAATCTTTAAAAACAAATAAAAAAACCAAACTAACGAACTTAAGCATTGGCCATGCGCCTTACCAGGAGCCATTCAGGAATTTCCCAAGCTAAGCACTCCCCAGTCTCCCTTAGAAGGACTGACATCTGGATCATATTGGCAAGTGGGTGCTTTAAACATGAGAGAAAATGAGGAGAAAAACCTAAGACTGGATTGTTTCCACGAGTTCACTCACCAGTATCTCCCCAAGTACTCTGTTGTTTCTTCTTCTTCTTCTTTTTTTAATATAACAAGCTTGTCAGCCATCCTTTTTACTCAGTGAACAATGGCTTGTGACCTCCCAGGTAGCAAGTTCACAGGAGAAACGTATCAGTTATAATTAATGTTTACTAGGATAAATGTAAATATTTAAAAACACACAACAGTTCCAGGCACATGTGATTTCCATTTTATTTTATGAAACACTAAAAATCCACTTGTCCACCCCATTAATTATAAGCTGCTCTCAGCCCTGACCTGTATATAATTCCCTCTGACGTAAATTGGAACAAGGTGCTCAGAATGGAAGCAGCCTACACCCCAACTGGGCTACAAAATGTCAAGTTCCCAAACCTCTCAAAAGTGTAACCTGACATTTTTCTAAGATTAGAGGCAGTTTGTGAATTTCAAAAGAGGGCTTAAAGACTCACCACAGTTAAACCTACAGTAACTCCTGAAATATCCAAAGTAAACAAGACTAAGGGGGCTCTGGGGAAACCAAAACCTTGCTAGAAGAGAAGAAACACTCTTTAGTAGGTGGTATTTCTTTGCAGAAAGTAATGTATATGTGCTCGAGGAGAATTAAGAATGCAACAGTAAACTTTCAGGCCTGAAGCCCCCCAGAGATCTAAAGGAATCATGAATGGACCATGCAAAATGTTTCTCCTTTCGCTACACATGAATGATTGAATTTACACTGCCTATTAATCTTAAATGTTGAAGGCCAAAAAAAAAAAAAAAAAAAAAGACAGAGAGGGAGAGAGATGATTGGTTAAGTTTTCTAACAGTATTTTTCTTGCCACAATTATAATATGTGTTCATTTATAACATTCCCCCAAAGCAAAATGTCTGGAGAAGAATCTGACCACTAAGAAGCAGCATTCAGTAGACTGATCTTTCTAATCATTTTTCTATCATCTTAGCCACAAAAAATGGGATCATACTTCAGATTTTGTTCTGCAAGTTGTTATTTTAAATATAATATATTGGGTGATTTTTCATGTTCAAAGACTCCCATGCAAGTACTAACCAGACTCTTGTGATTTCGCAGGATTAATCTTAAGTACCTTTTAGTACAACCGAAATATTCCTGCCAGTTACCAAATCAAACAGAGCATGCAAGCTGAAGATTTAATAAATATTAAAATGTGAGCAATTTCTTTTTTCCCATCAGAGCGTGCATTGTCAATGAGGGCCATATTGCTCCCAACGGTGAGAAAAGTAGTTCTTGGTGGCAAAAAAAAAATCTTACTCTTTGTTATGTACAAAGAACAAATATACATAAATACACCATACGGTGGGTGTAGTAAAATTTCACGTGGTGGGGAGGGAGGCAACTAGGAAACCGTGTTTGAAAAGTCCCCTTGAAGGATCAATGATGAAAACAGTCTGTGAAACACAGGGCTACGGCATTGGACTTGCACAGAGTAGCCTTTACATCACTGCGATTCAAAGGATGAATTTTTCCGTTTTCAATGTCTCATCCTTGAATGAATTCCAGCCTGTTTCGGAGTTGGGAGAAACCGAGGTTCCAAGAAGCAGATCTACAGTGATTTTATTTTATTTTTTTTTTGGTGATGCACCCGTGGCTGGCATCTGTTCTGCCGCATTCTTACTGGAGACTCACTGGGGGCTGGCTCAGGAGGCACATGTTGGGTGAGAAGATGCTCTGAAGACAGAGGAAGAGACCATCTCTGCAAGGCTCTTGCTCTGTGCTGCCCCCTGGTGCCCTCTGGACGCCTCTTCCCGATGACCTGAAGTTGCTCCAAACTGACGGGCCATCTGCCCTCCAGTGTTTCTTGGCACCAACATGCAGGAGGTGGTCACATAGAGAAAAGAAGGCCCGAAGTCACAGATTTCCTTGCAGGAAGAAGCAAGGGTCAGGAGGAAGGAAAAGCCATGGCGCTGCTCCTTTGCCCTTTAACCCTGGGGGAGAGTGGGCCAGCTGCCCACCACCCAGCTGCTGCCGTCCTAGGCAACATGACCCACAAAGGAGCAAGGAGCCGCTGGAAATCTCCATCACTGTCTGTGGTAGGCAGAATTTCGAAAAGGGTAGCCCGAAGAGCTCTGCCCTAATCCGCAGGACCTATGGATGTGAGTGGTCACACCCCCGATCGCGTTGTATGCAGCACGGTTGACTTCGGGGCGGAGAGATGATCGGACGGGCCTGACCTGAGCACATGGGCCCTTAAAAGAGAAAGCTTTTTCTACCTGATGGTGGTAGAGGAATTTAGAGACGTCATGTGTGTGCAAAAGACTCAGTGTGCTATTGTACTTTGAGGATGGAGATGGCCACGTGAGAAGGAATGCAGGTGGCCCCCAGGAAGACAGAGTGGACTCAGCTGACGGCTATCAAGGAAATGGGGAGTTCGGTCCCCACACCGCAGGAAAACGAATCTGCCAGCAACAGGTGTGAGCTTGCCAGCAGATTCTTCCCCAGGGCCTCCAGATCGGAGCCGAGCCTGCCCGACACCTTGACCTCAGTTTTGCGAGACCCTGAGCAGAAAAGACTACGAGCCACCCAGACTTGGGACCTACAGAACCACGAGCTAATGAACAGATATGGTTTTAACTTGTAAGTCTGTGGTGATTTGTTACACAGCAATAGTCACGAATACACCGTCTTCCTTTCTCTCCTTGACAATCCTATCAATTACACCAGTGCAGAACATGCTGGCAATGTGGGTCTCCTAGGTCACAGACCCTGCGTCTGTGACAATCAGTTCAAATAAAGCTTCCAATCTTGGGCCTCTCACTCACCCTCTCGACCCTTTGAGAATCTACGATCAATCCTGCCAGTCAAGCCTTAGCTCTTGACCCCTGCTCTGATCAATGGTCCCTCAGGAGGACTTTCATCACCTTCCACTTAATAATCAAGTTCTCAGTGCCTCTGGCCACCTGGTTTACTTGGTGCTTCGCAGCTTCTCCAGCTCAGGCATCCAGCTGATGCATCTCACTCGGACTGTCTTCTACCTGCTCAGAACTCCGGAGGTTGCATCAGCCTCTCAAGGTCCCCAGGGCCTTAATTTTGCTATAATGGGCTGATCAAAGGATCACGGAAGGAACTAAATGGAAGTCCGAAAACTCTTCCACGCCTTAATTTCCCTAACTCTTCTGTAGGGCAAATAGAAGCAGTGACTGCGAAGTCATATGCTAAGGTGCAAAGCGAAGGAAGATTAGGCATCAGATGGGGCTGAACTTGAAGCTTTCCCAGTATTTTGTCATCTCCGGTACCTGCTACATATTTTACATCTCTCTAGGCCTCCTTTTCCTCATTTAGAAAAGAGTAGTAGTGATATTTCCCTCACAGAGCAGCAAGTAGGAATAAAACTGGTAAAAAGCCCAGGATCACAGAAACTGCAAACACTTTAAACGTCACCGTGAGAACTCAGGTAACAGTTTGCATAAAATGTTTTCAACTTTTCAGGAGGGAGCTTTGTAAATTATCTCTTTATCTCTTATCACAAGAAAAAAGCCACAGTTAACCTTCCCAAAGGCAGACTTTAGCCTGGACAAATTGAGTATCGTGTGACTCGGAGACAATCATTTCACATGGATGCCGTCCGTATGCATTACTCTGGCCAAGAAGAAGGAAAGAGTTTTAGGATTAGGAAGAAGGTTCGGCAGTTGCCATACCTGTAAGGATATTTCTATTGGTTTTTCTGTAAAGTGGACTAAAGCATAAGTCCCCTGAGGACAGGGCCCACGTGTAATTCACCATGGATAGCCACAGGGTCTGCTGTGGCCTCAGTGGGCACCTGACTTAGCCATGCACCCCAAAATCAGTTCCAGACTGAGGTTTATGCTGAAAACTGTGGGGAGCTCGACATTTGAATTTTTTCCCCTGAATTCTCTTATTTATGATCTGAGTAAATATAGGTTCCATTTTTCTTCAAACGAATAGATCTAAATACTTCCGTTACAGATCTGAAGGGGATGTTTGGGGGTCGGGGGCAGTGGGTCAGACATCTGCCAAATCTCCACGTTCTTCAACTTCTGGCTTCTGCTCAAATCAGAAAATAAGTCCCAAAAGTGTGGTATAAAATGGCCAATGTATTGCCAACTGTTTTCCTCCTTTTGTATTTCTGGCTCATTACCTGGGAAATATTTCCAATGTCCTAGTGGTCGCATCCTGTGCGAGTCATCTAACACCAACCGCTCCCTCCTGGATAGGAATGTTGGGGACATTTACTTCCAGATCTAAGAGACACCCTTGCCGAACAGCTTTTCTTTCTGTAAATTAGTTGTCATGAAAGTAACAATGGATGCACTCATCAGTCAAATTAAAGATCATCTCTCTGGAAGTGTGTCAAATGCAGATAAAGTATAAAGCAGCATTGTTGATAGTTTTTTAAAAATGTGAACTTAATGAATAACTTTGCTGTTAAAAATACAGCAGCCAGGGGCAATGAAGAATTCCCAGGGCTTTAAATCTACAGCCTTGGCAGACTTCTTAATGGCCTATGTTCAAGATATCCCTAGATTCCCTGACTTAAAAATAAAAATCTCAAAACCACAAAAGGTAGCATTATTATACTCTAAATACTCTTAAGAAAAGATCCTATTAGCTGATTTTTCAGAATTTGCTAAAAAGTGGACTGGTGCAATTTAGTCTCTCAATAGCTTGGCCTTTAAACATAATGCAGCATTATTTATTGCTTTACATTGTACATTGGGGTAAGGAATTTAACATGCTTTACAACAAACTACAGACAGGCCAAGTACCTTTCTAAACCATTAGCCTAGCACCGGGATCAACAAACTATAGCCCTCCGCCTGTTTTGTGTAGCCCACAAGCTATAAATGGTTTTTACATTTTTAAGTGGTTTGAGGGAAAACAAATCAAAAGAATAATATTTTGTGATATGTGAAAATTATATGAAATTCAAATGTCAGTGTCCAGTCATTTCTACCTATTGCTTATGGCTGAGTTGAGTCATTTTGACAGAAACTGGGTGGCCTGGAAAGCCTAAAATACTATCTGGTCTTTATGAACAAGTTTGCTGACCCGTGGCCTAGCTATATGTGGTACGAGAAGGGTTAAACTTCACCCCCAAGTGCCGGGGTGGCCACAGATCTTGGAAGTCTCATGACCTAGCTCGCACACTGTCCCATTACACTTACACACACATACACACACTTTTTCCCAATTATTGGGCTGAAGAAAGAGGGAAGTAACCAATAGCAGAGCCCACCTCCATTCTCTCTGGTTGTGGGAATATTCGGCTGGTTCCCTTTAGAGAGATGGAACAGGGGTATTTTAATCCGAGATAAAATCTACATAATAATTAGCAAGTGGTTCCTGACCTTTTAACCATGAAGGACCTCTTTTTTTTTTTTAAGGCTGGGTGCTGTGCTTATCATTTTTAAAATCAGTTTCACTGAAATGTAATTTACATATCAAAAACCCAACCAGTTAAAGTGTACAACTCAGTGGTTTTTAGTGTATTCACAGAGTTGTGCCCCCATCACCACTATTTAATTCCAGAACATTTTCATCACCGCCACCCCCCCCAAAGAAACCTTGTACCCATTAGCAGTCACTCCCCATTCTCCCTTCCTCCTGACTCCTGGCAAACGCTAATCTACTTTGTTTCTGTGAAATGTGTTTATTCTGGACCTTTCATATAAATAGATCACACAATATGTGGCCCTTTATGACTGTCTTCTCTCACTTAGCACAATGGTTTTTAAAAACCTCTTCACTTTTAACTTCATAAATTTCCAGGTTTAGAAGTATCTGATGAGGGGCGCCTGGGTGGCTCAGTTGGTTAAGCGACTGCCTTCGGCTCAGGTCATGATCCCGGAGTCCTGGGATCGAGCCCCGCGTCGGGCTCCTGGCTCAGCTGGGAGTCTGCTTCTCCCTCTGCCCCTCTCCTCTCCCTGCTTATGCTCCCTCTCTCTCCCACATAAATATTAAATCTTTTTTTTTTAAGTATCTGATGAAAATAGTCATTTCAAAGTAATGACTACAATTTCCTTTGAGTTTTTCAAAATGATAAAAAATAGCCCACAGGGCACCTGGGTGGCTCAGTTGGTTAAGCGACTGCCTTCGGCTCAGGTCATGATCCCAGGGTCCTGGGATCGAGCCCCGCATCGGGCTCCCTGCTCGGCGGGAAGCCTGCTTCTCCCTCTGGCCATCTCCCCTCTCATGCGGTTTCTCTCTCTCTCTCAAATAAATAAGTAAATAAAATCTTTAAAAAAAAAAAAAAATAGCCCACGAACCATTCTAACCATCCACAGGGATGCTGGGGAGTCTCGGCAATGCCACTCGGGGCATCACTCTGCCACCAGATGCTCATTCTGTCATTTACACAACAAATATTTATAAAGCGCCTGGTACCTGCCCAGTACTGTGCTAGACAGGCGGCGAGACAGGCCTGACTTCCAGATCTAGTTCTTCATGACCTTACTTTTCCCTAGATACTGGCTGGATCTGTCAACCCCTGAACATCTTATTGCCAACACATTGTATGTATTTTCCAGCACTTTTGTCTTTTCTGTAAAAATGATGTCATTTCTTAAGATGTTCAAAATAATTTCAGTTGCCTTCAACTCTGCAGATAGCTGAAGAAAGCTCCTGATTCTTCATTCCCTTCTTTTCCTACTTACCCGCCCTCAATTTTCTTGTCTTCCATCGTAGAACTCCTTTCTTTGATTATCACGTCGAGTCCTATAGCACGCACCAAGAAACTACGAATATCCGTGGAGTATCAGACGAGCAAAAGAACGAACTTCAAACCTTGGCCATGAATGACTTTCTTTCTCAGTTCCTAGATGCCCGCCATCCTGTTATTGCTCGCTCACTAGCAAAGACTCAGAATTTCCATTCCAGAAGTGCGCTAGGCGAAGTCTGTATAATCCAAGCAGCGAGAGTTAAAAATAGTGGCTTTCAGGTCACTGGGTATCAGAGGCCGATGGTATCTCTTTCCACCAATCAGGCAAGTCTCTCCCACGTACAGATCATTTAACTGTTGGACATTTGTACTTACTAACACTGCTTGATCCTAAAGGATAGAGTCCAAATCAAACACATCTGGGCATATTTAACCTGGAAAAATGCCCCCAGAAGGCCCTGTTAGCTTTGTCTTTGAAGTGCTGTCAGAGAACAGAGTAACTGCACGTGTTCTGTGCTGTGTAGAGGGGGCCAAACACAGGGAAAAGCAATAGGGAGACAGAGATTTCACGTGAGGACAAACCGTACCTGCGAACGATGTCCCCAGATTGGGAGGGGATTCTCCTGGGAGAATGCTACTGGGCTAGCGTTCCAGGTGTGCTAGTGACATTACACAAATTTAAACAGGACGAGGTACGAAGAAATGAACCGAAGACCTTTAACTCCCAGGGATGAAAGTCTGTGCCAAGGGTGGTGGGTAAGGAGTCCAGCTGGAGGGGAGGTTTAGTTTAAAACCACCATGATGGCTCAACCCCAAAGACTGGGGTGGTGCTTTTGAAAGTGATGAGGATGATGCCTCAGTGGCAATGGAAACATCACTGTTAAAGCCCTGATGCGGCAATTTAGCAAACAGAAAGGAAAGCATTAGCTAACATTTACAGGTAAATGTTAGAGACTTTTAACCTGTCCAGATATTTAATATTATATCCTTTTGTTTAAAAAAAAAAAAAGATGTTTGGGCAAAAGGCCAAAAGTAGCCTTTTGGAACGAAAAAGAGCAACTACATAGTCATACCTATCATTTGAATGGTAAATACTTACTCTGTATATATGGATTCTTTCTTAAAATAGATATAGATTCTTAACATGATCAGTAGACAAGAGCTCCAGGAGAAAATTTGAAATTTAAAAACACAAGGCAGTATGTGTTTTTTACAAGAAAATCATGACCCATAGGGAGGACTCTACCTTGACATTAATTAGGAAGAACACAATAATTTATTAAAATCTCGAAGCACTCTGTTGCTTTAGGCTGGAACTAATGAGAAATTGTCTTCACTTCTTGAAATGACATTGCATTTCTTGAAATTACACTGATTCAAAGTAAAAAAATTTCTTAGAAGGGGAAAAAACATGAATTGTCTCTGCTGTAAACACTTTTTTAAGACTGACAAATTTTTTCTTATATGGAATACTGCTTTCTTATCATATTACAACTTCAGGGGCTCCAATGAGATTTAGTAGCAGCTAGACTATTTGAAAATCCCTAAAGCTTCAATTGTGATGTTCTATTATGTGGAGATGACATTTTATCGCAAATAACCAATATGTTACATTTAAGAAATTTCGCTTTCCGTTAATTCAGTAATCCATACGTTTACCAGATTGGTAAGTAAGTTTTGTGCTAGGCATTGAGGAAAATTCAGACCCTCCACTGTACAGGTTTCAAGGACTTATTCAAAGAATTGCTTTTTAAAGAATTAGAATTTAAAGAACTGCAAAAAAATTGAAGTCTTTCTTTCTTTACTGGCATTTTATGGATTTCAGGGAACATTCAGCGGCTGTTAAAACCTGAGCAAATCAATCCCAATTTGTAAGAAGATACTGTAACCCTAAAAAGTCACCTCATAAGTTCTTTGCATAGGAAGGAATAAGGGAAGGCAAAGATGAGCACAACTAGGGACCAAGGTGACACTATTCAATTTGTCCCCTACATTGTACCTTTAAAACAGAGCTTTGTCAGGCAGTACTGGAAATTAGAGGTATGTTACTTTGAGGTCTAGCACCCCTTTGCTATATAGCTCCAAAAATAAATGAACCTCTTACTCTGCTCATAAGGACTGTGCAAATAACACAAAAGTGTGTGATGTTCCTAGAAGACAGATCTTTTTTTTTTTTTTAAGATTTTATTTATTTACTTGAGAGAGAGAGAGAGAAAGCATGAGCAGGGCAGAGGGGCAGAGGGAGAGGGAGAAGCAGACTCCCCGACGAGCAGGGAGCCCGACATGGGGCTCCATCCCAGGACCCCGAGATCATGACCTGAGCCGAAGGCAGACACTTCACCGACTGAGCCACCCAGGCACCCCAAGAAGACCGATCTTAAATAAAGTTATAATGCTCTAACTTCGGAAAGACTTTCTGGAAGAATACTAAATTAAGATAACCAGTATCATCTCCTACATGAAGGGCGATTTTAGCCTATGAAGAAATGTGTATTCGCATGTTAGAAGCAAAAACTCCTCTTATATAATCCTATCAACAAGGGAAGATCATTCTCTTGGCTCAGAGAGATACAATATTTCTTTCTCCAAAGCCTTTTCTCAACATAATCTACAAATCCTTTTGGGCACTTTTAAAACAGACTCAAGCATTTTCAAGTATTTTTTAGTACTATTTGTCATACTGAAACGAATACATTCACAAATGTTATTCTATTATTTGGGGAGTTGATCTGTATCTCAGTCTATTTTTTTTTTCCTTGGCAAACTGTCTTATTAAAACTCATACACTCCCAAGAGCCTTTGCGGTATTTAAGCGTCACTTGAGTTTAGTGTGCTGGGATCACAGGCGCATAGAAAAGAACAAAAACACTTCAGGCCACACCTTCATCTAGAAATAGCTATACCTCCAGGCAGTTTATAAATCTCTATTCCTGAGAAAGAAAGGCTTCATTCTACACTGGCTCAGCATTCCGGGGGGATTTGTAGTACAATACCACTCAATGGCATAACTTACAGGCAAGGCCATAATGGCTGTGAATTAATGATAACTATTGTCCAAATTTTTGAGCTCACTGTAACAATTTACATTCTGTTGCTAATAACACGAGGAAAGGGTGACAAATAAAAGTGGAATTTAAATTGTATAACTGGGGCGCCTGGGTGGCTCAGTTGGTTAAGCGACTGCCTTCGGCTCAGGTCATGATCCTGGAGTCCCGGGATCGAGTCCCACATCGGGCTCCCTGCTCGGCGGGGAGTCTGCTTCTCCCTCTGACCCTCCCCCCTCTCATGTGCTCTCTCTCATTCTCTCTCTCTCAAATAAATAAATAAAATCTTTAAAAAAATAAAATAAAATAAATTGTATAACTGATACAGTAATATGTCATTTTCACGTGAGGTTATAGTTTATGCTTTTCTCTGGTAACCTGTAATTGGGATGTAAATATAAAATACATATTTTAACTCTTTAAGCAGTAAGATACTACTTACAGTATTTCAAACAATATTTTCACCCTATTTTAATTCTAAAATAGAAAAATACATTTACATATTAAAATAAATATAAAATATATTATTTTTACCCTGTAAATATAATTTAAGGTAAAAAAATGTATTTTAGATAATAAAGTAATGATTCTTATATAATTTAAATTTTAAAAACCGACTGTATTTTCTCTTGCCTGTTTTGGAGTTCTTTAAATGTCTTAAAACCTCTACCATTAGAGAATTCAGTGAAACAAGTTAAATCAGAGGAATGTCCAGGATTGTGACAATTTCTCTATGAAACTCTCTATGCACATATAGATTTACCTCATTTTATAAAGATATTTTATTATTTATTCAATTTTATATCTGTTGAAATAATCATGATACCTAACATTAGGTGATAAACTATCAATACGAAGTAAACTAAAACCACGCTTGCGTGGTTTTGTTTTTAATTATGTGTCCTCAATTCATATAAGCTCTGTAACAGGCTGACATCTTCCTCCACTAACCACTAATTTTCAGCCATAAGGTGCAGAAGTGAATTTAAAGACATCGGTACTTATCAGAAGTGACCAGTCAGGCAGGCACCCAAACCTGCCTCATGGGAAGGGGATGCTCAACAAGTGCCTGCAACCCAGTGAGCTGACCTGAAGGCTGACATTCTCCTTCTCATCTACCTGGACCAGTAATTCTCAAACGGGGGGGGTGGATTTTGCCCCCAGTGGACATTTGGCATGTCTGGAGACATTTTTGGTTGTCAGAGCTTGGGTGGGTGCAGGGGTTGCTACTGGAGTCTAGCGGGTGGAGACCAGGGATGCTGCTCAACATCCTACTGAGGCACGAAGACCCCCCCAAAGAACTATCTAACCCCGGATGTCAATAGTGCCAAGGCTGAGGAGCCCTGACCCGGAAGAATCTAGATTGGGTATTGGGGAATATTCAGGATGCAAGTCCACAGAGCCTGGGAAGGTGTGTTGTGTTTATACACCACCTGTGCGTATATTGACGACGGAGCGGGATCACGCCTCTGTTTAACTCTTGCAAATGCAAAGGCAAGGGACTATGTTTGGGGGAAGAGAAAGAACATTTAAATAGTCGGCAATTCTTCACCCGGGATTAAATGTATCTATTCCCCAAAGTAAATATGCATGAAGTGTGGGTCTGTGGTGTCTCGAGGAAGTATCAATTCTGGGTTTCTCAGAGTATAAATCGAAGGCCAATCTAACGTTGAAAGATCTATTTGACACAACACTGCTCCTTTATTGCTTCTCAGTATTTTAGCCAGGGCTCAGCTAAAGGGCCAGCAATCACGGGGAAATTTGACAATTCAGCTGTGCACCAAGATAGGCCCATGTGGGTGTGAGAATTTTACCGGGGAGGTACTGAATACAGCCTCATTGGATTATGAATTATTTCTTCACCTTTTAAAAACCAATACGAATGAGATACCACTGCATACCTGCCAGAATGGCCAAAATAAAAACAGGGACACCA
Source organism: Mirounga angustirostris (assembly GCF_029215605.1). NCBI lineage: Eukaryota > Metazoa > Chordata > Mammalia > Carnivora > Phocidae > Mirounga > Mirounga angustirostris. The sequence goes on from NW_026991719.1 coordinate 7,435,500, forward strand.
CCGATGCTGGGGAGGATGCAGAGAGACTGGACCACTGAAGCATCGCCGGTGGGAACGTACGGTGGTTCGGCCACCCTGGGAAGCTGTTTGCACTTAGCCCCTGACCCAGCAACCACACTTTCCATCACAAAGAAATGGAAATTTATGGTCACACAACATCCTGTACACTGATGTTCACAGCAGATTTATCTGTAATAGCCCCAAACAGGAAGCAACCCAAAAATCCTTCAACAGGTGCACGGTTAAACTGTGGTGCATCCATACCATGGAATACTACTCAGTAATGAAAAAGATCAAACTGGCAAGACATGTAACAACTTGGGCGAACCTCCAGACAATTATGCTGAGTAAAAAACGCCAATCTCAGAAGGTCACATACTGTACGATTACATTTATATAACAGTCTTGAAGTGACAAAATTATAGAGATGGAGAACAGATTACTGGTTGCCAGGAGTTAAGGATAGGGGGACAGGGGTGGGTGAAGGGTACATGGGACCTCCTTATACATTGTTTTGCAACTTCCGAAGGATCTATAATTATTTCAAAATAGAAATTTTTTTTTAAAACCACATTTCTAGGGGTGCCTGGGTGGCTTAGTTGGTTAAGCATCTGCCTTCGGCTCAGGTCACGATCTCAAGGTCCTGGGATCGAGCCCCACATCAAGCTCCCTGCTTGGCGGGGAGTCTGCTTCTCCCTTTCCCTCTGCCCCTCCCCCTCCCCCTGCTCATGCTCACTCACTCTCTCTCTTTCTCATATAAATAAATAAAACCTTTAAAAACACACACGCACATTTCTACACTAACAGAGCCCTGGGAAACAAGAGCATCCAAATGGCCACATTCACAGTTTAGGGTTGGTCACGGTTAGTTCTTAGCCCTCGGTATGCCAACCCTATGGACCTCCAAAATACATCCTTCACCAATTCTATCTTTGTATTTACTGCTCTGCTTAGTCATTTTGTTTTTGCTTGAAGGACATAAACACATAAACACGAGTATAATTGTAATTTCAGTTCTGAGTAGAGTTTTAAACAGAAGGTGTGTAATACTGTAAAATCACGGAACCACTGTAAAGAATAAAACAGATGAAGAAGGAATGCTTTCTTGGATTATGTTATATGACAAAGACTCCTTCCTTAATCAAACTTTAGTCAGGTTCCCTCAGTCCTCCTCTTGACTAGGCCTCGACCTTGCCTCTATCCTTGCTGGGCCTCCACAGCCCAATGTTAGCGAGAATCCTGTTAGGTCAGCTCAGCGAGAATCCCCCCACTCTTGATATCTGGTCACCCTGGCCTGCCTTCGGGAAGAATCCTGTTAAGTTGGTTTAATAAGAATCCCCCTACCCTGATGTCTCCTCTTAATAGGTTTCCATCATGCTATAAATTTCTAGCTGTGGGGGTTGAGTCAGATCTCTCCCCCCTGTTGCTATCATGATAGTCCTGAATAAAGTCTTCCTTATGGTTTCAACAAGGGTCAGAAGAATTTTTCCTTCGCCACATGAAATCCAGTGGTAAGTGATCATGTCCATCAATGAGATTTGGTATTGTTTTAGCATATAAGGAGAACTTGTCCTATAAAGGTATACTTTTTGGCAACAAATTACAGTTTTCTCACACTTTACAGGGATTATTACACCCATGTAGGACATCACTCCACTGTGTGTGTGTGTGTGTGTGTGTATGCATGCCTCTGTATGGGTGGGTGTGTATTCATTCAGAAGCTAACAAGTGGAAATGCCCATAAAACCCAGACTTCCCTGAAATCTTGTTTCCAGAAAAAGGAAAGGTAACCTAACATTTCTTATATGCTTGATATATAACCAGTACTCTAAGCGCTTTATATTTCATTTTTCATATGTAGTTCTTCATTTACTCATTCCATAAACCCTATCAGTTGGTGACAGTATTTTCATGCACCAGTTTAGAAAGCTTAAGGAAATCAACCCAAGGTCAAAGAGCTAGCAAGTGGCATATCGGGGTCCTCACCCAAGGGTCTCCAAGATTGTGCTTCCAAATCTACTGCCTGGAGTGATTCTCTTAACTAAATAATAGTTTTATCACTGTCAAAATAATGTGAAACATCGTTGTACGAGACCTGGTGTTTTCGTGTTTTTGTTTTTGTTTTTTGTTTTTAAAAGAAAGATGCCTTGGTTCAAATGAAATCTTAATCAGAAGCCCAACGTTTTGGAAGAGCAGAAAAACAGAAGAAAACACCTGAGCTTTTCTTGTTGGAACGGCAGGGAACCAGAGGACGGCTCTCACTCCCTCCTCTCTTTCCTCTTGCTGTGTCCGGGCAAAGCCGCTCTCCTCCCAGCCCAAGCATCTCTGCGGAAGTCTTAGGGTTCTGAGGAGCGAAGGTGCAAAGACAGGTCACGGGACTACTACCACCGCAGGAGACTGTCCATGGAGCCCTTGCACCTCGCAGTCTATGAGCAGAGGCACCAGCACCAGTGGCCTTTGTTCAGTCTACCTTTTTGTCTAGGGAACCATACTGTGTCTCCCCAGAGAGCAATGGATAGCTGTACTCACTGTCCATTTTAAGAGATTCAGGTTCGCTCAGCTCAGGATCCACACCCGCAGGGCAAATCTACCTACCACCTACACAGCATCCAGCAGGGGCTGCTCTGGGCTACCCTGCAGGGCTTGGGGCTGGCAAGGAGACCTAGCGTGAACCTGAAGCTCATGCCGCTTGCTGGGCAGTGAGCGATAAAGACCTTTGTCTCTGACCCAGGGGTCTCGTGTCTTCTGCCAACGGCCAAGAAAACAGTGGCAGGCTAACGCGTTAGCCAGCAAGTAGGGCAAAGCCTCACACCCTGCACAAGTCTTGACAACAACCACTCTCTAACTTACTTAACACACACACAGAATGTACTCTGTATGAGGTGTTATTCTAAGTGAGAGACAAATACTAACTCACTTAATCTTCATAATAACCCTGTAAGAGAGGTAATGTGACTATTATTTCCATTTTACTGGGGAGGTAACCGCAATCATCATGATTAAGTAGCTGGATCATTCCCATAAAATGGTAAGTACTTGCTGTGCCTATTTATAAGCACTGAATGGTTTTCCGTATTCGAAGAAAGACTATACACTGACACGTCAGACCCATGCAACTCTTCCCTTCTGGTTGGAGCCCAGTCTTCACGAAGGCGGATACAGAACCACCCCAAGGGGCAGAAATATTAGAAACCACTCTTATAATTGATGTGCCCCGACATCTGCTATTTCAGAGGAAAAGTGGAGACTACTGCCTTAAAGACTTTTCCAGGGTCTTGAGTATTTAAAGTGGAACCTCTTACTTCCTTGGAAAATGGTCATAATTCCAACAAACCGAGTACTAACAACATGAGCGTCCTCCCAGAATTAGACCTTCAGTAGCAAGCTTTCAACACTTCGGAGGTTATTTGTGTCTTATTTTTTTTTAAAGATTTTATTTATTTATTTGACAGAGAGAGACACAGCGAGAGAGGAAACAGAAGCAGGGGGAGGAGAGGGAGAGGGAGAAGCAGGCCTCCCGCTGAGCAGGGAGCCTGACCTGGGGCTCAGGACCCTGGGATCATAACCTGAGCCGAAGGCAGACGCTTAACGACTGAGCCACCCAGGCACCCCGGTTATTTGTGTTTTATAAAGCTCAGGCATTTGACATTGCTGGCTAGAGAGCAGAAGACAGTGATAAACAGGCCCAGAAATCCGGACTCTGGCATGAGGGTCTGCGGGGAGCCAGCTCTGCCTTCATTCATATAAAATCTTTAGAAATTAGCTACTTTATGACAGGAGTCCCCTTCGGATGATTTCCAACATACTTGGGGACAGTCAACAAGATGTATCCCTCCGGTGAATGGTTATTATAAAGACAGATGGACTAAAAAATGAATATCAAGAACAATCCAAAATGAAGGATGTGAACAGACGCTGCACACGAAATGCTAATGGTTGTCAAATACATGCAAAGACGCTCAACATCATTCAGAAGAGAAATGGAAAGCTACACAGCGATCCCTCTCCTCATGTATCAAGTAGGCAAAGATGTAGAAGTTGGACAATGCACTCTCTTGGCGAAGCTCTAGAGAAGCGCTCGCACACGCTGGGGAGGCAAGTTCACTTATTTCCCAAAATCAGAAACCGCAGAGGCACCCTTGGACCCAGCAATCCCACTTCTGAGGAATCCTAATACAGGCACACCTGCCCCCCCCAAACTGATGAATGTTCGGGGCTTTTCTGTGCACAGCGTTTTAATAGCAAAAGATTGGCTATAACCCACGTGATCAGTATGGAAAGGGTCAAATAAATTAGGGTACGTTGTCAAGATGGAAGGCTACGCAGTTGTTCAAGAAAAGGAGGGAAGCTCTGCACACCGTTATGGAAAGATCTCCAGGGTAAAGCAGGGGATAAAAGGGTGCAAGTAGCGTATGGGAAAGGCCTCGATTTATGTAAGAGGAGGGAAAAATACCCGTGTCTGCCTACGAGAATCAGAAAAAATGCTGGGAGTCTACCATCAATCCCAAGAAATGGGTATCGCGCTCAGAGACATTGTGCTTCCCATCTTCGGGCAGCTTAGGAATGACAATGTTTATATACCCATTAGGGACTTCAGGAATCCTCCAACGAAGTTCTTCTTCAAGATGCCAGGATTTAAAGTAACATAAGGATAAGACAGACACTCTGATATTCTGAGTTGATGGTTTCAACCAACGTCCAAAGCCCGCCCCCCACCCGCACCCAGGAATCACAGGTAGGACTTGGGCCTAGGCCAGTGACTTTCAGACTGTTTCTTTGAATGATCCACAGCTAATCCGCAGTTTACCTGGCTAAAATTCGGTAGGTTTGGCAGTGCTTTGAAGGGGACGCTCCCTTCTTGCGTTTTCTGCATTCAGACAGGATTTGCAGGGGAGCTAACAACAAAGGGATTTAATTAGAAAACAAGAGCTTGCTGTCGGTGGCTTTTTGAAGGGGAACCATGAATATATATTCTTGTGGGCCTTTGCCTGATTACATTTGTTAATAAGGAATGCCAAAACATGTGCACCAAAAACCGTTCAAGGTCTTTTGGTAGCAAATTATACTTGTAAATTTGATGTAAGTTGATCACTGGAAGAACTCACACTCTTTGAAGATTTGAATTCATAAATGTATGAAAGAATTAAGTGGTTCTTTCCCCTAGTGATATAAAGTATTAAATGGCAGGGAAAAAAATGTGTTTGAAATCAACGGAGGAAATAATTCATTTTGAAAATTATCCCATAAAAATGTTAAATAGGAAAAATATGCCAGGCCAGTTTCTACTGGATAAAGAAAGTAGAAATATGCAATGGGCAAACTTAATGATGATGGGCTGGGCAATGTCCCATCAAGCGCTTTGTCTTCTGTAATGTTTTCGTTATTCCACTATGGCAGTCTTAGGCACAGTAATCTATTCCATCCATCCCCAGAGGACAAAGAAAGGGAGACTAATTCTGATCAGCAGAAAACTGGCTGGCCTTTGGAGCCTTTAAGAGGGCAGTGGCTCTTGATCAAGGAGAAATGAATGTCTTTGAAGACTGCATCTTAGATTGTTTTGTTAATACATAAAATTCTCTCTTTATCATGCAGAAGACTCATTTCAAAAGGAAACTGCAAGTCAATGAGGATTAGTTTGGCTTCTTGGAGGTCAGAACTAAATCTACAAAACGAATAAAAAGCTGCTGAAATAAACAAGAATGTGAAATTGCTCATCCGCGGGGATGATGTAACTAATACTGACATAATTTCCAAGCAGCAGAGCAAAACTAGGTCAAAGCATGTTGGCCTAACATAATAAGCATTTTTGCTCCCAGAATTTTACCATGTAGGCTGTGTCTGCAGGCATTAATGTCTTCTGTTATCAATGTTCGGGGCTGTCCCAAACAATTTATGTCTTATCACTCTCTTTGTTAGTTAAACCAAAACAATGTAGTTTACATGTGAACTATTCCATTCTGACAGCTGAAATGTTAGAAAGGGGAAATGTTAAAAATATTCAGGAAGTGTCTCCTCCAGGCTGAGAAGCACTGATCACTAAATATTCATTATTTAATAGTCTCCTATCACGGTTCTTCTACACTCAGAAATGTCTCTCACTCAGTTCTCATGACTCTTATTCCTTCTTTCACTCAGCCACATAGAAAGGGCAGCAGCATCCATCTCTTTAGAAATCCTCTTTAAACCTTGACCAATGAAAAAAACCTCCACTGAGTCCCTCAGTGAGTAGCCAATTTTTCTATTCTGCTTTCCCCAGATGCTGAGTAGAAGGACTCATCCTTGCTTCACCCTTCTATTTGCTCCATTTCATTTTCCTGCACTATTTCCACAAAGCAACCCTGATTAATTCGCAGAAAAAAGGACTCCCCTCACTCCTACAACTTTCTTCTGTGTAAACATAATCTTCTAAAGGTTTTACTCTCTGACATGTTCCCACTTATCTAAAATCAGAGCAAAGAATATGTAGACAAAAGTAGCACAAAATCCAAAGATAAGGCTATGTGACCATTTGAATTTTTCAGACGGTATTTGCTCCTAAAGGGGTACAGTCCTTCCTGATTCTTGACTCGCCAGAAACCATCGACCCACTGGAACTGTCTTGGCATTTATTAGCACACTAAATTAGACCGTAAAAAAAAAAAAAATTAGACCGTGATCCCCAAACACCCAAATTATATCTTATCAGAAGGCATGCGGTGTATGTAGTCAAAAGGCAGTAAGATGGGGAGTCGAGAAGACGCAGGTTCTAGAAGTAAACTTGCTCATACCTTTGCTCCCTGATGGAGGGTAAAGCATCCCTCCGAGTGAAAATTTCAGCCCACACATGCTACGCTTTTAACCAGTGCTCTCTGTGTCTCCTAAATAAATAGATTTCTAATATTTGGGGATGCTTTCCATTTCTCTGTTTCTTTATCTGGCCATTCATCCAGGTATTGGCAACTGAGCAGGGCATTCAACGAACGGCGCTTGTCCACAAACAGCTCCTTTCCTCTGAATTTTTGGGGAAGGCCACTTCAAAATACATACAACTAAAGCCACACTCGGCCACTTGACATATGACAGACAACACAGTCTACTGCGTGGGCCCTTTGAAAATGTATTCGTCCCGTTGTCTCCATAAACCAGTAAATGTCTCAGAAATTTCTATTTCATCATTTTAACCATAACTCTCAGTCTGTCACACCCAGAAGCAGTGAAAATCCTTTGTCCAGCATATGTCTTGAATTTCGTAGAGAAAATGTGGCTCCCATATGCGCAGAATAGAGCAGAAGACTTCGGTCTTCTCTCAGAAACAATCTCCCAGTTGCTGAGAGACCTTGGGCATGCCCCTCACCTGGCAAAATAAACCAACTGCACATGGGCCAAAGGCCTAACACGCCAGGTTGGGCTCAATGAGAGCAAGAAGGAGATTCCATCGTTGCTTTTAGGCTTTGAGCTATGGGAGGACACATCCCATTTCTTTTTTTTTTTTTTTAAGACTTTCTTTTTTTTTTTTTTTTTTAAGATTTTATTTATTTATTAGAGAGAGAGCACATGAGAGGGGGGAGGGTCAGAGGGAGAAGCAGACCCCCCGCTGAGCAGGGAGCCTGATGCGGGACTCGATCCAGGGACTCCAGGATCATGACCTGAGCCGAAGGCAGTCGCTTAACCAACTGAGCCACCCAGGCGCCCGGACACATCCCATTTCGTAAGCAGTTCTGCAGCCCCATCAGGGAGGGGATAAGCTACACTGCCTGCCACGTTCCCGGCTCTGTCTACACCCAGAACACAACCACACGGGCTACATGGTCAAGTAACAGCGAACTCCTCTGGTTTTTCTCTAATGTCAATCCATTCAGTCCTTGCTATTCCCCAACCTTTCTTCCTCTTGAAAATGCTTCCTGGATCCCTGCTCAGCGGGATGCCTGCTTCTCCCTCTCTCCCTCTCCCCCTGCTTGTGTTCCCTCTCTCGCTGTGTCTCTCTCTGTCAAGTAAGTAAATAAAATCTTTTAAAGAAATAAAAAAAAAATTTTAAAAAGAAAATGCTTCCTGGAAAATGCTCTTTCCTGCTAAAATTCATCTAGCGTGCGTCCATAAAATATGTAATGATTCTTCTTGTGTGCCAGGCACTGTGCCTGGGCCCGGGGATTTAAAGGTAATTAAGATGTAACTCTTGCTCTTGAATAACTCAGTCCCAAGATAGGCAGACAAATGATTAACTGGAAATATACGTACCATTTCCAATACGTGTGTGGATAAGAGGAAGCGCCAGCTTTTTTCTTTCCATTTATTCTAATCCAATAGACAGCGCTGAGCTTATGAAGAGCATCCTTACAAACAACCCAAACCCACAAGTACCATCACTCCCCCCAACTGGCCCCTTGTGCTTTCCTGGCTGTCACTCACAAAGACTCAGTGAGTCCCCAAGTTGAGGCAGGATGCCAAGAAAAGAACAAGTGAAGAGGTCGGACCCACGGGTGGACATACCAGCCAGTCCCATCTGCCAAAGGCATGACCCTGCCCACAAATGTCCCGGAAAGGGCAATCCCGATTTTTGCAGATCCAGGCTCTACCGCCTGCTTTTTCTCCAAGGTAGGATTCATCTTGAGGTTTGAAGGGCTAAGCGTCATGAGCTTCAGCTCATACATATTGCTTCTCCCCCAACACCTGCCAGAGACCATTGTCTAGAGGAAGTAGGAGTGTGGTTTGGAGGTGGGGCAGGGCAGGAGGGAAAACTGGGCAATTACAGAAACTCAACTCACTGTATATTTGGATAGGGAGTCCCAGTGAGACCCAGAAGGTATCAGAAGGATGGAGAAAGAAAGGTGCGAACTAGTGTAAACTTTTCCTACTTCAGATATTGCCAAGACTGGCCTATTACCCAAAGTATGGTAACTCTTTTTCTCCTTCTGTGGTCCCATCCTTGTCCTCAAAACTCAGAACTGAATCTGACATTAATCAGATTGGTTATTTTTTAAGATAGTGAGTTCTGGAAATGGAATCATTTCTCATTGGAAAACCTCCTGGGTTTCAAACTCTTAGAGCATAAAGCCTTCCTGGATTGGGGACTGCTTTGGAGTCAATTTTCTCTATTGATAAAAATTGGTTAGGGTCCCCTGGGTGGCTCGGTCAGTTAAGCGTCTGCCTTCGGCTCAGGTCATGATCCCAGGGGCCTGGGACCGAGCCCCGCATCGGGCTCCCTGCTCAGCAGGGAGTCTGCTTCTCCCTCTCCCTCTGCCTTTCCCTCTGCTTGTGCTCTCTCTCTCTCTGTCAAATAAATAAATAAAATCTTAAAAAAGAAATAAATTTAAAAAATGAAAATTGGTTATATTACTACTTAATAATTATGATAAATGTATTTTAACTAGGAACTCATAACTTTCTACAAATGGATATGTAGCTAAAAATTCACTAAACTTCACAAATACAAATCATTTGTCAAGTCTCCTAAGGTCAAGAAAGCTTTGGCTACCAATTTATCAAGTAGATTCTTATCCATACAAATGTAGTTATTAATAAGCAGGCATTCTGCCCATGAATAACTTACATTGTGCTTCAGGCACAATAAACTATATATCAGATCAAAAGTCTTTTGAGGGCAGGGATCATATTAAAATCATGTCTGTAGCCCAAAAAGGCATATAATAACCACTTAAAAAACCTTAAATGAACGGACTACTGGATATATTCCTTCTGTAAGTACTCAGCAAATGTCCTTGAATAATGTAAGGAATGAAGGACAGCCTCTCTATTATACTCATCATAAACAGTTGACTGTATATAAAACCTTCAAGTCCATTTGCATTACAAATGATCAGTACATCTCTTTTTTGTTTGTTTGCCTTTTTAAGCCAAAACTTCTTTTATAGCACAAAGCAGGTAAGTTCTTAGTTTTGTTTGTTTGCTTTGTTTTGTTTTATTCTAGGAAAGTCCTCTCTCAACATTTTTTTTTCAGTGCCTCAATTTTCTGACCTTTCTGGAGGCCATTAACCATCCTAATCTGTGTGGTATTTTCCTCCAGGAGGGGAAAAAAGGTCTTGTGGATCCAGAAGGGTCCCTAATATTTTGTCCTTTCATTTAAAGAAATTTCTAGAGCATGCCAGCTTATAAAACTAGGTAAGCAACCTTCTAGAACAAAACCCCCGAGATGAGTTTCATGTGAAATAAAAGGAGTTGATAATGAGCCAGAAAGAATCATGTTGATAAAACTGTCCCATTTCTAAATGGGATATTAGATTCCTGTTTGACCTGGCTTTGTAGCCCTTTCTTTAATCACAGCGTATCTGATATTCTCTTCCTTGAATGAACTCATTTTCATCGTGGCTTTGGTCACAAGATTAAAGAATCGCTAACTAATTGTTCCAAGTAAGCAGAGCAATTCTCCCGGCCTCCGATCCCGCTCCCAGCAGCGGCGGCCGCTGCCCAGCCTTCCATCATAGACACTTCAAGCCTGACCTCTGCAGGTGGCTAGCTGAAATGCACAGCGCCCAATCAGATCGGGGTCTTTCTTTTTAAAATCCCACCAAGTTCTGAAAATGCAAACATTCACACTAAGTGTAACAGGGAGATTGATCATGTGTTGGCTTTCCCTTTCGTTTCATAAGTTGCTTTTTGGAAGTAGCCACCGTTTGACTGAAAAGCATTTAAATTTCATCTGCAAAATACACTGGTCGTGGCTAACCATGGATTCTCTTTGCCTTATCGAGAAAAATCCAAATGATTCGGATGAACTGGGATCCTCAGATCATGCGGGTTAAAAATGTCCTTATCGGCCCCACCTTTTTCTAATCAAATTACTCTTTGTCCAGTGACCAAATCCCTCCCCTACTCCACGAAACACTGTGCAGTCCAGGTTGCCATAGCTACCTTGGATGTCTATTTACCACACAAGGGATCAAAGCCAGGAGACATCCACATACACACTTAGCCTTAAAACTTGCTGGAATGTCTGCGGATAACATGCACCTACCAGTTAAAGGATTTGCCCACAGCCTATGCGGTCCCCAGCCAAGCAAACTAAGAACGCACGTCATAACGAATGGCAAGGAAAAGCCAACTTGAATATTTCAAAATGACCAATAAGAATCTTGAATCTGACAGCAAGTCTTGTGATTCTAACATTCCCTGCAAAGGAGAGATAGCAGGGAAGACACGAACATCTGAAGACGCTGGACCTCCACACCGACCTCCAAACCATGTGCAAAAACTTGGAACAGCTGTTGAAAGGGAACATTTCTCAGATACCTATTTTAAATTCCGGCTGGGTACAGTATCTTTCTATCTCAATGTTGGGACAAATGAGAACAGAAATGCCTTGTCAACTTTTATAGGCTTGACTTTCAAATGGAGGAAACCGTAAAACATACTTGGGATACTAACGTGTTGGTTACAGAATCGTAAGAAAAAGGGATGCTGTAGGGGAGTCCTGTTTTAAGCCCTAGCACTTCGAATTCCAAGCCTCGGGCGCACAGGTAGCCTGCCTTTCGGAGTGGGTAGGAATCCTCCTCAGAATTGCACCTAAGCTGCTGCCTATCTTTATACTTGGCCCGTTCTCTGCCTTCACCTCACCATTTGCTCAATGAGGATCAAACTGCCACCTCGTTCTCTCCTGGGGATGTGACAGAAAATAAACAGCTCATGGTTCCTAAAGGACTTTCTAATCCTCAAAGGAAAGATTAATACAGAGACATTCATTATTAAACCAGATGTCCTTGGGCATTTTAATTCCAATCCGAAGAATGCAAAACAGGCCAGTCACAGCTTCCTTGTAATAGCACCACGCTAGCCTTGCAGGAATTGAGCAGCTGCTTAAAGCTCTGGCTAACTACCTCCTTTTCCCCCTTCACACTCTAAGGCAAAAGGCGATGATCTGTCTTAGTCTATCGCAGATAAGAGTGTGCGCCTTCTTCCCTTGGAGTGTTTTGGGAAGTCATCAGGATATTAAAAAGGCAAAATAGGTCTGGAGAAGCTGCTCTTCTTTCTTTCTAGCTTGAGACAGAATTATTTGTTCTTCTGCACAGGGACAATGAGCGGTGCGCTATTTGGGGAGGATATGTGCAGTTGCAAGAATGCCACAGGCAAACCTGTTGTTCTTGGCTGGGCCTCCCCAACAGGTGGCCATGCCTTTCCTTTCGCCTGGGAACAGAGCAAATTCCTTCTCAAGGAAGTTTCAGGAAAGTTTCCCATTTATGATCAGAGTGCGGAGAAAGATTGGCACACGCTTTGAACTTACTGCCTGATAAAGGCAAATCAGGTTTACACTTTTCTTTTGTCCTCACTCAGCGTGACCTTAGGAACCCTCAAATAATATTAACCTTCCATGCGTTTCTTCTTTTTTTTCCTGCCACCCTGGCAGAGAGCAAAACCCCTCTGAATCTCCTCTCCAGGCAGGCAGCTTTCTCATTCTGCTGGCAGCTCCTGGCTACCTGATACACCTAGTACGTGGCAGGGGTCTCTTGGCTGCCACACCATTGTTCCGCATTGTGCAGCCCTGGGGACGGATCACTCCTCGGAGAGGAGATTGGATTTCTTTGCCGAGCTGATGACACACGGACCTATTTGGTAGTTAACACTGCGAATCCGGCCGGGGCTGCCGGGCTGGGGTGGCAGATCGGCTGGTGGGTGCGATTCACCCAGCCTGGACGCAGCAGTTTGCCCCAAGAGAAACTCAAATAAAGTTAGGCTTAATCCACACCAGTAACTCCACCACCTCATCCCCTCCACAGCTGCTGTGGAACAAGGTGTGAGATGCTTGAAACGCTGGACTGCCCCCTATTCTTTGGATGAGCAATGACTCTCCCCGCCTTCCGCCTACCCACAGCCCCCCACCCCCTCGGAACAGGCCAAAAAATTACGAGACACACAGAGTCAGAGGGTTAAAAAGTCGTTCAGTCACTGAATGACAAAGGAGTTATTACATGGGTACCCTTAAAACTTCAATACCGGGCTGAATTCCAATTCACTCGAATGCCACGACGCGCCAGGCATGGGGGAAATCATGCCAAGACGGACAGCATGCCTCTGGCATCAGGCTCCGGGAGTGCCACCATCCCACAGGGATTGTGTGGGAACAGGGATTCTGAAAACTGAGCTCAGACACCACCAAGGAGAGGACAGGTGGCCCTGCACAGGATCAAATGACTTCTTTGTTCCAGCTAAGGACCTTTGTCAAAATTGTTTTGCGCTCCTCTTTTTCCTTTTAGATCCTTTCCATTTGGGCCTCTTGCTCCTTCTCCCCCACCCATCCGACTGCTCGGCATAAAAAGAATGGGGTCGCTCCCCTTCTTTTTATGTTCAGGTTTGCAGAACTGAAAAAAACTCAGCCTCGGCCCCAATGTCCAGCAAGGCAAGGGCAATTCATTGAAAACACACACCGCACTTGCTTGTCTAAATGGGTTTTTCCGCACTCACAGCAACTTGCCAACCACGCTGCTTAGGGAGCAATCAGCAGAGGGTCCTGGCGCCCGTCTGTTGGGGGGGCAGGGGGGGCTCTGCACCACCTCCCGAGGCGGCAGGAAACAGACAGAAAGTTCTAAACCCCTCGCCCTGGCCCCAAAAGGGAAAGTTTGCTTCCTATGCAAATCACCTCCCTCAAAGAGCTCAGGGTGGTGGGTGCTGAACCCATTTAGAAAAAAAAAGTGAAGAGCTTTTTTGGTGGTAGTACAGATGCTAACTTTTCCCACCCAGATTCACCGAGAGCTGGCAAAAGCAATTAACACTCCTCTGGTAATTCTCTGCCCTTGCCAGCCTCCCAGCATGTTTTCCCAATCTTGTCTTCCCTTTCTATGAGTAGTGATCTTGATATTCATATATTGACATAAGAGTCTTCCCTAAGTTTGAATAAGTTGTATATCGCACCCTTTTTTTTGGCTTCATACACCCACTTTTTTTCTTTTCCTTTCTTACTAGCAAAGCTATAAACCTCTCTGCCTGGGCTGATAAGGAATTTTATCATTCTGCCCCGAAGCCACGGAAGAAGCTGCCCGCTTAGAATTCCTTTCAAAGACTCATTTTAAGTCATCCCGAGCCTTTCTCAGCTCACTGCTTCAGGGTTGTCTTCTCACGTCCAGAAGCAACACAGTTTCAAAACCGCTAGAACAGAAAAATAAATCTGCATTTTTCTGGAAGGACTGTCTGTGCTCACTTCAGGCTGGTTCCGCCTTCTCAGCCATGAACACAGTTAAGTGCTCAGGATGAGAAGCCAAAATGAGATCAGACGCCCCGTGTAATTCTTTTTCAGGATATTCAGTTATCTTTAGTCTAATCCAAAGCATAGGATAGAGGCTAAAAGCCTGAGATGAATCCTGCACAATACATTCCAGCGACTGCAAACTGGAATTGATTTACATATTCTACAAACCGCTTTTAAGCCCTTTACAATGACTGGCTGACATCACCAATCACAATTAGAGGCAAAGTGGGGAAGGGGGTAGAGGGGTGGGGGGGCCCTCAGAAAATCGGCTTCTTCGGTGCCCTTAGGAAAATGCAGCCCGGTCTTTACGCCAAACGGACGGAGTTGCACGGCATCTGCCAATCCGGCAAGCTCGCCGGAGTAGCATCGCAGGGGTCCCAGGCTGCGCCCTCCCTCTCCCCACGCCTGTGCAGCCCCGGGTGCTTACCTGCCTCATGTTTAGAATTCCATGACCCATCCGGCAGGGAGCGAGCTGCCTCGAAGCCCACGCCGCGCTCTTCAGAGGGGAAACGCCAAACCCAACAAGAAGCCCGCGAGACAAAAGCAACGCAGTGAGATCCACAGGCAGCAAAGAGCACGTTTTCTTCCTTTTCCTTTGATCTGTTGCTACACGCACTCTGCCCAAGACAATGTCAAGTTTCTCCAGCTTTTCTTCCCAGCCTATGAAAAGTCGGGCTCCGGGAAGCGAGGACCGCCTGGCTCTTATTTCAAATCGGGTCTCAGAGACGTCGTAGGTGGCTGCCTCGGGCCCCGGAGGAGCCCCGCCAATCAGGAGGAAGGGGTGGGTCCTGGGAGCCAGAAAGCCCGCCCCCGCCGGGATTAGAGAGCTTTCAGGGTTTAAATGGCTGGAAGCAGCTGAGACACTGCTCCCAAAGTGGAGGATGAGTTCTAGTCTGATCTCGCTGCTCGGGGCTGCTCAAAGCCTAACTAACTAGCGTCGGGCCTTAAGGCCTTTGCCTTGTAGGAGCGCCCTAAAAGCACGAAAGCATTTGGAAGGGGCACGACTATTTCAGCCAGGAAAGGGCAACATCCAGGACCCGACCATCTTTTTGGAAAAGGGTATCTAGCCCCGAAGTCCTACTGCGGCAAAGCCACTGGGGAGGAAACCAAATTGTTATGCAGAACACCTTGGGAGGAGGGTGGCACCCACCTCATTTCCATATAGATGAACTGTATATCCAGGCTCAAAACAAATCTAAATGGGAACTTGCACACAAATCTATTGAAACACAACAGATGACCAAGAATCTTTATCTGTTGAGGGCCCAAGGCATAATTTCAGATAATACTGTTATTAGAAAAAGAAACACGGATGTTTCGTCAAGCAGACCATTTCTAAGGTAAGCCTATCTACCTTTCACCACGGCTCACCTTACCAACAGAGCGGATCCGGTGAACTTATGAGCAGGGACTAGCTGGCCATCATCTCAGTAGGATGGGAGGAAAGCTAGCTGGCTTCTTATAAACTTAAACCCAAACTTAAAAAGAATCCCCAAAGTGGGTTTTCTTGACTCCACATAAACAGCGACTTTATTTGACTCTTAGCCAGTGTGATTTCAATGCAAATCTACCTTTGGATTTCAAAAAAAGGGCAAGGCGAGCCAAGACGACTTTGTGTACCACCTGTGCTATATTTTGTTTCCCAAAGAAGTGGCCAAAATTGGGCGCCTGGGTGGCTCAGTCGGTTAGGCGACTGCCTTCGGCTCAGGTCATGATCCTGGAGTCCCTGGATCGAGACCCGCATCGGGCTCCCTGCTCGGCAGGGAGTCTGCTTCTCCCTCTGACCCTCCTCCCTCTCATGCTCTCTGTCTCTCATTCTCTCTGTCTCAAATAAATAAATAAATAAAATCTTTAAAAAAAAAAAAAAAAAAGAAGAAGTGGCCAAAATTTTGTGAGGCTAATTCAGTGAATATTTTTAAATTCTTGTATGAGAGGCAAAAATAACAAGTTAGCAGATAATGAATGGGCAGTTTCAGGAGTGTCATCTACATGGGCTTAGTAGTTACGAACTCTGTCCCGTTCTCCGAAAACTTAGCAGCCCAATGTCTGGACCCGGAGGTCCACAACCCCCCACCAACCCCCCACCTTAGTAGGCGAAGGGCCCACCTGGTGACTCAAGCTGACTTGTACTTATTTCGGAGCCCTTCATTATGACCTAGACCAACCTCAGCACTATTGCCCTTTGGGGTCGGATCATTCTCCGCGGAGGGTGCTGTGCTGTACGTTGTGGGATGTTCAGCAGCACCCCGGTCTCGGCCCACTAGATGCCCGTGGCTTTCTCACAGCCATGACAATCAATAATAGCCAATTACCAAATGTCCTCTGGGGGGTGGGGGTGGGGTAAAATCATGCCAGACTGAGACCCATGGATGTACCAGCTCTGAAATATTGGTTCTCAAGCTACAGTGTGCAAGAAAACTTCTGGGGAGACTGTTAAAAATGCAAATCCCAAAACCCCTGCTCTTGTTCCAAGAGAATCTGATTTGTTGGTTTGAGGAGGAGCCTGGGAATCTGCATTTTTGCGCCCCCCGCACCCCCCCCCCGCCCTCAAAGGACTCTGATTCACTTTGAGATATACTGCACCTGTTCCTGCCCTAGGTATGCCCTCAGCCCCAGGACATAGGGAGCTACCCAGAGCTGCTGCCATTCAGTATCACTTGAGTTAAATCCCAAGGTGCATCTCATTTCTCACCTTCAACAGAAGCTTCTCACAACTGCGTTTGCCTTCTGCGGTCATCATCTCAAAGGTAAACGTGAGCTGGGATTTCCTCTCGCCATCACTGTGCCCTTTCCAAGTTTCAGCCATCCTTCTTCTCCTTTAGCCCACTCCCCTACCATCCTACAAGGTCACATGTCACATGTTCTTCTGTGCGTTCCCCAACACCCAAGACAAATTGATCCCTTCCCTCTAAGCTCATAAAGCAGTTCATAGACACCTGGTGGTGTGCTGGTAAATGTTTAACAACCAGCTCTCAGGAAAAAAAAAAAAAAAAAAGCCAAGATTTGTAGTAGCCTTTGCCAGTTTCCATGCTGCAAATACTCCCTCCTTTCCCACCCTGTGTTCAGGGCACTGAACACAGAGTTGGAAAGAGTGGTGCCGAATCAGGAGATGGTAAGCACCAGCTTGAGCCAACCATGATACACCTCTCCTGTCACTTCCATGGGATACTGTCATCCTCCGCTCTCGAGTCCCTCTCTCCTATTAGACCATGACACTCTCAAGGGCAAGAATGGTGGCCCATTCATCCTTGCAAGCCAGCCCCTTGCACTGTACCTGCTGCGGAGTAGGTGATCAACCAACGTGTGTGGGGAGCAAACGCAAGGCAATGGGCCACTTCCCCGAGACATGGACACCCATCTGACTGCTGCCACTGCCGCAGTGAGGAAGGGAAAAGACTCTCATAGAAACTTAAGCTCTGACAGTTACCGTTTTACCATAATGTCATATCTATTCTGTACTGACGAAAACAATAAGCACAATGCCATCTTCCATCCTAACACGCCCACAGCTGAGCGCCATAAACAGACCAGGGTGAAACACTAGAGGCCAGCCTTCTAAAACAGAACCTCAACTTCATGGACATATTTGTGAGATACCATAGTTTTTACGTTTTTATATGAAGGCATCCCACACTTTTGCATCCACATACTTGCACATTCTATCAGCTATAGGTTCCAAAGAGCTCCAGGAGGAGTATATACAATAACCCCTGGGAAGTCTATGGAAGGGCATTTCCTCTGGTAAGAGAGACAGTAATTGGTGATGGTCATCTCTACCACCTTCTCGTTATGCACTAAGCCAGGAATGCTATGGTGGTATCATTAACAAATACCACTTACGAGTGCCTACTGTGAGCCCAGCATATTGCCAGGTTCTTCACAAACGTGCGCCATTTACTCTGCACCAAAATACCAAAAAGTAGACATCACCATTGTCGGGCTATGATGAACAGACGAGATCAGTGAGGCAAGGTAAATAACCCAAGATCTTCTTGTTATAAATTGCTATACCAGGTATCAAGTGTTTGGGATCAGAATAACTCTGCTTTCTGTTGTAAAATGTGCTGTCTCCAGAAGTGTCCAGGAAACGCCTAAAGAAAGAGGATGGTGTAGGGCGCCTGGGTGGCTCAGTTGGTTAAGCGACTGCCTTCGGCTCAGGTCATGATCCTGGAGTCCTGGGATCGAGTCCCGCATCGGGCTCCCTGCTCAGCAGGGAGTCTGCTTCTCCCTCTGACCCTCCTCCCTCTCATGCTCTCTCTATCTCATTCTCTCTCTCAAATAAATAAATAAAATCTTTAAAAAAAAAAAAAAGAAAGAAAGAGGATGCTGTAAAAAATGAAGTCTTTTTCATTTATAAGTAAACAAATATAATTTTTAACACTTCGAATGAAATAAATGGCCCCTTGGGGGTTGTCCACTAAGTGAGCATTAGATCCACTTATGGGGAACAGTGTAAGCAAGTAAAGTGAAACAAGTAAAGACACTTGCTTCCCCAAAGGAGAAGATGTCCTCTTCCGCAGCGTGTGATTAACAGTGTGTGCAAGGCCCCTGGGTGGCTCAGTCGGTTAGGCGTCTGCCTTCGGCTCAGGTCAGGATCACAGGGTCCTGGGATCAAGTCCCGCATCAGGCTCCCTGCTTGGCGAGGAGTCTGCTTCTCCCTCTGCCTCTGCCTCCCTCGCCCCGCTCATGCTCGCTCTCTCTCTCTCTCGCTTGCTCTTAAATAAATAAATAAAATCTTAAAAAAAAAACAACCGTGTGTGCAAATGGCAGCTGAAGGCATGTTGTAGTGTAAGGTAGCTAGGCAACAGTCCTGTATGGTTATGTGCAGGTTTGGTTATAAACAGACCTGCACAGTGTCACATAGGTGCCTGGGCAGGTGGCCCTGGGCAGGTGGCCCTGGGCAGGCCCTCCTGGATATGGCTAGGCATGAGCATGGCACCTCACAGGAGAGCTAGCAGGACCTGCACCGCCTCATTCTGTGTTCTATTAGGGTCAAAGCATATGGGATTAGCATTTGTGTAAATAAATCGTGGTTGACTATCAGTAACTTTGTATAGTTTATTGAAATATGTGTCAGGACACATCATTGAAAGTCAGTGAAAACCAAGCTGAAATTGCCTGGTCAGCCGCCTGGGAAGTGTGCTTGGTGCAAGTACAGTCTTTGGCGTCTATGAAAGGGGTGTATTTCCTCTCCTGCAGAGGTTCCAGAAACCTGGTGGCTTTATACTTCTGGTGGCAGAGCAAAATCTGAGGAATACTGTATTTGAGGTAATGAGTGAAGGCAGTTTAAGTCGACAACGACAGAAGGCCCTGCTTAGAAAAAAAAAAAGAAAGAAAGAAAATCCCACCTATAATCTCACCTATAATTCTTACAGGAGGTCATAAAAAAGCAACACGTTTCTACTCATTGGACGTAGGTGCTCATTAAGCCAGTTTCTTTGAGTTGGTTGATGGAGGTAACGTGGCATACCAGGAGCACGGGTCATAGATGCAATTTGGAGTCCATTTTTGGTGTCGATGTGGCCGGTAAACTCGCTGATGGACTTCAAGTAAACCAACTGACATCTTTAAGCCCAAACTTTTCAGGGGACAGTTGGGCAAATTATGGACTGAATGTTTGTGTTCCCCCAAAATGCAAATGTTGAAATCCTAACCCCTAATGTGATGGTATTAGGAGGTGGGGTGCTATCTTTGGATGGTGATTAGGTCATGAAGGTGGAGCCTCATGAATGAGACTAGGTCCTTGTAAAAGAGATCCCACTGAGCTATCTCGGCCCTTTGCCTCAGGAGGACACAGCAAGAAGACAGCTGTCTGAAGCAGGAAGTGGGCTCTTACTTTCCACCCAAAGTGCCTGCACCTTGATCTGGGACTTCCATGCTCCAGAATGTGAGAAATAAATGTCTGTTGTTTATGAGTCCCCTAGTCTGTGGTGCTTTGTGGCAGCAACCTGATGGACCAAGACAGATGAAATCATGAGTGGGAAAGTTTTTTTGTAACTATTGCTTGTATGAGTGTTTTGGATGACAGACTCTGGAAAGAAGGAAAGAAATCTGTGAATACAAAAATGGAAAAAATAGACACACCGTGAGAAATGGTTTTGGAGAACGTACCCTAAGGGTGGACTTGCAGACAGGACAGAGCTGACTAACCGGTCACCAGTCAGGGTTTTCAATACATTGAACTTGGTATTTCCTCACTTGAAAATTAAGGAATTAAAACAAATCATGCTATTTAAAATTTTAATCATAGCTTAACTGTTTAATAATTCTCTGCTTTTAGAGGTGAAATATTTTGACACATCCTAATTTTTGCTGACAGGTTAAATATGGCTGATCCTTCATTATCTTTCTCTTAGTAATCTGGTAAAGTTTTATGCATGAACTTGGACATGGTTTTTATATACTCCTCCCGCTGTCAAATACTCTCTATACTCCCAATTAAACCTTCTGCTTCATGTCAACCTGATAATATCCTACTTCCCCAAAGTAATTCTTCAATTTCCAAGTCATCTTTTTTTGTTACAATTTTGTGCTTAAATTTGCAAAAAGAATGTTATTATAATAGTGTATTTTTTACTTGTCTCATTAACCCCTTTCCTAGATTCTGAGGTCAGTGAGGCCTGTATCAGTCAGGGTTCTTCAGCCAAATAGAACCAGTAGGATATATAACATATTATCTTCAGATGTATTTCAAGGACTTGGCTTATGTGATTGTGAGGACTGGTAAGTCTGACATCCGTAGGGCAGGCTGGCAGGAGCTCACCCTATAGTTCTGAGGCAAAATTTCTTCTTCCTCAGGGAAACGTCAGTTTTGCTCTTAAGGCCTTCAACTGATTGGATGAGGCCCACCCACATTCTCAAAGATAGCCTACTTAAAGTCAGCTGATTATAGTTATTAACCACATCTACAAATGCCTTCACAGCAACCCCTAGATTAGAGTTTGAGTGAACAACTGGGTACTATAGCCTAGCCAATGGACTTGTAGTATATAAAAGCACACAATATACGGTCTATTAGTCCATAAATGTTTACTGAATTGTTGCAACTAATAATAACGATAATTTCTAAACCGCCATCAGCAAAAGGTGCTCTTCTCTATAAATGATGACATTTTGCTAGTAGATTTATTATGTGCTTCTCAACTGCAACACTGGAAGTTAGGAGCTATAGAATTTTGAGAAAGAATGATTTCTAACTGACGATTCTATACCAAATCATACTATTCATCAAATGTCAGGATAGAATGCAATTTTTTTTTCATAGAAAGACTCAGAATTTTTGCATCCCTTCTACTCTTTCTTTGGAATCTACTCAGAGATGTGTTTTAGCAAAAGAAGGGAATTAAACCAAGAAAGATAAGCCAACAGGACTCAGAAAACAGAGAAGCCAACATAAAGAGAAGCAAAGATGATGGATGTGGCAGTTCTAGAAAGGTCCCCGTCTAAGCTGTAGCAGGAAGATGGACGACTCTTGGACAGAGGTCTCCAGGGGGAGAAATGATACTGATAGATCACATTTGAGGATGAACAGGTGCACATGAATATAAGCAAAAGGCGACACTGTTATTAATTCCAGGAAAAGCAAAAGAATGCACATAAAAAGAAGCCCAGTCCTAAGACACTCCTTAAATCGGCAGCAAGCTCTGATACAGATCTTGCGGCAGAGACGACTGGGAGCCACTCTGGTATCCATCTTGCCCTTGTTTCTTTCCAACTGAACTTCAGTGTATTTGGTGGCAGAAACGTGCCCAGCTGAAGAACATCTCCCAGTCAACCTGGCAAGTGTGGGTGGTGATATGATTTAATAGAAGCTGCTGTGGAGGGCTCCTGGGAAAGCTCTGAAAAGAGACACACAGTTTGCCCTTCAGCCATCCCAATTTCCCCACCAGGAGTATGGATGCAGTATCCGAGGGACTGGGGCCGCTGTGTCACCATGAGAGGAATGGAACACGTGGTAAAGCTGGCAAACAGTTAAGACAGAAGGACCCTGGATTCCCGGGGACATCTTAGAGTCTCCGAATGAGCCCTGAACTTCATGTTCTGTGAGAAAAATAAATTGCTACTTTGTGTGAGCCAGTGTTTTGGAGTTTGTGTTCATAGATGAACACAGTTCCTAACTGACACAATTTTATTGGGAGGATGTGGGGTGGGATGAGGAGGGTGGTGCAGGAGAGGTCATTTCTTCCTGATCCTATGCAGGACGTGAAAGATAAGGTCTAAAATTCGTAAGCCAAGAAAGAGCAATAAAAGCATATTATGGGAACTATGAAAGTACATATCAGAGGAAATATTTACAAGTCGAAAATGATTGCTGCTAGAATGGAGGGGGACAGCTGTTTTTATTACAAGTCTTTAGTATATTTGTACTTTGAAGATATATTACTTTGATAAAAATTAAAAATAAACAAAAAAGATACACGCTGGTGATTAAATCAATTTCTTGTCCTTAAACTCACTTCCTGTATTAGCAGGATGTTATGATTATCTGGCTCATAGTTTACCAAAGAGTCAGGGTAGAGCATTCGAGAAGTTACATGCCTGATGGCCCATGTTGAACCCCAAGGGCAATGTCACTATGTCACGCACATATGATCTGATTGGCATTTCCTCTTTCCCCCACCACAGATTTAATTTGTTCAGAGTTTATGACTGCATTTGCCATACTGAGTAGTGGCGAATACACTTATTAGACAGCCCTGATCCAAACTGTTTCAGACTAACATTCTTTTAGACCTCCAGGAATCAAAACCCCACAACCCGGATGTCTTGCTAATTCATTAGACTAATTTAAAAAAAAAAAAAAACATTTTCTTTTTATTCCTAATTGGCATCATTCTTGATTTAAATTCATTTTTTAAAATTGGGTTTAAGTACGGCTAGGAATTATAGTATTACCACTTTACTTCTTATCCTTATTCTTTCCTCTCTCTTATTTTTCTTATATAAGAAAAGAGTTAGTCTCTCAAACCTTTAATATTTTCATGCTCAAAGCTGATTTTTAAATTAGCCTTAGAGATTAAAAAGACATTTACTTTTGTGAACCAGATCTCAGTTTTTATATGTTAGAAACAAGCAAATCAGGCTGGTTCATTGATAATCACATGGACAGAAGGTGAATAGAAATTTTAATCAAAAGAAGCTTTGAACAGGATTTGCGCTCCTTGCTTGTAAAAAGACAATGCTTTATCCTTTAGATTGACACTTCTCAGATGCAGAGAAAGACTGCTGAAATGGCTGTATTTTTTTCCCCTGATTGGCACGACTCAATAAGTGGTTCCCAGCAGAGGAAAAACTCACGATGAGCCAGAATCATGGCTTACATGCCTCTTTCCTTTGCTAGACACAGATCGGGCTGTTTTTTTGTTTTTAGGGGTTTTTTTACTCTCTTTTCATAGCCAAGAAAAGAATAGTTGCCCTTATTTCCTTATAACTAGATGGCTTATCATGAGTTTTTCCTCTGCTGGGAACCACTTAGGAAAATCCACACATACTGAGATAGGCTTTCCTATACTATTCCCCTGATACAAGATGCAAGATAAACACACTGAGTTGTGGCAAGGGAAAAAACAAACGTTGAGTAGCAGTGCCTTGCCTTTCTCCATATTTACTAAAGAGCTCTTTGAAATGTCTGAGGAACTGCATTCAAATGAAGCCTCATTTTATTTCTCCTTCGATTTAATATTTCCAAAAGGAAGGGCTTACATGGCTTGTCTATTTTGTAAATGGTGCCACCATTTAAAATAATTTTAATGTGAGTGATTTAAATAACATCATACAACGAACAGGATAACCGTACCCTTACGTGTAGCTTTATCTGCGTTGTATCCAAAAGCCCTCCTGATATTTCCCCTAAACTATCTCTGTGTGGGGAAAAGATAATTTCGTTATGGTCATCTTTAGAAACCAACCCGTCGGCTGTACTTTTCTCCAACTGGGCAAATTAATCTCACGCAATTAAAGGAATTCAAAACCAGCTGATATACTCTGCTCTAAGAGGTCTAACTTAGTTAAACCTTAAAATAAGAAGTGGACCTCTGCACTAGAGAGGTGTGCTATTTATTGAGTATTTGTGCTGCGTGGAACGAGAGGAGATGAGAGGAATCGCGGATCTCTCGAGGACCCGTTATGCATCAGGCCCTCTTGAAGACGGAGCGAGTTTCTGGTGTGTATATGAGAAACTGGAACCCAGCTCTCTGACTCCAAAACTCATGCTCTTTCCGGCACACGGTGCTGCCACCCTGGTCCCAGATGCAGCTCTCTCCTTTGGAAAGAGGCATCAAAACCCAGCACGCCCGTGCGCGACCACGCGCCACAAGGCTCCCTCACCCTCTGTGCCGCATACAGGGGTGTTTGGGATTCACCACTTGCTTTGATTTGGTTCTGAAATCGCCATCCTCAATTCACCTCCCAAAGTATCTCACACTGCACCTTCAAGGTAAATCAGGAGTTCACCATTATCTTTGAAAACCCACTGAGGCACCCTAGTGATTTTTATTTACCTTCAATGGCTCTCCAGATCTGGGCTGTGTTCATTCAATCATTTCTAGACAGGAGCAAAAAACCCACGTGTATGCCTATTGATGGGGTATTCCTCGTGGGAAAAGATGCCATGTTGCAGGGCAGGATGTGAATTTTAGGGCTCTTTCTCTAGCACTGTAAATGAGGTTGGCCTTCTTCATTCAGAATTTCTCCAAGGCTTTCCCATTGGAATATGTTTCTGTGATTCATTTCCACAGTTAGGAAAGCATGAAGCCGGTGGAGGGCTTGTTCAAAACTGACTGGGGCGGGGGGCGCTGGGTGGCTCAGATGGTTAAGCGTCTGCCTTGGGCTCAGGTCATGATCCCAGGGTCCTGGGATCGAGCCCCGCATCGGGCTCCCTGCTCAGCAGGGGGCCTGCTTCTCCCCCTCCCTCTGCTTCTCCTCCTGCACATATTCTCTCCCTCTCTGTATCTCTGTGTCTTGAATGAATAAATAAAAAAATCTTAAAAAAAAACACCGACTGAGGCATTGGCGATTTAGCCGTTGCTTTCATCAGCAACATACAGATATCTGTAGATCCCTATGAGTTGATCTTCATCACTCCCGGGGCATCCAAAGATCTCAAGTGTAAAGACAAGGACTTCTACAAGGAAAAGAGGCTGAGGACCCTCATGCCTTCACCTTGCGCTAACAGAGATGCAACGGCATACTCTCCTTAGGCCCGAACGGTCAGTCATCCCTTCAGCAAGTTTTTAATGAGCACTTACTACGTGCCCGGCATTGTTTTAGATGCTGGACTGGCAGGCAGACACGTCCAAACAGACTGGGGGCTGCCCTCGTCAGCATACCTTCTAGTGGAGGGACAGAGACACACAAAGCCACAAATAAGTGCCAAGTGGATCTGATGGTGATAGAGGTTCTGGCCAGGGGGCAGGGAGTACTGGGGTAGGGAAGTTGGCATTTTACAGGGTGACATCTCAGCAGAGTTCTAAGGAAGTGAGGAAGCAAGACTTGGGCTCTGGTGATGGAGTTATCCAGGCAGAGGGAACAGTAATTGTAGACACTCTAGGGCCGGGGCACAGTCGATGCAAGGAGCCTGCGACGGCTGGAACAGAGTGAGCAAGGGGGACAGAGGTAGGAGTTGGGCCTCAGGAACGTGTGCGTGCATGTGTGTGTTGGGGGGGCAGCTTTTGCAGGTCACGTAGGGTCTAGTAGATCACCGGAAGAGTTTTGGGTTTTCTTCAGAGGAGGGCAGGGGAGACTCTGAGGCTTTGGCACCAAGGAGGGACAACAGCCAATCGACTTTCAAGAGTTCGGTGTGACTGCTGGGCCCTACTGGGCAGAAGCGAGGTCGCTGAGGATGCTTTTCTGGTCAGCCAAGTCAACCAGGTTGGAGATGGTGGTGGGCTGGGGCAGGCATGCCAGTGGACACAGGGAGGCTTAGGTAGGTGCTGGATGTATTGGGACGGCCAAGCTGATGTGATTTGCTGACAGAGTGGAGGTGTTAAAGAGAGGACACTAGGATGACTTCCAAGTTCTCTTCTGGAACACAGCTGAAAAAATGGAGTCACCGTTGACTGACATGGGGACAACTGTGGGGGAAGCTGTTTGGAGGAGAGGCCCTTTGAAAAGAAGGTCCAGGGATATGTGAACCAAGCCAAAAAGTTTACACTACACATGGAAAAAAACACTGCCCGTAAATACTTGATTTATTATTCCCAATCAAGGCAGTGCAGCAATGTGGCTAAGAGCGCCGATTCCAGAAACGGCCTCAGTCCAAACAGCAACTTTGTCACTTAATAACTGTTTGAATATGGCCCATCTGCTTATTCTCCCTCAACGTTAGTGTGATTTGAATAAAGCGATTTGGGGCGCCTGGGTGGCTCAGATGGTTAAGCGTCTGCCTTCATTTCAGGTCATGATCCCAGGGTCCTGAGATCGAGCCCCACATCGGGCTCCCTGCTCGGCGGGAAGCCTGCTTCTCCCTCTCTCCCTGCCCCTGCTTGTGTTCCCTCTCTCACTGTGTCTCTCTCTGTCAAATAAATAAAATCTTTAAAAAAAATGAATAAAGCGATCTGTTTAAAAATAATATTATTTAACATTTACAGAGTGCCTACTAAATAAATGCCAGACACTTGTGAGCACGTTAAATTCTCCTTTACCCCCAGGAGAACGGGTACTAATAGTATCCCCATTTGCCAGGAGTGAAAAGTGAGGCACAGAGAGGCAAAGTCACTTGCTGAGGTCATAAAGCTAGGAGGCTGCAGATCCTGGTTGACACATTCAGGCTGACTGGCCCCTGAAAACATGCTCTTAACCACAGAACCATGGGAACACAGCACAGAGTAAACACCCAAAAATTGTAGCTTGTGTTATGATGAGGTAACAACTAAAACAAGAAAATGCCCAGTGGTCACTCACACGTTTGTCAAACTCTACTTGTATCCATCACGTGACTCAGTTTCGATCTGCGCCTCACTTTCTCCAGCGCTGTTTTGGGTACACAGCCCATGTTCTCCCTTCAGGGAAATGCACAGATGCGGCGCAACCTTTGCTGAGAAAGTCAGAACAAGGCATTCATCCTTCGACACCCAGGGGCGCCTGGCTGGCTCAGTCGGAGGAGCACGCGACTCCCGATCTCGGGGTTGTGAGTTCGAGCCCCACATTGGGCGTGGAGCCTACTTAAAATAAGAAAAACAAAACAAAAAAACACCCAAGGCATAGGAGTCCTTAAGAGTCAGAAAACCCACCGTAAGTATGCAAATGTTGGTTTCTCACAGTCATTAGTGACCTTTAAGACTGTAACTGATTTACGTGTGTTCCAGATACGGAACAGGAATCAAAGGCTCAGATACACTGGCAAGTAGCTCCAGGATAGGTAGTGAGATTCCGTTGCTCTCACTTTGCCCTCCACGTCAATCATGGAAGTCTCGCCTCGGCCCCAAAGAGCTTGCCAGTGGGACTGTCCCGAGCTTCTGCACCTTATTTCTTCTAATGACAGTCACATCCTCTGGCCTAATGAGTTTCTAAAACTAGTTTTCATTTTATTTAGGGCAAGTTTCCAGATGTGTTTTAAAATTAATCAGCACGAGTCATAAAAGATAACATGACCCCTGAAGCTTCTGGCAAATACATTCCATAACCAAACGTGCTGTTGTAACACCCCTGTATCTAGAAAAGTTTAAATGGACTATGCCACACCTGTTTCCTCTTGCTGTGTATCTCAGACAAGTCACTTACTCTCTGAGCTTCAGTGTCCCTACTCGCACAATGAAAGCATCAGCTGACTTGTCTGCCCTTTGAAATTTTCTGGAAGAGATGTAAAAGATACCGGTGAGAGGGTCCCACTCCCAGAGACTCTGATTTAATTGATCTGGGCTGGGCCTGGGTGGGGAGATTTTTTTAAAGCTCCCCTAGGGAACTAGAAGGAGCAGCCCAAGGTGGGGAACCTTAGGTTGGTCTAGATCAGTGGTTCTCAAAGGCTAGCATGTGTCACAATCCCCTGGAGGGCTTGTTAAAACACAAGTGCCCCACCCCAGAGTCTCTGATTCAGCAGGTCTGGAGGGCCGCCTGGAAATTTGCATTTCTGACAAGTTCCCAGGTGGGGCTGAGCCCCTGGTTTGGGAACCTCTTCTCTGTATCAGGGGTCCGCAAACTCCGGCCCTCAGGCCAAATCCTGCCCATCATCTGTTCTTGTATGGTCAGCGGAGAACGGTTCTTAATGTTTTCAAATGGTTGAAAAAATAATTTTATTTCAAGTCATGAGAAAAGTATATGAAATTCAAATTCCAGGGTCCATAAATAAAGTTTTCTTGGAAGGCAGTCACACCTATTCATTAAACCGAGCCGGGGCCTGGTGTGACTGCTTGCTTGCTGAAGAAGCCAGGCCTGCCTGACAGTGGCTCATACTCGAGCTTGAGGTGTTTGCCTCCCGAAGCAGATCAGAATATGCCCCCGCCCCCCAAAATATGCCACTTGGGCATCAGGTTTATTTTGAGCTGAAGGTGACTGAGGACTGGGGCGCCTGGCTGCCTCGGGCGGCAGAGCAAGCAGCTCTTGATCTTGGGGTTGTGAGTTTGAGCCCCACGTTGGCTGTAGGGATGACTTGAAAATAAAATCTTAAAAAAAAAATAAGGCAGCTGAGAACCAACAGATGCAGGAAGAGTTCTCTACCCTCTTATCTGCCTAAAATCAGGACATAAATTTCCCTTTGGGGAAGGTGCTCCCCGCTACAGGGGAGAGAAGAGTGATTCTTCTCATCAAAGACGGGGTGTCAACACCAAGATGAGTTTGCATAAACAGACCATACTAATATAGTCCTTCCCTGCCCATAGTTCCTTCGTAGATCTCGTCATTTCCCCACATTTTATTGTTCCCTGAAGCCCAAACCCTCTTTTCTTTGTGAAAAGGGCATATAAGCCTTCGAGTCTCACTGCTTCTTTGAGTCTTGGCCCTTTTCTCTGAACTCTTGTGCACATACATATTAAAAACTTGTGGACCTTTTATCCTGTTAATCTGACTTGTGTTAGTTTAATTCACAGGCCCCGCTGACTGACGAAACCCAAGAGAGTAGAGGAAAAGTTTTCCCTTCCTGACACTCCTGACCCCAGAGATGGGAGAAGTAGAGATGGGCAGTCTCGTCAGTTCTAAAGTCCTCCTTTACCTTATCTCAATTTGTCAACAGATACCATCAGAAGCCCAGCTCCTGGTAATTGCCTGCAGCCTACCATAGAACATGACCTCACGAAAGGCCACTCCATCAGAGAGAGCCTCTTGGACAGGATGGTTTTGGTCACCTCACAATAGAAACACCATGGGCTTTTACAAGGCCCCGTATCCTTTCTGGTAGCAAATACGCATGAAATGACCACCAAAGATCCCTCTGCAGCAAAAACCTCAGGACATAGCCACTGTGTAGGCTAACTGAAGGATCTTTCTGAGAAAATGGCAGGCATGCCGTGGGCAGGATGAAGAGGAAGGCTGTGCTTCATTCTTAAATATCTGAAACCCCAAAAGTTACTTCATGGTATTTTCTTTGGAATAGTTATTTCATCGTATTTTAATGAAAGCCTGATACACAAGAATTCTTTGGTGATAAAGAAGGCACGAGAACACATTCTGCTGGAAATAAGCACGTAAGTTGTACAACTTTCTTAAAAGCCCCTTCTCCTCCTGAATCAGGCCCCTAATGAAATTTAAACCCCAGTAATATCATCCACGGTTAACTAACAGGGTTTTATTTCTCTCTGTTTCTTTGAAAAGATGTGTATCCTTTCAGGTAACTATTCCCTTGACAAAAAGGTTGCCATGGATACATTTTTTTTTTTTAATTGAATGCTGGTATTTTAAAGCCTGTGCAATTTAGTGAGGTATACCTGGCCTGAGGGTTATACTAATTTAAGTGCCTGTCTTTAATGCTAACAATTTTATCTTAATACAGTTGCTCTGTGCGTTTGGCATGTGGTGCTCAGGAGCGGTTGGAAATGGCGTGGGAGTTCCTTAAGGAACAGCCAGGAAGACAAATATCGCCCGGCCCACCTAGCTGCAGTTGAATCAGTGGATGCTTCATTCGCCTGGAATTCGTCTGTTCTTGGCATGTTTAATAATGAGTCATGCGATGCGTCTGCAAGGCTCCCAGGGCCCAGGGCCACGTGACGATTTTCTGGGCCTAAGTCCCTCGTCTTTGTTCAGACAGGCTGCGAATGCATCCCACAAAGCTGACCTAATGCTACTTCAGTGGGTCTATTTTTCTTCTATGGCTCAGCTTGCGCGTGATATTTAGGAAGTCGATTGTCAGGCATGCAAATCGAGAGGAAAGTATGCCATATTAAATCATGATGGTTTAATAAGGTATTACTCATGGGCAAATGACTTCTGGTCATTCGCCTGAGGAGGGGCAAGTTGAAAAGTGGAACCTGCTTTTCAGAAGGAATGTAGCGTTTTCATTGGCATTCCACCTTCTTCAGAGCATTTGGTGAAATACACTCCAGAATACATATTCCGGCTGCCATTATACAGCTACCTGAAATACAAGCCACCCTGTATCTTTCTTTAGCCATGAGTTTATTAGGTAAGGATCACCACCTTTATGATTACACTTAGGTGAAATATCTTTCCAAACGTCATTCCAAAAACATTCCACATGCTTCTAATGATTGTTTCACTCTATGAGGACAATGGCACCGAACATTTAGGAATGTTTCCTGGTATCTCAAGAATTTCTTTTCAGAGCAAAAGAAATCTTCAGATGTTCATCCTGGACGACAGCTAGAAATTAACAAAAGACATATCCATTTTCCTTCAAGTTCAATTGATTTTTTTCCTGTAATCTATAGAAAAATGAAGCACATTTAAGAAGACATATATTTAAATTATACCTTTTTCAACCAGACATGGAATTTTGCAAAAAAAAAAAAAAAATTTTTTTTTAAGCCTGGAATTAAACCATTGCCACGTTGAAATACATTGATGACTTTGTCGCGAAACTCTTAATTTGGTATTTTTCTGTGGCTTTAAAACTTTACATCTTTATGTAGTAACTTATTCTCATGGAAGTACACTAATTAGGATGACATATGTAACAATAACATAAAACCAGTTGTTTTCTATGGGTTGATCGTAGTCTGCCACAATCATGCCTTTGCTCAAAAAGACTGAAAACAATTTCACGTGAAGAAACTAGTTTCATTCTTCAGTCAACAATTTCAATCAGTGCTTAGTTGTCTAAGATTAAATGCAAAATGTATTACAGGCACCGAAATCGTTTTTAATCCTTCTTGCTTAACTACAGATACTCCTTCATTTAATTTTTGGTTTGTTTTGTTAGATAAAGACTTAAATGAAGGAGAAAGACGATTAAAAAAAAACAAAACAGAACAGCATGGAAGCAACTATAAAATGCTGGTAAAATGTGGAAGAATAGAAACCATGTGGAAGTAAGTATTGTGGAATAAAGGTTTTCCAAAAAACCTTCGGGAATCTTCTTTGAAAATACAGTAACAGAGAAAAAAACCGAAAAATTAGCAAACATCAGTAGGAAAGTCTTGGCCAACTCTCTTTTACTTAAATCGAACAAGATTAAGAGTTTAAAAACAGAGAGGAGGGCACAACATTACTGTTGTCTTCCTTCAGTGCCTCCTCTTTGCTATGATTAATCATTTACTCCAACTGCAGACCACCGGGGAACTGCATTGAGCTCGGACAATTCAAAGCAATGGAAGCCAAATCAGTCCTTACAGGTTCCCCCATTGGGGTTTGGACCCAGAGTGAAAGCAAGATAATGGTCTCAGAGCAGCCTCTGGTGGCTGAATGTCAAAAGCTCAAGAAGCCAGAGGCCACCTTACTGGTGTTCTTAAGATTTTATGCAAATGGAAGTTACAATTTAAACAACTTCAAGCCAGTAGCCCAGAACTGACTTGGTGGGAACTGAAATGAATTCATTAGTCCCAAAGGCTATCTCAGATAATGTGGAGTTTTGATGCTGACAAATTGGGCGATTCAGACAACAGGTACAGTTTTCCTTACGCTTGGACACGAAACAGTGTTAAATACAAAATCATCTCCAACTTTCCCGAGTCTCTCCAATAAATGATGGGCCAGTGGTGACTGACACCTGAAATTAATTTTAATTTTTAAGCAATGGATATATTTAAGCAATCTAAATATTTTCAGTTCTTAAAAAGCTCTGTGTCAGAGTGTGGGGTGCGTGTGTGTGTGTGTGTGTGTGTGCTCGTGTGCACGTGCGCACACGCGAATGCGTGCACGCAGAGCTCTGTCCATTAGAAGCATTTGGGTGCATGTTCTTGTCACAGCTTTCCCAGCTGGAAAACATCTGTTTAGGACAGAGGCCCATAAATTCCACCTGGTAGGCTCTACATTGAGCCATCTCATCTGGGATGTTTCTAAGGGCCCCTTTTGAAAAGTTGGAATCTCATAATGTCACCTGTGTCAAGCGTCATGTCCAAAAGAGCACTGCCATCTGCAGCATCGTGTTTCTGAACATATCACATTTACACAGCAGGTTAGAATCTTTTGTTCAAAAAGAGATATTCTAGGGGTGCTGGGCTGGCTCGGTGGGTAGAGCATTTGACTCTTGATCTCAGGGTCGTGAGTTCAAGCCCCACGTTGGACGTAGAGCTGACTTTAAAAAATGTGCAAGGAATTAATAGTAACATACCAACGTTAACTTCTTAGGCCCCCCAAATTTACCGTGGTAATGTAAGACATTAACATTAGGGAAAAGCAGAGTGGAGGGTATGTGGGAATGCTCTGTACTAATTATCTTTGCAACTTTTTTGTAAATCTAGAAATGTTCTGAAATCAAAATTTTATCTTTTTTTTTTTTTTTTAAAGATTTAATTTGACAGAGAGAGAGACAGCAAGAGAGGGAACACAAGCAGGGGGAGTGGGAGAGTGAGAAGTAGGCTTCCTGCAGAGCAGGGAGCCCGATGTGGGGCTCGATCCCAGGACCCTGGGATCATGACCCGAGCTGAAGGCAGACGCTTAACGACTGAGCCACCCAGGTGCCCCAAATTTTATCGTTTTTAAAAAGTATGAAGAATAATGAGTAGATACACTGAGGGAAGAGGGAAAGGATGGATAAAGTTCTCTTGCAGAAAGAAGGAGTACTAACATGCGATCATTTATTGTTGTTTGTTACGCACCAGGCACTTAACTATGTACCTTACCAACATTAACTCATTACAATGGTGCCCCTTAAAGTGCATTGGTAAAGGAATACCATTGCTTACTCTGAGTAACAAAAGAACCAACTCTTGAGGGAAAAAAATGTGGTGCTTAAATTTCAATAGGAGAACCTTCCTTTATTCTTCCTCTAGGCTCAATGTTTTCACCTTCCCTCGAGTCTTAGGCCCACCCCAAACCTGATCTTTATTCCTTCCCTCCATGACGTTTCTTTGTCATTACTCCTATGTTTGAGTATCCAAACGGTTGTACGTTCATTTATTCCGATACTCAAATATTTGAATTTAGAAGTCGATAAATTCCAATACTCAACTATTTAAATTTTGAGATCTCTAGTACATCCTAGTATTTTCCATAGGAGAAAGCAAGGGGTGGTCGTGGGGCTGGGGGCAGCGCAAGAGCCCGAGTTCGCACCAATCTCGGTCTGGCCAGGAGGTCCCGTTGTGAATTCTCCGGACTTGATGAGTGCCTTTTCAGTATTCGTCAAGTAACCTAATTAGTAGCTCAGCTATTCTTAGCTCCAGAACAGGGTCCAAAGTTCCCATGACAGTCACAAAGCACAATTTGCAAGCGTGACACAAAAACGTTACTCCCTTCCAAACTCAGGAAGTGTAAGGCGCACAGATGACGAGTTGCAATAGTAGGTCTCCAAAGCCCAGTTTCCTTTTAAGCCTCTCTTGCTGTCCTAATTCCAAGGAGACTTGCTGTCTGCATCACTCATTTAATTATTGATCCTGTTCTATCTTGCATTCGCTTCTCTGTTCTTATTACCCTTATTGAAGCCAGACCTCTCTTTTCGACTTCTTCCCAAATGTGGGTAAAACTGCATGACACCCTGCTCTCATGCTTTGGGATCGCAGCAAGTGGGAAGGTGAGACAGTACCATGTGACCAAAAGCCCCAGGGAACCGGAGTCGGGACAGCTGCCTCTCGCTGCCACCAGCAAGCTTGGTGCCGTGGGGCAATCTGGTTAAGTTCTCAGGGTCTCAAAATGCTCAGGGAGGCAGTGAGGGGATGGGCTTCACCCAGGTAAACTTCTAGAGTTTACTGAGCACCATACTGGATGCCTCTTAGGCGCCAACCACATCAGGTCCTCACGTTGCTACCTCTTCCTCCCACTGCCGCCACGGTGACCGTTTCTGCATGGGTTTCAACCAGTTTCCCTTGGGTGCGACTGACCGCGTCTTGCCTCGGCACGTACCAAGGAACTCTCGATTCCTGCTTTGGGGCTTTTCCGACAGGGCATGGGACTCCTATATCTCAGCTCTCCTGGAGGCACAGCCCAGAAGCTCAGGGGTTGACTCTCACGG
The DNA here is from genome assembly GCF_029215605.1 of Mirounga angustirostris. NCBI lineage: Eukaryota > Metazoa > Chordata > Mammalia > Carnivora > Phocidae > Mirounga > Mirounga angustirostris. Next base: position 7,470,161 of record NW_026991719.1, read on the forward strand.
GCTCACCCAAGACTGATGGGGTACAGGAGCCTTTTGTCCCAAAGGTAAATTCTGAGATGCATTTGGCAAGCTCCTCTGAGCACTCCCTGGGATGAACCTTCGTTGCCCATGGGAAAAGCCAACTTGACTTTGGCCTTTGGGCCGGCTTTCCCACTGTCTCTGTCCCGCACTGCTGCTCCCTGAGATGCCTTCCCATACAGACTTCCTGCAAGGAGGCTGTCTTCAGGATCCACTCTGAGGGGATCCAGACTAAGAGAAGCGCCTACTCTACATCAGATGTTGACATCCTTTCCCGCTCTAAATTTTGATGGTTCTGCAATTGCTTGCCGGCAGAGTTCAGTTCTGCCCAGTGGTCCTTGTAATAAGAACAGGCTGGGAAAAGGCTGAGTAGCCAGGATAGCTGAAAATTACTTCCAGCTTTTTGCCTGACTTCAAGAGGCCACTGGGCATGAAGTTCTGGTACAGTCCCAGGGCGTATTTGGCTCTACAGTCACATGGCGACCTGATATACGTGAAAGAGAACTATAACAGAGAGTCATTTAAACAGAAATAGGCTAATGAGAAAGACCCAGAAACTGCTCTTCTTTCTTTCCACTCCTTGATGTTAAGGAAACCGTTTAGGGGAGGACATTTTCATCTGAATTTCTGTTCAAAACAGGAGACATTTTAAAAGGTCAGGAGAAAAATTTCTGAAAAACACATTTTTGCATGTTGCCAAAAATGAGAGAAGTGTGTCATCTCTCCCTTTCGAACAGAACCAAGGGACATTAACAATCGTTGGGGGTGGGTATTCTTTGTCAATTAAGTTTGGGAAATATGCTAAGCAGTCTCTTTTTTATAAAGGGTCATTTTTCTCTGAGCCTTCAAAATATTAACATAGATTGTGATTCTGTGAGAGGGAGACTCCAAAAACAGCATTTCCTGAATTTATTTTTCCACAGAGTCGTTTTCCACAGGCCTTTTGCAGAACAAGAACGTGTGGAATAGGCTGAGAGGAATGAAAAGAAGGCTACCTGTTCCGTACAATTTGAACAATGTCTTAACTGGAGGAGGTAATAGGTAACTACTCGAGGCTGCTTCTCACATTGTGATCCCGGCAGATTACTGTTGCATAAGGTCTACAGATGACCGAACCTTTGCCTGGTGATTTTGGGTTGGCATGACATTGCCCCATCTCACCCCCACCCTTACTCATTTTTTTTTTTAAGATTTTTTTTTTAAAGTAATCTCTACACCCAGCATGGGGCTCAAACCTACAACCCCAAGATCAAGAGTCACCTGCTCTACCGACTGAACCAGCCAAGCGCCCCAGGATCCTTTGCTCTTTAGCAGGGGAAACGACCTCAGCCTGGTCTGTGTTTAAACGACAGGGGAGGCAGGGCGCCCGGGAAGCTCAGTCAGTTAAGTGTCGGACTCTTGATTTTGGCTCAGGTCATGATTTCAGGGTTGTGAAATCGAGCCCCAAGTCGGGCTCTATGCTGGGCGTGGAGCCTGCTTAAGAGTTTCTCTCTCTGCCCCTCCCCCCTTCCTCTCTAAATACACACACACACACACACACACACGAGGCAGAGCCAGAAGCAAAGGTCTAGGTCTTCCAGTTCTGACCCGGGATTTTTCCCACCACCTCATTTATATTTTGCTGTTTTTATTAGTTTGCATAGCTGACCATTCTAGAAAAGAAGAATCACTTGGTGTTTTTACTTGCTATTTTGGCCTTTTCCCAGTACTACTCCCACGAAATGAAATAAGGTTGGGAAGGGTCAAAATCATCTCCAGAAAACTGTTAAGAGTGCTGTGTGTCTTTTAATTCTAACGTCAAGTGGAGAATTAGACTCTAGAAGCGTTGGTGTAAAAAAGTGCTAAAAACTTTTGTAAAACCCCCAAACCTGAAAGGCAACAAATGGTAACTTGTAAATGGAAGACTAAAAGGCATATACTCACGATCCCCAAAACAAAGAGATAGGCTATAATTTGGGGTAGTTATGAGCTTAAGGATGCATCTGATTCCATGTGTCCAAAGCATGCAGTGAGCCCGCTCCGAACACTTCCATCCCTTTGTGTGGGTAACCATGGAAAACACAGTCGTTGCCATTCCAGTGCGAGCCCGGGTGAAATCATCGAGCATCCGGATGGTCTGATATGGCCATAAAAGAAAGGCGGAACTACCACAAATCACTCAGCCCATTTTTCATTCCTCATTTTAGGGATTTCCTCCAGTTGTCAAAATTGAATTTTTCCTTTCATCTTGTACCCATCACTGTGTGCCTATCATCTTTATGAAAAAGTATTGAACGAAATTCCTCACTAATCTCCAGCCACGGGCTCTAACGCCCTAGTCTTGGTTTTTTGTTTTGTTTTGTTTTTTTTAACTTCACCTCCGGCAGAAGATTATGAGATTCCACTGCCATAAACTCAGTTTTTAGAGATTTCATACATATACACATGAGCAGCAACAATAAGAAAGATTTCTCCGAGGCTTTCCCTCTGTCTGTGTATTTTAGCATATGTTTTTGTAGTTATGCCATTGTAACAGTACCTCGGGGACCTTGTAACTCTGGGTAAGCCTCTGCTTTGGTTTCTTCACCTACCTGTAGGTTATAGTAAGACTTAAATGCAATCAATCATTAAACCCTGTACAAATGTGAAGTCTGCTATTCTTGTACATAGGACCCCGTGCCAGACACTGGAGAGTCAAAGCTCTAGAAGATGCTCTTTTCCCTTGAAAAGTGAGTTCATAATTTATCGGGTGAAAACCCAAACCCAAAGAAGCAAGCACAGCGTATCGTCATATTGTGATCGATGGACTCTTGACTATTACACAACAATATGAAGAGATCTAGACCAAACCGGCCATCAGAAGATTCACTTTTAAGTCCTACCTCTACCCTTATTTCGCTGTTTGAGGCTTGGTTTATCTATATGTGAAGTGAGGGTTGAATTAAATAATTTCCAAAGTCCTTTGATTCAAACTCTTGCTCTAGTGTTTCTCGTTTTATGGCTCGTTTCTAATACTTATTAAGAGGTGAGACTGTTGGGGCGTCTGGGTGGCTCAGTCATTAAGCGTCTGCCTTTGGCTCAGGTCATGGTCCCAGGGTCCTGGGATCGAGCCCCGCGTCGGGCTCCGTGCTCCGCGGGAAGCCTGCTTCTCCCTCTCCCACTCCCCCTGCTTGTGTTCTCTCTCTCATTGTGTCTCCCTCTGTCAAATAAATAAATAAAATCTTAAAAAAAAAAAAAAAGAGGTGAGACTGTTTCTGACAGACACTGTTGGTTGACTGCTCTGGTAGCCATTGCCCCTTCATCTTTGCTAACAGCACCCTCCTCCAAGCTTTATCAGGGCAGGGAGCTGTGCTCTCCTCAGCCCCAAGGGGTGAACTGGGATTGTCAAAGCCAATCAGGGTCATTCCATGACCTTTGTCAGGGATTGGCTTAGGCATGGGCATGCAAATCGCTTTTGACCAACGAGATAGTAAGGGAAGGTTGCTAGAAGGGTTCTTTTTGCTAGAAGGGTTCTTTTTTTTTTAAAGATTTTATTTATTTATTTGAGAGAGAGCGAGCCCAAGAGGGTCAGAAGGAGAAGCAGACTCCCTGCTGAGCAGGGAGCCCGACGTGGGACTCGATCCTAGGACTCCGGGATCATGACCTGAGCCGAAGGCAGTCGCTTAACCAACTGAGCCACCCAGGCACCCTGCTAGAAGGGTTCTTAAAGAAAAGGTTTTAATACCTGATTAGAAGGGAAAAAAAGGAGGAGATATGTGAATAACTCCACTTCCTGCCTTTGGGTATGAGGGTAGGGAGTGAGGAGGTGATGCCTGGAGCTCGGGCAACCATCTGCCAGCCACTTGCTAATGGGAGTGGACTCGGTCAGGAGGGCAGAGTGAGGACCTGAAGACACACCAGGATTCCTGATGACGCTGTTAGGCCAAGGAATTAATCAAGGCTGGAACTAACTGTGTTTTAATTTGTGTGTGTGAAATTTAAAAAAAAAGCGGGGGGAATCTGTGTTGTTCAAGCCACCAAAAGTAGCCAGTTAAAACATGCAATCCACAAATTTGAATTATGGTACTTTGAAACGTTTACCAACTCATCCACAAGCCAAATTTAATATTGTGACACAGCGAATTCATTTCAGACCAAGAGGATCAGATGAGTGATTCAGGGAGACAAAAGCCCCTTAACAGATCTGACCTTCAATGTTCTCATCTGCAAAATAGAATCCAAAGCATATCTGTCTACCTCATTGAGATGGTAAGTGCCTAGTAAGCACACATTAATTATTGCTGTTTTATTAGATATGAGAAGGCTGGGAGGGCAGACACAATGCCATAGGGCCACCAAATCCTGTTACATTTTTTCTTCCTGCTCACACAGGAAGACCATTATTTCCCAGTTTCCCACGTGAATAGGTTTCAGTCACGTGACTGAGTTCTGGGCTGTGGGAAAAGTGATGCAATCCCCTGGTGGCCTGGCTCTAATAGCCCACGTGATCTTCCTGCCGGCTCTCAGTGTCATATTACAGTTACATTGCTAGGCTCAGGACCAGGTCTTCATATTGGCCACTAGATGGACACTGAGTAGTTTTATTTTATTCAAATATTTAATATGTTTACTTAAATTTACAATGATCACCTTTCACTCACGTTTCCTGCTTTCCATTTAAAAATGAAGGGGAAGGGGCACCTGGGTGGCTCAGTCTTTAAGCGTCTGCCTTCTTCTCAGGTCATGATCCCAGGGTCCTGGGATAGAGCCCCACATCAGGCTCCTTGCTCCGCGGGGAGCCTGCTTCTCCCTCCCCCACTCCCCCTGCTTGTGTTCCCTCTCTCACTGTGTCTCTCTCTGTCAAATAAATAAATAAATAAAAATGAAGGGGAAATTAATAATCAAGAAAGCTAGCTCAAAATCTATATTAAAATAAATAAATACTAAAATATCTGCTTTAAAATATCAGATAAAGTTTGCAAAATCCGTGGACAAACTCTCCCCAGGGAAGCAAAGCAGCTACTCCTTGGAGGACAAATCTGCCCCTTTAAGTAGGTATTATTTTCACCCAAACATCTACTAGAGAGAATGCCTGTAAAGAAAGTGATATCCTTAGGTGCGTCCTTTTTTTTTTTTTCTTTTCTCAAGTACAGCCTACACATCTTATCTTCTCCTGCAACTTTTTAAAAAAAGATTATTTATTTATTTATTTATTTTAGAGAGAGATTGAGAGAGAGCATGAGCAGGGAGAGAAGCTGAGGGGGAAGGAGAGAGAATCTGAAGCAGACTCTGTGCTGAGCGTGGAGCCTGACAAGGGGCTCCATCCCACAACCGCGAGATCATGACCTGAGCCGAGCTGAAATCAGGATTTGGACACAACCAACTGAGCCACCCAGGTGCCCCTGGGCTGGTTTAAAGGAAGATGTGGGGTTAGGGGGAAATGCCAAAGGAGAAACGCCCCTCTCCTGGTTGGATCACATGACGAGATGTGAGTAGGTAAAAAGCGTGTACCTGCTAATGTCAACATAGTTTTTGCTCTATGAGTCCTATCATGTTTACAGCAACTTCTTTTTGTAAGCAGGCACAACAACAATTACAATTTTTATTCATCTAAGTAAAAAAAAGTCACGGAAATAATTTCTATATAAGTTACCTAAAAGATAAAGAAGTCTCCAGTGTTTTCCAAAGAACCCTAGCTGGCATGGTAATTTTTTTTAATGTGAACCATGCACTGTACAATACTATTGACTTAATATAGGAAATTATTTTAAAATAATGAAAAATGAATTTTGAATTTTGATTTTGTATTTCACTTGAAACAGGGCTTAAATATGAATTTATTGATTTTGATACATCTTGACTTTGAAAATATTAATTTTTGAGCACTTAATCCTAATGGGTCCACCTCACTGGAAGATTTAAAAGAAATAGTCCCCTTCGGTAATAGTCTACACTTTATAACTTAAAAAAAATACATACTAAAAGGAACTGATATGTCATAGAGAAGAATACAGAAAGCGCATTCATGTTTCAGATAAGATTATGGAAACAAAAGACTTCAAAGAAGGTTCACTGGCAACTATACACGTATCACCTGGGGGTAAAGGTCATACTTCTCTGTTAATAGGGAGACCTTAGTGGCAATTTTTCAAATGCACTGTACAAGTTATTTGGCTAAGTCACTTATCTCTAGCTTGATTTTGCCTCAAGAGTTTCATATCTAAGTGGGTGTTCTTGAACACATCCAGGGATAGGAAACTCATTCCCTTCCTTGTAATCCCTTCTACAGTTGGACAGCTCTGTAAGTTAAAATATATATGGTCAGGGTAAGTAAATCTAGCTTACAACAAAAGGTCTGCAGATCTCCATGGCTTGACACATTAAGAATTTATTTCAGGTTCATATCACAATCCAACACGGAGCTGCTGTCCATTGGCTCTTCTCATGCACCCAGGCTCCTTCCACCTACCACCTTCTAGGTCCTCAGAGTTCTCCCCTGGATCCTCTGCATTTGGACAGCAGCCAAAGGCACAGAGAGTAGATGAAAGATCTTGAAGGACGCTTTAAGGGTCAGGACTAGAAGTAACGTACATCATCCCCACCCACGTTTTGTTGGCCTGACATAGGCACATGGCCGCACCTCGTTTACAAGGGGCTAGCACAAATAGTATGCTAGGGTCCCAAGGATGGAGATGAGCCTGCAGGTATCGTAGAGCACTTAGCAGTGTCTGTTATGCAAAGCTGTCCTCCCATTTGGCTAAAGTGTTTCTTGAAATAGCTTCTACCTAAAGGAACCAGCTCACCTCTGGATCATATTGACTGACTCGAGTTTAATTTTGCTTTCACACAACAGCCCTACAGATATTCCAAGACAGCCATTATGCCTCTTGGTTCATTTGCTTCTGGGCTACTCATCCAACTAATTAACTTGTTCTCATGTGATCCGTTTTTATGTCCCCCCGTGATCTTTGTTTTTCTTAGCTCCAACTGCTCTATAGTTTGAAGGAAAACTGAATGACATACTGCAATAGTGAGCCCACCTTGAAATATTGTAAATTTATTACTGCAAATTAACATTACATTAGGTTCTGCTAACTCAGGATAAACTCACTCCCTCTAATTGGTTTTACCCAGGGCTGCTAAACTACCTTTCTTTCTTTTTGCACTTAGTTTACTGATGGAAGGCTTGATATTCTATTCATTTCATGTTGTTAGATTTGAATACTGTGAGTAGATTAATTGGAACAACTTGGCTCCTGTCTGTCCCACCTCTGGCCTCTCAAACATCTATAACCATCCCTAAAAGCAAGTGGGCATTGAAGAGTTGGCCATAAACAGAGCCAGATGCTCAGACCAACACCCAATTCATGAGATGCTGTCGATCTCACCTTCAAAACACACCCGGAGGGGCTCCTGGCTGGCTCACTTGGAAGAGCATGCGAGTCTTGATCTCAGGGTCATGAGTTCGAGCCCCAGGTTGGGTGTAGAGATTACTTAAAATAAATGAATAAAATAAACTTAAAAAACCCACATCCCCAGAATTTGACGATTTCTTTTTTTTTTTTTAAGATTTTATTTATTTATTTGAGAGAGAGAATGAGATAGAGAGAGCATGAGAGTGGGGAGGGTCAGAGGGAGAAGCAGAGTCCCCGCTGAGCAGGGAGCCCGATGTGGGACTCGATCCCGGGACTCCAGGATCATGACCTGAGCCGAAGGCAGTCGCCCAACCAACTGAGCCACCCAGGCGCCCGAATTTGACGATTTCTCATCATGTCCTACTGCTCTGCTCCAAGCCACCACCATCTTTTCATTACATTCCTGCTGCAGCCTCCTAACTGGTGTGCCGGCTTCCACTCTGCATCACCCTGCACCCCCTCCCCAGCCTAGTGAAAAGCTGTGATTCTTTTCAACTCCTCTGCTCAAAACTCTTCAGCAACTCCCATCTCACACCAAGTAAAAGCCAAAGTCCATGAAAGACCTCATCTTCTCCCAGTCTGCCCTGATTCATGCTGTTCCAACCGCTCTGAGCCCGTGTAGGTCTATGACAGACCCCACATGCCTCCATGTCAGGGCCTTTGCACTTGCTGTTCTCTCTGCCCGGGGTTGTCCCCCCCAAGGGGAAGAGCATGATTTGCACCCTCGCCTCCTTCAGGTCTCTGCTCAACTATTCTCTTTTCCGAAAGGGCTTCTTGGACACTTTCTATGACGGACAACCTCCTCGCTCCTCTCTCTTTCTGGAGCTCCCTAACTCCTGTGCCCTGCTCCATTTGTCTTCGTAGCACCTCTCACTATCTGACATCTTGGATACTTACTGCTTTATTGTGTGTCTCCTTACATTAGAATAGAAGCCAAATGAGGACAGGGACTTGTTGAATTGACTCTGTAGCCTCAGCGTCCAGAATAGAGCTAGACACGGTGTTGGTGCTCAATAAAGATCTGCAGAGGGCGGCACGAGTGCTTCATGGCCCTCCACTGCCTGCTTCAGCCCTGGCCCACCAGTCCCCCTGGCTTCATACACTCTTTCCACAGAGACATCACCCCCTGAGTCCCGTTGGCCCGTGAGTCTGTATGTCAGAGTATTCGCTGTTCTCCTAGCCTTACATAATACCCTTCAAATGTGTACGTTAGTAAAATGTAAGCTTCATTAAGGCGCTAACTAGTTTACACTCTAAGTTAACTTAGGCAAGATCAGTTCAGTAATTCCCATGTCTTGTCTTTTATTCCTGCCATCTGACTTAGAAATCAACTCCTATGCAAAAAGCAAAGTCCTCTCTAAAACAGTGTTGTTGGCACTGGGCATTGTTAATGCAAAAATCATCACCGCACATTTCTCAGAAAATATTTGCTCTCAATAACTGGAGATAAAGTTTGTGCCTGCATTAAACTTTCTTATACATCATTGATCAAAAAGGTGGAAATAGGGGTGCCTGGATGGCTTAGTCGGTGGGGCATGTGACTCTTGATCTTGAGGGTGTGAGTTCAAGCCCCATGTTGGGCGTAGAGACTCCTTAAAAATAAAATCTTTAAAAAAATCTTTAAAAAGGGTAGAAATAAAAACCTACCTTTCTTCCTTCCTTTCTTTCTTCCTTTCTTCCTCCCTCCCTCTCTCTCTCTTTCTTACTTACTTAAAAAGAAAGCATTGTGTTTCTAATGAAAAATCCAAAACTTGAAATATGTAACAGGAAATTGTCAGGAAATTCCCCCAAATTTGAAAACATAACAAAATTTAATTATTTGGTTGATGGAGGTAAAAAAAAAAAAAGACGATAAGCTTTATGACCTTTTGCCAAAATATTTTGTCATTGTTGAAAAAGAAAATATTTCCCAGCCATACTTTTTAAGGTTTTGCTTCATAGGAATGCAAAAGAAAATTTCCAAAAAATTTATGTTGTGTAACTTGTTCCTGCCAAGCATTCCACTTGAATAACAGAAAATTCTAGCAATATTTTAATAGAACAGTTCTTTAGCTTCAATTAACTCCTTACTGAAGTGTTAAAAGGATCTATGCATTATTTCTATGGTCAGACAATGAATATTTATGGAGAGCATGTTTTATACACAAGGTTTGAGAAGAGAAAAAGTATCCTCAGCAGAGAAGTCAGCGACTCAACAAACTGAGCCACCCAGGTGCCCCAAAACCTTGATTTTAGAGTCCAGTTGGCTTGGATCCAAAACTTGTTCCATGTTATGGAACAATCTGAGCCTGAATTTCGTCCTCCACAAAATAATAATAATAATAATAACACATCTATCACAAATTGTTGGGAAGATTGAAATAATATTTGCCAAACCATTTTTTTACATATGCCCGATGTATAATAAGTAATCAATTTAGACCCTGGACTGTCTTTCTTTTTTAATTAATTAATTTATTTTGAGAGAGAGAGCACACGTGCGCGAGCGCTGGCGGGAAGGGGGGGCAGTGGGAGGGGCAGGGGGGGGAGAGAGAATCTTTTTTTTTTTTTTTAAAGATTTTATTTATTTATTTGAGAGAGAGAGAATGAGAGACAGAGAGCATGAGAGGGAGGAGGGTCAGAGGGAGAAGCAGACTCCCCGCCGAGCAGGGAGCCCGATGCAGGACTCGATCCAGGGACTCCAGGATCATGACCTGAGCCGAAGGCAGCCGCTTAACTGACTGAGCCACCCAGGTGCCCTGGGGGGGAGAGAGAATCTTAAGCAGAGTCTGTGCTGAGCGCAGAGCCAACGCTGGGCTCCATCTCATGACCCTGAGATCGAGACCCGAGCTGAAACCAAGAGTCAGATACTTAACCCACTGCACCACCCCGGTGCCCCGACCCTGGACTATCTTAAGGTAAGGGCCATGAAATAGCATGCTTTGCATGGTATCCATCTGTGGAAATCCATGTGTAGAAAGAATTCTTCACTTCTCTGTGCAGATGTTCTCTTGCAAATGGAAGAGCTATCCACCTATCGGATGTTGACAGCCAGCTCCCTCCCCGGATATTTGCCCCATTGGGCCCAGATTCCCACACTCTTATTCTTCTGCTTTATCCTCTGTCCGAGATAGAGCTGGGCCTGGGAAGTTAGGTGAATCTCTAGGAGCTCTCATATCCAGATGACAGAGTATATACAGTAGAAGTAGATGGTAATATTTTTTAAGGCAAGTCATGAGGAAATGATGTCTCTTCCTGGTAGAAGACTATTGACAAGGTTACTACAGGTACTTGTGGAGTGTGTATGCTGCCTCTGGGGTCGGTAAACAGTGAAGCTGGTTCCCCAGAGTATACACCAGAGAGGCCAATGTTCTACTCATATTTCCTTAAGCCTTTCCATTTCTCTGCCCGGTAGCCTGACGTACAACTGCCAGCCTCTATGTCTTTTTGCCAGGGAACTTTCTCTGGCGTTGGAGACACCTTTTGTTTGCTCTGGCAGGCAAGGGGTGCGGGAGAATTCAAGTGTCCCACTTCTGACCTGGGGCAGTCCTCATCCGGAGACTGACGAGAGTCGGTACATAAATTCCCCGACTCCCTCTTCACTTGACGTCACAGGGATACCTCTGAGGAGTATGTTTTACGCTGGCTCCTAGAGTTCCCCCAATAGGATTAAGCTCCAGTTGCGCATAGTGAGAACCTACTCAAAAACACATTCTTTATTGTTTTCCTTGCCTCCCCTGTCTTTCCCCTCCAAATAAATGACTTGCACTTGATATTTTGTTTCAAGATCTATAGGGCGCCTGGGTGGCTCAGTCGTTAAACATCTGCCTTCGGCTCAGGTCATGATCCCAGGGTCCTGGGATCGAGCCCCGCATCGGGCTCCCTGCTCTGCGGGAAGCCTGCTTCTCCCTCTCCCACTCCCCCCTGCTTGTATTCCCTCTCTCGCTGTGTCTCTGTCAAATAAATAAATAAAATCATTAAAAAAAAAAAAGATCTATATCCAGGAGAACCCAAACAAAGACAATAACCCACCTATCAGATGCCTTGAAGGATAGGAACTGGATCTATGAAGGTGATGGCAACAATTCAGGGGGAAAAGAGCATGACAATGTGAAAAGTAAGAGAACCAGCCACTTGGAGGGTAAAGAGGATGATAGTTGCCAGAGGGCCCCATCTGCCCTCCATCCAAGAGTCTGGGTGATTTTCCTGATAGTAGAGTAACTGAACCAAGGATGAATATAAGGGGAATTTGGGGTTATCACTCGATTCATCTATAACACGGGCATCAGTCACTTTGCCCAATGTCCATAGAACAGTGAACTTGGGGAATTTAATTTCTTTTCATGTCGAGCTATTTAAGCATTACTTTGCAGACTTTTATGGGAGAGTGATACTCTGATATGGTTCTTTGTCTAATAGCAAAGTACAACTTAAAAAGATAACCAGTGTGTTCCAATAACCATGTTCAAATATTTATGAAACACTGACTTTAATCGTAGACTAAAGCACAGAGTTGAAATTGGTTAGTTCTATTGCCAAATGCCTTCAGACTTCATTGACTTTTTTGGAATTAGTACAAAAGCGGAGATTAGATCCAAAACTTGTACAAGGATTCTGTGTGGTCCAGAAAATTATGAGTCTTTACTTGTACACATGAATTAAATATTGAACACGTCTACTCGTCAGCTTTTGGGGACAGTGAGCAATCAAGGTGTCTGAACTGATTGGGGAGAGGCCTCCGCATAAATCTATGACCTATTCTCCTAATGAAGAGTGGAAAAGTTCTTAATAGTTCTGAATAGTTTTAAGGAAATAAAGTGATTTCGGCATCTGGGAGGCAATGCTGCCCATCTGAAGAGGGCTCCCTTTGCTTGCAGCCAGAACTGCGGGCCTTGCTTTGTCAAAGATTCTGAGACTCTTCAAGCATGAAAGGGAGGATAGGGAATCAAGTCCCTCTACTTATTAGGAAACGTATTAGAACTGCTTCAGAATTAGCCTTGGCTCGGCTTAATGAAATTTCCCCATTGTTCAGCAGCGGCCCACCAAATCCACGACATTCAAATGGCAGCTCTTAGGCTGTAAAAAGCCTCGAAATGTAGAGAACTTACAAAATGAAGATTATGATTTCTCTTTCCCCAGCTTCACAGAAAGAATCAGACCGGCTCAGCCTCTTGAGGAGGCTAAATATTAGAGGCACCCCTAGTCTCCCAATGGCATTAATGTGTAAAATGCTCGTGATACAGAGCCAGAAGTTGCTGTGCTGAAACTCACCGGTCGGTTTATGCTCGAGAAATCATTTTAGAGGATGGCAGAGTCACCAAGAGACATCAATTAGAGCTACTCCTCTCTGGAGTTGCTGAAGTTTCTCCAGTGGGATTTTACATGGAAGGCCTTGTCCCTTGAGACTTCTCCCCAGTTCTGGTTAAATGAATTTGCCTTCACGGGCCTGAGATAAGAGGATTATTATTGCTTCTCCACCCCCACCCCATCCCTTCCACTCTGCACCCACACACAATCTTCGTGTTTCCAAAATGCCTTAAAATATCACTGTAACATCCAACATCCAATTTTCTTTCTGCCATGAACATGTGCATAAAATCTGACACTCAAAGCTCACCTTTTATTACCCACTGTTCATTCATCTCCCTTTAGCCTTGAACAAGAGTGCGGCCAAACTTCCAGCACGCAGAGCACAAATCAATGTAGCAATGTAGCAAACAAAGCATCTCCCGATTCAAATTATACCAATGTCAAATGCTGATGTGTGTAAATAATTAATTGTGTTTTCACTGGTGAGTCCAGTTTGATCTTTCATTGCTTGGCGATCCCTGGGGTCTGTGGCTCCCTGAGAAGCAGGGACATTTAGGATTTTTTATTACCAGCTCATAACTAATTTATAGATTACTATGGAGTCAGGTGCATGGACCCAGCGTCTCATCTATCACTCTAAGTAGCTCCAGTGTTAAGGGATGGCTACTTCCCAGAAACCAACGAAGGGGAACACAGCTGAGGACAAGGGACAAAGCACATGTCACAGAAGGCATAGCTCTCAGAAGAAGCACAAATGTCTCCAGGTAAAGAATTTCCTACTCACTGAGCCAACAAATGATAAAGTTCTCTAATTATGTCCTAAAGGTAAAACCCACTGCATCTTGCACAGCAAAAATATATCCAAGTGTTATCACTAATTATTAAAATTCTTTATCTAGCTTTCCTCTCCAATTTGCCTTCCTCAGTGAAAATTTTACCAGAACAGCTGTGTTAGATTCAAACTTGCAGAAAGTACAATTGCTAAGGAAGAAGAAGAAGAAGAGGAGGAGGAGGAGGAAGGGGGGCTTTCTTAGGAAAATCTTATGCTTTGATCGCATACGTGCTGTGTCTCTTGGACAACAGCATTGAGAGTGGAGTTCATTTCCTTATGATTTTCTGAAGTGGGTTGTATTATATGCACATGTCGATATGTGATCGAAGTGAAAAGTGCAAACACTCACAGGGCCATTTATGACATACCTTCGAGGAAATCAACAATGACTTAGAGATGCACATTACATTCCTGAGTTTTACATGGTTTCCTGGATGGTGTTAATAGTTTGCTGTGAATGTACTCAAGAATTCCATTTCCATTACAGCCAAGTATGTATTCCCACCCTCTGACCCCTCGGTCGTGTCCACAACTTCTACACAAAGCTCGTTCTCACAGAGCAAAGGAAAGATGGGCTGCGTAAATAAAACCCAAACCCCGTGGAATCTGAAATAAGTACCAGTGGGATAAAGAAATCTCTGAACATATTCATACGGAGTGTTTCTTTATGGTACTTTTCTCTGTCTCGGGGACAGCACTGAAGCCGGGCCACATTCTGAAACCGTTGCTATGGCAAAGCGTCTTGTTTTATTGACCATGGAGCACATTGTTGTGTTTAAGTCATGTAAATGATCGGGATACAAAGGAAAGGCCCCACAGCAGCCCCCCCACTCAATCACGACAGCACTGGGGTCTTTTCCCCTTGACACATGCCATTTACGCAGCATGGGAAGGCATTTCTCTCAGAAAGCCTCCCTCCCTGGGTGCTGCAGACTGGTCTTTGGAGACATTTGTGAGATCTCCACATCTTTCAGAATTGATTCTGCAGGGGAAAAAGAGTACACAATGATGAAGCCCTTGCTTTGGTTGTAAGGCTGGGATATTTCTATAGACATTTTGCATTTTTCTACGTAGGAACACGTTTTTGCCTGACCAGGCTGCTGGTCTTGTCTAATATTCCAACTTTCCATCAGATGCTGTCACTTAGAAGGCATGGTAGGAGAGTTTGTCTTTTGTTTCCCACTTATATCTCAAATATGTGGTTTTAATTAAGTATTTTACTAGAGTATCAATTTGCACTGATTAGATGTCATTACAGAAACAAAATATGCAGAATACATTTTAATAACGCCTGCCACCTCTGAGGAAACAATGAGGATTTAACTTAATGATCTAAGTGTTGTTGAAAAGCAATGCGGAGTTAAAAAATAGTAATATATTCGGAATTGGAGCTTATTAGTATTTTCAGAAACAAATGTAAGCTAAAATGCGCTATTATCTGGGTTTCAACACTTGTAATTAAAAAAAACCTCAACACTTAAGGCAACATTTGTTTACATGCGGAATCAAGTGACACCCTTTAATAATAAAAGCTTGATCCAATGGAAACAGTTTCAATTGTGACAATTGAGATTTGAAAAGCTGTGATAATTTGTAGCCCAATTTCTGTGAGAAATTTCACCACTATGAAAATCGATTCTTGATAGTCCTGCATAAATGCCAATTTCTAGGTTTTGACACTGTCTGCACTGAGGAAGGAAAGATGTTTTCACTGGGGGAAGCTGCATGAAGGGAACAGAGGGACCCTGTACTCGCTTTGCAGCCTGTTGTGTTTCTTTTCTTTTTTTTTTGAAGATTTTATTTATTTATTTGACAGAGAGAGGCACAGCGAGAGCAGGAACACAAGCAGGGAGAGTGGGAGAGGGAGAAGCAGGCTTCCCGCCGAGCCGGGAGCCTGATGTGGGACTCGATCCCAGGACCCTGGGATCATGACCCGAGCCGAAGGCAGATGCTTAACGACGGAGCCACCCAGGCGCCCCCAGCCTGTTGAGTTTCTTAAACTATTTCAACATACAAAAAATGAGAGAAAAAAAAAAAATCTATTTTTGATGCAGAATGAAAATGTATTTCTCCAACGGGGTACTTGTCGAGGAATGTGTTGTCTCAGCGAAGCCTCGGTAATTACAGTGACAGAGCCATATGCCACAGTCTTCCCAGCACTTGTGTCGGAGCCTGGAGTCAAAGGGGTTTTGGACAATGAGTTGACTTTCTCCCCGAAAATTCTACTTGCCCCACATTTTCAATTCATTCAGAAAAGCATTCTGTAAATGATTATAAAGGAGAGATCTATTTCCTTTTGCTGCTTCAGATGCTCGTCCGGTAGTTATTAAAACAATATTTACGGGGGTGCCTGGCTGGCTCAATGGGAAGAGTATGTGACCTTGATCTTGGGGTCGCAAGTTCGAGCCCCACGTTGGGTGTAGAGATTACTTAAAAATAAATAAATAGATACACTTTAAAACAGTATTTACAATTCCCACAGACCTGGTTGCATTATTGGATCTTACTTCCTTTAACTTTCTCGTTCTCTTTTTAAAAACTTGGTTAAAATCATAATTTTGCATTCCTCCCCTTCATGCATGAAGTTCGGAGATTAACACAAGGACTATAAACATATCACAAACCAAGATTATACCTAGTGTAAGTGTCTAAATGTAATCTAAATGTCTGTTCATATTTCATACAGGGTGGGGTGGGGGGAAGTGGGTAATTATTCAATGTCAGGATCAAGAGGACCATAGGAATCACCTAAATATTAACATTAAACATACATAATATTTGATATTTATAATACATACTGCTGGCTATGTAATAATATCTTTGCATCTCCATGGCTCTCTTTAAAGGACGATGATAGCACACATCTAATTTGATCCTGATATAATTTTGGGAGCTTGCTAGAGGTTATTGCCATTATTCTCACTGAGAAAATGGATGGCTAACTTCCAAAGAGGTGCAGCCTTTGGCTTATGTTCTTTAGGCATGCTCATGGTGAGGGTGAGGATTAAAAGCCAGATTTCACATCCTTGCTCATGGTACTTCATTCTGAGTCGCATTCTCTATAGCCACAGTTGTACTTAAATTGGCTTGGCTGAAATCTCCAATAGTGCCATTTGGAGAAAATGTTTAATTAAAATGATACCAGGAGTTAGCTATCTCTTTTTAAACCCTAACAAATAAAAGCATTTGGTGAATGACACTAGAACACTGGCTTCTGCATATTAACCCGTTTTCTTTTCTTCAGTAATAGCTTCATTGACATATAATTCTCCTATCAGATGATTCACTTATTTCATATGTACAAGCCAGCGTTTTATTTGTATATTCACAGAGTTATCACCACAATCTAGTTTTAGAAGAGGCTCATCTCCCATTAAAAGAAAACCTTGTATCCATTAACAGTCATTCCCTACTCCTCCTACCCTCTCCTCCCAGCCCCCGACAACCACTCATCTATCTTCTGTCTCTAATGGATTTACCTAATCTGGACATTTCTTTTTTTTTTTTTAAAGATTTTATTTATTTACTTGACAGAGAGAGAGATACAGCGAGAGAAGGAACACAAGCAGGGGGAGTGGGAGAGGGAGAAGCAGGCTTCCCGAAGAGCAGGGAGCCTGATGCGGGGCTCGATCCCAGGACCCTGGGATCATGACCTGAGCCGAAGGCAGACGCTTAACGACTGAGCCACCCCCGGCGCCCCATATCAGTATCTCATTCCTTTGTATTGCTGAATAAGATTCCATTGTACGGATATTCTACATTTCATTTATCCATTCATCAGTTGATGGACATTTGGGTTGTTTCCATTTTTTGGCTACTATGCATAAAGCTGTTATGAGCACTCATGTACAAGTTTTTATATGGGCATATATTTTCATTTCTCTTGGGTATATACCTAGAAGTGGAATTGCTGGGTCATATAGTAACTTTATGTTTAACTTTTTGAAGAACCGCCGGACTGTTTTCGAAGTGGCTGCACCTTTTCACATCCCACCAAAAATTCCTTTTCTTAATCCAAACTGACGAAGTCACTCTGATGACTCCTGTCATTTGCTGTAATTAGTAAACTCCACAGTCCCTTCTCTTACACACTTCTGGGTCTGGCCAGTAGTAAGGTAGGAGAGTGTATATGCTTCACCATGATTTCAGAAAAGTGATCAGGAATTAAAATGGAAAACAAGGGGGGGTGGTAGAACATGGGACTCTTGATCTCAGGGTCGTGAGTTCAAGCCCCACGTTGGGTGTGGAGTCCACTTAAAAAGGGGGGAGGGTGCGCCTGGGTGGCTCAGTTGATTGAGCGTTGGACTCTTAGTTTTGGCTCAGGTCGCGATCTCAGCGTTGTGAGATAGAGCCCCGACTCAGGCTCCGCACTCAGCGCAGAGTCTGCCTGGGATTCTCTCTCTTCCTCTCCCTCTGCCCCTCCCCCTGCTCATGCACACTCTCTCTAAAATAAATAAATAAAATCTTTTAAAAAAGGAAAATAAGGAAATTAAGGATGTATTTATCAATTCTACATCTAGAGTGTGAACTACCTTTTGGCGAGGAAATTTAAAATTTTAGGTTGTGACAAATGCACACACACATAAAATTCAATCGGCCAAAAATAAAAAAACAAACCAAATCAACCAACCAATCAAACAGAAACCCCCAAAGTAGGCATTTGCTCTACCACAAGCAACCCCTGAAGAAGTAGGGGATATGTGAACTGGTTTTTATAGCTTTATATAGTTTTCAACAGTAAGAGATAGTCTTGACTATAAAGACATCCATGTAAAAGCCCTCACACCTGCTTCTTGCCCACAGACATACAGCTATTTAAAAAAATCTCCAAAGATGTATGAATAAACCTTTTATAATCTCAAGGATTCTTAAATTTCTAGACAGGGATTAATACAGACCCTGGCTGTCAAGACAAGCTGGGACACCTTCTGGAATTTGAAACATGGGCTTGGCCCCTGACAAATCAAGTAATAGTCTATGTGAGTTAGATTAGTTCTTTTATGCACAAAACTAGCAACACTCTGACTAGCTCTTTCTGTGTGGCCAGAAAGGTACATGTTTCCGGGGCTGGCACCGCTAGGCAGCTGGGCCTGAGGCGGGCACTTCTTCTTCATCTTGATTCTTAGAGTATCCATCAGTTGGTGCTTTTGACTAGTTCTTATCTGTGACCTATGTGGCCTGATTTCAGCTAAGCCAGTACAAAGCTAGAAGGGAGAACTGCGCCGGATGCTTCTCTCATTCCATCGTCTCCCCCGTGTCGCTCCCAAATGCAAAAACCGGACAAAGTTTTGGCTGGGGAACAATCTCGAGTAGGGAGGTGTTGAGTGAACATGGAAGAGATGAAAAGGAAGAAGGAATGAGTAAAGAGAAAACAAGAGAGTGAAACAGAGAAAGAGTCTGTCACAAGACAAAGGTCAAAAGTGGGGAAGCGTGGCAGAGAACAAGAAGAGAAGAGAGTTGCATCCAAGAGAGATGCTGAAGGTGTTAGCAAATGATGCTCTCCTGGGTTCACCCCAGTTCCCACTGAGGGCCTCATGTCCTTGGTTTGTGCAATAATTCACCGGTAAGGCCCACATTGAGTTTGCAGACGACTTCAAACCTCGGCAGAAGTTACCAGTAGCTTATAGATTCGCCAATTGACACTGAAGCACAAAGTAACCTTGACAAACTGCAATAGAATATTCCCAGCAAATAGAAGAAATCCCTATCTGGTTACAGAATAGCGCACAAATAGAAAATCAAATTATTTTTTCAAATAGGAAGGGAATAAAGAAAGCCAGTCAGCTAACTAAGAGCAAGCACTGATTCTCAAAGTGAGTTGAATACGGAGGCACACGAAAGTGTTAGATACAGCTTCTGAGGATATCGGGCCATTCAAGCTATTTCAAAGGTTCTCTGCCTAGTCCCGAGCTCCGAGATTACAGAGGGATGTGGGGAGCTTGGAAAGAGTTCACAGAAAAGCCACAAGGAAGATCAAAGGGTTGAAGAAAGGGACCTGAGAGGAGAGTCAGGGAGCTGGAAAAATTCAACCTGAAGAAGAGAAGATTTGGGAGATCATTTCATTATGGTTCTCAGCTACACGAGGAGCTTTTCATAGGTGAGCGGACTGCCTGTTCTCCATTTCCACTATGAATGGACAGAGAGGCAAGAGGCTTAAATGCGCAACATGGGGGATCTCAGTTAAATATAAGGGATTTCCTGACACAAGAGATGGTAAGCAATGAAATGGGCTCCTGACCCGTGGATGGGAATAAGGAATATCCTTCTCTAGTGTCTTAGAAAATTGGTAAGATTCTCCTATGTTTGGGATGGCTTACAGACCTTGCTACCTGGAGTTAGGGGAAGGATGGGAAGGAAGAGTGGGTATATTCTAACATTCCACAACACACTCTGGTACTTTGGTTTTTACCTCCGACTCAAGTATTCATTACTTGCCTGGCCAGATCTCTCACATGTCTAGTCACATTTCAAGACACAAAATGTCTTGCCTGGCAGACCACTTTGAGACATAGTAATTTCATCAGTGAAAAAGGACACTGGAAAATACCTTTTGAAGGGTGGGAATTTCTTGAAGAAAAAAAGTCAGCTAAACCAGACTCACAGGGGTGGGGGTGGGGTAACACACCTCCAGTGCATGCTGGGATTAGGGCTAATTAAGATGTTGACTGAATCTATGCTAATCATGTCCCACCAGACTCTGCTGGATTAGTATGTAAATTGGTAAACTCTGTTCTGAAATTGCCCTACCAGCTGAGGTCTAATTACTGACTAGACATAACAAATAATAATGGGATTTGTATTTTAGGATGTTTAATTATGGAAATACAGGTCTGGAAAAAATACCAGTTGTATCGCACAGAAAGCAAATTCATAATGTTTTACCAAAGATTTATGAAATTTTACACCTTTAAGAGGAGCACCATGAACTGAGCTGGGTGGGGGGTGTCCCTTCAGAGATCTAGCATTGGGGAAGAGAGACCAGAATCACAAGGATTAATTCGCTGCTTGAGTAATTTCCCCAAAGCTTCTCAAAGACTAATTGTTTCATTGCTGATACACAGCATCTTGTGAGCTTTTAGTTCTATCACCAAAAGCACTGGAACTCATCCACGAAGAATAAGCCAGATGCTATGGATTTAGCGCAAATGGAATTCAAAGCAACAGGCCAACAATCTTTGTAGGAAATTATGCCCCTAAAATGGTTTTTCTTCACCAAAATTATTCTCTGACATTGAAATCATTAAATTTATATATCAGAAAATGGTTAGTCCAATTCTGCAGCAAGAGAGAAAAGCAGCTTGAGCTCTAGAATTCACTGAATAGGTATCTTGGGACAGAAACTTCTTTGCAACCATTTATTGCATTGTTCTGTGACCCTTTCTAAAAAGTAACGAACATAGGAAGAGTTACAGAGTTCCGGACAGAGTTGTAATAGCTGCCTATGTTTGCCCACCATATTGGTATATCTCACATAAATTTAAAGGCATATGGGTGATCGTTAAATCTTTACTAGGTTTTACATCATAAAATAAATTATTCATGTTATTCTAATATATACTGATATCTTTATGCCCTTCTGCCCACATTTAGCTAAAGAAATCTCATTTGCATATCATTTTTATTTTAATTTAGGACAGTTTTGTTATGAAAATATAAGGCTTAAGTGCCTATTATGTCCCAATTACGTGCCAATTTCCCACACTTTTCCCGGGCCTATATGGTGCATTACAAATGAGAGAGATTCCACATAATTAACAAAGATGGAGGATTTCCTTGGACGTATGAGAAGTTTTTGAATGTTTGCTCTTGCTGTTATGTGGCAAGAGGGTAGGTGTCATCAAATACAATTCAGTAAGTAAACTTGTGTTTGCAGTAGCTTCAAGCTTCTCTGTATTTGAAGTTACACATGTATATGAAAATTCGATTTGTTGATCACCTTACTTTGAATTAGAGAAAATAAGGCGTGAACTTCTCCTTGCCACGCAGAACCATAAGGAAGAGTAGTTCGCCATTACCGTGACCTGAAGGTATCTGAACTTTGCAATAGAAATTCACTGAATTAGATAATTTTTAACTGAGAGCTCAGGCTATGTGTCTTTGCAGATCTTATCGGTATATTGATAACTGTATTTATTTAGGTTTCAACTATGGACTTTAGCTTCTTTTTCATTAGTCTTAAAAATATAAGACACGTTGGGACGCCTGGGTGGCTCAGTTGGTTAAGCGACTGCCTTCGGCTCAGGTCATGAGCCTGGAGTCCCTGGATCGAGTCCCGCATCGGGCTCGCTGCTCAGCGGGGGGTCTGCTTCTCCCTCTGACCCTTCCCCCTCTCATGTGCTCTCTCTCATTCTCTCTCTCTCAAATAAATAAATAAAATCTTTTAAAAATATATATATAAGACACGCGGGGCACCTGGGTGGCTCAGTCGGTTAAGCGTCTGCCTTCGGCTCAGGTCATGATCCCGGAGTCCTGGGATCGAGCCCCACGTCAGGTTACCTGCTCAGCTGGGAGTGTGCTTCTCCCTCTGCCTCCCCTCTTTCTGCCACCAGCCCCCGCCCCCGGCTCACTTTTGCACGCTCGCGCTCTCAAATAAAGTCTTAAAAAAATTCTTATATATAATATATATATATATGACATGCTAGATGCTGTTTGATTCCCTGACAGTGGAGGAGAAAATCTGAACAAATGTTCCCTTTCCGGTATGATACTGAGCTCTCACCTTTAAGCCTTCCTATTAAGCTCGCATGATGACATCCTCCTGTAGGCAATATATCATGGAAAACATTATTTTAAATGCTATTTCCCAATGCCCAAAGGCACCTGTCAGCAATTATATATTATTTACTATTAAAACTAATCATGACCTACTCTAAGCATTGAACCCAGGGTCAGAAACTCTGGGATGATAATTCTAGCTCTGTCCCTTTCTTGTCATGAGTTTTGGGAGAAGTCGATGTGGGGTTAGAATGTGGGGAAGGTTCACTGAAAGTGTTTTGCCAACACATAGGCAAAAGCAGAGCATACGCCTGAACAGATGTCATCCTGCATGTAAATCTCCCAGCCATTGGCTAGCAAGCTATTGGGCAAACCTCACATTTTCTGGAATTCTCACTTTGAGGCAAATTACACAATTGCACAGAGTTATCTTTCAACAAATGGGCTTTGAAATCCCCTCTCATTAAAGCAAGCTGCAGATTATCTTGATAAATAGGAATATTGGTTCCAAAATGTGTCTACCTTCGGTCATGGGGATACATGCAAACTCTCCTACTTTGCTCTCAAGTGGGAAAATATCATCTCCAGTGGCTCTGAGCATCCATCGTAGCTAAGTGGGTTGAGTGGCATGCGAGCAAGTCTTCCAGGCTAAAGGGCAGAAGCCTCCAGGAGTTCAAGTCTGGCTGGGCCATTCTCTGAGATTCTCCTCTTGTAAAGAGGAGTCTTCCTAACAAGAACTGCAAGGGACCCATGAAATCAAATGTATGCCCAACACACAGTGGATACCGAGTAATTGTTTGTTAAATGTCCGGTAGAAAAGGTTAAGAGGATCTGAATTGTTCTGTTACATAAATTAAGAAGCAAATTTAAGGGGCAAGTTTTCAGATCTTCTGAGTTATCTAGCTATAAAAGAACAAAAAAGGGACGCTTGGGTGGCTCAGTTGGTTAGAGCGGCTGCCTTCGGCTCAGGTCATGATCCTGGGGTCCCTGGATCGAGTCCCGCATCGGGCTCCCTGCTCTGCAGGGAGTCTGCTTCTCCCTCTGGCCCTCCCCCCTCTCATGTGCTCTCTCTCTCTCTCTCTCATTGTGTCTCAAATAAATAAATAAAATCTTTAAAAAAAAAAAAGAACAAAAAAACCACCACATTCCTATCAATAATATCTTTTGGTATTTGTCACCTAATGATTACTATATATATATATCATATATCTATAGATACAAAGTATAGAGAGCCCACATGCACATGTTCTATAATTTCACATTATAACTTCTACAAAGGCTATAGAACAGTTTAAAGAAGATAAAAAGAGAACGTAAAAAAGAAGTGTACATATATCTTTCTCGGTAAGGATGATTTTTCTTTCTTTTTAATTAATTTATTTATTTGACAGAGAGAGAGAGAGAACACAGGCAGGGGGGGCAACAGGCAGAAGGAGAAGCAGACTCCCCGAGGAGCAGGAAGCCGGACGTGGGGTTCAACCCCAGGACCCTAGGACCATGACCTGAGCCGAAGGTAGACTCTTTTTTTTTTTTTTTTTTAAGATTTTATTTATTTGACAGAGAGAGACACAGCGAGAGAGGGAACACAAGCAGGGGGAGTGGCAGAGGGAGAAGCAGGCTTCCCGCCGAGCAGGGAGCCCGATGCGGGGCTCGATCCCAGGACCCTGGGATCATGACCCGAGCCGAAGGCAGGCGCTTCACGACTGAGCCACCCAGGCAACCCCGGAAGGTAGACTCTTAACCGAATGAGCCACCCAGGCGCCCCTGATTTTTCTTTTAAAGACCACCTACAGCTGAGCGATAGTGCAATCCTCAGACACGCACACAGACCAGCTCCGCCCAGCAGCCCAGGCAACAGTAATGATCCCGAAGAGCAACCAGATCAAAGTACCAGAACCTTAAAAAGTGTAAACATCATCTTAGGATTCCTGAGGCATTTTACAGTTTTATTTCAAGGTGGTTCTGCCTGGTACACACACGTAGCAGAGTGAGAAGTGAGCGGTGGGGCCTGAAATTCCACCCCATCAATCATTACTTGTAACCTCAGGCAGGTTCCTTAACTCTCTCCCGCTTCGATTCCTCCATCTGTAAGACAGGGAGTTTTCTAGCACTGGCATAGGATTAAATGGGAGAGTGTATGGAAAGTACACAGCACACTGAGTCCTTTAATGAACGCTTGTAATGCCCCTGCATCTGGTCATCTGGGCCTTCTCACTGCCTTGCTCTTTCCCGCTCCTTTTAGAAAAGGACTGTATCCTCACGTCGGATTTATCCAGAGAGCCTTGGAACCATTTCACTTCTTTTTTTTTTTTTTTTTAAGATTTTATTTATTTATTTGAGAGAGAGAATGAGATAGAGCATGAGAGGGGGGAGGGTCAGAGGGAGAAGCAGACCCCCTGCCGAGCAGGGAGCCCGATGCGGGACTTGATCCAGGGACTCCAGGATCATGACCTGAGCCGAAGGCAGTCGCTCAACCGACTGAGCCACCCAGGCGCCCGGAACCATTTCACTTCTGATCGTCTCTTTTTTATGGCTGCTGATGCCCATCTTGAAATGTACAGATGCTCCCATACTAAATATCCCATACAATTATAATTAGTTGTTAGCGAGGCAGTGGAGTATAAGAATTTAAACCATGGACCCTGGAGCCAGCCTACTAGGCTTCAAATCCTTTCGTTCCCCTCGCAAATGGCTCAAATAACCTCTCTTTGCCTCATTTCTTCATCTGAACAATGAGATGATAAGGCTACCAGTATCTCCCTAAGAGGGTTGGTGTGCAGATGAAATGTAATGTGCTTGGAATAAGATAAAGCAGTCCACAAATATGATTCATTTGTTGTTACTATCGTTACTATCAGTCTGCACAGATGGGTGTTGAACTACATAAGCAAAGACGTGCTTCTGGCCACCACTGAATCTGCAGCTCCTAGCGCAGTGGGCACACTTCCCAGAGTCACCTACCCTCTCTCCCTCCCCTCCCGTCATCCATCCAAGTCATCCACACCACGGCCTCTTTCCTGTCAATGCACCCTTTCTAATACCTCTCAAACGCTGCCCTTGTCCCCTCCTCTCAGACTCCACCACAAGGCATGTTCTCAATTCCTCTCTCCTACATTCCAGTGGGTGTCCTAATTGGGCCTCTGTTTCTATAGGGTTCTTCCTGTAAGCTTTCAACATGAAAACCTGGTTATTTCTCCTCTCCACTTGAAATCCTTCTGTGGCTCCCCATTACCTATAAGAGCATGGAGTAAGTAAATACCACGTAGTTCTAGAAAAATATTTTAAAAGGTGTGGGAGTCAGAATAATGGCCTCCCAAAGGTGTCCATGTTCCAATTCTCCAAACTTGTGAAGATGTGACGATACGTGGCAAATGGGACTTTGCAGATGTGATTAAGGATGTGGTGATGGGAAGATTTCCTTGGATTAGTTTGGTGGGTCCAATGTAATCCCAAGGGTCCTCATAAGCAAAAGAAGGAGGCATGGGTTGATGGAAGCAGACCTCTGAGTGATGTGGAGGCCATGAGCCAAGGAATGCCGGGTGGCCTCTAGAAGCTGGAAAAGCGAGGAACGGACTCTCCCCTGGAGCCTCCAGAAGGAATGCAGCTCTGCTGACCCCTTGGTTTTAAACCCATTTCAGGCTTCAGACCTCCAGGGCCGTAAGAAAACAGATTTCTGTTGTTTTAAGGCACTGCATGTGTGGTAATTTGTTACACCAGTGAGAGAAAACCAATATACAGGCAATTGGATAGCTAGTGCCCACTAAAGAAATGGGTTGAGGTCAATTGATGGCCGTGCTATGAATGGGCCAGACTAAGGCATCGATACATTTAGAAGTCTCTTTTATTAATGACATGCCATCGCTTCCTTTCTCTCAACTAATAGCTTTAGAAGGAGGGCAGGAGATGCCTTCCCCAGGCTTCTACAACCCCAGCCTTTCCTCTAACCCCCCCGATGGAGGCAGGAAGTGAGGCAAGTGGGGCTGGAAACCCACATCTGTACACAAACAGAGGAGGAGACACAGAGGTGTCGCAGCTTGCCCGCGGACTGGTGCCCCGGCTGGGAGGATAATCAGGCCAGGCGTGGCCCCAAACCAGACCAAATTTACTTCTCAGTTCCCCTAACCAAACAAAATCAAATATGCTGCATTCTATATTCCAACCTAATATGTTATTTCTACCTTGATGTTTCAAAAGCACTTTTTACACATAAAGGCATTCAGCACCTGCCCCATCCCTACTTACCTATATCGGCTGTCAGCTCATAAAGGAACTCAGGGAACAGATTGCAACTGTCAAGGGAGATTCTTTGGAAGCATTAAGACAAGCTGTAGGGAATTATCAATTGATACAGGATCTGGGAAGAAAGACGGGGGTGTTAAGAGAGCAATACAGGCGTGGCTGAAAAAGTGTTTTCGTGACGCAGGGGACAGATGTGCGTTGGCTACCCGAGCAGTTGCAGGACTTGATTTCATTCTTTAATTTCCTGGGCTTCGGTGTCCTCATCTTTTTTTTTTTTTTAATATATATTTTTTAAGATTTCATTTATTTATCAGAGAGAGAGAGAGAGAGACAGAGGCAGGCAGAGGGAGAAGCAAGGCTCCTTGCTGAGCAAGGAGCCCGATGTGGGACTCGATCCCAGGACCCCGGGATCACGACCTGAGCCGAAGGCAGACGCTTAACCGACTGAGCCACCCAGGCATCCCTCGGTGTCCTCATCTTTAAAATGGGCATAATGACACCTATTTTGCAGCACGGTTGAGAAGCTTAAATGATAACATGCTTGTGATGAGGCTAAGGCAGTGTCTGCTACACGGTGGATTCAAGAAACAGTCCTTTCTTCCCCGTGATGCCCTTTTCCCATTGATATCTTTATAAATCACGTACATTATTGTGACCTATCATTTAACAAAACACGTTTAACCAAAACCATCTAACAGAAAAAAACTAATCTATCGAAAGCAAAACACGAGAAGGAACAGTAATTTATAAGCTGTAAAGATGAAGCTTGCGAAAGCGTCTTGCTCCGTATTTTCCCCAACTTGTACAAAGGCCGAATTAATTCATGAGAAATCTTACTTTTGAATTATTTAAATGCCCAGTGATGAGACTAACACACAGCAGGTCCTGTGCAATGTGAGAGGATTATTGATGAACCCAACTCCCAGGTTTTAAGTAGCCAGTAATATATTTTAATGTATCAATAATTCAGGAGAATGAGCATTTTCTGTCGTTGCTGAAACCACACTTGGCAACGGAACCGTGTGACCCTGCAGACAATTGTTAGAACAGCAAAAGTCTTTTTCCCTTCTGGCCTTGGCCACCTCTGCAAGGAGCCACACAGAAGTAGAGTTGTCACCTCTAAGAGCAAACGTGGGCCACCCTAGTGACACCCAGGCACTCAATAAATATAGGCCAGATGAGGGAAAATCTCATAAGGCAGTAGTGAAAAACAACAGCAAAAGTATTTTAAAAGCTCAACCTGGAAAGAAAATCAATTCCAATAAATTCGATGCTCTCAGGCTCAAATATTAGGAAGGTAAATAGTCTTCGAAACTGGAATGAGCATGCAGTAGAGAATGGTAAATAACATTGATCAAAAACCTGAAAACCTCCCAGGTGTCCTTGGAGTTCACAGATAAATTGATTAACCGTTATTTCACACTCAGGACCCCCCAATTAAAGCCTGCCTTCTGTAAGCAATTGCAAAAGACAGAGATAAAACTGTTTGGTTGAATTAGCATTTTCAGCTGAAGAAGAAGAAACTAGAAAGGGAATGGCCCTTCCCTGTTTTGTAAAGCATCCGTCAGGCAAATAATTAGCTCATTTTAAAGAAAGAGCCTGTATTTTTTCAGGTGCTCATATTAATATGCATGCAGAGAAGTTACTTAAATAGTTACACACCTTTTTAAAAAGTTGATGGTTATGAATGAAATACAATTTTTTGAATATTCTAGTAATCGGGTCATCCGCAGACTGCAGAATTAAGTAGAAAAAGCTCTCTGGGCCTAATTTCGATGGAAGTTAAAATTGCAGACCTGGGTAATTAGTTGGTGTTGAATCATTTTACTTGATCATTGTTTTCATGATGCACAGATTCAACTGGAATGATAGGAAGTGTAGTATTCGGAATATGTAAAATTTAGAAACTAAACATCTACCATCAGAACTTTGCGCAGAGCATGGCTTTTTGTTTTATTTTAATGAGGAGGAACAACAATGCAGACAGCCAGCTACATTACGGAGCATCCAAACTTTCTCCAGGAAAAACAACAGCACCACTTACCACTCACTGCGGGGGGGGCCGCAGGGCTTGCAGGAACTTGGTTCTCAGCTCTGAGGACAGGCTTCTGGACTTGTCCCTCACGGAGACAACAGCTGTCTGTCGCTTATATCTTCTTCACACATACTCCAGCTCAGA
Source organism: Mirounga angustirostris (assembly GCF_029215605.1). Lineage (NCBI taxonomy): Eukaryota > Metazoa > Chordata > Mammalia > Carnivora > Phocidae > Mirounga > Mirounga angustirostris. Next base: position 7,498,806 of record NW_026991719.1, read on the forward strand.
AGCACTGTGGTAGGTAGTTTGAGGGATAATTTGCCTCAAACTGAACTGATATATTTCTAAACTATTCAGGCTTAAGTTTCCCATGGTATAATAAAAGGATATATATACATATAAAATATGTATATTAATATGTAGATATAAAACAAGTGTGTGTATATATACATACATATGTTTTATGTATGTATATATACATATTTATATCTGTGTGGGATTTTATATATACATATATAAAACAAACATTTTATATATGTATATATAATACAAAATATTTATATATGTATAAATATATATATAATACATATATTTTATACATACATATATATAAAATCCCACACAGATAGCAAAATCAACTCTAAAAATAACAAAATGGAACCTTAGGGGGTAACATATGCCAAATAAGGTTTGGTGAGCTGCGTCCTTGAAACTGCTGAAGGAGATATGGTACCTAAACTTTCTGATTTCGAGCAGCTTCCTCATTTCTTCTTTCTAATTAGAACACTGGTTGAGTAACAAATCGAGAATATATACTCTACATGACTAACTCAAAATTCCATTTTCCTCATTTTAGTAGGACCCCTCTCCCCTTATGTCACATTGTCTGGAACTTAACTTTGGGGACTACTTAATTAGCAGTGGCTTGGGTCTGCACAGTGCTAGTTACAAAACAGGTGAAACATGCATTCTCATAGGAAACAGACAATTTGGAATTTTCCAGAAAGGCCTGATTTTCTCCCCACTCCCCCATGCAGTCGTACCTCCAAATTAATCAGATTTAGATATAAACCCTTTAAAAATATAATTATCCTATACATAGGTGCATTCCCATACGGAGTACAGTTTCTGCGCGTGCATATGCTTGGTTGAAGTCAGTTGCTCAAAAGTGATGTTAATCAAGTTTGGGAAAAGTAAAATTATGCTATGGCTACCAGCCCTTTGTGCAGGGGAAACAGCGCCTTTCTCACACGCTAGGCAGAGACAATGCAGGATGTCCCCAGAATCGCCAACCACTTTCCCTTCCTTGCAACACGGGCACTTTAATAAAGCAATAATAGTAGCATCTCAGAACAGTAGGAAAAAACAAAACAAAACACCCATGAGCCTTACCAGTTTCTCCTAAGGTAGCCGAAGGAAAACAGCCCCCCAGCTGCTCTAGGCCAGGGACCTGGGTTTCTTAGAGTCACTTCAGTGAGGGGACCAAGAAAGCTGAAGTCTGCCTTCCCTCTGTTTGGCTTCTCCCCGAGCAACCTTTCCTGGGATTTTTCTCACAAAGCACTCTCCTATTCTCTAATCCCCTCACAAGGAAAACCGGCACACACACCAAATGATTTCTGCAGAAGCGCCTCTCCTGGGGAGCAGGAGGCGAGGGGGGGGCAGGAGGGTGTTTGCTGGCATTAATCCCTGTGAGGCGAATCCTCAGAGAGGCATCTGGCCCTCTGCGCTCCTCGCTCCTCGGGTGACAGGACACACGGTACCAAACCCCAAACCCGGGAGTAGCATGGCTCCCTGGCAAGGCGTGGAGAGGAGCATTCTGAGCTCTCTGTACCGCCCCCCCCCCCCCCTGCAGACGCCAGGCGGTATCTCCCAGGGATGGGAAAGGTGGCTCAGCCTCAAACTTCCTCTGAGTTCCCTAGCTCTCTTTATACTCCCTCCCAGAACAGAATGATTTCAAACAAGTTGTGACAATTTAGAGCAGCTGTTTGTTCTTAATTTGCCCCCAAACGGAAGATAAACTGAAACGTGACAAAAAGGCAGATTCTGAAATATGAAAGCGTGGATCTGCATGCTCTATCAAAGATCCCGAGGATGACAGTCTACAAAAATTCGTTTTTTCACGATCATGTCTTAAAAACAGTAAGGAAAAGTCAATTGCTAAGTCGTGAGGCAGGACCGTTTTTCAGATTTACAGTTTACCTTCTCTTCCCAGAGCACAGGGTTTGCCCTTGTATTTCACGGCGACAGTCACACCTTATAAATCCAAATCTCCTTCCCACCGAAGACAAATACCTTATATATATTTCAGATAGGCTATCATCAAGCTGGAATGCCCCCGTCTCCCCTCAAGAGTTAAAAAAGAAGACTTACCTTTTCTTTCTATTACATCATTTAAACCCCGGGAACGAATAAACCAAAGAGGAGACAAGCAGATAGCACAGTTCTACGGTTTGCAATGAGGGCTGTTCGCCTTGGGGTCATTATTTCTAAGGAGACGCGGCTGTGTTTGTTTCTCCGTTCGGCAGCATGCCATTTGGGCCTTTGGAACAAAACGAGTCGGCTTCACACCACCAGCTCTACCACCTACTAACACTTCAGAATGCCCAAACTGGGGCAGGCCGCCTCTTTCCGTAGTGACCCTGCACAGAATCAGAGGTGACGGTTTGATGGATGAGTTTCCCAAGAGACAATGCAATCCGTGACATCACGGTGCTGTGCGCACCCCCTACCCCAGGCCTCCATCCGGCCTTTCCTCTCTCGAAAGAGAAGTGCCTCTGCTTGGTGACAATGCCATCTCCATAGCAAACACGAACCTGGGGTGCATGGCAAATGCACTAACTTCTCTGTCCTTCTTAACTTCAGTTTACCCGCTCTGCTTTGCTGGGGTAGTGGACGCAGGACAAGGTGCGAATCCACTGGGTAGAGAAGCCAGGCAAAACCAAACAGAAGTGCAGAACTCCACATTCTGAGTTTATCACCTGACAGCAAAATAGTCGCCGACAAATGGGACACTTGGCTTGTTTTATTTGTATCGCTATTAAACACTCGCACAATGATACTAATATCTTTCTGTCACATGCGATTTAAGAGATTTTGCATTAAAATTGGAAGTAAGCAACCACAAAGATTTTAAGTGTCTGTATAAAGACTTTCAGACTTAACTGGAACTTGTTTAATACCACATTTTGCTTGACTATAAAAGATTTTACTTCTCCGCATTATCAACTAATATATAGCTCTTGAATTAACCTTGGCCATTTGGCTCTATTCTAGGTCTTAGTTATTCTCTGTACTAGTATGCGTCACCTGTCTTAACATTTAAAATAATACTTGGCAAATCCATTCACACTTTGAATACAAACTTACTTGCAGATAAAAGCTCTCATGTCTTTATGACTCACATCATTGCCTTTGTCATTTTCACCCATTTAAATTTTTTAGATGTTTAGCACAAGGAGAGTTAAAAACTCAGAAGAGGGGCACCTGAGTGGCTCAGTCGGTTGGGCGTCTGCCTTCAGCTCAGGTCATGATCCCAGGGTCCTGGGATCCAGCCCTGTATTGGGCTCCCTGCTGAGCTGGGAGCCTGCTTCTCCCTCTCCAGCTCCCCCTGCTTGTGTTCACTCTCTCTCTGTCAAATAAATAAATAAAATCTTTAAAAAAAAACCCAGAAGGTATCTATATCTACATCCACAGCTACATCTTTTTTTTTTTTAAAGATTTTATTTTAACTAATCTCTACACCCAACGTAGGGTGCGAACTTAGAACCCCCAGATCAAGAGTCACACGCTCCACCGACTGAGCCAGCCAGGCGCCCACCCCTCCATCTACATTCCACATGTAACATCCATATCTATCTATCTATATCTATCTATCTATCTATCTATCTATCTATCTATCTATCTATCTATCTATCTATCATATCCATCCATCCATCCATCCACCCATCCATATCTGTTTATCTATCTCTCTCTCATTTATATCTATATCTGTATCACCTATATCCATATCTATCTATCTAGTGATGAATGATCAGTAAATTTACATAAAAATAAAAAAAAAACTTTTGCATGGCAAAAAAACAGCATAAGCCAAGTCAAAAGAAATGATGAACTGGGACAGAGGGCCAATCTCCTTCATGTTTAACAAGTGCCTAAACTTTGAAAAGAGAAAACGTACCACCCAAAAGAAAAATGGGCAGTGGTTATGAAACACAGGAGATGTATAATTGGCCCTGAAATGTATGGAAAGATGTTCTTTTTCACTGGCAGTAAAATAAAAATGCAAATTATAAGCTATACCAAGATATCATTTCTTGCCTGATGGAGTAGCCTAAATCCAAAGATTGGCTCCATACATCACTGGTGAGGCTCTGGGGAAACAGGTACTCTCATAGGCTGCTGGCAGGAGTACACAATACTGACACAAATATGGAGGGAATTTGGCAATAAGTAGTAAATTGACAGATGCAGGTACCTTTCCATCCAGCAATACCACTTCTAGGTATCTATCGCACAGAATCACCAATATAAGCACAAACTGTCACACATTCAAGCAAAATGATGGAAGCTACACACATGCCCAGCAGTAGACTGAGTAATCTGCAGCAGATCTATGTAGTCAAGTACTACGCAAGGGCAGAAAGGAATGTCCGGCCTCTAAGCACTCGTCTGGATGAATGCGCAGGTAATGGAAACAGAGTGTGGAAGGGGGAATGGGCTGAGAGCAGTGAGGAAAGTGCAGCAGGAGGACTAGAAGTCTCTATATGCGTGTGCCTGTATTTGCAAAAGGAAGTCTGGAAAACTAAACGAGAATCTAATAAAAAGAGGGGTTTTTTTTTAGGGAGAGGGAGTGAATGGAGTGGAAAGGGAAGAAGTGGACATGAGACTCTTCTGTGTTTACTCATTCTTTCATGTCAGGGGTCAGCAAACCAAGGCCTGATGACCAAGAGGATCCTCTGCTTGTTTTTGTCAATAAAGTTTTATGAAGACACAGCCACGCCCATTCATTGCACACCATCCAGGGCTGCTTTTGAGCGACAGTGGCACAGTTGAGTTGTACTGAGGAGTGAACCGCATGGCCTACAGAGCCAAAAAATGTTTACTATCTGGCCCTTTACAGAAAAAAGTTGCTGACCCCTACTCTGTGTGATGAGTTTTAGCATAATGCAAGAGGCAGTCTTTAGAAGATGGGGTATAGATGTCCCTGGTTTCTACTTTAAAGATGGTAAGTTGAGATCAGAGTACTTGTGTTCAAGTCCTAGTTGTCTCTGTCTGATTATTTAACTTCCCTGGACTTGCTTTCATCGTCTACAGAGTAACGACTCCTTGGCTTTCTTATGAAGATTAAATAAAACAAGGAAAACAAATATGGAAGCACCTTGTAAACTCTAAACTACAATCCCAACCTAAGATATTATTATTATTATTATTATTATTATTATTATTTATTTTTTAAAGATTTTGTTTATTTGACAGAGAGAGACACAGCGAGAGACGGAACACAAGCAGGGAGAGTGGGAGGGGGAAAAGCAGGCCTCCCGCGGAGCGGGGAGCCTGATGCGGGGCTCGATCCCAGGACCCCGGGATCATGACCTGAGCTGAAGGCAGACACTTAATGACTGAGCCACCCAGGCATCCCAGATATTATTATTATTATTAATATTGGAAGGTGACAGGTAATGCACACACATATGTAATTAGTAAGAACATTTAATATTAGAATAGCTGCGACACTAAAAATTTGCAGAACTTAACATTAAAACATTGCCTTTAAACTTTTCTCCACTTAACATTTTCAGGCTATAATTATATCAGCTCTGGTCACATGGTAACTCTCAGCTCTCGTTTGTTCTCTACAACCAGTCAAGCCATTGTGGCTGGTCATCTGACAATACTGACTCAGAGGTAAAACCTTACTCAAGGACTTCACACTGCAGTAGAATTATTTGGTCTTCAGAAAGCTCTAGGAATTTCTATACTTGAAGATATCTTTCAGTTCTTGCAACTGAAATTCATCTAATAAAGGTTATCTTACTATGAAGTGTGGTATATTAAGTGACTAAGTGGGTCTGGGATCCATCTGGGGATTATATGTACAAATACATAATCAGACTCGAGTAAGAGACTCTCACCCTCAAAATTCATGTTTGCATAATCACTTTTTCTTCTTAATTTAAATATTTGAATGTATTAGCTTTAACTTAAAAGCCAGAACTTCTTTTTGATAGAAATATCAGTGGTTTTTCCTATACTCAATGAACTTTCCTTTTCAGTTCTCAAATTTCTAGTGATTGATTTTGCCAAAGTATTTTAAATTTAACTATTTCTAAACCATACATATCTGTGAGCCTCTAAACTACATTAAGGTGAATTGCTCCAAACTTGCATCAGAATCTCTGAGGGGCACCTGGGTGGCTCAGTCATGATCCCAGAGTCCTGGGATTGAGTCCCGCATTGGGCTCCCTGCTCAGTGGGGAGTCTGCTTCTCCCTCTACCCCTCCCCCCTGCTCTCTCTCTCTCTCTCAGATAAATAAATGAAATCTTAAAAAAAATAAATCTTAAAAACAAATCCTTTAAAATATGCAGATCATTTGACCTGCATTTCTACTTTTGGGAAATAATATTTATATTGAGGAAATAATGCTATGCATACCATCCTGTATACACACACACATACACACACTATGTTTATATTAGGAAAGCAACAACAACAACATCAAAACACTAGTAACAACAGAAAGGTCTAAAAGTTAGGGCATCGGCTACCGAAGTTGCAGTATGGTCATTCAAAGAAATATTGCTATTCCTGGTATCCACTGCTGCGCAACAAACCACCTGGAAATTTACTGACTTAAAGCAAGCCACATGCATTTTTCTCACAAATCTGTGATTTTGGAAGGGCTCGGTGGGGACAGCCGCTTCTGTTCTTTTTGGCATCGGCTGCCATGGCTTGGATGCTGGAGTCATCTGAAGACTCACCACATGGTTGGCAGTTGATGCTGGCTGTCGCCTGAGACCTTGGCTGGGGCTGTTGGCTGGAACTCCTACACACAACCTCTCTTATGTGGGATGGGCTTCCTCAAAATGTAGTAGCTGGCTTCCCAGGGTGAGTGTCCCAAGGGAGGGCTAGGCAGAAGCCATGTCACCTTTTATGATCTCTCTTGGAAGTCATATGGCCTCACTTCTGGTGGATTGAGGCAGTCATAGAACTTCACCCAGGTTCAGGGTAAGGGGACAGAGATTCTACGTCTTGGTGGGGCACGACAAGGTTCGGGGGGTGGGGGTGAATAAAAAGGTTGCTGTCACTATTTTGGAAAGTACAATCTTTCTTAATTATGCAGCCATTGGAAGGATATAGCAAATCCAAATTTACTGACATGAAAGGACATTCCAATGACAGTGAATGCTGAGTTGACAGGATAGCAAATATGATGCCATCCAGTAGAAATAACACTGGCACATAATAGACACTCAATAAATATTTGCTGAATAAATTTTTGTACAGAAATGAAAAATGTTTTATGTTTGTGTCTATATTGAAAATAGTCTAAAGAAACTACCAAAATGTGAACATTGGTTATATTTCTGTGATGGGATTGTATTTCAACTTTTTTGAGATGGTGGGTTTATAATATTCTTATAATGAATGCTCATAGAAAATTAAAAGGTATTTCAAAATGAACCTCAGAGGACAATAATCTCAGTTGTCACACAGGTTGACCTAATTCTTTTTTTTTTTTAGATAATTGAAAGCTAATTAGAATGCTCCTTGGCAAAGCACGTTTTCCTTTTTCTGCTTGTTAGAATAATTTGTTGTTCAGCTATCTATAAGCATTTAATTGATATAAAGTATTTAAGGTATTTAAGGGATATAAAAATAAAAACTTTATTTTCTGTTTATGATAACAAAAGAGCACTAGCAACATAAAACATATTTTTTAAAAATAAAATATCTCATTAAAATAGATATAATTTGTCTCCACATTAGTCCTGGGTGAACATAGTAATAAGTTCACATTTTATTTTTTATTTTTAAAAGATTTTATTTATTTTGGGGTGCCTGGGGGGCTCAGTCGGTTGGGCGTCTGCCTTCGGCTCAAGTCATGATCCCAGGGTCCTGGGATCGAACCCCGCATTGGGCTCCCTGCTCAGCGGGGAGACTGCCTCTCCCTCTGCCCGCACCCCTCTCCCCCCTCCCGACTCATGCTCTCTCTCTCTTTCTCTCAAATAATTTAAATAACAATTTATTTTAATAGATTCACATTTTACTCACTGAAATTGTGGGAGATAGTTCAATGGGGGCCAGGATATCAGAAAAGAAAAATTGCAGTGTGCATGTAATGTGTTATGTTACACTATCACTACCTTTTCCCCAAACATTCATATTTTTAAAAATATGTGAAAATACAATTTGTTTTTGGAAGGAAAATTGCCAACCTCTCGTATAACAAATACTTTGAAAGCACTGTTTAAGCAAGATGTCAGGAATGATAGATACATGGGCAAATTTGAATGTAGAACTTCCGCTTGTAGTAAGAGAGCAATAGTCAGGGTGTCAAGCTTTGGACAAAGCTGGAGGAAACAAATGATCCTGATATAATGAGACTCATTGGTGTGACACTAGAAGGAGAATATGGTTTTAACCAAACTCATAAACTGGTTTAACGGTAATCAGCTTTAGTAAGATTTGTCATGCTTGTATTCAACTGTAGTCATTTCCTTTGACTTGACCCCAACTGAAATCTCGAATACTTTCTGCTAGAGCCCTTACTTCAACCCTTGAAATGTCACCCCTCTAAAAGAATACATGGATGAACTCAGTCCTGATTCTCTAGAAATAAGAAGAGTTCCACTGTCAACTCTTAATGACAAAATCATTAACACCCTGAGTAAACACAGTTCTTCTTTCTGGAAGCTAGGGTCTCCCGTGCTCCTCTTGGGAATGGAATCATTGTTCACTTGCATCATGTGCACATGCACGCGCACGCATACGCACATACACATATACTTTATTTATCTGGAGTCAATCATTCAATTGTAAATTTAATCTCTCTCGAGCAGGTATTCTATGATGGGACATGCGCTGTAGGAATGTTGAACAGCAAGGTCCAGCCTTCCTGGAAGGCCAGAACATTCTCTGCAAAAGAGTAAGTGCACTTCATCTTTCTAAAAAGCTTTTTCTTTTTTTTTCCAGTTTGTGAGTTAGTTGCTTTAAGTAATAAATGTTCACTGTAGAAAATTTGGATAGTATGTTAACTAACTAGAATTTAAATAAAAACTTGAAACATAAAAAAAGAAAATTTGGATATTAAAAAATACAACTAAGAAATCACCTGTAATTCAAAAGCAAAGTGCTACCCACTGTTAACAGTTTGATACCCATATTGATAGATAGGTAGATAGGTAAGTAGGTAGGCAGACAGATAGATGGATAGAAAGATAGAGATAACATTCAACTACTTGAGTTTACACTGAATATTTATATATTTTTATATATTTATATATTTTTACATCATGTCTTTTTAGAAGTGTCATTATTTTTAATCTTTAACAATTTCATTGATATAACTTACATATCATAAAATGTATCCATTTTATTTATTTATTTTTAAAGATTTATTTATTTATTTGACAGAGAGAGACACAGCGAGAGAGGGGACACAAGCAGGGGGAGTGGGAGAGGGAGAAGCAGGCTTCCCGCTGAGCAGGGAGCCCGATGCGGGGCTCGATCCCAGGACCCTGGGACCATGACCCGAGCCGAAGGCAGATGCTTAACAACTGAGCCACCCAGGCGCCCCAAAATGTATCCATTTTAAATGACTTTTAGTAAATTTACCAAGTTCTGCAACCACTACCAAAAGTCAGTTTGAGAACATTTCCATCAGCCAAACAAGACTCCTGTGACTGTTCGCAGTTTATTCCTGTTCTTATCCTCAGGCCTGGGCAACTCCTTCCTGTTTCTATAGATTTGTCTTTTCTGGACCCTTGATATCAGTGGAATCATATACACATGGTCTTTTGTGTGTGGCTTCTTTTACTAAATGAACTGTTTTTGAGCATCATCCATGTAGTAACACGGATCGTCACTCCATTGGTTTTTATTGCTGAACAGCACGCGTAGCTGTTTATCAAACCTAGCATAAAAACACTCAGGTTTAACCATCTCTTTGGGGTCTCTTGTGTCACGGAAAATTCATATTAAATATATGCGATTCTCTTGTTAATCTTTTGTTACAGAGGCCCCAGCCACTAATGAACATAGAAAGGTAGAAGAAAAACATCTCTTTCCTCTCTTCCAAGCGTATTTATATTTGGTTGATACTTATCAGGTGACTATGATGTGCCAATCCACTGCCCCAGATGATGAGTTCCCTTTCACGTATGGGAAATGCAGCAGTGCCCCTGCTTTCCAGGGGTTATAGTCTATTTGGGAAGAAAAAACACTCAACTTGAGGGAATAGTAGTGAGCGAGAACTATGGACTAGGAGTAGCATTACAGCATGGAGTAGCAAAATCTAACTTCTACATTTTTGTGAGAACCCACTTGGAACTCCAGAGTCGGTGAAAAGCTTATTATTATTTTTTAAAGATTTTACTTATTTACTTATTTGAGAGAGAGATGGAGAGAGCACAAGGGGAGGAGCAGAAGGAGAGGGACAAGCGGACTTCATGCTAAGTGTGGAGCTCCACGTAGGGCTCCATCCCGTGACCCTGAGATCATGACCTGAGCTGACTCCAAGAGCCGGATGCCCAACCTACTGGGCCACCCAGGCGCCCTGGTAAAAAGGTTATTTCAAGCTGAAGACATTTGAAATTCAGCAGATGCGGGAGGAAGTCTTCTCGGAGCTTTCCATATCTGACTAAAAGCAGAAACTTCTGGGCGGTGAGGACTGCCATAAATTCCCTCTTCAGAATGGCTTCTACTCCTAGGAGAGAGACCAAGAGTAAACCTACCAGAAGCATGATTATAAACGTTTTTTTCTCTCTCGTTTGTTCTCCTAAAAGCCCATTTGGCTTTCCTAAAGAAACCCTCCCATAGAAGTCTTTTCTCCCCACTCCGTTTCCCCTAAGTGAGGTATGTAAACCCCAAATTCTAACCACCCCGGTGAGTTACTCATCCCCAAGCCCTGCCCTGTGTCTGTGCATCACACAAGTCAACAAACTCTGCCTGTTCTCTTGCTAATCTGCCTTTTGTCAGTTTAAATGTGCAGGCTCCCAATTCCTAAACCGAAGAGGGTAGAGGAAAGGCTTTTCCTTCCCAAACAGTTTTTTTTTTTTCCCCCAGAAGAATCAACTTCTGTGAAGAATAAATAGGAATGAGCCAGATGGTAGGGTGGGAGGGATGGTGGAGAGCGTTCCAGGCAGAGAGTCCTGTACAAAGACCAAGAAATAAGAGAGAACAACACTTGGGGTGACGGGAGTTGAAAGCTCACCAAGCCTGGAATGTGAGTTGTATCAGAGAAATGGGCAGGCGCTAGGCTGTGCTGTCCAACAAGAAAGCTACCAGCTCCGTGTGACTACTGATCACTTGAAATGTAGCCAGTCTGACTGAGATGTGCTGAACGTAGATGGAAAAATACACACCAGTGTTCATTAATACTTTTAAAAATATCGATTAGATGTTGAAATGATAATAACTTGGATTTAGGGTTAAAGAAAACATATCCTTGTAATCCATTTTATTTATTTATTCACTTTTAAATTAATTAATAACTTTTCAATTTTGCTACCTGAAAATTCTTAATTACGTATGTGTCTGGCGTTGTATTTCTATTGGCCAGGGCTGCCCTAGGCCAGGGAGGGCCTGGCAAGCTCGGGTAGGATTTGTTTGTAGGACAGTGACGTATCCAAAAATCACACCGACTATGAGCGGCGGCCTAGCAACAATTTCACCCAAGTACATCCCGGCTAATAGTTGCGTTGCCTGGAACAGAGGGCTGAGCTCTGACCCTCATCAACCCAAGCGGTTTTTTTTTTGAAAATGGTTTTTTGAGAAGTCATTAACTAGAACAATTCTCACCTACCTTTACTTTCTTATTTGTTTACTACACCTCCGTCCGTTTCAAGAAACTGAGGGTGCAGGGACACCCCAGGGGTTCCCAATACCCTTTATCCTATTTGTAAAAGAATTGGGAGGTTGGAGACTCTACCTTCAGAAATCTACCAGGTGGTTTTGCTTTTCAGTTACAAAAATCTGCTACTTCCTCCAAGAAATAGAAACAATGGATTAACTGGCTACTCTCAGCGGGAGAAAATACTGACTTTGTTCTACAAGGGACACCACTGCGGGCTCTTAATGGCTCTTCACTGATCCTTCCAAGGATCAACAATCAAAGGACTGGATCCCAGACTGCCTCAGGGGACATTCCCTAAACTCAAATTACGAGTCCAAACAAAACCAAAGGAAACACTAGGAGAAACCAAAAGAAGCTCGGAGCAGGGCAATTGGGGAATGAGAACGGTCTCTCTATAGCGGGAGCTTTCCAAAATACTGAGACAAGCGAGATGATTTATACAGGACTGCCTGTGTCCACTCATCACTGATGACTTTTTTCTCCCCATAAAAAATACACTTTGAGTCTAATAAAAAAAGAAAAGCTCAAATATCTTTACTGATGATTCTGTGTGATTGCTGAAAAACACAGAAGACTCTTATGGATTGATTGAAGGTTTCGGTCTCTTTCTAAATATCTGGCACAGTGTCTGCGGGGTCCTGTGGTGGTGGTTTGTTTTTGGAGCCGTGGTTGGGAGGCAGGGGGTGGATGCCCACTGACCTGTGGTGCGTGGTGATGGAAAGCAGGTTTTCTCCATCACGGCACTATTGACCTTTGCAGCTGGATCATTCTCTGTTGCGGGGGCGGTCTTGTGCGTTATAAAATGTGCAGCACCATCCTTGGACTCTACTCATCAGATGCCAATAGCAGCACCCACATCCCAGTCGTAATAACCAACAAATGTCTCCAGACTTTGCTACATGTCCCCTGGAAGGCAGAATTGCCTTCCTCCTCCTCCTCTGGAGAAGCACTGATGTAATCCCTTAAAAATACAGCATTTATAGAAACATAGACTTCAAAGTATCGATGTGGGCTTTCCCGGTGGTTTCTTACTCCTAAGTGCTATGATGCATACGTTTGATATGTATCTTTCTAAAATCTTTCTAACGAGTTGGACAGTGATGGAGAGAACACATTTTCCGCTGAGCCATGACCCTCTCAGGCAGGCTGAGGTCCCAGCCTGTTTGGAAGGCCATTTACGGGGGAAGCTCCGGTCACGCGTTGACATTCTGATGTGGTGAGTCCAGCCCCCATCCTCTGCCACCATCCAAAACAAACAGAGAAATGAAAGTCTCATAACACTGATTTGTGTTCACCCTCGAATGAAATAAAATGTAAACAGTGATCCATCTTTAGTTTTTCAAAAACAGATCTCACTTAAATGCACAGCTTATGTCTTGACAAGCGCACAATTCTGGGCAGAGCATACGAATTTAATAGTAAAGTTCACTGAATGTATCACAGTGTGTGTGCTATTTTGAATGTTGAACTGAATGTAATTCAGAAAGGGTACTGGGGTGCCATTCAAAGGCGAGGGGGTCGACATCCTCAGTGTCCCCACTTTCCACTGCTAAGGTCGTATACCCATTAAAGGGGACCCAAAGGTGCTACCCCCAAATACGCCACTTTGGCATAAAGATTATTTTGAGCTGAAGGCAATTGAGAAAGAGCAGACACAGAAAAAGCTCTCTGCCCTCCTCTCTCTGCCTAAAGGCAGAGCATACATTTCCTTGTAGGAAGGGGCTCCCCCCTCCACTTTCCCGTATCAGAAGGAGGAGACAACTGTTATCACTGGAGACAGCACTGACTGAAATCTGCATAAACAAGTTTTACTGAAATAAGCCTCATCCTCCATTAGTTTCCCCCATATATCTGCCTTCTCACAATTACTGCCCCTAGAAGCCTGAAACCCCTCTCCGTTGTCTCGTCACTTCTCCACAAATTTATAGCCTTTTTTTAGAAAACAAGATTTTATTTATTTATTTTAGAGAGAGAGAGAGAGTACACACATGGGGGGGCAGGGCAGAGGGAGAGGGAGAAGGAGAGAAGCAGACTCCCCGCTGAGCGGGAAGCCCTAGAAAGAACTGATCCCAGGACCCTGAGATCATGACCTGAGCCAAAATCAAGAGTCAGACACTTAACCAACTGAGCCACCCAGGCGCCCCAATTTATAGCCTTTTGCTAAAATAGTGTATTAAGCCTCCAGGTCTGATAGCCTCTTTGAGGTTTTCACTTCATTTCTGTGAGGCCCCCCCATATGCCTATTAAATTCTTTTTCCTTCTTTTTTCTTTTTTAAGATTTTGTTTATTTATTTGACAGAGACACAGCGAGAGAGGGAACACAAGCAGGGGGAGCGGGAGAGGGAGAAGCAGGCTTCCCACAGAGCAGGGAGCCCGATGCGGGGCTCGATGCGGGGCTCGATGCGGGGCTCGATCCCAGGACCCTGGGATCATGACCTGAGCTGAAGGCAGATGCTTAACGACTGAGCCACCCAGGCGCCCCTCCCATATGCATATTAAATAAACCTTTTTCTTCTGTTAATCTGTCTTTTGTCCGTTTATTTTGCAGGGTCCCAGTCACTGAACCTAAGAGGGTAGAGTGACTGACTCCACGTTGGCACCAGGAAGAGGCCTCCCACGTGGACGTGAAACGGACCAAACGGACAGGTCACGCTGCTATTGTGCAAATACGCAGGACTGCGATCTCCTGTCTAGAAACAACTTCACCAACGCTTTCATTCCACCCACCAGCCTCGCCCGTTTTAACCATCACTAAATAACGAAATCCCTGGGCAACCCTCCCCCTAGCCCGCTACAAAGGGCTGCCCTTTTGACACGTGGCTCCGCAGCTCCGTTGCAAACTGAAGGCTGAAGCTTGGAGCTTTGCCCCCTGACTTAAACTTGGAGACTCACACTGGACCTGTCGTTTGTTTTCTGTAGCCCTGTTTTGATAGGTGTGGCTGGTCTTTCCCCAGAGCAGTTACCTTGTCCCTTCCTCCCGAAGAATTACGGTGTACTTCTGCAGTGCCACACTCGGTCTGTGTGAGGCCAAAGAAATTTCTGGACATCACAGAGTCTGTAAGTCCAGTGACCACAAATAAACCCTTTGACTATGTTAAAGAACTGCCAGGATCCTTCCACCTCACATCAGGCAGTTTCTAGAGAGAAACTTGCATGCAGATAAGGTAAAGTGGCTAGCTCGGTACTTTAATCAAGTTTTACTGTGATGCAGTTGAAAGGTAAATTTATCCTAGGATGTAGCGAAAGGTGTTATAATGTTCCTTATGCTTAACATATTTTATATCTCATGGACTGTGGAAAATATGAGTATAGGAAATGGGGTGAAAAGAAATTTTTAACAAGTTCTTTACATTTAGGAAAGTGGGATTTTAAATAACAGATTAAGGGAGGCAGCTTTGAGCTCTCTTAAGGAAAGAACTGGATTTGCCTTGGATGGATAGAATTAAAAGAGAATCAATATTTTTGACAAAACGATTAGAGAAAAAAAAAAAAAACCAACCCAGGTCACTGTTCCTCTGTGATAATGTGAAGTCTACATGTGCAACGGTAATGTTCTTTTCCACCACCAGTGGGAAAAATGAATTTGTAGACTTTAGCATTATTTTTTTAATGCCATCTACAAACAAATTGCTTTGAAATGATGAAGACAAAAAATCACTTCTTTAGACAACGGAAGAGTGGCTTGCAAGCCTGAACACAAACCTTTGAGAATGCAGGGCTGGAAACTCCTTTTTTTTTTTTTTTTTTTAAACGTAAAATTCAGAACAGGCAGACCATTAAGCTGGGAAAAGAAATTAATATAACCTCGCAGGCAAGAAGAAAAGCAAATACTCTAAAGCAGCCGCTGTTGATGCAAGCAAAGGTTAGAGCAACAAGGCTACTTTCTAACAAAGTGTGAATCCCATTAGTGCCGAAGTGTTATCCCTCCTTAGTCCTTCCATCTCAGCCAGAACACAGTTAGGATTTTACTTCCATCTGCGTCTCAAGGCTGGTAAATAGGACCCATGGAGACGTGCAAAAATGGTGAAGCCATTCAAAAGGCATCTTTGCCTTCGCGTAAGACGTTGACATACACACAATAGGCAGTGGCCCAAGTCTGCCCAAACACCCCTTTAGCATGCTTAGGTGGACAAAATAGGGAGCTGGCCTCCCCCAGTTTCCCAGCTTCCCCTGCAGCCCCATTGTCTCTTCCCGAGTACACAATGATGCCATTTCACGATTGGTACATTAGAAATGGAGCACTTGGAAAAGTTTTTGTGGGGAGTTCAGAATTTAAACTGTTCCATTTAAAGAAGAAGAAGGGGAAAGTGGAGGAGATGCGTCAGCAGCTATAAAAGGAAAACATCTGGAAGTTATCAGTGACTTACTTATTCGTGTGCCCAATACCCAAGTGATGGACTAACTTTAACACCGTAGTCCAATGGAGGCTGATTGTTCATTACAGCAGTTCATCTGCAAGGGTCTGTAATCCAAATCCTCACATTTGTTTTTTTCTGTACCAAGATCTGTCCAGTATGTCTCGTAGGCCGGATTGTGTCATTGAGCAGAAGCAAATCAGATCACAATATGAAGTTACCTATTCCCATAAAGAAAAATCCAGTGTAGGGGCACGTGGGTGGCTCAGTCGTTGAGCGTCTGCCTTCGGCTCGGGTTGTGGTCCCGGGGTCCTGGGATCGAGCCCTGCGTCGGGCTCCCTGCTCTGTGGGAAGCCTGCTTTTCCCTCTCCCACTCCCCCTGCTTGTGTTCCTGCTCTCGCTGTGTCTCTCTCTCTGTCAAATAAATAAAATCTTTAAAAAAAAGAAAAGAAAAGAAAAGAAAAATCCAGCGTAGGAAAAGTTCACACGCTTGCGAAGATTTTCAACATGGTTGCAATCAAGTCATTTTCCAATTGTATAAGTACATAACATTGACCACATGAAATATTCTGCCAGAAGTACATAGTTGCTGTGATTTCTTTCTAAAGGTGTAAAGCTAAGTGTTCAAATTTGCAATTATTGAACTTGGGTTTCAGCACTGAATGTGTGCAGTGAATGTGTAGGATAATTATACCACTATGTGTTTAACACAAAGAGCATTTCTACCTCAGGGAAAAACTTTCTGATTCCCAACTGCACAAAGCTGTACCAACTTGTCAAGAATGAGGAAATAAAAAAATCCACTGGAAATAATATTTGGTTGTTCACATTAGCACTGAAGACGACTGTGGTTTAGAAATTTCCCCTTTTTTTAATTACAGCAAGTAAACTATTTTGCCAACTCTCTTTGGGCAGCTCAATTTTCATCCTAGCTGACTGCCTGAAAATGAAGCTGTCAAGAATCCTAAGTTGAAATTGTTTTTCTTTTTCTTTCTTTTTTAAAGATTTTATTTATTTGACAGAGAGAGACACAGTGAGAGAGGGAACACAAGCAGGGGGAGTGGGAGAGGGAGAAGTAGGCCCCCCCCGGCTGAGCGGGGAGCCCGATGCCAGGCTCGATCCCAGGACCCCGGGACCATGACCCAAGCCGAAGGTAAACGCTTAACGACGGAGCCACCCAGGCGCCCAGTTGAAATTGTTTTTCTGAAAAGAATGTTTATTATGGTACGTCTCCAAAAATCGTGGAGAATCTGTTCAGAAAGATACATCTTCTTCAAACCGTGTTCAATGCATAGTTTTATTATTTAAAGTGAAGAAGAGCCATATGAAAAGTTCTTTGAAATGATTTAAATCATATGTGCACTGAGAATTATTTTCGTTATCTTGCTTCTTTGTCTTTACGTATACATTGTTTTCAGAATCCATGACTAAGCTGAATAAATACCATTGTGTTTTTTTGAAGGCAAACTCAAGTTTGCACCAATACAAAATCTTTCCCAACATTCATTTAACCACTAGGAAAGTTTGTCGATAGTTATCAAAAATTCTACTGGGCAGTTTATTCATCTAGTGGTTTTTTGTTTTTGTTTTTGTTTTTGTTTTTCAGTAAATTCTACCCCCAACATGGGGTTCAAACTCATGACCCCAACATCAAGAGTCATATATATGCTCTACCAACTGAGCCAGCCAGGCACCCCTAATGGACAGTTTACTCTTTTCTGCAATTAATGAATGTTAGGGACTGAATGTTTTTGCCTCCCCCAAATTCATTTCATATATTGAAGCCCTAATCCCTAAAATGACTATATTTGGAGATAGGGCCTTTATGAAAGTCATTAAATTTGAATGAGGTCATAGGGCAGGGGGCTGACCCAAAAGGGTTAGTGTCCTTATAAGAAGAGACAACGGAAAGCTCTCTCTCCCTCTCTCTCTCCATATGCAAGCACTGAGGAAAAGCCTTGTAAGGCCACATTGAGAGGGTAGAAGTCTGCAAGTGAGGAAGAAAGCCTTCACCAGAAACCAAATTGGCTTGCACCTCAACCTTGATCTTGGATTTCCTAGCTTCCAGAACTGTGAGAAAGTAAATTTCTGTTGTTTAAGTCACGCAGTCTGTGGTATTTTGTTATGGCAGCCCAAGCTGACTAATACGACGAACATCACAAAACTTAGTAGTACAAATATATTTTTGTTGGAAACTTAGCACTACAGCAGGATTCCTGGAGCAAGCACAAAGTATACTGGGATTCAGGAAGAAAAAGTAACCAAAAAGCACATCATCAGCACCTTTAGCCTTTAGGTATTATCACTATTTCTTGCTGAAATGGTACAGTTTGCAATATGCACACAATTAAATGTGATATTTAGCTACCACTATATGGGCTCACTAAGCAACAGCAAAATGTAAGGATGTAGTCATAAGTTCATTATATCTAGAGTCCGTTTTTTTAGCCATCAGAGGCAATGTTTAATATGTCTTTTTTGCAACACAAAATAAAGATGATGGACAATTCACAAAATAAAATAAGATGTGGCCTAAGAATTTTAGAGGTGCTTTGAATCCTCTCTTCCAATACAGTTTTCTCATTTTTAAAAATAAGACCAAAATGTGGAAACAACCTAAATGTCCATCAACTTGTGAATAGATAAATAAAATGTGGTCTAGCTATGCAATGGAATATTATTCAGTAATAAAAAGGAACAGACTACTGATATATACAACATGATCAATGTCGAAAACATTATTTTAAGTGAAAGAAGCCAGCTA
This sequence comes from Mirounga angustirostris, assembly GCF_029215605.1. Classification (NCBI taxonomy): domain Eukaryota; kingdom Metazoa; phylum Chordata; class Mammalia; order Carnivora; family Phocidae; genus Mirounga; species Mirounga angustirostris. Next base: position 7,517,711 of record NW_026991719.1, read on the forward strand.
CAAAGGACCATATATTGTATGATTCCATTGATAGGAAATGTTCACACAAGGCAAATCCACGGAAACAGAAAGTAGATTAGTGGTTGCCAGGGGCTGAGGGCGGGAACAGGGAGTAACTGCTGGTGGGGAAATGGGATCTTTTTTTTAAGGTGTGTGTGTGGTTTTTTTTGTTTTGTTTTGTTTTGTTTTGTTTTGTTTTGTTTAGAGAGGGAGAGGGGCAGAGGAAGAGGGAGAGAGAATCTTAAGCAGGCTTCACTCCTAGCATGGAGCCCGACACGGGGCTCTATCTCATGACCCTGAGATCATGACCTGAGCTGAAATCAAGAGTTGGACTCTCAACCGACTGAGCCACGCAGGCGCCCCAAATGGGATCTTTATGGGGGATGGAAATGTTCTAAAATTGGATTGTGATGAGGCTTGTGTAACTCTGTAAATTTCCTAAACTTACTGAATTGTACACCTGAAATGAGTCAATTTTATGGTATGTAAATTATATCTCAGTAAAGCTGTTTTGTAAAAAATGAAGACAAAGGGGCTTTGAAATGCTGAGAAACACACCCATGGTGCCCCATTTAGCCTCGATGAAAACCCAAGCCAAACTTTGGTTAGGTTTGGTAGCATCATGAGGTCAAAACCTCAGAAGGCTCAGATCTCCATTCAGATTTGTCAAAACTTGAGACAGATTTGGACCTGGTCTACTAACATGTGTTTTTTATCTTTCTACTTTTCAACTGGAAACTGAGTGAAGGGGAAAAAATACAGTAGGTGGTTTCTCTAAATTTGCCTTTGAGTTTTCACTGAGGAACTCTGGCCTATATAAGATCAATTTTTTTTTTTTTCTAAATTACGGTAAACATTTTCTTTTACATATGGCAAATTGGGATGAAAGTGTTCCGTTAGATTACTGATAGAGATAGATGGCCATTTAAAAAAATTTTTATTGTTATGTTAATCCCCATACATTACATCATTAGTTTTAGATGTAGTGTTCCATGATTCATTGTTTGTGCATAACACCCAGTGCTCCATGCAGAACGTGCCCTCCTCAATACCCATCACTGGGCTAACCCATCCTCCCACCCCCCTCCCCTCTAGAACCCTCAGTTTGTTTCTCAGAGTCCAGAGACAGATGACCATTTTTACAAATAACGTACTGTACATTCTTTTAAGGTTCCAAGCCTCTGAATAGTTTGTGGAGTGCCTAGGGTTTTCAAATAACCATTAACCCTAGCATGAAAACCAATGCCACTTGTGTTTCTTTCTCTTGAAATGACACCAAATTGCTCATGGTGTGCTCTGACCTCCTTCCAGAATGTACGCACACGCACGCATGCACACGCACACATGCGCATATGCACACGCTGCACCCCACATTGACTTTTACCTTTAAACCTTGGTTCACCCTTCTGCCTTGAAAAATTTAACCACCTCCTCCCCACCTCACATTCCTCCTTCTTTCTGGGGGAACCCTGCCCTTTCAGACTCAGGTATGATATTGTCTTCTCTGGAACTCCTGCTCCGCTTTCCCACCAACAACTTTACTTTTCTTCCTCTTGGCACATCAAGCACCCCACCTCTGGGAACATCTCTCTCTAGCTGTACTACTCATATTAGACTCTGATTAGATACGGGGCTGTCTCTGCCTCTAGACTGGGAAGCATATATGTTCACATATATTCATATATGTATCCTTAGGGCCCAGGACAGAGTTTAACACACAGGGTAGGAAGGAAGAAAAGAGAAAAAAAAAAAAAAAAAAAGGAAAGGGAATGGTAAGGAAAGGAAGGGAAGGGAAGGAAGGGGGGTGAGGGGGAAGGGAGGAAGGAAGGACAGATTGTTAAGAATGTGTAAATAGTTAATGGTGATTGCTATCTTCGGAATTCCCTCCATTAGAGCACTTAATTTGTGTTTGCACAGTTTAGCTCACTAAGCAGAAAATAAGAGAATATCAGGACACTGCGACCTTTCTAGCTCAACCTTTTCTCCTACCGTGGCCCTGATGAGCCTCAAACCACTGTTGCCTTTCACCTTGAGATCATTTCTCCTGTCACTGAAGGGAAGGGACTAATGACTCTGAGGGAGAGGGCCATCAGAGGGGATCTATGTTCCCAAGGATTCTGCCGGTCTGCTTACCCTGAAACTGCTTCAGAATCTTCCCAACTTCTGCAACAAAAGAACTCTGAAGTTTGGGACAGGGAGAGAGATGTCTGGGTACTAGAGGCTATGGGGGTGGCAGGGAAAGTGAACTTTGGATTCTGTAGGCACATCTTGATTTTAGCCCAATTCCCCTTGCTCCTAAGGGACAACCTGGCCAGTGGGGTGGAGAGTCCTGACCAGCATCGTAGTGGTAATGGTAATGGTAACAGAGAATGTCTGCTAGAGATTATGTGAAGGTTTCACATATCTGACCTCATTGGATCACCCAGAATAAATACAATTTTGGGCACAATTTGTTCTCATTTTAAAGATGAAGACACAGATTCCTGTAGGAGCTGCAACCTGCCCAAGGTAATATTTAGACAGATATAACAGTAATAGATAGATAGTAATAGCAAGTGATACACAGAACCCTCTTTCCCCACACACCTGCTCCCTTTCCCACTTTCCTTCAGATCTTCTCCATTGTCTCCTTTCTGTGAGGCCTTCCCCGACCTCCTTATATAAAATTGCAGCCTCCTCCAAACTCCTTCCTTTTAAAAATTTTTCTTCATTGCACTTACCACCGTATTTATTTATTTATTTATTTATTTATTTATTTATTTATTTATTTAATTAATTTGAGAGAGAGAGAGCATGAGCGGAGAGGAGGGGCAGAGGGAGAGCGAGAAGCAGGTTCTCTGCCGGGCAAGGACCCCGGGATCATGACCTGAGCCAAAGGCAGATGCTTCACCAACTGAGCCAGCCACGGGTCCTGCACTGACCACTACAGAGCACATACATTTATTTTTATATCGTCTACCCATCAACATTCCCCTCCTTGAGATATAAATTCCAGGAGGACAGTCATTTTCTTTCTCTTTCTCTGTTGAGGGCTCTATCCCTGGCACACAGACGGGTGCCTGGCATACAGAAAATTCTCATCAATATCTGTTGAATAAATAAAGGATTCCACAAGGACTCTGCTGCCTGGGTCTGTGACTTCTCAACTATATTTTCAAAAGATATTACACCATTTCATATTCCACTTGTTAATTATATTCTACTTTCTGGCTTCTCACCAGTTTCAATTGTTAAATTTAAGTGTCCTACAAAGTTCACTAAAGCCAATAGTGCCTTTGGAATATTAAATTTGCAGAAAATAGCATAAAAATAATTGTTAAAGCTTGATAGCATGTTAAATGTTATATATGCATGTATACTATCAAATCCGGAGTTTCCCTTTTTGAGAGTTAGAAATGTGATATACTTAATGTAACTAAAATAAACACTCCTCTATATATGTGATTATATATTAGGAACTATCGACACTGAAAAGCGATGTGCTTGTTTAGCTATAATTACCTCTCTTTTATTTTTATTTTTTAAAAATATTTTATTTATTTGACAAAGAAAGAGAGAGAGCACAAGCAGGGGGAGCAGCAGGTAGAGGGAGAAGGAGAAGCAGACTCCCCGCCGAGCAGAGAGCCCGATGCGGGGCTCGATCCCAGGACCCTGGGATCATGACCTGAGCCGAAGGCAGACGCTTAACGACTGAGCCACCCAGGCGCCCCTTAAATATGTTTTGAAGAGCTGTTATATCATTTTTGTTGATAGACTAGTTTCACCAAAAGCATATGGTGCTAGTTTCACAGGAAAAGAAGACGTAAATGGACTTCTTTAAAACCAGGGCCTAGAGCGTCTGGGTGGCTCAGTCATTAGGCCTCTGCCTTCGGCTCAGGTCATGATCCCAGTATCCTGGGATCGGGCCCCGCATCAGGCTCCCTGCTCGGCGGGGAGCCTGCTTCTCCCTCTCCCACTCGCCCTGCTTGTGTTCCCTCTCTCACTGTCTCTCTCTCTCTGTGTAAAACAAATAAAATCTTAAAAACAAAAACAAAAACAGGGCCTAGTGAAATATTTAGCCCATCCCCTCCCTATCTCCGCCCAGTGCCTTGTCCGGTAGGCACAGTAACCTTCCCATCAGCCACCTCACTTTTTGAAGTGGTCACAAAGTCTCTCCTGTTTATGCTATAGTTCTTCTACTTAACTGTGACATTTACAAAGTACATTTAGGTCTAAGCTTCACTTATTAGGTCATTAGCAGGTCAAAATTTTTCTCATGAAATTTTTTCTAAAGAAAAACACCGTTCAGTGAGAATCCAGGGACTACCGCACTGCTACCCAGTGTGCTGGCTGCTAGCAAAGCATCCAAGGAAATGGCCAAAATGGTCTCCTGCCATCACCAGTAGCCCAGCCTCCCTAGCCTTTATGAGCCTCCAGACCCTCCCAATTGTTGTGATTTGGTTTTGTGAAGCCCGCAAAACTCCATCAAGCTGATGTAGCATGTGAATATCAAAGTTACAACAGAATCCAAATGTCACTGTACCAACAAATATTGCTAAAAAGAGGAGACGAGTTGAGAAATAATAAACTCAAAGAATGAGAGAAAGAAAGGAAGAAAGAAAAAGAAAGATTATAATCACCTAGCCTCCTTTCCTTTATGATTTTTTGTTTTGATTCTCAAAACATTGTTAAATTTAATTTGCTAAATCTTGTTAAGCATTAGATGGATGTTAGATAAGCTTTAACAGGAAATTTGAGGCTTTATTAAATCCTTTTGTTACTATGAAGTCAATGTAATTTTCATAACACTCTGGGGTGACTTTTTTGCATCTTAAAAATTGAGGCGGCTATGAAAACTGTATCGAGGCAAGTAAACTTGATTTCTCCCAGGCAGTATGGCAGTAGGTTTGCTCGGAGAAATCCATACTACCCTTGCTAGGAACACTGGGTCAGGTATGACCACAAAAGAAAACAGAAGATGATAGTATGTGATTATAAGAAACTTAGAATCCAGTAGATAAAACAGGGTGGGCACAAAGTTACAGATGAATGGGTATTTCTCCTTTCTGGTAAACCTAATATTTCAACTTTGATTTTCAAGGAATGGCACAATATGGGACCAACGATTTTATAACCTTCTGAATGTGTTGGCCAGAGTACATTATATTTTAGATAAAAGCTCGGGAAAGCGGGATATTGCCACCTAGCTCGATAAACATTGTCAATACCACATAAAAGAAGCTTTGTAGAGCTGAAAGGGACTACCTTCACACCCTTTGATTTTATGGAAGACAGTGAGGTTTCAGGAGTTTTGTAAAGAAGCCAGTGTGTTGTGATGGAGACAGCCTGGCCTTTGAGGTCTTATAATTCCCAAGTTGTTGTGTGTGATTTGGGGCAGGTCCCTTGACATCTCTGAAGCCCAGTTTTCTCTTCTGTGACCTGGAAACAAAAAGCCCTATTCCATAGATATTGTCGGGAAGATGAAATGAGATGGTGTGCCTCCTTAACTCTACCCGGCACATGAGAAAAGCCCAGGAAACGTTGGTTCCTTTATTCTTAGTACCAACCAACATTAATATTTATGGAGGGCATAATGCCACTGCACTGGGCATTCTCCGTTCTTCATCTCATTTTATCTTTACAACAGCTCCATGTAGGTGGTATGCTTAGTCTCCCCCATTTGCAGACGAGGAGACTAAGACCTAGAAAGGTAGAGTAACTTGCTCAAGAACACATTCCTACTGAGCAGTGGAGCTAAGATTTTTTTTTTTAAGATTTTATTTATTTATTTGAGAGAGAGAGAATGAGAGAGAGCACATGAGAGGGGGGAGGGTCAGAGGGAGAAGCAGACTCCCTGCCGAGCAGGGAGCCCGATGCGGGACTCGATCCAGGGACTCCAGGATCATGACCTGAGCCGAAGGCAGTCGCTTAACCAACTGAGCCACCCAGGCGCCCCTGGAGCTAAGATTTTCCTCCAAATCCTGCTGTATCCACTCATTAGCCAAGTATGGCCCCGCCAGCTGATTTGCTAATTGGGAGGGGGCTGAGTCCATTATTCATCGGACAAATACTACTAAGTACTCATTATGTTTCAGGCACATTATGGGCCGCTGAAGATGCAATGATGAGTGAAACGGACATGGCCCCAGCCCTCCCAGAGCTCACAACCCAACCCAGGGGCTCCCAGCTTTGCGGCTGCTGGCATTTGAAGCTGGACAATTCTTTGCTATGGAGGGCCATCCCCTGCCCTGTAGGATGTTAAGTAGCATCCCTGGCTTCGACCAGCTAGCTGCCTGTAGCACGTCACACCACCCCCCTCAAGTTGTGTGACAACCCAAAATGACTCTGGACGTTGCCAAATGTCTTCTGGGGAGGAAATTGCCCTGAATAAGAACACTGCTCTTGTGAATACAGTATTTTTTTTTAAAGATTTTATTTATTTATTTGAGAGAGAGAATGAGATAGAGCACGAGAGGGGGGAGGGTCAGAGGGAGAAGCAGACCCCCCACCGAGCAGGGAGCCCGATGCGGGACTCGATCCCGGGACTCCAGGATCATGACCTGAGCCGAAGGCAGTCGCTTAACCGACTGAGCCACCCAGGCGCCCCTTGTGAATACAATATTAAGGGTCTTATGCTTAAGGACTTAGGGAACTCTTACTCAGCCTGAGGCTTTCTAAGTTACCCAGTTTCTCTTTAAAAAGCAAAAAGCCCCAGTCATCTGCCATAATGCCTGATATGTAACTACCACCTCAGAAAAGGTTCCACATTTTTCTGTGGAAAGCTTTCTTGGTGGAACCATCTCTGCTTCGGAAAAGGAAGGCAATCAAATTGTCTCTATAGAAATACGTTATAGAAAAAGGTTTATAGTCAACTTACCTGAAACAGGGTGTACCATAAATTACTATGCTTTCAAAAATATTAAAGGGATATGAAGACTTAGCGACTAATACCATCGAGGGAGCTAATCACAGCTCTATAACTGGGTGGGGGTGGGGAGTGGGGAGGAAAGCATTGACTTTGGGGAGCCTAGAATCGAGGTTTGATGGGTTCAGCATCTCCAGGTTTATCACAGTATTTCCAGGTCGCTGGTGGGATTAGTCCTGGTAGGTTAACTGTTGCGATCCAGAAATTACACAACAGTCCCACACGGATGATCCTGGGATTTCCGGACTTCTGGGATGCTCCTCTCTACACTGAGACTCAGGGACCCAGGCTTTGACAACCTTACGGCTCTGCTTTCTTGTAGGTATTCGGAATTTTCACCTTCAGCAGTGAAAGGGGGAAGAGAGAGTGCGCAGAGTGCAATGGGGGGTTTTATAGACCATGACCAGAATTCTGATATTCCGCTGATAAGAACTCAGTTACATGACAACTGCTACCTACAAGGGACACTAGAAAATGAAGTCCAGCGACGTGTCCAGGAGGGAAAGGAGGACTGTTTGAACATAGAGCCATACTTTGCCAATCCGGTCAAAATCATTTTCATTGTCTAAGAGCCACACACTGTCTCATTTTCTGGTTTATAAAATCAGGATATCATATACTTTATAAAGATCCTGTGAAGACTAATGAGAGATTTGTAGGTTACAGTCTTCCCAAAGACTTTGTGCTATGTACGTATCTGATATCCGGAGAATAATACACTCTGCTAATTTATAGCCCCATTATGAATAGACACATTCTTAATCCCTGGCAGACATTCTGATGTGGTCAAACCGTTATCATCCCCCAGCGATGGTGTGATATTTTCTTTTGCTCTCAATGTGTGAATTATTAAAAATAAGCTAGCTACAATGTCATCATTTTTGATTAGATCAAAAATGAAGGCAGAGACAGGACTGCTTCCAATCTGTGAAGTTATTTAGCATTTAATATTCCCTTTGGGAAATCAATATGGTTTGAGGGAGATTATTTATATACCACTAGTCAAGTGTGGTTTAAATAAATGCACTGTGTTGCTAGAGTTATGTGAATGAATCTTTCAATGTCAAGACCTTACTATTGAATAAAGAGATATAATCATAAATCAGCTAACTGGAAAATGGTTAGTAGAAATTATCTGGTTATTTTACTGATGTGGATGAATACCTTAGGTTCTGTTTTCTAGTACTTATTCAAATCATAAATATGAATGTCTGGGCATTGTATGTCAAGATATTAACATTTAATAGTCATTTAAAATGTATCTTCTATGAAATTAAATTTATTTTAGGGGCGAAATGTGGGCTGGTGGTTCGGACATGTATAAATAATTCATGTGTTTTAAAACCAGTTAGGTAAAAAAAGAAGTAATTAAATCATGACAAAGTAATCCCGACACTTAAGTCGTCAGGGTGCATTCTTCATAATTCAGGAAACAAATCGGTTCCTTCCAAGCTTGACAGAGGTTTCGAGCAGAGGAGGATGGTTAGCAGGTCAGAAAGAAAAAGGGAAATAAACAGAAGTCTAGGGTCTCTGAGCTAAACCACAGATTCGTTTGTTTCTCCTTACGTCACTCGACTCCTATCAGAGAGAAAATCAAAGTTCCTGGGAGAAATGAGAAGAAAGCGCATCTAAAGAGACTGACTCTCCAAAGCCATCCTGAGGGTATTTGGGGAGTAAGAACCTGCAAGGCTCACTGTGAACAGAGGGCCACCACCGGCTTTACTTTTCTGCACTTAGCTGTTTCTCAGACAACAGGTATGCCCTGTTTTCAGTAAACAGAACACCGGACCAGGGGGAGAAATTCATGGGTCATTATTAAATTTACAAAGCGATTCCACGCCTTACCCCAACGTTCCCTATAAAATGTATTTAACTAGTGACTTTTCCCTGGAGCCAGTGGAAACCCTTTTCGGTTGAATAAAAATTATTTTCACATATGTAGGCTGAACACGACGAAACCGTCAACATCCGACCATTTTGACAGGCAAATGGCAAGTTTTTAAGGTTAACCTTAAGGTTCAGTTTTCCAGGAACGTATCCTTGGTACAAAATAAGATAGGTCCTGCTGACAAACCAGCAATAAATCCGATGGGGAAACAATGGAGGAAAAGAATTCATAGCCGATTTCGAGGTCACTCAAAATCTCCACGATTCTGACTCCCAACACTCTTCAATGTGGGTACTCAGAGAAAATGTTTAACCTGAAAACTGACATTGCCCAGGGGCGCCTGGGTAGCTCAGTCGTTAAGCATCTGCCTTCGGCTCAGGTCAGGGTCCCAAGGTCCTGGGATCGAGCCCCGCATCGGGCTCCCCGCTTGGCGGGAAGCCTGCTTCTCCCTCTCCCACTCCCCCTGCTTGTGTTCCCTCTCTCGCTGTGTCTCTCTCTGTCAGATAAATAAATAAAATCTTAAAACAAACAAACAAACCTGACATTGCCCAGTAATTGAGTGATTAAGATCAGTCAGTGGCTTCACAAAAGAAAAAGAAGTTGTTGGCTGATGCTGTCTTTCATGTGCCACTGTGCGAAGTATCACGTGTGCGAAGAACCACAGGGTCGGTATCGTGGAGTTCTGGGTCTTTAATATCTGGGAGAGACCGGGGGCGCCTGGGTGGCTCAGTTGGTTAAGCGACTGCCTTCGGCTCAGGTCATGATCCTGGAGTCCCGGGATCGAGTCCCACGTCAGGCTCCCTGCTCGGCAGGGAGTCTGCTTCTCCCTCTGACCCTCCCCCCTCTCATGTGCTCTCTCTCTCTCATTCTCTCTGTCTCAAATAAAAAATATATATATATATCTGGGAGAGACCGCACAGCAGGCTGCAGGCAGGTTAGGCGAGTTTTGCCCTTTCTGGCTCATTTGTCTAAGAAAGAATTTGGTGACTTGACAAGTTTCTGAAAGTGGAGGAAAATTATTTGAGGAAGTTAGCAACTTCTGAGCACCATCAGAGTTGTCACCCACAGAAATTTAAACTCGAGTCTGAATTTATACAAGTGGATTCACTTACATGGTACAGAATTCACATACTCTTTATTCCCAATCACTGGCTCCTTTCTTCGGAATCCTGTACATTTTTGGATGGCATGACATTTTGGAAGCTATGATAGGTTGTAAGAGCCAGATAAAACCTTCTTATTTTGTTCCAACTTAGGATACTCATCTTTAACTGCAATGACGATTTTGATTCAAAAGACAAACTTCAGGAAAGGAAGTGAAAAAGTCAGAAAGTCTGGAGAAAGTTGGAGGAAGGAGTGTGTGGGGGATGTGGGGAGTGAGGAAGACAACGGATTCTTCCTTTTTTTTTTTTTTCAAGTGATTATTCACTTTTAAATGAGACAGCTCAATTTAACTGCCCTGAATTTATGGGTCTAACCACTGGGGAAGATTATGTGTCTGGAGTCCTCTGGGGAAAGAAGCTACCTGGCGGTCCAACGTTCATGGTCAATTGTTATTACAGGTGTGGGAACTCGTTGCTGGCAAGGAGAGAATTCCTAGGGCAGGAAATTCAGGTGGGGTTCACTGATGAGGTGGCTGGGAGGCAGCCAAAGCTGTATGCCAGTGAAGGGTTTAGGTAGCTCCTGGAGCTAGTGCTCTCTGCTCTGTACTTTAGAAGAATGCGGCAACCTACTATTTGTCTTTATAGAAATGTAGGACCAATTTTATGCATCCACAGAATTTATTTTGCCCAGAAGTTGCACTAAACTAAGAAGCAGCCAACTTTTTACTCTTTCTAGAGTGATAAGATTATATTATATTGTATTAGTTAATTAATAAGTTACAAAATTACATAATCATGTAATTAGTAAGTTATATAAATTAATGAGTACATTAGTTATTGGGCAACAATTATGTCTTTGCAACCAAAACCTGTGTATAGTGAAACAATCTATCTAAAAATGCCTGGGTCTCTTAGAATAACTCTTGAGAAAAGGCTCTTACTATATAAACCAGGTAGCGATCAGGATAAGTGGATGAGGTGGATACCTCATGATTGAATTATTATTATTTTTAAAGTAAGCTGTATGCCCAATGTGGGTCTTGAACTCACGACCCCAAGATCAAGGGTTGCATGCTTTACTGACTGAGCCAGCCAGACTTCCCTGAATTTTTTTTTTAACTTTTTTTTTTTTTTAAGATTTTATTTATTTATTTGACGGAGAGAGACACAGTGAGAGAGGGAACACAAGCAGGGGGAGTGGGAGAGGGAGAAGCAGGCTTCCCGCGGAGCAGGGAGCCTGATGTGGGACTCGATCCCAGGACCCTGGGATCATGACCTGAGCCGAAGGCAGTCGCTTAACTGACTGAGCCACCCAGGCACCCAACTTTTTTTTTTTTTTTTTAAGTAAACCCTATGCCCAACACGGGGCTCGAACTCATGATCCTGAGATCGAGAGTGGCACGTTCTACCAACTGAGCCAGCCAGGCACCCAATGACTGAATTATTTTTAAAATACTTTTTCTTTTTAAAAAATAACTCAAGTAGTTCATGGTCATTGTTGAACTATTAGAAAATCCAGGGAAGTAAATCAAAACAACTTATGAGCTAGCCTACCTTCCAAAGTCAGCCACTGGTAGCAATTTATTGTACAAGTTTTTCCTATGTTAACATAATATATATTTTAAGTGGGATTATTCTATATATATCACCTTATAATCTGCCCTTTTAATATTTTAACTGCTATATAATATTCCATTGTACAAATGTACCATACATTATTTCAATCAATCCACTTTTGTTGGTCCTTTAGATTCTTTACCACGTTTTGACTCAAATGTAGATTGTTATCAAAATCATTTGATACTCATGTTAGCAGATTTGCCCAATTATTTCCTGAGGGTAAATTCCTAGAAGTAGGATTGATTGTGAACAGGAAATAATTTTCTGTGGATGTTTTAATGCAGATGATGAAGTACTTCCCTTAAAACTTATATTTATTCGCAATCCCACCAACCATATGAGAGTTATTAATTTGTTTTAAGAGTTTCCAGCCAGGCCGCTCCCTATTTTGGAGGAGACCGGAGGGTATATTTCCCAACTGCCTTCCTTCCTTCCTCCCTCTGACAAACACTGATCCGTAACCTACCACATTCAGGCATTGGACACAAAGTCTCTGATCACGTTAGCCAGCATGTGTGGGAGAGTAATGATTCTGTATGTTCTCTTCTTTTGGCCTCTTATGTAATCCACGTAAGTATCATGGAAAATTCTAACATATTGACTTCCAATCTCCCTTTCCCAGATGCTTTTCACATCTGGAAGGAACACAAATTCTTGTGTCAAACCATGCTCGTTGACTTCGTTCTGGAAATATTGTCACCATAACTCTGAGAGACAGAAACCAGCCATGTCCCCTCTCCAGGCTGACTGTCGAATTCATTAAGTAGCTCTTCCTGGTGGCCCTCCTCAGTGATGCTGCTATGGTGCCTCCTCTACACCTCCCCACCCCTTAACCCCAGGTCCGAAGCAGTGCAGAGACAAGAGCGCATGGGGTGGTGCCCTTCCTCCCTTCCATCAGACTCTCTATTCTATTAACAAGTGATTTTCATGATGATCTTTGAAGCCAGGATGAACAACAGTCTTCTTGTCAAGGAAAGTGACAGTCAATTAATGAGGGTTTTCTCAATTGTTTTAAGTATAAAGCCCCCAGATAGCTTTTAAATTAGTGAGAGCCACTTCAGACCTCACCTTCGCCCCAGAATGGTCTAACAAGTTTCAGATCATTAAGGGACCTTCTTCAAGCCCCTGTAATGTTGGGGCTTTTCCTGTGACTGTGAAAGTCAAACAAACCAGTCCCATGATTATAAACTAATAAAACACATTTAGTTGTACATAATGTGAAACATGATTAAAACACTCCCAGCCATGTTGATCCATATACAATTTTAGGAGTTTAGGAATTCTGGCCATGGGGTCCCCTGGGTGGCTCAGTTGGTTAAGTGACTGCCTTCGGCTCAGGTCATGATCCTGGAGTCCCAGGATCGAGTTCCACATCAGGCTCCCTGCTCAGCGGGGAGTCTGCTTCTCCCTCTGACCCTCCCCATGTGCTCTCTCTCTCAAATAAATAAATAAAATCTTAAAAAAAAAAAAGGGAGGGCACCTGGGTGGTTCAGTCGTTAAGCGTCTGCCTTCGGCTCAGGTCATGATCCCAGGGTCCTGGGATCGAGCCCCACATCAGGCTCCCTGCTCAGCGGGAAGCCTGCTTCTCCCTCTCCCACTCCCCCTGCTTGTGTTCCCTCTCTCGCTGTGTCTCTCTCTGTCAAATAAATAAAAAAATCTTAAAAAAAAAAAAAAAGGAATTCTGGCTATGCCTCCATGTCTCTTTCAAGTTGTCTGAAGTAAAATTACACAGTACAGTTGATGCTCAACAAGACAGGTTTGAACTGCAAGCATTCTTTTATACACGGACTTTTCCTGATAAATACTGTACAGTAGTGTAAATGTATTCTCCTTATGTTTTTTAAAAAATATTTTATTTATTTGAGATAGAGTGACAGTGAGAGAGAGAGCACGAGTGGGGGCTTTAATGGACTTCAAATTCAGTTTATTGGATTCAGAGTTGACATTTGAATAATTATTTCAAGCGTTATCAGCCATGACAAGATGGATCTTAAAAGATCCAACTCTAGCCTAGGTTATGGGTAGAAGTCTTCATTTCTGTGTTGGAAATTTTTAGACAGGGCAGCGCCTCAGTAACATTTGAGTTCCTCTTAAGGATACTAGTTGAGGAAAGAAACGATGAAGAGGATCAATGAGAAATGTATGTTTTCTCTTCAAGGAACCACTGGATACATCTTTGGGTTCTAGAAAAAGTCATGAAAGCTTTGACTGCTTTCCTTTGTAAGCTCCTTCTCATTATCGGAGGAAGGATAAGAAAGATTCCTACTGAAATGAGCTCCTTCAGACCAGCCACGTTCTTCCACAAAACCTTGAAAGAACAAGAGACTGTTTTGTGATGAGACTGTAGCTCAGTGGTTCTCCAAGTGTGGGCCTTGGATCAGCAGCATCGGCATTACCTGGCAACTTGTTAGAAATGCAAATTCTGAGGCCCCACCCCATACCTAACTGAATCAGAAATTCTGACCATGGGCTTATTGGGCTTTACCAAGTCTTCCAGGTGATGCTGATAATATGCCCAAGTTCAAAACCATTGCTGGGGAGGTGGGTGGGGGGATGGGCAAAATGGGTGAAGGGGAATGAGAGATACAGGCTTCCAGTTGGAATGGAATGAAGAAGTCACGGAGCTGGAAGGTGACAACACAGGGAACGTAGTCAGTGATACTGTAATAGTGTTGTATGGTGACAGATGGTAGCGACCCTTGTGAGCATAGCGTGACGTAGAGTTGTTCACCTGAAACTAACGTAACATTGTATGTCAATTACACTAAAACCAAACCAAACAAACCACTGCTTTAGCTAGAAAATAAGCGGAGAGAGAGAGAGGCAGAGAGAGAATTTCTTAAAGTTTTAGGTTTGTGTAATTCAAGAACAAATAGAGAGATTCCCTTAACGCAACCATTTACATTAAAAATATAAAATCTGGGTTGGGATTTCCACTTAGAATCTCATTTCCAGTGCGGCCCATGATTCTCATGGTGATACAAACTTAAAGCCCACTAGTTGAGATGGTTCAAAGGTCTTGAGAGCCGAAGTGTTTAGTAAGGGGGGGGGTACCCTTACTAACCATTTAGTTCAGGCCAGGAGGCCGCAGGGTACCCTCTCCTGTTGGTCCCTGGGCAGGCTCAGTCTTGTCATGTTAACTCTTCCTATCTCCCCTGCATTCATCTCAATTGCAAGCTTTGGAAAAAAGTCACCCTTCACGTTGTTGCTTTCATGCCTTGTGACAATGGGCTCCAGAATGCCGAGGAAAGAAAACACCCTGTTTGCAGTGACTATTATAACAGGGCCCTGGTTTAATCATTTCTTCTTCCCAGGGGCACCGCTGGACTCAGAGCACTTGGAATCCTGTGCATTGGCGGTGATCGGTCTCACACACTCCACAGCAAGATGCTTTCTCTTGGCATTTTGAAAGGACTACTCTTAAAAGAAAATGAAAATGTCATTAAAGGGCGAGGGAGAAGCTCCTTCTGTGCCCAAGCCTGGGCACGCAAACAAGCGGCAACATTCATCCGCAGGCCGGTAGCCCAGGCCCAGGGATGAGGCATGCCTTTCTGGAGTGCAGCCTAAAGCGAGCCCGGGCTCAAGCTGAATGGGAGAGGGCCCGGAAGACGCTCACCTCCAAGGGAGCCCGAAGTCACGTGGCTGTTGAGCTGGAAATCTATACAGCTCACAGGGCCTTCGTATCCAAGTCAGGAATTCTTCTTCGAAAGGAAGAACCACACGTTCATCTTTGACAGTTGCTGATCTTGTGTGGAACCAGCGCACCCACTTGAAAAATCTGTGAGCGATCGATTTTTGTTAATCAGATCTGGAACACTCTAACATGGTTTTGTTTCCATCGTATTCGTGCTATTGCTTATTTAACTGTAGCTCATGCTTCCAGATAGCCATGGATAAAAGTCAGTCACAGGCCAATAGCCTCGTTTATACTGAAAAGGGAATGAAAATGAGGCCATGTCTGGTAGGGCTTGAAAAGATTTTACATCCAAGGAGCCTGCCAAGATGTTAACATAAGGGAACAATATCATCAGACAAAGGGGAAAAAAAAATAATTACCAAAGCAATTAGTGATAATACAGAGAATGCCAAGCTTTGTTTAAATCAAACAAAATTCTATCATTAAAATATGACAATTTCAAAACAGTGTTTATTATTCTAATTTTGTTCTGATCAAGACATAATATTCTCTTTCGGGTGCTGTACCTATCGCAAGTTTTAAAAGAATAATCTCATCGGAGTGCATTAGAAAGTTGGCCTTTTCTCCAAAACGAAGTTAAGCGTGACGAGGGGTGCTTGAGTTAAACCGGATGTTTCCCTCCACACGTGTGCGCGTGAGTGGGTAAATTCCTGTGGTCAGAACTGTAGGACAACTTTCTGTAGGGTGAATTCAGGAGTCATGGGTCCAGTACCACGTCCACAGGGCTGGGCAGTAACAGCTGTAACAGGTTTACATGTCTCTAACTCAGACAAATTCATATAAAGTATAATTTTGCGAGTTTCTGGCTTATCAGATCTAAAGAGAGAGCGTTCTTCGTTAATGTTCCAGCAGCATCGTCAATCAACAAATATTTTCCATGGTCATTCTGTGCCCCAAACACAGGATCAAATTTCCCTTCACCCAAAGTTCAACTCCACAACAACGTAAGGCTCGTGGGGACCACAAACTTCCTTAACACACGGTGCTGGCAAGAACAACAGTTGTTTTCTTGGGCAAAGGAGATTAAATCTAAAAACATATCTTTCTGAAAATTAAGGCCAAGTCAACAGTTTTGCACTCAAAACAGAATACTTTCTTTTAGAATACAGGCTGGCTACTTGGAGGATTGTGCACAGAAATATTTCCAAATTGCCACCCACATAGTTCCTTGGCCATCTCCTTTTAAGTCTGAGTAAACGTGTGGTTAGAAGAAACCTTTTGATGTTATCCTAGGCCAAGTATAGTTTTAAAAATAAGCAAATTGCTGCATAAAAAATCACATCATAGATGATGCTTCTCGTGCAGAGTTGGGAGACAGGGGGTGTACATTTCTCAAAAGCTCCTTGTAGTTCTAATGTTTTCTTTTGCCATGTAAAAGGATCTGCCCCCCTGGCTTAACCCACTGAAGTACATGTTCTTATTACAAATAGAAAGCAAATTATATTTTTTAAAAAGAAAGCAAATTATATACATGCATGTGAATTTGAATTCTCCATCCCTTTAAGTGTGGATGATAGGATCTGGATAGTTAGCAAAGCTGACCCCTTATTTATTATTAACCAGTTGGAGATGATAAGTCTTTAAATAGGACACAAATGACAATTCCAATAGGGGAACACAAAAATCTAAGACAAACAGGAATTAAGCATTAAGTCGATTGTTCTCCCCCTACCAAAGTGGCCCCGAAAGCAGCAAAAATACCTTGGTGTTCTCGGAGCTGCAGGGTTAATGAATATTAGCCCTCAAGAGGAAAACTGAAATTTTTATTATCATGCTAGTTTTAATCAATTATTTATTTATTTAAGTAGAAAAGGAACTTCTGAGATGATTGGAGATCTGGCTCAGGAAGTCGACAGGAACAAAGGGAGGCTAGGCGGTCAGAAACTCAGCCCAAATCCTGTCTTCGAATTAAGTTTCCCAAGGAGAAACCCCTCAGCAACCTCTGACACCAAGAGCCCGTTAGAACTGCAGAAGCTGCTGCCTCTGGAAAGTATCACTGTCTTTTTCCTGCTGGTTTCCCCCACTCCCTTATCAGAGAGATTGTGTGTCCAGGTTGAGGATCTAAAGAACCTCTTTGAGGGGTTTGCTGAAGTTATGGGGGACCTCAGGAACGGAAGGAGGTGTAATGGTGCCCTCTGCTGGGGCAACTCAGTAATGCTGCCCAGTAAGGTTCCTGGTGGGACTGAAGTAAAATTTCATTTTATTTTTTAATTTTTGGCTCAAGGGTGTTTCTGGAACAAAAAGGCCTGAGAAGTACTCTGCAAAAAAGTAGTTGCAAAACCCCAAACCACATGAAATTAGCTTGATTCTGAGTTGACAGTGGAATTCGAAACCAGCTGTATTTCATCCTAAAATGTTAGCGCCATAAACCCTTCATCAAACCTGGAGACAATTATTTTCTCACTATCTGGACAAGACCACATTTCTAGCGGCTGAATTTTTCCAGGGCAGACTTTGCTCTCCCGTTTTCCTTTCGTAGAACTCCCCTCTCTCAGACTTGCATAAACAAGCCTCACTCAAGAATGAAGGATGCCACCCTCCGTTACTGCGCTATTAAAATCATAAAAGGAATTTGTCACAGAAAACACACATCACATTGGCATCCTCAGGCTTCTTAGAAATCGTAAGGCCAAAAATTAGTTGGAAAAAATCATTTGAGAAAGTTCAGGAAGACGGTATTTCATTAAAGGTGTAGTTTCTTTACCTCATTTAGCAGTTCTGGATCCACGGTTGAAATATTTAAATTACCTACAACTTAAGCCAGCTAAAAATAACCAAGGGGCAGTAAAAGGAGACTGTCAACATGCACTCCGTGCTGACAGAGCTTTTGGTAAAAAGCTGGATCATCTTCAACGGTGTCTACTAACCTATGAGATATTAAGGAAACATCTATTTAAATAAAAGTAATGAGTAAAAGAGACAAAATATAATTGCCTCAAGGAGTCAAAAAACTTGGCTCCTGGCTAGTGTGTGTGTGTGTTTATTTATTTATTTTTCTTTTATTATGTGTTTTGTTTTGTTTTTTTTTTAAGATTTTATTTATTTGACAGAGACACAGTGAAAGAGGAAACACAAGCAGGGGGAGTGGGAGAGGGAGAAGCAGGCTTCCCGCGGAGCAGGGAGCCTGACGTGGGGCTCGATCCCAGGACCCTGGGATCATGACCTGAGCCGAAGGCAGACGCTTAACGACTGAGCCACCCAGGCACCCCTGCGGGCTTTTTTCTTAAGTCTCATTTAAGTAATCTGTATACCCAATGTGGGGCTCGAACTCACAACCCTGAGATCAAGAGTCATATGCCTTCCCAACCGAGCCAGACAGGCGCCCCCTGGCTGGTGTGGGTTGTTTTTTTTTTTTTTTTTTTGTCTTTTGTTGCTTGTTTTTAAACCCAAGTCTAGATTAGACAACAGAAACCATGGCTTTGGTTGGTTAAGTGCACAATGGATGGATTCATTCGTTTACTGACACATGGGTGAGGCAGGCCTCATGGGTGGACAAGCATGTAGTCTCACGAGAACCCAGGCTCAGAAGGGCCCCGGGCCCGGCTTCATGCCCTGCTGTTGCCATCTTGAAATTCTTAGTAACTTCTAAACAAAGGGCCCCACGTTTTCATCTTGCACCAGGCTCTGTAAATTATGTAGCCCGGCCCGTACATATGTTTATTTGGCGGGTGGTTCTGAGCACGGTCAAGAATAAGATGCTGGCCTTCCTAGGAAACACAAAGCTGTCTGAGGTACGATGCTGATGCTGAAGGAGCTCATAGTCTAAGAAAGGCGATGAGACATGTACGAGGACAATGAGAACACGTAGCCGAATAGAATAATGCGATAAAAGAGGCCTGGGTGCTCTGTAGTTCAGAGGATGGATGGCAAGATCATTTCCAGCTGGGAAAACCTGAAATGCCTCATGAATGGGGTGTCATCTGAGCTGGGACTTTCAAATAGATTCCTCACGACTTATTTCTCTGCAGGAAAATACAAAAACAAAGAAAATAAATAGAGGAGCTTTTCCTTTTTGCCATCTGGTCCACTTTGTGGTTTGGCTGTTTCTCCTAGTCACCTTAGCTGACTTTGGAGTTTTAATCATAGGATTCCTAAGCCCTTTTACTCATAAAGGGTGGTCTTCTGTAAAAAAAAAAAAAAAAAAATCAGGGGATGGGCTCAATCTGTGTGCCACTCAGCAAGCTTGGAGATGTCAGAGGAAACCAGTGGGGGGCTTACTTTGCTAAGGGGGTTGCTCTCTTAGGTTTGGTGAGTTCATGGTGGTGAGCTCAGAAGCTGTGGTACTGAGTAAACGGTTCAGGGAAGGCCGCCCTCCCCCCACCCCCCCAAGGTGGGTCAATCCTATCATCTCACTATACAATAAGCAGCGCTCTTTTTCCTCCGAGGGAGATGTCGCCATGACACTGAGGGTGCCAAACCCCTATCTAGACATCCAACTATGTCCACTTCAGGGCCCTGAAGAAGCTCGACGAATAAAAGCAGGCTCCAAGGCTATAAGTCGTTGTACCCAGAGGTCTAGATTGTGTCTCTCTTGACCTCCACAAGTGCCTTCCCAGCAAGCTCACTGCTTAAGAGAGATCTGGTTTTGAGGAAAGCAAAGAGAATACGATAGTATTCTCTAAGATCTGATGTAAAAATTATAAGTGTATAAATGTATCCTCTACGATCTGATGTAAAAATTATAAATGTAAATAATTATAAATGCAGGGACAAAGCTGCATGTAGCTATTTCTTTAAAAATTGTTTTTAAGTTATATTGGCCATGTTAAATATTCAATATTAAAAGAAGAGTTATTTTAAAAAACCTTCCTACATTAATGGACATCACCACACGCCACGCTTAGGGTCAATATCCTCAGAAAAAGAACGTATTGCACCAAAGATGTAATACAGCCAAACTCAAAGATTTTTTTCTTTCCTGCACTGTCTCATAGTTACTCCTTTTTTCTAAAGTAATCTCAACACCCAGCGTGGGGCTCGAGCTCATGACCCTGAGATTAAGAGTCACACTCTCTACTGACTGAGCCAGCCCGGCCCCACCTCACAGTGACTCTTAATATGTTCTGTATTTCTAGGACTTCACCTCCTTAATTCTTTTTAAGATTTAGTTATTTATTTGAGAGACAGAAAGAGAATGAGCAGAAGGGGCAGAGGGAGAGAGAATCTCAAGCAGACTCCACGCTGAGCACGGAGCCCAACGCAGAGCTCGATCTCACGACCTGAGCTGAAACCAAGAGTCGGAAGCTCAACCGACTGCCCCATCCAGGAGCCCTGTGCCTCTTTAATTCTTAATGGAACGAGGTAGAAGTTTTTAAGTCTCTGATTGTAGATAAAGCTATGTAAGCAAGATATACGATAAATTACCTGTTTTGAATTTTTTTTTTTTAGCCTGATCTTATCTAAGCCTGATTTCTCACTACATATTTAAACCGGAACCAGCAAGGAGATACTCTCTGGGTATCAGTTAAGCAACACTTGCCATTTCTTACAAGTCGATAATACAAATCTCATATTATTTTGAGAAGCTATGAATCTAATTCCCCGCGAGGGGAAACCAGTAAATATTTACATCAAATTATTTACTTGAACTTTGTGACAAAATTAAAACCGGCAAGGAGGCATTTCTAACACTATGGGTTTTGCGACTCAGGTTAAGATCGAAGTCTGTAATACAAAGTTTAGTTGAGTGTTCTTTCTCTAAGAACAGAGGAATAAAGATGCATTTGACCATAAACTTCAACAGCCAAGCCTGGTTGGTTGAAACCACCGTCTGGCAGAATTTATGAGAGAAAAATAAAATTGTGTAAGTGGCAGTTGGCTTTAGAAAGCGCTGGCATAACAGAACACAATCCAAGAACAGCAGAGTTGACCTCTGCCTTCATTTCCCATCTTAAGAACTGTGCCAGCATCACATGTTTCCAACTTGTGCCTTCTGGTCCTTATAACCACCGCTCTACTTCGGCATTCTGGCAACTCGCTGACCCACATTTGTGGTGGCCAAACTGTGGTGCGCATGGGCCAAGGAGCCAGGAACTGCTGACTTAAGCCTTTCTGAAGCTTGTGGCTCCACAGGAACCAGTAGGCAGGGGCTGGATTCCTCTTTTGTGCTTGTAGCACATGACAAAGTAGGACTGGGAAGGGATACAATTAGCGAATGTGCCGCGACCACTTTCTTGATCCCAGTGGAATGCTCAGAAGAGCCGGAGCAAAGAACTGAGTCTGCAATCAAATCTCCATTTATGTAATGTCTCTGTTATGTGGCAGAACGAGGATTCATGCTGTTTCTATTTCATCGTTAGTATTTTTAAACTCTGCCTTTTGAGTTATGAAGGACTGGCTCATCAGAGCCATGTGGAGATCCACATTCAGCGAAAATCTGTCTTAATTCTGCTGAAGCAGAGGGGATTTTGCAACTCCTTTGAAGATGCGAGGGCATCGCCATTGTGTTTAAAGCAGGGGTTCTCAAAGTGTGGTCCCTGGACCAGCAGTAGCATGGGTGGGTGGGGGGGGGGTGAAGATTGATAGAAATGCCGATTCTCAGTCTCCATCTCAGTCCTTCTGAGTCAGAACTCCGAGGCGGGGTCCCAGCAATCTGTGTTTTACCATGCCTTCCACGTGATTCTGTTGCATGCTCAACGTGAGAAGCACCGATTTAAGGAATCATCATAGAGGGGACGTCCCTGAGTAACTGGGGTACCCCTCCCCTGGGAAATGGGCTGCTTGCTCACGTGTTAGCACGGACGCTTCAACTTTGTGTTTGGTCCGGGAAATCGGACCACTTTAGTTTGCTTTCTAGTTTAGTTTAGTTGCTAGTTTCTCGTTTTGTGTAGTTTGTAATAGGAAATAAGCCACCGTCTCCCTCAAATTCTAGTATTCGACTTGTTCACGTTTGAATTCTCAAAGTTTCTCCTAAAACCCCAAAGCAAGAAATATAATTCGTATTACTGAACAGTGACTCCTTGGACCATTCTCTGTATATTGTAATTAGTTTCTGTGTGAGTGAAATGTTTATTGTCTCCTCGAAATAAATT
This sequence comes from Mirounga angustirostris, assembly GCF_029215605.1. NCBI lineage: Eukaryota > Metazoa > Chordata > Mammalia > Carnivora > Phocidae > Mirounga > Mirounga angustirostris. The sequence continues at coordinate 7,539,954 of NW_026991719.1, forward strand.
TTTCAGAATTTAGGGGCTCAAAGAATTTTAGAGGTGCAATGGATCTTTAAAAGCCATCTATCTATCTATCTATCTATCTATCTATCTATCTATCATCTATGTATCTATGTATCTATGTATCTATCTATGTATCTATCTATGTATCTATCTATCTATCTATCTATCTATCTATCTATCTATCTATCTATCTATATTTTAACCCAGGGAAAAACTCAGGCCACAGAATGATGACCATGAGAGGTAGGCAGAGAAATCATGGGTTAAATGGGAGTAAACGGCCGGCTGCTAAGCTATGGATTCCTCTACTGAAATCTGAAATCAAGGACCGCATCTTATCCATCTCTCCCCCTGACTTCCACATCACGGTTCTTGGAACAGTGTTGGCACAGTTCAATAAATGCTTCTTGCAAAATGATATGAAATAAAACGTGTGTTCCTTTTTCCCCTGCTCCTACAGAAGGGAAAATGGCATTTGCTTCCAGCCGACCAGAAGGGATGAGTGAAGATGAAAAATTACTTTAGTTTCTATTAAATAATAGGCTACTTCTTTTAAGCTACCAACCTAGTAGCCTCTGATGATATAAAGTAGATTCTATTAACAAGAGGCCCAGGACAACGGACGGGAATTATCAGGCCTGTGATCTGTTGGAAAGGCTGTAGGGAGATGTTTGTGCAGGACATGCTCATTATCATGTCTGGCCCGAGTCAGTTTTATTTAGCACCATAAAAACAGACTTAGCTTATGATATTTTAAGCATCTCAAACAAAGTAAGATTTATGCTATTGGGTGCGATTTTGGACCTTCCCCTGTACCAGGTTTTCCACAGGTCTGGAGAGGCAAGAAACTGTTTCTTTATGCATTGCAAGCGCAACGTAGGAAGCCCCCTCCTTCTCCCTTCTAATATCACCAGGAATGAATAGGCTGCGTGTTTCCCATAATTCAGCAATAACTGGGCTATTATTCTTTAATGCTTCAGTTTATTAATGTAACCACTGTGTCATTCCTACCATGCCCATGTAATTAAATTACCCGGCAGACATTTGATACGAAGCTCTCGATCCCCACAAAAGCCCAGAATTTCTATGCCCCTTTGTGAGTCCCTAATGAATGAGTGGCACAGACACTTCTGTCATCCGTGTTCACTCACTGTCCTCGCTGACTGCTCTCCTGTGTCATAGGGGCTTGCTGCTGCACACACACTGGGAACCCTTCAAAAGCAGAGGGTCACGTTTCCAACAACAACAAGCACTGGGCATGCTATCACCTTCCTCTCTCTTTGTCTGGCTGAACCAGAGGCTGACCAAATTAAATTCCAAAACCACGTCTGCCTGGGCGGATCAACAGTACATTCTTAAACCTTAGCTACTGAATGCTAATCCTTCCTGAAGTCATGAGTAGAAAGGGAAAATAAACTGGAAAAAAAAATTAAAGCAATCATTGTGTCCATCCAAACATAGGTCATCCTGTGACTTTCTGAAAAGGAAAAAATGGTAATTTTCATTTAAAACCCAAGTGTTTAACTTCTAAAGTTTGCAAGTGGAGCTCCTATTAGTGAGGCTCATAATGAAGCCTTATCCAGATGCTATCCCAACCCAGCTTGTGAAAAGGTACTGATTATTAATAAAACAATGGACTTTTTTCTAAATCACTCAACTGTTCATTTCAAGCTACTAATTTCAAGATACAACTTGCTCTAAATATTGTAGAGCTTGGACATGAACTCTTTAAAATAATCAAAATAGATTGTACAGTGGGAATTCTTTTATTTCTAGAAATGACACTTTAGAGACTCAAGGTGTTTCCAAAGGTTTTCAAAAATCTTATATTTTACATTTAACATAATGTAATACAATTAGCCTAGTGTATATTTGTTATGAGGGTAGAGTGCAGATTTGAATGCAAACCTTGACACCTGATTTTTAAATATTTAAATTACATGCTTTACACATGGCAGGAATATGAGGAAATGTAAGTGTACAGGGATAAAAACTGAGATCTAATCTCAAAAACAATTACTTTGCTTTTACAAGAAAAAAGCATCAAATCAAAGCATATGATGCTCAGATCTACGACACTGAAAATGTTTCCAACCAACCAACCAAACAACCTTTTAAGATCAGGTATTTGAGAGAAGAAATCATATCTTATTGGAATCTAGATAATTTCAATCTGGTTAAAATCTAAATAATAATTATTCTATTACTATGACTGCCCTTTAACATTGAAACTTATGTTATCTATATAAGATTAACATAGTTTTGATTTATGTGATGTCTCAAGTGCACACGTACACAGAAAAAACACTGGATTTAAATCCTGAAAATATTTAAGGTGAAAAAATATTTGGTGTTATTAGTAACAATTCTATTAGTGTCAAAAGAAGGCAATAAAGGCACAAGAAAGTATCTAAAACAGAGGGAGCAAATAGAAAACAAATAGCTAGATAGTAGACCTAATCTGAACAATGCCAATAATTGTATTAAATATAAAGGGACCAAGCACTCCAGTTAAAAGGCAGAGTGTCAAGAAGGGTTAAAAAATAAAGAATTAATTATATGCTATATAAAAGAGATGGACTTTAAGTATAAAAACACAAGTAGGCTAAATGTAAAAAGATGGAAAAGATACATCATGCAAATACTCAACATAAAAAAGTTGGCAGGGTAGTATTAAAGTCAGGTACGACAGCCAATGAATGTTGCCAGAGACAAATGAACACTTCATAATGACAAAAGCGCAAGTCATCAGGATGACATATCAGTAATAAATGTGTATGTACTTAATAACAGAGCTTTAAGTAAATGAAGAAAAACTGCCAGGACTAAAGAAGAAAAAGACTAATTCATGCTTATAGTTGCAGATTTGTATACCTCCTTTTAAGTGACAGATAAAACAACAAGAGAAAAAACTCAGGTCTTTTAAAAAGCCTCAAATATTTGAAAAGTAAACGACACACTGCTACATAATCCACAAGTAAAAGAAGCAGTCGCAAGAAAAATTAGAAAACCATTTGTTTTTTTTTTGTTTTTTTTTTTTAAAGATTTATTTATTTATTTGAGAGAGCGAGAATGAGAGAGAGAGAGTACATGAGAGGGGGGAGGGTTAGAGGGAGAAGCAGGCTCCTTGCTGAGCAGGGAGCCCGATGCGGGACTCGATCCAGGGACTCCAGGATCATGACCCGAGCCGAAGGCAGTCGCTCAACCAACTGAGCCACCCAGGCGCCCCAGAAAACCATTTGAATTGAAAGAAAAAGAAAGCTCAATATATCAAAATTTGTGAGATGCAGCGAAAACACTGCTTAGAGGAAAATTTGTAGAGTTCAATGTTTATAAAAAAGAAAAGTTTAGAATCAATGATCTAAGTATACACCCCAGGTAGCTAGAACAAAAAAAGAGCAAATTAAACCCGAAGGTAATAGAAGGAAGGAAAAATAAAGATAAAAGCACTAAACAATGAAATAGAAAGCAAATAAATAATAGGTATTTAACAAAGCCAAAAGTGGATTCTTTGAACTTAATAAATTTGACAAACTCTTGGCAGCACTGATCAAAGAAAAAGAGAGAAAATATGATTCACCTATATCAGGATATAACATATTCTGCAGGCATCAGAGAAATAAGGTACTACTATAGTTTTATGCCAATGATTTCGACAAGTTAGTTGGAAGGCACAAATTTGTAGAAAAACACATTATCAAAATGGACACGAGGTGGGGCGCCTGGGTGGCTCAGACGGTTAAGTGTCTGCCTTCGGCTCAGGTCATGATCTCAGGGTCCTGGGATCAAGCCCCGCATCGGGCTCCCTGCTCAGCAGGGAGTCTACTTCTCCCTCTTTCTCTGCTGTTCCCCCTGCTTGTGCTCTTTCTCTCTGTCAAAAATAAAAATAAAAAATCTTAAAAAAAAAATAGACACGAGGTAAAATGGAAAATCTTATTAATCTTAGACCTATTAAAGAAATTGAATTGAAATGAAACTTCTTCCCCAAAAGAAAACACCAGACCCAGAGGGTTTTACAATACATTGAAAGAAGAAAAAATACTGCCAATTCTATGCAACTCTTTCAGAGAACAGAGGGGGAAATGTTTTCCCAACTCATGGTATGAATCTGGCATAAATCTGATAACAAAATTTGATGAAGCAGATATAGCCTAAGAAAAGAAAATCACAAATCAGTATCCCTCACAAAGACAGACATGAAAGTCTTTAACTAAATGTTAGCAAATCAAGTCCAGCAACATGTAAGAAGCATAATATATCATGACCAGGAATATAAGGTTAGTTTAACATTCAAAATTCATCAACCAATATAATTTGCCTCATGAAGAGTGAAAAGGAGTCAAGCCATACAATCACTTCATTAAAGGCAGAAAAGGTATTTTATAAAATTCAACATCCATTCAATGGCATAATACTCTCTGTAAATTAGGAATTGAAAGCAGTTTTATCAACCTAACGAAGAGCATCTATGGAAAACCACATCATACTTTATTGTGAGATACTAAACACTTTCCCCCAAGATCAGGAACAAGGCAAGGGTGTCTGCCCTAACCAGTGATATTCAACATTGTACTGGATACTACAGCAAGTGCAATAAAATGAAAAAGGTAGGGGTGGCTGGGTGGTTCAGTCGGTTAAGTGGCTGCCTTCGGCTAAGGTCATGATCCCAGGTTCCTGGGATCCAGCCCCACGTCCGGCTCCCTGCTCAGCGGAGAGTCTGTTTTTCCCTCTCCCTCTGCCTGCCTCTCTGCCTACTTGTGCTCTCTCTCTATCTCTCTGTCAAATAAATAAATAAAATCTTTAAAAAAAAATGAAAAAGGTAAATAAAGGCTATAAAGATTTTAAAAGGAAGTAAACCTCTCCTTTTTCAGAAATTTCATTACAGTTTATGTGGAAAATGCTCAGGAATCTACAACTGCCCAGACTAATAAAGACATTTAACAGTGTTACATAGTGCAAGATTAATATAAAAATCAATTGTATTTTTATATAATTACAGCAGGATAAAATACTGGGGAAGTGATTTAACTAAAGATGTGCAAACCTAGATTGAGAACTATATTGCTGAGAAAAATTTTAAAAGGTAGAAATAAACGGAGAGATATGCCATGATTATGGCTTGGAAGATTCAATATTGTTAAGATGTCAATTCTCATCAAATTGATCTATAGCCTCAATACGCTTCTGATTAAAAGCCTCATAGGCTGTTCAGTAGAAAGAGACAAGTTGATTCCAGTATTTATATAGAAATGCAGAGGAAAGAGAGCGGCCAACCCTTAGAAGAATAACGAAGTTGGTGAACCCACCCTATTTTATTTAAAAATTAACTATAAAGCTACAGTAGTTAATAGTTTGTCACTGTTTCGTCAGTCACGACACAGCAAGCTCAGGGGTCTACTGCTAATTAAGACCACTTCTGTTTGGTATTTCTTCCCCTCTATTTGTCACTAAAAGTCTATCAGACATAGCAGGAATTTTTTTTCTTTAAGATTTTATTTATTTGACAGAGAGAGAGAGAGCGCGACAGCAGGAACACAAGCAGGGGGAGTGGGAGAGGGAGAAGCAGGCCTCCACCGAGCAGGGAGCCCGATGCGGGGCTCGATCCCAAGACCCTGGGATCATGACCTGAGCCAAAGGCAGATGCTTAACGACTGAGCCACCCAGGTGCCCCGACATAGCAGGGATTTTGAAATACATGTTACTATGCGTTAAGGTAGTGGCCTCCCCCTACAACATACATTCTCTGTCTTTCTTGTCCTTGCTGTTTGTACTGCATGCCTTCTTTTCCTGACACTAAAAGAAAATCTACTATCTGTTCTCTATGAACAAGGTTAGGGAAGTTTTGTTGCATTTTATGTATAGGTGAGTATCGAGTTGAAGTTCTGTTTAAACTTCCTATTCTTCAAACTTCAAAACATTCTGCCTTTAAAGATAAGGAATTCCTGCACATAAGTCTCCACACTATGATTCTGGAGGCAGGTATATCGTCAGGGTCTATTACCTTCTAATATCTTCCTAACTTCCACCATGGAGTAAATATTGTAAATTAATTAAAATCAGTTGTTAAGGGTTAGCTGTGATACCTTTCATCTAAAATTGCTGTGTGTACTCTAATTACTATTCTCACACTGAGTGTGAAATCAGAGGGTCTTTTGAGGGGCTGGGGGGAGGGCTTATTTTTAAAGCAACACCTCACAATGACTCTACTGTTGAGTTCTTCTTTGGAAAGAGCAGAGACACATTTTGCACATGATGTTCACAAGCCATTTTTTTTTTTTTAATTCAAGACTCCAATTCCAAACCCCTCCCCCAAAGGCAACCAAAGACGGCTGTTCACACGTGTTCGGGTTTGATGAGGGTGGTGGCGTGTGGTTCTCAAGGCCACCAGGCTGTCTTCAGCCCCTGGACATGTGGCAGAAAGCAGAAGAGACACAGTGACATGTGGACTGGGTCCATTCATGATCAGGATGCCAAACTTCCGAATTCTGAGCTTTGCTTTCGCCATGGCTGCCTTCTTTTCCCTGTTATCAAAGGATTCTTTGAGCTAGGGCTCATTTCCTTTTACACTTAACTTGTGAGAGCTACTCAAGATTTCTTTTTTTATGAAAGCGCTTAAACTTAATTTAAGCTTAAACCAAGAAGTGGCATAGTATCTTTAAATAAAATCAGAAACCCCAAATTCCTCATTCTTTCATCCCTAACCATGGTCCGTGAAATCATCCTAAACAGTCTTCCTCTATCACCAGGTATTTATATACAACCACAGGCTTTAGAGGATTTGTATGTATATGCGCATGGTACAGATTCACAGTCAGGTACAGTTTAAATATGTAAAGGATATTTTGAAGGAAGGACATGTATGGGGTTACTGTATTGACACTGTGTATATATGTATGCAAATATATACTCTCAGACAAATATATATACACATTCTTATTTCGAAATAGTCTTTGCATTTCCCCTCCAGATTTGGGAAATAAAGAGTCTTAGAATACTGCTTTGCATTCTCAACAAAGAACTTGGAAAGAGCTTATGAAAACCTTATTTTGATCCCTTCAAAAATACGCTTAGGAACAAACATAAGCTCCAAGGATAAGAGTGGTTTGACAGATTTTTCTCCGAATTCTTGCAAAACCGGTTTCTGCAGAACCAAGCGAACACAGCAAACACACCCCCCGGGGCCCTTGTGAAGGAGGCCCGATCAGCGCTCACAGGCTACAAAAGCCTGCACTTTGTTTCAGGAAATCCGCCCTCGGAATGCGTCGTGCAGCCCACTTCAGCAGGTGTGCTGGGCAGATTTGGGCCAACCGCGTCTGAACGTGTCGCTGTGGCCAGTGGCAAAGCTGGAAGGACAAACACCGCAGGCTCAGAGAGGCCGCCTCCCTGGCGCACCGATGGCTGCGCGCGAGACGGCGGGAACGAGGGGAAGAGAAGGCGGGAGTGGGGGAGAGTGGGGGCAAGGGACAGAGGAAGAAGAGGGGCAGGATGGGAAAGAAGAAGGGAGAAGAGCAGTCATGGAGGGGAGGGGAAGGGAGGGGCGGGGGGGGAGCGAGTGCTGCAGGGACAAATGGAGAAAAGGCTGCTAGGACTGGAGGGGGAGGGACGCACCAGGGCAGAAAGAGAAGGGGACTGCCTGGCGAGAGACAGAAATCACCCCGGGGGAGGGATGGAGAGAAAGGGCGCCCTTAAAGGAGAGGGAGATGGAAAGATAAAGGGGAGAAGAGGTGCACATTGGCAGAGAGGAAGGGAGGGATAGAAGAGGAGCGGGAGGGGGGCGCCTGGGTGGCTCAGTCGTTAAACGTCTGCCTTCGGCTTGGGGCATGATCCCGGGATCCTGGGATCGGGCTCCCTGCTTGCAGGGAGGCCTGCTTCTCCCTCTCCCTCTCCCCCTGCTTGTGTTCTCTCTCTAGCTGTGTGTCTCTCTCTCAAATAAATAAATAAATAAAATCTTTAAAAAATAAATTAAGTAATTAATAAAAAAAAAAAAGAAGAAGAAGAGGAGCTGGAGGGAGGCTGTGTGCAGGGATGGACAGTGCTGGCTGCCAAGCCAGAGAAACCCCCCGGGGAACAGTCGGACACCCCTATGGTCTCGTGAAATGCCCATCTCAGAGGGAGCTTGGGGGTGCCTCTTGTCTCCAATCCCCAGGCAGTCCTGATCTCGCGCAGACACAGATGTCGGGGCGCTGGCCTCAATGTTTTGATGACTTACAAGAGGCATTATCATCTCTGTCCCTGGTTAGGGCTCAGAAAAAGAGGAGCGAACGCATGACAGGAGAACCGAGGGGAAGCCAGGGAGGGCTGGAGTCTGGAAGCAGAAGTTGCAGCCCTAAAGTAGAACCGCCCACAGCAGTTCTCACTGCCTTTCACAAGCTCAACGTCATCTCCATGGGTAACAGAGGGAGGCCCTGCCCAGGAAGGAGCAAGACCCAGGCGGAAAAGCAAATGAGAATGGCCATGGTATCAGGGCTCTCTGTCTGGAACCTTCTTTCTGCAGGAAGTCTGTGGGTACATCAGCCAGAATTAGCAGGTTTAGCAAATACACATACAGACGTCTAGTTCAATATGAATTTCAGATAAACCATGAATAATGTTTTACTAGAAGTAATACTTTTTTTTAGGATAAGTATATCCCATGCAGAAAGAGGGAGAGAGAGACACAACACTCTGGAAAGGGGGGTAAAGTGGGAAGGGGCAGGAGAGACACAGAGTGGCAGAGACAAAGAGACAGATGCAGTATTTGGGGTGTACTGATATTACTGATATTTGTTTGTCTGAGACACAAACTGAACTGCGCATCCTGTATTTGATCCGGCAACCCTCGTTTCAGGTCTGGTTTCCGCCCCCCCCCCCCCCAAGTTATTTTCTCAACTTCTTTCCACTAGCTAATTCCACGGTCTCATCCACCCTTTTTATCTCTATTGGTTCATCACAGATATTAGGATATACCCTCACAGCATAGCGATTTTCTGCTGAATGCAAAAAATTTCCTAAACTTCTGTCCCGCGTGCCAGTTTTTTTTTTTCCCGGCCTTGTTTTGCTTTATTGCAATGCTTTGTTCAGACACAAAGTAGTATATTCGCCTCTTAAGACGAGATCAGGCGTGTTCAGGGTAGACTGTTTACCTCTTCAAATAGCAGAAAGCCTGGGACGTGTTGGGGAGGGTGTCAATTGGTTGGTTCTATTGTGGAGTGAAGATCAAGGGAACAGAAATAAGATTGAGGAGGGGCAGTTGAGGAGATGGAATTTCACAGTTAGACATCCTGTTCCTGTGTGTGGGTAGCACGGATCCCCTGTCCAGAAGCTCTATTACCGCCTTCCTGTAGGAGTGGTGGGTGGGATGTGAGAATAAATGACCTCTGACATCCTATCTCACTCTGACTTTTCTGGCACTGATTTAAAAAACCAGGCCCATGTGTATTCTGAAGAGCCTTCTCTCCAATTCCAATGAGAAACTCTCTCACGGAGCCTCATTGGTTTTGTGAGCTATGTCCTGCTTGCCTTCCGAAGGAATTAGCATAGGAAACGAAACGGGAAGGAAAAAAAAAACACTGATTGAGCTAAGATTTTCGACTTCCCATCAAATATTCTCAGAGTACATCAGGGCACTGTATGAACTTTGGAAGGATTCAAGCAGGTCTTGGTTAAGTGCCAGGGGGTTGAGTGGAATGTGGAGTTACAAGCAGGGGGATAACAGTTGTGGCGATGTATCTGGAAGAGCGAGAATGTAAAATGAACATTATAAACAATAACTGGAGCAAAGAGTACTCCTGCCAAGGAGAAACAGTAAACGTAACCAAACCAAATGGGGCAATATTTAACGCGGAGCTCAGTGCCTGCCACCGCGACCCGCACCCCCACCCCACCCCACCCTAAAATGCACACTCTCTTTTCCTGAGCATGTAGCCACAGCGTTTTAGAACTCAAGAAAGAATTAGCCGGAGGCTGGACCTTAGAGGATAGGCTGCATCTGTTTTGAATACTTCCATGCCCCACGTGTGGGCAGTGACCTCCTGTCAGAGAGGGCCGCGAACTGCAACCCAAGAAGATGTATTGATCTAGAAAATGTTCTACAAATGCTTGCATACTTGAAAATGAATCTTCTGTGCCTTTGGCACAGAAGTTAAAGATATTCTAGAACCATACCACCGTCATCCCCCCCCCCCTTATTTTTAGAACTGGAATGCCATATGGCATGTGAAGGAAAGATAAATGGAGAGAATCCAGTATGTGGACAGATATTAACTTATATTCGCGTGGTACTTCAGACTTTACACAGGACTTGGGGATGGGGACGGGTTCACGTGGGATCCCCCCAACATTGCTATGCGGTAGGACTCACGGATGGCATTGTAGAGATAAGGCCCAGCCAGTGACCAGCGTCAGAGCTTCTCACTTTCAAATTCATGCTTTGTCACTCCACCAGAGGTGACTTGCACAATGCCATGGGATCGATACAAAGGCAACTGACCTTGAGGACCTTTATTTGTGCCCGTATAACTTACAGTGGTTCACGGAAAGGTGAAAGAAGTGTAGAACAGTGGTTAATTACTGAGTCCTGAAATCAAATCCCACCATTGACCAGCTGCACGTCCACGCAGAAGTTTCTGCCCTTTCTCAGTCTTAGTTTTTCTGACAGTAGGATTCCTCTAATAATATTTCCTTCACCGAAAAGTGAAGGATTTCACGGTGAAAAACCTCACAATGGTTTCGATTCTTATCGTTGGGAGGATTAAATTCATACGCGTGAAGCTCTTATCGAAAATGCCTCTACATCCGCTCATTGTTAGCGTCATTGTAACTCTTTCCTTCCGTGGTGACTTGCACATCAGTCTAAGATGTGGCTTGTGGACTTTGGTGGGCTTGCTCGAAGAGAATCAGGCATTTTGAAAGAAGAGACTAAGAATTTCACTGAAAAGTAACCTATCTTAAAGTCTGGTGAAAGCAATCCATAGAACTATTCCTAACCATTTTTCAGAAGGGGGCAAAATTATCAGAGATCAATCATGTGGAACCAAGCACAGCAGCATGGTAGCTTGGCTTGGAGGAAATACGCCCAAAAGGGAAAATGTTCACTGTGATCTTGCAAGGGAGTGTCTGTGCTTTGTCAACATTATTTTAGCTTAAATGCTTCCAAATTTCTAAAGCCCAGAAGATAACCTTGGACTTTTAAAGCTATGATTTTGCTGCTAGGATATTAGAAGATGAAGCGCTTCATGACACTGTTATTTAATTTGGAGAGAAAAGATAGACTTTGGAAATAAATTAAGACTACCAGTTTCAACACAAAGAGGGTCAAAGTATGGAGGAATTCTGGAAATGTTTTGAAATGGTGAGAGACCTACATGCTAGGGATCTGTGTGCAGACAGGATGTGCAATCAAGACAATAGCCTTGGGCTCTTGGCTGAATCCTAAATTAATGGAAGTGATAACAAGGTCAGGCAAAGACATGCTTTCTTATTTTTTTCCAATACATTCTTTTCTTCTTAGGTGAAAAAAAGGTTTCAGTCTTTGAAAATAATCTTTGTTCCTTTTATAGCTACTAAGAATCCAGAGAAAGGTAGTTCTTCCAAGCCTGTCCACTGGGGGAAGGAGACAATTGTTCATAATTTGCTGAGCTTACAGCAGAAATACCATGGGTGGCTCAGTTGGTTAAGCATCCGCCTTCGGCTCAGGTTAAGATCCCAGGGTCCTGGGATCGAGCCCCACATCGGGCTCCCTGCTCAGCGGGGAGCCTGCTTCTCCCTTTCCCTCTGCTGCTCCCCTTGCTTGTGCTCTCTCTCTCTCTGTCAAATAGATACATTTAAAAGAATTTTTAAAAAAAGAAGAAAGGGGGTTTATGAGGAAAAATAAAAATACTGAGTGACATTTAATTTAGATGCTTTGTCTTTTTTTTTTTTTTTTTTAAGATTTTATTTACTTATTCATGAGAGACAGAGAGAGAGGCAGAGGGAGAAGCAGACTCCCTGCTGAGCAGGGAGCCCGATGCGGGGCTCGATCCCAGGACCCTGGAATCATGACCTGAGCCCAAGGCAGACGCTTAACCATCTGAGCCACCCAGGCACCCGATGCTTTGACTTTCAAAAAAAATAGTTTATGAATAAGTGGTACTCAAGATGACAATGAAATGGAACGTCTGGAGGAATAAGTGGCTAAAACTAGGTTTTAGAAGGGAGAGGGGTGGGGGATGGGTTAGCCTGGTGAAGGGTATTTTTTTTTTTTTTTAAGATTTTATTTATTTATTTGGCAAAGAGAGAGACACAGCAAGAGAGGGAACACAAGCAGGGGGAGTGGGAGAGGGAGAAGCAGGCTTCCTGCCGAGCAGGGAGCCCGATGTAGGGCTCCATCCCTGGACCCTGGGATCATAACCCAAGCGAAGGCAGACGCTTAATGACTGAGCCACCCAGGCGCCCCCTGGTGAAGGGTATTAAGGAGGGCACGTACTGCATGGAGCACTGGGTGTTAGACGAAAACAATGAATCATGGATCACTACATCAAAAACTAATGATGTATTGTATGGTGACTAACATAACATAATAAAATTAAATTAAATTTAAAAAAAAACAACCAAAAAAAAAGACTCTTAACTATAGAAAACAAACTGATGGTTACCAGAGGGGAGGTGGGTGGGGGGATGGGTAAAATAGGTAAAGGGGATTAAGAGTACACATATCATAATAAGCAATGAACAATGTACAGAATTGATGAATCACTATATTGTACACCTGAAACCAATATAACACTGTGTTAATTATACTAGAATTTAAAAATAATAAATTTTAAAAAACTAAAAAAAGAAAAACAAAAAAACCCCCACATAATGAACTTACAACATTGTCTGGCATTTTCTAAGTCCTGACTAAACTTTGGCTATTTTGTTGCTGTGGTTTACAGACTCATTACCTTCAGCTGCTCACACATGCTGCCACATTTGTTTCATTAACATCTTAGTTACTGATAACTCCATGTTGTTCAAACTGAGATGTAGGACTCCTTTAGCTACCAGAGGAGAGCTGGGTGGGGATATGGGTTCAGTAGGTGATGGGGATTAAGGAGCACCCTTGTTGTGATGAGCACCGGGTGATGTATGGATGTGTTGAATCACTATATTGTACACCTGAAACTAATATTACACTGTATGTTAACTAACTGGAATTTAAATAAAAACTTTTTTCTAATGTAAAAAAAATAAAATAAAAATAAAACTAGCTTCATTAAAGGGAATAAAAAAAGCATGTTATGTTTCTATAAAGCTCTTGATGACAAAAACCAGTGGGAATAAGCAAACCTAGGAAACATTTTGAAATAAGTTGAATTTGATATTGAGGCTTCCATCTTCCAACTTTGTTCTGTTTTCCCCTTTTTGGTTCATGTTGCTACTATGGACCCTCCCTCACTACCATCTTTCTCTACGGCCCAGTGCCTTCCTTGTCTCCCTCCATTAACTCCTGATCTCAGGTGAGAGACTGAAACCCTGGCATTTAAAGTTGTAAAAGTTATAGGGGCGCCTGGGTGGCTCAGTAGGTTAAGCGTCTGCCTTCGGCTCAGGTCACGATCCCAGGGTCCTGGGATCCAGCCCCGCATGGGGCTCGTTGCTCAGCGGGGAGCCTGCTTCTCCCTCTCTCTCTGCCCCTCCCCCTGCTCATGTTCTCTCTGTCTCTCGAATAAATAAAAATCTAAAAAAAAAAAAAAAATAAAGTTATAAAAGTTATAAAGTTACAAGAACTAAAAAAAGAAAGTTATAAAACTGATCTGAGATTACCATATTCTACCTCCCCTTTTCCAGAATTGCATTTTAATAGGGATCAAAGATTAATGCTAAAGTAATCATTTTACATGACATTCCAGATTGTGGCCAGAAAGTAGGAAGATGTATAAAGGGAGTTTGAGGAGGTAAGGACCAACAAGAAGGATCTTCATAAAAACACGCTACATTAAAAAAAAAAAATCCCTCTCTATGTATTTAAACCATTGACCTAATGAAGGCACGAGGTGCTTACTGCAGAAGGTAGAGTTTAGCCCTTCTAACAACGAACCAGATGAAATCTACTCCTCTTAAACAGCAAAGAAAGGGAATTTTCTACAATACCTTACTATGACTTTTCTTTGTTAGTACCTTAAAAACACTTCAAATGGTGAAAAACAAGTTGCTTGTGGTTTAAACATCCAGAGGGCGAGACACTTTATCCCTGACTTCTTGATTTCTTCAAATAATTACAAATTACTCTCAGTAGAAAAATTAGACTCGTTTTCTTCACAAGTCTATGAGATTTGCATGTCCCCATCCTCACATAAGTGGCCCTGTGGCATTTCAGATCTGCAGTCATTGGAACAATTGGTTGATTTTGGCAGTCTCTATGACTAATGCGTTAACTCCAACCTATCAAATGAACTAAAACCGAGTGTGTTTGAATATTTGGTCTACAGAAAAGCCTATTGGGGGCATTCAAACAAATGAGGTAAACTTGACTTTTCTGGTCCTCTCAGGTGACGTGCAGGGGAAAGGTCACATGGCACTTTAGTAGAGCCAAGCCCCAAACGTCCATTCCAAAAGCCTCGCTTTAAACAATATAACTGTCTTTGCATTTCACTAAATTCTGTTACTAGGAATTAAAAGCTTATTAGAAGCAAGTCTTCCCTGCAAACTGACATATTCGATTACAGTCATCTGTTCTAGAGAACAGACTGCGTCTAGACAGAAGAATACCACTGTGGCTTAGAAGGAACAGGATGCGTCACAGTGGCCGCCTCTGGGGCCGGGTGACCGTTTTCATGATCTGCGCTGGGAACACCGTCTGATAAACGATTTCGCAGCTTCCCAAACATGTGTAGGTACGGATGACCCGCATGACTACAGCTGAGAACAAACACCCACATGAGGCTGAATTACGGAGAGGTGGCGGTGATGGAAGAAGCACACAGAAGCCAAAGACAAATACAAAACAGCAGCACTAAAAATGCAAAATAAGAGCAAACAAATAAAACCAGATTAATATAAATTAAAGCCAAGATTCCAAGCTTTGTGAGCAAAAGAATTCTAGTCTTTGTTCCATGTTCCAGGATCCTGTGTTAGGGGCGGGGGGTGTGTGGGGGGGTGGGACTGGGGGGTTATTTATTCATATGTACGAGGAATAAGAACAAGCAGTTGGCTTGCTTATAAGAAATTAAGCATCTGTCTTGGGAAGCTTCTTCTCCAACAGACCCATACTGAGTGCACACCATATGAAAAGGAAGAGGCTAGCGGAACTGGCTGTTACTGCTGGAAACTTGTAAGAAAGCAGTCTTCGTGTTTTGAAATGTTTAGCCTTAAATGCATGTCTAGCACTTCAGCGAGTTACAACGCAGTAGACATGTTTGATCTTATAAAGAATCTCAGTTTAAATCAATTTCCCTAAAGATGAGTTTATGCACGCTATAAATCACCCGGGCTCTGCAAAACCACTGCCAACACGTGAGAAACGGATTCTGCTCCCCCACCCCCAGCCCATGAAATCGGTCATCATTTTGAGAGCCTGAAAATGCAATCATTGTCAATTTTCTGGTTTCCATGGTTTAGAAAGCCGAGAAGGCAGGGGTTCATTTCTTACTAAATTTGCCCCCTAGGTTGGAGAAGGAAGACACGAACGAAAGGAGAGGACATGACGTATGGTGGTTGCTAGGAAACATGCAACTGAACACAGGCCGCCACTTAATAATGGCCAGAGGGGGTGTGAGCTGTGATAACATCAGCCACCATAGCTCTGCCTCTCAGCCCAGCAGGGGCCATTGCTGTGGGGAAAATGAAAAGGAAGGCAGCCTTGTTAGGGAAAATGTAAGAAGATCTGGAAAGGGAAATGAAAGCCTGGGGCCCTTCTCCTACTGAGACGGTACTGCCGGTGCCCTGTGGGAAAAGGTATGCTTTGTGTTATTTTCTACTAGTAATGATGGTGGATGGGATTAGGACTGAGCCACACTCTGCTACTTGCTCACCTGGTAGCCCTAGCTCTTCTTTGAAAGAAGACCTGGGTCCTATGAGTTCATTTATAAGGACTCAATGAGGCGGCCCACATTCCTGACTTGATCAGCCCCATCAAAAGCAGACAGGGACTTTGGCCCTGAGCTAACCAGCTAACTAGCTCTAAATAGGCATCAAGTAGACACATTTTGTAACTTACATGATCGGCACAGCCCACAGGTCCAGAGTGTAGCCTCTGGGGTCTGGCTATCCTGCGTCCAAATTCTGATCCTTCTGCCTGGTGACCTTGGGCGAGTTATATAAACCCCCTTAAAGCCTCGGAGTCCTCTTTGTGTTGAATAGGGGCATAAAGTATAACCCCGACGCATGCTTGTTTCCAGCCCAGCACCACTTCCCCCTTTTCTCCTGGTAACAGACCCCCCACCCTTGTTATTTTGGGAAAATCCCCAGCCAACACAGGCTCTAGTGGGGGTTACAAAGAATACCAACACCCCCCAAACCCACCTCCACCTCGGCTACAGTAATTGGTCCAACTATTCAGGCAATGACTCAAATACCAGCTGACCAAAATCCTGCCATTGGGATTTTTTTTTTAATTTTATTTTATTATGTTATGTTAGTCACCATTCATTACATCATTAGTTTTTGATGTAGTGTTCCATGATTCATTGTTTGCGTGTAACACCCAGTGCTCCATTCAATACGTGCCCTCCTTAATACCCATTACAGGGCTAACCCATCCCCCCACCCTCCTCCCCTCTAAAACCCTCAGTTTGTTTCTCAGAGTCCATAGTCTCTCATGGTTCGTCTCCCCCTTCGATTTGCCCCCCCTTCATCTTTCCCTTCCTACTATCTTCTTCTTCTTTTTTTTTTTTTAATATATAATGTATTATTTGTTTCAGAGGTACCGGTCTGTGATTCATCAGTCTTACACAATTCACAGCGCTCACCATGGCACATACCCTCCCCAACGTCCATCACCCAGCCACCCCAGCCCTCCCACCCCCCACCACTCCAGCAACCCTCAGTTTGTTTCCTGAGATTAAGAATTCCTCATATCAGTGAGGTCATATGATACTTGTCTTTCTCTGATTGACTTATTTCACTTAGCGTAATACCCTCTAGTTTGATGGCTGCGTAATATTCCATTGTCTATATACACCACATCTTCTTTATCCATTCATCTGTTGATGGACATCTTGGCTCTTTCCATAGTTTGGCTATTGTGGACATTGCTGTTATAAACATTGGGGTGCACGTACCCTTATTTACCCCAAAGATACAAATGTACTGCCATTGGGATTTTAAGCGCTAGAACAGGGTATGAGTTCACATATGTTCAGGGCAAGACCCTTTCTTTCCAGTGGTGAAGCTGGCGGGGCTACTGGCGATCACATTTCTATCATGTGGATAAAGCTGGTCTACTGCGGAAGAGAATGCCATTGACCAGCAAAGACATGCAGAGAGGAGACAAAGAAATTCCCCAGATCCTTTGAATGTCTGGCTCTGGCTCCCGAGTTCCCTGAGATGACCCTGGTTCCCACCTTCCAAAACTCTAGGTGACACTTAGATGAGAAAATGCATGTAAAGCCTTTAGCACCATGCCTGACACAGAGTAGCTCATAAATATTTATATTATTCTCTTGAGTGGGGAAGAACCATTCCTCCTCTCTCACGCTTGGGTGAAGAAGTTCGTTGGAACAGCTGCTTTTCACCCCACTTGTTAAGTGAGCCCCATGGAAGGTGGCCCGTCCTGGATGGAGACAAAGGGACACGACGTGACCACAGAGCGAGGATCTGCCGTCGCGGCACCGCTGACGGAGATCACCCCCACCGTACCCCCCGACTCACGGCCCAAGTTGCTGCCACTGTGCAGATGTTCTAGCCTGTGTACGCACTTACTCTTAGAAGCAAAGAATCCCTGGTTTTCACTAAGTTAAATGCAAGCAACAGAATAAAAAGGGCTGGACAGAAGCACTAGAAAGACTAGGTCCTGGCCCTGATTCTGCCTCTTGAAGGTTTAAGGAGAAGCATCACTTTGGCAAAGGGTGGAAATTGAGTTACCCTATGTATTTACAGTGCTATTGAAAAGATCTTCCCTTTTGACAAGTATAAACTCTAGAGAGCTTGAGAATGTAGGGGAGAATCATTACTATTTTCCTAGAGGGCAAGAGAAGAATTGGTGTTGTGATGAAGGCCACTTCCACACATTTTTAAAAAAGTAATCTCTATGCCCAATGTGGGGCTCGAACTCACAACCCTGAGATCAAGAGTCGCATGCTCTACCAACTGAGCCAGCCAGGCGCCCCCGTAGAGATTACTTTAAAAGAAAAGGGCGGGGGGGGGGAGAGTTGAAGCAAAGATTTAGTCCATCAATTAATGTACTGAGCATCTTCTGTGTGTTTACACTGAGGTTAGAGCAAGAAAGCAAAACCGTTGTTCTGGTGTTCACAGTCTGTCACTGAAATAGACCCAGAGACAAGGGCCAAGAGAGCAGTGAAAGCCCAGAGGAAGAAGCAATGATTTATGTCTGGGAGGAGGCCACAGAAGGAGACACAAGAGAGATAATATTTGTTCTGAGCTTTTACGTTCACCAGGCAGAGAAGAGCTGGGAGGTGTTCCTGAGCAGAGAGAACGGCCATGAGGTCAGGGTGGCGGGACGGCGCACGTGTGCTTGGGAAGAGCTAAAGACACAATGAGGATGGTGGCTAGAACACAAGATATATTGGTGTAGCAGCCTTAATCTCTTCTGACAGGATCTAGATGTAGCTGAGGGTCATCATTTCCCTAGAAATGTCAGTATGAGTGACCTGACACCCATGGCCACGCCCACCACCAACTTTTAGGATCGTACATATCCAAAGCCAAGATTTCTGGGACTGGCCAGCAAGTTACCACTTCCGAGGCTGTTCAGCCTCCTGGACCCAGCACATTTGACCATTGCTGCTTTGATTTTTGCATAAAATTCTGCCCATTTTGTTTCCATTCCAACAAAATCACTCATACACCTCAACTCACATTCCTGAGTTTAGGACTATTTTCTGAAGATTTTGGTTGGTCAAACTCCACAGCCTTCTACCATCTTCCTAGCCACACACTCTCTCTACCATTACAGAGTTCTTTGGGAATCCAAATGATTCTTCCTGTATGAGGCAGGGCAATTATCTTCCTCCACTTAGGGGCAAAACCGATTCTTCCACTGGTCTCATGCCCAGGGGTTTAGAAACTGATTCTTGTTGCTCAAATAGGTATTTTGGATTTCACTATCCACCATATGTAGCCTATAAGAAATACTTCTCTAAGAAGTCTGATGCCCGCCACAAAGGTAATAATAAATTTTCTGTTATTCTACAGACAAGTCATCAATTAGGAAAAGAAACTAACGTGAACTGTTCAGGAGGTGGGGGGGAGTGATGGAAAGAAGGGAGAAAGAGCTTGGGTCGCACTGTCAGTGCTACTGATAACCCAGCCAGGCAGATGGAGGGGAGCCACGGAAGGCTCTGGATCTTGCGCATTAGGTGCTCAATCTGGGTGTTAGCGGGGTCAGCCTGTGGAAGGGGTGAAGGGTGGATGTGATAGGGGAGAGACTAGAGGAAGGACGTGAGTATTCTGAGCTGAGGCCATCATACCAGGTGAGGATGGAGGCGATGAGGATTAACATGCTTGTGAGAGGTAATAAAGTGGCAGCTGGGATATGCGTCCTGGGAGTCAGAGGATTCAGAAACATTCACAGCATGTCATCAGAGAGCAAGTCTTCGAATTTCACAACCCTGTGACCTCATGTCACTGATGTGGAAGTTTTCCTAATTAAGGCAAGGGATGTGGGCAATAAGAAAATAAAATGACAGTTGACGGGTTTTGAAATCCATGTTGAACATTATTTCACATGCCCTAATTTCTTCAGAAGCCTATCTGGCTTGACTATTTGAGAGAGTCACTAAAATTTTCTTTAATGATCTCAATGCATCTTTTAAAAAAACTTTTTTAAGTTAATTTGTTTTAGTAATCTGTATGCCCAACATGGGGCTCAAACTCACGACCCCGAGATCAAGAGTTGCATATTCTTCCGACTGCGCCAGCCGGGCGCCTCTCAATGAATCTTTGTTTTGGCCTATAATTTATTGCAGATATATCTTACCATTTACCTAATCAGTGATCATTTGTGTGTGTTTTAAAATTTTTTCCTCTAGGCCTTAAACTCATTTCTTCATGGAAGGCTCTCTATCTATTAACTTCCTGGTTGTGTGTATCTAGAAGCTACCCATTCAGTGTTTCTTTTGAGCCCCAAAGTTGTGAGAGTTATTTGGCCAGAAGACACGTTTATGCATTTAAGATCTGCACACACCTTCTAAACATTCTTTACATACGACCTATGCTCCTTCAAAACCAAAAGCTGTAAACATTAGGCCTGATCTTGCAGAGGAAAGAGGGGGCATATTTTTAAGTGGTATCAATTCTTTAAGCTTCTGGGATCCATGTAGTGAGCTGGAGACAACAATAGTTCGTGCGATTCTAGCGGCCCAAATCATTGGGAACGTACACAATCTTGATGCCCCTGGGACTAGTACATTTCTGGTGACAACTGGCTCCAGCTTCTTCCACCGGGTTGGCCTCTCCCTTGCTTGTAGCCCACAGGGCCTCCCTCCAAGCAGTCCTATTGTTCCCTGGCCCCCACGCGTCTAGAAGGCTGTCACTATGCTAAGACACAGAGCCCACAGCAGCAGAGGCAGCAAGGCTGGGGCCTCACTGTCCCAGGTCCAGGTTCAATTTATAGCACTCCCCCTGCCCCCCGGGACAGAAAACAAGTACATGTGAAAACGCACCTTTGATTTATTAGGTGCACTTTGCAAAGTCTGGAATGAAACAACAAGCAAGTCGAGATGGCGCAAATCGATATTGCTAGCGTTGGAGATTTATAGGCTATCCTGGAAAACTCAAAAGGAGGTCGGGGTTCTAAATAAATGCATATTTATAAGGTATTGATGCCTTTACGTTGAGACAACTCTTCTCTTAATTTATATGAATTGACTATAATGTTGGGTAGTTATCACCTGAGTAATTTATTGCCATGAATTAACCCATCCCCCAAAGCTAGTGGGAACTATAATCACTATAATAAAGTCGATGAATGGAAAACAAAGTAGGGTTCGGGGAGATGTAAAACCAGTTTCGAGGTTATCAGTACACGTGTTGGTGGTCATGTAACATATGTGTGATGTTGCCCCAAAGAAGAATGGCCTCATCCACAGCGTGCAGTAGATGGTGGGTTGTAAGCTAAGTAGGGTCTGAGCCCTGGTACTTTCAGCCTCATGAATTAAATGTGCCAGAGAAACGTGTGACACAACATATCAGTACCACGTGGGCGGGGTTGGGAGGAACACTCAGGTGCTGCCATAAGGCAAGAGAGTCTTTTCTGCTGCTATTGCAAGGGTCCTTTCTTTCCACAGCTCCTCTGTGGTCAGCTCTGGGGTCGTGCATATTTTGCATTTCTGCAGAGCAGATTATTTCTGGAAGGTTCTAAGGCTCTCCTTGTGCGCAGCCACACTATATAAAATGCCTCTGCTAATAGCCCACAATTTCCCCATCTCTCTTTCAACTTTCTCTGAATTTCCATCACAGGGGTCCCTCCTCAATGTCTGACCAGACCGGAAAGAGCTTTGTCTCTATAGGACACTGATAAATTGCAGACGTTAGGTGGAACAGGAAGGCACAGAGGGTCCAAGCAGAGACGTCGTCACTAGAAAGGAACGGCCTGCAGAGGAGACCACGACTTCGCTTACTCAAAGTGCAGTCCACGGACCAGCAGCGTTGGCATCTGGGAGCTTGGAAGAAATGCAGAATCTCAGGTCCCCCCACCCCAGACCTGCTGAGTCAGAGTCTGCATTTTAACAGGATTATTTGAGTGCATATTACAGTTTGCACCAACCCTGAAGAAAGAAGAGCAGTGTTGTTAGGAGCACGGATGACCAAACCAAGATGACCAAAAAGATGATTGACGAGAAGCTGGCCATTTTGCCAAGGACTCTTCTGGAGCAGTGTTTTACTCCTTGATTCCCAAAGCAGGTTGGGCATCTGACTCACTACTTACAAATATATATTTCTAGATCAGCCCCCAGAGATTCTGATTCCACTGATCTGAGGAGGGGGCCCAAGAATCTCCATGTTCAGCAAGAACCTGTATGCTTCTTCTGCAGCTGCTTGTTATTTGGATCTCCTTAAGATCACGCTGTCCTGACGAGCTCCCACCTACCACTGGTTTTGTGCTGCCATCATAACTTCATGGCCATCAATGTCAGGATCTGGTCGTTGAGTAACCCAGTATATATTCTCAAATCCATGGCCATCTTCAGACTTACTGCCCATGAAGACTTGAAATTATAGACTTACATTACGTTTGGCATTTCCTCAAAAGTGCCAACAAAAGGAGTATAGCGCAGGGACTAAGACTGTCAATTCCCCAGCCAAACTGCCTACTTCAAATCCTACCAGCCTCTTGCAAACCGTAAGACCTGGGGCCAGTTACCCAGAGTCTCTGTGCCTCAGGTTGGCCCATAGGAGGCAGGATAATCCTAATACCTATGTCAAATAGCTGCCAGGGGATTAAATGAGAAAATCCCAGGCCATGCATCTAGTAGATCGCATTGTCAATCCTCTCTGCAGATAGTCCCTTCACCTAGAAACCTGCAAGAGAGCACATGGAGGTCAACTGCCCAGACCCCATCCTCCTTGGCCTCTTGGCTACCCAGATTTCTTTATTCTCTACAGGGAAACTGGCACCCAAGTGGGGACACTGTTCTTGCTAACCTCACCTTTCAGAGTCGAGAGTCGACTATGGTTTTCTCCGCTTTCTTTTCAAAAGGAAATTCTGCAAGGACTTCACTCTAACAGGCCCAATCAAAACTCATCTGAACTTCCAATGGTCCTGACCTTCCCTGCTCCGCAAGTCCCTTTTCGTCTGGTGGTCTCTGACCTAGACCCAGCTGGGATGGATCTTCCTCCCCTGTAAGTCTTGTCCCCTTCTGCAGATGACTGCTGGATCTGGCCCCCGTTGCCCCTCTTTGCTCAAATGGCTTTTGCAGTATTAAGCGGTATTAAGGGAAATGGGAATGGGACATGTAGTGGGGAGGGGAGGGTGGAAATAGAAATCTTAAAAGACAGAACAAATGAGTGCTGAGCCCCCCAGCTTTTACACATAACATCCACGGGAGTCTCGAGATTGCAGGATGGTGGCGGTAGTTGGCTAACTGGGAGGGTGAGTGGTAGGCTCTGTGCTGGTTTGGCTGAACAGGCTGTCTTCCCCAGTAAGCAAATTATTGATTATAAACTGTTATGATTCCTTTGGAGCCATTGTGGCCAACTGTATTATTCCATCTGCCTTAAATGTCTGCTGTGTTCCCATGCCAAAACCCTTATGAAATTTCCACTGGAAATAAAAAAATGAGTAGCAAATTCGGGTCTCAGTGCTCATATATAATTTCAGATTTCATTAATGGTTATTAAATATATGCCCCGAGGAAGGATAAAGTTCCTCGTATGAATGGAAAGAGAATTGAATTTATAAATAAGGTGATTCTGTTTTCAAGGACTATTCATTAGACATATCCAGGACACAGTTAAAAAAACAAAACAAAACACTTTTAAATGAAAGGCATTTAAAATCTCACAGGATAAAAATGCAATGTTGGGAAAATATAGCCTTGCTCAAAAAAATTCTAAAAACCCCTAAGTCTGAGACATTTTTCCTGACCTGGAATTTGAAAATGAATTTTGGGGAAAATTTTTAAAAGTTGTAAAAAGGGATGCCTGGGTGGCTTAGTTGGTTAAGCGTCCGACTCTTGATCTTAGCTCAGGTCTTGATCTCAGGGTCATGAGTTCAAACCCCACATTGGGCTCCATGCTGGGAGTGGAGCCTACTTAAAAGAAAAAGTTATAAAAATACTTTCATATTGTGGTCAAAAGATAGCCACATTTAGAAAATATGGATGTATGTATTGGCAGGTAGAAAACTGGTTGCCAAAAAGAATGTGGAAAATTTTTTTCTTAATCTCTTTTTTTAGAAAAGACTAAAAGAGGCTATTTACGTAACTTTGACTAAGCAAAGCCCTTTGATGTTTTAGGCTACAAAGCCACATAACCTGGACAATATATTCTTAGTAAGAGTTGTCAAAAGTCCAAATAAGAAATTCAGATCTTTTTCAGACCTGTTGCAAATCGCCTACAAAGCTGTACAAATGGTGTAGTTTTAGCTTAATGAGAGTAAGTAGATGGAGCATGTTTTAAAGAGAGTGAGGTTGCCAAAAGAAGCGAGCAGTTTCTTCCTTTTTTTTTTTTAATATTATGAGGGCAAGCGAAATATTTGCCTGAGTGCTGAATTCCTAAGGAGAGAGATTGTTGAACTCAAGACATTTTTGTATCAAGTGAGCATTCTGACATCTATTTATACTGACTTGTCTTATAAGAAGAGACGAGATAATTTTGTTGTCATCTGCTGGCCTATCTCTGTGACGTGAGCCACCGTTAGAGGTGACATGTACAGAATGTTTTCAGGGGAGTGAGTCCCAATTTCAGCTTTTCTCACTAAGAAATGAACTCGGTGATATTTTTTAGCAAAAAAAAAAAAAAAAGACGTGTACATAAATAAATAACCTTCGGACAAGTAAACTGTTAAAGCAATAAAGACAGGTTTTCTATTTGAATTTTATCTTGGAGGACCCCCGAAAATGTAATTTTGCCTCTTAAAACAAATAATTCTCAAACAGAGAGGGGCTGAGAAGACTAAAACCTCTCTCCTGCTCTATCTTGTATTCATTTCCTGAGCGAGGTGCGTTGTGTGATGGAACAGAAGTGATTAGCCTGACCTGCGGGAGCAGAAGGCCAGTGTCTACTGACCCTGTAATCTCCACGATCAGTCTCAGATCTAGGGAACATCTCCCTTGGAAAGTTCACATCACTGCAAATGAAAAGTCTCATTATTCAAAAACAGTAATTATTCAGTGGCAGAACACATCGAACGCCATTTTTCTTTTTATTGTTTTCTAGGTATCCTGATTCAAAGAAGTCAGCCCCAGACATATGAAAATGTTGAGTGGAACATTATCCTAAAAATATTTTTTCTTGTAAGTTTCATTCTGGGATATGTGATTTTTTTTTTTTTAACCAGGCTATTTGTCATATCAAAAATATAAGGCCAGAGAACTTGCAGGAAAAGTTTGAAAAAGCCACCTTAAAGTGACATTTATATAAGGGGAAAAGCATGAAAACACTGGTGTGAATCCTGTTCAGCTGGTTAGAAGGTGGACGGTGGTCGAAGTTTGTACCTTGATGATTTAAGCAGAGATGCTTTAGAGAAATATGCAAAAAGCAATGTGAATCCAAATGCGTCCTCCGTTAGGCTACAAGGCAGCAAAAGGGATTCATGGAGCAGACCGCAGAAAACAAAAATCTGCTGCCCTCCCTGAAACAGTAATGAAAAGTAGACAAAATGAAGAACTCTGAGTCATTTCCACTGTCCAGAGTACAGATTTTTGCAAGAGTTGTTAATGGGAGGTAGAGCCAACCTGGCAAGGAGCGTGGAAAGATGAATTTTTAAAACCAACAGAGTAAACATCAAACGATGCTTTCACAGAGCAAGGGGAGTTACCTGTCATTTCACAGCCAGCAGGAGAAAAAGAACAGATTTATCCATTTCTCAGCAAAGACATTTGGTAAAAGGCAGACTCTAGCCTGGCCGAACCAGAGTCTCACCAACCCCCAAGCCGGGGGGCCTTATCGACAGCATAAGAGCCCAGGTGGCAGCTGTGGAATTTCAGATGAACTAAGAAATATAAGAGCAAGCCAGCCGAGTTCAGCGGGAAAGAATGTCAGCAATTTACCAGGGGACGCCTAGGAGCACCTTGTGAGTGCATCTCGTTAGGGTTTTCAGAGAAACGGAGTTCCAGAAATTTCAGGATGGCAGAGATGGTCCACTGAAGGAGAGAAATCCAAGGAGAAAACTGGGCTGTGACATGGCTTGTTTGATTCTCGGTTGTGAAATGCTTTCCCATGCTTGCATCCCACACACCAAGACTTACCACCAGGAAACGGAAAAAGAAGGTGTACTTTGTGAACAACATTGAATGAATAGAATTTTACACTCTATGATGTGAATCTGTCACTAATTTTCTTGGTGACATGACACCACCTTAGGAAATGAACAAGGTATCAAGGCAGTGACCTCTTTCGCTATTTATGCATACATGAGAGAAGCAAAAGTAAAAGCATATAGCCAACAACCATTCACCACACAGAAGGTTCCTGTAGTCCATGTAAATTAAGCTCCTTTGGAAGGAAAAGAAAGCCCATGCCATTGATTTATGCAAGTGTTTTCAAACAAGTTTCTCCGATTATTTGATGGTCGAGTGTGATTTAATCATTTACAAGCCAGCAGTGAAATTAAAAAAATCAGGACATTGCATGTTTGGAGCAGAGTAGAGAAATTTCATAAGGAGTTTTTAATTCTGGGAGGAACATTTTGAAGAATATTAAGATTGATCGCATCTAATTAAAATGCTAAATCATATAGTGAACAAAGAAAGACAAGTACAAACATGTAGGGTCTGTGGACTCGTACGGAGCGCCTTTGGGAGTCCCCAGTCCAAGTCCCTCCCTTCACAAACGAGGAGCCTGAGATCCCGGACATTCCTACCACGTGAAGTCACACACACACAAGCTTGGGTCAAGGCTGTGTGTCTGGTCATTTATGCATATATCAGAAGGGGGAGATAGACACACACTCGAACACACAGAGAAAGAAAGGATGTGAAAACAATGCAGCTCCCAGTGGGGGCAACCACAGTCCTCCATGGAGAAAACACACGTTGCACCAAAGAGGAATTCATCACATGTGAAGTCTTGCCTTCCTGTTGTGAGCTGAAAGCTTGGGTGGCAGATGTGGGCTTTAGGATGGAGGAAAAATAATGAGGGGGCCCAATTCGATTGTAAAGCGTACCAGCAACTTCCCAGGGGACTGGACCTAAATCACAGCGTCAGGTTATCTCTGCATTGTCCTCAGAAACTAGAGGTCTCTCACTCTATTTAAAAACCACTTCCTCCCTGAAGCTACTACCCCTAACCCCACCCCCAGCCCATCCGCCCCAGTGAAAAATCACCTCTTCGGCACACATACCTGGAGCATTCGATTTCACTCCTGATCCCCCCTCCCCCGTTGCCTCCTGCGTGCACCCAGACATCCTAGCACGGTGGTCCTCAAATTTGAGCATGCGTCGGTCTGCATCTCCTGGAGGGCTTAAGACAGGTTGCTGGGTTCTACCTCCAGAGTAAGCCTGGTTAGGGCCCAAGAACGTGCATTTCTGCACGCAGACCACACTGGGATCCAGTACACTTCACTAGCACAGTTGAAGTTGATTGAAATAGGATCACTGAACCGATGGATGAAAATGATGCTCTTTTATCAGACCACATAAAATAGGGTGTGTGTGCATCCAGCACCTGCAGGTGAAAGCAGCGACAAAGACTGAGATCTCTAGCACTGCCATCAGGAAAATATTGACAAGCATCCATTACACAAATTTTCCAAAGAGGGGTTTCAATGGTCTCCGTACGCAAGATCAATGGGATGGAATGTTAAATAAAATAAAATAAAATAAAAAGCTGTCTCAGTTGAATAACAGCTAAATGTAATTATTGTAATTGTTGAGGCTCATGCGTGCAGTTCCAAGAAGGGTGGGGAATTTTTATAAGTCAGTTTGGGGGGTTAAGTTAACTCTTTCTGAAACCACCTCATTAGAAAAGAACGTTTTAATTATGGCAACTTCACATCTGAACGCTTCCTCTTTGAAGAAGAGTATTACATAGTTCTTGTTCTTATTATTGGATTTTACTTTTCCACAGAAAATGAAACTCCATCAAAATGAGGAAATAAATGTTCTGCTCAAGCCTGCTCTCCAAAGCAATGTAGTTATTTGGAAAGCAGTTTTCCTGTTTCGACTAACTCAATGTGTACAAAAAAGAAAAAATAATAATTTTGATATGGATTTGAAGGCAACTCGACACTTTATTTATAAATCTTGGTAATGGTTTTAAACCATATAAATGTGTATCAACTGCTCTCATAATTCACTCTTTATTTTGCATTAAAGGCCAGTTTATCTATTAAGACAAGATTCAAATCTTCTTTGTTCTAAATTCATTTATTTATTCTCTTTATTAACCTTCATCTGAATCTGTAGACCATTGACAAAAAGTTTGGTCAGGTCTCCAAATGGCTCCATGTCCTCTTGAAACCGATCTTTAAAAGTAGTTTTTACTATGTCACTCTCCTCCAAATGTAATTGAATTAGAGTTAACCTTTTGTTTCTCAAGCTTGAAGAAAAGCTGCAAAAATTTAAAGAAAGCAAAGGACAAATTCTATCTACATAACAAGCAGATGAAGTGAACTCTTTACAATCTGTACACAGCTGATTAATTTTGCACTGGCAGGCAAATTATTACAGATGTTCCCCACACGTAACCTTTCCCGGTTTGCATCTTTTATCCAGTAAAACACTACGATAGAAAATACTCCATTTTCAAGGGGGCCTTGCTCACAGGTATCTACATTATTCTAATTGTGCACTGATGAAGGTGGCTGAAATCATGCCTTTTCTCTAGTAATTTGAGCTTGGAGGTAGGTGAGCAGACGTTCCCCTAGAGCCAGCCTCTGAAACATTTCTGTTTTGCACCACAGTTCAACGCTGGAAGGAGGTCGAGGGGGGAGGCTGGACTCTTGGCTTGGAGCGAGGGGCTCTAATGATTTTCAGAAGTTTCTCCAGCAGTAATGAAGGGGTTGGAAACCCAGACACACTAAATCTGGTTTCTGAGGTGATGTCCGATAAGGAAAGCTTCTGGGGATCTCTGTCCCCTTCGAGGACTCACTGGCCTCTCACCATTCTGGGAAGTGCTCTTCCAAACCAATCTGCTTTCTGAGTCGAATGCTTTGCATCGGGTTCACCAGCAGCCACAGCTCTGGCAGACCAACGCTCAGTGCACGACCGTGACGGGGGTCCTGGCTAGTCAAGGGCAGGGGAAGGCTTTCTTGGGGGGAGATAAAAGCATCATGTACTGTCTCTTAGAAACCTACGATCTCACCGGTTCCACTGGAAATGCCGCTCAGCCTTCTCTTCGTTTTTCTGCAGGCTTACCTCGTAAGGGCCTCCCTAAAGATAGGAGGAAGTAATATCACCTCCATTCTTCATTCCAAAACTGTAAAATGACTCTTACGTTCTTCACTGTGCCTCAGACAGCAAAGAACATGAAGTAACAACTTACATTTCCTTTTTCTACGGGCCCCATAACATCTCCTACACTGTGTGTGCTTTTGTGGCCGTATTATTTGGGGGGATGCTAATATGAAGTGTTCTTTGTCTTGTCAAAAAATAAAACAAAAAGGAAAACTGCACTCATCTTGAAAAAAAAAAACTGCGTTGCCCAAAGCTTCCGTTAATCACTGGGAAAAGTCCATAATCGTCTCGCCTGCTCTGCCAGCAGGAGCAGAATCTACAGAATAGTCACACCAGTCAATACCTCCTGCCTTGAAACTAATTGTCTAAACTTCACTATCGCTTTTCTTTTCTATTATTGACTCTATAAGCACCTGAGAACAGCAGGGCATTATCACACAGCTGTAATCACCCGCTATCTCTTACTTAGAGCAACTGACAGTAAGGAAATTG
This sequence comes from Mirounga angustirostris, assembly GCF_029215605.1. Classification (NCBI taxonomy): domain Eukaryota; kingdom Metazoa; phylum Chordata; class Mammalia; order Carnivora; family Phocidae; genus Mirounga; species Mirounga angustirostris. Next base: position 7,569,614 of record NW_026991719.1, read on the forward strand.
TTCCTTTTACCAAAATGCAGTGTAGCGCTTCTTTTTTTTTTTTTAAATGATGCATTTGTTTATTTTTTAGACAGAGAGAGAGAGTGAACGAGCACAGGGGGAGGGGAGGAGGCGGAGGGAGAGGGAGAGAATCCCCAGCAGACTGCGCGGACCCTACAGCTAGAGGTGGGGCTCGATCCCACAACCCGAGACCACAACCGGAGAAAATCAAGAGTCTGACGCTCAACCGACTGAGCCACCCAGGTGCCCCCAAGATGTAGACTAGTACTTTTAAGTGAATTGTTACAAGAGTCTAATTATGTGAAACCTCGTTCAGTTCCTTTATTGCCAACACACACACACACACACACACACACACACACACCCCTGTGCACTTCTGAATCTTCTCTAGGTGAAGAAGATGCTGCTTTCTTTAACTGGCAAAGACTTCCTTATTTAATCAAGATAACGTACTCCACCAGGCACCAACAGCACCTTGTTCTCTCACCAAGGACACCAAAGTGCTGGCTACTCTTGGGGCAGAGTTTAGAATAAAACAGAACTCAGGTGGTTGAAAAGGGTCCAAGGAACTCTGTGAGGTTGTGTGTCTGGGATCCTCCATGTGGACCTCAGATGTTGCTCTCATGAACTCTTAGTAGAGAACAATAGTTGGCTGCCTCCTTGGTTATAGGGTGATTACAATGGAAAATAAGCATTAACTCTGGACCTGCCTTTCAGATAGTTCAAACTTCTAGCATTTAGAATAAAGTCCTCTTAATTTTAATCAGTCTATGAGGGGAAGATTGGCTCCTTGGCTCCAGCCCAGCCCTTTGCCATGGTACACTGTGGGCAGGGTGCGCTTCTCTGCCTCTTGACTTGGCTACATGACTTGTTTTGGCCCATGGAATGAGACAGGAGTGACAATGTGCCAGTCTCAAGCCCAGGATTCAAGAGGCCTTGTGTGTTCCCACTTGCTCCCTGGAACTCTGCTTCTGCCATGAGAATGAGAAGCCTGGGCTTGCCTGCTGGTCCCTGAGAAGGATGAGAGGCACTTGCAGCAGAGCCCTCCCCAAGCCAAGACCAGATAAGCCAACACCCAGCTGATCAGCGGACTTGGGAGACATAATAAATCATAATTGTTCTGAGCCACTACGTATGGGGGTGTTTCATTATGTGGCATTACCTAACTGATGCATCATTAAATCACTATCAGGCAGGTTTGGTTTATAGGACTGAATGGTAGGGGTCCATCGGATTAACTTGTTTTTTAATGTGATATAACAAAATAAGTTACTCAATATCATTTTAAGAGAATCCTAATAGAAACAGATTGGCTTTTGCGTCAGATGGCTCTAAATTCATATAGAGGGGAAGTTCCCTAGTCTTCCAGAGCCTCAACTTATGCATCTGTAAAACAAGAATTACCACAGTTACCTTGAAGAGTATGAATTAATGGATAAAGTATGTCATTTACCCAGCATAGGCCAGAACAATAAATGTTAGCATTATTTTTATTTAATACAATGTGCAAGAGAAAGTCTATTTATACTTGAGTCATTATTTGTATTCCATGATTTTTTTTCTTCTTCTTTTAATTCTTTGCTCATTTTTCTCTGGTTTCACTTATATAACTCCTATCTTTCCCTTGCCTTAGGTCTTTTGAAAAATCCAACTATAAAGTCTGCCATTCTTTTTGCCCAGCGCCCAGATGGGATGATTTACCAAAAGTGGTAAGTCCCACTGAGCTATTTATATTGCTCTGGACGCAAGTTTCATGTTTAGGACAAATTTTCAAACATAAAGTTCTTTTGAAAGAAAATCAAGCACAGCAGATTATTAAATGTCTTTCTTTAAAAGTGAGTGTTCTGGGTGCCTGGGTGGCTCAGTCGTTAAGCGTCTGCCTTCAGCTCAGGTCATGATCCCAGGGTCCTGGGATCGAGCCCCGCATCAGGCTCCCTCCTCGGCAGGAAGCCTGCTCTCCCTTTCCCACTCCTGCTGCTTGTGTTCCTGCTCTCGCTATCTCTGTCTCTGTCAAATAAATAAATAAAATCTTTAAAAAAAAAAAAAAAGTGAGTGTTCTTTGCTCTCCCCTGTCTTCTATAGACTTCTTCGATTAAGTATTGGATGTAACTGGGATGTTTTCTAATTAGACCCATGACCCAGTGTGTATACAGCGATGTCAAAAACGCAATGCTTGCCTTCCTTTCTGTTGCAGCTACAGAAGTGATCATCATTTGGAAGGGACTGTCAAATGATTTTGCCAGGTTGATCAACCTTTCTCTGAAAAGGGCCAGATAGTATGCATTTTCCTATTTTCAGCCGTGGGGGCCATATGGTCTCTGTTGTGACCAGTGCACTCTGCAATGGTAGCATGAAAGCAACCATATACAATATGTAAACAGATAGGTGCAGCTGTGTTCTAATGAAACTTTGTGTACAAAAACAGGTGGGCCATAGTTTGCAGACAGCTCCTCTAAACAATAAACTCTAAGACCAGAGTCATGGTGATATTAATGCAAAATTAGCCACACTGAAGCTCAAATACGTTCTTTAATCTAAAATCCACACCGTATGTAAGTATCTTTTGCTTTTAAATATTAGAACATTTTCTAAGGTTCTATGTAGGACAATCATAAGGTTGGGGTTTATTCATTTAGTCGTTTTTTTGTTTATTTACTCTATCCTCATGGCCCAAAGTTTCCCAACATATGCGGGACAGAATTTCTTAGGACAAATCCTGCCAGCAGGCTGATTTAATTCAATTTCTATCTAATTATTCTGTTTAGGACATTTATTCTGTTATTTCCACATATATCAACATTGGGTCTGTGTAGCACAAATGTAGTACTATTTTCCAACTATTTGCATGTTGCTCAATCCCATTTTGATGGTGACCATATTGGACAATACATTTTTGGTTTGTTTTCCAAATAAGGGTCAACAGAAATATCAAAGGAAATACATATTTTCCCCAAAGACTTTCGTGTGGAATCTCTCCTTGGCTTCTGAAAGCTCCTCATGACCTGGTACCCTTACCACCATTTCTATTGCGCCCCTCCTCATATTGACAGGACCTCACCCAAATCCCAAAATCACTGTAGCTCACCCTTGGGAAGACTGGCTAATGAACACACTCAGCCCAGGAGAAACGTGTTAGAGGAGCCACACACGTCCACGGAGTTCGCACGAACCCAGCTGCCCTGACCCGCTAAGGTGGCATTTGTGCGCAAGCCAAGCTCGGTGTGCGGAAGCTGGTGAAGGGTTCCTGGAGACCTCCACCATAACTTCGAGCCTGCTGCAGAGCGGACTAGCTCAAGGTGAAGTTCTTCTAGCTTTCCATCTTTAAAAACGTTCCATTTACCAAGTTGGGTTTCCACAATCTCACTGTGTGACATTTATTTTATCGGGCGATTTAATCTGTCCTTAATTTCCAAGTGTGGTATTCTGAGATAAAGCTAGACTGTGCAATATATCCCTCTCGTGAGGCAAGATGCATGTTCCTCTTGTCCTCAAGAAGAAATGATTTATCATGGAGCATGTGACAGATCAAGCCCCAGGCTTCCCTTTCATCTCTCAGCCTGTCTGTATTCCCAAGTTTTTAAGACTCTGTATTTTCTTTTGCTGCCCAGATTTTGATTGTTTTGGTTTCAAACACTTATAACCAAAAATGTTGCCAATGGGGGCTTAAAAAAATTCTAGTTCGTCATTGTTCATGTAAAGAAAGATAGAGTCAGGAAATTCATGTGAAACCAGAGTCCTGGTTAGGACAATGAGGATGTGTAGAAACAGCAGTGTTTTTAAAAGCTCACTTCCTGATGCCATATGAAAATAAACGGATGTTTTTAATAGCACAATTTATGTAACAATTGTTAATACAAAGCTAAAAGCTGACACAGAGCTCTTTTATCTAGGAAGGGTACTGTCTAATGTCATGGAGGCTGAAAGATAAAGACAAAAACAATTCAAAAACCAAAGAACAGGTTCAATTCCTCAAAGCAGAGCATCCTGCCTTAGGGTCCAAGTAGGGCACATATGCTCAAATGCCCAAGGGGAGACGGGTGGGGTGGGGGGCAGACCCGAAGGCACGGAGGGGTTGTAAGACAAAGAACAACATGATCATGCCACAGAGGTTTCTATCGTTCTGCGTCTGTTTTCGGTGGACACTTGGTTGCCCCGAGCTAGTGGTTCTCAAAGTGTGTGCAGCGAGGTAGAAGGGTGATTTTGCTCACCAGAGGACATTTGATGACATCTAGAGACATTTTTAGTTGTCACAACTTGGGGGGGGGGGCATGCTCCTGGCATCTAGTGGAGAGAGGATGTGTAGAAGGTTGCTGCACATCCCAAGTACACAGGGCAGCCCCGCAGAATTATCTGGTCCTCAATACCAGCAGTGCTGAGGCTGAGAAACCCTGTCTGGCCTGGGAGGGGGTTTGGGAGGGGTGTCTGTGGTGAACTGTAGAGCACCGCCTCTCTCTAGGGGCAGCAGTTCGGAGGTTCCGGCTGATGTGAACATGTGGGAACCTTCCATGTAGGAACAGAACCGAACAAAGGATTGAGACTTACCCAGGATATGATGGAATGGCTTCAGGTTATCTTTAGAGCCAGATGAGAAGAATTAAAATATCTGTAGAGTTTTTGCCAGAAAGACAGCACAAAGAAAGCCAACTTCTTTCAACCCAAATCAGATTAAAGAATTGAGTAAAGAAATGGATTTAGAGTCACATGTTCACATGGTGAGTCTAAAAAACGGATATCCTTTGAGGCTCAGAGCATACACCCTGGGTCAAACCTCTACCCCATAAGCCACCATGTTAGCATTCCCCATCAACCCAATGGAAACTCAATTGAGTTAATAAGTGAATTTTATAGGGTTAATTCTTTTCTTTTAAATTTAGAAAAACCGTAAATGTAGTGACGATCTGGGCATGCAGTTGAAAACACTTTCAATGTTTAAGAGTATTTTGGCCTATTAGCAAATGGACATATTCACCTAGTCAGTAAATATTTGTCAAATGATTAAATGTATTAGCCTTTGATTCCAATTTTAAATGAGAGACTGATTTTAGACTTGCGATTATAAATTGAAAAGTATAACAATTTAAGTGGTAAATAACATTGACTCTTCAGGTGAACTTCATTCTCTAAATAAGTATGGATATTCTAAATATTTAATAAACTTAATATTGAAAAGTTTTAGTGGCAATAAGTTGAAATATTTGTTTAAATAGTAATAAACTTAAATATACACAGTTGTGAATGCACGTATTAGATTTATAAAAGTTGTTTAAGTTTTTAAAAAGGTTTTGCCTGTTAGGGTTGTAAGTTTGCCAGTTAGACAGATACTTGAATGGTTAAACCGAAAACAGAATATATTAACTTTATAAATGTAGATTAAAATATATAAAGAATTTTAGCTAATTAAGTTTAGAAATGAGAGCAACTGTTTGAGTTTAGATTGCTCGACTTAAATTGATTTAACACTAATCAAAACCCTCTGTGAAACTATTTGTTCTTATTATATACAAAAAAAGTTCCTAGAATTATAAGCCGAAAAATAAGATTTGTAAGTTGAACTTAAAAGCTTGAGGAATATTTTGATTTTTGTAACTTCAATAAGTTAATACAACTTTAAAGCCTACATAACTGTAAATAGCCCTTTCTACACAGAAGGAAAGAAAGAAAGAAAGAAAGAAAAAGAAAGAAAAGAAAAGAAAATGCCAGCCTTAAACATTTAAAGAATCAGTAATAACCAAACTTGTCTTTTAGCAATCAAGAAATGATGTTCCCACTGATCAGAGGGGATGTGTTAGAAAGGCACATCACTTTCCAGTTTTCAAAGCTGCAGGATGTCTGGAGCCAACTCTGTGCGCCCCAGTTGCCTCCAGGAAACCAAAAAGGATTTTGTGGCCCCGGGCAGATAAGACAATGGTGCTGCCTATAGTCCCTCCCGGGACTGTTCAATAGAATATAAGAGTGTTAGTTCTGGAAAGACCCTCAGAGATCATGGGCCTCACTTCCCCCCAGGGGTGAAATGGCCAGGACGAGTCCTCTGGAGCAGGGCCAAACTTCCGTCCAGGGCACCAACCTTAGAGGACGTTCCCAACAGGGTTACTCATACTTTCTCCCAACTCTGTTAATTTGTTAGAGTTCATTCTGCAAGATTTGCCAATTTTTAGATAGCAATGGCTACAAACCTCAATGAGGTCCTTTCCTGTGTCAGCAGATGAGTAACGGGGTGCCATGAAACATAGTATATGGAGACAATTTCTGAGAGCTGCCAGACAGTGATACGTGTGTGGGGTGGGGCTGGGGGGGTTGCATGCGTTTTCGTGCAGGAGAGGGAAGTGAAGGCTGCCGTCTACTTTTCCCTCTGATTTTCTATCATTTTCAAGAAGTTGAAGATGATACCAAGCCTGTGCTCTCTAATATCGTGACATGCCTTTGTAAAAGAGGCATATTATTTTATTTTCCCTTTTATCCTGCTCTGATTGCAGAAAATGTATCCAAATGACCTATGATGATACCTTATAATAGCTAGAATTGGTATTTAGGCTGACCTTATGACAGGCTAATAAGCTGAAAATAAAAGCAAAATCCTCTTTATCCTACTTCCTTTGAAAAAAAACAGAAAACAAAACCCGGAGGCTCTCCTTAGCACCAAACCAAATAGCGCCATCTGCTGGCTGTTTGCTAATAGGTGTTACCTAATCAGGGCCACCGAACAAAGGTAATTGATAGGAGAAAAGGGAGAAGCAGGCTCCCTCCTCACTCTTGCCTCTGTGCCCTGGGACTCCCTGTCACACGCCCTCTGAAACACAAAGATGACAAGGCTTCCTTCTAAGATAAAACATTTGCACTTCCCGGGGGACCCACTTTTTCCCCTTTCTTTTAAAGAAGCCCACAAGAACTGAGAATACCTTGGATTCAGCTTGGCCGTCAACAAATCCATTTCTTAGCAAACAAAGATTACCTTTAACTCCCTCATTTTCTTTTTCTACGCCTGTTCTTTTCAATAAAGAGATTAGCTACAAGCTTGCCAACCAATCCACGCAAATACATGGAGACTTTGAATCTTTAGCCCAAGCTCCACCAGGACAGACAGAAGGAAGCAAAGATAATTGAGTTACAAGTACTCTAGCATGAAGCCTGCTGTTTGTTTCTACTCAGTGGCTTCAAGTTTCAATTCATTATAGCATCAGGGCAAACCGATTTTTGTGTAAACTCTTAGCTGAGATGTACAGCTGGGCTTTTGACTGTCTTGCCATTTCCATAGATGAGTTGGCATGAGAAATATTTATATTTTAATCAAATACAAATACACACGAAACTGTCTTCTGAGGAGTTTCTTTTGCCGTGTAACAAAGTGAGATGAGGGAAAACACTGAACTGACTAATCAGATTCACCACTCCAAAGACGCTCAAATGTCATCACTATGGTAACACGGCAGACAGGGTCTACCCTGGTCTCTTCCCTCGGATTGGAAATTGTGCACATTGCCCTTGCTAATGAATTAACATGGCAGACACACTGAAAACAGTGAGTTTTGGCTATGAGGAAGGGTCTTAAGACTGTTTCCCTTCATGAAACGCTCTATCCTATTTTTAGTTGTCTTTCTCCAAATTTAATTAGCCTCTGAGGACCTGCTTTGCACAGAGGATTTGCTCACTTGCTGGCTCACTCTGTGCTTTCCGGGGGATTCCATGTTGTTGAGCTCTTTGTTCTGGGGAAAGACAGCGAACACTTCTACTTTGGCCGCGACTGGGCAAATCACAGGTGATATAATGCAAAAGGTGAGTCTAGTGTATACACCAGGGGATTAATTTCAACCTATTAAGAAGGTAGGCAAAAGATTCTCTGTTCATTAGAAGATCACTTATTGAAAATCTGCATAAGTCTCTGACTGAACTCTTCCAAGGCCAGTGTTTACATAGGCAAGCGATTCGTTTCAGAACTCAGGAGAAACGTCCCCTTCAATCAATGATGTGCCTGCTATTGGTGTTCTTTACGAGAGAAGATTAATTTGAACAGTTAGTCCAAATCCTTCGTCTTACCATAATTAACCATTTCTTTTGATCTATTCTTAAACTTGTCAAAAGTGGCTCAAAACTATCTTCCTCAAGATTTTTACACCTTATAAACTGAAATTAGGATCTCACCTAGCTTTCACACAAGGAGGCCAATTTGCCAAAAGCTAATTTTCCCAGAAGCCAAATACACCAACTATACTTACTGCAGGTTTAATTACTTTAATAGTTTTAAGTGGAATGTTGGATTTTAGTGACCGATACCTATTTTTGGACAGTTAAATAAACTACGGGTAGGATAAGAATTCTAAAAATGCCAAAAATCTCGCAAAAGAGAAGTAAATGTAAGCTTCCCATATGGAAAACTATTTTTAATTTAAAAATTGGCATTTTCTATGTAATAGGACTGTTTCAGCTACTTCTGATTCAGTCTGGATGCTTTTAAATGACACTTCCTGGTTTTTTTTCTAATTTAAACCTTCTATCTAATTTTGTAATGGACTATCAGTCTTTTCCTACTATCGCTAGCAATTCACAACATTTAAAAATTTAATAGAAATTAAATTAAACTAGATTAAACTTTAAATAAGTACAAGTAAAATTTTAAGTACAAATTAAAAAACAGACCAGATAAATTGACATTTAAAATTAAGAATTAAGTTAAAATTTAATTCAAAGTACTGAAATTTAAATCCAAAAGCAAACATTCATAAATTGCCAAGACAATTCCATCTTATGGTTTGATTATATCTATAGCAATATATCTATATCCATATATCTATATATTTTAAATAGTTGAGACTTACTGAAAGACTTGAGAGGTCAGATCATATAAAGGAGTAGAAAAGGAGTATGGTAGCCCAGAAGGGACATATGAAGAGTTCACTGATTGGTAGCTAAATTTTGAAATACATTAACTATAAGTATATAATTGGACATGAAGGATTACAAAAATAAATTGGTTAAAACAACTAAAATTTCTGAAAGATGACTGCAAAACCAAAGTACATTAAAAAGTAACTTAAACTGAAAAGCAGTCAATTCTGATATTTTGACTAAATAATGAAATAATCCATTTCTAAATATATTTAATATGCTTTATCAATTATTAATTTGATTGTATAGAAAAGGTGCATGTAACCCATCATCAGATACTAAGGTGGAAGAGTTCTGTTAAAGCTATTTACTGAGATTAAGAATTCCTCATCTCAGTGAGATCATATGATACATGCTACATCAAAAACTAATGGTGTAATGTATGGTGATTAACATAACATAATAAAATTTTTAAAAAAGCAAAAAAAAAGAATGTAGCTTGACAATATATCTCAGGGGCAAAAATAAATAAATACATACATACATACATCTTTTAAAAAAGGAAAAAAAGCTATTTAAAGCTCTCCTTGGAATGTTCTAATGCCATTTTTTAAATAAATCAGAAAATTTACGTATTAGCTTTCGGTAAGTTGACTGAGAGCCATCGTGTGTGTGTGTGTACGTGTGTGTGTGTGTGTTTTAGACCTAGCTATTTTATACCTCTCCTCTCTTAATCATTGCGTTGTGACCAGTGGAGAGAAAAGTAGGTCTAATGATTTGTTCACTTTAGATGCTATGATTCTATTGACGCAGCCTCAGAATATGTGATTTGGTCCCTGAGTCATGCTGTGCCTCATATTCGAGCTTTTAGTCAACTGATACTGCCAAGTATTTTTTCGCCAGAACTGATGTAAATCAAAATCTCCCTGATTCTGCTGTTGTGCAGTCGACCTTTTTTGAACTTAAGTGCTAGATTTTTCTTTCCTGGTTACGTTTTGTCTTGCTTAACAGACTATGTTGTATTGTTGGTTGTGTAATAGTTAAATCTGCTCAGCTTTATTGGAAACCTCTTGTCGTATCAAGGATATAGCTTCTCGAAAACAATGGATCATGGATCACCACATCAAAAACTAATGATGTATTGTATGGTGACTAACATAACATAATAAAATTTAAAAAAAAAAGGATATAGCTTCTCCCCCCCCCCCCGCCATAATTCTTTGCTCCATTCTGGCACAAGGTAGGCTACGTAACAAATCCCTCACTGAGGAATGGTATATATTTGCTGAAATATACTTGTCCTGTCCCCAGTGCAAATACCCCCAATATCTTCCAAGATTCTGTTCACCCAACCCTTTAAAATTAATATTTTCATTTCTTCTGTCCTCACTTACTTGAAGTCGAATTACTAAAATGCAACAAACTGCACTTACAAATGACATTTTAGTAAAAACTTAATTAATCAACAGATCATGCCAAATTAATTAAAACTGAGATGAAAACAATCTGATAAAATCATTAATCTTCCTGAAAGTGTTTAATTAAAACATAAAGTATATCTTCATTAACATGACTTCATTAACTAACAATATCTTCGTTACAGTGATATCTACATAATCAACTCTAAGTTTTAGGCATCTATCTAAAACAACAGAAAGAGGGACGCCTGGGTGGCTCAGTCGGTTGAGCATCTGTCTTTGGCTCAGGTCATGATCCCGGGATCCTGGGATCAAGTCCAGCATCAGGCTCCCTGCTCAGCGGGTGGCCTGCTTCTCCTCTCCCTCTGCCTGCAGCTCCCCCTGCTTGTGCTCTCTCTGTCAAATAAATAAAATCTTTTAAAAAAATAAAATAACAGAAAGAAAGTTAAAATTACTTATATTGTGGTGGGGATTTGGATGTATTTCAATAGTGCATACATCCAACATTCTGAGAACTCACCATAACTCAAAAGATAATAATAATCAAACAATAAAGAGAAGAGAGCCTCCACTTCAGAACCTCAACAATAAAGAGGATAAACACTCTCTTTTGAATAAGAGAAGAAATGGAAAGTTTTAAGTGACCTTCCCCATACCAAACTCAGAATTCTAAAGGACACCAAGACATTATGGATTTATTGGTGATTTCTTCTGAGTCTCTCATGTCAGCAATCTTTTTTGGAGATAATTATGGCCTCAATTCTAAAACCTGATAAACCTTACAAAACATTTTATTATTTATTTATTTTTTAAGATTTTATTTATTTATTTAATTGACAGAGAGAGACATTGAGAGAGGGGACACAATAGGGGTGAGTGGGAGAGGGAGAAACAGGCTTCCCACTGAGCAGGCCGCTCGATCCCAGGACCCTGAGATCATGACCTGAGCCGAAGGCAGCTGCTTAACCAACTGAGCCACCCAGGTGCCCCACAAAACATTTTAGTAATAAATAGAATCTAGTGATTTTTTTTTAAATCCCAAATCCGGGATGATTTATTTCAGAAATATTAAGATCGTTCAATAAATAGAAATCTATTAATGCAGCATTCTATACTCTAATAAGAAAGATCATGTGAACATTTCAAGATATAACAAAAGATAGTTGATAAAAATGAATGCATACTTTCTTAAAGGATTAAGTAAGAATAGAAATAGTGCCCCTTAATGTGTCATTGTAGATCCATCTTACACTGAAATCCAATAGGAACATTCTAGCATGTTGCTGTTCAGTAGATCTTTCCACGAGGACACAAATGTTCTCAATTTGTGCTGTCCCATTTAGTAGCCCCTAGCCACAAGTGGCTACTGAGCACTTGACATGTGGCTGTTGTGACTGCAGAACTGAATTTTAAATTTTATTTAATTTTTATTCATTTAAATTAAAAAAGCCGCATGTGGCTAATGGCCATTATAAAGCACAGTACAGCCCTAGAGGGCGTTTCTTTCTTCTTTCCTTCCTTCCTTCTCTTTCTTTCTCTTTCTTTCTTTCTTTCTTTCTTTCTTTCTTTCTTTCTTTCTTTCTTTCTTTCTTTCTTTCTTTCTTTCTTTCCTTCCTTCCTTCCTTCCTTCCTTCCTTCCTTCTTTCTTTCATTTTTTTATTTATTTAGTTGAGAGAGAGAGAGCACGAGAGTAGGGTGAAGGGCAGAGGGAGAAGTAGACTCCCCACTGAGCAGGGAGCCTGATACGGGGACTCCAGGATCATGACCTGAGACAAAGGCAGATGCTCAACCGACTGAGCCACCCAGGCGCCCCAAAAGGAGTTACCTTTAAAAAAATAGTCTTAATTAGGATTGCGTAAAGGGAAGAGAAAAAAAGTAACTTTACAAGAGTCAACTGGCATGAATGCCCAAAAGCAATATTGACATTTTGAAACCAGTGAAAAAGTAATGCCATTCACAGTTGGAACCAGAAAAAATAAAAACCATCTCTAGCTATTAGATTACATGAAAATAATACAATAGGGCTTATCTAGGAAATGACAGTCAATCAAAGAATATCAGACACATACCTTGGGAGGCTTTTCTTCCAGCTTCTCAAACTAATACTGATCTTGCATGCCACAGAAGGAAAAAGCTAACATGAAGCTATGCAAACCCCATGCTAGATGTTTTTGCTCTCAGCGCACTGTAGCAGAATGACTGGATTAATGAGTCACTTTCCACCCCATTTTTACAAGTAAGGAAACTGAGGCATGAGGAGGTTAAGTAAAACTGCCCAAGACACAGAGCTAATAAATGGCCACCTTGGGTCCTCGCTCTGCAAAGCCAGTACCCACAGCATTAAAGCATCTGTCTGTTTATTCCCTGTTGCATCCATTTTCCCTCCACACCTGTCCTCTTTATTTTAGGTATCTGCACATCTGATTTAAAACCCCTCATCTGAGATCACAGAGGGCCTGAAGGTATAAAGCCACAAGAAACTCCTGACAATTGTTGCAAGTATTAGTTGAAGAGTTTAGAGTTGACGTAAGATATAAGCAGGCCTGGCTCACACACAGGCCCATGGTCGATGTTTAAGTTGGTTGTTTGGAGCATGGAGCACACATTCCATGGGACACAAATAATACTAAAGACACAGAACTCCAGGAGTGATAATTAAGGTACATGCTGGAATCTACACATCTACATGAGCGTTGGTCCTTAGGAAGAGCCACCTTGGAAGCTCACACGTAAATTCTCATTGAGTTAACCTTGTTCAAGAATATACAATGGAATATTACTCAGCCATCAGAAAGGATGAATACCCAACTTTTACATCAACGTGGACGGGACTGGAGGAGGTTATGCTAAGTGAAATAAGTCAAGCAGAGAAAGTCAATTATCATATGGTTTCACTTATTTGTGGAACATAAGGAATAGCATGGAGGACATTAGGAGAAGGAAGGGAAAAATGGGGGGAGGGCATCGGAGGGGGAGACGAACCATGAGAGACTATGGACTCCGAGAAACAAACTAAGGGTTCTAGAGGGGAGGGAGGTGGGGGGATGGGTTCGCCCGGTGATGGGTATTAAGGAGGGCATGTATTGCATGGAGCACTGGGTGTTATATGAAAACAATGAATCATGGAACACTACATCAAAAACTAATGATGCATTGTATGGTGACTAACACAACATAATAAAATTAAATTAAATTAAAAAAAAAAGAATTTTAGAATTGCTCTTCTAAAAGTTCCTCCAGAGTCAGTATACAAGCAACAATAAATTAGCCTCGTAGCTCTTCTGTGAGAAAATCACAAAAGCAATTATTGTGAAAAACAGAAAAATAAAATTAGGGCTACTTTTTTTAAAGGTTTTATTTATTTATTTGAGAGAGACAGAGAGACCATGAGCAGGGGAGGGGCGTGGGCAGAGGGAGAAGCAGACTTCACACTGAGCAGGGAGCCTGATGCAAGGCTCGATCCCAGGACCCTGAGATCATGACCTGAGCCAAAGGCAGGTGCTTAACTGACTGAGCCGCCCAGGTGCCCTTAGGGTTACTTTTAAACATGACTTTAACTTGAATTCTGGTACCAGGAAAAGCAGCTTTGACCTCCAGCCAGCATGGAGGTGGTCAAAGGCTTTCATCAAATTCTGAAGGGGCCTCTAAGCACTTTCACAGGCTTTAGAAATTGGCATCTTCGGCTTTTTGTTACATCTAAGTCCACTTCAGATCTCAACAACATTTATTTTCTTTGCTAAAGTAGTATAATTCTAATTCTTCTGTTTTGTGTGGATGATCTCAAAACTATCTCTTAGCTCTAAAATGCTTTGTATCTTAGCAAGAAGCAAATTGCAATTTTTTTTTTTTTTGAGGTCCTGAATGGCATTGAGCACTGGGCCAGGGGTTGGGGATGGGGCAAGGAGAATGAGAGAGAGAAAGAGGACACCAATGGAGGTCACCAAGGTCACCAGGCAGGAGCTGGGAGTGAGAGAGGATAGAGAATGGGGATTATAGAGCATGTGAATAAGAAGAGATTATCTATAATTAACTGAGCTGCAAGAAGGGCTGGCTAGTTGTGTGGGAAGGGAAGAGCAACACAGATTGGAAAGAAAGGGAGAAGGTCAAGAAACCTTACATTAGACATTTCTCCACATTGGACACCAACGAGCTTTAGCTGCTCCCTAACAGAAGGAAAGGAAGGGAGGGGAGGCTAGGAGGCAAGGAGTATCCACCCATTTTTATATACTGGTCAAGAAAAATGTTCATTAATTGAGTCATGAATGAATTATTTGTTTTGAGATATCACATTGAGAAGCCTCATATGGAGGCATAGCATTGGGTGTTATAAAACAGAATAATGCGGGCATTAATGAAGCCCCTGCAACAGACGGAGACACTATAAGTTTCTTTCGACCTGTCAAGGGATTGTATTGCATGGGACCCTTCAAGCTAGCCTTGGCCTCCCTGAAGACTGGCAATTCCTTGGATTCCATGTGTGGGTAATGGGACCCAAGAATGCCAGCCTGGATATTCAGGTTAATTCAAAACCAGGTGACCCTAGAGAAAAAGGTATTTCTTCTGCTAATTTAATCAGTGGTTCCTTCAAAGGTTCTTAGACCTCAGGTTCCTACACAAACAGCTCCTGACAGATAGGTAATGGAGGAAGCTTGTTCTCCTCTGAATAGTCATGAGCTAGAGGGGCCAGATGGAGAGAAGAGATTGAATTCTTAAGGTAAATATCCAGATTATATAAAGGCATCAAGGCTTGCCCTCTATTCCTTCTCCATCAGTATGAAGGATTCCCAAGAGCCTTAACTCATTAGACAAAGCAAAACACCATTTTTTTCAAGGCAGACTCCTAATAATAAATTGCACTCATATAGCAGTTTGTGCCCTTTTTCAAGATGCTTTCTACTTTCCTGTTTGGTCTTGATAACATTGTGAAGTAGGGGCAGGCAAGTTTTCAAAATGAGGACACAGAAGTTCTAGAAGGTGAAGTGATTAACCTCAAGTCACTCCAAACAAGTTAGTTATAGAATCCAGACAGAGCTTAGGAAGGTTGATGTCTATTCCAGTATTTATGACAGCCAGAATATCCAGTTTCAGTATTCTCATCTGAATTAAAATTCTATTTAACTTTATTTGAATTAAGTTCTTGCAACAGTGATGAAAAAAGAGCATCCATTTCAACTCCATGCAATTACTGAGAA
The DNA here is from genome assembly GCF_029215605.1 of Mirounga angustirostris. Classification (NCBI taxonomy): domain Eukaryota; kingdom Metazoa; phylum Chordata; class Mammalia; order Carnivora; family Phocidae; genus Mirounga; species Mirounga angustirostris. The sequence continues at coordinate 7,585,044 of NW_026991719.1, forward strand.
CCTAGAATAGTACTCTAGATGCTATTTTTGTGCTTAGGTTACAATAAATGAGACACAGTTCCTAGCTTTAAGCATATTGTCCAGCCTGAGAGATAAGGAAACAGGAAACAAAACAACAACACAACAACAAACAATTAAATGAGTTAGGTTTTCCCAGGTGGAGAAGGTGGCAATGGGCATACCAGTTTATTCACTTATTTTCAGTTGTTTATTCAATAAATATATATTAAGCAGCTACTACGTGCTGTGCACTGTGCTGCCATGTGCTGGAGACACATAGATAAAAAGGTACATGATTCCTTCTCTCCAGAATCTCTAGGAAATAAATACATAAATGTAATAGCTGAATGCCAGGCAATGGGATTCCTTCTAGGGCAAAGAGCTGCACATATAAGAAACAGTGGGATCACAAAGAAAGCTGAAAGTCAACCTGGGGAGCGAGAGAAGTTTCCACTGAGCATGCAGATGAGAAGAGATTGTCTGTAATTAACTGAGCTGCAAGGAGGACTCGTTGGGTGGGGAGGGAAGAGCAAGGGAGACTAGAAAAGAAGGAGGAAGAGGGAGAATTTGGAATCTGATTAGAAAAGTTACATAACACCCTGTCTTGCCCTTATGAAACTTATCACATAGCCAGAATGACAGCCACATGACCAGAGAGCTACGATAAACTGTAAGTGCCTCTGTGTTTGTGAACACGGAGCGCTGTGCTAGCACATCCTCTAGCAACTCCTGCATGAGCATGAGAGGAAGCATCGCAGAGCTGAGGGCTGAACTGGCCCTGGGAGCATGGACATAAGTCTCTCAAGTAGAGAAGGGAGAAAGCCATTCCAGGTAGATGGGAACATACAAACAAAGTCACAAAAACATGAACGAGCATGACAACTGGGATTGAGGAATAGGGAGATCTGGAGTTTGGAAACGGGATCTGAAATTTCCTGGAACAGAAGAACAGGTTAGGAGTCAGGAAAGCAAATTTGGATGGTGTTTAATAAGTCCAGGGTAGAAAGGTAAAGGTTCTAAATAGAGGCAGTAATGATTAGGGTGGAAAGATTGTCTATTTATGAAGAGGTTCAGATGTAGAACATATGGGACCTAAGAAAGTTTCAATGTAAGGGATGAGAGAGAGGAACAGAAGATGGCCTGGAAGTTTCCAGCTTCACTGGCTGAGTGCTGGACAAGTGTTCACTGAGATAAGAGACACAAAGAGGAGTGGTTTGGGGGTGTGGTAGGCAGAATAATGTCCCCAAGGATGTCCATGTCCTCATCTCTAGAATCTAAAAATATTACCGTAAGGCAGATGGGTTTTTGTAGATGGGATTAAGTTTAGGATCTTGAGGTAGGGAGATCATTCTGGATTCTGGAGATTATTCAGGTGGACCCAACATAATTACAAAGGTCTTGTAAGAGATAGGAGGGTCAGAGGCAGAGAAGGAGATGTGACAATAGAAGCTCAGGTGACAGAGAGAGATTTGAAGATGCTTCACGGTTGGCTTTGAAGATGGAGGAAGGGGTCATGAGCTAGGAATCTGGGTGACGACGGGAGCCTGGAAAAGGCAAGGAAACAGATTCTTCTCTAGAGTCACCAGAAGAAAGGCAGTAATGCTGAACCATTTTGGATGTCTTGCATTGTTTTAAGCCACTAAGTGTGTGGTAATTGTATATGTTATAAGCTTATGTTATGGGGTCAATAGAAAACTAATAGGGGGACAAAGAGGGAAATAACGAATTCAATTTTATGTGTGTAGACTTTGAGTCCCTGTGGGGCACCCACTGGGAATTCAGACCAGAGCTGGGGTAAATATGTTGAATTGGGAGTCTGAAGTACAGTACACAGGTGATGGCCATGCCAAGGGGATAAGAGGGGTTATCACTAGGAGCAAGAACCAGAAAGTGGCTAGTGTTACACCCTAGAAAACACCCACTTTGGAGGCTTTCACAAAGGAAAAGGGACCAGCAAAAGAAATGAGAAGGAGGTGGGAGGAAAACTTGGAGAGGGCTGTGTCATAAAAGTCCGGTGAGATGACTAGAAAGGGAATTGTTAGTCAAGTTAAAGTCTTTTTTGATGCCAAGTGGGAAGAGCTCAGAGAAGAGGGCATTGGACATGACATTATGGTAGGTCTTTGGTGGGTATCAGCAAAAGTAACTCCAGTAAATCTGTAGAATGGAAGCCAGATCCAGTGAAAGAGTGAATAGGAGGTGGGGAAGTCAAGACCAAGATAGTCCATGATTTCTAGAAGCTTCTCTTTAAAGTTGGGTGAGCAACAGGGAGAGAATTGGGTTGGTGAGGGAGAAGTGTTTGAGTACTTGTTTGTTTGCTAATTTTTGAAGTTGTGGGTTATCTGAACATGTTGTAGGCTGAGGGGTTATGATATTAAAGTAAGAGACAAGGGAATGTGGATAAAGGCTGGATTCTCTGGAAGCCTCAATTTTAAAAGTAACAATTTTAAGGGAGCCCATCTTTGTTTATGGGTTTAGTGTGAACACATAACATGAGACTAGCTACCAATAACATTTCAAGTGTCCATTAGCTGAGAAAATTAGATGTCTTCCCAATCCTGTGGTTTTCATGACTTATCTCATTAATTTATATCCATCACCAGGGCTCTGATGGTGGGTGTGGAAGGGTGGAGAACTGAAAGTAAGGACTGTATTTGTATAAGTTGCAGGGAGCATCAGGAAGAATTAAAAAACTTAATCCAGGCACTTGGTCCTAAATAGAGAGAGAAATCTTTTAATCTGTTTTGGGAGTTAGACTAAACTAATTGTTGAAACATTAATTTCAGCCAGGAGCATATTTTTAAATACAGTTTGGGAGGAGAGAAGCAATGAATCCAACCAGACTCAGAGAAACATGGATGAAGGAGGTGACAATGAATTCCTGAGTTCCACTGGGCTGAGTGTTTACATTTTAAGCTGAGGATTGATTATTGAAATGGCCTAGATAAGTCAGCAAAAGAAAGAAGAAAAATGTTCTTTTGCTTGAGTTAATCAAAACAACTTTTTAATATCAAAACTCCTTTAGTTTGTGAACATAAGGATTTTCAGTCACATAGGAAATAACACATTTTCCACTTTTTGAAAATTGTAAGAAGGAAGGGTTATATCTGAAAACAAAACTTCCTTGCATGGCATCATGAAAATTTGCTCCAAACACCTAGGACAGTGATACCCTTAGTGTATACCCTGTGATGTGCAGGTACATTGAAAATAGTATTCTTAAGATGGCCACACTGCTGTTTGTAGGTTTAAAGGTGATAGACGTGTTATGGATATTGAACAAGAAAGAAAACCATCAAGTTCCTTTTAGTGACCTGAGGAGATTTCCCAGAGCCTTCCTAGTGCATTATATAACATTAATTTGTTGTTGCTAAAATCCTCAAATATTCCATAACTCCTGTTATATTCAAAGGTAACTTTATCATTTGCTTTTGTGGGTTTAAAACACTACCTACTAATTACTTCCATCACTAGACCTCCATGTCAAAATGGTATTTAGGATGATCTTTTGGATAACTAGTAATACATTCCAGTAAGTTGGATCAGTGTTCTCATTGTTCTTTGAGATGTGATTTTTATATTTATAAAACAACAATACATTCTTCTAAGTATCAAAAGATTAAGTTGTATAAAGCTCTCAAGGTGTTTCAAGAACTCTGGACCAATCCTAAATCTGCAAGCTATATAGTACTTTTCCTCGGTCTTTGTATTACTAGAACATTATCTGCCATTTTTTTCTTATTCCCTATGTTGTACTTTTCATCTCTGTAACTTATTTATTTTACAACTGAAAGTTTGTACCTCTTAATACCCTTGATCTAATTTGCCCATCCCCCACCTACCTCCTCTCTGGCAACCACCACTTTGTTCTCTGTATTGAAAAGTCTGTTTGGGGGGCTCCTGGGGGGCTCAGTTGGTTAAGCATCTGACTCTTGATTTTGGCTCAGGTAATGAGATTGAGCCCTGCATTGGGCTCTGCACTGGGCAGGGAGCCTGCTTAAGATTCTCTCCCTCTCCCTCTGCCCCTCCCCTCCCTCATGCATGTGCACACACTCTCTCTCTCTCCCCCCCCCCCCAAAAAAAAATTCTGTTTGGCCTTTTCTAAGAAAAGGCCATGATCAGGGGTAAGCAAATTATGAAAGGAAAAAATTTCACGGGTAAATGCAAGCACATAATAAAATAAAAATAGTAGATTAATGACTTATAAAACCAGTAAGGAGGTTAAGGCACAAAAGCAGTAAAATAAATTCTATCTATAAAAATCAGTCAAGGGATTCACAAAATAAGAGGATATAAAGTATGACTTCATTTACATAAAATGTGGGAAGAGGGGAGTACAAATTTAGTGCTTTTAGAATGGGTTCGAACCTAAATGATCATCAATGTAATATAGACTGCTATATGCATAAGATGTTATATATGAGCCTAATGGTAACCACAAATCAAAAACTTGTTACAGATACACAAAAAATAAAGGGAAGGGAATCCAAGCATATCACTAAAGAAAGCCATTAAAAAAAGAAAGAGAGAGAAAGCCATCAAACCACAAAGGAAGAGAGCAAGAGAAGAAGAAAGGAATAGAGAAAAACTACAAGAATAGCCATAAAACAAGTAACAAAATGGCAATAAGTACATACCTATTAAGAATTATTTTGAAAGTAAATGGACTAAATGCTCTAATAAAAAAACACAGGGTGATGAACAAGTGAAAAAGCAAGACTCCGCCCCCCCCCCCCAAAGCAAGACCCATCTATATGCTGCCTACAAGAGACTCACTTCAGACCTAAAGACACATGCAGACTGAAAGTGAAGGGATGGAGAAACATTTCCCATGCAAATGGAAGTGAAAAGGAAGCTGGGGTAGCAATACATAAATCAGACAAAATACACTTTAAAACAAAGACTGTAACAAGAGACAAAGAAGGACATTACATAATGATAAAGGGAACAATCCAACAAGAGGATATAATAATTGTAAATATTTATGTACCCAATATGGGGGCACCTACATACATAAAGCAACTATTAATCAACATAAAGGAAGTAATCGACAGTAATACAATAGTAGTAGGGGACTTTAACACCCCACTTACATGAAAGGATAGATCATCCAGACAGAAAATCAATAAGGAAACAAATGGCTTTGAATGACACACTGGACCAGATGGGCCTAACAGATATATTCAGAACATCCATCCAGAAACAGCAGAATATACATTCTTTTCAAGTGCACATGGAACATTCTCCAGAAGAGATCACATATTAGGCCACAAAACAAGTATTGATAAATTTAAAAAGACTGAAATCATATCATGCATCTTTTCTGACCACAGCATTATGAAACTAGAAATCAAGCATAAGAAAAAATCTGGAAAGAACATAGATACATGGAGGCTAAATAACTAAACTAAACTAAATAATTATTGCTACTAAACAATAAATGGATCAACCAAGAAATCAAAGAGGAAATTTAAAAAATACATGGAGACAAATGAAAACGAAAACACAATGGTCCCAAATCTTTGGGATGCAGTGAAAGCTGTCCTAAGAGGGAAGATTATAGAAATACAAGCCTACCTTAAGAAACAAGAAAAATCTCAAATAAACAACCTGACCTTACACTTAAAGGAGCTAGAAAGAGAACAAAGCCCAAAACCAGGAGAAGGAAGGAAATAATAAAGATTAGAGGAGAAATAAATGAAATAGAGACTAAAGAAACAATAGAACAGATTACTGAAACCAGGAGCTGGTTCTTTGAAAAGATCAACAACATTGATAAACCTCCAGTCAGACTCATCAGAGAGAGAGAGAGAGAGAGAGAGAGAGGACTCAAATGAATAAAATCAGAAATGAAAAAGAAATAATAACCAACACCACAAAAATACAGAATTATAAGAAAATGTTATGAAAAATTATATGCCACCAAACAGGAGAACCTAGAAGAAATGGAAAAATTCCTAGAAATATATAACCTTCCAAAACTGAATCAGGAAGAAATAGAAAATTTGAATAGATTACTAGCAATGAAATTGAATCAGTAATCAAAAAACTTCCAACAGATGAAAGTCTTGAACCAGATGGCTTCACAGGTGAATTCTACCAAACATTTAAAGAAGAGTTAATACAATTCTTCTCAAACTATTCCAAAAAATAGAAGAGGAAGGAAAGCTTCCAAATTCATTCTATGAGTCCAGCATTACCCTAATACCAAAGCCAGATAAAGACACTACAAAAAAAAGAGAAACACAGGGCAAAACCTCTGATGAACATAGATGCAAAAATCCTGAACAAAATATTAACAAATTGAATTCAACAATACATTAAAAAATCATTCACTGTGATCAAGTGGCATTTAATCCAGGAATGCAAGGGTCGTTAAGTATTTGCAAATCAATCAATGTGATACATCACATTAATAAGAGGAAAGATAAAAACCACGTGATCATCTCAATAGATGCAGAAAAGCATTTGATGAAGTACAACATCCATTCATGATGAAAACCCTCAACAAAGTAGGTTTAGAGGGAACATACCTCAATAAAATAAAGACCATATATGAAAAACCCACAGTTAATGCCATACTCAATGGTGGAAAACTGAGAGCTCTTCCCCTAAGATCAGGAACAAGACAAGGATGTCCAGTCTCACCACTTTTATTCAACATAATACTGGAAGTCTTAGCCACAGCAATCAGAGAACAAAAAGAAATAAAAGGCATCCAAATTGATAAGGAAGAAGTAAAACTTTCACTATTTGCAGATGACCATGATACTCTAATAGAAAACCCTAAAGACTCCACCAAAAACTACTAAAACTGACAAATGAATTCAATAAAGTTGCAGGATACAAAACTAATATACAGAAATCTATTGCATTTCTCTACACTAATAATGAAGTAGCAAAAAGAGAAATTAAGAAAACAATACCATTTACCATTGTACCAAAAAGAATAAAATACCTAGGAATAAATTTAACCAAGGAGGTGAAAGACCTGTATTCTGAAAACTATAAAAAAATTGATGAAAGAAATTGCTGATGACACAAACAAATGGAAAACTATTCCATGCTCAAGGATTGGAAGAACCAATATTGTTAAAATGGCCATACAACCCCCCAAAATCTACAGATTTAATGCAATCCCTATCAAAATACCAACAACATTTTTTTCACAGAACAAGAACCACAAAAGACCCTGAATATCCAAAGCAATCTTGAGAAACAAGAATGAAGCTGGAGGTATCACAATCCCAGATTTCAAGATATACTACAAAGCTGTAGTAACCAAAACAGTATGCTACTGGCACAAAAACCACACATCATTGGCACATAGGTCAATGAACAGAATAGAGAGCCCAGAGATAAACCCATGCTTATATGGTCAATTAATCTATGGCAAAGGAGGCAAGCATATATGATGGGGAAAAGATGGTCTTTCTAACAAATGGTTTTGGGAAAACTGGACAGCTACATGCAAAAGAATGAAACTGGACCACTTCTTACACTATACACAAAAATAAACTCAAAATGGATTAAAGACCTAATTGGGAGACCTGAAACCATAAAACTCCTAGAAGAAAACATAGGCAGTACGTTCTTTGACAATGGCTATAGAAACATTTTTCTAGATATGTCTCCTGAGGAAAGGGAAACAAAAAATTAAACTCTTGGGACCACACCAAAATAAAAAGCTTTTGCACAGCAAAGGAAACCATCAACAGAACAAAAAGACAACCTCCTGAATGGGAGAAGATATTTACAAATGATATATCTGATAAAGGGTTAATATCCAAAATATATAAAGAACTTACACAACTCAACACCAAAAAACCCCAAACAATCCAATTTAAAAAATGGGCAGAGGACCCGAATAGACATTTTTCCAAAGAAGACATCCAGATGGCCAACAGACACATGAAAGATGCTCAACATCACTAATCATCAGGGAAATGCAAATCAAAACCACCATATTACCTTACATCTGTCAGAATGGCTAAAAACAAAAAGATAAGAAATAACAAGTGCTGGTGAGGATGTGGAGAAAAAGGAACCCCTGTGCACTGCTGGTGGGAATGCAAACTGGTGCGGCCACTATGGAAAACAGTATGGAGGTTCCTCAAAAAATCAGTAGAATTACCATATGATCCAGTAATTTCACTACTGGGTATTTACCCAAAGGAAAAAAAAAAAACACACTAATTCAAAAAGATATATGCAACCCTATGTATATTGCAGCATTATCTACAATAGCCAAGATATGGAAACAACCATTGATAGTGTCCATTGATAGAGGAATGGATAAAGGTGTGATATATATATCTCACCTGTTTTGTTTTTTTAGGTTCCATATATAAGTGAAATTGTAGGGGTGCCTGGTGGCTCAGTTGTTTAAGTTCTTGATTTGCGCTCAGGTCATGATCTCGGGATCATAAGATCAAGCCCTGAGTTGGGCTCCGCGCTCAGTGGGGAGTCTGCTTGAGATTCTCTATCTCCCTCTGTCCCACCCCTCACCCCCGCTCTCTCCCTCTCCCTCTCTCAAAATAAATAAGTCTTAAAAAAATAAGTGAAATCATATGGTATGTGTCTTTCTCTGATTGACTTATTTCACTTAGTGTAATACCCTCTAGGTCCATCCATGTTGTTGCAAATGGCATGCAAATAACCTTCGTATGAGTTGCTCACTCAACAGGATGTTTTTCTGATGTGTGTAGTAATGACCTATAAAGTACACCTCTGAAACAAGAGTCCACTAATATCCTAAAGGAAAACCACACAGATGAGTGAAACTTAAATCCAATCTTAGGGATAACAAAAAGGGTTTGTAGCTGCTCCTCAGGACATGGTGATTCAGGTGCCTCTGGTGTTTCCTATTTTGGTGAACGCCATTGCTGCCCTTCCAGTTGCTCAGGATCGAAACCTCAAAGTCATCATTACCTCTCTCCTCTTCCTCACACCGCACATCCACTTAGCTGCCCAATCCTGCTGATTCTATGACCTCAACATGTTTGGCATCTGACTCCTCCTGTCTGCCGCCCTTACTTCCTCCTGCCTGGATTTGGTCATGGCCTTGGAATTGGTCTCCCCAGCTTTGGCAGCCTCCTTTCCCCATTACTCTTCTCCACTGCTACCACATTACCCTTCCTAAGATTTGGCTTATATAATTTCCCTGCTCAAAAGCTGTGAGGAATCTCTATTATAAGCAGCATGAAATACAGGATCCTCGAGCCGATATTCAAGCTACCATAGTACGGTCCATGGACCAATGCAGCCCATGAACCCCTCGGTGTGGTTCACCATGGAGCTACATAGAAAAATACAGAGTCTTCATCTAGAAATCTCCCTAGACAGCTTTTCTTTTTTTTCTCATATTTGTTCTGATTATCTTCATTGAAATGTAGTTCTACATCCATCAAGTCTACTAATATGGTTTCGGTTTTGTAAATTTAAAAAATATTTTAATATCCTTCTTCTAGTAATTCATTTTTACTGTTGAAAATATATGTATCGGGATACCACACTTTGGAAATTCATACAGTGATCATTTGTGAAGCACTGTTCTACAACAGCCCTCCACCAAGTGCGGTCCCCAGATAGGCAGCATCCACATCACCTAGGAGCTTGTTAGAGAAGCAGAATTTCAGGTCCCACCCCAGACCTACTGACTCAGAATCTCTGCGAGTGGGTCTTGGCAATCTGTGTTTTAACAAGCCCTCTAGGTTCTAGCTAACGTTTGAGATACACTGATTAATAACCTTTCCACTGCTCCTTCAACCCCCTGTAGTCCATGGTGGCTACTAAGCATTTGAAATGTGGCTGGTATGACTGAGAAAAATGTTAACTTTATTGAGTTTCATTCAAATCTAAATAGTCACACACCGAAAACAAAAATGATATTATATATCAATCAGATCTCAATTTAAAAGTAACTACTAATAAAGAACCATTAGCTGAGAGAAAAATATCTAAACATCCACATGTGGCTAGTGGCTTCCATATTAGACAGCACTGGTCTGTTCCCTATACTATACCCTTAAGCAGACAGCCACAGTGTCATCTCTATGCTGTATTTTAAGCTTTCCAGTCCACCTAGGAATATTCGTTTTCCAACCCCAGCACTCTCATAATAATCTATCAAAATTCACCCATTTTTCAATGTGTTCACCTCTTCCAAGAAGACCTCCAGGATCTTCCTTATTTAAGTTAACTTTCCTCCTTGTTTTCCTTCTACAGTGTTTCTTCTCATTCTCTTATAGAACTTATTAGTTTCTGCTTTGTGCCCAAATTACTTAGGGATGAGTTCGCTCTCCCCCAGATGGACAGCCGTTGGTTTAATCATCTATTATCCCATGATAGCACCTATCTGATACTTTGCAAGTGGGAGGCATTTATCAACCATGTAATTGAATTAAACCTACACGAAACCAGAAAGAAAAGTCTTCAACACCAACAATGCATCCTAGTGTTCTTAGAATTCAAGACAGATCAAAATGTTAACATACACAATTTAGTTTAGAATAGGAAAAAATGTTAAAGCCATGGTGAAACATTTGTCACAGGATCAAAATACATTGTTATAAAAATAAACACAGTGCCTGCCTCATCATTTCTTTAGCAGCAGGAAAGCATTTTCCTTTGGCAATCCTCTACCTCCATCAGAATTGTTTCTTAACTAAATTTGAAATTAAAAACAGACTTGTAGCTTTTTTTTTTTTTTTGGAAATAGCACTCCTATTGGAGAAACATTTTTTTTCTGGTGATATAAAAGCAGTTTTCCCATCAATTTCATGAAAGATATTAGACTTCCGAATGGACTAATATTTTGCTACAGATAAGAAAAATAATGTCTATTTTTTACAGAAAAGGTGAGAAGAAAACACCATTCTGCTTTATTTCAGAGTTCTAACTAGACCCTGTTTTTACAAAGCTATAAAATTAAAATACATGAAATTAACCACACCAAACCAAACATTAAGGTGGTTAATAATTAAGTATATTCTGCCATCAATGTAATAAACCTCATTAGACTTTTATAGGGATTACATACTCACACTGACTCACAAATACAGCACTCCAAAGAACTTAACACTTCACAATGCCTTCACACAAAAGTGAATGGGAAACGTATGTTGCTTCCCAACAATGGGCAATGGCAGCATTCATATTAGATTTGAAAACCTGAATGTCAAATACAATTGACAGTTTTCTGTGTGCCTTTCATTATGGGAACTCACCAACTAACATTAATGCCAACTCCCCTTACAAGTTGTATTTTCAAAAATTTTAGGTTGTCTGATTGTGCCATAGTGGAAAAGCACACTCTGCAACAAGCTCTAAGTGTCCGCACATGACACATTTGATGTTCTTTTCCATCTGTTCTGAGCAGCTTGGAAAGATGCCATTTTCTAGGTAATACTTTCTAATTTATTGTGGGCACTTAATTTAGATGAAGAATGGGCTGGTGGTCCAAGAGAAGATAATGTATTTATCTCCATAATGTGCCATTTATTAGAACCTAATGGCAAAAATATTTTTAAAACATATGGATAACTGAATAAAAAAGATGACACACATATATAATTCTAGTTACGTAAAAAATAAAGTAAACAGATGTGAAAACAGAAGAAGAACTTGAACACCACAGTGTTAAAACTGGTTTCCTTTGAGTGAATAATGGTGGTGGGAGTAATGAGGAATATATTTTTCAGAAATCTACTTTCTGTATTTTTGCTAGTTTGACTTTCTGATAATAAGAATGTTTCCATGTACTACTTGTGAAACCAAAAGGAAGAATTATTTTAAGAAAATAAAAAAACATTCTGTTTAAAGAAAAGCAAAATAAATATTTTTTTTTCCTGACAAAGGATTTTTTCCTAAAAAGCAGTACAAACAAAAGCAAGTTTTCAATGCATTTTTTTAGATTTTATTTATTTATTTGACAGAGAGAGCACAAGCGGGGGGAGCGGCAGGCAGAGGGAAAGGAGAAGCAGGCTCCCCGCTGAGTAGGGAGCCCGATGTGGGACCCAATCCCAGGACCCTGGGATCATGACCTGAGCCAAAGGCAGCTGCATAACCAACTGAACCACGCAGGTGCCTCACAAAAGCAAGTTTTTTAAAGAAAAAGTTTTTTGGAAAACATAATAAAAAATTAAACAGGGCTCCCTAATGACCTCTGATTAGCTCTCATTAATGATAATGAATATTTATATAATACTTTATAGTTTAGAAATGATACTTTACATTCATTATCACATTTATTAATATAGCAGTGAGATTTCACCATCATCATTTTACAGATGAGGAAACTGAAACTCGGGCTTGTTAAAGCATTTGGCTGATCGCAGTGGCAGGGCCAGAATTTGATCCAAATTTTGATTGCAAAGCCCAGGTGTCAACCACTACATTCCCTCAACTCAATCAGATGCAGCTCAGAGAAACTGATGAACTGAATCTGACTAGGGAAGATAAACAACACAATCTAGACAATTAAGGATTTTGTAAAGTTTAATGGGTTTATTTGAAGCAATTATGTATGAAATCATCACATTTTATACCGCCCTTCACACACTTTCTAACGATCCTTTTTTTTAATGAGAAGAAGCAGCAGTGGGAGAGAACGGCTTCTCTCCTTGAACCCCAGGCCCATGCTCACAGTTGTATCACATTTAAGGTCCACTCATTGTTCATTCACTTGTTCCACAAATACGTATTGATCTCTCAATATGTTGCTTATTGTGTGCATAGGAAAAGGATGAGGCATCTTCCCTGCTTTCAGGGAACCCCAAATCCATGGAAAAATAGGTATAAAATCATAACCCCATGTGGAAGAAAGAAGAGCAATACCAGAGTATGTGCTAAGCCAAAGTGGTCCTCAACCAGGGGTGACAGTGTCACCTTAGGGGGATGTTCAACAGTATCTGGAGACATGTTGGTCCTCACACCTCGGGGTGAGGGTAGCATGTAGTCAGTGGGTAGAGGCCTGAGATGCTGCTAAACATCCTATAATGCACAGGACAGCCTCCCCAGCAAAGATTATCTGGTCCAAAATGCTAACAGTGCCAAGGTTTAGAAATCCTTCGCTAAGGCATATCATTCTCTTCAGATTTTAAATAACGAAATTTATACTGGCTAAAGTACAGGAATTTACAAGTGCATGATAATGAGTAGATTAACAATGTAAGTAATCTCCTCTTGAGGGAATGCTCTAATCTTAGTTTTAGCTGTCTGGGGGTTAAAACAAAAATACAACTTTTCTAGAAGTGGGTTAATAATACATAATTTGGAAGGGTGGGGGATTCTTCATTTTTGTGGGAATGAATTCCCATTCTTCTGCCCCACCCTTGGCCAGGCTCCCATCATTTCTCCCTCCCCAGACTGCTGTACACCAAGATTAGGTTTTCTCCTGTTCAGCATTCTTAATAAACTCCCACTGCACTGGGGATAACATTCAACCTTGCTTCAAAACCTACAAGGTGTCCATGACCTAGACCCTGCCACCTCATGCCCTTACCTGTTCACTCTACTTTAGCCACAATGATCCCTAAGTTCTTTTCCCAACTCAGAGGCTTCACACATTCTGTTTCCTCTAACTGGAAATCTCCTCCCCCTGCCACTAAATCCTTACATTCCATATCATGACCTAAATATCATGCCCTAGAAAAGGCCACCCACAACTTCCCATTTCCTTTCAGCCCCTGCTTCCTTATCCGTTCTCCATCCTGCCATGCCTTGCTCTGTCCCCCTGACCCCTGTGTGTCTGTATGACTTAAGCACCCTTGCTAGCTGGCTCTGGGTTGGATTCAGCCAATGGGAAGCATCAGAAAGAGATCTGAGGGCTGGAGGAAATGGACATCCAGGCATTTCCACCCCCTTTCCTATCTGGGTTCCACTCTGGGAGAAAGTTCCTCCCACGAGCACCAGAGCTCCAGCTCTCTTTAAGCCCTGGTGCCACATTCCGTCCCCTTGTCCCTTCAGTTGATGCTAGTTTTGGGTTAGGCTGGCATCTCTCCTGTCTTCCCTTAACTCTGCCCCCACCTCTGGAAGTAGCCTCTTCATTAACAGATTTTCATTTGAACCTCTAAAGTGAATTTTGTTTCTGGCCAGCACTTTGGCAATCACACTCTTCAATCTAAATCAGTATAGATTCTTTGTATTATTCTTCATATAGGTTCTTCCACAGCCTCCAATCATGTTTACTCTGAGCTCTTATCGCATTTTAGAAATGTGTGTATGTGCGTTTGTATTTTGGTTCTTTGTGTAATATCTGTTGCCTGACCTGGCATAGTTCTGTTCTCCAGGGATCGTGGCTGTTTGGTTAGTGACAGTTGAATGGATGGATTAAAGGGCAGACAGTGTCACTGTTGAGAATAGACACCTACATTTTTCCTGAAATAAATCATTTAGAAACTATATTAATATAAGGAATTTATGGATAAATAAAATGACACATGCGAAGGAAACTGCTCGAAGCTTTATGCGCATGGACGCATACACTCAAACTGACATTTATTCTTCATCACACACTGGGAGCAGAGGCATGAAAAGGAAACAGCGTCTTTTCTCAAAGGCTCACAGAGCAGTGGGGAAGATAGAAATGTAAAGATAATGGGGCATACGAGCCACGGGCACAAGGGGGTCAAGAAAGAGATCGCTATCAAAGTGGGAAGATTGACAAGGGAGGCATCTGGAAATTTAAAAAAATACAACAAAAGCATGCTTCAGTTTTGTTCAAAAAAACAATGGCGACCACGACCACAAATTCTTTGTTGTTTCTCAAATTCAGAGAGGAAAGGAGGAAGGCAACATTCATGCCAAATGTGTTGCTTTGGGATCAGGTCTCAGTCCGGAGAAGAGTCCAGTTGGTATTGGCAGGTAAAGAGGCAATAACATGAAAATTGCCCGGGTTTTCCTCTAAGACTCCAGACATGTGAGTCCTGATCGTCATGGAAGCCCAAGGAGTGCGATCATGGAAGCCTCCAGCTAGAGTTCCCGGGAAAGCTGCCTTTGCTGAGTTCAGGAAGGTTTAAGTCATTTACCCTCTGTCAAGTTTGATACATATATGTGTGCCACTGGGTGGTATGAATGAGCCTCTGTGATTACAATATGACATTTATAATCCTCAAGGTAACAGTTATGTTCACCAACATTCTTTCTGTCTGGAAATATTAAGAAATACTCTAACATCTTTTTTCATTGAAATAATATTTTTTTAACCTTCCTGTGTAGAGGAAAACAGTTATTTCAACAAATGCTTTTATCATCTTCATAATTTTGTCAATGAATTGCCCCAGTCCAGAGAGGTCACAATGAGTCACAAATCATTCTGATTGGAACCAAATCAGCGCCGAGGGCCTGTCCCCAGGGAGACACAAGAGCAGGGGGTGGAAAACTTTTGCTATAAAGGCCAGCTAGTAAATATTTTAGGCTTTGTGAGCCATATGGTCTCGCTTGCAACAAGTCAACATTGCCATCATAATGTGAAAGCAGCCATAGACAATATGTAAATGAACAGGCATAGTCATGTTTCCGTCAAACTTTGATTACAAAAATAGATGGCCAGCCAGATCTGGCTTGTGGGCTATAGTATGCCAGCCCTGCCCCAGACTATAAAGAAGGGAAGGAAGAAAATGAACTGGGAACAAGGGAGACAGCTCTAAAACAAGTGAGAAAAGGGGCGCCTGGGTGGCTCAGATGGTTGAGCGTCTGTCTTCGGCTCAGGTCATGATCCCAGGGTCCTGGGATCCAGTCCCACATCGGGCTCCTGGCTCAGCAAGGAGCCTGCTTCTCCCTCTCCCTCTGCCTCTCTCCCTGCTCGTGCTCTCTCTCTCTCTCTCTCTCTCTCTCTGTGTCTCAGATGAATAAATACAATCTTAAAAAAAAATAATAAAACAAGTGAGAAAAAAATCAAATCATTGATGGTAACCCTGCATGGTACCAAAAGGAGAATATTCTAGTTGTACGATGTACTAAGGTAGTGACGATAAATCAATAAACTGTGACTAACTGAGTACATATTCTTCCTTGTGATAAAATAAAAGTCACTGGTAGAATTTCTGAGCAACTATGACTACTATGTTAAGAAAAATCCTATTTTGGGGGCACCTGGGTGGCTCAGTCAATTAAGTGTCCGACTCTTCATCTTGGCCCAGGTCATGATTTCAGGGTCGTGAGATCGAGCCCCCCCCTCCGGGGGGGCATGGAGCCTGCTTTATATTCTCTCCCTCCTGCTCCCTCTACGCACCCCCCCACCCTGCTTGCACACATGCACTCTCTCTCAAAAAACTTATACTGTGAAAAATATAAATAAATATATAGCTCAGAAATAGGAGCTGTGACATAGATGAGCTTTGAAAACATTATGCTAAGTGAAAGAAGCCAGACACAAAAGGCCACATATTTTATGATTCCACTTGTATAAAATGTCCCGAAGAGGCAAATCCATAGAGACAGAAAAGCAGATTCGTGGTTGTGGGGGGGGGGGTGCTGGGGAGGAAATGGGGAACGAGTGCTAACGGGCACAGGGTTTCTTTTGGGGGTCATGAAAATGTTCTGAATTAGACAGCGGTGATGGAGGCACAACTCTGTAAATGTATCCAAACCCGCCGAACTGTACACTTTCAAAGGGTGAATTTTATGGCACATGAATTAGATCTCAATTTAAAAAAGGGAGTAGGACATTCTCATACAATGTTTCCATCTTTCTGGAAGGTAACTTGAGGCAATATATATTAATGTATTCAAAGTCCTACAAATGTGGGAAGCAAAGGAGAAATAGGCGCTAAGAAGATGTGGAAACTGAAGAGCAGCAGGAAGTAAGGAAGCAAGGAAGGAGATACATCAATGGTTTCAGCAGTTGGGATGGTTCCATACACATCGACTCGAACACAAAAGGGGCTCTATCACGTCCTGAGAGCAATTCAAAAGGTAATACTTTACCTTCCCAAAGCCCTGGAAGATGCCCACAGAGAGCTGATCTGTTTATATGAGTTACCAGATTTGTCTGGACATAAAATGATTATCGCTGGGCGCTGGGCGAGGAGCGGTTCTGCAGGTGAGGCAGTCTAAATCCCATGTTACAGATGAGCAACTGATTGTCAAAGGCTCTTGCCCCCATCCCGGGTCTCACGGATCTCAGGCTGACGGTGCCCACGCCGCACTCACACCGCGCGCACTGGCTCATCGCCCCTCAGCCGTGCTCCCTCTCCCTGAAAGGGGGTGCATGCGACGCCCCGCAAACATGCTCCCGCTGCGGCCACCTGGTTTCAGCAGCAGCCTCCCAACTGCTCTCCCTGTGCCTCCTGCTCCCAGCTGCCAGAGGGATCTATTTAAAACTTCCATCACTCATACATCCATGCCCTAATCCCCCTGAAAAAGTCAAGCCCCTCACCCGGATTTAGAGGGGCCCAGAGGCCCCGGTCCACCAGCTAGCACATGCACTGCCGCTTGCCCCTGGCCCTTCTTTCACGGACCTGGGGGCCCACCTTCACATGCAGCCTAGCTGCTCCCTCCGCCTGGAGTGCCCTTCACATGGCTGACTCCGCACGCAGGTCGCCTCCCACGGAGACTGGCCTTGTCGCTGGTCCTGGAATAGCAACGGTTCACTCTGCGTTAATTCTCTGCAAAGCCCTTCCCATCTGGTATTTTCCCCTCCTCCCTCTCTCTTCTCTCCTTCGTCCTTCCTTCCTCCTTCCTCCTTTCTGCTTTCTTCCCTCTCTTTCGTCTTCTCTCCCTTCCCCCCATCCTCTAGAACATAAGCCCTAGGAGAACAGGAACTCCTGTGCTGTTCACTGAAGGGTCACCTGCCCCCAGCCCGTTTTAGGCACTCAAATATTTCCTGAAAGAATTAATGAATGCAGACGAAACTTGGCGAAGGTCCCATGTGTAGCTAAATGATTAAAGATCTTAACCCCGCAGCACCCGGTCCTGGCTCTGCAGAGGGTTAACCAATAAATGGGACTTCTAATGACCACAGACTTCAGAAGGTCCTAACCAACAATGACCATTTACTCCTGCCCCCACCCCCAAGTTTCCATGTCTGAGACAAGTTTCTGCCTGGAGAGAGTTTTTATTACCTACTCATAAAGCCCTGAATCATGTGGTTTACAGGGTAAGTGCTAATGCAGTCATAATTACACTGGTGCGAACACATTGTCATAGAAATGTAGCAAACATAGACACAGGCATTCAAGAGAAACCAGCTAGTTGCTCTCAACACAAGATCAACCCCCCGTCACAGAGAAACCATTTGGCAGGCGCACAGCTAAGGAACTTGAACCGAGTGACTGAAGGTGACACACCCTGTAACTCACAGCATAAAATGACAATTTGCACCAGCACCTCAGGGTAACCAGCTCACTCCCCAGAGAGCAACGCATGGGGGGGGGGGGGCAAATCTATAATTAAGACGCGGATACCACCTTCCCCAAGACGGTGACTGCTATTCATTTCTGTTTAATTAATCCAAGCACAAAAGAAGCGTAAACTGCAGTCTGTGGGTGATTTCCTTTCTTTCCTCTTTTGGAAGCAGATCAAGGAACAAGAAGGGACATGACTTCATTATAAATTCAGCACTTACCTAGGCTTTTTCTCCTTTTTAATCTTTGAAATAACAGTTGATCCATTAAGAGACTTGAAGGTGAAAAATGTTAAACCTTTGACCTTTCCTTAGTTCACACACACATACTGAGCCAATGAAAACATACTCACCCACCTACTCCATCTCCCCACAATTAGTGCTTCCCATGGACTCGGTGATGAGTCTAGAGCCAAGTTCCTCAGCCTGGGCACTACTGACATTTTGGAGCGGGTAAATCTCTGTGGTAGGGGCTGTCGGGCTGTGCTGGGCACTGCAGGATGCTGAGCAGCCCCCCTGGCCTCCACCTACCAGACGCCAGGAGCACCCACCCCTCAGCTGTAACCACCAAAGATGCCTCCAGATACTACCAAATGTTCCCTGGGGGGCAAAACCACTCCAGGTTGAAAACCACCGTTCAAGACAGTATACGTAAAAAAAAAAAACCGAGAAGAAAAATGATCAGCGAATACTCTCTAATTATTTTCCCCTTTCAACATAGACCAACACATTTTATGTCCTGTACACTATACACTTACGAATCCAGAACACACATGGATTGCCCCGGTATCATCTGTTGCTGCGTTTGAGTAAGACGAGCAGCACCACAGAGTAACCAACACGCCACGCAGAGAGCAAGGCATTTTGCTCAGCATCTTCCCGAAACGCTGTAAACATCTTCCCAGGACTGCTCTTGTAGGACGACTCCCTGAAACCCAGTGCAGAATTTTATGCCTTCCTCAAGTACTGTATGCCAAGATTACACTTAAGTGCCTCTGAAACTCAGCAATATTTGTAGTTGGTGGAAGGATCTTAAAACTGGTTTCAAACCAGCCATTTAAAGATCATAATATTTGGACGAAGAGCTCTTTAAGGAGAAAGAAGAGAGCTCGTTTTAGTTTGAAACCAATGAAAAAACAAGTCGTTTATCTCTGCCTTTTGCTAAAATAACTAACCTCTCTTAACGACGATGTATTTAGATTAACAACAGACAGAGCAGGACTAGTCCTGGTATCGGCCTTACAAGATTTTACAATTCTGAAAAGGCCATTAATCAGTAAACAATCTATAAAGACAACCTAAAGAAAATTTGTTCCAACCGACTCATTCCCTTGTCTTGGTTATAATCCAAGAGTAAATCCTCCAAGTCTAAATCGCGCTACCCATAAAACCCCTTATCTGCCTTGACTCGGTAAAGGCCATCAACCAAATCCCCACATACTGTTTTTCCCATGGAGGAATGAGGCTGCGAGTTCGTTCACCAAGAAGCAGTAAGTGGGAAGGAAGACTAAGCAAGAAATCAAACATAAATCTTCATCAGCCTTCTCATGTAAAGCCGACACGGATTTAGAAAAAGCTTTTCTTCAGGATTTTCATAAACTTTCTTATTTGCCCAGGAATAATGTCTTCTAATTGAAAAAGTGCATTTGCAAGGCTGGTGACAATCACACATGGATTATTTCACATTGCACAGGAAGCTGCCCGATGTAACACTTCTACCCCATACTCACAGTATTGTGTGATTTCGTTTGCTTTCATGATTTTCTTATATGATATTTTATGGGTTTTGACTTAGCACCAGATACACATTTGGCACGAATGGTATAATTTCTTTAAAAGGCTGTTTACAGATAGATGAAAAGTTGATTAGTATTATTTTTAATCTTTTTTTTTTTTTCTCCCCCCGATGGGTTAGTGACTTGCTTTGTGCAAGCCCACATTTTTGTTTGGCTGAAGAGAAAAATATTTGACATAGCCCATGTCAATCTAACTTGTGGTTTTGCTTTAAGCCCTCTATGAGTAGCTTGCATCTTGTGATCTATTTAATACCTTGCCTTTCTTATTAACAAAACCCAAACTAGGCCATGTTCAGGGTGATCAGCTAGAAAGAATGTGGCTCATCAGAGAGGGTGGGCGTGTACCCAGCATTCTTCTCTAAGAACAGTGGCTCACCACAAATGTGGAGGGTGAGGTGTTTGGGAAGTCTGGGCCCTTTGTCTAACTTTTGATTAGGGGCCTTCTGAGCTCTAATTAATGGCCATTTAAACACCCTTCCTTTCTATAGGTGTCCCACCAACTAATTCAACAACAGCTGCTTGGGGGCCAGACTAGCATTTTGGACTCAGTTTCGGAGGAGTCTACATGCTTCCAAATTATTTTCCCGTAATTTCTAAAATAACTGATCGTGAATAATGAGCATCTTGTAGTTGTAAGCCAAGGAAATGGATGATTTGAATACTACTTGAATAAGGAGTGCTGTTGTTTTCCCTTTCATCCCCCTGTCCAAGGAAGACACATCTATCAATACACCCTCTTTGCAAAACTCTGGTTGCTTATTTTAAGGGGATCTAACATAAATGAATCCATTCGAACACAGTGAATGTTTTGTGGGCCAGGCATTCTCTGTATTGCGTCTTCTATTTTCAGATGTAAAATACTATTTAAAAGGTAACTATTGAAGAAGTAGGAGGACAACTGGAGCCATGTTGAGAATGGGGCCCTAAGAAATCAGGCCCGCTCAGCAGAACATTCCCGTTCGGCTTGCTTAACCTCTCACGGTGCAATTCAGGGGAGTTTCACAATCCATTTGTGGTCTTCAGCACCAACATCGGTTCCCTTTAGGAAGAACCAAATGGACCATCAGCACCAGAATGGAAACCCTGCAATGAGTGTTACTATCTGCATTATTTTATTCAGTCCTCCGCTCATCTTACGAGGTAGGTGCCATTTCTCCCATTTTCCTCAGAGGCTAAGTAATTTTCCAGAGTCATGAGGCGAGCAAGGAGCTGAGGCGAGCCTGGAAGCCGGCTCTGCCCAAGCACCGTCGCCTGGAAGAGTAAGTCGGCGCCCTGAGGTGGAGAACTGTTGGCTCCCCTTGTGAGAACGTGGTGAACGGAACGACTGATACCCCGCTGCCCGATCGGAGGAGGCTTGATAGGACACTCAAGCTTTAAGTACCAGTCGACATTAGTACTCATTACTAAGTATTGTTCCCATATGTTACTCCCTCTCTGACACCAACAACTCTGCAGAGATCCACGGTTGACGCATTGCTACTCCTTAAAAATCTCACCAGTGCAGTCTGCTCCCTCCCGTTTTCTTCTTCAGCCTTTGCCTATCAGCTATTCCTTTATTCTGCCAGCTCTTTAAATGGACAGAGAGCAGGCATGGAGTGGGGGGCTGGCCTTGGAAGGCCCCTTCGAGGACAGTGTCAGAGCTGCCAACTGGAACAGAGCTACTGAGCCATCGTTACGGATGCCTAGACTGCACGGAGCGTGGCAGAGTGTTACATCTGCAACGGACTTTGCTGATGGGGCCTTGTAAGCTACGGCCGCCGTGACCTGCAGAATTCCTTACATTCTCCTTTTAGAGCAATTACTCTCTGCAGCTCCCCTCTCCGTAACATGTCCCGCGGGATCCCCCTCTCTGCTCCGTTCCTCACTAGGTTCGCATCCTTGCTTTGTCACCTTGCATTAAAACATTTCATTGATTCGAGTTTCTACCCAGCTTTACAGCGGTAATTTACCACTTTGATTCCTCACTCCACATTGGCTTCTATTATTGATTTATTGTCCCTTAGATTTCTAGTGCAAGCCAGGAAAGTGAAGAAGAAACATTGCAGACTTGGGAGTCACTAGCTAGCTATGCGTGCTGAGCTTATCAGGGTCCTCATTTGTGTTTCTAAGGAGAGAGTTGAGTGCGTGAGAAGGGAGAAAAGGGCAGAAAAGGAAGGAAAAGAAGAAAAGAAAGAAATGCAAGAAAGTTCAGTCTTGTATAGTAGTTGCAGAAATTTTAGAGACTGTGTTTTGTAAGCACCTGGCATTTAATGGTCATTTATTCGATGGCAGCCATGCATTTTTGTGTTTCTGAGTCTGACTGTGAATACTCTGGGGCCAAATAGAAGATACACAGCATATTGGAATAAGGGAAGATGTGTCTTTGATTTTTTTTTTTTTTTTGGTTACCACAATGGTATTTGTGGGTGGATTTTCTTACTGTTTTTGTTCAATCTCATTGGAGTTTTTATTTATAAAGTGAATTCATATTACATTTAGTTCTTAGTGGTGTTAGGTTCAACCTTCAAAATGTATAATACTAGCAAACAGCACTGAGTTGAGGTCATCAGATCAACCCTTTCATCCGCCAGGCTATTATTACTAATATTACTGTGATGTGGCCACTTTACCTTGGTTTTTGCTCTTTAATACAAATTTTATTCATCCTTCTTCTTCCCCGCTCCCTCAAGCAAATGTTAGTGAGGATTAATGGGTAAGGAGACCTAACATCTTCTAAACACATAATGGGCCCTCAAAAAATTGTTTTAAAGGTAATTGTATTGAGTTTGGGCAAAATGATCAATTATTGACCAGCACACAGAGTACAACAATGGACAACAAATGCCGTAGAGCTCATAGAAACCTTGTTTCTAATTGTGCAGGTAGGCCATGGCATGAAGGTAGCAGAAAAAAATTTTATGACAATATAAGGCCAGAACTGAATCCCTTGGGTTATTGTATAAAAGTATCATGATTGGAAACCACGATTACCAAAAAGCATTCGCTACTGAGTTAATTGATACGTTGTTCCAGTCAGATGTTACAAAAATCATGACAATTTGCATACTTCCAGAACTTCCAGGAAGTTTAGGGTGGGGTTGAGATACTAAACACTGATTAGAGTCTCATTTATAGCTGGGAGGGGGGTAAAAAGATAGTAACATGCAGTGAACACTTATACCCATCACATGGAGACCAGCAGGCACTTTTCCTACATCCTCACAACTGTTAGGCAAAGCCAGTATTTTTATCCCCATATTTCCCAAAGGAGAAATTGAGACCTGAGGAAGTCAAGAAACTCTACTGAAGTCCAGACTTACTGAAAGTGGCTGATCTAGGATTTAAACTCCTTTTTAGCTCTAGAGGTCTTTTTGATTAACCAGGCACAAGAGGTACCTAATTGTGCTGTCCTTCAAACCACCGTAAGTGCTGTGGTAGGCACCTCTAAGATGGTCCCCAGTGCTCCCCACTTCCTAGTATTCATGAATTGGTATTTACCTCCCCTGAAGTAACTTGCTTCTAACCGAACACGGCAATGTTGAGGGGATGCCACTTCCACGATGGGTCAAAAAAAGATGGTGATCTCCATCTTGTTAGCAGATTCTCCCTCTAGCTGGCTTTGATGAAGCAAGCTGGCATGTTAGAGAGGTCCACATGGCAAGGAACTGAGGGAGGCCTCTGACTAACAGCCAGGAAGGAAATAAAATCCTCAAGCCAACAGCTCTCAGTGAACTGAATCCTGCCACCAATCACAAGACTGAGCTTGGAAGCATATTCTTCCCCGGCTGAGCCTCCAGATGAGATACCAGCCTCAGTGGACACCTTGATCATAGCCTGTAAGGCCCTGAGCAGAGGACCCAGCTAAGTTGTGCCTGGATTCCTGACCCATGAAACCTGTGAGACAATAAATGTATATTGTTTTAAGCCTCTAAGTTCTGGGGTAATTTGTTAGGCAGCAATAGATCAGTAATGCAAGGGCCTCACAGAATGGCCTA
Organism: Mirounga angustirostris; assembly: GCF_029215605.1. Lineage (NCBI taxonomy): Eukaryota > Metazoa > Chordata > Mammalia > Carnivora > Phocidae > Mirounga > Mirounga angustirostris. The sequence goes on from NW_026991719.1 coordinate 7,609,157, forward strand.
GTAACACCAATTGACTTGTCACACGTGGCCACCAGTTTGAGACCCATGGAAGACAATGACGCTAGTTTTCAAAGTGACAGATACCTCAACTCCTCCACTACATCGTAGCCAGAAAATAGGCTAAAAACAATACAGTAAATGCATTGTCACCTGGGCCTAATACCTTTACTTAACCTCTGTGTCAAAAACAGAAAGGAGGGGCCCCTGGGTGGCTCAGTCAGTTAAGCATCTGCCTTCGGCTCAGGTCCTGATCTCGGTGTCTTGGGGTCAAGCCCCGCATTGGGCTCTCTGCTCAGTAGGGAGCCTGCTTCTCCCTCTCACTCTGCCTCCCCCCCACTTGTGCTCTCTCTCTCACATGCTCTCTTAAATAAATAAAATCTTTAAAAAACAAACAAAAAAACCAGGAAGGATGTAACCATTAGGCCCAGAAACAGCCAACAAATACATAGATGTAATAAATTCATATACATGAACAAAGAATGAGTACATATTGAGTGATAGGAGTTTTAGAAATCACTTGATTTAGCCAGGCTGGAGTTAGAGAGAATTCCAACCTAAATTGAGATTTAAAACTAGAGAATGGCTGAGTCATCCCCTCAGGAATTATTTTGGTATCCTGGTTGGTTAGGCTAGCTCTGTGTGGCTTAGCTTCATCATCAGGGAATAGTCCTTTGGATTAGAAAGTTTCCATCTTTTACAGAGCTTTTATTTAAAACAGATAGTAAACACTCAAATTCAAAAAATGTCTGGCCCAATTACATCTAGTAATATGAGAAATTATGTTATTTCCCCTGGCTTTAAAAATTAGTCAAAGCTGGGGCACCTGGGTGGCTCAGTCGTTAAGCATCTGCCTTTGGCTCAGGTCATGATCCCAGGGTCCTGGGATCGAGCCCCGCATTGGGCTCCCTGCTCGGCAGGGAAGCCTGCTTCCCCCTCTCCCACTCCCCCTACTTGTGTTCCCTCTCTCGCTGTGTCTCTGTCAAATAAATAAATAAATCTTTTAAAAAAAATTAGTCAGGGGCGCCTGGGTGGCTCAGTTGGTTAAGCGACTGCCTTCGGCTCAGGTCATGATCCTCGAGTCCCGGGATCGAGTCCCGCATCGGGCTCCCTGCTCGGCAGGGGGTCTGCTTCTCCCTCTGACCCTCTTCCCTCTCGCGCTCTCATTCTCTCTCTCAAATAAATAAATAAAAAATCTTTAAAAAAAAAATAGTCAAAGTTCATTTGGAATTTTAAAAATTCCTCCTATTTGTTCAATATTGTTTTTCTCTTCATTTACAGATTGGCCTTTATGTCCCCTATCAGTTCCTGTGTATGAATATCAGAAGTGACAATATATGCCTGATGATTTCCATACTAATAGGAAACCACAGCTCCAAACTTTATTAGCAAAATGCAGAAATTTGTAACTTTCTGTTTTGAGGTCAACACTTATTCATTATACTAAGCTATGCACCATCAGCACTATTTCTCAGTACTTAGGACACGGCCTCTGGGGCTTAGTCCTGAGTTTGAATTCTAGCTGAATTCACTTCCTAATCAGGCAGCTTTAACATTCCTGACCCTCAGTTTTATAAACTGTAAAGGGGGATAGATATAAAGTCCTTGAGATAAAGGTTTCCATATAAATTAAGTGACATAATGTAAGTGAAAAGTTTATATTGCACTTGGCACACAATAAGTAGCTGTTACTACATTTGAAAGATTTTGTCTTTGGTATTCTGCAATTTGAATATGATATGGCTAGGGGTACACTTTTTGGTATTTATCCTGCTCGGGCTTTTATGAGCTTCCTGGATTTATGGTTTGGTTTCTGTCATTAATTTTGGAAAATTCTCAGCCATTATTACTTCAATTATTTTTTTTCTGCTCCTTTCTCTCTTTCTTCTCTTCTGGTATTCCCAGTTGTAATTATCTGACAGTCCTTGGATGTTCTGTTGCTTTTTTGTTTTCATTCTTTTTTTTCCCTTTGCATTTCAGTTTGAGAAGTTGCATTGGCATATCTTTTAGCTCACTGATTCTTTCTTTGGCCACGAATAGTCTCCTAATGAGCCCATCAAAGGCATTCTTCATTTCTGTTACTGTATTTTTGATTTCCAGCATTTCCTCTTGATTTTTTTTCTTAGAGTTTCTATATCTCTGCTTATGTTACCCATCTGGTCTCACACGCTGTCCATTTTTTCAATTAGGGCTATTAGCATATTAATTATAGTTATCTTAAATTCCTAGTCTGATAGTTCCAAATTCTCTACCATATCTGAATGTGGTTATGAGGCAGGGAATTGTTTTCTTTTCTTTTTTTAAAAGATTTTATTTATTTGACAGAGAGGGAGACACAGCGAGAGAGGGAACACAAGCAGCGGGAGCAGGAGAGGGAGAAGCAGGCTCCTGGCTGAGCAGGAAGCCTGATGCGGGGCTCGATCCCAGGACCCTGGGATCATGACCTGAGCCGAAGGCAGATGCTTAACAACTGAGCCACCCAGGTGCCCCAGGAATTCTTTTCCTATTTAGAACTGAAAGAAAAATATTTTATTAGAATACTCACTTTTAAGAAATCAATTCTGGGAACTTCTTAAGAAAGACAGTGACAAAAAAAAGACAGTGACAAATGATATATTAGTTTTCTATTGCTGCATAACAATTAAAACAAATTTGGTGAATTTAAAAAAACACTTTATTAGCTCACAGTTCTGTAGGTTTGAAATCTGGGCAGGCTCTATTGGGTTCTATGCTTGGGGTCTTACAAGGCTGAAATTAAAGTATTTTCTAGCCAGGGCTCTTTTCTGTAGGCTCTGGGAAAGAATTTACTTCCAAGATCCCTCAGATTGCTGGCCAATTTTAGTTCCTTGTGGTTATAGAACTAAGGTCCCTGTTTCCTTGCTGGTCGTCAGTGGGGGGTTGCTCAGCTCCCACAGGCTGCTCTTCCATCCTTGCGCATGGCTCCTTCCATCTTCAAAGCCAGAAATGATGCATCAAATCCTTCTTGTGCTTTAAGTCTCTCTGTCTTCCCCCTCTGTCACCAGCCCCAAAATGTTCTTTGCTTTTAAGGACTCATGGGGACCAGATCATGCCCACCCAGATAATCTCCCTATCTTAAGGTCAACTGTGCCATATAATGTAACATAGTCATGGGAGTGCTATCTCATAACATTCACAGCTTCCAGCGCTTAGGGAAGGACATATATATAATCCTGCCTACCACAAATGGGTATCTAGAGGACTTTCAGGATGGGAGGAAGTCAGGAGAATTCAGCACACTAGAAATTTTTCTAAAAACGAGGCCAATTCAGTCTGCAAAAAAGAAAGGGTAATATTTTTCACTAGCTGCATATAGAAGAAATGGTACACATATATTCACTCCACGAAAAAGATTAGGTACCTATTATGTGCCAGAGTGTGCATCAGATGTCGGAAAGGTAAAGATGAATAAGACCCACTCCTGCTCTCACAGAGCTCACAACTTGGTGTCCAGAGAGTAGAAGCTGACATGAAAACCTCTAACACGGTCTTGTCTGATGGACTTCTTTAGGATGATCCTTTGTTGCTTCTCTCTATGATGAGATTATATATGATAACCATCAAATCTTCTTCCTGTGATGTCCATCTCTGTAGGACCTTCTATGATGCCTCTTTTTATGATGCCCTTCTTCGTGATGAACCTGTTTATGATGCAATCAGTCTATGATGCCTCTCTTCGTACTGTCCCTCCCTATAGTGCCCCTTCCTATGGTGTTTCTCTTCATTATGCCTGTCTCTGTGAAGCCATCAGCTAACATGCCTGTTTTTCAGAACTCCACTCTGAGAAGCCACTCTCTCTCTCTCTTTTTTTAAAGATTTTATTTATTTGAGAGAGAGCACTAGAGAGAGAGAGCGAGCAAGCATGAATGGGGAGCAGAGGCAGAGGGAGAAGCAGGCTCCCAGGGAGCCTGACGTGGGGCTCAATCCTGGGACTCCATCCAGGACCCTGGGATCATGACCTGAGACGAAGGCAGACCCTTAACCGACTGAGCCACCCAGGTGCCCCAGAAGCCACTCTTTTTTAAAAATTATTTTTTATTGTGGTAAAATATTCATAACATAAAATTTACCCTTTAAGCCATTTTTAAGTGTATCATTTAGTGGCCTTAAGTACATTCACATCATCGTATAACCATCACCACTATCTATTTTGGAAGTTTTTCATCCTCCCAAATTGAAATTCTGTACCCATTAAGCAGTATTCCCCATTTTATTTTATTTATACATTTTATTTATATTTCATTTTATTCTAAAAATTTATGCTTCTCTTTGCTTCCTCTGCCCCCCCCAGCTTTATTGAGGTACAGTTGACAAATAAAACTGTATATAAAGTATACACATGATGATTTTTTATATGTATACATTGTGAAATGATTACCATGCTCAAGTTCACTGACACACTCATCACCTCATATAGTGAGTGACCTTTTGTGTGTGTGTGGTAAGAATATTTAAGATTTACTCTCTTAGCAAATTTTAAGTATACAATACAGTATTATTAACTATAGTCACCATACTGTAATTTAGATCCTCAGAACTTACTATCTTATAACCAAAAGTATTACTCTTTGACCAACATCTCTCCATTTCCCCCACCCTCAGGCCCTGGCAACCATCATTCTACTCTCTGTTTCTATTGAGTTCGACTGTTAGATTCCACATACAAGGGGTACTATGAAGTATTTTTCTTTCTCTATCTGGCTATTTTCACTTAGAATAATATCCTCCAGGTTCAACCATCTTGTGAATTGTAGGATTTCCTTCTTTTTTATGGTTGAAAAACATTCCATTCTATCTATCTATCTATCTATCTATCTATCTATCTATCTATCTATCTATCATCTCTGTAGATCTATATCTATATAGATATAGTCACATTTTCTTTATTCACACATCAAGAGGCACTTAGGCTGCTTCCATACCTTGGCTATTGTGCATAACACGACAATGAACAAAGGAGTGCAGATATCTCTTTGAGATACTGTTTTCATTTCCTTTGGATATATATCCAGAAGTGGAATTACTGGATCGTATGGTAGTTGTATTTTTAATGTTTTGAGAAAAAATTATCATATTATTTTCCATAATGGCTGTACCAATTTACATTCCCACCAACACTGAACAAAGATTCCCTTTTTTCCCACACCCTCATCAACATTCGTTATCTCTTATCTTTTTGATAACAGCCATTCTAATAGGTGTGAGGCGATAATTCACTGTGGCTTTGATTTGCATTCCCCTGATAATTAGTGAGGCTGAGCACCTTTCATATACCCATTGGCCATTTGTATGTCTTCTTTGGAAAAATGTCTATTTAGGTCTTTTGACCAGTTTTTAATCGTATTATTTATTATTTTGCCATTTAGTTGTATGAGTTCCTTCTGTATTTTAGAAATTAACCTCTTATCAGATATATGGTTTGCAAACATTTTCTCCCAATCCCTCGGTTTCCTTTTCATTGTGTCGATTGTTTCCTTTCCTGTTCAGAAGCTTTTCGTTTGATGTTGTCCTACTTGTTGACTTTTGCTTTTGTTTCCTCTCCTTTTGGTGTGATATCCAAAAAAGTCATTACCAAGACTAATGTCCAGGAACTTTTTTCCTATGTTTTCTTCTAGGAGTTTTACGGTTTTAGAGCTTACATTTAGGTCTTTAATCCATTTGGAGTTAATTTTTGTGAGTGGTATAAGATAGGGGTCCAGTTTCATTCTTTTGTATGTGGATATTCAGTTTTCCCAACACCATTTATTAAAGAGACTGTCCTTTCCTGATTGTGTGTTCTTGGTGCCCTTGTCAAAGATTAGTTGACTGGATATACATGGGTTTATTTCTGGACTCTCTTGCTTGTTCTGCTGGTCTGTGTCTCTTTTTATGCTGGTACCATATGGTTTTGGTGACTATAGTTTTGAAATAGAGTTTGTAATCAGGAAGTAAGATGTCTTCAGCTTTGTTTTCTTTCTCAAGTTCCGTTGATCTTTTCTGTTGTTTTTCTAGTTTCTATCTCATTTATTTCTGCTCGGATCTTTGTTATTTCCTTCCTTCTCCTAACTTTGGACTTAGTTTGTTTTTTCCATTTCTAGTTCCTTGAGGTGTCAAGTTAGGTTTTTAATTTTAGATCTTTCTTTTGTCTTAATGTCAGCATTTATTGCTGTAAACTTCCCCTTACAAATGTTTTTGCTGCATCTCATAAGTTTTGATATATTATGTTTTTATTTCATTTTTTTTTTGATGTCCCTTTTGATTTCTCCTTTGACCCACTGGTTGTTCAGAAGGATGTTGTTTAATTTCTACATTATTTGTGAAATTTCCAGCTTTCCTCCTGTTATTGAATTTTAATTTCATGCCATTGTGATCAGAAAAGATACTTGATGTGATCTCAATCTTTTAAAATTTGTTAAGAATTGTTTTGTCACTTAGCATATGGTTTATCCTGGAGAATGTCTGTGTGCACTTGAAAAAGAATGTGTATTCCATTGTCATTACATGGAATGTTCTATATATTTCTTTTAGGCGCATTTGGCCTACAGTGTAGTTCTAAAGTATGCCCATTTTTCCTCAGTGATTGTCTGTGATCACTAAGATCCCTTAGTGATGACCTATCCATTGTTGAAAGTGGAGTACTGGGGTGCCTGGGTGGCTCAGTCAGTTGAGCATCTGATTCTTGGTTTCCACTCAGGTCATGATCTCGGGGTCATGAGATCGAGCCCTTGTTGGGCTCCATGCTCAGCGGGCAGTCTGCTTGGGATTCTCTCTCTCTCTGCCTCTCTCCCGACTAGTGTGCGTGCTCTCTCTCTCTCAAAATAAATAAATAAAATCTTTAAAAAAAGAAAGCCTCCTACTTTTATTGCATTGCTGTCTATTTCTGCCTTCAGATGTGTTACTATTTACTCAATATATTTAGGCGCTCCGATGTCATGCACATATGTTTACAATTGTTATACCTTCTTGATAAATTGACATCTTTATTATCATATAATGACCTTCTTTGTCTCTTGTTCCAGTTTTTTACTTAAAGTCTATTTTGTCTAAGTATAGCTGCCCCTGCTCTCTTTTAGTTTCCATTTGCATGGAATATGTTTTTCTACCCCTTCACTTTGAGCCTATGTGTGTCTTTAAGCTAAAGTGAGCCTCAGGCCTTTTCTATGGATGCACCCATATCACGCATCTTGTTCCCTCTTGGGTGGGAGATCCTTAAGATTGTATGCCTTTTCTTGATCCTGCAAATCCAGGTTGGATGCTGAGAGCTTCCCATTTGTTTTCCCTAGGGCGGTGCCCTAAAATGCTCAAGTTTGTGAGCCTGCTCCCAGTCCCACAGAGCTTAGCAGGCTTTCTGCGCTTGCTTGCCAGCTGTCTGCAAAGGCTTGCACTTGCCACTTGCGGGAGCAAGTGCTGGGGACTGGCCAGGGCTGGGGAAGGAGGGCGTGGGTGAGGTGTGTGGATTGTGATGGTTGTCCATGGGCCAGGTGGTAGAGGAGTCTGCAGTCAACATGTCCCCAGTGGCTTGTGGGCAGGCTTCCTGATGGAGTCTGTGATTTGGTTACGAGGAAGAACTGTGTAACAGTTAGCGTTTAACAAGTTCCAAGCCCAGGCTGCTGTGCTTTCAGTTTCTCCCAACCCCTCAGCCTTGCAGATCACCTGAGTAATATTAGTGAGTAAAAAAGAAGTGGGCCTCTTAGCCAAGCATCCTCTCAGACAGCTGGGGAAGCTGGGTGGCCACTCACATACTCTCACTTCCCCCATGGCTGAGGTGGTCTGTCCTGGCACTGAACTGTGTTGCCTTGGGGGAGACTAGAGATGTTGAGAAAGAAACTTGTCCAAATGAACATTGCTGGTAAGTGGAGAGGCTCAAATTCAAACCCAGGAAGCGTGCCTCAGAATCTCTCCTCTCAAGCATTGAGTTGAAAAGTCAACAAATGTTTTTTGAAGATTGACCCTATGCCAGGTACAAGACAAAGATATAGTTCTTGTGCTTATTAAGGAGTCAAGTCCAGAGAGGGAGAGAGGCTTCCACTGATAGTGATTCTGACCCACAGACTGCATGTATGCGAGTGGTGAAAAATAAGGTTGGGAAGGTAGGCAGGGCTAGATCGTGAAGAAGAGCTTGGCCATAGGTATTGGAATTTGGAACTATGGGGGATCGGAGTAGGATTGATCTATGATGAAGTCCCCAGTGAGGAGTGGTGAAGTGAAGAAAAAGTAGACAATTTAATTTCTTAATACGGTTAGATGTATTTAATATATAAAAACTGCATTTTATTCTAAGATTATATCCTGTCTGTATTTTTTGATGGCAAAATATCCATTTTTTGGTATTTTTAAGGGTTTTTTTCGTGATGGCATTAGTGGCATAATTTAAAGTCATGCTAGTCCCCTGACATTAAAAAAAATATATTGGTCCCAGGGCGCCTGGGTGGCTCAGTCAGCTAAGCATTTGCCTTCGGCCCAGGTCACAATCCCAGGGTCCTGGGATCAAGCCCCCCGTCGGTCTCCCTGCTCAGCGAGGAGCCTGCGTCGCCCTCTCCCTCTGCTGCTCCCCCTCCCTGCTTACGCTCTCTCACTCTCACTCTCTCTCAAATAAATAAGTAAAAATCTTAAAAAAATATTGGTCCCTAAAATTTGAAGATTTGGGAAGCAGTGCATTAGAAATGTCAGAACAAAGCAATAGAAAAGATCACAGAGGTCAAATACAATAAGGGCAAAAGTACTAGGTGAATTAGGCCAAGAGGAGATCACCGGGGACATTATTTGGGGGCAGTTTTGACAGAGTGATGGGGTGGGAGGCAGGTTACTATGGGGATAGAGAATTCTCATTTCTCTCTAGGCAGCAAAACTTGAGTGGCCACATGGAAAAAATATATATTGGCTCATTACATACATGTAGTTGCATTCTGCTGGTTATTGGGTTGCCATCTCCTTAAGACACATGGGGAAGAGGGGAGATATAAAGGGACTAGTAATTTAAGCCATAGCTCTGAAGCAAAAAAGACTGACAAACTCCAAAATATCCATTTGACTCCATCAAAAAAAAAAAATCAATCAATCATTCATCAGCTTTTTTGCGCCCCGCCCCCCCGGCCCCGGAGAAAGACCCCAGACACAAAACAGCAACCAGTGGCTGCCTGCCATGCCAATGTTCTCTGAGACTAGAAGAGAGAGAAAAAGCAGCATCTTACACACCTCCTCTCGGAGCATCTATGAGAGACCAAAGTACTGATCAGGGATGCACGTGTCCGTCGGCACGGGAATCATCCTAGCCCTGCTCTGTCTGGCCCTGAGCGGGGAGGGCATCGGAGACCGGATTTTATGTCCTTTCCAGACTGTGTGAGGCACAGAACACAGGCCTCCCAGCCCCCAGCCTGGGTCTGCCCTAGGAGAAGCTGTGTGGGAAGCATGCCCAGGTCCCTGCTGAACCAATGCAGAGAGTTAATCACAAGCCAGCGCACTTTGAATTGAACGTTTGCCTATGATGAACTGGCAAGCTGGTCTCCTGCACGTTTCCCTTCAGACTGTACGATTTCACCGAGAAGGTTGTCTTTATAACCTGAAGGCTTGAAAACATTTTAAAACCTGAATTGGCCTACTCCTGGAGACTAGTGCTGAGCCTACTGGGATAACTTCAATCTGCAGGTTTCCCCCAGCACAGAAGACGTATTTCATCCTATAATTGAAAACTAGATTTGATTTATATTCCATTGTGTCAGAGCCTATACTCGGCTTCCTCAGTGGAGAGGTCTGGGCAATAGGGAGATGATCTAATTTTGAAAAAAGATACTCCACAGACACTGGTGTAGGATGCCGCAAAAACGGAATCAGAGTGATGTTTGACAAAGGATTCCTATGCCTCTTTGTAGATCCTGGGGTTAAATTGAGAGATGTGAGGCATGGCGAGTCCAGACACAAAACAGAGCAATCAGTGGCCTTCTGTACCAGAAGTAGCGTTTGCTGAGTCCCATTACATGCCAGACACTGACATATGGGCTCAATGAGTCCTCTCGACACCCTGGAGACTGGGTATGATGATCTTTCTTTCAAAGAACAGTAAAGAAAGTCCAGAAAGATGGGTCACCTAGGTGGCAAATGACCGAATGGTGATTTGAACTTGAACCCAAGTCTGGCTCGCTCTGAGACCACATTCTTTCCTGTGCACCAAAAGAAACCCTGCTTCTTTTGAAACAGATGCCTGTTGTCCTATGCGCTGAGTTTATAAAGTGTAATGTTTCTGCCAGAGGGGCAGAGCAGGCGTGCCAAATAACTCAAGGTTACATGCGATTGACTCAGGCAGTGACACTTAGGACATTTTCCTACGGAGCTTATGTTGTGAACTATTAGCGTTATTTTCCTCATTTTTTCTCAGGGAATGTCTGGAAACCACATGTCTCCGGTCAGGACTACCTAAGGAAACTCAAGTGACAATGGGAAGCCGTCACAGACTAGCAAATCCTGGGCAATGATCCCTCTAGCACAGAGGTGGACAAACTTTTTCTGGAAAGGGCCGGAGAGTCAGTGTTTTAGGCTGCATGAGTCAAACACTCTCTGTCCCAACTACTCAAGTGTGCTATTATAGCCCAAATACTGCCACAGACAATACACAAATGAATGAGTGTGGCCGTGCGCCAATAAAGCTATTTATGGAGACAATTTTGAATTTCATATAGTTTTCACTTGTCACAATATATTCTTTTTTAAAAATCTTTTTTGAATTAAAAAATGTACGATCCATCCTTAGCTCATGGGCTGTACAAAAGCAGGTGACGATGTGGATTTGGCCCACAGGCCACACTTTGCCAGTCCCTGCTGGAGAAGATCATTCTTTTATTTCTTCATGTACGTTTGATGGCTTACTTTCACAAGTTCACAAATGTAGAAGAGAAAATCTGTCAATGAATAATTAGTAAAAACTACTGAGTATAACTTGACATTTTAAATCTAGCAACACCAGTTTTTCGTTACTAGGGGGTGACTCACACAAAACAATCCTATATTACTTTTATTGTGATTATTGTAGATTCACAGGCAGTTGTAAGAAACAGCACAAAGAACTCCTTTGTGCCCTTTGCCTAATATTCTCCTATGGTAACAATTTGTAAAACTATAGCATAATATCACAACCAGAATATTGACATTGATATAGTCTACTGATTTTATTCAGATTTCCCCAGTTTTGTGTGTACTGGTGTGTGTGTGTGTGTGTGGTGTGTATGTGTGTGTATGTATTTAGGTCTATATGAGCTTATTACATATACAGATTTGTCTATCTACCACCAGGATCAAGATACAAAATAATTCCATTGCCACAAGGATTCTTTGTGTTACTCTTAGAACTACATTTACCTCCCTCTCTTTCCCCCACCCCTAACCCCTGGCAACCACTAACCTGCTTTTCATTTCTAAAATTTTGTTACTTTAAGAATGTCATGTAAATGGAATCCTACAGTAGACTGGCTTTTTTTGACTCTGAATTCCCCAGGTTCCTTCAGGTGGTTGAATGTATCAATAGTTCATTCCTTTTATTGCTGTGTGGTATTCCATGGTGTAGATGTACCATAGTTTCTTTAACCTTCTACCTGTTGAAGGAAATTTGGGTTCTTTCCAGGTTCAGGCTAACTAACATGAATAGAGCTTCTATGAAGGTTCACGTACAGTTTTTTATGTGGCCATTTCATTTCTCTGGGATAAATGTCCAAGAGTGCAATTTTTGGGCTATGGGGATTTCCCATTTGCTACTTAAAAAAAAATTCCTATTGCACCTATTTCAAAATAAGCTTTTTAACGTTATCACGGAAACACCTGATAACAAATGATGCTATGGAAAAGGTCCTTTCAAAATTCCCTGCCATCTTGCATTCTTATCTGAGAGACCCAGGAAGTCCAGACTAGAGCACTTAACTGACCCCAAAGGGTCACGAGTCACAAAACAGGCAGCGTGGGCTGAGTCAGGACAAGAAATCGAATCACTTCTTCTGTCTTGCCAAGTATTGCTCTCACCCTAACATGCCACGCCAGTAAAATTACAGATGGAAACACCCAAAGACAGGGTGTTTCTCATACTGGAAGAAGGGACATGATTTACTTGTCTCTTAGGGACGTTGTGAGCTCACATCCAACCATCTGTCCTTGCCACAGCGTCCCTCAATAAAGGTCTCGGGTGGCTTCTTTACTCAAAACTTGAAACTGTCTCACAGCACGGGCAAGTGATTGGGGACAGCAGAGTGGGAACACGCAAACAACATTTCATCATGCTTCCGAGTGTGTACGGGCGCGGGAAACTCGAAAGCTCTGTGACCCCAGCAAACAAACCCTTTCCATCAGGCCCCTGGGGGTTATGTAGCTGCGGGGTTGCCAAGTTGACTACACTGACTAGAGAGGGTTGAACTAGTTTGGGGATTACAATTCCTTAAATCTAAAGCCTTACCTGTCAAGTTCGGAGGCTCTGAATGGTGCAAGGAAGAACGTCTTTCATTACTACATTAGAGTGGGCAATTGGCTTTGTCACCCCACTGGCCATGACCAGAAGTGCAGATTTCCCACCACCTTTCACTCTCTCAGAATCTAGGAGGCATTGCAACGTGGGTCTCTGGATCTGAAACCAGTGCTACTCAAAACAGGGTCTTTGGACCAGCAGCAGCCGCCGCACTGATAAACCCGAGAGAAATGCAGAGTCTCAGGTCCCCCCCTCCCCGCGCCAAGACCAGTAGACTCAGAATGTCTGCATTGGGGGCCCAGCCATCTGTCTTTTTACTGGCTCTCACCTGGAGACTCAAGCTCACTCAAGCTTCAGCACTGTCCAACCATCTCAGAACTCTTTCCAGTAGACAATGGGAATGTAAGTCCTGGCTTGCAAATGAGTTAAAAGAAAAACGAGCCAACAAACCAGTTTCAGTCCTTTTCTGTCAATTATACAGTCTTTATGAGGTCAACACTGATGTATGTATGAGCCAGAGTTGTTATTTCTGACATTCAGCAGATCATAGCTTTCTTCACACATGCTGGACTTAAGTTATGTTTCTAATGAAAATGTTAAGTTTGTGCTTCTACTTAGCACCTATTTAAAATTCTTTATCAAACTGTAATTTCCTTGAGGGCAGGAAATGTGTGTCTCCGTAGCCTAATAAATGGGTGCCTAATAAATGGTTGTTGAACAAATGAATGGCTTGTGTTTTATATTAGAATTGCTTCGTCCTCCACTACACAGTGCACTCTAAGGTTGTGGAAGATGCTGGATTCTTGAACATATTCTCGCTCTCCTTAAGCACCCAGCAGATTTCCCTGAACACCACAGGTTTACAAACATTGCCAAATGGACAACGACCAACTAAATTGCATCTTTGGTGCCACTGTATAGACTCTGAACCATTTTACTATCAACATTATTTCCATGTGCATGTGGGAAAAGCTAATTTCAGAGTGGTCCCTCATGGAACAATAAAGGAGAAAGGAGGCAATGGATATCCAGCCAGATGAGCAGGCGGTCCCCAGCGTCTGCTTCTACCACAGATTTTCTAGTTAAGAACCCAAATTACACAGTCTCCCCAGATGATCCAAATTCTGGCTTTAAGGTAGGGATGTCTCAAGCCCTCTGAAGTTGATCTTTTAGGTTTCCCTGCCTTGTCCGTTATTCTGTAAAACAAAGTATCCAACACTTCCACAGAAAGGTATTATGACAAATAAGCACTCTTGAAATATCAGATATGGGGAAGGCAGAAAACACATCCATGCTCAGGGATCTAAGATAACTTAGCAAGGATCTAAGGTAAGATAACTGTGTTCTTTAATTTTCATACAGCTCATGTAAAGGACAGAAACTTCTAAGTGTTTTCCTCAGTGGGTTATAAAATGCTACAGAGGGATACAAGTTTTGTAATCTACCTTTGAGTAAAACAAGCAAATAAATCCTTCATTTATGCCTCGGAGTCTAAGAGGAGGAAAAAGTAAAATTAAGTGTTTATGATAAGAAGACCTTAGCAATGAAGTACTTTGGAAAACTTCTACGGTTATTAATTATCTTAGGATAACTTCAACATGGTTTTCAAAAGAGTGTTTCCTTGGGAGGGACAGGAAGGGGAAAGAGCTACAGATACTCATTTCTTTCACTCAACATTGCTGCCATTTTTGCATATTTCTAGAACTAGGATTTGGTTGTTGATTAGGGTTTTTGCCCTCTTGAAATGTGTCTACAAGACATGTGTATTTCTAAAAGGCCTAACATGTTTCTGATTGAAGAAGGAATAGAAAACCAGTCTGGGTAAAACATCATCTTCCAAACAAATTTTAACTTTGTGTTTAATTTGTTCAAGCATTTCACAGAGAATTTGTCTCCAGGCAAAATTCTTAAAAGCTAGTTTTGAGCCAACATACGTTACAATGGTTGCCTGCAATCACTTGAATATTTTAGTAACATTAGTCCAGATTTATTTGAGCAATGTTTCATATTCAAAACTTCAGGCTGATCTGGTCTCAGAAAGATCCTTTAAAGGTGTAAAGATCCAGTTCACAATGGACAGGGTGACAGAAATGAATGTCCACCTTCAACTGTGGCAAGTCACCGTCTCAACATATTACCAATCCTTTTCATTAACTATATTAACAAAAAGATCCTAAGTCCTGCTTAAGTCTGCAGACCTCTGAAGGAAGTCCAAGTGATTCTTTTCTTTTAAGATTTTATTTTTAAGTAATCTCTGCACTCAATGTGGGGCTCAAACTTACAACCCCGAGATCAAGAGTCACATGCATGCTCTACCAACTGAGCCAGCCAGGCGCCCCGTGAGTGATTTGGAGTAAAAGCAGTATTAACCAACAAATTAAAAAACTTTTTAGTGGGTACCCTTTCACCCAGAGGCAGTGTGTTTTGTATGGTTCATCCTGCAGAGTGACAGTTCTGTAGCTCACATGTTTATCAAATATCAGGCCATCACTCTCAAGGAACTTAGAAGGGATGATATACTAGCTAGCATTTATTGAGCACTTACTGTGTGCAGAATACTGCATTTAAATCTTCTGATTTACTCTTAGCAAATGACCCTGGGATGCAGGTGGTAAGAGAAACCAATGTCAGGGAGTTAAGTGTTAAGAGTGGGAGGTCCAGCTAGCAAGTGGCTCGGCAGAGATTCTAATCCAGGCCTGCATGGCTCAAAAGTTTGCTCTCCTAACCTCTATTACATTCTGCACGTCTTTAGAGGGCATCGAACAGCTAGTGATGGTGGCTGTGGGAAACTGAGGGCTGGGAAAACAAAGTGAGTGCTTCTTTTCCACATCTTTCCTTAGCTGCGGTGGGAAGCAACACATACATATTAATTTTATTTTGGTTAATTTATGGAGGGATAATTTGCATCGTGTGTGTGTGTGTGTGAGACAGAGAGAGAGAGAGAGAGAGAATACTTAGAAATATCGGAAAAGTTTGAAGACCAGTCATCTAGTCTTTTCAACTAATTAAATAAAATTAATTTGGACTGTAATTTATCTCCCTTACTCACACCCCCTACTTGTGTCTTACAGAATGTCTTAAATGCCACATTGTAGTGATTACATGTACTCCATGCAATGACTACAAATTTTCTCCATCCCATTCTTTTTCTCTCCCCAATCATGAGGCAGTGGCCACTTTCCCCCTACCCCTACTTCCTTCCCTGTGGCACACACTCATTTCTTCCCTTCCATTTTCATAAATTCAGTATTTGGAACCCAGAGAGAGCAAGAAACACATAGATGTTGAGTGGAAAGAATCATTACAACCTAACATTTCCATGTTTGTTCTGTCTGGTCTCTCCGAGTTCCCAATTAGTCCTTGTCTTAATTCTTTGGCCCATTTCAGGAGCTCTCACAATCCTCAAATGATCACCTTCCAATATTCTGCCCTAGGGAATTCCATGGAAGCCTCCTCCCTCCACGCAATCCTAGGATCTGAGTAAGAGCCGTATTTTATGGAATACTATGAGAGTACTCTTCCAGATGGCCTATTCTGTAACATTCTACGAGTTATAGGACCCAGTGTGTACAGATATGTCCTCCCAAGCTTTTCTAATCAGTGGGCTAAGGAGAGCCATTTTACTATCCATTATAGCTTATGCCAATCTTCTCTCAAATCTGGAATCATAATTGATGGATTTTGTTTTTCCCATAGGTAGAGCCTTGGTTTCATGGCTCTCATTTTCTTGAGCAGTCGACTCCATTGGCTTCAAACCCTGACTCGCCATCAAAGTAAGGTAAAATTCCCAACAGGAGGCCCTGGAATACAGCCAGGCCGTTGGAACGAAAGTGACGGTCCTTACTGAACCGAAGCTTTTCTGTCTGTCTGAATGTGCACACAGCCCGCAGGGCAAACAGATTGCCCAGCAGTGACCAGGGTAAGGTAAATACTCAGGGAAGGAACAGCAAACCCTTGCAGGGCAAATCCACAAAGCTCTGGTTACTGGGAAAAATCAGCAGGCCTACTGTCCCATATTCAGTAAATGGAAACGTGAGGTTTCCCTTGACCTGATGCGCTAACGCGCACCTACGATTCCCACAAACCCCGAAGACAGCAAATTCCACCGCAGGCCCAGGTACTTTCGTCACAATGTCATCCTTGCAAAAGGTCAGGAAGGTAGAGAATGTGATCTGTATAATTTGTTGTGTACCTAAAGGGCCAATTACCTATTAAACAATTGTAGAGAGTGATTGTTTCAGGGAAACACTGAAAGAAACTTTAAGAACAGTTGATTCCAGTGATTTACGTCATAAAGAAACAGACCATCTTAAGTAACACATGGGCAATAAAAGCAAGCAGATGTTTGCATTCTAGCCAGGGTGCTAATGGAGGTGCGATGGCATGGTATCAAAGTAAAGCTTGCCATCTTCGGAACTGCCCACTGGAGTTTTAAATGCAGCCGCATCACTTTGAGTCAACAACCGGGAGGCTTTTCCCAACCACTCTGAGTATCGTTCCCTGCTGCAGGTAAGAATTAATAATTCACTGTTAACACGCCACGTCAAACTCGTTTCCTGAACCGGGCCTTGAAATGTGTGATTGACTGTAAGTTCCGAACTTGCCATAAAAACAATTCCTCGGGTTGCTGAATTGCAAACATAAGTTATTATGAGTGAAATCACAGTAAAAATAAACGAGCAAGTCCAAAGCCACAGGAGACTGGATTGGGAATTTCACGTGCAGGCTCTAAGCCTGGCAGGTACAGAGTCAAGCACTGGGTACTCGGGTGAAACCTGGCAGTGGCCGTGGATTCAGATACAACAGCCTCTCCCTCCCACTCCCCTTCCGAAATTCAAAGTGTTTAATAACTATTAAGCCAGGTACCGCTGGCTCAGTAAATGATCCTGGGAGTACGGAAGGCATCTGGAGGGTTAACTCTTCAGGCCAGCAAGCTATCATTCACTGCCCCAGAATAAACTGTTCGTTAGATCAGGAATAGGTAACCTCCTCTGGAGCACCTCATGGCTGGGAACCCCGGGGTTCCTGCTACACCACTCTTACCGAGTAGGGACATTTACAAAGTAAACTGCATTCACACTACTATCGCAGCACAGAACTAATTACGAAGGTGAGACCAGCCGTGCCATCTTCGGGGGTCAGTTTCACCGGGAAGACCCCACCCCCCCAGGGCATGACCATGCGGCCACTCGCTGGGACCTAGCGCTTGGCTGGCTGTCTTCTCATGTGGGCTAAAGGTACCCCCTTCGCCTTGTTCTCGCCTGCCTCTTGCCCACCTTCGTTTCTGTGCTATCTAGCCCTCATCAAGACACCTAGAGAACAGCGTCTTCTCCACCATCCACCCACTCAAGCACAGTGACCATTTCTGTCTTATTCCACACTTCCTGAGTTTTTCACATGACCCCCTCATTTCCTGCTTTCTTCCGTGTTTCCTTTTGGCTCATCTGCTTACATGGTGCAAGCATTTCCCCTGCTGTTTCGTTCTCACCCTTTCTTTTGTTCTCTTTTTCTTTTTTGCACTTTCTAGCAATTTGTGTCTTGCCCCTTCTTTCCTTGATGCCTTAGTCCTCCACCTGGTTGTCTGCTGGGCTTTTGTCTATACAGGGACAGTGGGCTTGGCAGGGGAGGGGAGAGGAGATTTTTGTTGCGTTGGGACCTCCCTTCCTCTCTCATCTCCTGCTTCTCTTTTCTTTCCTTTTCTCTTTTTCCTGTTCTTCCCACCCTCCCTACCCCCTACCCTCCTCCCCAACCCCCACCTCTTTGGACTTCCATTTATCTTCTAAATAATTAACTTGGTCTTAAAAAATTGGGACATTTTCTTTTTTATATCTTTTATCTGACTTTGAAAAAAATCAGTAAACAATGGCTACAGCTTACCTTTCTTAATATAGAGAAACTTTCAAATGGACACATACATGTACGTATATGCAATATATATAGAAATGTACATAGATACATACAGTGTTGCTTTATCATTGATAGTGACTCTAGGACATAAAACGAGAACTGGATGTACTCACACTCATAAGTGGAAATAATTTGCTGCAACTCTATAAGCCCTGAAAAGTTCTTGGACGCAGCAATAAAAATTAAGTTTATGATAAAAATAAATACATTTCGGCAGATAACAAAATACATGCTTAATTGGAATCACTAGTATTATATATTGAAATCTAAAGTTAACTTTGAAATTCCTGATCAACAGCAATAAATTATATACAACACACTGACACACACACACCACTGCTATTTTCTCCACAGAAGGCAGGTCATTTATAAATAAACTTTTATATAATCTAAAACTCATATATTGACTTATGCTACCAAAATACAGCCTGGAGTAAGCAGAGAAACAAATAAATCAAATGGACAAGTATATATAA
Organism: Mirounga angustirostris; assembly: GCF_029215605.1. Classification (NCBI taxonomy): domain Eukaryota; kingdom Metazoa; phylum Chordata; class Mammalia; order Carnivora; family Phocidae; genus Mirounga; species Mirounga angustirostris. The sequence goes on from NW_026991719.1 coordinate 7,627,973, forward strand.
AATAGGCTGTTTCAGAGATAACACAGGACAGATTTTATTAACTAATTTATGACCTACAATCTGTTGGCAGAGGCCTTCCTCCTCCCCATTTTCAGTCTTTCCAAGCAGGATAAACAGCCCAGAAGGCCTGATGGTGTGCAAAACTCACATCTTTATTTTTGCAAGAACTTTATTTGGGGGCCTGAAAACAGAAGTTCTCACCATTTTTCATTCATTGTAACGTTAGATGTGTTTTCTCTTTGCTGTGACCTTCATTCGGGATCATTCTACCAGGTTCTTTGGTTATCTTTGAATGACTGGCAAATTATTTATTGGCAGGTAACTACACTCACGGGCGAAGCAAACTCTTTCTCTGCTTCGACCCTGTCGGGCTCTGGCCTCCTGATACCGTGTTGTGAATTCTAAACCCTCCAGAGGCTGAGCGACTACTCTTGCACATGCCAATGCAAGTTTCTCTGGAATGCTCCCGCCTTGAACTCAGCACAACGAAAGCCAAGCATGTCTTTATGAATCGAAATGGCAGCCCCTCTGGAGATACAATTCAGATTCAGAATTGCCTTTTTAAACTGCCTTTATATCTTGGAATGCATTTGCACCAAAGTGGGTCACATAGAAAAAGAAAGATGAAGGCAGGGGAAGAAGCAGCTCTTAAAAACGTGTCTAAGACTTCTATTTCAGACAACAGCCTCCTCTCCACTTCCTTCCCCATGCCTCCCACACGCCCAGCTCCCAGTCTGGGTGTATATGGGCAAATCTCAAGTACCCAGATGGAGGACCAAGCTGGTTATCTGAAAGTTCGTACAAACGTATTCATCGTCTGCCACCCAAACATGACACAAATGAGATGGCAAAATGGAAAGCCTCTCACTCTCTCCCACACGTTTTCCTTTATGAAAATGAGTATTTCTTGCATGGAAAAATAACTGAATGGTCTTGGTGGGAAACTTCATCTTCTTGAAAAGTCACTGAGAGAGGAATGTGGCTCTGAAGTAAAGAGACTTAAGAGTGTGTATCAAGAACAAAGGGAAAGAAATGGAACAAGGCAAGGGGAGGAGGATTTTGGTAGTGAGCTGGAGTCTACAATTCCAGAACACCTGCAGGGAGGGAAGCTAATACCTGGATTCCACAGGGCTTAACCCTCTCCTCCCCTTCACCTGCCCCTTACAAGATTTTCCTAACCCGATGGCCGCAGCTTCACTGCCTAATGGCTCCCTTTAACGAGAGCATGTTTGGAAGCCAGAAAGGAATTCGCTGAGGTCACTCGAGGGCAGTAGAATTACACATGTCATATAAAAGGCTCTCGCTAAGTTGATGCTAGAAAAACAGAATGGTAAAACCTTCACCCAAACACTACAGCGAGTGTGAAGTTAATCGAGTGTGCTCATCTGTTAGTGCAAACTCTCGGGTTACATTTTCCTAAATCCTATAGTCCTCTTACAAGTGATAAGGGATCTCGGCTGAGAAAAGTAATGTAGCTTGTTCCTATATGGGATCCCTTAATCCAGGCTGAGGGAGAGGAGGAGAGGGGGTTGGGATGAAATCAGAAGGTATTCCCCAGACAACTGAAGTGAATAGCTGTCCTGTACATTATCAACCAGGAGAAAACTTCACTTAGGGAAACTTACTGAGTGTTGAGATCTCAGCTGTCCAGATTCTCACACACCACCCTACTCCCTCACCCCTCAGGAAGTTAGTGAAAACAGCCCTTCCTCCTCTAGGCTTCACTGCTGGTGAATTTGTGGAGTAATAATAGTAACTCATATATGTAGGACCTTTGACCGTATATGAAGTTCTTTTGATTGTCCCAGCAACCCTGTGAGGTGGGTGTTTATGGCCTTTTTTCAAGATGGGAGAACTGAGGCTCCGAGAAACTTTGCATCACACAGCCACTATATGGGTGAGCCAGGACTTAAACCCATAGCAATACTTGCAGCCCCAAAGCTCGTGCGTTTTCCACTCCAGCAGGCTACAAACGACTCCCCTCCCTACTCCTAAACCAGGTCAACTTTATTGTTCCCTAAGTCATTAATGATCCCACTATCCCTCTAGTTAGGTGAACAAACTTCCTGGGAGTCTGCCTTGACACCTCCTGGTCCCTCCCCATCACCCATGTCCCCTTCATTGCCACTCCTGTCTCTTTCATCTCAGAAACAGAACTAAAATCCACCCATTTCTCTTCATTTCTACTGCCACGATATTAGTAAGAGTAGACATCACCTCTCCCCAGGCCCCTCTCCTAGTCTCCTGTTTGGTTCACCCACATTCACTCTGACACCCCAGTGATCTCTTTTCTATGTTGCTGCCCACGTGGCCTTTCCAAAAGACAAATGTCATCCCTTGTTGAAAACTCCCTAATACAGTCTGGACATTTCCTACCCCTCCAAGCACACTGACTCACGTCCTTTCCTACTAGCTCTCAGTATAAGCATCCCTCTCCTGGAGAAGCTTTCTCTGACTTCCTTCCTAATTAGCTAAAGCCCCCCAGTACAATCTCATGGCAATATACAGCTACACTTCACAGCTTTTGTTCCAGGCGCACCTTTACCCTTGTTTGTGGGACATCGCATCAATGTTTGCCTCTACACTAGACCGTTGTCTCACTGGGCGCAGGCTCTACTTTAGTCTGAGCACGTGGATGACGCCTGTCCAGAGCAGGAGTTTGCTAACTATTATTGAATGGATGTTGAGCTTCTCCTTCTTGTTTTTCTCTTTTCCTGTCCTCTCTCCATTCCTGTATCCTCACCCCTATCCCACTGCCTGTCCCATTTTCATGGGATCTTATTCCCTTACTTGGTTTTAATTGGAAAGAAATCCATGCCAGAGCAGTAAATATGGTGACTACAGGTGTTGCTCTCTCTAGAGCCATTAGTTTCTACTAGAACACTCTTGATGCCTTAAAAGATAATGAAATCATTCTCTAATGCTGAGATTTTAGGCATCCCTGTGGGATGGGGCATTACACTGTATTTCATGAGTTCTCAGGGGGAAATTCTCTCCAATTTAGCATAGCTGGTATTGGGATATATCCTACACTTGTTGCTGCCTAGGCTGCAGTCATGATATAATTGTCTTGCCTGCCCATGAACTTTCTCGGTCATAGAAGCTCATACTGTTTTCAATTCTGTTGAGTTCTAGGCATTTTTTGAAATAAGATGTACTCATTAGGAGAGGAGAAGTCACATGCCCGGCAAAGCCTATCAAAGAAATGGACAGGAGGAACAGTTTCCCCCAGGCCAGGGGAAGATCCTCTCAGGGCTCAGGTGGGACTGGAGGGAAGTTGTCTGGACAGATACCCAGGAGATCTATGGAATCCACCAAGCATGCTGGTTCTTAATGCATTTGTGGACATGTTGTTAGAAAGGTTAAGGAATTAGCTCCCTGAGAAGCGTAGTAACTTGGTGGATATTCCTGGGGGTGTGAATGGACAAGTCCATTCCCAGGTAGGACCATTTGAGGAAGGAATACAGTTCTGGTGTAGTTCTGAGAGCAGGGAGGACTACACAATTCAGTCCACAGCAGTGGCTTGATCAAAATGTAGATCCCTATCGTGATGAGAACTAGGTGATGTATGGAAGTGTTGAATTATTATATTGTACACCTGAAACTAATATAACACTGTATGCTAACTAACTGGAATTAAAATAAAAATTAAAAAAGTATAGATCTCCTATGTCTGACTTACTTTCATTGAACTTGAGATAAGATACAACACCTAGGAAAAAAATCTTCCAATTAGACTATAAACCAATGTTTTCTTAGCATTTAAATATTTTATGCTACATTTATTGGAAGAGTCCTTTTAGGCTTATTTAGACCAGTTTTTTTTTTTAAATCATATGTTCCTCCTGTACATGCATAAATGGGAAATATAGGCAAGATAAACTTTCTAAGATTCCAACTTCTCTAAATCACTTTTGAGTTGGAGTTGTCCTGTGTGTGCTTTTCTGCACCATGTCTACCATGCTTTGTGCCAAAATACAACATTTCTTTTGAGAGAACTTCTCTACTATCTTTGAGTCTCTACCAAAAAGCAGAGGGATGTGGTGGGGGAGGGAGTGGGAGAAAGAGAGTGAGGTCTGGGGGTAACTTTGGGGGCATAACACCTTTAGAGAGGTCCAGCCTCAATACCCCTGGAGAAATGTCATTATGAACTGAAGCCAGGGAAATGTTCTAACTTGTTGTTAATAAAATGAGAGGCTTTTATCAATGGATTCACTAGGCCAGTCTCCCACCATTGCTGTTGGAGAAGCTTTCAAGCTGTCAAATTAGTAAGTACGACGTGAGTATTTCCGTTTTGTTTATAACAACGTGTTACTTTTGGGAAAACACCTTAAAAGGAGGAAGCTTGTTTGAGATAATATAGATGGCTATGGAAGGCAGAAGGCTTGAAAACAAGGGTCTCAAACACAAAAACCTACAGGGGACAAGCAGGAACACAAACAAAGAGAACCTGGAACAAGACATTAGAACGCATATCATGCTTCACTGAAAAACAAATTTTAAATCGCCGAGCGGGAAAAATTATCTGCAGGCCCCCAGTGCCTGTGCACTTCCACTTGCTCAATCCTTTAATTGTTTACGTGAAGACATCCATTTCGGATCCAACTAATACTTATCCACTGGCCTCATGCCCAGCAGTGCGTGAGGTGCTTTCACAGACACGACCGTTTTCCACACTCATAACTGTCCAATGACTTGCATATTTGTGTCTCCATTGACAGATGAGGAAAACCGAATCCCAGAGAAGTTTAAGATGACTTGGCCAAACCCACCATCCACTGCTTTGTTTCTTAACTTTAAGCCAAGTGTATCAGTCCGAGTCAACTTGTTACCCATTCTCTAGAGTTTATATACTGTTTTGTTCCCCGAGGCAACGCATGATGAGTGCGTCAGCACAGTCTAAATAACGGCACAATTAGATACTCAGGGGGGAAAATAATTTTGGTTTAAATAACCAAAGGCCTCCGTTGCAGAGCAATACCTATAAATAATGCAGCATTTCCTGGCTTAAGCTTTTTAACCAAAATTCCAGTTCTGTCACGTGTTAAAACTCGAACTGTCAAATTGAGGAGGTTCTGCTTAATTTCATTTCTGTCTCAAGTTTAGACAAGTGCAGGGCAACTCACAGGAGAGTGAACACATGACGACGCACAGTAAGAGCCATTCTTTATGCAGATCCTGCTATTAAGTACCACGCATATTTGAAAATGCTACATTCCACAAAGCACTGCTATCCATTTTTATTTTCCTTTTAAATAAAAAATAAAATTAACTGAACCCTTGGCAATGATATATGAAGTAACTTAATTTCTCTGAAAGGTTCACTCAGAGAAGATTCCCTTCCATGTGATGGCAAGCAATTAATTAAAATATGGAAATGTACTTTTACATTTAACTAGAAACCCTACTCTTGTCTATCACCTCACCAGCTAAGCTTTCTTCAAATATAAATATATTTTAAATTGGTTTTGCCAATGCCCTAGATACTTGGAGAATCCTACTGACACAAACCAGTTATTAATTCATGCTCCCTAGTCCTAAGCCTTATATATACAACCTTAGAAGTAACAGCAGCTGCTTTCGTCTGCTTCATGAGAATCGTCACTGGAACTTGAACCTTAATAATCTCCAGTGGCTAAAAACCATTATCAAGGCTCTTGAGTTACTCAGTATTCTGAAAATATCTCTTCTTCGTATGGTGCCCCAGGAATCCCTGATACCCCCGAGAAAGCGTGGTCTTAAAAATTACATTAACAAAATATAAAGAGGCATCATCCAGCTCTCCGTCATTTACAGATGCTCTGCAGGGAGCAAAGTGGCATCTTTCTTCTGTAAGTACAACTAAGCTCGTTGGCATCTACTCGACATGTTCTGACGTGGAAATCATCTGGCCACGGAAAGCATGAACATCATGACCTGTGCGTTACCTGGTTTATGACCACCAGTTGGGAAGCTCTGACTTAAAGTACCTCAGGATGATCAGAGAAAAAATAAGTGGTCAAGTAAGTTTGTAACAACTCATATTTCATATGCTGCACACTCAAGAAGCAATGAGATTTCTCTCGGCAGAAATGCTATTGGTGGCATGAAGATTTGGTTTGAATTCATCTGTCTCTTATATACCCGCTTTTCCTCCAGAGTACTTAGCATAGGACTTCAAAAGGCACTCAATAAATATTTGCTGAATGAATGTAACAGGAATTTATAACGCAAAATGTTTTTGAAAAGGTAATTGATGTCAAATGGTAGGCAGAGAAAGCCAGAGAAAGTTCACCAGGGACAGGAATGCTGTGTACAAATCTGGTACAGTGTCCAAGGAAGGAATTTACATTTAATAAATAACTTTTGAAACCAGGTTCTTTTATGTCCTTGCCTCTGGACTAGGCCACAGTGGCAGCAGCAGAATCCCAGCCAAACCAACCCTGATAGCAGTTTGCGAAAGGGAAGTGTAAACCAGCATGAAACGTTAGAAAGGATCCCATGAGGAAACACTTTGTTATCAGTTGTGTAGGAGATCTTTACGAATAGAACAACACACACACACACACACACATACACACCCGCAGGAACACCTCTTTAACTTCTTTATGGAATAGAGAGGGCAAGCTGGATAACATATCGAGGGCCTTGACATACCCTCCACAGCATGAAGGGCAATAAATTTGGGATATTTTCCTTCACATTTAGCCCCAAGGCCTAGCTTAACAGAGTACAGCGGAATTTTGACTTGCTCGATCTATATTCTGGGCCTGGACTGTCAGACAGTTTCCTAACTGTCGCACATCATGACAGATACAGAAAGGGATCCTATCTGCACTATGCACTGGGGCAGACTGAGGAAGCTGCGTGGCCCAGAGATAACCTTCACGGGGAGACACCCGGCCCGGGCGCGGCTCAATGGCCAAGATGACAAGAGAGACCAACATCTGGGCAGCTCTGTGACCTGACCCATTCGTTGTCTACCAGTGCTCTGTGGCTCAGCCACTGGGAAACTTTGTCTGAAAGAATATTCATTAGGCTGATTGGCCTAAACACCAAAGCCACCGGGCCCATCTGCAGCCAACCATACTCCATATGCTACACTTGTTCAGAGACTCACAACACATACTAGCTAATGCGCATGGTAAGGCTCTGAGAAGACCTGTTTCCCCTTGTCTTTTTCTCCCCCCAGTAGTTTTCAATCTCCTTTAACCAAGATACCTGCTAACGTCTTCCAGATCTAAAGAGGCTGCCGAACCGTTGTACCGTCCACGCAACAGGCCAGTAGGGGCTCAGAGGGGCCGATGCGACAACATGGCATCCCGCTCACTCACTGCCTTTCACTGCAGGATCGCTTCGGACACTGAAATAACTGTCATCTTCAAGAAGGAATCCTCCTGAAACTCTATTAGCGCCAAGGTGTTAAAATAATCCCTCTCGTTGCCCCCAAATGAGCTGCGGAGGAGCCAAGGATCAGTAGATTGTGGAGTCAGCCAGCCCACCCCCCCTCCCCAGTCATCTGCAGTAATTCGTGTGCCGTTTACCTGAGGCCCTCCCCACCCCAGGAGACTTATCTATTTTTCTGCTTATACATTCCCTTGGCTGTTGATGTAATTAGTATATAATAACTGTGTACATATCAACTCACAGGAAAAACAGCGGACATGCTGGCTGATTTGGCCTGGGGCCATCTCATCGGCGGGGTGAGACAACCTGGTATAAACATTTGTTATTAACCGTATATCTTCCAATAGTGTTTTTGCGTCTCCTGGGTTACTGATTCCTGTTGAAAGCAACGCAATATCAAGACTCCTGTTTTTCTGAGCAGCACCGAGATATCTGGCTCTAAAACGTCTGCATGAGTCTTCTCAGTTCTGCTGCTTTTGCTATTGAGAACTTTATTTACTAAAACGTCTACGGTATCACACGTGCCCCTTTCGAGGTTTTGCTCTCCTCGAGGTGAGCGGGTTTCATTGAAACTACGTTACCAGGAATAGTTATGCTTTTTCAAGTCAAGGGCCCCAAACAAAACTGGCCATAGTTTTTGTTTTTATGAGTAGGTAGCCACCAATCCCTGCATTAAATCAGTAGCCCCAGCAGAGGACGGACGATCGCTTGCAATTTTTAAACCGGTGGTCACCCTCTCAACTCTGTTTGGGCTGATGGCTTTTCTGGAGGTCAGTTTCCGAATCCGAGGAATTGGAAACCGGGTCCTCGTGCTACAGTAGCAGTCCTGTTCCCCAAGCTCTTAGGATTAAGTCGCCGGGCAGGACAGGAAATGACACTATTTCTTTGATAGATGAGCAGTCAGATCATTCCAAGACAATTATCCCAGCTAACTCAATTAAGAAAACCCCCTTCGGCATGAAAAGATTTAAAAAGCCTTCCAAATAAAAAAACAATTCCTGATTCCAGATCACTTTTGACAGCTCTACTCTAAGAAAATCGACTCTCTTTTCTAAAGTTTCACCTGTGCCCCAGAACTCAGTTGGAATAGTTTTCTTTCTCGGTTGCCTCTTATAATTGGCTGTTCCCAAGCCTAACTACAATTGCCCTGAAAAGTCTGGTAAAGACTTTCACATTTCCATGTTTAATTATATTCAGATTGAGATTTCTGTATACATACAGAGTATAGCCAAATTCTCACTCAATCAACCGCAATGCCTTTGACATCAAGCTCGTATTCATCGTTCTCGCCTTATATGTAAATAGACATACGCTACTTGTCAAAATGCACAAGTGATCTTTACATTGTCTAGAACAAAGAGCCCAGCCCGGCTTCTTTCTTTCCTCAGTGGCTCAGAAGGTGTCCTTTATTACATGTGCAGGATGCAAGGGTTTTGCTGCTGTATGACTGAAAAACAATACCTTCAGACTGCCTTTTTAGTGACAAATTGCACTTCTGCGGAATATCACACTGCCTGTGGTTTTAAGAACCCACTTAGATTTCCTATTACTTCCTTGGGGACTCAGCCTCCTCACAAAGCACCCCAAGGCTCATTTCCACTGTTTCAGAGTGCAACAAAGATGAGAAAGTTTGCTCATCACGATGGTCTACAAACTCGTGGCTAGGAAAAACACTCTCTGGAATGTCTAAGGCGCTAAAATCATTGCCTCTGTGAATTCCTGGTGTATAAAACAGGCAGGAAAAGTTGTCTGGAGGTATTTGCAAAGCATTGTGTTTGTTCGGGAAGGAGCTGTGGGGTTGGAGGCTGAGCTACGCCTCTCCCTTTGCTTCCTGGGTGAGAGCCGCGGGGACGTGCCACTTAGCTGAAGCAAGCAGAGAGAGATCGGTAAGACTCACCGGCTTCCCCATTTTTCCCAGGACGGGGTTTTTGTTCCTCAGCTGTGATCTGGAAGAGACAAACCTGTAGGTCCTCCAAGCAGGCTGCCTCGGATCAGCTGAATGGCTGGGGCGTTCAGGAAGCTTGCTCTGTCCAGCTCCGAATCACTCCCCTTCCCAGGCTGTGTGCTTACACGCCTCCCAGTCAGCGCAAAAATCTGCCAAACTCAGGTCAGCCTAACAGGTTTCCTTATATAGGTAAACACGAATTGCATTCCTGGTGAAAGAAGTTAACTAGGAATCCCGGTAACCTGGTTAACTCTATCCATGCCAGAATGGCTCAGAGTCCGTCAGCCTACGCAGGGTTTGGTTGCAGCACAAAGGGATTTGTGCAATTTAATTAAAATCATCTTTGTCCCGGCAGTCTGTGAAATTGGCCCTTCTAGGAGAACTGTGAGTCAACAGCTAGTATTTTACATTAGGAGCTGTGACCAACCTCCTATTATCCAAAGGCACCGTAGGGAGCAAAAACCAAAGTACAGGACGTTATCCTTTGCCTCCACGTTTTTAAAACCAGGATTACTTGTCTTGAAATGATTTTCAAATCAGAGAATAGACGATGTGATAGGAAGAGAATGTGAATAAAATTCCATCAAATAAGGCTCAAATGCCTTATGTGAGCACAGTAACTAATAGTTATTCAACTTTTCCAGGCTCTTAGTAGATAACACAATATGATTGTTTTGAGTTTACTCCCTTTACAAGGCAGTAATCGCTACTGTATTTTTTGATGGGCGAAATGACACATAATGACATCTATTTATTCTCTGTAATAACCCTCCTGAGCCCACATATTGAAGTGTTATTTGATGGTTTCGGAAAGGAAATCTGAGACATGTGAATTTGCATAATTACACGGAAAATTTTTTTTAAACAGCTTCCTGGACTTCAGAAGATAAGAAGCTACATCTTTGAAAGAACTCCTGCAAGGCCTAACTCTGGGCTCGAAACATGGTTTTTATTTATTTTATTTTATTTTTTTATTTTTTTAAAATATTTTATTTATTTATTTGACAGAGAGAGAGAGAGCACAAGTAGGCAGAGAGGCAGGCAGAGGGAGAGGGAGAAGCAGACTCTCCACTGAGCAGGGAGCCCGACGCGGGGCTCGATCCCAGGACCCTGGGATCACGACCTGAGCCGAAGGCAGCCGCTTAACTGACTGAGCCACCCAGGTGCCCTGAAACACAGTTTTTAAATATAAGTCTGTAACATATCAATTGTCTAATAATCGGCTCTTCCCCCCGCTCCTACATTTATCTACCACCAAGTAAAGTAATAATTCTTTTCAAGTCTAACCAATTCCACTGCAATCTTCCTGTGACTCGTTAGAGATCCATGACTTCCCATTACTGGGTGTTGGAGGTGAAGACTGCCCGCTAAATAAAACCTATCTTCAGATGAATCATTTGTTCCTACTTCATCCACTGGGTGACTGCTCCTGCGATAGTGTCAATCTTAGTAAAAATAGCTCAGTGCTGTGTTTTAGGCCCCTGCTCGGCAAAGGGGAGAGAATGTTTACATACCTAAGCCAGCACGAGCGGCAAACCAATTGTCAAGAGTTTCTGCGGGGGGAGGGGGGAGGATGCTCCTAGCACTACCTGATTCCAATCCACGTTCGCTCAAATAAAACTCTTGAAAATTGTGAGGACAAAAAAAAAAAAAAAGAAGAAGAGCTTCTGCTAAGAGCCGTAAAGTGCAAAAATCACACTGTCAGGACCGGTGACTAATCTTTGAATAGCATTTTACACCAGGCAAAGCTTTTTGCCTACAGTTCCTCTTCATACCTCTACAGGAACACTATGAAGCATGTGCGTTATTATTTCCTTTTTATGATAACAAAACTAACTCGCAGAGATACAGTGATTGCTCTAGTCTCATGATCAGCTTGTGGCAGATCCCAAATCCCAGACCTTCTAGAATTTAACAACGGTAGAATTTCCAAAAATAGAATCGACTTGAAGGGACAGAAGAACATTAAAATGGCAGCTTTCCATTTCAAATATAATTTTTAATAATCGTATGTCCAGAGAGTTTAAATGCAATATACAAACTGATTAAAATACTCTTTCTATAGTCATAACTTACTGCTAAAATGACTCCAGAAAGATCATAAAATGAGATAGGAAGTATATTTTTATTGAATACGAATTTGGGTTATAAAATATTATGAAGGTGTAACTGCAAATATTGCACACATTTTTCTGTTCGCAGTACACACATTTCTATGGCATCAAGTTAAGGCTCATCTCGACTCCCCCACTGGCAGGAATATTAGTGTTTTCTACTTATTGGGTTTTCATTAATCTTAAATAAAACTCTGTGTACCATGCTAGGTAAATGGCTTTCACTACTAGAGTCCATTTACGATCCTGCACCCTTTATGTTCTCATAATTCCCGCTGAAGCAAGTTCTGTTTACGCAGGATCTTTAGACTTTATTAACATGTTGATGCAAGACAAAGAATGCATTTTTTTTTTTCCCAGGGCAGGCTAAACCTTTAAGTGCCTTAAGCTGGCCTCCAAATTTGTTCTTACAATTCTAAGCAAACAATCATTTAGGTTTTAAACAGAAAATATCTTAGGCTATAATTATTGAATTGGAAGGTCAAAATGAAATTTGGATCTCAAAGTAGCGTATTTCAAAGAAGGAATATAACCCTCTGCTAAATCCGTTTTGGACGCCTCAAGAAATGGTTTGGGAAAGGCTGGATCACTGAAGCAGCATGAATTCAACCTAATCATAGAAGCCCCCAATGAGAGAGTACATACAGCTGAATAATTACAGCGGGCCAAAAAATAAGCACTTATGGGAAACTAAATAGAATACGAGACCTACTTGATGGGGAGAAAATACCCTAGTGGTTTAAGGAAAACATCAGGGGACAGATTTTAGAAATTCCCAATGACATACGACTAATGAGTAGTTGAGCTATAATTCAAAGCTCGGTCCCTCAGACTCTAGAACGCTTGCTATTTCTACCGCACCCTGGGTGTATACCACACTACCCAAGGAAGTGCGCATGCCTTTGAGTTAGAAGGTGCTTCCACGCTGGTTCCACGTCTTGATCGTGTGACCTTGGGTAATGTTTTGAAGCCTTACCTCCAAAGAGGAAACAATGGCCACACATCTCACGGATTACTGAAAATACCTAATGGGTGTTTTTTTCAGTCATCCCCAGTGAATTTATTGATGCTTCTCATGGTCCAGGCATTCTTCTAGGTCCTAGGAATACAGCCGTGAGCAAGTCAGGCACGTCTCCCCTATCACGCAGCTAACGATCTTCAAGGAAAGGCTGTGCACATCTCTATTACAGAATGTGAAACTCTAACATTTCCCTGGACTTCTCATGACACAAGAATGTTGAACTAGAGTTCCACATCAATATAGAAATATTAATAGACAAATGCCCGAGCTAACCCTCTCACTGTAGTCAGTCCAGATTGCTCTTACTGCCCAGAGGATGGCCTTACCATGATTAGACTTGGTGGGCCTGGGCTGAACCAAATAAAGTATCAGGGGTAAAACTTGATGCATCCGTCATATCATGAAATGTCCTTCGAACAATCGAGAAAGACCGGCGTGTTCAATTGCAAAACATCTTGAAGATGCTCGGGAAGCTGGATGTACAAGGAGTTAGTTTTATCATTAATTCTGTATATGAAGAAGTGATGGAAAAGCATAATAACTATAGCCCATTATCTAGCTACTAATCTATTTTTAGTTCCTTTCCAATTCGATAAGCATTTAATTGATACGTACTATGGATAAGGGTCTCTGAAGGATACAAATGGGAAAGGATACACAGAAAAAGCATGGTCCCTAGCTATAGTGGGAGCTTTCTAGAAAAATGTTATGGTGCTGTATCAGGCAGGATGGGCGAGGTTGTGCTCTGGTAACAAGGAACCCCCAGGTCTCAGTGGCCTCTAACAGCAAAGGTGTTTTTCTCACTCATGCCACATGTTTACACAGATTAACAGGGAAGGCTCTCCTATTCATAGCCACTCAGGAGCCCAGGCTGATGAAGGTTCCTTTCAACACATACTTCCACGGCTGCTGAGACAGGAAACAGGGACCTGGTGAATCACGCACTGCCTTTTAAAACTTCACTTCATAAGGGACACTTAAACTTCCCCTCACCTTTCATTGGCCACAGCAACTCCACTGGCCCTGCTTAACTTCAGAGCAAGAGATAGAACTAGAATACCTGGCGAAGGAAGACATGGCAGATATGGCAAACCATGTGGCTAGAGGAAAGCACCAAGGAGGCAGGCATATTGAATGCCCTGGATGGCATAAGGACTGGCATTTTAAGTTTGGAAGTTACTGACCAGCTCCAATTTCCATTAGAGTGGTTGCTTAAAGGCGGACTCAGAGATTAATTGGTGGCTCTGGCTGAACCTTGAGGGAAACAGTGACATTTACAAAGGATGTCCTGAGGCAGGCTCTTCTTAATATTTCTATCAGTTACTTGAGTGATGAAATAAAAGACAAGTTGATTTAATTTGCAGATGGTGCCAAATTGGATAGCTAACACCTCAGAGGATTGTATTATAATTCAAAATGACCTTGAAGAGTAGGGGCTGGAAATGACGTTAAAAAGGAAGCTTATGTCCAACAGGGACAAACAGAGGATTGGAATGAACGGTCTACAAAATACATGGTAGAAAAACTACAGTGAGCAAATACAAGCCTGTAAATCGAATATATACTGATAGCTTAGCACTTTTACTCGTAAAGCCCTTGGTATGGTGGTATTAGCCACCGCAAGCACCGGAAAATAGGAATTCTCAGAGCACTACTTCACTGGAGAGCCTCATTGTAAGAAATAAGAAATCAGAGCAAATTCAGAGGCAAAAGCAGAAACTTCCAAAAGACTAAGTACTCTAGGTCAGGAGTCAGCAAACTTTTTCTGCAAAGGGCCAGATAGTAAATATTTTCAACTTTGCCATCCATAATTCTCCTTCCTACAACTACTCAACTCTGCTGTTGTGGTCCAAAACAGCCACAGATAATATGTAAATGAATGGGCATGGCTGGGTGCCAATAAAACTCTATTGACAAAACCGGGCAGCCAACCTTAGGCTATACGGTGCAGACCTCTGCTCTTTCTACATTATAAGAAGTGTCCCAGAATGGCAAGGTACTCATATTGAATGGCAAGGTACTCATAATGATTGCAAGGTACTCATATTGATTGCAAGAGGGACCCTATTTTGGCCATTTTCCTATTGTTCAAGTTCCCTTAACAGTGCTTTCCACACAGGTGCTAGTGAATAAACTGGTGAATGAAATGAAATGAAATTAGCTAGAAATGTTACTACACCAGCCTCCTCATTAAATATTCAAAAAGAATTAGAATACGTAATTCTTGAGGATGTCGTGGAAATAAAATCCAAAATATAATTTCCCATCTCAATTTGCCAAATATTTATCAATTATATTGCCTTTCAGCTACAAAAACATCAAGGATGAAAAAATATAAGAAAACCTAGAAGGATTATAATAATGAAATTAAAGGAAACAAAAATTTGCAACAAGGTATATGCACATAGCATTTTAATTTTTTTCCCCCCCAAGTTCTTCATAACCAGCTGAGGTCAATGAAGCAAATGTCCTTATGAGCCAAAGGCGAAAATGGAGACAAGGAGGATTAAGTCAATTGTCTAATGTCAGCAAGCTAGTGGCAGTGGAGAAGGAAATAGGATCGAAGTTCCCTGGGTTTACAGTTCTAAATTGTGATAAACACCAAGTGCACGGAGGCTGGGAGAATAAAGACCCGACATCAACTGCAATGGAGGTCCTGTGGTATGTCTTTTCAGGTGCGTCGGGGAAAGCCCAGCACTCCAAAAACCATATGTCCCTTCCTCCCCCATGCACACCCGTACCCGCTCCCTCTCCAAGGCAATCCGGGTTTACAGTCAGCCCCATAGCCTCTCCCTCCTTTGATAAAGCCCTGAAAGCTCAAGCCTGGTTATGGATGAGTCTTTGTGCAAATGCCCCTGCATCTTGAATCCGACTACTTGTGACCATTGCCTCTGACCCTTCCAGTCCAAGCCAGTGTCATCTTGTGGCTAGATCAGTTTCTCAGCCTCAGCATAACTGGGCTGGATCATTCTTTGCGATGAGGCAGTCCTGAGCTTTGCAGGATGTTCAGCAGCATCTCCAGCTTCTTCGCACTAGA
Organism: Mirounga angustirostris; assembly: GCF_029215605.1. Taxonomy (NCBI): domain Eukaryota; kingdom Metazoa; phylum Chordata; class Mammalia; order Carnivora; family Phocidae; genus Mirounga; species Mirounga angustirostris. The sequence continues at coordinate 7,643,476 of NW_026991719.1, forward strand.
TGCCGGGAACTTCTCCCCTCCCCTTACCCTCCCAGTCACAACAACAAAAAGTATCTTCAGACATTGCCAAATCTTCGGGGGGGGGGGGCACAAAATTATCCCTTTTGGAGAACCTCTGAACTAGATGATTGTAATTGCTTCTTAATTGTTCTCCCTACTTCTGCTCTTGCTTGTCTGCAGTCTATTCTTCACAGAGCAGCCAAAGCCATCTTTTTAAGATACACATCAGATCGTGCCACTTCTCTGCTTAAAACCTCTAGCGGTATCCTCCTATAATTAGAATACAATCTAGTTATCATACCACGGCCCACAGAGTTCTCCACAGTCTGACCTCTGTCAGCCTCTCCAGATTAATCCAATAGTACCATGTCCTCACTGGCCTTCTTTCTCCTTCCCCAACATACCCATCTTGTTCAGAACTCAGGACCTCTGTATATGTTAATCCCACCACCTGGAACACTCCTCCTGGTGTGGATGGCAGAATGGTGGCCTCCCAAAGATGTCCACATCTGAATTCCTGGAACTTGTGAGTACTTTATGTTAAATGGCAATGGGGAATTAATGCTGCAGATGGAATTAAGGTTGCTAGTAGGCTGACTTTAAGATAAAAAGATTATCCTGGATTATCTAGGTGGGCCCAATGTAATCACAAGGTCCATATAATGCGGAAGAGGGAGGCAGAAGGATCAGTGTCTGAGCAGTGCCATGTGAAAGACTGGACTAGCTATTGGTGGCTTTGCAAATGGAGGAAGGAGACCATGATCTAAGGGAATGTGGGCAGCCTCTAGAAGCTGGGAACAGATTCTCCCCTAGAGCCTCCAGAAGGAATGCAACCCTGTTGACACCTTGACGCTAGCCCGGTGAGACTTGCGTTGGACTTCTGACCTCAAGAACTGTAAGATAGTAAATTTGAGCTGTTTTAAGCCACTCAGCTTTCGATAATTTGTTACAGCAGCACCAGGAAACCAATATTCCTGGCATCTTCACTGCTAGCTAGCTCCTAAACCCTCAGAATGTATGTAAACGTCTTCTTCTCCAGTAGGGGGCCACCCACAATAACCAGGACTGCCAGTCACCACCCATCCCACCTCCAGTGGTTCTCTATCAATTTACCCGTTTTATTTCCTTCATAGCTCTGGTCACTATCTGCAATTACCATAGTTCATTCATTGCAAAGCCAGAAAAAAAAAAAAAAAAGAAAAGAAAAGGCTCACCTTGACAAAAAGTAGCCAACAATGACACACTTGAAAAAAGAAATGGTGGTGGTCATTTTATATGTCTCGGAACAGGAATGTTGGAGAAAGAACCAGGTTTGGATTAAGTAAAGAACGTTTATGTTGGATGAAAAGACATTCTTGACGGTAGTTGGAGTAATTGCACAATGAAAAAGGCTGCCAAGAAGGGCCATGGAGGCCTAGATTGTGGCAACACTCACGAAAGAGATTAGATAACTTGAGTCAAGAGAATAAGTGGAGCTCAGCCTAGAGCATTTACTTGATGACCTGCTTGTTCTTCCTCCAGCTTTAAAATGTGTGTAGCACAAAGCAATGAATCACAGGACAACATCTGCATGTAATTGCATTTCTGTTCCAATAATAAATGTTTCAACTGCTTTGCTATTTACAAAAGCTGTTATCATAAAGAGCCAAGTGGGGGAAATTTGAAACACAAATGCTTATCTTAAGAAACCTTTCCTTTGCAATTCAGTGTCCAAGTACGGTTGCCATAGTATATGAATTGTCCTGAGGAATTTGTTTTTACAATTCTATTTTAAGTTGATTTTTAGGTGTTTGATTCCCTGTAGAAGCCCTTTCTGTCACCCATGGTTTTCTTAGTATTTTTTGAACCCGAAGAGGAGCAAAGGTTGAAATTGTTCAGATTTTCCTCACCGACCTATCATCTGATTTTTGGACCCATTGTCAAAGAGGGAGAAAATGGGTCTTGCACCTTCATTTTAATCAAGAATGTTTATTCTCAAAACAGAAGACTAGAATTATGGATTTCCCCCACCCATCCTACCCCCAGAAACCACCCGCACCTGGGAATTTTTGGCCTTTAAATTGCTTGCAAAAATGCCGGGGCACTTGAAATTATTAACAACCAGTGTAGAAAAGAATAGGAAATCAGAGAAACTCTTAGGTCCTCGGGTCACAGTGGCAGACCATTTTTCTGTATGCCTTGGCACAGGAGAAGCTGACTTCCCCTCAAAACCACTGGTGACACCAGCAAAGACTAGCAATCATTTTGGCCTTTTAAACTTATCTTTGGGGGGATGCATGTTCTGCAAAATAAAGCGGGCTGAATTTTTCAACAATTTACTTAACTTTGCATTTTTCAATTTTGTCTGTTGGTAGTCTAAAATTCACTGCTTCGAGTAAAGTCAAGGGGCACCTGGGTGGCTCAGTGGGTTAAGCGTCTGACTCTTGATTTCAGCCCAGGTCAGGATCTCAGGGTCCTGGGATCGAGCCCCACGTTGGACTCTGCGCCCTCAGGGGAGTCTGCTTGAGATTCTCTCCCTCTGCCCCTGTCCCTGCACAAGCACGCTCACTCTCAAAAGAAAATAAATAAATTTTAAAAAAAGAAAAAGAAAACTCCATCAAGCTACAGAAAAAATAAAACCGCAGCTCTTAAAAGACTGCCTCTTTCCATTTGGCTCGGCAGGTGTTTCAAGACCATGTCGTTCAGAGTTTCCCTTTTAATGAGATGGCAAATAACCACGCGGGAGGGCAAATCCTCAAAGAGCAATGAAAACAAGCAATTTTACAGCAATAACTCTAAACCACCTCCCTATTTCCCAAGGTCTGTATTTCTTCACTCCTAGCTGCTTAGTTCTCACTTCATTAGCTCTGTTTAAAACACCACAGTTGAATAACTAAACTAAATGAAAATTTGGAACATTCTTTTAGGAAGATGAAAATACATCACAGTTTTCCAAAGCAATTTTTAATTAACTCTTTAAAACCCAGAGCAATAACCGTGGTTGGACTATCACAAGGTTAGCATCTAGTAGGCTGCCTAGGATTTTTCTTCTTCCCCACCCGGGGCCCCTGACCCAGAGTATAGATGAGGACAGAGAGAGACATAGAGATAGTCATTCGTTTATTTACCAAGTAATATTGGGTAAATGTTATGTGTCAGACACACATTCATATATTAGGGTAGATAACAGCAACTTAATTAAAGGTTGGAAGAATTTCAAAAGTTATGTTTTAGGGAAACATACAAATATCCCTGTTACGATGTCATGAGAAGGACACTTCACTTCACCTCTGTGGTATTTTTCCCCAAACCCATGGAAGGGACTTCAAGTTCAATACCAGTTTGCCAGCATGGTTGGACGAGTGCTCTCTTCTGGGCTGCAGACTTCTTGTCAAACCATCACATGGTGGAAGGAGCCAGGGAGCTCTCTGGGATCTCTTTTATAAGGGCACTAATCCCAACCATGAGGGCTCTGCCCTCCCAACCTAGTCACCTCCCAAAGACCTCACGTCCTAATATCATCACAATGGGGGTTAAGATTTCAACATATGAAGTTTGGGGGGAGGGGACACAAACATTCAGATTGTCACAGCTAAATTGAGTGACATTCTACAAAATACCTGACCAGTACTCCTCAAAACTGTGAAAGTCTTGAAAAGGAAAGGAAAGATGGAGAAACTCACAGCCCAGGGGAGCCTAAGGAGACATGACTAAATACACTAAGTGCTTTGGATGGGATCCTAGAAGCGAAAGAAGACATTTGTGAAGAAACTGGAGAAATCCAAATAAAGTATGGAGTTTAGTTAGCAGTAAGGTACGATGTTGGTTTCTTAGTTTTGACAGAAGTACCATGGTAATGTAAGACATTAACATCAGGGAAAACCAGATGAAGTATATATAGGATGTATCTGTACTTTCTTTGAAACTTTTTTGTTGATCTAAAATTATTCAAAAATAAAAGAGTAAAAATATTTAAAAATGCTTTTAATAGCCCCCCAGAACAAGAAGAACACATTAGTTTTATACTGTAGCCAGAGAAGGAAAAACAAGTTGAAGAAAAGACCCATCTAAGAAGTACAGAAACAGACGCAGGAACATGCAAAGAGGAACAGATAGATATGGAAGTAAGAGTCCGTATCCTTCTGGTGGTCTCCAGGAGGGTGTTCAAGCTCCACTGCCTTGTTGTGTGGCTCCCTGCTAAGTTAAGTTACAGGGATCAGAAAAAAGATCAGCCTTTAAAAGAACTGAGAGACTTGACATAGATTGGAAACATATTGGAGTAATGAGAAACTTCTCTGCCTTTTTCTATTTTCAAATGTTAGGTTTTTTTTTTTTTTTCTACGTGATTCTGAAGGCAGATGTGTCAATGAATAGCTTTGGTTTAGCAGGTTTTTCAGGAACCTTGGGCAGACTGATTAGCAAGCTTTTGACACTGAAAGCTATCATGTGTTATAGAGCTTTTCTCTGAGAATCCCGTACTCTCTAGTGTCCCAATGCCAAAGGGATATATTTAGGATTGATCTTGACTTCATCCTAATGGGTACTTCTATTTAGAAATTAATCTAGCTTTTTGCCTGGGAATACATATAAAGAGAAGCCCCAAAAAGTTTTAAAAAATCCCTATGGTTAGGTTAGGTATTCACAATTGCACTTTGAAGTCTTTGGGGGTTCTTTTCTTAAAAGGAGCCCCAGTATTTCACAGAAGTTTCCCTGATCATTTAACCTCACAGTTAATCTGCAATTAATGCATGCTAAGAATTTCTGCAGACCAGTGTGCACTCACTTACATTTTCCATGGTGTTTTTCCAAAAAGGACTTGAAACAGTATTAACTGTAAGTCAGGATAGTCTCGACAAGGTTAAGTGTGAGATATTAACAGTCAATCAAAAGGACTTGATTAGTGTGTGCCCTGAATCAGTCCAAACATGTATTTCGTGGATGGGATAATCACACCCAGGTCTCCAAATCTTTTACTGATATTGATCAGAGAATCCACATGCCATATTAGATGGAAGAAATCTCCATGTAGAAACTGATCGAGATTTTGGTAATGGTTGGTGTGTTGGAAGCGGGAGAGTAGGGACACAGATCTGCAAAGACATCTCAGGGGACCGCATATTTCATCTTGAATTAGTTTTATATCGTACATGTGAAGTTCCTGTGAGCTTGGATTTAATCTTTAATGCAGCAAATTACATAAACTCTTTAACAAGAGCCAAAATTCTAAAGTGCCCTCTTATATTTGTTTTCCCTTTCCACTGAAACAGCATACCCAATCTGAATCTGATTAAGTCTGCTGAACTTGTTATCAGTGCTAGGAACTATGTATGCTGTGCAAAAAATTAACTTCACCTAGAAACGTACATTTAGGTGGTTTTACTCCTAAAAAATACTGATTAGAAAGACAACAAATCCTGGAAGAGGCCAAACTTAATTTTTCCCAAAAAAGAACTGTGTTGTACATGCCTGGAAACAAGACTGAGATTTTGAGGTGTGAAAACACACAATGACTGTACAGTAAGTTATGCTGTCAATGAGGGATACCCTGGTCAGTGTCTGCCAAGCACAGTGCCCGGCACTGTGCATATAACTAGCTTTATTCCTATGTATCTATATATCTACTTATGTATCTAGCTGTCTTTGTATCTATCTCAAAGTTTCTCAACCTCAGAACTATTGACATTTTGGATCAGAGAGTTCTTTGGTGTGCACGCGCGCACGTGTGTGTGGGTATGAGGGGAGGGGGCTCTCCTGTGCATTGTGGGATGTTGGGCACCACCCCAGGCCTGCACCGGGTAGATACCAGTAGCACTTCCTCTCCCAGCTGTGACAACCAAATATGTGTCCAGATATTGCCAAATGTTCCCTGTTCTGTGTGTGTGTCCCAGAATTTCCCCCAGGTAAGAACCACTGATTACCTCTATCTCTACCTCTAACGTCTAATTCCTAATCTCTAATCTCTAAACATCTACATGCCTATAGAAGAAATAAATGAATGAACAGATTTTACTGTAAAACCTCCAGGCTTCAACCTGGCATGATCAGTTGAGAAAGTGTGCAAGAGCAGTGGGATTTACTGCATATGACAACATGCATAGTATGTATTTATTATAATCATAAACTATCACACTATGTAATAAATGCAAGAGCATTTTTGGGGTCTCCTGTGCTTCCCTCCCCTATGCCATCTACCTGTTACTTGTATATACCAGGTAGCAACAAGCTGTTTCTGTGCACGCTGTTTTCAGATACTGCTTAGAACGCGTAACTCAATTATCTTTGCTGAATCAAGTTAGTAAACTTAGAGCAAATCATAATAATCCAAAAACAAAGCTTATTTGATATGGAAAAAGTAGGCTTTTTGAGGGGAAAATGGGATTTTTTAATTTAAAAAGTGTTTCTTAAAATATCAAGAGATGAGCCCCAGCTAATTCTGACCATAGAAATTGAAAAAAAAGGGACCAGAGACTTGATCTTTGAAAGCAAAGAGAGTTGTGTCCTACTTCCCATCTGGGAGATGAGGAAAAGGCAGCTTTGTGGGGTGCACTGTCCCATTAACCCAGTGGCTTGCACACAGTTGGTACTCAATCATTACCATCTACAATAAATCAGGGTATATATTTAAGAATACTTAACTGTTATCACTCCATATTAAACTTAGTCATAAACAAGACCACAATTAGAACAACTTGGGCCACTTTTTTGAAACAAAATCCCTAATTCTGCTTTCTCATTACGTATCAGACTCCTTTGCACCACAGCTGAGTAGAACACAGATATTCAACTAGGAAGTAGACAGATGACCTTCGGCATGCCATTAAAACTCTTTGAGGCACTCGGATTCCATCATCTCTAAAAAGGGAGGGATATGAATTTCTATCTCTTAGGTTTTCTCTGAGGATAAAATGAGATCAATAAGAGCAAGTGTCCTAACATAAATGTTTAATCATTTGCTTGATGCCCCGGAGACTAGCTTCCATGGTCAACAGTTATGAATGCAGTAGCAAAATTAATTTCCCCTGAGCTTGAATCAGAATATATATGTGAAAACCTCCTGAAAAGGGTCAAACATGATACAAATGTAGGTAAAGCGATGGCAGAGTATGCCCTACTCTCTTTAAAGTCACCCTTTCTCTCTTTATACAGGAGCAGGATGCACTTGAAAATTATCTGATTCTCTTTGAACCCTGATCATTGTTTAAGGGCCATCTAATCCCAGGAGGTGGACAGAGTGAAGACCCGCTTCAGCCCAAAGTCAGGACTGAAGTTTTGTCCAGAGCTACCCTGGCTCACCTGGCTTACTGACCCTGTCTAACTCCCCAAACACGGTAGACTGGACTATTCCATCCTGACCCCATTAACTCGACCCCTCATTCACTCCCTCCCTCATTCATTCACTCATTCTTTTCTGATGAACTATATTTATTTATTTATTTTTTAAAGATTTTATTTATTTATTTGAGACAGAGAGAGACAGAGTACGCACACAAGCCAGTGGCGGGTTGGGGGTGGGGGGACAGAGGGAAAGGGAGATGCAGACTCCCCACTGAGCAGGGAGCCTGATGCAGGACTCACTCCATCCCAGAACCCTGAGACCATAACCTAAGCCGAAAGCAGACGCTTAACCGTCTGAGCCACCCAGGCACCCTTCTGATGAACTATATTTAAATTATAGTAAAACAATGACACTGAGTGAATGTGTGAATCAGATATATATATATCCGGTTCTATATACATCTGATTACATATATCTGATATATATATGTATATAGATATGTATGTATGTATGTATATAGATATATATGTGTGTGTGTGTGTATAGATATATATAATATATATATACATCTGATTCACACACACACATTAAATACAGATGTAATGGGACATAAGAAGAATCCAACTAAGATGTTCCTGGAATTTAATGAAAAAATGATTACAAGAAAGAGGTTTATGCAAGACTTTGGTAAAGGACATCTAATCTGGTCTTTGAGGCATGGACAGAATTTGGGCATTTGGAAAGAGTGGCTATATAGGTGTTTGTTTTATAAAAATTTGTTAAGCTGAACATATATGCTTAACTTCAAAACATTTTGGCAGACGCTCTAATCATTGTATTTCTAAAGTTTGCACTCCATTCTCTGCTCTTCTGACCATTCCAAAATATGGTATCTGAAATCTGTATTTTAATTAGGCTAACAAAATTATTTTGTCAAACCACTGCTAACAATAATTGGGGTGTACTGGTGAAATGGAAAACTAGGATTGGGATTCATCCATCTAAGTCATCTAAAACCCTGAAACCGAGATAATTTTCCCAAAGAAATAGAATCTATAGCTCTCTTTGCCTTCTTTGACTCAATATTTCCTCTTGTAACATATGGATAATATTATTTGTCTCCCTGAGGTGTGTGGCTATTATGGGAGTTACTAGGGCAATTTGTTCAAGTACTTTAATGAGTCCAGTGTATTTGAGATCGGTTCAGAAGATCTTTCTTCCATGGGCAGGCTGACCAAGGGTTCAGAGACTAGTTCATCCATCACACTATAAAGGGCCTTAGCAGACTCTACCCAATGGGTGGAGGGTGAACTACTCACCCACAGTCACTTAGAGGAAATTGACAACTAGATTGGTGAGTGGCTTAGAGGTCCAGGGATGGCTGTGGGAAGGACAAAGTAGGAGCAGTAGAGTGAGATATAGAAGAGAGAAAGTCCAGGTACCAAGTGAGAAAATGATTCACTTGCTGGTGACTTTAGAGGGCAAGAGATTAGGAATCAGAGGATCTAGGGGTTAAGCTTAAATATGGGGATTTGTATATTCTAGTTACGTTTCAAAATCAACTTATAATAAGTGACACAGACAAAACAGAACTGTTAAAATAAGAATAAATGAACAAGAACAAAATAATGAACCAAGGGCAGCAGTTGGATTAGAAACAAGTCAGCAGAGTTATTACAACTGAACTCCAAGAGCCCCAGTAGCTAAGGCAGAAAAGAAACAAGATAAATTATATAGTTCACATGATATAAAGAAAGAGACAAACATTTTATATTTTACTAGCATCAAGACATAGATATGTTATTCAATGGATCTTGTGGTAGGCAAAATAATGGTTCCCCCAAAGATGTTCATGTCCTAAACCCCAGACCTGTGAATGTCACCTTACATAACAAAAGTGACCTTGCAGACATTAATTATCAAGTTAAGAGTCTTGAGATGGAGAGATTCTCCTAAATTATCCTGGTGGGCCCAATGTAATCACAAAGGTTCTTATATGGAAAAGAAATTAAGTAGGAGGGGCATGGTCAGATGGAGATGTGACAATGGAAGCAGAGGACTCAGCGATGCCATTGCTAGAAGGGAGCCATGAGTCAAAGAATGCAGGTGGCCTCTAAAAGCTGAAGAAGGCAAGGAAACAGATTCTCCCCTAGAACCTCCAAAAGCACCACCCTCGCTGAAACCTTGACTTTAGCCGAGTGAGATCTATTTTTGGACTTCTGACCTCCAAAACTGTAAGATAATAAGTTTATGTTTTTTCAAGCCACTAACTCTATGGTAATTTGTTACAACCACAATAGAAAAGAAGTGCAGATTTTTAAATAACGGACCAAGAGGAAAATCACTGAAATGTAACTTTTAAGTCATTTCTGTTGCAAGCAAAAACAATATTGCTGAGTTATATAACTTTCTGGTGAGGCTGACTAGATATAAGAATAAAGATTACAGAATTTGGAGTGATTTCTAAGCCAGATACTTCAGAATCCATCTGAGATGTTGGTGAACAATTGGGATTCCTAAGTCCTTCTCTAGTTCTGCTAAACAGATTCTGTGGCTAGGACCTGGGAATCTATATTTTTAACAAGCATCTATATTACTTATCATTGCTGTAAACAAATTACCACACACTTAGCAGCTCAAAACAACACTCATTTTATTATTCCACAGCTTCTGTGGGTAGGAAATTGGGGCATGCCTTAGATGGTACCTCTGTTTTAGGGTCTTATAAGGCTGTCGTCAATTTGCCAGCTGGGGATGGGACCTCATCTGAAGGTCCAACTAGGGAAGGATCCACTTCTAAGCTTTCAGTTCAGTCTAAAAATTCAGTTATTTAAGGGCTGTTTGAAGTCCTAGGTTCCTTGCTGTGTTGGTTGGAGGATGCCCTTAGAACCTTTTCAGATGGGCCTTTCCAACATGGTAGCTTACCTTATCAAAGCCGGCAAGAAAGTCCACTAGCAGGACAGGGGTTACAATCTTAGTAATATAATCATGGACATGACATCCTATTACCTTCACCATATTGTTTTGGTTAAAAGCAAGTCCCAGGTTCCACGCTCATTCAAGGGAGACGATTATACAGTGAGAATGCCAGAAAAAAGAAAGTCAACTGGGGGGGGGGTGTCTTCGAATCTGTCCACCATGGCATCCTAGATGATTCTTGCATACAACCAAGTTGGGCAGCACTAACCTAAGAGAGCAAATGATTAGAAGGAATGAACCACTTCAGCTGGGCTTTTGACAGGAAGTGGATATGAAAATTTCAAGGCTGTGGGCTCTGGTGATTTCTCAGCTGTGTCCTTTCCATAACAAATGCTATGGGTTAGCATAGTGTCTGGACCTTAAAAACAGTCCTTATCATTACTCCCAGGCCCCTCTCTGCTGTCAGCTTGGTTACTCACTGTTCCTGAGCTGACCTCAACATCTCAGGGTAGCAGCCTAAGTTGGAGCGAGCGGGGTGAAGGAACAAAGGGGGATAAACTGTCATGGTAAGAACGGGTCCCTGAAATTCATGAGTTTTGATTATTTTTACTTTCTTCTAAAAAAAAAACCATAAATTTTGCTCTGTCACAATACAAAGAGAATCCATTTCATAATTTACACAGCTGATCTCAAATACTATCCTATTTCAAGCTCCATCACATTTTCCTCAGATATTGAAATGATATCCTGGCAGAAACATTGGCATGTGCTCGCCAAGCCCTCCTGGGCACAAAACTAAACATTTCTCAGCCCCTTGAAGTTAAGTGAGGCCAGGGAATAGAGTTGGCCTGGGGCAAGTAGCCTGCTCCTAAAGCCTTCTGCATGGCCCTTGAAATTCTCCCTTCAGTTACCTCTCGGCCAGATGCTGAGAACATAGCTAAGGTCCCCAAGGCTCTAGTGATGAGAGAGCTGCTAGACTGGAGAACCTGGGTCCCGGGACTCCTCCCTTTCCACTGTCATTGGCCAACCGCACTGGAGTCAAATGACAGTGAGAAATAAACAGTTGTTGTGGGAAGTCACTGTTTATTACAACAGCCGACATTAGTTACTCTGACTAGAACAGCTGTATTATTTTCTTTGTGGGACAGATGTCACATGCTGGTGCTAGGTATGGAGGGACATGTAATAGGTCATGGGGGTGGTAACGGGGACATAATCCCTTTGTGTTCTTCCCTTCTCAACTATCCATCAGCACGGATCATTCTAGACACCAGTTCTCTACCTGTGGAAATTGAGCTCTTTTCTTAGTGAGTCTGTATGAACTTCCCATTCTGCCCAAACACTGATTTTAAAGGGACTGATTGCCTGGAACTGCCATACTCCCACCCATGTGACATGAAATCATCACACTGCTAAGAGCCCCTGCTGCCAACCTGTGCCCCCATTCTCGGTCGTGGGGGGCCTTGGAGGACATTTGACAGCATCCCTCATCTCTACCCACTAGATGCCAAAAGGCTCTCCTCCAGTTGTGACAACCACACATGTCTCCATTCATGGCCGCATGCCTGTGGGGGGCTCAGTTGCCCTGCTTGAGAATCACTGGTGTAGAAGAATGAGGGGCACTTTTGTGACGCCTTCAGCAGGGAGCTGTAAACTTCTATCTGGGTGGGACTCAGGACATTAACCCTCCCTTCGATCTTAGTTGGCTCCAGGCCTCTTCTTTACAAGGTATTCTGAAATTAACCAATGACCTAGTCCAATCTATCCACCTGGTTGATTTTTCATTTTTATTTTTAATTTTTAAAATTGAGATACCATTGACATATAACATTATATAAGTTTAAGGTGTACAATGTGTTGATTTGATACATTTATGTATTACAGTATGATTACCACCATAGCATTAGCTAACACCTCTATCATGTCACATAATTATCATTTCTTTTTTGTGGTGAGAACTAAGATCTAGTCTCTTAGCAGCTTTGAAGTTTATAATATAGTATTGCTGACTATAATCACCACGCAGTGCATTAGATTTCCAGGACTTATCTATGTACTAGTTGCAAGTTTGTACCCTTAAACAGCATCTCCCCATCCCCCCACCCCAGCCCCTGGAAACCACCATTCGACTCTTTGTTTTCATGAGTTCAGCTTTTTAAGATTCCACATATAAGTGAGATCATACCATATTTGTCTTTCTCTGTCTGGCTTATCTCACTTAGCATAATGCCCTCTAGGTCCATCCATGTTGTTGAAAAAGGCAGGATATCCTCCTTTCATGGCTGAATAATATTCCATTGTATATATACACCATATCTTTTTTCCTTTATCTGTTGACAGACACTTAGGTTGTTTCCTTATTGTGGCTATTGTGAATAATGCTGCAATAAACATAGGGGTGCACATATCTCCTCAATATCCTGTTTTCATTTCTTTTGGATATACACCCGGAAGTGGAATTGCTGGATCATAAGGTAGATCTATTTTTAATTTTTTTTGAGGAATCTATATACTGTTTCCCGTAGTGGCTGTTCCAATTTATATTCCTATGCATCCAGTTTAAACTCTGGCCATATGGAAAGGACTTTTTTTTTTCCCTCATCAGAATAACTGAAGTTTAAAGTTTAATCTTCACCTAACTCTCTTGGGAATCTGGCAGAGGTACTTCAAAAAGAATGTGCTGTTATATAAGCTACATTTTAAAATTACAGGCTCTCTTAATTTTATTTAAGGTTTTAGGGGCACCTGGGTGGCTCAGTTAAGCGTCTGCCTTTGGCTCAGGTCGTGCTCCCTGGGTCCTGGGATGGAGCCCCGAATCGGGCTCCCTGCTCCACGAGGAGCCTGCTTCTCTCTGCCTCTGCCTCTCTCTGTCTCTCTGTCTCTCATGAATAAATCTTTTTTAAAAAAGATTTTATTTATTTATTTGAGAGAGAGAGAGCATGAGCAGGGACAGGGAAGCAGAAGCAGACTCCTTGCTGAGCAGAAAGCCCAAAGCGGGCTGGATCCCAGCACCCTGAGATCATGACCCCAGGACCCTGAGATCATGACCTGAGCTGAAGGCAGTCACTTAACCGGCTGAGCCACCCAGATGCCCCTAAAATTATAGGCTATTTTTAAATCCCTTAGATTGAAACAGATACCAAACGTGATGCATTTCACCATCTTGACACTGACAGCTACTAAAAAAAAAAAAAAAAAAACCCAAACTGATGAGTGTACGTGTTTACATGCATCTTCTTTCTTAACAGAATCTCCCAAGTAAACAATCTCTTTTGCCTACATTTAAACGAGATTTTAAGAATGTTTCATTAAGATCTCCATACGATTTGTAGCAACATTTACATTTTGTTTACAGTGTTGTAGAAATCAATTGTTTTTTTCTCAGGGAAACTAAAGCCTCCCCAAACACATTATTGCTTAAGGGAAACAGCTACAAGCGTTAAAGGTTAGTATTTCAGCCTAAAGGTAAACCTCTCTTATCCTCAGAAGCAAACGGAGTTAATTTCTGAATCTGCTACCAAAAATATATTTTCACTGATGCTCCCTGTGAGTTAAAACAAGCCTACAAAGTAAAAGCATTCTGCAGTGAGTGGGCAGGTATGGTTTAAACAAAGCAATACAAACGATGGCTCTACGCAAAAAGAAAAGCTCTCCAAGTCACTCTCAAATGTCTCCTTACTGTGACTCAAGTTTCTTTAAGTTTCTGTGTCCAGATTTGCAAATGTTACTGTCAAAAAAGTCCTCTCAAAACCAGAACATAACGTTCTAGGCTTATTCTCTCGTGGTAATTCTCTAATATATGTATTTGGAACCAAGATATGTTATTTCAAGCTACAAGGTCCTCGGAGCGCCTGGGTGGCTCAGTTGGTTAAGGGTCTCCCTTTGGCTCAGGTCATGATCCCGGAGTCCCTGGATGGAGTCCCGGGACGGAGCCCCGCGTCAGGCTCCCTGCTCAGCAGGGAGTCTGCTTCTCCCCCTCCCTCTGCTCCTCCCCCTGCTTGTGCTCTCGCTATGCGCTCTCTCTCTCTCTCTGTCTCGCTTGTTCACTCTCTCAAATAAATAAAATCTTAAAAAAATAAAAAGCTACAAGGTCCTCAACACAGCATGAGAAATCTGGGTTGTCTTCCTTCTGCCTCTTAAATCTGCTCTCTTAACAGTGATACAGTAATCCAGTTTTAGCTTTCATTTTACTCAGCGCTCAATCAGGCAGTACAGAATTCAGTTTGCTCCTTTGCTTCCCACGTACTCAGGCTGAAAAAGTGTTACTGTCAAAGCAAATATGATTTGAAGACTTATAAGGAATTACAAGGATAGGAAAGAAAACAAAGTCCTGCTCTGCCAATATGTTATCTCTCAGTTTTTATTATTAAAAGGGCAGCACAACGTGATTTGCTTTCGATACGAAGTAGAACTTAGAAAAATCTTTTGTAAATAAGGAACTTTCTCAGCTGCTCCACGGATGACTTTCACGGCTAGAGGAATAGCAGGGGACACTGCCCAGAGGAGGAACTGGTCAAGAGTTAATGCAAAAGCTTCCTTCTGGTCACCCCAACTTGTCCCTGTTGAGTCTCACAGCTGAAATCATACAGAAAGCCAGCGTATACGCTGCCCTCTCCACACCGAATTCTTAGCTTATATTGCCGGCACAGATCATCTCCCTCAAGATATTTGAACCAGAAGAAATATTTTGCTTTAAATCAAGTGGCCCAGATCTCAGCTTAAAATCAGTGATATGCAGAGAGTGGGCAGCACTTCGCTACATCTGCCTCCCAGCTGCCAGAAAAGTAAATACATACAGCAAATTTTCTATCAGAGAGGCGAGTAACTTGGATCTCTTAGGAGACAAAAGGCAGCTGAGAGAAAAGCTGCTGAAATCGAGCAGGAAAGTCCCCCTTCTTGCCATGCCCTAGACATCCTCACCCCCTTCCCAAGTCTTTAAAAGTCACCCTACAGTGCAGAACTCCGAGCTCAGACTTCTCATGTTCTTGTTGTAGCTTCTGACCTTTCAGCTGACCCACTGATAACCCAGCATAAGAGAGATTAACTAACCATATGCTGAAAGGTTCGACCATCCCTTAGGGGGTATTGAACTACATGGAGAACTCTACGTCCTGGCAGGGGAAACACAGTCTAACCCAATTTTCTTACCACTACATGCATTTCATGGGCCTGGGAAAAATGGATCTTCTTACTTGTTTTACCAAACTCCATCAAAACATGACTAGGTGTCGTCCAAACAACTAATCAGACCCTGGATTTTATTGTGGCTCGAGGGGGAAGCAGAAAGATCACTGACATTTTCTTGGCTCTAAAGCTACATTAGGGGACCTCACAACCCAAACATTCCTCAAGGGACACCAAATGTCACTATACTGGATGTGGAAAGGGGTATTAAATCAAGAACCCAGATATTCTCATTCTTGTTTTGGAAAACTGATTGACATATATGAGGGCAGTCATCCACATAGACATCGTGCTCTGCTTGTTCTTAGTACCTCTTAGAGTTTTGTCCAAGATACTTGGCTAATTCTCAAAGTCGCCCTTCTTTTTTTTTTTTTTTTAAAGATTTTATTTATTCATTTGAGACACAGAGATACAGAGAGAGAGAGAGAAAGCATAAGCAGGGAGAGAGGCAGAGGGAAAGGGAGAAGCAGGCTCCTCGCTAAGCCAGGAGCCCAATGTGGGGCTCGATCCCAGGACCCTGGGATCATGACCTGAGCCGAAGGCAGATGCTTAACCACCTGAGCCACCCAGGCGCCCCTCAAAGTCTCCCTTCTAAGGCCAGAAAATTTGTATTCAAGAATTCTATGCATTAACATCAGCAGAGAGCTACTGCTCAATCTAAAGGCATTGACTGCTGGGTAATCTCCCTTCCATAACTGGAGATCTCTGTCTTCCGACACAGACCTCCAACACCAGGATGGCAAAGAGCCATAGTCTCTTTCTCAAAGCCTCTTGGTCAAGGTACCAAAATTTCCAGTAATCTCTCCCAACCATAAGTGGCACTATCAGTTTCAGTCACTTCCCTGCTTTTCATCCCCACTGCCCCTACTTTGGTTCAGGCCACCATCTTGTCTTCCTTGCATTATTGAAACAACCTGGCTTGTTTTGTTTTGGTAAAAGTTACTGAGATATCATTTACATATCACAAAATTCACCCCTTTTATGTGTGCATTTCAACAATTTTTGGTAAGTTCATGGAGTTGTACAACCAGCACTATAACCCAGTTTTAGTACATTTCCATCACCCCAAAGAGATCCCTCTCTACTATTTAGAGGTAATCCTTGTTCACACCTCCAGCCCTTGACAACCACTAATCTTTCTGTCTCTATAGATTTAGCTTTTCTGGATATTTCATATAAATGGAACCATATAATATGTAACCTTCTGTGATTGGCTCCTTTCACTCTGCATAATGTGTTTGAGGCTCCTCCACGCAGTAGCACAAATCAGCATGGCATTCTTTTTCATGGCTGAATAATAGTCCATTGTATGGATAGACCATTTTGTTTATCAATTTACCCACTGATAGACATTTATTGTTTATCACTTTACCCACAGATGGACATCAGAGCTGTTTTCACTTCTGAGTTATTATGAATGATGTTGCTGTGAACATTCATACACAAATCTGCAAGTGGAGATAAGTTTCATTTCAGGATTGGAATTCCTGGGTTGTATAGCAAATTGTTGCACAGCAGTCTCTTAACTCTTCTACTTATCTCACATCTTGATCCACTGTAATACCTTCTCTCTATTGCAGCTAGAATCTTACGAAAGTGCAAACCTAGAAATGGTTTTGCCGGGTTAAAACACTCCACAGAAGCTTCCCATTGTTTTTAGATTAAAACCAAAGTCTTGCTACATTGTTTATGGAGCCCTGCATGATGTGTTCTCACTTCTGCAGCCTCTGATCCTATTTCTTCCCTTCACCTGGACCCTTTCCCTTCTCTATAGCAGTCAGTCTAAATTTTAGCTTCTTTTTTTTTTTTTTTTTAAGATTTTATTTATTTACTTGACAGAGAGAGACACGGTGAGAGAGGGAACACAAGCAGGGAGAGTGAAAGAGGGAGAAGCAGACTCTCCTGCTGGGCAGGGAGCCCGATACGGGGCTCGAACCCAGGACCATGGGGTCATGACCTGAGCCGAAGGCAGACACTTAATGACTGAGCCACCCAGGCGCCCCAAATTTTAGCTTTCTGAACAGACTGTGAACTCTCAAGCCCTTAGCTTGTGTTTTCCCTCCATCTAGAACTCTCCTTACTTCTAGGGTGATGGTTAAGAGGGCAGCTCTGGAGTTGGATACCTGAATTCACCAATGAAAGGTGTGTGACACTGGGTAAGCCATGTCCCTGTGCACCAAATTTCCCATGTTTAAATTGGGGAATAATGGATCCTGAGTCACAGGGGCCTTGGAGGGATTAAATGTGCTACAATGTGCGAAGCCCTTACAACAGTCCTCACTGAAAGTCAGCGATGGCCAATGAATTCAGATTTTGGCTTAGGTCTGACTCCCTTTTAGAAGGCTTCACGGACCCCTTTGTATAGGCTTGCTCCTTTAAATGTTTCCATAATAGTCTGTTCTTGTTGTGTCATAGTATCATTGCCACCACCTCGTCATTGACTTTTCTGTCTTCCCCTGGCAGTCCCTGAGTTTTGTAAGGCAAACTCAACCACTTCTATCTCTTCAACCGCATGCATCTCACAGAGCGTGGCTCACCGTAAGTGCTCATTACAATAGTTGCTGAATTGAAAAACCGCTCTATGTTCTTTATGTTCCATCCATTCTTCTCTTGCTTTGTCCAGATGTCTCTCCCAGAGAGACCTCCATGGACTGATTCGTCCAGACTACTGACCAGCTGCAATTTGGATGGGGTTGGCCAAGAGGAGGCTCTCAGAAGAGACAGATGGGTGGATAGAAGATGAGGTCATGGTAATTACCCTGCCCACTTCCTCCCTGCTGTGGTTCTGCCAGTGGTTGCATTCTGCTATGGGAACAGCTCCTGTCAGGACATCCCACTGTCAAAGCTCTAGTTCTCTCTGGTACCAGAAAGAACATTCCTTTTCCTTGCCCCTTGAGACCTAGGAGTGGTAGCAGCAGCTTCCCACTATTGCTGATCCTCTGGTGCCTACTATCTCCCCATCAGTCCTTTAATCCTGTCCAATCCTCTGTAAAAAGTTCACTGATGACTATGTAAACTCACTTCAGTGTGTCATCTGCTTCCAACTGGGACCCTAACTGGTACAATGACTGAGCGTAGCCATTATTGCACAATTCACATTCCTTCTGGGTGGCTCAGGTGGCAGAGGGGTGGCAGGGGACTCTTTGCTGTGTTTTGCTGGAGAGGTGGTAGTGGGGAGGAATATGATTTCACTATTGAAATAGCTCGTGATGTTTACAGTTCTTATTTTTATATGTATACATGTCACTTGCCATATGCTAGGATATTGCCAATGGTTTCCATATGGATTGTTTTTAAAGCATTTTACTAGTGGATCTTGCTTCCCAGGGCACTGTGTAGTGACGACTGGGTAGCAGCACTTAACTTGATTAATGGAAAATCATAGTCCACCCAGAGTGCTAAGACTCTTCAAGTATCACAGTTCTTTCCAGTTCCAGCTAATGGTACACTTCCCAGGCTATTCTTTCTAGTTCTATTTGAGAAACAACACTGGATATGTGATCCCATAAGTTTCATTAGAGGAATGGGTTGTAGACAGCCAAGTATCAGACTCAGGGAAGATCTATAGGTCCAAAGGCTACCTCCCAGACACCTGTGTCTCTTGTATTGATCTGTCAACATTTCTTGAGCACATACTCCTTACAGAGCATGATCTTATTTGCTCAATTCCCACGAAATAGAAGGCTTGGACTGAACATTCAGATAATTTATGATACAACTATTGCTTTGTGTCAGGTTGGTGTCTTTTTACATATGAACTTAGAGTTATAAATAATCACCCACAAAAACTTGGCCTTATTAGCCAATTTGCACGACTTAAAATGATTCTCTAATATGGTAAAAGCCCAGATTTCAAGAACTCATGGGCTGAATGTGAGAGGCTACACAGAGGAATTAATGAATTTTTAAAAGCGTGTACTTGAAAAAGAGAGCCGTATTAGTTTCCTGCTGCTCTTGTCACAAATCACCACAAGTTTAGTGGCTTAAAACAAAACCATCTTATTATTTTACAGTTCTGGAGGTCAGAAGTCCAAAATGAGTCGCCTTGGACTCAAACCGAGGTGTCAGCCGGGCTGTGTTCGTTCTGGAGGCTCTGGGGGGATTCTATTTCCTTGTCTCTTCCAGCTTCTAGAAGCTGCCTGCGTTCCTTGGCTCATGGCCCTTTTTCCATCTTCGAAGCCAGCAAGGGCCAGCCGAGTCTTTCTCACATCCCATGGCTGTGACACTGCTTCCATCCTTACAGCTCTGCCCCTCCTGCCTCCCTCTTTCACTTATAGGACCCTTCTGGTTACACTGAACCTACCTGGATTATCCAAGATCATCTCCCCATCTCAAGACCCTTAACTAAGTCACATCTGCAAAATCCCTTTTGCCATGTAAGGTAACATCTTCACAGGCTCCAGAGATTAGAATGTGCACATCTTTGGAGGCCATTATTCTGCCTGCCACAACATCTATTAAGTACTTATTTAAAACTTTGTAAATCTTTGTCTTTGGTGTTGTAAATAATGTAAAATGGTGGAAACAAAAACTATTCTATGAGCGTTTTTAGTTTTTCCCTAAGACTATTAGAAAAAAACAAAAACAAAAACAAAACCCTTAGGTACATTCTGTTGCCTTGAGGTCTACATATTAAATGAGAATAAAAATAACCACTTTAAAGGGTTTAAAGTGTTGAATTTTAAATTATGTATACCGGTAAAATTACTGATGTAGAGAAAGTGCTCAAAATCGTCTCCTATTCATTGCAGACCATTTTTATACATATCATTTTCCCTGAGTTAGGAAGCAAATATTTCAGTAGTAATAATTATAACCGTTTAGGTTTCAGATGTCATTTTGTGATTTGGAAAAGCTCCACAAAATAATTTCATAGTTTGTATCCTCTCATCTTCAAAATTAATACAGAAGAAACACATTTTTTGAGACTACATATAATTTTTACTTAAGTAGTTCTGGGTTTGGCATTCTACAAGATAGGAACTAGAAAAATTTTTTGGTTTCTGTGGTAGAAGCTAGGAATTCTTCCCGACATTCGCAAGCCAGCCATCATATGTGATTATCCATTTCAGCAACTGAGAAAGTAACTAGGAAGATATGAAGATGGCCAGGTTGTACTTCTTAGCACTGTAAAGGTATCATAACTATGCCACCGCATTGAGGACAGTGAAGTGAACGGTTACCCAACAAAATTATATTAATATTATGATTATATCAATCAAAAGCTTAACGGATTGTCAGGTCAAGGGACAAGGGTGGTGTAAACAGACAGGGCATCTGCTTTTGTGGTGCTTACATTCTAATGGAGGATAAGAGGGAAATAAGACACCAATAGATAAATGAGCCAATATGCAAACAATGTAGTTCCAAGAAGGGTAAATGCTATGGTGATAGTGATATGCTGGGCTCTGTTTGTGTCAGAAGGGAGGCTACTCTAAGGAAAGATGTCCCTGGAGAGGGGACATTTGAGCTGTCATTTGATGATAAACAGTTCATGCTGTAGGTGCTTGAGAGCCCAAATGACTCTGGCCCCTCTCTTCAGCTCCAAAGTGGGGTATGTGTACTACTGAGGGTGGGCAAGATAACCAATTGGAGTACAGGAAGAAAGGATTAGAACCTATATTTGCACTCATTTTTTTTTTTTTAAAGATTATTTATTTGAGAGAGCGAGAATGAGAGAGAGAGAGAGTACATGAGAGGGGGGAGGGTCAGAGGGA
The DNA here is from genome assembly GCF_029215605.1 of Mirounga angustirostris. Lineage (NCBI taxonomy): Eukaryota > Metazoa > Chordata > Mammalia > Carnivora > Phocidae > Mirounga > Mirounga angustirostris. Next base: position 7,664,551 of record NW_026991719.1, read on the forward strand.
GAAACAGGCTCCTCGCCGAGCTGGGAGCCCGATGCGGGACTCGATCCCGGGACTCCGGGATCATGACCCGAGCCGAAGGCAGTCGCTTAACCGACTGAGCCACCCAGGCGCCCTGCACTCATTTTTAATCTAGAAAATAAGAAAGAAATTATTTTGCCAATATTTAAATATGTTACACAGGCACCCTGCACTCGGTCCCTATGACAGATAGTCACCTGTGGGATTTCAACACACTGCATTTTATAACAACCTAATTAAGTGAATGTAAAGATTATAATATCTAATTTTAACTAGAATAAGCCTCAAATAATGGACCAGTGGCTTCAAAATTTGTCTGTAAGGAAACAATGGGTTGAGGTAATACTATTATTACCTTCTCAAGTTTCTTAACTTGAGATCGAGAAAATGTCAGAAGCAACTCTTTTCCTCTGCCAAGTAGGCCGTCATCAGCCACTTTATGACTCTATTCATAGCCGAAGAGAACTCAGCCACAAACATTTAATATTATCAAGAAATCCATATAAAACATGAATTGACAACCACTTCCATTATAGATAAACCTTCCCTAGCCTTTCCATGGGAAGAAGCCATATGTGTCTTCCCATAGGGTAAAGACACCACAGTGAACAACACATTTTAAAAAATAATTTATTTATGGGGCGCCTGGGTGGCTCAGTTGGTTAAGCGACTGCCTTCGGCTCAGGTCATGATCCCGGAGTCCCTGGATCGAGTCCCGCATCCGGCTCCCCGCTCGGCAGGGAGTCTGCTTCTCCCTCTGACCCTCCCCCCTCTCATGTGCTCTCTCTCATTCTCTCTCTCACAAATAAATAAATAAAATCTTAAAAAAAAATAATTTATTGGCGCCTGGGTGGCTCAGATGGTTAAGCGTCTGCCTTCAGCTCAGGTCATGATCCCAGGGTCCTGGGATCGAGTCCCGCATCGGGCTCCCTGCTCCTTGGGAGCCTGCCTCTCCCTCTGCTTCTCTCTGTCTCTCTCTGTCTCTCATGAATAAATAAAATCTTTAAAAATAATTATTTATTTATTTGACAGAGAGAGAAAGAGAGCACAAGCAGGGGGAGCATCAGGCAGAGGGAGAAGCAGGCTCCCCACTGAACAGGGAGCCCAATGCCGGGCTCGATCCCAGGACCCTGAGATGGTGACCTGAGCCAAAGGCAGACACTTAACCGACTGAGCCACCCAGGCGCCTCGTGAACAACACATTTACTTACTTCATTTTTATTCCATTAGGTATGTTTTATAATATACAAAATGTATAGTTCCTGATTCATATATATGTATGTATATATAATTTGTAAATTGATATACATATATTTAGGATTCATGTGCATTTATTTTTACTTCTAGGCTTGCATAATCAAACATGCTTTGTGATCACTGTTCTAAACTATTTGATGGTTTATGGCCCTTGTCAGCAACTGTCAGCAAGCATGTACGGGACAACCCAGCTCTGAACTCTGAAACAGATTTTCAAGATGGTGTGAAGTTTTGAGTATAATTAAGGTGCCAAGAATCACATAATCCAGCAGAATCTGGGTGGAGTGGCAATTCTCTAGTGCTTTGGAAGGAACATTCCAGTTCCAGCTAGAAGCTGCAGGGAATCTGAGCTGATACCTGAGGCAGCACTACAATTTCTGTGCCTTCAGTTCATACAGGATATTGGCCACGTTCCTCTGAAATCCATTCCTCAAAAATAGAGTTCCATGAGGCTATGCAGGGTCTGATCAGTGACAAGTTTTAGGTGAGTGAGTGTGTGTATGCGCACTAATGTGACACCAAATAAGGTTTCCTTCGGTCCCTTGTGATTTCATCAAACACTCTGAGATGCTTTGATGCATGTCTTATCTTAACATTGGATAAAGTATTTCATAAAAGAGACTGTTACTTTCTTTAGTCAATGGCAAGAAAATCCAAAATATAACTATGGGCACATTTCGACTTAAAAGAGTTAAGTGTGCTTTTGTTAAGGTCTACCTTAGATGGTCAGGTTGCTTTTTATTTATTTATTTTTTCAATCAACTACTTAACATACAGCGTGTTATTAGTTTCAGAGATAGAGTTTAGTGCACTCGGCATCAGGGAAATACAAATCCAAACCACAAAGAGTTAAATGTAGTTTTAGGTGAATGTGTGGCATTGATGAAATAATTTGCAATTTTGTTTGTCCTTACGCATAGGCATTAAATGCATCAAGTTTTCAGATGCTCGAACATAATCAATTGCCTGTGGTAAAAAGCAACTGGCAATCTGTAAGGATTTCTTGGTGATTAGATTGTGGATGCTTCAACATACACAGCAGAACGCATTCCCAGGAGAAAGAGGACAGTAGAAATTCAAAGGTGCTCCAGGCTGTCCATATCCTGTATCCCACATTTATCAAAGTAATAACTGTCTCGTCAACAGATTTTTCTCTCACTCCCTTCTCCTGCTTCCTTTGTCCCCCTCTCCAGCTAGGCACACACACCCACTTCTTGGAACACAGACTAACTCATCTCAGAAACGGGAGCAGGGTAGAGTTACCTAAGGCTCAGCCAGTGATCAGTATTTTAAGAGATTTGGTGCACTTCACTCTTTTTTTTTTTTTTAAAGATTCTATTTATTTATTTGAGAGAGAGAATGAGAGAGAGAGAGAGCATGACAGGGGGGAGGGTCAGAGGGAGAAGCAGACTCCCTGCCGAGCAGGGAGCCCGATGCGGGACTCGATCCCGGGAGTCCAGGATCATGACCTGAGCTGAAGGCAGTCGCTTAACCAACTGAGCCACCCAGGCGCCCCTTCACTCTTATTTTTATCTATATCCGTGCCTTCTCATGCTTTGAAGTATAATATTACATCAAGAACATTAATAAAAGCATCTTGTATATGTAAATAGATGTGTACACGAGCACACACCCATTGGAAGAAAGTGAGGGAATGGGCTTTCACAGAAAACTCTTTCCCATACTGTGGAAAAGAAGATAGGGTCAAAGCCTCTTGAATTTCTAAACAAATACTACTTGAGGGTCCATGTCAGGCGCATGAAACTTAGGAAAGAAGCTACAGATCCACGAGAACTCTGCATTTGGACTTGATTATTTGTTCCTTGGAAAATCTCTTCTATCCCTTTCTCATTTTTACCAAATCCATCCTGAAGGTAGATTCTGGATTTAAGGTTCAGGGAATCTGTGAGTTCCAAATCCATTTTAATTAAAACATTCTCAGTTCTAAGCAATTTCAGGGTCAGTGACAAACTATCCCCTGTCTGAGGGGGGTGGTCAGTTTAGAGTGGGACCCCACACGTCTGGTCAGCTTCGAGAAAGAATGGGGTGGGGATAGAGCCTCCTAATCGCTTTGGCCGACACTGTCTCCTTCCCAGAGACTGACTTAGTCACTTCAGTCTTTGAATATTGAGATCCTATGGATTTCCTCCGCAGAGGACAATGTCCCAGGGGGCTTTGAAAGCCTGATGGCCTAAAGCAAAAGCACAGAAACCCAAGCACCCCCCTCTCTGTCGTCACAATAAACATGTACCACAATAGGATGGTTTAATTCATTTTCCATGTGGAAGATTTTATTAAGTTTAAAGTAGGCTGGGTACATAGTTCTTTCCTGCAGCTGCAGTTTATGACGAGGGTAACCCAAAACACGTGACCACATGATAAAGCAATGTAATGTAGTGCTTCAAGAATTCCGAGTGGACAGAAGGTTGGAAAAGCGATCCTTTGTGTAAATAAGAGCTAGCCTCACATAATGGTCGATGCTTGTAGATTTTAAATCCAAAGAAACATTCTCCGGGATGTCATTCTCGGCATAATAAACATGATTCCAAAGGCTCTACACAAATATTGTCACGTGAAGAGCCTGGATGTCAATCATCCTCCAGCACGATCTATTTGGAAAAAATATAAATCTGGAAATCTCTGGAGAGGTTTTCTTCTTTTTTATGAAGGTAAATGCAAAAAAAAATTCCAGCATTTCTCTTCTTCTTGACCTTGCTGTCAGGTCACCAACCAACTTCCTTCCTTCTGATATCGGCCCAAGCAGAAGAAACTTCTGAGATACTTTTGCAAGTTCCTCATTTCCCTGCAGCCGATTGCCTCTTCTCCTGGCCAGTCTAGATACCTGTTCCCTCTGCCACCACCAGTGATCTGCCCCAGCAGTTAGGAAATTTTGTAGAATGTTCTTTCTTGCTCATAAGTATAATCCTCTCATAATGCATGAAATATTAAGAGATGGAAGTGGCATTTGAGGAAATATTTTGGATGATATTCAGGATTGAACTAAGCCTGAAATGGTGTGATTTACTGGAAAGAGGCTTTTTAGTTAGAAGGCTTTTTAGTTAGAAGGCTTGGTTCGTGGTACTCACCCTGACATTCACCAGCTGGAGGAACTCGGGAGAGTCATTTGGCCTCTCTGGGTCTTACGATCTTTCTAATCTTAAAAGGGACCAAGAATATCTGTCTTACCTACTCACAGGATGTTTGTAAGAATTGGATTTTTTGTAAAGTGCTACACTGGGGTTACTCATTGGTATACAATGATTGGTTACTGTGCTGAAGAAAGTTAGAACAAAGAGTTACTTCTTAGAGATTATTTGGTAAAACCAGTTCATTTTCCAAATGAGTGACCTGACGCACACAGAAGAAACTCCAAGGTGATTATGGCTGCACACTGATGTGTTTTCAAGATACATACGAATGCCACAAATGGTTGGGTTGGTCTGTGTACTTACTCGCTAGAATAGTTTCCATGCTATCTATATGGAACTGCTTGATAGAATATGACAAGAGTATTTCTTCTCCAACCACTCCTTTCAAACATTCTCTGTTCCAGCTCCCTTTCTCTTTCCTCAAAGATATCTCAGGCAGATTTTTTTTAGTTGCCAGCTTGTTCTTGTATTTGAAAACGCCCAGGTCAGTGCACTTTGAGACTTCGAACTCCTATTCACTTTATCATGAACTCTTCCTCTGGGCCCCCAGTGCTGGGCCTTGGCCTGAGGGGTTGTGAATAAGCAAGAACTTTTTCCAACTTCTTTCATACCGCCCTCTTCTGGATTTTTTCTTCCTGTGTTGTGTCAGAGCCCAGGCAGATGTAATAGGGGTGGTGGTACCTGGGGCAGATATCTCTGGTAGAAGCGGTTCCTTTGTAGTCTTCCGTGTTGCCTACTACTGCTCCTTCCCAAAGGCACTGAGTATGCAGGAGCGCAAATGCTCCCTTTGACCTGAGGCTCATGGACATATTTTTTCAGAGGCTCCTTGGATGGATCTTCCCACCATACAGTTCTTATATATAAAAGATGTACTTCAGTTTGAACCCACTTCAAATCCTGCCTTTGGCGGTGCGTCACACAGCCTCTTGTTGCCAGGAGCCCCTGGCCCAACAGGCAGCCATCAAGGGCACGGTGATGACTCAAGCCCAAGTATCATTCTTTGTGTCTGACTCATGGGAAACTCAAATACCTTGGCTTCACCCAGAATGAATGCTCTTTGGTCTCTGTCTTGCTATCTCTCTCCAGTGACTATCCTGCCCCTTGGTTCCAGAGAAGAAATTAGCAAATCTGTTACATAGGCAAACAGCCAATGATTGAATGAGAGCCACCCTCCATCTCTAATAATGATTCACTAGAACCTTCCCTATCATTTGACTTAAAATTTAGAGATGTTCTCTGATGATTCTCTAATGCATTCACAGACCTTTACCTCTATAAGTTGAGGGAGGTGCTGAGGAAATTGAAGCTATGTTGAGCCTCTCAACTCTCATTAAGTTCAATGGAATTTGTGAATAGAATGTGGAAACATTTAGCGCCTGTTATATTCATCCTGGTATCTTTACTCAAATCTGCTGTTAAGCCCCCCTAGTGAATTTTTCATTTCAGTTATTGTACTTTTCAACTCCACAATTTCTATCTGGCTCTTTTTTGTACAATTTCCAGTTCTTCATTAATATTCTCTATTTGGTAAGACATCATTATTATACTTTCCTTTAGTTCTTTGAACATACTTAAAATAACTGATTTAAAGTCATTGTCTAGTAAGGCCAAAATCTGTCTTCCTCAGGGACAATTTCTGTTGATTGATTCCCCCTCCCTCCCCCACTGGATGGTCCATACTCTATTATTTCTTTGCCATATCTCATAGTTTTTTTGTGAAAACTAGACATTTAAAATAATATAATACAGCAACCCTGGAATTAATATTCTCCCCTTTCCCTTGTTTGTTGTTACTGCTATTTTTTGTAGTTGTTACTTTTTTCTGTGTGTTTCTTGAATTAACTGTGTGAAGTCTGTATTCTTTGTCATTCATGGTGACCAATGTCTCTGCTCAGTTAGTAGTCAACTAATGACTAGAAATTTCCTTCAATGCATGGAATCAATAAGTCTCACAGTTTTGCTGAGGGGTGCTGTGTACATGTTTGGTTGCAATTTCAACACTCAGCAAAGTAATTTACAACTTGGCCCTAGCTTTCATTTCCTATCTGTACAGAACCTCAAGGTCACACAAAGGTGAGAACTTAATGCCTTCTCAGGTCTTTTCTGAGCAGGTATACAGCCCTGGGCATGCACACAACCTTACATATGCATGTAGCTGTCCAGACTGCCATTAATATGTCAGAGTCTTTTAAATCTCCCTGAGGACATCTCATTCTCCAGCTTTTTCTTTTCTTTCTTTCTTTTTTTTTTTTTTGAGAGAGAGAGAGAGAGAAACAGCATGAGAGGGGATAGGGTCAGAAGGAGAAGCAGGCTCCCTGCCGAGCCGGGAGCCCGATGTGGGACTCGATCCCAGGACTCCAAGATCATGACCTGAGCCGAAGGCAGTCACTTAACCAACTGAGCCACCCAGGCGCCCCTCCAGCTTTTTCTTTAAACCTCTTTTTGGTTAGCCTACTATTTGCTCCAGCTGTTAGCTACTGCTTGAGGTGGCTGAGATGTTCAACAAATGCTGTTGTAGATAATGCTGCCTTAAACATCAGGGTGCATGTATCACTTTAAATTAATATCTTTGTGTTCTTTGAGTAAATACTTACTAGCACAATTGCTGGATCAAAGATAGTGTTATTTTTAACTTTTTGAGGAACCTCCATAATGCTCTCCACAGTGGCTGCATCAGTTTGCATTCCCACCAACTGTGCAAGAGGGTTCCCCTTTCTCTACGTCCTTGCCAACACCCGTTGTTTCTTGTGTTGTTGATTTTAGCCATTCTGACCCATGTGAGGTGGTATCTCATTGTAGTTTTGATTTGTATTTCCCTGATGATCAGTGATGTTGAGCATCTTTATATGTGTCTGATGGCCAGCTGGATATCTTCTTTGGAAAAATGTCTATTCGTGTCTTCTGCCCATTTTTTAAATTGGATTATTCATTTTGGGGGTGTTAAGTTTGATAAGTTCTTTATATATTTTGGATACTAACCCTTTATCAGATATGTCATCTGCAAATATCTTCTCCCATTTTGTAGACTGCCTTTTAGTTTTGTTGATTATTTCCTTTGCTGTGCAGACGTTTTCTATCTTGATGAAGTCCCAGTAATTTATTTTTGGTTTTGTTTCCCTTGCTTTAGCAGACATATCTAGAAAGAAGTTGTTATGGCCAATGTCAAAGAGGTTACTGCCTGTGTTCTCCTCTAGGATTTTTATGGTTTCTGGTCTCACATTTAGGTCTTTAATCCATTTTGAATTTATTTTTTGTGCTTGGTTTAAGAAAGTGGTCCAGTTTCATTCTTTTGCATATTGTTGTCCCGTTTTCCCAGCACCATTTGTTGAAAAGACATTCTTTTTTTCCCACTGGATATTCTTTCCTGCTTTGTTGAAGATTAATTTACCATATAGTTGTGGGTTCATTTCTTGGTTTAGTATTCTGCTCTATTGATCTATGTTTCTATTTTTTGTGTGCCAGTACCATACTGTTTTGATCACAACAGCTTTGTAGTATAACTTGAAGTCTAGAATTGTGATGCCTCTAGCTTTGTTTTTCTTTTTTCAAGGTTGCTTTGGCTATTCGGGGTCTTTTGTGGTTCCATACAAATTTTAGGATTGTTTGTTCTAGCTCTGTGAAAAATGTTGTTGGGATTTTGATAGGGATTGCATTAAATGTGTAGATTGCTTTGGGTAGTATAGACATTTTAAGAATATTTGTTCTTGGGGGTTCTGGGTGGCTCAGTCGGTTAAGCGTCTGCCTTCGGCTCAGTTCATGATCCCAGGGTCCTGGGACTGAGCCCTGCATTGGGCTCCCAGCTCAGTGGGGAGCCTGCTTCTCCTTCTCCTGCTACTCCCCCTCCTTGTGCTCACTCACTCTCTCTGTCAAATAAATAAATAAAGTCTTTTTTTTTTTTAAAGATTTTATTTATTTATTTGAGAGAGAGAGACTGAGAGAGAGAGAGAGCATGAAAGGAGGGAGGGTCGGAGGGAGAAGCAGACTCCCTGCCGAGCAGGGAGCCCAATGCGGGACTTGATCCCGGGACTCCAGGATCATGACCCGAGCCGAAGGCAGTCGCTTAACCAACTGAGTCACCCAGGCGCCCCAATAAATAAAATCTTTAAAAAAAGAATATTTCTTCTTTCAATCCATGAGCATGGAATATCTTTCCGTTTCTTTGTGTCATCTTCAATTTCTTTAATCAGTGTTTTATAGTTTTCAGAGTACAGGTTTTTCACCTCTTTGGTTAGGTTTATTCCTAGGTATCTTATTGTTTTTGGTGCAATTATAAATGGGATTGATTCCTTAATTTCTCTTTCTGCTGCTTCATTATTGGTGTATAGAAATGCAACAGACTTCTGCACATTGATTTTGTATCCTGTGACTTTACTGAATTTCCTTATCAGTTCTAGCAGTTTTTGATGGAGTCTTTTGGGTTTTCTATGTAGAGTATCATGTCATCTGCAGACAGTGAAAGTTGTATTTCTTCCTTGCTGATCTGGATGTCTTTTATTTCTTTTTGTTGTCTGATTGCTGTGGCTAGGACTTCCAGTACTACGTTAAATAACAGTGGTGAAAGTAGACATCCCTGTCTTCTTCCTGACCAGAGAGGAAAAGCTCTCAGTTTTTCCCCATTTAGGATGATATTAGCTGCGGGTTTTTCATATATGACCTTTATTATGATGAGGTATGTTCCCTTTAAACCTACTTTGTTGAAAGTTTTTATCATGAATGAATGTTTTACTTAGTCAAATGCTTTTTCTGCATCTATTGACATGATCATATGGTTGTTATCCTTTCTTTTATTAATATGGTGATCACATTGATTTGCAAATATTGAACCATCCTTGCAACTCAGGAATAAATCCCACTTGATCTTGGTGAATGATTTTTTTCTAATGTATTGTCGGATTCAGTTTGCTAGTAGTATTTTATTGAAAATTTTTGCATCCATGTTCACCAGGGATATTAGCCTCTAGTTCTCTTTTTTAGTGGAGTCTTTATCTGGTTTTGGTATCAGGGTAATGCTGGTCTCATAGAACGAATTTGGAAGTTTTCCTTCCTTTTCTATTTTTTTGGAATAGTTTGAGAAGAATAGGTACTAACTCTTCTTTAATTGTTTGGTAGAATTTGCCTGTGAAGCCATCTGGCCCTGGACTTTTGTTTGTTGGGAGTTTTTTGATTACTGATCCAATTCCTTTGCTGGTTATCAGTCTGTTCAAGTTTTCTATTTCTTCCTGTTTCAGTTTTGGTAGTTCATACGTTTCTAGGAATTTATCCATTTCTTCCAGGTTGTCCAATTGGTTGGCATATAGTTTTTCATAATATTCTCTTATAATTGTTTATATTTCTGTGGTTTTGTCTGTTATTTCCCCTCTCCTCTCTCATTCATGATTTTATTTATTTGGGTCCTTTCTATTTTCTTTTTGATAATTCTGGCTAGAAGTTTATCAATTTTATTAAATTTTTCAAAGAACCACCTCCTGGTTTCATTGATCTGGTCTATTGTGTTTTTTTTAGTTTCTATATCATTTATTTCTGTTGTATTTATTATTTCCTTCCTTTTGCTGGCTTTAGGCTTTGTTTGTTGTTCTTTTTCTAGCTCCTTTAGGTGTAAGGTTAGGTTGTTTCTTTGAGATTTTTCTTGCTTCTTGAGGTAGGCCTGTATTGCCATATACTTTCCTATTAAAACCACTTTTGCTGCATCCCAAAGGTTTTGGACTGTTGTGTTTTCACTTTTATTTGTTTCCATGTATTTTTTAAAATTTCTTCTTTGATTTACTGGTTGACCCGTTCCTTGTTTAGTAGCATGCTGTTCATGTATTTGTGGTCTTTCCAAATTTTTTCCTGTGCTTGACTTCTAGTTTCATAGTGTTGTGGTCAGAAAAGGTGCACGGTATGATTTCAATCTTTTTGTATTTGTTGAGGCCTGTTTTGTGACTTAGTATGTGATGTATTCTGGAGAATGTTCCATGTGCACTTGAAAAGAATGCATGTTCTGCTGTTTCTGGATAGAATGTTCTGAATATATTTGCTAAGTCCATCTGTTTCAGTGTATCATTCAAAGCCATTGCTTCCTTGTTGGTTTTCTGTTTAGATAATCTGTCCATTGATGTAAGTGGAGGTTGTGTTATTATTAATTAGTTCCTTTAGGTTTGTCATTAATTGTTTTATATATTTGGGTGCTCCCATGTTTAGTGTATAAATATTTACAATTGTTATATCTTCTTGTTGGATAATCCCCTTCTATGATTATAGGATGCCTTTCTTTGTCTCTTTTTGTGGTCTTTGTTTTAAAGTCTAGCTTGTCTGATATAAGTATCGCTACTCTAGCTTTCTTTTGACATCCGTTTGTGTAATAAATGTTTCTCCACCCTCTTATTTTCAATCTGCAGGTGTCTTTAGGTCTCCATTGAGTCTCTTGTAGGCAACATATAGTTGGATCTTGTTTTTTAATCCACTCAGACACCCTATGTCTTTTGATTGGAGCATTTAGTCTGTTTACATTCAAAGTAATTACTGATAGATATGCATTTATTGCCATTTAATTACTTGTTTTATTGTTTCTGGAGGTTTTCTCTGACCCTTTCTTGTCTTTGTCATTTTTGGTCTCTCCTTTGCACTCGAAGAGTCCTCTTTAATATTTTTTGCAGGGCTGGTTTAGTGGTCATGAACTATTTTATGGTTTTTGTTTGTCTGGAAAACTATCTCTCCTTCTATTCTGAATGATAGCCTTGCTGGATAGAGTATTCTTGGCTGCTGATTTTTTCCCATTCAGCACTTTGAATATATCATGACACTCCCTTCTGATTTGCCAAATTTCTGTTGAGAAATCTTCAGCTTTCTTCTTTATTGCTATATTTTGCAAATTTAATTACAATATATCTTGGTATTGGTCTGCTTTTGTTGATTTTGATGGGAGTTCTTTGTGCCTCTTGGATCTAGATGTCTGTTTCCTTCCTCAGATTAGGGAAGTTTTCTGCTATTATTTCTTGAAATACATTTTCTGACCACTTTTCTCTCTCTTCTTATTCTGGGACTCCTACAAAATGAATGTTACTACATTTGATGGAGTCACTGAGTTCCCTAAGTCTATTCTCCTGTTATGTAATTTTTTGTCTCTTTTGTTCAGCCTCAATATTTTCCATTATTTTGTCTTCTAGGTCACTATATCATGCTTCTGCTTCTTCCTACCTGCTGTTCATTGCATCAAGCCTGTTTCCAATCTCGTTTATTGCATTCTTCATCTCTGATTCTTTTTTAACTTATTTATCTCTGTGCTAAGGGTCTCACTGATGTCTTCTATTCTTCTCTCAAGACCCCCCTATCCTTGTAATTGCTGCTTTTTCCATTAGGCATGTTACTTGTATCTGTTTCACTTAGATCTCTGGCCATGGCCTCATCTTGTTCTTTCATTTGGGATAAATTCCTCCATCTTGGCATTTTGTCTAAGTGTCTGCCTTCTTCTCTGTGTTAGAAAAGCCAGTTATGACTCCTGCTTTGAAAGTAATGGCCTTATGTAGAAGAGATCATGTAGTGCCCAGGGCCTAGAACATCAAGGAGTGTCGCTGGTGTGTGCTGTGTGCACTCTGCTGTTGTGTTTTAGCTGCCTATCCTTCAGGCCAGTCATCTGCAGAGGCTCTCCTTGTCTGTTGTGGGCAGTGTTTGGTCCCTGGCCTGAATGTGGCAAATTTTAACTAGGTGTGTTCTGGTATGTTTGTGAAATAAGACCTGACACCAACTCCACCAGAACTGAGGCCCTGCAAGACTCTCTGGTTTGGAGATATGGTGTGGGCAGGGGTTTGTGCTGGTCTTCTGGGGGGAGGGGCTGGCCACGCTGGGACTGAGGCAAGCTTGACTGAGAAGGGCAGTCCTGCCAGAGCAGGGGTTATGGCTTGGTGTAAGCAAGTTAGGCAGCCAGTGTCAGTGCTGTGCTGCTTCCCACAGGTGACTCTGTGTTTATGCTGAAGGGCGGGGGAGGGAAATGCTGCCAGCCAGCTCCTTTGTTTCCAGAGAGGCATCTCTGGGAATGCTGCCTCTCGGGGAGGTGCTCTAAGAAGAGCAAATAATCTCCCCCTCCCTCCCCCCCCGTGTGCCCCAGGCACTCTTCAGATCACTGTTTCCACACTCTCTATTCCCGGGTTTTCTGTCTGCCTTCTCTCCAGGAACAGTGCAGTGCCCTCCAGGCTCTATCCCAGCCAAGCCTGCTGACCTCTAAAACTCCAGGCTTTAAGCCCTGCTGGTTGCAAGAACTCATGAAATTCAGCCCCTCGTTTTCCAAGCCAATAGCTTTGGGGAAATGTCCTCCTTGTGCACTCCCCTGTGTGCTCCTCTCTCTCTCTTGCCCTTCTCTGCCACGATGGCTCCCTCCCCTCTGCAGCACCCAAGATCTCTTTCTCCCCTAAACCACATCTCTGCATTTCCTACGTTCTTTGATATGGCCCCTTCTCTCCCTTTAGTTGTGGAGTTTGTTCTGTCAGTCTTCAGGTTAATTTCTGGGGTATTTAGGATGATTTGATAGTTATCCAGTTGTGTTTGTAGGACAAGATGAGCCTAGGGTCCTCCTACTCTGCCACCATTCTCTCCTCTCTCTTTCTGCTCCAAGACCAAATTTACCTTAAGTCCTGGAGGATGACTCCAAGGTGGAGAGATCACATGTGCTGTCAATCCATCAGATCCCAGCTCACTATTCCTCCTGGCTGCCTTTGCTTTCATTCTGGTGGTAGAGATTTCTGTTCATGCATATCTGGGTCTCCTTCCCCTTAGAACTATGGGAGGATATACCTTAACAAACCTTCTTGACATTGGACAAAGTCATGGAACTAGTAATGGCCAATAGGCTGTTGGCAGAAGTAATTTGTGTCATTTCCCAGATGGGGAATTTCATTCCCATTGTGAGACCCTGCAGCACTCTCTTTCCATTGCTGTCATGACTGGTGATGTTCCACATGTTGGTATCTCTATTAGCCTGGGTTCCAGAGGTAGGATGACATAGAGAAGCACCTCTTACAGACATCTGCTATTTATCAGGTGTGATAAAAAAATAAACCTCATCCCTGCTCGGCGGGGAGTCTGCTTCTCCCTCTGACCCTCCCCCCTCTCATGTGCTCTCTCTCTCTCATTCTCTCTGTCTCAAATAAATAAATAAAATCTTTAAAAAAAAAAATAAAATAAAATAAACCTCATTGTGTCAGATGACTAGGATTTTGGGGTTGTTTGTTAATGCAGCATAATCTGTGCTATCCCAACTAGCATCTTACTTCACTTCATGATTTTAAGCTTGACCCACCTATAGTCCTCTGGCTTGGCCATCTGCACCACTTTAACCACATATGTCACATTCATCAGAATCCTCATGCTTATTTGAGACAATAAAGGGAGGCAAGGGGCTCATAATTCTTTTCTTTTCCTCTGAGCCTCCCACTAACATATGAAGCTATGACACAAACCATGACAAACCATAGTCTGTTCTATATTTAACTCACATTCTCTCTCTCTTTCTCTCTGAGAGACAGATTTGACATGGAACTCAACTATCAAAAAATTAACTGATGAGAATATACACAATACTCAGAATTCCAATGTCTCTTTATAACTTCAGCAAACCACCATCATCTTATGTTTCCTTTTGCTGTTCTGTAAAGCAAGGACATGAATGATATTTCCCAAGGTGGTTATGAGAATGAGTGTGTGTGGGTGTGTGGGGGAGTGTTAGGGGAAATGTGGTGTATTTTGCATAAAGTGAGCTATAATTGAAAAAGGCACTCCATTCCAAGGGAGCAGTCAGGAGAACTATAGATCTCCAGAGCATGCTGGAATCTGTTTTCTATTTTCCCACGTTTATTACATGCTAAACTCTTTGGGTCCCATTCCCCATTGAGATATTTGGCCCCAGCAAAACATGGGATTGCTACACTTATTTACTGATTTAAGAATAGTAGCCAATCCAATAATAAGAAGATCATTCTTATATCAGCCTGAGGGGTAATACAAATTGTGTTTCTGCAAATTCTAAATGTTTTAGTTTTTAACTTTTCCTTATTTGTTTATAAACTAACTGGTCACTTTTCATCAAAACATTCATATATTTACACAATGTTAAGACAATAATTCAGTCTTATAAAAGGATATGCAGGGAAAATCACATTTCATTTTCATCCCCCCTCCCCTGCATCCAGGTTGCAGTCCTCCCCAGAAGCAACTCTTACTATTATGTATTCCATGCATACACAAATATAATATATGATATATACAATTACAAAATCTGCTCCTGCCCCATATTTATCAACATAACTGGGAGCAGAGGGCACACTGCTCTTAACATTCTCTAGGCCATTGTTTCTCTTCAGTCCTCACAGACTTACCCATTTTTTTTTTTTTAAGATTTTATTTATTTATTTGTCAGAGAGAGAGAGCACAAGCAGGAGAGCGGCAGGCAGAGGGAGAAGCAGGCTCCCCGCTGAGCAGGGAGCCCCATCTAGGACTTGATCCCAGGACCCTGGGATCATGACCTGAGCCGAAGGCAGCCGCTTAACCAACTGAGCCACACAGGCATCCGCCCATTTTTTTTTCTAATAGCTAAATATCTCATCATACTTTAGGACTTGACTTAATGGTGCACTTGGCCAAACTGGAGGAGTGGAGGAGGGTCTAGTTCAAAATCCTAAGATGCAGTAGAATATCCATTCTGATAGGCAGGCTATGCTGCATTAACAGACAATCCCCAGATGATGGACATTTATGTTGTTTTTAGTCTAAGGCTATTGCGATCTCATGAAGAACTTGTTTTACCTTTGCATACATGTACAAGGATATCTAAAGGATACAGTCCTAGCAATAAAGTTGCAGACATAAAGGTATGTACATTTCTTTTATTTTTAATAAACTTTATTTATATACAATCAAAAGTGTGAAATTTATATACAGATTTAAAGTGTGAAGTTTGTGTACCTCTGTTACCACCAACACAATTAAACAGAACCTTTCTGTTTTAATAAGCTTTATTATTATTGAGGAAAGGTGAGGCCAAGATCAGGAGGAAAGTGTGGCTTATTACACTCACAGTTCCCAAGAGAGGGAATACATGTCGTACCACAGGGGAGCCACAGGGGGAATCACCAAGGGTGAGGTAGCAAAGTCAGTGAGCAAGAGAGGAACTCTGTGTCCAAGCCTTTATTGTGTTTTTTTGCAGGCAGCACAGGGGAGGAGGAATGATCTTTATTGGTTATTACAGAGGAGGGTGTAGACTCTGGATTGGTTGGTTTGTATTTGAGATGACTCAAATCAGGCTGTCAGGAACAAGGTATGTCTGACATCTGCATACAGGGCAGATGTTAAAGCATCAAGTTTACTGAATCTAGGAATATGGCTAATACAATTTCCATTACTGAAACAGTTCCCTCACAACTCTTTGCAGAAAATCCCACCCCAACCTCTGGTTCCAGGCAACCACTTATCTGTTTCCTATCACCATAGTTGGTTTTGCCGGTTCTAGAATTTCATATAAATGGGATCACACAATGTGCATACCTTTGTGCCTGACTTCTGTTGCTCAGGATGTTTCTGAAATTCATTCACGTTGTTTTGTGTATTGATGGTTCTTTCTTTATTTTTTTTTATTGTTGAGCAGTATTCCATTGTATGGATATATTACAATTTGTTTATTCATTCATCTTTGATAGACATTTGAGGTATTTCTAGTTTGGGGTTATTATGAATGTTGCTTCTTTGAATATTCTTTCAAATGTCTTTCATGGGCACAGATACACATTTCTCTTGGGAAAATGACCAGGGGTGGAGTTTTTAGGTATATGTTCAACTTTATAAGAGGCTGCCAAATGGTTTTGCAAAATGGTTGTGCCATTTTCTACTCATGGCAGTGTATGAGAGTTCCAGTTGCTTCACATCCTTGCCAATACTTTATATGGTCAGATGGCATGTACTTTTTGATATTGTTCTCCAAATGTGTAGCAGACACTGCAAGTTGTTTGAACCAACAACTGGTCCCACCTTCTTTCTCTCTTACTTCCCATCAGTAGGCTGAGACTTTCCCAGTTTCCCTTGTAGTTATGTGTGTTCAATGTATCACAGTTCCAGTCAGTAGGGTGTAAATGAAAGTCTGCTGGGACCTATCTAGGTAAGCTTTCACTTACTTAATGAGGGGACAGATGTGCCACCACTGACCCTACCCTCCTTCCTCCCTCCTTACTACTTGATTGCAGACATGGTTCCTGGTGCTATGGTAGGCATCTTGCCACCCCACAACCCAGAGCCCCCAAACTAGCAGCCACCTACCTCCAAACATCAAATTATGTGAGAAAAGTAAACATGGACTTATTTAAGCCATTGTGCTCCATGTATTCTCTTATTTGCAAAATATCAGACTAACATGTCTCACACTCTTTATCATTCATTTAAGTGATACCAAAGAGGATTGCCAGTTGACATGTCTAATCTGAGAATCCTTGTTTCCCTACATTTCTCCTAACACATGGCATGGTTTTAAAATCCTTAATATTTTGTTGTTTTAATATATATTTACTTGAACATGGCTGAAGTGGGAACTTCATTTGCTTACAAGCTATTCATTGTTTTTTCTGTGACTTGCCCATATATGTCTTCTGGATATTCATTTGTAAAAACTCTTTATATCTTTTTTTTTTAATTTTATTATGTTATGTTAGTCACCATACAATACATCATTGGTTTTTGATGTGGTGTTCCATGATCCATTGTTTTTGTATAACACCCAGTGCTCCATGCAGTACGTGCCCTCCTTAATACCCATCACCGGGCTAACCAATCCCCCCTCCCCCCTCCCCTCTAAAACCCTGTTTGTCTCTCAGAGTCCATAGTCTCTCATGGTTCATCTCTCCCTCTGATTTCCTTCCCTTCATTTTTCCCTTCCTTCTCCTAATGTCCTCCATGCTATTCCTTATGTTCCGCAAATAAGTGAAACCATATGATAATTGACTTTCTCTGGTTGACTTATTTCACTTAGCATAATCTCCTCCAGTCCCATCCATGTTGATGTAAAAGTTGGGTATTCATCCTTTCTGATGGCTGAGTAATATTCCATTGTATATATGGACCACATCTTCTTTATCTTCTTTATCCAAGCTCTTCTTTAAAGAGCTTCTTTGCTCTTTCCACAGTTTGGCTATTGCGGACATTGCTGCTATCAACATTGGGGTGCATATGGCCCTTCTTTTCACTACATCTGTGTCTTTGGGGTAAATACCCAGGAGTGCAATTGCTGGGTCATAGGGTAGCTCTATTTTTAAATTTTTGAGGAACCTCCACACTGTTTTCCAAAGTGGCTGTACCAACTTGCATTCCCACCAACAGTTTAAGAGGGTTCCCCTTTCTCCACAACCTCTCCAACATTCATTGTTTCTTGCCTTGTCAATTTTTACCATTCTAACTGGTATGAGGTGGTATCTCAATGTGGTTTTGATTTGAATTTCCCTGATGGCTAATGATGATGAACATTTTTTCATGTGTCTGTTAGCCATTTGTATGTCTTCTTTTGAGAAGTGTCTGTTCATATCTTCTGCCCACTTTTTGACTTGATTATTTGTTTTTTGGGTGTTGAGTTGGAAAAGTTCTTTATAGATTTTGGATATCAGCCCATTATCTGTAGTGTCATTTGCAAATATCTTCTCCCATTCTGTGGGTTGCCTCTTTGTTTTGTTGACTGTTTCCTCTGCTGTGCAGAAGCTTTTTATCTTGATGAAGTCCCAAAAGTTCATTTTTGCTTTTGTTTCACTAGCTTTTGGAGATGTATCTTGAAAGAAGTTGCTGTGGCCGATGTCAAAGAGGTTACTGTCTATGTTCTCCTCTAGGATTTCGATGGATTCCTGTCTCACATTGAGGTCTTTCATCCACTTTGAGTTTATCTTTGTGAATGGTGTTAGAGAATGGTCGAGTTTCATTCTTCTGCATGTGGCTGTCTAGTTTTCCCAGCACCATTTATTGAAGAGACTGTCTTTTTTCCATTGCATGTTTTTTCCTGCTTTGTCAAAGATTATTTGACCATAGAGTTGAGGGTCCATATCTGGGTTCTCCATTCTGTTCCATTGGTCTATATGTCTGAAAAACTCTTTATATCTTAATAAAATCAGCTCTTTACCTGCTGTATTTGTCATGTGCTTCTCAACTTTGTGTATGGTAGGTTTTTTTGCAGGTCAGAAATTTTTAGCTTTTATATAATGTATTTTGAAGTAAAGATGTCCTATATTCAAATGCTATTTTGCGGGGCACCTGGGTGGCTCAGTTGGGTAAGCGGCTGCCTTTGGCTCAGGTCGTGATCCCAGGGTCCTGGGTTGAGCCCCACATCGAGGAGTCTGCTTCTCTTTCTGCCTCTGCCCCTCTCCCCTGGTCATGCTCTCCCACGTGCTCACTCTCTCAAATAAATAAATAAATAAATAAATAAATAAATAAATAAATAAAAATTTTTTAAAAATGCTATTTTGCTCCTTACTAGTTCTATGATCCAGGGGCTATTCCACACTCAATTATCTATCTTTAATATATTTTGTATATGTCTACATTGTGCTGGGATTTAAATCCAGGTCTTCCTGACTCTAAAATCCATGATCTTTTTACTATGTATCACAGTACTTTAAATCCTACATATTATAGGCTGTCTCGGGCCATTGGCATGCACACTATTTAGGTCATCATTCTAAGGGAAGTCACACCCGAAGTCACAGAGAATTCCTTAATTATGAGTACCTCCAATCTTTGTGAAAAATGCAGCCCTATGCCTTCATCTATAGGTTATGAACAGATATGTGGGTTATCCTTCTAAGAGAAATCATACCTAAAGCCCTGAAACAAAAACTGGCTTTCTTTGGTTTAGGAAAAGGTTGTACTCATACCTCCAATCTTTTCTAAAAATGTGGCTCTTCTATGATTTCATATGTAGGATATGTATAGATATCTTGTAGGTCCAAGTTTGTCTCCCAAGATCAAATCGTATCTCTTTTTTGATGATCTCTACTAAAATAACTTGTTTTAGTTCATGAAATCTTCCAATGCCATTATCAATTGAGCCCCAAAATGTTATCAACAATTTAAATTATTATTAACATAAAAAATTTAAGAACCATGGACAATCAGCTTAGTGTGGGCTTGTCTTTCCCTCTACGGCTCTATAAGGGTGGGTATTTCATTTTTTTTAAACCTACATGAAATTAGAATTTTACAGTTCATGCCAAACAAAATCAGCCTTTTCCTCAATCCCATTTCCATTTCAGACTGTGATTTTGCTTTGGCTTACATTTTAATAAAGTTGGCATTTTTTACCTCTTCTGCATCTGGAAATTCCCAACTGGCTTTGTCACACTGTGAACTGAAAATAGTAATTCAGTTGGACTGAATTTGCTTTGAGGAATAAGCCACCACTTTTTACTTTTTTCTCCCTTATGATTTATTGATTTGCAAGATGTGCCTTGAAATATATACATACATATGTATATATCTATCAATACATATATGTGTGTGTGTATACACATGCACCCACACAAACTAAAGTTAAAAAAGAAAAAGAGTTTCGTGCATGTTTCAGTTTATTGTTAATCTTATTTCTTCATTTAGGCAGCTCCAAGGAGTTAGAAGCTGAATAAAAGCAAATTCAAGAGAGAAGACAAACAATAATATATATGTAGATTGTTGAAAATGCAATTGTTCCCATCTCTTTATTGCTTCTGGAAATAGGCAGTATTTTTTTAATGTGTTCAGTATTTAATTTTATGAATAATACATTATTCTGTTAATCAATAACTACAGGTAAATCTACTAGATATCCTATACCATTGTAACTCTTAAATGTTTGAAATAATGTGACAGTAATCAAAGATGTCAGGGTCCTGCTTTTTCACCACCTTGGAAAGCAAAGAGGAATGTAATTTGCCAGCTAAGAATGGCCACCCTGCTGATAGAACTTTCTTCTTTTGTTTGAGGATAACAGCAGGGTAGGGTGACCAACTGTCCCATTTACCCAGAACTGGGGAGTTTCCCAAGACACGGGACTTTCAGTGCCCAGAAAAGTCCTGGGAAATTATGATGAGTTGGTTAGCCTAGAGCAGGGAAACCTGTCAAGGGTGTTGCAAATTGCACCCATCTGGGTTTGATATTGGAACACATGACCATCCTTCCTGTGCCCAGAACTGAGATCATCCCTGGAAATGCTCACGGTATCTAAATGGAAGAAAAAATTCTGAAACCACAATAAAACCTTAAATGTTTTAAAAGTTTAATATCTCCAGAGTAATCAGGATATTGATATAAACACAGTATATTCTAAAGCAAATTCAATTAAAGAAAACCAACCCTCCCTAAGATACATGTCAAGTCCAAGATGCACATGAACTTAGTGATTTGCTATGACGGGAAGAAGGACATTTACAGTATGGGTGAAAGTGCGATATTATGTCCAGAAAGGAATTTAGAAAGTAGCTTCTTTTATCATTATGAGCATTGAATTCTCCAAGATAATGGAATGCCCACTTTATGTGAAAAGTCACCAGTGGCTGATATTCTGGTAGCAACTTTCAAAAAAGCTATACCTGAATCTGCCACCATTGTCCACATTCAGCTATGCCCAGAATTAGGGAGCATGGCTAAACGCATCTGGTGCGAAGCAAAGACCTCTGAAAAGGAGATACAGTTGACCATTGAACAACACGAGGGTTAGGGGTACTGAACCCCTAGTGCGGTCAAAAATCTGTATATAACTTTTGATTCCCCAAAACATTACTAATAGACTACTGTTGACCAGAAGCCTTACCAATAACAGTCGATTAGCACACACTTTGTATGTTCTATGTATTACATATTGTATTCTTATAGTAAAGTAAGCTAGAGAAAAGAAAAAGTTATTAAGAAAATCACAAGGAAATACATTTACAATACTGTTCTGTATTTCTTGAAAAAAAAAAAAAATCCGTGTATAAGTGGATCCACGCAGTTCAAACCTGTGTTGTTCAATGGTCAGCTGTACTTACACTCTTGGATTACATGTTAAAAACTTTAAAAACAACTAGACACCTCTCTTATCGCTCCTTCACAATTGGCCATTTCATAGGAAGTGTTTGTTGAGAACCTTCCCGTCTACTTTTGGCACTGCTGAACAGTGTGCACAGATGGGGATGAGAGGGAAACTGGCTGAACTTTTCCCATTCTATTCTATAAGAAGAATCAGGGTGCAACCCAGACACCAGCCTGCCGTGCTTTCCCGCTTGATTCTCATGAAATCAGTTGGTATCTGCATCCCAGCTGCTGTAGAGATCCTCCAAGGATGCCTAGGGGTTGGTGGCACTTGGAGTTCTACTTCTTTCTGACTCCAATTCCTGCTTCTGATGAATTAGCTCGGTGTTCGGACCACTTCACCCTTCTGAGCTTATCCTTTCCGGTGGCCGTGGGGTTGCACCACTCAGATCTCTCTTCAAGCGAATTTCCAGCTAGGAATATGGTTAGCAGGTGGTGGCCAGCTGCTGTATTTACAGATCCGCCATGGCGTTTATGCCATGCTATGCTGCCTCAAGGTTACTCCCAGACAAGGACTGAGCACGGAAGGGGACTTGATCCGGGCCGCTGTCTGATGCTCTAATGGGCAAACTTTGCTCAGAGGCTCCCCATCAGCCAGGCCACAATGGTCCTAGAGCTGCACCACAGTCTAGGAGGCGTCTGTCCCAATCTTCCTTCCTTCTTTTCCCTCACAGGCAGTAGAGCTGAATAATGGATTAAGGGCTCTTCCTGCCTACTCCTGCTCTCTCTCCCCCTTATCTGTCATTAGCGTTTTCTTCATCTGTGTATCTACTTCTCAGAGGTCCTGAATTGACATGGTTCTTGATGTCACTCAAGGTACCAATGACACAAGTTCCGTGTGTAGCAGTTTTTTGTTGGACATTGAAGGCATAGGACGGCATTTACCTTGTAGTGTACAAATGATGTAAAACTGAATCTTTAGCATCCTTCTCCTTAAAATCTTCTGTTACACTCCCATCTCCGAATTTCCTATAAACTCTTTTTCCATAGGCTCCAACCTTTTGCCACATCTCTCACATTCCCAGTCTTGCCTCATTTCTTTGATCTCTACTCTGCATCCAATATTTCCTACGCCCCCTCAATCTTTGTTAACAACTCCCTTTACATACCATGTCATTGGGATATCACCTGCTACAGCTTAAGTGGTTTATCATCTCTCTTCCTGAGGGAACTGTCGGGCCAGGGCAAAAATAACATTTTTTTTTCAAACCCCCCACTATGCAAATATTCTCATGTTTATGCATAAAAAAGAGCTATCTCTATAACTCTACTCAACCAGAAAGAGTCTTTCTTTACCCCTATGAAGTCATGAGGAAAAAAAGGGGAGGGAAAAAAAGAGTTAAATGGTATTGTGGTAAAGATTTTATACATTTGGGATTTGCTATATAACATTCTTATTTGCCATAAAACCACCTGCAAGCATCTACTGATAGTCACCAATTCTAATGATGCAAAGCGTGGAAGACATTAGCCAGCTGTTTACCAAGCCCATCTTCCTCTTTTGTTGGGTAGTTCTGTATGACTACACGACTGAATTGTGGCCAGTGAAATGTGGGCAGGAGTGATGTGTACACCACACACCACTAGGCCTGGCTCATAAAATTCCCACTTTATGGATCCTTCATGTAATCCTACATGATGGAAGAATCCTGGGTCTGTGAAGTGAGGCATGGAGAAGAGCATTGTATGTATCAAGAATTTTGCCGATTTCTTAATGGGTGGCTAGTTTTCTCATGATTAAGTTTTTTTTTTTTTTAAAGATTTTATTTATTTATTTGACAGAGAGAGACACAGCGAGAGAGGGAACACAAGCAGTGGGAGTGGGAGAGGGAGAAGCAGGCTTCCCGCGGAGCAGGTAGCCCGATGCGGGGCTTGATCCCAGGACTCTGGGATCATGACCTGAGCCGAAGGCAGACGCTTAACGACTGAGCCACCCAGGCGCCCCTCATGATTAAGTTTTAAGAGTTGTTTATACATTCTGGATACAAGTCCTTTATCAGATATATGATTTGCAAATATTTTATCGTAGTCTGTGCTTGTCTTTTGATTCCTTAACTGTGACTTTCAAAGAACAAATTTATTTTTAATTTGATGAAGTCTGTTTTATCCCCCAAAACCAAAAAATCCAGCCTAGCAATGGGCAGAGGACATGAACAAATATTTCTCCAAAGAAGACATACAAATGGCCAACAGACACATGAAAAGATGTTCAACATCACTCGGTATCAGGGAAATACAAATCAAAACCACGATGAGATACCACCTCACATGGGTCAGAATGGCTAAAATTAACCACTCAGGAAACAACAGATGTTGGTGAGGATGCAGAAAAAGGGGAACCCTCTTACACTCTTGGTGGGAATGCAAACTGGTGCAGCCACTGTGGAAAACAGTATGTAGGTTCCTCAAAAAGTTAAAAATAGAGCTACCCTATGACCCAGCAATTGCACTACTAGGTATTTATCCAAAGGATATAAACATAGTGATTTGAAGGGGCACATGCACCCCAAAGTTTATAGCAGCAATGTCCACAATAGCCAAACACAGAAAGAGCCCAGATGTCCACTGGCAGATGAATGGATAAAGAAGAATGGAATATTACTCAGCCATCAAAAAGAATGAAATCTTGTCATTTGCAACCATGTGGATGGAACTAGAGGGTATTACGCTAAGTGAAATAAGTCAGGCAGAGAAAGACAAATACCATATGATTTCACTCATATGTGGAATTTAAAAAACAAAACAGATGAACGTAGGTGAAGGGAAGGAAAAATAAAGTAAGATGAAAACTGAGAGGGAAGCAAACCGTAAGAGACACTGAACTCTAGGGAACAAACTGAGGGCTGCTGGAAGGGAGGGGGGGTGAGAGGATAGGGTAACTGGGTGATGGGCATTAAGGAGGGCACATGATGTAATGAGCACTGGGTGTTATACGCAACTGATGAATCACTAAATTCTACCTCTGAAACTAATAAAAAAAGAGTATGTATTATCAATGTGTTCTTTTATAGATCATATTTTGGTGTTGTATCTAAGCAGTCTGCCTAATTCAAGATGAAAAGTTTCTCTTTTGTTTTCTTACAGAAGTTTTATAGTTTTAGGCTTTACATTTTTTTTTTAAAGATTTTATTTATTTATTTGACAGAGAGAGACACAGCGAGAGAGGGAACACAAGCAGGGGGAGTGGGAGAGGAAGAAGCAGGCTTCCCACTGAGCAGGGAGCCCGATGCGGGGCTGGATCCCAGGACCCTGGGATCATGACCTGAGCCGAAGGCAGACGCTTAATCGACTGAGCCACCCAGGCGCCCCATAGGCTTTACATTTTGATCACAGATAATGTATATTGTATATGTGGGTGAGATAGAGATCAAAGTTTTATTTTTCTTTTTCTTTTTTGAATGTGTGTGGACATCCAATTGTTCCATCACCATTTTTTGAAAAGACTATGATTTCTCTGTTTTTTTTGCACCTATGTCAAAATTCAATTGTCCATATATATGTGGGCCTATTGCTGGATTCCCTATTCTATTCCACTGATATATTTGTCTATCTTTTTAAAAAAGATTTATTTATTTATCTGAAAGAGAGAGAGCAAGCAGGGGGAGGGGCAAAGGGAGAGGGAAAGAGAGAATCCTCAAGCAGACTCCCCGCTGAGTGTGGAGCCCAACATGGGCCTCGATCCCAGGATCCTGAGATCATGACCTGAGCTGAAATCAAGAGTCGGGTGCTTAACCTACTGAGCCACCCAGGTGCCCCATTTGTCTATCTTTATGTTCAATATCCCACTGGCTTGACTATAGCAGCTTAATAATAATTTTTGAAATAAGGTAGTGTTAGCCTACCTTTGTTCTACTTTTTAAATGTTGTTTTGATTATTCTAGGTTCTTTGCATTTCCATATGAAGTTTAGAATCAGTTTGTCATCTATAAAAAATCTTGCTGAGATTTTGATTAGGATTGCATTGAATCTATTAGCCAACTTGGGGGGAAATGACATCTTAACAATATTGATTGAGTCTTCTGACACTTGAATAGTGCATATCTGTTTATTTATGTGGGTAATTATTTAACTTCTCTCAGGAATGTTTTATAGTTTTAACTGCATGTTTCTTTTGAACATTTTGTCCAATTTATCCCAGATTTTCTACATGGGCTATGATGTCATCTGTGAATATAGACAGTTTTGCTTTTTTCTTTCCAATCTTTATTTCTTTTTCCTTAACTAACTTCTCTGGCTAGAATCTCCAGTACAATGTTAAATAGAGGTGATGAAATAGACATCCTGATCTTGCTTCTGATTTTAGACAGAAGGCTTTCAGTCTTTCACCAGAAGTATGATGTTAGCTGTGGGTTCTTCATAGATGCCCTTTATCAGGTTGAGGAAGTTCTCTCCTATTCCTATTTGCTGAGAGGTTTTGTCAGGAATGGATGTTGGATTTTGACAAATGCTTTTTCTGTGTATATCATCACATAGCTTTCTCTTTCTTTTTCTAGTTTGCTAGTATAGTGAATTACATTGGTTGATATTCATATTTTATGCCAACCTGCATTCCTGGGATTAACCCCACATGATCATGATGTGTTATCCTTTGTAATATATTGTTGAATTTGATTTGCTAAATTTTATTTAGAATTCATTTGAGAAGCACTGGTCTAGCACCCATTAAATACTGAAAAAGATGTTAGTGACCCCCTCCCCCAAATGTACATACCTCTTCTATAATTGTTGTTTTTCTGGAGTGTGATGAACAAAACTACACAAAATATGCCCAGTAGTGCATTTAAGCACCTGGGCAAATTTAATTAACCTGTTAAGAGTTGTCATAGGAATTTAGTTTAAATTACATTTAAACTTAAGTTGAGCTTCTATTTCTCAGCTACATGAAAATAATGAGCACATGTCCCTTCTTGTTTGTAACAAAGGGTTTCTGCAGCTGAGGGTTTACCTGCAATCTCAAATTTCTTTCTGGCTTTCTATTTTCAGTTTCTACACAAGCAGCAGAAAATACCACTTTTCAAAACCATGGCCAATGGGGTGCCTTTACATCCACACAGGACAGCAGGGTCAGGCTTCTGGTAGCGAGAATGGGGGAACCCATCCAAATGCATTATGTTCTGTTAAACCTCACACTTGAGATCCATTCACCCTTGAGCGCACAATATGTCCAATCCACATGCTATGTAAATAAGGCTGTTATGCAAATGGACACAATTCCAATGACTGTAATCTTCTAGCCCATTCTTACGTGTCAAGCAAAACCGGGGACAATGTGATGCAAGAGCAGACAATTGGTCTTCAGATTGAGTCCTTTGTGTCATCACCTTCCAACATTTCCTGGGTTAGTGTCATGGGCTGCTTAACACAGCCATTCAAATTGCCCAAGCCAAAAGGAAAAACAGTCCTTTCTGTTACCAACCACAGACTCTTTATGGAACAGCTAGACAGATTCCTGGGCAGCAGCTGAGTATTAAGAGGCCCGGGAGAAGGGAGGCAGCAAAAGAATCAGCAAATGTTTGTGGGTATAGGAGGAGCTGTCTGTTGTACCATAATTCTTAATGTAATACAATCCAAAAATCTTTGTATAGAAAACAATGTTTAAGCTTAGCACATTCATGTCTAAGAACCTTGAATGTTTACAGTTACATCTGATGGTCAGCTGAGGCATTCAGGGTGTGGTAGAATTTAATCTCAGTGGTCTCAAGTACGTGTAAGGCAGGCTTGGTTGGTATTCCAGTTTGTCTTCTGACCATCTTCTGAATGGTCCCATTTGGGGCTCCAAAGAGACTACAGGGCGCCTGGGTGGCCCAGTTGGTTGAGCATTTGCTTTCGGTTCAGGTCATGATCCCAGGGCCCTGGGATCGAGCCCCGCATCGGGCTCCCTGCTCCGCGGGAAGCCTGCTTCTCCCTCTCCCACTCCCCCTGCTTGTGTTCCCTCTCCCGCTGTGTCTCTCCCTGTCAAATAAATAAATAAAATCTTAAGTAAATAAAATATTTTTTTTAAAAAGAGAGAGACTACAATTTAATCTAATAATTTATAATCAACTTTAGGCATCGTTGAAGGGAAATACATTGCTAAAATGAATCATGGCCCTCCTGTTTGCCTAATTTTCTTTTCCCTTCTCTCGGTCTCTATTTGCTATTAGTATATTCTAGGCAAAGATAGGATGGTAAATCACTAGAAGTTTTGCTGAGTGGGACATATTGCTAAGGAAGCCCTGAACTATTTTTCGTGAGCAAACATTTCTAAATTTATGTTGGTTTTGGCATTAAGTGAAAGTGAACCATTTTTTCCTCCATTTCTTATGACCAACATAATTTGAATGCATATTCTTTCATTCAACCTTTTTTTGAATGCCATCTGGGTGCCCCATGCAAAGTTTCTGTTTTTAAAATAGCAAAGCCTTTGTTTGCAAAGATAATCTCTTGTTATTTATTTATTTATTTATTTATTTAAAAGATTTTATTTATTTATTTCAGAGAGAGAGAATGAGAGAGAGCACATGAGAGGGGGGAGGGGCAGAGGGAGAAGCAGACTCCCTGCCGAGCAGGGAGCCCGATGCGGGACTCGATCCCGGGACTCCAGGATCATGACCTGAGCCGAAGGCAGTCGCTTAACCAACTGAGCCACCCAGGCGCCCCATCTTGTTATTTATTTTTTATTTTATTTTATTTTTTTATTTTTTTTTTAAAGATTTTATTTATTTATTTGACAGAGAGAGACACAGCGAGAGAGGGAACACAAGTAGGGGGAGTGGGAGAGGGAGAAGCAGGCTTCCCGTGGAGCAGGGAGCCCGATGCGGGGCTCGATCCCAGGACCCTGGGATCATGACCTGAGCCGAAGGCAGACGCTTAACCGACTGAGCCACCCAGGCGCCCCCTTTTTTTTTTTAAAGATTTTATTTATTTATTTGACAGAGAGAGACACAGCGAGAGAGGGAACTATTTATTTTTTAGACACCAGCATACCTTAGATGGTGTAAGGCATATTATAAAACTTCCATAAATACTTATAAAGAACTCAAAAAATTGTATATTTAGAGCAACACTTTTTGTTGTTTAGACATTTGGTCCAATGGTTTCCTTAACTCCTTATTTTCCATGATTTTTATCATAGGCAAATCCTTCTTTCACTCTAGCAAGAAGTAGGTTTTCTTTTAAGTAAACAAATTAATACATAAATAAATATAAATTTTTTAAAAGATTTTTATTTATTTATTTGAAAGGGAGAGAGAGAGAATGCAAGAGCAGGGAGAGGGAGAAGCAGACTCTCCACTGAGCAGGGAGCCCTGACACCGGGCTCAATTCCCGAACTCTGGGATCATGACCTGAGCCGAAGGCAGTCGCTTAACCAACTGAGCCACCCAGGTGCCCCATCTTGTTATTTATTTTTTAGACACCAGCATACCTAAGACGGTGTAAGGCATATTATAAAACTTCCATAAATACTTATAAAGAACTCAAAAAATTGTATATTTAGAGCAACACTTTTTGTTGTTTAGACATTTGGTCCAATGGTTTCCTTAACTCCTTATTTTCCATGATTTTTATCATAGGCAAATCCTTCTTTCACTCTAGCAAGAAGTAGGTTTTCTTTTAAGTAAACAAATTAATACATAAATAAATATAAATTTTTTAAAAAGATTTTTATTTATTTATTTGAAAGGGAGAGAGAGAGAGTGCAAGAGCAGGGAGAGGGAGAAGCAGACTCTCCACTGAGCAGGGAGCCCTGACACCAGGCTCAATTCCCGAACTCTGGGATCATGACCTGAGCCGAAGGCAGATGCTTTAACCAACAGAGCCAACCAGGTGCCCCAATAAATATAAATTTTTAATAAATTTATATATTTGATATTTGTATATTGCTGTATTTATTCATGTATTGATGTATTTATTCCCTCTGAAAACATATTTGGCCATAATCACAAAAGAAGACCATTGCCAGAGACCACACTCTGTGTGTTGAACATTTCTTTGGCAAGACTTTCTGAGCTATGCTCTCCCCAGAAGGAGGAAGCACAGACTGGCTGAAATGCTGAGCTGACACCTGTAATGATGATCTCTTTTGCACTTGAAAGGCAGGTTGAACTGCGAAAACACGTATCTTCAACCAGAACAGCGGAGGCTACAAGAAGCAGTAGAGAATGGGCTGCAGCCCAACTTCAGCTAACGAGGTTTGAAGGGAGGATTTCAAAAGTAATCTGGACAACTTGCCCTGTACCTCAGTCCAGTGTTTAAACACCCCTGGTGTGTAAGATGTGAATGTCTGAAACATCAAAAGGCTCACATTTAAATTTCATTGCCAAGAAAGCACCCTGAAGGCTCATACAAATATCATGTTTAGGTATCTGCATTATCTGTGCCTCTGCTTCTCGCCATTCCATAGTTAATGAAGAGCAAACAGAAGTAATATTTCTGCCTGTATTCACCTAAACACTGCCCCTCCCTTTGCATTATTTATTATCATTCAAAGTGACGTGATGCCACCAATCTTATGGCTCCATATAGCCTGACCAGCCCCCTGGGAAATAGCGCTCGGGCTGAAGTCTGCCCAAACTAGGCTAGTCTTAATAATCTACCATTGGCAAGTCATTCATTGTAGATATCAACCAAGACAAACAAATCAGCAGAGACTGAAGCAGAAATAGGCACGCTTGGTGGAAACTCAAAGTGGAAAGGAAAGAGGAAAAGCATCTGCTGGAATTGTTGGAGGGAAACACCAAATATGCAAGAATGACATGCACCAGGTAGAACAATTCAAGTTGAACAGGAAGAAGAATGTCAGAGACTCCCAGAGGAAGCAGAGCTGGAGTCACCAGTCAGGAGGAAAGAGAAAAGAATGCTTAGAGTCTTGAGAGAAAACATGACTCAGTGATGACCTTGGACTCAAATCCCTTAGCGTGTCCACAGCTCAACATCCTCCTTTGTACTCCCTCCTGGGGAGCCATACTGCAACATTCCGATGTCTAAGTGTCTAGGAATTGAAGTATATGCCCGTACATTTTTAACGACATCGGTGCTCTATCCAAACTCTAAATTTAACATAGCATCCTTAAAGTCGCACCCCTTGTGTTTTATTTCACTCATTTCTTCATGGAAAAAAAATTCATTTGGAACCCAACTAGCAAGCATAAAATAAAATGAATGTGGTGAAAGTTGACAGTCGACCTCTAGGTATGTGTCGATAGGTGGTGAAAGGGATTGTCTGATTTGTTAACACCGCATTTTGGGATCAGGCCCTCCATAAATACTCTTCTCACACCTCAGAAAGAACAAGAGCAGAATATATTTAAACTGGGCTCACTAGATGAGTCCAAAGCCTGGTCAAGAGACCCGAAGCCTTGAAACCGTAAGTTCTCAGTATATGAGTAAAGTGACACTTCCATTTATTCCAACCCTGCAGTCTGTTATTTAAAGAAACCACATTCTTATCTCTTCTTGGTTTTACTTGTTTGTTTTGTTTTGTTTTATTTCAATTTACTGAATTTCCTTAACATCTGGCAAATGTCTGTATGGTAGAGGGGAGAGGGAAGGCGACGGAACAGGAAGAAGGAAATAAACTTGGGATGGGTAGGAGGGAGTTCCAGAAATATTTTCCATGCAAGTTTCCATACCAAGGCAATGGTAATGAGAGTTTGCTACATGCCAGGCATTGGGTGAGGCATACAAGGCACCATGCTAGATGGACATCAAAGAGAGAGCAAAGAAACACAACAGCTTGGCAGACACACTGACTTAAAAACCCATTTGCACAGGCTTGAGAGAGCCTGTTGTCTCCTGGGGAGGCTTTGGCATGGCCAGAAGAAAACATCAAAGACACTCCAGACTTCAAATCCCTTCCAAGGGTGCGATCAGCAGGACAGGAAATGGGCAAGTCATCCTGGAAGGAATTTGGAAGCGAAGGGGCTTATTCAAGGACACCCCTGGTCCTGCAAAGGAGCGCTCACCATGTGTATGGTCAACACACGTGATATGGTGAACAGCTTGGCACCCAGTCAGTAGCAAGCCTTGCCCTAGCCCCCCACCAAGAAGCTTCAGGGAATAAGGCAACAGAAGAAAAGATAATTCAATAAGAGCGTTTTGTCATCTCCATGGTCAACTTCATATTTTGAAAGGATCCCATGATACAAGAAAGCCTGCATTCTAAAACAAGAGAAGCGTAAATAAATATTCAAAGATAGAAGCCCACAGGGATGGGAGAAGAGCAAACTTAACCAAGAGAAAACAAACAAGTGGGATTTGCCTGAAATCATATCTAGTATGCTAGACTAAAACTCCTGGTAACCCAGCAGGGTTGCTTCATGCTTATAGTATCTCAGTAGGACTGAGGAACCAAAAATTGCCAACAAACACAAGGAAAGGCCTTTAATTCCATGTTGCTGGGAAATAATGACAGACTATGAAATCTGCCCATGTATAGAGTCCAAACGAGACTGAAATTTCACCTGTAGCCTGTCACTGCAGTCGGAGGGTAAAAATGAACTTGGCCAAGCTTTTTTTTTCAAAACACAGAGTTCCTACAAAAGCAAGGGGTAGGAGCTTCCTTGAAGAGGTGGGAATGTTCATTCAAGCAAACGTATGGGATACACGCATATATACAGATTGTATGTATTGCTGCATACATACATACATATTTATATATTTTAAAATAGATTAAAATATAAATATACATTTTAAAAATATCTTTTAAGTTGAACAAAGCTGAGATTTTAGAGTAAGGCCTCAGAAAATGGGGAATTTTTAGATGAGCCCCCAAGCCCAGTAACCTTTCCTTCTGTATGCCTAGTAAGCCACAACCCATGGGTGCAGTCTGGCGGCCTTGTAGCATAATGGTCATGCTTGGAATTTCTGGAGTGAAAGCTTCAGGCCGTACATACCAGCTTCACTACTAATTATCAGTGTGACTTAGAAAAGTTCCTAATCCAGAAAACATGGGCATAATATCAGTACTTACCTTACATGGCTATTGTGGGGATTAAGCAAGATGATAGATGTAAAGCATTAGACTGGACTCTAGCACATGTTAGGGACTCAATAAATATTCACTATTAATATCACAACTCTGTTATAAGCTCTGCATCCCATATCCCTTGGTAGCGTCCACGGCAACCAACAGAGCAAAGAGTAACCAGTAGTATTTAACATGTGCCTCTTGCTCAACTTAGAAATTAGAGTTCCGTAACTTGTTTGATTCCCTAAACCCCACAATATAAACAGACATATAAAACAGAAAATTTCTTTTCTTTGTTCTATGTGGTCATTTCCATCAGCTACTAAACAAATGCTTTTTTTTCCCCAGTGTACCACTAATTTTCTGTTTAATTTCATCTTCTTAGGACAGAGTAAATGCCTATTCCTTGTCATCAGTATTAAATCCCATAAGTAATTCTAGATGTAAGTACCATACTAGTACCTTAAAACAATGTTCCTCAAGATTTCTCCAAGGAGCAGATTGTCCAGTGTGAATAGGTACTCCTATTAAAAAAAAAAAAGAATTCTGTATTAATTTGAAAAATGTGGATTAAACAATGGTAACCAGGCATGCAGGATTTATCAGAGTTTTAAATATGCTAATATGTGCTAGGATCTCCAGGAGATGAATATAAAATCCCATGTTTCCCCAAATCACTTGTCCACACAGCTCATTTTTCATGGAATTACCTCTTTCACAGTACTATGATCCTCAGATAGAACTAACACTTTGGGATACCCTATCTTAGAGGGATGACTTGAAATCTTAGGATTTTATCCTGGAAAGTGGGGTCACGATCTCATGAGAACACAATCACTTTTGTACACAAATGGTCTGCATATAAAGCAATGGTGGCTATAAAATGTCAGTGCCCTGAGCCCTAGGGTTGATCCTGATGATTTTGCTGGTTGGGAAGGTATCTCCTCTTTCTAATACTGCTCCCTATATAGGCTCCTCCCACCTCTATAAGCTCAGAAAAGCCAAATTCTTCAAAAGATGAATATAGTACTATTTTCAGTCAATACCAACATTTGTTTTAGAAATGTGTTATGCTAAACATGTCATCAGTGAATACAATGAAAGATAACAAAATCTACATTTGTATCATACTTTCCATGGTCATTTTTTTTACTTTTTAAAAATTTTTAAATTTTATTTTATTATGTTATGTTAGTCACCATACAGTACGTCATTAGTTTGGGGTTTTTCTTGATTTTTTGAAATCCTTTCTCTATTCCTGGAATCCCTGTAAAGATATTTCTATATATTTATTCTCAAGTAGCATGAAAACATTTTGGAATTCTTTGCTAACTTAGTTTTATGATATTTTATAATTTTAGCAGATTTGGAAGTTATATAGATGCAAACATAATGCAAGATAGGCAAAATATACAGCCACTCATCTGGGGGATGAATAAAAAGAGAAAAATCCCTTTCAATATTATCAGTTTCCATAATGTCTTATTAGTTCCCTAGAAATTTAATTTTGAAGCTGTGTCATACTTCCAAGATTTGATCTGAAGTAAAAGAGTCAATTTCAGTAAAATACCAAAAAGACGTTTTCACGTTTTCAATTTCATTAGACTGCATATTGGTATAAGACATACATGGATCCATGTCTCAATCTACTACTCTGTAACACTGGAGTTGAAATATTAAGCAAACAGTATTTCAGGTAAGAAACTTACCAGCAATTTGCTTTTACCTTGTGAAAAAAGTAAAATAGTAGTTTCATACCCAAACACTGGTAAACAGACTATGGAATAATTTGAGTTTTAGGGCTATGAATATTCTGATTTTTATATTCATGCATTCCTTCAGGCATAAATTAAGTAGGCCACAGGGCAGTTGGAGGGTGACCACAGCCTGACAAACCTTACGGTTCAGCAGATGTGGTTGTAAGATATGGCTTCACTGAAAAATATTCACCACTAAGGAATTTTAGGACTCCACTCTGAGGTTTGATTTAAAAACTTGGAATTGCCAATAGAAAACAAGTGGGTGGTACCATCATATGGGTCTTGGGACACAGAAATATTTAGTTGCCTCAAGTAAGCAATAATATGAATCAAATTGCAATCTTCTACAAATGTGCAAGTCATGAGCTAAGAAAGTTTTTCTGCACACGCAATGTCTTTATTCAGTTTCTTTTTGTTGACTTCCAGATACCTGGGGGCTTTTCTTGGTGTATATATTAGAAACCCTCATGTGGGTCATTCCCTTTGAAAGATCGGCTCAATATTTGAGTAAATTATTTGAACAGCATATTCTTTGATTTGGAAATAACATGAATTCTCAACTAAATGTATAATTATTGAAATGTTCCAAGATTTTAAAGGAAATATCACATTCACAGTCACTTCCTGGGCTGTGGAGCTGAACACCATCATTTAAAATATACATTGAGAAATTCCATTTAAAATCATGAAATGCACAGGAATCAAGTAAGTACCTAGATGTGTGGGAGAATAGGGACCAAGGAGCTTCAGAAACAATCCCCTAATGTCAACCTCATGCTTCAAAGTCTTGGGTTAATAAAAATTGAGTAAGACCAGCAGTACTACTTTGATCTAGATCAAAACTTCCCACGCTAATTCCTTGGCTGTAAGAGGAAAGTGAATTTCCAGATTTCTCGTTGTAAAGAAAAAAAATCTGAAAGATGCTGACATAATTCTTCAATGGTTCTAAAACTTGTGGTTAAATTTATGAAACTCCTTGAGTTACAATCTAACAGTTACAGAAAGCAGGAGTGGTGGTGGGCGGGGGGGGGGGCTGGTGAAATTAACATGTCCAAAAGTTACAAAGGAAACCTCTAAGATAAGGCAGAATTGCACTATCTTTTCCTTAATGGGTTCTGGTTCCCCACCTGGGGGATAATTCCTTCTGCAAGAAATACTTAGTTCACAAAACTCTTGATTTGTTCCAGTTTCTCGCTTACCTTCCCACTGAATATTCAGAGTATCACTTACTTTTATTAGTCTGAATGAACTCTTTGGTTGCCCAATCACGACAATATTCATTTTAAAATATTCTTGTTTACTTGCTGTGCCCTTGAAAATGACCATATAGAACACCACCACACTCACTCATACAGACGAATGAAGACCAAGCAAAAGAAAAGTCGTGTTCCCATTGCCTAAGAAGTTGGCAGTGTTCCTCACTGGACTGTAAGTTCTGTGAGGGGAGGGATATTAAGTGCTTGTTCTTCAGGGTGTCATCTCCACTAGCACGGTGGTTTGCACATAATACAACTTCATAAATATTTCAGTTTGGTTCATTACGTCTGGGGTTATCAGCGCCTGTGCACTGGGTTTCCTC
Organism: Mirounga angustirostris; assembly: GCF_029215605.1. NCBI lineage: Eukaryota > Metazoa > Chordata > Mammalia > Carnivora > Phocidae > Mirounga > Mirounga angustirostris. The sequence continues at coordinate 7,700,296 of NW_026991719.1, forward strand.
TACTTATTATCAATTACACTTCACAGTGACTTTTCTAGTTAGGCAGTATTACCCTCATTTCATCAAGTGCAAGGTCACATAGCAAGAAAGCAAAACAACTGAGATTAGAACCCAAGCTTTCTTATTCCAAGTTTATTACTCCCACCCACATCAGATACCTGAAACAGTATTCAGCAGACAGAAGCAGTTTCAAAATCTTTTCTCATCCCAGCAAATAAAGGATAGTATTTGATTCTTCTCATTTCTACCTGAATATCTGATATAGGAATCCTTCCTTAAGAGTGTTGAGATCACTATTTCTTTCAATTTTGAAGGAGCAGAAAAGTCTTCAGTTAATTAACTAGAGAAAAAGCTTCCCGATTCCCATTTCAATATTTTCCTAATCACATTTGTTTGGAACACAGGCACTGAATTTGGAAACTGAAGCCCATTTCCTGTCTAAAATGGTTTTCATTCATTGAATGTGAACACTTGTTTTTTATTGCAAAGTTGTTTACAAAGCCGAGCTGCTGGAATTCATTTCTTTTAATGAACAAAAGAGTGATGGAATATTTAGCTGGAAGGAATTCACAGAGAGTTGCGTGCAACTGGCAAAGAGTTTTAAGGAAAAGTTTTCAGTTCTAATGGAGGTTCCTCAATCCAAATTGGAGGAACATTCAGGTAAAATTCTCCTAATGAAAGAACTGAATAAATGAGAAAAGAAAGTTTGATAACATCTTCAAACTAAACAGAGATGGTTCTCATCCAAAAGAATCATGCATTCGGGAAATATTAATAAACATCGAATCCTTGCTACACGCCAGGCATCAGGATCCAAAGTTCACCAGGACTTTGTGATTTGTACCCATAAAAGATAACCAACAATTTTATGTTTTTGCAAAAAGTGCCAAAAGACTACTGCTCCTAAAATAAAATTCATCATTTGAAAGTGAATAATTCAGTGGTTTGGGGTATATTTATAGAGTTGTGCAATCATCATCACTATCTAATTCCAGAACATTTTCATCACCCCAGTAAGAAACTCTGTACCCAGTAGCAGTCACTCGCCATTCCCTCCTCCTCCCAGCCCTTGAAATCTCTATGGATTTGCCTATTCTGGACATTTCATATAAACGGGATCATGCAATATGTGGTCTTTTGTGATTAACTCCTTTCACTTAGCATAATGTTTTTGAGGTTCATCTACATTGTAGCATGATTCACTTCATTCCTCTTTAGCTGAATCATATTCCATTGTATGGATAAACCATAGTTTGTCCATCGATTCCTTAGTTGATGGACTTTTGAGTTGTTTGCACCTTTTGGCTATTATGGGATAACTTTGCATTGAACATTCATGTACATGTTTTCTCAAAAACGTGTTCCTTTGATATGGTCAACTTAGAAGCAAAGAAAAATAAGACTCAGAAAGGTGCCTACCACTGTGCCAAAGACAGCACACGTATCAGTAGTTTGTTCCCTTTATTCCTGAATAGTATTTTACTATATGAAGACACCACGGTTTATTCATTTACCAGTTGTAGGATGTTTGGGTTGTTTCTAGTTTTGGGTAATTATGAATAAAGCCACTATAAATGTTCACATACAGATTTTAGAGTGAATATAAATTTTAATTTCTCTTGGGTAAATATCTGGGAGTAGGACTGCTGCATCATATAATTCTGTTTAACTTTACAAGAAATTGCTACACTCTTTTCAAGGACACCTGACCATTTTGCATTTCCACCAGCAATGTATCAGTTCCCATTGCTCTAAATCCTTGCCAACACTTGATATTGCTAGATATTATTTGTTTCTTTAGTTTTTAACCATTCTGACACATGTACATTGATATCTCACTGTGATCCCTTTAAGTTTTGATGTTCAAAATTATCCTAGGTGGGTTTTTTTACATTGTTTTTTACCTGGAAAGTAACCTGATACTGTTTTCTTTTTCTTTTTTTTTTTTTTTTATAGATTTTATTTACTTATTTGAGACAGAGAGAGAGCACGGGCAAGTGGGGGGGCAGGGAGGGGCAGAAGGAGAGGGAGAAGCAGACTCCCCGCTGAGCAGGGAGCCTGACGTGGGGCTCGATCCCAGGACCCTGGGATCAGGACCTGAGCCGAAGGCAGATGCTTAACCGACTGAGCCACCCAGGCGCCCCCATTATTGTTGTTTTCTAGCATTTTAAAAAACTTGCACAGAAGTAGAGAGAATGGTATAATAAATCTGCATAAACTGTTCACCCAGCTTCAATGATGATCAGCATTTTTGCCACTTTGTTTCATCTAGTACCACCACCATTTTCTGGTTTGTTTTTTCTGGAGTCCTTTTAAGCAAAGCTCATACTTCATCTCATTTCACTATTAAGTATTTCAATATGAATCCCTTGAATAACTTTAAAAATAAAACAAAATGTAATCACAAGTGACAACATTAACGATAATTCCTTAATGTCCTCTAATATTCAGCCTATGCTCAAATATCCCCAATTGCCTCAAACGTGTCTTTTTAAAAGTTGCTTTGTTTAAATTTAATTTGCTTATGATGTGAGGTGGAAGCTAAAAAATTTGAGGTCCTACCTCCAAATGATTGAGTTTCCACTCAATTTTCAGAAATAGTTTAAGCTTAGTTCAGATTTTACCCAAGTTATAGCTTAGCTATTTCAAATTATATTTTTATTACACAACAGCAATTGGAGATTATAAGGCAGATATTAAGAATACAGAATTGGCATATCATTTAACCCACAGATCAAAACACTTAAAAGATGACTGCCACTATTAAACAGTGTAGACAACTGATTCTGTTGGCAGTGAATACATGGGTTGGCACTTTATAAAGTTCTTTATAAAGAACCCCTTCCCATGCCCCCACCTCTTTATTTGTCCACTAACAGAAGGACATGCTTCTCTTAACTGGCACTGTTGCAAACAAGGGCTATTCATACTAGGCCCTCAAAACTATTGAGAATTAATAAGATGTCCCATCAAGAAGTGTGTGTGTGTGTGTGTGCGTGCGTGCGTGTGCACGCATATGTGTGTGTGTTTTGCATTAGGGGCTTAAGCCAAATGAAATTTTGGTTTTGTTTTGGAATAAAACCCATATAAGGAATTTTTTGCCATGCCAGTTTAACTTCTACTTTATTTAGAAACAGATAAGACTTTATTTTGAATTAGTTCCATTTTAGTTCACAGTTGAGTCATACAAACATCTAGAGATTAGTAAGTAGATTTAAAGATAAGCAACTTGGTGTGTTCTGTTCTAGTTTTTTAAATTAATATCTCAGTGTAAATTCTTGGTTGTTACAAGACTTTTCTTCAATCCGAACCATCGTGCTGTGTTACATGGTTCCCTACAGCCCCTGAGCTCTTTTTCAACATTTGCACAAATGTATTTGCTTGCTCTATTACCATTTAGTCCAGATAACAAGGCTCAAGTAAATGTAGCCTGCACAATAAGAATATAACCACTGTTTAAAATCAAACTTCAGAGTGGGTCAACATGGCATAATCTCCTGCCTAAGTGATCTGTAATTCGCCTCTCCAGATAGTCATCTTGGCCCTGGAGTAGTTTAAAAGGTAGCAGCTGCCAAAAATTGTTAACCATTAAACAAAGGTTGACTTTTCTTTTGTGTGACAGGAACAAAGGTGCACTTTTAAATCTATGTCTAAAAAATGTGTAGGTTTTGAAGAGTTCAGTCTGCTCTACAACTCTTGCTTTTAGTATCCTGAACAGACCTTTTAAAAGTGCTTGGGGGTTTTGGTTTGTTTTTTTGTTTTTTATTTTGCCTTGATTAGGTGATCTCAGCCAAGGTATGTGTTTTATTTCTGGGGGTGTAAGTTGACACAAACAAAACTTGGAAAACAGTCCTAAAAGGAGGGCATATTACACTGAAATGTATTCCATCAATTGCCAGAATATTTAAGAACACTGAGTCATCATCATGGGTAATGCCCCCTTCATGAGGGCAAAAAGGAGTTTTCATCATGAAGAATATTCATCTCTCTTACTGAACCATGGTGCAATGTAGCAGTCCACATATTCGCCTTTCATGGTAGCTAAAAAGTAAACATTAGCATTTTTGCTCACTTTTCAATTTCATAAAGTTAGCCCACTGCATTACTTCCAGCTTCAAAGAATTCTATAGTTTCATTTTCAAGGCCACTCTAGAAGACATGGCATTTTAAGCACGAGGAGACTTGAGACTCCTACACGTGCAGCCTCTCATGGATTCAATTAGTCACCATTAGAACCTGAAGATCTAAGTTTCTATGTAGTTGACTGTGCTTAAGGCAGGTTTTTCCCAGGGCATTGTGTCTTTTCACAATTATATTCGGTTTCTGCCAAGTTCTCCTTTTGGAACTCAGAAGGACAATGCCAGGTTTTTCATTAGCGTAATGAGCCCATTCGTCAGAGCCAATGGGATATCTTGTTACTTTTCAAATTCCTTAGAGTAAAAATGTTGGCAAAGTCATTGCTTTCTTCTACCTATTAGAAATGTTTTTCTTTACTTCCAGATAAAAGACACAAAGATAGTTGAAGTGATGTTTTATAACTATGGTTTTTCAACCTCCCTGGCACTGTGAACATTTGGGGTCAGATAATTCTTTGTAGAGGGGGCTGTCCTATGCATTGTGGGATGCTTACCAGCATCCCTGGCCTCCACCCACTAGATACTAGTAGCTACCCCACCCCAGTAGTGACAACCACGAATGTCTCCAGACATTGCTAAATGTCCTCTAGGGGACAAAATCACCCCCCGTCGAGAACCATGGTTTTATAACCAGCGAGACAAATATTCATTTTCTGTCTTTTAAATTATTTAGGGGCACCTGGGTGGCTCAGTTGGTTGAGTGTCCAACTCCTGATTTTGGCTCAGGTCATGATCTCGGGTCCTAGGATCGAGCCCCACGTCAGGCTTCACACTAAGTGGGGAGTCTGCTTGAGAATTCTCTCCCTCTCCCTCTGCCCCTCCCTATGCTCATACTTTCTCTCTCTCTCTCTCTCTTTCTTTCTCGCTCTCTCTCAAATAAATAAATCTTTTAAAAATTAAAAATAAATTATTTATTTATTAATACATTCTACAGTCAGCTACTATGGAAGGAGTGGTGCTGGACACAAGGTGGTACTACACAAGATGCTTGCATGACGCTTGTCCTCACAGAGTTTATGGATTAGCCTAGGAAGCCCACAGTCTAACCTTATTCCTGATATCTCCAGACAAGAGTCCTGAACCACGGTCAGTATAGGCTAGGTCCCATTCTATGAACTCACATCTTGCCTTGGCTCATAACCCTCAAATCCCCAAACCAGAGCACCTGTGTGACCTCAGTGGTCCCTCCAAAGGATGATCCTGCTCTCTTTTGAGCTATTTCATGGTACTGCGTTGGTGCCATCCATTACCTACTTCCTGGTTTATAGATGCTATCTATATACAGCTCATAATTTTCTTATTCCTAGTGACTGGCACCACCCTAAAATAGATGCCTGGCTGACTGCCTGGATGGATGGTCAGGTCAATTACCGTGGAGTAGCTTGACATCCAAACTAGAGCTTGGAGACAATTTTTTTTTTTTTTTTGGTAGTACGAGAATGACATGACCAAAACAATTACTTATAAATATCATCCATGTGACATTGTGCTGGAAAAATTGGAGAAGGGAAAACCTGAAGCCATAGAGATAGTAATGAAATTATTTTATATTCTTTATATAGATCAATAAAGTACATTAGTAGAATAATGGCAATGTAAATGAGGAACGAATGAACAAAAAGGAGAACCATTTCAAGGAAAAAATAAACAAAAGTTTAGAAGAGGAAGTGATCACTACAAAGGAAATGAGAGTCAAAGGATTCTGAAGTTCAGAGTGTGGGGATCTGAAAGTATGGTTTCTCCATTAAATACAAATAGAAGTTTTGAGATGAGTCAAAGATGTTAGGACATACTGAGACCATCATTCTTCATGTAACTCTCCTCTTTTGAAAGCAATATTCTTATGAATTTTTTTACTCTTACATTAAGTTCAGCAGTAATCTAAAAGCAACCAAATTAGGGAGTCAGATGATTGACTTTGTGAACAATATCACATGGGAAACAATGATGAGAAAAGCAACACAATACAGATTAAAGAGGACTTATAGGATCCCTTTACCATTGTGAGAACAGACTGTGGTGGGGCTAGGGTAGAAGCAGGGACATCATTTAGGAATCTGTTATATTAAACCCCAGTGTCAGGGGTGGGAACTATGAGAAGTGGTCAGATTAGGGATATACTGCAAAGACTGAGCCAACAGAATTTGTAGATGAATTCATTATAAAAAATGACTCAAAAAAGACCCCAAGATTTATGGTGTGATTTACTGAGTTAAGGAACTTAGGGAAGTAGCTAATCTGAGAGGATATCAAAAATTCATTTGTTAACATGGTAACCCTGACCTCTTTAGAATATCTAAGCATAGATATCAAGTAGTCATCAGAAATACAAATCTAAAGTTAGGTGCTTGACTGGAAATAAAAACTTGGGAGTAGTATTGCACAGGTTTCTTAATTGGAGACAATAGAACCCCCTCTAGCCAGTTTAAATAGAAATGGGATGCTATAATATATGCATTCTTATGTTTATTACAGTATTACTTACAAGAGCCAAGAGATGGAATCAACCTAAGTGTCCAATGATTGACGAATGGATAAAGAAGGTGTAGTGTATATATACAATGGAATATTACTCAGCTATAAAAAAGGATGAGATCTTGCCATTTGTGACAACATGGATGGGCCTAGGGGGTATTGTAATAAGTGAAATAAGTCAGACCGAGAAAGACAAATACCATGATTTCACTCATATTTGGAATCTCAAAAACAAAAAACAAAAAACAAATAAGAATAAGCAAAGAAACAAAAAGCAAAATCAGACCTATAAATAGAACAAAGTGATGGCTGCAAAAGGAGAGAGGGGTGGAGGGATGGGCAAAATCAGTGAAGGGAACTGGGAGATACAGGCTTTCAGTTACAGACTGAATAAGCCACAGGAATAAAAGGTACAGCATAGGGAATATAGTCAATGATACTGTAATAGCATTGTATGATGACAGATGGTAGCAACACTTGCAGTAAGCATAGTATAATATATAGAGATGTTGAATCACTATGTTGTACATCTGAAACTAATGTAACATTGTGTGTCAACTCTACTCAAAAAATAAGAAAAATAAAAACCATAACAACTAAAATAAAAAGTAACACCTTCAGCTCTAACTGGAAAGGCAACATAAGAAGAGTAAAAGTTGGCTCTGATGTAGACGTTCCATATTAAAAACATAGGACTATAATAATCCTTAATCAGTAAATGTGGGTAAAAAAGCAGTTGTAGTGTTCCTAATTTTATTCTGTATTATGCATTTAGGCTAAGTCAAAGTACAAAAATGTGCTGAATAAGGGGGCGCCTGACTGGCTCAGTCAGTAGAGTGTGTGACTCTTGATCTCAAGGTTGTTAAGTTCAAGCCCCATGTTGGGTATAGAGATTACTTAAAAAAATAAAATCTAAAAAAATGTGCTAAATGAAATATTTTTAATTTATGTAGAATTGTATAGGCTGATCAAATAAAGAAAATTCATTAAAAAGAAAAAAAAAAAAGAAATGGAGTATTACATGGTTCCAAGAATAGATAGAACAAGACCCGGATGTTACATAGCCAAACATGATGCAGCCAGGGCAAACATCCAACCACACCATGGGAAAGTTCTAATAGAAACACCATTGTTGGTACTACCCACTGTGACATTAGGGACTGGGCATTGGAAATCTATCTGACTTCCTTCAGACAAAGCAGATATACCTTAGTCATGAAAAGTGACCCTATCTCTCCTAGTCATGTGCACCCAGATTTTGCACTGGTGCATATGAGATGAAGAAATTCAGCCACATGTCTCCACTCCAGCTATAAGAAAAACATGCCATTTTAGCTTTACAACTTCTTTTTTTTTTTTTTTTAAGATTTTATTTATTTATTTATTTGAGAGAGAGAGAATGAGAGACAGAGAGCATGAGAGGGAGGAGGGTCAGAGGGAGAAGCAGACTCCCTGCCGAGCAGGGAGCCCGATGTGGGACTCGATTCCGGGACTCCAGGATCATGACCTGAGCCGAAGGCAGTCGCTTAACCAACTGAGCCACCCAGGCGCCCAGCTTTACAACTTCTTGAGTGTTAGAAGGAAAGCTAGAGGAGTTTGGAATGAGTGTTGAATAAGTAAACTTGCTATATTTGCTTCAGGGAGCCAGTGGTGTATAGATGGTATTTACAATTATGGTACTGGGTGAGGCCACTTGGGGAGAGAAGAGGGACAGTGGCTGGGCTGAGTCCTTGAGCACCCCAATACTTAGATATCCAGGGAGGAAGCTAAGAACAATCAGGTAGTGAGGAGAAGAAAAACCAGAAAAGTATCGTGTCCTAGAAGCTCGAGGAGTAAGTGGTCGACTGTACTGAATGGTGCTTTGAGATAGATTAAGAACAGAACTGACCACTGGATTTGAAAACATGTAGACCATTCATAACTTTGACAAAAGGTATTTCAGTGGAGTGATTAGAATAGGTGAGTAAGAGATCTGGAGAGGGTGAAATGGAGATGATGTGTATAAAGGGGTCAAGATATGGTGATGGGAGTTGGTGGGGGAATGGGACCAAGGGAAAGTCTTCTTTCAAATGGTAGATATTTAAAAATCAAAGAGGAAAAGTGCATAACATAGCCACATATCTAAACAATCCAGCCAAGCTGTATATTTTGAATTTTCTTTCATAAAAGCTGGTTTATTGCCTGATCTGTGCAAATACCGTGTTTTTAAACATTTTTTTCTAACCTGTTGGAATGCCCCTGTGGCAGGATGTCAAGGGCTTTCTGTTTATCATCTCACTGTGCTCTGCGTCTTGACACACTCATCCTTTCACAACTGGAGAATAAACTCTCTGATCTTGTTCACACTTTCCCTGAAGCACTCCTCATTTCAGCTTTCTCTACCTTTAACAAACATGTTCATCAGAAAATATTACCCTTGTGTTATCCAGAAGAGGAAGGCACTTAACTTTAGAAGGGGCTAGAATATGAAGGTCAAATCATATAGTGTGTAGCCATTTGAGACTGTCTTCTTTTACTCAGTATAATTCTTTTGAGATTCATCTGTATTGTATCAATAGTTTCTTCCTTCTTATTGCTGAGTAATATTCTATTTTTTTTTTAAGATTTTATTTATTTATTCATGAGAGACAGAGAGAGAGAGGCAGAGGGAGAAGCAGGCTCCCAAGGAGCAGGGAGCCCGATGTGGAACTCGATCCCAGGACCCTAGGATCATGACCTGAGCCGAAGGCAGACGCCTAACCATCTGAGCCACCCAGGTGCCCGAGTAATATTCTATTTTATGGATGTACCACCACTTCTTTATCCTTTCACCAACTGGTGAACATGGGAGTTGTTTCCAAAATTAAGAATAAAACTTCAATGTGGTATATATATATATACAATGGAATATTACTCAGCCATAAAAAAGAATGAAATCTTGTCATTTGCAATGACATGGAGGGAGCTAGAGAGTATTATGCTGAGCAAAATAAGTCAGAAAAAGATGAATACCATATGATTTCACTCATATGTGGAATTTAAGAAACAAAACAGATAAACATAGGGGGAAAAGAAAAAGAGAGACAACCCAGAAAATAGACTCTTAACTATAGAGAACAAACTGAGGGTTACTGGAGGGGAGGTGGGCAGGGGGACGAGATAAATGGGTGATGGGTATTAAGGAGGATACTTGTGATGAGCATTGGGTGTTGTATATAAGTGATGAATCACTGAATTCTACACCTGAAACAAATATTACACTCTACATTAACCAACTGGAATTTAAATAAAATCTTGAAGGAAAAAAAAGGACAAAACTGCTAAATACATTCACATTCATTTTTTTGTGTGTGTGGACAAATAAAGAGTAATGTCTTCAATGTTTTCACTTCTCTTGGGTAAGTATGGAGTGTAACTGCTGAATCATAATATAAGTGTATGGTTAACTTTAATCTATACCAGAGGTAGTAACCATTTTATAGTCCAACCAGCAATTCATCTCACATCCTAAAAGCTTGCTAAACTCACTTATTAGTTCTAATATGTTTTTTGTAAAATATTTGGGATTTTCTACATAGTCGATCACATTGCTGAAGAAAAAGACATGTTTTATTTGCTCCTTTCCAATCTGTGCTTTAAAAAAAAAACTGCCATATTTCACTGGCTAGAATCTCCCAGTATGATGTTGACTGGAAGTGGTGAAAATAAAAACCCTTGTCTTATTCTTGATCTTGGAAAGAAAATATTCGATCTTGAATAGGAAAGTAGGAGGTTGGCTATAGATGTTTTCACTGATGCCCTTTATCAGAATGAAGACAGTTTGCCTGATGAATACATGTTGAACTTTGTCAAATGATTTTTCTGCATCTATTGAGATGATCATGATGAATTTCACTGATGTTTTAATGTTGAACCAACCTTGCATTACTAGGATAAGTCCTACTTGGTCATAATATAATTTAATTTCTACATTTTATTTGCTAATATTTTGTTAAGAATTTTTGTGTTTATGCTCCTGAGGGATATTGGTCTGTAATTTTCTCTCCTTTAAATGTCTTTGGTCTTCGTATCAGGGTAATGCTGGCCTCAAAATCTGAGCAGGAATGTGCTTCATGTTCCTCTCTTTTCAGGAAAAGTTTATATAAAATTGTGTTATTTCTTCCTTTGTTGTTTGGTAAAATTTGCCAGTGAAGTTATCAGAGCCCAGAGTTTTCTTTGTTGGAAGATGTTTAACTACAAATTTAATTTCATTATTTGGTGTAGGATTATTCAGGTTATTTGTTTTTTCCTGAGTGAGCTTGAGTGGTAGGTATTATAACATTTGAACAATTTTTTCCATTGCATCTAAGTTACCATTTCTATTAGCAAAAAATTGTTCAAAGTAGTTCCTTATTTCCTTTTTAATGTCCTTAGGATCTTTAGTGATGTTTCCTTTTTCAGCACTGATACTGTTTAATTTGTGAGTTCTCTCTTTTTTCTTTAGCAGTTCAGCTAAAAATTTTTTTTTATCAACTTTATTGATTTTTTTCAAAGAAATAGATTTGGCTTTTATTGATTTTCTCTTTTCTCTGTTTTTAATTCCATTGATTTCTGGCCTTATTTTTATTGCTTAATCTTTTATTTATTGATTTCAGTTAAATTTGCTTTTTTGTAATTTACTTAGGTAGAAGTTTAGGAAATTGGTTTGAGACCTTTGTTTTGAAACATTTAATGCTATACATTTTCCTCTTAGTGTTGCTTTAGCTGCATTCCACACAATTTATATGTTGTCTATTTAACTCATTAAAATATGTTCTCCTTGTGACTTTCTCTTTGTCTAATGGGTTATTTAGAAGTGTGTTATTTCATTTCTAAAAATTTGAGCGATTTTCCAAATAACTTCTTATTGATTTCTAGTCTAATTACTTTTTAGTCAGACACATAATTTTAATATTTTCAATTATTTTAAATCTGTCCAGGTTTGTTTTATGGCTCAGAATACGGTCTATTCATACTCTATGTTTATCATACTTAGTTTCACTACAGAAATATTCATATGCTTCACTACAGAAATATTCATATGATTGATTTCCTGGGGTTTCCCCAGCCTCCACTATAGGTGTTATATAATACACAGTATATGCACCATGTAATCTTCCTAAAACCTGAAAAACTGTGAATTCTAAAACACATCTGGTTTCAGGGATTTGGTATAATTGTGGACTGATTTCTTGGTTATATTATGCATGTGATCCAGAATATGTTTATATTGTTTTTAGATTATCATTGACATAAAAACACCTAAATTAAGAAATTCATAGGAAAACTTTAAGACTCTAAAGAATATTTCCCTAGACCATGGAGGCCATGGTTCCCAGCCAAAAAACTTAGCAATGATGAATTTATGATATAATAGTGTTGAGCTTTCTTTGGCTCTAGCTGCTTTTCTTAGAAGAGACCTCCTTTGAAGTGCTAAACTATCTGACAGGCAAATTTGGGTGGCACTTTTTGTTCTGGGTTTTCTTGGATATGATCAGAATTGTCAAAGGCGATTTTACTGCTTTTCTGTGATGAGTACTAAAAATTTCAAGGACAGCCCTGAGGAGATAGAGAAGATAAACAGTTCATGACAAATATCAATCTCATTCTAGATCAGAACTATCTTGCTTATTGAAATCCTATAATTATCTATTGAAACCAAGAAATTGCTTATCAAAACCAAGAAAGTTGGCAGTTTTAGAATAAATTCTTACCAACAGTATTCCCAAATCTGTAGTAATGAACCAGAGGAAACGAGTACATTTAAGTGTCCTTACAATTGCAAACCTCAGCCCAGATTTAAACAATGCCAGTCTTTATAAAAAAATATTATCGAATGGAAATGATAAATCAATGGGGCTTCAATTTTGTAGGATTAGGGGAAAAGCCTCAAGATCAGCAAGTAGGAGTTAAATTAGTAAATTCAATAGATAACGTGTAGGTCAGCCAAACCCACAAGCAGGAGGCAGACAATGCAGGTACAGAAAGCAGCAAAGCTCTGACACAGTTGGCATTCTTTTAACCACAAGAATCTGAAGAATCAAGAGAATTGTGGGAAACTGACTAGAGATCCTGAAGGTTGATGCCACAACTTCTCTGCACATTTTCCACTCCTGGTCACCCAGGAACAAAGACTCCCACCTTATTTCAATGACATTATAAAACGAAATTCATATGATAATGAGGAAAACAGTAATCGGGGGTGGACCAGAAGATCATCTGGTTAGTTCTATCTTGACAGAGTCTTGATCACAAGGTTAGGTTTGATGTCATTAAGGGGAAGAATATTAAAAATTACTTTTAACTGGGTGCTACCGATATATTGCTTCTTCTCATGGAATCTGGGTGGACTCCATGTTAAATAATAAAAGTGATGTGGTTATGAACTCAAGTGGAATGACCTTATCTACTCTTAGATCCCTGCTTAGAAGAAAAAGTTTAGGAAGCTAAGATTCAGGACTAGAACCAGATGGATGCCCGATTTCCTGGTGCTCGGTGCAAGGCAGTGGATGGGTGTCAGTGACTCTTATTGCTGAAATAGCCCTATCTCTTTATGCTTGGGCTGGGAAGATGGGTGGCACACAGAAAGTCAGAGTCTACACAGCATTCTTGACTGGGCACTCATATTTCACTTATATTTTGCCTAGATTAAAAAAAAAAAAAAACTAGATCAGGACTTAATCAAAAACAAGTTACTAGAGAGTTCTTGAGCAAGATGGCAGAGGAGTAGGAGACCTAAGTTTCGTCTGGTCCCAGGAATTCAGCTAGATAGGGATTCAAGCCATTCTGAACACCTACGAACTCAACAGGAGATCGAAGAAAAGAATAACAGCAACTCTCTGAACAGAAGAGTGACCACTTTCTGGAAGGTAGGATATGGGGAGAAGTGAATCCAAGGTGATATATGGGAGGATAGACCACGGGGGGAGGGAGCCTCCATCAGCCACTACCGGCAAGTGATAGAGGAGCAGAGCACAAAATCGGAACTTTTAGAAGTCGGCTCTGCTGAGGGATGTCACTCCAGTGGCTAAGTGGGGGGTGGAACCTGCACTGGGACAGTGTGGTCTCAGGACCCTCAGGGTCACAGAAAGACTGGGGGTGCCTGAGTGAGGCAGAGCTCCCAGGGATCGGAGTGGGGAAGCCAGCTGCAGAGATGGAGCCGAGGAGCAGGCTCTCAGCTTGGGGTTGCCATAAACTGTGATCCGCGGCACAGTCGGGCCTCTGCTCCTCCAGCAGGGACCCAACAAGTGGCAGATCCGGGGAGACTCCCCTTCCTCCCCCAGGAGGAGTGGCGTGGGAGCACACTGTAGGGATCTGCTGGGTTTGGAGACTTCACACGGAGTCATGTGCCAGGGATAGAAACGCACGGTCACAGGCCAAGTGAGCACAGAGTATGGCCGGAGACCAGGGAGACGGGAGTGATTGACTGCTTTTCTCTGAGGGTGCACTGAGGAGCGGGGCCCCGAGTTCCTCGGCTCCTCCGGGGTGGAGATTGGGAGGCCGCCATTTTCACTCTTGTCCCCCAAAGCTGTATGGAAAGCTTGCAGGGAACAAAAGCTCCCGAGAGCAAACCTGAGCAGATTATTTAGCCCGGACTGGCAAGAGCGGGGCAATTCCGCCTCCGGCAAAGACATTCGGGAACCACAGCAACAGGCACCCCCGCCCAGAAGATCAGCAAGAACAGCCAGCCAAGACCAAGTTTACCGATCAATGAGAACGGCAGAACTCCAGCGCTAGGGGAACACTGCACATAAAATTCATGGCTTTTTTCCCATGTTCTTTAGTCTTTCAAAGTTAATTTTTTTTAATTTTCCTTTTTTCTTTTTCCCTTTTTCAACCAACATCTTATCAATCCCTTTTTAAAAAATCTTTTTTTATTTTTCATTTTTAGAGTCATATTCTATCCCTTCATAGTAGTTAACCTTATTTTTGGTATATATATAAGTTGTTCTCTCTTTAAAATTTTGGGATACGGTTTCTTCTAACAGACCAAACTATACCCTAAATCTCTAGTGTATGGCTTTGTTCTAGTCTCCTGCCTGATCACATTCTCTACCCCCCCTTTTTAATTCCTTTTCTTTCTTTTTTCAACCAACTTCTTATCAATTCCTTTTATAAAATCTTTTATAATTTTCCTCTGTACAGTCATATTCCATCCCTTCATCGTATTTAGCCTTATTTTTGTAAATATGTAAGTTTTTCTTTCTTTAAAATTTTGGGAGGCACTTTCTTCTAAAAGACCAAAATGCGCCCCAAATCTAGTGTGTGGCACTGATCTATGCACCAGCCTGATCATATCTGATCATATTCTTTTTTTTTAATCTTTTTCTTTTTTTTTTCTTTCCATTTCTTTTCTCCCAGTTTCAGGTCTCTTCTGATTTGTTTAGTGTATATTTTTCTGGGGTCGTTGTTACCCTGTTAGCATTTTGTTCTCTCATTCATCTATTCTCCTCTGGACACAATGACAAGATGGAAAAAATCACCTCAACAAAAAGAACAAGAGGCAGTACCGACTGCCAGGGACCTAATCAGTACGGACATCAGTAAGACGTTGGAACTAGAGTTCAGAATGACGATTATAAAGATACTAGCTGGGCTTGAAAAAAGCATGGAAGATATTAGAGAAACCCTTTCTGGAGAAATCAAAGAACTAAAATCTAACCAAGTCGAAATCAAAAAGGCTATTAATAAGGTGCAATAAAAAATGGAGGCTCTAACTGCTAGGATAAATGAGGCAGAAGAGAGAATTAGTGATATAGAAGGCCAAATGATGGAGAATAAAGAAGCTGAGAAAAAGAGAGATAAACAATGACTGGATCACGAGGGCAGAATTCGAGAGATAAGTGATACCATAAGATGAAACAATATTAGAATAATTGGGATCCCAGAAGAAGAAGAAAGAGAGAGAGGGGCAGAAGGTATATTGGAGCAAATTATAGCAGAGAACTTCCCTAATTTGGGGAGGGAAACAGGCATCAAAATCCAGGAGGCACGGAGAACCCCCCTCAAAATCAATAAAAATAGGTCAACACCCCAACATCTAATAGTAAAACCTACGAGTCTCAGAGACAAAGAGAAAATCCTGAAAGCAGCTCGGGACAAGAGATCTGTAACCTACAATGGTAGAAACATTAGATTGGCAACAGACCTATCCACAGAGACCTGGCAGGCCAGAAAGGACTGGCATGATAGATTCAGAGCACTAAATGAGAAAAATATGTAGCCAAGAATACTATATCCAGCTAGGCTGTCATTGAAAATAGAAGGAGAGATAAAAAGCTTCCAGGACAAACAAAAACTAAAGGAATTTGCAAACACAAAACCAGACCTACAAGAAATATTGAAAGGGGTCCTCTAAGCAAAGAGAGAGCCTAAAAGTAACATAGACCAGAAAGGAACACAGATAATATACAGTAACAGTCACCTTACAGGCAATACAATGGCACTAAATTCATATCTTTCAATAGTTACCCTGAATGTAAATGGGCTAAATGCCCCAATCAAAAGACACAGGCTATCAGATTGGATTAAAAAAACAAGACCCATTGATATGCTGTCTGCAAGAGACTCATTTTAGACCCAAAGACACCCCCAGATTGAAAGTGAGGGGGTGGAAAACCATTTACCATGTTAATGGACAGCAAAAGAAAGCTGGGGTGGCAATCCTTATATCAGACAAATTAGATTTTAAATGAAAGACTATAGTACGAGATGAGGAAGGACACTATATCCTACTTAAAGGGTCTATCCAACAAGAAGATCTAACAATTGTAAATATCTATGCCCCTAACATGGGAGCAGCCAATTATATAAGCCAATTAATAACAAAAGCAAAGAAACACATCGACAACAATACAATAATAGTGGGGGACTTTAACACCCCTCTCACTGAAATGGACATATCATCTAAGCAAAAGATCAACAAGGAAATAAAGACTTTAAATGACACACTGGACCAAATGGATTTCACAGATATATTCAGAACATTCCATCCCAAAGCAACAGAATACACATTGTTCTCTAGTGCTCATGGAACATTCTCCAGAATAGATCACATCCTAGGTCACAAATCAGGTCTCAATCGGTACCAAAAGACTGGGATCATTCCCTGCATATTTTCAGACCACAATTATAGCAGAGAACTTCCCTAATTTGGGGAAGGAAACAGGCATCAAAATCCAGGATTTTAGATGCTTTGAAACTAGAACTCAATCACAAGAAGAAAGTCAGAAAGAATTCAAATACATGGAGGCTAAAGAGCATCCTACTAAAGAATGAATGGGTCAACCAGGAAATTAAAGAAGAATTAAAAAAACTCATGGAAACAAATGAAAATGAAAACACAACTGTTCAAAATCTTTGGGATGCAGCAAAGGCAGTCCTAAGAGGAAAGTATATAGCAATACAAGCCTTTCTCAAGAAACAAGCAAGGTCTCAAATACACAACCTAACCCTACACCTAAAGGAGCTGGAGAAAGAACAGCAAATAAAGCCTAAACCCAGCAGGAGAAGAGAAATAATAAAGATTAGAGCAGAAATCAATGAAATAGAAACCAAAAGAACAGTAGAACAGATCAACCAAACTAGGAGCTAGTTCTTTGAAAGAATTAATAAGATTGATAAACTCCTGGCCAGACTTATCAAAAAGAAAAGAGAAATGACCCAAATAAATAAAATCATGAATGAAAGAGGAGAGATCACAACCAATTCCAAAGAAATACAAACAATTATAAGAACATATTATGAGCAACTATATGCCAACAAATTAGAAAATCTGGAAGAAATGGATGCATTCCTAGAGATGTATAAACTACCAAAACTGAACCAAGAAGAAATAGAAAACCTGAACAGAACTGTAACCACTAAGGAAATTGAAGCAGTCATCAAAAATCTCCCAACAAACAAGAGCCCAGGGCCAGATGGCTTCCCAGGGGAATTCTACCAAACATTTAAAGAAGAATTAATACCTATTCTTCTGAAACTGTTCCAAAAAATAGAAATAGAAGGAAAACTTCCAAACTCGTTTTATGAGGCCACCATTACCTTGATCCCCAAACCAAACAAAGACCCCATCAAAAAGGAGAATTACAGACCAATATCCCTGATGAACATGGATGCAAAAATTCTCACCAAAATACTAGCCAATAGGATCCAACAGTACATTAAAAGGATTATTCACCACGACCAAGTGGGATTTATCCCTGGGCTGCAAGGTTGGTTCAACATTGCAAATCAATCAATGTGATGCAATACATTAATAAAAGAAAGAACAAGAACCATATGATCCTCTCAATAGATGCAGAAAAAGCATTTGACAAAGTACAGCATCCTTTCTTGATCAAAACTCTTCAGAGTATAGGGATAGAGGGTACATACTCAATATCATAAAAGCCATCTATGAAAAACCTACAGCAAATATCATTCTCAATGGGGAAAAACTGAGAGCTTTCCCCTTAAGGTCGGAACACGGCAGGGATGTCCACTATCACCACTGCTATTCAACACAGTATTAGAAGTCCTAGCCACAGCAATCAGACAACAAAAAGAAAGAAAAGGCATCCAAATTGGCAAAGAGGAAGTCAAACTCTCACTCTTTGCAGATGATATGATACTTTATGTGGATAACCCAAAAGACTCCACCCCAAAACTGCTAGAACTCATACAGGAATTCAGTAAAGTGGCAGGATATAAAATCAATGCACAGAAATCAGTTGCATTTCTATACACCAACAATAAGACAGAAGAAAGAGAAATTAAGGAGTCGATCCCATTTACAAGTGCACCCAAAACCATAAGATACCTAGGAATAAATCTAACCAAAGAGGCAAAGGATCTGTACTCAGAAAACTATAAAATACTCATGAAAGAAATTGAGGAAGACACAAAGAAATGGAAAAACGTTCCATGCTCATGGATTGGAAGAACAAATATTGTGAAGATGTCAATGCTACCTAGAGCAATCTGCACATTCAGTGCAATCCCTATCAAAATACCATCAACTTTTTTCAAAGAAATGGAACAAATAATCCTAAAATTTGTATGGAACCAGAAAAGACCCTGAATAGCCAGAGGAATGTTGAAAAAGAAAAGCAAAGCTGGCGGCATCCCAATTCCGGACTTCAAGCTCTATTACAAAGCTGTCATCATCAAGACAGCATGGTACTGGCACAAAAACAGACACAAAGATCAATGGAACAGAATAGAGAGCCCAGAAATGGACCCTCAACTCTATGGTCAACTAATCTTTGACAAAGCAGGAAAGAATGTCCAGTGGAAAAAAAGACAGTCTCTTCAACAAATGGTGTTGGGAAAATTGGACAGCCACATGCAGAAGAATGAAACTGGACCATTTCCTTACACCACACACAAAAATAGACTCTAAATGGTTGAAAGACCTCAATGTGAGACAGGAGTCCATCAAAATCCTAAAGGAGGAGGAGGACACAGGCAGCAACCTCTTTGACCTCAGCCACAGCAACTTCTTCCTAGAAACATCGCCAAAGGCAAGGGAAGCAAGGGCAAAAATGAACTATTGGGACTTCATCAAGATAAAAAGCTTTTGCACAGCAAAATAAACAGTCAACAAAATCAAAAGACAACCGACAGAATGGGAGAAGATATTTGCAAATGACATAGCAGATAAAGGGCTAGTATCCAAAATCTATAAAGAACTTATCAAACTCAACACCCAAAGAACAAATGATCCAATCAAGAAATGGGCAGAAGACATGAACAGACATTTTTCCAAAGAAGACATCCAAATGGCCAACAGACACAAGAAAAAGTGCTCAACATTGCTCAGCATCAGGGAAATCCAAATCAAAACCTCAATGAGATATCACCTCACATCAGTCAGAATGGCTAAAATTAACAAGTCAGGAAATGACAGATGTTGGTGGGGATGTGGAGAAAGGGGAACCCTCCTACACTATTGGTGGGAATGCGAGCTGGTGCAGCCACTCTGGAAAACAGTATGGAGGTTCCTCAAAAAGTTGAAAATAGAGCTACCATACAACCCAGCAATTGCACTACTGGGTATTTGCCCCAAAGATACAAATCTAGTGATCCAAAGGGGTACGTGCACCCCGATGTTTATAGCAGCAATGTCTACAATAGCCAAACTATGGAAAGAGCCAAGATGTCCATCAACAGATGAATGGATAAAGAAGATGTGGTATATATATATATATACAATGGAATATTACGCAGCCATCAAAAGGAATGAAATCCTGCCATTTGCAAAGATGTGGATGGAACTGGAGGGTATTAGGCTGAGCGAAATCAGTCAATCAGAGAAAGACATGTATCATATGGTCTCACTGATATGAGGAATTCTTAATCTCAGGATTCCTGGAGTGGTGGGGGGTGGGAGGGATGCGGTGGCTGGGTGATAGACATTGGGGAGGGTATGTGCTATGGTGAGTGCTGTGAATTGTGTAAGACTGTTGAATCACAGACCTGTACCTCTGAAACAAATAATACATTATATGTTAAAAAAAAAAAAAGAAGATAGTAGGAAGGGAAAAATGAAGGGGGGGAAATCGGAGGGGGAGATGAACCATGAGAGACTATGGACTCTGAGAAACAAACTGAGGGTTCTAGAGGGGAGGGAAGTGGGGGGATGTGTTAGCCTGGTGATGGGTATTAAAGAGGGCATGTACTGAATGGAGCACTGGGTGTTATACACAAACAATGAATCATGGAACATTACATCAAAAACTAATGATGTAATGTATGGTGATTAACATAACATAATAAAATAAAAAATACAAGTTACTAAACTCAACCTTTAGTAGGGATGCAACTTAGAAAATCCTGTTCCGATTCCACTTCCATTTCAAATTTAGGAAACACGCACACTTGTTTGTCTCAGTCTCCTCCATATAGAAATTAAACTACTGGGGCAGAATGGAGGTTTGCTTAAGTAAAAAGTAGGAATGCATAAAATGCTTTGAAGAGAGAAGAAGGCCAAGTCAGTGCTGCAGGCAGTCATGACCAGAATTCTTAAGCCCTGTGAGAAATCAAGCTGTGCACAATTCTGTTCTAGCACTGGCTATTCTTACGTGCAGGAAGTGACCACTTCAAGTGAAGGCAAAGTTCAGCTTTCCAAGCTGAGCTATACACCTGAATGCTTTGGGAACTTGTCTTCATTTTATTTTCCTTCAAAACCTTACAGCCTGCTGACCAGGTAAAATAATAGAACATATGGTCTTTATTTAATTCCTTCGTGCTTACCGCCAAGACAAGAGGAGGTTGAAGATCTCTTGGCTGTCTCCAATGCTTTCCTTTAATCTTACTTTATTTACTAAGAGCTAATAAAAAATCCAAAGTGCTTAACTCTCAAGTGTTGTTTTTCTTCTGGGCATTGGTATTTGATTTGTTCCTTGGCCTGAATCCCCCGCTCTTTTTACTGCTGAATGTGCCATTGTGAACCTTCTTTTTAATGCTGTGTTCATTTTCCTTTCTTTGATATATTTTCAGCTTCCAAAAGTTTGTCTTCTTCCACTCTTATTCAAACTAATTTAAATTTTAAAATAGAATCACATTGGATTTATAAAGTAAAATAATTAAATTATAAAATAATATTTATATGAAAACTTTTGGAGAAGAGGAGAAAATCACTTATCTTGCTGCCCAACTGCAATAGCTCTTTATTATTCTCTTTTAATATAAGCATTGTATTTTGCATGCTGACAGTCAGAGTGCATAGAATTCTGCCCAAATGTCTTTCATTCCATATTATCCTATCACTGGGGTTCCATGTCTGCTAATTCTGCAGATCAGATAGATATTAGATATTAGATAAATAATATATAGATACAGATATATAGATATTAGATATTCCAGTTGACATTGCCTCAATTGATGTAGCCACCCTGCTATCAGTAGGATATTTAGATTGATAGTATCTGTTTCTACGGCTGTGCTCACAAGGACAGGAACTTTGTAAAGCAATCAAACCTGCAACAAATTAACATGTAAGGGCTAATAACGTGTGAGGCTTTGGATATGAAAATGACAAGTTATAAAAACTTTGTGACACATAATTCAACAAGAACAGCTCTCTGGTTATTTTCAGGACACACAACTGTAGACTGGGGAAATGAGCACAGATATGACTGGAGTATCAGCATTCTTAAAAAAATACTAATGTAATTATCCATCACCAAAGAGTCAATTTCCTGCCATATCTTTTCTGAAATTTATTCCTGAAAATGTGCTTCTTGATATATCCAACTCCCAGGTGAAACTAATTATATCTATATCAAAACCTTTAATATTTGTACAAGATAAATATTTCCTTATCAATTACATAGTGAGTGGCCTTTTTAATATATTCCCACATTCTAATATTCACACATTCTGGTATTTTATTTGGAGCTTTAAAAAAATTGAATTGCTTTTGTAAGCGGTTTGTATTTCTCTACAGACAATAAAAACTGAGAATAAGAACTTAATAAATCTAAATGCATCATTACTATCAAGCCTGATCACCTTGTTTTTGATAACCAGGAAATTGTAAAATAGATAAAAACATGCTCTTAGCCCTTTGTAAATTACTCACTGCACTACCTCTTTTTCAATATTGTGCTTCTTAGTCTGGATATCAATTTTCTTTCTCTTAGAAATTCTTTTAATTTGTTAGTAAAATACTTAAAATATATAGAAATCCTTAAGATTCTTGATATAGTCAATTCCTAGTCAAACACATTTTACCAATACCAAAACCCTTTAACAGTGTTACTAATTACTTCTTCCTTACTCATTCTATTTTAATATCTTTTTTCTCTTTTAATACATTTTTCTTAAATTCTATTTTATAATATATTAATATGCCTGTTTTGTTTCGCTTTTGTAAATTGGTGTTCCTTTTTTTTTTTAAAAATCCCTTTATTTTAAAATATTTTATTTTATGTGTTTCTCTTGTGAGCAGCATATAGGTATATTTTATTTCTTATCCAGTCTCACAATGTTCATACTGAGTAAGTATATCAAACTTTTTGCATTTATTTTTATGGACAACTTAAATTGATATTATCTTCTCTCTTTTTTTCTTTTTTCTTTGCTACTCTTTTTGTTTTCCTTTTCTGACTTTTGTGGGATTAAAGACTTTTTTTTTAATCTGTTCTTTTTTGAAAAAGATGTGGTTTGCATTTATATTATTTCAGGGGCTACTCATACATTTGAACATACAAGGCAATTCTCCATTTTTTTAAACAACTTTAAGGTTATTTGATAGTCCCACTCTTTCCCAAAACACATCAAGAATTTTAATGCCTTAAATACCCATAGAAACTTCCACCCCCTCTCTTTTTATTATTGTTTATACTTTTATCTCTTTCCGAAAATAAACTTATTGCTTGTCAGTTATGTCTATTTATACATTTTATTTGTTTCTTGTACCCCACATTTTCTTCTGGGTTTACATTTCTTCATGTAGAAGCCACTCCTTGTTACTTTAGTGAGGGTCTTTGGTAGGGGGCAAATTCACTTAGTCTTTGTGTAACCGAAAATGTCTTTATTTTGCTTTTGCTTTTGAATGATAGTTAACTGGGTATAAAGCCCTAGGTTGACTTTTACCATCAGCACTTTGAGGCTATTAATTCATTGTCTTCTGGCATCTATTTCCAATTATGAAGAGATGTGCTGGGTGTCTCACCTACAATAGTCTGTTCTCTGACTTCTCTCTGGCAGCTCTTAAGACCTTTGGTAGTTCTGTTCATGTTCTTCATGTTCTGTAGTTTCATTACAATGTGCATAGGTATGGATTTACTTCCATTTATTCTCCTTAATACTTGGGGCATTCTTTTAAATTTAGGACTTATGTATTTCTCCAATGTAGATATTTTTCAACTCTTATAACAGTTGTTTCCTCCATTCTCAGCTCCCCACTTTTCTGACTCTACCCCAAAAGGGTTGTGGGGGCATTGTGGTACCTTGTTACAGCCTGGTAAAGGTGGAAATCTAAGCTTTCACCCTGCCTTCGGTGGTGAGGGTGGGGGTGAAGCCACAGTCTTTTCTGTGATGTTTGGCTATAGTAGAGTAGTTAGTGTCTAAAAGTTCCTTTTGTTGCCAGTTTGCCCTCTTCCTGGTCCTTTGGCTAGAGAAAGAAGGCTTTTCTTAGGCTTTTTTGTCTGTGCCTCTTGGCATTTCCAGGTGTCCAGGCTGATGCAAAAAGAAAACCTCAGGTTCTGAGGTCCCTATTCAGACTGCCTTCTTTCCTCCACTTTTCAAAGTATTGCTGTGTTTGTTTTATGTGTAATGTTCTAGGTTTTTACTTCTACTTACCTGGAGAAACAGGGAAAGGGATGTCTACGGTATCTCCCTGGAAACAAAACCTATGTGCTTTAAAGTCTTTTTTTGTTTAAGATTTTATCTATTTGAGAGAGACAGAGATACTGAGAGAGAGCACAAGCAGGGAGGAGAGGGAGAAGCAGGCTCCCTGCTGAGCAGGGAACCCAATGCTGGGCTCGATCCCAGGACCCTGGGATCATGACCTGAACTGAAGGCAGATGCTTAACCAACTGAGCCCCCTTTTTAAAGTCTTTGTCAGCCTTCTCTAGAAATTAATTTTAGGTGTGAAGAACTTAAAATATTGATTTAATTATTATTTTGGCCATGTTCCTTACATTGGATTTCTTAACTTGTTTATACATTTTGATTCGCAAGCTCATTTGGAGAAGGAGATTTTGTTTTATGTGTGTCTCTCTCTCTCCCTCTCTTTCTCTCTCTCTCTCAATGATCACCTTTCTCTTTGTAGTATCTTTTGTTGTTTCTTTCTCCAGACCCTAGACTACAACTCTAGAACCAGGTTTAAAATGTAATTCAGGGCCTATGCCCTTTGCAGTGAGATAGAGTTACCACAGACCTGGGCCCCAAGCTATCTGGTAATTTGGTTAAGCTCCTAGTTTGCCAGCTATCCCTGAGTCCTTCCACTGGCTTGGCCCACAGGTAACTGTGAGTTATGGCCCTAGGCAGTGAGTGACAGAAAGGTTTTAAGTCTCCTTTCATTAGTCAGGGGAGAGGAAATCCCTTATCAGACCTAGCTGTAAGCAACAAGCCTATCCTAGTGCATCTCAAGTGGAGATGGAGAACCAGAAAGTACTTTAAGTCTCCCTTACTTTGCAGAAGTTCAACTGTCTGCTATCAGACCCAGATTCCAAGAGGTCTCTTGCTTCACCTCTACCTACCATTTCGCTTTTCTGTTATATTTCAGGACCATGGAAATGTTATTCTCGTTATGTGTGTTTTTTTAAAAAATCTTTTTGGTATCTCATTGCCATGTGCTGGGAACAGAAACTGCACCAAAGCATGAATTTACTAGACTATCTAGATGGAAAATATAAACCTTTCTTAAACATGTTTTGGAAACACTTGGGGGAAATAGTTTATAGAAGATAACAAGCTCCAAAATCCAAAATTAGCTCTGATTAAGTCAGTTTCATAATAGAACCAGTTCTTTCTAAGTGACATCATCTATTTATTAGCCATTTTGATATATAATTATGTAGTTCTCTTACATCCTCCTTTATCTCAACCCATCACCCAAAGATAACTTTCTGATAAATTGTTCTTCAGTATTGTTGGGTAAATATAAGCCAAATGTTTACAATGATTAAGCTAACTTTCTCGTAAACTTCTTTTCTCTAGTGCTAATAATTGTCTTATTTCCTTTGCTTAGTTGTCCTTTTACCTATAGTTAATTCTTCCAATACCATATAATATTATGGCAATACAGATTTCCATGCAATCAAATCTCTCAGTTCATTTATCAGTTGTTTTTTTCTCCTTTATGAAATTCCTGTCTAGAACCCTCCATCTTTGTGTTCCATTAGGACCAGTTACTTTCTTGGACTTCTGACAGTTGTCTTCTTTGAAATTTCTCTTTACCATCAACCTTCTCCTCTTTCTCGTGTTGTATCTCCTGCATCCGAGACTTCACTTTTTCTTGGTTTACTGCAGTATGACCCATGCTCCAGGAACTTCCTAAGAGAAAATGCACTAGGGATACCTTTTTAAAAATCTTTGTTTTGCTTTCATTTTAAATGAATACTTTGACTAGTATAACATTCTTGGTTGGAAATTATCCTCTCCCAGAATTTTTGGAAGTTATTTCTCCATTTCCTTCTAGCTACTGAAGTTTCTAAGTCCAAAATAGTTTTCATTCCTGATCTTTCATTTAGGACCTGATTTTTCTCCCTGGAATATTTTAGGATCTTTTTTTTTTTTTATCATTTGTGTTCTTCAATTTCACAATGATGTACTGTGATGGGGGTTTTTGTATTCTTTGAATTATACTCTTGGTGGGTCTTTTCGATCTGGAGATTCATGTACTTGAGTTCTAGAATTTTTTCTTGAATTATGCAGCAGAGACAGCTAAATTCCCATTGGAATTTTGTTGTTCCTCTTTGCTATGGTCTAAATGTTAGTGTTTCTTCAGTTTTCATATGTTGAAATCCTAACCCCCGAGGTGATATTAGGAGGTGGCACATTTGGGAGGCGATTAGGTCATGAGAGAAGAATCTGCATGAATAGGATTAGTGTCTTTATTAAACAGGCTCCAGAGTGCCTGTTAGTGCCATCCACCATGTGAGGGCATAGCAAGAAGTTGGAAGTCTGCAACGTGGAAGAGGGCCTTCACCAGAACCTGACCATGCTGGTACTCAGATCTTGGACTTCTAGTCTTCAGAACTGTGAGCAATACATTTCTGCTGCTTAGAAATCACCTAGTCGGGGCGCCTGGGTGGCTCAGTTGGTTAAGCGACTGCCTTCGGCTCAGGTCATGATCCCAGGGTCCTGGGACCAAGTCCCGCATCGGGCTCCCTGCTCAGCAGGGAGTGCTTCTCCCTCTCCCTCTGCCTGCTGTTCCCCCTGCTTGTGCTTGTTCTCTCTGTGTCAAATAAATAAAATCTTAAAAAAAAAAAAGAAAGAAATCACCTAGTCTATGGTATTTTTGTTATAGCATACCGAATGGACTAAGAGAGAAAATGGAATTTTGTTTTTCCCCTTCCAAAGGGAAGCAGAGCTGAAATGGCCGATTGGGATGGTCCACACTCCCAGAGTTTTATAGCTCAAGTGATGTGTTAGTAATTCCTTTGGCCAAGATGTGAGGAACAAAAGAGAGATTGTAAGTGGGGTATGGTTTGGGGTCCTATCTAATTGGTCTTTCTACAGAATAGAAGGATCCCAGCAAAAGATAACCTGGATTACTAGGGTATCTCACTTTGGGGTTTTCCTGAAAACAGAGCCTGATCTAATGATGTGAGTGGAGTTAATTTGGGAGATGATATTCGAAGCAGAAGCGAAGGAACGAGGAGAGTGGAACAGGGAAAGGAGAAAAAGCCAAAAAAGAATGAGTTACTGAGTTGGTAAACAGTGTAGACAACTGGGGCACAAGCCCAATTAAGACCATCTGGAGAACTAGTAGGACAGATCTCAGAAATGTCACATCAAGTGAAACGGAAGTAAAGCCAAAAAAAAAAAAAGGAACTAAAACAATTTATCTATTGACTCTCACTGCCCTTTTATAATAAGGGTCACCTCTGCGAGCATTAACATCTCTCTTACACTTCAGGGCAGTGGCTGTTCAAGGCCTAAAGGGTCTCTCTCTGCTTTGGAGAGAGCCCCTAGAAGCCAAACAAGGAGATGCTGAGACTGAGATGTAGCATGCTGGTAGAATGCATGGAATGTTTATCCCAGCTTCAGGGAGATCAGTTAGACTAAGAGCACATAGTGAAAGATACCATGAGGATCTGATATACAGGGCTGGTAGAAGGAGATGACAGAAGTGACCAAATAGAAGAGAGAAGCACCTGCCTAACTCAAGGGCATCAAGGTCAGAGGGTTCAAGCAGAGATCCTCCAAGAAGTCCTCAAAAAGGCCCACATGACAAAAAAACAAAACAAAACAAAAAAACAGCTTTAAACATCTGCCAGGCATAGAGAAAGCAAAGCCAGCACTCCTTTCCCATTCCTTTTGCTATTCCTCCTCATGCCCAGATCCTTGAGCCATCTGGCCAACATGCTAGGGAACTAGGGAAGGGGAGAAGTCCAAGTCTGTGCCCCCTTTCTCCACAGGAGGCTTCAAGCCTAGGAAAGTGATGAAGTGCTGAGCCTTTAAATCAAAGTTTAGAGTTTTCATTAATATCCTGGATTGGATACTGATTTGCAAACCAAGACTGTTTGTAACTCTCTATAACCATAAGAGCTACATGTTACCTAATAATGAGCAGAAAAGTTTTTATCTTGGGGCAGGAGACATTCAACTTTCCAAATAAAGTGTGGGAGATAAAGTTGCATTTTGATGGCAGCATTGGTTGTTCTTATTTGATCTACATGTGTCAGGCCATTTTAATGAAATAAACTTCATCTTTGCTTTTTTCCCCCTAGGTGGCCATATTTTCCAAAATGCAAAAGGTGGTGAAGGATACGGCAGAGAGGACGTTTGGCGTGAGGCTATGAGAAAGAACCCAAAGTCCTAACCGCTGCTCCTAAGGCTTGGTGTTGGTCCCGAGCCTGCTTATGCCTCTCAGTCATGTAATACCCTCCTCCTCAAATTCTATGCTCCAGCCTCACTGAGATTCTGTCACTGCCTGCAGGGAACTATAACGGAGCTCCTCCCCAGTACTTCATATCGCTCTTCTGTCTCCTCTCCCCCCACCTCCCACCTTTTCTTTGACACCACCTAATTACTTATTACTCACTAGATCTCAGCTTAAATGTTGCCTCCTCCAGGAAGACCTCCACCCCGCCCAAGCATCCAAGTTTACATCACGTGTCCTTCAGGTGCTAATATATCTCCTGATGCTCCATCCTTCCTAGCACCTATCGCTACCACATTTCCTTGTTTACTTTGCAGTGCACTCTGTGCCCTCACTCACTACCACAATCTCTGTAAGAGGCAGTTCACATCTGCAGCCTGGTTCACATCTGCAGCCCCAGAAGCTAGCATAGGGTTAGGCATATACAGGGAACGCCTGTCAAATGAAATAATTTGTATGTATATATTCATAAAAAGATCTGACAAATACACACAAATTAAGCCATAAATTTCTTAAAAATCAGCTTTGCAGAAAAGAATAAAATGATATGACATTGGAACCATCCTGGAAAATTCAGGATTTATGGTGGCTCTATATTCCTTATGACAGTGTTTCTCAAAGTGTGGTCCCTGGACCAGAAGCATCCCTGGGAAGCTTGTCAGAAATGCAAATTCTCAGCACCTCCCCATAGTCAGAAACTCTGAGGGGGGAGTCCAACATCTGTATTTAACAAGCCCTCCAGGACACGCTTGAGTTTGAGAACCACTGCCCTAATATTTGCAATGCCCCTCCCTGCAAAGTGCTGAAGTTATATTTGGAAGGAGGAGATGATGTCTATTAAACATCCCTGAAAACCAAGACCCATATGATCTCCTTCTTCTTGATGCCATTGAAGTTAACCATCCAGACTAAAGACCGTCCAACACAATCCATTACCAGAGGATTCAGCTGGAAAGGATTACAGGCGAGCAGCATCATCAACATCTATGAACGGGGTCCAGGTGCATGCATCTGGTACTCCTGGCTAGGAAATCACTGGATTACTTGCTTCATTTAGTTCTACATTTTAACAGTCTGACATTTTAAACTGCATGGCTGGGTTTTTAATCAGATGGGCCCATCTCTGTACCTATCTTGGCATGACAACTTACTTTGTGGGAGAGTTGAATTAGCAAGGGTGTTAAGCCTCAGGTTTGGCCAAAGGGAGAGGAAGTGATACTTGAAATGTCTGGCCAATCCATATGTGACCTCAAGATGGGAGACCAAAGCCTCCAGGTGGACAAGAACAGTGAAGAGCCATACAGAAACCATCCAGAACTTTCAGGGAGTATTTGATGATCCCTTCACCCAAGTAAGTTATATATTCTTAAAACTTTATCAAGTTCAGGGAGGTGAAAGTCTTGTATCTTAGACAGATCCTATTTTATTCCTGAGGGTCACCAATAGGACCAAAGGGACAGAACATGACACAGGAAGGAAAATGTCTTTGGAGTATGCGTGTATGTATGTACAAATAAAAAACCAAAACACAAACAAGAAACAAAACAAGAAGAGGCAAGGAACATAACATAATAGAATTAAATTAAAAAAAAAAAAAGAGCCAAGGAAAGGAAGGAAAAAGAGTGAAAATTTTCAGTTCAGGTTAACAAAGACCAAATAATAAATAAACAAATAATATACCAGACACTATGCTGGGGAGGAAAAAAAGAGAGAAGGGTAAAAATGCACTATCTTAATGCCAAAGGCTATCTCCTTACCTTCTAGAGTGGCTCTGTCCAATAAGGAAGTTGGTAGCTACATGAGGCTATTTAAATCAAAAGCAATTAAAACTAAATAAAATTAAAAATGTAGTGCCTCAGTCATACAAGCCACATTTCAGCTGTTTGCGGCCACATGTGGCTACCATATTGCACAACACAGATTAGGACACTCCCATCATCCTTGAAAGTTTTCTTGGACAGTGCTGCTCTACAAATCACCCTAAGATCAAACTTGTACTTCTTCCATCCTTCCAGGAATATCTAAATTCATAGAATATGGAAAACCAAAAGGTAAATGGCCAAGGACACAAGTAATTTTGCTTTTTTGATGAATTAGAATTCTCCCTGAAATTCAGCACAAACATGGCCTGATTTGTTTGTCCACACATCTCTCAAGCATATACTCAACCTGATTCAACAGAACAAAGGTTAACCTGAATGCCTTCTCTGGGCAAGACACTTACCTGGGCACCACTTGAAGAGTAAAGATGCACAGAATGTAGTCCCTGTTCTCCAAGGGCCATATTTGACAGAAAACGTAAGACCAGGACATAACCATGAGATAAGAAAAATAGGTATGTTGGGAGAGGTATGAACCAAGGTGTGGGTTCCCCAGCATTGCTGTGTGTATAATAGCCTTGTTAAAAATACAGATGCTGTGTATTTATAGGTCTGATTCTGCTTTTTGTTTGTTTGCTTATTCATTTGTTTTGTTTTTTAGATTCCACATATGAGTGAAATCATATGGTATGTGTCTTTCTCAGTCTGACTTATTTCATTTAGCATAACATCCTCTAAGTCCACACTGATGGTTACCAGAGGGAAGGGGTGGGGGATGAGGGATGGGAAAAATGGGTGAAGGGGAGTGGAAGATACAGGCTTCCAGTATGGAATAAATAAGTCAGGGAAATAAAAGGTACATAGGGAATATCGTCAAAGATACTGTAATAGCATTGAATGGTGTCAGATGGTAGCTACATTTGTGGTAAGCACAGCATAATGAACAGACATGTTGAATCACTATGTTGTGCACCTGAAACTAATGCAACATTGTGTATCAACTATACTTAAATTTTAAAAATGGAAAAAAAAAATACAGATGCTCCAGCCCCATCTGAAGAGAGGAATATCCTTTGGCTCTGGGAGAGGCTTCCAGCCACAGACATGTACCTCCTTCATGGAGGCAGACACCTGCAAGATGGCTTTTGGGTACAAAGAGATAGGACAGTATAGGAGAATGAGCATTCTCTTACAGGTCAAGAGAAGGAGGACTTATAAACTAGCTTTGGTGCAGATATTTGTGTGTTGTCGATCAAACCACTTCAGCAATTTAACTAGTGACTATTGTCAAAACGTCTCCATCACGATTTGTCTTTGAATCTCCAAAAGCCAAAGGAATAGTTTAAAATCTTGAGTCGGAAAATGAACTCAGGAGTTACTGAGACCTATTAACTCCATTCAATTGGTGACAGACGAATCATCTATAATATTTATCAAGCTATTAATTAATATAAGGGGATCAGCAATCCTCAAGGGAAGAGCATACTTTTAATAGATAGAACAACTCTATATAGGAAACCATTATATATGGTTAATATAGGAAAGCATTCTTGGGGATTGAAATATGTAAAGCTGAGAGTAGCTGGCAAATATCATGGCCCAAGGTGCTGCACTTAATCAGATGGCAAAAATGCTGAGACTCTTAGCTAGTCAGTAACTTTCTGAGCCCACATTGTCAATGGATATCTCTTGGCTCATCCCTTGGCAGTAATGGCTTTAACATCAATGGCTGACTGACTTGGGACAGGGAGATGGACACCCCTCCTGTGTTTGAGCAAAACCAGAGAAATCAGCAGTAAGTTTATAGTTGATTTTGATAACATCATAGCCTAAAAAGCACATCAGTAGTAAAACTTTAACTTTTCCATTCCCATCCTAGGTTTCTTTTTGTCCATCTATTGTGGGATATTGCAAACTCATTCCTTCCTTCCTTTCTTCCCTACTTCCTCCTTCCTTCCCATCTTTCTTTCTTTTCTATTTATTTTTTAAATATTGGAGATGAAAGGGATTGCTTTTTTCTTAACAGGCCAAGGCAGGTAAAGAACAAGAATGGTGATTCACTCAAGGCTGTCTTAATTTCCTTTGTTTGAACCTATCCCATCACCACCACCAAAATGCCTTCTTTAATGACAAACAATTTCCTGCTATACCAGACTCCAAGACTTTAATACTTGTGAAGGGCCATGCAAATGTTAGATTTGTAAGTCATATGCAATTGTTCCAAGGAATTTTTATTGAGTTTCATTGGACATGCAGGCTAAAATACAATTTCTGGCTTTTATTAGACTCTAAAAGTCTATGTTTCAACTAACTCAACAAAGGAAAATTTGGGTGCAATACATAGCAAATGGGAGGCAAGACCATCATGTACTGGTTAGACACTGCTCAGCTCCAGGGAGAGCCATTCACAAAGTCTTCAAAGTGAATAGTGTCCCTGGGAGTTGTACCTGCCCAACTGTTCATGACATCCTTAGCTGAAAGCTTTCTATAGAATTATCATAGGTTATTTGTTCACTCAATTAAGTACTTATTGGGTGCTTATCATATATAGGTTCTGTATTAGACCCTGGTGAGCAAGGCTGATTAAATCTCTGTCTTCATGGAGCCAATACTATATTAGGAGAGTCAATGCGGCACCTGGGTGGCTCAGTCGTTAAGTGTCTGCCTTTGGCTCAGGTCATGATCCCAGGGTACTGGGATCAAGCCCTGCATCGGGCTCCCTGCTCCATGGGAAGCCTGCTTCTCCCTCTCCCACTCCCCCTGCTTGTGTCCCCTCTCTTGCTGTGTCTCTCTCTGTCAAAAAAATAAACAAAATCTTTAAAAAAAAAAAAAAGGAGAGTCAAATAATTAAGCAAGCACTCATAATGGAAACATGGTAAGTACTGTGATACAAGAAATAAAGGATGCCATGGAGCAGAGAGGAGGGAGTTCCTTTGGGAAGGGGTTGGGGGAAATTCCTAGAGGAATTGGTGGTTATTTTGCAATATTAGCAATGAACAGGAACTAGGCCAAGTGAGTGGATATGATTGGGATGGGGTAGAGGTTGGGGGTGCTGAGGAGAGAACATTCCAGGAAGAACATTATGCATGCGAAGGACTGAATAAGGTGTGGTACACTGAGTCATCAGCTACTTGCTGATGCCAGTTTTGTTGGAACCAAGTGCACTTGTCCAAGTGACCATGGATCCTGCTCAGGAAAGATGTCATCTCTATGCAGTCACCTGGACAGTTGTGCTTTGCCTCTGTCTGGTGACCCTTGTCTCTGATCTTAGGTTTGTTTGAAAGTAATCAGGGTACTTTACTCCCTACTCGACTGTGAGAGCCCACTGAGAACAGAGACAATCTTAGCTCCCAATGTCCTGTTATTCTGTCTCTGCATGTGGTAGGTGTCCAATGAATATGGAGAGAAAAGAATTAAACCATCATCTAACTTAAAGTAAATCAATGTGAGATAGGGACTTGGGGATTTTATTTTTCCTTTTTCCAAGCTTTCAATTAAGTTAAACCAACAAAGACATTTAACCCAGGCAGACACTGAGCCTGGTTTTTCTGATTTCAGTTGTGCTGTTAGTGAACACATAAAGAGTAGATTCCTGATATTGTAATATGACAGAGAAGAACATTTAAACAAATAATGATATTTGCAGCAAAAGACTCATGATCTCACGTTTTGACTCCAATCTTATAAACACTTGAAAGTAGCTTTATAGGTGTCTTGGGCTAATTCTGAGAGAGCATATAGTTCTTGTGCAGTCATTGGAAAGAAAACACAGTATCCTGTTCCAATAAAAGTTTCAGACACGGCAGTAAATCAGGCTCCCCTTTCAGAATGCAACATTAGGCCATCAGTTTGGGCATAACATTTGGTAATATCATTGAGACACTGAAAGCAATCGTCATAACCCACATGTATCCAATGTTCCAAGGGCAGCTTTATGTTGAGGCCAGAACATGATAATGGCATGTGGGTTTTTTGTTTTTTGTTTTTTAACGTGGTATGGAAAAGACCTGAAACCCACTAACAAGATTAGCCTTTGTCTTGACACTAGGGGAGTAGCTTTTCCGAAAGCTCATAAAATATTTTCCTATCTCCACTGATAAGCTTGCAATGACAGGGATGGGGGAAAGTTCTCAATTTATTTTATTCAGCTTAAACATTTTTTAATATGCTAGACTGCAAATATATGCACTGACCTAACTCAACTGCACCATTCCTTTCTCTGATTAGTGACAATTGTGGCCAGGTACAGTGAGGATGAGTGACCTAAAAAAGTGGGCTTTTATAATTTGGCTTATATTTTCAGCTTGCATTTAAATTAGGAGATTTTACTTCCAATTTTCTTCCGGTTTTAGACTAGTTTAATTTCTCACAAGATCTGGTTCCAGAATAGCTATGCCAAATTTGGTCATCCATAACGACAGTGGTATAAGTTAGAGAAATACTGGCCTCCAGATTTCTTTGGAGAACACATTCAGCTTTAATCCTGCCAATACGCCATATTTCTTGGGGGAAATATGCTAGAATCTTTGATTTCATCTATAGGGATACTCAATAAAAATGAATAAAGTTACCCATTACCCTCTCGTTTACTGGTATATTCTCATTATTTTAAATTCTGATGATCTTGGATTACATTGGGCTATTTCAACACTTAATTTTTCATGGTTTCTTGAGACTTTCAACAAAGCAAATACACTTTTCAGGTGCAAATAACTGACATGTTACAGCACAGATATAAATATCTTTACAATTGAGCATCCTTCCATATTTGCTTTGCATGAAGTTGTCCAATGAATATTTTTTTGGAAAGAATGAATATCTCCATAAATATTTCTCCATATCAATCAGCCAAAATATGTTAAGGCCAGACTGTGACTTGGACAACTTTCAAACACATACTTCCAATTTCATAAGGTACTTCAAACCACCCAGCATTTTCAGTCCACTGTTGCGCTGGTCCCTAGGTCTATGTTCTCTCACGTGGGCCAGCCCAGCTTCCAGGAATAGTCAGTAAAGTGACCGTGCCAGTCATCTCAGTGGGTGGCCCCGTTCCTCAGGCCACATGAATGTTTGCCATGCTCTTTAGGACCCTCAGTAGCTCCACTCTCTCCTATAGCTGAGCCCTCAGGCTTCCTACAAAAAACCTTCTCCATAACTGAAGATTCGATCCTATGCTACCTTCTAGAACCAACCTTTATCTTTGTTGGGAGGCTTTAAGGAATTCTGATTTAATATCTAGAACATCCTTTTATACTTTCTTGGCTGCCATTTTTGCCTCTGATCTTTTCCCCAGTTCTTGTAACTGGATTTCTTCTTTGTTCCCAGGATGGTCGCCTCACCTGAGGCCTCCTGGCTCACCTCTTGAGCCCAATATGTATCTCAGTCATTGGAATGAGCTCAGCCTCCTCAGGAAAGTACTGTCTTCATCCCTTCTGGGTACATTCCAGTGGTGGAGGCCTGTATTCTCTTGCTCTCCATCAGTTCAGGGAAGAACATTCCCGAAATCTCCCGCCTGCCTGCTGCCGAGATTGCTGAACATCCCCATTGGCTCCTGAATTTCCTGCTAATGTGCTTCTCCCATTTGTCAGACACCCCACTGGATCTCCTAAGTCCTGCTTTCTATAGCCACAACGGCTGGGTACTGTGATCTACCTGCGTGCTAGTTCACATCCTCTGAGAACCAAATGCTGACACAGGATAAAGTGTGCACAGATTTCATTAGAGGACATACCTGTGTGAAAGGAGCTAGGATGGGAAATGGAGAAGGCGGAGACACCATTCAGATCATGATGTACAGTGACTTACAGTGAAGGAGAGAAGGGGAGAAGGTGGAAGCTCCTAGTCTGCCCTTCAGTCTTAGGAAGGTTCGGGAAAGCTGTCGTGAGAGCCTATCAACCACAGTCACCCATTAAAGGAGCACTATGTGTCTCAGGAAGGGGCCTGCCTTAGTATCTCCTCATCATTTAGTCAGTGGAAGGGAGCAGCCTGTGGAGGGGAGCTTCAGTGTAAACCCCACGATTGAGTCCAGACTGTAGCAGCTGGGCCCCTCGGTCTGTTTGTGCCCTCCGTCGTCATAGGTCTTCCAGCTGCATGCTCATGGCCTTCACAACCTGTCAGGCTGCACTTTCTTCCAGCCCCTGTAGCTGGGCCTGTAGCCCAGGAGCTGGCCCCACCCTGCCCGCATGCTGTTTTACTTCCCCGTCCCAGCGTCTCCCAGCCTGCTCCATCTGGCCGGGGTCAACAGCCAGCCAGGCCATGCCTTATCACCACTAGTACGTTCATGTCCGAATTCCTTCCTGGCATTTCTCAGGGAACTTACGTGTGTCTCTTAAATCCAAATCCAAGAAAAAATTTCTGAACACATTAAGGAAATGAGAAAAGGTGTTATAATTCTCCTCCAAGAATTAAAATTGAACAATCAATATAGAGACATAACTGGTTTGATGAAAGCCACTGACACAAAGTCAAAAGTAAGAGGAGGAAACTCTGATGCATGCATGGAGTCAAAGAACAAAGTCAGCATTTCCAGAAGCGGGACAGGAGCACAGAAAGGGGGTCGTGAGCTCACCAGTCAGCCTTGCCCACAGCTGTTACCATGTTATACATGTGTGTTCACTGTAAATAAAATAAATAGTATATACAAATCATATGATTGGTGTTCAAGAAATGACAAATTTTTGAAGCAAAATAAGTCCTTCCATTGGCAACTTCCATGCGGGACTCTGGGTAGTAGTGTTGTTAATCTTATAAGGAGATCTGAATGTAAGGTTATTCTGATACTAACCAATAACATTCGTTAGCATTTTCCAGGGTTTGAACATTTGTTATAGGCCATAACTTTTTAAATAATGCTAATCTGAGAATTCCTCATTTCCTAAACAATTTATAATATCTATAATAGCTAATAAAATGCTTGAAAAATGCTGAAGTATTTTAACAATAATGCATAATAGAGAATAACATATGGGATTCCCCAGAATTCTAATTTCTCATTCCAAGTCCTGAAGATTGGCAACACTGAGAGATAAAGCTTGGGAATTCTCCAGGTTTGAGGAGAGAAACGCTGATGACTAACTTGAGCTTGCTGTCTTCTCCTTATCCACTCAGAATTCAACCGCCCTAGCCAAGCAGAACTTTAACCTCACTGCTCTGTGAACCTAATTTAACTGCTTGCTCCTTCACAATAAGGAAAATAATCATATCATACAGGCTTCGGTTGTGAATCTTCCCATTTTAGAAAAAGATAATAGTTTTAAATTATTTGTCTTCTGAAGGGTTTGGCAAGCACATGGCTAAAATGGAAAGACATACTACAATGTACAAAAAAGGAAATCATGTCACTTTACCCATGCTATTGCTGCAGAAGTTTTCATACACTTGACCTTTGATGAATGTGTCATCTCTCCAAGGAGCTATCCCTGATTTTACTCCATGTCTTGGTTTGCTTGGACGGCCATCATAAAATACCAGATTGGGGGGCTTCCACAACAGACATGTATTTCTCATAGTTCAGGAGGCTGGGAAGTCCAACATCAAGGTGCCAGCCAGTTTGGTTCTTGAGGAAGGTTCTCTTGCTGGCTAGCATCTTGCTGTGTCCTCACATGGCAGAGAGAGACAGAGAGAGCGAGTCTCTGGTGTCTCTTGTAAAAACACTTTTTCCATCATGAGCCCCCCACCCTCATGACCTCATCCAACCCTAATTATCTCCCATCTCAAATACCAACACACTGGGAGTTAGGGCTTGAGCATAAACATTTGGGGGTGAGGGATACAAACATTTAGTCTACAACACCCAGTATGCTTTCCTGAGATTAGCACCAGCTCATAAAAAAGGAAGCCAGTCCGGGGGTGGGGGCAGTTCTCAGTCTTTCGCTTGGTGTTCTTTATTTCCCTGTGGGTACAGTCCCTTAGTGTCCTCGTGGGGCCGCTCTCTGGAATTTGGGCAGGGACTGAAGGGGGCAGTGCACTCCCATGTGTCGAGGGCAGGCCATGTGCAGGGGCTCCACAAACATCATCAACGTTCTTCCTTCCAACATCCCTGGTGGGAGCCCTCCTCTGTTTTATAGAAGAGAGACATTTGTGGTTCATGCAGTTTCAATAATTCATATGTCACATGGTAAGGAACAGACCTGGTTTTTCAAAGATACAACTGAATACACCACAAAATTCACCCAGTTCAGTGTATTTTGGTATGTTCACAAGGTTGTGCAATCATCATTATTAAAAAATTCTGGAACATTTCATCACCCCTTCCCCCCAAAAAGCCCCATACCCGATGGCAGTCACTCCTCATTCCCCTCTACCCCAAGCCCCTGGAAATTGCTGCTCTGCTTTCTGTCTCTATGGACTTGCCTATTTTGGACATTTCATATAAATGGAATCATACAATAAGTGGTCTTTTGTGCCCAGCATCTTTCACTTAGGGTAATATTTTCCAGGTTCATCCATGTCATGGCATGAATCACTATTTCATTCTTCCTTATGGCTGAATAATATTCCATTGTATGGATCGACCACATTTTATTTATCCATTCATCAACTGGTGGCTTCCACTTTTTGACTCTTATGAATAGTGCTGCTAATAATATTCATGAACAAGTTTTGATGTTGGTATAAAGCTTTCACTTTTATTGGGCATATACCCCAGAGTTGAACTCCTGGGTCTTATGGAAATGCTATCTTTAACTTTTTGAAGAACCGCCAATAGGTCTAGTTTTGAATTGCCGAGTTTTGGTCCGTCTAGTTTCTTCCTACCACATCAAGCAATTATCACAATTTCTCTCAAACTTTGCTACACATTCTAAGTACCTGGGGACCTCTAAAAATATACTGGAGTCCAGGTGTCCTCCTGTAATAGATTCTGACTTAATTGGTCTAGGGTGGGGGCTCGGACATTGGTGTTTATTTAAAACAGAGTGGATTCTACTTGGAAGCCAAGGTTGAGAGTGATCACATTATGCTTTACGTGTTCTAGGTCTGTGGACCTTTCAGCTGAGGGTCAGTCTCCCTACTGTTAATAAAGAGAAATAATGGGCTAAACCAGTCTGGGGAAGTGTTGCCTCTCTCTTGACCACATCACGCTTTAAGAGAGTAAAGATGCACAGGTCCCTGGGAGACGATCAGACATGCCTCGGAAGCGTGGTGAGACCATGGCAGGCCCACAGGCCCCTTGGGGCCCAGTGTACATCCGTGGATGTCAGAGCACATCCACTTTCTTGAGCTCTAGGATGATGCTGTTGCCTGTTAACCTCACAATAGCACTCTGACGTAGTGATGGCCATGATGCCCATTTTATAGATGAAAACCCTGAAGCTTGAAGGGCCAGAGCACCTCGTCCAAGGCTCTCAAGTGGTGGAGCTGGGATTTGAACGGAGGGCATCTGGCCCTGGAGTCCTTGCTCTTAACTGCTTTGTGATATTGACTCTATTCTAATAAACAATTTTAACAATGATAAGAAATATCTCTTCGCCGTAATCACGGCAAAAATACCACCAAACACAGTACTCTATATGACCCAAACCTCAACACTGGTGAGAAACAAACCAAAGAGTTTGAAATTTGGCCAAAGGCACTAAGAAAATAAATACTGATATCAG
Source organism: Mirounga angustirostris (assembly GCF_029215605.1). NCBI lineage: Eukaryota > Metazoa > Chordata > Mammalia > Carnivora > Phocidae > Mirounga > Mirounga angustirostris. Next base: position 7,739,861 of record NW_026991719.1, read on the forward strand.
AAAATTTCAGACATTCTAGATTCCAAACTTGTGTACCTGACCCTAGGGCACATGATGTTTTTTCTCCGTACCCGTGATGGACATATTTAATGTTTCTTTTCTGCTCTGAGGATGGGATTCTGATAATGCACCATACATGATAATATCACCCTGAGTCTGGGGGGAGTTTTGAAGGTTGAAAAGCTTGCTAAAAAAGTGCACCAGCACAGTGCAGCCTGGGCTGCTGCCTCCTTCCACCAACGGAACCATATCAGTTTCAAAACTGTCTCTCGCAGTAGCCTCTGGTTTTATTTAATTTACTGCACTTGGAATTTGATAAGTTCCTGGCTAGCTTTTGCATTCTTTCGCATCCTCGTAATTCACATATTATCTTTCAGCTTTCAGTTCTTTGAATCTTCTAGTTACTCCTGGAGAAAAGCTGCTTTAGTGTTTTATCCAGTTAATGCCTCAAAAACGTAGTCAGAGTCAAACACAGGGATATATTCTTACTCAGAAATGTCACTGTGGTCCAGACACTCCTCAATGTCTGACATTTTGGGAGGTCCAATTTGGCTCATGGGCCCCATCAGGGATCTGCAGATGAAAGCATGTCCCAACCCTACAGGAGCTCATTATTTTTGTGGGAAGGACAGACAACAGCAAGTTACAAAATAATATAAGCATTCAAGCAGAGGTATATATGTGGTGCTGTCCATGCCCATGATTGAGGTAGCTTGCACAGACTTGAGGAAGCCCAGGAAGTCTTTTTAACTGGAGGTTGGGGGACATGATAAGTAAAGAAGAGGGACAACCATATTCTAGGAGACAGGAGGGCATCCCCAAAGCATCAGCTATGAGAGTACATGTGACCTGATCACAGATTTGGGGGCATGGTGAAGAGATTAAAAAAAAAAAGACTGATGGCTGATCTTCACATAGTCTCAATACATGCCCTGTGTAGTTCTTCCTGCTTACTGACTCCTAGTAAGCCTCTCAGTGCTTGGGAGGTAGGTATTACTGTTTATCCATTTTACAGATGAGGACACTAAGGCAGAGAGAGGTCACAGTGTCCAATAAGCGATGAAGCTAGGATTCATATCCAGGTAACCTGGCGCCAGAGTCCACGGTTTAATTCTAGCAGGCTGGTGTGCAGAGAATGTATCAGATCCTGAATGACTGCCAGTTCATCCCATTCATTCGTTCATTCAACACATATTCACAGAATGCTACTATATGCCACGCTTGATGGCAGGCTTGAAGACAAAAGAGAGAAGGACCTTGAATTCTACCCTTAGGGCAATAGTGTGAGCCTGGCAGCAGGCGGGCTTCCATTTCATTAAGACGCAAGGAAATAATAAGACACTCCCTTCCGGAGGCTGGAGTCCAACAGGAGGAAACGCTATAAAAACAGGAAACACTCCAGCAAATAATTCAGGCAAAATCATGTAAAGAAAATTTAGGCTCAGCCTTGGACCTCATAAAGGTAAATCTCATAACATACAAGAAGGCAAAGATTGGTAAAGAACACACCATTGCACACAAAAAAGGAGGAACACAGTCCAGAAAGAGTTGATGCCAATGTAACGGGATGACAATTTGATACAAAGGGTTAAATGGAGCCAAGGGCAAGGCAGGCTCGCTGGGCCGGTAAGTGGCACCAGAGGCACCATGAACATTCCCTGAGTCTCCTTCCAAATCCATCATGACTTCTCCTGGAACATTCGAAGATGTTGCAGCACACAGAAGCGCCTGGGGGACCAGCCTTAAAAATCTCTCTGGCTGACCAAGAGAAGCAGTGACCTAAAGGAATATAGTTCTGAATTCTTCCAGGTACACACCCAATTAGAATACTCGGGTCTCGAGTGATAACGACTTCAGCAGACTGGGCATAAAACACAAGATCTCATCAACTCCCAACCGACTGACTTGCCCCACAGTGAACCCCCCTTACCTCCCCTGCCCTCTCCAGAACTTGCCACTGAAGGAGAAGGGAAACTGTGGAGCTTAGAAAGTTGTCCTCTAAAACTCCTTCTCTTAACATATATTGCATTATTTGTTTCAGAGGTACAGATCTGTGATTCAACAGTCTTGCACAATTCACAGCGCTCATGCAATATATGTTAAGAAAAAAAAAAAGAAGATAGCAGAAGGGGAAAAATGAAAAGGGGGAAATCGGAGGGGGAGACAAACCATGAGAGACGATGGACTCTGAAAAACAAACTGAGGGTCCTAGAGGGGAGGGGGTGGGAGGATGGGTTAGCCTGGTGATGGGTACTGAGGAGGGCACATTCTGCATAGAGCACTGGATGTTATGCACAAACAATGAATCATGGAACACTACATCAAAAACTAATGATGTAAAAGGAATGAGATCTTGCCATTTGCAACGACGTGGATGGAACTGGAGGGTATTATGTTCAGTGAAATAAGTCAAACAGAGAAAGGCATGTATCATATGATCTCACTGATATGAGGAATTCTTAATTGTAGGAAACAAACTGAGGGTTGCTGGAGTGGGGGGTAGGGTGGGAGGGATGGGGTGACTGGGTGATAGACACTGGGGAGGGTATGTGCTCTGGTAAGCGCTGTGAATTGTGCAAGACTGTTGAATCTCAGATCTGTACCTCTGAAACAAATAATGCAATATATGTTAAGAAAAAAAAAAGAAGAAGAAGAAGGTAGCAGGAGGGGAAGAATGAAGCGGGGGAAATCGGAGGGGTAGACGAACCATGAGAGACGATGGACTCTGAAAAACAAACAGGGTTCTAGAGGGGAGGGGGGTGGGAGGATGGGTTAGCCTGGTGGTGGGTATTGAGGAGGGCACGTTCTGCATGGAGCACTGGCTGTTATGCACAAACAATGAATCATGGAACACTTCATCTAAAACTAATGATGTAATGTATGGAGATTAACATAAGAATAAAAAATAAATAAATAAATAAATAAATAAAATATTTCTAAAAGTTTAAAAAAAACCTAATGATGTAATGTATGGTGATTAACATAACAATAAAAAATTAAAAAAAAAAAAAACCAACTCCTTCTCGAACCAAAGCAGGGACAACACTTTGGGACACTCTTTCCAAAGCAGATTTTGCTGTTTGACCAAAGGTAGACATTTTTCTCCAGGATGTTAAGGCACCTCGTGCCGGTGTAATTGAGTTTCCCTGGGAAGAAGGCGCTGCCCCCTGGGTGGTCACTGCTGCCGACAAATTGAACGCAGATGTTTGGCGGGTCGATTCCCCACGCATCCCGCTCTCTGTGTTTTTCCTCTTAGAGAGATCGGAGTAGGTTCAGCTCGTCCCAAATGCTGGGCCTGTGTACTCATCAACGTGTCCATGTGGTTTGCTCCTCTACAAACCTCTGAAATTAGCTGACCATCCAGTGAATCCATCACTCACCTCCCATACTGTTTACCCGTTCTCCCGGCCACTGTCCCAGCCAATGGACACCCCAGTTATATCCCTTCTTATTTGAGGAAGGATCATGGGAAAGCTCACAAACTTGTGAAATGCAGAGTTTTAAAGCTGTGTTCTTATTTACTATTTTGAGAAACAAATGTCGATGATCTTAACCTTCCAAAGGAAGGGGAAAAGAAATGGCCGTGGTTGTTTTCCTAACATGGTACTATTGGGTGAGGGTGATGGATATTGATTTGCTGGTGCATTCCCATATTAAGAGTAATTTTTGAGAAATTATGAGTGAAGAAAGGAATAAGTTAAACTTTTACAACTTACCTTTACAAATATCCTACTGTTACTTCTATTTAAATAAAAGCATATTTATTTCAATCCCCGCCAGCTACTCCGTCCCTTATTTCCTGTCATTTATAACACAATTCCTCTAAAGAACTGTCTGTACTCCAAGCCCAGTTTCTCTTATCCTATGTATTTACTTCAATTTCTTCATCTCACTATAAAATCCATTCACACAGAAGCCTCTCAAACACAGAACAAATCATCTCTGCTTCTAGGCTGAATCTCATTTTCTTTCCAATCCTCCACTCTCATTTCAGGACTATGTTCTTTCTTTCTTTCTTTCTTTTTTTTTTTTTTTTTTTAAGACTTATTTATGTATTTGAGAGAGAGAGAGAGAGAGAGAGAGAAAGCGTATGTGAGCATGAGTCAGGGGAGGGGCAGAGGGAGAGAGAGAATCCTCAAGCTGACTTCCCAGTGAGCAGGGAGCCCAACCTGCGGCTTGATCCCAGGACCCTGAGATCATGACCTGAGCCGAAATCAAGAGTCGGCCGCTTAACCAACAGAGCCACCCAGGCGCCCCAGGACTACGTTCTAATTAGGCTTGTGCATCAGTTCAAGACTGGCTTCTTGTACTAGCTCATGGCTATGCTCTTTCACGGTGGGTCCTTAGGTCAAGAAAATTAGAGTGAAAACACTGTCTACAACTTCATTCTGCAGCACAAATATTAATCTATTGTCAGCTATTATTTGCAGGCAGCAGTATTTTCTAGGATCAACAAGCCTGTCCCTAGCTGGCACAATGCCAAAAAAAGCACCATGATACACAATTAAAATACTGTGTTTCTGCTCCCTTTGGTCAGGGCCAGTAAATACAGTGTGTGTCCACGTGTGTGCTGTGTACCCTTTAAGTACACAAATGTCACTTAGTCATCTTGCACTTCTGTAATTGTGCTCACTGGATGTGTTTCTTCCCTAAGTGATAATAGTAGGCTAGGGTGATGGATTGGTTTGCAAGTGCATCCACTCTCCAGTGGTAAACCCTGCCAGCCACTTTTGTGTAATTATGGGGTGGAGAGAGGAATAAGTCAAAGTTTTAAAATCACTTTTAAAACATGCAGTTTTTTCTCCCATCACCCAATCCTTCTCCAGATACTGCTCCATTTCTTGATTTCCTTTTATAACAAGAGTCCTTCAGAGTTTTGTCTCTATTTCCTGTTTCTAATTTCCCGGCCTCCCAATCTCAGGAATTTCCTCTGATCAAGCTTTTCCAGGCACCATACAGCAAGGCTGCCCCACTGAAGTTTCACTAGCGACTTCCACATCACTAAATCCAGCCTCGAATCTTGGCCCTCATCATGTCTGGCTCCTTGGCACCATTTTACAGAGCTCATCGCTCTGGCCTCCTTGAAACACTTCTGATGCCTGGGGGCCAGGATACCACATTCTTTTGGTTTTCCTTCTGCCCCTCTGGCTGCTTCTTCTCAGCCTCCTTTTTGGCCTCTTCTCTGTTTTGTTTTGTTTGTTTGTTTTAATTGGGGTGAAATTCACATAAAATGAACCATTTAAAAATGAACAACTCAATGACCCTTAGTCCGGTCACCATGTTGGGCATCCACCTCCTCTATCTAGTTCCAAAACATTTCCATCACGCAAAAGGGAAACCCACAGCCCGGGGGCAGTCACTCTCATTCCCCCGCCCCCTAGGCCCTGCTAACGATTAATCTGCTTTCTGATTTAACTATTCTGGTCATTTGGTATAAACAGAGTCATACAGTAGGTGGCCTTTTGGTTTTGCCTTCTATGACTTAGCATAATGTTTTGAAGCATGTCAGTGCTTAATTTCTTTTTATGGCTTACTAATACTCCATTGTATGGATAGATCACAACTTGTTTCATCTGCTGATGGACATTTGGGTTGTTTACACCTTTTGGCTATTGTGTACCTGATCATTTTGTGATCAGTGTGCCCTGGGACTCAGTCCTCCGGCCTCTTCTCTCTTTTTTTCCTCTCCACCTCACTCTTTAGTGGGTCCCTTCCTGTCATGTGACCTGATGTACTGGGTGGATGCAGTACATCTCCAACTCAGACTTCTCTCCCTAACTCTGTACTCTTATCCCCGAACTGCCTGCTCAATATCTGTTGGTGGGTGTCTAATAGGCATGTCAAACAAATGTCACCTGTCCAATGTGGAGCTTTTAATATTCCCCAACCTTCTCAGTTAATGACAACTCCATCCATCTCTATGCTTTGGCCAAAGAGCTTAGGGACATCCTTGACTCCTCCCATATTCATATTTGCCTCATCAGCAAATCCGATCACCTGCTCTCATCACCTCCACTTTGACCACGTATGTCCAAATTACCTGGTTTGGTCTTTCCTAGGTTTTTACAGTGGTCCCCTGGCTGCTCTCTCAGCTTCTGACAAAACTGGGTTATAATACACACACACACACACACACACACACAAGTATATGTATAAACATTAACTCCTCAGGACTCTCCCTTTTTGAATGTTTTCACAAACTGCTAGCCTGCATCTGATTATAATAAGTTTCTTGGGCAAAAGCATAATGATCTTCCAGGAGAAGTTTAAGTTTATCCATTATTATCTGGTGAGAACATTCTTAACTGAAATAAGTATGGAAGAAATGACTGATTTATTCATTTTTAGATGTTCTTGTGTTCTGGCTTTATTTTCTTTGTTGCTAACTCTTAAGGAGAAAAACATCAACATAAATTAAGTTTCTTAGGTCCACTCCAAGGGAAAGAAACAAGTTCTTCTTTGTGCAATCTCAAGGGTAATCTCCCTCTACCCATTTTAATATATGGACTAGCTCCCGATTCCCTGCCCAGCTTCAATTCCACATATGTGAATTAATTCCATGTTGCCTAACAATTTAAAAGGGCAGTAAATTAACTCTATTGAACCCCATTCACAAGTAGAGGACAGCATAGCAGCACCGAAAACTTAAAGCAGGGTTCAATTAGCATCAAACTGTTTTTACTCGTCAAATGTATAATAACACCAGTGTTATGTTCAAGAAAACAAAATTTGTGATATAATATCGCTGTCAACGTATCTTGCTATAAAGCTGTCACTTTCAATTGGGGGCAATTTTGCTCCCCCAGGGGACAACTGGCAATGTGTGGAAACAGTTTTGGTTGTCACAGTGGGGAAGGGCATGCTACAGGCATCTAGCGTGTGGAGGCTGGGGATGCTACTCACCATCCTACAGTGCTCACAGCAAAGAATTACCTGGCCCCAAATGTCAAGAGCGCCAAGTTTGAGACACTCTGATTTAGAGTTAGAATGTTTATTATTCCATGGGACCACAGGGCTATAAACCCAATTTTAAAAGATTTAAATTTTAAGAGATTTTTGGTTTTCAGACTTTGGTGCCTTTCATTGAAGGCACAGCTTTTATATTTTCATGTCTGTGTTAATTAGCATATGTCTCCTGTATAGTCACCCATGTGGCACTAAACCAACTTCTGGAAATACTCTGGGAAAAACTCAGTAGCAACTAATTCCCTGAAACACTGATCTGGCACCAAACTGATACTCCAGAGATGAATACAAAAGCATGAAGCAAAGCGCATTGCACAGAGTAGGTGCTAACACTATCCAGTGATTTCCTGACTCCAATTCAGAATGTGTTTGCAATTCAAGTTTTTGGATAGTTTGTTAGCGTCTACATTTATCAACCTGCTGTAGTATTCAAATCCTTTTGGACCCCATAGGGTCCCACAATTTCTATAGAGGAAGGTGGTGTGAGATGACTTCGATTTTATTCCAAAACATCAAATGAATCTCTTTCTATTAGAAGTGTAGGCATAGGTATAGGTTTAGATACAGGGATAACCCTGTAACCATGGGGGACATGTTAAATCGGAAACCCCACATGTACTGTATTCTCGGCCTAAAACATCATTAGCTTCCAGAACATAAATACTTGAAGGACTAATGAATATCTAGTGCAACCACTCCTCCTTCATTACAAAGGAGGAAAAAGAAGCTCCCGGAGGTTATAAGACTTTTCCAAGGCCACAGAGCTGGTTAGTGGCCAATCCGGAACAAAAGCTCTGCTCTTCTGTTAGAGTACTCTGGGATCTTCCCAATAGACTAATTTTTCTTTGCTTGACTTATTTGGAATCAAACTTTCCAAAATTGCTGCGTAAAGTTGCATTGTCTAATTTATTATAAACTTATGATATAAGTCCCTGAGCAAGTTATTTATTCCCATTCTTTTATCTAAAATTAAAATCCCTCCACTAAGCATACAGCACAATTCTTCTTTCAAGTGAGCTGAAAATTACTGTAATACAGACTTAATAAATGTAACATATAATGCTTAATATATATTAACTGTTGAGTTAATGATTTTTTTTGCCATAGCAGCTTTTGAAAAGTTATATCACTTTGAGGACAATTCTTTTTTTCCCCTCAGAACATCAATTTTTTCCACCCCAAAACACACTAAATAAATAAACTATAAGAAGTGATATGTCAACATTATTAATTTAGGCAATGACATACTCACCAATTTACTTGACACAACAATTTTTGTGCTTCCCCAAAAGTATATTTCTGCACTACAGCTTTATCTGTATGTCTATTATGAGTATACTGCAGCCATGAGCCTCAGAAGGTTGAAAAATTAGTAAGGAAATTGGGCCAGAAAAAAAAATAACAGCAAACCTCCCTAACATTATATTTTAGGTAAAAAATCTACTTATGTATTTGTCTCTTTAGTATCTATTTCACCTAATTAATGAAAATGTTTTTATTTAATGATTTTTCAGAAACGAGTTAAAGCAAAGAACAGGGTTGAAAGTGATTTGGGATTTCTTTCATAAAGCCGAGTAGTCAAACACCCTCCATACCTCTAATTCTACAAGTCACCTTTCCCTGTTTCCCAGTAGAACCAATTCTTAGAACAGTTGATTCCAGATTTTCTCTTTGCCTATCTTCTCTATATATCTTTTCCTGCCAGATAAATACTGAAGTGTTGTAACAGACACTTCAAAAATGCCTGGAGTCAGGCATGTGACTTTAATAGGGGGCTCCGGCTGGAGCTTTTTGCAATGAAAACCAAATAATTCTGTGTTCAAATGGAAATGGAAATATTTCATCCTGAATTATCTTTACAAGATGATTCCAGCTTTTACAGATGAAAATAACAGTTGAGATTTTTATCTGTGAATTTCTCAGGAGCTCCATTTTCAGACTATGTGGTCTATTTTAAACACACCATATGGATTATGTACTCTAAGAACTACTCTGGACTGAAAAAAAAAAAAAACAAAACTGTGCAAACACAAACCACCCAGTTCTAAAGTCCCAGCTGGCACTTCTGTTACCCATAAGTGCTCTTTTCTGTTTATGTTTCTTACACCCACATGTATATATGTTTGCAGTTGGAATCCTTCACCCTTGTCTCTTAAAAATTCCTTGAGCAACAAGCAGCTGAGAATGTGACTTTGCTCCATTTCTGCAGGTCAGCATTCAGCCCAGCAGTGTGGATATGGCCAACACTGCGGGCAGATGGCTGCCAGGAGAATGCATGGTCCAGAATCTTCTCCCCTCCCTTCCCTTCAAACTTGCTCGTCTGCTGTTCCATACCCTTGAGGCTCAACTTTCTGCTTTTGCAGATGCCACCCAATCTGATGAACCAGCATTTCTCAAAGCCATATGCCTTACAGGCTGTTAACAAGAGTCCCATGAAAAGAAGAGTCCCATGGCGGAGATGTGGGGAGTCAAACCTCTCAAAACCTTTTATTTCCAGAGCCTTCCATGTTAATGTTCATTGTAAATATCGTAGATGTGTCAGTGGAGTACAGATTGCTTTTGTACCGTGTTTAAATATGGAACTCTTCCTTTTCCCCTCAGTGTCCACAGAACTCATTTTGGGAACTATTACTAATGTAAACAGCTTAAAGGAACTTCTTAAAGTCTAATACTATATTCCAAAGCACGAGTCTCAAGTAGGACAGGCAGGCCTCCCACATGGCTGCTGGGGAGGCTATTTTTAAATAAGTGGAGCTATTGGTACATGTCAGGACCCACCACACAAGTGGTTGCCTATTTGAGCCCTGATAATGTACTCCCCTGTGACACGGTCACATTGTCACACATCTAGGAGTGACAGCAATGATTTCAGGGATGATGAGACATGAGAGGCAATGCAGGAAGTAGATAGAGAGTTTTAACGGTGTCATTTAGGGTTTATGAATTACCAATAGTGGCAATCTGGCAATCCCTTTGGTTTTTTTGTCCCCCGCCACATGATGATTACCTTGAGAGTGGGACCAGGTTGTCCCCAGCTGTTGCCCTGGGCACTACTAATACAAGGTTGGGCACATTTGTGCACTCAGTGAATATTTGCAGAGTGACTCGGTGATTCAATGATGACTAAATTCAGACATTCTGCTCACTTTTCATATTTCTCCTTCCCTTTCTGCAATTCCAATCCCCATTTTTATAGATGATCATGGGAATCCATAGATACGGGAATCATAGAGGACATCCAGTCAGGTGTTTGTCCCGTCTAAAGCTAGCTACATTAGGTGAATGATCAGCTCTCTTGATTTTAAAACTCTAGTAAAACTGGCTTCAAGGCATCCTTACTACTTTGTTCCAGACTGCATGACACTTATGGCTAAAGAAATCATCTGCAATCACATATTCTATCTTGTGCAACCATCTAAAAGGTATTGGAGGGATGGTGGCCATTTCCCTGGCAGTGTCAAGTTCAGCCCTACTTTGCCCTAAACACTTTGGCAAAACCATGAAAGAACAAGATTTTTCTTGCGTATAAATAGATGAAGGACATTCTCTAGAATCTTGTTTCCATTCTCATCTTAAAAAAATATATACACACACAAATATAGCTATATGCATGTGTGTGTATATACGCGCGCGCGCGCGTGTGTGTGTACTAATATCTGCCTAATTATCCAGGTTCAAGACTTTAGCCATTTTCATGTCCTTCTCCTATGAACTTTGTTCATTTAATTGGCCACTGAATTTGATCCATGCTGTTCCTGAAATGACACATGCATTGGATCCTCTCCAAATTTCTACCATTAGTTTCTGCCTTCCTTCTCTTTCATTTAGACTGTATGGTAGGCTCCAAACTAGTAGAGAGAGATTTCCAAACTCCCCATCCACTATTGCATTTGTGTGGCCCATCATAACTGATAAATGTCTTCCAATATATTTTTTAATGCTTGTAACAATTTGTGGACCAGGCACTGTGACTTCTGTGTGAAGATAAGGTCATGGTGAATGGTAAACAACTGGCTCAGTGTCCCACAGCCAATAATTTATTTGTCAACAAGTCATGCTTCCCCTCACCTCACTTTTCCCCCATGGACCTTAGATATTTTTTAAAACACAATTTTAAAAAATAAATTTTTAAAAGACTGCTAAATGGGAACTTATTAAATGGGGAAAAACAAATTTGTCTTTATGTATCATTAATAAAGTTGTTAACCATGAAAACCTTAAGACAAGTATTTACTGATCAAAATTAAATACATTCTACTTAACACTAGTTCATTTACACTATCAAAAAATGATGAGATACTTTTTTGTTAATTCCTAAGGGCAGGTGAAAGAGATGTATTGCCACAAAAGGGTTCTGATATTCCCTAATTGTTGGGATTTGTGGATCTTGCCAAGTAGAACTATTTGCTCGGTGCATACAGTATATGTCTATGCTTCTCTCCCAGCACAGATGACTCTTTCCAGTATCCCCAACCTGCCCACCCTGCCCAGACTCCAAGCCCCAGTTCATAGGCCACTCCCACCCCAAGCCTTCTCTGCTACCGTGGTTGTTGTTTGTAACTCTCTTAGGGTATTCATCAGATTCTAGCCTACAACATGGTTATCTAGGTACGTGTCCTCCGCCCTTAGAGAATCATTCATTCATTCATTCATTCACTGACTCAACAAATAACCTTGCAGTGTAGCTACCACACCAAGCACTATTCTGGGCTTTGAAAACAGAGAGAGTAATAAGAAATAAATTTTGCCCACAGAGTGCAATCTTGTGCGAGCACCTGCCATCTCTGATATGTCACATGTATCGGGGGAATAGTGCTGCTGTGGCTGTCCAGCATGTCTGAGTGCACTCTAGTTTACAGAGTACTGTTTACTCTTCCACCTCTCTGGTGGAGCCTGAGACTGTAAACCCATCATAGAGAAATCTTGCATTTCAGCCTTGCATTTAGCCTCTAAGAGCTGACTGCACTTCAAACAGAATGGTGCTTCTATTGAGAAAGAGGTATCCCTTACATGAGCCCAGCATTCCATTAACCAATGAAAGTGTTGTTGAGACATGTAATTTCTCCCTGAATTCTTCTCTTAATTATGTAGCTCAGAGTAGTAATAGTAGTGGAGAAATCTGTCACAGCCAGAGTTCTTTCCCACTAATGAACTAATTAGAAACTTCTTTATATTTATATTTATATACAAGAGTGAGTTCACTTTGCAAAGTGTATTGAGTTCAGTAGTGATGAGAAGGGTCCATGGCATCCTTGAACAATTAGGAAACCATTGTTTCAGTGCTTTGGTGCTAATTATAATTGCCAGTTCATCACTTATATGATAAACTCTTCTGAGGGCTTCATTCCACAACCAGTATAAACCAACACACTAAGGAAAACAAAGAGAAACTAAGGAAACAAAGGGAAAACAAATTCTAGAACTTTCAGTAGATCCCGGAAATTACAGACTCCATTATTACTTTATGTCTTGGCCAATTCTTTCAAAGCAGGATTTGAGATGGATCTCATGTATGTACATAAATTCCAAATAAAAACAAGAAATTGAGGCCATGGAAGGAAGTAGAAAGAAAATGTGCACTTATATCTGATAGAACTAAACAAGTATACTTCTGAGTTTCCTGTTGGCCAAGGCAAAAAGGGAAGAATGACCAGTAACTGAGTTTTTCATAGCAGAATGGACCACATATATGTGTCTTCTCCTTGGCTGAACTCCTCAGTTGGAGATTGGATGGTAGCATATTCATCTTTGCCTCCCAGTTTGTTAAATTGGGTCTGCTTTTCCAAGTGGAGGTCTGGCCTCCATTAAATTTTACTAAGGTTCTTCTATAATTGAAGATAGTACTATGTTAATAGCTTATAACTGGGATGCCTGCCTTCCCTCCTGACCCCTTGTAACCCATTCTTCAGAGAACAGTTAGAGTGACCCCTCCGAACGTATCAAGGCCTGTCTCTCATGTGCTCGCCATTGTCCCAAGGCTTTCAGCCACATTTAAGCATAGTCTGGACTGCTGTACTCTGACACTCACGGCCCTACCAGGTCTACGCCCTGCCTCAGCTCCCACCTTCCTTCCCCTCCTCCAATTCTGCTTGAAGCACGGTGGTCATCTCTCTATTTCTGGAACACACCCTGCTCATTTCCTCCTCTGGGTCTTAGCTCTTGCTGTTCCCTCTGCCTGGAAAGCTCTTTCCCTTGATTTTCACATACTTGCCTCTTCCTTCATTCACATTTCATGCCAGTGTTAAATTCTCAGGAAGCACTTCCCTGACCATCACAGAACCAGTCTTCACATCACTTTTTAACACATCACTAGGTCTTTTTTTTTTTTTTTTAAAGATTTTATTTATTTATTTGACAGAGAGAGGCACAGCTAGAGCGGGAACACAAGCAGGGGGAGTGAGAGAGGGAGAAGCAGGCTTCCCGCCGAGAAGGGAGCCTGATGTGGGGCTCGATCCCAGGACCCCGGGATCATGACCTGAGCTGAAGGCAGACGCTTAACGATTGAGCCACCCAGGTGCCCCACACATCACTAGGTCTTACTTTCTTCACCACAGCTACCATCTGAAGACATCTTGGTGCTTGTCTTTCTTTGCTTGTTTGTCTGTATCATCACACGAGTGTGGAAATCCACAAAAGAAGCCTGTATATCTTGCTTCCCTCCCCATACTCAAAGCTCAGGGCCACACATGGCACACGGTGTGATGAATGAATCAATACATGAAAGCTAGTATACTATAAACTGACTTTATTATAAAAATGTATAAAATGAAAGAGAAATATAAATATATCATAGGTAATTCCCTTCTCAAACTATATAGTTAAAGTCCAAATCAGTGTATTTATCTAATGCAGAGGTTAGCAAACTTTTCTGTAAGGAGCAGAAAGTAAATATTTTAGGTTTTATGGGACCTACAGTCTCTGTCTCAACTAGTCAATTCTGTCCTTATAGCACGAAAGCCACCATACATAGCACATAAGCAAATGGGTGTGGTCGTGCTCCCTTAAAACTTAGTTTACAGAAATAGGCAGCTGTTAACATCATACTCAATGGTGAAAAACTGACAGCATTTGCTCCAAGGTCAAGAACAAGATAAAGATGTCCACTCTTGCCACTTTTATTCAACATAATACTGAAGGTCCTAGCCACAGCAATCAGACAACAAAAAGAAAAAAGAGGCATCTCTATTGGTAAAGAAGTTAAACTCTCACTATTTGCAGATGATGTGATACTATATAGAGAAAATCTAAAGATGTCACCAAAAAGCTACTAGAAGTAATAACTGAATTCAGTAAAGTGGCAGGATACAAAATTAATACCTAGAAATTGGTAGCATTTCTGCACATTAATAACAGAGCAGCAGGAAGAGAAATTAAGAAAACAATACCATTTACAATTGCATCAAAGAGAATAAAATACCTTGGAATAAACTTAACCAAAGAGGTGAAAGAACTGTACTCCCAAACTATAAAACACTGATGAGAGATATTGAAGATGACATACAAAAAATGGAAAGGTATTCCATGCTCATGGATTGGAAGAACTAATATTGTTAAAATGTCCATATTACCCAAAGCAATCTACAGATTAAATGGAAACTCTATCAAAATACCAACAGTATTTTTCACAAAAGTAGAAAAAATAATACTAAAATTTGTATGGAACCACAGAAAACCCCCAATAGCCAAAGCAACCTTGAGAAAGAAGAACAAAACTGGAGGTATCACAATTCCAGATTGAAGATATACTATAAGGCTGTAGAAATCAAAACAGTATGGTACTGGTACAAAAAGAGACACATAGATCAACGGAACAGGATAGAGAGCCCAGAAATAAAGTCATGTTTATATGGTCAATTAATCTATGACAAAGGAGGCAAGAATATACAATGGGGAAAAGATAGTCTCTTCAACAAACAGTGCTGGGAAAACTGGACAGCCACTCGCAAAAGAAGGAAACCGGACCACTTTCTAACACCACACACAAAAAGAATCTCAAAATGGATTAAAGACTTAAATGTGAGACTTGAAACCATAAAATTTCTAGAAGAGAGCACAGGCAGTAATTTCTCTGAAATCAGCTGTAGCAACATTTTTCTAGATGTGTCTTCTAAGGCAAGAAAAACAAGCAAAAATAAACTATTGGGACTACATCAAAATAAAAAAAAAAGACTTTTGCACAGTAAAGGAAACCATCAACAAAACAAAAGAGAACTTACTGAATGGGAGAAGATATTTGCAAATGATATATCCAATAAGGGGTTAATATCCCAAATCTATAAAGAACTTATATAACTCAACACCAAAAAAACAAATGATCTGATTAAAAAATGGGCAGAGAAACTGAACAGACATTTTCCCAAAGAAGACATACAGATGGCCAACAGACACATGAAAAGATGTTCATCACTAATCATCAGGGAAATGCAAATCAAAACCACAATGAGATATCACCTTACACCTGTCAGAATGGTTAAAATCAAAATGACAAGAAATAGGAAGTGTTTGTGAGGATGTGGAGAAAAAGGAACCCTTATACACTGTTCGTGGGAATGTAAATTGGTGCAGCCACTGTGGAACACAGTATGGAGGTTCCTCAAAAAATTAAAAACAGAAATACCATATGATCCAATATTTCCACTATTGGGTATTTACCCAAAGAAAACAAAAACACTAACTCAGACAGATATATGCACCCCTATGTTTATTGCAGCATTATTTACAAGGGCCAAGATATGAAAGCAGCCCAACTGTCCACTGATAGACAAATGCATAAGGAAAATGTAGTATATACACATAATGGAATATTATGCAGCCATGAAAAGGAAGAGATTGTGCATTGAGACACCATGGATGGACCTAGAGGGTATCATGCCAAGTGAAATACATCACACTAAAAATGACAAATACCATATAATTCTACTCATAAGTGGAATCTAAAAAACCCGAATGAATAAAAAAAAACAAAAAAAAATGAGTAACAATCAAAAAGTAGAATCAGACCTATAGATACAGAGAACAAACTGGTGGTTGCCAGAGGGGAAGGAGGTGAGGGGGATGGGGAAAATGGGCAAAGGGGAAAGGGAGCTACAGACTTCCAGTTATGGAATAAATAAGCCATGGGAATAAAAGGCACAGCATGAGGAATATAGTCACTGATACTGTAATAGTGATATAATGGGACAGATGGTAGCCACACTTGTGGTGAACATAGCATGATGTATAAACTTGTCAAATCACTAAGTTGTACACCTGAAACTCATGTAACATGGTGTGTCCACTATACTCAAATAAAAAAAATTAGGTGGCTGTTGGATTTGGCCCACAGGCTGTAGTTTGCCAACTGCAGATATAACATGTAAATCACAATTAGTATCAGGAAAATTATAGTTGCTGTTAAGAGTGAAAACAAACAAAAATTCAATGTTAAAAAATCCACTAACACTACAGTGAAAATGTTTATGTCTAGGAAAAAATGAAACCAAAAGATAAGTAAATTCATGATAAGAGTAAGAGAAGAAAGATCAAATCATAGCAATGCCAATGGCCACATTATGGTTTAGGCCACACTCATCCCAGGCTTCACTCCATGGTTGTGAAGAGATGACTCTCTCTCTAGAACATGCCAGTGAGATCATGCTTGGAAAAATGTAGAAAGGGTCCAGGCACTTCATTAAGGAGAAAATGGGAAGAAATGTCCAAACCATTGGAAAGCTTTCATAGTCACTGACATGTGTCCTGAGGCACATAGCCAGAAAGAAGGCTTGGAAAGCTAATGGTTGGAGAATGATTAGAAAGACCCCATGAAAGGTAACAAGGTAGAATAAATGAAGACTGCCAAGGCCATGCAAAGTATTCATGTAGGAATACTACGAGTACTGTAGAAAGAAGAGGTATATGCTATTCATCCATCAGGAGATTTGAAAACATGAAACAGAATAAAACTTGGAAAATACATATTTAAGCCATATTTTTTCCTACCAGAGTTTAGAATAAAAATCTTAATGTCCATACTTTTAAAATCTCTTCCAGTGATTCCAAAAATTGTTTCCCAAAATTTAGGTATTTACATTTATTTAATACTTGACAGTTCTCAAGGTACATTTGGACACTCCATTCTAATTTGATCATTGAAACAGGCTGGAAAAATTCTATTCCCATTTTGTAGATGAAGGGACAGAGGTTCAGAGAAGTTAGTAACTAGCTAGTAAGTGGTGGTAAAAAGCCCATGCTTTGGAGATCTGAATTCAAATTATTCAAATTATGATTTGGCTATTTACTAGTTTAAGAAAGAATGTTCTCTGAACATCTACATCTTCATGGACTCATAGAATGTTCCACTTGGAGAATTTCTGGCTATACATTAGATTTACCTGGGGTGATTTTTTAACAAATCTAGCGATGCCTGTGCCCCATCCCAGACCAATTAAGTAAAAATTTCTGGGAGTGGGATTCAGACATCAGTGATTTTTAAGTGTTCCAAGGTAATACCAAAATTGAGGGTCACTGATCTAGTACAGAGGTCAGCAAATTCTCTGTAAAGAGCTGAATAGTAAATATTTGAGGTTTTGCTGGCCATATGGTCTCTGTCACAACTACTTAACCCTGCCGTTGCATGGTGAAAGCAGCTATAGACTATATGTAAACAAATGGGCATGGATGTGTTCCAAAAAAACTTTATTTACAAAAGCTTTATTTATAAAACCAAACCAAAACAAAAACAGGTGACAGGCCAGATTTGGTTCAAGGGCCATGGTTTATCAACCCCTGATCTAGTAGAACCTTTGTGTGGAAGAGAGGCCTGGGGATGTTAAATATTTTACCCAAGGCCTCATATTTCATCAATGACACACTCAAGGCTGGGGTTCTTCTGCCCATTGGCCTCCTATGATCCCACTACCAGCTCTCAAACCATGACCTCGGGAATGCTATGCTTCACTTTCCATGAGCTTAAAACATCACTCTCAGAATAGTGTATCAATGATTTAGTGGGAAGAGGGCTGTCTTTGGATGGAGAGCTGTGGTTTTGAGTCCCAGCTCTTCTACTTACTAACAGGGAGCCCTCCATCAATTCTCTCAAAACTTGAGTCTGAATGCTTGAGTTACAACCCAGGGATGAGTTCCTCCACAGAGAATTTCTATGTGAATTAAAGGAGTACTAAATGACCTGGCACCATGCTTGGTACATAGTAAGTGCTCAATAAATAATGATTCCACAACCTATGGACATTTACTGGTTTGTTTTTTCATTTACTGTTTTAAGATTCATTTTTTTACATGTCATGTGGAAAAAAATTTGAAAGAATATTAGAATATGAGGAAAAGATAAATGTTTCACCAAAATTTACTCTCACCATCACAGAGAAGAGCAGGGACATATTGAAAAGGGGGTGGGAAGAAAGGTAAAGGAGGTATGTAAAGAAGCTCCCCCAAAAGATTCTGATAGCCATGGTCCTGTCCAACCACACCACCAACTGAGAATCACTAGCCTAAATTTTGAATAATTTCTCACAGTTCCAGAAGTTGAGTCAAGATGAAGAGAGTGTGATTATATTTTTTAATTTGGAGATACAAGAAACAGGGTGTGGGTTTGTTCACACCATCTTCCTAAACTTGGTTGCTTGAATATGAACCTAAATCACATAATTAATTACTTTCCTTGAATATAAGAGATAGTATTAGTCCAATTATGAATTCAGGACTTAGCTGGCATGATAAGATTGATTTCTACTGACACTATTAGTGAATTTACCAACTTTCCAAAGATTCTGGGGTGACCATCAGTGGACCATCGGTGGACTATTTTTCCACTGAGGTGTAAAGGGGTCCTAGGTCATATATTTTAAAATACTGGGATGATCTATTAGCAGAAATTGTTAACTATCCAACATGGTTTCCTTAGTTCCTTGCTAAGGGAGCACCATTTCATTCAAACATCCCTTACACTCAGGCCGTTATGTGTCTCACGAGAGGGAGGCTGAATCTATTTTTACCTCCACCCACAGACCTGATTGATCAGGGGTAATACATTAGTCCTCTCAGTGACTGGATAGAGAATGGGGAAATGCCCTTATTATAGCCAATGAGAGATGGAGGAAATCAGGTAAATGCTTCTGGGAAAGGTTTCCTAATTCTTCTGGAAGAGCAACAGGAGAAACTGTCTGTCTGTTTTCTTTAGAAAGCACTGTGTCTTGTAGGTGATGCCTGGAACCCTGGCTGCCATCTTACCTGAAGCTCAACCAATCATTAAGATGACCCAGGCCAGTAGTGTTGAGAACCTGGGTCCTTGCTGACATCATGAAGTCACAGAATCAAACACCCTGAACATGCTCCATCTATGGATGTTTCCTGATGTGAGCTAATATTTCTCTTCGTGGTTTAAGTTGACCCAATTGAGAAGGCCCTGATTCTGAATGCATGCCATTAAAACCTCTTATCTGATGCTACTTCCTGGATGCATTTATCTCCCATCTCTCCCAAGATCAGTTTTCAAATGACTCCTTCAAAATACAAAAAAAAAAAAAAAAAAAAAAGCATAGGGTAACTGTACTGCTACATTTGGTAACCTGATGCCCCAAAAGGAAAGCAAACAGTCTTACATTTTGAAGATTTTAGAAGAAAAATGTCCTTTATTAACAGATTTCTGCAGGCAAACCTCACAGCTGGATGGCAATATACCCAGAGATGATATCCATTAATCCTTGGGGAAAGCAATGCCTTTGGAGCTCAGACCACTTGAATGCACACATATTTGCCAATCTCACACACAATTCAGGAAATTTTGTCTTTAATCCATCATTTCTAATTACAATCAAATGTTCACCAGAGCAACCTAACAAATGACAGAAACTTGAAAACATGGCTTCAAAATAATCACGGATTATAAATTATTTTCTCCCATCTCAGTGTTTGAACTTCCTGTACTTATTCATCCCACAAATATTTATTGAGCTCCTGATATGTGCTAGGTGTAGGGAATATAGAAATAAAAAGGGCAAAATCAATCCCTTCAGGAGATCAGAGGCTATCAACAGTGTCCGATAACTTTCTGCAATGATGACATGTACCTAGTGGCTACCATATTGTATGGTACAAGTCTAGAAGGTAAAGCAGCCAAGAAAACAAAAAGTGATGACATTGTGATCAGTAGCACAAAAAGAGATGCACATAGTCCTACAAAGGTAGGTCTCCAAGAGAAGAGCACTCAAGTAATTCAGCCTGGGGCAAGAAAGCAAGAGAAGAAGATACATCCAAGGAAAGCTGACCCTTGAACGGAGTCCTACAGGACAAAGAGAGGTTAATGACAGCCCACTTTCTGTTTCTCTGACATTAAAATTTTATTAGGATAATCTACTTTGTCATGAAATTAACATTCCATTTTAGCAATCTAACCCTCCCCCATTCACTAGTTTAAATCATACATTTATTTTCTTGACATAATCACTGTCCATATAGAGCTTTCCTGAATCACTCCACATTTGATCCAGAGGGATTTATACTCAACATTTTTATGTTAAATAGGTGATACAAAAACACCCACATGCCAGTTTGAACTGGATATCTGCTAACTTACTGCTGAGTGAAAACTACCAAAATAATTTTATGTGACCCCATTCTATGTGTGTTCTGCTCTTCCAGCTTTTCTAAAGATTGATTTTCAATTTACTATTCAAAATACATATTTGGCAAAATTATATTTCCAGTTATATAAACAGTAAGTGTGTGGAGATTCATTTTACTTCCTGTCCCCTATAGTTCACTGAGATAGTTGTTTCTGACCCTTCAGCTTTTTCTGAAGCCATGAGGCCCACTTGCCTCTTGGGTTAGCACAGAGTGCCAATCTCTGTGAATTGATTTTAGGTCCTATCATGTCCTCTGTGTTCCCTAAAAACAAGCTTCTGTCTCTCTCGAAGGGGAGGAGTTGGGAATATCTGAGTTTCTGAGTATAGTAGGCTTTAGAAGGGCAATGGGGACAGATGGGGGAAGCGAAGAGGACAGATGGGGATAGAGATATTGCTGTTTGAGGAGCAGAAACACTGGGAGGTCCTGACAATGAGGAAATGGGGAGTTAATAAGTGCTGGAACCCAGGTGATAGCCGCAGGAACGGAACAGCCTGAGGCAGAGATGAGACAACTACAAGTAGAACTATCAGGTTGGAAACACATGGAATGCTGGAGGACAGAGAGGGCCAAGGCTTTCAAGTAGGCGACTGGACAAATAGTGTAGTCACTGGTATAAAAAAAATGTGGAGGCAGAGGTGGCTTCTTTTAAGGGGTGGGGTGGGGCTCTGTTGGATGTTAGGAGCAGTGGGCTATGGGACATGCGAAAGTGAAGGCCAGTGATACAGAATTTAGAGACATCACATCACTGAGAGAAGGAAGAGAGAAGGAAAGGAGAGGGAAGTGAGAGAGAGAGGGAGCAGCCACATACCTAAACTGATGCTCTTGGAGGCTTCTGGGCCTTTGAAGAGGTATATGGGGCCCAGATGAAGGTATTAAATGAGATGACTGGAGTAGAGGGAAGCCTGGGGTAGAGGTGGATGAGGAACCACAGGTCTGTGATTCCCACTGAACTCTGGAGAATATGTCCCAAGAGTGCATTACTCCATGAAAGGAAGCAGGATACAATGATTAAGACCACAGCCCCTGCCGCCATTAATGCTGTTTGGAATCTGGACTCTGCCACTTCCTGGTAGTGTGACCTTGGACAAATCATATTGTTTTTCTGTGCCACGGTTTCCTTTTCTCTAAAATAGCAATAGCAAGAGTGCCTTGTGTGCATTACTGTGATGACTGAGTCAATATATGGACGACATGGAAGACTTGGAGGAAGGCGGGTGATTATTTGGAGCTGGGCAGCTTTCAGTGACAGTGGCGGCAGGGACAGGCATGAGAGGTGAAGTGAAGATGGAGGCCCATGAAGTGCTGGAGGTTGAGAAACTAGCAGACAAGTGGTTGGGAATGTCCTCAACACAAAGAAAGAATGAACTTAAGAAAGAGTGGAAGGAAGATTGTAAGCCTTCCAAGTGGAAGACTGGTGGCATTCAAAATTTTAATATCAGGATATGTTACTGATTAAATACGCCAGCCTCTACGGTCGGCACTTTACATACCTTTACCTTATCTTCTGCTCACAGTAATCCTGCAAAGTCAATGTTTTCCTTCTCTTTAGAAAAAAGAAGTCGGCACTCAAGTGCTTTATGTATGATGCCAAAGCTGCCACACACAGGATATGAAAAAAGGGGCCTTTGGAACCTGGGCTTGTCTAGCTACCACTATGATGGGGGAAAATGGGAGTGGAGGCAATAGACTGGACCTCCACAGTGGAGTAACTGTTGAGCTAAGATGATGATGGCAAGGGGAAGGCAAGGAGGAGAGAGGAAGAGGCAATTCTGAAAGACAAAAATAGTCAACATCAGTGTCCCTATTCACAAAATTAAAAGAGAACCAAGTGGTTTACATGACTCTTTTATGTTATTGCAGTTACTCACTGAACCAAGAAAGCATTTTGCTCTTCACTTTTCCCGGAGAATAGCATAATCATTCAGGTTGGGTTGAGTGTCTGACAATGTTTTATGTAGCCTTCTTATTTCCCAGGCTGAAAACCTATTCCCCATGTAATAGTTCCATATTCCTTTTGGAATGTGTAGCATGATATCCCTCCCTTCCTTCTAGCAACCTGTCTTCTATGATATATACCATTTCATCCCTTTAGCAATTGGGAAATGCATTTCTGGAAGCCAGTCTCTTGGCAATTGATGCATCATTTTTCCATTAAAGAGAGTGCTCATGCATTCACAAAGAATTGAAGGTTTAAAGTGTTTGGTAATGATCTCTGGTTGCTTGTCAAGCAGAATCTCTATCTGAACATGAAAATACAACATTAATATGATTTGCAACCCTTTCACCGGGTTCCTCATTTCCTCCAGCAACACAGAGTGATTTTTCCCCATGCTTAAAATCCATTACAGGTGCTTAGTGCATTTGGTCTCCTTTGGAGGTACATCTTCTAAGTCTGACACAGGAAGAAGTTAAAAATGTCCTAAATGAGTAATTCCCCCTACCTTGCAATCTTTTAACTCTGATTTATTCCTAAGCTGAAAGTATTCATCACTAGTTGAGCTAAAATAAACTAACTCTCATGACATATAATTAAATTACTGGCAGAAATAAAATTTAAAATTCCTCCACAGTACTTCACATAAACATCAGCAGAATAATTGAGTTGAGGTAAAATATTTTGTTGAAAGGCCAAAAAGAAAAGTCACCTGAAAGAATTTGTTTCTCTAATCTCTGACAATGTTTAATTTTCTTTTCATGATAATTACAGAAAAAAATTTCACTTGTGTGTAAAATCCTCTCTTCTTTCAACTCTTCTTTGCCTCCCTTCCTTTTCCATATCTTTACCATAAACTGGAAATAAAAACATCAGGAAAGTGTTTAAACTTTTAGCTAAATGACAGCCTCTCAAGATCTGGCTAAAAGAAATTATGCATTTACACAGTATTCACAACTTCCAAATTAAAATTCTAGAAAGAGGGAGTGTTATATTTCCATTCTGTCTATCTGATTTTCCCTTTAGTTGGCCCCAAAACAGACTCAATTATCCCAAAGACTTTGTAACCAGGGCACTTTAATTTGGGAGAAAAGTGATTTCTGGGCCCCCAGTTAAATAGCCTTGAGGAACACCCCCCTCCCCCGCCCACACACACACACACACACACACACACACACCACTCAATCACTCTGAAGTTTTTCCCATTCGAGAACTTGTAAGAATGACTTCAACTCTGCTTTGCTTGGGAGTTTGTCCTGTCTTTCTGTCACTTGAAATTCCAAAATGATACAGTCATATTGGAAGCCAGAACTGCAATGTCCACACCACATGGAAAATTTTTAAGCCAACTCTTTCAGGATTCACCACAAAATGAACAACAAGTCAACACAACCATGGTTCACAGGGCAATACATTTTTCCTCTAAGATTTTACGGTCTCATTTTCATATTTACTTCTAAGTTTAAAAAAATTCTCTTAACCACCTCCTCCCTTTTTTTGTTGAACAGCAATTTTTAAATTGTCTGGTGGTTTAATAAACTTCCCTTATTTTTCTCACACTCCCTTCAATTGTGCCAGTAGTTTTCAGGCCACTCTCCTTTCTAGATGTAGATTTTAAAAAAGAAAGATTCAACTTGGATTAGAAAAATTGGGGAATCGACCCAATGCTGCCATTTTTTTTTTTAGCCACATGGACTGTGGCTGGTCCTGTAGTCCCTCTGAGCCTAGGGACCTTATCCGTAAAAGAATGTCACAAGTATCTACAGCACAAGTACAGGATTCAAAGAAATGGTAGTTTGTGAAGAAGCTTTGTGTCAAGATGCTGGACATAGGTATTTTTTATTCAGATGCATCTCTGTTATGGTAAATATTTGGCAAAAGAATGTGTTGGCCTTCTCCTTTTAGGAAGAAAAGGCACTGTCTCATGTATCAGCACTCAGTACTATAAAGTGAAATGTTTTCCCACTGTGATCGCCACAAAATTCTCCTGGCCATCCAGAATTATTCTAGTCCCAGTTCCCCCAAAATCACTCCACTCCTATCATTGTGGGGCCCACCGTCTACTGATAACATATCCCTAAAACTTAAATTCCCTTCCTGACTTTTCCAAAGGAAGATAGGTTGCTCCTTGTCGCACCTCCCATGACTCAGGGATGGGCAGAATGACTGGAAGGCAATGGAACATTCCTTACTCTTTTCCGCAGTGTCTAGGTTCCTGCCCCACTATCAACATACAATAATATTCCTAGTTTTTAAGTCTTTTACCATATACTTGCACATCTCTTCTTTGCCATTTACCTTTGTTACATACTAGGATCCTTTACCAGGTCCTTTAAGACACAGGGCATTTACCACAGTCTTCCCTTTCAGCAGCCATCATTGTTTAAGGCTCTAACAACCCTACTGAAGCCCTTTCTGATACCACTCCTCATAGACCTTGTCCTTCATAGCACCAAGTACTCAGTTCTTCAGCACTAACCCTCTAAGGAAGCATCATAATACACTTGACCATTTACTGCTACCAAGATCTCAAACTGTGATCTCAAACTCCTTCCCTATCATGACATCCATTTCCTTGATTCCTCCCTGTTTTCCCAGTGGATCATCAGCTGTGGTCAGTTGGACAGTGGCCTCCCAAATGGCAAAAGGAATTGCAGATGTGATTAAATTAAGGATCTTGAGATGGAAAAAGGATCCAGGATTATCCCAGTGGGCCCAATGTAATCATGAAGGTTCTTAGACTAAGAGGGAAGTGGGAGGACCACAGTCAGACAGAGATTAGAGTGATATAACCATGAGCCAATGAATGTTAGTAGCCACTGGAAGCTGGAAGAGGAAAGAAAGAAACAGATTATTTCTTGGAGCATCCAGAGGAACTAGCCCTGCTGACACCATGACTTCAGCCCAGTGAAACTCGTTCTGGACTTCTGACCTCCAGAACTGTAAGATAATAAATTAGTTTTTATTTAATTCACTAAGTTTGTGGTAATTTGCTACAGCAGTGATAGGAAACTAATATACCACCCATGAGCTGAATGGCCTTTTGACCCAGTTCTGAGAGTACCAATAGTCAATATTTTCAGTTTTGCCCATTTCTTCACCCTAGAATTCCTCTCATTAGGGACCTTCCTGGATTCCTGCCTTGCCAACCGTGACTGACTTCTGTCCCAATAATGGACCTTCTCATTCCTGCTCGTCAGTTTCTGAGTGATGTTGGAGCAGATCCCAAACTAGTTAGGAACATTTATAAATCTCTGGATTTTAGATTTTTTTTCCTTTAAGATTTCTCACCAGTGGCTTAGTAGCAGATGTTACCAATATTCCTACTCTGTCTGGGATTCCAAATCTACCTCCACCCACTTTACTCTTGGATGAGGCTACCTCTTCTGAGAAGATTGGGATCATCTACTGCCTTTCAACTTGTCTTTCATCTTCAGCTACCTCACTTATTCCCTCTTGATTCGAAATCAGTGCCCTTTCTCCTTCTCAAATCCACACCTTCTCCATGTCCCCTGGATCCCATGCCCTCTGCATAGTCCTCTACCTCAGTCTGTCTATTAGTTTCTGTCATTGAAGCACATAAAGAGGGGTCATAAGCTCCACGCCTGCATGCAGGTAAGCACCATCTAAGCCACCCAGGATAAATCATTCTCTAGTTTTTTCCTTTAGATCTCCAAAGCTAGAAATCCCTATTTTCTCTTATTTCCTCTTACAGTGTCTCCCTGCCTTCAACATCAAGAAGTTCTCAAGTGAGAGAGAATATTCAATTGTTCTGTCTTTTAGAGACACACAGGAAACATAATAGATAAAATGACATTAACAGGAATTCTCTGAGATCATGCAGATTCCAAATATTCTATACCAGTGTCTTCATAAATATAAAATATTCTTTGTTTCATTTTGGAAAATAAAGTCACTCTTCCCACGAGTCCTAAAGAACTGTGTCCTTTATGTAATAGGCACTCACTAAATGTTTATTGAATTAAATGGTCTAGGCAGCTCACTGAAATGAAAGTTTTTCATGAGCTGATCATCACAGGCCATAGAACTCTTACGCCAAATAGCTGTATCTGCCTTCAGGTAATAATCTCTCCATCTCTGTCTCCATAAGTTGGTTACAAAACATTACTTTCATCAGTGTATAACCTTTATCATATGGCTTCCCATTATTGAAAACAGAATTATGTGCCTTCTACTGCTGACACTAAGATATTCTTGTTACAGGCTTCAAAAACCTCACATAATAGTCCCAACAATTTCTGCTGGCAATTGAGGTCCATGGATGAAGAGAAAGAAGCATAAAAGGGAAAAGTTATTAAAAAACAACAACTGACTTGGTGTAGATGGTAGAGATGTCAAAATTTTTTTGGGAAAAAAAAATCTTGCCTATTTAAAAATGTTTAACATTATTCTAGCCAAATAAATACAGAACTAAGCTCTTGCAGAAATATAATCCTTGTGGAAAAGATAGATTTTTTTCATATAACTGTTTACTTTTTGCTTAAATTAATTGCATGTGTATATAAAGTACACAGATCTATATTTTTAAAACATTAAATATATTAACCTCAGAAATTGTATTTTCAATCTATGAATTTACATGTATGTGAAACACATAAACCATTTCAATGATATTGCCAGATTACATTTAAAGTCCCAATTTATGAAAATATCTTAAATTATAAAGAAGTTAAAATAAGACAAGCAATATGGAGTAATAACAAGAAAGTACATGTATGAGTCAGGATGATCTAGATTTGAATCTTCGTTGCTCACTCTACAATTTTTAACAAGTTCAATTCCCTTAATACCAAAAAATTTGGTATAACAAATTCAGACAATATGAATGATAGGCCTCATTCAGTAGGGTTAATATCCAAATTTTTGATATCAAGAAGACTTCTAAATGTATCTCACCACGGTTATAAATCAAAGAGAAAAGATGATTGTTCAGGAGATGTACAATGTCTGGAAAATAAGGAACTCCTAGTGGAACTCTAACATAACAGGAAAATGGATTGAAATGGATAGGTCAATAGTGCTACAGATATAAAATATAGATTTTCAGTATGTTTGCCTTACAATAATTTGGGCTAAAAATGAAGCTGAGTTCCTAAAGTGAAGTGTGAGTACATTTTAATATCTTACTCTGTTATTATCATATGGTATTTGAAGGAAAAAAAGTATACATAATTTGGAAATAAAGAAATAAAATTTTTTAAAACTTGGGAAAATAATAATGTAATTCTCATCTCCCAGGGCTATTGTGGGGCTTAAATAAGTCACAGCCTCTCCAAAAACATAGGTTTCCCTTCTTCCTTCTGTTCAAGGACTGTCTCTAATTCTTTATTCCCCAAGAGCACCTGACACAATGCTTTGAACAAAGTAGACATTCAGTAAATGTTTGCTAAGTAAATCAATGTCTTGGAAATCATTTAACATGTACATTATCTGTTTTCCTCCACACTGAGAAACACCACCCCCCCCCGCCCCCACCCCACCCAAATCAATCAAGTTAATCATTTCCCTTCACGTGAAAACTGCATCTCAATTTCTTTTGGAGAACCTTACATTTTGAGTTTCTAAGAGTTTCTCGTAAATTATTTGTCTTATATGGTTGGCAACCACATGGCTAAAAAGAAAACAGATGCCAAAATTTAAGAAAGAGTAAAGCATATCATTTTAGTCATGCTATTGCTGCAGAAGATTTCATACACTTGACCTTTGATGAATGTGTCATCTCTCCAGAGAGCTATTCCTGATTCTACTCCAGCATGGCGTTTCTGAGACCAGAACCAGTTTGTGGAAAAAGAATCCAATCAGGGAAGGGTGACCAGGCGGTTCTCAGGCCTTTTCCTTGGTGCTCCTTATTCCCCTGTGGGCACTAGTCCCTTAGTGTCCTCATGGGGCCGCTCTCTGGAATTTGGGCAGGGACTGAAGGGGGCAGTGCACTCCCATGTGTCGAGGGCAGGCCATGTGCAGGGGCTCCACAAACTTTCTTCCTTCCAACATCCCTGGTGGGAGCCCTCCTCTGTTTTATAGAAGAGAGACATTTGTGGTTCATGCAGTTTCAATAATTCATACGCCCATGTCACACAAACGGGAAGGATTAGACCTGGTTTTTCAAAGACAGGACTTAACACACCATAACATCTACCCTTTAAAAGTACAATTCAGTGGTTTTCACAGATTTACAATGCTGTGCAACCATCGCCACTATCTAATTTGAGAACATTTTTATTCCCCTAAAAAGAAACCCCAGACCCATTAGTAGGCACGTCTAACCCTCCCTCCAGCCCTGGGCAACCACTAATGTACTTTTTGTCTCTATGGATTAGCCTATCCTGTACTTTTCATATAAATGGAATCATATAATACATGGTCCTTTGTGGCTGGCTTCTTTCACTTAGCATAATGTTTTCAAGTCTCATTCATGTTGTAGTATGTATCAGTATCTGTTCCTTTTTGCTAGCTGAATAATATTCTATTATAAGAAAAATATACTTCTTGTGGTGACTCTGGTGGGGTGGGATGCGAAGGAAAAATATACTTTTAAAGCATTACACTGTTTGACAAAACATGTTCGTGGTCATAAAGTTCAAATATATTGTAGCACGATATGCAAATGGAAACACCAGTTTACCACTATCAGATTGGCCCAGATCTAAGTCTTACAATACTCTGGGCTAGCAAGGTTGCACAAAAGTACCACTCAAGTGCGTCTGTGGCAAGGAGGGTAAGCTGGTTCATTCTTTATTGAAGGCAATTTGGTGATATCTATTGAAATTACAAATTCCCTTTCTGGAAATTCATTCTATAAACACATCAGCACATATGTGAAATAATGCATTTGTTTCAACACCATTTGCTGTAGCAAAAGACAGGAAACCACCTTACAGTATACTACTAGCGAACCGGCTAAATAAATGATGGCTGACTACCCGAATGCAGTGAAAAAGAATGAGGAAGTTCTATACATACCAATATGGGAAGTTCTCAAAGATACGGTCATACTTGAAAGGTAAGATGAAAAATGCTACATAGAGAAGGCTATATTTTGTAAAAGAAGGGAGGAAAGAAGAATGTATATATTTATACTTTATTTATATGCATAAAGAAACTCTGGAAGGATAACAAGAAATTAGTAATAGTGCTTACCTGTTTGGTGGAAGAGGTGAGGACATTATGATGGGGAATGAGTTGGGAAAGACTTTTGCTGCACATATAGAGGCCTAGGCTGTGGTAGGCAAAATCTTACAGTGTCCCTTCAAGCTTCCTGTGTCCTGGTTACCCACTCAAGCACTAATCTACCCTACTGTTGTGAAAGGGCTTTGCAGATGGAATGAAGGTTGTGAATCAGCGCTTCTTAAAGTAGGGAGAGTTTCCTGGATGTCCGAGTGGGCCAGTGGTATCACCTGAGCCCTGACAACCTGAAGGAGCTGAGAGGCAGATTTTCCCCACAGCCTCCTGAGGAGAGCCCAGGGGATGGACACCTAGATTTTGGCCTTGTGAGCCCCTGAGCAGAGAAACCAGCCACGCCAACTTAAGACTCCTGACCAACAGAGCTGTGAGAGTCTGCGTTGTTTGAAGCTGCTATGTTTGTGGTAATATGTTATAGCAGCAATAGAAAACTAATTCGTATATGGATGCATTGTTAGTCTTTTTAATCTAAATGAAAATTTAAGGTTAATGGAAATCCAAATAGACCTTGCTAAGATCATTGCAAATAAGTTTAATTTTCCGGGAGCATAACTATCTAGTCAAAAGTTCACAGTAGTTTTCTTTGTTTTGTGTGCCTACACTTAAATAATTTTAGTCTGAAAATTGCAATTTTGATAAAGATCCCCTGGGAAGCGAGTCTGTCTTGTAAAAGCTGAATGAATGGCTTGTTTTCCCAAGGCTCTCTGTGTCCTAAATTTAGAGTCTTCTCTAAAGATATAAACACAGTTTATTTAATTCTTAGAAAGTTAGTTAAAACTGATAAAATTAAATTGATAGACGCGAAAGAGACAGACACTTGGCTTAAAGGAGAATGTTTGCCTTGTCTAATTGAAACGTCTAAAGGTTAAGCCTGTACTTTGTCTAACCTTTAACTACACGATTCTTCCCTTTGTTACTGGGTATGTTCCAGAGCTCTGCAAAAGGGGTTTATTGTTCTTCCATGGAAAAAAAAAAATGGTCAAATAAGTGGTCTTTAATACAGAAGTAAGATGAAAGTTCTAAGGATACCATTTCTCTTTATTATCATGTAGCTGCTTATACCTAAAAAATTGTATGAAAACAAAAACCTTCCAAAATTAACTATCTTCTGTGAGAAAAAGCAAAAATGTATTTCCTTTCTAATTTGTTAGAAAAGTTCAATTAATCTCACCGTTGAAAACTACCTCCCAATTAACCTCGCTGTTAGGTAAAATCTACTTCTTTTCAAAACCATCTTTCCTCTTCCAGGACCTGTGTCCACTCCTTGCTACCTACTGCTGGTCAATATCTATCTCAGTGGTTCTCAACTGGGGGTGACTTTGTCCCATGGGGCAACATCTGGAGATATTCTGGGTTGTCACAACCAGGGAAGTGCTCCTCGCATTTAGTGGGTAGATGCCAGGGGTGTTGCTGAACATCCTATGGTGCACAAAACAGCCCCACAACAGAGAATTATCTGGCACCCAAATGTCAATAGTGCCAATGTTGAGAAACCCTGGTCTAGATGGATCTAAAGGGATGGGTCAGTAATAAGTAAAAATATGTGAAGTTCTCCAATTAGGAGAAGTGAAAGCCATGTTAGTATAGTATTATTATGAAAGGGAGAAGGACAGAAGGAAAGGAAGGAATGAAGTTCCTTCTTTCAAAGTTTCCCAATAATTGAAATGAGTATCATTTTAAGATTTAAATTTATTAAAAGAAAGTAAAATTTAAAGTTCAGTTTCTCAATCACATGAGTCACATTTCAAGGGATCAGAAGCCACACATGACAAGTGATTACCGGGTTGGGAATATGAAATCAGACAATATTCCTGGGACACAGATTACATTTAATACATGGGAAGGAAGGGAGGGAGGAAGGGATTGGCAAATGCCTACATTAAGCAAATGGAAAGAGGAGGCAAAACCAAATGATCAAAGAAATGAGATGACAAGGAAAACAGAGCATCACAAAGATAGAAAGACAGTTCTAAGGAAGACTTAGTCAGCAAGGTTGACGCTATGGAGCAGATGAACTGAGTTATCACTAAGGAAAGGCCATGACTTTCATAGTAGTATATCATGGGTGATCTTCAAGATGTAAGCTTTAAGTAAACAGATGAGCTTTAAGGAAGATTTCAAGGCTTGAGGGAACAGATTTTTGTTTTTATTTATTTATGTTTATTTTATTTGTTTGCTTTCCTACCTTTTTGTTTGTTTGTTTGTTTATGACAAGAAAAATGGAGAATGTAGTTATGGTGATAAAATGACCACCAGGCAGTTTCAAAAATTTCATCGTGCAAAAAATTCTCCTCTGAAATAATCAGAATTTCAAATAATAATTTTAGAAAAATTTCACAATTTCAAGCAACCACATTTAAAGAAGCATTTGTCACATATGACATTTAAAGTAAGGCATGAGCCATCTCATAAAAAAAGAAATGGGGAGCCTGGGTGGTGTAGTCGGTTAAGCACCCGACTCTTGGTTTCGGCTCAGGTCGTGATCTCAGGGTGGTGAGATCAAGCCTTGTGTCGGGCTCCATGCTCAGTGCACAGAGTCTGCTTAAGACTCTCTTCCTCTCCCTCTCCCTCTGCCACTCCCCCTCCACCCCCCCAAATAAATAAATAAATCTGAAAAAAATAATTTAGTACGAGTGAAGACACCCTTCTCTCACTGTTCCTCTTATATCCAGTTGTAAAATCCAATTCATGAAATATACAAAAAAACAAAAGGCAATCCAGTCTAAACAATTAGTCAGATGAGGTGAGGGAAATGTGGAAGGGAGAAACTTTTAGTTAAATTCTCTGGCATAAAGAGAATCAGTTGGTAAACTTTTTTTTTTCTCTTTTCAGATGCTTTCTCTGAATGGTATAAAGAGCTTAAGTCCGATTTTCCTATTTGAAACCAAAATGGATTTGACATCACAACTATTTCCTTGACTAAACCATAAAAATATAATTTATTCAACTGCTTGTCTCCTCCATCCTAGACTGTTGGTTGCCCATACTGGACAGTGAACTGTCATGCCCAGCCTGAGAAGCCATTCCTTCACACGGAACCTGGGCCATTCCTGTGGCCCCACACAGCTCTGGGGAGGCATGCTCTGTGACTCCTTGGAATAATCTGAGAGCTTGATGGTCAGTATAGAGCAGCAGACATGAGCTGCTCACACAGTAACTTCTCCTTTTTGGAAAGTACAACTACCGGAAACAGTAATAGATTTCACATTTCTGGGAGGGAGCCTTCTCATCCCGTCTCTAAAATGGGAACACTTTGCCCAGACCCTTGATATAATTTGGATCTAGCATTCTCTTGGCATCTGCTCCATAGCGTCAACCTTGCTGACTAAGTCTTCCTTAGAACTGTCTTTCTATCTTTGTGATGCTCTGTTTTCCTTGTCATCTCATTTCTTTGATCACTTGGTTTTAGAGAATCTAGCTGAGTAAGATCTAACAAATCCCATAATGCATTCACTGTCTTTATAAAGTCTCTGACATGCCAACTTGGGGGCTAGAATGGAAGCCCAATTCCATATGCATTTGAGCCTCTGTAGGTTGCTTACCTTTGCCCTGTGTTACATTGTCTCATTCTAAATAGGTCTACATGAAGGGGTGTGGACAGATCAGCATACTCGTTGTAACTACTGGAAAATAAAGACATCATCCTTCTGATGTGAGGCCTATAGTATCTTCCATGTAAAGGGAGAACATTCTATTATTCTTGGTGATAAAAGTAGATATCACATAGAAGATAGTTGCATAAACAATTCTACTTCCAATTCATTAGTAGCCGAATGCTCCCAACATGCTATGCTCTCCCACTGGTTTTGCAAGTCAACAACCCTCAGTATGTCTATCCACTACCCTCCTGCCCCCTCTTCAAGACTTTGATTTGACACATACTTCTGTTTCTCTAATCCCTCCCTATCCACCACCTTGTCCAACATTTCTGAAGGACGCTGCAGGATCTTGGCATTTAACTTGTGAAAAGTCGCCAGGCCTAACTGTATCAATGCCCCCACTGAATGCTCATACAATGAAATTATAGTTTAGCATGAAAAACCCCATCACTTTCTTAAATGCTGCAATAACACTCATTACATCAATACAGAGCAAAAGAAAGGAGCTCAGACTTAATCCGTTTTAATCTCCGTTATTTCCTAATATAAAAGACTGTGGGCCTTTTCACATTCTTTTGGAAGGATTAGTGAAGGCAAACATGAATAACAAATTGACATTTCTGAGTTCTGAAAGAGCCAAAAGCAATACAAAAGGAAGGCAGACAGATCAAATTTCTGAACAGAATTATTTTTCTAAGCAGAGTTTAAAAGTTAACATTAGGAACAAAAGTTAAACAGCTCTGCACAGTTATTTTTCTTTACCTGGAACACATTTTGCCAAACAGTTAAGCTGACAAGTTAGAAAGACACATCTTGATGTTACAGAGACAAAGGAACTCTGTCTATGGGACAGGCATAATAAGATAATTTTTTTAAAGAAGAAGAATTTCTTCCATAACAATTTTTATATTCCTCTAGTCATTTCATTGTTGGAGATATTCTAAAACTAATGGCATCAATTATTTTTTAGTGAGGAGTACGTTGATTCCCATCAAATCATTGAATATTGGTGTTAAAAGAGAATTTGAAATGATCTACTTTGGCCTCTTCATTTATGAATGAGGAAATCAAGATCTAGAAAGGGTCGCCAAGCCGTCCACTACCACAAAATCAGAGATCCGTGACAATTCAGGACTAGGACCTTGGTTTTCTGATGACTCATCCAATGATCTTCTCATTTATCATTGTCCCTCTCCTCTAGCAGATTATGTTTTATTACTGTACAGTATTAACTTGCTCCTCCATTATAACCCCACTGCTGTTTGCTTCGATTTTTTGAATCAAAATAGCAAGAACAAACTAATTCTTGGGGCTCCGCTTGTCTTAATGCCCCCACAAAGTCACTGAGAAATGCTGTAAGGATTGGATCTACCCAAACCCTTTGATAGCAATTTGTATCTAATGATATTGTAAAATGAAAAGATCCCTAAGAGACTAGTTCTGTGGTGGGATTCTGGATTCTAACACACTCCACCTTCACCCTTAATCCTAGATGTGGGTTTCAGTCTAAACCAGGATTTTTCAACCTCTGCACTATTGACTCTTGGGCTGGATGATTCTTTGTCGTCAAGTGCCATCCTGTACACCGTGAAATGCTTGGCAGCATCCCTGGCTTCTACCCACTAGATGCCAGCAGCACTCCAACCCTAAGCTGTGATAACCACAAATGTCTTCAGACATTTCAGATGTCCCTGGGGGGTAAAATCAGCCCAGTCTAAGAACCACTGGTCCTGGACACAAAATAGGAACAAAAGCAGAGATGAAAAGTGGGATAAAAAGGAACTCCCTGGCACTTTTGACTATGAACCTTCCTTGGCAATAAAGCCATTGAAATGATTTGGTGAAAAAAAGGAAAGTTATTTTAATGAACCATATGCCTTTCCTCACTCCCACCACACTTCTGCCTTCAAGTGTGTTTTTGTTGCCATGAAAACAGAGCCTGCCTGTTCGTAATTATAATATTATTCTGTAGCAAATTTTGGAAAGGACCAATTGGTGCACTTCCAACCTCAAATTCTCTCTCTCCTCTTCTCCCTTCCTTAGCCAGGAGTTTGGAGAAAGGGAAGGAATGAGAGAAGAATGCCTCGTGTGCTCAGCCCTGACCTCGCTCTGATGCCCGCATTCAGCACCGACCTCTCAGGTTTCTAGGACCTGCCAACCAAACCTTCAAACACCAACTTGGCTCTGCCCCAACGTCATGACGCCACAACAACGTTCTCATTTGCTCAGCATTTTCACCCGAGACCACAAACTTTGGTGAGAGACAGTCAGGACTCAGCAAGTGTGATGTGGTGAAGGGAGGAAGGAAAGAAGTAGATAGCCATTCTTAATCAAAATGAATTATGATCTTTTACTCACAGGTTGGGTTACTTCTCTGGATATGTCAATGATAGCCATGCTGTAGAAATTTAATAGAAATGTTTAATAGATGTGGTTCTTTTTTAAAAAAGATTTTTATTTATTTGAGAGAGAGAGAGAGAAAGAGCATATGAGCAGGGGGAGGGGCAGAGGAAGAGGGACAAGCAGACTCCCCACTGAGCAGGCTCTATCCCAGGACCCCAAGATCATGACCTGAGCCAAAGACAGACACTTAACTGACCAAGCTACCCAGGCGCCCCTTAATAGATGTGGTTCTTAAACATTTTCTTCTCTGGCTTTTTATAGAATGAGATATAAATAATAAAATGCTCAAATCTGAAGTGTAAGGCTCTATGAATTTTTACATATGTATACATTTATGCAACTGCCTCCCAGATGAAGATATAGAATATTTCTATTACCCTAGAAGGCTTCCCTGCCTCCCACCCAGTTAATACCTATCCCTCACCTTCCAATACAAGTGCTATTCTGATTTCTGTCAATGAAGATTAGCCTTGTCCATTTTTTTTAGCCTATAAATTAAATTGCACAATAGGTACTCTTCATGCCTTTTTATCATGTAATATTTTTCTAAAGTTTGTGCATATAGTTTTGTGTGTCAGTGGTTTGTTCTTTTTTGTTGCTAAATAGTATTCCATCATGTAAATATATCACAGACCCTATTAATGGATATTTGTGAGGTTAAAAAAATATTTGGGGACTATTATGAATAATACTGCAAAGAAAATGCGTGTACGTCATTGTCTGGATACATGCACTTGTTTCCCTTGGCTGTATAACTAGCAATGAAATTCTAATATTAATAAGCAGAAAGTATCAATCATCAAAGTGAAGTTTTTCTATCAGTAGAAAGGCTTAAAGGACACGATGAGTGTCACCCATTTATCTTGCATAATGGAAAAATAGATGAACCTTTTTAAATTAATAAATCAGGAAAAATATACTAATGCAGCTACCAATGTTACCAGACCTGGACCAGATCACCCGACGGAAGAACCAAGCGGCACTCGGAGATCTTGGAGGATAGGGGGTTTATTTAACGCCGGCGGGCTCAGAGGAGAATGATCTCCAAAGGTCTGAGCCCCGAGCAGAAAAGGGGTAATTTATACACTTCTACTTCCGCCTACTTGGCACTTCTGGTGAGCGCAGGAAGCGGGGCAGGGTGAAGAACCCGGAAGAGCCCCAGGGAAGGGACTGGGACTCCCTTGCTGGCTTGGTCAGCCATCTTAGGACACAGATTTTTCCTCCCAGAGAGTGAGCACAGAATTTGTCCTGAAAGTGGGAAACTTTGCGAGTGAAGGGGGCACTATTAGTATTTGCACTGGGACCATTTAACCTGGACTTTCCTGGGAAAACGGACTCATCTGGTCACTCATGTTAATTCTGACTGAGAAGATGGGTGCCCAGGCCAGATATCTAATGCCAACTTCAGAATTTACTTCCTTTTTGACCTTGGCTAACTTGTTTAAACCTCCATCCTTTAGTCAGGACATTGGTCAGAAACTTCTCCCCCAAAATGTTATAAATACTCCGTAAGTGGCAAATCATAAATCATAAACATCAAATGCAATGGAGCTGTTGTCGAGGAAGGATTGAGGGCTGGAATGCAGACATCCAGCATTGAGACATATGCTTTCAAGAGTTTGGCTATTCCTGCCTCTAAAGTGCCACTCAATTAATTTATGATGTTCTCTCTTCCCTTTCAGTTTCTCTTCACTTCTGAATACATTCTGACTTAAAAATAAGTTTAGGCTAGCCACATATGCTCTATGTTATTTCGCTGAAAAGAAGTAAACTGCAAATTACATCAACTGTTGCGACACATTTGGCAAATATCTTTCTTCTTCATGCTTCAGTCACTGGACTTACTGTGTGATGAGAATCCCAGAAGCCCAGTGTGACAGTGCCTGAAATCTTCACTAAACTGAATACCGTGAAATTGTTTCATCAAGCTGACTCTCAACGTTGGGTGGAAGGGGGTTGGAGTTTCCCCATGGAAGCTGATGTGCTCGGGCTTACCTGAGAGAACATGACACTTTACTTCCACCAGGTTTAAAAGTTTGAAAACAACACAAGACAACAAAGTAGCAATGCCTTTTGAATATGAGCAGCTGCCAGTTTTCACAGGCATTTGAAACTACATGTGTCAAAAAAACAGGTAGAAAATTGGAAACAAAAATAGTTTTCCTTGAAAGGAAAAACAATATATGCTGGCTTCATTTAGAACGCACTCAGATTCACTGGACTGAAATGATTAGTTGCATAGAAAGAGTAAAGTTAAGTGGAATAATGATGATCTGATATTAAGGACACTGTGTTCTCTGCTGCACAGAGCAGCCATTCCAATTGAATTCACTGGGAGTCATAGCCCGTTACAAAATTATAGGTTAGAACAAGGACTAGAAATACAGCATGACAGCAGAAAACTACAATAATATTTATAATGTGAATTCCTTGTGGACAAATCCCTTCTTTTATAAAATCACCATTATCTTAATGCTAAGTTCACCTTTTCTAAGAAAGTAAAACACATGTTTGGCTGAGTCCATACCTTCTAGCTGATATCTAAAAATTAACCAGTGTGGTCATAGTTTTGCATTTAAAAAAAAATCTATATCTACGCTAACATACAACCCAGTAATCATACTTCCAGGCATCTATCCCAGAGAAATGAAAATTCATGTCCACAAAGAGATCTGTATGCAACTATTCACAGCAGCTTTGTTTATAATAGTCAAAAGTGTAAACAACCCAACATCATCAACTGGTGAATAAACTAGAAACTAGGAAAGCCATACCATGGAATACCACTTAGCGAGAGAAAAAACCAAACTCCTGTTACGTGCAACAATTTGGATAGCTCTCAGATAATTATTCTAAGTGGAAGGAAAGCTAATCTCAAAAGGCCACATACTGTATGATTCCATTTATATGAAATTATCAAAAGAGTGAAATTACAGAGACGGAGAATGGATTAGTGATTGCCAAAGGTTAGAGATGGGGACGGGGAGCGGGTGTGACTGAGTGGGTAGCACGAAGGAGCCTTGTGGTAACGGAACAGTTTTGTATCTCAATTGTGGTGGTGGTTACACAAATTTCTGTATGTAATAGAATGGAACAGAACTATACACATGCACTGTACCAATGTCAATTTCATGACTTTGACACTGTAGTGTATTTACATAAGACATAACCACTGGAGGAAACTGGACACGCAGCATATGGGATATCTATAGTATTTATAGCTGCCTGCAAATCTAATTATTTCAACGTAAAAACATTTTTAAAAAGCGACAGCCACATCTCTCTCTGAACATACACATATGAGTCTTGCCGCCTACCTTTTGAGGGATGTTACCTCCCAGAAGAAATCCTTCCTAAGGTGATTTTTCATAAGCAAAAAATCAGAATCATCATTAATAGCAAAGGGAAAAGTTCTGATGTATTTCTGACAATCACATTTAACCTACTGATGCTAAAGCACCCCAAGTCATATTAAAATGAACCCAATCATGTCAATAACAACACGGGTTGTTATCACATGACAGAACAAGGAAATGTCTTTTAATTCCTCACTAACACGTTGTCTATCTGTACATTTCCGCTCTTGCCTAGCACTTATGTATTGTGCATGGAAGCCTGTAACTGTAACGCATGCATTTTACACTCACTGTTCAAGTAATTGCCCATTTAATTAAAAAAGAAAAAGAATAACAAAGACAAAACTACCGATGAGAACTATATAGAAGTAATCATTACTCCAAACTAGAAACTCAGGCATTTTCTTGGAGGAAGAGACAGCAAGAGTCACCAGCTGTCACGTGCCTGCTCTTCTCCCACGGTATGCAGCTACCTGGGAGGCAGGGCCAACCTAGCCCAGCCTTCCCAAATGTCAAGAAATGTTCATAAATGTAAGAGAAATATTACACCAGACTCCCCTGAAAAGTCCAATTCTTGTCATGGAAATGGCATAAATTGAAAAGAAGAGAGGCTGAAATGGCACATATCTAAATCTTTAAGGTAACTTGCAACTGGATGTTAAGCTTGTTCCTCATACGTTTTTTTACATATTCAATGTTCGTATTTCACTTATAAAATCCATTTTTAAAAGTTATACATGCACACACACGTATAAGTGTGTGTGTGTGTACACACAGGTGTGCATACACACCCATAAATGGTAAGGCTTACCGTGGGTCCTTGATCTGAGATGACATTGTAACAGACACTTCTGCTCCTTCCAGATCCCCTGAGGTCCTTCTCATTCTCTATGGGCCACCTCCCCTAGTTGGGGTATATTTGGGCCTCCAGGGACTTCCTGGCACTGCCCTTGGGCTATCGGAGCAACTCCAGCTGCACCACATCCTGACATACTTGGGAGGTGACCTTAGCTCATGACTAACAAGAGGGGAGCATGAGAAGGAAGCTCCCTGACACCAGAGGGGGTGGCGACCTCTGAGGTATAACTTGCTTTGCAGAGCTCCTCTGTGGGGTCTCAGGGGGAGGGTGGGATTTTACTTGCCTTGCATCCCCGCGTGGCTTTCGTCGGGACTTGCTGCCTGCTCTACTTCCTTAACCTGCTCCCCCGGAAGCATTTTCTTCCTCACTCACATATAAATCCGCATTTCAGCGTTTCTGGGAACCAAAGTGAAAACAAACTTTTTCTCCCCCCACATTAAAAATGTTCTGAAGTCAAGGAGGATCTTACAATTGATATTAACATTTAATGCAGCTTTTATTCCTGAAAAATGTATTATTAAATAGACGTTGCACCTTATAATTCATGACGTAGCTTATGATTCTAAGACTATAAGCTATCTAAGGGAATGTGGGTCTCATTTACTCTCCAGTGTGCATCCAATGTCCCAAACATTGCCTCATACATATTTTACTCAGGACATTTTTGTCAAATTAATGGATTGAAAAAAATATAGTTTTATAATTTGTCTTGTATTACAATTCAAATTATGAATTTCCTGGAGGGTGGGACATGAATCATGTCTGTATTTCCATTTTCCATAATACTTAACACAAAGTCTTGTCCAAATTCAGCACCAACAAATGTTTACTATAATTGGAACACAGATGCAAATAATTTTGCAAAGGAAAAAATAACTGTAAACCAGGAAAAGCAGAGCAGAGAGAAAAAAAGGAAAGGGAAAGAAGAGGTTGGGGACAAGAGGGACAAGAGGACACTAGAGAGGGGTGAGGTCACCAATGAGAGATGTGAAATAGGAGATGCAGGTCAACTTTTAAGTGACAACAAAAAAGGGATTATAAAAACTATAGTCGCTGGAACAAGATGTGAACAGGAAACATCTGATTTACACTGAATTTGAGCAGGAAGGGTACATGCATTTTTCAAGACAGCAAATTAAAATCTGGAATATAGCTCCCACAGGGTGCACAATTCTCCATCTAGCAACTAGAGACAGGAGGTAAGAAGCCACTATAACACAACGGTTTGCACAGCTCACCGCAACACCAAGGACTTCAGACACAACCACAACATGGGAAGACTCCAAAAGCCAAGCTAGAAACATCGGTCGTCCGTATTCTTCGGGCCAACCAGTGAGCACTCAAATGCCCTTCCATCTGTCCTCCACTAAGACCACTTATCGGAACTGAGTCATCCTTCTCTAGTATTCTTTAAAGACAGCCAAGCAGACACAGGGGTGCTATTTGCAGTTTGGTGAGGACCTGATCAAAGGTAAGGAGACTTTTGAAGCTGTCCTGTATTAAGAGGTGTCTAGATAAGACAATAGAGTAGAGGAACAAAAATACACCATTTCAGTGGGAGCAAAAGTATTGTTATCTGTGTTTGTGTTAAAGCACATACGTGTCCATGTGTGCTGTGATGTGTCTAATCACAGTCGGCAAGTATTGCTGTGGAATTTGCTGGGTTAAGAGAGTCGGTGTCATTGGAAGGGAATGAAGTCAACGTAAAGGATATGATGCTTCCTTTGATACACAGACTTCGACTCATCGCGACGAGTCTCCCCTTTAACCTGGAACACTCAAACTCTCCATGGAAGGGGTAGAAAGCAGGGAAATGGTGAAGGGGACAGGCAGCACGGGGCAGGAGAACACAGCAACCTGAGACAAAAATTCAAAATCTGTTGAGGACGGGAATGGGAGAAGTGGAAGCGTGCTCAAGGCCTCAGCTGCACCTCTGGCCACTTCCTGCCCATTCAGGAGGGAGAAAAGCATGGAAGATCCTCGAAGCATCAGTCTGTCCTACTCAGGGGCTCTCTCCATCCATCCCCACCTGGACCATCTCTTATCTTTTAGGGCCATCATTTTCACCCAGGCTCTGTCTGGAGCGTAGGTGGTCTACTCAGCCCAGCTCACTGTACACACAGGTCTCTATATCCTCATCTAAGAGCCAGCCATTAGTATGGCAAATGTGGCTAGAGTAATGAAGAAATGTTAAGGGAGCTGAGCAGAGAAGCTGAGTCACCTAAGAAGCAATGCCTTACAATTGGAACCTCTAAATTAGTGGTTCTCAACCAGGGTCAGTTTTGCCCTGCCCCCAACCCTGGCAACATTGGGCAATGTCTGGAGACACTTTTGGTTGTCACAAGTCGGGGCAGGAATGCTGTTGGTTTCTTTCTTCTTCTTTTTTTTTTTTAGATTTTATTTATTTACTTGAGAGAGAAAGAGCATGAGAGGGGAGAGGGTCAGAGGGAGAAGCAGACTCCCCGCTGAGCAGGGAGCCCGAGAGGGACTCAATCCCGGGACTCCGGGATCATGACCTGAGCCGAAGGCAGTCGCTTAACCAACTGAGCCACCCAGGCGCCCTTGTTGGTTTCTAGTGAATAGAAGCCAGGGATGTTGCTAAACATCCTATAATGCATAGGTCAGCCTCCCATAGCCAAGAACTATGTGACCCCAAATGTCACTAGCACAGTGGTTGAGAAACCCCGGCCTAAAAGAAGCCACTCCTAAAGGTCAGCTTGGTGATGCAGAAGCAGCCAGATTATGTGGCCAAGGAAGACAGAGTTGGATAGAGCCAGGCATGGGGCATCTCTGGACTTCAGAAAAACTTCTAACTAAAGGTGATGAACAAATAGGAACTCATTGAAACCTTAAGGTCTTCATAGTCAGAATCCATAGCTTGCCTCTTCCCAGCTTCATGAGCTCAGGCAATGACTAAATGTTTCTCCATCTCAATTTCTTCATCTGCAAGGTCAGGGCCCTAATATCTGCTCTACAGGAATTTGTAAGGGTTAGAGAAGATATTAAACATGAAGCACTTCTCAACAGGCACTCAACAAAGAGCCCTTCCTTTTCCTTTTTTCTTGCTCTGGGTGATTTCTGGAATGAACTTCATAGAGGTAGAGGGAGGAAGGAGATAGTCTGATCTTCTCCCCACAGCCCAACATTTTCAGGGTTCCTCGATCCTCCTTCCCTTCTTTTCTTTTTTCTTTCTTTTCTACTTCCTTTTGAGAATTGAGATTTCCCATCCATCAGCTATCACAGACTCAGGCAGGGGCTTGAGCTACCACTATTTTTTCACCTTGTGACTCAAGAAGATATAGCAGAGTGAAATCACCAGGAACCTATGCACAAAAGAAACTCAGAAGCCTCTTGGAAAATTGCTCATCCCAAGAGAACAAAGGGCCAATGGCAAAAGTGTGTTTCAAAGATAACAGGTGAGCTTTGAAAGAAAGGGGTCATTCTGGGCACAGCATACATCCTGTATCAGAACTGTTTCCGTGTTCAGTCATTGCAGATTCACCCTGAGTCTCTGGGCAAGGAGACTCCAATAAAGATCTACTAAAAACCAGAACTGTTTCTGTAAAATTTCGGAGGGCTACGAAAGCACAAAGGATTAGAGGTTCTGTGACTGCGGGGGAGGAGCAGGCATTGGCAGAAGCACTGATGGCAGTGGGTGGCTACTTCATTCTGATGGTCATGGCGGTGACATGGTGGCCCCATCCACACTCCTGACACATGGCATTGGTTGCAACCCCAGCAGCAACGCCCTCGAGAGAGATCAGCAGTGGAAAGAGTTCCTGTGCGATCTTTGATGACAATCACATTCCTCCCCAAAGAGACCAGAGCAGGGGAGGAGAGAGATGGCATGCGCTCCCACATGGCAAGAGTCTGGGGGCACGTCCCCTGGAAGGACCAGCGCTCTGGAGAGACGACTCAAGCAGCAGAGGCAGAACAGCCAGACACTTGCTTGGTAGCTTTGGGTTGTCATTGGCATCTTTTTCCTTTTTTTCAGAGATATAAATATAGTTTGATCATTTTCTGATGATAAAAGTAACACTTCCTTTAGAAAGGTTGGAAACTTCAACAACAAAAAAGAAAAAGACAATTGTCAATCATGCCACTGTTCAGAGCTGACTAATGCTAGAGTTGCGGTGCATTTCCCTTGGTCTTTTCTTTGCTATGGATATCTTTACGTTGTTGGGAATATGCTGGATGTCCACTTCCATGCCTGTCTTTTTCCTAGCTCAC
The DNA here is from genome assembly GCF_029215605.1 of Mirounga angustirostris. Classification (NCBI taxonomy): domain Eukaryota; kingdom Metazoa; phylum Chordata; class Mammalia; order Carnivora; family Phocidae; genus Mirounga; species Mirounga angustirostris. The sequence continues at coordinate 7,784,027 of NW_026991719.1, forward strand.
ACTGAGGTGGTCCAAGAAGTTGATGTTACAGGAAGACTTGCCGTGGCCGCTGCCCACCCAGCTCCATGAGGGGTGGACAGAGTAGAGTTACTATTCTTATAACGTAGCTCACCCCTAATTGATACTTAGAGGCCACTGTATCCTACTTCCCCACCTCAGTTAAGAAAACATATTAAGTTCAAGTCTTTCCCCTTAGGATGAGGGAAAGTGAAGCCAAGATAGCTTGCCTTGCCTTGGAGCGCATCAGGAGACAAAGGAGGACCCAGGATCCTTCCCTCACCCAGACGATCACCACGCATAGTCTCCCCAGGAGACGGCCTGGAATACATACAGTGTAAATAAAGACCTAAGGAGGAAATCAAAGCCTAGCTCTCTATGATATATTAGAGGAATGCAAAATATTAGACCTAAGGCATTTGCATTGGATCTCTCACATTCCATTATTGGTATTTGAAGGTCCTTTTCTTGTTCTTTATGTCTTTTTTTTTTTTTTTTTTTTTGGACAGGATGTTAATCCTAAATCAAGATTGTAAAACTAAACCATTTAAAATATATGCATGCTTAGCAAAAGGATCCCAGGGTTTAAGAATCATTTTTTAAAATTAGATTTTTCAATTTGATTCAATAAACATGTATTGAATATCAGCCCTGGAGTCTCCAACTCCATTCATTTGTAGGTACTAAAGGCCCCCAAGAGGCAAGCCCACTCTAGACCAACCCCAGTTAATCCAGCCTCCAACCATTAATACACATACTTTCATTGAGTGCTTCCTATTTGCTGGGGGCACTAGGCAAAGAGTTGTTTGAGCTCTATATGTAATATGACCATAATCAACACACATTTCCTTCTTTACTACAGACAAGAATGTTTCACTTTCCTCTTTTTTTTTATTAACATATAATGTATTATTTGTTTCAAGACGAATCCTCTTAACTCTCCTGTATGTATATATGTAAAAATGTATAATTCTCCTATACATACATACATTTTATAAATACATGATGGTAAATGGCACCTGAAGTATGGCTTCAATGTTGGGATGTGATAAGAAATACAGGGGACTATGATGACCCCGAGTGCTCACTGTCCACCTAAGGAAGACAGTCACTACTGATCCTAGCTGATTGACACTTGTGGGTTTGTGGGGCCAATGTCAAGTTTTTCAAGAAAACACAAAAATCTGATTTTCTAATTTAAATCTTCCTTTTCTGAAAATTCAGATTTTGAAAATCTCGCTAGCACTCTCCAAATCTTGTGAAATCTCTGGCCCACTCAGTGAGATCCAGGGGCAAATCTCACATGATCTCAGTCCAAGCCTCGGAAGAACTCACTCAAATCTCCTGGGATCTCAGGCCATTCTGTGAGAAGCAGCATCTAACTTCATGTGACCTCAATCCAAATCTCGGGAGGGCTCATCCAAATTTCAGGTGATCTCGGGCCTGGTCAGCAAGATCCAGGGGGCAAATCTCATGTGATCCAAATCCAATTTTCAGGAGAACTCATCCAAATCCACTGAGTTCTCAGGTCCAGACAGCAAGAACTAGGGTCAAAACCCGCGTGCTTTTAGTCTGAATCTCAGAAGAAGTAACCACATCTCATGAAATCTCGGGCCCCCTCTGCAAGATCCAGGGGCAAATCTCTCATGATTTTAGTCTACATCTCGGGAGAACTCATCCATATCTCTTGAGACCTTGGGCCCAGTCAGCGAGATCGAGGGGCAAATCTAGTTGGATCGCAGTCCAAATATTGTGACACCTGATCCAAATCTCTTGAGATCTCAGGCCCCGTCTGGGAGATCCAGATCACATGTCTCGGGATATCTGTCCAAATCTTGGTAGAACTATCCAAATCTCCTGAGATTTCAGGACTAGTAGGCCATATCCAGGGGCACATCTCGGCTACAAATCATACACATGCCCGCCCATGTAAGACTAAGTAAATTACAACACACCCATGCAATAGAATTCTGTCATTATTTTAAAATTGAAGAAGCTTTATATAGAGTGATTTCACTGATAGAGTGCCAAGTTAAAAAAAAACGAGTAAAAAACACTATATAAATAAGTTGCCATATATATATATGCCATACCTATATAATTGCCTATGCCTCAAGATGGCCAAGGGCCACCAACTCTCTCAGACTTGGATGACAGAAAGAAAAAAATCTGTCTGACTTTGGATTCAAGGCTTCTGGCCACTCTGCCATGGCCTTGAGGCAGTTATTAGGAGCGCCACACTTGTCCCCTACCATTATCTTCCAGTCCCCGTTTCCAGATGGGCATTCTGATTTGGGAGTGTGGCTGTGCCCTAAATAGCTAACAGAAGCTGTGATCACCAGACTTTACCATTTCTCTTTCCCTGGGTGGGATTCTACCTCTGGCCTTCCCTACCCACTCCTTTCCTTGCCACTAAATATTGCCTGGGATATGGGCAGTCCACCCAGAATGAGCCCTTCCTTTGCCATGCTTCCATGGGCATCAAGGAATGGGCTACTGTCTCCTTCTTCTGAACCAAGTCCTTTTATGGCCATATAGAGCACCAAGCCCAGGTGGCAAGAGTAGTCTATGCAGCACAAAACCCTCATTACTTAAAGGGTCATATAAATCTTACAAATGCTGCATACACTTACACGTTCATAAGCATGTTAGCATAATAATGACTCTGAAGACTGCCATGCAGAAAGACGGTTGCCCTTTTTTATCCCACAGTTGTCCAGGATTATTCGACTAATGAATCTTCCCTCTTTGCTATATGCTTGTGGACATTGTGCAAAACTAGTGTTTTCCAAGTCTAACACACTTGGGAAAATCTATCCCAACCCAAGTCTAGCTTCCATTCTTCCCTCCAGATTGCCCCTTATAAAAGAGACTCCAATAAACTTCCTTAACAAAAAGCCCTAACGGTTATGACAAACTAAAAAAAAAAAAAAGAGAGAGAGACTAAATAAAAGAGAGAAACCCAGGAAGGAAGGAAAACTCAAAATTAAATGTCTAATTCTATGATTTGGTGGTTATGGTCGTCTCAGACAGAGAAAATGAACCTGATCGTGGAACAACTAATAAATCAGAAACTAGAAGGCAAGCAGGTGGGAGAACAGACAGGAAATGTTGAAGGTCACAGCAGGCAATGGGTTATAAATCAGAAACTAAGAGAACACAAACGCCTGAGAGGAGGTCAAGGTCAATGGTTCCACTCTAGGCAACCCATCACAAACCATTAAAAAGCCACTGGAGTGAGATTGTTACAGACTCTTCCCCAACAAAAGCTTCAAAGACTACTTCAGGTTTGATGTGAATCCACAGAGGCCAATACAGTTACGCATGTTGTATATCTAAGGGGAACCATTAAGAAGGCAGATGCTATAGGTTTATGTATTTATTGCCATAATGTTCTGGCAGACTTCTAGCAAAATTTTTATATCACGATAATCTAGAAATAGATTATATTCCTAATTCATGTGAAGGTGCCATATGAGCTAGCAGCAGCCCTTCCCAAAAGGTCTACTCAGTCCACAGAAGGCCACAGGCATATGGCAGAATGGTAGCTGTTAGAATCAGGTGACCTGCACTCTACACTTGGCCCCACTGGACAGTTCTCTTTACCCCTCTAGGTCTGAATGCCCTCACTGGCTAAGTAAAATTTGGTTCTAGAGGATCTTTCAGTTATTTGAATATACTACATGCACTCTCACCTCTGATTTTTCACACATCCTTTGCTTCTACTTGGAATGAATGCCTGTCCTTCACTCATCACCAGGCTGACCCTCCAAATCCTTCAGGTCTCAGCATAAATGATAAATATTCTGGAAGGCCTTCACTTCTACCATGGTTAGGTCCCCTACTGAAAGCTTCCATAGGCCATCTATCATCCACCATCATTATTCACAACAGATTTTACCATAATCATTTCAGTGTTTGTCTTTCCCAGTAGACTTTAAACTCCACTAGGACAAGAAACATCTTTCTTGTTCAGGGCTGTCTCCTCACTGCCCAGCACACAGAAGGAACTCACTAAATATTTGTTAGATGAAGACACGAAAGAGCTCAAAATTTATATGGAAACCAACAAGCTTCATTTTTAAAGATTTTTTTCCAGAACTAGTATATCTGTTCATTTATCAAAGCAAGCCAAATTCACTTGTCTCATGCTTAAGAAAGTCAATTCTTAAATCCTGATTTCTTATCTCTACCTATTTTTCTAAGAATAAAGCGCTATATATGTACAAATATATTCCCGTAAAATTGTATATGTTTTGAGTATATGAAAATTAGTTTCTATTTTAATTGTACTCAGCAACTCATATGGAATAGAGTCATCTTATAAAGAAACACCCCCTATCCCAGTTTACCTGTTTAGTTCATTCAGATTAATTAGGACTATTTGTACTTGAAAGGACTGGGATCTTGACATTAAAGAGGGAGGGGTATTGAGGAAAGCTCTCCTACTATTGATATAAAAATATTTCAATAATTTTTTTTTCAGCAAATAAGCAAGATCGAGAACACCGTAAGTGTTATTTGCATGAGGCCCCTCTATGGCCTCATCCCTGTTTCCCAGAGGGACTCTGTGCTTGGTGCTTCCCATGGATGGGGAAGCCAGAAATGATCCTGTCGAACTAGCAGGGAGTAGAAAGATGAGATCTCCTGGATTTTAGTGGGAGCAAGGGCAGTGTTCAAGGGAGATGGCATATATCCTTGCAGGAGGGAGAATTCACTACTAGGAATCAAGAATCTCAGCACGTGCATACGTTGAGAAGCACAGACTCTGAAGCTGGACTGCGTGGATTTAAATCCTAGCTCTGCTACAACTCCCTGGGGAAACATAACTTAACCTCATGGTGCCTAGCCCCCTCAACTGTAAAATGGGAATTGTTTTGGTAACTACATATTAGGGTAACTGCATACAGGTAAAATGATTCAATGGATTCAAGCACTTGGAAAAATGCCCACCATACCAGGTACTCAATATAGGTTAGATATGACTTTTATTATCTTTGCTCTCCATTTATGGGCAGGGACCAGGAGGGAGTCAAGAAGCAGATATGGGAAATGCCAGGAGACAAAGATCATTAGCCTCCCTGGTCAAATGTCTCCAGGCTTTCCTTTTTAGGTGCCTTCTGGAGAACAGAATAGAAAGTGCCTCATGGTCAGAGGCATCCACAGCCCCAAACCTGTATAGTTGTCCTCCAGTTCTTTAACTCGTCAGGGAAAATCCTCATTGGAAAACACAGAGGCCCGAGCTGGTTGTTCAAAAAGTAAGTTTATCCATCAATAAGTAACTTGTTAGCCTATTGTTCTTACTTGATAGTCTTGTACCATTTCCTGCCATTAAATATCTGAAACTGATTTTTGCCTAAATTTGTAAAAAGCTTTGCACTTCTGCATTTTTTTTAAGTTTTTATTTAAATTCCAGTTAGTTGGGGTGCCCAGGTGGCTCAGTCAGTTAAGCGCCCCACTCTGGATTTCGGCTCAGGTCATGGTCTCAGGTTCGTGAGACTGAGCCCCGTGTCAGGCTCTGCACTGGGCATGGGGCCTGCTTAAGATTCTCTCTCTCCTTCTCCCTTGGCCCCTCCCCCCACTCTCTCTCCCTAAGGAAAAAAAATAAATTCCAGTTAGTTAACATACTGTGTAATGTTAATTTCAAGTGTACAATATAGTGATTCAACACTTCCAGACAATACCCAGTGCTCATCACAAGTATACTCCTTAATCCCCACCATCTATTTAACCCATCCCCCACCCACCTTCCCCTCTGGTAACCATCAGTTTTTCTCTAGAGTTAAGAGTCTGTTTGTTGGCTTACCTCTCTCTCTCTCTCTTCTTTTCCCCTTTACCCATTTGTTTTGTTTCTTAAATTCCACATATGAGTGAGATCATATGGTATTTGTCTTCCTCTGACTTATTCTTTTTATTATTATGTAACATATAATGTATTATTTGTTTCAGAGGTACAGGTCTGTGATTCAACAGTCTTACACAATTCACAGCACTCACCATAGCACATACCCTCCCCAATGTCCATCACCCAGCCATCCCAGCCCTCCCACCCCCCACCATTCCAGCAACCCTCAGTTTGTTTCCTGAGATTAAGAATTCCTCCTATCAGTGAGGTCATATGATACATGTCTTTCTCTGATTGACTTATTTCGCTCAGCATAATACCCTCCATTTCCATCCACGTTGTTGCAAATGGCAAGATTTCATTCTTTCTAATGGCTGAGTAATATTCCATTGTATATATATTCCATGTCTTCTTTATCCATTCATCAGTTGATGGACACTGGGCTGTTCCCATAGTTTAGCTACTGTAGATGTGCTGCCTTAAACATCAGGGTGCATGTATCCCTTTGAATTAGTATTTTTGTATTCTTTGGGTAAATACCTAGTACTGCAATTGCTGCATCATAGTGTAATTCTATTTTTTAGCTTTTTGAGGAACCTCCATACTATTCTCCACAGTGGCTGCACCAGTTTGCACTCCCACCAACAGTGCAAGAGGGTTCCCCTTTCTCCACATCCTCACCAACACCTGTTGTTTCTTGTATTGTTGATTTTAGCCATTCTGACAGGTATGAGGTGATAGCTCACTATGGTTTTTGATGAGGGAAACAAATGCAAGAGAAATGCAGCTTAAACTAAATCTCCTTACAGCTTGTAGCCCACTGATAGATACCCAAAACAGGCAGGGCGTGACCTCCTTCAAGGAACTCATGGCTGCCTTAGTGCCTTAATGTTTATGTTTTATTAAAGACTAAAAGTAAACTTATCTTAACAGCAGCTAGCCCCTCAAGGTCCTGAAAGCCTTGCTTCCAAATTCCTCAGAGACTTACGCTCTCCCTAACTCCCACTAATTAAAAAGTATATACTCAGTCACTCCTCACAATCCCCATGCCGCTCTTTCTGCCCACGGGTCCTGTCCCCATGCTATAATAAAATCACGTTTTTGCACCAAGAACATCTCAAGAATTCTTTCTTGGCCATTTGCTCATGAACCCAAAAACTGTCAAATTTCATCAGTTTTGATTTGTATTTCCCTGATGATCAGTGATGTTGAGCATCTCTACATGTGTCTGATGGCCAGCTGGATGTCTTCTTTGGAAAAATGTCTATTTGTGTCTTCTGCCCATTTTTTAATTGGATTATTAATTTTTGGGGTGTTGAGTTTGATAAGTTCTTTATATATTTTGGATACTAACCCTTTATCAGATACATCATCTGCAAATATCTTCTCCCATTCTGTAGAATGCCTTTTAGTTTTGTTGATTATGTCATTCACTATGCAGAAGCTTTTTATTTTGATGAAGTCCCAATAGTTTATTTTTGCTTATGTTTCCCTTGCCTCAGGAGCCATATCTAGAAAGAAGTTGTTATAGTGATGTCAAAGAGCACACTGCCTGTGTTCTCCTCTAGGATTTTTATGGTTTCAGGTCTCACATTTAGGTCTTTAATCTGTTTTGAATTTATTTTTGTGTTTGGTATAAGAAAGTGGTCCAGTTTTCCCAACACCATTTGTCAAAGAGACATTCTTTTCTCCCATTGGATATTCTTTCCTGCTCTGTTGAAGATTAATTGACCATATAATTATGGGTTTATTTCTGGGTTCTCTATTCTGTTCCATTGATGTATGTCTGTTTTTGTGCCAGTACCAGACTGTCTTGATCAGTACAGCTTTGTAATATAACTTGAAGTCTGGAATTGTGATGCCTCCAGCTTTGCTTTTCTTTTTCAAGGTTGCTTTGGTGATTTGGGGTCTTTGGTGATTCCATAAAAATTTTAGGATCATTTGTTCTAGCTCTGTGAAAAATGCTGTTGGTATTTCGATAGGGATTGCATTAAATTCGTAGATTGCTTTGGGTAGTATAGACATTTTAAGAATATTTGTTCTTCCAATCCATGAGCATGGAATGTCTTTCCATTTCTTTGTGTCATCTTCAATTTCTTTCATCAGTGTTTTATAGTTTTCAGAGTACAGGTCTTTCACCTCTTTCATTAGGTTTATTCCTAGGTATCTCTATACACCAATAATGAAGCAGTAGAAAGAGAAATTAAGGAACCAATCCTATTTACAATTGCATACACTTTTGCATTTAGAGACTACTGATTCATCAATAAGTTGTCAGGAGTGAGATCGATCAATCAATTGATCTATCTATCTGCCTCTCTCCGGAGGTTATTTAGAAGAGGAAGACATCATTAACTTCATTTATACCTGTTGGTTTATTATAATCTGGTTGTTCCTTTCACAAAGCATCTGTGACATTGTTGGAACTTGCCATTAAGTCCCTTGGCAGCAGGATCTACCTCTAATCTTTGCCGGGCACTGGCTTCTTACTGCCCTGTATTCTCACCCATCTCCACATGCTGTAACTGAAAAACTGTGGCTGGGCTTGCTTATGTAATTAGAGTTGTGCCTCTTTGCCAGGTGGTTTCTCCCTCCTCTACTAATTAGTCCAGTTCTCCCTTGAAGGCATGTAGGAACTATCAGTTAAGTCAAATGAAAACAATAGGATGGGTGATGTCAGTTTCTGAAACTGTTGATTACTTTCCATGCTATATCATATGGTCATGAGGATTACTCCGCAGTTATGGGTAAACTGTTTAGCTACTCATTAGCTCAATCCAGACACATCAAGGCTTGTCCTGGTTAACTAACCTTTTAGGCCATGTGACATGGGAAAAACAAGTCCTTCTCCAAGAGGTGTTAACCTGAAAATCATAGTAAGACCTTACTTTCCTGGTGGCTCTTATAGTCATTTTTCTCACAACACAACAATTCCAAGACAAGGATTGGAACAAAAAACAACAAAAATAATGGTATCTTGAGTATCTCTTAAGAAGCTAGAGTCAGGGGCGCCTGGGTGGCTCAGTCGTTAAGCGTCTGCCTTCGGCTCAGGTCATGATCCCAGGGTCCTGGGATCGAGCCCCGCATCAGGCTCCCTGCTCTTCGGGAAGCCTGCTTCTCCCTCTCCCACTCCCCCTGCTTGTGTTCCCTCTCTGGCTGTATTTCTCTCTGTCAAATAAATAAAACCTTTAAAAAAAAAAAAAGAAGCTAGAGTCATATTTTGCAAATATATTATTGGTCCATTTTTCAAGCATCCTAATAGGGCAATGACAGAATTAGCAAGTTCCTGGAAGTAGCATAGGTTTTTCCAACTCTTCCAACATAGCAAGTCCACAAGTTACCCTAGCACAGGGAAGAGCAGCTTCAGATATTGGCTATGGGGCATTTGTTATATACTCTCATCTCCTCCAAGGGTTCTCAAAAACTGTGGTCCAAGGACCAGCAACATTAGTATCACCGGGGAACTTGTTACAGAGGCAAATTCCTGGGATCACCCCAGACACAATGAATCAGAAACTCTGCAAGTAGTAGGCAGCAATCGAGGCCTTAACAAACTGTAAGTCGGCTAACTGAATTTAAATAAAAAATACTGAATTATTTTGTGCTGTACACCTGAAACTAATATATTATTATGTGTCAACTGTATCTCAGTAAAAAAATACTTTAAGATGAAAAGAAAACAAACTCTCTGGGTGATTCTGGTGCATCTCCCTCAGATGGAGCTCTACTGTCAATCATATGGCCAAGCAGATATGGGCAAAGCCAGTTTGTACAGATTTTGGTGGAATCCTTAAAGCTCATCCTGTTACTATGAGTCTTACTTAGATCACAGAAAACAGTGTTAGGATCATTGTTAGTTCTATGAAGAAAAGGAAGAAGGAAAAAATGCGCCAATTTCCTGGTAAATTTCCCCAATGGTTTTAACAATCTCTACCATATGCAAAGCATAATGTTCTCAAAGATTAAATACCACTCTTGGGACTTAAAGAAAAGAGGAATAGAAGACCATACTTGGGAAAAGAAATTTCTCTCTTTCCTGCTATGGAAGAAATATAACACTCATTAGGTCATTCCAAAATCTATTACATTGGTTTCTAAGACAAAGAAAACTTTTAAGACAGAGTGGCCAAGATGAATCAGAATACCTTTCTGTAGTGATTTTTCCAGTGCTGACACACAACTTCTATCAAGAAATTTTTCCTAAAGAGATTAACCTAATTACTAAAGTTCTCTTTACTCCAGTCACAAAGGAAGAGGAGAGGAGTTCAGGTGAAATTGCCTTGACATCAGAGCCCCAGACGAGTGCACATTCCTCACATTTGTAGCATTCTTGAGGCCATCAGACCACCCCTAATGACAAAGAAAAGAAAACTGACTGAAGGCACAAACTGCAATTATTAAAGCTACTTCCAAGTGGATATCTCAGGAAAACACATTTCTTTATAGCCACTAAGTGACAGTAAGGATAAGGGAAGGCATGCCAGCTAATGGAAGAGCATGAACTGAGCAAAATCCTTCCTAAACTTATCAGTAGAAGACATTGAGGGGATGGAGATGCCTGGGCACTGAGGTCATCTGAGCTAAGTCAGCCACCCTACCACTTCCTGGTCCTGTCTAAATCCAATTGCTTATTTGGATTAGCTCTGCCACTTTAAGATAGATGCTTTAAGGAAATCCAAATAATTTCATGTGCTAAGTGAAATTATATGACTAGGACTAGCTGGGCAAGTCAATGTGGAGGCATAGCCACTTTATTAGCATTGACCTTAGTCAAATTATTAAATCTCTTATTGCTCATGAGTCCAGTGGGAATATTATCATCAACTCATTACCAGACGACTCCTGAGAGAAATGGATGACAAGAGTTGGGTATTGCTGTACTGTATTCTATAATTTTCTTTTTTTTAAATTTTCTTTTCTTTTCTTTTTTTTTTTAAAGATTTTATTTATTTGACAGAGACAGAGACAGTGAGAGCAGGAACACAAGCAGGGTGAGGGGGAGAGGGAGAAGCAGGCTTCCCGCTGAGCCGGGAGCCCGATGTGGGACTCGATCCCAGGACCCTGGGATCATGACCTGAGCCGAAGGCAGTCGCTTAACCAACTGAGCCACCCAGGCGCCCTAAAATTTTATTTTCTTATGTTATGTTAGTCACCATACAATACGTCGTTAGTTTTTGATGTAGTGATCCACAATATAATTTTCTATGTATTTTTATTTTTATTTTTATCTTCAAGAACAAATTAGAAATAGTCCATATTCCAAGGTCCTATCACTAAAATCGAATGAGGAAATCAATGAGCCAGTAGACAAGCATCATATTTTGCCTAACATTGAACATTAAAAGGAGACCAATCAAATGTTTCTATTAACAGAAGAGTTTTTCTTCATTCAGTATGTGTGTGTGTGTGTGTGTGTGTGTGTAGGAAAGAATACTTTAAGCCAACTACAAAACTACAATGCTGGATTGTCAACAGTGCCTATGAGTCTGAGAAGTTTTGAGATAAGCGAGAGTGACATAAACACCATTAGCATTGATTCTTTTTGAATAAATATTCTGTAGCTATCTAGTAAGCTAAGTCTTCAAATGAGGAAGTCGCTAAGCCAGTAGGGTAGATGCCATGTTCTTGGCCATCAAGGTGGCCCTACGTTCACTGTCTGCCAACTAATGGCATTTTTTGGAGGTACCTCTGAACCTCTCCCTAAACAGCACCAGTCCTTCAGGCTTAGCCAGCTGGGGTTGCTGTGCCATAGCCCAAGGGCAGGCCAATTAAGATTCATTATGTCACATCAAGGGAAGAATTCCAAACACTGGGCCCTCCACCAAGAATGCAGCATCCTCACCCTCCCACTTCAAGCCCTGAGATGCTTTCAGTAAAAATAACTTTAGCTAATCATAACTGCTAGGGAGGATAGAGATAATCTCAGTGAGGTCACAAGGAGCTAAAAAAGTCTTTAGAGATCAAAGAGGTATACTAAGAAGGGGTCAGAAAATTCAGGATGTAATGACTCATCTTATATCCTTCTGTTCTTTCTGAGCCTCAGATGGAGCTGGTTTGCTGTGCTGGGATGGGGGTAGGGGGTGGTCAAGCCTTACATTGAATCAGTTCCTAGTTCCATGCTGAAAAGAAACCTCATTTTACAGTCTCAAATAAATTAGCAGTATGTACCTAAATAACATTCAAAACAGAGAAAGTCATCATTGTGACAGACTTGTAAAAGGCAGTTGCAGGAAATTGCACAAAATAAGCAGAATAAATATTATTGGAGTGAACTGGATGCTTTATGCAACAACCACCTGCCACTCCAACTTCCTTTCAAATTTCACTTTTCCTCCCCTCTCTTTTTTTGCCAGATGAATGTACTTCCAGCTGGACTTAGGAGAAGCAATGGTGTCAAACAACGACTTGTTAAGAAATACCCACCTGTCATAAATGCAAGACTCTCTCAGGGGATATATTGAATTGCGTTCCCTGCTTCCTATGAAAAGGTGCAATGAAAAAATGAATTAACTATCAACTACCAGATGTTTCTAGCATCTCTATTAGTTTGGGAAAGATGAAACAATTGCTGCATTGTACAGATGTATACCTCACATAAACATAAGCATTTAGGATGTGGGAAGAAGGCTCAACTAAATGTGTCTTGAGAATAATTGATCTTTTCTTTTTGGCAATGCTTCATAATAACAGGAAGAAATCTCGTCTTCTCCTTGGATTGACATATTTTACACCAACACAAAGAATAAATGGACATTTTTCTAAGGGTATGGTCATATGGACATGCATTTTTAGTTTCACTTTGCTTGACTGCATCAATTATAATTGTCTTGAACTTCCAGGTGATTCTCATACATGTACATTTCATTATTTGAAAGCCTTCTAGTTACAGAAAATTCTAAGTACTATAAATCCCATTCTCCAAATAACAAAAATGGATTCCAGTGAGGAGAGATGATGTGGTCAATGGTGTGGGAACTACAGAGCTGTCTGCACTTAAAAAATATTAAGGAAGAATATATACAAAATATTTGGGTTACTTTTGACTTCACAATATAATGCCAATGTTCAAGTATATGGAGCAGTCATCAATATGTGTCATTCAAGAAAAGGGACAGGAGTATACTGTCTGCCGCTGGCTCCATATTCTTGTGTCTCCCAAGTGACTGTGCTTTGAATTTAGCCTCTGTCATCTCAGTTCCAGAGGAGAACCATGGAATGGAAAGCAGAGGGGGGACACCATTTTGTGCCAAGTGCGAGAGGGCTCACAAACAGGCTTTACCCAGATTTGGCTCATATGCCAAACCTGATGGATTTTCCTTAGTGGCTGCCTAGGCCCTTTCTGAAGGATTCTGAGATGGTATCTGGGTTTAGGCAGAGAGAAGGTAGGAGTCTATTAACAATATCTGCCAGTACTCCAGTAGAGAGGGTGTCAGTTCATGTGCAGAAATTTTCTAGCTTGGGGCTTGGTAGCAGTTAAGAGAGTGGGCTTTGCGATTTCAAGCTATATTACAAAGCAGTGATCACCAAGACAGCATGGTACTGGCACAAAAACAGACATATAGACCAATGGAACAGAATAGAGAGCCCAGATATGGACCCTCAACTCTATGGTCAAATAATCTTCAACAAAGTAGGAAAAAATGTGCAATGGAAATAAGACAGTCTCTTCAATAAATGGTGCTCAGAAAATTGGACAGCTATATACAGAAGGATGAAACTCGACCATTCTCTAATACCATACACAAAGATAAACTCAAAATGGATGAAAGACCTCAATGTGAGACAGGAATCCATCGAAATCCTAGAGGAGAACATAGGCAGTAACCTCTTTGACATCGGCCACAGCAACTTCTTTCAAGATACATCTCCAAAGGCAAGTGAAACAAAAGCAAAAATGAACTTTTGGGACTTCATCAAGATAAAAAGCTTCTGCACAGCAAAGGAAACAGTCAACAAAACAAAGAGGCAACCCACAGAATGGGAGAAGATATTTGCAAATGACACTACAGACAAAGGGCTGATATCCAAGATCTATAAAGAACTTCTCAAACTCAACACCCCAAAAACAAATAATTGAGTCAAAAAATGGGCAGAAGACATGAACAGACACTTCTCAAAAGAAGACATACAAATGGCTAACAGACACATGAAAAAATGTTCATCATCATTAGCCATCAGGGAAATCCAAATCAAAACCACATTGAGATACCACCTCACACCAGTTAGAATGGTAAAAATTGACAAGGCAAGAAACAACGAATGTTGGAGAGGCTGTGGAGAAAGGGGAACCCTCTTACACTGTTGGTGGGAATGCAAGTTGGTACAGCCACTTTGGAAAACAGTGTGGAGGTTCCTCAAAAATTTAAAAATAGAGCTACCCTATGACCCAGCAATTGCACTCCTGGGTATTTACCCCAAAGACACAGATGTAGTGAAAAGAAGGGCCATATGCACCCCAATGTTCATAGCAGCAATGTCCACAATAGCCAAACTGTGGAAGGAGCCGAGATGCCCTTCAACCGATGAATGGATAAAGAAGATGTGGTCCATATATACAATGGAATATGACTCAGCCATCAGAAGGGATGAATACCCAACTTTTACATCAACATGGATGGGCCTGGAGGAGATTATGCTAAGTGAAATAAGTCAAGCAGAGAAAGTCAATTATCATATGGTTTCACTTATTTGCGGAACATAAGGAATAGCATGGAGGACATTAGGAGAAGGAAGGGAAAAATGAAGAGGGGGAGACAAACCATGAGAGACCATGGACTCCGAGAAACAAACTGAGGGTTTCAGAGGGGAGGGCGGCGGGGGAATGGGTTAGCCCAGTGATGGGTATTAAGGAGGGCACATATTGCATGGAGCACTGGGTGTTATATGAAAACAATGAATCATGGGACACTACGTCAAAAACTAATGATGTACGGTGACTAACATAACATAATAAAATAAAATTAAAAAAAAAAGAGAGAGAGAGAGTGGGCTTTGTGATCAACCAGACCTCAGTTGAAAACCACAAGCTCAGACACACTGGGAAATTTACTTAACTGCCCTAAGATTGTTTCTTCTTCTCTTGAGTAGGGCTAATAGTGGAAACTACCCAAAAGGGCTATTGTCAAGATTAAATGAGCTAATGTGTGTGAAGAGTTTTGCCCATTTCGTGTCACAGAATAAGAGCTACAAGAATGACAACTGTGGTCGTGGCAGTAATAGTAATGGCAGCAGCAGTAGTTTAAGGACGTAGACCTGAAATCTATCTAGAGGCCAAAACTAATGCTAACGAGAGAGAGGGAGAGTGTGTGCGTGAGTGAGAGAGGTGTTCTGACTAGCCAAGTAAACTGGCACCAAAAACCATCCCTGGAGATCATGGCCCAAAGGTAATCATCCTTCGATGGAAGTGACCCCCTGGGCCTCAGAGGTCTACCCTTCTCTCTTCGGTGCTCCCAGTAACGTGGCATGTGCCCCATTTTTGGACTAAAATGGTGCCAGTGCTCCTGAGGTAAAGGGCATGGCTTAAACTGAGTGAAGTGAGCACCAGCTAAGAAAGAAATAAGGCAGTGACAGGTGGTCAGGGGCTATTGAAAATCTTTAAGAGGGAGAAAACAGAAACAAAGGGAAAGCTACCATCCCTTGAGCTGATCCCTCATACCCTTGGTACCGGCTGCTAGGATGCCAGCTTTTGAGCAGCACCCAAATGTGACTTATCAGGTGACTTGAAGAGTTGAGAGCATGTGTGGATGAGTAAAAAAGAAGGAACTGGTTGAGCAGTTGAATGCTAAAACATGGGTGGGGAGGATGTTCCCTCTGGATACTGAGCCACTAATTGTAGCGGAGCGGGTTTGAGGGGATCAAAGATTGTGGGTGTTTGACAAAGGCTGTAGGCTCCAGTAGAAGTCTGGTTCAATTTATTAGAGAAATAAGGGTTACCTTCCAGACCAAGAGTGAAAAAAGAACAAATTCAGAGGGAGGAGTTTAAAATAATTTTAAAGAGCACTCTCGGTGGAATAATCAAGGAATAGCAGCTTACAGATCATAGATGTTTATTCCTGGAATAAACTTTTGAGATCATTTAATCTAATCCCATTATTTATAGGTAAAGAAATACATGTCTTATGGATAACAGGCCTGTGGAAATAATATATTAAAACTGGAGTTATTGTACTAGAAAGAGGGAGAGAGTCCAGAAATGGACATGCAGACTTTGGAGTTGTCTAGGTTCATGCAGTAATTGAAATCATATATGATGATACACTTCGCCCTAGCAGAGGGAAGAAATGCATTTCAGCTTCCAAGCAAAGCATGTACAGAGTGACACACCCATAGTGAAATGGCCAAATGGACACCACCCAAACACAGATAACTATATGGTCCAAACCATGTGAATAAATAGACAAAGTTGGACATTTCTATTTCACGTGTTTTGGCATATCAACTGAACTCTATTTTTTACTCTTGGGATGAATCTTTCTGCTTTTCAAAGATTGCTAAGGAAATAAAGGCAGATTCAAAATATACACAGTGTGATACTGTTCGGCTAAAAACTGTAAATATATAAATGAAAAAGAATATAAGAAAGGTTTAAAAGGTTTGTTGGTAAGCACTGAAAACACTTAGATCCGAGGTGAATCAAATACTTACATTACAGATTTGCAAAAACAACTGATCATTCTTGAAAGCAAATATCTATGGGTTAAAATAGCTTCACTATTAAGTAATGTGGCTCTATAATCTCAGATAATTCCAACAAAAATTATGAAATGTGTATACAAAGAGAAGGGAGAAATAAAAACAAGCTAATGACCTCATCTTACGTGGGAGTCAAATAATTGTATTTCCTCTATGAAACTGACAATTAGAGATATATAGGCTGTATTTTTTAATTTAATGCTAACTATCATAATGAAAATATGTTCGGTGTTTCTAGAGGAAAACAAACAGCCCAGGAATTAACTACTAATAGTTATGAACACTGACTATGTACCAAGCACATTCAAGATATTCATTTCTATAGCCCTCTTAAGAACACTGTGAAATGGGTACTACTTTATACCCATTTTACAAATTTTATAAATGAGGACATTTAGGTACAAAGAATTTAAGAGCGGGGGCACCTGGGTGGCTCAGTTGGTTAAGCGGCCTACTCTTGATTTCGGCTGAGGTCATGATCCCAGGGTCCTGGATTGAGCCCTGCACTGGGATCCGTGCTCAACAGGAAGTCTGCTTGAGGATTCTTTCTCTCCCTCTGCCCCTCCTCTCTCTCTCTCAAATAGATAAATAAATCTTTTTAAAAAAGAATTTAAGAACTATTGATTCTTGAAATGTTGAAATGGATCCAAGCTCAGGCAAGCATGTACCTGAGCTAATGGTCTTAACCAATATTCTACACATGCACCAAAAGATGGAAACCAACAGGGACAACAGAAAAACACGCTTCAAAAAGCATAAACCATGATGTTAGATCAAACATAAAAGTATAAAAATAAACATCAATTTGGTAGACTCATTTAAAAAATTTAAGTAATAGAACTATATGTTGTTTATAAGAGAATATATAGAATAAGACATAGAAATATTAAAAATACAAAAATATAAAAATATAAATAAAATATTAAAAATAAAAGGATAGCAAATATGTATCAATTAGAAGAAAAAATTGAAAACATAAGGAAGGCACGTGTTGGGATGAGCAATGAATGGGTGTTATACGCAACTAATGAATTCCTGAGCACTACAACAAAAACTTATGATATACTATATGCTGGCTAACTGAACATAATAAAAAAAATAAACTAATTAAATTAAATTAAATTAAAAAAGAAAACATTAAATTCAGAATATAACAAAAATAACAATATTACACTGAGCAAAAGTATAATCCACAATAAAATACAACAGTCCAGATCAGTGCTAATAGAAATTTCCATGACAATGGAAATGTTCTACACTTGTGCTGTCCAATATGGTAGACTCTAGCCAAGTGTGGCTATTGAGCCCTTGAAATACAGCTAGACTAGCAAATTGACTGAATTATTTTTAATTAATTAAAATTTAAATTAAAAAAAGCCACATGTGGTGAGTGACTACGATATTGAACAGCACATGTCTCGGTCTCGGCATATATGTAGTAGATGTTACTAAAATTAAAAGGAGAGCTTAAAAGGTATATGTTTTAATGTTAGATTATAAAACAATCTTGAGGGGCATCTAGGTGGCTCAGTCAGTTAAGCATCCCACTCTTGGTTTTGGCTCTGGTTGTGATCTCGAGGTTGTGGGATCGAGCCCCACATTAGGTTCTGTGCTCAGTGGGGAGTCTGCTTGAGATTCTCTCTCTCCCTCCCCCCATGTGTGCACAGGCTTTCTCTCTCTCTAAAATAAATCATCTTGAAATATTAAATAGACCAAAAACAAATGAGAATATAGATAATCTGAATAATTTAACTGTTAAAATTACCTAATAGTTACATACAGAACTTTGCCCTCTACAAACAATGTGTATCCACATTCATGAATGTTTACAAATATCAGCCACAAAAAAACCCCTATTTTTAGATTTCCCCAAAGTGGAAATTTTCCTGGCTACAATGCAACAAACTAGAAATTCATTACAAAATTTTAGTTTAATACACACAAAATTCAACAAGTTGGAAACTTTAAAGCATTAATCTAAATTTGTATCAAATGTATAATGGAAATA
This sequence comes from Mirounga angustirostris, assembly GCF_029215605.1. NCBI lineage: Eukaryota > Metazoa > Chordata > Mammalia > Carnivora > Phocidae > Mirounga > Mirounga angustirostris. The sequence continues at coordinate 7,802,569 of NW_026991719.1, forward strand.
AGCTCTACAATTAAAGCTAATTACAACATATCATGATATATAGGCCAGGTCAAAATTATACCCAAAGGTAATTTCACAGATTTTGTTGATATTAATAAAAGAAGACAATGGAAATGTAATTAAATAAACAAGAAGGGAGGTAGATGGGGATTAAGGAGCGCACTTGTGATGAGCACTGGGTATTGTATGCAAGTGATGGAAATCACTATATTGGACACCTGAAACTAATATTACACTGTATGTTAACTAACTGAAATTTAAATAAAAACTTAAAAAAAGGAAGTAAACAAGATTATAAGAAAAGTCAGGGAAAGGAAATAGAAGAAAGTAACTATAAGACCAAATACTCGAGTAATTGAAAAATAAAAAAGATACAGGGAAAACTCTCAGGCAAGTTCTGGTTAAAAAAAAATTAAGTATCAAACACAAAAATGTGAAAATGAAAAAGGGATATATATAACAGTATATAACAGTCACAGAGATATTTTTAAATATTAAAATAGTATTATAATTACATGCCAACACATTTAAAAGTCATAATAAATGGATTATTTCTAGCAAACTATAAATTACCAAATTGACAAAAGAAGAAATAGAAAAGTTCTGGTTATAAGAAAAACTTTTAAAATTTCTTCTACGGTTTCAAGAATTATCTCCCCGAGGTTCCACCATCTCTACAGAGTTCTACAAATGGGTTCTATCAAATCTTCCAGAGATGGAATACTGCTGTTCTAAAAACATTTCAGACCATAAGAAATATGTAAACATAAGGCTGATTAAAAACCTGACAAGAACAGATTATAGAGAAAATTATAGCCTAAAATATTCATAAGCCCATAGGCAAAAATCAACATTAAAAAAAGCAAATCAAAAGAGTACTAAATAACTGCTGTATATTATTCGAATGACACACCTTGAAGACATGGGATCTATCTAAGATTTACTACTAGGAATTTTATTATTTTGATTAAACATTTGAATATGTCCAAGGAGAAAAACATTATTTCAAATAAATGGTAAGGGGGTATTTTATTAAATTCAACACTCGTTTCCAATTTTTAAAAATCCTAGAATCCAGAAATATAGGACTATTTCTGAAACATAATTAACATCTCTGTTAGGAAAACAGTCTCATACTTAACTGTAAGTACAAATGCATTCTCATGGAAATCAAGAGCAATTCAGGATGTCCAAAAGCACCACACTTTCTAAAACTGTCATAGAAGCTGTAGCCCATGTACTAAGACATGAAAGAAATGAATACTTATAGCATAGAAGCTGTAGCCCATGTACTAAGACATGAAAGAAATGAATACTTATAGCTATTCCCATTGAGAGGGAAAATTTTTACTTTGTGACTTATTTTATCCACCTAGAAAACACAGTTGAAATCTCTATTTTAGCTTCAAATCATGTTTCAATGTGCTCACTGAAGAAACAATTTAAAAGGAGATTGAAACTCAAAAACTATAGTCTCATATACTATATGATATCATTTATGTAAATTCTAGAAAAGGCAAAATTTTAATGACAGATCTGTTATCTGGGGCCAGGGGTGGGGAGAGGGCATTCATTCTGAAAGGGCACTGGGAAACTTTTTGATTAGTGTGGTGACAACTGATTATATACAATACCACACAGTGCATTATACTGCATATTAAACATGGGTGAATTTTATCACATGTAAATAATACCATTTAAAAATGCATTTGTTAAAAAGAAAGAAAACCACATAAGCAGCCTGTAGTCTCACTACTCAGACACAGCCACTATTAATATACTGGTGTGGTTCTCAGTGTTTATCATAGACATTTTTTCTTCATTTATAAACATAATTGGGGTCATATAGCCTTTTTGTAGCCTGTTTTTATGACAATATAAGCATTTTCTATATTACATCGTCTTCAAAATCACTATTTTCATTGGCTGCCTAATATTCAACCAAGTGACAGGAATTACTTAATGGTTAAAACTATTTAATCATGTATCTATTGTTAGTCACACTGGTTGTCATCCATTATTTTCTTATGCAAACATTACTGAGAAGAAATTTTTCTACAAAAAGTTCTTTTTTCCTTTAAAATTTAGAAATATTTTAAAGGATTTATTCCCGGAAGTATAATACTGAGCCGAACAGTATAAGCATTTCTAAGGCTCTTGCCAAACTCTAGATTCTTGCCAAAAGAGCCATCCAAATTCATACGGCCTCCAGCAATGCCTAATGCCTTTCTCACCTCTCCAGATTCAGATACTATCATTTTTAAAATCTTCAAGACTTCCTAATGACCTCTCCCCATAGCCTTTCAGCCAAAATTAGTTCCTCTCATTTCTTGTGTGTCAAGCTTTTCAAAACTTCTTTTTCTTTTTGTTTCTGCCTTCATTCCCCCTTTCTCTTCCTTCTTCCCTTGTCACACCCGCCCTGTTCCCTCTCTCCCCACCCGACTGGTTTCTACTGTAACTGATGTTTTTCTTCTTTATCGAGGGGCATGCTCGTTATAATATAAATCCGGGAAAGAAGGTTTCACCTAGTCCAAAACAGAATAGAGCAGGGGAACAACAGCTCTTCCCTGCAACTTAGTACACAAAATAGAAGAATCAAATGCATTTCAGAGACTGGAGAGTCAGAGGCCAGAAACTGCAAGACCATCTTAGGAATAGGGGATAGAGAGTCTGAGAAAGCAGAGAGTCAAGGAGTTGGGCTTGAAGGCTGTCATTTCCTTTCTTAAATCCTTTCTTTAAAAAAAAAAAAAAAGGCAAATACCTGGGGGTAGAAGAGTCACCGGGCCCTGGTGAGAAACAGATACACAATAATCAGCTAAAGGAATAAATAAATTCATGAACTGCCCTTTCCAATTTGGATTCCAGGGTCACTTATTTCTTTGGCTCTCCTGGAAGCCTTGAATTTGTTCACTATGTCCACTTCTGGCAACCTCTACCTGTAGCAGTCCTTTACTTTCCCCACACTTGGGTTTGTACTGAAGGCTGCTAAACAATTACATAGGTGCTGTTGGTTACCATTACAAACCTATATGCAATCAGGGTCATTCTGCTTGGGATTCATTGTATAAACTAGCAGGAGAAATGCCAAGTAAATGTAGGATGAAGGGGCATGGGATGTGATATTGGTGGTGATTTCTTATATCAACAAATGGGGGTAAGGGTCCCCCTCCTTTGGATTTAGGGGGCAGAGGGAGAGTATAGAGATGATTCCAGGTAAGATGGGACAAAATGGCAATAGCGCATTAAAGGAACGGAGAGCGGCACCTGGGTGGCTCAGTTGGTTGGGTGTCCGACTCTTGGTTTCGGCTCAGGTCCTGATCTCAGGGTTGTGGGATCGAGCCCTCCATTGGGTTCTACGCTCAGCGCAGAGTCTGCTAGGGACTCTCTCTCTCCGTCTCCCTCCCCCTGCTCTCTCTCTCTCTCTCAAATAAACAAAATCTTTAAAATAATAATAATAAAAGAATGGAGAATGTTTTCCTCCTCCTGGCATTCTCCAAGATGGAGAAATATGTGCCAGTAGGAGAGTCTGGGAAACTGAGTATTCAAAAATCACAGACAGGGAGTCAATGTACTCAAGAGCTAAAAATCTAAAAAGAAGAAGTAAGCTGACTGTGGTCTTTTGAGGCTATTGCCAATGTTGAGAGTCACTAGAAGGACTGTGATTAAAATTCCCTGGTTAGAAAAAAGAGAGTTAGTAGTGTCTAACTCTCTTTTTTCTAAGTGCAAGCTTCCCCTCATGGGAATTGGTTTAAGATGCAACAGGGTGATCACCTACTAGATCCAAGATGGGTCCATGATTCAATGGAGTTAATCCTTCCACATGGCCTACCACGAAAAAGAGAGTCAAGCCAATCAGATTCCTGTCCCCTGAAATTTAAATTAGCAAATGCAAAAGGAAATGTTGGATTTTCCTTCCTGCTCTTTAGAATGATCAAAAGCCTCAGCTAAAAGGCAGTGAGGTAGAAGAAGGGCCATAAGCAGGATCCCCAGCGTTGTGTAGTATAGAACCTGGGTAGCCATTCTTGGCAACCTTGGCAATGAACACAGAAGCTGGGGTTAGGAGGATACACAAGTCATAAATAAGCTGAAGCTATGAGGTAAGGAAAAGATAGATGAGGTGGGGGAAAAGAATGAACCAGCCACAGTGGCTACAGGGGAGCAATCCACCCTGAATGCAGATAAAAGGGGGTACATTATCTACAGATAATCTAAAAAGAATAATAAAACTGACTAACAGCTGGTCTTGTTTTCATTATTACCATGCACCTGTGATTCTAAACAATGTCAGTGATAAAATACTACTAACTCCCCTGCCCGATTTTGGTACACCACTGGTCAATGAGTAGTGAAAGGAATAGAAATCCAGAGTAAGGGTGAGACTTCATAAGGAGAGGACCATGTGGGGTGTGCTTGAGGTAAATTAAAGAGGCTCAGTTCCTTGCAATCAAAAAGCTAAGTTAACACCAATCACCAATCTCAGGACACCCACCCCATGTGCTTCACGCTTGCTCTATTGTACTTATTTTATGTACATTATACCTTCTAAAACCTTGAATACGATGTTTGCAAGATGAATTAGTAGCTGACATTCCAATGTATGCTGTGTGGAATATTCCAGTGAAGAGAAAATATTTTATAAGATAATACAGCCTTCATGTTAAGGTGAGATAAAATAAAGCCATGGATTTCTAACAACTAAAAGACTCAAGTCTGTTTGAGCATCTCTTCTGGTTTTCTTTCTACCTCACTGATGAGCCTTCTCCAGTTTTCTGTCTCCTTTATTGGTTTCTTTCTGCCCCTTGAGATGACACCTCCCCAGCTCCCTACTCAGATCACTGCTCCTTTGTCCGTGCACACTCTCCCGTGTTTACTCTATCCAAGTCCATGACTCCAGCTATCACTTAAGTACTAATGATTCCAAATTTTAGCTGCAACACTGACCACTCTAAAGATCTCCCAACTATGTTTCTCTTTCAAGTACTTAAAATTCACCATTTCTAAAACTAAATTCATTTCAGGACTTGCCTCTTCCACTATACTTCCCATCCCAATAAATTTCATTACCATCCACCTAGTAACTTAAATTAGAAAACTTGAGTTATCTTTATTTTCCCTCATTATCTATCACTTTCAATGTCATAAAGCTCTACCGATTCTCCCCCTACAGATTTCACAGTCTCAACCCCCCCATTCTATTCTTCACTGTAACTATCATGTGAGGGCCTCATTACCTTCCACGTGAACTATGCTATCAACTTCCAAACTGGTTTTCCCATCATGAACAATTCTTCACTTCTGCCTCCTCCCACTGCCACCAGAATTCTCGCTTGAAAATACATCAAAAATATCTTTGTCAGTTTTCCAATTAAAATCTTCTAGAGGTTCCCTATTTTCTATGAGGGAAAGTCTAGATTAATCAGAATTATATCCTAATTCCCCCAAAGTCTGATACCAACTTCCTTTAATTTCATCTTATATTTCTTCCTACTCCAGCCTTACCACCAATAATCCAATTGAAACCGCCCTTGTCATATACCAAATTTAGTCCACCTCTTTTAACTCCTTTTCTTTGAACATCCTTTTCCTTCCACCTAGTCTGGACCATAAATACCTACATATTTCTATTGGTCAAGATCCTTGGGTCCACACCATAACGACTCTAGCAAAAAAAGACATTTATTATAGGATATTAGTCACTCACGCCATCTTCTGAGTGGTATGGGGAAACTTACAGAATCTTCAGGAAAACCAGGGGCCAGCTTGTTTACTCTGAAGCCAAAAATAATACCCAACTGTTCTACTCTCTTCCAACTGACACTCACATCACAGCTTTCCCCTTTCCTGCACAACTCACACCAAAACTTTACTTCTGGCTCCAGAGGACAAATCCCACATACTTACTACTTCTGTTGCTCACTTCTATATCAACATTTCCTATAGGCACCTCTGACTGCTGAAATCTAGGTCATGGGCGAGTGTCTAGCTCCAAATGAGGCTGGGGAGAGTTTTTTTGCCTTCTATTTTGGGAAGCAAAGAGTTTCCCAATTATTAGAAGGGTGTGTAAATGGATCTAGGCAGCAACCATCCACTACATCCTTCCTCTTTGCTGGCCAAATTAATATTCTCCTTCCAAGACTCATCACCACATTCCCTCAGGCATTGGGCTCCCAATTTCACAGAGCATACCTGTGCCATGGCATGCTATATTGGAATTGTATGTTTGTGTTCTCCTCACTCCTAAACTCCATAAAACCCTTGAGTGTCATGGGTGCTCTTGATCCTTTTTTGCGTTATTCTCTTCTCCCTATTTAACACTTAGCCAATATCTGGCATATGGTAAGCACTTGATAAAAGAGTAAAAACTGGAGAAGTCCTAATTCAAATGTTCTTTATCTGAAAATATTTTAGCGATACATGTTTAGCTGAATTCTCTTTTACTCAATACCCCCAATTCCAGGGAATATCTTAAACTCTGATGCAATAAAATAGCATTGTAATGCACAATGTGTCTAACCAATATTTTAAAACTTTTAAATAGTTTGTGGTTTTCTAATATGCCCAAGGGAAATTGGAACTCTAGCATGAGTCTTCCCAAGTTTAGCAAAGCACAAGCAATTTGAATTCAGAATCCCATGATATTATTAACAGAGATGTGACTTTGAAATGGAAACACAGTAGTGGGGGAGAGTCCAGAAAGGGGACCTCAACTGTAAAAGTCATTTAAAATGAGTTCTGTTTGTTTTGTTAATAACCATGGGATTTGTATCAATGTTACTTTGCCTTCACTTTGACATCATAAAGTGGTCTCCATGGACCTGCTGACAGCTTCATGAGCTGATTGTGACAACAGTCTATGTCCAATGAGAAGGAATAGGCAAGTAGGGAGTACGTATTTTTATAAGTGAACATAAAGAGAATAGAAAATAAGCAAGTTTCCTTTCTTTCTTTGAAATATATATGTTTAAATTTTTTTTAAAAAAATTGGTCACTTGGAGCCAATTCAAGGTATTTAACATCGATCTTTGATAGTCACTTAGTCAAAACTAATTGTTATGAATCAGTTAGTTCCGTGAGACAATTCACATAGGGCCCAAATCGTAGTCTCCCACCCCTGTCCCCCAAGTTGTGCAATTCCATGGCCGGGCAGTCTTGCAGAGCAGACGGTGTATGCAGGCAAAGGGAATGAGGTAGGGGAGGCTTTGTGACAACAAATACGAAATATATTAGAAAACACTCAGAAAAGATACATCCTACAGCCGCTCTGATCACTGAGAACAAAGGTAGAAAAACAAAGTCAATTTTAATATTTAAATCCATTCTTCTCTCCACGTTTTTAAAGATGAAAACATAAAATGAGAAGCTTGATGCTGAGCCTGAATCATCCATTTCCTCTCATATAACAAACCTCTTATAATTTCATAGGAAAATCCTGCGAACTTCTTGGTGCTAAATGAGCTCACTGTAGTAGCTGTACTTGTGGTCAGCACAGCACAACATACAGAGTGGTCAAATCCCTACATTGAAGAGCTGAAACTAATGTAACATCGTGTGTCAACTACACTTCAGTAAAAAAAAAAAAAAAAAGAAAGAAAGAAAAGAGTGAAGCTTAACATTTTATAAATTCTTAATATAATAAAAATTTGCTGGTTAAATTTTTTTTAAAAGAGCAGAAAGAATCCAGTTTAAATTCCTACAGTAGCATGTTTACTATCATAGGAGTATACAGGGCTACTTTAAACATCTTGAGAGCACTAGAGTACAATATAGATCATTCACTTTCCAATTACGACAGCCTGGGTTTAATTTCATGGTAGACTTGGCAAGCAAGGAAGGACGGACTAGCATTCACCTGTGGTCTCCATACAGTTCTTGGCTTAATTTCACCAGTGTACAGGGCGAGCTATGAGGGGCCATTAATTAAAGTCCAAAAGACCAGGTGGGAGATGAATGTTTATTCAATGAAACTACTATTTTCTCAGGCTGTTTCTACAGTGTGTGAATAAGCATTTTCACCATCAGATGAAGAAAAGAGAACATTTCAGAAATGTCCGTACTTCCAAATATTGGGCTGAAATTCAAACACTGCTCCTAATAAATTTTGACAGTGTTTATACGTGTTTTTAATCTAATCGTTTATATATTCTTTTTTCTTCTAAAATGATTAATCTGTTAGTGCATGTGGCTTTGGCAAATAGCAGAATTGTGTTTTTACAGCTATGGTCACGCCAGTCTCTACATAGTTAGGACTTCTCTTTCTTCCTACAGCACTTCAGTATTAGATTTCTCTCCCTCACCCTTTCATCCATCACCTGTCCTTTGCTTTATTTTCCTTCCTGTTTCTCTTTGTTTCCCTTCCCCTCTTCTACCTTTCACCGTTATGGACTCTAGTAATATAGAGCTAGGATATATTTTTATTTATGAAATATCTTAAAATGGAAATGATAATATTAACTTCACTGGGTTCTTGTGAGGATATGTGTAAAATGCTTGGAACCATGCTGGGTATGGAGAAAAGTTGTATACATATAAGGTAGCAAAAATTACCTTAATTTTTGGTAGATATTGCATAGAATTTTTTAATCCTTGTTCTTAATTTAAAAGCAGCTGGGTGTTAAGTAGGTGATGAGGATGAAGGAGCACACTTGTCATGACGAGCACCGGGTGATGGACGGAAGTGTGGAATCACGAAACTAATATAACGCTGTATGGTAATTAGCTGGGATTTAAATAAAAATAAAAAAAAATAAAATAAAAGCGGATGAGTGAAATGTCTAGCATTTCTCTGATAAAAGCAATCTGAATAATATTCTCTTTAATTGTTCTTCAGTTTTCTCTCCTGCTCTTTTTTTTTAAGATTTTATTTATTTATTTGACAGAGAGAGTGACAGCAAGAGAGGGAACACAAGCAGGGGGAGTGGGAGAGGGAGCAGCAGGCTTCCCGCCGAGCAGGGAGCCCGATGCGGGGCTCGATCCCAGGACCCTGGGACCATGACCTGAGCCAAAGGCAGACACTTAACGACTGAGCCACCCAGGCACCCTTCTCTCCTGCTCTTAATGAATTCCTAGAGTGCCCGACTTTTTAGAGCAGTGGCTCTTCGTCTATTGGGGATGTCAACAAAAGCTCTGGCCTTCACTCCAGAAAAGTGCCCGGATACACAACCTTTTGCACACATTCCAGGGCTCTCATCAACAGCTCTAGTTCATCTATTGGCCACTTAGTTGTCCATAAACTACCTCAGAACCTCTGCTCCAGAGGAAAGGTTTCCCCATCCTGCCTGCTACCAGACTACACAAATGAAAAACAAAACACGTGCTTATGACAGCACCAAAGCAGGACAGAGAGAGGGAGGGAGGGAGGGAAAAGGGGTGTGTGTGTGTGGGGGGGGTTCTTGGAAAATACATGATTACTGATATTTCCATAATAACTAAATAAAATAATTACCTTGGGGAAAATGTAAAACATCGTGGGACATTTTTGCACTTATTTTAGGGTTTGGCATTATTTTATTTTGCATTATATTGGAGGAGTTCAACTTCTCCGGTGTCAGGAATGTGACCCATCCACGCCCTGCCTCAGGACTGAAACCAACGTGGTCAAGTGGGGAAAGCAGAGATTTTGGACGTCTGTGTTCTGATTCTCTTCTTTCACTTCCTTGCTTTGGATAAGATATTACATTTCTCAGAAGCCTTGCTTCCTTGGTTCTAAGAAGGTAATATTACCTACCTCTCAGGCTCATTGGGGAGAATACAAGATTGACGTGTTAAGGTTCATAGCGCTTATAGGCTTCCTTCTCGTTTTTTTTCTTTTTTAACATGAGAAGTTTGCTGAATGAATAGATGACGGTGAAGCTGGCTTTCCTCATTATTTGAAGAGCAACTTCAGAGACTGTCACAGGATGATTTCTGTGGCTTACTGATCCTATATGAATGGCAGGTTCATTTTTTTTACTGTAAAATTTGACTTGAGAAACATTGTGGGATAGTACTATTCTGAGAATGGGACATTCTTAAAGAACAGAGGGAAACTGTCTACGTGCCAATTTTCTTGGAGGTATAGAGAAGGTATAGAGACAAAAACTGAGAAGGGGGGGCGCCTGGGTGGCTCAGTTGGTTAAGCGACTGCCTTCGGCTCAGGTCATGATCCTGGAGTCCCAGGATCGAGTCCCGCATCGGGCTCCCTGCTCGGCAGGGAGTCTGCTTCTCCCTCTGCCCCTCCCCCCTCTCATGTGCTCTCTCTCATTCTCTCTCTCAAATAAATAAATAAAATCTTTAAAAAAAAAAAAACTGAGAAGGGGGACAAGAATGAAATGGTACAAATGAGTGCTCATATACCTATATTCCTTTACGTATTTTATAATAGAGAACAGAACAATTAGCATGAATCCTCTGATACTTTCACATTTTTATTCTAAAGACAGATTCTCAGAGTACCTGGATGGCTCAGCCAGTTAAGCAGCTAACTCTCGATTTAGGCTCAGGTCATGATCTCAGGGTCCTGAGATGGAGCCCTGCGTCGGGCTCCATGCTCAGTGTGGAGTCTGCTTGAGATTCTCTCTCTCCCTCTGCCTCTGTCCCTCCCTCTGCTTGCACGCGCTCTCTCTCAAAATAAATAAATAAAATCCTCAAAAAAAGGACAAATTCTCATCCTTTTACCCTTGTTCATGTTTGTTTTCTACTTGCTTCATAATCTAGGAGCTGAAGAAATAAAACATCACATCTGGCAATGGTTTTTCATGGCAACATTCTGTTTGTGGTATAAACTTCTTCATATTATTTGATTAATTAAGAATTCCACACAAATTCCATCTGCTTATGCTGTGTGCAGTAATTAATGTATTGTAAACAGGCAATTTTTATCTTTTTATTCCACTGAGAGGAAAAATTAATATTTCCTTAATTCTTTCCCATCTATAGCTTATGCCAAAAGTACACTTATTGTTTTATGTACTCTTAAATATTTCTACAAAATTCATTGATCAAATATCCACTCAGAAAACCTAAATACTGAGATGGATAACTCTGAGAACAAAAGCCCAAATTCCTTTTGAACGTCCATTTTACCAGGCATTGGACAAATACATAACTTTGGAGGCGGCTACTTGGGTAGCACATGATGGTCCTTTGGAGGACAGAGGCACACTGCAGGGGTTGAACAATGTAAATAGGCTAGCATCTTGGAAAATCTTTCCCCCCAATCAGTGTATAAGGTTTTTTTCTTCCTTTCCAAGCCCTTCCTAACCTTGATAGTAACTGTAATTCTCTGTTCCTATTTTCCCATCTTTCCTTTGACAAAACCAAAGAAGACACTTGTTTTTAAAATTTCCCTGTCTCAAGTATGCTAAAAGAGACACATAAGCTTTGCCCTTTCTTTTGTTTTCCTTCTTCTGGGACAGTAGCTGTTACATGATTTTTGTTTGAGACACTGAATTTACAAACACATGAAATTTACATGAAATGCCAACTATTTCCACTAGTAAACATTTACTAAACATATACTATATGCATCAACATTAGGCACTGGAAACATGAAAATGGGTTAGATATAATTGGTGCCCTTCACATGTGAACTGTCTATTGGGAGCAACAGATGCTAAATTAAGTTATTACAAAATTAATACCATCTCTAATCAGACATGTGCCCAGGAGTTTGCTGGCACAGAGGATGACATGAATAATTCTACCTAGAAGGAAGGGGTATCAGAGATATAAGGAAGAACGTGGAAATGAATCTTAAAAGGTAAAGGGTTCCAGCAATGGCAGACTAAATCACTGGAACCACCCATCCCCCTATGAACAGCTGGACATGACATAAAAACAGCTGATTTAAGGCATTAAACAGCTTACAAAGGAGTAAACAATTTTAAGGTCAAGGAACTGGAAACAGAACTGCATAGAGGTAAGCCTGCCATTGGGGTGTTCCTTCTCTCTTAGGGACATCTGTCAAGTCCAAAAGAAGGGACTGAAAGGCTGAGAAAGTGAGCAGAACTTCTGACAGTTTCCTAGGGCTAAGGGAACAAAATTAGGAGTCCAGGATCACCAAAATGAGTGCGAGCGTGCTCACCATGTCAGGCTGTGGCACGGGGCCCCGAGGAGGGAGCTGTAGTAGAGTCAGGGTAAGTTAGAAAAACACCAGTATCACAGCGACTGCAATCCACATGCCAGATACATGGTTATATGCAATAAATAATTATTGAATGACTGATGAAATGATCAGATCTGTGAATCAAGGAGGTGATGGCCCTTCTTTTTGCCAGCTGCCCCATCAGAGAGCAGATAGAGGCTGGACGGCCATGTGGCAGAGGCAAGGGGGAACCCAAGTGCCAAGAGAATGTGAATCCACAGAGTTGGGGTTCTGAAATAGGAAGATTTAGACAAGAAAAGAAAGAGGGCGGAAGGTACACGCAGCTGTGACCCCCATCTCTGGCCAACTTTGTCCCAATTGGCAAACTGAAATAGGGAGAGAGGGAAAAAGGGTGAGTAGGGGAGAGGGTCAGGGAGTGAGGAGGTGGGAACAGAACTCGGTTAAGAAACAGGAAAAAAACCCCACTCTATTAGATAGCAATCATAGTTTCCTACGGTTGTACAGAAAAGATATTCCTTAAATCCACTATGATATTAACTAATTATGTTAACAGCAATTTCACTGTGTACCACATTGGAACTAATTTGATTTTAACTGTGGTTTGTGGAAATCTCGGGTCTCTCTTGATTCCAAATCCCCCCTGTACGTCCCCAGTATCTAAGGGTTTGAATCTCCAAATTGAACTGTTTCCTTATCTTGTGAAAAATTTTGTTCCCAAGTTCTAAAAACTTAGGGTTTCATGTTGACTGTTCACAAGAAGTGGGAGTTGTTCAAATCTGTGCACGCTTTCTTGAAAAATTAGAGTTGTGAGTGAACAAAGGCCAAGTTTCCATTTTGTAACTGAATGATAAATGAGGCAAGCTTAGCACAGCTTTTACACAAAATACAAAATCAAGATGTGTCTTTCTCTTCCTCTCGTCATGCTTAAAAGGACAAGCTGACTGCCTTAAAAAGTGTATTTATTCACACAGCAAGCCTGGCTCTATTGAACTGTGTTCTGTGGAAGCCATGTGTTTATAAATATCCCTATTCTCAGTTTCTTCCTCTTCTGTCAAGTGGATATTCTGTATGGTATGCATTAATGCAAAATTGTTTAAAGGGTGAAAAATCAAAAGTCAGGAAATGACTGGTTAAGGATTTGGGAAGCAATGAGAACTTGGCCAAATTACATACCCTGGGCAAATTCTGACACAGTTTTTACCACATGAACAGAACTGCATTGAAGGTATAAATTTACAAGGGAGAGAGGGTTAGAAAAATTACATTCAGGCCACAACACCCACGTAATTGGGCTGTAGAACCTCTGGAATTTCCTGACAAGTGTTCTAAAATTTGGACTTTGCACATAGATTTTGTGGTAACAGAATTTGCATTTAGTTTCCATGGGCTTATTAAAGGAAGAAAGCATTGTAGGGAAATTTTCAACTTAGTAGTCCCTACTCCAGAGTTCTTAATTCATGGGTATCTATGGGACTGCAATGGAACAACAATAACAACAACAACAACAAAACAGAACAAAAGGTTAATGTCTTTATGGGCTTTTATTCTTTACATTTGTGTTGAGAATTTTTCCTGAGAAATGATGACCATTCTGTTGAAAGCAATTTTAAAAAATTTATCATTCAGAAAAATGAAAGCACAGATATTTGTGCTTTAAAATTTGTTTATCAGCAAGAAATAAATGGGTAAAAGTGATTGTAAAAGTCTGAACTGGGAAACTCTCATTCTCTCTTTTTTTTCCCTGACCAAAGCCTTAATGACTAAAGAATCAAGTTTTCATAAAAACAAATCTTTAGCACCTCCTCTTGTTCCATACATGCAAATAATAACCATCTGTGGTAATACGGGTTTCTAGATAAAGTCAGATCAATTCTCTTGTATCTGCTGAGAATTGGAAATCAGGGGCTATCTAGCACGATTTCCCTACCAATTCCCTGAAGAGATTGAGAATTTTCAACAAAATTTGTTATTAAATTCTGAATCTGAAAAGTCACATTTTTCATGGATATACCTGCCCCTGACATCAGAAGCTCCTTTCAACTGCATAGATTGAAATGGATAAAAAAAAAAGAGTATATGAATTACCATGCTTTATAAGTTTGAATTTCAGAAAGAGGGTAGAAATGGATCAATTTTCCACTTACCTCTTGGAGTGGATGAGAAAATTCCATCTACAGAATTGAAAAGCTCCTACTGAGTTAAAGTTAGAATTTTATTATTACATTTATTAAACATTGACTATAAATGCTTATTATTGACAATTGTGTTCTCTTGAAAAACAATTACAACAGCTAATGCTTGTTGATTTCTTACTTTGTGCTAGTCATTGCGCTAAGCCCTTTGCCTACTTATCTCATTTAAGTGATCCTTTGTACAGGGATGGAAATAGCTGCTTAACAAGGTTTAGGAACTTGCATGGCAAGTGCTTGTAATGGCAAATGGTGCACACTGCTGGTGCACGCCAAATTCTGGTGCACAGCTAGTGAATACTATTCGATAGAAAATACAGAAATCAGCACAATACATCTCTTTCTTGATCCAGCTAAACTGTAGCTTCTGGAGAGTGGAAAGTGTGAGAAACATGAATTTAGATTCCCACTATTCCAAATGAGAAGTTGATTATTGAAGAAATAAACACTGAAATGTTTGATCTTTCACCAGACAGAGGGTGTTAATATATCACAAGTATTTTAATATTTTTAAAGATTTTATTTACTCATTTATTTTAGAGAGCACATGCACATACACATGCACGTGCATGAGCAGGGAAGGAACAGAGGGGGAGGGAGAGGAAAGAGGAAAGAATTCCAAGCAGACGCCATGCTGAGCAGAGTGCCTGACACAAGGCTCGATCCCACGACTCTGGGACCATGACCTGGGTCGAAACCAAGAGTCAGATGCTCAACTGACTGAGCCACCCAGGTGCCCCTATCACATATATTTTAATTACTCTCAGGAACAGAAGGGTAAACAGAAACAATCCTCTCACTCTATGATGTGCTAAAAATTGACAAGTAGCTGCTCTTGTTTACTTGGTCAGGTTAGCTTCCTAAAGGTCATTTTTCAAGGGAAATGTAGGTGACGGGGAAAAAGAAAGTCTTTTCTTTTGTGGCAGTTGTTCACACATGGAATAAGCTAATTGAATTTTACCATTTATAATCTTGTTCATTTATAAATAGCCCATAAGGGGGAGGGATTTGAAAATGCAATTAAGTGAAAATGTCATTTCAAGAACCAATCTTAGCTATCTTTAAATTATTCTATTGAATATTCAATTCTTTGCTTTAGATGCATTTTCACTTTTGTCCAATGTGTACATTCACATATTTTAAAAAGTCAAGTACTTCCCCAAGGTTTTAGCAAGGTCCACAGTAATAGCTGATTACAGAAGTTACCTGCTTCCTCGACTCCCAATTTTTCCCTTCCCACAGCCACTGTGATAGACACATATTGCTACTCTTAAATTTTTCAGTCCTGGTCATTAGCTATTACTTCTACCAAGGAAGATGATGATTTTTGTTTTTGCTCCATCTCACTGGCACCCCTACTCCCACATACAATTCCCATCTCCAACCCTCCAATGTATTAACAGAGTTTAGGACATGCTACCCCAAAATATGGCACCTTGCCATACTGAATATTTCCAGCTGAAGGAATCTGAGAAAAGGCACATGCAGGGAGAGCTCTCTGATCTTTCTCAGAAGCTGGTCAGAGAAACATGTGACAGAAAGGAGCAGCTTTATCTCTGAAGACAAAGAGACACGGAGAGGAATCTGAACAAAGAGGACTTGCTACACTTTTTCTCAGATAACACACTTAGCATATACCCCTTTAAGTCCTATCACATTTTTTCCACGACTTCGCCAAACCTAGCATGTAAACACTCAGGTTCAGCCATTTCTTTGGGTTTTCATTTCCTTATAAAGGTCCTATGTCACATAAAACTTACATTAAATAAATTTGTAAGCTGTTCTGTTAATCTGTCTTTGTCAATCTAATTTTCAGACTCAGCCAGGGACCCAAAAAGGATCAAGGAACTTTTCCCTCCTCCACGGTACTTATCATGTAATTTTGCTTAGGATGTAATTTGGGTTTTACATTATTATGACTCTGTAAATCCTATTTATAACTGAGTCATGTTATATAGTATGACTATTTTCTCATGAAAAATTTGTTTTTTCTTAAAGTTACCAATGGTCTTGTGTTTGATTGCTTAGTTTTGTGTATACTTACTACCAATATACATTCTAATTATTTTCAAGTTGTGTACATCTTTCAGAACACTGGGACAATTTTACATCTTTGGATAAATCCCTCCAGTGTCCTGAGCTGCTCCCATCTGGACGGACTGCTCTCTGCACCTGCATTAGCGATCTACTGATACAAATTCACTGGCTTAAAACAATACATATTTATTATCTCACTGTTTCCCTGGGCCAGAGGTCTAAGCTTGGCATAACTTGTTCTCTATTCAGGTTCTCACTGGGCTGAAATCAAGGTGATGGCCAGGGCTGTGTTCTCATCTGAGGCACAGAGTCTTCTTCCAAACTCCTGTGGCTCTTCAGTTCCCTGTGGTTATAGAACTGAGGCCAGCCACCATTCCCTGCCAGGTGATGCTCTCCACAAAATGGTTGTCTGTTTCTTTAAGGCCAACAGGATAAAAACTCTGTTGCTCCAAACCTCTCTTCTTTATAATCTCTAGTCCCTCTTTTAAAGGACTCACCCAATTAGGTCAGATCCACCCAGGATAATCTCCTTTTTTGATTAACTTAAATTCAACTGGTTAGGGGGCTTAATTACATCTCCAAAATTTCTTTGCCTTCATCATCAACATAACATAATCATGGGACGGATATCCCATCCTGTTCACAGGTCCTGCCCAGACTCAGGGGAGGGGATTGTTCAGGATATGTTTACCAGGGGTGGGAATCTTGGGAACCATCTTAGAATAATTCTGCCTACTACTATACCTAATAACTAGAAGTCATCCAGAAATCTCCCTTCATTACCATCATGGGAATCCCCTTAGCCTTTCTCTTAGGCTGGAGTCCCTGTTTCCTGAACCCTATGTCTCTTCTTTCTTGACTAACTCCATACTTTTGTAGAAGCACATTTCAGCTTCCTGAAAAGGGCTGCATGGGAAGTAAGTTTTGTTTCTTAGGAACTGAATATGGGATTTTATGTTTGAAGTTGTTTATCCTCAAAATTTTGAGCGTGCTATTTCTCCATTGCTTTCTAGCTTCCACTATTGCTATTGATAAGTCTGATGTCCTCCAACACTTGATACTTTGGATGAACTTAGGTTTTTTTTTTTTCCTCCCTGAGAGCTTGCGGAATCTATTTTCTGTCCCCAGCTTACTGAAATCTCTTGATAATGTGCTTTGGTGTTGGTCTACTTTATCCATTGTTTTGGACACTTAGTAATCCCTTTCAATCAGGACACTCATGTTCTTCCAAATTCTGGGAAATCTGTTTTGAATGATTTTATTGATGATTTCCTTACCTTTCTTATCTCTATCCTCTATTCAAAGAATTTCAATTATCCTAGAGCATTCTAGATGGGTCTCTATTTTTTTTAATCTTGTATTTCTTATTTTCCTCTCTGGTTTCTATTCTACTTTCTAGGGGCTTCCCTTCAATATACCTTCCAGTAGTTTGTGCTATCATATTTTTAATTTCTAAGGTTTTGTGTTCACTGACTATTTCTTTTTTACGGTATCCACTTCTTGTTTCATAGATTCATATCTTCTCTGAAGATATTAATAATAGTTACTATAGATTTTTTTTCTTTCCATTGTATTGATATTTTAACTTACTTTTTAAAATAAATGTCTGGCAGTCCTTAGCCATCTGGTCATGTTTAAGAGTGGGGCACTAAAAAAAGATGACTGGGAGCTCTTGGGGAAGATGCTTGTCAACAGTGTTTTTCTCTCTAGGGTAATATTTGGAAGACCTCAGATTTGAATATTTTGTGCTCATTTCCCTTGGACGTTAGGTTTCCAGAAAAGAAGTTTCTTACCTCTTGCCTAGAAGGTACATGTCTGGCTGCCAAAATTCTTGAGTCATATGAAGGAAGAAGGCTAAAGATCTCAAGTTCCATATATAAGGTTTATCTTAATCTCTATATTTTCTACTTGGTCTCTCCGTCTTAGCTGTGCCTGGTATCGTGTTCGAAGATCATCTGCTTATCCTCTTTACAGAATAAGCCTCGAGTCTCCTGCCAGAATGGGGGAAGGATGTTTGCTCAGCTGCCTAAATTTGGAGTGGAGATATGAGGTACTAAATTCTTAAACAGATTTTCAACCAATTCTCCACCTGCCAAATCCTACTCCTTTGGAGGATTCTGCAATGTACATTAGGTTATTTCTCCCCTTTCCCAACTTCCAGTTTAGGATTCAGCTTTCTCACGTCTGCTAAGTCGTTTAAGTCCCAACTATCTGCTTACCAACTTCCAAAATGTTGTCACTGTTGTCTCCTATCTCATTCTTTGTCCTTGTCAATTTATATCTTCCTTAAACATCCCTTCACTCTCATTTAGTGGGATTCTGAGAGGAAGAGGAGTTAAGGTGCCCACGTGTTCAATCTGCCATTCTTAACTATCTATATGCAAGACAATCACAATCTAAGCCCCAGTGAGTTTTGGGAGGTAATCTCACCAAATGATTTGAGAGCCTGTTTGGAGGAATACACCTGTGAAAAAGCCAAGAAACTTCTGGGAAAAAGATAAAGATGAGACATTTCTCTACAAGATATTAAAATATGAATATATAATTATTAAAATGGTGGTTATAGACAGATTAATGGAACAAAACAGCAAAACCAAATACATAAAAATATTTGGTATGTGGGGCGCCTGGGTGGCTCAGATGGTTAAGCGTCTGCCTTCAGCTCAGGTCATGATCCCAGGGTCCTGGGATCGAGCCCCACATCGGGCTCCTGGCTCAGCCAGGAGTCTGCTTCTCCCTCTCCCTCTGCCTCTCCCACTGCTCATGCTCTCTCTCTCTCTGTATCTCTGTGTCTCAAATGAATAAATAAAATCTTTAAAAAAAAATATATTTGGTATGTGAAAACATAGTATCTCAAATTGGTAAGAAAAGGATTAACCAGCAAATTAGCCAGTTGATAAACGATATTACAATGAATAACAATTTTCATCTGCATATATATAAAACCTTCATCAGAATAAATTCTGAAAGTCCCTTCCCTATCCCAAGATCAGACAAGGATCCCAGGGGCTGACAAGGATTCCAAGGATGTCTTTTGGTATGTGGTTGTATCTCTGCCATCTCTCTTTGCTCTGGCTCTTATGGCCCATCTGAAGACAGTTGGCTTTTCTGACACTGTCTCCCCTCGGCCCCACACCCCACTTGGTATTATGACAGCCTTTACCACTACTCCCAAGATCTCTGAGCTTAGCATTTGGTCCACAGGCCCCCACACTGCCAGCCCTGTCAGAGGTCCTGCCCCTTCTTGAAGGCCCAGTTGGGAGTGGAACACCATCTCCACTGCTCTCGGAACGCCCAGATCTTATCCGTGGGGCTTAGGAATTTTACTTTTAAAACTGGACTGCTGCCTTACTTCTTGAATTCCTTGGGCCCTGATCTTGTTCTCTCTGACTTTTGAAAATGAGGACCTCTAATCTGTCTCCTGAATTAAAAAAAAAAAAAAAAAAAAAAGGATACACAAGAAATCATCCCAAAACTTTGCACCTTAGGCAATGGCAACATTTATTTTGCTCAAAACTCTGCAATTTGGGGCTGCTCACAGGATGAGGACTGGGATATGGAATTATCTGGAAGCTAGCACACTAACATTCTGGCTGCCAATAGGGAATCTCAGCTAATGTTATCATTCAGGAATGAACACATGGTCTCCTCATGTGTCTGAGGCTTCCTCACAGCCTAGCGAGCGTCCCCAAAGAAAGAGCCAGATACAGCTGTAACAGTATTTATGACCTCGCCTCAGAAGTCATGCAGTGTCACTTCTATTTGGTGAGCCAGTCTGAAAGTTCTACTCAAGTTCAAAGGAGAAGAAATAGATTCCACCTCTTGGTAGGAGCATGGCATGGTTCTGGAGGAACATGTGGGACTGGATATACTGCTGAGGCAATTTTCAGAAAATATAATCTGCCACACCTAGTTTCCTACATTAAAAAGAAGAGGAAGAAAGAATTTTTTTTTTTAATTTGTGTGTGTTAAAAGCCCACAGGCAAGAAAAGGTACAGTTAATTTCTCAGTTAGGCTACCTTGTCCATCTGGTTTCATGGTTGAGATACAAGTGCTAACAGAATCCCTTGCTATGTTAATTAACTCCGCTTTGCCTCAAGGTCATGAAATGGGTCCTTAACTCAAGCAAATCACCTTGAAAATAAATGATACTGCTAACAAGGGCAACCAAACCGAACAAAGCCAACAACAAAAAAGAATGGCTCAATGTAAATCCATTTCCTCTAGCACATTATCTACTAAAGATACATGGGGACTTCTTTGCCCAAATGAGGGCAGCCCATAAACACTTATGACAGGAGTAAAAAATTATTTTCTGTTTTCTTTTCAAATAAATCATTTGTATATTACTGCTCTATTGAACTCGTTTACAGAAGACCAGATCACATTATTGTTTTTGTTTTAACTAAGAAGAACAAGTCATGTTATTGCTAAAATGCAACGTTACTGTCTTGGCAGCTACATTTGGCTAAATCTTTGCGGAGGCTCTCTTGTTTGGTTTTCTATCATGACTACACTATTAAAAAATGTATCCATGAACAGTTGGCGATTGCCTATCACAGTGTTGTTGTTGTTTTTTTCCTTTAGAAATTGAGCAATCTCCTTAGGATTTTTAACATTTGGAACAACTGCATTTCCTTTATATTGTATTATAAACATTTGATAATCCAAACCAAATTCCAGGTTAGTCTTAGTAAATGACATGCCAAAAACTTGCCTGAGAGTGGCTTCTGTAATTCATAGGTGATATACTTGTACCTGGAGTTAGAAGAGGGAGAAAGTCTGATTTGCTTATATCCTTTGTATTCTAAATAAGTAATCAAGCTTTATCCCATGTATTGAGGGTCTTTCTTAATAAACCAGTCAGAAAATAATTTGCTAATGACCTCAAATCTATTGTGAACTGGAGACATGGCTTATTTAATTCCCAAATCTGACTTTGACCAAAAGAATTTCCTGGGAAATACAGATTCCTAGGGTCACCCTTAAGAATTTGAGTAAGTCTGGGGTGACACCCCAGAATCTGCATTTTAAATAATGCCCCTATTAGAGACTGCTACAAATGGCCCCACTAAGCTAGATGAAGTTTTATTTTTAGTTTTCACAATGTAACAGAGAACTCTTACTCTATTCCAGCCATAGTTCCAAATGCTTTACAAATATTAACTCATTTAATCCTCATAACAAACTAACAACATAGGGACTCTTGTTCTCAACTTACAGATGAGGAAACTAAACCACAGAGAGGTCAAGTAACTTGTCCAATTGTCCAAGGGCCCACAGCTGAAACCCTGGCAGTCTGGCTCCAGAGTCTGTGCTTATATCCACTATGCTTTGCTGACTTTTAAGAGACTTAATCACACACACATAAAAATCAAGTATTTAGGGGCGCCTGGGTGACTCAGTCGTTAAACGTCTGTCTTTGGCTCAGGTCATGATCCCAGGGTCCTGGGATCAAGCCCCGCATCGGGCTCCCTGCTCAGCAGGAAGCCTGCTTCTCCCTCTCCCACTCCCCCTGCTTGTGTTTCCTCTCTCACTGTCTCTCTCTCTGTGTCAAATAAATAAATAAAATCTTTTTTTTTAAAAAATCAAGTATTTAGGGCGCCTGGGTGGCTCAGTTGGTTGAGCGACTGCCTTCGGCTCAGGTCATGATCCTGGAGTCCCGGGATGGAGTCCCGCATCGGGCTCCCTGCTCGGCAGGGTGCCTGCTTCTCCCTCTGGCCCTCCCCCCCTCATGTGCTCTCTCTCGCTCTCATTCTCTCTGTCTCAAATAAATAAATAAAATCTTAAAAAAAAAAAAATCAAGTATTTAAAGGGGCCTGGGTGGCTCAGTTGGTTAAGTGCCAACTCTTGATTTCAGCTCAGGTCATGATCTCAGGGTCGTGAGATCAAGCCCCGCATCGGGCTCCACACCCAGCTTGGGATTCTCTTTCTCCCTTTCCCTCTGCCCCTCCTCTCTCTCTCTCTCAAAAAAATAAATAAATAAAAATAAAGTATTTAAGGTCATGGAACTATGGGATTAAAGACCAACAGATTGGAAGTTGTCAGCTTTCCTCTTTCTCAGCCCTTTGTAACTGAGCTTATCATTGCAGGCTGAAGGCCATTGAGTTTGAGACAATATGGCCATGGAATACCACATGCTACCACCAGGAGGAGACAGTGCTACCCAATTGTTGGCCATCATAATTCCCATAATTCCCATTGTAGCATTCATCCTTATCCTCTGGGTTCTCCACTGGGATGGCCTGGAGCTCTCCTGTGATCCCGCTCCCCCCCCCCACTCCAACTGTTGCCAACTTTGTCCCCTGAGTGATAGGTACTCTTTCCCATAGACCCACAGCTACTGCCTGGGGTCCTCTTCTGAGGGACTCATCATCTATGACCACAAGGTCTGTCCTTCCAGTGACTGACACTGACTCAGCAGCCAGATCACATTACCTTGGACATATCCACCATTCAGAACCAAACCCACATCTTTCCTGGACGTGGTGTCCTCAACCTCACACTAGCCCATGCCTCAGAGTGTTCAAATCTAGAAATAAGATACACAGCTCCCCAGCATGCTTTATGGGGTATTCCACAACCCAATATCTGGAAATAAGTTGACATCTCATATAACTATACTTATAGCTTGTTATCACACCTAGAACAACCCATTCCTTCTCTGAAAATGAGGACAAGCCAAAAATGAGACTTTAAAATTTTTAACTTACATATAAATAATTTATGATGGCTTTGAATGAGACATTTTCAACTTTGCCTTAAAAAGATGGAATCTGTCGAGTCCCATAATCTGGTTGTAGAAGTTTAACTCCATGAATTGACTTTATATAAAATATTTATAAATATTAGAGATATGTTATGGAAGATGAGCTCATTTATGGTCCTATTTTAGCCCATCAAGAGGTACATTAGGAAACTAGGACTTGTTCTTGGCTGCTAATGCATAATGAATAAGTATAAGGTTAAATGTTTCATTCCTAAGCATTTGGGTCATACATAATAAATTTGACAATGTGTTCCCTTGATTTTATTTCTTGCTTGTATTTATGTACTATAGGAGACAGCAAAAAGAAAATATGTCAACTATCCATTCTTAAAAAGCAAAATTTGAAGAGCAAAATGACTTGCCATGGTAGCACGGTATGGTAGAAATATTATTGGCAATGGAGTCAGACCAAACAGGACTCAAATTCAACTCTGCAACTTCCAGGTTATTTAGCTTTTCAAAGCTAAGTAAAGGTTCATGGCCATATTACCATACTAGAAATAGTTCCCAGTAGAGAAGCTACTACAATGAAATAGGACTCATTGAATAAAATTAACTGGTTTCTTAAATATGTGCTTTGAACCGTAGAAAAGAATGGAAGCAGGTACATATCAACCCCCACCATATGCCTTTTCCAAATGTCTGAATTATATCATTTTATTAAGTTGTTTCAGGGATTTGATAAGTTGAATTGGGCGGTTTTAGTATTTGAGGTTGGAATAGCTAAGCAAAAGGGAGAATGATTGTATTGTAGCCGTTAAGTGAAAGGATCATAGAAAATTGGTTAACTCCTCTCTCTCATTTCCCGGCATACCCCATCAAGAGGTCAGTCAGGGGATGACAAGCTGCCTTGGGCGTGAATTGCCAGTTGAACCAATTAACTCCACAGAAGCGTCCCACCTAACTGAGAGAGCCTCAAATGAGGGTCACAGAGAAGCACCACGACTACTAAATTGATTACATTGAGGAGGTCACCAAGGGAAAAATGCAGGGGAATACTTATCCTGCAGGCAGAAATCAACAACAAAATAAGGAACTCATGATGAGTAGATGGAGGAATCAAATTTTTGCTGTGATTTTGAGTTTTAAGTTCTCTTGTAAGCTCCTGGCTTTTCAATAATTTAAATCTACTTAAATAACAGAACTTCCATCAAAGGTCACCAATGAAATTTGGCCACCAAGCTCAACTACTTTGTTTCAATCTTTCAGTTCTACTGGCTTTGCACCTGCTGGAAAACATCTTCCTTCCCAATGTGTTCCCTTGATTCCAGGACAGGTTTTTTCCTGGTGTTTCTACTTCTCTCTGGCCATTTCTTATCTGTTTTATTCCTTTTTTCCCCCTCCCCAGGCTTCTTTTAAAAAAATTTATTTATTTATTTTAGAGAGAGAGCTCACGGGGAGGTGCAGGGTAGAGGGGCAGAAGGAGAGGGAAAGAGTCCCGAGCAGACTCCACACTGAGCGTGGGGCCTGAGGCAGGGCTCGATCCCACAACCCTGAGATCACCACGTGAGCGGAAACCAGGAGTTGGGCGCTTAACCAACTGCGCCACCAAGGCACCCCTCCCTTCCCAGGCTTCTGAATGAAGATACACTTCACAGCTTAGTTTTTGGCCCTCTTTCAATATTTACTCTCTTTTGGTTGGTCCATTCACTTCTTTGGCTCCTACTTCTCTATTTCAATCCTTGATTGACTTCTTAAGCATGGTTCAAAATTTCTAAACTGCTTGTACGTATCTCTAACGGATGATCCACTGGGCCCCAAAACTTTGCATCATGCTTCCCTGTTTATATTCCTCACCCCCATCACCCGAAATTCCCCAACACAGCTCCTCTTTGCTGCTCAGACTCACAAACTTGAGGCCACCTAGGCATCTCCTTCTCATTTGCCCTTGCACTTTAACAGGTGCTAATTACTACGTATTTCCACCCACCCCCCAATTCACCCAGGTCTATGCCACTCCTCTCCTTGCACACTGACACTGTGTGTTTCACACCCCCACCCCCTGTTATCTCCTGCCTAGAGTTAACATATCTCAAGAGAAATACAAGCCAAGTATTCTAGTTGTTCAAGGGAGATGATTAAATCTTAAATGGATTGATCATGTATCTTCCAAATAACATAGGGCAAAAAAACCCTGAGTGATTATCCATTCATGGAAAATAACCCAAAAGCTACTGAAAGACTAAAATGAATGTTGTATCTTTAAATAGAAGCTAACCGCTGTAGAAAGAATTGCTATTTACAAGGAGTGGGGCTCTTTAAAATAGACAAAGCAAGGGTACAAATCCATAGTTTCTTCCCTTCCCTAACCAGTCAATGTATGGTACTGATATTATGGCAACATAAGAATATATATCAGATTTTCCCAAGTGCTTTTTATAGACTATCTGAATCAGAATCATCTGGAGTATCTCTTAAAATGCTGTTTCCCAGGCCCCATACTGTACCCTTCTTTTGCAGTGAATGTAGAACATGGTTTTTAAACAAGTTCTCCCTATGATTCTTATGCACATTAAAGCTGGGGAGCCACTAAAATATAAGCAAAGAAAAAAGGCTATAAAAATTATATAAAAATATTATAAATCACATTTACTTTCTTTATATTTGTTTCTATTTTTCAAACTTTATAGTTTTATAAGAAAAGTAATAAGTGTGATTTTAAAACAAAATCTGTGACTGTCTCTGAATTTCACCTACATATATTAGGCAATAACTCACAGATAAATTCTTTGAAAATGTTAAAAAGATTCTGTAAGAGATTTGAAACAGAACTTTTCCATATACTCTCAAAACTACAATTAAACTCGAAAATGACTTAAATAATCTAATGGGATTTTTTTTATTCAAAAAGTTTTCAAAATTCCAGATGTGTAGGAAAAAGATAATAAAATTATAATACCATTGTTGTTTTTTTTTAAAAAAAAAAAACCTCAAGTTCTCTTGTTAATAGTTAAGGATACTGATTTATTTAAAACATAACATGTTTCTGCTTCATAACAACATCTGTATTATTTTACATTTTTATTGGCAACTTTCACTGTACCCTGGTGATTTCTAAAAATCCTCATACTTCCCTGCTGGTCAAAGTTTCCAAAAAATAATAAACAAATGATTATTAACTATGATCTTTTTATTCCATGACTATATATATTCTGTAAGAAACACTTGAAAAAGCTGAACTATTAACTTTGGGGAAAATCGGGCCCATATACCAGATTGCAACTGCAGAGATGTTTTGTGAAGTGGACAGATCATCAAGAAAAGATAGTAAAACGCCCACCACAAGTGTATTATTCCTGAGAGAGAGAGTCAGCATCTGGACTTCCATCAGCATTAAACACACTCCTAACTTTTTCACCTCACAAAAGTAACGTCCCTCGCTCATAGAGAAGCTGCTATCATGGCAAGTGTTGCCTCTTGCTGAAGTTTCCAGCCAAGTTGTTCTCAACTGGGAATAACTTGGACCCCCAGTGGACATTTGGCAACATCTAGAAATTTTTTTGGTCTTCAGATCTGAGGAACACTACTGGTGTCTAGTGGGTAGAAGCCAGGGATATTGCTAAACATCCACAAAGCACAGGACACTGAAGTCATAGCAGGTTGCCCTGAATGGTGCAGAGACAACGCTATGAACTCACCAAACTCCAGTTCTTGCCCACCTGGCCTCGCTATTACAGGTTTCCCAGCTTTCCCTGCAATGCCGCCAGGCATATGACTGAATTCTGGCCCACAGGATGTCGGTGCACGTGATGTCTGCCACTGCTAGGCCAGGTCCCTGAATCCCCACCCCCGCCCCTCGCAGGTCTCCACGCATTCTTTCTTCCTTCTTCTACCATCCGGTTGCAGATGATCCCATCAAATCCTGAGGCCTCAGGCAAGGGTAGAGCCAGAAAACTTATGGAATCGGGGCCCCTGAATATCTGAAGGTAGTAGAGCCTTTCCGCACACAATGTCAACTATGCTTGAGTTACGGCATGGAGGTTTGCAGGTCACTTGTCACTGCAGGGTTGCTTACCTTAATACGCTGACTGCCGCTATAGTTGCATGCAGCTCTAAGAGCTAGGTTTGTGAGAAAATTCCTTGATATTTGAGGAACCCTATCTCAGAGAGGCCCTATACATAACTATATCCTAGAAAATCCAGGAAAGAAAAAGAAAGACTTCTATGCTATTATAGGCATAGCTTAGTTGAGATAACTTAATCAAAGGCATAGCCACTTACAAACCAAGAACCAACTAGCATCCTGCCTTTAGCTATGGAAGATATAAATGGATCATGTAATTGTATTCACCCATACATATTATACACATCACTGATTGTGTGTTAATGTACTTAAATCTTGTTTCAAAAACAAAATATCCTGTCGGCATGCTCTGAGTAAACAGACTCTTAGAAAAAACGATGAACAATGTCTAGGAAGAAAGAAGGAAAACCTGAGGTAAAGTGACTAAGATCTTCACTCTAAAGTGGAAACTTGGAAAAGATAGAAGGCTGCTCGGGTAAAGAGAGAAATTATAGAAAGCAGAAATTTAAGAAGTGGGTATTTTAAAAGCCAAGATAAACAAAACATGATGAATATTAACTCACTGTTGCCCTTTCTAGATGCCTATACTCCATATTTGGAAGAGAAAATAACCAAGTGAAATGGGATGACTTGCTTTTCTCTTTTAAGTGACTGTTGTATTCTACGTTGAGGGATTTGGTTACGCTTCAGTCCTCTGGAGGGGACTCTATTTTTTAAAAAGACTTAGATTGTTATCTTTGAAACCATCTTCACAAAGGGCTCAAATTTAAAGTAGTAAGAAAATTTGGTTTCAAACCTAGAAACGCATCTGATTTCATTTTATTTTAAATTTTATCCTCAAGGAGCACATTACGTATTTTAAAGTCACTGTGGAAGGGGGCTTCCAAAAATCTTCCAGTTCACAGGAGTATTCACTAGACTGCAACATTTTCATCCAGTTACTAATGTCTGAATGCCTGTAACATTCAAATTGCTGGTTCACTCTGTGTGTGTGTGTGTGTGTGTGTCTTTGCATGCACACATGCATGCTGCAGGTCATTTTGTCGCATCAGAGGTGGTTTTGTGTTTCTTCAAATTTGGAATCCCACACTACCTCAGGGGGAAAAATGCATTAGATAAGCTAATACACAATGAATGGATATTTAAGCAGCTACACATAGTCAAACTCAAGTTTATGCTTCCGGTGGTAGAGGTCCGTGCACTATCAACACAACATTTTGCTAAATTATATCTCTCTTGATGTCTATAAAAATGCAAAGGAAGTCTGATGCATTTATAATTATATTTGCAGCCTTTTTGAGTTTATCTGACAGGAAAGGGTTCCTAGTTTAACCAGTTGTCAAGAGGAACCAAATCTGAAGCCTATAACTTTACACATCTGTCGGTTGGAAAAATCATCCATAGACTGACTTCCAGCTTGACACATTTCAAGCCTTGTTTCTCCTCTCCTACCTACATACTTTTGTGCCAGGTACCATGGGGCACGCTCATACTCCAATACAGTCTGTGGTCCTATGCCTCAAGTCACGACGGAGTCAGCAGCGTGGACGGGAGCCTTGCTAGAAGCCATTCCTACGCCAGCACAATGAACTAGTGCCAATATACACAGAAGAGACTGACAATAAATCAATGTTTCCACCAATAATTATGGGGGTGTCAACATGCATGTCTCTGCTGGGAATCTGGAATCTGTATCTTTCATCCATGGGTAAAGATAGCGAAACTTAGCTCTTTGTATCCCCAACTCAACTTTCCCTTAGCTAGATCCCTTAAAAGCCCACAGCATCTCAAACACCCCTCACCACACAGGGAAGTGTAATGGAGGGAATTTTGAAATGGGAAGAGACAGGAGTCTTAGCCCACTGTGGTTAAATTATCTCATTTTTGCAAATTTTCCAAAACAAAACCACATGAACACTTGAAAACACCGCAGGGGCTACTCCCACCGTTCCAGAAGGGACTCATTCAGTGGTGGGTCCTCAGGCTTAAGTTTTATCAGCTTCAGGATGTTTCTACTTCTACATATAGGATTTCTTTTTCTCTTTGTAAAAACACCGTACTATGGAAACTTTGAAAGTTTGAGCAACTATCAACTCGGGACCTTCTTCTTTCCTCCGTACCCCTACCCACCTTCCCACCCCCACCCCACTTACCTCAGACTACTACCATTTCGGCTATCATTATTTCTGTATATACATATATGTTTAAAGTTTATATTTCCTGTGTGAGATTTTATGCCAAATTTATCAGTGGCCATAATTAAATGCATATTTTTTATTTCTGCAAGGAAAATTACATTTACTTCTACCATTTTCAGAACAGGGCCCAAGTCTGTTCAATGCTACAATGCATTTTTAACATTTAAAATGAAGACAAGGGGTGCCTGGGTGGCTCAGTCATTAAGCGTCTGCCTTCGGCTCAGGTCATGATCCCCAGGGTCCTGGGATCAAGCCCCGCATCGGGCTCCCTGCTCCACGGGAAGCCTGCTTCTCCCTCTCCCGCTCCCCCTGCTTGTGTTCCCTCTCTCGCTGTGTCTCTCTCTGTCAAATAAATAAATGAAATCTTAAAAAAAAATAAAATAAAATGAAGACAAGATTTCCTTTGACCTTAAACTTACACAGTGTTATATGTCAATTATATCTCAATAAAGGTGGGGAAAAAAAAGATTTCATTTGAACTGACAATGACCTTTCCTTCACAATAGAGGCATGAATGAACTTCTGCTCCATGAACTCCCACACATTCCATTTTTCTTATTGCTTGTAATAGTCATTAATCCATCATCATATATACATACATACAAATACACACAGAGAGAGACACATGTAATTTTTCTTCCTATATCACATTGTTCATGCCTAAACTAAACCAGATTTTTCAGTCATCGGGAAAAAACCTGTAAATAAGGCACTGGAGGAAGAAATAAGAAAAACACATGAAAAGTCGTCTAACGTGTTAACAGGTAAGGGAAACAATGCCACACCCCTTCCACACATGTAGATTTTCAAATCACATTTTACACCATAGTTATATGTAATTCCACATTAACATGTCATGAAGCATGCCTAAAATAAAAGTCTTTGGAACTGTCCTTCCTAGCATTTTAGTCAAGGTCAAGAGAAGGAATTTAAGTTGGTACCCTTAGTTCAAGGAGAAATTTATAAGATTTTACTACTCTCACTAGTTAAAATGAAGCCTGTGGGGATACACCAGCTTGGGGAATTTTCCTTGAGAGACATAAGTGTTCTTGCACGAGACAAACAGCATATTAGTATGTGAGAGAGTGTTGGTACACGCCTTGGCTCGAGGACTGCTCTCAGATTACAGAGCTGTGATAAATTCCTTATAATTTGAAAGTCCATCCTGGGCTGGAATCCAAGGATTCGGAGGTAAATGAGACGAGCAAGAGTCCTTACCCTCACAGAGCTTGTGATATACTGAAGTAGATGGCTACACCAGGAGTCACAATCAAGTGTGACACTTGTCACAACAGAGGAATTACAGAGGCTTCAGGAGGGCAGAGGAAGGGAGCTGAAACCAGGGATGGCCTGGGGAAGTATGTTTAAGCTGAGACTCACAGCATTCTTCTTGGTGCAATTTTACTTATGAAAAGTATGGCCTTATGCAAAGCGGAGGAGAGGTTGGGGGAGACGGTATGGGGGGCAGGGAGAACATGTACAAGACCACTGACATTGATATGGGCATGAGGAGATGACATCCCAACCCAGGACCATGGCAAGGAAAACAGGCAAGAGTGGACAGGCTCAAGAGCTATTTCAGACCTTGTATCCACGGAGTTTGGTAATGAATTAGCATGAGTGGTAAGAAAACAGGGGGACCTGGATATGTGTCTGTGAATGAAGGTGATGATTTTTGTTTTGTGAGGTTAGACAAGGAGTTGAGCTATCTGGCTTCAAGATTTCTATTTCAGTTGATTCTCCAGAGACAGACAGACAAACCTCACAAATTAGAGCTTGGCCCTGCAATTCATGAAACTTTTAAGAATGTGTACACATGGTGTAATTACTGCTATCATCTGACGGCGCTGCTTTGTGCCTTAAAGCTAAGAAGCAAGCATACCTTTGTGTGTTCAGAATGTTAATTGAATTACCTTCGACTTTAGTTTATGTTCCTTAAGTACAAATTCTCAAGTCAGGCAAAAGGGATCACAGTTATGTAGTACCATACTTAACTACCCTTTTTATAAGCAAGGATTTTTATGCCAAAAATAAACAGAGGCATACAGACATAAACCCGTAAATGACGTGCACTAGTACTTTACGGGACCATGTATTTGCACAAGGACCAAGAGAGCTTTCCTAAAAGGGACTAGGTCCTGGGAATTCTCTCTAAAAGTGATTTATTTCTGTCAACAGTCTTCTTCAATTTAAACACATGCATTCACATATATTTAAATTTCTCCAGACATTTGACTTTAAAGCTTTACTTCTGATGTCCTGAGTAAATACCTTTAGCAAAGAAGCAGTAAAATAAGTTAAGGCAGCTCTTCTCCTTGAATCTATCCTTGTACAAGCCTTCCTCTAAACACGAAAAGATTATTTGATAATATTTCTTTAGAGATATTTCCTGTAAAGTATTTCTATATTTATATGTATAATATATGTCACATGTGCATATTATCACAAACTATTCAAATGTTTCTGATTGCTTTGAATTTTTTTCTTACAGAAGCGTTCTTTTCGACTTTCTGACAACGTAGATCTCAAACTTTATAAATGTACATATGAAATCACTCTCAACATTTATTAAACATTTATTATCTACTCTGCATAGGTGGATGTACTAGTGAATGTCAGTGCATATTATCACAATAAGCCAACTGTCTCAAAAAATCAAACAACTTTAACCAATAAGCAATAATGCTAAAAAACTTCACAGTTGCAAATAGAAACAAACTCCTACAACCATTTTCTACCTTTGCAGTTTATTAAGGGGACAACTGAGAACAAAAACAAGCTTTTGGTCCCTGGTTATCATAACAGGAATGGCCCACCCTCCAGCCCTGACAAGCCATTCACCACTGAATCCTGACGATCATCTTCAATATGAGGATATTGCCCATGACCAGTGGTACGTGGTAAATTATTTCACATCCCAGCTTATTGCTGAGTGTCGAGAAAGCCTTCCCATTACTTATATTTTCTGTAAAATAATCTTCAGTTCCCAGTAGGAGCTACCTTTGCATTAAATGATGAAACTGCACTTTGGGATATGTATCCTATTAGCGTGTATCATATTAGTATATTATCCCTAATACAAAAAGATCATCTGCAAGTTTAATGCAAAGCTTTACTTTCTCCTCACTTGTAACTTACAGAAAGACATGCTGAACAAGTTAGTTATGTCAATACATGTCTGTTAAGCCCACGAGCTGAATTCCAAAAGGATTGGGAAAAATTTTTAAGTGCTCGCCTTACACAGCTGCTGTGTTAACACTGCCGACCCAGTTACAAACATCCATGACAGCTCTGTCTTGGAAACGTTCTATATGATTTACATGACATGGTACCTTAAAAAGGAGCCCAAATACGTGTTTTGATGTTTCAGAAGTGATTCTAGCAGAGTGAGTAGGAGTCTCGAGCTCATCAGAGAGTGATCCCTCTTTAAGTCTGGATTGGGAGATATTCTCAGCATAAAAAAGAGGAGCACAAACGTCATCCAGAACAGAGTGAATTTCTGTGGTGGTCTTCGAACCTTGGGGAACCAAGGAATCTTGCTGGTATGAAGACTTGATACATCCAAAGAGAAATGGCCCTAAGGTGTTGCGGACTTGACCCTGTGACCTCTAGCCAGCCAGCCCGCCACACACCAAAGAGCTGCACCCAGTAACACCGCGTCTTGGCTCTCCCTTTGCTACACAGCAAAACATCATGGGCAGACCCTTTTATCCGGTTTCAGGGTTTGTTCCTCACTTCCTGCTCCCTCCCT
This sequence comes from Mirounga angustirostris, assembly GCF_029215605.1. Taxonomy (NCBI): domain Eukaryota; kingdom Metazoa; phylum Chordata; class Mammalia; order Carnivora; family Phocidae; genus Mirounga; species Mirounga angustirostris. The sequence continues at coordinate 7,835,619 of NW_026991719.1, forward strand.
GCCTTTACTCAGCTCCAGACTTTTCGGCTCTCATTCCTGTCTCCTGTCGCCAGTCCCACACCTGCACTCTGGACAGACTTGGACACTTGAATATTTGGCACTTGGTCTTAGATACAGTTTGAACTCACTCTCTGGCACCCATGCCTTAGGCTACCCCTCCAGCCAAACTCTGGTCTCTAGTTCTCTGCTTGGCCGGTTCATCCACTAGACTCAATCCTGCACAACCAGAGCAAAGCACAGTGTGCACATCCTGAAGGTACTGTATCAGTCAATCAAGATAGGCTTAGTGATGCTGATGTAACGAACAGCCTCAAATTCTCTGTGTTCTAAGGCAAACGTTCATTTTTTGGCTTATTCTGCATGCTCGTCATGGGCCTGCCATGAGTCTGCTCCGAATCACCCTCACTCAGAAGCCATTCCACTTGAACATCCCTAGCTCTGGTGGCTGGGTGAAGAAAGCGTGTTACACTGCAAAGCAGCTCTTTAAGACTTGCCCAGAAGGGATACGTTTCAGGAACATTTTGTTGCCCAGTGCAAGTCAGATATGTCAAGGAGGCACCACCTCATGTCAAGGAGGCACAGAGGTACAATCCCACCCAAAGGCAGGAGGACTGAAGATATTGCTAAATAATATTAACTATAAAACATGGGTACCGAGTTTTTAAGCCACAATTTTCTGATCTATTTGTTTGTGGAACTGGAATACTGACTAGTTGGCCATGTCTGCGAACTCTTACTAATCCCTAGAGAAGGCTTTAGCTTCAGGTTTAATTAACACATGAAAGGGACTGACTGAGAAGACATAGGTCCTTGATAAAGGAACTTTTTATGCTATAACTACTGTCATTTGTACTAACATATTTTATTTTTTTAAGATTTATTTATTTTAGAGAGGGCCAGGGGAGGGGCAGAGGGAGAGGGAGAGGGAGAGAGAGCAGACTCCCCACTGAGCGCAGAGCTCGACTCGGGGCTTGATCTCATAACCCTGAGATAATGACGTGAGCCAAAATCAAGAGTTGGACACTTAACTGACTGAGCCACCCAGGAGCCCTGGTAGTAACATATTATTAATAACAGCTAGTGTTTCATTTATCAGGCATTTACTATGTGCCTTAGAAGTATGCTTCTAGGGGTACCTGGGTGGCTCAGTCAGTTGGGCGTCTGCCTTCAGCTGGGGTCGTGATCCCGGGGTCCTGGGATCGAGCCCCGCATTGGGCTCCCTGCTCAGCAGGGAGCCTGCTTCTCCCTCTCCGTCTGCCTCTGCCCCCGACTCGTTCTCTTTCTCTCAAATAAATAAATAAAAATCTTTAAAAAAAAAAGTATGCTTCTAAACTCTTTACATATATTTGTTTAGTCCTCTAGTAACCCTGTGATGCAAGAACTCTTTTTATTCCCTTTTTTATGGACAAGAAAACTGAGTCACAGTGATGTCAACTGCTGTCATGGTTTACTGGATGCTAATTTAACCTTTAAATTACCAACATAAAAGTATAACTTAGGGGGCGCCTGGGTGGCTCAGTTGGTTAAGCGACTGCCTTCAGCTCAGGTCATGATCCTGGAGTCCCCGGATCGAGTCCCGCGTCGGGCTCCCTGCTCGGTGGGGAGTCTGCTTCTCCCTCTGACCCTCCCCCCTCTCATGTGCTCTCTCTCTCATTCTCTCTCTTTCAAATAAATAAATAAATAAATCTTTAAAAAAAAAAAAAGTATAACTTAGTTTGGGTCTTCTACTAACTCCAGGGTTTCCACACTGGGTTACTGTGAACCTTCTGGCTTGTTATGTCTAAGGCAATCTCTGTCTCTAGGTTTTAGTCCGGAGAGCATTTCTGGCACAGTGCAGGAAGGGACGGAGTGGAGGGGATGTACGGGACTTCACTTCTGGCTAGAGTGTAGAAAAGTCAAGAGGGCATCATTCTCACCTAACCACCCAAAGAAGCCTGATTAGTTACAAAATCAAAGTTTTATAAAATCCATCTCAGGAGGGGGAGTGCAAAGCAACCTAAATGAACAAATTTCTAGAGAACAATGAGCCCTTCATAGGGGAGAAGAGAGCCGTAACTGTTCTCATTCAGAGCAGAATGATGGGAGGAGAAGAAATCCGGATCAAAAGGCTAAGGAGAAATTCGTCAGGACTGCAGTGAAAGTTCAATGGCCGCATGTGGTCTGGCAGGACAGAGGAGGATGCCAAGGAGCTTGGCCGCCGAGCACGTCGGCACTGACCCATCACATCATTCCCACGGGTCGTCACCAAGTGTTCAGGGCTGTCGTGCCAAACGCTGGGACAGGGCGGCAAAAGGATTTTCCCGAGATGAACAGGGCCTTTCCCAGGGGCAAGGCAGCCCTTCTCCACAAGCAGGACTGAGGAAAAGGCATCAGGGGTACTCTGGGTTCTGAGGCCGAAGGCAGGGGGCTTGCCAGGTAAGTTGAAAGAAATCGATCTGGGACAGCTCCCACAGTTGACAATTTAAAAAAGAAAAATCTCAATACAAATGAGCAAAAGAGTTGCCTGAACAGACCCTCTGCAAAAGAAGATGATATGAAAGGCAAAGAAGTATGTGAAATAGTGTCCCGTCTCATTATTACCAAGGCAATGCAAATTAAACCAAAACTGAAGAGACTGACATCAAATATTGGTGAGGATCTGGCGCAACCTGAGCTCTCAGACATTTCTAGTTGGAGTGTAAAACAGTACGGCCAGTCTGAAGTACTGTTCGGCAGTTTCAAACAGTTCAACACACGGCCGTCCTAAGAACCAGCAATGCCACCCCTATGTAATTAGCTAAGAGGAATGAAAACACGTGTCCACAAAGAGTTGTTTACAAATGATCAAAGAAGTCTTACTGAGAAGTTCAAAACTGGAGACTGCCTATATGTTTATCAACATGGAAGTGGCTAAACTTTGTATGTTCACACAACAAATTACTACTCAGCACTAGACAGTATGATCAACAACACGGACGATTCTTAAAAATATTATGCTGAATGATGGGGCGCCTGGGTGGCTCAGTCGTTAAGCATCTGCCTTCGGCTCAGGTCATGATCCCGGGGTCCTGGGATCGAGCCCCGCGTCGGGCTCCCTGCTCGGCGGGGAGCCTGCTTCTCCCTCTCCCACTCCCCCTGCTTGTGTTCCCTCTCTCGCTGTGTCTCTCTCTGTGTCAAATAAACAAATAAAATCTTTTTTAAAAAATATTATGCTGAATGAAAGAAGCCAAGCGTAAGAGGAGATATGCATGAATCCTTTTATATGAAGTTCTAAAGCAGTCAAAATCATGTATGGTGGAAAAATCAAAACAGCATTTCTGAATTAATCAGAAAGGGGCACAAGGGAGCTTTCCGGGATGATGGAAACGGTCTATGTTTTGTTTTGGATGGTTAATACATACAGTTGTCAAAACTTAATTGGAATGAAGATTTGTGCAATTTATTGTAGCTTAATTATACCTCACTTTTAAAATGTACAAGGTCAAATGTCATTTCTGAATATTGAGAGTGAGTCAGCTCCAAAGTGAGTCCATGATACAGGAGTTAAAAGCCAGGTCCTGTAGGCCACCCAAGGTCAACATAAAACAATCACAGCACTTCTCTTATTCATAGCATTTAACAGTCGGGTGCAGACACGACAGGGCTTGCTATAAAAAAAGGCACAACCCCACACCTAATGAGTTATCGTATCCTTTCATCTGTCTCTAGCCAGCGTTATCTCCATGCTGATTCTCCCAAAACCTGCCAATGTGTCACGGCCCTAATCTGTGTGTCAGCCTATAATTGTTCAGGGTCAGCCCTTAAAGCACCAGGGATTCCCAATCTAACCACATAGAGCTTATCAACTGCATGGCTTGCTAGAGCTCTACCATTAACTGCTTGATGATCTTGTTATTACCATTTCTGATCTTAACTTCTCTATGCAAGTCTGTGCAAACACTTTGCTGGGAGGCTCCTTTGAAATGCTCAGAAACGACTTGGGGCATAGTGATGGCAAGTGGTATTATGCAGTGGGGTGACTCCAGAGGCAAACATGCCTAAAACAGTCTTAATACTGCCTAAAATAGCACTTCGCATGCTTGAATGTGCATAGGAATCACCAAGGAATATTGCAGATTCTGATTTCAGTAGGTCTGGGGTAGAGCCCAGGGTTCTGCATTTCTAACAAGCTTCCAGGCTACAGGGTGTTGCTGGTCCATGGTCCACACTTTGAGTTGTAAGAAGCAGGTATTCTTTTCTCTATGGTTATGTTCTCTATTTCTAGAAGGTACCTCTTTCCTTGTGTGCATCCTCAGTCCAGGCTTCAACATTCGACTGCTTTAGGGTCAAAACATACAAGCTAGCCTCCCAGCAATGGACTAAGGATAGCTTTCGAAATTAAAAATAAACATTCTGGAAAGGCATTCTAATTTTCAGGTATTAGCTTAAAATCAATGTATTAAATCAAAATCATGCATCTTCTCTGGTGTATTCCTATCACCAATCTGTAGGACTCCCATTGACCAGCAGCTCCCACAGAGCAAACAGCAGACCTTCCAGAATCATCTGGGACCAGAGCAGTGGACCACAGGCAACGTCTCATCAACACTTCAGCTCACACTGGTTAGCCGGAACTCTCTGCCTGACAGCCAGGGAGGGAAGAATGAAGGTCAGTAAGTCCTTCCCTGAAACGGGCCAGAGCCTGCTTCCATAATCAGGTGGGGACTCTTGTCCCAGTGACTGTTGGGTACAATGTTGCTCCTCAGGCAGATACACAGGAAACAGATTTTGCCCCAAAGCGAACTTTGGGCAATAGGATTATAAGAGATAGTAAAATCATGACAGTATATTTGGCATCCCATGGGGACATATTCTGAGTGTTAAGTCTTTTTTTAAAGTATTTAAGTTAAAGGGTGCCTGGGTGGCTCAGTCAGTTTAGTGTGTGAGTCTTGATTTTGGCTCAGGTCATGATCTCAGGGTCCTGGGATCGAGCCCCACATCGAGCTCCCTGCTCGGCAGGGAGCCTGCTTCTCCTCTCTTTCTGTCCCTCCCTCTGCTCGTACTCTCTCTCTCAAATGAATAAATAAAATCTTTTAAAAAATAAAGTATTTAAGTTAAAACACTATCTCTATGCAAGAGTTCCAGACCTTCTTTAGAAAGATACACTGGAATCAGTGAATCTCAGTAATTCAGAATATTCATAATTTCTCCAACCATTTTATTTAAGCATTTACCTTATCATTCAAAATGAAACTTTATATGTAAAACAAGAAATACCAATACTGAATGCGGTATGATATTCAAGAGTTAGAGCAAGTGATCTGGTTTATTGCTAATTGGATTAGTGGCATTAATGCTTGGGCACACAAATACTTGGTCAAAGAAACACACACAACTAAAACAGACCCATACGTACAACATGGTGGCAAAAGCAGCCTGTAGTTTTGTGAGTTTAAGATGAGCCAGTCACAGTGAAATGAAGGTTAGGAGTACTAGGTTTTGCATAGGCAGCTGAAAAATGTGAAAATAAAGTCTAAATGGAAGCAGTCAGCTATGTGTTCCATTTAAGGTCCAGGGATCCGCCTCTATACAGAATCTGGGGATTTATTAGGGAACAGGGACACTGAGCAGTTCAGCCGAGAGTCCTGGTACTCAGCAGGACAGCTACATAAGCATGAACCAACAGTCAACTATTTATTTTATTTTCACTGTTTGCCTTTCCTGCTAGAAGTCTTCCTTTGCCATCCTGGGACACGTTATGACAGCTGTTCAAGTTTGTGGGAGTTCCTCTTCCTAAAAAACAATTCAGCACTGCTCAGCTTGGCAATATGAGCATTCGCCCAGGACTGGCCCAATATTTTGGTAGCAATTATAAAATGTTTACTCTCAGGCAAGCCTAATTTTCTGAACATGGGTTTAGCTGAAGAATCAGTACTTCCCTCCACACTTGAAGTGAGGAGCGATAAAATTTATTTTATTTTTTATTTTTTTAAAAGATTTTATTTATTTATTTGACAGAGAGAGAGAGAGACAACGAGAGAGGGACTACAAGCAGGGGGAGTGGGAGAAGGAGAAGCAGGCTTCCCCTGGAGCAGGGAGCCCGATGCGGGGCTCGATCCCAGGACCCCGGGACCATGACCCGAGCCGAAGGCAGACGTTTAACCGACTGAGCCACCCAGGCGCCCCTTATTTTATTTTTTTAAACATTTTACTCATTTATTTGAGAGAGAGAGAGAGCATGAGTGGGGGCCGAGGGGGAGGGGCAGGGGGAAAGGGAGAAGCAGACTCCCCGCTGAGCAAGGAGCCCGATGTGGGGCTCAATGACCTGAGCTGAAGGCAGCGGCTCAACTGACTGAGCCATCCAGGTGCCCCTGAGGAGCGATAAAATTTAAAGGTGATCAGGTATCTGAGGATAATCACAGCTAAACTGAACTATGACAGAAAAGCCCTGGGTTCCTTTTGCGATAGAGTATAACTACCACCACTACCACCCTCCCAGTCACCATCACCCTCATCAGTACACCATCCGCCCCCCCCCCCACTGCTGTCACCACCATTACCACCATCATCACCATGACTGCCACCATCCTATACCATTGGTGTAGTAAACAACTGTAGAAGCTTTATTGAAAATAATTTTGGCAGTAACTATTAAATCTTAAAAATTCAGGGCGCCTGTGTGGCTCAGTTGGTTAAGCAACTGCCTTCGGCTCAGGTCATGATCCTGGAGTCCCGGGATCGAGTGCCGCATCGGGCTCCCTGCTCGGCAGGGAGTCTGCTTCTCCCTCTGACCCTCCCCCCTCTCATGTGCTCTCTCTCTCAAATAAATAAAATCTTTAAAAAAAAAAAAAATTCATGTCCCATTTGAATCATCAATTTCTCTCAAAGGTATCTGTCTTGAAGAAATACTTACGCAAAAAATGCATGGAAAAAGCTTAATATTACAAAAAAATGTCAATTCTTGCCAATAAATTCCAATCAAAGTCCCAACCGGATTAATTTTGGGCAAAGAGACGAACTGACTCTAAAATTTAAGTAGAAACATTGTTTGGAACAAGGAAAAATTATGAACACCCTAAGGGACTTCATTTGTTTAACAAATATTTATTAAATGCCTATTATGTGCCAGGTATTATTTTAGCCAAAGGGATAAGCAGATAAAACCTTACCTTGCTCCTACTATAGAACACTGGGTTACATATAATAAGAATAAAATATACCTAATCAACTGATGTGGAAGAATCTACAAGACATACTGTGAAGTTTAAAAAAAAAAAAAAATCACGGAACAATATAGGCTGTATAACACTGTCTTCTAAAATTCATCCTGACCTGAGCATGTAAATATATAAATGCATAGAAAATAATCTAGGGAGATATCTGACTAAAAGGCAATGGATGATTACTTCTGGAAAGGAAAACAGGATTGAATAAATCTTGGACAATTTTGGCTTCATGTAGTATCTGGATTTTTATAAGAAGAATGTGTTTATCACATACATGCCTAAAATGTATCAGGTTACCTGGAAAATACTGATGAAGCATTCCTTGTCACAATCTGGTCTAGAATATACTGTACTTAATAGAATGCTTCCAAAGACCTCATCTTTGTTGGTCATTTCCCATGACTTCAAATTCTGTAGGCTGTTGGTAGACGACGTTTACTTTTGTTAAAAGAAAAGGCAGGAAGGCAGGTGGGTAAGAGAGAGAACAAACCAGGAGGGTGTTTACCATCAGTCAAACTTGGGTTTTAGTCCCTATTCTGGTACCTGATAAACAGGTATGTTCTCAGAATATATACTTTTTTTTTTTTTTAATTTTATTTATTTATTTGAGAGAGAGAGAATGAGAGACAGAGAGTACGAGAGGAAAGAGGGCAGAGGGAGAAGCAGACCCCCTGCTGAGCAGGGAGCCCGATGCGGGACTCGATCCCAGGATCCCGGGATCACGACCCGAGCCGAAGGCAGTCGCTCAACCAACTGAGCCACCCAGGTGCCCCTCAGAATATATACTTTTAATAGCAAGCAACAGGATGTCTAGCAAAAAGTGGCCTAAACAACAGAGACTTGTTAACTCACACAACCAGAAATCCAGAAGCAGAACAGTGCCAAGCAGGACAGCCCTTACAGCTCTCCCTTGGCCTTTTCCTCATAGTTGCAAGATGGCTGCTGCGGCTCCAACAAAGCATCATGTCCTTTCAAGACAGCAGTCCAATGTAAGAAGGAATGAGGTCTTTTATTTGTACAGATCTCTACTTTATCAGGGAGGATAGGTTTTCACAGCATTCCCCCACAAATTTCCCCTTCCATTCAATTGGTCAGAACAAGGTCACATGACCACCCTCAAATCAATTACTGGAAAAGAGGTAGAATAATCATGTTCAACTTAAGCTCAATCATATTTCATATCTTGAGACTGAGCCCTCCTTCCCTGAGCACATAACTGTACCTGATACCCACAGTAATTCTGAGTTCCTCTCTTAACAAAAGATTAAAAAGAAATCACCACTGGGCAGCCAATGAATGGCTACAATAAGTAATTAAAGATTCAGTTTGTTTATCTGTAAATTGGGCAAAGTGATCTATTCTCATAATTGTTTGAAACACTAAATGAGATAGGGTATGGGGTGCCTGGGTGGCTCAGTTGGTTAAGCATCTGCCTTCGGCACAGGTCCTGATCCCGGGGTTCTGGATTGAGTCCCACATCGGGCTCCCTGCTCAGCGGGGAGTCTGCTTCTTTCTCTCTCTCTCTCGTTCTCTCAAATAAATAAATCTTAAAAAAATAAATGAGATAGCATATGGCAAGCACACTTGGCTTACACTAGCTGTTCGATAAATGTCAGTTTTTTCCTCAACGTCCTCCAATAATCACAGCATTATTTCATAAGGAGATTTTTAAAAACTAGACACCAAGCAAACTAGAAGGCAAAGCATCTAGATATAGTTTTCCATTCCTTGCATTTAGGTATTCCGATATACATAATACATTTACATCCGGCAACCAAAAGTATCACTGTCTGTCTGAGGATTGTTACCTAAGATGCCAAATTTGTTTCTGAAAACAGTCCTGTACTAAGGAACAAGTGACAGAAGTCATTAGAGGAGATATAATCTCAGGGAAAGACTTTTTCAATATTAATTTCAAGTTTATCTCTTGAAGAAAAAAGGGATACAGATAGGTACTAATTGGAGGCTATAACCTCCCATGGTGGAAGGACAGAGGAAGCTCCTCCTTTATAAGGGCACTAGTCCCAGACTACCATTCCCCTCTTTACAACTAAGGATGAATTTATTTACCTCCTCGTGGAAAAACATGGCCCTGCAAATTCCAAAAGTAACACCAAATTCCAAAAGTAATACCAAAAGTCCCTTGCATATGGTGGCAATCAATTTAAAATTATTCCACCACAAACTATTTGATGACAGATTTGGTATATGGACTTCAGCCATGGCAGGAGAAGGAAGAGTAAAGAGGGCTCAGAGTTGCGCTTCTCTACACCCGGGTAGACAGATTTCCCTGGAGCAGTGGTTCTCACACTTGCGTGTGCATCCGAATCACCTGAAGGGCTAGTTAAATCAGGTTGCTGGGTCCTGCCCCCAGTAGGTCTAGGGTGGACTCTAAGAATCACCAGTTCTAACAAGCTCCCAGGTGACGCCCACAATGCTGTTCAGGACCGCTGTCGGGGAACCACCGCTCCGGAGTGATGCAGGAGCACTGAGTGAGCATGAGTGATGGCCTCGGTCACTCCCTGAATCCCCACCTGTGAACTCAGGCTCAACCCCAGTCAAATGACATTGCAGAGCAGAGCTGTGAAATGTATAACATTTTTGAATCGTTTCAAATTATTTCCAGGTTGCAGAACTTGAGACTGGAAGACTTCATTTGGGGAGAGACCCCTTCGAGGAAACTTGAAAGGAGAAGAGGAAGGCCACCTACCAAAACAAGCCAGTGTCCCCCTATCTCACCTGCCAACTTCCCAACAAAGGGAGAACAAAACAACACATTCGAAATGCTTTTAAGGGTTTGCAAGCATTTCAAGTAAATGATCCTTCCTTTCTTTTATGCCCAATAAAACTATTTAAACAGAGACCGCAAGAATTTAGGGCTCTTTTGCATCTTCGCCAAAGGACAATTCCACTTGATTGGGCTCCATTACAAAATCCAAGAGTGTGGCCCAGACGAACCGGCTACATGAGCCTGCTGTCAACTATTTTGCCAATAACGCTCCGAAGAGCCGGATTAGAAAAAAACTGTTTCTGTCATTTGATGCAACAGATTTTTCAAAACAATATTTTAATTTGCATACCAAGCCAAATTCCCTCTCGGAGGAGGGATAGAGCGCATTCCACTGTGTAAGACAATCCTCATTCCCGCGCGGTGATGTCAGTGCTCAGTGAGCAATGCTCTTGCTGCGATTCTTTTTCTTGCCATTAAGGTTCCTATTATAAAATTTTAACCACTTCAGAATCAAGCAAGATGTTGCAAATCTTTCTGTTAGCGTTTTTGCAAAACCGAAAGAGACACAGCTGTCACCAACTGCCTCCAGCACAATTATTTAATGACTTTTCCCTCATGGTATGAATAGGGTTTCTGAAATCTATCTTCACCTCCCAGGACTTTCTTCTCTCAGGAATACTGATTTGGGTAGTTGATTTTTGCCAGCTTTTAACATTCGGGGAGCAGTCTGATTGTTTGCTAAAACGATAGGAGGCACTTCAGGCTCGAAGACTAAATCCTAGTAGGAATTTTGAGGTTAATGGGAAACACACTGGGCATTTTGCTAGTTAGGGGAATACTGGGGCACAGGCCAGATTAAGGACAAAATTACTCTAACACATAAATGACACAAAATGGAGAGAAGTAGTATAACACAGCAGGGAGGTTCTGGCAAGAGCCTCTTCTTATGATTACTTGGAAAAAACACCACATAAAAGAATTGCAATATGCTATCTATCCATCTATCTACCTTTTTCATCTATCTGCACACATACCCCCAAATTTTAAGCTTAAAGGAAAAAAACTGGATTTCCATTTGAACTCTAACAATGTGCTACTTTTTTTAATTGTGAAAAGCTTGAAAAAATATAGAACAGTGAAGAAAAAGCAATACCAACCAGACTAAATTAATGACTGATCACATTTAGTCATTTTAACTGAGCTAATTTTAAAATAATAAAAAAAGGGGGGGGCGCCTGGCTGGCTCAGTTGGTGGAGCATGTGACTCTTGATCTTGGGGTCGTGAGTTCAAGCCCCACATTGAGCACAGAGATTAATTAAATAAGTAAATCTTTTTTAAAAAATGGAAAAAAAAAGGAGCAATATAGAAAATACTGAAATCCCTTTGATTTTTTTCCCCTTTCCCATTTGCCTATACTATTTAATTTGTTGGGAACCCTTCCAGTATATGGTTTTATACTTTTATTTTATATACATATATCCCAAATGTGGATTCAAAAATGCTGAACATGGTCTTGCATGTTTTCTGATACGTGAATAAAATGCAATCAAATCAGCACTTATGATACCACAACTCATTTTTTTTCATTCAGTGTTATACTTTTGAGCCTATCTATTCTGATACCTATAGATCTAGATCATTTTTAATGTGGCATCACATTCCATTCTATAAATACACTACAATTTATCTTTTAGCTAGCCGATGAACATTCAGGGGTTTTCCATTTTTCACAATTACAAACAATGCCACAAAGATTAGAGTCTTGTCCCTGTTTCCAGAGGCTATGGTGGAAGAGGTTTTCCTGGGACTACATGGAGGCAGAGCTGCTGGGTCATAATGTCTGCACATTTTCAGGAATGCTGGATATCATTGAAATGTTCTCCCAAGAGGTAATAGCATTAGTATTCCAATCAGCAGCCCTGACAGTTGGTTTTCCCTCATTCTTGTCAAAACTCCAGCTGTGTCATTCTTAAATTATTTCTCTCATCCAAGGGTCCCTGATAAACAGCAAAAATGAGTTTTCTGCCTACACCAGGAATGGGACTGCAGTGGACATCTCTTATCTCTGCCCACTGGCATCTAGAAATATCTAGAAGCTGAGCCTCCCTTTTCTATAGAGAACTGCCCTCCAACCCAGTGGGTTGTTAGTCACGCAGTCACAAAGAAGTGTCTTCCTAGCTCTAGTGACCCATCCACAGGTAGAGATCAGAATATGGACAATCAGAATTGCTCTTCGGGTGTTAATATAGGCAATGGGAGAGAAAATCTCTCCCATCTTTCAGGAACTTGAGGAGTAAGGAACAAACTGTCTTTGTCTACCTGAGGATGAAACCGCAGAGAGGAAGGAGGAATCAAGATCAGACAGAAATTCCACTCCTAGGTATGTTCCAGAAGAACTGAAAGCAGGGACTCGAAAAGAGATTTATACAGCAATGTTTGTTGCAGCAGTATTCACCAACAGCCAAAAGATGGAAACATTCCAAATGTCCATCAACAGATGAATGGATAAACAAAATGTGGTCTATCCCTATGATGGAATATTATTAAGCCGTAAGTAGAAATAAAGTACTGACACTTGCTATAACATGGAAGAACCTTGAAAATGTGATGCTAATTGAAATAAGCCAGAAACCAAAGGACAAATATTGTATGATCTCACTTACATGAAATATCTAGAATAGGCAAGTTGATAAAGACAGAAAGTAGATTAGAGGTTTCCAGGGGGTGCAGGGAGAGGGGAATGGGGAGTTACTGCTTAATGATTGGTTACAGAGATTCTGTTTAGGGTGATGGAGATTTGGAAACAAATAGTGGCGATGGCTGCACAATACTGTTAACATAGTGAATGCCACTGAATTATACATTTAAAACGGTTAAAATGGCATATTTTGTTATACATATTTTATCACAATAAAAAATATTAAAAACCCCAAGACCATTAAAAATGAAAAAAGATTAGATAGGCAAAAAGAAAGACACACACATATATATATCTCCTAATGACATCATTTGAGTTCCTGGATCCTACCATGCCTGAAGTCGGAACTAATTCTTTTCTCTTAGTTACATAAATCAATATATTCTCTTTTTTTCTTTATCTAGTTTGAATTGGCTTTCTATCGCTAGGAAATGAAATAATCCTAAATCAGGCATAACAGCATATAATCAGGAAGGAAAACAATGTGATCTTAATATCCACTTAGGTTCTAAATATTTTATTCAAACCTCTGCTGTTTGTGGGCAATCAAATCTTACTCCAATTGAGTATATGTGTGTTATTAGGAGCTGGTAATAGCTTAAATAAACATGATAATCATAATCCCCTAATTTCATTTTGGTGCTTGATACAAGGTCTATCCCAACTAAACTTTCCAGATACATTTCTCCTCTAGTTAATGTGTTAAAGAGAACTGATGGACATACTCAAGAGGACAGAAAAGAAAGAGTCCACAACAGTGAGAAGATGGATATTACAAGTGATTCTTTTACTCTACTACCAAATTGAAAAAGAAATGATCCAAAATCCTAAGGCAAAAGTAACTCACATTTTAAACATTTATACAGATCTAGAGAGCAGGTGTTCCCTTTCAGAGAGTCATCCTCCCTTCTCAGAGGACCTAGGAGTCCCCTCCTTTTTTATAAAGGGAACTGAAGATTACTGCCTTGATTTCACCTGCCCTTTAGTAATAGAACAGGCAAAGCCTACGTGACCAAAGAGAAGGTTGGGAGAGGAACGGAACTTCTTCTCTTTGATTTTTCTCTTCATTTCGTTTGATGTTTTGATCTTTGCATAAATTTAGCAATAGACAATATAAATACAGCTAGATGAAAATCACTGAAGGTGCACAAAATGAAATAGGTAATTTTAGTCCTTGATAAATTCACGCGAACAATTAATTATACTTTGAATCCAACAGTTTCTCTTTTCTCAGGAATTACATCTATCGCAAACCTGGCTAATTTGCCTGTAATCTTGCTCAAAATATGATTTAAAATGAAGCATAGGGCGCCTGGGTGGCTCAGATGGTTAAGCGTCTGCCTTCGGCTCAGGTCATGATCCCAGGGTCCTGGGATCGAGTCCCGCATCGGGCTCTCTGCTCCTTGGGAGCCTGCTTCACCCTCTGCCTCTTTCTCTCTGTCTCTCATGAATAAATAAATAAAATCTTTTAAAAAATAAATAAATAAATAAAAATAAAATGAAGCATAAAAAATTTTAAAAATTTAAAAAGTAAAATAATAAAAATTTTAAAAACTACAAAATTTAGAAAAATGAAATTAATTTAATTTAAAAAATAAATAATAAAATAAAAAATAATGAAATGAATCCACTTGCCAAGAGACAGGCTATAGGATTAAAAGTATGACTTATTGTAGAATTTCCTTAAGGACTAAAATATGAGTGATGGGCAACAAAATTGTGAAAGGTCCCCAAATCAGTAATAAGAGTGATAAAAATCCTAGAAGTACAAAAGTCTTCAGGACAGGCAAGAAAGCTGGCAGGCATTTGCTTGTGTGGAGCAGGCGAAGGAAAGGCACGCCCAGCAGGAAACTGGCAGACACTGGTTATAGCGACAGGCAAAATCTGAACATCAGTAATAGGTTAAATTCTTTTATAAATGTTTCCCCGTGGCCAAGTGCTAAAAATGCAAATTCATAAGGAAATTAGGCAAAAGACAAGAGAAATGAGTTATTTGTTCAACATGAAAGGAAAAACACAGATAGGAAAGGAATACTACAACAGTATGAAAGTTGAAACACCATTTTTCTCCTATGTTTCTTTCCTTTTTTTTTCCTTTTCTTTTCTCTTTCTTTCTTTCTCTCTCTCTCTCTCTCTTTTTTTTTTTTTTTGGCTCTAAAATGGCTCCATAAGGATTGGGAGGAGGGGAGTGGCAAAGGAACCAGGGGATCTCTTCTGGAAAAACAAACGAGGTTTCCAAAATTCATTTATGCTTCTCTTCATCCAGTTTAGTCTGCTTCTCTCCTTTCTAAATGCTTACGTGGGTGCTTTCTCTGCCTGGTATTCATAAGCAAGACATTTTTGAAATATATAGCTTCATACCAGTAATGGGGTGGGGTAGAACAGCACACAAAGGAGCTTGCGTTTCAAATACCAGCACAAAGAACTGCTTCTTGAAATATGTAACATTTCCAACTGCAGGAAGGCACAATTGGCTGCATGTGTCAGTTGTATATAGACCTTCCAAAAGGACACAACACGAATGGACTACAGTGTATAGTCTAGATCTCATTATAACACAATCAAAAATATGAGCTGATATTTCCACCTCTGACACCGTGTGAGTTTTTCAGTCTGCTTCGTATTCATGGGGGTTCAGTTGAACGAATTAATACCATAGTTAGAGGGAAAAAATTATTTGGCAGAACGGAGGGATAAGGAGGGGATAGGAGGAGTAATTGGCATGGAAAGTCATTTGATATTACCAGTTAAGCTCCAGAATTGGGGTTTTGAGGATAATTCCAAACAAAATCCCAGACATTGGTTTGGAAACTGTTTCTCTACTAATCTATGTTCTACTTTTGTGGCGTTCCAATGAATGATATCCCAAAATTATAAATGTTTTCTTTAAACCGAATTTCCTATGAATTGGCAACAATTAGTTTAATTGGATTGAAGGAAATATGATTAATTTTGAGAAGGATATGTTTGCTCTGAATCTTCTCAAGGAAAATCCATTCTGTTTTGGTAAAAGTATGAACCATAGTTATAAACAATTCCTGAAACAGTGCAGTTCTATGATAAATTTGAGGACTCACTTAAATACTGACATATTCTCTGTAATGTTAGGCTACAAGAATTCAATGTATTACAGGGAGTATTATTTTTTTTTAGCTTTTATTTTATTAGTCAACATACAGCATTATATTAGTTTCAGGTGTAAAATATAGTGATTCAATGCTTCCATCCATCACCTGGTGCTCATCACGACAAGGGCGCTCCTTCATCCCCATTACCTAGTTCCCCCATTCCCCCACTCACCTCCCAACCGGTGACCATCGCTTGTTCTCTGTAGTTCAGAGTCTGTTGTTTGGTTCTCTCTCTCTCTCTCTCTCTCTCTCTCCCCTTTGCTTATCTTGTTTCTTAAATGTTTCTTAAATATGACTGAAATCCTATGGCATTTGTCTCTCTCTGCCTGACTTCTCTCACTTAGCATAATACCCTCTAACCCACATCTCGACTTCCTTCGCAGTTTCTCATCTCCTCCTCATTTCTGCAGGTGTTCATTGCATCCATTCATTGGCTCACTCTTTAGAAATGCAGAGCTATAAAATTTTTACTTCAATATATTAATAACTATCATTTATTAAACAGGCATTCCAGTTCCTTTATATATTATGTAATTGAACCCTTGGGACAGTGTTTTCATCTCCGTTTCAGAGCTGAGAAAGCCGAGTTCCTGAAGAGTTGGCTAACTTGACCAAGGCTGCATTCAAACCCAGACCTAATACCGCAGCCTGTGTAGTTTTCACTACGTTATGCTGTCTCTGAACAAAAGAAGTTGTCAGAACCATCATAAGGGGAACTATATTAAAATACCAACTAAATGTTCACGGAGGATAAACAGAACAAACTATATCAGACAAAATACCTTTTCCAAAATATTAGCCACAAGAGCTTGAAAAAATGTTCTAGAACTGCATCCCCTTAATCCTAAATCATGACTATTACTCAATTATTTACACTTAAATTTTTGGAGATTGAATGCTTATTGTCTTAGATCCTAATTAAGGGCTTGTAGGCATCTTCATAAATGTAGCAGTTAAAACTTTTAATAAAAATTCAAAGCATCTACAAACTTTGGTTTCTCAATAAAATATTTATATGGGGTTTAAAGACTATTTTCTATCAGAAATTGGCCACATTCTCCTCATCATCCTTGTGCCTGTTTTCCTCTGTACTACTGAGAAGCCTTGGCAATTTATCACAGGACAAAATACAGAGAAAGAGGAGGAGGAGGAGTAACCTTCAACTTGAGCATAAATCATACTCCCGCCACCACTGTCCAGGAACCCGAATGAGATCCAAGGGGAGTGGCAGGGACCATTTTAGTTGAGTTACCTAAAGTGGCTACACTGGATCACCAACTCATAGGTCCCGAATTAGCTACTGACCCCTCCTTCTGGTATTTCACAGAGGTCAAAAGTGAAACTGAGATGTCCCTGAACCAGGCACAGGAAAAGAGGAGAGGACTTAAGAATCCAACAAAACCGATTTTTACTGAACGGGGAGATACAAAAATATGTATAAATAACATTTTCTTATGTGACCGAAACAGTAATTATCATTGGAATACAATGTGGTGTCTTTTTGCCAAAGAGTAACACATATTTGAAATAAGTCTCTCCAATGCTATTGTGACTTACATAAATCTTAAGAATGAAGGTCTGTTACGGGTTCCATCATGCATATTTCCCCCGATAGAGCCCCAGAGATCATTTGTAGCAACACATAGAGCTTACCGTAGACAAAATAAAATGGAATGAAGTTTTTTTTTATGTAGGTCCGAATTCATCCCTCCATATTTGTGTGTGTGTGTGATTTAAATTATTTTACTAGATCTCAGAATACAAAATAAGGTAATACATAATCATTGTAGGAAATCATATAATACTAAGCTCTATAAATAAAAATAATATCCTAACTCTTCCCAAATCCCACAATTTTGTTAGCAGTTTCTACATATCCTTCTACACCTTTCTTTGACTCATTGTAATATGTGCCTATTTCCTTTTAACTTCTTTTCAAAATAGTATTATATTACTCCACAATTTGCTTTTATCATTTATCAATAAATCACTGATGTTCTTCTGATTAATACATGAAAACACCCATTCTGTTTTCCTAGTCGCATAATGCTAACTAAAATGACCAGTAGAAATAAATGACCAAGCCCTAGATTTTGGCCTCCAATTCCAAACCCCACTGAAAGGTATAGAGTTTCTTGGGAAAATGGCCAATTCCAGATCTCGTTTGGCAGCAGAGAAGACACAAGACGAGCCTGAGACATCATGCAGTGCCAGAAAGCAGGGAAGAGCTCAAAGATAAGGCCATTTCAAAAGGGCACTGGAAGCAGCTCAAAGAGGCCCCTGCTAGTCAAACGTGTGACAATGTGAGCAGCAAACAGAGTAACCGCCGCCAAGCTGGTAAGTAATAGCTATACAGACTTGGTGTGGGGGAAGTGAAGTAATGCGTGCCACCTTCTGCGGCCAGCAAGAAGTAGTCAATGTTGAAACTGAGTTTCCATGACTCCAAAGCAGTGCTTCTACTCTACATCCTGCCTCTTGATCAAAGCAGTGCCGAACTGAAAAGTGCAGAAAGGAGGAGAATAAAGAGACAGCTAGGAAGAGGCACGTAAGGAAACCTGAACTTAATTTTCACCGGAAAGGATTTTCTAGTAAGTGGCCCCATCCAACAATACAAAAGCAGAATCATAGACACCTAAGCAGAGGTTGGATAAGATGGCATTCAGAAAGTCCAGCACTCATGTTCAGATGAGCCAAGTGCTCCTCCCTCGTGGTGGCACTTGCCTTTCATGTCCCTGTAATGGTGGTGAATCCCCACCTCGGGCCATGGTATGTTCTCCACCCCCCCCCCCCCCCGTTATCTCTGATACGCAGATTCTCCAAAGACCAGACTATTCCTTCAGTTCCCCCTCATGCCCTGTGGCTCCGGGACTTCAGTGCTTCCTGCCTCACAGCGTCCCCCAGCAGGCCCCGGGAACTCTTCCCAGAGCTCTGCCCCCCACCCCAGGGATGCTGAGCCCCGCCCCCCACTGTTGCAGAGTAGAGCCCACCTCCCACTACCCAGTCACCCTGGGAGGGGTTTTGACCATTGTCTCCCCCACCCCCAAACTCTCCTGGGACCTAGAGAGAGGAAATAGTAGTTTATCCTTCATCACCAGCCCTGTGCTCCCCCTCCTGGGACGGTACGACTCTGGCCGACAATGAAGAATTATGTGGATAGCTTAGAGTTATAGCTTCTCTTTGGCAAAACCAAAAGGTCTGCTTGGTCATTTTTCTTCCCCACAACTGAAGAGCAATCATTCTCAAAGGAGAATCAAGCACCCATCTCTAAGCAACAAAATAAACCACAGAAACTTCAACACTGGTGTCTTTTTCTCCCAAGGCTTAACTATCCTAGGCCTTTCCTCTGACTCACTGTTCCCAGTCCCCTCTTGGCTCCTGCCACTAGCAATATGCACACTTGCCCCTTAATGCTGAGGTACACTGGCTCGTGCGATGGGCACTGAGATGTGTTGTCCAGGTCCCCCTTCCAGGAAGGGCTGGTTGCCCTAGCTGATGGGAGGGCTGCAGGTAGAGAGCCAGCCTTCCGCTGGAGGCAAGTGAGCGGCAGAGGGCTGTCAAAGTCAAGGTCACATCCTTCTAAGGGTGGCCTACACCCAGTGATAGCTGATCAAAGTAAAGGTATAAAATCCGTGCTATTTGGCCCCACATGGGATCATTATATGCCAGAGCTATCCATGGAGATGGCCAAGGCTGACTTGGCCTGCCTTACAGCCCAACTTCTCCCTCTATCCAATCTGGTTTCCTTCTTCTCCCCTTCCAGGTGTTGATTCCTTTTAGACAAGTGCACACCAAACTCTTTCTCATGGTATGCTTCCAGGAGAAACCAACTTGCAACACCCTGCTACAAGATCCCTGTTAGAACAACCATGGACCAATATTCCCAACACAAACTCCGCATATGGTCTCCTGAATCCATGCAACTCCGGAGGGAGGGCAGTTTCCTTCCAGATAAAGCCCCCTCCCTCTGATCATAGGCCACTCAGGCCTCATCAGATGAGTCAGGCACCAGCCCTCTGGGCTCCTCAGATGCAAGGAACAAACCCTACAGGGCTCAGCTTGGTCCCATAGATGCTCCCCTCAGTAGGCCAGGGGCTAGGAGTAGGAGGCGCCTGCCCTCATTCTGGAGGGTAAGGAGTGGTGGGACTTTCGATGCCACTTCCTCTAAGAAGCCCCCCCCCCCATGACACACACACACACACACACACACAAACTCCTCTTAACTCTTACCTTCCATGTCAGTGACTCTTCCCTTCAGGTTTTCCACAGTCAACTGAGAATTACTGTCCTGGTGGTATCTTGGAATGTGGTGGCCATTGTCTTCATTCCTCAGCCAAAACTGACCCTAGAAGAGCCCCATTTTAACAACATGTTACATTATGGAAATGCTTGAACATGGCAAGAATATCTTTTGGAAGAACTCTAGCAGTGGTCTTCTCTGTGGAGGGAAATGGATGAGCAGGGGAGAAGGAAAGCACTGAGACATGCTTTTCACTGTTTTTTGTGCTTTGGGGTTTTTGTGCCACGTACATGTATGTTATACCTATTAGACTGAACCTTACAGAATTACCAATATTTGACCATTTAAAAAAATTTTTTTCAAGATTTTATTTTTAAGTAATCTCTACACCCAACGTGGGGCTCAAACTTAGAACCCTCGAGATCAAGAGTCACATGCTCTGCCAACTGGGCCAGCCAGGCACCCCAATATTTGACCATTTCTGATCTACAATTTTCTTATTACGTTGTCTACCCTCAGCATAGTCAATTAAAGGAAACCAGAGATGGACTACTTGATGTTTCTCCCACCATCAGATTATAATGACTATAAGTGGCCTAAACTGTCCCTTATCTCTTCCTCTCAAACCCTGACCCTGCTATATAATTTTCCTAGTAACATCTCTTATACTTTAAGTTTGTTTCTGGAAGCAGAATAGAAACAGAATGCAACCTAAGGAAGATAATCAGTAACAGTCCCACTCTGTCCCCACCCTATGTCTAATACTCTCCCCAAGGCCCCAGATAAATTACTATCTTTCAAGACTCTGCCAAGACACCAGAGTCTTTTCTGAATTTCTTCTTGCTGCCTACAGCCCACTGAAGAGAGACTGACGATTCTGCTGCTCAGATGCCTATCAGAGGCTCTATCACAGTATTGACCTTATGCGTACACACACCTGGCTCCTTCATTAGACGATTTTTTTTTAAGAAAAAAAGTTCTTGTGTTCATACCCCAAATTAGAGCAGCCCCACGATCGGACCAGTAGGTTCTGATAAAAGAGGATCAATAAGCCATTGCTAAATGAATGAATGGCCTCATTGTAAAAGCTGGCATTATTCATACCACAAATGAATTTAACAACTACCTCATGCTGTACACTCCTTATTCAGGTTTGAGGGCAATATTCTGCGTAAATGTACAGTGGGATACAACTGTGAATCATTAGCTTCTGCGGATTTCTACTCAAATGGTCCGTATATGACAGATGTCTTGGATCCCCAGTCCTAGCACACAGAAACGCACTCTTTCTGAAAACATACCTTGACAAAGAAGGGTAGCCAGTAAGACCCTGGCTCCTACAGACGATAATTCTGTTATGCTTCATAGCCTCCAAATTTCTATCTTGCTTCTAAGTGATGAAGAATTTCGAGTCTCCAAGGAGGACAAATAACAGGAGAAAACTTTGTCAGGAAACGACAGGCCCTCAGGGCTGGAGTTTAGAAAACACTTACGCAGGTGAGGCTGTTTTCAAGAAGTTTTGACTATATAAATTCCTCTTTGTCAGAGTTACCATGTATTAGTCTAAGACAGTTATTATATTTTCTTATTATAAGCATGCACTGTGTTCTGCATCTGGAGAGCTTGCCAAACTGTAGATTTATTCCTATTTCTATACATCTGTGAAAAGAATGTGTGTTCTGTTTCATCAGGGAGTTACTTGAAGTCACAGGTTGCTAATTCCAAATGAATAGAAACAGTGATTAATCTGGGAGATACGAGCTCGCCACTATTCATGTAACAGATGTCCATTATGATGAGCTACACATTTGTTCCACGTTTATACTAGAATACAAAACAGGAGAGCCCAACCATTTTGTGAAAGAAAGAAAGGGAGAAAAGAAAAGCAAAGAGAAAAGAAAAGAAAGGAAAGGAAAGGAAAAGAAAAGAAGAGAGAAGAAAAGAAAAGAAAAAAAGATGAAAAGAGGATGATGGGGGAAGGGGGAATTAGAAAATACTTTGAAAATGTTTATTCAGGTGCCAGGTTAGATGCGCAGAAATGTGCGGTATGTCTGCAGGGTGGCAGGTAAAGAGCGGAGGGGAGGTAGAGAGGGAGAACCCGGGGGTAAATGTTCCTGGCTTCATTTCAGGGTGTGGATATTAACTCAGTTCATCTCACTTGGCTGACAGAAGCACTAATGCCAAAACCAGCAATTTCATCAGCATCAGCTACACAGAAGATGGGATTTCCGAGGGAGGCAAAAGAAGAGGGAGAATGATGTATGTAATTTTATTCAAATAATTAAAAACAAAGTTGGCAGTCTATCTTCCTGTCAAGAAGAATAAATATCAGACTATGGAGTTGGAAGGGGGAGTGCAAGAGGCTCCCTGCTGCTCCATATTAACTCCGGTCCAATACAAACTTTATAGTTGACTCTTTACAAAAACATCCATTTAAAATGATCCTCCTATGTTTTTTTTTTTTTGGTTACTCTGTGAGTAGAGCTAACACAGCAAGAGGACACAAGCCAGGAGTAAGTGTGGAGGAGGCTGCCTGCCGGAGGCACACTAGAGCCCCTCGCTTCATAGCCACAAATACAGGGTTTGTATAACTCCGCCACTTCTCCAAAATAAGATGAGTGAAAGAGAGGTTTCCAGAACTTTCCTTTCTCTCATTATTTACCTCCTGTCCTCATATGCCCAAAACAAAAGCAGGGCCCGGCGTACAGTAGGATCCAAGTACATACATACACACACATATATACGCACATACTTTTTTAATGAATTAAATGAACAGGGGCTGGACTTAATGAACGACACAAGCACAGGGATGGATAATATTTATCAATGGAGTCATTATCTTCTGTATTTGCAGACTCACTGGATTATAGCAGATGCAATATCATAACCAAAAGCTAAAGAACCCTCTCTGAATGTCTTAACCTGGCTATTACATGTCCTAAACTATACCTTCCCAGAGTTTCTTTTTCAATTGCAACTGTTTAGAGGAGAGGACAAGCTCCATTTTGTTACTAATGAAGAGAGAAGATTAGCATAGCCAAGTGACAAAAAAAATAAGAGTTCAAACAGACTCACTGATGACGGTTTTCCTTCTAAAGCATTTTAATCAGTATTCTTCTACATTTCCAGTAATGTATCAAATCACTCTTCAATCGCTTCTAAAATGTTGAATTTAGGATGCAAAAGGCTCCACAATTATATCTAAACCTTTCTTTCTAGTATTTGAAGATGAGGACAGAAGTGAGCACCTCCTGTATTTGCAACACTCCCAAGTCCAATTAGAGAACGGAGCCGTTCCTCAGAAAAGCCCACGTGGGGACTGGACTTGTGGGAATTGCACAAGCATGGGAACAGCAGACTTGTCTACCTTGAGCAATGCAGGGAGCAAGACACCGCAAAGGTAGCCAAAATGATTAAGGAGGAATTCAGCTAATTAAAAATGACATGTTGCTATGCCAAGTTAGAAGTGTTGGTAAGTGGGTACTTTCAGACAGCTAAAAGGTTCTTTCAGGCATCCCAAATTGCTCTGCCAAAGCCTTAATATTTTAGTCTAATCCCACTGAGTGAGCCAAGTTGATGATGACAGAGAAAAAAAAGGCTTTCCTTTTCGAAGGAAGTAGGAATTAGGATAATACAGGGGTCAGCAAAGTTTTGCTGTAAAAAGCCAAACAGCAGGGGTGCCTGGGTGGCTCCGTCGTTAAGCGTCTGCCTTCGGCTCAGGTCATGGTCCCAGGGTCCTGGGATCGAGCCCCGCATCGGGCTCCCTGCTCGGCGGGAAGCCTGCTTCTCCCTCTCCCACTCCCCCTGCTTGTGTTCCCTCTCTCACTGTGTCTCTGTCAAATAAATAAATAAAATCTTCTTTTTTTTTTTTTTTAAGATTTTATTTATTTATTTGAGACAGAGAGAATGAGAGAGAGAGAGCACATGAGAGGGGTGAGGGTCAGAGGGAGAAGCAGGCTTCCTGCCGAGCAGGGAGCCCGATGCGGGACTCGATCCCGGGAGTCCAGGATCATGACCTGAGCCGAAAGCAGTCGCTTAACCAACTGAGCCACCCAGGCGCCCCATAAATAAAATCTTCTAAAAAAAAAAAAAAGTCAAACAGCAAATGTTCTTGGCCTTGTGTGCCACACGGTCTCTCTTGCAAATGTTCAACGCTGCCACTGTGCCGAAAGCAGCCATCGGCAGTATGTAAACCAATGAGTGTAGCTGTATTCCCGTCAAACTGTATTTATGAAAGCAGGTGACCGGCTGGATTTGACTCACAGCCCACAGTTTGCCAACCCCTGAAATAATATGTAGATGGCTCTCCAACAGACTGAAATCTAAGGAAAGATGCAGATCTCAAGGTCAAATTGAAAATTATAGTGCTTCTTAATTCTATTTTAAAATGCGCTTAGCAGTACCTCTGATTCCTGTGTGGATCTTATGGTGTTTGCCTGCCAATAGCATTTTCCTTAAATGCATTGAGATGCACATCTTTTACCCAACTATTGGCACAAGCTTAGATTCAGTCAACAAAATCAAGTCATTCTAAACATTCCAGGAATAAAAGACTTAATGTATTAATTAGGGCTTACGTCAATGTCAGAATACACTGGGACAGTCGGGTCAAGAAAGTCACTAGTGAAGGCCTGGGAAGCAGACACTGAATATATCTCAGCTTGGCATAGCAAGCTTATCCCAAGCTCTACGGAAATCTCCGATTTGTGAGAACGTCTGAGAAACCTTGCATCAACTGTCTGAGAACCAGTTGCTTTGCTGGTACAGACTGAATCTCCCCCTGCAAAGCCACGGTGAGCCTCCTACCTACCCAACATCCAGCTGCAAGCACCCCTGAGCATACCAGCTTCTACTTCTCTTTCACCTGAAAAACAGCGGACGTTACCACCGCAGCAATCCTAACGCGGGACAGTATGGGGACAGGGACCATAAGAGACGCAGTGCCCCACTTCTCTTCAGGAATTCAGAAGACATCTCCGAAGGGGTGGTACTGATGCCTCCGTGACAACGGATAGTCCAGCACATTCCACCACCCCTTTCTCAGTGCAGCATCCCAACACTCTCCTTTCACCCATTTTTAACTTCCAAATAAGTAAATAACGTAATGCTTCCATCCTACTTGAATCAACTATCCCCCATACATCCCAAACTCCCTCGGGCTTTCCCCCAAAGTGGAGCTACAGAGTCCGATTTGTTACTTCATCCATGAATGGTTGACGGTCATTGTCTTCTAGTTCAGTCACAATGGCTCGTTACTCTTCTGCAGTGTTAAGGGTTGAGTTATAGGTTGAACTCGCTCCTTATACTACATAATAGGCAGAGGGAAGAAGACCAAACTTTATTACATGTACAGACACATCTATATCACAACAAGAAGAAAATATGCTTATTGCCATCCTCATTTCTACAACTGACCGCACGACTACTGCTAGTTTTTAGACCTTTCACTTTCTACTGTTAGTGGGGATCACGGACATCCAGCACACTCAGGTGGGATCGTCATCCATCTTGAACACTGAGCTGGGATCTGCCACCCTCTGGTCATCATCAGGTGACCCCTTTGTGCAGTAGTCCAGCCCAGGTCTTCCCAACTCCCAAGCACCTCAGCAGAGCCCAAGGCCTCACCTGCTCTAGTCACCCCCTCTTGGCAGCTGCCTGGCTCAAGGGAGGCAAACAGATTAGAGGTGAGAGTGCCGAGGAGGGGAGCGGCATCTGCCCATACTGCCAAATTCCCATATCCACACACTCCCCCCACCTTCCATCCCCACATTTTAACCTTTCAGTCTGGCCCCTGGTCCTCCTGATGGGTACAAAATTCAACTTTGCCTTCAATTAATGTAATCTCTCGTTCTCTCTCTTGCCCTCCCTCTGAAATCCAATAGATTTTAGACTGTCTTCACTCAAATTACACCTACGAGGCATGTATTAACTCTCTTGGATCAAAGCTGGGTAGCTGCGTTGATTACAGACCGGGGTTCATGGATTTAGACTCTGCATGAACACATTTTGCTTCATACCAAGGAAAAGCCCGTTTCAGAACTTCAAAGTCTAACCCCCATAGCCAGCTAGTTCTCAAATGTGTGCTGGTGGTCAAGGGCAAGGATAACGTATGTGATGGTTCAGTGCAAGCCCTACCCCTATTCCTAAGAAACCAACAGATTAGACTCCTCCTTTAATGATAGATGTTTTAATGGCAAGGGGTGAGATTTTTCTTTTTTTAAAAAAGGGAAAACTGGTCAAAATGTTAGTATCATCTGAATAAGCTTTGCCAGTAAAAGCCCCCCAAATATCCAGGTTAGAATGCCAGTTTCCAAATCCTCTTTCCTGCCACATGTACATGTATACGTACACGTACACACACACACACACACACACACACAGAAAGAGAGAGAGAGAATTTTATAAAACAGGTCAAATGGATTTAAACTAGTATAAGGGAGTAGGTTTCAGTGTCAGAAGGACATGGGCTCCAGTTTCGTTCTGCTCCTACTGTGATTCCTTTATCATATTATTTAACATCTCTAAGCATCCTCATTGGTAAAATGAGGATAAGTATAATTTTGTTAAGAAAACTATTCCCAAACTTTAAATGAGGTGAAATGGGCTGTGACATGACCTTTCAAAATCTTCCTGGGGCACTAACCTGCCTAAGATTTACTTCGTTACCTAGGAAATGCACTTGTGTTTGACTTTCTTTCTTTTTTTTACTCGTTTAGAGTTCAGATGCTCTGAAGTTACATGCTAATTCATAGACTTCTGTCCAATAGAAAAGATAACCCCAAAGGTCGTGGTTTTATTGCCCTGTAGGACAGTAATCAGTTTTGAATCTATCCTAGAAGTCTTATTGCAATGCTTTTTTTCCCTCAAAATGCCTATAAGTACCAAGTTCCTCATAATGCTCTTGGAATCAGCTTAACCCATTTATGGTTCTGATCATCAATGAGTTGAATAAATTCTTGACAGGTGTTCATTCTGTATTTGTACGAGATTGTTTTTAGTTCTTTAAAAATTATACTTTTGAGAGTACCTATCTTAAGAAATTGCTATGAGAATTAAATAAAATAAAGCAAATAAAGTAATTAATAAGGCCCTGACACATATTAAGCAGTTAATGAATGTTAGCTATTATTATTAGCTATAATTAAATGCAGCATGATCCACAGGAAATAAAAAATGTAATATATCCAAACTTCACTCAGAGACACCCATGTAGACAAGTCAAAAGAAATAAAATTAAGAAACTATTCACGCTGAGCTCTAGCTTGATTTCCCTGGAGATTTTTGAATCCTCCAGAATGCAGCCCAATGAACTAAGCTTTTGAATTAGTAGCCATTTTCGTGGATGACGCCAAATCTTATAATCACTGGGATCTATAACTGTACACAGAATAAGTATTCTATCTCATAAAAATATATAATTTTTCCACCACACGTGGCCAGTAACAGAAAATAAAACGAAAATATGGTTTAGAGTAAAAAATAATATTTTTACCCTCCATCCTGCTTTGATATACCTAATTGTTATCCCTCATTTTATTTCCTTCCATTTTAGTGAAGGAAGGGTTATTCCCTGTTTTTTTCCCCAAAGTCTGTAATAGCTATGTCTTTCATCTTGTCCTTTGTCTGATTCCAATAACTGCCAAAAATAATGGTGTTTTCCCATGGAAAACTTGTCCCTTAAAAGAAACTAAAGGATAATAAAGGGACAAGTATGACCAATTTCTCCAACTTCACTATGATTTTGGTTGCTATTTATGTTCAAATAATTTTCTCAGATTATAAATCTTGAAAAAGAGAACTCAATCAATTTTAGCTTTTGTTGTTTGGACTGGGGGGGGAGGGCAGGTAAATGTTGGAACAACACTTTAGAAGTAATTCACAACCTTTCCATACTGATATCTAAAGAAGAATGAGAAACCATCTATAGAAAGAAACACACATACTGGGGCATAATATTTCTACACACAAGTACAAGGGAACCAGATGGAACTGGAGGTTACTCTGCATTATACACAAAACCACAGAGAGGCTAGGTCATCAAATACTTTTTAAATACCTTCAAACACTGAAATACAATGCAGGAACCAACTGCACTCAGTTAAAAAAAAAAAAAAAGCAAACAAATACATATAGGGACTTAAATCAAGGTTAAACATTCAGCTGTTGTTCAGTTCCAGTGACCAAAGAAGAGCAAGCTGAATTTAAAATAAAGTGAAGGCAAAGAACACATGTAGTAATGAAGCGTTTTCTATATTTACAGAGCTTACTTAGGTGTCTACACAAGTTCAGAGGTGAACACAAGCTCAGCATATTCAGCCACATACACATACATTTGCATGTACGTACGTACACACGTATTTTATATACATTCACACGATTGTATGCACATTTGCCAGCCTTTAAAATGAGAGAATACCACCAAGCAAGTAGAGAAATCAGAGTTGAGGTAGCCCTCATTCAAGATTATTCTAGTCCGTTGCCACTCAAAATGTGGTCCCTGGATCAGCAGCATCAGCATCACCTGGGAGCTTGTTCAAAATGCAGAATCTCAGGCTTCACCCCAGATCTGCTGAATCAGAACCTAGCTTTTAACCAGACTAACTGCCGGCGATTTGTATGCCCAAATTAAAGTCTGAGAAACACTGCCCTAGAACCGTGATAACTATCTTCAAAGCTATCAGTCGCCCGTGTCTATCCAGTAATTGAAATGTGATTAGTGAGACTGAGAAACAGCATTTTTCATTTTAGTTAAAATTAAAATTTGGAAAATTATACCTGATTCAGTGATTGGACTACTTTTAAGTTAAACACATTTGGAACAATTCGGACATATGTGAATCTAAATACAGATCAAGTAGTTCTGATGAAAACTCAGCATCTGAACTGAGAAGTACCATAAAGAATAAACTGCACACAGATTTCAAAGACTTAGGAGGAAAAACTGTACATAAAATGTGTGATTAATCATTTTTATAATGATTATAGGTTAAAAAGATAAAATTTCAGATATACTGTGTTAAATTTAATATATTCTTAAAATTCATGTGCTGCTTTTACTTTTTAAAATGTGACTACTAGAAAATACAGCTCACATATTATTTCTACTGGACAGGGCTGCTTTAGATCCATGGTTCTCCAACTATCAAATTACTGGTGCCTGGCTCCCAATCCCAGAGATTCTGATGAAATTGGTCTGGGGTGGGCCTGGGCGTTAGGGTTTTTAAACTCTCCCTGGTGATTCTATTCATCTGCCAAGGTAGAGAACCACTGCCCCAGGTTAACACAGATTCATTGATCCCAACTGATAAATAATGACCTCAGAAGGACCTAATATCTTTTGGGCGCTCCATCATCCCTCAACAAAAATGTGGAGTTGGAAAGGTAGTGCCCATTTCTTACCTAAAGGGTGAAAAAGCATCCCCGCTGATGTCATCTGGGCTGAACGCTGGGTGACAATTTTCCACCTCGACTTCAGGCAGAATCAAACATACCCAGATGAAACTCAGTGTTTCCAGAAACCCACCACCAGTTCTTCCAGTAACTCATTCCCATATCTGATGTAGGGGATCTCCTACTTGTGTGTGTTTAGAACAATCTCCTGGGTAGTGTGTTTACAAGCAGGTTGCTGGGCCCTAGCAATTCATGGTAGCTCTGTGGTAGGGGGACCAACCACCCTGGTTTGCCTGGGACTGTCCTGGTTTTGGTCTTAGCCAGAAAATCCCACATCCTGGGAACTGCTCAGTTCTGGGCAGACTGGGACGGTTGGTCATCCTACCCCAGGGAAGCGGACATTTAACAAGCAGTCCGGGTGATACTCATGCATTCCAGGTGAGCACAGTTAGAGAGCCACTCCGAGAAACACAGATGCTCGAATACTTCGTAAAGTTCTTTCTGGATTAATCAACTGCCCTGAGAAGATAGCCACTGAAGTTACACAAATAATCAGTTCAGCAAATAACTGACTGGGGAAATTGCTCTAATTTAATTAAACATATTAATTGTTTAAAACTATTTGGGAGGAACGAGTACCAAATAAATCACCCAGACAGCCTTGAAGCGAATTCTTTTGTCAGGAATTCGGCAGAGAGGGGCGGGGAGGCAAAGTAAATGCGTGGCATGAAGTCATGTCAGTCTTGAGTTTGAATCATTGTTTCTGTCATTTGCTAGCTGTGCAACGTTAGGGAAGTTCCTTAACCTCTCTGTGCCTCAGTGTTTTCATCTGTAATGATGAAATGAGTAATTTATACTGACACTGAAGGTTAGCCATGAGAATAGGAAATAATGCATTGCACCCGACAAATCCCAGTTGAGGAACATTCTACAACATACCTGACCAGTACTCCTCAAAAAAACTGTCAAGGTCATCAAAAATAAGGAAAGTCTGAGTAACTGTCACAGCCAAGAGGAGATATGACCATCAACTGTACTGTGGCATCCTGGAAGAGATCCTGGAACAGAAAAAGGACATTAGGGTAAAAACTAACGAAATTCAAGTAAAGAATGGATGTTAGTTAATATTAACGTATCAAAACTGGTTTATAGCTTACGACAAATGTACCATACTCAGGTAAGATGTTCATAATAGGACAAACTGAGTGTGGGGTGTATGGGAACTCTGTACATCTCTGCAACTTTCCTGTAAAAATAAAACTATTCTAAAACTTAAAGTTTATTACCAAAAAATGCCTAGCAGAGTAGTACCCAGGCCAGAAGTACATGTTAACAATAGCTGTTACTATTATTGTGAGCTGTATATGTAAATCATATGAGGAATGATCCCAACAAGAAGACCGTCATCTTGATTCAACATTTTTGGGAGAAACTAGGAGCTGTTCTTGGAGACTGGGGTTGAGGGAAGGGAGGAGAAGAGAAGAACAAAGGGGAGATGAAGAGGCCATGGACACTGTAGATTTTGTCTCTAGCAGAGCCACGCCTGTAACTTCTGACATGGGACCCAGCTGGTTTTCTTCAGAGTCTGTCATTATTTTCTTCATTCAATTGTTCTCTGTTCTGAGCCCGACCTCCTCTCTCGTTCTGCCTGCGGGCACGCACGCACATGCGCACACACACGCGCCCCGTCAGAATGTCAGCTTGAAGGCAGAGGCCTCATCGGATTCGTCACTTCTGTATCTACCCAGCACAGCACTTGACATGGGGTAGAAACTATCTGTATTTGCTGAATGAAGGACATGATACCACTTGACCATCAAAGGGTGGAGGGAAAATGCTCTGTTAGGACTAGAACTAGAATCCTTTTCATATATGTCATCTCCTCCTAGCCTTCTTATAGCTCCCCTACCACTCAAAAAATAAAAGTGTCCAAGCAAAGAGACACCAACACCACTCCATTGCCCAAGTAACCTCGCATGGGGGGAAGGGGAAAGGGGACCCCCACATTTGGGTCCAGATCGGCTGCCCCATGTAGTAGTTTACATTTGCAACGATAGGTGATAGAGCTTAAACAGAAATACCGTAGTAACTGCTGTCCTATATCGTACCTCATGTTTTCTATTTAATTTAAGCCTCACACAGATTTGGTTAGGTAAGCAAGGCAGATGTTCTTAGCTCCACTGGAGAGACATAAACATTTCTGAAAAGGAAGGAAGGAAGGGAGGAAAGGAGAAAGAAGGGGGAGAAGGGAAAGGGAAAGAGAAGATAGACCTGTAAGGCGGCCACAGCATTCATACAATTAATGGGTCACTGTATTAGTTTCCCGGGGCCCCCATAACAAACTACCGCAGATGGGCTGGCTTAAGCAACGGACATGTATTTTCCCAGTTCTGAAGCCTGGGAGTCTGAGCTCCAAGTGCCACCAGGGGTGCTGCCTTGCTGGGTCCTCATCTGGTGGACAGAGGGAACTGTGGTGTCTCTTTGTCTTACAAGGACACCAGCCCTGTCAGACTGACACCCCACGCTTAGGTCCTCATTGAATATTTTTTTTTTTTTAAAGATTTTATTTATTTATTTATTTGAGAGAGAGAGAGAGAAAGCACATGAGAGGGGGGAGGGTCAGAGGGAGAAGCAGACTCCCTGCCGAGCAGGGAGCCCGATGCAGGGCTCGATCCCGGGAGTCCAGGATCATGACCTGAGCCGAAGGCAGTCGCTTAACCGACTGAGCCACCCAGGCGCCTGGGCCTCATTGAATTTAATTACCTCCTTAAAGGCCCATCTCCAAATACAGTCACATCTCAGGTTAAGGCTTCAACTCATGAACTTGGTTGGGGGGGGTGGCACAAGTGAGTCCACACAAAGGTGTTCTCTGACCAGGGGCAAGAGGGTTAACAGGACAAGCAGGGAGGGACAACTGGTTGGACCGGGGGTCAGCAGGCCTACTCGGAAGGCCACCTTTATGTTGTGAATAAACCTGTACTGGGTCACGGCCACACCCACCATGGACAAACTGCCCAGGCTTCTGCTAGGAGGCGCAGTTGAGCAGCTGCCACAGAGTCTGGCTCACAAAGCCCCAGTTACTCTGCAGCCCTTCACAGAAGTGCGCCCACTCCCGGCTTAGGCCAATACAGGATTGCTTGCTTTATCCGGAAAACAACTCCCTAGGTTGCATTCTTGCCACTTCGAGGATAAGGCAGTGGAGCCTCTACAAGGAGAAGTGACTGCCACATTCATAGCCAGCAAGCCTGGAGAAGATCTCGAACATTCGGAAAGGTGCCCTTTCCAGGCCACCCCACCACAGGACCTAGGGCTTTTCTCCTAGACCTTGGAATCGCCTGTGGCCTGGGTAAATGGTCCCGCCAGCTCCATGGCTTTCCCTCTCAGCCTCACAGACTGTTGTCACTCAGGCCCGAATGTCCCACTGTCCTCATTCATACCTTACTAGTTTTTGCTTATATCTATTTTAGGTGGTCGGTTTCTTGAAATTTTATTTTCTTTCCGTTTGTTTTGTGCCAGGGCATGTGTTTTGTATGATTAGCATTCACACAGAAAGCAGATCACTTGCATTAAGGGAGCCTTGCAAATAATAATGTAGACCTTAACGGGTTTCCAGGGATAATTTCGGGACTGTTAGTCCTAAATGCAATTGCTGGTCCTTTTCATTATTAGACAGCATGTTCCCTTTTCAGCATCCGACATTGAACTCAGGGTGCTTTCCTTATTGTATCTATTACGACTCGGGTTCCTGTTTATTGAGGCATTTGTCAACAGGAAACAGTTCTTAGATCCATCTTTGAATTAGTGGAGACATTCCTCAAATGTGAATCCAGAGCCTTTTCATTAGGCCTACAGTAGAATTTAAGGAAGCAAAACGGCAACTGGGATTACTTTTACTATTGGCTAAAGGATCTCTTACTAGGACTTGGCTTCTTGATCTTCCTGTGCATACAAATGATCTGCATGGGGGCGCCTGGGTGGCTCAGATGGTTAAGCGTCTGCCTTCGGCTCAGGTCATGATCCCAGGGTCCTGGGATCGAGTCCCACATCGGGCTCCCTGCTCCTTGGGAGCCTGCTTCTCCCTCTGCCTCGCTCTCTCTGTCTCTCATGAATAAATAAATAAAATCTTTAAAAAAAAAAAATGATCTGCATGCAGACTGTTGCTGCTTTCGTGTATCCACATCATTTCCTCTGAGCAGCGGCCTCGTTCCCACTTCACGTGGTCCTAGGTGGGCTGCCAGGTACAACATTCCAGGCCCCTGCAAATCATATCACCCCATTCTACCCTGAGACACAGCAGCTGATGCAAGGGAAACTATGTGACCCGATAGGAGCCAAGTCCCCAGAATGTTAAAGAAGTTGGGAGAGAGGCCATCAAACAAAGGGACGCTGTGCTGAGGGAGGGAGGCAGAGCCCCCCAGATCCAGCCCTTCTTGAGGTCTTGCCCACCCCTGGACTTCCTGGGCATGTGAACAAATGCATTCCTTTGTCTGCTTAACTAATCCAAGTCAGACTTCTCACTCAAAATCCAAAAGGTCCTCACTAATGTAACATACTTCCAGATTTTCCGACTGTCCTCAGAAATACGCATCAGCAACTCCCAGAGGGCACAGGGCACTGGGCATTGGGATCCACGGGTCCCCCTCCTAGCTGCAATCTCAGAAGTCCTAAGCCATCCCTCTGCCAGGCCAGAGGGCCTTAGAAATGGACACGGGATGTAACATCATTTCTCGGATACGTGTATGCCTTCTGTGAGGCGCACAGTACACGCTGGACTTGCTGTCCTGAGTTCTACATCTCCCTGTCCTTTGGCCTGGCTTGGGGTAGAAGCAAGACAAAAACCTTATGCTAGGACACTGATGGTATCGAGCTGCGGAAAAGACCACACGGGCTTAACGGCTGGGCCCACAATACTGATAATGCTTGCGAGAGTGAGCTAGCCACTCTGGCAACCAGTCTGGTGCCAGGGCTGGACCCCACACCTACCAGTGGGCCCAAGCACGGCCGACATAATGAGGAGGAGAAATACAGCCCAATGCCCCCCTCCAAGTGGCTACAAAATTACCCCTTTGGCGAAGATCCATTGTTTTTCCTTCTTCGTTTTCCACAAGATACCTCTCTGAACCTGTCTAAACTCTGCATCACTAGATTCTTCAACTGTCACCTGAAGTGTTAGCTATGACTCAGAGTTTCCTGCGAGAAACTCTATACCCTCCCCCTCTGCAGAGGAAAGGACCTGACTGAGGCCTGCCCACACCAGCCAAAACTCTGTGCCAAGTGGCTGGGAGACGCCTTAACGCCGTGTGAACTGCGCGCTTACGTGTGTTTGCAGGTACTGATAAATAAGCACACTTCTTTGCTGTCTCAGTTCTTCGCAGTTTAACTTGGCTTCCTCTGTTTCAGACTGATGGGAACTGAAGTCAGTTCTTAAGACCCACAGGGGAGGAAAGCTCTTTGTGTTAAAGGCGGTCCGCCAAGGTGCTAATTCCATCTTCAGTAGGTTTTTCCCAGGACTGTGCTCCTCATCCAGGAATTTTCTCTGAGCTTGGTGGTTCCCGCGTCCAAATTCCAGCTTTGAATAAATAAACCAGCCAAAGTGCTCCGGCGCCTCAGGGAATAGCAGGGCGGTTTCTGAACCTCCATCGCCCCCCAGTGGCAAATCTTTTTTTGTCAGGGATATTCTTACTCAAAAGGCTTACGAATTCTTCCCTCCGAAGTTGTTTTTCTTTTAAAAAAAAAAAAATGTTTTTTTTTTTAATTCTCACACTGAAGATCATGAAAAGTTTGTGTGGGGTGTGTTAGTAATGTCAAACTAATAGTTGCTGGGTCACGGGGTCACAGATTCATGCAATTGACAAGAAATATGCAATTGGATAGATCTCACCAAGTGGGGTGCCCCTTTAAAAAATTCCTACTTATCATAGCTGCAAAGTCCAGTATGAAAGTGATTACCTCAAATAAGTTTTTTTTTATTTAGAGGATCCAGACCTGGGTTTCCATTTTTTCTGGTCCAATTAAACCGCTACTAATAACTATGGCTTTTGGGGACTTGTGCTATCCCTTTGTAAACTTTTCCACCATAAAATGTTTTGTAACATTGTCCAAGGAGGTGAGAAAATATTCAAACCAATAAAAGTGAAGGTTTATAAATCATATATGTATGACTTTGCAAAAGCCAACATCGAACCCACACAAAGTACACAAAAATATCACTGTCAGGTTGGCAAAACTTTCAGCAGATTATGCATGAAGTGGCAGAACGAAATGAATAAAAGTTTTAGTGATTTCAAACTTCAAGCAGATGAAACCCCAAAATAGGTGACAGAGGTGCCCTGAGTCATCAAACATAGATAGTTTAATGACACTAAACAGTCTCAATGGTCAGCAGGGAGTGATGTACAAGATTTAATTCATCACCCACTCATCCACCCACCTACTATCCCATCCAATCCTCATCCATTCATCCAGCCACCCATCAGCCCATCCTCCCACCTACCCACTTAGACAGGTTGAGAAAGGCATCCTATGGAAAACAAAGGAGAACAAGTGGGTCTTCAGTGCAGGGATGATTTTGCAGCCACTGAGTAGTGTGCTGTGGGCTCTGTTTCTCTTTCCTGATGACCCGCATCTACCCATCTCTACATTAGGCAGGTGCCAGACACTGTGTGAGGTGCCAAGGAGAAAAGATGAATAAGATGCAGTACCTGCTTTCATGGCTCCAGAAGCAAAAGAGAGTTTTCAGACTTTTCAATCTGGTCTCTACTCTGAGGCTCCATTCTCAGAGAAGGTGGAAATAAGCAGTACCAAATCGCTAAGTCCTGAAAAGACTCTCAGTGGGTGGCATCCAGATGGCCTAGAGACCTAGTTGGGCTTGGCTGCATACAGTAGAGATGAGAACTCATCCAGCTACAGCCATTGAATATTTTCTCTGAAAAACAAAAGGTGGGTTCTTTGGGATTCCAAAAATACAAACTATTTTGTGGGAGAGAACATATGAAACAGCCAAGGAACATTTTCATAGCATAATAAGCTCACAATTTGCATTAAATACAGTCAGTGCTTTTTATGGCTGGTATAAATTATTTCACCTCATTTTCTAGAAAAGGAAGAACTAGAATTGAGGAAAGCAAGTCCAGACTAAAGAAGCTTACCTTCAGCTCAGAAAAGGGAAGGTTCTTGCCTCCCTACCCACAATGGAGTTCATATTTCAACATAGTTTTCAGACCACAGTGAATTCTTTTGGTTTACCACCCGCTATGCTTCGCCCCCATGCTCCTTTTAGCTTAGAGGCCAGGCTCAGAGTCCTGTAAATAGTACTAACCCGGTGCTAACCTCCTACACACCAAGCATTCCTGCCACTCCTAAATCCTAACCGGAAGTGCATGTCCTTCAGCTTCCTTTACTCAGATCTTATTTCCTTTCTGGACAGAACATTCTCCTCCTCTTGCCACCCCTCTCCTCTACCCCCACTTTGAAGGATAAACTTCATCAAATCTCTCTCAAATCCTAGTGGTCTGGGGGCCTCATTATTAGTGCCAAAGCACATCTTCTTGTGCGTGTCGAGCATAATATCTTGCACATAGTAGGTCCTCAATAATATGTTAAAAGCAAGGGAGGGACACCTGAGTGACTCAGTCGGTTAATCGTCTGCCTTCAGCTCAGGTCATGTTTCTAGGGGCTTGGGATCAAGTCCCACATTGGGCTCCTTGCTCAGCAGGGAGCCTGCTTCTCCCTCTGCCTGCCTCTCTCCCTGCTTGTGCGCTCTCTCTCTCTCTGACAAATAAATAAATAAAATCTTTAAAAAAAAATAAAAGCAAGGAAAAGGCGGATGGTGGGGAGAGAAGGATGGGAGGAAGAAGGAAGGATGGAAGGGAGAGAGTAAGGGAAAACAGAGAATAATATAGAAAGGAAAGGTAGAGAAAAGAATTATTTTATAAGGACCCGATGTTCCCACTGATAAACACCACCCAACAATGAAACAGTCCCTTGTCCTCCTTAGGAAATGACCTAAGCATACTGCTGAGGTTTCTTTTCAGGGACATAATTTTCATGAAACAAATTAATCTATTGGAGTTACTGGTTCAAAGTGATGATTCTCAGTGTTTTCTCATACTCTGGGGGCCAGACTGAGCTGTTCACTGTTACAATAAAGTAAAAGCCACACGCAAACATGCACACATTAATTTTCAGGAAATCTTTAAATGAACAGCAAGAGTGTTCTTAATTTTAACCCTTTCTCCAGCACACATAGAGGTGGAGTTCTCACATATGTTGTCACGTGCTCATAGAGAACAAAGCAGATGAACACACAACAACCACCAAAAAGTCAAGTGAAGTTCCCAGAAATGGAATTTCTTGTAAATATTTAACCACCAGCATAAGACACAATCAGTTGTTTCTTTTTCATCTGATGCAGAAAATCTGTATTGCATCATGTTCACAAGGAGTACCAGTGCATTCCCATTTTAGCAGCCATTCCTCAGTGTGAGGAATTCCAACACCACAGCAGGCTCACCTGGGGATAAATGGGTTTGCACAGAGGAGCTCTTGCAGGTGGGCCTCAAACCACATCAGTGCACATACTCCTCTCTCACTTTGGGCGGCTCAGTGCTTAGCACGGCAATACTGCAAAAAGCAATGAATTAAAGAATAAGACCACTTTGAGCATTATAAAGGAATTTTAAAAAATAAACCGAGTAGGGGTGCCTGGGTGGCTCAGCTGTTAAGTGTCTGCCTCCGGCTCAGGTCAAGATCCCAGGGTCCTGGGATCGAGCCCCGCATCGGGCTCCCTGCTCCGCGGGAAGCCTGCTTCTCCCTCTCCCACTCCCCCTGCTTGTGCTCCTGCTCTCGCTATCTCTCTCTGTCAAATAAATAAATAAAGTCTCAAAAAAAATAATAATAATAATAAACCAAGTATATTATTATTACTAAAATTGTTATGTAAATAAAGGTAGGGGCGAATTATATCATTATTCTAAATAGTGGACTAATCATACTCATCTCTACTAGTCGCTAAATATGTTACAAAGCTGAATTCGTTTAGGGTAACTGAAAACTTTAGATAAATGCTCTTGCTTCCACATGAGAGAAGAGAGAGAAGCAGTTTTCTTTCACTATGAGGTAGTTTAAAGTAGAGCTTCTTGAACTATCTGCAATGGAGGACTAGGGTTTGTTTTTTTTGTTGTTGTTGTTTTTTTTAAGATTTTATTTATTTATTTGACAGAGAGAGACACAGCGAGAGCAGGAACACAAGCAGGGGGAGTGGGAGAGGGAGAAGCAGGCTTCCTGCCGAGCAGGGAGCCCGATGTGGGACTTGATCCCAGGACCCTGGCATCATGACCTGAGCCGAAGGCAGACGCTTAACGACTGAGCCACCCAGGCGCCCAGACTAGGGTTTTTTTAAATTTCTAATCACAGACCAATATTTTTGTAAAACAACAAAAACAAAAAATTACTAATGAAATAAAAAGCAAACACACAAAACGCAAGCTGAACTTTGGATTCACTAAATATAAAATCACTTAAACTGCTGCAAAAGTTTCCAAATGCTTGCTCTTGATCTCTGTATATTTTTGTATGAACAACACAGAGGGTACTCTAAAACCTTGCCATCTAAAGTATGGTCCTTGGACCAGCAGCACCAGCATCACCTGGGCACTTGTGAGGACATGGACTCTCATCCTCCACCTAGACTCACTGAATCAGAATCTACATTTTAACATGATCCTGGAGGGATCTGAGTGCACATTCAAGTATGAGAAGCATCGGTCCAAACCATAAAATCAAAAGCAACTGTACAGGCACGTAGATATACGCATATAACTTTAAGACCACAGAGTGTTTTATGATCAACTCACCATATTTTATATAATAGGTATTTAATAAATTCACCCTTAAGCAAAGTTTAAGCCATTGTCAGCTAGGCCTAGCCTCCCTATCCCCTGGAGCTCAAGATCTGATTCACTTGAATCTCCAGATCCATGGAAGATCAAGTTTCCCTAAGTTATATGATACTTCCCAAGGACTCATGTTCCCAGGTCACCCCTGCCTGTGGATTCCTCCTTCTGCCTGTGCTGGCTCAGTTCATGTTAACTTAGATAGCAAACAACCCCTTTATCATCTTCTATGGAAGTCCATTCACCAAAGCATTTGTTGATTTTGCTACAACTCATAATAAAACAGAGACATATGGAGACTTTGTGAACATGATTAAGAAAACTATATCTAAGCCAATCTAAAAGTTAACACAACGAAACATTCCCACAAAATTTTGAAATGCCCACCACCACTTCCATTATTTAATATTTTGCTGGTAGTGCCTAGCCCATGTAATTAGCAGCGCAAAGAAATTTCAGGCATTAGAATGGGAAATGAGAAAGTAAAGTTATTATTAGTTGAGATGATATGAAAGAATCCCCGGAAAACCCAATATAAACAAAAAATAAGACCAAAGACAATAAGAAAATTCAAAACATTGTAGAACATAAGGTGAATGTAGCCAATAGCTTTCATAAATATGCCAACACTAAGTTTGAAGACATAAGGAAAGAAAGGATTTCCCTTCCACTGCAACAACAAAGTTTAAATACCAAGAAATAAGCTCATCGAAAAACATTTCAGATTTGAAGAAACACTTAAAAATGGTATTGAGGGACACAAAAGAAGAACTGAACATTTGGGAGGGTCCTGCATATTCTTGTATAGGATGACTCATTTTTCTAAAGAGTTCTCATCTTCTTAAATTAATATATAAATTTAACATAATCCCAATGAAATTACCATCCAGGTATTAAAAAAACTTGACCAGCCAACTACAAATTTGATTCAGAAATATAAATACACGAAAGTATCAAGAAAAATTCTGAAAAAGAAGTGTAATGAGAGGTTAGTGATTTGCAAGATGGTCCCAATATGGCAATGAATGTGGTATTGGTGTGTTCATGGATATGACAATGGCTCAGAGCAAAAAATCCAAAAATAGGTCCAAGAATACAGGGGGATTTAACGTCTTAATAACGAAGAGACATCTCAAATCTAAGTATAGGGGTGTCTGGGGGGGATAGTTTATTGGATAAATCATCCTGGGACAATTGAGTAATTGTTTGAAAAATATAGAAGGGGATTGGAGCTGCAACTTATTCCTTACACCAGGATAAATTTCAAATATATTAATGTTTTAAAATAAAAAGTGAAAACTTTTAAAAACTTGAAAAAACATGAAAGAATTTATTTAGAACTTGAAAAGAAAATACTTCTGACTATGTTATTAATACCCAGAAACCGTAAAAGACTGCAAATTAAGTTGCACAAAAATTACTCGAAGCAAAACTCACCATAAGAAAAAACCCAAGAAAAATGATGAAAAGAAAACACGTCTAACTTATTGTTATGGACTGAACTCTGTCCTACTCAAAATTCACACGTTGAAGCCTTAACCCCAAATATCATTTTAGGGCTAGTAATCTTTAGGGAGGTGATTAAAGTTAAAAGAAATCATACGGAATTAGACAAATACTACACGATTTCACTTACATGTGAAATCTGAAAAACAAAACAAACAAATGAAACTCATAGATACAGAGAACAGACTGGTGATTATCAGGGGGGGAAAGCGGGTTGGGGGTGGGCAAAACGGGTGAAGGAAGCCACCTGTATGATGATGGATGGTAACTAGACTTATTGGGGTAATCACTCTGTAGTGTATGCAAATATCGAACTCAGCAGAAGTTGACATTGCAGTCCTGAGTCTGAAATCTGTAGGACAGGCTGTCAGGGAAACATTTCCTGAGTACCTACCATATGCTGGACATGAGGCCAGTCTCAGAGACCATGGAATGGGTGGGGCATGGTCCCCACCAACAGCCTCATCAATACCCTAGGGAGCAAGACAGACATACATTCAGACAATTTCATTTATTGTGGCTAATTTATAAAGTTACTGTGGGAATATAAAGAAAATGTATTTAGCCATGGCCTTTACTCTGGAGGAGATGATCTCTGAATTGACTTTTTTTTGACAGAGAGAGACACAGCGAGAGAGGGAACACAAGCAGGGGGAGTGGGAGAGGGAGAAGCAGGCTTCCTGCGGAGCAGGGAGCCCGATTTGAGGCTCGATCCCAGGACCCTGGGATCATGACCTGAGCCAAAGGCAGACGCTTAACGACTGAGCCACCCAGGTGCCCCTACCATTTTATTTTTAAACGTACAATTCAGTGGCATTAAGCGCATTTACAGAGCTGGGCAACCATCACCCTGAATTGACCACTAAAGGCTAAGTAGGGGTTATTCCAATGTAGCAGACATTGTCACATGCTATAGAAGTCACATTCTCTCCCCACCTCCGTTTTTTTTTTTTTTTTACACAAATGGTATCATACTTCACACAGTGTTTTCACTCTTGTTCTTCTTTACCTAAAATATCTTGGAGGTTTTCCATATAGTACATAAAACATTCCTTTTGCTTTTTACTTAACAGATGTATACTATTCCACTGTTTGGATTAATATAATTTATGTAACTGGTCTTTCACTGATTATATAAATTTGGATGGTTTCTAATACTTTCCTATTACAAATAATACTACAATGAGTAATAATACACTTACATCATTTCTCACGTCTTTAAGCATATCTATGGAATATGAAAGAACATGGAATTGTGTGGGACCAGAGGAATTGTGGGAAAGAACAGAGAACTGTGGGAAACAAGGGGAATTGTGGGAGAGAACACGGAATTGTAGGACACAAGAGAAATTTTGGGAGAGAATAGGGAATTATGGGGGACAGGAGGAATTTTGGGAGAGCACAGGGAATTGTGGGGAACTGGACAAATATTGGGAGAGAACAGAATTGTGGGGGAACAGAGGAACCGTGGGAGAGATTGGAGAATGGTGGGGAACAAGGAGAATTGTGGAAGAGAAGAGAGAATTGTGGGAAACAAGGATAGCTGTAGAAGAGAAGAGAATTGTGGGAGAGAATGGGGGAGTTATGGGAAAGAATAGAGAATTGTGGGCAACAAGAGGAATTGTGGGAAAGAACAGAACTGTGGGAGATAATAGGGAATTGTGGGGGAAAAGGAGAATTGTGGGAAACAAGGAAAATTGTGGGAGAGAACAGAGACTTGTGGGAAACCAGGGAAATTGTGGGAAAGAATAGAGAATGGTGGGAAACATAGGGAATTGTGGGAGAGAAC
Source organism: Mirounga angustirostris (assembly GCF_029215605.1). NCBI lineage: Eukaryota > Metazoa > Chordata > Mammalia > Carnivora > Phocidae > Mirounga > Mirounga angustirostris. The sequence goes on from NW_026991719.1 coordinate 7,878,176, forward strand.
AGAGACCTGTGGGTGAGCAGAGGAATTGTGGGAGAGAACAGAAAACTATGGGAACAAGGGGAAATATCGAAAGAAAACAGAATTGTGGGGGACCAGAGGAATTGTGGGAAACAAATGGAATTATGGGGAAATACAGAGAATTGTGGGAGAAAACAGGGAATTATGGGAGGAAAAAGGGAATTGTGTGAAGCAAGGGGAATTATGGGAAAGAATAGACAAAAGAACAGAGAATTGTGGGTGTGACAGGGAATTGTGGGAAAACAGAAAATTGTAGGAGAGAACAGAGAATTGTGGGAAAGAACAGAGATTTGTGGAAAATAAGGGGAATTGTGGAAGAGAACAGAATTGTTGGGGACCAGAGGACTTGTAGGAGAGAATACAGAATGGTAGGAAACAAGGGGAATTGTGGGAGAAAACAGGGAATTGTGGGAAACAATGGGAACTGTGGGAAAGCATGGAGGATTGTGGGAGACAAAGAGAACTGTGGAAAAGAACAGAGAATTGTGGGAAACAAGGGGAACTGTAAAAGAAAACAGAATTGTGGAGGACCAGAGGGATTGTCAGAGAGAAAAAACAGTGGTATGGGAGCAGAGGAATCATGGGAGAGAACAAAATCGGTGGACCACAAGAAATGTGGGAGGGAATAAAGAATGTTGGGAATCAAGGGGACTTGTGGGAGAGAACAGTTAATTGTGGGGGACAAGAGGAATTGTGGGAGAAAAGAGAATTATGGGAGAAAACAAGGAACTGTGGGAAACAATAGGAATTGTGGGACAGCATGGAGACTTGTGGGAGACAAAGGGAATTGTGGGAGAGAACAGAATTGTGGGAGAGCAGAGGAATTGCGGGAGAAAACAGAGACTTATGGGAAACAAGGGGAATTGTGGGAGAGAGCAGAGAACTGTGGGGGAGAAGAGGAATTGTGGGAGAGAACAGGGAATTATGGGTAGCAAGTGAGAATGGTGGGAGAGGACAAGGAATTGTGGGAAATAACAGGAATCCTGGGAAAGCATGGAGAATTGTGGGAGACAAAGGGAACTGTGGGAGAGAAGGGCTAATTGGAGAGTACAGAGAACTGTGGAAAACAAGGGGACTTTTGGGAGAGACTAGAGAAGTGCAGGGGAGCTAAGGGATTATGGGAGAAAACAATTGTGGGGGAGCAGAGGAATTTTTAGGAAAGAACAGAATTGTGGGAAAGAACAGGGAATTGTGGAGCAGAAGAATTTTAGGAGAGAACAGGATTGTTGGAGAGAGCAGAGAATTCTGGGAAACAACAGGAACTGTGGGACAGCATGGAGAATTGTGGGAGACAAAGGGAATTGTGGGAGGGAGCAGAGAATTCTGGGGGAGCAGAGGAATTGTGAGAGAGAACAGAATTATGGGGGAACCAGTGGAATTGTGGGAGAGAAGAGGAATTGGGGGAAAGCATGGAGAATTATGGGAGACATAGGGAACTGTAGGAAGAGAACAGAGAATTGTGGGGGAGCATGGAGACTTACGGGAGACAAAGGGAATTGTGGGAGAAAGCAGAGAATTCTGGGGGAAGAGAGGAATTGTGGGAGAGGACAGAATTATGGGGGACCAGTGGAATTGTGGGAGAGAACAGAGAATTGTGGGAAAGCATGGACACTTATGAGAAACAAAGGGAATTGTGGGAGAGAGCAGAGAATTCTGGGGGAGCAGTGAAATTGTGGGAGAGAACAGAATTATGGGGGACCAGTGGAATTGTGGGAGAGAACAGAATTATGGGGGACCAGTGGAATTGTGGGAGAGAACAGAGAATTGTGGGAAAGCATGGACACTTATGAGAAACAAAGGGAATTGTGGGAGAGAGCAGAGAATTCTGGGGGAGCAGTGAAATTGTGGGAGAGAACAGAATTATGGGGGACCAGTGGAATTGTGGGAGAGAACAGGAATTGTAGGAAAGCATGGAGAATTGTGGGAGACATAAGGAACTGTGGGAAACAAGATGACTTCTGGGAGAGAACAAGGAATTGTGGGGGACCAGAGGAATTGTGGGAGGACAGAGAATTGTGAGAAAGCATGGAGACTTATGGGAGACAAAGGGAATTGTGGGAGATAGCACAGAATTGTGGGAAACAAGGGAGCTTGTGAGAGAGAACAAGGAGTTGTGGGAGAGCAGAGGAACTGTGGGAGAGAACAGAATTGTGGGGCACCAGAGGGGTTGTGGGAGAATATAGAGAATTGTGGGAATCAAGCGGAATTGTGGGAGAGAACAGAGTAGTGTGGGGGAGCAGAGGAATTGTGGGAGAGAACAGAATGGTGGGGGACCACAGGGAGTGTGGGAGAGAATAAAGAATGGTGGGAAACAAGGGAAATTGTCAGAGAGAACAGGGAATTGTGGGAAACGAGAAATTGTGGAAGAGAACAAAGAATTGTGGGAAACAATAAATTGTGGGAAGGAAAAGAATTGTGGAGAGACTAGGAAATTGTGGGAAAAAGGAAGAATTGTGGGAGACAAGGGGAATTGTGGGAGAGAACAGAGAATTGTAAGAAGAAAAAAAGACAATTGTGAACTAAAACAAGAAATGTGGGAGAAAAGAGTATTATGGGAGAAGAGAGAATTGTGAGAGATAATGGTATACTGCATAAGAGAATGAAGAATTGTTAGAAATAAAGGGAATTGTGAAAGAAACAACTGTGGGAGATAAGGGGAAAAATTGTGGGAAAGAAGAGACAATTGTGGGAGTGAATAGAGAATTGTGCTTGAGAGGGAATTGTGGGAGATGTGGAATTGTAGAAGACGACAGAAAATGATGGGAGAGAATAAAGAATTGTTGGAGAGAACAGAGAATTATACTTGAGAAAGGGAATTGTAGGAAAGAACAGGGAATGTGGGGCAAAAGGGAATTGTTGAAGTGATAAGGAATTGTGGGAGTCACAGAGAAGTGAGAAAGAGAAGGGAGAATTGTGGCAAGTAGAGAATTGTGGGGAAAACAGAATTGTCGGAGAAAAGAGGAATTCTGAGGAACAAAGAGAATTGTTGGAAAAAAGAGGGAATTATAGTAGACAAGTGGAATTCTGGGAAAGAATGGGGAATTCTGGAAAACAACAGGGAATTGTGGGTGTGATAGAAAATTTTGGGAGACACATGGAATTATTAGAGGGAGCAGAGAATTGTGGGCGAGATGGAGAATTGTGGGAGAGAATATCATTGTGGAGAAAAAACAAAAATGCGGAAGACAAGGGGAATTTTGAGAAATGACAGAATAGTTGGAGCAATGTGGAATTGTAAGAGAGAGCAGGAAATCATGAGAAAAATAGAGAATTGTGCTTGAGACAGGAAACTGTGGGAAATCAGTTGCATTTCCATACACTAATAATGAACTATCAGTAAGAGAAAGTAAGAAAATAATCCCGGGGCACCTGGGTGGCTCAGTTGGTTAAGCGACTGCCTTCGGCTCAGGTCATGGTCTCGGGGTCCTGGGATCGAGCCCCACATCGGGCTCCCTGCTAGGCAGGAAGCCTGCTTCTCCCTCTCCCATTCCCCCTGCTTGTGTTCCCTCTCTCGCTGTCTCTCTCTCTGTCAAATAAATAAATAAAATCTTTAAAAAAAAAAAAGAATCCCATTTATAACTGCATCAAAAAGAATAAAATACCTAGCAATAAATTCAACCAAAAAGTTGAAAGACCTGTATATTGAAAACTGTAAGATGTTAATGAAAGACATAGAAGAGGACACAAATAAATGGAAAGACATTCCATACTCGTGGATTGGAAGAATCCATATTGTTGAAAGGTCCATACTACCCAAAGCTCCTTGTCATCAGTCAAAGCTCCTTGACATCAGTCTTGGAGATATTTTTTTTGGATTTCACACCATAAGCAAAGGCAACAAAAGCAAAAATAAACAAGTAAACAAGCAAACATCAACCTATATGGCTTCTGCACAGCAAAGGAAAGCATCAACAAAATACAAAGGCAACATACCAAATGGGCAAAAATACTTGCGAATCATATATCTGATAAGGCATTAACAGCCAAAATATATAAAGAGCTCATACGACTCAATAGCAAAAAAAAAAAAAAAAGTCCAATGAGAAACTGGGCAGAGGAACTGAATAGACATTTTCTCAAAGAAGCTATACAGATGGCAAACAGGTACACAAAAAGGTGCTGAACAGGGACGCCTGGGTGGCTCGGTCAGTTGAGCATCCAACTCTTGGTTTCAACTCAGGTCATGATCTCAGGGTCCTAGGATCCAGCCCTGTATCAGGCTCTGCGCTCAGCAGGAAGTCTGCTCAAGGATACTTTCCCTCTCCCCCTGCCCCTCCCCTCCGCTCATGTGCACTTGCACACACACACACTCTCTCTCTCTCTCATCAATCAATAAATCTTTTTTAAAAAGGTGCTGAACATCACTAATCATCAGGGAAATGCAAATCAACCCAACTGAGATTTCACTTCACATGTTAGAATGATTACTCTCAAAAAGACAAGAAATAACAAGTTGGATATGGAGAAAAGGGAACCCTCGTGAACTGTTGGTTTGAATGTAAATTGATGTAGCCACTATGGAAAAACTATGGAGGTTCCTCAAAAAATTAAAAATAGAACTTCCCTATGATCCAGCAATTCCACTGGATATTTATCCAAAGGAAATGACTAACTCAGAAAGATACATGCACCCCTATGTTCACTGCAGCATTATTTAAAATAGCTAAAACATAGAAGTAAACTAAGTGTCCACTGATGGACAAATGGATAAAAAAAATGTAATACACACACACAATTTAATATTATCAGCCATATAAAAGAAGGCAATCCTGCCATTTGTGACATGGATAGACCTTGAGGCCATTTTGCTAAGTGAAATAAGTCAGAGAAAGACAAACACTGTATGATCTCACTTATATGCGGAATCTAAAAACAAACAAAAAAACAAAAAAAACAACAATTAAAAAACCAAACTCACAGACAGAACATATTGGTGGTTGCCAGAGGCTGGAGGTGGGGATGGGGTGAAATGGATGGAAGTGGTCAAAAGGTACAAACTTCCAGGTGTAAAATAAATTAAGTCCAGGGGATATAATGTACAGCATGGTGACAACTGTTAACAATACTGTCTTATACATTTGAAGTTGTTAAGACAGCAGATCTTAAAAGTTCTCATCAGAAGAAAAAAAAATTGTATAACTGTGCAGTGATGGATGTTAACTAGACTTATTGGGGGTGATCGTTTCACAATATTTACATATATCCCATCATGTTGTACACTTAAAGCTAATCTAAAATTATATGCCAATCATATCTCAATTTAAAAAATATTTTTAAAACCCTACCACAAAAATTGTGGGAAAGACAGGGAGTTATGGAAGAAACAGACAATCATGGGAAACAACAGAGAACTGTGTGAGACAGGGAATTGTGGGAGATCATAAAAAATTGTGGGAGACATGGGGAATTCTGGGAAAGGACAGAGAATTGTTGGAAAGGGAATTGTGGGACAAACTGGGGAATTGTAAAGGGAGGAATATTATGAGAGAGCAAAGAATTGTGAAAGAGTGGAGAATTGGGGAGAGATGGGGAATTATAAAAGAAACAGGGAATTATGGGGGGGAAGGAGAATCATGCAGAAGACATGGAATTGTGGGAGCTCTAAGAAGTACAAAAGCAGCACTTTGTAAACATAAGCAACTGTAGGTTTGGAAAGGAGACTTATTTTACAAGAACCAGTCATAAATTCAGTTTGTAATTACAAAAGCCCTTCAATTTTTCTTCTCTGCTAAACCCTTGCGTCTGACAGCAGGAGTTCATATCACATTACCACAGATTGGCAAACCCACATGCACTGCCTTGTACAGGCAGACGTACACACATACACAATACACACACATACTCTCACACACACACTTGTACACATACACATGCACACACAAATACAACATACATACAAATATATATGCACACATATCTTGGAAATTTCAAACATGATAACAGAAATAAACTAATAAAATGGTTGGGAAATTTTTTAAATCTTATAAAAAATAAAACAAGATGAAAAAGTGATAGAATAATACATAAGAAAATTGGAGAGTCAGTCTAGGAATCCAACATATGAGGAATAGAGGTTCCTTAAAAGAGACAATGAAGAAAGAGGGAGTGGAGCAAGTTATCAAGAAAATTAATAATACAAGAAAATATCCCCAATGTGAAGGTTATGGGTTTCCAGAATGAATGGTCCCGTCAGGTACCAAGCCAATGAAAGCAAAGAGGTCTATATCAGCACACATCTTTTCAGGCCACTAAAAGAAAGAGAAGTTAAAAATATTGTTGAGCGAAAAAAAGAAATGACACGACTTTTCAACATCAACGATGGAAACTAAAAGACAATGAAGCAACTGCTTAATAATTCTGAGAGAAACGTTTCTAAACCTAGGATTATATATCCAAACTACCAATCACATGGGAGGGTATACCACATCTATCGTTTCTGGTTTTCAAGACCTCAAAAACGGATGTGCTCCCAAAACAATGCAAAGAAGAATACAGGGTATCCAAGAACTAGAGGTCCGACACACGATAGGAAAAGGTTGAAAGGAAGTGCCAAGAAGATGACTAGCAGAAATCACTCCCAAACATTTTAGAATTGGGCAGTGGCAGAGGTGAGGTGCTTATCTGTGAGAGAGGGCTCAGGGGAAAAAAGGGAAACATATACATTAGTTGACATATTTAAATGCATTGGGAGGAGATTTACAATGCAGACAGGAAGCTTAGGGATAACCTAAAAATCTAGACAAAGGGGGAAAAGGCAAGTATTAAATTCTACTGAAAAAGTTGTACGAGAAAAAAAATCATGTTTGGTCATAACAAACAGTCACAATAATCTAAATACTAAACTGTGATGTATCCCAAACCATGTAACTATTGGCACAGGGGAGGGACACATGTGTTTGTGTTAGCACGTTGTTTGGAACATGGAAGGAAAAGTAGAAGAAACAGGTAAAGAACAGTTAGTCTTTGCCTGGGGAGAGTGGGAATTGAGGTTGAAAGTGTCCCCCCCAGTCTCCCTACCCACCTATAGCTCTCCTTTAATGCCCTGTTTGGTAGCTTCTTCTTTATAAAGCCTCCTTGTTACTTCTTTCCTTCCTATCCACTCTCGGCACGTGACCCTTGAAACAGTCACTTCTTCCCTTTTGTCTCCAACAGTCTGCACATACATATACTGAGATGTAACAATATGGTTATCTGTTTGCTTGCCTGTCTCTCCAACTACCAGAGGTTTTGGGCCTTCTTGTGCCATACAGCCCTGTGGATTGTGGTGAAGTCTGTAAGTATCTTCTCAGAATAATATTTTTATGAACATAAAATACAAGAAATCACAAAAGAAATCAATTATATTAAAAAGAAGTTATCCACATATTTTAGAAAAACAGATTTTGATCATTAAAGATCAGGTTCCCCAGGAAATATACACCGATATAACATAGATTTTAAAATGCTGTCTTGATCCAGTTTGGTCAGTTCCCTTTTTTGAGCAGCTAGGTCCACACTCGCCAACCACCTCCCTTGCTGGGCTCTCATTCTCTGAGCCACTATCCGCTGTACACCTGCTCCAGAGCCTGCCTCACCTGTTCCTTCCCCCTGACCCCCTGGCTCACGAAGGACTCCAGCACTTCTGCATGTGGCACCCCACCATGTGATGTATAACCCCCCTCTTGGGATCTGTGAGTATAATAAACTTTTTAAAGATTTTATTTATTTATTTGAGACAGAGAGAATGAGAGACAGAGAGCATGAGAGGGAGGAGGGTCAGAGGGAGAAGCAGACTCCCCGCCGAGCAGGGAGCCCGATGCGGGACTCGATCCCGGGACTCCAGGATCACGACCTGAGCCGAAGGCAGTCGCTTAACCAACTGAGCCACCCAGGCGCCCCTAAACTTTTTATTCAATGGTAGCTGTTTCCTGATCTGATCAACTTCACCAAATCTAAATAATAATCAACAATTAAACTTAATAAAATGGCTGAGACTCCAAGCAGTGTGCATTGGAGTGCTCTCATGAACAGCAATGAGAGAGCGACGGGAAGTCTGGGCAAAGGGAGAAGTTGAACTGTGATGCAGTCACAGTGGAAGCCTCAGCCACTGACACTGGGATGGCCCTTCTGAGGTGACCTCCTTGAGGTGAGAGCCTGGGGTTTATGTCCCCTTGCAGAGGCCACTTGGAGGCAGCAGCCTGTCCCCAGGGAGGGGGTGTGATTTTGCCTGAGGCAGTTCTCTTTGGCAGAGGGCAATTCCTGGAGAGAGACTCAGCCCAGGGGTGTCAGCAGCTAACAGCCCCCAGCACCCTGGAGATGGCCGGCCGGGCCCTGAAGGGCCACCTGGGCATGCTTCACAGTTCCACCAGTGATACAGAAAGGCATATGCTTCTTTGTAACACTCTTAAGTAACAGGATAAAATTATCTTAATTTCAAAGTAGTGATGAATAGTATTTTAAGACAGAAACAACCATCATTTGTGACAATTTCTGGGGTTTCTATTAGTGCCACATACTGCTGACACTACTAGGATTTGTTGCCTGCATTCCTGGTGGAAAAAATACTAAATTTCTGTTAGAGGTAAGTGAAAATACAGACCTTCAAGTCCACACACCCAGCTAAGAAGGCCTTGGGAGCCGGAACCTTGATTTGTTCATTTTGGGATCTCCAGAGTCGGCCGCAGTTCTGGACACCTGCTGATGTTTTTGAGTCATTACTATAATTAAAACTGATGAGATACAATTTAAGAGATAGGAACTTTAAAACTAACACCTGTAAAGCAACCCTTCTGCGTTTTAAAGGAGCTACAGTACAGAGCCTCGTTCTATGGAAGTCTCTGGCTCAGCCTAAACTCTCCCTGCCCGCGCCGGCATGGAGGGGCGGGGCCGGGGGAACCGGCGCTCGCACTTATAGGTCGAGGCGGGAGGGGGCGGGCCCGCTTCTTCGGGCTCGACGGAAGCCCTACCTCTTCAGCCCGCGCCCCGCCTCCTGCGCTCCCGGAAGTCCCGCCTTCGGAAAAGGAAGTAGCGGTGCGCTAGGGCGCCCGCGGTGACCGCGACGATAGCGGTGACCGAAGGAGGAGAAGGCGGCCGCGGGTTGGCGGTTAGAGGCGGGGCCGGCTCTTCGGAGCGGCTTGGGACAGGAGTCAGGTGCGGAGTAGCAGGCTGGCTGAGGCCGGTGGGTTTTGGGGTCCCGGGACTGGAGCAGGTGGGACGCGGAGGGGCCGTATGAAGACGACTTTGGCCGCGTTCCCCTCTCGGAGGTCCTTTCCTTCCCTCCTTCCTTCCTCGAATCTCTTTTCTGCGCTGTACCCTGCCCTGATTCCCAATCCTTTTCTAAGCCCGGCTGTGGGGGTTTAGTCTGGACTCCCCTCTGGGTCACCACGTTTAGGGCTCCCTGTTACCCAGACCTACACTCCCTCTCCGTGACATAGTTTCTCAGGGACCCCCTTCACCTCACCCCCAAAATCCGCACATCTTAGAAACGTGCCCCTAAAGGGTGGCGTGGTGTACATTTCACAGTAGTGTTTCCCAAAGGGGTTAATACATTAAAGCTGTCCCTCGAAGTGGATATCCTGCCCTGTAGATTTACATCAGAATGACAAGGAGGAAGAACAAGGGTTGGGCATATTAAGAAGACCAAGGGAGTGGTCGGAGTCCAGGCATAGGCATTAATCTGTCTTTTTGCTTTGGCACGTTTGAGTTTAGAATTGTTTGCATTCAGCTCGGCGGTTCCAACCATGGGTTTGTCTGCATCTACCCCTGCTGTTGCTGTTCAGACCTCAGATGCTTCAGATCATCAGACAGCATCCCCGCCTTCAGGATGTCCCATTCATGAAGGGAAAATGAAAGGTAATTGACCCTTTGTCTAGAAAATAAAAACAAAAGAGAATTCTCAAAAGGATTTTGAGGAAGAGGCAGCATAACACGCTAGTGGGGCAAAGTGAGTTCTGTCCTTATGGTGCTACTTACAAGGTATGTGACTGTAGACAAGTTACTTTTCTAAGTCGCAACCTGTCATCTGAAAGATGAGGATATAATATTTCACAGGGCTATTGTGACAATTAAGATAGTGCATGAGAGTGGAGTGATGGCTCCATACATTAGCCCTTTCCCCTCAAAGTTTGCAGTTAGCGTTTCTCAACCTGGGTGGCCACCCCCGTTCCTCCTCCGGGGGGGGGGGGTAACATTTAGCAATGTCTGGAAACATTTTTGTTGGTCAAAACTGAGAGGAGGTGTTGCATCCAGTGAGTAGAAGCCAGGAGTTCTGGTAAACATCCTGCAGTGCACAGTACACCTGTGCAACAAAAAATCTCCTGGCCCCAAATGTCAAGAGTGCTAAGGTTGAGAAACCTTGGTCTAGAACGGTCTTTATCTGTCAAGGCAACTTTACATCTGTTGCATTATTCATCTTTGTAAAAGTAAGTCATCGCTTATGGCCTTGCTGTTCTTTCCTTGGGTGCAGAGGTGAGAATGGATGGTCCACGTTTGCTTTAGATTGTTTATATAAAAGTATGACCTGAAAAACACTTCCTTGCATTGTACTCTTTGATTCCCTTGGTCATTCAGCAAGAATTTACTCACTGCCCAGTCTGTGCCAAGCACTGGTGGGTTTTGTTTTTTCGCTGAGAGAAGAGCAACGTATAGAACAAAAAATCCTTTACCTGATGGAGTATACATTCTCATCCTCGTAATCCTGTGTGGTAGGTTTTCTCCCTATTTTTTATTCAGGAAACTTAAAAGCCACACAGCTAATAAGTGGCAAAGCCAGCAAAAACTCTGTGACCTTGGACAAGGACAGACCCAGTGCTCTTCCAGGGTTTCTCTGTACGGGAAGAATGGAGACAGTTGGACAGAGCTGATGTGTTCCTACTCTGAGTGTCCCCAGGTAGATCATAGAGCCCTGAATATGGTTTGATTTCATTTACTGTGTATCCAGAAGAGTCGTCAGTCAGATTTGTTTGCATAAGTAAAGAATGTGGATATTTGTAGGCGACTAAAGGGGCTCCTGGTTATATGGGAAATATAACAGTATTTCCTCACACCCATCTGGGATCAGTGACCCAGGAGAGATTGGCACTCTGAATGGGAGCGGAAAGGTGGTAGAGCAAGTCTCCCTTCACCCCTCAAGTGGACAGCTGTAAAGGGTCCTAGGGAATGAGGGTCTGCGAGGAGAAACGGGGGAAAGGAAGTGAAAGGAAACTTGTCTTTGGTGTGTCAGGCATCCAGCATATTCTTGGTGTTACTGCTGCTGCCTGACACAAGGATCCCGTACTTGGGCAGCTGTCTTCCTGGGCCATGGCTCTCCCCGTGCCTGCCCCCTCTCTGCAGTGTAAGACCAGCTTCTCAATCTCCACACTCGCTTCCAGTAGCACCCTGGATTCTTGGACATCACCTGCCCCTTCTGCTGCTGCTCTTGTAGGTTCAGACCTTCCCTCTTGAGTGGCATCTGGATCCTATGTGGACTATGGAACATTTTCTTTAATATGTGCCTTTTCTTGCTAAATGCTTGCTATCAACTAATGGGGAATAGAACCCCATCAGGGGGTAGTTTTCTGTGCCTTGTTTCTGTCCTGGAGCAAAGCACAAGCAGAGGGGCATTCAGACTTTTCTCCAGGAGCCTTTTTGAAGGCTCCTCTGCTCATTTCCATCTTCTGTCTCCAGTACCTGAGAGAAGGCGTCAGTAAGCCTGGCATCCTGTGTCCTGATCAGGGCTGGGCCTTGTCTGGAATCTGAATTGAAAGTCAGGGAGACCCGGTTAAAACATGGCTGGGCCTCTGCTTAGGTTCCTCTGCTACAACTCGCTGCTGGGAACCCACGCAGGTACCTACTAGCCCATCTCTAAAACCATGGAATGCACAATATATTCTTTTGCAAATGTTGAGATTTTGTTTGCTTGTTTGTTTTTGCTGGGGGCATGACACAGTAAGGGAATGGGTACCCATTTCTCTTTCAAGGGGAAAGTAAATTTGTAGAACCTTCTCCTGGTGTATAGGATATTACAATGTTAGCTAGCCTAGCTCTTGGCAGCTTGGAACCATAGAAACCTGGCTTTGCCTTTGATGGTGATCACTGGTCAGAAATCCAGCTCTTTCGGGCCGGGATTGAGAGAGCCAGATGTCCTGCCTTTGTGGTGACACTTTTTTACTTGATTTATTTCAGGTTGTCCCGTGAGCACAGAGCCATCTAACCCAACTTGTGAGAACAAAATGAACTCCGTGCCCGCCCACCAAGATCGTGCGTATGAGTACGTGGAATGTCCTGTTACGGGCGCTGTGGCTGAGAATAAGGAGAACCTAGATCCTTCTAATCTGGTAATTCACACCTGGCCTCTCTTCCTGGAACATTTTCTGCTGAGATGCTTTCATGAACTCCCAAGACAGACTGCTGACTGCTAGGATTAATTCTCCTTTCCTTTTAAAATAAAAAAGTCTGATATTCCATAGACATTGAAAATCCTGAATGCATCACTAATTGTAGTTTCAGAGAGTGCCTGATAAAAAGGGAACACTGATCTTGAAGTGCCAGAGTAGGCTGACTGGAAAGAAGCCACACCAAAGGAATATTTCCTTTAGAGATAGTGGAAGGCGGGAAATCCCATTAGGAGTGCAGCTAGAATTGGTAAAGGTATTTCTGGTCTTGGGACACCTCATAGGCATGATGCCTGATTAGGGCTCTGTTTTCCAGCACAGCCGGGTACCAGCCTGTGTGAGTCGCTGGTGTGGTACAGCATCATGTGGCGGCCACCAGTGGGATGCCACTGAGAAAGCAAGGACAAGACAAGCATGGCCTCACCACATTTTGTTATAGTGTAGGAAATGGAGGTTTCCTGTTTGAAATCACATTTTAATGGAGAGACGGACAGACTCAGATCTGTACTCTGGAAGGCCAGAATAGGCTTCTTAGAAGGCCAGGGTTATCAGAAGTATTTAGAAACACTGGCTAACATTTGAAGGAACTAGAAATATTTAGTCTGGAAGCGAAGGGGTGTGTGTGGGCTGTGTGTGTGTGTGTGTATGTGTATGTTATATAACATAACATAACATAACAGTACCATCAACTGGGTGGTTTGTAAACAGCAGACATTTCTTTCTCAAAGTTCCAGAGGCTGAGCAGTCCTACTGGAAGGTGCTGGCAGATTCAGTAAATTTGGAGGGACACAAACATTCAGCCTCAACACTCAGTAATGACCCTGCCAAGCTATAAGGAGACTGGTGTGTTGAGGAAGAAGGTGGACAAGATCAGGGCAGCACCATTGACGTCTGAGGCCGGACAGTTCCTTGCAGTAGGGCACTGTCCTGTGCTTTGTAGGATATTAGCAGCATCCCTGGTCTTCACCTGCCAAATGCCAGGAGCACCCTCTTTTCTCAGTCACGACAACCTAATGTGTCTCCAGATATTTCTAAAAGTGCCCCCGTAAGACTACTGTTCTAGATAATCTCTAATAGCCTAGTGGGTCAGAACATGGGCCTTTTGGAACCCCACAGACCTAGACTCTTACCCATGGGATGGTTACCTGTAGCAAGAATATTAATAACAGCCAGCATTTCTTCTGGTGACCTCTGTAGCCCTTGTGCTAAGCACCATACACACCCTCCAGGAACCCTCGTCCCCATCTTTAGAGCTGAAGCCACCGAGAACGGGCGAGCATGCAGTTTGCCCCACATCACTCAGCTAGGAAGCAGCAGGTCCCAAACTGAATCCCAGCTCCCTCTGACATGCGTCCTTCAGCCCCCTGTGGTGACGATGCAGGTAAAATGCTCGGTGTGGTGCCTGGCATACCCGGTTCTCCCGCTGCCGTCATTCTGGCCAGGGGGGCCATATCGTGACTTAGTGATAAATGTGCATCTGCTAGAAGATCCTTCATACTTGTAACACAGAAGAAGTTCTAGGCCAGGGGTTCTCAACCAGGTGTGATTTTGCCCCTGGGAGGGCAATGGTTGTCACAACTTGGGAGGAGGGGTACTGTTGGGTAGAGAGCAGGGAGGTTGCTAAAAATCCTCCAGTGCTCGGAACAGACCCCATCACCGAAAGTCGCCCAGCCCCAAGTGGCAGCAGTGCCTAGGGTGAGGACGCTGGTCCAGGGAAGGCGTTTGCACAAGTGTTGCTGCCCCTTGTGTCTGCGAGCAAGGAGTCTTGTGGTGGTGTCGCTACTCTATAATGTCTTCGGTCCGGAGACTGAAAGCATTGGCAAGATCCTAAAAGTAAAGAATATTTTTTAAAAAGATTTTATTTATTTGACAGAGAGAGACACAGCAAGAGAGGGAACACAAGCAGGGGGAGTGGGAGAGGGAGAAGCAGGCTTCCCGCGGAGCAGGGAGCCCGATGCGGGGCTCGATCCCAGGACACTGGGACCATGACCCGAGTTCTAAAGGCAGACGCTTAACGACTGAGCCACCCAGGTGCCCCAAGAATACTTTAAAAGAAAGTGGTGGTGTACCTATATTTTACGAGATTTTTCCTCAGAAGAGTGAACAGTCATTTTTGAAAAGCTCGTCATAGAAAGGTTTTTAGGAACGTCTACAGTCGTGATATTAGTTTTTACTTCTTAATCCTCGGGGAGAAAGAGACAGAGAATGTTAACCGCAGTGTGTATTTACCATTTGTGAGAACTTCAACAAGAAGGAAAAACTTTGGAACTCTGACTCTTCAAAAAAGCCAAATTATCTGGGAGAGCTGAACTTCAGCCATCACCGGCATAATAGGGAACCTCTACCTTGTGTGTGATGCATTGCTTTCCAGAAAGTCATTGATTATTATTGTTTGTTTCTACTTTATGTCCTGTTTCCAACATTGAAAAAAATCCGCTTAATTTACTTAGATGCCACCACCTAATCAGATGCCAGCCCCCGATCAGCCGTTTGCACTGTCTACTGTGAGAGAGGAGTCATCCATTCCGAGAGCAGATTCGGAGAAAAAGTGGGTTTATCCTTCCGAGCAGATGTTTTGGAATGCAATGTTACGGAAAGGGTGAGTGAGCATATTACTGAGAGTATAAATTTGCTCATCAAATTCATCTAAGAATTAAATGTTAAAGAGGTTTTCATCCCCATACAGTAAGTTTGTGTAAGCTAATCAGTATATAACATTCAACTGATTTTTCAGACTTAAAAGAATTTAAATGCAAGGCCAGTGTATTAGTCGGGATTCTCCAGAGAAACAGAACTAACAGGATGTGTTTTTATACATAGAAAGAGATTTATTATAAGGAATTGACTCACGTGATTATGGAAGCTGAGAAGTCCCATGGTCTGCAGGCTGGAGACCCAGGAAGAACTGATGTTTTCATTCCAGTCCAAAGGCAGGAAAAAACCAGTGTCCCAGTTCAAAGGCAATCAGGCAGGAAGAGTTCCCTCTTATTTGCAGGAGGCTCATTCCTCTTGTTTTATTTAGACCTTCAACTGATCAGATGAGGCCCACCCACGTTAGAGCACTCTGTTTTACCCATTTAAATGTTATTCTCATCCAAAACACTCTCACAGACACACCCAGAATAGTGTTTGCCCAAATATCTGGCCCCCCCCACCATGGCCTAGTCAAGTTGACACATAAGGTTAACTCATCATCGCCATTAGTAGTTTTTAAAAATACTATTATGTAAAATACTTAAACAAAGTTGGGGAGTCATTAATCAGTGGTACTGACTGAAAAAGTGTCACCTTATGTATTCAGTATTCAGTCCTTTGATACGTGTGTAAGTGGTTCTTGGTCACTAGGTGAAATGGATATGTGGATTGATTGCACAGAATCCTCAGTAAGGTTTAAGTGTTTTAGCGGACGTTCTTTCCTAGGTGGAAGTGGAAGGATGATGATATTAGTCAGAGAGACATGTATAATATCATCAGGATTCACAATCAGAACAACGAGCAAGCCTGGAAGGAGATTTTGAAGTGGGAAGCCCTTCATGCTGCGTAAGTGTGTCTGAGATCATTAACAGCCATCCTTCCAGCATCTTTCTTATTTTATCCCTGCTTTCTAGAGTTTGAACCTTTTATTCCAACAACGTGTTATCTAATACAACATTTTAGGTGGCGGGCCTGCGTCAGTGACTAGTGTGTGATAGACCGCTCCCATGCAGCTGTGTGAAATAGCAAGCATTTTGTTACGCTTATGGATTCAGTGGGTCCCAAGTGCAGAGAGGACGGAGCAGGGATGGCTCGTCTCTGCTCCCAGCGAATAGGGCCTCGGCCAGGTTCTGATCAGGGATGGCTTGACAGCCGTGGGCTGGAATTCTCTGAAGGCTGGACCATTTACTCGTCTGGTGATGCTAGCTGTCAGCCAGGACACCTCCCCACAGCCTCTCATTGTGGCTGCTATGATGGCTGGGTTCCCAGAGCTAGAATTCCAGAAAGCTCCGGGGAAGCTGCATCTCCCTTGCTGACCTGGCCTCAGCCGTCCCACAAGTCTGCCCAGGTTCAAGGGGAGGGGCCGTAGACCCCACCTCTCAGTGGGAGGAATGCCACTTTCCATTGAAGGTACAGCATGTGGGCTGGGAGATGGTACAATGCTCTCTGCCCCAAAGCTGATGAGAAAAGCGGTTCTGTTCCCTTAGCATTGAATCCCCATTAGGACTAAACATTGAGGGTTGTCTTAGCACGTGGGCCTTTTTCTCGGAGAGAATAGGTGACTGCAGTCGAGTGTGTTGGCAGTGATGGACCATCAGTCAGTTCGAGCAGTGGTCCTCATACTTGAGCTGCGTCGGCATTGCCTCCGGGTTTACTAAAACAGAGTGCTGGGCCCCCACCCCCAGGGTTTCTGAATCAGTAGATCTGGGGTGAGGCCCAGACTTGGCATTTCCAGAACAACACAGATGCTACTGGTTTGAGGAGTCCACTTTGAGAAGGGTAGGGGTGGGGAATGTCAGCACAAAAAGCCAGATTATATCATCACGGGCAGATTACATTTTAAATTCATGATAGGATCGCCTGGGGTGGCTCAGTCGGTTAAGCGTCTGCCTTCGGCTCAGGTCATGATCCTAGAGTTCCAGGATCAAGCCCCACATCGGGCTCCCTGCTCAGCGGGGAGTCTGCTTCTCCCTCTCCCTCTGCTCCTCTCCCTGCAGGGAGTCTACTCCTCCCCCTGCTTCTATGCTCCCTCGCTCTCAAATAAATAAAGTCTTAAAAAAAAATAAGTTCATGATAAAATTAACTTCTTGGCTAAACTCCACTGATTTTGTTAAGATGTTCTTTTTTTTTTTTTTTTTTTAGTATTTGGACTCTGAGGTTCATTAGTAGCACTCCCTGGGTGTCCTGGGAGGGCACCAGGCCTGGGAGGGGTCCGTGTGAGGAGGGAATGGCGCAGCAACCAGGATTCCCTTCTCGGTAACCCGAGGCCAGCAGAACTCAGCTCTGTCCCCCTCCCAGCTCGCTAGTGAAGTGAGCCGCAAGTGTCTGAATGTGTGCTGGAGTGAAAGCCACCTGCTAACTACATGTAGTGGGACGTTGGAGCAGAGAGAAGACACACAAGGAGATTCCACTTTGTTGGTTTCAGCCCCCCTTCTAGTCATTTTCCGGGGTCCCTCAAAATTAGCTCGGCCTTTTAAAGACACCTGCTACAGCCTCCAGGGGAAAGCTTGCCTGGGTTGAGTATACTTCTTTGCCAGTGACCCTCTTGAGAAGAGCTGCTAGTGAGTAGTCGATAACGCAGGAAGTAAAGTAAGGCCGAGGGGCCTCACGTAGGGCTCGGTCACACGGGGGCTTGTTCTCTCCCTCCCACGTCGTTAGGCCCAGCAAGGCTGAAGCCCCTCCTAACAGCGACAGCAGCTAACAAAATAGGGGGCCTCCCGTATTTACTTACCTAAGGAACTGGTCCAGCACTAATTTCATTTGTTCTTAGGGATTCTTCCAGCATTTTTCTTCAAAAAGGCTTGTTCATTGGTTTCAAATGAAAGAAGAGTGGAGGATTTTCTTTTATTTGTTTAAAAAAAAAAACCCTGCTGCAGGGTGTGAAAGTCGAGTGGAATGCCCAATAGTTAACATTTCTTTTTTTTCCCCCCTGAGAATATACCTGTATCCCCCCAGCAAGTGGAGCGTCCCCTTCCTGACTCCTGGCAAGACTGCAGTATTCGGAATGTAGTGGAGGTGGTGCAGCGTCCTTGAACCGGAAATACAGAGCAATATTTTTACCAAATAGGGATATTTCTTTGAATTGTTTTGAAAGTTCTCTCACTTCATAAACGTGAAATTATGTAAAATGCATACAGAAAAATGTGTGTTGTTGAGAAACTGCAACATCACGTTTCTCAACGGAAGGAAAATATTTTCATAGGCTTTTCTTATTTGGAAATTTCTAGGGAGTGTCCTTGTGGTCCATCATTGATCCGGTTCGGAGGTAAAGCGAAAGAGTATTCACCAAGGGCAAGAATTCGTTCCTGGATGGGGTGAGTGGCAGTGCAGAAATGTAATTGTACATTCCTCAGGTCAGGGTCTGCTTTCCCTTGGCACCCAAGCCAAGCACTCACTCAGTGCCATCTTCCAAAATGTTATCAGTATTCAGCTGGAGATTTCTCCCTCTCCCTCAAGTTTGCCTGTTGGTGGGCAGACTTTTTCGGGTTTCGTGTGTCGTTCGCTGTCTGATTATCGTAGCCCTGAGTTGAGTTGTGTTCTGTGTTTTCGGAACTGTCCTCTTCCTCCTCCCGTGGTCTCTCTGCATCTGGGTACTTAGCGTCCCCCCCTTTTCTTCCAGCCTACACCGATTCTTAGGTCGCCCTTGGAGCTCTGCGGTATCTCAGCCGACCTCCCTGGCCTGGTCTCTTTCCTGTTGACCATGTTGCCTTGCGGGCAAATGAGCCGTCGTCTGACCTGGGCTCATCACGGCTCTGCGGCACCGTCTTCAACACAGTAGACGGGTTCTTCGAGCCTCACCTCCCGGTTAGATCTTCGACCCCGAGAGCAGGCGTTTTCATGCTCGCAAACATGTTTTCGTTTCAGGTACGAGTTGCCTTTCGACAGGCACGACTGGATCATCAACCGTTGTGGGACGGAAGTCAGGTACGTCATCGACTACTACGACGGCGGGGAGGTCAACCAGGACTACCAGTTCACCATCCTGGACGTCCGGCCCGCCTTGGATTCGCTCTCGGCGGTGTGGGACAGAATGAAGGTCGCGTGGTGGCGCTGGACTTCCTAACCGCTGCTTTGTTAGAGATGGGAAAATAGAAACTATTTTTTTTCCAAGCAATACATTAAACTATTTTCCCCAAACTGAATTGCTCTCATGATGTAATGGGAATGGCAAGTGCGCGAGGACACCTTTCACGTCCCGTAGTAAGGGTGCCCTGTGCCACGTTCTTTGGTTTTTACCTTGCGCAGTCTATGGCAGGTAGTTGGAGGTTTCCTTCCCACTTGGCCTAAGTGGGAAGCGCTCCCTTGGTTTTTCCTTCAGCTGCAGTATTGCCTATGTATTTAATCTAGAAAAGGGAACAGCGTCTGAAAAAGAATGTTTCTTGTCGTGTGAAGAGAGCTGCTTTTCTCCTTACTATTTCTCAGGAATACTTGAGACGTAGACCTGAAAGCCTGTGTTCTGCTGAGGAGCTTTTAGCTGGCCAGATGCTTGAACTAATACTATTTATTACAAATAAGTGGTTTTGCTTTTGAAAAAGTTACCAGCGTCTCACTGTTCCTACAAGAGCAGCGCACCCTTAAGGAAACGCAGAGCTATCCGCTGGCAACGCACTCAGCAAAATGAAGGCGCATCTTGGCTCCAGATTCTCAGTTGTGAGAATTTTTCAGGCTGGACCTTGTTCTAGAATAGCTTCAACTCCACCACGGTTTGATGATGCACGTGCATTGGAACTATGTTTTCACTTTTTAAAAGATTCTTATTTTAATTCCCACTATCCTGCCACGTACCTCTGCTCCCAGCAAGCACGTCTCATTGCCTGTGGCATTTTGACAGTTTATGCCACCCCTGAGTCCCGCTTCTCCTCCTGCCTGAAGCCCTCCCTCCAGCCGGCCTCACCAGAACCTTGACGGCTTGGCGCAAATCGCAGCACCAGGATGGTCCCTCTCGGAAACACAACTCTATGTTGTTGAGTGTTAGGATTCACAAGAAGAGTATTTTTCCCAGATACAGAATGTTTCATCAACTCACTGTCTCGGTGCAGATTTTTTTTTTTCAGGGAGCTCAAAGTTTGCCATTGAAATTCTTTCTACCAGTGATTCATAAACTGGTGGTTCTACCTACAGCAGCATGTTACAAATGATTGTTGGGGGTTTTCTTAAAGTGTTGATAATATTCTTTTGATTTCCCTGGAGTCTGGCGTTAAGTTAGTCGAAGGAACTGGCAGTCTGGAGTGATTCATTTGATACCGATTTCTTTGTTGTGTCGGTTTTGTGTGGTGTTTTCAAAATCCAACAACTTGAAAATCTTCTAAGTGTCAAAATATTTGTATATTTTAAAATAAAATAAAGCTGATAGTTCCCAGGTTTGGATTTTAAGAGTCACTTCCCATGTCGCAATTATTTCTGCAGACAGAACCTTTCCAGAAGTGATGCTGTAGTCTCCCTGCTAGCGGCCGTTTTCCCCTCTGTTACTCACGTTTTAAGCTACTGAGAAAAAGAATTACGGTTGGCATATTTTTTTTGGTCCTCAGTGCTACTGAGTAAGTGTAGGATAAGGCATCATTATGGGAAACAAAGTGGTGTAACTGGAAACTGAAAATGGAGCCCTAGGCAGGGGTTCCCCCTCCCCCCCGAAAAGCTGTACTAGTTCTTGAGAAAAACCACCCCTGTAGTAAACCGTCAAGCAGAGCTGAGGACAAGGTCAACGTAATTCCACCTTCCACCACTCCTGGAAAAGACAACGGCCTACTGGGTTTCAGAGCTCTTTTGGGGCTAGATCGTACTTGCTCATTCATGTCCAGGGGTCAGTACTCCCCTCCTCTGAGAGGAGGCTTCATTTAGAACTTGAAATTCATTGTGGATGTTCTCCGGGGTTTTAGGCTAAGTCTCTCTACAGTGTTAGCCCTATTCAGAATCAGAACAGACTCCTGTCCTAAGGCCAAGTATTAGTGAACAAGGTGGGTTTGGAACTGGGCTCGTATATGAAACTGGAGCATTCCTAGCAGTTCCCTGTGTCTAGGGAGCTGGGCCCTCTGCATCGTCTCGGGAAGAGGAAATGCAAAAAGGGCAGCCCTGACCAGCGAGGTACTCAGTCTTCTGAGGGACAGTCTGTAAATGAAATGGTAAGTCCAAGAATCCTAATTTAAAAACAGCCTGTGGTAGGGGGTGCAAGTTCACTTAAGAATTTTTTAATATATATTGGACGAATAGTTACCGATTTAGTTCATCCTCTACCAGAGTTACTCCTTCCTAGCTAAAGTGAAGAGATGCACACTTCATGCCTCCCCTCTACAGTGACCATGGGACTTGTACTATGGACCATTTGTGTCTTCACAGGCTTAAGGCCACGTGGGTGACAAAAGAATGCACGTCCTCCAAAAGGTACATGTGCCCCCATGTTCACTGCATTATTTGCAATAGCCAAGACATGGAAACAACCTAAGTGTCCACCAACAGATGAATGAATAAAGAAAATATAGTATAGATATACAGTAGACTATCACTCAGCCGTAAAAAAGAAGGAAATCTTGCCATTTGTGACAACATGGATGGACCCTGAGGGCTTTATGCTAAGTGAAATAAGAGAAAGACAAATAGCGTATGATCTCACTTATATGTGGAATCTAAAAAAAAAAAAACAGAAAAAACCGAGCTCATAAGTACAAAGAATAGATTAGTCGTTGCCAAACATGGCGGGAGTGGGGGGTGAAATTTGTGAAGGGGGTCAAGAGGTACAAGTCTCAGTTATAAAAGAAGTCATAAGGATGTCACGTAATAAATATTTGAAAGTTGGTACAAGAGTGGATCTAAAAAGCTCTCATCAAGGGCACCTGGGTGGCTCAGTCGGTTGAGCGACTGCCTTTGGCTCAGGTCATGATCCCGAGTCCCGGGATCGAGTCCTGCATCGGGCTCCCTGCTCGGCAGGGAGTCTGCTTCTCCCTCTGACCCTCCCCCCTCTCATGCTCTATCTCATTCTCTCTCTCAAATAAATAAATAAAATCTTTAAAAGATAAGTTCTCATCAAAAGAAAAAAAATTCTGTAGGTGGTGATCATTTCCCAATATATGCAAATATCAAATCATTACATTATACACCTGAAACTAATGTAGGTCAATTATGCCTCAATTAAAAAAGAACGCGAGTTAGAGTCCAGCTCGGGCCTTCACTTGCTGTGTGATCTCTGGGTCCCGACTTTGTCAGCCTTAAAAAGAATAATAAAACCGTTTTCGTCTGTTCAGGCTGCTATTACAAAATGCCACTGGCTGCGCAACTTACAAACAGAAATGCGTGGGTCACAGCTCTGGAGACGGGAGGTCCAAGGTCAAGGCGGCGAGGCTTCGGTGCCGGGTGAGGAGGTTCACTGGGGGGCCCCTCTCCTCCGGGGTCCTCCTCCCAGGAAGGGGCGAGAGAGCACGCCGCAGTCTCCTTCATACAGACGCTAATCTCATCCCGAGGCTCCACCCTCATGACCTAAGCACCTCCCAAAGGCCCCGCCTCCTAGAACCATCAATATATGGATTTGGGGTGGGGGGCACAGGTCCAGACCATAGGGCCCACCTGTGAGAGTTGTTTCCAGGTACTGCAAGATGACACCTGAGAGCTCTTAGAACAGAGCCCGCAGGGGGACATGCTCCCTGACTGTCAGCCATCGGCTCATCATCACCAACAAGGAAAGGATGGTTCGAGGCGGGGGCACTGGGCGTAAAAGAAGTATTAAGGCTACATAGTGGGCTGCCCTCCGCCCCCCTCTCCCAAGGAGCAGCTGCCTGTCGGTGGACTAGCAGGGGCTCCTCCGGATCTGGGTTAATTGGAAGGATTAGCAGGCACTGGGGTGCTTGCTCTAAGCAAGCTCATAGTATTTAAAATCTCTATAAGGACAAGGCAGGTAGCAGTCTTCGACCCGGTGAAAACTAGAAACATGGCAGGGTGACATTTGGTTTACTTCATAAACAAGTCCCGCTAGAGAAAAATAAAGGTTATGATTAGGCTCCTGTGCTTCCTAATCTAAAATGTAGCTCACGGTGTCCTCAGGATCACAAAGGTATCCAGATTTAAAACAGGTTATGTTTCCCGCATGTAAAAGGGTACCAAAAATTATTTCCAAAGCCACGTATTCCTAACTTCAGGCAAAATTTTGAAAATTACATAATTTCTTAAACATACAGCATATTAAAGCAATGCATATTAGTTATTCCTTCCCCCTTTAACAGAAATAATATACTTATTGCTGCAGCAGAGGTCCCGTACTAAAATGCCACGCCATTTGTATAAGCAATAAATGCTTCATGCTTGTGTGCGCCCTTGTTCTGAAGAGAAGCTGACAGCACTTTGTGCCAAGTATTCACCCTGGTGTCACACTCACATAGCGAGTGGTCCAAGGTTTTTGTGGGATCGTAGCAGCTGCTGGAGCAGACGTTCAAAGTTTCTAAGACAAGTTTCTATGTCTACTTGGGGGATGAGGCATGGGCACATGGGAGCTAGCCTGGGTTTATAATTAGCTTTTACTTAATGCTTTCACATGCACAATGTCCCGTGTGATGGGGCCACGGAAACGACAAGCCCTGAGTGCTATAACGTAGCAACTGTGTGCAGAGAGAAGACTTCACAATTGGAGTGAGTGGACTCCTGAAGGACAGTAAAGGTTACTGGTTTGGAGCTCTGCTCAGAATCATTTAAACACTTTGCTTTTTCTTTCTACATTTTTGATACGTTCATGTGGCTAGTTCCCGTGGCTCTCCAGTGGTTTGACATGGAATATTATCAGGATGCTTTTGGCTACAAGTAGCAGAGTCCTTGCTGGGACTCCTCACCACAAGTGCAAGGTTGGGTGTTTGCCTGGTCGATTCCAGCTCTCTCATGCTGTTCCCTTCATGCTTAATTTCAGCTTTATCCTGAAAGGGTGGATTCCTTTCATCATCCTCAGGATGGCTCCTAGTTGCTGCCTGAGCTTTACAATGCTTGTTTATGGCCGGTAGGTATGATGTGGGGCAGGAGGGGGGTGTCTCCCACAACCATGGAAAATAAGGTTACTCCTCTTCAAGCTCACTGGGCCAATTCAGCATTAGGTCTGTGTCCTGGCACCTCCTACCCTTGTACATTCCCAGGAGAGTGTCTCGTGCTTAGCCTAACTCAGACGAATCATTTAGAGTAAACTGCGGTGCCCACAGGAGGATTATTTCACTACGAATTTTTAAATCCCTTTCGCTCAGTTGTCACCCCGGAGGCAGGAGCTCCTCCCCCGGGGAAGTTCCCGCTGAGCCCCTCCCCTTCAGGAAGGAGACCCAGGGCTCCGAGAACCACAGAGCTTTGCTCATGCCTCTCTGAATTATCCAGATGGCAGGCTGGCGCACCTAGACGGCTTGCCACCAAATCCTGGTTCTGCCACCCTATAGTTGTGTGACCTTGGGCAACTCATTTGAGGTCACTCCGAGTCACCTCTGCCCTCCGGAAAGAGAGGATGGTTGTGGTTCCTATTGCTTGTGGGGGTTAAATGAGTGGCGGAGTAAAACACTTGGGTTCGAGCAGATGTTGTTAATAAATATTAGTTACTAGTACCAGCATCTTGCAGCAGAGGGTCCCAATTTGTTTCTTCTAAAGTGATCTCATGTGGGACACCGATTCGCTGCTATTTGTTGACTATTAATTCAGCGCTGCTCCAGGTTGTTTCTCCCTTAACCCTCAGAACAATCCCGAGGGCGCCCGATCTCGTCTGATCTCGGAAGCTGAGCAGGGTCGGGCCTGGTTAATACTTGGCTGGGAGAACAATCCCGAGGGCGAGGTGTTGTTATGCCCTGACTACCCCGAGCAAATGGAGAGTCAGAGAAGTGAAATGGGCTGGGCCGAGGTCACCCAGCTCATGAATGACAAAGCCAGGACTCAAACCTCGTCCTCTTTGAACCGTCCTCTTTGAACCGGGAAGCCCACACTTTAAAAAAGGTCATTGTTCTTTTCAGTCATTAAGTGAGCACCAACCAGGAAGCATGCACATAAACATTTACTTGCCACGTTTACTATTAAGTTTTTTGTCTTAAGAATGGAAAGGTACCACATCTAAGCCACCTGCCCTCTCTGTCCCAGATATTACAGAGCTGGGCGACGCGTCTTTGTGGGGCCTGGCTGGTTAGGAGACAGGGTCTCTGTGCTTGCCATCAGCTTCTCCCCAGACTGTGTCCCCGTTTCCTCAAAAGCCTTTTTATTTGGCAAACATACCTCTATCTCTGCATTTGCTGGGAGGTCAACGGACTTGTATTTTTTTCTCCATTGCATGGGAAACTGCCTGATCATATTCATATGCATACGTTTGGCCAACATTTATCAAACGCCAACCGTATGCTGGGTCTCTGCCCAGTCCCGAGCACACAGTCCCTGCCATCGAGGACAGAGTGGGAATGACCTCGAGATAAGACGTGCAGCAGTCCTGAGAACGCACAGCAACGCTCGTTAAAAACGGCCACGTTCGCCAAGTGCCTGAAAAATGATATGATTCAGCATGTTTATGGGAGAGGAAGATTCAGGCTAACTTTACAAGGAAAACAGCCTTCAGAAGACTAGGAAAAGCAGGGAGGAGCACTGAAGGCCCCTTGGAACAGAAGTGTGAAAGCGCATCCTGCGTGCGGGAAGGGGGTGTTTCCCGGATGAGGCCAGAGTAGGGGGTACAGTTTTGGGGAGAGATGATGGGCGGAAGGTCGATTGAGGCTGGATTGTGGAGCGCTTTGATGTTACCACGAGGAGTGGGGACTTCGTCTTGTGGGCCAGAGGGGGAGGAGGGCATCAGTGGTTTGGCCGCAGGGGCGTGCCTGTGATGAGGTGTGTATTATAGGCTACCTAAGAGACCGTGGTGTGGAGGAGCGGGGAGGAAGGAGACAGAAAGGGACCCAAGAACCGGAGGCTAAAAGGGTGATGGCAGACACACGGGAGACACATGCAAGAGAGGCAGCAAGGCTGGGACCCCAGGGAGGCTGGGGTAAGATGCCCTGGAGGAGGACATGGCTGGAGGCTGCAGGGAACGTGGCTCCGCATGGAAGTCGAGGCATGCAGTTGGTCCTTCAGGACTGGTGACGCTCCGTGCGACACTCAGTGAAGACCTCAAGCCACTGGGGACCGGGTGGGCTACCAGGCTGGAGATTTGGGTTGTCAGACTTAGCCAATGGGCACTCGGTTCAATTTGAACGTTAGATACACAGTGAATGACTTTTAAAATACTTCTTATGGTAAGTATGTCCCGTGCCATATCTGGGGCAAGAAATCTTTTTAAACTATAATTACATCTCAGATATGGCACAGGACATACTCCTACTAAAATACGGTCATTCACTTATCGGACTGTTGAACTGGATGTCCTCTATCTGATCTGGTGACCCTACCTGCGAGGTGCCAAGGTAGAGGGCTCTGCACCCCGACCCACCTTCCCCTGGCCTGCCAGGCCATGCTATGAGCTGGACATGGGTTTTTTTAATTACTAAACCTGGGATGTCGCAGGCAAACTGGGATGAGTGGGTCACTCTAGGCTGAACAGATGTAGCCTGAATTGAGTTTTGAGAATCTTCTGACCCTTCTGCCACCTCCGGGGCGCCTTCCGTTGGGGCTGGGGATGCGAGCACCTGCGTGCACTGGGGATCTCAGCAGGCCAGGGGTGCACACCCCAGCCACCCCTCTGGGCAGCCTCCCATCTGCACCGCGCCGTCTGTTGCCTCGGCTGTGCGGAAGATTCTCAGCCCTTACTGGAATTTTCCTTTGCTTTGCATTTTTTTTGTCTTGAACATTTGCTGCTGATTTAGTCCCGTTTTAACATTCTGTCTGGTCGAGCTGTGGTCCTGTCTCCAACTCCTCTTCTTCCAGTCCCTGCCTTTCCTTCCTCTCTGTTCTGTGGAGTCTGACCCCCCCCCCCCACGGGCTGCTTATCAGCCGACGGCGCCCGCGGGCCTGCACTTGGCCCCCGCGTCTCCCGACGCTGAATCCCAATGCTGTTCCTCTGCCCAGGCCCGTGTGGGAAGATGTGCGTGAGCGAAGAAGCAAGCTGGGCTCATTTACAAGTTTTCTTCATTTGCACCACCTCCGTTGGTACAAAAGATGTTTTTTTTTTTTTCTATAAAAAAACCGCAGCAAACATGTCAACAGCGCCTTAGACGAAGACAAGTTCACGCTCGGCCGTCTCTGCCGTCGCCGTCCCGGCCCCGGTGCCCGAGGCGCCTGCGCAGTGACCGAGCGGAGGCAAAGAACTGGGCAGCTCGTGGTCGGACGCAAAGCCTGGAAGACACACGGTGAGCAGCAATAGGAAGGAGCGGGGGTGACACGGAAGAGCAACTCGCGATCCACCATCAAGTAGGGTTTGCTCGCAGTCTTGTTTACGACTTTCGGCTGCGTGTGCGCCTCCAGGAAGAGCCGGAGACCGGCGGGCGAATCCTTCCCGAGTCCCAGCGGGCGGCGGGGGTGCTGGACCCAGTGGCAGAGCCTGAAGACAGCCCGATCACTTGCCCAATAAGAAGCGTTAGACACCACGTCTAGACGTCATTATTTTGGCCCTGAGCCAAAGGAAGCATCTAAGGCCTTTATAAAGGACAGATGTCCCGTACAGGGACCGTGCTGGGCACCACCTGTCCAGCGGGTCTCCAGCCTGCGGCACAAACACTTCCGCACTGACAACTGAGTTTCGGTTGAGTGACTGACAATCAGCCTTCACTTGCAACAAATAATGAGCATGACTTTCTAAGTGTGTCGGTGGCCCCAAACCATCTGATAGCTTTTACCAGCTCTCGAGCGGTATATGTATAGTATCGCTGCTGTTTATGACACTTGGACTTGTGCAGAGCGAAGTGCGTGTCTGGAACGGAGTGGCGAGTTCATGCATTAGATTTAATGCCCGGAAACAAAGCATTTGTTTAGCTTTTTATTCATCATGGCACAAGACAGAACTTTAAGAAACACCACGGAAAATGTCACTGCCGACATGAAAATTAAGAGTAGCATGTTTCATAAAAAATTCTTCTTCTATAATACACATTCCCTTACGAAGTGAAAAAAAAAAAAAATCTCGTAAAATACTGAAGCGAATCGCCACCTGCTGGTCAAAAATGGTTTTGCGGTTGAAAAACTTGAAACTACTGAAGTATGTAGTAGGAGCATTTTACGATACACACAAAATTACCGAAGAAAACATGTCCTCGGCCTTTGGCGCGATGTAAGTACAAAGCTGGAGTTTTTGTCCAAACGTGACTTACTTTACAAAGCTTTGCTTATAATTTGGTTAATACTGATTATGGGGCAAAAGGAAAAACTTTTGTTCTGTAATTTGAATACTCTGTTTGGATGCTTAAACGCTTTATAGTTGGATTCCAGTTTGTAGTTTTTGAAAAATACATAAAAATTATATATAAATATATATTATATATGGTCTATATAAAATTGAATTTGATCTAAAATGGGAAGGACAACTTCTTAATTATTCTTTCTTTGTCAGGCACGGCCTTTCTCTTGTTCGATTAACTGAATCCTTTCTAAACAGATTCTAAAAATATATTCCATAATGTATCAAATTTAATATCTTCCTTAAAACATATTCAATATGAAAAAGCATTCAGTGACTACGTTTTCTTTTGCATCTCATGACTATATAAAAATATGGCTTGGCATACTCTGTTTTGTTTTGTTAGTGTTTTTCCTAGGCATTGAAGGAAGGGCTGTCCCCAGCTAAAAAGCTATGGCAAAAGCACAGAAACCTGCTTGTGCATATTCTAGAACATTCTATAGAATCTCATTACTCAGTATAAGTGAAGTGATTTTTAAAAATTGTTCCTTCTGTTTCTGTGAATATATCATATACGATTATCATACAGAATCTGTTACAGAATATACAACAGTCAAAACTGAAGTCACATAAATACAGTTAAGCTATATCAAAGCAAGGGTTTTATCTTATACAAAGCCAACGCGAGTAGTTTTTCGGTTGGATATCACCATCCGTTTTTGTTTTCGTTTTCTCCTAAGGCTGGCTATGCAATAGAAGTTTATTATAAATGGCAAGGGTACTAGTGCTCTCTATCTTTAAGTGAGCTGGGTTTCTCTCGTGTTATTTTTTTTTAAAGTGTTAAAGAAGAAAAACCAGCAAGTGTCCAATTGTCCAACACCAACTTTTTCCCCTACGGAGTGAAAGAAGGCTGTCTGGGCCGTGGGGGTGTGCGCTTGGGTGGGCTCATACCAGCGTTTCCGGGAGGGCATCGGGGTTGTCGGTCGATAAGAGCTCCCAGATCTGCCACCGCTCTCTCTGCCAATCCAGCCAGTTGGGGTCACCCAAAGTCTTACTGTTCTGATCGCTGGCGGAAGTGGAGTAGGCGCTGCTCAGTTTTTGCTCAGCGGCTTGCTGCTCTCGCTCGGCTGTTTGGCTTCCCTCTTCCAACGCTGTTCTGGAACCTTCTTCTGGCCTCTGAGGCCTCCACAAGAGCGGCTCTGCTGGCTGGTGGGATGACGCTACAGCTTGCTTCCCGGGACCAGGATACGGAGGCGGAGGCCTCTTGTCACGCTTCTCACTCCCTCGAGGTCTCTGGTGCAAAGGCTTGGCTCTGCTCTGCAGCCAGACCACATCGAGCTCACTCTCAGTGAGGTCTTCGGCGCTGCTCAGAGTCAAATACTGCTCTGACTTCGGTGTGGCCTGCTCACACCTTCTGCCGCCGCCCTGGATGTGGGGCGTGCTGCAGACGCGCGACTCAGGAGGGCAGGCCCTGCACTCCACGATGGTGGCCGTGGTCTGAGTCCTCCGAATGGCCTGCAGGCCACCTTCCAGTTCTGTGGGGCTCCCCTGCCCTCGGGGCCAATTTGGGGACAGGTTCCCTTGAGAAAGGGAGCATGGCCCCGGTCGGAGGGCACTGCTCTCAAAAAGGTCTCCATAGGAACCTGGAAGCCGGAGAGAAGGGCGAGAAATGGAGTTAGTTTGTAGAATCCCTCCTGGGATGTGTCCTGCTATTTCCTTCCCACGGCCACCTTCAAAAATTGAGAAAGCACAGGGCACTCCTCCCGCTGCCTAAAGTAAAACATGTCCTAGGAAAGGAAATGACAAATCACGCTTTGCTATTGGCACAATTCACGGAGCAGCTCCAGATCCGGATGTCAAACTAGATTCAATAGTCCTTGTCACTAATTTGTTTCAGGAAAGGCCCCTTCCACGTGGCTTCTGAACCTGGAAGGTAAAGAAAGTGTTCTCTTCTCGTTCGGTGCGATTTGCAGTCCTGAGGAGACACCAACGATAATGCTTTGATGTCTCCACCATGTCAGTAAAAGGTGTTGGAATAAACGAACTGAACCTAAAATGCCCCATCTCGGGCCAGAAGGTAATGAAGACAGCAGCTGCTGTGTAGACCCCACCGCCACCAGTGTGGGAAAGACTGGCCCCGTCCTCCCACTTATTAAAAAGCAGGCAGGGAAAGAGAAGAAGATCATTTTGCGCAAGAGATATGAGCATTTGAACAGGGACTGAGCAGAGTTGAAATAGCAGAAGGAAATGGAGCAGAACATCTTGGAATAGTTTATCCTTGGGGGAAAAGGTAGTAAAAGCACTTCGTAGGATACAACGCAATGTGGTTACGTAATGGGTCAGTACTAAACTCAGCTGGCTTAGAGGCCGCTAAAGTAAAGATGCACCGAGCTTTAAAAATGGAATATGGGCGGGGGCGCCTCGGTGGCTCAGTCCGTTTAAGCTGCCGACTCTTGATTTCGGCTCAGGTCAGGATCCCAGGGTCGTGAGATCGAGCCCCGCATCAGGTTCCGAGCTTGGCGCGGAGTCTGCTTGGGATTCTCTCTCTCTCTCCCTCCGCCCCTCCCCCTGCTTGCTCTCTCTCTCTAAATATAAATAAATAAAATCTTTAAAAAAATAAAAATAAAAAATAAAAAAATAAAAAACACCAGCTTGGGAAAGTTCAGCTAATTAATAGAGAAACTGGAAAATAATGGTGAGAAAGAAATGCAAATGAAAATAATAAATACAATTTTGTTTTCTTTTTTAAAAGATTTTATTTATTTGAGAGAGAGAGTGTGTGCGCATGAGCAGGGGGAGGGGTAGAGGGAGAGGGAGAAGCAGGCTCCCCGCCGAGCAGGGAGCCCGATGCGGGGCTCGATCCCAGGACCCTGGGATCACGGCCTCAGCAGAAGGCACACACTTAACGACTGAGCCACCCGAGTGCCCTCAATTTAGCAAAAATGCAAACCCAATGATGTGCAGCGCCGGCACCGCATGTTGAAACGCCCCGGACGACTGCACCGAGGTGGGCGGGGAAGGGGCTGTACCTCTGGGTGCTTGGAAAGGTGCATAATATTTGGACCCACTGCCCTATTCTGGATGTGTAACTTGCTTTCCAAAATTTTGTGAATCTATTAATCGTTGAAAATACAAAACAAAAAGTACGTGAAAGAGGTTCCTGACAGCATAACTTATTACAACGATGACAAAAAAAAAAATGGGTTGTAAACTATGAGTATGCACTCTGGAATACTACGTGGCCCTTAACAATAAAAATGGCAAATAAGTGGGAAATGCAAGTTAAACAGATGATACCAAGTTGCACGGACAGAATGACGGTAGCTATGTTTAAAAACCCTTGCAAAGGAAGTGAAATGAAATATAGTGAAAGACTGATGTATTTTGGCAGAAAGGCTAAGTATAGCTTGATCTGGTTTCCCCCCTATTTTCAGCATTTTCCAAATAATGCTTGGCAAGTAGTAATACGACAGTAAGGCAAAAATTAAAGAATACTAAGTTTAAAAGTAAATGCAATAAACGGTCTTGAAAAGATAATATGTCACCTGTCATTCCTGGGTCTTTGGAACCACTTTTTAATGTTGAATGCCAAGTTCCCCAGATATTGAAAGGCTCCTCTGACATATCTAGGAAAAAGTGTATAGAGAAAGGTATGTCACTCACAATGAAAGGTGAAGAGCAAAACTCAAGAAACCAGTATTTTCGTAACAGCGCCACATTCAAGACTGTGGTGGATACAAGACAGAATATGACGCATGCCTGCCTTTCAGGGGCTTATCCCATTTGGGGTTTACAAAAAGGCTTCCTCTCTAATGGTTGTGGTACCCAGAATCAGGCCCCCCAAAGATGCCTGTGCCACGATCCTCGGAACCTGTAAAGAGGTTATGCGCCAAAGGGACTTTACAGGTGTGATGAAATGATTGAGTCTTGAGATGAGAAGATGATCCTGGATTATCTGGGCGGGCCTGATGCAATCACAAGGGTCCTTATAAGGGGGAAGGTGGAAGAGAAGATGCTACATTGCTGGCTTTCAAGGTGGAGGAAGGGCCATGAGCCCAAGAACACAGGCGGCCTCTGGAAGCTAGAAAAGGCAAGGGAAGAGATTGTTCTTTAGAGCCTCCTGAGGGAATGCAGCCCTGCGGACCCATTTTGGATTTCTGAAGTCCCAAACTGTAAGATGATAAATGCATGTGTTGTTTTGTCTTTTTAAAAATTTTATTTATTTATTTGAGAGAGAGAGAGCCTGGGATGTGATCATAATGAGTATTTCTCGAAGCCAAAGTCTACCGGGCGCTTCCCGGTGGCAGCCATTCAAATGCACTCTCTCCTTTAATTCCCAGGAGATGCCCTGAGTCCACTTTAGAGGTGAGGCCAGCGGCGGAAGGAGCAGCTAAGAACTGCACGTGGTTATGGAGCGAGGACTGTCGAGCGCTTCCTACGTGCCAAGTTGCGGGTTGAGGACTTTACATGGATTAGCTGGTTAAGCTCTATGAATGAATACGGCTGTCTTTCCTAGTTTTCATACAAGGAAGAAAGGGGACTCCAAAAAACTCAATCTTTCCCACGAGGTCCTGCAGCTTGAAAGTGGCAGCATGGTTACTGACTCCAAATCAAGCGCTCTTGTCATGGGATACTAACATGACTTGTTTCTTTTCTTTTCTTTTTTTCTTTAAGATTTTATTTATTTATTGGACAGAGAGAGAAAGAGCACAAGCAGGGGGAGCGGCGGGCAGAGGGAGAGGGAGAAGCAGGCTCCCTGCTGAGCAGGATCCCCCGAATGTGGGATTCGATCCCAGGACCCTGAGATCATGACCTGAGCCAAAGGCAGATGCTTCACTGACTGAGCCACCCAGGCGCCCCTAACACGACTTGTTTCTAGTTCCCTCGGGGTGAGGTTATTTCCAGGGAGAAAGTTACGCTTAGGTAGGATTGCTCAGCCGCTGCACCGGTGATATTTGGGGCCGGATCTTTCTCTGTGTGGGGCCGTCCTGTGTGCTGTGGGATGCTGAGTAGCAGCCCTGGGCTTTACTGTCTACACAGCAGTAGCACCCCGTCCTGGGCTGTGACAGCCCCAAACGCCCCCAGACATTGTCAGATGTCTCCCTGGATACAAAATCGAGGACCACAGTGTTAGAGTTGGCCGGGATATCGAATGGACAGAAAGAACAAAGATGTGCTTTAGTCCACCTGCTAATTAGAGCTAATGTGTATCTTAGCCTACCTGCTAAGAAACCACGAAGCAAACACACTGATCCTGGGAAGAAAGAATCAAGCTTTCTTAGTGGTAAGTTGTCTAGTAATCTCTCTTTGAATTTGTATTTAGAGACCCAAATATGCCATGCCTTTCATAATAGCAAAAGTCTCTTCAGACTGCCTTTTTTGTTGCTGTTATTGCAGAGAATATTGCATACAGAAAATGTGTCACTAATTTAAAAGAGCAGAAACTAGAGATCATCTATATGCATCAGAAAGGGAGAAAGGGAATAGTCAGAAATCTATGATACATCGATTTAATGGGAATATATAGTGGCCATGAAGAATGTTAGCAAAATGGAAAATGTCAATGATACGATTTTAAGTAAAATAAGCTGAATTCAAAAGCAGCTATGCTTTGAAAACAAATATATCAAATTAGGGATGCACCTGGACAAGGACTAGAAAAAATAAAGTTTCACATTTTACTTTTTTTAAAGATTCTATTTATTTATCTGAGAGAGAGACAGACAGAGATGGCAAGAAGCGAGCATGAGCAGGGAGGAGAGAGAGAAGCAGGCTCCCGCTGAGCAGGGAGGCCGACGCAGGGCTCCATCCCAGGACCCTGGGATCACGACCTGAGCCGAAGGCAGATGCTTAACTGACTGAGCCACCCAGGCGCCCCAAGTTCCACATTTTAAAAATAAATTTTACGCTTGAGGGGAACATGGGTTACTGTTTTCATTACAATTTTTAAAAATTATTTTTTGACATGAATATTTGTAAAATAAAAATAAATATGCTATGATTTAGAACACCCCCCCCCCGAAAAAAAAAACCCATCAAAAAACAGCCCTTTCAGGGTGTCTGTTTGGGTTAAGTGATACATGTAGGATAAGAGAGCAAGAATTTGTACTGTGTCTTCCACTTATTACTCAGAGCGTCCTGCTGAGTCCTGGCACTGAGGAATTACCCTGTGGAGGGAAAGAGCAGAACCAAACATTCAGTGGTCAAATAAATTTGGGAAAAACTGCAAACCACACTCTCCTTTCCATTGTGCGAATTAATGGTGCCCATTAGCACTTTAAAGAGTTTGAGAAATTATACAATAGAGAAACTATTAGCTTGGTTAACCCAGCATTCCCCAAATGTATTTGACCACGGAACCCTTATTTTGCTAAAAAAACATAAAAATAAAAATCTTAAATCTCCCATGGAGACCTCTTTGGAACATGATGTCTCTTTATATAGTGGGTTCAGCTTGTCCTCTTTATAGAAGTAGCAGCAATAATTGGGTGACATGTTAGACTAGCAAAGATGCACCCAAACTCACTGGCCAGGACATATCAAATTCCTCAGATGCTCAGGGGAAGGATCAGCTGGGAACATCAGTGGCTCTCTGGGCATGAGACTGCTTCCCAGATGCCCCGGTCAGCAGGGAGCCTCCGAGACCATGACTGGGCTCGCCCACCACACCTTCCTCTTCCTAGAGCAGGAAGTCAGTAAATGTCACAGAATGACAGAAACATGAAACAAGGAAGAGGCGAAGAGACGGTCCAAGGGCCCGCACCATGCCACCTGCAATCAGAGTCACTGATGTGGCCCGCGCCAGCCAGGTTCCAGTTACCTTTGCCAAGCCTTGGTCCAGGAGAACTCTCCCTTGATTTCGACGATGGCAAGTGGCTCACCAGCACATACTGCTCCGGCCCTTTGTAAAGCTTCTCCGAGCCCCCCGGGGCCGCGTCCTCTTGCATAGCCAGCAAGGAGCGCTCAGACAGCACTGGGGAGTTGTTGTCATAAGGGGAGAGGTCTCCGCTGGAGGCCTTGTTGGAGTCGGTGGACGAGTGCCTTCCTCCCACAGAAAAGGAAACTTCCGATCGCAACATGTCAGGGCTTCTGGTGCAAGAAGACAATGGCAAGTGCGTGAGTGTGTTAACACTTAGTGACCAGATTCAAACAATACGACCGTTACACAAAAGACAGGCGGAGAATGCATGGGCACAGGGGCTGAAACGAAAAGACCTTCGGAGCCATGTTCCCAGACTTGTACGGCAATAACGGGAAGGCGTTTCCCCGACATGGCCGGCAGAGGGCAGTGAAACCCCACAGTTGTTACGGAAACTGTCAAGGCGGAGGGAGGAGGGGAAGGATGAAACAGACTTGGATCCCTGCATTCTCCGCTGGGCATCGCTGAAATGCCTGTCGCGTTAATCCCGTCTCCACTGGGAAAGTCAAGTCTGAGGCTCCCTATCTTTTAAGTAAGGCAAAACTGGTGGATAACTCTTTTACGTTCCTCAATATCCTGATTTTAAAATAAGTCACATAAAACTACGACTGAAACTTTACAAGAAGTTCATTATGGCTTTACGGGTAACGTCTCTTCCCCCTGCCCAAATACTTGATGTGACTAAATCCATCTTGCCTGTGATGACGACTCTGGATGATGATGGTGATGATGCTTCTGGTGGGAATAACAGTCTCACGTACAGAGGCCAACGAGACAAATATATGACCATCACTAGCGTTCACTGTATTTTAATACTCTAGTGCTTTCACAGAGTAATATAAAACAGGCTAATTAGCATATGCAGTATGTTTTCTATGTGCATGAGTTGTCACAGCAACAGAAATAGCAGTGAAAATGCGAGAGGAACAGGAAAATGAGAACGTCAGCAACATGAAACGAGTGTTGGAAGTCTTACCTGGGAACATCTGCATTTTCTACCTTCCTCAGAACAGTGGCCCTGACATCTTAAAGGGAAATGATCACAGAGTGATTAAAAGTTCCAGAACCTATTTCTGTCTCTCCCCCACAACCCTGCTTCATTTCTCTATTACTAGTCTTTGCTTTCTTCTGCTTTCATTCTTCAAAACAAATCCTCTGGGATCTTAAAGAAGGTAAACACATGCCTGAGCAATCTTTTCCTAACTAGCTGGTTGTGTGCACGCAGCACGGAGGACGGGGGACGCGCACTCACAGGGGACCTAGCTTAGTCTCGGGTTTCCAGCGCGCGTTAGCGTCCAGGAGAAAAGCATTTCAGCATCTGTGACATGCCTCGCCTGTTACTGACGCAGCCAGGGGCTCGAGCACTTTTTGCTGAGGCAATTTCTTACCCACGTGGAATAAACAAGTCCTTTCCTTGTCTCCTCTTTAAACCGATGACAGACAATCTTATGGGAAAAGAGCCAGAGAACCACCATGAGGATGATTTTCCAGAGACGTTAGGCCTCCAGTGAATGAAGGAAAACTCAAAAGAACTTATTATTTCTGCTGGAAGGGGGGGGGGGGGGAGGGAGGAAACTAACCTCCATATCTAATTCAAGGGGGGAAGTCCCCCTAATTCTAGCAGAGGGAAACACAAAGCAAAACACATGGACACTTGTCTGTCATGACTTTGACTCCAGTTGAGGAAGCTATACTACGAAAATAAGAAAAACTGAATGTGTTGAACAGGTTGCTCAGCTTAGAATCAGGGTTCGGGCCAGGGCTAGAAATTCTATGACTGGGCCCATTTCCGTTGTTCTCCCCGTTTAGTTAATGGGTTTCCCCAGTCATTAATGAAAATGTCTCTGTCTACCCAGCAAGAATAAGTCATGGTGTTATATCCATAACAGCGGGGCCAGAAAGCCTTCCTTTATGGGATGTTTTAAAGAGAGCCAAGTCAATTCATTAGCCAAAACAAAATAGCCATCAGGGCTACGAATGCTTTTTTGCTCCCTCCCATTGGGAGGAGAATGTCGGAAAGGTATTTTCACTCACGGAGACCCCAATTACTGTCTCGTGTCTTGTTCATCTGTCTTGAAGAACAGAGAGAATACGTTCAGCAAAACGTGACAAGTTGCAGATTCAGCCGACAGGTGCGTAAAGAAAGGTACCCTGCGGGAGAACTGCATCGCGTCTCAGCACTGGGAACATCTATCTGGGTTTCTGCCGAGCAAGTCGGTGATTCCCCCCCTCCAGTGGACGCGTGCATCGCGTCACAAATAACATAGGTCTCTCTGCTAAGGCTGCGAAAGGCTCCCGGGCGCGGGGCTCTGCTCGGGGGCTCGGGGCTCGGGATGCAGGAAGCCTGTGGGCGCCGCTTGCGCTCCCGCCCCAACCTCATCCTACCTTCTGGCTCGCTCTTCCCCCTGCTTTCCTTTCCCTCGCCTCGCCTCTCAAATTGCTCACTACGACATTGTTCCACTTACATATTTCTGTCAGCTGCTTCAATACCCTCTCTTTCAGGACTGGTGTACAGACAGGGAAAGCGCACGCACAGGAATTATTGGGGGCACGGAAAAGTCTTCATGAGAACATTTAGTGTGCTTAACCCAAACAGAATCAAACAAAGAACAATCACAACAGTCACAAAAATCACCGAAGCTGCCACGCGATCTTCCTTCCTTGGCTCTGGTGGAGAAGAGGCGACAGAGGAGGAGGTGGAGGGCCACTGTCCCTCTCCTCCGTTCTTTGGGGAACATGGCCGGGGGAACTTGCTGGAAATGCAAATTCTCCAGCTCCATTCTGGGCCTATTGACGGGACTGGCTATAACATGTGGGGCCCCCAGGGGAAAAACTATTAAGAATTTCAAGGTGGTCACAGCAGATCATCAAGCCAAACGTGGGCTCCTTCTCTGTGGAGGTCCTGCGCAGCCGCCCGGTCACAGACCACGAGGCTGGCTTTGCCCGTTGAAAGGGCATCTGGGAGCAGGGCTAGCAAACTGTGTTTTAAAAAGCCCTCCAGGTAAGTGTGCTTCGCGGGCAAGTTTGAGAACCCCCACGCCGAAGCTACCTTCCCTCCCTCATCCATAGACAGGACAGCAGGCTGAGGCTCCCAGGGAGCCAAACTGGGAAGGAAACACAGACAGTGGCCCAAACCTCAGCACTGGCTGACAGAGGGGGTAAGCGTGCTGGTCCTGACCTTGACGTGGCTGGGGCCAAAGCTGAATAGAAGGTGTGCCCATCCCAGCCAGCTCCGGTCAGCCGGACCCAGATAACTGACTGTAGTTTGGTTGTGGGTCAGAACGCATTAAGGGGACAGGGAGCAGGAGAGGTCGACCTGCCTTTCTCTGCTCTCCTGGCTCATTCTCCTAAGTCAAGCCACCGAAGTGACGACATCTGGGGCACCAACCAGGGGAGAACCTGGAGGAGGTGGCTAAAGCTAATCCCTGAAGGTAGAGGCAGAGGCCTGTCTCCCAGTCGACACAGGCCACGAACCTCCTCAGGGTGGCTGGGCTCACAGCCAGGAACACAAGCAGACGGGGCTGTCCAAGGAGAGGTGATGCCTTCCTTTCCCAGCCACCCAGCACAGCTTAGTGACCAAAGAGGCTATGGTTTGCGACCCCATGGCAAGCCGCTTGTGAAGTGCACGGATGTGAAATGACCCCTTGGCCTGCGACAAGGGTAAGAGCTGGTGCTCACCCGGAGCTCAGGCAGTACGGTGGACATTGTGCTAATAAGCACTGCCAACAACTCTCCTCGCTCCTGACGACGGTCTAGAGCTGAGCGGAAGACACGAGGACATCACGTGTCTTTCTAGCAGCCGGGGCAGTGGGGCTCGAGACCCTTCTCAAATTTATTTGATAAATAGTATGCAGTCTTACTGCTACGTGCTATACTCGGAGTCGATGGCCCTCGTAAATGCTTGAGCTATTTCCTAGCTGTCATTTCATCTTCCCAGCCGAGGTCGGTAAGGCGGTGGCCACATTTGCCTAAGAACCCATGTCCGGAAACTGAGCTTTCCACACGAGAGCCTGCCAGTTAGTCAACGAAACCAAACTATTTTATTCACTTCTCAGGACTCTCACTGACAACGTAGGCAGTTCCAAGGTTAAAAAAAAAAAAAAATGGGTGGCATGCCATGGCTTTATCATTAAATCTACTGGAAACAAAACCAGAACCCCTACTTTGGGTATCACTGAAAGATGAGACGAGCGGCCACCACCGCCTTCACTAACATTCGCCTCGAGGACGATTCGACTCTAGGCAGACCATTTTCAGTTCAGTGCTGCAAGTCAAGGTAATAAAAGATTTGTATTTCTTTATAGAAAATATTGAACCGGGGACTCACTAGATGACGAATAGTCTGCAAGCAGGTAGTGGGCTCTCTCTGTCTTGGGATTTAGTGGATGGAGGCTGGGAATGGTGAGTGGCTAGCTAACCAGTTGGCATGGGCTTGCCTCCACGAATGGAGGGCTTTTCTCCACAAGACCTGACAACCCCAGGACCATGCACGGCAGGCGCGGCCAGTCTCAGCTAACCAACCAAGCATGAGATGGACATGGAGAGAGCACATCACTTTCTCACCCTTCGGTGATCCCTCCAGGTCAGGGGGTTAAGATGCCACTGGCAGGGTACTGTGGGCGGGCCTGCCCTGCAGCTGGAGGCACAGAACTTGTTCTGCGGATAAATGGAAAACTCTGGTTCAATCCACGGATGTGGCAGCCCAGCCCCTTGCCGAGCTACCCCAGTGAGAAACATCCTTGGAGACGGCAAGCTTGTGTTGGCTTCATCCTTGGCTTAATCGTTCAGCTGAGAGACCTCAGTCTGTTGGAACCCAAAGCACATAACCATCTCCGACACGATTCAGTGCCCGGGGAGGGGAGTCCAGCGCCACAACAACTCAGGATTTAGGGAGGATTTTCACAGGAATCATGCTCAGTTCTGCAAAGCAGCCCTTACGCAGACAAAGGCACCCCCCTCGAAAGAGAAGCTGACAATGGAGCCAAACTCCCCACCAGGAGATGAGGCTGGCACCCTGGACATTAAGACTTACCCAGGGCTTTGGTGAAATTTCTCCCCTCCCTTTTAGCTCTTATGGATTCCCTCCTAATAGCCGTGGCACGTGAAGGCATTTAGGACAGGGGGAGAGAAAACGATGCTGGCTTTATTCTCTCTCCTTTTTTTTTTTACAGTATGCCTGATAAAACATCTTCGAGTTAATATATTCCAAGTTTGTAAAGAAGGTGTGGATCATAAAGGCGCTGGAAGAAAGAGGTGATGTGATAAATTCTCCCTCCATTTTGAATTGGCTTTTCATAGAAGGCGCATTCAGACTTTTTGGAATTTTTCATTAGGGAATTCCCTATTCCACATACATTTTCCCTAAAATTGTCTGGCTGAAAAGGCTTTCTCGAACAGCGTTGGGGGGGGGGCGGGGGGGGCGGGGGGCGGGTGTTAATTCTTCATTAATTTCCAAAATGCTGGAACAGAATGACAGCTGAGGCCAGAGTTACTGCCAGTCAGTAGGATTCATTACTGTTATACTACACCGATAAAGTCCGATTTCTTATCTCTGAAAATTTCCTGAGAACTTTCTTGACTTTACAAATCCTAGTGAAAGGAAAACTGAAATTATAGTCCATCTTGTAATGCTCCATGGTTTTGTGGAAGAAGACATTTTCAGTGACAGTCTCTGAAAGATTAAAATAAATTATCTACCTGATATTTATTGGATAATTTAAATGTGATGCCTTGAAATTATGAGAAAGCCTAACGCTCCTCCATCATGAAGAAGGTGGATTTTTTTTATTCACTGGGAGGAGAATCCAGTTCAATAAAACAATTACTTTTCAGTTCTGAAATGCTATCCTTTGAGATGACTATGAGGCTCCTTCCACAGTTTTGATTGGCTGGTCACCAGTTTTGCTACATTGGGGGGCAATTTCAGTAAAAACTTTGTGAAGGCCATGAACAGAATTAAATACAATGAAATTTAAAAACGTACACCTATAGATTTGGTTCATCCGTACTGGCTTTCTCCCCAAGTGCAGTTAAATCTATTTGGATTGTATTTCCAGAATACAGGAAGGAAAATGCTCTACTTAGCCTTGTATAGCACATGGGTATACCATATGGGTAGACAAGGCTTTATGTAACTTTTAATGGTTAGGTTTTTTTCCCCCAGAACATTAAAGCAGTTGAAAAACACTGAAAAATTGAAAGGCTGGCACATTAGAATTTACAACATTATATTAGGTTTAAATGCTTCATTTGTGTCCACACAGAATTGTATTATTTAGTTCAGGCTAACTTAATTAAAACTTACTTAGGGTTGTCACTTGGTCAGGAGA
Organism: Mirounga angustirostris; assembly: GCF_029215605.1. Lineage (NCBI taxonomy): Eukaryota > Metazoa > Chordata > Mammalia > Carnivora > Phocidae > Mirounga > Mirounga angustirostris. Next base: position 7,919,726 of record NW_026991719.1, read on the forward strand.
AATTGTCAAACACAGCAGTTCTCTTGGTTGAAAAATAAGATAAGCAAAGCAGTACATTTTCCAAGCATCACTGATGGGTTTGTCTCCATGGAGGGCAGCCTATACATTTTGCCTTTGGCTTCAGGCTCCAGTATGGCTTGGCATGGTACTAGTCTTCTAAATTTTTTAAAATATTTTCTTCAGCATAGATTTTTGGTGTCAACTTTGAGTTTTAAAAATATGCCATGTTGATGTTGTTCAGTTTGATGCCTGAGTGTTTGGCACACCCTTCACTTTGGCACCTACGTGAGCGCCTCACTCTCCTCGCCCTACCCCCAGCCCTGCTACTGGCGGGACCTTGCTCTGTTGCAAATACCCGCGCTCAACATGCCTTGTCCTTTTCGATTTGCCTTGCACTCTCATCCCCTATCTCCTTACATCCCTAAATCAAAGGAGGGGGATCTATTTTGAGTGTTTGTGAAGAAAAGAGCATATAACTCTAATAAATACTCCAGACAAGCAATGAAAAAACTGGAAGTCTTGCATTGTTAGTAATATAAATCTCTTCTAATCTCCCTTTGGTATTCCGTTTTGGTTGAAGCCAAAAATGTCAGTGGACAAGCACAAGAAAAAATAACGAATCCTCCTTTCACGGCCCCAATTCTGTAGTCGCACAAGAGAAAAACTCAAATGAAAATAAAACCTTAAATTCCCAAATATCACGAAATGTTTGCTCTTTCCAAATGGAAATTATCATAAATATGTTCTTGTTCTTGGTTCTACACCCTTTCGAAAACTCACGTTTCCATTCCCAATTCAATCTTGTGCCATTGCCACGTGCGACACGGGAACCGAACGCTTTATCTCGGTATGTACACTGATGGCAAAGAACAGAAGCTTCAGGAACAAAACCCAAAGGGTCGGAGGAGAATCACAAGGAAAATCAACCATGCATCACTGCACTCAGGCCTGCGTTTCAGGAGCTCCCGCTGCTTCCCGCTCGGCGGGTGTCCCCATAGTCCTTACTTCTCTTACTCCTACTCTCCACCTTGTAGCTGAGTCTTCACTCACTCAAGACTTCAAAACAAGAAATCTGTCCATGCCCACTGTGCCACGGCTCGCCCAGGCCTCTGCCTCACTTCCTGCAAACGTGCGATCGCCTCCCATCCTCCCCGGTTCTCCCCGGGCTGGTCGCCTTCCCACATCTGTGTCTTTCTGCCTGTGTCTCTCTGTTCTAGAATCGAAGCCACCCTCTTGCTGCCAAGGGGATCAGGCCTGTACAGGTGGGCTTTGCCTTTAGACACCGCCACGGTTTAAGGTTGACGGTTCTCTCTTGTGTCATATTGCCTTCATAGGTTACTCTCTCGCAGTGGATAGAAAGGTAGAAAGTAGCGACACCAAAGTCTTTGGTAAGTGGTTGTAAATGAACAAAATGGCGCAGTTCGAAGTAACATGATCGTAATCACTAACATTCGTTAAGCATTTATTAGAAACCAGATACTATTCTCACAGCGTAACAATTCTGTAAAGTTGGTGCTGCTTTTTAATCTCTGGTTTGCAGGTGAGGGAACTGAGACAGAGAGGGATGAATCTATTTACCCAAGACCACAGCTCGAATAGCAGTGGAAAAGGAATTCCAACTCAGGTCATCTGGCTCTGGATCCGAACGACAACCCCTTCATCGTGCCCACAGCCAGCGGACACAGTTACTATTCTGTCCAGGCCCTGCGTCAAGCTTCCCAAATGTCTAGACCTGTTGACCCCTCTCCAGTCTTCAAAGTTCACTGCAGATCCTTGCTCTTCTCAGAAGCCACCCCCGAGACTACAGGTCACACCTCTTTCTCGTCTCCAAATTCCAAGTGGATTTATGGTCTGGGGTGTTGGTTTCCTCCCTTTGTCAATACAAAGACCACTTTTTAATGTCAAGAATCACCCACCTCAAATATAGGAGTTGGTGATGGCAAATCTGTAGTATCTAATGTGCTGGATCTAAGCCAGAGGTTCTTGCTGGGCCTGCTCCATTGACTCACAGGGGGAGATTTAAGAAATCCTAATGTCCAGACTGTACCCTAAAACAACTGAACACGATCTCTAGGGGTGGCACGTAGGCATAGTAATTCTTCGAGCTCCCCAGGGGATTCAAGTCTGAGAACCAATGGCCCAGCACCAACCATCCTGCCCTCCGCGACACACTTGATAACATGCTTCATATTATTTTTATCCTTGAAGGCCTCCTTCAACAGGTCTGCCAACTCTGGGAGGCGAGCACATGCCTTGATATTTTAAACTTTCGCTACTCAAAGTGTGGACCACGGACCAGCAGTATCACGGCAATGCCTGGGAGCTTGCTAGAAAGGCATATTTTCAGACTCTCTTCCTCAGATGTACCGACTAGATCTCCTGGTGATCCGTATACACAGTAAGCTTTGAGAAGCATGGGCGTAAAGTATGAAGACATTATCTATAGCTCAAGGGGTAGGACTCTCAAGCCTCAGAAGACAACTCAAATTAAAGAACTATTTCTTTATGTATTTTTACTTCATGGCATCATTATCAACCCTTCTGGGCTGCTCCTTGGCCTGTACCTAGAGGAAAACAAACACTCCCTTCTCCTCACTAAGAGTGTCTTCTCCAAATGTTTTCTGTTCAATGATGCTAGTCTCTGACATCCACAGAGCACCTGGGAGCTCACCTCCCTTCCCTTGAGGCCCTGACACTCACCTACGACCTTGTTCTAGGGTCAGCTTCCTTGACTGTACAATTCTTAGTCTTACAGGGATAGGGAACAGGAGAGGCTAGACAATTGTACAGCTTGGGATGAGCTTAATATGGAAGCTTCTTCCTTTTCCTAAGAGCAGTGAAAGAAAGTTTCCCTTCTTGGCATTTATATGCAAAGAGCATACCTGAAAACCACATAAAAAGAACTTCTATTGACGATTCTTCAAAGCACAATATTTCTGTATTTCAACATGCCATATAAAAGCTGAAATTTGGCAAGTCAACATCAGTGTTTTGGGTTTTTTTAGGTGTGTGTTTTCCAGCTTTTCCACAGAGTACCCATGAAATGTCATAAATGCAGCTTAACGAGGGATTCACAAACAGAAAGGCCGCCGTGTCTGTTTTCTTGCACGGGGAGGGAAAGAAGTGAGTTCATTAAAATTCTGGTGATACAAGATCTGCTGTGAAGAAAAGCCATTTGTGTTAGTTTAAATTAGAACTTATACCTTGATGACAGTTAGAAATCTAGGGAAAATTTAAGGGAGCCCAATTATCTGAAATGAAAAGCGAGACCATGACATGCCAGCCCATTTAGACAATTTGAATATATTCTTATTCACTCGTGGTTCTTGGGGCTCGAATCCAGGCGAAACACCTCACTTGAACCAGAATCTGGCCTGATAATAATTGGCACAAAGATGAATTTTTAAAAAGTGCATTTGAAAAGATGAGCCACTTAAAAATTCTTCCCTGCTCTGCAGGAAATGGACTGAAGCTGGATCTTGCGCTGCTATTCATGCAAAGATGCAGGAAAGAAGGAGGCGTGAGCCATGTGGAATTCCTTTCCCTACATTTCTCTAAATAATATAAGCTTTTATATCTGAAATAGTTTCAAGTGAAAATTAATCTCTCAAATTCAACATCAATATAAAGGAACAATTTAACACGTGTCAATATTTCCAAGACACCGTGGAGTAAGACAGACCACTATTTTACGTATAGCTAAGAAAGACAAAAAATGCTGTGATTTATATTAGACCATGCCATTGATTATACGATGACTCTCCATTGCAGAGATGATAAAACACGGGGCAAAATGTGTCTTAGAGCTGTTGACATTCAGTAAATTAAAAGCACAACGTAAAGGATGCTTTCATGAAAGGATGACAACAACTCTTCCCGCCACAAATTTAAGGTTTGGCGTCATGGTGGCAACATCGCTCCTGGTTAATGACGCCATAATACCCTCTTCACTGGCTTTGCCAAGTGCTCAGCACCCCCACAAATGTTTGAGATTAAGCCTAAAATCTGGCTCAAGCAAAATCCAATGGTCTTCCTTTGGGGGCAAAAATGGCGGCAAAGCAGAGCCTACAGCATGGCTTGTGCTTTACTCACTGCAAACATGGCTACATGTGGAGCCCAGCGTGCATTTTTACCAAAAGGCTATTAATTATAAAGAGAGGAGAGTCAGGAGAGCACACACCTCTAATTTTAAATGGGCACCTAGGCCTCGGGAGAGGCTCGTCTTGTGGTTTGGTAATGTGTCAATTGCGCTGGCAAGTTACACAAGTAAGATGCATCCAGGTGCAGCCTAAGGGACCCGTAAGCACAGCTATCGGGATTCTAGAAGTAGAATCACTGATGTGCATCAGAGTCCTTTGAGCTTCTCGCCAGGGATTTATTAGTTCTTTTCTTTTCTTTTTTTTTTCCAGTAAACACAGTCAAAAGGACCTCGAGGGGCTAAAAAAGCCAAAAATGAAACAGCAACACCCCCATAAAGCACTTTCTAATTTAATAAGTGGATTAGGAAAATGGAAGCATTTTCTGGGTAGGTGGGCTGACAAGATCTGCCAGAAAGTTGCCACATCTCCACTGCCAGTTACCCTGTGTGGAATTATGTAAACTTCTCTAATTCTTTAGAAATGAAAAGAGGAATCCCCATGGCAGCTTTAGAAGACGAGCAACTGGTGTACTCACGAGGACTGGGAGGCCTTTCTTCTGAGTAAATAGTCCACCACATCGGGATCGGTCTCCAACAGGCTGATCAGTACTTCGTTCTGGAGATCGGGCGGAACCTGGAGGGGCCAAATGTCGAGGCATAAATCAAACCATTCCAGAAAGAGGAAAACTATGATCATTGGCAACTCTACAGTAACATAAAACAGAGCCTTAAAAGTCAGAACAGAGTGATTTGCCCATTAAAACCAAACCTACACCAACCCATACAGCCGGTTTAATTCTTAGGACAAAGTGGATGATGACCAAAACGTCATATTCAACCCAAATTGTCACCCCTCTTATGACTGGAGAGGGAGCCTAATCACTTGATACTTCTATTGCTCAGATAAGATTTTCTTGGCTTTGAATAAGCAAAATATCACGGTTAGGAGGGGCGGTGTTCATAATTTATTGTCCAAATGGGGACACTTTCTAGAGTTCCTATTTATAATTATGTGAAGACAACAGGCATAAATTATACCTGTCTTGGGCAAGTCTGGAATATATGATCAGTTTATTAAGAGGACGGGCCCTTGGGGCGCCTGGGTGGCTCAGTCGGTTAAGCGTCCGACTCTTGATTTTGGCCTCAGGTCATGATCTCAGGGTCGTGAGATGGAGCCCCATGTTGGGCTCCATGCTGGGGGTGGAGCTTGCTTAAGATTCTCTCTCCCCCTCTCCTTCTGCACCCCAACCACCCCCCTCTCTCCCTGTCTCTTAAAAAAAAAAAAAGAGGACAGGCCCTTGAGCCAGACTGTGTTTGAGTCCTAGTTCCATTTATTAGCTGTGGGGCCTTCGGCAAGGCACATGACCTTTCTAGGTCTCAGTTTCCTCATCTGTAAAGTGGAGAGAATGATAGGCCTCACCACAAAGGGTTGCTGTGGTGATCGAATGACTTATTATACATTGAGAACTTAGAACAGTACCTGGCAGATAGTAAACACTCAAAAACATGCTGACTACTGTATTGGCCCAAGTCATTTTATCATTGCCTGCTTGCACTCACCCCTTCCTTGCATCCTGGTCCATCAACAATGAAAAAAGTTTCTCGCTTCAGAATTTGACAAGGCATTCATTCGAGTTCTGTAGCTGAGGGTCACGTTTCCCTAGGCTAACCCACAGCGCATTAGAAGATGGCCTTATAATCCTAAGCCACAATATTGTGTGAAAACGTTCTATGAGAAAAGACTGAACTCAGCTCCAACGGGCTTTTCACTCTACAGATGCTGGTGGCTCAAGTAAGGAAATTCAAATTATTGAGCGGAAACAACATTTCCATCTGATTCTCTCACAGGAGGGCTCAGAGACCAGGCTCTTAAACCTGCAGGGCCAAGTCTTCGGAGAATAAGTGGCGGGTGGAAGAATTTGCCTCCTGCCTCTTGCAGAACTCAATTCTTCTTGAGCTCTGAGAAGCTGGAAACAATTTTATTAATAAAAACAGGGATGAGAAAGCAACAACAAAACGCTTTCCTTCCCTCATAAATCTGTTCCTCCTACTTCATCCTGAATCTTCATTAATGACATTGCCAAACCCTACTCACACAAACTCAAAATCTGGGTTGCATTCAAGCTTCTCTGTGTCCTCTGCCTCCCTGTTCAGAACCAGGAAACCTACTTGACTTCATCTCTGTGAGGCCTGTTCCTTCTTTCCTCTATCTTCCATTTCTACTGCACTGATCCAAGTTTGAGCCCTTGTTACCCCTTTGTAGTGGGCATCTGTTGGCCATTACCAGCTTCCATTTCCCTCTTGTTGTAACAGTTCTGCCCCAAAGTTCCCTAGGAAGAATCAACTGCTCCCCAACCCTTAGCTCAAGGGTGATGTGTAAGCTGGTCAAGGGCCACCATCATTCCCCTCCCAGAACACCGGGGCTGCCTGCGCAACGGGGCGTGTGACTCCATTCGAGGTAATGAGAAGCTGGGAGAATTTCCCAGAGGCATCTGAGAGAGACAATACAGGGCCAGAAGCCACATGGGGCCTGAGGATGGTGCTGATGATCAAAGAAACCACAGAAGGAAATGGAAAGAAAGGATCTCTCAATATCATGAGTCCTAGGTAAACCTATGCCTGAAGCCATATTTGCCTGTGGACCTCCAATTCCTTAAACTGCTTTGAGATTTTAGTTGAAAAGAAAGATACATCCTTCATGGGCCTTTAATGCAACTGCTTGCTAACTTAGACACTAGCTATTTCCTTCACCACCGGTATCTAATTTCTTCTCTGTGTGGTTGTCCGAGTGCTCTGATCAAGACGCTTGCTCAAGAAACCCTTTTATCCCTACAGTGGAAGCCCTCCACTCGCTTCCTCATGTTTGCCATTTTGTCCCCTCACACACGGCCACCCTCACACGCTCTCTATTTCAGCAACCACTGCGCTTCTCACTCTGGCCTTTTCCCACCTCCTTCCTTTCATTCGTTACATAAATATTTGGTGACTGCTTACTGAGTGCCAGGCACCAGATGCTGGGATTCAGCTACAAACCAAATAGACAAGAATCCTTGTCTCCTTGAAACTGACAATCAATATGGGAAGACCGGCATTAACAAATAAACAAAGCAAACACAGCGTGGATCACACGGAGACGAACAAAGCAGAAAAGGGGCAATGGGCTGTGCGGGGAGGGGGCGGGGCGGGGAAGTGCCATTTAAGTAGGATGGCAGGTCACAGAGAAACTGCCATCTGAACAGAGAACTGAAGTTGAGGAAGGAATTGGAGAAAATCATTCCAAGCAGAAGGAAGAAAAAATCAGCAAGATCGTGAGTCAGGAGCAGAGAGGAGGCCAGCGAGGCTGGAAGGAATAAGGAAGAAGGGGAGCAGTAGGAAGTGGGTCAGGTAGCCACGGCCAGATGTTGTGGAGTCTTACGGGTCATGATAAGGACATCTGCTCTCTATCTAGGTGGCTGGGGAGCCACTGGGGGTTTTGAGCGGAGGACTACCGTGAATTGTCATTGCTGGCTGCTGCATTTACAGCAGACCGCAGGGAGGCAAGGGGGTGACGCAGGGAGTGCAGAGGGGGGCTACTGCTACATCCAGAAGAGAGACGGCGGAGGGCTGAACCAGGATGGTGAGCCGATGAGGAATCTGTGGACCCTGGAGACAGTGAGGATAGAGATGATAGCATTAGCTAATTTGCTGGCTGCGGAGAGAAAGAGGGAAGGAGAAGGAGAAGAAGAGAGACGCCTTCAATGTTTGGAGCCAAGAGGCAGGCACCCGGAAGCACGGGGTTGCCCCTGACACTGACCGGTGTGGAGAAGCTGCAGGAGGAGGAGGCTGGGGGTCATGGCTAGAAGGGTGGCTTCGCTAGGGTAAGGGGGGCAAAGGGGGAGGCCTATGGGACATCCACATGAAAGATCTAGTCGGCAACTGGGAATAAGGCTCTGGGGTTCAGGAGAGGGGCTTGGGCTGGACAGAGAAATGCGGGAGACGCATATAGATGGCATTTAAAGCTCGGTGCCCAAACCCAGTGGCCTGGGAATGAGAACGGAAGGAGAAGAGAAGGGGCAGGGCTTTTAGGCCCAGGCTGAGGGGTTCGATTCTCTTACTTTATTGAATAAATTAAACAAATAAAAAGACTGATAATTTTCACTGCAACTTTTTCAAGCAACACGACCCAACAAATACACACTATTATATCAATTTGTCAAAAAAAAGTAATGTCTGAAGGGTAAAAATGAGGAGAGAACTCGTTTTTTGAAAAATGAACAGAAAGCAAAAAATAATATAAGCCAAAAATGTATATCCCGAACACATTTTAAAAGAAACTTCTGTGAGCAAATGAGGAAAAATATTTGTTTTTCATCCAGTTAGTTTAATTTAAAATTTTCTATGCTTAGACACGTAATAAAAAATTTTGCTCCAAGCGCCAATCCATTCCCACTGAAGAATAAACAACCCTCATGTATACCCTTCGGAGTACTGCAAGCATCACAATATTAATTCTTTTGAGAGTATACAGTGTGTCTAATGATAAATTATTAACTTGGGTACACTATTAAAATAGGTTACAGGAAGTATCATTATTTAAAACATAACTTTCCATAATGTTCTGTTAAATTATTCCATAATTCAGAGTTTTTACTCTTTCAACTCGGCTTGGTTCCCAACCAATTGTAATCATTGAGGTTTATTTTACGTAGCGTACATGACTTTTACTTGGTAACAAATGCAAATAGAAAGGGTCAGTGCTATAAATCTATCTATAGTTTCTTTTTAAAAGACCCATGATACCATTTTGGCTCGGAGACACTCTTTACAAATAAGTAAAAAGCTAGTTTCAAAATGTGGATCCCTGTATTGCAGGAAGGGTAGGTAATATTTTCCTATTAGCTAAGACTGACTCTAGTGTACATAATCCATTATTTTAATAAGTTTATTTATATCCCATCTTGTTACAAAATGACTTAAAGCAGCTTTAAAAATTCATGATAAAACCACGTTTGTTTGTTGTTAAAGGAATGGTACAGAAAATTGAGGCCAGTGGGAAAATTAGGGTAGAGAATTTGAAATTATGCCTAGAACTGACTTGTAATATTTGTGTAACAGCCTCCAGTGCTGTTTTCCCAATAATCCCTCCAATATTTGTCCCTATTTGCATGTTTCATTTCCTATTACTTAATAAAAATTTCAAATTACTGGCTCAGTTCAATTGGATGAGCATTCATTTTCTGTGAAGTTAGATACTTAACAGAGAAACACAAGTCAAGAGGAAACAGGAGCTTACGGTAAGTCAGAAATATCCACACAGATCATTCCTATATATGCTCCTTTGTAGGAAATCAGGATACTGTCAAAAGAATTTCGGAGTAAGAGTCGATAGCCCCCAAGGTCCAGTTTTTATCAGCTTTGCTGCTTATAATTAAGTAATGTAAACTTGGATACATCAACCATCTTCTTTAGGATTCTGCTCCTGCATCTGAAAATCCAGGCATATCCTATCTGTCCCATTTACCTTTATGGAAGCGTGATGAGGATCAAAAGGACCAACAGATTTGAAAGTACCTTCCCGATTGCAAAGAGGTTCAGAATAATAGATTTTGTTAGAAATAGACAAAATAATAAATTAAACACTTAAAAGAACCAAATAAAAGCAGATAACATGGAGATGGCCAATCTTTGTTCTGTGACTTTTTTCTTGACTAACAGACATCCATCTCTGCCTCTTATCCTGTGTGCCCGCAGAGAAGCACCACTCTCTTCTCCTTTGCTTAACACTTTGGGTGGGTGACTAAGTTGTGGGATTTCCTCTTGATGTGTCTCTGCCCCTGACCTCTGCCTGAATTTCTAGATTTGAAGTTTGTGATCTGTTGGGCCCTCAGCTGCAACGGTCTGGAGGCCAACTCCATGTAGCTTCTCCCTTCTGGTTCCTTCTCTTCCTCCAGACCTCAAGTCTTCGGTTGGTCACATCGGTAGAAGGTAAATTGCCCAAAGGCAAGGACGATCTGACTTGTCTGCCTAGAAGTGATACAGGCTCCTAACGTTGTAGCTCTCTGTCAGCTAGCCTCTTTTGCAGCGAGGGCTGGCTCACGTGTGCCAATCCTGGCCGTGGTACCCCACGCGGGGCTCTGGAAACATCTCTCTTCATCACTGGATGTGCTGATGGCCGCAAGAGATGCTGGAAATAACTGCAGGGTCTTGTAGCTGAAGATGGCAGAGCAGAGACAGCGGAAGTGCAGGTGAGCCACTAAGCCCCGCCCCTTAGGCTGCTTCTGTGACGTCACAATCCTGCAGCTTGCAGCCGCTGGCAGTTGAGTTTTCTTCTCCTAGCAGTCAAATGCTTTCTCAATTATGCCTCTTCTTCTTCCTCTTTTCTCTCCTGAAGCTCCTACCTGCACATCCATGACCCTTCACCTGCTTACTCTCGCAGGTCAATACCGTACTCTTCCAGAACACAAGCTAGGTGGCGTTTCCTACCCAATGGATGCTCAAAAAATGTTGTCAGAATGGCGACAAATAATAATAAAAAAGAACCCAGAATTACTGGTCTTCATGGTGCATGTACACTGGTTCTGTTACCTTTGCATAGATGCTTCTCTCTGCTTTAAATTAGGACCAGTGTCATGCTCTAGCAAAATCTCCTTGCTATTAATTTTTAGAGTTGGAAAATAAATTTCCTTTCCCAAGTGAGGATCATCAGAAATGTTCTCACATGTTCATAAACTACTGTTCCCGTTAATATAAAAATGAAAAATGAGGGGCGCCTGGGTGGCTCGGTGGGTTAAGCTCCTCTTGGTTTTGGCTCCGGTCATGATCTCAGGGTCGTGAGATCAAGCCCCGCATGGGGCTCCGAGCTCAGTGCGGAGTCGGCTTGAGATTCTTTTCCCGACCTCTCCCTCCATTTCCCTCCCCCTCTGCTCCCTCACCCCAACTTGTGTGTGCATTCTCTCTCTCTCAAATAAATAAATAAAATATTTTTTTAAAAAACGAAAAATGAGGGGAGCCTGGCTGGCTCAGTCAGTGGAGCATGCAACTCTTGATCTCAGGGTCATGAGTTTGAGCCCCATATTGGGCATAGAGATTACGTTAAAAAAAAAAAAAAAAAGGAAAAATGAAAAGTATGACTCCATAACCAAACACATTTTATCTTTTTTCTTCTGGGATTCTGTATATAGCAAAATGGAAACTAAGGAGGACTGTGAAAAATAGACTACTTTAAAAAAAATCAACCAATTCTGCACATCGGAGTGAAGAAACAAAACCCAGCCCCAACGGCTTTTTCACTTACAATTTATTGTTTCACATCAAAATCTCTATTGGGTTTTAGTCAACTATTTAGTAAGTTTAGATATTTTCCAAGGGTACCATTTATGGTTGTGTTTATCTGGAGACTCAACTCCTTAGATTTTCATGTGTTCCTTCAAAGCAGAATGCTATTTCAAAAATCAAAAGAACTTTGGACTCTCCTGCTTCAGAGAAAAAATGTAAACACTGCACATACAAAGGAATAAAACTGTCACAATGAAAATCCACCCTATCAAATTAAAAATGAAACCTTGAATGGTTGCCTAGGGTATAACACTTAATGATGTAGTTTCTTCTATAAACCACAGAGAGGGGAAAATGGCTCAAGTTTTCTCCACTTACTAAGTCACTATAACAAACCTGAATTACTCCGAGTGTTCCATACCAATCCATCCCTTTGCACTGGACCAAGAAGGATGCTTTGGCATTGCAAACTCTACCACTTTCCAGCAAAAGCAAGTATCACTGGAAGTCATGATGACATTTTTGTACCTTAACACACACACTGAAAGAAATGACTAAGCACTCGGGCTGTTTATGGGAGCAAAAGCTCAAACATGGGCAGGCCCAGCCTAGAACCTTTTGTGCGACTGTTGCAGAGGATGGCTTCATGTCATGGGAAGGGGCTCTGGGTGTATCTGGAGGGTCAGGATGCATGAGGTTCAACACATTTTTCTCAAGGGCCTGACACATGCCAGGCAGTGTGTTTGGCAACTGGGACACGTGTGTGAACAGATACAGCCAAGGAGCCCAGGACTCGCGGAGCTGTGGTTGGGGGAAGACACAAGGAAGGAAGATGAAGAAAACTGAGCAGTCCTTGCTTCTGCCCCTCTCCGCCTGTGTCACCAGCGGTACACGTGTTCCGTCGTTGCGGGCAGGGACAAGGTGAGCAGGCTCCAGCAGGAACACCCACCGGCTCTCGCTGCCACCTGCTAGCCTGAACATCAAGCGGGTCGGTGCTATGATTAGTCCAGAGGGATGAATGCTGTTAAGCGTCTCCTTAGCTCCCCATTTCCAAACTGGCTAACATAGTCTCTCTCTCTCCCCCGCGAACGGACTCCATATCGGAGACACCACATTAAAGCACCTTGTCTTTCGGGCAGGGAGGCATCATGCTGTAGAAATAATTCACTTAGTTGCTGCATCACTTGGGCGAACTATCTTGGCTTACTCCTCACGAAATGGTGGTGAAATTTAGATTAGCTGATGATGTACATAATGACCAGCCCAACCCCTGGCACATAAACAGTGGTTCTTTAGAAAACAGTGCTTGTATAAAAAAAAGGAAATGGACATCATATATAATTATTTGGCTGTGTTGGTAAGGGCTCTTCCTTGTTTGATGACCTGGATCATGACTTGACTGCTTTTGATTTGGCATGCAAAAGCCGTTTTAAGAAACTGCAATTTGCATCAGGGAATGAAGGGAACACGAAGCAAAGCTTGGAATCCTCACGTCGGCCACTGACCCTTGCTCCCAGTGGTTCTCAGTTGAAAATTCCCATGTGCGCGGTGCTGGTCCCCAGCTCAGGCTGACGAACTGGCGGGCTGGGAGCGCGCCGGTGTTCCCACGTCTCCACTGCACCCCGGACTGTTCATCAGCCTGGAAGGGTGGTGCCTTCTCTTCTTTCCCTCTCTCCAAAAAAGGAGCCCTGGTAGGAATCATTTAGTATCAGCCCTCAGAATGACCTGACAAGTTTTCTCCACTCTGCTCTGAAGCTCTTATTAATTCCAGGAGTAACAATGAGTCTTCCTGGATGGGACTGCCAGATCAGTGATGGAAGCAACAGCTTTTGGAACAATGTGCACGCTAACGATTTCGTGGGGGAATGCTTTCTACCTTACAATGATACCAGTGAGCGTTTCTAGATAGGCACGAGCCTTCTCTTTTATTTGCAGCGTTCCCAGAGCATACCATTTTATGTTACCCAGTTTTTCAACTGTTGCTAGCAGAGATACTGTTAAAGGTGAGGGAGTCGAAGGGGTATGGGCACTGAACCAAACACAAACACAAATGCATTTCAGCAAATCATTACTGGGCACCCGTTTGCTTTTCGGGATGTCAGTGAACTGTAAGCCAAATGAAAATCCCTGTCTTTGGAAAGTTTGCATTCTATTAGGTTTCAATAAGCATCATAGATAAGCATATTACACAGTGAGTTCAAAGGTGAGAGGTGCTATGGAAAAAAGAAGAGCCAGGTAAGGGAGGAGTGTGGATGTGTGGGTGCAGCTCACACTGTTCTGCAGAGTGGGTCCGGTGCGCTTCCCCACACAAGGGACACCTTTGAAAGTGCTGGGATAGGGCGGCATCTTATCCATTTCCCATAGTAACAGGATCGATCTTTTCTTTTTTGTGTGCCCAGTATATGTCGGTTCTTGTCCCAGGTATCTTAAAATGTCATTTCTAATTATCAAAATGATCCTATAAGGGAGGTAACCTCATATCATTTTTGTACAACAGGAAACCGAAAGGCTCAGTGAAGTTGAGCATGGGCCCAGGATCACGTAGCGAATGCATGGCCGAGTAAGGATGTGAATTCTGGTAGCTCGTTCCAAAGCTCCTGGTCTTTCCTGCACCTTGGGGGTTTCCCAAGATGTGGTTTCCCAGGGTGTGGTTCGGAAAGGACCAGAATGCCCAGGAGGCATTCGTTAGCAAGTGCGGATTCCCAGGCCCCATCCCAGCGCTACTCCAACTGATTTTCTGGAGCACGGCCCGGGAATCGGAATGTTTGGCAACTGTCCTCGCCACTCTGGGGCACGCTCCAGTTTGAGAGCGACTGGCACAATCTGCTGCCTCGGTTTTTGAGAGAGGGATCACGATGGCTGTTACCAGGACCTCTCTCCAGCTCAAGAATTTCCCACCCAGTGGCTGAAAAGCAAACAACCGGTGTGAAAGCCTGTCCTAGCCAGCCTCTCGAAGCCTGCGCCAGCCTCTGAATGTAGGTCCCTCGCCTGCATGGTGGGACAAAGCCAGGTTCTTTTCAGCCCTCTCTCACTAACGCAGATGCCTCTCCCCCATGGGAGAGGCGGTCTCAACATCAGGACATGAAGGACATTATTAACCCTCAGAACAAACGCTGGGTGGTCACCAGGCCTCTGTGGGTTTGTATGACCCTTCCATCCGTTCTGCCACCTTTCCCAACAAGTCTTCCTTTCTAATGCCAATGGGGAGCAAGGCCTCCCTTTCTGAGCTCATCAACCCCTCCAAAAGCCTGAAACAGCACAATGGCTAACAATCTTTTACCATCGGGCTTCGGCCGTCCTTGTTTGGAATTATTGTGCTCATTCTGAAAGCTTCTTTAAGAAACAAAACGAAACAGCGACATACATGACCGAATTTTTGTCCACCCACGCAGACCAGCTTTGCCAACCAGTCAGCAGCTTAGGATAATCAACGAGGTCCTGAAATGCCAAATATGCCAAGAGGACCTGCCAGTGACGAGGTTCATTTTCTTTTGTGCTTTATAGAAATAAAAGAAGTCAAGTCAGGGCCAGGGCACAGGAGCGTGTAGATTTTAGAACTAGGAGGGATCTTGGTTTTTATTCATTCTAACCTCGTCCTCTGATAACTAAAGAAGTAGACATCTCAGAAGGTGAGGTCACAAAGCTGAAGTGGAGCAAAGAAAGGACTAGAGCAAAGCTTTCTGAATCCAGAGCCAGTTTGCTTTTTACTGACCTCGGCTGGGGATCTTCGTCTCACCTCTCCTCCCTTTTTATTCCTCAACACATAATTCCCATCGTCTGTCTAAGGAAATCAAGAATGCTCATATTAATTTTAACTTACTCTGGAAAGGTATCCTTAATTCCTCCACATCTAAACCTGTTCATATGTATAACGAGTAAAGATTAACAATACAGAAATCATATGTTCCAGAACTACCACCAAGTCATTCATTAATTCAACCAGTGTTTCTTGTGTTTCTGCCACGTGCCAGGCACAGGAGGAATGCAGTAAAGAAAGTAGATGGAAACGGACACAAGTTCATCCTGTCGTGGAGTCTGCGCTCCAGTGGGGAAACACACAACAAACTGGAGAACTTAGTAAAACCTTGTATTCGTAGTGATGAGTGCCACGGAGAAAAGGCAGCGAGAGGGAACAGGAAGCGACGGTGTGTGCACGTGGGGGTGGGGGGGGTGCTGTATTTTAGACAAGGTGGCCAGGAAAGGTCTCACTGAGAAGTAAAGACCACAACCGGCGAGCACAAATACGAACTTCTACTCCAGAGACCCTGGACATCAATGTCTCCCGAGAAGAGCAAGCGAAAAGCGTGTCTGGAAAATGCTGGGAAAGGTGGAACCGAAGGACTGACATTCTTCTGCTGTTTTCTGTAGTCCGGGCGGCAGGAAATGGTGGCCAGGAAGGGCTGTGTTAGTATCCGAGTGGAAAAGAAATGCCTGATGGTTTGTGGTTTCATCTAAAGAACTTTGCTTAGAATACAGAATTTAGAGAACGGAATTAAGATTTGTGAGAGGTATTATTTTGTTAAAAAAAAAAAAAAAATCCAGAGAGCATGAAGTCATGCTAAGACTGCTTGGCAAGATGACATGTGACTTAAAACTTGAAGAAAATGTTGAAAAGTTCAGTTACTTGATTCATCCTAATATGTAATTAATTATGAGGGTTTTGGCTGAAGTGTGACAATGACTAATTCCACATTTTTTGAGAGCTCCTTGTTTGCAAACAGGGATAGCGCTTCAGAGACTCAAGGAGGAGCAAGACACCGTTCTACCCCAGTGAACTGTTCACTGTGTGTAAATCCATTTTCTCTTCTTCCTGGGCATCCAGCAGGAATCCGTTTCCCAGCTTCCCTGGTAGTTAAGCATGGCTTGTGCAATGCAATTTGAGCGGGCGTGATGGATGGTCCTTCTAGGTTTGACCCATAAAATCCTGGGGGATTGCAGATCTCAAGACGCAAGGAGCTCAAGTCTCTAAATCGTTAGCTGCAAAGCTGTCTGACAAACATCTGATTACACTTTACATCAACAAGATATTTATGTCTGGTGTGCCGAAGTACTGAGATTTGGGCCAGCTCATGCTGCTCAACTAACAAGATTATTAATTAACATTTACATAGACTTTTACAGCCTGCAGAACGCTTGCACATAGCTCATGATTCTGGGAACCACCCTGGGAAATAGGGCGTACTTTTAACCTTCCCTTTTCACGGAAGCCGAAATCGATGCTTGTTGAGTGCTGAATTACTTGGGCACGATCACACAGGCAAGACGCAGAGGGCAAAGAGTCTAAAGCAATGGCTCTCAAATTTACAAAAATATCGTCGGTGAGAGACAAGCGTGGAAAGAAATCTGATGCAAGGCACTTGATAAATGTAGACAAAATACTAAGGAGATGCGGAAGAGGGAACTAACACACTTGGGGGAAGAACCACACAAGGCTCTAGTGGAACAGGGTGAGATTTGTGGTGAGCATTTGCAAATTGACAGGAGAAATGGGAGAGGAAACATGGAGAAAGTTCCTGTAAATTCTGACATGCAATATGAGCGGTGAACAGAAATAGAAGAGACTTGGCATCTGTTCTAATGTTTCAAGGGAAGTTGGAGCAAGCAGTGCAGTTTTTTGAAAGAAAACAGGAACTGGCAATTCAATACAAATAAAAAAAAAATATTTATTGAGTGCCTGCCAGATGGAGGGCCTTCCAAAAGCGTACAGAGGATATAGGGAGAAGATAACAAGGGCACAGCCCGTGTTTCAGATGCATTTATAAACTACTAAGGGAAATAGTCATAAATGACCGTAACACAATGTTGAGTAAGATAAACATCAATAAGAACAGTGATGGGGTTAAAGGGACAGAGAAGTGACATGAGAAGGACATGGGAGAGAGAGGTGAAGCTTCAGCTTCATGGAAGAGGTAAGACGTCAAGATTGACCTTGGAGGAGGTGCCATTGATGGGGATGGTTATGAATTGCATGAATTCAGGAGGGCCACATATAACTCCCCAAAGAAGGGTGCCAGCAATATTTTGAGCAAGGACTGCACTATCTGAACAATGAAAGGACTCCAAAATGTGACCGTGGTTTAGGGGACAACAAAATGCAATTTACAAGTGGGATATGTTTGTTTAAACATGGGATCACAAACTTCCAGTGACATCAGAGCTCTGGACATTTCTAGTTCTATTGAAACTGCCTGGCTTGCAATAAATTCGGGCAATGACAGGCGCCGCGGGCCAGAGATGGTGTGTGTGAGCTTCCGCATGCAGCCCGAGAGCATCACGAGGCAGCTTACTGAGGTGTCCTGCCTAAGAAGAGCCACTTACCATGAACAAGGCTTCATAATTTTCAATCATTTTCTGCACCACAGCAATGATGGCCGTGCTTTCCTCAGCCCGGGCTGAGCTCTGGACGGAGAATTCTTTGTCTGACGATTTCTGCTTGTGCAGCAGGTTGGGTCCAAATATGGTGGCCAAGTTTAGAGAGGTCATTTTGTTCCCAGTGACCTGTAGGAGCAGACAACACAAGGATTGGGGTTATTTCTGCTTTTCAAACTGCTGGGTGGATCAATAATCAAAGGGACCTTTTTCCTTTTTTTTTTTTTTTTTCCCCTGCAAGGACAATATCACCTCTGGCAGAATCTGTGAGGAGCACTGTCGTTTTCCTTTTGCTCCATATCTTGGATTGACTCTCATAGCTTAGCGGTCATTTCGATAGCATATTAAGTACAATTTTACATCTGTAAGTTATTCATTGTGGAACTGGTACTATATAAAATGTCTACCCTGTCTGCTTTTAAAAAATACTGATGTCAAAAAATAAATAAATAAAATAAATAAATAAATAAAAATAACAACAACAACAAAAATACTGATGTCCATCCATCCATCCATTCATCCATCCAACCAACCACTCGTCCATCCATCCAAGCCAGCCAGCCAGCCCTACATCTATCCCTAAATCTATCAATCCATCATCCCTATATTAAATCACCCATTCAGGGCCTACCACAGGCTACACCATTTTCGTGGATTTGAATTATTTAAAATTTTTCCAACAATGACCATAGTACAGTCCTTATTTTAAAGAATTCACTTTCTAGGGGGTAAATAAACATACTAATTCTAAGGAGTGAGTACAAAGTATGAAGCTATCAACTCTGGAGGCCCCAGGGACACTTCAAAGATGTGGCAACATTTGCACAAAACCATGAAGGAAGAACAGTGTTTGTTAGGCTGAAAAGCAGAGGAGCTGAGGCAAGGGATGATTTGACAGTGGGAAGAACACCCTATGCAAAAACAAAAACACGTAAAATACATCCAGGCACCGTGTGGCAGAGGGTTCTGCAGGAAAGGCAGGCAAGGGCCATTGCCATGTGTCCCCTGTGGGCAAAACTGCCCCTGGTTGAGAACCACTGGGCTAGGCAAAATTTTCTTTCTCTTGTCGGTATTAGTTGAAACTCTAGGAACACAGGGATACGTATGGGGACTGTGGCTGCTTAGTGGGGCTCCTTGGTCTGGGAAGATGTGCACAGCCTTTGAGAGGCACCTGGGTGCCCAGCACAGAATTCAAGAGTCCTGATTCACAGCCACGAGAAAGACGCCTGGTCCCACCCTTGTCCTGCGGAGCCCTGAGCTGGTGGCCACCCGGTCCCAGCATGGCACACGGCGGGTGCTATTTTTAGAACGTGAGCCTGTTTTCAGGCCTCCTGCCAAGTGAAATGCTTTCACATGGTAAACACTGGGCATTTTCACGGAAGGACTCTTTATATGTATGACTGTTCGATTATTTTTTTTCCTTCGTTTTACTTCACTGACATAAAATTTGACATTTTTTTATTTGATTTTTCCTTTCTCTTCCTGGAAATTTACGGCTGAGATTAGATCAACTATGTGTCATCTTCAAATGCATCCCTTTGGAACTCAGGCATTTGGAGTGCTTCCCCTTACCCCCTGAAAGTCGTATCAGGGTTTTCCCATTTTTATTTTAACATTAACAAATAGGAGATTTTGTTTTCTTTTAAAAGAATGTTTAGCACAAGGACAGCCCAGAACTCTGTATCCGTTCCCTCCTTCGCCTGTTGCTATTCTGGGAGCGCAATGCAATCCGTCCGTAAAATGGCACATAGATTCCAGCTGCAGACCATCCTGCTGGGCTTCGTGAGCGCTTTTGTGTTATGTTGTGATTTGTTCTTGTTTTACTGCGTTTGAGACCGGAAAGGAGACTTGCTCGCGGCAGCGTCCACCCCTGCAGCCTGTGCTGCACCTAAGTCCACACGTGTCTAAGTAACAACACGTGCCCTTGGGGGCAGCTCACGAGTTCATTACTAGCCAGCCAACTAAAGGAATGATTTTTATCTTCACTAAATAAGCATCCTAGATCCTCTCTATACCTAATAGGAATCGCTCACATTTATCACCAGTCTAGCATGTACAGTCACCGGACTAGGAACTTTCCACAGGCTGTTTCAGTTCTTTCACACTATAAGCTCATGAAGCAGCTGGGCGTTGTCCTTTTTTTTTTTTTTACAAAACAGGGAAGTGATGCCCAGAGCCCGTAGCCAGGAGTGGGGTGGAGCCGAGAAGCCAGCCTGTATCTTCCTCATGACCCTACCCCTCCCACGGGTCACAGCCCGGGGCAGTGGGAAAGCTAAACTTTAAAGCAGGGCCGGGATTGGGGTGAGGACAGCGAGGCACTGGTCCTGCTCCAGTTCCAAAGCGAACCCCCCACTTCCTGGAGGTATGCACCTCCTCAGAGATCGGTAATCCCGGCTTTATACTGGTGGCTCGTAATGTCTTTTTTTTTTTTTTTTTATGTTATGTTAGTCACCATACAATACGTCATTAGTTTTTGATGTAGTGATCCACGATTCATTGTTTTCATATAATACCCAGTGCTCCATTTCTTCTGCCTCGTAGACTCTTTGAAGAACTGAAGGCCGGCTACGGACTCTCTCACCAAGAAAGTGCACATCCACATCACATTTTCCATGCAATACCCGAGCGTTCTTGGACAACCTGAAAAACCACGGCTCAAGAGGTTTCAATTATGCTCCTGCAATATTCTTTCTAGAAGAAAGGAAATTGTTCTTCCCTTTGGGAATTTCTCTTTTTCCCGAGGAGCAAAGCAAATAAAATGGAATAAAACAAAGCAAACACAGATAGCGAAACACCATACTTTAATAAAATATCATTATTTTTTTTCCCCAGAAAAGCACTGATTGACCAGCCAACAAATTTTCTCATGCCCTTCTTTTCAAAATCGTGACAATCCTATTAGTTAATGATGCAGTAAACTGTAAGGGCCAATTAGAAAGGAAATACTATGCTCATTTCATAGAGGAGGGAGCTCAGACCTCCCCCCTCCGCTAACTCTGTTCTCTTCCCTCTTCCTCTATTTTATAGAAACAAGGTCATGCAGCAAGGTGCCGGCGGAGCGTGTGCAAGCCTCCAAGCTCCTTGATGCTCTGGCTCCATTTCTTCACGTTCCAAACCTTAACAACCACCCAGCAGAGACCGGACACATCTAACCCCGACCAACAAACTGACAGTTGGATTCTGGCCTCACCTGCAGTGCGCCCATCCTGTATCTTCTACGTGCTCGGGCCAAACCACCACCAACAAAATATTCGGCAAACGCCCTCTAGTTCCTCTCCCTCCACTCTGAACTTCGGCCAGAGGGGCTTTCAGCTAACCCCCATCCCCGCACAGAGCTTACGTGTTCCATCCACTCAAGCCCTACGCATCTGCTCGTGTGCGCTTTAAATTCAGTCTTCTCCGTGAAGCCACTCCTACCTTGTCTGGCCCGTGTTCACCACCTTTTCCCCGAAGCTCTGGGGTGACTCCGCACTGCCTCCCCGAAGTCTACACTTGCCTCGTGTCCTCACCTCCTCCACCTCCTAGAGGCCGCAGCACCCCAGGAACAGTAATTAGACCACTTCTGAACAACACTCAGATAGGAGCTCAGGATGTCCGTGATTCAAATACCAAGGCCACTGCTCCACGGAGACTCCGACAATGTGAACTGCTCTTCTGCACATTGCAATTCATACAGAAGCTTCCCAACTCTCTCCCTCCGTGCCTCTAACCAGTCTACAGCGTGGGCGACACTGCCTCAGTGGAATCCTTCCAAACATTCAGGGCTTAAAAGAATGCAGCACCTACCCCCTTACGAAGGCATTCAGCACTCTATGAACACAGCCTATTTCCCCTCGTACCTCCTTGGGGCCTTCCCACTCCATAGCCTTCACTCCAACCTCAGACGGCGGCGTGGGCGACCATTTCACAGAAGCAACCCTCTCCCCTCTCCGCCCTGCTGCTTTGACGTTTGGTCACTAGTCCTTCCTCTTGACTCAAGGTTTAGGTCGGGAGTGTCTAGAAACCCTCGCTAACTCTTGCTTCCCTGTGCAACTTTGCTGTCCCCAGGATATCTTCATATTCCTTAGTGTAAACTAGTCTTCTCAACCCCCGTGCAGTGCCGGGTGAAGAAACTGTATCCCCCAAGTTCAGATAAGGAAGCTCAGGTTTAGGAAGGTGAACAGATTTCTCCAAGAACACATGGTCAATTAGTTATAAAGCTACCGAGTGCTCTCAACCAGGGGTGACTCTGCCCCGCCTCCCACCCCTCACAGGGGCCTCAGTAATGTCCAGAGATGCTTTTGGTTGTCACAACCGGGGCACGGTGGGGAGCTGCTACCGATATCAAGTGTTTAGTAAAGGCCCGGGATGCTGCTAAAGCATCCCAGAATGCACAGGGCAACCCCTACAATTACCTGGTCCCAAATATCAATGATATGGAGGCTGGAAAACCCTCAACTAGACTCCCCCATGGGGTTTTTTCCCTAATTCCTAGTTTAGATTTCTGCTCTTAGGAAGCTAGACCGGTTTGGATTTGAGCCACAGCTGCGACTTTACTGGTCACTGGATGGCCCCGACCACGGAGCCCCTCCCTCAACATATTCTCCTGCCATCTCCTGGGATATTGTCCGGCTCCCTCCGCAAATCTACAGTGCCCATGGGGTCCATCGCGCCTCCCCCAGAGTTGTGAAATGCACAAATGCACAGCTTGTGCACGTGGAGCTCCCTGTGGGACACTGGGTGAGTTACTTAACCCCTCCAGGCCTCAGTTTCCACCTCTGAAACATGGGGGCAGCGGCAGCTGCCTTGTGCAGTGGAGGACTGACTAATGTGTGAAGCCTCTGGCATGCAGCCAGCACGAGGTCGGAGAGAGACAGATGACAGCAAGTGTGTCAGCAGGCCAAGCGGCATTTGCACCCATCCAGGAATATTTTCTTCGTCTCGGCGTAGGTGATGGAGTCTCGTTCAGCATTTGGACTGAAAGAGTGTCTGAAAACGATTCTAAAAAAGCAAGAGTGGCTTCAGTTGGACTTCCTGCTTTCCTCGATGCCTTCTCAGTCCCCTAAGAGCCGACCGCCTGTTCACATCTTACTCCAGAAGCATCTGAGAAGCAGTTGGCGTGCCTAGGATCGCAGTCAGGGCTCTGCCTGTACCCAGTGGTTAGGCAGATGATTCTACAGCTCGTGCTGTTATCTGCAGCTGATAAAGGATGACACCCAGACGGGGAATACAACTACTTAACAATTATGAGAATTACAGCATATCCCTGGGAGAGCTGCGTCTGCTAAAATAAGGTGTCAGGACCGTATTATGAAGCCTGAAGCCAGCGAGGTTTCACTAATTATAAGTACGATAGAGACACATGGCTAATTCAGGAAAGTTCCATTCTCACACCAATAGCGAGGATGACGATGAGAAATGCAGAACTGCCTTTCTGGATTAAAGTGAAAGAAAAAAAAAAAATACATGACCAGGATTTTTAGGAAAGAAATTTGATAAATACAGAACTGAATCCACCATAGGGCTGAGCTCTGCTTAACAAGGATTTAAAAGAAAAGTTTCTGTGGTGAATAAGTTTGGAATGCCTTTGGCCTCTTTGTGTTTGATTTATAATGAGTGTTAGCACAGGAAAGGGTCTGAGATCACCTGGGGAATCCAAGGTCAAGGAGAATGCATCTGCATTCTGACTGCATCGTATCAAAAAGGGAAACAGAGCTCTTGTTAAGGTGAAGATTAAATAGGTTGCTTGTTGATTGGTCACCTAAAATTGAGGCCAGCATCTCCTTTGTCCAAGGGTGAAACCAAAAACTACCTTGAAGCATATGGGTGTGACCAAAGAGAAATGGAGCCCAGGACCTCAGATGGCCAGGGGGTGGGGTCACCCTAGGGCCCGAGTGGGGACCAGGTTCAACGAGAACATCCCAGGAGGGCCCATGGGACTGTGCAGAATCTGTCCAGTAGCCGACCCCCTGTGGCATCCAGATGCATGGCGATAGCAGATCAGACCTTCTAGTTCCTTCTGGTTCCTTCTCCACCTGGTTTGGAAGTGGGACTGACTCTCCATGGCTTTAAGCCAGTCGATTTTGGGGGAGTGGTTTAAGGAGAGAAAGGACCTCTCAAAAGGAGGAGACTAGACTTCTAGCTATAGGGCAGATGGGAGCTTGAGGGACAAACAGGAAGCATAACGAGGTGACATCACATTTGGGCTCCAAGTTAAGGAAGCAAATCAAATTAATGACAAGGACAGCAATCTCCCCCCACCCCCATTACTCCATTTTTTCATGATTGTAAACCCCTCCGGAGCTCATTGCTCGTCTTCTTCACACAAATGGAAATTCAAGGTCTTGCGTAAAGCATCATCAGGGAAAATGACAGCCTTGTTTAGAAGCATTCTGGCAACACAGGACGTTAATAGCCTATGTGCTCTTAGGAATTGTCCCTCCCGAGAAAGGCCTGCACTAGTTCTCTTTTGACATCAATAGCTGGGTCAGGAAAGGGCAGGTGTCATTTCCTCCAGGTGAAACAGCTCATCAAATTGATGGCCCACTCTTCTACAACCGGGGGAAAAAGGAGGAGTCACAGCATCTAGGGCCGCGGGGGGCGCATCATACCTCTTGCCCATCCTTGCTGACGTTGTCATTGGCATGCCTGGCCACCATGGAGAGGAACTGCAGGAGGCGGTGGAGGGTGTCGCAGTTACAGGGAGGTAGAAGGTAGATGAGGAGCTGCAAGGTGCCCAGTTGTTCCTCTGGTTCCAGCACTAAGCAAGGCAAAAGGAGGCATTCTGAGTTAAGTTAAAGGGGGAACGCCCACCATTCAGGTTCTGAGAAGAGGCTCCTCTCCACCCCTTTCAGAAAGGGATTAGCCAGGCCAGCCACATTCCACTCCAACCATTCTCCCATTGGCTTAGCAACTTAGCGAAAGGCTCTGTGACGGACATAAAGATAAAGTCGCCCTGGGGAAATGAAACATCTAGAGCGAACATTATCATCCCGGGGAGAAAGGTAGCTTAATTTCCCTTACTTGCTTCTCCCTCCCTTCCCTGGCATTACTCATCATTTACTTTGTGGATTGCAGTCTTTCATCTTCTGTAAATATTTACTAACAATGACTGGGAGTTGGTGAACATTCTAAAAGTTGAGTTTATAGCAGATTTGAGGCCCTTTTCTGTTGAGCAATCCACAAGGAATTGACTTTTTGTTGGCAATAACCAAAGACACGGCACAATGACAGTGTCTTCACTCTCTTCCGTGATCCTGTTTTAACTGTGGCACTGGAGGAAGAAAAATATGGAGGCTGTCACAGCTCTGGCCTGTTTCTCCTCCCCTCGTCCTCCTTTTCTCCTCCATGCCATCTGGGTCTATGGCCCTGGAGCAGCCATATTGAAAGCCCTGCCACTGGGCTATGTCATCCTGCTTTCCCTGGAATGTTGCCTGCCCCCTTTTCTCACTCTGGGTTCCCGTGGCTCCCTCCTTCCGCGTAACCAGAAACGCAAACTCATTCTGAGGCACAGACTCAATGTGAACTCTTGCTGTTCCTCCAAAGCATCAGTTTATAGCACTTTCTACTGCGCTGGGGTCATCTGAAAGCATCCCAAATTCTTCTTTATTTTATGGCAACTTTCTCCTTGCTAATTCTCCCCAGGGTAAATCTCAGAAAATTCCCCAAATATCCCACTCATTAGAGACCAATAAATAAGAACCACAACAAAAAAAGTTATTGGGAAACACATGCACAAGGTTCATCGAGTGAGTCGGACATCGCAGGAAATCCCAGGAAGTGTTCCTGCAAATGGCCGTGTTACGCACAGAGAGTATTGATGAAGGCTGTGTACAGCTCCCTGGTGAGAAGGGGGTCCGGCATGTCCCTGAGGAACTCCTTCAGCAAGGCAGCAACATCGTGAACGCTGTGCTCTTCCTCCAGAGAGACATCGACCCCACGGTCAAATTCCTCACGTAACTGGAAAAATAATGGTTCAAGTGGCAGTCTTATGACACCATACCTCAACGTTCAGGGCCCAGCAAACCAAGTGTGGGGACATGCAGTATCTGGTCTTAAGCTTATACAGACACTGGAAAGGAGAAGAAAACAACATTTTGCCGTGATCTACAGAGTCTATGCAATCCAGCCATGAATATATATATTATGCATTATTAAATAAATGTATCTGTAGGTTTACTGTTAATGATGCAAGCAGAAGGGCTGAAGAATGACATCCAGAAGATTGGGAGGAAGAGCTGAGGGGTTAGGTCAAGGGTAAATGTGGGAGGGAGGAATTCATCTATCATCCAGCAGTTTTGCATGTCAGTGATCCTACCAGGTTGGAATTTTGACATTTTACAGAAATACTCAACAAGAAAGCAAGGTTTTTTGCTGCACATGATGAAATTAAAAACCCTGATAAGCCCTTTGTGACTAAGGCTCGAAAGATGACAATTACTAAAAAAAAAGCTGTCTTAGATTTGTCAAAGTAGCCTTATTAACAATTCCCAAAAGGATTCCCTGACTTAATCGTTATCCTGGGTTTGTCAGCATTTATGACAACACGAAAACACGATAGCAAGACGAAGGGAGTCATAACTCTACACTCGACTTCCACGACCGACAGCTCAACTTCTTTGTATTGTTTTCTAGTGTAGAAATAATTCCGTGAGTTCCTGAATCTCCTCTATGCAATAAGCTTCTGTAAGAGTTTATCGGTTCAATTACTCATTCACCCATTCATTCAACTTCCTGCGTACCGGGCCTTGGCACAGGGTCTCAAAGTACACTAGGGAACAAAGAGGCAACGTCCCTACCTCCCCCAGCTCTCAGGCTGGCGAGCAACTGGTAATCCCATAGACGATTAATTAGCTGTTAATATTGTGACAACTGTTCTGAATAAAAAGTGTAGGGTGCTAAGAAGTGATGTTCAAGATAAAATGGTAAGTTAGGGCATATTTCACACTAGGAATCGAAGTCTCAATAACCACAAATCACATTTTGATTGGAAAACCCTTAAATAAATCTCTATGCCAAGGTTTTCCCTTTGGTGGATCCAGATATAACTGAGGGATAATTTCGGCCACTAGCCACCTCTCCATCTGATGAGAATGCCCATCACTGTCCTGAACTGCTCACTGATTCCAGGCAACTGTCATCAAACACGCCACGTTTCTCTCCTGAGCACACACATGAGCAGAAAGAACGGACCGTGGAAAGAGGCTTAATCTCAATTGTGGGATCTTGAGCTTAACATTGATCTTGAACTGAACCGGGAGTAAACTGTGTGATCTTGAATTAAGTTTCTTAATTTCTCTTAATTTCTCCAAGCCTCAAAAGAAGTGGGTGAAGGGGCTCCGCTCACAGCTGGTGGGTGGAATCAATAAGGAAATGTTTTGAAAATATTCTGCTGCTCTGCTCAGGCGGGAGGGCCCCAAAATGTTATCATGCTATCTTCCTTCTTGCTAGCCCTGTGGCCAAATGTTAAATGTTCCGTAGTCTCTTAGGTGACTATTGAAAATAAAGGCAATCCACCAAATAAACAGAAAAAGGACTCCTTTGGGAAGCCCCTTTTATCTTGACAAAAAAGAAGTATCAGGAGGCATTTATTTCAGTTAGTTTCAATTCTATGAACAAATATTTCTTCAGCTTCATCAACTAAAAATTATTTTCATTTGGCTTCATTTTTGAGTTGCTGAGTTTCTTACTTCTTTCTGTTGGGACCAACAGAGGAAACATCACTTTTTTTTTTTTATTAACATATAATGTATTGTTTGTTTCAGGGGTACAGGTCTGTGATTCATCAGTCTTGAAACATCATGTTTTAATTTTCTTTTAGCCAACAAACGAATTCTTTTTTCAAAGGGAGGTTTGCCTTTTGTGAAGCCCTCATGAACACAAATACCTGCCCCCTCACAGGAACCTATTCCCGAAGGTCTAGCATCAAACTTCTGTTGTGAGAATGTTGCACAGTGCTGAAGGAAACCAAGAAGCAAGGTCCCCACGAATAATGAGTTGGGGGGGGTCAGCAGTTCCACGGAAACGTAGTAAGAATGATTTCTTTTTGAGAAAGTAAAACTGTAAATATAGCACCTTATATGAAGGGAACGTTAATGGCATCATTCATATTGCATTTTAGTAAAAACAAGTGTTAAACAATTGTCTTCTATTTATTATCCCTTCCTGATTAGGTGCTCTCTGAATCTCCTGCTTTTAAAGTTTCAATAAGAGGTTTATAAATTAGTTTTGTTTGGCTGGACATGCCAAACATTTTGATTCCAAGGGTTTGATCCTAACTCTATCACAACCTTTCTGAGCTTCTCAGTTTGTTGCCTTTGACCTCTTGGGAGTCCATTACACTGTAATTGGTGGGAGGATACGGAAGAGCTACTCCAAAATGAATTTGCAGAAGCTGCAACTTTGCTGGAGGTAATTCAATTGAAAGTGAAGTGAAATGTACAATATAGGCTTCACTTTTAACTTACTTGTCTCACTCTCTTTTTTGAGCTTCCAACTCGGAATATCCCCACCGTCTGGAGGCCTGCAAAGAAGCAAACAAAATCAACAGTCCTGTTTCATGGCTCGAAACTGGAGGAAATCACCAAGGACATAGAATGCCAGCAACATGCACAACAGTAACAGCACAACAGCGTGCACGAATGCTTGCTCAGTTATCCCACATTAGACTCTGCAGGTGCCTGAAGCTTAGCCCTATAAGCACCAGGGGCACATCACATTAAACTATTCTGAGGAAAAACTTTTCATGTGATATTATGTATTCTGCATCTTCTCCACATGAAAAAAGTAACATTTTCTTCATCATTCAGAATAATTACTTAAACATGCATTTTTAAAAAAAATTTTATTTATTTGACACAGAGAGACACAGCGAGAGAGGGAACACAAGCAGGGGGAGTGGGAGAGGGAGAAGCAGGCTTCTCGCCGAGCAGGGAGCCCGACGCGGGGCTCGATCCCAGGACCCTGGGACCATGACCTGAGCTGAAGGCAGACGCTTAGCAACTGAGCCACCCAGGCACCCTTAAACATGTATTTTATATGAATTCTTAGCTCTTTATCGATGTTAAAAATAGGTATTTATTGTTTCACTGATTATAACTAAAACAAGTACTTATTAAAGAAAATCTATAAAATGCAGAAAAATGTAAAAGATAATAGACTTAAAAATACCTGATGTAGAAATAACCACTCTTAATATTTTGTTTTATTTCTATCCAGTCTTTTCTCCATGTATATGTGTGTGTATTTTTCTTTTTACATAGTTGAGCCAGAGTTTTCTTTGATTCAGGTTTGATTTTTTGGGGGGGGGGGGGAGACAAGAATACTTCCTAAGAAGTATTATGTACTTCCTTCCTTCAGGGGGCACAGAATGTCTGAATGACTCTCCTTTTCCTATGCGAGACATTAATCATCGCCACTGATGATCATCATCGACATTTATTTTTTTATCGGCGGCTCATTTTCTCTTCATTTGGGATAATCGGTTATGAGGGCGATGCTGGTTTGGAGCCACCAATGGACATTTTGTAGCCACGTGAAGAGAGCTGGCCTGAGAGTGAAGTGCAAATAGACTCATGCTCTCCGAGCATCATTTGAATCCTGGATCCAGCTGTGCCTGAATTTAGATATAATACTGAGACTTGCAGTATGTAAATAGGATTTTTTTGGCGGGGGGTGCTTTGCTTAATCTAATTTTATCTGGGTTCCTCTCTCGTGCCACTGAAAGAGTTTGGACTAGTACAACATATAATCACATTGGAAAGAATTACAATCTTTATAGCATTATTTCTTTTCATCCAGAACCAACGTAAACATCTTAATTTGTTTAAATCATGTTTTAGATCTCTTGGTAGAACTTTGCAGTCTTCTTTATAGAAGTTTCCTGCTTCTTCTTACAGATATTCTGGGTATATTTTTGATATTAATAGGAATGAATTATTTTATTGTTAGAGTATATAACTGATTATTGCTCTTATATAAGAAATAGGTATCTTTTGTATATTTATTTTATGGCCTTGCCACCTTATGTATTAAGTATAATCCCTTTTTGGTTTGTTTTCCAGGGCTTTTTAGTTAGAAAAGATAGCATCTATAATTACAAACTCATTTATAAATATAATTATAAATCCATAAATCTCATTTATCAGTTCTCTATCTTATAAATGGTATCCTGAACTTCCAGAATAATTTGACAGAATCATGGTGAGAGGCTAATTATTGCTGATTTGCATAATCACATGTTGGCGCTTGCCCTTGGGTAGGATTTTGTTCTGCATCTATTTTCTGTAAACTTCTGTACCTTCCTTGTTGCTGCTCTCAGTTTGTCTTCCTCACAAGTGAGGCCAACCCCTAGCCTAATCTATTGCTTCTACCTCTCTGGGAGCTTGTGAACAGGATAATCGAGCTATTTAGAATCATTCCAGAATTATACTTTTTCACCTGAAAAAGGAGCATAATGAGTATCCGCTTGAATAGTTATGCAATGATTCGATTAATTAAGGCATATAGAGTTCTTCGAATCATATCTGGCATCTATTATATAGAGAGAAACAGACCCTGATTGAACTGAATGAGTCTCCTTTGCACAACAGAGAAAACTGTAATATAATAGCAATTTTAATTTTGGCTACATTTATTTTCTTAGTTTCTGATGGCTTCTGAAGAGTTGAATTTTCTACATAAGTGAAATATCATAAGGGCATTTCCTACACAGGCGGGACTATTCATTCACCTGAATCCCTCCAGACTCTTCAGAAATGCCCATTTCAATGACATTATCTCCTCAATTAGAGTACTTTTTCGCTCAGCAAAAATGACTGTAATTGAAAAAATAACGAGTTAGTGATCAAGTGCTATAGTTCCTATGTATTTCAATTGGTTAGAACCTATTTTAAGTTTTTAAAATATGTATTTGTTTGCTTGTTTGTTTCTAGGCAGAGCAACTGACAGCCTTCAGAAGGCCAATGCCATTCTCACATAAGAGAGAGAGATGGTGATTTTTCTCAAAGAGCAGATACAGTCCAGGCATTTAGTAACCTTGACTTAAGACAGTCACTGATAGAACCAGGCGTCCACCCAAAAAGGCACTGACCTGGCAAAGGAACGTGACTTTGCTCTGGCCTGTCCCAGAAATCGACGCGATCACCTTTCTCTCCTTTTCGTCAGAAACTGGAATGGAAACATGACCCCAGAGCACTTGGATCTCAGGCTTAGGGAATTCAAGGAAAGAGGGCAGGCAGAATAAGCAGGATGCCCCACCCTACAATCAGCCCAAATCCCAGAAATGCAACAGGGCTTGAGTCTCCACTATGTTGTCTGGTTTTGGTGGTGGTGGTGTTTTTTTAAATTTGTGCTTCTGGGAAATTGAGGATGCTTAAGGAATTTTGAGCTAATAGTACAGAAAGCATCTGGGTGAAGTGTAAGTGGGGAAGGGTGCTATATACAGACAGAGTCAAGATAACTGTTCAAGACCAATTGTGGAGGGAATGAAAAGATCTTCAACAAATGTTTATAAGGCTAAAGTGACTCAAACTCTTTCCTACCCATTTGCCAAACAGGCAAATAAAGTCTTATGAAAGAATTGTTTTTGAGCCTTGCTCCTTTTTCATTGGTTTCAAGTGACCAAGATTAATATCCGTTTGCATTTGAATATGTCTTGTATTTTTCTGGAGCTAAACACCATGGAAACCGGGAGCAGAATCAGGTCCTTGAAAAGATAATCTTCTTTCTTTTAGGCCCTACACTGCATGTTAACCATTCCAAAAAAGAAAGAACCATCCAGTTTTTTAGTAAGCTTCAAGGAAAT
Source organism: Mirounga angustirostris (assembly GCF_029215605.1). NCBI lineage: Eukaryota > Metazoa > Chordata > Mammalia > Carnivora > Phocidae > Mirounga > Mirounga angustirostris. The sequence goes on from NW_026991719.1 coordinate 7,951,270, forward strand.
ACTATTTTACAAATTATAATTCATGAAAATTCATTTTCAAAAGGAAAATAGAAAGACATACCAAGTTTTCTTTCACATAAGCAGTTACTCAGCCTGGCACTGGATTTTTGCAGGATTGGAGTAGAATTTTCTCACTTAGGACTCCATAAACTGCTTACAGTTCATTCTCTACGTTCTTTATAGGGAAAAACTATAATTATAAAAGTATGAGTCTCTTTTTCTACCTCACAGTGAAATTTAGGCTGAATTTATATATTCGCAGTACTGAACACTTTCATTGCTAAGCTATTTTAAAAAATAATTCCGTGCAAGTAATATTTATTGAAAACCTACATTGTATTAATCATGATACTAAGTGTTGGGAATTCGAAATGACTAAGGCATTTTCCTTGACGCCCAGTGTGCTTTCCCAGGAGAAGAGACAGATAGATACACACATACACACAGGTACATATAAAAATTTTGTATAGAGGGATGCCTGGGTGCCACAGTCGGTTGAGCATCCGACTCTTGGTTTTGGCTCAGGTTGTGATCTCAGGGTCGTGAGATCGAGCCCCGTGTCAGGCTCCAGGCTCAGTGGGGAGTCTGCTTGGGTTTCTCTCCCTCTCCCTCTCCCCCTCCCCCCAGTCATGCTCTCTCTCTCTCAAATAAATAAATCTTTAAAAAACTTTGTGTAGACAAATAAACCTTCAATGCATATTAACTCTGTTAAGTCATCCATATGTTATCTGGTGATTAAGATATTTAGATATCTCCTTAATCATTTTTTACAGTCCCACTTATACTGAAAAAATTAGATGAGAATATTAACAGTAGTTATGTCTCCATGATAGCCTCAGAATTTGCTTTGCTTTTGTGTTTCTTGCTTTATTACAATGAGTGTATTATTTTATAGTAAAAAAGCACAGGAAACACATTCAGGTTATGGAAATGGCAGTTTGATGAGCCAAAAGTCTACATTTCAGAAAAACTTTTAAAGAAGTATATTTTGAAGTCAGCACATTAATTGGAATAGAGTTGCTAAAGGGTCATTATGAAGAAGTTTGAAGTGGACACCTTTCCATAAAAACGCAAACAGCAATATAGAAGAGCTGTTGTCAAAAGCCACGTCTCTTCTATTCACTTAAGGAATGTTTGCAAATCTTTTTTTTTTTTTAGAAGCTGGACTCTTATTTTTTAAAGGAAGCCTTGCTAGTAATATCGATGCATAAAAAAGATAAAAGTGGCTGGGCTCTGTTTGAAGGGAGGCTTGGGGACAGACCCAGCCCAACAGATCTTGGCCTCCAGGCTCACATCCGAGGACCCTTGGGTGCTGGGCAGCCTGAACACCATCGAGTTGATTTTTGTCCCCCACAATCTTGTTTAGCCCAGTACTCTCTGAAGCACCCACTCAGATCTATAAGCTTTCTTCGCAAAGGAAATTTAAGCCCAGAGTCTGAGCAAACAAACAAAGCATTGAACTTGGGTGCTTAAATCCATGAAGCTTGAATAAATGAGAGTCTCTCATACTCGATCACTGCCAGACAAGTCTGCTTACCATGTTTTTCTAGATGCTGACAGCAGCTGTCCACCAGCCTGGGGACCTGTCTGTAAATGGGATTCAGACTGAGTTTCTTATCTCTGGCTTTTTCTTTTTTACTCTGAGCCTCAGCAGGCAAGGAGAGTTGTAATGCTTCTAGCAGTCGAGACTGATTGTCATCAAGATCTGTGATAGAATCCACTGACATCGCGCCCTGCAAATCATACACAGACGTGAACAAAGAGCGTGGATGGAGAAAACAAGAGCAAGTTCCCTCACACGCTAGCCAATAACGCTTTTGCCCAGGACTGTGTGTCACCCTTGAAATAACGCCACTTCATTCAATCACGCTGTTCGTACATTAAAAGGAAAACGGCCAACGCCTCTTGAAAAAGTGAGGAAACTACCACAACAAGCTAAGGGAATGGCAGTCACAATTTCCACAAACAGCATTCGCCAGTGGAAGACGAGAGAGGGTGGACATCGAGTTGTAATATTTTGACCCAACCACTTCATTTGTTGAAACAAGAAAAAAATCACATACATGCTCGATGAATGAGGTAAAGTCAGAGAAGCCTCGCAAATAAAAACCAAGCATCTCAACTATGACTCTAGGAAGCAGATTTTTAACATTGGATTCCATGGAACAGTCTTAGTTGGGTTTCCCCCAGAACTGGCACAAAGAACTTTATCAGGGACATGGTCCCGGGAGACGGCTGTAGGGGGTGGGGGAACGAGAAAAGGAAGGGAGGGCAGCGGATGAAGAGCATCACCCAGCCTATGACAAGCCCGTGGGCAGCTGGTGCCCAAGCACCCTGGGGACCTCTGGGAGACAGTGTGGGTCAAGCACCTCAGAGCTAACTGTGCTGGGGAGCAAGTGTGCTGGGCTATTTATACCACAAGCCTCAAGAGTCATTGATTAAGGGCAACTTCTGGTAGGGGCCAGGAGGTGACGTTCAATGTCTTGGCACTTGCAGCCTATCACCTGCGTGGGTGGGTGCCTCTGGCCATCAGAGAAAGCCCTTGGCAGGGGTGAGGTGCTGGCAGGTAGAAGGAGGGCTCTGGCATGCTGGGACTGGGAAAGGCCGAGTGGAAGGGAGCAGGGCACCGGCCGTGTCTACACGGCCAAGCCCCCCCCACCGCCCGCCCCCGATGAAGCAGAGAGGAAGGGGCTCGCTGCTGGTATCCTAGCAAGGCCTGGCCAGAGGAGAGGGCATCTGGGAGGCCCGCTGCCTGGGCCCCAGATTCCCAGAGAGCTCAGATGTGGAGTTTGGGTGTTACAGCCTTAGGACACGCAGTCTGAGAGATGATGATAAGACTGCAAGAACAGTTCCATCACATACATTTAAATATCCTGGAAAGTCATCATTTCTCTACTTTTAAACACAGCCAAAGCCTTGAAAAACAGCGGCGGCTCAGGTGCCCCTTTATCTTGGAGAGGTCTTGAATGTGGATTTTAAGTGGGAAGTGTTTGGGTTTTTTTTGGGGGGGGGGTTTCAGTAGGGCAGTAGTGAGTGGCTGGAGGTGGCAAAGATTTTGGGGTCTCCAGGCAAGAGGAAATGGAGAGAAGATCTCCCAGTGACTTAGGAAATTTTTAGAGATGCTTATCAATTGACTCAGCCGATCACCAACCAGTTTGCCTGAGAACTCAGCTTTCCTGGATTGAAACAGGGAATCTGAAATAAGAAATAACACAGTGCCTAGAACATAGCACTCACTTAATACATGGTACTGTGCTCTTAGAGTATTAATTTGAAAGAGGACATACGTGCCCTTTCTCTCTCTCTCTATATATATGATATATGATATATCAGATATATGATATACAATATATATGTAGGTTTCTTGTGGAAAAAAAAGCTCCATTGATTAAAAAAACAAAACAAAACAAAAACTCATCACTTACGAGGACTGGCAGCCAGGTGGCTGGGGGGCCAGGCGTGGTTCTTGGACTAGAGATGAAGAGAGTAACAAAACCACCCGGCCCTGGCCTCCAGCCTCACAGTCTCGAGGGCAAGTCTGGTGGTAGGACAGAAGATGAAGCTAGAGCACGGTCAACAGTGATGTTGTAGAATGTTCAGGACATCATGGGGCACACACATGGGGAACCAAGGGGGGCACCCAGCAGCTCTGAGAGCGGCCGGAAAAAGACTTTGAGGCTGTGTCATGTGCCCCACGGCCCGGGGCACGCTGTCCCCGAATGGGGTCACTGACAGGTCCCTAGACTCCATTTCCAGTTTTCCCAAGAGCAGAGGTTCAGAGAATAACCCTGTAATGCTTCGGTTGTTTTAGCGGTGGTGTCAGAGAAAGTACTGGCCAACTCACCCTCCTCCTGGCCCGAGGAGCCGGTTCTGGGGTGTTCGGGGACGTTGACTCATTTGGCGTTTCCGAGGTGGAGCTGAGAGATGAGTTACTGCTTGAGAGTTCTTTGTTTTGTCTTTTACTTCCAAACGGGAGGAGGGAAGCCACAAAATCAGACGCATCCTTCTGCTCGTCCCTCTGCGAGTCCTGCTTGAGTTTATAGGCCCGGTCATTTGCAATGACTTGGGATAAGGGCATTCCAAATGCCTGGGGGATGAATTCTGCAATCAAAAAAACAAACACTCACTTTCAGACATGACTGGGCCGGTGAAGGCTCTCACTCACGCTTCAGACCCAAGGGCAGACGTAGTCAAATGACCGTTTCCTGAAGAATTGATTCTTCAATCAAAATACAGGGATGATTTCTGTGTGTATCAGAGTGGCCAAAGTTTCTATTTCTATCAAGGAGGCCGGTATGTACAAAGAACGTGGGTTTTTAGAAATCTAGGCCTCTCGTTTTTTCCCCCACATATCTCAAGTATGTTTTAAAGGAAATAACTTTATGGATAAATGTGACATTTTTGATAGACTGTACACAATGCTTCATCCTCACGAGGACACAATTTTATAAACTGTTAGCCTTTGAGGTATGTGTCTCGAGAGCCCCCAGAACTTACAAGGCGTGAGAAGGCTGCGTGCATCCGTTTATTCCACAGGGACTCACTGAACAGCTACCACGATGGGAGTACAAAGCTTACAAGAGGCGTAGTGCTCGCTCTTGAAAGGTCCGGAGTAAGGGGCGGGTGGGGGAGTGGGAGTCAGATAGGTAAATAATTACACAGGTGGCTGTCGGGTGTTACAACGGGGAGATGCCTGGAGCAAAGACCTAAGTTCAGTTAAGTGGATCCACTTTGGGGTGCCCAGTAAAAGAGCCAGTATGTGAGTGAGGACCCGAGAGGCAGGGGAGCAGCTCGGGGGGAGTCTGCTCCCCCCCCCCGCCCCGTGTTCCTTGTCCCCCACAGGCTGCCTCCAGTTGCTGGGCTGGGGATGTTGCTCTCAAGATCTATACTCAAGCCATTCTGCCGGCCCATGTAGAAGTAGACTCTCACCACTAAATAACCAGTGAAGGGCCCAAGATACAATGTGTTAAATCCCCTAGTAAGGACAATTTGGGGCAAGGAGCACAGTGCAGAGATCTACCTCTTTATTTGGAGATGGACACACAGTTGCTTTCTGAATCGCTGATCCATATGTATGCACCTACATGGTAAGCACACTGACCCTTAGGGCCAGGCATCTTTGGGGCACTATTTTAGATTTATGCTGAAAAGCATTCATAATTAGATTAAATGCATTATTTCTTTTAGACTCAAAATTACATCTCCTAGCAGCAGAATATGGGAGTCTAGCCTCTCCCTTGTTTTTATAACCCCTATGAATAAAACCAGAATGATCAAGGGAAAACAATTCCAAGGGTTGTTTGTTCTTTGAAAGAAAAGGCTAACTTTAAGTCAGGTGGAAAGAGGCTTTAAAAGGCTTTCTTCCTTGATCCATGGCAACATTTTAACATCACTGGGCTGATGGCCAAGTCTACATTAAAAGCAGAAATGGCATTTAAGAAGCCTGCACCTTTGGTTCCATCAAAACATGCAGTCTGTTTTGAAGCGAAAAATCAAAACGTCAGCATTTTGGGATTTTCGGAGGATGCTTATCATTCTCGATCGACAAACTAGGTGGCATACGATAGTAATACAAACAAAACTTTTGGCATGTTTTTGAGCGATCAATGTGGCCAGCGTAGCAAGACCCAAGACCCCCTATTGACAGAAGGCCATCTTCACTACTAGCACAGTTAGAATACCAGACCGCGAGCCATGCACCCTGGGGTGTATGGTGTAAATCAGCACTGTCTTGTCTATGGGAATAATCAAAGAGTCTTGCTTCAGAAAACTCGCGGCGAGTCTAGAGACCTGCAGATGCCAAGGCTGACAGCTATGGGGAATACACAAAAACCGTGGGCGGGGGGGGGGATAACAACAGCAGAAAGGACAGCAATAAATGTATCGAGCGGCACGTGTCTGTTCACTTAGGCACGCTCTCTGCAGGGATTTCGTAGGAGATGGGGACTACTGACTCCTCTCTTAGCCAGTTTTGCCACGTAAGGAAAAGCAATCGGACTCATTTAGAGTTTCTAATATCCCTAGAAAAAAAAAGAAAACTGGTTCCCTTTGGTATCTGTCATTTTCAGTGTCCCAAAGTCTGCCACTTTCCTTGCAAATTGGAATAACGGAACACAAATTAAACAGATGGGATACATGAAGTCATTCTTCCCAGTTTTTCTTTCTCTTTGACTCTCACTCAAGAGATGACCTGCTAACAGATTTTTATTTTTCCCTAATAGTCTTTCTTTCCTGGTGGAGTTTATTTATTCTTTCAGTGATAGAGTTTTGATGTGGTCTCTTGTTTCTTGTTGCTTTCTCTTGAGAACCTTTACAGGCTTCAGAAAGGAGGCCTCTCTATGCCCTAAACTTGTGTTGCGGTGTCTAGACTCTGGAAAATTCTAGGCAGGATTCCTTGAATATGACTGCTTCTCAAAATGTGGCTATTGTGAAATGGAGAACTCATCACAAGTCTATTTAGCAAAACCCTCCTCATGTGTAAATAAAATGTTGGGCACACATGCTTATCTGTGGATTCAAAGCTCTTCTCTTGGGGGAAAAAACCCTGGAGACTCTGTGTTGATAGGGCGAATACAGTTGATAATAGGTTTTTAAAACCAGATGGACATTTCCCAAGGCTCAGTGTTCTGGGGCCAGGCACAGGGTGTATCATGTTCTAATCTACAGTATGTGTTCACCAAGGAGACTGCTTCCCCTGCTGTGCTCATTAGTAGCAAGTGTGTGCTCTCCCAGCCCATGAACTGTGGGGCCAGGAGGTGGCATGCCATCCTCGGGCTCCCTACCGCCACTTCCAGAGCTGCACCTTCCCACTGTGTGGCAGAAACCCGCCATCACAAGGTTTCTCTTGTCTCCTGCCCATTGCTGTCTTCTCTTGGCACTGACTGACCCGTGGTCAGACCCCCAAGCTACCGTCACACTTGGAGGCTTGCATGTCTACCTAAAGGCCCATCTCATTCTCCATCCTCCCATCTCCTTGACCGTCTCCTCTCCTCTTTTTTCCTGCATGCCACCTTTTCCACTCACTCCCTTGGTCCCATCCTGGAGCCTTGTCCTCCCCAAAAGGGATTCCACCTCGAGAATCAGGCTTCCTCCCCCCACTCTTGTCTTACTCTCCCTCCTTAATGCACCTTGATGGTGTCTCAATGTTCTCAGCATGCAGACCAAACACCATGCGGGGCGCACACAGCCCTGTGTGAGGTGGCCCCTTCCTATTCTCTCCCGGGATCACGCTCCCCCGGGCTCTCTCCTTTCCAGTAACAGCACTCAAAGACAGCATTCGATACATTCTCCTTGAGAATGTCTACCTAGTGATAGCTGATACTTGATTTTATTACTGCTATTTATTATGATGCAAAGTAAAGTTGTATCAACTATTCCTATCGAGTGCTACATCATACCTGGCGTGTAGGAACATACTCGGACACTGAGGAACAATAAGGCATGGCATGATACTATTTCAGCCTAAAGAACGGTGCCAGACCCGAATTATCCCCAGATTTCATGTCAATAAATATACGGCGTAGTCTGAAATACCCTGTGAAGCGGGGACCTATCTCCCAGACGTATGCCACAGTAAAACCTATGCCCCCCTGTGCTCTGACCAGGAACCACATGAACTGGAACAAAGCAGCTATTTGAAAATCTTTTCCCCACAAGTGATTTCTTTTTGACCCACGAAAGAAATTTGCTGAAGTTCTGAAAGTTTAAAAACTGTTTTTTTGGTTGCCAAGTAATTTAACTAAGAGAAATTAAGGACTTGGAACTCTTCTGGATGAAAATATGTTTTCCCACCCAGCCTCCATCTTGAATTCGTTTCCATATGGAATTCAAGAGTCGTATGGGCACTGGCTGAAGTGGCAGGAGGGACACAGGAGTGTCACATGATCTGCCGTGTTTGATGTCAAGGCAATTAAATAAAATACAGGACATGATTCACTCTGATTGAATCAATTAATCCAACAGCATATCAAACACTTAATGAATCACTCTTTATTGGGAGAGCAATTGGGTTCTAAAAAGCTGCTCCTATTTATTTTTAGATGACCTAACCCAAGAGGTCACTGAGAGCTTCCTGTTTTCCTTCTTTTACTTTTGGACTCCAATGATTATCATTTTCCACATGTGCAGCTGTTAGGAACCCCAGTGTTAATATTCAAATGGAAGAAAATAATGTGAACCATTACGACTCAGCAAGACCCGCATGCTGGCCCCTCCTGCCCTGCTTGCCAGGGCGGCCACGTAATGGATGTGTGCACATAGACAGGACTTTCTGTTCAGAAGATGTGCCAGGTAATTAAGCTTCACTTAAGCCCAGGACATCTTCTTTTTAAATATCAGAGCTTCTTTAAAAGAGGAATTAAAAAAACCCTCTTTTGCCATGAAGCCTGATATTTTTCTCTAATTTAGTTGGATGGGCCATGTGTCTTTTCTCTGGACCACCAGAACCTGTCTTCCTTTTTCCCAGCCAGCAACGTGTACAGCCTTATAGAACACTGCCAGGTTCTCCCTGAGCTTATGTCAGATGTAAATACGATATGGTCCGAAAAGTGTATAATAGCCCAGGACACATTGGTCAATGACATCCCCTGGCCTTCCTTTTCTGCTCATTCACATCCTTGCTTCCTGTTGTTCTGTAACCTGAGCAAGCACACATCCATCTCTCTCTGCTGAGGGAACTCAATCATCTCCTGCAAAAATGGTCATTCTGTTTCGTCTAGCCTGAACGGGCAATTCTGAAGAATCGCTGAAAGTCTCCATTATAAGGATTCAGTCCTCAGATCAGTATCATCATCCTAGAGTAAACCAACTTTAAAGATACACATTACTAATGCCAGTCTGAGTGTCCCCTTTAATACTCTCTATAAACACTAAGAATTTCTCTAATCTAGTGAGGTAAAGGTGATGGATGGCAGGAATAGAATGAGTAAGACTCTAGTTTAAAAAAGCTACCCTGGTTACTAATATTCACTTAAAAAGAAGGGTAAGAACATACGGACCGATTAAATAGAATACAATTTATCAGACAGTGATAGGTAGCTGGACAAGAGTTATACCCCTGAAACAAATAATACATTATTTGTTAATAAAAAAATTTTTTTTAAATTAAAAAAAAAAAAGACTTAATGCCCCTTGCCTTGATTATTCCAGCATGGAATTCGGCTGTGACAGGATGTGCCCTGCTGGTGAGGACATTGGCTAATATGGACCAAGTTCTCATCTCAGAAGCTGCACATCAGTACTTCAGAAAACTACTCACCTCCAGTACCCCATACAGACCAATGGCATCACACTTTCGGGGTTGGGGGGTCTGGGCACTGGGAATTTTAAAGGTTCTACAACTTACTCTAACTGTGCAGTGAGAGGCAGGGATCATTTCCATTCTCAACTCCTTTCTCCAGTCTGAGGTAAACATTCGAAATGTCTGGAGATATTCTGGCTGGGGGCGGTGCTACTGGGCCAGAGATGCCACTAAACATGTCACACGATGAACAGGACAGCCTCCGTAACAAAGAATTATCCAGTCTGAGGGTGCCTGGGCGGCTCAGTCGGTTAAGCGGCCGACTCTTGATTTCGGCTCAGGTCATGATCTCGGGGTCCTGGAATGGAGCCCCACGTGGGGCTCTGTGCTCGGTGGGGAGTCCGCTTGAGGATTTTCTCTCCCTCTCCCTCTGCCCCCTTCCCACTCATTCTCTCTGTCTATGTCTCTCTAATGAATACATAAATCTTTTTTTTTTTTTTAAAGATTTTATTTATTTATTTGACAGAGAGAGACACAGCGAGAGAGGGAACACAAGTAGGGGGAGTGGGAGAGGGAGAAGCAGGCTTCCCGCGGAGCGGGGAGCCCAATGCGGGGCTCGATCCCAGGACCCTGGGATCATGACCTGAGCCGAAGGCAGACGCTTAACCGACTGAGCCACCCAGGTGCCCCCCCCCCTTTTTTTTTTAAGAATTATCCAGGGGCACCTGAGTGGCTCAGTTGTTAAGCGTCTGCCTTTGGCTCGGGTCATGGTCCCAGGGTCCTGGGATCGAGCCCCGTATTGGGCTCCCTGCTCATCGGGGAGCCTGCTTCTCCCTCCCCCATTCCCCCTGCTTGTGTTCTGCCCCTCTCTGTCAAATAAATAAATAAAATTTTTAAAAAATAAAATAAAAAAGAATTATCCAGTCTAAAATGTCAACAGACCCAGGTTGAGAAATCATGCTCTAAGGGAAGTAAAACGTTGGCTCCCCACTCTTTAGAATTCTTTATCTCAAGGGCGCCTGGGTGGCTCAGTCATTGAGTGTCTGCTTTCGGCTCAGGTCATGATCCCAGGGTCCTGGGATCAAGCCCCGCATCGGGCTCCCTGCTCGGCGGGAAGCCTGCTTCTCCCTCTCCCACTCCCCCTGCTTGTGTCCCCGCTGTCGCTGTGTATCTCTCTGTCAAATAAATAAATAAAATATTTAAAAAAATAGAATTATCTCCTTTCAGTCCAAAGAACCAAATGTCATGACACTTTAGTCAAGTTCATGACATGGGTGTAGAGTCTGGGATCAATGGTGTGGACTAGGTCTTGTCCACTACTGACCACAGTGCATTTATTTTTATACCTTTGGTTTTATTGCCTTCCATTATTTTTCAAGCAGAAATTCAATCATTATAGAAAAGAACTCCAAGGTGAGACATATGGCTCTCCTCACTCAACACTCATTCATTATGTCACATAAAATGGAAATACATTCATACAACCACACCATTCAGCAGTCATTTCATATGGGACCATACAAACAAGCCACAGAGAGTTGTACTGCGCTAATGGGGCCCAGGTGCCCATTTGCAGGCTCAATGAATATTAGTTAAAAATGACCACAAATACCTCTGAAAGAGTGGCTAATGTGTCAGTTCCCTAAATAGACATAGAAGAGGACACAAAACAGTATGGAGAGAGTCAACAATTCCCAAAACATATAGGGCAAAAAATAAGCATGCTGTGATCTGACATAAAAATGCTGAGAATGGCCCATCTCCAGTAGCCCATGAGGATGAGACTGTTTCTTTCCAGTAGTCATGGCAGGCGAATCCAAACTTTTTCTCATTCAACTAGCCCTGCCTAACGATCTGGCCTTGCCAGACAGCTGGTTAGCGTTAGAGATGCTGTCCATGGCTACTCAACCCAGGTTCTTCTTATGCGTTGCTGATTGGCCAATTGGCCAGCATCATAATTGGAACCATAAACTTGGCCAAAGTCACACTTTGCTCAAAACAGTTGAATTCATCAATTCAGTACAGGGCCACTCAAACACAAAAGAGTAGACCAAAACAGGCTTTAATGACATTCCATCGTAGAAATCCAGTTTGCATAATAGAGATGAACCGCATAAATCTATGCAATTCAAAAACCCCACCAAATTCAACCATTATGCTCCATGGAAGATGCATCCGCTCTAGTTCATTCTGTCCCTTACCTCTGTCTTTGTTTTTCTCCTTTCCTAGTGAATCCAGTTTCTTTCGCAAAGATTTCTTTCTCTTCTGTCCATCTGCAAATATTAAAAGAATGAAAAGTTGTAAACACAAGCATACACGTGATATCTTATACCATCAACAGCTACATTTGAGCAAAAGCATGACTTCTCACTTACTTCACTCATAATTTGGCATTTTAGGCAGAACAAAGGCTCTGAAAATACACGGAAATCCCTGACCTGGACAGTACATGCAACGAGAACCTTGATGTATGCTCTTAAATTTTGTTTCAATCATGAAAAGTACAGGAAACTTACCTCCTTCAGAATTAATTTAGCGTTGACACTTAGATATGTTTGCTGTTGCTATTACATGAGTCTCTTCCTATTTTTCATGTTTATGCAAACCAATGTCATATTGAATCAAATCTCCGCGAGAGGAGAGTCAACAGTACATATGGTTTTGACGTTTATAAGCTGGTAGAGTGTAACTGGATAAGGAAATGAATTTGGGGGTCTAGAGAAGTCAGATCTAATTATTGCTGCACCATTTACTAACTGTGTGACTTGGGACAAGTCTCAGTGTCCGCATCTATAAAATGGGAATCTCATGGGGTTGTTGGGAGATTTAATGAGATGGTGCACACCAAGTGCCTCATGGGGCCCCTGACACATGTGCATAAATTCAGATCTACTTTCTCAGGAGGTCTCATAGTATTGCACCGTGTGGCTGTACCATAATTTCATTAACCATTCCTCCACCAATGGGCATTTGGGTCATTTCTAAGTTTTCACTATCATAAATAAGGCAGATACCCTTTTGGCATCTTGTGTTTGCAACAAACGTACTTAGCACGTCTGGCTAACTCTCCAAATAATAAAGATTCCACTCATATCAGTAGGTAGCTGCAATCAAATTCCTGGGATGTCATCAGAAAAAGTTGCCAGTCATCATGGCAAGGATGCATTTCACGATTACGCAACCATCAACTTAACGTGTGGGAGGCGCGAATCGGGAATCCGCACGGTGATCAAGTAGGGCAAATGCAGCCCGTGCCGCAAGGAAACTTAGGTTTAAAAGGAGGATTAAGAATTGTTTGTTTTTTACAGGATACACTCAAAAGTGTAGTCCAGAAAGAGACTCAGCCCAATAAAATTTAAAAGCCAGACTCTGATATCAGGAAAAGACAGCATGCACATTCTTAACCAGAAATGAGCATTCTCCTGGGATCCGTCCGGGGCTGCAGATGTTCCCAACTCCTTCTGTCTGGATTTTTGGAGGCAAAAGACATCACAGTATAATCAACAGATGCATTCAATCCCCCCCTCTTCGAAAAAGCAAAGAAATATTGCAAGAATGATTCTCCTCCCACAAAATGGACATAGTGCATAAGAGTCTGCATCCTTGCAGTTGTGAGATATGTGTAGGGGGACATTAAGTAAATCACTTGTAATGCAATGAAGAGCCAGCCATCTCTGTCATTAGGGGTATGTTCTTATCTCCAGTGTCTAGAAGATGAGTAATTATATGGCCTACCATAACTTACTATAAAATGTACGACAATAAACATACTAACAACACAAGACTCAAATCCATTCTCCAAACAGACAGGCCTTTTACTTTGTAACACTTTGTTCGTCACTTCACACCACCAAATGTATTTGACTGTAACAAGGGTATATTTCTTTAACAACATTCTATCATTCCTTCATTTTAACTGTTGACCCAGAAGAATAACTAAACTATATAGTATAGCTTAGGAGACTTAAGTTTTAAGTTTTCATAACCAGTGGACAGATCCTAAAATTCAAGCAAGTTGCCAAAGAACCGGACACAGATAGGATAGGGGACATTTTATTTAAAGACAGAAGGATTTTTTTTTTTAACTTCTTTTTAAGTGGAAGATGTAGCATATATAAAGATGTGTATAACTACAAATGTACAGTTCAAAGAAATAACAGGAGGCCAACTCCCACATCACCAACAGCCAAGTTCAGAGGTAGACTACTGCTCGTGCCCAAGCCCCCTGTGTGTCTTCCTCCCTCTCCCCCCAGGTAATCACTGGTCTGAGTTTTGCAATAATCAACCATCTGCTTTTCTTTGTAGTTTTACTGTCTACGTTTATAAAGAATACAGTTTGTTTTTCCCACAGATGGAATCACACTGTAGGTATTCTCGCCTGCCTCATTTACGCCATTCATCAACACTTCGGAAATTCATCTTGTTGAGGCAGGTAGCTGTAGGTCACTCGTTCTGATGACTATAATTTGCTTTCTGGTACGAATATACCATGGCTCATTAGAAATTTGAGTTGTTTCTAGCTTGAGACTATCAGGACCAATGTTCTTGAAAAATATTGCTCATGTCTTGCTATGTACATGTCCAAGACCCTCTCTCAGATAATGGTTCTTGGAATGTGGCTCTGCGACCACCGACATTGGTACTGCCTGGGAACTCGTTAGAGCTGCAAATTCTACGGTCCCTCCCCAAAACTACTGACTCAGGAACTCTGGGGTGGGGCCCAGCAACGTGTGCTTTCACCAATCCTCCAGGGGACTCTGGTTCCCACTGAAATCTAAGAACCACTGTTCTAGGGTAGATACGTACAAGCTGCGTTGTCAGGCCGGCATGTACAGAACCTCAGGCTCTACTAGGTAACATCGAACAGTTTCCAAGTAGTTTCACTCATTTGTATTCCCACCAATGAGAGTTCACATAGTCCCACAAGGATAATATGTACTTCAAACTCCAAGATTCGAGACAATATCTTTGTGATCTTTGTGAATAGTGACCTACAATTTAAAAAATGCTTAGCTATTTACAACAAATACAAACATTGTCTTTTTCACTTAATGAGACCGTCCTCACACTCACCCCAGGCCAGCATGGATACCTAACCCCGGTCCACTGCACACCTGGCAAGTCCTGGAGTTTGCACCTCCATCCTAGCCTCAGAGGAAGGTTCTAGCTTGTTTCCAATCTTCAGAAAATTCCTGCTGAGAGAAGTTTGAAGGAATGCCCTTTAACACCGCCTCCCTTACTTTTCTCAACCACAGCTGCCTCACTATTGACTTGGACCAGAAACAAAGACTCTCAGAGAACGCAAACTGAAGGAATTCACAGGCAGTGAGGGGAGCTCAGTTAAAAAGCGAGGGGCAAATGCTATAAAAGAGACACTTGGTGGCGGAATGGGAAGTGGCCCTTTAGAGACTGCATCCAACCTCTAGACTTGGGTCTAGCGACATTGGGGGCTGGATAACTCTTTGCTGTGAGGAACTGTCCTGTGCACGGTACGGTATCTAGCAGCATCCCTCAATTTCCTAGATGCCAGAGAGCCCACCCAGTCCCTGTTGTGACAACCAATAATGTCTCTGGACATCACCAAATGTCCCACGGGGACAAAATCACTCTGGTTGAGAAGCCCTGGTCTGTGCATAACTCCACCTAGAGGACAGCTATGGGCTCAAACCATGTGACGCCCAGCTCCCGAAGAGTCACATTTTCCCACTTCTCACAATGCTCGATCCATACCCAATCTCAGTTTCTATTTTAGGTAGAACAATATAAAAATGTTTACAAATTGTTGAGCTTTTACGTATCCAGTTGAATAACAATTTCTTTAAATTTAGGAAGCAATGTGAGTCTGTCTTTGGCTATCTTTCTACCAGATTCCTGTCTACAGGTAGGGGAATAGAGCAGGTTCTTTGAATAAACAGCCTTCTACTTCTCTGCATGAAGCATTTTGTCCTCATTTAGATCAGGTGCGGAGCAGCATTTGATGGTGAACAGTTGTCTGAATGGATGTATGAACGTGTCTTTAGCATGCAGGGAAGACTCAGGGGACACTAGTTCTATTTTTTTTTTTTTTTTTAGAGGACTAAACATGGTGGATGGAGAGACTTCCTGGCCAGCCCTCCACTGGCCAAGGAAATTATAGGAAGACTGTTTTCTCAGCAAATGGAGCTGTTCAGCAATGGAATAAGCTGCCTCACAAAAATAAATTAATTAATTAATTAATTAATTAATTTAAAAAAAAGCACCGCTCACTGTGGCTTCCATCTCAGCTGCTCTTTCTGTCTTGCATCCCTCACTCTGGGGGAAGCCACGCCATGAGCAGCCCTATGCAAAGGGTTATGTGGTGAGGAACTGGAGTCTCCAGCCAGCAGCCACGTGAGTGGGCCAGCACACTGATTCTCCCACCCCAGTCAAGCCTTCAGATGACTGCAGCCCCAGCTGAGCTTGATGGCGAACCTCACAGACTGGAACCCAAACCAGAACAACCAGGCTGTGATATTCCCAGAAACTGTGTAAGATCAGAAATGTTTGTTATGTTTAAAAAAGAGAGAAGAGAAAAGAAAAGAAAAGAAAAGAAAAGGAAAGGAAAAAAATAAGATGCCCAGCCAAATGCATGGGGTATCCTAGATGGGATGTTGGGTCAGAAAAAGGATTAGTGGGGAAACTGGTAAAATCTGAACAAAGTCTATAGTTTGGCTGATAGCAATGTATCCATGTCCTTTCCTTCATGGTGGTAAGTGTACCAAGGTTACATAAGATGCTATTATTAGAGGAGACCGGCTTAGGGGCGTAAGGGAACTGTGTAATTTAAATCTAAAATTATTCTAAAATAAAGTTGTTGTTGTTGTTGTCGTTTTAAAAAGCCCTTTCGCCCAGGTACTGGATGTATTCAAGCAAAGGCTGAAACCTTGTTTGTCAAGCACGTGAGAAGGTGGAGGCTCTCATGATTCACTGAAGTACTTTGAAACATACAGACTTGGGAGCCCAACTTTATGGCAAGAAGGTGACTCACAAGTCAGAGTTTCTGACCTGGCTGAAACTACTAAAATAATCTTCCTAGTCACATCTCCCTGATCTGAAAGAACACATGTGCCCGGGCCAATATAAAGCATCCGTTATGTCTGTCATTCTGGTGTAGCATGTTTTCTGGAAAGGGAGTGGACAGATGAGAGGCTCGACCAGATTTGTTTTTAGGGCCCTGGTGATGTTTTCATAGGTGGCTGATTAAACTGTCTCATGATACCTCCTATTTCTTAAGTTCCCTAAAATCCCTTTTCTGTGTAAGTTATCCAGACTCGGTGCTTGTTGTTTGCCTCTGAGAACACTGGTAAGTATAGAAATCTGTTTACTTTTCAAGTTCCCACGCATGTCCTGATAAACCAAAATACACTTTTTAAATTATATGTACGAATGTGGATAAGGCGAGCTATTCAATCTGTGGATGTCTTAAAAATGTTTACTAAAGCTGTATTTTATCCCTCACTAAAACTCAAACTCATCCTTTAGTCTCATCCATTTGCCCTTTTGAGGGCTCTCAAGCCACAGACTCCTAAAACTAAGGCAAGAAAAAGGCTAAACCAGATACTTTCTTTCCAATTTGGGACAGGAAGGTTTGTCAAAGAAGTTATGATATTATTAGTAGCCCCAGCACCTGAGGGCCATTCCTTGTGTCCATCCCCCACATCTAGTGCTTTCCAATGATTCATCTCAGGGGTGCAAGTTCATGTGGCGAGTGTAAGTCAACACTGATAACATGGAGGGACCGATGACAGATGGGCAACCAAAACCCCAGGCAAAGTCCCGTCCCAGGAAAAGGTGGCTGGGTGTTGGAGCCAGTTGTTACCACCGTCGCCATCCTCAGTGGAATGGACTTGAAATTGCCCCTACTGCTTTGAGTTGCCTTTTCAAAGTCCATCTGGAGAAACGGAAGGGAGGGCAGCCCTGACAAAAAAGGGGACGTAGTTAGCAGGAAAGCGATCACCTCTGCTTCTTGGCAGGAAATATGGCAGCAAGCCCAGGATAGGGGACCCGATGGGACCAGTGCGCTGCAGAGGTTTAGGAGAGGAGCTGAAATGGCAATCTGGCCTCGGTGCGCAAACAAATATTCTCTGTTCCCGGATATTGCGCCACAGAACATGACAAATCTCCTTGGCGTGGGAATATTATTTATGCTATACTAGTTATCTGTTTAAATGGCATCTTCCCCCCAGAAAGTAGGCTCGTCCCCCATACATTGATCCATCCCTACTCCATCCCTCCCTCCACCCAACACTGATACAGCCCATGTTGTAGGTGAGACAGAGCTAGGCGCTATGAACCCAGGTGAATGGACACTACCTCTGCCTTTGAGAATCTCAGAGTTTAGTGCCAAAGACAGATACACAGAAACCTCACTAAAGTGAAATGAAGAAATGCTGCAGTGGAGGCATCTAGCAAGGGGGAGGTCAGAAGCAAGAAGGCTGTCTCCAACTCTGCTTAGGAAGGCTAACGTTTGCGTTCAGTCTTAAAGGACAAGGTGAGGCTTCTCAGGGGCCTTTGAATTTTGCTAGGGGTTTCCCCCACTAAATCACATGGTAACTATTTACTCTAGGAGATCCTTTCTTATCCTAAGTCTCTTAATGTCTTATTCCTGGTAATCCAACCCTTTATCAAGCAAGCATTCTATTGGGGAAAAAAGATGAGAAGATTGCTAATTCATAACAGTTTCTTTAGAGGGAACTAGGGCTTAAGAAAGTGACAAATAAGAATTCTGGAAGAAAACAGTCTACATGGAAAAAGTGGCAAACAATGTATTTAAGCCCAAACTTGTCCCACTGTTCGGTCAAATTTGGATCTCACTATCTATTTTTTTCCATGTTATTTTTAAGAAATCTTCCATGCTGTAGACTGTCGGTTATTTAATCAAGTTCATAGGTCAAAGTTTCCACTTACATATCACCTTATCCTTAGCAGTTCTTCCATAAACCTTGATTGCAATAGGAGGCAAGTAGAAACAGGGCGACTGAGTCATTTTTCTTGGTGTGAACCCCAGTGAATTAAGCATTGTTTCTTTAGCCTGCTAGTGCCTTGTGGGTTAGATTTTTCAAAATCTGTTTCCAAAGTGTCTAGGTTTCTCAGGGAAGAAAATATTTATGGCATTCTTAAGCAATACAGATGCCTCTCTTTAGAGCTGAGGCTCCCCAAAGTACTTGTGAAATGTACTAATGCTTGCAGTTTACATGTTGAAGTGGTGGTGAAATTAGCAAAGCTGCAGTCAGAAAATAAGAACATTCTGTGAGTCTCTCTCACTGTTGTAAAGGGAGTCAGCTCTTGGAGGTCACCATGCTTCCAGTTAAATTAAACGCTAAGAAACCTTTTCTGTTTTATGTAAATTATTTTGGCCAAGTAATTAGTTCTGAAATTTTTCCTTAAGAAGAAGAAAAAACCTTGTAGATTCTTGAGCCCCAAAGCAAGTGTTTTTCTATTACAGAAAATCATTGAGATATTTGATTTATTGATCATGTCTTGTTAATTCTATCAAAACGTAAGGTAGGGAAGCCAATCACATGGCTTGGATGCCACGGGTTTGAAAAGCTCAATGATGGTTCTTCCTTAACCAGGCGTTCTTTATAATCACTCCTTGCTGTAATAACCAGTCATGATCAAATTATGCCCTAGAAGGATCTTTTACTTGCTGCCATTTTTTCCATATTCAAATGGTGTCAGTAAAGAAAAAAAAAAAAAAAAGCTATAAGCTCATGTTCCAAAGGGGCAGCCCTGCTGTTATTTTTCCCTAAGCTAGGAGCTAGTCTGTCTTTCCAGGCATCCGAACTTACATTTCTTATCGTACATTCCTTAAATCAAAAACAATGTTTCTAACTTAGCCTAGGTAGGCATTATATTTGCAGAGACAGAAGTTTCCAAAGATCAGAGCAAGAAAAATGGCTTTTGGCCAATCTTTTCCTTAAGCCATATTTCTTTCCTGGAACATAAGGGAAAGAAAGCAGGTAGGAGAGCAAAAAGACAGAGATCACTTATCCCAAAGAAATGCCCTGGATTGTTAAGGAAATTAAACTCCAAATTAAAGAAGTTTCGTCATTGCTTGTTTTAAAGCCAAAGCTTGTAGTTCAAGTTGAAATGGTAGTCAGACAAGGGTATCTGCACATGGTCTGATTTTTGATCTGTGTAAGGGGCCAACGTTACTTACTTTCTTTTGACAGATACTGTTTTATAGTGAACAAGTAAGGAGGGAATCAAGTATCTTTAAATCATAAACTGTAAGCTTTGGGAACGCTTCCAAATTTCTGCCAGCCGTCCCCATGAAAATAGCTCTCACAGCCTCAGGAACTGGACAAGTGACATAAGGAGATGAAAACTATTAGGGTCTTCATCCTTTCCTTTTCAATCCTTGCTTCTGCTTATTCTTTGAGACATAGGAAACAATTCTTTATGACATGGAAACACTGTATAAATAAGTGTGCTCTGATGGAATTCTAAATCCATTCCCTTCAATTTCTCATGTATTTCCTGAGCCACAGATCTATGCCAAGGCCCGTGCTAGACACTAATGCAAATAAGTGTGATAGAAGAATGGTTTCCCCCCACTGCTTCTTTGCAATGATGGATGACATTGCCATTATGTAGGCCAATAGTTTCTAATCTATATCCATCTTTATCCTACTATGTCCCACCCCCCAATTGTTTTCTCTCCCTGTTCTGTTAGGTGCTCACCCTCCCGGTGGTCATGCATCCTGGGATAAGTACTCACCCCAGGCTCAGGAAAGGAATCTGAGGTCAAGTCAATTCCTGGTGATTTCTTTTTGCTTGCCACTGTGGATTTGGGCACTGGCAGACTGCCGTTCTGGGGATGGAGAAGGGAGGGAAGTCTACTGGGAAGTGGCGGGGAAAATACTCCTCTGTTATTAAAAAGATACCTGATGAAGAGTCCCTGCTTCTCTGCTTCTTCGTGCTGCCATAGAGGCTGTGATGTCGGTGGCTGCTGCAGTCATTTTGTGACAATGAGGGAAGCCAGCCAAAGAACAAAGTGACCCACTGATTACGGCCAAGAAGAAATTCTTGAGTCCTGAAACTAGCCTATCTGTGGGCTCCTGGTAAAGTAACATAATCAATCTCTTTATTATTTAAGCCACTTTGGCTTTGGTTTCCATAATTTGCAGCCAAAGCATCTTAACAGTGGATAATCCGAAACTCTGTTGTGGAATGTGTTTTTCACACGTCTTGTCATGTAATGCCAGGCATCTCTACAAAAGACATCCCTGGAAAGTCTGAATCTGTGTATGTTGGGTGGGATCTATGATAAGGAGGGTAAGAGGAGGGAGGTCAGATTACAGTGAATCAGATTACAATGAATTATATTATACAATGAATTATATTTAAGTGTTTATAACATGAATATAATATAAATATAAAATAACACTTAAGGGCGCCTGGGTGGCTCAGTCGGTTAAGCATCTGCCTTTGGCTCAGGTCAGAATCTCAGGGTCCGGAGATCGAGCCCAGCGTCGGGCTCCCTGCTCAGCGGGGAGGCTGCTTCTCCCTCTCCCTCTGCCCCTCTCCCCTGCTCATGCTCTCTCTCTCTCTCTCACTCTCTCTTTCTCTCAAATAAATAAAATCTTTAAAAAAATAGATATAAACACAAATATAATCACTTAAAACATCTGAGAGTTATAAAGGTCTGATCGTTAAAAAACACTCTTATTGCAAAATAAAGATAGTGAAGACATTGAAATGAACAGAATGGTATGCTTGATCAACTGCATAGATAATAACTATAAATTTCTCTATCAAATTAATATTAATCTCTTAAATCAAAGGCCAACAAGCTGTTTCTATAAAGGTCTAGATTGTAAATATTTTCAGCTTTGTGGGCCATATCGTCTCTGCCAAAACTATTCCACTCTTCTGCGGTAGCACTAAAACAACCTTAGACAATATAGCCACAAACGAGTGTGGCTGTGTTTTAATACAACATTATTTATAAAAATAGGCAGTGAACTGGATTTGGCCTTTGGGCTATAGTGTGTCCACTCCTATCTTAAGTGAAGACCCCTTAAACAACTTTTTCAGAGCTTTGCATGTGTAACAATTTTACAAATACCCACTAATAGAATTTGCAAATCATCTTGAGGACTCCATTTCAAATGATCTAGAATGCCTGATTGGTTTAAAAGCACTTGGTATTTAATTTCAGTTAATACTTCCTTGCCTTTGTTTCCCCATAGAGAAACAAAGAAAAAAAAAAAAGCAAAAATGGGAGCTCCTATTCATATTTCAGCGATGAGACAGTCTTTGTAATTATCAAGTTTACTTTTTGGCCATGATCCCAACAGAGAGAATAGTGTAGTCTTCCAATCTTTGAAAGGTGCCAGAATATTTCAGAAACTGCAGTGACAAAAGTTTTGTTCAAGATGCCAAGGCCTTGTGCAATAGGAGTTGCCGTTCCAACAAAGATATATAAATATGTGTACATGTGACCAGTAGGGACAAGACCTTGGATAGAAAACTATGGGCTGAGGGCATAAAGGAAGCCATTTATGACTACAAAGGCACAGAGCCTATGGCTTAAAGAACCATCTGCGATCATGCAGGGCTGCCCGCTCAGCAGCAGAACAGAATCATACAGAAGCCTACATGGGAGAACTTGACATGGTCAAAGCCCAGGGGTGGGGGGGTGGAGGAGAGCATCTAAGAAGAAAATTACAGAGGAGCCTGCAGAGAAACGGCTCTGTCATTCTCAGCTTTTGCTGGGCTAGGTAGACGAGACAGCTCGTATCTGTAAGTGTCACCACTGGTAACGTGGATAAATGCCATCCACTGTTTATCTTTTAATATAATTGATGGATCTGTGTTTTCTCTATTGACTGAGTAAGACATCCTGGAAGACGTGGACTACCTTTGTAACCTTCATTAAAGGCTTTTACATCTTGAGAAGCTAAAGTCCCACATATCTACCTCCTCCGGGCTGTACACCTAGCTTGGTATTGAGAGAGAGAGAGAGAGAGAGAGCAGTGAAGCAGCACAAGGAAGCCTCCCAGCCGGCAGTCCACAGTTGGGCTCTAGATAGAGAAGGGACTAGACGCTTAGGCCAAGGGTCAACCTCGGTTCCTTTCTGTGGCCCTAGAGAAACAATGCCCCATCCACCTTCCCAGGGCCCTAAGAGCCACAGCAAGTTTCCACATTGACATTTTTGTTCTTTTCTTCCTGATTGCCTCTTCTCTATTCCATCCGCCTTCCAAGACTGCGTTATTCAAACTGTGGGTCATAAACCCCTAGTGAATCATGAAAGTTTAGTGGATCATGACAAGTGCGTTTTAAAAAAGGATAAAGAGGGGCGCCTGGGTGGCTCAGTCGTTAAGCGTCTGCCTTCGGCTCAGGTCATGGTCCCAGGGTCCTGGGATCGAGTCCCACATCGGGCTCCCTGCTCGGCGGGAGGCCTGCTTCTCCCTCTCCCACTCCCCCTTCTTGTGTTCCCTCTCTCACTGTCAAATAAATAAAATCTTAAAAAAATAAATAAATAAAACCTTTAGGGGCACCTGGGTGGCTCAGTTGGTTAAGCGTCTGCCTTCGGCTCAGGTCAGGATCCCAGGGTCCTGGGATCGAGTCCCGCATCGGGCTCCCTGCTCGGCGGGAGGCCTGCTTCTCCCTCTCCCACTCCCCCTGCTTGTGTTCCTGCTCTCACTCTCTCTCTCTCTGTCAAATAAATAAATAAAATGTTTAAAAAAAAAAAAAGGATAAAGAATCAGAAGAGGACAGGAGAGAATATTAGAGACACTATCAAAGTGTATCTCTGATAAAGATAAGCACCATTTCGTTCGTGCATTTCCTGGACCGAGGTGTAAAATGTATTCCTCACTGTAGATTGTGGACAAAGAGTTTGAAACCCAATGCTCTAAGACAAATCAACATAAATCTGTGGTGCGTTCTCAGAACAGGCTGCAAATAAAATGGATTTCTTCTTTTCTATGCAATAGTGTGGTAAATGGCTTTGATAGAGATATTAGTTGGCAAGAGGTGCCTAGGGAGTTTTGTTTCATTTTGTTTGTTTGTTTGTTTGTTTTCCAACAAAGGAGTAGATTCTGTGGTTGAAGATCACTCTAATGGTTCCAGGTGTGGTGGGCAGAATAGGGGAGAAGCCCTGAATTGAGGGAAGCAGGTGGGGGCCCATGGCTGGCTGTAGTTCAGGTGAGACGTAAGGACGAGCTGAGGGCAGATACGAGACAAAGTGATCTGGTGATGATGACAATGATGATGGTGATGGGGACAGGAAACTTTCACTGAGAGTGTGTATAGTTTCGGGAGATGTTTGAAGCTCACCATGGTTCTTACTTCTTTTAAACCTCACACCAACCCTGTAAGACCATCCGTCAAAGTCGGAAACTGGGCATGGGTGAAGTAATAGGGAAACACTCAGGTCTCAAAATCATTCCTGGGGATCCTGGGGAAAAGAAGAGAAAGGCGTGGACGATGCCCTTTAGAGAGTTAGGGAAGAGGAGAGGAAGGAGCTCCGTTTTAAAGGTGATGTGCATGTGTGCGTGCGTGCATTCATTCACTTCTCGAAGATTCGCTGAGGCGCAGTGGCATCAGGCAGAGAAGTGGGTGGTTTACCTGGCATTCCAGATTCAAAGAGAAATAAGACACAGCCTGACCCTGGGGAAATCACAGTCCTCTGGGAGGCCACAGAAAAGGTGAGCGTGGACACATAAAAGATAGACCTAGCTCGGCAGCTCACCCTATGGAGATATGTGTTGAGGACCTCGAAGCCCAGTGGTCTAACATTATTCTTTGATCAACACCCTAATTGGTGGTGTTGACTTCCTCTCCGCATTTCCCCCCACGGGGGAGTTTGCAGATTTTACCCTGGGTCTCAATTTCATTTTTACTTACACAGAAGGCTTTGACAAATAGTTCTAGCACATCACCTCTCCACCTGGACACCACCAGCAAGAACAACTTAGAAAGCGGATAGTCAGATCTCCCATCCAGGGTTGGTACGTAAACACCCAAGCTCCATTTCCTTGCCCATCAGGTTGCCCTTCTTTTTTTTAAATCAACACTTAAATCACAAACCACATTGAAATCACAAAGACAGCTTGAGTGTTACCCTACCAAAAATACCATTTTCTTGATTTCACTGAGTTGCTTAGTTGGGTTTTACACTGGTGACAATGATGAGGGACCATTTTATTTATTTATTTATTTGTTTGTTTATTTAAGATTTTATTTATTTATTTGACAGAGAGAGAGACAGCAAGAGAGAGAACAGAAGCAGAGGAAGTGGGAGAGGGAGAAGCAGACTCTCCACTGAGCAGGGAGCCCGATGTGGGGCTCGATCCCAGGACCCTGGGATCATGACCTGAGCCGAAGGCAGACACTTAACCCACTGAGCCACCCAGGTGCCCCGGTGAGGGACCACTGTATAAGGAAGGCATACAATAGCAATTTTGAGGCATCGGGGTACTCTTTTATTAGACTACTGTCTACCTTTTCTGAGACCATCAGCAATTCCTCAGCCCATGACACCATTTTCAAAATACATAAACTAAGCCTTTCTCAAATATGGTATCAGAAATTAGTTGAATGATGGGGGGGGAAGAGCACTAAAGAAAACATGCATATGCATTTCTGTCTTCTGGAACAACCATTCGGCTTTAAATACTTAGTTTACAATATAACGAGGTGAAGCCATAATGCCCGCAGTAACTTGCTTTCCTGACTGTGGCAGAAATCAGTCACTTCCTTTTGTCTTACCTTAGACAGCAAAGTTTTCCTGTTAGGGCCCAGAGAGTAAGCACTTGAGCCTGTGAGACATAGGGGCTGTCACTACTCAAGTCTGCCTTGGCAGCCCGAAAGAACCAGAAACAATCTGCACATGAAAGAGCATAGCAGCGTTCCAGTAAGACTTTCGGTACAGAAACAGATGGGGAGCCGGGTGTGACCAGCAGGCCAGTTGCTAACCCCTGCCTTAGACCATTTGTATTAAAATGCTACCAAATCCATGCTACCCGAGCCTAACCCACTATCTGATAGATAAATAGTACTCTGTTGATGTGTTGTGAATAAATGAAAAGTTCACACAGGCCTGAGGTGTTGTTGAATTTCTTGACCCCGCTCCCCGCATTTGTTTTCCTGGTTCTGCTGTTCAGGATTGGGCCATTTACAGACTAGAAAGTCTGATTCCAAAGCCTATGCCGAGAGCAGCCTTTGACCAGGAGGAAACATTCCATGGTTGTCTCCATGGGGCAAGCTCAGGCTCACAGGGAAAAGTCACAGAGAGGGGCGCCTGGGTGGCTCAGTCGTTAAGCGTCTGCCTTTGGCTCAGGTCATGATCCCAGGGTCCTGGAATCGAGCCCCGCATCGGGCTCCTTGCTCAGCGAGAAGCCTGCTTCTCCCTCTCGCACTCCCCCTGCTTGTGTTCCCTCTCTCGCTGTGTCTCTCTGTCAAATAAATAAATAAAATCTTTAAAAAGAAAAGAAAAGAAAAGAAAAGTCACAGAGAGGATCCCTCCCACCGAAAGGCCTCCTGATCTCTACCACCAAAGATTTCTCTAGGTTCTGTACAGCATCTTCAAAAGTCCCTTTTTGAAACAGCTTAAGTTTAGAAGGGATAGCAAATTAAGCTCATCAGTCATTTTATAAGGTTTATGTAGATATTGTCAGTTTTGAGTTTGGGTTGTCTTCTGGCTGAATGGGTCTCGGGGAGGGAGGAGCCACAAGACTCGAGAAGCCTAGGGTCCCGAATAATTGCACGCAGTGCAGTCCCCTCTCCCGGCCCCCACGGCCACCCTGCATGGGATACATGCCTCAGTAAGAAACTTTTGTCCCGCAGGACTGTTGAATCTCAGATCTGTACCTCTGAAACAAATAATGCAATATATGTTAAGAAAAAAAAAAAAAAGAAGAAGAAGAAGAAGGTAGCGGGAGGGGAAGAATGAGGCGGGGGAAATCGGAGGGGTGGACGAACCATGAGAGATGATGGACTCTGAAAAACAAACTGAGGGTCCTAGAGGGGAGGGGGTGGGAGGATGGGTTAGCCTGGTGATGGGTACTGAGGAGGGCACATTCTGCATAGAGCACTGGGTGTTATGCACAAACAATGAATCATGGAACACTACATCAAAAACTAATGATGTAAAAGGAATGAGATCTTGCCATTTGCAACGACGTGGATGGAACTGGAGGGTATTATGTTCAGTGAAATAAGTTAAACAGAGAAAGGCATGTATCATATGATCTCACTGATATGAGGAATTCTTAATCGCAGGAAACAAACTGAGGGTTGCTGGGGTGGGGGGTGGGGTGGGAGGGATGGGGTGACTGGGTGATAGACACTGGGGAGGGTATGTGCTCTGGTAAGCGCTGTGAATTGTGCAAGACTGTTGAATCTCAGATCTGTACCTCTGAAACAAATAATGCAATATTTGTTAAGAAAAAAAAAAGAAGAAGAAGAAGGTAGCGGGAGGGGAAGAATGAAGCGGAGGAAATCGGAGGGGTAGACGAACCATGAGAGACGATGGACTCTGAAACACAAACAGGGTTCTAGAGGGGAGGGGGGTGGGAGGATGGGTTAGCCTGGTGGTGGGTATTGAGGAGGGCACGTTCTGCATGGAGCACTGGGTGTTGTGCACAAACAATGAATCATGGAACACTTCATCTAAAACTAATGATGTAATGTATGGGGATTAACATAAGAATAAAAAAAAGAAATAAAAAAAAAAAAGAAACTTTTGTCGTGTTAAGGCGCTGAGGGGTTAGCCTACCTCAGCTAACACAAGTGTGTATCTGTGAGATACATTCTTAAAAGTAATATTGCTGAGCCATTTAAAAGTTAGGTGTTGCCCAATTGCCTTGTGAGTTAGTGCAACAGCGAAACTCCTACCAATAGTACGAGAGTGTCTGTTTTCCCAGCAAGTACATTACCCCACTTTTGGAGCTGTTCCAATCTGAGAGGGAAAAAAACCTTCCTTGGTGTTTAGCTTGCATTTCTTTTAACACATAGGAGGGTGAGCACCTTTTCAAATATTTGTCAGGCATTGGTATTTCTTTTTCTGTGTGCTTCCTGTAATTTGCCTATATTTTAATTATTTTTCTTTTCCAGATTAATTTGTAATAAAGCTTTATATAGTAGTTAGCCTTTAGCTGGTCAGATGTGCTGTAAATTCCTATTTATTTATTTGTTTGCCACACAGATGATTCTATCTTTTGTTCTTTAACGTAGTGAAACGTGTCATTCGCTTCATGTTTTCTGGGTAATGCCTTCCGCAATGTAAAAACATATAAATATCCAGCTATGGTTTGTTTTGGTGCACTTAACAGTTTCATTAAAAACATCCTCAAATATTTCTTCCACATCAACTTATTTTGATGTAAGGACTAAGGTCAGAGTCCAACCTTTTCTCTTCAATGGTTGTCTCATTGTCACTAAGACTTAATAATAATCCATCATTTTCCCCTTGACCAAAAAGAAAAAAAGAGCCATATTTACCATGTCGTAAGTTCCTGTATTTTTGTTCATTTCTGAACTCTGTTGTCTTCTATTGTACTGCTTCACAAATACTCTTTTAATTGCTTTCGTTGTATGACATTTTACTGAATGGATAGGGATACTCTCCACTTGACCTCTTTCTCAAATTTCCCCTGCCTACTCTTACATAGTTATTTGTCTAGATGATGTTTAGAGCAATTTAGTGATAATACAAAAACAAATTGTTTTGGTGTGGTTTTTGGAATCACATTCAGTTTATAGCTCACTAATGACATAATTGACATCTTTATATTACTGATTCTTCTTATTCAAGAAAACTACAGATTTCTGTATTTATTTCTAACTTCTCTTATCCAACTGAGATCCCACGGTCTGGGGTTATCATCACTCCCGTGGACACTGTATTAATTAGTTTCCTACCACTTCTGTAACCAACGACCACAAACTTAGTGGCTTAAACGACTCAAATTTATCATCTGACATTTCTGGAGGTCAGAAGTCTGAAACAGGTCTCGCTGGGCTAAAACCAAGGCGCCAGCAGGATTGTATCCTTTCCAGGGAGAATCCGTTTCCTCGCTCTGACTGTTCCTCCATAGTCCTGGCTCTCTCAGACTCAGCTGTAGCCTGGGAAAGTTTCTCTGCTTTTCAATAACCATGTGCTTGGCTCCGGCCATCCCAGATAAACCAGGATCATCTTGCTATCTCAAGGACCTTGACCGATCACATCTGCAAAGATTTGGGAGCGGGTGAGGAAACAGTCGCAGGACGTGGCCGTCTTCGGGAGTGCATTATTCTGCCTACCACTGATGTCCTCTCAACAGTCTTGTCCCTCTCTACCATCACTGAACTTGCCTAGAAAATCCTAACTCTGGGGAGAGGAGATTGGATTCACTAGGGCTGGGAAGTTTAAAGCGCGACGTGGTTATGTTTCGCTGTAGCCATGTTTAGCTGCCAGGATGTTTATTTTGCAATTTAAATTCCCAGCTACTAGCCTCAAATGGACCTTTCGGGCCACATTGCAATCCTGCAACACTGCTGGTCCATTGGCTCCCCTCTCGTCCGCTCCTCTCCTCTTTCCTCCAGCCTCCAGGACCTCCTCGCCATCCTCACTCCTAGCAGATGACATTGCTTCCTAGCTCGCTGACAGCGGAGAGGCAGTCTGGAGCAAAATCCCACGTGCTTGCCCACTGTCTTCTAATCTGTCTGCACCTGCGCCCGTATCACCCATGTCCACCTATCGTTATAGGTCGGGAGGTCAGAGTCTGCTGGTGCTCTGGACCCCACCCCTGCAGTCACTCTTGGAAGTCACCTCAGTCACTTCCCCACCATCCACTCCTCGATTCTTCCCTTTCTATGGGGAACCCCAGCAGCCCATGAATATGTCAGGCCATCATTCATCTGAGCCCTGGAAGCACCAGTCTCTCGGAGGAAGAGGGTCTCCAAACCGATACCCATAAACAAATGCCTACAATCCTTCTAGAGCGACAAAGAACAAAAGTGTGAGCTTGAGTATGTTTTCATTTTCATCATACCCACTGTCTCATTAGGCTTGCTATCATTTCTTTAGGTTCTAGGCCGTGGCCACTGTATTGCTTTTTCCTGAATAAATTATCCACACAGTGAATCTGACCCTGTTTAGAACCTCCACTTAGGGGTTCACATGCAACCAAATGGCCACCCTCGGACCAAAGCTGCCATCACGACACTCGGCGCTGGCCCTGTATTTGAAGGACCTCGGTTGATGTCTATAATCATCTGCCCCAAAGAAGAGCTTCAGAACTCTTGGGTGATTGATGTCTGTTTCTCTCCACCCAGCCACACGATTCCTTCTCTCCTCCATAAATAAGAAATCATTTGTAAATCATTAGTTCCTATTTTGATAGAAAATATCAAAATAACTCCTATAGCTCAAACGTCTTTGAACATCTTGATAGAGCAAATATTACCCTGAATATGCTAGGAACCACACAGTCTCAGTAACAACTAATGGAGACAGAGCTTCCAGCAGATCATTTTTATAAAACTGTTTGGTAAAGGTTATTTATTTAGTGGACTCTTTAAAAAGCAGGAACAAAGAGAAACATCAAATTAACTGGATTAAAAAACAAAGCTACAAAGAATGTTTGTTCCCTCGTATCTTATCTGATGTGCATCCAGTCTGGGTTTCATAGAACTTTTTAGAGTCATCATTCCCTTCACTACAAATTGGGTTTCCCGACAACATTTCTGTTCTGTTCAGAAACTGAAAGAACAACAAATCACCTTTGTGCTACACACTTTCACAAAGTATAAAGTACCCTTACAGAAGACGGTAAACATTCAAAAACACAATTTCATAGATTACAAGATTTCAAATACATGCGTCTTATCTTTACCAGAGTCAGGACCTGTATTTGTGAAAACTTCAGACCCTCAGGCCTGAATGGCTCCAGGGTCATGGTGGTGAACCTCAGCATAGACATGCCAGGTGAAAGATGATAAAAAAGAGTTAACATGAGTATCATCCCTGATTCTGGGTTAGCAGAAGGTCAAGTGACACGTTTTAATAGATTGCAAAAGCATTCTTTTCAACGGATTATTTTGAAATCCTGTTGAAATAGATACGGTTTTAGTTCGAGCTTGAAGTTGACCTTTCCAAAAGTCCTTTTTAATTGATTGTTCTGAAGTTATGTAGACTAGCGAGATACACATGGCTTTCCCTTTCAATAACTCAAGCTGACCTTCCCTTTGAATAAACATATTGGTTGACACATCAACTGTCCCCCTTGAACATGTCTTTCAAAGTGGACATTAATGCCAGCCAACAACCAAGAAGCTGTCGCTTCCTTCCTGTGTTGATGTCAGGTGTGAGATGAGTCTGCAGCTTGTGGCTTTGGCAAAACAGACGTTTGAGTCACAGCGTTCCCTGGCGGAACGGCGCACATGGCCTTACCTTTGGGAATGGTGATGGGACAGCTCAGGTCACAGTCCTGCTGCAACTGATAAAAAGCCACTTCCTGCAGCCGGGCTCGCTCCAGCTCTGAGAGACTCTGGATGGGGACGGATCTCAGCCGCACACTGCGGCCAGACATGCTGTTCCAGGTGAAATCACCCTGCAGAACAAGGAGAACACATCAGGAGTTACAGAGCTCATCTATGTCTCACAAAGCTCATCCTTCCTCTTAGTCAGTCACAGACTCAAGCAAACTTCCTCTTTGGGCTCCAAAGTTGTCTATCCATCGCTCAAATCAAATCTACTCTCAGCTAACCGTGAATTTTCTCAGTCCGTTGCAAACATCCAAATCTCTAGTATCTGCCGGATCACTTGATCTCATATAATGATTCACACAGAGGCCAAAGAAAGCTATGGGAAAGACATTGTGAGGGTCCTACTGCCTCTCTTCTCTGGGAACGCATGGGAACTTTTTGGTTATGTATCTCAGTCACAGGAAAAATTGCTGCCAGCAATTTTTCGTCATGCACACTGGATCCAGGAGGGCAAACGTATGGCCAGCCTACTGGGTGCCGGCGACAGTGCCGGGTCGCACCAACAACCTTATGAGGCCGTTACCATTTCTGACCCTATCTTACACAGTTCACCCTTGAATGACACGGGTTTGGACTACACAAGTCTGCTCACTTGTACTTGGATATTTTTGGATAAATACTGTACAGTACTGTAAATGTATTTGCTCTTCCTTATGTATTTCTTTTTTAAAAAAAGATTTTATTTATTTCAGAGACAGAGACAGAATGCAAGCATGCACGGATGGGCGGAGGGGCTGAGGGAGAAGCAGACTCCCCACTGAGCAGGGAGCCCGATGAGGGGCTCGATCCCAGGTCCCTGGGATCATGACCTGAGCTGAAGGCAGACGCTTAACCGACTGAGCCACCCAGGCGCCCCCCTTACGATTTTCTTAATCACATCTTCTTTTCTCTAGCTTACTTTATTGTAAGAATACAGTCTATAATACATACAATATACAGTAAATTTATGTTATTGGTAAGACTTCCAGTCAAGTAGCCTATTAGTAGTTAAGTTTTGGGGGAGTCAAAAATTAAACACAGATTTTTGACTGCATGGGGGTGTTGATGCCCCAGCTCCCACAATGCTCAAGGGTAAACTGCATAGTATTTAATAATACAGTATACTATATAATAATACAATCTAGTATATTTACAATATATAACATATTATTATTAGATATAATACATACTTATGATACATGATTATAATCCATGTGTATGATACGTTACAGTAATATTATAGTAACATTCAGTATATGTAAATAAATTATAATACAATGCAGATGAAATTGAGGCTTGCAGAAGTTAAGTAATTCTCCCCAAATCGTAGAACTTAACAAGATTTGGAACCAACCAGAACTCAAGCTAAAAACTTGTGCCCTCAACTCTCTGCTAAATTGTGTAACCGCTAAGCTTCTATTTACAGCATTCTGAGCTATTTTGATCATGAGAGGTACAGAGATATGATCAATAAGAACTATGTATAATTGCAGAGACATCTGATGTTCAAATCCTCCACATCAAAGAATCAAAGGCAAGACTCCCCCAAACCTGAGTATGTTCATGTGCACACGTACATCCAGAGGGTGAAGAGCTCTATCCTCCCTGCAGACGGCGAGAATGTGATGCCCCAAGAAATAAGACCTCAGGATCTTCTGAAGCCCAATGTTCCCTAACTGAGGAGGACTTCCTGTGACCCACAGATGTTGGCCACCGCCCAAGAGCTTTGAAACATCAAAAAAAGTGCCTTGACCATCAAAAAAAGTTCCAGGAGGAAGGAGCGGTGCTGGCCCCCATGGGCAGTACCCGGGAGCTGCTGTGCATCTGAGGAACCCTTAAGGAACCCCCTAAGACTTCACCATCCTCACAGCTCACCTCACAAAAGAGAGACAAGAAAGACTGGCCCCAGCAGCTCTTAAAGCACCTGCGTTCCCTCGTGGTAGCAAATTCCTGCCAAAATGTTCATTCCGAGAGTAAATGGCACCCTGTTAATTCTTGGATATTTTTCCCCTTTGATGTGGGGTTGCGTGTATTTATTCATCCATTTAACGGATGGAGATGTTATGCTCTAGCAGGGGCAGACAATCACCAGGGTAAGTAAAGGGTATAGTGTGTTAAATATGGTAATGGCTAGGGATGGACCAAAAAGCAGGGAAGGGGTCGGCAGTGTGAGGACAGGACACGATTTATGTTTCGGAGACAGCGGCCAGGAAAGGCCTCACAGGGAAGGCCACGTCTGGAAAGGAGTTAAAGGAAGTGAGGGCTTTTTGTTTGTCTTCACAAGTATGAGTCTGTATCCAGTGGATCATGGTGAGAACTAGCAGGAGCCCAGGCGGGGTTGGGGAGCACGATGTGGGGGACAATCTGGGCAGGGGAGTGAGTGAGCAAATCTAGGCAAAGTGGGTGACTGCTGTCACATCTGGTGAACTGAAAAGAATTCTTCCAGGCCCAGTATATTTTGCATTTTTTTCTTTCTTTTTTCTGTTTTTGGTATAATCGGAGGAAGCCCAAGTTTAGACAGGAGTTGGGGACTCACGCCTTGGGTGTACCTCTCACTCACACCCTTTAGGCTTAGGGTACCACAAGGTACAGTATCAGTGAATTGCATTTTTTCCTCCCAAACGGAAGTTCCAGATGAGTCGGTGACTTTTAAATATGAAGTTTAGGTATCTAGGAAAGCCCACTGCTATTTGAAGTGTCAAAATAGAATTACATGCCTATTCATTAAAAAAGCATTTAAGAGTGAGACCTCCAATTGGCTCAATTATCTATAGCAGGGGTTGACTATCTTTTTCTGTAAAAGGCCAGACAGTAAATATTTCAGGCTTTGTAGGCCATGTGGTCTCTGTCAAAACTACTCAAATCTGTCTTTGTGGCAGAAAGCAGCCATAGACAACTCATAAATGAATGAGTGTGGCTGTGTTCCAGTAAAACTTCATTTATAAGAACAGGTGGAAGGCTGGGTTTGTCCAGGGGCTGTGGCTGGCCAACCTCTGAACCATAGCTTATGACTGAAATAAACCAATCCCTATAAGATACATTTTATTTTTATTTGCTATGTCCTCCTGGTTAATTATTTTTTTAAAAATTTAATGAGCACCTATTACATGCTGAGAACACTACTAGGCTTGGGATTATCAAAGTGACATCACAGTCCTTGTCCTTAAGGAGTTAAACTTTAATAAGGAAAAAGCACAAACAATCCATCAAACATAGAGATTGTGATACTGGAAGTCAGTACCAGATGCAACGGGGTGTCTAGGAGAAAAGGTTCGGACATCTGTCTGGGGGATCAAGGAAAGCTTTCTCGAGAAGGTGGTGTTTCAGTGGAGACTGGAAGGTTGAATAAGAGGAGTGAAGGTTTGTCCAGTAGAAATGCAACATTGGAAAAAACAGTGGGTGCCAAGGCAAACTAATTTGAGAAAATGAGCTCATTTGGGGAAATTACAGGGTTGGAGGGAGGGAAATAGCGGGAGGTGAAGCCACGCAGAAGTCAAGGCCAGATCCTGGAGGGCTTTTTCTGCGGGCATTGCAAAGTAGATTGGACTTTACTCAGTAGGTGATGACTAGACATTAAGGAACCTTGAGTGCGAGTGGAGCCTGGTCAGATCTACATACGGGAAAGAGGACTGGAAACAAATTTTGAAAGAAATTGAGGGAGGGAGCACATCAAGCATGTAGAGATCAGCAAAGATGCCGAGTTAGGTTTGCTGCTGAGTCAAATTTGAATAAGTAGAGAGTAACACTCTCTAAGTCTCTAAGAGAGACACCTAGAACCACATACTACTCTTCTGTGATTTTTTTCAACCATTTAAAACCATTCTTAGCTTGGTGGTACAAAAAACAGCCAGCAAGCTGGATTTGGCCCACTGACTAGAGTTTGCCGATCCCTGATACAAAGAGATTAAGATCTTTTTTTTTTTTTTTTTTTTAAGATTTTACTTATTTATTTGACAGAGAGAGACGCGGCAAGAGAGGGAACAAAAGCAGGGGGAGGGGGAGAGGGAGAAGCAGGCTTCCTGCCGAGCAGGGAGCCTGATGTGGGGCTCGATCCCAGAGCCCTGGGATCATGACCTGAGCCAAAGGCAGACACCTAACAACTGAGCCACCCAGGCGCCCCGATCTATTTGTTTTTTAATGGCATCTTCTCTGTTTTCACATGGTCTTCTCTCAGTACATGTCTGTGTCCTAACTCCTCTGCTTATTTTTTTTTAAGATTTTATTTATTTATTTGAGACACAGAGAGAGAGAGAACGCACGCGCACATGCACGAGCAGGGGTGGTGGGGGGAGGGAGAAGCAGGCTCCCCGCTGAGCAGGGGAGCTTGATTCCAGGACTCCAGGATCATGACCTGAGTGGAAGGCAGACGCTCAGCCAACTGAGCCACCCAGGCGCCCCGATAAGGCTCTTTTAATATCCTGCACATATTTATTTAGCATCTACTACCATGTACCAGAGACCCTGTCCCAGGACCCTGCATCATGAGCTATATATATGGGCTAGATTCAGGAGGGCAAGAAACTCACCTGGTTTACTCACCTTGATGTTCCCAGTATTCAAGACAGTACCTGGCACTTAACTGTCAACTGAATAAATACCTGTCAATCTATGGACTAAACGAATCAGGTGCATCACAAGTTTAATAAGAAATTGGAAATGAACCACCCGTGTAATGTTTTATCTATGTGGGAGATGTCTTGTGGATTTGAATAAACTGCTAAGAAACAGTCTTTTGGGTTCCATGCTGGGCGTGGAGCCTGCTTAAGATTTGCCCTCTCCCCCTCTCTCTCTCTCTCTTATTTAAATTCAATTAATTAACATATGATGTACTCTCTCTCTCTTAAAAAAAAAAAAGAGAAACAGTCTTTTGAAACAGAGCCTGTTGATGAGCCAAAAAATGCCAGTATATGAAGGCAGAATATAAACATAATATCAGACCCGCAGAATAATGAATCCATAACACCCACGCTCACCCATCAGACCTCTCAGGAGCAGGAAGACATGAACACAAAGGTCGATATTGCCCCATGATCCTCATGACAAGCAGCCAGAAGAGTGCCAAAGCCCACCAGCCCAGCCTAGAATGTGCGTCTGGCTTTTCCTCAACCCTCAAATTGCATTCCAGGCCAGCATGTTTCTTTGGTGACTGTTCATCTCATAAATGGATGACTCATTTTAAGGCTCTCTAGCTCTAGTCTTTCGAGTGGTTGCCATAGGATTTTTCTTTCAAGGTTGAGAGTGGATGATTTCAAATTTGTTTCAATATCATAAATGTAAGTGAAGTTGAAACTACCAAATGTTTCTGGATAAACTAAAGGCCTTGACAATTGTAAAAATATTCTTTAAATCTGGGGTACTATTGGACAGCATTAACAAAGGGTAACAATATGATACAAAAAAGATAATAGCACAGTGGTTTTTGAGGGTGATTTTCGCCCCCTCAGGGG
This sequence comes from Mirounga angustirostris, assembly GCF_029215605.1. Classification (NCBI taxonomy): domain Eukaryota; kingdom Metazoa; phylum Chordata; class Mammalia; order Carnivora; family Phocidae; genus Mirounga; species Mirounga angustirostris. The sequence continues at coordinate 7,987,435 of NW_026991719.1, forward strand.
ACTGCTGGCAATGTCTGGAAACATTTTTGGCTGTCGGAAGTCTGGGGAGGGCTTTGCTACTGGCATCTAGTGGGTAAAGGTCAGGGATCTGTTCAACATCCTACAACACACAAGACAGCCCCCCACAATAAGGAAATGTCTGGCCCAAAAGGTTCATAGTCCAGAGGCTGAGAAACCCTGGCATAGCATACGTTAGGTCTGCTGTTAGGCCCAGATTACATAGAATCTCCTTAAAATGATGGTGTCAGGTGCTATTAACAACCATTGATGAGTTTGGTTTAACATTAAATGCATGCACTATGTATTCTTAAGTATATGGTACATTATTCTGTATATTATACATGTATTACTCTGTGTATTATGTAAATAAACAGAATTATGGAAGTTATTTAAAACTAGCATTAAGAAGCACAAACAGCACAAACCAATTTAAGAGGAACAAACAAACCAAAGAAAGGTCTCGATACAACAGAATCTTGATCAACTGGAGAACAGTTCACCAAAAGCATTAACTAAAGAGTCTTCCTTCCCACCAGAAGTATACGTCTCCACATTTCGAAAAAAAAAAGAAGCAAAAGACAAACTGCAAAACCAACAATCTAATATCTGTGATTTATTCAGAAAGGTCATTCTTTTGAGTTAAATTGCATCTTTACAAACAGAATTGATTTTCCCATGAAATAAAATCGATTGAAATAATTTTGGTTTTGGTCTATACCACATTGTTTTCTTATGTCCTTGAGACTAGTCTCTAATTGTGGCATTTCTTTAACCTCATCCAACTGTAAACTTCCCAAGGCCAAGGGAGCCAACAAGGAGTGATGCAGGGCTGCTCAAAATATGGCCCGCAGACCCAGGGCAGTGGAATTACCTGGACAGATGATTCTTGTTAAACATGCAGGTTTCTGGGCTCTAAGGCAGGTTTAGGGAATTAGGGTCACAAGGAACGGGGCTCGAGTGCCTTCATCATAAGCCAGCATCCCCAGATGATTCTTAGTTTTGCACAATGAAGGTTGAGACCCACTGGTACGGTGGTGAAGACTTGGGTTCAGATGGAAATGAGCTCTTTGGCAAGATGCGGAACATCCCTGAGCCTCAGTGCCCTCATCAATAAGATGGAGCAAAGAACAAGACCACTCGCGGGTTTGCAGTGATCATATGAAACAATGCAAGGCAATTTCTTGGAGAGGGCTTATTAGCTCCCAGCAAGCCCTGAATACGTGGTAATTAAAGTTATAATATTAATCATCATTACTCTACATTTGCATCCCCCTTTTAAACCTGGCAGGTTTAGGGACACCAAAAACTCTTAAGAAATGTGCACTGAATTCATGAATAAATGCGTCCACTGTGTGTTAGATGCCTTTTCTAGGTGTTTACAAGCTAGCCAGCAGGAATGTGGCTTCACATGGGTGAGGAGCAGAAGAAAAGACCAGATCAGTAAGTTAAGGCCCGAAAAATGGCACGCCATTTAGGTAAACCATACCAGGGGCTAAATTTCTTTTTAACCGTTTTCTACTGTTTGCACAACCAAGGTTCCCAGATAATCACAATGTGTTGCTGAAGCATGGCATAAGTTTAAACACCAGGCTCGCAACCAACATTTCTGAAAAGGGCTGCCTAGTTCTTTATAACTCCAAAGTGAGCACAGCACCAGTGACAAGGAACTCCCTTCTTCATGAGCTTCTGCCAAAGCCAACCGTATGTGCGTAGCTGTCACACCCCTGTTTGGACTCTTAAAAGAAGTTATTTCTTGAGGGACTCAACAGAAGAACATTCGCTAATTTTTCTTCTCTTGATTTGTCATCCACTCCTTCTCAAAAGATCTTTAAGAAAATTTAACACCTCGGGGCGCCTGGGTGGCTCAGTCGTTAAGCGTCTGCCTTCGGCTCAGGTCATGATCCCGGGGTCCTGGGATCGAGCCCCGCATCGGGCTCCCTGCTCGGCGGGAAGCCTGCTTCTCCCTCTCCCACTCCCCCTGCTTGTGTTCCCTCTCTCGCTGTCTCTCTCTCTGTCAAATAAATAAATAAAATCTTAAAAAAAAAAAAAGAAAATTGAACACCTCTGCTACATCGGACATAATTTTTATGCTTTATTAATCTATTCTAGTCTGTTTTTTTTTTAAAGAAGGAATTTTAGAAAATTCTGAACAGTTGGTAGGTACAGCAGTCCATTTTTACCAGCTAGGCTGCTGGGGCTTAAATTCCACTTCTGCCACCTTCCCACCTTGTGGCTTTTAGGAAGCTATTTTCCCTCCTATGCTTTGTTTTCCTAATCCATGACATAGGGATGATGACCAGCCAGGGGTTGGCAAGCAAGTGCCTGGGAACCAAATCCTGCCGACTGATTGCTTTTGTAAATAAAGGTTTATCGGAACACAGCCACACTCATTCACTTAGGTATTGTTTACTGCTGCTTTCACTGGCCTGCAAAGCTGAAAATATTTACTATCTGGCCCTTCACAGAGAAAGTCTGCTGACCCCTGGACCAGACTAAAAGTAAAGGCACATCTATGATTAGGATTTGTCTTTAGGATCAACATCTTCCTCCTCTCCTAAGATTTTCTCTAGGCAACATCCCAAAGAGCCTGCAAAGAAATCACACAACATAGTAAGCATTGGGGATATTGGAAAGTATGTAAAAGTTGGGGTGATATAAAAGTGGTTATCTGCACATGGCCTGTTCACCGAAATTATTGATAAACCAAAGAAGTAGAAATGAACATTGTCGGGCGCCTGGGTGGCTCAGTTGGTTGGGCGACTGCCTTCGGCTCAGGTCATGATCCTGGAGTCCCGGGATCGGGTCCCGCATCGGGCTCCCTGCTCAGCGGGGAGTCTGCTTCTCCCTCTGACCCTCCTCCCTCTCATGCTCTCTGTCTCTCATTCTCTCTCTCTCTCAAATAAATAAAAAAGGGCGCCTGGGTGGCTCAGTTGGTTGGGCGACTGCCTTCGGCTCAGGTCATGATCCTGGAGTCCCGGGATCGAGTCCCGCATCGGGCTCCCTGCTCGGCAGGGAGTCTGCTTCTCCCTCTGACCCTCCCCCCCCCATGCTTTATCTCATTCTCTCTCTCTCAAATAAATAAATAAAATCTTTTAAAAAAAAAGAAATGAACATTGTCGAGCCTGTACCGTGCTAACACCATCCAAAAAACCAAAATGTCACTCACATCTCGTTTCCGGTGGAAAGAACCTTTCTGATGGTTAGTATAGAGGGGATACAGCAACATATTGGGAGTCCCCAAAGGCAAAAACATCAGAACAAAAGGCCAATTTCATTTCTGTATATCCTCAGTTGGATCGTGGACTAGTCTACCCGCCACCAATTTAATTCTGAGTTTTAAGTTTCACTTGAATCTTGGATGGAGAGGACGTAATGCAGCCTGCGCTGACCCCAGAGTGTGAAAAATGGAAATGTTTGCAAGAATTAGAAATTCTCAGTGACCCGGCCAGCAGCTGATGGTTTTGCTTCTCTCTCTATAATTTAATTTAGTTCACTGACATTAGAAATGGCAGACCTCCGGGCATGGATTGGACCTTGAAGACACCGCTAGCACTCATGGACAGCTTACTCTCTGCTAGTGAGTGCTCTAAGCCCCTCATTTGTGGTAGCTCGTTTCTTTCTTACGGCAGCTCTCAGCACTGTGTTACCATCATTATTCCCATGCTTCAGATGAGGAAACGTAGGCACAAGTCTTAGGTAACTTGTCAAGATCACACGCCTAGTAAGTGGCAGAGTTGGGATCCGAAGCCGGGCTGTGGGCTCCAGGATTCAGGCCCCAAACCACTTTATGCATTTCATCACTTCTCATGATAAATTGATCCAAACCCCTACATTGACAAAGGAAGAAAGCAAGGTCCAAAGAAGTTAGCTGGCTCCTACAATAGCAGAGTGGGATCTGGGACATAAGGGTCCCATTCTGCCTCTTTCCCCCACGGGGTCTTTTCATTATGAGACACAGCCTCATAGCAGGGTAAGCCAGACAGTGTTTAAAAATCCAGGAGCTTACATTTTTCCTCTTTTGTAAAACAGAGCACATTAGATTTTTTTCTAATTAGCTTTATCTAATATCCAAGTTGTTCTCCAAAGCCCTTATTTATCTTATCCACAGCAACTAAAATGTCGCACCGAGTTCAAGAAGTCCGGAGGAGAAGATAAGCCACTTTATTCTTTCCGAACTCAAAACGGCCTGTGCCGAAGCTTTTGCAGAAAGCAGCCCAGTTAATGCTGTTCCCTGTCATCATGGCATGCTCCTCTCTGCTCCGCTTTGCTCATTTCAAGCTGCTCTAACATTATCAACCCATCTAAAAATAACATTCTCATAAATCTCTCCTGGCACAGACAGTACTTGGGCTGTCGCACATCTCAGACACAGATCAATCCACTTTTCTTCCCAAATCACAAGATAGATGTGTAAGAATCACAGCATTTTAGCACAATCATCTTCTCGAAAAGAAGTATAAGCATAGATATTTATATTGCTTACCCATGAATTACATTCGGCCGGGTCTGTGCTGTCCTAATTTAACCGAGCTAAGCTTGGAGTAGGAACTTGAGTCTGTTTTGGTTTGTTTTTTTAAATTATTCTTTTGGTGAAAGATGCAGGCTGCAATGGTAGATTACCACGGGTGTCTGAGAAATGGCCCAGCTCGCAGAGCTGTGTCTCCTACGGTACCTTTTGTCACCAGAGACCTCTGCTACTGTGAATCTTGAGACCAAAAAGAAAAAAAAAAAGCAATCTTGTCATTGGACCATTGAGAAGTTCCTGTCCCTTCAGAACGAGGCAGGCTGTGTCACTGAGTGAGCGTGCAAGTGAGTCAGTCAGTGTGCATGTGTGTGTGTGTGTGTGTGTGTGTGTGTGTGAGAGAGAGAGAGAGAGAGAGAATGGGGGAGGGAGGGATGAAAAGAATGCAGAGAAATTGAAACTGGATTTCCTGATTTTCATCTTAATAAGTATTTTGAAGAGATATTCTGGAGTGAGGAAAAGATTCCTCTTAAAAAAAAAAAAAATCCCCTTTTCCACAGGGATCTACAAATGGTAATTGGATTGTAACTGTGCAAACTGTCCTTATTAGGAATCAACCAAAGAATGTTGGAAGCCTCGGGTAAAACCCGGGAGAGCATGATAAAGCACATAGGACGCTTTCTTTGTGTAGGGCCAATTCTCAACTCTTAGATTATATTTTAAAACCACAGGCGTCTTCATTTTCCTAACACTAGGAAAAAAACTTTGAAAAAGGAAAAGATTTCATTCTCTTTTATACTGAGCATAACACATGCTCTGAATTTTATGCTCTTTGTGGAACAATAGTCCTTGAGAAGTTGTTCATTTCCTGAACAGAGGGTGTGGAGAGCAAGAGTGGATGTAATCACGTGGCCATGTTTAAGAGGGTGCAGGTGGGAGTTGGGGGTGGCGGGGAGAAATCCATAAAGAGCAGAAAGAAAAGGAAAGATTTTAAAAACATGCCCCGATCGCTAACCACCTTGATCTCCATGTATGCCACATGGCACTGAGGCAAAAAAACAATTCAAAAAGACATTTTTGTTTTCCAGTCGATACAAAGTTATAGTTCTCTTGTGGTCTCAAGTGAATTCCAAATCTCACTGTGATTATAACTGACAAACTGAGAAATGATTTCATGGAACATCTTACTCAAAACTTAGAGATTTGGGTATGCTTTTTTACTAGGATTCTGTGAGGCTGATCATCCCTTGATATAAGCCACACACAGCTTCTGTTGCTGCTGGTATTTATTCAGCAAGAGAAAGGCATTTAGAAACAATAAAATACATCAGATGGTTTTCTTTACTAGAACAATTACACTCAAAGAGAAATTCTGAGTCAAAATTTACCTGTCACTACATAAACCTTCACCTCCGTCCACTACCCCAAAAACTCAGATGTTGAAAATAGTCATCATTCCAGCAGAGAGTGACTCATGTAATCTGGATACTTGCTAATGGAATTTAGACCCTCATTTAATGTATTTCATATAATATTTCACATGAAATTGATAAATATGCAATTCATTTGTCATTGCTAGGCAAGTGATCTTTTAGGTTATGAATACATGAAAACGACACGTAGTTCTCATTGTGAGCTTTCTAAGTGCTCACAATGCTTTTTCGAAGCATTTTATGGGTGTTGCTTCATTAACTGCTAAAAGAATTATAACGAGTGGGTTATATTACATCCCATGTTACAGATGAGGAAACAGAAGTTCAGGGAGGCTGTAAAGATTCAAAGCTTGTAAGTACTGCAGCTGTGATCCCAACCACTATGAGGCTTACAAATTAACTGGATGGCAAAGCCACAGCCCACAGCCCACACTAGTCAGGGCCATGTCATAAGTGTCTCATGAGAAACAGACACAGCAACTTAACAAGAATGATTACCTAAGACTGGAGCGGCCTGTTAAATCAATTATTTAATGGTCAGGTCAACAAATGTTTCCTAAGAAAGTGACTATTTCTTTAAGTGAACAATCTCAAATAATCTCAAGAGACAACGTCTTGGGAAATCCCTAGTCTAAGAGTGGAATCAAGTAAGTCTGTTCTGGAGAGGAAATTCAGAAATAATGGAGAAGTCGTGTATCTCTGGCATTCTTTGGAAAAATGCAGTCAAGCCAGAAAAACGAAGGGTGAAGATAAAGAATCTTCTTTTAATTAAATATCAGCCCCTCTTTAAGTAGAACCCATAAGATGCCAAAAAGTCACCCAAACGGCCTTAGAAATAAATATCGGGAAGCAATGAAAAGGTCCAATCCACAGAAGAGCTTGCTAACCAAAATGCCTAGAATACCACAGCGATCCTTTATCCATTTGACTCTTCATTAGGCAAGGGCGCCATGCAACAGCCTCCAGCTTCAGAATCCATGCCCTTAAGTATTCACTCCACCTTCTTCTTTGGCCCTTCTTCTGCATTATTTCTGTGTAAGCCATCAGGGACATTTTGCACATTCAGGGCAAAAATATTATAGAACCACTCTGTGGTTCAAACTCTTGGGGTGAGTACATTCCCAATGACAACACTCTTTTGCTTAAAACCCTCCGATGTCTTCTCTATAGCTCCGGGACAAAGCCCGCCTTCCTTAACATGGCATCATCCACTGCCACGTGTGTTGATTTAAATGGAGTAAAATCAAGTAGTCACTGCACAACAACAAATAATAACAAAAATGATAATAACAGAAATGTACTGAGCATGTATTAAGTACTAAGCAGTGTACATGGGTCATGTGTTTACTCCCTTCCAGAACTCTATGATACAGAGGAGGGGATGGAGACACAGAAACAGAGGAAAAGGCTGATGGGCGGCTCACAGACTCTTGCACTCTTTCCTAGCCTCCTCCGCAGGTAGTAGCAGTCATATGACTAAGCTCTAGCCAACGACTGTGGGAGAAAGCGATAAGCTTCACTTCTGGCCCATGAAAGCCTGGAGACAATAGTTCTCAGAGCTACATGTGGCAGTCCCAGGCAGAAACCACACTTCTCAATATTCACGTCCTAGCGTCCCTGCCCTTCAGTCCCTGCTGGCCCTGTGGTTTGCTTGAAGCAATCGAACGTGGCAGAAATGATGCGGAGGTTATTCTGGACCGAAGACTTAAGAGGGCCCGGCAAATTCTGCTTTTGCATCCTTGGGACCCTCCTTACCGCCATGTCCTAAGTCTGGCTACTGTGTTGGAGAGACCATGTGGAGAGAGACTGTAAAGCTCAGCTGTCCCAACGTCTCAGTGAAATCCAGCCTCCAGCCAACCTCCCGTTTGCGTAAAGCCTCCTAAGCGACCACTGTCAAGCCCAGCTCTGACCACAGAACCACGAGCAAATAAAATGGTCGTTGTTTTAAGCACCAAGGTTTGGGGCAGTATGTGATGCAGCCACAGATACCCAAATCAGCATCTTCCTGTGGTGAAGAGAGCAGAGCCCGGGTCCTCGAACCCGTGTTTGAAGTATAGCCATCCCAGCAGTTGTGGACACAGGGACAACGTGAGGGAGGAATACACTTGCACGGTGGGAATTGGGGATGTACGTGATGTAGCAGCTAACCTTACCTTCCTTAACCTAAACCATCTCACTCTGGAGTCCTAGACCCTGGAACCTCTCCCGTACGTCTCCCCACTGAACCGCCTAACAGCTCATTCCTTGACTTTCTACATTTTCACGTGGAAAGAAAGTAGCTGGTCAACTGGATGATAAAATAAAAACTAATCTTTATAAATCATTTTGCAGATTATGTAGAAAGTCTTTTATGAGCAAGTAGATAAATGTATGTCTAATGGCATCCTTCAGTTTTTAAATAATATACAGTCCATATTTAGAAACAGGTGATGCTTTTATCTTTCAGAATTACAACTCCATCTGATAAAATGGCATAATGAAATTTCATTTAGATTACATTCATTACTGATAAATTGGTCCAATTAACCTCTTTCGACCAATACCATAGAATTGGCACTTAAGGTCTTAATGTTTTCTGATTATACATTAAAAATGCAAATCGTGAAGGATATTTTAGTCCTGCTGCTACCTTAAAGCACACAATGAAAATGTGGTATCTTTTAGTTTAATTATCTATCAGACCCTACCTTTGGATTGATCAGAACTTGCGGAGGTGGGGTGCCAAGTAACAAGCACAGAAGGGAGACTCTGCATTCTCTTGCTCCTGTCATTTGCTTCTTTAACCGTAGCTCTCTCTGTCCTCTCCTGGCCCCAGCACTTGACCTTGGTCTAATCTCTAGCATCCTCCTGCTACTACTGTGACCCATTTGTAGGGAGAGTGAATTTTAGATCCTTCAGATCTAAAAACCTACCATCAAAGCAAAGTATTAGGTAACTGGAAAGTTACTGAAGGCCACAGATCCGAAACAGTCAAAACCATAATAAAGAACATCTAACAGCTAGTGCTCGTTGCCTCCATGGATACTTGCTATATGGTCAAGGAGGCAGATAATAGGATCCGCCCCGTTTTGCAGAGGAGAAAACGGAGACAAAGGGAACTTAAATAACTCGCACGACTAGGGAGTAAGGAGTGCAAACCTAGGTGGTCTGTTTCCAAATGCAACGGGTTTAACCCTTAGGCTACATCCCAGGGAGCCAGTGACCTTTATTTTTTTTCATTGAATTCCTTATGGACTGAGTGTCCAAAGGAAAAAAAAAAAAAGAAGAAGAAGAAGAAAAGCTGTTGAGGCAACTGCCTCCAGAAGCAAGGGGAGGGACTGGGGTTTGTTTTCAGGAAAGAGGAGCAGGCATTTTAGAAAACTTCCGGAGTGTCGGATCCTTTGCCAGTAGGAATACGCACCCTACATTTTGGGGCAGAGGTGTAACACGAGGAAAGGGGTGCTTGAGGAAAGGTGAATGAGGCAGAGTGGTGCAGAACAGATAGGAAGGGGCTAGTGAGAGCGAGCAAACCGGGAGGTCTACAGTGTGAGCGGTAAATGGAGGCCCCACGCACGACATCGACTGACAAAACAAGGCTTCCGGCAGCCATAACACAGGCACCCCTTAGGGAGGCTTTCTTTAGGAGAGTCCCTCAATTTTTCCAAGAAATGTGGATCCCCAGGGAGGCAGGTCCAGTATTGTACTTGGAGAAATGCCTTCGGGGGGGAGTGAGAAATCCGCGTGTCATTTTATGTGTCAGGGAGGGTAGACCTAGAAAAGAGCATTCTCTTCCGGTTCTCACAGACACGCATGGACATGATGTCACCAGCTTCCGTACGCCGCAGAGAGTGGCCCTTCTTCTGCAGGCTGCGCCTTCTACCCCCGTTGCGAGGAAAGCTGAGTTCTAAGAATGAATGCTGCAGGTTTCACCCAAACAAGGCACTCAGCTGAGAGGACACTCGTTTGGGGGAAGATGTCACAGGGAGGCTCTGCAGAGCAGGTCATTTATTCAGACCTGGGCGGATCCACTGCTCACTAAACCAGGAATGCATTTGGGAACAAGATTATCTACAAGATACAGGGATGCTGAAGTAATGTTATGCCAAACTGGAGAACTCAATCCCCCATCAGATATTTCTAAATCAGCAGGAAATAAAGCAAGCCTTAAGGAGAGATGACTATCCTATTTAGGAGAGGGAAAACTCCACACTGGAAACTCATCGGCAAAACAAAATAGGCAACAACAGCAAATACCAAAGTGAATTCCGTTCTGGTTTCTCATTTCAGCGCTACATTTGACAACGTTTTGTTTCATCAGTTGCACCTAACACTCCGCAAAGTCTCCTCTCACTGAGGGTTTTCTCTAACAAGAAAGGAAAACAACTTCGTACAGATTACATTAGACTTAATAAACTCATTACCTGAATGAATTAATTTCGAGTATCACCAAATGTATGAACATCGGTTACCTCGGACCTGGGCCCAAAATGTGAGCTGTGACTGATCAGCCTCTCAGTTTCAGTTTAAGATAACTCATCTTCTTAAACTCGCTCAATAAGTAGTTCAAAATCAGCACGAATTGCTGTAATGCCTCAACCTGAATGGGAAAAAGCAACTTATACATTTCAGCCAAAGGCTGGTGGTTAACTCATCTAACTAAACCTTGAGTCGTTGAGCAAATGTGCAAGCAAGCTATTTCAAATAAAAATATATGCATCTGCATTGCTAGACTGCAAAAAGAGTCCAGCTTTAATGATATTCTTGGAATATTTGCTTCAAAAGCAAAATTAGTTCCGGTGCAAGTGGCAATAAATGTTAGAACAAACTCTGTAAGGACCAACAGTTCTCTAACCTGGTTGCACATTAGAATTACTTGGTGCATACCTCAATTAAAAGAAAAAAGAAAAAGAAAAGAATTACTTGGTGTGGTTTTCAAAAAATACCCATGCCCACGCACCCCTCCAGACCAGCGAGGTCCAATAGACCTTTCTATGATGAATGGAAAATTTTTGTTTGTCCTGTCTAATATGGTGGCCACTGGCGACCCGCGGCTGATGAGCACTTGAGATGTGGCTAGTGGAATGGAATCATTTAATTTTTAGTTTTCTTAAGTCTTCATTGATTTAAATGTAAATACCTGTAAATGTAAATGGCTAGCGGCTACTGTATTGGACAGCGCAGGTATAGAGCAAAACAACTAGACTCTTTAGTGTTGGGGCTCGGGCTTTGGTAGGTTTACAAAGCTCTCTGGGGGATTCTGGTGAGCAGTCCAAGATGAGAACCACTGCAATGGCCTGGGATTAAGGAAACCAGCATGGTGGCAAATTCCTTGCTCTTCTTCCTTTTTCTCCAAATTCCACGAAGCATTTGCCACGGACCTTTGCGCTCTCCCTCCTGCTTCCACACCTCCCCTCTCGAACCCTCCATACTTCCCTGTGATAGGTGCTCTATCTCTATATTCCTTCATCCACTGACCCTGACAGATTTCTCTGACGCCAGGGGCAGATTCTTACCCTTTTCCCTTCTCTTTCACTGGCAGCAGAAATAAAAACCTAATAATACTACCGATTGGGAATTAAATCCCCCAACTTGTGCACCCATAATTTAAAACTGTTTTTCCTTTGTTCAAGTTTGATCCAGATGCCACTTTCTACGATTTCCACCACGGATGCCACAGGGAATATGTCTAATGGTTGGGCGGTTTGGGGGCAGTGTGATAAGCAGGTCTCATGTGCTCATTTGCAGCTGTGTCCTTCCAACGGGACACAGTGTTATAGCACCCTGGCCGCACGGAGGGCTCTGCGGTCTGACTGCCTTAAAGTCCAGCTCGGCCCACAACTAGCCACGTGGGTATCTAACCATTCTCAACCTCAGTTACCTGCTCCGGGAAGTGGAGATAAAGTGTCCTGTGGGGAAGGTGGAGCAATGCATGTCATTTGCATGATGAATGAGACACGGGTGACACACCCACTGTCCTACAGCCAGATTTGGAATCCCGCCCCCACCCTCCCCACAACACACACACACAATTTTGTGGTGAGTAAAACAAATAGCAGGGCAAACTTTTCCGGAGGAAGTCGTGGAATTCCTAAAAGCATCCTCTAAGCACGTGATTAATTAACGTGGCAATATGAAGACCATTTAGAACGTGGTTAATGAGGAAAAAAAGAATATGCTAATGTGATTTTTAAAAAATATTCAACTGACTTATTTTAACGAGTCTTCATTTTTATTGACTCATTACCAGTTAAAATTTTTTTTAAAGATTTTATTTATTTATTTGACAGAGAGAGACACTGTGAAAGAGGGAACACAAGCAGGGGGAGAGGGAGAGAAGCAGGCTTCCCGCTGAGCAGGGAGCCTGATGCGGGGCTCGATCCCAGGACCCTGGGATCATGACCTGAGCGGAAGGCAGACGCTTAATGACTGAGCCACCCAGGTGCCCCTCATTACCAGTTAAGATTAATGGAACAAGGAAGGGTGTGCTAATACACATCACCTTATTCATAAAAATGGTAAGACTCAGAATTCCAGAGTTCAGTGATAGCAACAGGAAGAGCATACTGTACAATTTTCAGGCACATAAGACCTCGTCGACCTTTCTGTAAATCTAAACGGCCGTAGCCTGACATGTCCCAATGTTGTTTTCACTCACAAGCAGTACTGATTTATGTTCACATTTTCTACACTGACTTTTGCTGCCTTCTTCCTTATTAAATATCCATCTATGGGTAGAACAACTTTTTAATGTAAAAAAATACAAAATTACAGCCCATTAGCACCATGAGAGTTTGGAGTCAACACAACTATTAATGGTAAGCCTTGCTCATCGGTGACTCGCAGTACAGATAAGCTAAGCTGGGAGCTATGCTCCATCCCCAGGAGATTTAGATATATGAGAAATAACTAACATTTCTTGTGGATGTACATATGTATGCATCATTATTCCTAGCCCTAATTATGTACTCCCTGCTTTAATTGTTAAATAACTTTATGAGGTAAGGTCTATTGATACGTACCCATCTCACAGATGAAGAAATCAAAGGCCAGGAGGTTAAATAACTCGCCCAAGGCAATAGAATGCAAGTGACAGAGCGAGGATTCAAAATCATAGGCCTTAACCCCAGGGTTTGGGGTCTTAACCATCACCCTATGCTACTTCCCTGTGAGTACCATACCTTTCTCTCAAGCAGTGGCAAGGTATGACTCATCAGAATGAAATCCTCTCTCATTTCATTTTCCTACAAAGTAAAATTCCGAAGTCTGTAAATTATCTATTATGAGTAATATTACTTCTAACACATTGAGTGAGGCATGACTTGACCTTGAGATGCCAACTGTTGATCTACAGCAGGGATGGACAAAGTCCAGCCCCAGCCATATCTAGCCTCCCGCCTGTTTTTATAAACTAGAGCCCAGGCAGGCCCACTTATTTCCATCCTGACACAAGGGCAGAGCTGAGAGGTTGCACTAGAGATGTATGACTCCCAATGCCTATAACATCTATGGTCTGGCCCTTTACAGAAAAAATTTGCTGACCTCGTTCTTGACCCACTGAAAAATCACCGGACAAGTAGTACGGGAAATGATGGAGTTTCCTAGGGCGTTTCACTGTTTCAAACAGCAAGGGAACTGCCCCTTTTTACAACGATCATTACAACATAAACATATGTATGTATGAGCAGATGGGTCGATAGAGATCGCTCAACAGCTTATTTTTCCTACATGTTTCTTTTAAGGATCCAAATGACCTAGATGCTTAAGATGTGTAGGGAATCACTTGTGATGTCTCACGGAGAGAAGCAAGAGGAGGACTGGGAATGTTTAAATGTCACTTATTTTTCCAGAAAACTCTAACTTCCTATGATACCTCCCTTCTATCTAATCATCACATTCACCACCACCCCTGCCCCCCCGCCCCCACATTTCAGCTATTTTCTTGACTCTGATTTAAACATCAATTCTCTGCATTTGGGCCTTTTCTCTCTCGCTGGACTGTACATTCTGGAAGGATAGACACAGCACTTAGAAGAAATAGCACTTGAGCTTTGTGCTTTTGCATATCTGTTGGTTGGAAGAAAGCTCTTGGGAAAGAACACTTCTGCGTCTATATAGAAAACTATTTGTGTCTATTAGCATGGAAACAAGACCAGCGGGTAATATTTATATTTAGGACGTTTGTTCTAAAGTAACTAAAATCACTTCCAGTAAAAATGAAAAAAAATCTTGCTTCCTGGCCTTTACTATCAAGTGTCAAACCATGTAAGAGGGACATGTGAACAGAGAGAAACTAATTTGCAGAATGACACAAAATGCCAGGTATGACATAAAAACAAACCATCTGAACTTACTGGAACAGATCTTGAGTTTTTAGTTGCCATGTTTCAGACTTTTTTTCTGGAAATGTTTTCTTCTAAATATACTACTTTTAAAATGATAAAAAGGGGGGCGCTTGGGTGGCTCAGTTGGTTAAGCGACCGCCTTCGGCTCAGGTCATGATCCTGGAGTCCCAGGATCGAGTCCCGCATCGGGCTCCTTGCTCAGCAGGGAGTCTGCTTCTCCCATTGACCCTCCCCCCTCTCATGCTCTCTCTCTCTCTATCTCATTCTCTCTCAAATAAATAAATAAAATCTTTAAAAATAAATAAATAAATAAATAAATAAATAAATAAATAAATAAATAAATAAATAAAATAATAAAATGATAAAAAGGGGGCGCCTGGGTAGCTCAGATGGTTAAGCGTCTGCCTTCGGCTCAGGTCATGATCCCAGGGTCCTGGGATCGAGTCCCACGTCGGGCTCCTGACTCAGCGGGGAGTCTACTTCTTCCTCTCCCTCTGCCTCTCCCACTGCTCATGCTCTCTCTCTCTGTATCTCTGTGTCTCAAATGAATAAATAAAATCTTTAAAAAATAAATAAATAAAATGATAAAAAGTGTTTCACAGACCTGGCTAAATGTTTTTTGCATAAGGAAAATAATGCTTCCTTTGAGCAATGAAACATACAGGAACTGAAGTTTTTCAAAAATAAATATAGTAATATATGATGGGGGCTTCGAGAGTTGTAATTAATGGGTGCATTTTTAATAGACTTTATTTTTTAGGGCAGTTTCAGTTTCACAGCAAACCTGAGTAGAAGGTACAGGTATTTCCCGAATATTCCTTGCCCCACACATGCACAGCCTACCCCACTATCAACATCCTCCCCTGAGGGGACATTTGTACAACTGATGAACCTACACTGACACGTCATCATCACCCAGAGTCCACAGTTTACATTAGGGTTCACTCTTGGTGTTGCATGTTCTATCAGTCTGGAGAAATGTATAATGCCATGTATTTATAATCATAGTATCATACAGAGTATTTTCACTGCCCTAAAAATCCTCTGCGCTCTACCTACTCATCCCGCTCTCCCTTCTAACCCCTGGCAACTACTGATCTTTTTATGGTCTCCATAGTTTTGCCTTTTCCAGAATGTCAGATACTTAGAATCATATAGTATGCAGACTTTTCAGATTGGCCTCTTTCCCTTAGTAATGTGCATTGAAGGTTCTCCCACGTTTTTTCATGGCTTGATAGCTCATTTCTTTTTAGCACCAAATAATATTCCACTGTCTGGATGTGCCACAGTTTATTTATCCATTCACCTTCTGAAGGACATCCTGGTTGCTTCCAGGTTTTGGCCATGATGAATAAACATCCATGTGCAGGTTTTTGTGTGGACATAAGTTTTCAGTTCCTTTGGGTAAATACCAAGGAGTGTAATTGCTGGATAGTATGATAAGAGTATATTTAGTTTTGTAGAAATTGCCAAACTGTCTTCCAAAGTGGCTGCGCCATTTTGTATGCTCACCAGCAATGTACCAGAGATCCTGTTGCTCCATATCCTCATCAGCACTTGATGTCATCAGTGTTCCAGGTTTGGGTCATTATAGTAGGTGTGTAGTGGTATCTCATTGTTGTTTTAACTTGCATTTCCATGATCACATATGACTTTTCATGTGCTTATTTGGCATCTGTATATCTTCTTTGGTGAGGTCTGTTAAAGTATTTGGCCCATATTTTATCTTGTTGTTGGTTTTCTTATTGAGAGTTTTAAGAGTTCTTTGTATATTTTGGACAATAGTTCTTTATCAGATATGTATTTTGTGAGTATTTTCTCCCTGTCTGTGACTTGTCCTCTTATTCTTTTGACATTATCTTTCAGTGAGCAGAAGATTTTAGTTTTAGTAAAGTCCAGCTTATCAATTATTTATTTCATGGACTGTGCCTTTGGTTTTGTTATCTAGAAAGTTATCACCATACCCAAGGTCATCTGGGTTTTCTCCTGTGTTACATTCCAGGAGTTTTATAGTTTTGCATTTTACATTTAGGTCTGTGATCCATTTTAAGTTAATTTTTGTGAAGGGTACAAGGTTTATGTCATGATTTTTTTTTTTTGGGTATGTGGATATCCAGTTGTTCCAGCACCACTTGTTGGAAAGACTATCTTTGCTGCATTGTATTACCTTTGTTCCTTTGCCAAAGATCAGTGACTATATTTATGTGGGTCTATTTCTGGGCTTTCTATTCTGTTCCATTGATCTATTTGTCTATTCTCCTGCCAATACCACATTGTCTTGATGCCTGCCATTTTATACTAAGTCTTGAAGTCAGGCAGTGTCAGTTCTCCAACTATATTTTTCTCCTTCAATATTGTGCTGGTTATTCTGGGTCTTTTGCCTCCTCATATAAACTTTAGAGTCATTTTGCCAATATCTATAAAATAGCTTGCAGGGATTTTGATTGGAATTGCCTTGAATCTATAGATCAAGTTGAGAAGAACTGACATCTTGACAATATTGAATCTTCCTATCCATGAACATGGGATATCTCTCCATTAATTTAGCTCTTTGTTTTTATTCATCAGAGTTTTGTGGTTTTCCTCATATAGATGTTGTACATATTTTGTTAAATTTTTGCCTAAGTATTTCATTTTCAGGGGTGCCTGTAAATGGTATCGTGGTTTTAATTTCAAACTCTACTTGTTCATTGCTGGTACATAGGAAAGCGATTGGCTTTTGTATATACAACTTTGTATGCCACAACCTTGCTATAATTACTTATCAGCTCCAGAAGGTTTTTTTGCTGATTGTTTCATATTTTTTACATAGCTAATCACATCATCTGTGTGGAGATCCAGGAGGTAAAACCCACAAAATTGTAAGGGTCTCCTGATGACTGGGTCTCCCTGGAGTTTTTAACTCTCAGAGTTTTCCACACTGAGCCTCCAGCAATTCATCAATTACAGTTCAGGTTTCCCCTACCCTGGCACTGGCTCCTTTGGAGATTGCTGGTCCAATTAAGTTTGATTCTCTATATTCACCTTTCGGTCTCTCTAATTTTTAGAGGCAGCAGTTTGCCCTATGACCTCACTTCTCCTATGGATCTAAGAAGAGTTGTTGATTTTTCAGTTTGTTCAAACTTGTACTTGTTCAGACTTGTACTTGAAGTGGTGGCTTCTAAGCTTCTATGTCCCAGACCAAATACCCAAAGTTCTGATGCAATTTTTTTTTAGATAAAATTTACATACCATAAAATTTACCATTTAAAGTATATGATTCAATGGGGTTTTTTTTAGTATATTCACAGATTTATGCAAACATTACCATTATTTAATTCCAGAATACTTTCATCACCCCAAAAAGAAACCCTAAACCAATTAGTAGTCACTCTCCATTCTCTTCTCAACCCAGGCCCTGACCACTGTTAATCTATTCTATGTTTCTATGGACTTGCCTATTTTTTACTTTTAATGTAAGTGGAATTATACAATACATGGCCTTTTGTTTCCAGTTTCTTTCTCTTAGCATGTTTTCAGGGTTCATCCATGTTGTAGCATGTAATAGTACTTCATTCCTTTTTATGGTTGAATAATATTCATTGTATGGATATACCAAATTTTGCTTTATCACTTATTAGTCAATGGACATTTGGGTTGCTTCCACATTTTGGCCATTATGAATAAAGCAGCTGTGAATATTCATGTACAAATTTTCATGCAAACCTATGTTTTCCATTCTCTTGGGTATATGCCTAGGAGTGGAATTGCTGGGTCATGCGATAACTCAAATAGCCCAACAAAAAGAACAACAAAAACTTAAACAACATGGGTTGAAACACCAAGATCTAAAAATATTTTTTAGTGTAAAACTCATTTTCCACCTCAATCCTTTCATAAGAGATAAAATATCAACAACCTCAAGCAAACCCATACAGTGTTTCCATTCATACAGACTGGCCATCAGAGCTTTTACCAAGCAGTGAGAAGAAACACAATCCTTCAGTTTCTTTTCTTTTCACAAGCTGATGATCATGAGTAGCTTGAAAAATTTAAACATTGTGGTAGCATTCATTGTTTAAGCTTTTATTTAAAGCATTCATTTTTTTTTTTTTTTTTAGAAATTAACCAGGTGATGGCTATACCAAAAAAAGCAAATAAAGCCTTTAATCCCTTTATGTTCATATTTTAATTTCAAAGACTAACTGTTAATATCTACTCTGGTCATTTTACATGAAACAAAGTATAGTTCAGAGCCTAGTTCATTTCAAGGAAATATTCTTGTCTACATCAGGAGAGAAGCTAAAAATAAAATGTTGCACTGATTAGTTCAATAGCCTTGTCTTAATTGCTCTTATGTTCTTTGATTTTATTGCTCCTGGTGGGGGGGGGTAGGCAGAAGAACTTAATACCTCTTGCAAGACAGTCATTCTGTGCCATAAGAGTTGATAGGAGGCAAATAAAGGAGGAAGATAATCACTTGAGTGTCTTTCTGGCTCTACGGAACACTACACCTCACCCTCCAGGGTTGAGAAACAGAGAAGCCACTGGGACAGATAAAGTGGATGGCAGAATAATGGACCCCCCCAAGATGTTCATACTCTAATTTCGGGAACCTGGAAATATGCTGCCTCACATGGCAAAAGGGACTTTGCTGATGTAATTAAGTTAATGACTTTGAGATGGAGAGAGTCTCCAGGATTATCCAGGTGGGCCCAATGTGAACACATGGGTCCTTAAAATAGGAGTCCCTTTTCTAGTAGAGTTCAGAGTGAGAGGGAGATGACTATAGTGAAGTGATCAGAGAGATGCAACATTTCTGGCTTTGAAGATGGAGATAGGGTGCCATGAGCCAAGGAATATAAGTGGCTTCCAAAAGCAAGAAAAGGCAAAGAAATAGATTCTCCCCTAGAGCTTCCAGAAGAAATGCAGCCCTGTTGTCACAGTGATTTTACTCCAGCGAGACCTGTGTCAGGTTTCTAACCTAGAGCTGTAAGATAATAGGTATGTAGTGTTCTAAGCCACTAAGTTTATGGTACTTTGTAATACCAGTGATAGAAAATGAATACACGGGCACCTGGGTGGCTCAGTTGGTTAAGCAACTGCCTTCAGTTCCTGTCGTGAGCCTGGGTCATGATCGAGTCCCGCATAGGGTTCCCTGCTAAGCAGGGAGTCTGCTTCTCCCTCTGACCCTCCCCCCTTTCATGCTCTCGCTCTCTCATTCTCTCTCTCTCAAATAAATAAATAAAATCTTTTAAAAAAATTTTTAAAAAGAAAAAGAAAAAAAGACAATGAATACAGAAGGAATCAGGAAATTTCTATGTCTACAAGGGACTCATAAGTCATGTCAAGCAAAATTTCCTAAATTGCTCCATGATCAAGTTAGTTTGAGAAAGTTGTTCATGTTAGTCCCATCTTAAATAGTCACGTTCAACAATAACTAAAGAAAAATTGTCCTGCAGAGGGAGAAGTGTGACTCAGAGTATCTTCTAAATACATTTGCTATAATCTCACCTCCTTTTCTTCTTTTTTTTTTCTTTTCAGAACATCTCCTCACATCCCTCAGAGTTCTCAGAACATAGCTGGGAACTGCTGAACTAATCCCACCTGCTCAATTGAGAATCTGAGACCAAAAGGGACGAAGTGACATGCCAAGGTGGCACTTTGGCAACACAAAGACACAACCCTGGCCTCATGCTCCTCATCCAGAACCCTGTCTAGGATGCCGCTCTGTCCCACTGACAACAACACACCGTTTTCTGGCACTCGAGTGTAGACCTCTGGTGGGAGGAAAGGATATCACGTGAGAATCAACCCAACGAAGCTCATAACAGGTCAAATTCTCTACTCAGAAATAACAAAAACAACATGGTCGCTTTAGCACTTGAACATATCTTATCATTTAAAATAAAAGCATTCAACAAACTATTGAAAATTTACTAATTTCATATTAATGAGAAGAATGCAATAAAATATTTCCCCACAGTGATTTAGCATGTTCCTAAAAATGCCTAATTCTGCTGCCAAAGTCCATTTCCCACAAATTCTGGTTTCCATAAATGCTAATTTGAGAAGGAACAGAGGTACAACCAAATGCCGTTGTTTTCCTTTGTAGCACTTAAATAATGCTTTCTCCACATTTCCCACTGCCTGTTCCAAGGGCTGTGAACCCACTGTCCTTTGATGCTTTTCAAACACACATTACCCACATCCTTTTCCAGAAAGTGAATACTTTTTTTTTCCACCACCTCAGCTTTTAGATAATAATAATAGAAATAAAAATAAAGATTTCGACTAATAAAGCTAACAACATTGAATGCTTATTTTATGCCAAACACTGTACTACATACATCACACGAGGAATCTCATTTAATCTTTATTTAAAAACGATTAAGGAAAGTATCACTATTAACATGTGTATGGTACATACGAGCCAACTGAGGTACAGAGAATTTAGGTACTTTGCCCAGGGTCATGCAGCAAAAAGTGGTGGAACCAGAATCTGAACGTCATCTGATTTAGAGCCAGTCTTCTGTAAGCGGCAGCCCAGCGGTCCTCAACTGGGGGTGATTCTACCTCCCAGGGGACATTGGCAATGCCCAGAGGCTTCTTCCGGCCTCACCAACAAGAGGTGGAACACGACTGGTATCTAGTGGGAGGAGGCCGACGGGGCCGCTAAACGTCCTACAGTGCACACGACAGACCCCCATGGCAGAGAAGGATCTCACACTAACTGTCAAGAGTTCCAAGTTAGGAAACGCTACCTTAGCCTAATACCTCCCAAAGGCCAGGCATTTTGAATGGGCCATTTGTGGGTAAGATATGTGATTTTCGTTTCCAGGTTAGAAACCTCTATCTCCACCTGGGACATGAGGTTCTCTCACCCTGGGGTGGAGGACACGTAGAGCCATAGCGTCCATTTGGTGCATTTTCTCGTAGCAACAATTTACTCAATCGTTTCAGCCAGCAGTTGCACACTATGCCCTGACATCCTGGGACATTAGGTCATTTTATTTTCTGTCTTTCATTGGACACACGAGAGAGGCCCTAGCCCACTAGGGAGTGTCTGAAAGGGGCCAGAAAGAAGATTCTGGTTTTCATTAGCTTTGCCTTGTAGTCCAGAAGACACAACAGCAGCATCTGCGTCACAGATAATGGCAGCAGCAAAGGGATACAGCCACAGTGGGCTGCTTGGGGTGCAGACCAAGCTCGAAAGCCAAAATATTTTCAGAGAACAGTTCTGCGTATTGACTCAAAACGTGATTATTCATATCATTTGACCCAGCAATTCTATTTCTAAGAATGCATTTTCCAGAAATATTTACAAAATGTGCAGGATACAGTCACAGATGTTCATGTCAACACCATCTCTGATAGCAAAGAAAAATAAAAGCAATAGAAATGCATGTGTACGTTCACCAAAAGATGTGTGCTAGAACGTTCACAATAGCATTATGTGCAACAGCCAAAATCTGTCAACCGCCCAAATGTCCACCAAAAGACAATGGATACATTGTGGTATATCCACACAATGGGATACTACATAGCAATCAGAACGAATAAACAAACTTCAACCACCTACAATAATATGAATGCATCCCACAGACATCACTTTGAGCAAAAGAAGTCTGACACACAAGAGAATATACTGTGTGAAACCATTAATACAAAGTATAAAATTAGGCAAAACCAATCCGTGCTAGGAAAAGCAGATAGGAAGTTACTCTTGGGGAAGAAGTGACTGGAAGGGAGTCAAAGGGGCCTCTTGGGTGCTGGTCATGTTGCTTCCTCATCTGCCGTAGTTGTGTCCGCTTTGTGGAAACTCATTAAATTGTAAGCTTGTGCATCTTTCTACATGTGCATTGTATATATTTATTTATTTATATTTATGTTTATATTTATATATACACACAAAACAATATATATTATATATATAACTATATATATTATTACAATATTACATGTATATAAACATCAACAACCTAAATGTCCATCAGAGGGTAACCGGCTATTTATACTACAAAATGCGATGTCTACTCAATAGAGTTCTGTGCCGTCATTAAGAAAAATGAAGTAGCTCACTCTGTATAAATCTGGAAAGATGTCCACTATATATAAAGTTAAACAAGAAAGTTGCAAAACAGCACGCCTGGGTGGCTCAGTCGGTTGGACAACTGCCTTCGGCTCAGGTCATGATCCCAGAGTCTCAGGATGGAGTCCTGTGTCGGGTTCCCTGCTCAGCGGGGTGTCTGCTTCTCCTTCTGACCTTTCCCCCTCTAGTGCTTTCTCTCTCTCACACTCTCTCTCTCAAATAAATAAAATCTTAAAAAAAATAAAGTTGCAGAACAGCATGATAATGTGTCTACTATAATTTCTACAGGAAATACATGTTAGTGTGTAAGCACAGAAAGTCCAGAAATCATACCCTCAAATGGTTAACAGTAGCCGTCACTTGAGGACGGGATTCTTAGGGACTTTGCCATTCTGCCTAATGCATATCTGTATTATTGAACGTATTTACAAATATGTATTATGTTTGTACTCCGAAAAAAGGATCTATAGAAAGTTAAGATGAACAAAATATGCCTTAAGTTTCAGATGAGATCGTTATTATTTCATCATTCAGCACGAGGGCTTCTGATGGATGAGGGAAATGAGAATGAAATAAACCAAGTTCCTTGCCTGCGGGGTTGCTAATTGAACGCAGGGACGGAGGTCGGGTTGGTTTGTTGCTGGCAATCTTAACAATTGATTCAAATTAGCACTTGTTTGCTGGGTTGTTCCACATTCAAATCTAGTTATGGTGTGGCCTCCGCAAACAGGATTCTTGGCCACACAAAGAATGTGTCTACAAAACGGCAAAACAACTGGATTTGTTTGATTAAATGAACAAAACCATACATTCGGAGGAAGGAAAAATCAAAACAGCTGCACCCAAAGTAACCCACTCAGATGGGTGGTGCATGACATGTACCCATTCATTGAATCAACATTTTGGCAGCCTCATGTGGACTCTGAAAGATCCAGTTTGAAATGAAATACTCAGGAATAAACCAAGAGACCATAAGAAACACTTTTTTTTTTTTTTTTTTTGGCCCATCATCAGCAAACGTTTGCTGAGTGCTCACTGTGGGTCTGCCATCATGATAAAACAGTGGATCTGATTCTACTACTTTATAATCAATTGCCAATGTCACTGTGTCGAGTGTTCTTAATTCCACCCGTCGCGCAGAATGGAAGTTCCCTTAAAAGAAAAAAGCCCCACTGATTTGGGCAAAGTTGATAAAACTGAAACTTTTCAAATACAGTAAAGGTCTAAGAGACATATATGACAGGTGGATAGATCGTGTCCCATGCATCTCAACCCTGGCTGCACATTATATTCAACT
Organism: Mirounga angustirostris; assembly: GCF_029215605.1. NCBI lineage: Eukaryota > Metazoa > Chordata > Mammalia > Carnivora > Phocidae > Mirounga > Mirounga angustirostris. The sequence goes on from NW_026991719.1 coordinate 8,011,019, forward strand.
GAAACAGAATATCCGGAGATGTTCCTGGCTGTTGATGATATATATATTTTTTAATTTATTTATTAGAGAGAGAGAGAGTGAGAGAGCACGCGTAAGAGGGGGTAGGGTTAGAGGGAGAAGCAGACTCCCCGCCGAGCAGGGAGCCCGATGCGGGACTCAATCCCGGGACTCCGGGATCATGACCTGAGCCGAAGGCAGTCGCTTAACCAACTGAGCCACCCAGGCACCCCTGTCGATGATATTTTTAAAAGCTCCCCAGGTGATTCAAAAACACAGTAAGAGCTGGGGCCATGGCTCCGACCAACTGAATCAGAAGCCAGGTTGAATGGGACCCAGACATGAGTATTATTTAAAAGCTACACGAGTGGTTCTAAAGTGTAGTCTGCATTGAGACCAATTTCCTCTAAATTAAGATTATTAAGGAAGTCAGAGGTGGCCTTTCAAGAGGCATTTTGTAAAGAGACCCCATATTACTCGGTCTCAGATTGTGCAGGGCTGCTAGAAAAATGATCACCAGGTGAAACTGTACCAGTTTATGGTTTCAGATGTTTCAGCTTATATATACAGAAGCGTATTTCCAGTCTGAAGTGCTTGCTATGGTTAAACACTGTTCTGTGTGCTTGATTTAGACCATTTCCTTTGGTCCCCCCAATAATTCTATAAAGAACGAAGTGGGAACGGGTCTTCCCAGATGAACCACCACACAGATAGGTTTTTCCAGAAGTTTTGCTCTCACCCAATTTTATAGCTGATCTGTTAGACCCAGGCTCCTTCAGAGGCTCTATCTATTCTAATTTTTTTAAAGATTTTTTTTTATTTATTCATTTGAGACACAGAGATACAGAGAGAGAGGGAGAGCATGAGCAGGGGGAGAGGGAGAAGCAGGCTCCCCGCTGAGCAAGGAGCCCGATGTGGGGCTCGATGTGGGGCTCGATCCCAGGACCCCAGGATCATGACCTGGGCCAAAGGCAGATGCTTAATGACTGAGCCACCCAGGCGCCCTGGCTCTATCTATTCTATCTCCTAACAGACAGAGTGGGAGGTTAAGGAAAAAATCTTATAAATATGCACACTTAAAATCTTGAAAACATCTTCAGAACATCTTTTGAAATAAATTTAAGTCAGCATGACTTTAAGGCACTCGATAATATCCCTGATAGAAACAAAAGCTAAAAGGAACATTCTGTAATTGTATTTATAAAGAAGCCGCTGTGTAACGGCAACCTACTTATAAACACGAATCGAGTTTACTAACTAGTCTGATAGTGCTGCCATACACAGGTATTGAGTCCTAGATGGTCAAGGTTCCACAGACTAAGGGAGACTGTCCTTAAAATTGAGAGCAGGAAACATGCCAGTTATTACCTCAATGACTGGAAGCTTCCCACCCTGAGCAGGGTGCAGCTTGAGAATGGGAATGGACCATAGGCACGATTTCCTTTAGCCCATTCATTTATAAATGAGTTAGCAGAGGACGAGGGCTTCCTCCACTCGTGCATTTCTGAACAGAAAAGAGGTCATGCTTATAAACTGATTTTTTTCTGAAATTTACGTATTTCTAAAGCCCACACACTTCCTCTCTCTCCTCCATTCCTTAGACTAAGTTAGATTAGTAAGATATGACTAAACTGTGATTGCCCACTTGTTTTCGTTAGCCACAGTATAAATCAAATGTCATGCTTCTTTTTGCTTGCTCAAGGGGTCAATTTTAATGCCGAGTTAAACAAAACTCCTTGGGAACCATTAATACACCTCTATGGTTCTAACATAGAACATGCCAAATTTAAATTTATATGCTTTTTGAATCATTGGCACCCTGCATGGTGCCAATCCTTTATAATGAAGGTAAAAGACCGCTGGCATATTCTGCTTTACTTTATTGTTTTAAATAACAATTTCAATCTTTTTTAAATAATCCGAAAAATGGGTGATTTTTCCCACCGGATATTTTTCGAACAAGAATTTCATGCAAATAACTAGGGTGCTTCTTCCCCCTCTTCATCTCTTCACCATTTTCTAAAAGGAATCACAGAACTTTAGAACTTGGGGTTCAATGTCTGGACCTTCAAGGACCCTGAAACAGTGGTCTTTTTCACAACAGCGCGCTGGGTCCAGGTAGCAACCCCTCTTCCCCTGCCTCCATGCCCAGCTCAATTCTCTGGTAACTGTAGATCGGTGGTACTCTACTGGGAGCAATTTTGTCCCCTTTCCCCCTTAGGGGACATGTGGCCATGTCCAGAGACACTAGTGGCTGTCACAACTGCAGGAGGAGGCGCTCCTGGCACGTAGCGGGTGGAGACCGGGGATGCTACTCAACATCCCACAGTGCACGGGACGGCGCCCCACAATGATTACCTAGCCCAAAATGTCAAGAGCGCCAATGTCACCAAACCCTCCAGGACAGGTTCTCAGAGACCCATTTTCCAACCACACGTTATATGATTCCATTGCTACTAAATGTCTGGAATAGGCCAATCCATAGAGCTAGAAAGTAGATTGGTGGTGGTCTCAGGCTTGGGGAAAGGGAAACACGAAATGACTGCTAATGAGGATGGGATTTCTTTTCAGGTGATGAAAATGTTCTGGAATTAAATTGCGGCAAAGGTTGCAAACTTTGTAAAAGTACAAAAAAAATATACTAAATCTCACTCAACTATACATTCTAAATGGGAACTTCAAGGTATGTAAATTCTACATCAATAAAGTTATTAAAATTCTTTTGGCAGATCTTTCATTCAGTAATTTCTGTTCTTACTATGCAAGAACTAATATTGGAGAGCATTTTTAAGTAGCTCTAGTTTTGACTGGAGAATATTCTCTGGCAACACTTTTTAAAATGCAACCCTATATCTTATAGGAAAGATTTTCTTTTTTTCCAAAATAGCTTAATTTCCAATTATTCCCTTAATGTTATTATTTGATCTGGGGCCCTGAGATACAGTTCATTCATCTGTGAGCAAATAGGTCAGGAGTGGCTGGGACAGGGCAGAAACCCAGGGGTCTGGCCTCTGTTCTGGTTCTCCTTACAATGTGAAGATGGCCAAGTTATTGGACCACTTTGTGCCCCAACTTCCTCATTCCTGACACAAGTCTAAGCTTCCTGATGAACTTTTTTGTTAGAAACCCAAGGCAAGGATGGGGAGAGCAGATGCTCACTGCTTCACCACTGCGTGTTGTATGCGACTCACTCCTTGCCCTGGCATTTGGGCCCTCTCTCTTCCGGGCCCTCTGTATTGCTCTTTTTCCATCTAAAACCTCCACTCCCACCCACCTGGTCTCCTTTGGCACATCCAAGCATACTCTGCATTTTTCCATTTCGGATCTTTCCAGTGACAAAGCCCTATGATGGAACTGCCTCTATGTCTATCCAAATTCTTTGCATCCCAAAGCCCAGACATTGTTCCACCTTTCCCCAGAGCCTCTGATTCATGATGATCGACAGCAGTTATTGTAGGTAAGAAATTCTACATTTAATTGCTGAGAGCATGGAAGCACGACAAGATGTCACCTCTTGGACCTCATGTCATACTATGCCCTCGACCTCATACCATGCCAGCAGCACCAGCTTCCGGCCAGTTCTCCCACGTACCAAGCGCACCTCCAGACTGACGCCTTCATGCTGGCCCTTACCTACCCTAGGGATGCCCAGGTGATGCTTCATCTCCTCCACGGGTTTGTTGACAAATAACTGCCCTATTGAAACCTGCCACTCAGCACTTTAAATCCCCCTGAGCCAGCTCGACTTTTTCCTTTTCCTTAGCCCTTCCCACCTTCTAACGTACCATTATTTATTATATCTATTGTTCATCGTTGCACTCCGCAGCATTGTGAGCAGGGATCTCTGTCTTTTAGCCCCTGATGGAGTAGATGAATTTAGAACACGGCTAGCATGGGGAACACAATCAACAATTTTTTAAACGTACAATGCCAGAATACTGCTTGGCACTTAATAAATGATAGCTTCACCATCACAGTCATTATCATCAACAAGCGCATCATCATGTGGCAACTCTTGTACTATTATTCCTCACTGTTGCACTGTGTTTGGCATTTCAAGTTCCTTTATTTTAATTTTTTTTTGAGCAGGCTCCACGCCCAGCATGGAGCCCAGCGTGGTGCCCAAACTCACGACCCTGAGATCAAGACCTGAGCTGAGATCAAGAGTCAGATGCTTAACTGACTGAGCTGCTCAGGCGCCCCTCTTTATCTTGTATAATGAACAAAGACTGAATTTTCTGAGGGTAGAGGCCGACATGTATATATTTTTGATAGGTCTTTTTTTAGATCGAGATATAATTCACACACCATAAAATTCACCACTTTAAAGTGTACAACGGAGTGGCTTTTGGTACAGTCACAAGGTTATGCAACTACCACCACTAATTCCAGAACACTTCTATCACTCCCCACCCCCAAACCCAAAACCGTTAGCAGTCACTCCCCATTCCCCTCTCCCCCAGCCCCTGGTGATCATGAATCTGCTTTCTGTCTCTACGGATTTGCCTAGTCTGGGCATTTCCTAAAAATGGAATCCTATAATACATGGTCCTCTGTGTTTGGCTTCTTTCACTCAGCATGTTTTCAAGATTTATCCACGTTGTGCATGTATCAGCACTTCATTCCTCTGTATGACTGAATACTATTTCATCATATGGATATCATGCCATATATTTATATGTGTCCTATGCCTTGGATATTACAGATACTCGATAAATATTTTATACTAATGATTTAAAAATTCTGGAGACACATGAAATGCTATTGAGAAAAAACTTAGCACACGACTATGATTCTCCTAAGAGCATGATGATGATAAAGATGATGCACTAGGTAAGACCCCAAAATGGAGATTTTCTTCTTATTATTGTAAAGCTACGTTAGCATTATACTGGGGAAAATGTTGCCTACAATTAGAACAACCTGGCACTCCACAGATTTCTGTGACGGACTATTAACATCTGTCTAATTTCATTTCAAGTAAAAATTCCCTATAATAAAATGTATGTGCATAGAATTAAATTAATTGCTGGTCTTCTTCCTGATTCATTTCATTCCTCAGGATTATATCAGCTTCAAATCTAGTTAGTACTCCCAGCAGACATACCACTCGTGATGTGATTCTGTAACAGAGGTTTGGGAATAACTCTCAACCACTATCACCGGATCTTACATAAGTTAGAGATGTGAAGAAGAGGCTACTAGCTGGAAAGCTGCTCAGGGCTCTGTGCACGTTAGAAGGGCCATTAGCTAAAACAATAACTGGAATGGATACCAGGAGTGACAACACATCGCTGATAACTTAGGTCTCACCACATATTTCTTGTCCCCTGTAGAATGAGCAGATCATAGGAAAACCGTATTCTGACATTTTATATTTGTATCCCTGTGGGCAGTTCCTTAAGAGATGAAGATGAAAAGTATGCCACCAAACTGTAACAATATAAGAATGTTCTGTCCAAGAACAATAGAAGAAACTCTGCAGAACAAATATGTGAGAACGACCATTTCCAACCTTTTAGGTGGTAAACTATTTCCTTTGTTTCTTTCAATTTGCTCCCTCTGCCCCTTGAGCAATGACTAAAATTGTCACTCTTAATACTGGAGATCATGATTACAAAGAGTCAAATGTGTATTGAAGGACATCACTTGCTTTTCCTCACTGGTGTCTTCCCACTTTCCAGGCAGTAAGGTAAGTATACAAAAGAGTCAAGAACATTGGCGAAGGTCAGGCATAGTGGGTCAGTGGCCCCACCACAGTTCTGACCTAGGCTGTCCTGCCAAAGACAAGTTCTCGCCACCATTGCACGTTGCTTTTGTTCAGAAAATACCAGTCTGTGCATGTGTATGCTGAACCCCAGTAGGTAAGTGCAACTTACTTTGGTGTACTTTGCCCAATAAGCAGAAGTAGAAATGCTTGTTTTTACATTACTGTGGTATCTCTGTTAACACAGATGTAACATTTTCACTCCCAACAGTAACCAGTTAATTATAACCCAAACAACACACTATCCATCTGCATATAATTTCCCTTATTGAAAATTGCTCCACCAGATATTTAGCAAATGCTTACAGATCTTTCAAATTACAAGCTCTATGAACTTTTTCTGTGAATGCTTATATTAGGATATTTTCTACTACTGATCTAAAAGGGATCCTATCGCTTTAAAACTATCTCTTTTTTTGTCTTTGATTTTCTGTTCAGCTTTTTCCCCCTCTGAGAAGGAATATTATATAAACCCAGGGCCTATGGGAGAGATAGCGCTGTCACTTACTCATCACTCTTCCTGAACATGATTGAGAAATTATGCCCCAAACTTCTTATATCTCCCCTGCATTTGTTCCATTCATGGATTATTTAGAATAAATAAAATAAAATCTTGGCTTCCCAGAGGCTTTCAGAAATGAGTCTCTTAGATAATGACTGTTAATATTTTGGTGACTCTCTCCTCAAATGGAGAAAAAGGGAGAGAGGGAGGGAGGGAGAAGAAGGAAGAGGAGGAGGAAGAATCATTTTAGAGAAAGAGAACTTTAAGCATCTATTTTTTTTCACCTGACTATGTGTCACAAACATTTTTCTATGTCAACCACTACAGATTAACACCGTCACTCTGAATATTACATGTGCCATAGTTGATTTGAACCAGCCCCCTACTGGTAGACATTTTGTTTTCAGTGTTAGTTCATAGTGGAAACAGCAGGCGCTGACTACAATTAACTCTTCCCCCGAAGACTCAGTGTGTGTGCATCAGTTAATGCACAATCATGAAGAAGAAGAAAGTATAGGACTTCAGGCTGAAAGACAGAAGTGGTCCTATTACAATTAACATGCCCTTTCCCAACCCAGCCAAAGGACAACTGGAATACTCTAGATTGCCCGCCGTCACCATAGCCCTTGGTGCCTTTTGGTGTCACTACTCTCCCTCTTCTCTCTCCTCACCCCTTTCTCATCCACAAACACAGAGACACAGAGTGTGTTAGCTTCCTAAAGGTGAGAAGGATGATTTTTCCAGTAGCCACACCTAGCATTCTTTCCTCCAACTCAGAGTGGAGAATTCTTCCAGAGGCTGTAAGTAGTTTGAGAATTGGACCCCTGTCCTCTTCACATTTATACTCCAAGGCTGACGACTGTGTTAGGCATATACTAAGTGCTCCCTAATGGCTGCTGAAGTCACATCACAATTTCGGCCTTTGAGGAATATGTTCAGAGCTTGTGACCAAGGGCCCGCTCCCTTTCCTGCATAGCTGTTTTATTTCCTACTGCTTCATTAATTAGTTTCATCTTTTCTTTTCAGGACACTGGCGGCTTGCTAATAAGTGGTGATCACATCTCTGATCACCACTTTGAATTACCACTACAATGCATTTCCCTCTTCTTACTTGTGCCTTTTTTCTTTCTGTTTCCTTACTTCTGTTACTGCTTTTCTTGTGCTCCCTGTCCCAAGTCTACTCACTTATTAAATGCTGTTAGCCAGTAGATGACCCCTCCTTTTTTTCATAGCTTCAAACAACAAGCCATAAAACATGGTTAATTCCAGGGTATTCTGGAATAGGTACTGATGGTTTGCAATCAGTGAAGTATGTGAATGTGAGTGAGAGAGGGTTTTTTGTTGTTATTCTTTTCAAATTACTCCTTGGGCTGAAGTGATTCTAGAAGCCTAAGAAAATAATAATAATAATAATAATAATAATAATAATAATAATAATAATAATAAAGCTTTATTGGGCGCCTGGGTGGCTCAGTCATTAAACGTCTGCCTTCAGCTCGGGTGATAATCCCAGGGCCTGGGGTGGGACCCCACATCGGGCTCCCTGCTCTGAGGGAAGCCTGCTTCTCCCTCTCCCACTCCCCCTGCTTGCGTTCCCTCTCTGGCTGTGTCTCTCTCTGTCAAATGAATAGATAAAAAAAAATCTTTAAAAAAAATAATAAAGCTTTGTTATCTTAAGCAAACAAGCTCAGTCACAAATAAGAAAAGAGCAAGTGGATCTACCATAGTATATTTGCTTATAATAAATTATAGTTTGAACTAACAGATCAGAGCCAAATATAATAAAGATGTTAGGATAATGGATTGGAAACCTTTTACAGTATCCCCTTTGAAGGTTCTTATTAGAAGCCATTTGCCTGAAAATCCATAGGAAGGGTTGACAGTGATGCTGAGTCATCCATCTTAGCTGTCTAAAAGGCCCATCAAAATCACTGAATCAAGATATCAAGATTTCTTTGTCTATGGAGAATCCACATAGATCAAGGACTTTTTTATGTATTTTCACAATGTCACGGATAACTCCTCTACATTTTCTTCAATTAACCAACCATTCACCTAGCACCTAGCTTGTAAAAGAGATTTTTCTAGATAACAAAGAGTTCCCAAGAAAGTATAAGACACAATATCTGACTTCCACGGGTTGCAAAGGGCAGTCACTGTGTTTACTGGAATCACTTAGTGGTGGTGTACCTGAGCTCTGAAGAGGGTACAACTCCACTCCAGCAAAAAACAAAACAAAACAAAAACAGCAGCCTAGAGAATAATATTTTCTTATAAATAAATGTCCACAGAAGAAACATTTAAAAACTGACTTTGGCTCCAGTTACTTAAGAATACTCACTCTTGAAATTATTCCAGATTATTGGACAATCTTGAACCTGCTTTACAAGAAGATTTGAGAGTTGAGCTCCCCAGATGATAGGAAAGGCTTCTGGAACTCCTAACACCTGACTTATCTGAAGATCCCCTACGTGCCTCAATCACTGCTCAAAACCAGGAAGTTAAGCGAAGGGGGAAAACCCCCAAAACAAAACAAAACCTCCTCCCAGGAGTCAAAAAGCAAGGCCACAAGACTGAAACATTTGAGCTTCTCGCACAAGTGAGCCTCCCGAGCCAACACCATTTAGGGCATCTCTTTACTTGCAGTCCACACATAATTCTAACAAGCTTGGCCGTCAGATTTTCCCAGCACACTGTAAATTAGAAGCAGCAAATTAGGAGGGGAGAAGCTGTTACGGACATCAGCAACACGGACACAGCAAAATGTGATGAGCTGCGAGTCAAGGAAAAGAATAACCATAACATCTGTTGTTGTTGTTGAGTGCCTACTATTTGAAGCCGGGCGTTGCGGACGGTGAAGACATTTAAGACATGCTTCCTCCCAGAACTCCAGACTGCTTCCACTCTTGCCTACCATGGCCTCCCTTCATTAAACGTATCCAATTAGGGCCACGTGAGGAGATACAATGGCGGTGGGTCAGGTTCCTGCTGCCCGGGATTAACCCGTGGTTTCCCTCAACTCTGACCACCAGCAGGAACCATCTGGGTTTTGATTTGTGCCAAAACAGTAGAAGGCTTCCCAGCCTGAGGTCCTTCCACACGAGTTGCATGTTTTGCAGCCCTGCTCGATCCTACAGGCCTCAGGAAGGACTTTAGAGCAGATGTTTCTGGGCCAGAAGGTGTCCCAAGTGTGATTTTTTTTTATAACCCTTTCTTGGACGCTCTTTCTTCTCACTAAGCAAGAATGGGAACCTGTAATCCACAAGGGTGTTTATTCACTCATCATTTTGGAGAAAAGCTTTTAGAAATGATAATCAATTTCTGCATGTATTTGTCTGCTATAGTAATAAGAATGGTCTCAGGTTCTTAGGTATTCAACATATGTATTGGGAATGAATGCCTAAGTGAATGAAGACACCTCGGGTCATCTTGTCACAGTTGTTCCAGGGATAATGCCAGAGAGAAAAATATTTTATGCTTATGATCCATTTTTTTAAATAGCGATTCTTTTAAAAAAGAGAAGACAATATCTGACATCAAAGAGCAAGAAAAACAAGAACACAAATACTTTGGAAAGTTACAGCCTCTACAGAACAAAATAAGCAGTCGATCTAGTAAATTCTGTTTTCTTTTATAAACTCAACGTATTCATAAATGAAATAATTGCCTATAGAAAAAGATTTTCAATTGAAATTTTGTTTTTTCCCCCAAACATTAACTTTTTTTAAAGATTTTATTTATTTATTCATAAGAGACAGACAGAGAGAGAGAGAGAGAGAGTGGCAGAGGGAGAAGCAGGCTCCCCGCTGAGCAGGGAGCCCGATGCGGAACTCAATCCCAGGACCCTGGGATCATGACCTGAGCTGAAGGCAGATGCTTAACCATCTGAGCCACCCAGGCGCACCCCCAAACATTAACTTTTTTTTTTTAAGATTTTATTTATTTATTTGACACAGAGAGAGACAGTGAGAGAGGGAACACAAGCAGGGGGAATGGGAGAGGAAGAAGCAGACTTCCCCCTGAACAGGGAGCCCGATGTGGGACTCGATCCCAGGACCCTGGGATCATGACCTGAGCCGAAGGCAGACGCTTAACGACTGAGCCACCCAGGGGCCCCAAACATTAACTTTTAAACTGCATATGTGGGACTTAAATTAGTGGAAGAAATTTCAGCAGAGAGATCCATATTTTAACACCCTATGACTCAGAATATGCAGTGGGAGAATATAAACAGAAAGAACCACATCGTTTCTATTGTATTTGCCATCAAAGCCTCAACAACTGTCCACGGTGAATTGGCAATAACTCACTAGCCAGTGGACCGGAGAAATTAATGCCACAATAAGGGATCTTTCTGTTGATCCTTGTGGACAAATACATGAGTCTCTCATTCTTGAAACAGGACACAAAATAATGAGATAAATTTTGTAACAGTATAAGACCACTAATAGTTCACCAATGACTTCATTAGTAGAGATGAACCACAGCTTTGCAGGAAAAATATGTCCTGAATCTTTTCAGACACCATTATACATAATTAAATAAAATAGAAAAAGAGATTGAGGGGGGTGGGAGGGATGGGGTGGCTGGGTGATGGACATTGGGGAGGGTATGTGCTATGGTGAGCACTGTGAATTGCATAAGATTGATGAATCACAGACCTGTACCCCTGAAACAAATAATACATTATATGTTAAATAAATAAATAAATAAATAAACAAAAAAGAAAAAGATTGAAAAAGAATATGATGTGATCTACATTGCCCTTCCTCTCCCTCCTCCTTTCCTGCATCACTCTGCCACACACTCCCCACCTCCTCCTCCTCTAAGTAAGCTGATGACAATTCTCTTAAAATCCATTCCACAACTTCCTTCAAAGGGAAGGAATCCTTCTTGCCTCTGATCTACAACTCACCAATAAACATATTCATAAATAAATGCAAACCCTGGACACACTGGCTTTTAGAACAATATTCTACAATGACTTTCACTCATACCTTTTGCCTGTTCTAATCTTCCACTTTCCTCTTTGCAATTTCTCTCTCTCTCTCTCTCTCTCTCACTCTGACTGAAAGATCTACCTGTCTTCACCATGGTTATTTGTTCCCTACTAATTCATCTGCAAAGATCAACTTATAATCTTATTTATCAGCATTTTTTAAACATTTGCTGCGTGCCAAGTGATGGGGTTGGGAGAAGGATAACTTTTCATTTCCCCTAGAGATGCCTCTCATCTAGTTTTCACACTAATCCTTTTAGGTAGATTCTATAATTATCCCCATTTTACTGATGAGGAAACTGAGGCTCAGAGAGGCTAAGGATCTTGTCAATGGTCCCTTGGGGTCAAGACCCATGTAAGTCTAAGCTCCAGTTCTTAATAGTACTACATTGCCTTTCATGGCAATTTAATTCAGCCAACGCGGAACGTGTATATAAAAATATATGTACCTGTACAAACTCTAAAAATATTACTTAAGTAGAGGCACCTGGGTGGCTCAGTCGGTTAAGCATCTGCCTTCAGCTCAGGTCATGATCCCAGGCTCCTGGGATGGAGCCCCACGTCAGGCTCTCTGCTCAGCGGGGAGCCTGCCTCTCCCTCTCCCTCTGCCCTCCTCCCTGCTTGTGCTCTCTCTCTCTCTCTCTCTCAAATAAATAAATGAAATCTTTTTAAAAATTTTTAAAAAAATATTACTTAAGTAGTAAAAGAGATCTGGCTCTACCACCAATAGTGTGTGAGTATATATATTCAGTATTCCCTTTACTGATCTAATATTGATAGACAGTTCAGCAGCTACCTCTCATCAGCAGTTACAGATTTGCTTTTTAACTGATCAGATGCTAGAACAACAGAAAAAATCTATGTGCTTTACTAAGGTAGAAGAGGAAAAGACATACAAATTGAATAGCTAGATCAGAGGTCCTCTTAGCGAGAGAAGAACTTTGGTTGCTGTCCTTTAGGCAAAGGACAGGCTGCTGAGAACATGGGAACAATGCACCTAACAGGGAAGTCAAGAGGCTCTGGGAAAGAAAGAGAGAAATTTGGATTTGTTCATAAGAGAAAGTGGGATTGGGCCGGAAGAATGTGGGCAAAGGAGGACCAACATACTGAGAGAGGCTGGGTTGTTCTGTGGAATGGGGGAGCCAGGGCAATGTCCCCCACACAGTGTTTAAGTGTGCGGTCTGGTGCGTGACATCCTTTCTTGCCTTGTCCTTCAGATCATCAGCACAAGTTTTGCTGCTGTGATCATCTTGAGTTCGTGGTTGCTTGGAGGGCAGATGGGTGGTAGGATGGGGCCAAGGAGAAGAGACTTTGTCCCCTCTTTCCGTGGACACCAGAATGGTGATAAAGGAATGGCCACAGGGAACAGAGAAAATACTTTCAGTGAAAGTAGAAAACAGAGCAGTGGTGATCCCAAACTTATAATCCCTCAGAGAAATACCGGGGAGAGCCTTGGGGGTTTACCAGAATGGGGGTTTGAATCAACTTATCCTGATCTGAAAGAGCTGGGGAGCCCTAGGGGACATGTTGATTACACTACAGAAATTCAACAATCTAGCTTTTTTGGGTAAAGAACAATGTTATGTTTGCTAGAACCAGGGAACAGACAATGACACAGCCACTTCTTAAAAGTAACTGAACGTATTGGCATGTGCAGTCAACTGATTTGCTGACTTAAAAACAGTCTGATGACATTTTTTTGCCTGTTAAACCTATTATTGCCCATAATGAAAGACTCTATATGCACTAATCACAACCTGCAGCCTTCTGTTTGATCACAGTTTTTAAAACTTCATGATACAGGGGTTTTTAGTTATACTCAACACATTTTCCTTCAGACATCTGATTGGTTGCTCTAGGTGCCGTGAATGATATAAATTGAGCTCTTAGTTGGAAGAAATCTAAAGGATCAAGCATCCCTGAGTTTCAGACAGAAACTTCCTTTGAATACGCATACTCAAAGGTATGTGGATTTTATTCATTTGGTATCCTTTCTATTGTGCTTATTTCTTTTTCTGCATTTCATGTACAAAAGATGCAAATGTATTCCGCATTTCTAATACTTTATGCTGTCATACATATTCGGTTACTTCTTCAGTTGGACCGTAATTAAATTAGACTCTGATTACTTAGATGAATTATTTTACTTCCTAATGCAGCAAAGTGTTTGTCTGTATTTTTAAAAATTTTACTTCCAGAATCCCAAAGCACTTTTCAGGGCCAAATCTCACAGCAAAATATGTATTTTAATTACTTATCAATTAAGATAAAAGCGATTTTTTTCCCACAGGCTGTCATCTACTACTTTAAAAGCCATTTTGTTTAATTACATCAAATAGAGCCATTAACTAAATGTGGTGTTTTCTCATTAATTCAAACTTCAACAGATTTAGGAGGCAGAAAACATCGGTGCACTTTTTATAGCCAGCATTATTACACACGGTACTCACTTTCTCTGCAAAATTTAATATCCTTCTGACAGCTTTCATAGTCAACAATTCGTACCACAAAGCAATGTGCATATTTTAGGATGGCCTGTTTTGCTTCATGTCCCAAGGGTCATAAAGTGTATAATTACGGTGCCGGGCCAAACAAAAAGGAAGATGTCATTGACTAAATATGGAAAATTTCAAGGAGCAGTCATTCACAATTCACGGAATAATCACAAAGTATTAGCACTGTCCTCTCCCTTCCATTCAACTGCACCTGTTCCTCCACATCTGGAGCTCAGAGATGTCTGCTGGAAGTCCTACCAGTCGAAACACCTGGAACTTCCCTCCACTCCTTCCTTACTCTATTTTGGTAGATTATTTTCATATCTTTTCTCAGATGATTCGTCTTTGTTTTTAACAGTAGCAATGCTCAGGTGGACTGTACAAAAAAAAAAAAAACCACACAACAATTTTTGTGCCCTCCTGGTTCTAAAAGTATCAAATACTGTGCACCCTGAAGACCTGCGCAGCTTTTAGAGCCAACTCCGTTCTTGTGATCCTTAATTATAAGCTACATCTAGCTTCTAGGACTCCCCAGGCTGCACAGGTATAGGAAAATAGCACACCAAATCGCGTAATGAGAGATTCACATCGCTACACTTTGTTCTGCTCTCAGCCGAAATGAAAAGCAACCTACCTTATCACCATCAGGAGTCCAAAAGCAGTGAAATGAGCTCAGAACTGGAAATCACATGTGAATGAAGTAACCTCACAAAAGTGGTCCCATCCTTTTTACTGGCAACAGGCTAATATGGATTGGTGGATTTTATGGAGCATTAATTATGTCCATATTTGCAAAAAGGTTTTTTTTAAAAAGTGTCAACTTCTATTTCAGGGCCATCAAGACATGGGGACCTGGATTTTGTTTGCCTGCCTCTTGGGAGCAGCCTTTGCTATGCCCGTGAGTAAAACACCCCTGCAAATGTCAATATCCAATTTCACAAGCTCGGAAATAAAGATCTGCCCCACAGCTGATAAACTTTAGGGTTTAAGGCAGTACAAGATCAGATGTCCTCAAATGTCTCTGTGTTTAAGAAACACTTGGAAGAGCTTGTTATATGTATAAAAAAAAAAATATCCTCAGATGCCTCCACCCCAGACTCGGATTCAGAACAGCCAGAGTGGGGCTAGTGCCCAGGACTCTGCATTGTAACAAGGAGATTCTGTGGAAACAATTAGCTCGTAAATATCATCGCCCATCTCTAGATGGAGGAAACTTTTGGGAGGGACCCTCGAAAGGCCTCCAGAGAAAGTGCTCAACCAGCCTTAGGCAAATACTACAAAAATGCCAGTTTTCTCGAAAACCTAATTTCTCACGAGTGTCCAACTCTCTTCCTGCCCTACAAACTCTACTGCCTGTTATCCTTCAGAGGGTAAGGTTTCTATGTTAGGAATTTCCTTCTTGAACCATCTCCTGTTGTCAGAGGCCGCATCCCTTTGGGTGCACCTGCTAATAAGCACATGGGTGCTTCCGTGTGGTTGTCCAGAATCCTATCTATGCCCAATGCGTGTGGATATTTTGTACATTTAAATGTACCAAGGACCAGGAAGTCTGACCCATTCTCTTTAGACACAGGTCACATAAGGTCAGAGAGCTTAGATCCCACGCAGGCAAAGCAGGACGTAGCCGCTTTTCGGTGGCATAGAGAGCAGTTGATAGAACCAGAAGCCAGCAAAGCTTGTATATCTGCCTCCTCTCTTCCTCTCTCGTCCACAAGACCAAGATTCTGTGCTCTGCCTTCCTGAAATCCTGCACTGTGGCAACTTCTAGTCCCCCAAGGGGCCTCTGCATTACAAATTGAGCCCTTTATCCACTCCTCAATTGAATAACCCTACTCCCTGAGGGCTTATGTCAAGAAGGTTTATGAAAGGCAGTTACCTGACTAAAAGAATTCATATTCAGATGAGAGCAAATAAACCCTCTTAGAGAATACGAGCATTTAAAAATAATAGAGCCTTAATTAGCTTGATGTCTGAGGGAGAGTCTGCACAGTCCTCTCTCCTCTCCCTCTCCCCCACTCCAGGGCCACCGGCATTGCATAATGCAGGCATCAGTCACTTTAAATTTTTCTCTGCCATAAAAACTTTGACAGAATCATAAAAGAATCAGTCTAAATTTCATAAATCAAGTCCTTCACTTTCCATGGGACTTACAGCGTTTCCACTTTACTGCACCCGTCTCCGCACACTCATCAAGAAAATTCACAGGTAGTTGTTGCTTCTGTTGTCGATGTGCTTTGCATGCCAATTGTGAGGACTCTCTTCCATTACTGAAGCACTTACCCACCTCCTGAACTATAAGGGAAGGTTTGTGAGACAGTTCTCTTCTTTTGGTATTTCATAATTGTGTAAGAGAAACCCATCTCCCCTTCCAACATGGAGTGCGTTGGGTTAAGACGTAAAATGGCGGACGACATGGATGGGGGGGGCGGGTGTCCGAAGATCACTGGAGGATAAATGTGTGCTGGGTTTTGCTTCCCGGTCTTGGGAAAGTCATTTAGTTGCTCTGGACCTCTTTAAAATGAGAGGGCTCCTCTCCTACACAGAGTACATGTTCAAACGAAAAGTAGACCTCAAGTATATTCTGCACCATATAGATTTTTTTAAAGTAGCTTCAGTCTCTCTTAATGTGAACAATTGCATATTGACTTAATCTCTTCCTCTCTCTCCCTCTCCCCCCCTCCCTCTTCTCTCCCTCTTTCTTTTTCTTCTCCTTTCCCCTCTATAAAAGCTACCACCTCATCCTGGGCACCCTGGTTATATCAACTTCAGCTATGAGGTAATTTTTCTCTTTACTAATTTTGACCATTGTTGGAGTTAACAATGCCCTGGGCTCTGCAAAGCATAGTGTGTTGATTCTTTATTCAAGATGTTCCTCAGTCCTGCTTTTTCAGTTCCCATTACCAGCTTCCTGGTTTAAGCCCTGATGGGTTGCCTCAAGGCTGCACTGCCCCAGCACACTCCTACTTGGCCTCTCTGACTCAGTTTCTCCTCCTTAGATGGCTATAAAGCTATCCATCATGAACTACCATTCAGGGTGGGGCTGCATGGTAGGGCAGAAAGTGAACTCTGGCTGAACAGCTTTGTTCTATTCCAGCCTGTGAAAGGTGAGGGAGTCGGGTAAGACGTTATTTAAGATCCTTTCCAGCTAGAAACTCCTGATTCTAAGATGTTCACACTCTACGTGTCTCCTTTGTTCGTCTTTAATGAAAGATCAGTGATCACTGACCAAGGGGTTTGTGAGACATTCTGCAGAGCAATGGAAAGCATGAGATTTCTGGAAATCAGGTTTGAGGCTCTCCTCAACCCCATACTAATCACGCAACCTTCGGCAAATCATTTTCTCTAAAACTTTGGTTTCCTCATCTGGAGAAGGGAAATAATTATAATACCCACACTTCAAAATATGGCTTGAGGAGCAAAATAGTTAAGCAATATAAAAGACGTTTTGTCAAGTACAATTTGAGCAAGGTTAGTAATTGTTTGTTGTATTCATATCAAATGCTGTACTACAACATGAAGGTGTCCCCAGAACTGAGGTTAACCAAGTATATACTGTTTAGGGAGGAATGAAACTCTTCCTTCTTTCAAAGGTTCAGATGACAATCTGCGAATCTGTTTACTCATACAAGCTGAGGAAAAGTGTGAATAACAATTTGAGGCAAGATTTTCCGTGAAACCTTAAAAGGCTGACATATTTGACCAGAAAACCTGTGTTTCTAGGCTGAGGGACAGATTTTCTGCCTTCTTTATTTTTCCATTGTGACGTCAACTCAAAAATGATATGACTAATGTTATATCACATTAATTTGTTTTGTTTTGCTCTTGCAAAGAGCAGGTGCTGTGGAATTCAACAGAATTACTACTTTTGTGAACTTGATCAAGCTCATGAACCTTTTTAACTCCCCATGAGCTAGTCTGTAAAAGTGAGGGTGAGGATACTTGCCTCACAGTACGTGAGAACACATGAAAAATGTGTGTCATGGATGTAATGTAGCGCCTAATGCTCAGGAAGCACCTGACAAATGTTTTACTTTATGCTTCCTTGCATAGAACTCATACTTTCAGGCTATCAATATTGACAGGACTGCATCAATGAGTCTGCATTTCATGCAACGAAATTAAAGCAAATGTATTCCAATGTTTCTTTTTCTTAAGGTGCTTACCCCCGTGAAGTGGTACCAGAACATGATAAGGCATCCGGTATGTAGAAATGTTTTTCTTTAGTCCCTTAAAATATTAAGCATGCATTTCAATTCCCTTTTAAATGAAATAACAGGGGCGCCTGGGTGGCTCAGTTGGTTAAGCGACTGCCTTCGGCTCAGGTCATGATCCTGGAGTCCCTGGATCGAGTCCCGCATCGGGCTCCCTGCTCTGCAGGGAGTCTGCTTCTCCCTCTGACCCTCCCCCCTCTCGTGCTCTCTGTCTCTCTCATTCTCTCTGTCTCAAATAAATAAATAAAATCTTTTTAAAAAAATGAAATAAAATAAATAAATGAAATAACATATCTATGCCACATACAGACACTAATGGAAAATCTGGTCTGTAAAAGGTCATATCTGTGTACACAGTCAGAAATTCTTGCACAGGAAAAACAATGAATAAACAGTCATAGTAACGATGACAACGAAAACATGACTACTTCTCTAGCTGGAAGTCAATGGAGCCAATGGTAAACCCGACCCTTTGTTTCTCACCAGTACCCTTCCTATGGTTACGAACCCATGGGTGGATGGCTACACCAAATCATTCCCGTGCTGTCCCAGCAGAATCCCCCGAACCACGCCCTGCAGCCTCATCACCACATCCCCATGGTGCCAGCTCAGCAGCCCGTGGTCCCCCAGCAACCAGTGATGCCAGTTCCTGGCCAACACTCCATGACTCCGACCCAACACCACCAGCCAAACCTCCCTCTGCCTGCCCAGCAGCCCTTCCAGCCCCAGCCCGTCCAGCCCGTCCAGCCCCAGCCACCTGTGCGCCCCATCCAGCCCCTGCCGCCACAGCCACCTCTGCCTCCGATGTTCCCCATCCAGCCCCTGCCCCCCATGCTTCCTGACCTGCCTCTGGAGGCTTGGCCCGCAACAGACAAGACCAAGCGGGAGGAAGTGGTGAGTATCCCTTGAAGCCAATATATCTGCCAGCTGGGAAAATGGTAAAGCAAAATGGCCCCCAGAGTTCCAAGTTCTCAAACAATCCAGGGTCTAGAGTTTCAGTAGCTACGCGGGTCAATGACTCTATTAGTCCAAGCATGTGTTGTAACTTTTTATTATAAATAAGTTTATCTGTGAAGCTTAGTAATTAAGACCATAGTTTCTATGGTGGGTTTAACTTCGGCGATTATTTTGAATTTCTGCCAGAATATGTATTACTGGAACCCATTAATTTTAAGGAGAGCAGTATAAGGGAATATCAGTTCTTATATTTCAAGGGTTTGACTAGCAAGAATAGGCTAGAATTGCACTGAAGATAAAAGGGTAATTTGGGGGGGGGGATGCAAATATTTGAACAGGCTACAAAAAGTAGGTGGGAAATCTCTTTGAAGACCTCTTTAATCTCTTTAAAGGAAGATTACCTGTCTAGGGTGGATTTTAATCTAAGTTGGAGGAAGCTAGACAGTTTATTAGATTCCTTTTCAGTGCTTGGTTCTACAGATTAAATTTCAGCAAGAAGTTTTCACACAACTAAGCACAAAATTAATTGCATTACAGAAAGTTCTTCCAAATGAGTGGGAAGTAGCCAATAAAATAAATGACTCATATCCATATCCATAAACCCTTATTCTGTGTATATGAGATTATGTAATTCTACTGCATATGTAATTCCAAGTTATAAATGCTATTGATGATTTTCTACTGAGAAGCAGTGAGAGGTGAGGCGGAAATGACCTGGATGGGGGGCTAGGATACCCACATTCCAGTTCTGGCTTTGCCTCCAAAGAGAAAATGGTATTGTACAAGTTACTTCAAATTTATGGGTGTTTTCTCTTTTTTAAAAGAAGAGAGAGCGACTACCTCCGATAATTTCCAGCCTCTGTCCAAGCGCAAATACCATAGTTTCCCAACAAAAAATTAGAGTGTATGCCATATATGGTTTCACAATGAGGAGCATATCTGTGGGGAATATGGGGCAGGACTTTTGAAATTGAATCCCAAATAATTTGGTGCCTCTTGTTGATTCTTCTAGTCTAAGGTACTGTTCCCTCTGTCTAGAACATGCATTTATTCATCACTTCATTAATGATTAAGGCCATGAACTTTATAATAATGTGCTCACATCTCGCCAGAGCTATTTCTGGAAAGGTGACTTTGGGCAGGTAGTAGTTTGAACTCTTTAAAACTCCTGTGTAAAATCAGAGCATCAATACTGGTAGCTTCTTAGAGTTGTTTTACAGAAAATAAAATCAAGTGATGAGCTCAGAGCCTGGCATGCAGGAAGTCCTCAGGAAAGGGCAGCTATTGTTATTTTATTATTATGTAAAAGTTGGAAGTGTCCTGAAGGCAGGGACGTCCATTCTGGATACTTCCTCTCCAATGACAAGGAGACAACCAAGAAACTTGGAAAATTACAGAGTTCATCTTACACGGTGGTACATCATTCTGGCAAAATGGAAGCCACATGCGTGATTGTAAATGATCCTCACTAGGAATATCTGTGAATTATTTTAATTCTTCCTTTTGTTACTATTTTTAAGGATTAAGACATCAGGAAATGAGAAGAGAACTGAAGTAAATACTTCAGGTGCTTTTCAGAATGACACAAGAACACGATGCATTTTGCCTGCCATCCCTTCACTTAGTAAATTCTGTAAAAATCAGTACCATTAGCAAACAATAAAATGTTTTAAAAATCATTCATGTCTTTGTGTTGCTTTAAGCTTAAAATTTCGTGTCACTTCAGAGAAGGTATTATTAATGGCTTTTCTTGGATAAGGTAGGAACGGCTCATTCACACCTACAAAACTGACCATTCTGCAGGCAAATGAGGACTAATTCTTCCTTTTAGAGAAAATGTATACGATCTCAAAACATTTTAAAAAACCAGAAGGTTATAAAGTAGTTATAATAGTAGATAAAGTGAAAAATTATGAACATGTACAGTCACTGAACCTAAATGAAATGAAGGGAAGTTTATGTGAAGAATTCTTTAAATTAGAAAAAAAAGCTCTTGAGAAATGTTTATATTACAAAACAAATTAAGACTTGGAACACAGGCTTTATAGCTCGCACCACATTAGTAACCAAAATCCAATCTTTTGATCTCATTCTACTGAAAAGGATTTTTAAACAAAATTATGTGATATGTAGAATAATGTACTGAATTTTACATTATTGGGGTAATCAATTTTCCTAAGAAAACTTTTATTAAATGGAGCTTCAAATAGAGAATCACAGTGATTTTGTACACAAGTCATTCCTTTCACTTAATAATTTTTAAGATGATAAACTGTACTGTCTAGTCTTCAAAATGTTAACAGATGCATAAAGTGGACTCAATACAAGTTTTCTTTCCCACTCATATTTATATTCGAATCCTTTTTTCCTCCTACACCCACACAGAACTGTAAACAATCTTTTTAGGGTTTACATTACACAGCACCCACAGTAACTTTATTCCAGTACCTTTATGATCAAGGCTCCTTAATCATTTTCTGGAATGAATAAACATAACTTTACTGGGAGGGTCTTGATATTTAAACAAATAACTTGATTTAAAAGGACTTAGATCCCATAAAAAAGTAAGCTTTTAATCAATTTGCATGAACCAATTCTAATCAATTTACTAAATATTTATTTATCACCCTTTAAGGTAAGGCACTATTCCATGCCCTGATTCAAACAGTAAGTTCCCATCCTTAAGAAATCTAGAACCTACCAAAGGGATAAAATAAGCTCACAAATACTGATAAGAGAAGGCCTAGCAGCATTAACACTATGACAGAAGTATAGTCAAACTGCCCCGGGAAATATGGCAGACTTGCTTAGTTAGCTGCGCAATAGCTTTCCTCACCGCTCGTTCCTTGTTGGCAGAGCTGGAATTGCTCCCAGCATCTGGCCTTCCACAAACTCAGGACAGATGAGCCCCTCCCCTGTCCCAGGGAATGAATGTTCACTCCTCCATGCCAATTATGGCATCAATTACCATAACATACCATATCCATACCAAATACGGCATCTATGCCCTTTGCTAAGTGACTGGTTGAGGGATGGGTTGGGATGGAACCTGAACAACGAATGAGGCCATAAGGAATGTTCACTAGGAGAAGAGGAGCTTCTGGGGGGAAAGATTATTTTCCAATTAAAAAAATACACACACATCTGGAAAACAGTATGGAGGTTCCTCAAGAAATTAAAAATAGAGCTACCCTATGACCCAGCAATTGCACTACTGGGTATTTACCCCAAAGATACAGACGTAGTGAAAAGAAGGGGCACCTGCACCCCAATGTTTATAGCAGCAATGTCCACAATAGCCAAACTGTGGAAGGAGCCCAGATGTCCATCGACAGATGAATGGATAAAGAAGATGTGGTTTATATACCCAGTGGAATACTACTCAGCCATCAGAAAATATGAACGCTTACCATTTATTACATCAACGTGGATGGAACTGGAGGGTATTATGCTGAGTGAAATAAGTCAGTCAGAAAAAGACAATTATCATATGGTTTCAGTCATACGTGGAATATAAGAAACAGAGCAGAGGATCATAGGGGAAAGGAGGGAAAACTGAATGGGAAGTCATCAGAGAGGGAGACAAATCATCAGAGACTCTTAACTACAGGAAACAAACTAAGGATTGCTGGAGGGGAGGTGGGTGGGTGGGGGATGGGGTAATTGGGTGACAGGTATTAAGGAGGGCACGTGATGTGTTGAGCATTGGGTGTTACATGCAATTGATGAATTACTGAACTCTACATCTGAAACTAATGATGTACTATATGTTGGCTAATTGACTTTAATTAAAGAAAAGAAAAATACACACACACACACACACTCATGCTAGGAAAGAGTGCTGTTCTGTCTTTGGATCTACCTATTTGAGGATATGAAGCCTGGAGCTGTGTCTACCATATTATGACCAGGAAGGACAAATGGAAAGATGTAAAGCCCCTAAGTCTTTGGTGGCATCATTGTGTCCCTGAATTAAGCAACCCTGGAACCATCTACCCCGAGATGGATAAAACACTCTATTTCCATACTCGTGTTTTTCAGTTGTGGGTCATGAATGATTAGTGGGTCATGACATCAACATCAGGAGCCCCAGCATTTCTATCATGCTGGCAAACCATCTCTTCCAATAGTGTAAAGCTTATTTGGCAAGAACTAAGAATTATTTTGTCAATGAATTCCCCCTCACACACAAAAAAAGCCAGTGAATAGATAGAGATATTATATCCTGGTGTATTCTCCAAAATATATGCCTCCCCACACACTGCCTTTCACAGTTCATGAAAATACTGCCATTATATTTATTTCTACTGAGAAACACTTTAAGGGTGTAAGGGATGATGTTACTTGGAGACTACGTGTGATATTGGAAAAAAAAAAACAAACTTTGGAGTCAGACTGGAGTTGCTTTCAATTTTTCTGATATAAGAGGATTCTCTATTTGGAAAAGTCATTGACACAATAATTCTCCTTTTATCGTAATTCAAATTATACACACACATACATATTCAAATCACATTTTGAATTACAGGGGAAAAGTCAGGTTTTGGACTCTAAAAACTATTCACTGTGGAATGAGAGGTACTGTATAAGTTGATTTTATGAGAAACAGAAACTTGTGTATTCAATGGTCAAACCTGTGTTTTAATATAATCATTTTCATGGTAGGCTACAATGGACATTTTTCTATCGCACTAAACAATGTATATTAACCACAACATAGCATCTCCTTGATGATCCAGAATGAGACTTACGAACACCCATCAGTGAGGTGTGTTGCCTTGGCATTTCAGAGATCACGAGGCTCTTATGCCTGTTTTAAGTTGTCCTCTTGTTGTAACTGTTCCTTCCCGCTTTTGGCCATCACTTCTTTTTGTTAATGTATATTTACATCTTGTAACATGTAGCTTATTTTGTACACATATTCTCCCTAACAAAATTACGTACATTGGCCTTGGGATTGTTACTTCAGAAGTTCCACAGTGGTTTTGAGGCTATTTTATTTCCTGACTCCCCAGCTGTGGCAGATGGCCACAACTGACAAAATTCTGACATGTAGATGTATGCGGCTGTCACCACATAGTATAACATGGCTGATGTAAATTGAATAAACAGAGCATTTCTAATTCATTAAAACTTAGGCATAGTCCGCTGCCCAACACTGCATTTGAGTAAAATATGGAAGAAAATCATTAGATACTAATGACCAAGCCTTAAAGCACAGGCTGAAATAAATAGTAGTACTGACCATAAATGCACTAATAAACCCAAACATACACCCAAAGAGTTCTTAAATCAGATTAAAAAAAGCAAAAGTAGATTATTTACGAAGCTGTACTATGTCTTTGAAATTCAGCTAAAGAGACAGATGAAGTTAAGGAAACCTGGTCAAGGAAACTCCTTTCTCACCATAACCACTCCCATGCCACTAATAAATTTGAAATCTGCTCTGCCCTCGTTCACTCTCTGTTGGTGAGGACTTCAGTATGCCTCATTTTGGGGAGGGGTGCAAATACACATCTAGGAATTACCCTAAGAGAGCCATCAAAATGCACAAAAAGATACATGCAAAGATGTTGGTCACAACATTATTTATACCATGAGAGATTTAAACTTTCTTACATCTAGCTGAAGGAGTAATGTGATAAAAAGTATGCTTTAGAAGAAAATTTATTAGTGGAGAAAATGTGATAAACTAAAACCTAAGACCCAAACCATCTATCATACGTGAATATTACACATGACCTTAACACGTAACTAATTTAGACACACACACATAAATGTGCATTGGCAAAAACTGGGAAGGAGATGCAGCTGTTTGTACAAAGATCCAATTTTCCCCACAATAAACATAAGTTGCTTCTGTAATCTAGAATCAAATTAAATTATTTATTTAAAAGTTTGTTCTCTCTTTCTTCTGCTTCAATCCAGACACAGCTCCTTCCTTCAGTTCCCTTTGATGTGAGTTTTGAATCTTGGTGGGTCCCCTTCAGGTAAATTCCAAGTAGAAACGACTTCACATGTACTTGATTTTTCAGAGAAACATTTTGACCAAAGAAGGGCTAAAGGAAAGGAACTACTGGCTTTAGCAAGAACAAAAATGAACAATACGCTCAAACAACAGAAAAGAGATGAGCATGATAGGATGAAGAAAGAAGAATTAGGAACAGCACAAATAAAATAAAATAGAGAAATGACCATCAAAGCAGTTCCTGCTGAAATCCTGCCAAAGATTAATGGGTTCAAAGAACAGGCAGGTGAGAGGTCAAACACAACATTTAAGACCTAAACCCTTAAAGAGCTGGGTGCTTGCAGTGACTTTTCACATTAAGTGACTTCTCCTTTGATTCAAATAATGCCTGAACTATTCTGACTTAGAACTCATCAATTATCTAATTTCACTTTTGGGCTTCAACTGGTTATAATGTGCTTTTTTCTCTCCTATGTTTAACGACATCAGGTCTGAATCATCTAAAGAGCTCAACCCTCAATCAATAATGACTCCAATTAACCAGAAAATGCTCACAGCTCACACATTAGAAAGGGCAAAGGAAAATGCAACCTAACAAACTTAGTTTTCAGGCTGGATTTCCAGAACCACCTACCTTGATAGCATGCAACCACCTATCTTGATGGCATGCACTGAAGACAGAGGTTCAAAGATTACCCGGAAGTAATCTTCACTTTGACAAGAGACAGTGAATAGTTGCAGCATTTTCCAAAAATTCAGATATGTAGGATGATAATATGATAGAATACTTGAAATCAGAGACATCTACTAACTGGTAATTACACTCTATACTTGCACTGTTCAGTAGGTATCCCCACGTGGCTATTCGAATTTGAAAGAAGTAAAATTAAATAAAATGGAAACTTCAGTTCCTCAGTCACACGAGACACGTTTTAAGTGCTAAAAGGCCCCGTGAGACTAGTGGCTACCATATTGCACAGAGCGGACACAGAACCTTTCCATCACCGCCAAGAGTTTTATTACACAGTACTGCTCTATACACTACTTCCTGAGGTAGAAGAGCAAGTCCTGTTAATTCAAAGATTTTAAACAAAAGATGAAACAAAACAGACTTGCTTGGTTAAAACTGAACATCTCAACTATCCATAACAAGTCATTTCCCAAGCATTCCAGGAGTCCTGATCTTGTATGGAAATTTTCTAAGAACTGTGAAAGTGCCCTTTTCTTCCTCAGGTCAAATCACACACACACACACCAAAATGGTTTTCCCTCCAGTTTTCTTTTAAAACAGATGAATTCGGAGTTCAACTACATTATTTTTTTCTCCTCATCAGAAAAACTATTTTAGTTCCAAAGGAATAGCCATTCATTTTCAGACCTCTACCAGCCACATCCACGCTGGAGGTAGAAGGCTGGGGCTGCCCTTGACCTAGGGCTTCACTGGGAACAGACCAAAGTTTAAGCTGATGGAAAGATAAAAGTAAGAAAAAAACACAAACTTTTGTCCATCCCTAAGGGTGGATGACTGCCTGGAAACATCAGAAACTATTTACATTCTTTTCTCTTTTGTGGTTCAAAGCAACAGTGCAACATAGGACGAATGGGTGCACGCACACGCACGCACACAAACACATGCGTACACACACACAAGCACGTGCGTGCACACTGCCCACTGAGTTTTCCTGTAGTAAAAGGACACATGTGGAGACACAGACTATTTGAGAAACTTGCAATGTTAAAGACAGCTTCTTTCCATTCTAATCATTTAGAGACTGTATGGCTATTGTATCAATCATCATCATGGCACACTACACCTCTTGCAAGATAAGATTCTATCAAGAAAAAAAGGTCAAGTTGCTTATCTTATTTATATGCAATGTCAAGTTGACCACCTCCTCTCCCCACTCCACATAAAATGAAAACACTGCCTTTTCCCATAAATCTGAGCATTGCCTCTTATTAGTAAACAACTGCTGAAAATACCAAGCTTGAGTTTAAGGCCAAGACTTTAAAAAGAATATAAAATAGCCAACAACTGTATTAATTAGGAAAAAAACCGAAAGAGATCCGACTGTGAACAGCTTAATATGGGAATCACAAGAGAAAAATAATTTCAACCAATTTCCCACATTTCCAGAACATAGTGATCTCTAGTCATGTTCCATATTGCTTTAATAAAACAGTCATCAGCCTATGTTTGTTGTGAAATTCTTGTTAATTGGACTTTTTACTTATTGTTTGGTGATTTGGCTTATAATTCCTTTTGCCCTCACTGGTCTAGAGCCTTATCAGCAGGGATCACTGGCTGACATTTAGTTATCCAAAAACACTTCCCTGCTGGGAAGAATTCATCTTGGCCTCATCTGAAACACCTGACTCTTCTAGAAGATAAATAACACTTGAGGAATAAAATCGGGCTGGGAGTGGTGGGGAGGAGGGAAGAGGTTGAGGAGAGAAGAGAGGAATGATCATTTGGGTCCCAAAACATTCGCCTTGATAAACTGCACCTGAATAATCTACCAAAAAAACCCCCAAGATCAATAAAGTCCCCTTACGAATAACATTGCCCCACGGTCAACAAAAAATAGCCCAGGGTCCAGCATTTACTTTCTTTTTATAAACAATTAAAAAAATGTTAAACAGTGTTAACTCTCTTCCTCAAATCAACCAAATCTTGTCTTCCTCTCCCCCAAATTTCCCATGCTTCGAATCTGTGGAATGGGGGGGCTCTGGGGTCTGTTAAGTATACACACAGGTTAATGCAGGCTCCGTAACCAGACCGTCTGACTTCACGATCACGACCTTTGCCGATCTCCTGTGCAAATTGGGACAAGTTTTTTAGTCTCCATGTGCCTCAGTTTCCTCATCTATAAAAGGTACTATCTATCTCTGTGTCCTTTCATGTCAACGAGCCCCAAGCTCAATAAATGCTGGCTAGCGTCCTTACATTCAGAACGGAAGCCTTCTCCAGGCTCTCTAGGCACCCCCAAAGGGAACACTACACAGCTGGAATCGGGAATGTTGTAAAATTTGGACCTAACATGGAAGTTTTCTATGCCAAAGGCTCCAAACACATCTGTCATTTACCAATGTGCCTTCTCTGACGTACAACCACCGGAACGCCTTCCTTACTGATTGCTACCCTACGTGATCACTGCCTTCTATCTGACATCCCCAGAGGCTGCTTTTGTCACCCTGAGGGTAATAGGAGACTAAATCCACCAGGAGGGTATCATGGGCTGCACAGGGCTCATTAAAGGCTAGAGTGTTAGACCTCCTCCCTCTGAATGTCTTCTTCTGACCTTCTTTGTAAGGCCTGGCTGCCATGTATAGTGGTTTCCCACACCAACCCTTCCCTTGTTGTTCTGGCTTTGGTCACAGTTCCGCTAATTCCACTTTAGGGATTCTTTACCAAACTTTTTTCTAGAGCAGTGGTTCTCAACCAGGGCAGCTGTGCCCCCTAGAGGACATTTGGCAACATCCGGAGTCACAATGAAGGGGCGGCAAAGAGGGTGGAGGTGCTATATAGTATATAGTGGTATATATGGTATATAGTGGGCGGAGACCAGAGATGCTGCTAATCATCCCACGATGCACAGGACAGGCCCCACAACAACGAATGATCCAGCCTTGAATGTTGACACCGCGGCAGTTGGGAACACTGCTCTAGAAAACGAGGCCAATATTGAATCATGCTGTGTGTTCAGAACTTAACATACAGAAACAGTGAACAAATGTAGAAGTCTGTGTGCATTTTTAAAACGTAACTGAGAAAGCAAAACCAGGAGTTCAAGTCTTAACATTGGTAAAGCTGATGTAGGACTTCATACAGGAGGTTTTTCACTTCCTGCACCAATTGTATCAGCAAAATCGAAACAGCTTGGAGAGTGACCAGGACCTTGAAGAAAATTTGCAAGACAAAGAGACAGCTGCACCAGGATTAAAGGAGCTGGTGTCTGTAAGTCACAAGCATTCTGCAGAAATTAGAATGGCTTTTGGTTTCTTCAGAAATTACTTAGGGACGCCTGGGTGGCTCAGGTTAAGCAGCTGCCTTCAGCTCAGGTCATGATCTCAGGATCCTGGGATCGAGCCCCGTGTCAGGCTCCCCGCTCACAGGGGAATCTGCTTCTCCCTCTTCCCCTCCCGCCTCGTTCTCTCTCTCCCCCCCCACTGTCAAATAAATAAATAAAATCTTTAAAATAAAACTTACTTAAAAGTAAGTTCATTGTTTCTTGGGAGGTTACTTACAAGTTGTTATCTCAGTAATAAAGAGGAGAAAAATAACCAGACCATTAGCCATTGGTATAACGACGGAATTAGAACTCATTTAGTTTGTCTGGGAAGAGTCCTGTTTTGGGATTTGCTTGAACTTGGCAGAAGAACGAGAAATAAGTGGGCGGAGATTTAAGATGCCGTAATGCTCGCGATTTTCAGAACCATCACTCTGCATAAGTATTCTTTGATAAATATGATACAGTTTTTGTTACAAAATTATTACCAAAAAACCTCTGATAGCCATGGAGAATATAAACAGTGTGCTCTACATACAGGAGACCCACTTTGCTGAAGTGAAGACCTTGGGCAACCTACAATATTTGACGGACTCAGGACACGAGACATCCTATCTGTCCAAATACCAAACTCAAGACACGCAGCTCTATGTGACATGGACTCCTCCATATGCCACACAGCAGGAGAACGGCCATAAATGAGCATCAGGTCAATGCCTGCTCGTTTAGGGACCTTCTTTTACTGGTCCACATGGACTGGAGTGCTCAGGCCTCGAGCTTTCCCAGGATATGTTGGGCATGCTTCTATTTCAAGCAACCACTTGTTTCTACTTTGGTCTCCCCACTAGCCCGCAACTTCCTTGAGGAGATTTAGAAAAATATGTAGAAACTGGTCAGTGTGCTTAATATCTGCTCAAGGAACCCTCAGTAGCATTAAAAA
Source organism: Mirounga angustirostris (assembly GCF_029215605.1). NCBI lineage: Eukaryota > Metazoa > Chordata > Mammalia > Carnivora > Phocidae > Mirounga > Mirounga angustirostris. The sequence goes on from NW_026991719.1 coordinate 8,040,865, forward strand.
GCCACCATACTGTAATATAAAACTAATGATAGTAGTAACATCGAACATTTACTGGGCTCTTAGTATATTCTTGGACTTGTTCTAAGCACATGACATATATTCGCTCACTTAATTCTCACAACCTTTAGAGGAAACGTTGTCTCTATCCCCAATTTACAGATGAGGAGTCATCTAAACCTTAAACTTTAAAAAGAAATGCACTCCTTAACACACACACACACACTGTCCCATTTTTGATGAGTGCGATTTGGAAAGCAAACTAATCTGTCATCTGCCTCTGGGATGCTAACTAAAACAACCTCTATTTCTACACAGTACATATGAACCCAGCTCGAAAGGAGTCATTTAAACTTGTCTCCTTTGTCACTTAATTTCTCCCGTCCATTTGACCTCCTGAGGACGCACTGGGGAGCTAATGGTAAAGAAAGCTAAAGAGGCCCCAGTCCAGTAACTTCTGTGCCACTGTGGTCAACCCCCACAGAAGGGGAAGAAATCTCTGTCAATATGGGCAAGTCTCAGCACACCAGGGTAGCACTGCCCCGGAAACAGGAGACGTCCATCCATCCCAGCGGCAGGTGCGCACCTGAACACCAACGGCCCTCACTCCTTCCTTGGTTCCCAAGGTTGGACTGGAAGCCAACCAAGTCCAGTCCTCGCAGGAACCGCAAGGTGCTTTCTCCCTGATGCGTTCAGAGAAAGCTACAGCGGGAACTGACGATATCTTGCTCGAAAAGGCTGGCCCCGGCCTTCCATTACCCTCCTTCCCCAGTAGCCCACGGAACGCACAGTGGGCACCTGCAGGGAGCCCGTTGCAAGTGACATTCGGAAGCCGGCCCAAAGTGGCCACTATAGGAGGGCTGCTGCCCTATCTCTCGCAGGACACTGGCTCAGAACCGATGGGCTGGCATACTCTCTCCACCTGGCCCTTGATGTCCAGATTAAAATATACGGAAAGCTTCCACGGATGTTAGCAATGGAGGTGGCCGTGGGAACAGGCGGCTGCCGCAGGGGCACCGCTGGAGGAGGAGATGCTGGCGACTGCGCACAGCCGCGGGCAAGAACAAACGCAGGCTCGGAGCCGTGCCAAAGCCCCATCTGCACCCTGGATGTGGAACTTGGGCTCAACCTGGTTTCCACAAGTGATTTTTTTCTTAATCTCAAGCTAGGCACAACAGAGCAACGTCCAAATCTTTTTCTTTTTAAAGACACTGGTGAGGCGCGCCTGGGTGGCTCAGTCGGTTAGGCGAGTGCCTTCGGCTCAGGTCATGATCCCGGGGTCCTGGGATCGAGCCCCGAATCGGGCTCCCGCTCAGCGGGGAGTCTGCTTCTCCCTCTGCCCCTCCTCCCGCTCGGGCACACACTCTCTCTCTCTCAAATAAATACATAAAACCCTTTAAAAATAAAAATAAAAATAAAAAAATAAAGACAGTGGTGGATTTTGAAAGCACTTACTGAACACTGCTTAAATGTGCAGTTGCTATCAGTGGGATTTACAAAGACAGTTGGAGAACAGGGAGATTTAGTGCCCTGGTGGCTCATTTTCCCACAAAGAGAACACAAAGGTTCCCGAGGAACAGTGATAGGTACCCAGGAACCTGCAATCACTGCAAACTGAGCTGATTTATTTTCTAGTTGCTATTACTGGAAATAATCAGAACCACAATATTCTTGGCCCTCCTTCAAAATGGAATCATTCGACACACTGTAAATGACGGTGATCTAGAGCAGTAATTTTTCTCCAAAAGCAACCTGGTTTTTAACAAATTAAATAACTAATATAAGTTTACATTACTTTATACATAGAGTGGCATGTGCACATAGTCTAAGGTAATACATTGGCAATCTGTGGCAAGGTGTTTTTTTTTTTTAAACACACCAAATAAAGCAACGTTTAATGTCTGTTCCTTTAGGAAGGATTCAAAGAAACTTCTACTTGGAGCTATCCGAAACCAGCAAGTACCTAAGCTCTGTAAACACTTTGGTAATATTCTAAGCTAATAATAAGAAAAGATGGATTTTGAGGTTCTTTCTCTGAAATCATGAAAAATTGGAAGCATTAAGAAAAAAAATAAAAAGACTTGTACCAGACGCTGCAGGCAGCAAAACCAAGGTTTTCCGATTTTCTGAAAACATCATCTGTCTTTGCTGCACGGAGTGGCCACAAGGGAAGAGGCCGACCACATTTTGTGGTTTCACATCAGTACGCATATTGCTTGCCAATGTCATCGAACCCTGCTCCTTTATCATAGTGAGGGGAAGGACAACATTCGCCCTCGTCCCAAATGTCCGTCACTATACAGTATCCAATAAACCAGACCCAGAAAGAGGCTACAAAGCAATGCTGTTTAGTCTCATTTCTGTCACAGACTAGCCAGCTGACCCTGCCACACACAACCTGATCCACGCTCACCCTCAGTTTCCTTCCCTGTCACAGAAAAACACCGCACTAGGAGGCCACCAAGACCTATGCAATGACAGCATACGTCAGTATGCATCGACTTCAAAGTCCTGAAAAAATAGCCCAAAGGAAAGGTGCAGAAGAAATGACGGGTCCTTACTGAGATTTGCTCTAAGCTTGCAATAAAAACATGAGTGTCTTGGCAATGATACGTAACATTCCAGTCACCCTGGCTCAAAGGCCCTGAACCTTCTCCTAAAGCAACAGGCAGAGGCACTGAAAGTGTCATTTGAACCATCTGAACTTTGAACTTGAAAGAGACTCAAGTGCTGGAGCAAGCTGAGCGAATCCCTCCAAAGCTCGCTCTCTCACTCTTGCTTGTGTCCACCTGCCCCCACCACTGCTCCAGGATCATGAGCCCCACGAAGTCTTTCACGTCTGCCTCGCCTGAAGCAGGAGGTACAAGGCACAGAGCCTGAAATGCACGTACTGTGTCTTCTTACCTCTCCAGGGTCCTTACACCTTAGCAGCAGGAGCAGCTCCAAGCAGAACTGACCCCCCATCCTCTCCGAACAGAGCCCCCGGCCAGGGTGGGAACGGAGAAGGAGGCTGGAGACAGGGAGCCTGCTGAAAGAGCCAGAGGAGTCAGGCAGGCAGGCTCCCTGGCTGGAATGCGCAGCTAGAGGCCCTGGGAGGGAGAAGGCCTGGGGTCACTGCGATCCTCTGACTCAGACACCCTGGGGAGCTGTCAGCTCCGAAAGGCCTCCTTCAGCACACAAGGCGGAGAGGCACCAAGCACTTACAGGGGGTTAGAATCTGAAAGTTAGGAAGTGGAGGTAAATGGTTACATAGAGCGATGTCAGTTTACAGTAAGTGGTAGAGATACAACAGGCATGTTGGAGGCAACAACTCATTTAAATGAAGTGCAAATTCACAAACGTGATAGGGGACTTGTATCCAGATACCTAAAGGACTCTTACAATTCAATAATAAAAAGACAACCTGATTTAAAAGTGGGCAAAGGCTCTGAATGGACATTTCTCGGATGATCATCTACAAATGGCCAATAAGCATATGAAAAGATTCCTGAGGAGGTGCCTGGGTGGCTCAGTCGGTTGGGCATCCGACTCTTGATTTTGGCTGGGGTCATGTTCTCAGGGTTGTGAGATCCGGCCTGGTGTCCAGCTCCACACTGGGCATGGAGCCTGCTGGGGATACTCTCTCCCTCTCCCACTGCCCCTCTCCCTGCTCTCTCTCTCTAAAAAAAAGAAAATTCTTGACATCATCAGCCACCAGGGAAACCAGGGAAATGCAAATCAAAACCACAACAAGATAGCTATTCACACTCACTAGGATAGGTCAAAGAAATGTTGGCAAGGACATAGAGAAATTAGAACTCTTCTACCTTGCTGGTGAGAATGTAAAATGCTTTGGAAAACAGTTTGGCGGTTTCTCAAAATATTTTAACCAGAAGTTACCATATGCTCCAGCAATTCCACGGCTACCTGGATCCCCAAGAGAAATGAAGATAGATGTTCACACAAAACTTGGATACAAACATGTTCACAGCAGCATTATTCATGATAGCCAAAGGTGGAAGTAACCCAAATGTCCATCAATTGATGAATGGCTAAACAAAATGTGGCGAATCCACACAATGGAATACTATTCAGCCATAAAAAGGAATGAAGTCCCGGTACATGTTACAACATGGCTGACCCTTGAAAACAGTATGCTAAAGGAAAGAAAGCAGTCACAAAAGGCCACATATTGTATGATTCCATGAACAGGCAAATCCATAGAGTGGCAAAAGATGAGTGGTTGCCAAGAGTTGTGGGGGGTGGGAAGATCACCGGTGGTAATGACTAAGGGGTGCAGGGTTTCTTTCTGGGGTGATGAAACTGTTCTAAAATTGATTGTGGTGATGGTCGTACAACTCTATGACTATACTATTAAGTTATACACTTCAAGTGACTGAATTAAATGGCATGTGAATTATATCTCAACAAAACCGTTACATTAAAAATGAAACACTAGCTCTCATTCCCCAGTTACACTGGGCTCTTCTGAGGCCACCATTACTCCTACCGATTCACCAGCGTGGCTTGGCAGGGGTCATGGGGAGAGAGGGCTTCCAGCAAGCAGGGAGTGACAAATGCTGGCCCCCGGCACATCGGGACCCTTCTCCTCAACTTCATTTCTAGGCCAGTGATGACAAGAATCCTGCTCCAGCTTTGTGGTTTAGCCTCGCTCCTCCCTGACACCTTCACTCCCGAGTGGTGACTCCCTTTCCAGCACGCCCGTGGTCCCCATTTGTGAGAGTCCTTTTGAACTTACAGCACAGAGCGAACACAGGCAGGGTCTTTTGGGACCATTCCTTTGCAGCCTCGCTTACCCTCCAGTGGCTTGTCCCATGTGGCTGCCCTCCCCAAATAGATTCCATGTGACTTACACACAGTGGGCCTCACAGCTCGGTGACTTCCTCATAGCTGAAATTCAGTAGTTAGTTGTTATCCTTCACCTTTTTTGAAGGGAAAGGATCCTTTTTTTTTTTAGCCTTTTAAAAATACGGGTATTGCCTCTGGGCGCTATCGTGCATTTTCACTATTACAAGTAAAAATGAAATTAGCAGGTGATGCCAACAAAGGAAGCGATTCAATCAAGAGAATACCACAGTGGTCACTGAGTTAAAAAAAAATCTTTCTTGTTTTATGAAGGAATAGTCTCTCCCACTGGAGGGTAAGCGAGGCTGCAAGTGAATGTTCCCAAAAGACCCCGCCTGTGTTCTCTCTGTGCTGGAATGTTCATACAGGCTTTTTTCTCAAACACACTTGGGTGCTGTGGGTAGTAGATGTCAAATAATAAAACCCAGAGGCACACGCTATGTTACTTTTTAAGGGAAAAAAGTGGGGGGAAATCAAAGGGTTTAACAATTTTATTCACTGGCTTACATTCAGCGACTCTGACAATTTGGCCACTGCTCAGGTTTGTGAATTTCTATGGAAAATGAACTGTGTTTGGCAAGCCTGACAAAATATGAGGCTGATAAACAAATGTTTCATGCTTTCTCAAGACCTTATGCCACTAACTGTGTGGGACTGGAAAAACTGTTCAAATGTCAATTTAAATGTCAATTGGAACACTGTAAATACATGATTTTCTATACCCATATGAATTAATATAATTCTGTTGACTTCAGACTATAACTTGAACGAAAGTGTCTTTGAGTTTGACTTCGGAAATGTTTCACAGGGAACGTGAACTTCAGATTTGACAAGTTGAGTCAGTAGAGTTCTGTTTCAGAGTCAGAAACGTTCATGCGATACTTTATTTTACACTATGGAGAATCGACTTAAAAGTCCATTGACATGAAGGTTGTTAGGAAGCAAGCCTTGAGCTCAAAAAAGGCTTAGGCCAAAAGAAATAAAACATTATTGAAACAGCCCAAATCATTACATAAAAGAACACTGTGGCGAATTCCGCTGCAAAGTTCATGACTCGTGAATATTATCTCCAAACCAGTCATCTCCGAGTTTTATAGAGTCGGCTATCTAACTGCCTTCTTGACCCTTCCAGCTGGTATCTCAGGGTCATCTCAAACTTCACTTATCCAGTGCTGAACTCTTGACTTTCCCTTCTGGCAAATGTCTTTGTACCTAAGCCTCCCACATCTTAAGAGGTGTTTATAAAGCATTTATCTCAGTGCCTGGCACGCACACCCGCTCAATAAATGTTGCCACCGCTGCTATTGATGATGATTGGTGACGGTGATTTTTATGCACCCAATTCGTTGAGCCAGAAACCAAACAGCTTTTCTTTATTCTTGCCTTCACCTCATGTCCCACATTTAATCCATTGCCAGGTTCTGTCAACTCTGCCCCCCAAACAAATCAGGAATCTGAGCCCTCCTCTCCAAATCTGCTCTCATCAGCCCCCTCCAGCCTCCATCCTATTTCTCCTGAACAAATTTAACGGCCTCCTAACCAACCTAACCGTGTCCGCTCTTGCCCTTGCCCAGTGAATTGTCCAAGGGGGAAACCAGAATGATCCGAGACACACATCTCCCTTACTAAGACGTACATAGTGCTTATCATGTACTCAATATGCTAAACTACCTTATGTTACTTCCACTCTGCAGGTGAGGAATTGAGCAGAGAGAGGTTGGAACATGTCCAAGGTCACTCTGCCTCTAAGAGGCAAAGCTGGAATTCACACTCAAGCAGCCTGGCTCCGAGCTGAGCGCCACTACACAAAGTACCATGCCATACCCAAGCTTTATCCAATAACAAACAAGCAAGCAAGCAAGCAAAGACTGTCACTTCGCTTCCACTGCACCTAGAGTAAAATCCAGCTGCATCGGAATTCCCTGTGCCAAAGGGTCTGGGCCAACGTCCTCCTTCCCCTCTCTGCCTCTCTCTTTCCTCCCGTTCTCCTGACACTCTTGGACAAGGCAAGCTTGGTCCAATGTAGGGATTTTTGCCCATGCTGTTCCCTGCTCTTCCCAGGGCTGGCTCCTCCTTCTTTATTCTGTAATCCCACTCTCTCAGAAAAGCCTTCCCCAGGCTTCCCAGTCTGAAGTCCATGTTTCCTGGTTTCTTGATGTCAACACCCTGCTGGTTTTCTTCTCAGCATTTATCTGACTTTGTATTTGCTTTCATATGCTTGCCCACTTGTCTCTTCACTGTCTCTCTCACTGGCCTGGAAGTTGCACAATGATAAATATTGTTTACCACTGTATTTCTAGCATCTGGCATAATGCCTGCACATAGTAGATGCTGAGAAAATCTGATAAACGACAGGCTGCAGGCAAGAATGCTTTGGTGATATGAAACATCCACCTAGACCTTAGGTTCTCCAAGTGTGAGTGCAGGATCAGAATCAGATTCACCTGAGGATGCTTTTTTTTTTTTTTAATCAAAAGTAGAGTCCCACGGATTCTGTGTCAATTTAAACACCTTTGAGGCCCATCACCTAGTTTTCTAAAGAATTTTTATAATTTTGATGTTGACATGATTTGGCAATGAGTAACTCCTAGAATTCTTGTTTGGTTGTGATTTTTAAGTAATCAGTGTAATAATTTCAGGAACACTCACTAAGAGAGAAAAATGTATATTATAAATTGCTTTCACGTGAGATAAGATTGTTTCGAAATACTCACTGACAATGAAATTGATACATACTGTGCTTTTAGATGTATAGGTAAGCATTTGCATAACTGCCTTGGGAGCCAATAATTTCCTTTTCAGCTTGCAGACATTTGTGTGGGCTCCTGGAAAGCTTGTGGTTCTTGGGCCCTGTAATCAGATAATGATGTGTAATGGATGACATGGACCAGTTGGAGTCCAGTCCTGAACTGACCACAGTCGGCCTTCGGGGGCTCAGGAATCTGCATTTTTAAGAAACTTTCCAGGAAATTGTCATGCAAATAAAATTTGAGAGCTATTACTTCTATCTAGACTATATGTATTATTTTAGAAAAATATATCACAGAGATCCAGTGTCCGCTCTCTAAATGTGTGGTTTAATTCTGAGAAATCCAAGATAACGTTTCACCTAAAGGAAAAACATACACTATTAATTGATATTAAGCTCACTAAGGGCCCATAAATGCAGATTATCAGTAGCCGTTTTTGGTAAAATAAGTCATCTCTGGTAAATATCTTTCAGAGCCTGCATATACACCTGGAAAGAAAGAAACAGACATTTCTCCCCTTGGAGGGGAAGGATGAACCATTTGGCCAGATAAATAGAATAGTAAGGTAAGTGCTTTAGCCTGTAACTTGACTATGTTTTAGGCTATAAGTGGATAGTGTTAAGAAAATTAAAATTGAAGGCAGGAAGAGCTTCCTGGCTTGCTCAAATGACGAAAGTGGCTGTTTTTTCCTGAATTCCATGAGTTCTTCAACTTCCTCCCAACCTGCTCCTCTCTGGTCTTCCCCAGCTAAGTCAATGGCAAGTTCATCCTTCCAGTGACTCAGGCCAAAACCTTGACTCCTTGTTCCCTCTGACTCCATATCATACTCCACAGCCAATCCATTAGTAAGGCCTGTTGGCTCTATCTTCAAAGCGTGCCTGAATCTGACCTCTTCTCCTCATTTCCACTGTTCCCTCCTTGTCCAGACTAACATCATCTCTCACCTCAATTAATAATAAAATTGCTGGGGTGCCTGGCTGGCTCAGTCAGAAGCACATCTGACTCTTGATCTCAGGGCTGTGAGTTCGAGCCCCACGTTAGGTGTAGAGATTTCTTATGTAAATAAAACTGTAAAAATAATAAAACTGCTAAATGATTCAGTATAGAGATTGGTTTTACAAAACCGTCTCTAAAATAGTCACTTCTCCTCAGTAAAGACAATTTCTTGAAACAAGCTCTGGATTGTCAATGAGTCACTTCCAGTTGTATCTTTTTCTTAAAAAGGTATTCATGCAGATGACCCAGAAAAAAAAAAAATACAGGTGCAGAAGAACTTCCCCAAATCCCACAGTGAGAACTTGAATTGCTATGGAGAATGTGTTTATTCCTTAGCAGCTCCCAGGATTCTTAATGAGGCCTGAATTACACTTTCTTCCTCATAACACAATAGTACCAATCCGTGATGTACATTGATTGTTCACATGGACAGTGTACAGAGTGGCCATTCCCACATAGTTTGGGGCTGAGCGAGCTGATCTTGGGGATACCGCCCCCTCCTGCCCATGACTGATTCTGGAACCCAGGCCTAAAGCCATCGGCCTTCCTTACAGCCAGAGGCACTTGAGGGAAAGGTGGCTGGGGGCTTCTGCAAAATGTTTGTTTGAATGTAAGCAAGAGACGCAGGAAAAGCAAACATTTTCTTCCTGTATGCTGGCGTTTCTCAACCTCAGCACTACCGACATTCTGGATTGGGTCACTCTCTGTTGTGGGGGACTGTCCTGTGTGCTGCAGGATGTTGAGTAGTGACTCAGGTCGCTCCCCACTAGATGCCAGTAGCCGCGCTTCAGTTGTGACAAACAAAAATGTCTCCAGACATCGCCGGGTGTCCCTTGGTGGTGGGGGGCGGGGTGGGGATGGCCCCAAGTTGGGAACCACTGGCCTAAACGTTGTCAGTTTCATCTCAACTGCCGCAGGTTCTCTCAATACCGCCTTAGAGATGCTTCGAGGAACAGAAAGTGAAGAAAATGGCAGGAAAAAGATCCAGAGTGGCGGGATGCAACCCACCATACTTGTGATTATCTGTAATTCCCAATTATTTAAGCTGATTTAAGTGGATTTTGCTGTTATTATCTGCCAGGGGCATCAAAGTGATCTGGGGTCCACCATCACAGTTCATACATAGCACACAGCTTTATCCTGGGGCATCCTAGAGCTTGGACAAATAACCTAGGTCCCACCTTGGGGCAAGATCCTATGGGTTCAGTTTTATGTGCAGGACAAAAATAAAATGGCTCATTTTCCCATTTGTTAACTGCGGCTTATTCGCACTCATTATGGAACTGTAGAATTTTAGAGCATAAAGGGATTTTAGGGAAGGAGAATTAAGCGAAAACCAATGCCTATGTTTATCTTCAAAGGAAGGCTTCCAAAAGAGGATTAAGCCACATGACTCCAAATATCAGGAAAAGCGCCATTATCCACTTCAAAACACTTCCTGAGCATGACAAGTCACCATACATCTTGCGTAAAAAGCAAAGGGAGACATTTTCTTATGGCCACGTACACTTAAATATTCCCTTCTCCCTAAATAGGAATTCTACATGGTTTTAATGACTAAATCAATGATCTATTTAGAGTGGACTTCCTGTCATTTCCATGGGCAGAGTTGTCATTTAATTGTACCATCCAGCAGTCATTTTTTTAATGTGAAAACTGATGAACGAATAGAACTGACATAATTGATGGACTCTTAAAATCAAGGTGCAGTGGGGAGAAGAAGATAAAATCATAATCCCTTCCTTTTATTATTTTTATTGTTTTATGTATGTTAATTTATAATATTACCTTTGCCTATTATAAAAGCAATGCAAGCTCCTAACCAAAAACATCAGAACTACAGAAATAAGCAAAATGAATAATATTAAAATAATCTATAATCCAAGAATCACTGATTATGTCTTCGTGACTATTCTCCCAAATATTTTTCTAGCATATTGAGATTTTCTTCCCAAATGGTATCATACTATTTTGAAATCTACTATAATGTATTTTAAAACTCCCTTTTATCACATCTTTATGTTGTTTCTAATTCATCCCCACTGTAAACAGTGCTTCATATGAATGGCTGGCTGAAAATAAGGTAGATAATGCTCAAAACCAAAGACGGGAGGGGCAGACACAAGCACAAAAGAAATCGGAAAAGTAGACCGGATGCTTAGGATACCACTGGCTTAGAAATTCTGTTACCATTCACTTGCAGATCCAATCACAGATAGCAGCCTCGAGGAGCGCAAAGGCGGGGGAGGAACAAGCCAGGCTCTCAGAGAAGGAGCTGCCCCAGCGACGGACGCGACAGGGCGCACACCAGATGAACAGCATGGAGAAATGTTCAACAAATGCAGATTTTTCTCACTTTGTAAGTCACAGAGCCATTGCCTAGAAAAAGAACAGGCTTTACCCAAACAGATCCCTAGTACAAAGAAATAATTTGCTCCCCTGCAGAAATCCTGTGGTGGCAATTCCAAATGTCTGTATTTACATATATAGCCACACCTCGGCCTGTCTATCGATATCTATGTTTGTATCTGTGTCTGTATTTACACCTGTTCCTCTGTCTGTACCTACATCCGTACCTGTGACTGTACTTCCATATCCATCCATCCATCTACAGGTCAGTGGTTCTCAAACTCGAACATGCACCAGAATCCCCTGGACGGCTTGTTCAAACACAGACTCGCCCACCCTCATCCCCAGAGTTTCTGATTCAGCACATCTCTGACCCGGCACACGATCTGCCTTTTTTTTTTTTTTTTTTAAAGATTTTATTTATTTATTTGACACAGAGAGAGAGAGAGCCAGAGAGACAAGTGGGGGAAACAGCAGAGGGAGAGGGAGGGGAGAAGCAGACTCCCTACTGAGCAAGGAGCCTGATGCGGGGCTCAATCCCAGGACCCTGGGATCACGACCTGAGCTGAAGGCAGACGCTTAACCAACTGACCCACCCAGGCACCCCTGCATTTCTTTTTATTATTATTATATTTTTATTTTTTTATTATTATGTTCAGTTAGCCACTGTATAGTACATCATTAGTTTTTGATGTAGTGTTCCTTGATTCATTAGTTGCATTTAACACCCAGTGTTCATCACAACACATGCCCTCCTTAATCCCCATCACGTTCTGCATTTCTTTTTTTTTTTTTAATTTTATTTATTTATTCATGAGAGACAGAGAGAGGGAGAGAGAGAGAGAGAGAGAGAGAGGCAGAGGGAGAAGCAGGCTCCCAAGGAGCAGGGAGCCCGATGCGGGACTCGATCCCAGGACCCTGGGATCATGACCTGAGCCGAAGGCAGACGCTTAACCATCTGAGCCACCCAGGCGCCCACGTTCTGCATTTCTAAAAAGCTCCCAGGCGCTGCAGATGCCGCTGGTGTGGAGACTACACTTCCAGAAGCGTCGCCTACACTTATGCCTCCATCTTCACCTCTATCTCATTACCGATCTATGTTTTAGGGAACATATGGCTACTCTCACATACTTTAATTTCCATTATCATCAGTTGTCAATATAAACTGTAGCATCACACATGAGAGAAAACAGATATTACGGTGCTTTCCAATTCTTTCCACTTAATTGAGTAACAAAATTGTCAGATGTAAAAATGATTGCCATGTATCTTCTTCCTCCCAGGAGAATGGTTCGATTGTGGTCCATTTCTTGCTTTGACTTGCTTTTCACTGCCTTTGGCTTTTAACTTGATGTATTTACGTTTTAACAATTCAGGTTTCTTTTCCAAATAGTGAGATGAAACAGGGACGACTCAAAGGCAGCTTCATTTTGAAATTGGCCAAGCTTTTGTAAACAAGCTCTTGACAAAGCAATTTATAATTCTCTAAACAACGGCGAGAAAATATCACACAGAAAAGCAGATGTTATTCTCGGAACTTCTTTTTTTCAGGTCTACGGTCATTGTCTACAGTACCAAACCAACCACATTACTTCAAGTCAATTTTGGCTTTGCTGGATGTCAACCTTGTTAGCTATATTCGAGGTGTGGTTCGAAGAACAAAGCTTCTCAGAGACAGCTCTGTGGCCTGCTTCCTTGTGTTCGTTTGACAGCGCTTGATTTAAGGGTTATGATGGCTCATGTTTGCAGCATGCAATGGGAACACAGTTCCCCGGATGCCAACCTTAACCTAAATAAAAGCTAGGCCTGCATCTCCTCAGGGTCAAGTTAAAAGAATATGGGCTGTGCAGTCTCAGACCTCAGCGGGTACCAATTAGTGGGAGACAAGACATGTACACAAGGAAATGTAATTGTTAATTTTAGTGGGTAAACAGTTGCAAGACTGAGGGAAAAAAAAAGTCACTCTGTGCTGGCGCAGTCGGGAAAAACTTCATATTCCATTTGTTCAAATCCTTGAGAAACAAAAGGTTACTTCTCCAGGAAGTGAAATGCAGACAGACATTGAAAAGGGAGGTGCATGTTTACAGACGAGGCCAAAGCAAAGACTTTCTGGAGCGAGGAGGTAATGTGCAACGAGAGGGAATGATCCCAAGAATGATGGATTTCACTACTGAAATGATTATTAATGATGGCCACCTGCGACCTGTCACAGATGTCTTTTACGTTGGGAGAACAAGGGAGATGGAAGAATAGGGACAAAACTTGTGCCCTAAAAGAGAAAAGGAAGATGTGTGCTTTGGCCAGTTCAGAGACAATATCTCTTTCTCCCTTAGTATATCGATGGATGGATGGATGGATGGATGGATGGATAGATAGATATTTTGATTGATTGACTGATGGATGTGTATGCACACAGCCTCAGATTTTGTGAAATAATTCCAATTTATATCATTCCATTAAATATTCCAAATGCCCCAAATTGCAAATATTTCAGGAAATAGCCACTGAATAAATGATATAGTCAGAAAACATTGAAATAAAGCTGTCATTTTAAAAGGTCACCAAATGAAGAACTCCTAGGCTGTAGTAAAAAAAAAAAAAAAAAAAATCTGCATTTTAGCATCTACAGCTGTAGATACGTGTAAGTGGTGTGGGGTTTTTGGTTTTTGGTGCTAAAGATATGTCTGATAAAAGGTAATTTGTCACAGATTGTGCTATGGAGAGAATTTATTGGAATTTATTGGAAGCATTGCAGTAGGAGAAATGGTGACTGTTTCTAAGAGTATTTAGATGCAGCAATTGGCCTGTAGTTTCAATTTGTTTAAAAACATGTTCGATTAGGCACAAATTGAGTTGCAAAATGGTATTTTGAAGTAAAAGTCAGTATAAAAGACAGGAAAAGCAAACACTTTCCAAAATTAATATATTTTCTAAAGAAATGTAATATTTTATAAATAAAAATAGCGAGATAAATGCTACTCACAAGTAACTTTGCAATAAAATGAATGAATGAAAAAAGAATGCATTTTAAAAATCTGTTGGTTCTCAAATCTTAGCTCCCAGAACTTCAACAGATCTCTCCCTCCATCTCTCTCCCTCCCTCCCTCTCTGTCTCTCTCCCTCACTCTCTCTGTCTCTATCCATCCCTCTCTGTTTCTCTCCATCCCTCTCTCTGTCTCTCTGTCTCTTTCTCTCACACACACACACATACACACACACTCATTTTCAAATTAAATGTAATCCTATTAAAAACAAACTTGTGCCCCAATAAAACACAAAGCAGTTATTCAAAACAAGCTTGCATCAGAAATTCAAAAACGTTTGTCACAGGAATGGAGTAAAACTTTTGACTCCCATCATTAATATAAACTGACCATAAATATCAAAGCTGCTCGTATCTTACTGAGAAATCATTATGAAGGAACCGCAGTTAAAATGACAGCTCTGGAAAATGAGATAAGGGACGTATTAAGGGATTATCTTGTCTTTGTACTGTGATGGGACATACATGAGTAGGACAGTTGGCACGCCCACCGAGACACTGATGCCAACTGCAGAGTCGCAAAGTGTCTCAGGTCTGAGGGACATCTCAAGAGATTACTGGAGAATAAAGAAAGACATTTTCACGAATCATCGAGGGTAGTACAGAGTTCCTTAACCTTGGTATTCTTGACATTTGGGGCCAGAATATTCTTTGTTGGAGGGGACTGTCCTGGGCACTGATGGATGTTTAGCAGCATCCTCGGTCTTCACCCACTAGATGCCAGTAGCAAACCATTCCCTCCCAACTGCGACAACAAAAATTTCTCTAGACATTGGCAAAAGCGTCCTGGGGGTCAAAATTCCCCCCAGTGAAAAGCAATGGGAACACATGTTTACATAAGCTTATTTGATCAATTAATGTCATAAATATTATAAAACTCTCCAAAATCTTATATTCATGCAGAACTCATTCTGTGAATTTTGCCAACGTGCTGTATACAAATTTTCATATTTAATCACAACAGATTGACAAATCTGGAGTGACTGTTTCTTAGGTATAAACATTTGAAGAAATGTACTGAAATACTTCTGATGATTTTATGAAAATGCCCAAGGATTCTCATCCCGAATTTGTGATTTGGGGCTTAAACCAAAATATTATCACTGTTTTACATAAAGCTCTCTTCAAAATGGAAGCACAGACTGTGTTAGCATTGGAAACTGTATAGAAACTGTGTTGCTTATTGTTATACTTTAGATGAAGGAAAACAGTCTGTTTCCCCCGTTTAAAGAGAGAATCTCAGAGTAATACTGCTGAGGATGATATACCCTGTAATTCTAAAGATTTTGTCATTAGTTATCAGATGTATCTTAAATAACTATTAATAGTTAATATCAATTACTCAGTAATCAGCTGGGGGGAAAACCTCCCTGGTGAAATTATTACAGAAATCCTCAATTACAATAACCATTTAAGTGAGATTTTTGCCCTTAAACTTTGTCTTAGTAGAACTTGCTAGTAAAATGAAAAAAGAGAAAGTATATTTAAAGCCAAAGGCTATTGACTCTACTTAGTTTTTTAACCTGAGAAATTAATATTCCAAATAAAGAAAATATGCACATTTTTTTTGGCTAAGTTATTTAAAAATATGTGATTACATTGTTTAATGATAACAAATCTGGAGATCAAAATGCTTATCAGTAACTACTAAAATTATAATACATTCAGTGGCAATGCAGAGGAATTACTCAAATTTGACAAGAAATATCGGAATTTTTTTTTTAAGTAGGCTCCACACCAGTGTGGAGCCCAACATGGGGCTTGAACTCATAACACTGAGATCAGGACCTGAGCTAAGATCAAGGGTCAGACACTCAACGGACTGAGCCACCCAGGCGCCCCTACTGGAAGTTTTTAAGAATAATTTTTTATTGAGGTATAATTGACATATAACATTATATTAGTTTCAAGTGTACGATGTAATGTAATGATTTGATATTTGTATACACTGCATATGATCACCACAATAAGTCTAGTTAACGTCCATCACCATGTGAAGCTTCCCACCCCCCAACAACCACCACTCTGTTCTCTGTATCTATGTGTTTTGTTTTTTGAGCAAGTGGTGACAACACACCTACGTCAATAATAAAGGGAAAAATATGAAAGCTATACTTTTTTTCTAAATTGTTCATTTCTTCCTCATTTCTTTTTGTAATTTTCTCATAAAGATGATTCATTTATCACTAAATATAATATTATCATATCACCAAAAAACATTTCATATAATTAAATGCAGAAGTCAGAAAAAAATATTTGTTAGTCTGTACATATAAATTATTCTTTCAGAAAATACTGTCACTATGTTACTCAGCTACATTTCAGTAAAAAAAAAAGATCGGTCCCAAATGTCAATCAATAATAGTGTGAGGCTGGGAAACCCTGGTTTAATCTGCGCAACAAAGCAAGAAGCACCTAATTCAAGATACTGTGATGAGAGTCCCTTTTTGGGGAGCATGTGATATTTACCAAAGAGATTTTTCTCCTTCCATGGCAGGTGGAATTTTAACTATCCCCTCTTGCTATTATTGTTGGCATCTTATGGAGCAGGAAAGAAAATGGAAGATTGAGGGGACAGTCGAAGCAGCCCCAAGTGGGCAGTCCTTGCAGTGTCATTCTCTAATTGAATCTATCTTCTATGAGCCACAAGTATGTACTTGGATACTGAGTCAAAGCAATGCCTTCCCTGTAAAACGCAACTCACTTGACGTGCTAAAAAAAAAAAAAAAAACAAAAAAAACCCACATCATAAAAATCAATACAAGCTAAAGCATAAGCAAAGAGTTTTAATAACTGTCTTTTTTTCCCCCTGATGTCAGCCGTAAGTGATATTCTGTACTGCTTGGGAATTGCTATTAAAATCAAACTTTTAACAGCCCTAAGTAAACATCTTAATTTTCCACCAAACTGAAATGATGGCAGAGTAATATGATTGCTTACAGCTGCAAATGCCTCATCGTGAACTAAACACTTGTTCAACTTCAACTACAATTTGTCTTCAGTGGGTCAGAGTATCTTTTCCAAATAAAACCATTTTTTAATTCAACAAAGAAATGCCATGGTAGACCCTTTGATTAAATCACAGGATAGACCTGACACAAATAATTTGTTGATTACACAATAAATACACAATAAGTAAAGAAAAAAAACCATGTTCCTAAATATAAATTACTTTATAATTTTACATTAGGGACTAGCACTGTGTAAATTACTCGTATTGTATCCCACCCAAAGGAAAGAAAAATAGAAAACTTCATGCTAGGAAGGGAAAAAAATGTTTCCTGTGTGTTTACTTTTCTTGAGTGCCTATGGTATTCTTTAGATTACAGGTCATCAACATCTCAGGAGACAGGTCTCAAGTTTCTGAATAGGTAAGGAGTGAGAAACTGAGGTAAGCAAAGGGCATGTGGCATTCACTCCTTCTAAGAAAGAAAGAAAATCTTGCTCACACATTCCATTCAAAGACTTGAAAGGAAAAACAAAAGTTCCTCTTGAATTTCAAATAGTCCAGGACAAAATATATCACTATGTTGTATCACCACAGAACATGACTGTAATCCACTTCTTTTGTTTTAAGGCCAAACTGAGTTCAGCCTTTTAAAGACTGGGAGAGGGGCATCTGGGTGGCTCAGTCGGCTAAGCTTCTGACTCTTGATTTCGGCTCAGGTCATGGTCTCAGGGTCCTGAGATCGAGCCCCGTGTCGGGCTCTGAGCTCAGCATGGAGTCTGCTTGGGATTCTCTCCCTCTCCTTCTGCCCCTCCCTCACAGGCTCTTTCTCTCTAAATAAATAAATCTTTTTTAAAAAGTTTGGGAGAGAATTGATGTTACTGGATGTTTTACATAGTACCAAATAGTTTGAAAATGGTAAACACCTCTAGAAAGGGCACAGCAAGTGAGTATCATAATCCAGAGGGCCACTATTGGGGAGTATAGAGGCATTTGGATACCAAAAGAAAAGCAAGAAACATCACTGCACCAAAACATAGATATTATAAGTTCATTTAGTGACTACCTACCAATCCCTCTAGGTGCCAGGAAAGCAGGTGCTGGGATAAAAAGATATGAGTCATTGAATCTGACCCTGACTTCACAATGGTACCTAAGAATTTTGAGTCAAACACAACCTGCTTTTGAGTGTAATCTTGGGCTAGAGAGGGAAATAGGCTGTGTTTATCAAAACAAAAAGACTGGATCTTCATTTGCAATGGGCTCTGTGACTGCAGAAGTTACCTCAAATCTTTGGTTAATCTATTCTGTTAGAAAAGCACCTTACAGGGATGGCCAAAAGCATCAACCCAACCATTGCTGATTTAGTCAGCCCCTGGCCTGCTTCTCTGGACATGAATTAAGGTGACACCCATTCAAACATCATTCAGTGACAGTTTATACTGAATCCCTTCCATCAAAAGAAAATCACTTTTGTTTTGTGAATGCTGTTGTTTTGGTATTAGCTTAGTGATAATGTTCTCATTTTACTGAAGGAAGAATAACAAACTGTCCAAAATCATTTCCAAACCTTGTACCTTTATCCGCAAACATCAGAGCCTCATTATTCCGTGTGGTAGTATAGCTATTTTATAGGAACACGTCCCAATGACTTCATGGACCAGCATAAGACTGGATGGGGTGACTGGATGGGGTGGAAGGCAGTAGAAAATCTTTTTAGTACAACTTAGCTCCAAATCCAGTTATTTTGGTGCCCTGAAGTCGCCAAAAGTCACCCGAGGCTTTGGTGTACAAAAATTCTAATTTTAATTTTCAACACATTCAGTCCAAAGAACATTAACTCACAGCTGGGTTGTTCCTCAGACCAAGTAACTGAATATTCTAATCAAATTCTCCCAAGGCTAAAAATGGCCAATTCTGTGAAAGACAATCAATTTGATAGTCAGAGGCATTATGGTAACTCATTAAAATAGCCAAGGGTTGGGGCGCCTGGGTGGCTCAGTCGTTAAGCGCCTGCCTTCGGCTCAGGTCATGATCCTGGGGTCCTGGGATCGAGTCCCACATCGGGCTCCCTGCTCCGCGGGGAGCCTGCTTCTCCCTCTCCCACTCCCCCTGCTTGTGTTCCTGCTCTCGCTGTCTCTCTCTCTGTCAAATAAATTAAAAAAAAAAAAAATCTAAAATAGCCAAGGGTTAAAAACGGGCTTTTCCTCTAAATGGAAAAAGATGCTCTAGCATCTTTGTAATTCAACTAATCCCGCTACACCTACACAAGAACAGGGGGCAAGGCTGACACGGGGGTTAGGAGAGCATTACAGGAAGTTCCTGGAGCTGATGTCAGGGGAATGATTCATTAGTTTTCTCCATGATGGTCAGGATTTTATGGATTAACGTTGGAGTAGTCATTTTTCAATATTTCACAAGTCTGCCTTGAGTATTCAATAATCTAACATTCTTATCATCATCAGCTGTTTGTTTAGCTAGGAAGAATGACAAATTGGAAAACTGAAGCCATTTTCCCCCTCACCTACCTGAAATTAAGTATGGACATTGACAGGTGTTTTAATGAATTGATTAGTAATTAAATAGTCCAACTAGCTAACCCTTATTTCTGTTATCTATCCCAGCTCCTTCCAAGACCAGGTGCCTGAGGGTTGTGTCTGTGTTAAAGTACATTCCCAAGCGGACTCTGGCCATCAGTTTATAACCACCACCACCACCCCAATGACAACAACAAAAGCTAACAATTCTTTAGCACTTCCTATGGGCCAGCCACTGCTGTAAACACAATTCTAAGCCCCCAGGGCACTCCACCATGCTGCCTCAGAATCCTAGGGGAACCCAGCAAATTTGTCAAGGATAATGAGATACGCACGTGTCTTAGAATTCCAGAAGACATGGCGACTACCCTCTTGGCATCTCTACGAAAAACGGTATTATGTTGAAAAACAAATAGACGTGGTCCTTTAGGCATTTCACAAATATTAATTGAGGGTCTCCTGTGTGCCAGGCACTGAGCTCTAGGCTCCAGATATGTTCACTCACTTGATCATGACGACACCACCACTGTTTCCACTTTACAGGCAGAAGGATGCACAAACTTGCCCATAGACCCAGAGCTAGGAAGTGGCAGAGTCAAAGTGAAGAGAATAGATTTGGTTAATCATGTGAGTCACGTGGCAAATGGTGTCACCATTCATCTCGGCACTCGGGCTAGAAACTTCAGGATCTCTCCCCTATCGCCTCCACGAAACTGGCCAATTCTCCTGAGGGGCTTCTCAGACCTCTCCCTTATTCCCCTCCATTCCCACATCCTTGCCTTGGCCCAGGCCCACAGAGGCTTTTCGGTTTTGTTTTGTTTCTTATGGAGGTGAAATTCACGTAATATAAAACCAGTCATTTGTAAGTGTATTGTTCAATGGCATTCAGGATACTCACAGTGTTGTGCAACCACCCCCTCTGTCTAGCTCTAAAACACTTTTATCATCCCTAAAGGAAAGCCAGGAGCCACTAAGTAGTGTCTCCCCAATCTCCCTCCCTCCAACCCCTGAAAATCACTCATGTATCTTTTTGTCTCTATGGATCTGCCTATTCTGGATGGTTCCTATAAATGGAATCACACATTATGTGACCTAACGTTTTAGGGATTCACCCCTGCTGTAGCATGAATCAGTGCTTCTTTCCTTTCTACGGCCAAACAATAATCCACGGTAAAGACAGACGGCATTTTGTTTACCCATTCATCTGTGGATGGATACCTGGGTTGTTTCCACTTTCTGGCTATGGTGGCTAGAGCTGCAATGAACACTCGCATACAAGTAGTTTTTTTTTTTTTGAACACCTGTTTTCAATTCTTTTGAAACATATACCTAGGAGTAGAATTGCTTCTTTGGAGTGTGCACCTGGGAGCTGGACTGCTGGGTCGTGTGGTGATTCTACGTTTCATGTTTGATGAACCCCTCATACGCTTCTGCTTGGACTCATGCGACAGGATGGTCTCCCCACCTGAAGCCTCTCCTCCTCGAAGCCCTCCTGTTCACTGCCAGCAGAAGTCTCCTGATGCCACTCCACTGCCTAGACACTTTCAACAGCTCCCCATACTGTAAAAGGACAACCGGCAACTCCTCAGGGCTTCGCACAACCCACACGGGCTGATCCCACCATGCTGGCCTCAACCTACCCCTCAGTGTAGTCCCCATTTTCCTTAGACTTCCCTATCCTCCCTTCCTCACCTCCCCTCTGCCACTACCAGAGTCTCCAATCCTAGCGCTTACACTCCCTTTCAGGAACGTGTCCCTAGGAGACCAGCAAGCTGAATTTCCCTCCCGCATACCAACACGCTCGCTGCCTCTTCTGGAGATCCGCTCGAGTGCCATTTCTTCCAGGCCAACTCTGATGATGCTCCCTTCCTTCCCCAGCTGAAGACAATCTTTGCTTTATCTGCTCCCCGCTAGACATTTTATAGACATTTTATCCGGGCCACTGTCAGAACATTTGCCCCCAAAGGCCTTTCATCCAAAAAAACTTGTGTAACAAGTCTCATCTCCCACATAGCATGTAAATTCTATGAGAACCAAAATCATATTTTTGTCTGCATCGCCCATCATAATGCTCTGACCCCGGCTGGCATTTAAAAAACATTTGAGGAAGAACCAAATGAAGGAATGAAGTTGAATGAGGGAATGAATAGACACGGCATATCAGAAGGATGCCTCTCCTCTCCTTTCTCAATCAGCTTCATTAGGCCCTCCTAGGACTCTAGCAGAACACATACTAATGGCTTGATCATAGAGATTGGTGTCAAGAGGTAAATCCTAAAAGGGAATCATACTTGACTGGCTGTGTGACTGTGGGCAACTTCCTTAGCCTTTCTGTGCCTAGGCTTCCTCATTTGCAAACTGCAAATAAGCTAGGTTTGCTTGGAGAATTAAAATGCACTAATATTTATGAAGCTCTTAGAATGGTTTCTAGCACATGGTCAGCATTTTAGAAGAGATTGTTAAATAAAATAAGTAAAAGAAAGGAGCCAACTGCTTATGCTCTTAATGACAAAACTGTGATGAAGACAGGCAGGCAGAGTGAATACAAGGCTCTTTGAGCTGCAAAGTAAAGCTATTTAATCAGGCCCACTAACCAAACTATCCATGCGAATTCAAATGCTACGTATCTGCAATTGATTTACCACGTGTTATTCTTCTACTTTATTGGTTTGAAGATCTGAGGCCATCACAGAGAAGCACTTTTGTCTAATCCCGCTATGCCACCTCACCCAAGGTTGTCATGGGTAACATAGCTGATAACTATTTGTTGATTGGACTTCCCTGCGCAAATGGAACTGATTACAGAGAAATCAGAGACATATCTGGCTACGGTTTACTTTAAGACTAACTGTGAAGCTATGTATAACAACAAACAAAATTGAGCATATTGCTAAACCAATGAGAACAAAGTACCCAAGTCTATTTCCAAATGATGTGTTTACCTCTCATTCCAGTCTATTCATTTCAGTCCCTTTAACAGATTTTAAAGGTTTAGCGAATGTGTTCTCAGAAGAACCATTGCTCGTACTTGGTGGCCCTTTCTGCTACCACTCTTTTCATTAACAAGCTCCTTTTAGATCTGTCCCCTAGAAATATGCCTTGTCTGAATAAACTCAAACTTTCCAGTTGTTTCGTGTACTTCCCATTACAGGGCCTCCCCATGACATCTGGTTTATTCCTGTATTTGAATGCTGATGAATCGTAGAGATATATGCATACATTCACCTTCATTTGCAAATTTTAATGATGCAAACAAACACAAAGCAAACTAAAATGTTCTAAAGGGTGCATGCATTCCCTTGTCCACAGTGCAGAAACCCCACCCACTGGTATATGTGTGGTTTTGGCTTGCTGGTGATATCAGAGGGTCCTCTATCTGATATCTAGTGGACTGTATACCTAAAGAAGACTTTCTTCCAACATTAATATCCAGAGTTAGACCGAATTTCAACAATTTTGAGAAAATACATTTTTTAAATTAAATTTTTATTTTGAGATAATTGTAGATTCCTATTCAGCTGTAAGAAATAATACAGAGAGGGGCACCTGGGTGGCTCAGTCATTAAGCCTCTGCCCAGGGTCCTGGGTTCGAGCCCCGCATCGGTCTCCCTGCTCAGCGGGGAGTCTGCTTCTCCCTCTCCCTCTGCCCCTGCTTGTGTTCCCTCTGTCGCTGTCTCTCTCTCTCTGTCAAATAAATAAAATCTTAAAAAAAAAAAAAAAGAACTAATACAGAGAGCTCTCCCATACCTGTCACCCAGCCTCCCCCAGAGAGACCATCTTGTGTAACCGTAGTACAATGTCACAGCCAGGAAACGGACACTGATACCACCAATCACTTTACTCGGATTTCACCAACCTTGCATGCATTCATTTGTGTGTGTGAATGTGTGTGTGTGTGTGTGTGTAATTCTATGCAATTCTATCACATGTGTAGATTTATGGGACTATCACAACAGTCAAGACACAGAACATTCCATTGTCACAAGGATCCCTCATGCTGCCCCTTTATAGCTACTCTCACCTCCCTCTCAACCTAACACCTTCTTAAATCTGGCAACCACTAATCTGCTTTCCATTTCTATAATTTTGTCATTTCAAGAATGTTATATAAATGGAATCATACGGCATGCAGCTTTTTTTGACGAGCTTTATTCACTCAGCATAATGTCCTTGAGATCCATCCAAGTTGTTGTGTGTATCAATAGTTCATTCCTTTTTATGATCAAATTGTATTCTGTGGTATGACCACACCATGGCTTGTTTCGCCAGAAATGCATTTTTGATTCAATGCAATTTTATTACCTACACCCATGCTATACAATGTAATATGACTTTGTGGGGAATTACATAAACCACCTTGTTTTTTATTACAATACCCCCACAGTGAAGTGAAAATGCAGTCAATTTTCTGCATATTTTAAATTAAAGCTTGCACAGGTGTTTCAGTCAGCTAAATATCTTAGCTGGGACTTTTAGCTCTGAATTATCCAAATGATTATCTCGAAAAAATATATTTCATTTAATTTAGCTTGCAGAGAATGCCTCTGTGTGAAGCAAATGGTGGTAAATTAAAGTAACTAATGATCGTAATTATTGGGATTTAGTCTCCTGGCCATTTTCTCCTTTGGAATTTACAGGGAGCTTATGAAAGTTCAAACACCGTATTTTTGGCAAAGGATCCTCATGCTTTGTCTGCATTTTACTGCTTCCTTTGCACCTGGGAGCAGCTATTTTAGGACTGTCTAGACAATCACTCCAGCTTTAAAGGTCTTTTCCTTTCTTTTCAGATAATCTAAGCATGGAAGGTAATAAATAGATGATGTTGGCATTTTCTCATCCAAGATACTATTCAAATAGAGTCGGGAACAAAAATGCCTTGGCTCTGGCTCACAGAATCGAGAGGCCTTAATATTTGGTTCCAGACTTCTACCAACTGATCCAACTTTAAACCAACAAGAATCTCCCTCCATCCATACCTTTTCACTTATGGTATCAGGATCATACTTTTTGGTTGGACTATACGAAATGGTTAACATTTGATAATTTTGGACCTATAAAAAGGGCAGTGTCAAGTGACCCAATCCAATAGATTTGGGAAGGAATCTGGGGGGTGGTCTGGCTCTATTTCCCTTCTCTAGTTTCCAGGCAATACTCACAAGACTGTAGAGATGACCCAGAAAGCACAGCTTCTGCAGGTCACTCTTGCCACTGCAGGGGAATAATGGAACCAAGTACAATCACGGGGCATTCTCCACATGTTTGTTCTAGGCAGTTCCTCTGAGCCCGTAAGTAAGATCCCAGGGAGACGTGTACAGAGTAAGTCTACTTTTCTTAAGTCTTTTCTTTCAATAGGTGACAGACATCGTTCAAGCTTTCCACGAGACTCCTAGAGCCCACTGTTCTTAGGCTCCTTGATGGGTCCTGAGAATGCTTCCTGATCTCTGACCCTCTGGGTAATCTTCTTACTGGTACTTTCTACTGATAATCACAGGATTTCTATTTGGAGGGGAAAAATACACCAGGATGGAATATATTTGACATACATATATATATATGAATGACACCTAACAAAAACTGGTTAATTTTATTTGCTTCCTTATGCTTTACTGTTAGTGTGTTTATTTTTCAATAAAATAAGATACACATATTATTTTTCTGCTAACACTATGCCATTTCTACCATCACTTTTAAGTACTTTCTCCACCCTTACTCTGTTTATCCCATTTTCTCCACTGTTGATATGTGTAACCCAAATTAGCTTGGGTGTCTGAGATCAAAAGCATTTCTCCTGAATACCAACTGGAGCATCAGAAACAAGAGCAGCTCAAGAAGGTTGGACCAAGGGACCAGGAACTTCACTTCATTGCCACTTGCGATGGAGAACCCTGCCTATGCCAGACACTGGGCTAAATGAAGTGGGGGGGGGATACAAAGTGGATGAACATTCTGTGTCTACTTAAGCAGATTACAAATCTGTAGAGGAATGAAATGATAACACCAAATGGAGCAAACACAGCATAGAACCAAGTCAGAAAACGTGAATTTCAAATCTAGGGGCCACAGCTTAGTAGCAGTGTGATTAGGGCAAGTTACTTG
This sequence comes from Mirounga angustirostris, assembly GCF_029215605.1. Lineage (NCBI taxonomy): Eukaryota > Metazoa > Chordata > Mammalia > Carnivora > Phocidae > Mirounga > Mirounga angustirostris. The sequence continues at coordinate 8,066,425 of NW_026991719.1, forward strand.
ACCTCCCCTAATTCCTCCCTTGACAATCAATTAATAATAATAATCCTGATCTTATTCTTGCTTGCACTTGATATTTAATGTTACTTAATGAGAATTTTATATCAGGTGTAAAGTACAATTGAAAACACTCTAAATATGCAAGCCATTACTTGAGTATTCACTGTGTGCATATACTACCCCATTTCATCCTCAGTAATCTCAATCTTAGAATGAATTATGACTTTCCTCCTCTACGATGGGCAAATTAGGCCAAAAGAAGTTGCTTAACCTCACCACTGCCACAAGACTCTTTCCTAAAGGACAGTGACAAAGCCCCAAGCTGAAGGCAAAGTTCTCGAGATTCATCAGCAAGTTTCTACTTTCTAACTGTCCATGTCTTCTCACTGTACAATTTTTCACTTCCCAGTTACTCTTTAATACAATTCAGTCTGTATTCTGCTTCCACTATTCAGATAAAACTGGTTTGATCAAGATTGCCTACGATACCATGTTGTAAAGTTCGGGGGTGGGGGATTGTTCTGCCTTCATTCCACCCGATTCCACAGCAGCATTAGACTGAGCTGACCACTCACCCAGTCATCTTGCATCTGTTTCCTCTCCTAGCTTTTGCTAAAAACATCATTTTCCTCACTTCTGCCTTCACTAGCCACTTGGGTTTGCTTCTTTGCTGCTGCGCTTCCTTTTTTCAAGCTCCAAATGATGGCGCACCTCATGGCTCTGTTCTAGGTTGGTATCTCTTCAGTCAAACCTTCACAAGATGTGCTCAGGGTCTAGGAACCTCCTGAGTCAGACTCACCAGAAATAAGCTCCATCAGGAAAGGAAACCTTTGACATTAATTGCTGAATTCCCAGAACCTGAAAGAGTCCCAGGCATATCTTGGTGCTCAAGAAGTATTTGTTGAAGAAATGAATTGCCTCTTAATCTCAGGAAACAAACTGAGGGTTGCTGGAGTGGTGGGGGGTGGGAGGGATGAGGTGGCTGGGTGATGGACATTGGGGAGGGTATGTACTATGGTGAGCGCTGTGAATTGTGTAAGACTGATGAATCACAGACCTGTACCCCTGAAACAAATAATACATTATATGTTAATTAAAAAAATTGAAAAAAAGAAATGAATTGCCTGAAGTGCTTGTGAAAATCTGGGGTGCACTCCTGGACTTCTAAATTGGAATCACAGTCGATCTGACATCTGGGAACCAAAATCTCTGGTCTTCTGTCACACGACCTTTCATCCATGCTCTTTCTTTGACCCAGTACCCTTCCCCCGTCCTCATCCTCCAGTGTGGGGGGAAGTCTCTCCTGAACCCCAAACCACCAAGAGTTAAGTCAGAGCTCCCTATTGTGCCCCCTCACAGAAGCCTCTCCTTTGTGGAATTTATTGTCACTTTAATTTTACACACACGTGTGTGACTATTTAACGAAGTCTTCTCTCCTGCCAGCCTGCCTCAGATCACGTAGGTTTCTCTTTACCGTCGTATTCCCATTTCTTCATCTAAGCCTGACTCATAGCAAGCCCTCAAGAAATGTCAGTGACTAAATTAATATGTATGATATGGATTAATATTATATTAATATTAATACATCAAAAGCATATTAACAATACATATATAAAATATATTTAAATGTTATATTAATGATATAATAAATAATTGTTAAATGAAGGCATAAATGTCTCTCTCCAGCTCCAAGCTCTCCTCTGAATTCTAAAGGCATATGTCCATTTAGGGGCTTCAGGTCCCCACATGGATATTTAGTGGGTTTCTCTCCTTAAAACTGTCCAGAGACCAAACTTAATTCCCCCCACACCACAATCTTGTTTCTCTCTCAATATCTTCTTCATGTGGATAAATAGCATCACTGACCTGGTTGCTCAAGCAAGAACTTGGGAGTTGCATTTGGTTCCTTCTTTTCCTTCATCAGTCTCCTATCCCATAGCCAATTAAACACCTAGTCCTGTTTTTTTCTACCTCTAAAATACATTGCAAATCCATCCCTTCTCCATCTCCACAGCTGCTACCCAAGCCCAATCCCCCCTCAATAGTTAACTGGATGGTTGGCGTGGCCCAATGACCACCCTGCATCCGTTCTCACTCTCTAATAATCCATGTTCTACACAGAACTCAAAACATCAATTAAATCATCCCTAAATAAAGATGCATCCCGATTCAATGGCTTCCAGCTGCAATGGAATAAAGTACATACCCTTTAGCTAGGCCCTGCCTATCTGTCCACAGCACCTTATGTTCCCTTCTCTTACCAGACCCTGCGTCACACATGCTGTTCCTTCTGCCTGGAATGACTGCCCCATGTGCCCTCACCCCCTGCCCATTTCACAGAGCTGGCTTCTTCTCTTTTCGGTCCTCAGATTAAATGCCACCTTCTCAGAGCAACATTCTCTAGCACTCTATCTAAAATTAGAGTCCATCTTCTGATATCTGTTATCACAGAAATCTATTTTCTACACAGCATTTACCACAACTTGGAATTACTGATGTATCATTGTTCACTGTCTTGTTTCTGCATTGAAAAGCTCCACGTCAGTCTTGTTTGCCATTTAATCCCCAACACCTCAAAGCCCAGAACACAGTTCTCACAATAAATGGTTGTTGCATGAAGGAACAAAGAAGAGTCAAAATAGAATGACTTCAACAGATTAGTGGTTGCCAGGACCTGGGGGTGCAGGGAGGGGTTGACTATAAAGAAGCAGCATGAAGGAATTTGCGGGGGTTTGGGGGAGTGTGACAGAACTCTTCTACATCCTGATTGTGGTGGTGGTTATGCAACATCGTGTATTTATCAAAACTCATAGAACTGTACCCCCCAAAAGATGAATTTTACTGTATATAAATTGAAAAACAAATGAATAAAATTATGGCATTTCCAAAACCCAAGTCAACTCAGAGCAAATTGAAGAATCCAAGCTTCACAGGCTTGGGGCTCTTTTGGGAAGCAGGGGGTCAATTAATTCCCCGTGTTCGTGGTCAAGTACTGACTCAAACCATACTTCCTCATTTCTCATTTATCAGTTTAAAGAAAGGAAACCGGAAACAAACTCAAGATGTGGAGGATAAACAATACAAGAAAAGACAGTGGTTAAAATAATATTTAAAATAATCATGTGATAAAATGTCAGCATTTGGGACACTTGACTCTGTTTGTATTGGCTTACCCCAGGGGTGCAGTGGCTGTGGGCTGATTTCATAATGGTGCCTCCCACATACACACCCACGGCTGACCTCTGCTTTGTGCAGTAGATAATGACTAAATTTCACATATTACCCTCGCAAAATCTATCCCTTCCCTGGAGGGTTGTTACACACAGAGAATTATAGTTTCACAGCTGAACAATGTTTCTTTCTCAAAATATTATCATGATCAACTTTCATTAGAACAAAGTTATATGGGCTGATAAATTGCTGTCTTTTGCCAAATTATTACTCATCATGGTATAGTCACCCAACATATGCCACTGAGAAACTCCATTCTATTGGGAGAGAGTAGGATTCACAGATAGTTAATAGATTCTTTAGACATGAGTTGCATTCTCTAAAGTAAGCACATGGCATACGAATTTCATCTTGTGACCTTTCCCCCCAGCCCGCACTATTGACTTTTATCCATTAGAACATGTTGATGGATATACCATTTCAAAATGAAATATTTGGATATCTGACTCTGATTTGGGGAAAGGGAAATGGTGAGCTAATTTCCTCTTTTACTGAGCTGAATCACTTGAGCTCGCTCTGTTGCTATGCACGCATGAGTCAATGCCATAGCAACCTCCCGATTTGCTCTTAAACACACAACAGCAGAACTATGCTAATAGTTATGGTTTTTTTTCAATCCTTAGATTTTATTTGTTCTCTTAGCAATTTTAGTTTGATAGTATATTTTACAGTACAGGGTTATTTAGTTATCCTTCGGGAGTCTTATCACTGCTGACCGCCATATATATCATCAAGACCAGCACAACAGAAGTGTTTACTTCTTGGAAAATTCACCCGTGGTTGCCCTTTATTCTTCTTAATCCTTTGCTCACAATTAAAAGTTTGCACTTTGGACAATACAGACTGGATCCTCTTTAGGATTTTCTTTATGAGGATCCTAAATTTAAGTGGGACTGAAATACATTCTTTGAAATTCATGAAATAGAGGAATGCACAGACTTCTCATATACCTACTTAAGTAAATTCAATGAATGTGTAATTATCACTTGGTATGTACTAGGAAGTGTGCCAGGCTCTAGAAAGAAATAACAAAGTCTTCACTATCAAGGGCTTCAGAAAACATCTAAGAGGCAGAGATAAGGGGATATTCTAGTTTCTTGGAGCTCTCACTGTAGAAAGCAAGGAACGGGTACTCTTGAATTCTGCCACTTTCAGCTTTAGATTTTTCACCTACAAAATATGCTATAACATCTAACTTTAGGCTAGTGTAGGACACTCACAGAACGTGCCATCTCAATCACTGCTGTCTGTAAAGGGTCACTGGCTGATGGACTGAAAGAATAACTGACTCATTCCTGAAACACCCAGAATAGGTTTCCAATTCCATACTTTAAAATTACTTGGCCGCCTGGGCTGATACTCTAATTAGTTCAGGAATTATGTGTGTTATTGTATAGATAGGCAATACATTTTGCTGAAATTTTAGTTATCTATCCACCCTTCCACAATCATATGTTAATGTATCCGAAGTGAGGAAAAATTTTGGTTCCCGTCATTTTTCATCTAAGCATCTACTTCTAACTTGAAGAATGTGTATCAGGTACCATAGGAAACATCAACTCTCTCACTGACCAGATGCATTTTTAAATGTCTCAGTGAACTGGCATCTTTTCGTTTCTGATCAGGTGGAGAGTTGTATTTTCTTAACAGTGCACATGTTCTTTCCCTGAAGCCCACTGTAGCTGCTGCAACATCCCATAGGTCTATCTTGATTATAATTGTAGAGCAACGAGACCCTTGTCGCTCTTAATGAATCATATTTTTAAGTTATTTGCATATTATGAAGAAGTAAGATTGGCATTTTTAGAAGTATTAGCTTGTGACTTCAATAGATAGCCCCAAGGTTAACATTCCTTTGAAAAGCTACTATGGAGGGGCACCTGGGTGGCTCAGTCGTTGAGCGTCTGCCTTCGGCTCAGGTCAGGATCCCGGGGTCCTGGGATCGAGCCCTGCATCGGGCTCCCTGCTCGGCGGGAAGCCTGCTTCTCCCTCTCCCACTCCCCCTGCTTGTGTTCCCTCTCTCGCTGTGTTTCTCTCTCTGTCAAATACATAAATAAAACCTTTAAAAAAGAAAAGCTACTACGGAAACATATTTCACATCAGTAAACCGCAAAGAGTGGTCCCAGGGCCAGATGCTTCAGTCTCAGATGAGAACTTATTAGAAATGCAAGTGCTTGCACCCCACCCCAGACCTACAGAATCACTTTAGGGTGGGGTCCAGCAGTCTGTGTTTTCACACACCCTCCAGGGAATTTCAATGCATGCTCAAGTTTGAGAACCAATATTTTATATAATACATGTTTCTTATTTAGGATCAAACATATATACACTGAAGTTGAGAAATAGCTCTTTTCTTCTTTTTGATGCTGTGAGGTTTTGGGGTTTTGTTTGTTTGTTTGTTTTTGTCTGTTTGCTTGTTTTGTGTTACTTTTGGTATTCTGACAAAAATGAGATTTCTGCCTATCCTAGTGTGGTTATGACACAAGATCACCCGGTTCCTGATGAACTAAAAAGTCATTGTAAACATTTTAGCTTCAAAGAATTACCTATTTAAAATATAAGCTATTAGCAGCAATAATAAGAGGATGACTAATTTGAATCACCTAGCAGCTTGGGTCTGAAGAAAGATCAATGGCTTAGAGTCAGAGAGACTTTAGTCCAGCACTGTACAGGTTAAGTGGGGGTTTCTCCACCTCAGTGCTATTGGCATGTGGGGCCGGATAATTCTCTGTCAGAGGGAGGCTGCAGGATGTTTTAGCAGCATCCCAGGTCTCTATCCACTAGGTGCCAGGAGCACCGCCCCCTCCCCCTCAAGCTGTGGCAATAAAAAAATGTCCCATTTTTACTGGTCCACCGGGAATTCTCAACCTTGGCTGCAGAGTGGAATCCATTAAAAATGCTGATGCCCATGGTCCATCCCAGCCTGGTGGTATCAGATCTCTGGGTAGGCTCAGGAATCCATAGGTACTTTTTCAAAGCTCGCTAAGTGTTGCTGAGGTGCAGCCAAGACCTACAAACATTGTATTGACATCACTGTGCCTTAATTTCCTAACCTGGGAGATGGGTGCAATGTTCTCTATTCTAACTATCACACAGAATGTCCCAAGGATCGAATGAGAGAACATTTGTAAAAGCACATGTCCCACAAAGCACTAACTATGCTAAGGGCAGCAGAGAAAAATACTGCATTTGAAAAAGTTGCCATGCAAATGAAAACTGTATCCAGGCTTCTATAATGAGCTAGGATGATTTATATTTACTGTCTCTTGGACACACACCTCATTTACAATAGGCAAGAGATGTGGGGAATTTGCAAAGTCTTTCTTGGGAGTAAACTGGTAGTGTTATTTAGTTCTAGATGGACAGAAAAAAAAAATCTTAAAAGAAAAAAGGGCGCCTGGGTGGCTCAGTTGGTTAAGCGACTGCCTTCGGCTCAGGTCATGGTCCCGGGATCCTGGGATCGAGCCCCGCATCGGGCTCCCTGCTCTGCGGGAAGCCTGCTTCTCCCCCTTCTACTCCCCCCGCCTGTGTTTCCTCTTTCGCTGTGTCTCTCTGTCAAAAAAAAAAAAAAACCAACTTAATAGATGGACAGAAAACCCTATCAGATCAGATCAAACTGTCATACTGTGCACCAACAATAATGTGCACATCTAAAATCAAATCCCTAATCTTTCTACCCTTTTGGCTATCAAGAACTCATTTTAGTAAGTAGGAGAGGATTCAAATTCATCTGAAGATAAATTACCTCTTTAAAAATTGTTAGAATGTAGAAAAATCATACACATTAGAAGTCTGGTATAGGCTTCAACTGTGTCCATATGTATTATTTCCTTAAAAAAACAAAAAGATCATGAGGCGCCTGGGTGGCTCAGTGGGTTAAGCGTCCGACTCTTGATTTCAGCTCAGGTCATGATCTCAGGGTCATGGGACCGAGTCCTGAGTCAGACTCCATGCTCAGTGCTGCTTGAGATTCTTCCTCGCTCTCTCTCTGCCCCTCCCCCTGCTCATGCTCGCTCTCTCTCTCTCAACAAATAAATAAATAAAACCTTAAAATAAATAATAAAAATAAAAGATCAAAATATCTGAAGCAAACAATACCAAATGTTAATGGTTATTAAATCTGAACAACAGATACATAGGTTTTTATTTTTCATACTTTTCTTTTCTTTTTTTTTTTTTTTAAAGATTTTATTTATTTATTTGAGAGAGAGAGAATGAGAGACAGAGAGCATGAGAGGGAGGAGGGTCAGAGGGAGAAGCAGACTCCCCGCCGAGCAGGGAGCCCTATTTTTCATACTTTTCTGTATGTTTGAAATATTTGATTAAAACTAAAAGAATATGTTAAAATCAGTTTGAACAAAGCACCAGAGAATACGCTGAAGGAAAAATAAAGAAGACATGGTTTGGTTGGTGTCAGGTGACCATAGGGATGGAGAGGCCAGCTGGAGGCAAAGGGGCTCCACCTCACAGTGCCTGGCTCTGTTTACATTGCCAGCATATGTAGGTAGCGGACAACAGGCCTTTGATGCTCAAGATCAATGTTGAACTTGCCCTGCATGTAAGGAGTTTATTTTTGTCACATATTCTATCAGCTTTTAAACTAAGCAACCTATTATGAAATATCTGCTTCTCCCCTCCTGTACTCCTCTCTATCTCTAGAAACCAATATGGCGGCATTTGTGACATTTAACACAAAAGGTAGTAAGGACAGCCCTTTAGGTGCACCTTTTAAAAGAATGAGTTTTGGGGGTGCCTGGGTGGCTCAATCAGTTAAATGTCTGACTCTTGATCTCAGCTCAGGTCTTGATCTCAGGGTCATGAATTCAAGCCCCGCACTGGGATCCATGCTGGGCGTGGAGCATACTTTAAAAATTATTTAATTAATTAATTACAAGAACCAATTTGCTGGAAGCACTACACTCACGTGTGGGCTGTGATAAGTAAGCAGAACAGTTTTTCTCCTGGAGTAGGAGTGGGCAAACTACAACCCAAGGGCCAAATCCAGTCTGTTGTCTGTTTCTGTAAATACAGTAGTAATTTAACACGGCCTGCTCTGTTCCTTTACATATTATCTCTGGATGCTTTCAGCTACAACATCAGAGTTGAGTAGCTACAACAAAACCCGGCCAAAAGCCTAAAATATTTACCATCTGGCCCTTTACAAAACATCTTCTGAACTCCTGTCCTAGACTACTAACATATAAAATTTTCCCATAGAAACTTAATAATAAGTGATTAGACAAAATGAAAAATTTTAATGACTTTTTGTACTGTTGTCATGTGATAATAGACGTTTCTTCTCTATTTTTCTTTTAATACTAATAAACCAATTATAAAGATTCAAATATTAATGACCACTTTTTCTCTTTAAAAAAAAAAAAAAACTGGTGTGGCCTACAAAGGAGACCTAACAGAGGATGTGTGTTGATGATCAATAATTTAACATGTTGTTAAAACGTTACCATTTGACAATCTCTCAAACTGGCCCTTTCCTAGAGTAAAACTATTTTAACTGTACAGCTATTTGGAGTTGAATAACTGCATTACATGTAAAAATAATTATGGAAATTTACTGACCAAGAATTCTTCCCTTTTTAAAGAAATATAGAAGTCATAGTTGTATGCTAGAGAGAAATATAAAGGTGATCTCCTTTTCAGTCCTTTAAAAATAATTACCTTTATAAAGAGTAAAGATGACATTTATGTTTTAACATAAGTAACAGCCTATTTTTACTTCCTTTCACATGCCTGGCCTTTCCAGTGTTTGGGGAAATTTTAAGAAAAGGAGCTTCTGTAGCTACATAAAGTTGTATCATTCCCAGCAGCCTCATAAATTGAAAATGAGACCCTACTGGTATCCCTTCATTTTTCCTCAGAATGATCAGAAAATACAAAAACAGTAAGAAAACAGTGCAGAGCTATGGTTGCCAAGGCAACCATAATCATATTTCCTCTGAACTTCGGTGGAGCACCCGCTTTAGTTCAATCCAAGCTCATGTTTCTTTAGAAAGCTTACATAAGTTCAAAGTCCTTATTACCTACGCAATATCATTCTAATCAAGCAGGTGATGACAAGAGTATAGAACAGGAACTGGGATGCCCATGGCGTCCCTGTCATGGGGAAAAGATGGGGAAATGACACTTGCTACTTGCTAGCACAACCCATGGCCAAGAGAACATTTGCTTCCACTCCACTCCGTTCAACAAGCATTTGTGGTACTAGCCGGCTACTGCCATGGATGGAAATGTGAGTCCCACCCCTAGACAATGTAGTAAGCACAGATTAAAATGAGCTGCAATCCCCTCGTAGATCCCCATGGCCCTAGAGAACGATGAGAAAGTACAGAATGGCTGGCAGGCACTCCCCACAGATCAGCATTCGTGGACCTTTTTCTTAAAGGAAAATATTCATTTGTCTTCATAGTGAAGAGAAGAAAAGTTTCCATACAATTTTGAGGAAGCTATTACTACTCATTTGTATCTCATTTGATGCTGCCTTCAGGACTGAAGAGGATGTTGTTTACTCCAGGAGATCGTCAAGATCTTGGAGGTTGGGTAGCTGGAGGTTGCCTCAATGAGCCCTAAACAATCTTGGCTCGTATTTTCCAACTTAGGCACTCATCAGTTTGAAGGCCTGTAAAGATGGTTGGTGTTGAAAATCTGAATGTGCTTTCCCATATAAACAATGATATGCATAGTGATTTGGGTTCTCAGGCCAGCTGATGTGGTCTCATTTAACCCACAACACACTTGAAGTGCAGAGTGGGAAATATAAATGGGAACACTATTCTCATTCATCTCAGGGCCTGGTAAAGAGAGGCGTTCTCCATCGTGGTATAGGAGAAAGAGCACTGGGTCGGGGTCAGAGGTCCCCTTCTGTGCCTCTAGACCAGAGACCATTTCCTGTGAGTCCTGTGGAATCTCCTGGGTCCATATCAGGGGCCTGGCCCACTGTAGGATCTCAATCCAGAACTTGCTGGATAAATGAAATAATGAGCACAGTATGATTCTGGGCTAGTCACTTCACCATCTCTGAGATTTAGTCTCCTTCCCTGTAAATATAAATTAGATGCTTGAGAAGAGTAGACCAGGCACTATGCTTGTCTTGCTCTCTATTCATCTCCCCCTCAGATTGGTGGGCAACCCATTTTATTCCTGTTTTTTTTGTACTATAGGGATAATAATGGTTGCCACAAAGGGTGGATGGAAAGATGTATCATGAGGATGGAGACAGAGACCACTGGTGGGGATTGGAGTGTCATGGTTTTGGAAAGGAATTTTCTGAAAATATAGACACCTACTAGCATTTTTCACTGAACCAATAACGTGATAACAAACACTTCCCAAATTCACCCTCTCTGTGAAGCCCTTTTTCAGTAACCCCCACCTCATCTTTCTGGTGTCTCCTTTCCCTGCTATTTTACCTTATTTCTTTATTTTTTGTTTCTAGGACAGTGGTCCCTTCTCACTTACTTTATTTTCTGCTCTTTATTGGCTATCCCCTGACACGGCAGAATGGGAGTACCACCCAGGGCAGGGCTGTGCATCTGTTTCATTCAGAGCTGTATCTCCAAAACCCAAAACAGTGTCTGCTCATAGTAGGCATTCAACACATATTTATTGAATAAATGAATCACTGAATGAGAGAAAGGAGTATACTCTTCTTTAGATCTAAAGAGAGGAACTAGACGTTTCCAAGTATAAATTTTCCAAAAAAGAAAAGGAAGCATTAATTGAAGACAAATTTTGGAATCTTATTAAATCTAGGAGGAGAAGGACAACCATTTTTGTCAGAAAAATCTAAGGTGGGGCGCCTGGGTGGCTCAGTCGTTAAGCGTCTGCCTTCGGCTCAGGTCATGATCCCAGGGTCCTGGGATCGAGCCCCGCATAAGGCTCCCTGCTCAGCGGGAAGTCTGCTCCTCCCTCTCCCACTCCCCCTGCTTATGTTCCCTCTCTCGCTGTGTCTGTCTCTGTCAAATAAATAAAATCTTTAAAAAAAAAAAAAATCTAAGGTAAGGAGACCCAACATCCTAGACTATCACCCAGCAAATTCAGTAACCAGAGTGGTTGCTTAAACACAGATGCTCTTGGTTATCTGTAAACATGTATAAGGAAGGAATGGTGTTGGACTTTAGACTATCCTAAGGCCTGGGAGCTAGCAGGATACAAAGGAGACAGAAGATCTTCAGAATCGGTAGGTGTGCATTCGAATTCTTGCTCTGCCTCTTAATGCCTATTGACTTTGAGCAGCTAGAGAACCTTCCATGCCTCCGTTTTCTCCTTCCTAAAAGTGGAAGATGACCCCTTGCCTTGCAAAGCTGTGGTGAGGGTGAAATGAAAAGATGTAAGTAAACCCAGGAGACAGAGAACTTTCAACAGGCCATGACTTTCTCACCGTTGCTTCCTGTCACCCTCCCAGCTTCGCCCCCACTAGCAGCAGCCTTGCCCGAGTCACCGAACCCCTCGGTCTCCACTGCGCTCTCCGACAAGATGAACAATTGGGTTAGAATGATTCCAAATAGATCTGTCACTCTGAAAATCCTGTGCACTCACTTTTACCTCCCCAAATACGTAATTATGGGGCGGGATGAAATAAAGAGATGTTGTAGAGATAATCTAGACTTATCTACAGAGGATTATTAAGTATTGTGAGTTGTGTGTGTTGTAATTCTATACTCATAACCCCAAAGTGTAGTTTTTCTGTAACAAGTCTTTTGGAAGAAGAGTTATAGTCCATGTCTCAGCAGTTCAAACTCCAGAGAGTTTTACAATGTTTGGGAGGGGCTGAAGAGGCCCAATATTTTAAAGATGAATGTAATTTGGTACTGAAATCTTCCTTTTGCATTTATGACTGTGTCCCAAAAGAGAATCCTAGAAAAGAGAAGTGTGGTTCAGAAATATCAGGAGACCTCCTAAGAATCCAGCAAGGTTTCATACGCATTTCAGTTGATTTATGCTTTAAAATTGTTATTCATTTACAAGTTCCCACATTTGTACTGCCCAGACAGGATGAATTTGACAACCTGTGAATAATGGAAAAAAGAAGAAAATCAAGTTACCAAACAAATTATTTTCCCTTTGGGCCATGTGCACCCCATAAGATACCTTGGATACAGCACTTACATCACAGAAAAATTTACTTAGGATTAGCAGAAAATAATTTACTGGTTGCCATCTAGTCTTTAAAAGTCCTTTTTAAAAAATTAACCTATTCAAAGAGTTCCCAGAGGAGAAAAATCTTTTAATTCTAATACCTTTGCCCAAAGAAAAAATGGTCAGAAATATTTCTAAACACACTAGTGAAGAAGAGCTCCCTTGAGTACAACCATGATTTTTAATGCCTTAAAGCATGTCTTGGTCTGAACACCATACCTTCAGGTCATATTCAAATTACACACCTTTGGGTCATAGTCCAATCCTACACACACATACACACACACTCTGCACCACCCATTTCTCCCATTTCCTCCTGTAACCAGAAAATGGAATGTTTTCGCGCAACCACGCACACCCTTCCATTTGCATAAAACTAATGGCTTTAACTCACTAAAGAAGCACAAGAACATCATCAGGGCTGAAATTAGTCAAAATGAATAAAAGTTGTTAAGACAAAAATAAACCTTAAATTATAATATAACTTGGCCTGGATCAACAGCCACCATGTTAAAATAAATATCAATATCACATAATTAAATACAGGTGACCTAGAAACACCCAACTTACAAATATCCTGTACGTGGGAACAGCCAACCCAAGTGAGTCGGACCAGGACTAGGGCAGGCTCTCCCCAGGTCTGAAGGCGGGAGAAGGATTCCTTGGTCTCTTCCTGCTGGATGCCGGTGCTGGTAGTGATTAGAGTAGAAGGGAGAAATGGGCAGCCATGGTTCTCAAGCCACCACAGTATTCCCTTCCCACCACGCTCACCGAGGAATCCATTTCCCATAAATGTTACAAAGAGTGCCTTGGTTCCCAGGCGGGTCCATCAGAAGTCCGCTGGGCCCACAGGGCAGCTGGAACTGTGCTATTAATACTAGGCTGACTTCCCACTTGGAAGCCAACTCTAGCCCTGACAGTGTTCATCAGTTCTGTTATGGTTAAATGGATTTGTGGGCGGTCCTGGGAGCCTGCCAGTTAGAACATCCTTTCTGTGGGAAAATTCCTGCCGAGGCCAAACAGCTCACTGACAAACACGGTTGTAGACCACACGTTGGGAGACCCTTAGGCATTGACAAATCAATCCTCACCTTTCCCTTCTGGAAGTGCTTGGGTGATCCTTATAGTCAAGCGTCGCACGGATAAACCTACGGCGGGCACAACACTTGGCACCTGGCCATGGTGACTAATAGGTATATTTTACTGTCATCATTAACACAGTAACAGGTCTACCTCCTCCCTGACACACATACACATGTACACTCATTAGGACACTTTAGACCCATCGCATGCGTGCACACGCTCCACCGTGCAATGTTCCATGCGAACATGTTTTCATCTACACAGAAGTGTCTTTGTCTTTTCTTGGGGAAAAATTGAACCACGATCCAGGCTTGAACTGCGTACTTTAGCTGTTGTTTCCTTGCTCTGGGGATTGATTTGTACTTGTTCATCTACATTCTCGACTGGCCCCTCCCCAGGCCAAAAAGACAACTGTAGGACAACCAGCCAAAGCATGGAGATGCTCAGCCATGGGACAGAAAGTGAAAGAGTTGTAATCAAGATTAGACCTGGGGCCTGAGTAACATCATGTTCAAATCAACCGAGAGACTCTCTATTGCATAATAGGTCCTCTTGGATTAGTGAAACTTACACGTGCAAAGGATACTGTTCTCATCAATGGCAAAGACAGTTTAGTAAAAGTTGATGAATTACAAATCTGAATCAATTCTACACACATACACGGAGCTAACAACACAGCAGAGGAGATGTTGGACGATTTCATTAGCAGACTGTACTCTGCTAGGAGATGAAAAATATTCACTGCCTCGGAGCCTTAAAAATGCACACTGTTAACACGTCCCAGGGACACAATGGTGGTGCTGAAGCAGGTACATTCAATATACCTTCAGTTTTTGCAGCCGAAGAAGACAGAGCTGTGTTATTTACTTAAAGACAGCACAGGAACCACAGGAGACCACAGCGGTCCATGGAAGAGCAGAGGGTTTCCCAAATCCGATGTCTTCTTAAGGTCAGTTGATCAGTCTTTGATCAAAGGGCAAGGGCAGAGACAAGCACCAAGTTCAGTGTAGCGACCCGTCCTCCAGGGAGGGGATCAGAAGAGATTTCAGCACACCTGAATGATCTCCACTACACAGTCATTAATGACACTTCAGCTTTGCTCTTACATCTTTCTTACTTGATCATCCCCAAGGATAAAATATTCTCGAATCCATGGGGAATCTGAAATGAAGTAAGAGCAGATCTGGGCTTATTCTTAAAATAAATGCCTGAGAATGATCTTTTAGTTGGTATATAATATATGTAGATATAAATAAATATTTGTATACTATGTATATATACCATGTTCACCTAGACTGATGTGTGTATATATATATATATATATATATATATATATATATACTGTGCATATGTGCATAGGTACATGCTGCTTTTGCCCACAATATGGATGCTAACTGACCTTTAAAAATGCCTTCAAAGTGGACTATTGAGTTCAAGCATACTCAGGACCATATCCATCTGTGGGCAGCTAATCAGAAATTACTGCCCCACTAACAGGTTTCCAAACTGAAAGTGAGATGCAAGTGTGCACACCTGCATCAGTTGTTGAAAGTATTATCCTTTACACTACTGCAGAAGTGTCAACACGAATCCACCCTCTGGAGTGGCCACAGCTCCTTGGACTGCTCAGTCTGATCAACACACAGAGGTAAGCCCCAGAAAGAAAGTGTTCCCTAATAGGCATTTGGAAAGAAGGCAAAAAATAATTTCCCCATCCACATTAGGTAAACCTGTATGGTGCTGCGGAAACAGAAAAAGGTATTAATTCCACATAGTGCTCTCTCCCAGGCAAAAGCATTTTAAAATAAAAACAGCCTTTAAAAAAGTTCTAATTTCAATTCACCCTGAGAACCAAACTTCTTCCTTTCAGGGAATTTACCAGTTTTGACCAGTGTTCAGAAGTCTTTAGCGCTGATACATTGGCTGGGGTGCACCTGCCTGACCAGAAGCAATCTGTCTTGCTCAACCGTAATGCTATACCATACTCAAAACGAAACAAGACAAAATTAAACACCAGAAAAAAAAAAAAAGAAGAAGAAGGATGGCGGATATGTTAATCTGGGCTAAATTGTCCCAAAGGCCACACCTATTTCTTGGTAGTTGATCAAACCCAGTTTAGGATAAGGAGTCTGAATACGTGGCAAGCAGCCCGAATGAATTTGTGCCAGGTCCCACCTTGTTTCAATTCCTTCTTCCCTAATTGCTCCACTTCCTCTCAGACTTTCTGGTCACTCTCCTTGACCCCATCATTGGAGAGGGTGTGTCCATAAAGTGGGTGCAGTCATATTCTAGACAAGTCACTGCCTGGGGTTTCTAATGAGCCAATAATATTCTGTGACTGCATCAGGCAAACTTTTCATGCAGAGATGCTCAGAATACCTGAAAAGATAGAGAAGCTAACTTTTTATTGTTGCCAAGCTAACAAGACAGGTTGGATTTTTGGTGCCTGATGGCTAATAAATGGTTATATGTATGGAAGAATTTGGTCTTTCATAAAACCTGATAGGGATATGGTGGAACAGTAGTTAACGTTTACCACCTTGCACTTCTTTAATGGTTTCCATTATCTACCAAAGACAGCCTAATAGTTGTGAATGTCCAAACTAGTGGGGGTCCAGGGTCAGTGTGCAACATCTATCCTACAAGCTCACTCTCATGATTAAATGAAATATATACACATATTTTTTCACCACCACCACCACCACCATCATGATCATCATCATCCTTTAATGGGAAATAAGGACTACTCATACATACTCACTACACCACAGAATTTTAGTTAGGAAGGGAATGTGATCTACGATAGAGTAAACTCAAAGGTAAACATAGGAATCGACAGTTCTTTTATATAGAAGGATGTCCCAATAGTTCCTCAGCCTCAATATATTTTTCCTCAACAGACCATCTATCTCCACTTTTCTCCCATTACCAAGGAGCCCGAAGGTTTACATAAATGACCAGTTTCAGTGAAGTACTGGGCAAATCTTTCTGGAACCTTTGTGGACCAGACAGTAAAATGTAGCAGAAATGGTTGTACATTCATGTGAACTTAAGAATTAATTAACCCGGGCACCAGGGTGGCTCAGCCGGTTAAGTGTCTGACTCTTCATTTCTGCTCAGGTCATGATCTCAGGGTCGTGAGATCGAGCCCCAAGTCAGGCTTAAGATGATTCTCTCTCCTCCTCCCCCTGTCCCTCCCTACCCACCCCCTCCCCCGCTCTCTCGCGCTCTCTGTCTCAAAAAAAAAAAAAAGGAAAGAACTAATTAACAAAGAGGGCAAAACTACAATGGCAGACACTTGGCCCCAGCTTGCTCAACAACTTCATCAAAAACTGACATAAAAGTCTAGATCATGCTTATCAAATTTGCAGATGGCACTAAGCTAGGAAAAATAGGTAATAAGAGAGAATTAGGGTTTTAAAATATAGTTTAAGTTTACATATAATAATTTAATTAGCTCAAATGTTTAGAATGAGACTAAAACAAAAAGATTCAAAAAATTAGAGAGAAGTTTGCATTTAAATTATAACAAAATTAATCAGAGATAGAGAAGTGACTTGAGGAATAGGTAGAGCTCTTTGTCCACTAAGCTCAAAGGAAATCTGACCAAAGTGCTAAACCAGGTAAAGGAAACTTAGGCTGCATGAGAAGAACTTGAGAATCCAACTCAAGAAAAGTGATAATGCCCTAGGTTCCACCCAGACCACGATACTCCTGGAGCAGCAAACTGTTTCAGAGGCCACACCTTTGAAAGACACTGATGCATCCAGCAAGCCCTGAATAGGGTAGTGTGGATAGGAGGGGAAGTTTCTGGAAAGTCATTTAACAAAACTTTGAAGTCCACAAAAGGAATTAAGGCTGTTTAGGCTGCCTGGGGTTGGGATAACAGAAATGTGGGATAACAGAAATGCTGACTGGCCAGCAGGTAAATTCAGTAGTAGATCTGGCCTATCTTTTTTTTTTTTAATTTAATTTTATTATGTTATATTAATCACCATACATTACATCATTAGTTTTTGATGCAGTGATCCATGATTCATTGTTTGCCTATAACACCCAGTGCTCCATTCAATACGTGCCCTCTTTAATACCCATCACCGGGCTAACCCATCCCCCCACCCCTCACCCCCAGAACCCTCAGTTTGTTTCTCAGAGTCCATAGTCTCTCATGGTTCGTCTCCCCCTCCGATTCCCCCCCCCCTTCGTTTTTCCCTTCCTACTATCTTCTTTTTTTTTTTCTAACTCATTTTATGAGGCCAGCATTACCTTGATCCCAAAACCAGACAAAGACCCCAACAAAAAGGAGAATTACAGACCAATATCCCTGATGAACATGGATGCAAAAATTCTCACCAAAATACTAGCCAACAGGATCCAACAGTACATTAAAAGGATTATTCACCACGACCAAGTGGGATTTATTCCTGGGCTGCAAGGTTGGTTCAACATCCGCAAATCAATCAATGTGATACAATACATTAATAGAAGAAATAACAAGAACCATATGATCCCCTCAATAGATATAGATCTGGCCTCTCTTTCAAGAGAGAAGATTTCAAATGACTGAATGGGAATTCCGGGGAGTAGGCCCAGCCTTTCCCAAGGAGATCCTTCCTAAAGAAAACATTTACCCAACCATAAGTGACTTAGGGGTAAGGGGACTCTTAACACTCAGAGGCTCGTGCAGATAACCATTGGCTCATCCATCCTCAACGTGGAGCAAAAGATTCCTGCTTTGGGGGAGAGGCCAAACATATGACCTTTGAGGTCCCACCACTGTGATTCAATTCTCCTACATTACTTCTGACGACAGATAGGAAGAAGAGGCAGGGGTTCATTAAGGGAGAAGGAGATGCTTAGAAAGGGGAGACACGAAGTTTACCGATGGCTCTGGGTGGCTAAGGAGTGTAGCAGGTGGCAGAGTCTCCTTGATAAATAGATCCATGCTAATTAAATAATAAAGGCCCAAACCAAACTTTAGAAGTTCACTTAAGGCTGATCCTATTCTGAAGACAGTTTTGCCAGCACCCTATACGCTATCCACACCCTCTGAAGAATGGGATGATGCCTCACGCTTCTTCACGTCGGCCCCAACAGCTTAGCTACGGGGCATGCAGCCGGTGCTCCCCAGCCCCTTGCTGCTCGGTTAACCTTCGACTCTTTCTCCAGGGGATTCAGGTTAAAGAATGAAGAATGATTCACCCACAGTGGAAAGTCTAGTTAGGCCAAGTGGATATTTGCTTGACTGCTTTCACTAGGGTAAACGATCCTAACCTAATTGGAAGTATTTGGACGTCAGAGTGATAAAAACATGGTTTGGGCTATTTTGTGGCAAAATATCATAGTAGTAGTAGTGGGTCAACATGGGTTTTCTTCTTAAATCTTTCAATCGCTGGTCATTTTTTTAACTTGTCTTTTCAAAAATATTATACTTTTCTGATATCTGATGGGACATTAATGAATTTTGTTAGACCGTACTTCAATACTATAATGATTCGATATCATTATTTGATATAATGTTGTAAGATACATAGCATATGTTGTATTTTAATATAATATAGGTACCTTTTAATAACTAACAAAACTCTCTAGAAGATTTATATCCATCTAATCACTATACAGTTAAATTACAACAAAGCAACTTGAGAATCTGTCACGTCATTAAATAACACAAGACATCCACATTGCCTTGACCCAGAAACGAGGAAAACGATGCTACAGAGTTAAAGTCAGGTGAGAACATTATTGTAGGGCATACTGGCTGAAGGGAGCACATTTTCAAATATCTGCTTTACCTCTTTATTGCTCTTGGTTATGCACTTAGTCCTAACTGAGTCCGTGGCTCCGGTTAATTCATTTTCACCTTTTATTGCTGGGGAATTTCATCACAGCTCTATGACCTGCCAGTAGGTGAGTCTTCGGGTCAACTGAGAATACCACGGCCTTTGCTCCTGCAGCCTCTGAGCATTGCATTGTAGATTTTAATTACCGTGGTGCTGTGCTTATGAACCACCCCCAAACTGCACTGAACTGGGAAGTCATTTTCTTCTAGTTACCTTTTAAATTAATATCAAAATGACAGACACATACACAATGCATCATTCTTTACAGACACCGGTTCATCACTGGACTTAATCACTTCCAGAGCAATGCAGATGGATGAAATCCAGGGGGCTCTGATTCACAGGATTCCTGGTTTTTCTCTCATTCAGTTGGTGGGAAATTCTTTCTCTTTTTAAGTTAGATGAGCGGTGGAGTTAGAGAGATCTGTATCCTACACTCTCATGATTGGGCTCATGCCTTTATTGGGATCCAAATTTGGTATTTTTTTGCTCAGTTGATCAGACTCCTAATTCTACCCATTGCATTCAAATAGCGGCACTATTTTTTTTTCTCCTTCCTTCCCCCAATGTTGCAGCCCTTTTCAAATATGGGGCCTCTCCAGCTGGCTGCACAGATCTGCCTGAGTGACACACAGCATCTCTCTTCTGTGCTAATAAGTCACTTACAGCCCAGGGATCATCTCGGGTATCCTCTAAGTCATTACCAGCGGTATGCTAGGGACAGAGCAACTCTCTCAATAAATCTCTACTGTGTAGGCAGAGGAGCTAGGATTACCAACCAGGTCTGCTTTTGCTCAAACTTGTGTCTTAACTATCACTTCTAAAAAACTGAGATATAATTCACATACCATCAAATTCACCATCTTAAAAGTCTGCAGTCCAGTGGGTTTTAATATGTTCAGAGAGTTGTGCAACCATCACCACAATCAACTTTAAAGCATTTTCACCATTCCAAAAAGACACCCATACCCAATAGCAGTTGTTCCCCACTCTGCTCTTCCCCAGTCCCTGCAACCATGAATTTGCTTTCTGTTTCTATGTATTTGCCTATTCTGGGTACTTCATATAAATGCAATCGTACACTATGGGCCTCTTGCGTCTGCATTCTTTACTTAGCATAATGTTGTCAAGGCTCATCCATGTTGTAGCACTTACCGTTCCTTTTTCTAGCTGAATAATATTCTATTGTATGCATATATTGCATTTGCTTATCTATTCATCGGTTGATGGACATTTTGATTGTTTCCACTTTTTGGCTACTACAAATAATGTTGCCATAAACATTCCTGTGCATGTTTCTGTGCGGATATAGGTTTTCATTTCTCTTAGGAAGACATCTAGGAATGGAATTTCTAGGTCGTATAACTCTATTCTTAACTAGAGCTTAATTGTTTTCCTCAGGTGGCCGCAAGTGATCTCAATTGTGTAAATTCTCCTACACCTTGACTCCACACCTTTTTATAATAGAAAACCCAGTGTGGGACATTTCATTCTATTATTCTATTTTATCACCATAAAGGCCATCCATTCATGTCTATGAACAGTTCAACGCAAAGACCTACAGAAAGTCAAAATTAAATTTGAGGCATTTATCTTCTTAAAAAGAAATACATCTTATTTAGAACTCTATAGATAACGGAATGGGTACATTCTCCATTGATTAATAATACTTTCTTACAGTAGTATCTGCCATAGCATTTCCTTAAGAGAGCAAACACTTCCGGTACTCTGTATGATCCATCATTTCTTCCTTCTGTGAGTGTCAAGTCCTTCGACGGGTAATGGCATCAGTCTACAGAGAAATCTTGTAGGGTCACATCCATCTTCCATGAGACAATTGACCCAACCTGAATTAGTGATGTCAGAAAAACCTGACTTTTTATATGCAACTTTTTTTTTTTTTTTACATTTGGGAACACTTAATTACTCAGAATAACAAAAGAATAAACTTCATTCGATAGTAAGAGGAACTTATTTATAATCAACAAATTAATTCTGTAAATGGCCCCCAAGGAAGATTAAATGTAATCAGGCTTGCCCATAAGTCCTGTCAATATAACCTCCAAATCATATTTAAACCTATAATAAAAGACTAATCCATTCAGTACCAAACTTCCTACCACCAGATTCCAGTGTATTCAAAATTCCTAATCATCTTAGCACAAGCATTATTAAACACTATAATTTTACACTGTATTGCTTCACACTTAGAAAAATATCCCCTCCCTTGTCTTCTGAGAAGATGCTTCCCAGGGATCTTGTAGATTTCAGATTTGTTTTCTTTCTCCTGCCTCGCAGCATCAGTGAGACCATTCTGTAAAATCTGTGATCAATCAATCACATAGATAAAATTTGCCTTTGGATCTTATGCAAACGCTATCCACAAACACAAAATGTTTTCCCCACCTTTTCAGTTGACTAAGAGAACTTGATCTAGATACAGACATACAATAACAAAAGCACTATTGCCCTCTGCTACTTCACTTTGAAGGCCCTCTTAAAACAAGAAGAGAAAGATAAAAAACCATATAAAAGAAAGCTGAGTTACAGGATTTTTCCAGCAGTATCATTCTTACTGGTTTTGCTTGTTTGAGATGGCTACCGAGTTCCACAAATTGCTAATGAGGCCCCCACCCTTGAGATCCACGTGCCATGCCGTATCCCCAAACGGAGCCGCAGTATGTGAAGGGAAGTAAAACTTCGAGGGTCAGCACCAGGATGGTGTTGACAAAGAAACCCACGTGCACGGTGCAGTGCAGACTGTTTTCCAAATGACCTCAATCTTTAGAAAGCCCACAAACATACAACTGGGTTGGCTTCCTCCTACCACTTGAAACAATCCCAGTTCACCTCACCCCCCACCCGGCCCCCTCCCCGCTCATGTGCTAGGCAAATACTTGCCATTTCAACATTTCTTACATTACTACCCATGGCCAAGTGTGTAAGTCTGAAGCGGTCTGCTCTGCCTGCTGTTTTTCCATGTGAGTGTAGCATCATCTATAGGCGGATGATCCCCTCCAGTGAGGAAGGAACTGCTAACCATTTGTATCTTGGTAAGAGGGAAGCCATGAAGCAATAGCTGTTTAAGAGTTGGGGTGCCATCTCCCAGATTTGAATGAATTTCCTTTGTAATATCAGTGACAAATTGTCAACTAAACTCAGCTGGTAAAGATAAGTCCACCGAACTTGCTCTTAGATAACCTGAGCTGGAATTTCTCTTCTACCAATAACGAGCCATGTGACCTTGGGAAAGCTACTTAACTTGGTGAGCAGCCTCTGTTAGTTGCCTATCCAGCAGTCATTTCCCCTTCCCTCCTCCTTCCAAATAGAGGTCTGACGTTCGTTAGCCTTTCAACCTTCCCCCGTGTGACGAGGGGTACATGACCCATCCCTGGTTCCAATGAGAGAGCCTCATTATTTTTAGTCAGTGTGGTTATGCCCTTACATCTGCCAGGACTGTTATCGGGAGGGAAATGGACATCAGATTAAGTTCAGTTGCATAACAATCACAAAAAGAGCAAGAAATAAAAATAACAGTGGCTTTAAATAAGATGCAAGTACAAATCCCTGGTGGAGAAAGAAGCCGGGTGGCAGGCACCCTGGAGCACCACAATGCCACCAGGGAGGAGGCTCCCAACAACTTACTTGTCTGTCAGTTTGCTGTGCTACCTCGGGTCCAACAAGGCTGCTCGAGCTCTGGAAAACGTATCTGTCCTCCAGCCAACAGGAAGCCCTCGTCGGTCACATGGCCACAATTAGCTGTACGGGAGGCAGTGCGAGGCAGGCCGGGAGAGGGGCAGCAACCAACAGTCATTGCCACAGCAGGCAACCCAATTCCAGCCAATGAGATATGAAGATTCGAGGGAAGTCCCCTGCTAAGGAGGAGAAAGGAAGACGTAGCCTGTACTTCTCTCTCTGGTCCCAATCTGATAGCACGTGACGTTTGGAATTGATGTGGCCATCTTATTACCAACCAGCCATCTTGAAAGCCAACAAATAGAGCAGGACAGAGCCTGCACAGAGAAAGACCTGCCATCCTAATATTTTGTACATGGATCTTAACACCACTCTGGATTTCTTATGATGTCAGACTGCAATTTCATTGCTCTTTAATTCTGTTGGAGGGGGGAGTATTCTATTACTTGTAGCTGAATGCTTCCTAATCCATTCCACCCATCCAACAGGACTTCCAAAGTCAAAGACAGTTATTTCTCCTCTTGGTCTGTATTTTCACAAGCTAAGAATTCGAGAGACATAAAAGACCAAACAGCTCTTATTTTAATCACTATAATCAAAATATACCTTGGTTACTATTGGTTTTATTTAAAAAGGAATGCAAAAAAAACCATACTGTACACTCGTTTACTCAGGTATTCAAATATTTCCTGAAAAGCATAACAGTTTTAAAATCCTGGCTACACCATTTCTGGCACTGTGATCTAGTGCAAGTAATTTAATCTGTGAGAGCCATAGTTTCCTTATATGAAAAGAAAGGAAAAATACCATCACTTTTTAGGAGTGTGTGAAGTTCAGAACTATATGTAAATGACATAATGTCAGATATATACTAGGTGCTCAGTAACTGGAAACTATCATGCCATAGGCAGCCACTGACGATGCAAAGATGAAATTAGATCTGGTTCAAAGTTGCATTCCTTTCTTTCCTTCCTTCATTCATTTATACATATATGCACCCATAAATACATATTCCACCTACTTCCAGAAGGCACTGAAAGAAGGCAAAAGGAAACATCATAGCAATGTTTTAAGTTCTAGAATAAAGTGTATATACCAAGGAATTACGAGTAGTCAGAGAAAAAGCAGAAACCAGGAGGCAAAAGATGACACAAATGAACAGAAGCCATGAGGGAAAGAGAAGGAAAGTTAAGAGAAGGTATTTGAGACTAGAGAGAAGGAATGGGTAAAGAAGAGAGGCAGGATTGAGGGAGGAAGGTATGACGTGGGTCAGGCGTGGGGAGGAGAGAGACTAAAACAGAGAGTGAGCCAAATTGAGTCTCCAGCCTGGTAAATGTCTAGCATTGCTGAAGACCCATATTTTGCACAGTGATGAGTTCCTTCTGAGTCTTGCCTGGAGTAGGGCGCCAGTTCTCCCAAGGACTAAGATGTTTTTCTCCTCTTCACATTCCTTCCCTTGTAACTTCATAATGAATTCTTCCTATCTGAAACAATCAAGCATGTCTCTGTTCCTTGCAACACAAAAGATCCTAAAACCAAGTAAACGGTAGCTGAAGCCATGGACTTGGAAACAGGGTGAAAGGAATGTGTATACAGTGATAAGGGAAGAGGGCTAAGATGGAAATGTGTTTAAAGAGCAGAAGAAGGAAAAGATGCCTGCAGAGTAGGTCAAGAGGTAGTACTCGGAGACATCCAGAGAAATAAAGGAGTTGTGCGAAATGGAGGAAAAGAGGTTGCCAGGAAGAAACAGGGTTGGATTCAAAGGCCACCAAATTTAAATGCAATTAAGGGCTCACCTTCCTGAATTTGGTAATGAGATCTTCTATAACCTTGAATAAAAGAGATTCAAGAGTGATGGTGTGAAAGTCAGGGGCAGAGGGCTGAGGAGTGAATAGAGATGAGTATGTAAAGTAGCTTTGAGTGTAAATTATCCTTATGTGAGGTTTAGCTGAAAAAGATAGAAGAGACGGCTTTCAGGAGGGGTTTGCTCAAGGAGGAGTTTTGACATGAGGAAATAATTGAGGGTGTAGAGAAGCTGAAGCTGGCATAGAGTAAGATGATACTATTTGCAGTGGACCCTGAGGAAGCACAATTGCATGGGATTTGGACAGGAGGACAGATGACTTTACCTCACAGATAGAAGAAGAGGGGTCTGTGTTGCTTATTTGACTTTCATATGTGACAGATCTTTTACCACAGGACAAATTGACCCAGTACTTTCATATGGAACTAGCTATAAGAAAGGAATAGTTCAAGTTTGGTTTTTTTTTTTTTTAAGGATTTCATGTTTACTTTTATTTTTTAAAAAGATTTTATTTACTTATTTGGGAGAGAGAGCATGCGCGTGCAAGAGAGAGCATGAGCAGGGGGGAGGGGCAGAAGGAGAGGGAGAAGCAGACTCCCCACTGAGCAGGGAGCCCAATGCAGGACCCAACCTCAGGACCCTGGGATCATGACCTGAGCCAGAGTCAGACGCTTAACCGACTGAGCTACCCAGGCACCCGGAATATTTCAAGTTTTAAATTCGTTTGCTTTAAGCTCACGAAGTAGTATGTGGAAACAATATGGCTGTCTATAATCTGCCAATTATTGTTACTTGCTCTGGATATAAGCCCATCTCGCAAGAGCACTGATGGGGTTGGGTTTCTGGAAGTGACAAATTCTGTAGTTGTGGCTGGCCAATGAATCACCCAGGAAGCTTGAGAGACCAGGATGTTGTTACCTCCAGATCTTGGGGCTTCCAGGCTTCCGCCCTATCAGGCAGGCACATCTGCTTCTCCAAATGAAGGAAACAAAACCAGAATAGAAGAGACAGTTGGCAAAGCCACAAGGTCAATCCTTGCCCTCTCCTTCCTGGTTTCCTGCACTGAGCTAGGATGATCTATGTGAGCTGCTTTGGAGCAATCTTGCACTCTGAGAAAAGAACTGAAATAGGAACCACTAATACTGCTTTCCTTTTTCAGCATCTCTGAAATGCCATCGGATTTGTTTACTTGTCCCACAAATTTTAAATGATTTCCTACTATGTGCTAGAATCTGTTGTAGGCACTGGAGAGGAGTGGTGGTCATACAATCATTTTCCTATGTAGTATACATGGCCATGGGTCTTGCATAAGGTCTAATTATTAATAAGGATTCTTACTGTTTATCTAAACGGATGCATCTGTAAATCTCACTAAGCATATTGCATTACTGTTTACAAAAGATGAGGTTGCTGTTTATTTTTCAGCATGGAAGATGCACATGCTGTACTTGGCATTTATGAGGTACGGCTCAGGGTAGACAAACCCTTAAGATAAATACTCCATCCTACAACCCACAAAAGAGGATGAACTCCAAAGCTTTTATGTGTTCCAAGTTTCATCACGGCCCATTTGGCCTGGGGTTCCATATGGGTCAGAAGATCCACGTGACATATTAGAGAGGGGAAGTAAATTTTGTTATCATCTCAAATGGCATTCTTATCCCTCCTCCAATACTAACTTCCTAACATGCCTTGATGATCACTTTTGGATTCATTTCCATGAGTTTATCTAAAATTGTTTTAGAATTTCTGCATTTAAAAATGTTAGACTATATCACTTTCTTAAAATACAGGTTTAAAAATGGAACAAACATGTTTTCCATTTACGACTCCCACAAGCTTAACTCTTATTCTATAATCATGTTTCTTAATGTATTAAGGGGTATTATCTAGTCCTGTGAAGTTCTATTGTATTATGTCCACCTCTGTATCCTCACAGCCTATAAAATATCTGACAAAGAAGGAGAGGGCTTAATAAATACTGGGGATGAAATAAAATAATTTAATAAACAAGTACTTGTCACCCCATTTTAATCTGTAGGCTTTAAACTTCCCATCTTCCCACCCTCATTTTTTACAGACTAGAGAATCCTAATATTTCCATGGATTCTCACCAAATAAGGCTTAGGTGCTGTAATTGAGTTGACCATATGTCCCAGTTTCCTTAAGGCAGTTTTAGTTTATGCCTAATGTTCCAGTTTCATTATTACTAGTGACCCTTTCCCTTTCAAAGGTATCCCGGTCTGAATGAACCTGTGTCCACCATTCCCTTGGGCTCCCTTGAGCCCCTCTATAATATTCTATACGTGGACTTCAGGGGCCCCCAGTGAATGCTTTCTTGTACATTGCAGTAGTTTCTGTTTGTTTTGTTCCTCAGTCCCCTTCCCAACGATAAAGCGTTTCCGTGGGCCTTTAGACTATTGGGTGTTGGGTAGGAGATGTCTAAGACAAATCTAGGCCAACACTTTTCAAATTTTAACATGCGTATGTATCACCTAGGGCTGCTGTGAAAATTCCAATTGTGTTCAGCAGGTCTGGAATGGAAACACAGATTTTGCATTTTTAACTGGCTCCCAGGTGCTACTGGTAATGCTGGGCTGAGGGCCATACTTTGAGAGTCAAGAGTCCGCAAGTGTCCCTAATTAGCCACAAACTTAAAGACCAGCCATCAGGAGACTGTACCACTTAGTACTTATGAGTGTGTGCTTTGGACACACTCATAAGTACTAGGTCAAATCCTGCCTGTATGACTTCAAGATCTAATAAAGTATTTGATCTCTCCAAGGCGCAATTTTCTTATACATGCGATAGAAAGAATAATATCGATCTCAGGGGAGTAATGTGAGGATGAAATGAGATAATAACTATAAAACAATACTGTCCCTCACCCACTGTGAGTGTTCAAAAATGGTGGTAGTTGAAATTGTCTTCATCATGGTCATTAAACTGCAGCACACATTCTTCTCCCTTCTACTCTGTGCAGCATTTCCCTGCCACTTCTCCCATTTTATTCAAAGCTTAACATCAGAGGGTACTTGTTCAGGGAAACATCAGAGGGTAATGAGCCATATTTTGAACAGGGCCTTAAAAAAGGACACTTGGGCATACCAGATTATCCCGTGGTCAGTACACGCAAGACTAGCAATCAGGGTTTGGACAGAGCCACAGGAAAGGCAGGAAGACACATTTGGTTGAAAGCTGGTGATTAACTCTAGTTCACAGATGTTCAGTTGTCACTTGGGCGAATTGAGTTTTCAGGGCTGTGGCTGCCTCCCCGAGTTTGCATGGGTCTGTAACGGCAGCCAGGAACAGGTACTGTTCAACTGCACATACTCGTCTAAAACCCAGTATCACCAGCAGAAGAAACAGAGTGACTATTAGAAAAATAGGCAGGTTGAACAAACAAACTCTTCAAACTGGGTCTCATTTTAAGCTTTGTCTCCTCTTTTTCCTAACTGGGTATCAGGAGGCAAAATTCCAAGTACTTCAGTTTCACTTTCTTTCCTTTAGGCTTTCAAAAGCCACATAACCCGAACCTTTGTTTTAGCTATCATAAACTGATAGGATTGAAATAGCATTTTGTAAACAAAACCTGCTATTTAAATCTCTGGGGTCACAATCATTGTTGTGGTCATCAAAATTATTATCCTCTTCCTCATCTTTAAGGTCCTCTCCAGCTATAAACATTTCTCTTTCCTCTGATGTCAGTCCTAATGCAGGACCAGTGTTCTCTCTCTGATGCAGAGTCAACAATGGAAGGGGAAAAATGAGATCAGACCTTAGATAATTTTCTCACTGGAAAATTACGGTCATTGCAAAACGAGACGTTGAGTTTGGAGTCCCAACATGCTGTATTTTCACCTCCTACAATTCAAAGCTCACTGTAGATTATAATTTTCCATCAATTCACTTATTAACTTATCAGTTTCACATCTGACTTGACCACAGTACCTATAGCATGAAGAACATAAGAAGATGGCTCTCACAGTAAGAGCTCACAGAACTACCAGAACATGTTTCCTGAGGCCCTATCTACAAGCTAACCTGGCTCCTTTCTGCAACAACTATCCTGGCACCTGGATGGCAGGTCATTTTCAAAGTACATCTAAGTACATTCAAAGTACAATAGAAAATGTGTTCATAACAGAAGATGAGCCCAACTATCAGGCTGCAAAAGAGGGCCTGCTTATTGAGAAAATAAGTAGAAATAATTCATATTTTTTCCACTTGGCACTGACAGATCTCATTTGGGACATAAATCTCAACAATTCCTTAAGATGATCTCCATGAAGACAGGGAGAGAAATCTCCAACACATTTCCATTATCTGATTGGAGAGATGGTGCCAAGGGGTAGCCAGGACACAGGCAGCATCAACATGAACATGGTGTTTCTCTGACCAAAGTGGTTCTATAGGCACACAGCTGTTTCTCCTTTAAGCCAGAGTTGACAGACTATGACCCACAGACCAAATCCAGCCCATTGCCTGTTAGTGTAAATAAAGTTTTATTGGAACTAACCATGCATATTCATTGATGTATTGTTTATGTCTGGTTTTTTTTTTAAGATTTTATTTATTTATTTGAGACAGAGAGAATGAGATACAGAGAGCATGAGAGGGAGGAGGGTCAGAGGGAGAAGCAGACTCCCCGCTGAGCAGGGAGCCCGATGCGGGACTTGATCCCAGGGCCCTGGGATCATGACCTGAGCCGAAGGCAGTCGCTTAACCAACTGAGCCACCCAGGCACCCTGTTTATGTCTGTTTTTGTGCTAAGACAGCAGAGTTGTAACACAGACCATACGGCCAGCAAAACCTAAATATTTACAATCTGGTCCTAACTAAAATACTATGTACTTCACACACACACACACACACACACACACACAACCAAAAACAACAAAAAAACCCAAGCTCTCCCTGACAAATAATTGATTTAGTTTGAAGAATTCATATATCTCTTTAATAATTTAAAATAATTATAAGCCTTGGGGCGCCTGGGTGGCTTAGTTGGTTAAGCGGCTGCCTTCGGCTCAGGTCATGATCCCAGGGTCCTGGGATTGAGCCCCGCATCGGGCTCCCTGCTCAGCGGGGAGCCTGCTTCTCCCTCTCCCTCTGCCTGCCTCTCTGCCTACTTGTTCTCTCTCTCTATCCCTCTGTCAAATAAATAAATAAAATCTTTAAAAAAAATAATTATAAGCCTTCATAAAGATATTAAAAACCTAGCATGAAGAAGCTTTTACTAAAAATTTGTATACCAATATCTCTTTGGTATAGTTAGTCACTAACAAATGAACCAAATATTATTGGTGAGAAAAATAATGCCTTTCTCTTTATTTTTATTATTTTGTTAAGATTTTGTTTATTTATTTGACAGAGAGAGAGACAGAGAGAGAGGGAACACAAGCAGGGGGAGTGGGAGGGGAGGAAGCAGGCTTCCCGCCGAGCAGGGAGCCCGATGCGGGGCTCGATCCCAGGACCCTGGGCTCATTACCTGAGCCGAAGGCAGACGCTTAACGACTGAGCCACCCAGGTGCCCCAATGCCTTTCTCTTTAATAGTACTTATTATAATAATATCTTTATTAAAGATAATAAAGTTTTACATATTAGAATTCAAGTGGGAAAAGGCAGGTAATACCATAGATATATTACATATATATGAATAACATATTCAATATCTTTGATTTCTACAAATATACAGTGAAGAAAAACTAGTATTTGAGGTTATGCTCATATCCTAAGTATCTGCATAATAACTGGGAATAGACAAGTTCATCCAAAAGACTCCTCTGTTAGTTATATCAGAAATGTCCCTATAAAAGTATAGTATCATCTTAATTTAGATTTAATGTACCTCAATGCAAATGTGTAATTATTTGAGGACCTAGAGCCAATAAGGGGAAATTATATTTAAATTAAGAAGAGGGCTATCCTTGTATCCTGCTTTAGTTAATTATAAGGCATGAATACTTATATCCCATAAAAACAAAAGGAGAGACAAAACCATCTGACATGAATAATTTGCAACTCAGGTCCAGGCTACATTTTGTTTGTTTGTTTGTTTTTTAGAACTAGCCAATATGTTTTTTTTTCATTAATTTTCATGTTTTTACCTAAGTTCCAGTTAGTTAACATAGAGTGCAATATTAGTTTCAGGTGTAGAATTTAGTGATTCATCACTTACATACAACACCCAGTTTTCCTAACAACAAGTACATTCCTTAATCCCCATCACCCATTTAACCCATCCCCCCCACCTCCCCTCTGGTAACCGTAAGTTTGTTCTCTATAGTTAAGAGTCTGTTTTATGGTTTGCCTCTCTCTTTGCCCCCCCATGTTCATTTGTTTTATTTCTTAAATTCCACATATGAGTGAAATCATATGGTGTTTGTCCTTCTCTGACTGACTTATATCGCTCAGCATGATACTCTCTAGCTCCATCCATGTTGTTGTAAATGGCAAGATTTCGTTCTTTTTTATGGCTGAGTAATATCCCATTGTATATATATTCCACATTTTCTTTATCCATTCATCTGTCAATGGACATTTGGGCTACTTTTGAAATATAGTCCTTTATCTCTCCTTTCAAAGACCCTCAAGTATTTGCTATGGTTTTATTTTCACAGCATCTAGATGTGTCATTATAATCAGAGAGAAAATTCAACAAAATTATTTTTCTCAGTAAATGAAGTACATAATTAATATCTATATTATCAGTTTTTTTATTACTTGATGTCAATATGTGAAATTAGACATTTTTTGTATTGCAAATACTATCTGATCAGTGAATCAGTGATTAACTAAGTGGGTAGTGATAAAGAATGATTTTATTTTTAAAAATCTCCATGCTTACTTTAGAGTACCGGTGCCTCATAAATAATAATTAAGAAATTATTAATAACTTAAGTGGAATAATGGTTTACAATTCTGATTATGCTGAAAGGCTAAGGAAAGACTTTGGAAATTCAAAAGCCAAGATAATTGATGTTGCTTTATTCCTTCCTTCCCTATCAGGTACAAAGAAATTACTCAAGAAATGCTTACTATATGGAGATACTAAAATAAAAATTATTTTAAAAAATTATTCATATAAATTCCTAAACATGAAACTAATATAATAATGCCAAATTTTTACATGAATGCTTTCTAATTTTTTCACTTCTATATACTTTAAATTCAATTAATTAACATATATTGTATTATTAACTTCATCAACACTTCTATATATTTCTTATAATTATAATACTAAATATCTGGGGTGCCTGGATGGCTCTGTTGGTTAAGTGTCTGCCTTCAGCTCAGGTCATGATCTCAGGGTCCTAGGGTCAAGCCCTGAGTCAGGCTTCCCACTCAGCTGAGAGCCTGCTTCTCCCTCTCCCTCTGCCCGCCCCCTGTTGCTCGCTCTCATTCTCTCTCTCTCTCTCATATAAATAAATAAATAAAATCTTTAAAAAAAAGAAAAGAATACTAAATCTCTGCCCATCAGTATAAGCTTTTTAAAGAGCTTGTGGTAGGCAATCCTCAATCCCAGGACACACAGACGTTAGATGTTAGTAGGTAAGAAACCAACCCAACAAATTTCTGCTTGGTAAGTAAAATAAGTAAAATGTAAAACAAGAGATTTTGTCTTCTCTACTTTGGGAGAAAAAAAATCACTAGTCCTCTCAAGTTTATAATAAACACACACACACACACACACACACACACACAAAGCAAGACAGCAAGCAAGCGAGAAAGAAAGAAGGAAAAGAAAATGATAACAATGTTTACCCAGATTTCTAAAGCACAAGGGCTAAAATCTGACCCCAAACTTCCTAACTTTTGAAAATTAAATTATTGCATCTGTGGATTTGGAAAATAGAAAGTGTGCATTTCGAGCATATAAATAGCAAAGGAATTGTGCCTTCATTTTGAAAAGTTATTTAAACACACACCAAAAAAGTGACATCCTGAAGGGCACACTTTGAGGATGAAATTTAAGCAAAGGGCACAGATTCAACTTAACCGGCTTTTCTCAATTGGGCCGCACTGGCCTGGGACGACCCAACAGTGGTGAACACGCCTCAGGAACGTGGGCACCAGTGGCGAACTGGATTTGCGATTTCTTTCTTTGGGAGTGGGGCTCTGAATGAGGACGAATAAAACCTAGTCTTTGCACCCAAACCTCTCCTTCCTCTAGGAAACCTACTTGTGCGGATTGGCATTCTATAGAAACAGAAGCACCCGCCCTTCTGATTAATATCCCAGTGTAGAAGCCATTTCTTGCTATTGATTGAGACTGAGCAATTACCTGCCTTGCAGGAGACAGAAAAGAAAATAACAGACCCAAGACCCATAACCCACGGATATGATCCAAAGATAGAAGCACAAGCCCAAGGAGCTATCTCTACAGCTTGGCCTGCTGAGGCCAAGAAGTGGGGTCGCACAAGGGGCCCTTCCTCCTTCACAGAATCACCACAGTCTAGGTGTCTATGGTACCAGGCAGGGAGTGACCCAAGATGGAGCAGTTTTAAAATTCAAAACTGGCTCCAGGAGGACCGTCGCTTAGTTGACCAGGCACCTGGGAGCCGCTATTTAGACCTTAAGGAGGCCAGTCTCTAGGTAGAGATTCAGTCTCTCTGGCCTTCCGGGCATTCCAAAGGGGCTTGGTGTCTCCAAAAGTACACCTATAAAATATTTCCAGCATTACAAAAATTTCTATCAGACGATGCTGTGTATCTAGATGCTATATAAATGGAAAGTGTCAGCTTTTTAAACTTCCCTCTTCAAAACTGATCTGCAGTGATCTCTTCTCTCAATTCCCCAGAAGTGGGCAACCTAATCCCATCTTTGGAGCTATGGTTTCCATGGATAATCATATGTTTGCTTAGTCAAATTGCAAAACCAAACAAATTTGAAAAAGCATATCTTCCCTGGAATGTGTTCATTTCTACTTACTCATGGCTATGTGTAGGAATTTAAACTAAAATCTGTTTTTCACATTAACAGACAAAGGGGGCTTTGTCTGACTATCTCAATTGCCTTCCCACACAGGAACCTAAGTGATACCAAGCTGTTACAATGGTTGACTCATCCTCTAAATATCAGCTCCCCCATTATGTCATATCTCTGATTAAAGATCACCTTGTGAGAAAGCTTCCCTTACCCTCTGAGCAGCTCCAGCCTGCTGTCTGTCCTCTTATCTATCTTATTAGACCTGGCATGCTAGAAACTTATCCATCGTCACTCCCCATTCCACAATGTCATCTCTAGGGAAAGAAGTCTTTTATTTTACTTACTGACATAGCCATTGTGCCTAGAATAGTCTTTTGGTTTTGTTCACCTTGTGTATGCTCATACTTTTAGAATGAATTTGTCAATGGAACCTTCTGAAAATGAAACTTTTGTGCGTGTGCCCTTCTCTGGAGAGGGCACATTTAACTATTTATGGCTGTTTTGAACTTGTTTTATCTTCCTGTTCTCTTCTAATTTCATTTTCTTATCACTTGCTTTCCTTTGAGCCCACTTGGTCTCCAGTTTTACACAGCATTGACCCAATCTCTCTGTCCTTCTTCAACTTCCCCTCCTAACCCTCACTCTCATCCAGAGAATTCTTATCTCCATATCTTATTTCTGGAGAGGAAAGGCCTAATTTAGATCTTATTCCATCTGGATTCCGTCTGCGGCCTAATAAGACTAGGAACGTCAGTTGTACATGTATGTGTAAAGCCGTTCCGTTATCAGTAACATTGTTATTGGCAACGTCCATAAATGAAAGTTCTGCGACTGATAAAATGCTCACTGTACTAGAATCATATAAAATAAACAAGCACAAACTGAGAAAGCAATGACATGGGGAATGTTTATATTTTAAAGGCTTGTTGTTGTAAACGTAGGAAGATGTACAACCAAAAAGAATTTAATCCACACTTAAATCATTTAGTCACTCCAAATTCTATTCTGACCCTTCTTATTGGACAAACGTGTATATTTACGTATGTGTAATCAATGACTACGTACATTTTGTCCATCAAGGTTTTCCTAAGAGATCTGAGCAGGAGTTCCAGAAGGTCAAGTTTGGATGTGGCACTTGGGGCTTTCCAAGGCAGACCTGTACAAGCCTAGGTTGTGATTAACGGCACGGATGCCTTCGCCCTGCTCCAGCTGCTTCCCCTCCTTCCCTGTTTGCTAAGATATGAGCCGCACAGCCAGGGCTGAAGGAGCCACAAAAGTGAAACCATGTGTATGCATGGAGATAAGAATTCTCTGGATGAGAGTGAGGGTTAGGAGGGGAAGTTGAAGAAGGACAGAGAGATTGGGTCAATGCTGTGTAAAACTGGAGACCAAGTGGGCTCAAAGGAAAGCAAGTGATAAGAAAATGAAATTAGAAGAGAACAGGAAGATAAAACAAGTTCAAAACAGCCATAAATAGTTAAATGAGTAAGAAACACAAGCAAAATGGTAAGGGGGGGGGGAGGGAACAAGAATTGTAATAATGAAGGAAAAAAGAAACATGTAGCAAAGGCAAAAGAGAATGTAAAAATGGGATAAACAGGGATATATCATGAAAAAAGAAAACCAAACAAGGATATAAGTAGAGAAGGGAGAAAATAAAGAGACGGTCATGTGCACACACTCACAAACATGGTGGAGTGGAGTCGGGGGAGAGCCATGCCCAAAACTCATCGATTAACTGCCATGGTGTGGTGAACGCAGTAACTGCCCCCCAAAGAGGCCCACACACTAACCCCTGGAGCCTGTAACCAAGTTACCCTACACAATGAAGGGGACTTTAAAGATGTGATTCAGCGTATGGACCTGGAGAGGGCGAGAGAGTATCTGGGATTATCGGGGGGGGGGGGGGGGGGGGGGCGCACATCTCATCCCTTGGGTCTTTAGAGCCAGAATCTTCCCCAGCCCAGGGTCCGTCAGAGGGAGAGTGAGATGTAACACTGTTACTTTGCTGACTTTGAGCCCCAAATTCCTGTTATCTTCTCCCACTTCTTGCCTTGCCTTCAACCTTGGTCCCTGCCTCACCTGAAGCTCCAACGTCCAGCACTAAAATCATGTTAAGACCATCTTCATTTAAGAGTGAAAAGAAGGAAACAAATATTTCAAATACCTGAAATCTCAGAAACAAAAACAAAAACAAAACCAGTTGATCAGAGAAGTGAAAGTATGTTGAAGCATGCCTTTTGTTGTTAAGGATCCTGAAGGTGAGCTTAAAAAGGACTCAAAGCCCTCGCTTCTCATTTTGGCCCTGTCACTTACTAGATGGTGTGATCCTGGTAAATCCTTCAATCTCTTTCTTCTGTAAACTGATGCTAATAATGTTTTCTTGCCCTCCCCACCTCACAGGGCAGGAATAGTTAATATGACTGTTATATAACAGAGCCTATAAACTCTACAGCCCTGGACAAATGTAAAAGCTTGCTACTAATCATTGGGTCTAGATCATTCACTGTCCTATTGTCTTAAATTATAATATTCAGAGCCACTATACCTTTACTGGAGATCACTAAGCATTGCTAATATTCCTGCCTTCCAAACTCGACACAGATGAGTTGTTGATCTCCAATGAATTACTTAAGGATTGAGGGGAAAATGCCCTCGATTAAAAAAAAAAAAAAAAAGTCAGTGATTCTTTTTAGTCAAACAAGAAAATATCCACCTATCTTTCTAATACATCTGGGATTCCATAAATTATCTTTCATAAGACATGTCCCATCTGAATACAAGTGACCTAAAGCCATGTCTCCTGTCCTGGTGCTCATGATAAATTTCATTTTTCATGTTGGAGAGCCTTTGAGCATATAAGACACTAAAAACCTTGTGGAGAAGTCCTATTTCACTAACACGATACCTCCCACCCAATGTGCTGTTTTGATACTGGAGCCAGGACCAAAGCAGACAAGAGCTCTTAACAATATTCCGGGTTTTTCTTTACTCTTTACTTGGACTCCCTGGCATTGTCTCTTAGTGGCTGTTGCGTTTGGCATAGGAAAAGATAAAGTATCCCAGAATCCAGAGGCTACTGGAACCCTTCAAAGATGACCAGGAGGAATCCACAAACAAATTACCTTCTGGAAGAGCATACGATTCTCTGAATTCTCACCAGAAATACAAATACATGCATGAGATGTACCAAATCAAATCCTTTAACAACAAATGGCAATATTTATTCCTTGAGGTCCTTGAAAACAAGATGACAGAAATGCCTCCACTTATTTGTCTGTCATTTAGGGGCCTGAACTATCCAGAATATAATCTTAAATCTGGAAGTAAACCCGAGGCTTTCCAATGAACTTTCCTGTGAGGATCGGTAAGTTCTGAGACACACAACCCGCGCCGCCGCCCCCCGCCCCCCGCCCCTCCGGCCAGAGTTGATGAGTTTCATATTGTGTTTACAACTAAGGTTATTTAATGAGCATGGCTATCTGGTTTCCTGTGACAGCCTTAAATTTGGCCCTCAGAGCCAAGAGGCTGGAGGACAGTGATGGATAAAGGGAAAGGAGAAAACCAGTTAGAGTAGCTGGAGTGTCCAGGGCCACTGGGACTAGGCAAACTTTCCGACACGTCTCGGGGCTCCCTGAAGGCCTCCCCGTTTCAGCAGAGTTCCTTTGCAAGTAACGGCCACGGTGGAGAATCAGGTGCACGGAGACAAGAGACAGGAGCTCCAGAGGCCACCTGTCGTGCCTCCTTGCTCTTGATGCTCAGCCGGAGCAAGCTCTATCCCACAGTCTGCCGCTCAGTGATGAGCGGCTCCCGGCCCGCTCTCATCCTCAGGACGTGGACCTCTTGAGGGCTCAAGGTGTGTGTCCTTAGTCAAGGCTCTACCCAGCTTTGGGTACAGGGTGAATGGGCAATTAATACTTAAGTGGATACTCCTCGGTTTTAGGGTTTTTGTTTTTTTTTTTTAAAGATTTTATTTATTTATTTGACAGAGAGAGACACAGCAAGAGAGGGGACACAAGCAGGGGGAGTGGGAGAGGGAGAGGCAGGCTTCCCGCAGAGCAGGGAGCCCGATGCGGGGCTCGATCCCAGGACCCTGGGACCATGACCTGAGCTGAAGGCAGAAGCTTAACAACTGAGCCACCCAGGCGCCCCTCGGTTTTAGGTTTTTACGCTAATAATTTTGAGGAAAATGAAAGTTGATACTTAGAGGGTAAAACTTCAATTATCTGGAAAACTCCCTTGAGATATTTCCCAGCCATTCTTGGCAGTGCCTGATCGATGGAGGATCGTTCTGGATTCAATTCATCAGCGGTGCTGCTATCCCTAAATCCTCAACCTGCAACAAGGTTGGGCCTTCCCCCCTCCCCACTTAACAAAGTCATAGAAACCTTACACAGAGGTGATACACATGGCTTCGTGAATTATTTGTTTAAATTATTATTGAATTTCTACATCTACGTTAGCCTGTGCGATCACTGATTTATATTTCTGACTACTTAACAACAGGACAAAATATTTACAGTGAACATTGTGCCACCAAAATCCTGAAACCATAAGTAAGCTGCATCAGTGCGATTCCCTCACATTAGGAAATTATTGATGCTGGAAATGCATGCTAGGATGCTAATTGCTAAACGTGGCTGTTTTTAAAAATACTGTTTCTGAGCATCCCAGCTACTGAATCTGGATCCCAGCAGAAGGGGATCAGGGAATTTGTCTATCACCCCAGATGATTTTAATGCGGTCATCCTTGTGGAGAATACTTTAGAAGAATACTCATTTTTTTTTCTAGCCACAATACAGATGGTGAAAAAAGAAACAGACAAGTTAGAAAACTTTTTTTAGGTTTTACAAAAAGTTTAACCTTCTGAAGTCAAAGGAGTCAATCAATAAAATGGCTCTAAATTAAGGGGTGTTGTTTTTCTTCAGATTTTACAAATATTTTATTTTTCAGGTTCCAGCAGGATTTAGGAGTGAGGCACAAACTACCTAAACACACGCGTTCTGACAGTTTTATTCTTTACAATTCACCCTCGCCTATAACGTATACCCCGCAACACTCACATACAATACCAAGTGATAGCAATTTTTGAAGAGAGGCCTGGATCAAAATGATTATCCCACTGGTTCTCCAAAAAGACAATTTATGATTCAAAAAAATGCACATACAGAGAGCAAGATTTATTCGAGGACTGTCAGTAAAGCAGAGACTCGATGTAATTTGCAATTCAGAACTCTGTGGCTCTTACCCTCTTCAAAAGTGGTTTTATTAAATTCAGGTAGGTTTAATTTGAGATAATCAAATCTCAAACCAAACCAGCATGTATGTTGACTTTTTTTTTTTTAAACCTGGGCTGAGTCTCCAAGACTTCTCTCCTTAGGCAGAGGGAAAAAGAACAGAGAAAAAAAAAAAAAAAGAGCCCCCTTAGATTTTCAGCCGGGCACGGTTCCTGAATTTGCAATTGCACTGATTTCCCCATGAGTCACACTTGTTCCTGTATATGCCAGACTTTCCCCTTTTGGATGCCTCAAGAGAAACTTCTATTTGACAATGGAACGCTGGAAAGTGATGAGGAAACCATACAATTGTGTCCAGCTCAATAAGACACAGAATGGCCTGGTATTTTAAAGCATAGCTTCTCCCAGTTGAGTGCGCAAGAAGGACCTAGGGGGCTTGTTAAAACACATGTTCCTGGACCCCCACCCCCAGAGCTTCCAGTTCCCTAGGTCTGGGATGGGGGCCATGAGTCTGCATGTCTAACAAGCTTCCAAGTGAGGCGGATCCCGCTGGTCCACAGACCACCTTTTGAGTAGTACCGGTTTAGAGCAAGTTTTCTCTGCCTCACCACTACTGACATTTAAAGCCAGATAATTCTTGGTTGTGGGGGCTGTTGGCGTGCACTGTAGGATGTTGAGCAGCATCCCCGGTCTACGCTCACTTGATTCCAGTAGCACCTCCCCAGGTGTGAGAAGCAAAAATGTCTCCAGACGTTGCTAACTGTCCTCGGGGTGCCAAGTTGTCCCCCTTGAGAACCTCAGGCTTGGAGGCTATGTTCTGAATAGAAAAGATCTGAGTGGGAGTCCACCCACGTGATTCAGGGT
Source organism: Mirounga angustirostris (assembly GCF_029215605.1). NCBI lineage: Eukaryota > Metazoa > Chordata > Mammalia > Carnivora > Phocidae > Mirounga > Mirounga angustirostris. The sequence continues at coordinate 8,106,266 of NW_026991719.1, forward strand.
AGCAGGGGCCAAATCGTTAAATCAAGAGGATGATTTTGCCTCTCCCATAGAGCTGTTGCGAGGACCAACTAAATGAGGATGTATTTGATCATGTAGCCTGGGGCTGGCCCAGAAGCAGGCCTGAAGAAGGGGTAGCGAGGGCTTTGTCTGTATGTCCCAACACGCTCCAAACGCTGTTGATCACAGAGGATAAGTTTCTGTCTACTGAGTTTGAGAAATTAGAGTGTTTGGAAGCAGCAACAAGAAAAGAAGCCCAAGATCTATTTCTATGGTCACGAGGCTCAAAACCTGGTTCTGTGACTAATATGCTGAACATATTGTTGTGATTCTGAAATAATCTTGATTGGAGACATAGCTGTGCCTCTCGAGTTGTCTCTAGAGCAAAACGCTCTGCCAGCTTGTCAAGTCCCCTGCACCCCAGTGACCTTAGGAGATAAAAATCAGTTGTTGTCCAAAGAACAAAAGCAACCAAAGGAGTTGAGATATGAATTTCACAAGAGACTGGCTGACAGGGTAAAGCGACATTTACATATCTCATGTCCTATCAACGCTCCCCCAGAAGGAGCACTGTCCTTAGTTTTTCTTTTTCGCCACCAGGAGGAGTACCACACTTCCGCACCACTCACCAGGATTTGTCAGATGTGCGGGACAGAGGCTGGTGGGCCAGAGTTGAATAAATTCAGTTACTTCCTAACAGAATAAAAATACCTCCTGGCACGAATTCAGCAGAGAGGGCTGTACGAACCACTTCTGTATATAAGGTTCTTTGAAGCTTTTCTATTCCAAACACCGCAGCAATAGCTATTTTTGTTCGCAGAGGGCAAGAGTTGCCAAAGTTAACTGTCTCTTGGTGCTCTTTCTTCTCTACATATAGGATGAAGCATTAGGAATAAGACACGTAAAAATTAATGCTACTTAAGAGAAAGTTCTGCAACTCGGAGATGAGAAAGTGCGGGACCAGTGACCGGTAAGTTATTATGCGGAAGAGGGTAGAAAGAAGTGAGTTGAAAGAACGTAGAGAGAAATGGCCATCCTTCAGCATCCCTGAACCAAGTATTAAAAGGCGATACCATTCACATCCCTACCCACTTGTTTGCATTTTCATCTATTCCATCAGTAAGCAGTGAACACGCTTATCACTGTCTTGATAATTCTGTGTGTGCAATTCTTAAGATCCTTTTTTTTTTTTTTAAAGATTTTATTTATTTATTTGACAGAGAGAGACACAGCGAGAGAGGGAACACAAGCAGGGGGAGTGGGAGAGGGAGAAGCAGGCTTGCCGCAGAGCAGGGAGCCCGATGCGGGACTTGATCCCAGGACCCTGGGATCATGACCTGAGCTGAAGGCAGTCGCTTAACCAACTGAGCCACCCAGGCGCCCTTAAGATCCTTCTTTTTATAGTATGTTTGAATGTAACCGGTATGGCTGTTCAATTAATAATGAAGTCCTCCAAGCTATAATAACAGACTTTCAAGTAGAGTAAGCAAAATGGTTTTCAGATCGTTGCTATGTCCATAGGATAATTTGAAATGGCTTGGGATGTCTCTGCCTGCTGAAGATAAAATAGTAAGGTTGGTGATGCTGCCGATGGTGGTGATGATGATGGTGATGATGCTTCACCGACTGAGCCACCCAGGTGCCCGACTGAGCCACCCAGTTGCCCTTCATTTACTTGTTTTAAACTCAGGGCATCCACATCATTCTGGAAAACCTTTCAGTGCCCCCAAACACAAAGATTAATAAACAAATAGATATAAAGGTTATTATTAACTAAATGCTAAATTAATGATTATTATATTGAGAATGCCTTTGTGTTCAGATAAAACTCCATAGAGCTGTAATGTATAAAGGCTGGCTCTTCATCTGATGAGTTTTTGGCCCATTTTCATTTATGTCCATATAAAGGCAAAAATACACATACTATATGGAGCCTGCCATATACACAGAATTTTTTCTTACTGCAATCCACTCTTTATAACTTTCCCTACAGTTGTGACATCTTTACAAGGAGAATGTGTTATATGTACAACCAAAATCAATACAGCTATGCCATCTTAGAACAAACAGAGGATGTAGTTTCCAAGGCTATTCTCAGAATAATCACTTGCATTTATGAGTCTGAAACATGGGTGTGCATTATTTATTGAACTGTTTCCTAAGTCACTAAAAAGTCACCAATTTTTGCCCAAAACAAGTCAAAGTACAGATGAAACCAACAACAATAAAATATAATTGAAAATGTACCTGTAGGAAAATTAAAAAATAATAAGTCCAAAGAAGCTTACATGTATGTCAAATTTCACTGGGATTCATCTATTAGAAACATACCTAAATGGGGAGATGGGTGTGGCACCTGCAGTCCTATTATTAGCAACAATAACTGTTATTTTGTGTCTGAATATGTAAACTTTACATTATTTATTAGATCCCCTATTTCCTCTTGGCTATAATCATCCTGGGTCTTGTACCAAAGCCACTCCTACGTGAAGGACATCAGTCAGATTGGCATTAACCAGAACATTCCAAAATCAATAAGGCGTGTATTTTTAAGAGCCTCTTTTTTTTTCTTTGCTGGCTATCTTTAGGTCAGCAGAGAAAAGAGTTCTGAAGAACCAGAACTGGGAGTTCCACAAATAAACAGCCTGCTTCACGGTTCCTTGTGGAGAAAAATCTGGAAACTCTCAACGGGATTTTATTGCTGATCTAAAGTTACTTGACGAAACTCAGGATCCCAAATGAGGGAAATCCTTTGGATAGTGAAGGTTTGCCTACTGTCTTCTCAGAGTGAATTCTAAAATTAAGACTTAGTCTAAAATCAAGTCAAGAAGACTGCTTACAGGCCTTGCTGGAAATGTTACCTTGCTCTTCTTTCACCTTCCCTACAAAACAACCCAGACGGAGTATACAAGACACTAAAAATAACATTTACGTGAGTTTTATTATGAATCATTGGCCTGTGGTCCCTGCCATCTGGGGCTGTCCTGTTCTGATCCCAAATTTCTGACCCATATCCTGAATCCACAACCTCAGATATAAATTATTAGCCAGTGTGATGACTGAGAGAGTAGTTCTGCTCATACATCTCCACTTCTTAAAACAGTATCAAAATAGCTACTTCCTCTCATTGCAGAGCAAAATCCACTTTCCATTTTGTGCATAAAACTCAGTTGGTTATGGCTTATGAACACATCGACTAAGGAGTGATGAAACTTCAGGAAATATGAGGACTGGAGAAGGGAGAAAATATCAAACTATAAAAGGAAATAGAATTTGGGCCTGGAATAGAGAACAGTGTGCTTCCCCTGGCCTCTGAGCACAAACCAGAAAATGCACAAAGACCGCTCACATATTTTTCCCGATTCAAACACAACTGAAATTTGGAAAGAGAATAAATTAAGAAGGGAGGGTATTTTAATGCTCAAAAAAGTACAAAGAACAAAAATTATAGGATGGTCAATGAGATGCACAATAACCGCATGAGAGAATTAATTAAGGATTTCAATTGGAGATGCGGTCATGGGTCCAAGATCCACCTGCTATTAGTACTTACGTAAAACAACCCGATGTGCACCCTGATAGCCAAGACTTTGTCTCTACAACACTCCCCACTAAAAGGAACCAGGGATCCTTGGAGAGTAATCAAATTCATGTCTTGGGGCACAAGAATCAGGATAGACCTGGTACACTTTGTCACCACCAGGAAGCACGAATGCTCTCAAAGATGGTGCGACACGGACAAATGAGCCAGCTTGAAGGATTTCTCATTGATGAAGATACGCCAAGTTAAACATCAAAAAAGGGGAAAAAAAGAATTCTACAAAAAGCCATGAGAACACGCTGATACTCCAAAACAGCAAGTAACATGATCTGCGCAAGAAAGGTGTACCTTATTTCCCTTAGGAATATTCCCTGGAAATGCTGCCCATGCCTGTCCAATTCAAGATCTGCTGAATTCCCTCGGGTCAAAGTGAGCCGGAAAATGCTGCACAATGTGTTTCAGACAAGGTCAGGAGTACAGAAAAGTGGCTCTCAACCCTGGCTACACGTGAAAATCACTTGGGGAGATATATATATATTTTTTAATATCAGTGCCTGCACACCACTCCAGATCAATGAAATCAGAATCTCTGGAGGTGGAACTCGGGCCTGGGATATTCAAAAAGTTTCCCAGGCCAGGGGCGCCTGGGTGGCTCAGTTGGTTAAGCAACTGCCTTTGGCTCAGGTCATGATCCCGGGGTCCCGGGATCGAGCCCCGCATCGGGCTCCCTGCTCGGCAGGGAGTCTGCTTCTCCCTCTGACCCTCACCCCTCTCATTCTCTCTCTCTCTCTGTCATTCTCTCTCTCTCAAAAATAAATAAGATTTAAAAAAAATATTTTAAAAAAACCCAAAAAGTTTCCCAGACCATTCAACTGAGAACCACTGGTCGAGACTCGAGGGTGCCCTGCCATCCTGGGGCCTTTCCTGCTTTTAGCACTGAAAATTCTAGGTCTCGGAAAACCCCTCAGTCCTGGGCAAACAAAAATGTTTGGTGGCCCTCTCCAATCAGGTGGTACAAAGTCATCACAGAAATTTTCAACGGAAATCAGATAAGCGAATCCTGTAAAAGTATGGATATGGGTACTAAGAGTAGTACTATCAATTCTGTTACTAGTGCTGATCCTAGTCCTCATACCAACATCCTGACATTAGTATGAATAGTAGTGTTAATACTAATAGTAATGCAGGTGCTAACACCAGGGCTGGTGCCAGTATTAATGCTACGACTAGTACTAATACTAGAACTAATATTAGCATTATCAGTAGCAATAGGGCAAATGCTAGTACTGACGCTGGTACTCGTACTGGCACTAATACTAGTAGTAACTTTACCTTTAATACTAATACTAATGTTACTGTTAATTGGTACCAGTACTAATACTAACAGGCATGAGTACTAATACTAATAAAATATACAGAGCTAATAAATTAATGAAAGTTTCCTATTCATACTATTGAGCTGCTTATGATAACTTCTGGAGTCACGTGTTAGGAGAAACAAGTGTTATTTGTTCTTTGAGGTCTTTGAATTGTTTGGGAGAATCTGACCTATTACATTTATAATTTTAATTAACATACTTGGGACTTAGTGATTTACATTTGTAACTGCTATTCAAATATTTGAAGAAACCTGATGTATTTCACCTGAAAATTTAGGGGCGCCTGGCTGGCTCAGTTGGTGGAGCATGTGACCCTTGATCTTGGGGTTGAGGGTTTGAGCCCCACATTGGGTATAGAGATTACATAAAAATAGAATCTTAAGGAAAAAAACCGGGAAATTTAGACCTCTAAGGAATATTTAGATGCTCAGTGAAGCTTTAAGGGTTAGATTTGAAAAAAAAAATCTAATTGGCTGGTATTTAAAGGATCAACAGAAAAGTGTGTGTGTCTGTGTGTTTAACATTAATGCAAACGTGTTAAGATTTACAAATAAAATGAGATTTGTAAGTTGAGTCTGAAAGTTCATTAAAGGTGCTTTTAAAAGTGTAACTTGATATGCATATACTGAGAATTATACAAATCAGGGTCAACGTTAATAGTCTTGTCCCTGTGTAACACAAACAGAAGCTCGGGCTCTAAAAACCACAAGTGGAGTGATGTTTCTGGAACAGGTATGCTACTGTGGTCTCAGAGGAGATAAGAAAACAAAGACAATTCCTGGAAAATTAGAAAAGGGAAAAGGACAGAGCAGGCACAATGAATCCATTCTTACGTTTGAACGAAAAGGCCAAAAGGGGCCCCCACATTCATTGTACCTTGGGAGCCTCCACTGCAAAATCCCTGAGATGAATCGAGAGGGCTTTGTGCAGTGATTCAGAGACCAGAGTTGAGAGCGTGTGACATAAGTTTTAGCAACGAGGCAGGATCGGATTTATTTTGATAGAACTAGCTGAGGAAACAAGATGAAAGCTGCTGGTGGGGCTTAGCAGAAATACTTTTGAACAAGCCAAGGATAAAGACTGTTAAGATATCATTTAGAAGTGCAAAGGCCGCGACAGACAACAGGGGTTAGGGAGATGCCTAAGGCTACCCGCTTATAAAGGCAGGTGAGCTGGTCCTGCGGGAAGGGGAGAGGTGAATCTAGACGTGACGAGATGCCTGAGGCCTGGGATGGTTGGCCTGGCCGGGAGCCACCAGCCATAATAGGAACCTGGGAGCCCTGCAGACATGAGGTGTCACATTTAAGTGCTCAGGTGGGGCAAATGGGGACATAAGAGCATACATTTTAAATATCGATGCACAAACAAAACACACCGGTCTTGAGTTAAAAATAACAGGCAGGTGAAGATCAAAACAGCCAAGGGAGAAAACTCTCCCGGCATCTTGAAACATACCAAAGAATTCGCAAAATGTGGGCATGTCATCTAAGGATGAAAAAAAGGAGTATGAGGGAACACAAAGGAAAGAAAGAAAAGTAAGCTACAGAGAGCAGAAAGGAGAAAGAAAATCGATGCAGGTGATGATGGAAAAGATACCATGGGAATTGGGGTTCATGAATTGCTGGCTGAAGTACGAATACCCATTTGAAACCAATAAGGGGGGCGCCCCGGGGGCTCAGTCGTTAAGCGTCTGCCTTCAGCTCAGGTCATGATCCCGGGGTCCTGGGATCAAGCCTCATGTTCGGGGCTCTCTGCTCAGCCGGGAGCCTGCTTCTCCCTCTGCCTGCCACTCCCCCTGCTTGTGCTCTCTCTCTCTGTCTGTCAAATAAATAAATAAAATCTTAAAAAAAATAAAACCAATAAAGGTTTTTCAGGTGCAATGGGGTGCACAGTTGAAGCGAAGGCAGCAGTCAAAGGAAGGTCATGGATTTAAGCGGACTAGGTTGAGCCAGCAGTTTCCTTACAAGTCTGAGCAAAAGAAAAACCCTTCCAACAGACCATCTGGTCAAAAAAGAATAAGAATACGTCGGCAAAAGAGTCGGGCTGGCACTTTGCAGAGAGGAAGAAAGCCGGGCCCAGGCGAATGTGGGAAAGTGCTGGATGAAGGAGAAATGCAGTGAAGCTGTATCTCCTACCCGCCCCGCCCACTCCCCCCCCCCGCCCACTCCCCCCCCGCAGGAATTTTGAATCACCTGGGCAGCCTGAAGACATACCTATACCCCACCCTCGACAACGGAGTTGCAATCTCTCTCTGGGGGTTGGGGCCTGAAATTTCTACAGCTCCCACGTGATTCCAGTGTGCAGCCAGGGTTGAGACCCACTGTTCTGCATGTACCGAGCAAAAGTTGCGTGACGTCCCATGTCTCTAGATCATCAGGCCAAAATAGCCACTTGCACCTGAAGCGCTCCAATAATTGCGGCCAAAGTCATTTCCTTATTTGAACTTGGCAGATAAATGACTCGATTGTCCACTTGGCTTAAGGAGCTTTAAAATTCAGAGGGAGGAAAGTCAGAAAGTTTACTCAACTAATTATCTTGAATATTTGTAATCGTCTCTAGCTAGAAATCCAACGTACCAGTGCTCTTCATGCTGATACCAATTCACCCAGACCCAACACGAAAACTAGCAACACTGAGAAAGAGTCTTATTTAAATCAGAACATGTCTACAAATTCTCAACTTTGGGGCAATTTGATCTCCTTAGGGGACATTTGGCAATGCCTCAGACATTTTTGATGGTCCTAACTGGGGACCATGCTACTGGCATCCATTGAGCAGGGTCCAGGAAGGCTGATAAACAGCCTACAGTGCACAGGATAGCCCCCAGTGCAACACAGAGAATGATCTGGCTCAAAATCTGGCCCAGTGGTGCCAACCTGGAGAAACCCTGCTCTAAACAACACAGTTCACGTTTCCACAAATAATGGCTAATATTCGCTTGCCTTCCAACCTCAATGCAAATAAAATAAGTTTCAACATGTACAAATTATATGCCAAATTAAAGAAAAACCAAAAGGCCTCCCACAGAAAATTAAACCACGAATAAAATTATTTTGTGGGCTTATCACAATGAGAGATTAAGGACTGGAGGATAGCACCTTGGCCAACCAGTATACTGAAGTGAAAACTGAATTTCAAATCGAATCTGATTGTTGGAGCTGAGTTTACATTCAGACAAACTGAGAGTCTTTTCAATGAAGACTTCTTAAGAGCATGCTTTATCATCAATATTTAGGAAGTGATGCCTAAAATTAAATATTCATGTTGAATATTACACTTTAAACTCCCCAAATTATGGATTTGTAGAAAAAATAAAGGGTTTTTAAGCAATGCACTTATATTCATTTCTTCCAAACCATTTAGTTAATTTATTCATTTTATGGCAATCACAATGAAAGTGACATACTAAGATGTTTTACAGGACTGCAAAGCATGTAGACAGTGAGAAATGATATGACCCTCAAATATGAGAACGCAGGTGTGGTTAAAGCTGGAGAAAGTCTTATTTGGCTGAAAGACAAAGAATACTAATCCTTCATCTCCGGCCTCCCATCTGTGATAAGAGTAATGTGAAATGGGAACTAGAAGACAACTTCAGGGGAAGATTTACAAATCATTAAGATTATTTATTATAGGTCCAAACACATTAAAACATGACTGGGAGTTCTAAAACAGGCCAATTTAAATAAGTGATGAAACCCACTTCCAAGTGCTTGCTAGATACTGAGCCAGTTAATGATGGCCTGTGAGCGAGAAGGACCACGCCAGAGGCTGTCTAACTTGGCTGTACATTTTATTCTGATTGATTGGGGGCTTTTATTTAATGATGCCTAGGTTCCTCCCCAGACCAAATAAATCAGAATCTCCAGAGGAAGGGCCTGGCCTCTGGTATGATATTGTATAGCACATTTTAAACTTTAATGTGCATACAGATTCCCCGGGATCTTTCTAAAATGCAGATTCTGATCAAGTGGGTCTGGGTGTGTCTGCGATTTTGCATTTCTTGATACCAACGGTGCTGGCTTAAGAGTCACACTCTGAATAGCCAGTGTCAAAAGCTTCCTGGGTGGGGGAAGAATGAAGGGGGGGAAATCGGAGGGGGAGATGAACCACGAGAGACGATGGACTCTGAAAAACAAACTGAGGGTTCTAGAGGGGAGGGGGGTGGGAGGATGGGTTAGCCTGGTGATGGGTATTAAAGAGGGCACGTTCTGCATGGAGCACTGGGTGTTATACGCAAACAATGAATCATGGAACACTGCATCAAAAACTAATGATGTAATGTATGGTGATTAACATAACAGAAAAAAAAAAAAGCTTCCTGGATGATTCCAACATGCAGCTGGCATTGAGAACCATCAATGGTTGAGCCCCTAGCTTTGCGCTGGGTGCTAGGCAGGCACAGAAATGAAACAGAAAGTGTGAAAAAGCATTCCTCAAATAAGGAGTTACTCGATCCTAAATCAGAGCTTTCATGTCGTGCAACCCACATACCTTTGTCTTAACTTTCAAAACAAAAGAACAGGTCAGGTTTTTCTAAAGGGAACAAATTCTAACGTGGACCCAAACAATGCCAGTTACCCCTTTGGAAGAGGGGTGGGTAACTTCACATGACAGACAGAATCATCACACCCATCATCCTCGCAGTTAACATGTAGTGAACATTGATTGTGCCAAGTACTATGTTCGAGGCATGACACGGCTTCTTGAATTCTCACGACAATTCTCGGAGGTAGGGTCTAACATTATTTCCTGACCCAGTTTAGGAAATTGTATCTTGGAGAGATTCAGTAGCTTATTATTATTTTTTGTTTACTGGATAAAATTTCATCTTTTTTTTATCATGTTATGTTAATCACCATACATTACATCATTAGATTTTGATGTAGTGTTCCATGATTCATCAGTAGCTTATTTTTAAGGTAGCAGCTTGGAGTGGTAGAGCTAGGATTTCAACTGAGGGCTGCCTGAGTCCAGAGCCTGAATTTGAATCCATGGTATTTTTATTTTATTTGTTTTTATGCTGTGAAAAATATGTTTTTAATATTGATGAACATCAACTCAAAAAAGCTTCTTTGCAACTGTCAGAATATCGTTGTAATTGAGTGATAATTCTAGAAAGTATAGAAAGTATACTTGGTAATAACTGAATTCAAATATTAAGCTTGCGCAGACCTTCAGAAACAGCATATAAGTTTTCTCAGGATGTGGGGTAAATGGCTGATTTGGAAGGTGCCAAAATGGTATATGGGTAGATGCTGAATGTGGGTATCCTTTAGAACGCATTGGAGTTACCTTTTCCATCTAAGTGGAAATTTGAGGTACAATGAATGTGCACAAACAGATAAGGGCATGATTATTATTCATCCTGCACAAATTTCACACATCCTATGAATCTTTGCCTAAAAGTGTGCATTTACATGCCACACCATGGATGAACCTCAACATGATGCTGAGTGAATGAAGCGAGTCACAAAAGGTCACGTACTGTGTGGTTCCATTTATACAAAATGTCCATAAAAGGCAAAAGCTTTGAGAAACAAAGGAGATGAGCAGACGCCAGGGGCTAGGGATGGGAACAGGGAGTAAACTGCACATGGGCATAAGCAATCACGTTGGGTGATTGAAATGTTCTAAGATGGATTGTGGGGATGTCTGCACCACTGTGTAAATTCATGAAAAAGCATTGAACTGTGTACTTCAGCCTGATGAATCTTGTGATATGTAACGAATACATCGATAACATTATTTTGTTATTGGCATTATGGCATTAAGAAAAAAATCAAAAAGTAGTTACTCGCAAATGAAGGACTGAAACCAATCTTATACACTCAAACTAGGCCGCCTTCTTAGAAAAATCAAAATATAATAAAGGAGAACAAACATCATTTTTTTCAAACTACTTACTCAGGATTCAAGAGGGATCTGACCAAGCATCCATCTGTGGTTAATATAGAAACATCCCACTGATCTAGACACCAGACTTCTAAGAAATTTGACTTTCTAAAATCAGAAGCAAAGAAGACATCTGAACAACTCTCAGGATCGCCTACATAATTTATGGGGCCCTGAGCAAAATGAAAATGCAGGACCTCTTGTTCGAAAAGAATTCAGAGTTTCAAGATGTGTGACAGCAGAGCCGGAAACCATGCGTAAAGCTCTTCTGAGCCCGGGGCCGTGAGTGACTGCTCAGGGCTAACGCCCATAAAGTCAATCCTGGCACCCAAACTGGCTGTCACAAAAGCTCTGGGCCAAGGTTATGCACTTTATTCGAGAACTTTCTTCTGTCATAGGACTCCTCAAACTCTCATTTGTTTTTCCTCTATAGGCACACCGAGACGCCTTGGCTCTCTAAATCCTGCGCCGTGTGGGCAATCGGAGTGAACAAATGAGAAGTGAGTAAAGGTTTTCAGAAGGAAGATGCCTCGCCTCCTTCTGATTGAAACATGGAGAAAGGGACACTAAAAAAGCAGACCCAGGTATATGAATTATTATAACGAGGCAAAGAAAGAGTGACCTTTTCCATTACACCCGCTGTTTACAAAGAGGGCGGCCTATCATGTATTTTAGAGGATAAGTATCAAGAGGAGTAAAGACTGAATGGGGCAGCCGTGGGCTGGAGAAATTAATAGCTGACTCTCTGGAGGAAAGCCCCGATTTGCAGCCTTCGCCAATTTCCATGGTGTAAATGCTCCCGCTGTGGCTGATTTCAAGGTACCGAGGTGGGGAATGGAACATGGGGTTGGAAAGAGAGGCACCCAATCAGTTCTCCACCCAGGGCTAGCCAGCCCCAGCCCACGGCCGAGATGGGGAAAACATTCGGTGCCACAGGCAGTCAAAACACAGGATAGGCCCCAGGCTCGGGAGGAGAAATAAAATTCAGTCTTGTTTCCTAATAAAACATTCTGTTCCGAGAGTTAGCAAAGACAGAAGGTAACTGTTGCTATTTGTTAAAATGAGATTTTAATTCCAGTGGCAAAATCATCACAGATAATCAAAAATCGACTACATAACCATTTCCCTTGTCATTTTCCTTCCAAAAATAATTATCTCCGAATGATTTCATAGTTAAAGATTGTGAAGGAAACTGAAAACTATGCCAGTGATAGTTTTTTTTAAAAAAAATAGTAATATTTGTTTTTAAAAAGGAGGGCTTAGCCAAGTAAAAATATTTCCCCTTTTCTGTTCTAATGGTTTAACCTATGAATCACCCTGTAGGAGTACTATCGTACCAGAGACGTGCAACCTGTACTCTTTAGAGCAAAGGCATGAAGACTTCATTATCCGTTTTAGTTGTTTCCAATAGAAATGAGGGTAGATGGCAGCTTGAAACGTAAGCACTTCAAATCGCCACAGGCTACGTCGAGAATCGCTAACCCACCCCAGCGTTCCCACCTCAGGAGACTCTAAAACCTCTTAAAAGTCAAGCAGTCAACCAAATTCTGGCTCTGGGCATGATGCCACAGGAGACACTTCCCAGATGGTAAGGTAGGAGCCATCTTGCTACCCAGCAGGCTCGCGTTTGCCCACCTCCTCCTCCGCTGTCCTTCTTGTGCCCAGAGGCAAGTTGTACCCAGAGAGGGCTGGGGCGATTGCCCCTCTTCCAGTAGCTGCTCCCTCCTCCCACGTGGTAAGGGGTTAAAGTTCCCTTCTTCTGTTACCTGCTACAACTGTAGCCAATCCACTTATTTTTTTTCCCAAAGTATTTATCAGATGCTTATTATGTATAGGCACTGTTCTGGGACTCATAATTTTGTTACTCTTGTTAGGTACCGGTCCAAATTCTGACACAGTACTTGGAAGGCAAGGCAATATGCTGTGCACACAGCAGCCCATTTAAAAGTAAGTTCTGGAACGAATGCCAAGATGAGAAACATGGACTTATGTTAAAGAAACCTACACAACTATGACTCCCCTCATCATATCTGTTTAATGTAAGGTCTATTTAAAAAAAGAAAAAGTCTTAGAGCCTATATGGAGATTATTGGTTTTAATCCAGTGTCTTCCCTGCCTTTATAACGAACTTGCTGTTACGAGCACCTGCAAAGTCCTACTTAATTTGAGATCCTCTTGGCCTGGAATAATAGGTTTGTTAACACTCATTATTTTGGCCTATTAAAACACGTACACACACACACACACACACACACACACCCTAGATGATTAGACGTGGGGAAGCTACTAGCAGTAGGAGCTGCTGGTAAATGGGGCCCATCTTTGAGAAGCCACAGCCCAGTAGATGAGCACGGGTTTGTCATTCTTGGGAGTAGCTGATATTACAAGAACTGCCATGCATGATGTTCCTGCATGAAGGAACAATGACAAGAAACTCATTTCTGTGAAAGCTGCCCCAGACCAGAAAAGTTAGTGTCAGGCCACCAAGCTGTAGACATGCCCAAAGTCTTTGGACCTCTCTTCCGTGATCTGACCTTGGTGTCCAAAGACAGATGGACACTGTTGATCTTTCACTATACTCCTCACCAAGAAGAAAGAACAGTAACTTGCAAGAATACTAGCAGTTTGCAGTTCTTGGAAGTCTGAGAAGGGAGGAGCAAGGATGGAGAACCCACGTGATTACCTAGGCCATGGAGGCACACAGAGAACGGTAGCCTGCAAGCGGCAAAGCACCCACGTGTGTGTACAATATATGCACACACGTGCACATATGTACAACATACGACACTAATATATGTAATAGGGAAAAACCCTAACCCAGTGCTTGGTAAGTACTGAGTGCTGTGTAAGTGCTTATAAAATATTGAACCCACAGGAGAATCTTATCGTTCTTCTATGTGCAAGGAGTCGATAAGGATTTTACTCATCTCTATTTAATATGAACGCAAAATCCGCTCCTAATTTCTGAGTCTTTCTTTACCATAAACAAACTTCTTTTCAGAGTTCAAATAAATCACAGAAGAATTTCTTAGTCACTGTTAAAATCAATGTGATTTACAAACTGGAATAAAAGTGCCATTCTCTTTCCTTGAATGCACCAGCTGATCAATAACTTTCCTAAAGACAAGAAATGCCTTCATGTTCCTGCTCTGGCACTGCAAACACTGACATTTTTACACGAGGTAATCAAGAACTCAGATGGAAACCATTCGATGCTATTGTTAAATCACTAAAAGGCACAATATAAAATGCACTTTAATGATCATATCTCCATATTTGGATAATCATACCTTTCTGTGGCCTAACATGTCTTTCATTTCAACAGTTTGTAGTTTGATGCTCTTCATTCTTGACACCATTTACGGATCCCAAATATCCTAATTTCTCTTGACCACTGACCGGTAGTTGAAGAAAGACAAACACAGAACCAGACTGACTGCAGGTGAAAGCAACATATGGACAATCTATTTTTGAGTCCAAAGGAATTAAAATTTTAGAAGGTTCCTTTTCTCTCCTTAGCCGAGAGTCTCAAGCAGCTTTTATACTTACAAGTCAACAGATTAACATTCTTGATGATTCACTGTTTCAAAATAACTCACATTGTACTTCCAAAGTAACTGCTAGAAATATTGCTGCCATTTATTTCCTCAAGCATATCAGCTAAGTGGTACGGAAATGCAAATGCCCAAGAGAAAGATCAGAGCTTCTACATTTGGACTAAAAGGAGGACACACACAGAGATCTGTTCCTTCTCTAAAATAGAATGTATGAAATGGTAGGCTCAAGTGGTGTTTGTAAGTATGACATTGTGGGAGGGAGACAATCAACATGAATTCCGGGGAAGCAAAGGCTGTTCCTTGAATAGGTGCTCATTACTGCACCTGTCACCCAGAGATGAGCTGACATGACTGTATGTACCTCCCCTACTAAACAGAGCTTTTTCATCTTCATAGCCTCACTCCTTAGCTCCTGGCACACAGAAGGCAATCGAGAGACACTGGCCGAACCATCCAGACTGAACCAATGGACCGCCACCTTAAGTAGCTCGCCGTTGAATCGGGGAAGTGAGACTAATATATGTGTGATCATTCATTCTGAAGACAAATAATAATAGCAACACACTTGGGCCGACCAAAATGTCAAAGAGGATGGGGAAAAATGAGACTCCTGATACGCTGCTGGTGAGAATGCAAACTAGTGCAGTCTGGCAGCTCCTCAGATGGGTAAACAGAGAGTTACTAGAGGACCCAGCAACTCCACCCCTAGGTATGTTTCATTTCAAGAGAAATGAAAACATGTGTCCACACAAAACCTTGCACATGAACGCTCATGGCAGCATTATTCACGACAGCCCAAAAGTGGAAACAACCCAAATGTCCATCGACTGATAAATGGATAAACAAAACGTGGTCTATCCATGCAATGGAAGGTTATTCGGCCCTAAAAAGGAGTGCAGCTCTGACGCATGATACAGCATGGATGACCCTTCAAAACACACTCAGTGGAAAAAGGCAGAAAAGGCAAACCTATAGAGCGTAAGGCAGAAAGTAGATTAGTGGTTGTCAGGGGAGGGGGTGTCGAAGGCAAATGGCAGAGGGACCCACCACTACGGATGCAGCATTTCCTCTTGAGGTGCTGAAAACTGTTCTAAACCATGTGATGGAGGCACGACTCTGCGAATGTACTAAAACCCACCGAATTGTACACTTTTTAAAACGGCAAATTGTATGTTCTGTGAGTTCTATCCCCATGTTTACAAAAAGACGCCCAAGAGGCGTGGGTGCAGAAGTTCAGCAGAGACGGAAATACTACTGAAGCTGGAAGACCTTCTGAGCCTTCGAGGAGGAGGGCAGGACCGAGTGAGGTCTTCAGGAACGCACTGGATCTGGGTGTGAGGAGAGAAGGCATTCCGGGTGAGAGGAAGAGGAGGACAGAGTGAGGCTGCTCGCTGTTCCAGGCGCGAAAAGAAAGGCTAACGCCCGTTGCAATCCTATTGTCCATAAACGTGTGCCCTCCCCCACTAAAAAGCATGTCTGCCTCTGCTTCCAGTGGAAGTCACCAGAAGAACAGATAGCCAAAACGCAGAGCATCTAAGCCTCTACTTTCGCTCCTGTGGCTCACTATTTTCACTTTAAAACACTAACTTTTAGATTTCTACCCCAGCAGATCCTATCAAAAGGAGTCCCAGATATCCTATCATTTCATCCCGAAATAGTTCGGTATCAGACTCTTAAGGTTTAACCTTCACCTAGCTTGACCTTCCACTGTATCATGACACACATCCTAGGACTGTGCAGTCTTTTCTTTCTTTCCCAATATCTGAGGGCCTGAATTTCAAAAAGAGGGATGTCTGTCTATGTGTCTAGGGTGATGGATGGCAGTGAAGGCAGCTGGTCATGTGAATAGATTTGGAAACCCCTAGAGCTGTTTGTCTTCATAGGTTTTTGATCGTTTACTATTAGACATTAGAGGTCATGCCTCCACTTGGGATCAGCTCCATTCAAGAGACTGTATCATGATGTTGCATAGCAGAATGCTATTTAAAAGTAACATTCTTAGCACATTCATCAACATTCCAAAAATACTCTGCTGGGCTCTAATGGCGGGATCTGAGACCAGGCTGGTCATGATGACCACAAACTTTGGGAAGGATTCTCGCTGAAACACAGCTCTGTGGGGCAAAAGAAGGGAGCATAGGATTCTTGGGATCAGGAAGACATCCAAGGGGAGCTAATCCAGCCCCCCACCCGATAAACAAATTCCCTCTGACAACCCTCATGGGTAGCTATCACCTTGACCTTAACACTCACGGCTTTATGTCCAGCCAGCCTGTGAGAGGCCAGTTTTGACCTCGACGGACCGAATAGCCTGGTCAAAACCTTAAATGAAGAGAGACAATATAAACTCTAGAAAATCATGTAACCTCTAGAGCAGGTTCTCAACCCCATACTACTGACATTTAGGGCTGGGTAATTCTTTGGGGTGGGAGCAGTCCTGTACACTGTAGGCATTTAGGAGCATCACTGGTCTCTGCCCACTAGACGCCAATAGCTCGTCACCCCCACCCCATTTGTGAAACCCCAAACTGTCTCCAGACTTCACCAAATGTCCCCTGGGGCAAAGCTGCCCGGGTGAGAACCAATGGTCTAGAGTGTAAATGACTTCAGGGGAGCAGATTTACCAGCGCATAACTATTAGGCATGCATTACTAATACTCAACTGATGATTCTGACACTTGACACTTTTTAGTGGTTTTTCAGGGCATTTCTTTACAAGCTGGCATACTACGCAGTGTTCTCTCAGACCCCAACTGGAAACTGTTTCTGTAAACAAAAAAAACAAACAAAAAAACAAAAACAAAACAAAAAAACTGCCCCGGCTGCAAAAAAGGCAAAGCAATGAACATTTAAACCTACACACGGTGAAATTATTATCATGTTTTTTTGTTCCCTCTGCACACATGGATACCAACACGATGGGTAGTCACTATGAATAAGATGACGATAAACAGGCAACCCCCACTGATAGATGGACAATATTTTAAAAATAAATTTTTCCTTTTCTAAATTAATTTGTCAGCCAGTTCTTAAGAGACTCAGTAAACATTTTTTTCTCAAAAACCATAAGATAAAAGATTACTATTGTGCTAAGCTTAACCTAAAGAAAGCTACTTAACCCACATTTCCACTGAAATTTTTACACAGGTAGTGAAGACCCACAGAAAGCAGTAATGCTACTTGATTACCTAAAACAGTAGAACAATACCGATTAGGACAATTAATTGTGCTTACCCTGAAACCCGAAGCCTCGGGACAAAGGGATTTAACAAGACAAAGACCAGAAAAGGGATATAGAACTGGGGTGATACAGTTCCCAAAGACACTTTTGGACAATTTCAAGGGCTTAAAAGTTGATGGATATTGGTCTTTTTTTTTTTTTTAAAGATTTTATTTATTTATTTGACAGAGAGAGACACAGCGAGAGAGGGAACACAAGCAGGGGGAGTGGGAGAGGGAGAAGCAGGCCTCCCGCGGAGCAGGGCGCCCGATGCGGGGCTCGATCCCAGGACCCCGGGATCATGACCTGAGCCACAGGCAGACGCTTAACGACTGAGCCACCCAGGCGCCCCGGATATTGGTCTTAATACGGTATTTCACTAGCAGCATACCTTTGATGATAAACAAAGCCATTTTTTTTCTAAATATAAAACAAAGTGCAGGAGTCAAACAACATACAGTTTTAAAATGAGTTGCCAACATTTGGAAGAAGGGGAAGGCAGGAGGGGACAGGAGAAGCAGTGGGGCATTAGATGTGGGAGACATTTGCCCTCATTGGTCACCAAGTGGTGCTGCCCACTGGGCATCTGGAGTGTGCGAGTGTGTACGACAGGAAGGGGGATAGATCGGGGTAGGCCGAACCCAGGCCTTCTTATTAACCTTGGCATTACTGACATTTAGAGCCGGACGATCCTTCGTGGTGGGGGCTCTCCTGTGCATTGCAGGATGTTGGACAACATCCCTGGTCTCTACCCACTAGATGCCATTTACCCCCTTCCCCCAGTGGTGCCAACCAAAAATGTCTCCACATGTTGTCAAATGTCCCTGGGGGAGGGGAGGGCAAAGGTGCCCCCCAGTTGAGGACCACAGGGAAATGGGCATTACATTCTAAGAGCTACAGGAAGGAAGCTGTGATCTAATAGCCATCCTGTATGTACAGGATGTTAGGATACTCAAAACTTGACAATAATGTACACCTCATCCCCTGACAGTAAATTCTTTGATAACCCATACTCAGCAAATGTTTGTTGACTCTTGACTAATTTGTTTGACTAATAAAGATACATGCTTGGACATATTTCCTATTTTAGAATAAAAATAATTAGGTTTAAAAGTTAGTATATATTCTCATTTCATATATATATACACATACATACACACACACATATAACTGAAAGACATCTGGTAACATGGTAACTTTTAAAAACTGAGTAGTTACCATTTATTCGGGGGTTACTTTGTCCTGATCACCGTCCAAGCACTTCATGTACATCATCCTACTTAGTTCTGACTCCAGTCCTGTGAGATAGTTTTGCTGACCCGACTGTGAAATAATACTGAGGCTCCCAGAGAACTTGCTCAAAGTCACCCAGTTAGTAAGTTCCAGACTCGGGATGTGAAGCCATGCCCGACTCCAAATACAGACTCAAAGGATGACATTGCCCAGAAAATTAGGGTCTGATTCCCAAGCTCTTGGCCACATGATTACCCCGTACCTAAATGGCTTAAGATTGTCTCATTTTGAAGAAAAATTACAAATAGGAACATACGAGAACAGCTCAAATGAGCATATAAATTTTCCATCCATTTTGTTTCCATCTTCTTTGAACATTTTCCAAACATTAAAGACTGTCAGTGAGTCATGCTTTGAGCCCATCCCTAATTTCAGCAAAGCTTTATATTATACAGCAGATTAATTAATAAATAGAAGAGTGTGCTCTCCATTTTGCATGAGGAAATGCATCGTAACAACTCGGGCTTTATCTCCTCTTCTAGGATGGCTTTGCCCATAATCGTGCTTGTATCAAGAGGTCCAGTAAATTGCTGGCTCTCTGTACAGCTCCCGGAGTATTAGCTCTAAGACGCTGCCCTGGCAACACCCAGCATGCTCGCAATGTAACAAACCCTGAGACAGGAAGCAAAAGGAGTCTTGCACTTAAAATGCCAGATCTGAACGTTTCCCGCATGAGCGATGTTTGAAATATCCATTCCATTTTTGCCTGCCACTTCCCTTCTTTCCAGGACCTATTACATAAAGGCTTAGGTGTTCAGGGGAATAATTGGGCATCAATTGTGGCAGGGTGTGGGAGGATGCCTAGGTTACCTCCAGGATTACACACTCTATTTAGGAGGTGGGCAATTCCTATTTATATAACCCCGATGAAGATACTCCCCAGCGATTTGGGAGGGAGGATTGCCAAAACCAGTAGGGAATTTCACTTGAACACCTTGTACTAAGTGCAAATCTGATTACTGCCTTCGTCTTCTCAGAAAGGAACAGGTATCATGGCAAACAATAGTTTGCGTTGGCTGCTCAGTGTGGGAAAGCCAAGGGGCTGAAATTCAAAGCTGAGTAGCACCCCAGCAGAGAACAGCAGCTGGATCTTAGCATGCAACAGGAAAACATGGCTCCATACCCAGATCACCTACGGAGATGCCAAATCCTGACTATTTCAGTGGGAAATGTGGTCCTGCGGTGCCTAGGGCTGGGGTACAGGCATGGGGGAGAGTGGAAACTCCCACCAATTGATATAAAAACTTCCTCAGCAGGGAACTGATTCAGATCTGTCGTCTTTTGCCTCCTAAGCCAGTCCTCTAAAGCCCTGGTGTCAAACATGGTAGCCACTAGCCGTTGTGGTTATTTAGTGCTTGAAATGTGGCCAGCCGAAATTAAAATGTGTAGGATTTGTAGAAGTACAAATACACGCCACATTTCAAAGACTTGGAATGAAAACTGATACCTGATAATTTGTCTCCTTACTAATGTTTCTGATTGCATATCAAAATGATACTATTTCAGATATATCAGGTAAAACAGATCACTGTTTCTACTTTTTGAACTTACTTAAACGTGGCTATTAGAACATCTAAAATTATCTATGTGGTTTGGATTACATTTCTATTGGACAGCGCCGGTCTGAAGGCTGAAATGTTACTTTAAGTCATGATTTATGTCGAGCTCAAAGATGCTTTCGCAAGAAAGTGTTGCTTGACTGAGCTTGGCTCTCTATCACAAAACGTTAACTTCAAACATACTTGAAAACTGAAATTTCATTCACTGCTTTCTTGGCAAAATCTGTTGGATAAACAAATCTGCTGTTTTGAGACATGAAAAGGGATGGTTAACAATGTAAGTAAATGTTCTTCCTTTGCAGACATACTTAAACCATGTTAAGGCAGAGATGAAACAGGCTCCAACATCGAAACAGGCTCATAATTAGGTGCTGATGTTGAATATCCTGCAATGCTTCAAAAAGACACAGAGATGGAGAGAGGCCAGGCCTGCACAAGGCAAGAGAGAAGAAAAGGTTGGGTACCGTATTCGCGTTTGGTACAGACAGAGACACGAGCACCACTACTCTATGCTTTGCTGGTACTACCGGCTTTTCCATGTCTCCTCTCCGTCACTTACCACCACCACCTGACTGAGTCACGCCTGGGTCAGAGGCAAAAGCCATCCTCCTCACCTCTCTGATGAGCCTCTCCACCCTTTGTATCTCCCATTGCTGATCTGTCTTGTACTCACTCCACCACTGTAAACCGTCCTAACCTTCGGCTCCAGAACCTACCATAATAGCAAGGAGACTTCGGGTTGCAAATAACGTCAGCCGTGCATCAAAGCCTTAAAATCCACATAACCCACCTGAGCAAGACTCCAAAGATGAGTGTTAGGCTCGTTAACTGTCAAGTCTTCCAATCTACTCAAGTCAATCTTCAGTCTCCTTAATTCAACATATAAATTAAAATATAAAAATAATCCTCTTGCTTTGCATTTAATTCACCTAGAAACTATTCCATGTAATTAGAACTCAATGAAAGTAACAGCGCCTGCCAACGGGAACGAAATTTTCTTTTCAGTTCGTAAGTGTTATGCCCCTGAAAGCCTCATCTTAAGAAATTTTCTATTTGTAGGTGGTTATGGATTTTTTTTCTCTAATCTAAAGTGCAAAGAAAATGTGGTCAAAGGATACTGCTATGGGGCAACCTCAGGAAGGAAAAACGTCTCCCCCCCCAATTTTTTTTTTTTTTTTTTAAAGAGCAGGTTGCAGTTCTTAAGGGCCATACAGTAAATCCTCAGCGACCCTGGATCATCTAGGCATGAGTCATTCTAGATAAGCACACATCCTGGAGAGCCCAAAGTTTATGCACTAACCATCTTATTCTAAGAGTTTTTATTTTTCTAACAGAGACATTTCCTTGTCTTTCTGAAGCACTGAACCACTTAGACTTATAGGCATAATTATAGGTAAAAATACGGGTCAAATTCAGAGCTGAATGAGTCCATCACAGTATGACCACATGAAGCGAATGTGTCTCCAGCCATCCTCAGTGACGAGCCATTATGACTGATAATGTCTCTTCAATGTAGCACTTGGCTCAGCTTCCTTCTGGGCCACATGTGAGGGACTGCTGGCTGCCTCTCTTCTGAGTGTTAGAGCAGTTCTTGGTTCCACCTCGTCATTGCCCTCTCTCTTGCCCACTGGCAACAGTATGGGCAAATTGCTATCCCACTGTTGCTTTTCACCTCTGCCACCAAGTGGCCATGGGTGCCCACCCAACTCCCAGGTGACGAGCTGGCTGCTACCAGGCCAGGTCTACCACTCTATTTCCCTTTGCTGTTCCCTCCATTGTCTACAATGGCTTCTCCATGCTTTCTGGTTCTGAAGATGAGCTTCTCATGTACCCATCACCAATGGGCTGCCATGTCTCTCCTCCTGTAAGACAAGTCCATGAAGGATGACATCACTGGATAAAAGCATGTGCTCTCTGGATCTCAGCTCTCCTTCTCAGGAGAGTTTGTTTGTTTGTTTGTTTTCTTAAATCACTAGTTATTTCTGCAGGCTGACATCCTAAAAACTAAGGGTTTGCTCTAGGATTGTCTATTTTCACAGGAAAAAAAAACTAATTTTAGAATTTGAATGGCTAAGGTCTGGCATGGAAATTGGAAATCCTTGGTTCCTGGTCTAAAGACTGAATTGCTGTATAATCCATTTCTGCTCAAATAATTAATTTCTGTTTCAGTTTTATTAATGATTATAATTAAGTCAACAGCAAGGGAATAAAGGGTGTCGTTTCCCCTTGGGGAGATGGAAAACAGCTTACCATGAAGGAGTAGGAAGATGGTCTTTCACATCAGCTAACATGAGTTCAAAACCCAACCCCACCATTTAATATCTCTGTGACCTTGAGAAAGTTACGTAGCCTCTGCAAGCCCCAGTTTTCTCCTCCAAAAAATGGGATAAATAAACTCCATTAGAGAGCTGTTCCAAGGGTCAGAAAGTACACATATAAGGCATCGAGTAAAATGATAGGGAGTGGATATTGGAGGGAAACTTCTTTTTCCCATTCCCGACCCTCTGGCAACAGAAGACTAACCTGGGCCTCAGCTGGGAAAAGCAATCCTTGAACAATAGAGAGCATGCAAGAATACTTTTCAAAGATACTGATCTTTCTTCCTTTTTAGAAGCTCATAGTACTGTTTGGCCTAGGGCATTCTGACTGAGCTTGCTGTAAACACACACACACCACCACCACCACTACCGCCCCAGTTAAATAGATTATGCTACATTTGCCTACAAACGTCCTCATAAAATGCATCCTAGTTTCCTGTGGTCGGCAGTCATGGCTGCTCCCAGCATGTTGACCCTGATTAATGTGTGGGGTACGTGGGTGGTTTGGGGCATTAAAATATATCCCAGTCTCTAGCAAAAGGCCAGACTGTGCTCACATAAACAGTCCTCTGCTCATTCTGTTTCTGTTTCCCATGACATAAAATAAACTGGCTGTCACATATATATTGTAAGTAAACTGAGAAGTTTCCTAAGTACATATATGGCAAAGTAACACATAAATAGAGAACTGAGGAGTCTTGTTTCATAAGTAAATAGGCCTAGACAAAGACAATTAATGTACAGTGGAGACACCATTCATGTCGAGCATTGGTTGGCTTTCTTTGCTTATTTTTTTATAACCACTTTATTGAGATATCATGCATATACTAGATAATTTATGCATTTAAGGTGTTCAACTCAACGGCTTCTGGTATATTCACAGAGTTTTGTAACCATCACCGCAACCTATTTTATTTTATTTTATTTTTTAAAGATTTTATTTATTTATTTGAGAGAGAGAGAGAGAGAGCACAAGACGGGGGAGGGTCAGAGGGAGAGATCCTGGGACTGCAGGCTCATGACCTGAGCTGAAGGCAGTTGCTTAACCAACTGAGCCACCCAGGCGCCCCATCACTGCAACCAATTTTAGAACATTTTAATCACTTCAGAGAGACACTCATACCTAGTAGCAGTCACTCCCCCTCCCCCCAACCCCAGCACTAGGGAACCACCAATCTACTTTTTCTCCCTATGGATGTGCCTATTCTGGACATTTCACCTACGTAAAATCACCCAATATGTGATCTTTTGGGGCTGGCTTCTTTCACTTAGCACAATGTTTTCAAGGTTCATCCATGCTGTAAGTGTGTATCAATACTTCATCCTTTTAAATGCTGAATAATATTCTACTGTATGGGTCTATCCCATCTCATTTACCCATTCATCAGTTAATGGACTATTTCTACCTTTGGGCTAGTATGAATCAGGCTGCTATGAATGTTCACATACAAGTTTGTATGTTGGCACGTATTTCATTTCTCTTAGGTGTATACCTAGAAGAGGAATTGTTGAGTCATACGATAACTGTCTAACTCTTTGAGGAACCTCCAGACTGTGTGCCAAAGTGTCTGCACCATTTTACATCCCCACCAGCAGTGTATGAGGGTTCCAGTTTTCTCGTCTTGCCAACACTTGTTATTATCTGACGTGTTGATTATTACTGCCCTAGAGGGTATAAAGTGGTATTTCCTTGTAATTTTGATTTGCATTTCTCTGATGGCTGCTGATTTTAAGCATTTTTCATCTCCTTATTGATCAACTGTATGTATGTTACATATGCTTACTGGCCGTTTGGAGGTGAATGGGGTGGAGGTAGGAGGTAGGACTTCCAACAGAGTCGTGGAGGAATCAGATACAGGAATGTTATCCTACAGTTCTCTCTCTCTCTCTTTTTTTTTTTAATTTCTGCTAGCACAATGAGTGTCCTGAGGAATTTGTGAGTAACTTTAATCTTGAGACTGGAATTTGTGAGCCAGCCATAAATCACTTAACCAAAACATGATGAAATGCTATTCAACAAAACGTTGGAAGAAGCAGTAAGATTAATAACTAAAAAAAAACAAATGACTTCAATACCATAACTTAAAAAAAAGCTATGAAAATAGAACGATAAGTCATCTGTCCATTGGTCAAAGGAGTTATCATTGGCTCCTGTGTTAAAGATTAAGACCCAGCCTGGTAACCTGTCAGGCAGTCTACTGAGGTGATGTGTGTATGTGGCTGGGGGTGGGTGGATCTGTTATCCTTGCCCCAACCCTGCAAGATTATTTTTTATTGTTGCTCTTGGCAGTGGTTTGCTTGTTGTTACAGAGAAGGGCAATGAAGTCCTTTCCTGCCCCACAGTTACCTCCTGCTGAGGTGAGCAGCCACTGGGGGCTCCTTAAGCGTAAAACTCCATCCAGGTCCTACAGACCAACCCTGAGCCATGGCTAATTGGCCCGGGGTGGCGACTGATCCAGCAGCCACCCGATCGGCAGAAACCTGTGAGGACGCATAGTGAGACAGCTTTCCCAGCATGCACGCCACTGCCCCAACTGAACCAATGGGCCTTTCTCTGTTGCTGAGAGATGTGGTCACTGGTGTTCAGTGGCTGTCAGAGCAGAAGAAGCTGGGAACAGAGTGAAGCAGATTTTAACATAGGAGTATCCCACAGCAGTCATCCATGAATTCTTCCTACCAGGGTTGACCAAAACCGGGGACTGGCGATCCTACGGGTGTCCTGGTGAGAAAGGACCTCCTATCCTCAGTGTTCAAAAGGCTGTAACACAATTTCATCATGTCCTTTTCATGGAAGAGGAAATTGATCATAACACACACACACACACACACACACACACAACCGCCAACCCTCACAATGCTTAAAATGTTTCAATGGCTTTCTCTTGCTCCTAGGTTATAACCCAATATCCTTACTCTGTGGCCTACAAGACCCTGCAATTTTTCCTGCCCTCCCCCGCCACTCATTTCTCCAAATGCCTCTTATGCCATTCTCCCTCTACTCACTTTGGACTTCCTTCAATCACTTCCTTGAACCTGCTCTGCCTCCTTGTTCCCCAGGAGGAGTGGAGTGTTTTCTCCTTCTCTTTGCCACCTAATGCCTCTTCAGCCTGGATGTCTTGACCTAAACAGCACTTCTCCAGGTGTGACAGGTACACCAAGTGCCACAGTCAGGTTGGTCTGGTTCCACAGCCTTCAGAGGAGGGGGAGGGAGGTCTCTGGATTGCACCCCATGGTTCGCTGGATATCTATGTCAAGTGTTCACTCAGGAGCACAGGCAGGGACCTGTGAACACACACCCTCTGGCCTTCTCAGAGTCTTGCTGCCTGCCGAGTGCCGGGGCTGGAGAGCTGTTGAGCTGGAGGACCCCGGCCATGCCCTCCCAGGAGCACCGCAAAGGTAGCACGTGGCCTCCACACTCAAGGAGACACAGAGGCCCAGGCAAGGAGAGGAGGAGGGGGCCCTTTGTGTGCACTTTGCTTTCTGTAATGGATTCTGCTGGAATGTGCAGACTGCAGTGAGCTATTTCTTTTAAAGGACACCGTTTTAAATATATAGGCAGTTTTAGAGTGCTACAGAAAAGAGTGTTGCAAAGCAAAGAATCACCTTTTATCATGCCTTTGCTTAAAACTGAAGAATATAACAAAACTGAGATAGCACTCCACACCGACGAGGATCACTATGATCAAAAAGACAGGCAATAACAGGGTTGATGAGGATGTGGGGAAATCGGAACCTTCCTATGCCGCTGGCGGGGCTGGGAAATGGCACGGTCACTTTGAGAGCAGCCTGGATGTTCCTCCAATGGGTAAACTTAGAGTTACTGTGGTGACCCATAAATTCCACTCCTAGGCATATACCCAAGAGAAACGAAAATACACAGCCATACGAAACTTCTACAGGAATGTCCATAGCAGCATTATTCATAACAGCAAAAAAAGTGGAAACAATCCAAATGTCCATCAACTCACGAACGGATAAACGAAATGTGTTTCCATACCACGCAACATCATATGGCAATAAAAAGCAACGAAGTGTTGATACATCCTACAACATGAGTGAACCTTGAACACATTAAGTGAAAGGAGATGGTCACAAAGGACCCCATAGCGTACGATTCCATTTATATGAAATGTCCAGGATAAGCAAATCCATGGAGACAGAAAGCAGACGGGTGGCAATCAGGGGCTGGAGGGTGGCAGAAGTGAATGGAATCTGATGCCAGTGCATATAGGCTTTCCTTCAGGGGGGACACAATATTCCAAAATTAGCTATCGCTAACAGTTGCACAATCCTGTTGATCTACTAAAACCCTCCGAATTGTACACTTTCAGTGTATGAACTGTATTTAAATGCGTGAATTATATAGAGGTGTGAAGGCGACAAAGCTATCCCTTGGGTTTAGAGAGGAAGGTGTCCCTACTGAACCTCATGTGTCCATGCTAGACCATTTAGCATGCGCATCCCACGGGTTAATGCACACATCTCCAGCTATCACAGGACAGTCTTACCAACTGTTATGAAAATGAAAGCCCATACGAATGGAACCACAGGGTCCGAATGACCTTGACCACAAGAGCAAGGGAATGATAAAGAGAAATTAGAAAAAAAATTTAAAAAAAAAGGAGGAGAGAAAAGAAGCTAATATTAGAATGGGGTATTTCCACTGCGCAAGAAAATAAAGGAAAAAGATAAGTGAGAAGTTGTTTCCTGTAGAATCTCTTTGAGCAAAGGGAATAATTTCAACAGCCCCAAGCAAACTTCAGGGTCCCACAGTCACGGCCAAAATGCCGCAAATAAGATGAGGAAGACAAGACTGGAAGATGAGGAAGACAAGACTGCCCAGAGGCAATGACTTCATTATGTGGAATGCAGGCTTTGGGCCTGTGTTACCGGAAGGTATTCTATGTACATATTGACAATGCTGAAGTTAACTTTATCACAGTATAATTTATATATCATCAAAGTCACCCATTTTAAATGTAGGAATCCATGATTTTCAGCCAATGACCAAATTGTGCAACCATAACTAAAACCCAGTCTTAAAATATTTTCACCAAATTATGTAGACAATTCTGATGGTTGCTCAGATCCTTTTTGGCTTTTGATTTGAGAAAGTCCGATTTCTTAGAAGTCTGGTGATTATTTCAGTGCGATGTTCCTGTATTACCCACAAATGTATGCTTGGTGAGATTACTGGGAATCTTGAATAAGTAGTAAAAATTGGTGCTTTTTCTCATTTATTACATTTGGTTTTTCTAAGAGGGTGGCCTAGAAGTGAAAAAGAAAGGCTGTAATGCTACTAATGTACTTCAAGTTTGGTTGTATAACATTGCTTTCTATTCATTTGCAAATAAGCAAACACTTTTTGATTCTCTAATCGGCGCATCCTCTTTAAAAACAACTTTATTGAGATGCAATTTACATACCCTAAAATTTACCTGTAAATTTCCCGAGCTGTGCAACATCATCGCAATCCAATATCAGAACATTTCCATCACCCTAATAACGTCCCTGGTACCCATTAGCGTTCACTCCCCTCTCCTACCCCAAAGCCCCAGACAACCACTCACCTACCCTCTGTTGCTACAGGTTTGTGGAATCATTATATTTTCATACACATACACAAAATATAGATAAAAATATCTCTCCTTTAACAAAATCCTACTTCTAGACAAAGAATTTGGTGTCTGTAGTATTTACAATTTTTAAGTAACAAATAAATTAAAGGTTGCAAAGAAACCCCTGAAAACCAGTCCTACAAACATGTTTTCTCCACTGGAAAATAAAAAGCCTGTGACAACCGACCAACAGACAGCACTTTTCCATCATGCAAGATTTCCTCATTAAAGTCAAAAGGGTCCATTTTACCCCCTTCCAGCATCCGTCTCCCACAAAAAAAGCACCAAGTCAAACTGGTTAAAAACGTTTATGGCACACATTCTTTATTTTATTTGCAGAAGAAACCCTAAAGAGGTTTCATCTCCTCCAAATTTGGATCACAGGCTGAATCAAGCAAACAAAACTTTCCCAAATGACTCCCAGCTCCACAGCTTTCTCAGGGCTTCGGTAAAGTTTTGAGACGTTAAACTCTCTTTAAAGATATTCTGAAAAGTTTTTGGTTTTTTTTTTAATATTTTATTATTTATTTGACAGAGAGAGACACAGTGAGAGAGGGAACACAAGCAGGGGGAGTGGGAGAGGGAGAAACGGGCTTCCCGCGGAGCAGGGAGCCTGATGCGGGGCTCGATCCCAGGACCCTGGGATAAAGACCCGAGCCAAAGGCAGATGCCCAACGACTGAGCCACCCAGGCGCCCCCTGAAAAGTTTTGACTAGTCAAAGAGCCACCAGCTTTCTTAGCAACCCGGTAATATGAGCAGTTCGCAGTCGATCATAGATCTGTGGTTTTCAGGAACGCTTATTGAGATCTTTTAATTTAATTAACAAAATAACAAAATTCTTATCATGGGGAGTTAGAAGTTGACCCCCCCCCCCCCCGCCATGTAATACATACGCTATAGTCCTCGAGAAAATATTGTTCCCAAATTGCCCTTCTCTATTGATGAATTGACCACTGGTCAACATGACAAATATATGAAATTGAGTCATTTCCACATAATTCTCCAGCCCAGCACAACTGTGCAAGTAGATAAGTCATGTTTCGTTTTGGGTTTGTACCACCCAGTCACTGCCGTGAAACACAACACCCTTCTTCAGGCCAATCCACGGCCTTCTGAGAGCAGCCTCCACAGGCCACAGGGGGCCGGTTTCAGAGTCTAGTACACTGGCTCTCACGAGGGTGCTGACCTGCTTTCTATTTTCAACTGGAATTTCCTCCCCTGGG
This sequence comes from Mirounga angustirostris, assembly GCF_029215605.1. Classification (NCBI taxonomy): domain Eukaryota; kingdom Metazoa; phylum Chordata; class Mammalia; order Carnivora; family Phocidae; genus Mirounga; species Mirounga angustirostris. The sequence goes on from NW_026991719.1 coordinate 8,135,867, forward strand.
GTCATTTGATCCCCACCTTGTGGGGCATTTTCCTGGTTCCCTATTCGGTGCCCCACCTTGCCCCCCACTTTGGAACTGACGAGAATTCCAGGCCCATCCTCCTGTGGAGTCCAATGACAAGATGACTCACAGACGTTATGCTTTGTATCTGGTGGGAACCAGGTTTGGTGAGCCTCCCAAGCTCCTCTTAGGAGACACCAAGGTGACATTTACTCAGGAAGCTGCTGAGATCTAAGACAAGACCTGCAGGAAATGATAGCGGGAGGCCATGTTGTAGGGGCTAACGCTGTAAAGACATCTCCATTCAAAGGGTCACAAGAATGTGGAAGAGTGAGCCAAGAGAAACATCACAAAGCATAAGAGGGGGTCACATCCCTTGGCCAAACACAGGCTGCAATGGCAGGACGGAGAGCTCTCTCCCCACACACTCTTGTGGCTAAGTGCTCAGCGAGCACTGCAGAGTTTAATGAACGGGGCAGTGGTGTTTTAAGGGTCAGCCCTCGGACGCCCTTTACATTCTTTCCTCTGAGGGAGTTCTGGATACACTAATGTAAAAATCTCCAATGCAAAACAAGAGGGGCCAGCATTTTAAACCAATGAGTAAATGACATGTTTCAGAGTTCAATCCTCAACTTTGAACTGGTAAGAACAGTAATGCTCATGAAAATGATTCTGCCTAGAATATTTACAAGATAAGCCATTAAAAAAAATATTACGTTCAACTTAAAAATTCCAAAGGGTTTTCTGGTGACTTGGAATTAGAAAAGGCAGATAGGTTTCAGACACTATGAGCTGTATGTGGATGCATCGTGCTTTTTATTCAAGAGGAAGCCTGAGAGTAGAAACTAGGTATTATCCTTTTTTGAAATTTTCCTTGAGCGCTGGACACATACCGGCAGATAAATGAATGTTCCATCTTATTTTGCCTTCATCTGAATGTTCCCGGAATTCTCTTCCACAAAAAGGATGTGTGTCCCCTTCCTTTTGCCTTTGTTCTTATATTAATAGTAGACCTGTCTATGGTATCTGTGGTAACATGAGGCACAGTTTTAGACCGGAGATCCACAAACTTTGTCAGTAAATGGCCAGATAACACACAGTGTAGGCTTTCCTGCCATCCACTCTATTGCAACCACTCAACTCTGGTGTTAGCATGAAAGCAGCCATAACCAATACATAAATGATGGGTGTGGCTGTTTTCAATAAAACTGGATTTATGGATGCTAAAATTTGTATTGCATATAATTTTCACATGTCATAAAATCGTCTTCTTTTGATTTTTTTTTCCCCCACTGTTTAAAAACATAATGATTATTCTGAGTTTTGTGGGCTGTAAAAAAGCAGGCAGCGGTCTGGATTTGGTCCATGGGCCATGCTTTGCTGACCCCTGATTTAGACAACTGAGTGACTGAAATATAGCAGGTGCTCTGCTAGGTAAAATCAACTACAGAGCAAACTGGGGGAGGAAAAAAAAAAAAACCACCAGGATTTGGCAACTGTTCAATCAATTGATATAATGGAAGAAGACAGGGCAAAGGTTTTAAACCTCAGAGAGGAGATTTTGTGTGTATGCATTACTTCTAATTTAGCTTATCCATTTACATGTCAAAATTGATCAAATTAACCATCTAATTTCCAAAGGTTGGCTCCAATTTGTTTGAGCTGAAGGATTAAATGTAATTTTCTTCCAATTATAAATGACCTCATCTATAATTCTTCTAGGTTTTAAAACAGGAGCTGAACTTATAAATCTTTTTAAAGTGACACCAGTAAATCAAAGCAGATTAAAAAATCTCCCAGGAGGTGATTCGGAATGTTTTCCTTCTGACAGATGGAGGAACCAGAGCTGCTACACACAAGGAAACAGGGGAAGACTATAATAATACTCTGTTTAAAGGTTAATATTATTCATCCTATTTCTAAATATTCCCTTGCAATCTGTTCAGTCTATATCCAATCAATGTGGATTTGTGGGGACTGGTGCCAGTGGGATGGCCCCATCACCTTGCCTTTGTTGTCTACTTAGGTCATAAGGAAAGATACAGACCTACCCTTGGCAGAAAGAGCTCATTGACCAAATGGGAAAAAATGAGATAGATTTGCACCTTCTTCAAAACATCAGCATGTTCAGAAGAATCTGATTACATATCGTGGGAAGGTAAATGATTTGCCCCCACTTCTCACCCCTCACTGCACTCACAAACTTGCCACGGCTCCATCATGGAGGCAGAGTTCTTTCCCTATCTTCTGACATTAGGTTTGGACACGTGACTCGCCTAGGCCAATGGCGGGTAGGTAGAGATGAGCGTGTGCCGGAGTCCCACCTATGGCATTAAGAATCCTTAGTCCGTTCTGCTAGTCGTACTGTGCCTCCGCACCTCCCCAGGTGGGTGCTGCCCTACCAACCCGTGCCCTGGAACAAACACACATGGAACAGAACTAATTGAGGAGCCAAGCCCTACAGGACTGGCAGACTGACCATGGGTCAAACAGCTGAGCTCTGCCCAAGTAAGCTGACCCCAGCTGACCCACAGATCCAGGAGAATAAGTGATGGCTGTTTTAAGGCATTGAATGTCAAAGTATCTTGTCATACAGCAATAGTGTGGCAATAGCTAACCAATCGGAAGAGACGATTCTACATTTTAGTCAACAGAACTACACAGTCAAGCACCATTTTGGGTGTCTGTATGCATCTGCATGCCAGGGGTTCTAGATTTCATTTCTTTTTAAAGATATACAAAATAAAAAAGTGTACCCTGGTGCAGAAATCCCATGGAAGGCCCTACACTTCTTCACATCCAGGTTCTCCTTAGACTCCCTACAATGGTGATATGAGGAACCACCATGGTAATGATGGCATTACCTGCCTACCTAATTAAAAGCCACAGGTTGGTCTAAGAATGTCTAGATTTTAAAAAAATAGTCTCCTTTTCCAATAAAGATCAAGGCAAATCACATAGTAAAACTCTGCAGTCACTGAAGCATCCAATAAGAGTGAGCCTATGTTTGCAGAATCACAGAGCATCAGCACTTTTTACACCTTTTTTTTTTTAAATACTGGGAACCAAATAAATGCAGGAAGTCTTTATAACTGTGTCCCGATGATAAGGTTTCACTCTGCAGCCATCCTGAATAAAAACAGCTATTAAGGGTTGTTGTTTTTTTTTTTTTGAAACGGTTAATCTTGATAAGGTTCAAACTTTTCCCCAAGAGAGGTCTATGAACCACCACTCCCTCTGAAATGAATGAGTAAAAATGCATGTGTATCATGAAGGCCAGGGTTTACATAACCCTTGTGCTGTGCAGAGCACAAGTGGGTCATGGCTATAGCAAGTGCATGCGGGGTGTGTGTTTCTCCTTGCTCAGAAAGACTCGTGGAGGGCAGAGTGCCAGCTCTCATGTACCTTTTCCAGGCTGCCGCAAGTTCACCCATGCGGCTGTCATTCCTGAAATGGATGTTCCATCAGAACAGCCATGCAGAGAGGGAGCACGGGGCCTCTGTGCAGGAGCTAAAAAAGCCTGTGGTGTTTCGATCAAAAGCGCTTTGCGAGAGAAAACACAAGAGTTGCAATGACAAAATTACCACCGTGCTCAGGTAAAAATACCAAACAGGATGTTCTTCATTTGCGGTTGTATATATTACTAACAAGAATACAAAAATCCTCTCTGATCTCATTCTCAATTCATTTTACTTTCTCCTGTTATGTTTCTGGATGGTTTGGGCATAAATGATGAGTGAAGACAGGCACGTTGCCACTGTGGGACGCCTGGGTGGCTCATTCGGTTGCTCGTCCGACTCTTGGTTTCGGCTCAGGTCATGATCTCAGGGTCCTGAGATCAAGCCCCGCGTCGGGCTCCTCGCTGGGCATGGAGCCTGCTTGGGATTCTCTCTCTCCCTCTTCCTCTGCCCTCCCCCTCTGCCCCCCTAAAAAAAAAGAAGAAAAGGAATGTTGCGATTGCGCTGGAAGGACAGATGGGGTCATTTAAGAGGTGTCATTTTATGGAGAACAGGTGAGGGGCTGCCTGGATTAGAGATGGAGGTAAGATGCAGTATGGGTGTCACCACAAAGGGGTAGCATGAAGGAGTTCTTTTGTGGTGGTGGAACAGTTCTGTATCTTGAATAGCAGATATGCCCATCTATACACGGAAAACAATTGCATGGCACTATTCTCTCTCTCTCTCTCTCACTCACTCACATGTACCCAAAGGAATGCACGTCAAAAACTGATGAGATGTGAACAAGGTCTGTAGACAAGTTAATAGAAATGCACCGATGTCAAAGTCCTGGGTGTGATATTGTACCCGTGGGATGTAGGAAGCTATCATTCACAGAAGCTGGGTAAAGGGTGCTGGGATATCTCGGTAGCATTTTTGCAACTTCCTTTGAGTCTACAGTTATTACAAAATGAGAGTTTTAAAAGTATCATCTTGGGGCGCCTAGGTGGCTCAGTCGGTTAAGCGTCTGCCTTCGGCTCAGGTCATGATCCCAGGGTCCTGGGATCGAGCCCCGCATCGGGCTCCCTGCTCCACGGGAAGCCTGCTTCTCCCTCTCCCACTCCCCCTGCTTGTGTTCCGTCTCTCGCTCTGTCTCTCTCTGTCAAATAAATAAAATCTTAAAAAAAAAAAAGTATCATCTTAAAGCTATGGTCTCAAGCCCATTGCATTTTAGCCATCAGCCACTGGGCAGTGGTTCACGCACTGAGACTCAACAGTCAAAGAGACAAGGATTTGAGTCCTAGTCCCACTACTTAACTTACTAGCCGTGTGACCTTGAGACGTCTAAACTCGGTCCCTCAGTTTCCTCATCATTTAAACAGAGATGATATTAGGACCTACCTTACAGGGTTCTCTTAAGGATTAAATAATGTAGAATGTCAAGGGCTCGTGGGAAGCATTCAATAAATACTGGCTGGTATTATTACGTTAAGTCTGCCTAATTATTCTAAGAGCTCTAAGTCATTAATTAATTTTGCCGGCATTCAAGCACATACCAAGTGTCAGGTCCATGCTACCTGTGGCCAAGGATGTGGAGTCCAGATACGCCCCTGGTCCTAGCCTCTGCCCCTTGGGATTTTTCAGTTCTGTCACGAATATGGTGTTTAAAGAAGCAATTACAAGCAAGGTGGATGTTATGAAAGTGGATACACAGGGGCCTCAGCAGGGAACTAACTTAGGAATGAGAGGCACTTTCTGCAGTCAGGGTTGAAATGGTAGTTTTCTCTCTGCTAAGTTAACTGGAGTTAACAGGGTGGTTAAACCGTAGTCCTCACTTGCAACCATTCCTCACCCACCAGAGAGAAACGAGAATAACTTTTCATGAAAGCACGGATCAACCCATTTTGATGTATAACATTAAGGATTCAAACTCTGTACCCATCGACCATTAAAAGAGCCACACCAATTCTTCCTTTTTCATTGTTTGGGAAATAAATTACGTTAGACTATTCCAATGGGCATATAGGGGAAAAACTGATTATAGTTTAAATTTATATTAAGAAATTTAGACCAAAGTATTTTTGAATCAAGTACAGAGCTTCTCAATATGAAATTCACTACAATACATATGTAAAATATATCATGGTATAATAAGTGAAGAGAGAGTACTTTAATAGGCTTGTAATATGAATATTTTTAAAGACATGCACATCACATATGGATGCAGCTGGCATAACACATTACTCGTTTAAATGTGGTCATTGAAACAACCCACAGGGGAGAGAAAAGAGACATTCTAAGCAATCTGAAAATCTTCCATATACTTAGGAATCTAGGGTCTTTCACAATGTAAGTAAACCCCAAAGAAAACTGAACATGCATAGGATAAGTTTTATGTTTGCAAACTCTCCCCTCCTGCTTCTGCCAAAACAAAACAAAACAAAAACTTCCACCCGTCTCTCTGCTGGCCTGTGTCCTGTGAGGCTGATCCCCATGGACTGCCTCTCAGTGGATGGGCTGGGCTTGGTACTAGAAAGGGGAGATGAGAGAGCAGGAAGACCAACGGGTCAGGGTACTCCTCGTCCCACCCCATCCCTGCTTCTCCATATTCTGCCCTTGCTGCAATCCTCTCTGGGTACATTTCCGGGGTCCCTTTGGCTGAGGTTGGAAGTCACTGGGTTCTGGTAACCCCGGCCCTTCCCCGTGCCCACACGGTAACAGCTTCCCGTGTTGCTAAGGCTTCGTGCTGCACCACCCGCTTTGGGGTTCCCTTAAACTTACTGACACATCAGGGATAGTTCGTTCCTGAAGCTAAGGTGGGGGAATGCCTCATCTTTTGAGATCAATGCTTTACATTTTGCTTAGACCATCAAAGTGACATCATAATGGGACTATGAAGGTCATGTGCATAAATACTTACAAAAATAATACTATGTGTTACCATTTTCAAAGTCTTCCAGCAAACTCGAGATTCCATTCTCTTGCTAAACTCTTATCATCCTGTGGATCTAATGCAAACAGTGCTGGCACTGCCAAGTGAGGAATCCAGAGCAATGTCGGGGAGCTCTGCCCATGTGGAGTGGCACCCACCTGGCGCAGGGGAGCTCCGCGGCTGCGGAGCCGAGGGGCTCCACATGCTGGAGGGAGGCTTTTAGCCTCTTTATTTTACTTGGACTGACTTACACGTTTCTTTACCAGATATTTCAGTCAGCTGCAGAAAGGGGTCATTCAAAAATATTTTTAAAGTTTATTCATCCGAACGTCTTCTGCTGTTTCCATGGCAACTCTTCCCCAAAGCCACAACTCCAAATTCTTCTGAAAACTTCATTTCAGAAATCTAATTTAGCTGACACTCCAAACACTCAAATTGTACTCTGAAAAATTTTTAAGTTAGAAGAGTTCGAAGAATGTGTCAAATAACCAGAGAGAAGGGGAGAAAATCCTGACCAGTTTTCATTTCAAACAGTCATGACATCTCTCAGGGAAAGAGCCTTTAGTAACGATGATCATATTTGAATGAACAAATTAGTCTTATACTTTGTGTAGAACTCATCCAAATTGAGACGTATCCCATATTTGCCTCCAAGTCGTCACCATGAGGTTGGAGAAAGCTGTACCCTAGAATGATTGCTGGGAGACCTTGTTGTTTTGTTTGATCTATCTTTCACGTTTGTAAGTATTCAGAACGTAGTTAAGAATAACACAAATCAGAAAGGTGGGTCTTTTGAAAATAACGTTAGAATCAGAAAATCTGAGAAGCTATGTTAAAGGATATGAAATTAATTGCATTCATTTGTAAACCCTGGTGGATCTTAGTCCAAAATTTTACAAGCACCTAAGACCTTGAAATCTATTTACTCCCATCATTTCGGAGCTTACAATCTAAAACAGGCCATGTAATTTCCATTCCGTCACATGGCCAGGACTTAAGAAAGGGCCCTGCAGTCCTTGTCGATGGCAAGCTAGACAGACCACTGACATACCTGCCAGGCTGGGCTGCCCGGGAGACCTCCAACCTGGATGGGACTGAGAGCAAAAAGCTATGGGGGAGCTGTCTCCCTCCTCCTTCCTTTTGCTCTTCGTTCAGGGCCTCTGCATTTTCCCCGGAGCAGGCCTGTCCGTATCACATCCTCGATGAGCGGTTGCAGAATGGAAGCGGACCTTAGCTCCTCACTCACACACAGTCACGGGTCCCATGTCCATGCGTGCAGGCTTTCTGAGAATCGCTCCCATCCTACTTCGGAGATTATGATTCCTAATTTTAGACCCGGGACTAATAGATTTAATAAACTGGTACCCCAGCTCCATCAGAATAGAAGTGGCAAATTTAGACAAGGCTGTTCGACACTAATAAATCAAGAAGTCAGCTAAAGGCTGACACAGGAGAGCAGACAGGAAATGTTTAAAAACTAAGGCCCAAGATTACAAAGGGCCTCTACTCCTGGCTATTTGTTGGGTGCCTACCCTGGGGCCGGGCGCCCTCGAGGCAGTGGGGCTACCGTGGGAAAAGAGTGACTGGGTCATTGACCTGAACGCACTTCCACATTGGTAGGGAGCAACAGACACAAACGGCGAATGTGTGACAGAAGACCAAGGAGTGAGGCAAACACGAAGACAGTGGCCCGCGTGATCTAATCACGGGTGACCGAGTGAGGTCAGAAGCACTTCGCAAAGAGCACTCAGGGAAGGTGACGTTTTCTCTCGCAGTTTGGAGGGCACGATAAAAGCCTGCCGCAGAAAGAACATCTCAGGCAGAACGGACAGCGAGTACAAAAGCCTCGGGTGGGAAAGAGCTGGTTGCATTCGAGGAACGGAAGGGACACTCAGGTGGCTGGGCAGTGATAAGGTGAGGGAGGGTGTTAGGGAGCAGGGTGGGGCCATGTGGGAGGACTTGGAAGGCCATGGTCATGGACGAAGAGATCGGTCTAAGTGTAATGGAAGCCAACTGGAGAGCTTTAAGCGCCGAAATGTCACAATTGCATTATCTTTTTAAAAGATCTCGCTGGTCCTACGATTGGGATATAGGGTTACCATGTTGTCTTAGTGTGGACAGCTGGGTGCTTGGATTTAGGTGACAGCAGCAGGGATGCAAAGAAGAGGATGGATTTGGAGAGCACTGCGACACAGACCTGGCAGGGCTGCCCCTGAGGCACTCTGGCCTGCGCAGCTCACCGAGCGGCTGGCCACCTACTGAGACGGGAAAGGCTGAAGGTGACATGGGCAAGGGGCAAGTGAGAAATCGGAAAGCCAGCAAGGGCTGCATGGGACGAGACAATAACATCACAGCCAAGGTGAGACTCAAGCACACTTGGTCCAGGGTTATCACAGGGTGGGGAATGGGAGAAGTAAATCATATGAGTTCATTAGCAGAAAGGACGAGGCAAAGAGTAGTATTTGTTTTCCTACAATTGGCAGATATGTAATGCAACACGCAAGAGGAGTGGGATTATTTATGCATTCACAGTGGTGCTTAAGAAGGGTCTTCAAGGGTGGGGGATGTAGCTTCCTAAGATGATGGGAGTTCCACAGCAAAGGGACCACATAAAGGAAAAGCTCTCAGAGCAACTGAAAAGACAGCACGTTGTGGGGTAGGGGTGGGGCTGGAAAGGGCATCCACAATTAGTAGAGCTGTGAATTAAGGAGATTCAGTAATCTCCCATTTACTTGTAACGAGCAAAACATTAGCTTTTGTGAGGAGACAGACGACAAGCAGAGAGCTACAAAGGTGAATTCTGGGCCATACAGCAGGTCAGTACCAGTCCTGCTCAATTTCCTAAGACGTCTACACCGGCAGCGCTGATGGATGATAACTGATTCGTATCAGCTCGGCCCTGCAACAGCGCCCAGTTCGGGGTGTCTTCAGGATTACCAAAGAATGTCCTATAATCAGCACCACTGAATTATTAAGTGACCTTAATGGCTTCAAAGTCTTTGGAAATCAAATGTTCACAGAGAGCAAATCTGGCAACTTGGGTATTAAGACCTTAACCGTTTGCGGTAAAGAGAGGCTCCGTCTCAGGGTAGGCAGCCTAGCCCTTCCGGTGGCTTCCTTAAGGAGGGGTCACATACAGCCAGGGAATGGTCAGCGTTTAACGTTGGGGCTGTGGTCAAGAGCACAGACGGTGGGGCAATCACACCGAAGAGGAAGTGAGGTCAGCAACGGAGGAGCTCAGAAGTAGACGGGCCCGAGGGACGGGAATGGCTACACCTTGACAGCTGGACTCCCCCGGGATCAGTGTCAAGTCAGAGTCTAATCCCCCTGCTTTTCTGTCACACCTCAGTGAACAGAGCACACATCACCCCACACATAGATTTATCTTAGCCAGAGGCATCGTGAAACTTCCTCCTTGCTTCCCTTTCATAGAACGGGGATGAAAATAAGTGTGCGCCTCCAGGGAGTTGCTTCGGATGATAGTATTCGTGAGCTGCTCGAAAGTGCCTCTGATAACTTGTTCTAAAACCAAGGCTCAGCACAGTAATTCTACTGTGTAATTCTACTGAGGGAGTCACCATACTTAATTGCATGAAATTAGACCTACGCTACATGATCTTGGCAGACAATCAAGGTTTGTAATATTTTGTTTGTGGTTAATGGAAGAAAGCATACGGGGACTGTTGGGGAAGGTAGATTAACGTAATCTTTAACCCAGGCCAAGCCACCTAACTTTTGGGGATCACCAAGAGCAGGAGGTGACTGTTAAGGCCGCGATCGGGGAAACCGGGTGACCCATTACTCTGCCCCCAGGGTTTGAGCCTCTCTCTGAGCCTCTGTGTCGGCCTGTCTCTGAAGTTCTGTATGTCCCCTGAATAGTATACATAATACTCACAACATTTACCATGTTTCCTCTTTTCAGCTCTTCTTGTTACACAGTGATTGTCACCTCTTCATAAAAGCATGCATGAAAATCACACACCCCAGTGGGTCTCAAGTGGGAGCAATTTTGCCCCCCAGGGGACACCTGGCAATGTCTGGAGATATTTTTGGTTGTCACAGCTGGGATGGGGGTGCTACTGTCATCCAATGTGTAGAGCCCAGGGATGCCGCGCGGGACGGCCCCACCACAAAAAATTATCCTGCCCCAAACGTTCATGTTGCTGAGGTTAAGAAACCCTGAGAAAGCCATAGAGACATGGCACTGAACTCAAAAGATACCTTAAAGTTTGGGTTTTGTCTATACCTGTCCAATTAAAGGGCTATTTGGCCATGCGATGCAACAGTGTGGATGGTCACATTAAGTCACTGAAGGGACAATATTTGATTGTTGGTTTATTATGGTGACAGAACAGGGAGGGGGAAGGACAGCTCGGCTCACCCATCTCGATTGTCTAAAAGAGTCAGACGAGCTGTGCGAAATCAGGGCACTTGGAGAGAGTCACCAGCTACACCTGTGCCACCTCGAACTCCACTGCTCTAGGCTTGGGTTTCCTCGGCCACAAGATAGAAAACCTGTCTAACCCACTAGCTGGATTTGACACACACTGTGTCCAAACGCTTCGCAGCTTGTATAACGGTAATAAGGAGGGGCTTATTCTGACCTGCCGTTTCTCTAAAAGTGTTGCCAGGCACTCACTGATTCACATGCATCATCCTCGACTGTCATACTCCAGCATCTCTGTAGCCCATCCAAACGAAGACCGGCTGGTTCGCTGTCCTAAGTATCTCTCAGATCCCCTAACTGCTCTCCACCTCCGGTCCAGCTGCCATCCTAGGTAGGTCATTCTACTCTCCTCTCTCACTGGCCCCACTACCGGGATGCACTCTGGCTCCTGCTCACCCTCAGCTCCATCCTGGGCTCCAAGCAGATGTTCCAAAATGCAAATCTGACCAAGTCACCAAAAGGCGTCAAGGACGACACACAGCTGGAAGGATGGAGTCACCATAAACCGAATGTGGGAAAACCGTGGGAGGAAAGGTTGGGAGGAGAACATTAGCTGCTACAGAACATTTTTGTTCTGATGATAAAAACAAGAAGATGGTGGTGCTATACTTTGGAAAAGTGTCACGTTATACAAACGGAGGATGCTCTTGTCTATGTGAGTGTTTGTGTTTCTCTGCCGGTGACCATTATAAAAAGATGAGCGAAGTGTTCGTGGCAATTCTTAACATTTTCACTATTCAATCGTCCCTTTAGAAAACTGACCAAATAGCTGGCACACAACAGGCCCTCAACAAATGTTTGACGAATGAATAAAATGTGAGCCACTGATTTCTTACGGGCAGTCTCGCCTGGGACAAATTAAAAAGCACCAAAGGAAGAACATTAAATACTTGCCCCCTGGATTATATCTCAGGGTATGCAAGAGGTACTGAGAACACATGAAGGGTATTTCTTTTCCAGGAAGACACAGACTAAAAAAGCCCCCAAGACCCCAGGACAATACACAGTGGGGCAGAACCATGTGGCGCAAAGGAAGGGACTATTCGTGCTAAAGGCAAAACAAGCTTTTGGAATTACTTAAACCAGTATGGGGGAAGCAGACGACGAGAGCAGTGTTAGAAGAGACGTTAAGCCATAGAGGGTTATGTTAATATGAAAAGCAATGGGTCACACTTCATAAAGAACATTCTTTTGACTTGGGACTGATACAGAGCTGCTGAATACTGCTGCTTTATCACCCTAAAGTATGCATGAGAAACTTCAGAGGACCCCGGGGGACTTCTTCCAACCTGAAAGCCAACAAATTCCCTCCGGAATCTTCTTTTTTATAGTCCTAAATCAGAAAACACGCATGTGGTGATCTGTGCTAGAATGAAAGGCTAGTTCATCAGCGAATCTTCAGAGCACAGGCGGAGATGTCAGCATTAGCCTGACTCTAAGTTTATGCTTTTAGCAGAATGAGACAGCTGAACGAAAATAGTTTTTAGATTGTTTGGGGATGCATGTGCATAACTGAGGCAATAATCATTCGTAGAATGAATCGATTTTTTTAAAATTAAGGAATCAGTTCTCCCCTTTCCTCCACCTCGTAAATGGCACAGAGACCTCAGATGGCAAATCAAAGGGCATCAGCACCCCGTTCAAAATCTGGGAAAGGTGGTGGGTAAGATGTCGACTGGGCATAACGAGCACAGACTCCAGATCCTTCAGTGCAAAGAAACCTCTGCCAAAAAGGGGTTACCCTTAATACCACTTTAAAAGGAAAATCACCGCACGGCTAGTGTCTCCAAAAACGAGCATTAGTAACTTACTAGCGTCTCACTTGTCATTTCCAGGCAAGTAACTGGCAAAACTAGAGAAAGCCGTCATAAGGTTCCTAGAATGTTCACCCTGTAGGGACCCTGATGATTTTCTCATTCAGGCCCTCTTTTTCTCCCCCAACCCATCAACGTGAAAGGGCAGACCTTCCAGGTTAGCCCAATGGCCCCCCAGCTGATCCAGGACCCACCCTGGCAACAAGAACCAGGACCTCTGTGCCTACCACTCCTGTCCACCTCCACTCCTTTCTTTAAAAATATTTTTCTTAATGTGGAGAGCGCATTTTGGAGGACACGAATTCCAGACGGATAACTGTCAACCTGATCATAAATACTGATGATTCTTAACTTTTTGCCTGCTTCTCTCCGATTTTAAAGTAGCATGTATAATCTCAGCAGTGAACATCGTGTCAAGGAAAACTCAGTAAAGTAGCAGATGGCCGGACGACTGCAATGGCCCATCTCAAAACATCACATCTTACAAGTGGAAAATAAATGCCCGAAGAGTGCAGTGAGCTAACGCAGCTGCCCGCCGGCTTCCTGCAGGAGGCATGCAGAACCTTCAGGAGTAGTCCTCGTTCCTCAGAAACATCTTCCTTTTCTCTCTCTCTCTCTCAAAAATAAACTTAAGCTAGAATCTGGATTTGGTCCGTCCGTCATTCACCTTGAAATCTTGACTCCTTCTTTAAAAGAGGAAAAGCCGGTGAGCTTTTAGTCTGTTGTGTCCTGCGGGGCCCGGCGCCAAAGCGCACGCAGTGCCTGGCACGCAGTAGGTCCCCAGTAAATATCTGCGGAGTATTTGAGTCAATAGGGAGGAGAGAAGCCACTGGGAGAAGACCCCCTGGCGTCCTCTCGTGTTCATCAGATAATGTGCAACAGTCTGTCCTGCTACAAACTCTGAGCGAAATGCACACCCTCTTTTCCAGAAGCAAACCGGCTGCACCCCAAAGTGCCCTGCAGCATTTTCTCCGGAGAGTCCACTAGCCAGCCACACGCTCAGACCACGGAGCAGCCCTGCCTCCCGTCCAGTTCTATTCTCGTCCCTGCAGCATATCTGACCGAAGGCTGAATGGGCGAACTGGGCCCCAGGAGCCCCATTTCTCCGCCCTGGCCATCGAGGCGGCAGCAGGGTCCAGCCTCTGGCCCTGAACGCAGTGTCCACTGCCCGGGGTAAAGGAACACGGGCTTCAGGGGGGGGGGCTCCCATTCTGAGGTGCAGCCAAGTTTCTAAGCAGGTGACACTGGGGAGTGACGCCCGCGACACCTTCCACCCCCCCAACCCCCGACCGAGGACCTCTGGGGAGACGCGGATCCCATCAACCCCTCGCTGTCCCCTCCCAGGCCGGCCAAGTGGCGCCCCCTGTCGCCTCTGCGCGCGCCGGGACACTCACCGCGTAGTGCAGCTGCGGTTTCTCGCGGTATACCGGGTCCCCCATGTCGCCACCGAGAAGAAGTGACGGGCCCCCGCGCACAGCCTGGGGTCGAGACGCCTCTCCGAGGTCCCCCTATTTCACCGCCATCCCGGGCCAGCCCCCGGATGCAAGCCCCGTTCCCTGCGCCTGGAGCGCGCTGCAAAGCCCGCAGGCACCAGCGTCCCGCCGAGAAGCTGACAGGGACCGGGAGGAGGTGGCGGCAGCCGCGTAGAGGAAGGAGAAGGAGGTGGTGGTGGTGGTGGAGGAGGAGGAGGAGGAGGAGGAGAGGGGGGGGAGGAGGAGGAGGAGAGGAGGGGAGAGGCCGAGTCAGATGGGATGGGCGGGCGCTTAATTCCTTCCGCTCTTGGCGGCTCCTGTCAAGGCCGCCGCCGCCTGCTGTTGGGGGCTGCAGCGACCGAGCGCGCCCACGACAGGTGTCAGGGCGGCCGGCGCTCCTACCTCCTGCCACTCCACCCCTGCCAGGCCCGTGGGACCCGGGCTGCCACGGCTGGGGCTGCTAAAGCCCTCAACACCAGCGAGAGGGCGAGCTTGGGTTTCCAAGAAAGAGCGACTTTGGCTAACTTTGAAAGGGGTGTGGGCCTGACGCTGGAAGGCGATTCGGAACCCGCTCGGGCGAGGGCGGAGTTTCGGTGTTTGGAAAGCCCTCCTTTGGGAGAGTCTCAATGGCGGGAACCCTAGGAGAGGGCAGGCCTGAGAGGGGCCAAGTAATGCAGCCTGGGGGGACTGCAGACGGGAGGAAGGCCGGGCTGGCTGCCGGCCTGATCGTGCCACCTTTGGGTAAACTGAGTCCCAGAAGGCTTGCAGGACCTGGGCATGTCTGGGGAACCCCGCTGCAAGCGGGAGGCCTGGAGAATCTGCCAAAACGGCAGGACTGGTGTGGGTGCCAGGCTGGATCTGAGTTGGGGGTTGGGGGCAGGGCTCGAAGCACCGATTTCTGTGCCTTAGTTTTTAGGTGCACATCGGAAAAGGACACAGCAAGAATTTGGAAACAGAAGAAACACACACTCTTTGCAAATGCTGCCAGATCAACCAAGTAATTTTTAGCACACACCAGAGGTTCAGAACACCACTGAAAACTGGCCTCTGTTCTGCAATCCCTCGTGGAAGCGTGCACTTTTAAATACCCCAGAGGTCCCTCCCCGCGCCTGGCATCCTGTGATTTGTGTGCAGTTTCCCACGAGCTAAGTCCAGACAAAGGCAGGGTCTGGGGCCAGAGTGGAGACTCCAGACCCAGTGAAATCCATCAATCCAAGCCCAAGAGGGGTAGCTATCCAGTGGAAGGTGGGTTTATGGGTGGCTTGTCTCCATTCTTCAGGGTTCCCACGGTACTGGACGTGGCCAGTGGCCCTTCCCCTGCTCTGTGTAGGTGTACAGGGTGGGAAGAAGGGAAATAAGATGTGTCCCCCATGTTTGAGCCCTTAGAATTTAGTTGGATGAACCACCCAACTAATAATATTTTGAAAACAATGGCATCATAATTGTAAATATGGAAATTGTAAAAAACTGGGAATCTGAAGCCAGGGGCCCAGGTATCCTGAGGAATCTACTTCTAGATAATCCCATGACCATTCATCTTTCTGGAAAACTCTAAGATTGTATCTGCTAAAGCTGATTACACGCTTGCCCTCTGATCCAGGATTTCCACTCCTAGATACGTAGAGAAATGGGTGCTAATGGCTTCCTCATGTACAAGGATATTTATAATCTTTAGGTAGAATCGCCGAAATGGAAACAATCCAGATGTCCATCAACAGCTCCGCGATGAACCAACGGTGGTCTGTCCATACAATGGGATATTACTCAGCAATGAAAAGAACAGAATACTGATGCACACAATGACATGGATTATTCTCACAAAAGTTGCGAGAAAGAAATCATACACAAAATAGGACACAATGTATGATTCTACTTATTTGTTCAGGAATTGAAATTCAAATGTTGAACTGAAATAGGCAATTGTGACCGACCTATGGCGATAGAAGCCAGAACAGGGACAAATAAACAAGTGAAATAAATATAAACAAATAAATATCTACTACCAAGGTAGGGAGTTGGTATTGACTGGGAAGGGGGTACAAGGGAACCTTTTGGGGTGCTGGAAATGTTCTGTATCTTGATCGGTTCAACAGCTACCCAAGGACACCCATATGTAAAAATTCATTGAGCACTACAGTTCAGATTTCTGTAATTTACACCCTTCACTATGTGTATTTTATACTGCAATAACATAAAAATAAATTTAAAACCAGTCCCTTGCCCTGAACAGGAACTTACGACCAGCGTGCTGCCTGTCTTGAGAGAAAGTCGATGTTGTCCCCCTGCAGCCTGCGCTGCGTGGGTCTCCTTCCCCTCTGCTGCCTGGGGGACCAGAGCACGCCCGCTCACCTTGGAGGCCCTCTATGCTCCCTCACACCTCCAGGCAGAGCTGGAAAAACGACGCGCTCAAGTCCCCTCTTCCCTTTCACTCTGCTCTGCTGCTGAAAGCAGCCATTCGAGCTATGTCAGCAAAGACCCGTAGGCTAAGGCAGAGGAGCAGCATAAGCTTCGCCGTACAGCATCTTTCAGAGAATGAAGCCAGGACCAACGTAGGGACCTTCACTTCACCGTGGTCTGTTTATAAAGCTGAACTCTCCAGCTTTAGGATTTCGTTCTCTGTCATAGCTGGCATTAAACCTCCAAAGCTAAAAATCCCTTTCCCTACAGAAACTGATTCATTATTAACATGCATAAACAATACAAGGTGGGTCCCTGGATTTAAAAGCCTTAACCGTGGGGCGCCCGGGTGGCTCAGTCGGTTAAGCTTCTGCCTTCGGCTCAGATCATGATCCTGGGGTTCTGGGATCGAGTCCTGCCCTGAGTCCAAGTCTGGCTCCCTGTTCAGCGGGGGGTCTGCTTCTCCCTCTCCCTCTGCCCCTCCCCCCCACTCATGCGCGTGTGCACTCTCTCTCTCTCAGATAAATAAGTAACGTTTTTTAAAAAACACCTTGGGCGCCTGGGTGGCTCAGATGGTTAAGCGTCTGCTTTCGGCTCAGGTCATGATCCCAGGGTCCTGGGATGGAGTCCCGCATGGGGCTCCCTGCTCAGCAGGGAGCCTGCTTCTCCCTCTGCCTCTGCCTCTCTCTCTCTCTCTCTCCCTGTCTCTTATGAATAAATAAATAAAATCTTTAAAAAAAAAAAAAGAAAAAGAAAAAAACACCTTAACCACAGTGCTTTGATCATTGCCTCTGAGTAAGCCACCTCCGTGTTAAATTGGCTCACCTCACTTTCTGTTTGTGTGCTACCTTTGAAAAATGTGTTGTCACGAAACAGCATTATCCTAAGCCAAAAATAATCCATCATTCCTGAACTGTGTGCTTACATTCTAGGAATGACTTCTGCCTGCTAGCATATTTCTTGCTAAATTGTCATTGCTAAGTCAGAGTTAAATTCTTAAGTGCAATAGAGCTGTTTTTCTGTGTTTGAAAGGTCCGGGGGGATAAGAGAAAGCATCTGAGAAAAGAAATGATCGATTCATGCTGCAAGACACTAAATTCACCTCAGAGTGAACCCTACACCTTTCCAATTCTCAGTCCGCTCATTCAAGACTCAAGAAGGGACCTAGAAGATTGTGTAGAACTCTGAAAGTTCTATTAAATCTTAAACAATTTGAATTCCACCCATTATTTCTATTTGAATATATTTCAAGGCATATTTTCAACACCACTCTAATCAAGAAGTCTTATTTGCACATCTCTGTTCCTAAGTATCCTTCCCGTATTGTTCATTTATTCACTCGGTCACTCATTCAGTAAATATTTTTAAGTGCATACAATTTGCCGGTATTGTCCTAGGTCATTTAAACTACATGTTAACATGGCAAGTGGTCTTGAAATTCAGGTTTTGTCTGTTGGGTGACCGCAGGAGATGACCCAGAGCATGTGAGACCTCCCCCAGAGAAGGCTGAAGTTCATCCCATTCGCTCGTTACGTGAAGAGCCTGCATGGCTAATGTTCTCTTTTGGTTAGTCACTTTTTCAAAAAATAATAAATTTCTCTGATGTTTATCATTTCCCCCAGAGAGGACTCAAAAATAATCTCTAGGAGTTCCTCTACCAGTATCACTTTTAAGAAAAAATGTGTCACCCTCAAAGTGGAATTTCCTCATCTTCCTGCCCCTCGAACGTTACAGCATTTTCAGGACTAAAGGCTGTCCTTGCCACCAGAGCACTGAAATTAAAATCCTTGTTTGCATTTACTCTGCCTACCTATAAGCTGAGTTGATATTTTCCACACTTAGTGCCAGCCCAGGGGTGATTACTTTTTCAGGAAAACTTTACACAAACCCATGGAAGCAGATTCAACTTCAGAGTTTAGGAGGAGCTAAGGGCCCATCTGAGCACTAAAACCTATTTAGGATAGGAGGATAAGGCCCTGCTTGGAGGCCCAGCCCTGCCACAGAGTAGCTCTGAGACCCTCTTGGGTGGGGACCCCTTCCCTAAAACCCAGTGCCTACACTCTTCCATCCTACTGTCTTGTCAATCCACCTGCTAGAGTATTTTTCAAATTTTGTAATAAAAAAATTGATAACATATAATGTGCAGCTTAATGAATTATTGCAAAACACACGTCCATCATCACCATCACTGAGGTCAACAAATAGAATACTACTGGTGTCTCAGAGAGCCCCGAGTCCCTCAGCTACATTGTAACACCCTCCCCCAATCCCACCGGCAGACACTGCCCTGTATTTGATGGACTTGACTTCTTTGTTTCCCTTTTATAGCAGGATTTCTCAACCCCAGCACTGCTGACACTTGGGAACCAATAATTCTCCACCCCCCACCAGCTTTATTGAGATATAATTAACATAAAACATTATTTAAGTTTAAAGTGTACGATATGGGGGCGCCTGGGTGGCTCAGTTGTTAAGCGTCTGCCTTCGGCTCAGGTCATGATCCCAGGGTGCTGGGATCGAGCCCCGCATCGGGCTCCCTGCTCCGCGGGAAGCCTGCTTCTCCCTCTCCCACTCCCCCTGCTTGTGTTCCCTCTCTCGCTGTGTTTCTCTCTCTCTGTCAAATAAATAAATGAAATCTTAAAAAAAAATAAAGTGTATGATATGATAATCTGATACATGCCTATACTGTGAAATAATGACCACAATGAGGTGAGTTCATACTTCCATCACCTCACATAGTTACCGCATCTTGTGTGTGTGGTGAGAACATTTAAGACCTATTCTCTTAGAAATTTTCAAGTATACAATATAGTATTGTTAATTACAGTCACCATACCATACACTAGATCCCCAGAATTTATTCATCTTATAACTGGAAGTTTGTACCATTTGACCATCATCTCCTCATTTCCTCCATCCCAGGCAACCACCATTCTACTCTCTGTTTCTATGAATTTGTTTGTCTTTTTTTTAGATTCCACATATAAATGAGATCATCAGTATTTGTCTTTCTCTGACTTATTTCATTTAGCATAATGCCCTCGAGGTCCATCCATGTTGTCGCCAATGGTAGGATTTCCTTTTGCTGTGGCCGAAATATGTGTATGTATACACACACACACACACACACACACGAGAGGGAGAGGGAGAGACAGAGACAGAGAGAGAAAGACGGAGAGAGAGACGGGGGCAGGGGGAGAGGTGGCACATCTTTTTTATCCATTTATCTGCAGATAGATACTTAGGTTGTTTTCATATCTTGGCTGTTGTAAATAATACTACAATGAACATGGGAGGGCAGATACATCTTTGAGATCCTAACTCCAATCCTTTTAGATATACACCCAGAAGTGGGATTGCTGGATCATACAGTAGTTCTATTTTTAATTTTTAATTTGTTAAGGAACCTCCATACCATTTTCCACAGGGTCTGCACCAATTTACATTCCTACCAACAGTGCGCTAGGGTTCCCTTTTCTCCACATCCTCGCCAACACTTGCTATCACTTGTCTCTTTGATAAAAGCCACCCTGACAGGTGAAGTGATACCATCTTGTGGTTTTGATTTGCGTTTCCCTGATGATGAGTGATGTTGACCACTTTTTCATGTGTCTGTTGGCCATCTGGATGTCTTCATTGGAAAGATGTCTATTCCGGGCCTTTGTCTGTTTTTAAATTGGATTATTTGGGTTTGTCTTGTTTTTGTTTTGCTATTGAGTTATTTCGCTATTAACTCTTCATCAGATACACGGTTTGCAGATATTTTCTCCCATTTCTTCTGCCTTTTCGTTTTCTTGATTGCTTCTTTTGCTGGGCAGAAGCTTTTCCCTTTGATGTCGTCCCACTTGTTTATTTTTGCTTTTGTTTCTCGTAGCTTTGGTGTCATACTGACAATTCCTCACTGTGGAGGCTGTCCTACAGACTGTAGGCTGCTTAGCAGCATCCCCGGCCTCTACCCACTGGATGCCAGCATTACCTCCCTCCCCCAACTGTGACAACCAAAAATGTCTCCAGACATTGACAAATACCCCCTGTGGTGGGGAGCAAGATCACCCCTGTTTTGAGAACCATTGCTTTTTTAGGAAGTTCAACATCCATAAATAGTAGACCTCAGCGTTGCTGGTTTTCTTACTTTATATAAATGATTCCTAAGAATGTTTTATTACATGTGGCTTCTTGTACTCAACATCATGTTTTTAAGGTTCTTCCATGTCGTACGTAGCCATAGTTTATTCATTCCCATTGCTGTCCAGTATTTCATTGAATGTGTTTACCACTGTTTATCTTTTCAATGGTGATGGACATTTGTGCCCTTTCCAGTTTGGGACTACTGAAAACCATACTGCTTGAACATCCGTACACATACCTCCTTGGGCACAAGCACATGCGTTTTTATAGGGTGCAGACCTAGAAACAGACTCGCTAGGTCATAGGTATGCATGTCTTTAACTTTACTGGACAATGCCCAATAATTTTCTGAACTGATTGTACCAATTCGAATCTTTATTTACACTACAGTATAAATAGACTGAACATAGTTTATATAACGACTGAACATAGTTTAGAGTTGTCTCTCTCCTAGGTTTTCTCATGGGGCTACAAAGATAAAATTCAGGAAATCAAACTCTAGGATCAGGAAGGAGAGATGCGGAAGAAGCTTAAGATCTCCTTTGTGCCAAATCACATGTGTCCTTAAGTGAAGACATTACCAGCCCTGCTAGGGTCATGCCATTGCTGACTCCGTCCACACATACAGGTCAAAGCAATGGATACATCAGTTATGCCTTTGAGGGAAGACATTTTATTTTGCAGAAGTTCAGTACACTGGGGGGGACAGTATCTCAGCAACCCAACTGTAAACGGAAGTGCCACTGATGGAATTACCATTTTGTTCCATAGCCATAATATCTCCCCTTCTTCTTAACTCTAACAGGTATGTGTAGATGGGAGGGATCCATGGAAGAATAAGGGGTCTCATTCCTTTCTCCAGGTAAGCTAGGGAGAGACAACCCCCAGCCTGAAGACATACCTGGTCCCAAGACCAGTGAATGAGGAATTCCTGGGGGTGCTGGGAATGGTGCCTGGAGCTGTGGTGACATAGGACAGAGAAGAAAGAGAAGAATGCCCTGGCATCCCCTACTACTCTTGCCTTCAGCCTTGATTCCTACTACAAAGAATATCAAGAAGTTACACATGGTGACCAGCACTGGGTGTTACACGCAACTGATGAGTCATTGAACATTACATCCAAAACTAATGATGTACTATGTACTGGCCAACTGAATTTAAATTTAAAACATTAAAAAAAAAAAAGAAGTTATACATCAGCCAGAACTGACGATGTGATGGTTTGTGAATGCAGGGGAAAAAGACAAGGGAGGGAAGGTGAGGATAAAGTGACCATTAAAATCGGTTCAGCTTGATATCACTGGTTTGTCCTTTTCCTGCCATTTTGATATCTTCACTGAAAAACTGCTGCTACTCGATGTCAGGGAGCCAGGGAAAGTATCCAGAGAGAGATGTTTCTAAAAGAGATTTTCTATTCAAGGGTCAGTAGGCAAAAAGAGGAGGCTGCAATCCCTCTGGTTATGGCTTCCCAAAAAAACAGTGTGAGAATCAGGAAACTGCTTTCCATCATATCCGTCATCAAATGTTAGTCTGTTGCCTTTGCACAACCAATTATAACCTCCTCTCTTCCACGTGGTGCTGCAAGCACGGCAAGCCTGCAGAATGCTCATCACCACCCCAACGCTGCAGGTGCTGGGATTATTATTTGAAGCAATAACAATTCCACTAATTATTGAGCATGTACGTCACTGGTCCTTTGTTCAACGAGATGCTTTGCGAATAGCAAATCTGGATCCTTGGAATAATAGTGTGAGGAAAGTATGATTATCCCCATTTTCTTCATGAGGGTGATTCACTTGCTTTGCACATCTGGTAAATGGCGGAGTTGAGATGTAAATGAAAGTTGGGTCCATATCTCTTTGCGGACCATTCCAGTACAGCAGAGACTCTCTTTGATAAGGCAGACTCATCTCTTAGATGACTGTGGGGCCTTCTTGTAAAATGGGGTCGGACCCCACCAATGCCTCAGCCACATCACCTAGGACAGTAGCTCTTTTTCCCCCCAAAGGGACACTCGGCAATGTCTGGAGACATTTTTGGTTGTCACAAAATGTGTATGTGGGTGGGGGTTGCCACTTGTGGCCAGTGGGTAGAAGCCAGGGATGCTGCCAAACATCCTACAATGTGCAGGACGCCCTCCCCGCGAACAAAGAACTATCCTGTCAAAAATGTCAAGAGTGCCAAGGCTGAGAAACCCTCCACAGCCATAAGAAATCCATTCTTTAATCATTTCCACTTAGTAGTGCAACCCACACCAACAACAACTTTTCTTTCAGTGGTGTGGGTAATGCTTCACCCAAGAAAACAAGGAGAAATATCCTCAGAACAGAACAGTAGGGCGGAGCAATGGGACTTACACACAAGCGGGTCTCCAGGCAATACCGCATGTTGAAAGGCTAATAGGCAGGGTACAAATTGGCCATTTGTGTGATCTAACAGACAGCTATGGAGTCCTTTGGAGCATTTGACTAGTCATGCAGTGAAAGCACTGTTAAAACCTCAAAAACCCCTCATTTCGGAGGCTCGGCAATATTATGAATGATGGCACCTGGCATTACTCTGATGCCTGGAGCTTTCAAAGCAATTTCACAGGGAACAGTGTCCATCCCCCTCCTTAATCTATTTTGCGATTATGATTTTCTTTTTTCATAGGGAGCGGGACATATAAGGCAAATATTAAGAATCTATTGCCAGAAGTGTAATAAAATGTGGAGAATGAAACAGAGTGCCCTTCGCTTGCCAAGTCACCTCAACCTGTCTGTATCACATTAATCCACCAAACAGGGAGGATGGGCCAGCAAGTTCCTGAACTCCAAGAAATGCTTGAGCACCAACAGTTCAACAGGGCCTTCACTGCCTTGCTATGCAATGAGAGCCAACCAAAGAAAACAGTTCCAACCTTAATTTCTTGATTTGTTTTCTTTGGGACCATGCTTTATAAAAGTGGTTCTCAACTAGGGGCAAGGCAATTTTGTCCCTCAGGGCATATTTGGCAATGCTGGAGAGGTTTTTTTTGTGGGGGGAGCATGAAGTGCTACTAGTATTTAATGGATAGATGCCAGGGATGCTGCTGAACATCCCACAATGAACAAGATACACCCCCCCACACACACACACACACCTGCTCCCACCCCGCCAACACACACATACACAGCAAAGAATGTTCCGGCCCTAAATACCAGTAGGGCCAAGGTTAAGGAAACCCTACTTTATAGATAAAATTGTTCTAGTCAAAATAATCCTAATACAGCAGAATCTAAGCATCAGACTAGGACATTTTCATTATTTCAATTTTAATTGCAATCCTTCTTCACGTTCGTAACACAACATATATGGACAGATATGACCTGGAGAGATTGTAAGATTTCTTCTCCCTTTCAGCAGAACATAAGACAAGAGGAAAAGAGATCAGAAATAAATGGCTAATCAGTGTTTCTGAAAGTATGGTCTTTAGGACCACATACATTAAAATCACTTGGCAGGGGATACTTTAAAAAAAAAAAAAAAAAGATTGTGGCGACCTCCCCAAAACACAATGAATCAGAATCTCGGGACTGACATTTTTAGCAACGTACAACAACACAGTTGGAAAACCATTGATGCCATGGTAGTAAGATGCAGAGACTAATGCCTAGAAAGGCCAAATGACTTGTTCAAGGTCATGCAGCTAGCATGAGACAACATCAGAACTCACCCTGCCCTCTGGATTGAATGTTAAAGGAAGGTAGAAAACATTCCTAACTCCATGACTAACAAGCCAGACTCAGATCCATTTGTAGTTATTAAAGAGTAAATGAATGTAACGTTTGGCCCAGTGCAGTATTACCTGGAGCCTGCTAAGTGACTTGCTATATTTTTCCTGTGATTTTGTCAGGTTTTCTCCCCACTGTCTTTGTGACTAACGGTAAAAAGACTACTACACATGGCTTCTTTCAAAGCTCTTAGGATAACTGAGCTCCATTAAACTTTATTTTTCAAAACCATAGAATTCCTTTTTCTCACATGAAAATGTCAAAAAATGACAAATGTGTATAAATCACATAAATTATTCGTCCTTTTAGATTTTCCAAAGGGAAAATCCCTTCAGAGTCTATTGAAAAACCTTCCCACCTAGAAATAATCCCCTGTCCCCCATCTTAGCAAAATAAAGTTGCCAGCCACTATTTCCCTACGGTTGATGGGAAAGTCTGAGATTTGGAACAAAGGAAAGCTGGTTTGTACATCAAAACAGACAATGTGACAACTTCAAGGCTATCAGTTTGCATTTCTGTAACTCCCATTTTTACAGTGGAATGATCGAAAGAACAAAGAAAATTCAGTCTGTGAGAGCTGAAGAAGGCCACGGAGACAATGATGAATGATTTGAAGGGATGTCATGTGTAAGAAAGGAAAGCCTTGTCAGTTTTCTCCAGAAGGCTGGACAAGGATCAAGAGTGGAAATTATGAAGACTTGGATTTGGGCTCAACATAAGAAGAAACTTTCTACGTTTAACCTGGCAATTCCACTCCTAGGTATATAACAAAAAGGAAGTAAAACATACGTCCACACAAAAACTTGTACACTTACGTTCATAGCACCGTTATTTATAATAGCCTAAAATGGAAAACACTCAAATGTCCATCAACTGACTAATAGATAAACAAAATGTGGTCTATCCATACAATGGAAGATTATTTGGCCATAAAAAGGCATGAAATACTGTTATATGCTAAAACATGGATGAACCTTAAAAACATTATGCTAAGTGAAAGAAGCCAGTCACGAAAGACCACATATATTATATGATTCCATTTATTAGAAATGTCGAGAACAGACAAATCCACAAAGACCAAAAGTAGATATGTGGTTGTCTAGGGCTGGGGAGATGAGAGGATGGGGAGTTGAAGGAGGTGATAGCTAAAAAGTACAGGGTTTCTTTTCAGGGTGATGAAAATGTTCTAAAAGTGATTGAGGGGATGGTTGCATAACTCTGGATATACTAAAATCCATTTAATTGTTCATTTTAAATGGCTGAATTGTACGAAATGTGAATCTGATCTCCATAAAGCTATTAGAAAGAAAGAAAGGGGCACCTGGGTGGCTCAGTCAGTTAAGTGTCTGACTCTTGATTTTGGCTCAGATCATGATCTCAGGGTCATTGAGACCAAGCCCCGCATGAGGCTCCATGCTCAGCGGGGAGTCTGCTGCGCTCTCTCACTCTCTCTGCCCCTCCCCCAGCTTGCTTGCACTCTCAAATAAATCAATCTTAAAAAAAAAGAAGGAGGGAGGGAGGGAAGGAGGGATGGAGGGAGGAGGGAGGGAGGGAAGGAGGGATGGAGGGAGGAGGGAGGGAGGGAAGGAGGGATGGAGGGAGGAGGGAGGGAGGGAAGGAGGGATGGAGGGAGGAGGGAGGGAGGGAAGGAGGGATGGAGGGAGGAGGGAGGGAGGGAAGGAGGGATGGAGGGAGGAGGGAGGGAGGGAAGGAGGGATGGAGGGAGGAGGGAGGGAGGGGAGGAGGGATGGAGGGAGGAGGGAGGGAGGGAAGGAAGGAGGGAGGGAGGTCTTCATAATAAATCGAGTGGTGCCAGAGAAAGCAGGCAGCTATCCCGGGACGTGGTGGTTTCCTCTTCCTGGCAATATTGAATAACCTGAGCCTGGATGACCATCAGCTGGAGAAGCTGTGCTATATGGGAAGTTTCACTATTGGACCTGCAACTCTAAAATGTCAGAGTCAATGTTTTATCCCTTTCCTGTTTCCCTGACTACAACATGAGTGGCTCAAGGCTAAAGACTGGTTTCTATTAATTTATTCAGTCCATTCTTTCATCCATTCTTTCAACGCTAACTGAAGGCAAGGCCTTGTGCTAACTTGTCTCAATAACATAGTTGCTTCTCTTGCCTTAGGCAGAGTTCCCCAGAAACAGACACTAAGATAAGAATTCATGTGCAAGTGATTTATTAAGGACATGTTCCCAGGAGAAATTGGTGTGGGGTAGCATAACAGGGTAAGAAAGGGGAGGAAGCCAAGTAACGGTGTGATTTCTGGCAAAGTCCCCATCTCAGCCTGATCCTGGGCTGGGCGGGGTGGGGGGGGGGGAGTTCTGGAGTGTCAATTCCATCTCAGAGTTGTCCCATCTCAAACCAAAGGAACTGAGCTTTAACACTCTCACACCTGCCAGCCATGGGCTATGCGATGCCCCAGGGTGATATAAAGTCTCAGGCACATCCTGCTCTTTGTGGGTACAGGGAAACTGCTCGAGAATCCCAAGGGAAGTCCTCTGAAGTTCACAGATGTTGGTCATTAGAAGCAAACCACAGAGAAGCTGGGGGATGGGTCAGGCACACAAAACTGATAACAGATCTGAGATATTCTGGGCACAGCACCAACAGCGAGTGGCCACTGCACTTTCTGGTTGAAAACTTGTTAAGCCCTAAAGGCTGTTTATGACTCTGTTCCTATGTCCAGAGGTCCTGAGCAGGGTGGAAGCTTGTAGCCCCCAAAGTTTTTCCAGCAAGGTGAAGCATGAGCCGATCTTCCAAGGCTTGGCGCTCCAGCTTATCTTCTTCCTTGCTCATAAAGCACAAGCACCGCAGGGAATTTCTCAGCAACTTCAGCATCCCCAATTGTCATTTCACCACTTACTAAGTGTGGGTAGATTCCCAAAGCTGCCAAGCCATGGAACCATCCATGACTGGGTTACTTTACTTACCAGATTTATTTCCTTTCGCCAAATTATAGACCACCACAAATATATCTAAGATGTTGATTCCTAACAACACAGTTAAATGTTCCCTGTTTCATCAATCATTTTGTGACATCATTTGTTGATTACCATCTTTTTGGGGGGTGGGGATTATACTAGTGAGTGTGCGCGTGCACGTGCAAGGGTGTGGGGGGAGGGAGAAGTTACAACAGTGCCAGGCATATATATAAGCTCTATATCAATGTTCACTATTATCACACAGGTATAGAACTTTCTCAGGTTACATGGTAAGGTCTTTGTCCTCAAAACTGTTCTTCTGCTGGGGCGCCTGGGTGGCTCAGTTGGTTAAGCGTCTGCCTTCGGCTCAGGTCATGATCCCAGGGTCCTGGTAATCCCAGGGTCCTGGGATGGAGCCGAGTCAGGCTCCCTGCTCAGCAGGAGTCTGCTTCTCCCTCTGCCTGCCGCTGCCCCCGGTTGTGCTCGCTCTCTCTCTCTCGCTCTCTCTCTGTTAAATAAATAAATAAAATCTAAAAAAAAATTTGTTCTTCTGCCAAAGAACATGCAACAATTTTGCTTACCTATTTCAATTTTGAAAAACTGCTTCTATTTCGCCTTCCCCCCTGCTACTTCTTTTTTTTTTTTTTTTAAAGATTTTATTTATTTATTTGAGACAGAGAATGAGATAGAGCATGAAAGGGTCAGAGGGAGAAGCAGACTCCCCGCCGAGCAGGGAGCCCGATGCGGGACTCGATCCCGGGACTCCAGGATCATGACCTGAGCCGAAGGCAGTCGCTCAACCGACTGAGCCACCCAGGCGCGCCCCCCCTGCTACTTCTTACCAGCACTTTCTTCTCCCATTTCCTCTGAGGTTACCACACAAGATGGGGTTAATGGTAGAACTCCTCAGTACTGAACAGACAGAGAATAAATATTAGGTAGACTGAAAAACAAAGGGAGGGGGGTAGGGCAGAAACAAAATGAGCTCACAGAAACTCTTAATGCATATTTTTGGCCCTGAGGAGACAGCCAGAGGGCTTTACTCCAGAGTTTGGTTTTGTTTGTATCTATGAAAGTGCACAAGGTGAAATTCCATAAATAGAGGAGCTTCTGGACCACTTTCTATTGCTAATATTTTCTTTTCCTCTGACGTCTGTCCCCAGCATCTCTGTTCATGGTGAGCACTTAATAAATGTGCGATGACTGATGTTAGGAAGTGTTACAGGGGCCCAAAGCATTCTAGCAGGAGCATAAAGCATTCCAGAAAAATCCCAGAAAATACCAAAGGTGAAAAATCATCACTCAACGAATTTATAAAAGCCTGAAGAGAAAGCACGTTGCACTTCAATGTTATTTGTTTGGATTGGTTTCGTTTGGTTTTGTTTTATTTGGTTTGGTTTGGTCTAGAAGAACAAATGAGGGGAGCTGTTTGTCTCCAATCTGGCACAGGAGTCAGTAAAAATGGTTTTTACGTTTCTAAATGGTTGAAAGGAAAATCAAACGAAGTATAAGGTTTTGGGACACGTGCAAATTACAAAAATCTCTAATTTCAGGGGCACCTGGGTGGCTCAGTCGTTAAGCGTCTGCCTTCGGCTCGGGTCATGGTCCCAGGGTCCTGGGATCGAGCCCCGCGTCGGGCTCCCTGCTCAGCGAGGAGTCTGTGTCTCTCTCTCCCTCTCTCTCAAATAAATAAATAAAATCTTAAAAAAAAAAATCTCCAATTTCAGCATTCCTCATTAAGGTCTCATCGGAGCACAGTCACGCCCACTCACATACACATTTGTCTATGGCCGCTTTCGACGGCCTAATGTACCTGGCTTTCTACAGAAAATGTTCACTGACCTCTGATGTAGAAAACTAAAATAGAACTTGGTTTTGTTTGATTTTTTTGTCCACTTTTGGCTTTCATTTTCTCCCTTCTGGAGTTTTACAAGCCCAAAGGAAAAAATGTATCTTCTCCATATTCCTTTCTGTTAACATCTCCATTCTTTTATTTCATTTATAGTCTTGAAGCAGACAGACAACTTGCCAAAGATAAACTGGCCTGTTTAGGTCAGGCAAACTTCCAAATTGGATTCTGCTGCTCCACGTATCTGAGCTTTTAGAGACACATCTCTGCTATTTCTAGAAGTCTCAGGTAAATGTATGTGGGATTCATTCGGTCTGTAGAAGGCATCCCACCCCCATTTCTTCTAGAACAACATAAACCATAACTAAAAACAAACATTGCCTTGTTGCATTTGTATTTACTATTCTCAAATCATTTGTCAAAGTAGTTCCCTCCCACCGACTAGGATTTGCTAAGTCTCATCAAAAAGAAAGTTTTCCCTGTGCCCTCATCTGGCAAGTTTAATCCTGACCTTGGACAGCATCATGCTGTTCCTTGGTATCCCTCCCTCCAAACTTGAACTGGGTTCGTACCCATCTGCACCGGATTCAATTACGTACCATGCCATGCCACGCCATGCGTTCTGAGACCAGAAAAACAGAAGATTCGAAAACATCCATGTCCATATTTGGCCCTCGGAGTCGGACAGTTTTGCCCTGCCTTAAAAACCCTCGGCCGCTCAGAGGAAGTAAACTCAAATTGTTATTTATTTTTATGGCATAAATGTTCTATCGGGCTGTGACTTTTTGGTCATGCCATACTGTAAAGACAAATACGTGTGTATGTAAGATTTTCAAGCTAGTCAAGATTCTGGAAGGTCCCCAGAATCCAACCCATTTTCTACAACTAGCACAATGCACACGGCACCCTCTTCACATTCTGAACATTCCAAAATGTGACCATCCACCTTCTTGGCCTCTTGCCAGGGGAGGTGCCCTTTGAAATTCTAGGTCACACATGAGACACGAGTCCTTTGTTTTCAAGGGGTGAACCCTTCCGCCTGTAACACCCTTCTGCCCACATCACATCCACCACCTCTCTCCCCCCACCCTTCCATTTCCCCTCTGCCTGTATACCTCCCACTAGCTTCTCTGGCTCACCTGGACCGTACGGACCCATGCCGCCACCCCCCAACAGGAGGCCCTGCAGGCCTTTTGGTCGGACCTCTGCTACGACACTCATCTTGTCTATTTCCTCCTAAAACACTGCTCTCCTTGAAGGCAGGGGCTGTCCTCGTCATCTTTTTACCTCCAGAGCCTGGTCCCATGCTTACTATACAGCAACAACTGGAGACCGATTTGTTGAAAGCTGTTATCATAGGTGATTCCGGGAGATGAGAACAATCAGCATTTGGTGGTTACAGCACCAGCAAGTCTACAAAGAACATGAACCAGCATCAACTACGATCGCAGCAGCCGCTCTCTGGAGGAACCTGGTGATTTCTGCAACAGAATCGTTCTCCTTGGGCCCAGTCTGGACTCCCCTGCCCTGATGGTCTGGGCTGCAGACAGCTCCCAATTATCATTAGGACACTGTGACGTGGGACTGAAGAGCAAAACCTTTTAAAATCATACTTCTGGGTTTTAGGAAGGAATCTACCACTTCTCCAGAGAAGTTGAGTCCACAGGAACGTACAAGGACGCTGTCCAATCTCAGGGCCACCATTTTAGGTTATAGAATAAATACATTCAAGGCCCCCCACACACACACAAGGGAATTCGGCATGACCAAGAGGTAAATGAGGCTCACAGAACAGGAGAGCTTCCTAAGGACACGTCAGTCTATGCAGGGTTCAGTAGGTAGGGCTCTCTGCTTCGGTTTCTCATGCAACAAGGGGAATCCGCTCCAAATCCTGCAAAAAGGCTGTGTTTGGATACCAGCCCATCCCATCTTTGCACATTTATCTCTGTTCATCTCTGGCATCAGACACTGAGACCTAACTCCTTGATGGGCTGACACCACGGGGCAGGATAATTCACCTCTCCTAAGATGAGGCTCTCCAAATGCTTCGGCTCACAAAGCAAGAAGCCCACTTAGCTTCTGACCACAAGAGCTGGGCAATGGCACCCTTGTTCCAAAGCCCCCAAGCCCCAGCTGCACTCTCCTCCGGGACTGCTAAGGACAAAAACGGAAGGAACAGGGAAGTTACTTCCCTGACCAGGAGCCCCCTCTGAAACAGCCGTAACCCAAACACCTGGGTTGAGGCGGCTGGATGCGCGTCACTCTGCTTTCTGCAGCCTGATCTTCATTTCCACAAAAATAAAAGTCAGGCCATTTTCGGTGGGTTCTCTTAAACTGACATTTGGGTTTTTTTTTTCTCAAAAAAGTGTCCTATGAGGTGCTGTACCAGACCTGGGAGGCTGCATCAACATAATCTAAGTCTTCTGAGATTCCAATAAACAGTCGGCTCTGGTTCCTTCTCATGACTTGCCAGTTGTTGTTTTTTTTTTTCTTTCTTTTAGAGGATGGTAATTTTAAAAATCTCATGAATGTCTACACATATGTACTCAAATATATACACACACATGGTAATATATAGTTTTATACACACACACATATATGGTCACAAGTCTTATAAAATACATAAAATGATACTTTTAAATTAAAGATTTTGGATAATTATGAAATATGAGAAGTACATCTTATGTAGGTACCAGAACTTTTGGATTGAATAGCTATACTTATTGACTATTATTCAATTGTTTAAATATAGTTTATAGCAGTGCCTTTTTTTTAAAGTATGGCCATCAGTTAATGCTTGGGTTATTATTTCCCTTTTATTCATTCTTGGCATTTAATGTTTTTCTTTCTTTTAGAATTCCTCACTTGCATCCATGGGAGAAACAAATTTAACACAATATATCAGCCAAAAATTTGGGTGATCCTTAAAAAAGACCTGGCTCTTTCTTGTGACCTCCTCCTTCATTGTTTTTTTAAGACTTTATTTATTTACTTGAGAGAGAGAGAGAAGCAGACTCTGCACTGAGCACAGAGCCCAACACGGGGCTCGATCCCACGACCCTGAGATCATGACCTGAGCCAAAACGAAGAGTCAGATGCCCAACCAACTGAGCCACCCAGGCGCCCCTCTTCTGGCCTCCTTTAAAACCTGCCTCAGTTCCATGGCTTTAGAGAAGTAATACTTTAATCCTTTTTAAAATCGAAAATTGATGTTTTGGAGACATGCACATATCTCAAGCAGCCTCCCACAGAAGACTGGGCAGCCAGCCCAAACACAAGAGCACAATTGAGGCAGACAACACTTAGCATACAAACAGTTCCCTCCGTCTCCAGCGCCTCTTTACAACCTCACAGAGTTAAGACTAAACATAAATGAAAAAAAAAAATCCCTCTTTCCAAATTGCCTTCTTAGGATCCATAAATTCCACATTCAGATGGCCTTGCAGCCTTTACTTTCTCCTTCGGCCGGAAAGCCCAGGGACATGGGGTCTGCTCCGTGGGTTAAGCCACCGCAGCTCGAGACAGCCTTCTCATCCTCGCTGCGCATGGGGGCCCCCCGAGCTCAGAGCACCCGGAGGGCCACACTGTCGGGGTGGCTGCCGTCTGATGCAGAAAAGCTGCAAGCAGGAAATGTGTTCCATTTGTTCCTGAGACTAGAATGCAGACATAGTCTCAGACAAAGGGCCCGGCCTGTTGGGGAGCCTAGTGTGGTTGTCTCATGAGGAACACATCACCATAGGAAACATTTTTCTAAAAAAGATTTTTTTTTTCATTTCTTTTTCCAGCCTTATTGACATGTAACTGACATACAGTTGATTCCATACATGTTTCATATTTTTCACTGAAGTGTAGATGACATACGGTATTACATTTGTTTCGGAGATACAACATAGTGATTCAACATTTGCACACATGATGAAGTGATCCCCCCAATAAATCTAGCTGCCATCTGTCAGCATACAAAGTTGTTACATATTATTAACTATGTTCTCTGTGCTGTACCTTGTACCCCCTTGTTTTATTTATTTTATAACTGGAAGTTGTCCCTTTTAATCCCCTGCCCCTATTTTGCTCCACACCCCACACCCCACAACCACTAGACAAATCTCTGTATCTATGAGTCTGTTCTGTTTCGGTTTGTTGTTGTTGTTGTTGTTGTTGTCGTTCATTTGTTTGGCTTTTGTAGATTCCACATATAAGTGAAATCATACGGTATTTGTCTTTGACTTATTTCACTTAGCATAATAGGCAACGTTTTTAATAGAAAACTGGCTGAGAGTAGCACTGCTAGGTTTCCAGCATTAAAGAGATGGGTGTTCTTTTTCTTTTCCGGGGCCGGGGGGGGGGCTCCTTATTGAAATATAAAACACGAGTCAAACCGTACTGAATTCCTAAGTGCCCAACTCAATGCATTTTGCCAAAGTGAACGGGCCCGTATAATGACTACCTGGAACAAGAAAAGCCCCCTCCCAAGCGTCACCCCCCAAAGCAACCCCCAGCCTGACCACCAACACCAGGGGTTTTGCTTCATTTGCCCGTTTCTGAACTTCCTGTCGTACAATCCCACGGCGACCGTCTGGTGTTCGGGCTGGCCTCTTCCATCACTGTTGCATGTTAACAGCATGTTAGTGGCCCTTCCTCTTCTTCACTGAGAAGCATTCCATGGCAGGAATAAAAGACGACCATTTCCCACTTCTGCTGAGAGACATTTTACCAGAACAGTGCTCATAGGAACCTTCTAGTACACGCCTTGTGGTGAGCATAGGTAGGCATTTCTGGCAGGTACACACCTGGGAGTAGAAGTGCTTCATTATCGGGGGTACATATGCTGTGCTTCATTCAGTACATGCCACTCAACAGTCTTCCGAAGCCTGGGGATAGTCCCCTCTGCCATGGGCAATGCACGAGAAGCCCGGCTGCCCCGTAGTAGCGCAGTCCATAGTGTGCTCAGTGTTCTCTCTCTTGCTTCATGGTAGCCATTCCGATGGGCAAGGAGCGGTGTGCACTGTGGCTTTAATACCATTTCCCCGGGGACTGAGGAGTTGGAGCACCTTTCATATGTGTATTGGTCTTTGGATACCCCTTTTGCAAAGTGTCTATTTCTAGTCTTTTGCCCATTTTTCCACTGAGTTTTCCGTCCAGGATGGGGCTGGCAACATTTTCACGTAAAGGGCCACATGGAAAGTATTTTTTGCTTTGCAGGCCAGACGGTCTCTGTCACAACTTTACTCGACTCTGCTGTGATGGTGCAAAATCAGCCAAAGACCGCACGTTAACGAATGGGTGTGACTGAGTCCCAATAAAGTTTTATTTCCTAAAACAATCAGTGGGCTGAATTTAGCCCACGGGCCATGCTTTGGCCACCTCTACTTTATAAGATCTATGTGGTTTTGATTTTGAAATATTAGCAAAAGTTGAGCTGCATCTCAGGGCTTGCTTATTATCTATCCAATATCCATTCTTCTTATTGGTATCCTAACACTGGAGGGAGTGCCATTATACCTGGCAGAAAAAATTGGAGACGTCAGAGACCAAGTGTATAGAGGGCTTCTAGGAAACTGTTAAAGGGAAGCCGTCTCAGGAAGGGTGACCCTTAGAGCTCCCCTCGTCCTTATTTTTTCTGTCTGAGACATGGGCATGATGGCTGGTGTCCAGCAGCTATTTTGTAAGCATGAGACAACCCAGAATATGAAAGCTGGCACTGAGAATGGCAAAACAAAAAGAACGAGAGACACTCATGACATTGTTGAACTGCTATACTAGACCAATCCTTTCACGTGTTTTATGTGCGAGGAAAATTCCTGCCCACCTGTTTAAGACACTCTTACTTCAGTTCTGTCACTGGCAGCCCAGGGTAATGTGTAATGGATAAAAAAAAAAAAACTCCCATCCTGTTGGATTATATTTTTATCCCCCCTAACTCCTTACTGAAATTTTAGCCTTCAGTTTTATTGTTTAGCTATATCATCCATCATCATGGAGCACTTAGCGTACTCTTTTTTTTATCTTTTGGGGCTTTCTCTCTCTGTTTCTGTCTGTTTGCTCCCCTCGGTCACACACTTTGTGATGGAGAAGAAACATCTCATACTCTGTGTCCACAGTAAGTATTTCCATCATGTGTGCTCAATGCTTCAAAAAAGAATTCTTTGTGATGATGACGTTTATGTTCAAATGGTGAAGAACATATGTCTTTAGGCAAAAGGACAGCACATTTTTGGTCCAAAAGACAGTGAAAGAAAGGCAACTTTGGGGTCTACAGACAAAGGGCAGGGCTGGGTAGCCTCTTAATAGGCATGCAGTTCTGTAATACTAACACTCTAAATTTAGGCAAATCAAAATTATACTCTTTGGGGCGCTGCTTAGCCTTCAGACGTACTAGCATGAGATCGATTTCTTACATTTTGAGTGCACTTAAGCTGAGGTTCAGGTTATCATATAATGCTTCCTTACAAGGCACAGTAGAGATTGCTATCCCTTGCAGTTGCAGAGAGCCAAACTCACACCCTCCTAAAATACTATATCCTACAACAGCATTCTATATAATTTGAAAAGTATGAAACATACTTTCCAAAGCATAATCCAATTCAACAATTTTCAAACGGTCACTTCTATCCCATTCTCTATAGTTGGTTTCCCTTAGTTTACAAGGGGCTACTATTTTGGGCTAACTACCAGTTGGGGAGTTGATTGTTTCAGTGGAAGGCTACCAGACTGAGAACTGCAGGGACATTTAGCACATCTGCCCACTAAACAAGACCCAGGAAATACCTGAAAAATCTCCCTAAATTCATCGACGATAAAGACACGACCTTTGCTGAAGTGCTAGAGACAGTATCTATAACAAGTTTTATGCCAGGTATACCTGGAGAGGAAACATCACAAGGTGAAGATAAAGAGATTGGGACAAGGAGTCGTTGGTGGGTGAAGCCAGCTGGCCTTACTGTTCTCTGTCAGAGACCTGCTGCTTCGGCCCTCCAGACCTACTAGGTTTTATCTGAGTTAAAGAGAAGATAAAGGCGCTAGGAGGCTGCCAAAGAAGGAAAGTATGGGGAAGAAGGGAGACTGTGTGTCTAATATCTCATGGATGCCATGAATTTGCATCACTTTACAAATCACATCTCAACTGGTACTGAGTTACAGATAACCGAATTAATGCTGACCTTTTCAACGGACTGGTCTCACATAATTATCTGGCCTTCATTATGGGCTGAAAATCTTGTCTTCATATTTCCAGGCAGGAGGCTGATTCTGATTAGAGGTTAGAGTGCATAGACTCTGTGTGTGTGTGTGTGTGTGTGTGTTCTAGCAAAGGTACATGCCAGGAACCACACAATCCAAACGTCCACTCAAGGCTTGTACAAGCATTCTGTTCTACATGTGACAGGGTTTACTGAGGCAGGAAAAAAAATCTTTTCTCCTTATTCTTAAGACCAAAGGGATGATTGCTTTTCAAACCACCTCTGATTTTATTTCAACTCTCTTCTATTGTAGCCCAGTCTGTTCTAAACTTGTTCTCTTCTGTCTGAAGTATCGCAGAGCACTTTTCCAAGCAGGAAGCCTGACCCCGGTAAGAATGTAATTGTAAAAGCCAATATAAAAGCCATTAGAAACCCAGTAGCAACACCTTACTTAGAATCTTAAACTCTGTTTCTATTGAGAGAACAATTTTATAAAAGCACTGTTCTTTTCCCTATTGTCTGAGCTCACTTTGCCTACTTGGTCAAAAACTGAAGTAGGATGCTTAACTGATTGCGCCACCAGGTGCCCCTCAACTGGCCATTCTAATGAGAATTTCCATGTCCAGAGTGAGAAAAGCAGATCATGCTTTCTCGTATCTCTTCTTTCAGAATGAGGCCTGAATAAAGCCCATTCCATCTGGGCACATCCCAAATGAGAAATTCAGTAATTATGCTTTAAAAAGAAAAACAAAATGGTAACCAGCGATCCTACTTGGTACCCATTTTCCAATAGGAATAGGACCAACATCGATGTCAGGAGTTGTTTTTTTCTCCTTAATTGCCTTCACTCCTCCTTTTGATGCCCTCCTCAGATAAATTCTCCATGTGACTCACACCGAAAAGAAAAAATTAAGAAATTTCCTTTCGGCCAGAAGAATCATTGGCAGAAAGTTGACATTCCATTCCTTTCCTGTCCTACCAACATGTACACATTTAACTCCAAAGAATGGCTGATGGAAAGCAGCCCTTCTGAGCCATAACCAAAACATCAAACCACCTTAGAAAGTGGCAAGCATAGTAGCAAATATTTAATAAGCCTTAATAGCAAGTATTTAAATCCTTTAATAAGACCATGAAACCACATAACTCTGGTTGAGATTCTAAGAAATACTTATTTGTAGAGACGCATCCTCCCACGTCAGTCAGTCTTCTAAATCACAAGAGCAACACTGAGTCTTGACATTTTGTCAGAGATATTTTTGGCCAAGCCATATTTTACTATCCCCAAAAAAAGGTGCTTATTAATGAAGAGTTTCTAGAAGCTAGGAACAGATTTTCAGTCCCGTGTTAGTTTTCCTAGAAGACACTGAATTTCCATGAGTATTTTAGAAGACAGGCATTAGTACAGCAAACACTGAATTATACTGTTTCACTTGTGCCAATCAATTACCTGATTGAAGGGAATGACATGCAGTGTCAGACGCCCACGTTTCTTCAAGACCAGTAAGGACATGTGTGAGTATTCAAGGAAGTACCTTAAGATGACAAACCTGATGACTGTCTACATCAGACTATCATGATCTATTAGGTTTCCATAAACCCATTTGTAGTCAGAACTTTCCATGTGTCATCATTTACAAGTTATGTCATTTCTATAAAGTCATAACAAACTACAGTATAAATGTTTTTAGAAAGTCAAAATTGGAGGGGCGCCTGGGTGGCTCAGTCGGTTAAGCAACTGCCTTCGGCTCAGGTCATGATCCTGGAGTCCCTGGATCAAGTCCCGCATCGGGCTCCCTGCTCGGCGGGGAGCCTGCTTCTCCCTCTGACCCTCCCCCTCTCATGAGCTCTCTCTCTCTCTCTCATTCTGTCTCAAATAAATAAATAAAATCTTTAAAAAATATATTTTAAGAAAGTCAAAATTGGAAAGTCAATCCAATTAAAATATGAACTTGAGGAGACTTTCCCACAAAATTACACAACCAATTGGAGTCATTCTCTTCTTTTTTTTTTTTTTTTTTAACTTAGATGAGGAGTCAGCAAACTACAGACTGTGGGCCAAATCTAGCCCATAGCTTGTTTTTGTAAATAAAGTTTTATTTGAACACAGCCACAAATAATTCATGTATTGTCTGTGTCTGCTTCTGGCCTACAAAGGCAAGGTCAAGTAGTTGTGACAGAGACCTCCTGGTCTGCAAAGCCAAAAATATTTGTGTATATAGTTAATAATCTTCAAGAAAGAATGTCATCTGCAGACTAAGTAACAAAATATGCAATTACAGATCAAGAACATGCGGTTCTACAAAGGTAGGTGTTTCTAAAAGCTGCTGACTCTGAAAGCATTGCTTGAGACAATGCAATTTTCATAAATAATTGGTGATGCACATAAAGAGTTTGGCTGGTGCGTACATTTCCCAATGCAAGGGTGAGAGTTTTTGATTTGTTGTGGTGGGTGTTTTTATTTTTTTTTAAAGATTTTATTTATTTATTTGAGAGAGAGTGAGAGAGAGAAAGAGCACAAGAGGGGTGAGTGGGAGAGGGAGAAGCAGACTCCCTGCCGAGCAGGGAGCCCGATGCGGGACTCAATCCCAGGACTCCAGGATCATGACCTGAGCTGAAGGCAGTCGCTTAACCAACTGAGCCACCCAGGCGCCCGTGGTGGGTGTTTTTAAATAATGGAGATATATCTACTTCATAGAACACAGCTGTACTAAAACACTCCACGGTCACTGTGAGATAGCCCTTAGGTCAAGGAAATTGGCAATAAGCGAGAAGACGAGGAATGAAGAAGAAGGAAGAAGGAGAAGAAGGAGAAGAAGGAGAAGAAGGAGAAGAAGGAGAAGAAGGAGAAGAAGGAGAAGAAGGAGAAGAAGGAGAAGGAGAAGGAGAAGGAGAAGAAGAAGAAGAAGAAGAAGAAGAAGAAGAAGAAGAAGAAGAAGAAGAAGAAGAAGAAGGAAGAAGAAGAAGGAAGAAGAAGAAGAAGAAGAAGAAGAAGAAGAAGAAGAAGAAGAAGAAGAAGAAGAAGAAGAAGAAGAAGAAGAAGAAGAAGAAGAAGAAGAAGAAAGAAGAAGAAGGAGGAGGAGGAAGAGAAGAAACTACAGAAGAAAGGAGTACAAGAGGAGTGAACACATATTTCTCCACACTTACACCTTCCACCTCAATTGCAATGGCTCCCACTTCCCAGAAAATCTAGCCACCCTCTCTCACGTGTCCACCCTAACTGCACTACTCTAGTCTTTGAGCGCTGCCTCCAATCCTTCCTCCTCTCCTGAGATTCTTCCAGATAATCAGCCTCCTCTCAACTTCAGCATCTTCCTCATCCAGCTTGGATTCCAGGGTCGGCTGCAGAAATTCTTGCCCTTCCTTTGTCTTGCTGTGATTCAGCAAAGTCCACTCCTGATCAACAGGACCACGCCCCCTCCCTCAAGCTGGACATTAAGTACTCAGAGAAAAAAACTGCACAAATGTGCAGACTTCATTATGCTAAGTGAAGTAAGTCAGACAGAGAAGACAATACTGTATGATCTCGCTTATATGTGGAATCTAAAAAATAAACAAACAAACAAACCCCAAACCGAGCTCATAGATACAGAGAACAGATCGGCAGTTGCCAGGGATGGGGGTGGGGGGGAGGAGTGAACTGGGTGAAGGGAGTCAAAAGGTACAAACTTCCAGTTATAAACCAAATAAGCCATGGAGATGTCATCTACAGCATGGTGACTATAGTTAATAATACTGTATTGCATATTTGAAATTGCTAAGAGAGTAAGTCTTAAAAGTTCTTATCACAAAAAAAAACCAATTCCGTAACTATGTTGGTGACCAGTGTTAGCTGGACTTACTGTGCTGATCATTTTGCAAGGTATACACATAGCGAATCATTACGTTGTACACCTGAAATGAATATAACGTTGTATGTCTATGCCTCCATTCAAAACAATGTATGGACCGGACCCAAATCCGTGGTTCTCCTCTCAGAGGGGCCCGAAGCATGTGTGACCATCAGTCCGCTGCTTTCCTCCCTTCTCTGGTCCCTTCAGCTCTTAGCCTGCATCCACTCCCCTTCTCAAGTTTGTGCCCAAACCTGCACCACTCGAGGTTACCTCTCACTGAGAACTCCCCTATTGCCGGGAACTCTTCCACCTGCCCTTAACATATACTAATGTCTGAGTCTGTCATAATTGGTCTGGGGGTCAGCCTGGGCATCCGGATTCTTAAAGCTCCCCAGGTGATGCAATCAGGGCTGGGAACCACGGACCTAGACATCTCATAATTCCTCCAAAATGGACACGTTCATCCTAGCCCTCTCTCCTGAGCTCCATGGAGCTACCACAAAGCTCCCTGGACACCTACACGTGGACATTCCACAGGCATCTCAAATTTATCATGTGAAATACCAAACATTACTCACACCCCTCTCCCACCATAAAGTGTCTGTTTCGGGTAAAAGCCTTACCTTTACTCAGTTTTCCACGACAGGGGCTAGTGATGCCTCTAGAATTTTATACACAGCACTTTGGTTTGGGGTGGGCGGCTGGAAAGCCAGCTGTTTCAAGTGGTTTCTATGTTTCTCTGGGGTGGTTGGGAACAGGATGCTTGTGAAAATTATGAGAATCCAGATCTCCCACCAGCCTTTCCTTGCCACCGCCAGCTGAGCTGCCACCCCCACCAACCCAACAGGCTCCAAGGTCAGCTGGCTCCACATCAGAGATCTCTCTTGGGCCCATTACCTCCTTTTTGTTATCATCGTCAATTAATAGTCTCTTCATTGGTCTCCCTGGCTTACTTTCCCAAGTCCCCATCCATATATGCCCCTCTCCACTTCCAGAATGGTCTTTCTAAAATGCCAGATAGATCAGTCACATCCCATTAGCAATGGGATACAAACATCTGAGCAGCCACTGTGCCTTGCTTGTGAGTTCTTGGGAGACACCACACTGTTCTGTTTCCATGCCTGCATCCCTGCTCTTCCCTCCCACCTAGGTACATTCTTACTAGTCTTTTATAGCTAAACTCTAAAGCCATGCCTCTTCTATGAAGCCTCCTCTGACGCCCACAGGCCAACACAGCCCTCCTCCATAGGCTACGCCTGCCTCATGTACATGCTTTCTCTTGGATTAAAACCCATCATTGATTTCCCACATGCACCTCCCTCCCCTGACTGACTTCTCCTGAAAGCAGAGGCCACACCTCCCTGATTTCTGGATCTGCATCCTTGAGCCCAGGCTCTGGCACGCTGCAGGAGATGTGGTCATAAAGGCTTCGTGACCTGATACAAGGAAGTCCAAGGATTCAGAAGGATTCCAGGTCGATTTGTATCTGATGGCCATCAGGGACCACAAATGCCTTGGGCACATATGTGAGCAGATGCTCGCAGACTGACCTGTCTGGAAAACATTGGCTTAGAAAAAAATGACAGTGCTGCTGGGAGACACCCAAAGATGCTTCCACAGATGAGATCTTATTTCCCTGCGACAGGTGAGGTATTCACCTTGACAGCGATGGCTGAGGAGTGAGCACCTTCCAGAACCGTGTACACTCACAGCTGTTATCAGAACAGTCCCCAGATACCAACAAGGTAATTTGTTCTTGCTCCTTTAAGAAAAGTTCTCAAGAACAAGGAGTAGGCCAACACATAGTCAATACCCGCACCGGGCTTGATACATGATTTACACTTGAAATCCCCTTTCGAGAGCAAAGAGCGAGTCTGTGTGAATCGCGTGAGCATTTGTGGGTGTGTATGTGTTTTCTTTTGCTGGCTCCTGAGTGTTCGAGCCTAGATTGATGAGAGGGGTGAAGACTGAAATTCTTTGGAAAACAGCTTACTGCTTCTGCAGCCGTTTCAACATATGGTGCTCAACCGAAGTACAACAAACGTGTCACTTCCATGTGCTCTGCTACCTACATGAAATTCTAAACAAGGAATGCAGTGTGAGGCGGGAGGGAGTTTATTTCTGGAATTGAGCACCTGAGCCTCTCAGGCTTCTGAGTCATGTGAGCTTTAAGAGGAACGCTTGACTGGGAGGCTCTCACAAGGCTGCCCTTAGTAACGCATGTTCTTCCCAGGTGGAGAATTGCTGATGATCCCCCAAGAAGCCACAGAAAAGGCACCCTGAGGAAATCCATTTCACGGCATCGGATCTGTACACGGACCCTGCTGCTACTTCCTGAACGCTAGCCATGCCCAAATCCTGAAATTCATGATCTAAAGCAGGGTTTCTCGGCCTCGGCACCATGGATATTTGAGGCCAGACAGCAGGCGGCCCGTCCTGTGCGTTGCAGGATGGTGAGCAGTATCCCTGGCTTCTACCCACTAGATGTCATTTGCACACCCTGCCCCCAAGAGGTGAAAATCAAAAATGTCTCCAGACATTGTCAAATGCCTCCTGGGGGCGAGGGGAGGCAAAATCACCTGCCCTCTCCCCCACTGAGAAGCCCTGGTGCAAAAGACAGCATCCCGCTGGGGAATCAAGGGGCTGTCAGTATAGACTCAGGTGAGAGATGTGAACATCTCTCTTTGTAGATCAGCACTGTGTTAGCCCCCCGCCACAACCCCACACACGACAAG
Organism: Mirounga angustirostris; assembly: GCF_029215605.1. Classification (NCBI taxonomy): domain Eukaryota; kingdom Metazoa; phylum Chordata; class Mammalia; order Carnivora; family Phocidae; genus Mirounga; species Mirounga angustirostris. The sequence goes on from NW_026991719.1 coordinate 8,178,770, forward strand.
TTTTCCTAAAGCCGATGTCACATGGAGCCTCAGGAAAGAGTTATCCACCGTAACTGCCTCTTCCAAAAGTTCATTCTGATACCTTTAGTAGCTGCAGGAACGTATTTCGGCTGTTAAATGCAAAGACAAACACCAAGACGTTGCCTTTATATCTTTCTCAAATTCTTTTTTTTTTTTTTTTCCATAATTGCCCCCAAGAGAAAATGTTATCACTGTGGCTTACCTGGAACTCAAAAGCAGAACTACTTGTTGCCATAGCAACAGAGCCAAGGTGCATTTCCTGTAACCCTTTGAGTTCGCAATGCAGGCTCCCAGTGCCATCTGACTGGATTTTCTTCTTTTTCCTTCCAAACTTTTATTTAAATTCTAGTTAGCTAACACATAGTGTAATACGGGTTTCAGGAGTAGAATTTAGTGATTCATCACTTACATATGACACCCAGTGCTCATCCCAACCAGTGCCTTCCTTAATCCCCATCACCCATTTAGCCCATCCCCCACACCCACCTCCCCTCCAGCAACCCTCAGCTTGTTCTCTATCGTTAGAATCCCTTATGGTTTGCTTCCCTCTCTCTTTTTCCCCCCTTCCCATATGTCCATCTCTTTTGTTTCCTAAATTCCACATATTAGTGAATCATATCGTATTTGTCTTTTCCTGACTGACTTATTTCACTTGGCATAATACACTCTAGCTCCACCCATGTTGTAGAGAATGGCAAGACTTCATTCTTCTTGATGGCTAAGTAGTATTTCATTGTATATGTATATACACCATGTCTTCTTTATCCATTCATCACTGGCTGGATTTTTCTAATTGCTCTAAAATAGGAATCAGATTACTCACATATTAAGTTCAAGAAATAACACCTCAGTCATAAGTGATGATGACCATCCACATATATGGTTCCTCTAGCTGCAAAGGGGCTTTATATTTGGAGAATATTCCTAGGGGAAACAACAATCCTGGAGGCCCTTTATAGACTACTGACTCCACTTCTGAGTGAATGCAGAAATGGGGAGCATGAGTACATGATCTGAAGAGCAAAATTCTGGCCACTCCCAAGCCCTCTAGCTTCTCCTCTCAGCTCTGCTTTTGTTGGTACCCCTGTCCACAGTGCCTCCTGCACCCTGCACAGATGTCACCCCCCCGATTCCCCAGCCTAAGATGATGATGCCCCTTCTCCATCACCCCATAGCGCCTGTTCATAATCTGCTCCATTGTAGTGACATTCTTTCACACATCTGAAGTCACCACTAGACTGGAGACTCTCAGAAGGTAGAGATGATGTCTTCTCTGGCACTTGCGAGGGGTTTCATAAATGTCTACTGAATTGAGAGGGCCCTTTGATGTTTGGCACTTAAGAAAAGATGAAAACCAAAGGATAACAAAAGAAACGCATAAAAGAATTTGGAAAAACAAGCAAAAGCACAATTATGAACCAACACCCGGGCTCAAGACATCTGGCAGAAGATTTAGAGTGAGTATAGATGCAATCTGAAATCCTAAATTTTCCATTGATGGGTTTAGAGTACATATGTCATTCATTCAAGGAATACCCACGGAATGTCTACTATGTGCTAGGCAGTCGACAGGTGAGAATAATAAGGTTTTATACCACTATAAGGCTTTATAGTGTATATAACAGTTTTAGCCTCATAATTGAATCAGAATAATATTCAGAAACACAGTGGTTGTGTTTCCTAAGATCATATAAATGAGAGATCCACCTCTCCTGACTGATGTTCTGCTTGGAGCTCTTTTGACAACCACTTCCATTCAGAATAACACCTCTGAAGAATCTTATGCTTCTCAATAAACAAATAATTAAAATTTCCCAATCTTTAAATTTCAACATTCAGCTAGTTAATCAGAGTTTTAGTCCAAGGAGATCTGTCCCAGTAGCAGCACAGAAGACTCTCTGTGGCAAAGTCCTCTGGGCTTTGTCCAAAGGCGGGGAGCTCACTTAGTTATTAACATAAATAGCAGAGGGAAGTCAAGCCGAAGCTAAATGATTTCTACAGTTTTTCTTAGCCTTGCAAAGTGGCCAAAGCCAAGTTTTCCAAAACTACTCCTCACCAGGATGCTCAGAAAGGTTGACCTAGAGACACCTTTATGTGGGCATTTATTGATAAGAAGCCCCTATTCAAAATAACGTAATGCTAGTGTGGGCTCTGAAAACCCAGAAATGACCAGATGCACTTGGGTGACACAGAACCTAGAAACTGGCGAGCTATGATTTCACTGGGGATGTATTAAATTTATTTGCTGCAATTTTATGTGGGACAGGCTATATTTGTTTGCTTCTTTTTACACAATTTTTAAGACTGTTCTTATATACTCCCCTCTCCAACGTGCTAAAGATCTTCTGGCTTGTCCAGCTTCAGTATGCACCTGCCCTGGCTCCCAAGAGGGACTCAATCTCACAGAAGTGGTTCTTGAGCTTTTGAGCACTTGAGAGTGGCGTGGATCTGGCTACAGTGCTTGAGGACGGTGGATGGGAGAGGCAAAAAGATGCCAAGCAGCAGTTCTGGATATTTCCAAGGAGTTCGTGTAAGTTAGCAGAGTTATTTCAAAATGACTTCTGGTGATACGAACAGTATTCTTTTGACTCTTCCAAAGCTAAGCCAAACATGAGTTACATGACATATCCCCAGCCCTCTGAAGGTATAATTGCTCAGCAAGGCTCATGAAAGCTCATTAATCTAGTTTTTTGTTTTAAAATTTCCAAAAAAAAAAGAGTAAGCAAAGTACCATGTAGAACATACATGTCAACTCTCACTTTTGGTATTATTCCATTTTAATATGCTTTAATAACCTCTCCTCCTGAGCTGTCTACTGTGGTTTTGCACTTCAGGTGTGTCTTTCATGGTCTTTCCTTGGCTTTGTCTCATGCTGTCCCAGAAACCAGAAAAAGGGTCCGTCTCAAAGGTGAGCTGTTTCTTGAAGGTTCATTTCTGAAATGAGTGGGCTCTCAAAGAACCCTGCATGGTGAAGTTCTTTTTTGATAAAATCACACTTCTGAAATAATAAGCCCTAAAATACTCTCCTTGAAGTATGCAGAGTACAGAAAAAGAGCAAGGATGCCTCATTTGCAGCCCCTGAAATAAAACTAAGGGCATCTTTTTTAAAGAAAGTAACTGCCTGAATAAGAGGGATTTATTGTTTCTTAAGGAGGCTTTCCAACAATCTGGCATTTGAATTCACTGGAGTATTTCCTATAGTAAGTTTCCATATGGAGCTGCATTGGCAGGAATCGAGGAGTATGGTTTTCAGGTCGTGGAGATGATTAGGCTTATGCTGTGCTCCACTTTCTGATTGTAGAGCCGGTCCAGCCTTGCCTTCTGAGTCACAGCTGCAAGTCCTGCTTACAAACTCCCAATTTACACTTCCATGGTTCATCTGGGGAACTTAAGGAGTCCCCGATCCACACTGGGCGCTTCAGATAGCATTTGGCATGGGAAGGACTTTAGGACACAGGCCGCATCGTGCGCAAAATATCTGTTATTCGGTACATGCACCTCAATCCAGTTTGGCCTCATGACTGGAATTACTGCTGACTATGGACCAATACTGTACTACCTTGGGATAGGAGCTATTTGGCTTTAGAACAAAACACATTTTTCCCCCCGAGCACATCTTGGGGAGATGCCAGATCTTTATTATAAACATGGAAGCCAACACTTAATCCTTCATGAGTTTTCCCGGACTCTATTTCCTTATTATTCAATGGGCAGATTCCAATATATCTACTTGACACTGGAGAGGAAACACATTCTCCAAGGCAGTGGAAGAAATTCTTATATTTACCAAATGGAAATTCCTCCACTTGCTTTCCAGGCCTCTTTTGAAAATAACCACAGGAAGAAATGGGATCTACTCTTACAGAATCCAAACTTTAAAGTACTTTTGCAGATTCTGCAGAGTGAAGACCAAAGAAGCTGTGACCTTCTACTTGGAATAATGGTTAGGAGGATATAAACATGGCTAGACTCACTGGTGACATCTTTGTCATCCTCTAAAGCATTGTGAGAGGTGGACCAGTTAGTAAGACCAGTTCCTACCACTTATAAGGTGAAACTGGAGAGGCCTCATCTTGCCTCGTCATTTGTGTGACTTCGGCTACGGACTTCGTGACCTCAGGTGTACTGGGACGAAACCGAGAGGTTGAAGTTTATAAACACAGCAATGATACTAAACCTTGCAAACTGGGGTTGGGGGGGTGGGGGGTGGAGAGAAGAAGAATCTGTAAGTCCCTTGGTCAACAAGTCAAGACGTGGCAAATTCAAGGTATTTTGATGTCCCCATGGTAGCTGAAATTATTTTCCTCCTTCTCATCCACCTACACTATCTGTGACTTCTCTCTGATTGTAATTTTCATCTCCTTCTTATGGTGAGTGACTTCAGGACTCATCATCTTATACGGAAATAAGAGGACTAGAGTCTAGATTCTTCCACTCCAGTCACTTGGTACCTATGGCCAGTCACTTAAAATCTTGGGGTTTGTTTTCTCATTTCTAGGATGGGGATAATAATATCAGCTCTGGGAGAACCAGCTGGCTCGATACACATGAAAGTGCACATTCTAGCCTGCTGTCAAAACCTGCAGATGACACAGCTACCTACATAGGTAACTGAAGAGACTCTACAGATAATTAGAATGAATAGGCGGCTTCAGTGAAGTGGCTGCGATAATTTCAACGTACAAAGACAAATTGCATTTTGATAAGCTTGCAGCCAGCAGTTATCAACTATAATATCAAGAGATGCACCACTTATAATTGCAAAACAATATAGAATGTACTCAGAATGTATGGAACGTGGCAGACACAGAGATTCATCTTTCAGCAGAGGTCACCTGCCAACAGTTCCCTACATTCAGGTGGCTTCCTGTGTCTGCCTCAGGACAGTCTCTGAATCACCTGCCCAGGGCAGACTGGAAGTACAGAGAGGTTGGGGGCCCGGGAAAGAGTCCAGGTGCTGGCACACGTCCTTCTGCTCCATCATCTCCCACCAGGACATTTCTCAGGCGTGTTCTCCACCATCTCTCAGCAGAATTCAGCCCCAGGTCCCCACAGCAATAATCAGCTCGTGAACACATTGTTTACTGGCTTTCCTCCTTCCCCTGGACCACCTCCCTACTCCCTCACTGTGCTCCTAGGATCACCTCCCAAATAAACTACCTTCACTCAGTTCCTGGTCTCAGAGTCTGGTTTTAGAAAGCACACAGCAACACAGAGCAGAGAAATAAATGCAGAGTGAATATCGAGGGTCCATAACTGACATCTTTCCTTTGGGATGTGTAGACATGGCCTCAAAAATGAAAGAAAGTCATACTTTAAACATCTTGGCATGAAAACAAATTCTTTCCTCTAATAGGATGGTTCCTGATTCACAGAGTTACCATGATGACTCAAATCTTGATTTTCCTGAGGTCCCACTTGTAGTAAAGCAACATAATCCTAAGCTTTATGGAGTCCAACCTTCTGCAATAGATTTACTGAAAACTTTGGCAAGGTTGCAGGCCAGGGAATGAGCTAATCCTTCAGAAATACGCCTCTGCCTCCTGCCAGTCCAGTATTTTGAAATGTGGCAGGGCAGGGATAAAGAATTGGCTTGGCATAAGCCAGTGTACCTAAAACCCAGTGTGTACAAACATACAAATTGCTTGTGGGTTCCTAGAGCTGGGCAATAATGCCTGACTCATCACATCTGCCCTCGGGCTCCTCCACACCCCTCATTCGGCACACTACGGCTGAAAGAGCATGTTTTGGAGGTGTCCCAACTAAACTGTGCATCTTTAGGCAAGCCACTACACCTCTCTAGTGTTTGCTTTCTTCATTTATTACATGTGGTGACAACATCTACATCTCATGGTTTTGTCGTAATGATTATATGCAAGAATATATATAAAACTCACACCATACATGCCCATTTCTTTCATTCAGCAAGTATTTACTCAGTGTTGTTTATGTGCCTGGCATCGTTCTAAAGGCTGGGATACATCAGCAAACAAAAGAGACACTGATTCCCGTCCTAGCGGTACTTACATTCCAGATAGAGAATAAATAGGAAATATGATACACAAGTAAACTATTCAGGATGTTATACGGTGTGTACTAGGTGTTTTGCTAGCGGAAAAAAAAGAAAAGCACAGCAGGGTAGAAAAACATCAGGAAGGAAGGAGTGGGGTGGGTCAGCGTGCAGTATCAGATAAGGTGGTCAGGGTTCTCAGCAAGAGACTGAGATTAGAGAAAATACTAGAAGGCGAGGAGGAAGTTGAAGTATTGATATTTAGAGAAAGAGTGCCCAAGGAAGAGGCATAAATATACTTTAGTGTATATTAAATATCTTCCACTAGCCATCTTTATAGTGACTTTTTAATTGAATTAAACAATATTGACAATAACAATAAAAGAAATGTGGTAAACATTTATTTAGTACTCATTATGTGCCAAGTGCTATTTGGGCTTCTTGTATATTAACTAAACTGATTCTCACAGCAACTCTTTGGTGTAGATACCATCTTTGAGAGAGGTACTATCCTGTTTTGAGCTAATAAATCTGAGGCATGGGAAAATTAGTAAACTTTTCAAGGTCACACAGCAAGTAAGCAAGGAAGAGAGAAATCAAGGTATTCTGACTTAAATATTGAGCACTCAACCACTACACCACACTGCCTTTCTTTAATTAAAGGGACAGTTAAAGGGATGCTGGACAAATTGCCTGGGGTGAAAGTTGAGGGTGTAGAGGGAGGTCTGGACTGCAAAGGGGCATGAGGGGGTCTCTCGGGGGTGATGGAAATATTTTGCTATTTTTTAGTGGTGGTCCTTTCACAACAATTGTATACTGAAAATGGATACAATTTATTATACCTAAATTATTCCTCAATAAAATTGGCTTTAAAGAGCACTGGGTTGGGTCGCCTGGGTGACCCAATCGGTCAAGGGTCCCACTCTCGGTTTCGGCTCAGGTCATGGTCTCAGGGTCATGAGATCAAGCCCTGAGTCTGGGGCTCCCCACTCAGTGGGGAGTCTGCTTCCTCTCTCCCTCTGCCCCTCCCCCTGCTTGCACTCTCTCTTTCTCTCTCTCTGAAATAAATAAATAAATCTTTAAAAAAAGTAGAGGGGGGCGCTGGAAAATTTGCATTACATATCACCAGTTCCATTCACCCCAGTTACCCTACAGAACATTTCCATTTAGCCATGTCTCTGATGCGTGGGCTAAGTGTGATTTATGTTTTCTCTTGACTCCCTTATTTTTCCTTGAAGTATGACTTATATGTACTATTAACTTTGAGTCTCTCCACAGACTCCAGGACGGGGTTCTACATTTAAAGAGTGAGTTGCCAATGGATTTGATTGACCCCCAAAAAGTATAACAGTTTCTCTTTGTTCATTGCTGTGGTGGGCAGAATTCTAAGATGACATGCAAGATTCCCACCACCTGGTAGTTACATACTATATAACCTTCTCCCCTTGAGGGTGGGCAGGATCTGGGAATATAATGTGGAATATAAGGTAACCTTTGCCATCAAAGATGATGGGATGTCACTCCCGTGATTATATTACATTATGTAAGACTCCAGAGTAGCTGACTGGAAAAAGACTCTCCCTTGCAGGTTTTAAAGAAGTGAGCTGCCCTACTGGGAGAGGGCCTGTGAGAAGGCCACATGGCAAGAACTATGGGGGGGCCTCTAGAAACTGACAGCAGCCCCTGGCTGACAGCTAGCAAGAAAGAGGGATCTTAGTTCTGCAATGACAAGAAACTAGATTCTGCCAACAACATGAGCATGCAAGAGGATCCTGAGCTCAGAGTGATACCTTCTCTGCAGCCTTGTATGATCCCGAGGGGCCTGGACTCCTGACCCCCAGGAACTTGATTATGAGATAATCAAGGAGTGCTATTTCAAGACAGTACATTTGCAGTACTTTGTTACCCAGCCACAGAAATTGAATATAGTGCTCCTTAAAAAGATTCATTCATCCACTTAACATGTACTGAGCCCCTGCTATGTGTACTGCCCCAGAACAGCTCCCTCCGGCCAGAAATTTCTGTTTGTTTTCCTCTGTGTTCCTTGTGCAGCTTATCACTGGGGGTTACAGCACAGTCCTGGGAGTCAAACTCCCTGGCTCAAATCTCAGTTCTGCTTGTTAGCTGTGAACCTAGGGAAATTATTACTTCTTTGTGCCTCAGTTTCCTCATTTCTAATGGTGGATAATAGTTTCTACTCCATTCAAATGGGTCATATTAGTCAGAGTAGATTAGTTTTCATTGGGGCAACAAATTAACCATGGACTCCCATGGTTTCATGTAATTAAAACATGTTTCTCATTCATGCTAGGTGTTGAACTTGGGTTTTAAGGTGCCCTGCTTCTTATAGTTACTCATGGACTCCAGCAGGTGGCAGGTCCTCCAAATTGAGGTGTCACCATCTTAACATGGCCGAGAGAGAGTTGGAGGGCATTTACCACCCTGGCCATCAAGTAATACACATTACTTCTGTTCACAGCGCACACGTTGAAACCAGTCATTGCCCCACCTAACTCCAGTTGTTCAGGAAGAGACTTGACCTAAAAAGAAGCCCACCATGTGGAAATGCTTCCCGGTAGAGAGAAGAGGTAGGCTCTGAGGAAGGAATGACTGATATATTCAAGGAGTAAGAAGGTCACTGCAACAGCTGTGTGGTGACTAAGGACAAGAGGAGCAGAAGAAACCACTGGAAAGGCAGGAAGGAGTGAGATCAGGCAGTGTCTTACCATGATCCACACAGCAGCCGCCCATGCTTCAAAAACAAATCTCCATCTCTGAGAGTTTCTGTTGACTGTCCTATCTAAAACAGCATCCCCCTTTCTCCAGTCACCCCCATTCCTTAGCCTATCCTAACTTCCTCATTGTACTTACATGTAATTGTATCGTGTATTTGCTCCCCTACAGTCTCCTGTACTAGAGGCAGAAATCCCCACCTTATTCACTGTACCCCCAACATCTAGTATGGTAGGTACACCTATAAACTTAATGATTGCTTCTTGACTGACTGAATGAATGAACGAATTGAATGTGTGTTTGGCTTTCCTTCTACACACCAGATTTGATGAGTTCAGTTAAGGAATGCATTGTCTGCCTCAAAGGCCATTCCAAGATCAATTTTCCATTTAGATCCTGCAGGATTCAATCACCAGGGAGAGCATTAGTTCCTCGTAGGAACTGATGGCAGGAAATACATCCACATCTTACCTCTGAAAACCACAGTGCTTCCTATCCAGATAAAGAAACAGGCCTGCATAGGAGTGTCCCTTGGCTCTTTCTAACAGTGGTCCCTGATACACCTAGTATGGAGGATCTCTGAGGACAAGAACAGTTCTGGAAGCCACATCCATCCTCAGGCAGGCCTGCCCTCGACAAAAAGTAGATCCAACTCCCTCGAGTATTTGGAAATAAACTTTCTTCCCCTGAAGTCTTTCAAACTGAGAGGTGCCTGAATAAAGTCAGACTGCCTAGGCTCAGCTTAGTTTAAATCCACTTTCCTGGAGTAGAATATATATTTTTTTCAAAGATATTTTATTAAATATCTTTAAAAATCTTTTTCTGAAACTCTTGTATACTTTTATTTTTGTTCAAGTAGGTTTTATTGTTTATTAAGATATAATTGACATATAACATATTAGTTTCAGGTAGACAACATAATGTTTTGATATTTGTATATACTGTGAAATGATCACCACAATAAATCTAGTTAACATCCATCAGCACAGTTACAATCTTTTTCTTGTGATGAGAATTTTAAGATCTATTCTCTTAAGGGGAACCCTCCTACACTGTTGGTGGGAATCTAAGCTGGTGCAGCCACTCTGGAAAACAGCATGGAGGTTCCTCAAAAAGTTGAAAATAGAGCTACCATACGATCCAGCAATTGCACTACTGGGTATTCACCCCAAAGATACAAATGTAGGGATCCGAAGGGGTACGTGCACCCCGATGTTTATAGCAGCAATGTCCACAATAGCCAAACTGTGGAAAGAGCCAAGATGTCCATCAACAGATGAATGGATAAAGAAGATGTGGTATATATATACAATGGAATATTATGCAGCCATCAAAAGGAATGAGATCTTGCCATTTGCAATGACGTGGATGGAACTGGAGGGTGTTATGCTGAGCGAAATAAGTCAATCAGAGAAAGACATGTATCATATGACCTCACTGATATGAGGAATTCTTAATCTCAGGGAACAAACTGAGGGTTGCTGGAGTAGGGGGTGGGGTGGGAGGGATGGGGTGGCTGGGTGATAGACACTGGGAAGGGTATGTGCTATGGTGAACACTGTGAATTGTGCAAGACTGTTGAATCACAGATCTGTACCTCTGAAACAAATAATGCAATATATGTTAAGAAAAAAAAAAGAAGAAGAAGATAGCAGGAGGGGAAGAATGAAGGGGAGGAAATCGGAGGGGGAGACGAACCATGAGAGGCGATGGACTCTGAAAAACAAACTGAGGGTTCTAGAGGGGAGGGGGGTGGGAGGATGGGTTAGCCTGGTGGTGGGTATTAAAGAGGGCACGTTCTGCATGGAGCACTGGGTGTTATGCACAATGAATCATGGAACACTACATCAAAAACTAATGATGTAATGTATGGTGATTAACATAACAATAAAAATTTTTTAAAAAGATCTATTCTCTTAATAACTTTCAAATATGCAACACAGTATTAACTATACTCACCATGCTGTACATGAAATCCTTAAATATTATATATGGGCCAGGCAATTGATAAATTATTTAAATTTATTCTCATGATAATACTGACTATAGATATTACCATCCCCATGCTATAGATAAGGAAACAGAGATCCAGAGAGGTAAAGCCATTTGCCCCAAGTTTATCCAATTACTAAGGAGAGAAAAAGAATTTGAAAAAAAAAAAATTGAGCTTAGATTTTCAAATTTGCAGATCAGTCAGTGCTCATCCTATACTCCATGACTAGAGGTAATAAAATATAGCATGAGTTCTAGATTCAATCTTCCTGCTCTTAACTCACTTTGTTATAAATACTTGTTTAAATATCTGTGTTTCACCCAGCAATTCCACCTCTGGGTATCTATATGATAAATTAAAATGCATGCCCTCCCAAAGACTGGTACACAAATGTTCACAATAGCATTATTCATAAGAGCCAAAATACAGAAACAATCCAAATGTCCCTCAACTGGTCAATGGATAAACAAAATGCGGCATATCCATACAATGAAATTCTATTCAAGAACAAAAAGGAATGAAGTACTGATACAAACTACAACATGATGAACCTCAAAACTTATGGGAAGTGGAAGAAGAAGCCAGACAAAAAAAGGATGACGTGGTGTAGGATTCCATTTCTCTATAAAATGTCCAGAATAAGCTAAGCTATCTCATTTAGAGACGAAGTAGATTAGTGGTAGCAGGGGCTGGGGAGAGGTGGATGGAGGGAATGGGGAGTGACAGCTAATGAAAATGAGGGACGTTACTGGGCAGATGGGAATGCTCTAAAATTGAATTGTGGTGATGGTTACACAATTCTGCAAATTAACTAAAAATTATTGTACACTTAACATGAGCAAATTTTATGGCAGGTAAGTTATGGCTCAATAAAGCTGTTTAAAAAACCATTGAGAAAAAGCAAGAGAGTAAGTTCGGGGGGAGAGCGATTTTTTTCTTAACCATCACAACCAGGCTTTGGAAACACATCTCAAGAAGGATGAAAAAACTCTTCTTCTGTCCAGGACAGCTCAGCAGAACGTTGTTAAGGAAAGTACATTCCTATCTTGGAGGCTAAGGCTGGAGCCAAAAGATATGTCTGAAGTTCAGACATCTTGCAGGCAGCGAAGCTTCCCCGCTGAGGGCTCTGGTGTCTGAGAACCAGGGGCCCCTGTCAAGGAGAAACAGACCAGTCTGACCAGGAACTGGCCAGATAGGACGCCCTGCAGACTGCCCATAAGCCAGGGCTAGGAGGGAGGCTGGAGGAGGGACCATAGTGTCTCTGGAAGTCAAAATATTTTCTTTTACCCAGTTGCCAACTTGCAGGGAAGGAAATTAAAGCAAAGCTGCTTTCCTAATTTAGGGCAAGGATATTTTCCATATTTTGGTAAGAGTCTTTTATTTATGAGACACGAAAGGAACCAGAGGCGTGCAGAAAGCAAGAGTGTCTACTGGCCTTTTAGCAAATGGTAGGCTGCACATTTAATTCTTGTGCTTTTAAAAATGGTTGAAAAAGAGTCCAACTTGTAAAATCGCACACATCTAAATCTCTGTGAAATTTAGGCCAAGAGATCTGACCTGAGCTGAGTCACATCTGAGTCAAAGGGAACTGCCCCATCTCTCCACCCACAACAGTGCCCTCTCCATAAAAAAAAAAAAAAAAAAGAAAAAATCAAACCATGTTTGCCTTAGATTAACATCAAACCTTGAGATGATGTGGGAAAGTGACCTTTTGCTTTATTTGTATGGTGCGGTAAGGCCATCCTTGTGTTTCCTCCTTCCCAACCCTCTGGAAACACTTTCCGAATTTATTTCAGCTCTGGTCAAGGAGCAATACAATAGGAATACAGCCATAATTGTGTTGTTTTAGTGACGCAGTCAACAAAAAAAAAGAAAGAAAGAAACATCCCCACCACACTATGTTTGAAAATTCATTCCAAATTGATTCATCACATTTTTATGAGATTTAGTGTGACATTCTGATCTCCCAAATCTTAGAAAGCAGCCCTTTCTTCCCATAAAGGCTGTGGCAGGATGGTATTCAAATTTGCAATTTTGTGTGGCGAGCATCCGACAAGGCATTTTCCTTCACTTTCTAACTAGACTCCTACGGAAGAGAAGCAGGCACGGCAACGCCACGAGCTGGACCGCACGGGTGCTTCTACCAACTGCATGGCTGACTAAATGGCTTTTTATTTATTTATCTTTTAAAAGATTTTATTTATTTGAGAGAGACACAGCGAGAGAGGGAACACAAGCAGGGGGAGTGGGAGAGGGAGAGGGAGAAGCAGGCTCCCCGTGGAGCAGGGAGCCCGACGCGGGGCTCGATCCCAGGACCCTGGGATCGTGACCTGAGCCGAAGGCAGCCAAGCCACTTAACCGACCGTGCCACCCAGGCGCCCCTTGAATGGCTTTTTAAATGTCGTGTGAGGCCCTTTGAAGTATTTAAGAACCTTCTTCCACCTCTCCCCTCCTGTCTGCCCCATGATTCAGAGGTTCGGTCTGTTGCAGCCCGAAATCCAGACAGCCAGCCTTCTACTGCGGTCCGGCAGCGCCTCCCACGTGTCTCCTCACTGGCACTGGTGGACTCCTTTCTCCCTACATTCAGGTCAGGACGCAGCACCCACGAGACACCTGCGCAAAGTGGAAGGCAGTGTGGGAGGAGTGGCGACCCAGGCAGGAGTGACGTCGCATGCCAATGTATTTGCCTTGAGTTCAACTATGCGTGCTCTTCAAGATGTGAGTGGGGCATATGGAGAGGGAGAAGGGAGAGAACGAAGGGATAAAAGCCATGAGAAAGCACAATCATCATTTAAATATGGATTCCCCTCTCCCTCTGCTCCCCCCCTCACCTTTCATAGTGCGCATCTACCACACGTCACTTATCTGTTCCCGCAGTGGCGGACCCATGGTTGCCTGTGATACCCTTTCGCTACAAAAGGCCCTGATGAACGTCTCCTGGGTGGCCCTTCATGGACCTAAGAAGTTCCCTGGGCTCTATTCACTCAGGAGCAGAAGCGCTGGGTCATAGGACAAGGCGCTTCAATTTGACCAAGCTTCCAGAATGGCTGCACCAGTCTAAATCCTGACAGTGCACGTAGAGTCCCAGATCCCCATGTCCTCACCAACACTTGGCAATTTTCAGTTTTCTGGCTTTGGCCAGTGGCAGTCATCTTAGACCACAAAGCGCCCTTGAGGAGAAAGATAGGTGCTGGGAAGCTGGAGGAGGGAGACTGAAGGAACCTGGGTCCCGGGTAGAGTGGAGCCACCATGCCAGCCTCCTTTAAATAAGAAAACAATAACCTCCTATCTTTGTAAGCTATCATTTTTTTCCATTTTCTCATATATGCAGCTAAATCTCTCATCCTTATTTATACACTGTTTACACGTAAAATGAATTCCACCTTGAGATATAAAAAGCCTGCCCTCTTCATGGCCAAAGATAGACCGCAGTGGAACTGTCTTGCAAAGAGGAACATTTACAAAGTGACTGCTTGTCCTCCAGGTAAGTCAAGATTATTTACTTTTATTTTAAAAGAAATCATCACGCATTCAATTCAAATGTTCCCCGCTGAGCTTTTCTTGTTCAGTATTTTAAGCCCATGTGATTAATTTTACTGACAGTCTAAAGCACACAGCCATGAAAACTGAAACTAAATCACAGATAAACAAGGAGGACACATAACAATACATTAAAAGGCCAAGAGACAGGTGTCCTAACACCTAAACAATTATTCATAAACTATAATTGGAGAGGAAAAGACACAGGATGTTCCTACCTGTTTATAAAAGTTAATGAATCTCAGCCAAATCCTCCTTTTTTTTTTTCTTTAAAGATTTTATTTATTTATTTGAGAGAGAGAGAATGAGAGAGAGAGAGCACATGAGAGGGGACAGGGTCAGAGGATGAAGCAGACTCCCTGCCGAGCAGGGAGCCCGACGTGGGACTCGATCCAGGGACTCCAGGATCATGACCTGAGCCGAAGGCAGTCGCCTAACCGACTGAGCCACCCAGGCGCCCCAAATTCTCCTTTTCTTTATCTCCAATAATTGCCAATAGTTCATCAGAAGTTCCTTAGACTTACCTTGTGATAAATTGCCTCTTTTTACTTAACCATGATGAGCCTCATGTGCAAAGCAAAACCAACAGTCATGAACAAGTTATCTTCTCCTTCTTTCCACCAAATTAAACTGGCCCAAAAGGAGTATCATTCCGCAGATGCTGAAAAGAGGTGTGGCAGGTGACCTGGTCTCCCCACCTTCACCCCGGCTATTCATGGCAAAGTCAAAGCTAGAACAATCTTCAGGTTCCACTGCGTGCTCCGCTGCACGGCACTCTCCGCTACCCAATGATCACTAGGTTTTTGATCCTTATAATGACTCATGCCATCACACATTTTATAAAGGCAGGCAGTCTTGGTGCTTCCTTCCCTTTCTGCAGAACTTGGTTCTCTTCCACAGTATCTCTTTATTTTTTTTAAGATTTATTTATTTTATAGAGACAGAGAACATGCACGAGCGGGGGAGAGGGGGACAGAGGGACAGAAGCAGACTCCCCACTGAGCACGGAGCTGAATGGTGGGCTCGGGCTCAGGACCCTGAGATCATGACCTGAGCCGAAATCAAGAGTCAAGACTCAACCGACTGAGCCACCTGGGCGCCTCCCCGCTTTTATCTCTTTAAAGATAAGAATTATGACACCCAGTTACTGAACCAGTTGCTCCTGTGTTTACATGGGCTTTGCATGCAAATCTAATCTGGCCCTCACACTACCTGGACAAGGTAAGAACTGCAGTAGAGAAGTTAACTTGCTAAAGTTGCCAAGACACGTCCACTTTATGTGCCAATCTTCTTGTGCCTAGAGTAACACTGCCCAAAAGAAACATGAAACAAGCCATATACGCAATCTTAAGTATTTTGGTAGCCAGATTAAAAAAGTCAAAATAAACAGGTGAAACTGATTTTAACTGACTCCACATTTTATCTCACCCAAATACCCCAAATAGTATCATTTTCAATAGGTGATCAATGTGAAAATAATTATTAATAAGACATTTTACATTGTTATAGCGTATCTCAGTTGGGACAACAAATTTTCATTAGAAATACTTGATCTGGACTTAGATTTCATAGAACATACAGTTGGAAAAGTAGATTCACATATCCAAGTTTTCCCAAACATATTTAAAGGTTTTCCGAAAACTGAACATAGTATCAGTGTTTTTAGTAAAGTTTAAATTTAACATCATGATAATTACATAAAATTAAAATCAGTTGTCAGTCGCACTAGCCATATACGTGTCGTCAAGTGCTCATCAGCTACATGGAGTCAGTGGCTGTCACAGGGGACAATGCAGCTCTAGGTCTATGAATGTCCTTATGGGCAACTCAACTATACCTTCCCATCGGAGCCCATGCACTGCAGATGTCGGCTCCTCAGCCATGAGGACGGCTCAGCACCGCCCATCCCGAGGCCCAGCTCAGATCCTCCTCCCACACTCAGACTTCCCTGATGCACTCACAAAGAATCCGAAACTCTACTCCTCCTCCAAACTTAGACAGCACCTGCGCTGGGTCTCCTGAATGGCAACCTTCACATTTCCCTTTGTCTGATAGGCACTTCCTTTCGCTCCTCTCTCTTTTACTACTATCTTTGGCCTACCTCAAAATTGTGTAAAAAGCAGATCCTCAAAAATATTTTTTTGCCTGAATCATCCAAAATGACTTGAAGGAAGTATTAAAAAGAAAGAAGTCTAAGTCTCTGAAGTGGACCTATTTACTCTCGACCAAAAAAAGAAAAAAGAAAAGAAAAAGAAAGGGAAACAACTTTAGTAAAACACTACAGTCTCTTTGGTGTCCTTATTTAGTTGAGAAATATTGGTGTACATCATCTTTTGGAAGTTTTATAACAGACACATGCATCTCACAAACCAAGGGGCATTTTAAAAGTACCTAGTTACATAGGTTTCTTACAGAAAGGCAGAATAAATATCCAGACAACCTTCCATGGAAAACAACTAGGAATGTTGGATAACATATTTTAAAACTATTAATGATATGTATGAGTAAGTGAGAAAGTAAGAAACATTGAGTTCTCAAAACAATCAGAGAGGACATTGCAGCCCTATAGCCAGTGGTTGTTTGGAAGGCATCTGTTGAACCAGGTGAACCTAAATTCTAGTTTTCTGGCCTTATAGGATTTAGGGGACGAAATGCAAATTGCAGCCATGAAAACAAGGTGGCAAGTTGAATAGGACGTCCTATAAAGCTGGAACTCTAACAGGATAAGTCCTTGCAATAAGGAGAAATACCCCTCCCTCCAGTCATAAGCAGGAAAATTTCCTGCCTCAAACTGCACCAGCGGAAACAACTCCAGCTGTTTCTCCAGTGTCCATCGACAGGAGAATGGGTACCTTGTGGTATATACACGGAAGGACACGAGACAGAGCAACAGGAAACAATAGACTACAGATGAATGCAACGTTGTGGATGAACTCCCATATATAATGAGAAGCAAAAGAATCAGACACAAAACAGAACATACTGTATGATTCCATTTATATAAAGTACAAAAATGAGGGAAGCTAATCTATGGAGACAGAAGTCAGAACAATCCATTACCCTTGGAGAGGCTGGATTAGAGACCATGGTTATTTAGCAAGCTTTAGCAGTGTTGTCTTTTGAAATGTGAGGGCCTGATGCCTGTTCACTTGTAGTATTTGTTCATATACGTGTGTGTTTATATATATTATATATTAATTATAAGTATACATTTCTTTTTTTAAGATTTTATTTATTTATTTATTTGAGAGAGAGAGAAAGAGAGCACGAGCAGGGGGGAAAGGGAGAAGCAGGCTCCCCACTCAGCAGGGAGCCCGACATGGGGCTCATTCCCAGGACCCCAGGATGATGACCTGAGCCAAAGGCAGACGCCTAACGACTGAGCCATCCAGGCACCAAGTATATATAATTTCTGTTTTAAATTTATTTATATAGCTACATATAATTATATATATTTAGTTTTATATAGTTATATATCTTTAGCTATATATCTAAAACGATGTAATATAATCACATCTTTAATTACAAATATACGTATTTACCTTAGGCTATAGCCTCTCCATAGAGTGCTGACAGAGTCTCCTAAGCAGTCTCTCACTTCAAATCTCTTGCAGACTCCTAGCAATTCTAATCCCCTAGAACACAGCCTGAAATCCTGAGCAAGCCACCTGTTTGCACCCCGGGAATTGAAGTCCAAGGGTGGCAGGATGCAACATATGAGGGTCTGCACACCAGTCGCACACAGCACATACACACGGGGAAGGCAATGGCGGTGAGCAAGAGGCTTCTCGCCAAGTCATTCTCGGCAGTCATCTGCTATTTGCTCTCCGTGGAGGTCAGTTTCCAGAAGCCAGTGCGGCACCACCCCTGCATCACAAGAGAAGGGAGAGAGCACCGGGCGCGCCTCTCCTATATGATGGGACCCTGTGCCCTCCAGGAGCCGGTGCCTGTTGTAGGAACGGGAGGAAGCAGCCCCAGAACCAGAGCACCTCCTCTGACGTGACGAACGGGGGGCGCCGAGTGCAGAAGGGAGTGTGTGCCCCACCACAGGTGTGTAGCTCACACTGTAGGTCAATCTGGGCCCGCAGCAGTCTGACTCGCTCAGCTAGGCAAATACTACAAGTGGACATCATGCCTTCACATTTCAAAATACAATGCTGCAGAAGGTTGATAAGGAAATGATGAAGCTAAACCAACTTCCAGCTGTGTGGTTCCCAGATACGTTCAAAATCCCAGCTTACCGAGAGCTTTCATAGTTCATTTCCTCACGGGTACTTTTGTGATTTCATCAGAAGTGACTGGCTGATGGGTTCCCTTGTGAAAATGCCCCATTTGGACAAGTTAAATGAGTAAACCTGGTTAAAAAAATATATTCATCAAGAGCCTCTGGGCATAAGGTACGATTTCCAAGAGCCCAAGCATTCTTGGCTACTTGTAAGTATTACTGGAAGGCACTCAAAACCAACACTCCATTTGCCTGATCTTCAGCAAAGAAAACATCAGCCTGTGTGAACTAATGTGGATGTTATTTTAGAATTAGCTTTGCTGCCATTTCAGGGTAGCTAATACCACTGTCCTCACCTCAAAGCCTTTGAACTGAGATTTAGGAGGTGAGCAAGCTGCAAAGCTTGTGACTTTGAGTGTGGCTCTAGAAAAACTCACACAGGAGTAGATTTGGCTTGGTCAAGCAGAAGACTTTCCCTTAACTCACTAGGTATTTGGATCATGGGGCCAGTTGAAATACTGGTTGTAGCAGCAAGCACATGGGCGTGCAACCTGGGCAGTCACCAGGGCTTCGCACCGCAAACTTCCCCACAATTAGTTTAATACTCTGCTGTTGGCGTCTCAAAATTCTTAAGTCTTGAGCAAGGGGCTCTGCATTTTCATTTTGCACTGGGCCTCCCAAAGTACGTGACGATCCTGGAGACAACAGTGTGACTTTACTTCTACCCCCTCCCTAGACCTCTTTCTTTCTTGTTGTTTGCATTTATGATATTGTCTGTTCATACCAAATAGAAATTTATTTAAAATAAATTTTTAAAAAATTTATTTTTTAGCAGCTGAAGGAAGAGAAAGAGGATCAGAGAACAGTAATAGGAAAAGATAGCATCAGAGGCAATGGAAGCTGGGTCCACAGTCTACGGGAACTCTTTGTACAATCTTCACAACTTTTCTAGAAATCGAAGCTAATTCCAAAAGGTCAAAGGTCAGCTCATCATAAACTTACAAAGCAAAATTAGGATTTTATTTAATTTTTTTAAAGTAGGCTCCACGCCCAGCGTGGAGCCCAATGCCAGGTTTGAACTCAACGACCCTGAGATCAAGACCTGTGCTGAGATCAAGAGTTGGACGCTTAACCAACTGAGCCACCCAGGCCCCCCTAAAATTAGTATTTTTAAAAAGACAGTTGTAAAGACTCAAAACCCAAAACAAAAAACAAGCCTCTCACACCTGAAAATTAAAAATGAAAAAGAAACAACATTCAAAAAAAAATTACTGGATCAAAGAAAAATTAAAAATGGAAATTAGAAACTTGACAATGCAATGCTGGCGTTATTTTTAGAACTATTAAAGGATTTAAATAAAATGGTTAGGCATAGCAAAACTGTGTTCAAATACCAATAGTTTACTTTCAAACCAACAACAGTAGCAAAAATTAAAATCCCCTTGGCAATTGCTACAAAAAACAATAAAGAAACAACTATTGGATTTGCATGAAATTCCTAGCAAAGGTAAATCTATAGAGACAGAAGGCAGATAGATCAGTGGGGGGTCTGGGTCTGGGCACAGGCATGAGGACTGATAGCAAACTAGTAGGAGGGAAATTCTTGGTGTGGTGGAAGTGTTCCAAACTGGTTTGTGGCAATGACTGCACAGACTTACCAAACATCATTGAGCTTCACACTTGGTGAACTGTATGGTATGCAAATTATGACTTCAATAAAGCTTTACATTTTTTTATTTTGAAAAAAGAGCTACAAATCAATTTAGTAAGACATTTGCATTAACAATATACACATGTGGGAATGGGCTATAAAATTTTCTTAAAGGATACTAAAGAAGACCTAAAGAAATGAAAAACCATTCTCTATTTCTGGATGGAAAGATTTAATTTTGTAAAGATAATCAGTCTTCCCCCAAATTAATACATACAAATAAATTCTTCTTGCAATCTACAAAAAAGAAAGAGAGAGAGAGGCAGAAAGAAAGAAAGAGAAAGAAAGAAAGAAAGAAAGAAAGAAAGAAAGAAAGAAAGAAAGAGGAAATATAAGGAAAAGAAAAATCTTTCTGTCCCCCACAAGGTGGGGCAGGAAAGCATCTGACCCCTGAGATCCAGGGACACAGAGCCTGCCTAAGACTAGGGCTGAACCGGGTCAACAGTAGCTTAATTCACTTAGAAACGTGTGAGTATCTCTTGTGTGAGCACACTGTAAGAAAGACGTTACAGCGTATGGCAGGAAGAATATTCCCTGTCCTGTGTCCAAGAAGTGTGCATTGAGCAGGGGAGAGAATCTGACCATGGCGAGAGGGGTAAGGCAAAGGGAGAGTACAAAGCTAAGATGGCCATCTCAAGCCAAGCTGGCTGGGAGAAGAACATTTTCTTTTCTAAACATGGAGAAAGAAAAAGGACATGGAAGCAAAAGTTTAGGGCAAGGGGCGTGTGGCAGCAGGAAGAGCGACTGTGAACTGCAGGCTTGCTACTTACCAAGGGTACTGTTTGATGTCTTAGGAACATTCTTCTCACTCGGTTGGCACAGTAACTCTAAAGTCGGCACCTTACGATCCCTACTTGACAGAGGAAGCCACTGAAGCTTAGAATAGTTAAGCCACGTTCCCAGGCTCAAGAAGCTAGCAAAGGGCAGATGCAGGGCTTGAAGCCATTCATTCATTCATTCATTCATTCATTCATTCATTCATCCATCAATGATTTTTTGAGCACCAACCGTGGTTTGGGCATTGTTCTGGGGACCAGAGATAGAGCAGGGAAGAAAACGCACGCCAGAACAGGTCTTTGCTGTCATGGGATGGACATCTGAAGGGGAGGTTAAGCATGGAGAGAGAATAGAAAAGCAACAGATAAATCAGAGTTTCTCAACCTTGGCACTCTTGGCATTTAAGGGCCAGATAAAGCTTTGTTTTGGGGGCTGCCCTGTGCTCTGTAGGATGTTCAGCAGCACCCCCGGCCTCTAGTCCCTAGATGCAGTAGCACCATCCCTATCTCCATTATGAATGCCATCAAGGCTTCTCGGAGTTGTCTTATGAACAAAAGACATGGTAGATGTAGGGGTCGGAAATGCAAAAAAAGAAGAATGACTTTCAGCTTAACATTACAACATAGCAGCCAAGGAAGGAGATTTCAGTGGTGATTTTTCTAGTGCATATGCTTATAATGGGTTGCATTGTGTCCTCCCCCCACCCCCACCAAAAATATATTCAAGTGCTGACCCCCAATGCCTGTGAATGTGACCTTTGCAGATGTGATTAGTTAACATAATCACACTGGATTAGGGTGGCTGCTAAATCCAATGACCGGCGTTCTTACATACAGACACAGACACAGGGGAGAAGGCCATGCGACGAAGGAGGCAGAGATTGGAGTGATGCATCTACAAGCCAAGGCACACCAAGCATCGCTGGGAGCCACTGGAAACTAGAAGAGGCAAGAAAGGATCCTCCCCTCCAGCCTTTAGAAGGAGCATGGCTCTGCTGACATTTTGATTTTGGACTTCTGCACTACAGAGCTGAGAAGAATAAATTTCTGTTGTTTTAAACCACCCAGTTTGTGGCCATTTGTTTTGGCAGCCCTAAAAAACTAATAAAATGCTCCTTTGAACAATTTAGGCCAAAAGGTGCAGTTTATCTACAAATGAATTTTCTGCTGAAAAGCTGTAACAGAGTATTTCAAAGATGAAGGTCAATGAGAGAAGGAACTCCAGCAGAGTTTGACTGTCAGAGTTTGGTTGGCTCTGTACACCTGTGCCCTGATTAAACTGCCATTGGCTGCACAACGGCTTCACTAGATCCAGGCTCCTGGAGCCCAGGGCTCTCGTGCTGGGTTCTCTGTACAGTGAAACTCAAATGTGTATCCTCAGGGCCTGGAAGCCCTAGTACTGTGGTGAAGTGCCTCAGTAAAGATTGAACAAGCCTTTGCACGTTCTGATTACTCTTTCCCACAAGTCATAAGCTTGACACAGGCCCACACCTCTCCAAAAAGACCTGAGCACAGTCTTCTAGAAGTGTCACCCTTGCACCACCCCTGAGTCAGCCTTGGCAAAATGCCCAGAGGTATACCAGGGTTTCATGCCCAAGTCTCTCTACAGCCTCACCTACCGGTGCCTCTCTGGGTCTGCATACCTCCTTCCCTACATCAGGCAAGTGTTTCCTGTTTACATCTATTTCCATCTCCACCCAATGGGAATTTAAACGGATATATACATCTCCCCAAATTATAACTGACTCAAGGCACTGAGTGATGGGGACACGGGGCAGTAAGAGAAATGTTTTAGCCAGTAACACTTCTCTGACATGCTTTCAACTCATAGGCAGGGGGCCAAGCAGGCCCTTTCCTTAGTCACACAGAAGAATAAAGACATAGACTAGAAGGAACAAATTTATAGCATAAAACCAGCAAAGAGATGTCAATTTTAAGACATTTGATAGCATGATATAAAAGTTCTCATTTTAGCACATTCCCTTCCAGGTATCACTTACCTCAACATTTCCCCCTTCCTCACACTTTCTATTCTTCTAGAGTCAAAATTTTAAATATATAGCTTTTCCTGGAATACATGTGCATTGTAAGAACTTTAGAAATGCAAGTAAGCACAAAATCCTAGGATAAGAATATAGGCATTTACATGTATGCACATAGATCAAAAGGCAATCAACCCATAAGCTCAGTTTTATAATTTGTCTTTCACTTAAAAATGTAAATGAACATCATCTATGGTACTAAATATTCTACAGCATTATCTTGAATGGTTAAACAGTGTTCCATAACAGTGGTATATGATAATTTAAACAATCCACTATTGGTAGACTATTTCCATTCTTCCTTTGTCCTAATTTAAAAGGAATAAAAGCTGTGATAACACATCCTTGAAGCTAATTTTTGGCACACACCCAGGATTATTTCCACAGAATAAATTTCTGGATGTGGACCCATGTAGTCTTGGGAATTAACATTTTTAAAACTTTTGATTTCTACTGCAGAATTGTCCCCCACCCACACCAAAAGACTGCATACATAAGCACCTCCAGCAACGTATCTCAGTGTGTCTTTCCCTACCCAATCACCAACATCATATATTATACATTGTTCATCTTTTTCAAATTTACCAATAAAAAAATGGTGACAAGGCATTTGAATATTATGTGAATGAAACTATACATAGACACACACATATATAACTTCTTAAAAACAAAGAATCATAGATCTAATTGTAAAAACTAAAACTTAAAAGCTTCAACCCATGGGGCGCCTGGGTGGCTCAGATGGTTAAACATCTGCCTTCGGCTCAGGTCATGATCCCAGGGTCCTGGGATCGAGCCCCACATGGGGCTCTCTGCTCAGCGGGGGGCCTGCTTCTCCCCCTCCCTCTGCTTCTCCCCCTGCTCATATTCTCTCTCTCTGTGTCTTGAATGAATAAATAAAAATTTTTTTTTTTAAAAATAGCTTCGACCCAGCAATTGCACTACTGGGTATTTACCCCAAAGATACAAATGTAGGGATCCGAAGGGGTATGTGCACCCCGATGTTTATAGCAGCAATGTCTACAATAGCCAAACTATGGAAAGAGCCAAGATGTCCATCAACAGATGAATGGATAAAGAAGATGTGGTATATATATATACAATGGAATATTATGCAGCCATCAAAAGGAATGAAATCTTGCCATTTGCAACAACGTGGATGGAACTGGAGGGTATTATGCTGAGAGAAATAAGTCAATCAGAGAAAGACATGTATCATATGATCTCACTGATATGAGGAATTCTTAATCTCAGGAAATAAACTGAGGGTTGCTGGAGTGGTGGGGGGTGGGAGGGATGGGGTGGCTGAGTGACAGACACTGGGGAGGGTATGTGCTATGGTGAGTGCTGTGAATTGTGTAAGACTGTTGAATCAGGTAAGGCCTGTACCTCTGAAACAAATAATACATTATATGTTAAAAAAAAAAAAAAAAAAAGAAGAAGAGGAAGAAGATAGCAGGAAGGGAGAAATGAAGGGGGGGAAATCGGAGGGGGAGATGAACCATGAGAGACTATGGACTCTGAGAAACAAACTGAGGGTTTTAGAGGGGAGGGGGGTGGGGGGATGGGTTAGCCTGGTGATGGGTATTAAAGAGGGCATGTACTGAATGGAGCACTGGGTGTTATACGCAAACAATGAATCATGGAACACTACATCAAAAAAAAAAAAGCTTCTAGAAGAAAA
This sequence comes from Mirounga angustirostris, assembly GCF_029215605.1. NCBI lineage: Eukaryota > Metazoa > Chordata > Mammalia > Carnivora > Phocidae > Mirounga > Mirounga angustirostris. Next base: position 8,203,505 of record NW_026991719.1, read on the forward strand.
CATGAGAGAATATGTTTCTGACTTGGGGGTAGGCAAACATTTCCTAGGACATAAAATTTGATAAATTTGATTTCATCAAATTAAAAAAAATCTGTTTGCTTGTCAGGAAAAGACACCATTGTGGAAGTGAAAAAGACAAGCGACAGACTAGGAGAAATATGTATGAAACATATATCTAAAAGAGGACTTGTACTCAGATAGATTTTTTAATAGTCCTACTCCTAAATAATGAAAAGAAACAACCTAATAACAAATGGAAAAAAGATAAGAACAGGAAAGTCTCAAAATAAAATACTCACATGGTCAATGAACATACGAAAAGGTGTTCAACAAGGAAATTCATATAAAGCCATAGTGAGATTAACTAAAAGATCCTAGATGGTGCTACAAGACAAGAAAAAGAAATAAAGGACATATGCACTGGAAACAAAGAAGACAAACTAAATTTATTCCCAGAAAACATAGTCATGTATTAATTATGTAGGAAGAAAATCCAGAAATATACCCCCCAAAACTACTAGAACTATAAGTGGATTTAGCAAAGTCTCAGGATGCAATGTCAATGTACAAAAATAATTACATTTCTATTTGCTATCAATGAAGAAGTGGAAAATGAAATTAGAAAAGCAATATAGTTTAGAATTTAATCAAAATACATAAAGCACTCAGGGATAAATGTAATAAAATATACATACAACCAAAAACTAAAAATCAAAAAATATTACTGAGAAAAGAAATAAGACATAAATCGATCTGTAAATTCAGTACAATCAAATGAAAATTCTAGCATCAGTTCTTGCAGAAATTGACAAACTTATTCTGAAATTGTGTAGGAAATGCAAAGATCAGGATAGAAAAATCCTCAAACAGACACACACACACAATATAATCAATTGATTTTCAACAAAAGTATCAATAGGTAAGAACAGAATTTCAAAAGATGTTGCTAGAACAATGATTTTTTAAAAAAATGAAACTAGCCCCCTTCATCCACACACACACACACTGGAATCATAGATCTAAACGTAAATGTTAAAACTCTAAAAACATTTTGAAGAAAATACAGAAGAAAATCTGTGATCTTGTGGTAGACAGAGTTCTTAGGATATAAAAAGCCACAAGCATACATAAAAATATTAAAAATTATACTCTATCAAAATTAAAAATTCCTGCTCTTTGAAAGGTATTGTTAAGAAATGAAAAGGCAAGACACAGACTAGAAGAAAATGTCCACAGTACTTATATCTAACAAACAACTTGTTCCCAGAATATAATAAGAGTTCTTACAACTCAAAAATAAAATGACAAACTATCCAATTTTTAAATTTTTAAATGATAGGTAAGCACACAATAAGATATTTATCATCATTAGTCATCAGGGAAATGCACATTAAACCATAATGAGGTCCCACTATGAATCTATTAGAATTGAAAGATATTGTATGACTGGGGTATGAAAAACAAATGTTGACAAGAAGGTCGAACAACTGGAACTCTCATACTTTGCCAATGGGAATGTAAAAATGTGACAACCTTTTACAGAATTGCATGGTAGTTTCCTATAAAATTAAACACACCCTTCTGGATATTTTACTTCTCAATATTTACCCAAGAGAAATGAAAAAGATATGCCCCCAAAAGAGTTGTACATGATGTTTACAGTAGCTATATTCATAATAGCCCCAAACTGAAAACAACTCAAATGTTCATCAACCGATGAATAGATAAGACATATTGGGAATATGTCCATACAATGGAATATGACTCAACAATAAAAAGAAACAAACTACTAATACGCACAAGAACATGCATGAACCTCAAAAATGTGTTGAGCACAAAAAGCCAGGCAAAAAAAGTGCACGTACCATATGATTCCAATTGTGGAACAAAGTAAGACTCATCTAGAGGGTCAGACAGTAGATCATCAGTTGCCTAATACAAAGGGAAAAGCACTGATTGAGAAAGGCCAAGAAAGGACTCTTTGTGGTGATAGAAATATTTGATATCTTGACTGTTGGGGTGGTTACATGGGTGTGTGTGTGTGTGTGTGTGTGTGTGTGTATAGATATAGATATATCCATCTATATTGTCACATCTCATCAACCCATGCAGTTAAAAATGGCATATTTTCTTGAATGCTAATCATACTTCAATAAAGTTGATTTTCAGACAAAAACAGAATGAGCTAAAATTATGTACCCACCAGTACGACTTACAATACAAAAGCTGGCACGACCAAGTGTTGATGAAAATATGAAGCAATTGGAACTCTTGTGCTTTGATGGAAAACTTTTTTGGCAGTTAAAGTTAAACAAACAGCTTGCTTGTGCCCCAGCAATTCCACTCCTAGCTTTATACTCAAAAGCAATGAATGCATATGTCCACAAAAAGATATGTACAAGAATGTTCACAGAAACTTTATTTGCAGGGCACCTGGGTGGCTCAGTCATTAAGCATTTACCTTCGGCTCAGGTCATGATCCCAGGGTCCTGGGATCGAGCCCCACATCTGGCTCCCTGCTCCACGGGAAGCCTGCTTCTCCCTCTCCCACTCCCCCTGCTTGTGTTCCCTCTCTTGCTGTGTCTCTCTCTGTCAAATAAATAAATAAAATCTTTAAAAAAAAAAAAAAAAGCTTTATTTGCAACAGCCGAATATTGGGAACTACCCAAAGATCCATCAACAGGAGATGAGATAAACAAATTGGGATGTGTTCATACAACGGAAAAGTACTTGGCAATAAAGGAACAAACTATCACTGCTCACAACAACCTGGACAAATCTCAAAAGCATGTGTTAAATGAAAGGCACATAAAAGCACATATAGTATGACTCCATTTATATGGGTTGCTAAAACATGCAGCACCAATCTATGTGGATAGAAATCAGAATGGTGGTTGCCTCTGGGCAGGGGAACTAACTGGAAGGGAGCACAAGGAAATTTTCTGGGGTGACAATGTTTTCTATCTTAATCTGGGAAATGAGTATGTGTGTGTCTCAAAATTCATCAAGCTGAACACTTTAAGATTGGTGCATTTTATTGCATATAAATTATACGTTGACAAAGCATGAAAAAAAAAAAACCCAAAAATAAAATTTAAAGCCAGAAAGATTTGGGGGGTGGAGATTTCTTCGGAGCTTGTGTTCATTTGTACTTATTTTTGCATTTTCTTAGATATTCCCAAGATGCTACATTTCAAGAATATTCTTCACCAACAACAAAATTCCTCTAAGAGCAAAGTGACACGGAGCTCTAGTCCTCTGAGGGCCCAAAGAAACAAAAACAGGAGCCTGCTGAGATGTGGAAGCCCAGAATCTTTGAACTCACAGAAGAAGGGATTCTAAATTGAGAAGCCAAACATTTTTTCCCTAGCAGAAACACGCACGCAAAAAGCTTCAGGCGGGCAATGAGGCTACTGACACAGCAATCTGGTCATCACAGAGGTCTCAAAATGCATTCAGAATCAACCCAGTGCCCACTTTAAACAAATGCAGCTTTCTCCCAGAGTTACTAATAACAACCCGTGCACTCTGCGGTCACAGTTAATCCGACTCGCGGAGTCCCGAGCTGGAGAGCCCCGTGTGTCAGAAGGCTTCTCATATGCCTTTGGACAAACAGTCCTTGCCACACAAGAAGCAATGCATCGCCCATGGCATTTTACTGTTGCTGTCATGAAAGGCGAAGCTGCGTGACAGCACAATCAGCAAGGGCCCTCCCAAACAAGGGCAACCTCACAGCCTGGCTCATCACGCCACACCTCGGAAAATTCAGCCAAAGAGATCTCATACTGGAGATACCTAGTCACACACTCGTTTCTGCAGGGTAGCATCCCTCGGGTCAACAGGTTCAGGGGTAACTTCAGTTGCTGAGGAAGCATCTGCAGATGTGTAATTGTGATTATAGGCTGATATTGTGTGGCACATGTAATCTACAAATTCTCAAATTTAGAGAAACTCTATCCAGGGCCAGCTCGATGGGGGGCAGAACCTGTGCACAGGGCTCCATACTCAGAAGGGCTCTGCACTTGGTTGAATGTGGCTCAGCTGTTACCATCTCGAGATTCTTAACAATTTTTTTGAAAAGGGATCTGGTCTTTTTATTTTGCACTGGGCCCAGGGCAATTCAACACCAAAGGGATCATAGACATAAATGTAAGAGCTAAAACTATGAAACTCTTAGAAGAAAACATGAGAGCAAATTTTTATAACCTTGGGTTAGGCAAAGCCTTCTTAGATATAACACCAAAGGCATAAGCAACAAAAGAAAAAATAAATTGGACTTCAACAAAATTAAAAACTTCGGTGCTTCAAAGGACACCATCAAGAAAGTGAAAATAGAACCCAAATAATGGGAAAAAAATATCTGTAAATCATGTATCTGATAAGGAACTTGTATCCAGAATATAAAGAATTCTTGCAATGCTATAATAAAGACAACCCAATTTACAAATGTGCAAAGGATCTAACAGACATTTGTCCTCAGAAGATGTACAAGTGGTCAATAAACTTTTGAAAAGATTCTCAATATCATTAGCTATCAAAGAAATGCAAATCAAAACCACAATGAGATATCATATCACCCCTACTAAGAGGGCTATACTCAAAAAGATAGATAATAACAAGTGTTGACGGGAAGGTGGGCAAATTATACACTGCTAATGAGAACATAAATGGAGCAGTCGCTTTGGAAAATGGTTTGATAGTTTCTCACACAATATTAAACATAAAGTTACCCCAGGATTCAGCAACTCCACTCCTGGGTATCCACCCAAGAGAAATGAAAACATATATCCACACAAAAACCTGTACGTGAATGTTCACAGTAGCATTATTCATAACAGCCCCAAAGTGAAAAAAACACTAATGGCCATCAACTGATAAACTGATAAATTTGGTAAATTGTGGCATACATCATAAAATATCATCCAGCAACAAAAAGAATGAAGTATTGATACATGCTACAGCATGGCTGAACCTTGAAAACATTATGCCAAATGAAAGAATCCAGAAACGAAAAAACACATATTGCATGATTCCATTTATATGATATATCCAGAATAGGCAAGTCCACAGACACAGACAGTAGATTAAAGGTTGCCCAAGACAAGGTGAAAGCAGGGAAAATGGGAAGTAATGACTAAGAGGTATGGGGTTTCTTTTTGGTGTGATAAAACTGTTCCAGTTGATTGTGGTGATGATTGTACTACTCTGTGAATATACTAAAACCCATTTAATGGTGCATTTTCAATGGGTGAATTTTATCGTTGTGTGAGTTATGCCTCAATAAAGCTGATGTTTTAAAAATAATGTCAAGGAATTCCTAAAGTTTTAGCATGATAATGATAGCTGCTTTTTTTTTTTTTTTTTTTTTTTTTTTAGCTGAATGAAGCAGGACACTCAAAAAGAAATCAGCACACACTATAACCCAAGCCCAAACTCCCCTGGGCCATTACATAAACAGAAATGTGAGTTATCTGACTCTCTTGGATAGCAGTGGATTCCCATGATGCTGCCTCCTACATCTTTGCCCCCCAACTGTAGCTCCCCTAGGCACTTAAAGCTCCCCACTGTCCTTTCTAACACAGCATAAGCACATTTTCAAAAGATGATAAGCAACATTTTTTCCTTATTTTTTCACTGGCTTTATTCAAACAACTCAAGATTCAACTGCTCTTTTAGGCCACGAGAGTATTAGCAACCAAACTCTTTGAGAAAAATCATCCAAAGAATGAACAACATACCAAAGGTTAACTGCATCTGGTCTTTAAAAATACAAACTACTAGGATGTCCCCTGGAGTGTTATTATTTACAGAAGATTTTTTTCCTCTGCCTCTAATATTTTCATGGCCATGCTGACTGAAGGCTTTCAGAACAAGGGCTACTGTGGAATGCTGGAGAATTCCTTCCCCAGGATCCTCTGCGGCTGTATGACTCAATTATTCCATTCCCATGAGCTTCTCTTAAGGACAGGAATTGCTCTGTTCTCACACCCAATTGCATTGGGCCTTGAAAGTCCTCGTCCATGTGACAAGGTTGGGGAAAGACACAAAAGCTGAAACAAGGAAGGGTCCGAGGACTGTGGGAGTAGCAGCAATGCTTAAAGCACTGTGATGGAAACAGTCTAAGTGGTGGGGCTGTGGTGAGTAGAGTAGAAACTGATTAGCCAACAGAGCAGGGATTCCATGGTGGAAGGAGAAGCTGAGTGCACCGGCCATTAGTAATGGTGGGCATTTCCACGGTGGAGTCCCCGGAGGAATAATGCATTCCAAGTACAGTTGCCAGATAAAATACAAGATGCCTAGTTAAATTTGAATTTCAGATAAAGAACACATATTTTGGTAGTATAAGTATATCCCAAATATTACACAGGATATATTTATATTTAAAACTTATTTGGTGTTTTTCTTTTTTACTTGTTATTTTCTGAAATTCAAATTTACTTGATAAATCTGGCAACCCTAATTCCAAAGGAAGAAAGTCTCAGCTAGGGTAATGCCAAATAAGGGTGAGAGGGCAGAGGAGATTCTGAATAGGCCACAGTAGTCCTCCCCTAGCACAGGAAAAACAAGACGCAAACACCAAACTAACTCACTAAGTAATAAAGAATAAAAGAATTGTTGCACTAGATCTGACAAATTCTCACAAAGGTCATAGAGTTCCACCACCTGGAGGACGTTTTCCCAAGTTTAGCAGGTGAAAAGCTGAAAGTCAGAGTTCCAGGAGGCCATTGTTCTAAGCCAGAGGTCCTCAACTGGGGACAATTGTGATAGAGTCTGGAAGACATCTGTCACAATGGGGGGGGGTGGCATTGGATTCAAGTGGGCAGAGCCAGCAATGCTGCTAAATATTCTGCACTTCACAGGACAGCTCCCCACAACAAAGAATGGTCTGGCCCCAAATAGCAATAGTGCTTGGGGCTGAGAAACCCTACTCTCGGGGTGCCTGGGTGGCTCAGTCAGTTAAGCGTCTGTCTTCAGCTCAGGTCATGGTCCCAGGGTCCTGGGATCGAGCCCCATGTCAGGTACCCTGCTCTGCGGGGGAGTCTGCCTCTCCTTCTCCCCCTGCTCCTTCTCTCTCTCTCTCACTCTTGTGTGTGCTCTCTCATAAATAAATAAATAAATAAATAAATAAATAAATAAATAAATAAATAAATAAATAAATAAAGGGAAACCCTACTCTCAGCTAAAGAGAGTCAGAGGAACTTAAATTTGGCAGAGATGAAGCACACCATAAGGCATCACTGACAGCTGGGGTACCCTAGCAGCAGCTGGCTTGCAAGATGAGAGTTGGACTGACTCCACAGAGTTCCTGTACAACCAACAATCCTGTTCACACATAACACCCCTCCTGAAGGTGCCCTAACGAGCTGAGGGAATGTGCAGAGGGCTGATGAGGGGGTATGCAAGAAGTTCACCTCCCAGCACTCATCCTTCTGTCGGAGCTATCCCCTCACACCCATACTGTCCTAGTTTGCTTGGCAAGTAATGTGCACCCACTCTCTGGCTCTAAGGTGTAGCCTTGATGCAGGTCTGGATTCTCATGGACCCTGTAAGAGATGTTCTCTGGGCTCTGCTCATATCCACTCCCATCCCTTTCCCAGTATTTCCTCAGTCGCTCTGGAGTGCTCTTACTCCAAACAGCCAGTTTTGTATCTCCTGGTTGGAAGACCACACTCAGGTTTCCAGAACCATTTTTGCCTGCACATGTGGAGAGCATGAAGCACCTAGAAATTTACATACCCTTCCCCACAAGGTAGCGGGGGCAACCCTAATGGGGGGAGCAGCACTGAGTGGGACCTACACTGACCCCAGTGTTCCTCCATGGGGTTGAACTTAAGTTACTCTCTGAAGAGGACTGTGTGAAACCTTGAATCCTTGTGGAGCCTACTTCCCTTCTTCTCTCACTTCCCTTACTATTTTTTTTCCTGAGAGTATTTCCCGATCCATCCCTTTCGTATTAGTCCTAGTCTCAGAGTCTGCAACTCAGGAATGCAACCAAAGGTGAAACTCACCCACTGCCCCCAACAGATCTGAGGGATGGACATGTGACCCAAATGGGCTGTGGCAGACATCGGCCATCACCTTACCAACAACCTTCTGCACATATGCCCCCTCCTGCCCTGCCAACAGAACCTGCGATGTATTTGGGTGGCAAGCCAAGAACCCTTGATCTCAGGGAAAGCTGTCCCTTCCCTTAGCCTCAGAGTTTGAGTCATGATTGCTCCAGCTACTCATGGCAACCCCAACTTTCCATGCCAGTGATTGCTCTCAGAGTGGACATGTGACCCACTTCTGGCCAATGGAATATAAAAATAAGTCTGCTAAGGTTTTTAAAATTATTATTATTAATTTATTTTTTTATTAGTTTCAGAGGTAGAATTTAGTGGTTCATCAGTTGCATACTGCTAAGGTTTTAGAGAGTAGAGATTTCTTACTCCCCCAAAATAGAGTGTTGTGGAAAGAAAAACCCCTTTACTATCCTTCCTGTCTCCCTGTGATACTGAGGTGAAGAAGTGATGCTTGACACACCAACAGCCATCTGCAACTAGGAGCATAAACTCAAGAGATTCACTGAGTCACGAAATCAACTTGAGAGCCCCTTACCTTCAGACTTCTAGATCTGTGAAACAATCCAACATTTTCTTTTCACTGAAGCCAGTGCTGATGACTCTTTTGCTTACCAATGAGTATGTCCTGAGTTGAAACCCAATCACAGCCCTCCCATGAGACTGGTTAAGAAACTGGCTGCTTTCATAGAGTTCCACTTCCTTTGGGACCATGAGCTATAAGGATAGATGTTTCTGTTGGCCAGTGATCATTTTCCGTGGCCATAGGGAGAAGGACTTCTGTAGTAGGAGAAAGCAAACCAATCAGGGAAGGAAACAGAGCTGAAAGACTGCAACTATAATAAAGTTAATTCTTGTAGCAACACTAGCTTCAACTTCCTTATCCGTAAAGGGGGAATAATGAGTCCTACCATGCAGGGCTGCTATGAGAATGATTTGAACTAACATTTGTGAAGTGCCTGTTTCCACTTCCCCTAAATTTAAAACCCTTGGATAAAGAGGTATTCCAGCATTATCTGCAAAGAAACTTAATACCGTTACTTGATAGTGTCTGGGTTGCATCCGAGAAGTCTGTGTGCCTGAGCTCAGAAACTGGCTTCCCTTGAAAAAGACTTTGGCATCTGATCCAAATTTGCCTTGGTTTGTGCAGCAGCTGTGCTCAGAGATGGCAAAAGAGGTAGGGAGGAGGGAGGAAGGAAGGGAAGGAGAAAGGGATGAGAGAGAGAAAAAGAAGAACAGGGAGGAGGAAGACTGGGGGGGGGGAGTTGTATACTTGATTAGAATTCCAAAAAACTTCAGATCTTTCATTCAAGGATCTGTTGGGCTCCATTCCATTAAAAAAAAAAAAAAAACCTAAAATTTATAACTGCTTCCTATTGTATAAACCTTCTTCAGCATTTAATTTTCAATATTACATTTAACACTCAAAAAGAAAAACTTAAATAGGGGCTTTTTTGTTTATTTAAATTTTTATTTAAATTCTAAGTAATTAACATATAGTGTAATACCGGTTTCAGGAGTAAAATTTAGTGATTCTTCACTTACATACAACACCCAGTGCTCATCATAACAAGTGCCCACCCATCACCCATTTAGACCATACCCCACAGCTCCCTCCATCAATCCTGTTTGTTCTCTATTGTTGACAGTTGCATGATTTGCTTCCCTCTCTCTTTTCTTTTCCTTCCCACACGTTCATCTGTTTTGTTTCTTAAATTCCACATCTTTTTTAATTTAAATTCAATTAGCCAACATATAGTACATCATTAGTTTTTGATGTTGTGTTCAATGATTCATTAGTTGTGTATAATACCCAGTGCTCATCAGATCACGTGCTCTCCTTGTCTTTCTCTGATTGACTTATTTCACTTAGCATAATACCCTTCAGTTCCATCCACGTCAATGTAAATGGTAGGTATTTATCCTTTCTGATGGCTGAGTCATATTCCATTGTATATATGAACCACATCTTCTTTATCCATTCATCTGTTGAAGGGCATCTCGGCTCCTTCCACAGTTTGGCTGTTGTGGACATTCCTGCTATGAACATTGGGGTGCATGTGCCCCTTCTTTTCAATACATCTGTATCTTTGGGGTAAATACCCAGTAGTGCAATTCCTGGGTCGTAGGGTAGCTCTATTTTTAACGTCTTGAGGGACCGCCATACTGTTTTCCAGAGTGGCTGCACCAGCTTGCATTCCCACCAACAGTGTAAGGGGGTTCCCCTTTCTCCGCAGCCTCGACAACATTTGCTGTTTCCTGTCTTGTTAATTTCAGCCATTCTAACTGGTGTAAGGTGGGATCTCATTGTGGTTTTGATTTATATTTCCCGGATGGCAAGTGATGTGGAGCATTTTTTCTTGTGTCTGTTTATTATTTCTATTTTACATTTGAGAAAACAGAGCCTCAGAAAAATTATGTAAATTGCCCAAAGTCACACAGCAAAGTAGGTGAACAGGGATTCAGCCCAGGTGCGCCCAAGTCTATAGTCCGCTCCTAGCCATTTTTACACTAAATGCCACTGAAGTCCAGGTACTAAAAATGAAAAGAAACGTAACACATCATTCCCAGTGGCATGAGCTAGCCAGTGTAATTTACCTCAATTCTGTACACTTGAGATCCTTAACATAAACAAAATAAAACAAAATGAAATGCAACATCTCCCTGTCTGAAAGTTCACAGCATAATTTCAATGCATGGTAATTGGTCTAATAAACTCACTGGAGAGCCACTGGAAGTTTCATAGAGAAAATGTTCTTCATTATAGGATGAGTGAGGATTTATCAGGGAAAGGTCTCAGAAGAGAAGGAGGAGGGAAGAACGAAGCCTTCCAAAAAAGGCATGCAAGGCGCAAGGTGTTTTGAAAGAGGTGAGCAGCTGAATGCATTAGAAGTAAAATTGTACAAAATGCCATTTAACTTCTAAAAATATTCTGACTACGCAATGTTAGTCTTCCTCCTCAGTCCCTGAGGCAATTCTTAATCATGAAATAAACATTATTTTTAAAGGTCCATATACCTTTTCTCTCTTCCACATACATAAGTAAAATAAACTTTGAAACTGTACAATATTTTGTAGTATTTTTATGTGATTTTAAAGGAAATCAGTTACAATAAATGCTAAATGAAAATATAATTTTATAAATTGCAATGCCCATTTACATTGCTCATGTTCCCTCTGATGAACTGGGGTGGAGGCAGGGAGCCAGCTGCTACATCTCTCAATTTGCAGGTTTAAGAGGAAGGGATTTTCCCACAAGAATTTAGCTAGCTGGTGAAAGCCTGAGAATACCAGCTCCTGACCCTCAGGGGCATCTGGTTGGTGCCTTACTGCCCCTTCTCTCCAACTCATTCATACCAATCACAGAAGTGGTCCTCAGTTCTTTCCGTTTATGTATAGGAGTAGCTTTACTGAGCAGAGATGTTATTTGATAACATTCTGATTCAGAGACAGAAGTAGCAATTGATTTTGATCTCTGTACACTGAAATCGCCATTAGGCATACTATTAAGTCTGCATAGGGGATGGGGGCAGAAGTCTTGGGAGGCATTAAATGTGAGCTCAACACAAACACACAAGCCACCTCCTAATAAGGAAAAATGATGTTTTGGCCATTCCCTTGCTAGGATAAAGAGGCTGGGTTATAGTGACCTGAAAATAAACTTGCCCAGACATTATGTTAGGTCAAGTAGGAAACCCAAAACAATCACTGGGTCACCATGGGTGAATTCTACATCAAAAGTCAAATTGAGTTCAAGAGACAAAGAAAATTTTAAGGGTGTTAATGTTTATTTTGGGGGTATGAATAAACCTTAGGTCTCCATGTATTCATTGATAGTTCATTCACTCACATATTCATTCAATGGACAATCTTTCAGTGTCCATTACAGAGAAGAAACTGTTCTAGGTCTTGGTAAAATATCAGCGAATGAGCCAAGTTAAGAGTGGGAAACAAACAATGGAAGAGTAAATCAATTATAATTTCACATAATGAGAAATGCATGAATAGCTTCCTTCCCTCCTTTTCTTTCTTTCAAAATAATCCAATCCAAGAGCCATGAGGTGGGCTGTGCAGAGTAGGGATGAATCTGCACAGGGTTGGGAAGTGGTGGCAACCCAGCGCAGCATAGCAGAACACAAGTAGGGTAAGCAGGACATTGCTCAAGGTGGCCTGCTGCTGGAGGTTAGAGCCCAAGTGGCGTGAGGAAGGCATCCACACAGAGAAGCAATGCTACTGGCCTCGGGTGGGCTTGTAGCACCTGAAAGGGGTGAATAGGGTGTCTATGTGCCACATGTAGGAAGTGACAGCGGCAGCAGCTTGGTGTGGGGTTTTGGAGCCTGAGACAGCAAGAGGCAGGCCGGCGTGGGAGGTGGGAGCCCAAGAGAAATGAGAAAGACATCCAGGTACAGGTGTAAGAGTTGGTGGTGACAATGGAAGACTGGATACATATGGTGGGGATTGATTGATCCATTATGATTATATTGATGGTGGGAGGACCAAATTCCTCACGGTCAGAGAAGTGAAGGGAGAAAACTAGAATTATCCATGTGGTATTGGATTGGAATTGGAAATATAAGTGTGCAGCCATGATTTTCAATATAAAAACTTGATGTATACATTAACAACAAATTTTCTGAAAAAGAAAAAAAAAGAAATTGACTCCACTTACAATAGCATCAAAAATAATAAAATACTTAGGAATAAATGTAACTAAGGAGGAGAAAGATCTCTACTCTGAAAACAACCAGGCAGTGATGAAAGAAACTGAAAGACACAAATAAATGAAAAGGTATTCCATGTTCATGAATTGGAAGAACTAATATTGTTAAAATGTCAATACTACCAAAAGCCATCTATAGATTCAATGCAATCCCTGTCAAGATTCCAATGGCATTTTTTTACAGAAGTAGAAAAAATACTCTTAAAATTTATATGGAACCACAAAAGACCCTGAATACCAAAGAAATCCTGAGAAAGAACAAGGCAGGAGGCATCACACTTCCCAATTTCAAGCTATACCATAAAGCTACAGACCTTAAAACAGTATAGTACAGTACAGTATTGGCATAAAAACAATAGACCAATAGAACAGAATCAGGAGCCTGGGAATAAATCCAAGCATATACGGTCAACTAATATTTGACAAGGGAGCTAAGAACACTCAATGGAGAAAAGACAGTCTTTTCAAAAAATGGTGCTGGGATAATTGAATAGCCACAGGTAAAAGAATGAAACTAGACTCATATCTTACACCACCACTCACAAAAATTAACTCAAAATGGATTCAAGACTTAAACGTAAGACCTGAGAGCATGCAACTTTTAGAAGAAAACAGGAATAAAGCTCTTTGACATGGGTCAAAGCACAAGCAACAGAATCAAAAACAAGTGGGACTACATTAAACTAAAAGCTGCTGCCCAGCAAAAGAACCCACCAGCAAAGTGAAAAATAAGACCTATGGAATGGGAAAAAATATCTGCAAATCTTAAATCTAATAGAAGGTTAATATCCAAAATATATAAAGAACTTGTACAACTCAATAGAAAAATGATAATAATAACCCAATTAAAAAGTGGGCAAAGGACCTAAGTAGAGATTTCCTCAAAGATCTATGAGAGGCCAATAGGTACATGAAAATATGCTCAACACATAACTAGTCATTAGGAAAATACAAATTAAAACCACAATGCGTTATCTCACACCTGTTGGAATGACCATCATCCAAAAGATAAGAGATAACAAATGCTGGTGTGGATGTGGAAAAAAAGGAACCCTTGTGCACTGTTGGTAGGATTGTAAATTGGTACAGCCACTGTGGAAAACAGTATGGAGGGTCCTCAAAAAATTAAAAATAGAACTACCATTTAATCCAGTAATTCCACTTCTGGGAATATATCCAAAGGAAAAAAAAAAACACTAACTCAAAAAGGTATCTGTACCCTCATGTTCACAGCAGCATTATTTATAATAGCAAACACATGGAAATTACTTAAGTGTCCACTGATGGATGAATGGATAAAGAATTTGTACACACACACACACACACACACACACAGAGGAATACTATTTAGCCATAAAAAAAAACAAGGAAATCCTACCATTTGTGACAACATGGATGGACCCTGAAAGCATTATGCTAAGTGAAATAAGTCAGAAAGAGACAAATACTGTATTATCTCACTTTTATGTGTAATCTAAAAATAAGAACAAACAAAAACCCCAAACTTATAGAAAAAGCAATCAGACTTGTGGTTATCAGAGGTGGAGGGGAGAGGGAGAGAGAATATGAGGAAGATGGTCAAAAGATACAAACTTTCTGTTATAAGATACATAAGTACTAGGAATGTAATGTACAGCATGATGACTATAACTAACACTGTTGTATGATGTATAAGAAGGTCGTTAAGGGATTAAATCTTAAGAGTTCTCATCACTAGGAAAAAATGCCTTTTCTCTCTCTTCTTTTGATTGTATCTATATGAAAAGATGTATGCTAGCTGAAACTATTATGGTAATCATTTCTCAATATATGTAAATCAAACCATCATGCTGTATGCCTTAAACTTATGCAGTAATGTATGTCAATTATTTCTCAATAAAACTGGGAGAAAACTAGATAGAGAAGTAAATACATATGTAGATGTAAGTTAGTATATGTATATATAGAATCATACATATATTCCCCTGGGTCTGTCCACTGAAAAGGTCTAGGAATTATGACACTCAATAGCAATGAGTATACTGTGCGTTGAGATCTTGGTTTCTAAATACCATTTTATACTAATCAGAACCAGTGGCTGATTCGAGGGCTGGAGCAGGAAAAGTACATGATGATCCTGGAACATCTTGTTGGGCCAGAAAGCAAGTAAGTGCTCAAAGAATGATGGGGACTACTGGCAGGAAGGACACCAAAAGCATCTTGAAGGGGCTCCCACTGTTGGTTTGCCAGATTCAGCAAATCAAAAGAGAGAATGCCAGTTAAATTTGAATTTCAGATAAACAGTGACTAATTTTAGTATGTCCATGCAATATTTCAGACATACTTACATTAGAGAATTATTCACTCTTTATCTGAAATACAAATTTGGCTGAGTGTCCTGTATCTTATCTAGCAACCCCATCCCACTGCTAAATGTGGGACTCTTTGAACATTAAAATAAATGAGAGTAATGGAGGCGCCTGGGTGGCTCAGTCTGTTAAGCGGTTACATGTCTGACCTTGATTTCGGCTCAGGTCATGATCTCAAGGGTTGTGAAATTGAGCTCTCCATCGGGCTCCACGCTGGGCACGGAGCCTGCTTAAGATTCTCTCTCCTTCTTCCTCTGCCCCTCCTCTCACTCACTCTCTCTCCCTTCCTCTGTCAATGAATGAATAAGAGTAATGGATTAAAACCTACTGAATATAATAGAAATCCATAAGACCATCGTGATATAAATAAACAAATAGGAAGAGTACAAAGATTTTCCCTATAGTGGAATGCCAAGTAATATTTGTTGAAGGTGTGATGGAGTAGAAAATTATCATCCGGCAATTATCACAGTAATATTTTAGCCAAGAAACATCAATTGATGCTGAAACTAGTGGGTAAAAGTTTGATGAGGAAAGAGATAGTCACAGCTCCTCAAATGCAATATTCCTGACAAAAATGAATAACCTGAATCTAGTCATGAGGAATCATCAACAAACACAAATTTAGGGACATTCTACAAAACAACTGGCATGTACTCTTCAAAAATATCAAGGTCCTGCAAGTCAAAAAAGACTGAGCAGTTGTTTCAGATTGAAAGAGATTAAAGAGACCTGACAACTAAATCCATCTCATGGTCCTGGACTGGATCTTTTTTTTTTTTTTTTTAAGATTTTATTTATTTATTTGACAGAGAGAAAGAGCTAGAGAGGGAACACAAGCAGGGGGAGTGGGAGAGGGAAAAGCAAGCTCCCTGCCGAGCGGGGAGCCCGATGCAGGGCTTGATCCCAGGAGCCTGGGACCTGAGCCAAAGGCAGACGCTTAACGACTGAGCCACCCAGGTGCCCCGGACTGGATCTTTTGATACAAGGGAGATTACTGGGACAGTTGGTAAAACCTGCAAAGGGCCTGGGGACTAAATGGAAGTAATGTATCAATGCTAATTTCCTGATTTGGGGGATTATGTTGTGGTCATTGTTTGCAGGAATGACACACTAAAGTACCAGGAGTGAGGGGGCATCACTTTGGCAACTTGTTCTCAAGTTTGAATTTTTATTAAAAGTTTTTTTTTTTAAAGTCACCACCATTTAAAATAACATAAAATGAAGCAGAAATTTTATTTTTTTTTAAATAGTAAAGCAGTATTCCACACAGGCCTATCACTAGTGCATACTTTCCATACCTCTTTGTCCAGCTCAACCTACCACTTAATTATTTTATCAGATGCAAAATGTATGACACAGCCCTTGTGTGCGTGCTATGACCTTATACTCTACAAAGGATCTAGGGCTTATGTAGGGTAAGAGAAAACCACTGAACAATTTATGAGAAGTGCTAAATGAGTCACACGCTCAACACAGACAAAACTGGGTAAAGTCTTTGAGCTAGTATTCGCTTTCAGCCTGCTTGGTGAAGATGGGTTTCTATTGAAAAACACAGGGAAAGAGAGAGGAAAAAAAGAATTTGAAACCAGACAGGGAAGAGCCTGAGATGCTCAAACAACAGCAATCTATCAAAGCCTCAAAGGAGAGCAGCCCTAATTAGCTTCTGGGTCCCAATTAGATGACTGTATCTATCCAGAGTCAACTAGGGTGCATAATGGCAGAAGGAAAATGGAAAGAATGGAGGCTACCAGAATTTTAAATGGAAAAAAAAAAAAAACAAGCTTGGTCCTCTTTAGTCTAGAGCACAAGTCAGCAAATGTCTTCTGTAAAGAGCCAACTAGTAAATATTTTCAGCTTTGTAGGTCAGACAGTCTCTATAGCAACTACCCAACTCTGCCACTGTTATGGAAGAGCAATCATACACCATACTTAAACAAATAGGCATGGCTGTGCTCCCATAAAACTTTATTTATAATAACAGGCAGGTGGATCAGATTTGGCCCATAGGCCATAGTTTGCTGACCCCTGGGTTGGGGGCTCTGATCCACAGAACTTTTTCAAAGCCAGCAAAGGAGAGTCTCTTTCTCCAGTCGGTTAAGATGGAACCTTACATAATGGAACGTAACCATGGGAGTAGCATCCCATCATCTCTTTCATATTCAACTGGCTCAAAGTAAGGCCCACGTTCTGGCCACACTCAACACGAGGGGATTATACAAGGGTGTGACTCCTTAAGGGTCATGTGTGCCACACTGCTTTTATGGTTTAGCTCACTGCCTTCTCTCCATTTCACCTCTAGTGCCCATCGATGCCTGTCTGGTCCCTGGCTTCAAACCCCCACCTGTCTGGTCCACACATGATCTGGATTCTCATCTACTTCCTGATCACCTTTCACCCTGCATTTCCAGCACCTCCACAAAGGGCACCCCCCTGCCTATCTCTACGATTTCTTCTCTATGGTCAAGTCACTGATCCCTTGACTCCATGAGCTCCCTCTTTTAGCATCCCAATGCAATATGGGTAAAATGAAACTGATACTGTTATGTTGAATACCACCTCCTTCTGGCTTTTCTACTCATTTCAGTGGTCTGGTCATTCCTTAAGTCACCCGAAGTCAAAAATCAGAGTTACCTTGAATTGAATTCTGCCAAAAGCCACATGAGTTGGAAGAAAACTTGGAGCCCCAGAAAGGAACACAGCTCAGCTGATACCCTGATTAGAGCCTTGTGAAACCCTGAGTAGGGGACCCAGTTCAGCTGTGCCTGAACTCCTGACCTAGGAGAACTGTGAACTAATAAATGTGTGTCGTGTTAAGCCTCTAGCTTCGTGGTAGTATGGGATGTAGCAATAGGAAATGACTACCAATGATTAGGAACAGGTTGTCCCAGATGTTGGTGGTGTTTCAGATGGCAACTGGCGTCCAGATATGCTACTGTCGGCCACTTTATGTCTATTCATAGTCTTTAGAAGACTCAAATGTAGAAGTGCCTCAGATATTACTAGCTTTTTACGTTTTCTTCTTGCTTTTCAAATCATGGGTGGAAGGTAGACGGAAAGCATACCAAAATTGTTTTACTTAAGCTCAAATATGACTTAATTATGGACAGGAAGACTATCTATAGTCTATCAAAACTGAGACATCAGAGCAAAAAAACCCTAATAATTTTTCAAAAAGAAAAATATCTCATGTTGAAATTGTAATGCCAAAGAAGAACAGTGAAGTGTGAGAATGAAGCAGTGAGGGTCAGAACTGAAATGGGCATCGTATTATTCTTCAGCCATCCTCTCCTCTTCTGAGGTATGTCAACAGTGTAAAAGCAAGCTAGCAACAGACTTCAGAGGAATTTAGACTTGTCTCCAGTTCTTGGAAAATGGAATACAATGTACTGTGTATCATCTTAATTACCCTTGTTATTTAACAGCATAACAATAAACAGAACAAATGAACAATTCTTTCATATATGATTTCGGAGAATTACAAACCAAACATTCTATATCAGAATGCAAGTTTCTATACTAGAAAAGAACGGCTAAAAAAAGGAAACCCTAGCCAGTCACTCAAAAAGCACTAATACATATTGGCCAAGTTCTATATGTGCTGAACGTTCAATCAACAGTTAAACAGACTGAAAGGCTCAAGAGAGTAACTTCATGGGGAAAAAAAGTATGCACTTGCCTTATGAGAGTCAAGAATATATAATCCATGCATTTGAGTCAATACAGTTATTTTAAAAAGAGGCATCTTTGTGTGCATTAACATGGACAATGGTAAAGTATAGTTTTTGTTTAATGCGGTCCTATTTATGATGAGAGACAGAAAAACAGACAGAGAGAAGAGAGAGACTGCCTACAAAACAATTAGGCAGCTATGCATCAAAATTTGTTCGCCACTTCTTCAGATAGTAGAATTGTAGCCAGGTATATGGCTGCTCACCTATACTTCAATTCCTGGCCCGCTTTACAGTTAGCTATGCCCATGCAGCTCAGTTCTTGCCTAAACCTGACCTTTAAGTCAGGGTGTGTGCCTTCTTCATGCTGTGCTTCATTCTTTCTCACTAGATGGAATGGTGACCACCAGAGTGACCTGGAGGACCATGCACTGAAGGTGGCAAACCCACAGTGATCCAGGGTTTCCAAATGACTGAGTGCCTGCAACAGAGCTGCCCTCCAACCTAGACTACACACATCAAACCCGCACATGAAGGAGAAATAAATTTCATTATTCCTTAAACCACTGAATTATGGTAGTCTCATTACAGCTTAGCCAACCCTAACTTACACGCACATTATAATATGAAGATTATATCGCATAAGACATGTGTCTATATATGCACTGAAAATGTTTGCAAAGATATTCAACAAACTGTTAATAGTATTTCTGGAGAATCGACATGGTGATGAGGAATGGGAATTACTTCAGGTGGATTAAAAGATTAATACATGTGAATCCTCTGGTCCACAGCCCATCCCAAAAGCTCAGACTTGGTTATGGACTTAGCCAATTAGATGCTCCTGACTAGCACTTTGAATCTGTAGAGAGTGACACAGGGTCACAGGACAAGGAGAGATTACTCAGGCTGACAACAGTAGCACTGAGTCTAACAGGAGTGGTGGCAAGCGTCCCTAGGGAAGCTTCCTTACCTGACTGTTCTTTGGTGTGACCATGGTTGTACTTTCAAATACCAATGGCATGGGGTATGAAGAATAGGATCAGATTCCTGAGGGTTTCTGAGCCCCAGACAGGTTGGGAAAGAGTTCAGCTGTGGGGTCCAGATGTCATAGCAAGAACTGCTCAATAGAAAAATAAGACAAAGATGTGGGCAAATATGGCAAGACCTGGGCTCTACATTCAAATATTTAAAAAATTAACAGAAATTCACAACAAATTGACAGAAAAGGCTATGTAAGTTTTCCCGTACAAGACTGTATGCCATTTCTTATATTAAATCAGGATTTCTCAATGGTGTAGACCTCTGGAGTCAGATCATCTTTTGTGGCAGGGATGGTACCATCCTGCACATTGCAGAATATTTACCAGCATCCCTGGGATCCACTAGAAGCCAATAGCATGCCCTCCCTCCCCGCATTGTGACAATGAAAAAACATCTCCCAACACTGCCACACATACCCTGGCGGGGGGGGGGGGGGGGGCATGGAATCCTTTCCTCCCACCCAGGTTGAGAACCACTGCCTTAAGTGAAATAATAAAAATCATTGCTTTCCCTCTGATTTGTTTTCTTCTAAAATCCCACAGAATGGTCAGACCATTTGGGATATAACTGAACACTGGCTCAGTCAATTAATATGCCTGGACATGCTTTTAAAATTTGTGGCTGACACAATGCTGAGCATTACCGTAATTAAGGGAGATTACAGAAGAAGGATTCAAAAGGTCATAGCAAATGGGCCTAATAAATATGACTCCATTTCAGTAGAATAAATATAAGCTTATTCACTTGAGTCCAGACCACCAACAGCAAATTACAGGATGGAGAGAGACATGATTTAGCTTCTGCAAGTGTGAAAAGAAGTTCTGCAAGAGCAAACTACAACATGACTACCCAAAGGAGTGGTACTTAGGAGTCATTTTGTGCAAATTCCTGGCGATCGTCTAAGTTGGCTGGTCATAGGCTCACCTGTGGGGAAGAGTTACCAGGCTTTGAAGGACTCGCAAGAAGGTCTGGAAGCCTCATAACCTAAGGTGCTATTGGTCACAGGCTCCAGCTCTGATTACAGAAGAGATTTTTTTTTGTAACCAACCCACCCTTTGTGCATTTATCTGGGGCCTTTTGCTAAAGAGGTAGGAGTTGAGGGTAGATCAAAGGCTCATACTACTGCCTATTTTTCTTTTAATAATTATCTTTGCATGTCTAAAGAAATGACTTCAATGATTACAAGTTAATGGTCCATTAGAACCAGTAATTTTTGTGTGAAGTAAAGAAAAAATAGACAAATGTTTACGGGTAAGAAATCTGAGAATAAAGATTTTATAACTAGCTTAGTACTTTTAATTTATTTAGGAAACACTGGAATAAAAATAATCAGAATGATAATTCTAGGGAACTTTGGGCAGCTTCAGAACCTATATTTGCATTTGTTTGTATAATATTTGAGTCAACTAAAAACTGAATGGTATCATAGCTCACTATATGAATAAACCTCTCAAGCAAGGCGAACAGATAAAAGAGACAGCAAATTCAGCCATCATGTGATATAGGGGAGTACAGACACATGCCCCTGAAAGAGTCTGTCCCTTATTACATGGTGCCTGCAGTAGATGCTTATTGCTTCAACATCAGGTCCCCAACTCCCACCCTCTGCTTGCTTTCCCTTGCTGGCAGAGACTTGCCTCCTACTAAGGGCAAAATGCCAGATCCTCACACGTACTTTCCCAGACTCCTTTGCACTGTAAATACGGGCATGTGACCCAATGCTGACAAATGAGACCTCAGGGGAAGTCTGTCAGGAGACTTCTGGGAAAGTCTTTCTTTAAAAATAACAAACATGGAAATGTCCTCTTTTATTCACTGAGAATGTGTCTTGAGAGACCCACAGGTTAAGGAACTGAGGGTGACCTCTGGCCAATTGCCAGTGAGAAACTGAGGCCCTCACTCCAACATTCCTTGAGAAACTGAATTCTGCCAACAGTCAGGGTGAGCTTGTAAATGGATCCTCCTCCAGTCTGAGCCTTCAGATGAGACCCTAGCTCAGGCTGTCACCCTGACTGCAGCCCCATAAAAGACCCCAAAGTAGAGGAATCAGCTAAGTTGTGTCCGGACTGTGAGATAATAAAGCTGTGTTGTTTTAAGCCACTAAATTAGCAGTAATTTGTTATATAGTAATAAATAACTAATACAATGCCTATGTGAGATTAAAAATATATATATATCCTTCCTGCCTCAGCAATTTTCAGTCATGTATTCTGTTACATGCAGCCAAAAGCAGCCTGGCTGATACACAGGGAAATTTCTTGTGCAGATCCTATCTTTTCGTACTTTTAAATTTCATTAGCATAATAACAAGCTATTGCTTATTATAAGATTTATTATATCTATTTTAACATTCCAAAAAGCTACTGTGCTAACTCTATGTTCAAACGAACGAGTGAGATTCACAGAATTATCATGTGTTCTTTTTAGCATTGACATTTGAGAGTGATTCATTTTGGTTAAATGCCTTCTGATTATCTTGCACTAGCAAAAAAATTATTATACTTATTAGTATCATTTTACAGCATTCTTATACAAACATACAGCTTCTACCTTTGTGTTACTGAAATCAAAGCACAGAATTGGATCCAAGTTCAGTGCAGGTGTCAGGGTAGAAAAACCAAAAGACTCAGTTCAAGACCTACCTCAAGATCTTACTACTCATTTCACCTTTCTGAAGTTCAATTTCATCAGAACGATATAGTGGGGTAACACTCACCCCACTGAATGGTAAAAAGTAAACCAAAGTTTGATTATATTGAAGCATGTGGGGGAGGGTGAAGTTTTAAAAAGGATAATACATTGTCCCAGCTTTCAAAGACCTATTTCGTTGTTGTTGAAATAAAGATATACACACAGAAAAGGTGACTCCAGTTATTTCTGGCCGTGTTTTGAAGCCAGCTGGTAAAAGAGCATTTTCTGGAAGCATTTTAAAATGAACATATGTAGCTACATTTGGTCAGGATCTTAGCAATTTCTGTTAAGACTTTAAGAACCAGGGGCACCCATCAACTGAGTAATATCTAGGAAAGCACTTGTCCCTTTCCCTGTCCCAGTAACTAAAACAACATCCTGGAATGAGATATTTCTGTTGTTGTAATATTTTCTGGCCGTGTCTACAGGATGCCAAAACAAGTAAAAACTAAAACATTCAGGCAAAGCAGGTACTTGGCACTTTAAGAATTGGTTGTTAATAATTATTGACTTAATCTTTTCTCCCCCAATGCATTGAGTCAAGCCGACTTCTGTGTGTAGACATAACCTGGTGTTTATGGTTGAATTCGGGGTATTCATCTTTCTTTAGTCAGTCATGCATTTGATCTGAAGATATTTGTGAAGTTTATTTACATTTATGAAAATGTTTTCTCAACCTCGTCAAGTAGTTTTTCTTCCTTATAAACACATCATCGGTCTCTCTTTTTCTATTAATCTATTTATCTTCAAAATAGTAGTTCTGTGTTTCTCCACTCCTTCCCTTTTCTAAACAAAAGGGTGTCTCCTCATTTTCCTCCTTGATGTCCTCCAAGAGCATGGGGGGTCCTCCAAGAGCACAGGGCTTCTGAATTTTTTTCCAGTAACCCCTCTCCAGAGAGCAAAGGTTTCTCTGATGTTCAGGTGTTTACAAAATGACTTGTTTTCTCATATCTCCTCACTACCCTGGGCTCCAGGTTCCCTGACCTCTGGTTCCCAATGTTAATGTTCTCATTGTTCATCCATCTCATTCTCACTGCCTGAAGGAACTCTGTTCTCAGCCATTCCCAAGG
This sequence comes from Mirounga angustirostris, assembly GCF_029215605.1. Taxonomy (NCBI): domain Eukaryota; kingdom Metazoa; phylum Chordata; class Mammalia; order Carnivora; family Phocidae; genus Mirounga; species Mirounga angustirostris. The sequence goes on from NW_026991719.1 coordinate 8,227,112, forward strand.
ACCGCTGGGTGCAAATGGGAAGAGGAAGGAGCCCAGTGAAGGTCTGCCCCTGGACAAAGGCCATCTTTACATTCTGAGGCATCTGGCTTTGCCAAGCGTGACTTCAGCTGGAAACAATCTTGAAGCAGGAAGACTTACTGAGCTCGATTCTGCAGTTTCTGTGTGCGCACACCAGTTTTCTTCTGAAAGACTGATTCGGACCTAGGTCGTCATGGGTTGTTTTGTTTATTTGCCACATCTTCTCACTGAAAGAGTAACACTATTTTCCAACAAAGTCTTCAGCATAGGGGGATATCTGAAGACGGGAGAAAATTGCCAAGTCATATGTAAAAACCTCCCTGTGTATGATGTTATAAAATGAAAGAATTTGAAAGGGCATTAAGAGTCACCTGGGCCACCTTTTCTTCTTTTTATTCAGATAAGAAGTATTTCTTGGGCCCTTTCTTTCTTTGAAGGGTACTTGCCAAGATGTTCCCTCATCGCTATTGCAGCCTAAACCTGCCTCATCTGTGGGAGCCCCCTCTCTGCGTCTGTGCCTCTCCCCACCACCTAACTGACAGCCCACCACACTGCACCCCGTGAGAATAAAAGAGCCTTTCCCCAAGCACACTGGGAAACACTTTTCATGACACCCCACAACTTAAGATCCAGAAGCAAAGAGAAGCATTTTTTTTTTTCAAAATGAAATTTTTAGTGTATCATTTAGAAAAATCATATAAAATAATCAGGTCTTTTTTTGGTCTTGTGGGGAGGACGTTTACAGAACCTCAAGTTGGGCTCAACATTTAACCACAATGACAGCTCTCTCCTATAAGCCTCAATTGTAACGTATACAGAGATATCAGCAAGCAAATGTACATTAATACCATAACGTGATACGCGATACCCACCAGAACGCTCATAAGAATAGCTAACATGAAACCACAGATGGGGCAAGTGTTGGCAAGGTTGTGAAACTCTTGGAAATCCAATAGAGGAGTTAGCAAACTTTTCCTATAAAGGGCCAGATAGTAAATATTTTCAGCTTTGTGGGCCCTGCAGCCTCTTTCACAACTACTCAACTCTGCTCCGCCTACATAAAAAGAGACACAGACAATATATAAAAAATGAGTGAAGTTGTGTGCGAATAAGTTTACCTACAAAAACAGGCCTTCAGGCCATAGTTTGTAGATTCTGCTCTAAGATACTGTCAGTAATAATGTACACTTGTACAAGCAGTCTGTAAGGCTGAATATATACATGTATATAACATTATAATACATATTACATACACATGTTACATATTACAATGTACATATTACAATCTACATATACAAATCATGTTCTATATATTACACTATATATATTATACTATATATATGCTATATATATATACATATACTCCTCAGCAATTCCATCTCTAGATATATACACACGGCAGTACATAAATGTGTTCACTAAAAAGCATGTACAAAAATGTACACAAAAGCACAACTTACAGTAGTCAAAAACCAGAAGTAAGACAAATATTCAATAGTTGAACAGATAAATAGATTGTGGTATATTCATACAATGGAATACTACCCAGCAATGAAAACGAATGAATTACAACTACACGTGACAACCTGGATAAATCTCAAAAACAATGGTAAAGCCAGACACAAAATAACCTACAACATTTTTGTGATTTTGTGATTACATTTATATAAAGCGCAAAACTAAGCTACGTGGTTAGAAGTTGGAATAGTGGTTACCTTCGGCAAATAGGGGTTGATGATGGAGTATGAGGGTGTTCTAGGGTTCTATTTCTGGTGGTGCTCTAGTTCTTGATTGCGTGCTGGTTACATGGGTAGGTCCACTTTGTGAAAATAGATCCAGGTGTGCAATATGATTTGTACACTTATCTGCATGTATTTTATACACCAACAAAATGCTTACAGATAAAACCTGTGAAGACTTCTTTAATAAGCCACACAGTTCAAATCTCACTTCCTCACTGAATCTTTCCTTGCAGCCCTGGTACAGAATTAATCACTTCCTCCTCTGAGTTCCCATGGCACACTGCAAATTCCTCTACTATGTGTACTAATTCATGATTATTTATATATCTTCTTGCAAGGGCTGGGCTGTTTGCTGCTTGAGAACAGGGAGCACCAAAGACAAACACATTGCATGATCTGAAGTAGACCTGAAATAAATGTTACGGAATGAGCTTCAGCAAGCACTTTGGGAGCTCATCAGACAACTCCTCTGTGAACTGATTACTCTTTAGCCCTTGACAAAAACTCACTGAAATCACTTGATAATCCAGAGAGAGTTCCAGAGTCTGATGGAAATGTCAACCATCTCTCTCTCTCTTGGATCCTCAGAAACTCTTTTCCTCATCTGTTGCATCACAAGCAAGGACAATACCCGGATCATATTTGTTTAGCTCCTCAAAGAAATGCCTGTAATTTCACACGATCTAATGTTATACCCTCTGCTACTTTTTGGTAAAGGGTTGAGACCAGAAATATCCATTTGTATGCACGCATGGGCATGTGCGCACGCACACACACACCCCCCTGTGTCTTTTGCAAAAACCACAGTTGAAAATATGTCTATTTTATTACACAGTGTCCCTCCCATATATATATATATCCTTGAAAGATATATTTCTCTTTGAATTCAGTGGCTGGGGCGGGGGAGGTAGTTTTTACTGATAAACATATATATTAAAGGTTGCTTTGGGGAACTCAGTACCTATGTTTTCTTCTTCTTCTTTTTTTTTTTTTTTTTGGTCAGGAAATTCCAAACTCTATCAAATGTTCAACCCTAATGATTAAGTCACTTCAGGACCTTGGTGACATCTATGCTCATGATTCTTTTATTTTGTTTCAATTCTAGTTTTATTTGTAATGGCTCTTTATTATGTTTAATTTGGTAAGCCTCCTTGGAAAGCAGGTAGAGTATAAATCTTAAATCCGGGTTTCTCAGTCTCAGTACTATTTACATTTTGGGCTAGATAATTAGTTGTTGTGGCGCTGCTCTGTGCACTGTCGGATGTTAAGCAGCATCCACGACCTCTACCCATTAGATGACAATAGCACCCCTATCCCAGTTGTGACTACCAAAAATGTCTCCAGACATTGCCCAATGTCCCCTGTTGGGTAAATGGCTCCCAATTAAGAACCACTGTCTTAAATATATAAATATTCTCGAACACTTTTAAGTCCTTGTATCTAAACTTGCTCACTAAGTAGCTATTAAATAAGATGCAGTGCATAGTATTGATTAAAATCCAACTACATCTTTCACCTCCTACCCTAAGTGCTTTACGAGTAGGTCTTCAGCCAAATGAGGAAAACGCATAGACACATCCATTGGTTTACTTAGCCAGGAAACACAAGGCTGAAGAGAAATTCAGCGAAGGCCAGTGAATGGAGGATGGTGGTTTCCTGGAGGTAAACACATAGGGGGAAAAATGAATGGAAGTAGTTAACAGCCACAGACAACGTTATAAAGATACTTCAGATGCCACACTAGTTAAGTCCTAATGGGAAGTGTAAACCCAAAAGGTAGTGGGTGTTCTTATTTATACCTCTCCCTAGCCCTGGTAAATTATGACATCTGGAGGAAGGTGTTTTTTTGTTTTCCAAAGTAGAAAATGACAGAGAGATCCAGATGGCTTTTATTCAACAAACCTGGAAGCTTCCCTGAAATTTTCCCCCAAGAGTAACATATGAAGGAAAGATCAATGGCAGGGACAAGCCACTCAACAGGAACACTACCCACCAGTGTAGTGCATTCCACTTCCGCCTCCAAGGTCCCATCCGCCTCGATGAAGCAGCCTGGACAGGTTAGGTTGTATTACCCTCACTTTATACTGAAGTAAGTCAAATATATAAATGACACAGCGTCATGAACTTGAGAACACAGAAGAGCTTGAGTGGGGATTATATTAATTTTATGCAACCTGCAAAACCCCAGTCCAACGGCTCTTCCTCCCATAATTCTCCCCTGACTTCCCCCAGCCCTCAGTCAGAAGATCCAGTTCCTCTCTTTAGCCTGTATCTGTATTAGTGTTGTCTCTCTGTAAATTTTTCTTACTTTAGTACCATGTCTTAATCACCTTTGTTTTCTCCACTGCTTTTTTACCAAGAACAGAGTCTTATAAAACTCAAAAACATTTGTTTAATTGTGCCTGATCTATTAATACACTCCTGGATCCCTACAAGTTATTCAGTAGTGAAAGTTAAGTATTAAAAGCCTCATCCAAAAAGGGGAAGGATTTCGTGAGAAATATCTGGAGGTCTGTGACTCAGTGACCCTCTACAAAGGAACACGAATGTTTTGTTTTGTTTTTATGGCCCCTTTTTTACTTTATTATTTTTTTTTATTCTTATGTTAATCCCCATACATTACATCATTAATGAATGTTTATTCTCAGGAACAGGGAGGTGATGACTGCTCTTTCCAGGGTGAATTCCTCACCTACACTCTTCACAAAATGACCTTAGGGTAGCATATGGGATGTACATGGCAGCACAGCTTTTAAGCATTCAGAGGATACACCTGAGTGAGAAGGATTCCACATCTCACTCTACACATCATTAAAACTAGGGCTATCTGTTCAGATGGGACTCCTCTATTTTTATGGCATGGAAATTTGCATTTATGTCTTTAAAAATCACAGCACTAATTATTTCCATACACACTTGCACTTATATGAATTTTCGATCCTTCAGAGTGCCCATGTGTTAGGGATTTTTTTTTTTTTAAAGATTTTTTATTTATTTATCTGAGAGAGAGAATGGGAGACAGAGAGCATGAGACGGGGAGGATCAGAGGGAGAAGCAGACTCCCCGCCGAGCAGGGAGCCCGATGCGGGACTCGATCCAGGGACTCCAGGATCGTGACCTGAGCCGAAGGCAGTCGCTTAACCAACTGAGCCACCCAGGCGCCCCGTGTTAGGGATTTTAATGCCCATTTTGTGGATGAGAAACTTGAGGCTTATAGAGTTTGAGGAATTTCCTAAAGTCACTCAGACAATGACAGAGCAGGCCATCTGAATCTCAGTATAGGGCAATGGGTCTCGACTAGGGGCAATTATGCCCTTCAGGGGACATGTGGCAATGTCTAAAGACAGTTTTGGTTGCCACAACCGGAGTGGGAAGAAGGGATGCTACTGGTATGTAGTTGGTAGAGGGCAGGGATACTGTGAAATAGCCTATAGTGCACAGAGCAGTCCTGCAAAAAAGACATATCTGGCCCTGAGAGTTAATAGCATTGATGTTCAGCAACTCTGGTCTAGATCTCAATCTCTCTCTCTCTCTCTCTCTCTCTCTCTCTCACACACACACACACACACAATGATAATCTGGGTTATCTGTGTGTGGACAGGCACACAGATGTGATGATACAGCATGGACATCTGTATCATCTAAGCCGCCTGGAGCACAATGCAATCTACCACTGCAACCCCAGCCTGTAGAGTCACCTGGAAGACCCACAAATCCAGAGTAAGTCTTAAGGCTGCATGGCCCCCCAGCCAATGCTGGCCACCACGCGAAGCTGAGAGCATGGAATAAACAGAGATGGTAACCAATAATTACCTAAAAGGTTCTCAAATTCTTTCACTCTATGATAATGGCCACCATCTTCCCAGTCTTCAAATCTTTGAATAGGTAGAGTCAGGTTAGGAATATTTCTCTACCAAGAGCAGCTATAAAGATGTCATTAGACAAATCTCAATGACTTAAAAATTCTTTACTCGGTCTCAGCACTGAAACCAGCCAATACGTCAAGCTTCTGGGCACCAATACCTCTTTACATTTTCTCACATTTTTCACTCTCCTTCCCTCTGAAAATATTTGGGATCATTTATTCTTTGCCTCCCATTTCAGTAAGACCCTTTCTTTTAACCCATAACCAGTGAGACCTAGCAGCATTGCCCGATGTGCTTTTAGGATCACAAAGGATCTTGCTTTTCTAGTCCTGGAATAAGCGACTATACAGATCTAGTCCAACTGTTTCTAGATAGATGTAGAGACAGGCCCCTGGAAGGGGAGGCGACTTGCTGTCTAGGGGCATCCAGTTGCAAACCTAGAGCTGAGACCCAGACACCTATGCCACCCACTCTCTACCCCTCCCTTGCCTCTCCCATGGTGTCGCCATTCTTATCTTTGTGGGAGAAATAACAAGATTTTCACAGAATCCCCCTATCTCCTATACAAGCTCCCATATAAACTCCAAATGTCCCCACTTCTTTCTAATTCTGTTTGTACCGATGAGTGCATTTCGTGGCTCTCTATGCTTACTTTTACTCTATTTCCCGAACACTGAGATCACGGTCATTGTGTATCAGATACTGTTCTAGGTGCTTTACAAATATGAATGCACTTACTCCACGTAACAACCCTAGGAGGTAGATGCGATTATGAAGGCACAGACCAGGCACAGAGAGTTAGGGCAACTTACCCAACACCACGTGGCCAGTGGGAGGGAGATCAGGGAGCTGACTGCTCTGGGCTCGGGCTCCAGGCTTTCCCTTCTCAACCACGGTGCTGCCTCTCTTGAAGGTTTTTAATGTATCCCAAGGAGTCTTACCGTAGTTGTGACTGTAAATATTATCTAGATCAAAAAGGAAAGTATATTTTTCTGCTGGATTTGTTCGGTGACAGACCCATATAATGTTCATGAAGGTATTTATGTTTGTGAATGTATATGAATGTGAATGTAATTATGAGAATGATCAAGTGAGGGGAATGTCACCTGTCCTCTTCCTGCACATGAAGGGAATGAGCAACCTCTCTTGTGTCTCTTCTTATAAGGATGCAAATCCTCTCAGATCAAGTCTCACCCTTACGATCTCATTTAACCTTAATTACTTCCATACTCCTAAGACAACCACACTGAGAGGTAGGGCCTCAATATATGAATTTGGGAGAGACACATTCAGTCTATGAGAAACTCCTCCAAGACTCATGTCATCTTAACCAGGGAAAGAAAATTAAATTGAAGATTCTGGTACCTAGGACCAGGAAGGGTTGGGGAGAGTCAGGAAAAGGAAGGGAGAACCTGGGGGCTCAAGAATAATGTTTTTTGGTCTAATATATAGCCCATATCCAGGTGATAAAAATAATTTATTGGAGCTTCATGTCCAATTCTAGACCGAATTCCAGTTTTGTGCTTTTTGTGGCACCTGAGAACCACGTAATTTCCAAGTTGCCAGTCACTTTTATTTCGAGATTCAAAAACAGGTCCTGCAAAGCTACACGGGCCTTCCAGCCTCATAGGCGAACTGTGCACATTCTCGGTCCTCCCTGATGTTTTGCTGTTCACTGATTTATTATTTTTAAAAATCAGGGTGCATGCTAAAAAAAAAAAAAAATGGTGTTGTTTTGAGAAATGTTTCTATTCCGGAATTCAAAGTCATAACTCTAAAACCCAAAAGGTTATCAGGAAAGAAATCCAGAAAGTGAGAAAGGTTAGAAAAACATAAGACACTTTGTCCTGTGTTAAAAGTTGCATCAACAAATGGTGAAGTGGAAGGAATGTGGCTAAAGGCAAAAAAAAAAAAGCTCTGCGAACAGTCCTCAGTCAATGACGTGGGTACAGCCGTTGTAGGAAAAGGTCCAGTGGTTTCATAGGCCCCGCTTCCAGGAATAAACTCCTCTCACCTACCCGAGTGCCGAACAAGAGGACCTCTTGGGTAACAGGGAACCTTCAGAAGCTAAACAAAGGCTATTTACGGACAGAAGTTGATGATCTGAAATGCTCTCACAGAAAACATTTGGTTGACCTTTTGTGTATCAGATTAGGCTGCGGAATGCCCAAAAACATGTAATGTGTACCTTCCAGTGAAAGAGATAGCGAATGAGGGCAAAATCATACATGGTATTTTCCTGCAAATGACTAAGAATAATGGTCACAGGAAGCTATTCTCCCCAGAAAGAATACAAAATGGATTCTTTATTCCCTTCTTTTCTGTCTTGAAGAAAGTTGGAGGAAAGGAAAGATGGAGACCATTGCATTTTTTCAATACGGGAAGGGAAAGGTGAGCAGGGCAGATGGCAAGGATGGCCCCAATTCCTCACAGTTCCCTGAATTCCCACCGTATGGAGTTCCTCTCACTAATGAGAAGATTTTCCTGCCTGTTGATCTTGGATTCCACCATGTGACTTGCTCTGGCCAATGGGATGTTAGCCTGCATGATGCAACTGAGGCACTTTGGTGACTGGGCTCACTGGCTCTCTCACGCATGTGCCATGGCCATGGAAAACAGCCTAGCCCGAGCCCCAGACCGAACACTCACAAGAGGGCATTATCCTCCACCTGCTGAAAAGCCAAGACCAGCTGGATCCAGCGCCAGAAGCAAAGTCACCGGGCCCCAGCTGACACCAGCCCACTGCACCCCCACCCCACCCTTCAAAGCCCCGACCCGACCTGAAGACCAGCAGGGGATAATGATGGCCCTCTGAAGCCAGGACACAACGTGCTATGGCCTGCAGCCCAAATCCAGCTGCCACCTAACTTACCCCCCCAGCCAGCTATTAATGGATTTTACATTTTTAAAGGGTAGCAAAAAACATAAGAAGATTTTTGCGCACATAAAAATTACATGAAATTCAAACTGCGGTGTCCGTAAATAAAGTCTGCTTGGGACACAGCCACCGTCATCCACGTCTATGTTGCCTATGGCCGCCGTTGTCCTAGAACGGCACATGATAGAGACCATGTGGCCCACGGGGCTGAAAATACTTACTATCTGGGCCCTTCCTTCCCCCCGACTAGTAAATAATTAGTAGTAATTGTATCAAAGGAAATGAACATGTTAAAATAACGCAAAAGTAGCAGAGCCAGAGGATCTACCGGAATGAGCTATTCAAGCCTCGTATTGGTTCATATTGTCAGGGAGTTTTAAGTAAATTATTTTTCCTGTGCTTCTGTGGATTACGCCGTGTCCAACGCAGTGACTAAAACATGGGAAGAAGACCATGCAATGCTTGCAGTTCCAGAGAGACACACTTGCCCCCTTACACTGGGTCCAGCTTGGACTTGGTACCCAGAGAAGAGATCAAAATAGGTGGATGAGAGTTCCCTCCCTAACCCGTGGGAGGACAGGGACCAGGCCTTATACATCCTGTACATTATCCTCAGTGTTTTGCAGATTTCAAGGCAAACAGTGGGTACTTGATAAACGTGCGCTGATTGGCCACACATCTTTGAAGACAATACAGGTTTCCTGGAAAATGCATAGGATTGAGAGTTAAGAGGCTTCTATGCCTGATCCTGTGACCCATTATTAGTTAAATCCACTGCAGAACATCCTAACCCGCCCACCCGGCTGGTAGGTTATAGGAATGTGGAGGTGGGAAGCCCTCAGGCCAGCCAGATGGGACCGGGGCGGGGCGGGGGGAGGGGGGGTGGTGCGGGCAGAGCCCACAAGCTTAGTTCCCTGACTACAGCAGCCTTGCTCTTATACCCCTAGGGTGCCACAAAATTACATAACATGAAAATGGTTAGGTTACACCAGGGCAAACTGAGCCAGGATTTAACATATAAGGAGATCAGTTCAGTCTGACAGTTATTTATTTTTAAAGTGCAGTGAATACACTGGGCCTTCGGCCTTCCTAGTTGATTCTTCACTGATCAAGAGTAATAACAATGACTTTGAAATGATCCTAAGAATCTCATTAATTACCCTGGAGATCAGGATGCCCAGAAGTGAATTAAAATCAAGCTTAACGTTCTCTCTTTCCATGCTATGTAATAACCTCCTTCCAGACTGTGATGGACTGATTTTATTTGATGATACCAACTAATGTCTCCGCAAATCCACACCCTTTCACATGTGACATTGCAACTACACCTGTCAAGAGCTGGGTCTATTCCCCCACCTCTGAATGTAAGCTGGTCCTGTATATTGCTTTGCTTCATTGGCGGTGGCAGAAGTAGCGGGACTGCAGTTTTGAGCCTAGACCTTAAGAGGTCTTAAGTGCTTCCACTCTCAGATCCTTGCCCACAACATGAGAAAAGCCCAGGAGAGTGTGATGGGAGATCAAAAACCATAAAAAATGAGCCCACTTCGCTCACATGACCACCCTAGACCAGCCAATTTCCAAATATGGGCGAGAGGCAGCCAAGATCAGCAGAGCCATCTTCGGGACCCACAGCTGACTACATATGCACAAGATCGCCTAGGCAAGACCAGAAAGACCACTCATCTGACTTATAGGTATTTGACCCATAATAAATGTTTATTGTTGGAAGACACTGAGGTTTGCAGTGGTTTGTTATGCATCAATAGCTGATACACAGATATATTAGCATCAGGTTTCTTCCATTCTAATGAAAGGGAAAATTATTCTTTTCCTCATTTCCAATATTCAAATATACATTGATCCATGTATTCAACAAAATATGATTAATTACCTATTTTGTGTCAGGTTCTGAACTGGGTTCCAGGGATACAGCCATGAAATCCACTCAACCGATCATTGTCCCTACAACCACATCTCTAATGCTGTACTCTTACCTCATGTTTTAGGGGCCAGTTCTATTAGAATGTTTTACCACCACTGAAAACTCATCATGCTCTAAATCTTAAATCATTATTCTCTCCCCCAGGATCCCCAAGCAAAAAAACAAACCAACCAACAATGACAACAACAAAGGCTTTATTCCCACCTCCTTTATCTCTACATGTCCATTCTTTCATGCATGAAATGTGGACCATGAACTGCCCAAGTGAGTTCAGACTTCAAAGAGGAATAAGACTTAAGACCACCTTCAAGGACACCCAGTTAGGCACAGCACTAAATGACATTTCCCGGCTGCCACACACTTAGCTGGGGCACAGGACTAGTTCTTACCAAAAAGATGCAAGTGGAAATGATGGGTCACTTCTGGTCGAAGGCACATTAAGAGCAAGTGTGACTTCTCTACAAACACACTCTCCTTCCCCTTCTATGGCTACCTTGGCACCTACATATTAAAGATGGCAGCTTTACACGATGGAAAGTGCCAGGATCCAAGTGACTACTTGAAGGAGAACTCCCAGGACTTCCAGCTAACCTTGCTTTGGTCTTTGCATGAGCAAGACAGATTATTTGCTGAGTTAAGTCTCCAAGATGTGGGGTTATTTCTTATAGCAATTAGCTTATACCAGTGTTTCCAACCTCAGCACAACTACTGACATTTGGGGCTGGAAAGTTCATTGTTGTGGGGAACTGTACTATGCATCATACGATGTTTAGCAGCATCCCTGGCCTCTACCACCAGAAACCAGTAGAACCACCTCCTCCACTAGTTGTGACAACCCAACAATGCCTCCAAAAATGACAAATTTCCCCTGGGCAGCCAAATTGCCTCCATTTGAAACCCACTGTCCAATACTGCTGAATATACCCTATTTCCGATCTATTAGGTGTGCACAGGCTTCTCTCTTCTCGTACATCAAACAGTTCGCCATTCTTATCACTGGAAATCTAAACTCCTCTGTGTGATTTTCAGAAAACTTCTTAATTTGACCAAGTCAAACCTATTTTCCAGTTATTTTTTGTAAGATTCCATATATAAGTGACACATGCAGTGTTGTCCTTCTCTGTCTGGCTTATTTTCCTTAGCATAATGCCCTCTAGGTTCATCCATGCTGTCACAACTGAAGAATTTCCTTCTTTTTAAAGGGCAAATAATATTCCTGTGTGTGTGTGTGTGTGTGTACACACACATGTTTTTGATCCATTTATCCACTGGTGGGCACTTGGGTTGTTTCCATACCTTGACTTTGTGAGTAATGCTGCAATGAAAATGGGAGTACAGGTATGTCTTTGAGGTATCTGTTTCATTTCCTTTGGATAAGTACCCAGAAGTGGGATTGCTGGGATCATATGGTAGTTTTATTTTTAATTTCTTGAGAAACCTCCATATTCCTTTCCATCAAAGCTCTTGACAATTACCACCCAACACATCAGCTAAGTCTCTGTAATACTGCTTTCTTCTCCTTTGTGCATGCACTGCACACACTCACACACTCACCACATGCACTTCCATTTCTGTGTATTTGTTCCTATGATCCATTCCCATGAGACTTTCAATCCCACCCTCACTGATTTCTCTCCTCTGTAAATTCTCATAGACTCATAGGTATGGAGTGAACAATGAGTTTTAGCTCATGGGTAAACTATAATTCACAGTGGCTCCTTGGAGCGTGGCAATGAGAAGGCAAGGCTGTTACATAGGCTCAGCAGCAGCATGTTGTGATCAATTAGTAATGTCTGCCATGGACCTGAAACAGAATGGTTGACTTTTCCTACTCTCATCATAATTTCCTAAAACACAGGACCAGTGTTTCACACAGGAAGAAAAACTCTGTCAGATACTCAGACAATAAAATGTTAGTTTATAGGTCCCTAAGGGTACAGAGAACTTTTGAAATTATTCCTAAGCCTTTTACTAATACGTTAATCAAGAAGGAAAAGCTGCATCGTGCTGCAATCATTCCCTAGGCTCTGTGGTCATCACACTGTCATATTAGGGAGCTCTATTTTGATTTCTTCACGTTATCAGTTTGAGTAGCAGCTATATACCACATACTTGTTGAGGCATAAAAATATACCTCCTCTTTTTTTGATAACCAAAGCTTCCTCTCAATAATCCTGGTCAAATATCTGAACTTGGATAAAAGCTCGTAAGCCATGAAAATGTATACCTTTTCAGATATTTGGGGGGCATTTGCCTTCTAAATGTTTCACTTTTATTTTTCTCTTAAAACGTATTTTGTATTAAAAGAACCAAATGTTCCATTGTTGAGGGCACAAAATCATCTTGTTTAGTAGAAAGTGATTCATACAAATTAGTAATAGAAGAAATCTGTCCTGTTCCAAGAGCAGTAAACAATTTATTTGCTCAAAACATTCTGTAAAATTTAGTTGAGCTTTATCTCAATATTTCATGTGATTAATGAAATTTTACTGGTAGTTCTAAAATAAGAAATGAAAACAATAAATTACTGATACAGAGTCAGACGACCACTTGAGCCTCTGCATTGCCAAACCACCCCCAAACACGAAATCTCCAATGGAAATGAACAATCTCCCTGTTCAAGTTGATTGTTTATGAGTAGACACAGACCATCCAGGTTTCCTGTCAATCTTATGTGACTATTTCTAAACCTGTTTCTGGGGAACTCTGAACTTTCTCCACATTCACATTTTCGTTTGCAAAAACAACAGCTATTGAGCACTTACTGTGTCTCAGATCTAACACTCACTGGTTGAGGTGCTATCCTGTGAATGCTACATCTCTTGTATCTGCCTGCTTCTTTCCCATCCCTGCTGCTATATCACCCTGGGCCTGCATCTCTTGAGTTCATGCCTCTACTTCCCTGTGTTGGTTGCCAGAGGGGAGGGGGGAAGGGGGATAGGTGAAATACACGATGCGGATTAACGAGTACACTTATCCTGATGAGCACTGAGTAATGTATGGAATCACCAAATCACTATATTGTACACCTGAAACTAATATAACACTCCATGCTAACTATACTGGAATTAAAATTAAAAACTTAAAAAAAAAAAGATTGGCCTATTTTTCCCCAATGACAAAAGAATAACCAGCAAGTGTGTGTGTTGAGGGGGGAGGGGGGGAGGGAGACAGAAAGGCAGATTTGGGTTCAATAGAAGGAATAACGACCAGAACACTCAAGGAGAAAACAGGAATGATAGTACAATGAGTAGAGTTCTGGTTTTAGCATCAGACAGCGTGGGTTCATAACGGGGCACTAACATCACCCGCTGTAGACTTCGCAGAAATTACTTAACCTCTCATACCTCTGCTGCCTGAGACGCAAAACGAAAATAGTAACAGAACGTACCCCATTAGGCAATTGGGAGAACTAAATGAATTAGCACATGCAAAATGTATACAAATTCATAAAATATATGAGTGGTATTCAACACCTAAGGTATTATTATCACTCTCATTTTTATAATAAAGAAAGTGATGCCGCTACCCAGTTAGGGCAAAGAGCGAGAACTAGTCAGCAATATCCTTTCCTCTTTTTTCTGGGTAAATGACTAGTTCGCATTTCCCAACCTTCCTTGCAGTTAGGAGTGGCCATTGACTGATTGAGTTCTAGCCAATGGAATATGAGAGGCAGAGCTATGTGTTGCTGCCAGATTTGGCCCATATACGCCTCCCACACATGCTCGTCCATACGGTCTCCCTGTTCCAGCAGGCTGGAATGGAGGGACCCTGGTGTGGCCCTGGAGACAACATACTGAAAATGAGAAGAGCACCATCAGATGGTATCTGTGCATGGAGAAGAGCTGGGTCTATCCCCCTCGACTCTCACAACTCCAAATCAGTCTAGCTTGAAGCATCCTAGGCTGTTACAGAAGAAAAAATAGTAATTTCTATTGTTTGGAGCCATTAGATGCTTTGGTCTATCTGTTGCCTTATTCTAGCCAAGGATTTCTCAACTTTGGTACCAATGATACTTGGAGCTAAATGATTCTTGGTTATGGGGGGCTGTCTTGCACCCCTACTAGGAGCCACCAGCACTCCTCCTCCCCAGTGGTGACAACCAAAAATGTCTCTAGACATTGCCAAACGTCCTCTGGGAACAATAAATCATCCTAAGAACCACTCTTCTAGCCTGTCCTAACCATATACCCATCTTCACAGGTATTCAAGACCCTGCATGCATGGCCTCCTTCCAAGGGTGGTTGAGCAGAAAAAAAGGTGTTGAGGTGTTGAAGTCTGCCCATGATCTAGCATCCCTTCCAATTCTGTAATTTACACTGGGGATTTCACTGGTGGAAAAGATCATACACACTTACTGGTGGATGGATTCTTAGAGATAATTTGGTCCCCAAGGAAAAGGGGAGACCTGGCGATGTCACAGGATTTTCCAAGGTGATGCAGAAATCAAGAATCCCAATTCCCCAGTTTAATTTTGCTTTTACTACCCCATCCTGCACGGTATGAGACTAAGTGGATACATCTGTTTTCTTACACAACTTTCTCACCAAGTAAAACCATCTAATTTATCTCTCATAGTTTAGGTCAAGGAAAATGCCTCAAAAAGATGCCAGGAGGGAGGCAAGGAAGGACACCAGTTATTCACCATGTGCTGTATATAAAAATCTGTCAATTCTTTAGGTACAGTGACCAAAATTTACAGAGGAAAAGAATCTACACAAGAATAATTAACTGACGTCAGGCTCTATTTACACATGTTGTTAGTAGCTACATAGGCCCCTCTGTCGAGAATTGATATTAACCAGGCTCACCAACCTAACTCTCAAAAGACTAGACTCGTTTTTAAGGCACTATGAGTATTAGGAAAAAAGAACTGGGGGGCGCCTGGGTGGCTCAGTTGGTTAAGCGACTGCCTTCGGCTCAGGTCATGATCCTGGAGTCCTGGGATCGAGTCCCACATCGGGCTCCCTGCTCGGCAGGGGGTCTGCTTCTCCCTCTGACCCTCCTCCCTCTCATGCTCTCTGTCTCTCATTCTCTCTCTCTCGCAAATTAAAAAAAAAAAAAAAAAAAAAAAAGAACTGGGAGCTAATGTTTTCTAGTACTGGTACCCATGGCAGATTCTGAAAATATAAAAAAAATCTTCTTAATCCTTATCTTAACCTTGGGTTATCCCAGAAGCAGATAGTATAATGAGAATTTGCATACAAGTAGTTCAATTGGGAAGAGCTCCCAAGAAGCATTTGGAAGGGAGAAAGCAGCCAATTCAGAGCACATTAATGAGCAGGTGATTACTGTGGGCAACTAGGGCTAAAGCCTGCTGGGTCCCCTGGGAGACTATGTAGCGCCTGACTCAGAGTCTTCCCACTAAGAGGCAAAGAAGTTGGTTGTGTCAAGGGTTGCTTCCTGGGTGGAACTCCCTGCTGTTTCCAGAACACACAAGTAGGGAGGGGTGGCAGAGAAAGCTTACTAGTAAAGAGTTTCAGGTGTTCACAGTATAAAGTCTTCGGGTGGATACGGGCAGCATGTGGGATGTGAACCAGGAGCACCTGCTATGGTCCAGAATTAAATCACTGACCCCCCCACTCCCCTGCCCCTTGCATTTCTTCCCAACTCCAACAGTCTCTTTGTTTCTTTTCCTGTGAGCTCACTTCTGCATTCAGGGATAGGAAGCTCATTCGTTTGGGGTCTATCTCTAAGATTTAATTGCTCTAATTTAGAGATTTCCAACCAGTAGGACGTAGATGCTTGGAAGTGAAAGTGGGAAGAGCCTCAAATTATCCTAAGGGAATCCTCAAATCTCTTTCACCCCAAGCATCATTTCCGGAATAATTTATCTCGAGGTATTTATTTTACTGGGTTTTTTTTGTGTGGTTTTTGATGGTACTGTGAAAAATCATATGAATACATTTTAAAGCACAACCTAATTTGCTAATTTCTGCCACTGTGGGTTTTTTTTAGACAACAAAAACTAAAACTATCACAATTAGTAATTTGAACCATGAGAGAGAAAAATGGGGAGGGGTCTCCATAAATGAAAATTTTGGAAACCATTAGTTTAATGGTTGGAGAACACTAAAGGAGAATTCATCCCAATGATGCTTTGCTGATATGGGGGGCAGATTCTTTTAGTCCATCTGCTTCCAAAGCGTTATTAAATGCCACTTAGACTACACTGATGTGTTCAAGAGTCTAGGCTGCAAAGTTAAATGCGAGCTTGAATCCTAGCTCTATGACTCGGTAGCCATTTGACCCTAGACAAGGGACTTAACTTCTCCAAGCCTGAGTTTGCACATCTGTAAAATAAAGTTTTTGATGATATGCCTTTCACCTACAAGTGCTGTAAAATTTAAACAAGATATATGTATAAAACTCAAAATTCAGAACCTGGTACGCAGTGACTGCTCAATGCATGATAGTTAGCTTAGCTTAACCATTCTTCTGTTGCTATTCCCACATCTTTTCATTGATGATGCTAGGTAAATTTGAATTTCAAACAATCAAGGAATACTTTCTGTATAAGTATGTCCCAAATAAAGTATGATTCTAGATGGAGTGGGGTCAATGTGCTTTCTAGAAGCCCTGGAGTTCAAACCTTATTATCCATTGTGGCCTTTTAAAAAAGTATTGTATAGGACATACGTATACTAAATACCAAATGTTGCATTGGGATATACTTACACCAAAAAAATTCACTGTTTTACTGAAATTTGTTTGACTGGGTATCCTGTATTTTTATTTGCTAAATCTGGCAATGCTATATCACATGAGTATTCCTGATCACAAGGACACAACAGCCTTATGGATTTGTGAATACGAGTTTCATTTCAGTTTTACAATTTCTATTAAAATTTTTAAGAAGCATGGCTGGATTTCTTTCAGGAGCCTTAGTCTAAAGATTCATGTTCTTGTATGAGTAATCACTGAAGAACCAGGACCCTGAATTCTGAGAAGACACAGTCCATTCAGCTATTTATTCTAGTAATAGACAATGTTTATAGTGCCTTCCTGTGATGCGTTCATATAAAATATTTGCTAACCTTTCAGCACAGAGTGAGATGAAACACCGCCAGTGAGATCCAGCTTATCTAGGGCACATCTTCCCATTCCGTTCAGGCACACCTCTGACGTAGGCTCCACTGATCCTCACATTTCACTGTCTGCATTTTACTAGCAAGGTTGCCTAGCACGGTCCACAGGGTTTCCAAATACAGGAAACTATATAAGAGGTTGCCTGTCCTTTTAATCTATAGAATGTTATCAATGCAGATTCTTTAGATGCCTTGAAAGGACCACAATGGACAATGAGGTTGTGAAATCTAGGGCTTCTGAAAAACAGAGTGCCCTAGCCCACCTAGAACTGAACCAGTTACAGCAAGATCTTCATGCAATAGGACCCATATTCTGGACACTAATGGCTTTGTCCCTGGGCCAAGTATGGTAGGCTTCCTAGAGCAAAAGTCACTATTAAACTTCTATGTTTTCCACCAGGTCTCCAAGGCATGCATAAACAAACAAACAAACAAGCAAGTAACCTGAAACTCCTAGCCTTTCCTGCACCCATGTATGATTGCAATGGTTTCAGTTCTCAAAACGTTACTAAAACCACCCAGTAATTAAAGAGAATGAATGCACAAATCAGCAAACTGTCAGTGGAGTTGTTGACATTCAAGACTTTCTATAGGAAAATATTATTCCTAAAAGAAGTCTAGCTGGCATAGACCAAGAAACACACTTGTGATTCTGATGGCACCCTTCCCCCGCACCCGTATCTACCTTTACTTTTCTCCATCCCTTGCTCTAAAGGATATCTTTTGAGTCTGTAGCATAACGTCTGGAACAGAGTCAGTACATAATAAATGCCAGCTCTCGGAACCATTAACAGGTACTGCCACCTGCCTGAAATTTGAGGCTAGTGAATTCCATGCTGAATTGTCGGTGTCCCTTATAGTTCAGATTTTGCAGGACTAAAGGCAGCACAAATCACACTCTGGAGCAATGTTCCTCAAATGACCTGTACTGAAAGACCAGGATTTTGTTTTGTTTTGTTTTTTTAATCCATTGCAGCCTCATACTTCTGTAAAATGTAATAAATATAAAATAAATTACTCAAAAATGGAAGAAAGGCATGTAAAACACAAACCCAATTTTTTAGTTTTATTTTTAATTTATGTATTTTAATTAAAATATAATTAACATACAGTGATATGTTGGTTTCAGGTGTACAGTATAATGATTCACTGGTTCAATTCTATACATAACTCAATGCTCACCGTGATGAGTGTACTCTTAATCCCCTTTATCTATTTCCCTCACCCCCACCCACCCACCTCCTCTCTGGCAACCACCAGTTTGTTCTCTGTATTTAAGAGTCTGGGTTTTTTGGTCTCTTTTTTTCTGTGTTCGTTTGTTTATTTTCTTCAATTCCACATATACGCGAAATCACATGGTATCTGTCTTCTCCACCTGACTTACTTCACTTAGCATTATACCCTCTAGGTCCATCCATGTTGTTGCAAATGGCAAGTTCTCGTTCTCTTTGTGGCTGAGTAATATTCCATCGTATATATACACCACCTCCTCTTTATAATCATCTATCGATGGACACTTGGGCTGCTTCCATATCTTGGCTTTTGTAAATAATGCTGCAATAAATTTGGGTGCATTGCATCTTTTTGCATATATCTTTTTGAATCAGTGTTTTCATTTTCTTTGGGTAAATAAATACTCAGTAGTGGATCATATGGTAATTCTATCTTTAATTTTTTGAGGAACCTCCATACTGTTTTCCAGGGTTGTTATACCAATTTGCATTCCCAACAACAGTGCATGAGTGTTTGCCAACACTTGTTATTTCTTGTCTTTTTGAGTCTAGCCATTCTGACAGGTGTAAGGTGATATCTCATTGTGGTTTTCATTTGCATTTCCCTGATGATGAGTGATGTTGAGCAACTTTTCTTGTGTCTGTTTGCCATCTGTATGTCTCCTTTGGAAAATGTCTATTCAGGACCCCTGCCCATTTTTAATCAGGTTGTTTTTCTGATGTTGAGTTGTATAAGTTCTTTATAAGTTTTGGATACAAACCCTTTGTTGGATGCATCATTTGTAAATATCTTCTCCCATTTATTGATTTCCTTATTGTTTTGTTGATGGTTCCCTTTGCTGTGCAAAAGCTTTTCATTTTGTTATAGTCCCAGTTGTTTATTTTTACTTTTATTTCCCTTGCCTGAGGAGACATATCTAGAAAAATGTTTCTACAGCTAACATCAAAGAAATAAAGGTCTATGTTTTCTTCTAATAGTTGTATGATCTCTGGTCTCACATGTGGGTCTTTAATGCATTTGGGGTTTATTTTTGTGTACGGTGTAAGAAAGTGGTCTAGTTTCATTCTTTTGCATGTAGCTGTCCAGTTTTCCTAGCACCATTTGTTGAAGACATTGTCTTTTCCCCATTCCATATTCTTGCCTCCTTTGTCATAGATCAATTGACCATAGAAGCATGGGTTTATTTCTGGGCTCTCTATTCTATTCCATTGATCTATGTGTCTATATTTGTGCCAGTACCATACAGTTTTGATTACTATAGCTTTCTAACAGATCTTGAAATCTGGGATTATGATGCCTCCTGCTTTGCTCTTCTTTTTCAAGACTGCTTTGGCTATTCAGTGTCTTTTGTGGTTCCATACAAATTACAGGATTATTTGTTCTACTTCTGCAAAAAATGCTGTTGGTATTTTGAGAGGGATTGCATTAATTAAATCTGTAGATTTCTTTGGGTAGTATTAATTTTTTACCAATATTGGCTCTTCTGATCCATGAGCATGGAATATCTTTCCATTTACTTGTGTTGTCTTCAATTTCTTTCATCAGTGCTTTATAGTTTTTGGAGTACAGGTCTTTCACCTCCTTGGTTAAGTTAATCCCCTGGTATTTTATTCTTTTTGGTGCAATTGTAAATGGGATTGTTTCCTTAATTTTTCTTTCTGCTACTTCATTACTAGCATAGAGTTGCAACAGATTTCTGTATATTATTTTTGTATCCTGTGACTTTACTGAATTCACTTATTAGTTCTAGTAGTTCTTCGGTGGCGTCTTTAGGGTTCTCTATACAAGGTATCATGTCATGTACACAAACCCAATTAGATTCAATAGATATAAAATTATACTGTCAAATTTCTATTAAAGTTTCTAGATATGTACTTTCACTTGATTTCCTCTTCTCATTGCAGACCTGCAAGGACTGTTCAAGGACCAGCACTGGTCCAGGGACCACACTTCGAGTAGCACAGATCTAATGGTGATTGCATATACATTTCACTACTGAAAATACAGACTCTCCCCCTACAAGAATATTGTTTTAATCAATGAGTTGACATTTGGTTCTTTTATTAATGAGAGAAGAATAACTGTGATAAGCCAGAGTAATGTGTTAGATTTGAAATTTTACCCAACAATATTTTCGGTGGTAGATTAAATTTCTGATTATATATAGTATTTAGGCTAATGTTAAAATACGTATTTTCCTGAGCACATAATACTGTAAACAGATGGAGGTGTCTGCCCAGGGAATACTATTTATTTTTGTTAAAAAAATGTATTGTGAATAATACAATCTGTATCCGGTCTATAATATTCCTCAAAGAAGGAAAATAAACCTGAGAAAGGCTGCAAAGCATATGGATTTACTACTTCAGAAAGCCACTACTTTACCTTGGATATGGCACTCTCAATTTTACAAGCCTGTTTCATTAAAGCATGCTATTTTACTGCTTGGAATAGCTTTCCCACTCCCACCTGCCAAGTAAAATTCTGCTTATCTTATAAGATCCAGATCAAGAGCTCTCTCTCAAGTGCCTTCTCAACAGTTCATTCACTTGTTCGCCATCCATTCATCCATCCATCCAACAAAGGCACATTGCCAGGCACCGTTCGAGATGCTAGATACAACAGTGAGCAAGCCATAGCTCCTATCTTCTTGGAGCTTGTGTTTTAGTAAGGAAAAAAGAGAGAAAAACAAATCAACAAATATATTTATAATATAGTATCCAGTAAGCGATAAGTTTTATGAAGAAACTAAACCACAGACTCAACTTGCTTTCCTCAACAGAACACAGAAAGGGATTTGAGAGACTATTTTCTCAATTTCCCCAAAGATGATGCATTTTGATTACCAATTTAGATTCACAAGAGAGAATTTAATGTAGTACATACAAGAGATGCCTTAGGGAATGAGGTCTCAATTCTCAGACTGAGAGACACTGATATAGAGAGTAGCTGAAATGCTGTTTTAGATCATGCGCTCAGAGCTGCCTCAGTAAGGACTGTACAGGTGAGAAGAGACGGAAAAACAATCCCTCAGAGGGAGCCATGTAGAAAACTAAGGGAAGAGCCTTCCAGGCAAGGAATAGCAAACACAAATCCCAAAAGAAGTAGGGAACTTGAGTCTGAAGGAGAGCTGGGAGACCTGTGTGACTAGAACAGAGTGAGCGAAGAGTAGAGCAATGGGAGACAAAGGCAACACGTCAGGGTTCTTCAGGAGAGAGCTGCCCCCAGCAAGCCCCACTGGCCTTCCATTTCGTTTGCAGGGCAGTTACGGCGCTAGCATCCTGCTTCTATTCAGTGAGTGATGCGCTGTTTGAAGACAGCGTCCGTGTGAGGCTCATCTTTGTATTTCGACATCCAGCACCGCAGCATATTAAGGCTCAGATGTGTTGACTGAGTAAGTGAATAGATGAACAAACAAACAAACAAATAAATGAATGACAGGGCTTTCACAAACATGACCTCATGAACTGCCAGTCTTCGAGGAGGCGGGTTTGGTATTTTTACATCCATTTCACAGATAAGAAAAAGTCTTCTAGGATGTTCATAAACGTGTTTGCAGACACAGAATTGCTAAGATCTAGGGCAAAGACGTTCCAAATTCAGATTTGTTTGTAGGACTCCTGGTTTAGTGCCCTCCATATGCATCAAGCTTCCAATTACGGTCAACAGAATGGGCAGTAGATGTAAGCTCTGAAAAAATCTCAGTGTATCACAATACTTTCTGCAAATGGTATGTACAAACTTGAAAAATTTAATTTGTTAGCTTGTTTCCAGTCTGGGGACTGGCTGCCCCCTCCTGGCAACATGAAAAATAACATGAAATAAAAAGGAGCATTCTCTAGTTGGTCTAGGATTATCCCTCCCACCTTAACCCCACACCATTCCTCTGTCACTCAGTTTCCTTTCTTTCCCAGATATACTCTTCATTCATGTTTGTTAAGTTCGCCTGCTGAAAGGAGTTCCTTTTTTGTGCTATAACATTATTTTTAAATCTAAACTGCATCAGACAGTTAATTCCCATTTGTTTGCCATTTGTTGCTTTAAAATTTGTTATAATCCAAAATTATTTGAATATATAGAATGTCTTATGTTTTTGTTTCATTCTATTTTTAAATGAAAGAAATCATATTAATTTTTTCTTTCAGTTTTAAGTCTACAGTGTACAAAGACCTCATATGCATATAAAAGTTGTATCCACTATGATCATGTGTGTCTTTATTAATTTCATGTGCTGAGAGTATGACTTTGGTATTACAGCTTTTGACTAGAAATTATTTTTAATTTCCATGATTATTATCAGGTGCTGGTAAAGACACTTAGATGAACATCAAGAGAAAAATCATTCTCCAAAAATATATGACAAACTCTGGATATTGTTAGGATTTCAACAATTAGGTTTTCCAGCACTTCTGAAAATGCCTGTATTTCAACTAAAAACATCCTAAGTATTTCTCCAAAGACCAAGTCAATTATTACAGACACAAGAAAGTGACAATGATAGAGTAAAATTCATTTTTTGCTATTTTTCTAATTGAAGTATAATTAACATACAGTGTTATATTACTCTTGGAAAAGATCTATTACAGATTATGATAACCAATGAAATGTGCAAATATGAGAAGTACTTAAAATGCTTGTTTCATGGGATGTTAATGGTACGATACAAAATAGTTTTTGTTTTTCAAATGTCCCAAACTAATAACACCAGGAAAAAGCAAAGCATCTCATTAATTCTGTCTGATCATTCCAGTGGCATTAAGTTGGGCTGGGCTCTTAAAACTCTACAAGGCAGCATGAAGAAGGCTTCACAAAGGGACTGATTTTTCTCTGGCAAAAAGCACAGTGATAGCTATCCCAAGCTTTGAGTTTCAATTCCCACTCCCTTACTATCCCCATTTTGTCCAAAATCCTGACAGCTGCCTGTGGTCCCAGCCATCAAAGCCAAAAATATGTAAGATAGCTGAGATGAAAAAGACAAAAAACAAAACACCTGGTCCTGCCCTTATTAGCACAGTACTCTCACTACTCAAAGTGTGGTCCCCAGACCAGAAGCATCAACAACCCCAATATTAAAGACGCAGAAGCTCAGGCCCCCTGCAAGTGCTGATAAGATCCCCCAGGTGATTGTATGCACATCTACCTTTGAGAAGCCCTGCTCCTCTCAGACACTATGAAAGCACTGACCTGCACTGAGCTGGGTGTGCAGAAGTCAGTAAGGATTACAGAAGCATTTGGCAAGCACCTGCTGTTTCTTCAAAAATACATTTTTTTCATTCATTAATTCTTTATTAGTTGATGTCATTTCTTAGGCATGTTCCTTTGGTATTATAATAACATAAACATGTTCCTAAACACCTCCACTTTAAGACTTTTGGCCTTTAAACTCAATGCACATAGAAGGATTAGGAAGAACATGGGTAGGACAAAAAAAAAAAATTGTTTTGACGCCTAAGGCAGGGGGTGGGGGCACAGAGATGAGTGATGCGAAATAAGGTGAACTGAATGAGGACAGTGTAAGAATGCATATTTTTAAGGACACTATTTTTGTGCTTTATATTCATAGGTCTTAAGTCATGCTGGGGCTGCCAGGATGAAGAGAACAAATGTTCACTAATACATTTTTAAATCTATTGGGTGATATACCACCTCGTCACCACTAGGTGGCACTTAAGAGCCTTAAAACTACTATTTCAGGATCGTCACAAGGTATTCAATTTAACTGATAGCTGCTATCTAGAAAAGCCGACTGTATATTATTATTGCTGGAGATACAGAAAAAGATATAAATCAGAGCCTCTCCCCCCAAAGTACTGTTCGTTTGTAGATTTAGAGTAAAACAAATCTGCTGATTTAAAGTAAAAAATATGGGGCTCCTGGGTGGCTCAGTCAGTTAAGCGTCTGCCTTCAGCCCAGGTCATGATCCCAGGGTCCTGGGATGGGGCTCCCGGCTCAGTGGGGAGCCTGCTTCTCCCTCTCCTCCCCTCTTGTGCTCTCTCTTGCTATCTCTGTCTCTCTCTCTCAAATAAATAAAAATCTATTTAAAAAAAAGTAAAAAATATCTGGGGCACCTGGGTGGCTAAGTTGATTAAGTGACCAACTCTTGATTTTGGCCCAGGTCATGATCTCAGGGTTGTGAGACTGCGCCCCACTTTGGGCTCTGTGCTGGGCGTGGAACCTGCTTAAGATTCTGTCTCCCTCTCCTTCTGCTCTTCCCCACCTCCCTCTCTCTTTTTTTTTTTTTTTTTTAAAGATTTTATTTATTTGAGAGAGAGAGCATGAGAGGGGGGAGGGTCAGAGGGAGAAGCAGACTCCCCGCTGAGCAGGGAGCCCGACGCGGGACTCGATCCCGGGACTCCAGGATCATGACCTGAGCCGAAGGCAGTTGCTTAACCAACTGAGCCACCCAGGCGCCCACCCCCCCCACCTCCCTCTCTTAAAAAAAAAATAAGTAAAAAGTGTTTAAAGTGAAACATAAATCATCCTATCTACCTCCCAAATTAGTCTTCTCACTCCAATAAACTTGTTCTGGTTTGGTAATTATTTAAATTTTCTAAGCGTGTTTTTACCCAAATGGTCATGGGTCCCACTCTACACAAGCAAAATACTGCCCCCAAATCTTTGTTCACAGAGGAGAGAGACATCACCAACTCTGTCCTCAAGATACATTTCTCTTACTGACAGTCACTAACATAACACTGTGCAGTTACATTTTGATTCTTACCACACTTGGCCCAAAATACATTGTGCATCCTTAAGAAAAATTTGTTGAATCCAAATCATAGTTTCTAAGCCATGACAAAGAGTGTGGACTGTATCTTGAGTGTAATTAAAGAAATACTGAAAGGCTTGAGGTTTTTGGAAAGACCACCGTTATGTGGAGGAAAGAACTGGGGGACTGAAGTGGTCAACACGAGAAACCAGTTAGGTGATCTAGACCAGGGTAGTGGGCCTTTTCACGGAAAGAAAGAAATGGAATCCGAAGACTTGAACTTGAAGCAGTTGCAGTCCTTGTCTCCAGGGTGGATAAAGCTCATGCGCTGCCGTTAAATGGCTGTGATTCAAGTCTACCTCCCCACTGCCTGAATGCAATAGCTCAGCCAAGTTCCTTGAGCCCTATGAACTGCAGGCGATTTGATCAGTAAAACAGAGATACTGCCCACCTCACTAGCACTCTCATAGGGATTAAATAACATCCATAGAAGGTGCTTGATGTACCGCCTGGCAATTCACAAATGAGCAGCACAGGATGTTATTATGGGTCCCACCGTCTCCATCTGGAGAAAACCCTTACTACGCTCACACCTATGTTGATACTATTAGGTCTCCCAGCACCACTGCAGTGATGGTGTAGGGCAGGATTTCTCAGCCTTGGTGCTAATGACATTTAGGACTGGATCATTCTTTATCGTAGGGGGCTGTCCAGGACGTCTTGGAGTTGTTGGGATTTAGTGAGATAATATGAGCAAAACAGTTTTGCATCATCTAAACTAGAGTCACTCAAATTCAGCACCACTGACACTCAAGAGTTGGATAACTCTCTGTTGCGGGGGGCGCTGTCCTGTGCATTATAAGATGTTTAGTAGCGTCCCTAGCCTCTACCACTAGATGTCAGCAACACCCTCTCCCCTCCAGCTGTGACAACCAAAAATGCTTCCAGACATTGCCAGACGTCTCCTGGAGGACAAGAATCACCCCACTTGAGAAGCACTGGTGTAAGACATGGTATAGAACAGCCCCATCCAACAGAAATGTAATGTGACCCATGAGTGAGAGCCACCATGGAATTTAAAATTTTCTAGTAGCCCTATTAAAAAAATAAACAAATGAAATTAATTTTTAAACTATATTCTAGTTACCCAATATAGCCAAGGTATTATCATATCAACCTATAACCTACATAAAAATTATCAATGATATATTTTACATTTTTTTCCATATTAGTGTTTGAAATCCAGTATATCTACTTAACCCTTATAGCACATCTCCATTTGGACTCACCACTTTTCAAGTGCTCAATAGCTACATGTGGTTAGAGGCTATCATACTGGAAAATATAGGTACAGGATTTTAGAGTGTACAGTTTTGTATACTGACAGTTTCTTATTTTCTTCACCCTTATTTTCCCTTCACCCCCTCAAACTTACTAGTTTTATATTTTTAACCACATATTAGAGATGTTCTGTAAGTATCACATGGCTCCTTTTTTTTAACAGATTTTATTATTTTTAAGTAATCTCTACACCCAACGTGGGGCTCGAACTCACAACCCCGAGATCAAGAGTCGCACACTCCACTAACTGAGCCAGCCAGGCACCCCACGTGGCTCCTTCTTTACTGCAATAAAGGGTGGCAGACATAAAATTATGAACAAGTGGCCCCTCTAGCTCCTCCATTATCTGACCACTGCTACCCTCATCAGCCTAAAACACAAATTTAATTATGTCACTCTCCTTCTCGTGTACCTCTGATGTGCTCCCCCCCACACTGCCCATAGAAGTCTTGATGCCTCCTTCATCATGTCCCTCAGTTCACTGACCAGTACTTGCTTTCTAGAATCATTCCCGCTCACATATAGACTCAAGCCATACCATCTCCTTGAGCAAATTCCTTAAATCCTGTGTCGGCAAGCTTAATGCGATGTTCTGCAAACAATGTGGGCTCAACCAACATCTGCGGATAAGCTCTGGATTCCTATACGAGGCTCTTTGGTTTACTTATGTTCAAAATAATAAGCATTCTTGCGCAACCAGGCCACAGAGGCCCACCTTGGGCCTTTTCTCCTCACTGGTCAACAGTCTTGATGTACTATAAAAGGAAGCTTTGAGGGCATCTGCCCTTCTTTAGGTCACCATATTGTTTTTCCACATTCCACAACCACCCACCTCTTCTCATTTCCATCCCCATCTGTGTTGAAGCAGACACTGATTCTAGGGCTGCATTCCAGACACTCACGAACAGAGGCCTGGCTTACATCTGACAGTAAGTATGGTGCAAAGATGTCCCTGATTAACATCCTAGAGAGGATGAGTCTGATACGCTCAAGTCAAACAAGGGCAAAAACATTCAATTTCCCATTGTTGCTCTGCAAATCTCCTTTGGGCTGGAATTTAAAGCTATATTGCAGAAGGTCTTGCAAACTAGCTTCATGTTTTTGTTAAAGTATGTGTCTTCCTGAGCATCAAGTTGATGAAATTTGTTTATTTATTATGTAAGGATTTTTGTCAGCAACCTTTTGAGGTCGTGCTTCAGCTGGTTTTCCTTTGCTTAGTCAACCTCAATAATCTCACAATATAACATAGAACAAGACTGGCTGGCCAGAGCCTGGTGAGCGAGCCAAGCCAACTCACCAGCTTATAGGCTGAAGCAGATGCAGCCGATGCCCCCTCACATCCTCTGAGCATTCACTGTTCCAGTGCACACCAATGGCATCCTCCTACCCACGTGTGCAGCTCTCTGCCTAAGACTTTCTCTTGGCCAGAAAACATGGGGCAGGCCAGAAGTGCTGGGGAGCTCATGCTCCAGGATGTAGCCCCGAGCCCGTGGCACGTGGGAGTTGGAGAATACATACCCCCGCAGCCTTGCCCTTGGGTGGGATAGCTCTGAGGCATGGTCTACACTGCCTTTCAGGTTTCCTAATGGAACTGTGGCCCAGTGGCTAAGGTGGAAATATGTTTGATAATCCTCTCATTATTGGATTCCTTCCTTCTCTGTCTCACCTGCTTCTTTTCTACTTCGCTACTGGTATTCCCCAGTTCACCCCCTTGAACCTGAATCCTAGAATCAGATCTTCTTTCTTAGAGAACCCCACCCAAATCATTCTAACTTTCATTAAGAGATAAATATTGTGTTGCTTGTGAACAATAACCATTGAGAGAGATGATAAAATCTTAATCAAAGCTGAAAAATAATTTAGCTTACGGTATGAAAATGTGCACGGGCGCGCGCACGCACACACACACATTTCTGGACTGTAATGTGACCGGGAGAAAGTAAAGAGCCTGTATAATTATTTTCATATTTGCTTCTGATAGCTGAATTTTGCCCTGTGCAGTATCTACCAAGGATAATTGGTATGTTTGAACTCTCCCAGATAATAGAATAGGATCTTACGTAAAAGAAAATGGCCAGTTAGAAGTTTTTCAATGGAATGACCTCCAAATTTCTAGACCTAAATACATCAGTAAAATCCAATAACTCGTTTTTGTCTCAAGCTGGTAGAATGCACTATTACAATCACCAATATTTCAGGCATGACTTTTCTTTTCATACATGATGGAGACTTGGGGCTGTACCCCAGTACTTGTTCTCCTCTTCTGCCACAGTAATAGAGAATCCAATTTTAACTGGCATGTATCCAGCTGGAATAAATATTGTGTTACCCAGCCTCCTTTACAGTTAGGAATAGCCATGTGACTACATTCTAGACAGTGGGATGGAAGCAGAAATGTCCTGTAGCAACAGAGAATCGCCTTAAGAGACAGCCCTTCTCAACTACGGTGATTTGCCACTCAGCGGACATTTGGAAATGTCTCGAAACATTTTTGGTTATCACGCTGGCGGTTGTTACTGATATCAAATGGGCAGAGACCAGCAATGCTGTTAAACACCCTACAATGAACAGGACAGCCCCCACAGCAAAGAACGCTCCTGCCCAAAATGTCAATAGCACTGAGATGTTGAAACTCTGGATTAGACATTGAATTTGCAGCAAGAACTCAGAGACAACTGCCTCTAGTTCTTTTAAGCTCTGCACAGAATCCAAGTGCCTTTTGCTTCCCTGATAGCTACCAAAGCAATCAGAGATGGTGCTGACCCATGCCTTAGCCATGGTATTTGAAGTATTCTGAATCCTGAATTTTTGTTTAACCTGATTAATGTTCTCCATCATTCACTAAAACAGTAGTTCTCATAACTTCCTAGTCCCAGGACCGCTTTAAATTCTCACAAATTATTGAGGATTCCAAACGCTTGCATTTATGTGGTTTTTATGTATTGCTACTCATCGAATTAGTAAATAAAACTGAAAAAGTTTTAGAACATAAGCACACATTCCATTAGCTACCAGCAGGATGACATCATGATATATCATGTGCTCTCAGGAAAAATTCTGTTATACATTCCTGAAACTATGAGAGTGAAAACACGCAAATAATGTTTTCAGATTACTATGAAAATAATCTTAACCTCAAGGAACTACTAAGACCGTAAAGGTTCCTCATACTGTACTTTGAGAAACATAGGACTAAAGAACCCACTTTAAAGATGTGGATATTGGGATACCTGGGTGGCTCAGTTGGTTAAACGTCTGCCTTCAGCTCAGGTCATGATCCCAGGGTCCTGGGATCTAGTCCTGCATCCGGCTCCTTGCTCAGCGGGAGCCTGCTTCTCCGTCTGCCCTTCCCCCCCCATTTGTGCGCTCGCTCTCTCACTCGCTCGCTCTCTGTCTCTCTGACAAATAAATAAATAAAATCTTTAAAAAATAAATGAAAATGTGGATAATATATTCTATTTTCCTTTGGGACAGAAGGGGGTCTTTCTCCTTGTAAATATATGCTCATCATTTCTAAAAGGTACAGATACTTTTCCTTTTTTTTTTTTTTCCTTTTTACTTAAAAATATTTATTAAAATAAAGATTAAACTCTGAAAAAAAAAAAGAATTACCAGAATGCAGCCCTTTGCATAGTACTTCAAGAATCAGAAAAGAGGGGTGCCTGGGTGGCTCATCAGTTAAGCGTCCAACTCTTGGTCTTGGTTCAGGTCATATCCCATGGATCGTGGGATCAAGCCCCACATCAGGTTCCACGCTCAGTGGGGAGTCTGCTTGGGAGTCTCTCTCTCCTCTCCCTCTGCCCCCCCCCCAACTCACCTGTTCGCTCGTTCTCTCTCGTTCTCTCTCATAAATAAATAAAAAATCTTTTTAAAAAAAGAATCAGAAAAGAAACATGAAAATCCTCTCTGTTCTTCCCGGAGAGTGGGGAGGAGGGAAAAGACTGCCTGTCCTCACCAAAGCCAGCAGCCTGCACTGAGAGAGCTGTGGACGGTTCTCTGATCTCCGGACTCACTGGTCCAGAGAAGCTGCCACCAGAGCACAGGCCCAAGAGTCAGAGATACCAAAACCGAGAGAACAGATGTTCCCGAAGGTGTGTAAACTTCAGGAATTTGATTGGAGAACCGGACTTTGGGAACAGTATTCTGAAAACCTGCGAAGTCTGAAGGGGCAGAGGCCAGGCCCAGGAGCCTCTAACTGCCCTTGGGCGCCACGATCTGTTAGACGTAGTTGACTACATTGTGGTGGAGCCGGGGTGGGGGGGGGCAGTGGCGATGAAGGTTTCCTTGGCAAGGGTCTGGGCCCCCTTGCTGTCACCCATCATCACATGGTACAGCAGAAGGGTATACTTCTGCTTCCCCTGGCTCTGCAGGAATTCCTTCACTTTCCAGAAATCTTCCTGGTGGTCATTCTTAAGGATGTTCTGGCCCCCTCGTAGCCAGACTTCCACATTCTGGGAGTTTGAGCTAAGATAGTTCTTTCTTATAGCTTCTCTAAAGCCCAAAGTATATACAAATGAGAGAGAGAAAAAAATAACTATAGCATAAGAGTGACCTTTGATGTTTTTAATACTGAATATGTACAGTAAACTGGCTCACTGGTCTCGGAGATCATTTGAGAAAAAGAATCCGTTGTTCTAAATTTCCTCTAATCTGAGACAACTGGAACTATCAGAAGATCGTGGTTTTATGTTTAAAGGGTCCAAGCCCAATCAAATCTGGTAATGAAAGGGACTCTGAGATCTCGAATTAGATTTCTCTTTACTTTTTTTTTCCCTAGCCCTTCACAGTTGAGTACCTCCCAATAAAATGTATCTCTAGGAGAAGAGAAATACAAGCTGTGCCTCCCAAAATATTAGTTGCTCAGAGAAGAGACCCAGAATGGCTTTTTTCTTCATGAAGATTTCAGAACTCAATATTTTTGTAACTTTTATAACTTTTTTGTATTTGATAAAGAAGCAACTCCTAGAATGTATACAATAATAATAAATTACAGAATTTCTCATAGAGCTATGTATGGTCTCAGTATTAAGACATCAGTAAACAGAAAGCAGTTGACTTTTCAGAAAATGTTTCTCATTTTTAAAGCATTAAAGTACTTCATTTTAAACAATCATTTTCTCCATTTCTTTTTTTTCAAAGATTTTATTTATTTATTTGACACAGAGAGAGAGAGAGCACAAGCAGGGGGAGCAGCAGACTCCCCACTGAGCAGGGAGCCCAACACGGGGCTCGATTCCAGGACCCCGAGATCATGACCCGAGCCGAAGGCAGACACTTAATTGACTGAGCCACCCAGGCATCCCATTTTCTCCATTTCTTAACATTCTGGACACTTGATTTTTAGCAGAGATTCCTAAAAACTAATCCAGTTGTTCTGTGTAAATAAAGATCGTGATTTCTCCAACTTGGCACTCCTTTGTTGGGGGGGGCCCTATGCATTGTGGGATATTCAGTAATATCCCTGACCTCCACCCTCCAGATGCCAGTAGCACTCCTTGAGTTGTGAAAGCCAGAAAGGTCTCCAGAAACCACAAAATTGTCCTCAGTGGAGAACCACTGATAGAGGTCCACCAATTTACCACTCAACTATGTGATAAATTGGTTATTGAGACAATTAACTTACTCATCACAAGCAAATTTAGCAGATTTGGCAATATGACTCTATACTTTCCTGGTAGGACCCACACCAGACCTTTGTTTCATTACCATGAAGTCAACTTAAAATTATTCCATCGATTCTAAGAAAGTTCATTTCTCTGTGACTGTGCTGAGCCGCCTGCCCTGCTGAACTGATGACCCCTTAGCCATCCACATGGACATAAACCCAGACCCTTGGGGGTAAACATTTTCTTTTCATCCTCTCAGGAAATGTTTCCCAGAGGTCCAGACCACAACTCCCACTTCGGAACTAGCTTAAGCGATCTAACACCAGGAAATACCTTATCCAATAAATGTTAGCAAAGTGCCTAATCACTGTCTACTTTTAGGTGCTGAGGATACAAAAAGGAATGTGACTTTATCCTCACTCGGGAGAAAAACACAGACTTGCAATCACAGTACCCATGTATCTTCATCCTTCCCCACACTCTGTTTCACTAAGCCCCACTGAGTCTGTAAGTCTATAAGCAGTTCTTGTAAACCTATGTAGGATGAAAGCCAATAAGCTTAATGGAGATAACTAACTAGGGTAAACCAGTTAGATCTGAGCTTACTGGCTAGCTAAGGGCAACAAAAACCAACAAGTGCAATATTTAAAGGAATTAGAAAAATTACCATGAGGATCAATACTATAGTTTTAAGGGACCCTCTGCTACAAGAGACCTCAAATTTCCTCCTATTCTTTCACCCAGTTTTAGAATCTTCTTTTTCAACAATCATGGTAAATGGTCACCTTTTGGGGGAGGAGTGAGGTACCAGAGGCTAAATTACCCATCTGACATATAACTGTCTTTCCTCGGCCAATGACCAGGCCAGCTTGAGAGGGCCTTAGGCCCCACATGGAGGCCTCCAAAGGTGACCGGCACCCACTCGGCAGCCGCCAGTGGCTTTCATTGTTGGAAATGGCTAACCGACGCCAACATGGCCCTGAGAGAATATGTAGAAAATTCTATAAAAGACTGTTCCTTTAAATGAGGCACATGGCTCCTTTAATTAAAGAATGGACAAAGCAATCGTGGGGTGATGGAAGCAAGTGGATAAGTGGTACTGTTGAAGCAAAGTGACATTTGTATGGGCTGCAATTTGTGAATAGTACGCAAGTCATCTGTTCCACTCACACAAACCAGGCCAGTGGGGGGATCGAAGAGCTGCTGGGGACCAGCCTTGGCATAGGAACTGCATTTTGTGACACAGAATGGCATGGCTGTGAGAGGCCTGCAAATAGTGTCCAGCTGTGCTCCTCTCCTCGGTGCCCGTATGGAGCAACATGAGCACACAACTGTTTTAAAATGTTGCTTTTATTATGATTCACGTATGGTGGGGCCAACAGATCTTGAGACAACTGCCATTGAAAAGATAGCTCATGACTGGCAGTTCCAAGAGGAGGGGGCACACCATGCCAGGCAGGGCCATATGGGGGAAATACCAGGGTCGGTCAGGAGGCAAAGAGGGCAAGGGAAAAACGTGGGCAATAGCCTTTATTGTGGTTTCCATGGGAAAAAAATGGGAGAGGCTGGTGAGCAGGCTTTGGCTTGGCAAGTGTGAATAATTTCATCAGGCTCAGGGATACAGGGGCTGGTTCCCTACTTGGTGCCCTGGGGTGATTAGGGCAGGGGAGTAGTGGCCTAGAGTACCAGAGCCCTAAAAAAAAAAAAAAGAAAGAAATTAAAAAACAAAACCAAACCAAAAAAACCGGTATTTGGGGTAGGGACACCAGATTGGCTAGTTTACATATGAAAAGTCTGTCTGCAGGTCCCTTGTTGACTATCTCTAGGAATTGGCTAACCCTGGGAGGGGCTTCTCTGCAGGATCAGCACGGCTCCGGAGGTCAAATCATCAGAAATACAGAAAATAAAGAAAGGCACGATCAATAGCACTTTACCACTTCATCACAGGACTAACAATTTCGAGGTTCCCCCCAGCAAAACTCTAGGCTTCATGACCTCTGGCAAATTATTTATCCCTCTGCACTTCACTTTCCTTCCGTTTCAGTGGAATGAAAAGAAGAATAAATCATAGTAATAATACCAACCACATATGATTGATATGAGAATGGAATAACTGGTTACTATTTATAAAACACCTTGTAAGCCCCCATGTAAGTGTTCGGTTTTCAAAACGTCCATTGACCTGAACTGAAGGCGTATCAGTGTTGTACTCTGGAATAGGAATGATGAGCTTTTTGTGAACGACTTCTGTCTTCTAAGGTTGTGGGGTTTTTTTCCCATTAGATTTCAACTGTATTTGTTTCTTGGAACTGTAAATAATGGTTGGGCAAGTCACTAATTTACTTTTTCTCTCTCCCAAAGGGAGAAGACAGCTCTGCTCAAATATATCCTGTTCCTGTCAGCTCCTTCCTTAGGAGCGGGTCCTCATGCCAATGGAACCGGAGGAAAGAGAATGGGGGAGAGGGGAGGGGAGGGGCAGAAGTAACCTTCTATGGTTTGTGGATAGATCATGCCCAGGCCCCACCCCCAAGCCCCTAGTTCAAGCAATGCGCCCAATTTCAAGTCTGAGTTTGGGACTCGACCTTCAGAAAGGGGTGATGGAAGGGCATGGAGCTGACTCCATTTCCTGGAAACAGGTTTGCTTGCTCCCCTCCCCTCTCACTTCCACCTGTCCACGAGCACAATCTGTCACATCCTGGACCTTAAGTCAAGGTTGCTATGGAAAGACTCTCTTTGAGGTTGAAGAGTCTGTGAACCTAAGATGCCAAGTTGAAAACCCTCTAGGCTTGCTGGAGGGCAAACCCAAGGATCAGCCGGCACACATTAATCTTTTGATCAACTGCCTTATTTACCAAAAGTCAATACACAGAAGCGTTAGGACATGGGATGGGAAGGGTCTCTTTCCCGTAGGGAAAAAATCATGTACTGGGGGGTAATCAAAAAGAAAAGCTTTGACTACCTGGGGTTTCAAATGAGAGATGAAACAGTGACTTGAGAAATGGAGTTGGCAGTGTTTACACAATGATTCACTTCAGATACTAACGGAACTTCGGGAGGGCAGGGAAGACAGAGGGGAGGCCCTCAGAGCTCCTCAATTTAGGCGCTTGTGAACGCTCCTGCTCTCTGCAGCTTCTCAGTTCAAACAGCCTTAGTGGTCTGATGCATTCCAAACTCCTTCTCTTTAGAGTCTGAGAAGTTTAACGATTACTTTGCTTTATCAAGGGGGAGGGGGGCGGGATGCCTGGGTGGCTCAGTTGGTTAAGCATCTGCCTTCAGCTCAGGTCATGATCCCAGGGTCCTGGGATGGAGCCCCGCGTCGGGCTCCCTGCTCAGCGGGGAGCTTGCTTCTCCCTCTGCCTGCCGCTCCCCCTGCTTGTGCTCTCACACTTTCTCTCTCTCTCTCTCTCTCTCTCTCTGGCAAATAAGTAAATAAAATCTTCTAAAAAAAAAAGGGGGGGGGTGTAATTCGTATCATTTTAGAGCAGTGGTTCTCAACGTGAGGCAATTTTGCTCTAAAGAGGACATTTGAGAGTGTCCTGAAACATTTTTGGCTGTGGCAAGAGAGGGAGGGGGGCTTCTAGGGGATGGAGACAGGGGATGCTGTAAACACCCTACAGTCCACAAGACAGTCCCTCACAACAAAGAATTATCCAGCTCCAAATGTCATTAGTGCAGAATGTAAGAGACCAGAGTTTAGAAGATGCAAAAGTATTTTGCTCAAATTACCTTACTAAATCTTACCAACTCCGAGAGGTAAATATTATCCTCCCCACTTTGCTGCTCACATGAGGATGGAAGCCTGCCAGCGTCGAAAGTGAGTGTGACAAAGCCAAGTCTGGATCCAAGATTGCCTAATTCCGAAGTGTGTACTCCTAAACAGTATGTTACGTGCATGGCCCAGATACCCTGCAAATAATTACGTGTGTGTAGAGAAAAAGGGAAGGGGAGAGTTTTAACTTCTAGTGCTAATTTTGGAAATGTGCTTAATTTTTGAAATCTTTGTTGAAGTCAAGATTCCCTAAGAAACAGAACAATGCAGTCAAGGCCATACGTTGGTAGATGGATTACCAATTTTCAAGGAAATTGCCTTCATGCTAAAACCATATCAAGGGTAATTCAAGCTTTGGTGGTTTAGAAGGTAACTTCAGCCTTAGGGCTTCCAACAACTCTTTGCTTGTACATAGGCCAGTTTAAAGACTTTAAGACATTTGGGATTATTATGAGGCATACAAAGTGAAACAAGAAACATACAACATGTGAAAAGAGCACTGTACATGCAAGGGATGACGCTCAGTAAGAGATGGAGAGAAACCATTTTTTAAAAAATCGGTGTATGACTACAGGATCCACATCAAAAGTGGGTGCCTATACATCTAATCAATGTTTATTTAAGAGAACACAAAATGTTTGAATCCACATATGGGGAAAGTTCCACTGGCCAGACTTGAGTTAGAAGTCAGAGATTTACTACATGTGAGGCAAAGCAGCAAACGTTTAAGCCATGCCAAAACTTGAATGGCCTTAAGAATATGGCCAAGGTTCTAACCAACGCTAGAAGTGGAGTTACACCTGCCATTTTGAAACTGGCTTCATGACCACTTTACTTTTGAGGTTGAAAACTCTGGCACCCAGGACAAGTGTCTTTTAAGTCATCATTACAGTTGTTGATGCACTGTTTGGAATGAGGTTCACTCTATTGTCCATCTTGTTTGTTTCAAGCAAGGGCCAATCCCAGTATCATCAGTTCTCTGGTAGAACTTCATTTTACACTGACATCTTGGCCATTTGAATAGTATGGTTTCTGTCGTATGAATACCTTGATTCTCCGTTGGCCTTTCTGACCCCAGCCTATTCCTATATGATGGTAAGAAGATCAAACATTTCAACAAATAGAGAAAATGATAAATATTTTATGCCAGTCCTCCAATAGGGCTAAAGCTATTTGGCAGAAATTAAACCATTATCTCAAACAAACAAGCAAAACCTTCGAAGAAATCATCTCTTCACTCTGAAACCCCCTATGAGCAAAATATGTAGATAGCTCATGATCACATTTAATGTTCAGCTAGAAATCCATCCCAGTGTGAATTAGACAGCCTATCAGGTTTCACTCATCTCAGACACCAGCAAGCTGTGTGACCTGGGGAAAATGTTTTTCCTTCTCTGATTTACTCATCTATTAAATGAAGGAGGAGGAAAGTGCTCTATGTGAAACAGGAAGTGACTCTTGGCAACTACAAAAGGCCTATGATCCTATTATATAATTCTCGGGAACAAGAAAAATCTTATTTGGCAAACCAATGTTCAGTTCTCCAAACGATAATGCTTTTCAACAGTGTTGACTTCAAGTAGATACTGTGCTTTTTATTTGGAAATATGAGATTGAATAACAGTTCTGTTAATTTCAATAACCCTTAAATTTAAAATAACAGTAATTCAGGTAGCTATATAATTTATTTCCTTCAAAATTTTGCACAGATGGAGCTAATTCTCTCAGATAAGCCTATTGGACTTCTGTTTTTTTACAGATTTGGGTTTCAAAATGGCCCACCAATTATCACTTCTAGATTACAAAAGACACAGCATGTGAGGTAACATTTAGAAGCTTAAGTGTGGGGGTCAGGTGGACACCCTGACTCTATCCTTCATTTCTAGAGATTTGGAGAAAATTGTACCTCAAACCTTAGTCTCAATACCCCTCACAACAGAAATAAGAGAGTCTTCACTTCAGAAAGTTGCTCTGAAGACTGCAGGAGCTGATGTTGGCTTCAGGGAACACCTCGAAATGCAGTTATGAAATGTTAATTTTGTTTCACTCACAGACTATCTATCTTACCATCAAACAACATGTTTCCTACCAGTTTAAAAAACTGAAACGGAACAAAATAATAACGGATCACGTTTTTTTGAAGGGATGTAAGAATTCCCAATTTAGGAAGGTAAACACGGGTGACGCCCATCTGGATACTCAAGAATGGAGCCACTGTGATTTGCCCTGCAGCCGACCTTCTGTTTTTATTTCTTTTGAAGTCCTGCCTTCAAAATAATAAAGAAAAACATGAAAAATGAGCCTGTTCCTACTGAGAGAATTAATAAACTATGATTTAAGGGTTATTTCACTGTCTCCTGTGGAACTCCTGATTTATGTATTGTTTTTGCCTTTTATGCTGTGACATTATCTTATTTATATTCAGATTTATATCCCTAATGCCTGGCACTTATTGAGTCTGTGATAAAAGATTACTAACTGTATGTAAATGTCCTTCTCCATCCAATAAGCCTTTTTAAATCATCATAGTGGGAAGAATTTCATGATGGTAGCAAGTATTTTTAAAATACGAATCTTTAAAATACTATAAAATATAAGTGCGAGGATTAGGGGAGTTTTAAGCCTAAACTCACATCTGTTTTTTCCCAAGTTCCATCAGAGTGTTGGGTGGTGTTCAGAGGGTTACAAAGCAAGGGATAATGGTGCACATTCAGAAACCACTTTCGACTAATTCTAGTAGGCTTAAGTAACTTCGTTCTCCCGTGGCCATTTTTTTTTTTTTATATACTTGCTCTTCCAGTCTCCATGGACTCATGCACTGTCTCAGGTGGCTGCCTGCTTATTTGTTAATCACTTCCCAGCAATGTCCAAATTCATCTAACAAAAACTGAGGAAACTTGGACCTCCACCACCCCTTCTCTTTTCCAGCTCCACGTCCAATGTTCCTTATCTCAAACCCCCAGAAAAATTTGAGAGGGACATGACCATCTGATATAATGTTATGCGTATCGAATCAATTTCTGGTTCTATCTCTCTGATAATGCAGTGCCAGGAAACTTAACATGTTTTGGTAAATGAAGAGGGGGGAAAGGACTGCCTGACAAGTGGGATAGTGAATATGTGGGCTTCTTCAGTTAGTAAAACAAGGTTGAACTCAAGAGTAAACACCCAAGACATTTTTTGAAAAGCAAGGGTTATGAGAAAATCTGAGACAGATCAGCCTCATGTTCTCTGGAGTCATCTGGGCAGCAGAATCTTTGGCCTGTCCAGAAAAGTTAAAAATAGCTTATGGCTCTACATGATGGCATCTAGGTAGTGACTTTCCAACAGAACATGTCACAACAATTACGCTGCAGTGTGAACATGGATGTTTGAATTCCCAAGCAAAGAATGTGCCTGCGCTCTTGATGGTCTTCCCTTTGTGGCAAGTCCATCTCCCACGGCAGAAGGAACAGAGGAATTGCAAAGGGGTTACAGAAAGAAAGCGGCCTTGCTTCTCAAACTTCCA
The DNA here is from genome assembly GCF_029215605.1 of Mirounga angustirostris. Taxonomy (NCBI): domain Eukaryota; kingdom Metazoa; phylum Chordata; class Mammalia; order Carnivora; family Phocidae; genus Mirounga; species Mirounga angustirostris. Next base: position 8,266,812 of record NW_026991719.1, read on the forward strand.
TTCGCATAGGAATCACCTGGGCAACTTGCTGATTCTGCAGGTCTGGGTTGGGGCATGAGGCTCTGCATCTGTAATGATCTCTTAGGTGGTGCCATGCTATTGGTCCATGGGCCACACCTGGAGGAAGATAATGGGGTAGTTCTAAGTGGAGTTTGATCTCCAGTCCCTTCTCTTTGAAACTTTAGAAACTTTTATAGCAATTTGACATTGCTGAGACATCTAAGTGCCTAATTTTGTATTTTACAAAATTAAAGAGATTGGAACAAAACAGCTGGTCCTTGCACGAGAAATCTATGAAGTACCAGCCTAGAGGATAATCCCCTCCACCAACATGCAAACTTGAGGGCAGGAATCACATCTTATCATCCACTGAATGCCCAGTACCTGGCCATAATGACCAAATGTTGGTCGAATGACTGAATGAAAGAAATACTGGCCATCTGGTTGTGGTGAGGGATAGGTTCCAAAAGGAGATAGGCCTAAGCTCATGTGGACTTTGATATGCAGAGAAAAAGGCTAGAAAGTTGCTGGTAGGCTATTGAACTTGGTCTCAAACATTTGCTGAGAACCTCTGCACTGCAGTTTGCAGACACGAAATAGGGCAAAATGTGCTCCTGGACCTCAGAAAGCTCAATTTATCACCCTGCTACTCAACGTGCGGGCCAGCAGCATCACTGGTTATTAGAAATGCAGAATCCTGGCTGGCCGCAGACCCGTACATCGGAGTCTGTGTTTGAACAAGGCACCTGCTGTACACATTAAAATTGGAGAGCTATTGCTCTCAACAGGTGGTTCTCAGCCTTGGCCGAATATTAGAATCACTTAGGGAGCCTTAAAAAATCCTGACCCATAGACCAGACCCCAAAGCAATGAAATCAGAACCTGTGGGAGTGGGATGCAGGCATCAGTAGTTTGGGAATCTGCCCAGGTGGTTTCAGGGTGCCGCCAGGGCTGAGAACCACTGGTTTGGAACTCTAGCAGGTATATGAAGGTCAAAGGTCAGACTGAGGAATTTGCACTCAACGAATGCCCGACGGAGGGATGTTGAGCAGCAAATTGCATTTTCAGAAATATACATTAGAAAGGTGATGCAGGCGGCGCCTGGGTGGCCCAGCCCTTGGGCGTCTGCCTTCGGCTCAGGTCATGATCCCGGGGTCTTGGGATCAAGACCCAAGTCGGGCTCCCTGCTCAGCGGGAAGCCTGCTTTTCCCTCTCCCACCCGCCCCTGCTTGTGTTCCTGCTCTTGCTTTGTTTCTCTCTGTCAAATAAATAGATCTTAAAAAAAAAGAAAGGTGATACAGATAATTGTACCTTAGTTGACTTAGACAAAGTAGAGAAGAGCCACAGGCAAAGTTGTCTAGAAGGCTACCACAATACTTACCTTGGAGATGACAATATAGTCTCTTGTCAAATTCCCTACTTCGTGGAGAAACTAAGGGGGCCACTCTATATGTGGTGATTAGACTTGACAGTGGTGGCTGACGTGGAAGTGCTGGCTAGGGTGGCCCCTCCACCCCTCCTCCCTGATTTAAGTCAGGGAGAGCCAGTAGAGCACAGAGAAGACAAATTCTTTAGGGGAGGGTGAGTGGTGAAATCCAGAGAACAAATGCGAACGCCCAAAAACAGGAGAGAGAAGCAAAATCAGGAGCTGGAGGAGTGATTGGAACAAGGAAGAAGGGCCTGAGATAAAAGTCACTGACAATCAGGGTAGTGATTTTTGCCATAATGGGCAGGCAGGTGGGTTTGTGAAAGAAAATGTGGGCCTGGGGAAGGGTAAGGAGGTCAGGATGGGAAACTATGAACTGAACTGAAAGACTCTTAATCATTAAAATTTCAATTTTGTATATTCTACTGGAAGAATCACAGCCTACACCTCACAAAGTCATTTACACATTAATTCTCAAGTAAATTAGAAAATTCCATCTGTTAGAGCATTTCTTCCAAATCAGGTGAAGTTCAACTGTATCAAGAGTCAAAATTAAAGACTTGAGGGGCACCCAGGTGGCACAGTTGGTTGAGTACCAACTCTTAGTTTCGGCCGTCATCTTGGGGTCATGAGATAGAGCCCTGCGTCGGGCTCTGTGCTCAGCGCAGTCTGCTTAAGACTCTTTCTCCCTCTCTCTTTGCTCTTCCCGCCGCTCGAATAAATAACTAAAGCTAAATGTAAAAAAATAAAGACTTGATAAAGCAGAAAATGGGTTCCTTTTATTAACCCCAGAGCTTCAGGTTTCAGAAGATGTATGTTAATGGGTTGTACTAAGATATACTGGAATCCTTACTGCCAGGGCCTCAGAATGTGACCTTATTTGGAGATGGGGTCTTTACAGAGGTAATTAAGTTAAAGTGAAGTCATTAGGGTGGGTCCTAATCCAACATGAGTAGTGGCCTTGTAAAAGGAGGACATTTGGACATAGAGACAGAAACGGTCCAGGGAGAACATCATGTGAAGATGAAGGCAGAGAACAGGCTGATGCATCCACAAGCCAGAGGAGGCCAAACATTGCCTTGATCTCAGACTTCCGACCTCCAGAACTGAGAGACAATACAGCTGAATTGTTTTAGCCAGCCAGTCTGTGCTACTTTGTTATAGCCCATTCATACAGTGAGCCATAAGGGACGACAACAAAGACGGAATCAAAACCAGAGGAAGTTTACTTGCTATAAGATTAAGACAACGCTCCCAGTGAAAATGAGAACTCTTAGTTGAGAACATGTTTTGTGAGGAAGGATGTGAGAAAGTGTTTTTTTAAGCTTTATTTGTGACAAATCAGACTCCAGCGAGTAGAAAATCCAATCTTGAACAAACAAAATACTTGCTTGAAACTTGTTTAAAGAAGAGCTATGACAGAGTGAGATGCTCAAGAAATATGGAAAACAGTCCTTTCTGATTAGAAATGCAGAGCATTTTTACCCTTGAGACAATTTACCATTAAGTTCACTAAAGCAGATAATAGATTCCAAAAAGCCATGGGGGAGGGCAGAGAGGGAGTCAGGAAAGGAGGAAGGAGCCAAATGGATGAATAAGGGAAGGAAGAACACAGAATATCAACATGTATTGCACAACCAGTTCTTGAAAAATGTGTCAGCAAGTACCAGGCCAGCTTTAATTGGCAAGTAACTGGCCAAGCCCCTTTGGGTGAGGGAAGCAGTGATACTGAGTTCCGTGTGACGAGCAACATGAGCTTAACTATTTCAGAAAGACATTTCAAGGGCATGGAGTTTGTGACAATATGCTATATTCAGAAGCTACTAAAAATGCTAAAAACCAAGGCAAAAATCTAAATACATTGGCCTAAATGTAATCAGCTAGAAGTCCCTTTTAAGAATCATCCTATTCGATCTTTTAAAGTTAGGAATTTGGGTTTTTTAGAGAAACTGCGTTTCATCAAAAATAGAAAAATACTCTCTGACTCTCATAATCTTCCAGAGAGTTGGTCTTTGGTGTAGAGTCTGAATAACGCAAAACAAAGCCTGAGCGCACCACATTTATTTAAGAGCGGAGGTGCAGATGCTGTTGCATAATCTCTCCTCCCATCAAAATCTACAATGAAAGAAAGTATGAGGACATGTAAAAACAGAGGAAAACAAGGAAACTGGGAAATGTGGGGAAGCACCACAGGGAAGGGCAATCCCCATAAGCTGGGCCTTTTAGATGATCTACTGAGAAGTCTTCACTGAACAACTACTCTGTGAACGAGTCTCTGTGCTGGGCTCTCTTTGGGACAACAAAAGTTTCTGATGGGATCTCTGTACTGAAAGGGCGCATACAGCCGAGAGGCTGAAGAGAAGGATAAACCTAGGAAGACACCTAGAAATATGAGCCAGTTTGACAATGCGTCCTCTGATGGTATCAACAATTCATCAACTCATTTCAAATTCACTCACCAGCATTTACAGCTCTGTGCCTACGTACCATGCACAGTTCTTTGTTCTGGGGAAATGGCTTTAAAGAAACAAAGCAGTTGCCCTCATGCAGTTTAGATTCAATGGAAACAGAGTGGGAGAAGAAAGGCAGGTGATGAATAAACACAAAAATAATGCATAATATGTGAATGTTACAAAGAAAAATAAAGCCAGATATCTTAGTCAGTTTGGGCTGCTATAGCAAATACAATACACTGGGGGACTTAAACAATACACATTTATTTCTCACATTCTGGAGGCTGAGAATTCCAAGACTGGATTCGGTGTCTAGTGAGAGTCCTTTTCCTGGTTTGCCTGCAACTGCCTTCTTGCTGTATCCTCACGTGGCAGGGAGAAAGGTTTTCTCGTGCCTCTTCTTACAAGGGCACTGATCCCATTGACGAGGGCTCCACCCTCATGACCTGACTCTCCTCCAAAGGCCCCACCTCCAAATATCATCACACTGGGGGACTAGGGCCTCAACACATGAGTTTGGGGGAGGTCACAAACACTCAGCCCTTGATGGCAGATAAAGGGACATGGGAGGGAGACAGAGGAAATGCTTTTTTATACATGGTAGTCAGGGGAGACCTCTCTGAGAAGACATGTGAGCAGAGATTTGAGGAAGTAAAGGAGTGAGCCACATTCATATTTGGAAGAAAAGCATTCCAGGCAGAAGGAAGAGCCTAAGATGGAAATATGTATAGCTATTTGAAGAAAAGGAAAGAAACCAGTGTACCTAGGGAGTGATAACAGTAGAGGTCAGAGTGACATCAGAGGAGAGCCAGAGTGCACAGGCCAAGGCAAAAAATGGGGGTGTATGCTGGTGAAATGGAAGTCCATTGCAGGATGTTGAACAAGGCGGGTAGCATGCCCTGCTTTACTTTTTTTTAAGTTTTTTTTTTTTAAGTAATCTCTGCACTCAACATGGAGCTCGAACTCACAACCCTGAGATCAAGAGTGGCACGCTCCACCAACTGAGCCAGCCGGGCACCCCTCTGCGTTACCTCTTAGGACGGAAGCTAAGCGCTCACCCCATCCTTCAACAAATGTTTTGAAATCCCTACTCTGTGCCAAATATAGGCATACAAGAATAAGTAAGAACTGGGGCACCTGGGTGGCTCAGTCGGTTAAGCATCTACCTTCTGCTCTGGTCATGATCCCAGGGTCCTGGGATCGAGTCTCACATCGGGCTCCTTGCTCGGCAGGGAACCTGCTTCTCCCTCTCCCTCTGCATGCCGCTCCCCCTGCTTGTACGCTCTCTCTCTCTCTCTCTCATAAATAAAATCTCAAAAAAAAAAAAAAAGGAGTAAGAACCAGTCCCTGCCTATTACTGCAATTGCACATCCTTATCATCAAGATTACCAGCAGCAGCACTATCAACACCATTATCCTCATCACCAGCATCATCAACATCACTATCATCACCATCCCCCGCCTCTTCCCCCTCCCCCTCCCCCTTTCCCTCCTCTTCCTTCTCCTCCTCCTCTGCCTTCTTCTCCACAGTATGTTACTTTTTATATAACCAGTGCTTGGGATGCTTTCCCAAGTAATAGGCCAAGACCCAACACCTTTCCTCTGTAGGAGAGCTGGGTGCATGGGGTCAGTTACAGGTACATCTGACTTCCATGTAGTTCTCAGAACTCACAAGGTGATCTGAGTTGCAAGGAAGAGCCAAGGGGCCAGGCCATGTGCAGGTGCAAACTGGCCAGCCTGTGCCACATCATGGCGAGGCTGCTATCCGACTAGCCAGCACTCAGTTGGGCAATTTCCTGCAACAGACCCATTCTTTGTAGATAACAGAGTTTCTCACAAAGCTAACACCGCGCTCACCCTGCCCCCCCCCCCCCCCCCGCAGACTCACAGTTTCTTGTTTGGGGTCTCCCATGAAGGTGGGGCTCCTCGAGGACTACAGAAAAGGACTTCTTCCAGGACAGGAGGTCAGTTACTATGAGGATAACAAACTATAGATAATTGTGCTACAGTCTGATTCTGGGGTTGCCCTTATTTTCAGGAATTTAATTTCAGAACCTAAATTTCTTCTCCAAGAAATAAAAAGGATTCGGCTTTCAGAGTCTTTAGTGCTTGCTTCTAGAATATCCTGTTTATTGCTTCCTATATTGTACCGTATTTATGCAACTGTTGCCCTACTAAGTCCTAAAATTCCCAAAGACAGAGACTCCGTCTTATCTGCAGCTGTACTCCAATAACTCACTCGGAGTCTGGCACATAGCAAGTGCTCATTAAATCTTTGTCGAAAAAAGTTGTTTTTCCTGCTTCCTTCCCCCACAACAATCACATTTTCTACCCTAGGACATTGCTATTGAAGAATACAAAGACACTGTTATAAAAAGGAAACATCAAGTTATTGCACACACACCAAGCTTCGCTAACAGAAAAGAAGAAGAAAGAAAAGGAAGAGGAGGGGAAGAGACGGAGCTTCGTGTTTTGCTCCTTCCAAGCAGTTAGTACCTGTTATTCAGTTGGCAGTTTCCTCTATAAATCCTATCACTCATGTAAAAGTTCTTTCTGGGAGCAGATCAAAAGTTCTGAAACCACGCAACAACTATGAAGAGAATGCAGCATGAATGCTAGATTACTCACAATGAGGAAGAGAGCAGCTCCAAGGCTGCAACAGAATTAAAACTCTAGAAGTTTGCAGGGGTTCCAAGGGGCACCGAGAGACTGCAAGTTTTAGCCCATGGCCCCGAGAACCTCTCGGATTTTAACAGTTTCATCTTTGCTTTTACTGCAATGTGAAAAGTATATGGAAAAAGAAGCAAAGAAAAAAATTCACAAAAGAAACAAATAGAGATAGCATAAGGAGCCCAAGCATAAACAACATCATTTCAGGGATGATCCTTTAAAGAAAAAAAAAATTGGAGGGACACTGCCCTTATCCAAAGATGAGCCTTGTGATTCGTCCCAGTGTTACTTATCAGGGAATAACCTGTTAGCACATGGAACTTCATCCAAAAACCATCCCCGTGGTGGTACCATCAAGTCATCCTTAATTAGAAAAATGTTCTAGGTGCCACAATATAAACTGGGAATTTGGGGTTTAAATCACAAGAAAGGACGTTTCTAACCTCCAACCTGCAAATCAAACCCAGGCTTGCTTTTGAGCAAATTTTAACTCCCAAGTTATACATAAGGCTAATATGGCCTCCAATGACTTATCTGGATGAAAAAGGACCCAGACTGGGAGCAGCCTCTCTAAATCATTCTAGACAGAAATGGCTTGTTGACCCACCACAATGTACACTCAAATCACCAAGTTAAAGAAAGCTGGAATGGAACCATCACCAGGAATTACCGGGATGGAGCTACTATTCCTAAGGCCATATGCTCCACGTTATTTGCTGCCAAGATGAAAATCCAAGCAATCTGCCTGGGGAATGATGAAGCCTGATCATCAGGCCACTTTAGAGAGAGCCACAGCATGACCTTGAGGCATTATTTATTATTAGTATTTGCTTATTTTCCCCCCAAAGGCTGTGGTTTATCCACAACATCTGGGCTTCATCGCTGACTGGAAAGCTTATGAGAGCCCTCGTGCCGAGTGAGGCAATGGAAACAGAAAATGATGTCGGAGGATTGTCAACAGGCCTTCGGACATTGCCAAATGGCATGTTCTTTTCCAAAGAACATTCAGGATGCAAATAAAAATCAAATAACACTTCTTCTTGGCAAAATAATGGGCTTAATTTGCTTTTGTTTTCCTCTCTTGCTTTTAACTTGAACCGGTCTGCAGAGGGTTATGAAGACTTTATCAACTCTAGTTGTTCTCCCAATATAAAGAGCTTTAGCTAGAGTTTGAAAAGGAGAATCATGACTCCCAAAAAGATGCCCCCTCCCCGTGGAGAATTCTAGAGTGAAGTCATGTAAAACTCCCTCTACCTCCAGATAAACTATTTTGGGCATTTACTGGGACCTGTCATTCTGCCTCTGGCAACTTGTTTGCTTTGGCCTAGTCACTTTTCAGCTGAAGTGACAAATCCTCATCCTCCCTTCCTTTGAAGAGGTCAGAGACAACAACAGCTCCTCCAAAATTTCAGAGTCCTTCATTTTCCAGCAATCTCAAGGTCATGATCGGATCATGGTATGAAAGGGGAGGCAATGCTTTCACCTTACTCTTGTATTATCCATATCCTTGGTCCTTTACAATGAGGCTCTTTTCCTCCTCTGTCACCTCTTCTTCCATTATCTCAGGTGAATTAAAGTGGTTTAAGGCCCCAGCACCTTTGTACATGTTACTTGTACCCTCTATCTGCCCTCTATGCCTTCTGCTTCCTTCTTTGTCCAACTCCTACTCAGCCTTCAAAAGTTAGCTCCAGCTTCACCTTCCTGCAAAAAGAAGACTTTGCTGTCCTCCAGGATAGTAAAGAGGGCTCCTCCTCCCATAGCAGTCCCTTCAAACCTCTGTCACTCACTATAACCATTGATTTATTTATCTGTGTCTACCATTAGCCCCAAGTATTTTAGGACAGGAAATCAATCGTATCTGCCTTTGTATTCCCAGGCTTGAACAGAACAGGTGTTCAATAACTGTCTGCTCAACAAACTAGGAGTTCACCGTGTTGTCAAGACAAATCAACAAAACAACCACGTCTGTTGCTTAAAAGCTAAGAAACAGGCCTATTTCAAGGTCTCTCTTGAAAAATAGGACTAGACCCCCGTAACTTCAGAGCAGAGAACACCAAATTCTCAAAGTTGGGAAAAGAACAGTACAATCTAAGAGGGGTTGGCAAACTTTTTTCTATAAAGGGCCAGATAGTAAATGCTTTGGCTATGTGAATTTTATGGTTGCTGTCTCAACTACTCAGGTCTGCTGTTGTAATGGGAAGGAAACCCCAGGCAATGCATAAACAAATGGGTGTGGTTGTGTTCTAATAAAACTTTATTTCCAAAAATAAGCAGCAGGTTGGATTTGGCCTGAGGGACTTTGTCTGCTGATCCCTGATCTACAACTTCAAATAATTCAAAAGTATTGAATTTAGTATCTCATAAAAAGAGAAGTCCTGTCATGTGGTATCTAGGACTCCTCCCAAGAGTTACAAAGACGAAAAAGCCAGGAAGGCCATTCAGAAGAGAGTATTAAGGAGATGATACTCATTTTCAAGAAGATACATTCATTGTTCAGAACCAAATGGTTTTAATGACCATGACCAATGTCACTGTACCCAGTTCTGCTGGTGATTCTGAGTCTACTGGTGAGACTGAGCGTCCACAGGGCAGGAAGCAAAATTTCGCAGGGTAATTAACACTGCTAGGAAGAGTCAGATCAATCCTTCCTCCATTATATAATTTTCACATTCCTGCTTATCACACTTAAAAAAGAAGTCCAAGCACCACCTTAAAAAATCTTTTTAAACACCAAAAAGTAGAAGGCTCTGAAGGTCATGCATTTTCCATTTAACTCTTTTTCGATATCAATACGTCCTGTTCAAGTCTTTCATTCTTTAGCATTCTCCTTATTTCACATACAAATTTCCACACAACCCACCTATCAATCAACAAACACCTATTAAACACTTACTACGGGCCAGTCAGTGCTTCTCAAAATTGTCCGATCATCCAGAGCAGGGGCCAAATGTGGCTTGCGGCGTGTTTTGGTAAATAAGATGTCACTGGAACACAGCCACACCCGTCCATTTACATACAGTCTGTGGTTGCTCCTGTGACACAAGGACACGGTGGGGCACTTGCGACAGGGACTAGAGGCCTACAGAGCCTAAAGGATCTACAATGTGACCTTTACAGAAAATGTCTGTCAACCCCTGATCCAAAGTTAAGGACCCAAAAAAACATAAATGTCCATCAGTAGGGGACAGGTTAAATAAAATAAGGGACTGCTATTCTATAATTAAGTTCCATGTTATGGGATACTGTGAAGCCCTTAAAAACAAGAAACCGTATGTACACCCAGAGGTATGAAACTATCTCCATGCTAGGTTAAATGTAAGAAATTGTGTACAAATAGTATACTACGATATGTCTATATGTGGGGGGGCTGGGAGGGAGAGGAAGAGAGAGAGAAATACATGCTTATAAATGCATATGATATCATAGGAAGAACAAAAATATATGCAAGAAATTGGTACCAGTGCTTGACTCAGGGTAAGTAAAATGTTAAACTTTGGATCGAGATGAGAGGCACATCTGTTTTGGACCATCTGAATTTTTTAACCATGTGCACTTATGATCTGTTTAATATTAATAAGTGTATAGAGACGAAAAATTTTTTTAAGATTTTATTTTTAAGTAATCTCTACACCCAACATGGGGCTTGAACTTACAACCCTGCGATCAAGAGTCGCGTGTTCTACCAACTGAGCCAGTCACACACCCCTGAAACAGTATTTTTCAAAATTAATACAGTAAATAAGATCAAGGCTGCCTATTGCCTCCAAGAAAATAAAGTTGTATTTGGCCAACCCAAATTTCCTACCAGCTCTGGACAAAAATGGTCTAGCCATTTCAACTTTCCTCATCCACATCCATTTTTCATGTCAAAGAAAGGAAGCTGTAGGGGCCTCAGTGTCCTTGGTATCAAGAAGCATCAGCTGTCCCACATGAAAACCAAGAACACAACATGTGGATGTCTATGCATGGCCACTGTGGTGACACAAACTCAGATGAAGGCCAGTGGCAATAGCCACCTGAAGAGGGAAGCACTAGAAAAGAGCTAGCACGAAAGGTGCCAGAACAGGGGACTCAGCATGCCTATCTCTAGGCAACATGAAATATGCTGCCCCACCGTAAGGACCATAGAAGGGAACAGGAGCTCTGACGGAAGGTCAGGAAGCAAGGGCAACAGGGGTAATATGTCATCCAGGAACTGGCCTGGACCTGCACAGCAATGCCAACAACAAAATGGATAACAGCCACACTGGGGGAATCAAAAAAGTGTGCATGTAATCCTTTGTCAGAACATGCCAGAAATTATGTAAAATGAAAACTGTCTTTCAAAACAGTGGAACTACTGTAGTACTTTGGGGAACTGCCCACAGATCTCCAAATCTTTGGATTTGAAACAAATCTTACAGCGTGAAAGACCAAGTCTCACAGCTTATAATGGAAATGGCATGATCATTCATTCATTCATACATTAATAAAATGCTTATGTACAAATTTTTAAAAGCCTATTATCATATAACTAATATATCAAGAAAACACAAAGCTTAGAGCCAATGATTCCACACAATGGGATCATTCTTTGGAATTGTTTCTTTTCAAAATGAAACCACCTTATTATTACTTAAATGTTAGGAAAATATAAACAACATACAAAACTTAGAAAGATAAGGGGCACCTGGGTGGCTCAGTCGGTTAAGCTTCTGCCTTCAGCTGAGGTCATGATCCCAGGGTTCTGGGACAGAGTGACGAGTCAGGCTCCCTGCTCAGCTGGGGAGTCTGCTTCTCCCTCTCCCTCTGCCCCTCCTCTCTCTCTCTCTCTCTCTCTCTCTCTCTCTCTCTCTCGGGCCCGCGCGCACATGCTCTCTCTCAAATAAATAAATAAAATCTCTTGGAAAAAAAGAAAACTATACAAAGATAAAGTCCTAAAAGCCATCTAGGGGTACCTGGGTGGCTCAGTCGGTTAAGCATCTGCCTTCGGCTCAGGTCATGATCCAGGGTCCTGGGATCAAGCCCCACATCTGGCTCCCTGCTCAGCGGGGAGCCTGCTTCTCCCTCTCCCGCTCCCCCTGCTTGTGTTCTCTCTCTCTCTCTCTCTCTCACTCAAATAAATAAATAAATAAATAAAATCTTTAAAAAAATAAAAAAAAACTGTCTAAATTTCCAAATCCAGGGATTATTTTATAAATCCTAAAATAATTTCTTTAGAGTACTAGGTAAAAATTTCACAGTAGAGTAGTAGCATGTACTAGCTGAGGTGATTTCGAAGTGAAATCTCTCCCTTTTTGCCACTCTAATACCAACAGCGACCTTCCCTCTGGCTCCCACCTTTGAAATGCAATGTCACTCAAGGTTCGCTGGCTAGTTTGAGAATAAGCAAATCTAATTACTCAAGACTTTTGCAAACTCACGCCACCCAGAAAAAGTTAATGCCTTTATGTTAATTTGATTTACTTTCTATTTTTGGAACTTTATTACTTTGAACACATGCCAGTTGTCATACTTCTAATTTAACTGCCTAATTGTGTAATTTCAAGGCTATGTGTATTTGGACTAATTTCTGCTTTGGGGAGAAACCCACCACAAATAAAAGTTATTTAGAAATCGGGGCGCCTGGGTGGCTCAGTTGGTTAAGCGACTGCCTTCGGCTCAGGTCATGATCCTGGAGTCCCAGGATCGAGTCCCGCATCAGGCTCCCTGCTCGGCAGGGAGTCTGCTTCTCCCTCTGACCCTAACCCCTCTCATGTGCTCTCTCTCATTCTCTCTCTCTCAAATAAATAAATAAAAAATCTTTAAAAAAAAAAAAGTTATTTAGAAAAGCACAATGACCACTGAGGACCTGGGATACATGGATCCTTAAAACCACATATTAATACCATTTTTTAAAGGCATCAAGCTGAAAAGAAATAAGGAAGAGAAAATATTTTTATTAGAAAACTCATAAGAAAACAAAAAAGATATTAGATGAATATATTATTTGAAATAAGTACTTTCAATGTTAAAATTTCTTGAATGAATGAATTACCAACTATAATTAAGTGAGCCAAGAGTTGAAATACCCACTTATTGAAAAAATCATGAGGTATCACAATTCCAGACTTGAGGGTACATTACAAAGCTGTAGTAATCAAAACAGTATGGTACTGGCACAAAAACAGACACATAGATCAATGGAACAGAATAAAAAACCCAGAAATAAACCCATGATTATATGCTCAGTTAATCTTTGACAAAGGAGGAAAGAATATGCAATAGGAAAAAGGCCATCTCGGGCGCCTGGGTGGCTCAGTTGGTTAAGTGACTGCCTTCGGCTCAGGTCATGATCCTGGAGTCCCTGGATCGAGTCCTGCATCGGGCTCCCTGCTCGGCAGGGAGTCTGCTTCTCCCTCTGACCCTAACCCCTCTCATGTGCTCTCTCTCATTCTCTGTCTTAAATAAATAAATAAAATCTTTAAAAAAAAAAAAAAAAGGGAAAAGGCCATCTCTTCAACAAATGGTGTTGGGAAAACTGGTCAGCTACATGCAAAAGAAAGAAACTGGACCACTTTCTTACACCATACACAAAAATTAACTCAAAGTGAATTAAAGATCTAAATGTGAGACCTGAAACCATAAAAATCCTAGAAGAGAACATAGGCAGTAATGTCTCTGACATCAGACGTAGCAACATTTTTCTAGATAGGTTCCCTGAGGCAAGAGAAATAAAGCAAAAATAAACTATTGGGACTACATCAAAATAAAAAGCTTCTGCACAATGAAGGAAACAACCAACAAAGCTAAAAGGCAAACTACAGGATGGGAGAAGACATTTGCAGATGACATCCAATAAAGGGTTAGTATCCAAAATATATAAAGAACTTAGGCAACTCAATACCCAAAAAACCAAATAATTTTAAAAATGGGCAGAAGACATGGACAAACATTTCCTCAAAGAAAACATACAGATGGCCAATAGACAACATCACTCATCATCAGGGAAATGCAAATTAAAACTAAAATGAGAGGGGCACCTGGGTGACTCAGTTGGTTAAGCGACTGCCTTTGGCTTAGGTCACGATCCTGGGGTCCTGGAATCAAGCCCCACATCAGGCTCCCTGCTCCTCAGGGAGCCTGCTTCTCCCTCTCCCTCTGCCTGCTGCTCCCCCTGCTTGTGCTCTCTCTCTCTGTGTCCAATAAATAAATAAAATCTTAAAAAAAAAAGCTACCACCTGTCAGAACGGCTAAAATCAAAAACACAAGAAACCACAAGTGTTGGTAAGGATGTGGAGAGAAAGGAACCATCTTGCACTGTTGGTGGGAATGCAAACTGGTATAGCCACTGTGGAAAAGAATATGAAGGTTCCTCAAGAAGTTAAAAATAGAACTATGCTACGATTTGGGGCACCTGGGTGGCTCAGTCGGTTAAGCATCCAACTCTTGGTTTTGGCTCAGGTCATGATCTCAGGGTTTTGAGATTGAGCCCGGCGTGTGGTTTCATACTCAGCATGGAGTGTGCTTGGGATTCTTTCCCTCTCCCTCCCCTTGTGCCCTTTCTCTCTCTCTCTAATAAATAAGTACGTAAAATCTGAAAAAAAAACCCAAAAAACTCTACAATCCAGTAATCACACTACTGGTATTTACCCAAAGAATATGAAAACACTAATTCGAAGAGATATATGCACCCCTATGTTTGTAGCAGCATTATTTACAACAGCGAAATTATGGAGGCAGCCCAAGTGTCCATAATAGATAAATGGATAAAGAAGAGGTGGTGTGTGTGTGTGTGTGTGTGTGTGTATACACATATATGATGGAATATTATTCAGCCATAAAAAGGGATGAAATCTTGTCATTTGCAACGACAAGAATGGAACCAGAGAGTATAATGCTAAGTGAAATAAGTCAGTAAAAGACAAATACCATATGATTTCACTTGTATATGGAATTTAAGAAACAAAACAAATGAGCCAAGGAAAAAAGAGAGAGAGAGAGAAACCAAGAAAAAATCTCTTAACTATAGAGAACAAACTAATGGTTAACGGGGGGGGGGGGCGGGATGGGGGCATGACGGAAACAGATGATGGGCCTTAAGGAGTCACTTGTCGTGATAAGCACAGGGTGATGTATGGAAGTGTGGAATGACTGTACTGTACATCTGAAACTAATATAACACTGTATGTTAACTATGCTGGAATTAAAATTAAAAATTTTTAAAAACCATAAGAGAATCCAATTTAATTATAAAGATGTTGAGGGGTATAAATAACATGAATAATAGAGCAGGCATTATGGAAATGTGTCATAAAGAAAACAGAACTGTTGTTCTTCCCAGTTCATTTTTCAATTTTATGAAGCCCCACAAGATGTAAATGATAAGCAGGACATTAATTAAGAGTAAGCATTTCTGTCTTTCTTACATGCATGTACACACATATAAGGACACATCCACTGATTAATCAGAAAGATACTCCAAATAAACCAGAACATTAATGCATTTATACAAAGACTGGAAATATACTTTGCATATATTCATCATTTGTAAGAATTAGGAACCTGATCACAGCTACCAGTTCCTAATTTCCTATCACAAATTAAGTCTAGAAGGAACTGGCATAATTTCACATTTATGTTTACACACTAAATCAAGGTGAAGTTAAGTTCTAGAACAAATTCTGGTATTCTTGGTTTCTCCCACAACTGAAACATTATACCCTTTGATAAGCTATTGTTGATTAGCTTAGAATGTCTCTTAGCATTCTTAGTCTTGACTTGTCACCTTTATATTAGTCTAAAGGTCTAACATATCATGTGTCAAAGGTCACAGAGAGTCAGATGCAGCCCCCAAACCTACTCTCTTATAAAACATTTTGTTGACATGTTATCTTATCACTGGCACAGAAAAATCATATGAAGTCTAAAAGGTGTCTTTACTTCAAGAAAAAATGAGAGACAGCAAGAAGAGACAATAAACCAGTGTCCAGTGCAACTAAAGGGCAATTCCAATACAGAGAGAGAAAAGAGTACAGCTTCCAATTAATTATTTACCTTGGGAAATAATCTTAAAATTTAGCATTTTCATTATTAAGTTCTTACGCCTTTCTGTTTGCTTGCTAATCATTATCAAAGAAACAAAATTTTATTAGTAGATATATCTCTACTTTCCAACCAGGATTTTTAAAAATCTTTAGAATATTGATTATAATTCCAATACAAATTTCTTAGAAGAAATAAATTAGAAGTATTAGTTACTGAGTATTAAAAAATTTGAAGTTAATATTTTACTTGGATTAAATCAAGAGTCCCTAGGTGCTTAGGTAGAGTACCTTTTATTTGGCTTATCCAAAAGAACAATTTGCTCTACTGAGTTGTGGTTTTATAAAGTGTTCTTGAGAAAAAAAAATACATCACAGCTTGATAGTTACTATTAATTCATCTACTAAGCAGAGTATATATCTAATCATGACTATACTAAGACTATTTTACATTGTGATGAAAAGAAAACTGACTACTAGCATTCTATGAGGAACAAATCAGACTTCACGACTCATATGCTGCAGTAACATTTTTAAACAGTATTAGGTCAATTTCATGGATGCTTTGGCCTTCCAGTCTTGTACCTAGGCCAAAAGCACAGCCTCTGGAAGCAAATGTTGTCAGTCAGATGACAAGTCTAATATGCTACTAAAAGCAACCCCCCCCCCCCCCCGCCACAGTGGTTTTAGCACTCCTGGCCAGGTCCCGTGCCCTGTAGGACCAGTTTGATGGAGCAGGTATCCAGGGATGACCCTCTGGCCAGTCCCCATTGCCTCTTGGGGACTTTTCCCAAGATTTGTCTCTGGAGGAGCAGACTTATTAAACAACTTATCCAAGACTCTGACCTTGGCATACAGGAGTAGAACAGACATTCAGCCAGCTGATCAAAGTGTGCAACATATTTTACCAGAAAGTAAGGAAATCGCAGAGTACGACCATATTATGCGTAGTAAGGATGCAAGGATAGAGCTGCCCAATGTTCCCAGTAGTTCTGCTCGAAGTGTAAGGCCCAGTTTCCTCCTATGTCACATCCACAACTATTATAACCATTACAGAATCGTTTGTTGCTGTTTTGCTATGGTTGTTTAGTTTTTATTTCATCATCATAAACTTAACTCTGCAATCCAGCTAGACTTGGAGAGGAATAAGGAAAATATGGAACCCATGGAGCTGCAGCGAGAGCACAAAGATTGTAGGTATTTTGAGCAGAAGGGGGTAAAAGGGTGCCCTTCGGAGCTACAGAAGGAACGGTCTGGTAGTTAAGATAAAACACAAGTCAAATTTATGAGATTTGTCCACAGTCGGCAATGGTGATCTTCTTGCTGGTCTTGCCATTCCCGGACCCAGAGCGATCCATGGCGTCCACAGTATTCCTGCCTTCGCTCACCTTGCCGAAGACCACATGCCTGCCATCCGACCACTCAGGCTCGGCAGGAGGAGATGCAGCCCAAGGGCTTGCCATGCATGGTGATGTCGAAGAACACAGTGGCCTTGACCATGGCTGGGCAGCACACAAGGCTCCAGGGTGGCATCGTCTGCAAGGTCACCATTACAGAATCTCAACTTTGAGGGCCATCATGTTCCCAGTTGCTATTTATCCCTTACTTCTATTGGCCTGTCCCAAATTGGAAATGTTTTTCCTAGCACCTTTGATTTTAGAGGGATAACATCCTCTTCTTTGAGTGCCCCGGGCTCACAACGCAGCTTCAGAAAATTTCTAGAGACAGGAAATGGCCTGAACTATCAGTAAGTTACTCAGCACCATGTTCTAACTTTTATGCTGTTCCCTGTATCTCAGAGGCTAGAAGTCTGGGAGCTACATTCCCCAGACTTTTTGCTATCACAGTTCAGAGTGAGGTCCTGCAAGTAAGACACGCTCATAAGGCAAAAGAGAAGCCAAAGCCCAATGTGATGGTGGCAGGCAGGTGTGTAGGCTTTGGCAGATGGCCAATGGGAGGTTGCCAGGTGCTTCTGGGTACAGCAGGTAGCTGAGATCATCAGTGGTTCTTTCTTAATGTTGCTATCTTCCTAATTCTATAATGATGGTTTCAGTCCTTTTCAATTCTTTAGTAAGCCTCTAACTCTTGTATTAAATCACTTCCTTCGTGAAATATCTAAGGGTTTTCTGTTTTCCCAAACAAATCCTGGTTAGTGCAGAGTGCCTTAGTCATAACTCAGGTTCACTGTTGGTAGAAGGGCCAAAAGGATTTAATTGGGTTCCACAGGAGCAACTCTGGTACCAACAGTGGGCAACAGGCAAAGGTCCAAGAAATTAGATTGAGCTCAGTATCAGGGATGGCAACTGTCAGTGGGGACTCTGACGCTGAGCTGGGTATCAGAGGTAAGATCGCGGTCCCTGGCAGCAACAGAACCAACTTGCTTTGGACCTCACCTCAAAATCCAGTGTTGACATCTGAAATAGCCATGTGCTTCCTCTTTATACCAGGTACAAATTTGGCGCAAGCAAGATAAAGACTTGCACTAAATCGTGTGAACCAACACAGTGGTGCTGTGGTCTCCCAGCCGGTGATGCAGGAAAGATGGCCCACAGCTTTAAAAGTGCTGAGCAAGTCGCTAGAGACTGACAGCACTAGTGAAGATTTCCTGGAAGGTGAGAAAAGCACCTGGGAAAACGCTGCTCTAGTCTCTGACTCACTCATGTTAATTTTCTCAGAGTACGAGCTGTTGCTCAGAGAGGGCTGTGTCCTTTCCTCCCCGAGTTCCCCCACCTCCTTCAGCTTTGCATCCCTTGGAGAGTATATTCTCCTTCTTTGCTGTCTTTGAAGAATCACTGATCACATTCATCAAAGTTTCCCGTTAATTCATGGCTAGATAAAAGTGCTAAACAGAAACTCACTTAAACTTTCTGGAACTTGGCTTTCCCTTTCATTAAAGCACGATGATAATCCTATTATACCAGGTTTTTGTGAGAATTAAATGAAACATTATATGTATACGAGCTTTAGAATGTAAAAAAATTCACTGCAATCATATCCATACAAAAATGTCTACCAAATACTTCCTGGAGCATTCTGCAAAGCCATGCCCCAAACAAAGGAAGTAAAGGCCCTTAGAGCAGAAAAGGATTGCAAAGCATAACAAAAGCCAAAATTAAAAACAAAACTGTTTTGTTTCCTTAAAAATAATATCACCAGCCAAAATTGTTTGACTTTCAAAGTTGCAGCTTAGAGCATGCTCAAACAATTTCTAAAATGTGGAAACATTTGTGGAACTTGTGGGAAAACACAATTTCCAAAAGCTTTAGTCAGAACAAACCCACGAGAAAGAACAATGTCCACATCAGCGCAGACATACACATCAGAGCACACCCATCCCCAGCGCAGCCTGGCCCACCCAGAATGTAGGCCTGAGAGCACTTGGTGACAACACTGATCAATGGCATTTCATGGACATATCTTTCGAGAATGAGCTCAAGATTTCTCTAAACAGATGGAACTGCAGTTTGGAACACGGAGTCTCGGTTTGGGTTCCCCAAAAGTGGAGCCTGAGGCAAGGACATGAATGTACGTGGTTTATTTGGCAGGTGAGGCAGGGAATGGGGAAGACATCGATAGAGATGTGTTATCAAACAAGTCACTTCTGCGGGGCCTGGAGCTCCGTCCCACCAGGGAACGGAGGGAGACAGTGTGGAACATGCCTCGGAGTTGTCACAGTTAAGGAACTAGGAAGCTGGAGCAACCATCCAGCAAGTCCCCATCCATCACTTGGCCTGGGCTGCTTTCCTAGGCACTCACTCCCAGCACTTGCCATCATCAGGGGGGAGAGAAAAAAGCCCTCGGGTGCGGCCTTCCAGGTGCAGCGTGAATGCTGAGGGAAAACAAAGCCTTACCCAGCCCCAAATGTCCACGGAGTCACAGTTGAGAAACCCTGACTTAGACGATGAGAGTACTAAAGGTTAACAGGAAAAGCGAACGAGGCACATCACCTCGTAAAGGATGTTGCAGGCGGCTACTTTTGGGGTGGGGGAAGGGAGCCAAGCTAGAAGGATTTCACCAGGTTTTGTTAATTAGAAATTCCTCTCCTCGCCTTACATTTTAATAATACATAGAATCGATGTAAGGGGATTAAATCCATGGTCACACTACGGTACCACTGACCATTTCTGTTGCTGAGTTCTACACACGTTGTGTTGGGTGGATAAATGTCTGCACCATGGTGGGCTCTCCCAACCACACTCCCCCATCCCAATTGAGGTCTGGGTAGCCCCACATTTTCTTTAGCATATGCTGCTTATAAACAGTCTTGGAGGGTCCTCCTCCTACCTCTGTCCTTCTTAATTCTTCATTCCAATTTCTGCTTAAACCATCCGGGGGTCTCGAGCTTCCTCCCACAGAGGACTCAACCCGGTACTTCTGTTTGGGTGCCTCAGAGTCTTCATTCCATGACATTTCTTTTTCTCACATTCAAAGAGTTGGCTTAACAGAAGCCGAGGAATGTGGTGAAAATGCAGAAAAAGATCTGAATAAAATGCAGAGCAAAAATCCTAAAAATAAATTTCTTGTTTACAGCAAGCTCAAGTCTGGAGTAAAAAGTAAAATGAAACATATGTTAGAGACCTTTCAATAACGGGTCTCAGATCAAGAGGGACACGGAGAAAGACGCCATGGGAGGAGGGCTCTGAAAGTGACACTAGGTCTCATGAATTGTGACACGAAATTTATATCCATTTAAGTTACTGGCAGAATCAGAACCAAGCGGACAGACTCTAAATTACATGAGTGACAGAGAAAAATCCTCCCCTTTTATTTCTGAGTCTCCAAGAGACCAAAAAATTACCAAGTCTCACACTTATTAATCCGCAGCTGAGGTTTCAGAGGCCAAGTCAACAATGAGATCATAGGCAGAGTAATTTTTTCTTCCCCTCTGATAAACGAACATGATTGGTTTTACATGTTATTATATGGAATGTAAATACCTGATACATTTAATACATCGTTGCCATCTGGGCTGATGGCTAGTGATAACCACAACATGGCAATGAGGATAATGATGGCAAGGTGACGGTTAACAAGTGAGTGCTTACTGCGTCCCAGGAACTAGGAAAAACATTTATAAGTGTCATTGCTTCAGTCTCTTGATGCAACTGTAAGATACTATTATTATCCCATTTCACAGGGCAGAAACTGAGGCTTGGCATTTCAGAGTGAATAAGTGGCAGCTCTTGGAACGTATCCAGATCTGTCTGTGTAGCCCACAATCATACCATCTCTCTGGTAGTGGCATATTGGAAAGAGCCAGTATTACTTTGATGCACAATTTTAAAATACTAAATCTATCATTTTTAATGTAAGAATTAAATTATATGCCTCGAGGTGAGGAATTGGGGCTGGGCTTTCCTTCTAGGACATTCTCTTTAGGTATTGCCCACCACTCCTTTCTGCAAGAAGGGCAGCCTGGTAGACAGAAAAGGGGGTAGACTTTAATGCTAGATAGATTGGGTTTCAAATGCTTGCTTCCCAATTCTCTAGCTGTGTGAATTCAGGCAACTTAGTTACTATGGCAGGCACAATTCTAAATATGGCCCCCCAAGATTCCCATCCCCTGGTTAATCAATCAAACACTAATCTAGGTCCTGTTACAAAGGGATTTTGTAGATGTAATTAAAGTCCCAAGTCATTTAACCTTCAGATATGGAGATTATCTGGATGTACCCTTTAAAAGGCAGAAATCAGGGTGAAATAGGCAATAGGGATTAAAGAGCATACTTATCATGATGAGCACTGAGTAATGAATAGAATTGTTGAATCACTATACTGTACACCTGAAACGAATATAACACTGTGTGTTAACTATACTGGAATTTAAAAACAAAAAAACTTTAAAAAAAGGCAGAAGTCAGAGAGATGAGAAGCATGAGAAGGATCTGACATGCCATTTCTGGCTTTAAAGATGGAGAGACCATGAGCCAAGGAGTGCTGATGACCTCTCAAAGCTGAGAAAGAGCCCAAGCCAACAGCCAGCAAAGCAACAGAGACCTCAGTCCTACAGCCACAGGAACTGAGTTCTGCCAGCCACTGGAAGGAGCTCACCAGTGATTCTCCCCCAAGAGCCTCTAGTACAGAACAGTCACTAAGTTTTTAGTAATTTGTCACAAAGCAAGAGAAAACTAATATAGTTACCCTCTCTAAGTTGATTTTCTCAATAATCAAATAGAGGTAACCAAGCATACGTTGCAGCATTAGTGGGAGGATTAAAATGAGAATGTACTTCCTGTGCCTGGAACCTGGAATGTACCTGACACAGAGGAAGCAGTGAGTGTCACTAACAACTCCACAAGTCAAGGCTGAAAGGCAACTGCGCTTTATCTTTAACACAGGCAAGATGTAAAATAAGGGGACACCTGGGTGGCTCAGTCGGTTGAGCGTCTGCCTTCGGCTCGGGTCATGATCCCAGGGTCCTGGGATCGAGTCCCGCATCGGGCTCCCTGCTCCGCGGGGAGCCTGCTTCTCCCTCTGCCTCTGTCTCTCTCTCTGTCTCTCATGAATAAATAAATAAAATCTTTAAAAAAAAAAAAAGATGTAAAATGAGCATAAAACCACAAACTAAATACAAATTTGAATTAAGCTACGATAAAGTAGAAATCAAGTCAAAATGAACATGCACTCTACAAAGCTTGCAGAGGAAGCTACTAACTTATGAAATCAGTTCCAAGAGCTTATTTTTAGGCCAATAGTTTGGAACTAGGTAGGCATTCTCCCAGAAGAGCAATACTAAGACCCAGTGCTGAGGGCTCAAGTCCACTAAAACCCCAGTAACTTATTAGGTGCCTAACTGTCTTCGGGAGAACCCAATCATAACAGGTAACAAGCTTTCTTTGAGGAAAAAAAATCCTTTTCATTGATAGCACAATTTTACTCTGAAAGGAACTTACATCTATTTTGCAATTTTAACCCACATAGCAACATTTGAGACAAGCACACAGCGAGGAAGAAATAGCAAGCTGATGACAAAGAATTTATGCTAAGCCAGGAGTCCACGTTCCTCTGAACCCCCGCTGCAGCTAGGATGGGGCCATATGATCGAGTCCTGGTCAACAGAGTGCTGCGTGTCACTTCCAGGTCAGGATCATGGGATGTGCCCCATCCTCATGCCATTCCGTGGAGCACACAGACTGAACGTGGAGGTGGCACAAGATGGAAGAAACCTGAGTCCTTGAATGTCCACATGGAAGTCTGCCCTTCAAACACCTGATGTCATTCCAATGCTAACCAAAAAATTAACTTTTAATGTGTTAAGCCACGGAAACATTCAGATTGTTCCAGCAATTAGCTTTGTGTGGCAGCACTTAGCCTGCCCAAGTAGAGACACTTGAACCTTAATGTGAGGTGCTGCCATCACCAAGACCTAAAACATATCGAACCAGCTTAGCGATGAGCTCACAGGCAGAGAGGAAACAGTAGTGGTTGGAAAGACAGGTGACATGCTATGGCTGCAGTGGGACACTTGCTAAAATCTTTACCTGTGATGACCTGGAAGGCAGACCCAGCACCTTTAGAGTTGAACTGTCAGCACATGTTGGCTACTCCTGACTGCATTCGGAGCAAGGGACTGCAACGAAAAAGGGGGAGCCTGGGAGAGAATTTCAATTCTGTCAGCAGAAATGAAAGGAACAGGGATTCCAGACTTGGAGCCTAAAAGGTTGGAGAAGCTTACTCTTCTAGATGCCCAACTACGTAAAATAAAGAAAGGCTTGGAACATCAGTGTGTGCTGGCCTCCACTGGCCAACTGACTTTATTTTTTTTTTAAGATTTTATTTATTTATTTATTTGAGAGTGAGTGAGTGAGAGAGAGGGGAGAGAGAGAGAGAGCACGAGCAGGGGGAGGGTCAGAAGGAGAGGGAGAGGCAGGCTCCCCGCTGAGCAGGGAGCCCGCCGCGGGACTCCATCTCAGGACTCCAGGATCATGACCCGAGCCAAAGGCAGACACTTAACCAACTGAGCCACCCAGGCACCCTGGCCAACTGACTTCAGAGGCTCACATCGCTGTGGCCAGTTAACGGATGCGGTTCAGAGTGGTTACATTTTTGCCTGAGATCACGTGCCTTTTTGAAGCGACAGATCCAGAATTCGAACTCATATCTTGCGAATCTGACTTCAACCTTCTTTCAGTTTATTTTGCAGCCAAATGCTGCAGTAAATTATAATTTTTAAAAATATGTTGATGGTTCAGGAGCTAAACAACAGTGCATTTCCTTGGGAACAAAATAAACTTTGCATGCTTTTTATGGGAACCAGGAGGTGAAATCAGTGCTTTGATTTCCCTAAAATGGGATCCCTGCATTGTTTTCACTTAGAACTCCTTGTTCTCCTTTTTTTCTACTGACAAAATGAGACTGGCCTCTGTAAGGGCATTACTGTCATTTTATTAAAAATTACATTTGAGAATCTGCCTTTTTGTTGGCAGTGACTATGGCATATATTTATATACACTATTGATCTGACCACTGTTCACAGTGGAAGCTTAATAAATACTTATGGTTATGTAACTCTGAGAGAAAAAGCACTGAATAGCACAAGGCACGCGCTAGAATTGCCTGTGGCTTATTCCCACAGCTAGATGGTGAGCTCCTGCAGGGAAGAGCTGACTTTATTTCCTCTTTTGTGACTAGCTTTAGAGCAACAGCAAGCGTAAAGAAGTACACAATAGCTAAGTGCTTATGGAACAATTAAAAAGCATGGATATTTTAAGTGAGATAGAAATAAACATACAATGTCAGATCGAGAAGTGTCTTAATTTGGGTTCCCCCAGAAGCAGACGCTGAAGCAAAGACTCACGGACAAATAGTTTATTTAGGAAGAGTATTAGTTTCATGTTGCTGCTGTGACAAATTACCACAAATTTAGCAGCTCAAAACAACACAAATTTATTGTCTTAGAGTTCCAGAGGTCAAAAGTGCAAAATGGGTCACACTGGGCTAGAATCAAGGTGTTGGCAGGGCTGCGTTCCTTTTAAGAGACTTTAGGGGGAACCCATTTCCTTGCCTTTTGCAGCTTCTAGAAGCCACCTGCATTTCCTGGTTTGCGGCCCCTTCCTCCACCTTCAAAGGCAGCACTGTAGCATCTTCCAGTCTCTGACTCTTTTCTGTCATCACATCTTCTTTCCTGAGTCGGACTGCCCTGCCTCCCTTTGTCACCTGTAAGGACCCTAGCGATTATACCGGACCCACCTGAATAATCCAGGCTCATCGCTCCAGCTTGAGATTCTTAACTGAATCCACATGTGTCAAGTCCCTTTTGCCATGTAAGGCAGCATAGCCACGGGGCTGTGTATAGGACATGGACATCTCTTAGGAGCCAATATTCTGCCCACCACAGGAGGTGACACCAGAAAACACTGGTAGGGGAGTGAAGAAGTGAGACAGAGAAGGGAAAGAAGTCAGTAAATGTGAGTTAACAAGGCAGCCATCACCAAGGGCAACTGGGATTCGGTCCTGCAGGGAGACTCTGCGAGGCACGGCTGATATGCTTCAGTACTATCAGAAGGGGGGTGACCGCCCATCACTTGTCCATCTATCACCATGTGAGGGCTGCTCCCACGGTCACTAACTCTGACACGACCAGCTTTCCCTGTGATGGCACTAGGCACTCGTGGCCAGAGAGAAAGCGCTGGGAAGAAAACTGCAGGTGTTCTTCCCAAGCACTCACCATCAGGAAGAAGGGGCTTCTGGAATCATCTTATCTGACCATATTCCCTTTTCAGAAGAGCAGAGGCACAGAAGGGAATGGCTCAAGATCACGTGACCAAAGAAAAGCACTGATGGCCGCTTCCATTTGGTTAGTATCTCAGGCTATTACGTGTCGGGCACTGTACCAAGGGCTTGACATGTGCTTCCACATTTAATCTTCCTAGTCACCCTTATGATGTGAGTATAAATACTGTCCTAACAAACTTAGCCAAGATTACACACCTAGGAGTAGTGTTAGATGTAGTAAGTGGCTGTTTGGTAAAACAGAAGTCTACGGAGCCTGGGTTGGCAAACTACAGCTTGCAGGCCAAATCCAGCCAGCCTTCCATTTTTGTACAGCTCATGAGCTAAGAACTAAATGCATTATTCCAGTTGTAGTCTCGACCCACCTAAAGTACAGCAAGACTACCACCTCCCTAATTCTGGATGTAATACTTCTATTAATGCAATCCAAGAAAACTTTTATTTTTTAGAAACTGCCTCAGTAAGTGAGCTTACATTGCCAGCTGATTCTTAATTAAAACACATAAACATAATTTTAAGTTGTATCCCCTCTATCCAGGATTTATACAGGCGGTTTTTCTGCATTTACCTTTAAGAATTTTTATTGATCCTTGTTACAATCCATTTTGTTAGATCCAATTCATTTTGTTATTTCTACCTCTCAACCTCTCTTCTCAGCTCTACAGCTACCTATGAGGCACCTCGACTTGAATGGCTCCCCAGCACTGAAAACCACAGAGCCAAAACGGAGCTCGTCCTTCTTCCACCCACGCCTGCATGGCCTACAACCGTCTGAAGGCTGCCCGTATCATGGGCATCACCTCGAGGGGACACTATGTTCTAATGTCTGGCATGTTCTCTAGCGTGTATGAGTGAGCTCACTAAGTTTCCAAGGATAAAAAGGAAAGAAGGGAAGGAGAAGAGGGACGGGAAGCAAGGGAAGGAGAACAGGGCATTTTTATACTTTGTAAAGAATAGTAAAGGAGTGGAGGTTCAGTATGAAAAAGATGTAAGGGCAGCACTGCAGTGCTCAGGGCAGAGTGGACCCCGGGGTCCCAGCGGGCAGGCACGGACACCCCATACCTCTAGTCTCCTAATGCCAGCCAGTGAAAAACAAGGTGGAGATTCCACCATCTCAATAACAAGTGGAGGGTCATCACTTCAACTCTGTGCATGTGGAGGATATTTTTTGCTTCCATGATCAAAGATGCTGCCTTTATTCAAGGGGACTTTCCTTAGAGAAGTATCTGGACAAGCATGGGCCCACTTGGAGAAAGTCAACAATTTCAAGGACAGATTATGAAGCATCTCTACTTGCCTTGTGAACTAAGAAATAAAGAAAAGATTACAATTCCTTAGCCTCACAGTGTTATCTGTATGGTAATACTACAGTATTACTCTATTATAACTTTATAAATTAACTTTATTACTTAAGCTAAATTTAAAAATTACAGTCACATGACTTTAGAGTAAACATTTTCCAATTTCATCAATATGTGTACAATAACTGTTAATTATTTCAAGTCCCAGAAATACGATGTTGATTCAGGAACTCGAGAAATGAACCCATCTCCCATCATCCCCCTCATGTTAGCATACGGCAAATTCCCTCAGGGCCACTTATCTGGGGACAGAGATCTTCAGCCTGCCTAACTTCCCCCAACCTACAAACCAGAAAATTCCCAGGGCTTCCAGCTGCCCAAAAGGTATCTCTAAATGAATTATTATAATTCTTCACAGCTTGTGGGTTTAGCTGTATTTTCAGAGAGAAATCTCAAATTCCGAAGGAGATGACTTCATCTGCGCAAATATTTTACTGTAAAAGGTACGAGACTCAGCCCTTATGAAAGTCTCATTCAAAACTGCGTCAGGAGACAAAATCTCACCCAAGGAGGGGCAGAAGAGAAGATGCTGACAGGTCCATTATGAGCTCTAACCATGTATGTGCATCCCCAGAGAAATCATTTCTGGCCTCATATTTTCCATTTTAATGTCTCAACAGCAGAACATAAAGCACCTCCAAATTATACCAGCAGCCACTGCCACTAGGCTTAGCTACGGCCAGCATTCATTAAAGGCCAGAAACTTCCCTTCAGAAATGAAATAATATGTCCTGGAGGGTAGGTGAGGAAACTGTAAGAGTGATGGCAACCAAAAAAAGCAACTAATTTGAACAAACTCCTGGGTGTTCACAATTAACCTCATTAAATTGCGTTTTTTATTTCCACCCTCTTTTCAGAACTTGTGTTTCCTACGGATCTTTCACACTGCAGGGGAAATTAAGCCCCTGGAAATAATATAACTTTGTTTTATACTTAAGTGGGGTCAATGGACAGCAGCACTACCTGGGAGCTACTGGGAAATGCAGACTCTCAGGTCCCACACTGAACCTACTGAAGCAGAATCTGCATTTTAACCAGGGCCCCAGGGGACCTATGTGCACAGAGGGGTGAGCAGCACTGACCCACCAGAGAGTAGCTCAATAATAATGACCAGTGTTGCAACTTCAGCAGTTAAAAAGACAACCCAATTTTTTTTTTGAGAGAGAGATTTTATTTATTTATTTGAGAGAGTGAGAGAGAGAGTGAATGAGTGCGCAGGAGTGCAAGTTGGGGGAGGAGCAGAGGGAAAGGGAGAGAGAATCCCAAGCAGACCTGGCACTGAGCACGGAGCCCAATCAAGGCTTAATCTCATGACCCTGAGATCATGACCTGAGCCGAAATCAAGAGTCAGCCGCCCAACCGACTGAGCCACCGAGGTGCCCCAAAAAGACAACCCAATTTAAACATGGGATCTGAAGAGACATTTTCCCAAAGAAGATATACAAATGACCAATAAGCACATGAAAAGATGCTCGGAGTCATTGCTCATTAAGGAAATTAAAGTCAAAACCACAATGAGACACCACTTCATACCTAATAGGATGGCTATAATAAAAAAGCCAGACAATGACAAGTGTTGACAAGGAGGTGGTGAAACTGGAACCCTCACACGCTGCTGGTGGGAATGGAAAATGGCGCAGCCACTTTGGAAAACGGTCTGACAGTTCCTCATATGGCATATGAGCCAACAATTCTGCATCTAGGTACCTACCCAAGAGAACCAAACTCAGATGCCCATGCAAAAACTTGTACATGAATGTTCATTGCAGCATTATTCCTATTAGTCAAAAGGTAAAAATAGCCTGGGGCATCCAACTCTTGGTTTTGGCTCTGGTGGTGATCTCGGGGTAATGGGATATAGCCCTGCGTCAGGCTCTATGCTCAGCAGTGGGTCTGCTTGGGATTCTCTCTCTCTCCCTCCCTCCCTCTCCCTCTGCCCCCACTCAAATAATAAATAAATAAATCAGAGAGGGAGACAGACCATGAGAGACTATGGATCCCGGGAAATAAACTGAGGGTTTCAGAGGGGAGGAGGTCGGGGGATGGGGTAGCAGGG
Source organism: Mirounga angustirostris (assembly GCF_029215605.1). Classification (NCBI taxonomy): domain Eukaryota; kingdom Metazoa; phylum Chordata; class Mammalia; order Carnivora; family Phocidae; genus Mirounga; species Mirounga angustirostris. Next base: position 8,295,512 of record NW_026991719.1, read on the forward strand.
TGACAGGTATTAAGGAGGGCATGTATTGTGATGAGCACTAGGTGTTATACGTAACTAATGAACCACTGAACACTACATCAAAAACTAATGATGTACTATACAGTGGCTAACTGAACATAATAAAAAAATAATAATAAATATTTAAAAATTAAAAAAAAAACACCTTTTTTTAGAAAACAGGTAAAAACAGCCTCATATCTCCATCAGCTGATGAATGGATAACCAAAATGTGTTCTAGGGACACCTGGGTGGCTCAGTCGGTCAAGCATCTGCCTTCGGCTCAGGTCATGATCTCAGGGTCCTGGGATGGAGCCCCGCGTCAGGCTCCCTGCTCCGCGGGGAGCCTGCTTCTCCCTCTGCCTGCCGCTCCCCCTGCTTTTGCTCTCTCTGACAAATAAATAAAATCTTTTAAAAAATAAACTAAATAAAATAAAATAACATTTGAAACACCTTAAAAATATTTCATGTTTTTTAAAAAAAGTGTTTTATCCAGACAGTGGAATATTAGTCAGGCATAAAAAGGAATGATGTATTGATGCATGCTACAGCACAAATGGAGCCTGAAAACATTAAACTACATGAAAGAAGCCATTCACCAAAGACTAAATATTGTATAATTCCATTTATTTGAAAGGTCCAGAACAGGCAAAAGCATAGAGACAGAAAGTAAATTAATGGTTGCTTAGGGCTAACAAGAAGGATGGGGTGTGTGTGGAGAGAGGTGAGAGCTAAAAAGTGTGAGGTTTCTTTTTGAAGTGACCAAAATGCTCTCAAACTGACTGGCGTGATGGTTGTACACATCTGTGAATACTGTGGATATACTAAAAACTGCTGAAGTTTTTTTTTTTTTTAAATAAAAGGCAGTGAACTCTTCTGTCATCAGACTTTCACATATGACATGCTGCCCAGCTGGAGATATGATGACCTGCAGACTAGAACAAAGATCACGGATAATAAATGCTTTGTGCTAAATGACACATCACGGATGGGGCACTTCCTGTGTGTCAGGTCCTATGTTGGTCCTGAACAGGGATTTTCCCTTAAAAATTCTCCCCGCATCTCTAGGATTTAATTACTATCATCATCACCATTTTACAGATGAGAAAACTGAGGCATTGGAAACATATCCAAGGTCAACTGGCTGGTGAGCAGTGGTGAAGCTCAGATTTGAACCCAGGGAGTCTGGGAGCAGAGGCCGCACACCATCTCTGTCTCCATCTTGAGTCCCCCTGTAAGCTGCTTCAGCTCATTGCTAGCTCTCTGAGCCAACACGCAGGTGGCAGAAGAGCCCCATGGGGAGCAGTGAGAGGTGGGAGTTACCCCTTGCTTCTCAACCCATATTCTGCAAGCCCCACTGCTTGTTGACTATTGGTGACCAATGCCGAATGACTTTTCTCTTTGTATCAGTAGACAGATTGGCTTATCCTGATAACCAGCTTCAACCTCATCCTTCTGAGTTTTCCAAAACGCAAAATATTTTGGAAAAATCAGCCAGCCTTTTTTTTTTTTTATTGGAAATACACCTCGTCAAATAAAACTGCCTATTTTCAGGAATGCCCTGAATGAGTAAAGGACTAGTCAAATTCCACATGGGATGTGTTTCCATGAGTCATATATAAGAAAAAATATTTCATGTGCGATCATAAGACAATGGTGTCTGTAACAGAACTGCCAAATCAACAAGTCCAATTTGATTATCTAAAATCACAGCTAACACATATATAATACTTACTGTGCCCCGGGTACTATTTCAAGTGCTTTCTATTTACTCATTTAATAGCCACAAAAACCCATAAGGCATCTTAATACTCTCATTCTAAAAATGATGAAACTGAGAAATATGGTTTTGGCAGCCGGTTAATGGCAGAGCTGGGGTGTGACACCAGACGATTCATACCCTGAAGTACTACAGCCTACTAACTGCTCCTGACAATTGATGGAAGAAAAAGTGAGAGTCTCTGCAACTTGAGATCACTGGGCAAAGACGAATGCAACACACTGAAATCAACTAAATTTCCTGGTTGCAATAACTTCCACAAGCTCGGAAAAGAGTTTTGTCAGCAAGTGACGGTTATGGCAACTTAGGTGAATTTGAACAGGTTGTTTAAACATACAAAATAAGCCAGAAGGCTACTCAGTGTTAGACACCAGATGAATTACCAGGAAAAACATGGTCTACCCAGCCAAGAAGTCATTTCTCTCTAAGATCAAATCCTATTGCTCATGTCTGCATGGAATGGAATTACTCAGAAAAAAAGCAAACAGTATAGCCAACTAGTCTATTTGTATCCCCTACTATAATTTCAAACAACTTCATGGTTCATTAGATATTTTTTGGCATACTCAGTAAGTATTTTTTAATGGAGAATGATCACAAAGCTTTAAAGTAAATTAAAAACTCCATAATAATCAATCATGATGAAGTAGGCTTTATCCCTGGGATTCAAGGAGGTTCAACATTAGGACAGCTATTGATGGAATTCTCTATGTGTTTACATCAAAGGAGGAGGAAAATAACACTATCATGTCAACAGATGCTAAAATATGTTTTGCAAAATTTCAAAGGCTTGCACATTAAAGAAAAATACAACTATTAATAAATCAGGATAGAAAGAACTGCTTCACCTTGGTCAAGGGTATCTACCAGAAAGTGACAGAAATCATCCTTGTTTAACAGTGGAAACTGAGGGGCACCTGGGTGGCTCAGTCGTTAAGCGTCTGCCTTCGGCTCAGGTCATGATCCCAGGGTCCTGGGATCGAGCCCCACATCGGGCTCCCTGCTCTGCGGGAAGCCTGCTTCTCCCTCTCCCACTCCCCCTGCTTGTGTTCCCTCTCTCGCTGTGTCTCTCTCTGTCAAATAAATAAATAAAATCTTAAAAAAAAACAAAACAAAAACAGTGGAAACTGAGAAGTGGCCCCATTATACTCAGGAGCAAGGCAAACATGCCCACATTCAACATCGTAGCAGAAGATTCCATCAATATATATGACAAGAAGATACAAAGAAACCTTAGATAAAAAATACAATCCCAAACTATTGTTATTGGAAGATAAATGACTTCCTCTCTACAAATCCAACCATGTTAATTTAAAATTTATTAGAACTAATACAAAAGCAATAAGGTCACCAGATATAAGACCAACATACAAGTTAATAGAGTTCCTATATGCCAACAAGAACCAAATTGAAAACATAACGGAAAAATAGATTTCATCCAGAAAAGCAAAGCAACTATGGAAGGAACAAAAATAAATCTGTAAAGTTGTAAGGAATAAAATTGACAAGAAATGTTCCAGGTCTATAGGAGAATTTTGCAAAACTGAAAATCTGCTAATTGCAGGTACTACTCTGATGAATAATTATCATCAAAGAGGAGTACATCAGCTATTAAAACCTCGTAAGGGGGGGATGCTGGATTATTCACTTTGGCTGCCCAGATCTAATTTGCCAAGTAATTGATATTTTGCCGGTGTGGCTCGTGTGGCCAGCCAAAAGCAGACCCCTGCCCTTGGACATTTCTGCTCCGCCTCTTGAGTGTTTATCAGCCCCTTAGAGAGTAGAAGGCCCCACTGATACCTTCCTGAGCAGCATTCTGTCATATCCCGCATGGTGCCTTGAGGAGGAAGGTCTGCACACAGGCTGCTGGGTGTTGGAGCATTGTGAATTGCCTTACTATTTCAAGGAATATCAATAACTTCACTTATTGCATAAGAGCCCACCCAGGTCTCATCTATTCAGGCCATTCTGCTGTCAAAACTGCTTTGTGGTGCTGATCCTTTGTGTGCATAGTTCTAAAACATCACGACTGTAATAACTGCGGATGTAATGGAAAGGTATGAAACTGCATACATTTTAAAGCAATACGCTTGGGAATCCACATGAAGAACGCATGCATGTCAAAGAGAGGAGGACTAGATAAGAATCTGTGAGGTAACTGCAGGCACAGAGGGCAACCTGAAAGAAGACCCTAGGTCAAGATTGATTAAAAGGTTCCGAGAGCCACAGCCAGCACTAAAGAATACTGAGCTTGGCAGGGAGGATGGGCCATCCGAATGCAGTTACAAGCATAAGTAATGGCATGGTTCTGAGGCATCAGTTCCCAATCACTTAAAACAGGAAACAAATCTGGGGTGTTTGCTCTCTTCAAGAAAAGATTGTGCTGTGACTATCCCATGGGGTCAGTCCTGGGAAGAGACTAGGAATAACTATGGCAGGGCACGTGCGTTGTTGAGGGGCTACAGGAGCGAGTCTTTCAGCAGAAACGGATTTCCTGAAAATATGAACTCCTTATATGCTGCAAGATAGAGAACACCATAAAAATCTATGGGTCACAGGATTCGTCATCCCCACCAAAAGAGCAAATGGAAAAGAGGTGACTTTAACAGAATTAATCCTTATAGGACCATGACTTTCAGTAGCATGATGTTTTCTATTTCTTTAACCTTTCTCCCTGATTTCCAAAGTGATATGTATTCACTGTAGAAATAATTGCCATTTTTCATTGTTAAAAACAGAAGTGTGATTTTTACAGATGCGTTTTGCCACTTATGGAATTACCCTTGAGATGTTCAGAGTTTGAGGTAGACACACCTATTACCCAGGTCCCAAGCTCTGGCCTTCCATCTCAGTTACTCGACATTCTTAAAGGAATCTGAAAAGCCCTCACTTCTGAGATGATCCAACATTTTGATAATTACAGGCTTGGTTTATTAGGTAGATTTTTAAAGCTCTCTGAGCCACCATTTCCTGATCTACAAATGTAATCATCACTTCCCGTGATTATTGTGAGTTTAAGAGAGTGTACCCACTTGGTAAAATGGTTTGCCAGTTCCTCAAAAATTTAAACATAGAGTTACCATATGACCCAGCAATTCTACTCCTCGGTGTACACCCAAGAGAAGTGAAAAACTTATGTCCACACAAAGACTTGTACATGAACATTCACAGCAGCACTGGTCAAAAAAGTGAACCACTGCATGTGGCATGGGCTGAAAAAGTGAAACAACCCAACTGTCTGTCAAATGATGATTGGATAAACAGAGTGCGGTCTATCCAGGCAGAGGAAGGTTATTCAGCAACCAAAGGAAAAGAAGTCCCAACACACACTACAACATGGATGAATCCTGGAAGCATCATGCTAAGTGAAAGCAGTCAGTCACGAAAAGATGACATACTGTAGGATTCCATCGATCTGAAATGTCCAGAATAAGCTAAAATCCAGAGAGATGGAAAGTAGATTCGTGGTTTCCTCAGGCTGGGGAGGACGGGAGGAAGGAGTGGCTGCTGAAAGACAGAGGGTTTCTTGTGGGGGTGATGAAAATGTTCCAAAATTAGATAGTGATGATAGTTGCACAACTTGTAAATAAACTAAAACCCCCCTACCCTGATCTGGACACCTTAAAAGGGTGAATTTTTGGTATATCAATTGTATATCAATAAAGCTGTTATTAAAAAATAATCTTGTATTCTGTCTTGTATTCTGTGATCCTGTTGTCAATATCTGCACGTAGGAAAATGAGATACAGTCATTTGGTTTGTTCTCCCATGCTTTTAAATAATGAAGAACTTTATAACCATTTGTACAGCTTCTTATGCATGGATGTCATGCAGAAAACTGCATAGAAAAAGACACACTATGTTTCTAGGAGTTTGTGAGTAGATTAAACTATTTTAAAAAACTGAGAAAATATACTTATTTGGAAAGGCTGCCTTTGAGAAGTATTTCAGCAAGCTCTTCTTGTTTTCTATAAAAACAGGGAGCTTTTCCGAGTGAAGGGAAAAAAGGTGTTTAGTTACTATCTGTAGAAATGCTGAGTCCGAAGAAAATTATCTAATGAGGAACCAGACAGGCTGGTTTGGAAGGGGAAGGTTGATACATGAGAGTGACAAAATCCAGACCAACCCACTCATGTGGTGATGTCTCATTAAGAGACTTGCAGGAGAAAATTTACCTCACTGCAAACCCTTTTGCCCTCACGTCCCCAGTCCCTGTTGATCTGTGTGACCTGTCCATTTACCGCTAGCTTATGAGACTCCAGTACCTCAGCACGAAGCTCAATGATGAGACACATTCAAAATGCCCCCATCAAAATCTTAAAAAGTGGGGTGCCTGGGTGGTTCAGTTGTTAAGGGTCTGCCTTCAGCTCAGGTCATGATCCCAAGGTCCTGGGATCGAGCCCCGCATCGGGCTCCCTGCTCAGCAGGAAGCCTGCTTCTCCCTCTCCCACTCCCCTGGCTTGTGTTCCCTCCTCTCTCGCTGTGTCACTCTCTGCCAAATAAATAAAATCTTTTTTAAAAAATCTAAAAAAGTAATTAGTCAGCTGCTGTTGAGAAGGTGAAAGAAAGACAAGACTCATTAGGCATGCTTTCAAGAACCATCCTTATTTTTGAAGAAAAAGAGGGGTAAGACAGGAAAGAATGAGAGGGCAGGGTGAAGACACAGTAAGCAAAGACACAAATTATATAAGCTTTCTGTGCCCTGAGGTTTCTATGGAACTGAATGGGGATCAGATATTTTTAAAATGTACTACAATGATAACAAAGAAGTTAAAAAAATCCATTCAGATTTGAGAAAAATTTAGATCACAACTCTACAAACATAGAGTCTCCCAGAGGACCGTTACTATATTATAATTCTTTGCAAGGATGTAGAGAAACTGGAACCCTCATACATTGATGGACTGTAAAATGGTCCAGGAGCTTTGCAAAACATTCAGGCAGTTCCTCAAAAACTTAAGCATAGAGTTAGTGCATGACCCAGCAATTCCACTCTTAGGTATCGACCCAAGAGAACTGGCCAAACAAAGACTTGTACGTGAGTGTTCATAACAGCCTTATTCACAACAGTCCAAAAGGTGGATACAACCCAAATGTCCCCCAAGTGATGAATCAACAAAAGGTGGTGTATCCGAACAGCAGAGTATTATTCAGCAATAAAAAGAAATAAAGAATTGATACAAGATGCAACACAGCTGAACCTCAAAAACATTAGCCTAAACTAAGGCAGATGCAAGAGACCACATATTTTATGATACCATTTATACGAAATGCCTATAATGGATAAATCTATAGAGATGGAAAGTAGATTAGTGGTTGCCAGGAGCTAGGATGAAGGAAAATGAGGATTAATGCCATTTAAATGGGTCTGTTCGGGGTAGCAAAACAGTTCTAAGACCAATTTGTAGTGCTGGATGGACAACTTAGCAAATTTATGAAGAATTCATTGGAATATATACTTGAAAGGGTGAACTATATGATAAGCAAAATATGCCTCAATAAATTGTTTTTAATTCATAGAAAAAGACTGATGGTGGGTGCCTTAGGGGTGGAGAATGGTGTGTGATTTCTTTTTTGTTCTTTTTTGTTGTTGTTTTTACACTTGACAGTGATTTGCAAATTCTCTACATGAGCAAATTCTTATACTAGGTTCCCCAGAAGTAGACTGAGGTGAAGAATTGTAGGAAAGTGATTCAGGGGTGCCTGGGTGACTCAGTCGGTTAAGCGTCTGCCTTCGGCTCAGGTCATGATCCCAGGGTCCTGGGATCGAGCCCTGTGTCAGGCTCTCCGCCCGGTGGGAAGTCTGCTTCTATCTCTGTCGCACCGCCCACTCACTCTCTCTCTCTCTCTCAAATAAATACATAAAATCTTAAAAGAAAAAAAAAAGTGATTCATAAGAATTCCCAGGATGAACCTGAAGCAAAGTGGGAAAGTGAGACCAGGAAAGTAAAGATGCCAAGGAAAGATGTAGTATCAGGCAAAGATCCCAGGAAGGTTAACTATGGCTCAATCCACAGGGGTGGAGGGAGCTGGGGAGACAGTGTGGGATCCACATCTGTCATCTGATAAGGAAGCTGGAATATTTATCACACACACATGGCACCACGACACCAATCAGTCATTGGCTGTCACCCCCATACCGCATCCACCCTCCAGGAGGAGTAAGTTCCCAGGTATGTGTGGGAATTTATGGTGCGCGCGCTAAGCGGTGGGACCCACAGCCTAGGGCTGGTCCTCCGAAACAGCAGACACGGGTCCTGGCTGTTGCGAGTGAATGCACCCAAGAGCTGGTGTGCACAATAAATGAAACGAGAATGCCAGAGAAGATGGATGGAGCCCTGGCAGGATCTGCAACAAGAATGTTTTGATTACATAGGCAGAAAAAAGCAAAATACTTTAGGAAAAAATGCAAAGCTATTCATGGTATATAATATCTACAAAATAGAGTATATTAGTGACATAAACCACATGTACATAATAATAAAGGTTTGATGGCATTTCTGAGACATTCTACAACATGTAGAGGAAAGCCGAAAAAGATAGGGTTGCTGCTTTCTTTGAAGTAGTGAGAATTAAGATCCAAAATGGCACAGGACGCAAGGAGTCATTAGCTCAAGGGAAACTGTCAGTGGAGGGGGCTTCACTATAGGAGAAGCGTGGCTTGAAGGCCCTCTGGCAAATTTCTGGCTGGGTAGAAGATGGTCCCCACTGCCAACCAGCATTCTGTTAGAGCATATTTGCATCTTTAATTTTTTTTTAATTTTATTTATTTATTTGAGAGAGAGAGAATGAGAGGGAGCGAGAGGGAGAAGCAGGCTCCCCGCTGAGCAGGGAGCCCGATGTGGGACTTGATCCCAGGACCCTGGGATCATGACCTGAGCCAAAGGCAGACGCTTCACCGACTGAGCCACCCAGGCACCCCTGCACCTTTAATTCTTGTCAGACTCTGGAAGGGATGTCTCTAAGTACAAAAGTTTGGCATGCAAAATAACTTTACTGTCTGGGATCTAAGGAGGTGTAATCGATAAATTTCACTGGCTAGTTGTTTTCTCAAAGTTTATTTCCTTAGGATTAGCAATGAATGACTGGTCCTCTGATTAGATCTGGCAATGCTGCAGATACCTTGAACTAACCTGGAAACACAAAAATGTCTTCAGAAAACATCAGAATAGACATTCCCACAACCATCCATGTTTTTTTCACATTATTGCTCAGGAACATTGTGACCACTGGAGTGTTTGTGTGTCCTCTAACCCTCTAAAGTTGATTGTTCCTGCAACACCTCCTGTTCCCATGATTATTACAGCAGGAGTAGAAATGTGAACTTTGGCACTTACAGAGTGGCCTGCAGAATTATCCAAAGCCCAGACAGGGGAAAAAAATCAGTGAGAAGAAGCTAACTGGAAAGGCTACATACTATATGATTCCAACTACACAATCTGGAAAAGGCACAACTATGGAGACAGGAGAAAGGTCAGTGGATGTGGGGGTTAAGGAGGGTGGGGGTGGCAGGGATGAATAAGAGAAACTACTCTGTATGACACTACAATGGTGGATACACAGCATTACGCATTTTTCCAAAGCCATAGAACATACAACACCAAGAGTGAACCCTAATGTAAACTGTGGACTCTGGGTGATGATGATGATGTGTCAGTGTAGGCTCATCGGTGGTAACAAATGTCCCACTCTGATGGGGCGGGGGTCGACAGTGGAGGAGGCTATGCACTCATGCATGGAGGCAGCGGGCATATGCGAAATCTCTGTACCTCCCCCTCAATTGTGTTGTAAACCTAAAACTGCTCTAAAAAATAAAGTCTCTTTAAAGAAAAAAAGCAGTAAGCAGAAAAAATGGTCCTCTTAGCTCTCAGCAGCTATTCATTCACTCTGCCCTATCTACGTGGGGCCTTGGCCAAGGCCAGCTAGGTAAATGGCAGGGCCCAGAAATGGAAATGCAGGGCTCCTTGTTCAAACGTTATTAAGAATTCCAAGATGGTGACAACAAAGCCTTAAACCCAGCGGGGGTCCCTCTAAACACCAGGCCCTGTGTGACTGCACAGGTCACATGCCAGTGAAGCAGCCTGGCCTTAGCAAGTGGTTGCCACTCTCCCACTCAAAGCACTTAGGAGCCCCTGTAAACAATGAGGAAGAAGTCCCAAGTCCTAACAGGTTTCACTTGCCCTTTGAGATCGACCCACCTCTCTTCAGCCGCACCCCACTCTCTGTATTCTAGTCACCTAGAGCTTCTTCAGTTTCTTGAATTTTCCGTGCTGTCCTGGCCACAGCATCTTTGCATGTATTTCCTTTACCCAGACTGTAACTCCCCCCGTTTTTCATCACTGTAACTGCTATTGATCCTGAAAGTCTCAGTTAAGCAAAGAAGTGACAGCTGGGGCACCTGGGGGGCTCTTTTGGTGGTTGAGTGTCCGACTCTTGGTTTCGGCTCAGGTCATGATCTCAGGGTCGTGGGATAGAGCCCCATGTCCGGCTCCATGCTCAGCGGGGAGCCTGCTTCTCCCTCTCCCTCTGCCGCACCCCCTGCTTGTGCTCTCTTTCTCGCTCACTCTCTCAAATAAATAAAATCTTTTTTTAAAAATAAAGAAAAGAAAAAGAAAAAATATTTTTATACAAGGAATAACCTTCTAATTTTTTATATATGTAAATCTATATTTTCACAAAGTGATTTCACATAAAATAAGGCAGACTGGTAGTTTTCAGTATAGCCTGTCAAACTGTCAATTGTTGAAAAAGCACAAGTTTCCAAATACTTGCTTTTGTTTACAAAATAAAAAAAAACAAAGCCTGTAATGATGCTGTCTTCTGGATGACCACAATTTCCTACCAATGTCTCCGTTCTCTTAAAAATGAAGGATCAAGGGCGCCTGGGTGGCTCAGTTGGTTAAGCGACTGCCTTCGGCTCAGGTCATGATCCCGGAGTCCCGGGATCGAGTCCCGCATCGGGCTCCCTGCTCTGCAGGGAGTCTGCTTCTCCCTCTGGCCCTCCCCCCTCTCATGTGCTCTCTCTCATTCTCTCTCTCAAATAAATAAATAAAATCTTTAAAAAAAAAAAAAAAAAATGAAGGATCAAAACAAGGCTTAGACTACTCCTCCAAAAACATCACTTCTATTATATCATAATGCCAGTCACAGATGTGTAAAATCATACAAGTTGTCCAAAATTAGCACCCAGGCAATTAGCAGATAAGGTCTGCGCCCCTCCCCACCCCAGGCTTGGAACCTGGAAGATGTTCGAATTTGGCCTCTTAATTTTCTGATCTCCTGATCTACACTGATCTTCAAACCTGGGCACTCTAGTTCTTGAGGTAGTCTTTATGGTTCCACACCATGTTGACTTTGATCACGCTATGTTCCTGGCTTGTGAGTGTCTTCATGTCCCTTCTCTGCCCACCTGGTTTAAGCATTTAATAAATCTTTTTTTTTTTTGTTAAAACTAACTATATAGTACTTTCCATAAAATGACTCATGCTACGGGGCGCCTGGGTGGCTCAGTTGGTTAAGCGACTGCCTTCGGCTCAGGTCATGATCCTGGAGTCCCGGGATCAAGTCCCGCGTCGGTCTCTCTGCTTGGCGGGGAGTCTGCTTCTCCCTCTGACCCTCCCCCTCTCATGCTCTCTCTCTCTCTCATTCTCTCTCTCAAATAAATAAATAAAATCTTTAAAAAAAAAATGACTCATGCTACGAACCTATACTTTGATAAGTAACTAGGGTGGTCAACCCATCCCACTTTGCTGGGGACTTTCCACCTTTACCACTGAAAGTCCTGTATGTATCTCAGAAACCCCACTCCATCCCCCAAGGCCCAGGCAAACAGGGATGGCTGGCCATCCTGTAAACTTTGATGTAAATTATGAGCGTATCTGTGTTTTCTACAGGCTTAACACAGGGATTTAAGCATAATTTTTATTTAAAAAACTTCTGATTAATTTCAACTGTATGCATTTGTGTCACTGTGTTTTTAAGAAGGCATTTTCACAAGTGATTTTTCTATGAATTCATCATAAGGTCCAGGTACTGTTAGAACTAGACAAAAAGGTCAGTTCCTGGCAACTCAGACATGAAGAGAAAAGGAAAAGCACAGAGCCAAAATGTTAATAGTGTTTAAAAATATGGTAGAACTAGGAAAATTGTTGTTAACTGAGTCTACAGCTTATCTATGACCACCAAGAAATACTTGAGTAGGATTAAGGTTTGTGACCAATTACTATAGATGATTAACATCTGTTCTACCGCTTTTTTTTTTTTTTAAGTAAGCTCTACTCCCAACATGGGACTCAAACTCAAACCCCAGGATCAAGAGTCACATGCTCCACCAACTGAGCCAGCCAGGCGCCCCTCTACCACCTTTATTCTTGATAGTAATAGTAAGGTATTGAATCTGCCCTTTTATCCCTGTCAAATATATTACATTAAAAATTACTTTGAATCCCCATGAGGGAAGCAAATATCATTCTGTAAGCTGTAAGGAATTATAGAGTTTATCACTGTTAATATAAAAGGCAAAGCCAAAGTCAACATTTTTAATCAAAAAGTGACATCAGGTCAGGCCTTGAACTTGGCTCTTGAGAAAAGCAAGCAATCAAGCCAAAGCGATAATGTTCCAGGCAGAGGGAAGAGCGTGCATAAAGACTTATAAGTGAGAGACCACAAGGCGTATTCAAGGAGCTGAAAGAGTTTATTTTGTTTGAGATAAAATTTGAGAAGAGGACAGATAGTGATAGACCAGTGATGAAGAAGTGAAGAGGTAGTTTCAGATCCCAGAGGGTCTTACAAACAAGGTCACAGAGCTTGTACTGGATTCAAAGAGCAATGGAAACACATCAAAGTATTTCATTAGGGAAGTGGATGTCAGATTTTCATTTTCTGACAACCACTCAAATAACAAAAGGAGAGAGTACACTGTTGATGGGTCAAGCTGGAGGCAAAAAGCCCACTCCTGAGGCTGTCACTGGCCATGGTGTAATGGAATGTAGGGCAGTGGGGATGGAGACAGGGAGATTGGAGAGATGTTTAAGAAGTGGAAGACATGTCATGTGATAACTGGATGTGGAATGGGGTCGTGGGAGAGGGAGTGGCTGAAACTGACATTCGAGAGTCTGGCATCAGCAATCAGTGGACCCGGTGCCCTTCACCGGCATGGGAGCTCGGGAAGAGGGCTGGGTGGGGTTGGAGAGACAAGGAGTTCAGCTGCTTTATACATTGAGTCCTAAGCTGACAAAACACCAGTTTACAGTGCCATGTTTATAATCCAAATAGCTATTTTCACTTAAGAAACACAGCCCAAGAATCAAATACAGTTTCAAAACAAATGTTTCCACTTGTGCAAAATAAAGAATGCAGAAAGTAAATGGAACAGAGGTGCCAATTTGTAATAGGTCTGGACTTTCAATGATAAAAATGCCCTGAGTTCTAGGGCAGCATTTTTTTTCTCTGTAATAAAGTTTCTTGTAGGCGCATGGCTCTGTGGTGATAGCCAAGACACCATGCACCACTCTCAAAAGCAATTTGACTAAACACAGGCCAGTGTGCCGCCCGTGCATGAATTCCTGAGAATCTAAGGGGAGTCAAGGGAAAATGGTAACCAGAAGGATAGTTGTAATTCTGACTACACAAAAATCCCAGAGCATATCTGGATGATAACATACCAGCTCAATAGGACTGTCAGAGAACCAGATGCTCTCCATGTTTAACATGGATGAAAACAGTCTCGCATTCTATTTCAAGACTCTTGGCCCAGAAACAAACAGGAAAAACCTCAGTGTTGCAGCAATAAAACAAAATCTTGTACAAAACTTAAACTTGTAGAGCAGATATGGTTGATGCCCCACCCCTGACCTTCACCTTTGCCTGTTGAAGGCCGCCTACCAGGAACACCAGTAAATCTATGCCTGAGGGCTTTTTTCTGGCTGAAGGAGCAAGTCTTCCTTACACAGGGCAAGCTGGAAATACCAGAAAGTTAATGCCCCTGGAAGCAGTCCTTACTGAAGACAAATGAGGTTTTGGTAGGCAAATACCCCAATCTCCTAGGCCCCCAGTTGGGATAACTCTGAGGGGTGTTCTACACTGTCTCCCAAAGTCTTATGGCAGGATTGAGCCCAGTTACAGGTAGTAGGCAAATATCTGAGTCCATGTAGTTTATTTTGGAGGTGTTCCCAGGAAACTAGTAGAGGAGTGTGAAGTGAGATAGGAAAAGGAAGGTATCCAGTAGTGCAGATTACCACTGTGGGAAACTGGGGTTTGATCCTGCTGGGGCCTCTCAGAGATGGTTGTAGAACATGCCTCAGAGTTATCCCAACAAAGCTAAGAAAGCTGGTACATTTATGTACCAGGGACCGTTGGTCACAGGCTCAGAGTGGATCCTGGAAGAGGTGGACTGCTTGGCACTCTCAGCCTGCACCATGCAGGGGCCAGGCAGTTTGCAGTGTCCAGAGAAGTAGAGAGCATGTGCTGGTAGCCAGAAGCCAATGGGTCAGGGTACAGAGAGGAATGATGAACGCTAAGGGGCACTCATCTACTACAGAGAGGCACAAACTCCACAGAAGGGTGCCAGCAAGCAGTTCTCAATGACTGACTGAGCTAAGTCCTGAAGGGCAAGTAGGAGCCAGTAAGGTTTGGGGTCGGGGGTGCTGTGGGAGAGGGACAGGACGTTAGGTAGGAGCAGAGTCAATCTGAAGGAGCCCATTAGATGGGAGGCTCTTGGGCCCATCCACAGGAGAACTGGTGCAGGCTTGATGCCAGGGAGAGGAAGTAGAGGTGGAGAGAGATGGAATCAAGAGTACACGAATAATGTGATGGTAAGGAATGTGAGAAGAAAGTGCTCTGTAGATGGCTGCCTCAAGAGACCAAATGGCGGCACCGTTCATTATGCCAGGAACACAGAAAAACAGACCATTTACGCCCTAGAGTGAACATCATGATTTACTTTTTTTAACACACTGAGTTTGAAACCCACAGGAAATCCAAGTAGAGAGATGCTGTGGACATTACTGGTCGGCAACTCAGAAGCAATCTGAGCCTATCATCAGAATATAGGAAGCAAAATTAACTCCACAAAGATTTTGAAAAATATATCTACTATGTGCCAGGCACTGTGTTAGTCCCTACAGGTATGTCATGACGAATATGAAGGAAGAAGTCTCTTCCCTGCTGGAACTTTCAGCACAGTGCAGTTTCTGCCACCTTGATGTTGGCAGAAACCATGGTGGCTGATAAGATGTCCAGGAAGAATGTGAACATTGAGAACAGAAGAACCCTGAGCAATTCCAACATCTGAAGGACAGCCAGCAGAAGGAAAGCATTTGAAAGAAACCAAGAACAAATGTCCAGTGGAGTAGAAAAAATACAAAGAAGATAAAGACTGAAAAGAACTTACAATAACCATGTGGTTTTATAGGCTATAGTGGTGCTCTATGTGTTGAGGTTGGGGGGCAGTGCTAAGCAAAAATATAAATGTAGTGAGTTCAAAGACCTGATTAAAGATCAAAAAAAAAAAAAGCCCTAGAGATATTTATATCATAAATGTGGACATCAGAAATAATCCTTCCCACTAGACACTTTGCTATAACATTAAAATATAATGGGGCACCTGGCTGGCTCAGTCACTGGAGCATGTGACTCTTGATCTGGGGGTTATGAGGTCAAACCCCATGTAGGGTGTGGAGATTACCTAAGAAAAAATAAAATCTTAAAAAAAAATAAAATAAAATGTAACTGACACTCTTCTTTTTTTAAAAGTCTAATCTTGGATCCTTCATAAATATTTCTAACTTGTTCCTTAATTATGACATATCTCAATAAGAAAAGCAATACCTCGCATTAGTAAAGTGCTTTAAAGTTTATCAGACAAAATGTATGTCTGGGTATCTGCCAGGACTGTTGGTTGCAAGCAACAGAAATGTGACTCTGACTTAAGAAGAAAAGGAATATATTATAATATGTTGGCAGAATATCAGTGTTTTCTGGGGAGTCAAGCTTGAAGGTGGCACAAGAATGAAGGGAGGCTAGGTAACAAAAATGTCTACCCTGGGCACCTGCCACTGCCCCAGCGCCTGCACAGTGTCAGTCATGGGACCCAGTATCGCTCCACCCTGCCACCCTCTCCGGGCCTCTGTGTCTGCATTACTCACTCAAGAGAACAAATTCAGGCCAAAGAATCTGATTGGCTGAGTCTAGGTCATGTGCCCTCACTCTGCCCACCTGGGGGTGGGAGAGGGACTATCTTCCCCTTTAGCCTCCTGTGGAGGAAGGTGGGAATCCACTTTCCATCACGACTCACATAATGGGGGTATTGGCCAAATCTAGGAAAGGGGTGCTGATGTGGCACAGCCTATGGTCCACAATCTTCAGGTCTGCTTATCTGCCAGCTCCATGCTCCATCTCTACACTCATCATCTCCTTTGGGCTTTACTAAACCTCTATGTGGTAAATTATCATTGTACCCAGTTGACATTGTAAGAGACTGAGAATCAGAGCAGTTACATGCAAGCATCGAGATTCAGATCCAAATCTTTTAAGTTCAAGCTAAGAACATTCCCACTGAGTAGAGATAGCTCAATTCGCAGGAATATTTATGGACTCATACTTTGCCCAGAAGATCAGGACGTGTGTCAGAACAAAGAGTAATAGGTATGAAAAACTCCCCAAGATTGAGAACCACTGAACTGGCCCATCTGACTTTATGATTATTCTCAAGTCACAGATATTATCATGATGCACATTCATTATAGACTTGACTGGGGCTGCGTGCTCAAGAAATGACCAAGAATATGATCTTAGTTCTGACATGCAGAGTGGAGTTCCTGCCTCAGAACTGTCTAGGCAAGGTCGTCTAGCCCATCCCCCTGGTAGCGGCTCTCAAGCAGCATTTAGACCCTGAGCAGAAATTGTGAGATTTCTAATTAATTCTCAGGTAATTTAATCCACCAAGAGTACTAATTTTTACACTGGAAAATAGCCAATGCTATTCAGAGGAAGAAGAGCTACAGATGTGAACAACCCAGTCCTATTTTTTAATTGGCCACGCTTTGATAAGAAACTCTTTCTGTTTCTCACACAAAACGAGGCACAATCTCTCTCATTCTTGCTCTCTCAAATAAATAAATAAAATCTTAAAAAAAAAAACAAAAAAAAAACGAGGCACAAAATAATGCTCTGGCTCCCTTTCCAACCGAGGCCCGGCCGAACGGCTCCTGCAAAGAAGGGTGGCGAGAAGGGAGTGAGCAGAGAGTACACCATCCACATTCACAAGCACATCACACAGTGGGTTTCTCAGGTACTCCAAAAGAGCTGGCAATTTGCCACGAAGGAGATGGGAACTCCAGGCGTGCGCACCGACACCAAGCTCAACAAAGCTGTCTGGGTCAAAGGAGTAGGAATGTCCCCGACCATATCTGTGTGCAGTTGCCCGGGAAACGTAATGAGGATGAAGATTCACCAAACAAGTTCTATACCTTGGTTACCTTTGTACCTGTCACCACTTTCGAAAATCTACAGACAGTTAACGTGGCTGAGGATGAACTGCTGATTGTCAAATAAAGGTATAAAACTGCAAAATAGTAATAATAATAATAATACTGGAATGTGTCTTTCCCTCAGCCAATTGCTGCTGTGGCTTACACATACGTGTGTGCGCAATATTTATACACCTTGGGGTGCCTGGGTGGCTCAGTTGGTTAAGCGACTGCCTTCGGCTCAGGTCATGATCCTGGAGTCCCGGGATCGAGTCCCGCGTCGGGCTCCCTGCTCGGCAGGGAGTCTGCTTCTCCCTCTGACCCTTCCCCCTCTCATGCTCTCTAGCTCATTCTCTCTCTCAAAAAAATAAATAAAATCTTTAAAGAAAAAAATATTTATACACCTTGTATACGTGTGTGTGGGTGTCTGTGAGCATGCACGTGTGTGGGGGGGGTGGTTTAAATACATCAGACTTGAAACATCAAAGGGCCAGTGGTTTCTGTGACTCTAATACTAGATGTTGTTTAATTTATTAATGGGACTTTTTTTGGTTTTCTTCACATAGTGGGGAAAGAGGGATTACTTACCTGAACATAGTTTACCAAGAAAAATAATGTAATTTATACTTAAGAAAACAGAATTGTGGACAGAAAAGGCCTTAGGTTTATGCATAAAGAACAAAATGTTCTTTTTAAAAGATTTTATTTATTTGAGAGAGAGAGAGCATGGGCAAGAGAGAGCACAAGTGGGGGGGCTAGGGGCAGAGGGAGAGAGAGAAGCAGACTCCCTGCTGAGCAGGGAGCCCAACATGGAGCTCAATGCCAGGACCCCAGGGATCATGACCTGAGCTGAAGGCAGACGCTTAACCGACTGAGCCACCCAGGCGCCTCAAGAACAAAATCTTTTTTTTTTTTTTTTTTAAGATTTTATTTATTTATTTGACAGATATACACAGCGAGAGAGGGAACACAAGCAGGGGGAGTAGGAGAGTGAGAAGCAGGCTTCCTGCCCAACAGGGAGCCTGATGTGGGGCTCAATCCCAGAACCCTGGGACCATGACCTGAGCCAAAGGCAGATGCTTAACAATTGAGCCACGGAGGCGCCCGAACAAAATCTTCTTAAAGGTGTACTTTTCTAGTCTATATACATACTGCTTTAGTCTGTTCAGTCTGCTATAACAAAAAAACCATAAACTGAGGGCTTAGAAGCAACAAACATGTATTTCTCACAGTTCTGGAGACTGAGAAGTCCAAGATCAAGGTGCCAGCAGATTTTTTTTTTTTTAAGATTTTTATTTATGTATTTGAGAGAGAGAGAATGAGAGAGAGCACATGAGAGGGGGGAGGGCCAGAGGGAGAAGCAGACTCCCTGCCGAGCAGGGAGCCCGATGCAGGACTCGATTCAGGGACTCCAGGATCATGACCTGAGCCAAAGGCAGTCGCTTAACCAACTGAGCCACCCAGGCGCTCCAAGGTGCCAGCAGATTTGGTGTCTGCTGAAGGCCCGCTTCCCGGTTCACAGATGGCCATTTTTTTCACTGTGACCAGGGAGCGCTCTGGGGTCTCCTTTATAAAGGCACTAATCCCGGTCATCTGCCCTCATGACCTCATCACCTCCCAAAGGCCACTTCCTAATACGACCACCTTGAGGATCAGGATTTCAACATATGAATTTGGAGGGGACATAAACATTTTACCCATTACACATATCCTAGATTACATTCCTCTGATTTAATAAGATAAAAAAGATAATAAATCAAAACAGAAACGAAAAATATTCACAATTTTTAATGTACATTGCTAACCTAAATTGCTGAGTTGCGGCTATGTGTCGGGCAGTGGCCAGCTTCATCCAATCCCCATAACGATCTTACAAGAGGGGCTCC
Source organism: Mirounga angustirostris (assembly GCF_029215605.1). Classification (NCBI taxonomy): domain Eukaryota; kingdom Metazoa; phylum Chordata; class Mammalia; order Carnivora; family Phocidae; genus Mirounga; species Mirounga angustirostris. The sequence continues at coordinate 8,314,642 of NW_026991719.1, forward strand.
CGTCCTGGAAAGTAGCACGGAGGTCCTCTAGCCCATCCCACTGGTAGTAGCTCTCAAGTGGCCTTTAAACTCGGAGAAGAAGTTGTGAAATTCCTAAGTCAGTTCTCAAGCAATTTAATCCACTGTTAGATCCTTTTTTGTAGTATCTCCTCATTTCCCAATTTGAGATTAAAATCAGGAAGAAAATGTCTTTTCCTAGAATGCTTTTCCAACTTCTTACCTTGCATCAGCCACTCTGGCTGCCAACCAGAGTTCTTTCATGTTAAAAGAACTCTAACCAATGGGGATTACTGTGATCATTTCCCAAACTTCATAAGGTGACAGGAGGAATGAGACCTCCAGGGGTTTTCCGCTCCCACTCTTGACACCTGACACACCCCCACACACCCCCTCCACACAAACAGACAGTGGAGGAGCCTGGTATCAAAGAAGTACCTGCAAATCCAGGGTGCTGCCCAGCCCCTAGGTGGGACTGCCAGGCCTATATAGATGTGAGCAGGGACTCTGAAGCTGCTCACATCAACAGCTGCCATGGACATGAACCTCAAGCTCCAGAAACCTCTGCACTATCCACCCTTTGAGACTAGCCCTAACACTCCATTTCAAAGCCTAAGATAGCATCTTGGCCCTTCAAATGCATGACTCCTTTCTACGACCCCTACCCAAGCACATAGCTTAGCCAGGCTACTTCCTCACCAATAAAGCTTAGTCCCTGGTGACCCATCCTGGTTAGGATTCAGATTGTGAGTCCCTAGGCATTTACCTCCAGTCTCCCCACCTTTCGCTCATGCCAGTATCTCTTTGCGTCATTCTCTGATGAATGGTTGCCTCCAAGACTAGACTATAAACTCTGTAACAGGGATCTAGACTGCTTTGCTTACCACTGTATTCCTCAGTGCCTAGCACACAGTAGGGGCTTATTCAGTATTTACTGAGTGAATCACAGAACCTAAAATATTCCTTATCTAACCTGACTTGCTCAGGTGTCACTTCCTGCACGAAGCTTTCTCAGACTATGCCAACCAAAATGACTTTCTCCTTTATTCCTTTTCTCTGCCACATGCACCACCACCAATGTACATGAAAGCACAACAGGGAGAAGGAGGGCTTTCTGGGCCCAGAGGCACTCAGAGAATGAACCAAGGAGAGGAGAATATAAAGCTCAAAAGAGGGAAAGGACAAAACAAGAGAAAGATGGTAACCCTGACTAAGGTGAATTAATCTGAAGAATGTGAAATCACGGGTCAAAAACTAATGATCCTGTACTAGTCAGCTAGAGCCGCGATAAAATTACATAACAAAACAGCTCACAAAAATAAGCATTATTTTCTTGCTCGTGCATCTCACGTGGCTCTGCTTCAGGCTGCAGTCAACTGGGTTTGGCTCCAGGCTTCAAGTTGGGTCCAGATCTGTTTCTTGAAGCCTAGGCTGAAGGAGTAACAGCTACGTGGGGCATGCTCTAATCACTGCACCATTAGGAGCCTGGAGACCAAGCCTAACCATGCAAGCATATGTAAGACCTCTTCGTGCATCACATCTGCTAACCTTCTAACAGCTAAAGCAAGTCATGTGGCCACGCCCAACACCAAAGGGGTATGAAAATATACCCTAGTCACCAGAGGACACTGCGAGATCACACTACATGAGGGAATGTTCCTCACTGAGAACATAAGCTATCACACTGTGCAGAGAGCCCACCGCTATGACCCAAAAGAAAAAGAGCATGCCAGCACTCAAAGCACATTTTGATGAGGAACAGGTTTTTTGGAAAAGGTAGAAATGAATGACTTATTCACTGAGTTTACCAACAGCGGGAAACTGCTGCTTAAATCACAAAGCAGTGCAAGGTTTCATGTGTGAGTTAGGAAACTGGGTTCTACAGACATCTAGAAATTTCCAGTGTTCACATGAAATCTACACATTCCATGCAAAATACAGCTGTTATTTATTGTGTAACCGAGGTCAAAGCTAGCTTATTTGGAGCCTCTCCCCAAGTTCTCCATCCTCACCAAATAGTAACATTTGTGGTAGTCTTAGGATTAGTTTCTCTGGGAAAACACTCTGAGCAGGGAGTTGCATGCAGAAGGCTGATTAGAGAATCCTCTAGGGAGATAAACCTATGAGGAAGTGAGGGGGGATGAAGGACCAGGCACAGGGAGGAGTCCTGCAATGCAGCTGCAACAAACAGAGGCCTCGGTTGAGCAGACAAGGAGCTCTGGAGCTTGGGTGGTCCTTCAGAGGCAAGGAGGCCAGGCCTTTGTAATCTCAAATCGGCCAGTCAATGGCTATGGATCACTCTTCTCAGGGGCCTTGAGAAAGTCAGCACCATGGGGCTGAGGACGAGTCCAGTGAGGGGCACAGCTGTGAGCCTTCAGAAGGTGCCATCCCCAGCAGCTGGGGTTGGGTGGGTCTAGGTCCCTGAAAAGGGGCCTTGACAGAGCACCGTAGAATCCACCACAGTTGGTATCCACTAATCTGCTGGGGAACTTCTGCTAAGTAACTGGGGTAGGAGAGAAGAGTTGGTGATTATACAAGAGGGACAGGAGAAGGAAGGAGGAGAATGGGAGGAAAGTTCTCCATCTGGTCCCTCGGCTTGCGTTTGAGTTGTGTGGTTAAGGCCCTTCCATTTCCACAAGAGACTCCACACCCAAGCTTCAGGTCAAAATGGCCAAGGTTGACCCAGAGCTAGGGAGCTGTCCCCTCCTCCTCTCTTCTGCATGGAAATCAGCAGCATGCTTGGAGAGTACAGGGCCTGGACTTTGTTTGTACTGATCTGGGCAATGGGTAGAAAGGTAAACTGAAAGGAGCCCAGGGAAGATAGCATGATCTCTATGACAGCCAGGAGCAACCCCACCCAAGGGAGAAAAGAAGAGATACAAAAAGGGAGGGGGCTGGGGCAGTGCTGTGAAAGAGATGGGATCCTGAGGAGGCTAAGCAGGGAAAGGAAAAGAGAGGGAAGGGAAGAGAGGAGAGACAGAAATTATGCAAAGATGGCTACCATGCTGTAGGGTAGGATTTAGGGATTTCGACCACTTAAGATCTTCTGGATGCCACGCAATTTAATTTCACTTTAATTCTTTCAAGTGCGACAAATTCTTTAAAGTGTAACTTAATCCTTTGACTGCAACACCCAGTTGGACTCGACAGGAAGTGGCTTGGCTTTACCCACATTATACAAAAGAGATGAGAGAAGGAATAAAAATTTGCAGGGATGGAGGTGCAACACTTAGGGGATGTCCTTATGATGGTTCTCGAAGGGTTGTCTTGTACTTTATGCTGCTCCTTGCTGTGTTACTGACTTTTGAGAACCCCAAGAAGCGGTTGCAGCTTCTACTTATTCATAGCCCGCACATGCCTTATGATCTCTTTGAGGCCAAAGGTTGTGTATGTGGATTTAAGGTGCCTGGCAGTCCTTGCCGAGCACAGAATCAATGAATGAAACTCAGAGAAGGAATGGGTGGATCCTGACGGGGTCACACCATCAGCTAAAGTGGAAATGAAATCAATGGCCAGGATCTCCCTTAGGCCTAATCCAGGAAACATTCGAGAAAGCAGTGGAAGCATCTTATGAGTGTGAAAGACACCATTTCTCAGATTGCTTTTGAGATCTCTAGAGGCTGAGCGTTACTTTTTAAAATCCTTAAGGCTCCATCTGGACCCAAAAGTAAATTTAACCATTCTTTCATTTAGGTGCCGCTTTCACTTTCAGACAAAACCTGTCCGTCATTAGTAATTTAATAGCCTAAATATGTTAGGGAGACACTTAGCAAAACATAAACGTTGCTCAAAACGTGGTGATTAAAAACACCACATTGTAGGGCGCCTGGGTGGCTCAGTTGGTTGAGCGACTGCCTTCGGCTCAGGTCATGATCCTGGAGTCCCTGGATCGAGTCCCGCATCGGGCTCCCTGCTCGGCAGGGAGCCTGCTTCTGCCTCTGACCCTCCCCCCTCTCATGTGCTCTCTCTCTCTCATTCTCTCTGTCTCAAATAAATAAAAATCTTTAAAAAAAAAAAATTATAAAAAAACACCACATTGCAAAATCACCTCAATCAATGCTGAACTCTCTCCAATCTGTTTCTTATTTCCTTTGCTCATCTTACTTCCCATAACATGATGCTCAAATACTTCTCCCTCGGTAAGTATTAACTTGATTAAGTGGCATTTGGTTCTTACAGTTGCCAATCCATGAGCTATATTCATCATTCCTATAAGTCTTCTGTCCTACATATATAAAACACCGGAAGCATCTTCATTATGATCCTTAAATGCTTAGCTATCACTTGTGGACGGCTGAGATTACAATCTGTATAAATGGGTTCCTGACAGAAGTAGGTAGGCTTTTTTGCCCCTTTGCATTTTGACAATGTACAATGCTCAGCTCTTCCTGCATGCAATGCTGCGTTATAAAGAACCTTATTCCTCTTATCATAGTTCCCGCCATCTCGAGTGATAATATCAACAAAATTCTAAAGGGATGGCAGACCATGACTATGCACAACTTCCACAGCTCATTCCCAGGCGGCACTTTCCGTCCAGAGTTCCCTGAAAAAGCCAGATGTGGAAATAAGCGGCTACAAGGAGTATTGCTGCTGGTGGTTACAGCACAAGAGTTGGTTCCACACTCTTCGTTTAATTAAAAGCAAGCAAAGAAAGCATTCCCACCATTATTTAGCATTCAGAGACAGGTCAGGTGATGTCTGAGTTGCCCAGAGGAAAAATTCATGAAGCTAACAGAATTAGAATTACAGGCAAAGTAACTGACAATTGGGGTTATGTTCAGGGCTTTAAAAACTCCATCTTCCTTTGTAAATATGTATTTTAAAAATAGCTCTGCAGGAATGTAATCTAGTTCTTATTGCTGGCTGCTTGGTTACTGTTACATCAGGTTGTGTATAAAAGTATAGCTTGTCACAGTGACCTTATAGTCTATTTTAATTCTACTTTAAATTTATGTTCAATTGTAGCCAAAGAGCTAAGCCAACAAATAACTTGCAATCCTCTGGCTTCTTTCAACAAAGTTTTAAGTGATCCAGTGCAAAAGCATAGCAGCACAACTGACTAACTAACTATAGGCTACGATAGAAAATAAGGGGAAAGAATCACATTTTGGTTCTTCGTAGGGTATTTGCTTCAAAAACACTAATTTAAGAATTAAATCACCAATCTGTATGAAATTATATCTTGTGGATAAAACAGGCTATCATTTAAAGATGTTTTGTCCTCCCTACTAGAAAAAAATAGATAAGCCTGGTTTTCATTAATCTCCCATTTTCTACCAGTTCACAAATAAATTTCAGTTTTATGAAGTGATACTTCACAGCTACAACATTAGAGAAAGCAATGGGTTATTGTGCAAAAATGGCAGGATCATGTGAGCACAGGGACTGAAATGACGCTCTTCCTACAAATACAAATAAATTTAAGTAACCACGATATTATAAATAGAGAGGGGGAAGATGGTTCTGGTGCAGTTCAGTGTTCAAAATATAAAGAGATTTTATTCTTTTCTGTAAAACTGAACTGTGGAACATATTAAATATGAGAAAGTGGCCATGGTACATTGCACGCTGCTGGGCTAGAAAGGTCTGACCACCAAAACCACCACCACCATCATCATCACCATAACCATCATCACCACCGTGGAGAAGCACAGGGTCTTAGGAGAAGGAACCCAGGCCTCAGAGCTGGACAAGTCTGGCTGTGACCCACCGTGATTTCCCATCCCTTCAGCTGTGTGGTCTTTGCCCACTAGGGCACAGCTGGACATCCATGTGGCATCAGGAACGGCCGATTCCATCCGAACTAAGGAAGGAATGCCTGGCCTGTGAAAGGGGTCGTGTCAATGGCTGGAAGACAGAATGCACTGCGGCCAGATAAACCTGGGTTGCAAAGCTGGTTCCACTGTTTATGGCCAGTGGGCCCGGGGCAAGGTCTACGACTTTTCCCAAACCCTAGTTTTTGCATTTACAAACTTGTTATCTTAATGTGAGTCCCAGCAAAAGAAGACCCCGAAGAAGGATGGGGATGCAGGTAGTTTAGATTGGAGGTGATCTCAGGAAGCTCGAGGGAGTGGAGAGAGGGAGGGAGAGAGGGAGGGAGAGAAGGCAGGAAAGCCAGTGAACGGTGCATCAGTGGGTGAATTCCTGCTACGGCTAGGTAGGGCTCCATCCTGTCAGAGGTGCTCTGCGAAGCCACGAGGAACACAGCTCAGAATCACTCACTACAAACAGGGAGGCTGTCGCATTTTCCTACTTCCTTCCACCCACCATCCATTTAGGGCTGCCCTGGGGAATGTCAGTCCCCCTCGGCATGTCCAGGTTGCCTCTACAGGCAACAAAGCTAGCCCTGGGAATGCCAGAGGAGCCCTCAGGCCGAGGTTATGAAGGCCCAGGAGAAAGAGAAGGAGAGACACAAAGAACAGTGGCAGGCCCTGGCAGTGGGAACCCATCGGCAGGCCAAAGACTGTAGCTGCAGGTAAACGTCAGGTCTGTGGAGAGGCTACTGGGGCGAGGGGGGAGTGCGGACAGCATCCGCTCTTCTCAGGACAACACTAATTACCTTTCCAGGACACCGTGAGGATCTGAGACAGGAGCACCATGTGCCTGGTCCAGAACAAGGACTCGGCAAACGGGGGCAATGGGGGCAAAGATGCCCTCCTAGAGGATGATGGGTGCCACTAAACTCAGGAGCTGGCCAGTACCCTGGGCTGGCCAAACCAGAGCCCCTCCTCGCCTCCAGGTGGTCGCCTCCAGGGGTGCAGCTATGCTGCTCGGCACTGGCCACCGGCACGTTGACACATCCCTCGTGCCATTTTAAAGGAGGTTTTCGTGGAGTCTGCCGAGCAAAAAGACAGACTCGACCTCTACGTCGCCGAGTTGCCATGTTCAAGCGTGCATGGTGCCTTCCATGGGCATAAGGCACTTTTGCCTTCATGGGCCCCTTCCTCCATAAAAAATATATAAAATATACTTTATATGACCATGTTGGTATAAATATGAACATGGTAATATTATACATGAAGACATTTTCTTGGACCTAAAAGTTCATTTTTTCATCTGAATTCAAAAGAAATTCGAACATTTTGTAGTCCCCAGAAGTACTGCAGGCCCCAGACACATGCCTGCTGTGCCTAGCGGATCGGTGGCCTTAATATATGATTTCATTTAATTCTTACTAGGAGCATGAAAAAGTGATTTCATATCCCCATTTCTCAGCTGCGGAACAGAGCGTAAGAAAGGTGAAATGGCCCATCCAAGTTCACTCTGCCAGTGACAGAGCCCGGGGTTCTTATACACACTCTGAATTCCTCTAGCAGTCATATGCAACAAGGGCCCACCCTGACTCTTGCTGCATTTGCCGGAATCTGAAACATCACAAATATACGTAAATATATGCACACAGAAACACATACATACATACACACACGCTCACAAGTCCGCCTTTAATTTTTTTTTTTTTAAAGATTTATTTATTTATTTATTTGACACAGAGAGAGACACAGAGAGGGAACACAAGCAGGGGGAGTGGGAGAGGGAGAAGCAGGCTCCTGCCTGAGCAGGGAGCCCGATGCGGGGCTCGATTCCAGGACCCTGGGATCATGACCTGAGCCAAAGGCAGACGCTTAACGACTGAGCCACCCAGGTGCCCCCGCCTTTAATTTTTTAACAGCTTTGTTGAGGTGTAACTCACATATGACATAATTCACCCATTTAAAGTGTGTAACTCAGTGGTTTTAGTGGATTCAGAGAGTTGTGCCACCACCACCACACTCAATTGTAAAACATTTCATCTGCTTGGAAAGAAAGCCCAGACCCATGAGCAGTCACTCCCCATTCCCTCCATCCACCTGTCCCTAGCCCCCAGCAATCACTAATCTACTTTCTATCTCTACAGATTTGTCTATTCTGGACATTTTGTAGAAATGCAACCATACGATATGTAGTCTTTTGTGAACAGCTTCTTTTCACTTAGCATCATGTTTTCAAGTTTCATCCATGTCACAGCATCTATCATTACTTCACTAATTTTTACTGCCATATAATATTCCATTTTGTGGATTACCACATTTATCCATTTATCAGTCAATGGATATTTGGGTTGTTTCCATTATTTCGCTATTATGAATAATGCTGCTGTGAATATTTGTTTTTATAGTTTAATTCTAAATATGTATTCTTTTCCATCAGGTGGTTTTCATATAATCCATCATAGCCTAAGGAAGATTCCTAGAGCTAGGGCCTTAAAAACAACTTTTCTAACAAACAAAGGGAACAATTAACATGAATCCGTTGGAGAAAACACTTTATAAGGGAATAGAAAATCTTTAGAAGTGGACAAAAATGCACCTTCAAAAGAAACAGCAAGAAGCCAGGGCATAATGTACTTACTGAAATGGAGTATAGATATATTTCTGAACATAATAATGAGAAAAAAGAGGTATTCAGCATCCTTGCTCCTGACAGAGCACACAATGAGGAATAAATAGGATTATTCTCCTTCAGGTGAAAGGTGTAGTTGCTAAAGCTTATCTTTCCAAAGGAATCATTTAGGACCTAATAAGAATCTAATCATTTATGGGGCACCTGGATAGCTCAGATGGTTTAGCGTTGGCTCAGGTCATGATCTTGGGGTCCTGGGACCGAGCCCTCTCCTCAGCAGGGAGTCTCCCTCTTCCTCTATGTCTCCCTCTCCCCCCTGCGTCTCCCTCTCCTTCTGCCTCTCCCCCCACCCCACCTGCCACCCATGCTCTCTCGCTCTCTCTCTCTCAAATGAATAAGCAAAATATTTTTTTAAAAAAGAATCTAGGGGCACCTGGGTGGCTCAGTCGGTTAAGTGTCTACCTTCGGCTCAGGTCATGATCCCAGGGTCCTGGGATTGAGTCCCGCATTGGGTTCCCTGCTCAGCAGGAGCCTGCTTCTCCCTCTGCCTCCCTTCCCCCCACTTGTGCTCTCTCTCTTTGCTCACTCTCTCTCTCTCAAATAAATAAAAAATTTTTTAAAAGAGAAAGAATCTAGTAATTTGCATGTGCTGGCCTAACATTCACCCAGAAACTAAGGAAAAATCTTCCAACAGAACCTTCCAAAAAGAAGCGCCCAATGATTTTTCTCAATTCAAACCAACAACATTACATCCCCCCTTTTTTTTTTTAAGATTTTTATATATTTTTTTTTATTTATTTGAGAGAGAGAGTGAGAGAGAGAGATCATGAGCAGGGGGAAGGAGTAGAGGGAGAATCAGACTCCCCCGCTGGGCAGGGAGCCCAACTCAGGGCTGGATCCCAGGACCCTGGGATCATGACCTGAGCTGAAGGAAGATACTTAACCAACTGAGCCACCCAGGCGCCCCATGTCACCCCCTCTTGACATCTCCTTTCACTCCTTGCCCCCCACTTTCCACCTAAGACTCACCCCATACCACGGAGTGCTCAGGACACCAGATAACATGCAATGACGACTGAGTGCCTGTATGTGCCAAACACGGTGTTCAGTCCGGGAACAGAAAAATACTAAAAACAGATGAGGCCCATACATACCCTCAAGGAACTTACCCCCTTTTTTAAAAGAGGGAGGCTAACCAATCAGTATACAAATAATCAAAACCATTTCACATATAGAGATACACACACACTCTTTTGGTTGTAAGTAAAAAAAAAAAAAATTCACTTCTAACTGGCTTAACTGTCTGAATACGATCATTGGAAAGATATTGCGGTGTCTCAATCTCACAGAACTAGAAGGGCCGCACGTCCTGGCCTTGGGAGGAAGTAAAAGTCATTATAATTCCATGCAAGTATTCATCTGCACACGGCTGAACATAACTGCTTGCCAAAACGCCAGCTTTTATAGGAGCAATGACCTCTCTCTTGTTCAACACTGTACACATAACCTCTAGCTTCTGGCACATTGTAGGCACCCAAACTGACTGATGTCTCCCAATTTCAATTCTAAATTTCAGACGAGAAAAACAGATTGGCCATCTTGGGTCAAGTGTCCACCTCTGATCCAGTGAGCTGTCACTACACATACTACAAATATTTATTGGGTCCCAGCACTTGAGATGGGAAGAAAGAACGGTTTTCACAGAGGAGAGTTCTACTGTAACTCAGTATCCACAGAGACGGCGTTTCAGTGTTGTTATTTCAGTAAGTGGTGTCAGCCAGCTAATCCTTCTGAATCCTTTTTTTCCCAGGTAATTGAGATATAATTGACATCTAACATTGTGTGAGTTTCAGGTGCACAATGTGTTGATCTGATACACTTACATACTGCAAAGTGATCCCCATCCCAGCATTAGCTAGTACCTCCATCACGTCACATAATTACCATTTCCTTTTTGTGGTGAGTACATTTAAGATCTACTCCCTTAGAAACTTTCAAGTATATAATAAGACAGTATTATTAACTATAATCATCATGCTGTATATGAGCTCCCCAGAACTTATTCATTTTATAACTGAAAATTTGCACTCTTTGACCAGCATCTCCCCATCCCTCCCCCCGCCCGCCACAAGCCCTGGTGACCATCACTCTACCCTGTTCCTAATCATTCTGCATTCCCGCTCACCCCCTCTGGATCCATAGTAGATATTTATATGAATTCTGGCTTAAGAATTAAGAATAAAGTCTGCATCTGAAAATTAAACTCATATCAAGTTCTTATCCCTTGGTTATATACCAACCAACTAAGTCTACCAGCTAGAGATATAAAATAAGGAAAGAACATTGTTTAAACAGTAACACTTCCATTACTCAAAATGCCCATAATCTCCTAAAATTGAATGATTTATCCCAGGTGGGAAAACCAGTGATCACTGTCTGTGGCAGATACCTTCAGAAGCCAACAATTCATTGTTATTTTCTCTGGGACCCATCATCTGTTCACCTACCCACCCCACTCCCACCTCAGGGGTTGGCCCCCAGCAGCTATGTCTGTTGCATTACAGCTGACCAACCTGGAGCATTCAACCAACCTAAGCAAGACCAATTGTATTCTTGCATCCGGGAACTGGGCCTAGAAGGCTGAAGGGCTGTTACCAGGTTCCGTGTGGAGCAGGGCCCAGGTGATACAACCTCTGAGAGTAGACTACCTTTTGGCCACTGTGGGAACCAAGAATCGGAAAAGGATTGTGAACAGGAGGAGATGAATAAAGCAGATGCATAGCAATCTGAGACTCCAGGATAATACATATATAATTCTAATTTTAGGTTCCAGCCTTTTCTTGAGGTCTGCCTCTATCCCTGCTCTTGTGATCCACAGATATCTCTACATACTTTTACAAAATGCCCTTTAGCTAGTTCCATCAGCTTAGGTTACTAACAACCAAAATCCTAACTAGCACATAAAGTTATTGAAAGCCTTGACGGAGCTTCTTATAGTAGGTGATAAAGGACAAATTTGAGAGCTCCTCACATTTTTTAGTCCGTACTTCACAATCTACAATGAAACTCTAAGGCTTCTGAGTGTCAATCCCATCATACTTCTGGCACTATAGTCTGTGTCCCAGTTGCTATTCTTTGGAAACGAGGAAAGAGAATCACACTTTTAGGAAGAGTGGTGTTTGACAGCTCTGGGCTAAACCCTGCCTGTCATCCACCTCCATCGGCCGCCTCTAGGTTTCTGAGAAGACTCCATGCATTAAAAAAAAAACAAAACAGCAGAAGCAAAAACAAGGTCCTACTTTATTTTTAGCTGAGCCTGTTTCTAATAAACCCAGAGGAAGCCAAGAGCACTTGGCAAGAAACAGGAAGGGTTCTGGTCTCCAGGCCATCATGGCGCCTCATCCAGGGCTCCTTGCACCACGGGCTCACATGGTCCATTTGAGGGCAGGCAACTTTGCTGGCAGCACCCACTTCCCTATCTGTCAAATTCAGCAATCTTACCCTTCTCCATGGCCCACAAAGCCAACTCCGTTCTAACCCCTACCTTAAGGACCCGCTGGCCAGACACATGGCACCCAAGCAGGATCACAGACCCTGCACTTCTCAGAATCTCCAATTCCAGTCTCTTCCCTCGAGGCTTGGGAAAAGGATTGTTTTCAGGGCAATCCCTGAAACACAAAATTATTCTCAAGGCCTTTATGAGTCAAGGGAACCAAGGACAAGAACACAATCATGAGTGATGGGCTTAGTGCATACATTCTCAATGGGGCAATATTGCCACCAACAGGGTGAAAACTGATTCTTGGGAAAGGAGAAAAAAATTTACTCTTTTTTATGTATCAAGTACAGACATACATACACTACATCTTTGCTATTAAAATTTCACGGGGGGGGTGGCAATTATGGAAAAAATGTCTAAAAAAGCCTCCTTAAGAGAAAAGGATGAGAGACATTGGAACCTGTAAGGTGGATTTTGTGGCGTGGCTTCCTAGCTCCCTCACCCTGACAGACCCACTCCCAGCTCTGTGCACACTGGCTGCTAAGGACTCCCAGTTGACTCCTTCTCCCAAGAATTGCCCTTTTCAGAAGGGGACCCACCTCTCCCATGAAGGCTATGCTCCCACTTAACCCCTTTTCTGTGCCTCTCCTCCATGCCATGCTCCATTTCTGCGAATGTTGAGCCTGTCCAAGCACTTTTTCATTCTGCATTCTTCTCAGACCTTCCCCCCACCAACTCCCGTTTTGCAAACTGAACCTTCTCTTTCCGTTCCCCTGACTCTTTTCCAAGTACTACTTCCATCTGAATACTCTTCATTAGTGCTGACGGTTTTCTCCTGTGACTCTTCAAAGCACTCTGAGGGAGAGAACCTTGCCTCATTCTTTTTTCTACTCCCAGGACCTAGCACCGTTCCTGACAGGAACCGGTGTTCATTAACTGTTAAGATCAATCCAAGTAGTTTAAAGAGCATCTTTGTGAGTCTTTGGGCAAGCTGCACCCGACGAGAGCTGAGAAGGCCACAAAGCAACTCCCAGTTATTTCACAGTTGGTTCATCCACTGAAAAGACCCAGTTCTATTTATTTTTGCATTCCCACAAGCACCACCAGCCAAGAAAACAAAATACCTAAAACAGCCTGTCAAGATATAATCCAATTGTCATAAATAGAACATCTTTTGAATAAGAAAAAATTAGGAGAAACTACATCTCTACTGAAATAGCTGTACTTAAATTCAAGTTCTAAACATAAATAAAATATAAATACTGCTGACTTCCTCTTGCAGACTACCTGTCATTTATTTTATCTGTACTGTCTCTTTTTTTTTTTTTTTTTTTTTTTTTTTTAAGATTTTATTTATTTTTTTGACAGAGAGAGACACAGCAAGAGCAGGAACACAAGCAGGGGGAGTGCGAGAGGGAGAAGCAGGCCTCCCGCAGAGCAGGGAGCCCGATGTGGGACTCGATCCCAGGACCCTGGGATCATGACCCGAGCTGAAGGCAGACGCTTAACGACTGAGCCACCCAGGCGCCCTGTACTGTCTCTTTTGATGTTCAGTCAACCTAGATAATATTTTACCCATTCTAAAAAGGATGAAAGTAGGGGCACCTGGGTGGCTCAGTCAGTTAAGCGTCCAACTCTTGGTTTCAGCTCAGGTCGTGATCTCAGGGTCGTGGGATCGAGCCCCTCATAGGGCTCTGCACTCAGCACGGAGTCGGCTTGGCCCTCTGCTCCTCCTCTGCCCTCTCTCTAATAAACAAATAAAATCTTTTTTTAAAAAAAGGATGAAAGTATTTTAACAAGTTCCAGTGGCTCTCTCAAGGCCTCAAGGTTGCAAAGTAATGTATGGAGAACTGAATTCAAACCCAAGCCTTCTGTACCCAGTCCAGTGGTTCTCAGTCAGGGGCAATTTCGCCCCCTAGGAGAATTTTTGACAATAATTCAAACCCAAGCCTTCTGTACCCAGTCCAGTGGTTCTCAGTCAGGGGCAATTTCGCCCCCTAGGAGAATTTTTGACAATAATGGGAGGCATTTTTTGGTTGTTGCAACTGGGGGAGAGGTGCTCCTGGCATCTAGTACAAAAGACCAGGTATGTGGCTAAACATACCATTATATACAGGACAGCCCTCCATAACCCAGAATTACGGCCCAGAATGTCAACAGTGCTGAAGTTGAGAAACCGTGATCTGGTCCAATGTGTTCACCATCATATCACATTGTCTTTGAGTAGACAACCTAGCTCTTAAATAGGTAGGGAATTATAAAAACTTTGGCCACAGGGCTGTGCTTTCCAACGTAAAAGCCATGAGTCACATGCAAGTACTGAGTGCACAAAACGTGTCTAGTCCATACCAAGAGAACTCTGGGTTTGGAAGACAGTGTGAAATAAAGCATATAAATTCCCTCAATGTTTTTATATTGATTGCATGTTGACATGATAATATTTTGGATCTACTGCATTAAATAAAATATATAAGGAAAATCAATTTCATTGGTTTCTTTTTACTTTTTTTAATGTGGCTATGAGAAAATTTAAAATTCTGTATGTGACTTACACCTGTGGCTTGCATTATATTTCTTTGGATACTGGTGCTATAGAGATTGTTGCTGCAGAAAGTATCTAGTTGAGGGCGCCTGGGTGGCTCAGTCGGTTGGGCGACTGCCTTCGGCTCAGGTCATGATCCCGGAGTCCCGGGATCGAGTCCCGCGTCGGGCTCCCTGCTCGGCGGGGAGTCTGCTTCTCCCTCTGACCCTCCCCTCGCTCATGTGCTCTCTCTCATTCTCTCTCTCTCAAATAAATAAATAAAATCTTTAAAAAAAAAGAAAGAAAGAAAGAAAGTATCTCGTTGAAACAGTGTATGTCATATCCACTATGCAAAGCAGCAGGACAACAGGCTATTTCAAAACAGTCTTCCAATTTGTGACAGGTAAAATAATAGCCCCCACAAAGACGTCCCCAGCCTCTTACTGGGAACCAATGAATACGTCACCTTACATAGCAAAAGGGACTTTGCAGATGTGATTAAGTTAAGGACCTTGAGTTAAGGAGATGATCCTGGACTATCTGGGTGGGCTCAAAATAATCACAAGGATCCTTATAAGGAAAAGAGGGAGGCAGGAGGGTCAGAGGAGATGTGATGACAAAAACAGTGTCCAAGAGAAACTGAAAGGTGCTTGCTATGCTGCTGGCTTTGAAAATGAAGAAAGGGGCCACAAGCCAAGGGTGCACGCAGTTTCTAGAAGGTGGAACCAGCAACAGAATGAATTCTTCTCTAGAGCTTCCAGAAGGAACACAGCACTGCCAACACCTTGGTTTTCACCCATTGATACCCATTTCAGACATCTGGCCTCCAGAACTGTAAGATAATAAATTTGTGCTGTCTTAAGCCACTAAGTCTGTGGTAATTTGTTACAGCAGCATAGGAAACTAATCCAGCATTATAAACACACAGATGGCTTATGCTGCACATCGGCTGTCCTTCAAAATTGAAATTTCTACCAAAATATATGACTTCATTTTAGGAAGGAGAAATCTATATGACTTTGATTAAGCACACTCACTGAGAGCTGACATATTCTGGGAGTCTATACCATCTCCACATTTATAATACAATGCATTTACCAAAACTACTTTACCCAGTGAATTACTGTAAACCGTACTGGGTCCATGCATGGATAACTGATTTGCACAACATACATGGTGCCGCAAGTAGAAATCACTAAAGAGAAAAAGAATAGGAAGCTAAAGAATAAAAAATTGATTGTCCTATACGACATACATATTCATACACAATACTGTGTCTCATAGATGGATGGTCACTACCTAACCTATGCTATTGAAATTCCAAAACAAACGCAAATTGCTTGTAAGTGAACAACAATTACATATACAAAGAAGAGGACATTTTAGCTAAACACCTAAGTGAAGGCCGAGCAAGGTCACTGTTAAGTCTCTCGACTTTACAATAATATCTAAACCCATGTGATTACCAGGCAAATGAAGATTTTTAAAATGCAGACCATCCCTATTCACAAGCCTCTGTGTTTGAGTGCATAGCTGGAGAGTTAATCCTTTGGATAATATCACATTTCAAGGAAGGTGGGCTTGGGTAAAAAAAATTTTTTTAAATAGGAGGGATTAATAATACACTAATCTCCTTAGTAACTGAAGCTAATTTATGAGAACTATAAACTTTAATCTATTTCCAACTTTAAAAGCAGAGAACATAAGTCAACCAGAAAAGTATTTATGGCTAGCTACCAAAATTAAAATTGATTCTCTTTTGGGCAGAAGTAGCAAGAGCTTAGGTGGAAGACAAAGGATCTAGCCCCTGTTCCGGAACCAAGATACTATGCAGCTTTAAGCAAGTCCCTTGGGTTCTCAAATCGTGGTTTTCTCCTTCACAATATATCAGACCAGCTGTGTGTCTCTATGGCTCTTTACAGCTCAAAAACAATCTACGCTTAAGCATTCATACAGGATTGTTTTATTAATTTCATTTTTGTTACCATATAAAAGCATAATTTATAAAGACTTTTAAAATCTTAGGTTGTGTCCGTGACAATGCATGTCTGATGACTCAATGAAAAAGAGCAGCGTGATTTGTCCTATAGTTTATTCAGCGCTTAGGGATTTGATGTCTTCACTTGGCTTGTAGTGAAAATGTTGACACAGATTATTGCCCTCTAATAAAAATAATTTTCATTACATTTGGCCAGAAATATGTGTGTGAGGAAGAGTAGGATCCAAACAACAGATCAGCATATCAACTTCTGCAGCTTTGCCTCCTCCCTTCTTCCTAGGAGCCCCCTCCCCCTCTCCTATCACTGTCCAACATCATTAATCAAAAGCAAGGCTTAACTATAAATAGGCACTGGAATTGACTTAACTAACTTTAACATGGAGGGAAAGGGCTGGGGTAGGTTCCAAGTTGGCTACATTTCCCTTCATTCCTGAAGATTTTCCAGCGAGGTCTAAACCTCCTGCTGCCCTCTTCTCCCTCATAGTCTTCACTGTCCTTCTGCATTAAAACTACAGGAAGCACTTTACTTCTTACTTTGCAGGACAATCTCCTTGTCTTCATTTGCAACATGCAATGTCTGTACTCAGTCACAGAGATAATACATAAAGTCAGAGAGAGACATCTGTACAAGTCATCCAGAAATATCAGAGGCTTTAGAGTTTAGAGTTAGCCTGGTCAATACTACAAATGTAGAATTTGGCTAAAAATAAAGCAGGTTTATGGAGGCCTTGTTGTAAATTCAAAAAAAAAAAAAAAGGATGAAACGAAATCATAATCAAGCTGGGGCAAGAAAGTAATAAGAAAGTATCTAGGGGTGCCTGAGTGGCACAGCGGGTTGAGCGTCCAGCTCTTGGTTTCAGCTCAGGTTGTGATCTTGGGGTTATGAGATCGAGCCCTGAGTCGGGCTCCCTGCTCAGCGCAGAGTCTGCTGGAGATTCTCTCTCCCTCTCACTCCGTCCCTCCCACTCGTGCTCACTCGTTTGTTCTCTCTCTCTCAAATAAGTAAATAAATCTTTTTTTAAGAAGTATCTAAAGGAATTGAACTATAGGCATACTTCGTTTACTGCACTTCACAGATAGTGGGGTTTTTTTTACAAATTAAAGGTTTGTGGCAACTCTGCATCGAGCAAGTCTATTGGTACAATTTTTCCAACAGCATTTGTTCACTTTGTGTCTGTGTGTCACATTTTGGTAATCCTCATGGTATTACAAACCTTTTCATTATTATTATATTTGTTATGGTGATCTGTGACCAGTGATCTTTGAGGTTACTATGGTAACTGTTCTGGGGTGCCACAAACTACTCCCATATAAGATGGCAAACTTAATTGTTAAGTGTGTATGTTCTGACTACTCCACCGACTGGCCATTCCCCCCATCTCTCTCCCTCTCCTTGGGCCTCTCTGTTCCCTGGGACACAATAATATTGAAATCAACCCAGTTGAAAATCCTACAATGGCCTCTAAGTGTTCAAGTGAAAAGAAGAGTCGCACGTCTCACTTTAAATCAAAAGTTAGAAATGTCTAAGCTTAGTGAGGGAGGCATGTCAAAGGACAACATACGCCAAAAGCTAGGCCTCTGGCACCAAACAGGCAAATTGTGAATGCAAAGGAGAAGTTCTTAAAGGAAATTAAAAGTGCTACTCCAGGGGCACCTGGGTGGCTCAGTTGGTTAAGCATCTGCCTTCGGTTCGGGTCATGATCCCAGGGTCCTGGGATCGAGCCTCCCGTCAGGCTCCCTGCTCAGTAGGGGAACCTTTCTCCCTCTGCCTCTACCCCTGCTTGTGTACTTGCGCTCTTGCTCTCTCACTCTCTCTCCCGCTCTCTGTCAAATAACTAAATAAAATCTTAAAAAAAAAAAAAAAAAAACTTGGGCGCCTGGGTGGCTCAGTTGGTTAAGCGACTGCCTTCGGCTCAGGTCATGATCCTGGAGTCCCAGGATCGAGTCCCGCATCGGGCTCCCTGCTCGGCAGGGAGTCTGCTTCTCCCTCTGCCCCTCCCCCCTCTCATGTGCTCTCTCTCATTCTCTCTCTCTGAAATAAATAAATAAAATCTTTAAAAAAAAAAAAACCTGCTACTCCAATAAACACATGAATGATAAAGTAAAACGGCCTTATTGCTGATACGGAGAAAGTTTTCTTCCCTTAAACCAAAGCCTAATGCAGAGCAAGGCCCGTACTCTCTTCAGTTCTATGAAGGCTGAGAGAGATGAGGAAGCAGCAGAAGGAAAGTCTGAAACTAGCAGAGGTTGGTTCATAAGGTTTAAGGAAAGAAGCCGACTCCATAACATCAGAGTGCAAAGTGAAGCAGCACGTGCTGATGGAGAAGCTGCAGCAAGTGATCCAGAGGATCCAACTCAGGTGACTGCTGAAGGTGGCTACTCTACACAACAGATTTTCAATGTAGACAAAACAGCCTTATATCAGAAGATACCACCTAGGATTTTCATAGCTAGAGAGGCAAAGTCAATGCCTGGCTTCAAAGTTTCAAAGGACAGGCTGACTCTCTTGTTAGGGGCTAATGCAGCTGGGGCTACATTAGCCCCTAAATTGAAAGCAATACTCATTTGCCATTTGGGAAATCCTAGGGCCCCTAAATATTAAGCTAAATCTACTCTACCTGTGCTCTATAAATGGAACAACAAAGCCTGGATGAGAGCACATCTGTTCATACCACGGTTTATTGAATATTTTAATCCCACTGTTGAGACTTACTGCTCAGAAAAAAAGATTCCTTTCAAAATATTACTGTTCACTGATAATGCCCCTGGTCACCCAAGAGCTCTGATGGAGATGTACAATGAGATTAATGTTGTTTTCATGCCTGCTAACACAACATCCATCCTGCAGCCCATGGATCAAGGCGTCATTTTGACTTTCCAGTCTTACTATTTAAGATAAAAAGCTTCTGCACAGCAAAGGAAACAGTCAATAAAACTAAAAGGCAACCTACGGGATGGGAGAGGATATTTGCAAGTGACATATCAGATAAAGGCCTGGGATCCAAGATCTATAAAGAACTTACCAAACTCAACACCCAAAAAACAAATAATCCAGTCAAGAAATGGGCAGAAGACATGAACAGGCATTTCTCCAAAGAAGACATACAAATGGCCAACAGACACATAAAAAAATGCTCCACATCACTTGGCATTAGGGAAATACAAATCAAAACCATAATGAGATACCACCATACACCAGTTAAAATGGCTGAAATTAACAAGACAAAAAACAACAAATGTTGGTGAGGATGTGGAGAAAATAGAACCCTCTTACACTGTTGATGGAAATGCAAGCAGGCACAGCCACCCTGGAAAACAGTATGGCGGTCCCTCAAGATGTTAAAAATAGAGCTACCCTACGACCCAGCAACAGCACTACTGGGTATATACCCCAAAGATACAGATGTAGTGATCCGAAGGGGCACATGCACCCCAATGTTCATAGCAGCAATGTCCACAATAGCCAAACTGTGGAAGAGCCAAGATGTCCTTTGACAGATGAATGGATAAAGAAGATGTGGTTTATATATACAATGGAATATTACCCAGCCATCAGAAAGGATGAATACCTACCATTTACGTCGGTGTGGATGGAACTAGAGGGTATTATGCTAAGTGAAATAAGTCAATCAGAGAAATATAATTATCATATGGTTTCACTCATATGCGGAATATAAGAGAGAGTGTGGAGGATCACAAGGGAGGGGAGGGAAAACTGAATGGGAAGAAATCCGAGAGGGAGACAAACCACGAGAGACCCTTAACTCTGGGAAACAAACTGTGGGTTACTGAAGGGGCGTTGGGTGGCGGATGGGGTAACTGGGTGATGGGCATTAAGGAGGGCACGTGATGTGATGAGCACTGGGTGTTACATGCAACTGATGAATTATTGAATACTACATCTGAAACTAATGATGTACTATATATTGGCTAACTGAATTTAAATTTTAAAAAAAGAAAATGTTATAATCATAAAAAAGGAACTGTTACTACCAAGTAGTATGAGATAGGAATATAGTTTTTCTCAATACAAAACGGAAATAAAAAAAAAGAAGAAGAAGAAATACACTTCCTAGGCTATAGCTGCCATAAATAGTGATTTTTCTGATGGATCTGGGCAAACTCAATTGACAACCTTCTGGAAAGAAATCACCATTCTAGATGCCATTAAGAACATTCATGATTTGTGGAAAGAGGTCAAAATATCAACATTAACGGGAGTTTGGAGGAAGTTGACTTCAACTCTCATGGATAACTTTGAAGGGTTTAAGACCTCAGTGGAGGCAGTACCTGCAGATGTGGTGGAAACAGCAAGACAACTAGAATTAGAAGTGGAGCCTGAAGATGGGACTGAATTGCTGCAATCTTATGACAATACTTGAACAGATGAGGAGGTGCTTCTTATGGATGAGCAAAGAAAGTGGTCTTTTGAGACAGAATCTACTCCCGGTGAAGATGCTGTGAAGGCCGTTGAAATGACAAGATTTAGAAAATGACAAACTTAGTTGATAAAGCAGTGGCAGGGTTTGAGAGGATTGACTCCAACTTTTAAAGAAGTTCTACTGTGGGTAAAATGCTATCAAACAGCACTGCATGGTACAGAGAAATCATTTGTAAAAGGAAGAGTCAGTATATGCTTCAAACTTCATTGTTTTCTTATTTGAAGAAATCGCCACAGCCACCCCATCCTTCAACAACCACTGCCCTGATCAGTCAGCAGCCCTCAACATTGACGCAAGACCCTCCACCAGCAAAAAGATTATGCTGGCCGAAAGCTCAGATGATGGTTAGCATTTTTTAGCAATTAAGTATTTTTAATTAAGGTATGCACATTGCTTTTTTAGACATAATGCTATTGTACACTTAATAGACTACAGTATAGTGTAAACATAACTTATATATGAGCTAGGAAACCAAAAAATCATTTGACTCACTTTATTACAACATTCACTTTACTGTGGTCGTCTGGAACTGAACTCACAATATCTCCAGGACATGCCTGTGCCAAGGGGGAAAAAAAAACAACAAACCTCAAACTCAGTTAAAAAAAAAAAAAAAAAAAAAAAAACTCAAACATTTTTTGCAAACCTTTCTTCTATGACTTCTAGGTAAGAAAGAGTTTTAAGTTCATGCTGCATTGTGTCCCCTCTGCTCTAAATATATAGTTATGATCAATGAAATATAAAAAGAAAACACCAAAAGATAACAGAAAAGGGGTGCCTGGGTGGCTCAGTCGGTTAAGCGTCCAACTCTTGATTTCAGCTGAGGTCATGATCTCAGGGTCGTGAGATCAAGCTCCGAGTTGGGCTCCACGCTCAACAGGGAGATTCTTTCCCTCTCCCTCTGCCCCCTCCCCTGGCTCGCATGCGCGCCTGTGCTCTCTCTCTAAGATAAATAAATAAATCTTTCTTAAAAAGGTAACAGCAAAATACAAACTAAGATGTATATCCTCACCAGTAATGGTGAGTGTGAAGTCACAGTCGGCTGGGTGCCAGGGCCTTAAACAGGCAGCAAGAAGTGGGAATTTCTTTCCAGTGGGGGATTAAAAGTTCTCTACTTAATATGAAGGACTGAACCCAGGCTTTAGGCTTAAAGCTGGACAGGATTTAGAACCAGCTGCTTATTAAAAGGAAGTTAAAATAAGCTATTAACAACTGATTCCTGGATTTACAGATTATACCATTGGTTATGAAGGAGGAGGACAGGACTTTGTTCCCCAGGGAATATTTGGCAATGTCTGGAGACATTCTGGGTTGTCATAACTGAAGAAAAAGATGTGCTACTAGTACATAATCAGTAGAGGCCAAGGATGCCGCTAAACATCCTACAATGCACAATATAGCCCCTCACGACAAAGAACCATCTAGTCCAAACTGTCAAGAGTTTCCCTATCAAGAAATCCTGGGTTACATGAAGCTGAAGACCTAGCAGGAGGCATCAATACAGCCTATCTAGACCAAAATCTGAATCAGGCTGCTACTGGCTTGGAGACTGGCTCTGCATTATTTCTCATTTCACTGGAGCTCCAAACCACCATACAGGACATGGTTCTGTCCTGGGGACCCAGGTAGACGTCAACTGAAAGAGTCAAGACACAGAGAGTTGCCCATTAAAGAGAGAGAGAGAGAAAGACAGTAAAGAGAATGAAAACGCAAAAACAAATGAGCAAGAGAGAGCTTGAAAAACACAAACAAAAAATTTCACTCAAAATTAGCCTATGAACCCAAATCTCAAGACCTGTTAAGAAATGTAACACTGAAAAAGACAGCCAATAATATAAATATTCATAAGTGAGTTCACTCCAGTGAAAATAATTTTACAAAATAGCTTGACAAGAACTTAAAAAGAAGTATGTTTAAAATGTTCAGGAATATAAAAGATAAGATCACATCTACAAAAATGGAAGAAATTATGACACAAAATTGGGCAGAAGGGAGGAATGGACAGGAAAAATGAGAAAAAGAAATAAACTGAAAATTAGAAAAAATTTATCAGTTTTAAAATAAAAAATTCAGGAATGCCTGGGTGGTTCAGTCAGTTAAGCGTTTGCCTTGGGTTCCAGTCATGATCCCAGGGTCCTGGGATCGAGTCCCGCATCAGGCTCCTTGCTCAGCAGGGAGCCTGATTCACCCTCTGCTTGCCACTCACTGTGCTTGTGCTCGCTTGCTCTCTCTCTGACAAATAAATAAATAAAATTTAAAAAAAAATAATTAATTAATTAAATTAAATTAAAATTTCAAAGGCTAGGATAATCTTTAGACCTGAAAAAGCTGAAGAGTGAATTAGTAAATTAGATTTTGGTACCAAGAAATTTGCCCAGAAGCCAGCAAAAAGAGAAAAAGAAATTTAAAATTGTTAAAGAGCATTTAAGAATCAGGGGGATGGCTTGAGAATCTCCAACTTCAGAGACTTATTAGAGATTTAGAACCTCCTGATAGAGATTTCAAAAACCAGAAGTCTGAAACAACTAAAGAGAAGTATTTGCACATAAATATACAATAGTTCTTTTTCCATTATCAAGGAAAAATGAAAATCCTCAGTTGAAAGTGCACTATTAGTAATCAGCAGCATGAATATGAATAAATCCCACACTTAGACATATTTTAGTAAAACTGAAAAATATCAGTATTAAAAGTCAGCAGAGACAACTGGTAGCTTAACCTAAAAAAAGTGACTATCAGACTCACAGCCGATTTCTGATCGGCAACAAAAGTTGATAAAAGAACCTGGAGCAAGACCTTTACACTGATGATGAAACATTACTGTCAATACAGAATTTTATTCCTGGATACTATCATGCGATATTGAGGGCAAAATAATGATAGCATAAAATATTAAGAATGTTTAGCACTCACAGGCACTCACTAGAAGAACTATTCAAGGATTTATTTCAGCAAGAAGAAATGTGAACTTGGAGGAAAGGTGTGGGACAAAAGAAATGAAGCATTTGTGTTTCTTGTAGATGGAAAACAAAGTGACGTTGCCACAACAGTAAAGCCGTACCACTCGCAAAAATGGCAAATGCCCTTGAGTTCAGCAATATTAATAGTTTACCTTATAATCCCTACCTTAATATATTGCCTTTTTAAAGATTTTATTTATTTATTGGAGAGAGAGAGAGAGTGCATCAGTGGGGGTAGGGGCAGAGGGAGAGGGGCAAGCTGACTCCCCCATGAGCAGGGAGCCCTATGAAGATGACGATGTGGGGCTTGATCCCAGGACCCCAGGATCAGGACCTGGGCTGAAGTTAGACGCCTAACCAACTGTGCTACCCAGGTACTCCAATATATTGCTTTTACTTTCACTAAAAGAGAAAATTCTATTTTCAAGTACAGAGACAAAAGAAAGACTGGCAAGAACAAGCGTATAGAAACTCAGAATGACCAGAATAAATCAATTATAGACAGAAACAATGTACCAAAGAAACAAACAAACAAAAAAAACTCTTCAAAGAAAGAGATATCAAACATAAGGGGAAAGGTAAAGAGAATAAAACCACCAAAAAAAACAGAATGGGGAGAACCGTTGTATCCTGGACAAAACTGAGATCGCTTTAACTACTTTATCTACAAAACAAGGAATGGAGGGAAATCAATATTCTGCATCCTTGACCAAAGGTTTTAAGGTATCTTTTTGCTCAATTAATTAGCAAAAATTATGTAGCAGTCACAAGTATAAAATCTTAGCCTTGAAATACATATGTATTAAAGTTTTAGCTGTTCCCAGAAAATATTTTGCATTTTCTCCATGGATCTATGCCAAGTTTTTCAACCTAGATATTCAACAAACAGAATGGAACAAAAACATAGCATTTATCAACAGCCCAGGTAAAATCTTACTATTTATAAGCCAGAGAAATATGTTCTATGTTACCTTTAACATTTGTTGATAAAACTGCAAAGGAGACATTGAACCATGAACTACACAATTTCTAATAATTCCTGAAGTTGTCTTCTAATTGTATGCCAAATATCTCAACAGTGCCTGGTCTATGATATATCCTCAATACACTTTCATGAACAAATAAAAGAATATTACATGGAAAAAAAAAACAGAATATAAGAGAAAAGCAGAAATTAATGATATAGAAAACATGATATAATAAAAGATATGTAAAACCAAAAGCTACTTTTTTACTAAAAAGCAAACTAATAAAATGGAAAACCGGGGTGCCTGGGTGGCTCAGTTGTTAAGTGTCTGCCTTCGGCTCAGGTCATGATCCCAGGGTCCTGGGATCAAGTCCCGCATCGGGCTCCCTGCTCAGTGGGAAGCCTGCTTCTCCCTCTCCCACTCCCCCTGCTTGTGTTCCCTCTCTCGCTGTGTCTCTCTCCGTCAAATAAATAAATAAAATCTTTAAAAAAAAAAGGAAAACCTTAAGTTTAAGATATACCTAGAGAAAATATACATGTATACAATATTAATAATGTAAAAAATACAAATACAGCAAAGATTTTAAGTCATAAAAATAATATCAACACAAGAAATTTTAAAACTTGGGTAAAACGAATAATTTCAAAGAAACATGTAAATTATGAAAATTGGTAATGAAGAAACAGAAAACCAGAACAAATAAATAACCATTAAAGAAATCTAATTGGGGGCGCCTGGGTGGCTCAGTCAGTTGGGCATCTGCCTTCGGCTCAGCTCATGATCCCAGGGTCCTGGGATCGAGCCCCGCATCCGGCTCTCTGCTCAGCGGGGAGCCTGCTTCTCCCTCTCCCTCTGCCTGCCAGCCGTTCCCCCTGCTTGTGCTCTCTCTCTCTCTCTCTCTGTCAAATAAAGAAATAAAATCTTAAAAAAAAAAAAAAGAAATCTAATTGGTAACTAGAAATACGCCCTTAAAAATGACAACCAGGCCTAGATGGTTTTACAGTTTGTTCAAACAACTTCAAAAAATGTAAAAACAACAACAACAAAAAACCCACCAATTCTCTGAATGAAGTTAGAATGCTCCTCATACCAATTTGATAAGGACTGTATAAAAAGCTAAAATTGGAGACCTACCTGCCAATGAATATAGATGCCAAAGTCTGAAAGAAAATATAGAACATTCTGTTTAATCTACTGTGCATATCAATAAAGCAAGGATGGTTCGTTTTTTAAAAAATCTTAAAAATTTAGGGACACCTGGGTGGCTCAGTCGTTAAGCATCTGCCCTTGGCTCCGGTCATGATCCCAGGGTCCTGGGATCGAGCCCCGCATCGGGCTCTCTGCTCAGCAGAAAGCCTGCTTCTCCCTCTCCCACTCCCTTTGCTTGTGTTCCCTCTCTCGCTGTGTCTCTCTCTGCCAAGTAAATAAATAAAATCTTTAAAAAAACTAAAAATTTAATATACCACATTAATATATATTAAGGATGAAAAACCGTATCTGCATCTCCTTGCAGTCAGGAAAAAAAATTCCCTAAAATTCATCACTTACTCATTATTTTAAAAACTCTTAGCAAATAAGAATTTTAAAAGACCCTTTTAACTTGATAAGCATAAGACAAAATATTAGATCACCACTTTCACTCCAACCTTTTTTGAAGGCCATAATCAATGTAAACAAAACAAAGCAAAAATAAAAGAGTTAAGAGATGTAAGAATTAGAAAGGAAGAGATTAAATAGCCCATACTAGTGAAGATATGATGATCTCTCACAGGCAATCTGAAGAATTTACAGAAAACTATTAGAACACATGAGAGAATCCAGCAAGGTTGCTGAATCAAGATCCACACACAAAAATTAAGAGCCTTACCGTATACCAGTAATAACCACTTAGGAAGAAAATACACAAAATATCAGTGACAACTATAAGATCCCTGGAAATACACGTAATATAATTAGTACAAGTTAAGTTGAGAAAATTGTAAAATATCACTAATAACATAAAACGTTACTTCAGTGAATGGAGATACATACCATTTCATGATAGAAAGACTCATTATCATGCACATGTCAATTTTCCTAAATTAATATATAAATTCAAAGCAATTCCAAACAAAACTGCAACATGATTGCTCGAACTTACTAAGCTTATCATAAAATTTATATGAAATGAGAGTCTGAGAACAGCCAAGAGAATTTTGAAGAATACCCTGTTCATCAATAGGAAAAGGGAGGAATGAATTGATATTATACACATAACATAGAATACTATGTATCAGATAACATGAATAATTAGAATTATGATGAGCAAAGAAAACATGTTGCAACCTATAAAATAATGAGTTTTTTTTAAACATGTAAAAATGCTGAGGTTAGCCATTAAGTACACTGGTCACAATAAACTGCCTTTATGATCGTTTCTCCCACTTGGAATGAATAAGAACACGGTGGTAGCGACCACGTCATGAGGTCAAAGTGATGAGAACACAAACCCAGCCTCCAGTGTTGCCTCTGCCCTTACTGGCTTTGTGACTTTGACTATCTTATCTGATCTCTGGGCCTCAGTTTCCTATCTGTGAGATGAACAGAATTTACATAAGATTCAGGGGAGGACCAATCAGGATACTGAACAAATTCACAAAGTACCTGGTCTCATAGGTAATAATCCCTTATTAAGTGATGATTGTTACTGTTACTGTAGAAACCACTTCCCCTGTGCAGTGCAGACTGGCATTTGCAACCTCTGAGCCTTTGGGTCTCACAGAGCATTCAGAACAAAGCCACTGTTTCCACAAAATTCAAATTCTAAAGGTTATTTTTCCAGTCAACTCACTGTCTTTTGTTTCTACTTTTAGACCCATAGGTAAACTTCCATTAATGATGTAGTATAAAAGTGTACCGAATGTCACTGTAAATTTGAGAAAAGCAGAATGAAGATGAGCCATTTTCTGTGCAATAAATCACTTTGCTATCCAATTGTTTATTAAGCCACAACTTTGAAAAGGACTGGTTTGTGTAATATTTGAGATTTTAGAGGAAAACAAAATGTACTAGGTGGATCTGAGTGTCACCTAAAATGTTTGACATGGGGAAAGTATTTATGATTTTGCTGTCATAGCTAAGCTTCTGAAATAGAAATCACAAAATGATTTCACAATTATTTGAAAGCTACAGAGAAAATTATATTACTGTTACATTGAAAACGCAACTGTCCCCCAACATCATCTTCTGATTCAGTAAAAATACAAATGAATCTGTAAAAAGAGAATTGCATTATTATCTACTGTTGAGAACTTAAAGGATTTCTTACTGAAAGCCTTACCAATCTCTTTTTGCAAAAGCTTCCTTTTAAAATAGCTATATTCTTTTTATATTTCACATCTGTACACAGAGCAGCAAGACTATGTTCCCTTGTGTGGTACTCTACAGCAAGTTGATTATCAGAGCATTCTAACCATACACACACACACACACACAACACACACACACACAGAAATTCTAACCATACACAATTTCAGGTAGCACTTGCCAACTGGAAAAATGGTAACCACTTCCTCCAAAGCTCCCTTGAAAATACCACCAAAACCTGCTACATCAAAACAAGCAGGCAATGAACAAATCAACTCCTCTTCCCTAACATGGAACCTTTTCCACAAAATGGATACAAAGATAGCTTGGCAAAAGTAGAACTGTTCTCTCCCTGTTTGAATATTTCAAATGTATATGAATATTTCCTGTTTTGCTATCAGCAGAAAATAATTACGTGTACTAATCACCCCATAGCTCCCAAACATGGCTAATTTAGGTCATGTGCCCACAGGGAGTGTTTATTATTGTCATGTGATCACCTCCGATGCTTCAAATACTACAGTGTGTGTGTGTGTGCGCGCGTGTGTGCACACAGAAGTTGGACAGCGGGTCTTGCAAGTCTCATATCTTCACAATCTATACAAAATTACTTAGTTCATCCCAAAAGAGAGCTAGGAAAGGAGGGGGCTTGCCTACTTTCCTCCACCTCCACCCCCTTTGTCTGCCATTACCTGTACTGACCTCAACATCAATGCGGCCCATAACCTCATGGTTCTCCATGTTCTCGGGTCCAGAGAACTTTGCATTTATTCCAATGTTGCCATTCATGAGGATGGTCACCTCACCCTGGATATTTGCCATCATTTGGAAGTGCTTGACCTAGAAACGTGCTCCAACTACAAACCCCTACTCTTCCATTTAACGTATGTCCTTAATCTTTTCTAAACCTGCTCTTTCTTGTCATTTCTAAATCGCTCATTCATTCTATAAATATTTATTATGTATGCCAAGCAGTGCACTTGGAGCTGGGGTACAATAAGAACAAGACCAACATGGTCCCTGACCTAATAAAGCAATTATGAATATGAATATTATATATATCTTCATTAGGACATTGAATTCTAAAAGAACTTTGTCACAAGTCACTCCTAGCTCCCAAAGGCAGCATTCCATTATTAAAGCACATGCTCTCACAAATTGGAAGACAAATCATTCTTTCTGTGCCCAGGAATAAGCTGTTCCCCAAGGCACCGAGTGGCAGCAGGAAGGCTGGGCTGAGGTTCCCCTTCACACACCCTTAAGAGTTCCCTGCCAAATCTGACCTCATGTTTCAACCACAAACACACAGCTAATAATAGCTTCTGCTCTTAACTCACAAAATACAATTCTTAAAGGCAATTTCTGAGAACCAGCCAAACGTCCGAAAGGAAAATTTACAGAGCCTAACCAGTAACTACTACCAAAACAAAACTTCTCCTGAGCAGCCCCACGGCACTTGCAAGTTTCACCAGCAAAGTCCTTTGAAAAGAATCTGAGGCTCCCCCAAAGTATGCATGTCGTCTATTCACCCTAGAGTTCAAGTCTATTAATTACCCCCTGCTAGCTTCTGTTCTCTCAAAACAAGCAACAGATAAAAATCTGTTCAGATAGGATCAAGAAAAATATATAACCAAATGTTTTATTTATATATAAATAGATTTATAGAGATATATAAAGATATATAGAGAGAGAGAGAGAGAAAGATAAAGAGAATTGTTAGCAACATTTGGCATGTGTTTGGTAGCTCGGAGAAAAATATACAAAGTGTTACCCTTACTTAAAAATAAAGCTGATGTCCAGTATATTTTTCATCCTTCAATTAAAAAAATCAAATTATAAGATCTTCATTCCACTATTCAGACTATTTGTAAAAGCAAAATATTCAAGCAATCCAATTCAAGTGACTTCTGAATGGGCAGACTGTGAACCACGCAGACACCTAACTCCATATGTGATGTGGATGCCTGGGCCCTAGAGATCTGCAGGCAAATAAAATTCACCCTCCACGTGGCTCTGGCAGGTTTAAAAAAAAAAAAAAAGGACTGTGATGTCTCTGAGGAGAGGGACCATTTCTCTTCTGTTTACAACTGTAAATCGGTGTGCCTAATGCCTGGCACAGTTAGCCTAATGATGAGTATGGAGCAGGTGCTCAATAAATATTTGATGTTTGAATTAATGGTGAATGAGAGGGAGGATGGCTGAATGGATGGATGGGTGGATGGAAAGGTGAATGAATGCATAGATTTTGTTCCCTATTTGGATAAGTGGAGGAGGAATTAGGGATAGAAAACAGTCAATGAGTTAGAGAAAGATGACACTCTCCCTTTAGCAGTAAGAGAAAATACTCTGAGCCAAGCTTTGAAGTTAGGTGAATTCAGGTTTCAATCCTGCAGTGACCTTGGATCAGCTCTGCAATGTTAAGCAAGTAATGCCACCTTTGGGGGCCCATTTCCTCATCACTAAAGTTGAAAAGTGAAATGTACTTGGGTTATTGAGAGGATAAAATGAAATAACAGTGAAAGAGCCCATGGGACTGCCTGACACTGTGTTTCTAAAATGCTGGAAAGAGCTATATTGAAGAGAGTTGATAATCACCTTTGGGCTAAAGGACATATCAGTCATGTACAGGGAAGAGAGACAGCACTTCAAATAATTCAGGCCTCTGGAAATCTCTGATCGATCGCTTCAAATATGCACAGATAACAGATCTTGCACTATGTCTGTGCTGTAACATTATGTCTTTAAGTAAAATGCTCATCAAGATAAACTGGAGTCCTCTCTTCCCTAAAAAGCTAAAGTGAACTTTATTTTCATCATCACATGATTGCCCATGTTTTGTGTGTCCTAGTATTGTTTTAAAAGCTCACAAAGTGCGGGCAAAGGGAGGCGCAAAAATCTAGAGCAGGGATCAACAAACAGTTTCTGTAAAGGATCAAATAGTAACTATTTTAGGCTTTGAGGGTCCTACAGTCTCTGTCACAACTACTCAGCCCTGGCATTAGAGCACAAAAGCAGCCACAGACAATACATAAATAAATGGGTGTGTCTGTGGTCCAATAAAACTTTATTTATGGACACTGAAATTTGATTTTCATATGCCATAAAATGTTCTTCTGGGCTGTAAGGTGAAATGTGTGAAAGGCTGAATTTGGCCCATGGACCATAGTTTACCGACTTTTGGTCTAGAGCAAGCCGTTACATTAATATTTGACTGGAGTCCTTTAATGAATCAGGAGTATTTGCTTTAAATATGACATTGATGATCTCCTGATGATCCAATGTTAATAATTTAAAATTTCTAAAATATATTTTACCTACACATGAAGCACTGCTATCAAGCTACTCTGTCAGTGAAGTTTGGTAATACTTAAAACACAGACATTTGCTACTGTACACAGATTAGCTAACATCTCTGTTTCCTAGTAACGATAAGAAAAGTTAAGAAAATTAAAGAGCGGTGCCTGAGTGGCTGTCGGTTAAGCGTCTGCCTTCAGCTCAGGTCACAATCCCAGGATCCTGGGATCGAGCCCCACATGGGGCTCCCTGCTCAGTGGGGAGTCCACTTCTCCCTCTCCCACTCTCCCTGCTTGTGCACGTGCTCTCTCTCACTTGTTCTCTCTGTGAAATAAATAAATGAAATCTTTAAAAAAAAAAAAAAAAAGAAAAGAAAAAATTTTCTTCTGGTTTCTGCTTAATAAATTGTTGAAGTGTGTTTTAGGGTGATGACAAGTGGAAAGGCGTATTTCATTTCCTAATATAATAAATGATACATAACAATTTCCTATCCTGCTGTTAGAAAGCTTTTGGGACTATGATTTCTGTGACTTATTAAAACCTGCCTTTAGGGACAGAATTGAAATGCCCCAACCATAGCTTAACTATTACCATTTGCAAAGCTCCAATTTGATTTGAACATGAACCTTCTAAGTTAGAGACTTGGAATTATTTGTCTTCTTTATTTTCCCTTAGAAAATTGCATTTTTAATTGACCTCAATCTAACTCTCACAGATTCGGCATAAATGATCACAGTGTAAAGAACTTAATATAATTTCTCTTTGGTACTTCTGTTTGGTACATTAAGACTCAGCAGGAACAGCTCAACCAACAAATTAAAAACTCTTCCAGTTTTCACAAATACATGGGAGCAGTATTTATTTTTTTAAGATTTTATTTATTTATTTGAGAGAGAGAGAGAGCACAAGCAGGGGGAGCAGCAGAGGGAGAGGGAGAAGCAGGCTCCCTGCCGAGCAGAGAGCCCAATGCAGGGCTCAATCCCAGGACCCCAGGATCATGACCTGAGCCGAAGGCAGACGCTTCACCGACTGAGCCACTCAGGTGCCCCTGAGAACAGTATTTAAATGCATACAATTTGTTCTCTTGATCCACTGTTGCTATGGACTGCGTGTTTGAGCTTCCCCAACCTCAAAATTCATACGTGGAAGCCCTAACCCCCAGTGTGATGTTATTTGGCAGTACCTTTGGGGAGATAATTATGTTTAGATGGGGTCATGAGGATGGGGCCCACATGACGGAATTAATGTCCTTATAGGAAGACGAAAAGACCAGGTGAAGACATGCAAGAAATTGGCCATCTGCAAGCCGAGAAAGGAGTTCTCACCAGGAACCAAATCTGCCCACACCTTGATCTTGGACTTCCCAGCCTCCAGAACTGTGAGAACTAAGTGTCTGCGCTTTAAGCTACCCATTCTATGGTATTTCGTTGTAGTGGCCCTAGTTGACTAAGACAATTGCATCGCTACGTAGTTTAAAAGCATGTTTTCTTTAGCTGTGCTGCCCTCAGCAAGTTGCTCTTTGCCTACTTTCAGTAAAATGAGGATTATAGTGCTACCTGCCTTGGAGTTGCCATGAGGATGAATTAAGATAATATCTGTAAAGCAAATAAGGAGCTCTTGATAAATGTTCACTTACACACATCCTTAAATTTATATATTTACTTGTAGATGTAGTGGTTTAAGCTATATACATAGCTATTTTAATTTAAATGTTTCCTAAGCTTCAACCGAGAGTCATGTGAAAATATAATGAGAGAAATAAAAATTATAATAACAAGGAGATACTACATCTCAAGTTGCTAATTTTTTTTAAGTATTCAGTGTTGGCAAGTCAAATACTCTAAGGCATAGGTTAAAGGTTAAATGGCCTAACCTTTCTGGAAAGTAATTTTGCAATATTCCTAAATCCTTAACATTTTTCATACCCTTTGAATCACTGATTCCTCCTTTAGCAATGAACCTTAGTGGAATAATAAGATGTGTAGTCAAAGATGGATGCATGAGGATATTCAGCATAACATTATCTACAGCAGCCAGTACTTAGAAATAATCTAAATATTCAACAATATAAGAATAACTAAAACATGGCATATCCTTACTAAGTGATTCTTTGCAGCCATAAAATAATCAAATTTTCAATAATTTTTAATGACCTGGGAGATTTTATAAGAGAATGTTACATAAAAATACTATCAAACTCTAAATGAGACATTCTGTAATGATACTAGTTATCTATTGCTATGCAACAAATTACCTCAAAACTAAGGAGCTTAAACAACACACATTTATTATCTCATAGGTTTTGTGGATCACGAGCACAGGCACCGCTTAGCTGGGTCCTCCACTCAGGGTCTCACAAGGCTATGACCAAGGAATCCGTGGATGCTGAGGTCTCATCTGAAAGCTCCACTGGGGAAGCATATGCTTCCCAGCTCACTCAGATGATTGTTGGCACGATCCATTCATTGAGGGCTATTAGACTACAGGCTTCATTTCCTTTCTGGTTATTGGCCAGAGGTCTCCCTCAGTTCCTTGCCTTATGGGCCTCTCCAATATGCCAGCTTGCTTCAAGAGAGAGTCTGCTAGCAAGTCAAAATTCACAATCTTTTGTGGCCTAATCACGGAAGTGACATCCTCTCAAAGGTGCCATATTCTATTGAATATAAGCAAGTTACTCACAGGGAAGCAATCACACAAGGCTGTGAGGACAGAAGGCAAGGATCAGTGGCCATCTTAAGAGACTTCCCAACACATATATACACATCTATGCATTACTATAATATACAAATATACAGAAAAAATACTGCAAGGATGTATGTCAAAATATTCCAAGTAATTATCTCTAAAATGAAGGAGTATGGGTGATTTTCAGGATTGTCTCTACACTTTTCTATATTCTATTAGTATTTTTTTTACAGTGAGCACACATTACTTTTATCATTAGAAAAATATGTTTTATCTTAATAAATACTTAGTAAAAATTCAATCATGAGTTTGCTCAGAACGCTAAAATCAAATTATTCTCAAATGATCCCTTCTGTGAAAAACTATTCCTATAAAGGTCTGGTTGTAGTTAAAATGTCTGAATCCAGGTGAATACTTTCTAATCTTGGTAACTAAATGGGCACTTGGGTCATGATTAACTATATTTGGCTTAATTTTTAACCCTTTCTACTGTATAAGACTACTAGCCCAGGAGAAATATCTTTAAATAACCATTTTTTGGCACCAGTACCCGTGCTTTTAGTCACTAACATAGAGAGGAATGTTACTATGAAGGTATGTCAACAACCCAACAAGAATTTCCCCCCTCTTCACTTTGGGCATTGCAATGTCCTCAGAGCTTCAGGGAGACACAGACCTTGTGCTCAAGAAGGTTGTTCTAATTGGTAAGAGAGCGAGCAAATACACAACAAATAGTAACACACAATTCTTTACTTGAGGTACATAAAACATCCTAATTTCCAACATCTTGCCCCACTGATGCCTTAATAATTCAGATAAAAGAAGGCCAAAGTACTCCAAAGATCCTTCTTGGAGGACACTTGATGTGGGCCTTCCAAAGTGGGTAGCACTTAAACATACGTGGAAGGGCGAAGAACAAGACATTCCAGGTGAGGTTTGACCAGTACAATCTCAGGTTATGCTTGTTACTCTGGTGCAGTAATTAACAGCACTCCTTTTTACATTGCAAACTGTTCCAGTTTTGAAATAAATGATATGAACACCCTACGTAAAAGTTCCCTAGTAGAGGGCATGCATGTTCACTAAGTTGAGTCAATTTATTCAATAGCTAATATGACTTACCAGCACCAACAAAAGAACATTTACTCATTCAGATTATTTGTTCATTTATTCAACAGGAATTTAACTTAAAAGGGTAATTTGTTTTACCTTTTTTACTATCGCTGCAGAATACTAGTCAGTCAGAGACACAGACTGTAAATGAAAGTGTATTTTTTTGCATAGTTGTTTCCCCTTTTTTTCTTCTACACTGTTAACAGGACACTAGAGCACATACCAGAAAGACTCCTAAAGCTTCATGGTTACAGGCACATCTAGAGTTTGTAGAGTGAACAAAGGTCCCCAGTGGCTTTGGAAGAGGATTATACAGATTTTCTAGGATTCTCCAGGACAGGGATTGAGATGAGGTTTCTTCACCCCAGCTTTCTCCTCAGAACTACAGTCTAAGGCTCACAGAATTCAAGGACTTGCTTGTCTGAAATCAGGTGAGATTTGGGGAAGGGACTGCCACCTCTATGATCAGCAGATCAAACCTACGTTGGGCGTCATCATTTCTCAGCGCAGTGTGAAACTGGAAGCACTAAACCATATGAGACAGCTGGCACCAGATAAATGCCATGGCCATTGAGCATCCGTGCCATCCCAAGAAAATCACAACTTCTTACAGAGTTCACTGGTAACCATGGAATATGAAATCCAAACTTTGGTCAGGCCAATTTTAACAACAACTTCAGTCAACCAAATATGTTACAGAAAATTTTAGGCCATGATCAATTTGATAAAAATATCTGCATAATTTCACTTTGTGCAGAGTAAAATGAAAAGAGTCTGTGACGTCAAAGTTGAACTACCTGCTTCAAGGTACTGCCTTATTAATTAACTTAGAAGCTATAAATTTAAGCAGAGAAACTTGACCGAAAGAGGAAAAATAATCCATTAACCAATATGCAATTAATAGCAAGATGGAGATATTTTTTTTTTTTTAAAGAAGAGCCATTTTTTTAAAAGTCCGTACTGCACAGCATTCATTACTCAGCACATCATGGGTTTTTACCATGGTTCGATAGTGCTGGCAAGAAATCTCAAACATAAGAGTTGGAATGGTTGAGTTGATGTTTAGTGCAGGCAATTCCATTAAAATCTGGCAAAAGGCATCAATGATAATATTCGACACAAAAGCCTGACATTATCCAAGACTCTGCTGGGACCACATCAATTAATTTTAATGATACCCGAACTTTAAAAAAGAAAATTATTCTAAATCTTGCTTTCACTTTCATTCCATCTGGATTATTCTTCTAATAATGTGTGAAAGCAAAATTCATTAGCCTAATTATTTAAACTCTGATTCAAGAGAAACACCTATTTATAATAGAAAACAAAGACAAAACTAACTTTCGATAAGTACAGTTTTAATTCAAGAGTCTCTGTAAAAAGCTCAAAAAGTCACTCCACTGAGTTTAAATAAGTTTCTCTTTCTCAAATTCTTCTCAAAACTAATTTTTCTATAATTGCTTTTACCCTTTCTTCTGAAGTGTTAGCTATAAAAAATGCAAATTTTGATAATGTTTTCACTGGCATTTAAAAATATTCCTAATTACCAGAGGCACCTGGGTGGCTCAGTCATTAAGCGTCTGCCTTCGGCTCAGGTCATGATCCCAGGGTCCTGGGATCGAGCCCCGCATCGGGCTCCCTGCTCAGCGGGAGGCCTGCTTCTCCCTCTCCCGCTCCCCCTGCTTGTGTTCCCTCTCTCGCTGTATCTCTCTCTGTCAAACAAATAAATAAAACCTTTAAAAAATATATTCCTGGGCGCCTGGGTGGCTCAGTTGGTTAAGCGACTGCCTTCGGCTCAGGTCGTGATCCTGGAGTCCCGGGATCGAGTCCCGCATCGGGCTCCCTGCTCGGCGGGGAGTCTGCTTCTCCCTCTGACCCTCCTCCCTCTCATGCTCTCTGTCTCTCATTCTCTCTCTCGCAAATAAATAAAATCTTAAAAAAATATATATATATATATACATTTTTTTTTTTTTCCTAATTACCAGGGGCTGGGTGGTTTAAATTAAAATGATTCTTTTGGGACTCTATGAAATTAGTTTTTGAGTAGTTTCATGGATGTTCAGGTGATAAACAGTGATGAATTTCTCCTTACAGAGAAAGAAAAATGAGAAAGGATGTTCAAAGATACAAATAAGCTGTTTTCCTGTCAAAACAATATAGTCAGGGCTAAAAGGATGATAATTTTCAATGGTAACAGGAGAAATTCTATTTCTAATCCCCATAAGGAAGCATACCAGAGGATTAGGCAGACAGACAGCTAATAATGCAAGTTTGCCATAGAATGGTGGGACACCTTTTGAAAGTAATATACAAATAGTATCACCAGGAGAAGCAAAAATAGGAAGAGGCTGTTCTTAGGCATTTGCTATCTAGGACTATCTCCTCCAATGCAAAATAAATTCTGAATAATGTTTATAGTTGGACTGAAGAAAATGGTAAAGTTAAAAAAGAGCAAGAATATCACTGAAAATGTAGACAGAAGCAATGGAAATTCAGTGGTCTGAGGTAAATCTATCAGAACTAAATCCGCGAAAGTTGTTTACAAGTTAGCATACATTAAAAACTGAAGCTGAAATAATGGTCAGGCTGTGTGTGCAAATCACCAGATTTCAGGTATTTAGATGATTTGTCTACATGACCACACAACTAATCTGACTGAACTCTTTCGATATTTTTAATGATTATAGTCATCTAAAATTCATTCTATACTGGGGTGCCTGGGTGGCTCAGTTAAGCGTCCAACTCTTGATTTCAGCTCAGGTCATGAGCTCGGGGTCATGAGACTGAGTCCCATGTCAGGCTCAGTGCTGGGTGTACAGCCTGCTTAAGATTCTCTTTCTCCCTCTCCCTCTGCCCCTCTACCCCTCCCCACTCCCATTTGTGCACACTCTCTCTCTCTCAAATAAATAAATAAATAAATAAAAATCTATACCTCCATTTAAATCTCCACTTGTTTTCAAGTTATAATGGTAATTCCTCCTGGTATCTATCCAGAGAACAAGGAATCAGCTGGTATACAGAGAAAACAGGGCCAAATTACTACTCTCCCCATATTAAATTTAAGTTTTAATCTGCAACCCAAAAGAAAATATTAATTTCCAGCAGATGAGAGAAAAATCATATGTAGCCCCAGACTAACAAGTAATATAAAGACTTAAATATTTTAATTTAAAAATTTATTAGTAAAAAAGAAAAGTTAAAGTACTAATTTTGTATATTAGGATGAAGAAGAGCTAATGGATACAAACCCTATTTTTAAACAACTGTTAGGCTGCAAAGGAACACAACACTTGTCAATGGAAAAGTTCATAATTGAGCTAATCTGAAAATTAGAGGTTTTAGGAAGCATGGATTGACAGGCTCATCTGAAAGGATTTCTGACTGACAAAAATCAGGAATGGAAACTGAAAATGAAAGCGTATAAGAAATGTGAAATGGTAAAAGAATGATAAGGCAGCAAGAGTGGAAGAGAAACACGAGGCTGAAACAAAATGGGGACATTGAACAGGTTATGAAAAGAACATAAATTATTTTTAAAATATTCCTTCTGGAGTAAACAACCATACGATGCTGTGACTTCGTAGTAAATTTTCACAGGATTTCATTTTTGTCACATGGTTTCGGGGGGGTGGGGGCAGAGAGAGACTGAGAGATCATCACCAACCTGCTTTACTATCAAACTCCCAACCCCCATACTCTTGGTTAAGTAAAAGTAGATGAGAACCACACATTTATAAAGCTTTCTTTTAAGTTTAAGCCAATGTTTATTAAAATTTTAAGTGATTTTTAGTAAGCAAGGTCATCCTACAGCTATGATTTCATGCCAGTAAAAAGTATGTTTGGATAACCACTAATGTTAACAGAGTAATGAATCCTGTCTCCACCGTCTTATTCAGTGTGTTCTCTTACAGTAATATTTTCGATAAGCTTCTGATTCCATAGTTTTAAAATCTAATAAAATGTAAACAAGACATAAGACTAATGCCCTGGGGAAGGGAACATGAATATTCCACTCTTTCATTCGTCCTCACTGCTCTTTCATTGGGCTAAAGTTGTTGATTCCACATCTGCTGTTCAAGAAAACATAAACTTGGCATCTGCATTGTCTTCTAGGCTTGCATCTGTATTTTGCTTCCCATCTGAACATAACAAGAACCCAAAAATATTAATCTTTTCAATGAACTGGAGAAAGAAAATTCTCCTACACTGGAATTGGGTGTTCATCCTCACTCTGCTTTTGTCTGCTTCTAAAGGTCATGGGGTTTCAAAAAATCAAATACATAAACGCAAACCTAGGAAGAACGGCGCTGCCTCGCCTTAAAGGACCTTCTATTGTAAAGTATGCAATGGGACAAACAAAGATACATCATGAAAATAAGAGGTTTGCTCAGATGCTTAAAAACCAACTTCTGGCTTTGCTGCTTTGTTCCTTGGGGCTCTAGTCATAACCTCACAAATAGAGTGATCGCTTCTTCCTTGGAGCTGTTGGCTGGGTTGCTTCTCTCTCGGAACTATGGTTCATATTTCTTCCCCAGCCTCAAATGCCTGCAAGTCTCCACTTCATATACTGATGTTCTATCTACCTCCAGAGCCAGCTCAAGGTCCCCCTTCTATGAGGTCTTCTTTGATCATTCCCAGTCATCCCAGATTTCCCCTTCTCTCAATTTAGATGGAATTATCAGGCACCTCAAGAGTTTCCCCTCAATTTAGTACTTCTGTGTTATTCCCTAATTTTTTCCGTACACTATCCAACTAGAATGGTAAGCTGGATGAAGGGTAAGGCAGTTTTACATCACAAGATTTTGGACAGTAATAGGGACATGGATATTTGACAAATACTCGCTGGTAGATGGACTGATAGATCAATTCTTTTCCTGGCTGGTAAGTGGGTAAAGGAATAGGGAGACCTGTCCTTGGTTCAGGCAGTCACCTAATTATCTGATTTCACAAGGGATCACAGCATAAGAATAGTATTCTGCTGCGAGGGAAGCAGAGGCTAAATGCGGCCTCTTGCTTTAACATTCACTACATCCTTCGAATTGGCAGCCCCCCCCCCCGCCCCCCCCCCGCGCCCTGAATTAACAGTGACAAGGACTTGCCAAAACTATACTCACAGGGAGAGGGGAGAGTAAAATCTGTTCCCTTGTATGGAAGAAGGGGACATTGTGGTTCCAAGAAGAGTGCCCAGAGGGGAGAAAACTTCTTTCAAAGCCATTTATCTTGTTCTTCAGCAACAGCACCAGGTAGCCTGGGGCTTGGCATACTGACAATTACAGCAAGTAGCTCAAAGTTTCAACATTCATGAAAGAGGAGAACCTTGTAGTTGTGATATGCTGAATGGTCACCTTCAGCCTGAAGAAGGTCACACCACATGTGACACCTTGGTAAAGTAACAGATGATGCAATAAATTCCGTCATAAAGACACTGAAAAACTTCAGAGAAAAATAAAAATGTAAAAAGCATGCATTTAAATTATGTGAATAAACTGATGTGTACATTATAAGTATTTCCACAACCTGGCTTTGGAGCATTTCAGCACAGCCTGCATTCTACATGCTTGAATAGACTCTGTATTTAGAGAAAGGCAATATTCTCCTTGTTCAAATGTTCTTAGGCTGAAGAATTTTAACAGCCCGCAGGGAGGAAAGCCTAGAAACTGCTTAAGCAAATTCTAAGCATGCTCACGTGGTTTCTGCTCAGCTGCAGGTAATTATCAATCATATCATTCTGGCAAAAATTTGACGACATCACTTGCTTTCTCATCATTTTTTCTCATTATGCTTTTCTCCCTATAGAGAAATACCATTTGGGAAAAAAAAAAAAATTCCAGACTTTTCCTACACTGCTTGACAGACCAGTGAATAGTTTATAACTTTACCCCTTCTTTTACTCATTTTCATTCTATGGGCACAGAACCATTTCATCTTCTCCAATTCACCATGTATGCATGGTAATACCAAGTATATGCAATATACCATATACTGAATATCAAATATAAGGTTTCTTTTTTATATATGTAGTTTATTTTGGGGCGCCTGGGTGGCTCAGTTGGTTAAGCGACTGCCTTCGGCTCAGGTCGTGATCCTGGAGTCCCAGGATCGAGTCCCACATCGGGCTCCCTGCTCAGCAGGGGGTCTGCTTCTCCCTCTGCCCTCTGCCCTCTTGTGCTCTCTGTCTCTCATTCTCTCTCTCTCAAATAAATAAATAAAATCTTTATATATGTAGTTTATTTTGGAAACAAGCAGCAGAAACTTACACAGTAACTTTAAAACTCACCTAAAGATGCCGACCACCTATTCCAACTCTGGTACTATTGCTTAAAGGTATATGTAGAGCTGCATTTTGGAAGCTCTTCTCAGGTATTCACTCATTTTTTAAAAGACTTTATTTATTTATTCAACAGAGAGAGAGAGCACAAGCAGGGGGAGCGGCAGGCAGAGGGAGAGAGAGAAGCAGACTCCCCGCTGAGCAGGGAGTCTGCCGTGGGGCTCGATTCCAGGACCCTGGGACCACAACCTGAGCCGAAGGCAGATGCTTAACCGACTGAGCCACCCAGGCGTCCCTCAGGTATTCACTCATAACATGTATTACACTCACACCTTGGTTAGGCCAAAAGACTGTATTCTCAGCAAAACCAACTGTATTTGCCAAATGAGCCTAAGCAATGAATTTCTTTAAACCTTAGTGTACTCAGAAATTCCACTCCTGGGCATATACCCAAGAGAATTTAAAACATATGTCCACACAAAGACTTGTACTAAGGGTTCATAACAGCATTATTCATAGTAGCCAAAACGTGGAAACAACCCAAATGTCCATCGACTGATAAATGAATAAACAAGATGTTGTCTATCCATGCAATGGAATATTATTTGGCAACAAGATAAAATGAAGTCCTGATA
Source organism: Mirounga angustirostris (assembly GCF_029215605.1). Classification (NCBI taxonomy): domain Eukaryota; kingdom Metazoa; phylum Chordata; class Mammalia; order Carnivora; family Phocidae; genus Mirounga; species Mirounga angustirostris. The sequence goes on from NW_026991719.1 coordinate 8,356,750, forward strand.
CATGCTACGATGTGTGGATGAACCTTGAAAAATTTGTGCTAAGTTAAAGAAGCCAAAGACAAAATGCTCCGTATTGTACGACTGCATTTATATGAAATGTCTAGAATAGGCGAATCCAAAGGGACAGAAAGCAAAAGCAGATTCATGTTTGTTCAGGGGCTGGGGAAGGAATGGACAGTGACTGCTTGATGGGGACAGGGTTTCTTCTTGGGATGATAAAAATGTTCTAAAACTGATGGTTGCACAAGTCTGTGCCAATATCAGAAATCATTAAATTCTACACTTCAAATGGATGAATTGCATGGTGTATAACTTAATCTCAATACAGCTAATTTTTTTAAAAAAATTAGATGGAATAATGGCTATAACTCAATTCTACTTGATAAATGGATTCTCCGATAGCACTTACTTTTATTTTTTGTGAAGAACACATTTGAGATTTTCTAGAAAGCACTAGGGAAGAAAAGCAATTTTCTTAGCTGTTGTCTCATCCATGGATCCACCATCCTACTGTCCACCCAACAACAGTCAAACAGCACAGAGTTCCTTCTCATGCATGATTCCGGTCTCCCAAATTTAAGAGCTAACACTAGAATGTCTCATCTTCTACACTCTTTCTTCTAGGCACAAAGCTATTGTGAAAAATACGTATAAAAACTCTGAAAGTTTGGTTAAAAAGCAGAGGTTCTCATCCAAAAATAATGCATTTAACATTTTACACCAAAAAAAAAAAATCTAAACAAGTTCATCCCCCAGAAGGTTACTATTTCCAATTCTTGCTATTTGGGAAGAAATGCTAGTGCCTTCCTCATAGACAGAAGTAACCACTCACTCTTGTTTACCTTACATAAGTAATACCTGTTTATTTTAGAAGAAATGAAAATACAAAAATGCAAAAAGGATTTAAATTCATCCAGCAATATACAATTTAATGTTTTGATGTATTTCCTTCTGGATTCTCTTTTAATACACACTCACTTCAAAATTCCAAGTCACTGATACATAAAATAGATTGATTACCGAATTGGGCCCTTGCAATGTGGCAGAAATTTCCATTAATAGGTGGAGTCTATGACCCCATCCTTTGAATCCGGCCTGGTCTTGTGACCCGAACAAAAGAAGACAGCAGAAGTGACAATGTACAGTTTCCAGGTTCTGCCTCAACAGCTTTGGAGCATCTTCTCCCTCTTACAACTCTGCATCCACCATGAGTACACAAGCCTGAACCAGCCTGCTGGAGAATGACAGACCACGTGGAAGTGAGCTGAATATCCTTTACGAACATGCTCTGTGACTGCACAGGCATGAGCAAGCCCAGCAGAGATCAGTCGAATTCTGCCCACATCAATAGACCTACTCCACCAACCTACAGAATGGAGTGCAAAAATAATTATTCATTATTAGGTGAAGCCAAGTTTTGTGATTGTTTGTTACACAGTTTTCTGTGGCCATAGATAACTGATGCAGTATATCATCCTTGTCTAAGTTCCTAGAAGCTGACTCCATCTAATCAGAAAGGCAGCTGAGAAGATATCGGGCAGCTAACAGGATCATGGAGATGCTCAGGACCAAGTTTCCCAAAACAACTTCCCAAATCACATCACAGACTGACCTGATGATTAAATTGTATGTGGCCCTCCTCAAGCCTGTCAGAGGCTGTAATTCATGTTGCCTCCAAAACCTTGACTTTGCTGCAACTATATTGTCACCAAACAGATGCCACTCTCATCAGAAACTCAACCTTTCAGACAACCCCTAAAAGCTAGAAGCTTCTACCTCCACTGTTGCTAAGAAATGAATGCCTCCATTATGCTCTTACCTAGGGAAACCTAGGAAGCATTTTCTCTTATGAAAATCAAATCTATCTGATTAAAAAATGGGCAAAGGACTTGAATAGACACTTCACCAAATAGGATCTAAGGAGGGCCAATCAGCACATAAAAAAAGATTTACCATTATGAGCTGTTAGGGGAATGCAAATCAAAACCACAATGAGATACCACAACATCCCTCTTAGAATGGATAAAACAGAAACCACTGACAATACCAAGTGCTGATAAGGATGTGGAACAACTGGAATTCTCACACATTGCTGGTAGGAATGCAAAATGGTATAGTCACTCCAGAAGATGGTTTTGACGGTTAAACTTACACTCACCATGTGATCCAGCAATCTAACTCCTGGCATTTATCCGGGCGAAATGAAAACTCATGTTCACACAGAAACCTCTACACAGGTATATTTATAGCAACAATCACCCAAAATTGGAAACCACCCAAATATCATTTAACAGGTCAATATATAAATTACGATACATCCATATCATGGAATTTACTACTCAGCAATAAAAAGGAACAAACTATTGGGGCACCTGGGTGGCTCAGTTAAGTGTCCAACTCTTGGTTTTGGCCAGATTGTGATCTCAGGGTCGTGAGATCAAGCCCCAGGTTGGGCTCTGTGCTGGGTGTGGGGCCTGCTTAAGATTCTCTCCCAGGGCACCTGCGTGGCTCAGTTGGTTAGGTATCTAATTCTTGATTTCAGCTCAGGTCATGATCTCAGGGTCCTGGGATCGAGCCCCATGTCAGGCTCTGCACTTGGTGGGGAGTCCGCTCGGGGATTTCTCTCTCTCCCTCTGCCTCTCCCTCCACTCATGCATGTTCTCTCTCACTCTCTCTCTCCCTCCCTCCCTCCTTCCCTCCCTCTCAGATAGATAAATCTTTAAAAAAAATTCTCTTCCTCGCCCTCTGCCCCTCCCCCGCAAAAAGGAACAAACTATTGATAACAAATGATGATTGTAGATAGAGTCTATATGACAGCCGATATTTTGTCTTGATAGTAACAGGACTCCATAATAGGAAATTAAATGATGATATTAGTGCTTAAGGAAGAAAAAAGCAGGAATTAAAATGAGGAAAACCTGTCATCCAGGAAACTAGTTATAAGGCCCAGCATGAGAAATGAGGGCCTGTGCCAGGATAGACAGAAAGAAAGGGATAATTAAGAATATTATGTAGAAAGAGGGATAAGCTATCCCCCATATGGGGGCCATATGAATACAGAATATAAAAAAGAAGGAATAATCAAAATATTTTCAGGGTTCTAAGGCTGGGAAAATGGTAATCATGGAAGAAAACAGGAAAGTTTAGAGAGGAAGCTGGCTGTGGTTTATTCATCTACTTACTTTCCTTCTTGCAGAGAAAGAATCGTTAATTATTTTGAACATTTAAAATTTGAAGTGATGGTGGAAGCTACAAAAAGAACCACCCTGTAGACAAATGGAAATACGGGACTAGGATTCAACTGGGGAGGGAAATAACCATTTGCACCTATAAAGGATAGACATGATAACTGAAACTAAGATACAGTAATAACCAAGTGAACAAAACTGTTGAGAAAACCCATTTCTTCCATTTGACTAAAATTATTTTTGACAAATACGAATATCCAATTTAATTTACAAATTTCTACCATGAAAGTACATTATGAACATCTGTTTTAGTACCACTCAGTTTCAAAATAAACCTTATGTTAGATTTACCTTCTACAAGGTATTTAATTAGTGAATATCATAGGAAATAATCATATCAACTTTTGTAAACCAAGAGAAATATTTTAAGTTCAAATCAGGCTCAAAGATAACAAAATCAGCATATTCAAGGAATGCAGTATAAACCAGACATATTTTGTTTCTCTTTGCAAAGCACCTCCCAAATCCATACTTCATTCCCTAGAGATATTAATGTAATTTCTGAGGATGCTGGCCAATGGTATTTTTTCCAATGGTATTTATTATAAAACAATCTTGGCAAGTGAAAGGAAACAGCACACACTGCTAATATTTTGGTAGAATTATGTGTTTATTCTAGCACTGTTAACAAGAAAGAAGCAAGCATCCAAAGAGCACAGAGGAATGCTGCTGATGTAAATGAATATTTACTCAAAGTCTAAATCTTCCTCCCCCCACCCCAACATTGAGGAATGACAAAGAGCATTTTGATGTTGGATTTTTCCCAGCCTCACACCCCAACAAATGCAGCACCCCAAAAAAAAATGCTTTTAATGGCAATAAGTGCAGACAAAGCAGTATCCTATGACTTTTCAAGTAATGGAGAAGGGTAGGGAAATCCAAGTTACAGAGAGAGAATATGGCTAAAGGGCCAGTCAAGTCAACTGGTTGCTGGCGAGGTCACTGTTATGTGGGGGCTTTCTTCAGTCCCCTAGCCACAGTCTATACCCTCAATATTGCATCTGCTCAACAGGCATATGACTGTGCTACCACACAGACAGGACAAAAGGAGGTGGATCACTGGGTGAAAAGTACCACCATTAATAGACACATTATATTTACTAATGTAGATAAACAGTAACAATGGTGTTCAAACATGCTGTGTGTGTTCTTTCCATCACCTGGTTCTAATCATGGGAAACACCAGACAAACCAAAACTGGGAAACATTCCACAGAGTGAAAAGGTCATGAAAGACTGACCTGAAAAGACTAAGAAGCCATGCTAACTTCATGCGATGTGGGTTCCTGAATAGGATCCTGAAACTGAAGAAGAAGGATAGCAGAAAACCTGGTGACTCCAAGTAAGTTCTCTATTTCATTTAAAAGTACTGCAGTTAACCAGTATCACTAAGATTACCTTGGTAACAAATTTGTTTCTAAGTTTTCATAAATGTACCATGGTTATATGAGATACCAACATTAAGAAAGTTATTGTGTATTTACTGTTTGTCCTGTTCCTTGGATCTTAATGGCTGGTTGAGTACAAGATTAACTCATATGCAAAACAACTCCAGAATTCATGACCCACTTTCCAATCATATCAGACAACATTTAGTTTCTATACTATCTGCTTACTAATTCTTCCATATTTTTGCTCATTCTGTTTCTTCTACTTGCCTTCTTTCCCATCCTTGTCCCCAGTACATACTCCCTGTTTTAAGACTGACTTCAAAAAAAAAATACGGACTTCAAATATCATCTCACCTGGCTTCCCCAAGCAGAGTTTGACTTTCCATTCTTAAAGCCCCTTCTACAAAACTTCTGTTTTAGCTCACATTAAAAGGTACTAAATCTACCCTATATGCAATGATGCTTACAAGCAAGAGATCTAAAACCAGGCTATCTGGATTCAAATCCTGACCCAATCCTTTGCCGCAGTGTAACCTTGAACAAACTACTTAATTCTCTGTGTCTATGCTTCCTTGTCTATAAAATGGGGCTAATAATAACAATTCATGGAGTTGATAGGAGAACTAAATGAATTCATGCATGTAAAGTAATTCTAAGAGTGTCTGACTCAGGTAAGTGGTCAATAATTGTTAGCTATTATGGTTATTACATTTCTCTCTAGACTGAGGACCTTCCAAACAAGGACCATATGTATTTGCTTTCCTGGGTGAAATTCTCCAAGCTGGATTCAGATCCTACCTTTCCTATTTACTGGCTTTGGACTTCCTTTGATTATTTTGAGGATTTAATGATCCAATGCCTTTCAAAGCATTCAATAGGATAACTAGTTCAAGGCAAGCATTCAATAAATATTGGTTATTATAATTATTATTGTGCTAAACCCCGAGCTTGACACTTAAGATATGCTGAATTACTTGATAAATGAATGAGTGAGTGAACTAACTGGTAAGAAGAATTACTGAAGTATAATACTTCAGTAGTTGATACAGATTATCATTATCAGCTAATGATAGAAAAAATTAAATTTTTTCATTTGCCACCCCATGCCTCTAAACTTTAGAATGCAAGTTTTAACCAAAGAGGCCTGTGTGTTTTGCTCTGTGTTTTCTCATTCCAGTCATTTGGACAGATCTCTATGGAGCACAACAAAAAGTTCTAAGAACAAGTAGCTTTGCACAATGATACTCTTATAGCCAATGGGGGTTGTCTGAGGACAGTCGTAATTAACTTCTTTGCCCCAACTCTGACTAAAATAAAAACGGGGGGCTTATTTTGCCATTTACTTATGGATATATGCATTTGACAGGAACCAAGCTGCATTCTTTTTGATACAATTTAAAATGCAGTACACAAATCTTAAAAGCTAAAATATAGAGGAAAAACTACACAACATAGTTTCTTCAACTACTGCGTATTTTCCATACAGTTTAAAAAGCCTAAAATTGCATCTTACAATTGTTACTTACATTTACTGTAGTATTATTGCCTTTTTTCCTCTGAAGGCATTATAAAACCATTAATCTGCATCTGCCTGTGACAGCATTTCAGAATGAAGTAGACTGAGTAATAAACACTAGACCCTGGTGCATAATACGTCATAGGGCACGGGTCCTAAGTGCACTCATCATTGGTTTCACAGCTGCCTACAAAGAAAATACAATTATATTCCCCTTAAAGGTGAAGAAACTGAAATTCATACCTCACAAGTAGTGGCCCTGGGATTTGACCCCAGGCTTAGACACCTCCAAAGTCTATGGTCATATCGTCCTTCAGTAATGCTTTTGGTTAGCTAAGACAGTGGGTGACTAATTCTAAATGCTGCTCCCCATGAGCCTATGCTAAATATTTGAATTCAGCTGGAACTGTGCTGGGAAGTTCAGTGCAAGCTCACATCAACCTTGTGCCTCTAGTGACCCATCTCTATGGTGAACACACAGTCATGTGCAAGAAGTTACCAGTTAAGTTAAAAACCCTGGAAAGAATCTCAACCAATGGAGGATGGAAATCAATGGAGACATTTCCCAGATCCCCATCTTTTAGCTTGTGACAGAATAAAGAAGGCCACATATTCTTTGTGGGTTTTTTTTTTAAAGATTTTATTTATTTATTCATGAGAGAGAGAGAGAGGCAGAGGGAGAAGCAGGCTCCCAAGGAGCAGGGAGCCCGATGCAGGACTTGATCCCAGGACCCTGAGATCATGACCCGAGCCGAAGGCAGACGCTTAACCATCTGAGCCACCCAGGCGCCCGGCCACATATTCTTTGTTGCTTCTCCCATCAAAAAGCAGAATCTACTTCCCTTGCCCTTGAATCTGGGCTGACCCTGTGACTCACTTTGACCAAAGACCACGAGATCACCATGCAGCAAGGAAGCCCAGACTAGCCACTTGGAGAGGAGCCACACGAAGGAATACCAAGGCACCACACACGCAAATGAAGACATCTTGAACTTTCCAGGCATCTGAGACACCAGCTGAAAGCAGCCAAGTGAGTGAACCCAGCTGATGCCATGTAGAGCAGAACTGCCCAGCTGTGCCCTGATCTAATTCCTGACTCACAGAATCATGCCACTAAGTTTGGGTATGGTTTGTTATGCAGGAATAGGTAACTGAAATACAGATGAATCATCCTGAGAGGCATTCTATATGTTTTCCAGTGGTCCTAATGGAACCTCCATTGTCCCTTTGTCCACAGTTGCAACTTCCATGACACAACTTACAATGACATTTCATTCTCCCTCATTTTTCACTCCTGCTTACTGGGATCACCTCCCAAATAAGCCACACTCACCCGGGTCCTGACTTTGGAGGAACTCAAACTAAGACACAGACCTTTTGCTCCCTTTACATTTTTATCATGGAGTTTTAAAGCTTGGATTTCCATAAAAATAATTTATCCAGACTGTTCTAATTATATATAGTAATAACTAACCATTCATTTTTATTACTAAAGAAAGATGTTATTATGAAATTAAAAATGATATATAGACAGATATATAGACAGAGAAATTATGCTAACAAATCATGCCTAAAATTCTTCAAGAAGTCTTTTGACACAAATAAATGGAAAGATATTCCATGCTCATGGATTGGAAGAATATTATTAAAATGTCCATACTACCCAAAGCAATCTACAGATTTAATGCAACCCCTATCAAAACACCAACAGCATTTTTCACAGAACTAGAAAAAGCAATCTTGAGAAAGAACAACAAAACTGGAAGTATCACAATTCCAGACTTCAAGATATACTACAAAGGGGCGCCTAGGTGGCTCAGTTGGTTAAGCGACTGCCTTCGGCTCAGGTCATGATCCTAGAGTCCCTGGATCGAGTCCCGCATCGGGCTCCCTGCTCGGCAAGGAGCTTGCTTCTCCCTCTGACCCTCCCCCCTCTCATGTGCTCTCTCTCTCTCTCATTCTCTCTGTCTCAAATAAATAAAATCTTAAAAAAAAAAAAAAAAGATATACTACAAAGCTGTAGTAATCAAAACAGTATGGTACTGGCACAAAAACAGACACATAGACCAATGGAACAGAATAAAAAGCCCAGAAATAAACCCATGATTACATGGTCACTAATCTTTGACAAACGAGGCAAGAATATGCAATGGGAAAAAGTCTCTTCAACAAATAGGGCTGGGAAAACTAGACAGCTACATGCAAAAGAATGAAACTGGACCACTTTCCTACACCATACACAAAAGTAAACTCAAAATGGAATAAGGACCTAAATGTGAAACCTGAAACCATAAAAATCCCAAAAGAGAGCACAGGCAGTAATTTCTCTGACATTGGCTACAGCAACATTTTTCTTTTCTTTTCTTTTTTTTTTTTTAAGATTTTATTTATTTATTTGAGACAGAGAGAATGAGAGAGATAGAGCACATGAGAGGGGGGAGGGTCAGAGGGAGAAGCAGACTCCCTGCTGAGCAGGGAGCCTGATGCGGGACTCGATCCAGGGACTCCAGGATCATGACCTGAGCCGAAAGCAGTCGCTTAACCAACTGAGCCACCCAGGCGCTGAGCAGCAACATTTTTCTAAATATGTCTCCTGAGGCAAGATAAACAAAAGCAAAAATAAACTATTGGGACTACATTAAATAAAAAGCTGCTGCACAGTGAAGGAAACAATCAACAAAACTAAAAGACAACCTTCTGAATGGGAGAAGATATTTGCCAATGACATATCTGATAAAGTATCTAAAATTTTAGATACTAAAATATATAAAGAACTTAAACAATTCAACACTCAAAAAATAATCCAATTTAAAAATAGTCAGAAGACATGAACAAACATTTCTCCAAAGAAGACATACAGACAGCCAACAGACACATGAAAAGATGCTCAACATCACAAATGATCAGGGAAATGCAAATCAAAACCACAATGAGATATCACCTCACACCTGTCAGAATGGCTAAAATCAAAAACACAAGAAACAACAAGTGTTGGTGAGGATGTGGAGAAAAAGGAACCCTTGTACACTTCCGGTGGGAATGCAAGCTGGTGCAACCACTGTGGAAAAGAATATGGAGGTTCCTCAAAAAATTAAAAACAGAATTACCATATGATCCAGTAATTCTACTACTAGGTATTTACCCAAAGAATATGAAAACACTGATTTGAAAAGATATATTGCACACCTATGTTTATTGCAGCATTATTTACAATAGCCAAATTAAGAAACCAGCCCAAGTGTCCACTGATAGATGAATGGATAAAGAAGAGGTGGTGTGTGTCTACACACACACACACACACACACACACAGAGGAATATTATTTGGCCATGAAAAAGACTGAAATCTTGCCATTTGCAACAACATGGATGGATCTAGACAGTATAATGCTAAGTGAAATAAGCCAGAGAATGACAAATACCATATGATTTGACTCATATATGGAATTTAAGAAACAAAACAGGGGCACCTGGGTGGCTCAGTCGGTTAAGCAGCTGCCTTCAGCTCAGGTCATGATCCCAGGGTCCTGGGATCGAGCCCCACATCAGGCTCCCTGCTCAGCGGGGAGCCTGCTTCTCCCTCTACCTCTCCCTCTGCCTACTGCTCCCCCTACTTGTGCTCTATCAAATAAATGGATAGAATCTTCAAAAAAAAAAAAAAGAAAAGAAAAGAAACAAATGAACAAAGGGAAAGTAGACAAACCAAAAAACAGACTCTTAACTATAAAGAACAAACTGGTGGTTGCCAGAGGGGAGGCAGGTGGGGGAAGGATGGGTGAAACAGGTGAAGGGGATGAAGAGCGCACTTTTCATGATGAGTACTGAATAATGTATAGAATTGTTGAATCACTATACTGTACACCTGAAACTAATATAACACTGCATGTTAACTATACTGGAATTAAAATTTAAAAAAACACTAAAAATAGGAATAGTGAACAATCCAGTAATTCTACTTCTGGGTATTTACCCAAGGAAAACAAAATCACTTTCAAAAAATATATGCACCCCTATGTTTATTGCAGCATTATTTACAATAGCCAAGATACAGAAGCAGAGGCGCCCAGTGGCTCAGTCAGTTAAGCGTCTGACTCTTGATTTCAGCTCAGGTCATGATCTCAGAGTTGTGAGATGGAGCATCCTGCTGGGCGTGAAACCTGCTTAAGATTTTCTCTGCCCTTCCCCCCTCCTCTCTCTCTCTTCCTTCCTCTCCCTCTTTAAAAATAACTTTTTGTTTGTTTGATTTATAATTTTTTATTATGTTTAAAAAAATATGGAAGCAGCCCAAGTGTTCATCAACAGATGAATGGATAGAGGTGTTATGTATATACACAATAAAATATTACTCAGCTATAAAAAAGAATGAAACCTTGCGATTTGTGACAACATGGATGGACCTAGAGGATATCATGCTAAGTGAAATAGGTCAGACAGAGAAAGGCAAGTATCATGATTTCACTTATGTGTGGCATATAAGAAACAAAGCAAACAAATAACAACAACAACAACAGAGAAACAGACTCATAAATATAGAGAAGGGGGCGGGGGAGGCAAGTGTGGAAGGCAAAATAGGTGAAGAGGATTCAAAAGTATAAACTTCCAGTTATGAAATAAATAAGTCCCGGGGATGAAAAGTATAGCACAGGGAATACAGTCAATAATAGTGTAATAACTTTGTATAGTGATGAAGAATCACTATACTGATCGTGGAGAAAACTTTCGTAAGCGTTGAATAACTGTGTTGTACACCTGAAAACTAAAATAATATTATTATGTCAACTGTACTTCAATTAAAAATTTTTTAAAAATTAAAAATATTAAATTAAAAGATGTAAAGGTAAATAAATAAAACTCTGGAAGAAGTCTTTCCAAATAAAAGAAAAAAACTGGGGCGCCTGGGTGGCTCAGTCAGTTGAGCATCCGACTCTTGATTTCGGCTCAGGTCATGATCTCAAGGTCATGAGATCAAGACCCCGAGTCTGGCTCCGCACTCAGTGGGGAGTCTGCTTGAGATTCTCTTTCTCCCTCTCCCTCCACCCCCCCTCCCCTGCTCGCACATGCACACATGCTCTCTCTAAAAATATTAAACAGAAAAAATTAACCTTTCTGCACTGTAAAAATATTGCATAGAAACAATGACTTGGAGAAAATCTCTGTAGGTATACTAAGTTAATTTTCTTCTTGACCATTCAACTTTCTCATTCAGTGAACTTTAAAAAAATAACTTTTCTTTTTTACAACAGTTTTAGATTTCAATGAACATTCACATAAGATGCATCTACCATATCTTTATATAAATTAGAAATGATACCTTATGAGGGCAGTAAAATACATATTAGGATTTTAAACATTTCCTGTAAGAGCGATATTTCTAGGTAAAGAGAGACGAACTTGACGATCACGACCTACTAACTCTTCTGCATCTAGCTTCCCCCAGGGAGAACCAAAATTCAGAATAATATTGCAAAGAGAAATACACTAATTCATTTGTTTCAAAAACTTGTAACTCTGGGGCACCCGGGTGGCTCAGTCGGTTAAGTGTCTGCCTTCAGCTCAGGTCACGATCTCATGGGTCCTGGGATCCAGCCCCCTATCGGGCTCCCTACTCAGTGGGGCATCTGCTTCTCCCTCTGCCTCTCCCCTCTTACCCCTGCTCATACTCGCTCTCTCAAATAAAAAAAAATCTTTTATTTATTAGAGAGAAAGAGTGTGAGAGACAGCATGAGAGAGAGAGAGAGAGCACAAGCAGGGGGGAGGAGTGGAAAGAGAAACAGACTCCCCACTGAGCAGGGAGCCCAATGCAGGACTCATTCCCAGGAGCCTGGGATCATGACCTGAGCTGAAGGCAGACGCTTAACCAACTGAGCCACCCAGGTGCCCCGACACAGTGAGTTCTAATCCTGGATTTCTGTAAGTAGTTTGCAAGAGAACTTTGGGTCAATAGTTTAAACTATTTTTTTCTTTCAATTCTAGTTTGATATAGTCACAATTCTTACCTGCCAAAAAGAAAATATGACCAAACTTTGTGTTGACACTCAGAAAGAAAGCTGAGCCAACCTGTACTTCTTTATGGAAGAAGATAACACAATACTGGTGACTATCTGCAAAACGGGAGCGGCAGAATTCATTTGTAGCATGGTAAAAGTACCAGGGAGACTGGTTTTTAACACAATTTCTGGAAGAATTTCCAAGTCCGTTATAATCCAAAGGCAGAACTGTGAAGGTCTTTATTTGGGGGGTTCAGGCATAGACTGGGGATGTCATAGATAAGATTTAAGTATTACATGGATATCTGGACTACATAGAAAAATTTTTAAAGCTTTTCCCCTCCTAATATTCTCTTTCGTTCCTAGACTGCTGAATTCAGTCTAGAAATATTAATGGGAGCTAAATTTAGGTTTTGAGAGAGAAAAAAAAAAAAAAAGCATGTGAATGTAGATGGTATAGCCTCAATTGAGTGATGCTGCCCTGTTCGCCTGGAAAGATGTTGGAGAGATGAGCCATGAAAAAGTCAGCGTGATCTCACATGACAGTGGTGGTATGAGGAGGTGAGAAAAACACCAGGCTTGAAGTGAGAAAGCAGTCTGCCATTTACCACCTAGAGAACCAGGGCTGGACTGGGAGCTATCCAGTTTCCAAAATTCTAAGTGTTCTACAAACAAAAAGTGTCTGATGCAATGAACTTACTATGACTAGCGTGTGGGAATGAAGGTTATTACCCCTAGGCCTGTTGGCATGTTGGGTTATAACAAATCCACAATGCAAATCTGGCCAATTCCTGTGTTCCAAGTCACTAGGCCAAAACAGCAGGGGTGACAGCCTGCTGTTGCTGCAGTGCCTATCTCACTCAACAGCTTGCAAAATATATTTCCAATTGCCTTCTGCTGTTGTCCAACTCAACTAGGTCTACTCATTCACTTGTTGGTCACCTAAGCCCTCTTCAGTTGCCACTGTGGAAAGGCCAAGCTTCCTGGCACACAGTAGGTGCAGAATACATATTTTTTTTTAGAGATTTTATTTATTTATTTGAGAGAGAGAGAGAGAGAGCATGAGAAGGGGGAGGGTCAGAGGGAGAAGCAGACTCCCTGCTGAGCAGGGAGTCCAATGCGGGACTCGATCCCGGGACTCCAGGATCATGACCTGAGCCGAAGGCAGTGGCTTAACCAACTGAGCCACCCAGGCGCCCAAGAATACATATTTTTTACTGATGGAATATTTTAATCCAAGCCCTACCTTTGTTGCCTCCTAGCTGTGTGACCTGGACACATCTTCCATTTATTTAACCTTAGCATCTTTTAGCCCTTCCTATGTGCTGGGCACTTTCCAAATAATTAAGTATTGAGATCCTCACAAAAACTCCCTGAGGCAGGCACTTTATCACCATTTGGTAGGTGAGGAAACTGAGTCAGAAATATGCTTTGTCATTTCTTTAAGGTTACAAGGCAGAGCTTTGTAATTTCTTTAAGGTTACAAAGCAGAGTCCCCCTCTAACCCATTCACTTCCTTTCCTCTCCAACTCAGTTTGGCTACCTCTTAATCAGAGTCTCAGTGTCCTCATGTACAAAATAAATTCTGACAGTAGCATCCCAGAGGATTGCTGTAATAACAAGAACAACAACAAAAACTAGTGAGCACTCTGCAAACAGTAATTGTTGTTTCACTTGCCATTACCATCAACACCCACCAACACCCATCAACTGAAATAAGTGCTCAGGGAATTAACTGGAAGTTCCAACGTGAGAAGAGTGATACTTCACTCAAGAGCCATTTAGGTCTCAGAGTACCAGCTTGCCCAATTGTCTTTCAATGCCTGAGAGATGAAGTTATCAACGATGCAAGCATTGATCTAATGCTTATTCACACTTTGGCTCCTATAGGTGGTATGAATTCACCTGTTTCCACGAGCTGGCCAGATACACAGAAACAAAAATATGCCATTTTCCTTGATCCATTCAATTCATTTCCAATTTTTCCACAGACATGAATAGTCTAGGCTTAGCCTTCTCTTGGGTCCATCAGCACACAGTTTGATGGGCAGTTTCTCCAGTTGCTTTTAATTCTAATGGCTCCTGAAAATCTTTGGCTATTTAATAGCTCTGGTGTGATATGGCTGGGCAATTTTTCAAGATCATTAAGTAGTTTTTAAAGTCCCTGTGTATTGTGAAAAACGATCTTTTTAATCAGTTGCTTTCAAGGCCTAATAATCAGGACACAGAATCTCCACGGTAACCAATCTCAGAAAATCCCGGGCTGGCTGTCAACTCTTCCATTGAATCTGCCCGAGCCGTTACTACCTCCCTTGCTGCATCTTCAAGGCCAGCATTTCACATACATTAGGCCTAGGCTGACTGCTCACTTATGTTTATGTTTTCTTGAAAATATGATGTAGCAACAATATTGTTATATTTTCTAAAAGTTATAAACACCATTCTTTTTTAACTGATATTAAAATTTGCATACTATAAAATTCATCCTTTTAAAGTGCACAACTCAGCAATATCCTAAAGGATACTCACCAGGTTGTGCAACCATCACCTTTATCTCGTTGCAGAACACGTTCAATATCCCAAAAAGAAACCCAGTATCTATTAGCAGTCACTCCCCATCCCTCGCTACTGCCAGCCTCTGGCAGTCACTAATCTACTTTCTGTCTGTCTGGATTTGCCTATGCTGGACAGTTCATATAAACAGAATAATATAATTTGTGGCCCTTTGTGACTAGCTTCCTTCACTTAGCTTAGCTTGCTTCCAAGATAGCACGTATCAGTACTTTTTCCTTTTTATTGCTGAATAATCTTGCGTTGTATGGATAGGGCACAGTGTGTTTATCCATTTATCTATTGATGGGCATTTGGTTATTTCCACCATGTTGGCTATTACAATAAAGTTGCTATGGATATTCACGGACATGTTTTTGCGTGGACATACTTTCACTTCTCTTGAATATGTACCTAGAGGTAGAATTACTGAGTCATATGGTAACTCTATGTTTAATTTTTTGAGAAACCCCCATGCTGTTTTTCATAGCCACAGCACCATTTTGTATTGTCGCCAATAGTAAAGGAGCCTTTCAAAATCAAGACATTCTTGCCAACACCTGTTATTATCCTTTTTATAAATGCAGCCATCTTAGTGGGTATGAAGTGGTATGTCATTGTGGTTTTGATTTGCAGTTCCCTAATAGCTCATGAAAATATCATTCTTTACCTACTAACACAGTAACTAATTTCATTTTTTCACACGTTACATTCTACCTCTTCTGCCATATTGTAACAGAGTTGCAATTATAGTCTCACTCTCTTTTTCATAAGCAATGGCCCAGAGAGGATGCAGTAAACTTTAGAACAAGATGTCATGCCTCAAAGGTGTGTCTCCAGGATTTGGAAAACTGCTGTCGAATGCAGATTCCCTCAGTCATTGACTGGATTCTGATATGAAACACACTTTCCCTGCTGCAGGCACCAGACTGAAGAATCAGAATCCCACTGTGGAAAAATAAGCTCACAATTCCGCAAATCCTGAATGCGTCATGACATGTACCATACTCAAAGCCCATTTATTTTGAGATGGCATCTGGTTGAGCCAAGAAGTGGAAATGGAGCTTTCTCAGAGAGATATGGGACCAGGTGATCAGAGGCCTGCAACCTGAGAAAAGTAAGCAGGCACAAGAATGATGACACCAACCAAAATAAGGAATGCAGAAAAGGAAGCGTGCTCATAGGAAAGGGGGCTGACCTGCTCTGCTTCAGACATGCAGAACACGAGGAGTCCGGCTGACACTGCAAGGAGACGTCCAGGAGGAAACCGGAGACGCCAGGAACTCAAATGCCACAGTTAAGCGTGTCCCCAAGAGGGATGATGGCTCAAGTCGCAAGAGTGAATGAGATCATCACAGGAGAATGATTTGAAGGAAAAACACAGGACTGTGGGGATGGGTGGACAAAGACGACCAAGCAGAGAGACAGAAGAGCAGGAAGAGACACTGGAGATGGAGAGACGGCAGCTGTAGGCGCCTGGGTGGCTCAGTTGGTTAAGCGACAGCCTTCGGCTCAGGTCATGATCCTGGAGTCCCTGGATCGAGTCCCGCATCGGGCTCCCTGCTCGGCAGGGAGTCTGCTTCTCCCTCTGACCCTCCCCCCTCTCATGTGCTCTCTCTTTCATTCTCTCTCTCTCTCAAATAAATAAATAAAATCTTTAAAAAAAAAAAGAGAGAGAGACGGCAGCTGTGACTCGGGGTGGTGGGGAAAGAGGGGGCAGGAGCGCGGGCAGGACAGTGAGGCACTTCTGCTCAGAAGTCCAGCCAAAGGAGGTCTAAGAACAGTCCTGGAATTGTGGGACCTTCGAGAGAACTGTTTCCATAAGTAATGGGGATAGAAAAGAGATTGCCAAGGTATAAGGTGCTTGTGGCCGTGGACTTTTTCCAGAAGTTTAGCACTTTATACTGAGAGTCCAGAAGAATTTCCAGGTAGTTCTGCCCTTAGCTTGTCTGGATTTGAGCTTAATCCTTCCAGTCCCTCTGTTTAACTTAAGATAAGGAGGCTGCAGCTAGATGCTACCCGAGGTCCTTCGTGAGTCTAAAACTTGCTCTTTCCAACCTGCAAATCCCCAAATTCTGGTGAAAGCTCAATCTCCAGGCGTCTAAGAAGTTACCTTCACATTATTCTCCATTTAAGTTTAAAATTACTTTAGGGGGCGCCTGGGTGGCTCAGTCGTTAAGCGTCTGCCTTCGGCTCAGGTCATGATCCCAGGGTCCTGGGATCGAGTCCCACATCGGGCTCCGTGCTCCGCGGGAAGCCTACTTCTCCCTCTCCCATCCCCCTGCTTGTGTTCCTGCTCTCGCTATGTCTCTCTCTGTCAAATAAATAAATAAATAATCCTTAAAAAATAATAATAATAAATAAAATAAAATAAAATTACTTTAGGGATGAATTCTAGCAGAGGGATACTCCAAGAGAGACCATATGAAAGCTGAGTAACTATTTTCCTAATTTATAAGTTCTTATAGCATTATGCTGATTTCAGACATAATTCCTTGTAAAATGCCCTTTGTCAATTTCATATGTGAAGCTGTCCTATTCTAATTACTTCCTCTTTGATGACACCGGTGAGCCTCTATTTTTAACAACAGTATTCATCTCTGCCCACATTTTAAATTTTAATTCCAGTTTCCACCAGTATATATTTACCAATTTTTCCCTACACATATATTTAGACACCCCGCATTTTTTTTTCCTATCCTCAGTATCTTTTGGAAAGGCATTTTTCCCCCCAATTCAGAGCTCTGGTTGACATATACCAGAAAAAAAGAAGAAAATGACAAAGAGTGAAGCTAGAAGCATGAGAGAAAATAGTACTGGAAAACAAAACCTAGAATTCAGTTTCTTATATAAAGTAGCACATTACGCAGAGTTCCTCAGCTTCAGCACTATTGAAATCTCGAGCAGGATAATTCTTTGTCGCGGCAGTCTGTCTGTCCTATATGTTGCAGGATGATTAACAGCATCCCTGGCCTAAACCCACCAGATGTCAGTAGCGACCCTCTACCCCAGCTCTGGCAACCAAAAATGCTGCCAGGTATTGCCAAATGTGCTCAGGGTGCAAACTCATCCACAGATGAGAACCACTAGTCTATAGAGACGAACCCAGTAGTAGTTCAGTAATGCCAGAAAACAATTTGCTACAATGGAAAAGAAATGCAGAAGTATTATGTTTATATGCCAACTCCCATCTGTTGGTAGGATGCTTGGCATGGTTTCCCCATGCCTGCCTCCTCTGAATATCTGTCCCCCCTGCTTGTTTCACTCTGTTAATGCATTGTTCCCCGACCCCCACCCCCCAGACACCAGAGTGATCTCTCTAAAATACATACCTGATCATGTTACACCCTCGTGCTAAAAAAAATCACCAGTTTCTCCCATTCTCTACCACACGGTTTCTCCACCTGGGCATGCTTGACATTGAAGGCCAGAGAATTCTTTGCTGTGGAGCCGCCCTGTACATCGTAGAATGTTTAGCAGCATCCCTGGCTTCTCCCCCCTCTGGATGCCAACAGCACCTCCTCCTGTAGTAAACAGACTAATGTCCCACCGAAGATGTCCACACCCTCACCTCTGGAACCTGTGAATATGTTAGGTTACTGGCAAAGGGGAATTAAGGCTGCAGATGGAATTAAAGGTTGCTAATCAACTGACCTTAAAATAATGAGATTATCCTGGATTATCCAGGTGAGCCCAATGTAATCACAAGGGTCCTTAAGAGAGTCAGAGAGAGAAAGGACTGTGGAAGAGAGTGAAAGAGATGCAACAGGCTGGCTTTGAATATGGAAGAAGGGGGCCACTGAAAAAGCAAAGGAAACAGATCCTAGAGCCTTCAGAACACAGTCCTACCAACACCTTGCCTTTAGCCCTGTGAGACCCATTTCAGATTTCTGACCTCCACAACTATAAGGTAATAAATTTCTGTTGCTCTAAACCACTAAGTTTGTTAGGACAGCAATAGGAAACTAATATATCACCACCCCCAGGTGTGACAACCAGTACTGTCTTCAGACATTGCTAAATGTCCCCTGGGGACAAAGTCACCTCCAGGCTGAGAACCACTACCCCACAATATGTCCAATCCAAACTCCTGAGATGCGCACAGTGGGGCTCTTCAGAATGAGTGTTACCTAAACTTTTTAATACTACTATCGAATACACAGCAAGACACAGCCTATGCTCCAGGCATGCCAAACTTCCAATTTCAAAAGCACTTTACACTTTCGCCTCCCTGTGGATTTAATGACAAGAGGTGCCTTGGAGT
This sequence comes from Mirounga angustirostris, assembly GCF_029215605.1. NCBI lineage: Eukaryota > Metazoa > Chordata > Mammalia > Carnivora > Phocidae > Mirounga > Mirounga angustirostris. The sequence goes on from NW_026991719.1 coordinate 8,375,704, forward strand.
GTATGCCACGTGCATTGTTTGGCCCTCCTGCCATTTGTATCCATGCCCATAGTCAGTTATTATCCCCCAAATAGGTGCATGATTTCTGGTCTCATTAGGCTACTATATAGACAGCCACGTGGTTGCTACACACAATAAGCCACAGATGTCCTCACCTCCTCCTCCAAACCAACGTCGCACTCAAGTGCCTCTAAGTCCTCTTCGTTGGACACTCTGGCATCACCAACTCCTCTGTGCTTTTGCATGTCCACTCCTTTCTCTCACCAAGGAACCACCTCCCTCCTTCTTCTAAATGGCAGCCACCCTTGAAGATCAAGTTCAAGTGTTCTCTGCACAGTGAAGCCTTCCAAAATTCTCCAAAGCACAATAAATCATCACACACACCCCCACAGACATACACACAGCCCAGTCCCCTGTGCCGATCCTTCTGTACTGTACCTACTGGTCAACTCATCTGTCCTCCTCATTAGACTGTGAGCTCTTTAAGGGCCAACATCATATTTTAGCCTCTCTGCATTTCCGGTACCTAGAGAAATCTTGTGCTCAAGAAGTGCTTATGGCAGGGGCGCCTGGGTGGCTCAGTTGGTTAAGTGACTGCCTTCAGCCCAGGTCATGATCCCAGGGTCCTGGGATCGAGTCCCACATCGGGCTCCCGGCTCAGCGGGGAGCCTGCTTCTCCCTCTGACCCTCTCCCCTCTCATGCTCTTTCTCTCTCACTTGCTCTCTAATAAATAAATAAATAAATATTAAAAAAAAAAAAGAAGTGCTTATGGCAGGAATGAAGAAAAGAAGTCATGGATAGAGAGAGATCATGTTAATTATGGGTTATCAAAGCTGGCAAGCTCCAAGTCAGCTATGAGCATAATCCTAGCTCTGATCCATAACAATTAGGAGAATGCCAGCGTTGGAAGGAGACCTTACTCCTTTGAGATCAGAATCAGAGACAGAGTTGGGCTTCTAAGAACACAAGTTGAGAAGCATGTACCAACTGTGTCACCTTTGTCTTCTTTTTTCTACTCAACAGATATTCTACCCAGCATGTCCACGAATCCATTTTTTTTAAAGATTTTATTTCTTTATTTGACAGAGAGAGACACAGCGAGAGAGGAACACAAGCAGGGGGAGTGGGAGAGGGAGAAGCAGGCTTCCCGCCGAGCAGGGGTCCCGATGCGGGGCTCGATCCCAGGACCCTGGGACCGTGACCTGCACAGAAGGCAGATGCTTAATGACTGAGCCACCCAGGCGCCCCTCCATGAATCCATTTTTGTTAAAACTATCCTGAAACACATAGTAAGGAAATATTAATAGAGTCGTAGCCGACTTTGTTTAATACCTCCTGGATTTAGGCCATAAAATGGCCATGTGGGAGCTTTGAGTGAGCATACGGCATAGAGCTGTAGGCATTTATGAGCGTCTTGAGAGCAGGAGCCATTTTATGAACAATTTAGTTTAAAACCAGAGAAGCTGCTCAAAGAACTAAGCAGAAATAAATGTGATCCATCACTGGCTAAACCTGAATGAGGGTGAATTCTCAGGTTGGGCAATGGATTCAATGGAAGAGAAACAGAATTGTTTAACAAACCATAAGAGGCACGCACGACTCAAGAGAGATCCACACGGGGGACAAGGCCCCAGGGAAACTTTATGCCAGCTGAAAGCACTTCCGTGGGCACTCGCTAGATAGCCAGCATGAGATGTTACATTCAACTCACTGGGGCAATTTTGCGCCCCCCCCCCCCCCGAGAGAACATTTGGCAGTATCTGTAGACATCTGTCACTGTCACACTGGTGGGGAGGAGTGCTACTGGCATCTAGTGGGTAGAGGCCCAGGGTGGTACTAAACATCTTACAAGGCACAGGATGGCCTCTACCACAAAGAATCATCTGGCCACAACTGTCAATAGTGCAGAGGCTGAGAAACCCTGAGCCAGAGCAACCAGGAAAAGTACAAGAACCCAAGTACTCCTCCAGAGCCCCCTTTAAGTAACCTTGCAAGGTGTCCACTTGCTGGACTTTTGACATTATTAATAAAGAGTCTCTTTTAGGAGGGAGAATCCAGCTTGTTTGCAAGTGAGAAGGACAAGCAGTGCTCAACTGGATGAATTTCCTTGGTTTTTGAGAAGGTTCCAGGGCCTTAAACCTTTGAAAGGTAATCTAGGCCATTAAATTCCAGACCCAGGTTTAAATAGGATATCTGGGCCTCTACTAAACAAAACCAGCCTTGGACCTCCATTCCATCCAGTCACTCCATGTTTGCCTCAAGACTAAAGAAATGGGGCGTGTGTGCGCACGCACACACACAACACATGAACATTTGATGAGAAAATGTTGTTCTTTTGCTAGATGGCTATGTGCTGAGTTTTAACCAGTGCAAAGAGGTGAAAGTCATGGTAGGCGAGCTTGCCGACTGCCCAAATACTGCATAGAACAGTTAAAAGCCACCGGTATTGCTGCAGCTTAGATACTTGTCCATTGAGTATGAGATTTTAGTGGATAAGAAGATAATTTCTAACCAGCCACAATCATCTACAATAGAATACCTTTTGGTCGTAACAGCAACAGCATCTGGATACTATATTCCAAGTATGTACAGTTGTTAAGAAAAGCAGAGACATTCTTAATGATGCAACTGGGTTTAACGTGAACATCAGTGGCTGTCTAATCCAAGAATTTGGCTTGCTTTTGCATTTCTCTCTCCTCTCGACTCATTACAGATTATTCTGATAATGTGTGCTTCCGATATATAGCAGGAATTCAGCCCCTTTAAAGACCAAGAGAAATTCAACATCTAGATTTTTTTATCCTCTTCCTAATGCTGAGTTCTCTGGTTTGGAGACAATCTCTTGTTCTCTGACTTAACTTTTCTTTCTACTGCCTATCTTCCTCAGGAAAATAGGCAGAACAGTCAGCAATGTTTGTTAGTTTTTATAATCCATACTCCCCACCCAACAGCAAGTTACTTTGACGTAATAACTAATATTTTATTAATATGTGATACTAATATTTCTGATTAATACTGTTGATTTTTCTAAGGCAGTCTATTAAAAGCCAAACTTTCATAGTTATCTCATGGTAACAGAGCGAGGTATGATGTTGGATGCTATTTTCAAACTGTTTTTCTTGGTTGTGTTTCCTTTTAGTCCAAATCTCCGGCAATTACATGGTATTTCATTTCATTTCTGTAATTCTAACTGTACTTTAAAATATTTAATTACAACTGATGGAATCTCCCTTCCCTTATGGAAACAGATCCAAGGCAAATCTATAGAATTTGTGAATTGAAAGAGATTGGAAGTTGTTCATTTCTAAAACAACTACTATTTATCCTCTAAAAGCATGATGCCTTCCAAATACCCATCGACTACAGTTTCCTAAGAGCTCTATTCTCCATTCTTCTTAACGAGACAGCAAACATTTTAAAGGTACCAAATAGCTCCCTCTGAGTTCCCTATTTGTTAAAGATTCCTGATTCACATATATTTCATTAACTACTAGTTGCCCTTAATGGAACTTGGGCATATTTCCGTATCTCTCATAGCCTGAAGCAGAGATTCTTTCTCTCCTAGATTAAACTAGTACTCAGTACCATAATTTCTGAAATTAGACCTTTAGCGAGAAGAAAAGATCAAAACTAGACAATTCTAGTAGTTCCTCCCCACACCACCTAAACACACACACCTCCACATACGCACAATCAACAACACCCTCCAGAATAATGTTTCTGACTTCTCTGTAGAACAACCAGATGGCAGACATATTTCAAAACATATTATATCCAATCCTTACAAGAGCATAGGAATTAGATCATTTGAGTTCTGAAAAATATCCACAGTGGATGAAGGGATAAGATGACCCTTTGAAATCGCCGGCAGCACAAACAGGAAAGCAGAACATCATCTCTCCCTGCAGCTCCCACCACTGCTCCAAAGCGGAGCCAAGAAGTCCTAACAAGACACACATGGGTGGCCACTAGGGACGTCCCATTTCCAGGCACCATTTAACCCGCCAAAGAGGGACAGCCACACCATGGAAACCTCTCAATGGGTCCCTGTAAACGTGACGGAATTCAACAACTGCCCGGGTGTCCAGCCTTGGGCCATGAGAATGCACAGCACCAGACCCTACCTACCTCGGACTTCCACACAACGTAGGGGTGGCTGTGGCTGTTGGGGGGGGACTGGAACTTCCTCTGCTGGAGCCACCTCCTGGGAGAAGTGAAGATGCCATTAGGGCCACCCCCGGAGGAGCAGAGGACGGCGCTGCGGCCACTGCCAGGCCCAGCCAGAACTGAAGGCAGGTCCCAGGCCATGCTCTTCTTGAGGCCGCCACGACCCAGGGGGACCTCATAGTCAAAGTGGAAGCTGCCAGAGGGCGACTTCTCCTGCGGGGTGCTGGGCGTGGAGAAGGAGGAGCAGAGGGGTCTAGGGGGCGGGAGTCGGTTGGCCCGGGGGTGCGGGCCCCGAGGGGAGGACGCCGAGCGGGGGCTGAGACCCTCCGCCGGAGGCAGCGGGGAGCAGAGGCGGCCCCCGGTGGCCCCTCGAGAGCTGCCCTCCACGCCTGCCTCGCCCCCGCAGCCGCCGATTAGGGCAGGGTCCAAACTGCGGGTCTGGCGCAGCTTCCTCTTGGAGAAGCCCTTGGCCGAGGCCGCGCCACCCGAGGCCGGCGAGGAGCAGGAGAAGACACTGTGGAGCAGGCTCTGCGCGGACATCTCGGCGGGACTGTGCCTGAGGGCCACCCTCTTCCCGCTCTCGGGACGCTGGCGATTTGGAACCGGGAAAGGAAGGGGCTCAGGCTAGGCTGCCAGGCGGGGCTGGCCCGAGGCTGACCGAGGGCGGGGGAGGGCAGTGCCGGGCTCACGCGCCACCAGCGCGCTCCAAGTGCCCCAGCGGGTGCAGAAGCAGAAGATCCATCACCAGCCTTCTAGGAAAAGAGGTCCGGTGGCCTCCTTTGGCCGCTAGAACCTTCCCCCAGAGCCCAAGTCGCGAAAGGGATGAGGAAGAGAAGGAGGAAGGTCAGGCGCTCTCTGGGTTCCCAGCTCCAGCCCGCCAGCGCCACTCCCCCTTCCCAGCCACGGCAGGAGACGCCGCGCTCCCGCTCGCTGGCTCTGGACAGCCTCGAAGTCTTCAGCAAGCTCCTCCTTGCGCCCTGAGGACGGTCCCGAGGGCTGGGGAGGTCCCCGCGCAGCGAGAGGGACTTCCTCCGGCTCCGAAGTTGGGCGCCCGAGCTGCGCCGGGGCGGCACCGTCGTTGTGTCCCGGCCCCTCAAGCTGCGCGTCTGGCCTCCACTTGGCTGTTGCGCCCACTCCTCCGACTGGTTAGGTGCGAGGGTGTCTCCAAGCTCCAGGTTCCCTCGGGGTGCTAGCCTTGCTACGAAGTGGGGACACGGACCGCGTTGTGCCTAGGGCCTCCCAAGGGCTGAGTGGCTACGGTGGGAGAGAATTCCTGGCTGCGCTCAGGGAGCTAAGGAGAGAGCCCCAGGGGCGAGTGGCCAAGCCCCACCAGATAAGGGCTCTGGATATTCGCAGCCCAGCCGTGGGCCCAGAGCTGGAGCGGAGCTGTCCCCGCACGCTAACGCTGGAGGCAGAGGGAAGGGGGTGGGTGGGACGGGTAGGGCGGGAGGGAAGCCAGGTCTGGAGCTGGGGCGGAGCCAAGGGCAGGAGAAAGCAGAACGTGGAGTGTTCCAGGCGCCAAACCTGGGAGCCGCGCAGCGAGAGCGCAACTCGCTGCTGATACCCGGTCTCCAGGGGAGAAAGCTAGTGAGGACGGAAGTTCGGACCTTCTCCCTGTCTCCCCTCCCCCAGATCGAGGGGGCGCCAGCTCCACTCACGTTTCTGGAAAGGAAAGGAAGTGTCAGATTGCACCCCACCCACTGGTGTCAGATGGGCAGCCCAGGACGGTTGCTCTAAAGTTGGAGTTAAATCTTCTGTCTTCCTTTTGCAACCCCCTACTTTTTTTTTTTTTTTAAGGACAGAGATTGAGTTCAAAAGCAGTGGCCGCAAATGAATGGGCTGGAGATGGGGACCTACTATGGAGGTGGGGGGAGTCCTGGCCCAGTAAGGGTCCTGTGCGAATGTACTCGAGGAGGAGGGGCGAGTGAGGCTGGGCAGGAGGCAGGCGCCCAAAGCAGCGTCAGCCCAGAGGCTGCGAAGATTGGCGCTCACAAGTGATAGGTCTCCGGTTCGGCTCTGGGACGCCTCTGGGCGAAGCGCGCCGCGGCCACATTCCTGGGAAGCTGGAGAACTTGGCGATGTCAATGTTCCCCGCTTGGAAACGAGTCTGGAAGCAGCTTTTCCCGCTACTGTCCAACCCCTGGAATCTAAAAAGCGCAAAGCCTCGCTCGCCTCTTGGCTGGCTTTGTGATGTAACATTTAAGTTTTGCAACGCAACTTACAACCTTCTCAATAGGGGAGCAGAAAGAATGTTGGACATGCCTGCGTACTTTATTTAACTATGTTCGTGTGTCCTCTTTTACCACTTCAGGGTGAAGAGAATTATACCCGAATGTAAAGGTGACTTTCCTCTTCCATTTATTAAAGAAAAAAAAACTTAAAATGAACTTAAAAATACAGGTGTTTGGCACAAACGTTCACCTTGCTGTAGGTGTATAAGAATTGTCCAACTTTGATTTTGGAAGATTTCTTTTACTCCCTATAAAACTTTCAGGGGAAAATTTTGTCTTTTTCAAAAGTGTGTTCGATGTTCCTAGATACCCGACTATCTAGGAGGAGGCGCCTCGTGAAATCTAACAGAAGAATCCAACACCTCCACAAAGGGCTTCATTTGGCCCCCAGGATCTCTGCTGCACAGGTTTTTGTAAATGTGGCGGGACAGACTGCATCCAGGGAGTTCCTTCTGATAACTTTATGACCTATCTGCTGCCCGAAGACACAATGAGTTACAAATTTCCCAGGACTCTCACCGCTGTCCATCTCTTCGCACCCTGAGACTTAAGTATTTTCACTGGCTGACGATTAGGTGTGTATGGAGAAGCACAGCATTTAAAGTCACTTACTTCCCTGCCTGACTACACACGCCAAATTACATTTGGGGGATTGTTGGTGTTTGCTCTCTTCCCTCTTCAAACAAGTCACATTTGAAGTACAAGAGGGAGGGTCTTGCCTGCCCGTTCCTTTCTCAACAATACCCTGTAATTTGTCACTAGTAATGAAAACACTTAATACCTCTACCATTCAGATACCATTGCATGGAACTGGTTATGCCTCATTGGATCTTGGCATTTGGAGTAGATGGTTAACAAAGTCACACTTCATAGGACCTCTTATAACTTACAGTGGTTGAGCAAATGTAATTTATGGTTCATATATATTCTATTTCTCTAAACCCATATGATGACCATGGGGTTGAAAATGCAACCCTGCCACAATTATGTAAGGCTTATAAGAATGCCCTCTAGATATTAAGTCATACATTCCTGGTTATAGATGCTGGAGAGCCAATGAGCAAAAGGACTCTGCTTGGGGCTTGGAGCAGACACATCCAGTTAATTCATCATCTTGTTTCCAATGGGTCTTGACCCTCTATTAGCCTGAAGCTTGCCTCACTGATGGGAACAATGAATAAATTGTTTTAAATATTCATAAAATTAACTTTGGGCTCCTTTTTCAAACCCCAGTGTAAACATGTGAGCTTTTAAAACACGGGGAGAAATGTAGTGGTACTTCTGGAAAGAAAGTATTCATAAGAAAATTATTTGGATTTTTAAAAATATTTTTGAACTATTTTGATTTCCAACCTGACTGCTATTAGGTTTATTTTGCAGTCATTGTGGTTTGTGGCATATTTATTCATTCCTAGTTAAGGCATCCGATTTTACTCTTGTTTGTTATATAATCCCTTTGCTTATATAGACCCAACTCACATTGGCCTTTCTGATTGACTGCCATCTTGATTAAAGAAGATCTGGGTTTCATTTACCAATTTCAAAAATGGCTGGTCTTGTTACACTGATCCCCAGAATCTTTCTTACAATTCATCAGCCTGCTTCATAAGCAATATAACTGGTAGTCTAGAAATAAATGGCTTTAAATATATATACCTTAAAAATTAGATCTGCAGGACTTTGCTCCTTTATGAGGGCATTTGCTATTGAAAAGTAGTGTCCACATTTATTTTTTTCCTTCAGAACCAAAGTTAATCAAAGCCTTAGGATACCTGTTATTAAAGGGTAGCATAGTCTGTTCACTCTTCATTCTCCATTATAATTATCCTAGAAATTCAGTATAAAAAAATATATCCCATCTGGCCATGGCACAAGAATATTCTTTTTTTTTTTTTTTAAAGATTTTATTTATTTATTTGAGACAGAGAGAATGAGAGACAGCATGAGAGGGAGGAGGGTCAGAGGGAGAAGCAGACTCCCTGCTGAGCAGGGAACCCGATGTGGGACTCGATCCCGGGACTCCAGGATCACGACCTGAGCCGAAGGCAGTCGCTTAACCAACTGAGCCACCCAGGCACCCGGCACAAGAATATTCTAATGAAAGTTCTAGAGTCCTTAGTCTGACATCAAGGTATTCTCTTACCAAGGATCCTAGAATACTCATCAGTTTTCTTTGTATTCCCCTGAGATGCTGTTCTACAAACACATACATCTTACTACCAAAGGATATATTCTGTTAAACCTAAATTTCCCTTTTCTTAACTTTATCCCTTGAAATTTTTCTTATCTCCAGCCAAAATTCCTCTCTCCCCTTGGTGTTTAGACCCTCAAGCTATTTGTAGATTTTTATCATGCCCCTTGGGTCTAACTCTGTGGTTTGGCTACACTATAAAGTTCATATTTTGCTTTAAACCCATCATTGTAGATGATCTCCTCTGGATTCCCTCCAGTTGCTTATTTCTTTTCAATTCTGATGTCTAATGTTCTAGGTTGGGGCATCCTATTTTGCCCTTGTTTGTTATAATCTCATTCCTTATATCATCCCAAATCACATTCAACTTCCTGATTGATAGCCATATTTCAGATATCTATCTGATTGGCTCCCAACACTTAGTATCACTGATTTTTGCTTCATTCTGCCTGTGTCTCTCAAACTGATTGTGATCCCTCTGATATCATTATCATTTCCACATTTTTAGTGGTATCTAGGGTAAACAGCTCACAGCACCTCACTCTCCCATAGAAGTCCAGAGTTCTGCCTCTAAGTTCCGGAAACATGAAAAGAGGGACAGGTTTTTAATCTATGTGATGTGGAATATATGAGAAATTTACAGGACTTAAGAATGCTAATTGCATTAAATAACCAGACTGCTCCATGCTCAAACTGCTTCTTGATTGTAAGCTAGGAATTTTTTGCAGCTGAACTAAGACTGTTTCTTCTGATTCCTATTCTAGGATCTCTGTGAATGAATATAATTGCCCAGGCACTTAAACTACAATTGATGGATGTCAGTGGAGGTAAATCTAGTCTCAGGATAATTCCATATGGGTAAGATTAGCAAAAACTCACTGTCTTAAACACCAACCCAGCACTGAGGAACAGTGATCATTTTCCAAACATGAAAATATTGTCGGGGCGCCTGCATGGCTCAGTTGGTTAAGCATCTGCCTTCGGCTCAGGTCATGATCTCAGGGTCCTGGGATTGAGACCCCCAACCCCAATCAGGCTCCCTTGCTTAGCGGGGAGGCTGCATATCCCTCTGCCTCTTTCCCTCCCCCTGCTTGTGTTCTCTCTCAAATAAACTCTTTTTTAAAAAAAAGAAAGAAAACAGTCATAAATATTCTCTAGAAGGTGAATATAATGATTTGCAAGATATAAGGGTATTTGAGAGCTTGAGTCAAAATCCGTACTCTGATGTGAGAAGACTAAGATAGAAGTTCCACTCTCCAGCTTAGAGAACAATATTCTATTACCAAAAGAGATATTCAGGGGGAAAAAATCTTCACACAAACACCATAAGGAAAAAGCACTGAACACGTCTATACCATTTGTTAACTTGAATTTAGTATTGTACTCAAGATCATCTATTCAAACAGCTTGGTCCTGACCTTTTAATCATAACAATGTAATAACTAACACTTGTTCGTACTTACTATATGGCAGGTGCTGGGCTGAAATCATGCACGCGCTATAGAAATCAACAGTCAAACACACACAAAGCTAGAATACCTAACCCCCAATTTTATAGATGAAGAAAATCAAGACCTGGAGCAGTCCCACAGGTCACCCCCTGATTAAGTGGCAGAGCTAGTATTCAGATCCATGTCATCTAACCTCAACTTCTAACTCTCGCAGGACTAGAACTGCAGATTAAGAAGCCCTTCATTTTGGAGGTGCTTTGGGACCCCTTCTGGATGGATTTCAATTTGTTGGTTTCCCATCTAGCTGTGTGACCTTGGGCACATCATTTCACAACTCTCAATCTCACTTCCCCACCTGCAAAATCACATCCACTTCAGAAGGCTGCAGAGATGGGGAAAGAACCTACTGTATGCAGCATGCTTAGCAAAGAGCATTCTGGAGAGAATGAGCACAATGACAGGAGTTATAACTATAATCTATACAAAATCTATACATTCTAAATTACTTTATGAATCCAGATATATTGAATGACCAACCATCCCTAGTGTGAGTTCACCTGGTCTAACACCCAAAAGACCAAACCTTTCCAATTTTCTAATGAATCATTTAAAATTGTTTGAAAAAGAACTGTGGTTGACTCTGAATAGTCATAGCTGGGATTTTCACCATTCCCCCAAGTTTTAATGAGGTGCTATCAATACCAACTAAACAATACCAACATAGTCTTTCAAGGTGGGGCACTTTTTTGAGTTAAATGAAGGACAATTTGGGATTCTCTGTATTCAGAGAGGAGTGTAGGAAATGTTTTGCCTCCTACTACATTTATATACCAACAGGCCGGTTTTTTGGCTCAATTTCACATTGCCCAGAATTAGAACCATGAACCCTCTCTCTACAAGACGCATGCAGTTGAGGTTTGAGGTTTGATCTCAGGGTCCTGGGATGGAGGCCTGAGTCGGGCTCCACACTCAGCGCAGAGTCTGCTTAAGATTCTCTCCCTCTTCCTCTGCCCCCACCTAAAATAAATAAATATTAAAAAAAAAAAAAAAGCCAAGTTCCAGTATGGATGTGCTTAGCAGAGTACCAGGAGCCACACATGAAACAAAGAATTGCTGTTTACCTTCAGTCAGCATTTGAAATAATCTCCCAACATCAAATCCTAAATGTAAAAAGTAAACCATCACCTTTGGTTTTGGCTTTGAAACTTGGTCTCAAGAAACTTTTAATAATAATACAAGTTGGCTGACAACCTATAAACGTTTTATTTTTTAATTTATTGAGCCAAAACCAAGAGTTGGTGGCTTAACCGACTGTGTCACCCAGGCACCCCATCAGTTTATAAACATTTTTGAACACACACTTTGTGCCAGTAGCATTCTTCTTTGTTTTGCTTTCTCCTGTCTTTGCAGTGAAGGTGCATTTGGAGTCTCAAAGTAAGTTAATTTTACCTAAACCTGGTATATGGTTCAGTGGTACTTAGTTACTTAGTTTTTAACATCTTCCCGTAGCACGTTTTAGACTACTTTTGAGGATGAAGAATTAAAGTAATGGGGCGCCTGGGTGGTTCAGTCAGTTAAATGTCTGCCTTCAGCTCAGGTCATGATCCTGGAGTCCCGGGATGGAGTCCCACATCAGGCTCCCTGCTCAGCGGGGAGCCTGCTTCTCCCTCTCCCTCTGCCCCTTCCCCGGCTTATGTGCTCGCTCTCTCTCTCTCTCTCGTTCACTCTCTCAAATAAATAAATAAAACCTTCTCTAAAAATTAGGTAATAATGTAAATGATTTTTAATATTTTGTTACTCTAAAATTTTCATAATCTAAACATTTTTCAATATTTTCAATTTTTAAAAGTAAATAATGTAGAATTTTTTCCTCTGAAATTTTCATTTTCCCCAGAATCCTAACTTCTCTACATTGAATGGAAACAGGAAAACCTATTTGCCCAACATTTTTTCTAGTGATAAGACAGTGTGGGGCATGGGAGGGAATGAAGAAAGAAAAACAGCTGGTACTGTGCCTACGGTGTATATTTTTTTCTCATCTACTTTATTGAGGAATAATCTATATACAATAAACTGTACCAATGAGTTCTGGCAGCTGTAAATACCTATGAAACCACCAGCACAATTAAGTCCAGAACATTCCCATCACCTCCTGGGTTAGTTTTTATTAAGGTTCCATGAACACTGACAACTAGATTTTGCACCATGTAATGCTTGAATTATGCCTTCAGTCAATATATAGAGGGAGGGAGGAAGGACTAAATACAGAACAGAGCTTTTTGCTTCTTGAAGTGGGTCAGATTATGTACCCCCCCAAAAGACATATCCAAGTCCTAATCCCTGCTACCAGAGAATGCGACCTTATCTGGAAATGGGGTCCTTGCAGATGTAATCAAGTTAAGATTAGGTCAGACTGGATTAGGGTGGGACCTAAACCCAATGACTGGTGTCTTTACAAGAGAAAAGAGAGGGTTATTTGGAGACACACACACACACACACACACACACACGAAAAGACCATGTGAAAATGGAAGCACAGACCGGAGTGATACATCTACAAGCCAGGAAACATCAAAGATTGCCAGCAACCACCAGAAGCTGGGAGAGAGGCATGAAACAGATTCTCTCTTAGAGCCTCCAGAAGGAACCAATCCTCCTGACACCTTGATTTCAGACTTCTGCCCTTCTTAACTGTGAGAGAATAAATTTCTGTTGTTTTAAGCCACCCACTTTGTAATAATTGGTTGTATTTCTTAAGCATAGCATGCCACAGCTTGGTTCTCGTTGTAACAATTTAATAAAACCCAGAACCAAGGAATTCATTGAGCAAAAAGCAATCACAGAGAATTTAAAAATAAGGCAAGAGAATAGCTAATGACTGGTTCTAAGTACAGTAACACCCTTGCCATGGCAGCCGCTAAGTTGCAGCTGGGTCCCACACCTGGTTCTAACCTTCCTTCAGGATGGAGTTCAGTTCACTTTTCCCCTTGGGAACCTTCTGTCCATCCATGCATTTGTTTAAAGAAAGGTGTTGGGGCTTGGTTTTGTAATTGGTCAGCAACACACAGAAGTGTATCACTAGCTCAAGCCAAAAAGAGACACTCAAACTTGGAGGGCTGTGATGCTTTAGTTTACCTTCTTTGGTGCTTAATGCACTCTTCATTTAAGGAGCTGAGCACACACCTGGGATGCAAGCAAGTTCAAATGCCTGAACAGGCCTGACAGAAAGGCCTTGAAAAGGACAGATGTGAGCTGATCAAACTCTTCAACAGGCATGGAGAACCAGAGCCCAGTAAGGTTTACCTAGAGAGAACCTCCAGGGATCCAGCTGAAAAAAGCAGAGCTGCTCAAGTACATAGCTGCATGCCCTTCATTTGCCTCCTGTAGGATTTATTGGGAATTCCTTGGGTATTTTTCACAGTTCACTGCTTTGTGGCATGACACAGATTAGAGACATACCAAAGAACTCCCACCCCCTTTAAAGATAGAGGAATGAAAATAAGACACTCACAGATTGTAATAAGCAGGCTGTGGACTGGGGAGCTAAATTTAAGGGGTTTTCCCCCTTTTTAAATAGAAATGGCTTCAGAAAGCAGTGCTACGGAGTTGGCAATGCAAAGCGCTGGAAGTCGTTGAAGGTTTACACAGCAGTGGGGGAAAAGCCAGGAATGAGAATCCTAGATCTAACTTCTAGTACAGGCTCGGCCACTAACTAGCACAGCCAACCAAGCTTGTGCAAGGTAAATCCCTACTCACCTTCCTGGTCTCAGCTTCAAAGTCCCTCTCCTGAGGAACTCCTCCTGCCTACGCCTCCTACCTCAGCTCAGTTAGGTCCCTGTTACATGCTCTTTTACTCACAGACACTTCCTTCATCATAGCACTTGCCAACAGAATGATAATTACATGGTATTCACTAGTGCAACTGTGTATGTTCAAGCTCTAACATCCCCAAGATCATGAGTTTCAGGAAGCAGGAGCCATGACTGTTTTCCCTCGTATCCCCAGTGCTGAAACAGCTCATATCACATAAGAATAAGGGCTCAATCCATAATCATAAATCGATCTGTCAGCCCCTGTCCCCTCATCTGGGATCTGGCTCTTTTGATCCCTGCTGGCTCTTGCCTTCTGTGTCTCAGAAAACTTGGAATTATCCTCAGGCATCAGAGGGAGGTATCTCTGTTGATCTGACTTGTTGTGAAAGGACTGAAATAAGCAATAATGATGTAGGCATCTGCTTATGAAAACTGTTGCTGTTTTGTTAAATGCATGGCCTCTGAGTTGGATATCTCCAAGTTTGAATCCTGTGGGGGTGTGTGGGGGGGTGTGGGTGTGTGTGTGAGAGACAGAGAGAGACAGAGACAGAGACAGACAGACAGACAGACCAACTAACCAACCTTGGGTAAAGTTATTTAGTTCTTCATGGATTCAGTGCTTCCTCTGATACAGGCAGTTTATAACTCTAAGATGTAAAGCATTTAGTACATTTTCCAACATAGAACACACACATAATAACTGTTACCTATTATTAATAAAATTTACTAGCATGGATTATAGAAATAAAGTACATAGTATGGCCTATCTAGGCTTGTCTATCTGTATGTACCAACATAAAATCAAATACCTAATAACAGTAATAGTAGTAGTAGCCAACCCTTCATATGCATTAAGTGCTTCACCAATCCTCACAGCTTGATGAGATACATATTGCCTTCATTGCCCAATGAGGAAACTGAGTTACTAAGAGGTTACAAACTTGCTTAAGTGAGCTAATAAATGGTAAAGCCAGGATTTGCCCAACTTAGCTAATTGGGTTTATAAAATATGTTTTCTATGGAAGATGTGTGACAAATAAAAAAAAAAGTCACACTAATCTCCCCATTCACACGATCTAGACCACATGCACAGGATTGGGGGTATAGGGGTGTGGGGGTCAGGCGTGGAGGAAGGGAGGAAGGCAGGCTTAACATTTCCTAAGCACCTATTCTGTGCCAAAAACTCTGCATAGATGATTCCTACACAACTTTACTATGATGTGAATTTTTTTTTATTATGTTATCTTAGTCACCACACAGAACATCATTAGTTTTTGATGTAGTGTTCCATGATTCATTATTTGCATATAACACCCAGTGCTCATTACAACACGCGACCTCCTTAATACCCATCACCAGGCTAACACATCCCCCCACCCCCCTCCCCTCTGAAACCCTCAGATTGTTTCCCAGAGTCCACAGTCTCTCATGGTTCATCTCCCCCTCTGATTCCCCCCCTTCAGTTTTCCCTTCCTTCCCCTGATGTCCTCCATGCTATTCCTTATGTTCCACATATGAGTAAAACCATACGATAATTGTCTTTCTCTGCTTGGCTTATTTCACTTAGCATAATCCCCTCCAGTTCCATCCATGTCAATGCAAATGGTGGGTATTCACCCTTTCTGATGGCTGAGTAATATTCCATTGTATATATGAACCATGATGTGAATATTCTTATTCCCATCTCCACCATGGTGAAATCACCATAAATCAGTGATCCACACCCACATCTGTCTAACATCAAAATCCACTTACTTCCCACTATACTTCATGAATGTCGGATCTGGCTAAAAAAGATCATGGTCATCATAAAACCTGAATAGGAATGTCATACCCCTAATTTGAACTTGCCCTTTGTACTTTCTAAATGCAGATGGAAATTAGACAGCCATAGCTCTGTGTTTGTTATGCATATGTTCACTTATTAAAGGAGTTCTAAATTTCTTTCCTCCAGGGTCAGTCTTCAGATTTTTTTTTCCTGGTACCACTACTTTGCTTTAAACATGTTCTTTTGGACATTTTTCACTTACTGCATATTCCTCTTAAATTGTGAAGCCCCAAACTGGACAGAGTGCTCTTAAAAGGGACATATTCAAGCTGTGTTTAGTTTGATTTATGTATGCCACTGCTTTTATTCACATTTTATGACCTACCTGATATGTGTAGGATGGTGATAAGTTCATCAAATTCTTGTTATCCATAAAGTAAAAGGAGACCAATCCTACCAAACTGGGTTCTAAGGTTATGAGAAATAAGTTGCTAAATTCCCTTTTATTATTCAGAACAGATCCTTCTGCCCAAATGAGTTCTCATCAATGGAAAGTCAGTATCTTGAGCCAGATGATCTTTGGAGCATTTCCAAATTGCATGCTGTAGCAAAAAGTGTCTTTCTAAATGGAGATTGATCTGATAAAGGAGAGGGCCAAAAAAGTATCTATTTGGTTCAAGCATGTGACACAACGTGGATCATTAAGATAACGGAAAAAGTGTGTTTAAACCACTTGAGAGCCTGATTGGAAGAAATGTGATTGCATAAACCTTTTATTCAAAAGTCCTGAATTAAACATACACACATACACACACCCTTTATTGATAGTAAGCACTTAACATCTCCGCACCTGCTAAGGCTGTCTTACATGCATCAGTATGTCCTCAAGTCTGCACCCCTCTCTTTGACCTAGTTGTTAGCACCTCCACTAGCAACGAGACTCCTACAAGTAGGAGAAACACAGCATCTAATCTACTTAAGAAATGGAGAAAGCTGTGGCACAGAAATGGCAAGTGACATGCCCATGATATGAGAGACTGTGTTCCATTCACTTTTTTAGCCCTAGAATATTCCACAATGGCTGATACAAGATAGGCCAACAAGCAAATGAAAAGATGTTCAACATCACTAATTATTTCATTTTTATTAAAATGAAAAAAAAAATGAATGAATGAGAGATTACTGGAGCTAGAATTATTTTTGCCATCTGACATGCTGAGGTCACCCTCTATAACGTTATTGAGATATAAATCACATACCATCGATTTCACCCATTTTCAACTCAGTTCGTTTTAACTCAATTTAGCTAAATAGTGCTAACTTATATATATTTATTTAAAGTCTGCTTCAAGATTTGCCAGGAGACGAGGTGAGTATGTACTTAATTAAAACTAGTTTTCGGAATCTATCTCTTGATTTATTTGTTAATGCATCCCTTGAGACCACCAATTGAGAAATGAAAACGAAAAACTACAAGTCACTGATAAAGGAAATTGAGGAACATAAATAAAGAGAAAAACATTCCATGTCCATTGACTGGAAGAATTAACACTGTTAAAAAGTCCATACTACCCAAAGTAATCTACACATTCAATGCAATCCCTATGAAAATCCCAATGGCATTCTTAATAGAACTAGAACAAATAATTCTAAAATTTGTATGGAACCACAGAAGATCCTGAGCAGCCAAAGTGATCTTGAGAAAGAATAATAAAGCAGGGGGTATCACACTCCCTGATTTCAAACTATACTACAAAGCCATAGTAATCAAAACAGTATGATATTGGCATAAAAACAGACATATAGATTAATGGAACAGAACAGAGAGCCCCCAAATAAGCCTACACATTTATGGTCACTAATTTACTACAAAAGAGGCAAGGCTATGCAATAGGGAAAGGACAGTCTCTTCAATAAATGGTGGTGGGAAAACTGGACAGGCACATGCAAAAGAATGAAACTAGACCACTATCTTACACCATACACAAAAATTAAGTCCAAATGGATTAAAGACTTGAATGTAAGACCTAAAACCGGAAAATTCCTAAGAGAAACATAGGCAGTAAACTCCTTGACACTGGTCTTAGTGATGGTTTGTTTTTTTTTGTTTTTTTTTTTGGATCTAACTCCAAAGGCAAGGGAAACAAAAGCAAAAATGAACAAATGGCACTACATGAAACTAAAAAGCTCCTGCACAGCAAAGGAAATCATCAACAAAGCAAAAAGGCAACCTACTGAATAGAGGAAGATTTTTGCAAATCATATAACCAATAAGGGGTTAATATCTCAAATACATAAAGAACTTATACAACTTAACAACAAAAACAAACAACACAATTAAAAATGGGCAGAGGATCCAAATAGATATTTTTCCCAAGAAGACATATAGATGGCCAACAAGCAAATGAAAAGATGTTCAACATCACTAATTATCAGAGAAATGCAAATCAAAAACCACAATGAGATATCACCTTACACCTGTTAGAATGGCTATTATCAAAAAGACAAGATGGGCATCTGGGTGGCTCAGACATTAAGCTTCTGCCTTCGGCTCAGGTCACAGTCCCAGGGTCCTGGGATCGAGCCCTACATTGGGCTCCCTGCTCCGTGGGAAGCCTGCTTCTCTCTCTCCCACTCCCCCTGCTTGTGTACCTGCTCTCGCTGTGTCTCTCTCTGTCAAATAAATAAATAAAATCTTTAAAAAAAAAGACAAGAAATACCAAGTGTCGGTGAGGATGTGGAGAAAAGGGAACCCTCTTGCACTGTCTGTGGGAATGCAAACTGGTACAGCCGCTGTGGAAAATGGTAGGGAGATTGTTCAAAAAATTAAAAATAGAATTACCATATGATCCAGCCATTCCACATTTGGGTATTCATCTGAGGAATACAAAAACATGAATTCAAAAAGATATATGCACCCCTTTGTTTACTGCAGCATCATTTACAATAGCCAAGATATGGAAACCACCTAAGTGTCCAATGATGGATGAATGGATGAAGAAGATGTAACACACACACACACACACACACACACAAGAATACTACTCAACCGTGAAAAAGAAGGAAAGGTTACCATTTATGACAACATGGATGTACCTTAAGAGCATTATGCTAAGTGAAATAAGTCAGATTAAGAAAGAAAAACACTGTAAGATTTTACTTACATGTAGAATCTAAAAAACAAAACAAACTCACAAATACAGAGGACGGACTGGGGGTTGCCAGAGGGGAAGAGGGTTAGAGCATGGGCTAAATGGGTGAAGGGGCTGAATTGCATGGTGGTGATGATAACTAGACTTATAGTGGTGTTCACTCTGTAGTGTATGCAAACACTGAATTATAATGCTATATGCCTGAAACTTATATAATGTTATATATCAATTTTACCTCAGTAAAACAAAAGGAGAATGTGTTTTCCAAAATATATATTGGCTACAACTAAGAGGTTATTTTGTGCATTTTTAACTTAGTGGAGAAATCATTACAATGATGAGGAGACTGCTTATTTTCAGTCAGAATCTTGCTTGGAAAAAGAGCTTCCAAAAGAGAGTCATAAGATTTTCAGATGATTGACCAGATCCAGAGGGTAAGACTTCTAAGGAGAAGCCAGATTTATTATTACCGATTTTCAGCAAGATAAAGTATTTGTTTTCACAGATTGCTTTAGTGTCCTGGTTTGACATTTACTATTGTTTTAAAAGGCAAATCAAAGACACTGGAAATGAGGAGGCCAGATAAAATAAAACCCCAAACTACCCTGGAGGGACAGAATAATTGATAAAGGTGACCCAGAGCCCCCTTCTTCAGCCCTAGACAGCCCAGGGCCCCAGGACTATTTGGTTGGTGCCTCTCTTTATTTGAAAAGATTTAATCCATGGTCAACCAGCTTCTTTCTCTTCTAGGAGCTCAAATTATTAGTCTAAGGCAAAACATCATCAACTTTTTAAAGGAAGGCATTGAACTCAATGAGACTTTATCTGATAAGATTGAAAGCCAAATGAAAGTAATTTTTTTTTCAGTCAGCTTTTATGTTCTCTTGCTAAAGGAAATGAAAGTTCTCCCAATATGTAGCCCCTTTTCTGTGGAACCTTGGAAATACTGATTTTCACACACAACCTTTCTAAAGAAAGAAACTTTGCCACAGATCTTTTGACTAAAGTGACTCAGACAGTTTTTAGTCACTGGGCTTGAACCTCCGATTTCTAGTCAAGCATCCCTTGAGATGTTTCACCCCACAATGGGTGATTATGGCTTTATCTCTCTAGTCAGTCAACAAACATCTAGTGAGCAACCGCTTACACACTGGAAATTCTCCTCTGCGCTGGATACAGCAGTAAACAGGAAAGAATGTGTCCCTGCCTTCAAAGAGAGCTTACCAAATTATACAGGGAGACACATGACAAATACATAAACAAGTTAATATATCATTTTAAGAAATAATATGTACTATATAGAGTGGAAAACAGAGGAACTAGTGTGTTGCTTTAGCTACAGTGAAAAAAGACCTTTCTGAGGAGGTGATAACAGATTTGATTTCTATTTGTCTGTAGAAAACTCAGACCGAGACACTAATCCAAAAGGCAAAGGGTGGCGACCCTAAATACCCTGAGCAACCAAGGCAAATGTGAAGGGTGAGCCTTAATGACCCTGAAATGTTCCCAAAGGCCTGCTTCACTGTCCTTGTGAGAAAAGCAAAGTCTGGCTTCTTTTAAGAGACCTGTTAGATAAATAATCGCTTGCCTTGGGGCTCTTACCTTTAGGAGGCCAGGTGTTCTAATTCAACCCACAGATCTATAATCTCTCTGAAAGACAGTACTTCTGTGATTTAAAAAGAAGGCTTTGTAAAAATACTTCACTTCCACGCAAAATATAGTTTCCAGAACTAAATATAGTGTTGGCACTCATGCCATTGGCTGACTTCCCCGCATTACATTTGCCTTTAAGGGCATGTTCACTTTCTCGTTCTCATGCTTTCAGACACGGCTGTCAGTCGGGTTCACAGCCCTGCAGGGGCAGTGTTTCAATAACCTCCCATGTTTTCATTAATTCTTAAAAAACCTTACAAAAACATTTCTGTTCATGTTAGGTTTTGCAAACCTTTGCCCTTGTACTCTTTTTTTCTTTCACAAAATCCTAAGTTTGGTGCTTAGACTAATTTGACCTCAAAATATATCATCTTTTAAATAAATATAAGATTTGACAAGATCCAGAAACTGGTGCTGAAATGGAAGTCAGGATCCTCTCCAGTCTTCTGAGGCCAGGTCAACAGAGCTACAATTATCCCAATAGCTCCAGGGGAAAATAAAACACTCTACTGGGGGGGGGGGGGAAGGAAGATAAACATTCAAGGGGAGTATCTATTTTGGGGGGAATCCACAACAGAGATCTCGCTGAGTGTTACCTGAATTCGTTATCTGCCCAAA
This sequence comes from Mirounga angustirostris, assembly GCF_029215605.1. Classification (NCBI taxonomy): domain Eukaryota; kingdom Metazoa; phylum Chordata; class Mammalia; order Carnivora; family Phocidae; genus Mirounga; species Mirounga angustirostris. The sequence goes on from NW_026991719.1 coordinate 8,396,748, forward strand.
TCTTCTGAGGTATTTTCTGGACTCTGTTCCACCTCGGGCTTTGAAAATCAGCCCCAATGTTGTGATTTCTTGGTCATAACACCCAAGAGAACTCAAATGATCAGCAGTAAATGGACTAATTTAACATGACTCCACGATGTAAGGATCTGCTCCTGACTCCCGACTGACCATGGTACTTTGGTCAATTTTCTGAACACTTGCAGCCCCTTAGCTGGCTAGTCTACTGGTGAGGAAGGTGATAGAAGGCCGTTGCCGTGTCAGGCATCTTACTTCACTCACTTGAGTGAGCACTGTGTGAATATCAATGCCAATGCGATAGTAATGGAATCGGCTTTTAAAAGAAAATAAACATGTGTCTCACAAAACAAAGCTTAAACATATAACTTTCACTACTTGTCAGGCTTTGAAGGGAAATTTGTAGAACACAATTTCTAAGCCATTTGCTTCATTATTTCCACAGAAACCACAAGGGGAATTAAATAGGAGAGCGGAGCAGTTATAAGAATAACTCACATGGAAAAATAGCAGCTTTTTAATGAATTTCCTGAGTACTGCAGCACTGTAGAGACGATGGAAGAATGCTTTTTTAAAAGTGGGGCTGAACAGAGCAAGATTAACTAATTAAGATACTGGTTCTTGGATGCCTATCAGTGAAGTCATGCTAGGGCCAGGTTTTTTAGCCCAATTATCTATGAGATTCAGAGAAAAACTCATAGTTCCCAGAAAGATCACTGTTTAGAATAAAGACTGGGCGCTGAGACGAGGGCTGTTAGGAAGAGAAACACGGGAAGAGAAGGAAATACATAGGGCGGGGGGGTCAGAAACTGCAGGCTGACAGGTTGCAAAGGGGTCTGCACCCTCTCAGGAGGGGTGCTGAGGGACGCAACGGGAGATGACGAATGAGAAAGCTCTCTCGGTTCCCCGTTACAAGCATCAGTGGCGGCCGAATACCGCAACCCTAGGCAGTCTGCATTGTCGTCTTCTTCAAGGCCCACCACCCGGCGAATCACACAAATAACAAAAGCATATCCGAGAGGCAACAGGGTAACGGCTGAAGAGCATGGATGCTGGATTCAGAGCCGGGTCTGAATTCAGGCTCTGCTCGTTACCAGCTCTGTGCCTCCATCTCCGCCACTGAAAAATGGGACAATAGCCGTCTTTGCTCCCAGGCTGCTATGAGAATTCAGGGAGTTAATACTTGCAAAATGCTTAGACCTCTGCCTGACACACAGTGAACACTCAAGAATGAGTTTTTAAACTAGTAAGTACAATTACACCCAGAACGCTTTATTCTGTGTTTTGGTAGGTTTATCAGCTGATAGAAAATGGGCAGTACTTTTCATTGCTCATAATTCATATTTCAATTTCTTGCTTTCCAAGAGTTTCTGTTTATAAAAAGCACCTTGTTATAATATTTCCATTTATTCTTATGATTTTTACCGTTCTGGAAAAATTCTCTAACAGAAATTTCCACCAAATTTTTTTTTTTTCTGAAATGAAACTGATCTTCAGAAAGTTGATTAATTCCACGATGGCCACCTAATATTTTTTTTCCTGCATAGTATATACACATGATGCATTATAGGTGCTGAGGATTTTTTCTCCTCTGCTAACTGCCTTGACTTTCTTTCACACTGGGGCTTTCAAAGAATCCATTTGTGATTTTATGGAAACTTTTCTAATGAATGGTGCCACTTTTGAAGTTGAATACACTCATTCTGTGGAAAATATAAGTAACACTTGGCATGGAGAAGAGCAGGAAAATTCTGAGAAGTAAACCAAAATATTTATATATTGGTCCACAAAAGATGTGCACCAGTGATCTTAGAATATATAGGAAAATGAGCTTTGCCCTCAATGCTAAGACCTACATCCATTTGCAACAACAACATAAAAGAGGCCATAAGCTCTCCCTTTGTTACTGGGTCACCACAAGAATGTGAGTTGGGTGAACTGAGTGTGTTCTCAGCACTACCTTTAGCTTCTAGTCCGGTGGTCCTTGTTGGAGCCAGACTTCTCTTGTTAACTCAAAATTGTTTTGGCAAAATGTAAAAAAGCTGTCTTATTATTCTTCATATGTCAGAAAAGATAGTTTCAAGTTAATACTACTCTTTGAATTTATTCTGTTTCTTACGCTACTTTGCTCTTAATCTGGTTGCCTGGCATTCTTGCACATTCAATTTGAATATTCTGTAAATGATTTACATTTGATGAATTTTATTTCCTCCAACATATTTTAATGCCAATTTTCTCCCAAAGAAAGTAGTTTGAGTGCAAGTATACTAAATTTCAGCCAAGGAACTGAACAAAATAATTGTTTCACTATAATCATTTCTTATAGATTTAATTCTAGGTTACCAGTTAATTTAAAGGAAAAAGTAAGAACAGATTTCTCTTCTAAGTAATAATCTATAATGTGTCCCAATTATTTTTATGAATATACATGTATACACATACATTAATATAGACACATGCATGTATATAGACACACATATATATGCACATGTATACACATAGATGTTACAGATATGCCTACCTAGCTTTCTTTCACATATAATGTTTCCATAATGGTTGGCAAGGTGAAGTAATTCTCTTCAGTGAATTACGTTGGGAAACTTGAACACAGACACTTTAAAAATGCCTCCTAAGCTATCAACAAGATAAATAGGGGGGCCTGGGTGGCTCAGTGGGTTAAGTGTCTGCCTTCGGCTCAAGTCATGATCCCAGGGTCCTGGGATTGAGTCCCACATCAGGCTCCCTGCTCAACGGGGAGTCTGCTTTTCCCTCTCCCTCTGCCCCTCCCCCTGTGCTCGTGCTCTCTCTCTCTCTCAAATAAATAAATAAAATCTTCAAAATAAAAAATAAAAAACCAAGATAAGTATCAGGTGATCACGTCTAAAGGCCAAAAGACCCTAAAACAGGTTACAAATAAAATTGCTCATTTAACTACCACTTCCCCCATTAAGCACACCATATTTTAGTATATTACATTACAGAAAATATAAAGTGTGCTTGGAAAGCTGGTATAAACAGTGCCAAAGAAAGCAAGCAAAGGTGTATCCACTAGTCAAATGCCCTTCCTCCTAAGGTGAATTTCCCTACTGGGAGTTAGTGCACACTCACAGTTAAAAATGCATTTTTCTCCAGGCAATTATATCCCAATCGTGTGCCTGTGGCCAAGAATCTGGTGCATGCAACCTAAGAAGCAAGTCACACAGGTCCTTGACACCAAGTTCCCCAGCAACACTCTTCCAAGGACACAACAAGCAGCCTTCCTTTGCTCACAGGTCACACGTGTGTCAATCAACACTGCCCTGCTCCTGACCAAGCCTGCCATTCTCTTTTTTTCTTTCTAGAATCCATTCCAATCGTCCTACCTTAGTTCAGGCTGTTATACAAAGTACCATAGACTGGGTGGCTAAACAACAGAAATTTCTCTCTCCCAGTTCTGGAGGCTGAAACTCCAAGACTGTGGTGCCAGCACAGTCGAATCTGGTGATGGCCCTTCCAGATTGCAGATGGCTGTCCTCTCATAGTCTCTTCAATGACAGAAAGAACGCAAGGGTGCATCCTGAAGTCTCTTTTACACAGGCACAAATTCCATCACAAAGGTCCTCCTGATACCACTGCAATGGTGGGGGGGTAGGATTTCAACATATGAATGAGGGCAAACACATTCAGTCCACTGAAGTCCCAAACTGCACGTCCAGGGTGCAAGTGGATTGATTTGGACCTTGAATTTTGACTAGATGTGTCCTATTGTTTCTACTTTCAGGGGGCCCTTTGACCACTCAACAGTGCATATAGCAACAGTTGCATTCTAGGGAATACACCAATGAGAATTACAGATATTACATAAAATTATATTTTCTTTCTGCCAATGGCTGGAAATGTATAAGCAAATACTTTTCCTCTACAACGATTTTTTTCTAATTTTAGAAAATAAAAAATAGAATATATTTTGCTCATTTTGCTTCTGGCATAGTGAGAAAAAAATCTAAGCTTCATAATAAAGTTATTTTGAGAACGATCTCAAGTCCACAATCGGGGGGTAAAAAAAAAAAAAAAAACAGTAACCCCAAAGGACTGGCGGGGAAGTAAGGGATCAACGTAAAGAAGCTGCTTAGGAATCTCAGGATTGTCATAGAGGAGGGTGAGTCACTTAAAATGCAACTGATGGGGGAGGTATGCTCTTTATCTAGAACTTACAAGGCCTAGTCTGCACAAAAAGACCCATCTCCCCTAGCAAAAGGAGCACTAAATTCCCTCTAGCTATGCAATGAGTAATTTAAACCATTTTGAAGTTTTAAAAAATGCAGTATTTCCTTTCATGTGGTTGCACAAAAATTTGAACTGAGTGAAGACTCGGGGTGTTAATTAGGCACATTCCCGCACTTAAGTGAAATAAAAACATCAAAGAGGGAATGAGAAGGAAAACACCAAGAGAACACATTCGACACTCGTGTACAATACGGTAGACTGAAACAAAACTCTGAAAACCATTTGCAAGACTCGCCATGTCGGTCAGCACTTTAAAGAACTGAACAAGCAGGTTAGCTCAGCATATGAGAATTTTCGAACCCGAAGTTATCTTGGACCCAGGATGACTCATCTTCCCTCAGTCACTGAGGAAACGGACACCACACCAAGTCACCTGAGCTGGGTTTAGACACTTTGTAGGTAGGGTTCTGGTCTATATGATCTGCCTATCTGTAAGTGGAGTGCCCAAGTCTGACCTGCTCGGGCACCCTTCCCCTGGTATCCAAATAAAGTAATTCATGTCCAGGGTCTCCTCCACTTCACACCTCCTCCCTCCAGCACTCTCCAGTTTTCAGGATTTCTGGCTGTGTCTACACTGCGGTGGACGATGTGGCAGACGCCTGAACTCCTGATCCCTACTATCCTCAGTGACCTCTCCAGGCTTCTTGCTACCTTTGTCTTCAAACCACTTTGCCCCGGGGTTGGATACACAGAGTCTCCTCTTCATTGCCAAGGTGTGACTCAAAGAAGTGTGTGTCGTGTAGCAAAGGCTACGAAAGACGGAAAAATGGGGAGAGGAATGGTCGTCTAGTGCCAGTTGAGCACTGGGCACCCACACTCTCCTGGCTTTCCTCCAGCTACAGCTATCACAGAGAAAGCTAGTACTGACTTTCTTTCCAGAGGCCTCAACCTCTCTCCTCTGGCCCCAGTTCTAAGACTTCACATCGAGTTCTTTCAGGACACAGAGCAGGCAACTCCATCTTCCTCAAACCCCTTAGGTGTGACTAGGTCCAGGCACAGAGCTTTGCAGATCCTAAAGACCCATTTGGTGTTTTCCTAAACCAAAGAGAAGTTAATTTCTCGAGGTTTATCTCTTAGCATACATACATGACTGCGATTTTAAAATACAGCACCATTCTTTCTTTAGGTCATGGCCGTATTAAACAAAATAGAAATCAGGCACATCAAAATCATCAGTCCAGAGGGCCTCTGCTCAACTTGCAGAGCCACGGGTGGTTTACACATTAATTTTGTCTCCTGGATACCTCTCCAACCCATCTCCCATCCCCTCCTCTGCAAGACCACTGCCATTGCTGTGGACCAGGCCCTCACCATGTCACCCTTGACTCTGACCGTTACCTCCTAAACTTCTCTCCCTGACACCAGCTTCCTCCTCTTCCAGTTGCATTCACCGGGCCACCAAAGTTTTGTCTCAAAAATTCGAACTTTATCAGGACACTCTCCCAGTCAAGCACCACAATCACCATCACCAGCTCTCGGGAGCATGTACGGTCTTACTCAGGCATAATCTAGCCCTAACTTAGCATTCCATCCTCACACCCTTCCATTCTCCTAATGACATTGCCTGGCTGCTATTAAAACACGCCTTCCCTTTTCACACCTTGGTATCTTAAAGAAGGTTTGTCCTTTTTAGAATGTGACCTATAACCTCTTAAAAATATCTAACACACCTGCTTCAAGAATAAAGGCCCATAAAGAAAAAAAAGGAAGGCATGAAGGGCTCCATGCCCATGGAGCCTACTTTAAAAAAAAAAAAAAAAAAAAAGAATCAGTGCCCAGCTTGAACATCACTTTTATGAAGTCTCCCTCTTGGTTCTCATAATCTTCACTATGTGCCTTCATTATTGCATTTTCCACATTATGTGTTAACAGAAGTGATTTTCCTACTAGACTGTGAAGTAAAAAGGAACACTTGCTTTAATTCAACTCAGCTTTCTACTACTTAGCACAATACTTAGCTCTGAGTAGGTAGATATTTAAGGTACTGTGTTAAGCATTTTATATTAATTTCAACTTAAATTTCTGGAAAATAATGTGAGAGAGAGGACCCTGACTTATTTCATTCAAAATCAATGACAATGTTTCCTGGATAATGTTGGCAAAATTGACCCCATAAGAAAAATAATTTGTACTGCTATCTCAAATCATTGTGTAAAAGTGACCTCAGAATGAATTCTAAAAATCCAAAAATGAAAGTCTCCCATCGAAAACAAAGTAGTGAACAGAAACAATGAACTAGAAGTACATAAAAATGGATAGATCTTAAAAACATAGTTAAGTAAAATCATAAGAAACAGAATCAGACCTAGAATACAACAGCACTTACAGAAATTAAAATCATAAATATAAAAATACAAAACAACAATGAATATTTTCCCAGGACACTTTCTTTTCCAAAGACATATATTAACCATGGTTGGGTATATGCGTAAGGCAGAGTACAGAATGAAGAAGAAAATTACAAAATAAGACAGAAGAAAGACACTGCCTGAAATGATAATAGTGGGCTCTGAGAGAGGATTTCTTTTTCAATGTAAAGACGTTGTTGGCGCTTGAACAACACAGGTTTGAACTGCGTGGGTCCACTTATACAGGGATTTTTTTTTTTTCAATACAGTACTGTAAATATCTCTTCTCTTCCTTATGATTTTCTTAGTACAGTATATAATACATGTACATACAAAATATGTGTTAATCGGCTGTTTGTGTTATCATTAAGGCTTCTAGTCAACAGCAAGCTATCAGAAGTTCCATTTTTTACTACGTAGAGGGGTCAGAGCCCCAACCCCTCCATTGTTCAAAGGTCAACTGGAGACTGAACCTATTAAAGTGTTGCAGTGTGAGAGGAAAATAGAGGGGAAAAATAAAAATTTTTACATGGGTAATGTAGAGGATAGTCTATTATGCACTGAGCAATATAACTAATTCAGTTGTGGATCTAAAGTTTAAATAATGAAATTAAAATCTTACACAATGCAAGAGAATATTCAAAGTTTGAGGACAGCAGAGCAACTTCTTCAAGGTGCGATGTCACATTCTGGCATCTGAAAATCAGCTGGTGGCTACTTTCTGAAAGCAGTGATATAGAACAGGCCAGGATCTGACAGAAGATTCAAGTCCTGCTGTGTCTGGGACTTGCTAGGTGATCCCAACAGGCCACCCACTATTCCTGGGCCTGCTTCCTTATCAGAATGACACAGATAACAATACCCATGCCTCGCCAGAGAGGGTGCGAGACAGCAAGCAGAAGGGACTACACCTTACAAATGATTCATTTCCCTCCAGATATTAAAGACATTAAACAAACAGAGGGGACTCCAGTTCCCAGGTGGACAATGCCTGCTCCCCACTGTCAGAAGCCTGCGGCCATTGTATAGAAATTCAGGAGGGAGGGTAAGTGCTAAGGAACAGAAGTGGCCCAACCACCGAACCCACCTAACTGTTGTCTGTTAGCTCGTGTCTTGGAATCTGTTGAGCATCACTTAGCCATCTGTGTGTCTCTGGGGGATCATCCAGATTCTAGGGATCTATGGTCGATATGACCCAGACCTCAACTATTGGACACACTTGCCCCCATTTCATCTCTGAAGAACAGGGTTAGATGGAGGTCACATGATAACAGCTTGAGGCCTACATTTCAGGGACCTGAGGACAAGGCAGTTCCCATGCAAGAGGACTGACCTCAAAATTTCCTTCCTGTTTTGATTAAATAGAAACCATTAACTGCACTTGTAGGACCAAATGCAAAGTTCACCTGTTTCATTCATCTGCCAACATAAACAAGGAAAATCCTTGTTCTTTCATACAAAACAGCCCATCTGGGTTTATTAAATATTGTTACTGTTCTTTTGACACAATTTATAGTTAGAATGTCTTACAATTTAGACTGAAGGCAAATATTTATAAAATGTGGGAAATTAATTTTTAAGAGAATCCCCAAATTACTTATATTCAGACAAAAAGAACAATAATTTTTTTAACCATTAATAATTGAATCTGCTATGTTAAAGACATGAACTCTTCCAGAGGTAAACTGAAGACAACTTAAAGTCTTTTCATGAGCTAACACTGCCTATGGCCTATTCTGTAGTTTTTTCCTGGGAACGTGGCACTGTTTTCACACCATACCTTACATAGCTGTATAACATGCTGTCAGACAAGTGAGTGACCAGTGGGAAAAGTCTTGAAGGAATGAGAACTTTGACTGTTGAAGTTACTCGCAAGACTTATAGTCTAAGAGTGGGCCTAGAACTCAAGCCTCTGACTTGATCTTAGAAACGTGGATTGATCTTGACTTCCAGGGAAAGTGGTAGAGTAGGAAGACCCTAAGCTCACCTCATCCCATGGATACAACTAGATAACACCCACATCAGTGTAAATAACCCAGAAAATGACATGAAGACTGGCAGAACACAACTCCACAGTAAAATGTAAAAAAGGGGCCACATAAAAGAGGGTAGGAAGGGTGGAGATGTGGTGGGGAGCTAAAAAGACCCACAGGGCTGTCTGTGGGAGGGAGGAAGGGATGTCATAGGCAGGAAGAGAGGAGAGAAACAGACTCTCACACCAGGGAGCCCACAAGGGGAAGATGAATCCACGTAACTTTGGCGTTTAAAACTAGAGGGGCCAAATTTCACAAGTTCTTCTTATGATCAGCAGGACTTAATACCTGAAACTTTAAAACTCAGCAGGCTTGGCTCTGGGAGAGCCAGGAGGGTGAGAGGAAACAGTCTGCACCCTTAAAGTGACAGCACAACAAACAGCCCCACAGAGACAGAGCACAGAAGCAGCAGTTTGGAAAATGCATGGGGTATATGGCACAGAGATTCATTTACTAATCTCAGAGTGTGTGCTGGAGGGGTATGGATCATTGGGCAACCTCTCCAGAAAAAAAGGAGCTGACAGGTGCCATTTCCCTCCCCAGCCCCCCAGCATAAATACATGGACACCTGCAGAAACCAGCACGTTGATGACACTAACTTGCTAACACATGCATCTCACCCTGCTCACTTTTGCAGATGGGCCCCATCCAATCCAGCTGGCGCAGGTCCCCTCCTGCAGCAGACCAGCACAAACCTTGCTAATACCACATGCCCTACCCCCATGTTCCCCTGTGGTCTTGCCCACTCCCATATGCTCTTGACCAGAGCCCATTTGTTTGTTTGTTTGTTTGTTTAAAGATTTTATTTATTTATTTATTTGAGAGAGAGAGAATGAGAGACAGAGAGCATGAGAGGGAAGAGGGTCAGAGGGAGAAGCAGACCCCCAGCTGAGCAGGAAGCCCGATGTGGGACTCGATCCCGGGACTCCAGGATCATGACCTGAGCCGAAGGCAGTTGCTTAACCAACTGAGCCACCCAGGTGCCCAACCAGAGCCCATTTGAACCGGCGAAGTATAAGCAGCCCCAACAGGGATCAGCACCACTCCAGAGTGACTCCTGCCCTGGGGAGAAGGGAAGATAACCACACATACCAGTCCTACAGATGCCCCAGGAATGGGCTGGGGCAGACAGCTGGTCTAACGGCAGGCCCCACCTACCAATGAAAGCTTCTCAGGGGACAACACAGGGAAAGCACCCTGCAGCTTGGTGCTACCACATCTCCGGCAAATGCCTGGCCTGACTCAACTCAAGCCCAAGGTGGACTCAGTCTGGCCCACTAACAACACAGGGGCCAAACCCTGCCCACAAGAGGCAAAGAGAGGCATTGAAGACAACTGGACTGAAGGAAAAACCGGCTCAGCCACAACAGCAGGGTGCACACAACACACATAGGAAACACCTCTGAAGGACCAGGTTCTGGTGAACAGAGGACATTGCACTGCAGTGCAGTAGAGAGCCTCTTCTTCATAAAACTACTACTTTCAAGATCAGGAGATGTAGCTCACTTTTCTAACACAGAGAAACAGACATGGAGAGTTAGACAAAATGAGGAGAAAGAGGAATATGTCCCCAAATGAAAGAAGAGGACAAAATCACAAGAGACCTGAATGAAACAGAGATAAAGTAATATGCCTAACAGAGACTTTAAATTAACAGTTGTAAAGATACTGGACTTAAGAAAAGAGCAGAAGGGGTGCCTGGGTGGCTCAGTCATTAAGTGTCTGCCTTCGGCTCAGGTCATGATCCCAGGGTCCTGGGATCGAGCCCCTCATCGGGCTCCCTGCTCAACGGAGAGCCTGCTTCTCCCTCTCCCACTCCCCCTGCTTGTGTTCCATCTCTCACTGTGTCTCTCTCTGTCAAATATATATATAAAATCTTTCTTAAAAAACATTAAAAAAAAAGAGTAATAACATTTGCATTATACAGATCTCAGAAGAAGAAAAGAGAGAAAAGGGGCAGAAAATTTATTGGAAGAAGTAACAGCTAAAAACTTCCCAAATCTGGGGAAGGAAATGTAAATCTAGATCCAGGAGGGAGAGAGGGCCCCAAAACAAAATCAACCCAAGGAGATCCACACCAAGACACATAATAACTAAAATGGCAAAAAGTAGTGATAAAGAGAGAATTTGAAAAGCAGCAAGAGGAAACAGTCACATATGAGGGAAACACCATAAGTCTATCAGCTGATTGTTCAGCAGAAACTTTGCAGGCCAGAAGAGAGTGGCATGATATATTCAGAGTGCTGAAAGGAAAACCTGCAGCCAAGAATATTCTATCCAGCAAGGCTATCATTCAGAATAGAGAGAGAGAGTTTCCCAAACAAAAGTTAAAGGATTCATGACCACTAAACCATCCCTATACGAGATGTTAAAGGAGACTCTTTGAGTGAAAAGGAAAGACCACAAGTAGGAATAAGAAAAGTAAGAAGCACAAAAGCAGGAAAAATAAGTATATCTATAAAAACCAATCAAAGGACTCACAAAATAAAAGGATGTAAACTATGACACTATATTCCTAAAACATGGGAGGGGAGAGGAGTAAAGAATGGGTTCAGGGGCGCCTGGGTGGCTCAGTCAGTTAAGTGTCTACCTTCGGCTCAGGTCATGGTCCCAGGGTCCTGGGATCGAGCCCCGCATCGGGCTCTCTGCTCCGCGGGAAGCCTGCTTCTCCCTCTCCCACTTCCCCTGCTTGTGTTCCCTTTCTCACTGTGTCTCTCTCTGTCAAATAAATAAATAAAATCTTTAAAAAAAAAAAAAAAAAGAATGGGTTCAAACTTAAGTGACCATCATCTTAATAGAGACTGCTATATGCAGAAGATGTTATATACAAACCTAATGGTAACCACAAATCAAAAACCAGTAATACATATGCAAAAAAATAAAGAAAAAGGAATCCAAGTACATCACTAAAGAAAACCAATAGGCCATGAGAGAAGAGAGCAAGAGAAGAAAGGAACAGAGAAGAACTACAAAAACAACAATAAAACAAGTAACAAAATGGCAGTAAGTATATACCTATCAACGATTAAATTGAATATAAATGGATTAAATGCTCCAATCAAAAGACACAGGGTGATGTAATGGATAAAAATGCAAGATCCATCTATATGCTGCCTACAAGAGACTCATTTCAGACCTAAAGACACATGAAGATTGAAAGTAAAGGGATGGAGGGTGCCTGGGTGGCTCAGTTGGTTAAGCATCTGCCTTTAGCTTGGGTCATGGTCTCAGGGTCCTGGGATCGAGCTCCACATCGGGCTCCCTGCTCAGCGGAGAGTCTGCTTCTCCCTCTCCCTCTGTCCTTCCCCTCTGCTCATGTGCACTCTATCTCAATCAAATAAATAAATAAAATCTTTAAAAAAAAAAAAAAAAAAAAGAGGGGCGCCTGGGTGGCTCAGTCGTTAGGCATCTGCCTTCGGCTCAGGTCATGATCCCGGGGTCCTGGGATCGAGCCCCACATTGGGCTCCCTGCTTGGCAGGAAGCCTGCTTCTCCCTCTCCCACTACCCCCTGCTTGTGTTCCTGCTCTCGCTGTCTGTCAAATAAATAAATAAAATCTTTAAAAAAAAAAAAAGAAAGAAAGAAAGTGAAGGGATGGAAAAGCACTTATCAAGAAAATAGAAGTGAAAAGAAAGCCAGGGTAGCAATACTTATAGCAGACAAAATAGACTTTAAAACAGATTGTAAAGGGTGCCTAGGTGGCTCAGTCAGTTAAGTGTCTGCCTTCAGCTCAGGTCATGATCCCAGGGTCCTGGGATCGAGCCCCACATCGGGCTCCCTGCTCAGGGGGGAGTCTACTTTTCCCTCTCCCTCTGTGGTCTCTCTCCCTCTCTTGTTCTCTCTCAAATAAATAAATAAAATCTTTAAGAAAAATTCCTCGGACGCCTGGGTGGCTCAGTTGGTTAAGCGACTGCCTTCTGCTCAGGTCATGATCCTGGAGTCCCTGGATCGAGTCCCGCATCGGGCTCCCTGCTCGGCAGGGAGTCTGCTTCTCCCTCTCCCACTCCCCGTTTGTGTTCCCTCTCTCGCTGTCTTTCTCTGTCAAATAAATAAAATCTTTAAAAAAAAAAAAAAAAAAGAAAAATTCCTGACTTTGGGCTAAAATGAAAGAGTGGTGCCCTCTGTAGCAGCAGATAAGGGACAAGTTGCAAAGAGCTTGTTCATGGGATGCCTGGGTGGCTCAGTCAGTTAAGTGTCTGCCTTCGGCTCAGGTCATGATCCCAGGTGCCTGGGAACGAGTCCCGCCATCAGGCTGCTTGCTCAGTGGGGAGCCTGCTTCTTCCTCTGCCTGCTCTGCCTGCAGCTCCCCCTATTTGTGCTCTCTGACAAATAAATAAATAAAATCTTAAAAAAAATTAAAAAGAGCTTGTTCATATTTTGTCATTGAGTGTGTGTGTGCTGTGATGAGTTCAACATTGTTCACATAATGATAAAGCAAGCAAAGAGGAGGGGGCTAGCAAGAGAAGAGAAGTAACTTTATCTTTGCCCTATTGAGCAGCTTTTTGAAACCTGAGTCATCAGTTTGGCCTATCCCGTGGGAAATGGCCAGGAAGTGATAAACAAAATAAATGATGGAATCCAAATGGAAAAACACGGCTCTGTGAGCTATTGGCTACACAAAGAGGAAAATGAGATAGAAGTGTTTATCCTACCAACATGCACACAGTGCTTAGACAGATCGGTTTCCAGACTGAATGTACAGTTATGTGATATTCTGTTCATTTTTTCTGTGCATAAGCCTCATGATGTCATAAACTTAATAAATCTGCCACTTTCTATTCTATTTACACAGGCATGGTCCAACAGCAGAAGGGATCTTTGTACTGGAAAGAAACAGTAGTGACATAAATTGAACTAGATAAATCTGATGGCTCTAGTACCACTGATGTTAATTACTTGCTTACCATCAGTTGTAAGGAAAACTAAATCCCCAGTTCCCAGCTTATTCAATTCAACTCATCAGCAATACGTCACCCTAAGCTGGGAAGACAAGCACAGAAAAAGCTCATAATAAATGATAGAGGAATTAATCATCTATTGGACATGGAGAATCTTTTATGATTATTATAGGTGTATGCAATTTCTGTAAATATCAAATACCAAATCTTAAATAATAAACTAAAGATAATGGTGTATACCCTGGTCTATTGCTATCTAATGGATCATTGGGAAAAAACTCTTCAGAGCAGGAACCATGTTTTAACATATAAAATACATTAAACATTGATAAAATAACTATCCTTAATTGAGCACCTCTGACATATTAATTAAGTAGGTTTATTAATCGGCTTCCTCAATCCAACAAACATTAAAAGAACAATTATCATGAGTAAGGCAATCTAATTCTCTTTAAAAACCCGCCAGTTGAGCGAGTTCTCCAGCATAACCACCTATGGAGGTGGTGCGTCTTATGCTGTCATTGCTTAAAATATGTGAAAATCCTTTATACAAAAGGTCTCCAATGTCAGTTTAGAATCAAATAACACTTGTTTCTTTAAAGTTATGTATTCTTTTGATTCAAAACATATGTTTTTCATCTTGACTCATCTTTCTTATCAGGGTTGATCCAAGTGGCTTTTATCTGAGTTGAAAAATTAAATATAATCTCAAAGCACTCACTGCTACTGTACTAAGCACAATTTCATAAAACAGGTTGCCCAAGTACTCTCGGCAAAGGCATCATCACTGCTAAGTTTAATGTTTCCCAAGTCTTTGTCAAACGGAATACTTTTACTTCTCTTACATGAGAAAATTCTGGTAAGGATGCATAAAAAAAGATAGGTTACAGTGATTTTCAGGATAGTTAAGGAGGTGTAACTCCTTATCTGCCCTCTCATTCTCATCTGAGGTCCTTGCTTCCTGTTATACTGAGAAAGTCACAAGACTTCTTCCTATTGTCTTAGCACAAAATATAAGCCATGTACCCTTTCTTCCAACCTCTCCTATGGAGGAGTTGCCCACATTTTAATCCAGTGGTTCTCATTAGCTTTTAAATCTCTGTGGCATCTGTAGTTAGCCCTTTTTATGTTCCTAATAGTGGGGTTGGTTTGTGCACATGCGTGTGTGTGCCTTCTCTATTTTATGAGTTTTGTCAGTTGTCACTACTGCTAGTTTTTTTAAAAAATAACTTGGCTTTTATTTTAATCCACTCTTTCTTTTAACTTATCTTTATTATTCTCATCCCTCTACATTCTTTGAACTTATTCTGTTTCTTTTCTAACTTATTAATTTAGGAGTTTCATTTATTTTTAGCCTTCTTTTCAATATAAGCCTCTGAGTCTATAAACTCCCTGTTAAATACCACCTAGCTGCATCCCTCAAATTTTGTATTATTTTTAATGTCTTTAAATTATAAGTATTTTCAAATTTCCAATGTGATTTCTCCTTTGAACTGTATATACATCTTAATGTTTCTTCACTTCCCAAAGTGTCTGGGTTTTGTTTTCTACTATTTTGCTTGTTCTTGATTTCAAACATAGTTGTGATAGAAAAGATGAGATGATAATGGTTTTTCAACATTTGTTTAGATTATTTTATGTTCCAGTATATAGTCAGCTGTTGTGAAGTCCCACACATGCTTCAAAAGAATATGTATTGTCTACTTCTGTATACTGTGCAGGTGTGTCTCTACCTACAAACACATATGCATTTGGCCAAGCTTGTTTATATTATCTTCCATATCATAATGCTTTCCTTCATCTATGAATTACTGAGAAGGAAAGATTGAAAATGATCCCCATGATTGTAAGTTTGCTATATCTCCTTATAATCCCATTAATATCTGTTTTACAGATTTTGAAGTTATGTTATTAGACAATCTAAGTTCAAAATTGTCAAAATTTCTCATCCATTATGAATCACTAGATTGTACACATGAAACAAATATTACACTGTATGTTAACTAACTGGAATTTAAATAAAAACTTAAAAAAAAGAAAAAATTTCTCATGCACTAAACCTTTTATTAATATTTAATGGCCCTCTTAGTGATATATTTCTCCTTAAAGCCTATTTTGTCTGATATTACCACGGATATACCAACTTCTCTTGCTTACTATTTGTCTGATACAGGCAACCCTCTCAGGTCCCCTCTGTCTTCGGGAGCTCTGTATTAACACTTTGCTATCGCTCAATAAACCTTGCTTTGCTGCCCACCAAAATATATATATATTTTTTTTCTGATATAACCTTTCCAATCATCTTATTTTCAACATTTCTATACTGTTTTTGTTTTAGATATATTTCTTATAAACAATATAACTTAGTGGGACACCTGGCTGGCTCGGTCGGTAGAGCATGCAACTCTTGATCTTGGGGTTGTAAGTTCGAGTCCCACATAGGATGTAGAGAGTACTTAAAATCTAAAAATATATATATATATATATAACTTTGGGAAAAAAGTTCTTTTTTAAATCAATCTGCTGGTCATTGCTTTTTAACTTAAGAGTTAAAATTATTGTGACTATAAACCATTTGGATTCATTTCCATCTTAGTGTATGCTTTTCCTTTGTCCCAATCTTTCTTTTCTCTAATCCTGCTGTCCATTGGATTAAGTTTCCTCTCTGCCTTATTTTTCCCCTCTCCTAGAGAATATCTGGTCCTGCCAGATTGCTGTACACTGCCCTAGAGACTGCATGCTGGTTACTGCTTCTGTTTCCTTGAGTTTTCCCACAATGAACAGTTCTCCAGCAGGCCCGGGGTATATTTGCTTGGATAGCTGCTCGTGTTTGCATAACAGCAATTCAGATAGTTGGAGAAATATCTGACTTCATTTTCATTCAGATGGATAAGTAGGCCCAATCTAAATCTCTCTTTTGAGGATATTTCAGCTACCATGAATGCTATCAGCTGGTATATTCTCTATATTTCTCAGATGAAGCCTACTTTATCTTAGTTTACTAAACTGATGAAGCAGAAGTATTTGCTAATTACATAGCTCAGCAAGTGCTGGTTGCTTTCATGTGGTACAGAAATGTAAATCCCTATGCCTGCTCTTGGCAAATGGAAACTCCACTTGGGAAAAAGAGCAGTCCATGCTAAAAACATCAGCAGACAAGAGAAAGGCCTATGATTAAGGGCTAAGCTGTGTGGTAGAAGGCCGCAACTACAGACATTCAGAAATGAGTGTGAGCTAGAGCGGTCAGGAATGGCTTCACAAGAGAGGTAGAAGCTGAGCCCAATGAGTAGCACTCGCATAGCACATTTATCTATTGCAAAATGTACCATTCTTTTAATAGTTGGCCATTTCTCTATCATTGTTTACTCTGAAGTGTTTCTCAGAATATGAATCACCTGGAAGTCTTGTTAAAGGGCAGATTCTGGTTCAGTATGTCTGGGACCCGAGATTTGCATTTCAATAAAGTGATGGTGATGTTGACCCTGCTGTTCCAAAGACCACCCTTTGAATGGCAAGGTGATGGATTATTAGTTCTCTGAGGCAAGGACCATGTTTCGTTCATCTTCGCATTCCCCAAACCTAGCACATGCATGGCACACAGTAAGCTCAATAAATGCTAAATGAACTCATAAATGAACGAGAATGAAGGAGAAGGGGCATCATTCCAGTAAAGGATTATTGAGAAGGGCAATAGGAAAGTGCAATGCCAGCAGGACAAAGTGTTAGTTTAACAGTCGTAGAGAATTGGGTCAATTAGGAGTAAATTACTCCATGAAAATACTCCATGAAAACCAAGCATAGAATTTTATATTTAAAAAGTCTTAAAATGTGGAATCATTAAGGACTTTGGACAGAAGACAAGGGTGATGAGAATTCTAAAGATACATTTTTCATGAGAGCATAAAACAGATTTCTTCCACCAGTAACTGCCATAATTGCATATCAAATACTAATCATATTCCTCAGTTATGGGATTTCTATAAGATAGGTACTCAGCAACTCACACTTTTTTTATATACAACCAAGTCTTTACCACCAGGGCTGGCCTAAACATGCTTTCTTACTTTTGTAGTCTCCGTACTACATTATATGAAACATTGAAACAAACCCATATCCCATCGGAAGCATAATTCATTGCTGTAAAAAAACAGTTAAGGATTTTGTAATTATGTTTTATGATATTTAGCTACAAGTAACTTCTGATTTAAGAGTTGGTTATAATTTCTCAGCAGTCATCAAACATATACATCAACTCTCACCAAATAAAAAAAATATATAACTTACTGATGGTTTTCAAATGTAACGAAATGTTTATGGATACTAGATACATTAATTATTGAAACTGACATAATGTTAGGCTTTGTGGACATTTAATTAAACATTTATTCATTTCTATTTTACAGTTTTCACTTTGTACTTTTGAGCCCATAAATTCAATTTCAAATCTTGAATATTTTTTAAATCCCTGAAAAGCTCCAAAGCCTTAATCATATGCTCATAAGATATGATGAATAAATTGGCCCTACCTCTTCCCCTGCCTGCTTTAATCCTGTATCAAGAATATGATCAATCAGATGGTAACTACAATTATTGTGGTGATCATAGTGTATACAAATATCAAATCATTATGCTGTACACCTGAAACTAATATATGTCAATTATACCTCAATAAAAAAGAATACAATCAATCATTTTTATGACCTTTGAAACAATTGGCTATGATGATCACTGTATCACAGAAGAAACCAGCCGGCATGATTTGCTGTAATAGTCAACATCAATGTGCCCATTTTGCTCCAAAACATCAAGTACGAAGTTGCTTCTCACTTCTGCAGTACTGGTACACCCACTTTTTTTTTTTAATTTTTTAAATAACATATACTGTTTTGAATTTCCCTGATGGCTAATGATGATGAACATTTTTTCATGTGTCTGTTAGCCATTTGTATGTCTTCTTCGGAGAAGTGTCTGTTCATGTCTCCTGCCCATTTTTTGACTTATTTGCTTTTTGGGTGTTGAGTTTGAGAAGTCCTTTATAGATCTTGGATACCAGCCCTTTATCTGTAGTGTAATTTGCAAATATCTTCTCCCATTCTGTGGGTTGCCTCTTTGTTTTGACTGTTTCCTTTGCTGTGCAGAAGCTTTTTATCTTGATGAAGTCCCGAAAGTTCATTTTTGCTTTTGTTTGACTAGCCTCTGGAGACGTATCTTAAAAGAAGTTGCTGTGGCCGATGTCAAAGAGGTTACTGCCTATGTTCTCTTCTAGGATTTTGATAGATTCCTGTCTCACATTGAGGTCTTTCATCCATTTTGAGTTTATCTTTGTGTAGGGTGTTAGAGAATGGTCAAGTTTCATTCTTCTGCATGTGGCTGTCCAATTTTCCCAGCACCATTTATTGACGAGACTGTCTTTTTTCCATTGCATATTTTTTCCTGCTTTGTTGAAGATTATTTGACCATAGAGTTGAGGGTCCATATCTGGGCTCTCTATTCTGTACCATTGGTCTATATGTCTGTTTTTGTGCCAGTACCATGCTGTCTTGGTGATAACTGCTTTGTAATAGAGCTTGAAGTCCGGAATTGTGATGCTGCCAGCTTTGCTTTTCTTTTTCAACATTTCCTTGGTGATTCGGGGTCTTTTCTGATTCCATACAAATTTTAGGATTGTTTGTTCCAGCACTTTGAAAAATGTCACTGGAATTTTGAACGGGATGGCAGTGAAGGTATAGATTGCTCTGGGTAGCACAGACATTTTAACAATGTTTATTCTTCTGATCCATGAGCATGGAATGTTTTTCCATCTTTTTGTGTCTTCTTCAATTTCTTTCATGAGTGTTCTGTAGTTCCTAGAGTATAGATCCTTTACCTCTTTGGTTAGGTTTATTCCGAAGTATCTTATGGTTTTTGGTGCTATTCTAAGTAGAATCATTTCTCTAATTTCTCCTTCTACAGTTGCATTGTTAGTGTATAAGAAAGCAACTGATTTCTGTGCATTGATTTTGTATCCTGCCACATTACTGAATTGCTGTATGAGTTCTAGTAATTTGGGGGTGGAGTCTTTTGGGTTTTCCACATAAAGTATCATGTCATCTGTGAAAAGAGAGAGTTTGAACCACATTGAGATACCACCTTACACCATTTAGAATGGCAAAAATTGACAAGGCAAGAAACAACAAATGTTGGAGAGGCTGTGGAGAAGGGCGAACCCTCTTACACTGTTGGTGGGAATGCAAGTTGGTATAGCCACTTTGGAAAAGAGTGTGGAAATGCCTCAAAAAATTAAAAATAGAGCTACCCTATGACCCAGCAATTGCACTCCTGGGTATTTACCCCAAAGACACAGATGTAGTGAAAAGAAGGGCCATATGCACCCCAATGTTCAAAGCAGCAATGTCTGCAATAGCCAAACTGTGGAAAGAGCCGAGACGCCCTTCAACAGATGAATGGATAAAGAAGATGTGGTCCAGGGGCGCCTGGGTGGCTCGGTCGTTGGGTGTCCTCTTTCGGCTTGGGTCATGGTCCCAGGGTCTTGGGATCGAGCCCCACATCAGGCTCCCTGCTCTGCGGGGGGCCTGCTTCTCCCTCTCCCACTCCCCCTGCTTGTGTTCCCTCTCTCGCCATCTCTCTGTCAAATAAATAAATAAAATCTTAAAAAAAAAAAAAAAGAAGATGTGGTCCATATATACAATGGAATATTACTCAGCCATCAGAAAAGATGAATACCCAACTTTTACATCAACATGGATGGGACTGGAGGAGATTATGCTAAGTGAAATAAGTCAAGCCGAGAAAGTCAAATATCATATGGTTTCACTTATTTGTGGAACATAAGGAATAGCATGGAGGACATTAGGAGAAGGAAGGGAAAAATGAAGGGGGGTGGAATCAGAGGGAGAGATGAACCATGAGAGACTATGGACTCTGAGAAACAAACTGAGGGTTTTAGAAGGGAGGGGGTGGGTGATGGGTTAGCCCGGTGATGGGTATTAAGGAGGGCACGTATTGTATGGAGCACTGGGCGTTATACGAAAACAATGAATCGTGGATCACTACATCAAAAACTAATGATGTATTGTATGGTGACTAATGTAACATAATAAAGTAAAATTTAAAAAAATAACATATAATGTATTATTTGTTTCAGGGGTACAGGTCTATGATTCATCAGTATTATACAATACCCAGTGCTCATTACAACACATACCTTCCCCAATGTCCATCACCCAGTTACCCCAGCAACCCTCAGTTTGTTTCCTAAGATTAAGAGTCTCTTACGGTTTGTCTCCCTCTCTGGTTTCTTGTTTCATTTGTTCCTCTCCTCCCCTATGATCCTCTGTTTTGTTTCTTAAATTCTGCATATCAGTGAGATCATATGATAACTGTCTTTCTCTGACTGACTTATTTCACTTAGCATAATACCCTCTAGTTCCGTCCATGTTGTTGCAAATGGCAAGATTTCATTTTCTGATGGCTGTGTAATATTCCAGTGTGTGTGCGCGCGTGTGTGTGTACACACACATCTTCTTTATCCATTCATCTGTCGATGGACATCTTGGCATTTTCCATAGTTTGGCTATTGTGGACATTGCTGCTATAAACATTGGGGTGCAGGTGCCCCCATGGATCACTACATTTGTATCTTTGGGGTAAATACCCAGTAGTGCAATTGCTGGGTCCTAGGGTAGCTCCATTTTCAACTTTTTGAGGAACCTCCATACTGTTTTCCACAGTGGCTGCACCAGCTTGTATTCCCAGCAACAGTGTAGGAGGGTTCCCCTTTTTCCACATCCTTGCCAACATCTGTCATTTCCTGACTTGTTAATTTTAGCCATTCTGACTGGTGTAAGGTGGTATCTCATTGTGGTTCTGATTTGTATTTCCCTGATGTTGAGTGATGTTGAGCACTTTTTCATGTGTCTGTTGGCCATTTGGATGTCTTCTTTGCAGAAATGTCTGTTCATGTCTTCTGCTCTGTTTCTTGATTGGATTATTTGTTCTTTGGGTGTAGAGTTTGGTAAGTTCTTTATAGATTTTGGATACTAGCCCTTTATCTGATATGTCATTTGCAAATATCTTCTCCCATTCTGTCAGTTGTCTTTTGGTTTTGTTGACTGTTTCCTTTGCTTTGCAAAAGCTTTCTATCTTGATGAAGTCCCAATAGTTCATTTTTGCCTTTGTTTCCTTTGCCTTTGGAGACGTGTCTAGCAAGAAGTTGCTGGGGCCGAGGTCACAGAGGTTGCTGCCTGTGTTCTCCTTTAGGATTTTGATGGATTCTTGTCTCACATTTAGGCTTTTCATCCATTTTGAGTCTGTTTATGTGTATGGTGTAAGGAAATGGTCCCGTTTCATTCTTCTGCATGTGGCTGTCCAATTTTCCCAACACCATTTCTTGAAGAGACTGTCTCTTTTCCATTGGATATTCTTTCCTGCTTTGTTGAAGATTAGTTGACCATAGAGTTGAGGGTCCATTTCTGGGTTTTCTATTCTGTTCCATTGATCTATATGCCTGTTTTTGTGCCAGTACCATACTGTTTTGATGATTATAGCTTTGTAATAGAGCTTGAAGTCCAGAATTGTGATGCCACCGCCTTTGGTTTTCTTCTTCAACATTCCTTTGGTATTCGGGGTCTTTTATGGTTCCATACAAATTTTAAAATTATTTGTTCCAGTTCTGTGAAAAAAGTTGGTGTTATTTTGATAGGGATTGCAATGAATGTGTAGATTGCTCTAGGTAGCATGGACATTTTAACAATATTTGTTCTTTCAATCCATGAGCATGGAACGTTTTTCCATTTCTTTGTGTCTTCCTCAATTTCTTTCATGAGTATTCTATAGTTTTCTGAGTACAGATCCTTTGCCTCTTTGGTTAGATTTATTCCTAGGTATCTTATGCTTTCGGATGCAATTGTAAATGGGATCAACTCCTTAATTTCTCTTTCTTCTGTTTCACTGTTGGTGTATAGAAATGCAACTAATTTCTGTGCATTGATTTTATATCCTACCACTTTACTGAATCCCTGTATGAGTTCTAGCAATCTTGGGGTGGAGTCTTTGGGTTTTCCACATAGAGTATCATGTCATCTGCAAAGAGTGAGAGTTTGACTTCTTCTTTGCTGATTTGGATGCCTTTTATTTCTTTTTGTTGTCTGATTGCTGAGGCTAGGACTTGTAGGACTATGTTGAACAGCAGTGGTGAGAGTGGACATCCCTGCCATGTTCTTGACCTTAAGGAAAAAGCTCTCAGTTTTTCCCCATTGAGAATGATGTTCGCTGTGGGTTTTTCATAGATGGCTTTTATGATATTGAGGTATGTACCCTTTATCCCTACACTGTGAAGAGTTTTAATCAAGAAACGATGCTGTACTTTGTCAAATGCTTTTTCTGCATCTATTGAGAGGATCATATGGTTCTTGTCCTTTCTTTTATTTATGTCGTGTATCACATTGATTGATTTGCGGATGTTAAACCAACCCTGCAGCCCAGGAATAAATCCCACTTGGTCGTGGTGAATAATCCTTTTAATGTACTGTTGGATCCTATTGGCTAGTATTTTGGTGAGAATTTTTGCATCCATGTTCATCAGGGATATTGGTTTGTAATTCTCCTTTTTGGTGGGGTCTTTGTCTGGTTTTGGGATCAAGGTAATGCTGACCTCATAAAAAGAGTTTGGAAGTTTTCCTTCCATTTAGATTTTTTGAAACAGCTTCAGAAGAATAGGTATTAATTCTTCTTTAAATGTTTGGTAGAATTCCCCTGGGAAGCCATCTGGCCCTGGGCTCTTGTGTGTTGTGAGATTTTTGATTACTGCTTCAATTTCCTTGCTGGTTATGGGTCTGTTCAGGTTTTCTATTTCTTCCTGGTTCAGTTTTGGTAGTTTATACACCTCTAGGAATGCATCCACTTCTTCCACATTGCCTAATTTGTTGGCATATAGTTCCTCATGATATGTTCTTTGGTTTGTATTTCTTCGGTGTTGGCTGTGATCTTTCCTCTTTCATTCATGATTTTATTTATTTGGGTCCTTTCTCTTTTCTTTTTGATAAGTCTGGCCAGGGGATACTGACTTTCTTTAGAAATTATCTTTGCTTCCCAAGTTCTCTCTGCAGTAGGACTCCTTAAACTCAGATGCTAATTGATATGAATTTTAAAAAGAGCCTAATCTAGTCTCTGGAATTCATCAGCTCTTAATTATTTGACTATGTCAAAGTGCTAAAGGTTGGGATTTCCATGATCAAAGAGTAGAGAATTTTATTTTTAATTTTTAAAATTTAATTTAAAATTTTCCTTCTAATTTAATTTACATTTGCTTTTAGATATTATTTTATTCTTTATCTCAGATGTCCTGAAGGACTTAAAATACTTTAAAACAATGGAATCAACCTGTTAGAATCTCATGGTTTTCCCTACTCTACTTTCCCTCAAAGCACCTTTCTAGTATCAGAAAACCAAGCAATAACAGAAAGCTGAGTGCATATCCTTGGGAAGGTATGGAGGAAAGAATGTTTTTGAGGGCCTACTGCATGCTTCACACCTTACCTACATCCTTTCTTTTAACCCTCAGAACAATCCTATGTGGCCACCCCTGGCAGTAGGGTGTGGAAATAATCTGGGGTCGGACAGCTGAAGGTGGTAGATGCAGGTTTTAAACCCAAAGCCATGTCTTTGCAGAAATGGATTTTTTTTGTTGTTCATGCCATCATAGGACATGGGGGTAATTATGTTGACTTAAAATATTAGTTTACAGCTTCTAATAGGCTATTTAAAGATCCCATGCTCTACTCCTGAAAGCAATATTGCACTGTGTGCTAACTAGAATTTAAATAAAAATTTGAAGGAAAAGGAAAGATCCCATGCATATTGACTGATTCATTAAAGTTGGTAAAAATGTCAATATAGACTTGAATAATTGAAATCTGATTTTATTGATATTTAATATTAATCAAAATTTAATATTGATATGAAGTTTGTTTCTTTCCTATTTCCAAAGAGTTTGTTCACCTTTTTACAAAGTAAATTTGCTTATCTTTATCATGTCAAGAATTATCTTTCATGCAATTTTATTAGACATCGACAAATTTACTTGCCACTAGTTAATTACTGTAACATGCATGATTTCTTAAAATAGGAGCTAGAGTTATTTTTACTAAAATAATTTCTCCTTAGAAGCCCCATTTGCAAAAGTCTATTTCAGACATGCCTTTTGAACTTAATTTTGATCTGTGTTTACTGTGTATCACTAGTCTTCTATTTATAGCCAGGGGATTAACATTCCCATGTTCCCTTTGACCTATTATTCCCAACAGCTAATTCCTTTGCTAAAACTTAATTAAATGTAAATTAAAGTATTTAAGAGTCCAAATTACTTAAGTGGAATTATGGGATCTGTGTTCAGTAAGAATCTGAACATTTTCTTAAATAACTGGGTTATATAATATAATAAAGCTGACTTTTCTTTACCCACAGTTATGTTTTATGTAATATTGAAGATCATATTAGTCTTGTGTGATATAAAAGCTCTAAAAAGCAACTGACCCATCGGAGCAGCTACATAAATTTTCAAAGAGTTACTATCTCAGTTCTCTTAGGTTACTATAGCAGAATGCCACATACTAGGTGGCTTACAAACAACAGACATTTATTTCTCACAGGTCTGGGGGCTGGAAGTCCAAGATTAAGGCACCAGCAGGTTCAGTGTCTGGTGAGAGCCTGCTTCCTGGTTCATAAATGGCTGTCTTCTCGTTGTATCCTCACACTGTGGATTGGACAGGCAAGCTCTCTGGAGTCTCTTTTATAGGAACACTAATTTCATTTAGAAGAGCTCTGTCCTCATGACCTAAGCACCTCCCAAAGGCCCCACACCTCCAAATACCATCACTTTGGGGGTGAGCTTTCAACTTAAGAACTTGGGGGGTACACAGCCACTCTACAGCAGTTACTAAGTATTTTTAAGTACATATTAAGAGGTTAGGTATCAGAGGAAAGCTATATAGAAATTATTCAACAAAGGTAGGATGAGCCTAGATAGAGCAGACTCTGCTAGCTGCCTACTCAATAACCAATCTCTCCATTCTTCCCAGAAGACTCATTCTCCCAGTCTGTCTTGGAGCAAGTGTTGGCCATGTGACACCAAGATGATATGTGTAACATAAGCCAAAGTTTTCAGAGGGTTCTGAAAAAGCTTCTGCGCTCATGATTACAGAAAACAGCTGGCACAGGCCTTCTCCCTTCTTACAGCCTTGAACATAAATATGAAGTGTGAAACTGCAGCATCCACTCTGTGGCCATTTACCAACAAGTATGAGGACAAAGCAAGAGAATCCAAGCCATTCTGGGCTTGGTATCATGGAGCCACAAAACCAATACTAATGGCCATCTGCCATCTCTAGATTTCTTGAGGTGTGAGAACAAATCCTGATGAGACACTCTTAGCTATTGTGTTATACGCAACTAAATGCATTCCAAACACCACACTTGTGAACCTCCCTTCTAAGAATTTGCCACTCAAAGGGTGGTCCATGAACCAGCAGCCTAAGTATCACCTGAGAGCTTGTTAAAAATGCAGAATCTCAGGACACCTGGGTGGTTCAGTCCGTAAAGCATCTGCCTTCAGCTCCAGTCCTGACCTTGGGGTCTTGGGATCAAGCCCCGCCCTGGGGGGGGGGGTCCCTGTTCAGCAGGGAGTCTGCTTCTCCTTCTCCATCTGCCCCTCCCTCCCACTTGTGCTCATGTGAGCGTGCTCTCTAATAAAATCTTTAAAAAAAAAAAAAAAGAAATGCAGAATCTCAGCCTCACCTCAAACTCTCTGAATCAGAATCTGTATTTTAAGAAGAGCTTCAAGTGATTTGTATGCACATTAAAGTTTGAAAACCATGGTTCTAAGATGTTAGGGAAACAGAGAGAAAAATATACTCTGTGTACATATATAAAATATAATAATTTTTTCCAAACAAGGAATTACAGGGGAAAAGGAGGAGCGGGGGGCTTAGTTTCAAACACCTGTCTGCATATCACCTTTTATGTGCCAAGCATTTTATTTATTTATACACACACTGCAGTTTATATTCACTATATTACTGAAACCTCAGATATGGTAGTCATCGATCCGCATGTTATAGATGAGGAAATACGGCTTTAAAAAGTGTAATGATCTCTAGAACCATCCAGAGTTGCTTTTTGAATAGGTCTTCCTGACTTCAAAGCCCCCACCCCTTTCTGCTATACTATACTGAATTTCTGGCTATAGGTTGAAAAGAGGTGGAAAATGAATAAAACTTTTGAAGGGGGGGGAAGATGTGCTTTAATGGTGAGGGACCAATAGAATGAACTTCAAGGGTCTGCATCTCTGGGCAGAATTTGAGAGATTAGAGAGATCAAAGGCTCCTGGAGGAAAAGAGAACAAGATGGGGAAATATAGGGGAGAACGGAGTTTACATTGTGAATGGCAAATGACAGGCACACACTTAATTCAGAAGAAAAACTAAAGATGTTAAGGATAAAGAAGTAACCAATGTTATGAAACCGACTTGCTTCAGAAATCCTCAGCCAGAATTCTAACTCACACACAGTTGTTTTCTGGCATGAAGTCCAGGAGATCATTTCTTATCTGAAACACTCATTTTTGCTCATATTCATAGGCAGTTCTGCTGACTATGTTGTTGGCTTAGCACAGCACATCTGGTCAGGGGGCCTCATTTGGGCAAATCTGAACTGCCTAAAATGGTGTTGATTCACATAACCTATGAAAACACAGACTGAATCCAACAAGCTTTAGGGCATATTTATTTTTCCTTAAGAATGATTATGTTCAGTAGAAATGACCATGAGGGAACGTGAACAGTCGCTGACACTGTATGGATCAGGGAGGCTCTTTTCCCAAAAAGTCATGGCTCCTTCAGCAACATCATCATTAATAAAAGCCAAAAAAGAAACTTCCTGTTGACCCATACGGGGAAGGTGATAACTTGCCTTGAATTCATCACTTTTCTACTTGGATCAAAATCTCTATCATTAGAGATCCTCCTATTTAACTTAGAGAGTAAAACTGATGAAATGTCCCCAGAAAAGTTCCACTCAGTAAATGCAGTAAATGTGTTATAAAGCTCAGAAGAGGAGAGAAGGCCAGGAGACTCCTCTTTCCCATTAGGGCATGAGCGTTTACTAAGCCAAGGTAAATGGAACGTCCTAAGATGTGATTTTGATAGTGTTATTTCCTTGCTTAAAAAAAAAAAATGGGGGTGTCTCTCTCTGACAAATCTTTAAAAATATATATATATATGGGGACGGCTGGGTGGCTCAGTCGGTTAAGCGTCTGCCTTTGGCTCAGGTCATAATCCCCAGGTCCTGGGATCAAGTCCCGCATCAGGCTCCCTGCTCAGTGGGGAGTTCTCCCTCTCCCTCTGCCTGCCGCTCCCCCTGCTTGTGCTCTCTCTCTCTCTCTGACAAATAAATGAAATCTTTAAAAAAAAAAAATATGATCCAAATGTGTCCCCAGTCCTCAGTTATCATCTTTCTCACCTTCTTGTTTTATTTTCACCACGATTGTCATTATCCTAAATGATCTTCTTAATTTGTTTTCTGGCTTCCTTCTGTCTTCCCCTTCTACAGTGAAGACTCCAGGGCAGCAGAAACTCTGAGCATCTTAGTCATCACTGCATGATCAGCTCCTGGGATGGTGCCTGGCACTCTATAAATACTTGCAGAAATTCATCATGTCCACTACAGAAAAGATAAACTCCAGACTCATCTCTATTTTCACATTCAAAACCTGTCCTGACTCTGACCTCACCTTCCCAGGTTTGCTCTTTCCCTCCTTTCACTTTTGATCCCAGCCACACTGGCCCTGTCATTGGCTTCCAAATAGGAAGACTTCTGCCTGACCCAGGTTTCTTACTGAGTGCCCCCACACCTACTGACCTTCCCTACGCTCTGCTCACCCAAATTCTATCCATGGCCTGCCGATGTCTTTCCTTCTTTGTGAAGCCACTCAAACTGCTCCTGCCCATACACACCATGCTCTTCTCTGCATCCGTATGGGTCTATTCAAACCAGGTACCAGACAATCATGTATGTTCTGCCTGCGTTCTGCTTCTCCTCTCATTCTGCTATACTTCATAGTATCTGCTTCATGTATTGCTACTTACATTTTCATGTGTTTCTATTTTGTTACACTACATGTATACTAGGCAACTACATTTTTTCACTTTACTTCTCAAATAGCAAGTAGCATAGGGCTTTTCATATAGGAGACTTTTTAAAAAGGTATTAATTGAATACATTGAATTAGCTAATTAACACTGAAAATGTACAGTTATAAGGATCTGAGGAAGTTTCTTGTGACATGGGGAATGTTGAGAGCAATAAAGGAGCAACTGTCTTCTGACTGCTATTACCCTATAGACCAGGAAGAGAAAATAAATTTTCATTCAAAGGCCACATTGAAAAACAGCTTTCAAAAAGCAACTTCTCAGGGTGCCTGGCTGACTCAGTGGGAAGAACATGTAACTCTTCTTTTTTTTTTTAAAGATTTACTTATTTACTTGAGAGAGAGAGAGAGAGAGCCCGAGTGGAAGGAGCAGCAGCAGAGGGAGAGAGAGAGAATCCCAAACAGACTCCCCACCGAGCGCAGAGCCTGAGGCAGGGCTCAATCCCATCACCCTGAAATCATGACCTGGGCTGCAATCAAGAGTCAGACGCTCAACCGACTGAACCATCAGGCACCCCAGAACATACAACTCTTGATTTCCGTGTCGTGAGTTCGAGCCCCACGTTGGGTGTAGAGATTACTAAAATAAACAAACAAATTTTAAAAAGCGACTTTCTATGCCGTTTTGCTAGAAGCAGCAAAATCGACTGCATTGAAAACTCATGCTTGTTTTTAAATGGGACTGTTTTTGGAGATTATCAGATTTTAAAAGTCATACATGCCATGGTTGGCCCTTAAGACATCCCAGTGTATAATGCATGGAAAACAACAGACAATGGAATTGTGAAAGATTTACTTTTGATCATCTCACCCATTCGCTTGTTGGGAAATATATTTTATTACAGATAATAAGTTCTCAAAACCCAGAGTTAGCTTGGTCAAATCATTAATTGCTACCTAACAAATATCTGAACCAACTGTTCTTTCTGGCATGTCATCTAATTTAATGATCGCTCCCCACATTTTGTTATCTCCTACACAGCAGGATATAATTTCTAAATGTATAAAGAATACAAAGTCAGTCCTTTTTATCAAGATGAATAGAAAAAGAATGTTCTGACTTACTAACTCTTGGTGTACTTGCAAATGTTAACATTGCTATCTCAGCTTTTGAATGTTTGCAAAACCGTTTTGGATTTTTAAAGTCTAGGATTAATGTAGAATTCCTTTGAATAAGATTTCAAAATTTAAATTTACTATCATAAAAGGTTTTTATTTGTGGTGTGTGGGTGACTCAGTTGGTTAAGCATCAGACTCTTGATTTCGGCTCAGGTCATGATCTCAGGGTCGTGAGACTGAGCCCCATGTTGGGCTCTGCAGTGGGCGTGGAGCCTCCTTGGGATTCTTTCTCCCTCTGCCCCTGCCCCCGCACCCCCCGATACATGCATGTTCTCTCTCTCTCAAAAAAAAAGTTGTTGTTTTCCTATTAAATGTGAAATTAAAAAATTAGCTCCTTTCGCATGATTTGAACTTTAATCTGATGTTGAATATTTCTGCTTTGCTGCAATCTATGAAAGCATGTTGCCTGTGCTTTCAAAATTTCGACATAAACCCAGGATGACTGTGAATAATGACTTCAAAAAATAAATTCTCTATCACAAAAGGTTTTTGGGTTTTTTACTATCAAATGTGAAATTACAGAATTAGCTCCATTATATGAACTTTTAATAAACTTTAAAAAGAAATGTATCCTCGTTTAAAATATTGAAAAATAATTGCTCTATGCACACTGATTTTTTTCTTTTCTGTAACTGATGAGTGTTTTGATTCCAAATGAGTTTTTTTTTTTTTTTTTTGAGAGAGAGAGAGAGTATGCATGCATGAGAGGGGGTAGGGGTGGTGGGGGTGGTCAGGAGGAGCAGAGGGAGAGAGAGAATCTTAAGCAGGCTCTACACCCAGCACAGAGACCTACTCTGGGCTGGATCTCACGACCCTGAGATCATGACCTGAGCCAAAATCAGGAGTCAGAGGCTTAACCCACTGAGCCACCTAGGCACCCCCCAAATGAGTTTTCTATAGGATATTCTCTATAAATGATTATTTTGGAACCTATAAATAAGAAGTTTCTTTTCTCTGTTCATTCTGTAGGTCAAAATATTTGAAACCATATGTCTGTGTGAGCTATGGATGTGTGTTCTTCATCCGCTGACATTTTGAATTTCTGTTTAATGGTATCTTCATATTTTAAAAAAAATTAGATGAAACGGGGGCCTGCTTAAATAAATCCTCTTGGTTCCACTAATGGATACGAGGCAACTGTAAATCCCAGGGTCAGGAAGTTCACTATGTTCCAATGTGGGAAGATGCCCAGGTTACACTTTGATTGAAAAATATGGCATATAACACTATATATATAGAACAGTACCTTTTGTGAAGAAAAGGTGGAAAATACGAATAAATATTCATAGGAGTAAAACTTCTCAAGAAATAGTGTTTCATGTATTTTGCCTTTTGAACCAAGTAAATCTATGAGCTCTTCAAATATAATAAAATGAAATAAAATAAGATCTATTCAAAATCAAGTGAGACATGGGGCACTTGGCTGGCTCAGTCGGTAGAGCATGCGACTTTTGATCTCAGGGTCATGAGTTCAAGCCCCACGTTGGGCATGGAGCCTACTTAAAAAAAAAAAAAAAATCAGGGCACCTGGGTGGCTCAGTCAGTTAAGTGTCTGCCTTTGGCTCAGGTCATGATCCCAGGGTCCTGGGATCGAGCCCTGCATCGGGCTCTGCACTCAGCAGGGAGTCTGCCTGTCCCTCTCCCTCCGCCCCTCCCCCCACTCATGCTTGGGCACGCTCTCTCTGTGTCTCTCAAATAAATAAATACAATATTTTGTAAAAAATCAAGTGAAACAGTGTTCTGATTTGGCTAAGATAAGATGACAAGTGAAACAGGAGCTAAAGCTACTGTTCAAATTTCTTTGTTTACAATTCAATGGTTTTTAGTATATTACACACAAATTGTGCAACCATCACACTAATTCCAGAACTTTTTCATTACCCACCGTGGAGTAACCATGTATATTAGCAGTCACTCCCCATTCCCCCAGTTCATTATTATTACAAAATATTCAAGCAAAACATAAATTCCAAGCAAAAATGATTTTTAAATAGCACTTGTTAGGGCGCCTGGGTGGCTCAGTTGGTTAAGCGACTGCCTTCGGCTCAGGTCATGATCCTGGAGTCCCAGGATCGAGTCCCGCATCGGGCTCCCTGCTCGGCAGGGAGTCTGCTTCTCCCTCTGACCTTCCTCCCTCTCATGTGCTCTCTGTCTCTCATTCTCTCTCTCTCAAATAAATAAATAAAATCTTTGAAAAAAAAAAATAGCACTTGTTAGAGCAGCACTTGTGAACAATATC
Source organism: Mirounga angustirostris (assembly GCF_029215605.1). Taxonomy (NCBI): domain Eukaryota; kingdom Metazoa; phylum Chordata; class Mammalia; order Carnivora; family Phocidae; genus Mirounga; species Mirounga angustirostris. The sequence continues at coordinate 8,428,867 of NW_026991719.1, forward strand.
CACAATGTGATTTCTAGCAGATTTCAGTCTACTATTAAGCTCAGTATCTACTACTTCCAAATGCCTACTTTTTCTCCTTTATCATTATATTATTATTATTATTATTATTATTATTTTGAGAGCCCTTCAGGTGCCACAGAAGCACCATGCTCCCATTCACACACTGTCACCAGACCTGCCCACTCCCACTGCGCCTTCACCACTAAGCTCTTCTCATAGTGTCTTCTGCTAATGGCATGCATACTGGGAAATTTGCACATTCATTAGAATAAACACCTAAAACTCTGCAGTCTATTGGGTTTTGCTGTTTACATTTTAATTAGAATGTCAAAGTGAATTTCCAAAAAAAAAAGAAAATTATGGGAGAAAAAGGAAAGAAGAGAAAAAGAATGACCCCTACTCCTGTTGAGGAGTGGCCATAGCCCACGTCTCTAGCATGAGCAATCACATATACTCCCTCACCTGGGTCTGGGGCTGCCCATACAACTAGTTTCCCACAGAGCATTCCCCCAAAAGGTCATACAGTTCCCCACGTCCAACCCTCTGGCCTCTTCTTCACACTGTTCCCCGTCCCACCTAAAACACTTCCTCTCATCCCCTAAGACCCAACTCAAATGATATCTTATCTCCAATGCCTGCTTTGGTAGAAACATGCCACCATCACCGATGAAACCCTTTTTGAAGGATTCAAGACGCTCACAGAATTTATTAGATATCTCTCTCTAAAGTCCTGATGTTCAGGAGCAGTGTTGGGCTATGCCCTGAGGATAACAAGTTTTTATTTTATATCTGGTTGCTCTAGATAATAGGGAAGAATGGCTGGGCACCTAGGGATGTAGGATAAAATAATTATGGCTGCCTATCTTTTATGAACCACAGGGAGCGTTTGTAAGTCTGAAAGGAAGTGGAGAATGCCACCAAAAACTGTCCAATGGTTCGCACAGTCCAAAGGAAGTCTGTCCAAAGGTTTTCACCGGTCAAACAGAATGTAATTCCACACACGTGGCATTATTTTAAGTCAGCCTAAAGAAAGCAGGTATAAAATAGCAGACCATAAATAACGATGCCCGTAGCTTTGCTTACTTTCTGATTAATTTTCCAGTAGTTTTTTTTTTTTTACAACAGCATTTAGTAGTCTTGTTTTTTAATAAAATTCAAGCACAGCTAAAAATTGTTTTTTATATTTCTTCATAATTCAGATGAGGACAAACAACTATACTGTGGTAATATTTTGTGAAAGGTTTAACTTTTCAATCAGGGTCCAGTCAGGAAAAGGAAAATCACACCAGGTATTTTAACAGAGGACGTAACCTAAGGAATTGATTTAAACAGGTCTGAGAGTACTGAAGAGACACAATGGGCCCACAAAGGACAGACACAGTAACTGCAAGAAGTAGCTAGCACCCCAGGGCTGAGGAAATCATGGAGAGTTTGGGGTTATCAGAGGAGGAGCTGTATCGAACTGGAACCCAGGCCCCTGAAGAGGGGGCACTGATGGGCTGATGCTGGTATCTCTGAGCCAGTGCAGTGAGGACGGTGCCTCCCCGACCCATTGTCTGGCCACAACAGGGAGCCAGTTTGCAGACTCTCAGTGCCAACATCTGAGAGAAGAGTACAGGAGAGCGGGTTTGGGTTGAGAGACAAGAGTTTAATGATCAGCATATTTCCTAACTTAGTACTGCCTAGGTTCATATTTAAGAAAACAAATGTATGTAGGGGCGCCTGGGTGTCTCAGTCGTTAAGCGGCTGCCTTCGGCTCAGGTCATGATCCCGGGGACCTGGGATCGAGCCCCACATCGGGCTCCCTGCTCAGCGGGAAGCCTGCTTCTCCCTCTCCCGCTCCCCCTGCTTGTGTTCCTTCTCTCAGTGTGTCTCTCTCAGTCAAAAAAGAAATAAAATCTTAAAAAAAAAAAAAAAAGAAGAAAACCCAAATGTATGCAAATTAAAACTCTAAAATCTATCGGCTTTTACAATTATAAGTCACATAGCTTGTGTGTTAATGTCCTGGATTCATGATTTCAGGGTTCCTGTCAATTAATTCTCAGTAAGGGAAGTCTTAAAAAGTCTAAATCCAATTTGGAAATCGGGTCGATATCAACGAGATATGTATCCACTGAAACACACATTTCAAAGTTAGCATCTCTGGTCTCTACACACAAGATACCAGTAGTGCCCCCAGGCCCAAGTTGGGACAACTTGTCTGGGACAAAATGTCTCCAGACTTTGCCAAATGTCCCCTAAGGGCCAAAATCACCCTGGTTGAGAACCACTGGTCGACCACCACGTGAGCACAATGTTAATTAAGTGTTCTTGATAATGATAAAGAAAAATGAGAAATGAGCCTCTTATTCTTACTATCCCTAACTGGACTAGCCTCTCTGCTAACTCAACATGAAATTTGTAACTGGTTTTCAAAATCCTGTCAGCCTCATTTTGGAAAAAAAAAAAAAAATGTTTCTCATCTTTGAGGAGACCATTCCCATATTTGGGCCAGAGTCTTTTCATCTATGCTTGTAACTGAAGAGGGAAGATTCCTGAATCTGAGTGTGCCTTTCTGCATTCCCAAGTACAAAGCTCAAAATACTGAGCTATGTTTTTTAACTGCTCCATACTATTTATCTTAGGCTTTTGTGGTTGAAGCCAGAGTTCTAAGACGTCTGAGTTGTGAAAGCTCTCAAATTGGAATTCTTAAAAAAAAAAAAAAAGATAGGTGAAAGTAGAAAATAGTGTCTTTCAACAATCAGTTTTTGGACTCATTAGTAAAGGAAACATTAAATACAAATACTAAAGACATAAGAATCATTTCTCTATTTAGCCAACTGCCTTAGAATGTTTGAAATACCTGTAGCTAATATGTGAAATGTTTCTCTCTTTTTCATATGCTTTCAAGAGAAAACCCAACAAAAATAAATCCAGCACAAAGAAAATGAAGGCTTCCAAAGCACATTTTGTTAGGTGAACTAATAACTAATTTTGCTTAAATTTCCTTAAATATATAAAGAGGATCGTTTATCCCATCAGAGCTATCCCACACAATTAATGAATATTCCATAAATTAACTAATTCCATACAATTAATGAAGCTAATATTAAGTCATAAATAGTTCAATCAAAAGCATGTCTCTATTCACTGATGATGTTAAAGTAGCTTCTGTCCAAGGAGATGTGGTGTCTTCCTCTTATTTTTCCTCCCTTCCTCTCTTTATAGTGCATAATACACGCTAAGTGTGAAAAACTTACAAAATAACCAAAATAAGGCAGCTAATCTCAAAATCCAGACAATACTCTAGGGTATTTCATTTATTACAGCATGTTTTCTCTACCTATGTTTGTCAACGTATTCATCTGTCAAAAAAGCATAGGTATGACTTGAGACCATGCTTTAATTTTTATAGCTGAATCTTTTATTGAACATTATATCATGCACATGTTCTCCTAGGACTAAATATTCTTCAAAAAGATAAAGTATTTGTGGGGTGCCTGGGTGGTGCAATCAGTTGAGTGCCCGGCTCTTGATTTCCACTCGGGTTGTGATCTCAGGGTCCTGGGCTCTGTGCATGGAGTCTGCTTGGGCTTCTCTCTCCCTCTCCCTATGCCTCTCTTGCACATGCTCTCTTTCTCTGTCTCTGTCTCTCTGTATCTCTCTCTCAAATAAATAAATAAACCTTTAAAAAAATAAAATATTCTCAACCTGTTCATGTTGGAATATTATGCTTACTTGTGTTCATTCTTTTTTCCTAAAAGTATTAGCACTCACAGAATTAAGCTTATTTGATGATTTATTATTTTTAAAAACAGTTTTGGTGCATTTTTTTAGAGAGGGAGAGTGCATATGAGTGGGGGTGGGGGAGAGAGAGAATCTAAAGCAGGCTCCACACCCAGCGTGGAGCCTGATGCGGGGCTCGATTTCACGACCCTGAGATCATGACCTGAGGCTAAATCAAGAGTTGGATGCTTAACTGACTGAGCCACCCAAAGTGTTTCTATGATTTTTAAATTAAGTTCTAAATTTACTATTTTTAAAAGCCTCTAATTTTTTATTTCTTAGAGTCTCATCTTTATTTTCTATATCAAAAACAGATTTGGGAATTTATGAATCACTCCTTGCAATGTACCACTGATGTAAATCTCTCCTGCTTATGGAAAGCAGTTATCACAGCGCTTGGCACTTCGTCAGATTTCAATGAAAGTCAGTATTATTCTTAGACTTCTTGCGATTATTCTACTCGAAACTTCAGCTTTGAGAATAAAGCAAATTTCATAAAAGGAGAGCCTAAATATTAATTATTTTCACATGTGTTACTATAGGTCAGGGTTTCTCAACCCCAGAACTGAAATTTAGAACTGGATAATTTTCTTTTTTTAAAAAAATATTTTTTTTATTTATTTGACAGAGACATAGCACAGGTAGGCAGAGCAGCCCAGACAGAGGGAGAGGGAGAAGCAGGCTCCCCACTGAGCAGGGAGCCCGATGCAGGGCTCGATCCCAGGATCCTGGGATCATGACCTGAGCTGAAGGAAGCCGCTTAACCGACTGAGCCACCCAGGCACACAGAACTGGATAATTTTCTATCAGGGGATTGACCTATATGTTGTAGAACGTTTAGGAGCATCCCTGATCTCTACCTAATAAATGCCAGTGGCACTCACCACCCCGCCCACCCCCGCCCCCGCCCACTGACAGTTGTTACAACCAAACATGTCTGTCAACTTCCCCCTGGCAGGCAGAACTGCCCAAGGTGGAAAAACTCCTCTAGGTCTGAACCAAAAATATTCCTTTATAAAGACCTTCTCCCTTCAGCATGAGTGTTTTATTTTAAAATGTATATATAAGGTGAGGTTGCCTTTTCTCCTGAGAAGTCTCTTAAGCTTCTCATGTCCTTGAGATCTCAAAATGTGGATGGTGCCAGAACCAGTCACCAGAAACGTCTGAGCCAATAGGATTGAACAAAGAGGTACATAATGAAGATATCTGGCTGAAAGTCTATGCATTTGGAAACTAAAACATCCTTTCATTCTCATCCAAAAACCAGGACAGCACCACATGATGCTGGAGTGATGAATGAAAAGAAAATACCCATGAAGATAAAATACCCACTGTCTCCTCCATCTCCTTAATATTTTCCTTACCTGTACAATATAAAGGCTGTGAGCTACTTCACTATTAGTAGCAATATAAAAGCCAAAAAAAAATCGTTTTAAATTACTAATATAGGAGCGCCTGGGTGGCTCAGTCTTTAAGCGTCTGCCTTCGGCTCAGGTCATGATCCCCGCGTCTTGGGTTTGGGCCCCACATCGGGCTCCCTGCTCTGCGGGAAGCCTGCTTCTCCCTCTCCCACTCCCCCTGCTTGTGTTCCCTCTCTCGCTGTGTCTCTGTCAATAAATAAAATCTATAAAAAAAAAATTACTAATATAACTAATATATCTGGAATACATTCCAACTTTTTACTTTGGAGGAAACAGTATATAGTATCTATTCCTGTAGCATATCTACGGTTGGGATAATATATATTTTTTCACTTTCCTTCCCTTATACACCTTAAAGGTGTATTTAGCAGAATATCAACTTCTGTGAGAATACAAGGAAAGGAAAGCCAATCGTGCCTTTTGAGCAAATTGGCTGCTGTAAAAAACCACTCAAACTGAACAGCTACACTAAACAGGACCAAAGTTTAGTTCTCACTCCTGTAACAGACCAGTCTGGATATTTCTGGTCACTGGGCAGGCAGTTTTCCTCCATGGGGACCTGCCATTCCCTGAGGCCTCGGGTAAAGAGAATAAGAAGGGTACCAGTCTTTCAAGACCCATCCGAACTGACAAACTCAATTGGATCCACATTTCATTGGTGACAACTAGTGGCATGATCACATCAGAAGCAAGGGCACCTGGAAAACATAGTGCTGGGCTGGGAAGCTGCCTTTCAGTGGTCACATCACATGACCGAAGGGGAGCACAACTGTTGGTGAACAGCTAGCATCCTGCCATAATGAATACACTTCTTTAACTCAAAGCAGTTTGAGGGGGGGGGGGGGGGGAAAGACCTAGTAATTGTTACTGATTGAATTTTGTCCCCCCAAAGATATGATGAAGTTCTAGCCCCAGGGCCTCAGAACATAACCTTATTTAGAAGTAATGTCATTACAGATATAATGAGTTAAGATGAGGTCTTACTAAAGTAGGGTGGGCCCTTAATCCAATATGACTGGTGTCCGTATGGAAGGAGGAGAGACACAGAAAGAAGACAGCTATGTGATGATAGAGGCGGTGATTGGAGTGATACGTCTACAAGCCAAGGCACACCAAGGATTGCTGACAACACCAGAAGCTAGAAGAGGCAAGGAAGGATCCTCCCCTAGAATCTTCAGAGGGAGGGGGGCCCTGCAGACACCTTGATTTCAGACTTCTGACCTCTAGAACTATGTAGTATACAACAGTCATGGGAAAACTCCCTGGGCCCACAAGTTGTCTACCTTTGACTCAAGTATCTCTGCTTTATATTTGCTGAAGGAAGCATGACTGATGGTGGAGGAAAGGGGAGGGGAGCTGGTTGGAGAAAAAGAGCCCTTTGGTCATGATTTCATTGACCTCATCCAAACTCTTTCTGAGAAGCAGTTCCATCTCGGTGCATGTCCTTCTCCATCTCTGTTCCTTGAACTTCTTAAAAGTGATCCTCCATATTTAGCCTCGGGATTCTAAGAAGGGCTCCTTTGGAAAAGGAGGAGTTACTATAAGAGGCAATAAAAAATACTAGAACAGGAACTATTCATCCCTGCAAGGCCCCCAGACTGCTTCCAGGACCTGCTTCTCTTTCTGGTCTCCCCATGGTTTCTATGGCACCTCCCTCACGGCACCTCTGCCTCCTTCCAGATAAGATCGGACACATTCAGGGTGGTATGGCCATAGACCCCTCTGCCTCCTTCCAAATGCTCCATTATTCTCCATGTCTTGACCAGTCCGTGCTCACTCTATTTTCCCACCCAGATTTCACCCGGAGCTAGTCTCATCAGCTTAGCTAGTTCCCGCAGCCCTATTAGGCAAAGCCTTTGCACGGGTCATCTTAGGGGACTCTCCAGCCTGTGGAGACTCTGTGCTTTGCTCTTGGGCTACCCCTGAGCTAAGAACAGGCCATCACTGTTTCTCCATCAGGGTGCTGTGTATGGGCTGTGGCCAACTAGAAAGGAACTCTGCACTTTGCTGGTTGATACATCTGACATGTCTGACACAGACCCAATATATGCTGTTAGTCTTTCCTCCATCTTAATTACTTATTCCTGATGCACATCATTTTATCTTTTGAAGTGGCATGGTTGCTCAACGTGAGTAAAGGCATGGAAGCAGAGCCTGAAACTTTCATGCACTAGGTTGGAGGCTACGTAATGGGAGCAATTAGCTCGTACTAATAGCTAACTCTTACAGAGAACTTTCTAAGAAGCAGGCAGTCTTCTAAACACTTCACATATATTAACTCATTTAATGTTAACAACACTCTGAGGTGGATGCCATTAATATCCCCATTTTAGCTAAGGAAACTGAGGCAAAGAGAGATCAAACAACATGCCCATCCTGCCCATTTGAACCCCTGCCCTGAAGTAGGCCACAAGGTTCTTGTTCCCCATTGGACCTTTTAATTTGGACAACCAGCCATCCTTCTCGTCAGACCTAGAGACAATCTCCCAAAACTGGGATCTTTAAATCTGTTGTCCTCAGACCACCTGCATCAGAAATAAATGTAGGGGCGCCTGGGTGGCTCAGTTGGTTAAGCGACTGCCTTCGGCTCAGGTCATGATCCTGGAGTCCCGGGATCGAGTCCCGCGTCGGGCTCCCTGCTCGGCGGGGAGTCTGCTTCTCCCTCTGACCCTCCCCCCTCTCATGTGCTCCCTCATTCTCTCTCAAATAAATAAATAAAAATCTTAAAAAAAAAAAAAAGAAAGAAATGTAGTGCTAGTGTTATACGAAAACAATGAAGCATGGATCACTACATCAAAAACTAAATATGTACTGTATGGTGACTAACATAACATAATAAAATAAAATTAAAAAATAAAAATAAAATTAAAATAAATAAATAAATAAAAGCAGGCTCTTCAAATTGTTGAGGCAGAATCACTAACAGTGTGGCTTGAGGGTAAAGGATAGCTTTTAGCAAGTATTCTAGATTATTTTTTGTACATTACAGTTTGTGACCACTGCCTTAGGTCAAGCATATATTACTTACTCCTGGGGTACCCCTACCACCCCAAAAGCTAAGATTTGGGTCTCAGCCTGTTTCCCCAAAGAGACTATCCTGAGTTTGGCATGATTTAGCTGGTATCTAAATACAGACTGTTTACAAGGTTCATCTTTTTTTTAGTATTTTATTTATTTATCTGACAGAGAGAGAGCATAAGCAGGGGTAGCAGCAGAGGGAGATGGAGAAGCAGGCTTCCGGCTGATCAGGGAGCCCAATGCAGGGCTGGATCCCAGGACCCTGGGATCATGACCTGAGCCGAAGGCAGACGCTTAACAACTGAGCCACCCAGGGGCCCCAGTGTTCATGTTTTTACATCACACATAAGGTATCTCTGTAAGTAAATGTTGAGGAACCTTTGAACCATCACTGGACTCGCCATCTGGTGGTCACAGTAGGGAGTGGCACGTTTTCCTGAGACGAAAATGATAGGCAAATTTGTAAAACTGGGTTTTGTTTTTTCTTTTTTTTTTTTTTAGTATAGCTGACACACAATGCTACATTAGTTTCAGGTGTACAACACGGTGATTCAACTTCTATGTTAGGCTGTGCTCGCCGCAAGTACAGCTACCATCTGTCACCACACAGCGCTATTATGGTACTACTGACTATATTCCCTATGCTGTGGCTTCTCTTAAAACTAGAGGAGTTTTAAGTATTTCTTTGATATCTTAATGGACAATCACTCCTTTTTTATCTTGTGTGCTCGGAGCTTTTCTTTATATCAGCAAAGAATTTTGACACACAGCTATAGAGTGTACTTTCACTTTCAAACAGAAATGATTTCAATTAGATGATCTAGGCCAGCAAACTTTTTCTGTAAAGGGTCAGATAATAAATATTTTAGGTTTTGTGGGCCATATGGTCTGTGCTGCAATTACTCAACTCTGCCGCTATAGGATGAGACCAGCCACAGACAATATGTACACAAACGGGCATGGTATGTTCCAATAAATCTTCCTTTATGGACACCGAAATTTGAATTTCATGTCATTTTCACATCATGAAATATTATTTGTATTTTTTTTCTTTCTTTAAAGATTTTATTTATTTACTTGTCAGACAGAGAGAGCACAAGCAGGGGGAGCAGCAGGCAGGGAGAGAAGCAGACTCCCCGCCGAACAAGGAGCCCAATGCAGGGCTCGATCTCAGGACCCTGGGATCATGACCTGAGCTGAAGGTAAACGTTTAAAGACTAAGCCACCCAGGCATCCCTATTTGTATTTTTTCAACCATTTAAAAATGCCACAACCATTCTTAGCTCATGGACCTTGTGAAAACAAGCAGCAGGCAGGATTTGGCCCATTGACCATAGTTTTCAGACTTACGGTCTAGCCTGCAATCTGCCCTTATTCATGGCCTTCCTTCAGGAAGATTGTGAAGGATATCCACTGCATGTGTGTGCTGGGTGTCTTTTGTTTGTGTCTCCACATAGTAAAGAAAAGTGGGGGGCGCCTGGGTGGCTCAGTTGGTTAAGCGACTGCCTTCGGCTCAGGTCATGATCCTGGAGTCCCGGGATCGAGTCCCGCATCGGGCTCCCTGCTCGGCGGGGAGTCTGCTTCTCCCTCTCATGCTCTCTGTCTCTCATTCTCTCTGTCTCAAATAAATAAATAAAATCTTTAAAAAAAAAAAAAAAAGAAAAGTGGGGCTCTGAAACTAATGTTCCATCTTGAAACCTCAAACCCTGTAGAGCCCCAACAAAGACAACCATGAAAAGCAAATAATAGGCTGAGTAATGGATCCCCATAGAAGATCATTTTCTCTAAAGATGAGCTCACAGGGGCGCCTGGGTGGCTCAGTTGGTTAAGCGACTGCCTTCAGCTCAGGTCATGATCCCAGGGTCCTGGGATCGAGTCCCGCATTGGGCCCCCTGCTCTGCAGGGAGCCTGCTTCTCCCTCTCCCACTCCCCCTGCTTGTGTTCCCTCTCTCGCTGTGTCTCTCTCTGTCAAATAAATAAATAAAATCTTTAAAAAAAAATTTTTTTTTAATTTAAAAAAAGATGAGCTCACAGACAAAATTTACAAAGCATGTGAGGAAATCAAATGCCATGAGAAATAACAAGGATAGACAGCTGAATCTGATTTGATCGTTAAAGGATTCTGTCAATGAGTTGAACAGTAGACACAGCTGAACAAGAGTTGTAAACTAGAAGAGAGATCTAAAGAAAAGACCAAATCATACTTCAGAAGAGCAAAGATATGCACAGTTGCTCAATAGGAGCTAGGAAACAGACGAAATGGTGAGCTCTAACATACAATTAATAGAAATTATAGCTGGAAGGATGGAGAGGAGAGGCGACAATAATTGTAGGGATAATGGCAGAGATATTTCCAGGAAATAACCTTGTAGGCATGTGTAAGTTTAATTTTTGTATAGTGGGGGGCTTGAAAACATGGACTTTGCAACCAGACAGATTTGGGGTTGATCATGGTTCTGTGGTCAACTGGAGATCTTGAGCACATAGCTTGAGCCTTGATCTTCTCATCTGTGATCTACCTTCCATAGGAAGACCATGACAACTAATACACGGGAGACTTACAACAGGGACTGACTTTTGTTAGCAGTTACCATTACTGTAACTGGGAAGCACATGAAAGATCTCAGCTACAGTGTGGAATTGATTTGGGAACTAAGGTGGCACCTTGGATTACCTCACTTCAGTTCTTGAGGTGGTATTCTTCTCTTCCACAAAGTTCCTACATAAATCATTTTTGTTCTAATTTCTCTCTCTTTGCAGAGGAGGGGGGGGTATCTTTTGTTCTTTTTACTTTCCCTGTCATCTCACGCAGAATCCCCATCACAGCCAGTTTCCCTGGTGAAAACTGTCCCCGTGTCATTATGGAGGTATTCCATTTGGATCTTCCAACACCACTAGGATATCTGGAATTTCATGTGTGCATAGAGTTCTTTTTATTTATCTTTCTGTCTTGAAGTTAGAGCCTCCTGGGACCTCTAAGAAATGAGAAGCCCATGTCACTTAGCCATCCCTGGGACAGCAATTAAAAATAAAAATAGATTTCTTTGAACACCAAGTAGTTTCGCACTCTTAAGGGACTTTCCTATTTATTTTCTTTTCATGGAGCTTAGGATAATAACCATTCTATCTTGTTCTCGTGGATTTCAGAAAGAAAAAAAAAGATGCTTAATTCACAGGGAGGAACTTGCTGCCCTCAATGCACCATTGTTCCTAGATCAGCACTTCTACTTTGATCCTTCATGTCCACCCCCACCTCAATGCCAATGTCTTCTATAAATTCATATTATTCTTCTGCAAAAAAGAAAAAAATCAACTAAATTTTCATAGAATGATAATTAGAAAAAATATCTGTGCCATGAGACCCAATTTTAGCTGAGAATGGGGACATCAGTTTCGGTAAAACTGAAACCGGTAAAAACTTTTGCTCGTTGGGGCGCCTGGGTGGCTCAGTTGGTTAAGCGACTGCCTTCGGCTCAGGTCATGATCCTGGAGTCCCGGGATCGAGTCCCGCATCAGGCTCCCTGCTCGGCAGGGAGCCTGCTTCTCCCTCTGACCCTCCCCCCTCTCATGTGCTCTCTGTCTCTCTCATTCTCTCTGTCTCAGATAAATAAATAAAATCTTTAAAAAAAAAAAAAAAAAAAAACTTTTGCTCGTTATTGAGAATCAAACCAATCAAACCAGCTTTGGTAGAATCAATGGCTTTGGTAGACTTGGTGACAATCTTCCCTGGCTTCACTTCACCTCATACAGAGTTAACTGGAAAAGACCTGAAAATCCTACCATCTTTGTTCCAGGTGAGGCCCAGACTGAGCAGCATCTCCCATGTCATTCCCTCTGCACTTCTGCTACTTTTCCTCTGTTCCTGTCTTCTTCTCTGAAGACAGAATATTTAGATATTTCATTAGTGAAGGGTATGATTTGGGATGGCAAAATACGGATTTAGTCTTATTTCCCCCCTTTGACAGCTATAGACTTTAGGGTCCACTGAAATGAGGTAGATTATGATAGCAAGTGCATTAGCTTCCCATGACTGCTATCACAAATTACCACAAATTCAGTGACATAACACAAATTTATCTTACAGTTGTGGAGATCAGAAGTCCAAAATGGGTCAGCAGGACTGTCCTCCTTCTTTCTGGAGGCTCTAGGGGAGAACTTATTTGCCTCTTCCAGGTTCTAGAAGCCATGTGAGTTTCTTGGTTTGTGGCCCTGCCTTACTCTGATCAGCTTCCCCCCTCCTATCTCCTTTTCTGCTTCTGATACTCCTGCCTCCATCTTAGAAAGACCCTTGTGGAGCGCCTGGGTGGCTCAGTCAGTTGAGCATCCAAGTCTTGGTTTCCACTCAGGTCATGATCTCAGGGTCGTGGGATGGAGCCCCGCATCTGGCTTTGTGCTCAGCAGGGAGTCCGCTTGAGATTCTCTCTCTCCCTCTATCCCCAACCCACCCACATACACACACGCTCTCTCTCCCTAAAATAAATAAATAAATCTTTCAAAAAAAAAAAAAAAGACTCTTGTGACATTAGAGCCACCCAGATAATCCAAGATAATCTCTCCATCTCAAGAGCTTTAACATAATCACACTCACCAAGTGTGATTTGCCATGCAAGGAACCATATTCACAGGTTCCAGGGATTAGGATGGAGACATCTTTGGGGAGCCATTATTCCGCCTAGCACAACAGTACTGGCTGTACCTGTCACTGATGACACAACTTCCACTAATTTCTTGGTGTATAAGTAAAACATTTTCTGCCATCTAACTTATTCAAATCTATGTCTTCTTGCCATCATTATTAATGTAGTTTCCTTGAGGGTAGAGACTCTTCCTGAGGCATCTTTGTGTCCTCCAATGTCAGAATTTCATGCATGGTAGTTGCTTGGTAATACTGATGCACCAAATTTGATTTTATCTAAGAGTACACTATGTTAGAGAATGATCCAGGTATAGGTCCCTGATTTATTTTCCTCCATAAAACATATGCATCAACTTCAAAAAAATTTTTTTAATTTTAATTCAATTAACACATAATGTATTATTAATTTCAGAGGCAGAATTTAGTAATCCATCAATTGCATATGACACCCAGTTCTCATTACATCAAGTGCCCTCCTTAATGCCCATCCCTCAGTTACCGCATTCCCCCACCCACCTCCCCTCCGGCAACCCTCAGTTTGTCCCTCATAGTTAAGAGTCTCTTATGGTTTGTCTCCCTCTTTCATTTTGTCTGATTTTATTTTTCCCTCCTTTCCCCTATGATCCTCTGTTTTGTTTCTTAAATTCCACATATGAGTAAAATCATATAATTGTCTTTCTCTGACTGAACTAGAGGGTATTATGCAAAGCGAAATAAGTCAACTTCAAAAAAATTTCTAAGGGTTAGAGATAATAGCACATTTACAAAATTACTATTGGAGGTAAAGAACAGGGCATGAGATATTTAATCTTCCAAAAAAGATTTAATCTTCCTTATTAAGCTGCTTGAAATCTATAATAATTCTTCTTCATTCCTGTGTGTTTTCTCTATATTCTATATTTCCTTTGAATAGTTGGCTCTAAATCATGAGTCAATCTCTTATATGTGGAAAGTTAATTGTTGTCTTCACATAATGAAACTTATATGATGCTTTATGGTGATGACGATGTATCACTGAAATGTAACATGACAATCACATGTGCAAACTGAGCAGCTTCTATTTGTGATGTTTCCATATTATCAATGTTACTCATTACCCCTTTAAGCATTCACAAGTAAATAGAGTCTTAGAGGTAATTGAAAATGGCCCCAAAGCATGTGCATATGCAAAACTGATTTCTGAACAAACCACTGGCATTTGGAAAGCCAGTGAGGAACTGTCATTATACTCAGGACACCACAATCTCACTTCTACCATTTTGATAAAACTACATGCAGCAGTTATAAGACAGACTAGCACCTAGATAAACAGTTACAAGATAGACTAGCACCTAGATAAACAATTGGCTGCTCAATGTTAGAAACTCATGCTGACCATCTATCTCCTTTGAGAACCATTTCTGATATGTTAAATATCCATAAAATGTCCTCCCCTCTTTGTACAGAGGTGCTTTTACTGACCCCTATCACCAAGGGATCAGTTGAGGGTAAGCAGTGGCACTGATTCACCATTGTCTTCTTGCTTCTTTCCATTCGTGAACAAAGATAGGGATTTTTCAATGATGAGCTGGAATCTACAGGTAAGGACTGGAAAAAAGAATATACCTGGCCCTACCTGATATCAAATACAGACCTTTAAATTCATTAACACCCTCACAAACTGTAAAATAGAAATATGAACAAAAAGATGAAAATGTGCTCAAATTCCTCTGTTCACATATGTAGCGTGTGCATGTGTATGTTACCACACACACATATCTCACAAACCAATTCAAAAACTAAACTGATTAATTTACAGAGTGCTATCAATTAATCTTTGTAAACAATCCAACTAAGAATGTTGGCAATGGTGCTGAAACTCAATACCATCTGTGTGAATATTTGTGCATATAAATGGGCTTAGTTGCAGAGTCCTGTTCAAGTTGCTTCAAGGGTCCCCAACTCTGGTATGACATTATTCAACATAACTCATCAATTTCCTGATGAATCCTTTCATTTTTAGGAGACCAGACCAGGTTCCTGGGCTGTATATTACAATCTCCTGAGTGGAATTAGCCAGAGGTCAGTAAGTGCCATTTTGATAGCCAAGGACCTGTCACAGGTATGTTTTCCTTTCCATTAAATTAGAGGGAATTCTGAATGACTCACAGCCCTGCCTTCCTACAAACAAGGCTCAATTTTGAGGAAAATGCAAACTAAGGCAGCTTTTACTGCTATCCAATCTCAGCCAGATTTCTTTTCTCCTTGGGATTCTTCAATTTCCAAGCTGTGTTCCGTTCTGGTTCATCTTCCATATACACTAATAAATAGAGTTAGCTAAGTTGCCTACAAAGGAACCTTGAGGGGCGCCTGGGTGGCTCAGTCGGTCAAGCATCTGCCTTCAGCTCAGGTCATGATCCCGGGGTCCTGGGATCGAGCCCCATGTCGGGCTCCCCACTCAGTGGGGAGTCTGCTTCTCCCTCTCCCTCTGCCCCTTTCCCCCACTTGTGCTCTCTCTCAAATAAAAAAAAAAAAAATCTTTAAAAAAAAAAAAAAAAAGGAACCTTGAATAGAAAGTTTGTGCCATAATAGGAGGCTAAACTTCTGAAGAAAGTAGCTATTACTGTGAAATGACAAGAAGTAGGGTGGACAACAGGACTTGGGGGCCTCTCCAGAACCCCTGAAATGATACCATGTATACCATAACTTCCTAGAATGTAGTTACCAAAAGCTAGACTGCTTTTATTTTTAATGTACCTTTAGGAAAATCCAGTTAGAAGTATTACTTTCTTCTCTGACTTTCAGGGAGAAAAAGAAGATAAGCAATTTCATAGTTTTTAAAGTTTTGGAATTCTTTCTTTATTCCAACTACCAGCCCTCATTCTCTCATTGGACCTACTTTTTTTCTCTAAAAGAAAATGATGTCTGAAAACTGACTAGCTGGCATATACAGACTCAAACATCTGGGTGCCAGACTGGAACAGATGTTGTTTATGGATCCTGTTCTGTAGCAAGCTCCAGGCCAATTCATTTGAAGTGAATTGAGCAGAAGACCCATGAGGAAAGGGGGTTGAGGGGGACACAAAAGTTCACAGCAGAGGTTAAATGTCTTGGTCCTCTGTTCTTGTTTTCTGCTCAAATTTCTGTTGTTCTCCTGCCTCTCCTCCTTGCTCCTGTTTCTAGTTTTAGATCACCATATTATAGTTTAGTGATAATGAATACTTCATTCCACAAATGATAGTTGTTTTTTTTTTTCAGACAAATGCTTTCTATAGAACATTCTTACCTTATGAAGTTTTCCCTCCTGTTCACACTTCAGGGTATAATGATTTAGAACAGGGTTTCTCAACTTTGGCAGTGTTGACATTTGGGACTGCAAAACTCTGGTCATGGGCTGTCCTATGCACTGTACGACATTTAGCAGCATCCCTGGCGTCTTCCCATTAGATGCCAGTCACATCGCCTCCCCCCACAAGATGTGACAACCAAAAATGTCTCCAGACATTACCAAATATCCCCTAGGGGGCAAAAAATTGTCTCCAGTTAAGAACCTTTTTTTTTAAAGATGTTATTTATTTATTGGAGAGAGGGCAAGAACAAGCAGGGGAGGGGCAGAGAGAGAAGCAGGCTCCCCGCTGAGCAGGACCCTGGGATGATGACCTGAGCTGAAGGCAGATGCTTAACCAACTGAGCCACCCAGGCGCCCCAAGAACCGCTGCTTTAAAGGAATATGTATTTCTTATTTCCCCAGAGTTGCAATAAATATAATTGAAAATATAAAAATTTCTACTTAAAGTCTTGTGCTGCAGCTGGATATTTTTATTCTTAAATCAGAACTAGTTGGTTTCATATCCTTTTGAGTGTCCTTAACAGTCTTTCTAGCCTCACACATAGCCCTTCTAATGTTAAGAGACCGTCACAGAAAGTTTATGTCACCATCAAGCTGGATGCTCATGTATGGCGGAGCTGCAGGCCTCATCGCCATTTCTCCCATAGGCTCAGACTTGCACACCAACCTATGTCACAATCACAATAGTAACATCTGGACCTCTTCCTCTGCTCTTTGAATGTAACCCCATCCTCTAACTATTTTCCATTCTGTCTCATTCTAAACTTTTTGTTTTGTTCTCTAGCCAGTTTCTCCTTTTTCCCAGGGTTCCATCAAGAATCCCTGCTGTCTTGGGTTTAAGCAGCCCACTAGATGGAACAGTATCAAAGGCTTTCTGAAAATTGAGATTATCCATGTTGTATGCATTACTGTTTTCCAATGTGTCTGTAAGCTGCTCCAAAGTATACAAAAGAGCCAGTGAAGTTAGATAGATAACATCTTTCTACATAAAACCCCCTCACTCGGTCTTCTTGAGGCCAAAACACCCATCCGAAAGGGAGAAAGATGCTTGTCGAATACATTTTGAATGCAGTCCAAACATTTGGATGCTTGGCATCATGTCGACAGCCATCTGGAAGGCTGATAAAATTTTTCTTCTAGATAGTTTGGTGGTATGTAGCCAGAACTTCAGAGTCTTCTTGGAATACTAGCAACTGTGGCTGGTTCAGAGTTAACTAACAATTATTGAGCCCTTACCAAATATCACACATACAATAACTATTCAATCCACATGAACATCCTATAAAGTATGTGCTTTTGTTCCTATTCAACAAATAAGGAAACAGGCCTCAAAAGACTGAAGTCACAAAATAGATGGCAGACTCAAATTTGAACTTGGGTGTTTTGGCTCCTACTCCAGTCTCTCTCTACAAACACAGAGGAAAAGCACAGAGTCCCGTGCCCAACATACAAGTTTTAATTCTCATTAAGTAACTCTTCACCATCACTACTCAAAATGTGATCCTTGGACCAGCAATGTCAGCAACATCTATGAACTTGTTAGAAATGCAGAATCAGGGCTCTACTGCAGACCTACAGAATCAGAATCTGCATCTCAACAAGGTCCCCAGCTGATTTCTATGTACACTAAATCTTAGGAAATACTGCTCTTCAGCTCTATGAATATGGAAAGGCAATCACCTAGTTGGTCACTATGCTATGTCCCTTTGTAACACCAGGTTGGCTAGCTGCTCAGCCTCTTCCTGTTGCCCCCCTGCATACCTTCCTCCACTAGGGTACTCTTGCACCCTCCTGGACATAGCATTCTTCCTCACATTCTAGCCTGGAAAAGAGCAAGAGGTTTCACCTCTTCCCGCCAAGGTTCTACTGGCAGGCCTGTTTCTTCCACCTCTTCCAATAATGCTCTAGTCACTTGCAATAAGATGCAGTTTTAAGGTAATAGAAGAGGGCTGGGCGCCTGGGTGGCTCAGTTGGTTACACAACTGCCTTCGGCTCAGGTCATGATCCTGGAGTCCCAGGATCGAGTCCCACATCGGGCTCCCTGCTTAGCAAGGAGTCTCCTTCTCCCTCTGATCCTCCCCGGTCTTGTGCTCACTCTCTCTCTCATTCTCTCTCTCAAATAAATAAAATCTTAAAAAAAAAAAAAAAAGGAACACCTGGGTGGCTCAGTCGGTTAAGCGTCTGCCTTCAGCTCAGGTCATGATCCCAGGGTCCTGGGGTCGAGTCCCGCATCGGGCTCCCCGCTCCACGGGGAGCCTGCTTCTCCCTCTGCCTCTCTCTCTCTATCTCTCATGAATAAATAAATAAAATCTTTAAAAAAATTTAAAAAAATTTTTTTAAAAAGGTAATAGAAGAGGGCTGGTCTGCAAGTACGTCATGGGTTTCTTTTCTTTTCAACTTTATTTATTTTTATTTCTTATTTTTTTAGTAATCTCTACACCTAACGTGGGGCTCCAGCTCACAACCACAAGATCAAGAGTCATATGCTCTTCCAACTGAGCCAGCCAGGCATTCTCTTTTTTTTAACTTTATAAAACTTTATAAAATGTATCCTATTAAGATGGGCTTGGATATTGTACTGTCTGGACCTGTGATACCAGCACTTTTTTTCTTTTTTTTAAGATTTTATTTATTTATTTGAGAGAGAGAATGAGATAGAGAGCATGAGAGGGAGGAGGGTCAGAGGGAGAAGCAGACTCCCTGCTGAGCAGGGAGCCCAACGTGGGACTCGATCCCGGGACTCCAGGATCATGACCTGAGCCGAAGGCAGTCGCTTAACCAACTGAGCCACCCAGGCGCCCACCAGCACTTTTAAGACCAGTAAATTTGTTAAATTCCTGGAGCTACACTGTTGCTGCCTTCTCCATGGTATACCATGTATTTGTTTCCTGTTGCCACTCTAACAAATTACCAAAACTTTAGTGGCTTAAAATAAGACAAATGTATTCTCTTACAGTTCTAGAAGTCAAAAGTCCTAAATGAATCTTAAGGGGCTAAAATAAAAACCCCTTTGGCAATTCCTTCTGTAGGCTCCAGGGGAGAACCCATTTCCCTGCTTCTTCCAGCTTCCAGAGGCCATCTGTATTCCTATGCTGGCCCCTTCCTCTATTTTCAAAGTGCATTACTCCAACTTCTGCTTCTGTCATTCCATCTCTTTCTTTGCCCTTCTTGCCTCTCTCTTACAAGGATCCTTCTAATTACATTGGGTCCATCCACTCTGGTATGCCCAAATCTGGCGGTCAAGAGAGGGATCTGACTGGACACTTGGGAGTACTGAAGATACAGAAAGCAAGTGAAGCCATACTGGATGACAGAACATTGCATAGGGCAATGACCCTTAATCCTCTTGGAGAATCTAATGGACCCTACAGATCTTTGCTTCAGAAAAATTAAGATTAATATACTACTTCACATGTAATTTCTGCAATTTCAGGGGTTTAAGGGCTCTATAAGCATTCATGAATGTCAGGTTAGGAACCCTTGGTGTATAGTCATCTAGGATAACTATTCAGTTGGATCCTTTCTTCACACCTCTCACCAAAACACATTCTGATGGATCAAAGATTTGATCATCACAAAAGAAAACATGAGAGAGGGGCGCCTGGGTGGCTCAGTCGTTAAGCGTCTGCCTTCGGCTCAGGTGGGATCAAGCCCCACATCGGGCTCCCTGCTCCACAGGAAGCCTGCTTCTCCCTCTCCCACTCCCCCTGCTTGTGTTCCGTCTCTCTCTGTCAAATAAATAAATAAAAATCTTAAAAAAAAAAAAAAAAAGAAAAGAAAAGAAAACATGAGAGAGTTTTTAAAATAATATCAAGGTGGGGCGCCTGAGTGGCTCAGTCGGTTAAGGGTCTGCCTTCAGCTCAGGTCATGATCTCAGGACCCTGGGATTGAGCCCCACATTGGGCTCACTGCTCAGCGGAGAGCCTGCTTCTCCCTCTCCCTCTGCCTGCCACTCTATCTGTGCTCTCTCTCTCTCTGTGAAATAAATAAAATCTTTAAATAAATAAATAAAAATGAAAATAATATCAAGGTGATAAAGGTCTTTCTAAACATAAGACAAAAATCTCCAACCCATGAAAGAAAAGACTGATAAATTCAACCACATAGGAAGACATGTGTGTATTGTGTGGAAATTAAACCATAAGCAAAATCACAAGGCAAATGACAAAAAATAAGGAATATTTGCAACTCACATCAAAGACAAAGGGCTAATTTTCTCAGTATTAAACACATTCTTAAGTTGATAAAACCAATAATTCAATAGATATGAAAAGTTCACAGAAATTGATAAAAAATCATTCTAATATCTGAAAAGATGCTCAGTTTTATAATAAAGAAATGCATTTTCAAATATTAAATTGTAAAATATCAAGAAGACAGAGTACAGTGTTGGTGAAGGTACAGAAAGAATATCATACAGATAACTGCTACTGGGAATGCAATACCTACAACCTCTAGCTCAGGGCTTATCAAACTGAAATGTGCACCCAGATCACTTGAGGATCTTATGAAAATGCAGATTATGGTTCGGTGGCTTAAGGGTTAGGCCTGAGATTTTGTATTTCTAACCAGCTCCCAGGTGAGGCCAACACTGCTGTCCACAGATCACACTCTGTGTTATAAGACCTAGTGATGTGGTAAAACTTTAAAAAATTTTCAGTGCACTTATCTCTTAAACTAACAATACAATCTCGAGGAATTCATCCTACTTATTTTCCTGCATATGTAGAAAAGGTGCGTGCACACAGATATTCCTTGTGAAACTGGGTATAATAACAAAAAACAGTAAACAACATAAACGTCTGTCATCCTAAGTGTGCTAGCACAGAACTTTCTTTCCCACCCCTTCTTTGTTCCAACTTTGCATCCACCGGGCTTAAAGAAACTAAACACTGCACTTACCAGACTCTCATGCAGCTAGGATTTGTAACATGATTTAGAGTTCATCAATGAGCTGTTTGTGTATGTAAGTGAAAATCAAAATGAGACATCTTCCTGATGATGCTTTGGAGTCTGAAAAGGGAAGTCTGACAAGACATGAGAACTTGCAGAGGCTGGACCCCGCTACACCCTGGGGTCTCCTCGCTAGCTCTGCGAGTGAGAGGCTCGGCTGTGGTGGCAGCCATGACAGCAGTAGGAGCAGATGCCTGACTGGGTAATCACGGCAAGTATGGTGTGACCTTTAAACCATCAGCCCAGTGCTTACCCTTGAATTTAATTCCTGACTTGCTTCCCATGAGTTTTCAAGCACCTAATTTTCTGTAGTAAATCCCTTTCTACTTGAAATTATCTAGAGTGTTGGACTGGTTTTCTTCTGCATGTAACTCCGACTACAACAGTATCTGGTACCAAGACGGAGACCTGGGATTAGACATTTCACCAGGTTGGTGTTTGAGGCAGTGACAACTCCATTACCATACTGGCTTATATCACCCCACTGTATAAATCACCCTACCCAGCTGAAATACTATTCAAAGGCCAAAGGAACATGGAATGCTAAATGAAGGAAAACATTTGTAAATACCAAGTACAACATCATGATCAGTTGTCAAATTGAGGAATAACTACATATATGTTTTTCCTTGCCATTTTATGTATATACCTTTAGATATTAGCCCAATTCTTTTCTACTTTCTCCTTTCTACTCTAATTTCATACCAAGACATGTAAATAGTGGTTGTTTTTATAACTTAGTCCTTGGGTTATAGAACAGAAAAGTTCCAACACACCTAATATTGAGACTATTAAAATTACCCAGGAATGGATTCTGCAACTGATGGAATTGGTTCTCTGTTTTATGGAGGAAGGGCAAATATATTTTCACTTGCATAAGGTAAAATTACATTATTTAAGTCATGACCATGTTGCTGCAATTTAGGGACAGGTGGAAGGCTGGGTATTTATGCTGAAGAGCCAAAAGGGTGGACAGTGTTGACCAATCCACCCTTGGTATCCATTTTCACTTCCCTTTCTATTTTACTTAGGTTCTGCTATGAGTTGCTCTTAGACAAGAAAGTGAAACCAAGCTGGAAAGTAGCCAAGTAAAAGTGAGACAAGGGCCATCTCTCTGATACTGTGCAGGATACAAACAAAGAGGCGTGAGTGTATGTGGCTGCTGGCCTCCATCTTCCAAGGTATACTCTCCAGCTTCATGGGTATGAGACAGCAGTGATAACTTGTGGCTATGGCAACAGCAGCTTCTGGACCTCTGTACCACGGCTATGATTGTGTAACTTTGAAATCAGCATTCCAGTGGCAACAGAATGACTTTCACTCCTTCGTCCCTTTCAATTACTTCATTATCACCTAAAGCCCTTTACTGAACTTCACTTATGCCATAAATAGGGTGAATTTCTCCTTTCTGCATTAAATTCTGACTGATACAAGAGGGCTGGTTAAATTAATTATGGTATATCCATATGTTGGCATACTCTACATCCACCAAAGGAAAAAAAAAAAAGATGCAGCTCTGTATGTTCATATATGGAACAAGCTACATGATTTAAAGCTACACTGCTGTCCACAGATGTATCATTAAACAACTGTCTTAGTCTATTTGGGATGCTATAACAAAATACCATAAACTGGATAGCTTAAAAACAATATAAATTTGTTTCTCACAGTTCTGGGGGCTGGAAGTCCAAGATCAGGACACAGCAATACAATATTAACAGGGGATTTTAACACCCCACTTACATCAATGGATAGATCATTCAAACAGAAACGTCAATAAGAAAACATCAGCCTTAAACAACACATCAGGCTAGATGGACTTAACAGATATATACAGAACATTCCACCCAAAAGCAGCAGAATACACATTCTTGTCAAATGCACATGGAACATTCCCCAGGATGGATCACATGTTAGACCACAAAACAAGTCTCAATAAATTCAATCAGACTGAAAACATATCAAGCACCTTTTCCAACCACAACAGTGTGAAACTAGAAATCAATTATAAGAAAAAAACTGGGAAAACTATAAATACATGAAAATTAAACATGTTACTGAAAAAACACTGGGTAATAGAAGAAATCAAAGGAGAAATAAAAAAATACCAAGAGACAAATAAAAAAAAAATACAACATACCAAAATCTGTGCAATGCGGCAAAAGCAGATCTAAGAGGGAAGTTCACAGCCATACGGGCCTACCTCAAGAAACAAGAGAAATCTCTAACAATTTAACTTTGCACCTAAAGGAGCTATTTTTTAAAAAATGAAGCCTGGGGTGCCTGGGTGGCTCAGTCGGTTAAGCATCTGACTTTGGCTCAGGTCATGACCTCAGGGTCCTGGGATCGAGCCCCACATTGGGTTCTACGCTCAGTGGGGAGTCTGTTTCTCCCTCTCCCTCTGCCCCTCCCCCTGCTCATGAGTGTTCTTTCTCTCTCAAATAATTTTTTTTTTAAAAAATGAAGCCCAAAGTTAATACAAGGAAGGAAATAATGACGATCAGAGTGGAAATAAATAATATAGAGACTAAAAAGACAATAAAAAACATCAACGAAACTAAGAGCTTGTTCTTTGAAAAGATAAAAATTGACAAACCTTTAGCTAGATACAAGAAAAAAAAGAGGGCTCAAATATACAGAATCAGAAATGAAAAGTTACAACTGATACCACAGAAGTACAAAGGATCATAGGAAACTACTATGAGCAATTATACACCAACAAATTAGACAATCTAGAAAAAATGAATACATTCTAGAAATTTACAATCTTCCAAGACTGAATGATGAAGAAATAAATCGAAGATATGAATAGGCCAATTACTAGTAAGGAAATTGAATCAGTAATCAAAAATCCCCCAACACAGAAAAGCCCAGGACCAGATGGTTTCACTGGAGAATTCTACCAAACATTTAAACAAGAATTATGGCTAATCCTTCTCAAACTCTTCCAAAAAACTGAAGAGAAGGGAAAGCTTCCAAAGTCATTTTATGAGGCCAGCATTACTCCAATACCAAAACCGGACAAGGATGCCACAAAAAAAGAAAATTACAAGCCAATATCCCTGATGAACACTGACGTAAAAATCCTCAACAAAATATTAGCAAACCTAATTCAACAATACATTAAAAGGCTCATACACCATGATCAAGTGGGATTTAGTCCAGGGATGCAAGGATGGTTCAACATCCACAAATCAATCAACACGACATACCACAATAAAAGATAAAAATCATATGGTGATCTCAATAGATGCAGAAAAAGTATTTGACAAAATTCAACATCCATTTATGATAAAAACTCTCAACAAAGTGAGTACAGAGGGAACAAACCTCAACATAATGAAGGCCACGTATGACAAACCCACAGCTAATATACTCAATGGTGAAATGCTGAAAGCTTTTCCTCTAAGATCAGGAACAAGACAAGGATGCTTACTATCCCTACTTTTATTCAACATAGTATTAGACGTCCTAGCCACAGCAATTAGGCAAAAAATAGAAATAAAAAGCATACAACTTGCAAAAGAAGAAGGAAAACTGTCACTATTTGCAGATGACATGATAATATATACGGAAAACCCTAAAGACTCCACCAAAAAACTGTTAGAATAAATGAATTAAGTCACAGGATACAAAGTTAATAGACAAAAACCTGTTGCATTTCTATACACTAGTAACAAACTATCAGAAAGAGAAATTAAGAAAACAATCCCATTTATATTACGTCGAAAAGAATAAAATACCTAGAAATAAATTTAACCACAGAGGTGAAAGACCTATACACTGAAAACTATAAGACACTGATGAAAGAAACTGAAGAAAATGCAAATAAATGGAAAGATATTCTGTGCTCATGGTTTGGAAGAATATTGTTAAATTTGTTAATATTGTTAAAATGTCCATACTAGCCAAAGCAATCTACAGATTCTATCTGCAATCCTATCAAAATTCCAATGATATTTTTCACAGAGCTAGAACAAATAATTTTAAAATTTGTATGGAACCACAAAAGATCCCAAATAGCCAAAACAATCTTGAAAAAGAACAAACCTGGAGGTATCGTGCTCCATAATTTCAAAGATACTACAAAGCTACAGTAATCAAAACAGCATGATATTGGCATAAAAACCAGACACACAGATCTATGGAACAGAACAGAGAGCCCAGTAATAAATCCACATATATCTGGTCAATTAATTTACTACAAAGATGGCAAGAATATATAATGGGGAGGGCACCTGACTGGCTCAGTCAGTACAGCATGCAACTCTTGATCTCGGGGTTGTGAGTTCAAGCCTCACATTGGGTGTGGAGCCTACTTCCAAAAAAAAGTAGCAGTCTCTTCAATAAGTGGTGGGAGGAGGGGTGCCTGGGTGGCTCAGTCGGCTCAGCGGCTGCCTTCGGCTCAGATCACGATCCTGGGATCCTAAGACTGAGCCCCACGTCAGGCTCCCTGCTCAGCGAGGAGTCTGCTTCTCCCTCTGCTCCTTCCCTGGCTTGTACTCACTCTCTCTCTAATAAATAAATAAAATCTTTAAAAAAATTGGTGGTGGAAAAACTGAACCACTATATTACATCATCCATAAAAATTTAACTCAAAATGGATTAAAGAGTTGATTGAATGTAAGAACCAAAACCATAAAACTCCTAGAAAAAAAAAAATAGGTGGTAAGCTCCTTGACATCAGCCTTATTAATATTTTTTTTTTGGCTGTGACTCCAAAGGCAAGGAAAACAGAAGCAAAAATAAATAAATGGGACTATATATCAAACTACAAAACTGTGCAGCAAAGGAAACCATCAACAAATCAAAAAAGGCAACCTACCGAATGGGAGAAGATATTTGTAAATCATATAACAGATAAGGGGTTAATATCCAAAATATATTTTAAAAACTCATAAAACTCAATAACAACAAAAATCTGATTTAAAAAAATGGGCAAAGGATCCAAATAGGTATTTTTACAAGGAAGACCTACAGATGACCAACAGGCACATAAAATAATGCTCAACCTCATGAATCATCAGGGAAATGCAACTCAAAACCACAATGAGAGGGGCACCTGGCTGGCTCAGTCAGAAGAGCATGCTACTCTTGATCTCAGGGTTGTGAGTTCAAGCCCCACATCAGGTGTAGAGAATACTAAAAAAAATAAACTTAAAAAAAAGAAATGAGAGTGCCTGGGTGGCTCAGTCTATTAAGCATCTGCCTTCAGCTCAGGTCATGATCCCAGAGTCCAGGGATCGAGTCCCACATCAGGCTCCCCGCTCAGCGAGAGTCTGCTTCTCCTTCTGCCCCTCTCCCTGCTTGTGCGCCCTCTCCCTCCCTCCCTCCCCCCTCACAAAAATAAAAAATCTTAAAAAAAAAATGAGAGGAAAATTTTAAAACAAAACAATGAGATAATCACCGTACACCTGTCAGAATGGCTAGACTCGAAAAGACAAGAAATAAAAAGCGTTCGAGAGGATGTACAGAAAAAGAAACCCTAATGTGTACTATTGGTTGGAATGCAAGTTGGTGCAGCCACCACTGAAAACGGTATGGAGTGTCCTCAAAAAATAAAAAACGGGACCACCATATGATCCAGGAATTCCACTACTGCGTATCTATCTGAAGAAAGCAAAAACATTAATTTGGAAAGATACATGCACCCCTACGTTCCTGCAGCATTATTTACAATAGCCATGATATGGAAACCACCTGTGTCCATTGAATGGCTACAGAAGAAGATGTGGCATATATATACAATGTAATATTAATCAGCCATAAAAAGAATGAGATCTTGCCATTTGCAACAACATGTATGGACCTTGAGGGTATTATACTAAGTGAAATAAGCCAGACAGAGAAAGACAAATAGTGCATGATTTAACTTATATATGGAACCTAAAAAACAAAACAAAATTCGGGCGCCTGGGTGGCTCAGTTGGTTAAGCGACTGCTTTCAGCTCAGGTCATGATCCTGGAGTCCCTGGATCGAGTCCCGCATCGGGCTCCCTGCTCGGCAGGGAGCCTGCTTCTCCCTCTGACCCTCCCCCCTCTCATGTGCTCTCTCTCTCTCATTCTCTCGGTCTCAAATAAATAAATAAAATCTTAAAAAAAAAAACAAAATTCAACCTCATAAATACAGGGAACAGACTGGTGGTTGCCAGAGGGGGTGGAGGGGGGGATGGGTTAAGGGGATTAAAAAGTACAAACTTATAGTCATATAATAAATGTCATAGGGATGTAATGTATGGCATGGGGAATATAATGAATAATATTGTATTAACTTAATGGCAGATGGTAACTAGGTTCATAGTAGTGACCACTTCATAATGTATACAATGTTGCATTGGTACATTGTACACCTAAACTATCAATTATATCTCAATAAATTTTTTAAAAGCATAACACACAATACTGTATATAGTACTATACAGTGTCATGTTTGTGTGCCTGTATATGCATAGAATGACTCTGTAAAGACACACAAGAAATCCATAATGGAGGCTCCCCTAAAAAGAGAAATCAGGTGGCTAGGAGTAGAAAGCCAAGTAGTCTTCACTCAACATCCTTTGTACCTTTGGGATTTTGTACCAACTGAAAATATCACACACACACACACACACACACAGTTCATGGAAGAAAGAAATTTAAAAGGTGTACGGTAAAAAGAAAAGGCGGCATAGAAGAAAACCCTAAAGGAACATCAACAGTTAAAGGAAGAGAAGCAGAGACAGGAAGCTGAGGAGTGCCAGAAAGCTTGGAGAAGAAGAGGCAAGAATAGTGACACAGAAGCAAAGGGAGTCGGGTATTTAAGGAAAGCAAGAGCAAAATTGAAAAACTGAATTTTGTCACTTGGTACAGCAACAAGGTCATCAGAGGTCTTGGTGAAAGAAAATTTAATGGAATGCACACTCCATCCTCTGAAGAACACAAAGAGGTCATTGGGTTGAAAGAAGAGACACAAGTGTGCTTTTTTCCAAAGTTGTATTGCTTGTTGAAATGCTGAGTCAATTCAGATGGACTCTAAAGATTGAAATCATTTGGGAGACCCCTACATACTGCTAATGCATACATACTAATAAACTGCTGTTATTAAAAGTCTGTATATTTCTTGCTAAGTGAAATAAAGTCACTTAGGCAGAGCAGTTATTCAGTTGAGCTTTAGAACATATCTGCTAATATAACTTCCTAGGACATAGCTTGGTTATCCAGTAAGATCTGGCCTCCTATCTCCAAATTACAATCTTAGTCCTTTACTACTGTCTTTATAAAGTCTTTAAGAGGTTGATGATTGCTAGTAATTCGGAGGGTAACATGGATGGCTACTTTTAGTTTGTATACGGAAAATGAGATTCAAAGGATTAAAGTGTTCTCAAGACTAAAAAAAGGTCATTAGGAGGAAACGGTGATGTCATGGGTTTTGAGATTTATTTTATTTTGATTTCTTTCACTAAATTCATGTTAAAACACACGATCTTCATTTGTCTCCCAGAATAGATATTAGATAGCTCAGAGTAATTTATTAGCCACGTTTATTTGTCCCTTGTAACTTAAAATCTAATATAAACAATGTTTATGGGGGCACCTGGGTGGCTTAGTCAGTTAAACGTCCAACTCTTGCTCTCAGCTCAGGTCATGATCTCAGGGTTGTGAGATTGAGCCCCACATCATGCTCCACACTCAGCATGGAACCTGCTTAAGATTCTCTCTCCCTCTCCCACACCCTCCCCTGCTGGCATGCTCTAAATAAATAAATAAATAAATAAATAAATAAATAAATAAATAAATAAATAAATAAATAAAATGTTGATAAAGGGGTATCTGGCTGGCTCTATCAGTGCAGCATGTGACTCCTGATCTCAGAGTTGTGGGTTCAAGTCCCATGTTGGGTACAGAGATTACTTTAAAATAAAATCTTTTTTAAAAATTAAAAAAAAAAACAATGTTGCTATGCATATTCAGTGGTCAGACAGCATAAAGATTAAATTATATTAGTTGAAAATATATATATGTAATATAGATTTTATTCCATATATTTCATTCCTCAGTTATGAAAGAACTTAAAAGTCACAATACTATAAATTCTGTTGTTTTCATGACCCTTTTTGAAGGTCTATTGGTCTCAAGTCTGTAAGAGAGCAATCTGCAAAATAACCAGTTCTCATTATAAAATCGCCTAGAAAATGTTATTAAGCTAATAAAAGTGAATTAATATTTAGGTCTAGTTGAAATGACAGAGTTTAAACAGTGAGTAAAGAATGCATGACTTGTCCCAAGTGCTATTTTACAACATCAGTTTATGATAATCCTAAAAACTTTTTTAAACACTGTCGGATGAAAATTTTAAAAGATTTCCAAAAAAGGGAAGTTTGATAACACAAACCTATTTGGTCTGAGACACAGTCTTTATAGGGAATCAAGGAGCTTTCTGTTTATAAAATGAATCATTATTATTTGTATTTTTTCCTCTGGGATATAAACAAGGAAAAAATGGTAGAAAAGATTCAATACAGTAAACTATAAAGTTACCACAATTAATCATCCATCTCGGTGAGAAAACCCAAAGATGTTTATAAGATAGGTGATTTAGATCAGCCACAATCCAATGTGAGGATTTAGGAAATGCAGTGAGCTGATGTGACATCCTTGACCACATTTTTCCATTGTCAACTGTGGTCAAAAAGGCCGCGCTGGGCATTAAGCAACTCCCGGAGCTCCCTCTGATGTGTGTGTAGACTCCAGGCAAAGCGGGCTTTGTTCACATCTAAATCTCTGCATGTGCTTTTCCCATGTAGCTCCACAACCAACGTTTCCTTTCCTGCTCTTCCTTGTCTTTCAGCACAATATCTCCCCCAGAAAACCCTTCCCTGACCTTCACACACGAAATTGCTTGCTTCTCGATGCAACTTTAGTGCTCTGTACATGCTTTATCATTACTTTTTTTCTTTGCTGTGTTTGCAAATTTGTCCATGAGGCAAATCCTGGTTTCCTGAGGCTGGGAACGAGCATTGGTGCTGTCAGCTCCTCAGACCGTCTCCCCTCTAGTATGTAGGGCAGACTAAATACGTTTTGGATGAATTAATGATCAACACGACCACACTGCACAATCCTCTCTTCACTACTCTGGCCTCTCAGCCACCGTGTTTGCAGGAGCTGGGACACACCTCTCAAATTGCAAAATTCACGTTACAGATTCATTGCAACATAAACTTTTCTCCTTGGTGTAAAAGTACCGCTGGATAAAAAGGGTACAGGTCTCTTGAGGACCCTCAATTTCTGAATTGTGCCCACTGTAAACTTTTATGTATTCATTTCAGTATGAGATCAGGAAGGTTTACATGTCTTGTCTTACACATTTTCCGTGAGTTTGCCTGTCTATACGTTCCTACTGAAAAGGAAAGTCCTGAAAATAGTGTTCGTGTCTACCTCTGGGGGTTACATTT
Organism: Mirounga angustirostris; assembly: GCF_029215605.1. NCBI lineage: Eukaryota > Metazoa > Chordata > Mammalia > Carnivora > Phocidae > Mirounga > Mirounga angustirostris. The sequence goes on from NW_026991719.1 coordinate 8,459,419, forward strand.
GACAGGCGGGAGGGTGAGGGAGGAGGAGAAACAGGACCAGAGGAACGCAAACAATTCTGCTTGCCAGGCACACTGTTCTAAGTACCTTATAATATGTTCTCATTTAAGCTTCGCAGCAACCCTAGGAGTTAAGAGTTAGATAGGAATCTCTTAATTGCCACATCTGGGAATTGAGATGTGAGCGCACACACGTGTGCTGGCTCTCTGCGCCTCTTACCACAGAACCCGGCAGAAGCGACCCGGGTGCGGACCAGGCTGTGTTCCTCGGCCGGCCGCAGTCTGGGGCATTTGTAAAGCATTCACTTTACAGGAATTTGTAAGCTATATGTTTAAGTTCTATGCAGTGCTTGCATGAATGTAATACTTTGCAATTAAAAAAGAAGTCTGAAAGAGAAAAGGAAGGAAGCGAGGGAAGGGGAGGGGAGATGGAGAAAGAGAGCCACGGGGAGGGGGTGGGAAAAGAAGGGCCTGACAAAGGAAGCATTATGTAACTGTTAGCTATTATTGTCTAAAGACAACTCCCTATGCTTTTGGATGCATTTTTGAATGTAGGAACAAGATATTCATCAGTAAGATATATCCAGTCAAGTGTCACAGGCACACATGCCTAAGTAGCTCTCTTTTTTTGAGGGAGTTCTACTTTTGTGGAAAACAGCACAGCATTTCACTTCTTATTCCTGTTAAAACTTTTTTATTGTAAAAGATGACAAAGTTAAAGAGAATAATATAACAGATATCTGCATACTTACTACACAGCTTTATCAATTCTTTACCTTGTATCCTGTTTGTCTCAGTTATTTTTAAGTAAAAAATAATTAGTTCTACAATTATGCAAGTGGAACACCCCCTCCCCAACATGTGCCTCTTCCCTCCTCGTTTGTCCTCCTCCTTGAGGGCAATCATCATCATGATTATTGTTTATTGTTTCTGTGCATTTTTTTTAAGATTTTATTTATTTATTTGAGAGAGAGAGAATGAGAGAGAGCACATGAGAGGGGGGAGGGTCAGAGGGAGAAGCAGACTCCCTGCCGAGCAGGGAGCCCGATGCGGGACTCGATCCAGGGACTCCAGGATCATGACCTGAGCCAAAGGCAGTCGCTTAACCAACTGAGCCACCCAGGCGCCCGTTTCTGTGCATTTTTATACAAATAGCATAGATCATTAGACACTACTGTTTTGCATTTTTTTTTAAGATTTTAGATTTTATTTATTTGAGAAAGAGAGAGCACAAGCAGGGGGAGGGCCAGAGGGAGAGAGAGAAACAGACTCCCCACTAAGCAGGGAGCCCGATGTGGGGCTCCATCCCAGAACCCTGGGATCCTGACCTGAGCCGAAGGCAGACGCTTCACTGACTGAGCCACCCAGGCGCCCCTGTTTTGCATGTTTTTAAAATTATGTTTTATAGCTTTAATACAATGGTTCTGTTATTTTATTTGCTGTATAGTGTTCTATTGTATGAACATGACACATATTTTATCCATTCTCCATCTGTCATGTATTTAGATCATTTTCATAATGTTTTGCAATAACCAATACTACAAAGAACATTCTCATACTTGTCTCCTGTTACATAAGGTTAAGAATTTTTCTAGATATCTTCCTAAAATGGAATTGGTGAATCAAAGGGTAGTGCATCTTCAACTTTACCATCTATGGCCAAATTGTTCTCCAAACTGGGTTTGCCCATTTGCACTCCCACTAACAGCATATAAGAATTCTCCCCAATTAATATTTTTTTAAATTTTATTTTATTATGTTAGTCACCATACATTACATCATTAGTTTTTGATGTAGTGATCCATGATTCACTGTTTGCGTGTAACACCCAGTGCTCCATGCAGTACGTGCCCTCCTTAATACCCATCACCGGGCTAACCCATCCCCCCACCCTCCTCCCCTCTAATCTTTACCAGAACTTTGCACTATCTAGCTTTTACACATTTACCAATTTGAGAACATGAAATTGGTATTGTTGTTTAGATATCTATTACCCTAAACACTAAAGAGATTATACATGTTTTCAAATGTTTCTGTCATTATAATTTTCTCCCATGTTGACTGCCTATTTATTGTTTGCTATTTTTCTTTTAGGTCATTAATCTTCTACTTACTAATTCCTAAGCATTCTGTAAAAATTCTTCTCTGACATCTTTTTCCTCTCTGGTAAGCAAATTCCTTAGGTAATTCTTTTAAAGATTTTATTTATTTATTTGAGAGAGAGGGAGGGAGGGAACACAGCAGGGGGGAGGGGCAGAGGGAGAAGCAGACTCCCTGCTGAGCAGGGAGCCCAAGGAGGGGCTCAATCCCAGGACCCTGAGATCATGACCTGAGCTGAAGGCAGGCGCTTAACTGACTGAGCCACCAGGTACCCCACGTAATTTTTTTAATTGACATATACACACAGAAAAGTACACAAATCATAAGTACACAGGTCAGGGGACGCCTGGGTGGCTCAGTCAGTTAAGCGGCTGCCTTCAGCCCAGGTCATGATCCCAGGGTCCTGGGATCGAGTCCCACATCGGGCTCCTTGCTCAGCAGGGAGCCTGCTTCTCCCTCTCTCTCCCTCTGCTTGTGCTCTCTCTGTCAAATAAATAAAATCTTTAAAAAATAAATAAATAAATAAGTACACAGGTCAGTACATTTTCACAAAGGTAACCAATGGCCACATCACATAGTAGGACATTAACAGCACCCAGAATATCCTCTTTTGTTCCTTCTCACAAGGGTACACACTATCTCAATTCCTAATACTATGCATTATTTTTGCTTGGTTTTGAACTTTATGTAAATAGAATTACCCAGTATTTACTGCCTAGTGTGTGGCTTCTTTCATTCAGTAATATTGAAAGACTCATCTATGTTTGTTCTCTGATATATTGTGTTCTATTGTATTAATATGTTACAATTTATGTATCCAGTCTACAGTTGATGGCTATTGGGATAGCTGACAGTCTAGGAGCTATTGCCAAGAGTGCTACCATGAGCATTCTTGTACATGTCTTTTGGTAAACTTACCTATGCATTTCTACAGGGCACATAGCTAGAATACAGCAGCTGGGTCATAGGGTATTTTATGTTCAACTTTAGTAGAGCCTCCCAATTTTCAAAAAGAGTTCCTTCAATGTATACTCCCATCTGCAGGGTATGAGAGTTCCAGTTGTTCCACAGCCTCGCCAAAACTCGGTATTATTGGTCTTTTCTATTTAAGGCATTCTGGTGAGCATAAAATGGTATCTTCGCAATGTGCATCTCCCTGCTGAAGTCCATCACTTTTCAAATATCCTCTCCCACACTGTGACTTGCTTTTTCACTATTTTTACGCTGCTCTTTGATGAACACAAGTTAATTTCAATGTAGTACACTTTTCCTTTTTTTTTAATATTTATTTATTTGACACAGAGAGAGCACAAGTAGGGGGAGCGGCAGACAGAGGGAGAAGCAGACTCCCTGCTGAGCAGGGAACCCAATGCGGGACTCGATCCCAGGACCCGGGGATCATGACCTGAGCCGAAGGCAGACACTTAACCAACTGATCCACCCAGGTGCCCCACTTTTTCTTTTTAATTAGCGCTTTTACAGCAATGTCCACAACAGCCAAACTATGGAAAGAGCCAAGATGTCCATCAACAGATGAATGGATAAAGAAGATGTGGTATATACATACAGTGGAATATTATGCAGCCATCAAAAAAAATGAAATTGGGGTGCCTGGGTGGCTCAGATGGCTAAGCGTCTGCCTTCGGCTCAGGTCATGATCCCAGCATCCTGGGATCGAGTCCCACATCGGGCTCCCTGATCCTTGGGAGCCTGGTTCTCCCTCTGCCTGTGTCTCTCATGAATAAATAAAATCTTTAAAAAAAAAAAAAAAACAAAACGAAATCTTGCCATTTGCAACGAAGTGGATGGAACCAGAGGGTATTATGCTAAGCGAAATAAGTCAATCAGAGAAAGACAAGTATCATATGATCTCACTGATATGAAGAATTTTTTTTAAAGATTTATTTATGTGAGAGACAGAATGAGAGAGAGAGAGAGCATGGGGGGGGAGGGTCAGAGGGAGAAGCAGACTCCCTGCTGAGCAGGGAGCCCGATGTGGGACTCGATCCCGGGACTCCAGGATCATGACCTGAGCTGAAGGAAGTCGCCCAACCAACTGAGCCACCCAGGCACCCAATATGAGGAATTCTTAATCTCAGGAAACAAACTAAGGGTTGCTGGAGTGGTGGGGTGTGGGAGGGATGGGGTGGCTGGGTGATGGACATTGGGGAGGGTATGTGCTATGGTGAGCACTGTGAATTGTGTAAGACTTATGAATCACAGACTGGTACCTCTGAAACAAATAATACATTATATGTTAAAAAAAAAAGAAGAAGAAGATGATAGTAGGAAGGGAAAAATGAAGGGGAAAATTGGAGGGGGAGATGAACCATGAGAGACTATGGACTCTGAGAAACAAACTGAGGGTTTTAGAGGGGAGGGGGGTGGGGGGATGGGTTAGCCTGGTGATGGGTATTAAAGAAGGCCCATATTGAATGGAGCACTGGGTGTTATACGCAAACAATGAATCATGGAACACTACATCAAAAACTAATGATGTGGGGCGCCTGGGTGGCTCAGTTGTTAAGCGTCTGCCTTCGGCTCAGGTCATGATCTCAAGGTCCTGGGATCAAGCCCCACATGGGGCCCCCTGCTCCGCAGGAACCTGCTTCTCCCTCTCCCATTCCCCCTGCTTGTGTTCCCTCTCTAGCTGTGTCTCTCTCTGTCAAATAAATAAATAAAATCTTTAAAAAAAAAAAAAAACACTAATGATGTATGATGACTAACAACAATAAAATTAAATTAAAAAATATATATATAATTAGTGCTTTTAGGTAGCAATATTTTGCTACCTCCAAAATCATGAAGGGCGCCTGGGTGGCTCAGTTGGTTAAGCGACTGCCTTCGGCTCGGGTCATGATCCTGGAGTCCCTGGATCGAGTCCCGCATCGGGCTCCCTGCTCGGCAGGGAGTCTGCTTCTCCCTCTCCCACTCCCCATTTGTGTTCCCTCTCTCGCTGTGTCTTTCTCTGTCAAATAAATAAATAAAATCTTAAAAAAAAAAAAAATCATGAAGACATTCTCCAATGCTTTCTCCTAAATGTTTTATTGTTACCTTTCACATATACAGCTACAATCCATCTGAGATTGATTTTTGTATATGGTTGAGTTAGGGGGTCAAGATATCTTTTTAATATAGACATGAAGTTGACTCAGCATCACTTATTAAAAAGACCCTCCTTGCCTAACCACAATGAAGCAACCCCTTTCTCATAATTCAAGTGACATGTGTGTGTCTATTTCTGGACTCTCTATTCTGTTCAATTTGTCTACCTTTCTATTCTTATGTTAATACCACAGCATCTTAAATACTGCAGGTTTATAATAAGTCTTGATATAAGTCCTCTAGGTTTGTTCTTGCTCTTCAAAGTATTCCTGACAATTGATGACTCTTTTTATTTCCATACAAAATTTAGAATCTGCTTGTCAATTTTTTTAAAACTCCCAGGATTACACTGTATTAATGGATCTGTAGATCAGTTTGAGAAGAACTGGTATCATTACAACACTGAATCTCCCAATCCATAAACATGAGCTATTCCTCCATTTACTTAGGTCTTTTTAATTTCTCTCAATAATGGTACATTTTTGCATCTTTTATTAAATTTATTCTAGGCATCTGACATTTTTGATGCTATTGTAAATGGTATTACAAATTTCATTTTCTACTTGCTTATTGCTGGCATATAGAAATACAACTATCTCTGTAGGAAAGAACCTTACTAAATGAACTTATTAATTCTTATAGTTTACAGATAGAGCTTTGGGTTTTTTTTTTTTCCATAGACAATGATGTCATTTGAGAATAATGATAATTTCATTTCCTGCCCTTGAATCATTTGCCCTTCACATTTACTTGCCTTCTTGCTCTGGCTAGGACCTCAGTATTGAATAGGACTGAGGTACAGTGGGCATCCTTATCTCATTCCCCAATCTCAAGAGAAAAAGCTTTCCATAATTCACTGCTACAATGTTCCACAGTGACTTTTTTTCCAGCAATGACTTTTTATCCCTAAATCTTTAATATTCATTACATGGGTAGTTTGCTGCATTTAAGACTCTCTCTTTTCTATATATATAAAAGGTAACCTTGGGTTTTATTTTGATTGATTGATTTTGACAGAGCGCGAGCAGAGGGAGGGGCAGAGACAGAGGGAGGAAGAGAATCTTAAGCAGGCTTCAGGCCCAGCAAGGAACCCGATGTGGGGCTCGATCTCTCAACCATGAGATTATGACCTGAGCTGAAATCAAGAGTTGGATGTTTAACTGACTGAGCCACCCAGGCACCCTTGGGTTTTTTTTTTTTAAAGGTCAACACTTGATAAATTTCTGGCATATGATTTCCATTTTGGGTCTCAATGTAGCTTTCACTAAAACCTGTTAAGGGATCTGTCTCTATTTTTTTGTTGTTGTTTGGATATTTCTCTTTATTGCATTTTGTGAAATAAAATAAAAACAAAAATACATAGATTTAGATTTATAGCAAAGATATTCAGGTCACTTACATTTTTTAAAGAGGGGTGAGGGGGGAGAGGCAGAGGGACAGGGAGAGAATCTGAAGCAGCCTCCCTGCTGAGTGCGGAGCCCAACACGGGGCTCGATCTCATGACCCTGAGATCATGATCTGAGCCAAAATCAAGAGTTGGACATTTAACTGGCTGAATCACCCAGGTGCCCCTCTTATCTACATTTTTTTTTTTTTAATACCGCAGGGCTCCAGTTCTCAACCCTCAATGTGCATCGCAACCCACTGGGAGGTGAGCTTGCTTGCTTCCTTGCTTGTTATTTATTCATTTGAAAGAGAGACAGAGAGAGAGCACAAGCAGGGGGAGAGGCAGAGGCAGAAGCAGAGTCCCCACTGAGCCAGGAGCCCACCATGGGGCTCGATCCCAGGACCCGGAGATTATGACCCGAGCCAAAGGCAGACGCTTAACCATCTGAGCCACCCAGGTGCCCCACTACATTTTACATCAAGAGGGGTGCCTGGGTGGCTCAGTCGTTAAGCATCTGCCTTCGGCTCAGGTCATGATCCCAGTGTCCTGGGATGGAGCCCCGCATCGGGCTCCCTGCTCAGCGGGAAGTCTGCTTCTCCCTCTCCCGCTCCCCCTGCTTGTGTTCCTTCTCTTGCTGTGTCTCCCTCTGTCAAATAAATAAATAAAATCTTTAAAAAAAATAAAATAAATTGAGATCAAGATAAATTGTGAAGGCTAAAGATCCACTGATTCATTTCTTTCATTTAAGAAGCAATTTTAGAGCAACTACAATGTACCAAGAATGATGCTATGCTCCAGGAACTTTGAAGACTGAACATTCATTAATTAACTAATTCTTTCTTTTTTTTTTTTAAGATTTTATTTATTTATTTGAGACAGAGCGAATGAAAGAGAGAGAGCAGGAGAGGGAGGAGGGTCAGAGGGAGAAGCAGACTCCCCGCCGAGCAGGGAGCCCGATGCTGGACTCGATCCCGGGACTCCAGGATCATGACCTGAGCCGAAGGCAGTTGCTTAACCATCTGAGCCACCCAGGCGCCCCTAATTATTTCACTTAAGTATTTTTTTGAGAAATTATGGTACACCTGGGCCTTGCACTGGAGATATAGAGTTCTCCTCAAAGAGGTCCCAGTACACAGGGGGAGACTGAAACCCAGACACCGGTCATAGAGCATGGGAAGCTCAGTGACATACACACGCACATGATCATACACAGAGGGGCAGCTGGCATCTGCGAAGACCTGGCACAAGAAGTGATGCCTGAACTGAAGCTTAAAAGAGAAATATAAGTTAATTAAGTAAAAGGGGAACAGAAGTAGAAATATTGCATCAGGAGTAAAGGGCTAAAAGTAAGCAAACTAAACAGCATCATTCATTCATTCCACAAAAACTTACTGAGGCTTTCCTATGTCACAGATGTTGTATTAGGCACAAGGTACTGATAAGTAAAAATCGATATAGTCCCTGCTCTCCTGAGTAGCTCTAACATAAAGGAGAAGAGGCATTTATAAAATGACACATAAGACCTTTTATCTAAATATCCATTAACTTATTTTTTTAAAGATTTAATTAATTAATTTATTTGACAGAGAGAGCACAAGCAGGTAGATTGGCAGGCAGAGGGAGAGGGAGAAGTAGGCTCCCCGCTGAGCAGAGAGCCCAACATGGGGCTCAATCCCAGGACTCTAGGATCATGACCCGAGCAGACGCTTAACCCAACCGAGCCACCAGGCACCCCTAAATATCCATTAACTTCTAAATACTTTCTGGTAATATAGTCTGCACGTTGTTATATTACTAAGACAAAAGTTAATAATATGTATATTAAATAACTATAATTTAAGAGTTTCTAACTTTTGGGTGCCTGGGTGGCTCAGTTGGTTGAGCGACTGCCTTCAGCTCAGGTCATGATCCTGGAGTCCCTGGATCGAGTCCCGCGTCGGGCTCCCTGCTCGGCAGGGAGTCTGCTTCGTCCTCTGACCCTATCCCCTCTCGGGTGTTCTCTCTCTCTCTCATTCTCTCTCTCTCAAATAAATAAAATCTTTAAAAAAATAAAAAAAAAAAGAGTTTCTAACTTTTTAGTGGGAGGTCTCAGAAATTCATTTAGTTTGGTTGTTCTTAAACAATAGCTTCTACATGAAACTATATTATAAATGGTGGTTAGGTTTACCCTCTGGCCCCCAAAGCCTACTTAATGCATAATGCACATGGTGTAAAGCATGAATAGTCCTATTTCAAATATACTGAATCACCATTATGTCAAGTGAATGGAAAAATGTAAGGCTCTTGGGATACACTGTAAAAGAAAACACAGACCTGCATCTCCTAGGAGTTACAATTTAGTGAGAGACAAATAACTGTACAAATGAACGTATAATGATAATCTGAGATGAGTGCTAAGATAAAATGAAAGGACCAGTGGACCATATAATGAGCACCTGAGCCTACCCTTGAGGTCTGGGAAGACTAATTTGGCAACTAGGCAAAGGGATGAAGGAAGTAGTATTTTCATTTTCTTTGGGCAAATACTCAGTAGTGGAATCACTGCATCATAGGGTAGTTGTATTTTTAATTTTTTGAGGACCCTCCATACTGTTTTCCACAGTGGCTGCACCAGCCTGCATTCCCACCAGCAGCGCACAAGGGTTCCTTTCCCTCCACATCCTCGCCAACACTTGTTTCTTGTGCTGTTGATTGTAGCCATTCTGACAGGTGTGAGGTGATCTCACTGTAGTTTTGATTTGCACTTTCCTGATGATGAATGATGATGAGCATCTTTTCATGTGTCTGTTGGCCACCTGGATGTCTTCTTTGGAAATTTTAATTGGAGTTTTTTTTTCCCCTGATGTTGAGCTGTGTAAGTTCCTTATATATTCTGGATATTAATCCCTTATCAAGTAATGTACAGAATTGTGGGATCATTACACTGTACACCTAAAACTAATATAACACTGTATCTTAATTATACTTCAATAAAAAAAAGTGAGGGGGATGAAAGAACATTCTGGTAGGATGTTAACGGACCTGAGACAAGATCAGCATAGATAATGTAAAAAAGGGGAGGAGGAGAGTGCCATGAGAAATGCCACGTCCAGACTACACAATGCCTTCTTTCTAAGAGCAAAGGGAAGCCCCTGAAAGATCGAAAGCAATGGGGTATCATGGCAGATCTACATATTAAACAGCCCATCCCACTGCACCATGGAGAAAAGATTGTACAGAGTCCAGAATGGAAACAAGGAATCCAGTTAGGAGATTACCATGCTGATCCCGGAGAGAGGGGACAGTGGCTCAGACCACAGTGGCAGCAGCAGAGAGAGAGTAAAAGATAAATGAGTTGGACAGGTATTTAGGTGCTAGGACTTGGTGCAGGATTACTGAGAGGGCAGAGAGAAAGGGGGTGTCAAGGATGACTACAAATTTTAAGAGCTATTTAGGAAGAACTGATTGAATGTTGAAAGTGAGGCAGAAAAGTGAACGGGTGGTATCCAGACACACGCCTTGAACAATAGAGTGCATAATGATTTAGCCACAGAAATTCACTGAGACACAGCAGGAAGTTTAGGAAGAAATGTGATGAGTTTCATTTTGGACTCATTGCATTTGAGATACTTTGAGTACTCCATGGGTACAAGACAAGCAGGTAGTTTAGAGACAAGAGTCTGACAATGTAGTAGAGTGTGTGTGGAGTAGAGACAAAGGAGTGGGATTCATGATTTTGCAGTTTATAGCTGGCCCCATTGGTGGGGTGGAGATGGGACTCTGGGTAAGTACTACCATAAAGAATTAGGGTTGCAGGTCTCCCCATCTCTTATGTTAATTAGAACCCAACCTTCTTTCAGCCACACGCTAACCCCTAAGTAAATCATATCTTGTCTGTGTAACCTCCCCAGGTTTAATTATAACCCAGGAAGGGTTGACTTAGAATCAGATTCACTATTTTCCTCCAATGGAAACCAAGTGTTGAGTAAAGAAAAGCAGAAGAATTTAACATTTCGGCCTCTTTTGCAAACTTTCTGTTCCTATATGAGAACTCGTCTTTCTCCATCCTTCTAGCCTCTTACTGCAACAAACCAATATTTGTGAAACAATATGCACAAGCCAGGCTTGTGTGTACCATTCTCAGAAAACCATTTGCAAACCTGAGATATGATTTATCGTTATACCTAATATTTATTTTTTCATTATTAAACTTTAATTTCATGCCAAGAGAATGAAAAATTAAATTTGGTATAAGGCTTGTGCAGAGCCTTGTACCACTCTAATACCACCTCTGGTACAATCTTTATATTTCAAGTTATCACGGCAGGGTACTGGGAAAAGTTTTCAATTAGCAATAACTGCACCTTGGATAAACCTCATTGGCTACAATACTGTCACTGCACAAAGCTATAATCCTTTATATTTCAAACCTTGTTAAAAGTGTGTCTAGGGGCACTACAGGAAAAAAACTGAGGGTTGCTGGAGAGGAGGTGGGTGGGGGGGATGGGGTAAGTGGGTGATGAGCATTAAAAAGGGCACTTGATATAAAAAAAAAATGTGTCTGGGGCACATGGGTGGTTCAGTTGATTGGGCGACTGACTCTTGATTTAGGCTCAGGCCTTGATCTTAGGGTTGTGGAAGGAACCCCGCATCAGACTCCATGCTCAGTGGGGAGTCTGCTTGAGATTCTCTCTCTCTCTGCCCCTCCCTTCCCCACACACACTCTCTCTCTAAAAAATAAATAAATTGATCTTTTTTTTTTTTTAAGTGTGTCTAAAATAACTTGGCTCACTTTCCTGCTTTTGCTACATACAAAATAGTGGCCATATCAGCAGGTACTCAGTATGTTGACTATTACATTCTTTAGGACTCTTGGTTGCAAGTGACAAAAACCCACCTGAAAGCAACTTAAAGAAAAAAGAACGTATTGCCTTTGATAGCTTAGGTAGCTCACTGACTGAATCTAAGAAAAAGCTGCAGAATCTGAGAAATCAGGGAAGACCACCACCAACACACCTTACCCATTGGGATTTCAACTTGTTTCTGCTTCTCTTTATGAGTTAGTCTCATACATTGTTATTATATATCATCCTCTCCGTGGGGTGGGAAACATGTCACCCCCGTCAGAGTTTGGCTGCTTCCTTTCCACGCACGTTGCTCTTTCCCCATGTCCAAGTAGCAAGAACAAGGAATGATTCTGTTTGGTGGGGAGATGAGATATTTCACTGCCTCAGGCCTGGGCCAGAGGGAGAGATCTGCTATCACAATAAAGAATATGGCAAATCTTTTGGGATCTACCAAATAAAATCATTACCATACAATCCAATCATTACCATACAATCAACACAACGGTGATGCCGAAAATCTTATCTTTTGGGTGGAATGGAAAAAACCTGTGACAATACCTCAGAATCATTCTTGTGAATGCTAATTCTCATTGGGGAGTACTGTGAATGTAGACAGAATAAGACTGGGGACAGAAGTCTGTATGTCACTGAACATCCCTAAAATATCATATTTGTAGTAAATGTTAATCTCAAAAAATAGGATGTAAAAATCATTTTCAGTTACTTTTGAACTCAAATTTGCCATCTTTACTTTTTTTTAAAGATTTATTTATTTATTTGTCAGAGAGAGAGAGAAAGCACAAGCAGGGGAGCGGCAGGCCAAAGGAAAGCAGGCCCCCAGCTGAGCAAGGAGCCTGATGTGGGAATTGATCCCAGAACCCTGGGATCATGACCTGTGCAGAAGGCAGACGCTTAACCGACTGAGCCACCCAGGCACCCCTCAAATTTGCCATCTTTAGTCTAGGTTTTACTACATGCAATACAAGTATAATAAAGAAAAATCTAAATCAATAACTTTTAATTTGGTGATTGAGCTAATCTTTTTCATGATCCATTAATCACATACTCATTTGGTATTCTTTTCATGAGCTTCTGTTTATTTTTTTTTTTTTTAAGATTTTATTTATTTATTTGAGACAGAGAGAATGACAGACAGAGAGCATGAGAGGGGGGAGGGTCAGAGGGAGAAGCAGACTCCCCGCCGAGCAGGGAGCCCGACGCAGGACTCGATCCCGGGACTCCAGGATCATGACCTGAGCCGAAGGCAGTCGCCCAACCAACCGAGCCACCCAGGTGCCCTATTTTTTTAAAGATCTTATTTATTTGTCAGACAGTGTGAGAGAGAGATGAGAGAGCACACACAGGGAGAAGCAGGCTCCCCATTGAGCAAGGAGCCCAATGTGGGGCTTGATCCCAGGACCCTGGGATCATGACCTGAGCCTAAGGCAGAGGCTTAACCAACTGAGCCACCCAGGCACCCCGTGAGCTTCTGTTTTTTAAAAACAACATCACCATGACATAAACATTAATTACAGATATGAGTAAAGAGGAAGTACACCTCGGGGCGCCTGGGTGGGTCAGTCGTTACGTGTCTGCCTTCGGCTCAGGTCCTGATCCCAGAGTCCTGGGATCGAGCCCCGCATCAGGCTCCCTGCTCAGCGGGAGGCCTGCTTCTCCCTCTCCCACTCCCCCTGCTTGTGTTCCCTCTCTGGCTGTGTCTCTCTCTGTCAAATAATTAAATAAAATCTTAAAAAAAAAAAAGAGGAAGGATACCTCTAGCCATGATTCCTGGGAGAACTGAAAGCTAATAATAAACATTTACTGTAGCTCAATTCTCTTTATCAGTCCTTCTTCAAAAACAAAAAATTTAAAAAAAATTAATTATAGGGACCAAAAAGTCATTTTTCAAATATGATAAAACCAAACAACACTGTTTGCAAGATTCACTAACCAAAATGTGAATGTTTAAATGATCAAGAAACTAATAAATTTCAGAATATGTTTAAAAGCAAAATGTACAGTTTATGTGAAATTGTTCCCCAGTCAAGGTTCACCAATAATTCAAAATATACAATTAGTTTTATTTTTCAAAATACAAAGTCATTTTTATGTAAAATTAGCCAAAGATACAGTCATTTTACTTAGAATTGTTATCTGAGTCTTAAGTAAAGCAAATTTGACACGAATAAGACATTCAGTGCTCCCTTTAAAATTACTGCACCAAACTTCAATTAGGCTTTAATACTCCAGAGGCCTTGGCATTTGGACTCTATCATGTAAGTCAAATTTTTAAAAAACTGATTTGATTTTTTTTTTAAAGATTTTATTTTATTTATTTGACAGCGAGAGAGGGAACACAAGCAGGGGGAGTGGGAGAGGGAGAAGCAGGCTTGCCGCCAAGCAGGGAGCCCGATGCGGGGCTTGATGCGGGGCTCGATCCCAGGACCCTGGGATCATGACCTGAGCCAAAGGCAGACGCTTAATGACTGAGCCACCCAGGTGCCCCAAAACTGATTTGATATTTTGGACCTTGTATAAAACTATTTACTGTAAATTTCTCTGGAATTCCAACTCTAAGGAGACTTTTAATCTGGCTATTGTAGCTGTTCTGACTCTCAATATCCTGAAGACTGAAAAGATTCTATGACTGTAAACTTAGTGTCCTTTTGTCATGCAAATGAATTCTCTGTGCTAGGGCTAATTTGATATATCACAGGTGCAGAAAGCAGAGATTACAGAGTAGTATAAAGACAGACATTTGAAACCTCTTTAGACTTTTGCATGCCTTTTTCAAAGCTTGTAAAACTTGCTGGGATGTTAACAAGTAAACTGAGAAAGTAGCAGGACTTGGGAACTGGACTCAGAGTGACACATTTATTGACATGCCTCCTTGGCCAAGTCCCTCACTGTCCCTGTGCCTTAGTTTTCTTGTTTTAAGTGGAGGTAATAATAGCTACAGCAGAGGACTGTTTGTGGCAATAAATAAAAAGATGAATGAAAACCCTGGTATGTGGCCATGCAACTTCATAAATAGTTACTATTATTATTTGGTTCTGTTACAAGGAGAAAGCCTCAGCTTTGAACACTTAATATTAATTTTGGTTGAGAACCAAAAGTTATTTTTTGTACTTATCACTAGGGGCAGATCTAATGCCAATAGTGGCTTTACTCAAACTTGCCTACGGATGTAAATAATCACCTGGAGCATCTTCAAGCGCACCAGCAGACCCTCGCTAAGTAAAATGTCCAGAAAGAATGTTAAATAGCCATGTCCCACAGTTCTGAATTTCTGCGAACCATTAATGTTCTTGATCATACAACAGTAAAGTCTGACGAGCATCTGCCTCAGTTTGCCCCTCAAAACGCTAGGCTTAGCCTGTACGAGAAGAGTTCAAATTCCTGGGTATACAGATGCTGGAGCCCCACCGTCAATATTTTGTCTCAGTGGGTCTAAACTTCAGGTTTAAAAAGTTCCTCAGGGGGCACCTGGGTGGCTCAGTCGTTAAGCGTCTGCCTTCGGCTCAGGTCATGATCCCAGGGTCCTGGGATCGAGCCCTGCATCGGGCTCCCTGCTCCGCGGGAAGCCTGCTTCGCCCTCTCCCACTTCCCCTGCTTGTGTTCCCTCTCGCTGTGTCTCTCTGTCAAATAAATGAATAAAATCTTAAAAAAAAATAAGATCTTTAAAAAAAAAAAAAGTTCCTCAGGTGAGCAGAAATCCAGATTGTTTTGTAATGCTTTATCATTGACGGTTTTTCCATGTCAACAAGTATCTTTCTACAACATAATTTTAAATGGCTTCATAGTATAGGTGTGCTATAATTTGTTTCCGATTTGTGCTTGGTTTCTAGTTCAAGCTAGGCACCACATATATTAATGCCCTTGCTATTTATAAAGCGGCCCTGACTTAAGTCTTAATGCCCAGGTACAGCCTCATGGTCTTGTAGAGAGGAGTGGTTAAGACACCGTGGACTCTGGCATCAGTCTGAACTCACACCCCAACCTTGGACAAACTGGTTCCTACATCTGTTAAATAAGGATGATCATAATACCACCTCATAAGGTGGAGCTGATTCGATCTGCATATGTAAAGTACTTAGCACAGTGCCTAGCACAACATAAACAATAAATCTTAACTACAGAGAAAAAAGAAGAAGAAAAGCAGGCTCTGACATCCAGAAGCTGGCCAGGCCTTCACAGCTGGTCCTGGCTGTTCTCCTAGTGACCATAAACAACGTCACAGAGTATCAGACAAGCCCACTTTAGTGACCATGGTCGCTAAGCGACCCACCCTATAATCCTGCCCGAACACAGGCAAAACACGAATACTGTCCAAACCACAAAATAGGAAACGGTCCTTCTCCCAGCAAATGAGTGACTGCTGCCGCTGCTTTGCCTCATTCTAGGGTCCTCCTTGGCAAGAAGTGCCCAATCATAAAAAATCCCCTCTTCTTGGCAGCACCCAATCCAAAGCAAAGCCCCCAGTTCCTTACCTCCTTCCCAAATATCCTAACACAAGCCCAGTTCACTAGTAAGTCCTTTCTAACCCCCTCACTGAGACGCCCCACAGCTCGCAAGGTACACCTTCTCCCTGGCTACAGCTCGCAATAAACCCACCTTGTTCCACTCAAGCTGAACAAGTGTGTCCCTGATGGTCCTCAGCTGGAGGCCACTGCTGGTATTGTTCTGGAGCCCTCTCTTCATAATGGAACTACAATGTAGGAAGCTTGCTTTCACCTTGGAACTTCATCTGTATATCATTTGAAAAAGTAGAGGTGGGAGCCAGGGAGCAAAGGACATCCCCACTTAACTTGAGAAACACCAAGACAGATTAAGGATTCAGAAGCACTGCAACTTTGGGGAGCACCTGGCTGGCTCAGTGGGAAGAGCATTTGACTCTTGATCTTGGGGTTGTGGGTTTGAGCCCCACATTGGGTGTAGATATTACTTAAAAATAAAATCTTAAAAAAAAAAAGCACCGCAACTTTTGTAAAAGGGTCACTACAACTTTTTATCAGAATATTCCTTAACCACAAGACACATTCTTAGAATGCAGGGCCTGCATATTACTCAAGACTAAAGTTTTTTCTAAAGTGTCTAGCTCTAAGGCCATAGGTTGTTTCTAATTTATAAACGGGTTGTTGCAGAAATTCACTTAAGGTTTGTAACACAGACCTTCTCATTGAAGCCATATCATAGGGGCGCCTGGGTGGCTCAGTTGGTTAAGCGACTGCCTTCGGCTCAGGTCATGATCCTGGAGTCCCTGGATCGAGTCCCGCATCGAGTCCCGCATCGGGCTCCCTGCTCGGCAGGGAGTCCGCTTCTCCCTCTGACCCTCCCCTGTCTCATGTGCTCTCTCTCTCAAATAAATAAATAAAATCTTTAAAAAAAAAAAAAGAAAAGAAACCGTATCATAAACGGTCATTAGGTTTACTGTTCATCCCCAAAGCCTATATAATCCTGAATACACGTGAAGTACTACTTCAAGTGCATCATTATTTATGCTTTCTTGGCCAGGTAAAAATGCAAAATGCATTCTCACTGCGGGAGGTCCATCTCACCAATATCACCCAAAGTAGCAGTTAAATCATGCTGGTGCCAGTAACTTAGCTCCCTACAAATGCATTAGAGCGGTGACCAGGACAGTTCGGGCTGCACGAGGCTTTATTAGACTGCAGAGCACGAAGCTTGGAGTTAGGCAGCAGGGCTGGTTAATTCCGTGAGTCAGAGGCTCAACAAAGTATCAAGGACCCAAGTGAGCGAGCCCACCCCTAGCTTTTTGCCATTATTGTCAGAGTATCAGGGATGGCTGCAACACTTACCACATCCCCACACAAACAATAAAGCCCAGTGAGGAAGAGAGTTTATGCCACAGTGACCCTTCTTGGGGGAGGGGAAGTTCTTCGTCAGAAGTGCTCCCCTCCCAACTTTCCCTCACTATGAAAACTTCTCTCATTGATCAGGAGTGTATCACATGGCCATGCTGAAACCAATCACTGCAAGAGGAAAGGTTCCCAGTGCTACCTGCACACTGGAATCGCCTCGGAGCTTTGAAGACAGAATTCCAATTCTCAGCAACAGGTTTTAAAAGGTCCCCAGCTGTTCCAAGAGTATACTTAGCAGCTAGCCCTACTGCATTAGCCTAATCAAGTTTCACCCCTGCATGGGCTTTGGGGCTCTGCCAGCAGTCATGGGGCAGGCAACAGCGAAGGCCGTGGGTGAGCAACTAACTACATCTGCTATGTAGACACACCTTGCTATAGCTAAGAGAAGGGGGTCTCTGCAGGCCGGTCACCCAGTAGGTGACCTATAATGACAAATTCAAAAGATTTGTTGTAAGAGATTTGATGGCTATCTTAATCCCTAACCCCTGCAAAAACTGGGAAATGAAGAAAATACCTTATAAACTTCAGCTTCAGGGTGTTAAACATAAAAGCCATTAGACAGATGGTTATAATGTCATGATGACCTACATAAGCAAACCAAAATCAGCCTGTAAATGCTTCAAGGTTATGAAATCAAAACACACAATAACCAATCACAAAGAGCCAACGAGGCTTGAAGCGATAGCCAGTCAATCATTTCCTTACTTTGCTTCTGCCTTTTCTCTATAAAATCTCTCGCCTGAGCTCCTGTAGGCGGAGCCCACTTAACCACTTCCGGTTCGGTGCGGCCAGGTTCAAAGTGATTTCCGCTCAAAGAAACACTTAAAAGTCTTTAATATGCCCCAGCTTACCTTTTAACCGTTCTCATCTCAGAACAGGGAACCGAGGGAGACCCCAACAGCCCCCCAGGAACACGGAGCAACAAGCACGAGTACCTGCTGAGCCCCTTGAGCTCGCTGCTTTCTCACTGTGCGTGGGGACGGCGGTCAAGTCCCTCTCAGATCCTGGCTTCTCGCTCCGGAGCTTTCTGTGCAACTCTCTGCGTTATGAGCTTTCTCACGTCACTTGAGCATTTCTTTTTCCGGACAGGGTCCCGAAAGCGGCTGGACTTGGGGCTGCGTCCGACTTAAAAAGCAGACCGGTTCCGGGACCGACTGGTTCCGTCTTAGAAACTGGTCCGCGGATGGCCTGGGTCCGACTTAGAAACCAGACCGGGTCCAGTGTGAGGCCTCAGGTGAATAAGATTTTGTCTTAAAGGCTGAACAAGTGTTAAAGATAATCTTCGGTGGCCACGGTGAAGAACTTTTAACCATCTTAGATAACCTTATCAATTTACGAGGCACCCGAGAGAAAGAGGGGTCTCAGCCAGACACTGACTACAAAGGGTAGAGAGAAAGTTATTTTTCCTCCTCTACAGTCTCTGGTGGCCAGGATAAGACCTGCTGGGACACCCCTGCTCACTCTGGAGCATGCAGAAAGAAAGCATCCTGGGAAAACTGGCAGAGGCCAGCAAAGGGTAACAATTCTTACCAAAGTCAGCTCTCCCAGACCTCTGTCTGTTGCCTGGTGGAGAGAAGGTAAATTTCACATTTTCCCTTTCCAAATTCGGATTGGCAGAAAAAAACTGGTTAACCGTCCTTTCTCTCCTAAGGACAGCAATAGCCTTCTTTTTTGTCTCATTTTGCATCCTGAGAATTTGGCTTGGCAACCGTCAGACTGGGGGCCCCAAAAAGATAGCTGAACAGAAATGTGTATTGCGCCCCATTCGTGGCTAGATAAGCCTGGGCAGAAATGTGGATTGCATTCGACTTGCAGCTAGGGTCCTACCAACTGTGGGACCTGATAGTATTTGATAAGAATTGTTACCCTTTGCTGGCCTCTGCCAGTTTTTCCAGGATGCCTTCTGCATGCTCCAGAGTGAGCGGGGTGAGGGTTGGGAGTCCCAGCAGGTCTTGTCCTGGCCACCAGAAACCGTAGAGGAGGAAAAATTCCCCCAGTAAAACCAGCTCTCAGGAAAATTGTCCAAGTCTTCTTTCTATTGGTTATCTTTGGGAGTGGCTCCGGATCTTGGGAAGGTAGTATCTTTTGCACCTCTTGGAGAACCCTTCTTGGCTCTATGGGGTTGTTCAATACTACCAAGAATATTTACTGTTTGTCTCAGCTGAAACCTGACAAGATACTCAAAAGGATTTTTTTTAAGTAGCACTAGGGTCATAAATTGGCCAAATCGGAAGCTGATATTCAGAACCTGCTTTTTTTTTTAGGACTTCTCCCCTAAGCTAAAATGAAACTATGTACCCAGAGGGAAAGAAACGCATTCTGAAGCCACTGTAGAAGGATTTACTAAAATGTTCTGAAAACAGGGCACCTGGGTGGCGCAGTTGGTTAAGCATCCAACTCTTGTTTTGGCTCAGGGCCTGTTCTCAGGGTCATGAGATCGAGCCCCTGGATGGGCTCCGTCCTCAGGGCAGAGTCTGCTTGAGAGTCTCCCTCCCCCCTCTCGATTTCGTTCTCTCTCTAAAATAAATCTTTAAAATAAAAATGTTCTAAAGAAACCCAGCTCTAGGAGGCAGACCATAAGCGACTCTTAACTATAGAGAACAAACTGAGGATTGCTGGAGGAGAGAAGGATGGGGGCATGCGCTAAGTGGGTGATGAGCATCAAGGAAGGGACTGGTTACGATGAGCACTGGGTGTTATATGTAAGTGATGAATCACTAAATTCTACTCCAGAAACCAATACTACACTGTATGTTCACTAACTTGAATTTAAATTTTAAAAAATTAAGATAAAATAAAGAAACCCAGCTCTAAATCTAGAACAGATAAATCTTTTGATAACCATTTTAGTTGCAGATCTTCTCCCTGATATAAAGAAGCAAATGGAGGATAATGTTGTTGGATGGCTGGGTCAGTGGCTAGAAACCGTTCAGATTGCAACCCAATACTTTGAGGAATTAAAAACAACTATACTTATCTTACAATTCAAGTCTTCTCAAGAACAGAAATGCAGCTCTAGAAACAATTCAGAGCCCACCTAACCTTTTTACCAATTCCAAACTCTCCCCTCTTCATCTCCAAAGGCTTTCAGATACTGTAAAAGATCTGGATTTAGGAAACAAAAGCTCTTCTTGGAGAAACAACCTTTCTCTGTGGCTTTGAGATGCAAATGTTCTATCCGGTTTTCTCTAGGAACCCAGAGCCATCTCTTGAAGTGCAAACTTCAGGGAGATAATTCTTATCAGAAAAAAAAAAAGAAGCTATTTGGAAACGAGGTGAATGAAAAATCTTAAAAGTTTTTTCCACAAATATTATTAGTAAAAGCTTTATCCATCTGAGCAGGTAACCTTAACTTATTCTGTCTGCCAGAAACACAATTTAGATACAACCATTCTTTTTTAAACTAATGAGTTTTGCATTATCATACCCGTCTCATGGCTAAAATTTTAAAATGGAAAGCTGTAAGATCTCTGTGTCTTGTGTCTGTCTGTTATAGATGTGTGATAAATTCCTACCTCCAGATGATATTCCCAAAATTAATTTGTAGAAAGTTCTATTTAATAGGCTTAAAGACAAGTATTTATATAAGTCAAACATACTCCCAGAAATACAGAAACTGGGCACCTGGGTGGCTCAGTTGGTTGGGCGACTGCCTTCGGCTCAGGTCATGATCCAGGAGTCCTGGGATCGAGTCCCGCATCAGGCTCCCTGCTCGGCAGGGAGTCTGCTTCTCCCTCTGACCCTCCCCCCTCTCATGCTCTATCTCATTCTCTCTCTCAAATAAATAAATAAAATCTTTTAAAAAAAAGATAGAAACTAACCCAAATGTTTTTCAAGTTCACATCATGATGTAGGGTAATCTTCAGTAAATAAAAGCTAGTTTAAGTGTGTTGGTTTAATTAAAACAAGCATGTCTTTAGAATTACCGGTATTAGGGGCGCCTGGGTGGCTCAGTCGTTAAGCGTCTGCCTTCGGCTCAGGTCATGATCCCAGGGTCCTGGGATCCAGCCCCACATCGGGCTCCCTGCTCGGCGGGAGGCCTGCTTCTCCCTCTCCCACTCCCCCTGCTTGTGTTTCCTCTCTCGCTGTGTCTCTCTCTGTCAAATAAATAAATAAAATATATATATATTTTTAATTACCGGCATTAAACAAAATACTTGAATTCTACCTAGGTTTGCTAAAAGTCAAATAAGCTAACATATGTTATTTCTGTTACAGGATGTATCAGCAAGACCGGTTAGCTGTTTAATGTCTCATGAAATTTTCATGACTAATCTAAACATAAGTGTTAAGAACAAGTAAATTAAATAAGTGTCAGTAAAAGTTTATATATTTTCAATAATAAATATTCTAGGGGCGCCTGGGTGGCTCAGTTGGTTAAGCGACTGCCTTCGGCTCAGGTCATGATCCTGGAGTCCCGGGATCGAGTCCCGCATCGGGCTCCCTGCTCGGCGGGGGGTCTGCTTCTCCCTCTGCCCTCTTCCCTCTCGTGCTGTCTCTCTCATTCTGTCTCAAATAAATAAATAAAATCTTTAAAAAAAAAAAAAATAATAATAAATATTCTATATGGTATGTCTACTTAAATAGTTTCCCAAATTTTTTTGAGAACTTGAAACCCTAGTTATCCTGAGATAAGTTAAATGATGGCTATTCATTGACTATCTCAATCATTCCGAATATGATAAAATACTAAAACCTTAATTACTGAACACAGGTTTATCCACTTTTGGCTTTCTTTTACAGAGGAACTAAAGATATTTGGCTCTATTCGTAAACCTCTTTTGTGCCACACTGAAAATTTTACTATGAGGAAGCATATACTTCTAGAAATTGTGAAATGTATTTATAAATTTCCCAATCCACAGAACGCTAGTGTAACCGCCAGTCCACATTGCTTCTTAGTTTTCACTAGGAACAAAGGATTCTAAGGGTTAAGAATTCTAATCAACATATCTAATTAAAACTACCTAGGAGGGGCGCCTGGCTGCCTCAGTCAGAGAAGCATGTGACTCTTGATCTCGGGGGTCGTGAGTTCAAGCCCCACACGGGGTGTAGAGATTCCCTGAATAAATAAAGCTTCAAAAAAACCTACTTAGAAATAATAAGGGTAAAAGGAAACTACTGTATACTCCTGAAACCCGTATTACACTATATGTTAACTAACTACAATGTAAATAAAAAATTGATACAAAAAACAAAAAAAGAAAGAAAGGAAACTACTGTGTATCTATAACCTGAACTGGATCCTGAATTCTCCCAGTTGCCTCAAACGTCTGGCTACAACTCTCCAGGCCAACGTTTCCAATCTTCTCCCACCCTTCCGACTTGGAGGCACTAAGAACAAAGGCTGCCCTTGAATGTCCCTGGAAGAAACCATACCCGGTCCTTCTCACGGCCAACACCACAGCCCAACTTCAGGGACTTGAGCTTGGGGCCACTTCTCCCAATTAAAAGGGGCTCCTCCAGACTCTTGGAACTGCGCACCAGCTGGAGATGTAAAATTCAAGTTGACTGGGGAGGTTCCTCCTCAGAAGCAGATGGCATCTTGAGGTGGACGGCTCCCCCACGATCACAGATCAAGATCTTCATCTCCAGTCCGAACCTTTATTCCTTGGCCTTGCCGCTACTTGCCTCTTCTCGCTGGTAACGCACAGGAAAATAACGCTCCTCCACTCGGGCAACCGTTGCTGAATCGACTGCTAAGGCCAGAGCCTCGCAGCAAAGTCTCTAGACGCTCTTGCTAAGAACGTCTGGTTCCAGATCATAGAGCTGCTTCAGATTGCTTATGGGCTGAACAGGGAGGAGCCTGTGCCGTCGCAGACACCTCCGGCAGTACCTGGACCAACCCGTCTGGTCTCGCAGCAAATGCAATACATTAACCAACCAGCCCCTGGGCTACAACAGGTTGATGTCCCTTCTTTGATGTATTCGATACCAATTGCTTTGGCTCATGGGGGCCCTGGCTGAGGAGTATACTTCAGTCTCTTGGTATTATCCGTATACTAAGTCATCGTTTTAGTCCTCTGGTATGCTATTTTCTCTTAAAGGTCTTAAGTGCACGTTCACAGCCCTCAGCAGCACCTCAGATGGTCTCACTGGAGAGACTTGGGGAAACAGAAACAAGATGAACGGCAAAAACATTTCTTCCACGGATCTGACGTCATAACCTGTGAGCTTCACAATGAGACAAGAGCAACTTAACTCTGATGGTGACTGAGTGTGGCACAAATACCAAAGCGTTGGTCATTCTCTCATGTATAAGAAGATGACCAAAAGGGGCGAATTGTTAAATTAAGTCAACAAGGAGGCTGTTAGACTGACGTAGCTCTAATGCTTTGGCAGCCTAAAACGTAAGCCTGTAAATTCCTCAAGGTTATGAAATAAAACACTAAGGATAACCAGTGACAAATAGCCAAACTAGTCTTTACACACCTGCCAATCAAGAACTTCTTTATTTCTGCCTTTTCTCTATAAAAATCTCTCTCTGGGCTCCTGATACTGAAGTACTCAGCGTTTCCACTTTGGCACTACCTGATTCCAGTGGATTTTTGCTCAAATTCTTAAAGATTTTTAATATGCTTCAGCTTATTATTTAACAACAGAGATTTCCTCTCTGGAGCTTTTTCTGACACTCTCCCTCCTCCCAGGGAGATGTAAGCACCTCTCATCAGTACTGCTCCATCAGAGAGCATGCATGATGCTTGCACTTACTTGCCTGCTGCTGTGCCCCTCCTGAAATGTGTCTTCTTTAGGGCCAGGGGTAGTATCTGTATTCTACTTTATGTGTTTAGCATCCAGTACACAGGAGGCTCAATAAATACGTGTTGAATGGGGTGCCTGGCTGGCTCAGTGGGTAGAGTATGTGACTCTTGATCTCAGGGTTGTGAGTTCAAGCCTGAACACATGTACACTGAGTAGATTTATTCCTAAAACAACCCAAGGAGGTAGGAGCCACTCTTATCTTTAAATGTAAGGAAACTGCATCACAGAGAGACTGATCACTTGCCCAAGGTCATAAACTAGAAGTGACAAGTGTGGCACTGGATCATAGAGTCCTTCATGTTCTCTATCTTTGCACGTAAAAGGGAAAAGGATGCTCCACCCACATTAAAGACGGAGGCCTCTCTAATGGTTCCTAATCCAGAGGAGGCCGGCAAGGGGTACTGTCACTGGAGGCTTTTGCATTCTTGGACTGTTGAGGGGGAACAGAGGAAAAGGTGTTGCTCAAGGACAGAAGAAGGGGTGGAAATGGAGAGAAGCAAAAGAAAGCATCTGAAGTCTTGCCCTGCAAGGTTAGAGTCTGGAAAGGAAATCTCCATTCTCCAACAAGAAAAATAAAAATGCTAATATTCAGATGTGGTTTAGCCACCGCAGGCAATTACTTGTGCCCTAGAGCTCCCCCTACTACTTATGGGGAACATCACCATCAAGAGCTCATTCCTGATAAACCACAACCTGAAGAAGGATCACAGCTCCAGTTCTGGTTTCACCACTGCATTATTATAGACACAGCTCACTATCTGCCCATCTTCCCCCAACCTGTCCCTCTCATGACCCTTATTTTGACCAGTGGATCTATCGTTCACCCAACTCATTATGCCAGAAAATCTGGATGCCTCTCAAGATTTCTCCCTCCCTTTCCCCCGTCAAGTCCAATTGGTCACCGAATTTTGGGGGTTCTATTTCATAAATCTGTAATCTGTTCATTCATTCACTACACATTTATTGTGTGTCAGGAATGTGCCCTGATGAACTGGATGGGACTCCCCACAACTCTGCCCTCCCAACTTCAAGGAACTGAGCATCTGATGGAGAGCATTTTGGAAACGAACAGCCCATTCTACTGCAGGATACAGTAAATGCAAGAAACAGATAAATAGAAAGCTGGGAGGGAATACTGGATGGGTATGTGATTCATGTAGGGAAGCCTGAGGGTTTTTCTCTTGGCAGTGTCCAAGCTGAAATGTACAGGATGTATACCAAGAAACCCAGTGAAGGGAGGGCAAGGGCAAATTTCTGGATGCAAGAATAGCCCACGACCTCAGAGCCTCAAAGATGGTCTCTAGGCCGGTCTTAATCCAGCGTAACTACACTCACTACCTAAACACTTTCCATCCCTCAAAAGAAAGCAAAAAATTCAGCACCTTCTTTCCTGTCTCTGGAGGCTTGCCCTTCAAGAGTCTCCCAGCACTTGTCATTTGTTCATCAAGATCTCCTGAGCACCTCACTTCGTTGGTGCAGGTACCTCCTAGTACCAACTTCACAGTACTTTCCCCCTTTGGGGAATTTTCAGCGTGTTGCAACAGATCTTGAGGGAGAACTCTTGAGTGCTGGGGGTTGAAAAACCATGCCGAGACTTAAGATGTTAACGACCTGGTTAAGGACCTCTCAGCCTCACTTCCAATGCTCACCCGCTGTCACTGGAGGGCTCCAGGCCTGCCACCTGCTTGTCCCAGCCCAGGTATAGCCCCAGGGCTTTCTTCACTCCCTCACCCACCCTTCGCCCATCTAGACCCGACTCCAGCCCGACGTCCTCCTCGCGGAGCCACACTCGGCGGCGCGCAGCTCTGCTAAGATGGCCCACGCGGCGCGGCCAGTGGCTGCTGGAGGGCGGCCGCCGGCTGGCCTCCCCGCCGCCAGCGCCCACTCCACACAGACTCTCTCCCGGGCGCCTCCCACCCCCGCGCCGGCCACCTTTCCCACGAGCGCGGGAGGGGCCGTTCTGCCGGAAGACCACCGCCACGGGTGGCATTCCCGGCCGCAGTCGTTCCCGAGCCCAAGGGGACTCGCGGAGACGCGCTCCGCCGGGAGCGCGCGCGCCCCGGGGCTCCCAGGGCCGGCCACGGCGCGGGGCGGGCCGAGGCGGGACTGAGGGCGGGGCGGCCGCAGCCTCCGCCATTCCCCGCTCCCTCCCCCCCCACCCCCGCCGCTGCGCACCACCTCCCCGCCCCCACCCCACCCCCCTCCCCCACCGCGCGCGCTCCGCCCGCCCCGGAGCCTCGCCCTCCGCCACGATGAGCAAATGAGCGCGAGCGAGGGCATGAAATTTAAATTCCACTCAGGGGAGAAAGTGCTGTGCTTCGAGCCTGACCCCACCAAGGCGCGAGTGCTGTACGATGCCAAGGTGCCGCCGCGGAGGGACAGGGAGGAGGCGCGGGCCGGGGACCCCGGGACGGGTGGCGGATGCGGGTGCGGACGGCGGCGCGGAGCAGGGGAAGTGGCGGGGCCCGGCGCTCCATGCCGGCGCCTCCTCGGCTTGCGCGGCGCCGTGCGTGCAGCAGGGGGCGCTCTCGGGGCGCCGCTTGGGGGAGTCGGGGCCCGGATGCTTCCGCTTCCGCCCGGCGCGGGGCTGCGCACGCGCTATCGGAAACCTCGCGCGTGCAGTGTCGCGAGGTTGGGGCCGCGACGTAGGTTTGCGCACGCGACGCCAGCGAGGGCTGAGCGTCGAGGAGGTCGCTTGCCGGCGGTTTTCACCTTGTTAAATTTCTCAGCGTTCTGCGCGGCCCATCGTTACCTGGGCTCCCGTGCGACGCCCTGCCTGACCGAGCCAGGTCCTAAGCCGTAGCGCCATAGCACTGGCCGTCGACTCGCGACGCCTTTGCTCGGGAGCACCAATCGTGTCTGGGCCCGAACCCTCCCGTAGGCCGCGACCCCCCACCCGAGGGCAGTGTTGACCCGGTAGCTTTCGTCCCTTGGTGTCTTGCAGCATTTAGGTTTTCAGTCCCCGAGTCGCGCCCTGTGCCCGTCTATCTAAGTTTCGGGGACTGGGGGGAGGTAGGGGGAACTGAACCACAACTGCAGCTCCTGGGGCTTGGATAACGAGTGGGCGTGGGCACCGCAGTCCGGGGCTGGGGGCTGGCCTGGGGCCCCAGGTGCTTCTGGGCGACTCTGGCCTCAAGGGGATTTCCCAAGGCTTCTGGGTTTTGCGTGTTGTGTTTTCGGGCTCCGCCCCCGCAGCCTCTGGCTGTTCGCAGTCCAACCTTACGCCCCGCCTTGAGCTTTCCTAGGGGTGACACGCCCCATCATTTGCCCCAGATGTCCCCCCTAGGGGCCCCTCTGGGAGGGATGGCATAATCAGCCAGCCGTCCTGGCCTTGGATGCGGCTGAGCAGGGGAGACTACAACTCCCAGAGGTCTCAGGGCTACAGCTCTCCTGTCTGGCCTGGACTCTTTAGTTAGTGACAAATCGGTCGGCCAATGGCTTCAAGAAGCTGAACCCAGTCTCAGTATCAGAGACCAATCGCGGGGCGGTTGGAGGGATGTTTCCTATTTTGAGGCATCCACTCAGGAAAAAAAATGGAATTGAAAGGAAAAATGTTTCAACCCAGCTTTCAGTCTAAAAAAGGAGAGACTGCTTTCTTTTCTTTTAAAAAGAGATCTATGATCTAGTTTTCCTGATCTAACTTCCAATATTCTGTATGTTCTGTCATTTGCGGACAATATTTCCTGGTTTCAGATTGTCGATGTTATTGTTGGGAAAGACGAAAAAGGCAGAAAGATCCCAGAATATCTGATCCATTTTAATGGTTGGAACAGAAGGTGAGTGTACTTGTTAAACGGGATTGAAAATTGATCATCTTTGCTGCACAAGAACATTGCAAACTTATTTAAGTTATAGAAACACTTGTAGAAAAGCTTCACTTCCTGTTTCTGCTTTTTTATCAAATCTCGCCTATTCTTTAGAATGATTACTTTAAGTCAATTATATTTGGTAGAAACCCTAGTTGTTTCTGTGTCTGTGTGAGTTCCTTTTTCAGTTTATTTGCATCTTTTTGTGATTTTAAAATGTTTAAATAGTTTTCTAAAACATCAGTACTTCTGGGACACTTCTGTTTCTGTGAGGTGCTTTTAGTAGTTGTTTTGTATCAAACGAAAACACTGAATTTTACATGCTTTTCCTTTTTTTGTTTGATTAGCTGGGATAGATGGGCAGCTGAAGATCATGTCCTTCGTGACACCGATGAAAATCGGAGATTACAGCGTAAATTGGCAAGAAAAGCTGTAGCTCGCCTGTAAGAATACAAAAATCATGACATAAATGTTATTCAATGTGTTTTCTCTTAGTGTTTAGAACTTTTAAAATGGAAAAGTAAAAATATGCCAAACTTGGTTTATTAATAATTATATATATTTAAAGTGTGTTCGTGAAGAATTGCTCTTGTATTCTAAATGCTGTGTTTTCAGTGAGGTTACTATTATAATCTTCTGAAGTGGAGATTAACATTTATGTTCTAGGATTTAATGATTTTTAGGTCCTTAGAGAATCACTGTTGTTATATCTTGTTTGTGCTTCAAGACTCATATCAGTCAGCATCAAAATTTATTCCAGTTGTGTGTATTTTCTTTCAGGAGAAGCACAGGAAGAAAGAAGAAGCGCTGCAGGTTGCCTGGTGTTGACTCTGTCTTAAAAAGCCTCCCTGTTGAAGAAAAAGATGAAAATGATGAAAACTGTGAGTGGCTTGACTTCATTTTCTCTGGCTAAAAACTTTTACCTAGTCTTTTTATACCACAGGATTGAGGGGTAGGAGTCATTGCAATTATAGACAAGGAAACATTTTAAGCTCATTACATACAACATGTGCCCCTTTTGTTTTTAACAATTAAAGTAGCGGTCGGTTAGTCCATAATATCTCATCAGTCTTGCTCATGGCCACTGCCTTTTCAGCCAGTGTCTTTATTTGTACTAACCCCTCATGTTGTCTTCTTGGCACTTCCTGAGCCTTGGCCCCAGTTATGAATGCAACAGAGAATCGTAGAATCCTAGGTGACTAAACACTTTCAGATCGTTAACTTGTGTGGGTTTTGCTTCATTGAAATTGGTGTTATATTTGTCATAACAAATTTCTATTCTGAAAGGTACAGTATTTATGTTCAGCATTTAAAATATATGCAGGACTACAGTTAATTATTGCCAATAGTAGGACACATGCTCCACCTTCAAGAATTATAATTGTAAAGGTAAGGGAAGTATATGATGCCGGTTTGCCTGATAGTTTTTGTTTTCCCTAGCAATAAGCAGTTCCTCTGATGACAGTAGTGAAGAAAAGGATGAAGAAATAAGTGAAGAAAGTGATATTGAAGAAAAGACGGAAGTGGTATAAAGTTTCTATTGTAAAAATGCTGTGTTTGGCATATACTTAGTGGTAAAATTATGTGATAGAATTCTTCAGTTGCAGATCATTTTGTAAAAATGCATTGTTTTAACCAGATATTGTAAAGTTGCACTTGATCTTTAAGGGAAAATAATCCTTATTTATATTTATAGTCACTGTATGAATCTCTTGGTAGCTCTTTTTACCCATAAAGTGTTTTCACAAATCATAGTTACCTCTTTCTTTCTATTGAGGCCATGAGCTTTATTTTTATAGTGTTGATTAGTTTTTAAATCTTGTGTATCAGACTTTGGCATCTTCTGCCTGCCTTCGAAGTTAACATAAGTATCACTGGCAAACTTAAAAGGGGGAGAAGCAAAATTAGCATTGGTAACATAGGTTAGTGCCCTAAAACACATTAACTTTTGGCCTTTAATGTACTTTTCTCTAGGACATGTGGCATTCTGGTATGAGTGTTGAGGATTAACGGGGTTTGTTTCATAGTAGGCTCTCCTTTGTTAGTCTTCCTTTGGATATAAACTCTCTTACTGTTACGAGTAGTTAAAAATGAAATTGTGATATTGCAGAAGGAAGAACCGGAGCTGCACACAAAAAGGGAAATGGAAGAAAGAACGATAACTATAGAAATCCCTGAAGTTCTGAAAAAGAAGCTTGAGGATGATTGTTACTATATCAACAGGAGGAAACGGGTATGCAGGGAGAATACATAAAACATGGGTTTGTAATAGAGCTTTCATTTAGCCATATTTTACAGTCGCAGACTCAAACAATTAAGAATCTTGTAAGAATGAAATTCATATTTTAAGTTTTGTACTGAGTTAGGTTTTTAAAGTTCTCTGATGGTACTGCTCTGCTGCTGATTGAATTAAGGCATGCACAGTCTTTCCCAGCGTTGGCTGTCCATTAGAATCCTCTAGGGAGCTTTGTCAAACTCCTTATGCCTGGACTTCATTCAGGAGGTTAAGACACGGGACACCTGGGTGACTCAGTCAGTTAAGCATCCTACTCTTGGGTTTTAGCTCAGGTCTTGATCTCGGGGTCGTGAGATCAAGACCCACATTGGGTTCTGCACTCAGTGGGGAGTCTGCTTTGGATTCTCTCACTCCCTCTCCCTCTGTTCCTTCCGCCGCTCCCACCTCACATATGCACATGGATGCTATCTCAAATATTTTAAAGAGAGGTTAAGACATAATTGAGCTGTCATGGAGGCTGACTGTGGACATAGTCTCCCCAGGTGGCTGTAATTGATCATTAAGATGTGAATCACTGCTTACATTTATTTTTAAAATTTATACTGTATTCTTCGTGGGTAATGATTAGTAGAAGCAGTCATAGAGCTTCAAGGCATATTTATTTAAAAGATTCTCAAACAGAATTGGCTTTATTTTTGAGTTAAAAAATTTATATAGACAAGAGCACTGTTTCTTGGAATATATGGTTTATATAATGAGTTGCATGCATCAGATGTCTGTTTTTTTATTAACAGTTAGTGAAACTTCCATGCCAGACCAACATCATAACTATTTTGGAATCCTACGTGAAGCATTTTGCTATCAATGCAGCCTTTTCAGCCAATGAGAGGCCTCGTCACCATCATGCTATGCCACATGCCAATATGAATGTGCACTATATCCCAGCAGAAAAGAAGTGAGTAGTTGGCGGGGGGGGGGGGGGGGATTGATGCCTCAGTGACTCTCTGTGTATTAGAGAAGTGACTTCCATTTAGAACAGGTGACACTCTATTTCTGTAATTTGGAGTTCATTTAATATATCACTCAACTTATTCATTTAATAACATTTAATACCAAAATACTGTCCCTTTTTCGAAATGCTCAATCTGGTCTGGATATATTGAGTATGCACTGCCTCAACACCAAGACCAGTTTTTTTCAGTGTTATAATATAGGGAGATAACTCTTTGTCCTTGAAGCACCAGAATGGGCAAAGAAAATTTTATCAAAGCTTGTTTACAAATAGGTTTTTATTCAGGCAGGATAATCGTGTTCATAGCCTGCCTTGTGCATGTGACCCAGCTGGATTAGAGTCAGACAGGCAGATTGTTTGATTTGAAACAAGTATTAGGATTAGTTCATCAGGTCTACCCCCTTCAGGCTCCCAGTAATTGGGGCCTGTCCACCTTCTGCAGCACAGGCTGCTCGGGCTCCTCGTGTTCAGTGCAATAAGTTCAAACTACTGGTGTGTTTTTTTCACTTTATATCATAGATCAATGTTTCCATTTAATTTTTTGTTGGCAGCATCTACAAACTCATTGTATTCTTTATAAGTGTAAGTATAATACATAGCGTTTAAGCTTTAAACTCTGCCTTATTAAAAACGTGTAACTTCATTATGACATTTCGGAGAATATTTACTGCATCTCTAATCTTTTCTTACTCTCCTAGTGTTGACCTTTGTAAGGAGATGGTGGATGGATTAAGAATAACCTTTGATTACACGCTCCCACTGGTTTTACTCTATCCATATGAACAAGTTCAGTATAAAAAGGTGACTTCGTCCAAGTTTTTTCTTCCAATTAAGGAAAGTGCCACAAACACTAACAGGTAAGTTAGACAGTCTGCAGTTTGACTATCAGATGTCAGCAACCGAATAGTTGACTCTGTCTTTGAAGATTTCCATCTAATGCTGTGGGGCCAACAGATTTGGAGGAGGAGATTGAAAAGTGGAGTTTTTCCCTGGGTAAGCTAAGTCATCATTCACTTTCAAATGGCTCTAAAAGATTTTACCAAGTGAAGATTCCAGTGTGAGAACTTGGTTTGATTTTGAGCAGCTAACCTGTCTTTCCAAAGGCAAATGGAATGAAGAAGGCACAGGCTGAGAAGGGTAGAAGATTTGCGTTTGAATTTAGCTCCTTCACTTACTGGTTGTGTGACTTGAGGAGATACCTTCTGAACCTCTTCCTTTTGCCTCTGCACAATGGAAAGAACAGCTGCCTCCTTGGGTAGTTATTAAATGAGAAAGTTCACAAAGGGCTGGCAACCTTTTGCCTTCAACTAAAGATTAGTTCCTTTCCTGCTCTGCTGTGTCACTACTTTCTTTCCTCGGTCACCAAGCATGCCCAAATCTCTATTGTTTGGTTGGGGGAGGAGGGGCAGAAATTCCAACCTCAAGTCTATACCTTCACCTCTATAAGCTGCTTCCCTATCTTCCTGTGCCTCTCTTCCTGAGAATGGCCTGTTCTCGTGATTTCCACTTCTTCTTCTGCTCTTGCCTACTTTATGCTCTGCCTTTGTCTACCAACTGCCCCTGCTAACTCTACTCCCCAAGACAGGGTACTAACAACTTTCCACTTGTCACACACCATGCTCTGCTTTGGCCATCTTTCCCCACCATCCCCTTCTTCCTTCCCTTCATGGCTCCTTGCTCCTGGTTCTCTGTCTGCCTCATGATCATCTCTTAGCCTGCCTGCCTGCCTCTCCCATTGGTTTCACCCTATGTGAGAGGCGTGTGCAACTCACTGGGGACCTGTGTTGATGTTCCCCTGCCCTACTCCAAATCTCCAGGTTGCCAGTGTCCAGGGTGGACTGTGTGTTCCACAAAGCTTGGCAGATGCTTGTGGCTTTTCTTTCTATTCTTGTGAGTAGTTACAATGTGGTGAGATAACATGGTATTCTTACTCTCTTTATTAAAAAAATAAACTTTTATTGAAGTATAGTTGACACAATGTTACGTTACCTTCAGATGCAGGACACAGTGATTGCATTCTCTATGTTATGCTATGCTGCTCACCACACGTGTAGCTACCATAGTAATCCTATTCTCTTGACCAGGGTTTCTCAACCTTAGCCCTATTGATATTTTGAACGAGATCATTCTTTGTGGTGGAGGGTCCTGGGCATTGTAGGTTGTTGGGCAGTAGCCCTGGCCTCTACCTGCTAGATGCCAGTAGCACTTTGCCAGTTGTGACAAGCAAAACAGCACGGTCTCCAGATAAGTGCCACTGTCCCTGGTAGGGCAAAATGACTCCCAATTGAGAACCATTGCTCTAAGACAAATACAAAAGGGGCATCACAATCTTTAATGCCAGCATGCCTTGCAGAGTTATCAAGAGGATTTTAAATGATCGAATATGTTTGGTTACTCTTTAAGAAAACACTTGTTTTGCCACATTCGAAAGTAAAAGTTTGTAATTCTCCTGGAGTGGAGTCCAGAGTGTTTTCTCTTCTGTCTGAAGGAGGACATTTAAGAACTGCTCCAGGTTTTGCAGAGATTCTGTGGGCCAGGTGTGTGTGTGTGAGAGAGAAAGAGAGAGAGAGAGAGAGTATGAGAGAGAGAGTGAGAGATGCTCTCTCCTCTTCTTCCGTAGGAACCAAGAGGAGCTCTCTCCAAGCCCACCTTTGTTGAATCCATCCACGCCGCAGTCCACGGAGAGTCAGCCCACCACAGGTGAGCCAGCCACCCCCAAAAGGCGCAAAGCTGAACCGGAAGCCTTGCAGTCTCTGAGGCGCTCGACACGGCACTCTGCCAACTGTGACAGGCTGTCTGAGAGCAGCGCCTCGCCTCAGCCCAAGCGCCGGCAGCAGGACACGTCCGCCAGCATGCCAAAGCTGTTCCTGCACCTGGAAAAAAGTAGGTCCATTCTCCGGTGTGGGAAAGCCATTCACTCTCTGCGTGGCCTGTGCCAAGTCAGCTGCTCTCCCGACGGGAGTCCAGCTAACAAGAGAGGCTAGGAGAGGAATGGGCATGGATGCAGAGTCACACCCAGATTCACCCACTCAGCTGTGCGAAATCCACTGAGGAGTTTGGCTCTAACCAAGGCTCACCAGGTACTTTGCCTATGGCACGGAGAGAGGAGTCACCACACCTTCAGCTCTGCAGTTGGATGCTAGGCTGGTTTAGCTGTGTCTCGTGGGTCTGGTAGCAGTAGCTCCCCATTCCCTCCCCCCAGCCCTAATCTATCCTGCTAGGCAACCACTAGTTACTTCCTGTCCCTATGGATTTTGCCTCTTCTAGGCATCAGTTCCTGTCAGTCGAACTACACAGTAAGTGACCTTTTGTCTGTGGCTTTTTTCACTTAGCATAATGTTTTCAAGGTTCATCATGTTGTAGCATATATCAGTACTTGTTTCCTGTTTTTTCCCCCCAAATAATTCAGGTACTGTTTTTTATGATAGGAACGTATCATATATGATTGTTAAAGATTAATAATTTCTTTACTGTAACAGTCATCCGGCAGTCTAATTCAGTTGCTCTGTGATTTACAAGTGAATAATTAACATCTTTTCCTTTTGAAGAGACACCTGTGCATAGCAGATCATCCTCACCAGTTCCTCTGACCCCTAGCAAGGAAGGGAGTGCAGTGTTTGCTGGCTTTGAAGGCAGAAGAACTAATGAAATAAATGAGGTAAAGCATTACTGTTGCTGTTCATCCCCAGTGAGTCCTTCCTTCTATGGTGCTTAAGTCCTGTGAGCGGAAATCCGGTTTCCTTAGAAACACTCTGTTGCTCTTGCTGTGGATATTAACAAAATGCTTCATATGGTGATGTTTAATATTGGTTTTGATTTCTAAAATGAGAAAGTCGCTAGGATTCCAGCCCTGTGCTTATGGTCATCTTTTAAATAAGCACAAGTATTGAAATATATGAGTATTTTCATTTTATGCATTTTATGCACGCTTGTTCTACAGGGGTCCAGAGAATAAATATTTTAAGCCTTGCGGGCCAAACCGTCTCCTTCAAGACTACCCAATTCCAAAAGCATCCATAAACACTATGTAAATGAATGGGCATACTGTGTTCCAATAAAACTTTATTTATGGACACTGAAATTTGAATATCATAATTTTCGTGTTATGAAATATGGTTCTTCTTTTGGGTTTTCCCAACTATTTAAAAATATAAAATTCATTGTTATTAGTAGTACTAGTAGCCATCCCTTTGAGGGCATGCTATATGTCAGCATTGTGCCAGGAACTTGACCTAAATCACCTCAGATTTTCCAGAACAACCTTGCCACCAGGTTTCCATTTTACAAGTGGGGAAACTTTTCATTTTAAAAATTCTGTTTTGGGGGCGCCTAGGTGGCTCAGTTAAGCGTCTGCCTTCAGCTCAGGTCATGATCCCAGGGTCCTGGGATGGAGCCCCACATCGGGCTCCCTGCTCAGCGGGGAGTCTGCTTCTCCCTCTCCCTCTGCTGCTCCCCCTGCTTGTGCTCTCTCTGTCAAATAAATAAATAAAATCTTTTAAAATAAATAAAAATAAAAATTTTGTTTTTGGGGTGCCTACGTGGCTCAGTCGTAAAGTGTCTGCCTTCGGCTCGGGTCATGGTCCCAGGGTCCTGGGATTGAGCCCAGAGTGGGGCTCTCTGCTCAGCGGGGAGCCTGCTTCTCCCTCTCCCTCTGCCTGCCGCTCCTCCTGTTTGTGCTTGCTCTCTCTCTGTCAGATAAATAAAGTCTTTAAAAAAAATGCTGTTTTTAAGGCTAGTTAATTGATGTGTAGGTAGTGAGTGTTTTGGAGGCTCAGGAGATATCTTGGTCTACTGGGATATTCTATGAATCTCACCTAGGAGGTAGGATTTCCCTGTTTCTGTGCATAGGGGAACTAGCTTTACTAGGGAGAGAGAACATTTAATGGTGAGAGTTGGCAAACTTTTTCTGTAAAGGGTCAGATTGCAAATATTTTCAGGGTTGTGTACTATACAGTCTCTTTCGAGATTATCCAACTCTGCTGTTGGCATGAGAGCTATTCATAAATGAATGGGTGTGGCTCTATGCCCGCAAAATTTATTCATGCACACTAGTAATTGAATTTCATATGATTTTCATGTCATGAAATATTTATTCATGTGATTTTATTAACCATTTAAAAATATGACAATCATTTTCAGCACAAGGGGGTTGGGCTGGATTTGGCAGAAGGCCTTAGTTGGCTGACCCCGATAGAAAAGCTGGAAAACTTAATTTGTTTTACAATGACAATGAGGGAAAGTCAGGAAATTCCTATTACAGCAGTCCCTAGGGTCCTGTTTTTCAGACAAGGCCCTGCAGGTGTTATTAAGGGGAGTCCTGTTTCTTTTAAAAGGGACATGAATATTCAGGCAAGGCCATTCCCACTCAGGTTGGCAGTGCGAGGCCACCATCTAGTGGTTAGAGATACAGCTGCACAGCTGCAAGCTCTAGTAGAATTGGATTTCTAGTAAGACAGGCTCTCAACAGTGACTCTCAAACCAAACAGGAGACCTTAGGGAATTCCCACCTTTGTGAGTGCCTCTGTCTCTATGTGTTTTAACAAAAGCTCTGCATCCAAATCACCTGAGGCTCTCTGTTCACTGACCTACTGCATCAGGGTAGGGTCTGGATGTACACATTACGATTCACAGGTGGTTGTCTATATACCCCAGTTGAGAATCCCTCTGCTAGAAACCTGTTTTCCCCCATGAAATTTATCTTTGGTAAATAGAAGGTGATAATACTGCATTGAAATGCAGAGTTGAATAAGTGAGGTAGGCTGGCCTACTAACTAGCCAAATGACCAGATTTTGCAACGTTGTGTGTGTCATGGTTCCAATTATTGCAGATTCTCCTATGTTAACTTCAAGTATCACTGTCAAAACAGTTGCCAAGCTTCAGTTGTGTGCACCACAGGCTGAGGTGCTGGGCGTGGAATAAAGATGCTGAAACCAAATCCTTGCCTTCAGTGATCTATACCACAGATGGGTGGGGTAGGTGAGGCCAGGGCTGAAGCTGGGACTTCCAGCATGGAGGCATACAGAACCATGGTGAGACTTACTCGCTTCTACAATTTCATTGTGTTAAATTGAATACATCAGCTTTTCTGGGGTGGTTTTGGCATCCTTCTGCCTTGTCTTACAGAGGATTTTCTTTGGCCCTACTATATTTCCAGATTAAACTTGACTGATCCCAAAAGGCAAAGCAGCATCTCAGTAAAATAGTCTTATAATTTGCTGAAGTATTTCTGTGGAGGCTCATCAGAGAGCTTTTAAATACAACTCTGACTTTAACAAAAGCCTGAAATCCACCCACAGTTCTGAAATTTAGAAAGAAGGAAAAGAAATCGGTTACCAAGGTTGAAGTCTATTTTCACTTGATTCAATGGTTCAGATTAGTTTCCAAAGTGAATCAAATATATCAGGAAATTAGGGAATCTTAAAACAATGGTAATATTACTCACAACATGTTTAGGCTACTTTTTACTAATATATTCTCTATTATAGTATGATTTCCTATAAAGGAAAAGGTACAAAATGACCAAAACAGTTAAGCTAATTTATAGGTAATAGCTGTTGAGAATTGGGAAATCAAATATTTCCTTAATCTTACTTTAGTCTCCCTTCCCCCTACACACACATTTTATTTTTTTAAGATTTTATTTATTTGACAGAGAAACAGCGAGAGAGGGAACATAAGCAGGGGGAGTGGGAGAGGGAGAAGCAGGCTTCCCCCTGAGCAGGGAGCTTGACGCGGGGTTCAATCCCAGGACCCTGGGATCGTGACCTGAGCCGAAGGCAGCCGCTTAGCTGACTGAGCCACCCAGGCGCCCCTATTGTTATAACTTTTAAGGGATGAGAAGTATCTCCATGTTGCCAAGGAAGGTGGATCCTCACGTGATTTAAAAGGCAAAAATGTTTTGAAAAAATTATAGGAAACTATTAGATATATGCTAATAATCAATATGGAAAATGCATACCTTTATCCTCCCAAACTGCCTAAATCATAATTTCACCAATAAGAAATGGACATTTAACATTTTGGTATATACTTCTTGGTAGTTCTGTGTATTTACATAATAATTATACACATTATATTGTGTATTTTTTCCAAGCCATATTGAACTTGGGTATTTTGTAGCTTGATCCTTTTCAACATAATGCATTATACTCCTATATGCCAAGATCATGCCCTTAAAAAACTTCATGGGGAAGTTAGAGGGATGGCTTTCAAAATTCCACATTGGTTTGTTGTTACTGTTTACTCCCATTTTCTGGCCCAGCTGTGAAGCAACTCCTAAGTTGCTAGAAGGACAGGAAGCTTGGGAGTGAGAATGTGACACTCAATTTGAGTCGAGAACCTCAAAGCATGTGTATTTCTGCTGGGATTCCAGATTTTGAGATCTCTTGATAACAGTGGTAAGCATGAATTGAATGATTTGTTATTATGTCTTTTCTCAGGTCCTCTCCTGGAAACTTGTACCTGACAGTTACCCCCCAGGTGACCAGCCACCTCCACCCTCTTACATTTATGGGGCACAACACTTGCTACGATTGTTTGGTAAGAAATCCTGGTCCCTGGGCGCCTGGGTGGCTCAGTTGGTTAAGCGACTGCCTTCAGCTCAGGTCATGATCCTGGAGTCCCGGGATCGAGTCCCGCATCAGGCTCCCTGCTCAGCAGGGAGTCTGCTTCTCCCTCTGACCCTCCCCCCTCTCATGTACTCGCTCTCTCTCATTCTCTCTCTCTCAAATAAATAAATAAAATCTTTAAAAAAAAAAAAAGAAAAGAAATCCTGGTCCCTGCTTTCTTCTGCCTTCCCCCACCCTTTCCCCTCCACTTTGGGGTTTTTTTTAATCTTTTTTTTTTTTTTAGTAATCTCTACACCCAGTGTGGGGCTTGAACTTATGACCCTGAGATCAAAAGTCGCATGCTTTTCCGACGGAGCCAGCCAGGCACCCCTCCACTTTGGTTTTTACACCCTTGT
This sequence comes from Mirounga angustirostris, assembly GCF_029215605.1. Lineage (NCBI taxonomy): Eukaryota > Metazoa > Chordata > Mammalia > Carnivora > Phocidae > Mirounga > Mirounga angustirostris. The sequence continues at coordinate 8,498,496 of NW_026991719.1, forward strand.
TAGTTTATGTACATCTCGTGGTAATTTTGAGGGTCTAAGAAAAATCACTGAAGAATGACCTCTTAAAAAAAGGCACTGAATGAATCTTAAATTTCATAAAAATTGTGTTTATAGCATTTGTACCACTGTACTGTGTTCAGTAAGAGTTTTTGGGTTTTTTTGATGCTGTAGATGTTAATTTCAGTTTAAATAGGATAAATAGGACCCTCAGTGTGTCCTGCTCATTGCCAGAGTCTGCCAATTGTAAATGGTTCCGGTTTTATTTTTAATGCAGTGAAACTTCCAGAAATCCTTGGAAAGATGTCCTTTTCTGAGAAGAATCTGAAGGCTTTACTGAAGCACTTTGATCTCTTTCTTAGGTATTTAAATTTGTTTGTAAAAACTTATCTCTGCTGCCTTATATACGACTTTCCTGAACTCCTCCATAATAGATGTGGAAACTAGTTCTGTGGTATTTTAAATAGTCGCAGTATTAGCTAAGTATGATTGATTCTAACTATAATCATCACATCAGGGGTTTTTGGCTGTTTCTTTTTTCTGTAATTTATTGTGTAGAGATAAAATTTTTTGTGTCACTAGAAGAATCCAGTTGGGTAACTGTGAATAGAAAATTTTTTACAGTAGAAGTGATGAGATTGATAATAATTTAGTTTAAATTTTTTATTTAGAAGTACCTTATATTAGACTTTTCTTTGTTGCATATGCATACACTAACCTAAATATTAGCATTTACAGGTTGAATTTTTGTGTTTAGAGTTAAGATAAATGACCAATACATGCTGACAGTTTGTAAACTCAGAGAAAGGTATTGTTTTCTTCATCCGACAGAGCCAGTCATTATATCTTAGGATCATTTGCCCTGAGGCTCTGCCCCCTACTCCTTGCACCATGCTGTGGGCCCCAGACTCACTTGTGCCGGTGGCCCAGCTCTCTCCCACCCAGATGTCTATTGACCAGTTCCTCTGCTTGGTGTTCAAGGCTGCTCATCACACTGCCTTACCCAGCTCATCTATCTGCCTGATCTTATTTCTTTTCTGTGAGGGGGTACCTCTTCCTTGTTGTCAGGCTCCAACCTGCAAGAATTAAACAAGTAGGATTCATCAGTGTGGAAAGTATTCCAGGCAGAGAAATAGGTTTTCGGAGTTTTTAAAGGATATTTTTATGTAGACATTTTGAGTAAAGCGTCCGTGAGTGAAATGAGACTTTATTACATGTTATTAGAAACAATTATGAAAAATACACTCTTCCCTTCCAACCTCCCCCTCAAACACACAATTCTATTTGGCATAAAGACTGTGTAGGCCAAAATCAAATAATGCCAATAAAATATGAAGAATAGCTGCAAGTTATAGCATAGGAAAGCCTGCTGATTTTGAGGTATGCCCAATACAAAATAGAAATTAGGGTTTTAAGAATTAACTTAGAAAGATTTACAAATATAGGAATTGGTTTTGAAAATGTATCCAAAACGTCAACTAGAGAATCGGTGGACTCAATAATCACCTTAAGAATGGCACGGTCCAAAGAAGAAAGAGTTAACTATCTAATGAATTTGACTCCGTTTTTACTAAAGAAGGTATTGGGTTTATCCTTACATTTTTAGGAATTTGCACAGGTGGAAAGAGGCTGGAGAAACAAGCATGAAACTAATTAGCTTTGTGGTTGATATGGCCCATGTGAGAATGTTTAAGCCCCACTGTGGTGAAATCTTTGACACTTAAGATACAAGATAGCATCTGCATAATGTGAACTTTTGAATGACTGGCCTCATTATAATGGTGCCATCATCAGACATAAGTCAGCCTTGTTTATGAGTTTTGCTACTATAAGCTGGAACTGTAACACCTTTTGGAATGGCAAATTAGGACCCAAATGGCAATACTCTTTACTATTTATACTATTCAATTTTGGTTTAGCTTAGCCTGCAGAAAGTATTGGGAATTTCTCAAGTGACATTTGTTGAGTTTATAGCTTTTTTTAAAAAAAAATATTTTATTTATTTATTGGAGAGAGAGCGTGAGCATGAGCAGGGGGAAGGGCAGAGGGAGAAGCAGGCTCCCCACTGAGCAGGGAGCCCGACACAGGACTGTATGGATCATGACCTGAACCGAAGGCAAACGCTTAACTGACTGAGCCACCCGGGTGCCCCGAGTTTATAGTTTTTTATAGTTTTATTTTTTTAATACTTTATTTATTTGACAGAGAGCACAAGCAGGGGGAATGGCAGGTAGAGGGAGAGGGAGAAGCAGGCTTTCCGCCAGAGCAGGGAGCCCGATGGAGGGCTTGATCCCAGGACCCTGGAATCATGACCTGAGCTGAAGGCAGACGCTTAACCAACTGAACTACCCAGGCGCCCCAATATCGGTTTTATAACAGGAAAATGCAGTACTCGTCAGAGCCAGTTTTTTGGGTTTTTTTTTCAGTGTTTGTATAATGAAGCCTGCCACCTAGTGGAGTTTAGGTTCTATTCTCTTTGTACACTTGATAGTGAAAGGATCCCATTGAAATGGTAATTAATGTAGAAGCCAGATATACGTAGAAATCAAGGTTATATTCAATTTTTTTTCCTTTGGAATACCAAAAAAAAGGTGAAATGTTCGAATGGTTGCAAGTTAAAATTTTGCTTGCTTGTGTTGAGTCCTCACTGTAAAGATCATCAGGGCCATTTTCTTCTTTTCCCAGGTTTTTGGCAGAATATCATGATGACTTCTTTCCAGAGTCGGCCTATGTTGCTGCCTGTGAGGCGCACTATAGCACCAAGAACCCCAGGGCGATTTATTGAAGTTTTGATGGTTCTAGAAGAACAGCTTCTCTGTCTAGCTCTGTGCTCTAGGTTCCCAATGAAGATCTAGGGAGATAGGGGACCTTCTTTACAGAGCTGACATGACACCCACCCCCCTGGGGGCTCTGGCAGAGGTGGGCCCATTTGTTTGAGTTACTTACATACTGTAGTTATTTCTGTTAAGATTTACTTCCTAGGTGCCTGACCAGCCTCCAGCATGAGACCCTTGCCACTGTTCATGTCATCTGTGACAGCAGGAAAAGAACAGCTGTGTTCACAGTGAAGCGTTAATGAGAGCATGTGTAGGTCAGGCTGTTTCAGTAGCTGTTGGAATTAATTCGTTAGCAATAACCACGTTTTTTAGTTATTTGTTAGCATTAAGCAAAATTGTTTTCCAAACTGTTTTCATTCTTGTGATGAGGCTCAACGAGTCTGTCCAACAAATTTTAGTTTTGCTTGGAAATCACAAAGTAGTCCCAAAATATTTTAGAGGGAATTGATATCGATGGCAAAAGAAAATTTGCAGTCACACATTTGCTTGTTACAGTTCCTTTTCTCCAAAACCTTATTTTTGGTAATCTAAATAAAGTGTTGCCTCTCTTGTTTGAGATTTTACAGCTATACTTTGTTGTGTAATGTTATGGTTCCCTTTCTGTAAAACCTTATTTTTGGTGATCTAAATAAAGTGTTGCCCATCTTGTTGCAAAGAACCAGGAGTTTTCACTCTGGCCTTGTCCTCTTCGTTGCAAAGGAACAGTGAGGTAATCTCTTGACATAACTTTTTGTTTTATTTTGTTTTGCTTTTGTGCCTTTTTTTGCTAAGGCCTTTTGTTTTCTGTCCCTCTTTGATTTTGGCCCACTTGGTGGCTTGACCAGAAGAAGGTGGCTACTGGGAGTCAGCGTAGTTTTTTGCTGTCTTGCTCCTGCCCTCTGAGGTGGTCTGGGGCCAACACATTTATCCTCGTCCACCATTGCCAGCTGATGGTCTCTGCAGTCACCCTTCTAATCCTCGTTTTAGTCTCTCATGTGCCCCCCTCTCCCCCAGGATGCTTAAAAGGAAAACATTAACGTGATGAATGTGATACTTAACTGCAAGGTTTGGCAGTTTAGGAAAAAAACAGCTTGAAAAATGACAAGAGGAGGATAACATAATAATTTTTATGAAAATGGCCTAGACATTTAAGAAAGTTGTAACTCAATTAAAGGGATCCCAGTACCGTACAAGCCTTGACTATATAGCACCTGCCTTTTCTTGTAGCTCAGTTCAGTTGACCTTAACTTCCAAAGGCCATTGGTCATGAATGACAAAGGCCACAGGGGATTTTTTAAAAATCTAAAATGGTTCAATGGTTCCATCAAAGAGACTTCTGCATATACTGACTAGTGAGATTCAGAACCTGTAAATCAAAGTAGACATCATCTTAGTGTGGTTAGTAGCTAAGTAAGACTCAGGTTTTGGGTGTCTAATCAGGAATAGCACTGAGTTCATACTATGTTTCATTTCCATTTGGTTTATGCAGTGCCTCTTTAATTAAATCTGGTGCACCTGCAGTGTGCTCTGAATTGCTGAAAAAGTTTAATCAGTAATTATTCATGGCCTGGAAAAGAAAAAAGAAAAAAATTTCCCTTACAAGAATCTCCTTGTTTAACGTCTCCAGTGAAATGAACACAGACCATCTCTGGGAACATTTATACAGTTGTATACCTTGAGTTTACAATTCATTCATTTTCTAATGAAAAGTTTTCTTCCGACAAGGCATTTCCTAATCATAACTTCCTTTAAGCTAATTATTTGCAGCTTAGGTTGATTTAAAGAACTTCAAAATATCCCTTTATTATATATCATTAATCATTTTTCAAATACTCAGTTAAAAATATGATTTAAATGTCTAGACCATTCTTCTAAAAATTCTATGTTATCTTCCTCTTGTCAATTTTTAAATTGTTATTTTCCTACACTGCCAAACCTTGCAGTTAAGTGTCACATTTATCATGTTAATGTTTTCCTTTTAAGTCCTTTAAAGGTATATTGAAAATAATATTTCAGTAATTTGTATATCAGGTCCTTGTACTAGGACTTTGAAAACAACATTTGAGAACCAAAAAAACCACTTCTGTCTGAACAAAAGTAGATTTATAAATCATTCCGTAATGCCTGGGTGACTCAGTCGTTAAGCGTCTACCTTCGGCTCAGGTCAGGATTCCAGGTCCTGGGATCGAGCTCTGCATCGGACTCCCTGCTCCTCGGGAAGCCTGCTTCCCCCTCTCCTACTCCCCCTGCCTGTATTCCCTCTTGCTATGTCTCTCTCTGTCAAATAAATAAATAAAATTAAAAAAAAATCATTCCGTAGTACAGTGCGCACAAAAAAAGCAAAAGAAAAATTTATTGAGGTGCCTGGCTGGCTCAGTCAGCGCATGCGACTCTTAAGAGTCATGAGTTCAAGTCCCATGTTGGGTGTGGAGTCTACTTAAAAAAAATTTGGGGGGTACCTGGGTGACTCAGTTGTTGAGCGTCTGCCTTCAGCTCCAGTCATGATCCCAGAGTCCTGGGATAGAGCCCTGCATCGGGCTCCCTGCTTGGCGGGAGGCCTGCTTCTCCCTCTCCCACTCCTGCTGCTTGTGTTCCTGCTCTTGCTTTGTCTCTGTCAAATAAATAAAATCTTTTAAAAAAATTAAAAGAATTATTTAGCAATTTATGAGAGTTGACATCTGTCACTAGATTTTATTAACTCTGTAATAATGTCTGTCTTAACTGTAATTTGAGGAAGTACAGTTACCCTGTTTTTCCATTGTTCTAATAACTCAGTGGCCTCTGCCCTTTAATATTTAGCTTGTCAACAGTAAGTTTATCTGAACATTTATTAACAACCACCTACTGTGGTGCAAAAACTGCTAGGTATTGGAAAGATAAGGATGAATAAGGTATGATCCTTGGTGTGGAATGCACTTAAGATTGATTCTTCCTTAAGTTCTATATTAAGGAATTGTGTTATTTTAACCAGTTCTTAATTGTAAAAAGTATAAGGTAATCATAAATGGCAACATTTTCCAAAATTAACATTCCCGTTGTCCAAGAAAGAAGGGATAGTTCTACTGTTAATTGATGCATGGATGTCAGTTTAGGTAAGTTTAAGTTTTTGCTAGTTGAAAAATCTGGCAAGATTTTAAGGGACTCTATATCCATTGGGGAAGGGAGTTTGAACAGATTAAAATTAAAAGCAGTAATTTGGGGAAATCATGTTTACTTCAAAATGAGATAAGACTCCTCAATAAACCAATTAAATCTTTTTTTAAGCAATGCAATTGGAGAGACACCCTTTTGTTCTAATTCTGTTTGTCTTATTCTTGTGCCAAATTCTTCCTGATGCTCCTCTGGGACAAATCATTAGTACATATTTAAGTTAATTGAGTTGTGTTGTTTTTACCTAGTTCCAGTAAAAAGATAATTCTGCTTTCTGCCTCTCTATTCCCTGGAATACATCTAAACTCCAAGTGAATTTGTAAATGGCCATTGCTTTGCTTTAGCTTTTCCTCTGATTGATGAGCAGAATGTAAGTCCCCTGTGAATGTCCACAAGGCCTGGGATGAGGTGCTTAGCCAGCTCCTCTCTGCACATTGATGCTCTCTGGAGCAGCTATTGGGACCCTAGCCCAGACCATCCTCTCAAGATTATACATGTTGCCGATGTGCCTCATGCATTGAAAGCCTACATGTTATCTCTGTCCTCACACACCAAGGACTACAATTAGTATCAGTGGGTGAATGAGCAAGTGTTCATATGGTGGTGAACAGTCGGCTGTGCACTCAGGGGAGGGTGGAGATTTCTGAGGAGAAAGGAAGAGAAAAGCAACAAAAGGTCTGCTTTAGAAATGGACAAGGATTGGGATGCTTTTGCTGAGTGATACGCACTAAGCCTCCCCTTCAGCTCTATAACTCTGCCAAAATGGCGACCATTCACTTAATGCTTGAGAAAATGGATTTGTACTTTTGACCTTTTGTGGAGATGGGTTGCCAGGCTGAGACTGGCCTCCAGGCAGGTGGGGCAAGAGCAAGGGCACCCCAGGAGTTGGGAACATCAGGTTTCTATGTTCTTTCACTCATCAAAAGGGCTCCAGGAGAAGCCAGACACAAGAGGCTATATGTTCTATGATTCCATTTCTATGAAATGTCCAGAATAGATAAACCATAGGGACAGAAAATAGATTAATGGTCATTAGAGGATGAGGAGAGGAGGGAGTTGGAACTGGCTGCTAATAGGTCTGAGGTCTCCTTAGGGTGGTAGAATATTCTGGAATTACTGATCATGTGCCACCCTGTGATTTTACTAAAAACCACTGAATTGTAAGCTTTTAAAAGGTGAATTTTACAGTAGGTGAAGGAGATCCAGGGATTGGTTATGCCTACAACTCAAGAAAAATACACCATGAAAATGCATTTTTGAGAACTGAAAAGCTATTTTTTTTTTAAGGTTTATTTATTTATTTGACAGAGAGAGACACAGCAAGAGAGGGAACACAAGCAGGGGGAGTGGGAGAGGGAGAAGCAGGCTTCCCGCAGAGCAGGGAGCCTGATGCGGGGCTCGATCCCAGGACCTGGGATCATGACCTGAGCCAAAGGCAGACGCTTAACGACTGAGCCACCCAGGCGCCCCGAGAACTGAAAAGCTATTTGATCCAACACCTCAACATGGCTTCTTTTTTAAAATTTTATTTATTTATTTGAGAGAGAGAGACAGAGATAGCAAGAGAGAGCACAAGCGGGGCAGAGGGAGAAGCATGTTCCCTGCTAAGCAGGGAGCCAGACATGGGGCTCGATCCCAGGACCCTGGATAATGACCTGAGCTGAAGGCAGATGCTTAACTGACTGAGCCACCCAGACGCCCCTCAACATGGCTTCTTTAATGCACCATTGGCCAAAGCAGGCCAGGGTTCCTTTTCTCACTCCACTTCTACTGAGTTCACACTTCACCTGAAGTTCAGAAAACACAGTGCTGTGCCTTCATACAATTTCCTTCATGAGCAAATACGGAGTTGACAGATCTTCAAACTTCCTTAACTTCCAAATTCTGCACGGCAGGGCATAAGGAATAAGTATATAAGCAAAAAAAGGTTAATAAACAGAAGGAGTTAGTGACAGCAAAAATAGCATGAATTAAGAATAATTCAAACCATAGCCAGTTCATGTTTACAAATTTTCATGTTTTGGAATTTCTTTACAACATCAAACTTTATTCTTCCAGAAGGTCGTGAAAAATCATAGGTAGTAAAGTGTTCAACTGTGTTTTTCTATTGATCTGTACTTTTCTCACTCAGATTTACAACTTTCAGTGGAATAATTTAGTAAGTCATTTTGGAGATCTGCTTTGGCACAAAGGTAAATTACAGCAGTCTGCTGATTCTATTTACTGCTCAATCTTCACTATTGTAAAGGTGACTTCTGAGACAATTTCAGGTCATCAGCATCTATTAGTTGTTTATTATTATCCAGAAAATGATTTTGGGTGAGATGATTTGTGAGCTGTATAGAAACACACCTATTAGTGTTAGAGGAGGAAGGCTATTTAAGTGTGTTTGGGCAGTACATAAAACGAAGTCTGAAAACCAAAAATGGAGGGAAACCTAGTAAGATTTTCTTTTGATATGTGATTGTTCATCTTGTCGTTTATATTCTATAGCACATGAAGATTAACCAATCATAGCATCGAAACCCTTTGTTAATTGGGTGGTCCATAAGAAGCCATGGTGTAGATGGATTGAAAAATGTTTCGAAATCTTTACACACAAAATGCTTCTAAATCTTTACACACACACACACACACACACACACGTACACACACCCATGTCCCTATCCCTAATCTTTTGAATGTGTATTTTTTTAAGTATTTTTATTTAAATTCAATTTAGTTAACATATAGTATATTATTAGTTTCAGGGGTAGAATTTAGTGATTCATCAGTTGCATGTAACACCCAGTGCTCATTACATCAAGTTCAAATGTGAATTTTTAGTTTCTCTTCTCAAGAGTTAGGATCCATTTTCCTTCCCCTTGATTTTGGTCTGGCTTTTATTTTTCTTGTGCTGAGGGCTGACTATCAATAGATCACAGCAAGGGAACTGCTCTGCTTAGTATGAAACCCACATTAGTCTGGCTCTGGGACTTGATTTAGCCAAGAAAATAGGGCAGAAGTGCTTCACTTCCCTTCTCTCCCTTGGAACCTTGCTGAGATGTGAACCAACCCCAGGCTAACCTGCTGGATGATAAGAGACATGTCGCCTAGTTATTCTCATCACCCAACCACCTACCAGCCAACTGTCCCACATGTGAATGAAACCATTTCAGATCAGCCAACCCCCCCACCTACCTACGAGCCCACTACAGATGCATAGACAAGCGAGCCACAATCTGCCAAACTTAGCCTCGGTTAGAACCACCCAGTTGACCCATATATTGTAGATTAATTTTTTTTTAAAGATTTTATTTATTTATTTGAAGAAAGAGACACAGCGAGAGAGCGAAACACAAGCAAGGGGAGTGGGAGAGGGAGAAGCAGGCTTCCCGCTGAGCAGGGAGCCCTATGCGGGGCTCGATCCCAGGACCCTGGGATCATGACATGAGCCGAAGGCAGACGCTTAATGACTGAGCCACCCAGGCGCCCCTATATTGTTGATTAATAATGAAGGCTTATTGTTTTAAGCCACTGTGTTTTGGGGTTGTTTGTTACACGGCAACAGCTAACATCACAGTATGTCTTTGTAGTGTTTATGTTTTGCATCTTGTCTATGGAACAGCTCATACTTCATTGCCTTAGCTGAAATTGCTGAAATTCTGGTATGTTCAGAAGCCATCAGCTAACCAAGGGAACTTGTACCTGCTCCTGCTACTGTTCAGGTAACAAGGAAGAAAATGGATAGAGACAGCAACATACCTTTTGGATTTTGTAGCTAATACTACATGGGTTTTATTTTGTAAGAAATTTAGTTTGCAGAAACTAAAGAGAATATAAAATATGTTTTTATCATAAAATTAACAACTATTGTTATTTGGTAAGATTTGTTTCCAGTCACTGTTTTAAAAAGAAGGAAAACATTTTGTATTTGGCTAAAATTCCCTTTATCATTACCTGGATCTCAATCCCCAGCCCTTCTTCCAGGGGGATAATACCCTGAGTCTGGTGTAGTGTGGGCTCATATTGTGCACATGGAATTTCTTGCTCTTGTACTCTTCATCATGTTCCCGACATATATAGAGATGCATATTTATACATGCACATGTATGTGTAATAGAAACATGCATATATATATATAACTACATCAGTTTGTGTTTTTACATATATACACATTTAGTTTAATTTTATTAACTGCTGTATAAGACTACCACGTGGAAATAATACCTTGTTTTAATTTCTTTACCATTGTTGGACAGTCAGATTGCTTCCAAGTTCCCCTTCTACTAATAGTGCTGTAAAGAACAGCACTTGTACATAGGTCCTTATTCAAATGCCAGTCTTTCTGTAGGTCATATACCCAGAATTGCTGGGTGGTCAGACACATGCTCTTTCACATTTTCTGGAGTCTAGAGTTACCCTGTTGGACAGGGAGCTGGCTTTATAAGCATTCCTGGGTATTCAGTTTCAGGGCCGTTGTCTTGTGGGACAGATTTATAACACTGGGAGCTAAAAAGAAGAAAAATTGGATGAAAACTTGAAATCTCTGCAACATTCTCCATGTTACCTCATCTCACATTGCCCACTCTCCCCGTGCCCTGTGTTTTTATGCACTATTGGGGATTATTTGGTGGTCTCATAGAAATTAGAAATAAATAACTTCATAGTGGTAAAAAGCAGGGTAGGAGGTGATGGCCTGCTGCTCTTTCACTGATTGATTTCCAGGGCAACTATTAATGACACTGTGGAAAGGAGTTGATTGGTCACCCAAGGAATATTTCAAATATTGTACTGAGTAGGGCAAATGCACCATATTAGACAATTTCTGAGGGGTCCCAGTTTCATTATTCAATAAGGCAAGCCGGTTCTCTTTTGGGTTTTCTCAGTTACGAGGTCAAGTCTAAAAACCTGCATGTTAACATGCCAAGACATGAGATGGTAAACATACCATGGCAGGATCAAGGTAGGTCAAAAAATATTGTCTCTGTAAACGAGAGAAAATCATTCTTGTTTAAGCAGTAAATAGCTGAATGTTCTTAGATTTTACACATCCCCTGTCAAAAGTGAATTAGTACACAAGAAGCCTGTCCTCATAATAAATGTTCTTCTCAACAAATTGTGTGTGCCCTTTGTCCTTTGGGTTCAGTCCACACCAGCTGATCATAAGAGGATGATGTCAACATCACCCTATTGCTTTCAGTGTGTAACCATATCTGAGAGCTGCCTGAGGTTTTTCGATTTATGTCAGGTTACATTATAGGTGCTCTGTTACGCAGCTGCTCTTAGTTTAAAATTTTTATAACTGCCGATAAGAATTGCTGGTTAGCAGAAGTAATACTCTATCGTGCGTTTTGTATAGAAAAATGAGGAGAGGGCGCCTGGGTGGCTCAGTCGTTAAGCGTCTGCCTTCGGCTCGGGTCGTGGTCTCAGGGTCCTGGGATCGAGCCCCGCATCCAGCTCCCTGCTCCGCGGGAAGCCTGCTTCTCCCTCTCCCACTCCCCCTGCTTGTGTTCCCTCTCTCGCTGTGTCTCTCTCTGTCAAATAAATAAATAAAATCTTAAAAAAAAAAAGAAAAATGAGGAGAGCCCCGCATTGGGCTCCCTGCTCAGCAAGGAACCTGCTTCTCCCTCTCCCTCTCCCTCTGCCACTCCCCCTGCTTGTGCTCTCTCACTCTCTAATAAATAAATAAATAAAAAGAAAGAAAATCTTAAAGAAAAGAAAAATGAGGAGAAATAAAACTATTGAAAAACTACATCTTTGTCCTCAAACTTCCAAACCAGGCCGATCACAAAATCATGATTAAAATGAGTAACAAGATAATAATAATGAAGTAAACTCCTGCATGCTCCCAGAAATCACTCTAAAGATTTTTATTTATTTATTTGAGAGAAAGAGAGACAGAGATAGTGAGCAGGGAGGAGAGGGGAGGAGAAGCAGGCTCCCAACTGAGCAGGGAGCCTGACGATGAGGGACTCGATCCCAGGGTTCTGGGATCATTACCTGAGCCGAAGGCAGATGCCCAACCAACTGAGCCACGCAGGCGCGCGCGCGCGTGCACACACGCACACACCCCCCCCCCCCCCCCAGAAATCACTCTAAAAAGAACATCTAGAAAAAATAAAAATAAGTTTAAAAAAATGAAAAGAACATCTGGGAATGCCCAGCTGGCTCAGTCCGTAGAGCATGCGACTCTTGATCTCGGGTTTGTGAGTTCAAGCCCCACGTAAGCCATAGAGCTGACTTAGAAATAATAATAAAATAATAAAGGGAACATCTGATGCTGGTTTTTTAGTTCTGTTCTTGAAGATTTTTGGAATCAAGGCTCTGGTTTTGGAAATAGCCAGCGTATTTTGTGCACCTGAGGGAAATTTTATAAAGAGGTTTCAGGTGTTGCCAGTTTTTCATTGATTATCTGGCAGCCCCAAGGCCACCGCTCTCTGCTGGGCTCTCTTTTTCTGAAAATGGGACTCGGACTTGGCAAACCTCATCTCCTGTGCCGGCTGGCTTCCCGTTTCTGCCAGGGGAGGGCGCTAGAGAACAGGGGAGACCGGACTTCATCCCGACTGGCTTGCTTTTCTGTCCCGGACGCTATGGCAGCCTGTTCTTCTCTGTCTTTCCAGAAGCAGCCTCCTGGGAGGCGCCCCTGCCTCAGAAGGCCCTTCTCTAAAGCCCTGGTCCCAGCAGCAGCCTGGCAGCAAGCGCTCCCTCCTGCACAGGTATCGACATGTATAAACATGTTTCAAGTTCTTGATACATTTGCAAATTGCTTCCCAGACGAGTTATTGTGATGTACACTCTCACTGGTTATGTGTGAAAATACTTCCAGAAAGCTCTCTCCCACAATTATTAATGAACTCATCATTGTCTCGTCCTGATTTTTACATTTAATTCTTGAATTCAGTGGTTCCCACAGGCCAGTAGAAATTGAGTGGTCACAACAGAGCCTGTATGGCCCACAAAGCCTAAAAACCATATATTATCAGCTCCCTTACAGATCAAGTTTGCCACTTGATCACACCTGGTCTGGATTTTCAAATATATGACAACTGTGTCTGCCTAGTTTGTACATTTTCAGAATTACTTTTCAGTGGCTGTTAAGGTCCATTTTAACACTCAGAATGTCTTTAGGAGGCATTTTCTTTTTTATTGATTATACTTGTTAAAGGTCATCACTGCTATGCCTTTTTAAGAACTTTGCTCTTGGATTTATAAATAATGATATATTTTTGTTTTCTAATATATTTACTTTTGTGTTTTATTTTTTTCTAATTACTTAGTCTTAAAAAATCATTTTCTAAAAATGTTAAGGTATTATTCAACCAACCCACCTGCATTTCTTTTAAAACCAGGATACTAACATGTTCGAGCTCCTAAATAACACCGAGTTAAAAACTAAAAGGCACCGACACATCAAAGCACACGTGTTTCAAGGGTTAGTGGAAACCAGTCTGCCCTCTGAGATTTAAATTCAATTTGCCTGAGCCCCTTTTCCACCCTCATGGGGAATCTAATCCCCTGCTCCAGGTTTCTGTGACACCAAGGGGACTTTTATTTTCATGTCCGTATCCGTATCCATTTCTTCTCTCACTCCTTCCCCTCCTTAACCGGCTTCCCTTTTTTTCTGGGAGTCGTGATCAACTTGAATCTTTTTACCACCAGTCAGTCACAATCACCTCTCATCGGCAGACGGGAATTCAACAACTATGTTTTCTGTTTCCATGAAGTCTTTCTTTCTCCTGACCTGTGTTCTGTTTAATAAGACAAGCAGAAGGGGGGGGAAATGCTTTCTTCAAAGATGAGATTCTGAAACCCCTGGCACTGAGTTGGTAGATTTAAAAAGGTCTTTCCAGGGTTTAGCGTATGATTGTATTTTGTGTCTTATGCTGTTGCCAGGTGATTTTGCTCTTTCTTAAACAATTCTCCGTGTCTTACCTATAGTTTAGTAGAAGCGTTTCTCATCCAGCCTGCTCACACTGTCATCTGAACAGAATGTGTTTCTTGCTGTTAAGTTTTAGAACTGTTTTTAAATATCTTAAAGAAAGTTTTGAAATACTAAATGGGACATCAAAACCTTAAGTTGAGTTCATTTATTGCTGCATAATGACAAAGCTTGATAGTTTAAGCCAATTCCTTCTTACTGCCTTGTTGGTTGCCTAGGCTGAGCCAGGCAATTGTGCTCCATGAGGCTGCAGCCCTCCTGTGGCTGCATTCAGCTGGGAGCTCATCTGGGGTGGGAACATCCAAGATGGCTGCACTCACGACTGGCACCTTGGCTGGAGCACCTGCTGTCCGGGGACTGGCAGGGCCCCTCTCTCTAGCAGAGGAGACAGACTTTCAACATGGTGACTTAGGGCATGGAGAGCAAAGCAAAAGCCTCCTGGCATTTTTGTCATACTGGGCTATTGAAGCAAGTCACAGGGCTACCCCATATTCAAGGGGGGAGAAAACAAACTCCGTGTCTTGATGGAGAGAGAAGGATACAACACAGTGAGGGGAAGACTCTTTGGCAGCCATATTTGAGGAGAACCTACCAAAACCTAATGTAAATCCCATCAATTACATTCAGGAAAACAACACACTAGATATTGAAAATGTACCTATCTGCTATTTACTGTGCCATAGGGACAGTGAGGATAAATAATTAAATGTCTAGTGCACTGATTGGTAAAGGGCCAGATAATAAATAATGTAGGCTTTGTGCACCATGCAGTCTGCTGCAACCCAACCTCTGCCATTATGGTGTGAAAGCTGCCATAGACAATATATTAAAAAATAGGCAGGGCTGGGTTGGTGGGTAGGATTTGTCCTGTGGGCTGTACTTTGCTGCCCAGGTCCTAGAGAAATAGTGCTTTTCCTGCATTCTAAAGGAATTTAAAAGTAATTATGTAGGAAGGAGATTTCCGATTCTAATAATACCCACATAAACTATCTGAAACCACCAAAAGTTAATATAATGATCAACGTGTAGTGAGCTTGTACTTGCTATTTTGGTATCAATATCACCCCATGCTAACAGCATTAAGCGCTGTGTGTGGACCCATTTATTACTTGAGAGCGATGCCTGGCACCACATCCTTTTTCCTTACTTGATTACCATTGCCTTTTAGATTCTATAAAACCCCTCAATATCCTCAGAGAGAGGATATTTGATAATGTGAAATCCTGTTTGGTAAGCAAAAGGCAAACAGTGGGATAGTTGCTATTTTCAAAATACATTTACTAGCTTTATGTTCTCATGACTCTGAATATTTGAGTTCTTGGGTTCTTTATAATGAAGCAAAAGGCAAGGCATGATTTCAAAACCCTCTTGACCATTTTTGTAGGGAGTGATTTTTTTTGACTTCTGCCCTTTTCTGTAGACCCTCAGCAGTAGACCCTCACCATCTTCTATTTTATCCAGGACATACTAGTGCTTTATGAGGTCATGGTTTCTTGTTTTTGTTCATATCCACACATGTCCATATGGGGGTGGGAATTGCAGAGAGTTTCTCATCAGTCTGCATTCCATGTAAAAATACAAGAGGGGGTGACCGGTGGGCTCAGTTGGTGGAGCGTGTGACCCTTGATCTCGGGGTCATGAGTTCAAGCCCCACCTTGGGTGTAGAGATTACTTTAAAAATAAATAAATAAGGCGCCTGGGTGGCTCAGTTGGTTAAGCGACTGCCTTCGGCTCAGGTCATGATCCTGGAGTCCCTGGATCGAGTCCCGCATCGGGCTCCCTGCTTGGCGGGGAGTCTGCTTCTCCCTCTGACCCTCCCGACCCTCCCCCCTCTCATGTGCTCTCTCTCTCAAATAAATAAATAAAATCTTAAAAATAAATAAATAAATAAATAAATAAATAAATAAATAAATAAATAAATAAAATATTTAAAAGTACAAGAGATCCCAGGGAAAATTATTTCCACCCTCAGCACCAAAGATACTTCTTTTCATACATTTTTATGTATGTGCGTTATATAAATCAAATATACCATTCTTTTCTTTGCTACAATATGGCTTACATTAAATCCAAGGAGAAGTATTCCTTTTGGAAATTCAAATAGGGAAGCTAAGCAATATGCAACTCATTAAAAAGCAAGTATTGTAAAATGTTTTTCAAAACCGTAGTAATATTATTGCCCTTTACCACTCTCAGATACGACACGGCAGTTTTGTTCTTAGTTAGCGTCATTTTTCTTTTCTTTTAAGTTTCTTTGGTTTTTAGTAATCTCTACACCTAACATGGGGCCCGAACTCATGACCCCCGAGATCAAGAGTCCGCCCCATGCTCCACCGGCTGAGCTGGCCAGGCGCCCTGAGCAGAGTTTACTTTCTGCCTGCACATGAGACACCAGAACACAAAAGCCCTTGCTGCCCCTTGGACTTCTTTTTCGCCTGTTTTGTGAGTGTGAAGGGATTTGTTTCGCTTCTCTCTGTATCCTTGTCCATGCAGCTCTTGTGTGATTAAAATAGCACTGGGCATTCGGTGGCTGACGCAGACAACGGGTGAAGTGCTTTAGCCTGAAAATGTATACATCACTAGAATAGTAGTTGTTGCCTGAGGTCCTACTCCTACTCCTGCCATGGAAAGTTCCTCCTCTCAGCTCCTCGGCCTACCATGAGTCTCTCCAGGAACTGCCTCAGACAGGAAATAAAAATAAATAGAATCGATTCCGAACACCTTGGTTTGAACGTGGGCTTTGCCTTCCTCTTCAGGCCTTTCCAGTCCATACCTCCTTTGTAAGATCTTTTCATTTTCTGATTGTTTTCCCTTCAACCCTGAGCACTGGGCCTGAGGGCTGGCTCCTCCCCTTCAGCTTGATGGGACCAGCTTCTAGAACCCAGCAGAAGCCTGGGTCTCTGAGAGGAGCCATTTTTCTTTTATGCTTACTTAAGGAAAATCAATCCACAGTGATGCCCACACTTTATTCTGTTTCATCCACCGGCCAGCTGACCAGCATTTCTTTTAATACGTACGAAGTTTCCATGCATTAGCTTAGTTTCTCTAAGCTTCCTTTGATTCTTGCCCTATTTCCTTTTCCACCATCTGTTAAAATGTCTTTTTTAGAGATACCGAAATTGAGACATTAAATATGTTTGTGAGGCTGCTGGCTAATGTTGGAGATTTAAGGCTTGAGAGAGCAGTCAGGGATCTACTCTGAAACAGAATCCTCTTTTTACTCTATTTTCTGAAAGGCACACAGTAGTTTCAAAGTGCCAGTAATGAGTTTTTTGAAGACTTAGAAATGACAGTTATTTCATTTTGATTTCCTGGATTACTGTGTAAATTGCTACCTCATAAAGATCCGGGCTTTGGCAGGTGCAAAAAGAACACTTTAGAACATGCCATTTACTTTTCAGCCTAGTTACCTTCATAGAAACTTCTGTATGCTTTCCTTGGGCACTTCACGGTATATATTTTTGAGAAATTATTCTTCCAGTAGAGTGTTCAGTCCTTCTAAACTGATTATTTTATCTTCAATGTCTCATTGTAAGCAATAAGCTTGAGAAGGATATTCTTTGGGGCACCTGGGTGGCACAGTCGGTTAAGTGCCTGACTCTTGGTTTTGGCTCAGGTCATGATCTCAGGGTCATAAGATGAAGCCCCCTCATTGGGCTCCACACTCAGTGGGGAGTCTGCTTGGGATTCTGTCTCCCTGTCCCTCTGCCCCTCCCCCCTCAATTTCTCTCTCTCTCATAAATAAGTAAAATCTTTTTTTAAAAAAAGGATATTCTTTTCCCAAGGATATTTTCCTGTTTCCCAGATTTTCTAAGTGAACCAAATCTAGTGTCTTTTTCTGTGATGCACTACAAAATTAGCTTGCTAGCAGGATATGCAGAGAGCAATGTGATACAAATTATGTTTTCATGTTGATGACTGAGTTGTGTATTTCGGTCAAGTCAACCAA
This sequence comes from Mirounga angustirostris, assembly GCF_029215605.1. NCBI lineage: Eukaryota > Metazoa > Chordata > Mammalia > Carnivora > Phocidae > Mirounga > Mirounga angustirostris. The sequence continues at coordinate 8,516,329 of NW_026991719.1, forward strand.
AGAGCATCTGAGCATATTTTAGTTACCTTAAAATATGGAATTTTTTTTTTTAAATATGGAATTTTTTAAGACAGCATTACACAGGTAATACCTAGTAGTCAGTGGCAATCAATCATGTGCTTTTGCTGGAGACTTGCCTCCAGTCAGGTTGAAAACCATCACATGCACCCCGGGCCCATTGCTCCTAATGGGCTGCAAGATGGCCAGGTTGACCAACAATATATCCCTGGGCCCCTCGGACTGCAGCACCATTTTTCATAGTTGGCTCTTCTGTGGCCAATTTGTCAACATGGAGTCTGCTCTAAGGTGTGTTAAATTAAGTGGTTTAACTTAGGCATTGCTACATGCTTCTGTAATTTTCCTTCGCATCGACACAATAGGGAGATCCTTCCACATGGACTCCAAAACCAAAATGTAAAACAGACAAATACATATATTTTTTATGGTACCTCTTGAACAAAAAACAAAGAGAAAATTTGTCCAAAGAAATGTATTTCATGTTTTATAACAGGAAAGGAGGGTGTAATGATTTTTTTCAACCAAAATGAAATCTATAAATATGGCATTTTAAAAAAATTTGGCTTAAGTTTATGAAAGGAATGTATACAATATGTTTATTTTTAAACTTTTTATTATGGGAAATGTTGAACATATACAAATGTTGACCCAGTAGAATGTTGAGCCCCCAGGTATGCTTCATCAGCTTCAACCATTATTGATTCATAGCCAATCTTGTTTTATCCATACTTTTCCCCACTTCTTATACAGCTCTCAAATTATTATGAAGTAAATTCAGATATCATATGTAAAAGTACCTTTACAAATAGAAGCATTTAAAAATGTTGGGCAGGGCGCCTGGCTGTCTCAGTTGGTGGAGCATGCGACTTTTGATCTCAGGGTCTTGGGTTCAAGCCCCGTGTTCGGTGTAGAGATTACCTAAATGAATAAATAAATCTTTAAAATAAATTTTTTTTAAATGTTGGACAAAATAAAGTATAAACAGGTAATAGGTAATAAGAGCTATTACGTCTAAATAATTCAAGAAATGGAGTGATGTCTGGCACTTAAATGTCAACCATATGGCAGAAAACCAGACTTGTACAAAATAATGAATTAGGTATAACTTGAGAGCCAAACTGAAATATTCCAATTGGTCAACAGATATTTATTTTATGTATGTACATATTTATATATGTATATAAGAAGAATTTACGCAATCACTGAAATTTTAGCCACGGTCGCTCACAGAACTGCTGAGTTGTACACTTTAAATGGATGGATTCAATGATGTGTGAATCATATCTTGGTCTAAAAACTGCCATGAAAAAAAGTGCTATGGGAACAAGATTATCTAATCACACCAAAAGAAGGGAGATAGAACTACTTTGCCACTAAAAGCTCTAATGGTTAAGGCAGACCTGTTAACCATTATTGTAAAACGGTGAAGTGTTTTAAAACATCTGGTATAGGGGCGCCTGGGTGGCTCAGTCGTTAAGCATCTGCCTTCGGCTCAGGTCATGATCTCAGGGTCCTGGGATCGAGCCCCGCATCGGGCTCCCTGCTCTGCGGGAGGCCTGCTTCTCCCTCTTCCATTCCCCCCTGCTTGTGTTCCCTCTCTCGCTGTCTCTCTGTCAGATAAATGAATAAAATCTTAAAATATATATATCAAAAAATAAAACATATGGTATAAAATTAGGGGCACCTGGCTGGCTCAATCAGTAGAGCATGTGACTCTTGATCTTGGGGTCATGTTTCAAGCCCCATGTTGGGCATAGAGCTTACTTAAAAAAATTTTTTTTAATTTTTAAAAAACTGATATAAAATTAATCAGTGAAAGGAAGATATGAGAATGTATTTGATGTCTTCTGCCCAAGTCAAATTTCGGATTATTAGGCTCAGTGTTCTTATACCAATTTTCATTTTCTGCATTTTTGAACACTGGATATTAAGCATAATATACCCTTTTTTATTTTGGTCCAGGGTAATTAATGCATGCCTTGGTCATGTTAGGTACTCAATAAGCATTTGTTAACTGCATGGATAAATGAGTGTTTTTACTATAATGTTTTCCTAAGATATTGGGTGTATATGATTCTCTTCCCCCTGAAAATGCATTATTTCAGAATGTTGTATTTTGTATTTGTCTACTTTAAAGTTTTTCCTTTATATTTATACACTTAGTCTTCTTTTTCACAATTTATTTGTTCAGATCAGAATAGAAATAATATTTAAGCATTGTAATTGTTGATCTGTCCTTTAGTCTTTAATCTGTAGGTTTTCTTCCTCCTTTTTCTTTTTATCCTCTTGCAATTTATTTTTTTCCTTTTTTTTTAAAGATTTTATTTATTTATTTATTTATTTGAGAGAGAGAGAGTATGAAAGAGAGAGCACATGAGAGGGGGGAGGGTCAGAGGGAGAAGCAGACTCCCTGCCGAGCAGGGAGCCCGACGCGGGACTCGATCCCGGGACTCCAGGATCATGACCTGAGCCGAAGGCAGTCCCTTAACCAACTGAGCCACCCAAGCACCCTTACAATTTATTTTTTTAAGAAATTAGTTCTTTGTCTTGTAAAATTGCTCACAGGCTGGATTTTGCTAATTGCATTTGCATGGTATTGTTTAACATGTTCTTTGTCCCCTCTAGTTCCTTTACACTTGTAGAGACAACCAGAGGCTTAATCAGATTCAAGTTCAAATTTTTTGGCAAGACTACTTCATAGCTGCTATTGTTACTTACATCGAGTGGCACTTCAGGTCTGATTGTCCCACTTGTGACAGCAGCAGCCACTGATGGTTATAGTATAGATCCGTTCATTCAGTGGCAGTTGGAAAATGATGTCTGTGGTAGCCAGCCTCTAGAACAGCCCCCAGCATTCCCTGCCTCCTTGCATCCCTGCCCCTGTGTGATGTCCCTCTGCACTGTATCAGGTTGGTCTGAATGACCAACAGAACATGAGCGAAGTAATGGTATGCCCCTTTTCCTTGGGTCACTTACTTTGAGCAAAGCCAGCCGCCATGTCATGTGGACCGTGTGGAAAGGAACTGAGGCCTTCTGCCAGTAGCCCCATGAGTGAGCTTGGAAGTCAGGTCTTCAGATGGCTGTGGCCCCAGCTGGCATCTTGATTCTACCCCCTGGAAAGTCCTGAGCCAGAACCCCTAGCTCAGCCTCTCCTGAATTCTTGAGTTGCGGAAACTGTGTTGTTTTAAGCCTCCATGTTCTGGGATAATTTGTTACTCAACAAAGATGGCTCATTCAGTTTTATTCTAATTCTTTCATCCAATCTTCATTTCTTATATGGCATACTTCTTTTTTTTTAAGATTTTATTTATTTATCTGACAGACAGAGACACAGCGAGAGAGGGAACACAAGCAGGGGGAGAGGCAGAGGGAGAGGGAGAGGGAGAGGGAGAAGCAAGCTCCCTGCTGAGCAAGGAGCCTGATGTGGGACTCGATCCCAGGACCCTGGGATCATGACCTGAGCGGAAGGCAGACACTTAACCGACTGAGCCTCCCAGGTGCCCCTTAGCTGAAATACTTCTATAAAGAGAATTTCTTTCAACAACTGTTTGATTACTCTGTGGTACAGTTGGTATAGGAAAGAACAGTTATTCTTCCCACTCCAAATTATAATTATGCCATATATATGCGTTTGTACACATATATACATGCACATGCATATGTATATGTATGTGTATAGATAGATTGATAAATGTAAAGAATTTAGAGCATTTTCTTATATTTTTACTAGATGTCCTGAACATCATGTTACTGGTTGTGCAATATTCCACTGAGTCTATTCAACCATCCTTCTTTGTTGGAAATTTGATTTTTTACAATGTTACTGCTAATAGCCTATCAATTGGAAATATTTTTACACTAAGGCTTTTTGTGACTTTAAGACTATTTTTTTAGGGGCGCCTGGGTGGCTTAGTTGGTTAAGCATCTGCCTTCGGCTCAGGTCATGATCTCAGGGTCCTGGGATCGAGCCCCACGCAGTCTCCCTGCTCGGCAGGAGCCTGCTTCTCCCTCTCCTCCCCGCTTCTGCTCACTCTCGCTGTCTCTGTCACTATCTGTTTCTCTCTCAAATAAATAAAATCTTAAAAAAAAAAAAAAAAGACTTTTTTTAGATCAGATTCCTAAGACCATAATTGCTAAACCCCAAATCATGGGCATTTTTAAGGCCTGATATATTTTTCTAAATTACTTGCCAAAAAGAAAATATAATTTCTCCTGGCAACAGCAAAATCTGGTCACCAAATCTGGTCACTGCATTCCTGTCAGAGATCTGTGTTATTTATACGTTCAATATTCATACAACAAACATCTGTAATGTGCCTACTATGTGTGCGGTGCTCTTCATAAAGTGAAAAAACTCAGCTTTTTTAAATTTGTCTGGTCCAATAGTACCTCACAATATTCTGAAAATGTTATATCTACTTTTAAAATATCTCTTAATACCTCTTTTTTTTTTTTTTTTACCCTCTCTGGGCCCAGCAGGCATTTCTTTCTGTCTGCTCACCCCCGCCAGCCTAACAGTCTATATCTCTGAACCTTGTCTCTGCATCCATCTCCTATTTTGCTTCTTTTATTTCTTGTACGCTGGGAAGCTAGATAACCATCTTTGTTACGACAATGAATTAAATGAGCTGACTTTGATTCATCTACTGCCACCATCCATTCTCATAAATGGAAGTGTAAATCCGTTTTTAGGCCATATTTTATTTAGCTTGATTTATTATTTGTCACAAGAATAGCTTTCCCTTAAAGTCCTGGAGGGAAATCTACCTTGTAAAGGTGCAACGAGACATTATCTGAGAAAGACTCTTTGTAACAGAGACTGTCATCCCCTAGAGCAAAGACACATGGACTAGCTTCTCTTTTGGCCACATTTAAGGTGATAAATTGAGAAGTGAGATTGGATTTCCCTTAAAGTCAGCATCGCATAGGTTACGTCTTCAAGGAAGCGGTGGTTAATTCCAGACCAAATCACCAAGTAGATTTGTTTCTTTTGAGGGGCTACCATTTGGGTGGTTCCTCCGTGACTCCACTCTAAGGATAAGGTAGAAAATTAGCAGTCAGAATAGGAGCAAGAAAATAGCTGTTGCCCACAGCCCTGCCACCCAGACATGTTCATCTGTCATACAGGTGACTTCTTTGGCTGCCTATGGGTCATCCATCAAGATTTGGGATAAATTATATGTTACATAGTATGAAGTAAGAAGTAGGCCCTATAGGGAAAGGGTAGACATAAAACCAGGGTTGGCAAGAGATGAGAGGCATGGACACCCCATCCTCCTAATATTCCACTGAAAGGAGTGTTCAAGTCAGGGCTTTTTGCTGTATATATGCATCAGAGGTCCATGTTCTAGTAGAATTACCCTGCCCCCTACTGGGTATTTACCCCAAAGATACAAAAGTAGGGATCCGAAAGGGTACGTGCACCCCGATGTTTATAGCAGCAGTGTCCACAATAGCCAAACTGTGGAAAGAGCCAAGATGTCCATCGACAGATGAATGGCTAAAGAAGATGTGGTATATATATACAATGGAATATTATGCAGCCATCAAAAGGAATGAGATCTTGCCATTTGCAACGACGTGGATGGAACTGGAGGGTATTATGCTGAGCGAAATAAGTCAAACAGAGAAAGACATGTATCATATGACCTCACTGATATGAGGAATTCTTAATCGCAGGAAACAAACTGAGGGTTGCTGGAGTGGGGGGTGGGGTGGAAGGGATAGGGTGACTGGGTGATAGACACTGGGGAGGGTATGTGCTCTGGTAAGTGCTGTGAATTGTGCAAGACTATTGAATCTCAGATCTGTACCTCTGAAACAAATAATGCAATATATGTTAAGAAAAAAAAAAGAAGAAGGTAGCAGGAGGGGAAGAATGAAGGGGGGGAAATCGGAGGGGTAGACGAACCATGAGAGACGATGGACTCTGAAAAACAAACTGAGGGTTCTAGAGGGGAGGGGGGTGGGAGGATGGGTTAGCCTGGTGATGGGTATTGAGGAGGGCACGTTCTGTATGGAGCACTGGGTGTTATGCACAAACAATGAATCATGGAACACTACATCTAAAACTAATGATGTAATGTATGGGGATTAACATAAGAATTAAAAAAAAAAAAAAAAAAAGAATTACCCTGACCCTTGTGAGTTTTCATTCTTACAGGAGAGCGTGAGAGCGACCATGTCAAGGGTGGCGTAATCCAAAGGTTGGCACTGGGAAGTCTAGATTTGATTGCCAGATCTTTGCAGGACTTGTCTGGAAGTGCTAGCTACTGAGGACCCAAGGCTTTTGGAGTCCATGGGAACTTCAATGGGCCTCTGGGAAGCTGAGTTCAGCTGAGGACCCTTTCACTGGGAGAAGGGGTAGAAGCATCCTTTTTACATAAATCATGATCCCAACCATGTTTTAGTCCAAGTGACCCAAATGGGGGTGGGCTCCTGGGTCACTCCTGTACCCTAATTTGTGTGTGCGCGTGTGTGTGTCTATTTATTTCTCTCTCTCTCTCTCTCCACACACACACACAAAACTGCAGTTTCTAAAAGGAATTTAGTTCACTTTCTGACACAGTTCTTCATACTATCTCCAGAGCTTTAAAGCATCCTATCAATTCTGCTTTATTTTTAGTATGCTCTTAACTTGGAATGGTTTTGCTAGTGCTATATTCTTATTTTTTAATTCAAACAGCCAATAATCATCTGTAAGTGTAAAAGTTTTTGTGTTTTTGAAAGGTAACCATGATTCAGTCTATGAAAACTGGATTGATTTGCACCTTTCCAGGGACAGAGCTTTTATGTCAATCAAGCCATACATTCTGTTATTTTCTATTTCTGTTGTCAGGTCTGGCTACTTCTCCATTCTTGGGGATAAAAATTAGAAAGGGTGAGGTCCAGGCTGTGGCTTCTTCATTTACCTCAGTTTATTTCAATCAAAATTGGGACTTTTCCACAGAGAAGCCCCAGGTAATTATAAGACCATGGTATGATTTCTGTTTAATCCCTCGCACAGAGAGAACAAAGCCGGGAGGAGATTTTTAGAAACTTAGAGGCAAGGTCAAGTTGCAAATCTGGACAAAGTGTCCCCTGAATGTCTGCTGATGCCATCTGGCTGGGAGCTTGTGTGGAGAGGGTGGGGGAGGAGAGCCGCCATCGTTTAGCATGAGCTGGGCCACAGCTTCATTCACATGCTCACTTCCCGCAACTCCTGGAGGGATCTGTAGTCCCATTTAGCTGACTAAGAGACTGAGACACAGACATGAATAACATGCAGTTAATAAGAAAAAAGCAGGAATCTGAACCAGATCTGCCTGTCTCCCAACAACTGTGTATTTCCTAGTACCAGGGCTGATGATGATGATCCCATCCTCCACACACACACAAATATATTAAAAATTATATTTTACCACTATTTTGACACAAAGACAAATATAATCCAGGCTGGATTAATTATTATATATACATTACTATATTTTTTCTTCCGATTTTTTTTAATTTTAATTTTTGGTTTTTAAAAAAAATTTTTTTTGAGGGGAGCTGGGCAGAGGGAAAGGGAGACAGGATCTTAAGCAGGCTCCACACCCAGCATGGGGCTCGATCTCACCACCCTGAGATCATGACCTGAGCTGAAATCAAGAGTCGGATGCTTAAATGACTGAGCCACCCAGTGACCCCCATTTTTTTTAAGTGGGCTCCATGCCCAACGTGGGGCTCGAACTCAACAACCCTGAGATCAAGAGTCGCATGCTCTACTGACAGAGCCAGCCAGGTGCCCCTCTTCTGACTTTATTGTTTTAAAGATTTTATTTATTTATTTGAGAGAGAGAGAGAGGTTGAGACTGCACGAGAGGGGTAGGGTCAGAGGGAGAAGCTGACTCCCCACTGAGCAGGGAGCCCGATGCGGACTCGATCCCGGGTCTCCAGGATCATGACCTGAGCCGAAGGCAGTCGCTCAACCAACTGAGCCACCCAGGCGCTCCCTCTTCTGACTTTAAAAGAAATTAAAATTAAAATAATTTTCATGGGCCTCTAAACATATTGTGGGACCTGGACTTATTGTGCCTAGTGGAGAAGTTGGTCCTGTCTACTCTAACATGATTCCTCCTTCAATTTTTTTGTTTTATAGGAGAAGGGAAAGTTACGGGAAGGCAGAGCTTTAGAGGCAAGGGAAGTGAAATGAGTCACAGCAGCAGAGAATGTCTAGCACTGAGCAGAGTTTTTTAAAGTCATCATGAGCAATCATTTTCAAGATCTTTCTTTAGTGTTGCACCTCTTTGTTGTGAAAAGAGGAATTCTTATATGCAAAGTCAATGTATAAAACTGGACAAAGCGGGCAGGTGCTGGAGCTCCCATTACCTACCCTCTCATCCCAAGGGACCCTTGTGGGACTCTCACTGACCCTTAAGGCGCACAAGAGCATAATCTTAACCCTCACCTCTTTCCCAGGGGAGGTTGGTGAGACACAGAGAAGCTAGGCTGCTCACAGTTGCTCAGAGGATCAGTAACACTTGGACCCAGGCCTGCGCATCTGGACCCCAGGCTGGAGCTGTTTCCACTAGCCTTCTTCTCCACCTATGCCTACCTGGGTCCAAAGAGTCACAGTCACATCCAATTTTAAAACCTCTAAACATGATTCAGCTGGAAGATATGTGAAAATAATGATGGTTAGCAACCTTCCCTCCATCTTCCAATGACTTTTTAAGCTTTAGTTCCATATTCCCTTGAGGTATTATTTTGGGATCAGGCAGTTATGCTGTCGAGTGGAGGAACCCTAGCCACCCTGCTGTCCTTGGTGTGTGTGGAGTGCTGCCAGGGGGCCCTATGGACCAAGGTCTGACCATCTGAGGTGCGGGGAGGTCTCTGACAAGCTCCTGTGCAGTGGGGTCTCATGGACAGAAGCCGGTCCCAGCCCTGCTGCCAACCCTCCCCTCTGTGTTTCATGCCGTCTGGCATTTCCCTGAGGACCATGTATGTGATGGCTCAGACAGCAGTCCAAGCGAGGGCACTCTCTGGTTGTAATGTGAGAGTCACAGATAAGAACACCATCCCCCAAATGATAGGTTTTGCTTGGCACATAGTAGCTGATCAATTAATATTGAAAATGAAAGAGGGGCTCCTGGGTGGCTTAGTTGGTTAAGCATCCAACTCTTGATTTTGGCTCAGGGCATGATCTCAGGGTCATGAGATCAAGCCCCAAGTCGGGCTCTGTGCTGGGCAACGGGCCTGCTTGGGATTCTCTCGCTCTCCCTGTCCCTCTGCCCATCCCCCCTGCTCTGTCTCTTTAAAAAAAAAAAAAGAAGAAGATTTTTCTCTCTCCCTCTGCCCATCCCCCCCCAAAAAAAGAAAAGAAAAAAGATAATGAATGGAAGAATGAATGGTGAAGACAATCACACGCCAGGAAAAATTTGGAGTTTCTCTGTGAAGTCTCCCTTGGGTTTGAGCCTCAGACCATCAGTCTTCATTATCCTCCCTGTGATCAGTCCACTTGCCCTTCTGAGATTTGCTACTGAAAATCCTGGGGAATAATCAAAGGCTGGAGAGGAAGATACTTCATCTGGGGAAAGGCAGAAGACTCTAGAATGTGAGTGCAGACTTACACAAATCCCTCCATGTCTCCCTTCTGTCAGTGCCAGTTCTGGGCTTCATTCTCTTTTGATTCTAGAAGTTTCTAAGGAGAAAGTAAGGTGTGAACTTCAGAAAATATAGACATTTGAATGCTAGCTCTGCTGGGTAACCTTGGGCAAATTATATAATCCCTTGAAGCTCTGGTTTCCCCATCCGTACCATGGAAAACAATGATGCCTGTCTCACATCATCTCTTGGAAGATCAACTGTGATAATATCTGAAATAGCACTGAGTAATCTCTCCTGGATCTATGTCTTTGGGAAATGCTCACATAGATACATGAGGAACATTTTCAAGGATATTTATTATGATACTTACAGTAGTGGAGCATTGGAAATGCCACCACTGGTGGTGGTGGGGGGGCGGTTATTAGTAAACTGTGATGAAAGTATATTCTGGAATATGTGTTAACAGAAGGAACACACTGGATTTGCACACAGCAACATGGGTAGATCTTAAAAACAGTGCTGTGAGAAACCCAAAGTCAGAAAGAGAATGTTCTGAGTCTAGATCCCAAGGCCGTAGGTGTAACATAAAATACATGTACACAAACACACTCCTAAATGCTATATAAGGTCATATACAAATAAAAGGATACACATCAAATACATTAGAAGGGGGAGTGGATATAGAAAATAAATAAAAGAAGGCCTTGTAGAGTTCAATGATTAAAATGTGCCATAAACTGGGGAATTTGGTTAATTCAACCCTCTGCATCTGAAATCCCAAAATAAAACTGCTTCACAGTGAGCCCATCACACAGTAGACCTAGTTATACCCACTGGTTACACCAACTCTAGAGCAGGGTTTCTCAATCTCAGCACTATTGACATTTTGGACGGGGTCATTCTTTGTTGCGGGGGCGGGGGGGACTAGGCATCGGAGGAGATTAAGCAGCATCTACAGCCCCTAACAACTAAATGCTAATAGCATCCATCCCCCGGTTGTCAATCCAGAATATCTCCAGACATTGCCAAATGTCCCTAGCAGTGCAGAGTCAGCCCTGCCCGAGAACTCACTGGCTGAGGGAGCGGTGGTCGCAAAGCTGAGGCTAGGCTACCCAGAGCAGTGCGGATAGCCTTACTATTATGCACCGCGTGAAGTCGGAGGACAAAAATCTGTATTTGGTCTGAGAAGCGTATGTCCAGGCAGAGAAGCAAAGAAAGAAATGAGACCAAAGCGCTCCACACTGGAAGACGCAAGCATATTTCATTCGTAATGAAGTCAAGAAGAATCACTTTGTCGTTATGAGGATGGGTGTGTATGCAGACACACAGACACCCACACCTGTACACACACATATATGATCCTGCTTTCATTTGGTCATTCATAAGACGATAGTGTCCTGAATATTCTCGTTTCTTCCCCTGTTGGTTCTGAACATGGTGATGTATTATGCTCCTCTTTTTGAGTCATCTTCTATACAGATAGTCCATAATTTGACAGAGTGGAAGAATACTAATTCTTCAGGAGAAATTTGGGACCTTTCTATCATACAGTGGGTATTCAACCAACTAGATGATATCTCCCATGATTTTGTCAGCTCTGTGCTACATAGGTTAATGCATTCTTGTGTACCTTGTATTCTGTCACTTGTAATTTATGTCCCTTTGGAAAGGTAGATCTGGGCTTAAATATATTATTAGCATCCCTTGAAAACATCTGTTTTGTAAATATCCCATCAATTCTGTGACCACGACATGTTTATGATCAACTTGGAAGATGTCAGAAGAGGGAGAGAAAAGGCGAGTAAGGATGTTACAGCTTTCTAAAACTCTGGCTGGTGTGGCTGGTGTTAATTGAAAATGAAGGCACTTTTATTCCCCCTGTCATTTTGATGTATCTCTGAATTTTTGTAAACGGATTTTCTTTTAAGCTTCAGAGATTACACGCTACACAGTGTCCCACCTCAGCTGCTGTAACCGATTAGCCACATCTTCCATTTCAGCGGCGCAGTGGCTAGGGTGAAAAATAATACATTATAGTTCCGGCCTTCTAAATTGAACTTCGCTCCGTTGCATTTCAGCCTGGGACAAAAGACTTGCTTTAGAGTGTCTTAGTTGCTCTTTGACATCAGTGTTTTCAGGTGTGATGCATACTTAATTTTGCAGAAACCATTCTTTTGATTTCGGTCAATGAAGATGTGCTACTTGGGGTTTGGCTACAAACTAAAGTTAGTTTCTGCACTCAGATGGGTAGAAGACCAAAATCAGGCCTCTTTATTTTTAGACAGTAAGTGGGTTCAGGGTCAATAAATGTATCTGGAAGAAAATACTTTTCTCAGATAAGAGAAAAATTTGTCATCTTCCTGATTTGGTCTGGTATTTATGAAAATGCATTTTTATCCCATAAGCTTGAGTAAGTAGAATTACAGCAGTTTAAAGACGATTTCCATTCAGAAATATACCTCAAAACACCAAATTGAGGAAAAAAAGATCAGTGTATCAAAAATCCAGTATGAGCCTGCCTTCCCAAAGTGTTATGTAAGGTGGGAATTTTCTCAACTGCTTTTACAAAATATGAAAAAGTGATTTATAAATTTGAGATAATATAAACCTGCTAAACTCCGAGTACTTTACACTGTTCCCAAGTATTAGCATATTCCTACTTGGTACACATCATTTCTCAACTTCCACCCAGAGTGGTGGGGGATAACAGGTTGATGGCCCCCTGCCTGGGTCAGAGTTTGGAATCTGCAGGGGTAGAACACGGGATGCTGAGAGCCAGATGGTTTATTTAAGGTCCCAGCCAAGGCAGAAGCAGCTGAGGTTCAAACTCCTTGAAGTTTCCCTCTGACAGCAGGGCCAAAGAGTTCAAAGTGGATCGGGCATAGGTGAAGACGTCACAGTTCAGAGCCCAGTAAGGATAGAGAAACCATTGTAAGAAGAGCTTCTTGCATGCTCTTGAATTGTCCGCCCATCCCAGTTCATGGACATAAATGATAAATGCCACAGTTCTAGGGAGAGGGGACTGAAAGTAGGAGTCTTTTTTTTTTTTTTTTTAAGATTTTATTTATTATTTGACAGAGAGCGAGAGGGAACACAAGCAGGGGGAGTGGGAGAAGGAGAAGCAGGCTTCCCATGGAGCAGGGAGCCCGATGCGGGGCTCGATCCCAGGACCCTGGGATCATGACCTGAGCCGAAGGCAGACGCTTCACGACTGAGCCACCCAGGCATCCTAGTAGGAGTCTTTTCTTAAGTAATGGAGGGCACCCATGCACTGCCGGTGGTGTGTTGGGATTGCCCGGGGAGGGGGGATGTAGAGAGGTTACTGGAGAGGCTTGGGGGCCACAGAGCCAACAACATTTTGAGAGGGGACCACGGCCACCTGGTCCCAGAGCCCCACAGCAGATTATTGAGAGCTGCACAGTTGTCACGATAGAACTCAGGCACAAGATGTCATGACGTGTGGGGCTGGTGAGACTCACCTTGAGTAGAGGTGAACTGCAAAGAATGCTGTTTGCTCTTGTGACCTCGTGCCTGCTACTCTCCATGCTGGTACAGCCCACAGAAATCTTACATTCTAGGGGCGCCTGCGTGGCTCAGTCAGTGAAGCATCTGTCTTTGGCTCGGGGTTCTGGGATCAAGCCCTGCTTTGGGCTCCCTGCTTGGCCCTGCTCTCCCTCTGCCTGCCACTCCCCACGTCACTTGGGCTCTCTCTCGCTTGCTCTCTCTCTCAAGTAAATGAATAAAATCTTTTAAAAAAAAATCTTATATTCTATAATCTTAACTGTAAGATTCTGGAAATTTTCTTATGAGTAGGGAAAACATGGAAGCAACAATGTATGTTACCCATAAAGAAGAAATTTCTACTGAGGCATAATGTACAGGCAGTAAAATGCAAAGGTCTTTTTTTTTAAATGCAAAGATCTTAAGTGCACAGTTCTGTCGAGTTTTGACCAAAGAATACACCCATGTACCCATATCCTCAATCAAGATTTGGAATGTTTCTGTCTCCCCAGAAAGTTCCTTCATGTCCCTTTCCAGTGAGATCTACCTCCAACTCTTACACCTCCAGCCCCTGCTGCCCACCATTTGATTTCTTCACTACAGAAGTTTTGTCTGTCCTAGAACTTGCTATCAAGAGAACGATACAATACGTACTCGTTCACATCTGCTTTGTTCACTCAACATACTGATTTTGAGATTCATTCACGTTGTCGCATGTATCATTAGTTTGTTCCTTCTTTATTGCCAGGTAACGTAACATTGTGTGAATATACCACAATTTGTCTACTCACTTGTTGATGGAAGTTAGTTTCCAGTTTTGGGCTACTGTGAATAAAGTCCCATATAAGTCTTTGTGTAAACGTATGTTTTCATTTCAGCTGAATGTCTACCCAGGAGTGGAATATCTAGGAGTAAGAGTATGGAAAATTTCTAAGTGTCAAAACGGTTTTCCAAATATATCACACCCCCTTTTACACCCCCATTAGCGATATATGAGAATTCCTGTTGCTCCATATCCTAGTTATCACTATTATTAATGCTAATCTTTTCATTTAAACCATGTTATTGATTTAGAGTAGTAGCTTATTGTGCTTTTAAATTTTTTTTAAAGATTTGAGAGAGAGAGGGAGAGACAGAGCATGAGTTGGGGGGAGGGGCAGAAGGAGAAGCAGACTCCCCGCTGAGTAGGGAGCCTGATGTGGGGCTCCATCCTCCTGAGGCTTCCATCATGACCTTAGCCAAAGGCAACGGCTTAACCCTTAACCGGCTTAACTGACTGAGCCATCCAGGCACCCCTCATTGTGCTTTTAATTAGCATTTCCTGATGACCGATGATGCTGAGTATCTTTTCATGTGCTTATTTAAGGCCATCTGTATCTTCTTTTGTGAAGTGTCTTTTCAAGTCCCATTTAAAATATGAGGTTTTCTGTCATTTTGTTATTGATTTGTAGTAGCTCTTTTTATCCTGTAGATCCATGTACTTTGTCATTCATGGTATATGACAAATCCAATCATAGTTTGTGGTTTGCCTTTTCATTTTTTTTTTTCTTAGTAGGCTCTATGCCCAGCGTGGAGCCCAACGTGGGGCTTGAACTAAGGATCCTGAGAGTAAGACCTGAACTGAGATCAAGAGTTGGACGCTTAACCAACTGAGCCACTCACAGCCCCCTTGCCTTTTCATTTTCTTAAAGTGTCTTTTGGTGAGCAGAAGCCAGAAGCATTTAATTTTGATGAAGTGCAATTTACCACTTTCTGGTTAATGCTTTTTGGGTCCTGTTTAAAGAAATCTTTGCTTACTACAAGGTCAAGAAGATATTTTCCTCTGACTTCTCAAAAACTTTTATGGTTTTTGCTTTTATATTTAGGCCTATGATTCTACGAAGGTATTTCTTATTTACTACTTATATACAAATCTGTCAATGACATGAAAAACAATTTATATGACAAAACAGTTCTTTGTGAAAATAATGGCATGCAAAACATATGTCCTAAAAATAAGCTATTCATAGTGGTCTATTAAATTGCAATCACGTATTAGTAAGCAAGTGATTTAGAAAATCAGCTGCCTTTCATTCTGTTGGGAGAGCTTGCTAATTAATGTAAAACTCGCTTTGTAATACGGGAAAGATTATCTATCTAGCTGAATTCAGTTTTACTAACAAAAGAGTATGCAGGTTTTTACATGCGTTTCTTTTACACAGATGCATTTCGCAGTTGGAAATAATTTCTTACCAATGGCATATTGTCTCTGGAAATAGTTCCGGTTTTGGAAATCTCTTCCCTCAGCTTCTATGCAGAACTCATCAGCCGTTTTCTTTTCTGAATGGCACATGGTGAACCCTCCAAGAGGTGCAGAGAATGATCTTTACCAGCAGCAAGGCCAGTGGCTCTAGAGGACTTGCCTCCCTATTGCCAAGCAGAAACTCCAGAAAGTTCAGTTTGCAGATGGAAATTCCTTCCTCTATTCCTCCTTCATCCATTTGTCAAAGATTTATGAAGCACCTGTGATGTACCAGGGGGCAGTACACGGACTTAGAGGAGCACCAAGGATACTTCTTGTTTCTTAAATATAATTTTCTTCTTAATTTTTGCCTACGTGAAATATGTGAATAAGTAACTCTATTGATCAGGGTTCTCTAGAAAAACAGAACCAGTAAGGTCTATGTGTATGTATATGTGTGTATGTTTATCTGTATGTGTATGTACATACATACGTACATTTAAAATTTTTATTTTAAAAAGTTGGCCCATGTTGGGCGCCTGGGTGGCTCAGTTGGTTAAGCGGCTGCCTTCGGCTCAGGTCATGATCCTGGAGTCCCGGGATCGAGTCCCGCGTCGGGCTCCCTGCTCGGCAGGGAGTCTGCTTCTCCCTCTGACCCTCTTCCCTCTCGTGCTCTCTGTCTCTCATTCTCTCTCTCTCAAATAAATAAATAAAATCTTTTAAAAAAATTAAAAAAAAAGAAGTTGGCCCATGTAATCGTAGGATTTGGCAAATCTGAAATCTGTAGGGCAGGCTGGAAACTCAGAAGTTGATGTTGTAGTCCTAAGTCCTAAATGCGTAGGGCAGGCTAGCAGGCTAGAAACTCAGGCAAGACTGCTCTGTTATAGTCTTAAGGCAGAATTCCTGCTCCAGGAAAGCTCAGTGTTTGGTCTTAATGCCTTCAACTGATTGGCTAAGACCCACACACATTATGGAGAGTAATCTCCTTTACTTAAAGACAACTGATTGTAGATGTTAATCACATCTACAAAATATCTTCACTAAACTAGTGTTTGGTCAGCCAACCAACAGTAGCTTAGACAAGTTGGCACATAAAATTTAACCATCACAAGAAGAGTGAGCAGATATTTGACTATTAGCTTATTTGGAACCAACATATTTTATTTAAAAAGTCCAATTTTTTAAAGGCAATGCCATTTGTCACAAATCTTGGCATAAAGAATTGCATGTATTCAAAGCTTTGATAATGAAAAGACCTATTCCTGCTTACTTGAGGATAACGTCTACAATAGTCATAAAGTTGTGGCTTAGTTTCTATAGAAATGATAAAAGGCGAGTATGGGTCTTTCTCTTAGATCCAGGCAGCAAATATACCTAGTGGTAGATAACCCAAGTCTTATCTTTTCTTCTGGAAATAAAGGCGAAGTGTTGGACTGTCTGATGAAAAAAACACCCCTGCGTTCTGTCTTGGTTCTGGAGCTCACTCCCCACCCACTTCTCCCCCCACCTCCCCCCACCTGCGGCTCCACAAACTCCATCTTGTCTGTGAAACCACCAATGCTTGGCTCACAAAAATTCTTTCTCGAGATAATACTGCCCCCATGGGATAGCTGGAGGCCGGCATGGCTCCCTCCTGGGCTCTTAACTCTCACTTTCTAGGGGACTTTATCCACTCGGTTTCAGGCTACCCTCTATATGCTGATGACTTGCAAATTTGTAATTCCAGCCCAGACTTTTTTCCAGCCCTGATTATCTAAAGGGCACCTGACGATTCTAGGACCCAATCCCAGTGTGTGTGTGGAGGGGGTTTCCCCACATCTCTAAGCAATTCCCCAACACCAGCTCGGTGTCGTTCAATTCAACTAATTCTGATACTGTCTCCAAGTAGGTAGTGTCACTCCACAGGTTAAGGCCTCGTCCTACGAAACTGCCCCCTACTCCACTTCCGACCAGACAGTCATGAGTCCCTGTTGTCATTCATCTGTACTTCTGATATACCTGCTATAGACGCTCCAATGACCCCCCTCTTCAAGTTCCATTCATTTGCTAGAGCAGCTCCCAGAACTCAAGAAAACATTTTACTTACTAGATTACCAGTTTATCCTGAAAAGAAAGAACTAACTCAAGAACAGCCAGATGGAAGAGATGCACAGGGCCAGGTAGAGGAAAGGACATCCAGCTTCCATGCCCTCTCTCCACATCTCCACAGGTTCACCAACAGGGAAGCTCTCCAAACCCCACCCGTTTTTGAGGGGGGTTTTATAGAGGCTTTATTATATAGGCATGATTGATTAAATCACTGGCCATTCCCCTCTCCCCTCCCCAGAGGTCAGCGGGTGGGACGCAAAGTTCCAATCCTTTACAAGGTCGGCTCTACTAGCAACCAGCCCCCATCTTTAGGTACAGTCTGAAATTCACTTCATTAACATAACGAAGGACACCTTAATCGTGCTCCTCACTTAGGAAATTCCCGGGGTTTTAGGAGCTCTTCCTGAAACGGGAACAAGACCAAAGATAAATATCTTATTATAAATTACAGTATCATAGTGATGTGGTGTGAAGTAGAGGGATCCGGAAGAGATGACCAAGAAAGAATTCTTGAGACTTCTTTGGTGCAAAAAGGTGGTTTTATTAAAGCCCGGGGACGGACCCGTGGGCAGAAGGAGCTGCACCGGGGTTGTGACAGGTGACTGATTATATACTTTCAAATTGTGTGGGAGTTAGGGAGAGCACAAGCCTCCAAGGTATTTTGGAAACAAGGGCGGGGAGTGGAGGGAGACTAGCTATTGTTAGGAAAATGTCATTTGTTACTGTTTAGTAAAAACTCAGTCACGAGACCCTTTAGATGCATATCCGTAGGTCATATGCTTGGGGGATGATGGCCAACATGTGTCTTGGGGGTAGAGATAAAGGAAGTTTCCAAAGGAATTTTTTTTAAATAGTTCTTTTTTTTTTTTAAGATTTTATTTATTTATTTGACAGAGAGAGAGAGCACAAGCAGGGGGAGTGGCAGGCAGAGGGAGAGGGAAAAGCAGACTTGCCGCTGAGCAGAGAGCCAGACATGGGGCTCAAACCCAGGACCCTGGGATCATGATCTGAGCCGAAAGCAGACGCTTCACTGACTGAGCCACCCAGGAACCCCTCCAAAGGAATTTTTATGTCTTAAAGAAGACCTACAGGACCCTCAGGGTCAGCCTAAGATTGCCTTTTGCCCTTAGCAAAGTATTAACATCGAGGTAGTTGAGTCCCTAGAGGAATGTCACTCTGCCTGTTTCAAGGACTTGTCAATGGACTGTAAGTAGTAAGGAAATTTTTCTTTGGCCTTTGTTTCCCACATCAATAGCATTTCAACCTTAACGTGTCTAAAAGGAAATCATTGAAGTTTCTCTTGAAACTTTCCACTCAAGTCTTCTTTAGCTTGGTGTAGCACCAACCACCTGGTTGCTCAGGCAAATATCTAGATGTTCTCCCTGATTCCTTTCTTTCTTCCCAACAGTTACAATTCATCACTAAGTCCTGCCAGTGTTACCTCTAGAACATAATCCTGATCTGTCCACATACGTCCATTTCCACCAGTATCACTCTGGTCCCAGCCACTGTCCTGTCTTGCCTGGGCCACTGAAAAACTTTCCTAACTCTCCCTCCTGCTTCCATTTTTGCTCCCACAATCCCTTCTGCAGTAGCATGTTATTTTAGTAACCTATAGTACTATGACTTTACTAGATAGTGTTAAAAAGAAAACCACAGCCCCCAAATGGAGTCCCTTAAGCCCAGACACCAAATCAGGGCTTAATATCTAACCTCATTGCAGCACCAAGGAGGTCATCTGTCACATGGCCCTTTTCATCTCCCAAAGGAAGAGGAGGTCATCTGCATGATAAGATGATAAGACCCCTTGTTCTTCCCCTAAGGGAAGGTGACCTTGCCTGGAACAATCCTTTTTTTTTTTTTTTTTTGGTTAATAACTTCCTTGCCTCGGGGCGCCTGGGTGGCTCAGTCGTGAAGCGTCTGCCTTCGGCTCAGGTCATGATCCAAGGGTCTTGGGATCGAGCCCTGCATTGGGCTCCCTGCTCGGCGGGAAGCCTGCTTCTCCCTCTCCCACTCCCCCTGCTTGTGTCCCCTCTCTAGCTGTCTCTCTCTCTGTCAAATAAATAAATAAAATCTTAAATAATAATAATAATAACTTCCTTGCCTCATCTTCCTTCCTATAAAAACCTTCCATTTTGTTCAACTCCTCAGAGCTCCCTTCTACTTGCTAGATGGGATGCTGCCTGATTCATGAATCACTTAACAAAGCCAATTAGATCTTCAAAGTTAGTCAGTTGAATGTTGTTTTTTAGTGTTAGCAAGGATATGAAAAGACTACAGGGTTCACTCAGGTGTTTAGAGCTGGAGGAGAGAGTATCCAGCGTCTTCAGGAGCCAAATATATTCAAAACCTAATCATTTAGATTTGGGGAAGGGGTTCTGGGTTTTCACTGGCAGACTCAAGAATCAGATTACAAGGAGCTGAACTGTGAGACCACCCAGTACGGAGAGCATTAATGTATCAGCTATAAAGAGAGCTCATTGTGTCCCTTGAGGGTTGTGTACAAGCATCGTGGGCTGAGGCATGGGCCTTTTCACTGGGAACTAGAAGACAAGCCCAAACATCACCTGGGGAGGTAACCCAACATTCTTGGGGGATGTCATAAGTACTTGAATGAAAACATCAAGGTGCTGAGTGCTTAAGGAAACAGTCACAGTTCCTTAGTGGGTAAACATCTTTTAATCCAAGGAAAAGTTAGAGTTTAGAAAAAAACTTAAGAGAATCAAAACTGTAGCATTAACATTTTTGTGTTTAGGAATAGTCTATACAGGGGCCCCTGGGTGGCTCAGTCGGTTAAGGATCTGCCTCAGCTCAGGGCATGATCCCAAGGTCCTGGGATTGAGCCTTACATCGGGCTCTCTGCTCAGCGGGGAGTTGGCTTTTCCTTCTCACTCTCCCTTTGTGTTCTCTCTCTCTCTTTCTCAAATAAATAAATAAAAATCTTTAAAAAAAAGAATAACCTATATGTATTCAGTATTTTGAGTGTTTATTACATTTAGGAGAATTTGGCCTATAAAATAACCTATCAGTTCTGTGATACATATTCAAAGTGTGTTTTTTAGTTATTAAATTTATGATTGTAGCTTGAAATCTTATGAAATTTATAAGTAATATTAGAAAATTCAGGAAAACTTAAGTTTATCAACATATTTACAAATTTAATCTATTAGATTTGTAAATATTACTTAAGTACTTGGGAAGGTTTGTTATGCAATTGAAACATGTAAAAAAAGTAGAATACATTAAAATTTTAAGTGCTGTTTCACATACTAAAGAGAGTCTAATCAAGTATATTGGCAATGGGAAGAAAGAAACATTAAAGATCCCCCAAGAGTGATTATTAAAATTTGGTAAATTAATAAATACAGTAATATGATTAGTAAGTTGAATGTAAAAAAAGCTGAGAACTAGTCTTTTAGTCAGAAACTTTCATAAACTGATTGTTTTTAATATCAAAGCTATGTTCACATATTATTTTTGTGCGTGGAAAAGCTGATATCAGAAAAAGCAAAAAACATTTATTGACATTTAGTAATTAACCTTACTACTTTCAGGAGCGACAGGAGGATTATGATTTGGTTCTTAACATATGTATGTGAACAAGAAGCCTCACAAAAAAAGGCCCCTCACACAACAGAGTCAGTTGCAAGGACAAACAACTGTAGCAACTGAGGAAGTAGGATTCTAGAAGTTGTTGTTTCCTGCCAGAGGCTGTTCTAGCCGGTTCCAAAGGCCTATTCCTGGACCTCTTGGCAGTTGTCAAAGGATGAAGGGTTTGTGTTGCTTATCATCACCTTCTTACAGGAAATGAAGTTTGCCTTAGGTCTACCAACAAACCTACTCTCAGGTCTTTGTCTTTTCTCCCTTGCCTTATGTGATGATTTAAAATATGTCCACGAACTCTTTGACACATTCTTCAATAAGTGGAGTCTAATTCTTCTCCCCTTGAGTGTGGCCTTGACTGTCTTCCTTCTAATAAATACAGGTGGAAGTAATAATACATGACTTCTGAGACTACATCATTAAAGGCATGTAGCTAAAAGATGCTCAATATCACTCATCATCAGGGAAATGCAAATCAAAACCACAATGAGATATTACCTCACACCTGTCAGAATGGCTAAAATTAAAAGGTCAAGAAACAAGTATTGGCGAGGTTGTGGAGAAGGAACCTTCGTGCATTACTGGTGGGAATGCAAACTGGTGCAGCCACTGTGGAAGACAGTATGGAGGTTTCTCAAAAAGTTAAAAATAGAACCACCCTATGATCCAGTAATCACACTACTGGGTATTTACCCAAAGAATACAAAAGCTAATTTGAAGGAATATATGCAGCCCTATGTTTATAGCAACATTATTTACAATAGCCAAATTATGGAAGCAGCCCAAGTATCCATTGATAGATGAATGGATGAAGAAGAGGTGGTATATATATATACAATGGAATATTATTCAGCCATAAAGGAGAATGAAATCTTGTCATTTGTAATGACATGGATGGATCTAGAGGGTATTATGCTAAGTGAAATAAACCAGTCAGAGAAGGACAAATACCTTATGATTTCACTCATATGTGAGATTTAAGAAACAAAACAAATGAACAAAGGAAAAAAAGAGAAACCAAAAAAGAGACTCTTACCTTTAGAGAACAAACTGATGATTATCAGAGGGGAGGTGGTTGGGGTGATGGGTGAAATAGGTGAAGGGATTAAGAATACACTTATCAGGACACCTAGCTGGCTCAGTTGGTAGAGCATGTATTTTTTTTTTTTTAAGTAAACTCTACCCTCCAACGTGGGGCATGAACTCACGATCCTGAGATCAAGAGTCACATGCTCTACCGACTGAGACAGCCAGGTGCCCTGAGCATGTGACTCTT
Source organism: Mirounga angustirostris (assembly GCF_029215605.1). Taxonomy (NCBI): domain Eukaryota; kingdom Metazoa; phylum Chordata; class Mammalia; order Carnivora; family Phocidae; genus Mirounga; species Mirounga angustirostris. Next base: position 8,538,603 of record NW_026991719.1, read on the forward strand.
GATCTTGGGGTTGTGAGTTTAAGACCCACAGTGGCCGTAGAGCTTACTTAAAAAAAAAAGAAAAAAAAAGAGTACACTTATGATGAGCACTGAGAAATATATGGAACTGTTGAATTGCTATATTATACACTTGAAACTAATACAACACTGTATGTTAACTACTCTGGAATTAAAATAATAAACAAACAAATAAATAAATGGCATGAGGCTCCCTCCTTGCCCACTCTTGGATCACTCACTCTGGAGAAAGGCAGCTGTCATGTTGTAAGGGCATACAAGAAGCCCTTTGAAGAAGTTCATCTAGCAAGGAACTAAGGCATCCGACCAGTCGCCAGCATCAACTTGTCCACTGTATAAGCCTTTTTGGAAACAGATCCTTCAGCCTCAGTCAAACCTTCAGATGCCTGGAGCCCGGCCAACATCATGACCTCAATCTCATGAGAGTCCCTGAATAAGAACCAGTCCCCTAAGTTGCTACCAAGTTCCTTACCCACAGAAATTGGAAGGTAATAAATGTTTGTTGTCTTAAACTGCTAATTTTTAGGGTAATTTGTTATGTGGCAATAGATACCTAATACCCTTTCCTTGGTTGAACCCCAGTCTGGGCGTCTCCACATCCTCACTCTTTAATAAGTCCTCATCACACTGAATCACTCAAGGTTCCTAGGAACATATCTGTCTTTTACCATTACTTTCGAACATCTCATATTTAAAATAATATTTGTTTCACAAATTCCCTTATGCTATGCCTTGGATTAATTTTCACATGATCAATGTTGTATTTTCTTCTGGTATTAAAGCTTTAAACAATGAAGCATGTTGTTGGTAATCTCATTCTTCAGAGAGGAATTCCTGTAATTTTAGGGTAGTTTTAATATATTGTGTCTATTCTACATTTTCCTTCTGGACATTAAGAAGTTACTGGTATGACTTCATTCTCATAAAGCCCCTTAGACATGAAGGAGACACATCCTCCTACTTTGTGGTCTGTGGTTAAGAAAGATAGCATATGCTATATGCTAAAATTTTACAGTAGTAGTTCTCAACCCTAGCTACACATTAGAATCCCCTGGCAAGCTTCATAAAAATTTAAATCAGAATCTCTGTTGGGGTTGGGGGCAGGAATTTATATTTTAACAGGCTTCCATGTGCCTCTATTAGGCAGCCAAGATTGGGACCACTGCTTTGGATCATACCCAGCATAGAATTCAGTCCTTTAGTACCAGCTCTAAAGAAAGCACAGTGCTGGTGGTTCTGCTACTATTTAGCTATGTCATCTTAAGGAAGTCACTCTACCTCGAGAACATCTATTTTCTAAAATAGAGCAATGGTTCTAAATCTTGGTTATAGGTCTGCAGAGATTTAAAAACACTAATTTTTTTGAGTCCTACCCCCAGAGATTTTAATGCAGCCATTTTGGGGTGTGCTCTGGACATCAGGATTTTTCTTTTCTTTTTGAGAGAGAGTGAGAGAACAAGAAGGGGGGAGGGGCAGAGGGAGAGGGAAAGAGAGAATCTTAAGTAGGCTCCTCACCCAGCAGGGAGCCCCATGTGGGGCTTGATCTCATGATCCTGAGATCATGACCCGAGCAGAAATCAAGAGTTGGATGCTTAACTGACTGAGCCACCCAGGCGCCCCAGGATATCAGGATTTTAAAAAGTCCCCCCTGGTGATTCCAAATATGCAGTCAAGTTTGAGAACTAGAAAAGAGATAATTGCTAAGATCCTTTCCAGCTCTGCTTCTATTTTCAATGCCAATGATTGTGGTTGACACAATTCATAATATGAAAATATTTTACACTCATGGGGGGAAGGAATTCTCAAGCTACATAGCTGGCTCTTGACATATATGTGGCATTATTCATGAGTTATTTAAAGTTATTCGATAAGGGGCGCCTGGGTGGCTCAGTTGTTAAGCGTCTGCCTTTGGCTCAGGTCATGATCCCAGGGTCCTGGGATCGAGCCCCGCATCGGGCTCCCTGCTCTGCGGGAAGCCTGCTTCTCCCTCTCCCACTCCCCCTGCTTGTGTTCCCTCTCTCGCTGTGTCTCTCTCTGTCAGATAAATAAATAAAATCTTAAAAAAATAATAAAATAAAGTTATTCAATAAATAGAATGGTTGGAACTGGAGAGGGTTAATCTTGGAACACATTCAGAGGAGTTGTTTTAGCAAAGTTGGGAAGTCAGGAGGACTAGGGAACAACTAAGAGGAGGAGATCTTCCAACACCAGGTTTCATGGATTGTGCATGAACATGGACAAAAGGCCAACTTACAAAATTTTTCCGAAACTACATACTATGATTTTTCCACGGTTGTCCCCCTGACAACCTCCCTTTTTTTCCCCCAACGACTTTATTGACTTGAGACTGCACTATGACAAATAAAGTACACATCATTTTTTTTTAAAGATTTTATTTATTTATTTGACAGAGAGAGACACAGCGAGAGCAGGAACACAAGCAGGGGGAGACGGAGGGGGAGAAGCAGGCTTCCAACCGAGCAGGGAGCCCGATGTGGGGCTCGATCCCAGGACCCTGGGATCATGACCTGAGCTGAAGGCAGATGCTTAACGACTGAGCCACCCAGGCGCCCCTCATCTTTTCTTTTTATTCTTTGAATGGTGTGACAGAGGAAAAGTTGTGCTTTCATTTCTAGAAGCAGGAAGGGAAATGGTAATTTCCGTTAAGAGATACCTGCAGTAGGTGGTCTCTAAGAGGTCTTCAGTGATCTCCAGCTCCTGGTAGTCATGCCTTTGTGTAAGCTCTGCCCTTTGAGTGTGGGCTGGACCTAGTGATATGCTTCTAACCAATAGAATACAGCAAAAGTGACTGGCTGTCACTTCTGGTATTGTTTACAAAGTATTTACACACTCTCTGCCTCACCTCATGGGCTGTCTCTTAATGAAGCAAACTGAATGAGGCCAACATGGCAAGGAGCTGCCAGTGACGACCTGAGGCTCTCAGTCCAACAGCCCTTGAAAAAGTGAATTTTGCCAACAAGGAAGTGAATCTTGTCAACAACCACTTGAGTGAGCTTGGAAGTGGGTCCTTCCCCATCAGGCCTTCAGATGGGACAGGTTCATGGCAATTATGTCACTTGTCCAGACCCTAACCTATGTTTTCCTAAATATGAATTTTCCACTATTCTAAGCTGCATTTATAACTAATCGTTGTGATCTGAATGGGTTATTCCCACCGACAATTACTGCTACACAAATGTAAAAAATGATCCCCCCTTCATACACACCAATTTTTGCTGAGTTATCACCATCATCAGGGTGTTTATCATTTCTGTGGAGAGAGTAATAAGCAATGCAGCCTGTTCTTTTACATCTAGTTCCAACTTCAGTTGTGTTAAAGAACAAAAATTCAGTGGAGTCAATTTGAAGATCTGGTTGGCTTTATTAAGCGATTTGTGAATTGGGCAGCATCCCATCTAGCAAGTAGAGGGGAGCTCTGAGGAGGCGTACAAAATGGAAGGTTTCTATGGGGAGGATTGTTCCAGGCAAGGTCACTTCTCCTTAGGAGGAAGACCAGGAGATCTTTCCATGCAGATGATCTCCTCTTCCTTTGGGGGATGAAGCAGGCCAAGTGACAGATTGCCTCGTTGGTGCTGATGGGAAAATTCCTGACTGACCAGTTCCTGACTACATTTCTGGGGGAGGTTGAAACTGCAATGAGGTTAGATATTAAGCCCTGATTTGGTGTCTGGGCCTAAGTGGCTCCATTTTGGGCCTGTGGTTTTCTTTTTAATAGTTGGAAATAGGTTTTGTTTGCCAATGTCAATTGATTGGTAGTGGTTGCTGGAACTCAGTGTTAAGAATGATCATAAGGAGCCCAAGTCTAGGCTCTGTTGGCGAAAAGAGCTGTGATCAGTTAGAGATTAGTTGGGAGTATAGTATATTTGCCAACAATTGCGTTGTTCTAATGTCAGTCCTGACCCAGGCACCTGGGTCGGATGACCAACTCTTCCTGGTTTGGGCAAGGAAAGTGCTGCATCCTGGCAACCCCCTCAATCCCAGACAAACTGGAACTGTTGGCCACCCTATATACCCACCCAGGTATCTTTCTGGAAGCCAGGAAAACTGGGAACTGAGTGTACTGTAATACCTTGCTTCTCAAATGTGATCCATGGACCAACTGAATCAGTATCCTCTGGGAGTTTAGTTACAGGGCAGACTCTCCTGCCCCACCCCAGACTTACTGAAGCATAATCTGTACTTTTACGAGGTCTCCTGGGGATTCATGCACATTGAAGTGTGAGCAGCTGCCCTAGAGCTTAAGTCCTGCTGGAGGATCACTGTTTATGGATCAATGGCTCCCAATCCCTTCACTTCGAACACCCAAAAATGATCACATCACCCATGTGACGTAATGTCACACACACAACCTGTGCTCTGCATAAAGTGGGCAATGGCACACTTCACTCCAGATTCATATGAAAATGAGAGGAAGGAGAGAGGCTTTTCAGAGCTACCTTGAAACTGCTCTAATATTTTAGTGACAGAGTAGTATGTTGGGGTGCTGTAGAGGGGAACTGCTGCTTGAAACTCTTGCTCCAACAGCAACTGACGCTGAGCGAGAGAAGGGGAGGTTCAATGGTCCTCCCCTGCTCCGTGTTCACCCTTTGGTCATGTGGCCAGTGGCGTCCGTCCTAAGATCCCCTGCTAGATGGCGTGTGGGGGAGAAGGGGGTTGGATTTGCAGAGAAGCCTTAAATTCCTTAGACCAGTAGTTCTCACTCGAGCATGCATCAGAATCACCCGGAGGGTTTAGAAAAAGAGTAGATTAGCCGGGCACGAGAGTGGCGGGGACCGCCTGCTGAGCGAGCAGGCGCCTTACGGAGGAAAGGAGGGACGCACGGAAGAAGAGAAGGTAGCAGACCTCACTCCGAAAAGTAGCAACAGTGTAGGAAGCCGGGAAAGAGAAGGTGCCGGCGTTCCCTGAAGCCGCTCGCCCCACTTCCCACGCGCCGGTTTCCCAGGAAGACGGAGGGCGGCCAGGGGGCGTGGCTGGCGGAGCTGACGGGGTGGGGCGGGGCGCGCGCTGGGCGCTGCCCGGAAAGCGCCTGCGCGGGCTGGCGGGGCGGTCTCGGGGGCGGCTATGTGGGAGCGGAGCGCGAGCTTCCGCAGGAGGGAGATACTCGCGAGCTCTGGTGGCGAAGTGACATTTAGTAATAGTTCATCTTTTACGATTGTCAAATTTTACTAGGGCCTGTCTCTCGCCGTTGTGGAAAGGGTCCTTTGAAGGGGAAAAAAGGAAAGTGAATGGCGGAAGCCTTTTGCAGCTCCTCCCCTCCTGCCGGCGCGCGCAGCATGGGCGGGGAACGTCCGTCTTGCGCCGGATACGTCATCCCGTCCTGCGCACGGGGCGGAGCGGGGCGGAGTCTCTAGGTCTAGGGCGAGCCTGCGCAGAGCGTGGGAAAGGCGTGCTGTGTGGCGTCTGACGTATCTGTGGAGACATCTTAAGTTTCCCTCCCTGGGCAGGAGGAAAAAGAAGTGCAGGTTTGCTTGGCTCATCGCCGGTTTTTCCGGCCCCGCTGCAGCGGTCTCCTTGTATTCGGCGAAGTGAATGTCCCGGCGCGGTCCCGGCGCGGTCCTTGCGGAGCAGCAGCTGCCCCCGCTCCTCCCCATTCCGGGCTCCAGCCGACCCCGCGGGCCAGGAAGCGGTTCTGTGGCGGTAGCCCTGGGGACCGGTGGCCGCCTGGCGCTACACGTGGGCACGTTGTCTAAGATTTACTCCACCCTGAGAAAAAACAAAAAGCAAAAAACAAACTTCGGAAATTTTGAACTACAGCGCCCTGTGTTGGTATAAGTTTTAGGGGACCTGGACTCTTTAGCAATAGCTGCGAATATATAATTACAAGGCATTTTGTTAGTTTTAGCGCTACAATAGTTACAATGAGGAGTAGTTGTTATTTTGAGGAACAAGTGGTTCCTGCTAACGGTATTCATTATCTGGGTCTTAACTGAGTTAATTTTAGGGATTGAACAATGGTTTTTAGAAGAGCCTAGTAACTACCCGGTATAGATCAGCTCTGCTGGGGCTGAATAAGAAAGATCTATACTGGATTATCAAAATCAGTTTATCTGTATGATTCTCAACAGTTATTTGGTTGTAAAAGACAGAATCATCCTTTTGAGAAGCCCTGTTGAGGTTACTGTTTTGTCCTTTGTGATGTAACAATTCAAACTTTGAAAAAAACCTTAGGACATTTGGATAATAGATTTACTGTTAAAGTGATTTTTAAATGATATTACATTGAATACAGATTGGAAGATTTGTCTTCAAAGCCTTGTACAGAGTGACTACTTAAGAATCGTGGCTGCTACAACTGAGGACGTTCTGCCACCTTTGGCAATAATTTGATTTAACTTGCCTTCAAGCGCCTCAAAACTCCAGATGTTGTGAAGTTGTGATTAGAATCTCAAATGAGGATTTCCTAAGAAAAGAGTTTGGTGTAATTGGTCTGGAAATGTCAGCTCTGCTAAATGCTGCTGAATTGCAAACTAGGCAAGTTATTACTAAATTGGGATTTTCTTACCTCTAACATCTTTTCTACCTGTCCTGTAGATAAGTTCAATTAATACTAGATAACTTATGTGGAATTAAACACATAGTGCTTTGAAATAATAAAAGCACTACATACATTTTCATTTTTTGGTTAGAATGAATGATTCCATTGGCATTCTTGTCAGTAAACTGGGCTGAGAGAATTAGGGCTTAGTGAGACACTATTTAGGTGGGTAGTAACAGGATTAAGGAAGAAGTGTATGGAAAAGATTTTTAGAATTCTTAAACTGTTGTCAGTCTCCAAATCCTTGGAATTGTATAGGCATCATTTGGAGAGTGGAAGTAGAAAAGGTTACTAGTCTATACAAATTGAATCTTGAAAAATATTGGCTTTGTACCTAAGTATTTTACATTTGTTTAAAAGCCCTTATTTTTTTTTCAGTTCAGTTTTCTACATTTTTATGAAGAAAGATAGTCTTCAAGAACTTAATACATTCCTCAAGGGAAGAAAAAGGCTTAGAGCTATAGGAGATAAACTCAAGAGTGTTTTAAAGGACTGTATTAGGGTTTCAGAAAAGCTCAGTAAGTGAATGTTAATGTACATTACCCACCTATCTTATAAAATACAGAATGCTTTTGGCTAATGGATTTTAAGCTAACATTTAAAATTCTTCCCATAAGTTTAAATAATGGTAAGTAATTCCAGTGCATTATAAAATGTCATTTTACACTCTTGTGTAAATGTATGCAATAGAATTAAATTATTTTGACACCCATCATCCATTTTTAAAAAGGGAACTAGCTCTTCGATAGTCAAAACTTTACATTGTATTGCTATTCTTTGTCGTTCTGGTTTAGGGACAAGGGGTTCCCAGAGGGCATTTGGCAATTTCTAGAGACATTTTTGGTGTCCTAACTAGGGAGTGGGGGGCACTGGCATCTAGACGGAATAGGCCAGGGATATTGCAAAACATCCTACAGTGCACAAGGCAACTCCCAACAACAAGGAATTAACCAGCCCGAGATGTCAGAAACCCTGACCTACAGAATTCTACTCTCACTTAGTGTGGCTTTAGGAATGAAAGTCTTTTTTTTTTTCTTTTTTAATTTTATTTATTTGACAGAGAGAGCACAAGCAGTGAGAAGGGCAGAGGGAGAGGGAGAAGCAGGCTCTGCTCTGAGCAGGGAGCCCGGTAACGTGGGGCTCCATCCCAGGACCCTGGGATCATGACCTGAGCGGAAAGGCAGATGCTCAACCGGTTGAGCCACCCAGGCGCCCCAAGAATGAAAGTCTTATTGGTTATCATTCTTTCCTGCAGCAAAAATGTGTGTATATTTAAATTTATTGAGTATCTTGTGATCATAAGGTTCTAAATGTTAAGTCAATCCAGAGAAACATTTTTTTAAAAATCATTACAGGTATCGTCTGCTTTTTGAAAGTTTACATTATGTCACTTTGCTTTTCGAAAGACTTACATTAGTACTAGTTTTGCTAACTGAAAAAACCCGTAGAGAATTTTCGCTTTTACAAAAAAGGTGAAAAGCAAAAATAGCGTTCAGCTTTTTGCAGCAAGCCCGGTGCACCCTGAGCGAGAGTGGCGCCACCAAGCCCCTTCCACGGGAATTACACCCAGCATCAGCATCTAGTAGCCCATAGCTTTTGAACTGTTATCTGTCAGCATCTGTGGTGTATCTTCATCTATTTTGTGCATCTATTGGCGAGATATGTTCTAAGGTATCAGAAAAGCCTAAGAGAGGTGGGTTTTTTGGGTCTGGGAACACTCAAAAAATTTTCAACGTAAATTAATGATAATTGCTTCTTCACTTTACGCCATTTTGGCTTACAAAAGTTTTCATAGGAATGCTCTACTTTCAGATAGTGAGGGAAACCTGTACAACTATTATTAGTACATAGCTGATCATAAATATCACAATTTTGAATAATTATCAAAGTAATATTTTATTAAATGCATTTTAAATATTTATTTTAAAGATTTTATTTATTTATTTGACAGAGAGAGACACAGCGAGAGAGGGAACACAAGCAGGGGGAGTGGGAGAGGGAGAAGCAGGCTTCCAGCTGAGCAGGGAGCCCGACTTGGGACTCGATCCCAGGACCCTGGGATCATGACCTGAGCCGAAGGCAGACGCTTAACGACTGAGCCACCCAGGCGCCCCTATTAAATGTATTTCTTAATGAGATTGGGCTTTTTATCATTTAGCTTAGGTTTCCATGGATGGATATTATTCATTGCTAGAACGTGACAGAGTTCTTTCTCTCTCTTGTTTTTAGAGATGTAAAGCCAAAACATCTTGTTCATTTAAATTGAGAGGAATAAAAAGAATGTTAATATAGTAATGTCATTCAATTCTTTCTATTCCTTCTGAGTTCTGTGCCAAAAATCATTTAGTGAGAGTGATCGAGTAGAATACTGTTAATGACGTATCTGTTACATGCTCCAGTTTAGTCTGCTTTAGAAGTGAAGTACTGAAATCCCAACTTGAAAAATGACTCCTTACCTAGTCATTCATTTTCTCGGTATTGACTGTTTAGTGCTGTGGCAGTTGTGTCCTAGAACAAGACAGTGTAGGAAGATTCAGGATGGCTAAGAGATATTCCTTTTGTAGAAGCCAACAGGGCAATCTCTGTGTACTTAAGTACCGAATGTCTGGTTTAAGTGGTTGTTGATGAGTAGTTGTTGGATGGGTAGATGGAGGAACACTTTAGGATTAAATATTGTAATAATCCAAGCTGGAAATCACGAGTGATAGCAAGGAAGCTGGGGAGAACATTCTGGATATATTCTGAAGACAGACCTCACCGAATTTTCTCAAGGTTTGGATGTGAGAGAAAGGGAAGCATCAGCTATCACTGCATGGTTTTTGTCCTAAACCACAGAAGAGTTACCATTTCCTGAGCTGGGGGAGAAGGAGTAGGGAAGAACAAGGCGGGTACGAGCGCAGGCCCCTGATGCATTTTCTCAGGGCCACGTTGGTGTTCCCCAGCTTAACTGAGCTGTTGACACCTGTGGCTATCTATCAAAATATAAATAATCTGATCACTTTTAGTCAGATTAAAAGTCTTACACGGTCATTGCCCCATAAGATGATGGAGTCTTTCCCCTTGTTTTTAACTCCCGTGCCTCAAATTCAAACACTTGGTGATGTTATTAACTCTGTTACTAAGAAATGTTAATTATCTGATTTATGTATATTAGATGTACCTTAGGGACAAGTTTTGTAGTTTAAAGTTGTTAAGCGTTTTAATAGATTTTGTTTTTTTCTTTAAAGGTTTTATTTATTTATTTGAGAGAGAGAATGAGAGAGAGCACATGAGAGGGGGGAGGGTCAGAGGGAGAAGCAGACTCCCTGCCGAGCAGGGAGCCCGATGCGGGACTCGATCCCGGGACTCCAGGATCATGACCTGAGCCGAAGGCAGTCGCTTAACCAACTGAGCCACCCAGGCGCCCCGTTTCAATAGATTTTTTAAAAGATTTTATTTTTTTAAGTAATCTCTACACACAACATGGGGCTGAACCCACAACCCTGAGATCAAGAGGCGCACACTCCACCGACTGAGCCAGCCAGGCGCCCCATAGAATTTTCAACACATTTTACTGTACTTAATTTTTTTAAAGATTTTATTTATTTATTTGACAGCAGGAGAGAGAGTGAGAGAAAGCACAAGCAGGGGGAGCAGCAAAGGGAGAGGGAGAAGCAGGCCCCTCACTGAGCAGGGAGCCCAATGAGGGGCTCCATCCTAGGATCCCGGGATCATGACCTGAGCTGAAAGCCGACGCTTAACCAACTGAGCCACCCAGGTGCCCCGATTTTATTGTATTTTAAATCAATAATTCTCTACAGAGGTATTGTTTAGGACAGATTTAATATTCAACAGTTAGCTCTGTTGGATGTAAAAATAGACTTCTCAAACTCCCAAACACCAAAACCATGATTTTGCTTCAGATAACTGAATCCTAGCTTTCTGACTTGGTCAGAATAATGCAAATTAGCTCAAATGCAACTTATAATTTATGATTTACATTAATACAGATTAACATGCAATGTTACGAAGGGTTTTCCGTCTTGGCTAAACTAATCCAGAGAGGCATATTTTTCTCTTAGTAAATTTTTAATACTTCTGTTTTTTCCCCCTGTTTGTTTCAGCAGAGAAAATAGTATATGCAAAGACAAAAAAATTAATATCATTTCAGTGAGAGGGCACTTATATACCCAGTTGTTAAGATCTTTTGAAAAGTTAACCCAAAACATGTTTGCCTGTGTAAATTAATGTTATTAACACCTGTCTTATGGGTTGGCATACATATGGAGAGTGCCCACGTACAAGATTCGGAGGATGTGGGTTCTCAGAGTCCAAGGGATGAGACAGATACCTACATACCAATTTTGTGACCATGTTTGTGGTAAATATTGAGATGTAAGCAAATATTAAAGGAACATAAACAAGCAAGAAATTCCTGTAGCTTCAGATATGATCTTTGCGTTGATCACACTCCTCAGGAGAGAAGGTTGTGTGCACTAGGGTAATTTTCCCTATTTCACCTGTTTCCCTCCTAAGCCTGGCACCCTGTATTTCTCCTCCCTCTCTGCATCTGCAGGCTGGTGCAGTGATGTTCCTGCCACTCAGCTGGATGACGGCACCTGCAGCCCACCGCTGTTCTAAGCGAGCATGCCAGAAAGCTTGGAGGACCGCAGCTGCCCTTTCAGAGTAAAAGCATCCTCTGGGTAGCTAAAGCTCGGATTTCTTTCTAAGCAAGGTATCTTTTACCAGGATCCCTTCATGGAAACCACATATACACATAAAAGACCTGCCATAGTCTTCAGACTAATGGCTGTGCCATTTATGAAGATCAGCCACAGCTGAGGAAGGCCTTTTATGTTTTGTACTTGGGTATCAAGCATAATGTATATTTAGTGCTCAAATTATATTGTAGAGACATATCAGTTTTGTTTGTTTGTTTGTTTTTCCTTACAAAAGGACTTATAAACCCTGTAGGTAAATAATTAAGAATTCCCATTTTGGGGAATTAAAGTTTCTGGTCACCAAAACAAAAAACCAAGAAGCCTCAGGGTGTTCCTGATTCTGTAGGTCAGAGATGGGACATGGATATTTGTAGTTCTTGCAAGTTCCCAGGTGACCCTTGCCGCTCAGATTGTGGTCCATGGGCCCGCAGCATCAGCATCACCTGGTCGTTTGTTAATAGTGTGGACTCTCACAGATTCTCAGGCCCACAGCAGACCTTCTCTGTCAGAATCCGCATTTTAACATGGTGCCAGGTGATGAGTGCACCATGGCCCACAGGCCACAAACTGAATAGCAAGGGTTGGATAGCCCCGAGAAGTTGTTTTTCTTGTTCCGGTCTTGTCGGAGGTGATGGCAGCCTTTAGAGCTGTCTCCCCCTGAGCCTTGACTTTGTGGTTGGTACCTGCCAGTCAGTGACCTGCTCTATGCTGTCCCCTGCCTCCGTGTGACTTGCCTGGTTTTGAATACTCCCTGAATTGAAATACTACTTGGCCCTACTCTGGAATATTAGTTCTGAAAAATATAAAGAAGGTGAATGCCTGAACATCTGCTTACCTTCCTGCTTCCTTGTTTCCTGCTCACTTCTCTCAACTCCCACATTGGCGAGCTCTTTTCCTTCAGCATCCTCTAGCAAATATGTGGAAGGCCAAAGCACCACCCCTGTTGAGCACTTTTATAGGAAGGCTCCAGATATATATTTAAAGGTCTAGAAAAATGAATGGTGATCAAGTGCATGTGCTGGGTATGGTTGGAGGTTATTTGGCAAGAATTGCTGACCAGCTCGATGGGTCAGGGCTGCACCTATTGGTCCTGGACTGAGAGGAATCTAAAAATGTTCAGAAAGAAAGCAAGGACAGCGGCAGTGAAATAGATCATAATGTGCTAGCAGAGCATCGAATAGGCTGAAATTGAGCAGAACTTTCTCATATTTTGCCCCCATCAGCCACCACTCTTTTGTCTGCAAAAGATTTATAGAAGTAATATAACAATGCAAAGGGTTAGGAAAATAGAATAGCAAATATTTACCCACTGTCCCACTGCCCTATTATATAGTTACATTTTTATATAAATTTTTCTATCTCTTGGAAACCATATGTGATAGGCAGAAGAATGGACTCTCAGAGATGTTCGTGTCCTAATTCCTTGAGTCTGGTAATTTGTTAGGTTGTATAAGAATTTGGAAATTAACACTGCGGAAGGAATGAAGTTGGCTTATTGCTGACCTTCAATATGGAGGTTACCCTGGATTATCTGGGTGGGCCCAATGTAATCACAAGAGTCCTTAAAAGTGGAAGAGAGAAGCAGAAGACTCTGAGGGAAATGTGACTGGAGGTAAGTCAGAGTGATGTGAGAACGACTCAATGAGCCTTGGTGGACTTTGAAGACAGAGGGTAGGGCCAAGGGCCAAGGGGTGTGGGCGCCCTCTAGACGTTGTAAAAAGGAAATGGATTTTCTTGTACAGCCTCCAGAAAAGAATGCTGCCCAGCTGACAGCTTGATTTTAGCTCAGTAAGACCTGTGTTGAACTTCTGAGCTCCAAAATTGTAAGATAATAAATGTGCATTATTTTAAGCAGCTAAGTTTGTGGTAATGTGTTACAGCAGAAATAGAAAAGTAATATACCATATTTCTCATAGTTATATCATGCCTAAATATTTTTCTGTGTTGCTAAAGTTTTTATAATTATTTGAATGGCCATATATTATTCTGTGGAGCTGAAGTACGGTCATTACTTAATCATACCTTCGTTTGAACATCAGATGTGTGAACTGCTTTCTGCATTTCCTTTTTTCATGTTTCATTATTTTCTAAGGATATTCTATCAGAATTACATTTGGACTTTTAATTTCTTTCAGTTTTTCTTTCTTTAATTTTAAGGAAAAAATCTCTTATGTCCACATGAAATATTTTTTAAAGATTGATTGATTGATTGATTTTAGAGAAAGACTGCAAGTGCATGGGGGGAGCAAAGGGAGAAGGAGAGAATCTCAAGGAGACTCTCCGCTGAGAGTGGAGCCCGCCGCAGGGCTCGATCTTGCAACCCTGAGATCACGACCTGAGCCAGAATCAAGAGTCAGATGCTCAACCACCGACTGAGCCACCCAGGCGCCCCTCATTTAATTTTCAATTGATTTTTTCAGATGAATCTTAATTTATTGTTTCTAGCTCCTATAAAAATCTTATTGAGGGATTCCTGGGTGGCTCAGTCGGTTAAGCGTCTGCCTCAGCTAAGGTCATGATCCCAGGATCCTGGGATGGAGTCCTGCATCGGGCTCCCTGCTCAGTGGGAAGCCTGCTTCTCCCTCTGCCTGCCGCTCCCCCTGCTTGTATTCTCTCTGACAAATAAATAAATAAATCTTAAAAAAAAAATCCTATTGAGAGTTTCTAGTGTCCATTGCCTTGGCAAACTCCTTCAAAACCCATAGACTTGCAGTCAAAGCCCTCAATCTTGTGATCCCACTTTTCCTATTTCCATTTTTCACAAACTTAAATTATATTTAGGCCATTTCTTTCATATCTACCCTATCGATTGTTTCCCACTTTAAGTCTTTGTGTAATCTTTTCCCAGTCCAGGTTGCAGTTTTCACAGTGAAATTATGTGTGATTTGTCTTACAAGCTTTTCCTCAGCAGCTTGGTATATGAAGAGTGTGAGTGTTAGAATCAGACAGCCCTGGGTTTGAATCTCAGTTTTGTTTCTCACTAGCTGTATGGCCTGGAATGAGTCACTCATCCTCTTTGAGCATCAGTTTCTTCTTTAGAATGAAGTTAACAGTGTCTTCCTGCATGGTTGTCAAGTGGATTATAGCTAATGTATACAAAGGATCTAGCAAGATCCCTGTGACTTAGTAGGCAATCAATGAATATCATTAATCATCTTATGACTTCTTTTATCTACCCTCATCAAACTATAAATTCTTTAAAAATAAGAACAGTTCATTATTCTTACATGTATACCCTGTGAAGCCTAGAATGTAATAGGTGCTTAATAAACATTTACTATTTTGACTTCCTCCTCCCTCTTTCTGTCTTATTAAAATCCCATTCATTCTCCCAGGCTCCTGCTGCAGCCCCATCTCCTTTTATGATTCATCCTTGCCACCTTTACCACACTTAACCTGGGTGAGTGAGTAGAATTGAATGATGTAAAATGGAGGATAAGGGAGAAAAATAGAGATTCCTGGAGATGATCCATTGGGTACCTTTTACCTCTTTTTTTTTTTTTTTTTTAAAGATTTTATTTATTTATTCATGAGAGACAGAGAGAGAGAGAGAGAGGCAGAGGGAGAAGCAGGATCCCAAGGAGCAGAGAGCCGGATGCGGGACTCGATCCCAGGACCCTGGGATCGTGACCTGAGCCGAAGGCAGACGCTTAACCATCTGAGCCACCCAGGCGCCCTTTTTTTTTTTTTAAGATATTATTTGTGGGGCGCCTGTGTGGCTCATTCGGTTGAGTATCTGCCTTCAGCTCAGGTCATGGTCCCGGGGTCCTGGGATCGAGCCCCGCTTCGGGCTCCCTGCTTGGCGGGAAGCCTGCTTCTCCCTCTCCAACTCCCCCTGCTTGTGTTCCCTCTCTTGCTGTGTCTCTCTCTGTCAAACAAATAAATAAAATCTTTTTTTAAAGATTTTATTTATTTGTCAGAGAGAGAGAGCACAAGCAGGGGGAGTGGCAGGCAGAGGGACAAACAGGCTCCCTGCTGAACAAGGAGCCCAATGTGGGACTCAATCCCAGGACCCTGGGATCATGACCTGATCTGGAGGCAGACGCTTGACCCACTGAGCCACCCAGGTGTCCCTTAGCTTTAACTTTTTATGTAATTTTGGAATTTTCTGGGGAAGGAGTTATTACTGAGCTCTTGTTAATATGCCCAAATGTTCCACTTATGCTAGGGCTTGTCATGCCATTTAAGATTCAACCCAGAATGAGAAAATATTTGCAAAAGGCATATCTGATAAAGGACTGCTATCCAAAATATACAAAGAACTCTTAAAACTCAATAGTAAGAAAACAAACAACCCGATTAAAAAATGGGCCAAAGACTTTAACAGACACACCACTGAAGAATGTATACAGATGGTGAACTAAACATATAAAAGGTGCCCTGTATCATATGTCATCAGGGAAATACAAATTCAGAGAACAACGAGTTCCCACTACACACCTATTTGGCCAAAATCTGGAACAGTGACAACACCAAATGCTGGCAAGGATGTGGAGCAACAGGAACTCTCTCATTCATTGCTGGTAGGAATGTAAAATGGTATAGCTACTTTGGAAGACAGTTTGGCAGTTTCTTATAAAATTAAATATACTCTTATGATTCAGCAATTGAATTCCTTGGTATTTACCCAGTGGAGTTGACAACTTCTGTCCACACAAAAACCTGCACACACATGTTTATAGCAGCTTTATTCATAGTTGCTAAAACTTGGAAGCAACTAAGATGTCTTTCAATGGGTGAATGAATAAACAGTTGTCCATCCAGACAATAGAATATTATTCAGCGCTGAAAAGAAAAGAGCTATCAAGCCATAAAAAGCCATGGAGGAACCTTCAATGCATACTACTAAGTGAAAGAAACCAATCTGAACAGGGTACATACTGTATGACCAACTATATGACATTCTGGAAAAGGCAAAACTATAGAGACAGTAGAAAGATCAGTGTTTGCCAAGCAGTGGGGCGGAGTGGGTAGGGAACGAGTAGGCAGAGCACAGAGGATTTTTAAGATAGTGGAAATACTCTTCATGATACTATAATGGATACAAATCATTATACATTTGTGAAAAACAATAGAACGTACAATACCAAGAGTGAATCCTAAGGTAAACTATGGACTTTGGTGATGATGATGTGTCAGTGTAGGTTCATCATTTGTAACACATGTCCCACTCTGGTGGGGTGTTAATAACGAGGGAGGCTATGCATATATGGGGCAGAGGATATAAGGGAAATCTTTGTACCTTCCTCTCAATTTTGCTGTGAACCTCAAACTGCTCTAAAAAAAATTTTTGAAGAGAATCCCCAAAACTCAAGCCAGCCCTTACCATACTATACTCATTTTTAGAATAAGGAAATGGAGAGACAGAGGTTATGTGGCAGAACCAGGACTTTCATCTCAATTTCTTTGCCTCCAAAACCCGCAGCCTTTCTACTCTCATCACAGTGGAGCAACACCGACAGTGCCCTGTCTACAACCTCTTGGTTCTCACTCTTCCCATACATTGTACACATGCCTACAGCTTCCTCTCAGGAGCCCCGTGCTCCTCCACCTTCTCAGACTGCAGAGATGTGCTTGGCCTGTATGCTGGGTAGGCTAGAAAGACTGGGAGTCCATATCCTGGGGAGCAGCTCTTGATAATGCTGGGCGGGTGTCAGTGGATAACTGTTCCAGCCTCCTCACCTGATAAGAAAGGCAGTGGGGCTGTGGATAGTGGTGACGGCCATGGCTGAAGTCAGGGGCCCAAGCTGTCTGTGATGTTAGGTGCAGAACTTCACAGTAAGCATTTAGAAGCTCTTCTGGTAATTGGACAGAGACAGCGTGTCTTTTGATTCTAATAATTAAAAAAACCCCAAAACGTGGGGATGCCTAGGTGGCTCAGTCAGTTGAGCATCTGCCTTGGGCTCAGATCAGGATCCCAGGGTCCTGGGATCGAGCCCTGCATGAGGCTCCCTGCTCAGCGGGGAGCCTGCTTCTCCCTCTCCCTCTGCCTGCCGCTCCCCCTGCTTGTGCTCTCTCGCTCTATGTCAAATAAATAAAATCTTAAAAAAATATTAAAAAGTGAATTTTTTGTATGTCTTTTTTAAATTTCATTTTTCTAGTGACTCATTTTTGTTGTTTTTACAAAAGTCTTGTTTTGCAGTGGATTGGGCACTTTTTAAGAATTGGTTCATCATGGGAGTTTAAGAAACACTATTCTCCAGCAAGGGGTTGACAAACTACAGCTCTTGGGCTGGCTGCCTGGTTTTGTAAATAATGTTTTATTGGAACACAGCCATGTGCATTCGTTTATGTATTATCCATGGCTGCTTTTTCTCTACAGTGACAGAATTGAGCCATTGCGACAGACGCTGTGTGGCTCCCAGAGCCTGAAATATTCACTCTTTGCCCTTACAGGGAAGTTGGGCCAAGTGCCGTTGTACTCTGTCTCCCTGAGTTCCCCAGCAGGGTTGAGCTCTACAGTGCTAACTTGCTTGCTAACATACCTTCTATTGATTTCTTTCCCTCCCCTGTCTCATGTTTTTCACTCCCTGCCAGTGTTTCCTAGCTATCCCAAATAGATGACTTGTACTCACATTCTTGACCCAAAGCGGAGTTCTGGGGGAACCCAACCAATGCACACATCATGTCCTTGTTTGTCCTAATTCCAGGGCAAACTGACTAGCAGAGCAGGGACCACTTACTAGCGGTGTCAACCTCAGCACAACGGTTACACTGTCACGTCCTTCCCGCCCCGTCTGTCCTGTCTCTTCTGCAGCACTATTCGAAAATTCAACCTTGTGGGCATGGCTTTTTCTGGTTCAGACATTCTGTCTTGTTGAGTACCACCTCTGCATCAGGGATGATGGAGGAGAGGAGGAAGAGAGGAGGAAGAAAGAAAATCCCATCTTGTTCTACGTAGGATGCTCCCTTTTCCCGGCGGCAGCCTGCTTGGAGCTGATCCCAAGGTGCCCATGCACCTGAGTCATGGCCAGTTGTTTGCAGCCTCACGGGACGTGGCCAAGTCAGTGGCTCCCCCCACTTTGCTGCTGCTGCTTTCATTTGTCTCTGCCCCTCCTGATTACTTAGGTCACTTCAGGCTTTGATTCTGTCTCTAAAGTGTAACACAGCCATAATTAGGCCATATGTTAATTAGCAAGATGACATCCTGTCACTCGTGAGAGATGTGGATCATCCCAGAAAGTACCATAGAAAGGGGAGTTCAGCAGGAAGAGGAAGTCTAAGGAGGCTGGAAGTGACACTCTATCTAGCCGAAACTACCTTAGAGAGCAGGAGAAAATGGCAGGATACAAGAGGGCAAAAGGATGGGGTCACACAAAGAAAAAGAGCTAGAGTTGACCTCTTTTCCACTCCAGGAATGAGCTGTAAGCCAGGAGACAAGCCTGAGGCCGCGAAGTCACCAGGGATGGCAGAATCTTCTGAAGGACTGGAGGTGGCCAGGGCTGAGGTCAAGGCCCCAGTGGAGGCTACGGGCAAGGTGAGTGTCAGGCATGCATGCTCCCATCTCTTACCCCTGGAAGCCTGCGGGGATGCCAGTCACAAATCAAGGCCATTCTCTGCTTCTATGGCCACTCCAAGGGGCCTGCAGGAAGTGTGGAAGATGGGGTTGTGGTAGCTCAGAGACTATTTCTACATGCTGTTTACTCAGTGTCAGTTCCCCCATTTTCTGTTAACTTATATTGTGACATTCTTGGGATGACAAAGTTGGAAAGAGGATTGGGCAGGTCATGATAATTTCCTGTTTCAGATAGTGGGTCACCTTTATCACTCAGGAGACCATTTTCCAGGAAACCAATTACTCCGGGAATTCATGACTGGGTACAATGACATTTGAATTATTAAGATATTAGCCTTCCTCCAGTTCGCTGTCAAAACATGATGTGATGAGAACTTGTTCTGTCATCACCCAACTAATGGATGAAAGGGACTGGGACAGTCGTTTAAAGTTGTGTATTTGCTTGGATTTCAGAAAAAGGCATTTGACATAGGAATTCTCAAAGCATATTAAAGGGGAAATTTTGAGCGGTAAAGTTTGTGTTAATAATAATAATATTAATAAGTATTATTATTATTGTATTTGTAGAGTTCCAGCTATATTCCAAACCTTTACAGGCATTACTTCTAATACTCCTAACAATCCTTCAAGGAAAGTATTATTGTCCTCATTTAACTTGAGGCTCACAGATGTTGAATCATATTCAAAGATCATACTGTCAGCCGAGACAAAGTTGAAAGCTGTTATTTTTTCTAAACTCTAAACTCTGAGCTCTTATCAGTACACACACTAAAATTTGTTTTTAACATAGTTTTCTTTTTTTTAAGATTTTATTTATTTACTTGTCAGAGAGAGAGAGGCAGGCAGGCAGAGGGAGAAGCAGGCTCCCCGATGCGATGCGGGGCTCGATCCCAGGACCCTGGGATCGTGGCCTGAGCTGAAGGCAGACTCCTAACCGACTGAGCCACCCAGGTGTCCCTAGATAATTTTCATATATCGTGTGTTATCATCGTTCTTTGGAATTTTCCCCCCAAACTATTTAAAAAATGGTAAAATCATTCTGCTCATGGGCCATGCAAAAACAGGTGGCAGTCCAGGTTTGGCCCACAGGCTGTAGTTTGCTGACCCGTGCCCTCCAAGAAACCATCTATCTCACAGTGACTTACGAAAACAAGTGAAAGCAACTGAGCTGCATATTTTACCTAAGAGAGTCAAGTCATCTACAGGAAAAGTTCTCACAACCTTTAGGACACAGAAGCTGTAGGGAACAATAATCCTCATTCTGGCCGTACCATCAAACTTAATGTATAGACTTGGGTACATCTCAGGAACTTCTGGGTCTTGCTCACCTCATCTCCTGAATTAGATAGATCCCTAACAGCTCTGCTGTTCTTTGATTCTACTCATAGTATGCCTGCACGGAATGATTTCCATAAAATTGGAATTTAAATCTAAGACGATTACTTGGAAGATGTCATCATTAACATGGGGAAGGCTGGGGGAGAAGCAGGTTTGTGGGTACAGCAAGAGTTTGGTTGTGGACAAGTTAAGTTTGAGGCACCTAATAGACATAAATGAAGACGGTTGCATATGAGAACCTGGAGTCGGCAGGGGAAGGCCGGACTAGAGATTCAACTCAGAAGTGCTCAGCTTGTAGACCGAATCTGGGTGTATCATAGCATTGAATAAGATCTTGTAGGGCAAGATTTCATAACCGTGGCACTATTAACATCTGGGGAGGGATAATTCTTTGTCGGGGGGCCGTTGCATCCTACAGTGGACATCACAGGGTGTTTAGCAGCATCCCTGGCCTCTACTCACCCCATCCCCAGTTGTGACAACCCTAATGGCTCCAGACACTGCCACATGTCCCCTGGAGTGAAAATCACCCTTGGTTGAGGGGGAATCGCTGTCTTAGGTAAAAGGCTGAGGATGGTCCCCAGGGACTGCAACTTTGGAGGTCAGAAAGAGGACGAGGAAATGGGGAAAGGGACTGAGAGGAGTGGCCAGTGAAGTAGGAGACAAACTCAACTGTGAGGTCCCAACTGTTTAGGCTGGACTGGGTGTAAAAGGAAAGGCAGAGGTGGAGGTCAGACAAGAAGTAATGGCCCATAGCTCAGGGCTGAGCCCCAGTGAGCTCCACCGCGTTTCCTTCATGGGACCCCCAGTGGTAGGGGGACAAGGGCACATGAAGCATTAGGTCATACATTTTCTAACTGCATGGCACCTGAAGACAGTGCATTGGACAGAGTGTTTTCTAGTAGGGAACTAAACTAGATAGCAGGTTAAAAGTAACATTTACAAACCAAAGATAGAGACTGTTCCATGTTTCTTCTTTTCCATTTTATTTTTAGAAATAATCCTCAGAGGATAAAAATGTTATTGTCTGGGTGCAGGAGAAAAGCAAGAACAGAAATAGAGTTGCTATGGTTTTGAGGGAAAGCAAAAGGGACTTAAGACCTGGGGCATTTGCCATCCTGAGCTGCAGGATGGATCCTCTTTGTTTTGTGATCTCTTCACTTGCTTCATGTCTAACAGTAGTAAAAAAAAAAATCAAGAGATGTGAACTTGAATTTGTGTGAACTTTCTCTTTATACATTTGAAAATTGAAGAGCTATGACTTAATGAAGCCCCAATATAAAGATTAAGAAAATCAATCCCTCATGTTGAAATTGATGTCATTAGACAAGAGTTCCTCTTAGTCACATGCCTGATAGTAAAGGACGGAAGAAGGGACGATGTATGCTTTCCCCTTTTTATATTTGTCTTCTCACTCCAAAATGAGGATAGTAAGTTTACCTCATGAGGTTATTATGTAAAACTGCCTAACAGTGCCTAGTGCCTAGTTGGGCCTCCATAAATGTTTTAAAAGAATAACAATGTATATCCTGCTTGCAGTGGTGGTTACACATTTATTACATTTATGTAAACATGTAATAAACATTCCATGTTTAGACATGTAATGAAATTCCATAGAACTAGATCCTGAACACCCACCCCCAAAAAAGTATAGCAAAATAGTGAAATCCAAATGAGATTATTAGCCGAGTTGGTAATATTCTATCAATGTCAATTTCTGGTTTTGACAGTGCACAATAGTTATGTAAGATGTTCTCATTTGGGGAAGCTGGGTGGAGGTACAGAGAACTCTATTATTTTTGCAACTTCTTGTGAGTCTTAAAACTATTTCAAATAAAAAAGCATTAAAAACAAATAATTAGGGCGCCTGGGTGGCTCAGTGGGCGACTGCCTTCGGCTTGGGTCATGATCCTGGAGTCCCAGGATCGAGTACCCACATTGGGCTCCCTGCTCAGCGGGGAGTCTGCTTCTCCCTCTGACCCTCTCTCTCATGCTCTCTCTCACTCACGCTCTCTCAAATAAATAAATAAAATCTTAAAAAAACCCCAAATAATTATATGTTAAAATAAATTACAAAGCCCCCCTGTTTGTGACTATTGAATAGCTCTGGATCATTTGGTTTTGTTGTCAACTTTACCTTGTAGATTCATTTTTTTTTTAATAGAGAGTCATATCATGAGTAAATCAAATTATCAGGTTTTATTTATAAGTGATAATGTGGAATCAAATCACTGTATGTTTAGGCTAATGCAATAGGTTATAACCCCCAGATTGTGAACCTAAATTGATCTTAATAAATGTGTAGTCATGAAGCCCAATGATAGGTGAAAGTCTGAAATTAAACAGGATTACCATTTAGTCTTTAGTTTTGGAATATTCTATTTTTGGATGGTCCAAGACTCATCTAAGTTTGCCAAAGATTGAAATTTTCACACAACACATCCTTAAATTCCCTGAGAAGTAGAAAGTAGAGGTGGCTTGCATACTTTTTTAGGTGAGAATTTCTACTTCAGCAGACTTTGGGGAGGGCAAGCCTCCTCTATCTTGCTGATATGCCTAAGATGTGATCTATTTATATTACAAACCATATGCAGAGCCTGGCAAGCCTTTCTGTAAATGAGCTCATCGGTTCTGCCCTAAAATAGGAGGCTGGAAGGAGGGTGCCAAAGACATTAGGGACCTTTCACAACCATTACACCTCTTGGTGCTGATTGAACAGGAAGGATAAACAAAATCTATGAGTTCTGATAGGAAGGATAAATAAGAAATACCTGTCAAGGGGAACAGCATGCTTTCCTTGGTCTTCTTTGCCGGCCATCAAAGTCAAGTTCTTAAAGACTTTGAGTCCTTTTTAATGGATTTTCCTTTTCTGTGTTTGTGCAAATTGCAAGTGAAGATAATTTCAAATTTGTCATACTGATGGGCCTCCTTCAAAGTGTGATGAGTTTTATCTAGAGCTTCATTCAAAGCAACCAGTATTTATAGAACATTTTATCCAGTGTTAAGTCATTAGATTTATCTGTAAGGAAATAGAGAAGAGCAGTTGCTGACCTTAAGAGGCTCCCAGACAAGTAGGAAAGAGATGAGAAAACAAAGAAATGTATTACAAAATGACAAGCACGCTCCGGAGAAGGAAGTAAGAGAGAGGTCATTAACCGTTTAGGACAGCATGGCTCAAGCTGGGCCTACAAAATGATGTATTCTTGGAGTGTGTTGTTTGCTACAAGAACGTGAAAGTTTGGTGTTTTCATTAGGTGGAAATTATATGTACACATATATACACATAAATATATTTTTTTCTAGTTATCTGGATGAGTGTGTATCAAAAAAATTTCTGGGGCGCCTGGGTGGCTCAGTCGGTTAAGCGGCTGCCTTCAGCTCAGGTCATGATCCTGGGGTCCTGGGATCGAGTCCCACATCGGTCTCCCTGCTCAGCGGGGAGCCTGCTTCTCCCTCTGCCCCTCCCCTTGCTTGTGCTCTCTCTGTCAAATAAATAAGTAAAATCTTTAAAAAATTTTTCTTTTATTGTAGGGAGAACATTTAACATGAGATCTACCCTCTTAACAAATTCTTTTTTAAAAAGATTTTATTTATCGGGGCGCCTGGGTGGCTCAGTCGGTTGAGCGACTGCCTTCGGCTCAGGTCATGATCCTGGAGTCCCGGGATCGAGTCCCGCATCGGGCTCCCTGCTCGGCGGGGAGTCTGCTTCTCCCTCTGACCCTCCCCCCTCTCATGTGCTTTCTCTCTCTCATTCTCTCGCTCTCAAACAAAAAAAAAAAAAAAAAAAAAGATTTTATTTATCTATTTGAGAGAGAGTGAGCACAAGAGAGGGGAGTGGCAGTCAGAGGGAGAGGGAGAAGCAGGCTCCCCATTGAGCAGGGAGCCTGATGCAGGGCTCGATCCCCAGACCCTGGGATCATGACCTGAGCTGAAGGCAGATGCTTCACTGATTGAGCCACCCAGGCGCCCCCAACCTCTTAACAAATTCTGAAGTGCACAATACAGTATTGTTAACTATAGGCACAGTGTTGTAAGCAGATCTCTAAAACTTACTCATCTTGCATAATTGAAACTTTAATCTGTTGAGTAGCACCCATTTCCCCCTCCCCCCCAGCCCCTGGTAACCACTATTCTATTCTCTGCTTCTATGAGGTTGACTACTCTAAGTTCCTCATCTAAGTCGAATCATATAGCATTTGCCCTTCTCTGACTGGCTTATTTCACTTAGCATAATGTCCTTCAAGTTCATTTATGTTGTAACAAATGGCAGAATTTCCTTCTTTTTTAAAGCTGAATAATATTCCATTGTATGGATATGCCACATTTTCTTTATCCATTTGTCCACCTATGGACATTTAGGTTTCCATATCTTTGTTACTGTGAATTGGATGAGCCTGTATCTTATGGAATACTCATGTCCACATGGTTTTAGTGCATTTGCACCTATGAACTGTTCAAACGAGAGTTTTGCTTTAGTTTGGATATAGAGAAGTAGATAAGAAAAGTGAGTTATTCCACAGCACAGGTAGTTGGAAATACGGAATTCAAAGAACCTGAACTAGAACATCAGTGGCATATTCTGAGTTCCAGGGGGATATTTTGCATAGATAACCATCTTTATTTGTTCCAACTTGCAAAGCTTCCTTAATAAGAAGGGTGGTAGTACATACTCGAAGAATTTGTGTATTCCTAATTTCAACCACAACTGGTTAAGATATCCATTTAGTTTCTGAATAATGCCCCAGTGCTTACCCTGCCTTTAACCGAACAGGAAAGCCGTGCCTCTGACAGACACTTTCCCCCCTCCATATTTTTGTAATGAGCAAGGCAGCATCGATTTTAATACTTTAAAGAAAAGGCCAAAGGAGCTATAGGTACATTGGCTGTATATGAATCAGAAATTGCATTCAGCTGCTAGTAATAAAAACCCATAAAAAGGGGGCGCCTGGGTGGCTCAGTTGGTTAAGCAACTGCCTTCGGCTCAGGTCATGATCCTGGAGTCCCGGGATCAAGTCCCGCATCGGACTCCCTGCTCAGCGGGGAGTCTGCTTCTCCCTCTGATCCTCCCCCTCTCATGCTCTCTGTCTCCCATTCTCTCTCTCAGAAAAATAAATAAAAAATCTTTAAAAAAACAACAACAACCCATAAAAGGGTGGCTTAAATTATGGCTTTATTAGTCCACAGTGGGTAGTCTAAGACTGCTATAGTAGTTACATGTTATACCCGGGGACCCATACTCCTTTTGCCTTTGTGCTTTGACATCTGAATCCTCCTGTTCTCAAAATGGCTGTCAGAGCTCTAGCCATCGTATATTCATTTTAGCCATAGAGAAAGGGAAGAGCAAAGAGAACAGAAGGTATATGCCAACTGTCTTAACCCCTTAAAATTGCCTTCCTAGAAGTCCCTTTGAGTGACTTTTACCTACATCTCATTGACCAGGACTATCTCAAATACTCCTAGTTGTAAGGGAAACAGGAAATTTCATTTTTAGTTCATCACATTGCCCCTTCAAGTAATCTCAGGGTTCAAATAATACAGAAAGGAGAAAATAGATATTTGGTAGACAGCCAGTAGCCTCTGGACATTAGGATCTTATTATCATTGGGCTCTTGATCCAACTTGAGCAACTACCTGCTTCCAGACTTCTTGATAATGTGAAACGAAAAAAAACCCCATTTGTTAAAGCTAGTATTATTTAGATGTTTGTTATTTGCAGCTAAACATATTCCTAACTGAAACAAATATAAACACTGCTTATTGATGTTTAACATTTGAAATTGACTCTTTTACCAGGAATCACAAATTCAAATATGTTGAGAATTAGAGAGGCAATGGGAGTGAGTGATGCTAGTTGAGGAAGGGGCCATGACAACCTGAAGAGTGTGTGGCCCATCTCAAGTGGGCTACTGCTGCAGCTGGTGGACTGAGAGGGTTATTTTCATACAGGATGACCAGCCCCTGTTACCAGACAAAAACATTTCAAGAGAACCAGAAAGCTGGATCTTAAAAAAAAAAAAAAAGATTTTATTTTTAAGTAATCTCTACACCCACTGTGGGACCCGAACTCACAACCTTGAGATCAAGAGTCACGCACTCCACTGACTGAGCCAGCCAGGCGCCCCAGAAAGCTGGATCTTTATGCTTATCACAGGGTCAGAAAATCCTTTTCATACCACATTCTAGATACGAAGAAAAAGAGCTCATTTCATTATTTAGTGTGTAATTTTGGCCTCTCCCAATCTCCCTTCCTCTGGCTAGAGGAAAAACATAAGAAGACATCAACAACACCTAAAAGTCAAACTTGTTTAAATGTTACTCCACTCTGAAATTTTAGGAAATGTTTTCCCCTGTTCTAAATTATTAAGGTATAATTCAAATGCCATAAAATTCACCTTCGAAAGTTTATGATTCAGTAGTTATAGTATATTCACAAAGTTGTACAGTTGCCACTGTCTAACTGCAGAACATTCATCACCTCAAGAAAACCCCCAAAACCCATACCCATTAGTAGTCACTCCCCTCCCCCCATCCCCTGGCCACCACTAATCTACTCTCTGTCTCTATGGATTGTCTACTCTAGACATGTCATATAAATGGAATCATGCAATACGTGGCTCTTTGTGACTGGCTTTTTAACTTAGTATAATGTTTTTTAGGGTTTATCCCTGTGTAACATGTATCAGTACTTCATTCCTTTTATGTCTGAATAGTATTCCATTGTATGGATAGACCACATCCTGTTTATGAGTTGATAGACATCTGAATTGTCTCCACTTTTTGGCTATTATAGATAATGCTGCTATGAACAATCGTGTACAAGTCTTCATGTAGACACATGTTTTCACTTCTCTTAGGTATATGCCTAGGAGTGAAAGTGCTGGGTCAAATAGGAACTTTGTGTTTAACTTTTTGAGGAACTGTCCAACTGTTTTTCAAAGTGGCTGTACCAATTTCCACTCCCACAAGCAGCGTGTGAGGGGTTCCGGTTTCTCCACCTCTTTGCCAACTCTTGTCATTGTCTTTTTGATTATAGCCAACCTAGTGGGTATGAAGTGGTATCTCGTTGGGTTTTGATTTTTTTCCTTAATGACTAATAATGTTGAACATCTTTTTATATGCTTACTGGCCATTTGTAGATCTACTTTGGAGAAATGTCGATTTAAATCCTTTACCTACATTAAAAAATGGGTTATGTCTTTTTATTATTGAGTTGTAAACTTTTTATATAGTTTGAAATAAATGTTATGGTCATATTTTGCGGATATTTCAACCATTTCAACAAATGGTTGAAAATGGGTGACTAATACGGTTCAAACTAATATAAAAATACCCAGTTTCCTACTGCTTTTCTCTCTAGAAGAGCATTGACATGTGTGGGGTAGGGTGTAGTTTTTGTAACCTCCTGGCAGGAGGGAAGAGTCAGGTTCTTTGGATCACCTTCTGGGTTCTTGGAGCATTGTTACTTGTTCCCTTGGGTGCTGCTAGCTTGGCTGGCATTTGCAGCTCACATCTTTGATGGGAGAACCGGTGATATGGCCATTCTTGGCTTTGTGAGGGTCTTGTGTTGCTCTGGCTGCTTTGGCCTTAGATCTTCCTCTCTTGTCACTGCAGATTCCTCTGAGGTCTGACCCTGACTTTCATTTGGCCTTGTCTTAGTCTGTTTGGGCTGCTCTAACAAAATACCAAAGATTGGGTATCTTATAACAACAAAACTTTATTTCTCACAGTTCTGGGAACTGGAAGTCCAAGATCAGGGTGAGAGCCCTCTTCTGAATCACACACTTATCATTGTATCCTCACATGGTGGAAAAGGCTAGGGAGCCCTGTGGGATCTCTTTTTATAAGAGCACTAATCTCATTCATAAAGGCTCCACCCTCATGACATAATCACCCCAAGGGCCCTGCCTACTAAGACCATCACCTTTGGGGGTTGGAATTTCAACATATGTTTTGGGGGGTGGGTCACAAACATTGAGACCATAGCACTCTTGACTTAAGTGGTCTGTAGAATCTTCAGTCGATGCCACCTTACCCCCACTGTAGTTATTCTCTTTAGCAAATTCTACATCTGGAAAACTCAGCTATTTTGCATAGTGGGAAACCAGGATACCCTGAGCAAGCTGAATTTCAGGGTCTCCCCCTGCATGACTTGGTTGTCGGGCAAGGTATATGATTGCACTGCAGAATGGTATGAGAGCTTCATCTCAGAGTTCCAGATTTTCTGTATTCACCCGCATTTGTCCATGATGTCTCTCCTTTGCCAGGCACAAGCTAAAGAAAAGAAATCAGGAGACCCAACTCTCTACTTTGCTCTCCTGCTTCTTTCTCTTTCTCAGAGCTCCTCAGATCAGAAGACAGGAGGTTGTAATAGGTAGGGTTCTTAAGGAAAACAGAACCAATAGGGTGTGTGTGTGTGTGTGTGTGTGTGTGTGTATAAAGATGTTTACTAGAAGGAATTGTCTCATGCAGTTATGGAGGCTGATGAGTCCCAAGATCTGTAGGGTGACTTGGCAGGCTGGGGACCCAGGAGAGACAATGGTATAGTTCAAGTCTGAATCCAAAGGACTGAGAATCAGGAGAGCCAGTAGTGTAGTTCCAGTCTGAAGGCCAGCAGGCTCAAGACCCAGGAAGAGCCAACGTTTCAGTTAGAATCCCAAGGCGGGAAAAAGCCAGTGTACCAGTTTGAAAGCTATTAGGCAGGAGGAGTTCTCATTACTTGGGAAAGGGTCAGCCCTTTTTGTTCTATTTCAGCCTTCAAGTGATTGGACAAGGCCTAGCCAAGTTAGGGAGGGCAGTCTGCTTTACTTAGTGCACCAATTTCAGTTTTAATCTCACTCAAAAACACCCTCACAGAAATACTGAGAATAGTGTTTGACCAAATATGTGACCACTGTGTGGCCTGGTAAGTTGATACATAAAATTAACCATCACAGAGGGCTGCCCCTTAGCTTCTATCATAACGAGGATGACCCATAAAATATATCATGTGACCTGGAACACATTTGAGAGCTGAAAGGAGATACTACCTGGAGGGGCTGAAGGGACAGCATGTGTAAACTGGGACCGTACAGGTCAAACCAGGCTGTAGAGTGAGCCTATGTGTAACATCCTCGGACTGCCATAGCATGTGTCCGGCTGGGAGAGATGGATTAGCTACTGTCAGGCTACTGTAAGAATCTGTGAGGCTGGGTCCTCAAAGCCTGTTCCTTGGCAAACTTAAGAGGGACATAAAGTAATTGAGAAAATCCTGTCTCAAGCAATAAGCTAGTTTTGGAGGATTAGTGTCCTGCTTTATAAGCCTGGTTTTAAAGACCTGGAGATTAATATTTCCTTGGGTTTTCTCTTCAGATTTTTTCTTTAATGAATTCCGGTCTCTCTCCAGGCAGCTGGATGATGGAACATGTTAGGGTGAAGGTCATGAAACTGAGAAGGCAAAAGAATGAAGCACAAAAGAAATAAGAAAAGAGTACTTCACTTACAGGTGAAATTTCTCAGTTTAAAATACTGAGAAGCTAATTTAACTTAGAAATTTCTATTTAAATTAAACAAAAAACATTCAGTCATCGTTCACTCAGGGGCTGATAGTTTGCGACCCTTGTTGGACAAAGCACTGATGAGTTTTGTTACAGAATCAGGCTGGTAGGGACAGGGAAGGAGCAGTAGAGAAACAGGAGAGAGGATTACTGCTTCCCTTTATAGAATGAAGAACCAAGAGACAGTGCCTATGGTGGAGGGAACATGAAATAGAGAAACAGAAGTGTATTTACTTACTAGCAGTATTGACCAGTGGAGATCTTGATCTGGAGATATAATTGGAATATATGCCCAAGTATAAGTGGACCCCGAATATAAGTGAAAACATCCCTTTCCCAAATGAGAGTTGAAAACAACATCTCTTTTTTTCAACTTGAATATACAATATTTAGGGAGAGAGTTGAAATAGCTAAATGTCTACCTATAATATTTAACTTGAACTTTAATTACTTTTTAAAAAGATTTTATTTATTTCAGAGAGAGAGAGAGAGCGCACAAGAAAGGGGGAGGGGCAGAAGGAGAGGGAGAAGCAGACTCCCTGCTGAGCAGGGAGCCCGATGCAGGACCCGATCCCAGGACCCCGGAATCATGACCTGAGCCAAAGGCAGATGCTTAACCATCTGGGCCACCCAGCTGCCCCTAACTTGAACTTTAATTATATCTACATGTTTTAAATCTCATGTTATATAAAATATAGTTATACAAAACTGCTCTTTTTCACTCTCACATTTCATAATATAACTTTTTTCAAACTCCGCACATACACATTGACATTCATTTCTCTTTCATCAAGAGCCAGTTGAAGACAGTGCCATATTCACTTCCACGAAGTTGTTTGATTGTAGCGCTTTTTTATTCTGAGCCCAGTGCTGCCATTAGAAATTTTACCATGATTCACATATGCCCATTATTTTGCTGTAAGCTCCACAACATACGTATTTAATGTATTGTAATAAACTGATTTTTTTTTTTTAAGATTTTATTTATTTATTTGAGACAGAGAGAATGAGAGACAGAGAGCATGAGAGGGAGGAGGGTCAGAGGGAGAAGCAGACTCCCTGCTGAGCAGGGAGCCCGATGCGGGACTTGATCCCGGGACTCCAGGATCATGACCTGAGCCGAAGGCAGTCGCTTAACCAACTGAGCCACTCAGGCGCCCATAAACTGATTTTTAAAAAAGGCTTGTATGCAGTGGCACTGAGAGCTGCAGTTTGAAGTCATTTCTCCAGAAATGGTGACTCAATATGTGTAAATTTATTTACCTTCCCCCATCCTGTCAAGTGACCTCTATAAGCATTCAAGCTGAGTTTGATTGAGGTCATTTCAGGTTAATGTGTCTTCCTCAAATAGCACTTTGTTGTTCAAAATTAAGTCATTGGGAGACTGCCTACTGCCTGTAATATGAAAATCTTAATGAGGACTTTATTTTATTTTGTTAGGAGTTTATTAATGATGAGGTAATTTTGAGGAAAAATCTTGCCTTATATTTGGGTTGTAAATTCAGAATTTTGGGAAGAAGGGCTACTGGAAATTTGGGGGTGAGAGAGATAGGTTAAACCTCATCTAGAGTAGCAGAAAATTAATAGAAATTTCATTTTGATAAACCAAGAAATTGTGACATAAAGCATACTATGTAGAGATACTGTGGCAACTACTAGATGACCAAATACCTGTAATAGTTCCAGTTAGTGGCTTGTGGGGAGCTAGACTGGAACAGGGTAAGTTCAAGTTAAGAAATTTGTTGTTCACGGGTGCCTGGCTGGCTCAGTCAGTAGAGCATGCAGCTCTTGATCTCAGGGTCGTGAGTTCAAGCCCCATGTTGGGTGTAGGGATTGCTTAAATAAACTTTAAAAATCGTTAAAAAAAAAAGCCTTAAACTATAATATAGTATAATGAATGAAGCATATGTAAAAGTTAAAGCTGGATGTTACAACAGTCCAAATGAGAGATTATGAACCATGTCGTTTGTGATGAGGATGGAAGGAAGAGGCAGATTTTAGAGCTGCCTGGAGATAGAGTTGATGGGGCTTCATGCCTGGATTATGGAAGTTCATGGAGAAGGAAGAGTACAGGATGACTTCTGGTTTCCCAGATTTGGAGACTAGGTGAATATGGTGCCAAGTTGGAAATGCATGAACAGGGGAGTCCCTGTGCCCTGTTTAGGTAGAGGTAAATTGGGAGTGCAGGAGAGAGGCTCTTGGGGAGAATCACATTTGGGATTCGTCAACATAAAAGTGTAGATACAGCCGTGGGAGTGGATAGATGGCCCAGTAAAGGTGTCTTATTAAGAAGGCGGGGGATTGGGCTTTGGTAAAACTACCACTATTAGAAGCAAGGAGAGAGAATCCAGTGAAGGAGGTTGAGAGAAAATAGGCCCAAGGCAAAGAAGGTCAAGCCAAGGAAGAGGAAAGTGTCAAAGAAAGAGTATTTGGTAGTGTTGGATTTCTAAGGAATACCAAGCAAAATAAGGAATGAGCAGTATCCACTTGATTTGGCACAATTCTATTTCCTAAATAAGCTTGTGAACTTCTTAGATAGATCCTTCTGTCTATAATCAATTTCAAAGAACCTTTTGGTCAAGGTATGGTATAAGAATGTTTAGTTGAAATAAACTCAGTATTCATCAGTAGGATGCTGACCCTCCCCAAAACAAATGATTGTGCTCTTTGCCCAAATTTGCCTATGGCCCTACGATAACCTCACAAGCACCTAAACTGAGCCCCTGCCTCTGTCCTTCAGGACCTCAAGGTCACTCTGAGTCTGGCTTGCTGTCTGGTTGTCTCTGATCCCTGCCTCATTTTCCTGCAAAGCCTACCTATAAGGCAAGGGCTTCAATTTTTTGGTGGGATTTCTGTTGAATAGATATTAGATTTGCCTCTGGACACTTACTGCTATCTTTCTGATTCCCACTGATAAACCTAAAGGGTGGGAATTATGGAGACACAGATTGGCTCAATGTAAGGATGACTCTCAGACAAGGTGATTCAAGGAGGTGTTGAAAGAGTTAATCAAGGAGGCACCAAATTTCCATTCTCTGAAGATCTTCCAGCATAGACTAGATGACCTTTCAGCAGTCCTGCCGCAGAGAAAAGAATTCGTCCATTGGATGACCTTTCAAATCCCTTCTTGTCCTAAGAAGTCAGTGGTCTCTCAACACCAAACAGAGCATAGAAATCAGGGAACCTCAGGGTTGGAAGGGACTTTAAGAGGTCATCTGATTCACTTTGTACCAAATAAATACATCCCTTCTACTGCCTTATTGAAGAGGAACATCCCTACTTTTAAAAATGAATAAACGTTATTTTTTTAGAGGCTTTTAGGTTCACAGCAAAATTGAGGGGAAAGCACAGAGAATTCCCCTATACCCTCCGCACACTTGCACAGCCTCACCCACTATCAATATGCCTCACTAGAGTGGTGCATTTGTTAGTTTATGAACCTACAGTGACACGTCATTATCACCCAAACGCTAGTTTACATTAGGGTTCACTTGTGGTGTTGCACACACTCCACAGGTTTTGACAAATATATAATGACATATGTCCACCACTCTAGTGTCGTATGGAATAGTTACATCATCCTAAAAATCCTCTATACTCTGCCTATTCATCCCTCCCCCCCCAGCCCCTGTCAACCATGATCTTTTTACTGTCTTTATAGTTTTGCCTTTTCTAGAATGTCATATAGTTGGAATCATATGGTATGTGGCCTTTTCAGATTGACTTCTTTCACTTACTAATATGTGTCAAAGGTTCCTCCATGGCTGTTTATGGCTTGATAGCTCATTTCTGTTTAGTGCTGAATAATATTCCATTGTCCGGATGTACCACTGTTTGTTTATCCATTCACCTACAGAAGGACATCTTGGTTGCTTCCAACTTTGGCAATTTTAAATAAAGCTGCTATAAACATCTCTGTGCAGGTTTTTGTATGGACATAAGTTTTCAGTTCATTTGGGTAAATACCAAGGAGTGCAATTGCTGGATCATATGGTAAGAGTATTTATAATTCTGTGAGAGACTGCCAAACGGTCTTCCAAAGTGGCTGTACCGTTTTGCAGTCCCACCAGCAATGAATGAGAGAGTTCCTGTTGCTCCACATCCTTGCCCACATGTTTTGGCCTTTGGCCCTTCCCCAGCTTCTGTTTGAATGCTTGAACAGTGGTAACCCACCGTGTCAGAAATTCAGAACTTATTTAATGGCCGGGCAAGGAAGGCCTTATAGGGTAGTATGCTGAGATAAAGAATGTCTATAGCATCTCTGCCTGGAAAGGGTTTTATCTGGGCGATGCAGCCTCTGGCAAGTGAGCTCACTGAATAGCCGTTTCCTCCCCTACATTTCCTAGCCTCCCTCATAGTTGGGTTGGGGCATGTGACTGAGCTCTGACCAATGGGAATATGAGAAGAGGAGCCTCACTGTAGTTCTGAGTCACTTAAGAGTCTGCGTGCTCCTGCCTTTTCCTGTTTCTTATATTCAGAGAACTTGGAGCCTCTGTGATACAGATAAAGCAGCTATAAAGCATCAGACCTCTGTGAGCTCAGACCTCAGAATAACTGTGTGAAACCGAGTTCCCTACCTACCTGCTTTGGAACATGTATTTTGAGCAAGAAATAAACTTTGTTGTGTTAAACCACTGAGATTCCAGGGTTGATTTGTTACCTCCACATAGGCTAGCCTAACCTGATCTCTCTTTGCTGACCCTTAAGTTTTCTCTTGGGGCTCAATTCCCCTTTCTCTCTATCCAGTTGGAATTCCCTTCTATGCTTGTGCTAAACTTCAACTTCATACCTCTTTAGTTATGGTTGGCCACCTGACTCATCTCACAAGGCTTTTGGAATCTGCCCCATGTCAATAAGGTTCCCAGTCTCCCAATTCATTCTTGGTAGCCCATCTTTGTCTTTGGCCTCTGTGGGAATCTCTGTGTTCACTCTTCTGTCCAGTCCTTCCATTGGCTCTCCACTGATTTCTCAGAATCTCACTAATACCAGCATTCCAGTCTTGAGCTCTCTCAGTGACAATGCCCCTCACTTGACAATTACAAATGAAGTAGCCATTCTGTTTCTAGAAGGGACTAACTGATATCAGATATCAAGTTTTTCCTTAAGTGAGTTTAATGTGCCTAATGAAAGTTGTCTTCTATTTGTTCAACCTCCATCCTCAGGAGTTGTCAAAATATCTTCTCCTTTGTCCATGTAGTAGACTTCTAGGTAACTGAAGATGGAAAGGTATCATGTTTTTTCTAATTTCTTCTCTTACCTAGGATATCTGCCTTTATCCAGATGAATACATATATATTTTTTACAAAACTAAAACCTTCCTGATAATATGAAAATGGAATCATAAAAGGACATATATTTCAGTACATAAATATAATTAACATTATACACCTTAACACAAGAGAGATGAACTTGTTTAAAAAACCATAACATGTGTAGGCTATATGATTATACCTATAATCCATCTGCTTTTTATATATCTTTCAGTTTTCTTGATAAGATTTCACTTGGGGTTGAAACTTGGCAAAGCCTTAGTCTGACAGCAATTTTTAAAATACAAAATGTGAGAAAAGGAGAAAAGGATCTGTTATATTTTTCAATTACAAAAGCACTAGGGCAAGAAATAGCTCGCTTATCTTCTTCTCTTTTTTATGAACTCAGAAAGTCCAAAAAAAAGGAGGGTTAGAAAAATAAAACCCTAGTATCTTTTAACTTTGAAAAAAAAAAAAAAACAAAACAACTTGCTCTAGATATTTAAGTGGGAGAAGTAACCAATGACCTCTCAGAAGTCAAGGAGGCCACTGTAATTTAAAAGTACAGTTGACCCTTGAACAACACTAGTTTGAGCTGCATGGGTCCACTTGTATGTGGATATTTCAAAGTACAGTACTGTAAGTGTATTTTCCTTAGGATTTTCTTAACATTTTTTTAGCTCACTTTACTGTAAGAATACAGTTTATAATGTATATACTGTACAAAACTACGTGTTCATCAATATATTATTGGTAAGGCTTCGGGTCAACAGCAGGCTATTAGTAGTGAAGTTTTGGGGAGAGTCAGAAGTTATCCACAGAGTTTCAACTGCATGGGGAGGTCGGCACCCCTGATGCCCACGTTGTTCAAGGGTCAACTGTACATTGAAAAGAGTCCATTCTGCCATGATAGTTTTCCACTGTTTCTTGTCTTCTAAAGCCAGGAGGACTCTGTATTTCTTTCAAAGTTCAGAGGAGCTCTGGGAGCCTGTTATTGTCCTCTTGTTCCATTTAGCTCAAATGCCTTTTCCTATTTAATCTCATCACTGTCGGTTTTCCCTCCCTTATCCTTCTGTCTCCTTATCAAAGCAGCCAGATTACACCAAACCGGCAGGACAAAGGGCACAGATACACATATATAAACAGAGGAGATGAAAGTAGGCATGTACAGGGCAGCACTGTGGCATCCTAGGAAGTGGAGTGTGAGGTGGGGCCGTGGGAGGAGCAGCCTTGAGCCTGGAGCTAGAGGGTCAGGGGGCCCGAGGAAGAAGCCAGGTTGGATCAGCCCAGCAATGATTTCCTCTTCTTCCTGCCCTCCCTCTTCCTTTTCCTGGCTTCTTCGTCTTCCCTTGACTTCCTTTTCTCTCTTTATTTTCCACTCTTTTGTCCTTTCTTTGCTTTCCCCAGTTCTTACTACTCTTCTTTCCTGCAACTTGTGTCCTCCTTTCCCAGTTTCTCACTTGCCATGGGTGCAGGAAGCCTGAGGCTGCTATCTTTAAGAGGCCTTTTTACAAGGTGGGTCCTTGGCTGGCGCCTGGGAACTCTGCCTTTGAAACCTTCTCTGAGTGATAGGTTGTTTTGCCCATCTGGGGCACTAAGCACCTGCTTACTTCTGGGGATCTGGCAGTTTGGCAGATGTGGCAGGTCATTACGCCGATGTGACAACCCCCCAAGAAAACCCTAAACTCTGAGCATTCGGGAAGACTTCGCGGAGCAGAACACCACGCACGTGTTGCTGCATGTCCTTGCTAGAGGAA
Source organism: Mirounga angustirostris (assembly GCF_029215605.1). Classification (NCBI taxonomy): domain Eukaryota; kingdom Metazoa; phylum Chordata; class Mammalia; order Carnivora; family Phocidae; genus Mirounga; species Mirounga angustirostris. Next base: position 8,575,270 of record NW_026991719.1, read on the forward strand.
CACATTCCTTTCTGCTGCTAGGGAGAGAGCAGGAAATATGGGCATGGATTCTTCTAGATTCCTCCTGCCGGGTCCTTCCCCCTTGGTGATATCAAGGGAAATCAACTATACCCCTGAGAGCAACTGCTTCTGAATCCTGTGAGTCCTTCTAGCAAATCACTGAACTTATGGGTGGTCTTAGGATTCCTGAAACACATACCAAGGCTAATATTTTAGCTGGCCCATCTTTGCGGCCTTTAAAGTGGCATTTAAAAGTCAGAAAAAGGGCTGCTGATTTTTTTTTTATCTTGGGAAAGTTACTACTCTTTCCCACTGAGAAGAAACTTATCTTAAAAGAAGAGGTGAGGGGAGTGGAGACTACCACATACCAGGCACTGTGCTAAGTGCTTCTATATATTGTGTCATTTAATTAACATCCCTGTGAGGTAGTTCTATCATTCCTATTTTGAAGGTAGGAAGCTGACTCATTAAAGATCACAAAGATGGGAGTCAGAGGGCAAAACTTCAGTGGTTTAGTTTTGCTTAATGAACATTTATTGAACAACGAATAGCAATGTGTTAGGCATCAGAGAGAAAGTAATCAATGAGACTGAGAACCAATTATAAAGTTGCTCACTATTTAGGCAGACGCTTAAACAACTGAGCCACCCAGGTGCCCCCCCCCCCCCCCCAAAGATTTTATTTATTTGAGAGAGAGAGTTGCTCACTATTTAGGGAGGAGACAGAGAAACCCAACCATTATGCTCTGGTGAAAGCTTAAGACAAATATATACCTGGAGTGCTATGGAATTTGAAATTAGGCTTTTTTTTTTTTTTAAAGATTTTATTTATTTATTTGAAAGAGAGAGACACAGCGAGAGGGGGAACACAAGCAGGGGGAGTGAGAGAGAGAGAGAAGCAGGCTTCCCGCGGAGCAGGGAGCCCAATGCGGGGCTCGATCCCAGGACCCTGGGATCATGACCTGAGCCAAAGGCAGATGCTTAACGACTGAGCCACCCAGGTGCCCCGAAATTAGGCTTTTTAAAGTTCATTATTGCTATGGCCCTCCTTTCTTTCAAGGGACATACATATGAGAAAATGAAAAAGCTGTGTGTTGTTCTTGAATAATTTTTATTAGGTTTTGAAATATAAAAGAAGTATATGTTCATGACAAAAATGTCTGACAGTTCAAAAAAGCAAAGTGAAAAATCAAAATCCACATCCAGTTTTCAATAATAGGCCCCATTCCATTCCCCAGAGACAGCCACTTTTCCATTTTTCCATTGTCCTACTCACTCCTTAGTGCTAGGAAATATCAAATAAAAGGATATGAGCCTAACAATTCCTAAATTTAATCCTTAAAATAATAAATCACTTTTCTTACAGCCTTTCTGGGCAGAGTTTAAGCATCCTGCCTGCCCATGGCCATGTTGGACTGAATATATGTTTCTGATGATAAATTATATTTCTGACTATGAATTATATTTTAGTTTATCTTTGAATTCATTTTTTAAAAAAAGATTTTATTTATTAGAGAGAGAGAGCGGGGGTGGGGGGGCGGTGGTAGGGGAGGGGCAGAGGCAGACGGAGAAGCAGGCTCCTCACTGAGCAGGGAACCGGAGGACTGGGGGCTCCATCCCAGGATCCCGGGATCATGCCCTGAGCTGAAGGCAGGTGCTTAACCGACTGAGCCACCCACGTGCCCCTCTTTGAGTTCATTTCTAAACTGGGGGGAAAAAAAAAAGAGTTGTATTTCAATACATTTCTTTCTCATTTAAAAAAAAAAAAGTCCTACCGGTTAATGCTTTACGTTAGGAATCTCAAACCTTTATGTCGATGTTGGATTTTGAGAAAGCTATTTTGAAATGTTCCTGGATTCAGTTTTTAAAAAGCTGAGATTTTGTTTCTTCTATTCTGGATTTGAAAAAAAAAAACCTAACTTTCCTAAGGATTTATTCTTGGTAAAAGAATAGTGTGACAAAAATAGATTTATGCTCTCCTACTACAGAAATAGGTGATAATGGGTAGAAATGATAAATAATAGGAATAACAGGGGGTCATGATTTATGTTAGAACTGGAAGGGCTCGTAGAGCTCATCTGGCATGTCCCCTCATTTTACATGTAGAACTCTTCATACTGCTAATGATGAAAAGGAGGAATGACTATTAATCCACAATGACACGACAGTTTGTGGTTTGTTTTTGTTTCTTGTTTTTATCCTAGAGGCTACTTTTTATTTGTCCCTGGATATGAGTATTCCTGTGTATGTTTGGGGAATTTTGAACAGTGCAAGCTGAGTAATTAAGGAGTAGAAAAGCCACTATGTTCGATCTGATTCAGGAGAATGGCTCAGTCTCACCATGCTTATTCCTACAAATTTAAACCAAGTAAGTTCAGTCCAAATTAACTCATCAAGAATTTAACACAAATTCCTGCCCTATATTTACTTTATCTCATGGGAATAGGACCCTCAACATGAAGACACTTAGAAAGCAATATCAGAGTTCAAATACGAGATACAAAGCACAGGTACTAGAAGGATATTCAGACATTTTTATGGGCTTAAAAGGCAGTTTTCTTATTTGTAGAATAAAGATTTTGGATTAAATCAACCCACCGGTTTTTCTTTTTTAATTTTTAGTATATTTATGGAGTTATATAACCATTATCACAATCTTGATTTAGGATTTTCCCACTGCCCTCAAAATTTTCCTTGAGCCCATTCGTAGACAATTCCCAGCCCTATGCCCCCACCCCCATCCCTACCAGGCCCAGGCAAACACTGATCTGCTTTCTATCCCTAGAATAGAGTTGCCTTTCTGAAATTTCATATACATGGACTCGTATAGTAGTCTTTTGCATCTCGCTTCTTTTACTTAGCATAATTTTTTGAGCTTCATCCATGTTGTAGCCTGTATCAGTAGTTTGTTTTTATTGCTGAGCAACATTCTATTGTATGGATGTATCGTATTGTGTTTATAGAGTTACCAGTTGATGGACATTTAGGTTATTTTTACTTTTTGACTATTACAAAGAATGCTGCTATGAACATTCACATACAAGTGTTGTGTGGACATATGCTTTCATTTCTCTTGGGTAGATTCCTGGGAGTAGACATGCTGGTTTGTATGATAAATTTAATTTTTAAAGAAACTGCCAAACTGTTTTACAAAGTGGCTGTACCATTTTATATCCTTACCAGCAGTATATAAGTGTTCTAGTTTTTCTGAATCACTAATGATGTACATCCTTTCATGTGCCTATTATTTATTTGTGTGCCTTTCTTGGTGAAATGACTATTTATGGCTTTTACTCGTTTTTAAAATTGGCTTGTGTTTTTATTGTGTTACATGAGTTCTTTATGTATTCTGGATACAAAGAACTAAAAAAATAAATGTTTAAATCTTGAACTCTTCTTATGGATTTTGTTAACAAAGGATTTGGGGAAGTACTTGGCTTTAGCTTAGGTATGATGACAATAGAAATTTTTGAAAATGGCCAAACTCACACCTTGGAATGCAAATTATATATAGTTTACCTATAGTAACGGGTATAAATGTATATTTAAAAAAAAAAACAATTTAACAGATATACAGTAAGGTTCTGCTCTCAACTTCTAGTTCTTTATCACAAGGAAGCTAATGAGATCCTTTCATCTGGTATGACTAAGAAAAGAGTTGTTTTGGTCCAGTGGCAAGATTCCCTTCTTCACTGCATATTAGCTGACAATAAGAGACCAGCCCACTGGTCTGAAAAATGGATGATGGGTGAGGTGGGGATTGGGATATTCCTGTTTGGCCCTTTTGTGTCATCTGGGCCACATAGTCATACCTTCTACTTGGGAATTAATTATGTATGAGCAGGAAAGAAGGAAGCACCAGGCTTCATCAGTAAAATGGACCATACTCCACTTTCTCGGAGTCTATGGTGATAGCACAGTTTGTATGACTTTAGACTTTTCAAATTTATCGTGACTTTTTTTGTGCCCCAGTCTATAGTCTATCCTGTAGAATGTTTCATGTGTACTTTAAAAGAATGCTTACTATGAAAACTCTTACAGAAGAAGTTGATGCTGACTATAAAGTATCCTGTGAAATGTACTTTGAATCAGTTTATGATACCGTTGTGTAAATGAGGCTTCTTCCTATTCTCCTAAGGTAAACTTAACAAGGAGATGCATATTTATGATGCAAATTATTAAGAAAGCAAATATTATACTTGCAGAAATCCTTAAAAATGTAGCTGTCAAAATAATTTATTTTTTCCTGTCCCTGGTTTTAATAAACAAGTCAAGGTGTGAAGATACTATTTTTTTCTTTACCATGTTGACTTCAACATTTGTGTCCATAATAGAGGCTTAGTAAGGCCATTCCCACGCTTGAACTGAGCTATTTGACATTTATTTAATTAAAAAATTATTCATTTACTGTACATGGGAAGAACTATACTTGCAGACAAGGACATAATTATCCAGGATATCAATTTTTATTCTCTGCAGTATGAAGTTGATAATAACTAAAAGTAGGAAGCACAAAGAGGCAAAGCATAGCATTATGCAGTGTTTTAAGGCTTTGTCATGCAGTGTTAAAAAGAAATTTCAAGGGGTGCCTGGATGGCTCAGTCAGTTAAGTGTCTGCCTTTGGCTCAGGTCATGATCCCAGGGGCCTGGGATTGAGCACTGCATCGGGCTCCCTGCTCAGTGGGGAGACTGCTTCTCCCTCTGCCTCTTCCCCCCACCCATGCGCTCTCTCATGCTCTCTCTCAAATAAATAAATAAAATCTTTAAAAAAAAAATTTCAGGTTTTCACGTGATAAAAGTTTTGCAAAATATACTTGCTTTTGTTCTTTCAAACTTAGAATTGATCATTTTGAGATAGAATCTTTTTTTTTTTTTTTAATTTATTTGCGAGAGAGAGAATGAGAGACAGGGAGCATGAGAGGGAGGAGGGTCAGAGGGAGAAGCAGACTCCCTGCTGAGCAGGGAGCCTGATGCGGGACTCGATCCTGGGACTCCAGGATCATGACCTGAGCCGAAGGCAGTCGCTTAACCAACTGAGCCACCCAGGCGCCTGAGATAGAATCTTGAGATGAGGTGGACATTTTCTAGGGGAATTAAAAAAAATAAAGTCCACGTTAGGACAACAGAATTCCTCCATTTTGCATAAAGTACGGAAGGCCTCTTTCTAAGACTTTGAGTTCTTGCCTTTTTGTGTTTTAGAAGCTAAATAGTTAAGATTGCTTTGTTAATCAATTTATCACTACTTTAGAAATAATGTTGAGGTTGAAGGTCAGTAAAGAATTACTGAAATTGGGCGCCTGGGTGGCTCAGTTGGTTAGGCGACTGCCTTCTGCTCAGGTCATGATCCTGGAGTCCCGGGATCAAGTCCCGCATCGGGCTCCCTGCTCGGCGGGGAGTCTGCTTCTCCCTCTCCCACTCCCCGTTTGTGTTCCCTCTCTCGCTGTGTCTTTCTCTGTCAAATAAATAAATAAAATCTTAAAAAAAAAAAAAAAGAATTACTGAAATTGTTTTCTCCACGTATTTTAAGAGTTTTGCTTTTGGAGTTATTTACCACCCTACATCTGTCCCTTGTTACATTAACTGGTTTCCCCTGGAGTTTAGGCTAGCTTCTGCTGCCATTTCACATGAAAGGCTCCTTGCTCTTTCCTGATGTTTTCGCTCTGCCCGTGTCCTTCTCCTTCCTGGGGGATATATTCCTATCGTTGGGTGTGCTTTTTCTGGTCTTTATATTTGAGGATTTGGACTGTCAGTTCTCTTAACTCTGCTTAACTTTTGCCTTGTGTGTTGCAAACTTCCAAGAATTGTTGTTGACTTAAATGAGTCAAATGAGCAATTAAATGCAGCAAGGATGCTTCTTGGGACAATATAAAATTAAGAACACATTTGCCAGAGCACTTGAAATCTATGACAATAGGCATAGATTTTGGAAATAATAGTTTCTCAATTTACAGTTTTCTAAGAATGCATTGCTATAGTCCTTGGCTGGCTATTCTATGCAAACTTATTATATGTGGTTACTATTCCTCAGGTTAATCACCTTTTTGAGACTGAGAGGTAAGAAGAACTTTTTATTGAGGATTTTCTATGGGATGTTGGCCTGAAGTTCAGCTTCTTCCAAGGTGTATCTGGACTCTGTGCTTGAACTGCTCCGTGACTCAGGTGGCATTTGGAATCCTGATTCATCCCTTGCCGAGCAGCATATTGATGCCAGAGGATGTCTCCTGATAATCATCAATGTTCTCTTTGCTCAGATATACTTGGTTTTTCCAGGAAAGGGAGTTGGCAACTTAGAGCCAGTTGGTACTTGACTAGCTATTAGTGATGTGTTCTTTTCCCTCTGGGTGTCAGCTCCCCAAGGGCTCTGTGACAATCATACTTTAATGATATTTAGAAGACACGAATTGTCTTAGAGAAAATGTTTCTGCCTTGGAAGCATCTTTCGAGGTTCTTGAAATCTGATTATAAATGAACTCATGAAAGAGATAAAAATTTTATAAGTCAGTTGGATTTTCCCTAAACCAAGTTAGGAATACATGGTTTGTTGTTTCAGGTAACATGGGCTGAGTTTTAAAGGGCTTTCTGTAAAGCTCAAATTCCAGGTTGTCCTTGGAGATAAAGATTGATTGATCAATCTTCATTTGCTACTGATTTTTGTTTTATTGAAAAGTGTACAAGGTTCTCTATTTACATAAGAGTAGTTAATTTGGAGATTTTCTTTTTAGTCTAAGACTCTTGAATTCAACTGACATACTTTCTCAGAGGATTTAATTTTTAAAAAATAAAATAGCAGGTAAATCTTTGCTTTGAGACTCTTAAGCAACTTCAAGGCATTTATTGATTTTATTTCTTTGTATTAATTGTGGATGTATTTGGCACAAAGGTGAACAAGAGCCAAAAGCTCCAACAGAAGATCGACACTGAGATCTAACGTAAGTGATAGAGTGATAAAAAGGACATAGATAGCTGAAGAGGTTTTATTAAGGCTGTTAAAAGAGAAACTGAGGGGCGCCTGGGTGGCTCAGTTGGTTAAGCGACTGCCTTCGGCTCAGGTCATGATCCTGGAGTCCCTGGATCGAGTCCCGCATCCCGCTCCCTGCTCGGCAGGGAGTCTGCTTCTCCCTCTGACCCTCCCCCCTCTCATGTGCTCTCTCTCTCATTCTCTCTGTCAAATAAATAAATAAAATCTTTAAAAAAAAAAAAGAAACTGAAGCATATTTTAAGACTTTGAACAAACACCAATTGGAATTAGGCAGTACCAAACCTTAAGTGGTTAGGAGCCTTTCACCAACAGGAGCTTGGGGAGAGACTTCTATAGAGCAAAAGAGGAAGCAAAGTAAGAAAATTATTGAATGGCTGTACCTCAAAGCCTAGTGGGTTATTTGGGATTGGTGATCCATAGCGTTTTGATTTCATACCCTTGAGGCATTTACAGGCTTAGATTTGGGTTTGCTTATATAGGCTGCCCTACAGTCTCCTCAGTCTCATGACCTCTTTATTAATTTAACAGTTCCCCCTTTGGTCATCCTCTCATACATGACAGACAGAACACATCTGGGTATTAGTGGCATTCTTTTCTTCTTTACTTTTTTTTTTTTTTTTTAAGATTTTATTTATTTATTTGAGACAGAGAGAATGAGAGGGAGGAGGGTCAGAGGGAGAAGCAGACTCCCTGCCGAGCAGGGAGCCGGATGCGGGACTCGATCGCGGGACTCCAGGATCATGACCTGAGCCGAAGGCAGTCGCCCAACCAACTGAGCCACCCAGGCGCCCTACCTTTATTTTTTTTTTTTAAGTAAACTCTATGTGCAACGTGGGGCTTGAACCCACAAGATCAGGAGCTGCGTGCTCCACTGACTGAGCCAGCCAGGCGCCTTGGTATTTGTGCCGCACTCAGTCACCATCAGAGTTAAGTTGCTCTTGCTCATTGTGAAGCTCACAGGTTATGACGTCAGATCCGTGGAAGAAATGTTTTTGCCGTTCATCTTGTTTCTGTTTCCCCAAGTCTCTCCAGTGAGACCATCTGAGGTGCTGCTGAGGGCTGTGAACGTGCACTTAAGACCTTTAAGAGAAAATAGCATACCAGAGGACTAAAACGATGACTTAGTATACGGATAATACCAAGAGACTGAAGTATACTCCTCAGCCAGGGCCCCCATGAGCCAAAGCAATTGGTATCAAATACATCAAAGAAGGGACATCAACCTGTTGTAGCCCAGGGGCTGGTTGGTTAATGTATTGCATTTGCTGCGAGACCAGACGGGTTGGTCCAGGTACTGCCGGAGGTGTCTGCGACGGCATAGGCTCCTCCCTGTTCAGCCCATAAGCAATCTGAAGCAGCTCTATGATCTGGAACCAGACGTTCTTAGCAAGAGCGTCTAGAGACTTTGCTGCGAGGCTCTGGCCTTAGCAGTCGATTCAGCAACGGTTGCCCGAGTGGAGGAGCGTTATTTTCCTGTGCGTTACCAGCGAGAAGAGGCAAGTAGCGGCAAGGCCAAGGAATAAAGGTTCGGACTGGAGATGAAGATCTTGATCTGTGATCGTGGGGGAGCCGTCCACCTCAAGATGCCATCTGCTTCTGAGGAGGAACCTCCCCAGTCAACTTGAATTTTACATCTCCAGCTGGTGCGCAGTTCCAAGAGTCTGGAGGAGCCCCTTTTAATTGGGAGAAGTGGCCCCAAGCTCAAGTCCCTGAAGTTGGGCTGTGGTGTTGGCCGTGAGAAGGACCGGGTTTGGTTTCTTCCAGGGACATTCAAGGGCAGCCTTTGTTCTTAGTGCCTCCAAGTCAGAAGGGTGGGAGAAGATTGGAAACGTTGGCCTGGAGAGTTGTAGCCAGACGTTTGAGGCAACTGGGAGAATTCAGGATCCAGTTCAGGTTATAGATACACAGTAGTTTCCTTTCTTTCTTTTTTTGTTTTTTGTATCAATTTTTTATTTACATTGTAGTTAGTTAACATATAGTGTAATACGGGTTTCAGGAGTATACAGTAGTTTCCTTTTACCCTTATTATTTCTAAGTAGGTTTTTTTGAAGTTTTATTTATTCAGGGAATCTCTACACCCCGTGTGGGGCTTGAACTCACGACCCCCGAGATCAAGAGTCACATGCTTCTCTGACTGAGGCAGCCAGGCGCCCCTCCTAGGTAGTTTTAATTAGATATGTTGATTAGAATTCTTAACCCTTAGAATCCTTTGTTCCTAGTGAAAACTAAGAAGTAAGCAATGTGGACTGGCGGTTACACTAGCGTTCTGTGGATTGGGAAATTTATAAATACATTTCACAATTTCTAGAAGTATATGCTTCCTCATAGTAAAATTTTCAGTGTGGCACAAAAGAGGTTTACGAATAGAGCCAAATATCTTTAGTTCCTCTGTAAAAGAAAGCCAAAAGTGGATAAACCTGTGTTCAGTAATTAAGGTTTTAGTATTTTATCATATTCGGAATGATTGAGATAGTCAGTGAATAGCCATCATTTAACTTATCTCAGGATAACTTTCAGGTTTCCAGTTACTAAAAAGATTTTGAAGGGTACCTGGGTGGCTTAGTTGGTTAAGGGTCCTCTTGATTTTACTCAGGTCAGGATCTCAGATGAGCCCTGCCTAAGGCTCTCTGCTCAGCGGGAAGAGTCCACTTCCTCCTTCTCCCTTTCCCTCTGCCCCTGCACCCCCTGCCCCGCTCGCACTCTCTCTCCCTGTCTCTTTTTTGAAAGATTTATTTATTTCAGAGAGAGTGAAAGTGAGATCACAGAGGGAGAGGGAGAGGCAGACTTGCCACCGAGCGGAGAGCCCTACATGGGGCTCGATCCCAGGACCCTGAGATCATGACCTGAGCCGAAGGGAGATGCTTAACTGACTGAGCCACCCAAGTGTCCCACACTCTCGCTCTCAAATAAATAAATAAATGAGTAAATCTTTAAAAGAAAGATTTTGAAAACTATCTTTTTTGACCCCCCAAAACATATAACTCATTGATAATCATAATATTAACAAAGTCGATATAGTGTTTTTTCTGTTCCAAGCACTTTATATTTAATCTTCATATTGACCCTATGAAATATGTACTATTAGGGGTACCTGTCTGGCTCGGTGGGTAGAGCATCCAAGTCTTGATCTCAGGGTCATGAGTTCGAGCCCCATGTTGGGTGTAGAGATTACTTAAAAAATAAATAAAGAGAAAGAAATATGTACTATTATATGGACACACACAAATACATATATATACAAACATACATATACAATTGCCAAGAATACACATATTATTAATATATATATAATTTTATATTTGGTTCATATCTTAAAAATATTTCTTTTTCATCATGTAAATCATAGAACAGATGATTTTTGGCAAATGAAAATATATACATAAAACACATAACAGGATTCAGTGCCACAATTCATAGTGTAAAAATGGCTTGAGTTCTTCATTTTATTTTTTAGGTTTTCTTAATATACTGTATAGATGTGTTGTTCACATTATCTTTTTCATTTTTATTTTTAATTATAGTTGGCATATAATATTAGTTTCAGGGGTCCCTGGGTGGCTCAGTCAGTTAAGCATCTGCCTTTGGCTCAGGTCATAATCTCGGGGTCCTGGGATTGAGCCCCACGTCGGGCTCCCTGCTCAGTGGAGAGCCTGCTGCTTCTTCTCCCTCTGCCCCTCCACCCCACTTGTGTGCGTCTGCACGTACATGCACGGTCTCTCAAATAAATTAGTTTCAGGTGTATAACAGTGATTCAACAATTAAAAACATTATGAAATGATCACAAGTATAGTTACCATCTGTTGCCATACGAAGTTATTACAATATTATTGGCTATATTTCCTATTCTGTACTTTTCATCCCTGTGACTTATTTTATAATTGGATATTTATACCTTTTAATCCCCTTCAGCTATTTTGCCTATCCTCCCACCCCTTGGATTTTGGAAACTATCTTTAAGTAGATATACCATTAGGCATAATTATTGTTGAAAGTGCATTTATAAACCTCTATCTTCCTTACATATATTTAATTTACTTGTTCTTAACAATTATGTTTAAATTACTTATGAAAATTTTATAAGGCATTAAGCAGCTTAGCATTATTCTTGTTGACATGTTCTGTAACAGAGATAACACGAGCTTATTTCACTTTTAGTAAACCTAGGTAGAATAAAAGTATTATATTTAATGCTGGTAACTCTAAAGACATGCCTATTTTAATTAAACCAACACACTTAAACTAGCTTTTATTTACCGAAAATTATTCTAGATCACGTGAACTTGAAAACCATTCGGGTTAGTTCCTATATTTCTGAGAGTATACTGATTTATGTAAATACTTTTTTGTCTTTAAGCTCATTAAATAGAGGTCTTTACAAATTAATTTTGATGATATTATCTGGAGGTAGAAAAATATCACACATCTATAATATACATACATAGACATACAGACACAAAAATCTTATCGCTTTCATTTTTAGAGGCACCTGGGTGGCTTGGTTGGTTAAGTGTCTGACTCTTGATTTTGGCTCAGGTCATAATCGTAGGGTCATGAGCTCAAGCCCTGATCTGGGCTCTGCACTTAGCGGGGAGTCTGCTTAAGATTCTCTCTTTCCCTCTCCCTTTGCCCCTCCCCGCCACAGTGCTCTCTCTCTTTCTAAAATAAATAAATAAATCTTAAACAAAAATTTAGGCATGAGACCAACAGACACATACAAAGATGCTCAACTTCACTAGTCATCAGGGAAATGCAAATCAAAACCACAATGAGATATCACCTCACATCAGTCAGAATGGCTAGTATCGAAAAGGCAAGAAATAACAAATGTTGGCAAGGATGTGGAGAATAGAGAACCCTCTTCTCTGTTGCTGGGAATGTAAATTGGTGCAGCCAGCCTGGAAAACAATATGAAGTTTCCACAAAAAACTGAAAATAGAAATACGATATGGTCCAGTAATTCCACTTCTGGGTATTTACCAAAAGAAAATTAAAACACTAATTTGAAGAGATACATACATCTCTATGTTTTTTGCAGCATTAATTATAATAGCCAAGGTATGGAAGCAACCGAAGTGTCCATCAAAAGATGAATAGGAATACCTGGCTGGCTTAGTCAGTAGAGCATGTGACTCTTGGTCTCGAGGATGTAAGTTTCAGCCCCACATTGGGTGTAGAGGTTACTTTAAAAAAAAAATCTTAAAAAAAAAAAAGATGGATAAAGAAGATGTGGTATATATATACAATGGAACATTAGTCAGCCATAAAAAAGAATAAAATCTTGCCATTTGTGACAACATGGATAGACCTAGGAGGTATTATGCTACGTGAAATGTCAGAGAAAGACAAATACCATATGATATCCCTTATATGTGGAATCTAAAAAAACAAAACAAATAAATAAATAATAGTGAATCAAAAATAGAAACAGATTCATGAATATAGAGAACAAACTGGTGGTTGGCAAGGGACAGGGAAGGGAATCAGGCAGAATAGGTGAATGGGATTAGGAGCTTCCAAATTACGAAGCTTCCAGTTATAAAATAAATAAGTCATAGGGAATATAGTCAACAATACTGTAATACTTTTGTATAGTGACAGATGGTAACTACACTTCTTGTGGTGAGCATTTCATAATGTTAGTAATTGTCAAATCATTATGCTGTATACCTGAAACTAATATAATATTATGTATCAACTATGCTTCAATTAAAAATACAGATAGGGCTCCTGGGTGGCTCAGTTGGTTGAGCGACTGCCTTCGGCTCAGGTCATGATCCCGGAGTCCCGGGATTGAGTCCCGCATTGGGCTCCCTGCTCGGCGGGGAGTCTGCTTCTCCCTCTGACCTTCCCCCCTCTCATGTGCTCTCTCTCTCTCATTCTCTCTGTCAAATAATAAATAAAATCTTTAAAAAATAAAATAAAATAAAATAAAAAAATAAAAATACAGATAAATTTTGGGGTGCCTAGATGACTCATTTGGTAGAGCATGGGACTCTTAATCTCAGGGTTGTAAGTTCAAGCCCCATTTTGGGTGTAGAGATTACTTTAAAAAAATCTTTGGGGTACCTGGGTGGCTCAGTCAGTTAAATGTCTGACTCTTGGTTTCTGCTCAGGACATGACCTCAGGGTCGTGAGATGGAGTCCCCGTATTGGGATCCACACCTTAAGATTGCTTAAAAATGCTTAAGATTCTCTCTCTCTCTCTCTCCCCCGCCCTGACCTCCCCCAGTCACACATGTGTCCTCTCTCTCCCTCTCTTAAAAAAAACAAACAAGTTCCTATCAGGTTTTGTGTATCAGCTGCCAGTTTGACCAATTTATGGCCTTGGAACTACTTGAAAGAAAAAAAATCCTTTTGAGTATCTTGTCAGATTTCAGCTGGGGCAAACAGTAAATATTCCTGGTAGTATTGAACAACCCCACGGAGCCAAGAGGGGTTCTGAAAGAGGTGCAAAAGATTCTGTCTTCCCAAAATCCAGAGCCACTCCCAAAGATAACCAATAGAAAGAAGACTTGGACAATTCCCCTGAGAGCCAGAATTACTGGGTAATTTTAACAGTTGGTAGGACCCTAGCCGCAAATGGAATGCAATCCACATTTCTGCCCAGGCTTATCTAGCCATGGATAGGGCGCAACACACATTTCTGTTCAGCTATCTTTTTGGGGCCCCCAGTCTGACGGTTGCCAAGCCAAGTTCTCAGGATGCAAAATGAGACGAAAAAGAAGGCTATCGCTCTCCTTAGGAGAGAAAGGATGGATAACCAATGTTTTTTTGTTTTTTTTTTGCCAATCCGAATTTGGAAAGGAAGGCAAAATGTGAAATCTACCTCCTTCTCTCCAGGGAACAGACAGAGGTCTGGGAGAGCTGATTTTGGTAAGAATTGTTACCCTTTGCTGGCCTCTGCCAGTTTTCCCAGGATGCCTTCTTTCTGCATGCTCCAGAGTGAGCAGGGGTGTCCCAGCAGGTCTTATCCTGGCCACCAGAGACTGTAGAGGAGGAAAAATAACTTTCTCTCTACCCTTTGTAGTCAGTGTCTGGCTGAGACCCCTTTTTCTCTAGGGCACCTAGTAAATTGATAAGATTATCTAAAATGTTTAAAAGTTCCCCACTGAAGCCACTGTAATTGAAGATTATCTTTGGTAAGATTAACCTACTTGCTCAGTCTTAAAACAAAAGTTTATTCACCTGAGGCCTCACATTGGCACTGGTTCAGTTTAAGTCAGACCTAGTCTGACCCCAGACCCAGTCCAATTTTTAAGTCAGACCCAGTCCATTTCCAACAGTTTTGGAACCAGTCTGGAATAAGAAATGTTCAAATAAAGTCCGAAAGCTCATAATGCAAAAGCTGCAGAACTAGGATCCAGGAAGCAAGTAGGACTTGCCTACCATCTCCACAGGCAGCAAAAAAGCAGCAAGCTCAAGGGGCTCAGCAGGTACCTAAGTTTGGTTTCTCATTGCTCTGGAACTGTTAAAAGACTGAGGCATATTAATTTTTTTTTTTAAGATTTTATTTATTTATTTGACAGAGAGAGAGAGAGATAGCGAGAGAGGGAACACAAGCAGGGGGAGTGGAAGAGGGAGAAGCAGGCTTCCCGTTGAGCAGGGAGCCGGATGTGGGGCTCGATCCCAGGACCCTGGGATCATGACCTGAGCCGAAGGCAGACACGTAATGACTGAGCCACCCAGGTGCCCCTAAATTTTTTTATTTTTATTTTATTTTATTTTTTATAAAGATTTTATTAATTTTGTCAGAGAGAGAGAGAGCACAAGCAGGGGGAGCGGCATGCAAAGGGAGAAGCAGGCTCACTGCTGAGCAGGGAGCCTGATGCGGGGCTCGATCCCAGGACTCTAGAATCATGACCCAAACCGAAGGCAGATGCTTAACTGACTGCGCCACCCAGGCATCCCATATTAAAATTTTTTGGAGTTTATTTGAACAAAAATCAATTTAAATTGGGCAGTGCCAAACTGGAAGTGGTTAGGAGCGCTCCCCTCACAGGAACTGGGGGAGAGAGTTTCATAGAGAAAACATGGAAGCAAAGTAGGGAAATTATCGACTGGCTATCACTCCAAGCCTAGTTGGCTGTTTGTGATTGGTTGTCCTTAGCATTTTGATTTTGTAACTTTGAGGCCTTTAGAGGCTTAGATTTTGGTTTGCTTTTGTAGGCCTCCACAGCATTAGAGCCTTCTCTCAGTTTAATGGCCTCCTAGTTTAATTTAATAGGATTTTGTATTTAAATCTCTTGCAGAATATTCATTTATTGGGTCAGTTTCCTATGTCAGCTAATTATACTGAGTGGATTCTCTATGACTGCAGCAGTGATGATGTTCTTTCCCAGGTCAATGGGGGTTTTTGCATTGCATTTGAGAATCAAGATTAGTTTGGGTTTGATAGTTCCTGTTTATCTTTTTTTTTTTTTTTTAAGATTTTATTCATTTATTTGACACACAGAGAGAGAGAGAGCACAAACAGGAGAAGCTGCAGGCAGAGGGAGAGGAAGAAGCAGGCTCCCCGCCGAGCGGGGAGCCCGATGCAGGACTCGATCCCAGGACCCCGGGATCATGACCTGAGCCGAAGGCAGACGCTTAACTGACGGAGCCACCCAGGCGCCCCTCCTGTTTATCTTATAAATGTTTTTTTTTAAAACAACACAAACATGAAAATAAAAAAATAAGAAATAAAGAAGTTCTTTCAGCTTTATTTTTAGTCCTGGGTCAATAGATATGCACCGGGCCAGAATCTGTCTTTCATTAGTTCGTTTGTTTTTTTCAACGCGCTGTTCGCAAAATAGTACAGTAATACACACTTGAAATGTTTGCATTCCTTCCTGGGGTTGGCTATGGAGATAGAACTTATAAGAACTAAAGCAAGTAGAAATTGCTTAATAGAATTCTCTGGATGTTCTAAGGCAAGAAGGAAGCTTTCTACAAGGGTAGGGGTTGAGCAGATGGGGGTGGGCAAGAGTTTTGAATTTGGTCTTAATGTTGGATTGGCGTTTCAGAATGACCTTACAGCAGAGTAGGTAGGAGCTTGAAAAGAGGGTTTGAGCTGAGGAAAGTGAGGAGGGAATAGTATGAGGGAAAGCATTTTGGTCACCCTTTGGGGCTCCTATGGGGACCAAAGGGTTACTTAGACTAATGTAAAAGTGTCAAAAGAGGAAGTGCCAGAAACTAAGGTTACACATGGGTTAGGTGGAGATCAGGGAAAATTTGGATGCCAAGCTCAAGATTTATTGCAGATATAAACTTTTGAATTTCTCTGTAGTAGTGGTGTGTTGTCCCTGAGAATTCACCTCATAGGCCTCCTATACCAGGGGAGCAGTTGTCCCAGGGCCCCAGCCTCTGCCCTCTGGGATCCACTGTGGCTCTTGCCTCCCATGGGCTGCTCCCCAGCAGTGACCGAGTGGGGATACTACAGCATGCTGTTTCAGGAGGCAAACTCTTTGTTGGTTGACCTTGGCTCAAGAACTCCCAGACAGGTTTGCTGAACCGTCCTTAGATGTTAAGGGGGTCTAGGATGCTTCCACCGAGTAATCGGGGGTCTGTCATCGCTCTTAACCTTGCCTCACCCCATCTGATATTTCCCTTTGCGTAGGCATTTCTATTAACAAAATTCTCATATATTTAATCTTGTCTTCTGCTTAGATGAAGCACAAGGACTAACTTGAAGTGCTTAGGGTAGCAACCTGGTTGGAGGTGTATGACTTGGGAGATTGTCTCAAAGATGTGTTTGTATGGCAGGCACACTGCTTTTTTTAGATCACGTGGATATTTGAAGAGACTTTGGTGGAACTGGTGGCGATTATAGAGGTCTATAGGACCCCCTCTAGGTTCCCCTGGATGTTGGTAGTGGGGAGTCACTTAAAATTTTTGACTTATTACAAAAATAGTGACACAGATTGTTCCATAGTTCAGTCGTAAACTATTATTATTACATAATAACACTCATTTTTGCCTCTAGTTCAGTGCTTCTGACTTAGAACTGATGTGTTAAGTGTTTGACAAAGACAGCTTAGAAGTTCTTTTCTCGGGGCGCCTGGATGGCTCAGTCGTTAAGCATCTGCCTTTGGCTCAGGTCATGATCCCAGGGTCCTGGGATCGAGCCCCGCGTCGGGCTCCCTGCTCTGCGGGAAGCCTGCTTCTCCCTCTCCCACTCCCCCTGCTTGTGTTCCCTCTCTCGCTGTGTCTCTCTCTGTCAAATAAATAAATAAAATCTTAAAAAAAAAAATTCTTTTCTCCATTATTTTCTTCCCTCGGTAACCTTTCAATACATTTTATCAGGAATTATTGTATGACCATACAATGTCTTATTTTACAGTGCCCCTTCTTTGTGTAATTTGTGAAAGAACTTTTATGACAGCCAGAAATTACTTTGAGTCAGTTTAGCACTAATAAAGACTTGCGCCTTGTTCGCCTGTTACTCAGCTTTGGGTTCTGCTTGGTCTTGCATTGAAATAATTCTATGTTTAGGACCTTGCCGTCGGTTGCCTTGGATCTCCCGGTGCTGTCACAAGTTTGGGCTGTGACTTTGCTGCAGGTGCTAACAGGAGGAGACAATAGGCTGCCAGGCAGAGGCAGAGGGAGGGAAAACTGGATTCCCACACATCCTGCGGCCTTGGCAAGTGGCACACATCGCATGAGTCTGTGAAAATAACTTCTACTGAGAGTATGTGCCATAAATAAACAAAGACTGCTCAGAAAGTTAACAGGAATGGAGGAATGAGGGAGGGAAAAGAGAGGACCCTGGGTAAGGACTGAAGGCCCTTGAAGGGCACTGGATTGGTAGCACTAAGTGGGTGGTGAGACACAGCAGAGGGTGGAGGACAGAGGAAGCCAGCTAGGGGACGCGCGAGCCCACAGGAATCAGCCCAGACTGTGAACAGGGTAAGTCGAAGGGAAGGGGAAAGTGGCCCGCGGTTTTGATTTGCATGCACAACTGGACAATTGAGAGCTCTTGGTATCCTTTAGGGAAAGCGTGCGTTTCTTCCTGAGTGACTGAGGGGTTATTTAACAAATGCAAAAGCAACCAGGCCTATTGTCTTTATATGCAAAACCATCCTATCATTCTTCTGTTGCTCTGGGAATATTGTAGAGAATCGATGCCACATTTACTCCTGAAGACTTCCACTCATCTGCTGATCCCCTAAGAACAAAGACACATTCCAAAATTGAAGAGTTTAATGGACATTTTCCATTGACCATCCCATGCTTTGATTTTGTTGGCATTCTTAATTTCTGTTTATAGTAAAATGTGAGTGTTTCCCTGGGTAGTAAAATGGATTTTTCTCTAGTGAATGTTCCTGTGCAGAAAAATGTGAACGAGGCTTTATAATTCATTGTTACGAGTAGTTTCATAAAGTTAATCATTATTTAAATTGAGGGTGGTAGAGATAGAAAAGTCGGAAGAACAGCTATTTGTGACATTTTTAGGAGACGAATTCTCATAATGAGTAAAACTGAGTGGATTTTACTGTTCTTTAAAAATGTATAACACATTTTCTACAAAGAAGGTAGTCAAAACCAGATATCATTTATCTTCTAGGTGGACGGAAAAGAGACCAAGAGAAAAAAATAAGTGGCTTAATGACCCAACTTTACCCAGAGAATGGAAAATAAAATGCAAGATTCCAAACCCTGCCCTTCCATTTCATCTTCATTTTTGAAAAATACAGGTGAGCATCATCATTTTGAAAATTGATCTAGTGACTATGAAAGCAAAGTGGCCAAGACAGCAGTACAGATCTGATTCAAAGATTGGTTTGGTTTTCTTGCAAATACAATTAGAATGGTAATGTTTTCTTATTCGTGAATGTGAAAATGTGTGACTTGATTTTTTTTAAAGCACATCTCTGTGCGGGGCGCCTGGGTGGCTCAGTTGTTAAGCGTCTGCCTTCGGCTCGGGTCATGGTCCCACAGTCCTGGGATCGAGCCCCACATCGGGCTCCCTGTTCCACGGGAAGCCTGCTTCTCCCTCTCCCACTTCCCCTGCTTGTGTTCCCTCTCTCGCTCTGTCTTTGTCAAATAAATAAATAAAATCTTAAAAAAAAAAAACCAACCTCTGTGAGTTGTGTAGGACATACGAAGATGGGCTACACAGAACTCGGTCTCCACAGGAGGGACAACTACGACAATAGCCACAGCTTAGGGAGTACTCATTCTGTGTGGGACATTATACTAACGTGTGCTCTCTAGGTTTTCCAGTGAATCCTTATCATAAGATTCATTAGGTAAGTATTTTCAGCATTTTATGACTATGGAAACGGAGGCATAGAGAGGTTAAGACATTGGCTGATGTTCATGTATCTAATATGACTAGTCCAGGTTTGTTATCTCTCTCCAAAGATAATTCTCTTAACCAGGGCAGATGACATAAGTGGTAAACTGAGTGGTGATAGGAATACACCAGCTCCTTTCACACATTTGATTCTCCTAAAGGATAGCCAGATTGTAGAGTAAGCCGAATCAAAATGCTCTGATTCGTACAAGGCTTTGGCATAGGAATAACTACTATGTGGCCTGGTCTTATGATATCTTCTGTCCATCAGCTACTTGCTTTCAGGAGAAGGACTTCACCAAGTCGGTAGTATCCAGGCAAGTAGTTCAGGTAATAAAGGACTGCGGACATTGAGATCAGGCAATAGCAGGAGAAACAGGGTGAAAAAGCACAGCTCTCAGTTCTGGGGTCTTAGAAATCCACAGGCAGCTACTGGAGGTCCAGGGCAGACAAATTCTGTGAGCTGTAGTGGTGGTCTCCAGACTTACTTGTTCACACATCACCTCAGCAAAAAATGCTTCTGTGTATGTGTATATATGTTTATAGATTACACACAGCAGTCCTCTCATAGCCATGGTTTTGCTTTCCGTGGCTTCAGTTTTCCTTGGTCAACTGCGGTCTAGAAGTAGATGATCGTTCTTCTGACATATCATCAGAAGGTCAGTAGGAGCCCAGGGCTCCCCCACAGTGCCCACATCATTAGTCTCATGTCATCTCATCACGCAGGCATTGTGTCATCTCGTCATCACAAGAAAGGTGAGGACAGCACGATACGGTATTTTGAGGAGAGAGACCACATTCACATAGCCTGTATTATAGTATATTGTTATAATTGTTGTTTTATTATTAGTTATTGTTGTTCATCTCTTACTGTGCCTAATTTATAAACTCTGTCATAGGTATGTATGTGTAGGACAAAACATTGCATAGATGTGTTTCATTACTACCCGCCGTTTCAGGCATCCACTGGGGGTCTTGGAATGCATTTCCCTCAGATAAGGGAGGATGACTGTACTACTGAATTAATATATTAAGAGATCTTCAATGAGAGTTTTATTTATTTTTTTTAAAGATTTATTTGTTTATTTGAGAGAGAGAGAGAGTGTGCACAAGCAGGGGGAGGGGCAGAAGGAGAGAGAGAATCTTTAAGCAGACTCCCCACTGAGCATGGAGCCCAACATGGGGCTTGATCCTGCGACCCATGAGATCATGACCTAAGCCGAAACCAAGAGTCAGACACTCAACCAACTTAGCCACCCAGGCGCCCCTCAATGAGACCTGAGACTTTTAAACATACATCGGGTTTAGTAAAATTTTGCAAAGTAATGGACTGAATGTTGTCTCATGGTTTCTTAAAAAATTTTAATTCCAGTATACTTAACATACAACATTATATTAGTTTCAGGTGTACAATATAGTGATCTAACACTTTCATACATCACCCTGTGCTCATCACGATGAGTGCACACCTTAATCTCCATCACCTGTTTCACCCATCCCCGCAACCGCCTCCGCTCTGATAACCATCAGTTTGTTCTCTGTAGTTAAGAGTCTGTTTCTTAGTTTCTCTCTCTCTTTCTCCCTCTCTCTCTCTGCCCCCTCTTTTTTCTTTGCTCGTTTTGTTTTGTTTCTTTAATTCCACATATGAGTGAAGTCATACGGTATTTGTCTTTCTCTGACTGACTTATTTCACTTAGCATAATACTCTCTAGTACTAGTCATATCAATGTAAATGGCAAGACTTCATTCTTTTATTATGGCTGAATAATACTCTATTATACACACAAACACACACCCTACATCTTCTTTATCAATTCATCAGTCAATGGACACTTGTCTGCTTCCTCATAAAACCGTGAGGTTCATAATATTACTGAAAAATATGGCAGTGGTTTGTTTTCATAGTCTGGATGTTTAGTTTTAAAATATTTTGCGAGGGACGCCTGGGTGGCTCAGTCGGTTAAGCGTCTGCCTTCGGCTCAGGTCATGATCCCAGGGTCCTGGGATCGAGTCCCGCATCGGGCTCCCTGCTCCACGGGGAGCCTGCTTCTCCCTCTGCCTCTGTCTCTCTCTCTGTCTCTCATGAATACATAAATAAAATCTTTAAAAAAAAAAAAATTTTGCGAATTTTGATGACTTCGTGCTACCATTAACCAATTTCTAAGATGGAAATAGGCTTTTGTGCTGAGATTGATGACTAACAGTACCGTATGTAGGGAGTCTTCTTAATTTCAGTGTTGTGTGCCTGATTTCTCCTTGGATCTGATTATATCAGTATTTTTTTTCAAGTACTGCATATCATAACTGATTGGTAGATTATAATATTAATATCAAAACCTATTGGTGGGTTATAATATTAATAGTAACTAATACCACTTTTTAATAAAATAGAAGACAAAATGTTAGAGTATGTTATTATTAAGTATTGTTTTGAGAAACTCTTCTTTCAGTTATATACCCATATCTCTGTATTTGTATATATTTACACATCTATATATACACATCTAAATACTGAATTATGACATGAAATGTGGCAGTCAGACGCTTTTGAAAGTATTGAATTACATCATTATTGTTTTTACTCAGGACTTGTCGTTGTTCAAGAGGTTATAATAGGAGAAGGAGAAACGTAAACTCTATTTTCTTGCTTTTCTCTTGTGCTTGCATTATTTGCATTAGTGTTAGTCCTTGATTCTTTTACACAGAGCTTTTTAAGCCATTCATGTGTTGTGTGAGGGTTCATTTAGTTACAAGTAGAGAGTATAATGTGTAAATTCACTTAGCCAGGTACGTATCAACTGCAACAGAACAGAAGTATTCCGGGTGCCTGACAAACCCTTTGAATATAACTCTTTTCCCTCAGGAGATTTCCAGTAACATACTTGGCTCATGACCTTCAGCTATCCCGACTGAGAGAGAGTACCCCTGACAATCTTTATATGACCTACTGGCAAAGCTTAATTTCTTTCTTACTATTTTAGACAAAAAATACATTGGAATTCAAGTGCTGATACTATCATCTTGCACCCCAGTGGACTGTTTTGGGTCATGCCCGGGGGGGCATGGGCCCTGCTTTCTAGACACGTTCTCTAGTTGCAGCCACCCCTGCCTTCTGTTTTGACGTCCTGTCACACCATTGTACCTGCTCTAGCCTGACCACACTGAACACACCAAACAAGTTCCTGTCTCAGGCCATTGGAACAAGAGCTTCTCACTATCCCACCTGACCCCTATGAGTCTAGATTTTGTCGTTATGCAGCATTTGGCTCAAAAATACCTTCTTGAGGAGGACCTTCCTGATTATTGTATTTCATATAGCCCCCTCCTCTTTCCACAGCCCCCAGTTACTCTCTATTCCATTATTCTCTTTTATTTATTTTCACAAAAGTTATCACTCTCTGTTTAATCCCACCCCCACACTCCAAACCCCTCTAGAATGAGAACTTATCTCTACATTATACCCCAATATCCCCAGGATGTTTTGGGGGCTGGTAAATATTTCTGGAGAAATTCAACAAATGACTTAACATTTCTCCTGTCCCTCTGCCTCACTTGAGCCAGTGCCTTTGGACCTAGTTTTCTCATTTTTCTCTGAAACCAGTTCCTCCTCATGGTATCAGTTGGCAGAGACACTGTATTTGTAACCTACAACCACCCACTTGTAGGGTAAGCCAAATGCTGTGAGAACTCCCTGGAAGAAATGCTCATGACCAGGGGTTGGGTAGGGATGGTAGTGGTAGTCCTGGGAGTTGGGTCTGGCCTGGCTCTGACATTATTCAGTTGTGCAACCTGGATCAGGGTCTGACAAACTATGGCTCATAGGCCCAGTTCAGGCCCCCACCAGTTTTTATAAATAAAGTTTTATTGGAACACAGACATGCTCGTTTGTTGAAATATTGCCTTTCACATGACAGTGGCAGATGAGACCATATAGCCCACAAAGCCTAAAATGTTTACTGGGAAAGTTTGCTGACCCCTGGGCTGGAGAATGTCACTTAACTTCTCCAGGCATTGATTTTGTCTTCATAAAATGAGTTGAATGGACTCAGTGGTGTCTGAGGTCCTTCTCAGAGCTCACATCTGCATTTCCTGGAATCCAAGAGACTATGTTTGGAAACTCATAGTGATATGGATTTAAGGTTACCCTCATTGTCTTCTTAGAAAACATGATTTCAAGAAGCTATGCTTTCATTAAATGGACATAAGTGTTTTACCGCATGTATCTTAAAGACGTATGGAACATTCCAGGTTGAGTTAATTTCTCTGGTTTGGTGTTTAAGTGCTTGGAGCAGCAGACTTACTATGCTGCTTAGTTCCTTCCCACTGCTTTTACCAAGGGCTTTGCTAAAGTGAAAATCAAGAGTTTGTAAAGAAATTCTGAAAGGTGGGTTTGCTTATTATTTATAATGCTTTAGGTGTGGGTCTAGTATATTGAGTTAAGAAGTGAAAAATAGGGGCGCCTGGGTGGCTCAGTCGTTAAGCGTCTGCCTTCGGCTCAGGTCATGATCCCAGGGTCCTGGGATCGAGCCCCGCATCGGGCTCCCTGCTCTGCGGGGAGCCTGCTTCTCCCTCTCCCGCTCCCCCTGCTTGTGTTCCCTCCCTTGCTATCTCTGTCAAATAAATAAATAAAAATCTTAAAAAAAAAAGTGAAAAATAATGTTAAATATAACATTAAAATCTCAGCTGAATTTCTTTGACTTACTGTGAGGTCATTTATGGGCCAAATAAGAAAATTATTAGTTGCTACATGTTGCAGAAGAAAAATTCTGGTTTGGGAAGAAAAAATTGTCTATTAAGTTAGAATCAATTACTTTATCTTGATTGGTTTTCTTGTTTGGATTTAAATTACGAACGCTTAAGTAAATAAAAGCCTCATGGATACCTTTCAAAGATCATTAGATCTGCAAAAATTTTGTTCAGGTCACAGAATTTGCATTGGATGTTTCTTCTTACCATCTTCGTCCTTAGCTCCTTCTGTTTCTATTGCCTGCACCCTATATCAGAGATCACAGATGAACAACATAATCAAATCATGTAGTCAGGAGTTTCTAACAAACTGAACCAAAAGAAGTGGAATACATTGAATTTTTATGTGAGGATAAGCAATGAATTACAATTCAGGGACTCTGTCCCTTATTCATTAAACCTCTATTGAGCATCTACTATGTGGCAGTTCTACACCAGGAGCTGGAATATTTCAGTTACATGTTATCTTTTATAGATCGCAGATCTATGGAAATTTAGAGATTTCACACCATGATCCCACTTGATTTTCACACAAAACTTTGGGAGCGAATCAGAACAAGGATTCCGTCCACTCCTAAGGTTTGTGTGGGACTCCTCTGGAGGAATACTGGAGTGATAGAGTGGAGAGGTGAGCCCAGCTTGCTCTGGCCTCCTCCAGGTGAGTTTTTTAAGATGGGATCTTCGTGTGAACTGGGGAACACTGGGCACCTCAATAACCTGAGGATGGGGAACAGAAAAAGGTCAGTGACATGGTACTGGTGCAGGGCAACCTCTGCATGCAAGAGGTGCGATTCCTAACTTACATCCTACTCTGTCTCCCAGACCCAAGCAGGAGGCTGGATTTTCAGCTCACAGTGAGAACGTCCCTTCTGGGCCTACATAATTACCAGATAGCTCTGGTGTTTGCCCAACACCCCATTCCTAACCAAACTCAAAGAGCTACTTCTCTCTTGGGTGTAGAATGCTCACACCGGCGTCCATGAAATGTGAACATTCTTTGCACATCACCCATCAGTGTTTGATGGTGACCTCATAATAATAGAATTAGCATCTTAGACCTGTCAATAGGTAACTCTTTGCCTTTGGGTAAGTAATTCCCTGAGCCATAACACCCTGATCTGTGAAATAAGGGAGTTGGACTCGATTATCTTTGAGGTCTTTCCCAATTCTTACTTCCCATGATTTTTGGACTTAAACTTGATTCCCAAATTAACTCAGTTTATACAGGGCTCATGATCCAGAGATATCACTGTAGCAGATGCTGTCACGGTAGTGCCTGTTCATCTCCCCTTGGCACTCCTCATTTCTGCAGGCTTTCACTACCACTCTGCCAGAGGCTTTCATCTGGCTGCCGAAACATGCTTGGCTGGAAATGCAGGGGAATTCAGATCCTCAGCAGTGGTCCTCAATTAATGCCAAATGTGAGCTGAAGAAAGATATTGCAGCGTTCTTGTTCCTTGGGGGAGACAGCTCTGAAGCAGGTTCTTGCTTATCCACAGCAGTAACTTGTTGGTTAATGCACACCGCATTGACTTCCTTCTCTTCCCTCTCTTATGTCACCTCCCAGATAAACCACTTGCACTCAGATCTTTCCCCCAGGGCCTGCTTCTAGGGCGGGGGTGGGGGTGGGGCAAATCCAACCTAAGACTAGTCCCTAAGCAAGTCCTACTGTAATTCACCTAGGAGCACATGCATTAATTCATGGTGGTCAGTTCCTTGAGGAATGTATCTTGTTTACCCTGACTAGGTAAACAGATAAAAATACAGGACTCCCAGTTATATCTGAATTTCAGATAATGTCAAATAATTGCTTAGTACTTGCCGCAGTACTTCTAAAATTAGGAGGCTACGGTATAATACGAATCACAATATTACTCAACCCATTAACAAGTTCCATAGCATACCCCTTTAATATAAGTATATCCCATCCCAACTATTACATGGAATATACTTACACTAAAAAAATCATTGTTTATCCGAAATTCAAATATAGTGGGTGTCCTGTATATTACCTGTCATCCTTAATCCCAGCTCTCAATGGGGGCAGTGGGCATTGCACCGAACCAATTCCAGAGCTGAGGAAAGGAGGGTGATTGGGACTGGTTTAGAATTTTTTTTTTTTTAATTTATTTATTAGAGAGAGAGAGAGCACAAGAGGGGGAAGGGTTAGAGGGAGAAGCAGACTCCCCGGGGACTGGTTTAGAAGATGTAGAACATAGAGGGAGTGAAGCAGACCTGAATAGCAGTGCTTTAGAGATAAAGACATGTTGAGTATCAAATAGGAGATGGGTATGAAGTGGTGGATGATGAATGATCAAAGAGTTTGGCAAGGAGACAAAAACTGCAACAAAACTGCAACCAGCAGTCTCAAACATTGTGGGGAAGGAGGTGCCGAAGTCAGTGAACTTGCCCAGACCTTATTCATTTCTCTAGCCCTGCTGCCTAGCACAGTACCTGGCTCACTCTGGGTACTCAGTAAACATTGAATGAATGATAGGGAAGGAAGATCGGTGGAAATAGGAAATTCTGCTTTTGTGAGTTTTATGGAAAATGGTGCCCACTAAAAACTGCACAGGGCCTTTTAGAGCAATGACTTGCATCTGATTATAGAAGCATAGAAAATATGAATTGCTGTGCAAATTCTAAGTAATGAGCTTTTCTAATCCTTTCCTCATTTTTCATTGCACGGACAATTCAACTTACATCTTTCATGGCTAGCCAGGTTTTTGAATGCCACTTTTATGTTCAAAGCTAATTTATTTAATAGCCAACTTATCTGAACCTTGAACAGTATTACTGGAGCATTTAGATTGACAGAGGGAATTTGGGATGAGAAAATTCCCCATTCAATTTCAGAAGATTGTAATCAATTTATGTTTTTAATGACATTTCCTTTTCTTTCTACAGGAAGGATAAAATCTCACCCTATGTTTATGATTTCTAACTATAAGTTCAAAGTTGAAAAAGATTGGTTTTATCCTCAGCAAGCTATGTGAAATTTCCTAACTCTTTTATAGAGAAAATAAAAGGAAATACAAAAATAAATGACAGCATATAGATAGCAGAAGAGTAGCACTAACATGTCTTCAGTTTTCATTAAAGTCAGCTTTTATTGTTACTAGACAAAAAATTTTGTATGAAACACAAAGCAGGCCAGTCTGTGGATGATGTATCTTTAGAGTTAACATGTTCATTCTTTGTTAACAGTGTGCCAACCACATGAGAAGGGCAGAAATCTGTATATGGAGAAATACCAAAAATGCACCTAGGAATTCAAAATAATATATATCTTAATGTAAAGTTAAAGATGTATTTGTTCTCACTTTTCTATCAGAAGTAAAAGGTTTCTCTGATGCTATAGAGCTGTTAAAAAGAGAACCATAGGCCCCAAATGGAGTCACTTGTACCAGGCCCACCTCACCAAACCAGGGCTTGATACCTAACCTAATCGCAGTTTCAGACTTCCCTGGGAATATAGTCTTCATGGGTTAGTCTGGAATTTTCTAGTTAGCACCAATGAGGTAATCTGCCACATAGACTCTCTTCTATCCCCCAAAGGGAGATGATGTAATCTGCTCTTTCTTTATCCCTGTTCCCTTCTGTCTATAAAAGCCTTCCATTTTGTACAGCTCCTTGGGTTCCTTTCTACTTGCTGGATGGGATGCGGCCCAATTCATGAATCATTCAACATAGCCAATTAAATCTTGAAGTTTTACTCTGTTGAATTTTTGTTATTTAATAGAGCCAATGATATTACTTTGAGGTTTATTACCAAATCTGTGTGGTACTGTCATAGAAGTTTGCAGAAGAAGTAAAGGGAGGTCTCCTGTTTCTGAGGGTGGCAGGGTCAGTTATTCAGACCAGTTCTCTGGATAAAATATTTTTTATAAAGCTTAAAATTACCAAAGAGCTGACAAAAGCACAAAAGTGAAGGAAAATGTAAAATAACACGCGTTGGCGAGGATGCGGCGAATCGAAACCCTTGTGCATTGCTGTGGGCATGAAAAATGGTGTAGCTGTTCTGGAAAACAGTTTGGCAGTTTCTCAAAAAGTTAAACATAGAAATACCATATGATCCAGTAATTTCACTGCTAGGTGTATATTCAAAAGAATTGAAAGCAGGAACTCAAACATACTTGTACGCCAATATTCATAGCAACATTTGTCACCATAGGCAAAAGGTGGAAACAACCCAAGTGTCCATCAGCAGGTAAATGGATAAAAACGTGGTCTATCCATTACCATGGAATATTACTCATCTATTAAAAAGGAATGAAATTCTCATACATGTAACAACACGGATAAACTTTGAAAGCATCATGTTAAGTAAAATAAGCCAAACACTAAAGAACAAATACTGTGTGGTTTCACTTATATGAGGAGGTACCTAGAGTAGGCAAATTCATGGAGACAGAAAGTAGAATAGAGATTACCAGGGACTGTGGGAAGGGGTTATGGGGAATTACTGCTTCAGGGGTACAGAGTTTCTTTTGGGGATGATGAAAAAGTTCTAGAAATGGATAGAGGTGATGGTTGCATGGCACTGTGAGTGTACTTAATGTCACTGAACTGTACGTTTAAAAATGGTTAGAATGGCAAATTTAATGTTATGTATATTTAATCAGAGGGGGGAAAAAAAGGAAAAAAATGAAGGAGAAACCCAACAGGTAAATGAGCACAGAAGCTGCTCTTGACCCAAAGGCATTTACCAATTTTCAGAAAATTAAGACCTATTCTTTATAGCTTCCTGCAGCAAGAGAGACAGAGGAAGCAAAGCATAGAGTCTTTTCGTTGGGTTTTTAATACTCATCTCATTAATTTTATCCTGATTGTGTTCATGAGGTTTCTGAATCAGAGACAGACTATCATTAGTGTTATTTACATAATAATCATTGCATTGGCCTCCTTGCCCCAGACCTTACCGCCTGGGGCCTCACAATTAAAGTCAGAGGGAAAAAATCACTCCTGTGAGGGACCAGATGATGCATAGGTGAGGGATGGAGAAGAATGGATTTTCTCTGCTTATATACAGGAGAAAAAGGCAATTGTCTCCGCCTCTTCTCTCAAAAAGAGGGAATAAAACTTTTGCTTCTTGGGGATGGGGTGAAAGGATCCTGGGTTCTCACTCTAACCTTTTGGAATGTATCTTTTTAATGACTTGATAAGCCTGAATGGCTGGCTCCCCAAGGCCCTGGAGCCTCATTTTCCCTTGAAATGTTAACACAAACCTCCAGAGTTAAGTGAATCTCTCTGGAGTTCTCTCAGTATCTATACTGTTCTAAATTACCTTCCCAAGGCTTGCTCTTCGCTCTGGATCCCAAGTTTTCAGCAAAATTTATTCAGAAATCCCCACCTCTGCAGAAACACAAAAATATTTTCTCTGCATCCACCCTGTTGAACACCACACTTTAAAAATTTTTGATAAAAAAAATTTTTTTTTTATAAAATTCAGTTTATCAGCTCTTGCCACTATTTAAGAATGATTTCCCCATAAGATCAGGAAGAGGGCAAGGATTTCCCTTCTATTCAGTATTGTACTGGGGGTTCTAACCAGTACATTAAGGCAGGGGGGAGAAGTGGGGAGAGAAGGATAAGAAGAGGAAGAAGCAAAACTGATTTCATTTGTAGATCACATGATCATCTATGTAGAAAATGCTGAAGTAGCTACAAGAAGCCTACTAGCACAATAAGTGAGCTTTGCAAAATTATACACAAGTACCTGTCATGTACGGCAGAATGTGAT
This sequence comes from Mirounga angustirostris, assembly GCF_029215605.1. Classification (NCBI taxonomy): domain Eukaryota; kingdom Metazoa; phylum Chordata; class Mammalia; order Carnivora; family Phocidae; genus Mirounga; species Mirounga angustirostris. The sequence continues at coordinate 8,605,011 of NW_026991719.1, forward strand.
AGTTGCTTTATAGAGGTACTGTGTCCTTTCCAAGTACTGAAGTGGCGAGATTAATTCTCTTAGAGAAAGAGGAAGGCATCATAAGAGTAAGCTGTGAATCAGGTGTTTGAGGAAAGATTGATTTTGGTCAGGAAGAAGGCAATTGGCGTTCTAATGGGAGGACAGAGAAAAAACAAATGTTTGGAGGTGGAAGATGATGGCACTGAAATGTCAGACCTTGAATGTCAGACCCAGAATTAAGGACTTTATCTGAACAATTTGAAATAATTCTCAACAGCTTCCTTAGAGCGTTGTAAAATTATCTTCTCAACTATAAAATAGTAGTCTTATTTTTCTATTGGCTAGTCAAAAAAGATGATTATGTTCATAGGTAATTTAAAATCACTCAATGGGACGCCTGGGTGGCTCAGTTGGTTAAGTGTCTGTCTTCGGCTCAGGTCGTGATCCCGGAGTCCTGGGATCCAGCCCTACATCAGGCTCCCTGCTCAGCGGGGGGCCTGCTTCTCCCTCTCCCTCTGCCCCTCTCCCCGCTTGTGCTCTCTCTCTCTGTCTCTCTGTCAAATAAATAAATAAAATCTTAAAAAATAATAAATAAAATCACTCAAAGTATACCTTAGTATTTTGAAGTAGGCAAAATAATCCAGTTTGATGTAAGAACAAATGAGAACATGACATGAAATGTTCCAAATCTGCAGCTCTTGGATATTTACCATCTCTCCATAGAATCCTAGAATTTAAGCTTTTTGAGGGTAGCAACACGTGATCTAAGTCTTTCATATTTGCCACTGTGCAGACCATTTGGTTGGTTTTTAGTAAATCCTTGCTATCCAGCAATGATGTAAAGCTGCAGCAATCCAGTTGGTAGCTCTTGACATTATTAAGAAATGAGTGTTGCCAAGTTAAGAAAAGAAAAGAAAAATCCACAGCACACAGCCAAGGAATAAAGCTGGGAAATAGGCTAGAAATAGATTTATTTCTTGAAGCTCCTGCTTCGAGGACCCGGCGCTTAACTGGAGGGTCCTTCCCCCCATCCAGGCCACACTGAGCATCCTGGACATTTCCCAAGGCAGACCGTTTCCTTCTCCTCCAATCCAGTCCATAGAGGAGGACATGGGTTACCCATTTCAGGACACCAGTGTGCTCATTTAAATACTGTTTCTCTTTCCTGTCCCAAAGCAAATGGGGCATGCACCTCTCTTCCCCTGCCTATTCAGTACCCTTTTTTTCAGAGGATCCTGAAAGCACAAACCTCAGCACTTCAGAGAATGACCCTCCGCACTAATTTCCAGAATAAGCCCTGGAGTGGACAGACAGCCGTACTGACACAGTTTACCATGTAAGGACCTTGCCTTCCTTTGGGTCACACCCACTGCTACTCAGAAAGCAAACTCTGAGGCTCCGAAGGCTGTTCGTCTCCCAAGACAACTTCCTTTCTGCAAGACTGCTCCCTTAGACCTACCATTCTTCTTAATGACAAGATGTCCGCCATCACCTGTGGACTCGAACTGCACTTTTGCTTTTGAAATCATCTGCCTAATTTTCTCAGTGTTGAATTTAAATAGACTGCTGTTATTGTGTTTAATTGAAAAGGCTTTTTGTGTGTGTGTGCTAATCTGAGGCTCATAAGGAAGCATCTCAACTGGGGTTGGTTAAGGTTACACGAATAGACAGGGAATCTATGTCCTCATTATCTCTGCCTAGATTTGTTTGGCTGTCAAAGATCAGCTCAGAATAGTTTGCCAGAGCAAAACTTACTTGCAATGGGATGACAGAAACCAAGGTAAAATGAAGGATCTGTAACGAAGGAGAAATTAACATATTTTAAATGGCAGGTTTGGGAGACTTGCAAACTATAGTAGTGTATTAGGACTCTCCAAGAAACAGAACCAATAGAATACACACACGCACATATTTGGACAAGAGTTCCTAGAGAGGTATTCTAAGGAATTGGCTCGCATGATTCTGGAGTTTGAGAAGTCCCATGATCTGCCATCTGTAAGCTGGAGACCCAGGAGAGCCAATGGTGTCAGTTCCAGTCAGAGTGCCTGAGAAGACCCATGGCCCAGCTCAAGACTAGGCAGAGAGAACAAATTCTCCCATCCTCCACCTTTTGTTCTATTCAGACCTTCAGTGGACTGTATGAGGCCCATTCACATTGTGGGGGTGGGGGGGCAGTCTTCTTTATTCAGTTTACTGATTCAAATGTTAATCCATTTGGAAGCATCCTCACAGGTACACCCCAAATAATGTTTAACCAAAAATCTGGACACCCCATAGCCCAGTCAAGGTGACACAGAATTAATCATCACAGGTAGTGAGCAGTTTAGCAGATGTCCATGGAGAGTTGGTATTCCCCACCTCAGCTACGTCTCTATTTTGACAAATCAAATTGGCCACCTGCATATGAGTTGTATGGTTCACCCACAGCCTTGACTTTACCTACCACCTGTCTTTGGCAGGAGCCTATCTCAAATGTAAATAACATTCCTCCTCTTTTGAGCAACTTCACCCAACCAATGAGTCTAGCACGGTGGTTTCAGCCGGGAGTGATGCTAACTCCTAGGGGGTACTTGGCAAGGTCTGGAAACATTTTGGTTGTCCCAGCTGGGGAGATGCTGCTGGCGTCTAGTGGTTAGAGGCCAAGGATGCTGCTCAACAACCTCCAGTGTACAGGGCAGCCCCACAACAAAGAAATATCTGGCCCAAAATGTCAATAATGCGGAGGTTGAGAAATCCAGGTCTAGAGAAAAAGAGACATTCCAAACTGCTCAACACAGTGTGCCCCCGATGTCCCCTGTCTTGGCCGTGAGAAACCAACACTTTCTGAAAGCTTCCCGGATTGGCATTTTTCCACTGGGTTTAAATTGCTGGGTAGGATCTAGCATTAAAATTGGCAACTTTTGAATAGCTTTAAGGTAGACGTGCTACATATCAAATTTGGATGAAACACAAGAAAGCCATGAGAGCAGTTAGCAGCCCTTTGAAATCTAAGAGAGCTGTCTGAGTTGTGTGCAGGTGGCTTTATTCCAGCTCACAGCGCAAAATACCCCGTAGTGAGTTCTCAGATGAGGAAGAGCAAATACTCATTTTCGTCAGAGGCAAATGCGGAAACTGCAGTTGTGACCTCAGACCTTCAGAAGGTGCCAGTTCATTCCCAGTATACTATCAGTTTTGATTCTAACTGCACTGGGTTGGCTTGATTCATAGTGGTCGGGGGCAGAACTTCGATCAGAAGAAATCTTGTTTCTTGACGTGTCGATTTATGTGCTCGAGTCCAACCCTGATTGCTTTTTTCTTAAATGGGTAACCTGTGCTGCTTCGGTCTTGGTCAGGAAAAAAAAGTCCGTTAATAATTTACAAAAGACAGAGCGACTCCTCTTTTGCATCCTCAAATCTCTCAAAGCACGTGATTGTCTAAGCATATCTGGTTTCCAAGTAGCTGAGGGATGAAATAGGATTGGCCTCTCAGCATCGATTCCTCCTCTCCTTCCTCTCTCACTCTTCTTGCCTAGCAGTTGTTTGCTATGATACAATCATTCTTCTTTTAAAAGAATAAAGAACGGAGTTCTTTCCTTCCCTCCTTAGGAAAAGGTGGGCTGTTTTGCCTTCCTACGATGGACGATGATCTTGAAGGAGAAACTTGGCAGACTTTTTCCATTCCCTGGGGCTTCGGCCAGGCAGTAGAGGATGAAGGAGAACATATATGCCAGTGAGTACTAGTCCTCAAGTACAAATATCCGGGGTCTTATCATTGTTTTCTGAGATTAGCTTATGTTTTTCGGTAGGATAAATTTATTTGCACATGGGTTGAAGAGCATGTCTCAGAATTCTACAAAAATGATGCCTTTGATAGACAAGTGATGGGAGCCTTCTGAGTTTTGTCTCGGTAATTCTAATTTTTAAAAAAGAATATCGGAGGTGAGGCAGGACTATCCTGTCCAAGAAAAGTATAACAACCATTATACTACTTTGGCTGTTTATTTCCTTAAGACTAACTGTCCAGAGGCACTTTTGGGAAGAGAGAAACTGATTTTTAGCTGCTCGTCCTTATATATGGTATTATAATAGGCTATCATTCACAGTAAACTTTTGATGGTGCTTTTTGCAAGGGAAATTGGATTGTGCTGTGCTTATTTTCTTTTTAAAAGCGGTATCTTCTCAGTGACAAATATATCTGTCAGGATGAAAAGTTTTGATTTTTAAACAGAAAATGCTCTGTTGGCTATACAAATTGGTTTGTATTTAATTGCTTCTTTATCTTCAGTGGTCTTGATAAATAAGTTTTTTCTCCTTTGGAAAAAAACTTTTTACAGAAATTTCAGATCCCTGATGAGTGACTTATGGTTTATATAAATATGTAAGTCGTTCTTAAGGTTGTTGAAGTTTCAAGTATGAGAAATTTGTCAGTAATGCATACACTTTGGAATGCTAATTGGAATGTTTCCAGTCATTCTGCTATTTAATGCTTTCTCATTAATCACTGGCACTTAGGGATTTGTTTAAATGATATTCTTTCAGCAGATTCTGTGATTATTGAGGGTTAAAGCATTGCAATAAGAACATTGTGTGGAGGCCCACGTATAAAGGAACTGCCACAGGTTAAGAGAAGCTCTCCAAATGGGTAAAATTCATTACCCTTGACTTTTATCACTTGACACTTTGAGCCAAATGTGTTTAGAGTTGCCATAATTTTCCATAGTAATAATCACTTGGTACACTGTTTTAAAATGGTTTTGATGGCTTGCACGGGTGCAAATGAAACCTCTTTCTGTTATGTAGTTCATTGTAAGGAAAATTTAGAAACTGATGTTGTCATTTTATGGGATTAAAACACACAAAACTGTGACATTTTGGAACTAGCAACTATGATCTCCCAAAACTACGGTTTGCTTGTGATGTCATTTCATTGGATAACTTTTCTTTTTAGTGCACACATTTTCTTCCTGATTTCATACCTGAAGGATGAAATGATTGAATATATTTGGATTAAGGAGAATGACTGCTTAAGACCTAGGATCCTGAGATTTGTGTCTCTTGCTTGCCTGATCAGTAACATGAAAAGAAAAGGATTCAGCTCCAAGCTCATTGAAGCATATTGTTTACAGGTTGGGGAGAAAGTAGGTAATGAAAGAGATAAGAAATATCGTAAATCAAAATGCTACAGCCAAACCACTGAATTCCGGTTTGATAGTTTGTTGGCCATAGTTTTAACGCCATGTATCTGGTGAAAAGTCTAGTGTGTCTTGTTTTATTAGAATCAGTGCTAGGTAAGTCTCTGAAGACTGGAGTTCTGTGTTATCCCTGGATGTACTTAGTCATTAGATGATCCAAGTTAGTATATTATTTGTTTTCTTTTTATACATAAAATATGATTTTATTTTTATGACTCAACACAAAAAGCAAACCATTATTATAACTTCAGCTCGTCTACAGTGGAGGATGCTATCAGTTATAGAACATAGAACTGTGTAATCGTGGTTCAAGATTCAGCGGGCAGGGACAGTCTTCACAGAGCAAGTGATGCTGGTCCAGTTCGCTCAACTGAGTCTCACTCGTGCTGCTGACTTTTCACAGGAATAAGATCTAAAATCCTTAGTCTGTCCTCCAGTCAGGCAGTGCAGGCTCTCTAGACTGGGAGGTCCCTGAGAATGGTTCACTTTCCTGAAGTTTTATAACCTTCAAAATTAAAGGGACTTGAGGTTGTTTTGTTGTTGATTAAAGAGCACCTGGTTCCTTTGCCCAGTAGAGCTGCCTCACAGAATGGTTAGGACTGTAGTTTCTGGAACTAGTCTGACCTGGGCGTGCACCCTGGTGCTTCATTTACTGGCTGTATGGCTGTGGGCAACTTTGTCAGTTTCATTAAGTCTCAGTCCTCATGTCTGTAAAACGAGGATCACACCGACCTCGTGGGGATGGGGGGTAAGTTAGTTATTACAGGAACATCTCCTTTCACAGTGCCTGGCTCATCCAATTATCTACCTACTGGTGATGATTCTTACGGTTCGCTAGTAGGATAGGAGTGATAGCAGAGCCTTTCAGAAACGATCTGGATCGCAAGCCTTCAGGTTCAGTGTAAGTTTGAGAGAAAGTTAGAGGTTGTGTTGCTGTATCTTCTGGTACGAAGATTCTAATCTTCCAGTAGGAAGAATGATTCATTTAGAACTTGGTAGAAGGAGTGAGTACAGGCAGGTAGGAAGGAATGTAATACTTCCCTGCAGTTTCTTTGGTTTTTAAACACAAAGCTTGGTAGAAAGTATAATGAAAACATTAGTGAGGTTAAAAACAGAAGTAAAAAATGGGATGAGTTGGTTTCAGTTTAATGAATATTTATGGATAACCTACCAATGTGCTAAGCACTGGGGTACAAAGATAAAAGTCAAGGCTACAGTGGGATGGTGCACCACACCTACTAGAATGGCAAAAAGGAAAAATGCTGGCAATGCCAAGTGCTAGACAGGATGTGGAACAACCGGAACTCTCACTGATTGCCAGGACAGTGGACCAGCAAAATGGTATGGCCACTTTGGAGACTATTTGGTAGCTTCTCATAAAGCTAAATATATGTTTGCTATAAAACCCATACAGTCCCACTCCTGGCTATTTACCCTAGAGAAATGAAAACTCATGTTCACAGAAAAACCTTTCACAAAAGTTGATAACAGCTGTATTCACAATTGCCCCAAACTGGAAACAACCCAAACATCCTTCAAGGGATGCCTGGATAAACAAGCTGTGTTAAATCCTCATGATGAAATACGACTCAGCAAGAAAAAGGAACAAACTGTTGATACACACAATTTTGGGTAAATGTCAAAGGCAGTATGCTGAAAGAAGCCAGTTTCAAAAGGTTATGTACTGTGTGATTCCATTTATATGACATTCTCCAAAAGACAAAACTATAGTGACAGAGAACAGATCCTTGGTTGCCAGGGGTGAGGGGTTAGGGACGGGTGTGATGGTACCTTATGTGATGGAGCTGTTCTATATCCTAATTGTGGTCATGGTTACAGGAATCTCTACATGTGATAACATTTATAGAACTGTACATCGAAAAGTCAACTTTACTGTGTGATAATTTAAAACATGAAAAATGAGATTATAGGGTTCTTGCCCTTGAGGAGTTCACAGGTGCAATGAAGGGCAAACACAAATAATTATAATACAGTGGGGTGAATGCAGTGATTGTGACATGCTGAGAGCAGAGCTACCAACTAGTGTGACATGTCATGCTGGTATGCCATGACTGGGTTACAAGTGTACCCAGATGTTGCTGCACAAGGACTGTGGTGTCCTGAGACCCAGGCCAGTTGCTTATGGCCACGCACAGCCTTGCCCCTTTACCCTTAACCTTCTTCTGTGTGTACCAAAATGTGAAAAAGTTTGGGAAGTCCTGGATTAAGGTATTACGAGAGCACAGAGGACGACCACTTTGTCTGCTTGCCTGGGAGGAGGAGGGTACTGGGAAAGGCTCCATAGGGGAGGTAATGCCTGCAGTGGGTATTAAAGGAGAAGAAAGAGATAGCTAGGCATTGCAGGCAAGCCAGACCTTGCCTGAGAAAGGCACAGAAGAGACAAAGTGGGATGCAAGTTGGGAGCTCTAGGGTTTTCAAGATTACAAGAGTATGAAGGGTGAGGTCCGGCTGGAGAACTGAGATTCAGAACAGATTTCTGGATAGCCTTGTATAATGAAGGAACATGTGGTTTTTTGATAGTAGATTCTGAGCATATTTAGAGATGGATAGGGATGAGGCAGCTGAGAGGGCGATTTGATGGAAGAAGAGGAGACTGGAGGGATGAGATAAAGGGAAGAAGTATAGGGTTCAATCTTAACTGTCAAGTGCTGGAGAACACTCTTGCAATGTGTAACGTTAATGGAAAACTCGGCCTCCTGGGAAGGTCTTTTCACTCATTCATTCATCAGTTCATTCAACAAATCTTTACTGAGCACCCACCTGCATGATAGGCACTATTTTAGGTCCTGGGGATCCAGCAGTGAACAAAAGCAAGTCCCAGCTCTTGTGGACCTGATATTTTAGGGGCTAAATGAGCTCAGCTTTGGACAGTTTGGAAGTGTAAAGGGACTCTGAAGTAATAATACCTAGTAGACAGGCCCCATAAAGACTAGTCTGGGTTGAAAATACAAATTGGTAGTCACTGGTACAAAGAAATCAGAGCCTTGGAAATTGGTTGGATAATCTATTTTTTATACCTCAGTAAAGCTGGAAAAAAAAATCTATCTTTTTCAATGAGTTGTCATTAGGATTTGTTCTTATGTGAGAGAAGGAGAGATGCATCTAGCTTATGCTGTAACCTCAGGGTGCTCATCCACCCAGGTTCCTTTTTTCTGACATCCTGGTAAAGGGTTCTCTAATCTTTCCGGAAGAGACTGTCTTAAAATTAACAAATGTTTCTGACATGCAGAGCATTATACTAAGCTCTAAGGTGGGAAGGGGATGGAAAAGAAAGAGTAGACCTGGTCCCTGTTCTGAAAACACTTAAGAGTCTAACAAAGAAAGCTAGCTCCTTTACCCTTTGTGTTTGTGGTGCTTGAGAACAACCATAAGCAAATAAGTAGAAATTCTAGGTTGCTAAGGGTATGAATCTTGCAGTACACATGCACGGGCAGAGTTGCAAAGCAATCATCAAGGACACTTCCGAAAGGAGTTATGTTCTGAAGCCAATTTTTGATGACCTGACAATAATTGGAATGTCATAGGCCAAGTTCTTGGGTTTGCCTTTGGGCAGCGTAAATGGGCACCTGATATTTTGAAGAGATTCTTTTCATGAAATAGTTTTAACCCAGCTGTGTTGTTAGAGCTATTGCGACTCAGGTTCCTGTTGATGTGAGCCCACCCCCCGACCAAAACATTAGAATTCTAGCTGTTCTGACAACAAGGAAATAAACAAATGGATGTCCTTTCTCCATCCTCATCGCCTTGTGGTAGGTCTGGGACAAGATGTGAGTCAAAAGTGGGAAGGTAAAAGGTTCAGGCACCATCTGGTAGGCAAACTACCCATGACAGGGAATCATGTGCTAACCATTGTCCTCACCTCATAAAGGACTTTGGGTCATTCTAAGGTGAGTGACCACTCATGTTTGGAGCTGCCATGACATCTTGAATGGTCTATATCTCATGTTATTTAATTTCACTTTTTTTTTTTTAGATTTTTTTTTTTTAATTTATTTATTTGAGACAGAGAGAATGAGAGAGAGAGAGCACATGAGAGGGGGGAGGGTCAGAGGCAGAAGCAGGCTCCCTGCCGAGCAGGGAACCCGATGTGGGACTCGATCCCGGGACTCCAGGATCATGACCTGAGCCGAAGGCAGTCGCCCAACCAACTGAGCCACCCAGGCGCCCCTCACTTTTTTTTTTTTTTTTAAGATTTTATTTATTTTTTGACAGAGGGAGACACAGCGAGAGAAGGAACACAAGCAGGGGGGGTGGGGGAGAAGAAGCAGGCTTCCCGCTGAGCAGGGAGCCCGATGCGGGGCTCGATCCCAGGACCACGGGATCATGACCCGAGCCAAAGGCAGACGCTTAACGACTGAGCCACCCAGGCGCCCCTAATTTCACTTTTAAAATGACAATGGCTCTACTTGTTTACATGTAACAAAGAATTATACTTACTCAACTAAAAATTTAACTTATTTTCTTTTCTATCTGATAATTCAGGGATAGACACCTCTGTTATTTGAAGTCTTCTTGAATATACTCAGTTTTATTCATCAGTGTTATGTTGGACACTGGTAAAGGGTAAAGAGGAGGAAAAACATATGTGTCTTTATTCTTGGCTCCATTTTGGACAGAAAGTCTTCAAATAAATTTCTAACAGATCTAATGTATATTAGAATATGTACATTCTATATAGAATTCATTTACTAATATATTATAAATTTCCTTTTAATTGATGTCTTAAGAGATAGTTGATACCCTTAAATACTTAGTTTTAACAGATTTTAAAAGATCTTTATTGCCTTTATTATAAATTTAATGCATACTTGTAAAAATTCAAAAAAAATACTGAAAGGAATAAAGTTGAAAGTAAAATTCACATAGTTGAGGAGGGGATAAGTATAGCTTAAGGATCAGGAAGTCTGTCACGTGCATGACTTGGTAATGAAACACCAATTTCACATTTCGGAGGAACCCTTTTGACAAGGGACCTGACTCCAAATTGCTGAGTCATGGTGTTCCTTGCATAAAAAGGGCCCATCAGAGTGGCTGAGTCAAAACTGTCCTGTCATTCCACTTCTGGGTATATATCTAAAAGAATTGAAAGCAGGATCTCGAAGAGATAATATCCATTCATGCATGTTTATGGCAAAATTATTCAGTATAGCCAAGAGGTGGAAACAACCCACATGTCTATTGACATATGAATAGGTTAGCAAAATGTGGTATATACATACAAAGGAATATTATTTAGCCTTTAAAAGGAAAGGAAATTCGGACAAATACTACATCATAGGCTAAGAACCTTCAAGACATTACGCAAAGTGCAATAAGACAGACAAAAACCCCCAAATATTCTCTTATATACCACTTATATTAGGCACCTAGAGTAGTCAAATTCATAGAAACAAAGTAAAATGGTAGTTGCCACGGGGGACAGGGAGAGGGAAATACGGACTTGTTGTTTAATGGGTAGAGCTTCAGTTTCCCAAGATGAAAAGAGTTCTGGAAACTGGTTGCACAACAGTGTGAATACACTTAACACAACTGAACTGTACACTAAAAAATGGTTAAGATGGTAAACTTTATTGTCATGTGTATTTTACCACAATTAGGAGATTTTTTAAATATTAAAAACAAAACAAAACAGTGGTATGTCAACACAGCCTGCCTGGCTGTACACATCACCTACAAAATGAAAATTCTTCTTCCAGTGCCACGCAGACCTGAGGTATTTCTGTTGTCTTCCAGTGTCTCGAAGGCAGGGGGCTCCCACAGTAGACCCAGGGGACCCATGAATTCCTCCATATTTGATGCACATTCTTATCTGTTGGCTTATTCTTCTGGGCTAAAGGGCCCATCACTTCCTTCAGTTCCTCAAAGAGGCATGTGACTCCCTCCTCACCCGAAAAGGCTTAGAAGCGCTGCTCAACAAACTATCTCTATTCAGGAAACTTAATTAACTATGCACAAAAACTATTATTTCAATGCTTTGAGTTGAATATATACTCAAAGCAAAATCTTATTGAGGGAGCCTGGCTGGCTCAGTTGATAGAGCATGGGATGCTTAATCTCATGTTTGTGAGTTCGAGCCCCATGTTGGGCATGGAGCTACTTTAAAAAAAAAAAACAAAACACCTTACTGAGGTTCATTTATGTAATTGATCATTCCATCTGTACTTTCAGTGGCTGGGATGAATTTATGGCCGCATACTTATAAAACCAAAGTGCCCTTGTGAGATGCTCACTTAGAGGGCACCTTATTCTGCAAGGATGCACATGTCCTCAAGGAATCATATTTGTTAGTTTCTCAGCTTTTCTCTCACACATCAAGAAAGTGTGTCCAGTAGTAATCAATGATTCAAACCCCGCCAATTTGTACTCCCCATTCATAATTTTCCTCCAGTATGCACTTCTATTTTCTCAAGTTTTTTAAGACAATAATTAGGGAGTCTTCTGTTTCAGTACAGTGGATTTCTAGAAAGAAACAGCTGGGAAACATGTTGGAATTACAGAGAGGAGATCGATTTAGACATCACTCGCCCCCCACCCTGCCTTTTTTTTTTTTCCTGGTTAGGAAGCACAAACTCAGTGCTTTGAAAAGCAAACAGAGAACTCAGGTCTTTCCCTAGGCCATTCAACATGAACTTGAAGGGCCCTCCTCTGACAAGGACTGTGCTTTGCCCTTTCAAAGCCCACTCTCAGGTAAAGATGGTTATCCTGCATTACAGATAATTGCTGATGGGGTTGAACACAATCCTCCCAGGGGCCTGGGCCTAATGGGTTGGAAGTTCTGTGTCTTGAATATATTTGCTGGGGGAATACCATGTCCCCTTTCCAATACAAAACTCAAAAGCCCAAAGTGGGGGAATATGCACACACACTCACATACAAACCAGCTCCACTAATCACATCTTTCATTTTTTTGTTGTTTATACTTTTCTTTTTTTTTAAGATTTTTTTTTTAAATTTATTTGAGAGAGAGAAAGAGAGCACATGAGAGGGGGGAGGGTCAGAGGGAGAAGCAGACCCCCTGCTGAGCAGGGAGCCCGATGCGGGACTGGAGCCCGATGCGGGACTCGATCCCAGGACTCCAGGATCACGACCTGAGCCGAAGGCAGTCGCTTAACCAACTGAGCCACCCAGGCGCCCTGTCGTTTATACTTTTTCTGTTTTACTTATTCTGTTTCTCTGTTTTTAACTATTATTGTTGTTGTTATCTGATAATCATTTCTTAATATCAACCCTCCCTTCTGACTCATGATTTTGTGCAAATTGTTCCCTTCATCTGGAATGTTTTTATCACTCCTCTCTCTGCTCAAATGTCTCCTCCTCGGAGAAAGCTTGCACACATTGACATCCATTCATTTAATGACTCTATTTACTAACAGTGTACCTGGCACTGAGCTATATGCTAGTAGGAGGGTAACATTATACCATTACTAAGCCAGTCTTTTGTCTCTTTGTGAGTATACAAACACTTGACTATGATTTTTTTGTTGTTGTTGACTATGATTTTTGGTTGAAACTTTCATCTAAAATGGGTACTATTCTGAGGTTTCACATTACCATTATATCAGGATTGTGTTTTTTCTCCCTGCGCTTTCATGAGGAAAGAGGTAACAAAATGATAACATAGATAAATGGAGTTTTGAGAAGGTGCCTACAAGATTAATTTCCTGTTTTAACAAAGTGGATTGATTTATTATCTAGTACAGTTAAAACATGATTTGTAAGTACATAATTTCCCTACAGAAAATGCTTATGACGATGAGAAAAATAAGTACATTTTTAGATTTTCTTGCATCTTAAATATGAAACTCATTTTATTGGAATATTATTGGAAAATCTTAATTCTGATATTTCACATGGCCAGTAGCAACCATTTAATCCAACATATTTTCCAAAAAGTACATTATGACTGAGATGTGGGTGAGAGGCCTAAAGATGATTACCGCGTGCATCAAATCCTTTATGTTTATTTTCCAATGCTAGTTTGTGTATGCCTTTTGCCTTCAAAGTTCTACATAGTCATCTTTTGGCTTTAACACTACACCTTCATAATGTTTACTTCCATGACATCTCTGAAATTCTATTTCTATTTCTGGAGCATATATTCTATGATATTCTTGTATCCTCACAATTTACTAGCTTAATGGAATTATGTGTGCCATGTGCCATAGCAAATAAAATTTTAAGAGTGTATTTAAAATTGTCATTCTCAGGGCACCTGGGTGGCTCAGTCAGTTAAGTGTCCAACTCTTGATCTTAGCTCAGGTCTTGATCTCAGGGTCGTGAGTTCAAGTCCCACGTTGGGCTCCATGCTGGGCGTGGATCCTACTTTAAAAAAAAATTGTCATTCTCTGTATAGAGGACTTTGAGAACTTTCTAGAATGTATTTGTCAGTAGGGCTGACTTTTTCAGTTTTCTATACCAGATTTGAACACCATTGCTCAATCATTACATACTTGTTTTTACTCCTCATTTATCCGATTCAAGTTGTACTTCCTCTAATGGACTGTTCTCTGATAACTCTAGAATACACTAACTGAACTTTTTCTAGGGGTCCATAGAATTTTGTTTTTGATGTTAAAATATTCTGATTCTCAGATATATGCTTAGTGTACTGTTATTGATTGAGGCATATTTTCTAATTGTTTTCTTTGTAAAATACTAGTATTTCCAAATATATTACAAATTTCTTAGAATTATGTTTCCAACTTTTCTCACATTACGCAGCAGCCCTGAATAAATACTTATGAAATTGAATTGAATACAGAAAAGAGGTCTTTATGAAGAAGATCTAGTCTAAATGTATAAGTCAGATCTTGGCATATATTCTGCCCTCCAGTTGGTAGGCATGTTTTTATATAGTTCTTCCAAATGTTTTGGTTTTTAAAATTTCTTTTTTTTTAAAGATTTTATTTATTTATTTATTAGAGAGAGACAGAGAGAGTGAGAGAGAGAGAGAGAGAACACAAGCAGGGTGAGGGGCAGAGGGAGAAGCAGACTCCCCGCTGAGCAGGGAGCCTGACACGGGGCTCCATCTCAGGACTCCAGGATCATGACCTGAGCCGAAGGCAGACGCCCAACTGACTGAGCCACCCAGGCGCCCCAGCTTTTAAAATTTCTATCATCTCCTATGCAAGCAGAACATGTGTATATGTATCACTGGCTGTGTAATGAACTACCCAAAACCTAATAGCTTAAAACAGACTTATTATTTTTCATAATTTCTGTGGATTGGGATCAGCAAGGGTGGTTCATCTGCTGCATGAGTTCTCAGCTGGGGTCACTTGTGAAAACTAGGAGGTCAGCTGGGGCTGGAATGTCCAACATGGCTGTGCTCACATGTCTGGCCCCTCAGCTGCAGTGCCTAGAGCTGAGGGCTAGTGAGCCCTCTCCCCCCTTTCTCATTCAGCAGTCTGGTTCAAGCTTGTTTTTACATGGCAGCTGGGTTCTAAGCAGGCAAAGAGTGGAAGCTGCCAGGCGTCCACAGGCCTAGACCTAGAAATCACAGAGCTTTACTTCTGCCACATTCTCCTGGTCCAGGCAGGTCACAGGACAAGGGAGATTTAAGGGGAGGCACTCCACCTCTCAATGGGAGGAGCAGTAAAGTCACACTGCAGAAGGACAGGTAGGGTGGGAGGAACCCTTGGCAGCCATTTTTGTGGATAACCTATCACAACATGATAGTGTGGTAGGAACGTGAAATGATTTAGATAAACTTCAAAAATTTTGCATCTTAGAAAGCCGAAGCCTAGAGAAATGAGATGGCTTGTCCAAGGTCCCACAGCTGTTTTCCCAGAACTCTGTTACACCAAGTGTGGCCCCTGGACCAGCAGCATCAATACTGGGAGCTCGCCAGAAATGCAGACTCTTAGGCTCCACCCCAATCTGCTGAACCAGAATCTGCCTTTTCCCAAGATCCCCAGGGGCTCTGAATACCCATCAAAGTGTGCTGAAAAGCTCCATTGCTCCTTTTACTTCCAAAGCCGAGACCAAAGACCTACCACCTATGAAATAAGAATGTTTTACCATCAGAGACTTGTCTCAGCATTAAAAAGGTTTTGTTTTCTTAATACCTACTGTGTATTTTTTGAAGCACTGCCCTTAGCTCTTTAAAATTATTACTGTATTTAATCCTTACAACAACTTTCATTGTTATATTATTAATAATTATTATAATTATTACAATTTACATTTTACAAAAGAGCAGACTGATGCTTCGAGACCCACACTTGTACATGATGGGGCTGAATTCAAACCTAGGGTTTTCTGACTCCAAACTGCATGCCCTTAATTACGGGACCATATACACTGGCAACTGCCACATAGCAGCTGTGAAGGAGTCTAAATGTTTAGAGGAAGAGATTGAGGGGAGCTGTGGCATGTGGCTCAGCCTGGTGAGCGGTCTCTTCTCTGCTGATGCCTTCCCACGCCCACCTTGCCTAAAATGCAGAGACTGGCACAGACCTGTGACAGATGGCAAGGCCCGCTCGGCCGTATGTGCCCTACTCCCTGTTCCTGGGCACACAGCTGCCTGATATAGGCCTTGCCAGTTGGGCAGCTGCCTCTTGAAGTGTCTCCAAGGGCTATTGCTCAGAGAGTGCAGTCCAGTGTTTTCCCTTTTAGGTATGTCTTCCCTCTGCTTCTAGGTCTCCACCTGGAACAGAGAACACTGTTGGGCTCTGACCGGGAGCCCAGGCCAGACCTTAAGTGGCACATAACAGGTGGTATGTGGACAAAGCTCATCCCAAAGTGGGTGAGCCAAGGCAAGGAGTAGGGAACAGGGAATGGCTTCTCCTGGATTCCCGCTTCTGGGAGAGCATGGCGCCTGCCAGAGCTTCTTTCCAACAGCTGTGCGTGGGATGGAAAGGCAATTTCCTTCTTGCTGTTCCCTTTCCAGGAATGAGAGAGGAAGGAATGAGGAACGAGGAGCAAGTGCAAGCAAGGGCACTCCTCTTCCTAGACCCAGGAGATGAGGGAAGAAAGGGCCAAGAAAGAAAGCTCCAGAATCTTTCCATCTTGGAGTAAACAGAGCAATATTTATGTCTGCTTTGGTCCTGTCAGCACTTTATGCCACCACTAGATAGGTTAACACTTGCCATCTGACACTCAATGTGCAGCATGAGCTAGCTTAGGTACTGTGATTACCCTCTCTTGATTAAAATCTACGTGCTGGGGCACCTGGGTGGCTCAGCCCATTAAGCATCTGCCTTCGGCTCAGGTCATGATCCCAGGGTCCTGGGATCGAGCCCCGCATCGGGCTCCCTGCTCGGCGGGGAGCCTGCTTCTCCCTCTCCCTCTGCCCCTCCCCCTGCTTGTGTACTCTCTCTCTCTCAAATAAATAAATAAAATCTTAAGAAAAAAATAAAAAATAAAATCTATGTGCTATCACTTTCTTTGGATAAGTTAGTTGATCTTGATAAGCTTCAAGGTTCTCATCTGGAAATTGGGAGCAATAATTTTACCTCCTCATACGATCGCTGTGAGGAGTAAATGAGAAAATAAATGTAAAAGGATTACATAGCCCAGTAACTGGCATTTAATACATATTTGATAAATGTTATTGAGTAATGTTAAAATTTTTGTGAGGGTAGAAACTGTCTCATTCACTGTCTTGTTCACTGTCTTGTCATATCCCCAGCTCCCAGAACAGTTTCTGGCACGTGGTAGGTACTTGTTAATTATTTGATGAATGAATTAATATATAAATTCTATAATAGTCTAGCAGTTCTTTTTGTGCTTTATCAGAGGACTTGATGGCTTTAGGTTTAGAGGGTCGAGTGTGTGATTGTGTTTGTGTGTATGTATACATAGGAGGTGTATATATGCATATAGACAGGGATAGACGGAGATTTTTCAGATGCTGCTCAGTTGGTCAGAGATGACACTGCCTTTTTTTCCTGGAGCTAGCTGAATAGCTGTCTCCCTCTCTCCTTCCTTCATGTGCCTGCACACTCTTGCATACTCCTGTTCTCCCTCTCACACGCACTCTTTCTTTCTTCCTTTCCATTCCATTCTGGCTTTGGTGTTAAAATCCTGCCTCAGAGCCTACGGAGACAGCTTTCATACTCACAGTAGACGCAGGGTCTTTGCCAGGGGAAACAGTACAGCCTTTCTGCTCTGATGATGGTCTTGCAACAGTGCGCTCACTTGCTTCTGTCGTGTTAAACAAAGTTCAAAGAAGTAAATTTGAAGATTGAATTGCTTTCTTGAACGATTTATGAATTGGTCAGCATCCCATTTAGCAAGTAGAGGGGTGTTCCACTGAGCCAAACAAAAGAAAGATTTCTTTTTTTTTTTCTTTTAAGATTTTATTTATTTATTTGACCGAGAGACACACAGTGAGAGAGGGCACACAAGCAGGGGGAGTGGGAGAGGGAGAAGCAGGCTTCCCGCCGAGCAGGGAGCCCCATGCGGGGCTCGATCCCAGGACCCTGGGACCATGACCTGAGCCGAAGGCAGACGCTTAACGACTGAGCCACCCAGGCGCCCCCAAAAGAGAGGTTTCTAAAGGCAGAGAGAGGCCATTAAAAAAACAAGAAAGAAATGTATTAGCAAGGAATGCATTGTTTAGGTAAGTTTTCCCTCCTAAGGGGAATGGATGGGGTCTATCAGTAAATTTCCTAGTATTGATCAGGATATTCCGTGTTGACTGGTTAAAGGTTACGATCCCAGGGGGTTAAAACTATAGTTAGGTTAGGTATTAAGTCTTGGTTTACTGACTCGGGGTCTAACCTAAGCCATACCATTTTGGACCTGTGGTTTTCTTTTTAACCGTTGTAATTCAACTGCCAGAGCATTCATTTTGCAGTCCTCCTTGGGGGTGTGAGTGGTTTCCCAATCTTCGCCTGTGAAGGCCATGAGGCTCTGACTACCACCGGCTCCTTACTCCCACATGTACAGGAAGGAAGACAGGATAAGCAAAGAGCCACACGTGCAGTAGGATACAACCAAAGGCGTAATAATGAGTACATAAAAATCTGCTGTGCAGAGAATGGATTTACTCTGTTCAATAATGAAGTTCTGAGATGGTGAAACTGAGGGGACTTTTCACAGTGAAAGAAAGGGCAAAGAATGAAAGACGGCTGACCTTGCATTTCCCCAGGCTCTGCAACGTTTGGTCAGAGATCGGGAAAGTGCAACAAGGATCCTGGGCCTGGCTTGCTGTCATATTCCTCAGGTATCGGGTGTTTCCTGGAGGGATGATTTTATAATAAGAATTTGGAATAGAATATGTTCTTTTAGAAATGAAGCTTGGGATGGGTCTCAACCCCGGAGTTTGCTTCAGAATCAATGAATATTTGTTATTTTATTAAATAACCCTTTTTATTTTAGAATAATTTCAGATTTACAAAAGGGTTTCGAAGCTATCCCAGGTAGTTCGCATGCAGCCCTCACCCAATTCCTCCCATCGTTAACACCTTAGACTTCCATCTTGTATGGGTACATTACTATTAACTAAACTTCGGACTTTATTTATATTTCATCAGTCTTTCTGCTATTCCTTTTTGTGTTCAAGGATCCCATCCAGAATACTACATTGCATTTAGTAGTCACATCTCCACAGTCTTTGGTCTGTAACAGTTTCCCTGTGTTTCCTTCTTCTCCATGACCTTGATCATCTTGAGGAATCCTGGCCAGAGGTATATTTACTTTTTCCAAGTTTCAAGTTCATTCTGTTAGTCTCTCCTTCCTGTATAGGTGCTTGGGCTTGCATTTCTTTTTTGTATATATATTTTTTCTCCTGAGTTCTTAAAGGTTTTATTAAGATTTCTTACTGCCTGTCAAGTATCTATGACATTTTGGTGCCAAATAACCTATTTTTGGTTACGGATGAAAACATATTTTGGCTATAATAGAAGCCAGTGTAAAGTTGAAATTGAGATTTAGCCATGTCAAAACACATTATGTGCCCAAGCACTTTGGTATAAGAATCTTTGGCTAAAAAAACTTTTGTGGTGGTGATAAAGACAATAATCACTTACTGAGTGCTGACTGTGAATGAGGTAGTGTCTTCAGTGAGTTAGATATGGTAAGGCATTTAACTCTGTGATAGCTTTAGATGTGTCAACTTGGCTAGGCTCAATGACAGTCCAATGGTTCCCTTCTAGGGAATTCTGTTTCTGGTTAGGGCGGGCAACAAGGGATATTCTCAAGAGTTTCAAAGGAAGAAAGGGACACAGTGACTATTTTGTAGCACATACATCTTATCCCAGTTATTCAGACACTAGTCTAGATGCTGCCATGAAAAGATTTCCCAGGTGTGATTAAGACACAGAATCAGTTGATTTTAAGTTAATCAAAAGGCAGTTATCCTGAGTGGGCCTGACCTAGTCAACTAGAAGGTCTTTAAAAGAGAACTTATGCTTCCCTGAGTTAAGAGATGTTTATGGGGGGCACTTGGAGGGCTCAGTTGGTTAAGCGTCTGCCTTTGGCTCGGGTCATGATCCCAGGGTCCTGGGATAGAGCCCAGCATCGGGCTCCCGGCTCAGCGGGGAGCCTGCTTCTTCCTCTCCCACTCCCCTTTGCTCATGATCTCTCTCTTTCTCTCTCTCTCTCTCTCTCAAATGAATAAATAAAAAATCTTAAAAAAAAGAGATGCTTATGGACAAGCTGATGCTTATGCCCGTGGGCCTGCAGCGTGCTTATGACCCTGCCTTCCTGACTGACTGCACTAAAGACGTCAGGCTTCATAAGCAGCCTTCACAACTACATAAGCCAGTTCCTTGTAAAATACACACACACACACACACACACACGTTGTCCTACTGGCTCTGCTTCTCAGGTTGAACCCTCATTGATGGAAGCCCTTATCATATGCAGTAGTTATTCCCATTTACATCTGGAGAAGCCGAAGCACAGAGAGATTAAATAACTTGTCCAGGATCACCTAATCAGTAAATGACAGTTGGAATTTAAACCCAGGGAGTTTCATCCCAAAGCCAGGCTCTTGACTGCTCTATTATACTGACTCCTCTGTAGGTTGTGGAATGTCTACATGAAAGAAGCCAGTATCAACCGTAACAAGAATTACTAATCCAGAGGAGTGGTTCTCAGCCTTGGCCACACGTTAGAATCTTATGGGAAGCTGTAGAAATCCCGATGCCTGAGGTGAGCCCCAGACCAGTTACATCAGGCTCTGTGGAGGTGAAGCCCACACATCGGTGTTTTTAAAGTTCTCCCCCACGATTCCAGTGCACAGCCAAATTCTAGAATCACTGCTCTAGACTAGAGCAGTATGTCTCAGACTTTGATGTGTGTGAGACTCATCTGGGCATGGTGTTAAAATGTAGGTTCCAACTCAGTACGCCTGGGTAGGGACATAGATTCTGCATCTGGAAGAGGCTCCTCCCGGGCGATTATGATATTGTTGGTGCAGGTACCACATTTGGGGGGCAAGGCTCTTAAGTGTGCCTGAAAGTGAAGGATATTTGAGAGGAGGTGGGAGACTAGAAAAGAGGAGGGTATTCTTGGCTGTGAATTACAGGATATGGAGCAGTGTACATGGAGCATGTGAGAGAGGGCCCTGGGGACAGACCAAGCAAGCGGAGTCACCTGCCTGATGGGTGCACCCAGGCTGGATGTGGGCGCTGGGGGCTCAGGGAGGTTCACTGGGAGAAGGTCTTAGAGCTTCCTCCCAGAAATATGAACTCAAAGGACTGGAAAGATTCCTGAACGGTTGATATGGACAAAATGCTTCCTGCTCTTGCTCGTGTAACAGATTATAGTAGAGCATGGTTTCCGAACAGCGGCACTGACTGATATTTAGGGCCAGATGATTCTTTATTGTGGGGCTGTCCTGTGCATTGTAGGGTGTTGAGCGGCAGCCCTGGCTTCTGCCCTCTATGTGCCAGTGCCCCCCCAGTTGTAACCCCCCAAAATGTCTCCGGGCATTGCCAAATGTGCCCTGCGGGACAAAATTGCCTCTGGTTGGTTGAGATCCACTGGAATAGACTGAAAATTAGCACAGGATGTTGCACTAGGTTCCAAGATCAAGTATTTAGAGCAGTAGTGAAAACTTCTGGAAGAAAGAATGAATGGCAGATCCAGGTAGTGACTAGAGAACAGGGAGCACTCGGTTAAGGGGGAGAAGGAAATAAGAACAAAGGGACTTGGGTTCATCCAGCGTAACAAGCGTGAACTTATTAAAATCAACAAAATTTTTTTCTGCACTTCAAATGTAAGCAGTTTAAGGATAGCAAACAGGGCGTATCCTGCTGCTCGTGGTAACCCTGCAGAGACCAGTGGATGGGAAGCTAGACCGTTGTAATACGCAGATTCGTTGTACGTCATGTTAATATGGGGAACGTCTTCTGCCTCTTAGTCTTCCATTAGTGCCTACCCAGGGCCTGTTTGCTTTGTAGTTCTAGAAACCTCTCAGCCATGTAGTAAGGAGAGCTTCCCTCACATGCATTGTTTCCTTCCTGCAGCTGGGTCAGTTTATGGTTCTGATAGAGTTGTTTAAGCATCCTGAGATGTGATAGCCCTTCTGAAAGTTCCTATTTATATTTGCACCTGAATCCCTTTTCCCAGTATTTTGTAATCCCCTCTCATCAAGCTACCCTTCTGCTTTCCATGAATACGTAAGAGCTGAAGGAGTCTCTCTTTGAGAGGAACTATTCCTTAACTGATGCTCTTCTATGTGATTTCTCAATTTGGGACTTCCAGCCATTGCGTTCTGAATGATTTCCCCTGTGTAATTACACAGACATCCTCCCTGAGCTCTATAGGCTATCGGAGTTTAGATAATCCAATTAGCTTTCCCAAACCTCAAAGGCATATGTATTTTTTTTTTTTTAAGATTTTATTTATTTATTTGCGAGAGAGAGAATGAGAGACAGAGAGCATGAGAGGGAGGAGGGTCAGAGGGAGAAGCAGACTTCCTGCCGAGCAGGGAGCCCGATGCGGGACTCGATCCCGGGACTCGGGATCATGACCTGAGCCGAAGGCTGTCGCTTAACCAACTGAGCCACCCAGGCGCCCCTTTTTTAAAGATTTTATTTATTTATTTGCGAGAGAGAGAATGAGAGACAGAGAGCATGAGAGGGGGGAGGGTCAGAGGGAGAAGCAGACTCCCCGCCGAGCAGGGAGCCCGATGCGGGACTCGATCCCGGGACTCGGGATCATGACCTGAGCCGAAGGCTGTCGCTTAACCAACTGAGCCACCCAGGCGCCCCTTTTTTAAAGATTTTATTTATTTATTTGCGAGAGAGAGAATGAGAGACAGAGAGCATGAGAGGGGGGAGGGTCAGAGGGAGAAGCAGACTCCCCGCCGAGCAGGGAGCCCGATGCGGGACTCGATCCCGGGACTCCAGGATCATGACCTGAGCCGAAGGCTGTCGCTTAACCAACTGAGCCACCCAGGCGCCCAAAGGCATATGTATTTTTAAGAAGAGAATTCAAACTTGACTACATTAGTTGCTTTGTCCTGCAGTATTCCTTCCTTATCTTTCCAGCCCCCAGTGCCAAGCTGGTGTTTGTAAAGAGGCCAAGATGACATTAGGAGTCCTTGCTTAGGTTCTGTCAAGTGGGCAGCAGCAGTGAATTGTGTTCCAGCTGAGTCCTGGCCCAGTAGCCACATACTATGTTACTTAGTAACTAACTAACTCTAACTAACTAACTAACTAACTAACTAAGTTAGAGTGGGGCGTGACGACTGCGTTACCGAGCCTCTCCACTAAGAGTATTTATTTATTTATCTATTTTTAAAAAGATTTTATTTATTTATTTGACAGAGACACAGCAAGAGAGGGAACACAAGCAGAGGAAGAGGGAGAGGGAGGAGCAGGCTTCCCGCCAAGGAGGAAGCCCGATGCGGGGCTCGTTCCCAGGACCCTGGGATCATGACCCGAGCTGAAGGCCGACGCTTAACAACTGAGCCACCCAGGCGCCCCTCCCCTAAGAGTATTTAAGCAGGTGCTTCACAAACCGGGAGGGGCTCCCTAATCGCCTGGGCATTTTGTTAGAATGCAGATGCCAATTCAGTAAGTCTGGGACAGGACCTAGGATTCTGCATTTCTAGCAAGTTCCCAGGGGATCCTGATGTCACTGGTCCCTGGGACAGACCAGGGTAGTGAGGATTTAAACCTTTGAGTAGTGAGGATTTAAACCAGTCTTGTGGTCGGAGATTTGGAAACTGCTAAATTCAGTGTTTGAATTCATCTGGGTATAAGTTATTTAACATTCACCTCACCTTGCTTTCCTCAAAAACCTTGCTAATTACTGTTCCAGTTTTTTACTTTAAGATATGGTATGAAGTGTGGATGACTTGCAAAAACATGATGCTGAGCAAAAGAAGCTAGACACAAAAGAGTACATACGGTATGATTTTATTTACATGAAATTGTGAAACAGGGGAAACTAACCTGGTGTGACATCAGCTAGATCAGTGGTTTCCTGGGGCTGGGGTTGGTGGCGATGGTGGGCTTGTCTACATTTGTTGGAGGTGATAATGGTTCTTATATTTTAGAGGTAATACCAATGTATTTACAAATAAAAGATATGATTCCTGGGACCAGCTTTAAAATAATCTGCTGGGGGAAATGGGTGGAAGTATATAGAAAACAAGAATGGTCATGTGTTGATAATTGTTGAAGCTGGGTGTTGGGTCTGCGGCCCTCATTGTATTTTTCTCTATTTCTGTGCGTGTGTGTATGACCAGAATGCTTTAAAAAAAAAAAAAAAAACAAAGTGATTTTTCTGTTGAGATGTTTCCTCTCGTGAGGAATGCCTTTTACAAATGTAAGAGATGTTATCTCCGAGAACTACTTCCGTTCATTCAACATAAATTCTTTGCGCACCTGCTGTGGTCCATGTGCCGTGCTAGGTAATGGGAATATATCAGTGAATGAGGCTGAGAAAAAAATCGCCCCGACTACATTGCTTGCCTTCTGGCGCAGGAGACAGGCAGGAACTGGTTACGGTGATAAAGAAGTAAGTACATCGTATAGGATGTTAGATGTAAGTGCTCTGGAAAACCAGACTGGAGTAAGGGGATTGCAAGTGGCGGAAGGCTGAGAGGATGAGAGGGACAGGTGAGGGCTCATTGAGGAGTTAGGTGCTCAGGGTTGGCCTTCCCGAGAAGGTTTCATTTGCATCAAGTCCTGAAGGAAGTGAGGGATTTAGCCCATGCAGATAATGGGAGAGAACATTCTAGGCCAAGAACTACCAGGGAGAAGGCCTCAGGCAGGAGCAGCCTGAGGCTCAAGCAGAGAGGAAGAGGCCCTGTGACTGAGTGGTGTGTGTGGGAGGGGAGGGCGCAGCAAGAAAGGAGATCAGGGTGGTGATAAGTCCAGACGAGCCATTGTGATAACTGCCTATTACTCTGAAATGGTGGCCTCCTGAGAGTTTGAGCTGAGAGTGGCAGGACGTGACTGCTGTTTGGAGACCAGACTCTAAAGAGCACTTACGTCTAACATCCTATACCTCTGTATGTAGCAGAGGTTGGAGCTTGAGTAAATAGAAAGATGGAGCTGCCTTTGAGATGGGAAGAATGCTTTGGGTGTCTAAGTAAGGGTTTAAAGGTTGCTTGACAAAACCCCCCACTCCGTAGTGAACATACCATCTAACTTCCTTAAAGACTTATGTTTGTGCAATAGCTTCATAAAAACTACAAAATGGCTCTTCCGTCGAAGCAAATTTGAAGAGGTTATTGAGGAATGCAGGAGGGCTGAACTGTAAATTTGTAGGGTGCTTCATGTGATGCTAGCAGCTAAGGGCAACATGCTCTATATTCCTCTCTGTAGCATCCTAATTTCTCATGTCTAGAACGTACTCAGGTGATTGAGAATGAATTTACTTCTTTTCAGGATGTGGCTGGTGACTGTAGCAAGGGGAATGTTGCAGAATAATTTGTTAGTTCAGAAGAAAATGGCTGGAGGGTTTATCGTAGACTAAAACCTGACGTCAATCCTAATCTCATTTTCAATTGCTGTGACTCAGGGGTGATGTTGACTTTGCAGCTGACACTTAGTGCTGCCAACCTCCCCTTCTCTTTCTTTGTTTTTGCTTCCTTTTTGTCACCCCACCAACATCGTTCTCTTTCTTTTCATGAGAGTTAAGGATTAAGGTGTAAAGGAGATTATATAATATACTGATTATTTAGCCATGGTCATTGAGTTGCTCAATAATACTTTCATTTTTATAAGGAGTTTTAAATATAAGTACACATTCACTTAAATGGACTCTTACGTGAAAGAATTTTTATGCCGGCCACTGGGTCAATTAGTACTAACAATAGAGCGCACAATTCTAAACCGACAGTATTCAGGACACCTGGGTGGCTCAGTCGGTTAAGCGTCTGCCTTTGGCTCAGGTCATGATCCCAGGGTCCTGGGATTGAGTCCTGCATTGGGCTCCCTGCTCTGCGGGAAACCTGCTTCTCCCTCTGTCCCTCCCCCCAACTCATGTGCGTGCACTTGTGCTCTCCCTCAAATAAATAAAATCTTAAAAATACATAAATAAATGGACAGTATTCTTTCCTTTGCATCAATTTGTTATTCACTATCAGTATAGCATCGTATTTCCCTGAATCATTTTCTGCTATTACCACAATCCCACAATAATACAAAAGTATTGGGTATTAAAGAATTATCCAAATGCATGGTCTTTGGGGCGCCAGGGTGCTTCAGTTGGTTGAGCGTCTGCCTTCGGCTCAGATCATGATCTCAGGGTCCTGGGATTGAGCCCCACATCAGTCTCCCTGCTCAGCGGGGAGCCTGCTTCTCCCTCTGTCCCTCCCCCCAACTCAGGTGCATGCACGTGTGCTCTCCCTCAAATAAATAAATAAATAAATAAAATCTTAAAAAAAAAAAAACCAACCAAAAAACAAATGCGTGGTCTTTGGAAAAATACTCATTGATTCAGGAGTCCAGGTTTCTGAACGATTTTCTTTAGGTCAGTTTCTTTCAGGTCTGTCATGAGCTGAGCTCCCTGTCTCTCTTTTGCTTTTTCATCCAGTTGTAAGCAATACTGTATGAAAGATGTAATAATTTGACAGATTATTAAATTGCCTTTCAGTGAGATTTGTTATTTAATTCTCACCTCAGAAAAATGCAATTGCTAGGAAACTGCTCTGTGGCTGCTCACACTTGGCATGGGAAATTATCTCCTAGAATGGAATTGGCATGGAAATGGCAGTGGCCTCTTACGTCCGTTTCACCCTCACTGTGAGGGAGAATTCCCAGAAGGAAAACGAATGGCTGAGCAAAGGGCAAAGGTGGGGGCTAGGAGACCTGTTGGGAGGTTGTTGCAGTCACCCAGGAGAGGGATGAGGGAGGTTGGCATCACTGGGCTAGCTGTGGAGCTCTCAGGAGATGGATAGATTCTGGATATGTTTTAAATATAGGGCTAATGGGATTTGCTGATGGGATAAAGATATGGTGTGGGTCAAGGACATCTCTGAGGTTTGTGGCCTGAATTACTGGAATAATGAAGTCGAAGACAGGGTGTTCTTGAAGGCCTATGGAAAGGAAACTGAGGAAGGCAGGATGTGGAAGCACGAAGTGGCACTGAGCAGGAAATGCTGCCAGGTTTCATGGTGTCGATAGTCTTTGAGCGTGATTACAAATCTGATCTACCACTGGACATTTTCCAAAGCTTTTGAGTAAATGAAACATGCTGGGCAAGTTAAATGGTGTGTGTTTATATGTCAGTATTGAGCATAGACTTCAACCCCAAAATGGAATCTATTGCCCTAGTTTTTTAAGCTATAATATTTTCAACTTTAATATTTATGCTAATATAATACTTTTATTGAAGACAAATTGAATCCAACTTTGGTTGAAGAACAAATTAAAGCAAAGCACACTTATATATAGTCTAAATTCCTGGAGCCGGAACATCAGAACATTTAGTGTAGCTAGCAAATAATGAGGCTGATTAATAAACCACATGGAAACCCACTCTTGATTCTTTAAGGCCCTACTTCCTCTTCTCTGATTTAAATCCAAATCACAATTCCATTTTGTTCAAGTTCCACCTTTTAAATTCCATGCTTTCTTGTTTGAAGTCAAGAGATTTTGAAGTTACAAATTTTTTTTTTTAAGATTTTATTTATTTATTTGACGGAGAGAGACACAGCGAGAGAGGGAACACAAGCAGGGGGAGTGGGAGAGGGAGAAGAAGGCTTCCCGCCGAGCAGCCCCCTGATGCGGGGCTCGATCCCAGAACCCTGGGATCATGACCTGAGCCGAAGGCAGACGCTTAACGACTGAGCCACCCAGGCGCCCCTGAAGTTACAAATTTAAAAGTCGTTAAATTATATTAGAAACCCAATACTTGAATCATAGTTGTAAATTTAGAGTTTATGTTCTCCAGCCAAAATTCCATAGAAATTTCTCTTTGTAGCCCTACACGTTGTCTTTTTAACAATTACTGTTATTTTAAATCCTGTGCTATTTCAGTTTTAATATATCCTGTTTTCAGTCCAATTTTGAGACTACTAAGTGAAACATTTTTTTGAAATGTTAATTTATTTTGAAATGGTCGCATTTATCCCCTCTTTCTTTTTCATATAGGTGGCTATAAATAGTCATCATCTGGTTTAAAGCACTGTCATTTTTATTTTTTGCAGTGTCTTTTAAGAAAAAACAGAGCCCTCCATCCTAAAAGGTAGTCTTCATAAAGTGCTGCTTTACTCACTGAACTCAAATAACTAAGGAGAGACTTTGCCACTAAGCTTGAGATGAAGGAAGGGTATTTGTCACTTTCATCAAATCCTGTTGATCCTTGGCCTTTTTAGTTGAAGGGCAAGGGGCACTGTTAAAATGTTGGCTGCAAGGAAGACAGGAGCTTGATTTAGGTTTTAAATTTAGCATTCAATTTTGTCCAACCAACATTGAGTCAAGTGGTTTTACACGATTAGGTGAAGTCAATATTGAGTTTCCTGTCTTGGTCCTCACTTTCACCCCTCTCAGGAAGCAACTTGGAATTGACTCTGCAGCAGCCTTGATTTCCAAGGCCCATGGGAGGTCAATACTCATCAGCCACCTTTTAGGAGTATCAACAATGACCATACTAGGACAGTCATTATTGATCCTTCGATTGCTGTTCTCACTTTAATGTTAGAACTCTGAAGTCTTGACCTTGTCCCCATAAGCTCTGGAACTTTTATAATATGATTATTTTTAAAGATACAAAAGTAATATTGACATGTAGAGAATAAATCTATTTTTGGTGATAATGGAAGTAGCTCCTCAGATAGCAAGACTGTGTTTTTTTCTATTACTTTCTGTGGCAAAGTTAGTTATATCCATAATAACACTTCCCCTTTCTCCTTGCCACCAAGAACACGATTTTATTTAGGTGGTGGTATACACCCCCACCCCCCACGGAGATGAATCTAAACCAGTGGTCTAAACTGGTGGTCTAAATAAGTACACTGTCATTCCATTTTCCTTGATACTCCCTTTCCCATCCCCTCTTGCAAACTAGCTGGTTATGTGACTTTTGGTCAAGGAGACATAAGGGTAAGACTGCGGAAGGATATCCAGGAGAGATTTTACTGCCTGTGAAAAGCAAGTTTAGAAGGACACCTCCTCAGCAGTTCACTTTCTTCCTTCTTCCCTGCCTTGAATGTGGTTATGTGATGCTTGGATTTACAACATCCATCTTGAAACCATGGGGTTACAAACTAAGGCAAAATGCTAAAGATTATAAAGTGGAAAAATAAAAATGATCCTGAAACCTTGGTGATTTTGTTGATCTGAGACATTGAACCAGGAACTCCCTATCTTCTTTTGTTTTGAGATAATAAAATATATTTATTTTTACATTGTTAATAATTCTATTCCTCAGTAAGAAACATTCCTTATTGGGGTGCTTGGGTGGCTCAGTCAGTTAAGCATCCAACTCTTGATTTCGGCTTAGGTTGTGATCTCAGGGTCATGAGATGGAGTCCTAAGTCAGGGCTCTGTGCTCAGCGGGGAGTCTGCTTCTCTCCCTCTACCCCTCTCCCTGCTCATGTGTGCAAGTGCCCTCTCTCTCTCTCTCTCAAATAAATACATAAATCCTTAAAAAAGAAACATTCATTATTGATTCAGCTTCTATTATATTCTTCAGGCAAATCATCCACACACTCCACTTCGTAGAAGCAAGTTTTGCGTACTAAAAAGAGTCTTGAATTAGCCCAGACTTGGGCTCTAGTCTTAGAACTCTTATATTTGAATGCCTACTATTCATCAGATTCTGTGCTACATATTGGGGATATTAAGATTGATAATATGTGCTCTTAACCCCAAAAGATCTTAGAAACAAGTAGGAGATATTGGGGCACCTGGGTGGCTCAGTTGTAACTGTCTGCCTTTGGCTCAGGTCATGATATCAGGGTCCTGGGATCAAGCCCCGCATCTGGCTCCCTGCTCAGTGGGGAGTCTGCTTCTCCTTCTCGCTCTTCTTCTGTGTGTGCTCTCTCTCTCTTTCAAGTAAATAAAAGCTTAAAAAAAAAACAAAAAACAAGTAGGAGATTTTGGCTTTAAATAGATAATTTTGATATACTGTGTCAAGTATAATAACAGAAGTATTATTTTTTTAAGATTTCATTTATTTATCTGAGAGAGAGAAGGGGAGACAGAGAGCATGAGAAGGGGAGGATCAGAGGGAGAAGCAGACTCCCCGCTGAGCAGGGAGCCTGATGTGGGACTCAATCCCGGAACTCCAGGATCATGACCTGAGCCGAAGGCAGTTGCTTAACCAACTGAGCCACCCAGGTGCCCCTAATAGCAGAAGTATTAACTAAAAGTTATTAAAGCAAAACCTGGGGTTATGGACTCCATTTTGTAAGGCACAGAGAAAGCTTCTGAGTAGAAGATTATTTTTCTTTTTAAATAAGTTTTATTGAGGTATAATTTACAAACAATAAAATTCACCAATTTTAAATTTTATGTACAGTCATGGAACAGCCATCAAAATCAAGATACAGGGTATTTACATCCCTCTAAAAATTTCCTTTTCAGTTAATACTCTCCCCAAATCCTCTAATCCTGGCAAACATTGGCTTTCATTTTTGTCCCCATAGTGTTGCCTTTTCTGGAATGTGAAATCAATGTGTTTAGCTCCCTCTCATTTTGAAGGTTAATTTTGCTGAATTTGAATTCTTAGTTGACAGTTTTCTTTTCCTTTTTGTACTTTAAATATATCATCTCACTGCCTTCTACTCTTTGTTATTTGTAAGAAGTGAGCTTTTAATTATTTTTTTCTACTGTCTATAGTGAGTTGTTTTTCTCTTCCTGCTTGTAAGATTTTTCTTCTTTATGGCCTTTAACAGTTTGACTATGGTGTGTCTAAGTACAGATCTCTTTGTGTGTATCCTATTTGGGATTTGTTCAGCTTCTTGGGTCTATAGATTAATATGTATTATCAAATTTGGGAAGGTTGCAACAATTATTTCTTCAAATATTCTTTCTATTTCTCTCTTCTCCTTCTGGTACTCCCATTACATGTACATTGGTACACTTGATATTGTCCTACAAGTCTTTGCTTCTCTGTTATTTTTTTCTTCTATTTTTTCTCTCTCTGTTGTTCAGATTGGATAATTCTGTGGATCTATTTTAAGTTTACTAATGCTTTCTTCTGCCATCTGAAGTCTGCTGCTAAGGCCATCTAGCGAATTTATCATTCCCGTTATTGTACTTTCCAACTCCAGAGTTTCCATTTGGTTATTTTTAATATCATTTCTTTTTTTTTTTTTTAAGATTTTATTTATTTGTTTGACAGAGAGAGACACAGCGAGAGAGGGAACACAAGCAGGGGGGTGGGAGAGGGAGAAGCAGGCTTCCCGCCGAGCAGGGAGCCTGATGCAGGGCTTGATCCCAGGACCCTGGGACCATGACCCGAGCCAAAGGCAGATGCTTAATGACTGAGCCACCCAGGTGCCCCTCCTTTTGTTTTTCTGTGTATGGATTATACTTTCTTATTTCTTTGTATGTCTCATTTTGTTGTTGAAACCTGGGATTAAAACTAGATGTTTTAGATAATATATTGTTGAAACTGTGAGTTCTGCATTTTTTCCTCTTAGCATCGCTGTTTTTGCCGATTTTTCTTTTTTCGGTTTTATTTTGTTTAGTAACTTGCTTTGCTTTGATCTATGGAATCTTTTCCATCCCTCCTTCATTCCCCATGTTTGTGGCTGCAATGACTCTGTTGTTTTGTTTTTTTCACTTCTAAGTTTTATTTTTATTGTTATTTTACTTTACATTTTAAAAATCTTAATTCCAGTATCATTAACATATAGTGTTATATGAGGCACCTGGGTGGCTCAGTTGGTTAAGTATCTACCTTGGGCTCAGGTCATGATCTCAGGGTCCTGGGATGGAGCCGCACATCAGGCTCTCTGCTCAGGGGAGAGCCTGCTTCTCCCTCTCCCTCTGGTGCTCCCCCTGCTTATGTGCGCTCTCTCTCTGTCAAATATATAAATAAAATCTTTAAAAAAAAAACACCATATAGTGTTATATTAGTTTCAGGTGTACAGTATAGTGATTCAACAATGCCATACATCACCCAGTGCTCATCGCCACAAGTGTGCTCCTTCATCCCTGTCACCTATTTCATCCATTCCCCCCACCCCCACCTCCTCTCTGGTAACCATCAGTTTGTTCTCTGTAGGTAAGAGTCTGTTTCTTGGCTTCTCTTTCCCTCTTTTTCCTTTGCTCGTTTGTTTTGGTTCTTAAATTCTACATGAGTGAAATCATATGATCATATGGAATTTGTTTTTCTCTGACTGACGTATTTCGCTTAGCATTATATTCTCTGGCTCCATCCATATCATTGCAAATGGCAAGATTTCATTCTTTTTGTGGCTAATTAATATTCCATTGTATATACCACCTTTTTATCCATTCATCTATTGATGGATACTTGGGGTGCTTCCCTAATTTGGCCATTGTAAATAATGCTGCTATAAACATAGGGGTGCATGTATCTCTTTGAATTGGTGTTTTTGTATTTTTTTGGTAAATACCCAGTAGCATGATTACTGGATCCTAGGGTAGTTCTATTTTTCACTTTTTTTTTTTTAAGATTTTATTTATTTATTCATGAGAGACAGAGAGAGAGAGAGAGAGGCAGAGGGAGTAGCAGGCTCCCAAGGAGCAGGAAGCCCGATGTGGGACTCGATCCCAGGACCCTGAGATCATGACCTGAGCCGAAGGCAGACGCTTAACCATCTGAGCCACCC
The DNA here is from genome assembly GCF_029215605.1 of Mirounga angustirostris. Lineage (NCBI taxonomy): Eukaryota > Metazoa > Chordata > Mammalia > Carnivora > Phocidae > Mirounga > Mirounga angustirostris. The sequence goes on from NW_026991719.1 coordinate 8,637,366, forward strand.
AGGCGCCCTATTTTTCACTTTTTGAGGAACCTCCATACTGTCTTCCACAGTGGCTGCACCAGCTTGCATTCCCACCAACAGTGTAGGGGGGTTCCCCTTTCTCCACATCCCCACTAACACTTGTCTTAGTTTGATTGATTGACTGATGTGATGTGATTTGATTTTTTTAAAGTAAGCTCTATGCTCAGTGGGAGGCTTGAACTCACAACCCGGAGATCGAGAGTCACACGCTCCACTGACACCCCAGGCACCCATTTGTTTTTAACCTTGCTTCCTATTGGTCACTCTTTTGTCTCTGTAGCTTCATTTTCAGTCAGTGATTAGAGAGAAATTGTGCAAGAACAACTTATGTCAGTAAGGATTCTACTTTCTGCTGATGGATGCGTGTGTGCACATGCAAGTACTTTCAAAATTTAGGCAGTTTTCAATCTTCTTTAATTTTTTGCTGGGTCCTCTTGGGTCTTCTCTGCATTTGCAAGCAGCCTCCCAGTTATCTAGGAATGTGTGGAAAGCTTAGACCCACTCACATTGGCCTATGCCTGCACACAGCCTCCCAATTAGCCAGGGATGTATATAGAGAATTTCTAGCCCCCCTATGCATCTTAATTTTTAGGATCTCCTGTTAAATTTCTCACTTTCTAGCTGGTCTGCCACTCGCCCCCAGTGGGATTACGCCTTAGGCTAATACAGCTGTGGACTTTCCTTTTTTGTTTCCTACTGAACTTGGAATTTTTACTGACAGTACCACTGGTCATGGGTTTTCCACCTTGTGCCTCAAATCAGGGCAGCACCGTCTAGCAGTAAATGTTTTGTTTTACGGAACCAGCCCCACCTGACACTACTACGAAGTATTACTATTTGGCTTAATAATCTGAGTGAGTATGATGTAGGAAAGACGTTAGGGTTCGAAGCCAGTGGCCAAGAAAGAATTCTTGAGACGTCTTTGGTGCAAAAGGTGGTTTTATTAAAGCACGGGGACAGGACCCGTGGGCAGAAAGAGCTGCAATGGGGTCATGAAGAGTGGCCCATTATATACTTTCAAGTTGGGAGGGGGTTAGGGAGAGCGTAAGTCTCTAAGGAATTTTGGAAGCAAGGTTTGCAGGACCTTGAGGGTCTAGCTATTGTTGGGAAAAGGTCCTTTATTACTGTCTAATAAAACCTTAGTCATGCAACCCTTCAGATGTATATCGGTGGGCCATATACTTGGGGGATGATTGCCAACATGTATCTTGGGGGGTTTAGAGATAAAGCAAGTTTCCAAAGGAATTTTTATACATGAAAGTAGACTTATAGAATCCTGGGGGTGGGAGGTCAGGTTAGGATTGCCTTTTGCCCTTAGCAAAGTATTAACATCGAGGCAGTTGAGTCCCTAGAAGAATGTCACTCTGCCTGTTTCAAGAACTTGTCAATGGGCTGTAGGTAGTAAGGAAATTTAATAATTTTTCTTCCGCCTTTGTTTCCCACATCAAGTAGGCTGGGGTGTGTGTGATCCGTTCCAGGCAAGAGTGCCATAGAGTCCCATTATTTTACTCAAAGTTTACCAGTTTTTCATTAATAAATATGTCTCAAAATTTTTTTCTGCCTTTGGTTGATTTTGAGAGCTTTGAAATGGTTGTTTTTGGCAATTGTCCAGTTTTTTTTTTAATTTAAAGATTTTTATTTATTTATTTGACCGAGAGAGACACCCTGAGAGAGGGAACACAAGCAGGGAGAGTGGGGGAGGGAGAAGCAGGCCTCTCGCCGAGCAGGGAGCCTGATGCAGGGCTCGATCCCAGCACCCGGGGATCATGACCTGAGCTGAAGGCAGATGCTCAACGACTGAGCCACCCAGGCACCCCCAGAGTAATGTTAACCTCAACAAATTAGTTGGAAATATTCCCCTACTTCCAGTTTCTGGAAGAGTCTGTGTGTAATTAGTCTTATTTCTTCTTTAAGTATTAGGTAAAATTCACCATTGAAGCTATCTGGGTCTAGAATTTATTTTTAGGAAAGTTTTTTTGGGGGGGGCGGTTGTTTGGGTTTTTAAAATTTTTTTAAATTTACTTTTATTTACTTTTAAAGATTTTATTTACTTATTTGACAGAGAGAGACACAGTGAGAGAGGGAACACAAGCAGAAGGAGAGGGAGAAGCAGGCTTCCCTCTGAGCAGGGAGCCCGATGCAGGGCTCGATCCCAGCACCCGGGGATCATGACCTGAGCCGAAGGCAGATGCTTAATGACTGAGCCACCCAGGTGGCTCCCTGCTCAGTGGGAGGTCTGCTTCTCCCTCTCCCATTCCCCCTGCTTGTGTTCCCTCTCTCGTTGTCTCTCTTTCAGTCAAAAAATAAAATCTTTAAAAATAAATAAACAAATAAGTAAATAAAAATAAAAACAAGAGAAAATAGAATTGGAAATAGATATATGTGCGGGGAATCACACAGACATGAAATTCCAAAGAAAATGAGTCAACATGAGGCTTATATGAGCTAAGGATAGTTGTAGGGTCTGAGGATACAAAGGGGAGAAGGAAATTGGCAGGAAGGTGAGAGATGTTTTGAAAAACAAAGGTCGCCGTATTATGCAGATAAGTCCCTTAGGTAAAGGAGGGGGTCTGTTAATAACTCTCTTCCTGGCATAGGCTCTCCTTTCCAATGTAAATGTAGGCCGTTGACAGGGAGGCAGAGAGCTTTTCCTGCATCTTCTGGGTTTTGATTACTTTTAACTTGAAATAATCTTTATGCCAAAATGCTCAGCCTGCCCTGAGCCCATACAGTTCCCTCCTCTGAAGCTTTCTTTTTGGGAAAGGTTTTTAAAAACAAATTGTTATTCTATTTCTTCTTAAGTGAGCTTTGGTAGTTTGGGTCTTTCAAGGAATTTTTCCATTTTACCCAAGTTTTAAAATATATTGCCATAACATTGGTCATGATATTCCTGTAATATCCTTTAATGTCCATAGGATCTATGGTGATATCCCCTTTTTCATTCCTGATATGGTTAATATTTGTATTCCCTTGTTATTTTGATCAGTCTGGCTAAATTTTTTTCAATTTTATTTTCTCAAAAATGGTTTCATTTAAATTTCTTTATTGTCTTTCTGTTTTCTGTTTAATTGATTTCTGCTCTCTTTAAATTTATTATTTCCTTTTGCTTACTTTGGGTTTTATTTGCTTTTTTCCCCCCAGGTTTCCTTGATTGAAAGCTTAGAATACTGATTTGAGATCTTTCTTCTTTTATAATGTATTCACTCAATGCTGTAATTCACTGATTTAGCTTTATCCTACAAATTTTGACATGTTGTGTCTTCACTTTCAAAATTCTATTTAAAATATATATATTTTTAAAGATTTTATTTATTTGTTAGACAGGGAGAGAGAGAGAGCACAAGCAGGGGGAGCGGCAGGCAGAGGGAGAAGCAGACTCCCCGCTGAACAGGGAGCCCGATGCGGGGCTCAATCCCAGGACCCTGGGATCATGACCTGAACCAAAGGCAGATGCTTAACCGACTGAGCCACCCAAGCGTCCCTAAAATTATTTTCTAATATCCATTGTGATTTTTCTTCAACCTATGACTTATTTGGGACTGTGTTACCTAATTAAATATGTGAGAAATTTTCCTAGTGTCTTTCTCTTATTGATTTCTAGTTTAATTTTGTCATAGAGAACATCCTTATAATCAGTCATCTGAAATGTATTGAGACTTGTGTCCCAGAATATGGTCTGTTTTGGTGAATATTCTATACATAATTTAAAAGTATGTGTATTCTTTTGTTGTTGGATGGAATATTCTATAAATGACCATGCTATCAAGTTGGTTGATAATGTTTGTCAAGTCTTTTACATCACTACTGATTTTCTGCTTACCTGTTTAACTCTGAGAAAAAAATTTTGAAACTTTAAACTGTAATTTTCCATATGTCCATTTCAAGAAATCTTCACTCACTTATTACATCATTGTAAACAAACCCCTTAAGTCCATGGGACTCCGTTTCTTCATGGTTAAGATGCTAATACTCTCTTCCCACCTTAGAGGATTGTTGTATTTCACAGAAATGGACAATTTAGGAAGAAGCATTGTAAACCATGTACTACTATGTAAATATACTATCTCATTAAAACCCACCTTGCGGGGCGCCTGGGTGGCTCAGTTGGTTAAGCGACTGCCTTCAGCTCAGGTCATGATCCTGGAGTCCCGGGATCGAGTCCCGCATTGGGCTCCCTGCTCAGCAGGGAGCCTGCTTCTCCCTCTGACCCTTCCCCCTCTCATGTGCTCTCTCTCTCTCTCTCTCATCCTCACTTTCTCAAATAAATAAATAAATAAATAAAATCTTAAAAAAAAAAAAACCCCACCATGCAACATTGCATAAACATAAACATAAAAATTTAATAATATAGTAATAGAACACATGACTTTGCATTTGTAATATGATATTCCTACCAAAGCATCAAGCCTTCTTCAAAGGTATGCATCATGTGAAGGCACAGGGTGATGCCTGGTAGGACTTAAGCATTTGTCTTTTGTGAATTAATATTAAATATCCATAATAGACTTTCAGAGTCAACTGTTTTCATCATTATTTTTAAAGGAAGTAGCTATTTTTGCTGTTACAAAGAAGTAAAAATGTAGCCCTCAAATAAAATCTGCCAAGAACCCCTGTAGAGGGACTGTCTATTCTGCTAAGTGCTGTAACAGCATGTTTTTGGCTTTGGTTTGTTGTAAGTCTAGCACAAGGGTCAGCAGACATTTTCTGTGAAGGGACAACTAGTGAATAGGCTTTATGGTCTATCTCAACTAGTCAACTCTGCAGTTGTAGTGAAAAAGCAACCATAGACAATACGTGGAGGAATAAGCATAGCTGTGTTCCAATAAAATTTTGTTTACAGAAACAGGTGGTGGGCCTGATTTGGCCTGTTGGGCCATAGTTTGCCAACCCCTGCTAGAGATAATAATCTCTGCTTTCTCCTCCCTCAATTCAAACACCGCATTTGTTTATCTGTGTACATATATTTGGTAACTGGGAGAGGTAAGAAGATATCCTGTTCAGGGAGGGTGACTGGTAGAAAGGATAGAAGGGTGAAAGAGGTTGGGATGGCAATTTGGGCTGGTTTTGAATTCCCTACAGTGAAAGCAATGTAGATGCCAAGGTTAACAAAATCATCCAAGTACTTCAGGAGACCCCGACCACAGGTACAGAAGCATTGTGGTGCCAACTGTCAAAAGACTGGCAAAGAATTCTGTCCTTCTAAGTGGACTCCAATTCCATTCTGGCACCTTGGAGAGCATCCGTAGGGAGACTCTGGTATAATTTTGGTGGGGCCTGACAGGTGCTGGCAGTAGGGAGGCTGCTTCTGGAGGCTCAGTGGACAGGGGATGGAGGTCAGGTTAGCAAGAGTAAGAAAGGAGGACAGGTAGATATCTGGGATGGATTCTAGCTGGCAGACATTTTTTTAAAAAATATTTTATTTGTTTATTTGACAGAGAGAGAGATAGCGAGAGCAGGAACACAAGCATTTTTATGTAGTTCAGCCTTAGAATGTTATGTGTTATTATCCCAACAAGTCATTTGCTATCTAACCCTCCCCTGACTCACACATGCGATCTCTCTCTCTCTCTCTCCAAAATAAATAAGTAAATCTTTTTAAAAAATATGTTCCATCAATTCTTATAATATTTTAGTATGTGGAAGCACTCTGTTATCCAATCATAATTGTAGGACATGACAACAAATTGTTTATTTTCTGATATAGCAAAATAAATGAGATTACAAAAAAAAAAAAGAAAAAGAAAAAAAAGAAGCTTCTGGGGCACCTGGGTGGCTCAGTTGGTAGAGCATGTGACTTGTGATCTTGGGGTCATGAATTTGAGCCCCATGTTGAGGGTAAAGGTTACTTAAAAAAGAGGCTTCTTCTAGACAATAGCAAAATGGGGAAGGGAATTTATGGACCACCAATTCTGCCCCAGATATGGGTCTGGGTGCTATACTTTTATTACTTCATATTATTTATTTCTGAGGTCATTACCATTATCCCATTTAGAGATAAAGAAACTGATGCTAAAGGATAAGAAACTGACTCTTATGAAAAAGAAAAAGAAAAAAAAAAGAAAAGAAACTGACCCTTACAGGGATAGCTTTTAAGTGGCCAAGGTGGGGGGCACCTGGGTGGCTCAGTCGTTAAGCGTCTGCCTTCGGCTCAGGTCATGATCCCGGGGTCCTGGGATCGAGCCCCGCATCGGGCTCCCTGCTCCGCGGGAAGCCTGCTTCTCCCTCTCCCACTCCCCCTGCTTGTGTTCCCTCTCTCGCTGTGTCTCTCTCTATCAAATAAATAAATAAAATCTTTAAAAAAAAAAAAAAGTGGCCAAGTTGGTCTTAATATCCATATCTGCCTCCAAAGCCAGTGGTCCTTATAGTTCTATATTTCTGTCTAGCCTGTGGCTCACAGTCTTTATTGGGCCTACATATTTCAAAGAGAGCTGGGAATATGTAGATTCCTGAACCCTGGCCCCAGAGATCCTCATTCTGTTGCTTTTTGTGGGGTACAGTCAGAAATTTTCATTTTCCAGGCATTCCCTATGTTTGTAATGCTGACTGACACAATACTTGGAGGAGTGCTGGTCTGGACCTGAGGTTCTCCATGCTGGCTGCACATTGATCAGCTGGGAAGTTTACAAAGTACCCATGCTTGCCACCTCACCCCAGACTCTCTGGAGCGTGGGCCCAGGCACCAGTATGTAAAAGTAAAGTTCTACCCGCTCTGGAAAATGGTCATTCTGATGGATAGCGAGGGTTGTAAATCTCTGGTCTAGCTATTTCTAGTCTCACTTTCATCCCTGAGTAATTTCATGATCACTGACAGTCCTTCCTCCTCCACAAGGCATTAGACTATGATGGTTAATTTTATGTGTCAACTTGACTAAGCTAAGGGATGCTCAGGTAGCTGATGAAACATTATTTCGGATTGCGTCTGTGAGGGTGTTTCTGGAAGAGATCTGCATTGAATCAGTAGACTGAGTAAAGAAGATCTGCATTCATCAATGTAGGTGAGCATCATCTAATCCACTGAAGGTCCAAATGGAACAAAAAGGCAGAAGAAGGGCAATTTCTTGACCTCTATAACTACATAAGCCAATTCCTATTATAAATCTCCTCATAGGTAGGTAGGTAGGTAGGTAGGTAGATAGATAGATAGATAGTTAGATAGATAGATATAGATATAGGTATATCCATCCTATTGGTTCTGTTTCTCTGTAGAACCCTAATACATGAACTCTACCTTCGAGATCTCTTCCCGATAACTGGGTCTTAGAGGAAAACTAATTGATATTGGATGCATTGTTCATTGTTCAGTAAAACTTCCAAGTATCTTATATATGGTTGCTTTCTGGAATTAAAATTTTAAATATCATCTTCCCTTTGGCAAATAAGGAGAAATACAGTATTTGCAAGTAAAATCTGATTTTTTTCAACACTTCCTGTAGAATGAAGATCAAGAATGTTCTCAAAGCTATGAAATAGAATGGGAAAAGAAGGACAAAAACTGAAGATGGTAGATAGAATAAGTGAGCAGAGGCAGGATGTGAACCCAGGTCAAGTTTCCTGTTTCATTGGAATGCTCAGCAAACTCTGGAGGAAACAGATATGGAGGAAAGAGAATGACAGCATTTTTAGATGCAGTAATTATAATCATTTTAACTGCAGTAGATAGTGAGAGCTGCCAATACATCAAGAATTCTAGTTCTGCTAGAATTCAGTGTTTTGAAGAACACAGGTCTACAACTCTGTATCCCATAAATACAACCCTGTATTCCATAAATATTTCCTGGATGAACTAATTCCTCCAGGTTTATAGAAAGTTCATAGATGGAGAAAGGGAATTTGTCCTTTTTGTTGAAAGGATTAATCCATCTACAATGGTAAACTGATATTGTACTGCATCTAAACAGCACACTGCACAGTGTCCTTCAATTATGATGCCATTTGAATAATAACTAGGTAAGAATATGACTTTTTTGGAAAGCATTTGAGTGCTCTGAGTTTCTGTAGTGGAATACTGCCTAACCAGGGGTTGCAAACTCCAATGTCTACAGGGGGCCAGGCAGGTACAGTAGATAGGAGGACAGAGCAGATGTAAAACAAGAAGGGATGATAGGAACAAGGAAATATTTGAGCATGCAAGTCCTATCTGAAAGCATTCAAATATACATTTCTAAAAAAACATTGTGTAAGTGGAACAAAACACATTCAAGGGCCACCACTTTGCAACCCCTGATCCAAACAAAATCAATTAGTATCCTGTTGCAGGCTTATACTGTATAGATTTAAGACTGTAATCCCTCGAATCATTTGAAAATTCTTTACAACTTTTAATATACCATTTTGTTGCCAGGCTCTCTTCTCTCCCTGGGAAAGAAAACAAAACTCAAAACACACAAACAACCCTGTGTGTTCTTTAAATTGTAGCAGCTGGTGGCTAAACATATGGGAAAATTATTTCTGCGGTTATTATTATTCTCTACACACTGTGCCAAATGGGGGAGAAAAATGAACTTTTTTAATATATACGTTAAATAACACGGTGTAGACAAACCATATATTGCCTTTGTCACTTAGATATTTTCACATTGAGTTGTGAATAGTGTTCAGAAATTTATATTAAGGTAACTTCTTGATACAGATACCTGCTAAAGTTTCTAAGCATAAATCTCCATAGGATGTATGTATTTTTAGGGATAAAAGAAAAAAAGAGCTTTGTAGCAACACAACACAAATAGCTTTGAGGATTTGCTTGTCTTTACTGTAGTTGACTTTTATTTCCTATTCCTTGGCACAATGTGCTGACCTCATAAATGTTATTAGGTGTTGACCTGTAAATATAACGAGGAATTGTCAATAAGTGGAATTGCATTTCTGAACACAGAGGTCAGATTCTTCTCTAAGCTTCATGAGATTACTTTGGAGTTTATAATATCAAAAGTAATAAAACAGTTTTTTGAGAAGCATTTTCAGTTAGAGTGGTTAACCAAATTTTGTAATTACAGGGATTGTTCAGCATATGCTGCAAAATGGGAACTCAGGAAAATAGTCTTGTCTCTCAGTTGTAGGGGTAGAAAAGCTGCCCTACATTTTTATGGCCCAAAAGGAAATAGGCCTATTTCAATCTAACACACATTGAAAGTGGATTCTGGGGGCATCTGATAATGAATAAGCTATAGTCCCTGCCCTCATTTGGAGACGAATATGGTACAAAACTGTGTTGTCCAATATGGTAGCCAAGAGTCACATCTGGCTGTTTACATTTCAGTGAAATTAATTAAAATGAAATGAAATTAAGAATCCAGTTTTTTAGTCACAATGGCCACATTACAAGTGCTTAATAGCCACATGTGTTTAGTGGCTACCATATTGGAGAGCAGAGCTATACAACATATCCATTATCACAAGTTCCATTGGACAGCACTGGTATAGAAATCATGAACTCATCTCCAGACTCAGACTAACTGGGTTTGAATCCAAGAAGAGTTCCTTGAGATCACTGTGCCTCAGCTTCCCTGTCTGTAAAATGGGGATGATACTTATAAGAGGGCTGCTGTGAGGATTAAATGAGCTTATCATATTTAATTCTTTTATAAATATCTGGCCCATAGGAAGTATACAATAGGAACAGGGGGGTAATTCCTCAATAGAGGTTCAATAAAACATTCTGAACTCCCAGAAGAGGCAGCAAATTAATTCTGACACAGAGATTGAGAAAGTTTCATGGAAATGGTGACATTTAAGTTGGACCTAAAGTGATAAATTGTAACAAGTAAAGAAGGGAAGTGGATGGGGAGGTAGGGTATTCAGGCTGTGTAAAGGCATGGAGGCATGAAATTCTGTGCCACATCTGGGTGATGGCAAATTGCCCAACTTGTCTGTTGAAAAAGGGAATGCAGAAGGTGAAGCCAGGAAGGCAGGTGAAGAAAGACTATGTAGTGTGCCTTGCATGCCACACTAAGGAGGCCAGATTTTATTTTATAAAAAAAAATATAAGGGGGCGCCTGGGTGGCTCAGTCGGTTAAGTGTCTGCCTTTGGTTTAGGTCGTGATCTCAGGGTCCTGGGATGGAGCCGCTGGTCGGGCTCCCTGCTCAGCGGGGAGCCTGCTTCTCCCTCTCCCTCTGCCCCTCCCCCTCCCACTTGTGCTTTTTCTCCCTCTCTCTCTCTCAAATAAATAAATAAAATCTTTTTAAAAAATGTTAAGGGGCACCTGGGTGGCTCAGTCGTTAAGCGTCTGCCTTTAACTCGGGTCATGATCCCAGGGTCCCAGGATCGAGCCCCGCATCGGGTTCCCTGCTCGGCAGGAAGGCTGCTTCTCTCTCTCCCACTCCCCTGCTTCTGTTCCTGCTCTCGCTATCTCTCTCTCTCTGTCAAATGAATAAATAAAATCTTTAAAAATAAATAAATAAAAATAAAAATGTTAAAAAAAAAAAAGGAGCCAGCAAAAGATTTTGACATGGTCATACCTAAATTTTGGAAAGATAACTATGGTGATATTGTGGAAGATGGATTAAGGTGAGGGTCCAGCAATCAGAAAGGGAAAAGGGGGATGAGATTATGAACTAAGGCTGAAAGTCTGGAAGTAAAGGAGAGAGGGATGGTGATAAATCTTGTGGGTGAATCACATGTGGGGAGATGGAAAAGGGGGATTTGTAGACAATTCCTTGGGCTTCTGATGTGGGTGGAGATGTTCTTACTAAAGCAGGATTTCAGGAGAAGGGTCAGGCATGCATCTTCGGAGAAGCCTTCCTTGACCTCTCCAGACAGTGGGGACAGCTCCTGTTTTGTGTCTTACATTCTAGCTTTATTTATTCATTTTTTATTTGAGTATAGTGGACACACAATGTTATATTAGTTTGAGGTGTACAGCTTAGCGATTTGACAAGTTTATACATCATGCTATATTCACCACAAGTGTAGCTACCCTCTGTCCTGATACATTTCAATTACAATATCAACTATATTTCTTATGCTATGCTTTTTATTCCCATGATTTATTCATTCCATAACTGGAAGCCTGTATCTCCCACTCCCCTTCACCTGTTTTGTCCAACCTTACTTCCCTGCCCAGCAACCATCAGTTTGTTTTCTGTATTTATTGGTCTGATTCTGCTTTTTTTTTGTTTATTCATTTTTTTAGATTCTACTTATGAGTAGAATCATACAGTATTTGTCTTTCTCAGTCTGACTTATTTTACCTAGCATAATATCCTCTAGTTCCATCCATGTCATCTCAAATGGCATGATCTCATCCTTTTAATGGCTATGTAATATTCCATTATGTATGTATAAAGGTATGTGTGTATATCCATACACACACACACACACACACACACCACATCTTCCTTATCCATTCATCTATTGGACATTTAGGTTACTTTCATATGTTGCCTATTGTAAATAATGGTGCAATAAACATAGGGGTACATATATCTTTTTGAATTAGCATTTTTGTTTTGTGGGGTGGGTAAGTACCCACCAGTGGAATTACTGGATTATATGGTATTTCTATTTTTATTTTTTTGAGGAACCTCCATGCTGTTTTCCACAGTGGCTGTACCAACTTACATTCCCTCCAACAGTGCACAAGGGTTCCTTTTTCTCCACATCTTTGCCAACACTTATTATTTCTTGTCTTTTTTGTTGTAGCTATTCTAATAGGTTTAAGGTGGTATCTCGTTGTGGTTTTGATTTGCATTTACCTGATGATTAATGAGACTGAGCGTCTTTTCATGTGTCTGTTGGCCATCTGTATGTCTTCTTTGGAGAAATGTCTGTTCAGGTCCTCTGCCCACTTTTTAATCAGATTTTTTTTTTTTTTTTTGGTGTTGGATTGTATAAGTACTTTATATATTTTGGATATTAACCCCTTGTCACAAATATCATTTGAAAATATCTTCTCCCAGGGGCGCCTGGGTGGCTCAGTCAGTGAAGCATCTGCCTTCGGCTCAGGTCATGATCCCAAGGTCCTGGGATTGAGCCCTGCATCGGGCTCCCTGCTCAGTGGGGAGCCTGCATCTCCCTCTCCCTCTGCCTGCTGCTCCCCCTGCTTGTGCTCTCTCTCTCACTATCTCTCTCTCTGTGTCAAATAAATAAATAAAATCTATTAAAAAAAAAAAAGAAAATATCTTCTCCCATTTAGTAGGTTGTCTTTGTTTTATTGATGGTTTCCTTTACTGGGCAAGCACTTTTTATTTTGATATAGTCTTAATAGTTTATGTTTGCTTTTATTTCCCTTGCCTTAGCAGACATGTCTAGAAAAATATTGCCATAGCCAATATCAGAGAAATTACTGTTTGTGTTCTAGGATTTTTATGATTTCAGGTCTTACGTTTAGGTTATTAATCCATTTTGAGTTTATTTATGGGTAGTGTTAAAAACTGGTCCAGTTTCATTCTTTTGCATGTAGCTGTCCAGTTTTCCCAGCACCATTTATTGAAGAGACTGTCTTTTCCCCATTGTATATCCTTGACTCCTTCATCATAGATTAATTGACCATGTAAGCATGGGTTTCTTTCTGGGCTTTCTATTCTGTTCCATTGATCTATATGTCTATTTTTATGCCAGCACCATACTGTTTTGATTACTATAGCTTTGTAGTATATCTTTTTAAACTATTTACTTATTTGGGGCGCCTGGGTGGCTCAGTTGGTTGAACAACTGCCTTCGGCTCGGGTCATGATCCTGGAGTCCCTGGATCAAGTCCCGCATCGGGCTCCCTGCTTGGCAGGGAGCCTGCTTCTCCCTCTGACCCTCCCCCCTCTCATGTGCTCTCTCTCTCTCTCTCATTCTGTCTCTCAAATAAATAAAATCTTTAAAAAAATAAAATATTTACTTATTTATTTTTTTATATTTACTTAGAGCAAGAGTGGGAGGGACAGAGAGAGAATCTCAAGCAGACTCCGAGCTGAGTGTGGAGCCTGAGGTGGGGCTTGATCTCACCACCCTGAGATCATGACCTGAGCCAAAATCAAGAGTCAGACACTCAACCGACTGAGCCACCCAGGTGCCCCTATTTATTTATTTTAGAGAGAGGAAGAGAGAGAGAGAGAGAGAAAGCACAAGCAGGGGAAGGGGCAGAAGGAAAGGGAGAGAATCTCAAGCAGACTCCCCATTGAGCATGGAGCCCCATGTGGAGCTTGATCCCACAACCCTGAGATCATGACCTGAGCCAAAATGAAGAGTTGGTTGCTTAACAAACTGAGCCACCCAGGTGCCCTATGTAGTATATATTGAAATCTGGAATTGTGATACCTCCAGCTTAGTTCTTCTTTCTTAAGATTGCTTTGGCTATTTGGGATCTTCTGTGGTTCCATACAAATGTTAGTATTATTTGTTCCAGTTCTTTAAAAAATGCTGTTGGTATTTTGATAGGGATTGCATTGAATAGGTAGATTGCTTTGGGTAATATGCACATTTAACAATATAAATTCTTCCAATCCATGAGCATGGAATATCTTTCTATCTGTTTGTGTCATCTTCCATTTCTTTCATCATGTATTATAGTTTTTGGAGTACAGGTCTTTCATCTCTTTGGTTTTTATTCCTAGGTACTTTATTCTTTTCGGTGCAATTGTAGATGGACTTGTTTTTCTTTCTTTCTTTTTTCCTTCCTTTCTTTCTTTCTTTCTCTTTTTTAAGCTTATTTATTTATTTATTTTTAGTAATCTCTACTATGTGGAGCTCAAACACCCAAGATCAAGAGCTGCATGCTCCTCCAACTGAGCCAGCCAGGCATCCCTGGAATTGTTTTCTTAATTTCTCTTTCTGCTACTTTGTTATTAGTTTGTAGAAATGCTACCAATTTCTGAGTATTGATTTTGTATCCTACAACTTTACCAAAATCATTTATTAGTTCTAGTAGTTTTTTTGGTGGAGTCTAGGATTTTCTATGTATAGTATCACATCATCTGCAAATAGTGACAGTTTAACTTCTTCTTTACAATTACAGATGCCTCCTCTGCGGGGAGCCTGCTTCTCCCTCTCCCACTCCCCCTGCTTGTGTTTCCTCTCTCGCTGTGTCTAAAAAAAAAAAAAAAAGAAAAGAAAAAAAATACAATTACAGATGCCTCTTCTTTCTTTTTTTTTTTTAAAGATTTTATTTATTTGACAGAGAGAGACACAGTGAGAGAGGGAATACAAGCAGGGGGAGTGGGAGAGGGAGAAGCAGGCCTCCCACTGAGCAGAGAGCCCGACACCGGGCTTGATCCCAGGACCATGGGATCACGACCCGAGCCGAAGGCAGACGCTCAACGACTGAGCCACCCAGGCGCCCCTTATTTCTTTTTCTTGTCTGATTGCTGTGGGTAAGACTTCCAGTACTCTGTTGAATAAAGGTCGCAAGAGTGAACATCCTTGTCTTGCTTCTGAGCTTAAAGAGAAAGGTCTCAGTTTTTTGTTTTGTTTTGTTTTGTTTTTACCATGGAGTATGATGTTAGCTGTGGGTTTTTCATATATAGCCTTTATTATGTTGAGGTATGTTCCCTCCAACTCTACTTTGTCGAAAGTTTTTATCATGAATAGATGTTGAATTTTGTCAAATGCCTTTTCTGCATCTATTGAGATGATCATATGATTTTTATCCTTTGTTTTGTTGATGTGATGTATCATGTTGATTAATTTGTGAATATTGAACCATTTTTGCATCCCCAGAATAAATCCCACCTGATCGTGGTGAATGATCTTTCTAATATATTGTATATGCGGTTTGCTGATATTTTTTTGTGGTGTCTTTGTCTGGTTTTGGTATCAGGGTTATGCTGGCCTTGTAGAATGTACTTAGAAGCTTTCCTTTTCTATTTTTTGGAATAGTTTAAAGAGAATAGGTGTTAACTCTTCTTTAAATATTTGGTAGAATTCACCTGTGAATCCATCTGGTCCCATACATTTATTTTTTGGTAGTTTTTTGATTACCAATTCAGTTTTGTTAGTTGCAATCAGTCTTTCAGATTTTCTATTTCTTTCTGATTCACTTTTAGAAGATTGTATGTTTCGGGGCACCTGCGTGGCTCAGTCATTAAACGTCTGCCTTCGGCTCAGGTCATGATCCCAGGGTCCTGCAATCAAGCCCCGCATCGGGCTCCCTGCTCCACGGGAAGTCTGCTTCTCCCTCTCCCACTCCCCCGCTTGTGTTCCCTCTCTCGCTGTGTCTCTCTCTGTCAAATAAATAAATAAAATCTTAAAAAAAAAAAAGAAGATTGTATGTTTCTAGGAATTTATCTATTTCTTCTAGGTTGTCCAATTTTTTGATATATAATTTTTCATACTATTCTCTTATAATTCTTTGTATTTCTGTGATGTCAGTTGTTACTTCCTCTCTCATTTCTGATTTTATTTATTAGGGTCTTTTCTCTTTTTTTTCTTGATAAGTCTTGTTAAGGGTTTGTCAGTTTTGTTTGTCTTTTCAACCAAGTTTTCATTAATTTTTAATTTTTATTTATTTATTTTATTTTTTTAAAAGATTTTATTTATTTGACAGAGAGAGACACAGCGAGAGAGGGAACACCAGTAGGGGGAGTGAGAGAGGGAGAAGCAGGCTCCCCGCGGAGTAGGAAGTCAGATTCGGGGCTTGATCCCAGGACCCTGAGATCACTACCTGAGCCAAAGGCAGACACTTAATGACTGAGCCACCCAGGCACCCCTAATTTTTGTTTTAGTGTCAGTGTCATTTATTTGTTTGTTTGTTTCTTTCTTTTTCTTTTTAAGTAGGCTCTGCACCCAGTGTGGAGCCCAGTGCAGGGCTTGCACTCACAACCCTGAGATCAAGACCTGGATGCTTAACCAACTGAGCCACTCAGGCACCCCTTCAATGTCATTTATTTCTGCTCTGATCTTTATTATTTCCTTTCTTCTACTCATTTTGGACCTTGTTTGTCCTTTTTCTAGTTCATTTATGTGTAAGGTTAGATTATTTATTTGAGCTTTTTCTTGTTTTTTGAGGCAAGCCTGTATCACTATATACTTCCTTCTCAGAACCACTTTTTTTTTTTTAAAGATTTTATTTATTTATTTGAGAGAGAGAGAGAATGAGAGACAGAGAACATGAGAGGGAGGAGGGTCAGAGGGAGAAGCAGACTCCCTGCCAAGCAGGGAGCCCGATGCGGGACTCGATCCTGGGACTCCAGGATCATGACCCGAGTCGAAGGCAGTTGCCTAACCAACTGAGCCACCCAGGCACCCTCTCAGAACTGCTTTTATTGTGTTCCAAAGATTTTGGCCATTGTGTTTCCATTTTCATTTGTGTGTATTTTTTAATTTCTTCTTTGATTGCTTCATTGACCCTTTGGTTGTTTAGTGTCATGTTGCTTAGTCTCCATGTGTTTGTATTTTTTTCCACTTTTTTCTTGTGATTTATTTGTGGTTTTATACCATTATGATTGGAAAAGATGTATGATATGATTTCAGTCTTCTTAAATTTATTGAGGCTTGTCTTGTGGCCTAATATGTGATCTCTTCTGGAGGATGTTCCATGTACACTTGAAAATAATGTGTATTCTGTTGTTTTCAGATGAAATGTTCTGTATATATCTGTTATGTCCGTCTGGTCCAAAGTGTCATTCAAAGATCTGATTTCCTTGTTGATTTTCTGTCTGGATGATCTATCCATTGATGTAAGTGGGATCTTAAAGTCCTCTCCTATTATTGTATTACTGTCAATTTCTCTCTTTTTGTTTGTTAATATTTTTTTTATGCATTTCGGTGTCCCAGTGTTGGGTGCATAGATATTCACAATTGTAAATTGTACAGTATTTATAATTTACAATGTCCTCTTATTGAATTGAATCCCTTTATCATTATGTAATGTCCTTTTTTTGTCTCTTGTTATAGTCTTTGTTTTAAAGTCTGTTTTGTCTGATATAAATATTGTCACTTTTTTTTTTTTTTGGCTTCCATTTGCATGGTGAATGTTTTTGCATTCACCTCCACTTTCAGTCTGTATGTGCCATTAGGTCTGAGGTGAGTCTCCTGTAGGCAGCATATAGATGGGTCTTGTTTTTTAATGCATTCTGCCACCCTATGTCTTTTGATTGGAGCATTTAGGCCATTTACATTTAAAGTAATTATTATTATTATTTTTTTAAAGATTTTATTTATTTGACAGAGAGAGACACAGCGAGAGAGGGAACACAAGCAGGGGGAGTGGGAGAGGGAGAAGCAGGCTTCCCGCCAAGCAGGGAGCCCGATGCGGGGCTCGATCCCAGGGCCCTGGGATCATGACCTGAGCCGAAGGCAGATGCTTAACGACTGAGCCACCCAGGCGCCCCTAAAGTAATTATTGATAACTACATACTTATTGCCATTTTGTTATTTGTTTTCTGGTTGTTTTTATAGTTCTTTGTTCCTTTTTTCTTTTCTTGCTCTCTTTCTTTGTGATTGATGAGTTTCTTTAGTGTTATGTTTGGCTTTCTTTCTCTTTATTTTTTGTGAACCTGTTATAGGTTTGTGTTTTTTTTTTTTTAAGATTTTATTTATTTTTTTGACAGAGAGATACAGTGAGAGAGGGACCACAAGCAGGCGGAGAGGGAGAGGGAGAAGCGGGCTTCCCGCCAAGCAGGGAACCCAGTGCGGGGCTCAATCCCAGGACTCTGGGATCATGACCTGAGCCAAAGGCAGACGCTTAACGACTGAGCCACCCAGGCTCCTATAGGTTTTGGATTTATGGTTACCATGAGGTTCACATATAACATCCTAAGTCAGTAGCAGTTGATATTAATTTGATGGTCATTTAGGTTCAAAGACATTCTAAAAAAGCAAATTAATAAACAGAAAAACAGAAAAAAGAAAAAAAATCTTTTTGTTTTTCTCCTTTTCCCTTTTTGCTTTCTACTCCACATCTTATATATATGTTGTCATATTTTACATCTTTTTGTTCATAGTTCTCTTATGTCTAATTATGGCCATTTCTTTTCCACTTAAGTCCCTTTAACCTTTCTTTGAAGGTTGGTTTAGTGGTTTGTTTGTCTGGGAAACTCTATTTTATCTTTGGTTGTTCAGAAGCTGTTCATTTGGACCTTAGTTCTTCAGGAAGAATTGTTCTGTATATCGGTATAATTTGGTGTGTTCCGTGGAGGAGGTGAATTCAGGGCCTTCCTGTGTCATCATTTGGACCAGATTCCTAATCCTTACATTCTAACTTCAGATGGCAGCAGCTGTCAGCCACCGGCACTGCCTTGTTCTAATCTGATTCTCCTTGCAATAGGCTGTGAGTTCCACGAAGAGAGAACCAGGCCGTGTGTGCACTGTCATGTGCCTTCTTGTGGAAATGACCACATTCTCTTTTTTGCTAGCAGGCACACCCTCCTGCTAAAATGCCAGATACCTGTGTTTCCAGCCTCCCTTGCCACTAAGGCATGGGCCTGGGCATGGGCAAGTGATTCAGTCCTCTCCAGTGTGAACTGAGGGAACTAGTAGAGCTGAGTCTGGGTAGAAAATTTCTTCCTTGACAGAGGAGCAAGGTAAGATGGGAGGCTTCCCTCCCCTTCCTACTTTAAGACTTTGTTCTGTGAAAATGTAACAGAGCTGTGGCCACCATATTGTTACAATGAGGCAAATGTGAATAGATCAAAGAAGCTGACTCTGAACCCTGATATTGTTGAGGCCCTGGACCAGACATGGAACTGCCCTTCTCCTCATACTTCTTCCCACTTTTTACATCCCCTTTAAATAGGTGTTTTCTTACTTATGTTCCCTCAGAGACAAACTCTCCCCGAGTTGAGGACCACTGTTCTAGGCAAATGCTTTAGTTATGTGTCAAAATCTAAAGAGTAAATAATAAGGTCTACACAAATATCTGTTATAAATTACTGATGAGTCCATGAGAATCCATCAGTCTAATAGATTGGTTGGTGGAGAGAATAGGGCCAATGGAGTGTAGGAGGCTGTGCACAGGAGTCAGGGGAGCTAGGTGAAATAATGGGTGCCGTGGGACGGAGGGTTGGTCTGGCTGGAATGTTTCACACAATTCCTAGGGAGTCAGGGTCAACAGAAATCATGCTTGGCAGTTATCATTGCAGGGATCCGATGATAATTCCTGCCTACTTCAAGAATTGAATTTGGAGATGACTGGTTAGAGAAAATGCTGTCCAAATCAGAAATTCCACCATGAAAACCGGTTCATGTTTCTAATTCAAGGCTATTAATTGAAGCTGCATCCCTATAGTTAATTCTCAAACAGAGAGAGCATCTTTTTAGAAAGGCTTTCCCTCCTCCTCCTTACTCCTCTTCAGAGATTATCTGTTTATACAATGGTACAGAGCTCAGGAGCTGTGACAGCAAGGCATGCTATCTGCTGGGTAAATATTAAACTGTTCTGGAATTAGTACTGAATCTCTTTTTAGTCCTATAATTCCTGAATTAAAAACAATACAGCTGGCATCATTTTATGAACCTTTACACAAACACACCAAACTCTTCTCCCTCCCACCATCTATATTCGTATAATTTCCAAAGCCTCCCCCCCAACCCATTTTGTTTCTAATAAAAATAGAGAATTTTTCTTCTGGACCATTGAGATTCTGCATTGCTGAGACGAGCAGGAAAATAAAGGAGGAAAAAAAAGTCAAGCATGTTTTCAGCTTTTGCCATAGCTGTGGGCTTAGTCACAATTGATGATTAATGCTAACATCTTTATTTAAATGCCAGTGTTGTTATGACAAACTCCAGTCAGCTGCATCGTGGCCTATTAAATAAATGCAATGAATCTTTCTTCTTGCCTGTCGGTTGCCTCCAACAGCCTCCATTCTTCCTTTCCCATCTCCACTCTCTCCAGTCCCCAAACAATTAATCACAGTATCTTCTGTACGGTAATTAGTCCTGTAAGATGAGCTCTGATTTGAAATAATGATTTATGGAACAAAGGAAATGTCTCTTTTGATAAGACTGATACATGCTAAGCTTTAAATTCCCCTCAGGATGAATTTCTTCAGTTCCTAACAAGAATGTAGGAGGAGAACAAAATAACATTTGATGAAAGCCTACTGTGTGGCAAGATTTTTCTCTCATTGGGGCGCCTGGGTGGCTCAGTCGTTAAGCATCTGCCTTCGGCTCAGGTCATGATCCCAGGGTCCTGGGATCGAGCCCCGCATCGGGCTCCCTGCTCCGTGGGGAGCCTGCTTCTCCCTCTCCCACTCCCCCTGCTTGTATTCCCTCTCTTGCTATCTCTCTCTCTGTCAAATAAATAAATAAAATCTAAAAAAAATAAAATAAAAAGATTTTTCTCTCATTTACTTTCCACAGCAACCCTGGGAAGCAGTTAGCTGTATTCTTATTCGACAAACAGTAGAACTCAGAGTTGAAATCAGGTTCCAAGGACAAAGTGCTGTAGCTATGACAGCTGTCTCTTCTACTGGGACCAGCAGCTCATTCTGTGAGATCTAGGGGCAGAGTCAGTCCTGGACAAATGGAGAAGAGGAGAGTGTTTTACTATTCGTGCCCCCCAAACTACCTTTCTCCATGTGTCTATTTAGACACTCCCGATGTATCTGAAAAGTCAGGGTAACACTAGCTCAGTGCTTTAACAAATATCCCCTGACTTGAGTGGCATAATGTAGTAGATGGTTTAATTGTCCCCGATTGTTTAGTCTACTTGGTAAGGAGACTGTCACTCTCATCCATTGCCATGTAACTTGCAATGCCCCTTTATGGGGGTGTATTAGTCTGCTAGGACTGCCACAATAAAACGCCACAGACTTGGGGGCTTAAACAGCAGAAATTTATTTTTTTCGTACTTTTGGTGGTTGGAAGTCCAAGATCAAGGTGCTGGCAGGTTTGATTTCTCCTGAGGCCTCTCTCCTTGGCTTGCAGATGGCCACCTTCTCATTGTGTCCTCACATGGCTTACTCCTGGTGACTCTTCCTTGTATAAGGAGATTAGGGCCCCCTCCCTTATGACTTCATTTATCTTTAATTACCTCTTTAAAGGCCCTATTTCCAAATATAGTCACACTGGTGGTTAGGATTTCAACCTATGACTTTTGGAGGACATAATTCAGCCCATAACAGGGGGTTAAGTAGAGTTTCTACCCTGGTAACTGAGGCTTGGCCATATGACAGGCTTTGTCCAGTGGAATGTAAACAAATGTGATAGAGCCACATCTGAGCAGAAGGTTTAAGAGCCTTGCATAGCAGCTCTGCTAGTGGTTCATTTTCTCCTGTGCCATGAGAACAGCATGTCCCAAATAGGGAGTGATCATAGTCACCGCCAAAAAACAGTTATCATGTAATATGAATTATAAATAAACATTTCTTGTCATAAGCTATTGAGACTTTTGGAGTGGTTACCACAGCATAACCTAACAAAAATTGGCTGATACGTGTAACAACATAAAAATGTATTTCTTGTTCAGCTATAGTCTAATGCAGGTTGGATATCTCTCCTTTATGTTTCTTTTTCCAAATAGTGACTCAGGAGTTTGAGCTCCTTGCATGGTAGGGTTCTGTGATCTTGAAGTCCTCATTTCTAGCCACACAGATGAAAACAAGAGAAAGCCAATGATCTCTTGGGAGATTTTAGTGGACAGACCTAGAAATGGAATATATCACTCTGTCTTCATTTCTTTTCTTTTTTTAAAAGATTTTATTTATCTATTTATTTGACAGAGATTGAGAGAGAGAGTGCATGCACAAGCAGGGGCAGCAGGAGAGGGAGAAGCAGGCTCCCCACTGAGCAGGGAGCCCGACGCAGGGCTCAATTCCAGGATCCCAAGACCATGACCTGAGCCGAAGGAAGACACTTAACTGACTGAGCTACCCTGTCTTCATTTCTTTCTTTCTTTCTTTTTTTCTTTCTTTCTTCTTTCTTTCTTTCCTTTCTTTCTTTCCTTTCTTTCCTTTCTTCTTTCAACAGAGAGGTAGAGAGAGCCAGAGAGCACAAGTATGGGGAATGGCAAAGGGAGAAGGAGAAGCAGGCTCCCTGGGGAGCAGGGAGCCCTATGTGGAGCTTGATCCCAGGACTCTGGGATTATGACCTAAGCTGAATGCAGACGCTTAACCAACTGAGACACTCAGGCGCCCCATTTCTTTGATGAGAATTAGTCTCATGTTCTAAACTTAAATGTAAGGAATGTAAGGAAGGCTTATAAATATAGATTTTCCA
This sequence comes from Mirounga angustirostris, assembly GCF_029215605.1. Lineage (NCBI taxonomy): Eukaryota > Metazoa > Chordata > Mammalia > Carnivora > Phocidae > Mirounga > Mirounga angustirostris. The sequence continues at coordinate 8,659,468 of NW_026991719.1, forward strand.
GAATGTCCAAAAAAGGGAAATATTGGTGAGCATTTTGTCACCCTCTATTTGACCATCTATCCCCAATATTTAATTCCTGAGAGGGGTCCTCTCTTCCAGCTGTTAATAATACCCCAAGTGTATTAACTGACAGTGGCATAGAGTATTAGATACATATCTGTTTTCTTTTTTTTTCTTTTTCTTTTTTTTTTAAGTAAGCTCTACACCCAACATGGGGCTTGAACTCATGACACTGAGATCAAGAGTCACATGCTCTACCAACTGAGCCAGCCAGGCACCCCCAGATACATATGTTTTATTTAACATAAACACTTCTAAAGATCAGAAAGCCTTGTGAACCCCAAAGGAATAAAATGCCAGCAATCTACCTTATAGATGGGGATAGAACCTATATCCATCTACTCATAAGCCAAACTTGACCCAGCTAGTTCAGCGAATATCTATTAAGCACTTAGCCATGCCCATGTAAGACCCTGGACAATGTGCTGTGGGAAGTGAGAAGCAACTAATTTTCCCTATAAGGTATTAAGAAGGTTGTGTGGAAGAGTGACATCTGAACTGGCCCCAAAGACTTTGTTCCGACAGGGCATATAGTGAATGGCAGAAGGGTGCTGTCATGTGATTGCCCTCATACAGACACACAAATGAGCACAGTGTGTCATGGGAAGTGCAAGTGGCAAAGAGTGCCCAGATGACAGCATCACTGGGCCAGGGACAATGGGGAGAAAGAGAGGACATGGAGGAGTGAGGTATAGTGGATTAAATGGTGCCCCCCCAAAAGATAGTTCTACCAGGAACATGTAGATACGATCTTATTTGGAAAAGGGGTCTTGGCAGATGCAAATAGATTAGGGATTTCTAAATGAGATTATCTTGAATTACCCAGGTGGGTCCTACATCCTGTGGTAAGTGTCCTTATAAGAAGAAAACACAGACACAGAGAAGGCCACGGGAAGACAGAGGTACACATTGGAGTGACATAGCACAAACTGAGGGATACCCAGAGCCACCAGAGACTGGAAGAAGCAAGGAAGGATTCTCCCCTAGAGCCTTTTGAGAGAGCACAGCCCTGTAGACACCTTTATTTCAGACTTCTGGCCTCTAAAGCTGAGAGAATACATTTCTGTTGTTTCAAGCCATAAAGTTTATGGTAATTTGTTATGATAACCACAAGAAACTAATACCTGAAGATATGAAGAGTCTGTTCTATGTCTTGCTGAGGAGTTTGGAGCAGGGGATGGGCAGAGGAGGCAATATTGATAATCTTTAAGATGAAACTGATACGGGGCACCTGGGTGGCTCATTCCATTAAGCGGCTGACTCTTGATTTCAGCTCAGGTCATGATCTCAGGGTCGTGGGATCCAGCCCTGCGTCAGGCTCCATGCTGGGTGTGGAGCCTGCTTGGGATTCTCTCTCCTTCTCCCTCTGCCCCTCCCCACTTGTGCTCTCTCTAAAAAAACATAAAAGATGGAACAGTCTGATTTGTCCATCAGAATGAAAGGCAACTCTGGTGGCTCTGCAGGGTCTTGGGCGATTATGATCAGTCCAGTTGTGTTGCGGAAGTGGGATGATGATGAGCTATGGTGAGCCCTGAGGGGCAGTGGACCTGAAACGGAAACATCTGCCTCTAGAGACACCGGCTGTGCCTTGGCCACGAGGTTCTATAGCCTCTTCCCACCCAGTGAGTTACTCCAGCACCCTCTCAGGTGATATTTAATGGACTGCCTCTGTCTAGCTCTCAGAATGGCCAGTTCACTACCAGAGGGAGGGGAATGAATTCTTTTTAGTGACTCCCTTCTGAAAAAAGCAGAACTGTTGTAATCATCTGGCTATATATTGCCTCTTCTGGAAAACTGACCTCCAAAATATTCTGAGTGCAGTGCATGTGTGGGAGTGCCCCATCGGTGAGCCCCCAAATTCCACTGAGGCTTATTTAGTTCTTTATCACTATATAACAACCCATCCCCAAATACCGTGGCTTAAAACAACCATCCTTTCATCCTCTCGCATAGGTCTGTGGGTTGACTGGGCTTAGCTATGCAGCTCTTCTGCGGGCCTTCCTTGAGGTTTCTAATGGTTGTAATCAGATAGTGCGGGGTCTAGAGTCATCAGGAGGCTCCCCTAGGACACTGGGATGGCTGGGCCTCTCTCCTTCTCCACATAGTCTCAGTACCTCTCCTCTCCACAGGTCTTCTCCACACGGTCTCTCCAAAAGGGGAGAGGGGCTTTGTACATGGTGGTTTTGGGGTCCTGAATATGAGAGTTCCAAGAGGGAGGAAATTATAACTGTTAGTACTCTGAAAAGCCAGGTCTGAAATTGGGAAGGGCTGGCTTCTGCTGCATTCTGTTGGTTAAAGCAGTCACAGTGAAGTAGATTCAAGGAAGGAGAAATAACCTCCATCTTTTGATGGGAGAAGACTGAGAATGGGCACCCATCTTTAAGGCCATCTCAGGGCTATTTGCAAAAAGTTGCACTTTTGTCATTTTCCCTCAGCAGAACACTGTGCTCAGAGGCACAGTGTAGGTATTCAATGAATATTTGATGAATGGACTGAATGAATACACACATGCCATCAGTCAGCTATGTTTCAGAATGTCTAAGTTATGTTAAAAAGAGAATTTGGTAATTGCGAGGGCGTGATACTGATGTTGCCCAGAAATACTGTTTAGGGTTTAGATTGGGGAAAAGAGAATAGCTTCTTGTCTGGTTAAGAACATAATGTCAGCATAGAGTGGTATTGTTAATGAATCGTGTTGTTAATTACAGGGTGTATATATACCACAATGCTAAGCCCCAGGAAGACACTGTTGTCTGCCCCTAGCCATTTAGTCAAGATACTCGTTACAAAGAAGTATTAATGACATTTAGTTTCCTTTTTTTTAATGAATTCTAATCTAGCAGATAAAACTGCTACAGGCATGAATTAAGACAGATGAGCCATTCCCTTAAAAAATTCAAAAAATTCAAAAGCTTTTAAATCAATATATGCATTTCATCTTTACCAAATAATTCTGCGTTCATAAGTCATATTATTTCCTTTGCTTACCTTTTCCTAATCTTTATCCATCTCTCTTTCCTATGACAGGAATCCTAAAAGTCATACATTTTCTAACTTAAAATACTATGATTGCTTTAATGTTATAATTAAATACTGCTGGTTACATTAATGATTCAGGCATCTCACAAAACGTATATCAAAATGCTGGGGGAAAATATCGATACGTTCTTTGGAGAATGTTATTCAAATTAAGAGATTGGTCAACTGTCCAAATGGCAGTGCCATTTTATTTTATTTTATTTTTTTAAAGATTTTATTTATTTATTTATTTATTTGAGAGAGAGAGAGAGAATGAGAGACAGAGAGCATGAGAGGGAGGAGGGTCAGAGGGAGAAGCAGACTCCCTGCCGAGCAGGGAGCCTGATGCGGGACTCGATCCCGGGACTTCAGGATCATGACCTGAGCCGAAGGCGGTCGCTTAACCAACTGAGCCACCCAGGCACCCCTGGCAGTGCCATTTTAAAGGAGGAATCTCCAGCTACATAATGTGTAATGAAATTCTTCAACATTTACTGCTTTGAGTTGGTTGTCTCAAATCATGTACTAGGTATTAAATACCCAAAGCAAGTACTATTCTGTTTGAACAAAGGGAGGTCTTCAAGAGGACCAAAGAATAGAATAAGAAACGTTAAAAAATGCTTTGAACCCAACAAGCAGGTTCCTGGATGCCTTTGCCCAGCCTCCTCTCCCCATATCCTCCTTTGCCGGCAACTCACCTGTTGGGTAGGACTTGCCCCTGATTCCTCTCAAAGGCCTGCTCAAATTCCACCTCACTCACCGGGGTCGCCTTTCCCGACCACCCTTATTAAAGTAGCATCTCCATTATTTTCAGTTTCTTCATGGCGCACACATCGAGTTGTTGGTTTCTTGTTTATAATTTGTCCCTCTCCACTGAGAGCAGAGGCCCAGCTTTCCCACTGCCCCCCTACAGTGCCTGGCACATAGCAGCTGCTCAGTAAATGCCTGTGTATTATTCATAAGGTCAAGTCCCAGAATGTCAGCTTAATGTAATGTACAGGAGTCGAGGGCTCACACACTCCCAAAACAGGTACACGTTTCCACAAAAGGGAAAGATAAACACTGCCGATAGGAGTGCCAACCCTAGAGTCTAACGAGGAGACATCTGCACCAGTTGTGGAAAAGGCTGCCAGTTCCAGATTGGCCTTGTTATTCGTGGGGTGTGAAAAAAGAATTGTTTCGGGGCGCCTGGGTGGCTCAGTCGTTAAGCGTCTGCCTTCGGCTCAGGTCATGATCCCAGGGTCCTGGGATCGAGCCCCGCATCAGGCTCCCTGCTCAGCCAGGAGCCTGCTTCTCCCTCTCCTGCTCCCCCCTGCTTGTGTTCCCTCTCTAGCTGTCTCTCTCTGTGTCAAATAAATAAATCTTTAAAAAAAAAAAAAAGAATTGTTTCTTCCTCTTGGAAGAGGGCTCATTGTCAGTATTTATCATTTCGTACTAACTATACCCTTAAAATGCTCTTCATGAAGACGGGTTTCCTGTCTTTCATGGCCCTCTCCACCTTCCCCCACCAGCTGCCCTTCTTTTTTGTATTTAAGCTATGAGCTACCTCAGCAACCTCAAATGGTTCTTTGGAAATATCTTTCATTTGGATCAGTGGAAGTTTTCCAGATGTGAGGAGTCGCAGTAAACTAGGAAAAAATCAGCAGAAATTCAAACATTTTATTTTCTTGTTGCAAAATGATTTTCAGTTCTTCCTACACCCAAAGCAGTGCCCAGGAATTCCAAAGGATTAAAAACTTCACTGTTTCTCAGTGCCTCCACCATTTTTTTTTTTTTTTTTTAAGTAGGCTCGACGCCCAGCATGGAGCCCAACACAGGGCTTGAACTCATGACTGGGAGATCAAGACCTGACCTGAGATCAAGGGTCAGATGCTTAACCGACTGAGCCACCCGGGCACTCCACCACCATCAATTCTAATTCACCAGTTGTACCCATCCGCTCTCAACTGGGGAAAATGATTGTATCCATTGGTAGGATTGAGACTGAGTTTCCAAAATATTTGGGTTCACTTTGTTTCTTTAGGGATGATCAATATCTCACAAGAATAAATGTAGCATCAAATTGTATTATTTCAGTGGCAGGCTTCTAATTATGATTCCGTTGATAAATCTGGTGCTAAAAGCATGCAATAACCTTGCTCCTTCGTTTATGTTTGCCTCTGTGCTAATTTTCTTTTAAAATTAAACTCTTCAGAAGAGAGTTTAAGGTGTGGAATTTTTATTTCAGTTAAGTAGGCCTGGCTCATTCATGGCATATACCCAGCTTTCCTGGCCCATTGCTAGTCTTACTTAAAGGGTGGATGAGCTTATCGAGGTGGTTTGATAATGCCAGGCAACAAGTCTACTACCTGGTAATCTCAGTTTCAAAGAATGTCAAGCAAGAGGTGTGGACTTCGTTTACTGTGCTGGCTAGATGGGAGGACCACTGCATGCTTACTGGTTTACTACACTGGGTGCTGGGACTTGATGTTGGGCTTTTGTCCATTTGTTTGCCTCACTTGGGTCTCTCTAACTTTTAAAATAGGAAAGTATGCTCGAGTTCTTACATAAGCAAGGTTTCTGCCAACCTGCATGGCACTTGGTCTACATAGAAACGGAGTTTAGGGCCCAGAAGGAACATCCTGACTTCCAATTCTCCAAGCACAACACCAATACAAAAGTTATTGAGAAATGGAGAGCATCTCTCTGGCTGCTTGGGTTTCTAGTTATAGTGGTTTCTAGACTATAGCCACTCCCAGGAAAGTCTCCATGGTAAGGGTGGTTTATTTAATTCACAAGAGAGACGACCCTTGTTATAAATGTAAAGGGAGGATTTGGGGGAACATTTTTTGTCCCTACACGAAGAAGTAATGTGTTCTTGCCAAACATAACTGGTAGTACTTAGCATTTTGATAAGATAACTTGATGAAGGAAGCATTTGTCTTTTCTAAAATGATTACTTATTTCTAATTACTTGTATATCTGTGTTCCTGTGAGATTATAAACTCTTCGAAGTTACGGACAATGTCTCTCTCTCTCACTGCTGTATCCCTAACCTGGGACAGGGTCTGATACTTGGCAGAGTGTCCATAAATATTTATAGATTGAACGAGGAAGAGATGAATGATATCCTTGAAGTTAATAGCAATTTACTGCCCAAGTTTATTTTTGTTGTTGTTGTTGAACTTAATTTGTTTATAGAGGAAGAGGAACCTACACCATATTTTGTGAATAAGACACATTACATGCAATTGGTCTTGTGAATGTTGAAGGTCAAATTCGTATATACCAGTTTGTCAGTAAACTTTTGGCCTTTTGTGATACTGGATTTCTATTGGTGAGTTTTTTTTACAGTATTGTTGGGAGGTTTTAAGAGATGATTATTGTGAGAAATGCCATATGTTTACCTGTAGGCCATTCTGGTGTTTGCTGGTAACTGCATTCCCCATGGCCCTCCGCACTTAGTGAAATATAGAAGCATTCTATGCTTGCTCCCCCACAGTTAGCCATATGCCACTTCGTATCTATAGGTAATTCTTCCACATCACTCCCTCTTGGGAAAGAAAAACAGCTCCCATATATGAAGGCTCATTCGAAAATGACAAGCATGTACAATGTTTAATTTAAGAAATACTTCAACCTTGAGTATTTAAAAGCTTAAAGAGAGCAGTACCTTTGTGGGAACAAATCCAGTGTTCAAAATTTGAAGAAATCCAGTCGGTTTCAAGCAAGCTTCTAGATTTATCTCCTACTTTAAAAGACTTAGGGAAGGGAGATGAAGGCATGGAAGTTATTTTTAGCACTATTGAAATCGTGGAGGGACACATTTACTGCTCTGCAAGTTGAGAAGGTTTTTCTGCTATGCTGAAAACAGGTCTTTTTCCTCCTTCCTAAGGCAATGCTGGCTTCTAATCCAGTGTGTGTGAAGCTAATAGGGGCCCTTGTTAATAATCATCAATCCTCAATTGTCAGTGGTGACCAGGAGCTTCGGAAAGGACTTGTGCAGTGGAGAAATCAAGAAAACACACTACCCAGATGCATACGAATGCTAAAGCTTTGAAATGGACAAAGTCTAAACATTATTGCAAATTGGCTTCTGATTTTAATGCATATAAAATAGCAAGTAAAGGCCTCTACTGATCCCTCCCAGCAAACCTATCTTTGAAAGAGTTGTGCTTTCTTAGAAATTTATGCTAGATTTTGCATTTTTAATAGTAAGTTTCCTTCAAACTCTGACCCTGTGGAAGTGTTCTGGGCAGTTATGTTGATTATTGATTTAATTGTAAGATGCATTTTAAAATCTATCATTACTTTGGGGCACCTGGCTGGCTCAGTCAGTGGACATGAGACTCGATCTCGGGGTTGTAAGTTTGAGCCCCATGTTGGGTGTAGAAATTACTTAAAAATAAAATCCTTAAAAAGTAAATAGATAAAATCTATCATTACTTAAGTAAAAGCATCAAATAAAAATTAGGCACAGAGGAAGCACATGTAAAATACTGGGTATGGAGAATTAAGGGAGAAGCAGTAACTTCCCACCTCATTATCAACTGGAAATAAGAGAGTGGAAGTTTCACCAAAATTAATATAACACTGTACGTTAACTATACTAGAATTCAAATAAAAAAAAAAACTATACTAGAATTAAAATTAAAAAAGAAAGTGGAAGTTTCCCACAGTATAGTAACATTTATTTTAAATTTAGGACCAGGGACGCCTGGGTGGCTCAGTCAGTTAAGTGTCTGCCTTCGGCTCAGGTCATGATCCCAGGGTCTTGGGATCAAGTCCCGCATTCGGCTCCTTGCTCAGGAGGGACTCAGCTTCTCCCTCTGCCATTCACCTCGTTCCTGTGCTCTCTCACTGTCTCTTTCTCAAAAAAATAATAAATAAAATCTTTAAAAAAATTAAAAAAATAAATTTAGGACCAGATTTTGTGTCTGACAAAGGGCTGTTAGGGATTAGGTTGTCTTCCATAATAATGGTCTCTTATTTTTATAATAAGTAAAAGGAAAGCATATGGGATAGTTTTTTTTTTTAAATTGTGATAAAATTCACCATTTTAACCATTTTAAAGTGTACAATTCAGGGGCATTTAATATATTAACAGTGCTATGCAACCATCAGCACTAGCTAGTTCCCGAACATTTTCATCACCCCAAAAGAAAGCCCAGTACCCATTAAACAGTCACTTCCTATTTCTCCCTCCTCCCAGTCCCTGTAACTAAGTACAGACTTAGGCAATCAGGAAATATGCTTTCTATCTCTTTGTACTTACCTATTCTAAGTATTTCACATACATGGGATCAATTTTTTTTTTAAGATTTTATTTTTAAGTAATCTCTATACCCAACGTGGGGCTCAAACTCACAACCCCAAGACAAAGAGTCGCACACTCTACCAACGGAGCCAGCCAGGTACCCCTGGGATCAATTTTTTAACAGGGGAAAATCCAAGCCAGCAGTAGCTATCATTTGGTAAGTGGGATATGAGCAAATGGTTGGATTTCACAATCTGGAAGCCTTCCTTCTGCCAGCTGGCTACACCAGAAGTGAAGGACAAGCTGGAAAATCTTGATAATTGAGCAAAAACCAATCCTGGAATACCTAGGTACTATAAATGAAAGTGTAGAATTTCAGGTGAATTCCTATGTCCCCAAACTGGAAATTTGGGCAGAATTCCATAGTAGAATCTCAAATTGTTACAGTGACCTATGTCTGGTGCGTAAAATTACTAAACTGAGAACTCCACTCTCTCCAACTCTCCTACCCTTCCTTCCTTCCTTCTTTTCTTTCTTCTTCTTCTTCTTCATCTTTTTTGTTTTTTAAAGATTTTATTTATTTGAGAGAGAAAGAATGAGAGAGAGCACATGAGAAGGGGGAGGGTCAGAGGGAGAAGCAGACTCCCTGCCGAGCAGGGAGCCCGATGCGGGACTCGATCCAGGGACTCCAGGATCATGACCTGAGCCGAAGGCAGTCGCTTAACCAACTGAGCCACCCAGGCGCCCACTTCATCTTTTTTTTTAATTTATTTATTTGACAGAGAGCACAAGCGGGGGCAGCAGAAGAGGGAGAAGTAGGTTCCCTGCTGAGCAGGGATCCTGATGTGGGGCTCGATCCCAGGCCCCTGGGATCAAGACCTGAACCGAAGGCAGACACTTAACCGACTGAGCCACCCAGGTGCCCCTTTTTTTTTTCTTTTTAAAGATTTTTTTTATTTATTTGACAGAAAGAGAGAGAGAGCAGGAACACAAGCAGGGGGAGTGGGAGAGGGAGAAACAGGCTTCCCGCCGAGCAGGGAGCCCGATGTAGGGCTCAATCCCAGGACCCCGGGATCATGACCTGAGCCGAAGGCAGACGCTTAACTGACTGAGCCACCTAGGCATCCCTTCTTTTTTTTCAAGTAAGCTCTGTGCCCAACGTGGGTCTCGAACTCATGACTCTGATATCAAGAGTCACAGGCTCCACCGACTAAGCCAGCCAGGTGCCCCTTTTTTTAAAACAAACTTTATGGAGCATATAGTAGGGTCAACACTATGGAAATGATAATGTACAAAGCAGGCATTATCTCTACATTCACAGAATCCACACTCATGTAAGGACAGACAGTAAAATGAGTAGCTGCACTGCGCTGTGTTGAAGGAAAAGAACATATTATGAGTGAGAATAATGGCAGTGGGAAGCTCCTTTAGACCAAGAGTTCAGGAGTGGCCTCTCTGAGGATGTCATATTCAAGCTGGGAGCTGAAGGTCGCAAAGGAGGCAGCCATGTGAAAAGTGGTATGCAGGAGTTCCAGATGGAAGAAAGGCCATGTGAATGGCACTGTGGCAAGAAGGCACATAGCACATTCTATCAAGAAAAGATCAGAAACCTAGTGAGTGAGGTGGGACTGGAGAAGTACCCAAGGGCCCAGTCATACAGGACTTTCTAGTCCGTGGTACAGAACTTATTATAAAAGGAATGGCCAGTCATTAGACAGTATCAAGTAGGGGATCGACTTGAGCCAATGGTTTTTTGTGGTTTTTTTTTCTCTTGCTGTGAGGAGATAGGATTAAGGGGATAAGAGCAGACTCCAGGAGAACAGTTAGGAGGGTAATGGAAAGGTCCAAGTGAAAGATAATGGTGGCCTGGACATAGTGAAGATACATCTATTCATACAGTGGTCATTTGTGGAATCCTATGACTGTGCTAGGCAGAATGGAATAAACATGGGTGTTCACATTGCTATTCTGTCCATGTAACATTCCTCTAAGGGAGTTGGAAACAAATAAAATACAGATCAGGAATCAAGTTGGTAATTTGTTGCTGTTTAATAAACATTTATTAATACTTCTCTGTGCCAAGCACACGGCACCATTTTTCTTTAGAATTTTGAAGGCATTGCTCCCATGTTTATCTTTTTGGTCCCAGGATTGCTGTTGAGAAGACCAAAGCTGTTTTGGTTCTTGATCCCTTGCTTTGACCTGGTTTTTCTCTGCAGAAGCTGGAGGGATCTTCTCTGTTCTGCTCTTTCATGATGACAGGCTTTAGTTTGGGTGTCTGAGCATCCATTTTGCTGAGCACTCCCTGAGCCAATTCAGTGTCAACATGCATGCTTTTCAGTACCTGAAATTAAAAAAATAATTGTATCAATGATTTCGTGTCTCCCATTTTCTCCTTACTTTCTCCATATCTTATTATATCCAGATATTGAACCACTAGACTGGTCCTTTCTCTTTTTTTTTTTGTACTTTTGGAACATTTACTCAATTTTATCTTCTAACCCATCCATTGAACTATTTATTTTTAATTTCTATGAACCCTCCTTTTCTATTTAATCTTTGGATGTTCCTTTTGTACAGGATCTGGTAACCTGGAAATCTAACTGCTTCTTAAACGTACTTTTAATCAACCCACTCTTTTTTTTTTTTATAATTCCATCCTCTCCCCAACTCCCTGACGTACTTGACATTGCCAGTTCCCGAGCCTTTGGAGTAACCTAGGCAGGGATCAGCAAACTTTTTCTCTGAAGGACCAGATAGTAACTATTTGAGGCTTTGTGGACCATGCAGCTGCCTATCACATCACAACCCCTCTCACCTGCTCAGCTCTGCTGCTGTATCAGGAAAGGAGCCACAGACAATACCAAAGTGAATGGATGTGCAACCTTTATTTACTCGCCCCCAGTGTGTGATCTAAATTGAGCTGCGTTGTGGCTCTCCCCGCTGCTCCTTCAGGTTTTCAGCTTCTTTTGGTCTGCTAACTCATCAGCTTCCCATCCAGCTGCTTTCCAGCTTCCCAAGTTTTGTTGCTGTTCTTTGTTTCCCCTCCAATTCTTATTTTGAGATTGTATGTCTTTAATCCTTTCACAGTCCTTTTCCTGGAGTTTCAGGAGCGAAAGTAAATAAATATCTTGTTTCTTCTGTCATCTTTACCTGGACACTGCATTTAAGCAGTAACTAGTCAAGGGTAGAGTGAGGTGTTTACATTCCTTATTTCTGTAATTTGACCCAGACACTGTAGGCCGTTTAAATGATTTTACTTGTTTTACCCTTTTGCAGGGCCCACTAATTCGGGTTCTTCAATCTTTGTTTTCCCTTCTTGTGACACAAAGCTTACTTTTATCTTAGTCTTTATCAAGAAATCTATTTCCAGCAGTTGGTAGGATCTTAGCATTTATAATTTCATGTAAAATTAATAGACCATAGATTTTAGGCAGCACGGTCAATGTATGAGGCTAACTTGTAAATGGTAGGTCAGAAAAACAGCTCTCCCAAGGAGAGGCTGGCACCAGCCAAGTATGCTCAGAGAATCTAGAATCAGCTGCTTCTATTTCCACCTTCCAGAAGTAGAACCGAAGCCAGCAGGAGCAGTGGCTAGTCCTTGCACCCTGGAACCTTGAGCCATGGTGGCAAATAGGACAAGAAACCACTCCCAGAACAACGCCTCCCAATAAGCTAGTGATAGCAGCACATAGATCTTTAAACCATGATTATGCTCCACAGTTCTTCCCTTCCTCTCCTAGAACAAAAGACAAAAATCTTAGTGTGCTATTGGCCAAGGAAAGAGGGCTGAAAGAGAAATCCACTGTTTTTTCCAACTAGAGAATGCTTCTTCAATATTGCAGGAAATGCCATAGGAGCAGTGGCTTTCTACGATGACTACACAATGGTGTCACCTGGGGAGCTTTGAAAATCCCAATACCCAGGCCTCACCCTAGATTATTGATATCAGACTCTCAGGGGGCAAGACCTGGGCATTAGTATTTTAAAGCTCCTGTGTGGGTTCCTTATATATTTTGGATATTAAATCTTTATCAGAGATAGGATGTGCAAATATTTTTTCCCATTCTGTAAGTTGTCTTTTCATTTTGTGGATTGTTCCCTTTGTTGTGCAGAAACTTTTTTGTTTGGTGTAGTCCTACTGGTCTATTTTGCTTTTGTTGTGTGTGCTTTTGATGTCATGTCCAAGAAATCATTTCTAAACCTAATGTCATGAAGTTTTCCCCTATGTTTTCTTCTAGGAGTTTTATAGTTTCAGGTCTTTTCTTTTAAAGAGAGAGATTGAATGAGAGTGTATGCGAGTGGGGGCAGGCAGAGGGAGAGGGAGAGAAGAACCTTAAGCAGGCTCCTCATCCAGCTCAGAACCCGTTGTAGGGCTCAATCTCATGACCCTGAGATCATAACCTGAGCCAAAACCAAGAGTCCAATGCTTAACTGACTGAGCCACTCAGGTGCCCCTATAGTTTCAGGTCTTACATTTAAGTCTTTAACTCTTTTTGAGTGGATTTTTGTGTATGGTATAAGATAAGGGTCCAATTTCATTCTTTTGCATTTGTATAATCAGTTTTCCCAACACATTTGTTGAAGAGACCATCCTTTCCCCATTGCGTATTTCTGGCTCCCTCGTCAAAAATCAATCGACTGTGTATGCATGGGTTTATTTCTGAACTCTCTGTTCTGTTCCATTGGTTTATATTTCTGTCTTCACTATGCTGGTGGGCAAAGGATTTGAATAGACATTTAGTTAATAATGAATAATAGCTCAAATTTAGGCACTGTTTTAAGTACTTTCCATATACTATCTCACTTCATCCTCATAGTAACCCTCTGAGGGAAGCATTATCATTTTCATATTTTTACCAATAAGGAAACTGAGGCACAGGGAGGTTAACTTACTTGTTTAAGGTTACACACAGGACATAAGTGGCAGAGCTGGGACTCCATCTCTGGGGTTCAAAGTCATGGCTGCACTGCTTCTACATTTAGTTTTGTAAATGGATGATGTCTTTATGAAAAATAATCAAATTATAACAAAACAAATATAAAACTGAGCAGAAATATAAATCCTTGAGCACAGCACAACTCCATAATTTTTTTTAATCTTAATTTTAAAATACCCATGGCTTGAAAAACAAAGTTTTGAAGTTTGGTCCACAATTTCATTTGCTTATAAGACCCGAACTGAACAAATGTAAGGTGATTCATAATCTCTTCTTACTCCTCATAGAATAAATATTCACATTTTCGGTGGCATAGTTATCAGGTTTTACTACTCCTTGCTGTGGCAGACTCTGCTGGGGCTGTTACACAATATATGGCTGTGGAAATCCAGCATACTGTGTACCAAATATTTCCAGCTCTCCACTCTCTGGGCACATTGTAGGGTTGCAATTTCCCTCGCCTTGGAAGTTAGGTGTGACCACGTGACTTGATTTGGCCAGTGAATTGTGACCAGGTGTGATACATGTAACTTCCGAGCAGAAGTTTGAGGAGGCAGTTTGCAATCGGCTTTAGCCGTCTTTCCCTCGGGAACTCTGACTAGCTATGCTTTTGATAATGTGTGCTCTGACAGCCTGAGACCTGGAGAGGTTGCAAAGCAGAGCCCCACCACCCTGGATCTTGCAGGTCTTTATTACTAGAGCATAATCTAACCTATTCTGACAGTTACAATGATATGAGCGCCACCTTATCTTTCTAAAATCTTAAAGATTCTGACTTCTGAAACAGATCCAGTGCCAAGGAGTTCAGACAAGAGATTGTGGATCTTTATTTGAATATACGACATTGGCATTTTTTTCCCCAAGAAAGTCCAAACTGTGTCCATGCTTTGAGCATAGCCATTTCCTGAAGAGTAAACTAGCACCTGAGCAGTGTCCTCTGCACTGAGCTCTTGGAAGTCAGGGGTTGTCTCATTTATCTGGGTAGTCTCCATGCCTGATGGGGGGGTGAACACTTAGTACACAGGCACTGAAAACATCCGTGGCACAAAGACCATGCCTGGAGCTTGAGGCTCCAGGGGAAAGAGCAGAGAATGTATAAGAGGTGAAGGTGAAAGTTATCTATTTCATCTACTCCACAATTTGGCCTTGTTCAAATAATGAACTGGAGGCCTAGCAAATCCTGTGTGAAAGGACAATATAATGGCTGTAAGTAAATGTTCATGTGTTGATATCAAGATTAACTGAAGTAATGAGAACAAGTAAGGCTCTTAGCACAGAAGTGGCTTATAGTGAACTTGTAGTCATTTTGGCTATTAATGAAACAAAATAGGTAGCAATCCTTATGAAACTCTGTGTAAGAGGGGGAAAACTAGCTAACACTATGGTTTTTAAACCGTGCTTTACTGCGTTCCATGGATTCTGAAGCACCTCTTAATAGCCCTGTGGTGGGAAATCTCAGAGCTCCGGGGAGGCCAAGGGCGGGTAGGGCCTGAACCATCACTGCTCCAAGCTCAGCAGCTGTGCTTTACAGCCATCATGGATTAGTTTCCACCTAGGACTTTTTGTTTGAAGAAAGGATCCTATGGATAAAAACGTTGAAAGCCATTAGAGTGATGCATATATTTTTTTTAGTTTATTTGACAGAGAGAGAGCACAAGCAGGGGGAGTGGCAGGCAGAGGGAGAGGGAGAAGCACACCCCCCTTCCCCACTGAGCTGGGAGCCCCATGTGGGGCTCGATCCCAGGACCCCAGGATCATGACCTGAGCCGAAGGCAGATGCTTAACTGACTGAGCCACCAGGCGCCCCGAGTGATGCATTTTAGAGAGACCTTCGGCAGCAAGTGGTGAAAACCAAGGCTTTTTGATAAATTTCATTTTAAAATAAATGAATTAGTTATTCATAGTATTCTGGTATTCTGGCTAATTAAGGTTTTAATGTCGCATGTTGACATAACATTTAAAAAAATACTAAATGCGGGCGCCTGGGTGGCTCAGTTGGTTAAGCGACTGCCTTCGGCTCAGGTCATGATCCTGGAGTCCCTGGATCGAGTCCCGCATCGGGCTCCCTGCTCGGCAGGGAGTCTGCTTCTCCCTCTGACCCTCCTCCCTCTCATGCTCTCTGTCTCTCATTCTCTCTGTCTCAAATAAATAAATAAAATCTTTAAAAAAATAAAATAAAATAAAAATAAAAAAATACTAAATGCTGTAGCAATCATGAGCATATGGATCCTTACAACATTTTCCCTGCCTCCTCAAAAACCAAGTAATAGATTTGGAAATTTGTAGGTTAACCACATGAGAGTTCTCCTATGTTAGAATTTAATGAGATGTTACTTGAAGCTCCTAGAATCTCCTCCTTGGCTCGTGATTAAGGGCCTTGAAGGTCACACTCTTAGTATTCTGATTTAAGGTAAAATTAGAGACTTTGAGAAAAGGCCATTGGGTGGATTCCATTTTCAAGGTGCCATTTATGTGATAAATGGGAAGTCACTGAGTGACTTTAGCTCAGTCTGGCTTATGAATCGTGTAGAGTGTTGCGGGGGTGTATAAGGGGAATATATAAAGAAGCTGTCCCCTCATGAACTGACTGACCCATGAGGTCTCACAGTAAGATGCTGTTCCTACTCACTCTTCTTCACTGTTGGTACTTCAAGGAGTCCTTTTCTGGGAGCCCTTGTGGGGAAAACAAAAGAGACTTTAAACTCTCAGAGAGTATTTGTTCAGTAGTGGAAGAGGAAGGAGGGCTGCTCACAACACCTTATCTAAGTTAGAGACTTCCAGAAGGTGGCATGTTTCCAAAGACAAATCTGATTGTTTTGAAGTTTTGTCTGGGGAGAGCCCTGAAAAAGTGTTTATGTTTGTGTTGGTGAGGTGCAGCTAGAGGGGGAATGGAGTGTTCCCCTTTTCCTCTTTTCACCCATCCAGGATGTCACTGATTTCCAGGATTCTCAAATGAGACCAATTTCATTAGAAGTCTACTTAAGGTCATGTAGAGGCTCAGCGAGGGCTGCAGTTAGCCTAGGACCATGATCACCCTGAACAACGTTATCAGAGGGTGGGGAAAAGTGTAACCCGGGCCCCAATTGGCTCAAATGGTCTTTTGAACAAGCACTCAGTTCTATGCAGGAAAAAAAAATCAGTGACAGGCATTTTCACATCCCATCCAATATAAGTCTCTTTGGTGGTAATTATTATTATTATTTTTTAAAGATTTTATTTATTTGTTTGACAAAGAGAGACACAGCGAGAGAGGGAACACAAGCAGGGGGAGTGGGAGAGAGAGAAGCAGGCTTCCCATGGAGCAGGGAGCCCGATGTGGGGCTCGATCCCAGGACCCTGGGATCATGACCTGAGCCGAAGGCAGACACTTAACGACTGAGCCACCCAGGCGCCCCCAATTATTATTTTTAAAGATTAAAAAAAAGTAATCTCTACACCCACCGTAGGGCTCAAACCTACAACCCTGAGATCAAGAGTCACAAGCTCCACCGACTGAGCCAGCCAGCCAGCCAGCCAGGTGCCCCATTTGGAGAGATTCTGTCTCTCCCTCTCCCTCTCCCCATTTCCCCACCTTCTCTCCCTCTCTAAAAAGGAAGAAAGAAAGTACTTTGAGGATAGAATTGACTGAACTATTTAAAGCTGGATGCAGGAGTTGCAACTGAAAAAGATACTACATATTTTTTGCCCATGTCAGTAAATCTGGTATACACAATATGTGACTTTGGTGAACAAAGAGATGCTGGGATGTCATTAATTACAGTAATAAGAGAACAATGTGGTTAAGAGAGTGTTCACAAGTTGTCCCATTAGCACCTCCTAAAAATAATCATCATGGCTGAAGTGCTTTTTTCATGTGGAAAGCTTAATAATTAAAACAAAACAACCAAGAGCAGGAGAATCTTTAAGTAAAGGTGAGGGAGGAAGAAAGGTGAATTTTTTACCACCACATTTTTCAGTGCTGTGGTCCACTATTACCACCAGCTGGCTGCAACTTCTGTAAATAATGCAAATCCTTTCTACTATCATCCTGGGGTCTTGCCCTTAGTGTTCTACAGTTTGCATTGCTGTTCTCTGTCATTCTATCTT
Organism: Mirounga angustirostris; assembly: GCF_029215605.1. Lineage (NCBI taxonomy): Eukaryota > Metazoa > Chordata > Mammalia > Carnivora > Phocidae > Mirounga > Mirounga angustirostris. The sequence goes on from NW_026991719.1 coordinate 8,676,808, forward strand.
TCATTATAGGATCATAAACTGATTGTAGGAACTGCTGATTTCTCACTGAGGATTTGTTCTTGACCTTGTTGGTGTCCTTTGGGGGCATTTTAGCAGAGTAGAAAACTCTTACCACTAGGGACTAGCCTAAAACTCCTCCAAAACATCCACAATGACAACAAGAACCAGAAAACCATTTATTAGGAATAAGCCAGACACTGTCTTAGGCGGTGATAAAGTGAATTCTTATATTGGGCCCGCAAAACAGAGGCCGCCCCAGTGGCTCAGCCCACATAGCAAATCTAAACCTAGGTCACCCTGCACTTACAGGAAGCACCTCATTGGCAAGGAAACCTAATATGAATCACAGTCTTCTAACTCAGCTTCAGCTAGCTTCCCTTACCGTAGAAAATAGAAGTTTATACATTTTATTTCATTTAAACCTCACTACTTACTAAGTGGGTATCACTTCACAGATGGCAAAATTGAATTTCCAGACGATTAGTCTCAGGCTTTTTACTACACTACAGGAAATTTCGAAAATGTATGACAAAGAAAGGGGTCTTTTGAGTCCAGATTTCGGAAGGACAAGTAAGGGGCCACGGAGGGGGCTGGCAGAGGTAGGCTGCTCTTTCCAGCTTCTTCCAGCTGTGAGCCTCGGTGACTTCACATTTTAGGCTCATCTTTGCCAAGCTGCAGAATCAGTTCGGACACCTGTGGGCGGCATGTTAATGGTTATGTGGCTTAGGATACGCTACCCCCAAATCTGGCACCTCAGCATCTGAATATTTTAAGCTGAAGGAATTTGAGAAAAGGCAGGCATCGGAAGGACTGTCTGATCATTCCTTGAAGCAGTTCAGAGAACCCTGTGAGAGGTACCCTCCTTCTACGTGGAGGGAAGGAGCATCCTTATCTCTGAAGGTAGAGAGGTACTGAGAAGAACTGAAGGAATGGGCCTAGCTAGGCTTCCCCGGGTTTACTACCCTTAGCTTTTATATATCCCTCTGTCCTATCACATTTTTCTATGACTTTCAGTTCTTAAACTGAGCATAAAAATACTCAGGTGTAATGGCTCCTTCAGGTCTTCATTTCATTATGCAGGCTCCTATATCACATAAAACTCGTATTACATAAATTTAGATGCTTTTCTTTTTGATAATCTGCCTTTTGTTACAGGGGTCCCAGCTGAAAACCTTGAAGGATAGAAGGAAGAGAATATATTTTTCCTCCTCTGTGATGGCTCACACCCTCTGGAAGATGAGCTCTAGAGTTCTCAACTGCCTGCCATATGCTTGATCGCGGGTGTGACGTCAGAGCCAGAGCCTTCCTGACGCCCTACCCCTGGCCTCCCCCTGTCTGTAATTCATTGGCCAGTTCCATTCAGTTTCCTTGTTAGCATGCTGTTTTCCTCCCTGGGACTGTAGGCCGCTCTGTTCTCTGTTTCTTGCTTTCCAAAAGGTGGGATTATAATACATTCAATTAAAGATGTATGTGAGGCTTAGAGAGGGGAGGACTGCTTTAGAGAACATTAGCTACTCAAATAGAATGTAGAGCCATTCCCTTAGAAAATGCCGAATATTGGGGTGCCTGGGTGGCTCAGTCAGTTAAGTGTCCAATTCTTTAAGATTTTTATTTATTTGAGAGAGAGTGAGTGAGTGAGAGAGAGAACACAAGCTGGGGGGGTGTGGAGAGGCAGAGGGAGAGGGAGAAACAGACTCCCCGTTGAGCAGGGAGCCCAGTGCAGGGCTCGATCCCAGGACCCTGGGACCATGACCTGAGCTGAAGGCAGACACTTAACTGACTGAGCCACCCAGGTGCCCCAGTGTCCAATTCTTGATTTCGGCTCAGGTTATGATCTCAGAGTTGTGAGATGGAGCCCCGCATCGGGATCCACGCTAGGTGTGGAGCCTGTTTAAGATTCTCTCTCCCTCTCCCTCTGCTCCAACCCCCACTACCTCTCTCTCTCTAAAAAAAAAAAAAGAAAGAAAGAAAGAAAAGAAAACAACAACAGTGAATATAGTAACAAGAGGAGGTCACTTCACTATTAGTACATAGATAAACCCTTAGTGGGATTCACTGGTGCTACGGTCCCATGATAACTGGATGCACTTTTTAAATGACCCTCTAGTGTAACCTAATTCTTCCTTCTGTGTAGAAAATTCCTTGAAACCTTCTTTTATATCTGTTTTAAATAGCATCTTTATTCTTTTCCTTTTTCATTTTTGGTCTTTCAGAAAATAAACTCAGAATGTTTCAAGAGCATTAGAATTTTTCCCCCCATGTTAAAGTTAGAGAACTGAGATAGAATTGTCACTGAATAGAGGCAGGCAGGCTACTAACATATGTTCCAGAATTTGGCCCTCAGGTTTGGAGTTTCAGAAATGGGAATTGTGTGGTACTCGGAGTCAGCCTTAAATGTAACCTAACCATACTCATAAGAGGCTGGTTTATCATCAGAGTCAGAATTTGTGTACCGTGAGGTACAGGAAGACCAGAATATCTGTTGTATCTGATACTGCATTTTCTCCCTTACAGAAAAGCTGTGGTTTTTGTGGAAAAGCCAGAAAAATAAGTAAGAAAAAGCTAGATGAACTCACTGGCTGGCCTCCTTTCCCTCTAGATCCCTTGAATATTAACTTCCTTAATAGAACCTGTTAAAGGATAATTTTTAACAGTGGTAAACTCATGACTCTCATACAAATGGAAAATGAACACATGAAATATTTGATGTAGCTCATTAATTAAGTGAGGGCCCCAGGAAGATGCTATGACCAGTTCAAAGTACAGTTTATATGAAGTAAAGAAGTGTTGAAATGAATTTACAAATGGATACAAAACTGGGTTTTCCCATGGGGTGTGGTTGAGGGAGTTGATTGAACTACCACCAGACAATTTATTTGCACGTCTTGGGCAAGACTTATTTTACATTGCTATTACCTACAATTTATAGAGTCGTAAAACAGCTCAAAGGGAATGAAAGGTTAGAAGCAGCCCACAAGACTGTGCTCTACACAATCCATAGTTTTTACTTTGGAGATACCTAGTAACCTTTTTTGCTTATTTCAGATTTTCTTATAAACTTGTCTGACCTCTTCTTCTTGCAGACAGTCATTATCTTGAAGATCAATTGTAGAACTGATTTCTCCCGGCCTTGAGACACCTTTCTTCCCTCCCTTCTCCACTGGCCAATTAAGAGTCCTTAGCAATATACCCTAAGGAAGTAGCTTTTAGTATTTAAAGCACCCCTCAATTGGCCTTTTGTGCCATTAAAAATCAGCACTTAATACATTTGATTCCCAAACCTGGTTGATCAGAATCATCTTGGATTTTCAGGAATATAGACATCCAGGTCCATCTCTGGATTTTCTGATCCAGGTTCTTGAGGATTGGTTCTTGAGGGACATACATGTCTTTAACAAAAGCTCATGTTAGGAGTCTGTGGATATACTCTGGCTTAGAGACCAAGGGCCCTGAAAGGAAAAAATGCCAGCCTTGATTTGGGGGGTAGGGGATTTGGGCCAGAGGAATATTTGAAGTGAAAGTGGCAGGACCTAGTGACCAAGGACTATTGTAGTGGACGGTGGGGGAGGAGGAGGAATTTTCATGAGTTGAGGATAGCTTCCAGTCACTGAGCAACTTGGATGGTGGTAAGGCTCATTATCATCTTTATAATCTTTAAATCATTAGACACTCACGTTAGTATAGCTTTTCTCTCTACCAGCATTTACCATTACTTTAGAAAGTTGCATTTTGTGATAGAATGTAATTCTCTATATTGCCTATATAGTATTTTATACCAAAAACCAATGAAAATAAAAGTTACGGTTGGTAGTGATGGGGTTTTGGAATATAGGTGAGGTTCAGTGAGATGAGGTCCGGAGCCGACAACCAAGAAAGAATTCTTGAGACGTCTTTGGTGCAAAATGGTGGTTTTATTAAAACACAGGGACAGGACCCATGGGCAGAAAAAGCTCCTGCACCGGGGTCATGAGGGATGGCTGATTATATACTTGGGAGTTGGGGGAGGTAAGGAAGAGGGAGGTTTTCAAAAGGATTTTCATATGTTAAAGAAGACTCCCAGGATACCAGAGGCCTTGCCATTGTCAAGGTTGTTTTCCTTCTAGCAAGTTATTAACATGAAGATAGTTGGGAGCTTCCTGGAGGAACATTACACTCTGCCCGCTTCAAGTATCTGTCAATGGGCTGCAGGTTATAAGGACATTTAATTGTATCTACATTTCCTTCTGGAAGCTAGGTTATTGATAGAAATGCTTTGTTCTTACAAATTGCTAAGACATTTGTAAACTGAGGGAGAGTCATGTTTTGCAGGATTGTGTTCTCTGTAAGTTAACTATTTGTTTTTCCTTTCCTTAGCTTTAGGGCATCCAGGAGTGCCTGAGGAATGTCACATATATCCCATCTTGGGGGGCTTGTGGGGTGTTGGCTTCTGCTTTGTCCTCAGCTTGCCTTCTGTTCCCTCATCAGTAGGTTTTTTGTTTGTTTGTTTGAAGTAGGCTCCATGCCCAGCATAGAGCCCAAGCATGGCTTGAACTCACAACCCTGAGCTGAGATCAAGACCTGAACTGAGATCAAGAGTCAGACACTTAACTGACTGAGCTATCCAGGCACCCCTGGTTGGTAGTTTCAAACTCCATTAAATTTAATTTAATGGGCATTAAAAACATGCAAAAAGGGGTGCCTGGCTGGGCTTAGCCAGTGGAGCATGTGACTCTTGATCTCAGGGTCGAGAGTTCAGGCCCCATGTTGGGCCTAGAGCTTACTTTAAAAAAAAAAAGAGAGAGATTATGAAAAAATCATGCCAAAAAAAAAAAAAAATCAAAATGTAGTTTGTGTCCTGAAAAGAAATCTTAAATGGAAATCCCAAACTATTATTTCAGGTTGTATTTGTGATATTGTAATGTTGGGGAGGAAAAAGTTTTCCTCGACCCTCTGGGGTCCCTGGCTGGGTCTGAAAATTAAACTGACAAAGAGATTAACAGGAGGAAAGCATAGCCAAATGTATTTAATGTAAGCTATATGTGATTCGGGAGCTCTCAGAAGGAAGTGAAGACCCAAAGAAATTAGACCTGAGTATTAAACGAGGGGCACCGAGGAGTTAGCAAGACCTGTTTGTTCACATTCTTCTCCCTTTGTCTTCAGAGATAAGGATACTCCTTTCTTTTGGGTATAGGGAGGCCCCCACTCACTTGAGGGTTTTATGACCTGGTTTAGAGCAGAATGGGGTGGGGAGGGCCAAGAGTGACCCTCTTGTTTCTGTTGTCTTCTCAAACTCCTTTATCTTCAATGCCAAGATGCCATGTTTTAGGGTAGTGTGTTCTGATCCCATCAGTAATTTATGGTAAGAAATATACATTTGGTCTTTGTCCAGTTTCTGGCACAGAGCTCCTAAAGTCCTAGTAATTTCCTAAGCCACAGAATGATAAATGCCTTTTGTTATTCATAACAAGTCCCTTTCAAGCATGCCTGAGTTTGCTAATGAGGTTAACTTTTGAAAAGCCCCAGGTGTTCTAAGGATGGGGGCTGGCAGTCTAGGGAACCTATCTTGATTTGAGGTTTCAATTTTCAGCCCCTTCCCTCCGGGGAGGGAAAAGGGGCTGGAGGTTGAATCAATCACAAACAGCCATTGATTTAACCAGTTGTGCTGTGTAATGAAGCCCCCGTAAAACCCCAAAGGACGGGGTTCAGAGAGCATCCATGATGAACAAGAAGCATCCGTACGTCAAAGGGTGACACACCCCAAACTCCATGAGAACAGAAGCTCTTGTGCTCGGGACCCTTCTGGACTGACCCCTATGTATCTCTTCATCTGGCTGTTACTTATGTCCTTGAATATCCTCTGTAATAAACCAGTAATCTAGAAAAACTGAATTCTGTTCTGTGAGCTCCTCTAGCAAATTAATGGAAACCAAGGAGTCATGGAGACCTCCAGTCAGTCAGAATGAATTGTAGGACATTCAGCCAGTGCACAGAATTGCTCGCTGTGTGGAAAACCCACACATTTGGTGTCAGAAGTGAAGTGGTGGTGTTGCAGAGTAGCGAGTGAAGGAGACCCAGGAGTGTGTTTTTCTTTACAGTATTTCTTTAAACAGTTTCCATAAGTGAAGTAGACACGCTTTGTTCTCAACACAAGTACTTTCTTTTTTTTTTTAAGATTTTATTTATTTGAGAGAGTGAGAGAGCAGGAGCTGGGGGAGGGGCAGAGGGAGAGGGAGACGCAGACTCCCTGCTGAGCAGGGAGCCTGATGACGCGGAGCTCAATCCCAGGACCCTGGGATCATGACCTGAGCCGAAGGCAGATGCTTAACCAACTGAGCCACCCAGGCGCCCTCAACACAAGTACTTTCTATAAACGATATAAAAGGCCTTAATTGACATATGCTCTGTCTCATAGGGGAAAAAAATCACCTCAGCAAAAAGTAATTGATGATGCCACAGGCAGCGCTGTTGGAGGTTCAAGTTCTCAAATGATGGGGCATCATTCAACAAATTCAAGAAACCCTAATCCATCAGTGTTGAAAAGGAACAACATGCACAGAAAATAGCAGGTGTGTTAGCCTTTTCAGCAGATGGGGTGTGCATCCCAGAATGGGCCCAGCATATTACACATATTACAGCACTGATTATTATACTGTTGGGGAATAATATGTCAATATGGAGATGCTCCCTTGTGGAGCATTTAGGATTTCCTGTCATTCCCCTTTCTTTTCCTTCCTCCAGTTTTCCTTTCCAGCTGGTGTGTGCATGTTTGCGTGCGCACGCGTGCGCGCGTGTGTGTTGCCAGGGACCATTTGGATTTTAAAGGCTGAAAAGTAAGTCAAGTTCTTTTTTCCCAGGGGTTGACCAGTTACCAGCCACTTCCTTCTTCTGGCTGTCATTGCCTTCAGTCTGTCATTGGCAAGGCCACACATTGCTACCAAAGAGGACCTGAGAAGCAGTCTGAAACTGAGATGCACTGATCCATATCAAGGAATTGTTAAAGACCATGGCCAGTTACCAGTTTTCTGGCACAATTTTCTAGGCATTTTTATGGCTTTAAGCATGGTTAAAAATTTTGATGTCCACATAGATACTTGAGGATTTAAATCTCCTATAATACAAAGATGGATGTGCCCTTTTTTTTCAGATGTATTTTGCCTTTATTCTGTAGTCTAATCCTGCAATTTACTCTTGCTAAAGCTCTGCCTTGTGCATGTCATCCGCTCAGCACCAGATGCACATCTTGATCATAGCATTCATCACAGAGTAGTGAAGCATATTAAATTCATGTGTGTGTATATATCTGCTCCCTCTTTGGAGGTACTTCCTATTCTATTCATTTTCATATCTGCACTGTCTAGCACAATGTTCAATACATATTTGAGTTAAATTTAATTTATTCCCTATTGCCTGAAGGGATGAAGTCCAAACTCTTTAGCCTGATAATCAAAACCTTATTTAACTTCTCACCTTACTGTCCTTTGATTACCTACTTATAACCAGTATGTGGAACAAGAAGGACTTAGGGGGTGGAATCTTAAAGCAACTTTAGTTTTGCTTCCTTTATCCCTCTAAATCCACTCTGTAGAGTTGTGTTTTACTGTTATCTAGAGACTCTTTGATAATACAAATCCCTATGGTCATTTCAGGTTGCACAATACAATCTGAATCCGGTAATTCAAATGTCTGGTGCCATCAGACTTGTGCCTGAGCTTAAACCTCCTGCGGCCACAGGCTGTGCTTGACTGGCTTCTCCTGTCTTCTCCTCTGAAGTTTCTCTTCCCCTCTCAGATTGTGAGCCATGGTTTCTGATTCCTCCAGAGTGGAAAAGGAGACAGAACAGGGGTAGGCAAGAAAACGTTGTGTGTGTGCAAGCAACTTATTTATTCAGAGTGTAGTACTGTCTACTTTGTAAGACTTGAGAAAGAACCAAATGGGATAAATATACAGTTAATACTAAAGATGATTCAGATACTTAGGCAGAATTTCCCTTTTAACCCTTTCACAAGTATTTTATTTTATTTATTTTTTTTTATTTTTTATTTTTTTAATTTTTATTTATTTGACAGAGAGACAGAGAGAGAAGGAACACAAGCAGAGGGAGAGGGAGAGGGAGAAGCAGGCTTCCCGCAGAGCAGGGAGCCCGATGTGGGGCTCAATCCCAGGACCCCGGGATCATGACCTGAGCCGAAGGCAGACGCTTAACGACTGAGCCACCCAGGCGCCCCTTTTCTTTCTTTTTTTTTTTTTTTTTTAATTTTTATTTATTCCTTTCACAAGTATTTTAAGAAGTCAAAATTGGTGAGTAGAATAAATACAAAAGGAAGAATTTTGTGTACTGACAAGAAGACTGTCCACCTCGCACCAATGATGGTTCAGCCTATAGCAAGGCGCTTCTAGTCTTCCTGTAGACCTGGGTGGGGGGTGGTGGTTTAGAGTTGTTAATGTCCCCAAGTTACAATTACCTTGCTCTTTCCAGGCTTTTCAGCACATCTGTGTGTTTCCCCAGTAAGTCCTATAGTTGTTCCATATTGCAACTAAAACTCATCTCTGGATCAGGAATCTGTTCGCTACATTTAAGGTCACCAAATATGCAAGTCTGTACATCTTATGAAGTTGACTGGTCTTTATCTGCTATTCTAAATGCCAAGAACTGTCAGCTAGGAGGGAGAGCTCAGCCTGTGCTGAAAGACACAATGATATATTTGTATGTAACATCTACAGAACAACTTTCAGTATTTCAGGAAACTTCTTACTTGACTGGTACTGCCAGACAGGTCTACCTTGGTGTCCTCTCTAGGCAGAGATATAAAGTTGATTTTTTTTTTCTTTTTCTTTTTTCCTTTCTCTCTCTCTCTCTCTCTTTTTTTTTTTGTATCTTGAACAATTTCATATGTCCTTGTTATTCATTTCTTAGCCCTGACAAATCTGGAAATACCTCCAGCTTCTCCCTGCTAAGTCTGTTTGCCCCTCCCAGTGGTCCTCTTACACAGGATTAAAGCCACGCCATGGCTGCTCACCCTCATACAGTCGCTGACATCTAGTCCCTGGGAAGCACTTCTGCATTTTCCTTCCTGACAGACACTAAGAGTTCAGATCCATCCCAGTGACCCCCTCCAGCACGCAGCACTTTCAGAGAAGCTAGCCAGCTCACCTTTCACGCTTCAGAGTTTTCAAGTGTGAGTCAAACACTCAAACTGGAGGGCACTCATCTTAATTCCCCCGAGGACTCCTTTGGATGATCTTTTCCCCCAGGCATCCCTCCACATTTCACTCCTGATTTGCCTGGTCCAGGCAGGAGAAAGAAAGCACACGGACAATATGAACAGAGTATCACTGTGAAACATTTCACAGAAGTTGTTAGCTAGATAAACAGGTGTTAATGACTGAAGAGATAAGAGGTGGACCCTGGGAGGTAGCAGAGGTAGCCATCGGCTAAAAGCTACCACCATCTCTATGGCTGAGGGATCAGAGGGAAGAGGTTGCCGTTATTAGAATTCAGAAGCTAAGAGAGGGAGCCTCACAAAGCTGGTGTCTCTGCCACCCATACTTCTGGGGAGGGCCAGTGTTCAGCCACAGGATCAAACTGCTGCTGCAGTGAGGAGGGGTTCCTGAGGCGCCCCTAGGGAACCGCATGCCCATGGCCGACCCTTAGGAGAGCAAACCCGTCCTCATCTTCTGCCTCCAGGCTTCTGGGCGCTCTCTAGTGCCCCTATGGAAAGAGCCTATCAGGAGGAGGCTGGCAAAGCAGAAACAGACCCAGAGATCCAGTATCACAGAGCAGAGGATGGAAGAGTGGGTTTTCAGCTGGATGACAGAGACTTTCCTGGCACAGCACCTCTTGGGGTGGGGCTGGACTCATAGCATGTCAACAGCACATTGTCTTCAACAGTCCTTGAAACCCCTCTCATGAGGCTTGTGGTCCCCCCACCATTCCCCCTGGAGGGGCCAGGGTTCCCGGTAGAGTTTCTGCCCCCCGCCCCCCCCACCCCCCCGCCATAGTCTGTGTGGGTGGCTGGGTTAAGGATCAGGTAGCTGGTTTTTGGACACCTCTTTTAAAAATTTCTCTTATGCCCAAACACTTTCATTTTAAATATGATCTCTACTGTTTCTTATTACCCTGTTCTATAGCTTTAACTGCCTCCAGCTGCCTCGGTTTCTTCATTATCTACCCCCTCCTCGCCCCTCCCGCCTCCACCATTACCACCACTAATAAGCAGAATGTGTGTCAGTGTTCTTTCTTGCCTTATCTTCCTTATTTTTTATTTATCTAATTTCTTTCAATACCCGTACTGGGGTTGGTGAGATAACAGAAAGGATAGAATTATTAAGTTGGACATAAATCAGAGATTTCAATAATTTCTTTTCCTTTTCTTTTGTTTTTCTTTCTTTCTTTTTTTGGTAGATCTCATTAATTTCTAAGATACAAATTGTGAGGCTTGGAGAGGGCTGGAGCCACCAGTCACTGCATGTCCTCTTGTGTAGGATGCACTGTGTGAGACACTGTATGCTGCTAATTGATTATACAGCAGGAAGCTGTCTTGGACACAGAACATGTATACTTAGTTACATGGCTTAGATGACATTTCCATGCCCTGTAAGTCCATAGAGTCCAGGCCTGTTTGCCATAAAGCATCCTAGACAGATCAGGTATACCTTGCTAAAAGAATTCTATAAATAAGAAATCTCTAACCAGCCATTAATTTGCCAGGAAGTCTGTCAGTAGCATGTTTTCACAAGGATTTATCCAGGTAAACTTTCTTTCAAGAAAGACAATGGAATGCAGGACTGCAACCATTTCCTTTCCAAGGAACATTTCCTGTCCAGCAAGTAAGATGGAACTGAATGCTAAATATGTTGATTGAAGACGAGTGGAACAGAAGGAGCAGAGATGCATGGACAAGCTCATTTGTGTTGGATCTGACCGGTGTTTTCCTTAAGAAGGTAGGGGGAGTCTAGGCCAAAATTGGTAAGCCTCAAGCAAGGAACTGGAGGGAAACTGGTGACTCCTTTTTTTTTTTTTAAAGATTTTATTTATTTATTTGTCAGAGAGAGAGAGCGAGCATGAGAGTCGGGCAGAGGGAGGAGCAGGCTCCCTGCTGAGCAGGGAGCCTGATGTGGGGCTCGATCTCAGGACCCTGGGATCATGACCTGAACCAAAGGCAGACACTTAACTGACTGAGCCACCCAGGCATCCCAAAGCTGGTGACTCTTTTTTTTCTTTTTTAAAGATTTTATTTATTAGAGAGTGAGCGAAATAGTGAGAGAGAGAGAGAACTGTTGGTGGGAGGAGCAGAGGGAGAGGGAGAAGCAGGCTCCCAGCTGAGCAGGGAGCCCAATGTGAGGCTAGATCCCGGGACTCCGGGATCATGACCTGAACCAAAGGCAGACAGTTAACCGACTGAGCCACCCAGGCGCCCCTCAAAGCTGGTGACTCTTAACAGAAGTCAGCAGATACATTGTAAGGGAGGTTTGAGGGTAGGGAATGGTAGGAGGCAGAACCAGCTTTAAGCTCCAGACTGCAAAGAGGAAATAAGTCCCTCGGGATCATGTAGTCCAACCCTTCTTTTTAAAGACAAATAGACTACACTGATTTGCCCCCAGGTTGTTCCAAGTTTGTTAGATGTGCTATGGGAGATCTCCTACGAGGTGTTTCCCAAATTTGGCTGGTCTTAAGATTCGCCTAGGAGATGGGGGAAGCTTTTAAAAAATGTGAAATCCTGGCTCCCACCTCAGACGTACTTGGATCAGAATTTTGGGGGTGGGGCTGGAATTCAGGATTTTTAAGATGCTCCCAAAGAATGCTCTAATGATCTTGGTGGTTTGAGGACCACTTCCCTGTACTACAGATCAAACACAGTATGACTGGGATGCCTGGGTGGCTCAGTCAGTGAACCGTCTGCCTTTGGCTCAGGTCATGATCCCAGGGTCCTGGGATCTAGTCCCGTGTCCGGCTCCCTGCTTAGCGGGGAGCCTGCTTCTCTCTCTCCCTCTGTCCCTTTCCCCCGTTTATGCTCTGTCTCAAATAAATAAAATATTTTTTAAAAACACAGTAGGACTTCCCATGTTGTCCTGTTTGGGGACTATAACACCTAGTCAGTAAGACTCTAGGCCCTTTGGGAGAACCAGCCTTTCCCTCAGAGTCCTGATATCCTGTGAAATGTGTGGTCCATACCATTTGGCACTAGGCAATTACTACTGCAGATAGTTATTTTTCTATTTATAATTACTCTTGTACTAGTCTTCCATTGCTGCTGTGACAAATTACCATGAACCTAGTGGTTTTGAGAATGCAAATTATCATCTTTTTTTTTTTTTTAAGATTTTATTTATTTATTTGACAGAGAGAGACACAGCGAGAGAGGGAACACAAGCAGGGGGAGTGGGAGAGGGAGAAGCAGGCTTCCCGCCGAGCAGGGAGCCCGATGTGGGGCTCGATCCCAGGACCCTGGGATCATGACCTGAGCCGAAGGCAGACGCTTAACGGCTGAGCCACCCAGACGCCCTGCAAATTTATCATCTTACAATTCTGGAGGTCAGAAATCAGAAATGGTTCTCACAAGGCTAAAAATCAAAGTGTTGGTAGGGCTTTATTCCATTCTGGACGCTCGAGGAGAGAATTTATCTCCTTGTCCTTTCTGGCTTCTAATGGGCAACCCATATTCCTTGGCTGAGTCTGCCTCCCTCCATCCTCAAAGCTAGCAACAGCAGGCTAAGTCTGTGTCACCCTACCATTTCTTTAGTTCTTCTCTGCCTCCCCGTTCCACAAGTAGGGACTACAACTACAGTAGTCCCTCCTTACCAGTGGTTTCACTTTCTACGGTTTCAGTTACCTGTGGTCAACAGCAGTCTGGAAGCAGATGCTCCTCCTCCTAACACATCATCAGCAGGTCAGTAGTAGCCTAAGGCTGTGTCTCGCAATGCCCACGTCATTCATCTCACTTCATCTTATCACATAGGCATTTTGATCATCTTACGTCACAAGAAGATTGAGTACTATACGAGAAGATATTTTAAGAGACCACATTCACGTAACTTTTATTACAGTATATTGTTGTAATTTTATTGTATTATTAGTTGTTAATCTTTTAGTGTGCCTAATTTATAAGCTAAACTACTATAGGTATATATGTATAGGAAAAAAACATAGTATATACAGATCTTCCTTAGCTTGTGATGGCATTATGTCCTGATAAACCCATCGTATGTTGAAGATATCAAAAGCTGAAACTCATTTTTTAAAAGATATATTTACCGGGTGCCTGGGTGGCTCAGTCGTTAAGCGTCTGCCTTCGGCTCAGGTCATGATCCCAGGGTCCTGGGATCGAGTCCCACATCGGGCTCCCGGCTCAGCGGGAAGCCTGCTTCTCCCTCTCCCACTCCCCCTGCTTGTGTTCCCTCTCTCGCTGTCTCTCTCTCTGTCAAATAAATAAATAAAATCTTAAAAAAAATAAAAGATTTACTTATTTGAGAGAGTGCTTATGAGTGGGTTGAAGGGCAGAGGGAGAGAAACTCAAGCAGACTCCCCACTCAGCACGGAGCCCGATGTGGGGCTCAGTCCCATGACCCATGAGAGCATGACCTGGCCCAAAATCACAAGTTGGACGCTTAACCTACTGAGCCGCCCAGGTGCCCCTTGAAATGCATTTAGTACACTGAACCTACCAGACATCATAGCCTAGTTTGGTCTACCTTAAATATGCTCAGAACACATACATTAGCCTGTAGTTGGGCAAAGTCTTCTGACACAAAGCCTATTTTATAATAGTATTGCCTATCTCGTGTAATTTACTGAATATTGTGCCGAAAGTGACAAACAGATGGTTCTCTGGGGACAGAACGGTTGTCAGTGTATGGGTTGTTGACCCTTGTGATCGCATGGTTGACAGAGCTGCGGCTCGCTGCCGCTGCCCAGCATCAGGAGAGAGGATCATACTGCATTTTGCTACCCCGGGAAAAGATCCAAATTCAAAATTCCAAGTACCGTTTCTACCAAATGAATATTGCTTTCGTACCATCGTAAAGTCGAAAAATCGTAAAATTGGAAGCTGGGAACCATCTGTACAGGGTTTTCAGTCCTATCGTGGTTTCAGGCATCCACCAGTGGTCAGAGTGCATCCTCCATGGATAACGGGTGCTACTGTGTTGTGACTATATGGGGCTCACCTGGAAAACCCAGGCCACTCTCCCGTTGTAAAGTAAGCTGATAAGTGCCCTTCAACCTTAATTCCTTTGCCATGTAATATAACATCCTCGCAGCCTCTGGGGATTAGGGTGTGCACATCGTTGGGGAGGGAGGGCATTATTCTGCCTACGTCATGTCCTGTTTTCCAAATTAGATTCCTAAGAGGACAGGACCACATGTTATTTTAACTAGAAGGGTGTTTTGCCAAAGTAATCATTCAATAATTAATGGTTGAATGGTTGGATGAATTTGCACTAAATGAATGAAAGTGACTCCATTTCCAAGTTTTAGTTCTCTGAAGAGGATTCCTTCACATTACTTACTTCATACACCAGAATAATTTCATGAAGTACATTGTAATCAGGAATAGAACTCATCGGGGCACCTGAGTGGCTCAGTCGTTAAGCGTCTGCCTTCGTCTCAGGTCATGATCCCGGGGTCCCGGGATTGAGCCCCACATTGGGCTCCCTGCTCGGCGGGAGGCCTGCTCCTTCTCCCACTCCCCCTGCTTGTGTTCCCTCTCTCGCTGTGTCTCTCTCTGTCAAATAAATAAATAAAATCTTAAAAAAAAAAAAGGAATAGAACTCATCGTTTCGCTGTAACTCATCTCAGTGTCCAAAAAGATATTCTTTCTGCTTATTTAAATCAATATACATGCTCCCGGAGCTATTGCCGTTTCTCCAGGATCACATGCTCCTCTCACTATCGGTTGTAAATGTTGCACTCCTTCCAAAGTCCCTGGAGTGTCTGGCAGGATGAGTCCAGCAAGATCATCTTCCTGTTTAGTCACTGTTGTTGGAAGCAGAAATCAGCATTCTTTTGTCAGTAATACATCATTCCTGTCTGTTGCTTTCCACCCTCTCAGCATCTTAAATTTAAAAAAAAAAAAATCAAGGGACGCCTGGGTGGCTCAGTTGGTTAAGCGACTGTCTTTGGCTCAGGTCATGATCCTGGAGTCCTGGGATCGAGTCCCGCATCGGGCTCCCTGCTGAGCAGGGAGTCTGCTTCTCCCTCTGACCCTCCCCTATCTCATGTGCGTGCTCTCTCTCACTCACTCTCTCTCTCAAATAAATAAAATCTAAAAAAAAAAAAAAAAAAAAAAAAATCAAACAATACATGAATACAAAAGAAAATGGTATTGGCTGTTTTCACCCCAGTATGAAGCCTGAATAGTGTCTTGATTTGTTATTTAGAAGCAACCTTCTTATGTTCTAAGTCAAAAAGTTCTTTCCTTTCTAAAAAGGGGGAAATAATAGTTTTCTGATATCTCCCACAATATTGTCATACTTCCTGAACTCCATATTTTAAAATTTAATGAATCAATCAGGGAGCATTTTTTTAAGCACTGTGCTTGATAAAAAGACCTCTAAGACACAAACCTCACCTGAAAGCGGCTTAAAATCTAGTGGAAATATATACAAAGTTGGAAGAAAAGAAGTTTCTGTACAAAGAGTAGAATTAACTGGACCTTTTCTGTGCTATGGAAATATTTGCATCTAATAATCATAATGCTATTTTAGCTGTAATAGCCTCAGTTTGCCATGCAGGGAGTTGAAAAAAGAGCACGGATATGTAACAATCATGTATGATTTCAAAATATTTTCACTGAGACTTAATTTTCTTACCAATCTAGTACTTTTCTAAAGCAAAATCAGTAAGTAAAACCAACTAAGTTGAATTTCACTTTCTCCTGTTTAACCTTTTCTGTAATGCCAAGTGACAATTCCTTTGATTCACACAGACTCTCACTTCGATCCCAAATCCTCCTGAATGCTTCATCTCTTAAATCTCCAGTTTCACTTAGTTTTAAGTGTCCAACTTGTATGAATGCAGCTGATTTTTTTTCAAGTAGGCTAGATTAAACATTCTAAGTGGCCACACTTACTTGGATTACACTGGAGGATCCTCTTCTAATGATCATCATTTCAGTCCCTACTTCCCCAGCCATCAGCAAGTAAATGGCTTGGGTGGATTTTTCTTTTTAAAGATTTTATTTATTTATTTATTTATTTATTTATTTATAAAGATTTTATTTATTTATTTGAGAGAGAGAATGAGATAGAGCGTGAGAGGGGGGAGGGTCAGAGGGAGAAGCATACTCCCCGCTGAGCAGGGAGCCCAATGCGGGACTCGATCCAGGGACTCCAGGATCATGACCTGAGCCGAAGGCAGTCGCTTAACCAACTGAGCCACCCAGGTGCCCAAAGATTTTATTTATTTTTAAGTAATCTCTGTACCCAACGTGGGGCTCGAACTCACAACCCCGAGATCCAGAGTCACATGTTCCACTGACTGACCCAGCCAGGTGCCCCTTGGGTCTGAGTTTTAATCTCTTATCTGGGTTTCTTTTTTTCTTTCCTTTTTTTTTTTTTTTTTTAAGATTTTATTTATTTGAGAGAGAGTGAGAGAGCATGAGCAGGGGGAGAGGCAGAGGGAGAGGGAGAAGCAGACTCCTCTAAGCAGGGAGCCCGATGTGGGACTCCATCCCAGGACCCTGGGATCATGACCTGAGCTGAAGTCAGACGCTTAACCGACTGAGCCATCCAGGCACCCCTACCTGGGTTTCTTTTATGCTTTTCATGGCAAGAGGTAACAGCAATAAAAAATATTTTAAAAATTAAAAAAGAACGTTATTGCCCTCCTGGAGTTGAAACTGCAAAGACTTTAGATGTAAAGATATCTTATCGATGTTGGGGCTTCTCCCCATTTCATTGCCTCCAGAAATTGGAGACACTGCCTCTCCCGCCCATTACTACTGAAAATGTACAAAGTAACGAACTGCATTGCCTGGACAGCGCTGTTACACGTTGGTGTGCTGTGAGACCCTGACAGAGGCATTTTTGGCAAGTTTAACTTGAGAGTCATAATTTACTGCCTCAGTTAGAACTGTGCCTTCCAGGTTCCTGCTCGAAAAGCAATAAGCTTTTGAATTTGTAAATTTTCAATGCCTTGAGCTCTTACCCTAGGCCCTGATCATTTGCATTTTTCAATGAACACCTGTTCTAACAGACTCAGGAGTGGAGGGCAAGCTCACCAGCTTCCTTCAGTTTAGACCGAGGCTGTCAGAGCCTGGGATACAATGAGAAGTGGCTGTCACCTCGCCAATTGTGGTGGCAGCTGGAGTAGGCTTGTTCCTTGCAGGCGCTACTGTCACTGACTTCCTGGGTTTTCTCCAAGAGGCAGAAATGGAAGATCTGGGGGAAGTGGCCACCATCTAGAGTTCTAGATCCCCTTTTTTCTCTGTTTGACCGCGTAGGTCCACCAATTCTTTCCATTCCATCTTCTCTTGCTCTTCCATTCCTTTCTCTTGTGACCAACTGGGGACCCCGTTACCCCCAACCCCCTTTATTTGAGCCTTGGGTTTAGTTCATGGTAAAAACTACCGTTTTATGCCAGGCACTGTGCTAATATTTCCAACAGCCCAATGAGGAGATGCTAGTATTTTCTTTTTCTAAGATAAGGCACCTGAAGCACAGAGAGGGTGAATAACTTGCCCAGAGTTACACATAGGTAACGGGTGGTAGAGAGGATTCACATCCAGGCAACCTGGCTCCAGCACCCGTGTTCTCAACCAACAAACTACACTGTCACTCAGTTGCTCCACACCATTTCTGCCCCATCCTTCCCAGTCATGGGAGGCAATAAAACCATTTCCTTCTGCCACTTTTAACCGCATGAGACCTGACCAATAGGCCAACCAAAATCCCATTTGCTTTCATTTCAACTTCTTTCTTATTCTCTGGTCAGAGAAAATAAGGAACTGGTGGAAGGTTTGCTTTCAAATATTTAGACTGAGTAAGGTGTTAGTCCCCTCTCCTGTCTATATCACATTCATTCCAATCCAGATATTGTTTGAACTGATGTATACTACCCTCATGAATATTACTATACATGAGAGTTTCATGGAGGTGCTGTTAGCTATTGTTTGGTCGTTATAGGGAAGTATTTTTAAAAGGTAATAGGTGGTGGGGCGCCTGGGTGGCTCAGTTGGTTAAGCGACTGCCTTCGGCTCAGGTCATGATCCTGGAGTCCCTGGATCGAGTCCCACATCGGGCTCCCTACTCGGCAGGGAGCCTGCTTCTGCCTCTGACCCTCCCCCCTCTCATGTGCTCTCTCTTTCTCATTCTCTCTGTCTCAAATAAATAAATAAAATCTTTAAAAAATAAATAAATAAAAGGTAATAGGTGGTCTCGAGGAAGACAAGACAACCATGAGTTTGCTGGCCAGGAGAGAAGGATGACTGTTGGAGGATAGGGATCATCTGTTGTCTCACGAGGAAGTTTAGGATTGTTGAAATGTTTTTTTCTGAAAATTTTATTGATTACCTAAAGCACTTGTTAGTTTCAAACTCACTGTGTTTTAGTCAAAAATGCCTATCATTTATCTCATACTACAATAATTGAAGCAGAGAACTATATCCCAACCAAGAGTCTCCTAGAAGCTGGATCCCATTTTAGGGCAGTTTTAGTGGCCTTGGGATTGTAAAGAAACTTATAACAGGTTGCTGGGGTGGGAAGACAGTGTACGAGACAATTTCAGGCAAGGCTATTATTAAAGCAAAGCTCACAGCCAGGCAGGCCATGATTGGGTGTGAATTTTGGCCTGAAAATCTGGCTCATTGGATCTTATCTCCGATTGTACTGTGCCAGCGAGGACTAGACCGAAAACAGAGGCTATTTCTCATCAACGTTTCTTCTCTGCAACACGACTGCTAAGAGGGGCCTCTTGTCAGCCCTCTCTGGGTGGCAGAGTGCCTTGAAAGTCTTCTTGGGTGACACCTCTAGCACAGCCCCAATCCATTTACTGACATGACAGCAGGCCAAGTTGCTGAACTTTCTCGTCAATATTGATGAATTCAGCTGTGGAGGCACATTGCCAAGAATGCTACCGATGGGGCAGTGCCATCCCAGGGGGGAAATCGCCGGTGGATTTCCATGGGGTTAGGCCTTAGATCTGAAAATAGGGAGCCTTTCATCAATGACTTGGATAATAGACCAAGAGACTCCTAGGTATTAAGATTCCAAATGGCCTTAAAGTAATTGTAGGGGGTTGTCCTGCAGCTTGGAATTGGGTCCAAGTTTACAGTCGCCTTGATGGCATTGATCATCGGGATCAAATAGTTAGGAGCCCAAGGCCATCTTGATATAAACCCACTGATTAAGTGTGAGATGTTGTGGTCTGTGAAAATCTGACTAAATTTGAGATTAGGGAGATGCAGAAAACCTGGAATCTATATGATTTAACAAAACATTGTCTTTGCTATGGAAGAATAGGTAGCAAATATGTTAATTCATTCTTATATCTCTCAAGGTCATTAGTTTAATAGATTAAAAGGGTTGGTTTAACTGCTCCCTGCCTTTATTCCTGCCTCTCTAGTCCCACAAATCTTCACTGGAATATCCAAAGCACAGGTAGTCTCGTTAGAAGTTACAGTCATAAACTGTTGCTAGTCCATTCCTCCTCTACCCTCAGATCCAGGAGCTGTTGGTATTTGGGGGTTTTCTAAGATAGTGTAGCAAAATCAGGGACAGATAGAATTTGTTGTATTTTGGGAAACTTTACTAATTTTGTGATGCCTCCTGGCACCCAAGAGACTGGGCAACTTGGGTCTCTTGCCCAGATCAAAGAGAGATACTTTTCCAAAGATATATCTTATTAAGGCACCCTTTCAACTCAGTAACCTTTGCCCCCTCCTGTCACCATGACAAGCTTCATCCCATAATAAGCAGTGATTATCAAGAGAGGCTAAGGAGGAAAGCTTCTTGTGGTGTCTTCTGCTTCTCTTCCTGGGTCCATCTGGTGATGTTACTTCTCGTAGGCCCTTTGCACTTCGTAGCAGATGATCTCAGCCCTTAGATTTGCATTCCCAAATGGAGCCTGATGCTGCCACACTGTGTGCGACCTTCTTGATCACTGTTTTGTCTCTCCATTGCCTGTACCTCCTGGTCTGGATAAATGCCTAATCACGCTGACTCTATCTAGAAAACAGAAGAGAAGGACTTCATCCTAGTGCTAACTGGCTCTGTTCCAATCACAAAAATTAACTAAGAATGCTCTACGCAAAAGAGCTGGATCACCGCTCTTCATAGATACGAGCTACCAAAGAACCACCAGGGGAGCAGGAAGAGTAGGTGTTTAAGCCAAGTCAGGAATAAAATTTCTGCTGACTGCAAGTCTCTGCCACTTTGGCTGGGTGAAATGATTTTTTCCCGGAAGGTTTCAGTGATTGCCTAAAGCACTTGCTAGTTTTGCTAATGTGGTTTGACCTCATTGAGGCTCTCATCACAAATGCCTGTCATTTATCTCATACTACACATAGCTGAGGCAGAGAATTTATTCCCAGCACCAAGAATCTCATAGAAATTGGATGATCACCCTTTGCTTCAATCCAATTTCATTTGATTGTCCCCTGGTTTAAGCCTCCCCTACAAATAAATACGGTATTGATCTGGTGGTTAGTATGTGTAATTGGCAATTGTTCTTCCCTCTTCCAGATCACTTGTGTGTCTCCCATGGTTTACGATGGCTGAATTTGTCAGAGGTTTTCCCACTGGGCTTTCTCGATTTCTACAGGCTGTGATCTGATCCCCAGGGTTTCTTTATTTCCTGCCTTCCGCAGTCTGTGAGTCACTGATGTGTCTTAGCTGTGGGCTGGCCTGCCATCCATATTCCCAAACCAGAATCTGAGTTGCTACCTTACCTGCACCAGATTTTGTGAGGGTCAGGGAAACATGTTTCCCTTCACTGGCAGCAAAGTTTTTTGAGTATTACATTCCGTGTAACATATTATCTATGGCCTTGCTATTTCATGTATTTGATTGTTGTTTGGTTATTTGTAGAATATGACTCAGGAGTTATCACCATATTATAATTTTATTACTTATGTAGAGAGGCGTGCGTATGTGTGTGTGTGTGTGTTTGTATGTGTAATTTAACGCTGTAAATATCAGCATAGAGAGTGAACTGTTCAATGGCACAGTCTGTATCTCATTAATCATTTATATCTTAGCACCTTGAAGAGTACCAGCTCATAGTTGGAATTCAATAAATGCTTTCATTTTAATGAATAAATAAGTGAATGGATAAAAGAATGAATGACTTTGTACTGTTAGATTTTTCCCCTTGGTTTGTGGCTAGTAACTTAACATTTCGATTGTCTTCCCAACATTCGTTCCACCCTCCCTGATCGGAAACATCAGTAACGCATTTGGTGCAGATTAGGGCCATTCCAGCTTTAGGGATCATTCTTGACTGCTCTAGGCCTGTCGTCCCAGTGTTAGATACCAGAAAGGGCACACTCTTTGAGGTACCACTGAAAACAAAATGAGGAAAAATTCTGGCATAACTAAACATCGACATGTAACAGAACATGTAATGTGTATGTGTAACAAAATACATCAAGATATATTTTACATCAGAGCTCTTACAATATGAAAAATATTTATCTCAGAATGGGTGGAATATGGTGAGTTGGTTCAGAGTGAAGCTCAGAACTTTTGTTTGATAGTTTGGGGAAGAGATGCCCCCTTTTCAAGTACAAATGAGGAAGTAGGTGGCTCTCAGTGTCCCTGGCCACCAACGTGTTATGACTCTGAGGAAGGCTGGCCCCAGATATGGCCTGCGATTGCAATGGCCATGTGGAATGCTGAAAAGAAACTGGGTTCTCGACACTGTCATGTCTTGGGAGTTCTGCAGTTATGTGTATTAGGACATTTGCTTTATCATTTAAGCCAGTCCCAGTTTTGTTTTGTTTTTTTAATTTGGAACCTAAAGCATCCTGAGTCAAGTATGACATTTATTTATTTATTTATTAAAGATTTTATTTATTTGACAGAGAAAGACACAGCAAGAGAGGGAACACAAGCAGGGGGAGTGGGAGAGGGAGAAGCGGGCTTCCCGTGGAGCGGAGAGCCCGATGTGGGGCTCGATCCCGGGACCCTGGGACCATGACCTGAGCCGAAGGCAGACGCTTAACGACTAAGCCACCCAGGCGCCCCAAGTATGACTTTTAATAAAGGATACTGAGCTCAAGAGGACAGACCATACACTGTGCAGCAATTAGAATCATAGGGAAAGAAATCCCAACTGTCACACAGTATAGGATGCGAAAGAAAGAATGGCATGTACGTGGTGCAAAATATCCCTTCTGTGTCCTCACTTTTGCTTGATTCTCAGATCACAACTGGCTCCTGCTCTCGAGTCCATTTGCAGACCTTTTCATGAGAATTCCAGAGGAGTCTTCCAGGGAAGGTACATAAGAAAATAAATTGGAATTGTCCAGCTTGGGGGGAAAAAAAAAACCAAAAGAAGTAGCAGAGAGGCAGGATAGCAAGTGGTTGAAAGCTTAAAGCTAGAGACCGGTCCTGAGTTCAAATCCTGACTCTATCGCTCACTCCTAAGACCTCAGGCACCTTGCTGGCTTCTCCTTGTCTTTTCTCCTCTTCTGACAAATGGGTCTAACGCTTTCCATTGTTAAGAGAATTAAATGAGGCTGATGCATGTAAAGACATAACGAGTGCCTTGCGGATGGTAATTTTTAATATTGGGAAAACTTAGAAATCGTTTTCAATTATATGCCGTAACAGAAGAGATCGTGGTCCAGCGGCCTTAGCCTCATGTGTATGTCAGAATAAATAAAGACAATTTTCAGCCAGTAAAAGCTGCTAGGCCTCAAGATAGATAATAGACAAGTAAGATTCTTTTTTTTTTTTTTTTTAGATTTTATTTATTCATTTATTTGAGAGAGTGAGAGAGAGAGAGAGCACATGAGAGAGGAGAGGGTCAGAGGGAGAAGCAGAATCCCTGCCGAGCAGGGAGCCCGATGCGGGACTCGATCCCGGGACTCCAGGATCATGACCTGAGCCAAAGGCAGTCGCTCAACCAACTGAGCCACCCAGGCGCCCAGACAACTAAGATTCTTAATTGTCTAGATGTAGTCAAATCTTCTCTGGAGTTGTCCCAGCGCAATGTTCTTTTTTTTAAGATTTTATATTTATTTGACAGAGAGAGAGACAGCGAGAGAGGGAACACAAGCAAGGGGAGTGGGAGAGGGAGAAGCAGGCTTCCTGCTGAGCAGGGAGCCCGATGCGGGGCTCGATCCTAGGACCCCAGGATCATGACCTGAGCCGAAGGCAGACACTCAAGGACTGAGCCACCCAGGCGCCCCACCAGCGCAATGTTCTGAAACAGGAGGCTTGATTTTGTCTCCCTCTCACATGGGTTCGTGTCTTTGGGGGTCTTTTCTTCTTTCAGCTGCAGACTTCAGTAGCTTTATTTTTGTCTGGTTGTCCAGTAACCTCCACATCAGTGCCTCCTTTCTAATTCCTACTTCCTCTGTCCTTTTTCCTCCCTTTGTTGAAAGAGACTGCTTCAGAGTCTATTAATCAGGCTCCTTCCCATAGCTATGAATAAAGAAATCATTGTTTGAAAACACTTGGTTTTGCTTAAATGTATTATAAAATGTGATGTTTCCAAGAAAAGGGCTGTGGTCTGAATCCAAGACAAGGGCTCTCTAATTTTGTGGGTACCGCTTAAGGAGGAGGCCAGGTTTAAATTCCTCCCCAGTGTATCAGCAGATCTGGGCTTTGCTGCAGAAAATGTCGACCTTGATGTAGCCAGGACATCACATGGGAGCCTGTTAGAAGTACAAACATCTCAGCACCCCTCCCCCCCCAAACCAGAATCTGCATGTTAACAGGTACCTTGAATGACCATGATGCTGGAGGAGCCCTGCTTTCAGAAACCTAAGTGGACCAGGGGGGGAAGAGACTGTGAGGCAGGCTCCTCCTCCGACTGGAAGAAGGGCTTTGTGTGACTTTATGCTAAGTGTTCATTCTTCGTTTTTTGGTCTTTTTTATTATTCTCCTTTGTCATGAAGAGAGAAAGCTGATTATTTAGTAAGAAAGAAACCACACTGATAGAGACAAGCCCGTGATAACACTAGGGAATGCGCAGTGAAACATGTCTTCTGTCAGAGAAAGCTCAAAAGCTGTGAGGATGGCAGTTAATTAATTCTACCCAAGTCTTGAGGAGATCCAGCAGCAGTTGCAGTGATAGAAGGTGCCTGTGCACCCTGAGATGAAAGGGGGTCGGGGGTCACAGGCCCTCACCACAGCTCAAGGGCGTGGGCACAGAGTCAGGTCCCAGGAGGGGCTGGAAGCTGGGGGTCAGGCTTCAACTAGAGATCTGGAGTGAGTGGTTTCCAGCGAACTCTGCTCAGCCCAGAGTGGAAGAATTTGCAGAGAGAAAAGGTCAGAGTCAAGAGACAGAGCCATGCAAGTTGTGTAGGAAAGAGCAAAGAGAAAGATCGGAGGTTCAAAGCAATAATCAGAAACCAGAAGCGCCTGGGAGTTGAAGAGGTAGGAAAAAAGAAAAGTAGGAGATGTGGGATGTCAGCCCTATGGACAGTTTGCTGTTGGTGAGTGCAGGACACTGAGCCTCGGATGTGCTTCGCCAGGAATCTAAGGTTGTTATGAAGTCGGGGCTCCTGGCTGAGTGAGGAGAGGGGGTCACAAAGAGAGGCAGCTCCTGAGCAGGAGCGGTTGACCCAGGCAGACCTCTGTGCTGTGGGTGGCAGCGGGGCAAGCCTGGGCAGGAAAGATCAAGTCCACGGGGTCAAAGAGTGAGAAAAGTTAATGGAGGAGCCCCGGTTTTTCCACTCTGCCAGACGGAGGAGCAAAGAGTTCCTGCAGGATCATTTGGGGCAGGAAAACAACGGAAGGTCAGCCCGGGTCTAAAAGGCCAGGAGAGTCAGGCAGACAAGGCTGTTGGCCCCAGACTCTGAGGTCTGCCTGTTGGTTCTCTGTTCTCGGGCACGGATGACCCGGAGCATAAATCCCATCACAGAGGATGGCAGGGGCTTGCAGAGAATGAGAGCAAGGTATCTCAAGCCAGTGAAGCTTGTCCTTCGGTTTAGTATTTTCAGTTGCCTACATCTTAATCCAAGAAAATGATAACATTTTGAATAGAGGACAAAGCATGCTCGCAAGAAAATTTGCAGGCATCGCCATCAGACACAGTGGGGCTCTAGAAAATTATCTTTGAGCTTTAGTTTCCGTATCTATAAAGTTGAGAAAATGCGACCTTCGCTGCAGGGTTGTTGGAAAGGCTTAAAGCATGTCAACATTTAACACAGGAAGGCCAGACACATCGCAGGGGCTCGATAAGATGCAGCTAAATAACTAAATAAGGAGGAGGAAGACTTCATACCTGCTGGCTGAGCCTTCTACCTACTAGTGCTCATCATGGACCTCTCACTATTCTTTTTGTATTTGACAGATACTAATTGTTTTTTGTTGTTGTTTTTGGTTTTGTATTCCCTGTATGAAGAAGATGATAGCTTTATTTCTGGTAGGTAATGAAGAGGACCAATGTAATTCTTGATTTCAAATAGAAGTGACAGAGGGAAAGTTGAATTCTACCTAGAAGCTGCCACAGCAGAGCCCTGGGATCAACTGCCATTTACTGTCGGCTTCCCGCTGGTGGGCAGCCCGCCTCGAGGAAAGTCAGGAGTCTCTTAAGTGCTAACCCTGAAAATCTCTGTCAAGGGAGGGCCAACATCTCAGCTTTTATCAATCCAAGAGCTGCTATTTACTTGGTGAATTATTAAGTTACGTCCGCGACGAGCTGCTTTTGAAGTGAGTGGGTGGGTGGGTATAGTTAGGCCATTGCCCTTTCCAGACAAGACATTTGCATTTTAACAGGGATCTTCAGAGAAAAATGCCACCATTCAGAGCAGTGACTCTCACGCTAAGAATTTTTTTAAAGATTTTATTTATTTATTTATTTATTTATCTATCTATTTATTTATTTATTTGACAGAGAGAGACACAGTGAGAGAGGGAGCACAAGCAGGGGGAGTGGGAGAGGGAGAAGCAGGCTTCCCGCCGAGCAGGGAGCCTGATGCGGGGCTCGATCCCAGGACCCTGGGATCATGACCTGAGCCGAAGGCAGACGCTTAACGACGGAGCCACCCAGGCGCCCCTCACGCTAAGAATTCTTAATGCTGTGGCAGATCCATTGGAGAACACTTTGGAGACAGGGAGCCTTTATCATACTCCTGTCCTTGGTGCTCTGGAACATTTTCTTTCCGTGTGAGCCTCTCTTCTTCCAAATGAACCCTACACTTCCCTGATGTTGAGGTGGGGAGTGGATTCTTCTCAAGCTGTTTTCTGGCCCTAGAGTTCAGATTCTGCCACAGAGGTATCTGAATAATGTGTAGCTTATCACGCACAAAAAAATAAAGATAAATTCTCCATGAAAAAGTCAGCAAAAGAAAAAGAAGGACCTACTTGCCTTTTGATAGTGAATACCATGGAAGATAAAAGTATTTCCTCTAATAGCTATCATTTCTTTCAAGAAAAATCTTGCCACTTTGATGTTCTGGTGCTGTCTTTCCAAAACAAAACAAAACCCTTTAAAACACAAACACTCTTGATTACACATCCATTTTCAGGTAAGCTGTGGCCTTGATCAATAAATTGATTTTTATTTAAATGGGAAGGAAAACCTACTTTTTTGGCAGGGGCATCAATCTGGTTGACCCTTTGAATGTGTTAATTACAATCGTCAAAGCAATTGGGAAGACACAGTTTTAAATATTAGATCAATCGATCAATTATAATGTGATTCCTCAGCTTGCACACTCTGTTTTCTAACAAACAAGCCCTTCCCTATTCAGGTTGTTGCCTTATGAGAATTCATGCCAAAAAATTGCCAGTGACTAGCCAATTTAAGAGATTAACCTTGCTTAAAAAGGGCCCCTGAATGGCTGTGATTCAGCGGTCTCCATTAGACTCAGTTCTTTCCTCCTTATTTGCCATGACTCATCAGCTTTGATGGGACCAATTCTGTGATCATTTTTACTTTGTTTTGTCCTTTCTTGTAAATTGCATCAGGCTTTTACTTTAATTTTCCATCACACAGGATCATACTTATTGTAGAAGGGCTTTTTCTTGTAAAACAAATAAAAGTATTAATTCTGGTTCATGGAAACATTTGGAAACTGTACTCCACTACGGAGCAGGTAGTGTTTTTCTCACGTATAATGAGTAAAAAATCTTAAGGCATTCAGACTGATAGATTTTGCTGCTGCTTCTTATTTAAAAAGTAGCTAAATGGTGGAAAACAAACTGAGCAAGTAGCCGCATTTCTGTAAATTTGCTTTTCAGAATTATCCCCGTATGGTCCTGGGTCTCAGAAATGGAGTTTGTGTACAAAGTGGAGTCAAGGGCATTGGTCAGCCCATGTGTTTTTATTCTCTGGTGTTCTGATGGGTACTCAAAACGATCTGATGTCATGGGGGCTTCACAGTGGTTCTTCCTCCTAAAAAAATCCTCTCCAATGCTGACATCCCCTGCGATTCAAAAGGGGTTGGTTACGTCTTTCAAAAGGCTAGAATATGTTAAATGGTGTTAACTGGAGGTGTGAGAACTAGATCTAAGAATCCTGCAGCTTATCTACTTTAGCAGGATTGACATATCTAGGGCATTTTGCCTGTTTAAAAAATAAAGACAAAACAAAATACATTTGGAATTGAAAACCAATTCAAAGAATATATGTTACCCATCTTTGGGGGGAAGGAAAAGAAATCCTTCTAGTAATTACTGCATGAGAAATCTAAACTGAATCACTGTATTAATGAAATGGTTATTATGAGCACTATAATTCAGTGCTGGTAGGAAAATTGGAATCTTAATGAGTAGAGTGTGCTTGTAGAGACTAAATCATGCCCTGCAAATACAAAAATTTATTTTGAAACAATTAGAAAATTAGGGAACAAAAGAAAAGAACATCTTTATGATTTTTATTTTTTTCCCCAGCTTCATTGAGATGTAATAGACAAAAATTGTATATATTTAATGTGTACATGTTTTGATATTTGTATACATTATGAAATTATTACAACAATCAAGCCAGTTAGTATATCCATCACCTCACGTACTTGTGTGTTTGTGGGGTGGTGAGGACGCTTGAAATTTGCTACAAGAGTAGATCTTAAATGTACAATACAGTGTTGTTAGCTATAGTCAGCGTGCTGTATATTGGGTCTGCAGAACTTATTCATCCTAACTGAAACTTTATACCCTTTGACCAACAACATCTCCCCATTTCCCCCAGCCCTTGGTAGTTACCATTCTACTTTCTGCTTTTATAAGTTCAACCTTTTAAGATTCTACATATAAGTGAGATCACACAGGATTTGCCTTTCTGTGTCTGACTTATTTCACTTAGCATAGTGTCCTGAATAATATTCCTCTGTGTGTGTGTGTGTGCATAGTACATTTCCTTCATCCATTCATCCATTGACAAGCACTTAGGTTGTCTCCATATTTTGGCATCCTAAAGATCTCAATTCACATTAGAGTCAGTGCTTTTTCTTGAAACCCAGCATATGTAGAATGGTAGTGTTCCTGGTCTCTCCTCTCTCTGTACCACCGCTCTCCACTCTTAACAACTTACTCTAGAAATAGGTCCCTCTTTATTCCCATAATACCTATTCTTTGTAGCACTAAGCACTTTTGTAATTATTACTATCTTCGAAAATTGGTTATGGTGAAATATATCAGCACGAGGAAGTGGGACTCATTGGGGGCCATCTTAGGGTCTGTTTGCTACAGGGTCTAATCCTTAAAAACATTTTATTTATTAATTTTTAAAAGATTATTAGAGAGAGTGCACATGTGCACGAATGGGGGAGGGGCAGAGGGAGAGGGAGAGAGAGAATCTCAAGTAGATTCCCCACTGAGCGGGGAGCCTGATGTGGGACTTGATCTCAGGATCCTGAGATCATGACCTGAGCTGAAATCAAGAGTTGGACACTTAACCGACTGAGCCACCCAGGTGACCCTTAATAACATTTTAAAATAAGGTCCAATGTTTCAGACATAAACACTTCCAAGTTATGATTCCATGAGCTAATTATGCTGTAAAACAAGGAGCCAGCCTTTTACTGTTGCCTGTAAAGATCCCATGCCTTTGAATCTATTTGATCTTTTTCTGGAAACAGACATATATAAGATGTCTCAATAAAAGACACGTAGGTGTACACTGGAGCAGAATTTCTAACTTTGTACCTCTATTCCAACAACAGACAGGGATTTAAATTTAGACACTAATTGTAGTTGAATAGACTTTTAAAGTCAAGCTTAAGGATAGTGATTACTTCTAAAACTCCCACCCTTCTTACATCTACTTGAATCTGAAGTATTTCTGCTGTGCTTTGAGCAATAAGAAAAATGATTTCCTTTAAATTTTAGTCATTTGCCTTGGAGTCACCTGAAAACATTTGGCCATTTGCTCTTCTAAACCAAAGAGGAGACAACACTATCTTTGACACTGATAAAGCATGTATTTCAGTTGAGATGCACTCTAAGAGCGCGAAAGAGTTGATTTTAGGTTCACTTGCCCTAATTGCAAAGAGTGGCAATTGAAATCACACTGAAGTTTCACTGCAAGTGCACTCACATCCAGATCACAGGGAACTGTTGTATTTTTATATCTAGACTACTATCCAGTGATTTAGAAGATAGATATACTCTAATTTTATTCAGTGTGTTCTTTCTCAGTGCTATAATGGGCTTTTGTTTGCATGCAGGCACCTAATTAAGAGAGGGGGAGAAAAAAAAAATCCCTTGTTAAAATCAGCTGGGAATAATCAGAATGATCATTTTGTGGCTCATAAATATTACATGAGCAATATGGGTGCATCAGTAATATTTAACTGTTTTCCAATTCCACTTAAAACTTTTTGTTCTGAAAGTCTCCAAGCCCAGGAGAAGATTGGCGCTTTAAATTCTTAATCTCAAGAAGAGCTCATGGGATTTCTATTTGCAGCAATTTGGTTTATTTATACACTTTCGAGGATTACAAAAAACAACATGGTATTGATGTGGCCACATGTTGTCTCTCAGGAGAGGACTCTAGTGTGGCTTACCCAGAGTCCCAAGAGTGAGATGTCTGCATTTCCTGAGCTATTTCTCCACCCATGTTTTGGGCCTTAACACTTGGACTGCCCTTTGTTGTTTGAATTCCTCTGCCTTTGGAGAACTTGGAGTAATGGCTTACTATCATATAAATCTTCCCCCCAAATTAAGTCAGATCAGAGTTCTCATTCAACAATTTTAGCTGTAATTACAGCAAAGAGATGCAAAGAGAGAAATAGATGGTGAAGATATTTACTTAAAGCCCCCCCCCCCCCCCCGGTTCTCTATATTGTCCATTCCCTGCCTCCCTCCCGCCCCCCAGCATGATGGTGGCCTCCTTGGGCCCTTGGAAGGCCCTTCAACATTATTACCCATCAGGGAGCTGCCTCCTCTTGGTGGAGGACAAGGGGGTAGAGGTAGCTCTCTAGCGTGAGGAAGAGTCTTGAGCACCCCTTGGAGATTCAAATGTACAACCAACAGATTTGTGACTTTTATTGTCCTTGTTTTCTTGGTTTTTGGTTTTTTTGCAAATGTTACAATTCTTTTATTTAAAAATAGGATTTTATTCCAACTGTACTTACTTTAAGTTTTTGGTTTACCAAGAATGTTTTAAGCAAAAGGAATAATATTATTTCTTTCTCTTCTCCTTCCAAAATATTGGATTTTTCAGGTAACAGTTACATTGGGTACCTGCGGTGGATATAGCATTGTGGTCAGTAAGCAAATGGAGAAGATGTGGATACCATTCCTTTCCCATAGATTGTAACCAAATCAGGGGCTATGAGTGGGAGTTCTAATTATGTGTCTAGACAGGGATTTCTCAGCCTTGGCACTATGGATAATTCTTCATTGTGGTGCTTCCCTATGCATTGTAGGATGTTTAGCAGCATCTCTGGTCTCCACCCACTAGCTGTCAGTCATACCCCCTCCCCAACCCTGTGCCTCTGAGCTGTGATAACCAAAAAATGTCTACAAACACTGACAGTCACCCCCAGTTGAGAACCACTGGTCTCAGGAAACTATAGGGAATGGAGATGGGGAGTACAAAAAATTAAGTGAAAATAAACATTCATTTTAAAATCAGTATGTTTTATAGATTACTGTGTCGAACTTGAGCTAGAGACATGTATTGTACAAGTCAGGGATCTAATACTAGAATTTCTGTAAAAACAAAGCTTTGCCTCTTCACATGTTCTTAAAAGTTATTTTTCATTTTAACAGTTTTTGTGGTACAGTAATTTCAAGGGCTACAGTAAGTTTGAAGGAATATAGTCAGTTTTTTGCCCTTTAGTACATTTTCAAGTAGATATTTATAAATCAGGCTGAGGGCAAAGAATTATGATGTATTGAGTCCTTCCTTGAGAATATTACTCACGTGTAAATTTTTCTCCAGCAAAACAAGAATAAAAGCTCTTGACTGGAGTCCAATTCTGCTAATTATTTTGTGGTGAACAGGTTTCCTGTTTTGTTTTGTTTTTTTCCCAAAGAGTGATTTATGTGCTAATAGCAACTGCACAAGAATAAGAAACAGGATCTGAGGCAATGAATTTAAGATTATTGGTGTTTGCAAGTGAGGCCTGTCTTAAGGTAGACCAGCAGTTCTCAACTGGGTGATTTTTGCCCCCCCCCCCCCCCCCCCCCCCCCCGCTTTCAGGAGACATTTGATAATGTCTGGGGATTTTTGATTTTCATAACGGAGTGAAACAATGCTATTGGCATCTGGTGGGTAGGAGCCAGGGATACTGCTCAACTTGCTACAGTGCACAGGACAGCCCTCCATGACAAAGAATTTTCCAGCCCTGAACTTCAGTAGCGCCAAGGTTGAGAAACCCTGGCATATACATATGAGAAAGGAGGGCTTCAGCACGCAAGGTGACTTGAGGGCCAGAGAAAAGTTATTTTGCTGCAAAAATTCCTCCCCTGTTGGCCTAGGGGAATTCATTCCTTTGAGTCTAGCGTAGACTTCTCATTCTCTTCTTTTAAAAGGCAGATAGTCCTGGGAGAGATAAGCTATCGAGTTACTAAAATACAGTCAGAACCTTCCAGACGGTTTGCTCTTATGGTAAGAAGATTGCAGGATAGAGCAAGTACAACTTTATTTGGGAATGGGAGAAGTCTTTGAAATGAGGGAGAAGCTGCTGAAGGGGGCTATGGGGTCTGTAAGGATGAACTTTAGTATTGCTTCATTTCCTTATGGTGGGTTTTTTTCAGGAGTATTATTAATGTTTATGAACACACAAAATGGTAAGTTATATGTTCAGGGTCATGTGCATAGGAGTTATATTTTACATTAAATCTAAAAGATGATTCCTATAAAATGAACTTTTCGTATCTTCCATGCTTTCTAATTCTTCAGCTAATGAGTGATAATGGAGCCTACTCATCCCAATAACTCAGGTACTCCAGAGTTTACATTTTGCTCAGAGACTTCTAGAAGACATCAATTCTGTCCAAAGCTCTCAGCTTAGTCCTTCATTCTAGCTCTGTTTCTATGTTCTTTCTTTTCACTGTTGCATATTTAATGCCACATATGTGCTCTGAAGTAGGCCTAGAATAATTTGAAATACTGGTATCACTTAAAGAAAGTCCTTTTTTCCCCAGTCCCTTTTCCACTGAAGACTCCAAAATACTTGCAACAGCTCTCCTTTTTCTCTCAGAACAGCTTGAATCTGTGGTCCTTGAACCATTTCTGTTCCTCCCAGATTATGTGTTTTGTCTGTGTATTGAAATGTTTCTCATTTTTAAATTGTGGTTTTTTACAATGAAAGGTGGGTTTAATTAAGACTTTGGCAGAAACTTTCAAAACTGATCTGAAGATCAGAGACAGTCACACCACAGGGTCATACTTTGAGGCACTGCTTCCCCTACGGTCTGGGTTTCCTGACATCTGGTTTTTCACAGTGGCATCCTGTAGCACTTCATATTTTTTTCAGTCACAGATCAGCTGGCGGAGGTCCCAGAGAAATTTAATTTTGTCATTCCATCTTTCCCACTCTTGCTTGGGTCCCGCTATCTTTATTTTCCCAGGTTTCCCATTTTAGTTGCCAGTGAGCTCTAAATAAATTTAAATCTTCCATATTTCAGACTTCTTTCCCCCCACCAACAGGCGCAAGAGAAGACTCTACTGTCCTTGGAAAACACTCCTTAAAACTGGAAGATTGAGAATTAAAGATAATGAATTTTTTGATGCTCTTTCATCAGTTAGATTTTTAGGCACACAGTTATTTAAAGTATTAAGAGAAATGGATTTAAATTTTTAAGATCTCATTGTTAATGTCACCATAATTATTAATGCTGTCCTTCTTGGTCACTTGAAGACTTTCACCCAGTCGGCATATCAATCCCCCTTTTTATTCGGCGTCTGTTGTGGCCAGGGACCGTTATGGACTTGGACCAAAAGTGTGGGCAAAATCATCCACTTCCATAGTTAATATCAGATTGCGTTAGAAATATCTAAGACTCCAACTCTTATGTTCATTAAGTGTGACTGAGATATTAGAGGCTGGAAGTGGTCTTCAATTAAATTTCACCTTCGTAAATGTGGCAAGGCTAATTTTCAGAATCTTTGGGCAATGTTAATTTAAAATTCTGTTGTTGAGTTCTATTTCATAATCAACAATAGGACTTTAAAATTTCCCCAGATGTGCCAGGTATAAAGTTTCAGTCATTTAGATCAGTTCTCCGTTTATAAAAAGAAAAAAAAAAAAGAGAGTGAGAGAGAAGACTGTCTATAGAAAATGCGGTTCCATTAGTTAGTGCATTGATTTTGTAACATAATATGCTGCCTCTTTGATAAATTATGGAAGTTGCTATCTTTCTGTCAGATGACAAAGGGGGAAATTAAGAAAATACATTTAAATATTTGTTTCTGGTAAATTGAAAAACTATAAATAGTGTGCTTTAGCAGAAGATTCCATCCCCATATGCCCTTTTGGCCCTTCCTCACTGCCTTTGCAAAGAAAATAAATAAGAATTGACAATCATGTTCCCAGAGTGGTGGCAGTTACGTTAAGAAAATTCTCTGGGTAAGACATGATTGCATCTTCAGGAAATGCATCCATAGTGCTCCGCTTCCATCTTTTTAGTCTGGCAATGGATAGAAACATTTAAAATATATGCAGCAGATAGAATGAAATTCCTTCAGAGGAAAATAACAATGCTCCCTTTTATGTATTTATTTGTTGCTGTTGTAAATTGTGAAGCTCTCAAGGCCATAGGGGGTAGCTTATTCGTCTTTTTTTCAGCCATTACATATCAGTGCCTGGCACATAGTAGGTGATTAATTGGTATGTATTGAACAAATGAAAGCCTATTTTAGGGTATCAAACAAATATCCATTCCCTCTTGTGTCCGGCCATTCTGCAAAGAACTTTGAGGGGAGAGCTAGAGAATGTAGTAAACTTTGATGTAGTTCTGGCTTTCAAGGAGATTTCAAGGTAGTTGGGAAGATGAGATGTACACACATACATATATGTAAAGTCACTGTGTAACTAGATGCTCCTGTGATAGAAACTGAAAAAGTCATAGGAGTGGTACAGTCCTTGCAGCTCTGAGAAGTCTGGGAAGGGTGATTACTACATGAAAGAAACGTGGCTTAAAGTGAAGCTTTGTAGATGGGCTGAAAAGAAGAAATGAATATTCTAAATGGGGTTCAGGGAAGGAGGTTCTTCTGTCTGAACAAAGATATGGCATAAAGAATTAGTCTGGGATGCAAACAGTGAAGAGATTAAACTACTTGGTGGTTTTTGGAAACAAGGCAGAATTTGAATCTGAAATGCTGTACCATGCGAAGCCCTGCAAATGGTGAGATGAGATGTGACATCAAGGTGGTGTTGAAGAAGAATAATCGAGACATAGACTTCAGGATGGATGAGAACTGAGCAAACAGACTCAGGAATATTGGTTAGGAGGCTGTTCTAGTAATCTAATTCTAAGGAAGGATTACAAGAATATCTCCTTGGTATTTTGGATTTGGAAGAAGAGGTATAAGGTTAAATGGGAGTTAAAAACTCTTCTCATAGGGAGTCTTGGTGGCTCAGGTGGTTAAGCATCTGCTGTCGGCTCAGGTCATGATCTCAGGGTCCTGGGATGGAGCCCTGCGTTGGGCTTCCTGCTCAGCAGGGAATCTGCTTCTTCCTCTGCCTCTCCCCCTGGCTTGTACTCTCTCCCTCCCTCTCTCTCTTTCTGTCAAATAAATAAATAAATAATCTTTGAAAAATTGTTGTCATATTTCCTAACATGCATGTATTAGTCAGCTCTTGCTACAGTAATGCTGTGTAACAAATCACTCCCAAACTTAGTGGTTTATAACTGTGCATTTTCTGTTCTTGCTCATAAGTCTTTGGGTTGGCGAAAGTGGTTCTTTTTCAGGCTACAACTTGGTGGGGCTTGATTTGGGGTTTTGGAATCCATGAATCAGGCTTTGAACTCCAGGCTTTGTATCTGCAGCCTGGGTCTCATTATGGGGCTCAGGCTGAAGGGACAGAGGCTATCTAGAATATGCTTTTCTTGTGGTCATCATCGGAGGGCAAAGTATACTTAAAGCTACTGTTAGAATTATATTCCTTTGGTCAAAGTCAATCATATGACAAAGTCCAGGTCCATGGGGCAAAAATGTATATACCCCACTCAAGTAGAAGGGAAGTTAAGTGAATATTTTCTGAGCAACAGCCCAAACTTTTAAAACTGGTATAATTTTTTTGAAATGCATCTGGAAAAATCATTTGCGTGGCTCCTTACTTGTGTAAAGATCAAACTTCTTAGCAAATAGAGTTCTTTATGATCTACTCACATTCCCATCCCTGTGCTGCTATGTTCCCACCTCTGTCTTTCACTTTGATCACACTGACCTATTTGCAGTTCACCATGAAATTTCATGCCCTCTTTTCACACATTGTTCCTTTCTGCCTGGAATGTTCCCCTTCTCCTTGGAATCTTTTAATTCTCAACCTAAGTGTTGTCTTCTCTGAAAGGATTTTCCGACACCCTTGAAAGGCTGTTGTTGATGCCACTGATCTGTATTCCCTGACACTTTATGCATAATTGTCACAGCACCTTCCACAGTTTAATGCTATGCTCTGGATGTTGGGCATGTGGCTCGTTTATCTATATTTCCCCTACGTGTGTTGATTGAATAAGGCTAGGATAATGGGGGTACCTTTAGAAGGAACTGAGAACTTGGGAAGCAGAACCAAAAGTTTTCTTTGATTCATTTTTTGTTTTGGTTTTTGTTGGGTGGGTGGATGGAGGGATAAGAAAATGAATTTTTCCCTTTGGGCCTTTTTAGTTTTGAGGTGAGGGCAGGACATTCAGGTGGCTCTCCATAGCTGAAAGTCTGGGCCTGGAGCAAAGGTGGATGGTCTGGAACAGAAAATCCAATTTGGCCACCATCTGCAGTAAAAATTGTACTGAAATCTTGACTATGGTGGTACAGTCTTTTCTGCCTAATTGTCATCTAAAATCCTGATTTTGGAAGTTCTCCTATTAAAGGGGATTTTTTTTTAAAAGACTTTTTCTTTTTGGCAGTCAACCCATAAATCATGTCTAAATCATAGGAAATGTGTGATTGTTCATACTCAGAGGAAAAATAATTGTTTCAACTTGACATATCCTACCTCTAAAACTTTTATTTCTAAACAGCTTACATCAGGGACAGCTGCACAGTCACTTAAAAGAACTAGTTGACTAAGTGCTTTTCAGTTTGTACGGGATGATGTTTTTCCTTTGCTTAGTAAAAAAAAAAAAAAATCTTCTTTGGTTTTTTTAAAGCACGGGTAGCTCAGGATTGCTATCTAAATGGGCAATCAGTTTTTGCATAATTTTATAGGTCTATGGGACACACAGTAAATAACAGTTGATCATCTGACTGCTGAAGTATATGGATCTCATCTAGGAAACCCTTCCATATGCTACTTCCCGGACAGGCCTTGGAGGAGGGTCACCAATGGGACTGCCCCCACCTGCCTCATCACTTTATCCCGGGTGCCCATATCCTGCCTATATAGACTCACGTCCACGAGGCTCTCTTGACAGTTGCCATATTTGCCCATGACCCTGCCACTCAATCCAGAAGCAATAAAGACATTGCTAACTATACTAGACCAAAATGGAATAGTTCAGCTTGCAACTTCTCAACGATTAATGTTCTAAAGAAACTTGAGGAGAAAAGAGATCCAAGATATGGCTGAACCCCATAAATTAACATCGAGTTTTAATGATGAAACACTAACATTAACAATTAAATCAGAAAACTTTCAAGGGGAATAAATTTTTTTTAGCAACTCTGACAAAAGATTGTACAATTAAGACAAATAACATTGGGTATATTGCAGTGATTCCCTCAAGATGTCATTAAAACATGTTTGCAACTTGGTGGGGGAAGTTACTGACAAATTCACCACGACAAGACGCAATGGCTCATGCAAAGTGACGCGTGCACCTGTAACAATCACACGGGAATTAGGTCTGTATCTCCCACTGCTCATCACATCAGAGACTCTCCAAAGACAGAAAGCAAGTCTGAACGGGAGATTACAGAAAAACAGGCAGAGGAAGCAATTAGCAAATGGAGCGCATCAGCTCCCCCAACTGAAAACCTCTTCTTAAAATGATTATGAGCATCTGTGTATGCTGCTGATGGCTGTGTCTGTCTTTGGATCCCATCAGTGATATTCAGAAAGTGGTAACGATGAGCCTTTCCTCGTCAACACACCAAGCACATCCTGAAAAGATGTTCTACGCTTTGAATTCTCGTCTACTCTTTGAGGAAAAGAACTCAACTTACAAATATTTTAAAGGCCCATGTTTGAGAATTAAGCTTGAAGTGGAAAAATGATAGACCTTCTCGGATTCATTATTTTTTAATTACACAAAATCACGTGTTTCAGTGGTAGTTTTAAAAAGCCGCTTTACTGGATCTTACCTACTTGAGTTGTTTTGCCATCTCTGCTCCACCCTCTCTCTGCTCTTACCGTATTAAATCTTTTCTGTAGGTTTTGATACCAGATTGGATTATTTTTCCCCAATTAATTTGGCATAGAGTAGAGCTGTGAAAATATCTGTGAAGATTTTGAGTTACATGGAGGTAAGGTGGTACATTAGCCAAAGAAGCATGTATGGATTTCAACTCTCATTTTAAAATATCCTCAGAGGTGTCTGACTGGCTCAGTCGGTGGAGCGTACAACTCATGGTCTTGGGGTGGCGAGTTTGAGCCCCACATTGGCAGTAGAGTTTACTTAAAAAAAAAAAAAAGAAAAAAGAAAATATCCCCAGAACAGTGATTGTAATTATGCAAGAGAAACAAAGATAAAGTCCAGTAAAAGTCTAATAAAAAGCAACTTTGACATAAGTATACAGCAATGTTTAGTAGGAGCAAAGAAGTTCAATATCATAATAGATGGAAAATAGATGATTTGCTTGTAGAGAAATTGTCAAACATGATGCTGAGTTCGGCTTATTCTGAGTGTCCTCTGCTCATTCCTTCCTGATCCCAGTAGCTGCCTTAGAGTGTATTTTCCTTGCCCAGAACATTCTTCCCTCTCCGTTCCCTTCCTCAGATTACATTCATACTTCTCAAGACGAGCTTGGGCATCGTTCTCCCCTGGAAAGTCTTCCCAAACCCCCGAACTAGATTTGGTGTCCTTTCTCTCTATGACCCTAGCATCCTCTGGCTAGCTCTTCCATCATACTCAATTACTGTACTTTATGCATCTGTGAGCTCCTTCCCTATAAAATTGTGTCTTTCATTTCTCAAACCCCTGGCACCACAGAAGTTTGCTGAATGAATGGTTCTTTTATCTGTAGATCCTACTTTTCTACTTGATACAATTTGTAACTCATTGGATGCATTTTAAAAACTGACATGGGTGGTGCCTGGATGGCTCAGTCGGTTAAGCGTCTGCCTTAGGCTCAGGTCATGATACTGGGGTCCCGGGATCGAGCCCTGTATCCGGTTCCTTGCTCAGTGGAGAGCCTGCATCTCCCTCTCCCTCTGCCCCTCCCTCCCGCTCGTGCTCGTTCTCTCTTGCTCACTCTCACTCTGTCTCAAATAAATCAATAAAACCTTTAGAAAAACAAACAAACAAAACTGACATGAAGCTATTTGAAATCTTTGTTTGTCATGCCCAGTGAGAATATTCATGCATTTAGCTGCAGAAATCTAAATGTGCTTGAATATTTGGTGCTATTCTGGACCCGACTGGTGGGTTATGTATTAAATGGTATATGCATTGCTCACTTTATAAAATCAGAAGAAAAAAGATGACTTGGGGTATGGATATGACCCTAAGAGTTTCAGACAAAAGCTGGTGGATCTCTCCACGTACACACTGTTCCCTGGCACAGTACCTGTACTTAGTGGGCATTTGCATTAGTTAAGGTTGGCTGTGCTAGCTGCTGTAATAAAGACTGAGAAACAACCACATCCATTATATGATCTCTAATATTCTTTTAAGGTGGACCACATGGAATTGAACTGAGTCGAAAGTGCAGGAGTTTCAGCAAGTTGCCTTTTCTGATGATTTACTTGACAATCACATGAGTGTAATTGGAAATAGAGGAAGGTGATAGGAAATAGATAGTTTACATTAAGAAAGAAGGGACCAAATGAATGACCATCTATTTCTCAGATATTTTATGAGTGTGGACAAATAGTGATTTAAGAGTACAATGTTGCCGTGCCATCTCCTCCAGCCCAGAGTGCCAGAAACCCCGAGAAACTGATATCAAAAAAACAAACAAAGCAATCAAGCTATTGAAGGGGAGAGGGAAGTCATCCTATCTAGTACACTCACAACACCGATTTTCAATTTTGAATTTTTCCTCTGAGAGGCTTGCTGGAATGACTTGACCTGCAAAACTGATGCATTTTTATCTTTGTAATTAAAGGAGACTTTTGGAAGTTTTCCCTGTAAATGAATTCTTCAGAATCGCCATGGAATCAGTCCTCTCCCCATCATTTTTTTCCCAAAGACTATTGGTCTTGAATAAAGATTGACTTCCCATAATTAACAGACTAGGACCAATGCCTGGGCTTTTAGAAAATATGATCTAGAGTGGGCCATGAAGGTATTGTCTGTGTGTAACCAGAATCTAGGAAGTAAATAATAATAATCGTGGTTCTCACTCTTCCCAGGGGCCAGCAAAGCATCCATTGACACACAAAGCTCTGCGTAAAAAACAGGATTAGGAGCCTTCTCAGAGGCTTGTTCTCATAATGCTGGAAAGGAAGATGCAAAATGTGACCACAGAGCATTGGACTTCCTTCTCAGTGCATTCTGTAGAGCATTTATTACCTAAATTCTGGACAATGAAGGATGTGTTTTAATTAACTTCCTGTCTCTCT
This sequence comes from Mirounga angustirostris, assembly GCF_029215605.1. Taxonomy (NCBI): domain Eukaryota; kingdom Metazoa; phylum Chordata; class Mammalia; order Carnivora; family Phocidae; genus Mirounga; species Mirounga angustirostris. Next base: position 8,717,235 of record NW_026991719.1, read on the forward strand.
AGTGAGTTTTTGGACCCCTCACTCCCCTTTATGTGCCTGGAATGATATACAGGAGTAATAGCCCGGCCGCTTCTGCTCATGTGGGTAGGAATCCGTTATTTTCCTAGGCTTATTCATAGGCAGGTGGCTTTGATTGTGTGTCAAGTCAGCAATTTGAAGAAACTCGATAGCATTACTCCTAGAATTGCATTTCTAATCACAGGGCAATGCCACAGACTGATTTAAAGCAAGTATGTAACAGGAAAGTCAAGTAAAATTAAGTAATGTTAGAAGTCAAAAGCAGTCATACTATATTCTTGTTCCTCTCTACCGTATGCTCAATTTTTAAGGCCTTAATTTGAGTGTGATAGTGTTGACAACTGAGAGCCTTTGTGTTTATCGCTATATCTCTACTTCCTGGAATTCTGCACGGTATATAGTAGGTGCTCAATGTTTGTTGAAAGAATGAAAAAAAATCCCTTAGAAACTGGAGAAGGAATCCCCTGAGGAGTCACGTCTGTATTCATTTACTCATTCATTCAATAGACCATTATTAAGAAGTTACTACGTATCTCCTAGTATTAGGTACTGGGGGTGTAATGCTCGAGTTTCTTAAGCCTGGAGAGGTAGGATTTCGAACATGTAGACACATTGACATAATATATTTACCAAAGTTGCCATGGTAGACATACATTTCAGTAGTCCCACTAATAGAGGAAGGGATGGGAATTTCTCTCTCAAATACTCAGGCTTTGAGGTATTATTACGTGGAGGTTTAATAAAAGAAGCAGGGGCTGAGTAGGTGTCTACCATCTATTCCAGAAGCTGTTCTTACATTAAGCTACTCTTATCAAGTCCCCACCATTTAAGGAACTCAGACTCCGGGTCACCCCCTGCCATTCCTACCTGTTCTAGTCCAAGATAGTGCAAGAAGGTCTGAGATCTCAGGGGACTGATTTGGAAAGCTAGCTCTGCAAGTTGCTTTACACTTGCGGAAGCCTTGATTTATTTATCTGTAAAATAGGGATGTTATCATAGGGTAATAGAGATAGTCACGGCACTGAGAGAAGTGATCTATTACACCTTACTAGAGCCTTGAACCTTACACCCATATTGAGGTTCTGCTGAGGAACTGTTAGTTCTCTTCCCCATTTGTCACCTGGTTCCTTTTGTTCCTCTCACTGTGCCTTTTTTATCTACCCATCATCACCCAAACATACATCATTAACATTATGAAAGGCACAGGTTTGGTTTTTTTTTTTTTTTCTTTTCATTACACTTGCTCTCAGGTTGTAGACAACTGGTTGAGTGTGGGTATTTCAGGCACATGGGCTCCTAACATAATTAGCTCAACTGAGGTTCGTTACAAATCTGTCCCCTCCCTCCCTTCCTCTACCTTCCCAAAGATAGGCTGGGCCAAGATTGGCTTTTCCTCTCCCCCTCTCCTCTCCCCTTGGTTCTCAGTGCTGGCTGCCTAATAGAATGATTTGACGAGCTTTCTAAAAATGCTTCTGGGTCCCACCTTAAGCTACATAATTGATCTGAGCCTGGACAACATTATGTATTAAAAGCGCCAGAGGTTGAGAACCACTGCTCCAAAGCAGAGCCCCATTTAGGTCTTGGTAGGATGGAGGACATCTGCTTGGGCCAAGGTCTGCCAGTCTGATTCAGGTGAATACTGCTTCCAACTTAAAGCAGTAGGATCCTGATTCAGCTGCTCTTGGCGCTTACTCAGTTGTTGGAGAATACCTGAGTAGAGTTTCCTTGCTTTGGACATATCGACAGGATACTTATTATGAACATGGCCTCTGGTTTGCATTGTTGCATTTAACTGCCATGCAGCCCACCTACCTCTTGTCTGGTTGTGTTCACCAGGAAGCCTGGCCTGGCCCACACCATGCTATGAGCCAGTACCTAATAAAGTTAGGCCCCTAAATCCTTATATTGTTTATCATCTTGGTAAAAATGGAAACAAATTGGGGCCACAGTCTGAATTGGGGCTTCTCACACTATAGCATGCTTAAGAATCATCTGGAGAGCTTGTAACACACAGATTGCTGGACCCCCCCCACCCCCCCAGAGATTCTGATTGAGTCACTCTGGGATGGGGCCCAAGAATTTGCACTTCCAACATGCCAGGTGATGCTGCTGCTGGTGGTCCATGGACCATACTTTGAGTAGCTCTGGCCTAAGTCACCGACATCCCATCCCAGGTTGACAATTTATATTTGAACCTCAGCTTGACCATTACTGAGGCTCCCCAGCATGAAGAACTTGTGACAAGAGCATCATTTACTTGGTTCTCTTTATTGGGCCATTATATATTTTTTGTAGTCTAGACAGAGTCCATTTCACCTCCAGTGTTTCCTTTAATCCCTAAGTACCTGGTGATACAGAACCATTGTGTAGAATTTTATTGTCCTACTTTTTTACCCTGATGAATCATCTTTTAACAGACATGTGAGCCTTCACTAGATGCATTATGTCATTCTCCTGAGCTCTGCAGAGAGAATTGATATATGCGTTTGGGTCTGATGTGAAATGATGGCTTCCGTGTGTCTATCATGCAGCAACTCTGATTTGAGCAGGTGGCCCAGAAACGTGACAGAAAACCCTGTAGCCAGCGCTAAGTGGGAAAGGGGTGGCTTGCGACCCTGTTACTCAAGCCTCCTACCTCCATGCTTGTGTGAGCAGGTCTGTCTCCTCCCAGGCTGCTACATTCAAAAGTGGGATTTGTTTTTAGAGAAGAAATCATTAGTCATTAGACTCTCCTGCTTCTTTTTTCCCTTTGGGTAAATTTTAAGAACCTGATCTTTTAAGAAAATTTTCAGGCTGTTAGAAGAAATGGTAAAATGATTATAGCCTTGGTACAGTGAACTTATTTGCCTCTCTTGCAGACAAAGGCAATCTTCCCACAGGAGTCACTGCTCCCGGTCCCTACATCTAAACCAGCTTTATCTTTTAGCTTTATTTGAGAATCCTCTGGCTCTTCTGATTTCCTGGCCCCCTCAAACCTAGGATTTGAGAAACTAATTCTGTCATACACTTAACATTTGCTCTTTAAGCCCATTATAAAATCCATAATGGAAGCTGATTCTTAGCAAAATAGCCCTCTGGCATAGGTATTTACAAATTTTCACTTAAGAACAGAAGGGTTTAATAGATACCTATATCGAAGCAGAAATAACTGAAAACAAGATTTCTCTAATATCTTTAAATCTGGGGTTATATTACAAGAACTTTTTGCATGTTTCCATTGCCTCCGGCTAAATAAATGCCATGTTAATGGATTTACTACCAGAAGGCTGCCAAAATAGCCAGGTTTTGTTTTTTTAAATGTCGTGTTAATGGTTTTACTAGCAGAAAACCACCAAAATAGCCCATTTTTGTTTTTCATTAACCTATATCTGTAAATATGGAGTTGGGAATGTCATTTTGAAGCATATCAAAAATTCATAATCACCTGGTGGCTGATCCCCAGAGAGGAACACAGCACATTTCATTGTAGCCTTCCCTCCCTCCCCATGGCTGTAACATTTTGTTTCTACACTTTAATCTTACTCAGTGAGACGGAGACCATCAATTTTAGGAAAGCAGGAGGTAGATTTTGCTAAGGGATACCAGGAACCCAAAGAGAAGGGATTCTGAAATATGGTAACCCAAAGACCAAGGAGTTTCTGTGATCTGGAGTCTAGAGGAAGGGCCACACCACTCTTCTGCTTTGCTGACATGATGGAGAAGGAGGAGAGAGAGGTTATTTGAGTCTCAGTCTTCTATTCTACTTTAAGGCAATTAAGTATGGCAAGTAATGGGGCGCCTGGCTGGCTCAGTCAGAAACACATTCAACTCTTGATCTTGGGGTTGTGAATTCGAGCCCCATGTTGGGTGTAGAGATTACTTAAAAATAAAATCTTAAAAAAATACTGTGCAAGTTAAGATGGCCACAAATTCCTTGACATGCCTCTCATTGGAAGATTCTGTGACCCCTCAATGGGGCTCCTGGGTGCCCAGTTGGTTAAGCGTCTGACTCTTGGTTTCAGCTCAGGTCATGATCTCAGGGTCATGGGATTGGAGCAAGCGTCGGGCTCCATGCTCAGCACGGAGTCTGCTTGGGATTCTCTCTCTCCCTCTTCCTCTGTCCCTCCTGCTTCTGCTCTCTCTCTCTAAAATGAATAAATAAATCTTAAAAAAAAAAAAAAGATTCTTTGACCCCTCCCCTTGAATCTGGGTGGGCTTTGTGATGGCTTGAGCAACAGAATACAGTGGGATGTTGCTGTGCCAGTTTCTGGGCCCAAACCTTAAAAGACAGGAAGCTTCTGCTTCCTGTCTTTTGGAACACCCATTCTTGAAACCTAGCCTCCATATTGTGAGGAAGCCTAAGCAGCTTTGTGGAAAGGCCCACATGGAGAGGGACTGAGGCCAGATCACAGCTAGCATCAAGTTGCTAGGCACATGAATAAGCCATGTTGGAATTGTATCCTCCAGCTTCAGTAGAACTGCCCCAGCTGCTATTGTGTGGTACAGAGATAAGCCTTCCTGCTAAGCCCTGTTCATCTTGCAGATTCAGGAGCAACATAAATGGTTGTCATAACTGTCAAAACTGCTGAGTTTTGAAGTCATTCTCTGTATAGCAATACACATCCAGGACAGAGCATCTCCTTTTTCTACTCTTTTCCATGCTGAGACAATGCCAAGACTATACAATAGCAGGGTCCTGCTGGAATTTCCAAAACCATGATGCACTTGGAACTGGTGTCCTGGTGTCCTCCCAGTTCTTTTCCCTGGCAAATGCCATAGTCTCAAATGCTCTCTGTATCTTCCCCCAGATCCATCATCCATGTAATATTGCTTTCTATCATCCAGATCCCACTGATTAACCAAGTAATGTGTTTGAGGTCAAAAGCAAGAAGTAGCCTGAGATTTCCAACCTACTGCTAATTATACCAACAGAACGCTTTTTATTTTCAAAGCTTGTATTTTTTTTTTAAAGATTTTATTTATTTACTTGACAGAGAGAGATAGTGAGAGCAGGAACACAAGCAGGGGGAGTGGGAGAGGGAGAAGCAGACTTCCTGCTGAGCAGGGAGCCCGATGTGGGACTCGATCCCAGGACCCTGGGATCATGACCTGAGCCGAAGGCAGACGCTTAACAACTGAGCCACCCAGGCGCCCCAGAATGCTTTTATCGAGGTGAAAAGCTTCTCAGTTTTCTATGTCTGCCCCCCGCACCGGTAACATAAATACGCCTTTAAAGATGTAGCTAAAATCTGTGATATTAAATTCTGAGCTGGGGTTGATAACAATCAGCCAAGAACAAAGATTGGCCTATTGGTGGCCACAGGATGGGACCTGCCCCCTTAAGAGTGCTAAGAGGGTCAGGGCACTCGCCCACCACTGAGAAGAGGAAGGAGAGATATACTGAAAAAGAGACAGAAAACAGGGAGTACATAAAAAAATACAGTTAAGTGGTTTACCCTGCCCAAGGGAGACTATACTCCTGTCATTGCATGTCAGGCTGATGATGAAACATCACCATGATTAATACTAATACTCCTTCCATGTGATGACATAGTGGGGCTTTCTTTGTGTCGGATGATGTTCCGACATCCTGTATGAATTAAGGTGGGTGTTACTAGTATCCCTGACTTATGCCTGAGGAAACTGAGGCATTGGAGGAGGGGCCATTTGGCCAGGGTCACACAGCATGACAGTGCATAACCAAATTCAGAACCAGGATTCAATCCCAGGGGGCCTGGCTCCATCATCCATCACCCCTGATGTCAGAACTCTAGGCACAAAGACTGCAGGGAGCCCAGTTTGAGTTCCCAGTACACCTGTAGTCTTTGCTTCGTGTTTTACATCACATCACACTATGTCACACGGGCTAAGAGATGCTTCATTTTTCTTCTTTTAAACACATTTTAGGCGTGCCTGGTTGGTTTAGTTGGTTAAGCATCTGCCTTTGGCTCAGGTCATGATCCCAGGGTCCTGGAATCGAGCCCCACGTTGGGCTCCCTGCTCAGCGGGGAATCTGCTTCTCCCTCTCCCTCTGCCCCTCTCCACTACTCGTGCTCTCTCTCGCTATCTCTCTCTCAAATAAATAAATAAAATATTTTTAAAAACCACATTTTAGGGGCGCCTGGGTGGCTCAGTCATTAAGCGTCTGCTTTTGGCTCAGGTCATGATCCCAGGGTCCTGGGATCGAGCCCCGTGTCGGGCTCCCTGCTGGGCAGGAAGCCTGCTTCTCCCTCTCCCACTCCCCCTGCTTCTGTTCCCTCTCTCACTATGTCTCTCTCTGTCAAATAAATAAATAAAATCTTAAAAAAAAATAAAAAATAAAAACCACATTTTAATCTCAGATATATCATATGTCCTTTTGTAGGCTGTTTAAAGTTATTCTCAGAAGAAGGTAGAGTGAAAATAAACAAGTACACAAACATAGCTTACAAAAACTAATGTAAAAGACAACAGAGTAGTTTTGTGCAATAAGAATGAAGATTTGGGGGCCCAGCCCATCATCCAGTTAGCCCACTGGCCTTTACTGTGATCAACCAGAAAACTAGGTCACATTGGTATTAGGCATGTGTTCCTGAATTTACAGGCGTTCTAATAACCCTTATTACAGTGACTTTTAAAAATATCAATTCTTGCTTTAAAAAAATAGATGTAGATTTATTTTAGTCTACAAACATTTATTGGTTGCCCACAGAGAATTGAATGCATACTTCATGATATGTATTTTGCCAATAGGGTAGCCTCCAGCTCAGAGAACCACCTGCTTATATTGAAACCTTTCATTTGCATTAAATTGCATGCATAATTTAACACGTCAAAGAGGCTCAAAACCAAATCCCTTCTTTCTCACTGGGCAGAAATAAGTAGACTCTCCATAACTGCAAAGAATGCGACCCATTTCAGAGAAAGGGGTATATATATTTTTTAAATCCTGTTTGTGTATCAAAACACAATGTAGTTATCTAATATAAATGTGAAGACATTACAAATATTTTTTAAAAATTCATGAGTTTAGTGTTTAATACATTCAGAATAAAGTCAGAATGTTTTTACTGGAAGACATAAAACAATTGTCCTGTATTCTCCCCACTCTGCTTTTTTCCAATGTTTCATATCAGCTGTGTCAACAGTCAATACAGTAAAGAGGTGTTGCTGAGCAGATAATGGACTTGAATTAGATAAACTTGGCTTGGACAGACTGAACATACCATTGGGGCATATTATTCTTACTTATGGTTTAATCTGATAGTTACTAACTTGAAGTCAATAACTTGAAGATGTTGAATGAAAAAGAGGGAGCACAACTGCCTTTGTAAGGAGGAAAACAGACCAGGGAGAATCAGTGTGACCAGAGTGGGAAATGTACATTTTCTGTATCTTTTGAAGTTTTGAAAAAAAGTTCCTTCATATTTTGGGGGGGAGGGAGGGCTATTATTATTATTTTTTGTAACTCTTGTTACATCTTAATTCACTTTTAAATTTAATTTTAATTATTTTTTGAACTTAGAAACATAAAAATGTTTTAAACTGACTAGTTCTCACAAAAATAGTTCCTTTTCTATGAAAAATAACCATGGTTTACCTGAGCCATGATTATTAATATACTGAGTAGATATAGATGCATCATTTTGTTATTTTGGGTTCTATCAGCATCTTAGTTCAATTTAAGGGAAAGCAGGTAAGCACAGAGAGGCAGAATGAGGTAGCTCGAAGCCAGAAATGGGAAGATCTGGGTTTATGACCCAGTTTTTGCAACTCCTTACTAGCTGTGTGGCCATGTGCCTTAATTTTTCACCGTGTAAAATGTAGATAATGAGACCTACTTTCTCCGTGTCAGGAAGTTATCTTGACTAGGAAATGGCAAATTGGGTGGGATAATGTTTGCAAATAGAAAATTGATATACATAAGCAGATACTACTATTCCTTATAAACAAAAAATTCATGTAAAATATTTATATTACTGCTATATGTAGAGCAATAGTCTAGGTTTTGTGAAGATAAACAAAAAGGTAAATCAGATAGTTCCTGTAGTTCACTCCAGAAGTTTATAGTAATAGAGGACCAACCAACTTTCTATGAAGAGCCAGATAGGAAATACATTAGGACTTGCAGGCCAGATTGTCTCTGTTACAGTTACTCAGTTCTGCCGTTGTAGGGCAAAAGCAGCCATAGACAATATGTAACATAATGAACATGGCTGTGTTCCAATAAAACTTTATTTACAAAAACATGCAGTGGGCCACATTTTGTCCACAGACTATAGTTTGCTGACCCTGGGTCTAATCAGAGATGATGTACACATATAACTGTAATATGCAGTCAGAGTACTAAATATTAAAAATGAAATAAATGGGGCGCCTGGGTGGCTCAGATGGTTAAGTGTCTGCCTTCGGCTCAGGTCATGATCCCAGGGTCCTGGGATCGAGTCCCACATCGGGCTCCCAGCTCAGCGGGGAGCCTGCTTCTCCCTCTGACCCTCTCCCCTCTCATGCTGTTTCTCTCTCGCTCGCTCTCTAAAAAATAAATAAATAAAATCTTAAAAAAAAAAAATGAAATAAATGAAGAGTAAAGGACATCCAACTGAGGCAATACGGTCTTCCAGGAGACTACAGATTTGAATTAGGACTTGAAGAATGTGGGCATGTTTGAATTGTAAGGTGAAGGAAGACATTCCCAGCAGAAAAGATAGTCCAAGGAAAGGTGGAAAGGTGGAAACAAGAAGGAAGTATTTAAAGAAGAGCAAGTAGGGGTGCCTGGGTGGCTCAGTCAGTAAAGTGTCCGACTCTTGATTTCAGCTCAAGTCATGATCTCAGGGTTGTGAGACCAAGCCCTGCACTGGGCTCCATGCTGGGCATGAAGCCTGCTTGGGATTCTCTCTCTCCCTCTCCCTCTGCCCCTCCCCCCTCACGCACACACTCGCACACGCGCTCTCTCTCTAAAAAAATAAAATAAGTAAAGAAGAGCAGGCAATTTGTTTGGCCAAACTATAGGGGTAAAGTTAGAAGCAAGAATTCACTGGAGTGGGTATAAGAGAAGAAAAGCATATATAGTCACTTAAATGTAAGCTGTATTGTTTCTGACCTCATGCCGCCTCCATAATGAATACTAAGCTATCGTTGTTAGGAAGGTATTTCTTATATTTTTGCTTGGTTAGAATTCTTACATGTTTCTATGTTGCAGAATCATTTTAGGTGCTTCTTTTTTTAAAGATTTTATTTATTTGTCAGAGAGAGAGAGAGAGAGAGATGGAGAGAACACAAGCACGGGGAGTGGCAGGCAGAGGGAGAAGCAGGCTCTCCACTGAGCAGGAGCCCGATGCAGGACTCGATCCCAGGACCCTGGGATCATGACCTGAGCCGAAGGCAGACGCTTAACCGACTGAGCCACCCAGGCGTCCCCATTTTAGGTACTTCTAAGGATGTGCTGCAACTTTTAATTATTCCCAAGGGTGGTTTGTCTATTTCATGGTGCTATCCCTCATCAAACAATGAGGAATTGCACATAGGGTGGCTACTCCAAGGACAGAACTCTGAGAAGGAATGTCTGATTCAGAGCAGGGTCTAGCTCTCTAGGGCTACACTGTCCAATATGGTGGCCACTAGGCTCATGTGGTTATTTAAATTTAAATTTAAAAATTTAGTTGTTCAGTCATACTAGCCACATTTAAAGTGTCCAATCCCCACTTGTGTCTGGTGGCCACTATACTGAATAATGCAGAGATAGAACATTTTCACCATTGCAGAAAGTTTTATTGGACCTTGCTGCTCTTAAGAGATAAGAAACCAAGCAACCATTATGCATTGACTTAGAGTCCTGGGGCTGGAGATTTGGATGACAGTTATGACATTTAGTGACTGGCACCATTAACAGATACAGGTTTCCCTGGCTATCCAAAAGTAGAGCGTTTCTATGAAACCTTTTGTAAGTTGAAATTGTGTAAAGCAAAGAGCTTCCCCTGCTTTCTGGAAGTTTGCATTAGGCTACTGTGCTTTTATGAAAACCTATATTAGCACAGTAATGGCTTTTTTTTGGTGAAAGTTAAAATTCTCTTTGGATTTCTTTTGGTTAGCAAAACCAGGTACCAACGGAGGTCTTTCATAAAAGTGAAGTGGCCTAACATGAACTTTTAGAAAGCAGGTGATACCTTTACATCACTTTCTAAGTAGAGTTGACCCAGAAATAATATGGGGGTTGGGGTCACCAACCCTCTGCGCAGTCAAATATCCATGTTTAACTTGATTCCCCCAAAACTTAACTACTAAAAGCTTATTGTTGACCAGAAGCATTATAGATAACATAAACAGTTGATGAACACGTATTTTGTATATATACTGTATTCTTACAATGAAATAAGCTAGGCAAAAGAAATGTTATTAAGAAAATCATAAGGAAGAGATAATGCATTTATAGTACTCTAATGTATATATAGAAAAAACAAAAATTTACATGTAAGTGGACCTGCACAGTTCAAACCTGTGTTGTTCGAGGGTCAGTTGTATTAGTTTTGTCATCCATGATATGGGTACTAATAATACTTATCTTACAGGTGGTTATGAAGACAAAATGATGCACAGCTCTTTGGAAGCTATGAAATACTTCATAAATATAAGACATTGTTACCATGTCAGTGATACCATATCTGTATCTTCAGGCAATTTCCATTTTTTTCCATGTTTGCTTCTGTGTACAAAATTATGTCATTGGTAAATAGAGATAGTTTTGCTTTTTCCTTTCCCATAGTATGCCTTTTATTTCATTTTCTTTTTAAAAGATTTTATTTATTTATTTGACAGAGAGAGAGGGAACACAAGCAGGGGGAGTGGGAGAAGGAGAAGCAGGCTTCCCGCCAATCAGGGAGCCTGATGCGGGGCTTGATCCCAGGACCCTGGGTTCCTGACCTGAGCCAAAGGCAGATGCTTAACCCACTGAGCCACCCAGGTGCCCTTTTTATTTCATTTTCTTGCCTAATTGTTCTGACTAAAATAGAAGTAGTTAGAGCAGACATTCATGTCTTATTCCTGATCTTACATGGAAAGTTTTCAGTCTTCCACCATTAAGTATGATATTATTTGTGGATTATTTATAGATGCCCTTTATCAGATTGAGGGAGTTCCCTTCTTTTCTTAGTCTGTTGAGTTTGTTTCATTTTTGATCATGAAGATGTGTTGGTCCTTGCTCCCTTCTGCTCATTCAACTTATTTATCACCTTCTATTAGCGCCTTTCCTTATTTTTTTTTTCTCTCTTAGCTCCTTATGGGAGTGGAAACTAGCTGGGTGACTAGTTATACCTAGCATTCCCTAAAGAATTTTCTTTCTAGGAAGGCCAGACAAGAGTATATGGATGAGTTAGACAAATCCATGGCACCTATGTTAAGGCTACTGCTAATTAATCAATGCAGAACTCATGTCCTACCACAGTGGGAAGCATGTCTCTTGGCAGAAGAACCGTATACCATTAGTGTTTGAAATTATTTATTATTATTAAAGATTTTATTTATTTGAGAGAGAGAGAGAAAGAGCACAAGCTGGGGGGAGGGGCAGAGAGAGAGGGAGAAGCAGAGTCCCTGCTGACCAGGGAGCCCCATGTGGGGCTTAATCCCAGGACTCTGAGATCATGAGCCAAAGGCAGCCACTTAACCAACTGAGCCACTGAGGTGTCCCTGAAATTTATTATTTTGACGTGGAAAACAATGGAATTTGTTTATTGATGTGGTAGTATGGTAGTATAGGGGAGAAGAAGATAGAAGAGGGAGATTTGAAAAGGATAGATAAAGCATGGGAAAGGGAGGGAAAATTGGGGAAACTGCATGAGCAAAGACAAGGAAGTGGAATGATCATGGAATATTCAAGTACTAGTGAGTGATGAGACAGATTTAATGTATACGAGTCAGGTGTTTTTGCTGCATAAATAGGTGGCATGTGAGTCTTTCCACAGAGGCCCTCCTATAAAACTTTAATCTAATGAACTCAGATCTGGAATCCCATTGTTCATAGTGGTCTCATAGTTATGTCTCCCCAGAGTGCAAACATTTTCAAACACCAGGACAGCAAGGAGTGGTGTGGTAAGCAGCTTCTAACAAGGCCCCCAGTGAACTCTTTCTCCTGATATTCACTCACTTGTGTGGTTCCCATCCCTTGAGTGTGGAATTGGTTTAGTGACTTTTTTCCTAATGAATAGAATTCAGCAAAGTGACGGGATGATTTGATCTTTGATTACAAATGATTGTAACTTCTGTCTAGCTGGAGACTCTATTGCTTTCTTTTCTTTTTTTTTTTTAATTTAAATTCAAGTTAGTTAACATATAGTGTATTATTTGTTTTAGGGGTAGAATTTAGTGATTTATCAGTTGCATGTAACACCCAGTGCTCATTACATCAAGTGCCCTCCTTCATGCCCATCACCCATTCCCTATAGTTAAGAATCTCTGATGGTTTTCCCCCTTTCAGTTTTTCTCTTATTTTTCCTTCCCTTCCCCATGTTCATCTGTTTGTTTCTTAAATTCCACATACGAGTGAAATCATATGGTATTCATCTTTCTCTGACTGACTTATTTAGCTTAGCACAATACACTCTAGTTCCATCCATGTCATTGCAAATGGGAAGATTTCATTCTTTTTTTAAAAATATTTATTTATTTATTATTTTAGAGAGAGAGGGAGTGTGTGAGCAGGGAGAGGGGCAGAGGGAGTGGGAGAGAGAGAGGCAGAGAAGCAGACTCCCCGCTGAGCATGGAGCCCAACACAGGGCTCAATCCCAGGATCCTGAGATCATGACCTGGGCCATAACCAAGAGTTAGAGGCTTAACTGACTGAGCCACCCAGGTGCCACAAGATTTCGTTCTTTTTTTTTTGTCTTTTTTTTTTTTTATTCTTATGTTAATCCCCATACATTACATCATTAGTTCTAGATGAAGTGTTCCATGATTCATTGTTTGTGCATAACACCCAGTGCTCCATGCAGAATGTGCCCTCCTCAATACCCACCACCAGGCTAACCCATCCTCCCACCCCCCTCCCCTCTAGAACCCTCAGTTTGTTTTTCAGAGTCCATCGTCTCTCATGGTTCGTCCACCCCTCCGATTTCCCCCGCTTCATTCTTCCCCTCCTGCTACCTTCTTCTTCTTCTTTTTTTTTTCTTAACATATATTGCATTATTTGTTTCAGAGGTACAGATCTGAGATTCAACAGTCTTGCACAATTCACAGCGCTTACCAGAGCACATACCCTCCCCAGTGTCTATCACCCAGTCACCCCATCCCTCCCACCCCACCCCCCACTCCAACAACACTCAGTTTGTTTCCTGCGATTAAGAATTCCTCATATCAGTGAGATCATATGATACATGTCTTTCTCTGTTTGACTTATTTCACTCAACATAATACCCTCCAGTTCTATCCACGTCGTTGCAAATGGCAAGATCTCATTCCTTTTGATGGCTGCATAATATTCCATTGTATATATATACCACATCTTCTTTATCCATTCATCTGTCGATGGACATCTTGGCTCTTTCCACAGTTTGGCTATTGTGGACATTGCTGCTATAAACATCGGGGTGCACGTACCCCTTCGGATCCCTACTTTTGTATCTTTGGGGTAAATACCCAGTAGTGCAATTGCTGGATCATATGGTAGCTCTATTTTCAACTTTTTGAGGAACCTCCATACAGTTTTCCAGAGTGGTTGCACCAGCTTGCATTCCCACCAACAGTGTAGGAGGGTTCCCCTTTCTCCGCATCCCCGCCAACATCTGTCGTTTCCTGACTTGTTAATTTTAGCCATTCTGACTGGTGTGAGGTGGTATCTCATTGAGGTTTTGATGATTTCATTCTTTTTGATGGCTGAGTAATATTCCATTGTTCTGTTGCTTTCTTGACTGAATGCTTTGGTGAAGCAGGCTGCAGTGCTGGGGAGACCCACATGGCAAGGAACTGATGGCTGCCTCTGGCCAAGAGCCAGTCAGTAACTGAGGTTCTTAATTTAACTGCATGCAAGGAACTGAATCCTGTCAACAACCACATGAGCTTGGAAGTGGATCCTTCTCTAGTTGAACCTTCAGATGAATCCCCAGAGCCTGGGCTGACACCTTAGTTTCAGCCTCCTTAGAGAGCAGGAAGCAGAGGACTCAGCCAGGTCACATCCAGATCCCTGACTCAGAGAAACTACGAGATAATAAATGTATGTTGTTTTAAGTCATTAAATTTGGGAGTAACTTGTTATGTAGCGATCAGTCATTCATACAAGTGGACGGTACCTAATCCCAGATAGTGACTTCCAAATGGCGAACATCTAGATACATAGAAGCAGGAAGGGCAGTATTTTGGAGTAAGGGCTGTCTCTTCTTAAATGTAAGGTCATCTTTACTGGTAGCAACCTTACAATCCCTAATAATCAACTCTTTAGGATTTGTTTTGCTCGATTTACAATTACCGTGAGTATGTGAACGTGACATAGGCCGATTTCTGAGATTATTCGTTTTTTCTTCCTTCATGGTCTGACCCAGTTATGTTGTCATTGACCTGCAGCTGGTGTATACTCCCACAGTTCTCCAACTTGTCAGAATTATTTCAACTGCTTCTCTGTAGCTGTCAGCCACATCCCCCAACTTACCATTATTAGGAAAATATTGTGTGAGTTTACTTTTTAAGCCTATTACCTAAATCACAAAGAAACCATCATGGTATACTAAGCACTAACCCTTATGAAATTGACTTAATACAAATCACATATTAATACTTCTTTGAAAATGATCGTCAAATCAGGTCCATTATTTAAACAGAATATAGGGGCACCTGGGTGGCTCAGTCGTTAAGCATCTGCCTTCGGCTCAGGTCATGATCCCAGGGTCCTGGGATCGAGCCCCACATCGGGCTCCCTGCTCTGTGGGAAGCCTGCTTCTCCTTCTCCCACTCCCCCTGCTTGTGTTCCCTCTCTCACTGTGTCTCTCTCTGTCAAATAAATTAATAAAATATTTTTAAAAAATAAAATAAACAGGGCGCCTGGGTGGCTCAGTCGGTTAAGCGACTGCCTTCGGCTCAGGTCATGATCCCGGAGTCCCGGGATCGAGTCCCGCATCGGGCTCCCTGCTCGGCGGGGAGTCTGCTTCTCCCTCTGTCCCTCCCCCACTCATGTACGCTCTCTCTCTCATTCTGGCTCTCTCGAAATAAATAAATAAATCTTTAAAAAAAAATAAAATAAAATAAACAGAATATAAACTATTTCCTAATTTTTTCGAGACACAAGGAATGTGCTTACCAAAGCCTGACTAGACGCAGACCTCATTTTTATCCTACATGTCCCCCAAGAGCGGAAAGGTGTCTGCTGAGCCTTCATCCGGATGACACCAGACAGGTTTGGCGATGCAAGTCATAGCTGTCAAGAGTGCCCCGTTGTATACCTGGTAGGAAGCAACAAGAAAAAAAATGGGGCAGGAGCTTCTTAAGGTCTGTCACTCTCTGCTCAACTAGAAAGAGGACAGCTGCTGCCCATGGAGCCTCAACCAGTGTCCCTCTGGTGCATGGCATTTATCATTCTGTTCCTTGAGTAGTAATTGATCTGTTTTTGTACCATTTAGATTTTACAATGTTAAGTGAATGCTTCCTGCCTTACTAGTTACAAGGTATTATTTTTAATGCTCTATTCCAGTTATTCCAGTTATTCCAGTTATTTGGTGAGTCCGGAAGCTTATTTCTACCAGCTCAAACGTTTGACTGGTTCTGACTTGCATGGTAGGATATGGACGTCCCTGTCTGCTCAGTGCCTGTTTTGCAGAATATTAAGCCAGGTAGTGCAGAAAGTCAGAAAGAAAGCCAAAGATAGTAAGTAACCTTCCATCAGGGTTTCCAGTGCTTTGGGAGGAAAGAAGAGAATAAAAAACATCTGTCGATACAAAACTAGAAATGTATACATACTTGATTGTGTGTGTGTATAGTGTGGGTGGAGGTGTATGTTTAAGGAATTCTAGAGAGAGAGCTGTGCCTGAAGAGCTGCTGAAAATCTACCGCATCAAGTGCTTCTTGATGCCACAGAGCGGACGCTTCCGCGGAGGCAGTGACCGTACGAGTACTGCAGGCTGCGACAGAGGAGTGGGATCGAGGGAGGTGGAGGTGCAGTTGTGATGATTAAATTGCAAATCTCCCTCCATTTCCCAACAGAGAACACTATAAAATAACATTCTAGACAGTAGAGGACAAATACGTTAGCTTGACGAGGACTCTGTGGTTGGGCACAAGGATATATAAAGAAGGGCAAGAGTGGGTGAGTTTCTTTGCTGCATTCTGTGATTGGCAGCACTACGCTGGCTTTCTGAAAAAAGGAAAAACAAATCTTGACTTATTTTTTCCCCCCAAATCCGAGAGTGCGGTCAAAGGGATGGATCTTGATGTAGACTAGCTTTGGCAAGATTGTTACCTCCAAGTTTAGGAATTTTAAAAGTACACACCCACCATGTTATAGAGTTCATTTCGTAGTAAATTTTAAAAGCTTGTTTCCAATTCTGGCTGTTTGGCCAGCTCCCCAGTGTGAAGGTAGCAAGGAGAAAACACATTGCCCCTAACCTAGTTAATTCCTATTTATTTCTCCAGTTCCACTTAAGTTTTTTTGTGATCAGGGCCCCTGGGTGGCTCAGTCAATTAAGCCTCTGACTCTAGATTTCGGCTCAGGTCATGATGTCAGGGTCGTGACATCGAGCCCCACGTCATCGGGCTCCATGCTGAGCGGGGAGTCTGCTGGGGATTCTCTCTTCTCACTCTGTCCCTCTCCCTGCTCGTGCTCTCTCTCTCAAATAAATAAATAAATCTTTTAAAAAAATAAGGTTTTTGTGATCATCTCTTCACTACATTAGATCACGTTGCCCCATTATGTACTCTCATACCAGTCTGTACTTTTTCATCTTACAATTTATCAAAGCTTGTTTCTGTGTATTTTTATAATAACTACCTTATGCCTGTCACCAGATAGCTGATATTAATTGCCCTCCCCCATTTTTTATTGAGATACAAATGACCTATAACATTGTGTAAGCTTAAGGTATACAGTGTGTGAATTTAATACATTTGTATATTGCAGTATGATTCCGCCCCCCCCTTAGCCTTAGGTAACATCTTCATCATGTCGCATAATTACCATTTCTTTTTTTGTGGTGAGAACATTTAAAATCTAGTCTCATAGCAACTTTGAAATACATTATACAGTACTGTTAACTATACTCACAATGCTGTGCGTTAGATCTCCAGAACTTACTCAGTCTTCTAACCATAAGTTTGTACCCTTTGACCAACATCTACCCAATTCCCCCTCTTCTCGGCCCCTGGCAACCAGAATTCTAGTCTCTCTACAAGTTCAGCTTTTTTAGATTCCACATATAAGTGAGATCATACAGTATTTGTCTTTCTCTGATTTACCTCACTTAGCACAATGCTGTCAGGGTCCATCCATGTTGTTGCAAATGGCAGGATTTCCTTCTTTCTCATGGCTGAATAATATTCCATTGTGTCTATTAACACATCTTTTTATCCACTTATCCATTGACAGTTTGTTTCTATATCTTGGCTATTGTGAATAACGCTGCAGGGTGGCAGTGCAAATATCTCTTCAGTATCCTATTTTTATTTCCTTTGGAGAAATACCCAGAAGTGGGATCGCTGGATCATATGGTATTTTTAATTTTTTGAGAAACCTCCATACTGTTTTCCACAGTGGCTGCATGCACAGGGTTCCCTTTTCTCCACATCCTTGCCAACACTTGTTATCTTTTGTCTTTTTGATGGTAGCCATCCTAACAGGTGTGAGGTGATAGCTCATTGTGGTTTTACATTTGCATTTCCCTGATGATTAATGATATTGAGCACCTTTTCTTGTGCCTCTTGGCCATCTATATGTCTTTTTTGGAAAAATGTCTATTCCAATCCTCTGCCCATTTTTTAATCAGATTGTTGTTTTGCTATTGAGTTGTATGTGTTCCTTATATATTTTGGATATTAATCCCTTCAGATATATGCTTTGCAAATATTTTCTGCCATTCTGTAGGTCACCTTCTCTTCTCTTTTTATTTATTTATTCATTCATTTATTTATTTGAGAGATAGTGAACACACGTGCACATGAGCTGGGGAGGGGCAGAGGGAGAGGGAGAAGCAGACTCCTAGCTGAGCAGTGATCATAACATGGGGCTCAATCCCAGGATGCTGAGATCACGACCTGAGCTGAAGACGGATGCTTAACTGACTAAGCCACCCAGGCGCCACTGTAGGTCACCTTTTCAATTTGTTGATTGCTTCTTTTTTTTTTTTTTTAAAGATTTTATTTATTTATTTGAGACAGAGAGAATGAGAGACAGAGAGCATGAGAGGGAGGAGGGTCAGAGGGAGAAGCAGACTCCCTGCCGAGCAGGGAGCCCGATGCGGGACTCGATCCCGGGACTCCAGGATCATGACCTGAGCCGAAGGCAGTCGCTTAACCAACTGAGCCACCCAGGCGCCCCTTCTTTTTTTTTTTTTTTTTAAGGGTTATTTATTTATTTTAGAGAGAGAGTACATGAGTGGGGTGAGGGGCAGAGGGAGGGAGAGAATCTCCAGCAGACTCCCCACTGAGCATGGAGCCCAACACTGGGCTCCATCTCATGACCCTGAGGTCATGACCCCAGCCAAAATCAAGAGCTGGACGCTTAAGCCACTGAGCCACCCAGGCACCCTGTTGATTGCTTCTTTTGCTGTACAGCAGCTTTTTGTTTTAATGTAGTCCCCAACTTGACTTTTGCTTTTGTTGCTTGTATTATTGCCATTTAATTTTATCTATAATAACTCTATTTTGTTTGAGGTGGAAATTTTTCTGCCTAACATCTACATTTCCTAGGCTCCTGTGCATTTATAGCTGGTCATGTGACATAATTCAGACCATTAAGATGTTGGTAAAATTCTACAGTGAGGCTTCAGGGAATGTTCTTTCTTTCTTTCTTTCTTTCTTTCTTTCTTTCTTTCTTTCTTTCTTTCTTTCTTTCTTTCTTTCTTTCTTAATTTATTATTTTTTTAAAGACTTTATTTATTTATTTGACAAAGAGAGACATAGCGAGAGAGGGAACACAAGCAGGGGGAGTGGGAGAGGGAGAAGCAGGCTTCCCGCCAAGCAGGGAGCCCGATGCGGGGCTTGATCCCAGGACCCTGGGACCCTGACCTGAGCCGAAGGCAGACGCTTAACGACTGAGCCACCCAGGCGCCCCGGGGAGTGCTCTTTTAAAATGACAACAGACACAGCTGACGTGGGTGGCTTTTGCCTGTCATGCTCCCTGTTTTCCTGCTAAGGGCAGAGTCACAATATTGGAAGAGAAGCTGCCACTTTGCAACCATAAGGCAACAAGCATCAGGTGAAAGCCACACACTATGCTGAGGCTGAGTGAAGAGAGAGATGCGACACAGATTTCCCCCAGTGCCATCTCAGAGCCACCGTAGTCCTTGGGACTTCATTTTAACACCAGAAAAATAACCACCTTGTGGATTTTCATGGTTTTTTTTTTCTGGCTTTATTTGTTTGCTTGTTTGTTTGTTTGTTTAGTAGTACAGAAGGATAAGCAAAGAAGGAATGATATGGACTATTTTGCCTAGAGAAGAGGGCTGGGTTTTCTTAGACTGAGGAGTGATGTGAGGGAGTCATAACCCTTCCTGGGAACTCATGCTTAGAGAAGTCAGTAGAGAAGAAAGCACCCCACTCGAGAAGGGAAAAGCACTCACTGAACGAGTTATGTCAAAGGAAGTAGAGGGGAAGTTATGAGGGTCTGTGGTATATCTAATGTTCCTGTTATTAAGTGTGGTTGAGTTGGAGGAGAGAGGCTCTATGCGGTTAATATAGTTATTGTGTGCATTAAGCAGACCAGAGTGCATTAAATGTAGAGTGAATTGATTTTGTACAACTATCCTCTGCCATCTTTTTAGAAAAATAATGACTAATGCAACTCTGCAAATGTGTTTCTCCGGAAGAGCTTTTGGGGAAGGGAGGTTTATTTTATCTAATCCCTTTCATCTATGTTATAGATTACTTAGTGTGCTTATTTGACCTTGGCAACTCTACTTCTGGTCATTAGGCAAAGGAAGGCTAGCCTAAAAAGAAAAATTACATTGAGCACTATCCATACAAAGTCAGCCATTTAGGTCAACTTCTTCCCCCGTACTTAAATATAGAGAGTACCCTGCCGATCAATGGAAAACTGCTTGTGGAAGCTGAAGTCTGCAGGCCGAAGCACAGTCCATATGAGCGAGTACAAAACATGGCTTTCGCTCTGCTTCGTTCCGCCCACCCCCGCCCCCCATTCCTTCCTCCAGACAGATTTTCCCAAATGGCTCCAAGCATGGGCATCAGATTGTCCACACCAGGGAAAGGCCTGGGCTTCCCATGAAGCAGGCCAAAGCCTCTCATTAGAGACAAACTCTGGTCTCACCGCTGCAGAGCTTGAGTCTGACCTCCTGAGTTTTACACCGATTCTCTATTTTCTCCCTTCACTGGGCTATTGTTCGCCTTAGAATAGTGCTTGCCCCATATACCGGTACTATTTATATCCTACTTCTTGCTGATTGACCTAGCTTTGGAATCCTTACTTGCCCTGATCATGGACAGTTGTGTACGCTTCCTTCGCAGCTCATCTTGAGGCTTCGGATCCATTTCCTGCTCTAACTTCCTGTATTTGCTCCATCAGTCACTGACACACTGTATCTGCCTCCCTGGTTCCTGGGCTGGGCCCTTGCAACTCATGGAGTTCTTTTTTTTTTTTAGATTTTTATTTATTTATTTGTCAGAGAGAGAGAGAGAGCGAGCACAAGCAGGGGGAGCAGCAGAGGGAGATGGAGAAGCAGACTCCCCGCTGAGCAGGGAGCCCGATGCGGGACTCGATCCCAGGACCCTGGATCATGACCTGAGCCGAAGGCAGACGCTTAACGACTGAGCCACCCAGGCGTCCCTGGAGTTCTTTTATAGGGTCGAATGCAGAGAAGTGGAAAGAGGTGAACTGCTTGGCAGGAAATTCATATGAGCATATAACCTGTACGTGTCCCATACAGTAGAAGCCAGACTTCCTGCCTGTGACAGTGTTTACTGAATCCCTTTCTCAGCCAGTCAGGAGCTTGTTAATTGCTGGAATTTGATTTTATGAACAGGCTTAATTTCAGATGTCCACCTTTCAAACACTTAGCTATTAATTCCTTTTCTCTTTTGTTTTTTTTTTCTTTTCAAATTTTTATTTAAATTCTAGTTAGTTAACATATAGTGTAATATTGGTTTCAGGAGTAGACTTTAGTGATTCATCACTTACATATAACACCCAGTGCTCATCACAGCAAGTGCCCTCCTTAATGCCCATCCCCCATTTAGCCCATCCCCCACCCACCTCCCTCCATCAACCCTCAGTTTGTTCTCTGTAGTTGAGTCTTTTATGGTTTGCTTCCCTCTCTCTTTTTTTTCCTTTCCCCTACGTTCATCTGTTTTGTTTCTTAAATTCCACATATGAGCGATTTTTTTTTTTAAATACTTTTATCTCAAGGGAACATCAAACTCAGCTCTTCAGAGAAGAGCTTGTTCAGGCCAAATAGGTGGTCAGTGAGGAGTCAAGGGTCTATTGTCCAAAAATAAGAGAGAAGTTTATGGTGCAAAACTATTATTATTATTATTATTATTTACATTTTTAAAATTAAGAATTTGGTTTGTTTTAGAGCAATATTAGGTTCACAGCAAAACTGAGGAGAAAGTACAGAGATTTCCCATTTACTCCCTGCCCGCACACATGCACAGCCTCCTCCACTATCAGCCCCCTCCACCAGAGTAGGACACTGGTTACAGCTATACTGTCACATCATTGTCACCCCAAAGTCGAAGTTTACATGAGGGTTCATGCTTGGTGTTGTATATCCTATGGGTTTAGAACAATGTATAATGATATGTATCCATCACTGTAATATCATACAGAGTATTTTCATTGCCCTAAAAATCCTCTGTGCTCCATTTATTCATTTCTCCCCTCATAACCCCTGGAAACCACTGATCATTTTACTGTCTCCACAGTTTTGCCTTTTCCAGAATGTCATATAGTTAAAATCATATAGTACATAGCCTTTTACATTGGCTTCTTTCACTTAGTAATATGCATATAAGGTTCCTTGATGTCTTTTCTTGGCTCTTGATATTTCATTCCCTTTTAGGGCTAAATAATATTCCATTGTCTGACTGTTTATTTTATGCATTTTCCTACTGACGGACATCTTGGTTGCTTCCAAGTTTGGCAGTTATGAATAAAGCTGCTATAAACGTCTCTGTGCAGTTTTTGTTTGGACGTAAGTTTTCAACTCCTTTGGGTAAATACTAACGAGCATGAATATTGGATCAGATGGTAAGAGTGTGTTTAGTTTGATAAGAAACTGCCAAACTGTCTTCCAAAGTGGCTATACTGTTTTTGCATTTTTACCATCAGTGAAGGAGAGTTCCTGTTACTCCACATCCTTGTCAGGATTTGGTGTTGTCACTCTTCCCAATTTTGGCTATTCTAATAGGTGCGCAGGGTTCTATATATTGTTTTGTTTTGCAATTTAGCCTATTGACAATGCTTTTGTTATTCCCAGGGAACAGAAACTATGAATTATGGGATTCTCTGTTGCTAGTTCAAATTCAAATCTGCCGATCCTAATCCTTTCTCCAACATTTAAATGAAAAAAAGTCAGCAAAGCAATACATGTAAAGCGCTTTGCAAAGTGGTACGATGTGAACACTGTACAATTGTTTGATATTATTTTAACTAACAGTCCATCTGTATTCTTGAGAACCACTGGCAGCATTCACGCCATGAGCCCATTTGCTAGCACAGGAAAGTTGCCGAGTTGAACCTTTGTGGGTAGCTAGGCCCACTCATTCCTTGCTGAAAAGACACACATCAGAGATTTTCATTCCCAGGGGCACCTGGCCGACTCGGTAGAGCATGTGACTCTTGATCTTGGGGTTGTAGGTTCGAGCCTCACGTGACTGTAGAGATTACTTAAAAATAATATCTTTTTTCCCTCCTTTCCCCCACCCACTAAAAATAAAATCTTAAAAAAGAAAAGATTTTCAATACCAGAATTTCTGTGAGAAATGGATCTGAAGATGAAATACTTATGGATTCACTCAGCACCTTTTCTTCTCCCTTACCAGGGGAAGCTCCCTCCTGGGTCATTCTGGGTTGTGAAATCAGTGTGGAGCTGGGCTGGGACACAGTGCACCAGGCCTTCTCAGTCATGCGCAAAACATCATCGGCATCATTATGTCTCTGAACGCCTGGATCTAGATGCCTCTTTGGTCATCTCCCTTAGGACTCAGGTTCTCTCCCATACTGATGCCTTTAATCACAGCATTCTTTATAGTTTCTTCCAACCCAAGCAATAGTCGAGCACCAACAATGTATTTCTTCTTCTATCAGTTCAGTCTTTCAGTAGGTTATTCGGGGCAAACTACTTAGAAGAGCAAATCGGAGTTGAGAAAAGCCCCTGGGCTCTAGCCACTGTGTAGCTGGCTGGATCACTCTGCTTCCCTCCCTTCTTCCCTCCCTCCCCACCCACACTCACGGCTTTGATGCAACTAATGGTGCGCCTAATCTTTGCTTATCCTTGTTTGAACTGGGAGTCACAAGAAGTTCAGACTCCCCCAAGTCACCCCTCATCTCCTGGACTCTCAACCTTACACATGTCACATGTCACCTTATCAGTGGCTGTGTTCCTGCTCACTGGATTTTTAATTTTCTACCTTTTCCCCTGGTGCTCACCTGCATTATTTTTCTAAATTAACATTGTCAATAATTTCTTTCATTGTTTATTGTCTGTGACCTGCTAGAATATAACTGTCATGAAAGCATCGACTTTGCCTTGTTCGCCACGTCTTCCTAGTGGCAAAAACAGTGACTGGCACGTGGTAGAGACTTGAAAGACAAGTGCCAAGTGGCTCTTTACTGGTAATGGGCACGTGGCCCTTGGGAGAAGATGCTTCTACTTCCTTATCCACCTCTAGGAATCCTGCTCCCATCTCTTCTTTTCCGCATGAACTCCCTTTAAATTTCTGTTCTGAGTCTCTGAGCTTCGCTTGCCTTTTCCATCTGAAGTCATAACGACAACGGCCATACTCTTTAGGCTCCAGCTTCAGCCTATCTTTTCTTGGTTAAGCAGTTGCTGAAGAGATGCCCACTCCCTTTTTAACTGTATGCTTTTTGGAGAGGGCAGTGGTGGAAAGGGTAGGGCTAGAAGACTGCTTTCTTTGGAAAGTCACGTAACTACAGTCCAGCCACAAAGTTTGGCCAGCTTCTGAAGATTTTTTTTTTCTCATTTCTTTGTACTATTACAGACAGATCTGAACACCACTTGGCAGTATTCCCTGCCATTTTCTTTCCCCTGCCATTTCTTTCATCAGTACTCTGTGTTTTAGCTAAGCTCTGAAAGATTGTCCTTTTTTCAGCCCTCACTGTGAAGGTTGAATTATAGCTATCATTTATTTATTGCCTGCAATACATTTATCTATGTGTGCATTTGTATGTGTGTGTATATTTGCATGTGTGAATATGTGTGTATGTACACACATATACATATATATGTACACACATACACATACACACCACTTTATAAATGAGAAAACTAAGGTTCAGAGATATTAAATAACTTCTTCAAGATCACTCAGAAGGTGGGGGCGCCTGGGTGGCTCAGTCGGTTGAGCATCCGGCTCTTGGTTTCAGCTCCAGTCTTGATCTCAGGGTCAAGATCTCAGGGTTGTGAGATCAAGCCCTGTGTCAGGCTCCATGCTCAGCAGGGAGTCTGCTTGAAGTTTCGCTCCCTCTGCCCCTCCCCTCACTTGCACATGCACGCGTGCATGTGCTCTCTCTCAAATCAGTCAATTAATCAATCTTAAAAAAAAAAGATCACTCAGAAGGTAAAGTAAACTTCTTAAAAGAAGCATCCACCCTTCCTCACCTCTCATTCTTTTTTTTTTTAACTCCAGTATAGGTAACATATAGTGTTACATTAGTTTCAGGCGTACAATACAGTGATTCAACAGTTCTGTACATTATTTGGTGCTCATCATGGTAAGTGTGTTCTTAATCCCATTTGCCTATTTCACCCATCCCCCCACCCACCTCCCCTCTGGTGACCATCCATTTTTCTATATAGTTAAAATAAAATCACTCTTAAAAGATTACCAAATCTTGTCAAGCTGTGTTAATTTCATATTTTCACTATGAAACATTTCAAACATACAGACAAAAAAGAGAGAATAATATCAGGAATACCCCTGTATTATCCTATATTGTCTTCAAACTTTTAAAAGGAATAATACATTACAGATAAGGTGATGCCTATTGTATGCTTTTCCCTGATCACATTGCCCCACTCCTTTCCCAGATGTAACTGCTTTCATGAACTTTAAAAAATAATTCCTGTGCTTGCTTTTGCATTATTCCTATATACAAATGGATCTGTTAAAAAATACTTAGATTTAGATTTTTTAACTTTTAAACAGTATCTGTCTTTGTGACAATTGCTTTTGCTTAGCTCAACATTATGTTTTTGGAATTTTTCCATGTTGATGGGAGGGTCTCTTTCTTTCATTAATTTTATTGCTCAGGGTATTCTATTGCATGAATATGCCACAATTTATTTACCTGGCCTTCTATTGATATATAATTAGGTTGTTTCCATATTTTGATTTTAAAAATGATAATGTCACTTTTCAGTCTTCATCATATTCTGCCTCTCAGCAACATGTTCCACAGTTAGCCATCTTTATTCTTCTATATTTTTCTCTTTTGGTTCTGCAACACCAAGAGTCTTTGTTTTTCTCCATGTCCTCTGGTGACTCCTCAGCTTTCCTTACCTTCCTGCCCTCTCCCACTTAACCTGAAATTTGGGGGGTTCCCCAAAACTTGGTATTGGACCCTTTAGCCTTCTTTCTCCCTCCCATTTTTTTCTTAGATGGTGTCATCTACTTCTGTGATATTAAATACTCACAGTGCTGTCTCCTGCCCACATTTCCCCTCTGAGGTCCAGGCATGAATCATGACGATTATCTACTTGACACCTCTTCTTGGATATCTCAGAGGCCACTCAAGTTCAAACTTGAGAAATCTAAAAAAAAAAAAAAAAAAAGGGAAACTCTTTATTCTTCTATCTAAACCCATGGTAGAGCGTTTCTAATGTGGTGCTTAATGATCCACCTCCTGGTAGGTGGTCGCATCTTTGTGTAATCTCCTCCCCTGAGTGTGGGCTGGACCTAGTGACTGCTTCTAAGGAATAGAGTAGAGTAGAACAAAAGCCATGAGATGTCACTTCCAGGATTAGATTATAAAAGACAGCTTGCGTTATTTCTAGCTCTCCTTACTTTCTCACTCTGATAAAGACAATTGTCAGGTTGTGAGCTGCTCAGTGGAGAGGCCTACATGACAAGAAACTGAGAGCTGTCTCTGCCTGACACCAGTGGAGAATTTCATTCTATCAACAACTCCATGAGTGTGGACTTGGAAGATGTCCCTGCTATAGTTGAGCCTTGTGATGGCTGCAGCCACTGTTGACACATTGACTGCCCTCTGGTGAGACTCTGAGACAGAGGATCCAGCCGAGCTGCACCGGGATGCCTGACCCACAGAAAGTATGACATAATAAATGTGTGTTGCTTTAAGCTGTTAAGCATTGGAGTAATTTGTTAAACGGTGTTAGATAACAAATACAAATCGTGTTCACCTTCCAGCAGTCCCCATATCAATAAACCATCTACTTGGTAACTCAGGTTGTAAACTAGATTCTTCTGTGACTCATTCCTCTTCCTCATCCTCTATAGTAATCCATTTGTTAGTCCTGTAGCTTCTGTCTTCAAAATGTAACATAAATATCTCAACTTATTTCTCCACTGATATACACTAGGCCAAGCCATCATCATTTCTTATTTTGAGGGAGAAAGAAGAGATCTTTGAACAGGCCCCTTAGGGGATGTTAAGGTCATTTTATCCTCCTGCCCTTTTTCCTTACTAATTTATATTTGCCTATTTAATAGATTTTATTACTGAGCTCCTTCTTTTAAGTACTAGGGATGGTGATCAAAACCTAACATGGTCCCAAGAGTCATGGAGTTTGCAAGGGAGACACATCTTATAAGATTAACTGAGAACTGTGAAAATTCTCTGAAGAAGGGATGTCTGGTTCTATGAGAATTAAGAACCCAATGTGCTTATGATTTCCCAAGAAATTGATATTGAGGATCATTCTTGATCAGAGGGGCTTCCAGACTTGTTTGAGGCAGAATTTTCTAGAATGGTGCAGAAAGTGATGGCTGATAAAGCTATGCATGTGTCATTATGTTCCATCATCTGACTAGTTATTCTCATTCCTTCCTTTATTACCCTCCCCATATATGAATCTCCAGGGATGGGGCCTTAAGTACCAGAAACTATGGTTGGGTGTTCTTCCCCACCTTCCCCATCAAAGAGTCAGGGCAAATTATCAAGTTTGCATTATACCTAAGGAAAAAAAAGGCATAAAGTTGTTCCTATAATATACAATGAATGAGTGTTCCAATGCAAGTATGTAATGGTGTAGGATATCTCTTTAAATTATTACATCTATTTTTCTTTAGGATCATAAAAACTCTTAGAGTTGAAATGGGGACTTTATTGGTCATTGGATTCACTCCCCACTGTAGGGTGGAAATTTCCCTACAGTCTTCATAACCAGTGATCTTCTAACTGCTGCATAATCATTTCTAGTAATTGGCAACTCATTATCACACAAAGCACCTTGTTTAATTGTTACAAAAATGAAATTGTTGTGACCTTTTATATTAATTAGAATTTACTTTCCTTTTTAAAAAATTTTTATTTATTTATTTAAGTAGGCTTCATGCCCAACATGAGGACTTGAACTCATGACCCTGAGACCAAGAGTCGTGTGTTCCACCAACTAAGCCAGCCAGGCACCTCAGAATTTTCTTTACTTTGATTTATGTCTGTGGGGCCTGTTTACTTCTAGCAAAGCTGAGTAATTCTAACCTAGGGTCCATTGCTACTCTGTAAATTTATATCAAAAGCTTCCACCCTTCATGACTAAGACTTTTTAGATGGCTTATTACTTCTTGGTCTTCAAAGGTAATTTTGTATGTCCTCACGTCAGTTCAATGGATTCTTTGTAGCAAGAGACAGTCTTAGAACTTGAATTGTATGAAACTATAATTTCCTCAATCACGTAGATATTTGGTGCAGTCATCTGATGTGAGCAAGCAATCTATGTGAAGAAAACTAGAATCAGCTTGCAACAATTCCTTCCTGTTATATGGAGAGTGACAGAGTGATCAGTAAAAACTGTTTATGGAAGTCAACACTCATTCCTCAGTCCTTGCTTTCTGAAAACAAATTTGCCTGGGGCATAAATAAGATAAAATGTAAATAAGTATGAAAGATAGTCCTAATTAAAAAAAAATATCTCAGCCCTTGCTTCTTGTAAATTGGACTTTGTGATGCATTTATAAATATCTAATGCAATATTTTGAACTAAATTATACTTTCTTTTTCTAGTCAAAAGTAAAGCCAGCATCTGGGATACGTTACCTATGCAGATAAAATAATTGCTGATAAATGTCAGTGTAGTCTTTTTTTTTTTTTTTAAGGTTTTTTCATTCATTTGAGAGAGAGAGTGAGTGCACAAGCAAGAGCATGAGCAGGGGGAGGGAGAAGCAGACTCCTTGCTGAGCAGGGAGCCTGCTACAGGGCTCAGTCCCTGGACCCAGGAATCATGACCTGAGCTGAAGACAGATGCTTAACCGACTGAGCCACCCAGGCACCCCATTGGTCAGTGTAGTCTTAAATGCATGGGAATCATTTGCTTATAAACTATAATGTCTTTTTCTATTACTGGTGTTTAAATATTACCCATGTCTTTGAGGCTTCCATAAGATGGAAGAAGCAAGTTTATTAAATAGGTCACTGGTCTTCGGTTGCCAACTGTTGGATTTCATGTTTTAACATTAAGGATGCATTCGTTTTCTTCTTTTTTTTAAAGTTTTATTTATTGGGGCGCCTGTGTTTCTCTTTATGCTATTATGATAAAGATAGAAACTAGTCTCGTTTACACAATCATAAGCATCTGCCTTTGGCTCAGGTCATGATCCCAGGGTCCTGGGATCGAGCCCCACATTGGGTTCCCTGCTCTGCGGGAAGCCTGCTTCTCCCTCCCCCACTCCCCTTGCTTGTGTTCCCTCTCTCACTGTGTTTCTCTCTTTCAAATAAATAAATAAAATCTTTAAAAAAAAATAAAGTTTTATTTATTTAAGTAATCTGTATACCCAATGTGGGCCTGAACTCACGACCCCAAGATCAAAAGTCACATGCTCTCCCAGCTGAGCCAGCCAGGCCCCCAGGTTTGCACTAGTTTTCATTTGCTGCATAACAAATCACCAGAAACTTAGTGGCTTAAAAAAACATACGGTTTCTATGAGTCAGGAGTCCATGCACAGCTTAACTGGGTTCTGTGCTCAATGTCTCACAAATTTGAAAGCAAAATGTTGAGTGGGCTGTGTTCCTTTCTAGAGCTCAGGGTCCACTTCCAAGTTCATGTGGTTGTTGACAGAATTCAGTTTCTTGCAGTTGTATGACTGACATCCCCACTTCCTCTTGGCTGTCAGCCAAGGGCTGCTACAGCTTCTAGAGACCCCTGCAGTTCCTGGCCACTTGACTTTCTCACAATATGTCGGCTTACATCTTCAGAGCCAGCAGGAGAATCTCTGTGATCTCTAAAGCCTCTTTTAAAGGGCTCACCTCTTTAGGTCAGAACCACCCAGGATAATCTCTCTTTTGATTAATTTAATGCCAAATGATCAGGATCTTGAATTATATCTGCAGAATCCCTCTACCCTTGACGTATAATGTAACCTAATCATGGGAGTGACTGTCCCATGATATTCACAGGTCATATCCGCATCTAAAGGGAGGGGGGTACACAGGGCATGTGCACTAGGGCAGTGGGCATCTTGGGTACCGTGTTAAAATTCGGCATACTAGATTCCATTTGCTCATTTCTGATCCTAATACCCCTGAGCTTCACTTGTCTCATCCATCAAATGAGAATTGATATAGATATTAAGACCCCACTCCTAGCAGCAAATCTGTGTTTCTCTTTATGCTATTATGATAAAGATAGAAACTAGTCTCGTTTACAGAATCATAAGAAACTTCCCAGACTTCATGAGGCACACTGGCATTTTGGAAGGAAAATATTATGTCTTCTAGATCATCTCAAAGGAACAGGCTTTCCAGAAAAGTTAGGATCTACATTGTCACATCGTTCACTGACATTAGCACAGTACCCCGTGATAAGTAGAAGGGACACCCACAAACAGGATGGTGGAGGAAACCTCCAAATGAGACCTTCTCCTCTAGTGAGAGCCGTTAGTGTTTGGATTCCATTCTAGTTGTTTGAGGTCTCTTAGTTATGGTCATCATCATGGAAAGTATCATCCTGAGCTACTTAGTGAGGCCTTATTTCTTGGCAATTGAAATCTCTGCAAATCCAGCATCAGTTGGTAAGACTGGTAACAACAAAAATGGCATATATTCTCTCTGGCAGAGCTGGGAAGAGCAATGAACCACAAGCATCTGACCTTGGCTTAGTTACGCAGGGAATCTGGACCATTCTAAGACAAATGGACATGGAAGTTGTTAGAGAAGGCACTATCCTTTAGCACTAGTAAGGAGAAAAAAGAAAAGGAAGCCAAAAATCAAGTTAGAGCTAGCCATTGACTTACTAGAGATAAGGAGAGACAGAATGTTAGTTGAAACAAAGCAAAAAGGTGAGAAATGCCGGTTATGTTTTGATAGCAGACATTTTTCTCTTAAGCTGAGAGTATTACCCCAAATCTAACTGAGCATTTCCTTTTTGAAGATTCCCTAACAGATACCAGGAATACCTCTATAAAAGAGTTTGGGTGAGGGACACCAGGAATGCTTTCGAATAGCTACCATAATGCCTGGTAGATAATGAACGCACATGGCAAACGCTAACCTGTAGAAGCTGTGGAGACACAGTAGGAGGAGTCTACCGCGCTGTCTCCCTAGAGGAGACAACTATAAGGAATCAACACCAATGTTCACAGTAATTCATGGGAGGACTGGAGAGAGGAGGAGTGAATACGGAAAAGCATGTTTCAACATGCCTGGTCAATTTTCAGTATCAGGAGTGGCTATGCTTTCTCTCAGGAGGTCAGTCTTCCGACACTGTAGTGAATAGAAGCCTGTATCATCTGTGTCCATATAATGCATGCCATGCAGAGCAAGGAATTCTTTTCTTTTTTTTAAGATTTTATTTATTTATTCATGAGAGACAGAGAGAGAGAAAGAGAGGCAGAGGCAGAGGGAAAAGCAGGCTCCCTGCTTAGCAGGGAGCCTGACATGGGACTGGACCCCAGGACCCCGGGATCATGACCTGAGCCAAAGGCAGACGCTTAACCGACTGAGCCACCCAGGCGCCCAGAGCAAAGAATTCTTTATTAAAACCTTTTGAAATTATGTCTGCAAGAGATATTTGACAGGTTAAGAGGAAACTTGGAGGAATAGAGGAGTGTCAAGAACGAAAGCGCAAAATGTTGAAGGAGAGAATGTCCCTGGTGGTGAATTTCCCATGAGGCCAGTGGCAAGGTGGAAATGATGGGTGTACATGAGGAACCGGGAGGGTAAAAGCTGAGGAGTCATTTGCTTTCTATCGCTCTAGGCCACTAGCCTCAGGCAACATTGAGCCATATTTCGAGACCTTTTCCATTGTCACAACTGTGGGAAGGCCAGGCGGTACCGCTGGCGTCTGGTGGGTAGAGGTCAGGCATGCTGCTCAACATCCCACAGTGCACAGCCCCCTGTAGCAAAGAACTATCTGGTCCTAAAGGTCAATTGTGCCAACGTGCGAAACGCTGTCCCAGGGACTTTCATTCTGTTACTGGATAAAGTTGAACTGGCAAATGCTACCACCTTGGACGGTGTTAGCTAGAATCATGCAGTTGAATGTTTTGCCTTTTACCTTTGTCAAAAGCCTCCACTAAAAATAAACCTACAAAATTTAACATGACATTCATGATTTTATTTTATTTTAAAGATTTATTTATTTATTTTAGAGAGGGAGAGAGGGAGAGAGAGACAGCGCGCACGCGCATGAGCGGGAGGGGCAGAGGGAAAGGGAAAGAGATTCCCAAGCGGACTATGCACTGAGGGCGGAGCTGGAGGCGGGGCTCGATCTCACAACCCTCAGATCACGACCTGAGACGAAACCAAGAGTCCGGTGCTTAACTGACTGAGCCACCCAGGCACCCCATGACATTTATGATTTTTTTTTTTAAAGATTTTATTTATTTATTTGAGACAGAGAGCATGAGAGGGAGGAGGGTCAGAGGGAGAAGCAGACCCCCTGCCGAGCAGGGAGCCCCATGCGGGACTCGATCCCGGGACTCCAGGATCATGACCTGAGCCGAAGGCAGTCGCTTAACCGACTGAGCCACCCAGGCGCCCGACATTTATGATTTTTAAAAAGGCATTGTTCAGACCCTACATGAGACATTTAATGTTAATTTTGTTGCTGGTAAAAAAGAATACCCTTTGCTGAAGAATGTTCCTGCATTTCCTATTTAATAAGATCCACGTAATAGCTTTTCTTTCCCTTTTTGCCTTAGTAGCCAGGAGGTTCAGGGCCAAACTTGAAGTTCATTTGTGATTTTTGAGCATTTGAACATGATAGCTAGAATAGTTTGTATCTTTCTTTTCTTCAGTTATGATTTTCTTCTTACATTTCCATTGAATTTCTATTCATATAATATTCATATATATGAATATACACATACTATATATTCACATGTAATATCCATGTATATGATTTTTTCATAATCAGAAAGAAACTTTCTTGCTTTATTGAGTTTCTAATCATTCTTTTTTTTTTTAAGAAAGAAAGTGTGCGCCTGAGTGGAGGGGAAAGGGGCAGAGGGAGAGAGAGAATCTTAAGCAGGCTCCATGCCCAGCACAGAGCCCAACACGGGGCTCGATCTCACGACCCTGAGATCATGACCTGAGCTGAAGTCAGAGCCATCCCGCCACCTCTCTAATCTTTCTTAACATGAACTACCTGGATTACTTATATGTAGGTTGTTATTGTGAGTCCCTTCTAAGCAATGTATGTTCATGCAATTTTGTGCATTAAATACATTCTTGGAACGTCAGACAGAGCACTTGCATCTGGCAAGTGCTGCTGCGGGAATTAGAAAAGAGGTATGACCAGAGAAACACAAAGGATCTCTAATCAAAGGAATTCTGAGGCCCCGTTAAGTCTGGCTTCCTTCAATGTGTGCCACAAATCCATTCTGTTTTAGATCCTCTATAGCAGTTGTCAGCATCTTGGTGGAGGCAGTATGAATGTAGAGAGTTTTGTTTATTAGGGCTAAGGTTTGGCCAAGTGGATCTGAGGGAAGAAGAGCAAAGAAAGAGTATTGTGGAATAAATGTCCATAAAACTAAATGAAGTGGAGAAGGAAGTGTAGACAGGATGGGGAGTGGCAGATGAGGAGAAAACAGTAGAATGACCAAGGAAATCAAGGACGTCTCTAGGTGAAAGAATAGCTCCTTGAAAAAAAAACTGGAGGCAGAGGAAGTTAGGGTTAGGGTTACAGGGGGAGCTCTCCGAGTTTGAGATTTCAGACAGGGAGGTGTTCTGGATGAAGACAATATAAAAATGTGGCTATGGGAGAAGGCAGAAGTGAAGCAGAGGTGAAGGTAGTTGCAGGTGAGGAAGTCAAGGACTTGAGAGACAAGGTTATTGAATGCAGTATCCAAATTAACATGGACTAGAGAGGTGTAGTCATTGTTGATTATTAAAGGAGAAACTCCTTCATGGACTATGGAGAGAGATTTAAAGGTAAAGGTGGGGCGCCTGCGTGGCTCAGTCGGTTAAGTGTCAGACTCTTGATTTCAGCTCAGGTCATGATCTCAGGGTCGTGAGAGTGAGCCCCATGTTGGGCTCTGTGCTCGGTGTGGGGCCTGCTTAAGATTTTCTCTCTCTCTCTCTGCCCCTCCTGAACCCCTCCCTCTCTAAAAAATAAATAAATAAGGGTGCCTGGGTGGCTCGGTCGGTTAAGCGCCTGCCTTCGGCTCGGGTCGTGATCTCAGGGTCCTGGGATTGAGCCCCACATCTGGCTCCCTGCTCAGCAGGGAGTCTGCTTCTCCCTCTCACTCTCCCCCTGTGCTCTCTCTCTCTCAAATAAAATAAAATCTTTAAAAATAAGTAAATAAATAAAGTGTACAACTAAAAGAAAGAAAGAAAGGTAATGGCAAGGAGGATGCGAGAGGAAGGTGGTGCTGGGTGTCATCCACAGATGAAGTACTTTATTTTTTTTTAAATATTTTATTTATTTGAGAGAGAGAGAGAAAGAGCGAGCATGAGTAGGGGGAGGGGCAGAGGGAGAGGGGGAGAATCTCAAGCAGACTCCTCACTAAGCACAGAGCCTGATGTGGGGCTTGATCTCATGACCCTGAGATCATGACCTGAGCTGAAACCAAGAGTCAGATGCTTATCTGACTGAGTCACCCAGGTGCCCTGACAGATGAGGTACTTTAAACTCAGGATTTAGGACTGATGGTCTCTAGAAGTAGCCTTGCAGTGTGAAGAGGTCCTAGATCTATTTCTCTACCACACTATGAGATGTGGACACTATGCAGATTTTGCTTAATGGACTTGGAAGGAATACATGGGAGAGAAGAAGAAAAAAAATCAGCCATTATTTCACTGTCCTGAGCCATCCCTGTGAACATATCTAAGGAGATTACACTAGAGCAGATGTAAGAATCTGTCAGAGTGGTGTGGGGCGCCTGGCTGGCTCAGTGGATAGAGCGTGACTCTTGATCTCAGGGTTGTGAGTTCAAGGTACACGTTGGGCATAGAGATTACTTAAAAATAAAATCTTTAAAAAAAAAAAAAAAAAGGATTGGCCAGAGTGGGGAGACACAGCTCAGACAAAAAGGCAATGAGGTCTTTGATCTAGGACTGTGGTTGTTGAAACAGAGACAGAGATGGATAAAAGCAGGATCAGCATTTAGATGATCAGTTAATTTTCCTGCCCTTCAGTGCTAATTTCTGAACATTATCTGTGTTCACACGGCCTGCAAGTTCTTTCAGTATTCCTCTTCGCTTATCCTTCATTCTGAGCTCCAGTCCATCTAGCTCTTGTCTCCTGCTGCTTCTTTCCATTGAGAATTGATTTCACTGCAAACATTTTCATCTGGTCCATAGTCCTGTTTTACATGAAGCTTCAGGGGAAGTCGGTATTTTTCCCGGTGCTTACTGTAGCACTTGCTAATAGAGTGCCAGCTACAATATAGCTGGGCCATTCGCCTCCACCCTTTCTGGTTCTTTCACTGGGAAGGTCCACTCAGCCACCAGCCCTGAAGTTTAACTACTCAAGAATTGGATTCGATGAACTCATAAACCAGCATGCAGGCATCACTTGAAGGGAATTATGCTGGTTAACTGATTTGTCTTTGCCAGAACCACGGCGTGTATGCACACGTGTGTGTATGCACACGCGGCTGGTGAAAAGCAGCCTGCGTTTGAGCGTTTGCTGGGACCGTGTGTTTAGGTAGCTGTAGCATCACTGTAAGAGGTGGGCAGCAGGCTATCACCAGCCCAGCGGCTGTTCCTGTACTTTACTCCATGAAGTGAGCGTGGAGAGCAGTCTCTTGAGCAGTTTACGCCCGGTTCTTGGCATCGTTAAAATTCTGTTCTATGCAGTGTTCCTTCATTTGTACCATCAAAATGCTTCCTTTTCAGACATTCGGAGCATTGAAAATTCTTTAATAAATAGATTTTTATTTGGCATCAAGTCGAAGTTGAAGGATTTTTCATGTGGGAAATAACAATATAATGGTATTTTGGAGAGCATTTCCCCCTCTTTGGCTAACATTTGTAAGTGGCTTTATGGCTTCCAAAGCTCTTTAATGCACGAGATGTTTTATTTCTTATACGGCCCCACAGAGTCAGTACTGTGAGCGCCCCCAATTTAAAGATGAGTAACTGGATTTTCAGAAAGGAAAAGTAGATTACCAAAAGCTAGGTTTGAGCGATGGATTTAAGGTAAAAACGCTGGTTGTTGTAAACTCTAGGGATCTTTCTGTTATAAGGTGCTAACCTTGAACGAGTGGAGTTTCTAGTGTCTTCAACTTGATCTCAAACTATATTTCAAGGTTAACACTTTATAAATGGGACGAAATCATTGGAGCTTAGGCCAGGGGCTGAAGGTTTATTTATTGATCGAGTCTGGCCTCTTGGGTTTCTTGATGTTTGGTGAGATGGTACATTTGTCAGTACATTGGAAAAGCATTCTGTTTCCTCCAGAATGAAGAGCACTGCTCTTGAATTTTAAACAGAAGAAATGACTATCCAACAGGCCTCATGGGCACAAAGCATAAACAACAAGCCTCACGTTAGAAGAAAATAGGCAACTTCTATCAACATCTACTTAAATCTATGCCTTAAAAATAATAGAAATGTATGATAGTAAGTAAACATATTTTTCTATCCTAACACTATTATTAGTGGTCAAATGTGTTTATTTTCAAAGATATACTTCATACTGTCATAATACTTTAATATTCCGGTATATATAATACAATAATAAATTATGAGCTATCAAAGTATTTCCACGTGGATTACCTATCAGTTAGAAAGGGTGAAAGATCCCTTTACCATAGAGAAATCTGACAAATACCACCTACACCAAATGATCCACGTTAACACTCCCGATACCAGCCAGGACAAATGAACGTTATGTGGGTCCTGATGTGATGTAACACAAAGGACACGATATCACGTCTTTAGGCACCTGCCTAAAATGCTTAACCACAATCTGTGGCAATGAGAAGCATCAGACAAACCCAGATTGAGGGGCATTTTACAAAAAAATTGGCTTATACTCTTCAAAATGGAAATATCATGAAAGACGAAAGGCAGAAGAATTGTTCCAGATTGAAGGAGTCTGAAGAGGTATGATAACTAAATGCAATGAGTTTCACCTGGATCAAAAAACAAAATTGCTATACAGGATGTTATTAGGAAAATTTGCAAAATAAAAAGTTGAGCAAGAAAAGATAGCAATATCTTTACAAATAATTGAGAACGTTTTGACATTTCTTTAGAAATAATATGCATTGATTGGAATGTTATTTTGAAAGCAATCTAGAGCTAAGAGATGAACAGCTTGCAGAGAAGCTTTTGAGTTGGCTGCATGATTTCAAAATGCAATAAAATAAGAAATTCTGCCTGTTTTAAGGGAAACAAATTTATTACAGAACCTTGTTTCAGCTCAGGTATCATCTAACTTAGATCAGTTGTACTTGAAGAAAATTTTAGGATTTGGGTAGAGTTTCTTTATTTTTATTTGTTTATCTGTTATAATCTTCAAGTGAGTCAGTTGAGAGGCATCTGTTTACTGGTTTGGCAGTACAGTGATGTACAGAGATTCTAAAAGAGCCACCCAGGCACCATTGACATGGTAGTGTGGAGAATTAGATTAATTTATAGAATCTTCTGTTTTCATATTTCACCATTTAATATCCCACCTTCACACCTGGAAGAGTATCTGATTTTGGCTAAGTATCTTAGAAACCATCTGTCCATTTATTATACAAATACTTACTAAGCAGCTATGAGATTATGGCCCTTTGCTGGGAACTGGGACTATACAGACAAATTAGACCGTGTCTTTCCCCTCATACAGGCAATGCACTGACTTGTGGAACTTCTTTTTTTTTTTTTTTTAAGATTTATTTATTTATTTATTTTAGAGAGAGGGAGCATGAGCGGGAGGGGCAGAGAGAGAGGGAGAGAGAATCTCAAGCAGACTCTGCCCTGAGCACAGAGCCCGACTCAGGGCTCGATCCCTTCACCGTAAGATCACGACCCGAGCCAAAACCAAGAGATGGACACTTAACCAACTGCGCCACCTGTGGAACTTCTAAGTAGTTCTCTAATGTCCTTAGCTGGATTATAGATAAATATTTAGTTTTTAGTGTGAGAGGATGAGGAGACCTACTTCTACACCGTATTTTCGTATAAGGATTATACTTACCAGTAATCTTTTTTCCCCTTTTGTACTTATTTACTTAAGATGCATTTCAGCAAAGGTATACAGTCATGTAACCACCATCGCAATGAAGATGTAGAACATTTCCATCATGCCAAGAAGTTCTCTCGTGTTCCTTTTACACCTGTTTCCTCTCCCCCTCACCCCTGACCCCTGATTTGATTTCTGTCCTTATTGTTTTGCATGTTCCAAGGTGTGATATAAATGGAATCATTCAGTGTGTAACTTTCTGGGGTTGGCTTGTTCAACTTAGCACAGGACTTTTGAAATTCATCCATAGTTGTGTGTGTATCAGTAGGTTGTTCCTTTTTATTACTCAATAGTATCTCATTAATTCCGTCGTGGTTGGAACACATACTTTAAATAATTTGATATATCTCAATTTACTGAGTTTTTTTTTTTGCGGTCTAGGATAAGGTCTATTCTAAGGAATGTTTCATGCATACTTGAAAAATGTGTATTCTGCTTTTGAGCAGAGTGTTCTATAAATGTTAACTAGGTGTGTGTGGTCCTGGTCACTGCTCTTTCTGCTCATTTTTTTTCTCTGATTGTAATTTTTATCCTGGATATACTGATGCCCCAGCTCTGTCTGTGTAACTTAATAGTCAGGCAATGATTGGGCAGAGCTTGTGTTCAAACATTTCAAGCTGCCAATGAATTCCTATGTGGGTTGGGAGCGCCTTCAACGTTCAGGCAGTTTGAAAGTCGGCCTCGGCTTTTACTTTCCACTGGACCCTTTTGGCTCTTGCCACGCAGACATAATTTTCCCGGTCAGTCAGGGAGGTGTGGAGAGCTTTTCTTGCACTTCTAAGGTGATCTCATTTCCAGGACTACCTCCTTGTTACATTTCTGCCTGGCTTCCCATTCGCCCTGGAAGCCGACGCTAGCGGGGCTGTGGGTTTTCTCCTTGTGTTTCCTACTGAACCTGCTACTTTTCCTGACAACACTGCTGGGAATAGATTTTCGGCTCTGCTCCAAATGCTGTCAGGGCTCTCAGGCAGTGAGTGAGGCTGCTGCTTTGCCAGCAGGCTCCACACCTGGACAACTACCACTCCTGTCTGCTGAAGCAGGCGGCCCCGGGCAGGCAGGCCCCAGACTCGCACAGTTCTTGCCTGAAGTTCTGGGAGCTTCTCAGGAGTCAGTGCTTCTCTATTTATCATCCGCCTTTGGTCAGTTGTTGCAGCTCTGCAATGGTCGTTCGTGAGCATGTTGTACAGCTTTAGATGTGTCTGTGGCAGAGAGGATTTGCCAAAGTCTCCGCTCTGTCAGAGATGGAAGTTCTGCCAATTATACGGGTTTTAAATGAAAAATTGACTTTTTTGTGTGTGTGTGGTGAAAGAAATGATATATGGCTAATTTAGCGAGGTAACGATAAAAGCCTGTAAATCAGACAAGAAGATAATTGAAATTGATAAAAATGTAAATTAGAAACTAAATTCAATATCAGGTTTAAGAAAAGTGAAAAGCGTCTGCAAGAACTGTCTGTGGTGATCTGTGGTGAGGCTTGCGAGAAGGGGGAGAGGCATTTAATAAAGATGCAGGAAAAGAATTTAATGACGTTGAAAAAATTCGCATTAGAAGAGACCTTGGATACTTTCTAACACAGTAGCCCCCAAACAGTGGGCCATGGATTCTTAGGGCCTTTGGGGCCCATGAAGTTATTTTCTCTAATCCGTAGCACACTTTAAAATACCCTAACAATTTGACGTCCTTTTCATAAAGCCAAATCGATTCGACTTAAAGGACTACATTTTACACAAAGTAACATTGTTTTCCTACATTTGGTATAAAACACCCTTTGTCTCCTGTGAAATGGCGGTAATAGACGGATGGACATATCATGTTCTTCTTTGGCAATGTTAATATTTATCTACTGCCCGTTATTCCCTCGCATTTTGAAATTTTACTGCAAGTCCTGAGATGTTAAATTCTTTTCTCAGTTTCACTCAGTTAGACAGTTTTTTAAGAGGAGAAAATATTATCTTATATTAGAATGTGGTTTGTTCTTCAGAAGAAAGACTTTTATATAACTGACAGGGAAAATGAATGACTGCTTTGCCGTCTGTGTAATTTAGCTATTTGAGTTAATTTTTACCAATTTTCCGAATGATAAAATCTTATTTGGGCTTGGGACAAAATTCACCCACAGTTCTTAAATCCTTCTTTGCTAAATCAATTTAGCAATGATTAGATGACTTTATAATCAGCAATCCAGAATCCTCCTCATAGAATTTCGTTATGCTCTCATCACAACACTTGTATTCTGAAGATCCTGAGCTTTGTATGCGGACGCAAGGGATTTATATATCACATCGTTCTTCTTGTATTGTATCGTAAGCGACCTGCTCATTCTTACTCTTGTCAGTTGGTCCTGTCTACTGGAAATAGTTGAGGTGTGCTCTGTGGAGACCACATTCGTTTATTTAATCATCTTTAAATGAGCCATTCCCAGGTGTCGGCTTCATGGGTCTAGGTAGGAGAGATGGGAAGGTCAGCAAGGAGCACTCAAGCGAGAGAGAAAAGCAAGTTTGCACTGCACTGCTAAGGCTACAGGGAGTATGTACAAAGGCTAAAGTTCATGCAGATGACAGAAACATTACCGTTGGACAGTCCAGAGGAAGGGGCGGGGTGACCAATTTGAGCTGGATTTTGAATGATGAGAAGGGTTCTCCTAGTGTCAGACACTGATCCAGTCACTCAAACATTTCAGGTCTCAGTTATGCAACACCTAGCTCTAACATTCCGCTTTCCCAGATCAGTGCAGACCTGACCATCTTATCAGATCAATAAATAGGACGCTGTGGTCTCATGTACTGTGAGCTCTCTGACTTTGCTTTAAGTGGTACAATAAGAGGCTTCCTTGGGCCAGGTTGTCGGCTGGGAAACTTGCTATGAAAACAAAAGTATCCTCTTTAAATTAGTGATTATTGATGCCTCTTAGTTTAATAATAGTAGCAAACACAGATGTTGCTTTCTAGGTATTAGAAAATATTCTACAATATTTTGCCTGTGGGCCAGATTCAGATTGGCTGCCTGTTTTCAGACTGCCTAGAGTTAACAGTGCTTTTTACATTTTTAAATGCTGAGAAAGAAATAAGATTTAGTGACATTTGGAAATTATACAGAATTCAGATTTCAGTGTTTGTTAATAAACTTTTATTGGGACACAACCATACTCATTTGTTGATGAGTATGAGTCCATGATGCTTTAGTCCACGCAAAAATGGCAAAGATGAGTAGCTAGGACCCTCCAAACCAGAAAAATGTTGCCGGACTGTATTTTAAACACATAATAACGAATCTTTCCGAGGCCTAGATCGAAACTATTTGTCTCCAAGTATGTTTTGTGTTTACTCCCAGGATTACTACCATTTAGCAACCACATTTTTATTATTTCTTTCTTGGGTTGGGGTTTCCAGGGATTTTTTTTTCTTTATTTCTAGGGGCATTATAAATAGGGAACCATTTGTAATTATCCTCTCCCTGGTTTGGAGGGTCCTAGATCACATCAACATTGAACATATGAATCCTGAACCCATGTGAGGGCTGGTCTGTGATTTCAAATTCCAGAGGAAGGCTTCTTTTTTTCCCTGCAAGAGCCCATGTTGAGATGGACACATTACCCTGTTTGCCTTGGCTGGTGTGGGGATTTTTTTGTAGTCTTATCTTTTTTGCTCAGGTCTATAGACCTTCAAGGGTCCTTGGCAAGAAGGAAATTAGACTCAGAATTGAGATTTAAGAAGGAAGAATATCAC
This sequence comes from Mirounga angustirostris, assembly GCF_029215605.1. Lineage (NCBI taxonomy): Eukaryota > Metazoa > Chordata > Mammalia > Carnivora > Phocidae > Mirounga > Mirounga angustirostris. Next base: position 8,759,113 of record NW_026991719.1, read on the forward strand.
TAGAAAGGGATATTATGACTGAGAAAATGTTAATGTCCAAATTTTAGGGGCAAAAGAGCAAGGAGAAAATAAATTAATGGGTTACAGTGGCACACAAAATGGATGGGGTATTTGCAGAGTCAAATTGCTCTAAGGTTCCTGTATTCTTGAGAAAAGATAGGAATGTGGATTAATTTGTGACAAAATATGCTTTAAGTAAAAAAATCACTGTTAGGGATAAAGAGGGTCATGGCACAATGAGAGAAAGCTACGTGTTAACCTAGAGATATACACATTCTAAACTTTTTTTTTTTTTTTTTTTTTAAGTCCGCTCTATGCCCAGTGTGGAGCTTGAACTCACAACCCTGAGATCAAGAGTCACATGCTCTAGCGACTGAGCCAGCCAGGCGCCCCCATTCTAAACTTCTATGATAAAGTCAGAACATAATCTTAAATGTATAAAAAGCAACTATTTACAGAATTACAAGGAGAAACTAATAAATCCCTAGTGGGAGGTTTTAACACACTATTCTCAATAAGTGGAACATTTACAAAAATTGACTAAGAAATAGGTCTCAGCAAATTTCCAAATATTGGTATCATACAGACCCAGTTCTTCAACTGTGATGCAATGAAGTTAAAAGATCAATAACAAAAATACAACCAAAAAGTACCTGTATACTCAGAAATTTAAAAGTACATTTTAGATTAACCCGTGGACCAAAGGAAAAATTATAATGAAATTAGAAAACATTTGTAATTAAGCCATGATAAAACAATACTATATTTCATAACTTGAGGGCTGTAGCTAAAGCAGACATTGAAAATTCATAATCCTAAATTCTTATGTTAATAAAAAGAAGAAAACTAAAAATTAAAAAGCTAAGCATTTCAGTTAAGATATTAGAATAACCCCCAAATTAGAAAGAACTAATGAAGAGTAGAAATAGGAGACAAAGATACAATAGAAAAACAATTCAAGTTAGCCAAAATTTCATTCTTTGAAGACTATACACATACACACACAAATATATACACATATATGTGTGTGTACATGTATATATACATTATATACTCATGCAAGTTTGGTTAAGTGCAAGCAAACATTATTTAGAATTAAATAATTTTTCTAATGCAAAAAGCAAAACTTTAAAATTTATAACTTCTGTATTTTAAAGAAAGTATAGGAGCATAATTTGAGACTTTAGTGTAGGGAAAGATTTCTTAAATAAGACACAAAAAGCACAAACCATAAAGGAATAGACAGATGCATTAGCTACAGTAAATGTTAAAAGCTTCTATGCATCATGGGGCTTCTGGCTGGCTCAGTTGGTAGAACATGTGACTCTTGATCTCAGGGTTCTTAAGTTCAAGCCCCACATTGGGTGTAGAGATTACTTTAAAAAAAGCTTCTATACATCAAAATACAGCGTAAAAAAGAGAAGAGTTAAGCCACAAATTTGGAGAAGATGTTTATTATACATAAAACTGACAACAAATTATTTAGAATATATTAATTATTATCAATAGGAAAAAAAACACAAATAATGTAATTCAATATAAACAAAGAGTAGAAACAGGCAATTCACAAAAGAGGAAGCCTGAATAGAAAACAGACATGCTTATCTGTATTAATGATCAGATAATTGCAAATTAAAATAACATACCAGTACATATCATTAGGATTAAGAAAAATTTAAAGTTGATGACATTTTTGGTGAGGATTTGGAATGATCAGAACTTTCCCATATTGTTGGTGGGCATATAAATTGGTACAGTCACCTTGGAGAACAGTGTGGCAATATCTAGTAAAGTCAGAGACATTCACATCCTATGACCCAGTCATTGCAATACTACCTGAACGTGATTCACATTTGGGCACAAGTACAAGAAAACTTGTACAAGATGTTTATATCAACATTGTTAGAGCCAAATACTGTAAGCAACGTAAATACCCATCAAGAGGAGAATGGATAGGGGCACCTGGGTGGCTCAGTCGTTAAGCGTCTGCCTTCAGCTCAGGTCATGGTCCCAGGGTTCTGGGATCGAGTCCTGCATGGGGCTCCCTGCTCAGCGGGAAGCCTGCTTCTCCCTCTGCCTGCTGCTCCCCCTGCTTGTGCTCGCTCTCAAATAAATAAATACATAAATAAAATCCTTTAAAAAAAAGAGGAGAATGGATAAATAAATTGTGGCATATTACTACAATGGAACACTACACAGCAGGAAATATAAATGAGATAGAGCTATATGTATTAACATGGATAAATCTCATGTTGAAGGACAAAAAGCACATGGCATAATGATACATATAGTGTAATGCCATTTATATGAAGTTTAAAATCATGTAAAACAATACTATTTATAGTTTCAGGATACATGCCATGTAGTAAAAAGTATAATGGTGGGCATGGAAATGGATGAACAACAAATTCAGAATAATGCAAACCTTCAAGGGTATAGGGAGAAGTGTACACAAAGAACTTTCAATGTATTTGTAATATTTTATTCAGATGGGTACAAAAGTATTTTTTATAATATACTTTTTGGTTAGACTGGGTAACAAAGGAAAGCTTACTATAGAAGGTGTATGCTAATTGAGAAGGAAAACATGGAGAAAACGTTATATTGTGGTGGTGCTGGTTACGTGTTATAGATATCATGACCATACAGCCATCTATCCATCCATCTATCTGTGAACTGAATAAATGCCCAATATTGTACTAATCACTGGGATGGTTAAAGTAATGGAAAAGAAATAAACTGTATTCCCTTTCCTCCAAGTCTAGCAGAAGGCAACATAAGAAAGTAAATTAGTTACATCACCGTGTGAGTAGAGATATATTTCAAATGCTCCAGAAGCACAGAAGAGGGAAGTAATAACTTGGTCAGGGGAGGTGGTTTTCTGCTGTGTTGAGTGTAGAGAATATAAAACAATTCTTTTCATTAAATAGAGCCAGCAATTTTGTTCATTAATCATTTAGACATATTTTATGGTGTGCCTCGAAGATATTGGTCCAATGGTGCTCTACCATTTCGATGTCTTTTGCTAAATAAGGATATCAAGATTTTACCAGGCTCCACGTTCTTGAGGTTATTTCTCCTAGTTGGAGGTAGATTCAGATGAGTCCTTTATAAATCATTGTGTCAGATTTATAGAGAAGGGAAGCTTGTAAAAGTGTTTCTTGTGGTCATTAAATGCCCTTTGTCTTCGGCCTAGCTTGCTATATTGATGGTCTAACCAACACATCAAAGAAATTTATGGGGTTGTATCTTTGATCTCACTCAGTGAGAGAATCAGTAGGGAGTTGGGGAGGAAAGAGCATCTGAGTACCCAAACAATGTCTTTACAATATTTCCACAAATACACTGCTTTGTGTTTGTTTGGGTGGGCAAAGGAATATATACTTTGACTTCCATCCAAAATGGGTGTAGTTAGAAAAGCCCTGAATTGAAAAGCAAGGAACATGAATTCTGTCTTTTGTTAGTTCTGTCACTTTGTGACATTGGGCAAATCAATCAGCCATTCCAGAGCCATCATAGAGTGTCCTTGGTCTCTTTATCTGCTTTGTCCACAGCCACCCAATAACCATGTAGGCAGGATATCCCCCAGCATTTGGAGTCCTTTCCAAGTCTCTCACTTTAGACATTCTCTCAGTTACTTTATTGTAAACAAGTTACAACAAAACAGCACCTATAGTAAATTGACAATGATTCCCTAGTATTAACATTAATAAAACCCTACTATGGCAATGTGTAGGGCCAAGAACCAAGGTATCAAGGAAGGGAGAGGGGGGTTTCAGGGAAATGAAAAGATTAGTCTACAAGGGTAGTCATCATAAAGGTATTCTAAACTTGGACCACATTTTCTCTGGTTAAATCTGTGACACATTGCAAGATTCAGGATTCCTGTTAAACACTCTGAAGAATTGGACTTATGGGACAGACTCAGGTGGGAAACATTCAAGGCCTACACATCCCCAATGAAAAAGGTGAGTAGAAAATATTTCAGGGGCGCCTGGGTGGCTCAGTCGTTAAGCGTCTGCCTTCGGCTCAGGTCATAATCCCAGGGTCCTGGGATCGAGCCCCACATCGGGCTCCCTGCTTGGCGGGAAGCCTGCTTCTCCCTCTCCCACTCCCCCTGCTTGTGTTCCCTCTCTCGCTGTGTCTCTCTCTGTCAAATAAATAAATAAAATCTTAAAAAAAAAAAAAAAAGAAAATATTTCAGTAAACAACCGAACCATGGCCAGTTCTTAATTGTAAGCGTCTGCAAACTCCCTGGATGATGACATTTGGGAAACAAAGAGGAATCGGCCCTCAGTTGCAATCATGGGCTCTGGGGTGAGAGGCCTGACTGTACTTGCAGAGCCACAGACAGTGGATTAAAGGACAAGCAGGTGGACATGGATGACAGGCAGACATCTTCCTTCCCACAGGCCAGTACCCTCCCTCTGCAATTCGGACTTGTGATCAGGATTTCAGTTAGCCTTCAATTCATCCTGGTTCCTCATAAGTTTGTTTAGTTGCTTAAAAGTCTAATTGACACATGCACAGCCTCCTACCCACCATTCTCATTATCCTCTTTTTCTCTTCCTATTCCCCCTCCATACAATTTACTGATTTATTATGCCTGTTGTTTAAGCATTCGCCTCGTCTCCCTAGAATGTAATCTTTATGAGAACATCAATCTTCATCTGGTCACCATCTTCATTTTGGTCACCAACTGGTCAAGAGATATTTGTTGAAGTAAACTTAATTAAATCTGATCAGATGAAAAGGGAAAAGTTGTAACTGGAACAGATCTTATTCCCAAGAAGCAAATGGAGAAAAAAAGTACCTATCAAAAAAAAAAAAAAAAAGTTAACCTGAATAAAACATGCTGATATTTTTAAAAATTATAAAAGTATGATGTGACAAGTCATAATTTATTAATGTATAGATGTTTCCAATCTTCCTGCCTGAGTTTCCTCAAAGAAGAGAGGAGTTTGTATTCTTTGGCAAAGAATTTCTTGGGGGCTTGGGGTTTAACCAGAGAATGGTTAGAGGAAGATGCGGCCTCCATGCTTGAGGCATGGGGGCTGGGAGAGATGTATCTGTCTCAACCTGGTTGCTGTTGGTTCATAAAAGACCACAGAGCAGGAAGAAGAGTAGTGGACTAGGACAAAATGGGATGGAAATATCATTCATGTCTCTGGGGGTTCAGACTTGAATCTGATGTGATGCTTATAAGATGTGCAATTAGACATTTTAGAAATTAGATGGATTGGAAATGAGGCATTTTCAACAGTGACCATTCTGTTTGTGTGGACTCCATGGGTTGAGGACTCAGAGGGGGTAGAGTGAACAAAAGAAAAGAGAAATTCCCCAAGTCCCTCCTCCTCATTTCTTCTCCCCAAACGTTATCTTCTCCTAGCGGTTTGGTTTTTTAAAATCTTTGTTGTTGTTGTTTAAATATTTTATTTATTTAGAGAGAGAGAGTGCACACACAGGAACAGGGGGAGGGGCAGAGGGAGAGAGAGTCTCAAACAGACTCCATGCTGAACACAGAGCCCTATGTGGGGCTCGATCCCATGACCCTGAGATCACGACCTGAGCTGAAATCAAGAGTTGGTCATTTAACCAACTGAGCCACCCAGGCGCTCCTTTGTTGTTTTATTTTTACAAACCTTATATTTTAAATTTTTTCTATGCACAGAATATAAATATGCACAGAATATTTTTAAAATAAAGGTGTCATCAAAAAATAAAAGTGTCATCAAGCTATATATATTGTATTACACATTTTTTCATTCAGTGAAATATTATGGATATCCAGGACAGTACATTCTGACAAGCTTATTCTTTTTAATGGCCACATAACATTTTATGATACAAATATACCAAAATTTATTTAATAATCCTTGTATTGATGACTATGTGGCATGTTTCTATGTTTTATTAAAACAAATAATGTGTGGCACCTGGGTGGCTCAGTCGGTTGGGCAGATGCCTTCAGCTCGGGTCATGAACCCGGGGTCCTGGGATCAAGCCCCACATCGGGCCCCCTGCTCAGCCGGGAGACTGCTTCTCCTGCTCCCTCTACTGTTTCCCCCTGCTTGTGCTCTCTGTCTCTCTCTCTCAGTCAAATAAATAAAATCTTAAAAAAAATAAATAAATAAAACAAATAATGTTGAAATGATTATCCTTATATATTTTAGGAATTATGCAATTATGTCTATTCAAATGACTCCTAAAATAGTAAAAAACTTATTTGAGAGTAAATTAGTTTTCTTACTTGGCTTTTTTTTTTTTTTTGCCACAGTGTAAGCTTAATTTCTAGTACTTATTTTTATGTTTATTTTTAAAGTTTATGTATTTAAGCATTCTCTACACCAGCGTGGGGCTTGGACTCACCACCCGAAGATCAAGAGCTGCATGCTCCACCAACTGAGCCAGCCAGGTGCCCCTCTAGTACTTATTTTTAGAAAAAAATTTTGATACTATAAAATTCTTTGAAGAAAAGAATATAAGCACCATACACTAATTGTATGATAAATTTAATGTGTACATAACGAAGACAGGCATTTATTTTAATTACCCAGATTTTGGCAGATGTTCCTTCTGCTTTCATTTGTCAATTAGTTACATTACTGGTGATGGTGTTTTTGAACAGAGCATAATTCAGTTTCATCAGCAACCCTGAAAAGAATCAAAATCAGAATTTACTATTTTAGTTATTTTTCATGTTGCTTCTTTTCTTTGTCATAAATGGACTATATTTAAATATTTAGATCAGGAATTTAGATGTGGGTATGCTGTCCTGTGTTATGTATGAATGATATATTTTAAGAGGTGGTAAAATACAGCAAACTACCCCCTTCTCACTGAGCCTTGTTGGGGCCTGAGGTATCCAAAGAGAATGAACTTCTGGATAAAATAATCGCAGTTTACTTTTTCAAGAGCTCAAATAATCTAGCCATTTTCACAGAAGTTATCCTAAATCAATATTAGTTACTTCCTACAGTATTAATTTTCCATTCTGAGCAACCACAAACAATGGCTTAAACAAGGGTAGAGAGTACGGAGGCCATCTTAGAATTCTAGCTTCTCAAAGAGACCATATTATACTTCATTTGATGTTTCTGAAAATGCACAGATACTATCATGAATATCCATTCGTCTTCCTTGTTGTTACACACGTGTTAGACTTGTCCTAGAGCACAATTAGATAGCAGCTTTTGAGTTATAGTTACAATCAGTTCTTCTGCCTCTGCCTTTTTATCTTTGCTTTAGGGTTGGTTTCCAGAGACCCGAGTTTATACTAGGCTATCTATTAGTAGGTAAGTAAGCAATTCTTGTTCTGGGCTGGTAGGAACGAATGCCTGCTTCCTCTCACAGTGTATCTATAAACCCTTTACGTTATTTTCCTCACACCATTTCAAATCTTTCTAAGCAATGGGGTCAGGGCTAGTACATTAAAATTACACAGGGAACACAGAGGGTATCATCTGTCATTCAAAATTAGAAATTACTTCAAGAAATATTGTCATAAAGCAGAAGGATTATATTTCATACAAGACTCAATCATCAGATAAAATGACTTCAAGTTCATTGGGGGTAAGTGGGAAAAGAAATGCTAATAAATAAAAATAGTACACCATGGGGCGCCTGGGTGGCTTAGTTGGTTGGGTGACTGCCTTCGGCTCAGGTCATGATCCTGGAGTCCCGGGATCGAGTCCCGCATCGGGCTCCCTGCTCGGCAGGGAGTCTGCTTCTCCCTCTGACCCTCCCGACCCTCCCCCCTCTCATGCTCTCTCTCTCAGTCTCTCTCTCTCAAATAAATAAATAAAATCTTTAAAAAATAAATAAATAAAAATAGTACACCATGATGTGTTACATCTTTTTTCATGCACTGGTTTCATACATGATTTTTATCAAGTATGATACACAGGGTTGCTTAGTATTAGTGGTATAAAAACATATTTCCCCTGAAAAAGAGCATGTCTTGTTTTTTATAAAGATTTCATTTAAGTGAATTTATTCACTTATTATTTCATTTATTTTAACTAATGTTTTTAAGATTTTATTTTTTCACATAAACTCCACCGCCAACAAGGGGCTCAAACTCACGACCCCAAGATCAAGAGTTGCATGCTCTACTGACTGAGCCAGCCAGGCGCCTCCAGTAAACTGTTTTTTAATAGATATTTTAGTGCAAATATCCCTATCATTCATTACAGTTATTGTTACTATAAAAATGTGAAATCTTCATTTTCAATTTCAAAAAAAATACACTTGCTTTTGGTGATCATAAATTAAGCATAATTTAATTTTTTTTCTGTTTTTGTTTGCTACTTTGTGTCTTTCTCCTAACTGTAGGACCCCATTTGGTCATTCCAGTTCCATTATTTCCTAGTTGGTGAACCTGATTTCTATTTCTTACTTTCCTCATCTCTAGTATGGGTATAATGATCTTCCCCATCACACAGGAAGATGAAGTGAGGCACATGGCAAATATTATGCACTAAAATATGGGAATCATTATCATTCCCAAATAGCAAGGAGTCAGGAAAATGTGTAGCAGCCAATTTGGATATACAGCACATTAAATTACAAATATACTCATGACTCATTGCATGTAAATACAAACCCAAAACTTCGTATGATAGTCATGCCTACAAAATACATTATTTTTAAATAGATTTTAGATCAACAGAGAAAGGGGAGGAGGGAATACACATAGCAGGTGGAAAGGGGTGGGAAAAAGCAAGTTAGAGGCTTCACAGATTTACTCTTTCATTCCAGGCCAATGATCCATTTAGCACCAACTGTTATGTAAAATATGTTCTTTGTTTAAACTTATAAGGGGGAAACAGTGTCATTCTTTAAAGATATAGACATGGCCTAGAAAATACAACGGTAGACTTTTTTCACTGTACTAGAATAATATTTAACATAGTTAACTACTTGCACTTAGTGCAAAGTTTCTCAACCCCAGAACTACTGACGAGCACTATCAACTATTGGGTTGGGTAATTATTTGTTACGGGGGGCTGTCCTGTGCACTGTGAGATATTTAGCAGTATCCCTCATCTCTACCCATTACGTGCCAGGAGCACCCCTGTCTCCTAGTTGTGACACCAAAAATGTCTCCAGACATGGCTGAATACCTCCTGGTAGTAGGGGGAGTGTAGGCAAAGTGGCCCCAGCTTGAAAAATCACTGACTGAGTGAACTGATGAACATTCTCCTTTGTCATGAAATAATTCTCTAAATGCATCTTTTAATGATTTTAAAATATTACCACATATATCAATTTAATTCAATCATTATATATAATTAGACATTTTAGGGTTTTTTTTTAAAGGATTTTATTTATTTATTTGACAGAGAGAGCGTGACCAAGCACAAGCAGGGGGAGCATCAGAGGGAGAGGGAGAAGCAGGCTCCCCGCCGAGCAGGGAGCCTGATGTGGGGCTCGATCCCAAGACCCCGGGATCATGACTTAAGCCAAAGGCAGACGCTTAACTGACTGAGCCACCCAGGCGCCCCGAGCCATTTCAGTTTTATCACCTTTTAATTTGTTTCATGATAAATAAGAAATGCACAAAATTCTTTGGTTGGATAACTGATGATTTTCTTAGGATAAACTCCCTAGGTTGAATTATTCAAAGGGTCTAAACAATTTTTAAAACGAATCTGTGGTCCACTCTCCAGAAATGTTGAATCAAAAGACGTGCTCTTGGGGCACCTGGGTGGCTCAGTCGTTAAGCGTCTGCCTTTGGCTCAGGGCATGATCCCAGAGTCCTGGGATCGAGCCCCACATCGGGCTCCCGGCTCAGCGGGAAGCCTGCTTCTCCCTCTCCCACTCCCCCTGCTTGTGTTCCCTCTCTCGCTGTGTCTCTCTCTGTCAAATAAATAAATAAAATCTTTAAAAAAAATACTTTACTTGTTTTTATGCACTTCTCTGTTCCATTGTATTGAGGAACATTTTAGTTCCCCAAAAAGCTAAAAGTCTAACGTATATTTATTATAAATCAAGGGGTGTTGAACTGACAGCTTAGGGAGATTTTTTTTTAAGAGTTTATTTTTTTGAGAAAGAGAGAGCATGAATGAGGGGAGGGGCAGAGGGAGACACAAAAGCAGACTCCCTGCTGAGCAGGGAGCCCAACTTGGGGCTCTATCCCAGACCCTGGGATCATGAAGATTAGGGAGATTTTGGTAAAATCTGTTTGAGCTAGGTTAAGGACACTAATGTTCTTATACTCAGATGAGAAACACACAATTTATATCTGAAAGCATCTAGAAGAAGCTAATAAATCTCTATTAAGTCTTTAATACCCCTAAAGGTTTTTTTAAATTAAAAAAAATTTTTTTTAATGAATTAAATATTTTAGAGAGTTGGAGGAGGGGCAGAGGTAGAGAGAGAGAGAATCTTAAGCAGGCTCACGTCCAGTATGGAGCCCAATACTGGGCTCAGTCTCATTACCCTGATACCATGACCTGAGCTGAAATCAAAAGTTGGATGCTCAATGGATTGAGCCACCCAGGCACCCTTAATACCCCTAAAGTTTTTATTTTTATTTATTTATTTATTTATTTATTTATTTATTTATTTATTTATTTATTTATTTTAGTACCCCTAAAGTTTTTATTTAAAAAAAAATAATAAAGCTTGTTGTAAAAACCCAGAGGGTACAGTCATAGGGACAAAATACAATTCTACTTTCCTGCCCTTACCCTATCCCTTTAACTCCCCATATCATTCATTACTGTTTATGTACAACCATTAAAAAAAATTTTTTTTGGCATTAATGGAATCATTGTGGGAAGCTTAACTTTATTTCACTTGACATCTGTAGGGGCCAAAGGCAGGGTCCCCAGAATGTGCCACTTTGGCAAATTGATTATTTTGAATTAAAAAAGAATTAACAGCCAGCTCAAGAACATTCTGACCCCCTCTCCTTTGTCTCCAGAAAGCAGATATAAATCTCCCATGTGAAAGATACTCTTCCTGCACGAGAAGGTAAAGAATCATTCTTATCACCAGAGATAGATAATTCAGTGCTGAGAACGCTATACAGACAAACCTTGTACTTTTTTTTTTTTTTTAAAGATTTTATTTATTTATTTGACAGAGAGAGAGACAGCGAGAGAGGGAACACAAGCAGGGGGATTGGGAGAGGAAGAAACAGGCTTTCCGCCGAGCAGGGAGCCCGATGCGGGGCTCGATCCCAGGACCCTGGGATCATGACCTGAGCCAAAGGCAGACGCTTCACGACTGAGCCACCCAGGTGCCCCACAAACCTTGTACTTTCACTAACTTACTACCCCAGCCCAAATTCTCTTTAGAATTCCTTACTAACTGAAGCTCTTGAACACAAAGTTTTCTTTGTTCTGCCAGTTCCTCACGGGTTTATCATCTCGTCTAAAAAGTATAAAAACTGCCTGCCTTGGTCATTTCTTTGGATCTCAATTTTATTATTGAGCCTCTGTGCACATGTAATTAAACTTTGGTTTTTTTCCCATGTTGATCTGTCTCATGTCAATTTAATTCTTAGACCAGCTAGAAAAATTTTGAAAGGTAGACAAAAATTTTTCCTCCTACACAACATATTATGGTTATTTGTCAGTACACATTAATCTGTTTCACTTTGTTGTAGCTTTATGATATTCCAAAATATGTATGTATAAAATTTAACTGTTAATATAGCTTATTTTGGTGAGAAATAACTCTTTTCAATATTGAATGTTCTCTTCCAGGAATATGATCAGTCTTTCCTTTAATTACAAGTGTTTTAAAAACACTTCAGTGATATTTTATAATTTTTTTCATCTAGGTCTTCCACATTTTTTGTTAAGTTTATTCCTAGTTTTCTAGTATTTGTGTCCTCTTTTTCTTCATGTAGGTAGATGAGTAGGTGGGTGGGTGAGTGGATGGATAGATGTGTGGAGCAGAGGTTGTTTGTGCTATTGTGAAAAGGCCATGCCTATTTTTTTTTAAATTATATTTTCTAATTGGTTACAGGTGGTATACAGGAGCACTTTGATTTTATAAAGTTTTCTATCTCATCTCACCATATTACTGATTTTTGTTGTTTTGGTTTTACTGTTTTTGCTATTGAGCCTAGAATTTTCTAGGTAGAAAATTATATATATATAAAAAAAAGAAAATTGTGTCAGAAGGTTATAACAAAAATAAGCATGATGGATTTTTCTGTCATTTCACAATATTTTTGCTTCTTATATTCTTTTGCACTAGGTAGGACTCCCAGTCCAATGTTGATTAGTCAAGATGAAGAAGCCGAGAGTATTGCCTTATTCATGGCTTTATGGGAATGCTTCTTATATTTTACCACTGAGAATGAAGTTTACTCTAATTTTCTGGTGGAGATCTTTATTCAAATTAAGAAGATTTCCCACCATTCTGATATTATTGAGTTTTATAAGAGCAGATATTGAAATTTATCAAATACTTTTTATTATGTATTGAAAAGATAATATGCTTTTCTGCTATAACAGAATAATGTAGTGAAATTCATTATACATTTCCTAATATTGATTGCATGGTTATGGGAAAACCAAATCTACAGGGTGAAATTTACTAATATGTAGTTTATAACTTTGTATATTAAGTATATAAGTGGGAAGGATGTATAGTACTCCTTATTTTGTGCAGTTTTCAGAGATGTTTGGCCTAGTAAAAAGAGAACAGCAATTTTCATTTTTGCCTATGTGCTGGACTACCTTAATAGAAATGTATGATCTTTGCATGTTTGTTAGAATTTTTCGATAAAGCCATCCACGCCTTTGTGGGGATTGATTTTGACTAACTTCAAATTCTTCTGTAGTTATTAGGCAATTCCTATTATCTGTATCTCCTTGACTTAATTTAAAAAATTTGCATTTTCATAGAAAACTATTCAGTTCATCTAGATTTTCAAATTTATCAGTGACATATCTATTGAAAAACTAAACGGAATACTTTTGTTGTAAAAGATATATCTAAATTGCACCTAGACTGTTAGCGATGGTGTTTTTGCTGTTGATGATGATGACTGTTTATATCATAGCCCCATTTTAGTAAGCACAACAAGCAATTGAATCTCATCTGTTTAAGTAGGGAATGATTAAAGATCAGGATGAATGATGAGCTTAGCTTTCCCCCTATTTTTTACCTATATGGCAGACCATATTATTATTTGATCATCCACTTATTTCAGGCATTGTTTGAGAAAGGTGCTTTGTGTATATAATCTCATTTAATTTTCTAAACAACTCTGTAAAGTAGATATTTTTTTTTTAAGATTTTATTTATTTATTTGAGACAGAGAGAATGAGAGACAGAGAGCATGAGAGGGGGGAGGGTCAGAGGGAGAAGCAGACCCCCTGCCGAGCAGGGAGCCCGATGCGGGACTCGATCCCGGGACTCCAGGACCATGACCTGAGCCGAAGGCAGTCGCTTAACCAACTGAGCCACCCAGGCGCCCTGTAAAATAGATATTAACACTGACATTGTACAAATGATTAAATGCAGATTTAAGAGGGTATTGTATTTGTTCAACATTCTAGAACAAGTTTATAGCAGAGTTGGGGTTTTAACCAAATTCTGTGGCAGCAGGAGAAAATTCATGAGACAGTACAGTATGAGAAGAAAAATCTCTCCCTCTACCTATCTCTGGTTCTCCAGCTGTAAATAAGACTAGCCAAAGACAGATTAGCAGGACAAAGACAAATAGAAGTTTATTAACATACACATCATGGTGTACACATGGGAGCACTTAGCGATGAGTAACCCAAAGGGGTGGTCAGAATTTGGGTTCAACTCAATACCAACAAAGGAAAAGGGGTTTGGAGGCTACTGTACAGGAGAGGCAAGTTAAGGGAAGATGACCTGGAAAAGTATGGTAAACAAGGGTTGTCAAAAAAGGTTTGTTAATGCAGATTTAAGTCAGAGCCTTCTCACTGGATAGGAGTTGTTAAGAGTCCTTTTCCTGGGAAAGGAGAGGGGGACATGTCTACAAATGGAAAGTTCTCTTACAAAAGGAAAATGTGTGCTCTGTTTTTAGTGCTCTGGCTGGTTCTCAATGGCTCTTAGCTCAAAATAATCCATATGTCAAAGAAGCATATTTTGGGGTGGCATAATCTGGTACCCCTAAGAACCATGTCTTTGGCACAAACTTGAATGGTGATGGACCTTTTCAGGGGTATAGATAAATCATTGTATTCCCAGAATATACCTCCCTGGGTCTATTTCAAGTCTAATAGGTACCTGGCCAAAAAATGTGTCTGATGTTGAGTTACTGGTCAGATGTCTTTTTCTAGAATTGAATCAAAGCTTGCTTTAAGTCTATCACTGAAAATACTTACATGTGTGGGTTTGGAATTGTTGCTCATACAAGTGAGGTACAGGAGAATGAAAAGTGAGGAACACTGAGGTTAATCTATGCAGGAATAAGAAATCCATCATCTACCTTGTCAGGTGATTTTTTCCAGTGGTTTAAAAATAATGTAAAAAGGGGCACCCGTCTGGCTCAATCAGTAGAGCATGTGACTCTTGATCTCAGAGTCGAGTTCAAGCCCCATGTTGGGTGTAGAGCTTATTTAAAAAAAAAAAAAAAGGCAATAGATCATAGGAACCCCTGACAATATATCCTGGGAGAAAACTTATTCTAGGGCTAGATGTAATAATCACTTGAGCCCTAAAAATAATTGAAAAAATGTTCATTTCAGTGGATTAATGTAACATTTCAATAAAGATTACTAAAAATTCTCTATCTGGTTTAACAAAAATGAACTAATTTGTGGAAGAAGTTATATGGTTTGTATCCTTCAAGCTAGTAATAAGTACATAGAATTCATATGGTTTTTAAATGCCAGTGTGCATAATTAATAATCTGCATTCACTAAATGAAGAGGAGGCAGTTAACATGAAAATAGAGTAATTAGGCTTCTGTAGTTTGTAAAAGGACGGAAAGATTCCTATTTGCAAATACTATTGAATTAAGTCATTCTCAATTGGCAAATTGAGTGAGTGTTGTGACTTTTAAGAAGCCGGTGAATACTAGAAGGAAATAAATGATTAAACCTTTAAACAGATTGCTGTGTGAGCTCCAGGTATTCTGCTTTATCCCTTTCTGAGTAGTTGTCCCTGGCCGGTCTCAGGTACTGATACTTGTGAGAAGCAGGTAGCCGGAAATGCAATGACTCGCAGTGTCAGAAGGCATGAAAAGGAGAGTATGTCTTCAACCAATGTCAAACAGTGGTGACAATTTCACGTTTATATCGGGGGAGCCGAGGATTATTCAAGGGCCCATTTCAGCACATAGGACAGTTCCATTCAAAAGGAGAAAGCAGCTGGGTTGGCTGTTTAGAGGGACAGAGCCTGGTTGCCTGAGAGCTATATTACTCCTTCCTCCCTCTGCACTTCCATACCAACTCCTGAGGCTGCATATCGAATGTGAGTATCTCTTCTCACTTTGTATATGTATTCCTGCAGCAGTCTACCTACTCTGGCTGCTCTCATTTCTGCTTTTGGCTTTGTGGTTCAACGCTACCTTTGATGATTATTTTAAACAAGATATTCCCTGACTATGAATATTACAGCAGGAGTTGGGGACTTAGACACACCTTATGGTTTGCCCTTGGTTCTTATACCTTGAGGGATGGCTCTCCTGGTATCAAAGTAATTGTAATGTTTATGTGTTTAGTAATCCAAATTGGTACCTTGAGACTATGTGGGAGATCATTTGCTTTTTTCAGTCTGTATAAATCTTATTTATGCTATGTTTCTAGTCGTACTCATTGTTAAGGTTCAGAAATCAACCACAATTGCTTAAACGTATAAATCTGACTGTGTTCCTCCCCTGGGAGCTCTATTATGTCACAGCCATTGAGTTAAACTATGAGATATTTCATGTGTTTCAGAAACTTAAATCATTTGGTTGGGGCCCAAGATTAACCTGCTAGATAACAGTATCCTGCAGTGAATTAAGTTTCAGCAAGTTTCCAATTTTGTTTCTTTCTCCTGCTATTTTTATTAAATAAATTAAATTTCTTTCTGGAGAATAACATCCACCCCAGATCCTTCTTTTAGGATGTCTGCTCATGTCATCTTCTGTACCTGAAATGTAGACTAGGCAGTTTCAGGATCTTTATCCATGTGTAGGAGCAAAATGATGAGGCACGGATACCAGATTTGAAGGGGTGTTACCTAGGAAACAAATCAAATTCTAAGACTGTGTTTTCTATAATTGTCCATGATTGGAGATGAACCCTTGAAATTTAACTTCCCAGGGATGCGCCTTTTTGTGAACATGGTGTGCACAGAAACCACTGAAAGGGTCAATTAAGCAAATATATTTGATGAGATATTCAGCATTTCTTTTCTGCCTTTTGCCTTTTAAACAACTTAAGTTCTGTTTATGCTTTAACAAATAGAACTACTTTGGGCTTGCTCATGGGGAAAGAAAAATTTAATTATGGAGCATTTAGGTTTTTGAATATTTGGATTGCTTAAAGAGTAATAAAACATGGGATTCATATATTGTAGACCACCTAAGTTCTTGAAATAATGCCTTATTATAACTTTTTTTTAAAGATTTTATTTATTTGACAGAGAGAGACACACAGTGAGAGATGGAACACAAGCAGGGGGAGTGGGAGAGGGAGAAGCAAGCTTCCCTCGGGGCAGGGAGCCCGATGTGGGGCTCGATCCCAGGACCCTGGGATCACGACCCGAGCTGAAGGCAGACGCTTAACTGACTGAGCCACCCAGGCACTCCTATAACTTTTTAAAACATCTGGATAATTTTGTTTTTACAGAAACAGTGTAAAGCAGCCATTATTAGGAAGGGGGGGAACACTATTATAAAACTCAAACCCTAGTTCCTATAGTTTATAACTCCAGAGTCCATAAAAACTACAAGACAAACTAAAGCACAAACATAGCAGCAGCCCCAAGATTTTAAAGAAGCACTGGCCTCCATGACAAGTTTCTTGCACAGTGAACTTCTTCCACATGAGGAGATAAGAAGATGGCCTGATCTCCCCTCTTCCCCTGGCTTGCAGACAGTGTCCAGGTCCCAGAAATGCCCATGGCCAATCAGGGCCATCAGCGCTCACCCCTTCTGGTCTTGGGCACTCAAAGCCAAGCACTAAGTGGAGCATGTTTTATGTAAATAATCTGTATATTTGTGAGTTCTGCTACGGTTTTGGCAGGCCTAAGTTACTGATCTGATGACTCAAAATAGTACATCTTTTCCTTTTGGTCTCACAGTGAATGACTACTGTAGGCCGTATAATGGCCTCCTTCCAAAGATGTCCATGTCCTAATCCTGAATTTTATCTCATGTTGCAGAGCAAGAATTCCTGTCCCCTCAAAGGTTCTTCTGGCTGGACTAAGAATCAAATTGACATGAGACAGATTAATAGGAGAAAATCAAATTTAATAGGCATAACGTCCAGGGAATCCACATGGTCATGGAAATTCCCAAGACAGGCAGGCAAAATGAGGTCTATATATCCTTCTTAACTAAGAAGAAGGGGGGAGGGGTCTGGGATTTTAGAGGAAAGAGATGATGTTTGCCCTACCATACAGATGGGTCACTCAGATAAAATTTATCTCTGCTAATAACCCTTATTCTTATGAAGACTGCCCAATTTAGATTCTTCTATGTAGTTAAGGGAGGGGCAAATGTTTCTTTTGAGCCCATAGGGTCTCAGGTGCCTTCAGCTCAACATAATCCATACTCCAAAGTGACACATTCGGGGGTGGGGGTGGGGGCGTCTGTCCTGAACCTCTTCACTCATATACCAAAGGGACCTTGCAGATGAGATTAAATTAAGGATTTTGAGATGGGAAGATTATCTTGCATTATCCAGATAGTTCCACTGTAATCACAAGGGTCCTTACAAGAGGAAGGCAGGAGGATCAGAAGCAGAGGAGAGTGACAGAAGCAGGAGTTGGGGATGGAGAGGGAGAAAGAGAGAGAAAGAACAAGAGAGATTTGATGATGTGATTCTGCTGGCTTTGAAGATGGACGAAGGGACCATAAGCTAAGGGATGCAGGCGGCCTGTAGAAGCTGGAAGAGGCAAGGAAACAAAATCTCCTTCCCCTAGAATCCCCAGAAGAGGGGCCGCCTGGGTGGCTCAGTTGTTAAGCGTCTGCCTTCGGCTCAGGTCATGATCTCAGGGTTCTGGGATCGGGTTCTGGGATCGGGTCCTGGGATCGGGCCCTGCATCGGGCTCCCTGCTTGGTGGGAGGCCTGCTTCTCCCTCTCCCACTGCCTCCTGCTTGTGTTCCCTCTCTCGCTGTGTCTCTCTCTGTCAAATAAATAAATAAAATCTTAAAAAAAAAAAAAAAAAAAAAACCCAGAAGAAACATGGTGCTGCTGAGCTTTGATTTTAGCAATGTGAGACCTGTTTTGGACTTGTGGCCTCCAGAAATGTAAGAGAATAAATTTGCATTGCTTTAAGCCACTGAGTTTGTTACAGCAGCAATAGGAAAATAATACAAAGACAGCTTTGTGTTTTTCAAAATTGACCACTTTTTTTTCTGATGGTAGTAACAAACTGAATTTTTAAAAAATATTTACTCTTCAGAAAAGTATAAAGGGAGGAAGGAAACCATCACTTAGAGAACACAGCAGTCCTGTTGAAGATTGATCTGTGTGGGGACCTTCTGACCTTCCACCCCTCCTTCCTTACTATCAAAGTCTGATGAACACATTATGCCATGAACTATGGAACTGGACTGCTTATTTTTCTAATATCCCCCTTAAGTATGAGCTCTGAGGGGCACCTGGGTGGCTCAGCTGGTTGGGTGTCTGCCTTCAGCTCAAGTCGTGATCTCCAGGTCCTGGGATCGAGCCCCGAGTCCGGCTCCCAGCTCAGTGGGCAGTCTGCTTCTCCCTCTCCCCCTGCCTCTCCCCCTGCTCTCTCTCTCTCTCTCAAATGAGTAAATAAAATCTTCGGGGAAAAAAAAATATGAGATCTGAGAGCTCCCAGCTCAGCGGAGAGGCTGCTTCTCCCTCTCCCTCTGCCTCTCCCCCTGCTCATGCTCTCTCTCTCAAATGAATAAATAAAATCTTTGGGGAAAAAAAGTATGAGATATGAGAACTCCATTTTCTTTCATTTCATTCCTGGCTTTTAGCAAAATTCTTAACACACAGTAGGTAGGTCTACACGGTCAACGATTGCTGAACTCATTGTTTCGTTGATTAATGGATGAAATGCTGTTCATAGTCCTTTATAAATATTCATTAAGTATCAAATGAAATATTTAACATTTGTTGAGTATCTGTGGCGCGTGAGACTCAATCCTAGGCACTGTATAAAGAAGAAGTTCCTGCCCCTGAGGTGCTTATATTTGGAGGGGATACACAGACAGCAAAGAAAACAAGAAAAACATAAATATACAGGTTCCCCAGCAGTGATCAGTGCTTTGAAGGAAAATAAGTGGCCTGTGGAGTGGAGGGTGTTGGGTTGCTGCTCTTATACAGGGAGGCAGGGAGGACCACTCCAAGAAGATGACATTTGAGTAGAACCTGAAATAAAGGAGGAAGTGAGCAATGTTACTAACCCAACTAAGAGCAAGGGCCCAGAGCCAGGCAGGTGCTTGGCATATTCAATGAGCTAGGAAGAGATGCCTGTGGAGAGAGCCCAGCAAATGAATGGAACACTGCTGGCAGGGAGTTTGGAGAGGTAAACTGGGCCACTCATGAGGGCCATGCTTAGGACCTTGACTTTCATTCTGAATAGGATGGGAAGCTTCCGGAGGCATGGTGATCTGACAGTCTGTAAATATCACTCTGGCTGCTGTATGGAGATTAGGCTGTAGGCAGAGAGAATAGGAATCCAGGCAAGAGGTGAGGCTGGTTTAGAGCCCAGTTGCTATGGCAAAGGTGGTGTGAAGTCACTGTATTTTGGATATATTTCTAAGGAAGTGCTAATAGGATTTGTTCATGAATTGGATGTGAGATATGAGATATGAATCTGGAGTTCTGAGAAGAGGTCCAGGCTGAAGACCTAAATTTTGGAAGCGTCAGTGGGTAGATGGTGTTTCAATCCAGGAGTCTTGCTGAATGGACCGAAGGAGTGAGTTTGCAGCTTGCAGAGGGCTGGGCCCAGAGCACCGAGATATTTGGCGGTAGAGGAAATGAGACTCAGAGGGATTTGCCTGTCAGTGGGGAAGAGAACAGAGGGTGGAGTCCCCAAAGTGTTGTGAGGAGCATGGAAGGAATTGCATCTCGCACCCTTGACATGTGGATAAAATGACGAAGATGGGAGTGGAGCATGGATTATGGGAATTGACCTCTGGAAAGTCATTGGTGACCTTGAATGAGCAGTTCAGATAGAATAATGGAGAAAAAAAACTGATGGCAGTAGGTCCAGGGAGAATAGGTAGACGGGAAGTGGAGAAAGTGAGTGTAGGCAAACCTTTCTAGAAATTTAGCTACAAATGCAAAGTTAGGCAGTAGCTGGAGGAGAATGTGGGATCACGGAAGGCCTTTTACTTTTAGTATTGGAGATATTACAGGATGCTTGAATGCAGATAGTGATGATCAAATAGAGAGTGGGGAATTGAAGATGCGAGAGAGGTGGGCATCTGGTTGCTTGAGTGATCCAAAAGTGGGGGTGGGGCCCAAGGGTCCGGTGAAAAGCTTGGCCTTAAAAGTGATGAAGGGACAAGTCACATATTTTCTGAACAATTGATAGGGGCCGTATATTTTAACAAAGGATTTTTTATACCACTTTTTAGTGTTAGAGGCATTTCAAAATAGGTAGCTCTAATGCAAAAAAGAGAAAAATAGAAATTTCTGGAAATTGTCCTGATTTCAAGGGGGCAACAGGACATAACATTTTTGAAAAACCTGGGATTTCAGAGGAAACCAATATATACAGACAACTATCTAACTGAGTGGCAGTTATCTCTGGTTTAACTCATTTTGTTAGAATCTTAAGTCGAGGCCATGGTTCAAGGCTCCAACCCAATGTCGTCCTGCCGGCTTTAAGCAGATAAACAATTGTTCAGTAGCTGTGGATTGCACCACTAAAGCGAGCCAGATAAATAAAGGTTGGGGGAGCTTGAGCACATCAGGCTGATTCACCTCAGGATCCTCCAAACTACTGGAAAAAAAACCAGCTCCAATGACAGTGCGTCAGCATCATTATCTCATATAAAAGATGGCCCTTTGGGCAAAAAAATAGATATATATTGTGGAACTGATACTGTCAATGTAATGAAACAGCATTTTCAAAGATGAGATACAATTGAACTAAATCTTTTTAAAGTGTGAGCCTTAGAGCTTCTTGGACATTTGCATTGCAAACCACTCTGTTACCTCATAGCACTAGGCAGTGTCCGGTCATTAAGACCTTTCAGGGGAGTGTGTGCTCTGGGTTTATTTTGGAGTAAATTTTTTGTCTAAGAAAATTACTTTGCAGCATTTTTGAGAGACTGGTTACATTATCTACACACTGCAGGTGACAATAATAAGATGGTTGAGTTACCTGCCCAGAGCCCATAAATAGTGCTCATAAGAATGGGTCTCTGAGTAATGATGAGACCTCCTCAAGATTTTCCTTTGGGGGCAGGAGACAGGCTTCACTTTTCCCTTCCTTCTCTCTCCTTCCCTCCCTGCCTTTTCCCTCCCTCCCTCCACCTCTCCCCCCTCCTTTCCTTCCTGCTTTTCTCCCTCCCTCATCTTTCTCTCCCCTCCCCCCTTTCTCTCCCTTCCTTCTACCTCCTCCCTCCCTCCTGCCTTCCTCCCCTTTGTAAATCCCCTGAACCATGACATATACCACACAGATCAGTGGAAATATTCTAAGTTGCACACTGCACAAAACATCTGGTAGAACAGCTAATATCTTTACAGAACTTAACCCTTTATAAAGCATTTTGGCAGAAATTTTCCTTTAAGACCTTCCACAATCCTGCGGGATAGATATTTATCCTTATTAGCTTACGGTTTCATTCATTTGGCCTTGGAGAATGCAAGATGCTCACCCAGGGTTGCACAGACAGCAAGTGGCAACGCTGATAACAAAATCCAGGTTTCCTGGCTCCAAGATCCTTGCCCTAATGCTGCATAATCTCTGCTCCTCCTCGCCTCCTCGTTAGTGCAGGCAAACAGGCAGATCGCGAGGCTGATAGAGCCTGCCGCTTTCCCTTTCTCCATAACATTTTCCCTAGAGTCGTGAAAACTTTTCCAGTGCTCCACCTCCACCCTTACCAGCAGAAGGAAGGACCCCACCAGGCAGGTGTTTGACCCAGCAGTGAGTGATTATACAGGAACGTGAGTTTCCATGAACACTCCCAGGCACCAGCAAGCCTCAAACTGCCCAGCGTTAAAATAGATGGTGTACGTTTCCCACCACGTCTGACATCATTCTCATTAGTATTTAATCATGCTTCACAGCAATATCCTTCTCGACTTATAGCCGGGAAGAGCACATTTCTCTTCCTTTTCCTGATACTGCTGTTGGAAACGAAGCTATTTTTCATTCACCGCGTCTGGGAAATGTACACTCTTTATTAACAGAAGGGTGATTGGGAAATGCGCACTCCTCGTGAAATATATCGCTCCTGAATTCTTTTCCATTTCCATCTCTGTTCCAATATTCATAAAACATTTGTCTGGGGTTACAGCAACTATTTTGTCACCCATACCCTATGGTGTCACAGTAATTAGGTGGGTAGTGGGAGAACACAGCTTTATGGACTATGTAATTAATCATGCCCGCGGGTGCGCATTTCCTAGCATCCAACAATGCAGGGCTGACACTAACCAAACCTTCCACCTGACTGCCTTCCCCAAGTGTTATGTAATTCAAAGGGCATTCACAGAAAGGGTTGTGGTCAGCTGAAAATGTGGGCAATAGAAATAATAGCTAGTGGGGTAATTTTCTAATTCGGAGATCATATTTTAAATTGTGAAAATAGCTTATACATTTCAAAAACATAGAGCACGTTGCAGTAAACACACATACACCCATAGTAAACATATTGTTTCTTTCTTATTGGCTACCAGTACTTCTTTTTTTTTTCTTTTTAAAGCAATAGAACAGTACAGATGCAGATGAAGGTCTCCATCCCATTCCCTCCTCCTCCTCTGCAGAAACAACGGGAATCCTGAGAGTGTATATTATTCCTATCCATATTTTTATACTTTAATTCTCTCTATGTATAATCCATACACCATATTTTGTATCATTTAAGGTTTTCCAGACTGTATATAAATAGTTTTATACTGTATTCTTTTGCAACATTTTTTTGTTCATTCAACATTGCATATTTGAGGTTTATCCAAGTTGATACGTGTAGGTCTATTATTTAAAAGCTATTAGATTTTATTGTATAAATATGCTAAGATTGATTTATACAGTCCTTCTTAATGAACATTCACATTGCTTCCTGTTTCTTTCTAATAAAAACAACATCCCAGTGAACACTCTTGCACATCCTCCTTGCATACATGTATGAGAGTCTCTCTAGGGCCAGGCTCTGCAATTTTTTTTTTCTGTAAAGAGCCAGATAGTAAATATTTTCAGCTTTGCAATTCTATCTGGCCTCTGTCATGACTACAACTCTGCCCTGGTAGCATGAAGCAGCCATAGACAATATGTAAGCAAATGGGCATGGCTGTGCGCCAATGAATCTGTATTTATGGATACTGACATGTGAATTTCATATCATTTTCATGTGTCATTATTATTTATTTGATTTTTTTTCCTCAGCCACTTACACATGTTAAGAGATGTTTTGAGCTCATGGGTGGGCGATACAAAAATGGGCATTAGGCCTGATTTGGCCCAAATTATGATTTGCTGACCCTTGCTCTAAGGGCTATACCTCAAAGTGACATTACTGTACCAAATGGTAAGTGTAATTCCTTCTTTACTAGATAGTACCAGATTACTCTCCAAAATGGGTGTATTAATTCCTCTTTTATATTCCTATCCACATTTTCTGATAGCCTCACCTACATTTGTTGTTATCAGACTTTTTCTATATTGCCAATCTGATGTGTGAGAAATGGTGTTTCATTTTTGTTTTAATAGCTGTTTTCTACAAGCTGGCCTTTTCATCTCTTTATTCAATCAGGATTTCTATATAATATTTCACATGTTCATTAATCACTTAATTTCTTTTTTCTATTGATTTGCCTATCCGTTTCCTTTTCAGGTTTTTTATTGGGTTGTTTGCCTTTTTTTTAAAACTAATTTGCAGGACTCTCTATATTCTGCATACTAATTCTTTGACAGAAATAGACAGTGTAGGGCGCCTGGGTGGCTCAGTCATTAAGCGTCTGCCTTCAGCTCAGGTCATGATCCCAGGGTCCCGGGATCGAGCCCCGCATCGGGCTCCCTGCTCCGCGGGAAGCCTGCTTCTCCCTCTCCCTCTCCCCCTGCTTGTGTTCCCTCTCTCACTGTGTCTCTCTCTGTCAAATAAATAAAATCTTAAAAAAAAAAAAAAGAAATAGACAGTGTATTGAAAATGTCTCAAATTTGTGGCATGTCTTTGTTGTACCAGCACAGTTAACACAGAATTCGTGATTATTTTATTCATAGGTTGTGTTTTTTTTTTTTGTAAAAGAAACTTCCAGATTAATTTACTTGTTTTAAAATCATTGCTGTCTGTTTGGGGCACCTGGGTGGCTCAGTCGGGTTAAGTGTCTGCCTTGGGCTCAGGTCATGAACCCGGGATCCTGGGATTGAGCCCCGCTTCGGGCTCCCTGCTCCGCGGGAGGCCTGCCTCTCCGTCTCCCACTCCCCCTGCTTGTGTTCCCTCTCTCGCTGTGTCTCTCTCTGTCAAATAAATAAATAAAATCTTTTTTAAAAAATCATTGCTGTCTGTTTAAAAGACCACCACCACTACTGCAGCTCACATGGAGACGGAGATGACACTTATCTTAGATGAGCCCATCCTCCTGACTTTTCTTTGTTTCCTGCGTCTTCCCTCCAGCCCCCATCTCCAGAACTGCCCCTTCCTCTCCTTCTTCTGTGCCCCTTCTGTGTCCAATTCAATCCTGCTCTCAGGTCCCCACATAGATACAAATCTCTCATACCTGCTCAGAGATTTTTTCCAAAGAGACCAATGTCTTCACCCAAAGGGATAATTGATTGATGTAAAATTTCAAGCATTGGTCAGCTTTTAAAAAAAGAGGATTTTCTTGACTCCCTGAAATCAAGCCAGTTAGACTGCAGTAGACCTGCCTTACCACTGCAAGGTAAGTGAGATTATTCCTTCAACGTAGCATATTATTGATTTGACATATGGTTCTTATGGTCTATTAATGAAATTTGAGATAATAAAAATATAAGTGTTTCAAAAATGTATTACATGTTTTGCTAGCTTTTCTCCAGTGACAAGAGATTGAAACTACATTTGCTCTGCATGGGTTTGCACTATGTCGAGTGACATAATTAAGATAATCTCTCTTATCCTATAATTCTTACAGCAGTGTTCAGAAACATTCTTCCCCAAATGTTTTAAATTATGGTCTTTCTAAAGAGAAGTGCAGTGTTTGTGAAGGGAAGAAGGATCTTGTAGCCTGTGTGGTTAGAGGATTGTAACCGATGATAAAAAAGTTGAGGGGTCATAAGCTTGCAGGTGGAAGAAGGCAGTTTACTCGGCCAGGTCATGTCAGATATAGAGGAGTGAGTGGATCTGATGCCTATGAATCCACTATAATTTGAATCCATCCTTGAGCCCGGTGACTGAGAATGTCTACTACCTGGAGACATTCAATGGCTTTGCCTGGACATAGAATAAACCAGGTAATGCTTGACTTTGCTCTTTCTTTCTTTCTTTCTTTGTGGGGAGAGAGAGGGAGAGAATCTCAAGCAGGCTGCATGCCCAGTGTGGAGCCCAATGCGGGGCTCAATCCCACAACCCCGAGATCATGACCTGAGCTGAAATCAAGAGTCAGACGCTCAACTGACTGAGCCACTCAAGTGCCCCTGCTCTTTCATTTTTTAGATTGGAAATTATTATTTGTATATGCCTGTGTTCATTGAGCATGTGAGAGGTGGCCAGAGATCAGAAACATTGGGCCAACTGTACAGTCAATGCTATTCAAGTTTGGGAGGGCATGGGCTATGGTGGAGCATCTCAGATGCTGCTTCCTGGAGGTTTCTGAAAAGACTACAGGAATGGTGATGGTGAGATTTGGGAAGAAACCAAAGGCACCTTTCAGAGAACTCTGGAAGTAATTTTCTTCCTGCCTACAAGGAAAGAATAATGATACAACTCAGAACCATAGAGTGGAGGGAAGAAAAAATGGAAGTCTGAAAAAAAAAAAAACAGATCTGAACAGATCTTCTCCTGGGTCAAGGATGTTCTAGATGCCCAGACAACCTCGGGGAATGAGTGTACCAAGACTCTCCAGCCTGAGTCCTAGAAGGAAAGGAAAGAAGCACAGTCAGCTCAGCAGCCTGGATTGAGGGATCTGATCAAGATTTAAATATTCATGATAAAAACTCTGTATGAGGACCCAGGGAGGAAGGAGATGCTTCCTTGCCATGGATGTTACAAGACAGAGGGATGGAAATGGAAGCTTTTAGCCTTCTCTAGATTTAATGTCTATGTCCATTTCATAGTGGTAGTGGTGCTGGTAGGGTTGTTGATGGTAATGATGATGGTAAATGATGACTCCCAGGGGAGGAAGGACAAGATGTTGCTGCTACACAGAAAATATAGTACTGGAGTGTTGAGAGTTGAATAAAGAGTGCCTGTGTCTTGAAAGATAAGAACTGTATTAGTGACTTGGGCATTTCAGAAAAGGGATGGTCAACACAAGTGCTATTATTAGATACGACCTTGAAATCGGGACTTCACAGTTCTTCACCAAAATTATGCTTTCTTCCCATTCAGGTCCTCTAACTAGCCTTGTTAAGAAACCAGGAGAGGTGGGGCACCTGGGCGGCTCAGTCGGTTAAGCGTCTGCCTTTGGCTCAGGTCATGATCCCAGGGTCCTGGGATGGAGCCCCGCATCAGACTCCCTGCTCAGCGGGGAGCCTGCTTCTCCCTCTCCTCCCTGCTTGTGCTCTCCATTGCTATCCCTGTCTCTGTCTTTCTCTCAAATAAATAAATAAAATCTTAAAAAAAAAAAAAAAAAGAAACCAAGAGAGGAAGACAAGCACCTGCTCTCTGTGAACTCACGATCTAGAAGAGAAAAAAGATAAACACATAATGGCAGTCCGGTGGATAGGTGCTGTGAGAGGAGCTTGTGGGTGGACTCTAATGCCTAAAATTTCCCCCACCCCTCTGTTCCAAACCACTCCCTACCTTCACCCTGCACACCCACATATAAAGTGGCTCTTTCTTCACAGACCCTGCCAGTGACCAAAATAGCCAGGTCAGGAAAATAGATTGAAAGCTCCGGTGGTCTTCTTTTTAAAAAGTCAATCTTGGGGGCGCCTGGGTGGCTCAGTCATTAAGTGCCTGCCTTCGGCTCAGGTCATGATCCCAGGGTCCTAGGATTGAGCTCCGCATTGGGCTCCCTGCTCGGCGGGAAGCCTGTTTCTCCCTCTCCCACTGCCCCGCTTGTGTTCCCTCTCTCGCTGTGTCTCTCTCTGTCAAATACATAAATAAATAAAATCTTAAAAAATAAAATAAAATAAAATAAGTCAATCTTGGGGGGCCTGGCTGGCTCAATGGGTGGAGCATGCGACTCTTGATCTTGGCATCGTGAGTTCAAGCCCCACATTGGGTGTAGACATTATTGAAATAAATAAGTAAACAAACTTTAAAAAAAAAGTCAATCTTGTTACCAACATAAGCAATGAAATCTATAACGAAATAACAATAACTTATATAAAAGGGTACTTACAATGTCATACACTCTGTTAAGCACCGTACTTAAACTATGTCATTTATTCCTGACAGCGTTTTAAAGCAGATGCAGTCGTGCCTCATCACCTTATCCCTTGTTCATTTGACCCTCTTTGTTTTGGAAAGGCAAGGAAAGAAGCTTAGTCAGTTTAAGCGACTTGCTGAAGGAAACACAGCTAGTGGTGGTCAGAGCCTTGCATCGATCCAGCTCCATCTCTGAGAGCTAAGCTCTTATCTGTCTGCACTGAAGTGCTCTGGCGCCTGTAACTCAGTGAGCATGAGGGCCATGCCACAGGTGCCCTGGCTCTCCCCCTGCCCAGCCAACCAGCATCGTGGGAAAGTTACCTTGCTTGGCCAGAGCTAATGATAACTGCAGAGCAGCGAGTCTCTCTCCAGAGTTCATTTAAAATAACAAATTAGCAAAGCAGCTAATGACCACAGTGGTTGCTGATTTGGTTTGCCTGGACTGAACTGAGTTTTCCATGAGTCTTGACTCAAAGAGCACTGGGAGAGTGAATCTGGAAATGCAAAATAAGACATTCCTTACTGGGCAAGTCCTTTTCTTTCCCTACCCTGTTGTTAGTAATGCCTTAACCCCAAATTCTGGTCTCTGCTTCATAATAAATATCTCAAAGTTATTTTATGAGTTCTTTCTGAAATTGTTGCTTGCCTTTTGTTTTGTTCTTTTGAAACAGCCGTAAGGAATGATTTTCATTGCTTTCTTCCCTGTACTGTATTATGAGTGGATACTTGGAGTAGACAGTGAAGAACATTTGTCCATTCTAGAGGAGGTTGACTAAAGCAAATCAAATGCATGAATAAAGCATTTGGCCCCTCTCGCTGACTCTTAACCTCTACAAAGTAGCACCAACGAGTATTTTCCATTGGCAAGTTAGTAGTCCTTAGATGGCATAATACTGGGGAAAGCATCAACTGCAGCTTCAACCCTTTCCTGAGAGAGAGAGAAAGGGGGTGGCGTGGGGGAGGAGTATCCTGACCTATTGCCAGGATTCCTAAGAGCGCCTATAGTCTTGAGGCAGAAATCTTATCTAAAAGACTAAAAATTACCTTCAAATTGAAGTCCATTTGTTAGAAGTAAGGGTGGTTGGTAAAGAACTCTCTTGGCAGCTTGAGAGTCCTGGTTGAAAACTACAGGGTGATCAAACAGACATCTGCTATTCCCACTTTGATCTGGAAAGTTCAGATTTCCCCTTAGCAGCCCAGAGAGATCAAAGTCCCTGAGGGCAGCACCACTGAAGGCCCTCCAATTTTCCTTCCTCTGCAGAGAGAAAGTTTTCCCCCACTTTGTCTACTCATCCATGACCTTCTCTTAGCACTTAACCCTGGCTGTTCATGTTTCTGGGAACTCCTTGCTCAAATTGCACAAAATGGCTCTATAGTCATTCTCTCCCTGCTTCTCTGAATAGACCTTTCTTCCTGCATCCTCTTCTCTTTCCCCTAAATCTGCGCTCCTCTTCCACCCTCTCTGCCTGCTGCCTTATAAGTTCATCTCACCTCAAGTTTCTGTTCCCTCAGTAAACTGGCTTCTCTCTTAGTCACACAATGCATCGGTTTTTTCTTCATTTATTTCCTCCGCTCTACCAGCGCCCTTTCCTTCTCATTTCGTTCTGGTTTTTTTTTTACTACTAATTTTCCTAGGGTTTTATAGAGCCTATGTTTTCTTTCATTCCTATCAGAGTCTGAGTCACTGAAAATGTTCTGTGGCTTGCTTGAATAAATCTTCCCCTGATTATTCACATCATCTGCCTTCTCCATCCAAAATGCATTCATTCTGTTACAAGCGCTTTTGTTTAGACCCCACATTTGCTTCTTCTTGTGTTGTGTGCTTTGGCTTGGGACAGTTCTGCTTGCATCCACCCCTTTTTCCTCAGTAAGCAGCACCAAGGGTTCCCTTGATTCACTTCTACTGTTTCCTGAACTCTATTTGAATCTTCCTCTTGGAACCCCACATGGAGGACTGGGCACTGCTGTTTGTTCATCTGTGTTCATCCATCCATTTCCTACAAGAACGGGGAGAGGGGGTGGGGCTTTTCAGCTGGAAATGGAGAATTCCATCTCCTTGAAATTTTCCTCCCTACCTGGTGAAACTCCTCTGCCAGGGGGTTCCTGTGTCAGGCCACAGCAATGCTTCTACCCACTTAGGGGTGATCTGGTCACGTTGGAGAGAAAATGGGCCAGAGTGAAATATGGAGGTGTTTGGTGAAACAGTGGAATTTTCTATATGCAGCTCCCTTTGATCCACTGCTGCCACTTGGCCTCCCAATGCTGTTTTTTTTTTTTAATTTTTTTATGTTATGTTAATCACCATACATTGCATCATTAGTTTTTTTTTTTTTAAAGATTTTATTTATTTATTTATTTGTGAGAGAGAATGAGAGAGAGAGAGAGCATGAGATGGGGGAGGGTCAGAGGGAGAAGCAGACTCCCCGCTGAGTGGGGAGCCCAATGCAGGACTCGATCCCGGGACTCCAGGATCATGACCTGAGCCGAAAGCAGTCGCTTAACCAACTGAGCCACCCAGGCACCCTGCATCATTAGTTTTTGATGCAGTGATCCATGATTCATTGTTTGTGTACAACACCCAGTGCTCCATGCAGAATGTGCCCTCCTTAATACTCATCACCAGGCTAACCCATCCTCCCACCCCCCTCCCCTCTAGAACCCTCAGTTTGTTTTTCAGAGTCCATAGTCTCCCATGGTTCGTCTCCCCCTCCGATTCCCCCCCTTCGTTCTTCCCCTCCTGCTATCTTTTTTTTTTTTTTAACATATAATGTATTATTTGTTTCAGAGGTACAGGTCTGTGATTCATTAGTCTTACA
Organism: Mirounga angustirostris; assembly: GCF_029215605.1. Lineage (NCBI taxonomy): Eukaryota > Metazoa > Chordata > Mammalia > Carnivora > Phocidae > Mirounga > Mirounga angustirostris. The sequence goes on from NW_026991719.1 coordinate 8,789,746, forward strand.
CAATTGACAGCGCTCACCATAGCACATACCCTCCCCAGCGCTGTGAATTGTCCAATGCCATTTTATAGTGATGCTCTAAGCCCAAGCAACACCCCCAGACCTTCTTTCTCTCAGTCAGGAAATCAGATAAATTAAGAAGAGTGGCACATGGCTCTACACTTTTTCCTCAGCACCACAGACACTGCTCTTCTGTGGTGAGTTCATCCTGTTGCTGCATAACCAAGTACCACGATTTTAGCAGCTTAAAACAACACCATATCTTGCAATTCCTGTGGGCCATGTTCAAGCACAGCTTAACTAGGTCTTTTGCTTGGGGCCTCACAGCTGGCGACTCTGGAGTCAGCCAGGGCTGCGATGTCATCTACGGCTTGACTGGGGAAGGACCCTGTCAGAAATTTCCTCAGCTTTTCCGCAGGTCATCTCCTGAGGTGCTATGCCTGAGGTGTCTGGCTTTTTATTGGCCATCAGCTGAAGGCTGCCCTCAGGCCCTAGAAGTCTCCCGTAGTTTCTAGACACATGGCCCACTTCACAGGCAGTTCACAACACGGCAGCTTACTTCTTCAAGGCCAGCAGGAGAATTTCTCCAGCAGGAGAATTCCAGTCTTCTGGGACTGAGTCTTCTATAACGAAATATAATCGTGAGAGTAACATCCCATCAGCTTTTCTGAGAAGCAAGTCACAGGTCCCAGCCATCCATAAGAGGATGGGACTCTACAGGGCTGTGGCTCACTGGAGGTCACCTTAGGGTATGAAGAATAAGAGGCTGGCCATTTCTTCTTAGCAGAGTCCCTCAGAATTTCCTCCCTCCCTTCCTGTGCCACAAACACCTTCTAAAGATCCTGCAACACTTTGAATAGGGAACATCAAGCTTCAGATGCAGTACATTCCCACAATCTGGAAACTAATTATAAAGGTGTCTGATTTTACAGCCCATAGGCATCAACATCAACTGCATTGGATGAGTTATCAAATGGGTCAGTTCTATCCCAACAAAATAACTTGGAAATAACTGTGCTGATGTCTAGGACAGGATTTCTCAACTGCAACACTATTGACCTTTGAGGCTGGATAATTCTTCGTTGTTGGAGACTGTTCTGTGTATTGTAGGATCTTTAACAACATGCCTGGCCCCTCCTCCCCCTTCCAGGGATGTATCAACTAAAAATGTCTCCAGACATCACCAAGTGTCCCTCGTAGGGAGGAGAGCATAATCAACCCCAGCTGAGATCCATTAAGCCAGGTTCATTCCCAGGTTTCCGTTAAGGAGACAGTGGGCATCTCCTGATTGCAGTAAAATCCATGCAGTGTAATTTCATGGCACCATAATTAGGATGGAATTGGTATGAATACAGCTGTGAGTCTACCCAACTGCATTACAACTGATGATATAAGGCAATGGGAAATTTCGAGCCGTGCTTCAGGCAGCCTAATAGGGTCTGAAGGTTTCCATTTCTAGTTTGGACTGTAACTTCTCTCTGCCCAGGTCACTTACCCTGTAAAATAAGGTAGATTTTGTACACCTCCGTGAAATAAGGGTATTGTCATCACAGAAATGATACTTTGGTTTGAAAAGTACTGCCACATCTATTGAAATCCCCCTGCCCCAGCAATGGACCTGGCAGTTGGAATATCTGAATTTGCCATTTACAATCTCAGGACATTTCTTTTAATTGAGAAAAGAATGAAATTTCACAACTTACATAATTAAACAATAATAAAAAGTCTTGTGAAACAAAGTTTGCTTATTGAATCTCTATACACGATCCATTTCCCAAACACTTGTTTATGTCCCCATTTTTGCACTTTAAGACTCCAATTTTCTAGCCCTTCGAATGATAATAAAATGTACAAAACAGGAAATGAAAGGCCTCAGACACATGTTTGGCAATCCATTAGGAATTGCAATTTGTAGAGATGACCCCATAAATCTAAATTATTGGCACCCGTGAAAGATTATTTCCATTTATTTTGTTTTATTATGCAATTTTTTTCATTCAAGCTGAGGTTAGTATTAAGTCCTGCCAGTTCTGTAGTCATAACCTGATGATTTCATTTATTTTGTAAATATCTGCAGTCTTGACCCATCTCTTCAGGTCATTCCGCTATTGGCAGCATTAATTGAAATATATTCTACAACCAAGGTCTTAAAATAGAGAAGGCCTGTTAATAACCTGTAATATAAATTGGCTGGAAACGTGAATATCTCTTTATATTCCAGAGTTTAAATAAGAAGTAAAACCAAGGATATATTATGGCTTAATGTGCCATTTGGATCATTTACACATTTGTGTGGAAATGAAGTTCTTGCATTTTGAAAATTATTGCTGAACCTATTACTTTCGGAAACTTGTGGAAATCAGGTACCATATCCTTTCAATCAGTAATGTGCTTTTTTCTCTGAGTGCCAGTAGAATGAGGACATCCTCCCCAATGAGGAGAGAATGATAGTATTATTTACCAACGCTATGACTTTCTCTGGTCTCCTCTCCACAAGTTAACAAATTCTAATTCTTGCTTCACTTCAGTTACCCAGGGACAAAGTCACAATTTCTAACTTTAATACTTAGAATGGTCATACATCCCTGTTTGCCTGAATCAGTGCTGGTTTACATCTGTTTTCTGGATGTCCATATTTTCAAAACTTCCACTTGTTCTCACAAGCATTTGGTTTGGACCATGACATATATGGTCCTCCTCTTAACCATGACTTCTTTTTTTTTTTTTTTTTAAAGATTTTATTTATTTATTTGAGACAGAATGAGAGAGAGAGCACATGAGAGGGGGGAGGGTCAGAGGCAGAAGCAGGCTCCCCGCCAAGCAGGGAGCCCGATGCGGGACTCGATCCAGGGACTCCAGGATCATGACCTGAGCCGAAGGCAGTCGCTTAACCAACTGAGCCACCCAGGCGCCCTTAACCATGACTTCTTGAGGGAGTCTGGAGAGAAAGCGGTCCACGTTTCCGTGTAGGAGGTATTGCCGTGAATGTCCACCAGGGAGTGCTCTTGTTTCTGGCTTACATCCCTCAGCTAGAGAAGGTTTTTTCTCCCGGCAGATTTTTAAGAAAGAGAAAAGCTAAAGGCGCCTGGGTGGCTCAGTGGGTTGAGCCTCTGACTCTTGATTTCGGCTTGGGTGATGGTTGAAGGGTCATGAGATCAAGCCCCACATTGGGCTCCACTCGGAGCATGGAGCCTGCTTAGGATTCTTTCTTTCCCTCTCCCTCTGCCCACCCCCCCACGCCGTGTGTGCACACATACACGCTCTCTCTCTGTCTAAAAAAATAATAAAATAAATAAAGTCTATTAAAAGAGAGCGAGAGAAGCTAACTCATAGATATCTGTGAGAAGATATTGGCTGGGCGCAAAGCTCTCAGTAGAACTTCTAAAAGTTGGAAGCAGAAAACGAAAGCAAAGTCTACACTAAAAACACCAGAAAGCATCAGAGTCTGAAGAAGGAATAGAAGACCATCGTTGAGAAGAAAAAATAAGTGGAAGCATCTAGAATTCTAGAAATTATTTATGTTGTGATTATTTGGGAAGTGTAATTCAAAGAGAATTTATGAGCATGTCCCTTTCAGTAGTGCTTATAGCTGCTTTTCTAGATAACTATAGAAGGTCGATACAATAGCATCATAGATTTTTTTTGAGCAATCTAGCTGAACAATGCAAAGCTGAATTATTTCTTTATAAAGGCATCGATATTGCATTTTATTATCTTCTGAAAATGTATCAGACTCAACTCCTGTGAATTATTTACCTACTGGTTTGCCTTTCCTCCCATGTAAATGGCTGCATATTCAAAGCTACCCACAGGAAACTTGATCATGGCAAGTCTTTTCTGACTTTCTCACTTTGGTTCTTTTCATGAGCTAAGTCACCTTGGACAGAGTGGTTTGTACATGACCAAAAATTAAGTTGTGCTATTCTACTGTGGCTTATTGCCCAGCACAAACCTCTGGTCCTCCCGTGGGCTAAGACCACAGAGAATGGAAATAAGCTTTCCTTTGTTGCCTTTATTTTTATTTTGCTTGTAGATACAACTTATGTGTTATGACTTAGTTGAAGTTAATGGCAACAACAATTTCTTCCCTTCTAGGATAATGGTATCTTTCTTTTTTTCAGCTAAGATTTTCCCAGAAGCTACACTGTAAGAGAACTGCACGTGTTTTTGCTTCCAGTTTATTTATTTTTTTTAAAGATCTTTATTTATCTGACAGAGACACAGCGAGAGAGGAAACACAAGCAGGAGGAGTGGGAGAGGGAGAAGCAGTCTTCCTGCCGAGCAGGGAGCCTGATGCGGGGCTCAATCCCAGGACCCCGAAGATCATGACGCTTAACGACTGAGTCCCCCAGGTGCTCCTGCTTACGGTTAAATATGAGCAGAGCAGTTTTTGTCTCAGGCAGTCTTCGGTCATGGTTTTATAAGTAGTGAGCTTGTCATTAGTTATGGTTTCTCTTTTGCCAGGCTGCTTTCTCAGCTGTGAATCTGACCATTGTCTTATATACTCTAAGTACTTAACTGGGAGGAAGGAAGCTCAAAGATCTAGTAACGGGATGAAAAGGAACAACAAAGCTGCCCAACCTTTCCCACGCCTGATGACGCTTGGGTTGCTGTTTTTAGAATGCCAGTTTCTCCTATTTAATTCTTTCAGTATAATTTTAGATTCTAATGGAGGAGAAATATATGAGCACGGACTCTTGTAGGAGTGGTGCTTTTCATTTTTTACTACATTTGAAATCCCCTAATGTCACCAAAATTGACAGCTCCTACCTTCGAAAATTTCATCAGTATTCTCTGCTGTGTATGCAACAAATTTGCTCGTTCCTATGAAATTCATGATGCAAGGAAGGAGCCACCATAAATAGTCTTCCCTCTCACAGTGACATTATTCAGACAGTTGGTGAGTTATGCTTTTGAAATTACCCAGTGTAGCCCGACTCATGATATTTTTAGTTTGTTTCTTCCAGGAATCAAGCACAAGTCATGTTCTTTAGGAGACTAATTAATTTTTAAAGAAAATAAGATTTTAACCAAATGGGATGATAATATAAGATGCGGTTAATTCCTTATTTATTATTTCTTGTTTCTTTGAGAATATCTAATCACATTTATATGTGCTTTTGTGTGTGTGTATGTGTGTGCATTCTAAAGCACCCTTCTTGGGGCACCTGGGTGACTCAGTAGGTTGAGCAGCCTACTCTTGATTTGGGCTCAGGTCATGATCCCAGGGTCCTGGGATCGAGCCCCGTGTTGGGACTCCATGCTCAGCGGGCAGTCTGCTGGAGGAGTCTCTCTCTCTCTCCCTCTCCCTTTGCCTCTCTCCCCACTCACACCCTGTCTCTGTCTCTCTCTCTCTCTCAAATAAATAAATAAATAAATAAATCTTTAAAAAAATGAAGCACTCTTCTTTTTGCAAAAAAAGCTTACATTTCACAATGAGTAATATATGAAATATCTAGATAATTTCTCTTAGTGATGAGGAATTTCTGATGTTAATATTGAGTCTTATTTGTGGTCCTCGAGAAAGAGTTAGACATTTTGATGGCTTCATTATCTAAAATAATGACTAATGTCCAACATATCAAGAAAACCAATAAGCAATGGATTTTAAAATTTCTTGCCTCTCCACCGTGAATGAAAGCAGAATGGTCTAATAGCTACTTAAAAGAATCTTCTTCTGGTGTAGGAAACTGCCAGAAGAGAGAAGCCGCATTGGGTGGAAGCTTTGGAAAGGCCAATGTCTTGGGTGTGAGATCCCCTTGTATGGGCGGGCGACTCAATGGCACACAGATTTGGATACGAGAATAAGCGGATTGGCGGCAGAAAAGCCTTAAGGCAAACTCACATATGACATCTTGAATTTTGCTAGAGCCAGGAAAGTGTTGAGGAAAATGCTGATGTTTGGATATCATCAGGGGATCACAAATAATGGAAGAATAAATAGAAAATGAAAAACATCATGGATAAAATGCTTTTAGTCTGAACGTAGCCTATTTACAACTCAGTGCTGGGGATAAAAGAAATCATGAAACACTAATCTCAAATAATGAACTCTGTTAATGGTATTTGCTAATGCCCCATAATAGCAGATATACCACCAGATGGTAAATTTTACCCAGTAAATGGGGCTTCAAAGAGTTCAATTAAATGAAGTCTTTTTGTGAATCCACCATACAGCAATTATTACACTAAATGTGTATTTCAATTTTTAAAAATTGAAACATAATTTGAATGTATGAAGAGGTTCATCTTTTATGGAAACCTGTAGACATCTTTTGAATACTGATAAAGATCAATTGATCTGATTGCATTAGGAATAATCACCCTTAATTAATTTTTAAAAAACAATTTCTGGTTGGGGCGCCTGGGTGGCTTGGTCATTTAAGTGTCTGCCTTTGGCTCAGGTCGTGATCCCGGGGTCCTGGGATTGAGCCCTGCTTGGGGTCCCTGCTCAGTGGGGAGCCTGCTCCTCCTTCTCCCTCTGTTCCCCCTACCCCGCCCCACTTGTCCTCTCTCTTTCTCACTTGCGGGCTCTCTATCTCTCTCAAATAAATAAATGAAACCTTTAAAAAATTATAATTTCTGGCTCAAGATGGATACATGCTAGTTACTTTCTCTAAATTTTTTTATCTTTAAAAAATTTTTTTTATCTTTGAAAAATTATTTGCAAACAATAAAAATGTAGAGGAGACAAGTAAACACCCTTAAACTCATTATTATATAATAACTACTGATATAACTATTATTTATAGACATTCAATTTTAATATCTTCTAGTTCTTTTCATATGTGTGTGTGTGTGTCTGCCTGCCTGCCTGCCTGCCTGCTCTCTGGGTTGCTGTCCCGTAAGATTCCACACACATATGCACACAAAAGCACACACATTAAAAGGGGAGGAGGAAATGGCTGTGTAGTCAAATACGTTACACAAATGCTGTGTGCTTATCTCCTTTTGTGGATCCTCACACTCCTTTAGGAGGATATAAGCTCTAAAACTCCTGCAGTAAAAAAAAACAAAAACAAAAACAACAACAAAAAAACTTGCTTAACTTTGCTTTGCTCAGCATTTCCCAAACATTTGGCCACAGAACTGGTTTTTTGTTTTGTTTTGCGTTTTTCCGAGCACACCTGGAAAAATACTGAGGTTTTCTTTTTTCTTTTTTTTATTTAAGTAGGCTTCATGCCCAACGTGGAGTCCAACGAGGGGCTTGAACTCATGACCCTGAGATCAAGACCTGAGCTGAGATCAAGAGTCAGATGCTTAACCGACTGAGCCACCCACGCACGCTGATACTGCTGTTTTCTATTAAAAAGTTTATATTCCTGGAATAGCTAGATGACAGAATCACTAATGTTTAATTATTAATCAGTCTATCAGAGATTAACAAACAATTCTCTTTCAGGCTCTGGAGAAATAAGAGAGTTTGGATGTTTGAGGAAAGAGGTTTTTGTGAGAGCATCTTTCAGAGATGGGACAAAGATGGGAGGCTTGGGTGTGTTGTGACATGAGGGCCTGGAAAAGTCAAGCTGATCCTGAGAACACTGTTATTTGTTTTCACATTGTGTAAGTTTAAGGTGTGTCATGTATTGATTTGATACATTTATATGTTGCAAGATGATTACCACTGGTAGCATTAGCTAACACCTCCATCCTGTCACATAATTACCATTTCTGTTTTGTGGTGAGTACATTGAAGGTTTACTCTTTTAGCAACTTTCAAATATGTAATACAGTATTATTAGCTATAAATCCCCATGCTGTATATTAGATCCCCAGAGCTCGTTAATCTTATAACTGAAAGTTTGTACCTTTTGACCAGTATCTCTCCATATTCCCCACCTGGTAACCACCACTCTACTCTCTGTTTGTCTGAGTTTGGCTTTTTTAGATTTCACATATAAGTGTGATCATATAGTATTTGTCTTTCTCTATCTGACTTAGTTCACTTAGCATAATGCCCTCAAGTTTCATCCAAGTTGTCACAAATGGCAGGATTCCTTTTTTCTCATGGCTGAATAGTATTCCACCGTATACACTTATCTTCACATTTTCTTTATCCAGGTATCTGTGGATGGACACTTAGGTGGTTTCCATATCTTGGCTATTGTGAATAATGTTGCAATAAACAGGAGTATGCAAATATCTCTTTGAGATCCTGCCTTCATTTCTTTTGGATATATACCTAAACGTGAAATTGCTAGTCATATGATAGTTCTATTTTTAATTTTTGAGGACCCTCCATGCTGTTTTCCACAGTGGCTGCACCAACTAGGGTTCCCTTTTCTCCACATCCCTGCCAACACTTTTTATCTTCTGTCTTTTTGATAGTAGCCATTCTGACAGGTGTGAGGTGATGTCTTCTTGTGGTTTTGATTGGCATTTCCCTGGTGATTAATGTTGTCAAGCAGCTTTTTGTGTACCTGTTGGCCATTGTATGTTTCCTTTGGAAAAATGTCTGTTCAGGTCCTTTGCCCAGATTTTAATTGGGTTGTTTGTAGTTTTGCTATTGAGTTGTATGAGTTGTTTTCATATTTTGGATATTAACCCTTCATCAGAAATATGATTTGTCAATATTTCTTCCATTCTCTAGGTTGCCTTTTCATTTTGTTGATGGTTTCTTTTACTGTGCAGAAACTTTTTAGTTCGATGTGGTTCTACTTCTTTACTTTTGCTTTTGTTGCTTGTACTTTTGGTGTTATATCTAGGAAATCACTGCCAGGACCAATGTCAAAAAGCTTTTTCCCTATGTTTTCTTCTAGGAATGCTATGGTTTTAGGTCTTAGGTTTAAGTCTTTTTTTTTTTTTTAAGATTTTATTTATTTATTTGACAGAGAGAGAGCACAAGTAGGCAGAGCGGTAGGCAGAGGGAGAGGGAGAAGCAGGCTCCTTGCTGAGCAGAGAGCCCGATGCGGGGTTTGATCCCAGGACCCTGGGATCATGACCTGAGCCAAAGGCATACGCTTAAACGACTGAGCCACCCAGGCGCCCCTAGGTTTAAGTCTTTAATATCCATTTCAAATTAAATTTGTGAGTTAAGTGTAAGGTGGGAGTCCAGTTTCATTCTTCTGCATGTGCTTATCCAGTTTTCCCAGTGCCATTTATGGAAGAGATTACCTTTCCCCATTGAGTATTTTTGGCCTCCTTGTCAAATATTAATTAACCATATACATAAGGGTTTATTTCTGGGCTCTTGATTCTATTCCATTGTACTATGTGTCTGTTTTTAATGCCAGTGCCATAGTGTTTTGATTATTGTTTCATTGTAATATAGTTTGAAATCAGGAAGGGTGATGCCTCCAGCTTTGCTCTTCTTTCTCAGGACTTCTTTGGCTATTTGTGGTCTTTTGTGGCTCCATACAAACTTTAGGATTGTTCTGTTTCTGTAAGAAATGTCATTGAAATTTTGAAAGGGATTGCATTGAATCTGTAGATGGCTTTGGGTAGTATGGACATCTTAGCAATATTAATTCTTCTGATCTGTGAACATGGGATATCTTTCCATCTACTTGTGTCTTCTTCAATTTCTTTCATCGAAGTCAGTATAGTTTTCAGTGGACAGATATTTCATCTTCTTGGTTAAATTTATTCCTAAGTATTTTATTGTTTTTGATGCTATATTGTTTTTTTTAAAAAAGATTTTGTTTATTTATTTGAGAAAGAGAGCATGAGCAGGGAGGGAGGGACAGAGGGAGAGGGAGAGGGACAAGCAGACTCCCCACTGAGCGTGGAGCCCCACGTGAGGCTCTATCCCGGAACCCTGAGATCATGACCTGAGCTGAAGTCAGCCACTTAACCAACTCAGCCACCCAGACGGCCCAATTTGATGCTATATATTGTGAATAGGATTGATTTTTTTATTATTTTCTAAGATTTTTAATTTATTTATGAGAGAGAGAGAGAACATGGGGAGGAGGAGAGGGAGAGGGACAAGTGGACACCGTGCTGAGCGTGGAGTCCAACACAGGGCTTGATTCCATGACCCTGAGGTCATGACCTGAGCCAAAACCAAGAGTCAGATGTTTAACTGACTGAGCCACCCAGGCTGGATTTTTTAAATTTCTTTTACAGATGTTTTGTTGTTAGTATATAGAAATGCAACATTTTCTGTGTGTTGATTTTGTATCCTGTGACTTTACTGAATTTGTTGATTAGTCCTAGCAGTGATTTGGTGGAATCTTTAGAAATTTCTATATGTAAAATCATATCATCTGCAAACAAAAACAATTTTACTTCTTCCTTTCCTATTTGGATACCTTTTATTTCTTTTTCTTTCTTTTCTTTCTTTCTGACTCTGGCTAGGATTTCTAGTACTATGTTGAATAGGAGTGGTGAGAGCAGCTACTCTTGTCTTGTTTCTGGTCATAGAAGGAAAGTTTTCAACCTTTCACCACTGAATATGCTGTTAGCTGTGGGCTTGTCATATATGGCCTTTATTATGTGCCTTCTATACCCAGTTTGTTGAGAGTTTTTATCATGAAAGTTGTTGAATTTTATCAAATTTCTTTTCTGCTTCTATTGAGATGATAATGTGATTTTTATCTTTCATTCTAATGTGATATATCATATTTATTGATTTGTATATGTAGAAGCATCCTTGCCTCCCAGGGGGAAAAATCCCACTTGATCATGGTGTATGATCCTTTTAATGTGCTGTTGAATTCAGTTTGCTAATATTTTATTGAGAATTTTTGCATCTATATTCATCAGGGATATTTGTCTGTAATTTTCTTTTCTTGTAGTGTCCTTATTTGGCTTTCTTATCAAGGTAAATGTTGGCCTCATAAAATTAGTTTGGGAGTATTCCCTCCTCTTCAGTTTTATTTATTTATTTTTTTTTACAAGTTTCAGAAGGATTGGCCTTAATTCTTTAAATGTTTGGTAGAATTCATCTATGAAACCGTCTTGTCCTAGGCTTTTTTATATTGGGAGGTTTTTTTTTTTTTCTAAAGATTTTTATTTATTTGGGTGCCTGGGTGGCTCAGTTGGTTAAGCGACTGCCTTCGGCTCAGGTCATGATCCTAGAGTCCCTGGATCGAGTCCCGCATTGGGCTCCCTGCTCGGCAGGGAGTCTGCTTCTCCCTCTCCCGCTCCCCCCTCTTGTGCTCTCTCTCTCTCTCTCAAATAAATACATTAAAAAAAAAAGATTTTTATTTATTTATTTAACAGAGAGAGAGAGAGCACAAGTAGGCAGAGCGGCACAAAGGGAGAGGGAGAAGCAGGCTCTCCGCCGAGCAGGGAGCCCGATGTGGGGCTCGATCCCAGGACCCTGGGATCATGACCTGAGCCGAAGGCAGACGCTTAACGACTGAGCCACCCAGGCGCCCCTATATTGGGAGGTTTTGGTTACTGATTCAGTTTACTTACTCAGTATTGGTTTGTGCAGATTTTTTATCTCTTCTATCTACTATGATTCAGTCTTGGTGGGTTGTATGTTTCTAGGAGTTTATTCATTTCTTCTGGGTGATCCAGTTTCTTGGCATAGCATTGTTCATGGTAGTCTCTCATGATCCTTTGTATTTCTGTTGTATCAGTTATAATGTCTCCTTTTTCACTTCTGATCTTATTTGAGTTCTTTTTTCTGAGTTGGTCTAGCTAAAGGTTTGTCAATTTTGTTTATCTTTTCAAACAATTAGATCTTAATTTCACTGATCCACTGTGTTTCTGGTCGCCATTTCATTTATTTCTGCTCTGAACTTTTTTATTTCGTTCCCTCTGTTACCTTTGGGCTTAGTTTGTTTTTCCAGTTCCTTGAGGGATAAAGTTAGGCTGTTTATTTGAGATTTTGTTCTTTCTTTTTTAAATTTATTTTTATTTTTTAAAATTTTTATTTATTTACTTGACAGAGAGAGAGAGAGCTCAAGCAGGGGGAGGGCAGGCAGAGGGAGAGGGAGAAACAGACTCCCCACCGAGCAGGGAGCCTGACCTTGATCCCAGGACCCTGAGATCATGACCTGAGCCAAAGGCAGATGCTTAACCAACTGAGCCACCCAGGTGCCCCTCTTTCTTTCTCTTTCTTTCTTTCTTTCTTTCTCTCTCTCTCTCTCTCAATTAGGTTTGCTTTATTTTTTTATTCTATCCTATCACTACTCCCTCTCTCTCCAGTGGAGATATATTTCTTTTTTTTAAAGATATATTTCTTAATGTAGGCATTTGCCACTATAAACTTCTCTTTCAGAATAGCTTTGGCAGCATCCCATAGGCTTTAATATGTTGTGCTTCCATTTTTATTTGTTTCAAGATATTTCTTGATTTCCCTTTGGATTTCTTCTTTGACCCATTGGTTGTTCAGGAGCATGTTGTTTAATCTCCAGATATTTATGAAACTTCTAGCTTTTCTCCTGTTACTGTGTATTTATTTTCTGTTGCTGCATGACGTTACCACAAACGTAGTAGCTTAAAATAAGACACATTTATTATCGTAGAGTTTTCTGTGGGTTGGGAGCCCAGGCATGGCTGAGCTGGGTCCTCTGCTCATTGTCTCACAAGGCTGTCATCAGGGTGTCAGCTGGGCTTCTTACTTTCCTGGGATCCCCTTCCAAACTCACCTAGTTGTTGGCAGAATTGTTGCTTGGCATTGTGGAAACGAGGTCCCCAAATTTCTTGCTGGCTGTCAGCTGCTGCCACTCTCATTCCTACAGGATGCCTGCATTCCTTGCCGAGAGGCCCTCTCACAACATGGCTGATTACTTCTTCAGGCTCAGTCAGGGAGAGTCTCTCACTCCAACCTGCTGAGATGGAGTCTTATGTAATATCCCATCACATTTGCCATTAATATTATTTAGTCAATGAAGTGACATCCCACCATCTTGGCTATATTCTCTTGGTTAGAAGCAGATTATAAATCTTATTTGCACTCAAAAGGAAGTGATTATACAGGGTGTGACTCTTTGGAGGGTCACCTTAGGGTGTGTCCATTGAAAGCACCAAGGGTCTAAGGACAGGAGGTAGGGAGGAGGGGTGGGGGCTGAGAGGTGATGGGAAAATCAAGAAGAAGAAGAGAGAAGAGAGAAGAGAAGAGAGAAGTTCCGAATATGGCAGCAACAGGCTTTCTAAGCCAACTTCCCCTCTTTTCATAACTGGATTCAGTTCCATCCTGCTCTGCAGCCTCTATTTGATGTACAAGTTGATGCACTCAGTGCTCTCCTCTTAGAATTCCTTGCTCATTGTTGATATCACCCAGGGTGAGCATCGAGATTCAGGAAGCCTCCCAGGTAGACGGGTTTGTTTACCCAGGCTGCGTTATGTAATACTTTGGCCTCTTTTGTAGCTTCACCTCCTTCTGGCATCAGTATGTGTTAAGTAGAGAAGAGATACAAAAAGCCTTGTTCCCGGAGAAACAAAAAATATACTCGCATCGTTAATTTAAACATGTTTTCCTTGAATACAAAATACAGATTTTTTTTGGCCTTCAAAATGACAAGGCAAAGAACTGCTACTTGTAAGATTTTTCTCTTTCTTCCCCCCAAAGCATGAAACAACTCTACAATACAATGTACCATATAATTATTAACCAAGTACTAGGTTATGAGTCTGCTGTTTAGCTACAGAAATTAGCACATACATGTAGTGTGCAAGAAACAGTTGGCCCCAGAGAAAATTAATAAATATATCCTCTCCTATTAAATTCCTGTCAAGTTTTCAGAGAAAAACTTGGTGATGGAGAGCTCTTGGTACCTCTGCAGCAGACAGAATATTTTTTGGGTGTATACTCCAGGGATGATCGGTTTCCCCAGGAGGCTGTAAACTGTGGACCTTTCCTATGGAGCTTTAGTAATTCCTGGCAAACAGGAGGCATGGGTGTTGCTGGAGGTAGGGTTCTGGGACCTCACTCCTATCTCAACTGTGAATTGACCGTTTGGTCTCAGACCAACAACTTGACTCTTACAGAGTCCATTTTCTGGCCTGTAAAATGAAGTTCTTTCCAGTTCTCCGTGCTGAATTCTGTGTAAAGAATGACATGTTCCCGTGTATTTAGCAAAAGACAGGAGGTGGTGAACTGGTGCTGGTGAATGGAAGGGTTTCTGTGACCACATGAGCAGAACATTATACGTTTTTCTCTCCAGGGAATGGTGACTTTGTTACCTACATACTATGTACAAAACAAAGCAGTACCTGGAAATAAAGATGAATGTTGCTAACTTACTCCTCATTGAATCAACTGAAATAATTTAACTTTATATTGAAGAATAGTCTGCATATAGGAGAGGGTACATATTTTAATTGTCCAGCTCAATAAATTTTCACAAATCGAACATGCCCATATAATCAACACTCAGATAAAAAAAATAGAACATTAGCACTCATCTCTGAGGAGGCCCCTCATACCCTCTCTGCAAGAATAACCATTTTCTTCTTCTTTTTTTTTAAGATTTTATTTATTATTTATTTGACAGAGGGAGCACAAGCAGGGGGAGCTGCAGACTCCCCACTGAGCAGGGAGCCTGATGCAGGGCTCAATCCCAGGACCCTGGGATCATGATGTGAGCCAAAGGCAGATGCTTAACCAACTGAGCCACCCAGGCACCCCCATTTTCTTAATTTCTAACAGCATAGGTTTGTTCACTAGATTTTGTTCTGTATGCAAATCGGATCATACACTGTGTACCCTTTTCTGTCTGGCTTCTTTCACTCAGTATCATGTTTGTGAAATTCATCCATATTGATGGGAATATTGTATATTGTTCCTTTTCGTGGCTGTATCATATTCCATTAGAAGAATATAGATGTTTCTTTTTTCATTCTAGTACTAATCTGCATTTAGGTGGTTTTTACCTTTTGGCTATTATGAATGGTATTACTATGAATGTTTTGGTATTTAACTTTTAATGAACATACATATACATTTCTGTGGAGAATAAACCAAGGAGTGGAATTGCTCATTAACAGAATGTGCTTATGTTGAGCTTTTGTAGATACTGCTAAACGGTTTTCCAAAATAGTTGTATCATTCTGTGGTCCCATCGGTTGTGTATGAGAGTTCCAGTTGCTCTAGTCTGTGTTCTACATCTTTTCATTTTAGACATTGTGGTAGGTGTGTAATGATAGCAACACAAGGCTTTAATTTTCAGTCACCTGATAACTAATATAATTGAGTATCTTTTCATTATGTATGTTGGCCATTAGGATAAACTCTTTTGTGGAGTGTCTGTTCAATTCTTTCACCCATGTAACTATTATATTATTTCCTTTTCCATTGATTTGTGGGACTATACATATCTATATTTATACATTTGAGTCCTTTATTGAATATGGGTGTGTGTCAACCAATATGACTTTTAATTAATTTACGTGTTCGGTGCCTACTAAGAGCTCCGCATCTAAGCATAGTGCAACAGGAGATTCACATGAGAAACACAAGTTAGGTCCTTGCCATGAGTCATCTAAAATTTGATTGGGAGGGGTGCCTGGGTGGCTCAGTTGGTTGAGCATCTGACTCTTGATTTCGGCTCAGGTCATGATCACAGGGTCGAGGGATCCAGCCCCACATCAGGTTCTGCACTAAGCGTGGAGTCTGCTTGTCCTTCTCCCTCTGCTCCTCTTCCTCCTCTCTCTCTTTGTCTGTCTCTAAAATAAATAAATGAAATCTTTAAAAAGAAGTTTGGAAAAAAAATTTGGTTGGAAACAAGGAAGCCACATGAACTGCAGATGAATAACAGCTGTGGTGAGTGTGAGTGTGGGACGCAGTGTCTTGTTGAGAGCTGAAGTCCTCTGAGTACTTCCGAAATTTGAAGAAATAGTTTGGAGAGCATGCCAAGGGCCACAGGAAGAAAAGTATCCATGCTGAGACTTGGAGAATAGATCGGAATTAGAGAAGCAGGAACAACTCAAGCAAAGGAGACAGGCAAGAATCGAATTTGATCCTCTGTGGTGAGGCTCCAGGTCTAGTCGGGGTGCAGGATTTGCGGTGAGGATATATGGTTGACCTTTGAACAATGTGGGGTTTGGTGGCACCAACCCCTCCACAGTCATAAATCCACCATATCACTTTTGACTCCAAAAACTTAACTACTAATAGTCTACTGTTGACCAGAAGCCTTACTGATAGCATAAACAATTGATGAACACATATTTTGTATGATATGTGTATTATATACTGTGTTATTACTTTAAAGTAAGCTAGAGAAAAGAAAATGTGATTCATAAGGAATACATTTACAGTACTGTATTGTATTTATCCAAAAAAAAAATCCACCTGTAAGTGGACTGGCACAGTTCAAACCTATGTTGTTCAAGGGTCAACTGTATACACATCTAGGCCTACATAAATGTAAGTTATTACCTGAAAGCCTTTCCTTTATAAGAGTTTTCAAATGAGACAGTAAATAACGAAAGCACAGCCTTTCTTAGTATGAAACAGTCAGAATTCATTTCACTATCAGTTTGTATTTCTCCTCTTGGGTTTTCCTTCAGATACTTTAAACTCATATTTTTCAAAGGTTTTTGATCCTCTCCTTCTTTCTTTGAAATGAGCACATCAAAAATTAGAGACGATTAAAGGAGAGAGACCAATAAGTTGATTGGATGTGAGAGATTTTATTCTTTTCTGGGCAGATTTTATAGTTATAGAAATCAGTCCCTTAAGGCGCCTGGGTGCCTCAGTTGGTTAAGCGGCTGCCTTCGGCTCAGGTCATGATCCTGGAGTCCCAGGATCGAGTCCCACATCGGGCTCCCTGCTCAGCAGGGAGTCTGCTTCTCCCTCTGACCCTTCCCCCTCTTGGGCCCTCTCTCTCTCACTCTCTCTCTCTCTCAAATAAATAAATAAAATCTTTAAAAAAAAAAAAAGAAATCAGTCCCTTAAAAAGTAATATCACCATGTTTTTTTTGTTTCCCCTGAAAAGGGGTCATAAATGCAAACATGTATTGAGTGCCCATGACTCCTTGTGACTTTGGCACCATTATCATCAGCCCCAGTGACAGATTAGGAAGCTAAAGCACCAGGAGGTTTAAGGACCTTGCAGCAAAATGTATTGGTGATAAGCAGCTGACCTAGGATTTAAAAACAAGCAGCCTACCTCCAGATCCTATCTGTGCTATAAACCAGGGATCAACACCTTTGGCTGAAAACAGCCAGATCATAAATATTTAAGGCTTGGTGGGCCATGCTAACTCTGTCTCAGCTATTCAACTCTGCCTTTGTAGTCTGAAAGCAGCCATAGACAATAATGTAAACAATGAGCCTGCCTATGTTTCAGTAGAACTTTATTTACAAAAACAAGTGATGAGATGGATTTGACCGGTGCGCCATGGTTTGCCAGCCTCTGCTGTAAACCATAAAGGCATATTGCCCCTTATGTATGCAAAAGATTTAAGTCGGGTGTGTTTTTTACTGCCTTCTGTTTCTTGTTTCCTGGTCAGACATCAGTGGTTCCCAACCTGGAGTGATGGAACCTCTCAGGGGACATTTGACAATGTCTAGAGAGAGACATTTCTGTTTATCACAACTGAGGGGGGATTGCTACTGCAATCTGGTGTGTATAAGCCATGGATAATATTAAATATTTTAGGGCGCCTGGGTGGCTCAGTTGGTTGAGCGACTGCCTTTGGCTCAGGTCATGATCCCGAGTCCCGGGATCGAGTCCCGCATCGGGCTCCCTGCTCGGCAGGGAGTCTGCTTCTCCCTCTGACCCTCCTCCCTCTCATGCTCTCTGTCTCTCATTCTCTCTGTCTCAAATAAATAAATAAAATCTTTAAAAATATATATATATATTAAACATTTTACAGTGTGCAGGGTAGGACCCCTTCAGCAAAAAGTCATATGGCCCTGGATGTCGGCTGTGCCACTTTTGAGTAACCCTCGACTAGTTGAACCAGATTCATCTTTCAACCTATAGAATGTCCCCTCTTCTCTATTTCTCTCTGTGATGGTACTCTTCTCTCTTACTGCCTCTGAGGCAGATCAGCCCTTCCAAATGATAATGATAATGATGACGGTGGTGGTGACGGCCGACATCTGTTGAGCGCCCATTATAGACTGGGTAATTGTACATAATAACATCCCAGTCTTAAAATATCCTGTTTCATCCTAAAACGAATTCATAAAGCAGGTATTAGGATTTTGTTTCTTTGTATGAAGAAGTGCAAGTGCCTATATCCAAAGTCTGGATCTTTCCATTCTACACTGCTGCCTCTTTCTTATTATTATAATGAATTATATCATTGGACATAAGGACTTCAAAGTTTGGACAACCTCCTTGAACACCGGCTATGCCTAGGAAAGAGTGCCAGATTTGTGTATTTTTTATTTGTAAAGTTGCATCCTTAGCCATCATTGGCTCAAAAATAGCTTTTGTAAGAGTCTGGGATTGAAAATTTGATGTTTGCCTCTTTTTTCCACATCAAGAAATAAGGTCAATGGTCAACCCCATGCCTTCCCTGTTGATAATAGCCTTTGCCTTCTATTAGTACATGCAGGCATTTTCCCTGTCGGTTACTTTACCTCCTGTTTAATTTACCTTGGGATGGAGCTCCCACGGTCCCGAAAGAGAGAACAGGGTTGACAAAAGGAAAATTCACAGGAAGAACAGAGCAAATGTGGACATGAACATGAGATTAGAGCCACAGCCCGAAGGCCAACCCGGAAAAGCAGTGGGGCTTGAGGTTTATGAGCTGAGCCTCACTCCCACCTCACTGTGCTGCCTTCGTTGTGTTCATTCATCCAACAGACATCCATTGAGCCCTGTGCTGCATGCCTGGCAGTCTTCTAGGCGAGGCCACACAGCAGTGAGCGGAACTGGACAAAAGCACCGCTGCAGGAGCCTATAAAGTAAAAGTAACCTTTATCGTATAATGAAAGGTAACAAGCATTATGGAGAAAAATAAATCAGCAAAGAGGACGGGGCGTGCCAGAAGGGAGACTGCAGACTGTCACTGAGGTGGTTAGAATCGGTCTGCCTGTGAAGGTGACTTTTGGCCGATTTGAAGGGGGTGAAGAAGCAAGCCCCCGGGGTAGCTAGGGGGAGATGTTCCAGGAGGAGGAAACCAGAGGGTATAGATCTCCAGGGTGGAAGGTATGTGATAGACTGGAGGAGGAGTAAGGAGCCTGGTTTGGCGGGACTGCAGTGAGCCTCGGACAGAGGTCGGGGGGTGAGTGGGCAAAAGGCCAGACTGTACTGTAGGTCTGTAGGCCACGGGGAGGATGGTGGCTGTTGCTCTGGGCAAGGTGAGGAATCATCTGGAGGGTTCTGAGCAGGGGAGCGATAAGAGCTTCAGTGTTTGAAAATGGATCTCTCTGGATGCCGAGTTGAGAAGAGAATGTCCATTCTATAGGAAGAGGGATCCAGTCATGTAAATGTATTTGTCACTTTCTTCCCCTAAACTAAAGCTCAGCCACCTGTATAAGAGTCTGCTTGGGAATTAGAACAGTGGTCTTTATCTAAATCTCAAGGCCAGAAGACACATCAGTGACCATCTCGTCCTGTTCCCTGGCGATCCTGATAAGCGGATCAAGGGCAGTTTATTGTTTATTGTTATTGCCCATTTATTGGGAGCCACACTCTGCCCAGCTTTGCAGTAGTTACAGACAAGACCATGACAAAAATGTCTTGCCCTCAAGGAACGTTCTGTTTGCCAGATGAGCAAATCAACAACTTCAAAAGGGCATACGGAGTATGATCGAGGTGCACGTGGGACTACTGGGGTACAGAGGAGAGACATCCAACTCTGCCTGCACATCGGGGAAGGCCTCATAGATGAGGTGACCGAGAATCAGGGTCCCGCTTAAATACTGGGCTGGGCCTCAGCCCAACCAGCTCTCCTGCCTTATCCGTCCGGTTCCCGTCTTTCTACAACCTGCTGCCTCCTAGAAGGCAGAAGACTGCCTTCATGCAAAACAACTCCTAAACGCAGGGAGTTTCTGCTCTGGTGACTTAGAAAAAAGGCAGCACGAGGGCCAAAATTGGTCCTGTCCCTCCCGCGGCAGAGCTGTAGCTTGACAGAAATAGGAAAGAGATTTCAAAGATCACAATTTTGGGGCTCTCCGAATCTTCTCGGTGGCAGTGGCCTTCGTCCCTTGCCATTTAGACTTGATTTTCTCAGGGTAATAGGAATAGTTCTGAGAATAATGAATACATGGGTGTTTATTCGTAAACCCTCCCGAAGACCAGGAAGTGGACAACTTAATAAATGGGACAATAAATAAATCAACTGCTCTGTTGTACTTTTTGACTTTTTTGGTTCCATCTAAAGGCCTCAAGCAGTTTATGGGCAGGAACTCATTTATTCTGCGCCCTCGGGGGTGGGTTTAGCCTGGGGCCCGTGGGGCAGACGGGAGTCTGCTCCCAGCATTTCCCCTCTCATGAGTGTGGCTGGGGGATGTAACGGTTCTGTGCCTCGATTTCTCACCTGGAGTGCCTGCCTTCTAGGTTTGTTGCATAGATTCACTGAAAGGATATACAGAAGAATGATTCTGGAGCCTGGCTGCCTGTGTTCAAATCCCCATTCACTAGTTCATTGCTGTGAAACATTCCCTATGCTTTGGCCTCAGTGAATGTTACCCATAGTTAGAATTATTGGCAAAGGGCTGACGAGTTTAGAAGGATGCTCCTTGGGGCGCCTGGCTGGTTCAGTTGGTAGAGCATGCAACTCTTGATCTTGGGGTTGTGAGTTTGAGCCCCACACTGGGTGTGGAGATTACTGAAAAATTAAAAAACAAACAAAAGAACAAAGAAGCCCACAAACCTTTAAAAGGCCTCTCCTTGGGGTGCCTGGGTGGCTCAGTCGGTGAAGTGTCTGCCTTCGGCTCAGGTCATGATCTCAGGGTCCTGGGATCGAGCCCCGTGTCGGGCTCCCTGCTCAGCGGGGAGCCTGTTTCAGATTTTCTCCCTCTGCTCCTCCCCGCCCCCTGCTCATGCTCTCTCACACACTCTCTCTCTCTCTCTCTCTCTCTAAATAAAATCTTTGAAAAAAAATTTAAAAAAAAAGGCCTCTCCTTGTCTGTCAGGTTTTCCTCAAACCCAGAGTCCCAGAACTAGAAGCAGTCTCCACCGTCATCTCATCCAGGCACTGGCAAACTACAACCTGTTGGCCAAATCTGGCCCACTGCCTGTATGTTCCCAGTCCACGAGTTAGGGATTGTTGGGGAAAAAAATCAAAAGAAGATTTCATGACATGTAAAGATTATATTAAATTCCAGTTTCAGGGTCAATAAGTGCAGCTTTATTGGAACACAGTCATGTTCATTAATGTCTGTATTATCTGTAGCTCTTTCTGGATACAGTGGTAGAGTTGGGTCGTTGCAACAGGGACTGCGTACACTGACAAGCCTACCATGTTTACTCTTTGGCCCTTTACAGAAATGTTTCTTACCCCTGATCGAGGCTAACACAGAGGTCACCAGCTTGAATACTTTTTGTGTTGGCCAGTTTACTACTTTATGAAGCCACCTCTGTGCCAAGGAAGTTCTCACAAATATTCACACAGAAAGCCTGCCTCCTTAGAATGTCTCCTTCTTGGTCCTAATTCTTTTCTTCGAAACAACAAATATAAGGGTAGTTCTTTATCCACATAACAACACTTTGGCCACACCCCATCAATCCTCTCTTACCTAAATTATCCATCCCTAGATCTCTCAACTGTGCCTTACTGTTTCCAGACTGCTCACCATCGAGGTCACCTTCCTCCAAAGGAACACCTAGGCTAGGTCCACCCTTGTCTGCTCACATCAGCTCTTCCCTCTTCCCTTGAAATACTCACCGTGCTGGTAATGACTGACTCAAGACCTGCCTTCACAAGGACGAGGACTCTGTTTCCTTATGTTGTCCTAGATTCCCAGTGCCCAGCATGGTGTCCAACACCGACGCCTGAATTATTCATTGAAGGTTGTTAGATGGCTACTCTGTAATGCACCTCTTAAAATATTACATTCAGAAATGGGTGTAATGTTCCGAATGTCATCTGAATTTTGTATTTCTGTTACTGCTGCCAATGACCATAATATTATTTTTATAAATAAGTGATGTAGGCAATATACATGGAAATTGTTGGCATGTATACCCCACTGACTTCTTTTAAATGAGTGATTGTGAAGCTGGGTCTCCTTCCTTCTGTTCATGTGAAATGGATTTGTTGAACTTTTATATCTATTTTTAATTTTATTTTGTTTATTTCAGCATTTTGTTCCAGCTTACTGAGATACTCTTTAACCTTAGGTCTATTAGCTAATGCATTTTCTGCTCCTCCTGTTTTTGAGTAACTAACAAATTGAATGAGGACCCTGTCTTCAATGATGCTGATAACAAACAGGGTCCTGTGGCAAGCCACTGGAATCTTTCCTCCAGCTTGATCAAAATCCATTAATCAAAACACTTTGTTTAGTATACATTTGACAGGAACTGTTAGAATCAATGCCTAAGCCAAAAAGAAGGGAGTTGGGGACAGAACAGAAGGGGGAATGTTGGGGTATGAGGACTTCAAATGCTCCTGAATCCCCCAGAAAGTAGCTACCACCTACTCTACCAAAATGGAGGACGGCCTTCTAATTGATATATATGCATAAGTAAATTGATCTGTGATTCCATTATAATGTCACCACAGCAATGGAATCAGAACCTGTAAAACTTGATACTTGTCTCATTAATTTTAAGGATGCAGAGAATGTTAGAATGGAAGGTGACATAGAGACATGGACAAATCTCTTCTTGTTGAGACCTGTAGTTAGGCCTGATGAATGGAAGGACAGTGGAAGCTTACAGACCGAGTTGATAGCCTGGGAGGTGAACCTCAATTTTCATTCAGGAGAGGTTTCATCTAGACCTGTGCAACAAATACTTTTAACAGCTTTAGTGAGATATAAATTAGATATCATAAAATTCCCCCATTTAAAGTATACAATTTAGTAATTTTTAGTTTATTTACAGAATTGTGCAACCACTGCCATGATCTAATTTTAGAACATTTTCATCACCTGAAAAAGAAGTTAATACATATTAGCAGTTACTCCACATCCCTACCCCCCCCCGCCCCCATATATACCCAGCTCTAGCTAATCTAGTTTTTGTCTCTAGAGATTTGCCTGTTCTGGACATTTCATGTAAATGGAATCATGCAGTATGTGGCCTTCATGTCTGACTTCCTTCACTCAGCGTTAGGTTTTCCGGGTTCATCCATGGTTAGCCAGTGTCAGCACTTCATTCCTTTTTATTGCTGAAGAATATTCCATTATATGAATAGACCACATTTTGTTTATCCGTTCACCAGTTAGTGAACATTCGGGTTGTGTTCACTTTTTGGCTATGATGAATAATGTTGTTATTTGGGTATAAGTCTTGGTGTGAACATATGTCTTCATTCTTAGGTAGATACCTAAGGGTAGAATTGCTTGGTCTTATGAGAAATTATGTTTTACCTTTTTAAGAAACTGCCAACCTATTTTCAAAGTAGCTGCACCATTTTACCATCCCACCAGCAATACGTGACAGTTCCGATTTTTCTACATCTTGGCCAATGCTTGTTCTTGTCTAGACCTGGGTGCTATTTTTCAGTGACACCAGAATGACATTTATCTGAGGACCGGTTACTTTTTATTACGTATTTCAGGTAACTTATTTCAGTTAGGGAAGGCTGGAGGTGACATAAGTTTTGGAAGATCCTTATTATGAATTCCAAGATCGTTTAAAATGTGTAAAAAACAGAATGAAAAAAAAAATCAGGGAAAAGCTGTGGATCCACAGAGCACTAATATGGACATAAAGCCTATTACAGTGACGCACAAGTGATAATTGATACTATAAAAAATATCAAGAAAGTGTGTTAGTGCATATGTAAGATTTGCAATGAGTTCCAAGTGACAAAATCATGGCTACACCTCAGTAAAAAGGTGGGGCCATGAGTGGGCTCATGGTCCTTAAATAAAGCAGAAGAAAAGTGCTCTAACTAGAGCTTACGGGGACTTCTCCTTTTTTTTGGATTGAGTGTTAAGGTAAAGCCAATAGCAGATGAGTTAGATCCTGACCCAGGCAACTTTGCCGCCCAAGGGACACCTGGCCATGTCTGGAGACAATGTTTATTGTCATGATTGGGGGCGGGATATTACTGACATCTAGTGGGTAGAGGCCTGGGGTGCTGCTCTGTGTCCTGCAAAGCACAGGGCAACTCCCACAGCAGAGATTCACCCAGCTTCAGAGCGGTAGTCGTGTTGAACGGAAGAATCTCTGCTTTAACGAGGGCTTCTGAAGGGGGAATAATTAGAATCACGTCTTACATGATTTTTTCCCACTGATTTGGCTTCCTAAGCGCGGATGCCAAGTCATTTCCTGACCCGACCCGGGGGGGGGGGGGGTTGAATCTTGAGCTGGTGGGGGTAAAGACTGGACTGTGTATTTGTGGTAGAGATTTCCAGTTAATTCTGCCAAGTGTTCCTTTCTCCATTCCTTCTCTTTGCAACGCAATTGAAAACTCCCCATTCTAAGTATTTTGTAAATGTCTGTGGCCCATCTTTAAAGGAAATTTAGCATTAATAATTGGAAGAATGGATATTTTCTTATTCCTGTTTTTTATTCTGTGAAGAACCAATCATTTAGTGCTTTTCTGTGTGACAATGCATTGGATGTTTGGGACAAATCTCTGAGTTACTGAAACCCAAATAAGAAAACGATTATTTGTATTTTCCGGGAAATTCAGGTTAAAATTATTTTTTGACATTCATGTAATAACTCTTCACTGGACCTTGGCAAGACCAACTTCTCACTAATACCTGCAAACCCTTTTGAGACTGTAAATTTTACAGTGAGCATGGGCCCTAGTGGAATCTTGATATGTTCTACGTGAATTATTTGGGCACCATTTGTGTATTTAGGTGAGTGGAATTTGTCCTCTGAACCGTAAATCCTGCATTTAAATGACTACAAAAGGTATAATGCCAATTAACACAACTCAGCGTGGAAGAAAGAACATGAGCTCTGGGACATGTGGTCCTCAAATCCCAGGCCTGCCACTTATGAGCCGAGTGACTTTGAGCAATAGTTGCTTGCAATATTTGCTCGAGCACTTTGAGCAATAGTTTCTTCATTTGTAATTGGGGAATAGTATCTAGCTCAGAGGTCAACAAATTACTGCTCACAAGCCAAATCTGGACTGCTTTTATAAATCAAGTTTTATTGGGACACAGCCATGCCCTTTCATTTCCATATTGTCTCCAGCTGCTTTTCCACTACTGAGGCAGAATGAAGTAGTTTTGGTAGAGATTGTACGTCTGCAAAGCCTAAAATATTTGTTATTTGGCTCTTTACAGAAAAATTGCGTCAACTGCCGCTCTAGCTCAAAGATTTGATGGACTTAGGTAGAGTTAGCGTATGTAAATCTCATCTCAGACAGGATCTCAGAGAAATATTAGTACCTATTCCTTTCTAGATCCAATAAACGATTTTTAACAATGACCATAACACTAAAGCTAGGGTTTATTCAACACCTGTGAGTATGTACCTACACGTCGGAAGACAGTGAATTCTTTTTTTTTTTTTTAAGATTTTATTTATTTGACAGAGAGAGAGAGAGCAGGAACACAAGCAGGGGGAGTGGGAGAGGGAGAAGCAGGCTTCCCGCCGAGCAGGGAGCCCGATGTGGGACTCGATCCCAGGACCCTGGGATCATGACCTGAGCCGAAGGCAGACGCTTAACGACTGAGCCACCCAGGCGCCCCAAGACAGTGAATTCTTACAACAGCCTAGGTAAGTGTAATCCTCGTTTTGTATATGAAAAAGTGGAGTTTCAGAGAGGTGAAGTAACTTCTTCCAGGTCATACAGCTAATTAGGAGAATTGGTGATAAAAATGTAAATATCACAGCTGTTTTGGTTTTTCTTTGTCTACTATTTAAACAACCCATTTATACCATGTAAGACCTTTTGCAGGGCAGTTTTTGAAGCTTCTAAAAAAAAAAAAAATAGCTGACTGTTTAGGCAGGTGACTAAACCTCCAAGGCCAGAGTGTACATTTATTTTGAATGTTTGCCATCAGATGTTCTCTAAAAGCTTTTCCATTTGTATTAATTTGTTGCTGTGTTCCTTGTTCTCCATACTTTATCATCCTGTGTTTCTCCTCTTTTCCTTGATCTTGTGTTTTCTTCCTTCTTGAAGCTCTCCCCTTTCTTTCTTAATTGAGAGCCTTTTTGAAAGGGAGGGTCATGTGTATCTCCGGCAGCATCTGCGAAGCCAGAAAGCAGGTGGTTAGAAGGAACAGCTGAGCATTACCATGCAGCTCTTCTGAAGCTAATTGTCACCAGTGCTTCGGTTCCAAGGCGTTCTTCATATTCATGAAACACTGCGGCCCCCAAAGACAGGCTGCTGGCTTTGTGGCTTATTGTTTTAGGACCTATCTCACAGCTCTGAGGAATATCTTTAAGGATGGAAAACCAACTTCATGGTCACTTCTTAGGCTGGCTTGTGGCCAGGAAGGACATTCAGCACGGGGCGGGTCTGCCTCTTCATACGGCCATTGGCATCCGGATGTATGTTTCCACGTACGGTCATCCATCCATATGGATATGTGCATCCATAGATGGTCATCCAGCATCCGGAGGCGTGTTTCCACCAACGGTCATCTAACACCTGGGGGTGTGTTTCTGTGGATGGTCATCCGGGAGTGTGCCTCCACGGAGAGGGAGCACACTTTCATCTTGGGAAAGTATTTTTCTCTCGTGAGCTTCAGTGAATCTCCCTTTACTTTTCTACCTACTGGTCCTCGTTGGACTCTCTGAAGCTACCCAGACTAAAGTTTCATCCCTCCCTTATGTGGTCATGGTTGTTCCTTAGAGTATTTGATGAATCTTTTCTCATTCTCCGGAGCCTCTGGTTTTTCCATGATCAAAATTGCACCATCCTTCCGATGTTTCTCATAGGACAAAATTCTGACCTTTTGTTTTCTGGGGGAGGCTTATATTGATCCATTCTAGTATATCAATGGTTTTCTTTTCCAAATGTAGCTTTTTGTATCATTTCAAAGATGATGAATATTCATTCTAAAAAACCTGGACAATATATAACTCCAAAAGAAAGGAAGGAAGAAAAGGAAAGAAAGGAGAAAGGAAGGAGGGGAGAAAGGAAGAAAGCCGCCCCAGTATCCCACAACCAGACAAACACTTCACAAGTTTTAGTTCTTATTTTCCAGTCTGTGTGGGCATGAGTGGATAGTGTGTGTTTACCATATTATTCACGAGCGTTGTTCTCCAGTCAAGCTTCTCTTTAGCATCTGAGCATGTTTAACCTATCAATCTACAGGGGAGAGGCACATTTGCAAATGTGATGGCTTATATATATATAAAAGCTGTAAAACATACCGGAGACAGAATGAGATCATTTAAAATGAAAGCTATCGCTATGTTTGATTCAAGTTGTCCCATGATGTGTGTGTGTGTGTGTGTGTGTCTTTGTACAAATAATAAGAAGGCATTTCAACAGGTCTTAGCACCTCCTTTTCATTTTATTCTCTGTTCTTCCTCAAGGTGATAAACTATATATTTAGATGTTGGCTTTTTCTGTCTGGTGCCCATAAATGTGAGCTTTTTAGAAAATTTAGTAGCACAGTTTCTCTGCTGTGTTATAACACGTTTCAGATTCCCGGTTATTCTGTGTGCTCAAAAGAAGTAGGAAATACAGTATGTGTGTCTTAATGCTCTAAAGCAAGAGTTCTTAACCAAGGGTTTATAGCTGACTTAGAATCGATGGTATTTTGGGAGTCGGTGATTCATGAATCCCTGGAGTTTCTACCCAAATTTTTGTGTGACCATTTTTTCCCTTGAAATAGGGCCCTTGCCAGATTTTCTTATGGTGCATGATGATTGCTCCAAAGAGCAAATTAGTGAAACCTTCCTGAAAGGCTTAGTTGGTATTCTCTGAGTGATGCTGTTCTCACAGTGGAACAATGGCCGGGATGAGGGTGTAATTTGAGAATGCATTAAAGTTTCGAGGTGATGGCCTTTTTGTTTATATGATTTGTCTCGTGGTGTATCAGGTAGCAATGTGTACATGAGAATGTGCTTCCAGCATCCAGCAAAGTTTTTTCTCCCAATGATTTCTGAGATTTTCCAGGAGGTATCTTGAAAGTGTTGAGATAACCCCCGCCCCTTGCCCCACCTCATGGCACCTGTCACGGTGTCCTCTACCTTCTGTCTTTCCCTTTTCTCTCTCACAGGAGTCTCTGAGTTTGCCCAGAGGACCAAACTTTCAGGCAAACTTCTGCTCTTCTCCCACCCGCACCCCCTCCAAACCCCTCTTCCTGTTCAGAGAGGGATCTCGGCTTTGCTCAAGACAGGACCCCTGCCACGATAACAGCATATAACACAAGCACTCGTCAACAGGCCTTCCTCTACCAAAGTCTTGGGGGGTCCCACATGCCTTCCTGGGCCTAGCAGAGAGGTGAAGGCGAGTGGCAGCTGGATGTGATAGGATAGGAAGGAGCCATCTGCGCTGGGGTGGGGAGGGCATGCCCGCTCCCAGGAATTTAAATTCTAGTTTTTTGCAAGCACTATGGTGTCCAAAAACATAGCTATGGGAAGACATCGCAAGTGGGCCAAGAGTTGGTGACTTCTGTCTTAAGGAAAACCAAGCCTTGACATACTTTTCAAGACAAAAATGCACAACATAAAATCCTAAATTGTAGAAGACTAAGGTGTCTGAGAGGTCATGCAATAGGGATGCTTTTTGGTTCAAGAGTTGAGCTGCTTGGTTAAGGGCACAGGTTTGGAGCTTAGATTTCCTGGGTCTATTCCTGTCAATTCAACAAATGACATTGGACAAGTCACACTGCCTCCCTATCTATATAATATGGCAATAATAACAGAATCTATGCTTCAGGGCTGTCATGACAAGTAAATTATTTAATATATGTAAGGCACTTAGAAGAGTAGCTGGTACATAGTAAACACTCAGTAAAGGGGCACCTGAGTGGCTCAGTGGGTTAAGTGTCTGCCTTCGGCTCAGGTCATGATCTCAGGGTTCTGGGATCAAGCCCCGCATCGGGCTCCCTGCTCAGCGGGAAGTCTGCTTCTCCCTCTCCCTTTGCTGCTCCCCCTGCTTGTGCTCTCTCTCTCAAATAAATAAATAAAACCTATTAAAAAAAATAAACAGTAAAGACAAGCCAACCTTCCTTCTCTCTCTCTTTTAAAAAAATACGTTGTTTATAAATATATATATAAACATATAATGTATATGTTATATACATAAATTAAAATTTATAAATTAGCTATTAAAAAATGTTGAGGGGCGCCTGGGCGGCTCAATCGGTTAAACGTCCAACTCTTGATTTTGGCACAGGTCATGATCTCAGGGTCGTGAGATCAAGTTCTGTGCTCAGCAAGGAGTCTGCTTCTCTCCCTCTCCCTATGCCCCTCCCCCCATTCTTTCTACCCCCCCCCCCCCGAGATAACAAGAGTTTACGTTTTGGTGAATATTCAATGAATCTTCTTCTAGTAGAAAGATGCTCTCAATCTCTTCCCTCTGTAGGTCTCTGGGAGCTTGGTTCATTTGTGATTGGCTTAACCTTAAGGTTTAGTTATGGTAGTTGGTGGGCAGAGCTGTCTGGGTCCAGTACCTGTGGCACTAAAGGCCAGGGGAGAGGTGGAGAACTAAAAGATGATAGATTTACTCTTTCCAGAGTTGTCTTCTCTCTTCATTGAATAGCAAACTTCTTTAGGTGATTGTCACACTAGTTGCATCTGTGGGGCCTGGACTTGTGTTGCTATGTTACATATCTGCCAAAACCTTTCAATCCGTATCCCGTAAGTTTTATACAGGCACACAATAAATTCTTAGTGATTTTAAAGGTTAAGGTGGGGGCACACACATGTACTTATCTTCGTTTTTATCATACTTACATTTCTGAGAATTAATTAGTTACTGAGCACTTGCCGTATCCTAGACACCATGCTGAATACAAGTACTTATCTTCGTTTTTATCACACTTATATTTCTGAGAATTAATTAGTTACTGAGCACTTGCCGTATCCTAGACACCATGCTGAATACAATGAATACCCATTTCATTGGATCCTTCCCCAAACTTTATGATATAGACATACTGTTCTCATTTTACAGACCAGTAGACTAAGGCTTCGAGAGGTTGAATTACTTGTCCAGGTCAACACTGAGAGTAAGTGGTGACCCAGGATTTGAACTTGAGTCTATGGACCCCTCTTTAGTCTGCATACTTGCTGTAGCTTTGTCTGGTGCTAATGATCCCCTTCATTTTTGTTTCAGGTAGTTGTCTTCTTTAGAGTAGGGGAAGTTAAAATTCCAGCTGTGAATTACTTTTGTCACTTGACAAGCAGAGATGCACTTAAGACAGAGTTCAGTTATTTGCATAGTTATTAGTATGCTGGTGAAGTCCCCTCCTTACAATCAAATGTGATTCCTTCCATCACATTTGTCATTCAGTTTTGCACACGAGAAAAGCAGTCTCTCTCTTCTGGAGGATGCTGACTTTTTGTCTCTGCTTCTGTTGATTGAGACATCCCAGCCCTGCTTTCCTTGGTACTTTGTTCTTCCAGTTATATGGTGTTGGCACAAACCATACCTGCAGCATCATGTTACTCTCCTGTGCTAAAAATAACTGAGATCCTGGGTGAGACTTCATATATAATTCATGGTTTTGATTTATTAATCTCTCCATTAAGTCAGAAAATGACATTTTTGCTGGCTGCATTCCAATCTGCATTATCTTAGACATTTAGAATTTGCATTAACTTGAATACACTCCATGTGTGTATATATATGCCTGTGTGAGTGTTTGCGGTTTTAGTAACACCAGAATCATCGCTTGTATAACTCCTTTAATCTTTCACTTAACCCCTGACTTCAGATTCATAACATGAATGTAATATCAGAAAGAAGTGAGCATCCAAATGAATGTTGATGATAATAAAAATGCAGAACCAGGATGAAAAAGGATAGTTATGCCTTTTTGTATCGCCTTAAAAATACATTTATATTCAGCAAGCGAGGAAGGGCGACACTTTGAAGCCCATTGATTCATTCAGTATGTGTTTATTGAGCCCTCCTAAGTGGTAGGACCTGTGGTAGGCTGATCAAGATGATGAAGGTACTGTAGATAATAGATCAACTTGTATGCTACCCTCTAAGTCTTTAAAGTAAATTAAAATCTTTTCCTACTCCTACTGATGCATCAGAGTTGGTTCCATTCACCTGAGATTTGAAGACACCTTGAAAAAAGTGAACACATTTGAATTGCTTTATAAGACATTTCTCTGAGAGCTAGACCCTGAGGGTCACTCCATCTCTGTGGGCTCCACCACCTTCCATGAAACCTTCACCACCACCACCACTTTGTGGGCACGACCAGGCTTTTCAAAGCAGGAAGGGAGGACGCGGTGATAACAGATCAATAAATAAAGGCGGAGTCCCGATACTCTCCCATCTGATTCCACCAAGCGTCACCTCTTTGGAATTCTGACGCCCTGGTATCCCAAGGGCCCTTGGAACAGTGACCATGTCCCACCTTGGATCAAAAACAATGCCACTTAGGGGTGCCTCAGTTGGTTAAGCAGCTGACTCTTGATTTCAGCTTAGGTCATGATCTCAGGGTGGTGAGATCGAGCCCCCAGTTGGGCTCTGCACTGGGTGTAGACCTGCTTAAGATTCTCTCTCTCGCTCTCCCTCTGCCCCTCCCTGCCGCCGCCCCCCTCGCCCACGTGTGTTCTCTCTCAAAAAAAAAGAAAGAAAAAGAAAACAATGCCACTTAGATATTGCATTTTACTTTGGTTTTACCTGTTATTTATGTAATAATTATCTTTTTTACTGCTGAGCTACCAAATTCATTTATTAACATAGAATAGGCCAATTTTTTAGGAGCTGTATCCATAATGGGGATGATGGGTGGTGGTGGATCAAGGGCATTAGTGAAACCACACATGTAATCAAAATCTGGCATATGGTTTTCGTATTACAATAATGTTTTTAAAAATTTATAATCAGGGCACTTGGCTGGCACAGTCGGTAGACCATGCGACTCTTTATTTTGGAGTCATGATGAGTTCGAGCCCCATGTTGGGAGTAGAGGTTACTTTAAAAATAATAATAATAATTATATGCTATATATATATAACCAGTAGCCAAGGGAAGTGCATTAATTTTGAATTTTTCAATCAAATATTGAATATGTACTTTTGAAATAGTATGTTTGTTCCCAGTGGTAGCTATGATTCTTATTTACTCAATATCCTTTCCCCTCTTCTGGTAACAGCACCTTTCTTTCTTGTGGGGACCCAAGTCTATGTGGTTCCTATGGGGCTGACCCTTCCCCATCCCTCTTGCTCCAAACACAAGGGTGAGAGGCCCAAGACCTGGCAAATTAAAATACTGCATACCCCTAGCTAAATAATTGGTTCAAGGAAAAGGTGTGACCACCTTCTAAGCCAGTCAGATTCCCCCCTGGGCTTTTCTGGAGTAAGGTGGGGGGAAAGCTCTTGATTTTCTTCTGGGGTTTCCAGGTTTAAGAAGGGCCACCACTCACTGTAGCTCAAGGGATCTCCATTCATTAAGGACAAGGCAAGCCATGAACTACCTGGGTTTATCTTTTCTATGACATGGGGAGGAACTGCCTGAAAATGAGACTGGCACAGAGGAAAGCATTGTTTAGAGATTATTGTAATGGACAGGTTCACAACATCAGCTGAACCACTGGATTAAAATGGGCTGGGGGTTTGTTAGACTCCTTGAACGTCCTGGTTACACAAGTGTGTGAGTTTCCTATTGCTGCTATAACGAATAATCATACACTTAGTGGCTTCAGACAACACATATTCATCTTGTAGGTTGGAGGTCAGAAGTCTCAAATGGGTCTGCAGGGCTCTGTTCCTTCTGGAGGTTTTAGAGGAGAATCCATTTCCTTGCCTTTTCCACCTTCTAGGGGCTGCCCGCATTCCTTGGCTCCTCATCGCTCTGACCTCTGCTTCTTCCATAACATCTTTCTCTTTCTCTGTCTCTGACTTTCCTGCTCACCTCTCTCCTTTCCCTTATAAGGCCCCTAGTGATTACATTGGACCTGCCCAGATAATCCAAGAGAATCATCTCATCTCAAAAACCCTTAACTTAATCACATCAGCAAAAGTCCCTTTTGCATATAAGGAAGCATATTTTCAGATTCTGGGGATTAGGACATGGACATCTTTGAGGACTTAGCACAATAAACAAATTCATTCCTTTTTAGTTAAAGCTGGTCTGAATTGGAACACTGTCATTGGCAATCAAGAGTCTTAAAAAATACTATATTAAAGAAAATGAGGGGCGCCCAAGTGGCTCAGTTGGTTGAGTGTCTGACTCTTGATTTCAGCTCACTTCATGATCTCAGGGTTGTGAGATCTGAGCCCTGTCTCAGGCTCCCGCTGGGCATGGAGCCTGCTTAAAATTCTCTCTCCCTCTCCCTCTCCCCCTCCTTTCTCTCTCTCTCTCTCTCCCTCCCTCTCAAAAAGAAAAAAAAAAAAGAAAATGAGATACTGGGGCAATTTAAGGACATTTATATAGATATTTGGAGTTATGAAGCATTTTATCCCCCCGGAAAGATGAAAGAATTGCACAGAGAACATTAAATTATACTTATAACTTTAAATGGCTCCAGTATTTTCCTGTCCTTTAATCTCTTTATATCTTTTTTAACCATCTTTTTCAGTTCTTTTATGCTACCAACTGGGAATTTTTTTCACATGCTCTTGTTCTCACTCAAGTTCACCTTTAAAATATCTTGCTTCCTATAGCCTGTTATATGCTACAGAGCCTTTCTGAAATATTTTTTCCTCTTGTTATCCATTTTTCTTTTTCCTTCTCAACTGTCACTTCTCTCATTTTTCAGAATATTCATCTGTTTCTTTCTTAAATTTAAACTGTTTTCCCTTGTTTGCTGTTTCTGTGGATTTTTTTTATTTTTATTTTTTTCTATATGTCTTTGAGGGTGGGAAATAGGCTCAAAGCTTTTTTTTTTTTTTTTAAGAAAATTATGTGCTTCTGTTGTTCTAAAGAATGTTCTGTGATAATTTTCTTGGCTGGTATCAAATAAACATGAATTCCCGTTTGACAATAAATGAATAAATAAATCTTTCTCTTCCAAAATTGTTCTTACTCTGCTGTTTCTATGTAAATAATATAGCCCTATATTACTTTCCTGAAAAGCTTATAAAATCATATTTTTAGTCTTTACTCATGCATATTGCAACTGCATCTATTTTTAATTGAAATATTATTTTACCAGATCATTTTGACTTTTTGCTCGTAAGAATATGTAAGGGAGGAAGAATTTTTCCTTGAGCCTTTTGGGGTCCCTGACTGGGTCTGAAAAGTCAACTGACAAAAAAGATTATTAGGAGAAAAAGCATACAAATTGATTTAATGTAAGTTTTACATGACATGGGAGACTTTATAAGGAAATGAAACCTCCAAGAAAGTTAGATCTTTGTATTTTTATGCTGGGTTTGACAAAGAGTGGGTAGTTGTGGAAGAATAGGCTAGGAGAGTATGAGGGAAGTCTGGTAAACTGGGGGAAACAGCGAGGCCTGTTTGTTGGGATTCTTCTTGGTATTCCTTTGTCTTTGGAGATCAGGATGCTCCTTTCCTCCAGATAATAGGGAGGGACCCTCTTACCCGAGGGCCTCAGGATCTGTTTTAGGGGAGAAGTGTGAGGAGGGAAGGAGATCAGAATGATCTTCCTGCTTCTGCTGTTTACTTAAACTCCTTCAGCTTGAAACTTGCAATATGCCAAGGTGCCGTATTTTGAGGTAGCATGTCCTGAGCCCCATCAAATACATTGCACAGGCTCCTTATTTACACAATGGAATTTAACTATATTATCTATGGCAATTTAATCCAACGAATGGAGTTTCTTTTCTCATTGTACTATCATGTGAGAAATAACTGTTGTATATTTTATTTTTATTTACCATCTTTAAAATAAACGTATAAATATGTCATAGACAACAAAAATACAAAACAAGTTTTTTTAATGATTTTATTAATTTGTTTACTTGAGAGAGAGAGACAGAGATAGCAAGAGAGAGCATGAGTGGGGAGGAGAGGGAGAAGTAGGCTCCCCACTGAGCAGGGAGCCCGACGTGGGACTTGATCCCAGGACCCTGGGATCATGCCCTGAGCCAAAGGCAGGTGCTTAACTGACTGAGCCACCCAGGTGCCCCCAAAACAAGTTTTAAATGTGATCTTATTTATCTGTAGGATTCTATGACTGCTTTCCAATTTTTTTCTGGTACGTTCATGGTTTTATTTTTTTTTCCTTTTTCCTTAAGCCATGTAAATTTTTTGTGTATCTACTGATGCGCAATGCAATATATTGTCATACATACGACATGTAATCATATCCCAGCTTTGCTCACTTGTTGGGTATCTTTTCTGTTTGTTTGTTTTTTCTTCTGCTTTGTTTATACAATGAACAATACAGCTATAACCAGTCTTAAATCTATTTTTAAGTAATTCCTTTGAATATATTCCTAAAGGTAGTAGATCAGACCAAGCCATATGGTCATAACTAATTATCTCTAGTAGACTTTTAGTGCTGTCAGAATAAATACCCCAGAGAGTATATGAGATTTTGATGGAAGGAAGCCTACACAAAGAAACAAGGAGATGAGGTTATTCTTTGTCATATGGACAATATTAGAAGAAGTGTTTGTTCTTTCTTTTTAAATGAGACTAGGATCTGAGGAATTTGAGGGAAAAGAAATAAGATGTATCTCCTTGGGAGGATGTTTCTGGTCTTTGTGATTACTCTCTCTCTCTCTCTTTTTTTAAGTAGGCTCCACACCCCTGTGGAGCCTAATGTGGGGCTTGAACTCATAACACTGAGCTGAGATCAAGAGTTGGATGCTTAACCGACTGAACCACCTATGTGCCCCTGTCTCTCTCTCTTTTTTTAATATTTTATTTTTAAGTAATCTGTACACCCAACGTGGGGCTCGAACTTACAACTCCAAGATCAAGAGTCGCATGCTCTACCGACTGAGTCAGCCAGGCACCCCTGTGGTCTCTTTTTTAAGTGTCCCTTTTCTCCAGTGTTGTATTACCCCCCCCCCCCCCCATGGTGTTGCATCTTTGATACTCTCTTTCTGCTCCTCTGTCCCCTCTGGTGGCTCCTTTCCTCACTTCATTCCCTAACTCTGAGCATCCCCCAATGCTGGCCTCTCCATTCTCTTCCTCATTTACTTCAGGCTGTGCCTTTATGTCACACATATTGAGATAATTCTATGGGATTTGAGATTGACTCACAACTCTTTCCTCAGCCTTATTATCATTCCCACAATGTCTCCTCCTCCCCACTGATACTACCATTCCCTTTTTTCAGAACCTTAGCATTTATCACCTGGGTGATTTAAATTCATTCCTGGATGGTTTCCTTGCTTCCTGGTGGTTTCAGTCTTCCCTCTTCCCTTGCAAGCTGTGCTTGTCTACACTAGTCACTTAACATTTTTGAGTCTTGATTTATGTACATAGAGTAATGGATGAATTGCCCCTGGCATATCATATATATATACTGTGGTTTCCCTACTCTTCTAGTCTTTCCTTCTTATAACTCATCCCCCATCAGTATTACTATTGTGACAAACAAGTCTGATCATGTCACTCTCAAACTTTACTAATTTCAGTGACTTTCCCGGATCTAGAGGGTAAGGTGTTAACTCTGAGAACACATCAAGCCCTTCATGGCCTGTTCACATTTCCCACCTCATCTTCTGCCCTCAGCTCTCAGACTCACTATCCCCAGCCCTAACACTCTTCTCACCATTTCCCAAACAGGCCGAGCCCCTCCAACCTCTGTCTTTGCATATGATGATCTCTCATTTTTTATAAGTAAACTCTACCCCCAACATGGGGCTCAAACAACACCGAGATCAAGAATGTCATGCTCCACCGACCGAGCCAGCCGGGTGCACCCATGATGATCTCTTTTTTGCTGAACTTGCAAAATTCTCTGATTTTTTTCAAGATCCATTTTAAAACATCTCTGTTTAAAGCCTTCCCAGATACTTGAACTCTTCCCATGCTCCTGGGACTTTAAATCTTGAGCAAGTGAAGCAATAATTTCAGAACAAAGGCAGTGAGTGGTGGGTGGCCGAGACCATCTTGTTCTGGTGCTTCTGCTCAGCCCCCAGACAGCCTCTTTCAATTGGGGTGCCTCATCTAAGCCACAGAAACAGAAAATGATTTGAGTGACAATTTTCTCAATCCTGCCAGAGATGGCATATAACTAGTACCATTTTATTCTTTTTATTTTTTTTAAGATTTTATTTTTAAAAAAGTAATATCTTCACCCAACGTGGGATGCAAACTTACAACCCTGAGATCAAGAGTCACATGCTCTACTGACTGAGCCAGCCAAGCACCCCAACCAGTACCATTTTAGATGCATAGGAGAGGAGTGAGGTCGTTATGTGTAATGTGTGCTATAGGGTGGTGGAGCTTAATTTTCTCATGGAACTCAGGTTGGAAATAGGGCATTTTTGGATCTGTCATCTTTTTAAGCCTCACCCTCCAAGCTCTCACTGATGGTGTGAGCACCTGGTATTAGGATGAATTCCCTTTATGCCTCAGATGACTAGATTCACTTTTGGTTGCTAACAAATATGACCCTTTTCTGATATAGCAGCATCAGAGAATATGTATTTGTGGCTATATGTGTTTATTGAATAATTAGATAAAGAACCTTTGGAATTCCTTTATTTTCATTTTTCCCTATACCAAATCAGTCACCACACACATTAATTTTTATTTACATTGTCACTCAGAGTCTACTTTTTCTTTTTCTTTTTACTGCCACCATCCTTGTCTAGGTGTTTCTCATGTTGGCCTGCATTCCTGAGGTCATCTCCTGGTGCCACCATTTACCTCTTTCTTTCTTTCTTTTTTTTTTTTAAGATTTTATTTATTTATTTGACAGAGAGAGACACAGCGAGAGAGGGAACACAAGCAGGGGGAGAGAGAGAGGGAGAAGCAGGCTTCCCGCAGAGCAGGGAGCCCGATGCGGGGCTCGATCCCAGGACTCTGGGATCATGACCGGAACCGAAGGCAGACGCTTAACGACTGAGCCACCCAGGTGCCCCCATTTACCTCTTTCACTCCCTCCCCTTCAGTGATACTGAACCCATGTCAATTTTTCCCCCAAATAAAAGGACATAATATCATTTCTCTTCCAAATATCATACCAACTGGCTTTCACATTACGTTGAAACTCATAGGGCTGTCACTCAAGGTGTCCTATGATTCAGCCCCATGTTGTCAGTGCAGCTTGCTTCCTTCACTACACTCTGAGCTGTTTCTCTTCTGTGAACACTCTTTTGGTTACCATTCCTTCCTTTCTGCAACCTATATTATTGACTTTTAAAAAATTTATCAGATTTGGGGCACCCGGCTGGCTCAGTCAATGGAGTGTTGTGACTCTTGGTCTCGGTGTTGTGAATTCTGGACCCCATGTTGGGTGTGGAGATTACTTAAAAATAAAATCTTAACTTAAGGTGTGCCTGGGTGACTTAGTCAGTTAAGCATCTGACTCTTTTTCTGTATTATTTTTTAAAAGATTTATTTATTTATTCATTCATTCATTTATTCATTCATTTATGTGAGAGAGAGAGAGAGTGTGTGCATGGTGAGGAGGGGCAGAGGGAGAGGGAGAAGCAGACTCCCCACCGAGCAGGGAGCCCAGCACAGGGCTTGATCCCAAGACCCTGAGATCACGACCTGAGCCGAAGGCCGATGCTTAACTGACTGACCCACCCGGTGTCTCTTTTTCCTATTTTTTAAAGATTTTATTTTTATTTATTTTAGAGAGAGTGTGCGAGCGGGGGAGGGGCAAAAGGAGAGGGGAAGCAGACTCCCTTATGAGTACAGAGCCTGAAGCAGGGCTCAACACAGGGCTCCATCTCGTGACCTTGAGATCATGACCTGGGCCAAAACCAAGAACTGGACACTTAACTGACTGAGCCACCCAGGTGCCCCAAGTATCCAACTCTTGATCTCAGCTCAGGTCTTGATCTCAGGGTTGTGAGTTATAGTCCCATATTGGGCTCCATGCTGGGCATGGAGCCTACTTAAAAAATAAAATTAGTAAAATAAAATAAAATAAAATCTTTAAAAAAAAAATTATCAGGTTTTACCAAATGTTCCTCCCAATGTCCATGTTACAACCATTATGTCTCCTGAACATATAACCTGTATTCATTGCTTCTTTTTCTGCCTAATTTGCTTTTTATTTTTCTATTTTCCATACCTCTTTTCATCTGGATAATTCTTTTTTTATGTTTAAAATTCTTTTACTCTTTTTTTTCTTTTACTCTTAATATAACATACATTTGATGACTAGGAAAATGATTAGGAAAAATAAGCAAAGCAAAGGGTGAATTACAGAGTGTTCAAATTCTTTTTTTTTTTTAATCATTGACTGCCTTCTAAAACACCTTAGTACCACATCAAAATTTATCTCCTTCCAAAAGCCTACCTGATTCTCTTCAGTCTAAATACTGTTGGGGCACCTGGGTGGCTCAGTCAGTTAAGCGTCAGACTCTTTGATTTCGGCTAAGGTCATGATCTCAGGGTCGTGATATTAAGCCCCACATGGGGCTCTGTGCTGGGCATGGAGCCTGCTTAAGATTCTCTCTCTCCCTCTCCCTCTGCCCCTGCACCCCCCCCCACCCCACTCATGCGTGCTCTCACTCTCTCTAAAAAAAAAAATAATAAATATATAAATAAATAAAATAAATACTAATTTTATTTCTTACACTCTATTATTGCCTTGTCTACATACTAGTAAGTGGAATTATCCACTGGAACTCTCTTCATCAAGAACAGTTAATTAACCTGTTAAGTATGTACTTAAGTGGATGGTGAAGAAGAGACTTTTTATAAAATGTTTAGAAGTATTCTTACCCCAGTTTCTTTTCTTTTTTATACCAAATTGCTAAATATAGTAGTTCACCCTTATCAGTGGTTTTGCTTTCTGCTGTTTCACTTACCCATGGTGAACAATGGTCTGGAAACAGATGATCCTCCTTCTAATGAATTATCAGAAGGTCAGCAGTAGCCCATTGCTTTGTCACATGCCTGTGTCATTCCTCTTACTTCATCTCATCACACAGACATTTTATCTCATATCATCACAGAAAAAAGGGTTGAGTGTAGGGCAGTAAGATATTTTGAAAGAGAGAGACCACATTCACATATCCTTTTTTTTTTTTTTTTACCGTATATTGTTATAATTGTTCCATTTAATTATTGTTGTTGGGCGCCTGTGTGGCTCAGTCGTTAAGCGTCTGCCTTCGGCTCAGGTCATGATCCCAGAGTCCTGGGATCGAGCCCCGCATTGGGCTCCCTGCTCGGCGGGAAGCCTGCTTCTCCCTCTCCCACTCCCCCTGCTTGTGTTCCCTCTCTCGCTGTGTCTCTCTCTGTCAAACAGATAAATAAAATCTTTAAAAAAAATAATTGTTATTGTTGCTAATCTCTTATTGTGCCTAATTGATAAACTCTATCAGAGGTATGTACGGATAGGAAAAAAAGCATAGTGTTTTATAGGGTTCGGTACTATCTGTGGTTTCAGGCACCTACTGGGGGTCTTGGAATGTATCCCCATAGATAAGTGGGGATTACTATACTTTTTTAAAAGATTTGATTTATTATTTATTTGAGAGAGCGAGAGCAGGGGGAGGAGCAGAGGGAGAGGGACAAGCAGACTCTGCTCTGAGCGTGGAGCCCAACGTGGGGCTTGATCCTATGATCCTGATATCACGACCTGAGCTGAAACCAAGAGTTGGATGCTTAACTGACCGAGCCACCCAGGTGCCCCGGGATTACTATACTTTTTCAAAATTAATTAATTAATTCATTAAAGTCCATAGCAGATCACTGCTGACTATTAAGAACCCTAGTAACAGGCAAAACCATTTTCAAGTCACCCGTTGGGTCATTGGCATTGTCAATGGAAGCAGAAAGGCCTTCTATGTGTGTCTAGGAGACTCAATATGAGCATCTGCCACTGAAGAGTGGAGGTTGGGGCAGGGTTGTGCTGTATGTCCAGGGCTCTGGCAGACTTGGAGCATCATGCATCTCATACCTAAGTTGTCTGGTGGTGAAGATGGTCTTGGCTGAGAACCATTTGGTTGCAAGAGTAGGAAATCTGCTCCAACTAGTTCATGGAAAGAAGGGAGTTGTAGTATATTTACGCTATGCAGTCATTCAGACACGGGAATCAAAAGGTGGCCAAGCTTCCTGAGAATGGGAAAAGGGAAGGTGCTGGGACTGACTTTCCTTGTCCCTCTTGAACTCTGTTAGCAATCACAGGATCTCTTCCATTTTCGCTTCTCTTGGTCTCTGCCCTCCAACAATGTCGACCATTTGTAAAGGGCTCAAAAGGGCCCAAGTTACATGACCTTACAGCTCCATCACCATTGGCTGACTGCATTTTGGTGACTCTGAGCTCCAATTCTCAAGTGAAAGAATTTGGCTAATCTTTGGTTTGACAGTGGTGGTTGACCTTAGGTCAAGTGGTCATCATTGGTCCACAGCACTATGTTTGGGATCGGGGCCACATATTATAAAAATAAACACTTGGTCTTGTCCTTTCAAGGGGGATTTGAATGGACTCACACATAGTTTCCAAAGCTTCCACTATAAAAAGTTCAGTGTGGTGTATGTTTTTGAGATTGCTCATTGAGTAATATAAAAGAAGAATAATTTCTTTGACACCCTATGGCTATTTCTTTGCTTTCTTCCAATTTTAGTAGCTGGTTCATTATGATATAGGAGAGGAATTGTCAATTTAATCTTAAAATTAACATGTTACTGATGACTGATGTCATCAGTATGAAATGAAAAAATTATGAATTCTTAATAATCACATATGCTGTATGTTACATGGTTAAAAATCAAACTTATTAGAGGCTGGGTACAATTTGGGCCTGCAAATTTAAAAGAACAGGTGGAAGAATTGGAGGGGGTCTATGGAAAGCTAAGGAAAAGATGAAAGAAAATAAAATGTGAGTTTCAAATTAAGGAAGATGATAGGCTTATTTAGCCTGGAGAAGAGAAGACAGAGTAATGATGTGAGAATTTCCCCAAACATATGAAGGTGAAGCAGGAATATATTGAGCTCATCTCTCTTGCCTTCATATAATATACAACAGAATATAGATTTTAATGACAGCATAAACTTAACCTTTCGGACTGTAATGCTACGTGTAGAGGAATTCACGGACTCTCTTTATATACGAGACATATAAATATATCTGTTGGAGCAGAATGTGGTATCATAGTCACAGGAGTATAAATCAGACAACTTCGTTGAGATTGCCTCAAGTTCTATGAGGCTGAGGTCACTTCTATGATAACTTTAGTAGAAATGAAAGGCAGAAGTAAAGAATTTTTGTAATCACATTTTTCTTAATCTGTTATTCTAGGCATGGCTAAATGAATTGTGCTCTCTGAGGGGCATTCAAAGGAGCGCAGTAATAGTCACCCATCTGTGAATTTTCTTTGGTAGAGTGGGAGTTATAAACTAAAAGTGAAAGCTACGTTTTCCTCCATAATAAAGTGGGATCCTAAGGGACTCTGTGAGAAGAGAGAAGGGAGAGGTGGAGTGACCAGAAATGGGGAAAAGATGGTGGAAATTTCACTTAGAGAAATGAACATACTTTCTTGTAAGTAGTGTGTGGTGGAAGTCACCTTTCTGCACCCCTCTCATAAAATCATAAAATATTTGTCTTTGGTTACTGAGTTGTGGAGTTGAATCTGTGTTAAGATGCATAGAAAATGCCGAGTATAGCCTCAAGGTGGGATTGGACGAGAGCTGAGGTCACTTGTGGAAGGTGTACTATGTTCACATTATCTGTATTTATTAACTTAATAGTGGACTGTGTAGGTATTGCAGTACAGTATCTGGGCCAAGTAAGAAGTTTGACTGGGTAGAAGAAAACCCCCAAGACTGGGATTCCAGAGAGATGTATTATATGACCTTGGGTGAAACCAATAAACTCTTCATGCCTGATTTCTTCTTCAAATTAAAATAATGCATATAGTGCATCTACCTCAGGATACAATAAGGTATGATCACTCAGAATAAAACACAGGTCGTTAGTATCACAAGTCCCGCCCAATAGGGAGAACCGTTTAGAAGTGAGCAAGCACTAGGCACTGTGGCACGCTCTACCACTTCTATTTGAAGTGTGGTCTGGGATCCTGGGGTCCCTAAAACTCATTCGGGGGAGGGTGCCACAGGTCAAAATTACTTTTATAATAATATTAAGACTTTGTTTGCTCTTTTCAATTGCATTCTCTCATGAATGCCTGGTGAAATTTTCTGGAGGCTGAAGCATAATGGTGAATGATATCTCAACAGATTGAATGCAGAAGCAGATACGAGAATCCAGCTCTCTTCTTTAAGCTAGATCTTAAAGAGATTTTCAAAAATACAAAGCAGTGCCAGTCTACTTATTAATTTTTTAAATTTTGAATATATAGTTATTTTTCATTAAAAACATTAACTTACTTAACATGTAAGGGTTTATTATTTTTAAATAACTCATAAATATTTAAACATTTTCAGTTTAACTTCTAACATAGTAAATATCAATAGATACACCTCATACAAAAATTTTTTTTTTGAGGTCTTCTATTATTTTTAAGAGTGTGATAAGGATCTTGAAGTGAAATTGTTGGCGAACCGTTGTTCTACTAATTCACCTTGGCAAAGTGACCTTGCATAGGGTGATCTGTGCACATTCTAACTTTCTCTCCTCCTCCCATAGTCCTCTGATGGCTGGTGGGACCCTCAGGAGAATCCCTCAGAGAGTGCATATATTCAGGATCCTTCTTCAATGGACACAAAATGAAGCAAATTGTGTGCTTGGTTCCCTAGGCAACCCCATCCTATCCAAACCTCACAACATACCCCATTCCTGTGCTATAGGGGTTCTGCAAGGTTACTCTTCTCTGGATGAAGGAGATTGATGGCATTTTAGAGTGAAGGAAGGGTTCTGGGGAAGATCTGAACTTGGTGACAGGCCCGGTCTTGGAACATTAGCAGTCTTATTCTGTGCATCTCTGAGCATATGCATCGTCAGAATATTCAAGTATCAGCCTCGGAATAGCTGTTATGGGCACTCATGCCATTTGAGACATTGGTTTAGGCAATTTACTTGTATTAAATCTTATAACACACTTAGGAGTTAAGTATAGTTATTACCCCAGTTTTATGTATGAAGAAGCTGAGGCAAACATTTAAGTAAATTTGCCCAAAGTCTCACAGCTAGAAAATAGCAGGAGTCAGATTCAAATACAGGTATTCTAGCTCTGGGTTTTATGGCATTAAACACTAATTTTATTATCCTCCCTATAGATTTGATGGCTATATAAGACTCCCTTAGCAATGAACTAGGAAGGGTAGGCTAACTGCTATAACAACCAACCTAAACTTTACAGAAAATTAATGTAAGAGTTGTTCCTTTGCGTTCCAATGCAAAGTGGGTTTGTGAGGCCTCAGTATGGTCACTTAGAGACCCAGGATCTTTCTATCTTGTGGCTCCATTTTTCTGCAGGCCCTTGGAGTTTTCTCTCTTCAGTCAGTTGATGGGAAAAGAGAAGATGGAAAACTTCCCATAGGAGATTTTTATAGGCCAACCCAGCACCTCCACTAATATTTCATGGCCTTAAATCACTCAAATGGCTACACCCAATGGTGAGGGATGCTGGGAAATATAGTCTAGCTGCCCACAAGGAAAAGGGAAGAGTTGAGCACACAGTTACATGAGCATTCTGAAGAATTTTATGCTAAGTAATAATGTGGAGACTCCAGGAATATTGCCAGGGTCTGAACTCACAGGTCAACTGATACTTTAGAAGGTCTAAATAATTTTATATCCCCAACATGGAAGGTTTTTTTCTTTAAGACCTCCAGGGCCTAGGTTCTCAAATATAGATATGTACAGGCCTGGAATTAGCTATCAAAAAACTTTAGGGGCACCTGGGTGGCTCAGTCGGTTAAGCGGCTGCCTTTGG
Source organism: Mirounga angustirostris (assembly GCF_029215605.1). Taxonomy (NCBI): domain Eukaryota; kingdom Metazoa; phylum Chordata; class Mammalia; order Carnivora; family Phocidae; genus Mirounga; species Mirounga angustirostris. The sequence continues at coordinate 8,834,719 of NW_026991719.1, forward strand.
CTTAGGTCATGATCCCGGGGTCCTGGGATCAAGCCCCACATTGGGCTCCCTGCTCAGTGGGGAGTCTGCTTCTCCTTCTCCTTCTGCCCTCTCCCTGCTCTTGCTCTCCCTCAAATAAATAAATAAAATCTTAAAAAAAACTTTAATATGACAGCTAATGATAAGCAGCCCTTATACCATCTTAGTGAAAGTTAGAAAAATATTTATTTTCCTAAGACACCTCAGTCCTATGTTCCAGAAAATTCTCGGAGCAAATATACAAATCTATAATTAATATAATGTGCTGTGCACCTCCTGCACAACTGTACAATAATGGCCTGGCTTTACGCTTTATTTATTTATTTTTTAAATTTTTATTTATTTGACAGAGAGAGAGACAGTGAGAGAGGGAACAGAAGCAGGGGGAGCGGGAGAGGGAGAAGCAGGCTCCCCGCGGAGCAGGGAGCCTGACGCGGGGCTCGAATCCAGGACCCCGGGATCATGACCTGAGCCGAAGGCAGACGCTCAATGACTGAGCCGCCCAGGCGCCCCGCCTTTACGCTTTAGTCCTTACAAGTCACCCCAGCTATGTATGTATATGCATATAGTCTTTATGTATATAAAGTATTATATATATATATAAACAAAATTTAAAGCACAGTAACAAATTTCATGTTTTACTCTGAATAAAATTCAATACAAATATTTTGAAAATCCTTCCAAAAATTGTGTAGCAGCATCTATTTAATGCGTGATGAGGGTGCATTTTAATATTCTTGATATGCTGTGGGGTGACGGTCGTGGCAGTGGTGAGCTCCCAAGCGGAGCACCTCCTAGAGGGTGAAAGTGCTGGAAGCTGCATCTGTTTCTTTCACAGTGTCTTGCACAATGCCTTCAGCGTAGTTCCACTGTAGTACCACCCGGGCGCCCCAAGAATACAAATGTTATTAAGCTTCAACAGACACAAAGTTTTCTCAGGGTGAGAAGGGCAAGGATTGAATAGGGCAAGGGGCACAGAAAACTGCCCTGCCACACTGAACAGCCCTGAAGAATCCAGCTTAGTGGCCCATCTCCATTCCCCACGCTCCTGTTCTCTCAGCTCTCCCCTCTTACCTAGTATTTTCCTCTGGCCCTCTCAGCGGACCCCTCCCCAGAATTCAAGGGCATTCCCAGGACCAAGCATGCACGGGAGAATTTACATCATTCCTTACACCAGTTCCCTAACCATTGTGATGACATTTCGCTAGATTACTTCTGGGTGTTGACAGACAAGGCCTCAGTAATAATACCTTGCAAGTGTAACACGTCTGTAATTAGACTGTCCTGCAATTAGGGAGCTGACAACTCCACCACTGCTTGTTACTAGCCAGTGACACAGTAGGACATAGGAGGAAACGTAGAGAAGGACGATGGATAGTGAGGATCCCGAGAAAAGCCACAAGGAATAACATAATAACAACGATAACAAAAAGCCATAGAGATGAGCAGATCACATTTCTGGATCAGAGACAAAGCTCATGCCTTGGGAAGAATGGGGTCACGGGTCTCCCTCCGTCCTCCTGCTCTGAAGGATAAGGTGTGAGAGGTAGATTTTAGCATCTCACAAAGCCGGGCACACAGCTAAGGATGGATCCGCAGTTTTGGTGGTGACTTTGGGCAGCATGAGAGGGAGGGAGGGAGGTTCCACATCGCATGCAAACTGGACCATTTGAGCCAGCGGGCTGATATCTCTGCCATTTCCCTAAACCTGCCTCTCTTGCATTTTTCTGAAGTCTCATTTGGTTCCTCTGTTCCACACCATCTCCCACACCCAGTAGGCAAGTCGGGCCACCAGCCCAACTCCATCCTGTCTCTTCCACTGTGGATGCCCTAGCCCTAGTTTGGGCCGTCACACACTCTCTTCTCTGGTCTGACCACCACAACCCCCCCCTTCCTGGTTTCTGCCCTCTGGGCTGTCTTCTCTGCATCATCTACCTAGAGCTGGATTGGAAGAACCCAGTTTCCTATTGTGACCGTCCCCACAGTCTCTCTTCTAGTGTTGCTGATGGAGCCCCATTGCCTACTAAAATAGAGTCCTTGGCATGACATTTAAGACCTGGTTTCAGAATTCTTATGTCCCTTATATCTTTTGTTTCTCTCTAACTCAGTGCTTATACTCCAATTGAAATACTTCTTCAGTATATTCCGCGTCTTCCTGTTTTCATCTTTGTGATATTCTCTTTCTCTGGACTAGTCTTTCCCCTGACTTTTTCCTGAGTTCCCAGCCATTCTTTAAGGCCCAGCTCAAAAGGCATCCCTTCTCAAAAGGCATCCCTTTTTTGGAGGCTTCTCTTGTTTCACCACCTGATGTGTTTCCCTCCTCTCAATATTGTTCACCCCTCATCACCCTCTTACCGCCCCGCCCACAGGGGTGCCTCAGGCCCCATGGCCACTGTGCTGACTGAGGTAGGCTCCCCTACAGCTGGAAGCTCAGGCCACTGGAAATGAGGATCCATCTGCTTGAGGGCGCTGCTTCTAGTTTGCTTGCCATGCGATCTCTGGCAAATGGCTTCACCACCTAGAACCTCAGTATTATCATTTACGGATGGGAGGTAAGAATCCCTCCCTCATAGGATTGTTGTAAAGCCTGCCGTGATATGTACAGAAACCTTTTCTAGATTGGAAAGCATTTTACCAATGTGGAATATCACCATGATTTATCTTATAGTTATTTACATAGTTGCCTTATTATATCTTTTATACTATAGTTATCTGAGACATTTTTTAAAAAAGATTTTATTTATTGGGCGCCTGAGTGGCTCAGTTGGTTAAGCATCTGCCTTCGGCTCTGGTCGTGATCCCAGGGTCCTGGGATGCAGTCCCACAACGGGCTCCCTGCTCGATGGGGAGGTCTGCTTCTCCCTCTGCCCTTCCCCCCACCCCACACCTGTGCTCGCTCGCTCTCTCACAAAAATAAATAAATAAAATCTTTAAAAATATATTTTATTTATTTATTTGTCAGAGAGAGAGAGAGGGAGAGCACAAGCAGGGGGAGCTGCAGGTTCCCCACTGAGCAGGGAGCTCTATGTGGGGACTCGATCCCAGGACCCTGGGATCACAACCCGATCTGAAGGCAGATGCTTAACCGACTGAGCCACCCAGGCGTCCCTATTTGCGAAATTTTACCTCATTCTCCCACAGCCAGTGTTAACTCCTGTATGGATTAGGCATGCATTCAGCTCAAGGCTTGATGACCTCATTTGGAAACAGGGAGTACTGGGTTGGAGGTGGGCCCTCCTGTGGCCTGCAAGATGGACTTCATTTCCATATGAAAAGAGAGCCCGCCTGTTGAGTAGGCAACTTGTCTACTAACAGCCCTTGAAGACAGGAATCAACTCTTGTTCATCTGAATTCCTCTCTACAGTGCCTAGGATATAGTAGATGGCATAGGGTAGGTGTTCAATAAATATTAATTGAACGAATTAATAAATAATCAATACATGAATGAGAGTTCAAAAAACCTGAAATAACTGGTCTCAACTCAGCCATTTTTGTACATACATCTTCCTTAAAGTTCACCCTCCTAATAGCCTTCAGTATTAGAGCAGTTTATCCTTCAAGCAGAAGTGCTGTTATTCAAAGTGATTTGATTAGTTTTTGTCTAGTCAGGGGCTAAGACGTAGGAACATTATGTTAGAAAGACGGCATAAAAGTGAGTCTGGATCTGAGAGGTTTAAAATGAGTCTGAAATATTAAAATATGTCTCAGACAATATGAACCTTTATGGTTTTCTTTTTATACATTGTTGCATAGGAATTCAAAATATTGTTACAGGGTATATCACAGTAAGAATTTATATTCTGAAAATTATACACCAGCAGAATCTTTTAAATGACCTCCCCTTTTCTTTTCAATACCTCATCAGACAAGAGGAGATTCAGTGGGAAAGCAGTAATTATAATCCTTCCCACATTGACAGACTTTTAGTATATGCCTGAGCAAAATGGTGAGAGAGGATGGGGATAAAGATACAAAGGAAATTAGGTGACCTAATATGGCCTAGTGGAAGGTACATGTAGGAAATGTGGTTCTTCTCCTTGAATAAAGTTCAGCTAAAAGGAGGATAGACTAATAACTTTCTACTTTATTGATATACAACTGACTAGTAAAAGTCTCTGATCTTCAATTTGTTCCTGTAGAACCTAGCCTTCTTTTTTTTTATTTATTTTAAAAAATTTTTATCTTAAAAAATTGAGATATAATTGACATAGGACATTGCTTTAGTTTTAAATGTACAACGTAGTGATTTGATATATGTATATATTCTGAAATAATCACCACATAAGTTTAGTTAACGTCTGTCACCACGTATAGTTGCAATCTTTTGTGTGATAAGAACTTTTAGGATCTATTCTTTCAGTAACTTTCAAATATACATTACAGTATTGTTAATTATAGCCATCATGCTGTACATTATATTCCCAGAACTTAGTTATCTTGTGACTAAAAGTTTGTACCTTCTGGCGCCCTTCACCCACTTCACCCACCCCCAACACCAGCCCAAATTGCCAATCTGTTCTCTGTACCCATGACTTAGTATAGTTTTGGGGTTTTGGGGAGTGGGTTTTTTTTTTTTTTAAGATTTATTTATTTATTTGGGAGAGAGAGAGAGCACACATGAGTGGGAGGGGCGGAGGGAGAGAGAATCTCAAGCAGACTCCACACTGAGCACAGAGCCTGTTGCGGGGCTTGATCTCACAACCCCGAAATCACGACCTGAGCTGAAACCAAGAGTTGGACACTCCACGTAACCGACTGTGCCACCCAGGTACCCCTGGGTTGTTGTTGTTTTTTTTTTAAAGATTCCACATATAAGTGAGATCATAGGGTACTTGTTTTTCTCTGTTTGAATTATTTCACTTACCATAATGCCTTCAAGGTCCATCCATGTTCTAGCAAATGGCAGGATTTCCTTCTTTTTTATGACTGAATAATATTCCATTCCATATATATGTATGCTACATTTTCTTTATCCACTCATTCATCAGTGGACACTTAGGTTGTTTCCACATCTTGGCTACTATAAATAATGCTGCAGTGAATATAGGGCTGCACTATCTTTTCTTGATTACACAATTAGCAAAATATGTGGGATCTCAAAATATCATCCATCTCTTGGCCTTTAGGAGGACTCTCTTCTTTATCTGCATTGCATGAGATGGGGGAGGAAATGGGAAATACAAACTTACTCTAACCCACAAAGCTTACAAATGAGGAAGTTAACATCAAGAAAAGTTAAGTGATAACTCAAGGGTCACTTCATTTTACAGACTTGGGAATAGAACCAAGAAGTCCTAGTGCCTTGTCTGTTGTCTTTTCTAATGCCCCATACAGCATCTTTAACTTTTGAGTCTTGTGTAAGATAATCAAATATGAGATGGAAAAAAATGAATTATATTGATAGAACTTGAGCAATTTTTATTTATTTATATTAAAGATTTGATTTATTTATTTGAGAGAGAGAGAGAGCAAGAACAGGGGGAGGGGGAGAAGGAGGTTCCCTGCTGAGCAGAGAGCCTGACATAGGACTCAATCCCAGGACCCCTGGGATCATGACCTGAGCTGAAGTCAGACTCTTAACCAACTGAGTCACCCAGGTGCCATGAATTTGAACGATTTTTATTCCACAAATCTTTTTTTTTTAAAAACTACCTACTGGTGCTAGATTTATCCTCAGGAACCCATGCTTCTTATACTAATCCTCATAGTTAGTAGAAATTATTGTCATCACCGAGCTTTTCTGGTCTCACCTTTTGTCATCACTAAAATGGGTTAATAATAACTTTCTTGTGTAACTTGTAGGGCTATTTCAAGGACTAATGGAATGAAAGCATTTAGAAAAATGAAAACTTACGAATGTACAGCATGATTCGTTTCCCTATTTAATACCATTAAGCATAATAATCTTTTTCTTTTTTTTTTTTTAAAGATTTTATTTATTCATTTGAGACACAGAGATACAGAGAGAGAGAGAGAGCATGAGCAGTGGGAGAGGCAGAGAGAGAGGGAGAAGCAGACTCCCCGCTGAGCCAGGAGCCCGATGCGGGACTTGATCCCAGGACCCTGGGATCATGACCTGAGCTGAAGGCAGACACTTAACCATCTGAGCCACCCAGGTGCCCCCATAATAATCTTTTTTAAAGGTTATTTTTTTTTAATTAAGTAATCTCTACAACCAACATGGGGCTTGAACTTACAACCCCAAGATCAAGAATCACATGCTCTACCAACTGAGTCAGCCAGGTGTCCCAAGCATAGTAATGTTTAAAACCAGTTTGTCTTGGCTTCCAACCTCTAGTCCCACCCCCACCCCTGTAGGATACTGAGATATGCAAGCAAGGTATAAAGTAAAAAACGAAAAGAAAGAAAAGAAAGAAAATTAAAATAATCCTTCTTTTACTATTTTTATTAGTTTCTTTTTACCTCAGTTCTCAAGAATCCAATTGTCTTCATGTTTCTGCATTTTATTTATTTTTTATTATTCTTGAAGTATAGTTGACATACATTAGTTTCAGGTATACAACACAGTGATTCAACAATTCTATACATTACTCAGTGCTCACTACAGTAAGTGTAGTCACCATCTGTCACCATACAACGTTATTACAATATTATTCACCATATTCCCTATGCGGTATTTTCATCTCCATGACTTCTTTATTTTATAATGGAAGTTTGTATCTCTTAATCTCCTTCGCACAGTTCATCATTCCCCAACCTCTGCCCCAAGTATCCCACTGTCTTTAGATGCTTAGTCCATCTCAGAGAATATTGCTCCGTTATTCACACCCTATGTGAAAATGTTTGGTGGCTCACTGACATATCACAACTGCTCTTTAGGTTCAGGTATGTACATATAACGTCCTATGGACATCACTCACTCAAGTTCAACATGTCACAAAGTGAACTCATTGTCTTTCCCTTCAAAACTGTTTCTGAGGCACCCCCTATCTTAGGGACATCTCCAATGGCAGAGACATCCAAGTTAGACACTTGGAGAGTTCCTTGACCCTCCCTGACTTCCTTCTCCCATGTCATCAAAAATGTATTCCTGGGTTTTTTCCCCAACACAATTCTCCATCCTTTCACCTTCTGCCACAGACTCCTTGTATATTCTCTTAATTGGCCTTTTTATGTCCATTCTTCTCCTCATAGCCTTAAGAAGGATGCAATTAAAATAACCATCTGATTAGATCATCTGCTTCATGCCAGTCAGTGACTCCCATCACTGACACCATGGTTCTCAAACTGAGTTCATATGGAGCCTATGGGAATGCCTTAGTTGGAAAGAAGGAAGAAAGCAAAGGGGATGCTATTTGGGCTGGGGTCTATGTTCCCACTTCAAACAGGGAAATCCCACTCTATATTTGCTTTCTGCATTGAGGTTCTTGGAAGTAATTGCTTTGGGATAAAACATTTTGCTGTAAAGTTGGAAACCCACTGACCATAAGATACAGTCTATGACCTGACCCTTGCCTGCTTCTCCCACATCACTACCTTTAGGGTAACTAAATTTCACATACTTTTTTTTAAAGATATATTATTTTTAATTTTTTTTTGAGAGAGAGAGAGAGAGCTCATGTGGGGGTGGGGGAGGGTGCGGAGCAGAGGGAGAGGGAAAGAAGTAGATTCCCCGCTGCGTACAGAGCCCAACACAGGGCTCGATCTCACAACCCTGAGATCATGACCTGAGCCAAAATGAAGAGTCAGACGCTTAACTGACCAAGCCATCCAGGCACCCCTCACATACCTTTTAAGGCACAGTATTACCACCTTCCAGAAGCATTCCCTCTTTACCCCCAGTTGCCCTTTCTCTCCCTGACAATCTGCTGTCCATTATGGGCTAGTTGAGATATGAGAGATGTTAGATGGTGTAGTGGCAAAGCACACTGGGTTCTTCTGATCCTCACTCTCACTTCTGATCAAGCACACTCACTTCTGATCCTCTACCAACTCTAAATAGTTTCACCTATATGAAACATAGTTGATTCAATCAATCATTCATTCATTCCTTCATCCAACAATGTTTGTTGATCCCCTTTCTTATGTTTATAGAGCTTACATTCTGACAGGGGAAATAGGAAATTAAAAACAAATTAAAATTATCCTAGGGTATGAAGCACTACGGAGAAAAATGAAGCAAAGAAAGAGGAGTAAGGAGTCTGAAGGGTAGGGTGTTTCTATTTGAAATGGAATGTTATAGAAGAAGGGCCTTCCTGCTATCTGGATGAAGCACTTTCCTGGCAAAGAGAACAAGTGCACAGGCCTCATGGCCAACTAGTGGAGCAACCAAGTGGTTGATGTGAGCAAGGGAGAGAAGGGCAGTTTATGAAGTCAGAAGGGAACAAGGAACCATATCACCTCTGCCCTTGTGAGTGAGAAGGGGAAACTGTTGGAGGTTTTGAGCAGAGAAATGGCGTGATCTGCCTGCTATTTTAAGAGAAGCCTGCTCATTCGTTGTTGAGTGTGGGGGCTCTGGGGGCGGAACAAGGAGACCAGTTGGTAAGCCATTGCGATTATCCAGGAAAGTGATGATGGCTTGGATTTAGGTGGTCGTGGTGGAATTGGTGAGATGTGTAAATAGTGTGCATCTTTTTCTTTTTAGAGATTTATGTATTCATTTGAGAGAATGAGCAGAGAGGCAGAGAAACCCTTCTGGTTTTTACATAGTCAATACCTGGTAAAGTGAAGCAGAATTTTTAAAATAATCTTCATCACAGAGTCGTCCTTGATTCCTCACTGTCCTCACCTCCCACATCCAATCCATCAGCAGATCCTTTTCAAAATATATTCTGAACCTGGCGACTTTTCACCGTATCCTCGTCATGTTCCTTTCTGAGCCACTGCCGTCTCTTGCCTGGATTATCACGATAGGCTTCTAAGTTGTCTTTCTGTCCCCACACTCACTTCCCAGAAGAATGGTTATTCAAGGGGTGCCTGTGTGGCTCAGTCGGTGAAGCATCTGCCTTCGGCTCAGGTCATGATCCCAGGGTCCTGGGATTGAGCCGCACATTGGGCTCCCTGCTCAGCGGGAAACCTGCTTCTCCCTCTCCCTCTGCCTGCCGCTCCCCCTGCTTGTGCTCTCTTTCTCTCTCTCTCTGTCAAATAAATAAAATCTTTAAAAAAAGAATGATTATTCAAAATATAAATCCGATTTTGCCACTTCATGCTCTTATGGATCCCCATTCCACAATAAAAGGTAGATGGCTTACTATGGAGTTCTGTGCCCCATGTGATCACGCCCCTGCCTACCCCTGCAAATTCTCCCACTCTCACTCCATTTGACAGAATACCCTTCAGGCACACCCGCTGCCTTCAACAACAGTTGTTCCTGATTCAGGGACTCTGTTATTGTTTTGTCCTTGCTGATCCTTCTGTGTGGAATGCTTTCCCACGTGAATGTTGAGTGGCAGTCTCCTTCCTGTTCATCTTATCTCATTTTAAATGTCACCCACATAGAGGGGCACTTGGCTCACTCAGTTGGTGGAGCATGCCACTCTTGATCTCGGGGTTGTGAGTTCGAGTCCCATGTTGGGTGTAGAGATTACTTAAAAATAAAATCTTTTAAAAAAAAAGTCACTGACATAGAGAGGTCTTCCTTGACCATTGGGCCATAAATAGTCACCTAGTCATCACTTTTCAATAGAAATGACTTTAATTCTCTGTATATCACCACCTGCTACTTTTCTTATTTATGGTATTCCCTTATTTTGCTGTTTATCATCTATCTTTCCTCTTAAAATGTGAAGTCTGTGACAGCAGAAACCTGTCTTGTTGCCTGATATATTCTCCAGTGCCTGTAGCAATGCCTGGCTCATAGGAGAAATTTCTACTTATGTGGAGCCCAACATGGGGTTGAACTCACGACCCTGAGATCAAGACCTGAGCTGAGATCAAGAGTCTGATGCTTAACCGACTGAGCCACCCAGGTGCCCCTCATAGGAGAAATTTCTTAAATACCCGTTGAATTGATAGATACCTTCCTTTTGTTTCGTCACTTCTGTTTTCAAGACCGCAGTCAGATGGTCAAGATGCTACAGTCCATCTGGGAAATGCATGGGGCTCTATCTACTGCATTTTGCAGCAAAAGAACTCCAAGCTGCCATCCTGTACAGAACATCTGGCCCAGTAGCAAATTCCTGACATCAGTTTGAGATAAGGCCTTACCAGTGAGGAAGAAATTCCTCCCTCTTTCCCTTAAGCCCACAGAGCATGAAGGGTGCTCCTGCTTAGGGCAACAATGAGGCTGATTTTTAGGTAGAACACCCGACCTCTGATCAACAAAGCAAATGTTTTCACGTTCAAAGGAGTGTTCTTAGCAGCTGAAACTTTTCCTAACGGTACAGATGGTCCCTGACTTACGGTGGCTTGACTTGAGATTTTTCAACTTTACAATGGTGCAGAAGTGATACGTATTTAGTACAAACTGTACTTTGAATTTTGAATTTTGAATTTGGATCTTTTCCTAGGCTAGCGCTATGTGGTATGGTCCTCTCTCGTGATGCTGGGCAGGGGCAGCAAGCCACAGCTCCCAGTCAACCATGCAATCACAAGGGTCAATAAGAGATACACTGACAGCCATTCTGTCCCCAGACATCCAGGCTCTTGGTCACTTTCAGTACAGTATTTAATAAATTACATGAGATACTCCACACTTTATTATAAAATAGGCCTTGTGTGAGATGATTTTGTCCAGCCGTGGGCTAATGTAAATATTCTGAGCATGTTTAAGGGAGGCTAAGTTAGGATGTTTGGTAGGTTAGGTATACCCTATACATCATAAGTCGAGGAGGATGTGTATGCCAAGGCTCAAGACAGCTGTGGAAATCCTTCTGGAGTTAGTATCCGTGTGACTCAATTCACTTGTGTACAGCTCTAAATTGTTGTTCAACTTCAAGGGCTCATTTTATGTAAGGTAGGAGTGGATTACCATTTCTATTTTATAGGTGGGGAAACTGAGTCTCAGAAAAATTAAATAACTTACTCTGGATGTGTTGCCCTTAAGTCTCTTATTCATGAATACATCCAACAGTGTTTGAAACTATGTTTGGTTTTCAGAAATGACCAAATGTCACTTGGATCCAAGTGAAGCAAATTAAACAGATTCTCAAGGCTCGATAATACAGTTTCCAATGAGTAAATCTCTACAAGTTCTGGAAGGGGCCCTAGAGATTATCCAGGCTGAAAATAAAACTTTAGAAGATCACATATGTACTCAAATGCCGCTCTGTTTTTTGTTTGTTTTAGGCAGATCCATTTCATGCTAGATAAAGAAACGTATCCCAACCTTGGCCACACACACCCGGCACAGAGAGGGAACAGAGCTGGGAGACCAGCTACTCAAATCTTTGCTTCTCTGCCAAGAGAGCTTAAAGGTATAAGGGCTTAGAGGCTGTGTTAGCTTGTTTCAAGGGAGCAGTCTTCCATTTGTATGTTAATGAAAAACAGAGGAGAGGGAGGATCTCTTTGCCTTAAAAAAGAGACATCAGTCCATTAGAAAACATAAGAGGTAATTAATATATCAGAGGAGTGTAAAGACCTGGAGGAACGGGTTATTTCTCCTGGTAGCTATTAGGCTGTGGAGAGTCGGCATCTGCACCATTCATAACTGTAGTGCGCAAATTGGCACAGATTGAAGCCCAAACAGCAAGCTGTTCCAGGTAGACCAGATGTCTTAAAGGGAGGCTGTCTCTCTACAAGTAAACACAATGCCTGTTTCCTGTCATTTTCACTGTTGAATAACTAGCTATTTGATAACTGGAATAATTCTTGATTGATAGTGTTATCTTTTTTTTTTAGATTTTTATTTATTTATTTATTTATTTGAGAGAGAGAGCATGTGCAGGGGGGACGAGCAGAGGGAGAGGGAGAAGCAGACTCCCGGCTGAGCAGGGAGCCCCATGCAGCGCTTGATCCCAGGACCCCGAGATCATGACCCAAACCAAAGGCAGACACTTAACTTGACTGAGCCACCCAGGCGCCCCAATAGCGTTATCTTTTTAAGAAGGGTATTCGAACTGTTCTCAGAAGAAAGCACTTTTTGAACACATGTTTTCCAAAGGCATTGCTTTATCTCCCTTTCCCCATCAAGAGCTGGTCTTGTGCTGCCAGATGTGGACACAGTGACGAGGGACAGTGTTGGTGCCCTCCCCCCCCCAAGGAAAGGTAGAAAGTGTGAAGGGGCAAAATAGCTGGCGAATGTGAGGGCTTCACTGTCCTCACGAGCAATCTAAAGGAGGAAGAAAGATTTGGGGGATGGAGGAGTGGTGGGGAGATGGACAAATATCAGGGAGGAGGCCAGAGATGGAGCAGTATCCACTGGGGATGCTTGGCAGCGTTGGTTTGACTGTGAATCTCATGAGCATAACATGCATTCATTCAACAGATATTTAGTAAGGTCTTTCTACTTCAAAGGAACTTTTCTAGGCATGTGGGACCCATCCATGAAAACAAGCAAACAAACAAACAAAACCCAAAACCCCTGCCCTTGTGGAGCTTTTATTCCATCAAGAGCATCAGACAGGAAGTAAGAGACAGGAGACATAAAAATAAATTATATAAAGCATTAGTGGGTGATAAGTGCTATGGAAACAAGAAAAAAACCCACAAAAACCAGTTAATGGGCCCTGGAATCCAGGACGGGGGCGGGGGGGGGCTCGCAATTTTAAATAGGCTTTTCAGAGGTGGCCCTTTGGAAGTGGTATTTGTGCAAACGCTCGATGTGGTGAAGGAGCTGTGCGTGCCAGCCTCTGAGGGAAGAACATTCCAGGCTAAGGCAACAACTACTGCAAAGAGCCCAAGGTGGGAGGATACCTGCAGAGTTTGAAGAGCAGCAAGGAGGCCAGTATTGCTGGGGCTCAGTTAGCGTTGAGGGGGAGTGGAAGTGGGAGAGAGTGAGGTGGGGAGGAAGAGATAGGTCAGAGAGCTCAAGGGCTAGGCATCTAGGGTCTTCTCGGTCACGTAGGAGCGCCAACTTCCGCTCAAAGGGGAATGGAGCGCTTTTGCGGAGTTTCGATTGGACAAGTAACCTTATCTGACCCACATTTAAAACGCATCTCTCCGTGGAGTACTTGGAGCGGAGATGGTGGCATAAAAAGAAAAGATTTCTGTTTTTTAAACGCGTTGCCTTACTTATAGGACAGGGTTGCTATGAGACTCAAATGCAAAAATGCTTTAAAAAAGGTACAGGACAGTGCAGACCCAAACTAGAGAGTTATTTTACACAGACAGTAGGGGGTTCAAAAGCCCAGGTCCCTCTTGCCTCCTCCGACGATACGTGGTGACCCCGTTCACGAGATGAAACTAGTCTGTCTGCAAGAAGCTAAAGGAAAATTGATTCTATTTATTTCTTAAGTCATGTAATTTTATGCCCGAGTTTCACATCATTTAGATTTTTTTCTGATTGCTAGCGATTTTATGTTTCCTTTTTGAAAGAAACGCCTTTAAAAAAACAAAGTGCAAGTACTAGGCTCCCTCCAACACCGAAGACTTGAAATACAGCAACAGACCCGGAGAGGAGCAGAAGTCTGGGAACTTTAAACCTATTTCCTTTTCCCTAATCCCCTCCGAGAGCTAGAAGCGCACTGGCCAGATCCTCCAACATTTCGGGGGTGGCATCTTTTTCCTTGCAGTGGCCCTGCCATCAGGTGAACGCTTCTGGGTGGGAGAACACACACTTTGTGCAGCCATCTGACCTTCAGAGAGTCTGGGGAGAGATTTTAAAGGATTTGGGAGAAGAGGCCTTGAGATTCCAAGAGAAAGAACAAGAAAAAGAGGCCCGGAGAAGCCTGAGGCTCCGGGGAGAGAGAACTGAGTTAATGAAGAGGGCTGATTATCCAAGATAATTATGTAAAAGAGAAGGCTAGGAGTTCTACATGGCTGCAACTTGGAGTTTACTCTGCCTAAGGTGAGTGTTTATGTTTCCGTGGTTTTGTTTTTATGAGTAAGGTGGGTTTGTTTTGTTTTGTTTTGTTTTTTGGTTTTTTCCTTTTGTACCGGCTGCTCAATTTGAGAAAGCATCTCAGCTCTGCCTTCCGACCCCCGATCTCGTCCCTTCTCTTCCTTTAGATTCTGCAGCCCATTCATAACCGTCTCCCCCCTCCCTCCCCCCGCCCCGCTACTGGCTTCTGGGACCCTCATCTCCGGACCCCTGTAGTGAGAAGCAGCCGTGTGTGCCCTGGCCCCTCCAAATGCCTCCCGTTCTTATTTTCTTCTTTCTCCAACGCTCCCCCGGTGCTGCTGTCCAAAGACACACCTTCCCAGCCAGCCCAGCTGTCGCGTCTAGCTCCAGGGGTTGGGGGAAGCGGTGGGACCTCTGTGCTCTCCAAACCGAGCCCGCCGTGCTGGGCATCTCCCTCCCCTTCCCCTTGACAAACCACCCAGCCGGGATCATCCCTGCTCCTTCCCAATCGCTAGTTTTGTTGATGGAACATACCAAGGCTTTGGGCAACCTGCGGTTGCACGGCTCTCCTTTGGTTTGGGAGGGAGGGGGTAGCGTTCACCGTCCCCGGTGTGCCCGAGACTGTCAGATCGATCTTTCAGATCTGGAGGCACACGCAGCTGGTGACAGGAGAGCCCCCCCTTCCCCGCGGGTGGGGGTGGGGAGAGGAGAAGGGACTCGGCTTGGGGAAGGAGGCAGGGAGGCAGCTGCAGTGCCGCGAGGGGTGCGTGCGCGTGTGCCAGGCTCGCCCGCCACCTCCCGGCTCAGTCCGCGCTCCTCCGCACGCGGGGCAGCCGGGCCGGCGGGCTAGGGAGCAGGAGCAGCGCCCCTCGCCCGGGCCTCGCCTCCCCGGGGCGCCCGGCAGTCCGGCAGGCCAGGGCGCACCGCCCGGGCCACGCGCCCCACCCCCGCCCCTCGCACCCTCCCTGGCCCCCTCTCCGTGGAGTTTTCCAACACGGGCGCCCGTCCATGGTCCTGCTCGGGGATGCACACGCAGCTCACGGCCGGAGGGGGGTAGCAGCCACCGCCTCCAGGTGCGGGCTCTCCAGGTCCGCCGCCGCCGCCCGCTGTCGCCGCCACTCGAGCCCCGGGGCGCGCTGAGGTCCCGGCCGGCCATGGGGCTGCCGTTGCTGGCGTGAGAAGGGGCGCCGCAGCCTCCGAGCTCGGGGGGCCCGGCTGCCTGCATGGATGTCTTCAGCTTTGTGAAGATTGCAAAGCTCTCGAGGTAGGGGCTGCGCCGGTTCATTTGCACCCAGGGCCGCCGCAGCGGGCAACTTGGTGCTTTATTTTGCGGGAGGCTTGGGGAGAAGCAAAAGCTGGAGAGAGCAGCGGGGCTGAAGAAAGGACTGAAACGAGGTGGTCAGGGGCCGCTGCGTTCAACTTATCTCCCACTGGCTGGTGGGGCTTGTGTATCCTTGGCTGTAGACCACACACACACACACACACACACACAGACGCACGCCCTCAGGCACACGCCAGTATTCATGACAGTTTGTCTTCCCTTAGGAAAAGCCCCACTGGTGCTTGGGGTCACATGTATAAGTCAGGGCCAAGAGAAGGTGGTTGTAATTGCTACTGCTAGGGAAAGCCAGAAGTGCTTAGAGTTTGGGTCCCTGCTTCCCCAGCAGCAGTGACCAAAAGTGGCCCCCTGGCCCCCACCCCCTAAATTAGACCTCCACACCCTGAAAACTCAGCTTGTAGGTTCACCTGGGAAGTTGTCCCGTGTTCCCAGCCGTGACCTAGATGCCGAAGGCAGGGAGCCCGAAGAGAAAGACCTTTAGCCTTTCTTTGGGTAACTGTGTAGTCCCCAAGCCGTGAAAGATTTAGAAATTTGCTTCCAAGGGGCCATGTTGTTGAAACAGAAGAGAAATCATCGATTCAGGCCGATTTCTCTGGCAGTGCTGCCTAGGTGGTACCCGGTCAGAGCATTCGCCTTCGGTTCCCTGCCCTGCTTATGCTTCCAAAGTCTTCATCGAACCCAGGAAGTAGGTCTGCGCTTCTGCCAGTGTGGCCTTAACCGGGAAGTGCCTGCTAGGAGAAGTCTTAGAAGACCACGCTCCACCTTTTTCACCCACGTCTTTGGAAGGCTGAGCCTTCTGCCCCCTGAGCTTGGCTCTTCATTGCAGTTACCACCGCGGCCTTAGGACGTAGACAGTAAGAGTTTTCCAGGATGTTTAGATTTCCTTGCAATTGTAAGAGACTAATTCTAGGATTTCCTCTATTCCTTAGTGTCAGGGTGGGCTGTGTTGATTGCACCAGGCAAGGCTGAGCAGCCTCAGATAGCCACAATCAGGAATGCATGTGGACTTCGACTGGCTACATTACATTCGGGCCATTTCAGAGACATTCAGTCAGCATGTTGCCTTTCAGATGTGCCTTTCACCAGTATCCACAGGTCTTTACTTGTTCTTCTTGCCCATCTCTACCTTCCCTCTCTTCTCACGTGAGTCAGTCTTAATGTCACAGCAGATTTTCCAGGGAAAGGGCCCCAGTGTAACTTAGTCTGGGTAGACGTGAGGTATACAGCTGCTGGGCAAATATGTCTTTCTTGGAGTAGCCCACGAAGAGGGGTTGCCCTGCACATCAGAAGACAGATATGTCACACGGTGGATGATTGCAGGGCGGCAAATGGCTTGGTTTCACGTCAGTGTCATAGAGGGCCATGGCTTCACACCTCTGTTCTGTTAACTTCCTGCATGTTTCTGCCTATAAACAGCTGTCGAATCACAAACCATGGATGGCAAATGGCTGTGAGCAACAGTTTAATGATTGCCTGGTCCCATCTGTGTGATGGACAGAGGTTGCCCAAGGGAAAGACAAGTTCACCGGTGTCGTTTAAAGTAACCAAGATAGATTTTGGTGGCCTCAACTGCTAAGAGTGATAAATGTTAAACAAACAAACAAACAAACAAACAAACAAACATCGAGAGCCTAGATGTAGTCCTTAAACTTTGGAGTTTGGGAGAAGACAGTGCTGTATGTCAGTGAAAAGATGATTTATATTCATTTTACTAAATTCCAGCATGCCTTCGTGATATTCACAAATCTGAGTTTTTGCAAAAAACCAAGCCAGGCTGTGGGGGATTAGTATCTTATTTTAAAGAGAGGTTAAAATTTAGTAAATGAGTGCGAATTTCACTTTCTGTCCTTAACGTGATCCAAATAGAGTGTTTATTCTAAAGAGAGAAGCTGCACATGTTCTGAGCTTCTGTGCCCATTAAGAAATCTTTCATCCATAGGCATTCTTCTTGTGGCTCAGTGTGAGCTCGGCGATGGTCCCCAAGCTGAAATAGCGGTACGTGTAGAGGGTCATCAGCACGTAGAAACACATGTTGTGTGTGTTTTAAACACTGTTACAGAAATCAAGTTCTTTTCTCAAAGGTGAAGTATGAAAGTGCTTACCCTGCAGGATTTTCCTGATTTTTGAGTGGATAATCTTCCTAAAGGATTTAGCTTTGATCAGCGTGGTTACTTGAGTGCTTAAAATTCTCGTGGTTTAGAGGTGAACACACACACAGTTACCCCGGGCCTTCGCCTTGTCTTTGGTTCCCAAGAACTTGAGTTTCTAAATGCCGATTCGGAAAGCATTTGCTGTGGAAAGCATACCTGCTATTTGCTGAATGTCCTGTCTGTGAGTAAAGACACTGGTAATTACAGAGAATTATTGAGAGACTATGAGTCCACACTGGAATTGACAGAGTATTTTGACTTCTCAAAGTACCCACTTTTAACCACTTGTTCCCAGGATCTCTGCCCTTTCAATCATGTGAAAAAGAAAAAGCAGAATTCAAATTTCCCCTCAGGAATTCAGTACCACCGTATGGTCATCATTTTAAACCAATACCACCGAGCGCCAGAGTAGCTGGTGAGTTGTGACCCTTGATGGCACCGTCGTGGGTGGCACGATGTATCGTGGTTCTATCTGGAGATGTTTTTTCTTGTTCTTCTAATTTTCTGGTTATTAAACTGTTTGATAGTTTACATGCAATTTTACTTCACTGTTTCCTTGGTAACAGTTACATATCATTTTTCATCCTTGTAGATGAGAGCATTACAGATGATTGCCATATAAACCAGTAATAGTACAAAATAGGCATGTATTTTTATTTTTACTGCTCTTTGTATCGACTATTTCATTTGTAAAGCAGAGGTACTCTTTGAAATGTTTATAGGAGAATGCAGTTCAGTAGAAAAACATATGATTATGCCCCCTTTGCCTGAGGGAAGTGATGTGAAACCCAAAACTCATAGGGGTGTTATTAAACTGAGGGATGCTTTCAGGGATCGAATAGCTTAACTTCATGTCTCTTCTTGAGGCAAAAGGGCACACTTTGAGATAATGATTGGGTCCCAACTGTTAATATGAAGATTATTCCTTATGGTGGTAGGTAAATTTGGAGGCTGCTTTATTTCACATTATCATGAGGTTGCATGGGCTATTTTGTGGCATATAGTGGTGACTGATATCTGTAATAATGATTTTGTTACAAGTATCGTACGTTTGAGGAAGAATAAAACTATATATTTAGAGCTTCCTAAGATTCTTCTGTAAAACCTATTTAGAGACTACTAAACTTCTATTTTTTACCTTTACCTTATTCAGAATTAAATATTTCCTAGGGGAAAAGAGAAGTTAAGGAAGCAATGCAAAAGGTCATATTTTTCACATCTCCTCTCTTTTTACCTGAATAATTGCATCAATATTGCCGATAATAGTGAGCTCTCGAGGCTAGCAACCAAAAACCCCCAAAGACTCTGGATTTGAATTTTATTAGAAATGCTTCTTGCTCATCATCCGAGTCCTTTCTGAGTTCTGCTGATTTTTGTGGCTGTCAGGAGGTGAAATGATGAACAGTTTCATAACAGAACTAGATTCCTGTTTTAGGAATATTTAACTCTAGTTTCCCAGGGGTTGCTAGTTTGCAGCTCTGAAAGTCTAATTGGTAGCAGTTCGGGGGGAAGATGTCTAGTTCAGGCTATATACCATTTCAAGCATCTCTCTCTGTCTCTCTTCCTCCCTTCTCTCCCCTCTCCTTCTCTCTCTCTTTCTCCCTTTCTCTCTCTGAGGCAAGTGAATTTCACCTGCTTGCTATCAGAATTTGATACAGATAAGTTTCACCTGCAGTGAAATTTACTTGTACTTTAAATGCATGACGTCAAAATTTTCACTTTCTGCTTGTGGACCTTACAGCTATTCATTCTCTCTTTACACACACACACACACACACACACACACGGATGCACTGTTCAACTTTATTACTTTATTATTCCATTTGGAGTTTGCCATGGAAGTTTAGCTGTGAGAGAATACACATTATTGATGAGCTAGGAATTTATCTTTAAGAATTGACAACAAGGGCGCCTGGGTGGCTCAGTTGGTTAAGCGTCTGCGTTTGGCTCAGCTCATGATCCTGGGGTCCTGGGACTGAGCCCCGCATCGGGCTCCCCGCTCAGCAGGGAGTCTGCTTCTCCCTCTGTCTCTGCTCCTCTCCTGCTCATGCTCGCTTTCTCACGCGTGCAAATAAATAAATAACTTTTTAAAAAAAGAATTGACTTAAAATCACTGATTTCATGGTTGTCTCAATAAAGAAAATTGAGAGCATTTTTGAGTTTTTGAGAATATGGCCCCAAAATCTACTAACCTTACCATCAAATGATCTTGAACTTCGGGAGCTAATCATAGCAAGGAAAGAAAAGTATAAATAGGTTAAACCAGGGGTTGGCAAACTATGGCCTCTGGGCCAAATCTGACTTGCTGAATGTTTTGGTATAGAATGTGAGCTAAGAATGGTTTTTAAAGTTAAAAATTGTTTTAGTGGTTAAGAAAAAATCAAGGGTGCCTGGGTGGCTCAGTCGTTAAGCGTCTGCCTTCGGCTCAGGTCATGATCCTGGGGTCCTGGGACCTGGCCCTGCATCGGGCTTCCTGCTCAGCGGGAGGCCTGCTTCTCCCTCTCCCACTCCCCCTGCTTGTGTTCCCTCTCTCGCTGTGTCTCTCTCTGTCAAATAAATAAATAAAATCTTTAAAAAAAAAAAAAGAAAAGAAAAAATCAAAACAATAGTATGGAATTAAAGTGTCAGTATTCATAAAGTTTTATTAAAACACAGCTAGGCTGGGCGCCTGGGTGGCTCAGATGGTTAAGCATCTGCCTTCGGCTCAGGTCGTGATCCCAGGGTCCTGGGATCGAGTCCCGCATCGGGCTCCCTGCTCAGCGGGGAGCCAGCTTCTCCCTCTGCCTCTGCCTCTCTCTCTCTGTCTCTCAAGAATAAATAAATAAAATCTTTAAAAAAGAAAACACAGCTAAGCTCATGCATTACGTATTGCCTGGGGCTGCATTCACTCTGCAACAGCAAAGTTTAATAGATACTAACAAGACCTTGTGGCCCACAAAGCCTACAAGATTTACTATCTGGTCTTTCATAGAAAGTTTACCAACCCCGGGGTTAAACAATACCTTGTCCTATTTTTTTCTTCTTTACATTACGAGCACATGTGTGTGAGCACAAGTATAACCAATTACATACCGTCAGAGGACAGTGAAGCCAGACACGACTTAAGGCAGTAAGGACAGATTTTGGTCTGTACTACAGTATTTTAATAGGGAAAAGAGTCCAGTGTAAACTCAACACAACTTCAATTTGTACAGAGGGGACTGGGCATTTTGGGATGAGCTGGAGCTCGGTAGAGGCAGGGAAGTGAAAGAAGTACCAAAACCAAGGGGGAGGTTGGTCCATGTGAAACTCATCCGAGTTTGCTAACTGGCATTTATCCAAGGTAGGCTCTACCCTCCCACTGAAGCTGGGAGACAGGGGCCCTATCTTCAGGTGTTGGCTGGAACAAACAGTACATTCTTTTGGCAGCCTTGAATTTTCTCAGGCAGGCACTTTAAGGGGGGGTGGGCGGTTGGAGTCATCCTAGGGATGTGTGGCCGTGAGCTGTTAAGGAACCGAGTTAGTATTTGTTCAGGTCTTGGTAGACAAGGTTGAGGCCTAGTCGAGAAGGGGCTCAAAGCAGCCTGGCTAGAGTTTGGTGAAGGAGAGAAACTTCGCCAATACAAAATTTAGCATATTGAGTGCATGAATTCACTAATGTACATTCACAATTAATGTAGACCTTATCTTTATTTAAACTTCTGATCTCAAATTACTTATTTAACTGTTGGACATCAACCATGAGAAGTGAACGTAATTGCCCTACTGGTGTTTGTTGCACCAAACGCTTCTTTGGTCACTAGGTTGGCCCCCTTTCTTTGTGTTGGGGAGTTACTTGTGAGAGTGATGCTTGCCTTCCGTAGGCCTTAAAACTTCTAGTTTCACATGCATGGAAAAAGAATGGGCAATAATATTCGTACAGCCTCAACCGACATGTGCCCGTGAGCTGATAAGTCCATGGGAGAATGCCTGGTATTTCCTTACAGTACACTTGAGCCATCTGGTCCTAATGGCTGATGACCTTCATTAATCTTTTTCCAAATGGAAAGAAAACTAGATGAGTGCGTTTAGTTGTAGGCAGAGGACTGGAAGTAGGCTGTATTAATTTGGAGTTGAGTTTAACCCAACTTTTTTATGATTTGACTGAGAGCATTGTAATGAAAAACCAGAGGCTACCTTTAGTCGGGCACAGCGAAAACATCTCGAAAGTATGCTGCCTTGCTTCTGAGCAATTTAGGTCATTATGTACTAAAGCTGCGAAAACTATCTAGAAGAAATCTAAGCCTTAGTTTTAGATAACAAAGCTAACATTCCCATTTTTTTCCTGGCAAAGAGATGAGAAGGTTTTCCTGCCTGAATTCTTCTTTTAGAAATATATTTTCAAGCATGGTTTACAGGATTTGGCATACAATAAATACTCTGTACTAAATAATGAGCGAGTAAAGTTATACACAACCCATTCTTACACGTCTTGCGAGTAAGTTCTCATCATTTGTTTAGCTGAACAATTATCATGATCAGTAACTCAGAAATGAAAAGGAGTACATACATTAAAAATAAATGGCCTGCTTTAGGACTAGGTCTTGGAGAAAAAACTTTTGTTTCTATTTTGACCTTTGGAGCATTTATTTTTGCTGTGAGATGGTTAAAAAGTCACCAGTGTGGACTGCTAAGAAATCTGTGTTACTGCTATCAGCTCCACAAGCGAACTTAGGATTGTGCTAAATGGGTTTTTATAGATGTCAGGAAGTTTTTATTTTAGGAACTCCTTTTTGAATTATAAGAAAATACTATTGTTTCTATGGAAGAAATGTTTCTCAAGTTTGAGAAGGAAAAGTGATTTTCCTACAGTTACAGTTTACTATAGGATTTTAATTTTTTATTGTCGTTTTCCTATGTTCCATAAATCGTGTGAGGTTTGCTTAATGGAAAATGAGGACTTGATAATCTTCTGACAAAGATGAGCTTTAAAGAAAACAATAGGCCAAAGTTCATAAAATTGGTAAACTTGGTGCAGTACGTGTAGGAAGGAATGTATTTCCAGACTTAGCTGGCACGACCTTGGACTGGCGGAGGACGGACTGCTACGATGGAGAACACGAGGCCATCTGGCTAATTTGGGGCCGGTGTGCTGGTTCTGCATCGGATCGGACCGCTAACCGGGGTGACTTTACAATGGCCCTTCTAACTGGAGTCCAAGGTGCTTGTCTCTTATGAAATTCACAGTCCTCGTTGCAAGCCCTCCAGGTATCCAACTGAATTGTGGCTCAGGGCAGTGTTCCCCTCTGTGGCCTGGGCCACCTGACTTGTTTACCTTGCTTTTATTTTTATGTGCTTATTTTAGCAGAGCTTTACTACCACTTTTTGTAAATAAGTTTTTATTGGAACACAGTCACGCACATTTGTTTGTGTATTGCCTGTGGTGGCTTTTGGCAGAGTTGAATAGCTGTGACAGAGACCACATGGCTTGCAAGGCCTACAGTATTTACTCTCTGCCCTTAACAGGAGTATTTTACTGGCCTTCCTTGAGCTCAGTACTCAAATTCCCCTTTGGGGCTAGAGCTGTGCCCTGGGTGTCTGCCCGTTTTGCTGGGATGGGCAAGGGTAGATATGGTTGAGGGGGGGCACCTCACACCCAGCCAGCCTAGCCATCTTCTCTCTGGGGGTCTTTACCTCTTAGCACACATCATACCACTTGAGGGTGAATTTAGAAGTTTTCTTTTCTTTTAAAGATTTTATTTATTTACTTGAGAGAGAGAGAGAGAACACTAGCAGGAGGAGGGGCAGAGGGAGAGGGGCAAGCAGATTCCCCGCTGAGTGGGAATCCCACTCTATCCCCAGGGCCCCAAGATCATAACCTGAGCTGAAGTCAGACGCTTAACCGACTGAGCCACCCAGGTGCTCCTAGTTTTCTGAAGTGCGAAACTGATCCTCTATCTCTGTATTCCTTAACATCCTTAGGACAAAATCCCCATTTTTTTTTTTTTTAAGATTTTATTTATTTTTTAGAGAGCGCGCGAGAGAGAAACAGCATGAGAGGGGAGAGGGTCAGAGGGAGAAGCAGGCTCCCCGCTGAGCCGGGAGCCCCATGTGGGACTCGATCCCGGGACTCCAGGATCATGACCTGAGCCGAAGGCAGTCGCTCAACCAACTGAGCCACCCAGGCGCCCCCCATTCTTTATCTCCACCCTATTGGGGTTGGCCCTGTCTTCTTTGGCCACCTTATTTCTGGACATTTGTGATTTTTCTTTCCCAGCCTTAACTTCCTACTTAACCCCCAAACACACATGTGCACACGTTTTTACACACAAGCACACACATACGCACACGCTCACACACCCCTACCTCTAGCTGTGTTGAACTTTTATTTTTTTTTTAATCTATTTGTTTTTAGATATCGAGGGGTGCCTAATGATGTCACACCTCTGTGCCTTTGCATATGCTCTTCATTTTGCCTGGAACAGTCTTTACCTTGCCTCCTTTTCACCTGAAAAACTACTATTGTCTTTTATGTTGCAGGGGTTTTTTTAGTTTGTTTTGGTATGTTTGAGTTTTCAATCTGAGACTGTTCCATGTACCCTTCTCCAGCTTTCCAATCCTGGGTTAAATGGCTGACTAGCATCTTTTGTTAGGTTAGATAGTCTAACTGCTTTAACGGACCCACCCCTCAGTTGTTAGTGGCTTATCTCTGCTGACCTGGAGCCCCAAACAGGTGTTCCTGATGGAGGGAGGGCTTCTGTGAGACACACTCAGTTAGAGAACCTGCGAGAGGGAAGCGCTCTCTCTCCTCTTCAGCTTGAGATTCACGGGGGCCCATGGACATTCAGCTGACAGATGAGGGGAGAAAAATGGGGGAAGACTGGCTGAGAGGTTTTGGAAGGCCCTGCCTGGAACTGAGTCTGTCATTCTGCCCACCTTCCATTTACCAGGACCCTGGTTACACCTAACTGCAAGGATCGCTGGGAAATTTCCTCCAGCTGTGCACCCAGTCTCTGCTGCACATCTTGCGTCCCGACTTCACTGTAACAGTTATTCACCGTGTGGTAGAGTGCTCTTGGTTCCCAATTCTTAAACCCTTCCTAAATCCAGGCCTCTTCTATGTGATATAACCGTTCCTCCTGCTGGAGGTGGAGTGGCCTTCCCTGCCTCATTGCTGGGTTGGTGGGTTGGGCTGGTGACTGGCTTTGGCCAGCGGAAGGCGGGCTGGGGTCAGAGAGTATCAGTTTTGGCAGAAGGCCTTAAGAGACAGTGTGCATTTTTTTTTTGGCTTCTAGCATTGCTGTAGCAAGAACTGCCTGGGGTGGCATGTTGGTCCCAGAAGCTAGATCTCACACGGTGTAGCAACATCCTGCAGACCCATGAGCAGGAAAACATGCTGACTGGGTGGCTCAGTCGGATAAGTGTCTGCCTTTGGCTCAGGTCATGATCTCAGGGTCCTGGGATAGAGCCCTACATCGGGCTCCCTGCTCAGCGGGGAGTCTGCTTCTCCCTCTTCCTCTGCCCGCCCCCCCTCCTCCCGCTTGTGCTCTCTCTCTCTCTAGCTCTCTCAAATAAATAAAATCTTTAAAAAAAATTTTTTTTTTAAAGATTTTATTTATTTATTTGAGACAGAGAGAATGAGAGACAGAGACATGAGAGGGAGGAGGGTCAGAGGGAGAAGCAGACTCCCTGCTGAGAAGGGAGCCCGATGCGGGACTCGATCCCGGGACTCCAGGATCATGACCTGAGCCGAAGGCAGTCGCTCAACCAACTGAGCCACCCAGGCGCCCTTAAAAAAATTCTTTATAAATACAAAATACATAGCTACACATGCTACAGTTTAGTGAATGACTTCTTATTTAATTAACATTTAGATCATTTCTAGTGTTTTGCCTTGGATGAACGCTGTGATGCAATAAATATCTTTACAGCTAAGTTTTTGGATTATGGACATTTTTTTATGACAGTAATAGCATACTGAATATTTCAAAACTCATAAAAGTCAGAAGGTAGTTTGAGATGCCATTAAGTGACACTCAAATTTTATGCTAAAATTGTGGGCATTCTAGTTCCTCATAGGTATTAAAATTGACAAGCAGAATTTGTCCTGGACGTGAGCCTCATGACAAGACATGAAGCAGTTGGTAATGGGGAAAGCTTGAGTAATGGTGGTTGGAACTTCAGGTTGATTTTGAACAAGTCAAGCCTTTGTTTCCTCAAATTGTACAATGGAGAATTTGTGCAATATTCTCTCTCAATTTAATTCTATTTCTAAAGTTCCATCATATTTCCATAGAATAAGCAAATTCTAAGAAATATATCTATGAGAACTTAGATTAAAATAGCATGAAACACTATGCAGTTGTAAAAAGTAAAGAAAAAAAGAACATTCTATGCTGTGATTTAAAATGATCTCCAGAATATTTTAAGTGAAAATAATAAATTATACAACAGTAAGCATGCTTGTATTCATATAAAAAATACTGAAAGGATACATAAGAAAATAATAAAAATATTCTTAGAATTGCGGGGAGGTTAAGGGGCACCTGGCTGACTCAGTTGGTAGAGTGTGGGACTCTTGATCTCAGGGTCCTGAGTTTAAACCTCATGTTGAGCATAGAGTTTACTTTAAAAGAAAGAATGGGGGAGATAGGGAGAAAAGAAAGTTTACTTAGACAAAAAAAAATAAATTGGGTAAATATCCCCCCAAATATGTTAAAATGTTGACAAATTTGCTCTAGATGAAAATATAAATTGCTGGGGCGCCTGGGTGGCTCAGATGGTTGGGCGTCTGCCTTCAGCTCAAGTCATGATCCCAGGGTCCTGGGATCGAGCCCCACAACGGGCTCCTTGCTCAGCGGGGAGCCTGCTTCTCCCTGTCCTTCTACTTCTCCCCCAGCTTGTACTCTCTCTGTGTGTCAAATAAATAAATAAATGAATAAAATCTTAAAAAAAAAAAAAGAAAATATAAATTGCTAAGTCAGGCCATTCTAACTTATAAGTTCCTCGTTTTCTCTATTTTGAACTAATGAAATAAGAGATAATTCAATATATTAAGGATATATATCTGAAAAGTATAATAGAAATTTCAGATCTATAAAATTTTCATGGTAATTTTTATTAACAAATGCAGATAAAGCTGGAAGATGGTATCATTTAAAAAGTGGTATCTTTTTGTATAGAATTGAGTACTCTGAAGCAAAATTTCTTCAGTTTCTCTATCTAGATCAGCTTTTCTCTGATAGGAATAGAAACAGAAAAATATTTTTCTTTTGTTACCTACCTCCCAACAAGGAATGCTTATTTTATATGTTTTTAAACTTAAATTTTATTAGTTTTTGACAGCAATACTAAAAATCCTATCTTCGGATAATCTTCCACTCATCAAAGGGGACAACCTGGTGTGTTTTGGAGAACCACACTCTGGGGATGTATTGA
The DNA here is from genome assembly GCF_029215605.1 of Mirounga angustirostris. Lineage (NCBI taxonomy): Eukaryota > Metazoa > Chordata > Mammalia > Carnivora > Phocidae > Mirounga > Mirounga angustirostris. Next base: position 8,861,522 of record NW_026991719.1, read on the forward strand.
TGGATGTTTCCTTTAGGACTGTAATTTGATTATGATGCCATTAGTTCATAATTTGGCTTTCCGGTTGAGATCATGTTGACAGGCTGAAGAATAGAATGCTATTTAACTAAGTTGATGGAACACACGCAGGAGGCAATAAAGTGCCTAATCCTTCTCTACTGGTTAATTCTTTAGTTGACCTCACTTTAGTACTATTGTGGTCATGTATAACTCCCTAAACTTCCATTTATCTAGACTATAGTGATGTGTTCAATCAGATCGTCTATTATAGGTATATGTGTTAACATTTGTTGAAGACCATCAGAACACAAAAAGATACATGCATAAAATGATACCGGGGTATAATTCATAGTTTTATTTCTTTTTTTTTTTTTTAAGATTTTATTTATTTGTCAGAGAGACAGAGACTGAGCAAGCAGGGGGAGCGGCAGGCCGAGGGAGAAGCAGGCTCCCCGCTGAGCAAGGAGCCCAATGCGGGACTCGATCCCAGGACTCTGGGATCAGGACCGGAGCCGAAGGCAGACGCTTAACCAACTAAGCCACCCACAAGTCCCCATGGTTTTATTTCTGACCTTGAAGTTATTTCCGATTTTTTTCCTGTGTCCTAGTTAGGGATCAAGGGCTGGCAAACTATAGCCTGTGGACCAAATCCAACCTGTTGCCTGTGTTTGTATAAAGCTAAGAATGGTTATTACAGTTTTAAATGGTTCCCCTAAATCAAAAGAAGAATAATATTTCATTACATGTGAAAATTATATGAGAATGAAATGTAAGTATCCATAAATAAAGTTTTATTGGCACACAGCCATGCCCATTATATTGTCCATGGCTGCTTCCGTGATACAGTAGGAGAGCTGAATGGTTGCTATGGAAAATAGATGATCCACAAAGCCTAAAATATCTACCCCCATACAGAAAGTTTGCTGAGCCTTGTCCTATGTTATCAAGTATCAAGTGGTGCTTGGTGAGAAGGGAAATAAAAATAAATAGTAGATACAGATTTTGATATATAAATATTTTTATCGTTTTGGGTTTTTGGAAATTCTGCATAAATGGGATGCTAGACAGTATCACTTTGCACTTACAGATGATTCTCTGTATAACTGTTCTTACCGTGAAAAATCCTGTCTCTTCTCTAGTAGATTTTAAACAACTTGAATAGAAATCATCTAGTAGGGGCGCCCGGCTGGCTCAGCTGGAAGAGCATGCAACTCTTGATCTCGGGGTCCTGAGTTTGAGTCCCATGTTGTGTGTAGAGATTACTTTTAAAAGTATTTTTTTTTTAATTTTTAAAAGATTTTATTTATTTATTTGACAGAGAGACACAGCGAGAGAGGGAACACAAGCAGGGGGAGTGGGAGAGGGAGAAGCAGGCTTCCCGCCGAGCAGGGAGCCCGATGTGGGACTCGATCCCAGGACCCTGGGATCATGACCTGAGCCGAAGGCAGACGCTTAACGACTGAGCCACCCAGGTGCCCCTAAAAATATTTTAAAATTAAAAAAAAAGAAAAGGGAAAAAAAACGAGAGAAATCGTCTTGTAAATGGTTAAATCCTCCTGCTCTGCTTGCTTGCTTTCCCACAAGGAAGATGTAATAACCCACACATGCTATGTAGTAAAGGATTTGAAGCAAAAAGCTGATAAACTGTTTCCCCTTTGTCCACTGGTTGTTTTGCTATGACAGGTGGATGCTTTGAAGGAAAGTATGGAGACTACACTGGAAAAGTAGGTGTGGGAGGAAAGAAGAAATAGAAGAGGATGTGGACCGCCCCCCCCCCCCACCCGCCTCCCTGACCAGCCCTACTTGGTTATCTGATCATGTCTACTTCCAAGGAAGTGTACATCCAAACTCCAGGACAACATAGATAGTTTATTTGGGGACACTGATAGTTAGTAGTTCTTGTATAACCTAAATAGCATCTATGTTTTAAGGTTAAAAATGTCATCTTTATTATGCTTTCTTATTATGTGTATCAGGATATTTAAGCTGCAAGTAAAGGAATGCTTTCCTAAAAGTGGCTTACGCAATATATTTCTAGAAGTAGGTGGTTCCTGGATTGGGCTCCACTGACCCATGCTCTTTCCTTCTTTCTCCTCTGGCTTTGTGCTTGTTACCTTATGCATATGAAGTGGTTGCCACAACTCCATGCATCATATCATCATATGACTGGGTTCAGAGGCAGGAAACAGGGTGGCTGGAGCATGGTGAGCATTTTCCTTGTCTCTCTCTTTTATCATGGAAGAACATCTTTTGCAGAAGCTGATGTTCTTCCCTTATTGTATCCTTGACCAGAATGGGTCCCATGGCCACACCTAGCAAAGGGCAATCAGATGGTCATTTCTGACTCACGTCTCCAGAGATCCTAACACTCAGAATCGGAGTTCTAATAGCATAGAAGAAGAGAAGATGAGAAAGCAGTCAACATGCTCTTGCTCTTCAATATTTTCTCTTTTATTCAGAGCTGCACTTTTGCAAAACAGCAATAAGGCTATTGTTTGCAGAAGAAATACTTGAATTTAGGAGGTAACTATCAAATATCCATTCAGACACAGTATATACTAATATTCTGGTAGAATTATGTGACCTTTATTGCTCTGTGATCAAATGGTAAGTGTATTATTTAGAATGCTGTCGGCAGCAAGTAGTAGGAAACATAACTATGGGGGCGCCTGGGGGGCTCAGTTGGTTAAGCGTCTGCCTTCGGCTCAGGTCATAATCCCGGGGGTCCTGGGATCGAGCCCCACATCGGGCTCCCTGCTCAGCAGGGAGTCTCCTTCTTCCTCTCCCTCTGCTTCTCCTCCTGATCGTGCAAGTGCATCCTCTCTTTCTCTCTCAAATAAATAAAATCCTGAAAAAAAAAAAAGAAGAAAAAATCCACAGGTAGAGACATTTTAGAGTCGGTTAACTGCATTCAAGGGTTTTGTCATCTTTTTAATACACCATCTCAGCATGTGGCCTGAACCTCTTGTGGTCACAAAGTGATTGCAGTATCACCAGCTATCATATCTTCACACACACACACACACACACACACAAAGCTGATGAGGTGCCTGCCTGGCTCAGTCGGTGGAGCATGCAACTCTTGATCTAGGGGTTGTGAGTTCAAGCCCCACATTGGGTGTAGAGATTACTTAAAAATAAAATCTTAAAAAAAATAAGAGGGGAGCAGAGTATGTTATTTCTATGCCTATTTTTGAGAGTGTGAAAAAATTTGCCAGAAACCTCATAGCAGAGTCCCCTGATCTTGCATTGTCTAGGACTATCATTGTGTCTCATGTCTTTCTTAAATCTCCCTGATGAAGGGAGTCACCATGGCTGGTTTAGGCTTGCAGACATTGGCAAACCGTGATCTGTGGGGCAAATACAGCCTATCACCTGTTTTTGTAAATAGAGTTTTATTAGAATGCAGCCATGCCCATTTGTATACTTAAAATTTGTGGCTATTTTTGCGCTACAACAATTAAGTTGAGTAGTTGCCACAGAGACCATAGAGCCCATAAAGCTCAAAAGATTTACTATCTGGCCCTTTACAGAAAAAGGTTCCTGACCCCTGGTTTAGAGAATCAGTGGTTCTCAAATGGAGAACAGGTATTGCGCAATGCCCCTGAGTGTTCGAGTTGTTTATGATGTTGGGGCCGGGGGTCCTATGGGCATATAGTGGGAAGGGACCAGGAACCAAGCATCCTAACATGAGCAAAATAGTTCTGTATAATGAAGGGTTGTCCCAATCAAAATAGCAATGGTACCTTCATTTTGACAAGCACTGACTTAATAATAATTAAGAGTCACTTTCTTTTTTTTTTTTTTTTAAGATTTTATTTATTTATTTGAGAGAGAGAGAATGAGAGACAGAGAGCATGAGAGGGAGGAGGGTCAGAGGGAGAAGCAGACTCCCTGCCGAGCAGGGAGCCCGATGCGGGACTCGATCCAGGGACTCCAGGATCATGACCTGAGCCGAAGGCAGTCGCTTAACCGACTGAGCCACCCAGGCGCCCAAGAGTCACTTTCTAACATGGGAGAGGGCCTTAGCTCCTGCTACCCCCATCTTACACCCAACCCAGTAGATGGCCATCTGATACCTCTGCAAAATTGACACTGGGAGGAAAGAAGGAGAGGAAATTGTTGGTTACGCAACCAAAAGTGCTGGCTGTGGAGAGAAGAGAGGATTTGCTAAATTGATATCCAGAAAGGGATGGTTGCATGGGTACCTGATAATTATGGACTGACTCATCGGCTGAGGACAGTGGTAGCCCTGATGGGGAGCCACTCATGGTGCTGGAGTTTTATGTCCATGGGAAACGTGTTTTCCTGTGTTCCAGCTACTATAGGATTGCAAAGGCCTTTTTTTCATGCTGTTCCATAATGAACAAATTATTTCCAACAAGAATGTGTGAACCATATGATTGAAAGTAAGGTTTAAAAGACAATTATAGGGGCGCCTGGGTGGCTCAGATGGTTGAGCGTCTGCCTTCAGCTCGGGTCATGATCCCGGGGTCCTGGAATCGAGCCCCACGTCGGGCTCCTGGCTCGGCGGGGAGCCTGCTTCTCCCTCTCCCTCTGTCTCTCCCCCTGCTCGTGCTCTCTCTCTCTCTCTGTCTCAAATGAATAAATAAAATCTTTAAAAAAAAAAAAAAGACAATTATAAACAAGTAATTTAAAATAATTTTTCTTGGCATTTATGATAAAACCAATTAATGTATTAGGCACTTTTCATTGAAAAGAAATTTATAATGGTGCATTTCTTTTTTTTTTTTTTTAAAGATTTTATTTATTTATTTGACAGAGAGAGGGATAGCGAGAGCAGGAACACAAGCAGGGGGAGTGGGAGAGGGAGAAGCAGGCTTCCCATGGAGCAGGGAGCCTAACGCGGGGTTCGATCCTAGGACCCTGGGATCATGACCTGAGCCGAAGGCAGACGCTTAACGACTGAGCCACCCAGGCGCCCCTAATGGTGCATTTCTTAATCCTCACCGTTTTCTCATTGATTGAATAAGGTGTAAGATTGCATAATAAAAATGTCTCAGCTATACTTTTTTGTATATCTATAGCCATAATCACATTAAATGAAGGCATGGAGATAGAGATGAAACAAAATGGAGCATTCCCATGAATGGGTAGGTGTAGATGCTTACATGTTAAACAAACCTGATGTTTGATGATTGCCTAGAATATTGTAGTAGTCTGAGTTTTTTTAACCGAAACTCACAGTAAGAAATTTGTTTTCCATTGTTACCCAGTACACACAAATATCACACACGTGCACACAAATACATACATACACACACACACACACACAAAGCAAGTTTCACAAAATAATGATTTGGACACAATCTTTTTTTTTTTTTTTTAAGATTTTATTTATTTATTTGAGAGAGACACAGTGAGAGAGGGAACACAAGCAGGGGGAGTGGGAGAGGGAGAAGCAGATTCCCCACTCAGCAGGAAGCCCAATGTGGGGCTCGATCCCAGGACCCTGGGATCATGACCCCAGCCGAAGGTAGACGCTTAACGACTGAGCCACCCAGGTGCCCCTGATTTGGACACAATCTGATTCTGTTTTATCATTTTTTATTTTTTATTCTGCTGACTGCAGCTCACTAAAGTACAATTGACCTTTGAACAAGGCAGGGGTTAGCGGTGCTGGCTCCCCATGCAGTCGAAAATAAGCCTATAATTTTTGACTCCCCCAAAACTTAACTACTAATAACTACTGTTGACCAGAAGCCTTACCGATAACATAAACAGTTAATTAACATGTATTTTGTATGTTATGTGTATTATATACTGTATTCTTATAGTAAAGTAAGCTAGAGAAAAAAATGTTATTGGGGCACCTGGGTGGCTCAATCAGTTGAGGGTCTGACTCAGGTCATGATCTCAGTGTCATGAGATCGAGCCCCACATCGGGCTCTGCACTCATCAGGGAGTCTCCTTGAGATTCTCTCTCTCTCCCTCTGCCCCTACCCCACTCGTGCTCACTCGCTCTCTTTCTCTCTCTCTCCCTCAAATAAAATAAATAAATCTTTAGTTTTTTATTTTTAAATTATTTTTTATTATTTATTTTTACATCTTTTTAAAAAATATTTTATTTATTGATTTTACAGAGAGAGACACAGCAAGAGAGGGAACACAAGCAGGGGAGCGGGAGAGGGAGAAGCAGGCTTCCCGCCGAGCAGGGAGCCCGATGCGGGGCTCGATCCCAGGACCCTGGGACCATGACCTGAGCCAAAGGCAAACGCTTAATGACTGAGCCACCCAGGCACCCCTATTTTTACATCTTTAAAAAAAAAAGAAAAAGTGTTATTAAGAAAATCATAAGGGGGAGTGTGCCTGGTGTGGCTGTCAGCTAAGTGTCCCAGTCTTGGTCTCAGCTCAGGTCTTGATCTCAGGGTCATGAGTCAGGCTGCATATTGGGCTCCACGAAGAAGAGAAAAGAAAAGAAAAGAAAAAGCAAGCAAGCAAGCAAGCAAGCAAGCAAGAAAGAAAGAAAGAAAGAAAAAGAGAGGAAGGAAAGAAAAAGAAAGAAAAGAGAAAAGGAAGGAAGAAAATCATGAGGAAAATACATTTGTAGTACTATAGTGTATTTATTTTTTAAAAATCTGCATATAATTGGACCCATGCAGTTCAAACCCATGTTGTTCAAGGGTCAACTGTATTTCTCCTGTGCATATTCCTAGAAGTAGAACTGCTGGCTCTGTACCTGTCCTTCGCAGTCACTCATGTTTCTCCTCTCGCTAGACTATAAATTCCTTTAACGGAGAGACGTCTTATTCACCGTCATCTAACCCCTCCACGTAGCCGAGGAGCTGTTGCACAGAAAGCGGGCAGACTTGTTGAACACTCCCGAGAGGCTCCTGCATTAACTCTTTCACATTTCCGCGGGGTAAGACACAGGTGCTCAGGCTGGTGCTGTCGGCCAGCCCATCTGGATTTACTACGTTGAGGTAAAGCCACTATCACAAAGTAAGTCCAAATGTGTAGTGTCCAATACCAGAATCACTTGTCTTGCTCTCATAAGGTCTCCTCCAAGTGGTGATACAGGGACCTAAATTCCTTCTGTCTGTGGCTCCGTCGTCTTGGGTAGGCAGCTTCCAAGACATTGTGCTTGCCTGCGTCATACTCTGTCCTCTGAGGGGTGAGAAAAGTCTTGTCTTGAGGACTATTACAGTTTCCCTCTGAGAGTTGCTCCGGGCCACCATAATCAGTCTCCAGGCTCTATATTCCTGCACGGAACTTTGGCAGTAACATCTCAGTCTTATGCTGGGGAAGATTTGGAAGATAGATCCAGTCAGTTCTGTTATAATGCAACATAGGCATTCTTGAAATTACAGCATGATTGCAAAGTCCTGTAATAAAACCACCAGGCTCGTAGGGAAAATGGGTGAAGGGCATGGCACTGAAAATATTAAAAAACGTTGTTAGTGACACAATTTTTTTTAAGATTTTATTTATTTATTTATTTGAGACAGAGAGAGAGTACACACAAGCAGGGAGGAGGATCAGAGGGTGAGGGAGAAGCAGACTCCCCGCTGAGCAGGGAGCCCGATGCGGGGCTCGATCCCAGGTCCCCAGGATCACGAGCTGAGCTGAAAGCAGACGCTTAACCGACTGAGCCACCCAGGCGCCCCTAGTGACACAATTAAAACAAAAGACGAGAACCTAATAAAAATGATAGCACCGTTCTACACAAGTTAAGTGGTTAAGAGATACAGAAATATTATGATACACAGGTCACTTTCCCTTGAAAAGACCTGAAGTTGGCTCATGTAAGTGGGAGTAGGGAGGGTTGCAGCTTGCGTGCTACTGGGAGGGGGTGGAGGAGGGTGATGTCAAGTCAGGGGAAGGTTGTAACAGTAGGTGTGAACTGAAGGAGTCTTAGATACGGAGCGGGGCGGGGGTGCACGCACACACTTGCTGGATGCAATTGTCTGAGTTTAAAGTGCTTCTTCTAGATGAAATTGTTCTTCAGCAAACAGGAAATTTGTACTGTACCCAAATCCCTCCCTGATGTATCAATCCCACTGAAACAAATTCACACTTAGGAAATAAGAGCTGTAACAGAGCTGACTATACTGGGATAGTACGGGTGGTTACAAGTAGACATAAAGTGACCTCTATTGGTTGCAATATAGTTCCTGTTAGTGCACATCTTCTTGTACGGGCATATTTTTGCAGATTTTTTTTTAAAGATTTATTTATTTGTTTGTTTGTTTGTTTGTTTATTTATTTATTTGGCGGGGTTGGGGGTTGGGGTGAGCAGAAGGAGACAGTCTCCAAGCAGAATCCGCACTGAGCGCAGAGCCAGACCTGAGGTTCGATCCCACAACCCTGAGCTCATGGCCTGACCCGAAGTTACGGGTCGGATGCTTCACTGACTGAGCCACCCAGGCTTCCCTGCAGAATGTTTTTGACTGCCATCATCCTCAAACCAGGTGGCTTGTTTTTTTGTTTGTTTGTTTGTTTGTTTGTTTTTAAAGATTTTATTTATTTATTTGACAGAGAGAGAGATAGCGAGAGCAGGAACACAAGCAGGGGGAGTGGGAGAGGGAGAAGCAGGCTTCCCGCCGAGCAGGGAGCCCGATGTGGGGCTCGATCCCAGGACCCTGGGATCATGACCTGAGCCGAAGGCAGACGCTTAACGACTGAGCCACCCAGGCGCCCTGGTGGCTTGTTTTTAAGTAATCAAGAATTGTCTGTAGTTTGGAAACCTGTTGCTAGAGGAATATGTTCATTTCTTCCTTTCAGGTGTGTCCCTCCGTATTCTTTTCAGAGCAATGTTTTCTCCTCATTGGTAATCAACACAACTCATAAATAACCCTTACTTTAATGGTTCCTCTGTGGCTTTCATTCCCTTTTACCTACGTGAAGATTGCTCTCTGTTTTCCTAATACTGCTCCAAGATACAATTATCTTCTTTGAAGGGAAGGCAGAAGGTACTCTTTAGAATACCCTTGTGTTCAAAATAAATGATAGTCTTTGGTACAAAATAGGTCAGTTTCATATTGCATTATTTTTATTGACTCTGCAATGATTTCAGGGCCTAGAATATTAGTATGAGTAGTGGTAATTCTAGTGCTCTTTGTGTTACTAATCACCAATGATATTATTAGAAATGTTACTATTAGCATTAATAAGAGTATTACTAATATTGTTACTAATATTAATATTAGCATTAATATTGTTAACTTAGTTCTGCAGTTTTACTTATTACTTATGGTACTTTTTACTATTCATATTAATTGAAACCTATGGGCCATACTACTCCTAACTGCTACCTACTACTACTAAGGGTCCATTGCGTCCCAGGCCCTTTGATAAGCATTTTATCAACAATAGCTCGGGGCACCTGGGTGGCTCAGTCGTTAAGCCTCTGCCTTTGGCTCAGGTCGTGGTCCCGGGGTCCTGGGATCGAGCCCCGCATCGGGCTCCCTGCTCGGCTGGAAGCCTGCTTCTCCGTCTCCCACTCCCCCTGCTTGTGTTCCCTCTCTTGCTGTGTCTCTCTCTGTCAAATAAATAAATAAAATCTTAAAAAAAAAAAAAAAACACAAGGTGGATTGGCAATCCCTTTAAAAAAAAATAGCTCAAGTATTTAATCTTCACAACAACTCAGTGAGATAGGTTCTATTATTATTCCCATTTTGCAGAGGAGGACACTGACGGACAGAGAAGGTAAATAACTAACTTAGCCAAGGAAGAACAGTCAGTGTTGCAGGCTCATCGCAGGACGGTCAGGAAAGAATTCTTGAGATGTTTTGTGGTGGAACTTACTCAGTGTATTTACGTAGCACGGGGACAGGACCCGTAGGCACAAAGAGCTGCACTTTTGCTGTATGAAGCTGGTGGTCATATGCTTAGTGCTCAAGGGAGAGGGGACGTGCAGGGAGTATTGATCAGAAATGTCTTCGAATTTCTACTGGTAAACTACTTTTGCAAGATTTCTCTGGTACTCATCATTCAGTTCAATATTAACTATTAACTATAGTTAATATCTATCTATCTAGATAGATAGATATTAACTATTTACAGGCAGTCATGAGATCCTTTAAGAATGTAGCAACTGGGGTGCCTGGCTGGCTCAGTCGGAAGAGCATGTGGCTCTTGATCGCCTGGTCGTGAGTTTGAGCCCCACGTTGGGTGTAGAAATAAAACTTAAAAAAAAAAAAAAGGGGGCGCCTGGGTGGCTCAGTCGTTAAGCGTCTGCCTTCGGCTCAGGTCGTGATCCCAGGACCCTGGGATCGAGCCCCACATCGGGCTCCCTGCTCCGCGGGGAAGCCTGCTTCTCCCTCTCCTACTCCTCCTGCTTGTGTTCCCTCTCTCGCTATGTCTCTCTCTGTCAAATAAATAAATAAAATCTTAAAAAAAAAAAAAAAAAAGTAGCGACCAGTCTGTGTTCAATCCTTATTGGAACTATGCAGGCCATAGGTCAGCCTTCTGGGCTAAGAGGGGGCATTTTTCTGCTTCTATTCCTCATCATCAGGATCTGACCATTGCTGCAGAGTCCCTACTCGAAACCATTGTGCATAGTGAGTAAATTAATGCCCCTTTGATGTGTTTCTCATTTGCCTCCTGTGATCACATGGAGCTGCCTTTTTAGATAATAAATACTACATTATGGCAAAGGGAATATTTATATTCTTCGTTGTATTTTATATCTTTTCAGAGCTACGGAATCAAACACTAATAGTCTCATTTCCAACAATGTGGGCATTAATGAAAATGGTTTCTTCCCTCTCTTTTAAAGCAGAATGGTTATCATTACCACCAAAGGACATAGAACAGTTAGGCATTTCACAAATCCCGAGTAACCCTCTTTATAGATAAGCATCTCCTTGCATATTCCCTACTTTCTTTTGAACCCATACTGCCTTTGTACATTTTGTTTCTGAATTAGATGAATGCAATCTACTCAAAAGAACCATAGCTGTCATGAGATATCAGAGAATGTAAAGAAGTCTGCACCGTGGAGGTAATCTGAAATTGTAGGTAAAACTAGTTATTTTCCTCCTGGAATTATTGTTGGAGGGTCTGATTAAGAATCCCTAGTGGTGGGGCACCTGGGTGGCTCAGTCGTTGGGCGTCTGCCTTCGGCTCGGGTCATGATCCCAGGGTCCTGGGATCGAGCCCCACATCGGGCTCCCTGCTCTGCGGGAAGCCTGCTTCTCCCTCCCCCACTCCCCCTGCTTGTGTTCCTGCTCTTGCTATCTCTCTCTCTCTCTCTGTCAAATAAATAAATAAAATCTTAAAAAAATTCCTAGTGGCATGTATATTAACTCCAGGGTGGGAACAGGTTCCTCATACTTAGCAGTGTTTATCCAGTTGGGAACAATGTAGAAGTCAGAATTAATTAGGAGCAGTTGTGTGGTCCATTTTGGGCAGCACCATATCAAGTTGCTGGTGGTTTTTAAGAACAAGATAAAGAGCCTTGAAGGAACAGAGGCTTTGAAAGTACTGCAGCAACTTCTTGGAACAGATGTGGTTGCATGAGGCGTGTTAGTTGGAAGATCAGATTCCCCACTCAGAATGCAGTAGTAAATTGAATCCAGACTGTTCTATAAGGAGATGAGTTTTTTGTTTTGTTTTGTTTTTGTGACTTGCTTCCTGTTTATCATTTTCAATGACATTTACAATTAGTGCCCTTGAAACTGAGGACCACGAGTGCCAGGAAAAGTTAGTGTGTGTAGCAGTGAGTCACAGTGGTGAGAACATATGCTTTGGGATTCACTGCCCCCCACAGACACCCCGACAGCAGCATCTGGGATTGAGTCCCAGGCAAACCTGGGAAGACTCTTCCGCTTCTAACCCTAGCGGGTGGCACATCCCCTTCCCTGGGGTGAACATGGCATTTTCGGGTCAGGGAGATTCCTTCTTGACCCAGCACACGAGCTGTTATGTTACAAAAATGATGAAATTTGATAGATTTCTTTTCCCTCTAATTTCAAATGTTATGATGAGCCATAGACCTTATTCAACTACATTCTTCAACTTTTGTGAATTTCTCTACTATTAAAACGTCCAGATTGATTGAAAGTGAGAATTCTCCTTCCTCTTACTGTGAATAGCTCACTTGTAACATATTTTGGTGCCTCCTCCTTAGGTCACATCATGAAAGGAGGAGGAAGGAGGGAAGAGAGGGCACATCTTTTTTTTTGTATGTGTGTGTGTGCATGGGTAAAAATGAAATACATCATGGTCAGAAGATGGGTTCCAAATGATAGGTGGAGCTACTATGTTCCAATTAGGGACTCTAACCTCCCCAGTGCATGGGTAAATCCACCACAGAGATACCCGAGATCTAAGGATATGTGTTGGTGACATTTTCCCAGGACTTTGAGCAAGATAAACTATTACAATTATTCCTGCTCCTTCTCTGGAGTGGTGTTTATCCCTGTGTTTCCTACTCTTTGGGCCTCACATTACTATTATTATTTTCATTTACATGGTCACTATTCTTTGAGCATTCTCGATTGCACAATTGGATGTGTTGGTTCCAGTGACCTTTGTGGAAAAAAAAAAAGTGATGCTTGAGACCTTGGGATTGCCAAGTTTGGTTTTGTTGGCAGCCTTTGTTCTAAGTCCCCTGGGCAAGTGAATTGTAGCCGGTAGGGTTTCAGTGCCAGCCAGGCAGTGTTTACACGTCCCAGTGCACTATGCCTTTTGCCTCTGAGATTTCCGGTGAATGACTTCACGGGCTCCAGCATGTGACCATTGTAGGCAGAACATTAGCAGCTTAATTATACTCCTCTTTCCTAAGCAACCACTAAATGTTGATGGGAACATGCAAAAGACACAGGCCTGTCTTTGATTGCTTTTAGCAGCTTTGCATCAGCAAGAGTGAGAGGTAGGACCTTTTCAAGGGAATTAGGATCATATAAGTAGTTATTAGGGGTTCCAGTGTTTGGCTTCTAAGAGCCATTTTGACACGCTCGTGGGATTTGGTCTCACTTACAGAAGTGGTTTCGTGCATGGATTATGGCCTTCCATTGGAAAGAAGCTGGTAGGATGGTGGATTTTTAAAGGGAGGAGGAATGAATATCAAGCGGTACTCACTGAGGTCTGGAAAAACAATCCCGGGAACCCATTTTACTCAGACTTTGAGAGACCTTCTGTGGGATTCATGGACAGAAGTTGTTCCTGAAATGCTTGGGAAGTAATTCAAGGCAGGAAGAAAGGACCCTTGCTTTTTTTTTTTTTTTTTTTAAGATTATTTATTTATTTGAGAGAGAGAGAGAGAAGCAGATTCCCCATTGAGGAGGGAGCCCGACGCGGGGCTCAATCCCAGGACCCTGAGATCATGACCTGAGCTGAAGGCAAACGCTCAACTGGCTGAGCCACCCAGGCGCCCCAGAAGGACCCTTGCTTTTTATGGGAACATGATATAATGGCCTTTCCAGCTGAGCACCTTGTGCCCAACAGCTTTTGGAATCATGTGTCACATGTACTACATGACCAAAGATAACCTGATTTAATAGGAAAAAACCTAAACTCAACAGATTACTAGTCTGGGAATCAATGGAACACATAATCCCTGATGAGTGATAGTAATGTTTTTGAGTAAATCAGGGGTTCTTACTGTTAGGGTGGGGGTAGGGAAGACTGTAGTGCCCCCAGGGGATTTTTTTTTTTTTTTAAGATTTTATTTATTTATTTGACAGAGAGAGACACAGCGAGAGCAGGAACACAAGCGAGGGGAGTGGGAGAAGGAGGAGCAGGCTTCCCGCGGAGCAGGGAGCCCGATGCGGGGCTCGATCCCAGGACCCTGGGATCATGACCTGAGCCGAAGGCAGACGCTTAACGACTGAGCCACCCAGGTGCCCCAGGGGATTTTTTTTTTTAAAGATTTTATTTATTTATTTGACAGAGAGTGAATGAGAGAGAGCACAAGAGGGAAGATGGCAGAGGGAGAAGCAGACCCCCAGCTGAGCAGGGAGCCCGATGTGGGACTCGATCCCAGGACCCTGGGATCATGACCTGAGCGGAAGGCAGTCGCTTAACCAACTGAGCCACCCAGGCGCCCAGGGGATATTTACCAATATCTGGAGATACCATTTTTGTTTGTCACACTCTGGGGAGGGGTGCTATTGGTATCCAGTGGATAGAGGCCAGAGATGCTGCTAAACATCTTACAATGCCAGGGACCATGGACACTCTGGGATTGTTTTGTGGTGGCAAGTAGCCTCTCCTGCTAATGGAAATTCAAAGCTAGGTTGAAAAAACAAAACATTCTCTCTAACTTGTAGTGTGATCAGAATGCCATATGCCTGAAACTTAAATGAACAGTGCACGACCTTGTTGTCATGCCATCAAAAACAAAAGAGTAAAAGAATGCTCATGTGTGAAGCAGGGAAAATTGATTTTATTACAGAATAAGGAAATGTAAGTTTCTGAAAGTTATTTTGCACCCTTTTGAGAATCTCAGAAGGAAGTCATTGACTCTTTATTACCTTATTTCACTTCGGAGTGTTTCTTTCATCTTGTTTGACAAAACACATCCTAATACAGCTATTAAAGTTATTATTCATGATGACGCCCGCTTTTTGACTCATGCGGAGGTAGCTTTCTAATGCCACTAGACAAGAAGTTTAGAAGAGAGAGTAATAAGGAAAGAGGCTAGGAATACGTATATGTGCAAAGATGATTGCTGAAGTAGTGATTACTGAAATCCAGAAGAAAAGAGGAAACACTTTATATGTATGACCCCCTCTAAATAGGAAGGAAAGAGGTGGTGGGAAACAAAGATGTAGGTTTTTTGTTCCTTGACTAGCCACAGTTGGTGACCTGGGCATATATATCAAATTTTATGGAATCTAAGCGATCGTCATTTGCTAGGCATTTTTGGTGTGTACCACTAGGGAATTAAGATATAATGCTTTATGACTTTGATTTGTAGGCTGGCAAATGGGCCTGTAGGCCAAATCTGGCCCACTGCCTGGTTTTATAAATAAAGTTTTTGGGCACACGGCCACACCCATTCATTTACGTATTGTCCAGGGCTGCTTTTCGGCAACAATGGCAGAATTAAGTAGCAGCAAAAGAGATTGTATGGCCTACAGAGCCCAAACTATTTACTATATGGCCATTTACAGAAAAAGTTTGGCAACCCCTTATACTCTTATTTTATATTTCTTGAGCTAACTTTTAGACTTAGGCATCGATTTTAATCAAATAATGCTCTTGAGCATACAAAAAATGAAATATAAGCAAACGACTTAGTTAAGGTGTTCCTCAACCTTTTGTAGATGTAACATACGGAGCTCGGCCCATTTGAATCCCTTTTCAATGCAATAAGTGGTATCCACGATTTTCCGCAAAAGAGTTTCCCCAGTGCCATGGAAAGCGTCGGTTGTGCAGCATTTCTTGAATGGGTACTTCATTATTGCCTCTAAGATTTTCTTCCAAGATGCTGAAACCCATTCTACATGCTTCGATGCAGACACTTTCTTGATCTTCCCAGAAGTTTTCAAAAGAATTTTTTTTTTCAGGGACAACTAGGTCTCCTCTTCCTTCCTCAAATGGTCTTTAGTCTGTTGGCTGAATCAGGGAGGAGTTGCGGTTGTCCAATCATGACTCCAGAAATAACCAACCGATTGTGCATGCTCCAGAAGGCCAGGCTTCAAAAAGGCCATTCGTTGTAAGATGAACCTGGAGACTGTAAAATGTGAAAGGCATGCGCTTCTTAGAATTCAAGAAATACCTTAGCTTGTTTGTTTCCCAGCAAGAGGCCAGTGGTTTAGTTTCTGGTTAATGGAGGGGAGGGAAGGAAAAAAGGATCTAGTTTCAGGTTTCTGGCGGTCTTTTGTAAGCCAGGCACTACTCGTACGCTTGAGATTTTCTGTTCATTCTTTGCTTTATTTTACCAAGCTAAATAGACTTCCTACCAAGGTGCAAAGTGAAACCTCGTGGAAATGGACGTTCTTCCTGAGTCTCTAGATTGGCAGCTGCCCCGCTCCCCCGGGGCCCGCAGTCATTCAGACTGCTGGCGGTGGTGCTTGGAACTGCTAGGGAGGCTCAGGTCCCTCCGCTCAGGAGGCTTGGTGGCTTCTGCCTGGGCCACCGCAGGATCCGATGTAAACACTTCACAATTTTACTAAGCCCTCTCCGCTTTCCTGTGTGGAGCATGGGTGTTCTGTAGAAGTCTAGAAATCCCTTGTTGGGTTAACAGGATGAGGTCATTCTTTGAGTGGCTTTCCATTCCCTGGTGTGTTTAAAAAGAGTTGTGCCTGGGGCGCCTGGGGGGCTCAGTCGTTGGGCGTCTGCCTTCGGCTCAGGTCATGATCCCAGGGTCCTGGGATCGAGCCCTGCATCGGGCTCCCTGCTCCGCGGGAGGCCTGCTTCTCCTTCTCCCACTCCCCCTGCTTGTGTTCCTGCTCTCGCTGTCTCTCTCTCTGTCAAATAAATAAATAAAATCTTAAAAAAAAAAAGAGAGAGTTGTGTCTAACACACAGGTGTTCCCACTCCTCCCAACTTCTAGCTGCTGGTGCCACGCTTCAGAGAAGTTGCTCACAGTGAACGTTAGAAAGCATCTGAGGGTCTGTTAAGTAGAGCTGTTTTTCTCAGTCTCGGGACACCCCAGCATTTGGAGTCTAGAAACTTTCTTTTTAATTTCCCTGACAGTTGGGGTCATAATACGAGGTAACCCCGAGTACAGTGGAGGGAGGGCTACTAATTTCCAGAACTCTCCCCTATAGATGAGACCCTGCACCCTGAAAAGGCAAAGGATTCAAGCCAACAGGGGGCCTAGCGGGAGGAGCCAGGCTTCGGATGTGCCAGGTGAGGGCCAGGGGTTGATGCTAGGGCCTTTCTACTGATTGTACGGCCCACTGTAGGCTGTAAGTTCTATTTTTTTCTTTATGCCAGATATGGTTATATGAGCAGCTTTCAAATTAAAAATAAAGCCTTCGCTTTTCCTATAGTTTGCTTCTGTAGGATCCTCAAGGCCTTTCAAAGAGCCATGGCCGTTTCCCACAGCAAAAGAACAACAAATAAATCAGTTGTACTTTAGAGCTTGGTGTGTGTGTTTCTAACTTGTTCAGGTTGAAGAGCTTCCTTACAACCTGGCAAGATACCGGAGATAAAAGGCGGTGTTGAAGGACCGCAGTGGTTGCAGATTCATTTTTCTAAAGCCCAACAAAACGAAGCAAAAGCCGTCAGTCTGGGAGGCCAAAACCTGGTTGAGCTGTTCTCCCTGCAGGCCGATGCCCATGGGCCTTCACGCCTCCCAGCCACACATGACTCTGGTAAGCCAGAGGTTTCTTGGGTTCTTTGACTTGTGGAAGCAAAGAAGGTCATATCAACAGTTAACGAGAGACTTGGGGATGAAAGAAGGGACTAACAATAGTGAAGCCTAACCTGGCTCTTGGTTAGGGCCATTCTCAGAGCCCAAGAGCCTGGCCCCAGAGCTTCCCTCCCTGCTTGGCTCAGACCACAAGTCCTGATTGCCTCCAGAAGTGGAATTTAAAAGCTGTGGACACAGGGCAGCCAAATCTACCATAGATAAGAAACCTTTCTTTAAAACACACATTATCTGCAGGGATGCGCTCTGCCTACAACCATTACCTTGGTCACCACTGATGCAGTTTTAGCATTTCAAACCTCTCTTGTACTAATTATAGTCTCCATTCCACATACCATAGCTTGGTAAAATAAAGCAAAGAATGAACACAAAAGTGTTCCATTTGCTTAACTAAGTGGTCCATTCAAGCAGCTTTTGCCAAATAACACAATCGTGTCTCCAAAGCGTATATCCACTCTTTACCCAGAAGAACCCCAAACTGCCATAGCTTTTGGTTCCAAAGATATAAAATGCAAACTTTGGGCCAAGCCCAAGCTCAAGGTCCTGACCTTTTTTTCTGACCAGAAGTTTCTGGAAATGGGAAGGTTTTCTATGATGAGGAAACCTTAAGTGACTTCTGCTTAAAATAGCTGTGGTTGTATGAGGCAGGTAATTGGAAGATATTAACAGATCCTGCACCCAGAATGTAGTAGTAAATTAAATCTGGGCTGTTCTCCAGCAGATATATTTAGAGCAAGGCATAGCATCCTTGCAACCAACCGTGGTGGGGCGGTGCTGAGGCAGAGGCCACAGGTGTGCTTAGACTTCTTGCTCCAGGGATCATCAGCTTTTCCCTCTCGCTGTGTGTCAGTAAAGGCCAGAAAGAAAAAGGGCTTTTAATATTCAGATTCAAGGAGAGCCAACCGAAGAGAAGGTCATCTGAAACCTGAGCAGAGTGTTGGAAAACTAGGATGTATCAGGAAATGCCACATTTCTCTTTTCCTAAATCAAGCTCAGAGTGGCTTAGCCACCACCTGCCTGAGCAGAGGAGTGTACGGGGGACGGAGTCCCTGCTCCCACACTTGGGCTTACTAGGACCGTGCAAGTGGTGCCTCTGGTCTGTATTCATCATGGCCGCTGTTGCGATGCTCAGGGTCCAAGATGGTGTTGGAAGGTGGGTGCCTTGGCCGATGGCCTGCTCTCCCTCCCGATAAGGTTGGCCTCTGCACCTTCCCTGCAGCACACAAGGCTGCAGATCCTGGTGGTCTTTCTCTAAGCCCTTGACCAGATGGTCCCAGAAAACATCTACCGCCTCTAGGGCCCAGACTGGGGCTGAGACCAGGTATCTGGGTCTCCAAGGGCTCCATTGTGCATGGAAGCCACCAGCTGGCTGGCCCAGGCTGGGGGACCCTAACTCTTCCTGGGGCTGGGTCACTCCCTTCTCCCTCACCCTTTAGAGTCTTCTCCAGCTCCAGACCTTCACAGGCTTAGCCTTTCTTTTTTTTTTTTTTTTTTAAAGATTTTATTTATTTATTTGAGAGAGAGAGAAAGCATGAGGGGGGGAGGGTCAGAGGGAGAAGCAGACCCCCTGCTGAGCAAGGAGCCCGATGCGGGACTCGATTCCGGGACTCCAGGATCATGACCTGAGCCGAAGGCAGTCGCCCAACCAACTGAGCCACCCAGGCGCCCAGGCTTAGCCTTTCGAGTGAGGATCAGCCAACTGTTCTGTAAAGGACCAGCTTTGCTGGCCATGGTCTCTGGCACACCTATTCAGCTCTGCCATTGTCATGTGAAAGCAGCCACAGACAATTGGTAAATAGATGAGTTTGGGTGTTCCAATAAACCTTTTTTCTGGACACTGAAATTTGAAACTTTCATGTGTCACGAAATACTAGTTGTTCATTTCTTCCAAGCATTTAAAAATTTAAAACCATTTAAAAACCATTTCCAACCATTTAAAAACCATTCTTAGCTTGTGTGTGGTAGACTGCAGTTCGCTGACCCCTGCTTTAGAAAACCGAAGCTGTTTGTCTTTCCTCAGGGGCAGTGGATGCCCGGATGGCCAGGAGAAGATATAAACAATTCCTCAGTTTTGGGTTTGGTTTGTTTTTGTCTTGTTTTGTTTTTTAAGATTTTTTTTTTTTTAAAGCTTTATTTATTTGAGAGACAGAGAGCACGTGTGCGTGTGCACAATTGGGCAAACGCACACGAGAGTGGGGGGAGGAGCAGAGGGAGAGGGAGAGAAACCGACTCCCCACTGATCGCGGAGCCCGATGTGGGGCTCGATCCCATGACCCTGAGGTCATGACCTGAGCTGAAATCAAGAGTCAGATGCTCAACCGACTGAGCCACCGAGGCGCTCCTAAGATTTTATTTTTAAGTAATCTCTACACCCAGTGTGGGACTTGAACCCACAACCCCGAGATCAAGAGTCACACATTCTACCAACTGAGCCAGCCAGCCCCCCAGTTTTTGTTTTTGAACATAATTTCAAATCACGCTTTGCATGCTGGTCCCGGCCTCCTCTCTACTTCAGCTCCTCCTTCCTTCAGGGACCCTTGGGCTGCTCTAGCACATCATGTCTGGTCAGGATGCTGAGTCGGTGGTCCTCCAACTCTGATGTATAGCAGAATCACCTGGAGAACCAATAAAGAATACAGAGCATTTGATCAATTTCCCCGAGTAATTCTGATGCTCTCCCGATTTTGAGACACCCCCTGGCATCAGTATGTGGTTTCATACCGTCCTGCTTTTAAACCAGCTATTTGCTTTGCCAGGAATGGTTTATCTCCATCCTTCCTCTGGTCTACATTACCTACTCTTATCTTGTAAAAACATGTCAACTGGTAGTGCCTCAGACTCCCTGACCCCTATCTTATTTTGAGCTCCGAAAGCAAGCTGCATATAACTTTTTGATGGCACAATTACCAGACCTTATTTTGATTGAATGTATAGTTGCTTATCTTCCCAACCAGTATGTAAGCTTCTAGACCGGACCTGGTCTCCTTTGATCTTTTCTTTCTTTCTTTCTTTCTTTTTTTATCTTTTATTTCTAACCTTGTATCATACCAATCATAACATAGATTCAATAACAGATGGTGGGATGAATGAATGAATGAATACACTGAGAGAATGGAGGGCAAGTGATAAGGAATGGGCAGGAGATGAAAGGCGTGAATAAATAGAGATTTCCAGTATTTCGGTCTCGTTCCCCAGCTTTTACTGTGAGCAGTGATCTATCTGGGCTTATTTTGCTTCCTCTCAGTGTCTGGGGTCCTCTTGTCAGTTCACACTCATTGAATGACCTGGACCAGTGGTTCTCAAACTGCGGTCCCTGAACGAGTTTCTTCAGCCTCACCTGTTAAAAATGCACCTTTGGCAGCTGCACCCCAGCTTCCCTGAGTCAGAAACTCCATCAGTGTTTTATAGCAAGTCCTCCAAGTGATTCTGATGAGGCTCCACGTTTAAGGACTATCATGTTTAGATCACTGGTTCTCAAACTTGGCTGCCCATTGAAACCATCTAGAGAGCTTTAAAAACTACTGATGCCTGTGTCTCCGTCCCCAGTCCAGTGTTGTGTTGATAAGTGTTTAACAGTCGACTCCCCGGAAGATGAAGAGCCCTGATTTATAGTGTGTGCCCATTTCTGTGGTATAAATACTCCCACCGTGGCCACTTTCAGGCTAGTGACATTAACATCGCCGAGCACGGAGTTGGGAAGACATGTGCATATTGGCTCTCAGGAGCTGCTAGGAGCAAGCTGGCTTCAGCACACATTGGTTCCATCCTCAGAGCTCCAGCTTAATCAATTCAGGTTGTGACCTGGGCATCAGGATGTTTTTAGAAATGCCCCAGGTGATTCCAATGTGAAGCACAGTTTGCGCTCCACAGCAGTAGAGTACGTGTGAAATAAATTAGTGGAACAAATTCCTATCAGCCAGTCATGGGCAAAATACTTCCTGCTTTTTCGATTTCATCCTTTCCATACCATGACAGAAGCAAGTTCTGTAGGGAAGCCACTGATCTTCAAGCCAAGAACAAAAACTGTGTAAAAATGTTATGTATTTCTCCGAATTTTCTTCTCAAAAAATGTTTGTGTAAATATAAGACTAAGTGTGATGTTAAAAATCTGTATAATTACAATCAGATTTAGCTTACATTCAGTAATTTAAATCAAAATTTTTTGGTCATCAAATATTATATTTTAGACAAGGGAATTTTTTCCTCACTATACAAGTGTATTTTAAGATCGTGATTGATGTTGTGTATGTTTTAAAATCGGTTTCAGAGGCGCCTGGGTAATGCAGTCAGTTAAGCGTCGACTCTTGGTTTTGGCTCAGGTCGTGTTCTCAGGGTCGTGAGAGTGAGCCCCGAGTTGGGCTCCATGAGGAGTCTTCTTGGGTTTCTCTCTCCCTTTCCCTCTGCTCTTCCTCCCCCATGCTCGCACGTGCGCACTCTCTCATAAATAAATAAATCTTGAAAAAATAATAAATAAAATAAAGTCAGTTTCAAATATTCTAAACTTAAGGAAAACAGCAATGTTTTGTATTCTAAACATTAGAATAAACTACAATATACAGTTTGACTAAGAGGCACAGGGAAGATAAAGACATGTGGCATTTTGAAAAAGATGTAAAAAAGATAAACCGTAAGGTGATTTTCTTTTATGTGGCTTGTCATAGTCATGTTTGAAAAATGCAATTTCTCAGATCCTCTGGAAGAAAAATGGCTTAATAAGAGCAACAAATATATAATTGATTAAAATAAAGATGAATAATTTATTCTAGTGTGACATTTGGTTTTCTGTGGATGAATAAAAATAAAAAGCCACTATGCATGGGTTACTCTTCATATACTTAGATGAAATCACCACTAATGGAAAGATGCTATTAATTAATGTCCATTAAATACAAATAAATCTGGAAACCTCACCTACTGGATTATAGGCGATAGTGATTAACTGGATCTTAAACCAATTATTCATTCCAAAATACTCATATAGTATGGGAGCAAGGAAGGTGGATGTGGTTTTCATGAAACAAGGTTGACCAAGAGTGGATGATTATTGAATCAGAGTGATAGTCACATGGAGAGTCATTAAATTATTCTCCACTTTTATGTATGTTTGAAATTTTCCATGATAAAAGTTTTAAAATATTCATTTCAGTTTTATTGTTTATATCTGGTGTGCTAGGCAGAGTGGAAAATATAGAAGGAGCAAGAGACAATAAAGATACATTCTAACTCACTGGCCTGGCGGTCCATATTCATACATTTTTCAGATGTTTGAAGGTTACCGCTTATATATGCAAACTTTGAAAAGCAATTTTAGTAGAATTTTCTCCAAAATGTTACTGCCTGCCCGGTGTTCTTAAACTTGGAATACTAAATATATTTCTACCTTGTCTTGATAACCCAGGTCCATTCTCACTTCAGACAGTGTGTCCGGTGCTATCAATGGTGATTGCCTTGACGGTCAGTCAAACACCAAGCATTTACTGAGCGCTGAAGATGGGTTAGGAACTGGGGCTGTACCATTGAATAAAGGAGCCAAGAATCCCGCCCTCGTGGCACTTATATTCTACTGGCTGTTGGGATGTTTAGGTGGGGTTAGGTGAGAACTTTTGAGTAAGAAGATACACCAAATAGCTCAGAGTCCTGTATTTCTTCTGGCTCTTTTGTCTGTTATTTGTAGTTAATTTCTTTTTTTTTTTTAAAGATTTTATTTATTTATTTGAGAGAGAGAGAATGAGAGAGAGCACATGAGAAGGGGGAGGGTCAGAGGGAGAAACAGACTCCCTGCAGAGCAGGGAGCCCGATGCGGGACTCGATCCCGGGACTCCAGGATCATGACCTGAGCCGAAGGCAGTCGCCTAACCGACTGAGCCACCCAGGCGCCCTGTAGTTAATTTCATTCATCTCATTTCTGAGTTGTTGCTTTTGTTACCTCTCAGCCTACCACGATTTTTTCTTTCTTTTAGTTAGTTGATTTAGACTTTCTTTCTTCTTTTTTTTTTAAGATTTTATTTAATTTGACAGAGAGAGACACAGCGAGAGCAGGAACACAAGCAGAGGGGAGTGGGAGAGGGAGAAACAGGCTTCCTGCCGAGCAGGGAGCCCGATGCGGGGCAGATTTAGACTTTCTTGCCTAGTATTTGGGTCCTTGCTACTGTAATCTGCATGATATGATCACTAGATTTGTTATAAACGTGAAAGAAAAATAAGACACACTAGGCTTTGAGTAAATTCCTGAGTTGTGGGTGAGTGGCTCTTGCTGTCTTCTCCACCCCCGTCCCCCAATTATTTTTGTGTTTCTAGATAGCTGAGGTCCTTAGATGTGTGAGTCATTCATTTGGCATTTAATAAATAGTTACTAAGGGGGCGCCTGGGTGGCTCAGTCGGTTAAGCGACTGCCTTCGGCTCAGGTCATGATCCCGGAGTCCCGGGATCGAGTCCCACATCGGGCTCCCTGCTCGGCGGGGAGTCTGCTTCTCCCTCTAACCCTACCCCCTCTTGCGCTCTCTCTCTCACTCTCTCTCTCTCTCAAATAAATAAATAAAATCTTTAAAAATAAATAAATAGTTACTAAGCACATACTATGTGCCAAATACTATTCCAGGACCTAGAGGATATAGGATATAAAACGTGCATATGATGTATGCTCTGACAGCTAGGAGAAAGTACAAGAGTTTGTAATATTCTGTGCTAGACAGAGAAGCATTTGCAAAGGCACCTCACCAGGCGGGGGGTGGGGGGTTTAGGGAAGGGTGTGGAATCTGGAAGGGGATGAGGGGCGTTTCATCGTGAACTTGTAACATTTGACATGCTTCTGAGATGTACAAGTGGAAACATCCTGGAGATAGCTGGCTTTCCTCTTGTCTCTCATTGCATAACAAACCACCCTAAAACTTAATGGCTTAAAATAACAACAGTGTATTATTTCTCACAATTCATTGGGTTTTCGGGACAGTTCCACTGCTGGTTTTGCTTGAGCTCGCTCATATGGCTGCATTCATCCGGGACGACAGCTAGGCTGGAAGGTCCAATAGAGCCTCACACGCTTGTTTGGCAGTGGCTGGGGTAGCTCGCTTGGCTGGGGTAGCTCGGTTCTTCTCCATGTGGTCTCTGATCCTGTAGGACACCAGATCGGCTTTCTTCCTTTCATGGTCTCTGAGCAGCATTCCAAGGCTGTGGAAGCAAAAGTGACCAGGCTTCGTTAGGCCCAGCTTTGGGAGGCACATAACTGATTTCAGCTACAAGCAATTTTCAAGACCAGCCCAGCTTTGAGGGATTGGGAAACAGACTCATTTTCTTATAGGGAGGAGCACAAAGGCACCTTGCAAAGGGTCTTTGCACACAGGACGGGAAGAAGTCATGGCCACATTTTATAATCTATTGCAGTCGGAGAGATGCTTCTGAAGCTCAAGTGATTCGGATGGAAGATAGAGATTTGGAAGTTATCGATGTACAAATTAAAGGCTTCTAAATCCTGGCTGCACATCAGATTCCCCTGTGGAACAGGGTGGTTTTCCATATGCTCCACATGCAATAATGGTGATTCTTTTTTTTAAGTAGACTCCCGCTTTGCATGGAGCCCAACATGGGGCTTGAACTCATGACCCTGAGATCAAGACCTGAGCTGAAATCAAGAGGCAAAGGCTTCACCAGCTGAGCCACCCAGGAGCCCCAATAATGGCGATTGTTATGCAAGAAAGAGATGTCCCCCTGGGGACTCAGTAGTAGAGCATGCGGCTTTTGATTTCAGGTCAGTCCTGAGTTCAAGCCTCACATTGGGCATAGAGCTTACTTTAAAAAAAGAGAGAGAGAGATGCCCCAAAATGTTGGGTGGGAGAACACAGGACTTCACAGAAAAAAATAACTTACTAGATACCAACAAGTAAAGAATCCAGTCTTACTTCCTGTGGTGATTCTATGGAAACTAGGTTAACAAATTGGCTTTCATCCCTAGTCTTAACCACAACGCTCATTGCCCACATGAGGATTTATTGTGTTCAATAAAGAATCTGTAATAAAATTAAAACTTCATGAATTCCTAAATAGCTTCTTTAGTGTTCTAAAACAAAAAGTGGTGTATTTGTTTCTTTCCCAGAATTCATTCAGACGTGAGCTGGGTTCAGAGCCCTCACTTGCCATTAACTATCGTGGACATCACCCTGCTTAGTCATCTGTTGCTATTGGATACCAGAGAGATGAGGGAATTCTCTTGAGGTAGTTATAGGACAGTCCAGAAGAGCCCTGAACAAGAAAATGTTGCTTAGAGGAAATGGAACTTTGCTATTTCTTAGTGTTCTTAACGCCCTAGTGCTGTCCTGTCCACCACTAGCCACTAGCCGCATGTGTGTATTCATATTAATTTTAAATTCATTACGTTACATAAAATGAAAAATTGAGTTCCTCATTTGTACCAGCCATACTTCTTTTTCTTTTTTTCTTTTTTAAGTAGGCTCCACACCCAATGTGGGGTTTGAACTCACAACCCTGAGATTGAGTCGCATGCTCCAGGGGTGCCTGGGGGGCGCAGTCAGTTAAGGCGCCTGACTCTTGGTTTCGGCTCAGGTCGTGGTCTCTGGGTTATGAGATTGATCTCTGTGGGGCCCTGTGTTCAGCACAGAGTCTGCTTAGAACTTTCTTTCCCTCTACCTCTGACCTCCCCTCCCCTGCTTTCTCTCTCTCTAAAATAAATAAATAATTTTTTTTTTTTTTAAAGTCACATGCTCCACTGACTGAGCCAGTCATGTTTCAGGTGCTCAATAGCTACATGTGACCAGTGGGTACCATTTTGGACAGTGCAGATGTACATTTTCCATCAATGTGGAAAGTTCTATTGGAAAGCACCTTTCTGACATGTCTTGTCCAATTAAGAATAAAACAGGTGGGGCATTTGGGTGGCTCAGTCAGTTAAGCGTCTGCCTTCAGCTCAGGTCATGATCTTGGGGTCCTGGAATCGAGCCCCAAGTGGGGCTCCCTGCTCAGCAGAGAGTCTGCTTCTCCCTTTCTCTCTCCCTCTGCCTCTCCCCCTGCTCGTGCTCACTCTCTTTCTCTCTCTCAAATAAATAAATAAAATCTTTTAAAAAAAAGAATAAAACAGGTAATGCCAGTGTTAGATCTCCATGATGTGGATTAAAATTAAGGGTAAAGGGTAATTTCCTATGTGATCTAAAATACCCATTGCGATGCATTATGGATCAATTAAAATAGATTTTAGGTGGAGGCTGGGGATCGAGAATAAAATATGATTATATTCAAGACCATTTGTGAATAAAAAGAGTTTAGATATAGGTTACATACCGATGGACTTAGAGAAAACCTAACCAAGCTGGAATGAGGGGCCCAAACTAACAAAATAAAATCTAACAAGGCTAAATGTAAATGCTTATATTGTTAACTTAAATCAGGGTTTGACAAACTTTTTCTGTAAAGAGCCAGCTAATAAATATTTTTGACTTTGCAGGCCAGCCAGTTTCTGTTGTAACTACTCAACTCTGACACTGTAGCATGAATGCAGCCATAGAAAGTATGTAAAAAATTGTACGGGGCTATGTTCCAATAAAACTTTATCTACCAAGAATGGTGGTGGGCTGGACTTGGTTTGCTGGCTATAGTTTATTGACCCTTGCACTTGGTCAGTTGTTCAGGTGCAAAATGAGGAAGTTCGGCCTAACAGCTATTCACCTGACAGTGTCCTGGCGGTCTTTGGTTGGCTGGGGGCTTGACTTGAGCCAGTTGCCTTAGGGAATGCCATTTAAGTCTATGTTAAGAGACACGTTCCATCCAAAGTCAGGGAATGAAGAATTCTATTGTAGTTTACAATAGGAGTTTACAGTCAGTTTGGATATTGATAATCTGTATGTTGCATGGGATGTTCAAGGATTTGGAAAGTGAATAAGAGGAGAATGGAAGGAACTGGGGTCTAACTTAACGATGGTGAATTATTGCCAGATGTGAGTATAGCTGTCCTCAAGTATTTGAAGTCCGGCCACATGGCAGGAGGTGTGATTTATCTGAATAATTCTAGAGATTAGAAATAGAACCAATAGGTACAAGTTTATAAAAGGAGAACTTTAAGAATATTATAGTTGTTTCGGGGGCACCTGGCTGGCTCAGTCAGTAGGTTGTGGGTTCAAGCCCCACGTTGGGTGTGGAGCCTACTTAAAATGAATGAATGAATGAATAAATGAATGACTATTATAGTTTTTTCAAAATGGGCTACCTTACAAAGTAGTTTTCCACATTTGTTCTATTTTTTTTTTTAAAGATTTTATTTATTTATTTGAGAGAGAGAGAATGAGAGAAACAGAGAGCACATGAGAGGGGGGAGGGTCAGAGGGAGAAGCAGACTCCCCGCCGTGCAGGGAGCCCGATGCGGGACTCGATCCCGGGACTCCAGGATCATGACCTGAGCCGAAGGCAGTCGCTTAACCAACTGAGCCACCCAGGCGCCCCGAAGAATTTGTTCTAAAAATGGGTGGAAGGTTATAAAGATAATCATCTAAATTGTTGTGCTACTATCAGATTAGAACTAAATCGCATGTAGAGACATCTCAACCCTAAGTAGCTTAAGGAAAAAAGAAAATCTAGGGGCGCCTGGGTGGCTCAGTCCGTTAAGTGTCCCGCTCTTGGTTTCAGCTCTGGTCATGATCTCAGGGTTGTGGGATCAGGCTCCGTGCTCAGCGTGAAGTTTGCTTGTCCCTCTCCCTCTGCTCTTCCCCCTGCTTGCGTGCTCTCTCTCTCAAATAAATAAATAAAATCTTAACCAAAAAAAAGAAAGAAAGAAAATCTATTGGCTTACACAACTAAAAGGACCCAGGATAGGTCTGACTTCCGATATGGCTGCGTCCAGAGGTCTTACCGAAGTCTTTAGGTCAGGCTGGCTACATAATTAGTGGGGCCAAATACAAAATAAAAATGCAGGGTCCCTTGGTCAAAAAACAAGAATATCGAAATGGTGACAGCATAGCATTAAGTCAAGGGAGGGGCCCTTCCAAACGGAAGGCTCTGTGAAACTTCACAGGCTGCGGGCCCATGAGGCCGGCCCCGTCTCTCCATCTTTGCCTCTCGCCTCTAGTTTTCTCTAGATTAGTCCCATTTTTCAGCAGCCTTTGTTCACTGGCAGCTCAAGGCTTGTATTTTTTTTTTTTTTTTAGCTGCAGAAGAATGGTACTAGCAGCAGATACCAGATAATTTCAAATAAACTTTTCTTACCTCTGATTTCGAACACACGGTGGTGCTCCCTTTGGCCAGGACCGGGTGACCTGTTTACCCCCAAATCCGAGAGCAGAGTCAGCACTACTCAAACCATAAGGACCACGAGAGAGAGGGATAGTTCCAAAATGAAAAACACGGAGGAGTTACTTGAAGAAGGGGTAATGCATGCAGAGTAGTCCAATAAGAAATGTCTACTCTGTTCAGCGAACAACCATGAGTGATAATGAGGTGACCACTCAGAGTAAGAGAAAGTCTTAATTTGGAAATCTTGCCAATAACTGAACAGATTCCCTTCACTCTAAAGAGTTGGCTCAATTTTAAAATTCAGTTTTCTCAGGTATGCAAGCAAGATTTTTCCTGTCTCATGTATATTCAGTATAACATTTGTATTCTTAGCCTTATTCTTACTTAAAAAAACTATCTGTCAAGATTTTGAGATCCAACACTTATTGCCCTGCCTTGAAATTATTTTAATCAAAGAAGAATATTCCCTGGAACCCTATTATATTTCCCAGGCCCATCTTTCATTTACGACTTTGTTCAGTTTCTTAGGAGAGGAAATATATATCTATGTTAGTCAATATTTTCTGTACTGGTCAGTCCTGCTGCTGAGTCAGTACATTGTTTAATAAGCTCTGCTCAAAACTTGGCATTTTTGGTGAAATCACGAGTCTGATGCCTGAAAAGGTGAAGAGAACCAGGTAGCACGAGGAGCATGGAGCGTTGTCATTGTAATGGATCCACCCACCACACGTGCAAATCAGCTCAGCCAGAACATCCCTTCTAATCCAGTGGTATCTGACCTTATTTTTCTTGTCAAATTTGACACCTTGGGGCATCTGACTTAACTAACCATTATATTTTGGTCAGTTTATCAGGGGAGGCGGGGGATAGTTGGTTACACTCTGCCCCGGCCATAGCTCCGTGCAGCTCATGGAGAACCCTTTTCTGAAGTCAGCTGCACCGAGGCAGAAGTTAAACACAGGGTCTCTGCTGCTGGACTTCTGGGGTGAAGAGAACCAGGTAGCACGAGGAGCTTTCTAAATGGACTTCCCTGAACTAAGTTAGAAATTAAAGTTGGGTTGAGGTGCCTGTTTTGGGCTCATTAAGTCTTGTAGTGTTTTCTCCGAAATGGCAGGTCTCCCGGGACAAATCAAGGAAATGTTATCTGTAAATTCCCTGAAAATCAGAAGGGCACCATTTTCTGATAATCTTTAATTATTCTTCACTAGGACTGCATATTGAAAATGGAGCACATCACCTGGGTAGATAAAGGAGACACGTGAAAGGAAAAAAAGATGGAAAGAAACGTTCATGTGTGAATTCACTCACAAAGCAGTCTGTGGCACAGTTGGGTTTTTTTTAAAAGTCCCAGGCTACTTTCGTATCTTTGCTAACAGAACTACACCAATTTAAAACATACCACAGCCTTAGGAAACAGGAATAAAAATCCTGAACATCAAACAAATGCACATTTGGAAGCAGGCTTTTGAAAAATAGTTGCCTGACTAGACCTACAGAGATGGCCCTGAGTGTCCCATGCATTCCTACACTGCGTAGGACGCCATCACTGAGTTTGATTCCAAAGTTCAAGTCATTGTCTCCAGGGGCTGCTCACATGCCGAAAGGGATAAATACCCCCACTACATGCTCGGCCTTGAAACAAATTGTAATGAAAACCATCACCCGTAGCTACAAAAAAATTAAAATAAGAGTTCTGCCAACCCATTTTCCCTCTGTAAGCCATCAAGGGTGCTAACATCGCACATTTCCCCCAGTAAATGCTCACGTAAAAACTAAGGTTTGTGTTATATAAGGATGTCTCATGGCAAATGGGTGAGGCAACACGCAATTCCTCAGCTCCTACTTCAAAGGACTCATTCAAGTTTTAGGTAAAGGATGGGCATAGTCCCCATGGAAGCGGTTATTGACCATGGATGAGCAAAGGACTCCCGTGTGGAGATTTGTTTTTTAAGATTTTATTTATTTGTTTGATACAGAGAGAGATATCGAGAGAGAGAGCATAAGCAGGGGGAGTGGCAGGCAGAGGGAGAGGGAGAAGCAGACTCCCCGCTGAACAAGGAGCCCGATGCGGGGCTTGATCCCAGGACCCCGGGATCATGACCCTAGCTAAAGGCAGACGCCTAACCAACTGAGCCACCCAGGCTCAGTGTGGAGATTTTATAGAGGATAGGTGCCCAGGCGTCACCCGACACCCACCAAATCAGAATTCTGGGGATGGTGTTCTGAAATGGGTACAAAATCAACCCCCCACAAGTGAATCTCATTAAGAATTAGTGGAGCAAGATGAAACCAAGAACCGTCTCTTGCACCATTAGACCTCATGCCAGGGCTGACTCTTGCAACAGTCCTTCCACACCTGTAATCACCCATCCTCCCCACCCCCATCTTTTTTTCCCCCTTGGCTCACTCCCTCTCACAATTCCTGGAATGGAAAATACCTCAAAGGGGCAACCTGTCACTGATTCATTTTTAAAATGTCATTGCAGGGGTGCCTGGGTGGCTCAGTTGGTTGAGTGTCCCACTCTTGATTTCAGCTCAGGTCATGATCTCAGGATCATCAGATCGAGCCCTGCTTCAGGCTCCATGCTCAGCGAGGAGTCCGCTTCACTCCCTCTCCCTCTGCCCTCCTCCCGCCCAACTCCTATGTGTGCATGCTCTCTCTCTCTCTCTCAAAGAAACAAATCTTTTTTAAAAAAATTAAAAAAAATAAAATGTCATTGCAAATGTAAGCAATTCTGGCCTCCATAAGTAACAAAGGGGAAAAATGGAGTGCTAATGGTGGGGATAGTTTAAGGAACTCAGTTTATTCCCAGGGGCTCCATTTATCAAATCCCACTGTAACTTTATTGCATATTCACCAGAAATCATTACATTTTGGTAGTTTTTGAATTACATTACCCCTGGTCATAAAATTCCCTCTAATAAGAAATCACAGCTGTCAAGTCCAGTCTGATTAAAAGGAATGACAGATGATCTGCAGTGTTGCAGATGATGTTTTTGGCTGCCCATTACTTCACATTTGAAAGATGATTAACTGATTAGAAAAGGAAACCCATAGGTACAATTACAGGGCCCCACACCATAAATAATTTTAAAGGCGAGTAATCTGTATTTTTCGTGTCTTTTATTGTTTGCATACAGTTCCTTGCATTGCCTCTACCCCAAGGCATTTCAACTCTGTACTTCATGTAAAACATCTGTTAAAAATCTCACCAGCGGGGTGCCTGGGTGGCTCAGATGGTTAAGCCTCTGCCTTCAGCTCAGGTCATGATCCCAGGGTCCTGGGATCCAGTCCCACATCCGGCTCCCTGCTCAGCGGAGAGCCTGCTTCTCCCTCTCCCTCTGCACCTCCCCCTGCTCATGCTCTCTCTCTCTCTCTCTCTCTATCTCTCTGTCTCAAATGAGTAAGTAAAAAAAAAAAATCTTAAAAAAAAAATCTCACCAGCAATGCACACCATGATCTTAAGACTAGAATTAGAGTCCTCCCTGCTAATACCTAGAATGCCTGTGTCTCGTGAAGCATGGCATTCTCTTCAAACAAGAAAGCAGGGGTAGTCTGTTCTTCCTTCCTACTGTCATACTTTTATAGTACTTGCGAGTGGCTGGGATCTTTGGTTTTAAAAAAGGGCTCCATATAATAATTATTATTTTTTAAATGGAATCTCCCAGGGCCTCCTGGCTGGCTTAGTCGGTACAGCATGTGACTCTTGATCTTGGGGTTGTAAGTTGGAACCCCACGTTGGGTGTAGAGATTACTTAAAACTAGCAATCTTTAAATGGAATCTCCCAAAGTGCTTGTTGGTGCTGTTTTCTATTTTACTTACTGTATGTCATATGAAATATGACAGTATCCCAAAGAAAGGACTTAAATAATTTTTGGTGATGACAGCCATAGTATATTTTGATACCTTGCCTATTCAAAATTGGTAACAGCGACTTCCTAACAGCAAAATACTAAAGAAAGCCGAGGCTCAAATGTGTCTTTGGTATGTGACATGATGATAGAGAATTTCATCAAGAGGAAAATAAATAATAATGTATCTGTTCATAGAATGAAAACTGGGCTGTGAATTCTCTCTTTAAGATTTTTTATTTATTTATTAGAGAGAGAGCGAGCAAGCACGAGGGGGGACAGGGGAAAGGGAGAAGCAGACTCCCCACTGAGCCGGGAGCCTGACGTGGAGCTTAATGCCAGGGCCTGAGCCGAAGGCAGATGTTTAACTGATTGAGTCACCCAAGCACCCCTGGGCCATGAATTCTGGGAAGGAAATAAAACTATGTTATAAATGTCTTTTTATATGGAATTTTCCCACTCTCTGTACTTGCACCATTGCACAGTATCTTTTTTCTCCAACAATATCTTTTTCTCCAACTATTTTTTGGGAGAAAACTGTATCCACAAATGTGTCAATACGTCTTCATATTTTCCCTGTAATCTTTCATGTGTATCTCCTCAAAGACCATGCACAGCAGCGAGTATAGGGAGCTAAATTAAGGAGTTTCTGTGAGGGGCATCTAGAAAATCTGAATACATCTTACCTGTATATGAAAATGCAGCATAATTTTCTCTCCTCTGATTATTGAAAGAAGATAATAGAGTGGAAAAGGTGGCAGTTATGTAAGTAAATAGGATTTTTGGAGAAACTATTTTGGAAGACACTGGCCACCTGATAATAAACAAGAGGTATACCCAGGTCCTTATGCCTTGAATGCACTTGCCCATGTGCCACCATTCCTATTTGTCCTTCTCAACCAGATTCCATTGTTTTTGATGAGGCTTCCCCTACTCCTTCCTATCCCTTCATAAATTTTTTACATTATCAACTGTATCACGTTGTATTTTAGTTGTCTCCAAGTCAGTCTTCTCTAAGCAAGTGGATGAAATTTACTTTGGCTTCCACAAAAAAACCAAAAACCAAAAGTTGGTTCTTTGAAAACATTGATAAAATCAATAAGCCTCTAGCTAGGCTAACTAAGGAAAAAAGAGAGAAGACGCAAATTAGCAATGTCAGAATTGAAAGAGGGCACATCACTGCAGATCCCATGGACATTTAAAAAATAATAAAAGAATAGGGCGCCTGGGTGGCTCAGTTGGTTAAGCGACTGCTTTCGGCTCAGGTCATGATCCTGGAGTCCCGGGATCGAGTCCCGCATCGGGCTCCCTGCTCAGCGGGGAGTCTGCTTCTCCCTCTGACCCTCACCCCTCTCATGTGCTCTCTCTCTCTCATTCTCTCTGTCTCAAATAAATAAATAAAATCTTTAAAAAAATTAAATTAAAAAAAAGATTAAAAATAATAAAAAAATATTATGAAAACCTCTGTGCTTACAGATATGAAATGGACCAATTCCTTGAAGGACACAACCTGCCAAATCTCACACAAGAAGAAATAATCTGAATAGGCCTATAACTATTTTTTTATATTTTTATTTATTTATTTATTTATTTATTTATTTATTTATTTATTTGAGAGAGCGAACGAGAGAGCATGAGCACGCATGAGCACGCATGCTTGAGTCGGGGAGGGGCAGAGGGAGAGAGAAGATCTCAAGCAGACTCCAAACTGAGCATGGAGCCAGACGTGGGGCTTGATCTCATGACCTTGAGATCATGACCTGAGCCAAAATCAAGAGTCGGATGCTTAACCGACTGAGCCACCCTGTGCCCCTGAATAGGCCTATAACTATTAAAGACATTGAATCAATAATTAATAACCTTCCTAAATAGGAAGCACCAGGTCCAGATGAATGGTGAGTTCTACTACCAAACATTTAAGGAAGAAATGATACCAATTCTCTACAATCTCTTCCAGAAGATAGAAGCAGAGGGAATACTTCCTGTTTCTGAGGCCAACATTACCCTAATATAAAAATCAGAACAGAAAAAAAAACAACAAAAAACCCCCCACAAAAACAAACAAAAAAACAGACAAAGACATTATAAGAAAACTATAGGCCAGTAACTCTCATGAACACAGATGCAAAAATCCTCAACAAAATATCAGCAAATTGAAACTAACAATGTATAAAAAGAATTATATACCATGACCAAGTGGGATTTATCCCAGGTAAGCAAGGCTGCGTCAGTGTTTGAAAATCAGTGTAATCAATCACATCAATAGGCTAAAAAAGAAAAATCACATGATTATTTCAATAGATTGAGAAGAAGCATTTAACAAAAACCAATACCCATTTATACGGGAACTCTCCATACCTTCCGTTCAATTTTGCTGTGAACTGAAAACTACTCTAAAAACTAAAGGTTATTGGAGTGCCTGGGTGGCTCAGTGGGATTGAGAATCGCATCTCAGTGGGGAGTCTGCTTGGAGACTTTTTCCCTCTGTCCCTTCTGTGAGTCAGGCACGCGTGGGCAGTGCTTGCTCTCTCTTCCTCTCTGTCTCTCAAATAAATAAATAAATGTTAAAAAAAAAAATTAAGGGGCGCCTGGGTGGCTCAGTCGGTTAAGCGGCTGCCTTCGGCTCAGGTCATGATCCCTGGGGGTCCTGGGATCGAGCCCCACATCGGGCTCCCTGCTCAGTGGGGAGTCTGCTTCTCCCTCTCTCTCTGCCTGCCTCTCTGCCTACTTGTGCTTTCTCTCTGTCAAATAAATAAAATCTTTAAAAAAAAAAAATTAAGCCACGTCTTATTTAAAAAGTAAAAAAAATTAAAAATAAAGGCTATTAAAAATCCATTAAATCACCACTTGCTTATGAATCAACTCTTTCTTTGTTAGAGAGCTTTCCCCTCAAGGCATTATGCGTCTCCTTTGGGTTTGGTTTGAATGAGCTGTCTCTTCTCTGCTGGTTGAATCAACTTTATCACATTTTGAAACACAACCAAAATTTCTGGGCACATTCTTCCAACTGGAGCTCAGAGCCCTGTGGTGGCACTGCAGCGACTGGCCTCCACGCCCCTGGAGACCATGTGGCCTGGACATCCACGATGATTTAATTAAGCTGCCTTTGTTATTTCTGCGGTGGTACAGAGGGGAGGCAGTATTCTTCAGGTACCGACAGGCGTTTTGCAGCTCTGCGCTTAGCAAGCTCTTGGTGTAGGTGGCTGATAAGTGGGGAGCGTGTACAAAGTTGGCAGCAGCACTGCACCCCAAAGCAGGGTCTGATGTGGTGGGAGGAAGGGTATTGTGAATTTTGCACGATCGCTTCTCCTTCACTTGTCAGTCAAGCATGACAGACGATGATCCGCCTTGTCATCTGTTTCCCCTCCCTCTAAAGAGGACCATTTGGGTGCATCTGCAGTAAGTGTTTCCAAGTTGAACTAGGCGTGTGCCAAATGTTGAACGGTGATTCCCAAACTTCAGCGTCCATCCGAATCACCCGGAGTGCTTCTTACAATTGGATCCTGGGCCCATCCCCAGAGCGTCTGATTCATTAGGTCTGGGGTTAGGCCTGAGAATTTGCATTTTTAACAAGTTTCCACACGATGCCGATGCTGCTGGTCTAGGGACTACACCTTAAGAACTTCTTCTCCATGGGGCACCTGGCTGGCTCAGTCGGAGGAGCGTGCGCCTCTTGATCTCGGGGTTGTGGGTTCGAGCCCCATGTTGGGTGTAGAAATTACTTAAAAAAATAAAATCTAAAAAAACCCCAAAAAACTTCTGCTCTAGAAGAGGGTTCACCTTCTTCTGAGGAAGAACTCAGTAGAAGGTGTTAAGACACCATAAAGTAGCATATATGTTTATCTGACTTTTTATTAATGGAGACAAAGCTCAGAACATTTTGTCTTGAAAGAAAATATAATGAGTGTTCCAGATTTAAAAAATAGAGTGTGCATCTTCCTTTTAAGGCATTGGCAAAAATGGTACGAAATGAGAACAAAGAGCCAGCAGAAGGTGGAGAGCAATGTCAAATATGACAAATGGGAACTTTTGGTGCCTGGTTCCCAAGTCAGTTCTTAGGTTTTGCACCTATTCGTTTGTCTCTGGATTGCTAGATGGTTTTCTCAATTGTGCTATGGATTCTATGCAACACATGGACTCTATGCAACACATAATAAGCTTCTAGAATAAATCTATTCACTTCAAAAACTTTGTCATTTTCTTTCTTTTTTTTTTTTTAAGATTTTATTTTTAAGTAACCGCTACACCCAATGTAGGGCTCGAACCCGCAACCCCGAGATCAAGAATTGCATGCTCTACCGACTGAGCCAGCCAGGCGCCCCTGTCATTTTCTGAATATGGCTTGATGACCCTCTTGAATTGTTGGTAACTAATCCCTTTTTTTCCTGCAGAATATTATCAAACATTCCTTTAATCTCAAAAATGTCTAGGTGCTGTACATTCAGTTATTGCAACGGACATCCCTGCCTTTAGGGCCCCGGGCCAGTGTGAAATAGCAGGGGAAAGAGTAGTTGCCAGGGGATTTATGCTAACTGGATAATTTGAAAAGTGTTTGAGTCTTTGGTAAAAGGCTGACCAATAGAGGCACGTGAGATCTATATTTCTTTTTTCCATAACCCGGCATGTGGGTGGTATGTTACAGTGTTATAGTGAAAGCAAGTCTCAGATCAGGGTTCGTATAGATGTTAGTGAAATGGCAAAAAAGAAAGGAGAAGAAAAAAAGAACAGATTTGCTACCTATTCCTTGTGAGGTTAGCGACGTCCCCGCACAGTACCTGCCTGAAGAGTCCGCTTGGAAACAGACCTGGTGCCAGGTGTGTGGCCGACCGGGCACCGAGTCCTCCTTGTCCAGTGGGTAGTGGGTGAGGGTGAGGGGTGGGCGCAAGACCAGATGGTCTGGCAGAAATGAGAGTATCGCTCGCACACGGCTGTTCAGCTGCTGGTTTTGCCCACTTCCGATTCTTGTCTCATGCAAGGGCAGTAGGGTCTGCGTCGTCTTCCTGGCTATCGTATTTCTGCAGCACCACCCATTTCTTCGAGAACGAGGTCTGACACCCCTTGGGCTGATGACCGAGCCTCTGGTGTGGATTTAGATAACACGGTTGAAGTGTGGATTCCTGTTTAGGGGCTCTTAAATCTGACCTAATTAGCTTTAGGATATGGGTTAAAATTAACTTAGGTACCCATATACATATCACCTTTTTGTTCCAGTTGTAAAAGAAAGCTAGAAGAGGTGAGGCATACAGTTCTACAGGGGAACCACAGAGAGACTTAAAACAATTCGGGGATGGCTGCCCCAGTACCAAGCGTACATGTTACAGGTGTTGGAGGTAAAGAAAGAAGTCTGGGGACTATTAGTGGTTACTGAAGTATCATTATATAAAATCTGGATGTTCTGTGTATGATTTAAGTTAGTATTTATATGTTATAAAAGCGATCTTTTTTTAAAAGATTTTATTTATTTATTGGAGAGAGAGAGAGAGTGAATGGGAGGAAGAAGGAGAGAGAATCTGAAGCAGACTCCACACTGAGCACAGAGCCCAACGTGGGGTTCGATT
This sequence comes from Mirounga angustirostris, assembly GCF_029215605.1. Lineage (NCBI taxonomy): Eukaryota > Metazoa > Chordata > Mammalia > Carnivora > Phocidae > Mirounga > Mirounga angustirostris. The sequence goes on from NW_026991719.1 coordinate 8,899,452, forward strand.
CCATGACCACGAGACCATGACCTGAGCGGAAACCAAGAGTCGGACACTCAACTGACTGAGCCACTCAGGCGCCCTAAGAAGTAGTCTTAGTGTTTTCTGTTTTGTTTTTTTTTTAACTAAATGCTGCCCCCAGCATGGGGCTCAAACTCACGACCCTGAGTTCAAGAGTCATATGCTCTAGTGACTGAGCCAGCCAGGTGCCCCAATTTTAGTGTTTTTTAATTCCATCTTGAAGACCCAGGATTTTAGATTCTTTAAGGAAAAAAAAAAAAAAAGAGCTAACGAGAGCAAAGCCATGCTGAAAAAGCCGGATGGATCTTTTTCAGAGGGAATACTGTTTCTTTTCACACTTTCCTATTCCGAGCATAGCACTTGGATAGTGCTGATAGCAAGCCCTGCATTTAATCCTTGAAAACAATGACAACATCAAATGAAGTTCCCAATGCTGGCTTTCCCCTTTATCCGAGATCATTTAATTTGCCAAATAATTTGCATGAAAGACTGAGGCTGAAAGGTTAATAGAAGTCATGTTGCCTTTGGCTTAATTCTGTCCTTTCTCTTTATGCCATTTGATGGGAAGCTCCAACTTTTAAATTCAATGTCATGACCACATATATGTGTCTGTGTGTCTATATACATACGAGTGTGTTTGTGAAATACTGTATGGATTTTCTGGTTTTTAAAAAAACACGGACTGGGGCACCTGGGTGGCTCAGTTGGTTAAGCGACTGCCTTCGGCTCAGGTCATGATCCTGGAGTCCCGGGATCGAGTCCCGCATCGGGCTCCCTGCTCGGCGGGGAGTCTGCTTCTCCCTCTGACCCTCCCCCCTCTCATGCTCTCTATCTCATTCTCTCTCAAATAAACAAATAAAATCTTTAAAAAAAAAAAAAAACAAAAAAACCCACGGACTATACAGGCAGGTGAGTCAAAATTAAAATGAACTTGGAGAAGTGATTTATTTATTTCACCTAATTTTAAATTTTATTTTATCTCAAACTCTCAAATTTACTGGCTGGTTGTCTGGGAGTGCACTAATGTATAAATATCAATCCAAATAGTAGGTTATTGGGACAGTGGGATTGTTTTGGGGTCCAAAAGACTACCTGCATGGGGGCACCCGGCTGGCTCAGTCAGTAGAGCATGCGACTCTTGATCCCAGAGTTGTGAGTTCAAGTCCCACTCTGAGCATGGAGCCTACTTAAAAAAAAAAAAGAAGGGCAAAAGACCACCCGCATGTTTGGTAGTTTTCTAGAAGGACTCCTGGGGACTCAGCATAGAATCATGTGTATAGTTTTATTTATTTACTTACTACTGCTCCACAGCAAGGATGCGCATTGGAACCAGGGAGGGGAAGAGGCACAGGCAGGGTCTGGAAAAATCCATGCACAAGCTTCTTTCGCTGTCCCTGAATGAGGTCACACAGAGTGCTCTCTCCCCCAGCAGGACAATGCTCATGCCCTGTATGGTATTTCTGCCTTTTAGGAAAGGCCATCTGAGACTCAGTGCCTAGGGGTTTTAATGGTGTTCGGTCACACCATCACAAGGTCCGGCCACTATTACTGAAATTCAGGATTCCCCCAAGGAAAGCAGGTGTTTCGAGCCCCAGGTGGGCAAAACAACCTGCTAGCATAGGGAACTTTTCTGAAACTGAGATCCCAGAAGCCAGCCAGGGGCCAACCCTGCAAGCTGACCTGCCTTAAGATAACAAACAGCTCAGGCCAACTAGGTTAACCCTTTCCTGCAGAGATGTATACTTGTTAAAAATGCTATATTATCTTTTGTGTAACAATCTATAAATGTATGCTTGTTTGAATAAATGTATCAGACCATCAGCATCTTGAGGGCAGATATCACAGCTTATTTATCCGTATTTCGCTGGCACCCAGCATGACAGATAGACCTGAAGAGAAACATAAAGATTGTTTCTGGAAACATTCTGGAAATGTTCTGGAAACATGAATGAATGCATCAGTGGAAAGTGGGGTTTTAGTTCTGTGTGTAAACTAAAAGTTGGATATTTGTTAGATTATAATTTAACTGTGGGTATAATTTAGAGCCGATAAAATTCGTATTTTCTACACAGAATTCTGGCAGTCTGGCCACAGTAATCTGAATGTGACCTCATTTCTAGATTCTCCAAGCTCTATTTTCTGACTTCCGAGCAGGGTGTGTAGCGCCGGTCACAGACATCACTGAGGGCGAGGATGGGGGTGGTCCTTCTGTGGGTCACAGGGCTGCCTGCTTTGGCCTGGGCCCTGTCGCCCTCACATTCATCCTCCGGTTTTGGTTTTGGACGGAGCAAACGCTTATCACAGGATGAGCTTCCATTTAGGGCACAATATCACAGTAATCACATCAGCGATGAGAAAAGGAAATAGGAGAAGAGGATATGGCCGTTTACCCGCCGCGTCTGGACCAGTGGATGCTCTGGACTGTTTGCAGGAGCCTGAATCAGATTTAGTACAGACTTCTCATCCAGAATCTCTGTTGCTGCAGAAAGAAGCTATGTGTGTGTGTGCGTGTGCACGCACATGTGTGTGTACACACACGTATATTAAAAGGAGCATGGAAATGTGTGGCCACTTAAGGATAGAGTACAGGGGCTCCTGGGTGGCTCCGTCATTAAGCGGCTGCCTTCGGCTCAGGTCATGATCCCAGGGTCCTGGGATCGAGTCCCCGCGGAGCAGGGAGCCTGTTTCTCCCTGTCCCACTCCCCCCTGCTTGTGTTCCCTCTCTTGCTGTGTCTCTCTCTGTCAAATAAGTAAATAAAACCTTAAAAAAAAAAGATAGAGTACAAATAAGCAGACATTTGAATCTGTGTTTCTTTCTTTCCCTTTTTAAGTTTAACTATCTAGGGGCGCCTGGGTGGCTCAGTTGGTTAAGCATCTGCCTTCCGATCAGGTCATGATCTCGGCATCCTGGGATGGAGCCAGCCCTGCCGGGCTCCCTGCTCAGCGGGGAGTGTGCTTCTCCCTCTCCCTCTGCCCCTCCCCTTCACTTGTGCTCACTCTCTCTCTTAAATAAATAAATAAAATCTTTAAAAAAATAAATTATCTAGACTGCAAAGAGAAACACACTTAAAATTGAATTGAATTGTTATGAAAGTTAGGAGCCTCTTTAACTTTCTACGAACTGTCCTTACAGATATGTAAGAAACACTATTATCGAGCCCCATCATGAAATGGAATATTCTAGTGTTAAAAGGTAGACCGAGGCACATTAAAAATAGGTTCAAACTGGGTAGTACCAAACTGGAAGTGATTAGGAACGGTGCTTGACAGAAGCCAGGGGAAAGAATTATATAGAGAAAGTGTGGAAGCAAAGAGAGGAAATTATTATTTTTTTTTTAAGAAAGGAAATTATCGATTGGCTATCGCTTCAAGCCTGGTTGGCTGTTTGTGACTGGTTGTCCTTAGGTACTGATTTCACGATGCAGAGGCTTAGAGTTTGGTTTGTTGACATAGACCACCAGAGCATTAGAGCCACGTCAGCTTAATGGCCTCCTTGTTTCATTTATTTGTTTTTAAAGATTTTATTTATTTATCTGACAGCGAGAGAGGGAACACAAGCAGGGCAAGTGGGAGAGCGAGAAGCAGGCTTCCCGCCGAGCAGGGAGCCCGACGCGGGGCTCAATCCCAGGACCCTGGGATCATGACCCGAGCCGAAGGCAGACGTTTAACCGACTGAGCCACCCAGGCGCCCCCTTGTTTCATTAATTTAACATTAGTTTATCACACATTACAGTTTAACAGAACTTAGCATGTATGTCGCACATGTATCACTTCTTTTCAAATATATATATTTATGTATTTCTTACAGATTCCTCTTGGGGTTTTCTCTGAATGTGAAGAGCATATCTGTACTCCTTTGCTGAAATGGGTCTTGGGAAACAGCAAAATGACCATGAGTGGACTCTGGGTCTTCAGGGGTAACCCCAAGAGAGCTTACTCATGATGTTTTAAGCTTTCATTTCCTCATTCATGAAATGGGGTTATTTAGACCAAACAGAGACTCTTTTACCAACTGCGAAATGCTACCACAAGAGATTACTGCTGTCGGCATAGCGCTAGCAATTAGACATTTGGCACCCCCAGAAATGTGTTCGCTCTTGGTTGTCCGCTGGGTTTCCATTGATCGCTTGCTGTGCAGAACCAGGGAGGCTGGGAGAAGGTGGAAAAGAGAAACGGGCGCATGAGTTGAGTGGAAGCTGAAGTTAGGCGCCGACGAAGGTAAGCTTGCTGATGGCGCTTCTGGGTACTCAAAGACCCTGCTGCACCATCTGGCTGTGAATGTGATTTCCTTGTGCGTGGGTCGAGGGTGATTTTAGTACCTAGAAAAGATTATTTGAGGGCAAGCTTTTGGACTGACTTGGTAAGTTGTATATTCAAGTTATGTATTCAAAATCCGGTGTCTTCCTTTTAAAAAAAAATTTAAATCTAGCAAAATTTCATAGTCACTTTTAGGAAGACTTATAATTAAATTCCTTCATACATTTAAAATGGCATTTATGTATTTCTTTGACATTCTCTCAGGTGTCTAAGAAATCCTTCCAAGTATTTAAATTACTCTTATAATGCTAATGTTTTAAACTTACAGATAAAAGTGTTTGGTTCTCTTAAATGTTCCAGCCCCATTTACAGACTGTCTTTTAGCATATAAATCCAAATCTAAACGAGTTACTCAAGGACACAGTTTATTTTATTTTTAAAGTTTATTTATTTATATATTTATTGAAGTCATCTCTACACCCAATGTGAGGCTCAAGATCAAGAGTCACACACTTTCGATGAGTCAGCCAGGCGCCCCTCAAGTACGCATTTTAAATTAGAATTCTAAGACCAGATTAGCTAATCTCTATGCCAAATTCTCTTAAGTAATAAAAAGTGCTTATAATGGTAAATATATACAGATTAACTCTAAACCTAATACAAGAATATTAATACTGTGGGATTGATTTATTCCATCATTTCTACACTTGATTCTCAACCTTCCTGGGGTTAAAAGACATCCAATAAGGAAAAAAATCATTCTCACCAAGGCAAATTGGGCCTCCCATCTCCATTCACCCCGTTTTTCCTTCAGCCAGGGAGGCACAGGGCCTGGTCTTTATTCATTCTCGTGCCACTGATGAGAAATACCGATCGCTAGTAATAGCCCTAGTTCCTGACCAGTGTTTCTCCAACTTTCACGTACACACGCATCACCTGGGCGTCTTGTTAAACCGAAGCTTTTGATTCTGAAGGTCTGGGAGGGCCCGTGATTCTGCATTTCTCACCAGCTCCCGGGTGATGCCTAAAGGGCTGGTTCCAGTGGCATTTTCCATGCTTCTTCCAGCTGTGCACAGAGGACTTCCTCCCCCACAGAGATATCTAACTGCCCTCCCAGTGTGATTGGTTTTCCATTTCTTTGACTTGCTTAAGACTTTCAAATGTCATCCCCATTAGACCTGCTGACTTCTCCTGGCTTTGTGTTTATGTGTTGGCATAAAATTAAAAGAAACCTGAAGATGAAAATTACTCTGACTCACTTAGAGCGGAAAAAATAATTGTTTTGAAATAAATGCATAGAAATAAGTCACTAGGAAAAAACAGATTAGAAAGAATGGGGATAAGGTTGCCAGAGTAATAACTTGAACTCTCTTGAGTTTTAGAAATATACACTAAAGCATTTTTTGAAGTTAGTTCCTGTATCTAAGTGACTTTTTTTAGATTGTTTTTAGATACTTTGTACTGATTGAAGATCTTCATACAGATGCAGGGTTTGGGGGGGTTGTTTTGTTTTAACACAATGGCTGCGTCTTCTCTCCCCTCCCCACTGAGTCCTTATTTGATTGTCTGGCAATGCGGCTTTGCTGGGTGACTTTTTCTGTCTGTTATATGAGAAGCGAGCCATCTCATAGAGCCAGCTTTATTTAAACTAACTAGCGCCGGGCCCAATTTCTCACTAACATTTCTTTACTCAATAAATTAGGCAATTTAAATTTTTGGAACAAGAGGCCTGGGTAATGTAGCTCTGGTACCCGCCTGGCCTGCTGGGCGGTTAAATTTGCTAGTCTACTAGAAATAGATCCTCATTGGGTGTTCACAGGAGTGTATTTGTGTACAGCTTGCCCACACTAGGTATCTGTGTTTAGATTTGCAGGTATTTTCACCCAGCTATTCCACTTCTAGAAATCTGCCCAAAGAATTTACTGGACAGGTGTGCAATTTTGTTCAAGGATGCTCAGTGTGGTATTGTTCACTATAGCAAAATATTAGAAACTACCTAAATAACCATCAGCGTGGAACATTCATGTGGCTGGAATAATACGCGTTCATTACAGTCCATATTATCATCATGGAAAAGAGCTATGATGCATTGTTGAAAGAATAAAGTGGGCTACGACGAAGTTGTTACAGTGGGATCACATTGTTGCCCCCCAAAATAATGTGTGTATTAAATTTTCATAACAAAGTAAAATGACTCTTATGGGCACATGTTAAACATTTTATTCAACTCATTATGAGTGAGGGAGTCAATAAGATGTTAGAACAGTTCAAAGGAGAATTCAGGGAATCCGAAGAACAAACATGTTTATGGATCAGGAATAGTGAAGTGAATTTGCCAAGGGTTGTAAAACTGGCTTCTTCAGCAGGGAGAAAGGGAGTTGGTTGCACCTGCACCTTCCGGACCTCATTTGCTTGTCTGTAGCAAAGTATTATTTTGCACTGCTTCCAGTTATGTACGCTTCCAGCCTTGCAAAATAGTTCAAACAAAAGATGCAGAGCCACCGTACTATCAGAATCAGCTTAGAAAGGTGTTCTAAAGTTTAGTGCCTAAACAATGCGTAAGTTTTTCTTAAAAGACAACTTTTCCCCGTGTGCATATATATATATGTTAAAGTCTGAAATGAGAATAGAAACATTTTAAGTTGTCCTCTATGGATGGTAAGGTTTTGTGTTACTACTTTTGAATTTATGGGTTTCAGTGTTTCTGTAGTTTCACAGTATTTCTAAAAGAGCATGTGACATTTCTTATCATCGGAAAAAATGAACCCCTACTTCCATATGGCACAACAACTAGAAACCCTCCTCTCCTGTTTCTGCTAAATCCTTCAACAGCAACAACAAAAGCAATGACTGAGCCACAGACGTGCTGCCTGTAGGATGATGTGATTAAGATAATAGCCTGAGAGTAGGGGCAGAAAATGTGGGGTGGTCCACAATCCCCTTGCTAACCTGCTATTTCTGGTGGGTCCTCCAATCGATTGCTTTGTGTTCAGCCCTAGAATAGTCCCACTTGCAAGAGATGGTGATGCAACCAAGGTGCGTTGGCATGCCAGAGGTGCTTTGAGCTCTAACGCTCAACGAATGAAGTGCCAAGAAGCTAACGTTTTTTGTTGAGTCCGGAAGAACCCCGTTGGCTAATGAGCAACTTCCGGGTGGGAGAGGGGAGAAGGACAGTGGCTCTGCATGGTGTGTCAGAAGGGAAGCTGTTTCCCATAACTGTGTGATGACGTTTATTAACGAAGAGATGTTTCTGAGTTCAGGCAACCTCCTTCGCGTTAATGTGCTTATTTATAGAACTCATTTGAAAATTAAACAGAGCTGTTTCTTTCCCCAGTTGTTGCAAAGAGCTAATAAACATGCTGATGGCTTATATTATTTCATAAGTATTTGCCTAGGTATCGATTATTGCCCAGAGATTTGTTGTCTTTCCCTGCTCTAGGCGTTGTTTTCTTTCTTTCTTTTTTTCCCTCCCTCTCAGGCCATTGTGCTTCTGGCTATAATCCTCCTGTCCTTATAGCCTGCCAAACTGCAACGCCTCTCGGGTGCGCCAGGTTTTCCTTATAATCCTCATCCTCACTGATGAGAGATTTGCAGAGAAGTTGGCCCACACGTGCAGTACAGTGTGTATGTCATGGACAGTGCACATGGAACATTTTGGATAACCCTAGAAGGTTATATTCATCGCCCATTGTATGAGAATGATTAAGATCACGTCAATAATTAAACAACAGTCTCTTGCCCTCCTTTGGTTTAGCTCAGAGCTGTGTGTGTGTTGGCGCCAAAATATTTTTGTTGAGTGGATGAACTGAATAATGTTGACTTATATCAAGCTATGTGTCACCTTTCTGGAGTAGCCCTGTGTGTGGCTATGTAAGCATCCTGCTCTTTGAAGGAATAACTTCGCCGGTAAGAAACACTTGGGGGACCGGTGTTCACATTTGATTTGGAGGTTTCGTTGTAAAAACACTGAATCTGCTACGGTGCTGGGCCTACTTCCCAGCATGCTCAGGGCACCAGCCCTTGGGGCGGGACTGGCCTTGGGAGAGAATGATCAAGAGGGTCTTGGATGGGGCGCCTGGGTGGCTCAGTTGGTTGGGCGACTGCCTTCGGCTCAGGTCATGATCCTGGAGTCCCGGGATCGAGTCCCGCATCGGGCTCCCTGCTCGGCTGGGGGTCTGCTTGTCCCTCTGACCCTCTTCCCTCTCGTGCTCTCTGTCTCTCATTCTCACTCTCTCAAATAAATAAATAAAATCTTAAAAAAAAGAAAAAGAGGGTCTTGGATGCCTCTACTGGGTGGAATAGTGTGTCCCCCCCCCCCAAGATTCATGTTCTGGTAACCACAAATGTGACCTTATTTGGAAATAGGTTCTTCGCAGATGGAATAAAGGTAAGATGAGGGCGTATGGCTTTAACCACGGGCTCTGACGTAATGACAGCGAAAGAGAGCCTGTGAAGACAGGGACACGGAGACACCAAGAGAAGGAGACAGAGATGGAGACCAGAAGTAATGCAGCTGCAAACCAGGGATCTCCCGTAGCTACTAGAAAATGGGAGGAGACAAGGAAGGATTATTAATCTAGGATTTTTCCCTGGAGCCTTCAGAGGGAGCATGGCCCTGCTGACACCTTGAGCTCAGACTTCTGGCTTCCAGCCTGCGAGAGAACAAATGTCTGTTGTTCGAAGCCCCCTGGTTTTGGGTCATTTATGGCAGCCCTAGGAAACTAATACAGTGTCCCCTACTTCCTGGCGATGTCCCCCTTTCTTCCTTAGTGCCTGGCACTGCCCGGGTCTCCCACGCCCTTATCTTATAGCTTCGCCCGTGTATGAGTCAAGGTTGAATAAGGTAAGCAGAAACCACTCTGGGTGTATTGAGCAGGAAGGGACTGAATATAGAGAATTACTGGCTTGTGCACTGTGGGAAGAATAGCGATCAAAAGTCAGGGAAACCTTTCTAGTGTCCAGAACTCGGGAAGTACAGGGAAGGCAGGGGACCACTACCTGGGATTTCAGCAGCCTTCAGCACTTACTGGGGTGACTTGCAGGAAGCTGCTTGGAAGATCCGAGCAAAACTCTGCTTTGATGAGCCGTCCTTGCGCCCGCGTCTGTTCCTGCTGCTGTCAGTGAACAGTCTTCGCTCTCTGCCCCTACCACGTCTCTGGGAATGACTTTCATTGGGAGAATGTAAATGGAGCCTTGCTGCTAAGGGGTGCTGGGAAATGTAGTTTCCAGGCTTCCAGCCCCCTGACACTATGGAAAGGGTGAAGGGCAGGGACAGAACTCACTATGGGAGAGGATATCCTGCTTACCCATCTTAATTTTGTTCCCCTCAAAACCAGAACAAAAGTACTTGCTTCTCTGAAGGATTCTGATGACCTATTCATTTACACCAAGCCATTAAGAACCAATAATACTTTAAAATGCTTGTTCTCCCACAACTATTTGCACGTTAGTAAGCCCAAAGATTTAATTCAAGGAAGTGAATCAGTTTATTTGACACCTAGTTGGGACGGGGCCACACCAACAGCAGTGTTTTCTGAGGAGTCCTCAGAGATAGAAAGGAAACATAGGTGGAAATCTGTGCTCTTCAGGCTCTTAATCCAGTTTGGCTTTCTCTTTGTGCACGTACTGACATTTGGTTCCATTGCTCTCCTTTTGTTTTTATTCAAATCCATAGGTGAGAGACACATTCATTCTATTCTGGGTAAATGGTGAAGTTCCTCTAAATAGTCTATTAGTAGTGGATATCAGTGGGGCAGCTCTACTGCCCATCCCCCACCCCCCACTCCCACCTGCTGTCTTTCCAGGGCACATCGCGTGCAGTGTCTAGAGACATTTGGTGTTCACAACTGGAGTAGAGGGGATGCTGCTGGTCTTGAGTGGGCAGAGGTCAGGGATGCTGCTAAACATCCTACAGTGCATATAGGACAGCCCCACAACGCAGAATGATCCAGCCCCAAATGTGGTTGGAGGGAAAAGGTGAGGTAGATCTTGATTATTGTGACCCTTTTCCAACCTCGGTCATCTTTAATGCTGCTGCCCCCAGTGTTGTCCGATGGTCCCCTGCCTTAACCCCTTCACTGTCCTCTGATGTAGGTGGCCTGCCGGAAGGTGAGGCCAGCAGTCTGCCCCTGGCCGCCCAGTGCAGAACCAATATGCCGGCAGTGTGTCTGCCTCTCTCGGAACCCCTCTTTGGCTTGGTTCCATTCTGAGATCCCCACTCCTTCAAAGCCTTCTTCCTCCCACAGTCTGGAAACAGCCTGTCACTTTGCCTGAGTTTTCTGAAGGGTCTCGGGATCTCATCACATGGCTGAGAGGCTTATTCTCTTCTCTTCCCTTATCGCTCTCCCCTTCACCCCTGCTCTTTGCCAAATGATCTGTGTCTTGACATTTTAAACGCTCTCATCCTCACTGCCTCCGCCGGAGAAAAGCTGATGCTGTAGAAATCTGCTCTTCTCCCCAAATCCCACCCTGCTCATTCACACACACTTAGTCCCTGATGCCCAGGCTGTTCTCCTGAATTTGCACAGGTTGTAAATTGCCCCATTTGTGAATTGGGCTAATTGTCCTCATTTGTTCATTTGCTTCATGCTGGAGGAGCCCCTTCTCTGGGTTACTGAAGACTCAGTTCTTAGAGGGCAAACACCAGGTCCCCGTGGTGCTCTGCCACCACCCCGGACACCAAGTCGGGGCTAATTCGATGCTAAGGGAAGACGATCTGATGGTGACAGTGATGATCATCCAGGCTGGGAGGGACCTTAGAAAGCCCTGAAACCTGTTCCCAGTGCTCGCAGGCGGACTGCATCACATCATCCAAGACAGATGACGATCTGTCCGCTTTCAGAGAGTTTCAGAGAGGAAAATTTCACAACCTGTTCCAGCATTTAACTGCCGGCTCTGAGATGTTTCTCTCTATCTAACCTACATCTCCGGCCTCTTAAGGAATCAACATTGTGGAAAAATATAGAGGAATACACTTTGAAATATGAGTTAAGATTTTCTTTATACATAAGAAATTTATACAGTACCGTGGCCCTTCAAGTTAAGAGGATTTTTATTTTTATCCGAAAAAATTGCTAAGCGAGGGCTTTTGGCAAAGGGGATTGGAATTCAGAATACATGAGTAGCTTGAAAAGATGATAGATTGGGTGAGGTAAGAAAAAAGAGTTTAATTCTTTCTCTTTACTCTCAGGGTGTTCCCTCACAGCTGACTTCGAATGCCCAGAGCTCTTGGAGGATGACTCACATATTGGGGTGTTTATTCCTCTAAAGACGTCATCTCCTTCTGTATTAAAATGGTGCATTGTACTGTTTCCTTCATAACTTCCTACAGGGCAGCTGTTAAATTATGCGACTTCACAGGGCACTTCTGTCTACCTCAGCATTTCCCCTTTCAGCGTAGAAAGGAATTTTCAAGATTTGTGCAGTTTATTCAGCAAACAAGGATTGAGCTTCTCTCGTGTGCTCTGGCACCGTGTGGGCTAATTATAGAATCAGAGAAGAAGACGCTGTCTTGACCTGGAAGGGGCTTTAGAGAGTCGAGCAGGGAATTTAGACATGTAAATAAGGAAGTTCGGGAAAGGCCTGTGGGCTCCGGGTATCAGGGCGCACAAGATAAAATGGGAAACATTTGGTATATAACTTTCTAGTAAGTATACTTTTCTGCATTCTTCAAGAACATATGCCTTTAAACCAAGATAAACCTGGTGACAAATTTGGTCGTCGTGGCTGTGTGATCTTTCTGAGCCTCAGAATCTACCCTTCCAAATGGAAAGAAATCGTATGTGCCTTAAAGATCGTTGTGATGATTAAATTAGATCAAATTAAGTTGAGTTAAATTAAATTAAATGAGATAACTGGCTTTAAAAGTGCTAAGCAAAGGGCCTAATACTGGGTAGGTTCTTTATAAATGTCATTCTATCTTCTCTGTCTGATGATTCAAAGATATCAGAAAGGACTTTTATTCTTTTCTTGGGGGGGAGCAGGTCACCTCCTGGTTTCAAAACTACCTTCCTGGGCGCCTGGGTGGCTCAGTTGGTTAAGCGACTGCCTTCGGCTCAGGTCATGATCCTGGAGTCCCGGGATCGAGTCCCGCGTTGGGCTCCCTGCTCAGCGGGGGGTCTGCTTCTCCCTCTGACCCTCCCCCCTCTCATGCTCTCTCTATCTCAGTCTCTCTCTCAAATAAATAAATAAATTCTTAAAAAAAAAAAACACAAAAAACCCCCAAACAAACAAACAAAAAAAACTACCTTCCTGCATGTGGGGACCCTCCCAAGTCATGAGGCAGAGCCCACCCTACCATAAAATCTGAAGATGCCACAGACTCACCTTTCCAGCTTCCTTCAAGGCAGCCAGGGGTGGGGCATGTGGCCAGCCAGGCACACCCACGCCTGTCCTTGAATTAGTGGCTCTCGGTCTGGAGAAGCAGGGGCCACAAGAATCCATTCTGATGCTAAGTCACGTTGGTTGTAGCCAATGTCTGTGGTCCTTAGAGGTCTCAATGGCTGTAGTTCTAGCAAAGGCAGCTCAAGTCCACACTGGTAGCGTCCACGGTGCAAGTTTCAGTGTCTGTCCTCAGTGGTGGAAGGAGCGGTGTCTTTAGTATTTCGATCTGTGATGTGACTATTTCTTTTAAAGATTTTTAAATTTATTTGTTTGAGAGCGAGCGAGTGAGACAGAGCAGGAGCAGGGGCGGGGGGAGAGGGAGAAGCAGGCTTCCCGCTGAGCAGGGAGCCCGACATGGGGCTTGATCCCAGGACCCCGGGATCATGACCTGAGCGGAAGGCAGATGCTTCACCGACTGAGCCACCCAGGCGCCCCTGTGATGTGACTTTTAATGTTGACCTTGGGAGCATTGCCTCCAACTACGGGTCTCAAGACCTTTGTGAACAGCTTTCATGAACAACCATATTTCCTTTCATTAATTCCTTTGAGTTTATTTTTTTTTAAGTTTATTTATTTACTTAAGTAATCTCTACACCCAACGTAGGGCCCGAACTCAGAACCCCAACATCAAGAATTGCACGCTCTTCCGACTGAGCCAGCCAGGTGCTTTGAGCTTATGTTATCCACATCTTGTTTCTGATGCTCACAACTCGAACTGGACTGATAAAAATATTGTTATAATTGTCATAATAAGATTTTGGGTTATGTAGTGATATCTTATATGCTATCAAAGAAGGAAAGACTGTTCCATTCTATATTAAATTGACCCTTTCGACCATCCTTTCTTACTTAGTTTGCATTTTCTGTTTTTCAACCCTTCCTACATCTTTCTTTATTGTTACGTGTCATTTCTTATTAGAAAACTAACAGTGTCCCAGGTTCTCTATTCTTTTAATGCCAGATCAACATGAAAGGGAGAGATACCTTGTAGAATTGCCAAAACCTACAATGCCATATGCAGAGAGAAAAACAGTTGTGACTTTCTATTTTTGGCATGAAAAGCAATGCCTCACTACTCTCCATCAATATTCTATTTTAAAACCTGACTATTAAGCCCCAACGCTCTTTGCTGTAGATAGAAACTTTTCAATATTTTAACCAAAGCTGTGAATTAGAAAAAAGAGTACCTCTTTAGTTAAAAAACAACAACAGGGGTGCCTGCTGCTGGCTCCGTCAGTAGAGCACTCGACTCTTGATCTCGCAAGACCTACAGTGGGCATAGAGCTTACTTAAAAAAAAAAATTTAAACAACAACACATAGTTAATCAAAAATAAATTTCCAAGGTTTTGTTTTATAATGCACTGGCAGTGTATTATACTATCATTGGACTAACCTTTTTGCTAATAACAATTATAAATTCAGAATCATAAACTGTAAAAACAATTATTTGAAAGCTGTCTGGAGAACAACAGAAGCAAGCAGGAACTGCAGGGCATATGACCCTTCACAGACGAGGATCACATTAGGTGAGATGCACACTTAACTCTTCTCAGTGGACAATGCTTCCCCATTCATGTAGCACACAGGAAGAGACCTCAAGCAGAAAGTGACATTGTAATTAAGTGAAGGACTCAGGGGGTGAGAGGTCAGGGCTGCTGAAACACCTGGAAATTGAGAGGGAATCCTGGAAAGGGGGAACCCTAAAATCTACATACAGATCTCTGGTTGGTTCCTAAACTGTGCTTGTGCAGGTGTGGCTGCAAGAGACACAACAGAAAACAGTAGTTGGGAAGTTAAAGACCTGAGCAGAGATTTTGCCAGCTGCCTGGTGCTGGGAAAACAGAGATCGGAGGACAAGTCCTGCCAAGTGATAGGAGTTTGGTAAACACTTACAGGTTTTCATTGGAGACCTAGAGTAGCCGCCTCGGAGTAGGGACTGTGTTCAGGAATGAGGACCATGCTCTTGAAATAAGGACAAAACTGAAATAGAACCATCCTAAGAGACCTAAAAACCAGTCCTCTATAGAATTAAAGTGATCCTCTAGTAATATAATTGCCTGCTACAACAAAAATTAACATTCTTCAGAGGAAGATAACAGAACCCAGGCTGTATACAACATATCATCAGTAATGTCAGTATGTAATTACAAATTACTAGGCATGTAAGAGCCAGGAAAATGTAACCCATGATCAAGAAAAAAATCAATAGCTGAAGATCCACCTGTCACGCAGATGTTGGAATTAGCCAACAGGGGCTTTAAAATAATTACTATAATGTGTTTAAAACATTTTTTAAAAAAGATTTTATTTATTTATTTATTTGAAAGAGAGAGAGAGAGCACAGAGGGAGAGGGAGAAGCAGACTTCCCGCTGAGCAGAGAGCCCAATGTGGGGCTCGATCCCAGGACCCTGAGATCATGACCTGAGCCGAAGGCAGACGCTTAACTGACTGAGCCACCCAGGCACCCCACTGTGTTTAAAAAATTATAGGAAGGGCCGCCTGGGTGGCTCAGTCGTTAAGCGTCTGCCTTCGGCTCAGGTCATGATCCCAGGGTCCTGGGATCGAGCCCCATATTGGGCTCCCTGCTCAGCAGGAAGCCTGCTTCTCCCTCTCCCGCTCTCCCTCCTTGTGTTCCCTCTCTCGCTGTCTCTCTCTCTGTCAAATAAATAAAAATCTTTCAAAAAAATAAATACATAAAAAATAAAAAAAATAAAAAATTATAGGAAAAGATAGGTATGATGGGGAATTTCAGTAGAGTGAAGGAAACTTTAAAAAAAAAGAACTGAATAGAAATCCTAGAAGAGGGAAGTAATATTATATATTTGTTATCCTACTCATTTTGCCATCCTTTCCAGAGCCTTTATGCCAAATAGAATTGTTTATGCATAGCTGATTATTAATTATATTTAAGATAAATTTCTTTAAATCCACAAATTTGGATTTCTTTCTTTAACTCATATAAAAATTGGCAGATAATACCTTAGTATACTATCACATAAGTTTATAGTAAGTTAATGTAATAATGTATCTAAGTAATTTTTGAATACAGTTGAAGAAATTCTTTTTTTTTTTTTTAAAGATTTTATTTATTTGACAGAGAGAGACGGAACACAAGCAGGGGGAGTGGGAGAGGGAGGAGCAGGCTTCCCACTGAGCAGGGAGCCCGATGCGGGGCTCGATCCCAGGACCCTGGGATCATGACCTGAGCCGAAGGCAGACGCCCAACAACTGAGCCACCCAGGCGCCCCAGAAATTATTTCAATTAAGCCACTCTACCCAATTTAATACAGTCATCTATTGCATTTACTGTATGTATGTATTTATTTTTAAAATTTTTTAAATTTATTTTAGAGAGAGACAGCCTGCGAGTAGGGGGAGGGACAGAGTGAGAGAGAGAAGCAGACTTCTCGCTGGGCATGGAGACCATGTGGTATATCCATGACCCACAACCCCGAGATCATGACCTCAGCCGAAATCAAGAGTGGGACGCCCAACTGACTGAGCCACCCAGGGGCCCCTTTACCACCTGTATTTAAAATGTGAAGAGTAAAATTATGGAAAAATTCTATTTGAGAAATCTTTGGCAAAATTATGAAATAATTGGAAGAAACTACAACAATGATTATGAATCATTTTGGTAAGGTAGTTTTGCTCATTTAGAATTAGCTAACTGAAGTAAGTTAACTTTCAATAGGTGTTTAATTTGTTG
Source organism: Mirounga angustirostris (assembly GCF_029215605.1). Taxonomy (NCBI): domain Eukaryota; kingdom Metazoa; phylum Chordata; class Mammalia; order Carnivora; family Phocidae; genus Mirounga; species Mirounga angustirostris. The sequence goes on from NW_026991719.1 coordinate 8,915,814, forward strand.
ATTTTAATCATCAAATATAAAACTATTTGTGACATTAAGGATCTTAAAACCCAGCACAACTAATCTCTAATGGACTTTTGTCATTTTAAAGATTTATTTATTTATTTCAGAGAGAGAGAGAGAGAGAGTGCACAGCAGGTGAGCAAGTGGAGGGAGGGGCAGAAGGGGAGGGAGAGGGAAAGAATCTCAAGCAGACACTGTGCTAAGTGTGGAGCCTGATGCGGGGCTCGATCTCATGACCCTGAGATCATGACCTGAGCCTAAACCAAGAGCTGGTCCCATAACTGACTGAGCCGCCCAGGTGCCCCAGACTTTTGTCATTTTAAATTGGTGTAGTTGCTACAGTATCTTGTTTTTTTAGCCCTCCTGTGAATTGGTCCAGTGTATCTTACATCAATATATAAATTATTTCCAATCATAAAATATTTCCTTAATTATCTAAAATGTAGTTCGGGGGTTTAATCTGGGATTATAAAACTAAGAGCAGACATCGCTATATCTTTTAAATTTTACAGAGTAATATATGTAAAAGTTTATTTTTCAAGATTAACTCTGAATGTTTTTTGTCAGTTTCGTGTTGGACATTTGAAAGAGCAAACCAAAAACCAATCCCATGTACTGTCTTCATTTCATAAAAGAAATAACTCTACAGAACCAAAAATTAATTGAGGAAACCATAATAACAAGAGAAACTGAAATCTTCCATAAGGAAGAACTATAGAGATTTTACAGTCACATCTATTTCCATATATACCACAAAGCCCTCATTTTTTTTTTCTACTGCAGAATATTGGACACCTCCTCACTTAACCCAAATCTACAGATTACCATTTGCAACCCCCTGCTGTGGTGTGAAGGGCTTCCATGTAGTGGGCGGGTGTGGTGGGTGGGAGTGGGTAAGTCTGTGAGCCCCTTGAATGTGTTTGCAAAAATGTATCTATCTATACATGTTGGTCCTTTTCTGGGAAGAGGATTTCTAACTTTCAGATGATTATCAATTGTGTCCTTGATTCCAAAAAGAGTACGAATCCCTACGAATAGTCTTCTTTCAGTATTGATGGTGGTGAATCTCTTTCATATCCTCGTTGCTCCTAACTTTTAATAATTGACAAAAAGAACTCAGTTTAAAGGGATATTCCTTTGGCCACGTCTTAGAATCATTTCACGTATAAAACAATGAGATGATACATCAGTATCAAATGTTGCTGTTGTAAAATATGACAGCTGTTAGAGTGGGAAAGAATGCAGGTCAGCAAAACTAGCTCGAACCTGCAGGGTCCGGCTTGAATGAGCACAAGGCAGCGCGGGCCAGCACAAGCCAGGGAGACCTGGTGAGAAGCACAGGAGTGAGGCCTCCTTCCCCCAGATGGTGGAGTGCTTCTGGCTTCTGTTCCCAGGGAGAGCTCCTGGGACAAAGAACAAGGGTGCGTCCATACCTTCTCCTTCTGCAGCCCGGGTGTCTCTCCTACCCCGCTTCTGCCACTTCGCTGCACAGGCTCATCTGTGGCTGGCTCCTTCCCTCCTTCCCATTCTCCCTTCTGTAAGTATTTGTTGAACCCTGGGGAGCCAGCTGCTCCACGGGGCACAGGGGATGCAGCATCCTGAGGAAGTTGGCCCCTGAGGAAGCCGACAGTCTTCTAGAAACGTCAGGCATGACCTGCGGTGTGAGAAGTGCTCTGCTAAGGGAGGCAAAGCGTACCCAGGGACCCTGCCTTCACGCTGTCATGTGTCAGTCTGTGAATGATTGGAATAGTTGGCAAAGAGAAGTCCACATATGTGAGGGACGTTAGATTTGCACTGACTGATTCTGCCGGAGCCCGAAATCGCCCCCAGTGTAAATATGGGCCGGCAATCTGATAGGGAGTGTGGACTTGCAGGGGAGACTTTCTGAAGGGGCTGGCCGGGCAACAAGGGTGGACAAGGATGTCCGCGTCTTTCCTAAAAGACAAGGGAGTGTAGCTTCTTAACACACATTTACAAAGAGCTTGGCAGTGCTCCCAATGAGCACAGTCTGATGTTCTAGAAACTCGGCAGGCAGTCATCGTGTGTCACTGTTGGAACCCTTCCCTCTCACACACCAACACACACACACTCAAACAAGGGGGAAATAAAACCAGACAACCTGCAGTTTGAATTTAGATGTACGAGAGAAAGTGACAGCCTTAACATTCGCCAAATTTAAAGAGACAACATGAAATGGTAAGTTGTATTTTAAAATATCAAACGCCGGAATGTTAGACTTTCAGAAATATGAAGGTTTCAAAATGTCAAAACTAGGCATTAAAAAAAAAAAAAAAAAGAAATTCCACGGATGTAATTTCCAAGGGACAAAATGAAATAGCGTATCTTTCCGAAAGGTACTTTTGTTAAAATCAAAGTGTCTGATTTGAGTGGGTGATTGTGTTCTCGTCACTTTAGCATTTATTTGACGTTCTCAGCAAGGACCTGGGAGAGAAGAGCTTTGCGGCTATGGCAGAGTTGGAGTGACTGGCATTTTTTGTAGTTGTCATTAACAGGATTGAATCCACCAAGACGAATGGTGCGGGTTGCTTGAGCCTCTGGCTCTACTCGAATTTTCTTTGATAAGCAACTACAGGAGGAGCTCTGGCAAGAAATGGTGGACCGTAGGATTGGCTAAGGAGGCGGCATCTTCTCTAGACTTGGACTGTGTCTCCTGCTTCCTCCCGCTCTAGTTGCCACCCCCCCCCCTTTTGTTCCACTTGGCTTATAGATCTGCTTACCAGCCCATGAGCTCTTTGAAGTCGGAGGGAAGCCGGTGTGTATGGAAAGGATTATTTACAGTAACTGCTTTTAACTTCATATTTACTTTACTATGGTTACACTTGCAAAAATCCTAGTTTTTCTTGTGTTTTGAACCTCAGTGAATAAATCTTATTAATCTATTTTTAAATCTAGTAGAAGAAAGACAATCACCTTCGTATTTTCTTTGCCTAATATTTAATTAATTCACGTCAAACGAATGATACTTATTTAAATAATCAAAGCCATTTTCGAAGGTAGTTCGTTGAATTCTTTTGAATATTTCACACGGCTATTATGCATTTAATATGTTTTATTTTCCTTTGAAGTGTTTCCAGTGACTGACAGGACAACTTGATGTGCAAACAATCAAAAGCTTTCCAAGCACTTAAAAGAGCTCTTATAATAAATTAAACTTACAAAGCAAACAACCTCTGTGAAATGTTCGAATTCTGTTTAAAAATAACAATTTTCTTACTCGTTTCACCTTAAAATGGGAAGGCAAATATGTTGGAGTTTCTTAAATCGCTTATATAACAAATATAGATTGTTCATAAAATTTACTAAAAAATATGAGTTGTATGACTCTGTGTGATTGCAATTGTTTACTTAATTCTAAATATTCCCAAAGCTGAAAAGACACTTGCCACTGTGGCAGAAACTTCCAGTTTCTCTCCTATATCTTATCTTCCTTCCCTCTCTAACAGGCATTGGCAAACTTTTTCTGTGAAAGGCCAGATAGTAAATTTTTGTAGGGTTTGTGGACCACACACAGGCTCTGTCACAATTATCTTTTTTCTTTCTTTCTCTTTTCAACAACCATTTAAAAATGTAAAAACCATTCTTGGGGCACCTTGGTGGCTCAATCGGTTAAGCGTCTGCCTTCAGCTCAGGTCATGATCTGAGGGTCCTGGGATCAAGTCCCTGCATCAGGCTCCTTGCTCAGTGGGGAGTCTGCTTCTCCCTCTCCCTCTGCCCCTCCCCACTGCTCATGCTCTCTCTCTCTCTCTCTCAAATAAATTAAAAAAAAAATCTTTAAAAGAAAATGTAAAAACCATTCTTAACCCTCTGCCCATAAAAACACAGTGGGCAGAATTTGGTCTGTGAGTTGGAGTTTGTTGACCCCTGTTTGATAATTTAAAAATTATTTTTTATTTATTTGTTTATTTTTATGTAAACTCTACGCCCAAGGTGGGACTTGAACTCATGACCCTGAGTTCAAGAGTCACATGCTCCACCTACTAGACCAGGCAGGCGCCCCTAAGCAAAGAAATTTTCAGGGCGCTTCGCTGGCTCGGTCCATGGAGCATGCAACTCTTGATCTCAGGGTTGTAAGTTTGAGCTCCACACTGGGTGTAGAGATATTTTTTTTTCTTAGGGGTACATATTTCCCAGACTCGTGTAGCTAGGCAAGATTAATTTCTGTCCTCTTTCCTTCGGAATGGAATGCAGACCTAGCGGTGCACCATCTTGGCCCTGTAGTCAAGGACAGCATGGTGGGAATGGCAGAGCATCTAGAGGAAAGGAGGCAGGGCTCCGTGGCATCATGGGACGCTGTAACACTCCCACAACCTCACAGAACAGTGTTGACATACCAGCCTAGACATTGATGTGAGAGAAAAGTAAATTTCTATCCAGTTGATGTCACTATAACCTGAAGCCAAATCTATTTTTGAACTCATCCACTTTCAAGGGGACAGATTTCATATCCCAAGGGATCTCAAGTTAGGGAGTCAAAAGTTCATAATCACGTTATGGTTGTCATTAAAATTAACTAGTTTTTTAGTAATTGCTAGTCGCTTTCATCTTTTTCTCGTTTTCATGATAAAATCCTGCATCCCTCACCCAGATGTATAGAAATTTTAATGCTATTTCATTGGATTTTAATTTATTTTATTTTATTTTTTTAAAGATTTTATTTATTTGAGAGAGAGAGAGAGAGTATGGGTGGGGGACAGGGAGAGGGAGAAGCAGGCTTCCCACTTAGCAGGGAGCCCAATGCGGGGCTCCATCCCAGGACCCTGAGATCATGACCTGTGCTGAAGGCAGGTGCTTAACCAACTGAGCCACCCGGGCACCCCTCATTGGATTTTTAAATTCTCTTCATAGTTTATTAGAAATTCCAATGACATTGGGGTGCCTGGCTGGCTCAGTTGGTAGAGCATGCGAGCCTTGATTTTGGGGTCCTGAGTTCAAGCCCCATTTGGACAAGGGGCGTACTTGGGGAAAAAAGTCCCAATGACGTTGTTTCGGTGTCTTATTTTGGGTGTTTGGTTGTTTGGCTGGTTTCTTTTAAGAAGGCAAGGCTGTTTGTGTGTGAGGACATAAGGATCCTTGAACCTTCTGTTGTAAATTGTGACCTGAGGTGTGGGGTGCTCCGATCGGATGGGGGGGCCACCAAATGTGGGGCAACCCAATCCGGTGGAGTCTGGCAGTTTGGGCAGTGAAAGAATTCGCCCGGGACAGAACAAAAGAGATAGAAGTTTATTAAATACACCTCATGGGAGCAGCGGGCAGGACAGCAGAGGAGAGACTGTCTGCCCGGAGGTGGCGGTAAGGGGCCACAGTTATAGGGGGGAGTGGGGGAGTATGGGAACATATGGAATTTTCCCTTTTTTGGTAATCTTAGGAACTGTGCCTGGTTGTAATTGGTCAGTTAGGACCTATGGTTATTTCGAGGTGGATCGCTCAATAAGCCTCTATGCATTCAGCTTGGTGGTCGCTATGGGCCCTTTTGCTTTGATCACAATTTCATTGCTCAATCCTGCTGCCTAAAAGCAGCCTCAATATGAGGCACGAAGGACATTGGGACTCTACTCTTAAGGCCCTCGATCAAGTCTCCCTCATTGCCTTCTTGCTGAGACCCAGTGTCTGACTGGTAGAGGCCATGGCCATAGCTGCCTTTCTTCCTGGCTCCTGTGTTTCTGACCTTCAGTTTTGATAATCTGCTCTGACTTGTCAGTTGTAGAGCCCTGGCTTCTGTTTGCCAGGTTCCTTCCAAAATGGAAACTACCTTCAAGTCTCCATTCGGTGATACGGGCCGCTTTAGGATGAAGTACCTGGTACATAGCAGAGACTTCATGAATGTTAATTCTCTTGCTCCTAATGCTTTTGAAAATTAGAATAAAGGCATGATTTTTGGTGACATTTCTCATTGCTGGACTTAAATAAAATCGTGCAATATAAATGCATTTTGCCAGAATTACTTGGTCTCTTCACATGTAAAAGTTGAAGGATGGGTAGAAAGCTAGACTTTATGGCAAATGTTTTGTCACGAAGCTGGGACCTATTTTCTTCAAAAGAGGAATTGACCCTGAGAGTACTTTCCTTGAGTGTCCCGATTTTTGCTGTAAGTTCTAAATGATGGATGGGAATTTAGTCATTTTTGTTTGATACCTGTTTTCCAGTTGAGGTTCTTGTTGGATGCGTACTGACTTACTGAGTACCTTCAAAATGGCTTGCATACAAATTTTCAGAGTGTGGGCTGTACATATTTAGAGAAGATTTCATGTGTTCCTTTATACCTGCAATCTCAGGATGCTTTACTTTCTTTGTGGAAAATAAGAAAGGGTAAAAAGGTATGGCTTAACCAAATTCTGCTAAGGGGACTTCTCATATTATTTATGAAACTGGAAATGGCTTAAGTGTTGGTCCTCAGTTATTTGGTTCATGCAGTGTCCTTAAAACCTTTGTCTTACTCAGGTAGGCACATATGGAAGAGTGCATATCTCTTGGTATGTTTATTTGACTTGCCTTTGGGATACATGTTTTTAAAATCTAGTCAAAAGTGGAGTTAGATGAGCTCCTGGCCGGCTCGGTTGGTAGAGTTATGTGACTCCTTGATCTCGGGGTCTGAGTTTGAGCCCCACCTTGGGGGTAGAGCCTACTTAAAAAAATTAATCAAATCAAATCAATACTTAAAATGGAGTTAGAAAGGTTTATTGAGAATCTGTAGCTATTTCATTTTGGAATATTGAAATTTAAGGGAATATTATAACACATTTCAAATATTTTCCTAGGTTGTCATATTAAGTTAATGATAATGATCTATTAAGTTCTTCATCAAGTTTGAAGTTAATTAAAAATAAAAGCTTTTTAGCAGTATGAACAGTTCAAGTTTTTCTTTGTATATGTATTTTTTCTTATCAATTGGAATTTTTGAAGTAGCTTGTTCCTGATTACTGACCTTTAAAAATACCAAATAAACTTGCTTAAGAAGTGCAAGCTTTATGCAGTAAGATATTCTCTTGTCATCAGATACATAATATTTTCCTTTTTTTTTTTTTAAAGATTTTATTTATTTATCTGACAGAGAGAGACACAGCGCGAGAGGGAACACAAGCAGGGGGAGTGGGAGAGGGAGAAGCAGGCTTCCTGCCGAGCAGGGAGCCCGATGCAGGGCTCGATCCCAAGACCCTAGGATCATGACCTGAGCCGAAGGCAGACGCTTAACGACTGAGCCACCCAGGCGCCCCATATTTTCCTTTTTTTAAAAGATTTTATTTATTTATTTGACAGAGAGAGAGAGCACAAGCAGGGGGAGTGGCAGAGGGAGAGGGAGAAGCAGGCGCCCCGTTGAGCAGGGAGCCCGATGCAGGGCTTGATCCCAGGACCCTGAGATCATGACCTGAGCCAAAGGCAGATGCTTAACTGACTGAGCCACCCAGGCACCCCTGTTGTTTTCCTTTTAAAGTCTGGTGTCACTTAGCTTGACAGGATCCCACGTTCCAGACTAGGAATAAGTTGGAACTTAGTTTGTACTGAAACTCAATTTATACATATATTTTTATCTGCTATGATTTATACCCTGTTGTAGATCAACTTACTAATGACCAGTGAATCACAGCTAAAGGCAGAATATAAAATGTATTGCTTGTTTGTAAGAAATCTAAGAGTTAAAAGAAGCCTCAGGGCAAAGAGTGATTTTGGACAAATAGGGCTCTAGAACACAGATGTCACAGAATTCTTTTGTCCCTTTTTAAGTAGAGCATTATGTCATAGTAGTTATCCCTACTAAACTCTTGATGTTTCTTAGGAACTAATCGCCACATCTTCATGTGAATGCTATTGGGCTGCATATGGCAATGTATGTCTCCTACAGTCATGAGTAGATGGATTAGTAAGCATCCTTTAAAAATCCTTCTTATAAGGGCACCTGGGTGGCTCAGTCAGTTAAGCGTCTGCCTTCGGTTCGGGTCATAATTCTGGAGTCCTGGGATCAAGCCCCGCATTGGGCTCCCTGCTCAGTGGGGAGTCTGCTTCTCCCTCTGCCTCTGGCCCTCACCTGGCTCGTGCTCTCTCTCTCAGATAAATAAATAAAATCTCAAAAAAAATCTTTCTTATAAAACTCACCTTAATTTTATGAGAAGATGCTCAAGAGATCATGTTTAAGTAAAAAACTGATACATAGATAAATACATAACATATAATTTTGGTATATATATTTATATCATTCCTTTATATATAGTAATTATCAAATATAAAACAATGTTAGGAATATTTAATTTGTAATTATACATAAGTTAACATTTATAGGTAAAATATTATTTTCCCTCTTAGTCTGAGTCACCCAGTCACCCCTCTTCTGCCATATTTCTCATGTTTGTGTCCTCCTCTCTCTTTCTGTAGCTTCTTCCCTAGTTAACTACAATAGAAATAGCAGCAGGAATTTTAAGTAGAGCTGTAAGGCCCATACATGTCATCCAAGGTCACATATAATTACCTAAGAAGTAGATAGTATCATCTCCCATTTTAAGATGAGGTGACAAAACTTAGGGTAAGTGGCTTGCCAAGAGGTAATCTGGATCTATAGGCCATGTCCTGAAGTACCAACCTGTCCTGATCTCTAAGTACCTTATTTTGCCTCCAGGGTAGTTTCTGTAATTTCTAGAACAAACAGCCCCATTTCTGCCTCTGGGCCTAACATCAGATTTCTTCCTTTGCCTAGAATAGGGGTCAGCAAGCTATGTACTGTAGACCAGATCTGTCCTCGTCTGCTCCCCACTGATGTAGGAGAGACGTTAGGGTTCGAAGCTGACTGCCAAGAAAGAATTCTTGAGGTGTCTTTGGTGCAAAAAGGTGGTTTTATTAAAGCCCGGGGAAAGGACCTATGGGCAGAAAGAGCTGCAATGGGGTCATGAGGAGTGGCCCATTATATACTTTCAAGTTGGGAGGGGGTTAGGGAGAGCATAAGTCTCTAAGGAATTTTGGGAGCAAGGTGTCCAGGACTTTGAGGGGGCTAACTGTTGTTGGGAAAGGGTCATTTATTACTGTCTAATAAATCCTTAGTCATGAGACCCTTCGGATGCATATTGGTGGGTCATATGCTTGGGGGATGATTGCCAACATGTATCTTGGGGCGGTAGAGATGAAGGATTTTATTTTGTTTTAATTTTTTATTATTTTACTTAAAAAATTACAAAGGAATTTTTATTTTATTATTTTATTTTATTTTTTAAAGATTTTATTTATTTGTCAGAGAGAGCATGAGCAGGGGGAGGGGCAGTGGGAGGAGGAGAAGCAGGCTCCCTGCTGAACAAGGAGCCTGATGGAAAGGGGGGGGTGGGGACCCTGGGATCATGACCTGAGCTAAAGGTAGACACTTAACCAACTGAGCCACCCAGGTGTCCCTCCAAAAGAATTTTAATATGTTAAAGTAGACTTACAGGATCCTGGGGGTTGGGCTAAGATTGCCTTTTGTCCTTAGCAAAGTATTAACATCGAGGCAGTTGAGTCCCTAGAATAATGTCACTCTGCCTGTTTCAAGGACTTGTCAATGGGCTGTAGGTAGTAAGGAAATTTAATAATTTTTCTTCTGCCTTTGTTTCCCACATCACGCGCCAGGCTGCTTTTTTTTTTTTTTTAAGATTTTTTTATTTATTTGACAGAGAAAAACACAGCGAGAGAGGGAACACAAGCAAGGGGAGGGGGAGAGGGAGAAGCAGTCTTCCCACCGAGCAGGGAGCCCAATGTGGGGCTCGACCCCAGGACCCTGGGATCATGACCCCAGCCGAAGGTAGACGCTTAACGACTGAGCCACCCAGGCACCCCCAGGCTTGCTTTTGTAAATAAAGTTTTATTGGAACCCAGGCCCGCCTGTTCATTTACATATTGCCTGGCTGGTTTCTCAGTAAAACAGCAGAGTTGAGTAGTTGTGACTGGGACCACAGAGCCTGCATAGCCTTGAATATTTTTTCCTTTTTGTTCTTTAAGGAAAAAGTTTGCTGACCCCTCGTCTAAAATACAGTTTCTAGAGCCAACCATTCCAGTGACTATGGCTTTGACCTGGGGCCTGGAGCAGGAGGGGCTCCACAGGCCACACTCCATAGCCCTGCGTGCTCTCCCCCCTATGGTCTCTCCAGTATGGCCTCCGACACGGCAGCTCGAGCTTCCCAGTGTGTGCATCCCAAGAGAGAAAGGGGGATGGAAGCTGTCCCACCTTTTCTGACTAGTCTGGGAAGTCACATGGTGCCACTTCTCCTGTGTTCTGTGGGTCAAGGTCGCCACAAAGAGCCACCCCGGTTCAAACGGATGGAACATAAGTGTCGCCTCTCAGTGGAAGGCTGTTGATGTCAAGTTGTAAGAAGTGTATGAGGTAGAATATATATTGCTGTGACTATGTCTGGAATATAAAAGTACCACCGCTACCCACCTGCCTGTCTTTAACTCTAGACATCATAATTCCCCCGTGGACGTTAACAGCCATCATTTAGGGCCCTAGGCTAACAAATCTGCCACGTGCTACCTCCTCTCTAAAACCTTCACTCATTGTAGCTGGAAGTCATGTTCATTGTTTCCCCATCCCCTGTCAGTGGAAAACACCTGCAGTGTTGTGATTTATAAAAACATATTTTGGGGCACCTGGGTGGCTCAGTTGGTTGAGCGACTGCCTTCGGCTCAGGTCATGATCCCGGGGTCCTGGGATCGAGCCCCGCATCGGGCTCCCTGCTTGGCGGGAAGCCTGCTTCTCCTCTCCCACTCCCCCTACTTGTGTTCCCTCTCTCGCTGTCTCTCTCTCTGTCAATTAATAAAATAAAATCTTTTAAAAAAATAAAAAATAAAAACATATTTTGGTCATGCATATGACCAATATTTATTTTTCATATATATTTGGTCTTCATCCATGGTTCCTGGCTCACAGCCCCCAAAACCCTAGGCATTTCCTGAGCAATAGGAGCATCTTTTGTTAGGATATTGGCTCTCCTGTCCTCAGTTCCTGAAATCCCTTCAGAGCCAGAAAGGTGTAATGGGTATCTTGTTATTCGTAACAAGCTCCTTTCCACCACAATGGGGCTTATGTTAATGAGGTGAGTTTTGGACAACACCTAAGGAAGGGGGCTGGTTGCTAGGGGAACCAGCCTTGAATAAAGGGTTGGGAATTTTGGTCCCACCCCTTGATTTCCGGGGCGGGGGTGGTGGTGCTAGAGGTTGAACCAATTACCAATGGTCAGTGATTTAATCAATCATGTGTATATAATGAAGCCTCCATAAAACCCGAAAAAGGATGGCACTCGAGAGCATCTGGGATGGAGAACATGTAGAGGTGTGGGGCGAGTGGCCGGCCGGGAGAGCCATGCAGGCTACACACCCTTTTCCCTACCTATACCTTGCCCTGTGCAGTTCTTCTCTTTGGCGGTTTCTGACTTATATCCGGTGATCTAGTAAGTCAAATGTTTCTCTGGTTTCTGAGTTCTGTGAGCCAGTCTAGCAGATTAATAGAACCAAGGAGAGGGTTGTGGGAATCTGATTTATAGCCGGTTACCAGAAGCACAGGTGACAACTTGGACTTGCACTTGGCCTCAGAAATCGGGGCGGGGGGTGGGGGGCGGCGGAAGTTTTATAGCATTGAGCCTTTAACCTGTGGCATCTGATGTTGCCTCTTGGGTACATAGTGTCAGAATTGAGTTGAATTGTAGGAGACACAGCTGGTGTCCAAGGATTGCTTGCTGGTGTGGGGAACCTACACCCCTCCCCCCTCCATTGAAATTGGGTCCCAGAACCCAAATAGCTTCAAAATCTTAATCTAAACCCTGAGGATTATTCCCAGCCTCTAGCTCTGTTCTTTTTATGTGTTAATAATCAGTATGTTTGTTTTTCTGAGTCAGAATCAAATCTTAAAATCTGGAAGTGACTGCTTTTCCTCCCTGTGCCTAAGCAAGGCCTCTGCTCTGCCCTACATTTAAGATTTTCATTACACCTTTCTGGGGTCTGCAGAAATTCTATGTAAAAGGGATGCAGCTGACGGTCTCAGATAGTTCATTACAGTTCATCTCAGGAAATAATACTTTGGTTATGTTTTTCCACCCCTTATAAAATTTTCCACCTAAGTCGGGGGTCAGCAGACTGGCCTACTGGCCACATCTAGCCCTCCACATGTTTTTGCAAAGTTTTAGTGGAACTCAGTCCAGTCCTTTCATTGACATGCTGTCTTTGGCTGCTTTCGCACTATAGTGACAGGACTGAGCACTCGTGAGAGAGATCATATGGTCTGCAAGGCGAAATACTTACTCTCCGGACATTTACAGAAAACGTTTGCTGACCCAAAACATATGTTGCCGCTTGAACTAATTTTGTACGTTTATTTTTCCATTTAGTTGTCAGCTAATACAGTGAATCAATCACACGGCAAATTTTAGTAAGGTTATATTTAACCTGACACTGAATTATGTATTTAGACAGTATAAAGGTATCCGAAGAAATCAAGATACCTCTTCATTTTGGTACTTGTCTGATTGGACCTGAGAAATAAGCTCTCTAAAAAAGGAATGTAGTCTTAAGTGTTCATTCACATCCTTAATTGTTTTTTTTAAAGATTTTTTTTTTTTTTTTTTTGAGACAGAGAGAACGAGAGAGAGAGCGCACATGAGAGGGGGGAGGGTCAGAGGGAGAAGCAGGTTCCTTGCTGAGCAGGGAGCCCGATGCGGGACTCGATCCAGGGACTCCAGGATCATGACCTGAGCCGAAGGCAGTCGCTTAACCAACTGAGCCACCCAGGCGCCCCTCACATCCTTAATTTTTTAAAAACATTTCAAGAGCATTAATGAGACCAAAATAAGAGGTCAAGACAAGAAGCTATGAATCTATGAGATGAACTCTTTAGAAAAAGCAATTATTAATAGCATCCTATTAATGTACAGTGATATTTGGTTCAAAGAAATTTGTGGAGAGATTTCCACTGGCTTTCTAGAATGGCTGCAGTAGTGGGAGTCCTTGCCTGTAAGGACAGAATATTGGGTCGAGTACTGATAATGCAGACTGATCATAGGAAGCGTGCTGAGAAGGAGATGCTAGCGTCTGTGAACTGTACTCAAAGAAGGACCGAAATCTTTCTAGTCGAAGAATACAAAGTTGTCTGAGAATTTAGTTATGGGAGTTCATAGACTTCATAATCAGGGTTAATAGATCTCTGGAATTTGTTTTTCTCCCCTCCTAGCATAACCCGCCCTCTCCTCCAACTGGGAGTAGAGGATTAAGTCCGTTCTAAACATAGGAAAATGGTAGAGTTGACTTTAATTAAAGGCTTTTTAGGGTCATAATCATGACTGTCAGAATTTCAAGAAATAAGGAGCCTAAGAGATGAGCTAGACCAGTGAGATTTTTTTTTTAAGATTTTATTTATTTGAGAGACACACACACGAACACACGAACACAGTGCGGGTCGGGGGGTGAGAGAGGGCAGAGGGACAAGCAGACTCCCCACTGAGCCGAGAGCCAGATCCGGGGCTCGATCCCGGGACCCGAGATCATGACCTGACCCGAAGTTGGATGCTTAACCAACTAAGCCACCCAGGTGCCCCCTAGACCAGAGATTTTGAACTCTGCTCCTGGGTCTATGGTTCTGTGGCTTCCCCGGGGCACCCGCAGGGGCCCTTGCAGTTGGAGACCCCCCGGGATGGTTCAGTTTTGCTCCCTCTCCTTCCAACCGAACCAGCTATTGCTTCTGTTTTCCGTGTCCTGCCTTGCACATAAGATTTACTATATGAATAGTTTTTAGTGAAATCTTTTGAAACCATAGATCCTAGGGCAGCTCTTCAAATTTTGCAGATGAAGAACCTGCATCGGCCATAATGTGGGTCAGTTCACCTGGCTTATACCGAGAATTAGAGTAGAGCTGCATTTAGCATCTAGCTCTTTTGTGCTCAATCAAGGGTTTTTATCTATGATTCTGTAACGAGGAGGAGCTGACTCCCATGCCTTAATCCACTGAGACAAAGGGTAAGCCTTTGTATTTTTAACACCCTTACTTAAGGGTATTAAAACAATAGTTTAGTATTTGTCAGCTATTGTGACTTTTGTCATCACACTATAATAATAGTTCTCAAGTTTGTGTATGCATAATAATCACCTGGGGAACTCGGCTTCCCATTGATCCTTCTTAGAAATTCTGCTGTGGAATATCTGAATTTTAATCAAAAAGCCCGGATGCTTCTGATACATGTTTTAGAAATACTGTACCACGCCCTCTGTGGAGGCGGACTGTGACCAAGTAGATGACGTTAGCCTAGGCCCTCTACTGGGACTGCGTCTGTCGTGCAACTTGCTTAACAAAAACGTGTGGTGTCCGATGTGGCCATGGAAGGGGAAGAGGCATGGAAAATCATGTTCCATAAGTTTGTTATTGAACTGTAACAAACATACAGAGAGAAGCACCATCATGAGTGTGCAGCTAAATGGATTTTTACAACTGAGCACACCTTTTAACTAACCAGATTAAGAAACAAAGCTTAAAACACACCTTTTGTTCCCTTTTCCAGTCTTTTATCCACCCCCATCCCCAGTAAGTGTAGCTAACACATAGGATTTTTATTTTTTTTAACATTTTCTTTTGTTTTTTAAGTAATCTCTACACCCAATGTGGGGTTCGACCCACAACGCCGAGATCAAGAGTCTCCACAGATTGAACCAGCCAGGCACCCCTAATACATAGGATTTTTCAGAGTTCAGGTTTAGAAGTAGCTTTTTTTTTTTTTTTTTTTAAGATTCCATTTATTTGATTGAGAGCGTGAGAGAAAGTACAAGCAGGGGGAGCAGCAGAGGGAGAGGGAGAAGCAGGCTCCCCACTGAGCAGGAAGCCAAACATGGGGCTTGATCCCAGGAACCCAGGATCATGACCCAAGCTGAAGGCAGATGCCCAATCCACTGAGCGACCCAGCTGCCCAAGGTTTAGAAGTAGCTTAAATCTCTTTATATCACATTTCATTGGTCAGAGCGATGACATGTGGACCTCAGCCTAACTGCAAAGGGTACTGGGAAATGTGTCCTTTGTTTCCAGGAAGTGAATCAGTGTGGTTAACATAATATTTTCTCCATTATAGTTAAGTTTATAATCTAGAATGGAATCTCATGGTCCAAATAATGATACTTTCTATGCTTATCTATGGGTGTGACAGATTATATAAAACCTTGCTTGCTTGCTTTGCTTCTTTCTTATTTAAAGATTTTATTTTTAAGTAATCTCTGTACCCAGGATCAAGAGTCGCATGCTCCACTGACTGAGCCAGTCAGGCGCCCCAAAAGCTTACATACTTTATAACTTAATTCTTTTTTTTATCTTTTGTTTAATTTTCTTTAGAAATTAAATTCATTCCCAAATAAATATATATTTGTGTTAATGATTACTTGAATACTATTAGATGGAGTTGTGGATGGCTGGCAATTTAGAAAAGGTAAAATAATGTGAATTTCTAGGGACCACTCGTTTGTCAAACATGTCCTGAATACCATATTAATTTTATGGGAATGAACATTAATCCTGATGGGTTCTGGCCTCCTGAAGAATGTCCAGGTATGCACTAGTTGTGTCTTTAGATCACAAGATAAATTTCTCCACTTTTCTTTCTTTCTTAACCATAGCTCTTTGACATTTGAAATTGGTAGTTGTCTTTCTTATCTTTGTGAAACCCTTAAGCTTACTCATTAAACACTTGGTGGTCAACTATGTTGTTTCACATATAAGTGTTTTGTTCCTTTTTATTGCTTAGTAGTATTCTATTGTAGGAATGTACTACATTTTGTTGATTCACCAGATATTGGACAATTGAATTGTTTTCAGTAATTACCCATTACGAATAAAGTGACTATGTACACGGGCATAGAATAGAAGTCTTAGTGTGGACTAGAACTCACAACCCTGAGATCAAGAGTCGCATACTCCACTGACTAAGCCAATCAGGCGCCCTTGTCTACAACTGTGGACTGCCCCCCAAAATTTAATAGCCTACTGTTGACGAGAAGACTTACCAATGACCAGCCAATTAACACTATTTTGTATGTGATATATATTATATACTGTATTCTTAAAATAAGCTAGAGAGAAGAAAATGTTATTAAAATCATAAGGAAAATATATTCACAGTACTGTATTTACCAAAAGAAAAAAAAAAAATCCATGTGTAAGTGGCCCCGTGCAGTTCAAACCCGTGTTGTGTAAGGGTCATCTGTGTATCCTGTTTCTTCACCATCCTGACAGCGACATAATTTCCTTTCTTGTGTTTCCTTCTGATCTTTATCCAAAAGTCTCTGTTGGCAAGTGGGGGACTGCAAATGCCTTTTGTGATTTAGTTTGCTCCTCTGTTGAGAGTTTTTATTTTGCTTACTTGGAATTACTCCCCTAGGATGAATATCTATGAATAGTATTACTGGCATAAAGGACATAAGTTTTTAAATTCATTTTAATATGTATTACCTCTTTGTTTTCTAAATTTGTACCAGTTAGGAAATGTCCATTTCCAATCTGTATAGGCCCTGCTGTAGCAAAGATAGTCTTTGAATAAACCATCCTTTGTGTACATCTTGAGAAAGCAGCTGTGCTGGTTTGCAAGCCTCTAACAGTAACAGTAATAACTTCTCCTTTCTTAAAGATCCTATATATGAAACAAACAATATGCTAAGTTAGAATTCTATTGCTAAATAAAATCCCCACAACAGTTTTAAGATTTGAAGTATGGAAAGAAAGGAAATGAGTTTAGAAAGATAAATCTGTTTGTGCACTGAGTAAGGATAGTATTTTATGCAATAAAGCCTCCTTAAGTAAACATTTGATGGAAGGAATAAAATCTTACTTGGCACATAAATCATTTTTAATAACAGCAAGTTTGTGTGTATAAGTGAGCACTACTGTACCCAAGGGAAGAGGAAATAGAAGGAGCGATTATGGCAAATAAGATGAGGGCAGAACTGCCTCACTGTTTGTCATAAATTGGCCCAAAATTGTTTAACCAAAACTAAGGAAGGATAGATGGCCATCCTGATGGCACTTTACATAATGGTGAAGCTAATATTTAATCAATAGCAACTTTCTTTAAGGGCTCTGCGTGCTCTAAAATCCTGATGTAATTCAGGTCTGAATGGAAAGTCTTTCCTGCCCTCCTGCCTTTTGATTTCCATAGCTTAACTGAGAATGGAACAACAACAAAAATAACTCAGGTGTAGCTTTGTGACAGCAGCTGGGCTTTTATGCAGAGCTAGCTAGCAACGTTTCAATGGGTGGGATTCTCTGGAGTAGTGTTACCTGAAGACATGCGGACAAGAAAGAGCCTCGCTCTCTGGCCCGGAATGAGTTGGAGCATCCTGTAGCATTTCACAAGCAAGCTCCCTTTTACAGGTGTGGACAGTGAAGATAGTATAATGGCGTAAGCGAGAGGAATGGCAAATGAAGATGAAACCTGGCTGGCCTGAAGTGGTTTGCTGTCCTCGGGTTCAGTGCATGTGGGGTGGTGGGCCCGTTCATTACCTATGGCATCAGCCAGCCTGGGTTGGAATGGTACTTACTACCTCCTAGGGATGTTGTCAGCATTAAATGAAAAGATCGGTGTCTGGGGGGTGCCTGTGTATGTAGACTCTTAGTTATCCTGCCTTTAAGGATGCTCTTGAACTTTGTTTAAACCGACTTTTGCTAAATTCACCTGATCACAGAATCCTCTTTTTGCATAACATTCACGAAAATCTCATGGCACCAATGTTTGGGAGAGCACGTCGCAGAAACTGCTTTATGGTAACATGATATAGCACTGTCACAGCTGAAGTAGTAATAAATAATACAGGAAACTTCCAGGCTATTTAAGAGCTTTTCAGCAATACCTGTTGTTATACTTGTTGCTTGTATCTAACTCAGGTCAGTTACAAACTTAAACTCTTTCAATCCTGGCACTGCATTGTAGTCCTCACTAGTGAGAAGCTCTAGTCCACCAGACATGATCTAGAATTTCTGATAGTGACATGAGAAGTTCATCTGAGCTTTTAAGAAACCAGTTACCAGGGCGCCTGGGTGGTTCAGTCGGTTAGGCGACTGCCTTCGGCTCAGGTCATGATCTGGAGTCCCGGGATCGAGTCCCGCATCGGGCTCCCTGCTCGGCAGGGGGTCTGCTTCTCCCTCTGACCCTCCCCCCTCTCATGTGCTCTCTCTCTCTCATTCTCTCTGTCTCAAATAAATAAATAAAATCTTAAAAAAAAAAAAAAAAGAAACCAGTTACCACATGGAGTTGATAGGATTCTGGTGAAGGGCAAACATGCTTGGCCTTTCACAGAGCTTGAGCTGCCTTACTGGGGTACATTCCCATTTTTACAACAGGTTTATGGAATATTAAAACTTGGTTGACAGTCATGTGTGAATTCCTTGACTTTGTGGGACACAAGGTTGGTCACCATTGGATAAGACTGTCTTTTTTCTTGGGTCTGTGTGGGGTTTTTATGATGTTGTCTTTGTTGCCAGGTAAAATATTAAGAATGTAGTTAAGACTTGGAGACTAGCCTGGGTTTTCATGCTTAGAAAGCTTGATCAATTGGTGGATTTATTGGGTGTTTTTCATTATGTTTAGTGGAAGATAAATTAGTTTTTGTATCTCTTGTTTGCATAAATCATCTATCAAATTTTATGCATGACTGCTGCTCATTTTGAAGTTCTCTCTTAAACAGGAAGTGAGATAAGACCAAGCTGGTGGAATTGGTAGGAGGTATTCTGTCAGGAGCTATCACATAATCACATGGGATATTGTGATTAATGTCACAGTGGCTACAATTGTGTTGTAGTTTTATCCCCCAGTAACGTATTTCCCTTTTCTGTTTTATCATGCATTCAAGCCAGGGAGATAGGGAGGTTTCTGTTTCAATCATGAGGCCACCGTAGAACCTTACTTAATATTTATGAGCCTCAGTTTCTGGAAGACTCATTTGGGTGAACTTTAAAAAAAATGTAGATTTCTTAGCCCTACCCAGATTTGCTAGATAAGAGCCTCCTAGTGTAGGGGGAGGAATGTGATTCTGTATGCTTTGAAAGCTCCTGGAGCCAAAGTGATTATTCTGTGCAGCTAGGCTTTTCACCAGCATTGGGAGCCAACAGATGAGATTAAAAACCCCAGTACTCCCCACCTTATGAGTCTGTTAATTCTGGTTTCTCGTTCTTGAGTAGAGCACTGATTAACCAGCGTGAATGTCTTTGCCATGACCATTCTGAGGACAAACATTTGTGTGCTCTTTTGGTTATTTCTATAGCACCTTCCTACTTAACATGAGTTCTTGAGTGTTGTGAGTGGGATGACCATCTAATCCAGGGCATTTCTGAGAGTAAAAGGAGGGCCATTAATAATTACCGTGGGACAACAGACATAAACCAGAGTTGTTCCAAGCAAACAGAGATGTATGGTCACCCATAAGGACCCAGCCTAAGTCAAAGGAGAGAGAATAACGAGAGGAAAACCCACTGAAGAAGGTCACAGGGGAGTAGATCTGCCTTTTTTTTTTTTTTTTTTCTTTTCTGCTTCTCTCTCCTTTCTGATGCTTTGGTACCCAAGGGAACATAGGGAGGTTAGATTGGCAAACACCCCTGTTGGGTGGGATTGGGGCAGGGAGGGAATAATGTTGGAATCATCTGTGAACTAGATTATGTTGAGCTGTGCAGCCTTTGAATTAAATCCAGACCTATCAACTCAGTCAACCACAAGAGGGAGTAAATATTTATGCTCACCCACCATAGAATCAGGGCTGAGCTGGGCTCTGGGACACCACAATGAAAGATTCCTTGCCTTCATAGAGCTAACAGTATAGTAGGAAGTATGAGTGAGTGCACAGGCCATTCAAATTCTGTATGAAGTTAAGTCCAGGTTTCCTGCAGAAAGAAGAATGCAATTTCACAAGTTGCAGGGAGTCCATGTAAACCGAGAAATAATATTCAACAGGACCCCAGCCACTACCAGGACCCTCACCAAAATTCTCCATTGTTTCCCAGTCTCTCCTATTTTACTTTCAGTGGCCCATTTTTACTTTCTGAATGCGGTTTTTTTTTTTTTTTAATTTGCCAGATACTCTTTTAATGAGAATTATAAAAGAACAAAAACTTTTTTTGCAAATTGCCTTTTTTTAAACAAATGATTTGCTTTTGATTACAAATTCTGTGTAAGACGATGCCTTCTTCTGCAAAACCAATAAATACAAAAACAAATTTTATTTTATTTTTTAAAAGATTTTATTTATTTCTAGAGAGGGAGGGAGGGAGAGAGAGAGAGTGAGAGTACAAGCAGGGGGAGCAGCAGGCAGAGGGAGAAGCAGGCTCCCCGCTGAGCAAGGAACCTGATGCGGGACTGGATCCCGATGCAGGACTGGATCCCGATGTAGGACTCAATCCCAGGACGCTGGGATCATGACCTGAGCTGAATGCTTAACCTACTGAGCCACCCAGGCATCCCCAAAACAAATTTTAAACATGTGATTCGTCCAAGATATTTGGAAGAAAAAAAAACCCACCAGATTTTCTTTTCTGGTATTAAAAAAAAAATCAGTATTCCCTAACCTGTCAAAGAATAAGTTCAAAGGTATGACTCAACTGGAGAAAAAGAGAGACAGACAGACAGATAGACAGAGACCATCTTACAGCTGCTTTAAATAGCTTCTGATAATTCTTCTGCTGTTACCTTTCCTTTCTGGAACTCATATCTTCTCAAAAGAGTTGAATGTAAAATATTTCTATTTTTTTCTTTTTTCTTTTCCTTTTTCTTTTTTTTTCTTTTTGTTTTTTCGTCTTTTTTGTTTTTTTCTTTTTGTTTTTTTTTCTTTTTTCTGTTTTTTGGTTTTCTTTTTTTGTTTTTTTTGTTTTTTGTTTTTGTTTTTGTTTTTGTTTTGTTTTTGGGGGGGTTTTGTTTTTTCTTTTTTTTCTTTTTTGGTGCAAAATGGTGGTTTTGCACAGGGACAGGGCCCATGGGCAGAAAGAGCTGCTGCCTAAAATATTTCTAATAAACTGATTAATGGGGGAAAAGGAAGTATGTATTGAACACCTATGTATAAGCTTTACCATAAACAACTATGCATATCAGAAAGACACTAAGTTTAAAAAGTCACCAAAAAAAAAAAGTGAGGAAAAACCTGAACTACAGAGAAGAAAGTCAAATTTAATGAAAAACTAGAATTAATAAAAATTAGCAAATACACACACACACAGCAGCACTATGTACTGACCCACCCACAAAGGGAAAAAGCAGTGGTCCAAGACCACTCAACATGGCTTGTTGGTTAAAGGAAAAAAACAAACCACACACACACACACACACACACACACACCCCCAACTGTCCGGCACACAGACAAAAACCCAGTATTTTTCAACAGTACACTCAATCTGCAACACAAATTCAGAATTATTTAACAAAGCTTCCTTTCTTAATACGAGAGATGCCTATGTTGGGTGTGTGTGTGTATATATGTACACATATATGTGTATTTTAAGTGGTTTACTGTCGACGTATTTTTAAATATATTAGTGTTACTACATGCAACTGTTTTCTGTATTTAACAGCCTTTCCTTTTATTTACCTCATGCGTCTAGACCTATCAAAAATTTCAGGTTGACAGACAAAAATGGGTGTCGTATTCTCTGTGAAATTGACCACAATGGTTTTAAACAGTGGCCAGAAGACGCTGGCTTGCCATTTCAACACGTGGAAATAGTTACGTTGATGCCCAAGTTGCCGTTTTCTGCGAAGAACTGCGCAACGCTGGTATCAAAGACCAGGCAGTCACTGTCCATGATGGCTGTGGCAATTCCGTCGTGAATGGAGCGCGGAGTCGCCTCCCAAGTCAGCCGCCGCCTGGGACTATTGAGCTCAAGACAATAGACGAAGTTCTCAGCTTGCTTGTGTGTTCCTATCAGCTGGACGATTGCGAAGAACTGCTGGTGACCGTCGTACTTTTCTTGTTTCTCCAAGACTAATATGAAATGAACGCCGAAACAGGACTGCGTCATCACCCAGTCCACGGCCCCGGGGAGGTTAATGTCGGTAGCCAGGAAAATGATATCTTCTCCCTGTAGGGACGTGATGGATTCATGCTGGTGCATCAGATGGGGCATGACGGCATCCAGAGAGCCTTGCCATTTACAGAAAGCGCCAGGACATGGGCACAGGTAAGGCCTAAACTCACAGAGCTTCTCGTGGGTTACTTTCTCAGTGTGTGGCAAAGTTAATTCACACCCATAAGAGAGGTATTTACATGGGAAAAGTACGGAACTGGCCACTTTCTCCATAGCCAAGTTGCGAATGGATCCCAGAGAGCCCCGGCAGGTCGGACAGCACTTGAGCTTCGGGCGGCAGGTGGTACACACAAGATGGCCACTGTGACACTGAAGAATGGGTGGTAACACATAGTCAAAGCAGACCGGGCACTCAAAAAGACTCGCCAGGTCACCGTTGGATGCAGTTGTGCCAGCCAGGACGGGCACCCTCTGGGACGAACGCGTCGAGGTTCCGGGAAGTAATGCTGACGAAGTCTGGCGCTTCATTTCTGTAGGTGGACAGCGCGCCTCAGACTCCGGGCGCCTCGGACGCGCCCCGTCGTCTCCGCCGCCAACCCTTGCCCCCGCTGGCAGCGCACCGCCTCTTCCCCGAGCCGGCACCGGCACCAACGGGACACCCTGGGCCGCCGCCGCCTCTCGAGGGTGCCCCTCAGCGGTCGCCTCCGGCGCTCTAGAACGCGCCTTTCAACAGTTGCGTCAGACGCTCGAGAGCGCGCCTGCCAACGGTCGCCTCACGCTCGAGAGCGCGCCTGTAACGGTCGCCTCAGACGCTCGAGAGCGCGCCTGTAACGGTCGCCTCAGACGCTCGAGAGCGCGCCTGTAACGGTCGCCTCACGCTCGAGAGCGCGCCTGTAACGGTCGCCTCAGACGCTCGAGAGCGCGCCCCGCAGTGCCCGCCCCCGACGCTCGAGAGCGCGCCCCGCAGTGCCCGCCCCCGACGCTCGAGAGCGCGCCCCGCAATGGCCGCCCCCGATGCTCGAGAGCGTGCTCCGCAGCGCGCTGCTTGCTGCCGTCGTTTCGCGCGGTCCTGGCGCCCGCTGCGCACCCCGCATAAATGGCACACGCGGCAGCTGCAGCCCAGAAGGTAGGGCCCCTCGCGCCGGCAGCCCGGAGGGGGCGGGGCTCTGAATGTGTTTTATAATCCTAAATTCTACGTAGTCAGGAAGTACTAAAGATCTAAATGCTTCAGGCTCTAAATTCTCCTACGCTATCTCTTGTTCCTGCTCACAAATCCAGTTTTCTTTTTAAAAAAAATATTTACTTATTTAGGTAATCTCTACACCCAACGTGGGGCTTGAACTCCCAACCCCAAGATCAAGAGTCGCACGCTCCACAGACTGAGCCAACCTGGCGACCACAAATCCAGTTTTCTGAGGCCATTAATGCGTGGTAAGGACTGTTTAAAATAATTGATATGAGGAGGGGCCCCTGGCTGGCTCAGTTGGAAGGGCATGCCACTCTTTTTTTTTTTTTTTAAGAATTTATTTATTTATTTGTCAGAGAGAGAGGGAACACAAGCAGGGGGAGTGGCAGGCAGAGGGAGAAGCAGACCCCCCGCCGAGCAGGGAGCCCGATGCGGGGCTCGATCCCACGCTCCCGGGATCATGACCTGAGCCGAAGACAGACGCTTAACGACTGAGCCACCCAGGTGCCCAGGACATGCCACTCTTAACCTCGGGGTGAGTTGGAGCCCCACGTTGGAGGTAGAGAGTACTTATATAAAACTTTAAAAAATAAAATAAAATAATTGATATGAGGGTGTGACCCTCCTAGGGACTACTTTTAATTCAAAACTGAGATACCTTAACCCAAATCATTCTCAAAATGGTCTATTTGTAAGGTTGTCAGATTTAACAAATGAAAATACGAAAGATGCTCAGTTAAATTTGAATTTCAGGTAAACAAAGAACAGCTTCTCTTTTTAGTAGGAATATGTCTCATGCAGTATTTGGGATATACTTATACTAAAATATATTCATTGTTTATCTGAGATTCAAATTTATTTATTTTTTTTTAAAGATTTTATTTATTTATTTGAGACAGAGAGAATGAGAGAGAGAGAGCACATGAGAGGGGGGAGGGTCAGAGGGAGAAGCAGGCTCCCTGCCGAGTAGGGAGCCCGATGCGGGACTCGATCCCGGGACTCCAGGATCATGACCCGAGCCGAAGGCAGTCGCTTAACCAACTGAGCCACCCAGGCGCCCGTATCTGAGATTCAAATTTAACTGGGTATTCTATATTTTATCTGGCAGCCCTCCCTATTTGGAGAGCTATGTTTGAAGCTTCCTGAAACTCTGATTTGGTCATTTTTTTTTATAACCATAGCCCTAACCATGTCCCACCATGGGATTATTTTCTTCCATTTTTTCCAAAAACCATTATTTATTCCCACTGTAGTTCAGGACTCAGACACAGAGGTCACTGTGATGAGTGGGAGTGAACAGTGAAGTTACTGAATGGGAAGTCCAGGTTCAAGTGTGTGCAGTTGGCTTGCACCTGTAAGCAATGTGGTTTTACTGAAACTTCCAGGGAAGGCAGTCAGTGGCTGGAGCCAGGTAGAGTAGGACCAGGATCAGGGGTAGATTTGGAAATGGAGAGAGACAACTGTGGGCCATGTAGACAAGGCAGGGAAACTTCTTGAAGGCAGGACTTGTGCTGTATTCAGTTTGCATTGCCACATAGCTTACACAGTTCTTGAACTGTAGCAACTATTCAAATATTTGGTGGATTAAATTGCCTCTTCCAAGTGACTATCTTCTGATTTTTCTCCTTCTGTATAATCCAGTGGGAAATGAAATACTTGGCTAATTTATTTCTTAGCTGGCTCCTGCACATATGTGCTTCCCTTATTTAAGTTTGTAAATGGCCCCATGGCGTTCAGCAAAAGAATCAGTATGAGCAAGAATGGACTGGTAGATTTCATAGCTAGCTGAGCTAGGCAGAGAATACTTTTAACATCAGGGCTGAATGTGAGGGTGTATGTGTGCATGTAAAGAGACAAAGAGAGTGTGAGCACCATGCTAAAGATAGATCGCTGTGTTGGCATTTTACAATATAAAACTTCCATTAGAACCTTCGAAGTACAGATTAATTACAAAATGAGCCAAAGTCAATTCTGAAGGTGAGAAATGACCCAGTGTTCGAGACAAGTTATAGCAGGTTGTTGAGCGTTTGCTCTGGCTTGAGCAGAGACGTCCATAAATACCACTGAGAGATGATTCTACTCAACAACACTCTTGGTTTTCCTCCTACTGCACTTTTTGGTGACTGATTTGCAGCCTCCTGGAATGTTGCCAGCCACCTCCAGGGGTGTTAAGAAATATCCAAAACAAAATTAAAATAATTCACTTTAATTTAAAATGCAATTATATATATATAAAACACTTTTAGGAGCAGTGGGATTGGGTGTTAGAAAACCAGACCAAGCAATGGAGTAGCAATTACAAAGTTGGGAAGAGAAAAAAAAAAAAACCACAAAACATGCTAACAACTTAACTTGCTAATGGATTGGACACTGCTTGGGGAAGAGCTAGAAACCAGGAATAAAACCAACCTCTCCATTTAGTTTTAATCAAACTCCTGGGAACTCATCCCTATTCTTGTTTGAAATGCCATCTGCAGAGTAACTTGTTATCTGATTTGGATTATTTGCTTGTGATTCACTCATTCATTCTTCCTTTGTGTGCTCTTGCTAAAACACCAGGCTTAATAACACATAGGATGAGTTTGAATGGGTTCTTCTAACATCCCTATATTGCCATTCCATCTGCAAACACTGTCCTCCCCTACAATGGAAGCTGGGAAAGGGGTGCAGCATCAGAGTGGAATTTAGTGAGTTCATCAAATGGTGACCATTGAGAGCCCAAATGTGCTCGGTGCTACACATCCCTTTGGGACGATAAGGATGGTAATGGCTTTGAGAATGAAATAATATGTTCTGACTTGAAGGACAAATTAGGGTAAAGCAAGGGGAAAAGAGAGGATGAAATGTTCTCTCCTTTTACAGACTAAATTTAATTGTAGTTAATAGCAGCTGACTTTCCCCATGCCTTTGCTGTGGGAAGAGAGACCTTCCACCAGAATAGGGGCCAGGGTTACTGAAGATTTTAGGTAATCTGGTTTTTGAGCATCAGGTAACTGAACTTCTTTATTTTTATTTAAATTTTTTTTAATTGAGCAAAAGCGTTTCCTTTATATAAACTATTAATAGATGCTAAATACAAGATGGATTTTAAAATGAAATCATGGGTGCGTAGTTGTAATCATAAAGATAAGCACACAAATCAGAAGCTGTACAATAGGGGTGCCTGGGTGGCTCAGTCCGTTAAGTGTCCGACTCTTGATTTCCACCCAGGTCATGATCTTGGGGTCGGGAGATCAAGCCCTGCATCAGGCTGCAGGCTCATCATGGAATCTGCTTGAGGTTCTCTCTCTCCTGCTGCCCCTCCCCTCTCTCCCTAAAATAAATAAATAAAATCTTTAAAAAAAAAGCTATACAATATTGGGCGCCTGGGTGGCTCAGTCAGTTAAGGGTCTGCCTTCTGCTCCAGGTCCTGGGATAGAGCCCTGCGTCTGGCTCCCTGCTCAGCGGGGGTCTGTTTCTCCCTCTCCCTCTGTTCTCTCTCTCTCTCTCTCCCAAGTAAATAAATAAAATCTTTATTTTTTTTAAAGCTATACAACATTAACAGCAAATCCAAATACAAGCTAAGATAATCCTCTGAATTCTGTGTTTCATCGAGCATCAAAAACCACCGATCTTTTAGTCCTTAAAAGTACATAATTCTGCATCCACATCTCTGCATGGAATTGGATCCCTGGATTTTATTTCATTTCTCGTGTGACATTCTCTGCACCTGTATCATTGGCTGTTGCTTTGGGGGTTGAACATCCTTCCAGGTGTCCATTGATAGTCTCTCCAAATCCCCACCAGCTAATTCCCTACCCATGTAGCCCAGAGAAACTTCTCACTCTGGGCTTCTAAACAGATTCTGACTCTCGCTCTCTAAGACTTTTTTTAGATATTAAAATTCATGCTTTCTCTATACCAGAAAAAAGGGAAAAAAATTTTGGCATGCATAACTAATGAGGTAACTAGTACTACTAAGCTGCTTTAGAAGATTAAACCATCAGTAATTATGAAAGTAAGTATAAATTAAAGGACAGTGTTTAGATTTCAGTGTAGTATTTTATATCCAGTATTCAGTATTGTTCTTTTTATCCAGTATTGTATTTTATCTAGAGCCATTACTGAACACCTATATTTGAAAGTCAGAGTAGAGTCATAGAAGGACCATGGCTTTTTATCAGATATAGACAAACAAGAAGAAAAACTATGGCATCAATAAGTGCTAAAAACTATGGCACTAAGAGTAGATGTGTACATATTTATTTTAAATTCTTTTATTTAAATAACTCAGTAAAGATATTTTTAAAATGTGGTTCAAGTCTGAAGAATGATACAACATACATGTATCCACAATTCATGTACGTATACTTTCATAATCCTACTATAAAAATGATATAGTGAGGTTAAGAAAACTAAGTTTAAAAAAAATCAGAAGCAAGTAGAAATGAGAGATAATTCAAAAGTAATTTTTGCATCTGAAAATTTGGCACCAAAAAAGAAAAAAACCCCTTCACGGATATATCTTCTATATTTTTCTATTAAAAATTACAATGAAAAATTTGCAATGAAGAAATTATTTCATTGGAATTGTTACTTTATATATTGTATATAATTTGCATATTGTATATATTATTTGAAATAACTTATATATTATTTGAAATAATTTCATTGGAAAAGTGCTTTAAATTTAAATCATGAATCCTGGGGTACCTGGCTGGCTGAAGTGGAGCTTGGGACTCAGTCTTGGTTGTAGGTTTGAGCCGCACATTGGATGTAGAGATTACTTAAAAATAAAATCTTAAAAAAATATCCTGAATCCTAAGAAAATATATATATTTTTACAGATTTATTTATTTTTATTTTAGAGAGAGAGCCGCATGAGCCCTTGTGGGGGGAGGGGCAGAGGGAGAGTACATCTCAAGCGGGATTTCCACTGAGTGTGAAGCCTTGACACGGGGCTTGAGATCATAACCTAAGCCAAGATTAAGAGTCAGACACCTAACTGGCTGAGCCACCCAGGCACCCCTGAGCAAATAGTTTTTAAGAAATGAGAAAAAGTAAAATAAAGGAAAAGGAGCATTTCCAGTCATCTTTTTGGGCACTTTATGAGTATTTTTTTTTTTTTTCTGAAATGCATTTGAGACACTGCCCTTGTCTTGCCGATATGTTTTTCTATAAATGAAATGAAATCCACATTTTTGAGGAAGTTTTGGTTTTTACTGACTGGTACTGCTGGAGCCTGAAATAACTCCCAAATTAAATATGTACCAATCTGATCGGAAAGAATGCTTGACAACGAGCTTAGATATATACGTTAGAAATCTGAAGACCAGGGGCGCCTGGGTGACTCAGTCGTTAAACGTCTACCTTCGGCTCAGGTCATGATCCCAGGGTCCTGGCATCGAGCCCGCGTTGGGCTCCCTGCTCCGCGGGAAGCCTGCTTCTCCCTCTCCCACTCCCCCTGCTTGTGTTCCCTCTCTCGCTGTGTGTCTCTGTCTGTCAAATAAATAAATAAAATCTTAAAAAAAAAAAAAAGAAATCTGGAGACCATTACATTGTCATGGTCATGACTTAGGAAATCTTATCTGTTT
This sequence comes from Mirounga angustirostris, assembly GCF_029215605.1. Lineage (NCBI taxonomy): Eukaryota > Metazoa > Chordata > Mammalia > Carnivora > Phocidae > Mirounga > Mirounga angustirostris. Next base: position 8,944,565 of record NW_026991719.1, read on the forward strand.
CTGTAAGTCTGGAGGTCCTAGCTTATTGCAGTGTTGACAGATATTTATTTCTCTTGGTTGTTAGAATGGCCACACTTGGCCATTCCTGGAGACCTTTTGGGGTGTGACAATGGGCACAAGGGTATTGCTCCTGGCATCTAGAAAGTAAAGGCCAGGGATGCTAGTACACATCCTACCATACACAGGGCAGGGCAACCCCACAACAAAGAATTACCTGGCCCCAAATGTGAATAGTGCCGAGGCTGAGAAATTTTGATCTACACAAAAGAAGAACAAGGGTTTAAATTTATTTCCTAAAATGAATATATATGTGGACATTTCTTAGGTAGTTTTTCTTCTAATAATAATAGACTGATAGAATAAAAATTCTTTTTAGAAGTTTGTCTTTACATCTAAGAAATCTATTTTTGCATCATTTTCCCAATGTGTAGATCAGAGTTTTCTAGCGTATGTTCTGTTTTTGTATTTGCTTTGCGGCTGTGTCAAAACATAGATGAAGCGGTGTGTTCAGACGTGCTCCACTCATCCTGATCATAAATGAAATGTCTGCCAGAAAAGGATCATTTCAGACCGTATTTGATTTTGGCAATCAGTCTTGCTGTTTTAGGAGTGCTCTTAGCATTTGAACAAATATCTTCCATATTTATGGGGAGGAAGGTTTATGAAGACATTGCCAGTTAAATTCTATTTCAGTTCTTGGTGCCAACATATGTTAGGTACTTTTTGTATTATGAGTTTCATACTTGATAAATTCCAAAAGAGGCTACATTTAGACATTAACCTTGAGGATTTCTGGAAAATTTTCCATAAAATATTTTCTACTACTGCTCTCTCCTTGATGTTTTTTACTTACCCTGATCCAGTTCTCAACAGTCCTCTTGGTTTTTGTTTGTTTCTAAGTAGAATTGTTTCAAATACTTTTTTGTAACTTGTTCATTTGAATGAGAATCCAAATAAGGTCTACACATTATAGGTGATTGATATGCCTCTAAAGTTTCTTTTAATCTATAGGTTTCCCCATCTCTCTCTTTTTTCCTTATAATGTGTGTTTTTTGTTTTGTTTTTTTAAGAAACTGGGTCATTTATCCTGTAGAATTTCTACTCATTCTGGAATTTGCTGATGCAATTCCATTGCAGGGCTTACCAAGTTTCTTTGTTCTTTGTATTTCCTCTAAATTGATAGTTGAATCAAGACATCATTTACTCTTTTTTTTTTTTTAAAGATTTTATTTATTTATTTGAGAGAGAGAATGAGATAGAGAGAGCATGAGAGGGAGGAGGGGCAGAGGGAGAAGCAGACTCCCCGCTGAGCAGGGAGCCCGATGCGGGACTCGATCCCGGGACTCCAGGATCATGACCTGAGCCGAAGGCAGTCGCTTAACCAACTGAGCCACCCAGGCGCCCAAGACATCATTTACTCTTAAAATTAAAATCAAGAGGGAAAAACCATTCTACTGTTTTTTTGTTTGTTTGTTTTTTAATTTTTTTTTATTCATGTGACGAGAGAGAGAGAGAGAGAGAGAGAGAGAGAGAGGGAGAGAATATGAGCAGGGGAGACAGGGAGAGGGAGAAGCAGACTCCTCGCTGAGCCAGGAGCCTGATATGGGGCTTGATCCCAGGACCCTGAGATCATGCACTGAGCTGAAGGCAGACGCTTAACCATCTGAGCCACCCAGGTGCCCCACCATTCTCCTGTTTTTGAAAAATCTTTTTGAAAGTTTATTTTTGCAGAGGGTTAATGACTTGACCCAAACTTCCAGAAACTGGTGAGACAATGAAAGTATATCATTATGTATTTCCTAATATTTATGGTCCTTAGAATTTTCTTCCGAAATACCAATGGTATGAGAGGTGGGGCAACTACTCTTTTAATATAGGCTTTTAGGTTACCACTGGGAATCAGTACAACAAGAGTTGACAAACGATAGCAAGGGCAGGGGCCCGTTTTTGTAAAGCAAGTTCTACTGGGTCACAGCCATAGGCCCACATTATACACTGCCTGTGCTTGATTTTGCCTAGTAACAGCAGAGTCCAATAGCTGCCACAGAGATACAATGGCCCACAAGGCTAAAAGGATTTACTATGTAGCCTTTAAAAAAAAAAAAACAAAAAACAACCAACTTGCCAACCCTAGCAGTACAAGGTTAGGCCTTTTATTTTTTAAGTAGGCTCTATGCCCAATGTGGGGTTCAAACTCACGACCCAGAAATCAAGAGTGGCTGTGCTCCCTTGACTGAGCCAGCCAGGCCCCCCAAGTTTAGCCCTTTAATTCAATTTTTTAAAGATTTTATTTATTTATTCTAGAAAGAGAGACAGAGTCCGAGCAGGGGGAGGGGCAGAGAGAGAGAGGGAGAATCTCAAGCAGACTCTAGGCTGAGCACTGAGCCCTTGTGGGGCTTGATCCCAGAACCCTGAGATCATGACCTGAGCTGAAATCAAGAGTTGGATGCTTAACTAACTGAGCCACCCAGACACCCCAAGTTTAGGCCTTAAAAAAAAAGTGATCTGTAGTCTGCTATAAACTGTGGATAAAATTTTTCCAAAAAACGTTAAGTGTCCTTTATTATCTGTCACAATACATAATTTAAAAGTATGATCACTATTCGGCCATGATATATTTGTACTTTATCATCCTAAAGTTACTTTTATATCTCTTTACCTCTCAAATAGAGAAAGTTTACATATTTAAAAAATCAGTATAATAGAATCATTCACATTTCCATAAAAGAATTCCTCTTCGGAAAGCCGTGTGTATGCTCTCAGATGATATAGTCTATAGCCTTCAGACTGACTATAAATATTATTAATCTTTTCTGTCTACCTTTACTGTCCTTAAATATTCCTTTAAGATGAGCTGTGCAGTTATAGACTGTAAAACCAGGAATGTTAGAGGACTTAATTACAGTGTCTTTTTTGAGTAGTTTTTGGGTGGTGGAATAATGCTTTTAGGAACAGGATTTTCCAAATTGCATGAAACGGTCTCTTGCGGAAAAGAAACTGACTTATTTGTATGTCACTGTAACTGAATTATGTGCCATCCGTATATCATGGTAGGTCAGAATGGACACCATTGCCAAGAATTGTACTTTCTCTGTTCTCAGGTATCTATCGTTTAGAAATTGGTCGCTGGTAGGAATTGTCTCAAAAACACTTGGGGGAGGTGTCCTATCAGATTATCCTTGCCACATGTTAAAAAGGGGAGGGGAAAGAGGCAGGAGACAAATAAAAAAAGCAACTGCCTGCTTAAAAATGGTGAACAGGCTTTATCTTCGGAAAATCTGGATGTTGAAGTTTGGCACAAGGACCCGGATGGGGACATGCGTGTTACTCCAAGGGAAGCCTTTATTCTCTTCTGAAACAGCTTGTATGGTATCTGTTCTTTTCACCATGGTCAAGATTCTGCAATTACTTATGGATTAGGCAGGGTATTCCAACAGGCTCAGAGACCTCCCACAAGAAAACCTATATCTTACTCCTGTCATTGTCCAATGGCGGGGCTGTGGGGCTGGCAGAGAAGAGTCTCCGCATAGTCATACAGGGACCTCTGCCTGATCTTCCAGTCTAGCAGGCCCAACTACGGCCTCTGGGTTAAGCACAGTTTCTACATTTTTCTGATGTTTAAATGGTTTAAAAATAACAAAAGAATAATATCTTCTGACACATGAAGATTTTTTTTTTAAGATTTTATTTATTTATTTGAGAGAGAGAGACAGAGCACAAGCTGGGGGAGCTGCAGGTAGAGGGAGAAGCAGTCTCCCCAACTGAGCAGGGAGCCTAATGCGAGGCTCGATCCCAGGACCCCGGGATCATGACCTGAGCCGAAGGCAGACGCTTAACCAACTGAGCCACCCCCAGGCGTCCCGTGACACATGAAAATTATATGCAACTTAAGTTTCTGTGTCCATCATTCATGGTTTGATTGGCACATAGCCATGCCCATTTGTTGACCTATGGTCTGTGGCTGCTTTCATTGTATGATGGCAGGTTGAGTGTTTATGACTGAGACCATGTGGCCTGCAACGTCTAAATATGTTCTGTCTGCCCTTTATAGAAAAAGTTTGGCAACTCCTGGTATAAAGACTTGATCATCTTCTGGGGTCTCATAGTATCCCCACTGGAGAGAGAAGAGAGAGTGAACCTGGTGGATCTTGCTAGAGATTTCAGGGCAAAGATAGCACGTGACTCTGCCTACGCAATTGGCCCCAACACAAATGTGTCCCCTGTCCCTGCAAGGGACACTGGTAAATGAGGTCTAGCAAAGTGCTGTAGAAGAGAGAACACAGATATTACTGGACAACAGTCAATGTCTGCCATTTTATATGAAAAATGTTTTGGTTTTTTTTTTATAGACTGATTCTCGAGCCCTGGCCTCAACTCTTGACTTCACCTGATTTTAAGTTTTTATAAATGCTTGAGCTCTTTCCTTTCCCCTGTCTACACTGTCATTATTTCAGCTCATCACACTTCATTTCCTCAATGCACATAGTCACAAAATGAAAGACAGATTGTTTGGTTTTTGTTTTTAGATTTTTTCTTTTTTCTTCTTTTTTTTTTAGATCAAGATGAGCAATGTGATGCAGACAGCAGGGGTGTCCAATAATTGAGTTGGGTTTGACAGGCTCATTTGTGTATTTACTGAACTAGTCATGCAATAGGTGTTTGAAATATCGATCAAAGCAAAGTTTTATTTTTCTGGATCCAGTCGTCTTTCTTTTTGGTCTGATTGCACCTGCTGATGTTTGTGAATTATTGTCAAATGGGCCCCTTCCCAAAGGGTAATGTTTCATTGGAGTATAAATTTCATGTGAGAGTAGAAGGTCCTATAAATTCAAAGACTATGATCAGCCAGATTTTTTTTAAGACAGAAGAAAGAGACAACACAAATATAGCCATCAGAGTTTTATATTTCTTTTTCCTTTTTTTAATTATAAAAGATTTTATTTATTTATCTGACAGAGAGAGACACAGCGAGAGAAGGAGCACAAGTAGGGGGAGTGGGAGAGGGAGAAGCAGGCTTCCTTCCGAGCAGGGAGCCCGATGTGGGGCTCGATGCCAGGACCCTGGGATCATGACCTGAGCCGAAGGCAGACGCCCAACGACTGAGCCACCCAGGCACCCCAGAGTTTTTTATTTCTAAAGGGAGAGCTTTCATAATAAAACCCAAGAGGATACTTAATTTTTTGGGGTTCCTGGGAATTTTCTGACATCAGAAATAACTTTTAAAAAGCTGGCAACAGGAGAAATTACAATGATTTATCAGTTACACCAAAGGTGGTATACAGACTTGGTGTTTAATTTATTATATTCTGGAGACTTACCTGTTTTGGATTCAAATTGGAGCAGGACTGACTCAGATCTTGTCCAGGTGGGTCACTTTTGTGTGGTCAACACTGGGTCTATAAGAGTTCTTGGAGGGCTTTGAAAAAAATCACAGTTGCATGAAGGTTGGGAGGCGGAGGTGTGTGTGGGTTAGCAACTCAGTTTTGCCTAGCTACAGACCTTTGGGCATGACCATTACTTTTTGAAATCTTGTGAGTATTTTGCACGTAGAGTCCATCTCAATTTGGGCCAGCCACCGCATTTTAAGTGTTCCATTGCCACGTGTGGCTGGTGGCTCCAGTATCGGACAGTTCTAGAGGGCCCACTCTGGTTCTCTTCTAGGTGCTCCACTTTCCATGCTTCAGGGAATATGCAGGTCCAAAGGGCTGTGTCCTCCTTAGCCTATACCCTACTGCCTCCTACACCAGGCATCAGCAAACCGGCCCACTATGTTTATAGATAAAAGTTTTCTGGGGAACACAGCCACAGTCATTCATTTATATATTCTCTATGACTGTTTGCATTCGATGCAGAGTTCAGTAGCTGTGGCAGAGAATATGGCCTGTAAAGCCTAAAGTATTGGCTCAAAAAATAGGCTCTTTACAGGACAAATTGACCAGCTTCTGTTTTAGACCATGTTTGGGATATCTGGGACCTTAGAATTCCTTGCCCCAACAGTCCTGAGCCTGCTTCCAGGCTCTGAAGGGTAGGGCTCCACCGAGGAATGGTCAGATGTGGCTGATGGCAAAGAGAAGGACAGAGGTGAGGTGTGTGGGCTCAAGTGTGAGCCTGAGCATGAGTGGGGAGGATAGATGGAATGCAGCCCCTGTGAGTGCTGTCTCCTTGACACCACATTGTGGGGTGGGACTCTGAGGAGTCTGCAAGTTACGAATTTGAAACTGTCTTGCATGTTGTTATCAGAGTACATTTGTCAAATTAGGAGGATAAAACACGTACTTGATTTAACAGATTATTAGCTCAGTTTGGAACTTTTACATCCGTAGACGTGTAGTAGGGGGGGCTCCATTCCTGCTCTTGCCCACACTGGCCAATGTTGAGGATGAGCCTGCACAGAATGGAGAAGGCACTCCTGTGCATGGGGAGGTGGTTCTTGGCTGAACCACCCTTTAATCTGACCTTGCCTGCCTTTTAATGTAACTGTGTCCTGAGATAATAAAGCAGGGAAAACAGTGGGTTGAGATTCTTCCCTCACTAAAGAACTGTGTCTGTGACCTGCCTGAGGTTCATTAAGCCCATAAATTTCTTGTCAAGGGGGAAGAGAACCCAAGGGTTGAGAAGTGCCAGTAGGTCTTTGGTTAACTGCCAGATATTTATTACCTCTTCACCGGGAGCAGTAGTAATTGACACAGCCTACTCAGTTTCTCTTCCCAATCTTGTCTCCTTGCTCACACACCAATCTTTCCTTTCCCCGGGTTCTCAGCTCCATCCCATAGAGTATGTCCAGATACAGTCACCATGGGTGGATTGCTATGGAGTTGCCTGGACAGAAATACATACAGTTCCAGTACCTTCTGATCCAGCCAGAGATGCCATCATTGTTCTTTTCCCCTTGGGCTTTGCAAACAGATGTTTTGACAGCTCTCGATTGCTGCTTGTGATTCATTTCCTTGGAATTACTGAACCCTGGACCCCACAGGGGTACTGAAAAGAAGGCTTCACAGTCTGATTGCTGCTCTGTTAAGAGAGAAGTCTTGTTCACATTGCATCAAAATGAGGTGACCTGTCCTCCTTTTTCTAAAAGCTGACTCTGCATTCACTTGACTGAAATGAAGAGTTTGAATCCCCCACCATCTTCGGATCTGTGAAGGTTACATTTCTCTGCCTCTTAGCAGACAAAATGCCTAGGCAGTAGAAAAACACTTGTAGGATTATTCAGCTCCTAGCATCATTTCTTCACCAATGGTCCAGGGTACAGTGACCTGCTATGGAGCCACTGTGAAGTCCAAGGTGAGCCCTTTATTTTCCCCGGGCTTTTTGGTGTTCACTTCCTTCAAACTGGAGGAAGACTGGCTATGAGGTTATTTTTAAGGACATATTTTTCACATTCTCTAGTGCTAAACCACTTAGAGTCATTGGAAAAAGCCGTATTTTTCTTTGCATGATTCTTGATTTCTGTTTTTTTTTTCCTGATAAGAAATAGTGCAGACAAAAGGAGATGCATATTGCATGAGATTCCTGAGTCAGTTTAGAATTTTTTTCTTCTGATCACATTTTAGTATAATCTTTCCTGGACACCTTAAAATTAAGGTCTCACTTTCCATTAATGTGATGGCCATAGAGTACCATTAGATCTGCCAACAGATGGGGTTCTTATAATTTTAAAAGGAGGAGATGAAAAATTGAGAAACCAGATTTCTGTCACCCTAAGTCTGTGATTTATTTTTTATTTTTATTTTTTTTTAAAGATTTTATTTATTTATTTGACAGAGAGACAGCGAGAGAGGGAACACAAGCAGGGGGAGTGGGAGAGGGAGAAGCAGGCTTCCCTCAGAGCAGGGAGCCTGATGCGGGACTCGATCCCAGGACTCTGGGATCATGACCTGAGCTGAAGGCAGATGCTTAACGACTGAGCCACCCAGGTGCCCCCTAAGTCTGTGATTTAAAACTAGAAGTGTTGGCAACTCATAAGTCTAGGAGAAAAGTTTTTGGTCTAAAGGACCAGCAGTTAGTGCCAACTGGACTCTTAAGGGGATTTGCAGAGGAGGTAAAATTTGATTTTTCCTGCCTCACTCTTTCTTTCCCCATTTCCTTATCTCTAGAGCAGGGATTTTCAACCTCAGCACTAGTGACATTTAGGGCAGGATTGCTCTTTGTCGTAGTGGCTCTCCTGTGTATGGTAGGCTGTTTAGCAGCATCCCTGGCTTCTACCTACTAGATGTCAGTAGGATCCTCTCCCAGTTAATGACAACCAAAAATGTCTCAAGAACTTCTTAGATGTGCCCTGGGGGAGAGGAGCAAAATCCTTCCTGGTTGAGAACTTCTCTAATGGCTTCCAGTCACCGGGGTACTCCACGCTACCTTCTGGAGTTCTGAACTCATCACACTGGCGACCCATCCCCCAGTGCCCTCCTATGGAATACCCATGCTCCATAATCCTTGCTCTTTCCCTGCTAAGCCATAACCCACATGGAAAAGGGTGTGATTTGTCACCTGTTCAAAGTGGTTCACACTGTTACATGAATGTGTCATGGGCTGAACTCAGACCAACATACTGCATTTTATTTTATTTTTTTTTAAAGATTTTATTTATTTGAGAGATAGCAACAGAGATCACGAGAGAGGAGCACAAGCTGGGAGGAGAGGGAGAAGCAGGCTCCCCACTGAGCAGGGAGCCGGATGCGGGGCTCGAACCCAGGACTCTGAAGGACTCTGAGATCATGACCTGAGCCCAAGGCAGACACTTAACCACCTGGGTGATTAAGTATATATATTTGTATATATATTTGCATACAAAATACACCCAGGTGCCCCATTGTATTTTTTAAAATATTTATTTATTTATTTATTTATTTTTAAAGATTTTATTTATTTGACAGAGACACAGCGAGAGAGGGAACACAAGTAGGGGGGAGTGGGAGAGGGAGAAGCAGGCTCCCCGCCGAGCAGGGAGCCTGATGCGGGGCTCGATCCCAGGACCCTGGGATCAAGACCTGAGCCGAAGGCAGACACTTACAACTGAGCCACCTAGGCGCCCCAAAAAGATTTATTAATTTTTTTTAAAAGATATTATTTATTTATTTATTTGACAGAGAGAGAGCCCAAGTAGGCAGAGTGGCAGGCAGAGGGAAAGGGAGAAGCAGGCTCTCCGCCGAGCAGGGAGCCCAATGTGGGCTCGATCCCAGGACCCTGGGATCATGACCTGAGCCGAAGGCCGCTGCTTAACCAACTGAGCCACCCAAGGCGCCCCAAGATTTATTAATTTGAGAGAGAGCAAGCGAGCGCGAAATGGGGGAGGAGCAGAGGGAGAGAACTCAAGCAGACACCCCCTCCCCCCCACAAGCCTGGAGCCCGCCCTGGGGCTGGAGATCACCTGGGAGATCATGACCTGAGCTGAAATTACGAGCCAGAGGCTCAACTGACTGAGCCCCGCAGGCACCCCTGAACATACTGCATTTTAGAAGAGGAGCTTGTTAAATGAAATGTCTGATCACTAAAAAAATAAGAGATCATTTATAGCGTTACTGTTTGTCACTTAGTCTTTTTTTGAGATTTAACAGGAATTTTCTCCAATAGCTAAGGTTATGGAAGAGGAAATTGAGACATCAGGGAGATTATGTAACTTGAACAAGATCACACAGCTTGCTATAACCGAACAGGAATGCCATTCTGGTCTCTTGGATTGTAGCCTGGTGTTCAAGGTATTGTGAAATGTCAAGAGAGTCCTTTTAGTTGCTCCCCAACTGCCCCAAGTGATCACTAATACTCTTCCTTCTCTACCTCCCACCTGTCACAGAAAGACATCGTCTTTTATACTATGTATTCTTCTGCGTAAATCACAAAAACAGTGAAATTCTAAGAAGCTGAGATGTGTCAGTTTCAGGTTTATTATAGTTCGGTGGTGGTAATACAAAGTATAATCATTCCAGCTGCTGACACTCGGTAATTTTCATTATAGGCCTCTCTTTCCAGTTTCAAGCTTCACATTCTGTAAATAAAAGCAAGAACATGCTCCTCGTACTCTTCTTATAGGAGATCATGACATTCACCGTCAGATATGCTCTTGTCATAGCAGTTTTCAGAGAGCTACTGTGATGTTAGTCCTTGTAGAGTCTAGTTGACTAACCTAGTAACAGATTTCTTGGATTATGAGGGAAATATAAATGGATTCTGTTACATATTAGCCACCTTCCAAAATCCAGGAGAAGTTGTTAAGGGTCATGTCTATTTTCTGTTTAACAGCTGTAAAATTACTGTTAAAAATTTACTCATTTTATAATTATACTGTAGCAAATTTGGAAACAATGTAAACCAACAAATAATAGAGCAAATTACCCATAATTCCACTGCTCAGTCATAATCACTGGTGACATTTTGGTGTCTGTCCTCTTAGTCTTTTTTTTGAAGTCATATGCATATATTAAGAAAACAAACACGTCATAGTGGTCATAGCATGTTCATGCATACAAGATATAAGCATTTTCTAGAATCTTTATGTGTTTGACTTTGATGACTGCATGTGCAGTTTTATGTCCCATCACATGATGTTCTAGGTATTTGAATATATTCTTCTGTTCAAAATTTTGAACATAATAGACATGAATGGCATAAAGGGCATTTCGAGGGGCATAGTGTAGGTCCCTTGCGGTGTTAAATTTTGTCAGGAAGATATGGGGAAGGTAGAGGGAAGCATGGGTACCTGGATTTTGGTTTTTGTGAAAGGCACAGGTCCAACAAGGTCCCGCAGAGAAAAGGTGGTGGTAACTTCACCACTTGTATTTAGTAGGGCAGCAGAGCCTGACTGGGGAAGTGCGGAAAGAGTTGGCTGACAGTTAAATAGGAGGAAGGATAACCCAAAAAAATGAGCTCCTGTTTCCTGGGGTCATTGCTGGATGGAGAAGTGAGGGGAAAAGCGATGTGCTTCCTATTTAATGATGCTTTCTGGGGCCAGAAGCACCACCCCAACACACATTTACTGACTTTTCTCTGTTTGGTGGACCTCCAGGGAAAGTGGGATGCATTTGAAAGTGTCTGCTTAGTAACTGGAAATGGACTGAGAGAGAAAGACCATGGGCAGTTTTTACAGAGACTTAAGACATCCAAATCATTCCCTTGAAAACTTTCCTAGATTATCAGAAGACAAAAAAAGGTATTACTGAGTTATTTAACGGTGGTTAAAATGGATATGTTAATTTTAGGACCCAAAAACCCCCACACTAGTCAAGTTGCATTTTGCAGTTCTGTGTATAATGAATATCAGTATGCTGATCCCCTTGTGTAATCTGCTCATTTTGTAGGACTTAGTTTAGAAAATAATTTTTATTGGGCAGAGTACCCATATTTAAGCTTATTTTGTGTTAGTCTTTTTATTATTATATATATGAATTCTATCCTTCTGCTCAAAATTTTAAATATACTAGGTACAAAAGGCGTAAAAGGATTTTTTTTTTTTTTTTTTTTTGGTGTGCTAAAGGTCCCTTGTGATATTATTCTGGGAGGGAGGTTTGCTTAGTGACTTAATTTTCAGGAACACACTGTGATACCAACTGGAATCTGTTTGTCCATGGAGCGAATTATAATTGGGCATTTACCCATGTCCTCTGCCATCCCTAAATGAGGTTTGAGAGTTGTTTTTCTTAACATTTTCATTTGGCAATGATTATTTTCACAGCAAAATAGACTAATGTGATCACCAAACATATCTCAACTTCTGATGAGTAGTTTATAACATCTTAGGAATCCTTAAGGTACTTTTCTTGAGAATACCATACGTGAGTACTTCACTATAAAATCGGATTTCCAGGTTTGACCAGATGTTTCTTTGGCAGGATTCACTGCTGATGCACACTGGAAAGGGAATATATCTTTGGGGAGATTGTGGGGGCATAATATAGAATTAATTTCATAGAAGAAAGCATAATATATGGGGCGCCTGGGTGGCTCATTTGGTTAAGTGTCTGCCTTTGGCTCAGTCATAATCTCAGGGTCCTGGGATCGAGCCCTGCATAGGGTTCCCTGCTCAGCAGGGAGCCTGCTTCTCCCTCTCTCACTCCCCCTGCTTGTGCTCTCTCTCTCTGTCAAATAAATAAAATCTTTTTTAAAAAGTTAAAAAAAAAAAAAGAAAAACATAAAATAGAAGTTGAGTACCCTAGAGAAAGAAAATTAAGATTTCACTAAAGTGTAGTGAAAATTAAAATTCACTGAAATTAGCGTCCTTATGCTGTCAAAGTTTTACTTTGGCATAGAACTGCTATTAAAAAGAGAGATTGGTACTAAAAAACACAAATACAGACTTTTGCTCCCTAGTTTCTCAAGGAAATGGTCCTAAGTGCCAGTTAATCCACAGGCCAAAGTGCTTTTTGCCTTAATTAAAAAAAATAATACTAAATCTAGGGGCTCCTGGGTAGCTCAGTCGGTTTAGCGTCTGACTCTTGATCTCAGCCCAGGTCTTGATCTCAGGGTCGTCAGTTCAAGCCCCATGTTGGGCTCCATGTTGGGAGTGGAGCCTACTTAAAAAAGAAAGCAAAATATTAAAAAAACCTAAAGTAGCAGGGTTGGATGAAACAGCACACCTCGTGTGAGGGTTGTGGAATTGCCGATGGAGAATCCGGAAAGTATATGCTGTATCTAGTTCTTCATGCTTCAGGTAAGATATCCCCACTTAGCCCTGTGTTGGCCAAGAGCCCCTTGATCTTCACCCTTCTGTTCTCTTGCTCTTGGAGAGTCCAGCTAGGCTCCAGGCCTACCCTCCCACTGTCTTCTGCTGGACACCAAATCACCCAGCTACAGTTTTGCTGTTCCCGTTTAAAACTGGCCTCACTGTGAGTGCTGATCTGCCATGAAAAGAATAACAGTGCCAAACATTACTAATGGCATTTAAGATGGGGTAAAATTGCCTGATGTTCAGAGATGCCCTTTAATGAGTCACAGTCTCTGCCAGTTCCCTTGAAGACCTAGGAGACCCAACTGATGAAAGAGCATGGAGCAGGTGTCATCCACAGGGAAGCTGGGAAAATGGTCTGTGGTTCTAGGTAGGACAGGCAATGTCAGGGTCTGCCTGGTCCCTTCATAGGCTGTTCACTATGTGCCCTCCTTTAACTCTTTCTTTCTTCTTTCCTTTCTTCCTTCTTTCCTTCCTTCCTTCCTTTTTTTTTTTTTTTAAAAGATTTATTTATCAGAGAGAGAGAGAGAGCACAAGCAGGGGAAATGCCCGGTAGAGGGAGAAGCAGGCTCCCCACGGAGCAAGGAGCCCAATATGGGACATGATCCCAGGACTCTGGGATCATGACCTGAGCCAAAGGCAGACGCTTAACCAACTGAGCCACCCAGGCATCCATCCATCCATCCATCTATCTGTATCTATCTATCTATCTATATTTTCTTTCTTTCTTTCTTTCTTTCTTTCTTTCTTTCTTTCTTTCTTTCTCTTTCTTTTCTTTCTTCTTTTTCTTTTCTTTCTTTCTTTCTTTCTTTTCTTTTTTTCTTTCTTTACTTTCTTTCTTTCTTTTTCTTTCCTGTCTTTCTTATTTTTAATCTTTTTTTGAAGTACTCTATACCCAATGTGGGGCTTGAAATCACAACCCTGAGATCAAGTCACAGGCTGCACCAGCTGAGCCAGCCAGGTGCCCCTCCTTTAACCCTTCCTTGGTGATTTTCTCTTGAGCCCTAGAGCCCACGTTGAACCCACCTGGCTTGATTGAATAGAAAGCTGGGAGTACCTGGGAGTTTATGCCCCTCCCTCCATGACCTACACACAAACATGTAGCTCTGGACCAATGACTGGCTGGTGGGTATAGCTCACACTCCAGAGTCCCCTGTGGGAATCAGGCTGAGGTTACCTGTGATTACGCAGGAAAGCTCTCCTGGGGGCTGTCCTTCTCGGCTTCCTGCCCTTCCCCATGCTGCTCCTCCTCCCTCCTCCCCAAATGTTCTTAGGAAGTACTGCCTACACGGTCACTTGCATGCAAGCCCTCCTTTCAGGGCTTGCTACTGGAGAACATGGATTAAGATAGCCGGTCGGCACATATATTTGGGGAATAAAAGAGAGGTAACAAGCACTGACACCAACAACGCCAAGTTCGTGTGGCTGTGCGGCTAATGGTAAGAGCAGAAGCTGTAGACAAGAATCCTTGATTGCATTCTCATCTTTTCCTTTGTTAGCTGTGGAACGTCAGGCAAAGTGGCCAACCTCTCTGAGCTTCACTTTCTTTGCAAAGCGGAGGAAAAATAGAAGCAAACTAATAAAGTTGGTGTGAAGCTTAAAAGAAATCTTACTCAAAAACATTTGTTCGGGCCGCATACTAAACCCTCAGTAAATGTGAGCTCTGTAGAAAACCCCGTTCTTAAAAGTCAGAGGAGTCCAGAAGTTTAGATAATTCTCTATAGCGTGAGTCAGAAGCTTCCTGAGACAGAGCAACACAGCAGTACGTCTACCCATTTTGTAGGTAAGCACGTGGGCTCAGAAAAATTAGTGACTGTGTGTGAAGTATGGTTTGCTGGGGTCTGTGACTAGGACCGCCGGATCTGGACTAGCAGGGCACTGTTTTATCCGGGGTACACACAACCTCTAGGCATCCAGTGGCCTGATATTTTGGAAATGTGTTTGCTTGAACCATTGAGTACACTGGCTCCCACGTATGAAAATGGACATGAGATTTTGAGCAATGAGAAATAGTCTGTTACTAAGGAAGGAGGTATAAGATAAAGGAAGAAGAACACAGTAAGAGTATGTCCCTTAAGCATTCTTTGAATGCCAGAAGCAATAATAATATTTCAATAAATGAGACTCTTTCTTCATTTCAAATGATTCCAATCTCTGGTATTGATTCTTCTACCTTAGCGAGAGGAAATGAAAGAGATTTTAGATGATGGTGTTCGCAGAAGCTCTTGAATCTGTGAATTCGAAAATGTCACATGGAAAATGTGAAGGTCATGTGCATAAATTTACATATGATTGAATTTATGTATGTGTTAATTACTCCCCCCAAAATTAAGATCAGACATATGGAAAAGCATATGTACTGGGAGGAAAAAAACTCAGGTGTGTTCAGTATATCAAAGCACAGAAATCTCACCTGGTCAAACTGATGTTGGAGGGCATGTGTGAGTCAAGTCTTCAATGCATGACAGAAAGAAAGTGACTGCATCTCACTAGTTTAGATAGGGCGTTCAAGGGTAGGGAATCTTTATAAATAGGACTTTGAATAATATATAAAGGACTTCAAATTATATTTGAGATTCCTGGAGGGCTTAAGGCTGCCAGATCTGAGAGACTTCAGCTATCTATGAGAGCATCCAGAGGACAGAACAGTTGGAGTGGGAAAGACACAGAATAATGTCCTATTAAGTAAGGGGTCTTCATTCTTGGTTTGTTTGTTTGAGGCAAGGTGCAGATACAAACAAGACATTTGGCAATATGGGAATGTTCTTCCAGGACAGGGTTATGATCTGGATGAAGGTGAAGGTGTAGGCTTCTAGCTGGGACTCTGGAAGGTAGAACAGAAATCAGAGGAGGGGGAGCTACAGTGAGTTAACCAGAGGATGCGCCTTCTTACAGCTCAGCTGTAAACAGCAAGAGGGTTATCCATCACTAGAGGTGTTTCCCACTTAGCTAAGATATTGTAGAAAGCTTTGGGTAAGGTCTGCCTCTCCCTGACTTCTGTGAATATTTCATTTTAATTTTCATAATCATTTGTGGTCCTTATAATTAAAACATAGTCAGTGTTCTTAATAAGATATTTTTAAAGTGTCATGAATTTTATACCCTTGTGATTTCTATAAGCCTAGTTAAGAAGCTGTGTCTTGAAGTCAAATATACCACATATGTCATTATCCTTTACTAAAAGCAATGGATATTAATTATTGATACTACTTCTCCTATAAAAATGAAGATGATCTTTTTTCAAATGGACAGAATTATTCCAAGCATATTTTTAGTTAAAGTAATTGGAACATGTGTGTATAGTGTAATAATATCTTCTGAGTGCTTGGGGGGGAGAGACAGATGGAGGGAGGGAGGCACTCCATACCAATAATTAGGTCCAGAAACACTTTCTCAAGGATGGGTTGAAGTAAAAGATCTTTTCCAGCAAACAAAACACAGAGATTTTCTACAAGAGATAACAACTAGAGAGTGTACTACGGGAACAAGGTAATATTATCAGGCGAGCATGTGAATAAGTTTTTCCCCCCCTTTCTCCAGAGAGGGAGGTTCATCATGAAGGAGTAAGTTCGGATTCCCTATCAGTTCAGTATTAACGAGTGCAGAGTCAGAATATATATGGGTGTGTTCTATATTGTATATAATTTCTATATTGTATCTATATATGTACTATATATAGATACAATATATATGTATATATAGGTACAATCTATATAATATATAGATACAATCTATAGATACAATATAGAAAATATGCTGGTGAAGTTTTTCTTGGAAAGATTAGATTGGGCCAAGGCAGGAGTGGCTGGTAGAGAGCCAGGTTGTAGGCTTGTAGAAATGATTTCGGTTTTGGAGGAAGAGAAGTACAGAAAGTAGAAAAAAAAAAAGAAGTACAGAAAGTAGAGAAACAAAATGTTAGAATCGACAGACCTCTTCCGACTTACAAGATGTGAGGAGGAAAATTCTAGCCAGGAGGCCATGATGAGCACCTAGGCAGATGTTGGTGCCTTTTAGGAAGATAGGAAACAGACAGGCTTGGGGCCAAGACCATTAGTTTAGTTCTGAGACTGATGACAAGATGCGTGTCTGTGAGACATTGGATGACGATGCCCAGTGGGCAGTGGAACATACTGGTATAACGTGGAAGGCCCCCAAGGCAACTCGCTTTTGGGATCCAGATGAAATTAACACTCAGTTGGAGGCCACCGCCCTCCCAGTGTCTGGGATTCTTGATGGCAGGACTGGTGGTGGGGAGGCAGGCGTGCAAATTGTGTTCTGCTCATCTCGGTCTGAATTTCTGCTTCTGCTGAATTCGTTCAAGAGAGTGTTTGTCTCCTTGTCTTCGTGTGCTGTGTTGCTCCTCTTCTGCATGTTCTCAAGTGTGGAAGAGAGTCCCGCTTTATTGATAACATCAACAATAATTACTTACACAAGGCATTTATTTAGCAAACTTGAAGGTAGATCTTGAAGATCTAACATTAGATCAATCGTTTTCTAACCCCCTTGTTTTTCTGCCTTCCTACCAGATTGGTCAGCCATGTCTTTCTTCCTCAAGACCCTTTGTGCCACTGTTTTCTGGATCCTTCCTGCAGACTCCTCTGGGAATCGGTTCCCTGCACTCCATACATCACAGTACTTTCATTTTTAAAATTTATTTACTTTTTAAATTTTATTATTTTTAAGTGACCTCTCCACCCAACGTGGACAACCCTGAGATCAGGAGTCGCCCACTCCACTGACTGAGCCACCCCATCACGGTACTTTTAGCTCCGTCCTTACTCTTACTCTTCCCAGGACTCTTCAATACCTTTCCCTGCACTGAGATCCAGGCCCTGTTCTGCTCCAGCTCTGGACTGCCACACGCATGCAGTTTTCAGCATTGTCCTTCCTGGGATGAGCCAAAAGCACTTCATTTTCTTCTTTAAGTAAAATAAGGCAGAGTAAGCCACAATGTTGATGTTTGGTAACTTGTTTTCCAGCCAACATTGGATCTTGAGATCAGAAACGAAAGCGGAACTTAAGGATAAGATTTGGGATGACCAATGTACAGGTCATGAAAAGGGGCATGGCTGTGCCAGGGGATGGCATCTAGGCACAAGATAGATGGACAAAGGAGAATTGTCAGAGTTTTCTGCTCAACTTGCAAAAGGGGAAAGATGGAGCTATTTTTAGGCCAAGTCATATTTGCCAAGAGAACATTTATGTGGGGGTGGCACGAGAAAGGGGGGCATAGGACAACTGCATGGTTAGAGTCTTGAGAAAGAAATATTGTCTGATTATAGGCCATGATTTATCAACTGCCCTATTATCTCTGTTATTAGAATGTGGGAAATATTTTAATGGAGCACTGTGTTTCTGGAATATCAGTTCAATTCAGTTGGATTTCTGTGATAACACAGGCTTTTCTTTGAAGAATTCAGATATTCGATGGATATATAATTATCCTGTCTCTTTATTTTTAAGTACTTTGTAAGTTAAAAAATTAAATTTCCAGTATTTAGGTATGCAAAATGAAATGTTATTCAACAGTCTAGTTAAAAGGGAGAATTTGGCCATGCAATTGAATGCCTGTTCATCAAGGTAACTGGTTTGCAGATAGAGGAAAGACGTCTCTTTCTTGCTTTGGTGTCCATCAGAGTGGCCAAGCTGCACATGGGTGTTTATCCTGTTGACTTTATTTTGTGAGATGGATGCAGAGGGCTGGACACAGGGCAAAACCATGGGCAGTGGTACTGGTCCAGGCATTGCCCATGTTGTGGGGACTTGCTTCTTGAAGCTGAAAGCCAGGTCCTGTCCTTGTGGGCCGGGTCAGCAACCTGACATCACCAGGTGCACAGGCTAGATCTAGAGGTCAGATGCCAATACCAAGGCCAGGTGGCCAGTTATCATTACATGTGCTTGACTATCACACTACGGGGTGGCCCCCTAGGGTGAAATGTGGGCGAATAATCAATGTGAGATTTCTGAGGTGGTTGGCTTTTGTGGATTTCTAACCCAAACCCCTGCAGTGCTCCTGACAAGCTCCATGGGGATGTTGGCAGCACAAATCTCAGATGCTATCCATGTTTTATCCAGAGATGTCGCTGCCCCAGCCAGGCTCCCTCCCCAGAAATAGGAGAGGAAGGGAGAACCTAAGTCGATAGGACCAGGCCCACATATCACCAGCTACACACAGCTGGAACCTTTGCCCCAAGAATCCAGCCAGGATTTCCTGTACACTAGTTAGGTCCATGGGCAGGTGACCGGGACCTGTGCTCATCACTGCCTGGGGTGGGGGTGAGGCCAAGGATTGCAATAAATCAAGTGCAACTGAGTGACTGTAAGCCTTGGGCCCTCTGGCAGGTGTTCCTTTGATTAACCTTGTCATTGGGATGATCTCAAAGGCCTATGACCAGGAAACAGTCATAAGCAGGTCCTGTAAAGGTGGCCTGTTCATAAAAGTCAGCACCTCTATTTGTGTATATGTCAGTAGTTCGAGCCTTTTCGTGTCATGATCAATGCAGAATCCAGTAATGGGGTGAGGTTATTTGTGGCAGAAGGTACAGACCCAGAGGTTCCGACTGTCCTAGGCCACTTCTTCTGGTTAAAAATCTGGTTAAAAATCTCCAGGTAAGGGGCATGGGGGTGGCTCAGTCAGTTAAGGGTCTGCCTTCACTTCAGGTCGTGATCTCAGGGTCCTGGGATCGAGCCCCACGTCAGGCTCCCTGCTCAGCAGGGAGTCTGCTTCTCCCTCTCTGTGCTCTCTCTCTTGCTCTCGCTCTCTCTTAAGTAAATAAATAAAATCTTAAAAAAAAAAAAAAAAAGGAAGCTCCAGTTAAATATCTCTGCACACTTATAACCCTTTCATGGCCTGTTAGTGTCCTTTGATATTATAGGTTATCCCACAATTCTTCTTAATTCTCTGAGTCTTTGTTCCACTACTGTTGGTGAAATCAAATTGTTATCTCAGTGTTCTCATTTATTTAATGACCGAGGTGTGGTAACTCTGTAAAAATATTTCCCAGAAAAGATGTTCACTGCCAAGTGTTAGAAATACCATCCGGTTTCTCATTTAAATTTTAATTATCATACTACTTGAAATGACTCTTCATTGTAGATGTTTCTTACTTGGTTTTACTGCTGAGGTGTCTCTTGCCAACATTTTCATTTTCTTTATGCTATAATTGTTTGGTGCTTACAAGTCATTCTGTTTCACCAACATTTGGCTTTATGACCTTTCTTTGCAAATCCTCAAGACCCGCATGCCTATTTGAGGGCAGTCTCTTGGTTGAAAATGTTATTTTAGGTTTTATTGCATTTGTGGGTTCTGTTTTGTTTTTTTTTTTCCCTTTTCTACCATCTTACAAATTCTAGATATTCCTGTGCCTCCTAACACCAAAAAAAATGGTCATGCTTTGATTCTTGAATCATTTTCAGTGTATTGATGCTTGAGGCCAAAGACTTCTCTTGTTGTTTCATTATCTTGCTATTTCCAGCTTCATGGAAGTCAGAATAAATCTTTCATTTGCTTTGATATATTTTTTTCTTCTTGTGGTTTTTGCCCATTGAAGCATGAGAAGTGTTAAGCTAAAAGAAAATCAGGTGAGAAGGTGCCTCTAATCTGCCAGGTGTGTTAGAAAGAACATGAGATTTTGTTCTTGTTTTTTGGTTAAATGAACCTGGGTTCTGGTCTTGACTCTATTATTTATTAACTTTATGACCTTGGAAAAGAACTTAGGCTCTGAGTCATTTCTTCACCTGAAACAAAAGAAATCCTAATGCTTGCTTCATGTACCTTGAAGAACGATTTTAAGGAGTACATGAAAAAACACTTAAAGTTATCTTTGCACTGTGCTGGCGGCCATAAGAGAAGTCAGTGATTGTTGCTTATACTCTTGTGATCTTTTCTGCTTAGAAAAACCTCCATACATGCTTCCCTCCAATTTCAGAGAAGGTGTCCCTTCCATTTTTTGAAGTTACCCCTCCTTCTGTATTCCTGATTCCATGCCCTCTCACCTTCTTCAGGGGCTTGATGTTGATGAGGAAGTGGAGGATGGTGGCTACCAGGTATTGAGTCCATTCCCCGGCAGCGTGCTTCATGCCTGTTACCTCAGACTCTCACAACAGCCCCGCAAAGGAGGAATTATTGTCTCTGATCACATGACAGCCTCCTTGCAGCTCAGTTCATTTTATTTCTGTGCCCCCACCTCACTCTCTTGGGTTTCTGTGAAATAATACGTAATATATACATTGACGTCTGTCCCTGCTTCCGGCACCGAGCCCTAAATCCCTTGGAATTTCCTGGGTGATTGGAATGTATTTGTTCTAATGAGGTGACTCTTGGTGGGCTACTGGATGGGGACTGTTCACCAGAAACACCAAGGCATGATAAGAAGCTTGGAATTGTCAACCCTACTCTGCATTCTCTATACAGAGGCTGCGCATTGAGTGAATGATTGATGTAACTATGTGCTGAAGCCTCCAGAAAAGTCTCAAAACTAAGAGGTTGGGGAACTTTCAGGTCAGTGGACACTCGGAGAAGCAGGGAGAGTGGCGCATGTGGAAGAAGTGTGGCCCCCCACCCTTCCCACAGACCTTGTTCTCTTCGTCCCTTCCATTTGGCCATTTCTGAGTTGTATCCTTTTACTAAAAAACTGGTAATGTAGGAAGTAAACTGTTCGCCTGAGTTCTGTGAGGCACTCTAGTCAATTCATTAAACCTGAGGGAGGAGTTCCCGGGAACCTCTGATCTGTAGCTGGATGGCCAGGGGGCAGTCTTTGAGTCTTAACCTGTGCGATCAGATGCCATCTCTAGATAGATAGTGTCGGATTTGAGTGAAATTGTAGGACGCACAGTTGGCATTGAATTGCTCGATGGGGCAAAGGCCCCACACGTCCGGTGTCAGAAGTGTTGTAAGTGTGGTAATAGCGTGAGACCTAAGGGGAGACACAAAGGAGAAATGAGTCTTTACCACTCAGTTTTCATCTCTGAGTATTGCTTCTTGGCTACTCTTTTTAAAAAACGTTTTTGTTATTGAAGTGTCATTGACATATAGTGTTATATTAGTTTCAGGTGTACAACATTGTGATTTGACAATTCTATACATTACACAGCACTCACTGCCCTTAGTGTAGTCACCATCTATCACCATACAGTGTTATTACAATATTACTGACTATATTTTCTATGCTGTGTTTTCATCCTTGTGACTTTATTTTGTAATTAGAAGTTTATACCTCTTAATCTCCTTCTCCTATTTTGCCCATTTCTACCCTGCCTCCCCACCCCCCCCACCACAACCACTGGGTATTTACCCAAAGAAAATGAAAACACTAATTCTAAAAGATTTAGGCACCCCTGTGTTTATTGCAGCATTATTTACAATAGCCAAGATATGGAAACAGCCTAAGTGTCCATTGATAGAGGAATGGGTAAAGAAGATGTGGTATGTATATACAATAGAATACTCCTCAGCCATTCAAGAAAAGAATGAGATCTTGCCATTTACAACAACATGAGCAGACCTAGAGGGCAATATGCTGAGTAAATCTAGTCAGACAGAGAAAGGTAAATGCCATAGAGTTACACTTATATGTGGAATCTTTGTACTCATGGGATTCTTCTCATATATGTGTCTTGAATATGGGTGTTTCCTGGCTGTGACCTTGGCTTTTTATCCTTAGTCAACATGCATTCCCTCAGTGACCTCATCCTTTTGTGGTTTTAGCCACACCTGTATGTTAATGACTCCAAAATCTAAGTCTCTATACCTAAGCTGCAGAATGATAAGTTCAGGTGCTTAGTGCATATATCCCAGATGCCTAAAACTCAGCCTCTCCCAAAAGGTGCGTCTCCAGTTTCATCCTAAGAATGTCCTTCCTTCTGTATTCTCATAGTAGGTGATACCACCCAGTCACCCAACACAGAAAACTAGTGGTAACCATCAATTCTTGTGGTTCCTTAACCATTGTTACCTCATCGATATAACTTTAAAAATTTTTAAGACTATTTATTTATTTGACAGAGAGAGAGGGAGAGAGCACAAGCAGGAAGAGTGGCAGGCAGAGGGAGAAGCAGACTCCCCACTGAGTGGGGAGCCCGATGTGGGGCTCGATCCCAGGAGCCTGGGATCATGGCCTGAGCCGAAGGCAGACCCTTAATCAACTGAGCCACCCAGGCACCCCTCATCTATATAACTTAAAATGAGCTCTCTCAACTTCTGACCATCCACTGGCCAGTTCTGTCTCATTATTCCTCACTGGATTTGATTTCAGGAGCTCTTGATGTTCTCACTGTTAATCTTGCCTCCTTCAAATCCATTATCCACACTGGTAGCAGAATGTTCTAGCTGAAATGCTAGCTGTGTGCACTTGTTTCCTGTTCACTCATCAGTGACCCCTTACTGTACTGATGTGGGCTCCTTAGCATGGCCTGGAAGGCTGTGAATGACCTCTCTCTCCATGCCTCTCCTTTAGCCTCCTGTTGTACCCTTAGCACTGCCCTTTATGCTCTTGTGCTAACAAACTGTTCTCCCAATATGCTGTGCTGTTTCACTCCTCTATGCCTCTGCTGAAGCTGGTGCTTCTACTCACACCCTGGGCTTCTCCCTCTCTTTTTACTTACACTGGTACACAGAATCTGTATTTATGTGTCTCCTGCCAAGAGTTGGTTCCCTGAGGGCAGGGAAGCACGTCCTGGGATCTGACATGGTAGTTTTTGGAACATAGTAGATGCTGAGTAAATATTTGCTGATCGGACCTGAGCTTCTTGCAGGCGACCTGGATAGAGATTTTGAGCCTGGACAGGACCACAGATGATGGTTCGTCACCCTCACACCCCAAAGGAGAACAAAGATGCCTTACTTCGTAAAAATCCATGAAAATTGTATTTCAGAATCATTAAAGATGACATGCGTAGAATACAAAATATACAAAACTGTAAATTCTGTCTGATTCCTTGGGTTTTATTGATTTAAGGGAAAAGAAAAGCAACATTGTTTTGATGCTTTATAGAACCTCTGACTTCAAAAGCTGGTGATACGCATCCTCTTAAAATGCCACCAGTGCATTTTTCCTGCCCAAGTGCCTACCAGCAGGACCTGACATTTAGGAAAGAGGCTATCAGAACCCAAGGAATGGCAGATTCTTTTGGTGATACAAAATCTGAATAGCTTATTCCAACAAGAGGTCAGGAGAAAGACAGAGTGCCCCCAAGGAACTTTGGGTACTATTATGCACATTGTATTCAACAATAAGTAAGGTTTTCATGATTTTAACTCTTTGCTGAGAACATTTTGAACATGCCTAAAGTAAACAGAAGGGCAGAACAACATTTCCCAAGCCATTATCAACATTCTGCCTTTTCTGAATCATCTGTATACCCAGACCTTTGCCATTCCCCAATTTTTTCTTCTGCGGTAAAGTTGTGGCTTTCATTTTATATATTCAGAAGTGACAAGGCCAATATACCTATGTGAAAAAGATTTCCATCATGAAATTAATTTTATAAATACCAAATAGTAGATTTTTATTTCTTTAAATTGTAGCAGTATAACTTACTTGTTTTTTTGTCTAGTTTACTTAATAAAACGTGGCCAAAAAAACCCTCAGAGAAATAATCATTGCTCATGTGAATGATATTATATCCACTTCTAAATTGTTTCAGGAAGCACTTTAGTATAGTGGTTTAGGGTAAGAGCCAAGTCCACTCCAACCCGTGGACCAAATCTGGCCCCTGCCTGTGTTTGAAAATAAAGTGTTATTGGAATACGGCCATGCCCTTGCATTTGGGTAATGTCTGTGGCCGCTCTTGGACGACAGTGGCAAAGTGGGCTATCTGCCACAGACTCAATGACCCACAAAGCCTAAGACGTTTTCTGTTGGTCTCTTTACAGATAAAGTTTGACAACCTCTGGCTTCGCGTAGAAGCTTCCTCTTATCATCTATGTGCCTTAGATGTGTCACTTAATCGCTTTGAGATAATTTAATAGTCTGTAAATAGAAATGAAAAGTCTCTAACTTCTGGGGTTGTTTTGAGGAGCACAAGAGTTTAAACACATGGGAATCCTTGGGAGACTCTTTGGCCCGCAGTAAGCACTGTCATTGTTACCGTTATCCATATTATGGCAACGTGGTGGTCCTGTTGGAGGCCTACAAACCCGTGGGCTTCGAGATGCACCTGTGCTGCTTAGGAATTGAGGAAGCAACTTATTCTGGTCAAGCCTGTTTCTGTATCCGCAGAAGGGCGATAATTAGTTCCCACCCTGTGTGACTGTTTGAAGGAATGAAGTCAACAAAGGCTCAGGAACTGGGGCTGTTGTTGTTAGTGTGTTTCTGTAGGTATTCTCTATTCGGACGGAAGTACTGGACACCTGGATCTTTGTAGAGATTTGGCCAACAGGCACTCGAGACCTCCTGGGGTAATATTTTAAATCTTGATTAATTTGCAATAGTCCAGAAGGTCTAGGATCCATATTTTGTTATTTCTCCAAGAGTAAGCTTCTCCCTCTTGAATAGACTTCAGATCATGAGACTAATGTATAAACCTGGGTAGTCAGTTTGTACATTTGCTTTTTTTTTTTTTTTTAAGATTTATTCATTTATTTTAGAGAGAGAGATAGCGCAAGTGGGAGGGACAGAGGGAGAGGGAGAGAGAATCTCAAGCAGACTGCTCACTGAGTGGGGAGCCTGATGTGGGGGCTTGATCCCAAGACCTGGAGATCATGACCTGAGCCGAAACCAAGAGTTGGATGCTTAACTGACGAGCCGCCCAGGTGCCCCTGTACATTTGCTTTTAAAATGAGAACTACTAAAGAGATTGGGTGCTGCACCTCCAGACTGCTCAGGTAGGTATGTACCCCTCCGTGGAAGTTTACAAATAGATTCAAAACAAGCTTCAGAACAGAGATTTAGACAATGCTGGCATGGGAAGTGCTAGCTTTGGATTGTTTGAGATTCTGTTCCAAGCAGAATGGGGGCTTGATTGCCAGTCTTTCTTTGGTTATATATATGTAGTGAATTAGATTATGGTCTAAGCTGCAGAAGTGTGGGCTAGTCCAGGGAGCCCCGGGGTGCAGAAGACAGTGGCTCGGGTAGCAATTACACATGCACTGTTGTGGAAGGAGCTTGAGATTGATTGTACACTGTGAGGTGGTGTGCTGGTTGATGAGCAGCATGTGCCCTGAATTTTATAAGTCTCATATGCTTGATGGAAAAATATATCCAGAAAGTAAAATCAAAGCCAATATTCATAACAGGGAGAAAAAAGAAAGCTGTTAGGAATGTTCCCATTTATCTTCATAAAGTAAACATTTGCCTCTTAAAATGATATTTATTTGGGAGGAAAACAGACTCTGTCAGTATATCCTCGCAATAAAATAAATTTGCTTATGAAACCAGTTGTGGGTGAAATGAGGTGATTGTGGCTTCTCATATGCGTTGTACCTGATATTCTACCAGTCTTTAATGACAATAAAATGTATTATACATCTTCCTCCCGCTTGGGTGAGTTGTTTACGTAATTAGGATGTTGGTGGTGGAGAGATTATAATAATTAACTTATATTACGCTTGGACAAAAATCTCCATGTGCTTTTCAGAAATGGATTTTAATGAGTATAAACGCAAGAACAAATAGCAAAATGCACTTAATGTCACACTAAATGCCTACCTTTCAGTCAGTTCTTTCTATGTAGACTTTGGCTCAAATTTCAAGTCTATTTTCTCCCACAATCATTAAATTTCATATGTGCCCTGGATTTTTCTAATCTTACCAATTATAGTTCTTAATAATATCATTAAGGAATAGCATTGATCCAGTATTGTCATCTAGAAACAATGTTGTCATCTTGGATTGTAACTATTCCCTGGAATGTTATTCTATAGTATAAACAAATATTTCATTCAGCAAATAATTACTGAGCATCTACTGTGTGCCAGGCACTGGTCTAGGTTCTGGGAATACAGCAGTAAGTAAAAACAGCCCTCATGGGATTATCTTCCATTGGAGGAAGTCAGAAATGAAACTAAATAACTAAATGTAGAGCATGGTAGATGATGATAGGGCTCTGACAAAAAGGAAGCAAGAAGATGGGAGAGGGATAGATGGGAAGGGGAGGAGTCCGTTTTAGATCCAGGTAGTGTGCTAAGACCTAACAGGAGGGAAGAAGCATGCCAGCGAAGGTGTAGGGTGGGTGACCTGCTTTGGCCAGCCCTTACTGGTATTTAGCACCTCAGGTCCTGCATCCTAGGAAACGTCTCAGTCCCTGGTAGACCCGGATATTGGTGATTTGCAGGTGAGAGTGCGCCTGGCATAGGTCAGCGAGCAGACAAGTGCATCTGGAGTAGTGATGTGGAGGCGGGGGGAGGGGGAGTGACAAGCAATGGGATCCGAGGTGAGATTGGGCATCAGAAGCCCCAGGCCCTTGTCAGCATTTTGAGGACTGGCTTCTTTGACTTTGAGTGAAATGCAGTCAGTGGAGTGTTGGCATTGGAGTGACATGGGTTGATGTCTCTTACTGAGGGCCCACGCTGGCTTCTGTTTTGAGAGTCACAGAGGGAGCCAGGGCAGAAGCAGGGAAGCAATTTGGGAAGTCCCACAGTGACCCAGGCTTGGGAAGATGGCAGCTTGGGCCAAAGCTTAAAGTAGCTGGTGTTACAGGATCGCAGGGTTCTCGTCTCACGGAGTCGAAGAATGAATCTCGCAGACACAAAAGGGTGAAGTGAAGTGAGAATTTATTAAGTGAAGGTGAGAGCAGAAAGGAAAAAAAAGAGCTCTCTAGAGTGAGAGGGGTCCCGAATGGGTTGCCACGGGGGGCTGTCACTGGCGGTCTTTTATTGAGAACCGACCAGAGAGTCTGTGGCCTTGAGATGGTTGTGCCATCTTGGTCTGAGTAGGGACTATTGATAACACCCTTAGGGACTGACTTTTTCTTTGAGGTCTGGTCATTTTCTATAGTTACAGCATAGCTACCAAAAAAAAAAAATACTTCCTAACATCTAGGGCCAGGTGGTCCCATCTGTTCCCTCATCTCTGGTTTTGTGCACCTCAGTATTTCTCCACAGCTGGGATTTCTGTGAGCCTCCTCAGGGGAGTCAGGGGCCTCCTATCTCTCCCTGCCTGCACCTTAGCCCTTTCCTTACTCACTGGGAGAAGCTACCGTCTTGATTCAGGAGCCAAGACAGCGCTGATGTTGCAGGATTTCTCTGCCTTTAGTGCCCGCGGTTCTTGGTCATGCCGCTTCGAAGAATGAAGAGGTAGACCAGATGAAGAGTGGTAGGCAGCAAAGCAAAGTTTATTGAGCAAGAGTACTAAGCTCCCGGAGAGGGAGGGGACTCCAGAGGGTTGCCATTGGAGTTTCTAAGTTAGGGGTTTTTATGAGCTCTTTTACGGAACTATCTTAAGCATCTTTACTATCTGTCTACCTATTAGGTTCATGTCCATGTGAGGATGGTCTTTTTTTCTTTTTTTTTTTTTGGCTGACATCTGGGGGTTTAGGTCTTAACTGCCCCTTGCTTGTGATGATGACAAATGCTTTGTGGTTCATTGTTTTATTTTAGGACGTTTTACAGAAGTCATTTCTGCAAAGCAGAATGTTAGTACAGTCCTCAGCTGCAAAACAGGATGTTAGTGCTGTTTGATCTTAGCTGTCCTGACTCCAGATTTTCTCGTTGGGGACCCTGGCCCTGACTCCCTAACTGTCCAACTCACTGCTAACGTTGGCTCAGGCCAAAGGCAGGGTTGCCACGGCAGTGAGAAGTAGTGGGATTCTGGGTGACTCTTGAGCTTTTGTCCTGAGTTACGGAAAGGAGAAAAAGGCCATCTACCGAGACTGAGAAAAACAGCTTTCCAAAGGGAAGGATCAGGAGCCAAGATGGAGGTGCCTTTTCGAAATGCAAGTAGGAACGCTACGTAGGCAGCTGGATTTAGAAGCTGGGGGTTCAGAAGAGAGGACTGGCCTGGGTGTTGCCACGGGGACTCAAGACATTCCCCACGCTCTCAGTTCATGATGGGGGTGGCTGTTTCACACCGCAGCTGCTTCCCGCAAACATTTTATTCCAATTCTGTCCTATATTAATGGGTCTAAAAATGCAGTGTGATAATAAATCCATCTCCCCACAACAGGTGTTGATTGGAATTAAGTGAGGTGTAAGTGTGGGCTACCGTATGTTTGTTTTCCCACAAGACTTTAATGAGTTTGTCTATTAGTTTAACATAACAAATTTTTGAATCTCAGGAGATGGTTCATTATGCCATAGTTCTTGGAGAATGCCTAAAGCTACTGTTTGGTTGATTTAAAAGCATTCTTTAACTAGTTTTTCAGAGACAATTATTTTAAATTGTTCTGAATTGGGGAAATGTAGATGGGAAAATTTGCAGTTGGGTTGTATTAAGCCTAGTTTCTACTGTGAGATCTACGAGGGAAATTAGCTGTCCTCCCTTAGTCTCCTAAATAAGCTCGGGCTGAGTTGCTGTGGTGCAAAGCAAGACAGTTTTCAGTAGAGGAGAATTAAGGCCCGATGCTTCACGTTACCAGGCTAAATATTTCAGGAGAAGAAAAGGTTGCCTTGTTGACCTTGTCTGAGTGGAAAAGCCAGGGTCACCCATGTTTTGGTTTCCGCCTGTATGAGTAATCAGAGACGAAGTAGTTCTCCACCTTGGCTGCACGTTGCCATCATCTGGGGAGCTTGAGAAATAGCTGGGTCTGCTCCCAATGACTGTGGTATGACTGGTCTGGGGTGTGACCTGAGTGGCAGGAGATTTTCAATCTCCTGAGGTGATTATAATGTGCGGCCAAATCTGAGACTCTCTGGTACAGAACAGGTTCTCATCCTGTGTTTTACTAGTCCATCAACATTGAAGTTTTTTTTTTTCTTAAGATTTTATTTATTTGAGAGCGAGCAAGCCAGAGAGCGCATGCATGCGCCAGGGAGGGGCAGGCGGGGAGGGAGACAGAGAATCTCAAGCAGAACCCTTGCTGAGCCCTGAGCCCAGTGCAGAGGCTCAATCCCAGGACTCTGAGATCACGACCTGAGCCGAAACCAAGAGTCCGACACTTAACCGACTGAGCCACCCAGGCGCCGCAACAGTGAAGTTTTTTTTTTTTTTTTTTAAGATTTTATTTATTTATTTGACAGAGAGAGATAGCGACGGCAGGAACACAAGTAGGGGGAGTGGGAGAGGGAGAAGCAGGCTTCCCGCTGAGCAGGGAGCCCGATGCGGGGCTCGATCCCAGGACCCTGGGATCATGACCTGAGCCAAGGGCAGACGCTTAACGACTGAGCCACCCAGGCGCCCCAACAGTGAAGATTTTTATAGTCACCAAATCACGTTGTTAGATGGAAAAAGCAGCCCAGGAAGTGTAATAAGAGTCTTCTGCGTTCGCATAGGTTCTGCTTAATTAGAAGACTTCTGTGGGTGTATTTAAAACTTTAAAATAAAGTAGGCATGGTTGTCCATGCATGTTTTCATGTTTTATCTTTTCCTCTGGAAATAACATGGGAGATGCATTTCCTGTGATTATATGTTCCGAGTGGCCTACAGCAGATTTGTGAGACTGAATTAGATGGCTATATAATTAGCCACTTGCCCTCTTTCTGCACACCATAGGTCTTATCTATTTAGATGAAAAAAATACTTCAAGCATGACTTTAAAAGCACCTTGTAATTTTCCCACATTTCCTCCAGGATACTAAGTAGTGGTAATTTTACTAAGCTTGGTTATTCTGACAGCTTATTTTCCCCCCTTTCCAATGTAAAAAAGTGTGTAGTGCTCCAGATAGCGTCTTTTTTCTAAGACAGGTGGGATGCTTGGAAGTGAAATCTTGAAGCATGGTTATTAGTGTGAGTTACTGGTAAATTCAGCAACAAATTATTGGTTCACTTTTGGGTTACTGCTGTTGGCAGAGTGATGATAAGGTGTTACATGTCTTGTTGGTTTACACATATTCTTCCATACAGAAAATGTTTGGGAATAGGCGTTCACTTGGGTATTATGGGGTCTCCCGTAGTTTTGTGAGGCGAAGCTAGTGTTTATTGCCTCAGTGTCTGCTCTCGCTAGGAGTGTCACTGAAGGGGAGCCTAGCAGGAAAGCCCTTGGCCAGTGAACTCTTTGAGCAGAGGTAGAAAGGGCTTTCCGATCCTGCATTCCAGCCTGCTGGATTTCCCCACACAAGCCAGAGACTGTACTTGGGAATCTACAGAGAATGTCTATATCGCCCTTCTATGGGATGAACCCCCAGAAGCAGTTCATACAATAAAAGTTTATTTCCTGCCCACATCCCTAGCCAGCACATTTTGGATGGGGATGACCCAGCTCTACATGGTCGTTCAGGAATCCAGGCTCCTTCTGTCTGGTGGATCAGCCTTTCTCTAGATCTGTAGAGTCTCCATTAAGCTAGCAGAGTCGACAAAAACAGTGAGGCCCCTAAGTGGGAGAGTTTCAGTTGATCAGGCTTGGAACTAGCACATTCACTTTCATTGCAGTGGCCAGAGTTAATCACACAGCCATAGCCAACTACAAAGAGGGCTGACAAACTTAGCCCTCCGGAAGGAAGAGGAGAACGGGAATCCCAGGAGCCGAAGCAGCCTCCGCCATAGCCTCGAACAGGAGAGTTTTGGGAGTATAAATATAGCCTACCTCTAGAGGCAGTTGAGATGTAGAGCCAAGAGCAGCAGACTTCCCAGCGGGGAATCTGGGTTCCGGTCCCAACTCTGCACCCATGCATGGTTAGGGCCTCATTCCTTGTTTCTTCCCCTATGAAGGTGAGGGTCAAAGGATGACCCAACAGTTGGGAAATTACTTGGGAGTTATCATCTTTTTGTTGTATTCTACAGTCCCTTGCACAGGGCTAGGCATAGCCTCTAATTGCCTTTCTGTGACTCGTTTTTCCAAACAGAAGTTTTCCATTTCATTGACGAGAGTAGCACAATAGCTCTGTAGGATGTACAGCCTTTACAAGGAGTTATGTTCAGAATTCGGGGGCCCTAACTGCACTACTGATGGCGTTTTGATACAAACGCCAGTTTGAGTGTTACCTTCTTATTGAGAATAGTCTTAAAAAGAGTCCTCACAATTCCTCCCTTTTCTTCTAAAAACAATCCGCAGTTCCTTCCACTGCCAGTGGGACCCCGACCTGCCCTGGGTGAAATTTGACTGTTAGCTTTGGTTCTGTTGCCATTTTTATGTCTTAGTATTATTGCTACAATTTTGCGCTATTGCTTACCAGTATGGAAGACTGGGGTTGTGACTTCATGGCCCATAAATAGGTAATCTGTGGCCTATCGAAAAAGTGGTTACCTATTAAATATGTGAGTAAGAGTGTGGGAGAAGCCAAGGAGACCCTCCACGGTAACTGGACTAGAAAGTACTCAGCTTGGCTGGTTGGGTGATTGTGGAAAAATGCTTACCTTTTCAGAGGATCTCAGTGTGTTAATTAATAAAATAAAAAGATAGTCTTCTCTGAAGCTCTTAAACCTTCCAGCTATAGGCTCTATTATATATATCGGTTGACTGGCAAGATAGGGAAACAGTTTTTTAATGCTGGAATGGAAAACTTAGGATATATTTGGGGTCCGTTCACATCAGTGATAGATACTATTTCTAGTTTATTGTTAAAAGGACTGAGTTTTTCTTTGAAGGTACATCGAGGTATACCATGTTAGTGGTAGGTTTGCCCAAACGGACACTTCCAGTGTCTGGAGACATTTTTGGTTGTCACAGCTGAGTGGGGTGTTACTGGCGTCTGGTGGGTGGAGGCCAGGGAGGCTGCCCCTGCCCCCCCACAGTGCACAGGATGCCCCCACCCCACCCCCTAGCAAAGAGTTCTTGCCTCCAAATGTCAATACTGCTGAGTCTAAGGAACTTGGAATTTGAGGCAGAAGGTGGAGACTCTAATTCTCTAGCTTTGTGCCTTTGGGATGAGGGGATGCATGTTCAGGAGGAAGTGGATATTTTTTTGAACCGTGTGTAACTTAGAATTTGGCATACATAGATGAGGGGAGGGAGAAGTACAGGGAACAGTGAGAAGGTGTCCCTCAAAATCATGTACTTGGATTTGGTAACATTTATTTATTTATTTATTTATTTTAAAGATTTTTTTATTTGAGAGAGAGAGAGCGAGAGCACCCGTGTGAGCAGGGGGGAGGGGCAGAGGGAGAGAATCTCCAGGACCCTGAGATTGTGAAATGAGCCAAAATCAAGAGTCACCCGCTTAACCGACTGAGCCATCCAGGTGCCCTTGGATTTGGTAACATTTAATTCCAAAAGTGGTAATGGACTTGTAGGAAGTTCTCGCTGGTGAAATTGCAGATTCCTGGATCCCTCAGAGAGAACTTCCAGATGCAAAAATACCCATGTGCTTCTAGCAATTCTTTATAATATCTTTTTGATGAGGAGTAGCAGTTAGCATGCCGAATGCCATTGTGTTTTTTCCCCCCCAAAAAATGCTTTAAAAAATACCTTTCTTGGTTTGTTTTGGATGAACTGCGTACCTGAGCCGTGTGTCCAATAATTTTCTAATCTCTTAAAATTCTGTGACCATCTGGTGATTCCTAACTCCTGATAACTGAAATCTGTTTAGTAATTTCATGTAGGGAACTGCAAGAGGGGAGAAGATACCGAGCAATCCCAGTATTGCAGTTGGGGAAGTGGTAGGACCAAGTGACTACGATCAAGTTACGTGACGGTGTCATGAACAGGAAAAGTTACTTTGCCAGTTCACCTGATGAATGTTTTGCTCTTCAATTGCAGATATACCTTTAGAGGTACAGATATGTACACCTATGTATGTGTATATATAGATTCTTATGTATACATGTATAAATCCATGTATATATGTGAAGAATAATGTCTAACAGTCAAAAATTCAGCAACATGTTTTTATTGTATTCATTTATGCATCCTTGTTTCTTTTGTAACTCTATGAGGGGGCCACAAGGTATGAATTTGGTAGCCAAGGCAGAAATTCATACTGTTGAAATCTCAATAGAGTGTATAGTAAGTAGTACTGTGCCAATGTCAATTTCCGAGTTTTGACAATATGGTATGGTTATGAAAGATTAAGTTCGCATTCAGAGAAGCTGGGTGAAGGGTACATGGTAGCTGTCTATTATTTTTTGCAGTTTCTTGTGAGTCTAAAATAAAATGTTAAAATCAAAACAACTAGGATGGTCTTCCTGCTTCCAACAGTAAAAACATATAAACAGTTTTCCTAAAAAGAGAGCACACCTTGCTTTTTTGTTGGAAAATGTAATAATACTTCCACATGTACTGTGTGATTCCTAACACTAAGTTATAAACCCTATTATGTTGCATCTGTTAATTAGTGAGACTGTTTTATGGAAATAGTAATTTCTTTTATGTAAACTTTATCACCATATAACATGCACTCAGAAATCCCAATTCTACAGCTAGTGAATTTTCACAAATTGAACACACTCATGTAATGAGCACCCAGATCAGGACTTGATTATGACCAACACCCAGGGCCACCACCATCAGCACCCCCTCACTGTTGCCCCTTCCAATCCCTAACTGGGCCCCACCCTTGCCAAGGTTAACTATATCCTACCTTCTGGTACCATAGATTAGCTTTAACTGTTTCTAACTTTGGCCTAGTGAAATCTCAAGTATCTCACATTTTCTGCCAAGAGAGAGACATGGGTCGAGCACCTATTATCAGGTGGGTTGTGTGCTGCACCAGTCGAGAGGTTTCCATTCTAACACCATGTGCAAAGAGCTGCCCTTGATCTCTTCTCTGCCGGTCACCTTTGCCAGCTGAGCTAAAGTAGGTTGGGTACCCCAGGTTCTCCTTAATTTTGGAACTTAAGTTTGTAGCTTCTGTATGTTATTTTAGGATAAGAGTAGGAGCTTTTATTCAGATGAAAGTGAGAGGTTTTTGCATGTTAGTACTGCATCTTTTGTCATTAATGAGTTACTTAGACAAGTGCAAGTCAGACTTTGCAAGCATCAGACTCTCCTGGGGATCTCCTTAAAATGCAGATTCTCATGCTGTAGGTCTTTGGTTGAGTTGTGGATTCTGCATTTCTACCAAGCTCCTCCCCCTGATACTGATGCAGTGGGTACAAGGACCACACTGATGTAGACATTCCCTTCCCTCCTTCCTTTTAGTCTTTCCTTCCTTCCTTCCTTCCTTCCTTCCTTCCTTCCTTCCTTCCTTCCTTCCTTCCATGTGATTATAGTTGACACACAATATTACATTAGTTTCAGGTGTACAACCTCGAGATTCAACAAGCTTATACCTTATGCTATGCTCACCACAAGTGTAGCTCCCATCTGTCACCACACAATGCTATTATAGTATAATAATGTAGACATTATCTTATAACCATGGGCAGCACTATGTGGTGGTTGACAATGGGGACTTGGGCCAGATTGTCCAGTTTCAAATCCTTGTTCTGCCATATACCTGTGGACATCAAATAAGTTTCCTAATAGTTTTCTGCCTCAGTTTATGCATCTGTCGGGGGGGGGGGTGGGAAATCATAGCAGGTTTTTTGTTTATTTGTTTTGTTTTCTTTTGTTTTGAGAGAGAGAGAGAGAGAGTCAGGTGGGGAAGGGCAGAGAGAGAGAGAGAATCCCAAGCAGGCACCACGCCCAGCGCGGAGTCCGACAGGGGGCTCAGTCTCAACAACCGTGTGATCATGACCTGAGCTGAAATTAAGAGTTGGATGCTTAACTGACTGAGCCACCAGGCGCCCCCATAGTAGGGTTTTGTGAGGATTGAATGATACCATACATGGGAAGCGCTTCAAGCAGTGCCCGGCACATAGTTAGTACTCAATAAAGGTCATTTTCATCAGTCAGTGACTGGGCAGTTGGGAATATCCTCTGTTAATCACTGACACTGAACTTGTAACCATTTGGCTTTCTAGGTAGGTCCGTATGTATTTCTTGGAGAAGTGTTGAGGACAGAGTTCAGTCTTGGCATTTGGATTGGGATGGGCATCCTGAAGGCACAGAGAGTGCTGCAGAACCTGGAGTCAGATCAATGACAGGGCAGTGATTGGAATCTTGTAAGCAGTGAGAGTATAGGCTCTTGATAACCGAGCAACACCCTGATGAAATAAATGATTGGGGTGGTTGGGTTTAGGATGACTTGTCAAAGCTGCAGTTTGCAGGACATTTGATTCATCTTCTTTTTAGATATCTGAGGTCAATGTTTGAAGGTTGAACCTTGACCTATTTGAAATCTGTAACAATTCTTAGCTGGTAACCAGTAGCTAGCTTGTAGAGGAATAAGTCAAGGTGAAGAATAAACATCATGCTCAAGATTTTTTTTTTTTTAAAGAATTTATTTATTTGACAGAGAGAGACACAGCGAGAGAGGGAACACAAGCAGGGGGAGTGGGAGAGGGAGAAGCAGGCTTCCCGCTGAGCAGGGAGCCCGATGTGGGACTCGATCCCAGGACTCTGGGATCATGACCTGAGCCGAAGGCAGACGCTTAACGACTGAGCCACGCAGGTGCCCCCACTCTCAAGATTTTTTTTTTTCAAGATATTTTTAAAAGAAAACACAATTCTTGCATGAAACCACAACCTAACAGTTCAGTTACCAGTGCTACTGACATACCCACTTAGTCTTTAAATAAAATCCAGCTCATGGTCCCTGCCAATTGTGGTCTTCTTCTAGATGAAGATGACTTTATGGAATAGTAGGTATATTTTGTTTGTTTTTGCTTTACAAAATGAACTTGGGTCAAAAGCATTCAGAAAATGCCTAGGAACATGACATTTTGAAAGTATTAGGTAAATGCCTGAAATTTTTAAAGAAGAAGATTGCTGACCATTTTACTCAATTTGTTTGTAATTTTACTTTCTGCCAAAGTACAGTATGACATATTTTTTGCACTTAGGGTAATTTGGCTTTCAAATCAAACACATTCAGAGAAACCACAAATTTTTCAAGCATAAAAGGTGATATAGATTTGTTTTCCAAATACAGATTGTATCATGAATTAGAAAAATTGAAATGGATATAAATAATGGTTTGTGTTGGGGCGCCTGGGTGGCTCAGTCGTTAAGCATCTGCCTTCGGCTCAGGTCATGATCCCGGGGTCCTGGGATCGAGCCCCGCATCGGGCTCCCTGCTCCGCGGGAAGCCTGCTTCTCCCTCTCCCACTCCCCCTGCTTGTGTTCCCTCTCTAGCTGTCCCTCTCTGTCAAAATAAATAAAATCTTTAAAAAAAAAAATAATGGTTTGTGTTGATCCAGGGTTTAATCATATGATATGCTAAGATGATAGCATGCTCTTAGCTTATAGAAGCTTCTGGTTCCTTATAGTGCCAATCTCATTCGGGGTTGGGGGGAGGTATTTTAGTAGGCGCATACTAGAGTGTATAGTGCCAGAGATTAAGGATAGTCTTCATGCTTTGCTCTTGCCGTGTCTATGCCCTGCTGAGAGGATGAAAGTCTATTGGCCTTTTTCTGCTTTGTGTGCGGGGAATTTGTTGGGGAAACTTTTCTTTTTGTACTACATTGGCATTTCTGGGTATCAAAAATGCCTGTGATTTATTTTGCATCCTTAACTGAAATATTTTTTTTACTGGGTTGTCCCCTGCACTTTCTCTCCACAGAGGTGAAAATATTTCCATGCTGACATGCTGTTTCTGTAAAATTGCCTCTTTACCCATTATGGGAGATTATGACATCACAACATTTCACCCATATATTAATTCATGTAGTTATTTATTAGTCGATTCACCGATTCAGTAAGTCATGAGTCTTTCACGTGCGGAAGGGGGGAACCTACTAAGAGAACGGAATGTGGGGTCAACATATTCCCATGGGTTTGGAGACCCCTCAATGGCCATTAGGATATATATATCCATATATATATATATTAGGATATATATACATATGGATATATATATATATTTAAGATTGAAAAAAATAAGCTTGGTATCTGCTCTTTCCAGTTAAAAATTAAAAGAGAACTAAAATCAGGCACAGATCCAATTTTTGTGGAGCCAGAAGCTGTTATATTATGAAAAGCCCTCTTTGGGAAGAATAATCCAAAATTATGAATACAAATTGGCAGAACCGCGCCCGGAGCCTCTGAAGGAGCCGCGCAATTAGGGCCTTTAAACGGAGATGTCATTAGCCTCTCAGTCGATCGGCTTTGGAATGAAAACGGGCCACTCTGAACAAGTGCATGTTCATTCTTAAACTTCTGTAAAAAAGAGATAGCACCGAGAGAACAATAAAGCAAAGAAACGACATGATTGAGTTTTGTAGCTTATGTCAGCAGCCAAGGAACCCACTGAGTGCAGCCTTCATTTGTTGCATATATTCCTTCTGTAGGATTTGTTTCTGGAGGGGTGTTAGGAGCAGGAAGCCAGCAGGGGGCCAGGCTGTGGCACTTCTGCCTTCAGTGTCTCTGCTCGTTCCCCTGGGATACAAAGATGGCCCCTACTTTTCATCTGCGAGTTCTGGAGAGGAGACACACACATAAATAACCATTGCCCAAGATAGGGTGCATTTCCTTTTCAGAAGGCAGCAGGGAGACATGGTGTTACAGGAACCCAGAAGAGCTAAGATTACTTCCAGCTGCGGAAATACAAGCTCTCACAGGAAAGGTAACATTTCAGCACGACTTTGATTGACAGGTGACATTTGAAGGTGTGGGGATGCAGCAAAACAGGATTTCAACAGGATTCCAGAGGACTTGATACAAGTCTCAGAGGAGGGAAAGGCACAAGGCCGGCTCCTTGAGACAGAAGCGCAGGGAACATTGAGGTTTTGATTTGGATTTCCCTGATGCCGAGCGATGTTGAGCACTTTTTCATGTGTCTGTTGGCCATTTGGATGTCTTCTTTGGAAAAATGTCTGTTCATGTTTTCTGCCCATTTCTTGATTGGATCATTTGTTCTTTGGGTGTTGAGTTTAAGAAGTTCTTTATAGATTTTGGATACTAGCCCTTTATCTGATATGTCATTTGCAAATATCTTCTCCCATTCTGCCAGTTGTCTTTTGGTTTTGTTGACTGTTTCTTTTGCTGTGCAAAAGCTTTTTATCTTGATGAAATCCCAATAGTTCATTTTGCCCTTGCTTCCCTTGCCTTTGGTGATGTTTCTAGGAAGAAGTTGCTGCGGCTGAGGTCGAAGAGGTTGCTGCCTGTGTTCTCCTTTAGGATTTTGATGGACTCCTGTCTCACATTTAGGTCTTTCAACCATTTTGAGTCTATTTTTGTGTGTGGTGTAAGGAAATGGTCCAGTTTCATTCTTCTGCATGTGGCTGTCCAATTTTCCCAACACCATTTGTTGAAGAGACTGTCTTTTTTCCATTGGACATTCTTTCCTGCTTTGTCGAAAATGAGTTGACCATAGAGTTGAGGGTCCATTTCTGGGCTCTCTATTCTGTTCCATTGATCTATGTGTCTGTTTTTGTGCCAGTACCATTCTTAATCTCAGGAAACAAACTGAGGGTTGCTGGAGTGGTGGGGGGTGGGAGGGATGGGGTGGCTGGGTGATAGACATTGGGGAGGGTGTGTGCTATGATGAGCGCTGTGAATTGTGTTAAGACTGTTGAATCGCAGACCTGTACCTCTGAAACAAATAATATATGTTAAAAAAAAAAAAGAAGAAGATAGCAGGAGGGCAAAAATGAAGGGGGGTTATATCGGAGGGGGAGACGAAACATGAGAGACTATGGACTCTGAAAAACAAACTGAGGGTTCTAGAGGGGAGGGGGGGTGGGAGGATCAGGTTAGCCTGGTGATGGGTATTAAAGAGGGCACGTTCTGCATGGAGCACTGGGTGTTATACGCAAACAATGAATCATGGAACACTACATCAAAAACTAATGATGTAATGTATGGTGATTAACATAACATAATAAAATAAATAAATAAATAGGTGGGGGAAAAAAAAGCACAGGGAACAGAGAGCAGAAGCAGGAAAGGAGTCCCCTCCCTAGACAGCCAGCAGAGCTGGGTGGAATTGTCCTTTGGTTGAATGGGTAATGGGAAGCTCATGAAGAAGATGGAATTGGAAGTGACTAGGACCTTTGAGGAAGATTAATTGATGGTTTTCAGATGATTTGGAGGTCAGTTTAGTTCAACCTCTTGACTTAACTGTTGAATAAACTTGGGCCCAGGAGGGGCAGCGACTTGTCAAGACCACAGAGTAAACTGGGGAGTCAACCTTGGTCTCTAGATGGACAATTTTTCCTTCTTGCCACCAAGACGTTATGGGTCAAGATCTCTAGCTGTATAACTTTTTTTTTTTTTTTAAAGTTAGTTCTATGCCCTATGTGGGGCTTGAGCTCAGGACCCTGAGATCAAGAGTCACATACTCTACTGACTGAGCCAGCCAGGTGCCCCTCCAGCCCTAAAACTTGATTCACAAAAACTTTTCCTCTCCCTATACCATGGTAGAGGTAGAAAGGAATAAGATCAAACTGATGGTTAACTAAAATATCAGTTATTTGTTTGATCATTTTTTGGGTTTTTTTGACACAAAGTAACACTATCCGATAGAAATGAGACACATAAGAAATTAAAAATTTCCCAGTAGTCATATTAAAAAAAGTTAAAAATGGTGAAATTAATTTTAATAACGTATTTGACTTAACCCACTAGATCTAGAGCATGATCATTTCAATGTGTAATCAATATAAAAGTATCATTAAGACATTTTACTGTTTTTTAAAATTTTTTTATTTATTATTTTTTAAAGTATACTTTTTTATTTTTTTATTTTTTAATCAGAGAGACAGAGAGATTGAGCACAAGCAGGGGAAGTGGCAGAGGGAGAAGCAGGCTCCTCGCTGAGCAGGGAGCCCGATGCGGGACTTGATCCTAGGACCTTAGGAACATGACCTGAGCCGAAGGCAGTCGCTTAACCAGCTGAGTCACCCAGGCATCCCTGTTTTGTTTGTTTGTTTGTTTTTAATTAAGTTTTTGTAATTGTACACTTAGGGCACATCTCTGATCAG
This sequence comes from Mirounga angustirostris, assembly GCF_029215605.1. Classification (NCBI taxonomy): domain Eukaryota; kingdom Metazoa; phylum Chordata; class Mammalia; order Carnivora; family Phocidae; genus Mirounga; species Mirounga angustirostris. The sequence goes on from NW_026991719.1 coordinate 8,985,155, forward strand.
ACTCTCCACCTTATAAGAGCTCAATAGCCATCTGGGGCTGTTGCTACCATATTGAACAACACAGAAAGCTTTAGACTAAGGTTTCAAAGAAGGTGATTTCTGAGTTTTTAGTATGGCATTTCACATTCTGATTGGTCTTACTTTTGGCTGATATAGCTAGTATTAGGAGTTGCAAGAAATAACTGAATAAATGTCCCCAAAGTTAGCCCTCTGGGTGAAACATAGAATCTCACTGTTTATTCTCCAGTTATAAATCTCAATGGGGGCTCTGCTTAGGTCTCAAGTCTCAGAAGGGTCCTTTTTTTTCCAGGAAGGTAGTGCCTTTCCTTAATAAAATGACCCCACCTAAAATTTAGCGTTTAATACTAACAGAAAACAGCCCTCCCCCACCTCCCAAGTCCAAAGAAGTACCAAGTTTATTTTCTGACAGGGAACACCCGGGAATGATTGTATGATTGTTTTTTTCCAGCTCTTGCTGGATTTTCACCCATTTCAGCTGCTACTTCTGGTCACAAATGCTTCTAGCCACCTGTTCTCTGAATATATTCTTTTCCCAACTGGCTTCCCATTTGTTTTGATACTGGCAAACCAGATTCCAGCCATCACTCATTTATTAAGCCCATTCAATCTGAAAAGCTTTGTCCACATGCAGCCAGGAAGAAAAAGTCACAGGCATCATTTCCAAATCTAATTCTAAAAGCGAAAAAACAGCCCATCAATTCATCTAGCCTGCAGCTTAACTCCTAAGGGGAAAATAAGGAGATAGGGAAGATACCTCTGATTGGAGCGCAGGTGGGAAGGCAAAGCTACAAGGTGGCTTTACGCTGCCCTGATTTTTCATATTACTTCTATAACGTGGTATAGCAAATGCTTTCAGGGCCCTGCAAGAAAACCCTGCATATTCCCTGTCCCGGCACGTTCTGAGAGCTCCCTGTTGGCAGCACCTGGGATTCACTGCATGAAAACTCTGTTTTGCTCTTCCTTGGGGCAAGTCAAAAGTGCTATAGGGGGTTGACATTTCTGGGAGCAGCCCTCAGCCAATGACCTTTGGGACTTGGAGGGTAAATACCCCAGCTCCTCCCTCCTCAGGTGGAACCACTCTGAAGCATGTTCTAAAGTGTCTCCCGGGGTGCCCATCAGGACTGAGCTCCAGTCACCCACAGCACTCGTGATCAACACTCCTCTCCTTGACTTCCCTTTCACGTCCCTGCTCTTTATATCAGAGCTTCCTAGAACCATCTCACAGATCAAGTGTTTTTTCACGAAATCTTTGCCATCGCATACACATTGGTCTTGGGTTCTGAGTGCCTCCAGTATACTACTGAGAGTTCCAAGACCTGTCTATCCCATCCCTTGTCTTCCCAGCAGTACCCAGGGATGGATCCAGTATTCTTGGTGGACCTGACCTTCCCCTTGCCATCGCTTGTGCGGCCCCCGCTCTGCCGCCATCTTGGCCTCCTCTGGTTCATGGCAGCGCAGCATCTGCCACCTCCCTGCTGGCCTGGGTGCTCGTGGGCTGCTTGAGCTGTCCTTTTCCAAACGTAGAAGGCTATTTGTTTTCAGGTAGTACAGTGGTTTTTCTAGTCTTTCAAAGAGCATGGTCTGGGTCTCTGTTTCTTTAAGAGCATCTTGTGTGGGCTCATGCATGTTAGCCGTTCCTCACAGGTTCCTCTCAAGCCACTGCTGGCAAGGTCCTTTGGACCTTGCCTTGCATCTCCTCTGAAAAAAAGGGTTCCATTTCTCAATCCTTTTCGCTTCCATGTGAGGTCCTGGCTCTCCCCAGGCCTGGTTCAACATACCGGGGGATTTCATCACTCCACACCTTGACATCCTGGGGAATGCACCATCCTCATTCCCCTTTGCTCCAAGAGGTTCCTGGGTGCCGAGATGGCATGCTTCTCTGTGCAGGCTGGCAGGTCCAGCTGAAGAGCACAATGACCGAGACACAGACTCTGAATGGAACCAGCCTGCTTGGGCTCAAATCCCTACTCCATCTCTTGCTGACAGGGGACCCAGGTCCCCTCTGTGCTCGGTTCCCTTTTTATGAAATGAGGATAATCACATGACTCACCTTGTAGGGTTGTAAGGAAGATTAACAGAGGTTACAAATGTAAAATATCCTGTGCATGGGGCACACCGTTGGCTTGTTATTTAGTACACACATTCATACACACCCACCCTTGAATCTCAGGCACACTAGCACACAACCTTGAGGCAAAAATTGCTTTAAATGGGGCGCCTGGGTGACTCAGTTGGTGAAGCATCAGACTTTGGCTCAGGTCCTGATCTCAGGGTCCTGGGATCCAGCTCTGTGCTCAGCGGGCAGTCTGCTTCTCCCTCTCCCTCTGCCCCTCCCCTGCTGGTGCTCACTTGCTGTCTCTCTCAAGGAAATAAAATCTTTTTAAAAAAATAGCCTTAATTGGTTCAGGTTTCTAGTCTAAGCTTTTGCTGCCAGTGCTTCATATTTAGTAAAGCTGCTATAAAAAAAAAAAAGATAATAAAACCAAGCGTATGAGAGAAAAGAGCTGTCCGAAGGAACACCTCTCTAGTATAAATGTTGAATCAGAGGTGGCTCTCTTGTGAAGACCCAGGTTATTTGCTGGCAACACTGGTCAGGGAAGGTGGGGGGGATGGATTTCAGGTTCAGTTCCTTGGACTTGAGCCGCCATCTGGAACCTGAAAGAACATCTATGCCATCCCTGGGAGCCAGACCTCCCCCTCCTAGTAAACATTTGTGGCCTACTGTTTTTTTTTTTTTTTTAAAGATTTTTATTTATTCACTTGAGACACAGAGATAGAGAGAGAGAGAGAGCATGAGCAGGGAGAGAGGCAGAGGGAGAGGAAGAAGCAGGCTCCCCGCTGAGCCAGGAGCCCGATGTGGGGCTCGATCCCAGGACCCTGGGATCATGACCTGAGCTGAAGGCAGACGCTTAACCATCTGAGCCACCCAGGTGCCCCTGTGGCCTACTGTTTAACAAAGAGTGTTAATCCACAGAAAAAGTCAGTTTACTTCATCTGAGCCATAATAAGCGTAAAGATGTTAACTGTTCACATACCTTGAAGCCCGAGTACCCTCGGGGGAGCAGCACTGCCAGGCTACTGAGAGGGCCTCCATGCTGGCCACCTACAGAGTTTGGTGTCCTCTGACAGTCTTCCCTTCCCAGGTGCTAGCCTTCCCACTCACTACCCATGACTTAAGACCAGCTAACCTTTCTCTACCATTCAGTCTCGTCACCTGCAAATTGGAGACCCAGATAGCCGACCTGCAGGGCTGCCGACCCCACCATCACCAGAGTCCCGCTGTGTGTCAGTGCTGTCTGTCCCCCTGATTCTTGCGGGCCTGACTAGTTCCTTTCTGGAGGCACCCGAGGCCTGCCCTCATACTGCTTCCTGACGATCCTGTCTGAGCTTATATCACTGTTTTTCCTTTGCTTCTGTCTTCCATTTCCTGGAGGAGAGTAAAAGAAGCCCCAAGGATGATAAGGGAAGAAGAACCAAGGAAAACAAAAAGCAAGCCTCTGCTTTGTTTCCAGTGGTGAGTGCTGACCACCCACCCCAGGTGGCAGGGAAGTTCCAGAGACAGGAGAATAACTTTCCCTTTTCCCATTCTCTGTAGCAAGTTCCACAGTGGGTGGGTGGATGGGTGAGGTAGGTGATGGCTATGAAGGACTGCATTTATCATGATGAGCACAGGGGATGAATGGATGTGTTGAATCACTATATTGTACACCTGAAGCTGGTATTTCATTTCATGTTAATTGTACTGGAATTAAAGTAGGACAAAATAAAATAAGAAAGTTCCACAGAATGTTAGGCTGAAGTACAATTTCTTTTCTTATGGAATTTCATCTCCCAAAGAACTAGATAAAAAAAAAAAATAGGGATCTGCCATGATCAACATGAATTAAGTTTTCAAAGCTAAGAATTCCAAACCCTTTGAATCTTTATTTAAAGAAAAAAAAAAATCCCTCCAGTCCAGCAAACTTTTTGTCATTTTTGTTAATTTGAATATTAGTAATGGGATTTATTTCATGAAAGAAATTGTGCTTTGCAGATGATTATCTTATTTAATTGTCATCACAATCTGGTCAGGTAGATATTACTTTATTTCAGTGAGTCATTTGAAAATTGGGATTCAAAGATATTAATTAACATTCCCAAGGTCAGTGTTAGCAGTAGACCCAGGATTTAAATCTAAGTTAATGAGATTCCAAAGCCTATATGATGTTGATCTGAGATTCTCTCCCTACTCACCCTGTATATACCAGCAAGTTCTGTAGTTTGATTAGTAGACATCCTGTTACCTAGGAAGCAGTTGTTAATGGACTGTTGATACAGATGCCATCACAAATGAAGAAGCCTGAGGGATCTCTCGAGGCTGTCCTTTCATTGTTCGTACAAGAATTTTGAAAGCAAATGAACTCAGATGTCACCAATATGGAATTTATGCCCAGGCTAACTGTGTGTGATGGTTCCTGCATTGCGAGGCCCTCACCCTTTCCCTGACCCACAGACTTTTCACCTGCCAAAGGCCCTCAGGAAGTCACAGATCTTTGAAAACTGGAGGCCCAGGCCCCGGCAAGGGATCACGACAGGAAGGCAGGGCCAGCTTCCCCATCAGGCACAGGGCTAAAGGACCATTGTATTTTGAATTCTTTTAGAGAGTAAAGAAAAAATTGAACTTTTAGGTCAAAGAAAATGTTTGAGTATATGATATTAATATATTTGAAATCTTTCTACCAATACAGTTGTACAATGTAGTTTTTAATATTTTTTTATGGATTAAGGGGTGCACAAAGGCAAAAGGAAAATGGCCTTGGGTCCCTGCAAAGTATCATGTGGCACATGGCAACTGAAACCAAAGCCTGGAGCAAAAACTAGCTTCATGCAAATCCAGCTGTACTATTTTGAAGGCTTTATGGGCATTTGAACTATCCTGAGGCTGGCCTTGGAGAAGCTCAGAAGAACTCTCATAAAGTGATAGGATAACAGCAGCAATTTGTCATCTGCAAAACTAAAGTAAGTTAGAACCATCTATGAGGGGAGGGGCTTAATCATGCTGGAGCTACCTCTAGGGCTTACATCAGCTTATTCTTGGCTTGACCAGTTAGCCACACAAACTGTGCTGAAGTACCACAGGGCAAATGGGTGCCCATTGTCAGGACAAGTGTCCAGTGGGGAAGCCCAGAAATCTTCAAATTGTTCAGTGTCTATACCTGCACTGTCCAGTACAGAGCCAATAGCCACATGTGGCTATTGAAATTTTAAATTTAATTAAAATTGAATATAATTAAAGACTCGGATCCTCAGCTACACTGTCACTTTGTTTGTTTGTTTCTTTAAGAGAGAGGGAGAGAGAAACCCAAGCAGACTCAGTACTGAGCTTGGAGCCTGACATGGGGCTCGATCTCATGACCCTGAGATCACGACCTGAGCAGAAACCAAGAGTTGGAGGATTAATCAACTGACACCCAGCCGCCGCCCTACACTGGCACATTTTAACTGTGGCCGGGGGCTACCTATTGGACAGTGCAGATATAGAACATTCCCATCAGAGTAGAAAGTTGTATTGGACAGTACTGATCTACAAATTGTATTAAAAACTTGTTTAAGATGATTGGCGTTGTGGTTTTCTAGGAGCAAACTCTTAAGTCCCAGACCCTGCAGAGAAGAAACCTCAGGCTACCCAATCTTGTTTCTGCTAGTGTCTACACTGTTCTTGCAAAGTTCCATCTGTTGCTGTGAGGATCCAGCGTTTCAGGGAGGAGGCCAAGTAGAAAACCAAGTAGGCATGCCTGTTTAATGAAAAGATAGGACTGATTTGCAGTCAATTCTGTCGTTATTTCTAAGTGAGTGCTTTTCAAGTCCTTGAGATCATTTTGTTCTCATGGGCAAATTAAGCTCGTCTTTGGAAATCTCATTTGTGCCCTCGAACTGATGAACACAAGCTTCATAGTGCAGAGATACATTTCAGCTGAGGCAGGGTCAAACGGTGATACACGCTAAATGGATGGGCTCTTAATTAATGAGATTTTAGTGGGACTAACATTTTCTCTAGTAAACATTTTATTTCAATTGAGTCTTCAGAGTTTCAGTTGCCTAAGTAACTAATTAACATATAAGATACACTGGATTCCTCTGTAAGTATGTGAACGATTTCTTTTTTCATTGCTAGTATTTGTTCTCACATCCGTTTACCAGCCTGACACAAAGAAACAATGAATAACACCCCAGGCAGGCCCATCAGCTCACATAGAATATTTGTGTGTTTTTAGGACTCTTGTTCCTCATATTCCTAGAACATAAATTTAAGAAATTCTGAAAAATCTGTTTGAATGGAAACAATTTTTTTAGAAGATTTTATTTATTTATTGGAGAGAGAGAGAGCATGAGCAGAGGGGAGAGAGAGAAGCAGGCTTCCCAATAAGCAGGGAGCCCGACATGGGGCTCGATTCCACGACCCCGAGATCGTGACCTGAGCCGAAATCAGGAGTTGGAGGCTTAACCGATTTAGCCACCCAGGTGCCCTTAGAAACAAATTATTACTGGCCTTTGATGTATACATAGCTCAGGAACTGTATCTTGTAGTTCATTATACCACCACACATTTTCCCAGCCGCTGCTTCGAGGTACCCAGCTATGTCATGAGCTATGATGACGGGTTTTCAGAAAAAGTGAACAAAACCCATTGACAGATAGTGTGACAAACATTGCACATGAATCGAATAGTTGGTAATAAATAAGTTTATTGAAGATGTTCTTATTCAGCTTTTCTTACATTTCTTTGGTTACAAATCACCCCATCTTAAAGTCCTTGAACAGTATGTTAGTGTTATTTCTTGAAACCTCGGAAATAGAATATGGGCCTTCAGACAAACTAATGAACTGCTACTTCTGTTCACTAACTCCCTCTGCAGTCGGCACCCCCAGTTTGCAATCTTCGTTTATATAAAACATTCCTTCTGTAAGGTACCCCGGAGGCTAGACAGATTACCTTCCTGTGCCCCCGCTCGCCTTCTTGTCCCCTCAGACTCTCTATGTTCCCTGGATAGTGACTGGTTTGGTTGCCCCTTGTGACAAGAAGCATTCCTTTTGTAACTTAAACCAGAGCAGGGGAGAGGTGTTTGCAGCAGGTAAGACCTGGATCGCAGACAAAAGTATCCTTTCCCAAAGATTTGGAGGCGGGGCTTAGGAAAGCGGAAGTAGCTGCATACTCTGCCAGGGTGGAGCCTGGATTTACAGCACTCTTAGCCCATGAGGATTCATGTTCCCCTTAGGGTCCCTGTCCCGCGCCTGCCTGTGAAGATGTATCCCATGCACATGTGCAGGACCTTGCATCTCTCCATGTAACATTTTCTCTTGGTAGATTTGGCCTGTCCTTTCCAGCTGTCAAAATCCTTAAAGGTAGCTTAGTGAAGAGGTTAAGAACATGGACCTCTCTAGACAGCCTGTTTTCTCATTTTGTCTCTGCTTCCTCCCGAGCTTTGTGAACTCAGTAATCTTTAAAATTTCTCTTGGCCTCAGTGTTCTTATCTGTAAGATGGTGAAAATCAGATGACTTATATCCTAGGGTTGTTGGGAGGACTGTAGAAGTGAATTTATGTAAAGTATTTAAAAGTCTTCCCGGCATACAGTAGGTGGTAAATAAGGTGCTTACTATTATTATTTCAAGCTTGACCTTTGACAAATGTACTATTCAGCTCTCCTACCTTTTCACCCACTCTAAGTTTGATCAGGTTTCTATTTACATCCACATTCAAGTTGGTAGTAGAAGTACTGAATGGGGGTGGGGGTAGTATTTGACTTTCCATTCCAGGGTTCTGCCTAGGTAGGTGAAGGAAGGCCTAATCATTGTTCAGCGCCCTTTGAGCTTGGCCATTCATTCCGATAGAAATCTTTAGTACTTCTTCTAACACACATGGCTCCATCTTGTTCCCAAGGAAGAGGGAGGATTTCATCAAATGTAACGATTGTTAACAATGGATTATTTTAGATCAGTGCTTCTTATGGTGAGGCAGGAACGAGTACCAGAATCATCTGGGAAAATCTGGGCCTGGTATTTGCCATTTTATGTTCTGAGATGTAGTGGACAAGCTTAAGAGCAAAAAGAATGAGATGAACAAACATGTAGTGGTGTGTAGGATATGTTTGAGGAAACCGAGGCAAGGAATTTGATGTGTTTGTGTGTGCAGCTGAGGTGCCTCATACAGGTGAGGACAGGAGAGAAGGGGTGGGCAAGTTGGAGATTATAGAGTGAAGTGAGCCGGGACACAAAGGGCCAGTCTGGAGTTCTGAATGTTAAGGGGGTTCTTCAGGCTGTTGTTGACCCAAATATTTTAAGCAAGGAATCCTCTAATCAAACTCTGGAGAAAGATTATGGAGGAACATTTAATACTCTCTTGCTTTTCATTTCTCTTCACAGAAGAATTTTCTTCTGATACATTTCTTCTAGAAGTCCAGCACTCAGTGGCAGAGATGCCAGGTATATCTCAGGACTAAATGCACATGGGTTGCACTTACCAAATGATAAATCTCCTGTAACCCACTACATATACTCAAATTTAGGGAAATTCTGTTGGACAGATGGGTCTGACAGAGGAAATTTCCTGGTTTGGGTGTTACACCCCATAGTGGAGTAAATAGATCAGCATGCATGAAATTTCCCTGTTACTCGAGTATGTTGTGACACATCCCGTTTTCACTACATCCAGTGTCAGCAGGGAGTAATAGCCCACTTCTTCATTGATGGATCTTTCCATTTAAATGAGGAAAATACCTTTTGTATACATGCCAGTGCCTCCTAAAGAAGACAAAGTAGGTGAAGGTAACAGGCACAGATATGCAGGCACTTAACTATACTTGACAGATGAATTTTGGGGTGATTATTTGCATTCTGGAAGGATTTTGGTTTCGGTGAAAAGATCTTGCTATCCTTTTCCTCTAATCCTGAACCCTCCCAGTATATATAAAATTATGCACTCTAAGTGCAGCCCAATTTTGTCATATATAATGGGAGCAAGACCCCTGCAATGATGTGAATGGTATTGGCAGTGCAATATGCCCTGAATTTGTGGCACTGAATTAGGCAATCTGGAAGATCACTTTGAACTCTATGATTTCTATGGCTCGTTAATGAAATTTATGAAACATGCACTTAATCTTTGAGCAAGTTTCACATATTATATTGCAATTTTGGGATTGCCAGAATGTGGGAATGTGCACACGGAACCCTCTGCTTTTTGTGCCTTATGGGGATGTCAATATTGTTATAACCTTGAAAAATTGGTCATAGACTGAGTGGAGAATTAGATCTTGTGATAGACTTTAGGGGCCTCATTTGTCATTGTGTAGACAATAGTGAGCTGTTCAGAAAGCTAAAGAATGTGGAGATTTAAGAGAGTCAAGTGCATGACATTTTGATGCCCTCTAAAGAATGAAAAAAAAATGGTCCATTGATTTTTTTTTTTTTTCTCTTCGTTATAGCAAATGCAGAAATGAAAGTAATAGGGCCATTTGCCACATTTCACAGCTGGAGTATACTTGGTCTTCAGGAACTTTGAGTCTGCATAAGTCATGAACGCTTGGGAGGATGGGTCAGTCCCACACGGTATCTTTATTGATTCACAGTTGAGGCAGGATGTGAAAGAGCATCCATCCATTCATACACTCATTCAGTATTGTTCATGTAAAGAATTTCAGTTATGTTCTTGGCTCTGTGTACGTGCTGGAGATACAGTGATGAACAAAGCAAGGCTAAATGTTTGCCCTTTGGGAAATAATTGTGTTGTGGGTGGAGGGGTTGGGAAAAGAAAAGTAAATACACAATTGTAAAGTTAAAGGAAGACTAAATAGTATGAAGTAGGAGCCCTTAGGAGAGACAGCTAAACCAGGTCCCAGTTAGTCTAGAAGACTTCCTTTCTAGTGGGACTAGTCACAAAGGTGAGTCCCAAGGCCCAGGAAGGGGTTATGCTCAGTTGGGGTTGGAGGTAGGGTCAGACTGCCAGGTGAAGATTTCATGCCAAGAATTGGAAACAGAAGTGACTATGGCACAATTAGGAGCCTTGTCAGAATGACTGCAGCAAGAGGCTTGGCTGGAGGCCATCAATGGCCTGATCATGGAGGACTTTCAGTGCCTGACAAGGAGTTTGGATTTTACCTGGATGGCAGTTGGGAGACACTGGAAGATTTTAAGACAGAAAAATGCCATTTTTCAATTTGGATCAAGGTTTAGAAGCACTGAACCAAGTGCTAAGTTTGTTGGATTGATACAAGTCTTCTAGGACAGATGTGGGGATGACTTAAGTTTTGTTAGAGATTATATAGAAGGATCGATTCAAGAGCCACTAAAGGCTTAGATCAGGGTATAGACTGAAAGATAATATTTTACTGCTAAGTAATAAGTATTGCATTGTTGGGGATAGTTTGGCTGCTAGTGAAGAGTGCCCGATTAACAGTGACCTGGCTATGGTTAGGCAATCCAACATAGTATTCCAAAACTATTAATGATCATCAACCAGAGAAGTAGAGTGGCTTAAAGCAGTTTGCACTAAAAACCAAGAAAGAAAATCTTACCTATTCCTCCCTAAAGTAACAAATATCTCCACCCAGACTGTTTTTTAATAAATGCTAGTTTTCAGGCATAATGATTGGGGTTTTGTTGTGCCGATCTTAGCTGAGCGATATTATAGAGATATATAATTTGAGTTTTCAGTGGTACCCAGTGGAAGAAAGGTGAAAGCTTCATTGCACTGGAGAAATTACACTTCCTACTCTCTAAATTTATTGTACCATTTTAATTTTGTACCGAATCTTATGGCCCTATTCTTTTAGAATTTATCTCTGCCGAGACATTGCATCTCCAGTTCATTCCAGACCAGCCGTCTCTTGGTGATCAATGAGCTGTGATCCTAGGGTGAATATGTTATACTTTATCATTTGGCTTGGAAAAGTGCTATTCTCTAACTGAACTGAGTAGTAAACAGTATTTATTTCTCCTTTTGGAAAACGTGCTTTGATAATTTGTTTTGTTATTTATTACAAATTTTTATTCACACATACTCAGATTTGGCTGTGAATCTTGAGGAAGGCATGGGTGCATGGATGTTAACCAATATGATGCATAATTTCCTACTCGGATGGCAAGAGAACAGTGTCTCGCTGGCTGTGTATGAAATCGGACTAATAATAGGTCCTGCCCCGCAGGTGTGTTGGGAGAGGAGTTGACAGAGCACAGTGCTAGGATGAGCTCAAAAGATGATGATTTCCATATTGTATTCATTTATTTACCTAGTTTTCTGAGTAAATGAATTGTGTGGGAGAGAGGCAGTGGTTTATACCTTACTATCTTTCTTTTTCCTTTTTTTCTCCATCTTTATTCCCCTCCATGTCTCACACCCATGAAGTTTCTGTTCTTTGGATTTGTCTTCACTTCACCTCACTTCCTATTTCTTCTTCTTCAGTTTTGTTTTAGTTTATTTTTTTACTTTTTTTTTTTAAGATTTTATTCATTTATTTGACAGAGAAAGACACAGCAGGCTAGGGAACACAAGCAGGGGGAGCGGGAGAGGGAGAAGCAGGCTTCCTGCTGAGCAGGGAGCCTGATTTGGGACTCGATCCCAGGACCCCGGGATCATGACCTGAGCCGAAGGCAGACGCTTAACGACTGAGCCACCCAGGCCCCATTTTAATTTTTTTAAAGATCTTTTTATTTTTATTTTATTTTTTTTTAAGATTTTATTTATTTGACAGAGATAGAGATAGCAAGAAAGAGAGCACAAGCATGGGGAGCAGCAGAGGGAGAGGGAGAAACAGGCTCCCCATTGAGCAAGGAGCCCAATGTGGGGCTTAATCCCAGGACCCCGGGATCACAACCTGAGTCAAAGGCAGCCGCTTAACCGACTGAGCCACCCAGGCGCCCCAAGATCTTTTTATTTTTAAGTAATCTCTGTATACAATATGGGCCTCGAACCCACAACCCCAAGCATGTCCTGAGTGAGCCAGCCAGGTGCCCTCAGTCCAGTTTTTAAATGCCAGCCTCGGAGCGCCTGGCTGGCCCAGTCGGTGGAGCGTGTGACTCTTGATCCTCAGGGTTGTAAGTTTGAGCCCCATGTTGGGTATAGAGATTAGTTAGAAAATAAAATCTTTAAAAAATAAATAAATAAACACCAGCCTCACCAGAAAGGGTTTAAAATATGTTAGTGTTGTTATTTACTCTTTTTTCAGAGTATCTGAAACAAGCTTTTTTATTTTTTCCCCCATTTGCCTTGCATTTTTGGAACTGAGTCATTTTGTGTTTACATTATATTCTGATCTCAAATATAAAAGTTACTAGCCCACGTGCAGCTACTGAAATGATATAACACTAAATAAAATTTGAAAATTATGTTCCTAGGGTGCCTGGCTGGCTCGGTCAGGAGACCATGCAACTCTTGGTCTCATGGTCTTTTTTTTTTTTAAATTAATTAATTAATTTATTTGTTAGAGGCAGGCAGAGGGAGAAGCAGGCTCCCCGCTGAGCAGGGAGCCCAATGCAGGACTCAATCCCAGGACCCTGGGATCATGACCTGAGCCGAAGGCAAACGCTTAACCGACTGAGCCACCCAGGCGTCCTGGTCTCATGGTCTTGAGATCAAGCCCCACCTGGGTGCAGAGATTACTAAAAAAATTAAAATAAACAAACTTAAAAAAATAAAATAAAAATTGTGTTCCTCTGTTGCACTAGCTACAACTCCATACTTAAGGTGAACATTTAGCTAGTGGCCATCTTGCTGAACAATTTGGTGAGAATGTCTTCATCGTTGCTGAAAATTCTGTTGGAATGTGCCACTCTAGATGCTTTTTCGTCTTGCCTTTTTTATTCTTTTTTTTTTTTTTAAAGATTTTATTTATTTGACAGAGAGAGACAGTGAAAGCAGGAACACAAGCAGGGGGAGTGGGAGAGGGAGAAGCAGGCTTCCTGCTGAGCAGGGAGCCCGATTTGAGACTCGATCCCAGGACCCCGGGATCATGACCTGAGCCGAAGGCAGACGCTTAACGACTGAGCCACCCAGGTGCCCCTCTTTTTTTTTTTTTTTAAGATTTTATTTATTTATTTGACAGAGAGAGAGAGACCAGGAACAGGGGGAGGAGCAAGGGGAGAGGGACAAACTGGCTCCCCAATGAGCAGGGAGCCCGACAAGGGGCTCGATCCCAAGACCCTGGGATCATGACCTGAGCTGAAGGCAGATGCTTAACTGACTGAGCCACCCGGGTGCCCTTGCCTTTTTTAGTCTTTTGGCATATTTGGGGCATACAGGGTGCAAGACAGTGAGATGAGTGGCTTTACATGAGGACTTAGGGACATGAGGCGCTGTTTCTAACATGACTCACAATAGCTTCTAAGCCTACCGTTCATGGCACTGAATGTTGGTGTAAGTGCAAAACAGAAGAAAATCCTCAGCACATGAGAGGGCTCAAACCAATACTTTGCAAGCCCAATGACTTCTTGCCGGTGTAGGAGCACCAGAGCCTTTGGCCAAGACTACTCATGACATCCTGGTCAATACAGTGTTTCCAGATAGGGCTCTAAAAGCCATCTGCATGCTGGGTTCTTTGTCCAGGGTCCCTTCTTAGTTCTACCTTGGACATGTGTCGTGAGTTTAGTCTCCTTTCCTCCTAATGGCACTCATTGACTTTTCCTTGTCCTCATCATCTCTGCTAGGGATCGTTGTTTCCTACTCAGTCTTAATTCCACCAGCTTCTTCCCAGTTCAGTTCATGGCCACATTACTGTAAGAGTGACTTTCCTAAGCAACACATTTTATTTCACTTCTCTGCCTGGAAACCTCTTCTTTGCTCTCTGTTGCCTAGGGATTAAAAACACAGAGGTCTGTGCATGGCAAAAAGATGCTTTCCAGATGTTGACCACCACGAACACACCTGCAGTTGAACAAGTTGGATTTATTGCCCACTGCATCGAGGGATAAGCACACTGTGGGGAACTGTGTGGCATCTGAGTAAGAGTATGAGGAAGGATGCACTGTAGGATTGCAGCTAGTGTTAGGGGATTTGGGGGAGTGTTCAAAGAAATAGGACTTTGCTCTGGATTGGATGCTTCAGAAGTAGGGGCAATTCTAAAAGTCTAGGTAGGAGTAACAAACTGGATCTAGAAATCAGAGGTCTGAGGAGAAAGAATAGTGGAGGCTTACATTAATTAGTGAAGAAGCAGCAGTCACTCTTACTAGACAAGCTAGTGATGTTTGGCCATCTTTATGGTTTGGACAATGTTCTTGTTTTGTCTGCTTACAGACATAATTCCAGAGAGCCCTTGTTTCTGTCTTGATTCACTGTGGTCACAGAGCGCCTTTGTGTAATGTCAATGGTCTGAAAGTGCTCATGTGAAATTCTCCCAGTGCCCAGATGTCTCTTCTTGCGCTTAGCTCACTGGTTCCGGTGGGGCTCTCTAGACTTCTCCATCCTTGACACACACTCTCCCACTCGCTCCTACTGTTCTCAGTGCTTTGCCTCCTGTATTTTTGCCACGCTGAATGTCTCATAGTTTTCTTAGCCATGCCAAGAGGCTTCTTGCCATTTAGCCGTTGGCCTTTTCTGGACACGGACCTCATTACACTCCTATATTTCTGGCTGGAAAATGGAAAATCATCAAGCGTCTCCTCCTCCGCAGAGCTCCATTATGGCCCTCCCTGACTTGCAGTGTGGTATGTTGGAGTCTCTTGCTGTGTTATGACCTTCCCCAGTGAATAATCTGCCAGCTGTACACCTTTGAGCCAGTTACTTAACCTTTAACGTTGTCAGTTTGCTTCTTTGTTAAATAAAAATAGTAGTAGTTGCCACCCGGAAGTGTTGTGGGGGCATATGTACTAAGTGCTTAGAGCATTGCTTGGGCCATAGTAAATGACAAGTAAGTGTTATCAGTTACTATTTTGGGGTGGTGGTGGTGGCTTAGGGCAGTGTCGCTGTATAGGGATCTGTATTTCCGGGGTCTTTCAGCTGATCTCAACATTAAATTTACATGAGACAGGAGGAAAAATACATTTATTACACATGTATCGAGGCCCAATATTGAAACTAAGACCTAAAGAAATGACCAAGGCAGGCAGTTTTTATACTTTATCAGACAAAGAGACAAGTTATTTGTGAGGAATTGACAGGATAAAGGCAACAGATATTTGGGAGTTTTAATTAGTGAGGGATTTTAAGCAGAATTTGTTTTGTGGTAGTAGATCAGTCATAAAGGTACAAGGATCCTTTCTCCAGATTTCTTGGCTATTTCTGGTGATGAGGATTATTTTTTTCCTTGTTGGTATAGGGTGGGTACCTTTCATATGGGAAGGTTTCTTTCCTGATTTCAGGGGGGTGGAAGAGGGTGTGAGTGTCCTTGCACCTGGTTGTTTTCTTCTGTAACTTTTATTTGAAAGAATCAACATCCCACCTTGGCACATTTTGGGGGTGGCCTGCCCTTAGCCCCTACATTTCCTATTTTGATTATTGCTTTAACGGCGTTTTAACAATGAATTCAGTGCCTGGCCCACAAAATGGTAGACTAAATGTTCTGTGTTTATATATTTCTTTTCACTGTGAAGCACTTGTGGGTTCATTATGTGACTTAGATTTAGGACAACAGAAGCTAATTCTTTTCAATCCCCGTTTGTAGTTGAGGATAAAAGTGTGAGGTCATTAGCTGGTCTGCTCATGATCACACTCAAAAAAATTGAGGTATGAGACTTGAACCAGGGTCTAATCATATATGATTCAGTGTTTTTCAAACTGAATATGTCAATTTAAATGACAACTTTTCCATCTGCATTATTCTATTCAAACCATGTTTCCCAGGTTGTGAAGTCTCCTGACCAACATTAGGGAAAATAGTGAATGATCTCAGTCATTTTAGTACATTGGAGCCTAACTGAGAAAACTGAGCCAAATGTTGGATCTCTTCAATGAAACTAATTCAAGTATAAAGGCTTTTGATGTATGGGTACATTTACCCAGGCACATGTGCACATTTTAATATTCTTCTATGAATATAGAATATGAATTTTTAAAATAGACGTTTGATTGTAATTGTGGCTGCATTTTTGTTCTGTCCATCACCCCACAGATTGTTAATGTTTAGTGACTGGTCTGTTGTTAGGATAATTTCAGCTATATTGGTGGCTGATTCATATATGTACTTCCAGAACTTTGCAGCTAGAAGGATAAGTTAGCAGCTAACAATAAGAGTATAGAGTTGTGGAAAGCAGGGCTTGGGAAAAGAATACTAAGAATTATTTTGCAGAAATAGATCCGATCTGGCAAATAGATTTATCTCAGGGGAGTCCATTTGCAGTGTTAAAATTGCTATGCAATGTCCATCATTGCCTGGAGAGAGGGAACAATTTGAAACCCAACAGCAGAGAATAAATATGCAAATTGTTCCATTCTTTGAAATAGCCAGAAAGACTTATACTTTAATTCACTTGCGGTGTCACTGTCCATTTTAATTCTTACAGAAACACTGGATTCTTTCTACATTTAATTTGTTCGTTGCCTTTCCTTAAATTATTCTTGTTGCAGTGGTTGCCCACTGTTGTACAACGAGAGAGACTAATAAATTAAGATTGACAGACTTGTACTGCCTAAGACCATGCCACTGACTTTGGAATGAATATTAGGTAATTTTGCTTGAATTTAGTCCAAGTCAGCTGTTGTGATTTTTTTTAAGTATTAATCAGCTGTAGAATTCAGGTGGCAATGTTTTTAAAATTTTACTTAGCATTTTAGTATCAACTGTGCTGTGAATTAAACATTTCTACTTTTGTCCTTCAGTTGAATACTATCATATATTACTCAACATAGGAATGATTTTACAAACTCTGCTCTTTTTCAACACATAAAGCTGATTAAATATTTTATTTATGTCAATAAATTTCATTTTCATTAATGGTATCTTTGACCAAGAATAAAAGAGCCCTTAGAGCAGTGTATTACACGTATAGAAAGAATAGATGCCTCAGTCAGGAAATTTCCTGGGTACTCACTGGTCTAAGGTAGTGATTAGGTGCTGAAAACAGAGTTTGAGACGGAGGCCTTTGAACTCTAGTTTATAGTCTACATCAGGGTTTGGTAAATCCCTTTCTTCTTTCTTCTCGTGTCAGAATCTGCTTTTGAAATAAGGTATAATACCGATGTGCTTTTGCAAGGAAGGCTGTTAGTGGGGTTCAGGAAGGCCCCTGGCCTGCCCAGGTGGCTCTGATGGGTGTTCTTAGAACTCTGAAGGCACTTAGAATAAGGTGTCAAGGCTATTGCTCCACATGATGAAGTAAGACGCCCGTTTGTAAAGCTAATGTTTGTTCCTGGCAGCAAGAGATGTACACCAACGAGGGACATATATACGAAGTCCAAAAGGAGTTAGAAAATGAACCATGAGATCGAAGTAATTAATTTTGCTCATCAAAGGAAGTATTTGAAACATTATATGAATATTAAATGCTTTAGAAAACAGGACCATAAACCCATAGCTGTAAACACACACATACTTGTGTGCGCATGCACACCCTCCCCACCCCCCCACCCCCACATACCCCTTTGTAATGCGTTTTTCTTCTGTTTGGTATGTAGCAGTTAAAGTCTATTTAACGAAGGTGCTACCTCACATGTCATGTATATATGTCACGGGGATTTCAATATATGGTGTATGATCTTTTCAGAGACGTCTTTGGTCTAATTTCTAAAAGGTCGCTGATAAGGTTGGAGCCTCTCCCACTAGAGGAGGGCTCTCCACCTAGTTATCCCTATCAAATGAATAACTACATTCAGAAGGCCAGGTGATATCCCTGATGGACGAACTGGTCTTCAGATGTATAGTTTGGGAATCAGAGTTTGTTCTCATACTGAGTATAAATTAGCCTCTGAAGGATAATTGGATGGAATCCTATTAGTCAATTTTATAGACTTAATGTATAAATTTACATATTTCATTTATTTATGTAAATATACACACACACACATACATATATATCTATTTAAAATATATGTTTCTTCTGTTGAAATGTTAACATATGAATCAATCATGAGAAGGAAATACAGTTCTCAGACAGACCGGAATATTCATTTTTCTCACGTCAGTACCATCCTTCCATAGAAGAGCTTGTGATAAATTAACTTATAGTCAGACTTCCAGATTTATCAAAGTGTAATGAGAACTTTTGAGTCAAATGGAGGTTCATGTCAGCTTGACCTGCTCACTGTTTCCTTACCGAGAATCTACAGGAGAAACCAAATTATCAAAAGGCCACTTTGGTGAGATTGGAAACCGAATAGGGGTTGTGAGTGATGTCAGTGGATTGTGTAATTGCATTAGGTTCTTCCAGTTCTAGACAAGCAATGAGGAAAGGGTATTTGGTTTGTGTGGAGGGAGCCTGTCTCTTCTATTTTTTTTTTTTTTTTATGGGAGCCTTCTCTTCTAGCCACTGTGTGTACGGTCTGCCTTTGAGAAAGAGCTGTTTCTTACAACAGTAATAACCTCATAAAATTTTTGTGAGGATCACATGATACAACCTTTGTCAGGTACTTATTGGGCATTTAATAAATATTTATTGTTTAAATAGGTTGAATTAATTGTAGCCTTAAAAAAAACTCCTTTCCTTTAGAGCCAGCCTTAATGATATTTGGGTTAGAATTGGGGGATGGATCATTCTTTGTTGTGGTGACTATCCTGTATATTGTTTGAGCAGCATCCCGGGCTTCTACCCACTTGATGCCAGTAATATGCACCTCTCCCAGTTATGACAGCCAAAGATATTTCTAGACATTGCCAAACGTCCCCTGGCAGTCATGATTATCCCTTGTTGAAAATCTCTATTTTAGAGGAAATATTGCCCGTTAAATGGTGTTCATGTCTTCATTATCCCTCTGTATTTCTCAAAATTTCCCAGGAAAAATACATGAGAGGGAAGGGCACTAGCATTAATATTAATATTAATAACTTTCCACTAACCTGACAGTAGCATTTAATGCTTCACTGCAGAGAAAATCAGAGCCACCAACAATATCTCTATTTTCGAGGTACAGTGTGATGATGAGCTGGCCCAACAAAGGAAAACAACACATTCTTTTCCCAAGAAAGTTTTGCTACGGAAAAAAAGTCATCTGAATTAAACACCGTGCTTAGTGCTATACTAGTTTTGCATCCTAGTACAAGCTGCCTATCTCAGGTTGGACCAGTGGCACAATCTCTGTCACTTCATTCCTGGTGTACAAAAGGACAGTCACTGAGGCAGCCAATAAGCATGTATGGAAGGCATAAGGGAATCAGTGAATTGTCCAGGGATGAGCGATGAGGTTTGCACTTAGGGAAAAAGCTCAGGTAAGCGTGACCACCTGGTGGAGCATAGTGTGTGAAGGGAACAGTGCTGGTGTTTAATATATATGCAGGATAAACACTCAAGAAATACTTAGACTTCAGAAACCTCATAGGCAGGCAAGAAAAATATACACTGAAGGACATAATTGTAGGAGAAAATGGGGAGCTGAGGGAGAGAATAGAATTGTGGGAGAAACATGGAATTGTGGGAAAGACTGGAGACTTGTGGGAGAGGGAATAGCGAGAGAACAAAGGATTGTGGGATCAATGGAGGATCTTGGGATTGAACGGTGAATTGGAGGAAGGAACTTGAGGATTGTGGGAGAGAAGGGAGGATTATGGGAAGGAATAGGGAACTTTGAGAGTAAACAGAGCTTTGTAGGTGAAAAGGAAACATAGTGGGAGATACGACATACTGTGGAAGAGATACAACATACTGTGGCCCTCTGGGCTCCATCTCTCTAATAGCGCCATGCTCTTGAGTTTTGGCCTTGCCATGTGTGCTTCCTCCTGACCAGTCACCTAACCAAACCCCTTCTGCACTCCCCCCACCCCTTTCAGGTCCTCTCCTACCAGGGCTGTTCCCCTGCCAGTCCGAAGAAGCCTATATGGCCACCCACCTGCCCAGCCTGTTCCTATTCAATCTGGGAAGTTGTCGTTTTTGTTTTCTGGCTAGGAATGACAAAAAATGCAATCTAATTCAAAACACCTTGCTATCCCAACACTCAACCTTTTTAGTACTCCCAGTATATGATTAGGATTGATCATGGCCATGAGAAATGGGAAAACGAACAAAATATAGTCCCTGCCCTACACTAACTTTCAAGGTTGTAGGACACAAGAGTAAATCGTGTTGGCAATAGATGCCTGTAAGAATGTGAATAAAATGCTATCGGAACACAGGCCAAGGCAAGAATCTAAGGTAATTAAATTCGACAAGTCAATTATGAGACTCTACAGCAAAAGCAAAACGAAGGAAAGGTTTCTCAAAGGAGGTAATTGAGATAGACCTGGGACAAAAGCACAGATATTTAAAGGTGAAAAAAAAAAAATGAAGGGGCACCTGGCTGGCTCAGTTGGTGGAGCATGTGACTTTTGATCTTGGGGTTGTAAGTTCGAGGCCCACGTTGGGTGTAGAGATTACTAAGAAATTTTTTTTTGAAAATTAAAAAAGAAATGAAAGCTCAGGGTATCGAATTCAAGGAAGCAATGAGAAAACAAACACACACAACAAAGGGCAGAGGTGAGACAGGACCCAGGTGCAGGGACTGTCAGGTAGGATGGCTCAGGAGGATTGGGAAGGGGGCATCGGGGTAGATGAATCTGAAAAGCCAAGCGGGGTTCAGATCTTAGAGGCCAAGGAGTTCAGATTCCCTGACATGGGCCCCGGGGTGCTGATGAAGATTTCAGTGTGGTGATGATTCCACTCTAAATGCCAAGGAGTACAGGACCGAAGGAAGGCACAGCATTCCGGGACCGAGACCTGGCAGCCACAGTGCCCCGAACAACCATGGCAGCGCCTGGGAGGCTCTGGAGGTGGGAAGGAAAGGGGACAAGGTTTGGCTTGGAGCACGTGAATGGGTTCCAGGGCCACAAGGAAAATACGAGCATTTCCACTGCCTTGTGCCTCGCTGTCCTGCAGGGTGCTCCGCCTTTTTGTGTCTCCAACGGACCTCCTTGCATTCCTTTTCCTCCTGCCCCTTCTTCTGTACCCCATGGACAGAGTAGGAGTGTTTCGTCCACTCAGTTTTCCTAACTAGAAGTCTCTGTTGTCCTTGACTGCTTTATCTTCCTCACTTGCCATAATCAATGGCTAGGAAGCTCTGTCAATTCTGACTCCTAAAGGTCTCTTGAATCTGTCCCCACTTCTCCACACCAACTGTCATCATCATCACTGAGACACTACCATGTCCCCCCTGACTCATTAGAACTGGCTCATGGCTGGTGTCTTGGCGACAGTCTCTCCCACACCCATGTGCTGTGTTGGACCTACAAACACGTTTGAGCGTGTCTCTCTTTGCTTGAAAGCTTTAACTGGCCTGTCATTGGCCACCAAATGAAAACCAGACTCCTTGGCAGAGTCTGTAAGAGCATTTATCTTGTGGTGCAACTTGCTTTTCCCTCTCCCTGCCACCCCTCCACACCATCCCATGCTTCAGCTATCCCCAAACCATAGATATTCTGCTCTATGGCTTTTTTTTAAACTTTTATAAAAAAAGACTTTATCTTTTTATTTACTTGAGGGAGAGAGAGTGCGCAGCTTGCGCACAAGGGAGAGCAAGAATCCTAAGCAGGCTTTGCACTGAGCATGGAGCCCGATGTGGGGCTCAATCCTTCGACCCCGAATTCACGACTCAAGCTGAAACCAAGAGTCGACACTCAACTGACTGAGCCACCCAAGCACCCCCATTCTGCTCTATGTCTTATCACAAGGTCTTCTTTGGGTTTTCTTTCTTCTTCTCCCACTATGGTCTGTCATGCAAGACTCAACCTGAACATCAACTTCTCCAGAAACACTCACCAGTGCTCCCCAAAGGCGATATAGTACCTGCAATTTCTTTGTTCCTTTAACACATGGATCTGATAAAAATCAAAAACAGTATTGTACTTCCTTATCTGTTAGTTTCATATATTATACTTGTCAAGGAAACTTGCGTCTGGCTAAAATGGTACTTACCATACAGTAGATGTTCAATGAGTATTTATTCAAGATAAAAATCAGCTAACTTTTGGAATACCCTTAGTAAGTGCCAGAGACCACTTTGTAGTTTATAATGGAAGCTCAGTGTGAGCCTTTTGGCCTTGGAGTAAAACCTAGAGAAGTAGACATTTAAGAATATGATAAACAAAGTCAAGCTTCATCATGACAATTTATATAACAAGAAGCATCTCTGTATTTACTGTGTGGAGTTTGTATCTCTGGGCTTTCCCTCCGCATGTAGCAAAGTAGTTTTGGTATTCTGGATGGCTCCCTGCCTTTACTAAAGCGAGTAAAATCAAAGCAGCTGGAAAGAAAAAGTGAGGACAGCCCTGGAGGCCCCCATATCTGAGTCTCAGGATTACCACTTTAGAGGAGGAGGCTGCTGGTTCCTCTGGGTTCCGGCAGCAGCACATTGCTGTGGGGGTAAACTAAGCCGAGTCTGCTGCGGGGGATCAGTCTGCCCTGGGCTGTTTCCCTCCTTGTACCACCTCTTTAGCCCCCAGTGAACTGCCTTGATATTTTAGATGCAGCTTAGACATTTTCACTCCAGTCTTTCACTTGTGAATTCCACTTCTCAAGATCATTTGTTTCATTTCTTCCCCGAAACGACATGACTTATCAGATAATTAGACATTAGATAATTTATTATTATAGTTATTTATTGACTGTCTACTATGTGTCAGGTACTATTTAAGCACACAGCATGCAGTATCATATTTAATACTCCTAATACTCGTCATAATTTTCTGAGGAATTACTGTCATTAGGATCCTATTAGAGGCAAAGAAATACTAACTGAGATTTCCCTAGAAGATCCCATCCCATCCTCAGCTCACTTGACCTGAGACTGAGATGAGCAGTCCTGTGCTCAGATGCCATTAACCCTTCCTTGGGGTTATCGTGACCTCTCTTGAATAGAAACCCAATTTCTAATGCTTAGGTCATTTGTTGCCTAGCTCCTATTAAGCTTAGCAATTGTTGAAGAACTTGAAGAACTTTCTTAGTATAAAATCTTAGTTTAACAAAAAAATGTTTAATAAATTTTAAAAACACCTTATAATCAGAGGAGCCTGGGTGGCTCAGGCAGTTAAGCCTCTGCTTTCGGCTCAGGTCATGATCCCAGGGTCCTAGGGTAGAGCCCCACATAGGGCTCCCTGCTCAGTGGGGAGTCTGCTTCTGCCCCTCCCCCCTGTTCGTCCTCTCCCTCTTTTGTGCTCTCTCTCTCTCAAATAAATAAATAAAATCTTTAAAAAAAACACAAACTTTTATTCTTATTTTTCAGCTAGGCGTTTTAGAAGCAAGCAGTACATCCAAATCTATACAAACTCAAAATTTCTTGCAAAATGTATAATTTAATATGATTATTAGGTATAGCTGTTGGACACACCCTGTGCAAGGGCCAAGCATTAAGTTACGACTGCAAGCTGGTGAATGGAATGCATGGTGTAGATGCCTTTTAGTCGAAGCTTTCAAACAGCCCCAATGGAATAAACTGGTGGATGTTCAAGAAGGGAAGGAGCTACAGGGCCCCAGTAGGGTCATTAGGAGGGGAGAGGCATGTGTCTCCTCAACTGCATTTGTTAGAATCAACTCATTGATTCCCAAGAGTATGGGAATGCCAACATGTAGGCTCTTCTAATGAATTTAAATCTTGTTGCTCAATGTTAACAGTGAAATATTAATTCAAGAAGAATCTTTAGGGGAGCCTGGGTGGCTCAGGCGTTAAGCATTTGCCTTCTGCTTAGGTCATGATCCTAGGGTCCTGGGATCGAGCCCCGCATTGGGCTCTCTGTTTAGCGGGAAGCCTGCTTCTCCCTCTCCCACTGCCCCTGCTTGTGTTCCCTCTCTCGCTGTGTATCTCTCTGTCAAATAAATAAATAAGATCTTTAAAAAAAAAAAAAAAGAATCTTTAAAGGGAATAAAATGAGTATATAATTTACATTAAAAATGGAAGTAAGGTCCTTTCCCGCAACCTTTAAATAAAGAAATAAAATGAAAGTTTGGTTTTCAGCAGGTCAGATAAAGTAGATGGAGGAGGGTACAATTAATAGGTTATAATAACAGTGACATATTGAGATTTAATTGGAAAGAAAAAGCATAGGTTTGCTTTATTTCTCATTAACCATCTCAGTTAGAAGATAAACGAACTTGTAACAGTAAATTCAGAATATAGAACATAGATTTTAATGTTATAGAATGCTTGACTATGAATATATATATATATGCTTATATATGTAAGATCGATTTGTCATTTTAACCAGTATCTGTAGATGTATTACATCACAATGTTTCGGGAAATGTTATTTAGTCCTTTATTATTTGGATTAATGGAAATTGCCCAAATAAGGGAAACAAGAGTTAAAAAGGAAAATAGAGTGCGGAATTTGTCAGTTGGTAAGTTAAGGTGGTGATGGCAATATGGGGGAACCCCTCCTAAAAATGGAGCTTTGAAAGGCCAAAATGCCGTGGTAACCATGAAGGAAAAGCAGATTTTAGACACAGAGGAGACTAAAGTCAGAGGAAAACTTCCTTTGCACCAGCAGTCTAAAAGGTTAAGAGCAAAGTCTGCATTCATTTCAATGTCAATCTAACGTGTCCAGCTTGAGAACTTTCCAAGGTAGACCGTGTACTCGTAAGAAGCTTCTATGCAGCAGTCAGGGCTGATCCCGATTGTGGTACGTACCTAAGCTGGTACAGAGAAATTCACTACCCCTACAACTGAGAGGTTTTATTATCTTAGGACCTTTATAAAGGAAGATATAGGTTGTATTAGCATAGGCTTACTGTAACACAGTGGTTTTTAACCACAGGTGATTTTTCTCCCCTCCAGACATTAGGCAATAAGATAATAAAAAGTAAGAAAGTAAGTTGGTGATGAGCCCGTGAAGGTATAGAGTTCCTATCAGTGTTCCTTATGAGTGGAGACAGCAGCTTCACTGGCTGCCTCTTCCTGGTGCAGCTGTTGGCAGGTAGCCCCTCCCATCCCTCATTCACTCTCTGGAGGTGGAAGGCAGCCTGGGAAAATTTTTATTTTACAATCAATTATTTTTTTTTAAAGACTTTATTTATTTATTTGACAGAGAGAGAGACACAGCGAGAGAGGGAACACAAGCTGGGGGAGCGGGAGACGGAGAAGCAGGCTTCCCGCGGAGCAGGGAGCCCGATGTGGGGCTCGATCCCAGGACCCTGAGATCATGACCTGAGCCGAAGGCAGACGCTTAACGACTGAGCCACCCAGATGCCCCTATTTTACAATCAATTATAAAACATAGATTCCTTGTGCATGAGTTTGAATTTTAGGTTGATGTGTGTCATGTGGCATGAATTATTTATGATGAAGACATGATACAATCTATTGTAGAACAATATGCCACAGAGAACCTTATTAATTGGGTGACTATCAATAAAATATGAACATTGTAGGTCAGATCTGACTCTGCCATTTTACCAATTAGTTACAGCCCAATGAAAAATTATGGGTAAAGATGATTAGAACCTAGAAATTATGAAGCATGACTGATGAGAAAAAGTTCTATGCGTACCCTGTCTTAAAGGTAACTCTTCAGTAGGAAGCTGTTTTCGTAAGGATTTTTCACCGCCTTTATGCACCAAGGGAGCATTATATGTACTTTTAACTTCCTCAGACTCAGCTCTATTTAGTGAGGAGTCGGGTGGGTGGAGGAGGGGAGGACAGGTGTGGATGATATCCAGCGATCCTGCCGGCCGTCATTCCACCAGTTAGCCTGTGCCCACTGTCAGGCAGGGAAGCGAAACATTCCGTGAGTTGGCAAAGCATCTAGAAAGACTATGTGAATGGCCTTCGAGGTTCTTCCACCACTGACAGAGAACGAAGCGAGTCCTCTCGAGGCAGACAAGTGGCCCCAGAGACACACTGACCAGGGAAGAGTTAGAATCCTGAAATTGTCCTTGGGGGCCAATGGTAGTGACAGACGGCCAAAAGTCTGATGTGGAGATCTTCATAAAGGTGCTGAAGTGTCTTAGTCAGCAAAATATTTAAAGGATTTAATGACTGACATCGCTCCATAGTTCTTTATAGAGTCATCTTTGCAATTCCTGCACAGGGTTACTAGACAAAGCCATAATGACGTATCTTCTGGGCTATTCTAAGAAGTTCCAAGAGTGACTAGATGCAAAACTGAGTCCCTAATAGCCACCTGAGCTGGATTTCCATTTTATAGTTTTGCAGGAAATTTTGGTCTTAATTTTACAAACTTACTCTGTGCCTCAAAAAATCCCCTAAAAGCCTGACCCAAGAGAAGTTCTGCTGATAATGTGTCAGCATGGGTTCTAAACTGACATTGGCTCTTTTTACAGACATTCTTGGCACAACCGGAAATGCTGATTGTATTTCTTGTTGGTCTCAAAAGCTTTCCTTATGTGCTTTCTATTTCCTCTGAAGATTTTCCAAACCCAATATTTCTACTGATTATTCTATTCTTATCCTTTTATTTTCCTCCATGGAACGTGAGATTCTTGGGCGAAGTTTGCAGTCTCCAGTCCCCACACCCCACCCATCTCCCAGCACAGGGCTTTGCTGTGGTCAGTATGTAGGAAAAGAGGAAGGAATGCATATTCATTACAAGATTGCAGACTGAATATAACCAATGATCCTTTTCTGTTTTTTTCTTTCTTTTATTATGCCCACAAAAATCAATGTCTTTTAAAGCTTTATTTTGTTAAAATTAACCAAAAACAGAATACCATCCGGCCAATTGACTTCTTCACTTGCTCAAATTGCCCACTGCTTAATTGATAAGCAATTAATCTGAATATTTATTTGCTGAGTGGAATTCCAGTAACCCCAAAAGGCTGTCCCTAGGAGGATGGTAAAAGTAGCATCAGAAGTTTGAAAATAGGAGCTGACCCTCTGTTCTATTCTGTTCTCCACGTAATTATTATGAGGAAGTCACTCTAATTATCACTACTATGCCACAGACATAGTTGCAGAGTGTTCAAATGTTACGGTCTTCCAAGCAGGAAAATATGATGTTTTCTCAAGACTTCTTGGATGAGCTGTCCTTTTTTTTATGGGCCTAGAAAGCTATGGATGGTTCCTATAGGCATAAATGAGTATAGTAGGGAGGGGGCACCCACTGCCCAAGCCACTGCAAAAACAAAGGCCCCCGAGTGGGAAAGTGAGGAGGGTATGCTTTTGCATTGGTGAGAATTTGTCTGAAAGAACACAAACGTGGATGGCAGAGATGGGCCACAAAAGCTGGACAGTAAATCAAATGCAGTAGCAGAAGCTTTTGAATTTTAGAATGAGGAGACAATTTTTATTTAGAAAGCCAATGAGAAGCCATTGGTAATTGACGTGCTGTGGAGTCCTATAATGGAAACCTGACTGTGAGGATAGTAAATTTGGCTGTTTGTGCAAGAACCAATGACGGGCAAGAGCCTGGGAGTCAGAGACCAACAAAAGGCCACTGCAGGCTTTATCCATCATAGCCCTGAACTGTAAACAACTTCGATGTCCATCAACGGTAAAATAGATAAATACATTGTCGTATAGTGGCCTGTGGTATAAATATACCACAATGAAGAAAGAACGCATCACCGCTACACGCCATAACTTGGATGAATCTCATAGACCAGTGTTGAGCAAAGAAGTCATCACAAATCATTCCATTCGTATGAAATTTAAAAATAGGCCAAACTACTCTCTAGTGTGAGCCATCAGAATAGTGTTTACCTTTGAGAGGGGTATTGACAGAGAAAACCTGTGAGGAGGTCTTCTCAGGTACCGGAAGTAGTCTGTATACATGAGTGCATCCATATGTAAAAATGCATCAAACAGCACACTCAGGATCTGTGCACTTTGCTACGTGTGTGCTGTCTGGCAATGAGACGATCAAACCTAGAATAAAAGAAAGATAAGAGAAATGATGAAGAAAACCAGTTTAACAGTTCTGTGGAAGGGCAACGGGCCTGAAGTTGAGGCCGATGGGCATAAGAGCTAAACGGTACAGCACTTATGAGGCGGACAGAGCCCTGGGCTTGCCAAACCCTTGGAATGAGGACTCAGGGAAGGGAGAGGAGTTAAAGCAGGCTCTGAAGTTTTCAGGGCCAGGTCAGTAAGGCTGTGTGTGTGTGTGTGTCTGTGTCTGTGTGTGTGTGCACATGCGCACTTGTGCATGCACACCTACCTGCATGTTGCCATAGTAACTAAAAATGCGGATGACCAAGGTGTTAGGTACCATATAGTCAGGGTGACCTTTTGATTTTCAATGCCTCCACAAGCCTTGGCAGAATTTACCTTGGCTCAGAGGTCCTAGCATATCCCGGCATGCTTTTGTTCCCTTTGTTCATACCTATAGAAATACGAGGACTCCCTGGTGGTCCTTCACATTCCATGATCCTCTGTATCTCATTACCATTCACCTTGTGTTCTGTATGGAGCCACCTTTCACTCTGGGTAAGTTAAAAGTAGTCTCACTAAGGTTACTGTAAGGCTTACACAGAAACCACACTAGATCCAGAAGATTCTACAGCCTGCAGTTATAGGAAGCTTTGTCTTTTCAGGGTCCTTATGACCAAGAAATTTTGATGCTCCATAGCCAGTTTGCAAAGGACACTAGGATTCTGTTTGGGCAACCACAGAAAGAGGTCATGAATATGCGCTGCTTGTTCCTGTCTGTTCATTTCTATGTGTACAGCTGGGCCCCAGAGAAATGGGTATTGGGCTTCACACATGGCCAATTAGCTGTGTTTGGGGCCTGTGAGTGTGAATTGAACGGTAAGTTTTTGAAGAAGCGACTGCCCTGGCAGGAGTTGGGGGCTCTCTGATGAACCAGCAGAGAGTGCCATGCCAGACACCGGAGGGTGGATGACAAAGACACCAGGCTTTCACAGGAAGGCAGTCACATTCAGAAACAATTGGGAGCGACTTGTGCTCTTTAGAGAAATGCTCTGATTCTGGCTCATCAACGCAGTCGAGGTGGCCTGGCTGCCCTGTTCGCATTTGATAAGGAAGCGAGGTGGGATAGGTTTAATCACATGAAGATCAGTGTTTTGTTTTAATAGAAGTCTTTATTCAGTAACTGCCTAGCTAAGTCTAAAAGCCAGCTTTGTTGGTGTCTACTAGCTGCTCAATGGGCTTTCTCCCCCCGGCTGTCCAACATCCCTCCCTGGATTCTGTCTAGAGCCACCTTTTCCTGTGAGACCACATAGTCAGTATGTTTGGCTTTGAGGTCTGTATGATTGCTGTTGTAGCTGCTCAGCTCTGCTGTTCCAACATGGCGTATGCCATAGTCGATACATAAATGAATGAGCAAGGCTGGATTCCAGTCAGATGTTATTTATAAAAATCAGTGCCTGTGAGATTTTGCTCGCGGGCCGTAGTTTGCCAACCCCTGCTCTAGGAGCGTGCTCAGAGGGTCAAGTTCTGTGAGTCACTGTATTAAGTTCTGTGTCTTCGTGCTGCTACTGAAATGTGGGAAGTTGTCTCTCAGAGATAACTTGATGGAGACCACCTAGGAAGTTACCTCTCATTGTGTGGAGGTTAGAATTTAAACCACTGACGGAAAATGATCCCAAAATACAGTGTGGGAATTCTTGAGGCCAACTGTGTTTTTGCCTGGTAGAAGAAGAGCACCAGAAGATTTTAAAGTTTTTGAACCTTTGCCTGTACTGCCTTTTTTTTTTTTTTTAAGATTATTTATTTATTTATTTATTTGACAGAGAGAGACGCAGTGAGAGAAGGAACACAAACGGGGGGTGGGAGAGGGAGAAGCAGGCTTCCCGCCGAGCGGGGAGCCCGATGCGGGGCTCGATCCCAGGACCCTGGGATCATGACCTGAGCCAAAGGCAGATGCTTAACGACTCAGCCACCAAGGTACCCCTGTCTGCACTACTTAATAGTAAGTAAATTTGTTTTGTGAAGTGAGAAATTGTTGTATAAGAACAAGATAATGTGATCATTATCTAAGCTGTGCACACCGTGATGATAGAGACCATCTTCTTTGCTAAGCATTGTATACCTAGCTCCTAGTCATAGGCGCCCAGTAAATGAATTAAGGAATGGATGTGGAATGAATTAAGGAATGGGACATGCAGACACGATTG
Organism: Mirounga angustirostris; assembly: GCF_029215605.1. NCBI lineage: Eukaryota > Metazoa > Chordata > Mammalia > Carnivora > Phocidae > Mirounga > Mirounga angustirostris. The sequence continues at coordinate 9,015,282 of NW_026991719.1, forward strand.
TCTGATGTTTTGGAATATCTATTTTGGAAGCAAATGGCTGTAATACAATTCCAGTGCACAAAACAGGCTGTCCTTAGATGATGCCTGGGAGCAGCCTTCAGGCAGGGCATCCTTACATTGTGTTGTGGTGTTCCAGATTTGCTCTGCTCTGTTGACACAGTCTTGCTGATCCCCCCGGTGTAAGAGTTGCTGATTGGATTAGAAAGGACATCTGTGCTTGTGCAGGAGCAAAACTAACTGGTCCCCGCAGATTGGATTCTGCTCATTTGCGTTCTGAGCACTGTCCTTCCGGCCTAATGAGCTGAACAGCGTCAACGTAACTCTTTACTGGTCTTAGTCCTAGTCAATCCCCACAGTAAAAGGGAAGGCAGAATGCTAAAATAAAATTCAGAAACCACCAATAGTCCAGTTTCTTACCTTCCCTCCAATGAATAAATATCATTGTCATTAAATGAAATCAAATAGATATCATTGTCATTAAATGAAGGTGTATCCCGCATAAAATAGTATTCATATCGAGCAAAGGAGGGACTGCTTAGAAAGCTATATTATCCCCAAGCCAGTGCAGCTAGGTTTATTTAATTTGAGAAGTTGGTCATAATGGGTAACTATTTTCAACTTGAGTAGTAACATACCCTAATATAACCAGAAATCCTTATCTGCCCAGCAGGGAAGAAGATCAATAATTAGTTTAAATTTTCCACTCTATTTCTGCTAGTAGGTAGATGTTCCTCTCTAGATTTCCTCATGCTCTATTTATCCTTTAACTTTTTTTTGTAGTCTTAAATTTTACATCTCTTATGAGTGGCATAAAGTTGAAACTTTAAAATATTCAATCTGATTTTTATCTTTTAACTTGAGCATTTATTTCATTTACATGTAATTATAGATATTTATATGCAAAGATTTAAATCCACCACCTTCTTCTGTACTTTGTATCTGTCACGATGATTCCATGCTTTTTGATTATTTTTTCTTGTCTTATTTTTTTTGAAGGAGGGGCGGGATCTGAGCTTACCAATGTAGGAAATTTGTTATCACTGTATGGCTGGGAAGGCTGGGCATGGGTGTGATGGTCCACTGCCATCCATTTCTAGGGCTAGATGATTTGGCAGGTTTTGACACTTTTAGTGGTTACCATAGGGGGAAAAACGTGAATTGTTAGCTATCAAAGTCTGAAGTTAGTATTTTCTTTTTTTTTTTTTTTAAGATTTTATTTATTTATTTGACAGAGAGAGAAAGAGAGAGCACAAGCAGGAGGAGCGGCAGGCAGAGGGAGAGGGAGAAGTAGTCTCCCCGAGGAGCAGGAAGCCCGATGCAGGGCTCGATCCCAGGACCCCGGGATTATGACCTGAGCTGAAGGCAGTTGCTTAACCAACTGAGCCACCCAGGCGGTCCTGAAGTTAATATTTTCATAATTCCTATGGACTAACAAGAATATTTAAACTCCATTTGCTCACTCTTTGCCTTATAAACATATATACCATTGTTGTGACTATGTATTTTAACTTACCCCACAAAATAAGATGAATTTTGCTTGATACACTCAATGTTTGTTTAGAGTTACCCAAATATTTACTGCTTTCTGTGTTCTTCTTTTCTTTCTGTATCTTACAAATTTCTTCCGGCATCTGTTTTCTTCTGTTTGTTTGATGGTACATGCTTTAGAATTTCATTTTGAGTGGCTCTGTTGGTGGTTAATTATTTTCATCTGGCTAAAAATGTATTTATTTTGCTTTTATTCTTGAAAGGTATTTTTGTTGTTTATATTATTCTAGGATGGGAATTATTTTCTTTCAGTGCATTAAGGGTATTATTCTACTTTCTGGGAACTTCCATTGTTCTTGATAATTCTTATGTAATTCTTTTGAAGACAGTCTGTGTTTTACTCAGGTTACTTTTTATGATCTATGCATTTCTTGGGTGCATTTTTAAAATTTTATCTTCTCTGATAATTTTGGGGGGATTTCTTGGAAATGTGGACTGTTGTCTTTTTTTTTTTTTAAGATTTATTTATTCATTAGAGAGAGAGCAAGCACAAGGGAGAGTGCACACTAGCTGGCAGGCTCCCTGGGGAGCCCTATGGGGGGTGGCGCTCAATCCTAGAACCTGGAGATCTGGAAGGAGATCATGACCTGAGCCAAACCAAGAGACTCTCAATGGATCCAGCCACCCAGGCACCCCTGGACTGTTGCCTTTTATTTCAATAAAAGATTCTCAGTTATGATTTCTTCAAATATTGCCTCTGTGCAGTACTCTTTTATAAATGTAGGTCAGGTCCTCTAAGGGGATGCTGTAGATCTTTTACCAGCATGTTGCCTCTCTCTGCTACATTCTGAATAATTACATCTAATTTATATTCCAGTTCACTAATTCTTTTTTCAGCTTTGTCTGATTTTCTGTTAGACCTGTCCACTGAGTTTTTAAACTTAGCTTTTATATTCTTATTTGTATAATTTCTAGTTCTTTCTTTTTTAAATCTTCATTGCTCTGTATAGTTTACTGTTCCTTGTAGATTTCACATGATGTTTTTATTTATATGTTTGCACTTTTTTTCAGTTGTTCTCATCTAGATAGACTGACACAAACAATTAAACTTCTCATTACTGGAACCTGGATGCCCTTGCTTCAGGCATTCTTTCCCCTGTTTTGGGGAGATGGCATCCTGAGATACTCGATTTCATCATCTGAATCACAGATTCACTGCAAGTATAAATTACCTTTTAAGAGACCACGTATTTTCATAAGGTGGGCTTCCTCTACAAGCTGACAACAATTCCCTGCCCTCATTACACTGTGGGCCAAGAAACCATCAGCAATAATTCAATATAATTCAATGTGCACCCAGGGTACAGTGGGAGAACAAAGTGAGGAAGCCCAGAGCCTTGGCAGGGATGATTCTCTGGGGGAGTGATGGATGAGGATGACGGATGGATTTGATCATATGTCCCTAAAGAAAAGGGAAAGACCAAGTCTGGAAAATCTTTATAGTTTATGGGTGGACGAAAGAGGGACCAAAAAGAAGAAGACTGAGAACTACTATTTAAAAATCAGAAGGATAGAGGAGCTGCACATTCTGGGAAGTAGGGGCTGGTTTTAAACTTGATAAAGTTAATACTGAAACAGGGAAACAGGGAATATGATCAGGCAGTTTGGTGGTCATTGATGACCTATGTGAGAACAATTTCAAAATTGGTAGGTGGACTTCAGGACTGCTGTGGTCAGGACTAGTAACATAATGGAGGATTTATAGTTTAAAAACTGGAGCTATGAAAAGTACTTTTGTCACTGGATCCCGGTCTGTCTGCCCGATGCGCAGCAAAGCCAATCACTGAGGCATCAGGTATGCAGTGAGGAAAAGGGTTATTTCAGAGGCAGTCAAAGGAGGAGGCAGGAGGGCAAGCTTCAAATCTGTCTCTCTGAAAGGGAAGAGAACAATTTTTTTTATAATCACAGGGGTTGAGATTACATACATATTGATGAAAAGGGCAGGGAAGTTTATGACTATTCATGAGGAACGATGGAACATGCGCAGCGAGCAAATAAATATATGTAACATACATCCCATATTCACTTTGGGGTGGAGACTTATCATCAGAAAAAAGCAAATTTCAGCCCCTGATATCAGGAGGGGTTACCTTACGGACAAGGAGAGGAGGGGCTGGGGCCAATGACAGAGAACCTTGGTAAACTGGATGGGGTCTTGGGCTCCTTACCTCAAGTGAGAAATGCAAGGCTTTGCTTGTATCATAGGCTGGGCACCATTTCAGTTGACTCTGAGTGCAGGCTTCTATGGCAACAGCTAGTGGATTTATTAGTGGGGTCTGCAAAGAAACAGTAGCTGATTAGGGAGAAGCAGTTCTCTGAAAAACCAGTTTTAAATTTTTTGCCAGTTTCAACCTCATTAACCCTATGGGGGCTTGGTTTCACTTGCGGAGATTGCATGGAGCTTTGGAGAACTATGGCCCGTAGGCCAAATCTAGCTGGTTGTCTGTTTTGGAAATGAAGCTTTATTGGAATGTAGCTTTGCCCATTTTTTTAACCTACTGTCTACAGAAAAGTTGAGTAGCTGGAACAGATTGTCTGACACAGAAAGCAAAAAATATTTACTATCTGGCTCTTCACAGGTGTTTTGGACCCCTAAATTACACAAAAGGAGTCAAGTTCTGTTGTTTTCTTTTTAGAAGTACAGAGAAGCATGTTTCAGGCAAATTCCAAGGGCAAATTGGAGGGGAAAGGCTGAAGATCAGAGTAGGACAGTTAGCTAAATGCAGACTATGGTTCTCAAGGATTGGGATGTGAAAGCTGGGGAAAAGTTCAGCCTTGAAGGAGTTAGGATTTGCTCTAAGTCACTAAACACACAAGAGAGAAGAGAGATTAATGGATGGACCAAAACTTGAAATTGAAAAGTAGGAATGTTGAGAGGGCGCTTAACCGGTGTTCAGAGATCCTCATCTCCTTGTAATGTAAAATAGCCAGGCAGTTGAAAAATTCCATCCTTTTGAAGGAGTAAGGCTTTGTGAATTCTTTCCCCCATTTCTTTTATCTTTATAACTAGCTCCCGTTAATAATCCTGAAGAATGGATAGTTGCATTTTTATTGTATAAATCTATTTCCTGACTTGAGCTTTCTACTATTTTTTTACTTCTGTTTTCCCTCTCATTGTATCCATACTCATTCCCCAAAATTTTTCAGAATTCCTCTGGCTTCAGAGGTTTAAATGGAGCTTCTCCAAAATCAATTGTAATGTGCGTGGTGAATGGTAATGAGTGTAATGTCTGTAGTGTAATGTTAAGTGCAGTAAATTACAAAATGGAAATCAAGACCAAAGAATGAAACATGGCTATAAATATTGTATCGGGAAGCTATATTAAAGCTGCTGTAGGGTTCAAAGTGGGTGAATATTTCTGGAATTCATGCTAACACCCGAGACATTAAAACATAACTCTCAGTATCAGAAAGCTAAAAGTGTTTAATCAGTCAAGCAATTATTAATTGCCTCCCATCCATTGGGCATGCAGAAGCGAGTAAGTCTAAGACACTCTCTTCAATTATTTGAGAGGGAAGAAATGAAGGAAGCCATTCCACTAAAGATAATAAGAGCTGCGACAATAAGAGCACTCAGGGCTCCTTGGAAATACAAAAGATGGGCATTTGTACACCAGCTTCTAGAGTTATCAAGCAGGTTTCCTGGAGAAGTTGGACCTGATTTGTTTTAAAGCTGTGCTTTGCAAATTTTAGTGCACCGAAGAATCACCTGGAGATCGGGGGTGGGGGGGTGGGGAAGCATATCCAGACTCCTCCCAGATCTTCAAGATCAGCTTTAGGAGTAAATCTGAGGATTCTGTGTGGTTTGGGTCCGGTGGTCTGTGGCCCCTACACAGAGACAGATGGGCTATAAAGGATGCATGGAGGTTATCTGGCGTTACTTGAGCTAATATCCTATTGAGATGCTCAGAACATAAAAATCTCAATTTCAAATGGTCCTATAGTTGCTTTGGGAAAATCTGAGGTTATGAACATTCAGTGCTTATGGTTTATGTATGTTTTTATGAGTTTTTTTTAAAACTTGGCAGTAGACTTTTTTGTACCTATGTGCGTCTCTCTCTCCTCAATGTGGTGGTGGTCCACGGAAGAGACAAGTGATTGGGGGACAGCAGGATTAGAGAGGGGCTGTAATTAGTGACACAGCGAACACTGCGAAAGCAGTGGCATCTGCTACAGTTGCTAAATATAATTGCCAGAGAAAAGTTTATAAATATTCATTTAAATGTATTTCTCAAAGGCTCATGTTTGGAACCACAGCTGCTGGGTTGCCTAAAGAAACACAAATGCACCACAATTAGTGCATTCTTAAAAGAAGGAAAAAAGCTTTATCTTTAATGTGCAGGCATTTCAGTAAATACCGAGGATCAGCGATTTCTATAGCTAACATTTTGCATGTCATATTTATTAGTCTATGTTACTACTTATACTTTAGATATTCAGTACTTTCTCTGATTATGGCTTTCTCAATTTAACAGTTATAAATTTAACTTGTGTCGAGTGACTAATATACTATTTAATGTCTTGTGTGATTAAGTTTTGAGTTTGCTTGCCAGAAAATTTGGCTAAAGACTGTTAAAATGAATTTCATTTTCTTTTCAAACAGCAAGCTGGAAAACTCATTTTAATATTGCAAACAACGGGATTTTTTTTTTCTTGTATAAATGTTTGGGGTTAATCTTCCCTTTTGTTGTCTTGAAATGAGTGCAGTAATATTTATTCATTGACCACTTACACCAATATGTTTCCAAACATGAATTAAATAACAACATTCCCCTGACAATCTCATAGGGTAGGGGAGGAAAAAATTCTTTTTTTCTTCTCTCTCCTAGGTTCTCTAGATGGGCCCATGTGAATGGGACTGACAAAAGACAGATTTATAAGAGAACAACATACAAATTCATTTAATAAAAGTTTTATGTGGTATGAGAGCCTTCATAAGGAAATGAGGACTCAGAGAAAGAGTTCAATCTAAGCATTTTTTAAAAAATGTTTATTTATTTATTAGAGAGAGAGAGAGAGGGTACAAGCAGGGGGAGCAGCAGAGGGAGAGGGAGAACCAGGCTCCCTGCTAAGCATGGAGCCTGACACAGGACTTGATCCCAAGACCCCCCCCCCCCCCTTTTAAAGATTTTATTTATTTGAGAGAGAGAGACAAGAGATAACGAGAGAGAGCACGAGTGGTGAGGAGAGGCAGAAGCAGGCTTCCCACTGAGCAGAGATCCTGATGTGGGGCTCGATCCCAGGACCCTGGAATCAGGATCCTGGGATCAGGACCTGAGCCAAAGGCAGACACTTAAGTGACTGAGCCACCCAGGCGCATTTTAATACTAGGTTTGTTGAGGTGTGCAACACCATTGAAAAATGTGATAGGACAAATTCTATGAGGTAAGAGTAGTAAATTAGAGCAAACTTGATGGCAAGGCTTATTCACTCATTCCTCTCAGCATCTCTCCATTTTCAGTCATAAAGATGCTCCTTTCTTCTGGTTATTGGAACGGCATGTTTTATTTAAGGGCATTCTGACCTATCTCAGGGGCAAAGTAGGATGTCCTTCCTGAATCTGGTGTTTCTCAAATTCCTTTGACTTAAAATATTCAATATGCCAGGGCACCATATTTTGAGTAGTGTGTCCTGAACCCTACCAATATCATCTCCTATATAGAATTTGGTGGATTTGGCAGAGGGAACAGAGGGAAGACCAAGAGGCAGTGACTCTGAAAACCAGCCTTAGGGGACATGCAGGTGGTTGAGAATAAGGAGGGCAAGGCATAGATTAAAACTAGGCAGATCTCAAGGGTGAAGTAGGTAAGACATATCAAAGGCTTCCTTTGCAGAGCCCAGAGCAAGGGAAAGGGCAGGATTCCTGATGGGTGGATGAGAATCAGAGCTAGGCACCAAAAAACAAATCTTGTCAGCTAAGCTTGACAGGAGTACAGGATTAGGCCAAAGAAGATTTGAGCCTGTGGATTGGTTCTCAACCAGGGGACTTCTGTCATTCAGGGAATATTTGGTAATGTCTTCAGACATTTTGGGTTGTCAGAATCGGGAGGGAAGAGGAGATGCTATTGGATTGTAGTGGGTAGACTCCAGGGAGGCTGCTAACCATCCCACAGTGCACAGGATGACCCCCACATTAGAGAATTATCTGGCCCAAAATATCAACTGTGTGGACAGTGAGAATCCACTCTCCATAGCTAATGGGATGGCAGAAGACAAGGTGGTATTGAAGGTAAGCACAGGTCTCAAATGCCAGATTTGGTTTAGGAAGCTTGTGAACTATTAGAGTTCTTCAAGGGCAGTATCTTCAGGGGTAATTGCATGATCTCAATTCAGGAGAGAAACACAAAATTAAAAAGATTCTCAACCATTGAGTGTTGGAGGATTATATAACCATAAGAGTGTTAGGAAGGGAAAAAATTCCACTGCCCTTAAGATTCTTCTAGCTGCTCTAAGAATCAAATTGACATGAGACAGATTAGCAAGAGAAAATCAAACAAAAGTTTAATAATATGTATACCTCCAGTATACCTGAGAGACACCCAAGAAAACTGAGTAATGCCCCCTTAGGGAATGACCAGAATACCTTCTGGAACTAAAGAGAAAAGATGTTGGAGGCGAGAAGTCAATTTTGGCACCTTACCAGGAAAAGCACAATGAACAAGGGTCCTTGGTCGTGATGCAGATTTTAGGAATTGGCTTCTTCACTGGTAACAGCTTCTAGAGATTTAGAGTCATCCCCCTCTTCCTGGTACAGCCCAGGGGGACACCCTTCCAGAGGGAGATTTTCCTTATACTTGTAAATTCTAAAAGGAGTAACTTCTACTCAGGTTTTAGAGCTTCTCTTGTGTTTGCAGTTTCCTGAAAATAATCAGCTTAAGTAATCAGTATGCCAAAGAAGCCTAACTTGAGGTTGGAAGATTTGCTCCCCTACAGTAGCTTTTATTACACTCATCTGAATACTTATATATAATAACAGTTCCCCCTTAGCCGTGGGTGATATATTCTAAGACCCCCCCTGTGGGTGCTTTCAACCATGGATAGTATTGAACCCTATATATACTATGTTTTTTTTCCTATACATACATATCTATGATGAAGATTAATTTATAGGGCGCCTGGGTGGCTCAGTTGGTTAAGCGACAGCCTTCGGCTCAGGTCATGATCCTGGAGTCCCTGGATCGAGTCCCGCATCGGGCTCCCTGCTCCGCAGGGAGTCTGCCTCTCCCTCTGACCCTCCCCCCTCTCATGTGCTCTCTCATTCTCTCTCTCTCAAATAAATAAATCTTTAAAAAAAAAAGATTAATTTATAAATTAATCATAATAGAAGGAGAACAACAATAATAATAAAATAGAACAATTATCACAGTATACTATAATAAAAATTATGTGAATATGATCTCTCTCTCAACATATCTTAGTTTTCTGTACTCACCCTTCTTGTGATGATGGGATGATAAAATGACTGGGTGATGAGATGAAGTGAGGTGAATAATGTAGGCATTGTGGCTGAGCAGAAGGCTACATTGACCTTCTGATTATTCGTCAGAAAGAGGATAATCTGCCATTGATCATGGCTAACTTAAACAGGAAAACAAAATCATGGATAAAGGGGGGACTGCTTATTTCTTAACAAAGATAATCAGTTTTGTGGATGGTTTTCACATTTCCCTTTTCTTATTGTTTTAGATCCACTTATGAAATGTATTCCTTCACAAGGGTATCCAGGTAAATCCACTGCATGGTGTGCTTGTTTTTAGCATTACAAAGAGTGTCATAAAAATCCTCCAGGGTTCTCTGGCATTTCTTTTACATTACAAAGCTTGCTTTAAAGACAGGCATATAACTGCCAGGATGTACTGATCACACTGTCTGGTTTGGAAGGAAAAAAATCTTTTATAGTTATGGGAATTATAATTGAAAATGGCATGTACAATTTTGTATTTTTTAATGTTGCTAAAATTGTTAAAATTCATATTCACTGAAGATTGTGTAGTTCTCATTTAAGGAGGTTCCTTTATTGGCTTTTTAAGATCTCAGTACAGCGGTCATTTGAATTTTAAGGTCTTTGATGTCTGTGGCAGAGGAAAAAAAGTTTACCCTCCACCCTCTGTGGTTCTTTGCTGAGACCACCTTGTAATAAAAGAAAGATTAACAGGAGATAAACAGAAGTGTAATCACATGTATACCTCTTGTATATGTGGGAGAGACCCTGGAAAACTTGAGTTAACACCCTGATATGGCCACTGCCATTACCCTAAATAACTATATTCAGCTAAAGACAAGATTTTAGGGGTACAGAGTCAGTTCTGGGAGGATATCAGGCAAAGCACTATAAACAAGGGTAAAATTGTTATGCAGATTTGAAGAGATTTGGTCCTCCACCATTTTCCTGGTACACTTTTGGAGACACCCTTACAAATGGAGATTTTCCTTATATATGTAAATGTATCTTAAACAAAAAGGTAACTTCTGCTGGTTTTTAGAGCTTCTCAACTGTCTCCAGTTTCTTAAAAATAACCATTTTACAATAATTCTTGTGCCAAAGAGCCATATTTTGGGGTCACATATTCTGCTCACTTTCAGCTGCATAAAGTGGATTTCAAGTATAAATGGAAACGACTTATATGTTTTCTTGCCACTAATAAACCTATTTCTTTTATTCTGTTTTGTTTTTATTAGAATGTAGGGGCAAATGGTAAGAATATGTAGGTGAAATGACAAGTTGAAAATTGTAATTTTTGGGAGTGTCTTGGCTGTTATGTTCCTATAGTCTAAGTTGCTTAGGATGAGAATGCAATGTCTCCGTAAGTTTCCCAAATCATAAACTGTGCCTCCTTAACATACGCAAAATGAGAGATAGATTTCATTTCACTGCCCTATTTGGTATTGGTATTTGGTGCCTTGAAGTCCTAGAGGCTTAGAAGCCTGGTGATTGATTTGCAATGTCTGCTGCTGGCATCAGAAAGGAGGGTGTGGGGCGCCTGGGTGGCTCAGTCGGTTGGGCGACTGCCTTCGGCTCAGGTCATGATCCTGGAGTCCCGGGATCGAGTCCCGCATCGGGCTCCCTGCTCAGCAGGGGGTCTGCTTCTCCCTCTGACCCTCCCCCTTCTCATGTGCTCTCTCTCATTCTCGCTCTCAAATAAATAAATAAAATCTTTAAAAAAAAAAAAAAGAAAGAAAGAAAGGAGGGTGTGCGTGCTCATACCATGCAGTGACTGTCCTTACTAAGCCCTTCATGGTGCCTTCTTCAGCGCTGGACTACCAAGCTAAGGGTGCTACATGTTGATCCAGTATAGGGAATTGTATTTGCTTTTTCTTATTAAAAACTTCTGTAACGGGGCGCCTGGGTGGCTCAGTCGGTTAAGCGGCTGCCTTTGGCTCAGGTCATGATCCTGGAGTCCCGGGATCCAGTCCTGTAGCAGGCTCCCTGCTCAGTGGGGAGTCTGCTTCTCCCTCTGACCCTCCCCCCTCTCCTGTGCTCTCTCTCTCTCTCATTCTCTCTCTCAAAAAAATAAACAAAATTTAAAAAAAAAAAACTTTTGTAACATGCATGGTTTCATGTTAGTCAGTGTAATTGTGGATAAGAAAGGCAAAAGGGAAAAAATTTAATTTCCTACTACTTGAGCTGTTAAGTCCTTGACAAGTCCTTGGAACAGGATGGGAGCTTAGCGGCCTCCATGTTGATACTTTGTGAGGGGCAAAAGACAATATTAGCATGAACCCCCAGGTTCCTGTGAGTCTATTTTAACATATAGAAATTCCTTTGGAAACTTCCTTTATCTCTACCCCCTCCAACATATGTGTTAGCAACCATCCTCCAAGCTTATGGCCCCCTGATACACATCTGAAGGTTCTCATGAGTAAGGTATCCTTAGACAGTAATAAATGACCTTTTCCTAAAAATAGCTAGTCCCCTCAAGGTCCTGGATACCTTGCTTCCAAAATTCCTTAGAGATTTAATGCTATCCATAACCCCCTCCCAACTTGAACATGTATAATCAGTCACCCCTCATAACCCCAATGTAGCACTTTCTGCCCACGGGTCCTTTCCCCGTGCTTTAATAAAACCACCTTTTTGCACTGAAGACCTGTCAAGAATTAATTCTTTCTTGACCATTCGCTCTGCACCCCAGTATCGCCACATCATTTTGTGTTCGTGTTTCATGAGTGATCATGTGTCAGGTCATAAATGTAGCAGTTTTCTAATCTGAAGGAGTAGTTAACTATACTGTCGTACCCTATTGGCCAGTGGCGATGCAGGATGTTGGTGTTTTATAACATGTTGCTACAGACATCCTCTGGGATGACGTTAGTGTGTCTAGTTTAATTAAACATAGTGTTAGGGGAGCCTGGCTGGCTGAGTTGGTAGAGCATGTGAGTTTTGATCCCGTGGTCGTATGTTCAAGACCCTTGTTGGGTGTAGAGCTTACATAGAAACTAAACAAATAAAAACATATCTTTAAATAGTTGATGCTTTACTGTTCTTAGTAATGAGATGGGACATGGCCATGAAAATCTTTTGATTTCTGTAGAGGCTTGCTTCTTATCCCATGGCAAAATACTTCTTAAGAGTGTTCTCAAATTAATTAATTAATTAGTTAATTAATTAATTAATATTTATTTAAAGATTTCTGCGGCACCTGGGTGGCTCAGTCGTTAAGCGTCTGCGTTTGGGCTCAGGTCATGATCCCAGGGTGCTGGGATCGAGCCCCGCATAGGGCTCCCTGCTCAGCCGGAAGCCTGCTTTTCCCTCTCTAAAAAAATAAAGATTTTATTTATTTATTTGACAGAAAGACAGTGAGAGAGAGAACACAAGCAAGGGGAGTGGGAGAGAGAGAAGCAGGCACCCAGGTGCCCCTATAAGAAGGATTTTTAACGGATGCTTACTAATCCATCTACTCATGACTATAGGAGACATACATTGCCTAATGCAGCCCAATAACATTTATTTGAAGATGTGGCTTAAGGCCTGAGCCACCCAGGTGCCCCTAGTGTTCTCAAATTTAAAGTCTCACTTTTTGTTTTACAAAATTTCTTTTCCCAGTATGTCAGGAGAGTATATTATCTAGTAGATTTTTTGGAGATACTATTTTTTTGGAGTCTATTATTTTCAGAAAAATAATTATACAATGAATAAGCAATTAACTGCTTTTTAAGAGAAATATAGTTGAAATTCTGGACCATTTTGCAAATGGATATTTGTGAGCATTTCCATTGTAATATATTCTGAAATGAATATATATTGTGTATGAAAATAAGTATTACCTATCTACACTCATAGCTGCTTGCTGAAAATTCTTGGGGGACGTACTTCTCTTTTTCTTTTTTTTTAAGATTTATTTATTTATTTGAGAGAGAGAGTACAGGAGAGCAGGGTGAGGGGCAGAAGGGGAGGGAGAGGGAGAGAATCTCAAGCAAACTCCCTGCTGAGCATGGAGCCTGACTCGGGGCTCCATCCCAGGACCCTGAGATCCTGACCTGAGCTGAAACCAAGAATCAAATGTCCAACTGATGGAATCACCCAGGCACACTGGGGACAGACTTTTCCAACCCAGTTTAAGCAAAGCATCTAGATTGAAGGTTTCCTTGGGTTCTGATGTCGTATTAAAAATATGAAAATTAACACGTTCCAATTAGCTTCTAGGGCAGGTTGCCGGGGAAGATGGATATTTCCTGTGAGAGGTTCAATAGAAACAATGGCCTGGTTGATGGGCATGGGTTGAAAACTATGTGTCATGAGCTGGAAAATTCAGGTAGGCAGCGTTTAGGTCAGCGTAAGTCCAGCAAGGTTGTCTTCCAGTTTGAGCGCCACAGATGCAAGTTTGACAATGGAGTTCATGCCAGACCTTCAGATTGCTGCATCATAGAGTATGAAATGAAATTTTTCAAAATTAATTAAGCCTTTATAAATGAATTGCTCTCCGTAAAAACTGTTAGCAGGAATAATTCCAGAGCAGCACATATTGTACTATTAATAATAAAACACATACTTAACGATACATCTATTATGTCCATTGAAAATTGTCATTTGAGCGTGTTTTCTAACGTAAATAGCATTGTTACAGTGAGATGGGTAAATAGTTTAGCCTAGACTAGGTCAGGGGGCAGCCAAACAGGACTCCCTTGCTCTAAGTGGCCTGGTGCCTCCTAATTTACATATTGCCTATGGCTGCTTTTTGTATTAGAAACCGGGTTGAGTGGTTGCCACAGAGACTGTGTTGCCTGCAAAGCTGAACGTGTTCAGAATCTGGCCTTTTACAGACATTTGTCAGACCCTTGGTCTAGGTTAATTAGGCGACAGTGGGGAAGAGGAGTTCTGCCCGGTCTTTCATTTCGCTAATGCCATTTTGAATGCCTGGTTGTACTGCTTCTCGTATCTGGCAGCACACTGTGGTCATTTTAAACAATAGTGATGCCTGGGGGCACCTGGGTGTCTGAGTGGGTTGAGCCTCTGAGTCTTGGTTTCGGCTTAGGTCATGATCTCAGGTTCCTGGGATCCAGCCCTGCATCCTGCTCCCTACTCAGTAGGGGAGTCTGCTTGAGATTCTCTCCTTTTCCCTCTGTTCTTCCCCCTTCTCATGCGCTCTCTCTGTGTCTCTCAAATAGATAAATAAATCTTTAAAAAAAAAAAAATACTGCTGGCCTGCTCCCCCGCCCCCCAGGGATTCTGTTGTAAGTAGTACGGGGTAGGACCTGGACACCAGGATGTTTAAAAGCCCTTCATCGGAACCTCATGTGCAGTGAAGCTTGGGAACCACTGGCTTTTGGTGCTGGACACTCCTGATGGGGGGGACATTTCTCTCTGCAGGTTCGAGCTGCCCCAAAGTAGCATTGCAGGAACCATTCTTCCTACTTATTCTAGCTAACTAATGCCTGAGGTGAGCTGTCCCCACATTTAGTGGGAATAGGACAGGTTTGGGACCTGTAGTCGATCTTCAAACAAACTTCTGAGGGCTATGGCAAGGAGAGGGGAAATTGAGATTCTCCAGACTTCGTTAAAACATAAAACCCAAGGACTTCTATTTTCTCTTTTTTTTTGGTGTTTCCTTTGCCCTCTGGTGCCTATTTTTACCACTGAACAAAGAAATTCTGTTGGCAATACTCCTGGTAGTTATCTTCCATTCAAATGTCAATGGAAGATGATCTGAAGTTCTAGAAGTTTGGACATGGTCGGTTTCTTTTCCTGCATGGTTTAGAAACTAAGGATTATTTCGGAAATAATCCTATTTCTGAATGCCTGCCACATAATGTTATTTTGTAGCTCTGTGTATGACTGTCCTTGTAAACACTGTTTCTAGAACCTTTATCAGCAGTTGCCTCTGGAATTTATAAAGCACTTAATATAATTTGCTGTGAAAACACTTTTGTTGTTTGTTTGTTTTCTTTAGCTTAATAGAGTGGCACATATGGAGTATTGGGGAGTAGGTTACATCCTATAAAATGACTTTTGAGTCTAAAGCACTTTTATCTTAGCCATTTAAAATGATTGGTTAGTTAATTCACCCTGCCAGGTACTGTTCTTATTTTAAAAAATGTTGGGGGGTGGGGGATGAGGACAGGGGACTTCCTCAAGGAGGGGCCACTGGAGACCCAGAGTTCAAGGTCCCCATCCCCCCATCTGCTGGTTTCCTCCACTGCTGGGCTGTGATAAAGCCTTCTTGGTCTACATCCTCCCTGAATACAAAGCATCCCCAGCAGATGCTTTTGTAGTAAAACACAGGACCAAATCTCCATTCTTGCCTCAAAGAAAACTTCTTCAAATTTGGGAAGGCATAAATGCAGATAGATCCTTCCAGAAGCTGACATTTTGCTTTTTAAAATTAACCCAGGGACTCGAGATAGGTAGCATACTCTCCCCAGCAGTTGTGAATTAATGCCACCAATGTTCTATAGGAGAAGGTGATAACCAGTGGTATGTTCTCTCAATGGTATGATTTAGCATTTGCTTGTGCTGTTTATTTCATTTAGAATGCTTTTAAAAAGGTACTGTAGAAACTTGATTAGCCAGAACAGAAGATAAATAGAAATATTCCCAACTTTACGGTATCTGGAAAGAATAAAACATTGAAAAAAAGGCCTTGTTAGTTTATTAAAAATTTTAATTTCTAGACTAAGTTCCAACAGAGAACCTCTTTCTGTACCATGGAATCATGTTTAATATTCATGACAATGACCCTGAGGAAAAATAGTACACTCAATTATCAAACGAGATTCACTTGTCTCTGTACTTTCTAAGGCAGAATAAATTTTTTAAATTGTCAGAAATATTCCGTAACCATGGCTAAGCCATTTTTATTCACCAAGAACTCTCGTAGATCGAGTTTATTTTTTAGATGCTTTATCTGTAAGTGTCTCCAGCTGTAAGTATTTATTATCTCAAGCGAAGTCTTGCTTGAGATAATAATGAGACATTTTTGCCCACTAATATGATGTCGAAGAGTTTCTATAGCTGAGGCTTATCTGGATAAAGAAGTTCATTGTAGCAGTTATAAATTATAACTTAGTGGATAGAGGTATACATTTATATTAATGATTTTACTATTACCTGATCTTTGTCCACATGAGGGTTTCAGTCTAGTCAGGAGTGGGCGGGGGGAGAGTTTGACAATAAGCCGAGAATAAAAGCAGGAAGTCAAGCTGGGGATAATGCTGTAAACCAGCATTGAGCAGCCCCCAAGAGGCAGTGAACTGCTAGGCTGGGTTTCACACTTGCATAAATTAAATTTGTAAGGAAACAATGAGCCCAAATGGTTTTAGACAGTTACTAGTCTTGGCAGAGCAGGTTCTCCTTGGTTACCTTGCCTCCTGAGTTCCACAGGGTGATGTGGATGGAGGGTTCTGGGTAGATGCTGGGCACGCTGTAAGTTTGTGTCTCAGTTGAGAAACCACAGAGCTTAGAAAACTCCCAAATTATAGCCAGTTTAGAAGCCAACCTGCCCATCCTCCCTTCTAAGAGAGATTCCCTTTATCAGCCTGGAAGCTGAGCAGATCTCCTCTGGCGAGAGAGAGAGACTTTCCAATCCTTTAATGCCTCGGAGTACACGGAGGATCAGCATGGGGAGGTCGGGCTTCTCTCTCTTGTTCAGGAAACAAATCTGAGCCAGGGCTACCCTATCTGTAGCTTCCAGCCTGTTTGCTTTCCAAGCATCCTTGGACAGAGCTCTCGGTGCCCTTGACTGAGAAGATGTGCAGATACACCTGAATTACCTCCCAGCCTGGAAGTGAGGTGCTGTGATAGAAGCAGCTTCAAAGGTGTCAGAGAGAAGGGAGCCAACCTTAGAGCTGACACAGAAGAGAGCCAATGATAACAGTAACTTCGGAACGGCACTTCGAGACAGGACACCATGAGGTGGGCGAAGTGCCTGCTATGTTCAGGGGACCTCAAGAAGGGCAGCATGGCCGGAGCCTCATGGGTGAGGGGGAGGTGGGCCAATCATGAGCGAGCAGGGAGGTGGGCCAAGTTTGGGAGGTGCAGGGATCGGGTCATTCGGGGCCTGAGTTGGGCTTGCTCCAGAAGTGAAATGGGAAGCACACCGGGGACCTTTGCATTTTCAGGGTCTGCCTTCTAGCCAGGCAGTGGGTCAATAAATCAATTCAGCTGGTCACAGTACAATTTTTAAATCTGAAATTAGAAACTATGAGAGTCCCTTATATATAATATAGTATTGTTTCATAAAACTTTTTTTAAGGTTTTATTTATTTTTTATTTGAGAGAGAGAGGAAGAGCACCAGTGGGGAGAGGGGGAGAGGGAGAGGGACGAGCAGACCCCACTGAACATGGAGCCAGATCCAGGACTCAATCCCAGGACCCCAAGATCATGACCTGAGTCGAAGTCAGTAGCTTAACCAACTGAGCCACCCAGGCGCCCCTGTTTCATGAAACTTTTGTTTTAATATTTCCTTTATATTGAGCGCACATTTTTCCAATTCGGACCTTTCTTCTAAAATCATGGTGAGTCTCATGATCAATGACGTGACTGGTTGATGAAATATGGTATACATGTTTTATATATGCATGTGAAGTAGGTTGCTATGCAATATTTCTTTCTTTCTATTTTTTTTGCAATATTTCTAACTGTGAGTCACAGTCAGTATTTTACTTCTAGAGCCCCAGTTAATGGTAGCAGGTTTGCGGCAGCCCAAGGGAGGTCGAAAACCAGGTAGAATTGGATGCTCCCATTCTCTGTAGGGTTATTCAGAGGAGATAAAAGCGAATACAGTTGTTTCTTAGCCTAACTATATCAGATGAGTGTGTTCAAACCAGCAGACTTAAGCAGTGACAACTAAATGTAACAAGAGGGGAGGTTGCCCATTGGACAAAGGGAGCTCAAGAGCTCAGAGGGCTTGGGGGTGTTCATAGCACCATGCACTGGTTGGGAAAGCAGGAATAAAGACTGACTTTAGCTTTTACCAAGACGAGGCCTGTGGTAGAAGAACAATGTGCAAGCCCCCTTACAACACATGGGGCAGACAGGCTGTCACACTGGAGAGCCAACCTCAGGAGGAGGAGGGGGAGGTTGCAATTCACTGGGGTCACTTTTTGACCCACGTCTCATCCAGACCCAGCACGTGGCTTGCTCACTGCTTCTTCTTTGCACTGATGTCTCAGTGACCTCTTCTAAGGGGTTACCTATGTACAGTATGCTCAGGGAGAGATCCTGCCTGACTGTGTTTTGAGAGTCTACGGACTGGGTTCCAGGGACTCAATGGAGGCCAGGCCCAGACCGTTCTTGAAGCAAGGGCGACAGGAATCCCACTGTTGGATTGGGCTTAGGTAAATACCATCTGTATATGTCTGACGTCAGTTCCTTTAAAGGCACGCTTGAGCCTCTGTGGTAGATCATTTGATTTAAAGAGGAGGAGGAATGCCTTGCCTGGAATCGTGGCATAGCGTACCTCAACTCTTCTCAGGAGAGGTTGCAAATAACTGGAAGGTATGCAAATGACCACAGGTGGGTCGAACCAAGCAGCAGAAGGATGACATCAGTATGTTTTGTCTTGCTTTGCAAGTAAAGCCTTGTGCTTTTTTTTCCCTCCCCAAGCTCTGTCTGGTGAAAGCCTATCTTCATTTCTCTGATGTAGACAGCAAGAGGGAACAAAGAACTATCTTTTCAGCATTCTGATAATGCGTAGTTCAAGTTGTGTAACCTTTTCCCAAGGAACTGAATTTAGTCATCGCATACCATCTTCGAACACATACTACAAAATAGGCCCTTTATTAATTGTCAGCAGATGATGACTAAAATTAATCAAATTGCTGAAGGCTACCCAGGATGGGTAAATTAGCATGTGATAATTTGTTCTTAGATGAATTTTTCCTTCAGACCATAGCTTCTGCCCTTATAGCTGGGCTTTACAACATGAAAAGGTATTTCTTGAGCTTGACAAAGTGACACATTTTGCTTGTGTTTGTTAATTGTTCTCTAGGATAAATGTTAGCATTTGTAAACATAATTTTAATGCATCATGAAGAGAAACTGCCATTTTACTGTATTATGAAACAGAAGCTGCCAGTTAACTAAATGGCAGTTTAAAAATAAACAATGTGACAATGAAATTTTCCTAATTTACTTGTTATTTTGGCTTATCTATAACAAATGGACTGTTTTATGTCCTTAAATATTAAATTCTTAAATTATTTCACTTCTCTTTTTACTGACAGACTATATATTCATAAGTAGATATGTTGATGCATACAAATTGATTACCTTCTCCTTGGTCAGTATATTTAGAAAGTAATTGGTATTACTAATACATTTTCTAATTAAGTAAGATAATGGATGTGGATTTTTTTTTTACATAATACACTTTTACCCAGCATAAGCTGGTATTTTATTGTCAAAAATTTTAATATTTGGATGACAAGAAAGTTTCTACAGATTCAATAAAATTCTGTGAGGACAGAAAACAATTTTGTTTGATGCTTTGTCAAAGCTCTAAGTTATTTAATGTAATCTCAGTTGGGTTTGTTTTTATTTTTATGATGCTTCCCATACCCAAAACACAATTAAAATATGCCAGAATAGGAACGTATTTTAAATTAACCTAATTTGTTCTCAATTTTCCACTCTGGAAATGTAGTATTTGTTGTAAAATATGTCACCATTTCATATAGTATTTTGAATAAAAAAAAAAAATTGGACTCCTGTGTAATATACTTTTTAAGGAAATGTTGTTGAATGTATTCTCAAGACATAGTCTAATTCTCAGTGATTGAGACCTGTCTAAGCTGATTAATTCCACTCCACTTTGATGCAGTTTTACTTTGAAGGGAGTGCATAACAGAGACCGTAACACACAAAGTCAAAACTATTTGCTGTCCTTTTATAGAACTTGTAATTCAGATGCAGTACTAGAATTTATTTTTTAAAAAAGAAGTATTAATTTATTTTAGAGAGAGAAAGCGCATGCACTCGCAAGGGACAGAGGGGGAGGGAAAGGGACAAGCCAACTCTGCACTGAGCATGGAGCCCAACGTGGGCCTCCAGGTGGGGCTGGGGATCCCAGGACTCTGAGATCATGACCTGAGCTGAAGTCAGATGCTTAATCCATGGAGCCACCCACGTGCCCCCAGATGCACTATTAGAATTATTTAGGTACTTACTGCATTTCCGGAAAGTAGTCTTACTATTGAATGTTTTGCATTCCTGCCGGTAATTCTAGCATTTAGAATGATTGCACTTGCAGTCTGTGTGGTCTCTGTGGCAACTACTAACCTCTGCCCTGTAGTGCAAAAACAAACATAGACAATACGTAAACAAATGGATGTGGCTGTGTTCCAATAAAACTTTATTTACAAAAACCGGCTTCAGGCTACATTTGGCCCACCTGTAGTTTGCCAGCTTCTTCAAACCCTTGTCATTCAATGAAGAGTCCACCTGCTTGGAATGTCATTATTGCCCAAGACTCCTTAGAAATTCAGTTTATCAGACCCCACCTCAGTCCTGATTCAGAATCCACATTTTAATAAGATCTGAAGGAAACTCATTTTCTCCTTAAAGTTGGAAGAGCCACTGGCCTAATGGCTCTTCAAAGAGAAGCAAAAGTAGCTCCTGAGGAAGCTCTGTGAAGAGAATCAGTGTTGTGACTGGCTTCCTACTAGGCTGAGTGCATAGGGAGCAAGATGTTTCGCTGTGGCCTTCTAAAGCTAGAATATGGAGATCTTTGTATGTGGCACGAGTAGCCCCCACTTTCTGCCCTAGATATTATCACACGGTTTCCCCCATTTCCTCAGGAAGAACCACATAATTTCTTGCCCTGGGAAATATTGGCTTTGGGCACTTCTGCATGTGAGAGATTCAGTGGGGTGATTGATTTTACGTACAGATGTTGATGCTTCCTTCTATTTTCTGTTCAGGCCTCATGTCACCCAGTTCTGTACCTGGCATTTTTAAGTCCCAACCTGTCTGTCATCTTTCCAGTCAGATCAACTTTCCCATTCGTTGATCCCTCTGAGTGTATCTAAGCTTCCCAGCCTCTGGGACTGGGCCACAGATGGACTACTTACCATGGGGGTTCTCATCCTTCGCTTTAGTGCCATTTGGGGCCAGATTTTTTGTTGTTGTGGGGGGCTGCCCTATGGATTATAAAGTGTTCAGCAGCATCCCTGCTTCTTCTCATTAGGTGCCAATAGTCCCCTTCCCTAGCCCCTCCGATTGTAATGTCCCAGAATGACGCCAATCAATGCTAAATGTGCTTTGTGCGGGGGTGGGGGAGGCCGACAAAATTGCCCCAGGTGGAGAACCACTGAGTCACAGGGATGCTGAGAAATAACTGCCTTCCTGCATGACCTCAGTGCAGCCAGAGGCCCCGGACATTAGCCTCCAGGCTCGAACATTCTCTGTGTTCATCCAGTGAGGAATGATAATGTTATTTTCCATGTGAGTCATGAAATGAAGAGTTAGGGAAGCATCCCAGCCCTGCCCCTTCAGGCCCTGCTCCTCCATCAGCTCCTCATCCTCCCCATGCTTGGCCTCTCTCAGCCGCCCGTCGTCCTCTTTCTTTTTTTTTTTTTTTAAAGATTTTATTTATTTATTTGACAGAGAGAGACACAGCGAAAGAGGGAACACAGGCAGGGGGAGTGGGAGAGGGAGAAGCAGGCTTCCCGCTGAGCAGGGAGCCCGATGCGGGGCTCGATCCCAGGACCCTGGAATCAGCCTGAGCTGAAGGCAGACGCTCAACGACTGAGCCACCCAGGTGCCCCGTTCTTATTCTCTCTCTTCATATCAGTTCTTGATCCTTTTGCATCATTATATTCACTTTAAAGAATCTCAAGTGGGAAAAGAGATAAATGGCTATTGTCTCTTTGGCATTTGGAACTGGAGTCTCTCATCATAATCTGTAAAATAATATACTGGGGACTGGGAAACAACTTGATTTTCATGGTTTAGGAATTTTCATTCAAATTAGAAATTTGCTATTGCTTAGTGTTTATTATGTACTCCATTTATCTATATAGGGTGTTTTAGAAAATCATCATCAAACGTCTTAAATCGTGTAGCTGATTTCCCTGACAGGCTCATCGCACGTTCGGCTGGTAATAGGGTTATTATTTGTGAGGAAGAAAGCTGGCGTTTGCTCAGTTCTGTGTGAGTAATGATGGCCCTTAGAAAATCTTCCCAATCTGATCAAGCATAATTCATTTACTCCTGTAAAAAAAAGTCCCTTTCTATTATGCAGTGATTAAAATATTAAGCTTCCAAATATTGAACTTTATTTTCTATTGGGTTATTTCCTGAAGTTGTGGTATGCCAATTTGTAGTTGATTCAATTGATGGCAATAACGATTTCCAGAAGGAGTAAGTCTGAGTCAGCCAGAGGACTGACTCTCATGTACTGCCCGAGATGAAGGTCCTGCGTGGCAGATCTGATTGACAGTTTCCTCTGGGTATTTAGCCTTTTCCCAAAGAGAAAGGGATGATTACATCTAGACCACTGCTCCTGCTAGTACGTACCGCGCCTTTTTGAACATCATGGATTGATCACAACATTCGTTCCATCCATGTTCCTTGCACAATGACTTTTCAGATGTTCCCATCAATTAGTTGGAGTCTTCTTTATTCTCCCATTGAGTGAGGGATGTTCTTGTGCTTTGCTTGGAATGCAGGTGCAATTATGATGTTCCTGTTCTCAGCCAAGTCCCTAAGAGTCCCTGCACATCTCTGCTGTCTTTGTTTTGGGACCCTGCCCAGCTCTCATGAGAATAGACCCCAGGGGACAGACAGGAGACCTCCCAACTGAAGACACCAGTCCTAGCCATCCCAGTAATTGGCTGCAAATGCTTCAGTCAGCCCAGCTGAGGCCAGATGTGCCTAGCTGAACCCAGTTCAATTGCCATCTTGAAGAGTTGTGATATGTAGTTGTTGTTTCAAGCCTTTAAGTTTGGGATGATGAGGGGCACCTGGGTGGCTCCGCTGGGTAAGCGTTTACCTTCGGCTCAGGTCCTGAATGGGCTGCCTGCTCCCCGAGCAGTTTTCTTCTCCCTCTGTTCCTCCCCCTTGCTTGTGCACTCTCTCTCTATCTCAAATAAATAAATAAAATATTTAAAAACATAAATTTGGGATGATGTGCTCTCTAGGGAAAAATCATTAAAAGTGGGACTTGGGGAAAGGTATCCCTAGGGGTGCACGAGTTAGATAATGGCACCCTAATTCTGGCACAGATCTTTCCAGAGTGGACACCATTACTTCCTCCCTCGGGTTTCCTTATGCACGGCCACAGCATTCACAATTGGAAGGAGTAGCCATGAACTCTAGAGTCAGCTAGAGCCTAGACCCCACTCTGGGCTCACATACAGAGAAGCCTTGTGATCTCAGGAGGGAACATGGTCTCTATCATCCTCTATATTGCTTTCGCATGTTTGGATACACGCAAGTACTCAGTGGTACCAGAAATAACTCACATGAGGCTCTTGTTTAGAGGTGACAGATAAGGTTCGGCAAGTTAGAGAAAGCAAATGTGGGCACTCATTGGAGTTTGAGACCTATTCCAACAATCCAGGGCCCTTCTCTTGGAGCACCCGGGGCTATATTCAATCACTGGCTTGAGTACCAAGATCTGTGTGACTGATCTTGGCCTGGAAACAGCTCAGAGTCACTCTCAGTGCACAGCACTTCTAAATCTTCTTGGTCATAATCCAACAAGGTTCTTCAAACTAGTTAGGATAGTTGCAAATGCTCAATAAAGAAGCTGACCACAGGAATTTCTACCCATAAAAAAATAAGCTTTTAATCCCCTTGCCCTTATCTTGTGCAGGCGTCATAAGTCAGCCATTCCCCATCCTCAGAGGTTAGACTGAGCTTTCCTTTCCAGATGCAAATCTCTTCCATCTTCACTGCCTCTGTTTGCTCATTTGGAAAATGGAATTACTTAGAAACCTTTTAATAGGATTGCTCTGAGATTTGTAGGACATGATTCGTGTAGAATCCTTTTCTACAAGTGTCTGCAACTTGATAAACACTCAAAAATATGGATACTAATTAAATCAAGAACACGCAACTGGGCGTCGGGAATTGAATTCCAGCAGTGTGATCTTCAACACAGCACCTCGGCCACCCGGGCCTCAGTTTCCTCGTATGATCAGGGCAGTCCCATTCTCTGATGATGTTATGTACACTGTCAGTTGAACTGGTGTCTGAAAACCCAACTAAGGGAGCCCTTATATTATCAATTGTTTATGCAAGTTAGCATCTGGTAGGTGGAAAAGCTAGATAAATCACGTATTTATTCCTAATCCTGAAGGAGTAGTACATAATTATGTGAATAACCTAGTAAGCAAACTTCAGAGAGCCAGTGAATCAAAGAAGGCTTGAGGTGTAGGGAAAGCTTTTGAAAAGAGGGAAGAGGGTTGAGAAACTTGGGATTGAAAATTTGGGCATCACAGAGCAAAATGTTTTTTGGGTCCCCTTCGTGTTGGGGCTTCATCGTAGTCCATGAACCACTGGTCATGAATGAATTTTCACTACTAGAGACTCTTAAGTTGGGATGTCACTTTTTTTAAAGATTTATTTATTTATTTTAGAGTGAGATGTGGGGGGGCAGGGGCGGAGGGAGAAGGAGTCAGAGAATCTCCAACAGACTCCCCGCTGATGGTGGAGCCTAATGGAAGGCTCCATCCCAGGACCCTGAGATCCTGACCTGAGCTGAAACCAAAAGGTGGATGCTTAATCTACTGAGCCACTCAGGCTCTGGACCTCACCTTTGAAACACCTACGAGTATACGTAAGGAGAATAAAGGGGTGAGCGAAAAATTTTGGTTGCCCAGTGCCGTTCTTAACTAACATTTGATTTCACCTTTGAAATAATATTATATATATACGTATATATATATACACGTATATATATACACATAATGGAATTTTATATATGGACAGACCTTGAAAGGTTGGAATTTTGTTATTTAAAGTAAAACTTTTATTGGGCAAAGAGTTTAATTGCTTTATGCTAACAGCTTTATTTTCCTTGTTTTCAAAACAGCCAATATATAGAAACAGTAGTCTCATTAAATCTAAATCTAAGGAAACAAGTGAGTTGATTAAGTGTGGTCTTCGGATACACAATAAGTCATTGAAATGTAAATACTAACACAAAAGTCAGATTAAATGCATAGTGTTTTCTAGATTACTTCAATATTTATATTGGAATTTATTTTCTTTTAGGAAACAGATAAATTGTCATTTACTTATTTTCACCCAAATTTGAATTGGAACTAATATTAATATTTAAGATACTAGTTTCATGGGTTACTTATTAATCCTGAAATTAGGTACCTCCCCTGGCATTTTTAAAAAGTAGAATTTTCAAATTGCCTAGCAACATAATTTAACATTTATGAAGTGTAAAATGAAATCAACTAATAAGCCCACTATATTGTTTATTCTTTCCTCTTGAAGAGTTCACACTAAAAATACTGCATCAGTAAGCAAGGTGCCCTTGCATTCTGAAAACAACATATGGGCAGAGTAAATATAATCCCTATCAAACTCGCTATTTTATATTGAATAGCAATATAGCCAGACATTTTAAATACCTGCAACTTGTCAACCTCTAATTTGTGGTTTCCCACAGGACTAGCACAGTACACTATATTTTTCCTAACTGCAGATGTCTGCCATTTTTTACCATAATAAACGTACCAAAAGTTTTTAAAGCATTGTATTTTTCTATCCCATTTAAATATAAACATCTGCCTTAAAATTGGAATAAAGTCTATGAGTCATAGAAAAAGTGACACATTTTGTGTGCCATATGCACTCACTCTAGAAATGGGCTAATTTTCAAGAATTATTATGGACAGGCAATTATGTGCTTGAAATTTTGCAAGCACATATGATTCATTACCTAATGCACACTGAGTATTTTTTGCATTTAGAATGTTTTTGTACAAAGACAGCCACTAGGGAATGTTCTTTTATTTATTTATTTATTTATTTTTGTTTGTTATTGAATGCGTAGTTACAGAGATTGGACATGATAAAAGGTAACTGAAATTAGCTTGTGTTTATGAAAAAAGAATTATGATGGCCAGCAATGGTAGCCTCAGACGTAATGTTGCTTAGAAAATGAATACTTAGGGGCGCCTGGGTGGCTCAGTCGTTAAGCGTCTGCCTTCGGCTCAGGTCATAATCCCAGGGTCCTGGGATGGAGCCCCGTATCGGGCTCCCTGCCCGGCGGGAAGCCTGCTTCTCCCTCTCCCACTCCCCCTGCTTGTGTTCCCTCTCTCACTGTGTCTCTCTCTGTCAAATAAATAAAATCTTTAAAAAAAAAAAAAAGAAAATGAATACTTATTCTTAATAGTTAACCAGGAAAGGAAAAATGTCAGAGGATGCTATATAACCTGGGCTGTGTTCTCACTTGTTAAAGTTAAAGTCTGGGCTACAGATTGGTACAGTTGTACTTTATAATTTCTGAGAAATTTGGGGTTACCTTTCATGACCCTGTGTTGTCTATGTTGTCAAGCCCAGTAAACTTGTAAACATAACTTTTTCAACAAATGATTAGAAACAAGATCACCCACTTTGTATGCTTTAACTAGAGCCAAGCAACCAATATTTGTGTGTGGGTAAGATTTAATAGAAACAGGGCAGTCTTTCCAATGTTCCACATAATTTATATAGAAATCATGTATGCACTTTGCTGGAAGAAACATTCAGGTATGTAACTTTTTATTGTTGTGATTATCTACAAATTGTTTTCTTTTGGGTCAAAAAACCACAGTAATGTCCACTTGCTAGGACATATGTGCATGAGGTATAGGTAATGAACAGGCTTCCCCAGGTCCTTAGAGAATTTGTAGACTTTTCTGATGTGTGGACGATACAACCAACATCTGTAGTTCTTCTCTATCCTTTCTCTGGAAAACATCCCTGTTTTATACTGAGCAATGCTATCCCTTTATCAGGTGATCACTGAAAGGGCTTTTACCTCGCTTGCCTATGAAATTGCAAAATGTCATTGAAGTATCATTAGTGTCTGCCTTACCCTGGAAAGTAAGTTTTTGTCTTATGTTCTTACTCAGAGAACAAGCCCTGCCTACAGTTGTTTTAAACGAATGAGTTAAGTAATGTCATCCTCCTTACTCAATTTGCATGCAAATCGGTTAGTCTCAGACCCTTGGTTTCTTCTTTCTTCCTTTCTTTCATTTTCCCATTCTTCTCTGTTTCTTACTTTTAGTTTTCTTTCTCAGATTTATGTTAGGTCCAGACCATCTATCTGTCTGGTGCTGGAAACCTTCTCTCGCTCAAGGATCTGCCTCAGTAGCTATATAGTGATCCCTTCACTGAGAAATCAGTGGATCTGACCAGTCAAGGCCAATGACAAGAGCTGAATGCTATGCAAACTCACTGTAAATGTGAACTTCATAGAAAGGCATATGTCCGTGGGAAATGAGGAAGTTTCCATAAGCCTCTTCTCTGTTCCTCCCTATAAATAAGTATGGCATTTATGGAACTGTATTCATTGATAAATAAGAGAATTTATGTAATAGGTAGCTAGAGGAAGTATTGTGGCCCTTGTGGATACTTAGTGACAGTTCTCATTCTTTCAGTTCACTTCGGCACACACTGTGCACCTGTGTGTGCCACCTGTAGCATGAGGATGGATGGTCCATAGCACCTGCACCCAAGGAGCTCATAAGTTGAAAAAGGAAAGAGACCCAAACATAGCCTAATATGCCAAGTCCAGTTACTATGACTTACTTGCTAATATAAATCCTTTCATGATTGTCAGGTATTATTCTGAGCCCTGGACGTATCATATGCCCGTTAACCCTCAGAGTAACACTAAGGTTTATTTTCCCATTGTCAGATGATACAATTGAGGTTAAATAACACCTTGAAAGTCATACACTTCCATGCTTACTTCATTTATGACTTTAACTCAGACACTGGTTTTCCATTTTCCTGGGGAAGGAGGTGCTTTGGGATTCAGTGCTGTGCTAGTTTGTACCACCTCCTTAACTTCTTGACTCTTCATAAAGTTGTTTTGGTTTTATCTAATAATGTTGTTTGAGATGATACATCACCCCTTCCCCAACACAAGGGATCTGGTATGGGCCTCTCTCTTCTTGGATTCTGTGCGCATTATCCTCTCATTTTCTGGGGCCATTTCTCTCCCCACTGAGACTCTTTTACCATCAACTCTCTTCTCCTTACTCCAGGACCCTCAAACTTCAGTTCCTACCAGACAGATAATGGGTGATCTCCTTTCCTGTTCCTGCAGAGCACATTTCCTGTCCTTTCTCTCAGCCTCTCCACAGCTTCAAAGGGAAGCTGAGCTTCCCATCAAGCCATTCCATTAAGGGGTTTCCCCAAACAAAGTTCTTGCTCTCTCCCAAGGAGGAATGTGGCTTCCTTTAGAGTAATTAGCTTCCAGTGCCATCAGCTGGGACAATATCATGGGTTTTTTTTTCCTCTGTCACCTCACTTGTAACTTGAATTTGCACTAAGGCATTCACTGAGTTGCTTGGAAAGGACTCACTTTAATGTTCATTCTTGGTGACTGAGTCAGCCTGGTTGGGGTTCTAAATGCAAACCCTTATATCTCAGTGTATAATATTATTTCTCTGTGCGTGACCTACTTTAAGGAAATGAATTTCCTCAGTTTCAAAATTTATTTTTTTGCTGTTATAAAGGAGAGAGAGATGGCTGAAAGTAAGCTTGGTGGCCCTTTTAATTGCAGTCAGGCTGAAGGCATCACCAGGTTTGAGGATTGATAGAATAAGGACCTGCTTTCTCTGCATCTTCTTTTAGCTACCTCTGAGATGTCCGTGACCAATATTACAGTTTAGAGGCCACTCACGAACATGTACACAAACTGTTTCACAGCCTAGTATGAAATGGACAATGAGAGCTTCATCAATCCTTTGTGTCCAGTAGCTTGCATAGGTTCTCATCGAGATCTGAATGTCAGTATTAGTCATGGCCTTGCCAACGCTCAACATGGTAGCCTTGGGCTGGGAGGATTCTTTCTCCTTGGGTAACTGATCGAGGCCTGCCTATTAAGGTGTGGGACCCAGAGAGATGAATACTGGCACTGTTGTCCCAGACGTGCCCTCTTAGGAGGTGTGGGGGAGGGCAAGACAGGGAAATCTTTTTGTTTGGTTGGGGTCTTTTTGTTTGTTTGTTTCAAATTTTTAGTTAAATTGTAGTTAGTTAAAATATAGTGTAATATTGGTTTCAGGAGTCAGATACATCTTTCCCTAAATTGGGGAGTTAGAGTGGTGCCTGGCATGTGGCTGGGTCCTGACTGGAGCTGGATCAGCGGGCATCTCAGATATTGTTTACAGAACGCTAACGTCTCACCCAGGAAAGCTTATCTTGGCAGAAAGGCCAAAGGATCTTTCCCTGGAAAAGTCCCTTATGGACTTTTAAAAATGGGTTTAGATTTTGCTGAACAAACTAGGCCCATGCTGGGCCTGAAACGTCACGCAGTTGGTCCAGGAAAAATGTCCAACTTCAGGCCTTTCTCTTCGACTTCAAGCATACGAAAGGAGGTTCGGGAAGGTGAGCAGTGTGCTGGATAGCTGTGAGGTTTTTTGTTTTTTGTTTGTTTGTTTTGTTTTGTTTTTAGATATGGAAACTTTCCACAGCATCCTGGGAACTTTTATTCTTGGGAGTGACTCTAATGGTAGGTAAACCTTCAGGGCATACGGCCCTTTCTCGTGTATGTAGCAGAGAGAGGGCCACCTCCAGCCGCCCTGTCCGGAGGTCGGGCTGGATTCCGGACGGGAGGCTGGGAAGCCTGCGCTCCTGCCCCCTCCCCGCAAGCCCTTGGGAAGGACAAGCAGCAGAGCGGCTGGGCAGCCGGTTCTAGCGCCTGCTCTGTCCAAGCAGGACACGCCCGAGTGGGTCACAGCACAGCCTTGTCTCGTGAAGGCAGCTGGGAGCATTGCGGGAATGGAGGAAATAAACAGCTCGTGAGCAGACACTGTGGAGAAAGAACAGGCCGGATAAAGCCATTTAAGGCCCAGGGTGAGAGCGTCAAAAGAAGTGACAGACGGAGGAGGCCCTCTGCCACCTCAAGCCAGGACTGGCCCTAGCGGCAGTAGTTGGGACATTCGTGGGTGACCCGGTGCCAGGCTCGATCGAAGGCCTGCACCGCGGCCGGCGCCAGGGGCCCTTCCTCGGTCACCGCCAAGTTCTGTGTCAGCTGCTCCACGCTGGACATGCCCAGGATGACCGCGTCCCTGTGGGCACCCTGCAGCTGGGAGTGGTGGTACATCCACCGGAGGGCGGCCGAGGCCATGCTGGGGGTGCTGCCTCCATACACAGCCTGCAGGGCCTTCTCCACCAGGGCGATGGCCTCGAAGTGGTGCTCCTTCCAGAAGCGATTCCTGTAGGTCTCAGCGCATTTATGCCCGAAGAAGCGGCCCACCGGCTGTGAGGTTTTGATGGCGAGTAGCAGTGGACTGAACCAAGAGGATAAACTGGGGGAGCAGCAGGTCTGCGTTGTGGGTAGCCAGCACTACGCTGACAGCGCTCCGAATGCTGAACACTGGTGCAGGCTTGTGTGTGATAGGACAGGCAAGTGGGAAACGGAGAGAAGGTCACGTTTTAAGGGGTTGGGTTTGCAGAACATACTGAAGGGATGAAAATCTGGTGACATTGACCCAAATGGAGAACAATTATAGCAAATCAAACACAACCAAAAATTATCATTAGGTCCACACGGTATATATTCCTTGCCTTATGATTAATACCAGAATTAAAGATGATCTTTTTAGAGGCATGTATTCATTATGAGACTTTTATGTTTATTTATTAGTTCAATATCTTTTTAATTGCAAAAATGAGATAAAACATTGTCATTCTTCCCTTTGTTCCAGAACATGGGGCTCTTCAGAATTGTTAATTGAGGATCCTGAGAGAGATTCAACGTACCTGACTGGAAACAATTCGGTTAGGACTTACTTATTTTATTTTATTTTTTTAAGATTTTATTTATTTATTTGAAAGAGAGAGAGAGAGAGAGAAAGAGAGCTCGAGCGGGGGGAGGGGCAGAGGGAGAGTGAGAAGCTGGCTTTTCACTGAGCAGGGAGCCAGACGCGGGGCTCGATCCCAGGAGCCTAGGATCATGACCTGAGCTGAAGGCAGATGCTTAACTGACTGAGCCACCCAGGCACCCCTCGGTTAGGATTTATAAGGAATGCACATATATTCTAGCAGTATGCTGTGCGATATTTTTACATGTCCTGTTTATGAAATTTGTTTGGGATTTGTGTTTGAGTTAAGGAGGTACACTATTATAAACTTTCTTGACTACATGAGGGAAAGACACTGTCAGGGGCTACTGTTTTCCTTAGTAGATGTTCTGATAACTGAGTCCTCACTGAGTCTAAGATGGCATCCCCTCTTTGCTAGAGTGATTTATACTCTACTCAGAGTGGGTTGTAAGGTCAGCTGCAGCTTTGCAGAATGAATGTTGAGGAAGATTGACAATTTGAGAAGAGGTAATGGGGTGAAAATACTTCTTTTATATGATTATTTGGTTTACTATTAATTTATCATGTCCTACCATAACGATGAAAATGTCTTTATAAAGAATAGTATTATTTTATTCTACATTTTTGGATTGGACTTAGAAACATAAAGAAAAAAAGGGGTATGTGCTCATATGATGAGAAGTGTCTTAGTCATGGATAGGTGTCCTAGACAGCATATAGCCCTATGGAAAAGGAAGATTAAAGGCAGCTTTAAAGGGGATTAGCATATTATCTGTATAAATTCGTGTTTGACTTTGCCTGTGACTGAAGAAATCCACCTATATTATTCATCCTACAATCCATTCACTCAATAAACATTTCTTGAGTTCCCGTTGTAGGCATTGATTGAATACCTACTATGTACCATCAGTTTGTTGTGTGTAATACAAGTACAAAGGTAGATAAAACATTCTCTTATCTGGAAGAATTCACACATTGTTGAAGAAGTTCAGAAATGGTTTCTTAATGTTAGCCAAGTAAGTGAAGCCATTAGAAGGGAAGACACAGGGCGCCTGGGTGGCTCAGTTGGTTAAGCGACTGCCTTCGGCTCAGGTCATGATCCTGGAGTCCCGGGATCGAGTCCCATATGGGGCTCCTTGCTCAGCAGGGGGTCTGCTTCTCCCTCTGACCCTCCCCCCTGTCATGTGCTCTCTCTCTCTCATTCTCTCAAATAAATAAATAAAATCTTTAAAAAAAAAAAAAAAGAAGGGAAGACACAGCTGTGGAAAATATACTACCTGGATGAGCTCTCCAGTCACTTGATACGGTATTTTAAGTTTTATAAGGATCATTGAGTAGCATCATCGTTGCCTTTTTTTTTTTTTAATAAGGAAAGGGAGGCTTCCAGAGGGAATCAGCTCACACCAGAGCAAATGCCTAACCAGGAGTAGAGCCAGGATTTCAGTCTCAGGTCACTTCATTCAGGAGACCATTTGCCACTGTTTCATGCTGGTTTTTGAAGGGTAAGTGAGAATACACTGTTAAGTAAAGGACATTTTAACCTGAGAACAGAGAATGTGAAAAGGCACTGAAATGTCAAAACGTTGTTGAATTGGGGACAAGCACTTTGGGGCAAAGGGCAGCAGGAGAAAAGATTATTTTATTGGGCTAAATCATGGTTTTTGAAAGTTACAACAGGGCACTCTGCCTATATTTGGGTAGGATGCATATAGTTATTTTTCAGATACCAGACTTTTATGTATGGACTATGGCTCGCATGAGATTTTCTCTTTTTTTGAAACATTTTATTTATTTATTTGAGAGAGAGAGAGCAAGATTGGGCATGAGCGGGGGTCAGAGGGAGAAGCAGACTCAGGACCCTGGGATCATGACCTGAGCCAAAGGCAGCTGCTTAACCGACTGAGCCACCCAGGGGCCCCTCACATGAGATTTTGGTGGTGGTGGTTTTTTCCTTGTTCTTGCTTTTATGCCTTGATGATTTCTATCACTGAGTCTTTTCTTTTTCCACCTTCAACCCCAGTGATGACCTACTCACTAGTCCTCCTAACCTGTGTTAAACCTGTGTCCGTGTGTTCGTCCACAATTTACACATTACTTTCTGTCATATTTTATTCTCTCAGCATTTCAGGGAACATACAAAGTAAGAGATCAGGCATAACCTGCCCAACTTCTTGCTGACATACCACCGTACCATTAGAAAAAGTTTAAGTAGATTACTTAGCATACAACTTTGGGTAGCAATCCACTGACTCAATGGTAAATGAGACTTCGAAGAGTGAATTTCATGTTCTCTTGGAGTTGTTCTTCCCATCAGGCTTGGGTTTTATAGGGTTCCTGTCAGTGGTACTTAGGGACTGGAATCTCAGATAGACAAGTAAAGCTTAGGCTTATTGGAACCGTGTTACACCAGTACAGTGTTGATAGTATTATAAAAGTAGTTGTTAACCAGGGGCGCCTGGGTGGCTCAGTCAGTGAAACATCTGCCTTCGTCTCAGGTCATGATCTCAGGGTCCTGGGATGGAGTCCCGCATTGGGCTTCCCGCTCAGCAGGGAGTCTGCTTCTCCCTCTCCCCGCTTGCGCTTTCTCTCTCTCTCTCTCTATTAAATAAATAAAATCTTTAAAAAAAAAAAAGTTGTTAACCATCCCATGAATGTCATTTTTGCAGTGAAAGTCAATGCGACATTTCAGTACTCAGTTCTTTTCAAACATACTTACGCATTTTCATGAATATTTAGTTAGGAGGAAAATGGTCTATGGACTTTGGTCAAAAAATAGAGGACCACCCAGGGGCGCCTGGGTGGCTCAGTTGGTTAAGCTACTGCCTTCGGCTCAGGTCATGATCCTGGAGTCCCAGGATCGAGTCCCGCATCGGGCTCCCTGTTCGGCAGGGAGTCTGCTTCTCCCTCTGACCCTCCTCCCTCTCATGCTCTCTGTCTCTCATTCTCTCTCTCTTAAATAAATAAATAAAAAATCTTAAAAAAAAAAAATAGAGAAGGCAGACTGTATTTCTGTGAGAGAGCAGAGGAAAAAGTCAGTCTAGAAACACTGAATGGTGGTTGACATTTGTGCGGGAAACTGGTAAGATGGCTGGAAAAGATGTCTGAGTGAGGATTTTGTCCTTTAGGACTAGGCCAACAGTCATCAAAGGAAACCATCTATATTCTTATATATATTTTGGAAAACCTTGAGGTTTTAGCTGAGAAGCACAGATGACATGTCTGTTATTCTGTGTAGTTCGTGGATCTTGATTTTTGGTTCTTGTATGCACTGAAGCGTTTTAATTTTTGCCATCAACATCGATCTTCATGGGCTCCAAGCCTGCCTTGACAGTGCCATTCGCTTTAGTTTTTGAAGATGTGCATCCTGTAACCAATGGTTTGACTCAATCGTCTGGTTCAAAGAAGTGACATCTTAATCTTCACTTTCACATTACTGTACTAAAAGGTATTTACCTTGAAGTCACATTAGGTGAATTGACGAGAACTTTCTGCTGTCTGCATGGTGGCTTGAGAATTGGGATCTCATAAATTGCAAACTTCATTCTTTTATTTCTAAAGTTTTGCCTCCAGGCTTCAGCTTAGGTTAGGTTCTTCGGTTTTTGTGTGTGTGTGTGTTTTTTAATTTGGCTGGTTTTTATTTTCAAGTCAAATTCTTTATTTGTAAAAATACTGGGCCTGAGGCCATGATATTTCAAGTTCTTTGAGCCTTGAATTCTGTGCCTAGGACTATCTTTCATGAAGTCTTGCTTGTCAAAGTGTTTCCCTTTATCTTCGAGGCATGAAAAAATCTCTCACAATTGCATCATTTTATTTTTATTTATTTTTTTAAGTAGCCTTTTTTTTTTTTAAGCAGCTTTTTTTGTTTTTTTTTTTTAAAGATTTTATTTATCTGACAGAGACACAGCGAGAGAGGGAACACAAGCAGGGGGAGTGGGAGAAGGAGAAGCAGGCTTCCCACCGAGCCAGGAGCCCGATGCGGGGCTCAATCCCAGGACCCTGGAATCATGACCTGAGCTGAAGGCAGATGCTTAATGACTGAGCCACACAGGCGCCCCAGAATTTCATCATTTCAGGAAATGAATCTAAAACCTTGATCAGAAAGCAATGATGTAAGGAAGGGAAGCAAACTGAACCATTTGTGTTTTTTCTTTATGGCTAGTTTACTGATTTTACTAGAACCCAATTGGTGAGCCCAAACTGTAATTGCTGTCTAATTCATGGGAACCTTTTTTTTTTTTTTTTTAAGAATTAGTTATGTATTAGAGAGAGTGAGCACAAGCAGGAGGGGCAGAGGGAGAGGAAGAGAGAATCTCAAGTAGATCCTGGCCAAGGGCAGATCTCGATCTTATGACCCTGAGATCAAGCCCTGAATGGAATCCAAGAATCGTACGCCCAACTGAGTGCGCCACCCAGGTACCCTTCATGGGAACTTTTGTATCCTGATTACGGACTCGAGAGGACAGGTCCAATTTGTTTTCCCAATTTATTATAATTGAGTCATTGGTATTTTTATTATTATATGCCATTTAAAGAGTGTTTACTTTTCAGGCCCTCTGCTGTTTTACAGGACGGTTTTTAGTGGCTTACCTTACGAAGAAACTGAGGCACAGAGCAATCAGTGTCATAAGATCACACGGCAGGTGACAGATTTAAGACTGTACCTGTGTCCCAAAACTGCAAGCTCTTGTATTTTGCTGCTATATTTGATTTTTTAGTGGTTGACTATGTTTGTTGCACAGAGTTTTATATCTCCTAACAAAGTGGATGAACCATCCTTGAGCCAAGGAACTTTTAACAAAGTCCTCTCTTCGGATATTTTAATTGCTCTCGGAATTAAAATTCAAAACGTCCCGGGGCACCATAATTAAATGGAGCTGGAAGCTCAGGTAGAATTGCTTTCTGCACCAGTCCTATAGGGAAACGTTTTTAAAGGGTAATTGGAAAGAAAATATTTCATTAACAATCTATTGATTTTTGTCTCTGGATTTTGCCAGATATCTTGTATCTTTTATAATTGATATTCAGTGCAGGAGAGGAATTCAAATTTGTGAACCTGACCCACAGATTGGCTATGTTTGAACTACGAACGCAGGTGAGCTGACCGACTGATATTCATTGTACAAACACTTGGTTTTGGGAGCATCTGCTCGGAGGTAGATACAGAGCAGGGCACTGCAAAAGGAATTCACCAGCTTCTGTTTTTAGGCTTTCACACTCTAAAAGTGGGAGAGATGTATGAAAGCCAATAGGCACATCTCTAAAACCAATTGCTAGTACTTATTCAATGTTTTTCTGAGCCAGGTACATTATCTCACACAGTGGGCACAACCCTATGCAGAAGGTGCTATTGTAATCCCCATTTTATATTTGAGGAAGACATTGAGGCCTGAGGAGTTTAAATGACTTGCCCAGGGTCACAAAAATACTGGGGGAAGTGCAAGGGATTCAAATCAGGCTGGATGACCCCGACCTTGTACCCTACATGGGGTCATTGGTGGGTATGGTGAACTGTAGGTGATCAGCTTTACAGAGGAGAGGGCTTTGGAGTTTGCTTGTGATTAACTAGTTCACACTTGCCATCTAGATTCAGGCAGTGGGGATGGGAAGGGAGCTCCAATCTGAGGAAATATTTGTAAAATAACAGAGGTGGGAAGGTCAGAAGAAAATGTTTGTGAAGCAGTGAACCTGGTTAGGAATGCCCTGTGCATGATGTGACGTGGCCGATCGGTGGGTGAGTGTCAGTTTGTAGAGGTCAGAAAGGCCAAATTATCTGAAAACGTAGCAGACCTTTACAAAGACCTGAACATGTGCCCACTTACTACACTACTTCCTGTAGTCCTCATAATGAGCTTATGTGTTATTATAACCATTCTCATTTCACACACAATGTGACTAGGGATACAGAGAGATGAACTTGCCCAACGTTACATAACTAGTAAGAGCTAGAGCTGGGATTCCAATTGAGGGAGTGTGGTTCCAGAAAGCATGATTTTAACTGTTGTGTGGCCCTAGATATTATTAAGAAGTGGAGTGATGTAATTGGATTCAGGACCCCGAGTGAGGACCTGAAAAATAGGGAAGATTGGAACAGAAGGTTGAGTGAGTGAGGGCTGGAGAGGCCCGCTGAGGTTACTGTCACACTCTGCGTGGGTGGCACTCAGTGTCTGTGGAGGTGACTAGCAGTGAAAACACATGTGAGGTCTGAGAGATTAGTGAGGTTGGCTTAGGATCTGGAAGTAAGAGTTCTAAGTAGGAATTTTGGCCCTGCCCTTCCTTGGCCACTGTGTGACCTTGGGCTTGTGGATGAACCTCTCTGCTTTGATTTGCTCATTCACAGAGTGGTAAATGCCTCAGAGCTGGGGGAATTAATTCCATTTTGGTTCAGCTGATTGTAAGGTCTCATCAGGCCACCCATCTGGCCATACCACTGAGTTGGAAATCTGCATCTCCAACTCAGACAAAGGCCGGCAGGACTCTAAATGGACTCAGGAGACACCTCCAGGGATGTGCTGGTTGAAATTGCTTTAGTGGGGATGAGGAGAGGGATGAGAGGACGGAGGGTGGATGGAGCCCTCGTGCCTACTCCCAAGAACAGGTCAGGATTGAGAAGCCGGTTCCCAGGAGCACATTACATTTTTCTAGATGCCTTCTTCCATAGTTCCTGTCTTTCTTGGGATGCAAAGCTGTGGCTGCTCTCTTTCCTGGCATCTTGGTTTTGTGTCTTCTTGGGATCCCTCCTGAGTTTGAGGGTGCAAGCTCTAATGACCCTGCTTTATTGGTCTCTACGTTTGCTATTTCTTTGCATGAAATCTCTTCAGCAGCATGACCTGCACAGCCTCGTACTTAATAAATGCACACACAGAACCTGAAATTAGGCCTTCCATTCACACTTCTTTTTCTTGTTTTGGGGATTTTTTATCAATTCATTAAAAAAATTTTTTTTTATTTTTAAAAATGTTTAATTATTGTGTATTTGACTCAAATCTTTTCACTCTTTTTTTTTTTTAAGATTTTATTTATTTATTTGAGAGAGAGAGTAAGAGAGAGAGAGAGAGCACAAGAGGGAGGAGCGGGAGAGGGAGAAGCAGACTCCCCGCTGAGCAGGGAGCCCGATGCGGGACTCGATCCCGGGACTCCAGGATCATGTCCTGAGCCGAAGGCAGTCGCTTAACCAACTGAGCCACCCAGGCGCCCAATCTTTTCACTCTTGATGTCCCAAAGTCATTTTCCTTTCTAGGGGGCATCGTGTGTTACCAGTGAAATTATGGTGGCAGTTTATTAATGCTTTCATTCTGTTAATTTAATTTAGTTAGTTGAAGTTTGGGATACTGAAATGCAGTGTGTGATTAAAGGTGTTTGGAGGAGCCATTGCCTGAAGTCACAAATTTCGGCAATGGACTTTGAATTTCTTCTGTTGGTGCCGTTTTAGATTTTTGCCCCAAAGGCCTTAGGTGGATGCATCACTGGTGTCTGTATAGACTCGCCTGCCTGTTCTTGCCTCAAGGCTCACCTCAGCAGGCTGTGGCATTCCGAAGAAACAAACACCACCTCAGGAAGCCTTACAGAAGCCGTGGAGGTCCTTGCTGGTCATCCTGCGGACATGCATGTGTGGGATGTCAGGGCATCACAGCTCACTGCAAAGCTCCCCGAAATCCCCACTGATGTCCTTCTCTTTCGCATATCCCCCTCCTGTCAGCAATGTTCCTGTTCCCCCTTTTCTTCTTCCTTCTTTCCCCCTGCCAGCATGGCCTTGCCCACCTTATAGTCTTAGGACATTTAGCCTGACCTCCTCTCTGTCCACCCTTACGTCCCCATTTTGAGACCTTGTCAAAACTAGTGCATTTTTGTTATTATTTATCATCATTAGGAGGTAGGGGATGAGGAATGGGAATGCAAATATTAATTGTATCATGCTAATTATTGAAATAGAACTGAGCCACCTTCAATAAATTGTGTACAATGGATTCATTGTCGAAGAGCATTTGCGTTTTTGGACTTGAGTCAGATTTCACTGAACTTTGCAGACAGGTGGTGTTGACTGCCTTTGAATTCTGTTTCTCAGTTCAAGTTTTTTTGTTTTTGTTTTGTTTTTTCCTCAGGCTTCAGTAGATGGCAAGTACTAAATGTACCAAGTGTTTGTAGACCTCCTTATATCTACAGCTGCTAGGGGGGTAGGAAAATCTGTCAAATTTTCCCTTGACCCCTCCCTCAGGACACACACAGCAGGAAGAAAATAGAGAAATGCCTTCCACGTGCCTTGTCTGTTTTAAGATACACATTAAACTGGGTTAATAATGAACAAATGCAAATCTTGGTATCATCCCAGTAGGCATTCAGTGGCTAGATGAGTAATGGAGGTTGTTTGGACCGATGGATGGATGGATGGATGGATGGATGGATGGATGATGTTGGACAGGTGGGTAGATTAGTGGATAGGTGAATGGAGGACATTCAGATGGACGGATAGATGGATGGATGGGCAGGTGCATGGGTGAATGGATGATGGAGGTTGGAGGATGGTGGATGGATGGATAAGAGGTTAGAAGAGTGGGTGGATGGAGGATGGATATGTGGACTTATGATGGAGGACTGATGAATGGATAGATGGACAGAATGTGTGAATGGAGGTGTTTCCTCTCCTCCTTTCATGTGAGAGGTGAGTGGATGCATATGGTCTGGTTATGAATGTATGTGAGTTTGCACTTCAGATCTGTTTAGCATCAGTTCAAGAAAACCTGTCCATTTTGTCTAGCAGCTGTACCTCTGGCCCTCCTCCCACCCATTTTAGGAAGGCTGAGTAACTTTCCCAATGACCCAGGACCAGTGAGTGGTAGACCTAGGCTTTCCACTCAAAGAATTATGAGCTGCCAACCAGGGTTACTGACGGTGAGTTCTTGGAGAATTCAGGAACCTTTTCAATTCCTCATGTTGCTGAGATGTATTTCTCCCTGCTAGTTTCCTGGTAGATAAGCCTACATTTTGTCATATGGATGCATGATTTGTGGTATATCAGGAGGCCGGGAGGGATGGTAGCAAAATCTAATCTGTTTCTAATTTAGCCAATTTAGTTCAATCCTATTAATTCTGTACTGTATTGAACACTAAATCTACTCACATGTTATAAAACATTAGTAATCTCTCTAGCTTTTAAAAATACAACAATATATGATGTGCTTAAGGCGTACAAACTTGACAAAGAGCCCAGAAATATTTTTTCTCTGAATTTATAAAAAGCATTAGTTAAGCTACTTTCCGAACTAGATATCAATAAGGAAAAAGAAAAGGAATCATCTTTACTGTCTTAAGCCTCAGAATTCAATTTTGTCTTTGAAATACATTTTCAATCAGAATTTTAAAAATATCTCAATTTTAAGGAATGTATAATTAAAGGTAAATGCTCACTAAAGATTAGTGTAATTGAATTACTCACAACTATGAAGCTAATTATAGAAAAACAAATGAGTAAGCAAATACATTCATATGTCATTGGGATGGCAAATTGATGGTGCATTGAATGTTAACAGTAATGAATTATCATTATGATTCACCAAGGAATGAATGGAAAGTCGTTCTTGGGAAGATCAAGTTTTGCAAGAACAAAATTAGGTTGCATTGGGATTATGTAAATAAAGGACAGAAAGGGCAGAGCCCAGTCTGAAATTGTCCTATTTGGGGATTGCCAGTTTTTGACAAGGCTGAAGCATGATAGCTCAGAAGAGAGTCCCTGGTCACAAATCTCTCACTCATTCCTGCTGAAACCTTGGCAAAATTATGTGATTTCTTTGCCTGGATTTCCATATCTGTAAAATTGGCAAAATAATTCCTTCTTCAGAAAATTGTAGTGTATATTCTTTCCAGACTAAGTCTTATAAATACTCAGCTGCTTCCAGTACCCCTTAACAAAGATTTCCTAGCCTGCTTCCTAGTTTTGGCAAAAATGGAATATGCATTTTTTTTTAAGATTTTTATTTATTTATTTGACCGCGCGAGAGAGCACAAGCAGGGGGAGTTGCAGGCAGAGGGAGAGGGAGAAGCAGGCTTCCCACCCAGCAGGGAGTCCAATGTGGGGCTTGATACCAGGGTCCTGGGATCATGACCTGAGCTGAAGGCAGACGCTTAACTGACTGAGCCACCCAGGCGCCCCGGAATATGCATTTTTAAAATGATTTATTTATTTGTTTGAGAGGGAGAGAAAAAGCTAAAGGCTGCAGTGGGTAAGGGCAGAGGGAGAGGGACAGAGAGTCTTGAGTATACTCTGAGCTGACTGTGGAGCAAGACATGGGGCTTGATCTCTCCACCCTGAGATCAGGACCCTGAGACAAGGGCAAGTGCCAAAACCAAGTTTCAGACCCTTAACCAGCTGCGCCACCTAGGCACCTCAGGATATGAATTTTTAAAAATTTTCCATTCACCTTCTTGTTTTGCCTTTTTTTTTTTTTTTAAGATTTTATTTATTTATTTGAGACAGAGAGAATGAGAGAGAGCACATGAGAGGGGAGAGGGTCAAAGGGAGAAGCAGGCTCCCTGCCGAGCAGGGAGCCCGACGC
Organism: Mirounga angustirostris; assembly: GCF_029215605.1. NCBI lineage: Eukaryota > Metazoa > Chordata > Mammalia > Carnivora > Phocidae > Mirounga > Mirounga angustirostris. The sequence continues at coordinate 9,056,817 of NW_026991719.1, forward strand.
GGGACTCGATCCAGGGACTCTAGGATCATGACCTGAGCCGAAGGCAGTCTCTTAACCAACTGAGCCACCCAGGCGCCCTTGTTTTGCCTTTTTATTTGTTGAGAGAGGGTGCTGATTCTTTGATAGTTTTCCTTCTTTTGTTTGGAGATTTTTTTAAAATCACAGTTTTTAGTGAATCAGATGGATACTTGCCTTATTATCTTGAATAATATAGTAATATACCCTTCTGGAAAAAGGATTGTCTTACTGTCTTAAATCTTAAAAAGACTTTTTCATTAATTCATACTATAGAATTGGCATTTTAAAAAATTGGATGTGAAATTATGTGGGTTCTGTTATCCAATATTCTGAGACAAGTAGTTAACATAAGTAATGTTTTTCACTGTCTCAAAGTGGTTATATAATTTTCTTTTTATGTAATTAATTGGGAGTATTTGTGATAATACGATGATTCAGCCTAGTTAGGAATATTCTGTTAAGTCATGTAATCCGATTGAGGAAAAGCTGCTTTCTCTTGATTTGCGTACAGGAATGCAGGCTGGGTAAATCTGATATTTCTTCTGAAACATATTCCCTCTCTTGAAAATAAGCCTTTAATATTTTACATATTTAGTCTTTTCCATGGCCAGTTTTTATAAAAATTCTGGATAATTTATCTCCTTTTAAAAGCTAGAATTAGGGGTGCTTGGGTGGCTCAGTCGGTTGGGTGTGCAACTCTTGATTTCAGCCAGGGTCATGATCTTGGGGATTTGGATCCAGACCCCTGTCAGGCTCTCTGCTCAGCTTGGAGTCTGCCTGGGGGTTCTGTCTCTCTCCCTCCCTCTCCCTCTGCCCCTCCCCCTGCTCATTCTCTGTCTCCCAAATAAATAAATAAATAAAATGTTTAAAAAAAAATAAAAGTTGCAATTAAAAAAAGAAACCTTATTATAAAAATTTCACCCCATAGTTTCATTAGACATACAAAAATACAGATGATTATTTTTGAGAAGAAATAAATAAATAGGAGATAATAATAAAATTTCTATTCTCCTAATTATTTTATAGAAGTTTCAAAATTTAAAATTTTCTTTTGTAATCTAAGGTGATATCAGTTTATTTAAATTATTATTGAAATTGTTGGGCGCCTGGGTGGCTCAGTCAGTTAAGCGTCTGCCTTCAGCTCAGGTCATGATCCCAGGGTCCTGGAATCGAGTCCCGCATCGGGCTCCCTGCTCAGTGGGGAGTCTGCTTCTCCCTCTGCCTGCCGCTCCCCCTGCTTGTGCTCTCTCTGTGTCAAATAAATAAATATTAAAAAAAAATTATTATTGAAATTGTTGCTGAAAGTGAAATAGTTATTTTAGAATATTACAATATCTAATTTTATTTCATTTTCCATTTATTTAAGTATTTTTTTCTATATATGTACACATATTTCAGTTTTTTCTAAGAATGATTATGTATTTTGAATTAATACCATTGATTTTCATTTGACATGTTCCTAAATTAGGGCATGCACATTTGACCCTTATTTTCTGCTGCGACAATTTATTTTATGAATAATTGTTTAGAAAAAACATTCGAGTATTAAGGATAGATTTTACTTAATTAAATTAGTTCAGGCTGGTAACATAAATTATTCCTTGATAGTCATTTAAAAATATTTACAAACCCTTACATTGCCTGGGTAGTACCTAATTTTAACAATGAACCCAAGTTAAAAATACCTTGCAGATTTTATATTGATGAAGTGTTCTTTTCAATCAGCTTATGAACCTATCTCAATATCTGGCTGGGACTCTCCATCTGTTGATGATGACCTCTGACAATTCTTAGACTGTAAATAAAGAAAAATCTAAAACATGCATCCGTATTTGCCATATTTCCACGAGCAAGAGGGAAGCAGGGATCGAGGATGCATTTTGATTCTACTTCTCAAGCTAGGAGGGAGCAATGAAATTGGAGCTCCCAGGAATTCCAGTCCAGCCGCACGGTAGAGGAAGCAGGAAGAAGCAAATGTTTCTCATCCCTTTCTGGAGTGAGACCTGAAGACACATACCCAGAGGCTCCCCGTTCCAATCAGCAAATGCTAAAGTTAGTTCCTTTAGAAAGAAGTTGGCCTTGAATGAGTATTTGCTTTCTAGATGGCCGCCAAATCTTAAGACTCTGAACTGAACTAAAGAATCAGTACTGCATAGGCTAAGCCTGGGTCCCATTTGCCTGACTTCACCACTTTTCTAAATGGAATAATGGAGAAAAATGCTTTTAAGGATGTCAGGATTAGAGTGTTCTGATCCCAATGTCCTCTCATAAACTATTGGAAAAAACAACAAGAAATCTAAACTAAGAAGAATACTCTATCTTTGATGAAATCAGAGAAGCAAGCTATGAAAGTTTGTAAAACCAACAAATCCCAAACTACCAATCGTGACAGGCAATTGGCACAGGGAATTAACCTAAATTGAAGGGGCCCTGTAGAGAAGACAACATCTTATGGAAGGGTGTTCCTCTTACATGCGGGAGTGCATGTTTGAAAGGATCAGTGAATGTCTGTCATAGAGCAGGAGTGGGGCCTGGGTGACTCGAATAGTGGCCTGATGAAGGATAGACACTGGGCATTAATCAGCTTTGCAGCAGCTAATCTCAGTCAAAGATACATAAATAAATTTAAAAACTTGTAATCACCACAAATACATAAAAACGTGGGGACAAACAGGGCTTCCCTACAAGCCAATTATAGACTTTCTGTTTGCCTGGAAGTTGGTAAGAAGGATAAAGATGCCTAATAAGCCCTCCTTCAAATAAGTAAGTCACCTGGTTAGGAGTCCATATCAGGGTCTAGCGGTAAGGCTTCCTCCACAATTTTCCATAGCTAACTCAGTCTCGAGGTTGCCTGATATCTATAATATTAGTGTCGGGAAGACAACAGTGAAAGCCGAGAATCATGTGCTTAGCCAAGCTGTCATTCAGGTATAAAGGTAAAAGAGAGATATTAAAAAAATTTTTTATTTGAGAGAAAGAGAGAAGATGAGTGGAGGGAGAGAGTCTCAAACAGACTCCTTGCTTAGCGGAGAGCCTGATTCGGGCCTCATTCCCAGGACCCTGAGATCCTGACCTGAGTCAAAACCAAAGAGTCAGATGTTTCACCATCTGAGCCATGCAGGTACCCCAAAAGAGAGACAATTTTGAACATGTCAGTGAGTATGACATCTGTGAGCACATCTTGAAACAAAAAATGTAGAGATTTCCTTAACCAGGAATTAATAGAAATGCTGAAATGAGTATTAAGTCCATTTCAGTAGAAATATCTAAATAATTGTGGCAATTAAGGATCTGGAAGAGAATGCAAATATTTTATGTCTTCCTAATGGATCACTAATTTAAATTATTTAACATAATGAGCAAAAATTCATAGCCTAATAGAATGTTGGAGAACTTTCTGGGGTGTATTTCCTCATGATTCATAGGCAGGAATAAAAAGAAACTACCTAGAATGAATAAATTCAGCAATAGAGGCTTAAATCATAAATGTATTGTTAAAAGTAGAAAGAGGTGCACCTGGGTGGCTCAGTCGGTTAAGCGTCCAACTCTTTCTCAGCTCAGGGCTTGATTTTAGCATTGTGAGTTCAAGCCCTGCGTTGGGTTCCTTGCTGGACTGGAGCCTACTGAAAATTAATTAAATAATTAATTATTTAATAGAATAAAATAAAAGTACAAAGATAACCAGTAGAGGAACCAAAATCATAATAGAATTGATCATAAAATGTACTTAATAAATAAATAAATAAACATAAATAAAAATAAAAAGATACTTGTCTAGAAGAACTAAAATCATAACAGATCAAAATTTTCTAGTGGAGCAAGGAGGGAAGTTAGGAAGAAGTGTATATGCATTTATTTCTCTTAGAGTTGATAGTTTATAGCCCCTTTGTGAGGTTAGTAATGCCTGAAACCAATATTTGGATATATAATATAAAGGCAACCAATAAAGAGTTGACTACATAGAGAAAACAGAACATACACCAAGAGTGTTGCGGCTGTGTGAGTTGGAGTGTGGTAAAAGACAGGGAGAAGCGCCTTTCCTTTTGTTCTGTATCCCCTTTATTCTGCCGGATTTGATTTCTAATTTCATTTATTAATATCATGGGCCTGTTTTATTATTATTGTTTGTAAAAAAATCAGGTAATATTTTTTTTCAATCTTCAAATTCCTGATTTGCATTAATGGTTGTATTAATTGTTTTCAAAGTGCCAAATTTCTGGATTTTTCTCTTTGCTAGAGTTCAGTAGAGGAACCTCCAGATTCATATGTGAGAATTGTTTATAGAGGCCAAAATCTGCCTTGGTCATTGTCACCTCATCTTTATTGCAAAGGAAAGTTGTTTTGGAACCATAATAGTGGGTAGAGATGAACTGTCTCCTATCTAATTAAATTTTCAACATCTTTTTGATTAAAACTACCCTGATAAGAACTGTATGTTGAATCAGGTTAGACATTTCAGATTAACTTTGTAATAAGTTAAAAACAGGTCAAGAGACAGGAAATGAAAACTGGAGATGAGCAAAGAAAATCTCAGTAGAAGAGGGTTCAAGGACAGTTCTTCCAGAATGAGTGTTTTTAAAATTTTTGGTTGGTATTTATCGTGATAGAGCTAGATGTGCCCAAAATAAAAGATAGCAAAAAATGAGGAGGAACTGGGCGCCTGGGTGGCTCAGATGGTTAAGCGTCTGCCTTTGGCTCATCAGGTCATGATCCCGGGGTCCTGGGATCGAATCCCGCATCGGGCTCCCTACTCCTTGGGAGCCTGCTTCTCCCTCTGCCTCTCTCTCTCTATCTCTCATGAATAAATAAATAAAATCTTAAAAAAAAAAAATGAGGAGGAACCTTTTTGCCCATAATGAGTGATTATGTCACAGTTCTTTCTTTAGAGCCCTGTGAATGGAGACTCAGGACCAGAGAAAGGGCGTCCAGTGGGCAAGTCCTGATTGCGGTGGCTCGGGGAGAGGATGTTGCTCAGACCTGGACCCACCAGCCTCGACAGAAATAGGGCTCACATACATACTGGAACCAGCAGAGTGCTTGCCACTGATCAACACACGTGCACAGATTGGCCTTTAGAAACAATGGATCTAACTAATTCTAGAGGCTGCATTTGATCACGCGGGCACTTTTCTCTCTCTACCTCGGGTCATGTCATTTTAGCTCATCACTTAACATCTGCTTTGGAGTCCTATTTTTATCCATCCGCTTGACATTCTTCCCAGTAGAGTGACTTCTGCCCTGTGGCTAGAAACCAATCAGGCTCGACTCGCCAGCTGAAACTCAAAATATTTGGGGTGCTCACCAGAAAGTTGTGTGGAGACAAATTTACTGTGCAGTTGCTGACCTGTAAGCTTCACAGCTTTGCACTGCACAGGCTCCATATACGATTCTGTATCTAATTTTGGGTTCTTGCTCTTAAGGCCGTCCCAACCAAATTGGCTAATCCTCAGATCCCACAAAACATGGACAAGAAGCATGCTTCTGATGTTTTGCATGTTGCTCAATTATTAAATTTTGTTTTAGTTTTTACTTTATTTTCTTTTGCCTTTGGCCGGTCCCTTGGGAATTCAAATAGGCTAAGGAGTCTTAGCGGTAGAATGCTGCAGTGGGGTGTGAAGGTGGTTTTCGATGAGTGAAACAGTGGCGACTATTTGTTGAGTACTCATTTTGTGTTCTGAGCTAGCCTGCACAGGATTTCATTTCACATTCACGGTGCTCCCGGGACAGACACTAATTTTTGTCACTTTGGAAAGGATTTGCCAGGGACTTATATCTAAATAGTGGTGTTGCCAGGGCACTGTGCTTACATTAATAATTACTAGAATGTTTAAATGATTTCATATCTCAAACCACTTAAAACATAGAACAGATTCACAAGGGGACCCGGTATTGTTTCCACTTGCAGAAGCATGTTCTCCATTGAGAAATAACTATGTCTAACTCAAGTCCTTGGCATCAAGGCCGTGTTCTCTGATGAGTCCTCTAAAGGAGGGAGGATGTTCCCATGTAGCATCAGCCGTTTTGACGTGGAGGATAAAACTTAAAAACAGATGAGCCAGGGGGCGCCTGGGTGGCAGTCAGTGAAGTGTCTGACTCTTGTGTTTCCACTCAGGTCATGATCTCAGGTTTGTGAGATCGACCCGGCATGGGGCTCAGCGCGGGCCTGCCTGACAGTGTCTCTGCCTCCCTGTCTGCTCCTCCCTCAGCTCTCTCTCAAATAAATAAATAAAATCACTAAAAAAAAAAAAAAAAAAAAAAAGAACAGGTGAGCCAGAATCCCCGCCTGCCTTGGTTTCTGAAGGTAGACATGGCTGCCCTCTGAGGGTTGGGGGAATGGGCCTGCAGCCTGAGGGCGCAACCTCCACATTTTGATAAGAATGGAAGAACCGGCTACTGGAAAACCTGAACCACACTGTGGTCATGTCCGTAGTTTTAATTGTCTTTCTCATTTTATTCAGTTCTGCCAAAGATTTTGTATCATCGGACTGTATAGAGTCAGTCTTGAGCTTTGGCTTTGGGCCAAGATTTTATTCCTTTGCTTCTTTTTTTTTTTTTTTTAAAGATTTTATTTATTTATTCATGAGAGACAGAGAGAGAGAGAAGGAGAGGGAGAAGCAGGCTCCCAAGGAGCAGGGAGCCCGATGCGGGACTCGATCCCAGGACCCTGGGATCATGACCTGAGCCGAAGGCAGACGCTTAGCCATCTGAGCCACCCAGGCACCCTATTCCTTTGCTTCTTAATGAAAAGCATTCCTGGCTATATAGGCCCAAATCAGATAATACTAATAATAATTTAGGCCTTTCAAATATTTAGTGCATTGTCAATGTTTTTTAAGTAGCTGGATGATCACAGATGTAAATCTATTTGCCGAAGAGCACATTAAATGATGCAAAAGAATTCTGACCAGAGCTATAAAATCTACCCATTGGTGTCCAGTAACAGAGTCAAATGTCATTGCCTGTTTTTTTCTTCTGAAGGAACAGGAATTAAAATGTAGTGAGATGAAAGATGTTTGGGGGAGAATATCACCAAATCTCACTGTATGTGTGCAATTTTCACTTATGGTAGGTTTCTCAGTTTGGTTTTTCCACGTGGATTTAATGTGCGTGAATGAAAATGATTTGGAAAACATTTAGTGTGGATAGTATGGTAGTTCCTCTAAACTCGAGGTGATGGAACAGATTTCCTCCCTGGGAATTCAGTATCCTCTTAGCATATTATGGATACGTTTTGTGCACTGAGGTTTGCACCTGCGATGTTCTAATATTCGTGGGTTACTACTTTAAATAGTTAAAAGTTTAAAGCCTTCTTTAAAATTCATGCACTTTTATATATAGTTAAAGCATATTTTACAGCTCTCAAAGTAGCTGCAAAGTTTTAATAAAAGTATGGCAAACGGAGGCACCTGGGTGGCTCAGCCGGTTAAGCATCTGCCTTCAGCTCAGGTCATGATCCCAGGCTCCTGGGATCGAGTCCCGCATCTGGCTCCCTGCTCAGCCAGGAGTCTGCTTCTTTCTCTCCCTCTGCCTCTTTCTCGCTCTTTCTATCTCAAATAAATAAAAATCTTTTTAAAAAAAGGTATGGCAAACAGCAAATTTTATTATATTAGGAAATGGGGAAAGTGGAACAAATCAGTGAATTTTCTTCTTTCAGAATGAAAGACATATTTTCAAGATGAATGTGGGTATGTGAACGATTTGACTCCTCCTCTCCACTCCTCTTTTGGAATAGGACTGTAGTTTCCTTGTAATAGGGAGAAAATTCTGTTTCATATTAGTTTTGTGCATTAACTGCATTAGGGATCACAATCAAAGCTACTGTAAAAAATGTGGCACAGGAGAAAAATCCTTGGCATGAGAGTCCTTGCGTTTGAATATGAGCTATAGGATGTGTGTGACCATGAGTAAGTCAAGTACTTCCTTTGCACATCGTTAAACAACATGAAGCTAGAAGTATCTGCCTTACTTGAAACCTATTCGCCCATCAGAAACTCTTACTTGTTACACTAATCAAGGGTGGTGTTATTTATTGTTATTTTCATTTTTATTCGTTATCTTTTAATTTCAAGGAAAAAATAATTCCGTTTTCTTAACCTATAAAAGAGGTTGACGGGCAACAAAAGGAAAACAGATAAGTTGGCCTTGATCAACATCAAAAATTTTGTGGATCCAAGATGCTATTAGAAGGGTGGAAAGTCAACCTTCAGAATGGGAGAAAATGTTTGCATAGCATATATTTGATCAGAGATTGTAATCCAGAATTTCGATTGAGCCAAAGAGGACATACAAAAGGCCAATAATTATGTGAAAAGATGGTCAACATCACTAACATTTGGCAAATGCAAATCTAAACCACAAAGAGCTACGGATTCACACCTGTTAGGAAATTGGAAGCGTGCACACTGCTGGTGTGAATGGGAAGTTGTGCCTTCTTTGTGTCAATGGGTTTCTTTTTTTTTTTTTTTTAAAGATTTTATTTATTTGACAGAGAGAGACACAGCAAAAGAGGGAACACAAGCAGCGGGAGTGGGAGAGGGAGAAGCGGGCTTCCCGCTGAGCAGGGAACCCGATGCGGGGCTCGATCCCAGGACCCTGGTTTCATGACCTGAGCCAAAGGCAGATGCTCAACGACTGAGCCACCCAGGCGCCCTTGTCAATGGGTTTCTTATTCCTCAAAGAATTAAACCTAGAATTGCCACATGACACAGCCATTACACTTCTGGGTATACTTACCCAAGGAAATGAGAGCAGACACTCAAAAGAAGGATTTGTACACCCATTTTAAAAGCAACATTATTCACAATAGCCAAAAGGTGAAGACAACCCACGTGTTCGTTGACAGATGAATGGATAAAGAAAATGTGATATACACATGCAATGAAATACATTGTTTCAGCTTAACAAGTGAGGAGTGTCTGACACATGCTACAACCTGGATGTACCTGCAAGACATTAATGACATGTGAAATAAGCCAGTCACAGATGGACAAATATTGTCTAATTTCACTTAAAAGAGATGCCTAGAGGGCGCCTGGGTGGCTCAGTTGGTTAAGCAACTGCCTTCAGCTCAGGTCATGATCCTGGAGTCCTGGGATCGAGTCCCGCATCAGGCTCCCTGCTCAGCGGGGAGTCTGCTTCTCCCTCTGACCCTCCTCCCTCTCATGCTCTCTCTCAAATAAATAAATAAAATCTTTAAAAAAAAAAAAAAAGATGCCTAGCAATGTCCACAAGAGCCTAGATGTCCATCGATAAATGGATGGATAAAAAAGATGTGGTGTATATATATGCAATGGAATATTATGCAGCCATCAAAAATGAAATCTTGCCATTTGCAGCGACGTGGCTGGAACTAGAGAGTATTATGCTAAGCAAAATAAGTCAGTCGGAGAAAGACAATTATCATATGATCTCACTGATATGTGGAATTTGAGAAACAAGGCAGAAGATCATAGGTGAAGAGGGAAAAAATTAAACAAGACGAAACCAGAGAGGGAGACAAACCATAGGAGACTCTTAATCTCAGGAAACAAACAGGGTTGCTGGAGTGGAGAGGGGTTTGGAGGGAGGGGGTGGCTGGGTGATGGACATTGGGGAGGGTATGTGCTATGGTGAGTGCTGTGAATTGTGTAAGACTGATGAATCACAGACCTGTAGCCCTGAAACAAATAATACATTATATGGTAATTTTAAAAAAACCAACTGTGGTGACCAAAAAAAAAAGGGAGTGAGAGAGATGCCTAGAGTCCTTCAATTCATAGACACAGAAAATAGCAAGGTGGTTGCCAGGGGCTGGGAGGAGGCAGGAATTGGGAGTTACTGTTTAGTGGGTATGGAGCTAAGGTTTCGAATGATTAAAAAATGCTGGAGATGCATGGTGTTGATGGTTGCACAACAATGTGAGTGTACTTAAGTGGCACAGGATTGAACACTTAAAATGTTTCAAATGGTAAATTTTATATGTATTTTGCAACAGTAGCACCCCCACACAAGAGTCCTTGATATGCTTCGCTTAATAGTCCTTACTAGCTACTTTGCCTTGGGGAGTTTTGCAGATGGAACACCAAAATTTTAACATGAGAGAGATTCCTTGAAGAGCCCAAAAGCCAGGGTCATTCAGTAGCAACTTTTTCTTTAATGTTTGGCTTAGCATCTATTCCTGGAGTCTCCTGGGCACCCTGGGGCATATACGATGAAGTGTAGAATCTGGACAAACAGCAATAGATGTGGGAGGTTCTGTGCCATAGGAGTGGTTCTCTGTGTACCAGTGATCAAATGGATTTTGCAGCCTTTCTTGAAGCTCCAGAACAGTGCCTCAATGTGGTAGTCTTTAGAGATAAGGGATATTGAAATTTAAGTTGATTAAAGTGAAAGAAAAGGAACAATCAGTTGCACTAGGCACATTTCAAATGATCGTTAGCAATAAATTCCATTAGCTGATTAATGGATAAAAAAAGGTGTTCTATTAATACAATAGAATATTATTATTCCATCAGAAGTCATAAAGCATTGATACATGCATGACTGGATTGAACCTTGAAAATACTATCCTCTGTGAAGGAAGCCAGGCACAACATACCATATTATATGAATCCATTTGTATGAAATGCCCATAACAGGCAAATCCCAAGAGACAGGAACTAGATTAGTGATGGCCTAAGGCGGGGGGAAGGGAGAATGGGGAGTGACTATTAATGGATATGGTGTTGCTGATGGGGTGATGAGAATGTTCTGGAATTAATGGTTATTGCTTTCACGACCTTATGAATATAAAAACACCACTCAGTCCCCTAACTTTATGGCATATGAGTTATATCTCAATAAAGATAGGAAGTAAAGTTATTTAAACATTATAGTTAACTGTCAAATATGTTATTATTTTCTGTGCAAATATTCTTTTAATTTACATAAATACTGTAGAATTGTTTATTAACAGAAAACATTTCTATGTGTCTAGTGACTATTGTATTTGACAGAAGAGATACAGAACTTTCCCATCACCTCAGGAGGTTCTACTTGGTAGCACTCCTCAGGGTAGAAAACACTGTTTTACAGATAATGGGTTCTCACAGTATCATCCGGGCACTTCTTTCCTTGTCTTTACTGCCAAGCATGTACATTTGTTGAAATGTTGAAATCATCTATCAGGCTTGTTTCAGCTCTAATAACATTCTTCTGGGAATCTCTGTGGGAAAGAAATTGTTTTTTCCCCCCACCATCTATTTCTTCAACTATTCTGATTTTTGGAAATTTTCCTTGGGATCTTTGGATATTTCATTCGTGAGGTATTGCTAGAGGAAACTAATTTCACCCCAGTAAAGGACACTTGCACTGTATTTAAATTAGACCTATTACTATTCTAATGATTTAAATGTCTCTTTCCTTTTGTTCCATGCTATGTTTATGTGACTATCTCTAAGGCTTTGGCCACATTCTTGTTCTTTCAAGCCATGGCCAGGAAGGTTATCATTTTTGTTAAAATGTCATGATCTTATCTACAGTCAGGCTTTGCCAGAATGAGAAAACACTGAGTTACTGACGCTGTAGGCCTCAAAATGTCTAGATATTTCAAAGGTAATACTGATTTCATTGTGATTTATTGATTTTTGAAGATACCCAAAATTTTAATTTTTTTCAGGACTAATTTTGTAAATAACCTCATTATAAAGACACATTGTTAACATACTTCTACAAACTCACTTCATGAAATGACAGGGAGGAACCTCAAATGGATCTTTGCTGAGCGAAAGAAGCAAAGTTGAAAAAGCTACATCCTGTATAATTCTGGCTATATAACATTCTGGGAAAGGCAAGATTGTGGAGAGATTCAAATGATCATTTGTTACAGATGGTATCAGGGTGAGAGAGAGATGAGTAGGTGGAGCTCAGGGGATTTTTAGGTCAGCGAAACTATTCTGTATGATACTTAGATGGTAGATATATGACAATATACATTTGCCAAAATCCATAGAATGTGCAATGTAAGGATTAATCTCTCATGTTAATTTGAACGTGGTTTAATAATGATGTGTTAGGATTGGGTCATTGATCACATGAAATGTTGCCCTGTGCTTCAGGATACTGATGCTGGGGAGGCTGCCCAGCGCCCGAAGGGAAAGTTTGTGGCATCTTTGTCTGTTTCTTTCTATTTCGCTATGAACCTAAAACTGCTTTAAGATATAATGTCTCTTTACTTGAAAAACTCACTCATCTCACTAAAAAGTGATAACTGAATATGCAATTCTTTTACTTTTTTATTTTATTGTCATTATTTTTGGAGGCCCCACGCCCAATGTGGGGCTTGAACTGATCCCTCTGAGCTTAAGAGTTTCATGCTCTACTGAATGAGCCAGCCATGTCCCCCATGCAATGATTTTTCTCATTCAGTTACAGTAGCATCCCGGGCATGATGTAGTTAATGACTTTTATTTTCCTACTTTTCCCATAATTTTTTATCCATTTGAATAAGGAATTCCTGTGATGTCAAATAAATTAGTAGATACCTTTCCAGTAATGGATTTGAGAAATTATCTTATATCACGGGCAAAAATCATTCTAATTTTCCTTGGAAAAATTAGGTCTTAACATTTCAAAAAGTATTTAGCTATACCCAAAGGGCAAAGTAATCAGTAACTAACATATCGAATGAGGTCTCTTTCCCAGGCCTCGCTAAGTACTATATATGTGGTACTTCATTTAATCCTGACAACACTGTTTTTTTTCCCAACAGATGTTAACTAGAGCATGGTCTTTCACATCTGTGGTCTGAATTATAAGTGTCTTTGAGTCAGATACTGGTCCAGGTTACCCACATCCAGGAGAACTGGCCATGGCATTGGATGACATCCACTGTTGGCCACAGCAAATGAAAGCTCATGTAATTGTAGATAATCCACTTTCTTTGTGTTCACGTGTCTTGGCAATTTACTTGGGTCTTTACAATGTGTCTCAGAATAACGAGCATAGAAATAAAACAACTGTATTTTAGGACCCGATGTGAGCATCCTGAGATCTGAAGGCAGGCTCTGAGGAAAGAAGAACTTGAAGAGGGACATGTAGCCTGTCTTACTCTTTTACGGCCTTGCTCTTTCATTGTTTTGTTTTGTTTTTTTAATGACAATATTTAGGTATAATTTACAAACTGTACAGTTCACCCATTGTTAGTGTAAGTCAATGGGTTTTTAAAGAATGTATCGAGTTGTGAAAGCATCACCATAATCCAGATAAGGATCTCTTGTGCATTTACCATCACTCCCTGTTCCTATGTGTAGTGCTAGCAATCACTACTCTCCTTTCTGTCTGTGTAGATTTAAACTTTCTGAAAAGTTTTTGTAAATAGGACTCTACGGGATGTCCTTTGTGACTGCCTTCTTTCATGTAGCATAATGTTTTGGAGGTTGATACATGCTGTAACATGTATCAGCACTTTGTTCTTTTTTATTGCTGAATTGCATTCCACTGAATGGATACACCACAGTTTGTTGATCCATTCTCCACTTAATGAATATATGCATTGTTTCCATTTTTCTGGCTTTTAGTAATAATGCTGCTATGATGATTTTTTTTAACTTACTAATGCTTACTCAGATGATGTAATTAGCACACAACCTCTCATTTCTCTCACAAGCCTCTCCCTATCCCCCACACCTCCTGTGTTTGGACAAGGAATAAACAGAGACACCCCCCCCCCCCCCAAGGCCAGCAAGAATCTCTGCTGCCTGGATAAAATGGCTTCTGAGTAAAGCTCCAAGTCTGTTGAATGCTAAGGTCAAAGGCCTTACGCATTTGGAACAATGACTATGTTCTGTTGTATATTTTTCTGTGCTATTTGTTGACAAAGGAAATACAGTAGTTTCCATATTGGTGGCTTCATGTATCCATTTCACAGGACAGTCCGGTAAAGGCACTCATCTTGTTAGCCCTGCAATTTGTCACTTATGTGGACTTCATAATTCTTCCTGAAGACTCCCAAATCGTAGTTCTTAGGGTGGTTTTACTCATCCTTCTAAATCCCTTCCTTTGATAATTAATTTTAGAGTTCAGTCATTGGGAGTCTCTGAGAGCAGTCTTTCCATACCATAATTGAAATTCAAGGAGGAAATAAATTGTGAAACATAGAGAAAGAGAATTTAATTATAGTTCTCAAAGCAGAAAAGGATGGCTTTAAAAGTCAGTGCTGCATGTCTGTAAGAACAAGTGGGTGAAACTGTACTAAAAATGTTCAGAAGGCAGGTATCCCGTACTTGTTCTGTGTTTTATAATTTGATTTTTGCCTCACTCAGTGTGCCATTCCTCATGACTTTTAACTGGATTTCTAGATACACATTACTTCTCTAACTTCAACAATATTGCAAAATATGTTGCAAAACTTGCCCTGAAGGGAACCACTGCTTGTAAAAAAAAATTTTTTTAACAAGGGTACAGAATGCTGGAAGCTATCATCAATTGCTCGATGGAGAGAATGTGATGTCTGTTTCCATGATGCTGCAAATGTGATTGCTGGTAGATCTATTAATAGCTCAGAGTTGATTTTTGACCTTGGATTTGTGAAATTAAAGAAGCTGTATAAAAATGGAGATGACCAAAATGAACTAAAGGAAATCCAAGGCACTTAACAATTTTTTTCTCATGAATATTTAGCATATTGTGTTTGAAGGTGTAAATTTAAATAAGTGTGTGTGTATACATAAATTTGTGTTTCGTCATCAAATCATTTGAGAATATAAGTATTACTTTGATGTTAATCTGATTGAAAAGAAGAAATCTTGTAGATGTCATTACTCTCATCTTTCCACCATTTTGTTTGTTTACAAAAAGCCATTGCTGTATATCACCTTTGTTCTGGAGGGCAAGAAGTAGAGGGGGCACTGTTCTTCTTGGTCCTCTCCTGCTTCTGCAGTTGGTTATAGTCCATGCATCTGGGGCAAGGCTGGACACCCCAGTGTCTTTATGTTCCATCAAAGTCTCCACTTTCTGTTTTGATGACCACAGTGGATTTTCGAGGCTGCCCCTTCTGATATTTACATTTAGATGTAATGCTACTTTTCTATATTTAAGTAATATATTTTGTTGATTCAAGGTTTACTTTTGCTTTTGCTTTTATTTTTATTTCTCTGGCAGGCTTACATGGCAAAAGTTGTAAAAAAATAATGGTTTAAGTATATACCATACCAGTAGCAGTCGATCTTTAAAGAGTTGGATATTTTAGATATGTACTCAATTAAATTATATCAGCTATTTGTGCCTCAAGTATGAATGAGTTCATGTGATTTTATTCTGAATGTGATTGGGATTAAGGGGCATTGAGACCAAATTCCAGTTGCCATGACATTTTGCAAAAGATTTGCCT
Source organism: Mirounga angustirostris (assembly GCF_029215605.1). NCBI lineage: Eukaryota > Metazoa > Chordata > Mammalia > Carnivora > Phocidae > Mirounga > Mirounga angustirostris. The sequence continues at coordinate 9,072,181 of NW_026991719.1, forward strand.
ACTCTGTAAGTTGAGTTGGGTGAAAAAATGGCATGGTTTATTTGGACATATGGGGACGGTTTCCTGGAGGGCAACCATCCATGTATGTACATTGGCAAGCCGAATGTTTTCAATCCTACTTTGTATATTAAAATTAAACATGTAGGGAAAAAATGAAGGAAAAGAGATTCCTGTGTCATAACCCATTTATACAAATTCCAATTCTGAACACGTGTTAATCACTATTGGTTGCCAGTAGTTTTAGTTGTTAAGTGTGGTCACAAATTGTCAATTATTCTTACAGTGAAGGTGGGGGGAAGTGGGAAGAGTAGTCATGTAGGCCAACTGATAGAAATTCCTTTTCACCTTCCCACAAACTAAACAGGTCCTATATCGTCATCGTGCTTGGGTTAATTCCTGACATTTCTTTAGTAGTTAAAAACTGGTTGGTTGCCAACTATTTAGTGCATGCCGCATGTTCTTCCATAAAGAAGGTGACCATGTCTTCATACCACAATTTTAAGAAATAAGTATATTTAAGAATTAATTTATTCATCAGGGAATATAGTTTTTTTTCTGATAGTTCTGCTTTCTGTGTTCTTTTTTCTCTAATCATTAGGGAGTAACAAATATCTGTGGCACCTTGTATTTTATGCCTCTTTTGCTCAGGTCTTAAGTTATGTAAAGAAGAAACCAGTAAGTATTTTGAAGTCTGCAGACCTAAGCGGAGCTCTGAGCTTTTGGAGAATGATCACCAAAGTACTGAAAATTACTCTTGTTTTGTCATCTCAGAGTGATTTAAAGGAACATGAAATTTCTCTGAAAAAAGAAAAAAAAAGTTAATGCAATAGAATAGTTGAGTTTAATGGCCTTGTCTCACAAAATACTGGAAATCTTTGAGACTGTGATCCTGACATTGCATTTTTCTGACTAACATGTAAAGTAATTGTAAGGAATATTTATGTATTGCTTAAGAGATGGCTTTTACAAGCAGCCAGAGCAATGAAAGTTCAGTTGGAATATTAAGGACATCTTCCCTATACAATAAGCAATAAAATAAAATTGTTATGGAGAATGGTGGGCTTGACAGCTCTGGAAAGATTCCAGGCCGATCTTGACATCAACTCTGTGTGATAATTTAGAAATCACAGGAATAGGCCTTCCTTCATGCACTAGAGCACGCAGATGGAACACTAGGCTTTACTGGGAACACTGAACCCATCTTTGTATTTGGTGTCTCATAAGATCTGATCCTTTAGCTTTTTCTGTTTGTAGGGGAAAGAGCTAGATGCAACCTTTGAACACGGTGATTTTCAATTATTTTTAGACATTGACACATTTCTGGATTATTATTTATGCCTTGGGAACTTTGGATGTACATGTGATAGAATATCAGTGTACTATGGTTGCTGTATCAAAGTGGTTGGCTTAAAATAACAGAAGGGGTTGGGGCGCCTGGGTGGCTCAGTCGTTAAGTGTCTGCCTTCGGCTCAGGTCATGATCCCAGGGTCCTGGGATCAAGCCCCACATGGGGCTCCCCACTCAGCGGGAAACCAGCTTTTCCCTCTCCCACTCCCCCTGCTTGTGTTCCCTCTCTTGCTGTCTCTCTCTCTCTCTCTCTCTGTCAAATAAATAAATAAATAAATCTTAAAGAAAAAAAAATAACAGAAGGGTATTCTCTCACAACTCTGGAGGGCTTAAATCCAGAATCAAGATGTTGGCAGGTGTATACTCCCTGTGAAGGTTCTAGGTGTGAATCCTGCCATGCCTGTTCCTCCTTGTGAGGGCTCCAGGTATCATTCCCCTTATGTAAGCATGATTCCAATTTCTGCATCTGTCTTCTACATGCCTTTCTCCTGTGTGTTTTTCCTGTCTCTGCCTCTTCTTTTTAAGGATACCCGTCACAGAATTTAGGGCCTGGTCTGTTAATCCAGGATTTTCTCATCTTGAGATCAGATATAATTATCTCGAAAACCCCTCTTTCAAATAAGCTCACCATCATCTTTACTAGGAATTGGGACTTTTATATTTCTTGGGGGGGGTGTCACATTTCAACCCACTGGACAGAGCAAAGGAGAGTCAATTAAATTAGTGTTTCATAGAAATCTGTCCCATTTATTTTCATTACGCTCATGTAGGCAATCTTAATCTTCTCTGGGTCTCTGAAAATATTACCAGGAAAGTTTATCATTTGGCAACTTTCTTCATCCTAACTTACAGTCACTTATAATTCTAAACTACATTTCTTTTAGTAGAATATCTTATTTTTTTTTTAAAGATTTTATTTATTTGACAGAGAGAAAGAGAGAGTACAGAAGGAGAGTGAAAGAGAGAAGCAGACTCCCTGCTGACCAGAGAGCCCCATGCAGGGCTCCATCCCAGGACCCTGAGATCATGACCTGAGCTGAAGGCAGATGCTCAACCAACTGAGCCACCCAGGCGCCCCAGCATATCTTATTCTTTCCAAATACTTGCCTTGTTGGAATGATATAGTTGTACAGGTACTGTGTCAAGTATTAGCTAAATATTTGCCACTCTCTTTGAGTCTGGGGATATACAAGGCTCCAAGGACATAGGAACTATCAGTGACCACACCTCAGACCCTGAGTCATAGTCGGGTACCTGTGCGGTTCACATCCTCACGAGGCAGCATTGCACCATCCGGAACCCACCCCAGATGCAATTGTGGCTATCTGTCATTGCTGTCATTTGGCCCATGAAACCACTCAGACACCCGAAGTTTGAGTCACTGTGAGGTGGTTCATTCCATTGTTGTGGTATGTTTTTTAAAGCAGAATTTGACAGCCTCTTTAGGGAGTGAAGTGACAAGTTGTCAGCATGACAGCCCAGAAAGTGGCATCTTGCAAATGGAGAGAAAGGTGATGCCCTTGGCCTTAGCTCCACAGGCTTGGATGCTGAGAGCATATCAGGTGATAGAGAGCACTTTGGAATGAGGTCAGCAGACTCCTATGTTCCATTCAGATATCTGTCGCCAGTTCATTATATCCCAGAAGTTTCATTTGTTTATATTTGTCATGTATTCGGTGTTGGAAACTTGTATGTTTTCATATCAAGCGAAAAATGAAACGTTCGTTTTCCGTCAAGATAACTGGAGAATCAGATCCTCCACCGCACATACTCCCTCCTCCCAGTCTAAAATGTAGTTATATTAATAGAAAATTTGAGGTATATTAAGCCTAATAGATCAGGAGATCTATTTGAACAGATACTTTGTTTTTTTGTTTTTTTTTAAGATTTTATTTATTTAACAGAGAGAGACACAGCAAGAGCAGGAACACAAGCAGGGGGAGTGGGAGAGGGAGAAGCAGGCCTCCCACAGAGCGGGAAGCCCGATGTGGGACTCCATCCCAGGACCCTGGGATCACGACCTGAGCCGAAGGCAGACGCTTAACGACTGAGCCACCCAGGCGCCCTGAACAGATACTTTGTGACTGTGTTTATAAGTAGAAGGGGCCCTGCCATGCCTTTTGGGGGGGCCTCCTGGGGAAGCAACAGGGTTGGTCAAGAGGTAGAAAGAGCAGGTGAACTGTGGCCAGAGCCTTTATTGTGGTTTTCCTAGGAAGACGTGGCTGAGGCCAGCAAGCGAGCTTAGGACTGGCAAATTTGATTAATTGTAGTCCGTTTTGGGGCATAGGGGTTGTCCCTAGTTTTCTCCTTTCTCACTCTGGGAGTGATTATGGGAAGAGAATAATGGCCCAGTGTGGGAGAGCCTAATTAAAGGGGTGGTTAGGGGTGTGGACTTTGTTTTGGTTGGATTGCATTTGAGAAGCGTGCTGCCTGGCAGAGGAACCCCTAGGGGAATTACAGACCATGAGGGAGGAAGAGGGCAGAGGCAAGGTCAGTCCTGGATAGCACTGGTTTGTCCAGTCAAGGAGTGTCTGGCATATGTATGTAGGGGAGATGGTAAGGCACCAATTTCCCAGAAGCTAGAAACCTGGTTAATACACATACACTTACCAAAATTATCGTCCAAAAGTAAGAAGCCAGTTTGGACCCTCGATGCCTCCATTACAAGGTAGCAGCCTGGCGTGGGGAGGTTCCATAGCTTTCATTGGTTGGAGACTATCTGAAGTGTAGAGACGCTCATTGATTGGATGATTCTTCCTCTCTCCTTCCCCTTATCTCTGTCACACCAGTCAAGGAAGCTGTACTTGGAGCAGGCTTTCAGCTCCTTCTAGTCCTGGTCTAGAGGCCCCTCCCATCCAGCAGGTGTTCTACTGAGATAGGACCTTCATTGTGATTCTGTATTATTGCAAACAGCTCAAGTGACAGCAGATCGAGGACTTGCTTCCTCTAGACGTAGCTCAGGAGGGTAGACAGGAAGCAGAAGCCAGTCGGTGGTGGCAAACTCAGAATCAGCTGCATGGGATGAAGGTTCTTTGCCTTCTCTGAAGCTTCTGGATGTGGAGCCTTTTTGTGGGAGAATTTATGGGGTAAAAGAAGCCTGACATTTGAGTCTGAAGGCCTAGGTTTCAGTCCGAGCCCTACAACTTTGTTCAGTGGGGCCTTGGTCTTGCAGCTCTGAAATGTGTGTGACAGTGGGGCACGTTGGAGGGGTTGATGAGGTGGTTTGGGCAATGGTTTTGCAATGAAGCCAGAGGGCTAGTCGTATCTTTGTTGGCTTTGGTTCCTGGCTCCACGGTAGTAGAGACAGGCAGCTGTGAAATAGTGAGTTTGTTTTCAGCCCATATGGCTTCCATTTTGCTCCTGCTTTTTCTTCCATTCCTAAGCTCTGTTTACCAGGTTCTGGGGACTTCCTGCCATCCTCCATGGGGGCCTGCCTCTTTGGGGATAGACCGCGTTGTGTATTTCCACAAGTTCTTGGCCTATATGTGTCCTCCTCCTCCTGCATCCTTTCCAGTTCACCGGCCTTGACGACATTCCATGAGGCTATCCCAGATGGCTGCCTGTGTCAGCTCGGGGAAGGGGCCGGCAGCCGTGGGAGCTGAGGACGCTGGCAGGAGACAGCTTGGTGTTTAAGGGTCTTTTTTATGAAGCTTTCCACCACTTTCCTCTTGCCTCTGCCCTGGCTTATTTTCTGCTGCATTATTTTCTGCTTTGTTTTCTTATTTTCTGCTACATTTCCTCCTCCCTCATTCATTCCTGTTTTTCATTTTCACACTCATTCATTCAATAGCTCCATGAGGCAGGCTCTGTACCCGTTACTGGAGATAGATAAATAACCACTCTCTCACCCGCCAAAGCTCAGATTCGCAAGTAAATAAGTAATAGTCTTACTTGCTCTTGTGCGAGAGAATTGTAGAGAATCAGTGCGGGGAGCGACTAACTTATTTCAGGAAAACATCAGCCCCAAGAACTTTTGCACTGGGCCTGCAAGGCTCTGGAGGGGTTTACCAGGCCAAAGAAGGGGGGGGTGGTGGTGAAGAGGTTTCTATCAAGGTAAAGATTATGTCTAGCCTTGTAAGCGTCGTAGCCAAAGGTAGCGAAGGTAGACTTAGGGTGGGACCTGGGTGCCCAGGGACCAGCAGAAGCTGCGTGAGGGAGAATCTCATACAGCACAACTGGGGACTTGAACTGTATATTGCAGCCCACTGGCATTGGGTAGGATTGTGCAGGGAAGAAAACTGGACCGGATTACATTAGGAAAACCCAACTCCAGGGGCAGTGATATGGTCCCTGTTCTGATGCACATGGGAGTGGGCATTGGCTCCGATGGGCACTCGTTTGTGTGGAGCTTGCCTGTGGCTTTGGCGGCATTGAAGGAGTTCTGCAGGGGCACTGGGGATGTGTCCTGGGGCTCAGGGCTGAGACTGGCATTCAGGGAGGGCTTTTAGCCAGGGCCCCTTGGGCTGAGAGCAGAAGGGGCTGCAGGTGCCTTACCCAAGTGAAGGGAGAGCCCTACTTCCAGGCTGAGGGTCCCCTTTTGCGGAGCTACGGCACTAGGTTGGGGAGAGTTGATGGGGCCTGCGGCAGCAGTGGTGGTGGGTGGTGTCGGTATTGATGGGGATGAGGGGTGATTCAAGATACTTTCAGGAAGGGGCGCCTAGGTGGCTCAGTCGTTAAGCGTCTGCCTTCGGCTCAGGTCATGGTCCCAGGGTCCTGGGATCGAGCCCCACGTCGGGCTCCCTGCTCGGCGGGAAGCCTGCTTCTCCCTCTCCCACTCCCCCTGCTTGTGTGCCCTCTCTCGCTGTGTCTCTCTCTGTCAAATAAATAAATAAAATCTTTAAAAAAAAAAAAAAGATATTTTCAGGAAGTAAAACTGGGGGACATGGGCAGGGTTTTTTAGATAAGAAGGGCAGGAAGATGGTGTCAAGGACCAAGCTTCAGTCAGGTGAGGTAAGAGGCTAGGGAAGGTTTCACAGAAGGGATTTATCCTGTGAAGAAGGAACCAAAGTTGAATCGGCTGCTTGTTTGTACACAGTCATTAAAAACAAACAATATCAGGGCGCCTGGGTGGCTCCGTCAGATGAGCGTGCAAGTACTCGTTTCCGCTCAGGTGGTGATCTCATGGGTTGTGAGATCCAGCTCTGTGGCAGCTCTGCGCCCAGGGGGTAGTCTGCTGGAAGATTCTCTCCCTGTTCTCTTTGCTCTGTGCTCGCGCTAGCGCTCACTCGTTCTCTCTCTCTCTCTCAATAAATAAATTATCAAATAAACAATCAAAACCAGAAAGTCCTCTTAGGAGGTTCTTGTCCCTGACACCCATTTACTCTTCTCCTCACTGACACCCTCAGACCTTTGCTTGCTCCCATGCCCCCTTCCCCACACTCAGCCTGCTAGTTGACTTGAGCTTCCACACACATGCCATTGCTAATGCATTGACCTTAAATTGCCAATCCATCCCAGAAGCCTTCTCCTCCTGGCACAGGCCAGAGCTTGGCTTTTGCCCTGGGGGTTGGGTATAATGGTGGTTAGGTGCTAGCCCCTGGGCTAGAGCAAGTGGGTACATCTCTGTGCCTCAGTTTCCCTCCCCCGACAACCTCAGAGGCAGACACTGATAGAGGTGCAGTATATAGAACAAAGAGACCTTGCAGCCCAGTGCTTAGGCCTTTACCTTTCTGGGGAGCGGGATATGAGCATGTGTATAAGAACTGACATTTTGAGGGAGAAATAAAAAAGAGGCTGAATGCAAGGTACCCGCGAAGGTAGCAAAATCAGCTAGCATAAATTATACGTGCCATATTGTTTTTAAGAACGTGAAGGCCAGTTGCAACCTGGTAAAGAAAAAAGTAAAGAAGAATGGTTTGCAGGTTACTAACCAGTGAGGGAACATGTTTTACATTTTCTGCTATTTGTTGTTTTGTTGTTGTTGTTGTTTTGGTTGTTTTTTGTACGTCAGTAGATTTAAAACATTTAAACACAACCTGGTCTCTAAAAACAAGATTATATGTAGGAAAAGCTATAAGTTAACACCCAATTTACAAAAAGTATATGATAAATTCCGACTGAATTTAAATGTCTTCTGCCTCTAACGTGTCTCCCTTTCCCTCTCCCTCCCTCCACCCACCCTTCTTTAGAAATTAGCCCTAGAAAATTGAACTTTGTGGTATTGTAGAGAGTTTGCATTCTGTGCTTTTGGCATGCCTCCTCTTTTCATGGGGAACTCTGGTCTATGTAAGGGCATTTGAAAATTAAACTCAAAGTTCTTTTCATTTTGACAATTTTTTTAATTCACGAAGTCATGCAAGTATTTGGAATCACACTGGTCTGTCTCTACCATTTTTACGAAACAGTATTTTGGAGCATGGGTTATATCATGTCATTATTTCAGGCCTCCTTTTTGTATGAATGGGTTTCAAGTTCAACACGTTTGCTGGGGTTTGATACTGTCTCAACACAAAGAGGAAGAAATCACAATGGCACTTGTTTAATGGAGGGTGGGAACCAGATTCAAATGTGTAATTACACTACATGAGGAGTGTCCTAGGGCTATGTAAAATGCCATGCTGCGTAAGTAGCTTGCCTGTAGCATTCTGGGATGGCTGCAGGGAGGAGGGGTATTTAATTTGACCATTGAAAGAGAAATACCTAGGAGTTCAGGGGTTGGAAAGAAATAGGAAGTGGAAGGGAAGGGCCTTACCCGTAAAATGCACGTTGTTTTCAAGGAAATTATTTAATGGAGCCTGAGTGCTGATCAGTGAGGAAGGGTGAAGGCAAATTCCAGCAGGCCTTGTTACCATGCTAAAGAGTTTAGACTCAGTCATTGTTAGTCATCTAAATCATCAATTCAGAGTATTGATTCTCCTCCTGTATTTTATGTGATATATAGTTTTTGCCTCCTTTGTAAGACTTAATGTGTCTCTTTTGGGTTGTCCTGAACTTTTGCTTGTCAAAGAGTTTCCTAGTGTCGAGCAAATGCTCTTTCTCTCCCTATAATGTTCCCGTTTAAAAGAAAAAAAAAATCTGTCCTGTTGCACAATAACATAATTCACGTGTCCACAGGGAACTTGCTTCACATCGGTGCCTTTATTCATAGATGTTGAACTGGGGAAGTCGATGAAGAAAAGCGACAAACAAGCCGAATGGGTTGGGAGTTTTTCTGAGTGAAAAGCTCCCATCAGTAGTCCAGGGATGCAGGGCCTCTCTGCCCTTGGGTTTGACCCTGTGGAGCCAGGAGCCCTTGCTGGGAGCAGGAGAACTTGCTGCAGAGGCTTTGCTGTGAGCTCCTTGGGTAGCCCCAGGGGGCAGTTCTCTGCAGCATCCCCCCAGAAGATGTCCTGGGAACAGGTAAGGATTCTGGAAGACTCCTGCAAGATGTTACAAGTGTCTGAAAGACAAAGGAATTTGGTGAGAATAAGGACAGTTTCCGGCGAACCTTGGGCTGTAATCAGAAATCTTCCAGTTTTCGTCAGCCAGTGAGCTGGTCTTTTCTACAATTGGACAAATCCAAAACTTTTTCCGGAAACATATTTGTAATATGTGTTTCTTGATTGTTTTGTGTTCAGAGGTACTATATCCTTAAGAATATTTGGAACCCAGAATGCCGCTGTATGTTTAGGAAAATACAAAAATAGAGCCAGGCTACTGTGTGGTCTAGGGAGCCAGGTGGCATATGAATATTATTACCAGGAGGAAGTTCTCTCTCCTGGTAAAGTGTGTTGACAGTTATGAGACAGAGAAATCAGTGAGAGAGTATGTGTCCCTTTTGGCCTCGGCCCCTGGGCCGTTACACTAGATTGCCACAGTGGTCTTCAGTTTAGGTTTTCTTGTAAAACGATCTCCTTTCCTTTGCTTTGAATTTCATACTTTTATACCTATTTTAGTGTTTTCTTAGGATTGTTGGTTCTTTGTATATGTTATCTCAATAACATGTAGATTGCAAATATATGTAACGATGGATTAGTTCCCCGTAACCCATTGCCTCATGTCCCCTGTCCCCACCAAGTCACATCCAGATCATACAGTGATGGTTAATCTGGTGATTATGGTGGACAAGATGACATGTTTGAGAGGCAAGTGTAATGACAAGAAGAGGGGGGCGGGTGGAAGCATGGGAAGTCAACGAGAAATGTGTCCCTAATTAAACGTTATTATTATTTTTTTAAAGATTTTATTCATTTATTCATGAGAGACAGAGAGACAGAGAGAGAGAGAGAGAGAGGCAGAGGGAGAAGCAGGCTCCCAAGGAGCAGAGAGCCCGATGCAGGACTCGATCCCAGGACCCTGGGATCATGACCTGAGCCGAAGGCAGACGCTTAACCATCTGAGCCACCCAGGCGCCCCAACGTTATTTTCTAAATTAACTTATTTGTTTAAAGAACCAAGCCTGAAATTCCTCTATAAAGAGTTTCTTTGGGTTCCATTTTAATATTGGTATGTCAAAGTACGATCTCAGTGAAATCGACTTGTTAGGAAGTCATGATCATGATGATTACAAGCATTTATATGCCAAACACTGGGATTCCTGCTTTGCAGAGTCTTTGATTCTCAATAGAATCCTCGAGAAACCCCCTGTTTAGCGGGGAACTGAGGCTAAGAAAGGCTCCATTATTTGCTGCAAGGTGCAAGGAGGTGGTTGAGTGGGTCTGCATGCCTAGGAGCGCACCCCACAATTTACCTACGCTTACTCCACAGGAGGCAGGAGAGATCTCCCGCCTTTGGGCAAAGAGATCCTCAGAGCTCAGTCTTCACATGTGGTTTCTGGAAAGAGGAAGCATATGCCAAATGCACAGTGGCTGGCACGTGAGATCAATATATATGCCTGTGATGGCAGCAAAGAGTAAATAGGTGTTCCGGGCCCAGATGTAGTGAATAAAATTACAGGCTGATTGGTGAAATTGAATTTCAGATAAACAACAAATAATTCTTTTTAGCACTAGTATGGCCCATGCAATATTTGGGAGATATGCTAAAACCTTCTCAGTTAAACAATAAATACCATATGTAAGTGGGCATTCTGTGTTTCATAATACAATCCCAAAGAAGAATAAATGGCGGAATGGTAGCCTGTGATAAGTGCTTGAGATGCTTCCAGAAACAGCTCTGCTTCTCTGTGCAGAAGACTCAGCCACTCAATGTCTCTTGTGCTGACCCATGAGAAGGCTGAATTCCCTCAGAGTTTCTTGATTTTATTTGGATCTCCTGTCTCTTTGCTTAAATTACCTGCCATCACATACAACCTCTCGGTATTTGACCTATGGTAACTTTTGGAAATTGCTGGACACCTGTCAGTCTTACAGTGGTGCTTCCCAACCTTGCTTGAATGTTAGTAACACCTGAGGATCTTTTAAAGATTTTGATTTATTTTTTTTTGAGAGGGGGGTGGGGGAGTGACAGAGGGAGAGGGAGAGAGAGAATCCCACATGAGGATCTTTTAAAAGTCCTGATGCCCTGGTCCCAGCCTAGACCAATTATGTCAGTATCTCTTGGGTGGGAAAAGGCATGAATGTTCTTTTTCTTTTTTTTTAAGATTTATTTATTTATTTGACACACACAGAGAGAGGTTTGACACAGAGAGAGAGCACAAGCAGGGGGAGCAGAGGCAAAGGGAGAGGGAGAAGCAGGCTCCCCACGGAGCAGGGAGTCCGATGCGGGGCTTGATCCCAGGATCCTGGGATCATGACCTGACCCAAAGGCAGACACTTAACCCACAGAGCCACCCAGGTGCCCCAAGGCATGAATATTCTTAATGCTTCCTACATGATTCCAATGCATCACCTGGGATGGGAGCCATCCACTTGGCTCATAGGCTCACTATGTGCTTGGCCCTAACGCAAGGATGTCAATCCCTCCTAGCCCTTTCTCCATTGTTTTTTTCTAGCTTTCTGAGTCCATCCATGCCATCTGTATCCCTCACCTTCCACAGTTGCAAAGTGGGTATGTTGAGTTCTCCCAGCTCTCTGTCTAGGCTAGACCATTGCCTTTTACTCTAGGTTCTGTATCTTGGGCCCGCACACTGTTAATAAAATTCAAAAAGACTCCTGAGAAGATCCATGGCATTTTCCCTTTTTGTCCCGGGCTGATAGAGCTGCCCTTCCTTTCAGTAGGGTTTGAGGCGTGTCCTCAGAGAAGGAAAGTGAGCTCAGAGTTAGAAAATGTCCATGATTGAATAAATAGGGACATCAGTCCTAGAGCACCACAGGGCCTTGACACCATCTGGGAAGGCCTCCAGGAGAAGCAGGGGCTTGGAGGCCTCCACCCATGGCCTAGAGGTACCCTGATAGAGCAGAGATGCCCTTTAGGACTTTGGGAACCAGCCCTGCTGAGTTAGCTCTTGCTGCTGCCTCACCAGATGATTCTACAGTTTCGGAACAGTTTCATTTGGTTTTGGTATTCCTCAGGTTGGAAATGCGTAAGTTAGCCCTGGATTTGTAAAGTCAAGTGTATAATCGCAATATGCTTGTTTTCTCCAGGCAAGTTGACTCACCCACTTCATTGTGTGTTCTGCTGAATTATTGGAGTTTGTAACTGATTGCTTAGTAGAAAGAACATAATTCATTTTTTTCAGAGAGAATGTTTCATATCCCTTGCTTTAACCTGGGTATTTAAAAATCAAATTCTCAGGATATTCTGTTACCTTCTTTGCATTTTAATGAAGATGGAGCCTTTAAGAGAGATCAGTCATTAAGTACTAATCAGATGCTGATTGCTTCAACTCTACAAAGTGTTTGATTTTTAAAAACCTCAGTCCCAGATAATAAATGGTGGGAGTTTATCAAAGTAAGTGGCATATACTTTTCCTCTCTATTTTGATTCAGATGTGTAACAATTTCTACCTGCTGTTTTAAATTGGTCCTGAGAACACCTTTTGTGTTAAGCCCACTCACAGCTAGAAGGAACCAACATCAACCTGACAATAAAATAATATCTCCCAACTAAACAAAGTCAAAAAGCCAATGGAACAAATTGTTCTGTCGATAATCCAAAGACTAAACTGTGTGGTCTCCTGTTATTTATAGAACTTGAGGGGAAAAGAATCCTCCTTATTGTAAAAATGATACAATTAAATATGAAGTCGGCCACTGGGAAACTCAGGAGTTCCCTTTGAGCACCATTTTGTAGACCCATTATCCTTATATTAAAGCAGAAAATGAACCCACAAAGGCAGCAGTACTTCAAAGGAGAAACAGAGTTCTGTGTTCGCTGGGTAACCTCGGCACATGGGTCAGTTGGCTGTTTGGGCAACTTGCATTACCATCTGCATCAACTTGGAGAAGTTGATGAGCTCATTATGCTCCGAATATAGAAAAACTCTGATTTTGCTGTCCCTGAATTTACTGATAGCCTTACATTTAGTTCAAGTTTCTTTATAGTTGTGTTGGAATTCCACAAGGGGAACTCTGTAGAAATTTTTGGAGAGAAATTATTCTAATTTCACAGGAAAGTAGATTAATCCTTCGAATAGACGTCCAGAAAAATCAAGGTGAGCGTTTAGAAATCTTTGGAAAGCTAGGAATCATGGACTCAATTTTGAGATTAGATAGAAGCGAGAGAGGTGTTCGTCTCGGTCCGAAAGCCGAAGTTCACATGGAAATCAATTTTACTGTTGATCCATGCCAGAATGATCCATGTTGAACTTGCACCAATTTCTGGCCCTGTCTGTGCCCCCCCGCCCCGCCTGGTCCACTCTGCTTGGGCTTTACTATGGTAAGCCAAGTGATGCAGTCACTTGAAAAATGTAAATGGGTGTCGCAAAATGTCGTAAGCAAGATAAACAATATTTAACACAATATGTAAGTAAACATATCAAAATGACCGTGATGGCAAAAATCCAAGATGAACAAACTATCGATATTTTAAATAAAGACTGAATCCAATATGGCTGGGGCAATGGGGAGGTGAGATAGGGTCATGCACATGCAGAGACGGAGACAGTCTGTGAGAGAGAGAGAAAGAGAGTTGGTAGTAATCTTTTCTCTTGGTGTCTGGCATATATGGAAAGGTGGCAGCTTGGTATTCACACCATCTGTGGCTCAGGGCCCCCCACTTCCCAACCCTATTCCTCCGAATAGAAGAGATGACTTGATTCTCGCCTCTTGGCATCTCTGTTCTTGGTTTTCTTTCACTGAGTCGCCCCATCCCCTTCAATATATTATAACACCCATGAAGACGAAGATCTTGCCTTCCTTGCCTCTGAATCCCCAGCAGCTAACACAGTGTCTGGCACTTATTTGTGCCCTGCTTCCCTCTCCTCTCCACTCTCAGGCCTAGAATCATGTGCCCAGCCTTTGGGTGTTCCTGTGCTGACCTCGCGTCTTTCTGGGCTTGGCTCTTCTATCCAATGGCATCCGTGCCCGTGGTTGGCATTACTCTCCCCTGGGAGGAGCCAAAGAAAGGAGAAGGTCTGCCAAGGGGATGGATGGGTTTGTAGAAGATCACCCACCTAGGCCACCCACATTGCTGGCTCATCAGAGATCTGCTGTAGAAGAGATTGCCACGAACTTAGTGACATCATCAGTACTCACGTATTCACTCACAACTCTTTAAGTCAGAAGTCCTGCGTGGCATGGCTGGATTTTCTGCTTAGGGTCTCACGTGGCTAAATTCAAGGTATCTGCCAGGATTGTGGCCCACAGCCTGTAGAGCTTGGGTGCTGCTTTAAGCTCCCTGTTTGTGGGCAGAAGTCAGTTCCTGGCATCTATAGGATGGAGGCATCCATATTCCTGACTTGTGCTTCCTCCATCTTCAAGCCAACAATGGCACACCGAATCTTCTTCAGGCTTCCAGGGCCTGACTTCCTCGTCCAACTTCTCTTTTGGCCGTTAGTGGGTATATAATTCCATTGGACCCATTCCGGCCATCCAGGATAATCTTCCTAGTGTAAGGCCAGCTGATTAATAACCTTACATTCATAACCTTACTGCAGTAATTACTTATATCTGCAGTGTCTCTTCTGCTACCTACCAAAAGCCCAGTCTGATAGCAGAAGGTGAAGGTCATGGGAGATAGCCTGTTATTTGCAGTCTTTGGTATTTTCTCAGATTCTCTCCCTAAGATATTTGGGAAGATTGGGTTCGCGTGTTAAGAAGCACCGCGATATTCCTGATGAGTTTGACATCCCTCTTGTCGAGTTCTGCAATGTCATTTTGTGGGATTTCGGCTGACATTTTCCTTTGGGAAATGAGGAAAGACATCCTGAGTTCTAAGAACATGAGCCCCATCTGGTCTGGAGAAATGATCTATTACTCATTTCCGTGTCCCCTGACGGGCAGCATGGAATCTGGGCCATGGGAGGCAGTCTGGAAATGCTGATGTGAAGAAATGAGTGGATAAATGAATTGATCAATCCTGAGAATCTTTTACCAAGTGATAAAACTGATATTTTTTTTTAATTAAAAAAAATTTTTTTTAAAGATTTTATTTATTTATTTGACACAGAGAGAACCAGACTGAGATAGAGAGAGAGAGACAGGCAGCAAGCACAAGCAGGGGGAACGGCAGGCAGGGGAGAAGCAGGCTCTCTGCTGAGCAAGGAGCCCTACATGGGGCTCGATCCCAGGACCCTGGGATCATGACCTGAGCCGAAAGCAGCTGCTTAACTAACTGAGGCCCCCAGGTGCCCCAATAGAACTGATATTTTTGAACAGATGTTGATAGGCATCATTTCCTAACAGCTGTTTCCATATGTGCCCACGTGTTGGAAGGCGTCCCCCGATTTTCCAGGCTATCTGTGAGCAGTCATAATCATAAATACCTTTTGAGGAAATGGGTTGGGATGTTTGCCTAAAAATGTCCTTCCCTAGTCATTGATGCTAACCTATGCATCTGTGTCTCCCTTGCCTCACCACTCCTGCTTCCCCGTCTTACACTAATGGTTTTGAATATCTGTGCAGGACTAGAAATTGAATGTGTATGCATCGGGCTATTGTTAACTCTAAGAATCCACTATATTTTATTTTAAGTTAGGCATTTATTAACTATTTGTTTAAAAAAAATCTCTTAATGATACTTTTAAGTTCTCATTGACTTAAAGGGTGAGACTTACATCACTTGGTATTTATTCCCATGATATCAATGCATGCGTGCGCTCGCACACACACACACGCACTCACTCACTCACTCACCCGAACACACATTTTATTAGTCCATGGACGGCAAATAGGCTACAGTTTCAAAGAGACACTCATAGAAGGTAATGTTGCCCTGTAACAAATCTTATGCCTGGTTTTGTACTAAATTTGTTTTTTCTTTCTGTTTCAAAAATGTCATTCTGTATAACAGAAATCGCAAATAATAATAATAACCCAGGTCCTAGGTACCTGAATCTAGGAAAAAACAGAGAGTTGGGTCAAGCTTCATGGGTCGATGTGAAAATGCTGGTCATTTGAAAGACACCGGTTTTTGTCATACATTATTTATTGGGTGAATTACACTTTATAAATTAACATCTGTTTTATACATCATTCTCTCATGAGTGGGATTAGCATGACATTCCAGAGATGTGCAGAAGACCTCGGTCCAGTGACCAAATAGTGTCTTGACCTGCAGATTAGAGTAGAATTCCTTGGATCGCCTTGGCATCTATTTAGCATTCCCTGTGAAATATTGACCAAGATCCAAATGGTTTCTTCCCAGTGGGGTGCTTGCCACCTTCATGGTGTCTCTGGCAGCCTCCCTCATCTCAAGCCTTAGAACAAAAGTCACAGGACAGTCTCCCTGCTACATCCAAATGCATATTCGCCAAAGGCAGAGGTCCCAGAGAAGGTTCCAGAAAGTCCCTGTCTGGCCACACTGTCCTGAATGCCTGAGCACAAAGGCCCATAGTAGCAGGCAGCCATCCACATTTCATCCTCAAACCATGCTCTACAGTGGGGGCAATTTGGAGGAAGAAAAATGAGCAGTGTAATCATAGTGTCTTTTCAACTCAATCAATTATGACCTATATGTGAGGGGGACATGTAAAATTAAATGTACCAAGAAGCCCGGCTTTCCATCACTGCTGGTAGCAGGTCGTTTTAATCAGATGGGATGTTGGCCGTGGCCTGGTAGGCACACGTTATTATGTTATAGAACATCACACACTTTTTGTTCAGTGGGCTTTTATTAAGCTTGTATTTAATGTTATCTATCAAAGAAGAATTAAAGCCAGGGTGTTCTCTGTTCATGAATCCATTTCTAATAAAGGCCCCCAGAGCAGTTACTTGTCGGGATAAAGCTGACACACCACAGTGCATCTGATGCTCGTTTTTCCCAGTCTTGAAAGTTGCTGATTAAAAAAGAGCGAAGCCGGGCAGAGGCCGCTCACTCAACATTTCCATCACCCACTGCATCCCTGGGTGCCTATGGCAGCTTGCAAAAGGTGCTTCTCCTAGCACAGGACATCACCGTGTGTCGGGTGCATGGGAGTGTGTGTGGCCCTGGGGCTGGCTTGAAGGCACAGTGGTTGCAGGAGTGCAGCGGGTGTTGGCAGTGGTTCAGCGGTGAAATGTAAGCTCGCCGGGTAATAAAATCTCCTGGGAATGCAGAGGATGCCTGGGCATTAGGCATGCTCCTCGTGTTTCACATAAATGCATCCTGTTCTCGGGAGCGGGGGAGCAATGCGTTTGCACTGGCTCATTCAAATTGAATGTAGGTAAAAGGAGAGTCCTAAGCAAACAGAGCGGTCTGGCATTTCTGAAGGCAGGAGCAAGGTTAAGCTGCTGGCTGCGTTCTCTGTTGTTTATTGGACGTTTATTTGCTCTCCTTTTGCACACTCCATGCACGTTGCAAAGAGGCAGCGCTGGGCAGACTGATGCCTGCTCGACTCAGGCAGCCAGGCGATTCTGCCCGGACTCTTCTGGGCAATAAAGTTCAAGGCTTCATACGTGGCTTCATCCGTTGTCCCCAAGCCTGGCGTGTCTAATGTTTTGCTGGAAGAGAAAGCTCCTCCAGAGGGGGCAGTTTGTATTGTTTTTTGGGTTTTTTTTTTTTCCCTTTTGTTCTTTATCAGTGTTCCAGCTTTAAGTTTGTCACAGCAAGAGTGAGGAGGGCGAGCCTGTAAAGAGCTTTTTGCAACATGCTTTTTCCATTAGGTTTCACAGGAGCGGAGTATCACCAGCAGCCGTGGCTTGCTTGCTCTCTAGTCTTGTGCTGTGAGGAATAAAGACACTGTAGGGCGGTGAACCTGAACTTGGCCCGTTCATCCATACTGTATAGAGGGATTGCATAGAGTGGAGTCAAATGCCACTTGGGGGTGAACTGCACGCATCAACTTGCATTCCTGCTGGATATTGTAGGAAGAACCCTTGACAGAATCCAGTAATTAAAAGGTAAACCATGAAGTGTATGCTCCGTGTAGGAAATGTGGG
The DNA here is from genome assembly GCF_029215605.1 of Mirounga angustirostris. NCBI lineage: Eukaryota > Metazoa > Chordata > Mammalia > Carnivora > Phocidae > Mirounga > Mirounga angustirostris. The sequence goes on from NW_026991719.1 coordinate 9,089,865, forward strand.
CTGAGGGGGAATGCATGGGCGAAGAGGGACTTGTTTCATTTTGTTTGGAATGATACGTTCCTAGATTTTATTGCCAGTGGATCAGAAGAAGAAGGGGAGAGATTGCAACTTGCTGTTGACTTAGAGGGTAGTATAATCCCGACATTCCCACATGCTGCTGGACTCTTCTTGTCCTCAAGCCCTCGGAGCTATATGGGACTTCTGTCCTTGAAGCAGGAGTGTTGTCAGTGGGAATCTGGGTAGAAGTAAAGTTGTCACCATGGAAATGGAAGTGCCCTCTTTGGTTTCTCGTTTTCTTTAAGGTGAAATCTTTGGAATTCACTTGGTTATTTTATTTCTGAGTGGCTCTGTTTGTTTGTTTTTCCAAAACCTGCTAAGAAATAGCTTTCAGAGATACAGAAAGACTGGGAAACTTCACATTTCAATCAGGTCTGTTTCTAAAGGCATATGTGGTTACCATAATCCCTTAGGGAGAGTATGGGTAGGTGGCTGAAGTTCTAAGTTAAAGGCATGTTATCTGCTCAAGGCAGTTTAGTATTGTCTATTGTAAATCATTCTTCCACGTGTTGGCTTTACATTACGACTATGTGAAGTAAGCACTGTCTCTTAGCAATGGGTGTTCAGGGCAAGTTCATGATAAGTTTTTTGACTTTGAACTTAGCTTGTGCTTACTAAATCTCCTGGCCAGCTCTTTGATCTCTTTTACAAGCTGCATAAAAAGTAGAAGGTTGAAATTGTAATTAAATTACACATTGTATTTGTCCCCAGGGAGCTGAAATGCAGTTATTTGGGCACGTATACAATGGGATTCTCTTGTGTCTAACAGACTGGTCATATATGCTGCAATTTTAAAATCAGTCTGCTGCTCTTTAGATCTTTGAGGTATTTTTTTTACCATCCCACAGAAGTGACTGTTTCAATTAACACTCAGATTTTTATAAACACATAATGGAATTTGTGTTACCATATATGCATGCCCATTTTTAATCCCTTTATATATGTATATATAATTCACTGATAGGAAGTCCTTTATATATGTGTGCATGTGCATATGTGTACCTTTAAGAAGATTTTGTTCAAATGATTAGATTGAGGGAAATAGAATTGGCCAGTAGCAGAGTTAAAAGGCAAGGAATAGGGTGAAGCACTCTTGGCTTATAAATATGGGGTCTCAAAAAGATGAGAGATGCTCAAGTATTCATCTACTGGTACATCACTGTAGAAACAGTGCTGGTGATTACCCGGGGATTCTTTGCATTGTGGTAGGTAGATTCTTGTTCCTATACCAGAAACGGTACATCTCATTGGAGGATGCAAGGATAGGAATAGGGGAAAGATTAAGAGAAGGGGTTCAAAGTCTTTGGGGGAAATTGGTATTGGAAGCATTATAGTAGCTTCTAAATGCGTCCATGCTGACACAGGGATCAACTGTATGGTGACAGCATAGGAAAGCCAATTTTGATTGCTAGTAGATGCTTCATCCTATGAAGCCTATAAGACTATCTTTTGTTTTTTTTTAAGATTTTATTTATTTATTTGACAGAGAGAGACACAGCAAGAGAAGGAACACAAGCAGGGGGAGTGGGAGAGGGAGAAGCAGGCTTCCCACGGAGCAGGGAGCCCGATGCGGGACTCGGTCCCAGGACCCTGGGATCATGACCTGAGCCAAAGGCAGACGCTTAACGACTGAGCCACCTAGGCGTCCCTATAAAACTATCTTTACCACTCTTGTTTTATTCATTGAATTTCTTATTTAAGGTATCAGATTTTTCCAAGTAATACCTTTTTATTGAGTTTTTAAGCGTATAAACATCAGTTTTATAGAATATTTTAGAGGAACATGTCCATGTGAAAAGCAAGGATGTTACAAAAGATAATTTACTAAATTCCTGAGAAATAGTTTTGAGTAATGGCTACTGAGTTTAGAAAAGGGCAGGATGTAGGAGCATAGCATAGGAGGTATCCTATCAGTTTCCCTTCATTTGCAATTGGTATTTAAATTTTGTTATCTTAATGCCTTTAATTAGTGAGTGTGGAGCTGTGTAAAAGTAAAAAGTAGGGACAGTCTGCTGGGCCTATATTCTAGAATGTTTTCAGCCAGTATAGATGAGCAGAGTTTTTGTTCTGTGGACTGTTTTCCTTGAACAAAAGCAAGTGTCTGGTCCATTGAAGAAAGGTGTCCAAAATCTCACTGGCACCAAATCTTGTTGCATTGTTCATTTATTGGAGGGTCCAACCTGGATTTGTTGAAACAGACAAGAAGAGTTCCAAGATGCTGGAAGTCAGGAATGTCTGTGCTTGATTTCTTTCCTGGAGTGATTTCTCAAAGCAATTTTGATTATCTTATATTTACAGGGCAACGTTTTGCGAGGAGCTCAGTGTATTGGGGACATAATCTAATTATCAGAAAGCCACAGTGAAAGAGCTCATGCTATCTCTGTTCTACAGGTGAGACTATAGACAGGCTGATAGGTAGAGTAGTTTTCAAAGATGATTCGGAAAAACACTGACACATAGCTTGAAAATTGTGACCCAACGTGGGTCTGAGGTCCTTTTGCCTCTGTGATCACGTTATCTGACCAGTTGGCTGCCAGTGTGCACCCATGGTCCCTTAGCTGGAGAGAAACAGGTTCCATTTTGTCTTTGTAGGATCCCATTGCTCCCTCTGAAATTTGTGATGGCCAAATGGAATGGAAGCCATGAGGGACACAAGCTTGTGGGGTGGCAGAAGGCACCAGTGTCACTAGAGGTCTTTACAACCAATGCAGAGAGCAAAAGGACATAGATAGGACTTTTACCCCATGTTTAGAGTTGAAGAGATTTGAAGCCTCTCCAGAGTTGGGATGATTTCACTCCCTTGATACATGAACCGTAAAAATGGCCGTCAGGAAACATGCTTCTTTTGGTGTTTCAGCTTTTAGGCACTAAGGCAGGCCAAGCTCGCTCAAAGTTGAATTAAAACCGTTGAGTTATTAGATAAAAAATTGTTTTCATGCACTCATGAACAGTGTCTTCTTTTTCTTTCCTACTCTATTAAGTGGTTATTCTGGAGGGAGCTATGTCCCTGTTACCAGATACGAAGATGATTTCACGGACGGAGAAGTTATGTCTGTCCTATATTTTTGGTATGATTTCAATTTAGAAGTAAGCACATCAGCAGTTGCTACTTAGTCTATCATTTAGATTCACAAACATGTGAATGACAAGGCAAGGACTTTACAGACCATTACGAATAGAGTCTGTTCTGCCTATGGACAGATTGAAAATGCACTAGCGATAATGTCATCCAGTGGCAGATTTAGGCAGATGGATGCTAGGAGGATGTTCTACAAAATGGAGGAACTACTACTAGGGCGATTTGATAGCATAACCCCCAAGAAGAAGGCCTTAACCCTGGACTGGAACCCCATGGCACTGTCCCTTGCTAGATTCGCATCTGAATAGGGGAGGGGTGCCCCAAATGGAGGGAGGCAGCCTAGAAACAGAGCCCCTGTGGAGAGCTAACAAGTCCTGAAAAAGCTTTCCCAGCAGGAGGGGAGACCAAAGAACAAGGTCCAGTGGAGGTTGAAGAAACCCAAAGGATTCAGATTGACCTGGGCGTGGGCAGTTAGGGACAGAATCATGGAGGCCAGCAGGGAACCTAGCTCTTTGCCACCATAGTGAAAAAGCTGATGTGATGCAAGAGAATTTCTGAGAACAGAACATAATGGACCCTGGTGGGGGCGCCTGGGGGGCTCAGTTGTTAAGTGTCTGCCTTCGGCTCAGGTCATGATCCCAGGGTCCTGGGATCGAGCCGCCGTGTCGGGGTCCCTGCTCGGCGGGGAGTCTGCTTCTCCCTCTCCCTCTGCCTGCCACTCCCCGCCTGCTTGTGCTCTCTCTCCTTCTGTCAAATAAATAAAATCTTTTAAAAAAAAGAACATAAAGGACCCTAATATGTCAGTTTTAAAAACTCCACGAAAAAGAGGTGCCTCGGGAAAATGGGGGAGAAACTACTCTCCTTCCTGTGAACACTAGAATGGAGCCTCCGTCCTGGTAGCAGTGATCTATCTTGTTTACTGTTTTCTCCCTAGAGCCCAAAGCTGAGCCACTAACATAATAGGCAATGTTTGTTGAATAAATGATTTGCTCCTAATTCATTTATTTATAGCCCCATCAGGAACTTATTCCACCTGACTGTTACTGGAGGTATTCGGTGTTCCAACCACTCTCCTAAACAAGACTGTAGGGGCGCCTGGGTGGCTCAGTTGTTAAGCATCTGACTCTTGATTTCGGCTCAGGTTGTGATCTCAGGGTCCTGGGCTCTGCGCTCAGCAGGGAGTCTGCTTAAAGATTCCCTCTCTTCCTCTCCCTCTGCTCCTCCCCCCACTCACACACTCTCTCTCAAATAAATAAATAAAATAAAAACAAATAAATAAATCAGTGTTTGTCAAATAAGGGTGATTTTGCTCCTCTCTTGCCAATAGATACTTGGAAATGTCTGGAGACAATTTTGTTGTCCCATCTGGTGGTTGGAGGGGTGTGCTACTGGCATCTAGTGGATAAAGCCTGGGGAACATTCTGCAGTGCAGAGCATAGCAGTCCAAAGAAAATCATCTGGCCCCAGATGTCAATAGTGCTGAAGTTGAGAAGCCCTGATTTAAAATAGAACTTTTATGGCAATTCTCGTGTGTGTGTGTTTTCCATAAACGCCACTTGCAGGTGGGTGGCAGTCTGACACATGTTTGTGTTGCCCAGGTTCAGAATAGCACCTGGCATATATCAGCCATTTAATAAATAATGGCTTAACTGATGAATGAATGGATATTAATGACATCAAAAAGAAAGATGCTCCGGTATCGTCTTTGGAACACCATTACCATTAGAAACGACGCCTTTCTCATCAAGGCCTCCACAGGAAGTAATCAGTAGGGTCAAGTTCAGGTTGTAAAAGCAGATTCTCAGCAGCCACACATTCATGTCTCCATTTAAATGGAATATTAGCAGTGAAGGGGATTAGAAGGGTCATTCATTCCAACAGTCTTAAATTACAAATGAAGCAAGGGATTTGAAACCCGGGCATGTGAAATGACTCAGTTAAGGTCTCACGGGTAAATGGCAGAAGTAAGAGTAGAATGATTTCTAACTCCTAGTCTTGGTACGCCTTCATCATGCTAAGGTTGTCGCTGGTATATCAGCCTGACAAAAACTTGGCACAACCAATTGCTTTTAATGACTAGATAAAGCAGCATGCCAATGCAGTGTTGAATGTAAAACATAAAAATTCTAGCTTTATGGCATTGAAGAATTTGACCTTAAACTAATGTGCTGGTTATTTTCGTTATTAATACAGAAATTAAAATAATGGAATGTTGGGGCTTGAGGAAATCCTATTAATCTCCTGCATTCTGAAGAGGAGTAAGTTTAGGGGTGCATACATCAGCTTTATCCAGAGTCCCAGAAAGGGGGTGGTGGGGCTCTCCATTCTATGCTCTTCACCTTAATAGACTTATTAAATGGAATATTATTTGCAGAGGATATTACATGAAAGCAGGGTTATGTGGTCAGATAAATTTAGAAAATGCAAGGGTAAACAAACAGAAGCAGGTATGTGTGTCCAATGACACCTCTGAGATTTTCATTTATGGTCTACTTCTCCAAGACGGTCCTCCAATATATGGCTCCCGTCATGCTTACTAAGGAGGAGATCATTCATATTACCCTATCAGTGGTCCTCTGAATACAGTTTGAAAAATACTGTACTACCTCAGCTCTCTATGTAATTGACAGAAATGTGTCAGGACTGCTTAGGGTTCAGAGGGACTCTTTTTTTTAAGATTTTATTTATTTATTTGACAGAGAGAGCACAAGTAGTGGGATCTGGAGAGGGAGAAACAGGCTCCACGCTGAGCAGGGAGTCAGATGCGGGGCTCGATCCTAGGATCCTGGGATCACAACCCTAGCTGAAGGCACACGCTTAACCAACTGAGCCACCCAGTCGCCCCTCAGAGGGACTTCTTGGTAGACTTTAGAATGGCCCATGTTTGTTCCCCTCCTCCCGATTCCTCCATGTCTTTTTGAAAAAGCCGGCCAAAGTATGTTGCCTTGGTATATTCTGTTTCTCACAGTAGGTTTCCCAGTTCCAAGCCAAGGTTTGAGAGAGTCGTTCGTGAGACCAGCCTTACAGAAATAGGTATGTGTCACGCAGGGAGACCCTGAGTTGGGCATGAGAGGATGTTGCCTTGGCAAGTCAGCTGTCATCTAGTTGGTTATCAATGATTTTGAAAACAATTACATGGAGAGGTTAAATGTGATGAGGGGAGACAGTAGGCGTAGTATCTTTTATGTTTTATAGTCTATATTTGTATAATTAGTATAAGCCTATATTTTGCATGAGTGTCACAAGGTTAATATTTAAATTGACTTGTATTTACAATAACACCACACAAACTTGGCCCTGTACATAGCGGGTTTTATACAGTGAATGGGAGCTTTTCAAAAAGTGCATGTTTCAAAATATGTTTACCGTAAGAGTCTTTGGTGAATTTATTGAAAGGAAAATAGCATGGATTCAAGAACAGTGAGAAAGGAGAGTCCTAGAGCTTCTAAGAATAATCTAGATTGGCATGGAGCTAAATGATAGATAAAAATATGCACCTGATCCTACAGGAAGAGTAGTTCAAAGAAAATGAGGTAGTATTGTTTGCAAAAGCTGTCCAGAGGAACTTAAAATATTGCCTTGTGTTTCTCACAAATTTCCTCTTAATGGTAACCCAAGGCCTTTAAAACTATCCTATTGATAGTATTTTCAGAAATGTGGAAAGTTTATAGGTAAACAGAATAAGGACTCTTTGCTTTCGTGTGAGTTTGGAGTTGACTTACCTCATGCTTCTCTTCATTGAACTTGAGGACATTCAAGTTCACCATGATCAAAAGCTTATTACTTAGGGAATCACATGAAGAACACGGCTATCTGTCTCATGACTGGAAACAGATTCTAGCTCTTCATAGTGAAATTGTGTTTTCTGCGTTCTGTCTCCCAACATCTGGAAGGATCTCAGTGCAGCCGAAATTTCCACCAAATGATAAAACCCTCTCCTATGATGTAGTATAAAGCAACAACCCATTTCCATGGCGGATTCTGTGAGGGGTAAAGCGTGGGAGGGTTGGCACCCAAATATAGACTAAACAGTTTTAGGCAGTGAGTGAGTGCAGGGAAATTTATGAGCAGCCAAGGACAAAAATGCGTGGATGAATTGATCAGGAGGGATTTTTTCTAATTTTCATGGCTCATCCTTGAGTTTGATAAATGGGCTCCTCAAATCAGTCTGGGGTCTCCCCAACCCTTTCAGAGCATGTGCATCATGGCCGATGGCTTATTCACTAGGTACATCCTTTACCTATTTTGTTTGCTTTGAAGAAAGAAAAAGAACCCAAGTGAATCCTCTGCTTCCCGGAGTGTTTCATAGTAGCCAACTCATCTTTGCATGAAAATGCCTTAGGCGCTGCTAGTATGTTGCCAGAATTTGTCCCAGGTTAAGCAGAGGTGCTAGTGGGGAATTAAGAGGTGTAGCTCAAGGGAAAAGGACTGTTGTTTCATCAAGAGGAGTGAATGGTGATGGAGTTTAAGAGAAGAAAGGGCAGGAAATTTACTATTGAAAAAGGAATTTTAATAAAGAGATACAGCTATTCTTGGGAGGGTGCACAGGCTTCTCCTCAAGAATCATTATGGAAAGTTTGTGTTTTTGTGCTAATTATTCATATTGGGAGAAAAACATTTGGTTAACATTTTGCATTTATACTAGAAAGGAATCAAAACATGCAATTATTGGCAAACAAGACATAAAGCAAAGATTCTTTGATTTTATTGTTTGCTATTTTTCTCTACTGTATTTAGTTTTTAAGTATGGGTTCGTAGCCTTGCACTATTCTGTTAACTACCAGGTTAAGAATATCATAAAACAAGAGGGAAGCCATCCATTGTTTGTGTCCATGTGAGATGAATGTCTAATGATGTGAGCAAGCATTTTACTCACACAATTTCCAATGAAATCGTGAAAAATATTTTTCACTGTTTTGGATCTTGCGAACATTCCCCTGGGATAAGGGACATTAAACTTGGGTTAACACCATTTCTGGCAAACCTGGTGATTAAAGACTGTTCATTTCTATTTTACCACATTAAATCTCTAAGCCCCTAGGAATCGCTAAGGCAGATTAAATAATGTGAAAGCAGCCGGCTGAAGGATGCACAATGGAGCACAAGGCTTATTGATTATAAAGTGAAATGAATCTCACTCAGAGGCAGGAAGATTGCAGAAGGAAAGTTATGTCTATGAAGATACCTTTTTAATAATGTGTCATGATTGAAGAGAACTTTAAATCAGGTAAATAAGAAAAACATAATTAAAATGAATTAATCATGTGTCAACATCTTGTTGGAAATCTTTCTTGTTTGTGGGATTTAATAAAAATTATATTAATAGTCTTACTCTTCCTAATTTGATGTACTTGTATCATTTCAGGAACTTCTGTGCTTTTTTTAAATAAAACCAGTGTGTGAGCACCAAATGAGTAGAATGGTGTGATAGGAAGCAAATTCTGAGATCATCTACAATTTTTTGCCCCCTCTTTCCCCTTCCCTTCCTCCTCACACATATGATCGATTTGTCTTGGCTGTGGTCTTCGTTGGTCTGAGAGCCAGTGTCCATGTCAAGCTGTGGTGTAACAATCTACTGATCACCTCAGTTGTCATTGTGACAGTTCTTGCTTTGCTAGCTTTACATTACTTCTGGAGTGTCAGGCCCCCCTCACCCCCTATCAGATAGTAGTTTAGTTCAATAATGAAATCACTATACAGCAATGCAATGAATGAGCTACTGTAATAGGGACATAGTGTTTGAGTGAAGGAAACCAGATCGAAGTTTCTACACTGTGTGATTCCATTGAGATGATGAGTAAAAGCAGGTTCAGCTAATGTGCATTGATAGACGTCAGAACAGTGGTTACTTCTGAGTGCCAGGTGGATAATGGACTAGGATTGTATAGGAGGCAAACATCTGGGTGCTGAACATTGTCTGTGTCTTGGCAGGGGTGTTAGTTGCCTGGGTGCGTACATATGGACAAACTCAGCTATGCACTTAAGATTTATCTACTTTATTGCATACGTTAGACTTCAGTGACACAATGTATAAAACTAATCACACATTTGATCCTGAGATGCATTCTTTTTTTTTTTTTAAGATTTTATTGATTTATTTGAGAGAGAGACTGAGATAGAGAGAGCATGAGAGGGAGGAGGGTCAGAGGGAGAAGCAGACTCCCCGCCGAGCAGGGAGCCCGATGCGGGACTCGATCCCGGGACTCCAGGATCATGACCTGAGCCGAAGGCTGTCGCTTAACCAACTGAGCCACCCAGGCGCCCCTTTTTAGTACTTTCTTAAGTGCATCACCTTGTGGCCTGAAACAGCCGTTGGGGCAATAGCAACCATTTGCCCTTGGGTGCAGAGAGGAGGAAGAGGGAAAAGAGCAAGGTGCCAGCTAGCCATACTTTTTAAAATTTAATTTAATTTAATTTTTTAAAAGATTTTATTTATTTATTTGCGAGAGAGAGAATGAGAGAGAGCATGAGAGGGGGGAGGGTCAGAGGGAGAAGCAGACTCCCCGCCGAGCAGGGAGCCCGATGCGGGACCCGATCCCAGGACTCCAGGATCATGACCTGAGCCGAAGGCAGTCGCTTAACCGACTGAGCCACCCAGGCGCGCCCTGAGATGCATTCTTGTGAATGTATAGAAGACTTTACTTTTTAAGCAAGAGAAGTTCTCTGAATTGTGAATAGAGTATTATTTTATATAATTAGTAATGTTAGCAGAGACTCTCCATCAAACTTCCCATATGTTTCCTCATTTCCCATTCCCATGTTATATACCGCCTCTAGGAATGTTCGGCGTTGGCTGTCCTGTGGCTCCCAAGCAGGACTGTGCCAAGATTTAACCCCAGATTGAATTAACTCCAAGTCCATGGGAGGAGTTATTGAAATTGTGACTGTGGTAGAAAGCAATTTGCAATTGGAATAAATTATTAGCTTTGATTGTTGTCTTTTCTAGTCTTTCTAGAATATTCCCCCCTGCAGCTAACATAAGTACCAGGCTCCGATATTAAACGTTAGCTTTGTGAAGGAGGAATATATGTGTTGCAGGAATCAAAGGTAGCTCACCCAAACTCGGGGCCATTGTTGTTTAAGTTTGTTTTGGCCCGAGGATTCAATCTGTCATTCACATGAAAGGGAGAGTATAAATTGTGTAAATTTAAAAATTAAAAAGAAAAAAAAAACTCAATGAGATAGAAATAAAATCACTTGTAAATAATGAAGAGGTGAAGTTTTTCTCTTTACTTGAGTCGTGACCACTTTTTACCTTCATGTAGGTTTCTTGAATGCTCCAGTTTATGCCAAATCTTTGAGTGATGATTACTTTGTCAATTCTTTCCCTTTAACAAAGGTGCGGATTTTTGCACAGTGTTTAATCTGCATTATTTGTGCTCTCCGGGATGTTTGATATACCTAGATAATGCAACAAAGTAGTGCAACTTCACTTTCAGAGTCGCTTTGTCTTTACACCTAGAATGTCAGAATCAATTCAATGGGACTGGGTCCTTAGCAATCACATTTGGGACTATCTGACTTCAGAAATGACTGGAAATAGGTGTTCCCACGAGTTCAGTAGTTTGTTCTGGGCTATATTGCTCAGTGATGAGGAAGGGAAGTCTCAGATGAATTACTTATGATGTTTCTCACAGGTTATGTGAACTTTCAGGGGATTTCTAGGGTCTTTCTTTCGAAAATCGTCTCCTGTTTGCTTTCCTCTGATACATATCTGATAACATTGTAAGGGCTCAAGACGTCCTTTAAAATGTAATCAAGAAAAGAAAAAAAAGTAAAATGTAATCAAGAGCATGTTGATGGAAATCGTCTGTTAAATTCATTCCCCCTTTTGTCTCACAGAGTTCACTGTGGATCAGTACTCTGAGGTTTCTAGAACAGCATGGAAAAATTGGTACTTGACAGAGTCCGTCGAATTCCCTTATCTTAGAGAGTGAGACCATTTGAAACTCAGAATCATAAACTTCTCATAGACTGCTTCTTTAGAGAAATGTTTTGAATTCTTTTAATAAGCAAAATTCTTTAAAGAGAATGATAATCTTTACTATGCCTTCACTGGTTAACACCCCTCCTCCCGCCCTTATTTACATGATTAAAACGAGGAAGAGGAGAGCAGAATAATACCAATCAGACTATTGACATTTAGAGTCTTAACTTTGTCATGAAGGAGAGAGAGAGCTTCTCCAGGGGCGACGTTTTGAACAGAAGTTATTGCTACCTACAGGCATGCATGAATAATGAATCCCCAGCATGGTGCCCTCCCTTGGAGAACTCACTGAGCTTCTGTGATGGCTGCAAGCAAATTAGGCAAGCTGCATTTCTGGTTATCCTCTAGATTTGCCTCTGCTTCCTGTTCCTCTGGTCTCAATGCTCTGCGCTCATCCCATCATGGCATCTGAGAGCCAGAGGAGCTGGTAGAAAGCAGCCCTTTTCTGGCCATCATTTTGGAAAGCAGGAAGCAACAGTACCATGAAGTCACTTACTAGAGGCCAGAGAGTTGGCTCAGGAGCCAGGTTCCGGGACTCCTGCCCCGGGGCTCTGACCTCCCTACCACAGGCTAAAAATCTGCTGTTAGAGCCACCTGAGGCATGGAGAGCATCTGAGTAGAGTAGGACCACAGGGCCCCACCTGTGAGAGGACTGCACCCTGAGGCTCGGTGCTTACTGAGTACTTCCTTCTACCTCCGTATCAGCCCAGCGGAATTGCAGGCCTCTGCTAAGTAGGGTCTTACTGGATTCTTAGACCACCTTGTCCAGTACAGCTTTCTGCAGTGGTAAAAATCTATGATCATTGGCCAATCAGTGCTTGAAATCAAGAGTTACAGAATGGAGGAACTACATTTTCTATTTAATTTCATTTTAATTAATCTAAAAATAAGGAGCCACGTGTGCCTATGAACTGCGATCTTGGGCACAAACTCTTTTTCCTTGTCTGTTTATCATTTTCCAAATGAGATCAAAGTGACTTCATTACTTTCCTTTTCCTTCCCATATCCTGGAGATAAAAGCATGCCTTTTATTTTATTTTATTTTATTTTATTTTATTTTATTTTATTTTATTTTATTTATCTTATTTTATTTTTAAAGATTTTATTTACTTATTAGAGAGAGAGAGAGAATTGCAAGCAGACTCTCCACTGAGTGCAGAGCCCCACGAGGGGCTTGATCTGATGACCCCGAGATCATGACTTGAGCAGAAATCGAGTTGGACGTCTAACCAGTTGAGCCACCCAGCGCCCCACAAAGCATGCCATTTATTTTAAAACATGTCTAGAATCATTAAAACATCACTTTCCATATATCCATTTTTGAAGGTAAGAAATTGAAAAGTTGATAGAGAAGATGTGAACTGTTTACGTCAGTGGTCTGGAGGACAGAGACTGTAAATTCAATTTTTAAGCTTTGGAACTTTCTTATCTGTGTCTTATTTGTCTATCATTCTTGCCTCAATTTCCCTAGTTCTTAAGAAATAAAGGACGACTTGTAGAATTACCAGATTTATCAAATAATAATAGGCGATGGTTTGCATGTTTATCTGAGATTCAAATTTAATTGGGTATTTTGTATTTTCCTGGTAAACTTATTATCGTGCATTTTTATTTATTTATTTTTTAAAGACTTTTATTTATTTGACAGAGAGAGACACAGAGAGAGAGGGAACACAAGCAGTGGGAGTGGGAGAGGGAGAAGCAGGCTTCTCGCGGAGCAGGGAACCCGATGGAGGGCTCCATCCCAAGACCCTGGGATCATGACCTGAGCCAAAGGCAGATGCTTAACGACTGAGCCACCCAGGCGCCCCTTATCGTGCATTTTTAAAGCATTTATTCTGTGTTTTTATTTCTTGCTGTTTCTTCGAGGAGAAAGAAAAAAACTGGAAAAAATTCTTAGGTAAATTTCCATTATCTTTTTTTTTTCCTTCATTCATAATTCCTTAATAGAGGGCCTCCTGCATGGCTCAGTAAGCTTCTGACTCTTGGTTTCTGCTTAGGTCCTGATCTCTTGGGTCCTCAGATGGAGCCCTGCCTCAGGCTCCTGCGCTCAGCGGGGAGTCGGGGGAAGATTCTTTACCTCTGCCCCTCCCTCTACTCCTTGGCTAGGTCTCTCTCTCTCTCTCTCAAATAAATGAATGAATCTTTAAAAAAATTTAAAAAATGAATAACTCCCTAATAGGATTTTCTTATGTACAGAGGTAATTTTTTTAAAAAGACACATGATTAAAAAAAAAGACACATGATTAATCTAAATTAAGATTGGCTTGACCTATCTTACCCTCTTGTCTGTAAGAGAATTAAATTCGTATTGAACTGAAGTGTGAATTCTAAAGAGTCATTATATGTCATTAATGTTCATTCTAAATTGTTTATGTGTTTACAGGCCCCAGTTTGAAGATAGCCAAACTATTGATCACTTCTTCTTTTTTAAAGTAAGAGCATTTTTTGTTTCGTTGCTGTTTTCCAACCAATATACCGAACTTTTCATAAAAATTACTGAAGATTACATTGCTTTTTGAGTAATGTCTGTCTCCAGGAAGGTTGAGAATTTGCACATAATTTTTCTCAAGTAATCCAGTTGACAAGATAGCATTTTCACCCCTGAGGGAGTAGAAGATAATAAAATATTTTAGTACAGATCTACCAGACACATTTTGAAAAATCAGAGCTTTTAAAGAAAATCTTAGCTGCTTGACAACTTATGAAATATAGGCATCTGTGTCCATTGTGTAAACTTTATGTGAAATCACTTTCTGTGTGTGAACAGGCGATATTGTTGACATCCATATAGAAATGTCATGACTTATTCATTTTGCCACCATTGAGTGATGGTTGTCAAAACTAAAAGAAAAACCATTGAAGGAGGACAGAATCACGGCGGATTCCTAGAACTTAATGTTGAGAAAGTACCATATGTCTCCATGCTGAAGCTGAGAGATGGTGGAATTAGAGGATTTTAAAATAAGTATCTAGGATGGTGAAATAGTATCGTAGCTCCTTTTTAAGGCGAAGTGACAAATGGAATTTGTTTTTACCTCTACCCTGTTACGCGTTTCCTCTTTCTTGAACTTGTCGATTCTCATTTAGGTATTCTTTTAATTGCATTTCTTTTTCTCTCATTCTTTCTTTCTTTTTTTTTTTTTTAAATTTTAGAGAGCTAGAGAATGGGCAAATGCATTGTGGTGGGAGTGGCACAGGGAAAAATTCTCAAGTGGACTCCCAGATGAATGTGAAGATCCTTGCAGGGCTCCATCTCTGGACCCATGAGATCATGACCAGAGCTGAAATCAAGAGTCTGACGCTTAACCAACTGAGCCACCCAGGCGCCCCTGTAGTTGCATTTTATTTTATTATCTTTTTAAGATTTTATTTATTTATTTGACAGAGAGACAGACAGCGAGAGAGGGAACACAAGCAAGGGGAATGGGAGAGGGAGAAGCAGGCTTCCCATGGAGCAGGGAGCCTGATGCGGGGCTCGATCCCAGGACCCTGGGATCAAGACCTGAGCCGAAATCAAGAGTCTGACGCTTAACCGACTGAGCCACCCAGGCTCCCCTGTAGTTGCATCTTAAAATAAAAATTATACTTGCTCATAAATGGTTTCAAATGGTATCACTTGTTCCTGGGCCACCAACTAAAGAATTCTTCTGTGGACAAACAATGGGAGTCAGTGGTTATATTCTCTCTCTCTCTCTTCCTTCATTCCTACAGCCCTTCCTTCCTTCTTCCTCTCCTTTCTTTTCTAGTTTCATCCTAACTTTGCTTTGGTAGGGAAAAAGTCATTTGTTGTGTTGCTAACACATAACATGGAACAGCCGTGGAAGCTTGTAGTAGATTCTTGTTTTAATCCCCATGTTTGGATTTATTTGTGTTCTGACTCAGAATGCTGATCCATGGAATATATACATTGCAGAATACTTCTTTATGAAGATTTTGGTGGAATGTTGCACCCAGGATTTGCATTAGTTTTGCACACAATGTGGTGCAGATGAATGCAATTTTCGGGCATGTCCTGTGCTTCCAGCACATCATTGGAGGGCAATTCCTGGATTCAGAGAAGCCTGGATCCAGTTTGTCACATTTGAAGCATGAAATTCCCTACTTATCTGGCCGTGTTGACAAGTTTAACTCACAGACATCTATTGGTGTAGGTGTTGGGCATTGACCAATAGCAGTTAGAGCCCCATACTGTTCCTGTGAGGCACAATGCAGACTTAGTTAAGCTCTGTTGACAGGCATACCAGTTGATTAATTAGTTCCTCGTGACTTCCTGGAAAACTGGGTGATTGTGAAATGGAAGTTAATTAGGCCTACACATACACCTTTTCTTAGGGCCGGCTTAACTTGGAGAATTAAAAGGAGTTCCTTTGAGGGTATAAAAGCCATAAAATTGGCCCCTCTCTTATTTGGGTTTCTTCCCACAAAGATTATGATATGCACTATATTTTAATTTACAAACTAACAAGTTTTCACAAAAGTAACTTACAAATTTGTTTCTAGTTCCTCATCTAATTAAGGATGGATTTATTAAATCTTTAAATTTTTATAATGGATGTTATTAATAGGTGGTTCATTCACATTACCTGGAACATATCCAAGTTACATCTATCTACTGTATTTTCCCTTGAAACCTTATTTGGGGCTCTGGAGCCCTTTCTTTAACTTGGCTGTCGTTTTGAGTGTATATTTCCTGAATGTCTATATACAACTTAATAGTGCTTTCAACTGGGCTGAGTGATTACTGTGTTTTTCAAACAACATGTAACCTTACAGATTAGAGAAAGGTGAAGAATTTCAGAGCTCCCTGAAGGTAAGCAATTTTTCAGTTTTAGTTTATACCACTTTTTTTTGTGATTTTCATCTATTAGAATATATTCAATTTTAGTCTCATAGTATGACATTCTTTTTATAAAAAAAAAGATTTTGTTTGTTTATTCGATAGAGAAAGAGAGAGAGAGCACAAGCAGGGGAGAGGGGTAGAAGGAGAGGGAGAAACAGGCTCCCCGTGGAGCAGGGAGCTGGACTCTGGGCTCAATCCCAGGACCATGAGATCATGACCTGAGCAGAAGGCAGATGCTTAACAGACTGAGCCACCCAGGCGCCCCCATAGGTGATATCCTACCATGTAAGCAACACAAATGAATGCAAGCTTTTTGGATGGGTTCATGGGATATAATTCAGGGTAATATGGGTGGCTGTGACACTCATAATCCAGTCCTAAAACAATAGAAATCCCGGTCTCAACAAATACAACAAAGCCCAATCAGTGGCAGGGCATGTTGGGGGGTAAATCTTCTCCTGCATTCATTCAGTCACCAAGGCTCGGGGAAGCTTTGCCGTCTTCCAAACCTGGCGTTTCTGGGGTTTCCTTGGGCCGTAATCGTCAACAGACAAATGTGGAAAGAGAAAGCATGGAGACTTGCACATTTCAATGAGCAGGTGTGGAAGGTGCAGACCTGATTTTACCCACATTCCACTGCCCTGTGTGTGGTCCCAGCTCTTCTGTAGAAATAAGGGAGGCCGGAAACTGTAGTCCCTGGATGACCAGCTAGATCTATCCCAGCAATCTCTGCAGTGTGGAAGGGCCATGGAGGCTTGGTAGACAGCTAGCCATGTTTCACATAAATGGTTTTTAAAAACCCTATTTATGGTAGTAAAAACTGGCACGTGATTTTCACTGACGTCTTGCTATTAACTTCCTAATGCTTCATGTTTCTTGTTTAGTCACATGATCTTTACTATTTACATGTCTTCTTAGGAAACTGCTGTTAGATTGTAGTTGAATGCAGACATTCATGGCTGGTGGACTGAGGAACCTTATAAAATATAAATGCTTACTATTATCCTTCAAGAAAATTGGTGCTCATTAAAGAAGTCACAACAACAGAAATGCAGAGAAAGGTGGAGTGAGGAGAACATTAATCTATAAGCCCCATTGTTCAAGCACAATCACTGGTATGAGTCTTTGGTACATTTCTTGCCTTGAATCTATCTTGGTTTGGAGATTTTTTTAGAAAACTTTATTCACCCTGAAACCGTAATTACAATTTCGTGTTTTGCGTGCGTGTGTCTGTGTTTGCAGGTGTCTCTCTTCATGCTACTTTATAAAGGGTTTCCATACTTCTACTCCTAAAATTGACTTGTAAGAGTTGTTTTGTTTTTTTTTTGTACCCACTTCCTTACCAACATTGTGTTTTTCATCTTTATTAATTTAAGAAAATCGTCTCATTGTAATCCATTTTTCTTTTACTAGCTATCTAAACATTTGGTGATTTTCCGTTTTTGTTTTTTCTTTTAAGATTTTATTCATTTATTTTAGAGAGAGAGAGAGCTCGCAAGCATGAGCAGGGGGAGGGGCAAAGGGAGGGAGAAGCAGGCTCCCCCCCGAGCAGGGAGCCTGATGCGGGGCTCGATCCCAGAACCCAGAGATCATGTCCTGAACTGAAAGCAGTCGCCTAACCAACTGAGCCACCCCAGGCACCCCCCTTTTTTTTGCTTCTTAAGTCATTTTCAGTGTGTCTTGTGAGGATGCTCATAAATTGCACAAGAGTTATTTCCCAGGAGGTGAGGAGCCCAGCACAACGCTGGCTGTGCTGAGTTCTGGGGCATGTATGCATGAAATAGCTCAAGCAGGACTGCCCTATGAAGTACTGCCCTGACCCCCCAACCTTGATTTTCAGAGAAAATGATTGTCTCTTCGTCCCTCACTCTCACACAACCAAACTCACCATCCTCAAGAAAGAGCAGAATCTGAGTGAGTGTTCTAGGACCCCAGACTTGTGTAACAG
This sequence comes from Mirounga angustirostris, assembly GCF_029215605.1. NCBI lineage: Eukaryota > Metazoa > Chordata > Mammalia > Carnivora > Phocidae > Mirounga > Mirounga angustirostris. The sequence continues at coordinate 9,107,779 of NW_026991719.1, forward strand.
CTCTCTAACCTGAATCCGCAGGAGTGAAGGATTTTCAGTGTTTTCCAGAATCTTTTTATTCCAAAACCCCCACAAATTTATAAACAAAATTACATCTCTCAGAAGTAGCATTCTGTGTGTGACATATATTTTGGGAAACACACGCTGTGTGATAACCATGACAGAAGTATATAGTTGAATTGATTTCAAATTACAATAGAAGAATAGATTTCAGTCTTTCAAGCCATACAATTTTGGGAAGTGGATCAAGAAGTCATTCTTTTTATTGTAACCAAGGATATGAAATAGAACATGTCTCAGTAAGGTAGGTGATAGTTTTGGTTTCTTTCTTTTTTTTAAAGATTTTATTTATTTATTTGAGACAGAGAGAATGAGAGACAGAGAGCACGAGAGGGAAGAGGGTCAGAGGGAGAAGCAGACCCCCTGCTGAGCAGGGAGCCCGATGCGGGACTTGATCCAGGGACTCCAGGATCATGACCTGAGCCGAAGGCAGTCACTTAACCCACTGAGCCACCCAGGCGCCCGATAGTTTTGGTTTCTTAAATACCTACGTTTTCTGGTCATGTTTGTTAGGCCATGCCTTTGGCGGCCATAGGCAAAGACAGGAGATTGGGGACCTCAGCCTCTCTTCTGTCTTCTTCTCTAGCCCTTGTTGGCTCCATGGTCATTTTGCAGTGTTCTTCTTGTGAGATCTGGGGTAATGTGGATGTTTCTAGAAAAGTGCAACGTGCTGTATAAACAATTGGCTGGAAGTCCAGTTGCTATTCATATAATAGTACATCATGTAATGAGAAATGTGAACTCCTTGCAGGATGGGATTTTGTCTGTTTTCTGTGTGGAATCACCAGCACGTAGATTAACACCAAGCTCAAGAGCTATTTGGTGAATGAATGAACCTGTTTGTCTGTTTTGGTTTACGTTACTGTTTGCTCCTTCGAAGAAGAGCACAGCCTGAGACTAAGGCCCCTAGAGGCATCCTCAGCTCTCCAGTCTCTGCTGGTCCTTTCTCACTAGACGTTAGATGGTGTTGGGTATGACGTCCTTGTTTTAATCCCTTTGGAAAACTCTTCCATTCTTTTTTTTAAAGGTTTTATTTATTTATTTGACAGAGACACAGCAAGAGAGGGAATACAAGCAGGGGGAGTAGGAGAGGGAGAAGCAGGCTTCCCGCTGAGCAGGGAGCCTGCTGTGGGACTTGATCCCAGGACCCTGGGATTATGACCTGAGCCGAAGGCAGACACTTACCAACTGAGCCACCCAGGCGCCCCAACTCTTCTATTCTTAATTAATGTACCAACTGGATACAATTTGGTATATGACGTTTAACTGGCGGTTCTCGATATTTACCCCTGAGAGAAGTTACCTTCTAAGTGTACCTCTGTCATGGCTTAGTAACCAAAAAGATGGAATGAATATGGGATTTTTCTGATTTTCTTGTGGGCTGAAATTAATGTAGAACATATTCTCAAATTCGTGGCAGTTTTTACAAAGAGTCTTGTAAATATATAATGCTGTATGAAAGGTGCTGCTTAAGGAATTCCATGAGAAGTAAGGGTGAAGGGTGTACCTGGCTATGGGGATTAGCAGCCGTGATTGTGATTTGCTTCTATATACGGTGTGGCTCTAAGTCTTTGGCTGGGAGATTCACATGTTATAGTAAAAACTTCATTTATATTTTGTTCTTTTTGTTCTTCCTGGCTGTACAATATTATCCCTCTCTCCAAAGTTCGTTTGGAGGATGTGGTGAACATGACCGTTATGGGGCTGTAATGTCATGTTAGTCAATCCTAAATTATGATCCCCATTTTATTTAACGGTTTTATTTATTTACTGAGAGAGAGCACATGGGAAGAGGCAGAGGAAGAGAGGGAGAGAAAATCCCAAGCAGATTCTGTGCTGAGCATGGAGCCCGAAGTAGGGCTGGATCCCAGGGCCCCAAGATCATGATCTGAGCTGAAATCAAGAGTCAGATGCCTAACCAACTGAGCCACCCAGGCGCACCTGATCTCCGTTTTTGTTAAGGTGAGAGGAGATCCACTTACTGTTACAGTGTGGACGCTGAAGTTTTGTCCCAAATATTTATGCTATAGCAGTTCACTTTAGTTTTTATTTGTTCTGGAACTAACCTTTTGTGGGTATTTCTTAGGTATAATAATTTTGGCTCATATTGGTTTCTTAAATCTTCATCTGAAAGGTATTTTTTGGCAAAATAGTCTTAGAAGGAAATTAGTACTGCTATTTGCTCATGCTTCTAATTCCTTACATGGGGAATTTGACAGAGGCCTACTGCCCAGAGTACATTTATTAATAAACCCCTTTTCTTGAGAGACCTGTGTAGCAGTGTTCTGCCCCCATATTGAGGTGAAATTAAGTCCATGTAAAATAATTAGTAACATTAACCTTCCATGAGATTTTTAGAAAGTATGTTTAACCGTCTGCTTCTTCATATTTGTCATATTTAATTCACCGTGATGGCTTTTTGATTAGAAGATGGGCAAGCATCGTATCCTTTTGGGAAATCTGCTGAAAGCAGAGAGAAGACACCAACTGACAGAGTGCAAAGCATAAAATAATTGGAGGAGTATTAGTTCTAATGGTCCCTACCTTGGATGTCACTACACGTTTGAGTGGAGCAAGCTCTATGACCTGTGTGGATCAAGTTCATTTGGTGTAAAGGAAAGTGACATTAATCATCGTAATTTCACAACTATAAAGTGTGATTTTGTGAGCATTACTTCCTGCATTTTCTACTCTTATCCTGGTATTATTAGTGTCCTTTTTTACCTAGGATGGATGCCAAACCACCACTTGAATTTATATGACTTTTACACCTTTTCAGTTCGATTTCCAGTTCGGTTTGCAAATAAGTTGTGGCCAAATGTCACGATTACCGAAGAGTTTCATCCTTTTGAAGTAGAATTTGTTTTATTACTCTTTATGTTTTGATAGTTTAAGGGCATGAAAGATTTTGTGATAACCTTCATGTTAAGAGAACATTTGAAAATTATGTTATAACCTAGAATAAAAGGACACAGAATCCTGAAACTAAAAATCTCCTAATTCCCATTTTAGTAAGTCTCATAGAAAGGATTAATTCTCATATTTTGTTAGAAGAACATAATTAAATTGCATCGCCCTCAGCTTAAGCTAGATCTTCACGGAAGAAAATCTGTCTTTAACAGGAAATCTAATGTTCACATTACATGTTCATTTAATTTTTTAATAGAAATACGGACAACTTAAACATAATTGAAATCAATTTATTGGTTGAACTTACAACCTTCAATATTGGTCAGTCTTGAACAGCAAATTAATTTCATCCGTTCTCTCTCTTTTCCCTCTCTCATTTTTTGCCTCTCTGGAAAATATTATTCTCCATCTGTACAAATAGAAACATTCATAGGGATGTTGGCCTATTTCAGCAGCTCATGGCAGGCTGAGTGAGGACATTCTGGGGACACTTGCTTCTAAGAGTTTTTGGCTTTTGTTAATCCTCATTTCAGGTCTTTCTTGTGTTCCAGATTTTCCTTGTTATTCTTAACCCCCAACACTCTCCCTGTCTTTGAGAGGACCAAATGTGCCAGAGATAAATGTGGAAATAAGTAAAGAGGAGTAAATATCTAACATAAGTTGGATGTGTTAGTTAAATTGGCACAGATGATAATCACAGAATACTGGTTTTATACAGTTAATTGGCCCTTAGAAATATTATCACATGGATATTTCTTAGATATAATAAGGATTTATGTGATACCGTAGAAACAGAAATCTGAAAAAGATTTCTCAGAAAAAGAAATCTGAAGGCTCCTATTTCCAATAGTTACAGATTCATTCATTCCACAAATAGTTTATTCGCAATTAGTGCAAAGTGTCGCTAATTTATTCATGTACAAAGTAATGTCCTTGGTGCCCTGGGAGATCAAAGATAGTCAGAGCCGTTGTCCTCTTGTGCAGAGAAGGTGAAGAACAAGTGCCGAGGTGAGCACAGGTGCAGTTTTTTTCCAGAAAGTCAAGTCACGCTTTGGGTAGGCATGCTCCTAGAGGATGAGAATGAGGCCATCTTGGGCCATTATGGGTTGGTGGCCATGACTGCTTGCATGCTTGGAGGTGAAACCCATGGCACCTTGGCCTGTCTTGGGGAAGTGACAGCTTTTAGATTCCCAAGGTTGTTGAGAGGAAGAAGAGGCAAAGGTAAAGGAAGATGAGGACCCCAGTTCTTCTAAATACAACCGGTATTTTGACATTGCCATGCCTACCTTTGGCAAGATGGACCCCAATACTATCTCTCAAATCCTTTGTAATCCTGGCTTTCTCTATCAAAGCCGATTAGTACTCTCCAGTCCCTATTGCTCCCCATTCTATGAAAGTAGAGTAGTCAGGAACAGTATTCTGTTTGAAATTGGCTTCTCGGATTACATGTGACTCATGAGATCTGAGAGAAGAAATGTTCCAGAAAGAGGGAAGAAAAATCCAATGACTTTGAGTCAGAATAAAGCTTTGGGTGTTCCAGAAAGAAAGCAAACTGCTTGTAAGATTAAGAGAATTTCCCTGTCTCAGTAAATTTCATCATTACGGACACTCCAGTGAAATGTCACAGTGATCCCTGCTTCCTCTGTCCCCCTCACTAATTTCCCCACACCCCATGTGTTGACTAGATTCTGGAATTTGCCCCTTTTGTTTGATCCCTACAATTTTTCATGAAGTCTGCCTTCAGAATTCACCTGGGTCACTTCACCTGCTTCTTTGTCGCCCTTCATGCTTCATCTCTTCCCCCTTTACTAATCATTTTTTATGGAACAGCCAGAAAGTTCTTTCAGGAACACAGCTCCGATCCTATCATGCCCCTGCTCTTAATTCACTAGTGACTTCCCACTGCACCAAAAATTGGCTCTCAAATCTTCTTCAAGTCCCACATGGTTGTACTAAGCTGGCCCCTGCCTACCTTTCCTTCCTTCTTGGGGATCACGCTCCCCACTCCCCCACCCCTCTTTGCACTGCTTGTACTTGCTATTCTTTGTTTTGTAACCCACAGACTTTATTCCTATCACAGAGTCCTATATCCTGTGTCTCCTCTTAGAATGTTTATTTCCTCAGATCTTCATACTCCAGTCTCCTGAGAAAATGCCAGAGTGTCCTGACCACTCCATCTGATGTAGTTCCCCACTTTCTACTCTTTTAACTTTATCCCATGTCCTTAGCTTTGGTTTCTAGATGGCTTTTAGGATCTTAGACGTTTGCATTTGTTGGTTTGCTTATTTATCACCCCACTCAGTGTCCCCTCCTCTCCTCCTAAGGGTGGAATATCCCTGTGAGCCATGCATATGATGTGAATCACTGTCTCTCCGGCATCTAAAACAGGACCTGAGCACTTAGGAAATTCATGTTGACTACAGGAGTGACACAGGTGTCCCTGTAACCCACCAGCAGCGCATGTGCACGATGGTGTCCTGATGCATGGATGCCGTCTGCTCCTTCCTGGCTCTTCTTCAGCCTTCATCTCTGGGAGACTCAATCTCCCTCCTCTTCCTGTGGTGATACGTCTTCTTCTCTTCAGTGAGTGCATGATGTTGGCCCATTTTTTGAGTGTGTGGGTATGCTGAGTTTGATGCCGGTGCATCAGGATGCTCTCACCAGTCTGACCTGCTATTTGTGTTGTGGATGTGGCCAGGTGTCACCTTTTTTAGATCTTTAATTAAGAACATTTTGAACATAGAAATACACCATAGCATTCTGCCACCTACATAGATTCACACTGCCTTCAGATCATGCCATGACCAGTTTGTATTCAACTTTTCTCACTTGTCCCCCAAATATGTGTGTAAACTCAGATCCAACAATGGCCCACATTTCTAGGTTCTCATTAATGTAGACTAACAGCCTGGCTTTTGTTTAATCGCCGTGATTGAAGAAGTCCTGTCCTGTGGCATATCTCACTTCACATTCTGTATAATTGCTTTGTTGTAATTTTGTTTAACGTTTCCTTTTATATCTATAATTTCTGTTATGGGAAATTACAAGTAAAGGTCTGAGTGAAGTTCAAAGAAACTGTTGGGAAAGTTGCCATTAAGCATGTTGTTGGTTTTACATCTTACAGACATTCCATCTGGGCGAACACAATTTGTCTTTGTTCCATCATTGGGTGCTGGGGATTGAAGCTAGGTCATTCTTTTGTTCTCTGTTTCTTCTTAGAGTCAGCCAATAATCTGTGGGGTAAATAGACTTTTCTTCTTACGCTATTCCTCTGTTCGCTTCAATCGTTTAAGGCAGGGTTCAGAAGCTGTTTCAGTAATGGACCAGATTGAAAATAATTTCAATTTTGCCATCCAGAAAGTCCCTGTTTAACTCTGCTGTTATGCCATGAGTGTAGCTATAGATATGTAAACAAGTGAATGTGGGTATATTGCAATAAAACTTCATTTTCAATGGTAGGTGGCTCGTGGAATTGGCTTGCGTGTTCTTGTATGCTGCCTCCTTATTTAAATATAGGTGCTCAACCCAGGCCATTAATAACATTTGACGCATATTAAAAAATATTGATGTCAGTGCACCACACCCCCTCTCCCAGCACCCCCAAAGTAATTAAATTATCGTCTAAGCAGGTAGGGCCTTGGCATGAGTTTGATTGTGTTTTAAGGGTTTATTTCGTAGAGCAGTTTAAGGTTTACAGCAGAGTTAAGAGTATGGTCCAGAGATTTTCCGTATTATCTCCTGTCCCCACTAATACATAGCCTCTCTCATTAGCAGCATCCCCTGTCAGGGTGCTGTATTTGTTAGGATCAATGAACCTACATTGACCCATCATAATCATCCAATGTCCATAATTTAGATTGCATTATAGTTCACTCTTGGTGTTGTACATTCTGTGTGTTTGGACAAATGTATAATGACATGTATGCACCCTTCTAGTATTACATGGAATAGTTTCCCTGCCCCAGGAATCCTCTATGCTCCACATCTTCATCCCTCTCTCCCTGTAAGTCTTGTCCTCCTCTGATCATTTTACTGTCTCCATCGTTTTGCCTTTTCCAGTATGTCATACAGCATGTATCCTTCTCATGTTGGCTTCTTTGACTTATTAACATGCATTTGAGTTTCAGACATTTCTTTTCATGGCATTATAGCTCACTTCTTTTTTAACCTTTTTTTTTTTTAAGATTTTATTTATTTATTTGACAGAGAGGGAACACAAGCAGGGGGAGTGGGGGAGGGAGAAGCAGACTCCCCGCTGAGCAGGGAGCCTGATGCAGGGCTCAATCCCAGGCAGACACTTAACAACTGAGCCACCCAGGCGCCCCTATAGCTCACTTCTTTTTAACACTAAATACTGTTCTACTGTCTGGATGTAACACCCTTTATTTAACCCTTCACTACCCTTCACCACTTCATTTAACCCTTCACCTATCTTGGTTGCTTTCAAGTCCAAGCAATTATGAATAAAACTGCTATAGACATCTATGCTATAGTTTTTGTGTGAATTTAAGTTTTCAACTCCTTTTAATAAGTACCACATTGTACAAGTTTTGGATCATATGGTAAGAGGATGATGAACTTTGTAAGAAATTGCCAGGCTATCCCAACGTGTCTGTATTATTTTGTATTCCCACCAGTTATGAATGAGAGGTACTGTTGCTTCATTGTTATTTCAAAAAGCTCTCCATGTTAATTTCAGTGTGTAGATATTGTTGAAAACCCCTGGTTTAAAGGGCGTTATCCCCACTAGAGACAAGAAATACAAAGAGACAAGGTGAAATAGATGGGCATGTGAACAAGTAAGTCTAATAAAAGACCTACTTAAATAATTGTGAAAGAACAAGGGGTAGCCCGTCAAAAGAAGGAACGGGGCACCAGAAAAGTTTCTCTAGATTGTTCCATTGGAGCATCCTTGAATGCTGAATAGGTTTAGTTTTGTACAAATACAGTAGCCATCCCTTGTCAAATTTCTCAAAAGTCCTGTCTCCCTGGTTGATGTGACATCAGGAGTAGAATGAAGAATTAAGTCCCATTTCCAGTAGACTTTGTTCATTCACACATTGTCATTATCCTACTCTTCTGGAATTAATATATCAATGATAAAAAGCAAGTGAATATTTATATTTACTTCAATATCAGGGTTTTTTTTAAGGAATTGAAAATAAAAATCTGATACCTAAGAGACAATGGGGTAAGTTTTATGTGCTAGAGCCAAATTAATTCTCTTAATATTTCCCAGTGCCACTGCTTCTTTTATTTATGTTTGATTGGTGAGGATTTTCAGCAGTGATGAGATTAGTATACATACATAACAGGAAGTTGTAAGTAAAGTAAAAAAAAAAAAAGGGGGGGGGGTTGCCTGCAATTGTGTTGGTGGTTTTCAACGAGGAGAGTTTGACTCCTTAAGGGACATTTGGCTATGTGTGGAGACAAGTTTTTTTGGTTTTTGGTTTTTTTTTTTTTTTTTTGCTATGAGTGGTCCTGGTTGTGCTACTGGCATCTGCTGGGTATGGGCCAGAGATGCTGCTAAGCCTGGATCGATACACACAACAGCCCCACCACAAAGAACCTTCCATCCTACACGTCCGTAGAGCTGTGCCTGGGACGCACGGAGTATTCTAATGTATCCAGACATACCGCCTTTAGGGAGAATGTTTGTCTGGTATCTTAAGGAGTACTTAAAGAATCATCCCCATATGTCAAGTTTGTAATAATCTCTGAAGTCACAGGGATACCTTTTAACAAAGTCAAGGGCGGTGTCATTAATATATCTGGCTTTCGGAAAGTTTGCTTTTGGATGCTAGAAGGAAAAAATCGTGTTAGAGGAAGTCCTGCTCCTATAAAAAAGAATTCCTCATTATATGTCTTGACCATGGGGCAATTCAGCTCTTGCCAAAGCTGGCTTCCTTGTGTTCTCTCTCTAGCACCCTGTAATAATCCCTCCCACCCCCGCCCCCATCCCCTACACCTAGCTGCTAGGTAGGTTAGTCTGTGCCTTCAGAGAAGATATGCTGAAATCAGTCTTATTATATGGGGAGTCAATCTCTCAATTCTTCCTTTGGGGTCTCTAGGTATTTCCTTATCCCCATGTTTATTTATCAACTGTAACGCCATCTAATTGTGCGGCCTGATGCTCTGTGAACGTTCAGCCATTCGTTTGATTTAGAGTAAGTCCTTCTATTGCTGCCATTTGGTATATAGTAAAGTGTGGCTCAAGAGAGTAAAATATGGCTTGTGTTTTCGTTTCCTATGGGTGATGTAACAACAAATCACCACCAACTTTTTGGCTTAAAACAACACCAATTTATTATTCTACAGTCCTGGAGGTCAGAATTCCCATGTGGTCTTCCCTGAGCTAAAATGAAGATTTGCACTGGGCTGGTGCCTTCTTCAGGCTCTAGTGGAGAATCCGTTGTCTTGCCTTTTCCACATTCTAACGAATGCCCTTGTTCCTTCCTATGTTCCGGCCATCACTCTGGCTTCTGATTTCATCATCACATGTTCTCTCAATGCCTCTCCTGTCTTCCTCTTTCAGTTATCAGGGTCTTGTGATTAAATTAGACACACCTGGATTGTCTGGTATTCAGTAACTATCTCAAGATCCTAACCTTGATTACTGTAGCAAAGTCGTTTTTGCTATGTAATGTGACATATTTGTAAGCTATGAGATTAGGACGTGAATATCTTTGGGCACCATTATTCTGCCTATCTTAGCTTTAAGGTTACCAAATATGGTGTCTATTGGTCACATAGTTTATTTGTACTACACAGAGATAGGATCTGAATTCCCGTACTAAGCTCCCTAATCTTTTAGCTATGTGGATAAAGGAAAGTTACTTCAACTTGCCTCAGTTTCCCTGTCTCTAAATTGGCTTTCCAATATCTACATGCTAGGATTGTTGTTGCAGGCTATAACGGAAATAATGTACTCACAGTAGTATGTGTAACTCCTCGCACATAATAATTGTTCAATATACCTTAGCTGTGAAGAGGATTAAACAAAATACTTGACAGGTCAGCTGACTTTTCTGTAAAGAACCACATAGTAAATATTTTTGGCGTTGCAGATGAGACAGTTTCTGTCACAACTTTTCAACGCTTAAGATGCGCATACTATAAGTAGCTACAGAGAATATGTAAATGAGTTGATGTGGCTGCCTTCCAAAAAAACTTTATTTTTAAATGCAGTCAGCATAATGGATCTGGCATGTAGAGATCATAGTTGGCCAATCCCTACTCTAGAATAGCAGGACTCAACCCTAGCTACATATTGGTGTTTCCTGAAGAGCTTTTCAACAATGATAATGGCACCATCTGACATTTTCAGTTGTTTTCTAATGAAAAAATACAATTTCTCTTATTTTTCCACTCCTGATTTCAGATTAAGTGTCCATGGTTACTGCCTTGTCCATACTAAGTATTTAACACTACTTTGTTGAAAAGAATTGATCGTTCTTAGCCCCCACCTCAGCCAAATTGAATCAAAATCTCTGGGTGCAAGGCCTAGGGATTTGATTTTTGAAATGCTCTGCACAGGGTGATCATGGCAGCCTGAATGAAAAAGCTCCACGTCCCTGCTCCTGTTTCCCAGTCCACAAATAGGGCCTGTCCTATCCAGGGCACGAGATCCAGATCTACTGAATATGAGTGGGGAACATATTACATACCATTAGCACAATGCCCAGTCCACAATTAAGCCCAGTCAATCATCGTTGATCATTTTGGGTCCTTTGCTTGCCAACAATAAAATTCCAAACTGGCTAATTTTGTCCCAAAATTGGAAATTAGAAGCAAGATAGAGTGGACTCTCAAGGAACTCCAGGAAGATAAGTACCAGAAAGGATCAAAATTTGGTCAGCTTCCAGGTATCAGATGCTGTAGCAATCAGGAGGGATTTTCAAGGATTTTTTAGGTGGATGAACGACCTTTGCCACTTTTCAATGTTTTTTTTTTTTTTTTCTCGGAGACAGATTATACATTCCAAGGCTCTTTGAGAATGGGACACCTTGACCTCCAAGCCTAGTCCTCAGTGGGACTAATGGGGGATGTTTTTCATCAAGGCAAAAAATTAGGTGCATATTAGAAGGAGGAGATAGGAGACCATGCATTTCGCTCTCAATAGCTGGTTGTTGTGGCTGCTGTTCTTCTCATTGCAGACCTCCGAAATGCATGAAGGAGTACTCACTATGGTTAATGTAACAGTGGATGCTCATCGCGTTTCTCATCAGTGAACCCCCATTGAACAGTGATGAAAGTAGTATGTCACAATGCTTGTTCTCCAGTGGACTTCAATGTACCACCTTTATTTCTATGTAACTGTGGTTCAAAATGGAAAAGATTTTAAAACAAATTCACTGACAAAGAATCAGTTGTATGTTTTTCAATATCGCTAAGAGAATTATTCCATGCAAAAATTCCTGAATAGGGTGGGATTTCAGTGACTATTTTTGGCTGGAAAAAAAGGTCCTTATGTTCATTGGTGTTCACTAAACATTTCAACTCCTTTCCTTTTTAAGTGTAGAATAGTTTCACAGTCTATAAATGGCACCCCTTCTTTTCTCTTCTAAATTTTAGGAGAGTCGGGCTTTAAAATATCTTATGGAATCTTTATGTCAGTCCGCATTTGAACTTTTAATTGAAGCTGGAACTTTATTTAACGTGGGCATATCAGATTGAGTTAATGCCTTTTTTTTTTAAGATTTTATTTATTTATTTGACAGAGAGAGAGATAGCGAGAGCAGGAACACAAGCAGGGGGAGTGGGAGAGGGAGAAGCAGGCTTCCCGCTGAGCAGGGAGCCCGATGTGGGACTCGATCCCAGGACCCTGGGATCATGACCTGAGCCGAAGGCAGACGCTTAACGACTGAGCCACCCAGGCGCCCTGAGTTAATGCTTTTATCAGTTTCTGAACACATTATCATCTGTGATAATTAGACTTCTTCATGTGGTTAAAGAAGAAATCCTTCATTTTCCTTTTTCCCTAGGCCACCATGATTTACATACCCAGGTAATTATTCTACTGAGTTTAATGTAGATCTTTTTGTATGCCTTTATTTTTACAAATGAATGTTATTGTTTTGCATACACTCTTCAATTTGTGTAAAGTTTATTGAGTGTTAAATATCACTGTATTTTCTGAGCCTTGGGATTTTAAGATGTTTACACTTCTGTATACTTCTGCCTTGTATACTTCGACTCTTATTTTTTCTAAATGCCACATAATGTTTTGTGGTATGCAGACATCTTTTTTTTTGAGATAGAGTCACTCTACACTAGTAACTTATAGTTCCGCCTTTGCCCCTTTCATGATGGAGTCATAAAAGTGTAATGAAAGGAAAAGCTACTAGCTGTGAATAGCACTTAAAATGTCAATTTCAGGTCCCTCAAAACTAATCCTTCCCACAACCCATGAAAATGTTCTTGCTTTCAAGCCCATAGGAGAAAAATCTCTGAACCCTCCAGCTTTCCTAAATTCTGCCGAGGTTATAATTTTGTTGAGGCAGTTAAATGTTCCAAATACCATTTAAATATAAAGTTTTAAGTGGTTACCATTCCCTTCTAATGAGTTGTATTGGGCTCTTTTCATGTTACTGACACCAGGAAATGGTGTCTGAATTATCCTTTGTGTCTACCTGTCCCTTTTTTATTTTGCGATTTTAGTCTTAGAGTTTTTATCTTGTATCACCCTGAAATATATATTTAAAAAGAACATAGAATCAACATATATTGATTAAGATATTCGTAAAAGTTCTTGCCGTTCATCACCCCCTTTGAATGCCTGTTTGGGAATCACTGATGCCAACTCTTGTTCATCTGGTATTTTCCTTTGTGCCATCTATTGTATTTTGTAGCAAGCTCCACTATCGTGTGAGATTTTTTGTCCCCAAATTTCCAAAACCCACCCTACAAATTTTAACGTTGGGGTTTTTCTTATTTGGCATGAAAGAGGTAATCGTTTCGTAAGTATTTCGGTAGCACAGTATAACACAGCTTCATCTACTCATATGGTCCTGAATTCATTTGTTGTTTTGCCAGAAGTTGTGACAACGTGTTCACTTCTTCAACAGTGAATATTTGTTTTTCTAATATCGAATTCATGGCCTCTTGCACTGTTTCAGTGCCTTTTTATGTACCCGTAAATTTCAATTTCAATATTGAATCATAGTGTAGTCTTTTGGAAGACATTTTACGTGGCATTTAAACTTAACAGGAGTGGCATCAACACTAGACATAATTCCATATCAATAGCTATGAGTGCATCTTTCAAACATATGCAGGGCAAACCACACTGCTTGATCGCTCACAATTTAAAACACCATCAAGTGTAATTCTCATCCCATTTTTTTAAAATGTTAAAGTGTGGAAAATGTGCATCTTCTATAAGACTTGTCTGGAGGTAGGTACTAAAAATTCAATATGGTATCTCCATTGTCCATCAGTGAATGTAGGTCCTTGTCTTCTGCTGTTGCATTCTTACCACATGGCTTCCAATGTCAAGGTGACTGTAGGATGCATAATGACTTTGTTAGCTCCAGTCAGAAAGGAAAGTCTGAAAGGACAGAAAGCCAAGGATCTACCTCTCATTGGATATGTGTATCTTGAAAGGAGGTTGGCTAGGAAATACAGGGTTTTATCTGGGCAAGTTTGTCCTGTGGGAACAAATTGGGGTGTTGTTATTAGAGGAAACAATGGATGATGACAGCATTTTGAAAGGTGCACTCCTCATGCACCCTGATTGACAGCCCACTTCAGGCTACTTTTAATCAGAGGACAATTCCATGTGTAATGCCTGATGACAAATCTTAAGATTTCTTTTTTTTTTTTAAGATTTTTTATTTATGTATTTGGACAAAGAGAGACACAGCAAGAGACGGAACATAAGCAGGGGGTGTGGGAGAGGGAGAAGCAGGCTTCCCGCAGAGCAGGGAGCTCAATGTGGGGCTTGATCCCAGGACCCTGGGATCATGACCTGAGCCCAAGGCAGACGCTTAATGACTGAGCCACCCAGGCGCCCCCAAATCTTATGATTTCTTTCTCACCATAATATTCAATTTAAAATAAGCATATCTGTAATAATTGATATTTCATGTGGCTTAACCGCTTCTGCCTAATGAGGCTGCAAATCTGTCCTCTCCATCATAGTCACCTGTTTCACCCCACCTCCCACCTGGCTGCCCAGTGTCCAAATTCACTTATACGCAACAAATTTTCCATACGTGGATTTGATATCATCTGGTTTCAATGGCCTGGATTAGTGTTTGCTGCTTCCAGCTGATTTGGTGTTTGAGAGCCCCTGTTTGAGTCCATAAAGAATTTAGTCATCGCAGCAGCTTGCAAAGAGGAAATATTTAGCGTTTGTTTATGTCCTTTGTGAAAATTGAATCTATGCTGTGGTCGGCCTCAGTTCTGGGTCAGCCATTTCTATAGCTTTGAGAATGAAGAAAACCAGCTAGAACCTGTCGTGAGATTTTCAGGGTCATGCCTGAAAATGGAAGCAAAGGCAGAGGCCGTGGATTTGGGGAGTAAAGACTAAATGGTTCTTGGATGAGGACTTCGTGTATTGGGTTGGTGCTTGTTTGTACATCTTCTCATAGATTTATAAGTACACAAAAGCAACTAACACCCTGTTGTTCAGCATGAACCTCTGATTGAATGACAATCAACATAATGATCATTAAATGTTTTGGAATAGCTACTCTGCTGCAGGAATGAACTGGCTTCCTTGTAGCAGGACGTAGACATCAATACCTGGTAGCACTGTCCAATGCCTCCTTGCTAGCAATACTAATAATCCTGATAGTAATGGTAGGTAACATTATGGAACGCTCTCCATCTGCTCTATACTGTTCTGGGCACGTTATGTACAGTAATTCATCCAGCCCACTTATATCTCTTGCATCATACCATGTCAGTGCATACTAGAAGACTTCCAGCAGCCCATATCTGAATCTCCGTGGCTGAGGTATTTTCCTGGGACTGTTTTTGCTGCTTTACTTTTGTCCAGGAGTATTTCAGAAATGACTGACGAGAGTTGGTATATAAATACCCCAGTTCCCTTGCTCCTCAGAAGCGGTATTTCAGAGATGGGGGTTTTCCACCATGTCCAGAATTTCCTGCTAGGGTTAAGCTACAATGTCCCACTGTGGAGCTAGTAGGATGATACTTTGTTTATTGAGTGCTTTCCCTTCACATTATAGCTTCCCCTGCTTTGCAGTACAATCTTTGTCTGGGGGTCTACTTTGTGGGACACCCAAACTAAGATAAATACTATTATCAGCCCTGTTTATTAGATACTGGTATTTCATTAATTTTAGAAACCTGGAAATTGAAACAAAAGTAAAAGAAATGGGGGGGGCAATCTATCACTCATAATGAGTCTGGATTCATCCACTGCACTCTAGGTACCCAAAAGAAATGCTTCATCAGCTAAGCAAAGGAGTGTAGAAAATTTTTGTTGCACTGTAGACTCTGATCAGATAGAAAAGGAATTGCTTTGGGGTCTGTAGATTTAGTTATATTTCCAAAGCAAAAATGTGTGGTCCCATGTGAAGTGTGTGTTGTAGACTCTTGTATTTATGACTTGGTTCCTTGAACATTTTTTTGCCAGTCTTTAAATGGGCAAACTCTTATTTTTGAGAATCTGTTATTTCCACCAATCAACCTCCTTAGGGGGTTGATTTTTAAATCATTTTGGGGATGTTCAGCTCTCCCAACCAAAAACTCACCATAATTGTCATCAATCTAGAAGGTGATGTTTTTGTTTTTTATTTCCTTCCACTCTCTTAGTGTCTGGATGATAAATGTCTTTTAATTAAATCTTATAGGGCTATGGATTTACTGTTTGTAAGATGTGACTTTCACTGTTAAAATAACATTGGTCAGTATGACGATAAATAGGAGTTTTGGTGGTCTTATATGAGTATATTTTGGCTAAGTGAAAAGGAATTAAAAAGTTATTGCCACAAAGACTTCATGCAATAATACTTAGTGATAAGTTAATACATGTTGCTTCTACCTTCTATCTTAATATCCCCATTTGGTAATTCAAATAGGGCTTTCCTAATCCTACCCATATAAGACACCATAATTCATTAACCAATTCCTATCAGTGTAACTTTTAACTGCCCGATTTCAATTTTTGGATTGTCTAATTTATTTCAGATTATAGTTGAAAAGGTCTACTATTGATTTAGCATGAAGTTTTATTTTATTTGTTAAAGATGTATTGGAATTACTTAAAAAGCCTTTAATGTGTTGAAAAAGTTGTTTCGTAGCGTAGTTTCATTTTGTTTTGTTATTTGTTCCGTCTCAATTTAATCAATGCTAACATCTTCAAAATACTTTGTGTCAGCACGGAGAGCCATGGGATATAGTATTATATATTTCCCGGTCACAAAGTACTAGGAAATTCTGGAACCCGAGATTCTGCTTCCCTCAGGTATTGAAGCGCGGTAAATATAGGGAGGACATGAATGCTTTTTTTTTTTTTTAAAGATTTTATTTATTTATTTGACAGAAAGAGATACAGCGAAAGAGGGAACACAAGCAGGGGGAGCGGGAGAGGGAGAAGCAGGCTCCCCGCAGAGCAGGGAGCCCGATGCGGGGCTCCATCCCAGGACCCTGGGATTATGACCTGAGCCGAAGGCAGACGCTTAACGACTGAGCCACCCAGGCACCCCGACATGAATGCTTTTATCAAGTGGTGGAAGCTTAGAGAAGAGGGAGCCCAAAATTAGTGAAGGAGAAAGTCCAATACTGGGAGGACCTAACATTTATTAAGAAAGCATTCTGTTCATCGCCTTACCATGGTGCTTTAGTGTCTCTTCCTTTTATCTTAAACCAGAAAGCGAGTAAATTATTTTCCCATGTTGGTGATCATACCAGCGAGAACTTCGGGTTCTCCAACAACAGGTCTGTCTGACTCCACACTTCTTTTTCCATATTTCATTACCAGATGGTATTGAAAGCCTCCATGCTACATGGTAGATTTTTTTGGTTTTTGGACACATGGAAATTTGTAGACTTTTTGGGGGGGTCCCTTATATGACATTATGAGGGCAATTGCCTGAATTTCAGCGTATTTCTAGATACTTCATTTAGAGGGTGAACCTTATGAAGTTGAGGAGGATGTTGTGAGCCTGGGGAAGCATTATGAATGCATTTGTGGTCCCCAATGTTCTATGTAAGCCATTCTAAATGGCACATATGACCCTTGGTTTATCCATGTTCTATTTTGACAGCAGGATGCTGCTTGGATGGTGTGTCTACCATTGGAATCATTGGACACACCTGAAACTTGAGACTAAGCATGTCTAAATTACAAGTGTAGCCCCACCGAGCATCTTAGGTTGGCCAACGTTTCTTTGAAGAAATAATATTGTTGGACAATATGCGTGGCTTTCATAGAGATAGTTCTGAGCCTTGCAACCCTCACCTTCTTCACTTATTCTTTTCTCCCCAATTGAACATTCTCATCTCTTTCATCCTTGGTGTTATCGCAACAAGTCTTATTGATTTAGTGTATTTGGAGAAAACCTGATGAAAGGATTTTGTATCTGTATTCCTCTACTAATACCCCTTTCACCCCTATCAACTCAATTTTCTATTTAACCTGTTTTCATATGATATTTTCAGTTTATATTTTCACAAGAGGGTTTTTTTTCTTAAACTCCTCCTCAGCACACACTATGAATGCTGGAAGTGAGTCCAAAGGAGGGAGATGTATGGGTTCCTCTTGGGGAATAATTGGCTACCAGACAACAGTGATTGTAGACTTTCCCCTTAGGAATTCAGTGAAATGAAAGTTGCTGGGCTCTTCAAGAGCAGAATTCAGAAGTAGGTGAAATGTGACTTTAGGTTTTTCTATTTCCTTTCCTGTTTCTTTTTTTCACTACAATTAGAAGGGGGATATGATTGATTCCTCAGGCTCCTACCATTACTAAAATGTCCTGACTAGCCCCCAGTTGCCATTTATATGTTATGAATATATATATTGTTCGATATTTGAAATTAACTCTTTCCTGCAGCTAATTTTGTCTGTGGATGTATTTGAAGTCTTCATGGTTTGTTGCTCATGTAGCAAAACCTGCTGTTTACGAATGGTCATGATTGAGAGGAGAGCTGCTTATTATCTCCTGAAAATCTACCGGTCTTTCCCTTTGAAGTATGTTTTCTAACACTGTGGTTTACCTGTGATTGTGATCATTTCAAGGTCATAGTCCCTTAGCATTATTCACGGCAGTCCTCGGACACTGAGCTTCCAGGAAGTTTGCTGGTTTTTTAGAATTCTTCATAAACATATGAAGAAAATTACAGCCCTTTGGGTAACACATATAATGTTAAAGGGAAGGAACTAGTCCATCTTGTGTTAAATGCTGAAGTGCTGTTAGGAAATGCTAGTATTTGCTGAGCATCTATTGTTTATAAGTGTTTTCTATGGTCTCTTGCTCCCTGCTTTCCTCCTTTCTCTCTCTTTCTCTCTCTCTCCTCTTTTTTTTTTTTTTTTAAGATTTTATTTATTTATTTGACAGAGAGAGACACAGCGGGAGAGGGAACACAAGTGGGGAAGAAGGAGAAACAGGCTTCCCACCGAGCAGGGAGCCCAACGACGTGGGGCTCGATCCCAGGACCCTGGGATCATGACCTGAGCCGAAGGCAGACGCTTAACGACTGAGCCACCCAGGCACCCCTCTCTGTCTCTCCTCTTGTTTTCTGTCTGCTTCTCTGTCTTTTTCCCTGTCCCTTTCAGTTTCTCCCTTTCTTCTTTCCCCCTCTTCCCCTCTGCCTCCTTTTTTTCTTTTCTGGATGTAAATGGTGATTGAGTTAGGAGGGCAAGATGACACTTCGTCTTCTGAGGGAAAGATCAGTTCTTGGAGGGGTGTCGGTATATTTCCTTCTGTGCATATTGTCACCTGGTCTTCATCGATGGCCATCACTTTCCTCTTCCATGCCAGGTGTGGGAAGACACCTCTGACATGGCCATTAACAAATTGCATGATGTACTCTTTGAAGGCATGGAGGTTTTTCTTAAACTCGGATTCATACTTCTCAAATTACAGTTTTGATCATTAATCCCCTTTAGATCTACATAGGTTCTTATGCTTATGACCTTGGTTGGCACTCTTACAAGGTAAAATTTCATGGGACTAAATTCTAGTTTCTGATTTTTAAATAAAAAATTCATGTGGTGGGCGCCTGGGTGGCTCAGTTGGTTAAGCGACTGCCTTCGGCTCAGGTCATGATCCTGGAGTCCCTGGATCGAGTCCCGCATCGGGCTCCCTGCTCGGTGGGGAGTCTGCTTCTCCCTCTGACCCTCCCCCCTCTCATGTGCTCTCTCTCTCCTCTCATTCTCTCTCTCAAATAAATAAATAAATAAATAAATCTTTAAAAAAAAATTCATGTGGTGAGAGAATCTTTTAATTGGTGTCTTATGACTCCTTTGTTCACCCTTTTTGCCTCTTTGGCGATGAGACATGATAATAGTTGGTTTTTCTTGCTTTATGGGCAAAGAAAAAAATAAAAAGGTATCTGGCTTTTTCGACATGATACTTGCTCTAAGGGCATGGGAAGTAGATCTTGAGCCTTGAGCCACTTTACAAAAGAAGTTGCTACTATCATATATTTTTTCTATCTTTGTTTAAAATCATTTGTTTTTGAAACTCCACTAAAAAGTTTTTGACAAGGTTTTACCTCATTTTTGCATAATCTCTTTCCATAGCCATCCAGAGACTACCCCTGCTTAATTGAAAATTTTCTTGCTTAATTTATACATAAGGATAAAATCTTCATGACCTAAGGGCTCAGCTCAGATAGCATCTCCACCTGGAAACTAAGAGACCCTCCTCTGTATCGGATTCCTCAAGTGCATTTGCTACTTTAATATTTCTTCAATCTATTTGATTTATCTCTTTATAGGTTTGCTTTCCCATTAGGCTATAAACTACTGTTTATGTTGGCAGCAGTCACCCCCACGTTGGATATTTGTAACACTACTAGGTCGTAAAAATAGTGCTAGATCTTTCTTCGGAAGGTGATAACTCTGACACATGCATTTTTCTATATTATAAATTCGGTTTTTAATTCCAGTTATTATTTTATTTTATGCCTTTACAACATTGTTTTGCAGAGTGTGAGGATTCAGCAGACTGCGAATGGGGCTTGCATCATAGAAAAGGTTAAGAGCCTCTAATGGAACAACATGTTCCCGAAGTCAGAGGCACTTCAATGACGTTTGAGACGATGGTTTCATGTGCCCTTGCCCTGGCCACCGTCTTAGTCATTGACTGATTCCTGTATCATCACTCTGGAGAAGGCTTTGGATTACTTGGGGGTGCAGAGAAGAGCAGAGATTGGGTGACTGTGAGCTGTTCTTAGTCCAGCTGATCCCTATTGGATTTGAGCTTCTATCAGTGTTTCTATTTATAAACAACATTTTTTTCTATGTGACATGGTTGAGATATGCACAGAAGAACGATGCTGTTGCATCCGACGTAATCATGTTATTCTCCTGTTCTATCGCATGATAATACCATTATTGCTAGTATACAAAAAGCTGAAAATAGCCATCACATTCTTGACTTTTCTCCGGAAAGGTCAGTGATGTTGCATTTCTTTTATGGTTTCTTCTAAAACCTTTGGCATGAATTTTAGTTTTCCAGAATGGGTCACAATTTCTCAACGAACACAAATACCTTTTGTGATATTTCATGTACATTGTTCAGAGGAGATCTCATTCTGTGGATTTCATAAGAAGAAAGGGTCACTTAAGTATTTCTACTTAGATATTCTCTATGTTTTTAAAATTTCTGACCTCTCATTTCACTGCATCATGATCCTATTTTTCAGGACCTACTGTTTGAAAAGTCCCTCATCCTCCTGCCTCAAAACCTATTCTTTTACTTAAATCCACACCCAGGATTGCCTCCTTGCCCTCATTACAATGGAAGGGAAGTTTGTTTTTTCTCCTGTTTCAAGGGAAGGCTGACTTTCTGTGTTGTGCCCTGTTGTGATATTACTACAAATTGCATCCAAGAGTAGATAGGGGAGGCCCATTTTCATTCATTAAGGTGTATATTAAGGAGTTGTATCTGGAAACATGAAAAGATGCTCTTCTGACCACATGCTTTTGTTTGGGAAAATATAATTATGTTGTAGAAAAATACAGTAATTAATGGAGTTATTGATGTTTTAAAATAATAAATATTTAGATCATTTTCCACTTTTAACTTCCACTGTAGTTTTTTTAAAGATTTATTTATTTATTCTAAAGAGGGGTTGAGAGAGCAAGCCGGAGTTGGGGGCAGAGGAAGAGGGGAAGCTGACTCTGCTCTGATCATGGGGATCAACCCCCCGACCCTGAGATCCTGACCTGAGCTGAATCCGAGAGTAGGACGCTTAACCGACTGAGCCCCCCAGGTGCCCCAACAGTGCATTTTAATCAATAGATGTGAACAACATGGAAGAAAGTTTTCCAGATGGGTCATCAGTCATGTTTGGGAGAATAAATGTGTCAAGAGGCCAGTGCTATTCTTGGTCTACTTTTAGGGAACACGTCTCTTCACCTCTATTCCACTCTGTGATCCAGTCTAATGTGACTTCCACTCCCATTAGTACACTGAACCTGCTGGTTTCAAAGTCAGTGAATTCAATTGGTAAATTCATACTAGACCTGTGGAAATCATTCCATGTTATTCTTGGCCATTTTCTGGAAATGCTTTTATACTGACTCAAGGTAGTCAAGAGAGGAGTGTCAAGCCCACTCTTGGTGTTCCCTCTCTCTCCCCCATTGCATCTCCTCTGTCTCCTTATTGTGCTTCTTTTTCGGTTACCTCTCTTGAATTTAAGTGACCCTTGGGGATCTGGCGTCCTCCCATGCTCCCTGGACAGTCTCATTGCTTCACTATTTGCAGTTACCATCTCTGGGTTGATGAAAGCCATGTCTTTATCCCTGATTTTCTCCGCACTCTTTGGACCCAAATATTGAACAGCTTGCTGGAATACCAATGCTTGGATCTTCTACCAGCACCTCCATTTTAATATGTCGTGAATTGAACTTACCATGTCACCACCCCACCTGCTCCTTAATCTGTGTTTCCTTGGTCTGTCCTCCATGTAGTTACTCCATCTAGAAGTTTGGAAACAATTCTTGATGATTTCTTTTTTATTAAGCCCTCAACATCCCTCACAATATCCGAAGTCTGTGTCACCCATGTCCTCCATGCTCAAAACCATCCCACCGTCTCTAACTTGTATTAGTGCCTTGCCCTAATCCCCATGGTCTCTGCTCTGAGATACTGCAAAGATCTAGCTGGCTCCTTAGTTAGTCTTCACAGTGCCACAGGTCTTCTGCCCACACCCCTCAGGGTGCACATTGCACCATTCAGTATTTCCTCAAGAGTCTTGATCACCTGCTTCCAGTCATCCCAGCTGCTTCATCTCTCATCTTCTCCTGCCCGTCCCGTGCTACCCAGAAGAGCTTTGATATGGTTGTGTTCGTGCTCCAGGCCTGCATGCCTGCTTTTCTTTCATCCCGTGCTAGCTCCCACCCCCTCCACCTGCATCTTCTCCCCGTCAAATGTGTGCCGTTCTCACTAACTCCATCTACGTCCTTTGTTTTCTAGAGTAGACTTTCTTCCCCAAGCAAGCCTTTGCTGGCCCACCTCCTGCCCTTTGTCAGAGCCTCTATAGAGCCCTGGGTGCTCTGTGATGGCTATTGTCAATCCACCTATGTAATTGCTTGTGTGATGTGACATTCAGGAGGCCAGCAAGCTCACCTTTCTTATTTGTCTTGGGATCCTAATTTGCTGTCTCACCAGGAACTCTTAGTACCTACGTGTCGAGTAAGGATGTTCATATATTCTTAAAATTATTTTTTCCTTGAAAGGTGCAGCAATTTCAATGATTTTCCATTTTCAAGTAATCACAGAGTGCCTTGAGCACAGAATAGCAATGATTTCAGAATTTACAAATACGAGATTCATGGTTTCCCCAAGCCAGCATGGGTTTAATTTCATCTACCACCCACAGGAAAGATCTAAGAAAGAACATTGATGTGCTGGGGTGGTAATTGGAGGTGGCAACATGGTGACCAGGTTCAGAACTTCTGCCTGAATATGAGGGTGCTTGTGGTGAATGAGGATCTGATTTAAAAAACATTGTTTGAGATGAATGTATCACAAAAGTAATTCCATTGTGTTTTTTTTTTCTTTCCTCAAATGTCTTTAAATTATAAAACCGCTAAATATAAATATGGTGCCTGTCTTTAAAACTGTTCTCTCATGGAGGTGAAAAAATGAAACTACAATTCATCATAGGAGAGAAGTCCTACATAAATGTTATCTGGTAGGTTAGGAAGCCTGAGGGAAAAAGGCTTTAATGCTACCTTTGGGTTTCTGGGGAAGTAAAGTATTTGCAAAAGAGGTAAAATGGTTTTTTAATTTGTATATTTTTCATAGAACTATATAATTTCTAGTCCATCCCTGAAGACACTAAGTCGATTTAAAGCTGGATCACATAACAAAGGTATTTAGGTTCCCGCTTTGTCTGTCTTCTTGCTTTCCATTCTCTCGCCCTTTCCATTTTATTCCCAGTATTGTGGGCAACTCAACGGACTTTCATTTACTTCAAGTCATAAACACTTATGATGTTTATGTCCGATATTTTTGATTCTTTGAAATTAGGGTTTGTTTATAAAGCATTTCCTTCCAGTATTATAATTTTAGGTGATTAATCTTGGAATTCATTAATGATTATGCCCTTAGAGTTCACTGCTTTTGAAAAAGGTATGGCATATGACCACCAGCTCCTTTTTCTCTTGGGTGGTGCATTTCCTTCAAAGGACCCGCCTCATTATCTAGTAAGTGAAGCCCTTTCTTTTCAAATCTATTCAGTGGAACAAATATTTATTGTTTATTGCTGGAGGTAGACTACAGGCCATCACATTTGGTGTGGAAAACCTGATTAGAGGGGATGCCTGAGTGGTTCAGTCCCTGCGCAATGGGGAACCTGCTTCTCCCTCTCCCTCTGCCACTTCCGCTGCTTGTGCTCTCTGTCGCCTGCACTCTCCCTCTCTCAAATAAATAAATAAAATGTTTAAAAAAATAAATAAAACCTGATTAGTGGAGGTTTTTTTGTAATTACCTTCACTTCCTTCAGTCCAACTTCCTTCATCTGAAAAATGGGAAAATTATTCCCATTTTTCAGAAGTACATTAAGAAGTAAATTAGGTAAAGCCTATTAAGTGACTAGTTCAGTGCCTGGCATAGAGGCGGAACTCAGTAAATAATGGCCTTATGAGCAAGATTATGAAGGATCCTAAGAGATTCCCCAGGATTCCAGAGTAAGCTAGAAAGAGATGTTTTGTTTCCATAAGAAGTGCAATACATAGATAACGGAGAAACAAATGAGGAAATCCGCTTTCACAGACGTGGGAAAACATTATGCCCATGTCACTCTAAAATTAGCATTCTTGCTCTTTAGTTTTGTCTAATATTCATGAAGGTGATCAGCTGCCCAGATCTGAGTGGCAAGTCTTTGGGGTTTGTTAATTTCTTCTTGCTTGGCCCTGTAAAAAGGCAGGGGAGGACCAGAAATGGGAAAGATGTGACTTTTTGTTTAGAGCTGATGTTTTCTGGAGGGCTGGAAGGGCAATCGGCCCGCAAAGATTGTTACTGTATACTGTGAGCTGAGATATTGAGGGAAAAGCTTTCCCTGACAGCTGAGTGTCTCCAGTCCTCCCTGTGGAACACCAGGAGGTTTCCAAAAGCGAATTCTAGAGGCAACACCCTAGTGTTCCTGGCATTCTTCTGCAAAAGGATGACTTTTCCAGGTTTGGGAGAGAAAAATATCTTTTTAAAAATTCCTACTCCTGAAATCTCATTCTGAGTCAGGTCATTGGGTCTAGTCAGGTCATTGGGTCCAGGTCATCTAACACTGTTCAAACATTGACCCCAAATTGTTCCTTCCGGGGGTCCTGAAAAAAATAATGAGATTAGGTTTGGAAGAGAATGGAAACATAAATGAGTGTTCCTCCTTAATGATGTTTTTGGCTGCCACCACAAGGATTATGGGCTTTAAGCTTCTAATCTTCCACCTTTTTTGACATATTTCCTGTTCCAGTATTATTGTTGTCTGAGTAGGGGAATAGAAAAGCTGCTGAGCAAAATGAACCCTTTCAGTGTACCCAAAATGTCTTTGTCTACAGTTCAGTGGCTGAGTTCAATTTTCTTTCATTTTTAAAAAGATTTTTACAATTGCTTTTTAATTACATGAGATTGTTTTTCATTTATTGAACTAATTGTGTGCTATTTATTGATGTTCTTTAATCTTGTGCATTGAGCCTTGACTTATCATTTTAAAAGAAGAGCAGTGTCAACCACTGGTGTTGGTGTGGGAGGACTTCTGCCAAGGTTCCCCGAATCTCCCCGTCTCAAAAGTTTTAAAGCATTCAGTGGCCAGGATCACAAAGGCTTGTCAGCAATGGGTAACGAATAACACCTGTTGTCTTAAACTCTTAAGCAAAAAAGAGAGCAAGAAAGAAAGGGGAAGGAAGGAAGATTAGATGAAAAAAAGAAAGGGAAGCCTTCAAAATAAGCCACATCCTGCTCTTTGGCTAAAGGGGCCATCTTAGGTTTTTAATAACTTTTATTTACTTGTTAGTGCTAATGTAGCTTTTCGTATGTTTGTGTGGAAGAACCGAAAGATGTCACCAGTAAGAAATGATGGGGAGTATCCACCGTGGGTACAGTAATTGCTCAGAGAGTAGGTTTTTTTAGAGTTTGAAGTATGGTGGCCCAGGTCGAATTCAATCAGAAATACCTGTCTTTGAAAACATCTACAGTAAATGATTAGCTTAGTCATCGTTTTACTAGTTACATTTATTTTGTTTCCTATTCTTACATTTTCAATATAATATATTATTCCTGGAATATCAGAAGGTCTTTAAAGAATTTTTCCCTATATTCCACGAAGTTCTAAAAAGACCATTTTGAAAAAAATATTTGTCTTGCTTATCACAAAAGGTTTTATACCATATGATCCTAAATGATAAAATTGAATTTTCCAGAGCAGTGCTTTTCAGACTTCAATGAGGGTGATTATTACCTTGTTATGTTGTTAAAATGCAGATTCTGATTAAATATATCTGGGTCACGTATTGAGCTTTTGAGTTTCTTATGAGCTCCGAGGTGATGCTGCTACTGTCAGTCCACAGATCACATTGTGAGAAGCAAGGTTGAAGTCCAAGTTTGAAGTTCAGTTTCCAGCTCAGTCTCAGCATACACAAGAAGTGAGTGTGGGGGCGCCTGGGTGGCTCAGTCGTTAAGCGTCTGCCTTCGGCCCAGGTCATGATCCCCAGGGTCCTGGGATCGAGCCCCGCATCGGGCTCCCTGCTCCTTGGGAGCCTGCTTCTCCCTCTCCCACTGCCCCTGCTTGTATTCCCTCTCTCACTGTGTCTCTCTGTCAAATAAATAAAATCTTAAAAAAAAAAAAAAAAAAGTGAGTGTGTATCCCCCTAATGCCCCAGTCTTTCCATCTGGGAAAAGTTACATTGTCACATCATGAAAATATGAAAGGTCCTAACAATTTTTGAGTTATTCGAACATTTTCTGGTCATGTGATTACAAGTACTACCTGAATTATAAGTAAAGATTATAATTTCATATTTACTCAGTCTTAGATCAAGGCAGTGTTATTTATATAATGCTTTGGTATCCTCAAAGACAGGCCTTCCTCTTAGAACAAATCTCTCCATAACTCAGTTCTAATTTTTCCCACATGCTGGGGACTGAATGTTCTTGGTCCTTCAAAATTCAGAGGTTGAAGCCCTAACCTCCAATGTGATGGTACGGGGTGGGGGGTGTTGGGGGAGGTGAGTAGGTTTCGATGAGATCATGAGTTGAGTACACATGATGGGATTAGTGTCTTTATAAGAAGAGCAAGAGATACCAGATTTCTCTCTCTTCCTGCCTCATTTGCTTTCTGAAAGCTTGGGTAACGGTTCTCACCAGGTATTGAATCTACGGAGACATTGAACTTGCACTTCCCAGGCTCCAGCACTCTGAGAAATAAACGTCTGTTGTTGAAGCCTCACAGTGTAGGGTAGTTTGTTATATCAGTGCAAGCTGACTAATATAGCAAAGGATGACTTTTATAGGTTGAATACGTGAAGTCCCTCTTTGAAAAAAATTCCTAAACTGCTCTAAAGGAGTCCTTCCTGGGTGCCTGGCTGGCTCAGTTGCTTAAGCAACCAACTCTTGATTTCAGCTCAGGTCATGATCTCAGGGTCCTGGGATCGAGTCCCGAGTCAGACTCCACAGACTCAGCACAGAGTCCACTTGAGGATTTTCTCCCTCTCCCTTTGCCTCTCCCCCTGTTCTTACTCTCTGTCTCTCTCTCAAAATAATTCTTAATTCTTAACTTAAAAAAAATCCTTCCTTTGTAGCTAAGTAGTCACTTGTGCTATCATTCACAAAGACAAAACAAGCAGAAGTCAGCTAGAACCTTGTCTTCTTGGCTAAACAGGCATATATACTGAGCTTGGGTTTATGCTTAGCTCGTTTTTTTCCTATCTTTCTATTTGGTTAGACCATATTCCTCAAAGAAATGCCAACTTCTGTTTAGTGTTTTAGCTTTGTGTTTCAGCAATGTTCTGTGTACTTCGGAAGAACAACGTTCAAAGTTTTTAGAAACGGCCAGTAATCCAAAGTTGTATTGCTATTCCTTCTCATTATTGATACTGAAAAGGAAGCAGATAAAAATTACCTGTCAGAAGGTACTTCTCTTAGGTTTTCTTAGAGCTATGTGCTGTCTAAACCCTGTTCCCTGTACTCTGCTTAAGGACTCTGTGATCATCCTATTCTAGAATGAGAATAATTTGTGTTTTAAAAAGTAATACAAATTAAAATCAGAATTTAATAGTTTCCTGATAAGATAATAGCTGATCAATTCTTTATGTCTCCAACAGTGGTTGTCAATCACAGGCCTTGGGCATGACAATGACAGTTTGGCTCTCAAGGAGACCCTGGGCAGCACTGAGGGTGGTTGACAATTGCTGACTTCCTGGGGGTCAAGGTCAGGGATATTGGGAAATATTCCACAATGTGTAGCACAGTTTCCCACAACAAAGAATAATTTGAACCTCAATGTCACGTGTGACAAGAGTCAGAAATCCTGGTTTATTATTATTTGATATAGTGTTGCCTACTCGGTTGTTTAGCTGTGTGAGGGTATTATCCATGCGATTCACATTAGATTAACAAGAATTGTGTATATATTGTTTGTCAGCGAAATTGGATTCTTTTTCGTGTTTTGCTGTAGTTTGTGATAAGGAATTTTTTATGTTCTCAACACCAGAATATGTCTGTTTATACTAAACCATTAAACATTTCATTAATTTCTTTTTCAAATCATGAATACTATACAGCTCTGTCATTTGAGCACATTTATTTAGAAATACATTTTGGTTATAACTATCCCTTGAGAAAGACTAGGTTCCCTCAGGCTACAGGGTATGATCCCTATTTCTGTCCAAGTATTGTGATGTGGCATCCAGATGCATACAGTATGGAGACAAGCTAACTTCTTTTGAATCGTGTTCATCCCCAGTGCCTGTGGACAACGTGGGCAACCTTCGTGCCAGTGTTCCCAGAGTCTTCTCCTGCCCAGGGTGAGCAGGCTTGACCAGCCCCCTCACTTTAGAGACTCATA
Source organism: Mirounga angustirostris (assembly GCF_029215605.1). NCBI lineage: Eukaryota > Metazoa > Chordata > Mammalia > Carnivora > Phocidae > Mirounga > Mirounga angustirostris. The sequence goes on from NW_026991719.1 coordinate 9,136,453, forward strand.
TTGGCAATTGGCCACTATTATCCATGGAAACGGTGATGAGATATATATAAAGCAAAGGCTGAGCCCTGAAATCAATGACCTAATTTAAGCCAATATGGACAGGCTTTGTTTGCAATTGCCCTTTTTATCATTTTTCATCTGAGCTGCTAACTCTCTGATAGACCTCTGTAGGCCACTCCGGTGTCTCTACCTTTAGTAGGCCTTCGTAAAAGCAACAGGGAACAATAATCTGACTCCCCATCACCCCAAACAAAGAAAAAAGACCAAGAAACAAAAATCTCAGAATGCAAGGAAGATAAAAGGAGCAATTTCATAGCCCCATTGGCCCTTAAAAATCAAATGCTCGTCTCTATTGCTTGGGGTTCCTAGCTGTAGAGTTTAGTGTTTTTTAGTGGGTTAGCATCCTGGCTGTCACCCACTGTGTGACCTCAGGTAAGTTTTAGAACCTCTCTATGCCTAATCTCTCTGAAAATGAGTATAATAACAGCCAGTACATTGTATATGGGATGGTGATGATTAGCTCAGTGAATGTAAGTAAACGGTTTAAGACAATGTCCAACACATTATAAGCACAATATAAATATTAGCTATCATTATCATGTCTATATATAGAAACTAACTTCCGTTTGTACACCTTAGTACTGAATTTTGTTTCGATGTAAAGATAATTAATTGCTTTTGAAACACCTTTTCCGGTACTTTATCATTGCCTATTTAAGAATGTTCTCTGTCCTTCGTACAGAAGGTTATGTTTGTAGTGAGCCCTGTTTCTCCTCCAGTTGTATTCTCCTCATTCCATCCTTCCCGTCAAAACAAGCCAACCATCAAGCAGTCAGAATTTTGCTGGCTGAAACCAAGACGCAGGCCGGTGTATACTTACTCTTTCTGTGTTAGGCCAGCTCATTCACCTCCAGCTACATGTCCCAGATGAGTGTCTGAATGACAGTGTAGAGAAACTAGGAAAATAATGCCTCAGTGCAAGAGTGTAAGGAAGCAAGACCTGGGTCAGTCTCTTTTGGCCGCAGAGTGCGGAATCAACTGGAGAAAGGAACTAAAGATGGCGGTGGTGTCCTGGGACAAGGCCAGTGGCTTGTCCCCACTACTGGCTGAAGCCACCCCCCATCCAGGTGCTGTCTCCAGTCGTCAGTGACGGTTGCCCATGCCAAAGAGTGTGGTTTATGTCCCTCTCTGTTTGGTAAAAGATGCTGTTTATTCTACTTTGAGTCACAATTTTACTTAGCAATCATTTTAAAAGGCTGGTTATTCTAAATTGCTTATGACATGACACCAAAGCCTGTTACTACTTATCCCCTGCTCTGCCCTCCTCCCCTGAAGCAAATACATTTACCGTGGCTTATTTATTCTCTTAATTAGAAGTATATTTTTTTAACGGAATGCATGAATTGCTATCTTTTTTTATTCATCCAGGTTCAGTTGTTATCTTGTTACTTTTTATTATGACAGATTTTAACCACATCTTTACTTTTTGTTGAATCCACAGGGAGGGTTTCATTATAATGTTGATTTAAAGCCTGTTCTATCCTAAGCTATGTATCCCTAGTACATTCCTTTTCTTGAAGAAGTGATTTGATTTTACAGTTGCTTTGGTTTGTTCGTTTCTTTTTTAATCATCTGGAAAAGTCTTCTTTTTTTCATATACCCCCAAGAATTCCTAAAACTACCTCTCAACAGTTTTCCTTAGGGTCCCGGATGGTAGATAAGTGATCCGTGTTTATCTTTTTCCTGAATATCTTTAACCTCCACCAATCTTGGGCAGCCTTTCCTTTAGCGTACTCGGAAGCTCTCTTTTTAAGTGGGATCTCACATTTCCATTATATCTTCCTATATTTTTTCATTGTTTCTTTCACTGTTTCTTGAATCTCTTTCTTTTGAATCCCTTGTTATTTCTACCTAGGCTTACTTCCTCTCTGGAGCACATCCTCCATTACTTTTCTATGAAAATCCTCTCTTAGAGGATTTAAGTGTAAATTCAAGCCTGCTTGGGTTTCTGTTTTTACTATGGCCAGACCTCCTGGCTTGTCCATTGGTTGAGGACAGCTGGCTTAGTCAGTGGGGATGCAGCCCAGGTGAGTAAAGCTGTTTCTATTGATCATCAACCAGGAGACCTCTTAATGGACAGTTGCCTCGCCCTTCTTCCACTGTAACCTATGCCTCTGATTCTTCAAACTCTTGGGGGTTCTGAGGAGGTAGAGTGCTTGCTTCTATCACTTGCAGTCTAACTCTTCACCAAAGTAACTAGTTTTGACCTTTTTTCCTCTCTGTTAAGTTCATTATGCTTTCCTCCAGTTGATTTCTGTAACTTAGGATAATAGTTGCTGCCATGAGATTTTTCCTGTTTTGTCAAAGGTACTGTGTGTAATGTCTTTCCTCTTCCATCTGGAAAATATGATTCGGATGCCCTTTTGTGCATTCTGACTTTCAGTTGGTAAGAGTTGTCTTGCATCTGCCTCACAGGGCTCAATTACTGGACCTGAGTGATTTGTAACAAAACTAAGGTTTGTTCTCATAATCTCATTTCCCTCAATTCTATCCTAATGAATTCTGTGGTCTTTCCTTATGAAATCATTTACCATTCTCCACGGTTGCCGTTCCCTTTCAGAGCTCAAGGAAAACAGGTACTAACGTGACTTTCATGAAAAGATCTATATCTTTGTTTCTTGTCTTGAACAGTGTTAACTCTTCATAGTTAGTTGTCTTCTCTTTAATCCCATGGTTTCTTTACACATCAGTCTCCACAACTACTTGAGGGAAAGACATCATCTCATTTTATTTATCTGTGAATCTTCAATGACTGCAGAGTTCCTTGCTTATAGGAGGTGCTCACTTCATATATGTTCAATGCATGGATGAAGGATATTACTTTTGGATGGTAACCCTCTAAAAGACGAAGACCATCATGATCTTATTGCCTAGTTTGGTCTGTTCTGGTACCAATGTCTCCTTCAGCAGTAGTTGGAGATTGATGTTCTAAATGAGAATGGGGAGAAGTTGTTGCTGGATCGTCCTTTTGATGAATGAATTAACCGTTCAATTTTCACAGTTTTTTCTTAGTTTTGTTTTATTCCTAATTGTTTTTTACTCATCCATTCCTTTTTTTTTCTTTTTTTAAAGATTTTATTTATTTATTTGAGAGAGAGAATGAGAGAGAGCACATGAGAGGGGGGAGGGTCAGAGGGAGAAGCAGACTCCCTGCTCAGCAGGGAGCCTGATGTGGGACTCCATCCCGGGACTCCAGGATCATGACCTGAGCCGAAGGCAGTCGCTTAACCAACTGAGCCACCCAGGCGCCCCATCCATTCCTTTTTTTTAAAGATTTTATTTATTTATTTGAGAGAGAAAGAGAGCGCACACAAGTTGGGGGGCAGAGCAGAGGGAGAGGGAGAAGCAGGCTCCCTGCTGAGCACGGACCCTGACATATGGGGCATGATAAGACCCCTTGATCATCACCTGAGCCAAAGGCAGATGCTTAACTGACTGAGCCACCCAGTCACCCTCATCCTTTCTTTTTGATCTTTAAGTTTTTAAGCATTTTAAGCATTATTTTCTTACATCTCTCAGATAGATGTAGCTCTGTCTTTTGCGGGGGGGGGAGGGGGAATGACATTATTGCAGTCTGCTTTAGATTAAAAACATTTTCTGAAGCATTTAACTGCTGCTGTTAGTTTCCAGAACAATATTTCCATAACATTCAGGGTTCAGAAGCGTATTTATATTCAAATTGCACATAGAAATTCATTCTTATCCTTGAGTTACAAATCAAATTGCATCTTAAATATTATATTTAAGAGAGACATAGCTTTCAATTTTGGCTTTTAGGAACATATCTTCAATCCATTTATTCATTCATTTATGCAAACATTTATTGAAAACTATTATGAGTCAAGCCATTTTGGGGCTTTAGGTATGCATATAGAAATAAGATACGTTCTCTGTTCCAAAGGAGTCCTGGGGTGGAAAAAAACATAATTTACAAGCAAAATACAGTGCATCCCATCTGAATATATAATGGTTCATGATACCAGTGTAAAAGGACAGAAGTGTGATTTCTGATGACTGAACTTCAATAAAGAGGAAATAGGTAGTCTTATTATTCTTAACAAGTTTTCGAATAACAACATAAATGTGAATCTGTTCAAGCAAGATTTAGATTATAATCCATCAAGCACTTATTGACACCCTAATGTATATTAGGTGAGGGTCCCAATGTTTACACATACCTAATAAAACTAGTAACATGAGTTTGCTTTGGTATTTACAACAACATATAGGGAACCTAGTAGGTAAGAAGGAACAGTTGGAGTTTTCCATTTACTTCCATTCCTTGGAGATTTGTTGGTTATCTCAAAGGTCTGTTCAGAATCTGGAGTAGAGAGGTAGGTCCTTTGGTCCTTTTGAAGTGGTTATTAAGTTTTAGCACACTGAAGAATGACAGTCCATGGTGGTTGTACCAAAGAACATCCACAACAACCTGCATGGTTGATAATTTTGGCTTTACATTACGTTTGCCTCTTGTGCTAAATTTCTTTCTTGGTATAGGAAGCATTTTTACTTATTCTTTTTCTTTTTTTTAAGATTTTACTTATTTATTTGACAGAGAGAGAGAGCACAAGTAGGCAGAGTGGCAGGCAGAGGGAGAGGGAGAAGCAGGCTTCCCGCTGAGCAGGGAGCCCGATGCGGGGCTCGATCCCAGGACCCTGGGATCATGACCTGAGCCGAAGGCAGACGCTTAACCGACTGAGCCACCCGGGCGCCCCCATTTTTACTTATTCTTATTCGTAGCACATCATTTGAAGCACAGAAAAATAATACCTCTGGTCCCTTATCTGGTGTGACATTTTCTTTTTACTGAGGATTCAAATTTTGCAAAAGAATGTTTGTTTATGGGACGCTCTACACTAAAGTGTTTCCTCAGAGTCCCTCACTGATTACTTCTGAACAAACCAAAGTGCAAGTTCCTCTTGAGCATCTCTTAAACTCTTTATCTTTATTTTTTTTTTAATACTTTTTTTTAAGATTTTATTTACTTATTAGAGAGAGAGAGTGAGAGAGAGAGCGCAAGAGCGGGTAGGGTTAGAGGGAGAAGCAGACTCCCCGTCGAACAGGGAGCCCGATGTGGGACTCGATCCCGGGACTCCGGGATCATGACCTGAGCCGAAGGCAGTCGCTTAACCAACTGAGCCACCCAGGCGCCCAATCTTTATCCATTCCTTAGGGATCCATTGTTATGTAACGAATCATCCTAAAATCTCATACTTGAAAACAACCAACATTTATTCTTACACGATTTCTCTTGGCTAGGGATTTGGGCATTGCTTGACTTAGCTCTCTGGCTAAGGGTCCCTCACAAGGCTGCCATCTGGGTTTCAACCATGGCCATAGGCGTCTCAAGGTTTAATTGGAAAAATTGTTCTTCCAGGATCATCTCCTGGACTCTTGGTAGGATTCAATTCCTCCACTCTATTCAAATGATGGTTTTAGTTCCTCTGCCTATGGGCCAGAGGCTACCTTAAGTTGCTCCCTCAGATTCCCTGCAGCACAGCCCACAACATGGCAGGGGGTGTCATCAACGTGAGCCAGCTTGCAACAGTGAAGAGACTGCCAGTGGGATGGAGGACATAATTTTCTAAAAGCGTATCTCAGAAGTAAAATCCTAACATTTTTGTTGAATTCTATCATCATAAGAAAGTCACTAAGTCCTGTCCACACTCTGGGATTGTGGATTCCACAAGGACATGGACTGTAATCACGTTGGAGTTTAACATCATTGGCGGCCATCTTAGAAGTGTACCTACTACATACCTTATATTATTAATTATTTTACATCTTCACCTCCAGAAACCAAAATATAAACTCAAGGACCTGTGCTGGCAGTCCTACAGTAAATTATATGTTCACTTGTGAATCTCTATGGTTCCAGGAATATAGGGAAATCCAATGGATATTCGTTGAATGTTGCAAATGAATGTTAGTATAATTTTTCTCAATGTTTACACTACAGCATTGCATCCTTCTTCTGAAACAAATCGATACTCACTAATAACCTCTTGGATCTCTTTCCCACTCCCTTCTCCATAGTCCCCTTAGCCATAGCCATGAGGAACTTAACTTCAGTTCCTCCATCATACTATAGTTTTATACCTGAATCTTCACAGAAACAGATTCCCCATTGAAAATTCTCTTGTTCCCAAATGAGTTAGAGGTACATCTTTCATTCCTCTATCTGTTATCTATGAATCTTCAGATAATGTGCTTAATCCTTTTGTTATTTTTTCACACAAGTATCAGTTGACACTTAACTTGATTATTTTAAGGATACTAATTCAACTGACCTTTCCTGAATAGTATCTTATAGGAGTTTTCCTTTTTTTCCTCATCTCACATCTCTTGTTCCCTTATGTTATTTTAAGGAGTAGCATCATTTCATTGCCTTACTTTTTGAGATATATTGTTTGTTTTCTGTTATCAATTATAAATATCAATCATCAGAAATTATTAACCTATCTTTCCTTATTCTCTCTTAGTAGTTTCTTTGAAATGATACTTCAGAGTTTAATGCTTTGTACATATTAAAAATTCCTGAGCCCTATTAGGAAACTGTCCTACAGTAAATTATATGTTCTTATCTTCTACTATCTATCTCACTTATGGTTCCATAATTAGCATTATGTGATATTATCTTTATAGGGTTTTCTAGCTTGAGAAATTAAATTTGGTTCCCAGTGAGACTGACTTGTTTTCATGTGTTTATCATATATTCATATTTCTTTGTCTTGTGAATCAAAGTTCATTCGATGATTATTCTTTTTAGTTGGGGGGTGGTGGCCTTTTTCATGGTGATCTGTAAGCACTCTTTTTATATTATGGAATCCATTCTGTACTGCCAACGTTTGGTACAATTAGCTTTTCCCAGTTTGTCACGTATTTTTGTATGTTCTTTATTGTTTTTGTTTTAAGATTTATTTATTTATTTTAGAGAGAGCGTGCACATAGGTGCTTGAGAGGAAGGGATGGTGGGCAGGGGCAGAGGGAGTCTTAAGTAGAATCTGTGTTGAGCACAGAGCCCCGCGTGGGTCTAAATCCCCTGACCCGTGAGATCATGATCTGAGCAGAAACCAAGAGTCGGAGTCTAAACCAACTGTGCCACCCAGGCACCCCTTTATTATGTTTTTATATAAAAACTGTGTTTAATTTTCATACAAACAAATGTATCAGTCTTTTTTTTCCCTCAAATATATTCTCTTACATATATACTAAGCTCTTCACTGTGAACATATATTTAAACTTATTTTCTTTACATTTAGAGTGATTTTCTTTATTCTTACCTTCCATGTAGGATTTCTCAAACCTGGCACTATTAACATTGGGAGTGGATAGCAGTTTATTTGGCAGGAGCGGGCTGTTCTGTGAATTGTAGCATGTTCAGCAACATTCCCAGTCTTTACTTAACAGATACCGGTTAGCAACCTCTTCTTCTTCTCCCAATCATGGAAATTGCTCCCAGATATTGACAGATGTCCCTGGATGGGATCAAGTGGGCAGAATAGTCTACAGGTGAGAATCACTGTGCTAGAATAATTCGTCATGTAAAAACAGAGCTTTTTTTCCCCCTCTTTTTAACATGAGGCCTCATGCTCGGTTTTTTTGTGTACCCCGTAATAGAAAGTTTGTGAACCTTTGATAAAAACATAGTCAAATCCCTATATATTCAATAAAGCACATTGTAACATGTGATACATTTTGTGAATGCAAATTTAAAATCGTCTTTTAATTCATTTAATCACATCCTCAACTGCGTGGTGGTTTATGAACATGTTACCATTAAGTAGGGTTTTTTAAATCAGCCTTTTTCAGCTCTGGTTTAAGTTAATTAATAACTCATGGTAATTACAGTTTCATATATAGAAAGTTAACTGCATTTTTCTGCAATGTGATTTGACTATCAGCCACAAAGGGTTGTGAAAACAATATTTCAAAAAGGGAGATTTCAAGGTAGGTATGTGTGTCATTAATATTAGGCATCCTAACTCCTTTCAAGTTTCATTGGTGAACTTTTGACTTCTGATAATCATCATTGTTAAAAAAAAAAAAAAATGTCGAGCACCTAGCTCAGCTTTCAGGAGCAAGGAAGGAGTTCATTATCTTGGAGTTTGTTTTTGTAAATGAAGTCCTCGGCAGCACAGAATAGTGCAGAGTAAAAAGCAATCTGTTTCTGCTGCCTTGGAAAGGAGATAAATAGGATTAAGCCTGGGGATCGTCATCTCCTCCCCTCCCTGGACACAACAGTGCCCCAGGGTACAAATGAATTCCCGGGGTCTGAAATTGTGGAGATTGAATTGGCCTCTTGCTGCCAGGGAGATATTAGTCTGGAGAGGTTAACCAAAATTCATAGTTACATCTTCTGAGTTAACTGATCAAAGGCAAGTGAGCAAGTTCTACAATTTAGAGGCAACCTAATGGTAACCCCGAATGGAATCTGGTTTGAAGAAATGGAGTGGCAAGAAGAATCGAGTGCAATGAAGATGTTCCAAAAAGCACGACTCCAGAAATCCAATTCTATCACCAATATTTTCTAAAAGCTTTCTATGTTGAAAGTATAAGGGAACATTAAAGTTGGACTTAACTCTTGTTCTCAAGTAGGTTACAATGTATTTGGAAAGAAGGCAAGTATTCAAAAAGTTAAACAATAATGGATCTTAACAGGAGCAGAAGAGATCGCGTGGAAATGCATCTATAATTGCCAGCCTGGTGATGTCAGCCTTAAGAAGGGCTTCAGCGAGTGGAAAGATATGAGGAGCCTGTGGAAAGCAGGGAGCCACTTGCACATAAGTGACAATCTCAGCTGGGTTTTCAAGAGGAAGATGAATGTGTAGGGGAGGTAGATGGGGGCCTTCCCAGACAGTAGAATCGTATAAATTTATTTAGAAACTTATTTGCGAGACAATGGGAAGTGTGCTCAAGAGCAGAGAAGCTTTATGTGGAAGGGGAAAAGGAATGAGAGTGCTTTTTGGGCCTGACTTGCAGAGAAGCCCTCAAGTTCATGAAAGATCTGTTCTCCACGGGCCCTTGTCTACACCAGCTCCTCTTCTACCCCTGTCTCTTCCTTGTTTCTCTTCCTTCCTGGCTTGTGGGTTAATTTACATCAACTGAGTTGTGTTTTGAAGGCCCCATGAGAATTGCTGTTTCAGAGAGCCCCTGTGTTGAGTACTTAACTCTCACTGTATTCAGGGGGACAATTTTGTGAATTTACAAAATTCAGAAATTGTTATGAGGCTGCCCAGTTTGGCTTGACCTGGTACTTGTGACTCGATTTCCCCGTGTTGGTCTTTACTCTCCTTTCCTCTCAGTCCTAGCTTCCTCCTTCTGCTGATTTCAAGATGCTGGCTGGGTACTTTTTGCTTGTCCATGCTATCAAAGTAAGGGAATGCATGGTTGACTTTAACTCTTGGGGTATTTTAATCCTTCAAGAAGCACCCAGGGGGGCGCCTGGGTGGCTCAGTTGGTTAAGCGACTGCCTTCGGCTCAGGTCATGATCCTGGAGTCCCTGGATCGAGTCCCGCATCGGGCTCCCTGCTCGGCGGGGAGTCTGCTTCTCCCTCTCCCACTCCCCGTTTGTGTTCCCTCTCTCGCTGTGTCTTTCTCTGTCAAATAAATAAATAAAATCTTTAAAAAAAAAAAAAAAAAGAAGCACCCAGGGATGTTCCCCAGCAGCCTTCTAGGTCTGAATCGTGTCATATACCCTTTCCCGAACCTTCCTCTATCAGACTGGGAATGCCATGGCCTGACTGGCTGAGACCTTGCTTTTGAAAGCACATTTCCCACAGGAGTAATGGTTTGGACTTGATTGGTCTTCATCACTCTTGGCCATTCTTGGGGTTGGATTGGCACGTGACAAGCTACTCAGTGGAGGGTCGGAAGAGATGTTTGAGAAAACCACAAGGTCCAAGTATTCATGCTTTAACTGTGACACAACTATAGAATTTCATATACAAAGTTTGCATGTATAAACTGTCTTTGCTATTCTTGCATATTCCCTCCTCCATGTGAATTTTAGGAACTTTTAGTTAAATGCCATCAAAAGTCTTTTTCAGATGTTGAATGAAATTTTAGTTAAAGGAGGGCACCTGGGTGGCTCAGTTGGTTAAGCGGCTGCCTTCGGCTCAGGTCATGATCCTGGAGTCCCTGGATCGAGTCCCACATCGGGCTCCCTGCTCAGCGGGGAGTCTGCTTCTCCCTCTGACCCTCCTCCCTCTCATGCTCTCTGTCTCTCATTCTCTCTCTCTCAAATAAATAAATAAAATCTTTAAAAAAAAAAAAAAAGAAATTTTAGTTAAAGGAGGAGAAGAATTGACCCTTGACAGAGATTTTATCCTACTCCTTGAACAAATCATGCTACTCTGGTCTCTTAATTTCTGTTAACCCATTAAACTTTTATTCATATTTGGTTCTTCTGGAATGATTTCTTCACAGCATATGTTTTTCATTAGATCCATGCCAAGATATTTGATAGTATTACTAGCTACTAGAAACAGGATTTGTTTTTCTATTACACATTCTAACTGGTTAGAATGAGGTATTTGAGGCATTTGAGGTCTTATTGATGGCTGTATGTTAATCTTGTCCCTAGGCTCCTGCCCGATTCTCATATAAATTGTAATTATGCATTGATTATCTTGACTAATATGTTATCCTTAGGTAAAAAATTTCATCCTGTACTTTATAATTCTAAAGCCTCTTACTAATTTAAAAAATCACTTTGCTAGGTAGAATGCCTAGTACAATGTTGCCTAAGTGTTGAATATATGCTGGCAGAGAGATTTTCAGCTATATCTGGATATTCACTGCAGTACGTCTCAGAGTAGGTTTTTTCCTGTTCCTTTTTAGTGTACACCCTTTTATTGACATAGGAGAATTCCTTCTTTAATTGTTTATTATAAATTTTCCTTATGAATTGGTATTATACTATATGCTCTTATTGCTTTGATTAGGATTATTTTTATATCTGAATTCATAAATAAGTTTATTTTTTTCTAATGTTACTTTTCTTTGGTTATGTTTCACAGGTATGCTAGCCTCATTGATACAAGGTGACAGGCTTGACATCTTTTGACTGCTATAAAGCATGGTTATTCTTAGGCAGGAATGAATTTAGTAGAATTTTAGTGTCTGTCTTATAAAACCACTAGGCTTGGGGCGCCTGGGTGGCTCAGTCGGTTAAGTGTCTGCCTTCGACTCAGGTCGTGATCCCAGGGTCCTGGGATCAAGCTCTGCATTGGGTTCCCTGCTCAGTGGGGAGTCTGCTTCTCCCTCTGCCTGTTGTTCCCCCTGCTTGTGCTCTCTCTCCCTCCCTCTCTCTCTCTGACAAATAAATAAATAAAATATTTTAAAAAACCAAACAAACCACTAGGCTTAGTTGGAGTTTTTGTCAGAATTTGTATTACTGCTTTAATTGCTTTTATGTTCACTCCTCTATTAAATCTTCTATTAATTCATTTGTAGGAATTTATTTCCTTGATTTTATATTTTTGGCTTTAATTTGTATAATCGTGTTTTCTAATGATTTCTGAAATCACTATAGCATCTGTTGTTATGCCCTTTATTTTTAATATTATTATTTTTGTGTTCTCTGTTTTTTTTTCCCTCTTTGTAGATATTTATGTGTTTCATTACACTTTCATAGAACCGACATTAGATTCATTGATCTGTGGGAATTTGGTTGTTTTTTATTTTCCATTTTAACTTTTTTCACCTTTCATCTTATTGTTTTGGCTCCATTTGGCATTTTCTAGCTTTAACAGTTGATCACTTCATTTATTTTTAATTTGTCTCTTTTTTTAAAAGACATAAAAATATTTATTTACTATTTTAGTTCATCTAGCTAATTTCCATCTAGACTGATTTTCACTTAAATTCCCTTCTATATATTGTATAATATTTATCTCATTCTTTAACTTTGAATTATTTAGACATATATATTTGTCTTAAAATATTTAGAAATTGGAGTGTCTTATTTGTTGCATTGTGATGATTGGTTATGGGCAGTAGAACATCAGATATTTGACATTAAGAGGGAATTATTTTGTTCTAATACATATATGATTTTCTTAGAATCTGAATATCTGTCTTTTAGTAGATGAGTTGAACTGATCCATATTTTTTAGGTTATTGAGATATTTTGCCTTCTTTGGTTGTGTTTGTATTTTTATGTTTTTTGTTTTCTGATTTCTATTGGCTTGATTGTATTTTGTTTGTTCCTTTTTAACTACTTAGAAGCTATGAATTACATTTTTTATTATCTATGCTTATTTTTTTAGTAATTAGCAAACATACTTTGATTTTTTTTTTTACTAAAATCTAAGGTATTCAGTATTTGTTCCCTCAAACAAGACACTTTAGTTTGTGTTCATTTTCCCAATCCAGAACTTACTCTCAACTCCCTAAATAATACTCCTTTGAGTCTAGAATTTTCTTTGCAAATTATTATTATACCCACAAACACACACAGACACACATTTTCACACTCGTATTTCAAATAGTATTTATTTAGTTTGAACAACTTATTTTCTTCTTTTCTCTTCATGTATGTGTCACCCATGTCTGCCTACCTTTTATGAATTTAAGGCATCTTGGCCTCAGTTCCTATATTCTGCCATTATGGTTGGGATTATCAGTTTAAAACTTTTTGAGTTCTGGAGCACGTGGGTGGCTGAGTTGGTGAAGTGTTTGCCTTCGGCTCAGGTCATGATCCCGGGGTCCTGGGATCGAGCCCCACATTGGGCTCCCTGCTCAGCAGCGAGCCTGCTTCTCCCTCTCCCTCTGCCTGCCACTCCATCTGCTTGTGCTTTCTCGCTCTCTTTTTCTCTGTCAAATAAGTAAATAAAATCTTTAAAAAAAAAAGTGACTTAAAAAAAAAACAAAAAACTTTGAGTTTTACCATGTCTGAAAATGTCTTTTTTTCATACTTATTTTTGAATGATGGTTTTGGCTCCTATGTTTCTTCCCTTCCTGAACTTTCTCTGTGTAGTCAGCTCATTAAAGATATTATTCCGTTGTGTTCTGGAAAGTGGTCTGCATCCATTTGTTTGTCACAGGTAACCTCCCTTTGCCTCTTTTCCATTCTTGATGCTCTCATTCCACTTGATTTTGTGAAGTTTCGGTATGAAGTCTCTGTCTTTTAGTAGATGAGTTGAACTGATCCATATTTTTTAGGGTATTGAGATATTTTGCCTTCTTTGGCTGTGTTTGTGTTTTTATGTTTTTTGTTTTCTGATTTCTATTGGCCTGATTGTATTTTGTTTGTTCCTTTTTAACTGCATGGAAGCTATGAATTACATTTTTTATTATCTATGCTTATTTTTTTAATAAGTTTTCCTACGAGTTTACACACTTTACTTTTCCTACGAGTTTATACACTTTACTACGAGTTTATACACTTTACTCTTTTCCTATGGTTCACTGTGAAACTAGTCTATATTATGCTCTCAAAGGCCATTGGTTACCTATAATTAGAAAGTAGAATCAGAGTTTGTTCTGTGAGTTCTGTTCAAAATCAAGGATGAAAAGTTATTGATAAAAAATGATGTGAGATTACCTCCATCAATCTTTTACCTAATCTTGAAAATAAGGGATAGAAATAGATAAATCAATGCTTCCTCTTGCCTTTTGAGATTTATTATCTAGTGATTTGCCAGCTCTATAAGGAATTAAAATCTCTGGGTTATAGGCAACTATATTATTTAACAACTGATAACATCAGGAAACCTATCCATAAAAGATTTTGAGATGAACTTAAAACTAAAAATATCCCCACTGTTTGAGGAAAGTCACATAAGTCATTTTAAACAGACCCAGCACACAAATATGGTGAAATGAGAAATCCGAGAGCAGAATATCAATGAAGTGGTCTTTCTTTCTCTGTCATCCTTTATGCCGTTTGGGATTCTGTATGAAATTCTACTATCTCCTTGGTCATTAAAATATGCTAGCCCTTTAATAAATTTTGGGCAATAGTAGATTTATAGATTTATATGCTCATGATTCCTAATGAGGCTACGGACAAAGTGAAGCTTTTCCTATTTGAGATAGAAGGAAGCCTTGGAGAAATTCAGGTTGTCTGTCCAATAAGAGTTGTTGGATGAAGCCCTGCACTCTGGGTTTAATCTAGAACATCACAAAGACTTGTCAGTGGTGGGATCTTAACCATATTTGCTTAATGAGTTGGTGATCGGGGATTCTGTTGCTAAGCCTAAGGCACTTTCTACTTTCTCAGATGCATTCAGTTATATGCCCTTATACAACCGGTTTGGAGGAGGCAAGAATCAGAACTTGTCCATATAAAGGAGCTTTACTAAACAATAGGTGAAGAGGAACTCAATGATGTAGAAAATATTTTTTCCCATGTATAAATAAGGAAGTGAAATCTTAGTGTTGAGAGACAATTCTCCTTGGATCTCTCACCTTCTCACATTGTCTTTCGACCAGAGACACTGATTATCCCTTTTATATATATCCTTAGCAGATTGTTTGTATAGAGAAGAAACTTGGACAACAGGGCAGTGATTCCATACAGAGTAAAGATAGATTTGTGTCCTATCGATTATAATTATTAAAGGTAATAGTTCCCGGGGCGCCTGGGTGGCTCAGTTGGTTAAGCGACTGCCTTCAGCTCAGGTCATGATCCCACGGTCCTGGGATTGAGTCCCGCATCGGGCTCCCTGCTCTGCAGGGAGCCTGCTTCTCCCTCTCCCACTCCCCCTGCTTGTGTTCCCTCTCTCGCTGTGTCTCTCTCTGTCAAATAAATAAATTAAAAAAAAAAAGGTAATAGTTCCCTCCAGGGAAGATCAGAAAGTCTTTACTGTCCATTATAAAAGATTCAAGTTCCCTACATTCAGTGTTCCTGTCCTATAATGAATTATGTGCAGGTAGCATCTGATCTCCTTGTGTCTCCCACTGGGATTTAGGGGTGTGCAACTGGCATAAATGGTGGGACTCTGGCTACTGCTATACCTGGTAGAAAGAAATTCTTTTTCTCTTTGACACAATTGTCTAGTGTCTTGTGCAAGGATATATGACACTGTATCCAACGAACAGGTTACCTTGCTGATAGAGTTAAATCTCTGACCTTCTACAGTTCGTAAAGCTTAGGAAGAGTCAAAATCATCTCGCTAGGAAGTAGTGGGCTTTGAACCCATGTGCGATGAACCTTAGAGCCAAAGCGCCTGAAACCCCACTTTGTACTGGTTCACATGGAAATAGGCAGGAATAATCTCAGCAAGAGCCCATTATGTCACTAAAATGGCTTTATTACTGCATTCTGAATGGATCAAGTCCAGACCTCATTTCATTCTCTATTATAATTCTTCCGATTCTATCCAGCCTGATTCAGAGGCCTAGGAAATGGGTCATTGACAATGTATGAGGAGTGGGCCAATGTCATCTGTCAGCTGACAAGATGTTTCCATTGTGAATAGTCCACATTTTCCAATTAAGGCATTGTTTGTTTAAATGCATATTCTCAGTTGGTTCAACACACCAAGTGGTTATTAGCCATTGGAACCTTAATTTTAATTAGTTTGCCAAGTTTCCTTTTCCAACAGGGAGGTTGAAGAGTACAGAATTTTAAAGAAAATGAAATGACGGAACAAGAAAGTAGAAATTCCCACATATGAGCCAGAAAACTGCGAACTCCTTTTTGACCTTTGGAAAGCCAGTAGAATTCTCTAAGCTTTATTTTCTAATCTGATAAATGGTAATAATCACTTTAATGTGTCCCTATGAGGGTCTAATTGAAAAGGATGCCAGATTTACAGTGTAAAAATACTGTTTGCCCAATTATATTTGAATTTCAAATAATTATTTAGTATTAGTATGTCACAAATACTGCATGTGACATACACGAATTCAGTGGCTGTGTACCTCGAATTCAATTTTAACTTGGTATCCTATATTTTATTTGCAACCCTATAGAAAGATAATACACATATTAAATCAACCCTGACTTGATTTCTGTTCAGATGGTTTATTAAGGAATTCTTCCCTTGAAGACATCCAGCAGCATCCAGGACACTGCTGTAGAAACTACAGAATACTATGAGTGGTCTGTATCAACAGATGGAAGGGAAATGGGAAACTGGATTCAGTTAAGAAATGGTCTTATTGGGGTGCCTGGGTGGCTCAGTTCATGATCTTAGGGTCCTGGGATTGAGCCCTGTGTCAGGGTCCCTCCTCAGCGGGGAGTCTGCTTCTCCCTCTCCCAAATAAATAAATTAAAAAAAAATAATAATAAAACAAGAAATGGTCTTATTGTGTTTGTGCTGCTATAATAGGATACCATAGACTAGGTAGCTGATAAATCATAAAAATTATTTCTCAGAGATTTGAAGTCTGGAAGTTCTTAAGCAAGGTTAGAAATAGATTCCGTGCCTGGTGAGATCATGCTTACTGGTTCATGGACACCTGTCTTCTCACTGTGTCCTCACGTGATGGAAGGACAAGACCACTTTCTGGAGTCTATTACACAAGAACAGTAATGCCATCATCGGGTCTTCACCTTCTGGACTTAAATCTCCTTCCAAAGGCCCCAGATCACCTCCCAAAAGCCCCACCTTCTAATACCACCACATTAGGGGTTAGGATTTCAACAAACAAATTGGGAGGGCAGGGCACAATCCTTCCAACCCTAACAACCCAAAGTGCCAGAGGACTTTTCTCCCCCAAAGATCAGGGTCCAAATTCTAAGGACAGTTTTTTTCTCTATCATCTCACTCATTTAGCACATTGGATAGTATCTCTTCTCTATTTTATTTGCATATAACTGTGAAAAAATGAGCGAGCATTCCTTGAATCCAGAGAGGAACAGCCTCCTACTTACTGTGGTATTGAAAGCTCAGCTGGAGCCAAGTATAAACATGCAATCTACAACCCATGAAGGGGCATCTCATGGGGTTATTACGGGGCATCATTTGGAAGTCCATGAAGTGCTACATGGCTTTGTGGGAACAATCATGGCGAGAAGTTGAATGGCCTTAAACTGATGCCCAAATTGCATATTAAGACCCTGTAATTTTGAGGAAGTCTTCCCACGATGCTGTGTGCTTTGCTTGGCCCATAAAACTCAATATTAAAATTAAAAATTGCTTACTACAGGACTGGAAAAGAAAATGTGTACGGAAATCATTGTTTATTTTATTTGATTGCTTTTTGCCTCTTCTGTTTCCTTCCAATAATACCTTCACAACAAAAGGATCCTCTAATATAATCCTCTCTCCCTTACACTCAAGTGTGAGATTCCCAGGTCCCAAAATGACTGGCTCTCAGGGAGGGTGATTAGAGGTGATTAGGAAAAAAATGTAGTCGCAAATGGAAGAGATCAAGAGTCTTTGGCAAGGCAGATGGGAGATTGATTTTTGGTAACCAAGTGTTTACCACAGAACGGGGTCTTCCAACTCAATGCAGAACTATTATCAACCACCAGGGCCTCTATGGAGATGATTATTTGAGACTGATCCATCGGTAGCATTTTGCTACAAAATGGTTAGGGAATACATAGCTCCTTGATTCCTTTCGTTCAGATGTTTCCAAACATAATGCAATAAGCTCGTTACATGCAGAGCGGCAGAGCTTTCTAGAGCAAGCTTGCCAACTAGTGTGCCACAAGTGGGTTGTAAGTAGGGTGATCGTATGTCACCGTTTGCTAGAACACTTTTTGTTTATGACTGCAGTGTCGGCATAATTATTAATACTTGCTCTGCTTGTCATGGTACCTCTGCTCACTGAGCACAGCATGATTATAAAATCTGCCGTGAAGACATGTGGATTTTTAGGTTGGAGGAGAAGCCAGGAGACAGAAAATTAACATCAAGAATCCAAGTAAACTGAAATGGTGAATGCACATTTGACAAATGGAAGCTTTGTGGCTCTTCCATAGCCCATCTAACCCGGCACCATGTGAGGAATACGTAATGGAAATGGCTATGCAATGAGATACTACTTCGCCTTACTTAGGTTTCCGACCGTGAAAAAGTTCCGTAAAGACAGGTTTTAATGATGATGAGGGGTCATTTTGACCCTCATACACTGCTGGTGGAAATAGAAAACCGTGGAGCTGTTTTCAAAATCAAATGTAAGTTTCCGAAAGTGTGAAACATAGAATGACCACATGACTCAGGAATAAGGAATGACCACATGACCCACGTGAAAGGAATACACATGGACACTCACAAGCTTGCACATGAACATTCATTGCAACAGTTTCCATGAAAGCTGACATGTGGCAACAACACAGACGTCCGTCAAATGAAGTATGGTTACGCTAACTGCGGTTTATCCCTACTGTGGAATATTCTTCAGCCATGAAAGGGAAGAAATACTGGTACATGCTACTGCATGGATGAACCTAGGGAACCTGATCGTAACTGAAGGTAGCCAGTTGTAAAAGGTGACACATTGTGTGATGTTACATATCGGAAATACCTACCATCAGCAAATCCTTAGAGACAGGAAGTATATTTGTTGTTTCCAAGCGCCCCAGAGCGGCATCTTGGGGAAGGCGTGTTAATGGGCACAGGTGTATTGTGGAGGGTCGTGAGAATGTTCTAAAAATAGCCAGTAGCGATGATTACAGAACTCTGTTAATATACTAAAAAGCACTGCCTTGTACATGTTAAAGGTGGAATTTTATGGTATGGAAATGGTATCAATAATATGTCATATATATATATATATATATATATATATATATAAAATGCAAGCCCCATATATAAGTATAAATTTTAGCTTACATTAAGGAAGGTGAAAAGAAACAGGTGTAAATAATTTTATATTTTTTAAAGATTTTATTTATTTATTTGACAGAGACAGCGAAAGAGAAACACAAGCAGGGGGAGTGGGAGAGGGAGAAGCAGGCTTCCTGCTGAGCAGGGAGCCCGACATGGGGCTTGATCCCAGGACCCTGGGACCGTGACCTGAGCCAAAGGCAGACGCTCAACGACTGAGCCACCCAGGCACCCCCTTTTTTAAAAAATAATTTTAATAATACAGTCTACTTCACTTAATTTGTCCAACGTGCCATCTCAACATCTGTCAGTATTTCTGAAATTACCAAAATACTTTACATTCATGGACTTGTACCATCGTATTAAAAGTCCAGCTTGTGTTATAGGCTCATAAGGACCAGTCAGTGCACACTGACCCCATTTGAAAGACTCAAGTGTCACATGGGACTTGTGGCCACCACGGTGGTGAGTATGAACTAATGGCCATTCACAGCTGTTTATTTCAAGCTTTTGTGTGTTCAGTATAATTAAGTTACATCAGAAGGCCTAAGTATCCTCAGCTATTGTGGGATCTTAGTTTAAGCGGAAGCAAATAAAAACATGATTTAATTGGGTTTTGTGTATTCTTAGGGCCAGCTTGTTTGTAACTTCTAGCACTATCTGTTACGCCTCCAAGATAAATGTGGGACCCAGATGTTTTTGCCTGTGGAGGAAAATAGCAATCCCAGAGCTTACAACTGCCTCCATTCACATTTATATTTTGGTCTTCCAGATAAGTGTGGCCCCGCCTTCGGGTGAGTTTGCTTTCTTTGAAGAAGTTCAAGGTTTCATGTCATTTGCCTCGATTCCCCATTCTTTAAAAATTGGCCTAATGCTCATCTCTGCACTAACTCCGCTTGGAAACTTGATTTTTCAATTTCCGATTTTCTGTCCCACTGGTGGGTTTTTTGTTTTTTTTTTTTAAGATTTTATTTATTTGACAGAGAGAGACACAGAGGGAGAGGGAACACAAGCAGGGGGAGTGGGAGAGGGAGAAGCAAGCTTCCCGCCGAGCAGGGAGCCCGATGCAGGGCTCGATCCCAGCACCCTGGGATCATGACCTGAGTGGAAGGCAGACGCCCAACGACTGAGCCACCCAGGGGCCCCTTAATAAGGTTTCAATAGAATTAGATAATGCTATGCTCATAGAGATTTTAGGATACTAAATCGTTCGTTGAAAGCCTATGATGTGGAAGACAGTCTTCTCGCACCTTCTCCATCCATTCCCTCCAGTCTTAACATATGTGAAGTTTGGTGGTAGATACCATTTGATAGCCCTACTTTATAATTGAAGAAATTGTTACTCCAAGAGGATAAGTAATTTGCGCCATTTTAACTGCTGATATGAGGCAGCATTGAAATTGGAGTTCAGTTTAGCTGTGTTCACTTGCTCAGTCCAGCGAGGTATTGTGGTGTCAGTAGTGAGCTTTTGGTGAGTGAGTGTTGTCATCATTTTGTTTTGTATTATGAAGAGTTGATTGATGGCAGAGCATTTCCTGCTTTTTTTCTACCTGTATATGTAGCACTTTGCCAAAAGGATTTTCCAGGTGTAGCGAAGAAAGCAAGTTTGTACTGATCTCATGTGTTCTTATATTTAATGGCATCTCTTGTTTGGAACAGGAAAATGGGAGATGGTTTATTACAAGCGTTCTTCAATGGAATGGACTTGTTGCTGGTAGTGTGACTTGGTCTTCGTTCCCAAGGTTGAGTGAGGTAATGGGGGAGGGGAGAGAGATAGAGAAAGAAATAATGTCAGTCTCTGGAATTCAGAAGAGATCTGAGATGACTGTGTAGATCAGTGGCTTGAGGATCTCTTGGTCAAGAATCCTTGTTGGAGGGGTGCCTGGATGGATCGGTTGGTTAACCATCTGCCTTCCACTCCCTGCTCAACAGGGAGTCTGCTTCTCCCTCTCCCTCTCCCTCTGCCCCTCCCCCCTGCTCATGCTCTCCTGCGCTCTCTCTCTCTCTCAAATAAGTAAATAAAAAATCTTAAAAAAAAAAAAAGCCCCCTCACTGGAAATGCAGCTTGCAATACATTTGAGGACATAAATAAATCTATGGACATGTTTACAAAACAACCCAAAGTGCAGACGACAGATACTTCAGTTTGTAGGTGTGATGGACTGTGCTATTTGCTATTCTATGTATTTTTTTAATGTTATCCACCGCCCACTATAATGATTCAGGATTCTCCTAATCAGTAACCACGTGCAATGTTGAAAATATTGCAGTATGTAAACCACTGTGTACAGCACACATTTTTAGGTAACCTAAGGTGCTTCGTGGAATAGATAATAAATGTTATTCAAATGTGAAGAAGATAATCAGCAGTGCTGAAACTGATTGGAAAGAGTAGATTCTGGCTTCCAAAGCCCTTCATTGGGGCTTCTGAAGTTCACAGTTGTAGGTAGGAAGGAGATGTTCAGGTTCTCCCCCACGTGGTATGTTTCTGTTCTTTTCAAGGGCATTTGGAAGAACTGGTGGGCATCATGTCTGCCGACAGGAAGAGAGCACTATTGGCATCTGGTCACTGATGGGCCAAAATATTGACGTTATGAGGAGTATGGGAGTTTTTCAGGCCAAACTTGCCAATTTCATTGGGTATTTCATTGCCAGTAGGAAAGCCTGGTCCCCTAGGGAATGGGACATCACCAAAACAAAGACTAAATCGGAGGGTGTTTTTGAGCTAGGCTCCTGTTGTTTTAAATTACTCAATTTAGGTGTAGCATGGATACGCTCCTAATTTAGGGATAGAAGGAAAGCCAGGATGGGAGCGGCAGGGATAAGCAAGGTGGAATTTCTTATCCTTGCCACCATTGACCTTCGGAGAGAGAGAATTCTTTGTTCTGGGAGCTGCTCTTTGCAATGTAAGATGTTTTGCAGATTCCCTGGCCTTGAACCTAGATGTCAGTAGCACTGCCTTCCACACTCCACGTGAGACAATCAAAAATATTTATAAATAGGGGCTTCTGGTGGCTCATTCGGTTAAGCGTCTGACTCTTGATTTCAACTCAGATCCTGATCTCAGGGCTGTGAGATCAAGCCCTGATTTGGGCCTGATGCTCAACGGGGAGTCTGCTTGAGATTCTCTCTCTCTCTCCCTCTGCCCTTCCCTGCCTCCCACTCGCCTCTCTCTTTCTCTCTGTCTAAAGTAAATAAATAAATCTTTAAACAAGTACTTATAAATTTTGCTATCCGCCCCTGGAGGGCAATGTCACCCTTGTTAAGAACCACTTGTCTAACAAGGAGAGCCCACGACAACTTTTAAAATCAATTGCATGCAAGAATAGGGAGTTCACAAGTAGCATGCCAAGTACAAGGCTGTCTCCTCCTGTAACTCTTCTTAGTCACTGAGAACACCTTGATAAGGTGCAAACTGCTAATAATACTTGTTTCTCCTTCCCCTAGAATCTTATTTCCTATACCTTCCGTGGCAAACTGTTTGTGACAACAAGATTTAATGTGATGTCTCAGAAAGAAAGGTCAGATCCCTCTCTGCTCTAAGAGGAAATCACATTCCTATAGAACCAGTACATCAGGGTTTCTCGGTCATCTAGAGTGTGATGGGGGTAATGCTTGTTATTCTTCTCATACGTTTCTGGCTCATCAGACGATACCTAATCATTTTACAGCTTAACTCCATCTTGGATCCAGGGATTTATTCTGTTTAGTTACATGTAGAATAAATACGGAAATTGCAGTCTGCATCAATTCCTGGTGAATCTTGTTTGAAGGAACAAAGACACTTGCTGACGTGTAAGGCGAAGGCATACTTGCAGGTATTATCAAATCAACATACTTTACAAATAGGCATCTTCCCTGTGGTGTTTATTTGATTTTTTGTTTGTTTGTTTGTTTTCTATTTTATTTCCTCAAACTAAATGTAGTATTGCCTTTAAATGTCTGCTTTTACAATGTAGATCTGTCCTCCCAATGATAGTCCTACTTTCACTTCTTCTGGGAAATATAATTCAGGTTTAGGTATCAACGGTGATAACTGTCCTTGTTTTACAAAGTAGATATTTACAGGATGGTAATTAATTGCATAAAACAAATATTGCATGAATGTCTTTAGAATCCACTGACTATGCATATCTAGGGAATGATGGAGTATTTGTGTACTCAGTTAATCAAAGTGGAAGTGTCTTGCTTCCAAATTAAACAAGCTTCTCTTAAAATTTATTAATTGAGTGTTGCTACTCCCGATAAGTGAAATGATCTATGCATTTGTGAGAACTTTGTTCTGTTTTAATGATAGCTACATTTACAGCTGAGAATAATAGGTATTAATTTGTTCTTTAGAATTCATGTTGTTGGTCAATAAGAAGATGAGAGCATTTATAAGAAGTAATGAAGAGGGGCACCTGGATGGCTCAGTCAGTTAAGCGTCTGCCTTTGGCTCAGGTCATGATCCCAGGGTCTTGGGATCGAGCCCCGCATCGGGCTCCCTGCTCCGCGGGGAGCCTGCTTCTCCCTCTTCCACTCTCCCTGCTTGTACTCTCTCTCTCTCAATAAATAAATAAAATCTTAAAAAAAAAAAAAAAAAAGAAGTAATGAAGAAAAAAACCTACCTAATTCTTGGCCCAGAAACACTTCAATAAATAAAATGGAACCATTAGTTTAAATAAACATTGCTAAAATGTGTTTTGTAGTCTCAGCAAATTCAACCAATCAGTTCAGTTTTATTGTTTGTGAATTATATTATTTGTGCCAACCGTTAAGATATCGTGGGATGGAAAGTAAATAATATTTCTGACATATACCTGAGAAATACTAAATTATTCAGATAAATGGGTTTGCTTATTTTTTTCTATGAAGTTTTTTTTTAACATTATTTATTTGAGAGAGAGAGAGCGAGCGCCGGAGCAGGAGGTGCCAAGGGAGAGGGACAGAGAATCTCAAGCTGACTCCACACACTGTGCAGAGAGCCTGCTGGGGGTGGGGGGCTCAATCTCATGACCCTGGGATCTCGACCTCAGCCCAAACAAAGAGACAGCTGCTTAACTGACTGTGTCACTCAGGCGCCCCTCTATTAAGTTTTTAATTTCCAGTATAGTTCATAAGAGTTTGCTTTTTTTTAATGTAAGAAAGACTGATAGGAATTATTGCTTTGTTCATGGAAATACAGGGATCAGAGATCACTCACACTGAAATGATGAAATTTCTATTTTGTATAGTCAACATTTATATATTTGTTTTGAAGTTAAGTGATATGTTGAAGATTAAACATCTCCTGATTACACGAGTGGAGGAAGATAGATCTTATCTCAACAACAGTATTTTCCAGATTAGCACTGTTACTGGTCCAAGAGACACCCCACCCGTCTCTCCATGTCGACCAGGTTTAGAGTTACACTCTGCTCTGGTTCATGCATACAACTCTGAACATCCCTGCTCCATTCAGAAAGTTTGTCTCTCTGATGGCCAGGCAGTGTGTCTGTAACACTTAAAGGAATTAATTCTCTGACCATTTTACATCTGCCTGAGCTATTCATATATGCAGGGATCCATTGGTGGACCCTGCTATTTGAATGTCTTAGCAAAGTGATTTTAACAATACTTCTCCTAGCCAAATTGATTGTGGTCATCCGCATGCTCTCTGGGAATCATTTTGCAGATATTAACTATGGGATTAAAAGAATACACTGTATTTTGCATCCAGAAGACTCCCATCTAAAACTTCCCTACTCTCTTCCCAATTGAGTAGCTTTGTATACGTTGCTTGTACTGTTTGATCCTCACTGTCCTCAGTTAAGTGAGAGTAACCATTTTAACTGCTCTATATTTCCATATTGTATGTATTTGCAACAGTCATACATCTTAAAATAAAAGATAATACTGTCATTTCTTAGCAATTGAAAGAATGGCTAGACCTGTGGAAAGAAACATAAATATATTTCTTAATCTAATGAAAATATAATACTGACATAAATCGTACAGGTACCAATAACAACACTATTCATTTATTTATATGGCTTCCATACCTATTATTTCCTGTGATTCTCACAGTCCTGTGAAAATATTAGGAGATTGTATTTGGTCAAGTTTGACTAATGAAATAAAAGAGGCACAGATGACATAAACTGGGGCTATAATGGAGAAATCTCAAATGAACATTTATTAAACACCTGCTGTGTGTCATGCTTGAACTGACGATACTTTTATCATTTTTATTACATTGGAGTTGATGCTTATCAGAGGAGTATGAAATACTTATTAGTATTCCCTACAGTTCTATAATTTGAACCCTTTTCCATATGTTTAAGAGGAGGGAATTTGGGAAGAATTTTACATTGAGTAATTTTCCCTATACTTGGTGACATGTGTGGTGTTTTGTACCAATGGGCATGGCTGATTCTGCTTGGTGCATTAATTTGAACAATGTTACTAGCCTTCTTACAGGCATCCTGTGTACTGACCATTCCCACCAAAGCAATGAGTCTATGTGTAGTTCCGCCAATTAATGTCTAGTCTTTTCTTGGATTTGACTTCAGTGGTTCACTACTCCATATCCTTAATTATAGGTAGTGCTATTTATTTGATCTGGCACTCTTTTTCCCTGTGAATAGATTTTCTAAATACGTGGTAGTTATCTTGGGGGAGAGATGGATGTATTATTTAAAAGCCAAAGGAATGATTAAAAAAAAAGAAAGAAAAATTGGAGCCAAAGACAGGAGACTAAAATATGGAAGCTGTTCGAATTTGGTTCCATTGCATAGATTGGTATTCATCAAACAGGAGTGTAAGAAGGTAGAAGTCTACCTCACCTGTTAAAGATTGGTAGGATGAGGTTCAGATGGACACCGCAGGCCCCATGGGATCCAGGGTGCTTCTACCCCTGTGGTGATTTGGTCTTAATCTCAAGTTCACCTGATGTTCTAATAAATCTCAAGTTCACTTAATGTGCTAAGATGGCCTGTGATCTGAGCACAATGATCTCTGCTCTCCAGCGAGGCAAAGAAGGATGGAGAGAGGAATAGGGAAGTGCGGATGGAATGCACCTCCTAGCTTCACCTATGTTTCTGGGAAATCCCACACAACACTTTCCCGGCAATCCCATTGGCCAGGATGTAATCACATGGCCTCAACACATTCCGGAGCTGGGCATGTGGTTTTCTTCGTGCACATATTACAAGTGAATTAAAGAGGGATTATTTTACTATGTAAGAAGGGGAGGTTCCTATTGGGAAGCAGAATCTGCCATACTTTTCCCTGAATAAGTTACACTCCGTTTAAT
Organism: Mirounga angustirostris; assembly: GCF_029215605.1. NCBI lineage: Eukaryota > Metazoa > Chordata > Mammalia > Carnivora > Phocidae > Mirounga > Mirounga angustirostris. Next base: position 9,162,520 of record NW_026991719.1, read on the forward strand.
GGAGATAAAATGTTTGAGGGTGATTTCTTTGCCCTTAGTAATTCCCACCAAAGCAATGAAAGCATCTACCTTTGTTTTGGACTCAGCGCTATAAAATTTATCTAAGTTAAGGAGAGATATAAATGAAGAAAGTACATTAAGCAAATGGCTATTCACCTCACTTAGTGCAAAAGCCAAACTCCTTTAAATGACAAATGGAGATGTCCCTCCACGAAATGGTTACATCCCCTCCTGCTCATTCTATTTCAGACACAGTAACCTTGAACTTACCAAGCAGGTGTCTGCCTTAGGATGTGTTCCCTGGGTGCACCACTGGGCCTGAAATGATTCCTTGGGACTTGCTCGCTTCATTCTTTGTCATCCTTCAAGCATTTCCTCAAATTTCCTTTTTTAGTAAAACCTGTTGTGATGTTATGATTTATAGACAGAAATACATATTTGGGGGCATCTAGGTGGTTCAGTTGGTTAAGTGTCTGCCTTTGGCTCAGGTCACGATCCCAGGGGTCCTGGGATTGAGCCCCGCATCGGGCTCCTGGCACAGCAGGGAGTCTGCCTCTCCCTCTCCCTTTACCCCTGCCCCCCGCTCGTGCTCTCTCTCTCTCTCTGTCAAATAAATAAAATCTTTTATATATATATATATATGTAAATGTGGTCTTCATCCCCCTTTCTGCCATAGAGCTCATAAAACCCTTTATAATAACAGCCATGAAATTGTCTATGTTAACGATGCCAGTTTTGGAAAGCATCTGAGGATGGGTGCTAGTTGTCAAGTGGCCCAACCATGTAATTAGAGGGTTGCACTTTTTTTTTTTTAATTTTAAGTTTTTATGTAAATTCCTGTTAGTTAACGTACAGTGTAAAGTAGTTTCAGGTGTACAATATAGTGATTCAACCCTTCTATCCATCACCCGGTGCTCATCAGGACAGGTGCGCTCCTCCATCCCCATCACCTGTTTCCCCTAACCCCCCGCCCCTCTCTGGTAAGGGTTGCACTTTCAGTGCCGTCTTCCTGACCTTCAATGAGAGCAGAAGGCTAGAGGTTGAGTACAATGGCCACTTATTTAATCTGTCATGTCTATGTAAGGAAGCCTCCATAAACTCCCAGAAGCATAGGAAGTGTTCGGAAAGCTTTGCTGTCGGTAAATATGTGGATATCCGGGGATAGGCATGGTCCAGAGAGGCCGTGGATGCTCCGAGAACTTTCCTGATGCCTTGCCCTCTCTGTATCTCTTCAGTGTGGCTGTTCCCGAGTCATATCCTGTTATTATAATTAATTGGTAAGCAAGTCCGTAAAATGTTTCTCGGAGTTCTGTGTCCTGCTCCAGCAAATTAATCAAATCCAAGCAGGTGGTTTTGGGAACCATAGGTCTACAGCCGGGCAGAGGCACAGATGACAACTTGGACTTGCCTGTGGCATCTGAAATGGGCAGGGAGCGGGTAGACTGGTGGGACTCTGCCCTCAAGCTTTGGAGTCTGGTGCTGACTCCTGGTAGATAGTGGCAGAATTGGGTTGAGGTCTAGGATATCCAGCTGGTGTGGGAAAATTGCTCGTTGGAGCGGCCCTCCGGTCCAACCCACAGTGTAATTGGCTCTCAGAATTGTTCGTCTACCTTGATCTAGAGGTCGCAGAATGCTGGCTTTTCTTCATTGTGTTCCATCCCTCATAAGAGAATGAAGTGACAACACTTTGCCTTTTTTCGGGTTGTGTTTGTAAAATGGGCCAAGAACCTCCTTTGGTTCAGTAATTTTCTCTTTACATGAGAGACTTTTCCCACCTGTTTCACTGAGACGGGAGGAGAGAGGAATTTCCAGAGAACGTGGTGTCCTTAAAGGACAGGGACTAAAATGGCATCAGTGTCACGAATTTTGGCTGATACCTATTTCTGTGTATATACAAATAGGCTCACAGGGTGAAACCGAGGGAAAAGTCTATTTAAATATGTAATGTCTTTGTATCTAATGTTTAAGACTATTTTCACTGTGAATTTTTAGCTTTTGTTGTAAAATCCTGTTTTCACGTGACATATCCCTTATAGCTCCCCACTGTTGATATCTTCAGTGATGCGTGTGTGTCTCTGCATGTGTGTGCTTGAGTGTGAACTCTCTTTACTTTTCTCTTTTCTACTCTTAACATGAGTAACAAGTCTTGACATACTGAATAAATTCTTCACATTATCCTCAGTGTCTCGACTCACGAGTTAACTTGCTTATTTTTTCTGGAATGTTTCTCCTCTTCCCCTGGAATATTTATCACTGTCTGCTCCATTCCTTCTCTCTCTTTTTTTCCTCCTAGTCTCCTACCTTCTTCCCATGCTTATAGCAGGAGACTCTGTAGGAATGCTATCAGAACTAATGTCATATAATTTTCTCAGTTGGATATTTTCTCGTCCGCTAAGTCCTTTTACCTCATTTACAATGATAATTGTCAGTGAAAATCAGCCCCTAAATTGCAAAACTAAGACCACTAAGTACTGCTGTATCTGACTACATGACCCTGACAAGAAAACATCTGTATCTGTACAGAACAAATACAAATAGCTTATTTTTGCAAATTCTCCCATTGAAATTGTTATTCGTGAATGAGTGGTAATTTCGACTGTTTTTCTAAAGCAATTTATTATAACTTGTAATCAAAATGTGATATACAGATGGAGTTTCATGTACATCCACTTTGTCATGCATTGCATTATTATGTATAGAATCTCTCTTTAATATTTACAACATACTCAGGGCCATAAGTACTACCTTGTATTTTTTTCCGATGAGGAGAGCAAGGACCAGAAATTATGAAACTTTGCCATATTGCACAGAAAATAGCTGTTATATCTGGAAAATGCCAATTTCCCCTCATGGTAGTGGTCTTCATTGCCAGTGCCCTGCTCCTTTTCTTTCTCTGTTCTATGTTGGCCACTGCCATCTGTGTCCTCTGATATCTGTGTTTTAAGGTTTTATATATATATATATATATATATATATATATATATATATATACACACATACACACACATATACACACACATATATACACACACACACACACACACATATATATATATATACACACACACACACATATATATATAACCCTGAAATATCCTAATATCTCAGACATGGAATATCAGTTAAGAGCCAAGCCTATTTTTAATATTAATATTCATTTTGTAATGTCAAATTGTCATAACTTTTTATGTCCACTCATAAATGTTGAAATAGGCCCATGATTCAGGCCCATTAAATCACTTGTAAATTGCCACTGATGAGGCTAAAATTGCTAGTTCTAAAGATGTACTGCTGTGAAGGCTTCCTGTAGTTTGGTGAATTACTACCTCCAAACTGCCTTACTAGTTGCTCCCACGGTCTGGTCAGACCTGATGAATGCCTGCTGGTTGCTGTCGTGGTGCTCTGAATGGCAAGGCCAGACTTCCAGCCCAGCGTGGACATAATTATTGCTACTTTTGATTTTGACTACAGAAGGTACAGTAGTGTTCAAAACGTGTAATTGTATAATGTGATTCTCATTACTTAAACAGAATCAAACATGCATTTTTCACTTTTTCTTAAGACTCGAGGAGCATGGAACAGGTGAATGGTTATGGTCTGTTTTGCTGCCCCTTGTAAGATCTTGTGTTTATCTCCTGTGCCTTTACAAACTCCCTACAGTGTGTGGAATAAACTAAGAAAATACAGGAAAGAGTCGGGCCTTGATAATCATTCAAACTGTAAGATGTTCTCCGGCTTGAAAATAAGATATACTTGTGGGGCACCTGGGTGGCTCAGTTGGTAAAGTATCTGCCTTCGGCTCAGGTCATGATCCTGGGGTCCTGGGATCGAGCCCCACATTGGGCTCCCTGCTCAGCGGAGAGCCTACTTCTCCTTTTCTCCCTCCCTCTGCCTCTCCCCCTGCTTGTGCTTGCTCTCTCCCTCTCTCAAATAAATAAAAAAATCTTAAAAAAAAAAAAAAGATACACTTGTAAAACAAAGTAGCTACAGAAGTTTATGTTTTAATTAGTTTTTTTTTACATAATCTCTATACCCAATATGGTGTTCAACTCTCCACCCTGAGATCAAGGTTTGCATCCTCTGTGCATTGATCCAACCAGGCTCCCCCAGAAAGTCTATGTTCATAGTAGGATGCCTGGGTTCCTTTTCTGTTTAGGTTCCATTTCGTGTTTGTCCTTGACTTTATTTACTTTTGAAGGAAACAATTTACTCGGTTCCTTTTTTATTTCTTCTAAAAGGAAGGAAAATCTTCCCTCATAATTCTGAGGTAGTATTGCTTTATGTTTCCAGTGGGGGTAAAAATGTAACCATAGGGCCATGGGTTCTTTGGCTAGAGTATCATCCTTCTGAATCCGTTCTGAATGACATTGATGTCCATTACCTTGGGCAGGTTATAGGGAGTTTGGGTTTGCCACCTGAAAAAGGTCAGAACCAAATCCTATCATTCATTTTTTCAATGATTTAGAACCACAGTTTAATCATGTGTATGTTACAGAATAATGTAAAAATATATCTTGATTTTAGTGTACCATAGTGAATCTCTGTCCTATACTTTAATGTTTCCCAACTCCTCTAGCTAGCCTATCAATATACTGAGCCAGTCGATATCTATTCAAATTTTATTCCTCTGTATTATCATAAGGGCTTGTTATTTATGTTTGTTATGTTTTGATAATAGCAATGAAAGACATATGGCAAAGTAATTCTTTGGTTGTGAATGGATTTCCTTTTTGTTCAGGAATTTTTTTTTTAAAGCAGATGAAAAGTAATCTTTTTTTTTTTTTTTGAAAGATTTTATTTATTTCAGAGAGAGAGCAAGGCGGGGGGAGAGGCAGGAGGAGGGAGATGGAAAGGGAGATTTAGACTCCCTACTGATCGAGGAGCCTGTCCAGGGGCTAGATTCCAGGTCCCCAAGATCATGACTTGAGTCGGAAGTCAGGCACTTAGCCGATGGAACCACACGCGATGGAACCACACGTTGCCCCCCAAAAGTATCTTTATTATGACTTCTGAGAATATTCGAAATGTACGTTACTGGTGAGCTCGCTAAACATTTCTCTTCAGATGCGTACGTTTGTTTGAATACTGACATTCTAAAGAAGTTGTGTTTCCAGAAGTGAACCTCTGAATAAGCTTCTCTTTTTTGTAAAATTTCAGGGATGTAGCTTCAAGCGGTGAAGCTACTTTTTTATTTTCCTGAATTCAGTGAGGCTTTAGAGATTTGGGTTGATAACATATTTCTCCTAGAATGTGGGTAGGTGACTTTTGCATGACAAATTCCTATTTTCTAAGATAAGAAGACTTTCCTTGCTCTATAATCACTTCTAAAAGTCATGTGTGCATTGAACACAATGAGATTTCTGGAAGCACTCCACGATACTGTACGATTCTGCAATGCAATTAAGAATCATCACATGATCATGGACTGCAGAGAATATTAAATGTCAAAGAATGGCTAGAGGGAGATTTTGTAAAGGAAAATGACCTTTTTGATGATCAAGACCAGTTCTGCGAACATAGTTTTATAACAAAAGGAGAGATGCAACCTCATGTGAGCAGAGATTTTCTAGACATATTTGTGGTGGGTTGTAAGGCAACATAGATTTGGAGCTTTGTTGCAGGTTATTAGGGATAAATATCAATCCATTTCTCTTAGTTGAGAAATCCAGTATAATGGGAAATCCTTTTTTTCAGAGACAACTGGGTTAAATGAGTTTTATGAAAGCATATGATTTGGTATTAAGTCCAAGTTTTTGTATTAGCTCTACCTGTTGGAGTAAACTTCAAGTCACAACTTCCTTATCTTTTCAATGAAGTATTAGTATCTTACCAGTTTCATAGGGTTGATACCAGGTCTTAGGACATGACACACATTGTCTTGTTATTTGATGAAAAATTACTTCAAGGTCATTAGAGAAAATAAGTTGTAAAATCTCTCAGCCATCAAAAGTCCCTCAGTGTTATGTTGGGTTCCCTTAAATAGCTTTGAATTGTCCACAAATTGGATGGAGCCTTTACTTTGTTCAAACTATCATGTCTCCTTCTGTACAATTGGTAATATGATCTCAGTTATTCCTCACACCAACCAAGCAAGTTAAGAACTATTTTTAGGGGTGCCTGGGTGGTACAGTCGGTTCAGCGTCTGACTCTTGGCTTCAGGTCAGGTCATGATTTCAGGGTCTGGAGATCGAGTACGGCATTGGGCTCCACACTCAAAGCGGAGTCTACTTGAGATTCTCTCTCCCTCTCCCTCTGCCCCTACCACTCGTATTCTCTTGGTCTCTCTCTCTGTGTAAAATAAATAAATAAATCTTTTTTTTTAAAACCTATATTTGTATGTCTTAGGTTAAATTATTTGTGTATGTTAGCTCAACTTAGAAGTGACAGGGTATTACCAACCTGGGCTCCCTGAATCCAACAGTCGTGTCCTTAAACATCGCCCTTAATCCCAGCTCACACCATATATTAGAGTAGTTGTTATTGGCTTGTTGATTGCTGTCTGCCATGCTACCATTATTTTAGAATCAGCTAAAAGGGAATGGAAGGTAGATCAACCTGATTGTGCTTACAGATTTTTAGTATGAAGTGTTTCATCACGTATACTCATATTTTATTGGCCAAAAAAGTCAGTTGTCCAAGCCTGACTGCAATGGGGTGAGCAGATACATCTGCCCCTAGGGAAAGATATTGTATATAGTGTTCCAAATCACCCTCTATAGTTTGATAGATGATATTTATATTTCACTTAAACAGTTCAGGCTTCAGGGCCTGACTCTGGACATATAAGTCCTTACAGCCTTTTGTTCACTGGAAGCTTTATGTTATTAGTCAGTAACATAAAGAGTCAATTAACACATATTTTGTGTGTTCAATGTAGTATATATGGTGTTCTTACAATAAAGTAAGCTCGAAAAAAGAAAATGTTTTTAAGGAAACCATAAGGAAAAGAAAATACATTTATAGTATTATGCTGTATTTATTGGAAAAAATCCCCATGTAAATGGACCAATGGTGTTCAAGGGTTAAGTGTATTTTCTTATTTTGTGAATGAATGAATAGCATGCAGGCAAGAAATATGAGAAGAATGAGAAGGAAATACAAAATGATATAGGCCCATCGGCCATCAAATTTGAAACAGGTGATTGTTTTCATAGAGGAAGGGAGAACACAGTGGATACTGTGTATTTTTTAAATTATTTTAGGTGGAATCTTAAGTACTGAACCCTTTGGGAATTTGTGGATTCTGCTGTGGTTGAGATCCTTATATTTGACCGTGAGATTAGTCACTTATCATTACCAACTTCATACAGTCACATATCCTTTAAGCCCTTATGGAAAATGGTCAAATATTTGCTCACTTTCCATATTTCCATTATTCAATAAACCTAAATAGACAAAAGCACTCTCCTAAAGTGGCGTTTACTCAGTCCGCTGTCACATCTAGGTTTCAGTGAGGGACACGGTTTATTTAAGTCTACATCTATTAGTAAATCAAGTTACTATTAAGGTCATATTTAACCATTACCAAAGGAAGAGTGCTCTATTTTTTCATCGCTTTTGTAAGCTAAGAGATGGTGATAGGGCTGAAACCGAAAGCCCACTCCATCCATGAAAAGCAGCCAAAAAAGTGATTTGAAGAATTTGATTAAACAAAACAAAACAAAACAAAAAAATGATTGTAGAGGCCATGAAGAGGCTTCCATCTCCTGGTTGCCTTATTTTTAGCAAGGATCCCCACCCGTGCTTCATGTTCACTATATTCTGGGAGAGGGTGGATAGACTAGGTCTTAGCAGAGTTTTCGAAAAGTGCCTGAAAAGCATCCAGTTTGCCTTCCTCGCCATGGCTGTTCCATCAACACTGATGTACCTTCCAGCACTCTTCGTCCTGCTCTAGAGCCCTGCATGAACTGCGCTTGTTCCTCTGTCATACTTTGCCATTGAATAACCGATGAGTATAAGATGCAGCATATAAAGGTGATGCAATTTACTCCCATTCTAGAATAAGCCTGGGCCCTATGGTGCTGTTTGATCTTTATGACCCCCTTCCGGGAAGCCACCATTTTTACCACAGCCACTGTACAATGGCTGTCCACATTTGCACTTGGGTGCTTCCTTCATTACTTCTGTCAGGAGACACTGAGTGGATGCCTGTGCCTATTGCATGAGAGATGGAAGTGTGAGTAAATAGTTTATTTGGGAGATTATTCTAGGAAGCAGGAAGTTGTTTCTGTTAGGTGAGTGGGAAAAATGTGAGAGTGATAGAAGAAATCGAAAACCAGAGGAGTGCGGTAGGTTGGCATTGTGGGTATCTGAGGTGCAAACCATTGGGGAATTTCTTTTTTTTTTTTTTTAAGATTTTAGTTATTTATTTGACAGAGAGAGAGACAGCGAGAGGGAACACAAGCAGGGGGAGTGGGAAAGAGAGAAGCAGGCTTCCCGCCGAGCAGGGAGCCCGATGCGGGGCTCAATCCCAGAACCCTGGGACCATGACCCGAGCTGAAGGCAGTCGCTTAACCAACCGAGCCACCCAGGCGCCCATTGGGGAATTTCTAAGAAGTCCTATAGAACAGAAGTCAACTAATGACATCCGGTGGGCTCAACCTGACCGGCTTTTTGTAAATAGGTTTTCTTGGCACGTCGCCATATACATTTGTGTACATTAGGACTTGGGTTGTTTTTGTGTTCTGGTGGTAGAGTTGTGTATATGTGATAGAGATCATGTGGCCTAAAACATCTAAGAGTACCTGGGTCAGCCCTGCAAAAGTTTGCTGAGCCCTGGTGCACAACTTATCTCAAAGTTGACCTTTGGAAAGGTGAAAGAGTATGTATTCATTGAACCCTTCCCAAGAGCCAAGAGTTTTTCTCACCAGTATATGAACTGCATTTAAGGAACTGAAATGTAACCTTTGAGACAGAAAAGTGCGGAGGTCATTGGGCTAGCACCCTTGAAGTGAGACCACCAGTGGACCTAGAACTATCTACCACAGCCACACTACCGGCTTTAAAAGCAGCTGTCTCAGTACTGTTACTTTGCAAGGATTAGCTTCTTCTCACCCGCCAACATTTGTGCTTATTTGATCTACATAAAAGTTGTTTTCCCTTTACCATCATTCAGAACATTCTGGTTATCATAGATATCTCATTTTCAAGTGGTAGTTGTGTGAATGTGTTTGTGTGCCCATGTACCCCTCAGGGTTTTTTTGAAGTCAGTTTTGTAAACTAAATTAGACAGACAGTTTGACCAAGTTGGAATTGTATTCATTGTCACAGAGTATGGGACAGAGCTGACAGGAGCTCCAGTCCAACAGATAGCTTCTAAATAATGCATGTACCTGACAGCCAGGGCAAGCTCTATGGAGCGGCATGTCCCCCAGAAGAACAATATTCTGTTTGATGTTGCTTGAGATGCTCATTATCTGTAATTATGTACAAAACCAATACCTTCCATATTTCCTTGAAGAGATAGTTTGCAGTTGGATTAGGTAAGAATTACAGGGGGTTAGGTGCTGCAGTGCCGCGCTGGGACTAAAAATAGAGGGACTCATTTTGAGTAACAAAGCAGTGGACCCAAGATACAAACAGAAGGTGAATTTTATGAAGTGGAGCCCCCTCCTTTAACATTACCCCAAGGGAGATCTTATGGCCAATGATTTCTTGCACATATCATCTGTTAGGGGTAACAACCACTCATTTCATAAAATATAATGTATATTTTGCGGTAGAGAACATTTTGAGCCTATATGCATAGCAATTCTTTTAAGTGACTGCCTCTTCAGAAAATAGGAGACAGATCTTGAGGAATCTACGATGAGTAGGGCTCTGTTACGTACTCAAACCTTCTTTTCCAGGAGCAACCTATCTACTCTAATTCTAGTGGACGAGCACAGCCTAGGAAGTTGAAGGTGTTAATTTTTTTTGTCAGTGTCCCCATGACTTACTGCATAGGAGAAATAAAATGTCGTTGATTTTGAAAAAAAAAAAAAAAAACAACAACATAATCCCAAACTAGGAATTGTTTCCACTCTTAGAATCGATCATTGAAAGAAAAGATCTGGTAAGATGGTCCCTTATCGTACATTGCTTAATGGGTTCTTGTCCTGATGGCCTCAAAGGTCCCAGCCCGGTAATACTTGGACTGAATGTCTTTTTTTCACACAACATCAATGAGGCTTTATTTTATATAAAACAATCTAGAGTAGAATCCTTCCCCAAACCTAATATGAATGTCACATTCCCTCACTTAGAAAACACAGAGGTTTTCACTGTCGTCTGTGCCTGAACACGAATGCTTCGTTGGGTTTCTATTGGGTTCCAGAAGTTGTGGAACTTTGATGCTGTACTTTTTATATTTGAAGACGTAGCATTGAATAAACATTTGCTTAAGAGTTGTGAATTGTAAGATTAAACGGAGGGGAGTTTAAGAAACAAATGTGGTACCTCAAATGTACAATTATTGCTGGTTGTAGGTATTATTGATAACATGTCAAAATAAGGATTTCGTATTTAATGTAAAAAACAATCTCTGACAGTCATACGATTCTTACCACATCTCCTTGGAAACGTAGAAATGACACAGAATATGGATATCTTCTGTTGTTAGATTAGCACCATGGATTCCATGGGTTGGTTGAAGCATCAAGTTACCTACACCATGCCCTCTTTCTTCCTGTGGAGAAAACACAGTGTTCAGTTGCATTTTCTTCCTAAAAGGTTGTAGGTATTTATAAACACGTTTAACTTAGATTCTACATTGGACTTTTTGAGTTCTGTTCCCAAATGAGATGGTGACTGTATTTCGAACTTGTGGGATGGGAGGGAGGTTAACATGGTGTCAGGGGATTTCCAGTCTGAAGATTCTTAGATTTATCAATATTAATCCCAACGATATAAATGGAGCACTAGCAGTGGGAATAGAAGTCTTTTTCTGAGAATGAGCCTTTTTGGTTTGCCTTCTCAGCATTGCCTGTGAGACTCAACAGGCAAACAAAATGTTTGGCCAGGAAAGAGAATAGTTTAACATTTTTCACAATGTTGCTTGTTCCCCTCAGAATTGAATGCAATGAAAAAGAAATAAATGATGAAGATCATACTACTAAACCATGTGATTAAGAAACTCTTTTTTTATTCGCAAATAAAGGTGTGGTGTTCACTCCCGAAGCCTAATGGAGATCTTTCTGGTTTTCGTTTTGATTTCCAGTCACCCAGAAGTTTTTTTTCCTATCCTCTGTTCTTACTCTCCTATAGCCTCTGAAAACACACTGGTTTGGTGTTTGTTTTTTTTTTTTTTTTTAGAACATAATAAGTGCAAAAAATACTTCCATTTTTGAATGCCTGCAGTCTTCAAATCACAGAGGGAGGCAGGAAGGAAAGCTAACAAGAAGCCCTATTATAGTGAGGGTCACAGAAAAAAAAATTTTTTTTTTTTTTTTTTGCAGCTGCCTGAAGACCATGCTTCAGGGAATGTACAGGGAGCTCTAAATCACTGTGCAGAGCTGTTTCCATCCTCCTCAACCAATAAATAGCCCCGAAAGGAATGGTCAGAGTCGTGCAAGAGCTAGCTTGGCTGGCATACTAGGAAGGATGGGATCCCATTTAAGGAGCATCAACATGCGTTTTACCAGCCTTGATGTATTCCAATGAGCTCATTTCTGGAGAGTCCTGGTTGGCTTCGTACCCTTTCTTCTTCTGCACTTAGAATTGCATTTGTCTCCAATAATGGAGTGAATTCAGTGCATGCACGTGTGCTTGTGTTGCTATAGAAACTTCATCCTGTGCCTGCTACTTGAGTGCATGTTCGATAGCTTGCTCAGAAATACTAATTGTGCGGCTCTAAGGTAGTTTTTGCGAATATCAGTGAGCAGAGACCTACGCTATCTGTCCGTATGCTCTGGATAAAAAAACAAAAGTAGTTGGCATACATGGTCCTTCACCAGTTTAAGAAAGTACAAGAGAGCTTCAGCTCCAACACATGCTCCATTGAAAGAAGCCAACTTGTGCCGTGCATTCTATCTTGTTAATCAAATTTCCATCATAGTTTCCCTTTACAGCCAGAGACTGCATTTCACTTCAGGCTCAAAGGCTCATTGAGCCAAACTCACAGTCCTTCTATATGGTACAGCAGTGTGTGGGGTCTACTCAAAAAGTACTCATTTCCCGACAACTGTTTCTTCACATCCTAGTAGCCAACCACCCTGATGGACACTGTAATTGCCTGTCCCTATTGGAGGAGCCCCCGTCCTGGGTGATGGTGAAAATGTCCAGGCTTGATTCGCAAGTGATATGTCCCTGGTTCCGAGCGCGAACGTGCCTGGTCCGACATAGCAAAATAGATTAAGATGAAATTCTAGCTTATGAGCCATCAGGAAAAATGATCTGTTTTCATTTTAAGAAATGAAAAGTGCTTGTTGAGTTTCGGCCAAAAGATATAACACTTCTATCTTTTAATTAAGATGACAGGTCACTGATTGTCCTGCAACATTAAGTTAATCCATTCCAATGTAATGCAAACAAGGGGGAAGGCAAACATGCATGGTGGTTTTTTTGTTGTTGTTGTTGTTGTTGTTGTTTAATTTATTTATTTGACAGAGACACAGCAAGAGAGGGAACACAAGCAAGGGGAGTGGGAGAGGGAGAAGCAGGCTTCCCGCCGAGCAAGGAGCCCAATGCGGGGCTCGATCCCAGGACCCTGGGATCATGACCTGAGCCGAAGGCAGAGGCTTAACGACTGAGCCACCCAGGCGCCCCGCATGGTGTTTGAACTATTTCTTTTCTGCAGGAGTGGCCTGGTAATGCCTTGTTGAGGGATTTTTATTTTACAGCATGTGACACTGAATCAGAGCTACCATAAATAAAACTCCATATCCAAAGTCAGAAGAGGTCCTTGTGTTCATCACACTTGCAGGACAACAATTTCTAATTTACTAGTGATGTCATACAAAGTACTAATGTACTTGCCCTGTTTTTCTTGGAAATCTGTGTTACGCAGGGCACAGAGTAACAAATGGACAGTTAAGTCAGAAAATGGAATGGTCTAAATAATTGGAGGTGTGAGTCAGTGAGTTTGTATGAGTTTGTGACTTTTTGTGAATTACTCAGAAATCCCATTTACTCCCATTAGCCCTGCACGTGACAGCTGCCTTTTGGGCTGTGTATGAATTTTATCTCAGTGCCATGAGAGCATTGAAGGAGCATTTCCATCATTCCATTTGTAGCAATCGTGTGTCAATTTTTCATCAAGAATAAATAAGTGGTGGGACACCTGGGTGGCTCAGTCGGTTAAGCGTCTGCCTTCGGCTCAGGTCACGATCCCAGGATCCTGGGATCAAGCCCCGCATCGAGCTCCCTGCTCGGCAGGAAGCCTGCTTCTCCCTCTCCCGCTCCCCCTGCTTGTGTTCCCTCTCTTGCTGTGTCTCTCTGTCAAATAAATAAATAAAATCTTAAAAAATAATAGTAATAAATAAATGCTCTAACTACTTGAGATAGTATTAAAGCACTAGACGAAATTATGCTTTTAAATAGGAAGTGTTTTTGAAGAGAATACTAAAGATATTTTTTGCAATCGTGGCAAAAGCTATCAACAATAATGCTACAATGGACATTTAACAGGAACACGGAGGTGTCTTGTCCCTCATTGGTAGTCCTGCCATTGTGGCTTTTATGAGCCAAATTTATGTCACCTGATCCTCAGAGCTTATTGAATGTCTGTATTCAGGCCCCATGAAGAATCAAGGTTTTGGCCGCTCCTGCAGAAAAGAAATAGTTCATTTGGGTGAATCCATTGAATTCTCAAAAATTCCTTGTTTGTTGTTGTGCGTGCATGACTTGAGGAATATAAGTGGCAGATGGGACCCAAATGGGACCCAAGTGAATAGAATATTCTATCCATATCTTCACCCTCCTAACATGGGATCCCATGCATGAATCACCTTGACATCCTGTACTAGGAAGATATGTGATATTTTATTCCCTTGATGGTTATATAGAAATTCCTGGAGATGTTCATAGGGAATGAAATGTCCTAAAAACACTCTGTGATCTCACAAGGAAAAGTGCATTATAAATATATGTCTAACTCTGATTCACACTGTTTGGAGAGGACACTCTGGAGGTTAGCAGGGCCAAATCTGAGTCCTGAGGCCAAATATTTGCAAAACCTTCAACCAAATTTAGAGGGGGAACAAACCAGTGCCTTGGTTGTTTAGTAAAATGTCAATTTTGAATGTGATTTTTTTTAGTTCTTTTTCATGTTAAAATTAAATTGAGTCATACCATTCGCTTAGAATGACCTGGACATTTTTTGGTGTAGTATTCCAGAGGTAAAATTTTAGTGAACATTCTGTGGGAAATTAGGAAGTAGAGCTTAATAATTTGGTCATTTGGATCTTACATAGATTAATCTTTCTTTCTTTCTTTCCTTCCTTCCTTCCTTCCTTCATTCCTTCTCTCCCACCCACCCTTCCTTTTCTTTTTTATCTGTCCTTCTTGGTTTTCTTTTTAAAAAATTATCTTGGCTGGCGCCTTGGTGGCTCAGTCATTAAGCATCTGCCTTCGGCTCAGGTCATGATCCCAGGATCCTGGGATCGAGTCCCACATCAGGCTCCCTGCTCGGCGGGAAGCCTGCTTCTCCCTCCCCCACTCCCCCTGCTTATGTTCCCTCTCTCGCTGTGTCTCTCTCTGTCAAATAAATAAATAAAATCTTTAAAAAAAAAAGTTATCTTGGCAAACTATCTCTTCAGGAAGAAATTGTTATTTGCCCAGGTCATTATACTTCAGGTTGAGGTAGATTGGCTTTTATAATTACCTTCTTGAAGCTAAGCACTGGCAAATACTCAGAAGCAAGGTGATGAGGATTTCAGCTTTTAAATATGATGGATGAGGAGTTGTAAATATTTGAACTTCTTTCAAATTAATTATCCATTTTCGGCTTATCGTTGGGTAATGTATGCAGAGAAATAGGAAGTCATCATTAACTAAAAATAACCAGTAATGTCTGACCTGACCTACTACTGGGAGTGTAGTTTTTCAGCTAGCTAACCTGGAATAGTGGAAACATTGCTGAACCTGGCTACAAAACTATTTGCTCTTTATTTTGGGACTAGGCCAGTTACCACCTCTCAAATGGAAATGGTTTTTCACCTCCGTGCTCCTATATTTAGGGTCAGATGAAATGGCAGGTGTGAAATACTTTTTAAAGGAAAAGCTGTGATCCAAGTTATTCATATCATGACTATCAACACCATACGTGCATTTCATGTGTTGTAGTGGTAGTTTTATATATTTATGTTTGTATTGTATACAAACGTGACCTTACTGTGAAATCCAGTCATGAGCCAATCACAACGAAGCCACAATTAAGACCAGTACAGTACTGAGTAAAAAACCCTTCCTTTTAGGGTCACTGAGGGACTAGTAAAAATTATCTCTGAGAAGGTAGGATTCTTAGGCTCTCTTTCTATTTAAACATACTTGGAAATTGGTTTAACAAAGATATATTCTTTGTTTTCTCCCAATGTAATAACCATCTAACTAATGATCAAATGACATTATTTTCAGAATAAATAAATGTAGTTACAGCCATTGATGGCCCCCCTTGGGAATGTGTAAGACCCAATTCTTCTGTACGACCCCATTCACTAAATTGCTATTGCGTAGCAAAGAAATGAATTTTTCATTAACATTGTTGATTGACTACAATAACTGACGTTTTCCTTCCAGCAACAAAGATAGAATGGCCTGATGTCTTTGTGGTTAGGTTTACACATACTAAACATCAAGTCATTATTTCTAGTATCGTTATAATTATTTGTGTTTATTTGAAATACAATACGAAACCAATGTATTAGAAAACTGTCTCCAAAATTCCTTTGGGAAAGCAGTATTATCTTTTTTCCTAGACCCCATATGAAAAGATCAAGTTGGTATAATAAGGTCTCTAATTCAGATTTCCCCTGCTGATGGTATTTCTATATATCTTTTACATAGGTTAAGTAGGTCTTCTTCCTTATCCAAATCTTTTAGTATCTCACCATTCTTATTGCAAACAAATTCAGAAACCTAGCTTTATGCTTTGAATCCCTTCATTGGTTACCACTCTTATATGAGTGTTCCTCCATCCATCCATCCATCCGTCCATCCATCCATCCATCCATCCAAGCAACACATACTTATTTAGCATGTGATGTCATTTACTAGATACTTTCAAAGACCCTAGTTCAAAGAATCCTTTTCCTATTGATACTTTCTTCATGAAAACTTGTCCCCTGCGCATCCTATTAACACAGCTGCCATTTTTCTAACGTACACCATTCATATCAACACTTGGACCTTCACAAATTTTCTGCTCACCTTGTCTTTCCGAGTTTGCATGGATAGGCTGGTAGTTCATGATCCATGTGAATTTTGACCTCACTGACTATGAGAAGAGGGGCTTCGCACCAGGGGCCTTGTTGGTGCCTGAGCAGGAGCCACTTTGCAACAAATTATATTCCACCGTAAGGGAAGATGCTCAAGAATTAAGGAACACAAAACCTGTTTTTAAGAAGGTTATGACTACTAGAGCAAGAACAAATACAATGAGAAACACCTAAAATACTCTCACAGAAGATATCTGAAATGAAAATAATTCGGTTTTAAAGAACTTCAGTATCGTTCACAAAATTGTTTTTTATCAGAAATTCAGGAGATGTCAATTGGAGACTTATCAGAAGAGCCTCGTAGCTGGCTTGCATTGCTGTGTTTGGAATGGTAAGGGTGAGGGCAGTTTTGATTTGGCCGTTCTTAAGCACAGAGGAGAGTTCAAGCATCATCAGAAGCACAAATGTGGAGAGATTTGTTTGGCTCACATTTAGGCCAATTAATAGGGAGATTTTGTGTTGTTGAGTTTGAGGTGCTCATCTTTGTCCTTTCATTAAGGGAATAGTGCTCATCCCCTATTTGTAGTCACCACAACCTTGGGAAGTTGAAGGTGGCCCCACACAGAGTTGAAGACTCACCATTGCGGTTTCATTGAATGTCAAGGTGGATTGCCCTGTAGGTGAGTGGAAAGACACTGATCTCTGTTTTTGGCATTCATTAACTCACTTAATTCACCTCCAAGCAAATGAGAATATAGTTTTCATGTTGCAAAAGGACACCAATGCTGAATTATTTGCCACAACAAAGCCCAGACTCAACCTCACTCCCAACCCCTCCATCCATCCCTAGAGCTGGCTTCTCCATCTTGGCACTCTTAACATTGGTGCCTGGATCCTTCTTTGTTGTGGGGGGAACTGTCTTGTCTACTGTAGGACGCTGAGCAGCACCTCTGGCCTTTACCCACTAGCTGCCAGTAGTAGCCCCCCGTTTGTGACAATCAAAAATGTTTCCAGAAATTGAGAGATGTCCTCCAGGTGGGTGGAGCGGACAAGTAGGCATAAGCAAAAGTATCCCTCCTTAAAAAATACTGTTCTAGAATATTAAAAGGGTTTCGCAACATTTTCTGTAAGCTTTTATTCTCCCAGTTTTAGCCACACTCAAGAGTGCAAAAGAGAAACTGGAAACCATTATGAAAGCTAAGTTTGTACAAGTTTTAATTCTTAAAGCAATCACCCAGTTTTTTTCTACAAACGTGATGTTTATAACGTGGAAGTACTGTTAAAAGAAGCATTGTTTCCAGTACAATACATGTTGTGAGGGCAGCATAGAGCCTGAGAACCCTCGTTATGGAGCCCCGCATTGCGAAGGGTTATCCTGGGTTTTACCTGCATGGAATTTAAGAAGCTGTTGCTTTTGCCATAAATCATTCGGAAGCCTCGCCATGCTGGGAGCATGAGAAAACTGCTGGGTAGACATCAATATTTTCAGCTGGGTCATTTCCAGCTGCCTCATTGACTACAAACTCCAATCCTGAACATTGAAAGCTCCTTGAGAATTGGGCCATGTGTTCGACACAGTGGGGTTATTAAGAAGCATAACTCATAATTAGGAATAGATGAGTTGGTATTACAGTCATTTGTTGACAAATATTCAGTCCTTGTTACGTAGAAATAGAATACTATAATGGGTGTATGTAACTATTAACCATCATGATTATTTGTTCAGTTATCCTCAAAAAGTTTTTCATATTGCTTTTGTGGTAATAGGAAAAAATCGAGTTTGTAAAGTATTTAAAAAAAATAATTAGGAAGATGGTTGCCACAACTCTAGAACGTCACACCATTCGAATCCAATCCCACTCCTGCTACATACAATTTGCTGCATATAACGACCAGTGTGGCCTGAAATCTAGGAGTCTCGCTCAGTCATTGGAATCACACCCAATACATGCACACCACAAGAACGCTCATATATTCCCACCCTTGGTATCGGATACAATATGTGGCTTGAACCATAAAATATATAAGCTCTTAAAAGCAAATTTTAATATGAAAACCCCTCATTAAACTTGGATCTTAACTGTGTTTGCTCAGATCAGCACAGGGTAATTAGACACTGATGGTTATGCTGCTTTAGAACGGAGCCCTAGAAAACACGACATTTCTTGCTCAGTTTTGAGTCAACTTTTGGTGCTATCTCAGGGTACCCATCTGCAAACTGGAAAATAGTATTAACTCTATGTTCGGATGACTGTCATCCACTCGGTTTCAAAGTTCACTGAAATACTCTGCTCGCGCTCTCCTCGGCAATGTTAAAAACTCACAGACATTGAATTTTGGCAGAGGGCTTGGGTTGGAGGAAGAGTTGATTTTATGCAGTTCTTTCTTCCAGATAACCTACCCATATCTAATTATTGAGTTATTCGATCTTTCAGGGAATATTGCCTTTGCAGATAATTTCAGGAGAGGTTGTATGACGAGATAATTAGATCAGTAGGGAAGCCAGAGTTCTTTCTTTTACTTCCTTTAAAATGAAATGAAAGCTTTGCACATTTACACATTTCCCTTTTTACTGCTTTGTTAGTAATCATTGCTCATCTCTTATTTATGGCAACACAATGTATAATCTTTTTTTTTTTAAGATTTTATTTATTTATTTGAGACAGAGAGAATGAGAGAGACAGAGAGCACATGAGAGGGGGGAGGGTCAGAGGGAGAAGCAGGCTCCCCGCCGAGCAGGGAGCCCGATGCGGGACTCGATCCCGGGACTCCAGGATCATGACCTGAGCCGAAGGCAGTCGCTTAACCAACTGAGCCACCCAGGCGCCCTGTATAATCTTTTTATACAAACAACTGCGTGTGCATGAGGGGGCATGTGTTTATAGATTATAAGGGCCAAAAGCCATCTTAAGGTACTTGTAGCATTTTCTTTGTTTTTTCCTATCTCCAAGCAGAAACGTGTAAAAATAAACTACACGTTTGCCTCCCTTAGAATGCTAAAATAATTTCAGAGTTTCTGCCCTAGGGACCTCCCCTGACAGATTGGAGCACTCAGCTGCCTGTAGTAAGATAGGGACAGGAGGCTGAGGAGCATGTTCCCAAGCTCTTAACTTCCCCGTGTCCTTGGAAACACTTGTCCAGGAACATATTTGCGGGCAAAACTGTCTTGCTTCTCAGGGACTTGTAGTTCAAGTTTCAAACAAAATGATGAGCTCTGCGTGTCCCTTGGCCGACATTTTCTATTCACAGGGGATGGCGGTCTACAGTTGGCGAGCTGTTGGTTCCCTTGAAGAGACCATTCCAAATTCAGGTGTTGGCTGGTCAGGTCACACCCTGCCAAACCTTGGTGAAGGGGTGGTGGTGAGGGGAACGTAATCCGTTTCTTTGACTTGACAAGAATGGTGTAGTTAAACACAAAATAGTAAGCACCCTTGCTTTCAATTAGACAAACCTGGGTTGAAATTTGGGCTCCACTGACTTAGGAGTTAGAGTACTTTGGACAAGTGGTCTAACGCTTTCTTCATGAGTGGAACCAGAATAGGAGTAATGACATTATAGCGCTGTTGAGATAATTAAAAGCAATGATTGTTATAATGTGCTTTAAAAGAAATAAAAATGTAGACCAAAATGTCTGAAGACTTCGCTAATGTAGCTAATTTGGACACTCATTCACATCTTTGGTCACATTTTTGAATTTGTCAGAACCACTTGCCCCATTGATCACAATGGGTGGGGAGGAACATGGTGTGGCTGAAAGTTTTTTCCTTATAAAGTTCTTTTCTTTTTTCTTAAGATTTATTTATTTATTTAGAGAGGGGAGAGGGGCAGACGGAGAGAGAATCCAAGGGGAGTCCGGGCTCAGTGAGGAGCCTATTGCAGCGCTCTTCAGGGGCTCTGTCTCTGGACCCTGAGATCATAAGCTGAGCCAGAACCAAGAGTCTGACACTTAACTGACTGCGCCGCTAGGCGCCCCCCCTTTAAAGTTCTTAAATGGTATTAACAAAATGTAAGTGAAATCAGCAATAATATAGAAGTGGAAAAAGTAGGATGGTTGTGGAGCTGTCCAAGGAACCAGGAAAGCCTATGACACCAAGAGTGAAGTTAATGGGTCTGCTGTCTCGCTCATTTGCTAGAGCATTCGAATCTTGATCTTGGCCTCCTGGGATCGAGCCCTTTCATTGGGCGTACAGATTACTTTTAAATACATACATACATACATACATACATACATAAACAAAGAAACCACACGTAGGTTTCTTCCCCTTTGTGCCTCTACAACATGGAACAGCAGGAGATTATTAACTACATATATAATAAGATGTTAGTCTCAGGGCATGAGTCATCCTTTTGTGTTGGGGAAACAATGAAGGATGAGACTCTAAGGAAAGGTAGGGAGAAGTAAAATAATGAGGCCTAATGTGATGTAAATGAGTCTGTCCATTCCTGGTTCTATATGTCTAATAATGCAGCTGTCTTTACCCTCTGCTGTGTCTACTGGGAAATAGGTCCCTAATTTGCAGAGTAAAGGGCAGAATGATGAGATAAGTCTGGTGAGTGGCCTCAGCTCCTGAGTGAGGCCCTCTTTCCAAGTGCACATTTTGATCATCATGACTATTAGTGCCTCTGTGAAATATTGCCAAAAAGAACAAGAGGAGCCTGCCAGAAAGAGAAATTTCCTAGGGCAAGAGATGAAAAAGAAATGGAACGAAGGGTGAGATTAAAAAAAAGAAGAACAGAAAAGTAATTGCAGGAAAGAAATTAGAACAATTACATAAACAGAGATTGGCTTCAAGGACACTGGCCAAAATCCCAGAATCAGAGGAAGGCAGGCACTGTGTTCGGAGAAAAACACAACAAAAAACCTTTGAGAGTTACAATGTCGAATTCTCCAGTGGTGATCAGAGAGGTTCGAGAATAGAAGCTTCAGGTAGGCTACTTTCAAAAAGAAAAAGAAATGAAACTGGGATAGGAAAATTTCCAATTTCCCTTTGACTCCTTTATCTCTCAGAAAAGAGTTTTCCATCATAAGATCCTGGCTATCAATGGGAGAAATGCACATAGCCTCCTACGGAACATAATTAGTAATTGTGGTTTGTACAGTTTACGAAAAAGCTTCTTGTATGCCGAGCCTCTTCCTTTTCAAGTCCTTCACCTGTGTTCTCGAGAAAGCTACTATCAGTTTGCTTCTTTCCACTACAGTGAGATTGGCCTGTATCACTTTGTCTTGTGCATCATGACTGATGGCTGAAATACTTTGTGTGAATAAAGCAAATGATCTTAATGACTCTGGGAACCCCCATCAGAAACATTTATCTCGGCAGTGGAGCTAACAGAGACTGTGAGCCTGTAAATAATGACGGATTGGACAACCGGCTTCTGAGCTTCCTTTTTTTTTAAAAAAAAAAAAAAAAAGCCTTAGAACAAACATATGTTCTGATGTGGCTGTTTTCATTAAATAATCTTTGCAGTTGTTCAGTTGTGTTCTTGTTTGTTGCAGGGTAAATGAAATTTGTCTTTTTCTACAAAAAAGCATCATGAGCTGCAAAGAATAGGTGATCTGGGGTCTTGAGACACAGTCCCGGAGCTAGATACATCACTGGGGCAGTAATACAGAATACCTTTGGGGCAGTCATTCTTCCTTGCTCTTTACTGTCCAGGGGAGGAAGCAGGAGAGAGGCTGAGTCTCTGGAAACAGCCCTTCCTGCATACTGGCTTCTTCAGGTACGTGTGGGGAATTTGCCTAAGTGATTTGGGGAGCTTGCCAAACCTGCGGTATGGGCCTCTTCTTCCCCCTCGGCCCACGTGTGCCCCCAGCCCCTGTGCTTAGCCTCTCCCCTCCCAGGACAGAGATTCCACATGTGTACCTGATTGAAGGGCTCCAACCAATTTCAGTACTTATCCTCCTATGTCAGGCCCACCCTGTAGAAGATACGGCCTTTTACAAATCCATGATAGAGGGCGCCTGGGTGGCTCAGTTGGTTAAGCGACTGCCTTCGGCTCAGGTCATGATCCTGGGGTCCCGGGATCGAGTCCCGCATCGGGCTCCCTGCTCAGCAGGGAGTCTGCTTCTCCCTCTGACCCTACCCCCTCTCATGTGCTCTCTCTCATTCTCTCTCTCTGAAATAAATAAATAAATAAAATCTTTAAAAAAAAAAAAAATCCATGATAGACATTTCCGTCCGTGAATGAAGTGCTGGTGGAGATAATGAATGTTAATCCTTCACAGTAATCATGACCTAGGAAGATAATGTGACAGCAATTCTTGATTCGTAATGTCGTTCTTGTTGTTCAGAGAACATACATGGAGGTCTACTATGGGTCAGCCATGGGTGGCATCCTGATCAGGGGAATAAGGTCTGTGCTTCAAGCAGCAAACAGCACCCAGAAAAGACTCACAAGCCACCTGGCAAATTAAGAAAAAGAATGGGAGATGTAAAGGAATCTGTCGGAGGATCACTGACTGTCTCCCAAAAATCTAGAGCAGCATAGTCCAATAGTAATCTGAGCTCTGTGTGTTATTTGAATTTTTCTGCCAGCCATATTTTAAAAACAAAAAGAAGCTGGTGAAATTAACTTGAGTAATAGAATTTGCTGTACCCTGTATATATACAAAATAGCCTTGTTTCAATATATAATCAATGTCTGGGCGCCTGGGTGGCTCAGTCGGTTAAGGGTCTGCCTTCTGCTCAGGGTCCTGGGATCAAGTCCTGCCTGGGGCTCCCTGCTCAGCGGAGGGTCTGCTTCTCCCTCTCCCTCTGCCCCTCCTCCCACATGTGCTCTCTCTTGTTCACTCTCTCAAATAAATAAAATCTTTAAAATATATATATATATATATATAATCAATGTCTAAACAGTTCAGGAGACATTTTGTTTTCCTCTTTTCCTATTAAGTCTCTGAAGTCTGTGTTTTACACCTGCAGCACATCTCAATTCACACTTGCCACATTTGCCGTGTTCAGTAACTATATATGGTGTGATTGCCTGGCAGGCTCAGTCGGGAGAACATTGCACTCTTGATCTTGGGGTTGTCAGCTCCAGTCCCATGTCAAGTATTGAGATTACTTAAATATAAAATCTTTTAAAATGAAAATAACTGCATGTGATGTGTGGCTACCATATTGGATAAACCAGGTTGACAGAATGTTTCTTGGAGGATGAACCATTAGGCTTTGGTCATTTGGGAGAATAGCAATGGGAGCCTTGGAGAATGCTTCTCGGCTTGAGGAATTAGGAAGTTTCAACACTCAAAGCAAGAGAAGGTAGGTGTCTTCCAAGAAATACATGAAATTCACTGTAGCCTCTCTTGGAAGACAAGGGTTGACATCTTTCCGAATGGGGTTATTAGGTAGAGGAGCAGGTGGAAGGGAAAGAACATTTTGGATGTATTGAATTTGATTTACCTGTGGATGACCAGGTAGAGGAGTGAGATGATAAAAAGTATGGGAATTTGGAGTCTTCAGTGTGTATTGAGTAGAATAAAGGAGCTTCAGCAGGGAGGGGAGAATTTTACAGCATTTTCAAGTATGGGTATAGCCAGTGCCATTTACCCTATAGAGTGTGTGGTTTCCATTGAGTTCTTAGTTTTTCCCATTCCCCGCAGAGGAACAAAGTTAGTTATGTGAACCATCAAAAGTTTATGTCCACCAATTTTACTGTATCTTTCATACCTCATTATCTTCTGTAAATAAAGTTGGGGTTTCTTGTTATGGTAGAATGACATTTGGATATAGGATGCTAGATCTTTAATTGCAATATTTATATTCTAGTCCTTCATGAAATGAAGACCCATTTTGTTTCCTTCAGGGGAATTTTATACATTTTATGTTAATAGGCAAGTTCATTTATTAAAATGTTTAGTTTTTACTATGTAATTTTTTCTTCCATGCCTGCGTGAAGTAAATTAAATTTATGCATCATACTGAGGTACCTCATTGGCTCAGTCCTTGGAGTATGCGACCCTTGATCTCAGGGTCCTGAGTTGGTCATAGAGCTTATTTAAAAAACAATTTAAGCATCATACCTACTAGTCTTTTCTATCCAAATTGTTTCTAAGTTTAAAAAATTTTTTCTAAGTTTATATATTAACTTCTTTTTATTTTTTTAAGAGTATGTCCTTTTTTTTTTTAAGATTTTATTTATTTATTTGACAGAGAGAGAGAGAACACAGGAGAGGGAGAAGCAGGCTCCCCACTGAGCAGGGAGCCCAATGCAGGGCTCGATCCTAGGACCCCAGGACCATGACCTGAGCCGAAGGCAGATGCTTCACCGACTGAGCCACCCAGGCGCCCCCTTCATTTTTTCTTTAAAGATTTTATTTTTAAGTAATCTGTACACTCATAGTGGGGCTTGAACTTACAACCCTGAAATCTAGAGTTGCATGCTCTACCAACAGAGACAGTCAGTTGCCCTTATATATTACGTTCTGATATAGAATCTGGGGATGACAAGATTTAATACTGTTGATTTTTTAGTGGGGGAAAACCAATGAAACTGCATGCTTTGTCCACAAATATTAACTTTAAATAAATTTATTTTAAAATCGAAAAAGTCACCAGCATCTTGGGAACTCTTTTGCTCCAGGATATTTGTGACTAGCAGTACTTGTGTGGATCATAGTACTCACAATTGTCTAAGTGTGGAATTTGTTGAACTCGTAGAATGATAGTAAATGAATGAAATGCTGAACGCTGGAACATACACTGGATGCATACTGTAATTTGGAAAAGATTACATTAAGTCGTCTTTCCAGTGGCAATGACAGAAGGTGTATGTTTTTGTTTCGTTCTTAAGAATTGATGAACGTGGGGCGCCTGGGTGGCTCAGTCGTTAAGCGTCTGCCTTTGGCTCAGGTCATGATCCCAGGGTCCTGGAATCGAGCCCCGCATCGGGTTCCCTGCTCCGCGGGAAGCCTGCTTCTCCCTCTCCCACTCCCCCTGCTTGTGTCCCCTCTCTCGCCGTGTCTCTCTCTGTCAAATAAATAAATAAAATCTTAAAAAAAAAAAAAAAAAGACAGGCGCCTGGGTGGCTCCGTCGTTAAGCGTCTGCCTTCAGCTCAGGTCATGATCCCAGGGTCCTGGGATCGAGCCCCGTATCGGGCTCCCTGCTCGGCGGGAAGCCTGCTTCTCCCTTACCCACTCCCTCTGCTTGTGTTCCTTCTCTCACTGTGTCTCTCTCTGTCAAATAAATAAAAAATCTTTTAAAAAAAACAAAGAATTGAATGTAAAGGAGTAAATTTTCAAAGGAAGAAAAAAGTTAATTGCTTGCAAAGTACAATTACTGCCTCTTCTTCCTGCTGGGTCCTTGGAGCCCAGCTAAGATTGTAAAATAACAGATGAAGGGGGGTGCTGGAACAGAAGGAGAAATACACAGCCCATAAACCAGCATGGCCATGGCTGAGCCTCGGGGTTGTTTGCATTGCAAAGGGCAGAGACTGTGTTCTTTATCTCTACTATGGCTTAGAAGATTCACCATCGATCGGTAGTGCTAATATCAAGTATTTTATGGCTGCAACTCATTATAGAACCTCTTGAAAACCCCTGTGAATGAAAATGGCTCTTACAGAGCTGCCAAAAGCACCATTTGGTTTCTGTTAATTTAGTTACAGGTATAATCAGATGCTTGCTTATTGCTCTCAGTCATTTCGCCATCCTAAATATCATAGCTTTCGTTGTGCCCTAGAAAAACTCCAGTTTATTTGCAGTCAACTATATTCATTGAGCTCTATGTTTAGGCAAACCCTCATGCTGGTCATCCCCGACTTACTCAGATACAAGGGGGTTCAGAATCTTTAAGAGAACTGTATGCCTATAGGATATAGGCTCGCTTCAAACATCTCATGAGTCATCATGTCCCCTGTGCACCAGCCTGGTTCTCACTCGCTCCCTCTCCTTGTTCTCTCTGTCTCTGTCTTTGTTTCTCTCTCTCTCTCTCTCTCTCTCTCTCTCTCGCCTTCCCCGACCCCTATCTTGAGTGGACTGTAACACAAGATGAAATCGAAGTGATGTCAGGATGGTAATTAATTATTAGTCTAGATTATGGGTTGGCAAAGTCTTTCTGTAAAGATCCAGATAGTAAATATTTTAGCCTTTGCAGGCTGTTCACTTGGATTCTTCCACATTATTCAACTCTGCCATTTTCTCGAACAAGCAACCATTCACTATATTAAAATCAATGGACATGGCCATATTCCAATAAAGTTGTATTCACAAGAGCAGGTGATGATCCAAATCCGTGGCCTGTAGTTTGCTGTCCAGTGCTCCGTGGAGTAGTGGGGAGACACTATTACTACACCTGGTAGTTAAGCCTTTGTGAAGGAGGTAGTACAAGAAACGGTCCTCCTCGGATATCTAATGTTTTTGTAGGGCTTTTCAATCTAGTTTATTCTTTGACGTTCTCAAATTATGTTATGTATAATAGTTAACCTGTCATCAGCTTTCGTACATGGTCTGTAAGAACTGGGACCAGGTGATCAGTTTGTGGTCTTAAACGGTTTAGTTGAGTTGTAAGATACAATTTGTACTTAATAAAGTCTTTCAGAGAGGAGTAGGGTAGGGTCTTCAAGGGAAGTTTCCCAGAGTGTTGAATCTCTGTTGTGCTAAGGAACCAAAACCACAGCCAAAGCTGAGGGCCCCACCATGTCTTGTGTGCTCTCTCTATAGTTGTGGATGCTGATTAGAGCTTCTAAGATAGACACCTACTCCAGAATCTTGGCCAGTTAAGCGAATCCTTTGAATCCAGAATGTACGTCAGGCTCTGTAATTTTCAACAGAAATGATTTAGTGCTCCATTTAATGCGTGCTCACCATGCTCATATATTAAATGTAAGATAACCATGACCGTGAAGTGCCACTATTATTCATGAGACATACTTTCGTTTTCTTTTCTTTTCCTTATTCAAACCAGTTATCCTGGGTCTGCCAAGGTCAGTGTCAAGGAAAGACTAGGTATTGACTTCTATCCTTCCAAATACCTGCCAGACCAACCTCGATTTCAAATAATTGAAATTATTTGACTGGGAGTCCCAAGTCTAGCAGTGATAGTTTACTTTCTGTTCTCCACAAACATGTTTAGGTCTGCTACTCAAGTTGGGTTCCTTGGACCAGCACCATCACCGCCACCTGGGAGCTTTTGGAAATTGAGCACCAATGTACACTTAATGAATCTGAACCTGTCTTTTAATAAGATGTTCAGATAATATGTACGCATGTATCATGTAGTTGCTAATATCTCTTTCCTAGAGATATAATCGGTAGTAGTATATATTATCATTATCAGAAGAGTAGATTTTCAGCATTTGTCTAATAAAAACTTAGCATGTCGTACTTGCTTCCAATATAGCACTTTCCAATAATTTGTAAGTCTGCATGCTTTGTAAATAAATATCTTTCTTGCTGTGGAAGTAAATACTCCATGATGTAGCAATATTCAGAGCTCATGGTCTTTCCCCTGTTCCATGTCCTTTCTTCTTTATGACACCTCTTAGGGAAATGTCATGATAGTTTTTGTTCTGATTCATAAAATGATCCTTTGTCAGTACATAAAAAGGTAGCAGAGTTTACTTGTGTGCATTACTTGAGCTGGGACAGAGAATTTCTGGATCTTTCTCTCTGTTGAGAGTTAATTTACTTATATTAGGAACAGTTGGAATGAAAAGTATGAATGAATGCCAAATGGAAACTGGAAAAGATGGGCAAAAACTAAGCAACCAAATATTTTTAGTAATGGCACCATTTATCTTGCGAGAGTTTTTATTATAATATTCACGATAAATATAATTGTTATCTAAACTGTTATGAAAATGTGAGTGTAGAAAGGGAAATGTTGATAATTTTTCAAAATGGATGTGACTTTCCTTTCCCCTGGGTTTCAGGTTGACTCCGGCTCTCAGAGACTTTCCAAATACATAAATGATCATTGTGGTTGCCCCACGTGCGTTCTGGAGACTTCCTGCCTCGGTTTGAAGCCCATGCTCAGCATCTCCTTGTCCCTTATTTATTTTTTATTACATTGTTTGTTTTTTGAAGGCAGTGGTCTTTCATCTTCATCTGTCGCAGTTCTCCCCATGCAATGGTGCTTATTAGAAGTGATTTTGAAGGTACAGAACCAAAAGAAATATGAGTAAGGTCCATAAAATATTACCGGAAAGTTCTCTTTTCATCCTTAGCATATATTTTCTCCCTTTGATCTTCACAGTTGTTTAACGCACCCCCCTCCGGCCCCCCGCAACAAAAAGTGGCAGGGGAGGCCCTGAGGGAAGATAAGTATTTTTAAATGTATGTGTTTATGTCTCCTCTGAGGCTTTTGTGCTTTCTATTTTCATACATTTTCAGTGACCTTGGCGATGCGCAGATACTGAGAAATCTAGTGAAATAATGTATTCCCCTTTGTTATCTAGGTGACGTGTTAATGAAATAATTTTAATTTTCTGCACTTAGCATCACGTGCACATTTGTTGCTTCTATGTTAATAGTTTAGAAAATGAAGAGAAGCCTTGTAAATGCGTGATGAATTCAGGGTTGTGATGGGGACTGGCAACAGTTACATAAATGCAGGAACAAAGCCCAGAATCTCTGTATTAAATGACTCTAAATGAAAAGCCATCAGAAATCTTCCTGGAATTAGATAAAAATAAAGTAACACTAGGTTGATGTGTTTTGTTTATATTGTAAATAACCCATTAACAACATTGCAAATGCAGTCTAACTCTGGGGAACGAAGCCAGACAACACGTTTTAGTGCGTCAGTATACTTACAAATACTTAAATGTGCTGTAACATTCTGTCTTACCTTGTTAAAGGATGTCAGCAAGTGTCCTATAAACACCTGTTCTTTAGGGATTATAATTCAACCATAAATAAAGAAGTCCCCAGCAGACTCAGACATAGCAAACCAAAGCCAAGCATGCTTTTGATTGAAAATAGACTCATTCTAGCTTGTAAGATCAATGCCCTTTGGTTGTTTAGAATATGTGAATAAGGCTAAAACCATGGTTATGTTATTAGGCATCATACTATTTGGTGTTAAAACCATCTGATAACTTCACATTTGAAAACCCTAAAACAATCAGCTTGTGATACTGTTTGTTTAAGCCAAAAAGAATCTTTATTTGAACTCTGGAATGCAACCACTAGAGTGAGTTTTCTCATTTTGGTTTTAGACTGCCTACATATTGCATATTTGAAATACTATTCATCCAGATAGTGGTCCTATTTATAAGACAAGATAAGTGGTTCAGAGATTTAAAACTCCCCATAAATAATCAGGTAAGTGATGGATTGAAGTATAATATTTTATCCTTGGCTCAAATGCTGTTTAAAATAGGAATCTTGGGGCACCTGGGTGGCGCAGTCGGTTAAGCCTCTGCCTTCAGCTCAGGTCATGATCTCAGAGTCCTGGGATCCAGCCCCCCTGTCTGGCTCCCTGCTCAGCGGGGACCCTCCTTCTCTCTCTCACTCTGCCCCTCTGCTTGTACTCTCTCTCTCAAATAAATAAATTAAATCTATTAACAAAATAAAAAAAAAAGGAATCTTGTTCACTGTTTTTGACTGTCAAACTGATATCTCTGTGGAAAAATAGTTTTGTAGAATTTGTCTATATGGGTCTCTTATAATTCTGTTAAAGATTATGGCCTTTGAGAAAGAGACCTCTTTAGTTTTTGAAGGTGAACATTTTGAATTTTAATGGAGCCTCAAATATCATGTGGGTCAGCACTGTTATTTTTGAATAAGAAAAGTGAGGCACGAAATTATAAGTGACTTTTCCACAGTGTCACTGTAAGTCACATCAGCGAACTCTGGCCTGTGTGCCAAATGTCAAGTCTTTATTTTCTAAATAAAGTTTTATTTGAATAACAGCCCTTTCCACTAGTTTACATATTGTGTGCCTGCGTTGATACAATAGTAGAGTTCTCTACCTTTAACTCAGTTACCATCTGACCCTTCAAGCTGAAAATATTTATTGCCTGTCCCTTTACGTGAAAGTTTGCTCATCCCTGTTATCAATCGCCAGTGTAGAACTTTCTGGCCTTCCTGGCTAGTATTCTTCCATTTATATTCTTTCTTACTTTGAATTCACAAAAGGTACATATAGAGTCCTATCAGTTCCTTCCTCTGTCTCTCCACTTTCTTCCTTTTAGTAATCTCTTCCTTTTTATTTCAAAGTGAGGATCATTTTTAAGTAATATTTTAGTGCCTCACCAAGAAATTTTTTAAAAACTTCAGTGGAAGGGGAGATTGCATAGCTAACAGATACACTTTTAACCTACCATGCTGAAAGTCCTAAAGCAAGGCTAAGAAGGTTAAGAAAACTACAATCTGTAAAAGCAAATACTTTATATGATAATCCATAAACATTAAAAACTGATCAAAAGGGGGCACCTGGGTGGCTCAGATGGTTAAGCATCTGCCTTCGGCTCAGGTCATGATCCCAGGGTCTTGGGATCGAGTCCCGCATTGGGCTCCCTGCTCAGCGGGGAGCCTGCTTCTCCCTCTCCTTCTCCTGCTCCCCCTGCTTGTGCTCTCTCGCTCTCTCTGTTAAATAAATAAATAAAAGCCTAAAAAAAAAAAAACTGATCAAAAGATATGTGGGTATCCTCAACAAACAACGAAAATATAACTTTCACAATGGATAGCTAACTTGGGAAATGTTTGAAGTTTTCATATACAGTTCATGAGGATGTTCAATGGGAAGCCAATTGGATTTGGCTTAGCTCGGTGAGTAGCAATATTAGGTTATGAGTCATCTATTAAAAAGTCAAATGTGAACATGAATCGGCCTCTCAAAATGGTGAATCTTTGCAAAAGTGTTTAAACAACACATTGTAAAATTACCTTAGGCCACTTGGCAGATTTTGCCAATGTTGGGTTTTATTTATTTTATAATCACTGTCAAGTTCTATGACAATGCATTTGGTGGGTCCTCAGAGCATTTTCAGCTTCCATATTTCAAGTGAGAGAAAAGGACTGACCCTTAGACGAAGGAGGAAAAAACTATTTAATTTTCAGTGTGGGTGAAATAGTTGTCTTGTGGGCTAATTGAGGGGTGTAAGGAAGAGTTCTTTGTCCCCTGATGCTTGAATTTCCTAGCATGGGACTCCTACCTGCCAAGTTTCAATGAACCTTTAGTGTGCACGGAGTTTGTACCCTGTGGAAGTTGGGTGAGCTGTTCTCCTGCTTATCTACGTCAGCATTGTTATCAATTCCAAGAGGGCAAGCATCCTATCTGCATACCACAGCTCCTGTCCCATAGAATGAATGCCTTGAAATCCAACAATGAAGTGTTTTGAATGATTGAGGGAATCAATTTAGCGTCATAAGGGCACTAGCTGCTTGAAACAGAAAAGTTATTTAGACTACCTTATAACCCAGAGAATAGGAACCACATATAACAGGGTTGCTATATTTTACACACAGTGGACCTTGCAGAAAGGACTGGATACCATGAATGGTCATTGATGGACTGGAATTCCCTCTTTGTGTAGAGGCTTAGCTCGTACAATGCCTTATGTTTCACTCTGAATTTTCTGGTAATCCAGATTGACAAGTCTTTCCCCAAGTCATCAGCTAAACCAAACTCTTCATTGTCTTTCCAAAAAATATTTTGTCACCTCAGATCCTTGAATGGAAGAGGAAGGACAAAAGGTATAGATACATGTCTGCATTCCTCAGAAAATGAAATCAGCCTAGTCTCCCTGTGCCCTGGGCTCATCGCACATGAAGACGTCTGTGAGGGGCCTTCTTGTTGAGGTGGAAAGTTGTTTGATTTCAGAGCCCTTCTTCGGGCGCCTGTTGGCTGGTGCTTCTCTTTTCTCTCTGCCTTTCCTGCCGCACAAAATGTCAGGGCCTTTGGTAACTGTTCAGTTTCCTCATCATAAATTGTTGGGCACTTCCTGTTGGTCCTCCTTTCTGTTTGTTCACAAGTTGATACATCATGTTGTCATCTTGAACTCCGCTTTCGAAAAATCTTAGGATTCTTTGGGGCCCTTTCTGCCTTGTCCCAGACTCCCGCTAGTATCATGGTCTTGCAGAATAGCTTCTAACAACTTGTGTGTCAACTAACAGTATCTGTTGGGCAACTAGCCTTGCTAGGCATTTTGTGAACTCTAGGAGTCTCGTTTATATAGAGTCTATTGTGTCATTTACGAATATTGGTCATCATTGTTTTTCGGGGGTGGGGGTAAAGGTGGCATCATATTTTCTTGCCTCATTTTTATGACAATTTTGCATCCTTAAATGAGTGTTTAATAAAGAGACAGCATAACTAGATGCAAGGCATGTAGAGCTAGTTTGGATACTGAATCACACCAAAAAAACCTACAAAAGTAGTTGTATCTTTGGGGAAATTTCGATATGGAGTATATGTAATATTGTATTTATATTAAATTTTAGTGTGATGTGATATTGTGGTTTTACAAGAGTATGTCATTTTTCTTAAGTGATAGATTCTGTAGAATTTTCAGGGGAAGTGTCCTCATGTCCATTAGTACATAACGGCTGTTAGTACATATCAAATGACTGAAATAAATATTTCAAATTCAGAAAGAGAGAGGCAGAAGACATTTTAAAAATGTTGCAAACTAGAAATAATTGGTCAACCTCGAGTAGTGTTTCTCAGCGTCCACACTATTGACATTTGGGATCCAGTTGTTTTTTGCTGTGGGCCTGTCCTGTGTACTGACTGTTGCAGCATCCTTGACCTCTACCCGCTAGATGCCAGTAGCATTCCACCACCCCCAGTTGTTGTGACCAAAAATGTCTCTAGATATTGTCAGATGTCCACTGGGGGGCAAAATCATCTCTTGTTGAGAACCACTGCTCTAGAAGATTACAAGGATGGCTGTTGTACTCTTTCAACTTTTCTATGTGATTGAACTTTCTCAGAATGGTAAGTCAGGGATACAATCGTTGTGGCTATGAGCTCACTATCAATGAAGAACCACTTCCTGCTTCGGGATCCTTGATCTGGAATAAATAAAGAAGCTTATATCAATGAAACTAATCAAGGCCTAATAATTTAACATCATTAAGTTTGGGCCCTCTGAACTGCACTGTTGTCTTTACAAGAAAATATGAGGCTTTCCCGAATGCCAAGGTAGGGAGGTGCTGTTGATTATATGGTGTTCTCTTCTGGGTTGTAACGTCCATCTCTTGTAATCCTGGACCCAAGCGGGCACTATCATAGTGCTCATTTTGGAGGATGCTACAGAGTTGACTGCTATTCATTCATTTGTTTAAACAAATCCGATTATAAAACAGTTTCCACGTGCGAGATTATGCACTGAATACTTATGTAAGGAGTGGTCATGGATTTGGATGGTAGGCTTCGTGGCTATTGCCGACCAGAGAGGTGAGGGTTGTTGGCCTAGGAGTCCCATGAATCCCATGTCTGTACATTCTCATCATGCACAGATACATCCGCCTGGCCATTCAACAATAGAAGGCAATATGAAGAAGTTAGGTTACTGCTTTCATGTGTTTAGATCTCCCCTCCAAAAGCAATTGCTAAAATTCCCATTTCTGTACAATTTTGAGGCACTTACTAAACCAAGCATAGCAGGACAACTTCTGTATCAGCTCACTGAACACACAGTACGTATTGCACAGCTACC
Source organism: Mirounga angustirostris (assembly GCF_029215605.1). Classification (NCBI taxonomy): domain Eukaryota; kingdom Metazoa; phylum Chordata; class Mammalia; order Carnivora; family Phocidae; genus Mirounga; species Mirounga angustirostris. The sequence goes on from NW_026991719.1 coordinate 9,196,477, forward strand.
GTTGCCAAATGCTGTGTCAATTCCAGAGATGGAAAGATGAAGATTTGCCCCTGACCTTCCGAAAATCAGAATTGGCTACGCGGTATAACAGATAAATAAGAAATAATTCCTATTCAAGGAGGCAAAGCAAATGAGACGATTTCAAGTTGCCATAAGTATATGAACATGCAAATGTTTGATTTTTTTTAATTGTATGAGCTCTCAGGATCTTATAATGTAGGAAGACATGTATTCGCAGAGTTATTGGTAATTACATAATGTAGCTGCTACCTCCGTAGTGCAAACTGTCATTTCCAATCATTATGGGGAAGTGAGGTAATCATTTTAGGGTTGGGCTATTCAGGGACTACTTTATGCGGGTAGTAGCATTTACAATGGGTTTTGGAGCATGGGTCAAGCTTTACAGGTATGTAGAGGTATGAGGGTTTGGAATGGAGGAAGAAGTGTGTTTTAGCCAGAGGCCATCGCTTGGAGTATGAACATGAGAACCATGTTTTCAGGGAATGATTAGGGAAGTTAGTTTAAAAGTCACAGAATATCATTACACAATGTGCATGCGATGCCAGGTTACGAAAACAAAAGATTTGGTTCAGATGACTGGGGTGTTTATTTCCTATGTTCTTGAGTCTTATTTTCAGCATCTGTGTTGTTCACTGATGAATTGTCAACCCCTTGAACAGCATGCGGCATATACTAGGTAATCACTATTAGTTATGCGCGTCAATATGTGCAAGCGATAATGGTAGTATCTCATTTTTGCAATTAATCATTCTACTCCTTTCAATAGTCCTGGCAAGGTGGTTAGTATTATCCTTAGCTTTCAGAAGATAACGCTGATGTTTCGGGAAGGAACAGGAACCCACTAAGTTTTCGATTCAAGGTTCAATGTTGCTCTGTCTGAATCTAGATTCTATGGGTTAGCCTTATGTGGAATTTTTTACTTCTTGATATTCGTGAAATGGTAGATGGCTCTCCACATTTCTTCATCTTGTCTATCTTTTTTTTTCACTTTAGGATCTTCATAAATCTGTAAACAAAGCAAATTGTCAATCTATTTTTAGAGGTGCATGGTATCTTACTGTGTGTTTGTGTCATAGTTTATTTAATCCATCTCATACTGATTGGGTCTCAGAGGGTATATGCATTTGCCATTTGGATAGAAACTGCTAGATTGTTCTCCATAGGGGAGTGTTGAAATGAACTCTGAACAGTATATTATAATGCATATTTCCTTACAGCCTCTTTCACACCTTGTTTTCAGACTTTCAATACTGCCTTTTGACAATTTCTTCACTGAATCCACCAGAAATCCATATGGAATCTTATCCATTTCTTTTGTTTAAAATAAAATTTTATTTATAAAAGTAATACATTTTTCTTATAGGATATAAGGAAAGACAAAATCACACTGGAAACCACACCCCCCCCCAAAAAAACCCACCTCAATCCCACAACTGGTGGACAGCGACTTTTGATCCCTCCTTCGTACAGTTTTGTTAGGCCTATGTACATAGACTTTTCCTTTTACGTAGTCGATCATGCTGTGGTCACTCCTTTTGTAATCAATTTTGTTCATTTAACTGTAAATCTTACAGCAAACAGTCTTCATGTACCATTTGGGTTTATGCCTGAATGGTATCCATTGTTGGATTAGCCATCACAGTGGCAGCCAGCCCCCCTTTTTGACCTGTCATGAGATTTAAAAAGGAATAACCTATGAAAGTTCCTAGAATGGTTCCTGCCTAATAGCATTTATTAATCTCATTACCTTGCCCTCTTCCTCTCATAGACTGTTAAATGCCCGAAGGCAGGAAGCCGCAGTTCTAATGCCTAGGATTCTGTGTGACTAGCATCTTGTACCTTGGTTTCCTTTATTAATTCAATTCATACTGAGTCTCTCTTATGTGCTAGATACTAGTGTGAATAATAGAGTATAAGGGTGAAGAAGACCCCCTTCACAGGTGTGCGCCAGGCTTAGCATACCCAGTTGACATCATGTGGTTACCTGGGAGATAGGACTCTGAACCCAGTAGTAGTTCGACAGCATTCCAGCAAAAGTGGCTCTATCCTTGATTGGGTGAATGTTCCTACGTAGAGCTCTGTATTGCCTTTCTGGGAATCCTTGGCTACTGTGTCCAGTCTCTATCTGCTTTATTTGTTATGGTACAGGGCTAATTATAATTGTCCTTCTCGATTCACAGAATTAGAGAATTCAGCTAGCTAATACATACAAATGCACTTCGCAAAAAAGAAAAGCTTAATTTAAGGCAAACCTTCTTCGTCTGTCATTAATGGCCAGCACTGTGTGCAATGTTTAGGGACTCTTGGTATGTGAAGCAAATGAAAGAGAGCTAAAAAATTTTTAAATTTGGTTATTAAAATTATATCCAAATGTCTTTTATCATAGTTAACCTCTTGATTAATAATACATTTTTGTTTGAATCTAATGACTTTGGAATGTATATATTGTGTATGTTTATGCGATTTGTCAATATTTAAATGAGCTTTTAAGTAACTGCTATTCCCCTTTTACTGTATATTTTTGTATTTCTTGTTAAAACAGAAGTGAAATCTTATAAATAATTGTTTGGATGATTTTTACTTCTGTCTGTATGGCTTTGATATTATTCTTATCTTACCAATCAGGCTTTCTGCACATGCACCTGCACTCGATGTGTCTAATAAAGGGCAGTTGGATGGAAAACTGTTGCCTCATGAGACTGACATACTGTGACTTCTGTACTACAGCCTGATTGAATGAAGAGAGTTATGTTCTGAGACAGCACAATGCAGCTAATTCAAGATGTGTCTTTGTGTCAATAGCATGATTGACTGGAGCTAAAAGACTTGGCCAGTCAATTCCTCCCTGAATCATGGAGACGCGAAACCCTGTCCCAATGGAACTCTTCTCGTCCAATTGAGGCACAGCGAATCGGTCATTATAGGAACAAGGCTGCCACTAATCATGGAGCTTTTTGAATTCATCCAGAGCATTCCTTTAATTTTTTTTAAGATTTATTCATTTATTTTATAGAGAGATTGAGAGAGAGAGAGAAGGAGAGAGAGCGCTAGTGGGGAAGAGGGGCAGAGGAAGAGGGAAAGATTCTCAAGAAAACTCCTCACTGAGTAAGGAGCCTGACCTGGGAACTGATCCCGGGACCCTAGATCATGACCTGAGCCGAAATCAAGATGCTTCACTGACTGAGCCACCCAGGCGCCCTCAGAAGCATTCTTTATCCATTATTCATTTGTCTCAATCCCTCTCTACTTCCTTTACCTTAAACCAAATGGCCAGTCAACCCACAAGATACTTTGTATTTAACCTGCTTGTATATTGTGTGATGTTAGGAATTCTTGTAGAGTTTTGGATACTGTAATCCAGCCACCACTTAGAGCAATACAAATGAGAACGTGCTTTACATTTTGTAACATCATCTTTAACACTATATAACTTTGGGGTATTCTGAAAATAATCTCTGTGAGTCCAAAGAGATAAGGATGATCAAATTCTGGGGAAGAATTGGATTTTGTTGGATTTGTAAGTTCATTGGATGTCCGGGATGAGTAACTGAATAGATGTGGCTTAGGTTTTACAGTATCTGAAATGGATAGAAGAATTCATTTCTCAATACCAGTTTCAAACGCAGGTTAATTCTGACTAGTCATCCAAAATATTACCAGGTATCTAAATAAGCCCATATGTTGAAGTCACACTTCATAATGACACTGTGTAAGTAAGAGGAATTTAGGGCAGGAAGCCCTGGGTTCATCATAGACATTCTCCTAACTGGCTGTGTCACAGCAGGAGGATCTGTGCATGGGGAGATTTTTCGGAGGCTATACCCTCTTCCCCACCATTTCCATCCCTAGTACAATCCATGAAACAGACAGTGCTTGCCACAACATGTGGTCTCCAGTCCAAGTCCATGGCTGCCCATGTTTCCCTCCAGTGAGGCCATTATGGTGCCTCCATTGGCTATGGGGTAAGTTATACATTCTCTCTGAGGTCCATTTCTGCATCTTTAAAACAAAAACATGAATGCTCTAGCAGGCATTTTGTTCCATGATGAAGTCAACTTTGCATCAAAAGAAATTCTGTATGTAGAAGTGGTGTTTAAACTATGAGGTCAAATACTAAAATTACCTTCATTACGATGATAACCACTTCTAACACAACAGCATTTGATGAGACTATTCTCAGTGAGTCAACCACTGGACCTTAGTGCTTGGCACATATTATTATTTATCTGCATAACATCACTGAGAGCTGGATGTTGGTGTTTTTATTTTTACACATAGGACTAAACCCCTGGGAGGCCAAATGATTTACCCAAAGCCTTGAAGCTTTCAGTGGCAAACCTCGGTTTTGAACTCTTTCATTGTGATGGAAACATAGGTTCTGCTTATCCGAATTCGCCTTTAAGTGGAAACTTTGAGAATGTGTGGGGTGTTCTGTGTGTTTGTTTTTCAACCAAAGTGTTTTGAGCCCCAAGTATCTATCAAGGAAAGTGGTCAGAACTGTACGTTCATCATTTTGTTTCTTTCACACCACAACTTTAGGAGCTAAGCAGGGGCACTGATGTCGTTTTGTCTTTGTGTTGGGGGTGAGTTGTGTCCTGGGGGAAGTGTAGCAGCATCCATGCCTTGTACCCACTAAGTGCCTGAGGTGCCTCCCCTTGCCCCGTTTGTGCCCACCTCACTTGTCTCCAAAATAATGTCTTCCTGGTGGCAAACCCCCCGCAGGTGAGAACCACTGAGCGAGACTAAGTCTGTCTTACAGGTGATGAAAATTAAGTAGGGCGAGTTTAGAATCCAGGGTCACAAAGCTCGTGAGCCACAGCATTTGAATGGGTTTGCGTCAGGACTGTGGACCCAGACCTCACCCACCGTCCTTCTCCCAGAGATCATCCCTTTCTCTCCTCCTGAGTTGTGTTTCTAACCCCCCCCCCCCCCGTCCAGGTCACTGTATTGGCCTGCCCATGGTTTCTAAGAGCCCGCCTTCTCCCGAGGCAGATTGGCCACCCGGATTGCGTCCGGGGCTTGGAGGCGGGCACACAGGAGGACACGGGGCGTGGCTTCCACCGCTGGTCCCTAAACCGGTTAGTTCCGCAGCTCTCCCCCTCCACTTCCTGGCTGCTCTCACATCCTCTCCTCTCTGAAGATCTTTTTTGTCCAGACCCTTTTCGATCTGTTGCAAACAATAGATGTGAGAAAGCACAGCATTGCAAAGCGGTTCAGTCAGCGGCCAGGAATTTCTGGAGTGACTGAAATAGCCCTGGCAATGTAGGTCGCTATTTTGAAGGCTGAGCTAAGTGTTTGAAAGTGGTTCACACAACCGTGATCTCAGGGCTGCAGTGACGGAACCTGCGGTTGCAGACAGTCTCAAGGTGGGGCCTGAGAGCAGTGGAAATTAGCTTCTCTACCTAGGATCACACACACAGCTGGGGTTACTGGTTCCTGGGCCAAACTTTCTGATGTTTCCTCTGCCTTTAGAACAGCTGAACTCAACTTGTGACCCGGGAAGAAGGTGTAACCTGGCTTGATTCAGCCCCTTATTACCCTGCTCTTGCCAGACTGGAAAAGAATAGAGGACTGAGCCATTCACCCTTCTTCTATTTAGAGAACGAGTATAGACACCTATTCTTGCCTTACCCCCAAAGTCCCTTATTGTCTCCCGTCTAAGTTAGGTTGGGATTTATTTAGCAGAGACTTTCTAGCACATACTGTAGGAAGTGCCTTACAAAACTAATTGTTCCAAGGACCTGGTCCTCTTACCAGCATTTATAGAGGAGTAGCTGGGACCAAGTGGGTTAGAGGTTGAAGAACTTGTTGAAGATTGTGGAAAAGAAATGGCAGGGCTTGGATTAAAGAGAGTCTGATTCTAACTCAGTGGTTAGCAAAGTTGAGTGGGCCCCAGCCTTGCCTGCAGGCTTGTTAAACAGAGGTTTGCTTGGTCAGCCCCATCACCTCAGCGTTTTGTGTTTTGATAGGTCTTGGGTGATGCATATGAATTTGCATTTGTGATAGAGGCCTTGGTGTGGCCGCTGCTGTCCCTGGGGCCACACTTTGGAGAACCCACTGCTGCAAATTGACAGGCTCTTGAGCAACACGCCGTGCTGCTCTGATTCAATCAGCTCAAATACAAATATAGAATGACTTTGATCAGTGGGTGGCCATCTTGGGGTGAAATACCAATGCCTAGGCTTCATCCTCAGATATTCTGACTCAAGTGCTTGGCCTCCATCCCAGGCATCTGGAGTTAACAATTTTCACCATGTGATTCCAACCTGCTGCGAGGCTTCATGTTGGAAATCAGTGATTTGGGCTGTGGTTAGAGAACTTGAATGCATATGGGAATTACTTGGGGATCTTGATAAAATGCAGATTTCACGTCATGCCAAGAACCCAGTAGATTCTCATGCCGTTGGATTTTCACACAAACTTTGAGTAGCAGGGACTAATGTTCCCCAAGCCCCATGGCTCCTATAAAATACAGGATATCCAGTTGAATCTGGATGTTTATTTTTTTATCAGTATTTCCCAATATTGCATGGGTCACACTTATGCTAAAAATTATTCATTACGTTTCTGAAATTTCAATTGACATGGACATTCTTGTTTTCTTTCGTTTCATTTGGGTTGGTAAATCTAGCAATCCTATCCAAAAGAGAATTATGTGAATTGCTTGTTTCAGCACACACATGTACTCATTCACTCATAGATGCCTAGTTCTAACCCAGACCTGCTAAATCGTAATTTCTGGGGTCTCATTATCTTTATAGTTACCAAGCAGTGTGAGGTGATTCTTACCAGCTAAAGTTGGGAAATAGATCAACCCCTAACTCATGACTACTTGTAATCCCCCTGTCACTCCCAAAGACACGTTAGGAGGGTGTACTTTGGTTTGAGGCTAGTCAGGGAGCTGAGGGTGCTTCTTTAGCACATCATAGACTCTGTGAGAGTAGTATTCGGTCCCACTACTAGGTGAGGGTAAGTCTTCAGAATTCTGGGCTATGATATTTTAGTTCCGTGGATAAGCTGTCTTCTTTGATTGTGGAAGAAAATCTGGGTATTCAATTATTTGAGGTGCTAGAGTAGAGTTTGCCGATAAAATATAGGATGTCTAGTCAAATTTGAATTTCATATAAATGATGAATCCATTTTTTAGTATATAAGTAACCCCCAAATATTATGTGAGATCTTCTGATGCAAAGAAAATTGTGGTTTACACGAAATTCACATTGAACATGATGTCCTATGTTTACAATTGGCAATTCTGGCAACCCTGGGCTGGAGAACATTCTTGCAATGATCTCAGTGGGGCCAGCCTGCTTATCATCCTCAGTCCTGCTGGCTCCTGAGCAGCACTGCAGGTTTCTACTTACAGAACAGTCTTTGAAGTGGTCAAGAGCACCACAGAGGCTAATAGGAACTTGGACAAGAAAAGTGAGACCTCCTTCAAAGAGGAGCAATAACAAAAGGTATCAGTCCTTGGGAAGACTACCCAGGATCTCCGAATGGACTCTTTGGGAGATTGGGGGAAATAAAGGGCATGCATCTCACACTGGGACCCAGAGTCAGTATTTTTTCCCAACAGGAGGAGTTCTGCACAGAACTGTGTCAGCGAAGGTATAATATCTGCATCAGAGAGGCCTCTGGTACAAACCAGTAAGTGAACTCTACTTTTATAAGCACTGGCCCCATGTACTGCTCTGCAAGATGCTAACTCTTTGCATTCCTGATGGAAAAGACTGTCTCTCAGCAGTTCTGGGATGGGCACATTTGTGAGTGGTGGAGGGTTTGGTGAAGACACAGAGGTTGGAGCCAGGAAAGAAGGTCCCTAGTAAAGGGAGAGCAAACAATCAGCTCATAAGGTCCGTATTGTTGGGTGGACCTCCAGCAATCCCACTCATAGAAGCAGGAGCCAAATCTTTCTATAATTATGACCTTTGTCCTTGATTTTTGTTAAGACTGTTATGTTTAGATACTTAGGGTGTTATTTTTTTGTTCTTTGTGCATTTTAATTTGCTAAGTTGTACTAATTCCTTTCCAACCCGTGTATTTTATGTCAACACACTAACAGACGTAATGACATATCTGATTTTAATTATTCAGTTTTTTAATATCAGCTGATGTCCTTGAACTGAAGTAACTAAATTAGCATTTGTAAATTTCTCTAGTATTCGCACTTCATTGGGTGTTTTATGACCAACGTCTTTACTGGAAAACATCTTCATGAACTGTTGTTTTCTGCTTTCTGAACATACTGTACAGGACAGGATGTACTTTATAATAACATTCAGGCCTACTAATATTGTGTTTTACACACCAATTACATTAGGAAGCCTGTGTCTTTCTTTTAGTGATTTAGGCATTGGTGGCCGTGGCCAGTGAAAGAGAAGAATACCTAAAAGAAGAGACCGTTTGTTTTTAGTAAGTTAGCCCTCTCTGGCAACAATTAACATTCTGATACAGTGCATAATTTACTCATCCAGTGTAAACAGTTGCATTCTCTACATGAACAGTCTTTCACTAGAGTATTCCTTGTGTTACCTCTTACTGTACTTTTGGAAAACTGCTTTTGGAAAACTTTTTAATAACAGGATATGGTGTGTTCATCGCCTAAGGGCTTGTGTTCTTGGTCCAACCTCAGAAAGCTCTCCAAATGTGTTCTCTGGTACTTCAGAGAAATTGGCGTTTATTTTTTTTTCTTTCCATGGGATGGCAAATTCATGTGTTCTCTAACTGTAGGGAAGCAGCCCATTTTTATAAAACCTCCAGAGGAAACTGCCCCTGCTGACTTTTGCACAGAGAAGAGGAACAGAAACTGTTGCCTTGTCTTTTATTTTAATAGTCTAGGGGCGAGAAAGAATCCTATGGTGGGATTTTAAATTTGCCAGACCTGTATTAGATTTGTGAACTTTGCTCACCATGCTTCATGAAGGATGTGGGAAACCAGAAAGGAAGTTTAAAAAACAGCAACAGAGGTGGTTGAAATTATGCAAGATACTTCCCATCGAGAAGTCTTACCGAAAACGGGCTTGTTTCCCCTGCAGAGAGGTGTTGGGTTATGATCAGATGTGTGCGTTGGGTGTGACGTGGGGGTGAGTTGCCCTGTGTTCTGGGGGATTCGGAGGTGCCTCCTTTCAGAAAAGCTGACACCCTGTCTTTGGATGCTTGCAGCAGGGGGGCTGCTAGCTTTGGACCGCTGCCCACACAGGGCTGTGCACCTTGTGCGTGTGGTCCCTGGTGCCCTGTCAAAGGCTCCCAGGTTCTCTACTCAGATGCTGAGTGCAAGGCCCTGGAAGTGTGAGCACTGCTTTCCCCCCACCCCCACCCGTCACTTGGAGACCCCAGTTTACAGTCTGGAAGATCTCCGAGGCCATCCAGAAATTCACGTCGGGTGGGTGGACCGAACGATGAAGGATACTGGCCAGTCCAGAAACGGCAGTTGATATTTCCTCTTGTGATTTTGCTCTGAAGCAGTTTTCAGTGTTGTTGCGCAAACGGTAGAAGTTCTGGAGGTCCTTGGTGGCAGAGGAACGGCCAGAACTCAGCAGTGCTCCAGAACCTGGGCTTTGCCCTCTGGTTGGAGATTGTCACCGTGCCGTCCTGCCTGTCGCAGTTGCTTGTCACATGCAGTTACTTCACCTTTACTCTTGCGCTTGGGAATGCAGGCTTCTAGACGGTTCTCCGTAGCCTACCCTTCCCTTTTGCTGATGACTGAAATTCAGGGTTTGAATTGAAAGTGTAAAAGCTAATGTGTGGATTTTCTCTGCACCTTAAATGGAGAGTTTGTCTCTGGGTTATATCTCACTTTGACTGGAAGGTGGTTAATACGAGTGGAAATTCTGTGCTTTGGTTGGGGGAGGCCAGGAAATTGTGGCTTCAGGTTATTTGCTTCATATCCATAAAAACAGCCTTTACATATATGTCTTGATACTGCGTGTGATATCTGCTTATCTGCCACACTTCCTGATGTCTGGTATCAGGAGGCATAGTGTAATGGAATGTGTGCAAAACTTTTGTTCAAAATGGATACTGTGCCCTTCATAATGTTATTTGATCTTTCTGAGCCGCTCGTTGTTTCCTCATCTGTAAAATGTAATACATGTAATGGAATACACGTACTTCCCTCACAGGGTGTCTGTGAGGAAGGAAGGAAGACAGTATGAGGAAAACCGATGAGCATGGTACCTGTCGTAAAATCACGCGTTGTGTTTATTCATTTAATCAGCTGAGGATATAGCCCCCAGTTGAGAGGAGCAAACCCCGTGCTCCTTCTGGAGTTTGTCTCAGAAGAAATGTTCAGGTGTCAGGTGTAATGATGCTTTTCTTTCTCTCTCTCTTTTTTTTTCTCTCCAGCCACAGGACGAAGGCTTCTGGCTGGCCACCTCCCTCGGGCACCTGGGGCTTGAACCAGGCGCCACCCTATGGATGGGAGATGACTGCGAACCGGGATGGCCGAGACTGCTTCATCAAGTAGGTGGAACTGACAGCTTGAACTGTGAAATCTTCTTCCTGTTCCTTGTCTCTATTTCCAGCCTTGACTCAGAGAATTAACATGCCTCCCTTTGGGGCTCATAGACATGTGGAGGTCATCGGTCAAGCTGCTTAATCTCCTCTGTCTTCTATGTCTTGTGACATGCAGTTGCTTCATAGTGGGTCGCGTGCCATGTTAAGCGGATAATTCTCACTACAGTAAGGTCATTCTGGGAAAGAGCAAAAGTGTTCATTAGTAAATCCGAGGCCAGTTGTACCCACTGTCTGAGGCTAGAACTAAAGTTTGACATGGAGGACTATCATTTCAGTTGCTTTGTAGAGTTGGTCAAGACAGGAATGTTTCTGGGTCATTCGTAACGAAAAACATGAGCTAACAGCATTATATGCATTCCTCTCGCTTACACTGGCTAAGATTTTGGACTTTTGTGGTGCTTTTTTTTTTTTTAATGGGTTAAAATGTATATAACATAAAGGTAAATTTTTCTAACATTTTCACATTTTGGGGTATACAATTCTGTGACATTTAAGTACATTCAGAACATTGTACAACCATTAACCACTCTCCATTTCTAGAACTTTATCATCATGCCCAACAGAAACTCTGTACCCATTAAAAAATAATTTCCCATCCCCCCACCCCCCGGTAAGCTCTGTTTTACTTTCTGTCGCTATGAATCTGCCTATTGTAGATATCTCATATAAGTGAAATCATAAAGTATTTGTTCTGTGTATAGCTTATTTTACTTAGCATGATGTCCTCAACGTTTCTTCCATGGCGTGGTATATATAGCAATTTCGTTCCTTTTCAAGGCTGAATAATGTTCCATTGTACATAATCCATTTTATGGATAGCCCTCATTTGTTTAACCATTCATCTGTCAATGGAAATGAGGGTTGTTTCTACCTTTTGGGTCTCATGAATAATGTTGCTGTGACCAGTGCTTTATAAGTATCTGTATGGGTCCCTGCTTGCAATTCTTGTGGGTATATACCTAGCAGTGTAATCACTGGATCATAAGATAATTCTATGTTTACGTTTCGGAGGAACCACCAAAGAATTTTGGAGGCATCAGTGGCTATAGGTCTCTGGTTTTTCGCAATGGTATGAGTCTTCCTATTGCACTTAGCAAAAAAGCAAGGATCTACCCTGCTTTCTTTTACAACCTATGTGGAATATTCTTAAGTATGAGAATTTTCAAAGTAAATTCTAGATCAGTAAGCACGTTTGATCCTAAGCTAATACAGTTGAGTTGAGACTGAATGCCAAGGGAAGCATTTTTCAGACTACAGGCTGCATTTCTTTGTTCTCGTCAATCTGACTGTGGACTGATAAGCAGACAGGGTCACTATGAGGTGGGGGATCATGTTTATAAAGATAAAAATCTTTGAAGATTGCTTTTTGGGGGGCACCTGGGTGGCTCAGTCGTTAAGCGTCTGCCTTCGGCTCAGGTCATGATCCCAGGGTCCTGGGATCGAGCCCCACATCGGGCTCCCTGCACTGCAGGAAGCCTGCTTCTCCCTCTCCCACTCCCCCTGCTTGTGTTCCCTCTCTCGCTGTGTCTCTCTCTGTCAAATGAATAAATAAGTAAATCTTTAAAAAAAAAAAGAGAGAGAAGATTGTTTATGGGGATTTGGTCTCTGCACAACCCAGCACCTCCAGGTGATTATGGGAAGCTATCTATGCGAAAAACATATGAATGTTTTGGTCAGATTTCCAGTCTTTGTGGCCCAAATCTCTCCTCTTTCTTGAATTTCCTGCAAAGGGGAGAGCAGTACTCTTCAGAGTACAATTTGTTCCTGAGGGCCTGGCCTTCGGGAAGTTTCAAGTTGCCCATGAACATGGCCCACTACAGGGAGCCTGTGTGCAGTGGTCCTCTGCCTCTTCGAGGCTTTCTTGAGGATGTGCTACCATAGAAACTACACTGGAATTGGCCGTGGGAGTAGAATCTCCCAGAAAGCACAAAGACTGGAAGAAAGACCAACAGTTTTGCTTATACCTTAGATTCTGAGTTGTTCATTTCGTACGGTTTCCCCGAGTGCTTTATAATGCTGAAAAGATGATATTTTGTCATATTACATTGTGCTATCCATTTTGTAACATCGTTATGAATTCATGTAATTGGCTCAGTTGAGGTGGCCTAGATGCTTTGACTCAAAACAATAAGAATATACTTTCTAAAAGATTCAGATTATAAATTTATGGAGGTGTATCATAGACTTTTCCAAGGCAAATGCATTTTTCTTTTTCCTCGTTGGATTTGGGCTCCCGTGCATTCCAAGCCAGTTGATCAATAATAGATGGAAACCCAAACCAAGGCCTGTTGGTTGTAGATGCCAGGAATCCCAGCTAGCCCTAGCCACATGCATTTCCCTTCATGTCCTTGACATTTTTAAGGGCAAGCCCACCTGTGAATATACCATTTACACTGGCCTCCTACCGGCTGTTATAACCTGTAAGAGTAAATCAGCAACTTCATAGAGAAAGCTGCACTGATTACTAAATAGCAGCATTAAAAACCAATGTCCCCAGTGTCATTCTTCCCAAGCACGTGCTCTTGCACCCAAGCTGGGAGAGGGGCGGAGGGAGCCAGAGAGAATCTCAAGCAGGCTCCCTGCTGAGTCCAGAGCCCAACACCAGGCTCCACTTCAGGATCCCGAGATCATGACCTGAGCAGAAATCAAGAGTTGGCCTCTCAACCTACTGAGCCACCCAGGTGCCCCCAAATCTGTAGGGTTTTTTTTTACTGGAAAAGTAAGTTTCCACAGCTCTCTCAGACTCATTGTTATCAGATGTGAAGAACAGTACTTATTTCAAAAGTGTTTGTTCTTTATCGCCAGTGGGTTTTATAAATGAGAATCATTCTGGTGGTGGTGTTTTCTTATCTACTGAGTACTCTCCATTACAAAGAAATACTCTAATTACTCAAGTTTCTGTCGAGCTCTGGTTTGCAGTGTGGAGTATATCTCTACTCATTAGTTTTGTGAGTTAAAAGAACAATTTGAAAATTAAGCTGTGACTAGTAATTAGCACCTTTGCATTTAATTTCTCACTCTTTTACATATTCTCTTTGAAAGATGTTAGATGTCTTCTTTTTTTATCTTGTCTTAGGATCCAAATGATATCCCAAATCAGACAATTGGTTTTGATGGTGGTACAACTACTTTCAAGTTATTAATGAAGCTATGGGAAGATCCAGGCTTCCCATGTTCAAAGTTAGAGTCTTCTAGCTCAATAATGAGCTAATTCTATCTTGATGAGTCCTTCAGAACACAGCCCACGGTAGTTAAATGTGTTCAAATTTCATGTTCCTTTTCCCATCCCCAATTATTTAGAGTGGAACCAATACCTTATATTTTATAAAAAAACTGGTAATGCATAGGGTTAAAAAATTTTAATGCCATTATGCACATATTAATGTACATTTGTATAGCATTATATAGACAATAGACTATTGGTTATCAGTGTTTGCTGCACTTTGAAATAGGTTCAGGAAGGGCGCCTGGGTGGCTCAGTTGGTTAAGCGACTGCCTTCGGCTCAGGTCATGGTCCCAGGGTCCTGGGATCAAGCCCCGCATCAGGCTCCCTGCTCAGCGGGAAGTCTGCTTCTCCTTCTCCCACTCCCCCTGCTTGTGTTCCCTCTCTCACTGTGTCTCTCTGTGCCATATAAATAAATAACATCTTTAAAAAAAAAAAAATAACAGATGTCGGTGTGGTTGTGGATCTAGATGCATAAAGCTTAGATATAGTTGTAGATAGAAATATAGATATTAACATAGCTCTTGGTTCAGATACAGATGTAGTTGTGGATATAGTTATAAATGGATATAGAATATAGATATAGATGACCCATATATGTGCGTATAGAGAAGTGTAGATGGAGGCGTATAACCTTGTCTGCCCAGGAGAGTCCTGGTTTATGAGTATTGTTCTGACATAATTACAGACAGCACCTCCTTTTGCTCTTAATGTGATCTGATTTGGATAAAGCAAGTTTAGAAAATTCTTGCGAGACCAGAGGTTTCATTAAAACTTGACAAGTGACCTGGGAGATGGTGAGCTACATTGAGGAATCTTCTTTTTGGGGAAAAGGTGAGGTTCCCCAGAAGTGCGGATTGCCACATCCTCTGTAGAGTCAGACTAGCGTTTCTTCCACATCATCAGACTATAAAGCCCCGGTTGTTTTGGCTTTGTATTGGAGTCTAATGTATTGGACTTAATGCTAAGTCCCTTGTATTCCATAGCCTTATCACCGCCCCTGCGATCACGCAGCCATACCCTCTCACCTCCTTTCCCCAGCTTGCCCTCCCCATTCAGCATCCTTTAGAAATGGCCCCATCCGCCTGGTCGTCTGGTCATGTGCTTCTTTTAAAAGCACTTCTTGGCCCACCCAACATACATCCACCAAACATTTATTGAACATTAGTATATGCTGAAGATACCAAGATCACTAAGACAATTTCTTACCTTCCGTGATCTTAGAGGATGGTGGAAGTGATAGTCCTGCCATCATACTCAACTGTGCAAGATCTGTTTAACTTCCTTAGAGACATATAATACGTGTCATGGAGAATAGGGAACTCTGTGTGGTCCTAATATCCCATTTTTTTCATTAAACGGAGTAAAAACACTCTTGTTGGACTGTGAGGGTGTGGAGGGTTAATACAAAAAAAAAAAAAAGTCCTTCATAAATCTGGAACTTTGGTTTTTGAAGATTGAAAGGAAAATTAAAACATGGTCAAAATTAATATTAGAACACTCGTTGGCAAGATAGATGTTTATGAAGAGCCAGCCCAGTTGGAGTCTGGGGATAGCAATCGGGGGTGGGAAAGGAGACTGGAGGGTCATTGCAAAAATACATGCCCTGATTTTTCAAGTTCTGCATTTGAGAGGCTTCCTTTTCTTCATCTTCTCCTTCTTTTTTTTTTTTTTTTTTCTCCTCTTCTTTTTTGGCCTGTTGGATTTCTGGCTACCTTCCCCCTGTAAACCTACAAAAAGTAGCCCTGCATGCTTATTGGACAAGACACACTGTTCTTTTACTCTGCCAGCAATTCCCGTGGTGGGCAATTAAACCGAGTCACTATCTTCTGTAATGCAGGAGAGTTCAGTCCCGAAACCTGAATAGTGGAGGTTCGTAATGAGGTGTGGAAACTTCCACTTTGTTCTCCAGGATGGACATTGCCCATCGTGGGACAAGTTTAGCCATTCCCCTCTGCCAGTCAGTTCAGGGGTCAGTGTGAAAGGTATTTTTGACTTACCTAGTTCCAGAAAAGAATCATCTGAGGAAATGCAAGCAGCTTGTGTGTCCCACCTCCCTGTTTTGTTAACCACAAGCATAATTGTCAAGTCACGTGATAGGAGTCTGTCATCATGGGAAATAGAAAGAGCAAATCCATACTTCATCCTTAAGTTTGAGGCCAAGTAGTTCCCCTGGGCTTTACCTAGTATGTTCCCAAGAGGGCAAAAGCAACTGATTGTCCTCAAGCACTGTATGGCACTTCTAAGGTTATTCTTGGGGCATTTTTTCCCTTTATTTTTACCCCAAGATTTCAGAAGAGAGTCTGGCTCACATTCTGTGGGTAGGTTCCTTCATTTGTTCTCTTTCATGAGTTCTTTTAATCTTTTCCTTCTCTAAAAATTTAAAGTTGTAAAGTAGAATTTGGATATTGTGGTAGCACCCACCATCCCCTGTAAAATTTTCATATTTGAAATGGACGTCAATTTCCCACTTCATTAATCCGACATTATTAATAGACATCCAACAAAGGACAGATGGATCTGAGTGATTACATAGGTTGTTACCTTTTGATTCTGGGAATGAAACACAAGTTTTTTGTGTGTGTTTGGAAATTGAAAGGTGTGCCAAGGATGGAAATAGGAGAGATTTATCTGCGTTGGGTTGCTATATTATTTTGTGACCTTTTAACTGTTAAAAGAGTTACAAATTGGCATGATGTTAGAAAAGAGGCAGTTTGCCTCCCTTTTTTGGTATTTGTGATGAGGAGTTCTTAAATAAAACATATTGCTTCCAAGTATACACAATGAATTCTTCATAAAATGCAAATAATTACCTCATGACAAAAGCAAATGCCATTGAGTTAAGTGAATTCCTGAGGAGCCCAAGCATCCAATTAAGCGAGGGAGGTATATTATAATTTTGGAATTGGAGGAACAAAGTAAAAGTGATAATATCATTACATGCAATGAAAGGTAATTATGTCCTGTCAACGCACAAGCTTCCCTGGCTGAACATTAGGGGCTGTTTATTCCCTTCATTGAAGCAGATTTGTTTTCTTTCTAATCTGACAAAGCACCTATCTGCTGAGTTAATAATTACTGCTCCCAGCTGGAAGGTAAGTCTGCAGAGTTGATGGAAGGGCTTTGAAAAGTAATGCTTTGGAATGACTCTGTCATTTCTAACCTGGCATACGGCGGAAAGGGGCTGTGCTACGCAGTCTCCCCGCTAGCAGAGTCTGTTTCCAGCTTCTTGTGCGTTCGTTCTCGAGCTGTTGCTGCTTTACTTAGTCTGTCCATCTCTCTTGCATAAATCCCTCAAACCCCTGGCTTCTTTTGTTCAGGAAGCCAACGTAGCTGAAGGTTTTGTAATTAACCTGAATTTCCTTGGGCCACTTACTGACAAAGAGTTGGGACATGCACGTCAAGGAGAGCTGTGGACAGCAGGTTAGGTGGTGATCAGGACTGGTTCTTTCTTCTCCTTATTATCATTATTATTATTTTTTTTTTTTTTGCAGCCTCTAGGGATGTACCCAAAGTGGGTCACAAAGGCCATTCGGAATCACAGGGACAGCCAAACTGAAAAGCAGAAGCACCTGGGTGACCAGGTTTCTGTCACAGCCTGTAATTGAAATGCTAGCTTGAGGCTGTTACCACCTCTTGATTCTTTTGAGTGGCCTTTGGAGCTCTTCTTTCTGGCTTGAGCCAACCCTCGCAGAGAGCAATTTTGATGTCCTCACCTAAGGCTGGGGCACAGGCAGGAAATTCTGGCCGGTGCCAAATGCCAACTGGCCAGTGTGGGTGTTGTTGCCAAATAAATCAGTTGAACTTAAGAGGACATGGTATCACGTTTGTGGCAGGTGTCTTTTCTTGACTGTCTGCACCCCTGCATCAGAGAAGAGGAGGGCTGGATATACAGTGCCTTGCTGTGGTCCCCCAGGGGTCGGGAACCATGCTTGCTGCCAAGCCCTTGTCCTCTCTAGCCTCTCAAAGCCTGAATAAATCCTTGTTAGCAATGGCCGTTTTCTGTAGAGGAGTCTCTTCCATTGCAAAGCTGATGAGAAGGGGCATTGCTTTATTGCACCAGCAGACACACACATCAGCCTGAGTCACGAGTGGGCAGGTCACTCCGTTGTTTTCGTGGAGTGTGTCGCTCAGCTGCTCCAGGAGCTCGAGGTTGGCAATAGCAGCTCAGATGGTGGTGGCTGGGAGAGACTCTCTAAGACTAGTTGATCTTAAAGGATGCTGGTCAGTACACAGGGCCAACCCCTTAATTGTCCGCACCCATTGCAAAATGAAAACAAGAGTCCCCTTCCTCAAAGAGCCAGATAAACGTACTAAAATCTACAGGGTTTCCCTTCCTTTTGTGGTCTATCAGTATTTCATAATTTTTTATTTGCCATTTACCACCATTCTCATTAAGTTAAAATTAAAAGTTTTAATTTATTAGCATGAATATTACTGATGATCCTTCTATGGTGCAAAGTGAGCTTTATATGCAAATATGAGAGCTTGCACTTGTATGAGAATCAGTGAAATTACACAATTTGTATTTCATAGCTTATACATTTACGCGTATTTCATTCCAACCCAGAAAGTTGAAATGGTACACAAAATTAATTTAACGGTGTTTATTTTACTTCTCAGTGTGAGGACACTCTACCAAAGCTCCCTACTTTTGGCTTGCTGTTGAGCATAATAAAATTGAAAAGGAAAAGGTCCTATCTTTCCCTTTCCTCCTCTATCATCATTTTCAGTAGGTTGACGGCCAATACAGGGAAAGAAGACAAGTCAGAAAGGATATGACAGGATTGCTCGTTCACTCACATTTCTTAGAAGACTATAACTGCTAAAGACTGATTAGCCTTCAGCCCTCACCTCCTAATCTCACCTCCTGATTTTTTTTCTTATAATTTTTTTCATGTGGCATTTTCAATAAAGGCCTAGCAAAGAGGACAGATTGCTTCTAGCTCTTGACTCTCTCAGAAAGTCATCTCTTTGCCCTGTTATGGATGGATTTTCTCACCAAAAGATACACACTTTTCTCCTCCACTCTTAGCCTTTATTTCAGCAAACTTTTTCTGTAAGAGGTCATATAGTAAATATTCTCGGCTTTGGGAGTAATGTGGTCTCTGTCACAACTCAAAGCAATTGACATAATCATGGCAACTCTACCATTGTAGTGTGAATGCAGCCATAGGAAATATGTAAACAAACGGATGTGGTTGTATTCTAATGAAACTTTATTTACAAGAAGAAACCAGGGGCCACCTTTGTCCTATGGGGTGTAATTGTTTTCCAAACCTTACTCTAGAATATCTTGCATTTGACCCCATTCTTGTATTTCTGATTCACTCTCTGATAAATTTATAAAACCCTCCCATGAGATGGGAAGTTGTCATTTATTTTATGTATGACGGAAATTATCGTAGACATTGGAAAGTGTCTTTTCTGAGGTTGTACTATGAGCAATGCCAGCTTCTGTGGTATGTGTACTGTCAGTGGGAACTTCTTGCACAGCTCTAACAACCACTGCCTACCTCTAAAGAGTGTTGTAGGGTTCACATCATCAAAATTCAACAGAGAAGTAAAACCTTCACTGTGAGAATATCATGACTCCCTCCTTCCTGGTGATGGGGACTGGGGGAGAGGAGTCTGCTGATGACAGGGTTTGCAGCTGCTCCCACCACCACCCAGCACCTTTGTGGGAGGGGTTGAACAGGGAGCAACAATAGCAGCATAAAACCTAGTCACAATGGAATGCCAAATGCAAGTGCATATAATTATTAGGGATGTGAAAATTACATAGCAACTTGTTGTCACCAGTGGTCTACAGAGAAACAACCCTATTGTACTTTGAAGAAGTTAATTGTCCATAGTGTTTTTGAAGTAATACTGCTCATTTTACTTGAGGAATTTTATACAGCTCCCAGATAAAAGTCCCCGATTCATTTCTGGTGATGTTCTGTTCTAAGTTATTCTCTTGGCTCCTGTGATACCACCCCCTTCTTATTCTCCAAACTCACTCCTTCTCTTGTCTCCTCAGCTAGTTCTTATTTTTCAGTTTAATGATTAAAGTTCAGTTTCCCACATTATTAAGCCTACATTTCTACTTAGATCTTATAAAAAATTAAATGGATTTGTTTATTTCATTATATTGATGCCATTTAATTTCAGTCCAAAAATTCCTGGAAACTCATGACTGTTCCTCTACAGGAGATTAATCAGGGTTGTTTTCACTGCATTCTGGGCAATAGTAGATGGTTAATAAATATTTGTTATAAAAATGTTTAGATGTATATATATATAGAGAGAGAGAGATGGATGTAGATGGATGATCAATTAATGGATACATGAATAGAACTATTTCTGAAGCACTATGTTCAGTAAATTGTTAGAAAAAATGATGATCAATAAGTCCGTGAGTTAACATAATCTCCTGTTAACTTTCTGCTTTAGGAATTTCACTAACAGAATTTGAGCACATTGATAAAGCATATATTTCCTAATAAAACCTTGAGACCTTGAAAAATCTTCACGTCCTTGTCACTGATTCATAGCTTATTGTGCTTGTTTATAGGATAGTCAAAATTCAGAATGTAATGAAGGTGAATTTCTGGGGTACTGTAATTACACTGTAAAGCACAGAAATTGGGTGGTAAGAACTAAAAACTCTTGGGCTAGGATCCCAGCTCTTCTCAGTACTAGTTTTTTGTTGTTGTTTTTTTTTTTTTTTTTGAGGGGAAGAAAAAGAATTTATTTTACATAACTGAATGAAAAATAATTCAAGAAATAGTAAATAAAATTTAATATGGTTTCATGCGCCCTAAAGGAGGTGGTGCCCGATTTGGAGGTGTGATTGCTATGTCCAGATAGTCTCCTATTTGGAACTTCTGCGACTGCAGGGTCATGGAGTCATCAGTCCCCTTCCTCCCAGACATGGTGCTGCCAATCTCCTTTACTCGATAGCCAGGCCTTTTAGGATCTGTAAAAACAATTGCAAAATTGAAGTGTGTGCCCTTCTTTCTAGCTTCTGGGTAGACTTCTTTTACTAAACTAGTCAACTCTTTCAAAGTTGCATCCATCCAAGTGTAGATCTGCAGCTCGCTGGACGGTATGTTTCTGCGGGAAAACTCGTCCATTCGGTGGTGGCGGCCGTTATTGGTGGTGAAAACACGCAGCAACAGCGGGCACGTTTTCTCCCGATCGATCGGTTTCTCCGGCTCCTTCTTAATTTCCTCCTGGGTAACGCGCGACTCCACCGCCATCTTCCTCCTACGGCCCGCGAGACGCTCCCTCAGTACTAGTTTTTATTTGCCATTTACCACCATTCTCATTAAGTTAAAATTAAAAGTTTTAATTTATTAGCATGAATATTACTGATGATCCTTCTGTGGTGCAAAGTGAGCTTTATATGCAAATATGAGAGCTTGCACTCATATGCAAATCAGTGAAATACACAATTTGTATTTCATAGCTTATACATTTACGCGTATTTCATTCCAACCCAGAAAGTTGAAATGGTACACAAAATTAATTTAACGGTTTTTATTTTACTTCTCAGTGTGAGGACACTCTACCAAAGCTCCCTACTTTTGGCTTGCTGTTGAGCATAATAAAATTGAAAGGAAAAAGTCCTATCTTTCCCTTTCGTTCTCTCTCATAATTTTGAGTAGGTTGACGGCCAATACAGGGTATTGTATGTAATGGTGGGTAATCATTTGGATACTGTGGGCCTGGCCTCACTTTTATCATTATAAAATAGTGTATTTGCACTAGAAAGCAGTATCATTTGGTAATCTAACGAGTATACAAACAGCAGAAAATTCTTAACAAATTTGGCTTAACCATGAAACTAATTTTTTGGTTTATATCACTCCAGTGTAGTGGTAAAACGCTCATAGCCTAGACGAGCCTAAGAAGGTAGGAGTACTAAATGTGATATAATATCCTGGATGGCATTCTAGAACAGATAAACGACATTAGGTTAAAATCTAAGGAAATCAGAGTGAAATATAAACTTTAATTACTAATAATGTATCAGTATTGGTTCACTGATTGTGACAAATTTACCATGCTACCGTAAAATGTTAACATTAGTCAAACTGAGTGCCAGATGAATGGGAACTCTGTAGTTTTCTATAACTGTACAAATGTTCTAAAATAATTTGGATATAAGAAATACTCAAAGTGGCGGGATATCAGCAAGATAACAGTCCAAGAAGCTTTGTAATTTCACTCTCCCACATAGACACTGTGTTTCTATATGGAGCAATATACCTTTGTGAGAGTTCTAGAGACCAATTAAGAAGTAGTAGTACCCTAACCAATGTAAAACAAAGAATGAATTCCAGTAACCGTGTTGGTTAAATTCTTGTTGTTTTGCATCCTTGGCTGTGTTCCTCCCGCTATGTGACCTACCATGATGCGACCAGGAAGATAACCTCCTACACCAAAGATTCTTGTTCAGGACACAAACAATAGAGCATATCATGCATCCAATGTTCTAGCTAGCTTGGGCGCTCCCTCAGGGACTGTAATCTGTCTTACCTGTCGTGGAGTGCTGATTGGACTGAAAGTGTTGTTTGGAAGCTGCTGACACCATGCTATCACTATGGCATCTTATTAGAGCTACAGTTCCAGTGGCTGGTGTCAGGAGGAGCAAGAGACCATGAGCTTCTGAGAAGAAATAGGAATAAGCCACCCACTGAATTTTAAATGACTAAAATCATATGCACAAATCCAGAGAAGAAACATCCTCAGAAAATGTTTAAAACATCCTAGGATCTCTATCTGGGCTGATCAGTGAAGTATTTCTCTAAATAACACCAGTGTATAAAGGCTGGAAGAGATTTTTTTTCTCAAATGCCCAAGTTCAACAATGACAAAAAATTGTGGTATACTAAAAAACAAGGAAACGTGGGCCAAGCAAAGCAACAAAATTAAATGCTTGAAATGGACTCTAATGTAATGCACATCCATGTGCATTACATGGCTTTGTTTCACATGTCAAAAGACCAGTCATGAAAATGTTCAATGAGCTAAATGAGAACAGAGTTAGCAACTAAACGAAATAAGGAAAACAATGCATGAACAAAATGAGAATTTCAATAAGGAGATATAAACTATAAAACACCCCAAATGGAGGGGCGCCTGTGTGGCTCAGTCGTTAAGCGTCTGCCTTCAGCTCAGGTCATGATCCTGGGGTCTGGGATGGGGCCCCGCATCGGGCTCTCCGCTCCGCGGGAAGCCTCCTTCTCCCTCTCCTACTCCCCCTGCTTGTGTTCCCTCTCTCTCTCTCTGTCAAATAAATAAATAAAATCTTTAAAAAAAAAAAAAAAACCCAAATGGAAATTCTGGTGTTGAAATGAAAGGTACACTAGAGGAGTTTACAGCAGACTTGATAAGGCAGAAAAAAAAAACTGCATGAATCATTTGAAGTGGTGGAGTCAAAGGAGCAAAAAGAAAAGTAGTAGGAAGAAAAATGAAGAGAGCCTTAGAGACCATGGGACACGAATCAACATTATACGCATTAGGGAAGGCCAAAAAGAGAAGAGGGTCAGAACTGGGCATAAACATTCTTTGAACAAGTAACCATGGAAACTTCCCAAATTTGAGGAAAGAAATATACGCAGTAATTGAAGAAACTAAACTCAAATAACGTAATTCAGGATAAATCCAAAAAGACACACAGCCAGTCAGATGATAATCAAACTGTAAAAGTTGAAGGCAAAGAGAAAATCTTTGACTGGAAGAGAAAAACAACCCATCACATACAAGGGAGTTTATATAAGGTTATGAGTGGATTTCTCTGCAAAAACATTGTAGACTACAATGAGTGAGATGATATATTCAGATTGCTGGAAAAAAATAATTTTCAACCAAGAATAATATATCCAGGAAAACTGTCCTTCATAAATGAAGAAATTAAGACATTCTAAGAAAAATTCTTTAAGAAATGGTAAAAGGAGTCCTTTAAGGTGAAAGGAAAGGATGCTATACCTTAATGCAAAGTCAAATGAAATTATGAAGTTCTCCAATAAAGCTAAGTATGTTGACATAAATAGCTTCCTCTATTAATAGAATCTTCATGGATCAGTTCAATTTTAATTCCTACATAGGATTTAAATGATAAAAACATTGAAAAATAACATAAATCATGAAAATGAGTATACAGTATTTAAAGATGCGATTTGTGACATCAGTAACATAATGTGCCAGGGGAGGGTAGAACTTTTTGAGTGGTTTTTATATGCAATTGAAATTAAGTTTTTATCTGTTTGAAATAGAATGGTATAATATTACAATGTTTTATGTAATTGTAATGATAGCCCACAAAGAAATTATCTATAAAATAGAAGAAAAAGGGAATGAGAAGGAAATGAAAGCATGTCAGTACAAAAAATCAATGAAACACAAAGGAAGGTGGTAATAGAAGGAAGGCTGGACAAAAAGATACAATTTAAGTAGCAATAGTATGTCCTTTTATATCAGTAATTTCTTGAAGTACAAATAGATTAAACTCCCCAATCAAAACACATATTTATTAAGAAGGTATTTTAGAAACACAGAATCTGACTATATACCATGTATAAGAAACTCACTTTTGATTTCACAACAATCAACGTGAAAGTATGGGGAAAAATTACATTTAAATGGTAACCAAAAGAGCCAGGGAGTGGCTATGTTAATATCAAACAAAATCAGTTTTATTTATTTATTTTTTGTAGATTTTTATTTATTTATTTATTTATTTATTTATTTATTTATTTGAGAGAGACAGAGAGAGTGCAAGCATGAGCAGGGAGAGAAGCAGACTCCCCGCAGGGAGCCCCACTCCGGGCTGGATCGCAGGACCCCAGTATCATGACATGAGCCGAAGGCAGTCACTTAACCAACTGAGCCACCCAGGCACCCCCAAAATCATTTTTAAATAAAAAACTATTACAAAAGACAATGCCTTAAACTTATGAGTAAGGAAAAAACCTATTACAAAAGACAAAGAAGGATATTATATTATGATAAAATCACAGTTCACATAATCATTACAAATGAAGAAGACCTAATCATTACAAATATTCATACAATGAACATAGTAAGCTCCTAAGTATATAAAGCAAATATTGACAGAATTCAAAAACATATAGCAACACAGTGATAGTTGGAGACTTCCAATAGCCCACTTCAATTGTGGATAAAAGAGAAAAGATAAATTAGGAAATAGACTAATTGCACCTAGAAGTCATATACAGTATACTGTACCAGATAACATCACAATATACACATTCTTCTCAAGGAACCTTTCTAACATCATCCAAGATAGATTACACGTTAGGCCCTAAGAGAAGTCTCAGCAAATTTTAAAGTGTGAAACTATTCAAAATCTCTTTTCACATTAAACTGGAATGAAACTAGAAGTCAACAGAAGAGGGAAAAGTGGGAGACTAATGAACATGTAAAAATTAAACAATGCACTTAACCTACCAATTGGTCAAAGAAAATGTATCAAGGGAAATTATAAACTACCTTGTGAGAAATATATATGAATACATATTAAAATTTAAGAGATGGCACTGAATTCAGACCTAAGAGGGAAATTAGTACAAATATACAAAAGAAAACCTTCTGAAATCTAAATGCTACCTTTACACCTGAACAAATTAATCCTAAATCTAGCAAAAGGAAGGAAATAATAAAGATGAGTACACAAATTAATGAAATGGAAAATTGTAAAGCAGGAGACAAAACTCAATAAAACCAAACTTGTGATTTTTTTAAAAGATCAAAATCATTGGGCGCCTGGGTGGCTCAGATGGTTAAGTGTCTGCCTTCAGCTCAGGTCATGATCCCAGGGTCCTGGGATCAAGTCCCACATTGGGCTCCCTGCTCCTTGGGAGCCTGCTTCTCTCTCTCTCTCTCTCATGAATAAATAAATAAAATCTTTAAAAAAAAAAAAAGATCAAAATCATTGGCAAGCTATTATCTAGTTTAAGAAAAAGGAGAGAAGCCTTCAATATCTAAACTCAGAAATGAAAGAAGTTTCATTAGAATCATTGTCACACAGAATGGGAGATGATATTTGCAAATGACATATCAGATAAAGGGTTAGTATCCAAAATCTATAAAGAACTTATCAAACTCAACACCCAAAGAACAAAGAATCCAATCAAAAAATGGGCAGAAGACATGAACAGACATTTTTCCAAAGAAGACATCCAAATGGCCAACAGACACCTGAAAAAGAGCTCAATATCGCTTGGCATCAGGGAAATCCAAATCAAAACCTCAATGAGATACCACCTCACACCAGTCAGAATGGCTAAAATTAACAAGTCAGGAAATGACAGATGTTGGCGGGGATGTGGAGAAAGGGGAACCCCCCTACACTGTTGGTGGGAATGCAAGCTGGTGCAGCCACTCTGGAAAACAGTATGGAGGTTCCTCAAAAAGTTGAAAATAGAGCTACCATATGATCCAGCAATTGCACTACTGGGTATTTACCCCAAAGATACAAAAGTAGGGATCCAAAAGGGTACGTGCACCCCGAAGTTTATAGCAGCAATGTCCACAATAGCCCAACTGTGGAAAGAGCCAAGATGTCCATCGATAGATGAATGGATAAAGAAGATGTGGTATATATATACAATGGAATATTATGCAGCCATCAAAAGAAATGAGATCTTGCCATTTGCAACGACGTGGATGGAACTGGAGGGTATTATGCTGAGCGAAATAAGTCAAACAGAGAAAGACATGTATCATATGACCTCACTGATATGAGGAATTCTTAATCTCAGGAAACAAACTGAGGGTTGCTGGAGTGGGGGGTGGGGTGGGAGGGATGGGGTGGCTGGGTGATAGACACTGGGGAGGGTATGTGCTCTGGTAAGCGCTGTGAATTGTGCAAGACTGTTGAATCTCAGATCTGTACCTCTGAAACAAATAATGCAATATATGTTAAGGAAAAAAAGAAGAAGATAGCAGGAGGGGAAGAATGAAGGGGGGGAAATCGGAGGGATAGACGAACTATGAGAGATGATGGACTCTGAAAAACAAACTGAGGGTTCTAGAGGGGAGGGGGGTGGGAGGATGGGTTAGCCTGGTGATGGGTATTGAGGAGGGCACTTATTGCATGGAGCACTGGGTGTTATGCACAAACAATGAATCATGGAACACTGCATCTAAAACTAATGATGTAATGTATGGGGATTAACAAAACAATAAAAAAAAGATGCACACAAAAAAAGAATCATTGTCACAGAAATGAAAAAGGAATATTAGAGAATACTTTAAACAAATGTATGGCAACAAATTGAATAACAGAGGAAATGGGTAAATTCTTTAAAACACACAACCTTACCAGTACTGAATCATGAAGTAATAAAAAAATCTGAACAGAATAATTACTAGGAAGAAAATTGGATCAGTATTCTAAAACCTTTTAACAACAAAAAGTTGAGGACTGGTTGGCTTCATTGGAGACTGCTACTAAACACTTAAAGGAGAAGTAACATCAATCCTCCTAAACTCTTCCAAATAATTGAATATGAGGTGGCACTCATAAGCTCTCTATGTGAGGGTCGCACTAAACTTATACAAAATCCAGACAAACACATGACTAGAAAAGGAAAATACAGACAAATATCCTTGATGAATATTGATCCCCAAATCCTCCAACAGAATACTAGCATCGGGGCGCCTGGGTGGCTCAGATGATTAGGCGTCTGCCTTCGGCTCAGGTCATGAACCCAGGGTCCTGGGATCGAGCCCCACATCGGGCTCCCTGCTAGGCGGGGAGCCTGCTTCTCCCTCTGCCTCTCTCTCTCTCTCTGTGACTCTAATGAATAAATAAATAAAACATTAAAAAAAAAAGAATACTAGCATCATAAATTCAACAGCCCCTTAATATCTTTATATATAATGAATTAGTGATATTTTTTTCTATGGGGCGCCTGGGTGACTCAGTTGTTACGCGTCTGCCTTGGGCTCAGGTCATGATCCCAGGGTCCTGGGGATGCAAGGATGCTTCAACATACGGAATTCAAGTAATGTGTAACTACAGCACATTCAGAGAATGAAGGGAAAATTGACATGATCATGTCAATTGATTGAGAACAAGCATATGACAATATTCAACACCCTTTTATGATAGAAGCACTCAATAAGCTTTGAATAGAACGATAGGACTTCAACATAATAAAGGTCTTATGTAAAAAGCCCACATGTAACATCACTCTCAGTGGTTAAAGCCTGAAAGGTTTTACTCTACCATCAGGAACAAGAAAACATGTCTGCTCTCAATGCTTCTAGTCATCATTGAATTGGAAATCCCAGCCAGAGTCATTGGCCAAGAGAAAGAAACAAAAGGCTTCCCAATTGGAAAAAAGAAATAAAATTATCTCTGTTCAGATTATATGATGTCATATTGAGAAAATACTAAAGATTCTACACACAGAAAAAAAAAGTATAAGAAGAAAAAAATAATAATAAAGCTAGAACCAGTAAATATATTCATTAAAGTTGTGTGTTATAAGATCCACATAGAACAATCTGTTATGTTTTTATACCCATTTAATGAACAATTGCATAAGGAAGTTAAAAACAATAATTCTATTTACAACTGCATCAAAAAAAATAAAATATTTTTAGAATGAATCTAACCAAGTAGGTGAAAACCATGTATACTGTAAACTACAAAACATTGCTGAAAGAAATTAAGGAAGACACAAATAAATGCAAAGATGACGTAGGTTCATAAATTGGCACACATGATATTAAGATGTTAATAATACCCAAAGTGATCTAGAGATTTAAATCAATCCCTGTCAACATTCCCATGGCATTTTTGCAGAAATAGAAAAATACCCTAGGGTTAATGGAAAAATACCATCCTAGGGGTACCTGGCTGGCTCAGTCAGTACAGCATGGGACTCTTTTTTTTTTTAAGATTTTATTTATTTATTTGACAGAGAGAGACACGGCGAGAGAGGGAACACAAGCAGGGGAAGTGGGAGAGGGAGAAGCAGGCTTCCCGCCTAGCAGGGAGCCCGATGTGGGGCTCGATCCCAGGACCCTGGGATCATGACCTGAGCCGAAGGCAGACGCTTGACGACTGAGCCACCCAGGCGCCCCATAGAGCATGGGACTCTTCATCTCAGGGTCATGAGTTCAAACCCCAAGTTGGGCACAGAGATTACAAAAAAGCAAAAATATCCTAAAATTCATATATAATCTCAATAAACCCTGAATAGTAAAAATTTTTCAAAAAAGCAGTAGACAGCTGTAGTAATCACTCTTCCTGATTTCAAAACTCATATTATAAAGATAAAGGAATGAAAACAGTATGGTACTAGTATCAACATAGGCTTATAAACGAATGAAATAGAAAAGTAATAAATGGGGTCGCCTGGGTGCCTCAATCCTTTAAGCATCTGCCTTTGGCTCAGGTCATGATCCCAGGGTCCTGGGATCGAGCTCCACATCAAGCTCCCTGTTCAGTGGGGAGTCTGCTTCTCTCCCTCCCTACCCTTGCTCTCTATTTCTCTCTCTCAACTAAATAAATAAAATATTAAAAAGAAAAGAAATAAACCTTTATGTATTGAGCTAAATGATTTTTGACAAGGGTACCAAGATCACTCAATGGGGAAAGGACAGAATTCTACATATGGTGTTGAAAAATTGGATACCCACAGAGAAAATAATGAATTTTCAACCTGATCTTAAACCATATATAAAAATTAAAAAATAAGTTAAAGACCTGAACTGAAGATGGAAAAGTATAAACTTCCAGAAGAATATCTTTATAATATTGGATTAGGCAATGATTTCTTAGATATGACACCAAAGGCATAGACAACACACGTTGAAAAACAGAGAAATTGGACTATGTCACACTTAAAATCTTTTGTGCATCAAACGACAGTAATAACATAGTGAACAGATGACCTAAGGCATGGCAGAAAGTATTTATAAATAAAACAAAAAAATTTTGTCAGTAAATTTGGTAAATGGGCAAAGACTTAACATTTCTCCACAAATGATATATGAATGGCCCAAACAATCATATTAAAATATGGTAAGTATCACTACTAATTAAGAATATGTAAACCAAATCCACAATTAGTTATCACATTCATTAGGGTGATTATTATCAAGAAAACAAATATAAGAATTGTTGGCAAGGATGTGAAAAAAAAGGGAATCCTTGTACATTGTTGCTAGTATTGTAAAATGGTACAACCACTACGAAATGCAGTATATTGGTTCCTTAAATAATTAAGAGTAGAAGTAATGTATGATCTAGCAATCCCACTTTTGGGTATATTTCCAAAAGAATTGAAAGCAGAGTCTCAAAGATATTTTCATAGCCAAGTTCATCACAACAGCCTTCCCAATAGTCAAGTGCCAACAACCCAAAAGTCCATAGACACACAAAATACGGTAAATACTTATAGTGATATAATATGCAGCCTTTAAAAGGAAGGAAATCCTATGGCATGCTACAACATGAGAAAGAGCCTTGAGGAAATTAAGCCTGTAAAATGAGCCAGTCTTAAAACATACTGTAAGTTTCCACTCATAGATATATATAAATCAATTAGCGTTTACCAGTGTCTGCGGTAAGAACAGAACGTTGTTGTTTAATAAGTATAAAGTTTTTGTTCTAAACAGTATCTAGATCCTGGAAATGTTTCACAACAATGTATTTGTATATAACAGTAGTGAATTGTGCACTTTAAGATGCTGAAGAGGGAACATTTTATGATATGTGTTTTTCACCATGATAAAATATGTATATATATATGTGTGTGTTTGTACATATATATATACAAAGTACTAGCACCAGCTTCACAACAGGTTTAAAGAGCACCCAGAGTTATCAGAGCTTTTTTCCCCGTCCCTGGATTCTCTCTGTTCTGCCTTCACCCTCCAGTTTCATACCTCATGAATGCAGCCTCCCACCATTCCCCATGTGTAGGCCACATACCCCAACTTCAACAAATCACCATGGTTGGACATACGGGAAATGTTGATTGACCTAAAACAAACAGGGCTTACCCTGAAAGTGCGAGTCGAATCAATCCTTGCCTTACCACTTGGGAGAGAGGTCGTTTTCACACCAGGCGTCAGCAAACTTTTGTATTGGGCTATATTATAAATATTTGTCCTTTGTGGGTCATATCTGGTTTCCACTGCAGCTATTAATCTCTGCAATTGTAGCATGAGAGCAGCCAGAGACCTTAAATAAGGGAATGTGGCTGCATTCCAATAAAACTTTACAGATACTCAAACTTGGATTTCATATAATTTCATCTATCATGAAATGTCATACTTACTTTGTTTTTTCTTAACCATTTAAAAATGTAAAACCGTCTTAGCTCACAGATGGCTGGTAGGATTTGGCCCACAGGCTGCAGCTTGCAGATTCCCTGTTCAAGATAATCTGTCCAAATGCCTTTTAGCTCTTGAAAGAAGGCATTTGTGTCTGAGTTGCAACAGGCATTTGGAAGGCCATACAATCTCTTTCCCTTTCCCCTTGTGTACTGAACTGTCATAATTTCTTGGTTGCCATAAGACAACAATTTGCACATACAGGACAGTGTACTGTTAAGTATTAGAGATAATGACTCTTCTCAACTATTAATTGGAAATTAAAGAGATACCTTCAAATCTGTAGGCACGATGAATTAGGTTAAAACTTGTCATGTTGCAATGCAACTGTTCTATTTTTGTTGACTTTTACTCATGTCCTTTTGTCTAGCTTAAATACTTAGACTAAAACAGTCTTCGGAAAGATCTGTTTCTTAATAGCTTTATTTTCCAGTCATTGATCAGAGTGCCATTATGTAAATGATTGAAGTAAGTAGTCAAAATGTGGATTTCAAGATCTTTAGTGTCAGAGGGTGATACTGGAGAGAGGAATTAGAGATAGAGCTCAACAGTAAGGAACAGAGGAAGAATAAAGTCAAGGAAGCTTTTAATTTCCTACAAGGGGAGAGTTTGGCTGGATCTCTGGAGGAAGATGAAAAGAAAACAGGCTTGGGAGAAAGCAAACTTGATTGGAATAGCTTGGTGCTGTGGGAGGGCAATGATCTGTTTTAAAACTAAAATTGGCAACCGTGGAATGATTTGGTCAAATGTGTTTTGGCAGCCTTGGAATTGTTGTCCAAATACTTTAGCACATATAATGACTTTTTAAATTTGTTCACTCTTTATGACCCTCCTACTTCTAAAAAAAAATGTGAGCCTCAGCTCATTTGTGGAGCTCTCAATTTGAATTAAAATTGCTTGGAATCTTATGTACCAGCTTGTGGCATCTTTGTGATATTATTCAAGGTTTTCAGGGCCCTGTCAGGTTGGTTTTCAGGGCCCTGTGAGGTTAGATTTCAACCGCAGTTTTGCTCTTCGGCCATGCTCCAATTGCAGAGGCCTGAGTTTCAGGTGGTTCATGCTCAAAGACACGTAATTGAGTGGCAGTCCTCTTACTAGTGGTTTCCCAGTTGTAATTTTCAAACAGGGTCAAAAGACCACGTAGGGGGACAGGACTATGACGGGCTAGGTGCAATTCACATGCATTGATAAGAATGCATGTATCAAATAGAGATTTAACTGTATAGCTCTTCACAAAGCTTACTTGGTTTAATACCAACATATTAACATAGACTGCAGAATTTTATTCTAGCAATTGCTTGAACAAGAAGATTTCCCCGGGAATAGTATACAGTACCTCCTTTCAAGCTCTCTTGAGCTTCCATGATGAGATATACTCAAGGAAAGTAGAGAGTGTTAGTTTGGATCCTAAATCTAAGTGTTCCCATGATGGTTTTGCTGATTTTCTGTCTTCTCTAGCCTTTGTTGTTGTATTTTTCTTTACTTTCTTTTATTTTCTAAATTAGAGGTTTCCCTCCTTGCATAATGACACAAGTTTCGTCTTTTAGTGTGCCTTCTGGGGCGCCTGGGTGGCTCAGTCGGTTAAGCATCTGCCTTCGACGCAGGTCATGATCCCAGGGTCCAGGGATCGAGCGCCTCATGGGGCTCCCTGCTCCGCAGGGAGCCTGCTTCTCCCTCTCCCTCTACCTGCCACTCCCCCAAGAGAGCTTGTGCTCTCTTTCTCTCTCTCTCTGTCAAGTATATAAATAAAATCTTTAAAATAAATGAATAAATAAATAAATAAATAAATGTGTCTCCTAATAGTAGCTCCTCCCTAAATTATTCTATGACATGATTCCCTTTTAGTTTATAGAGTATAAATTGAATTTGTACTCTATAATCTCATAATGACTAAGAAAGCATTTGGTTGGGGTTGGTAGAATTATAAATAAATTAAAAGTTATTAGTGTCTAAGCAAGATCCTTAT
The DNA here is from genome assembly GCF_029215605.1 of Mirounga angustirostris. Classification (NCBI taxonomy): domain Eukaryota; kingdom Metazoa; phylum Chordata; class Mammalia; order Carnivora; family Phocidae; genus Mirounga; species Mirounga angustirostris. The sequence goes on from NW_026991719.1 coordinate 9,229,569, forward strand.
GGACTCTCAGGAAAAAAAAGAGTTTTAGTTTTAGTTTTATCTCCTTCTGTTCAAATAGTCTTTAGGTTTACATTACCCATATCCTTTCCAATTCTTGATTTTTGTATTCCAAATAATTGCATTTATAGGAAAGTGACTTATAAATAGTGTTCTTGGGCGCCTGTGTGGCTCAGCTGGTTAAGCAAACTGCCTTCAGCTCAGGTCATGATCCTGGAGTCCCGGGATCGAGTCCCGCATCGGGCTCCCTGCTCAGCGAGGAGCCTGCTTCTTCCTCTGACCCTCTTCCCTCTCGTGCTCTCTGTCTCTCATTCTCTCTCAAATAAATAAATAAAAATCTTTAAAAAAAAAAATAGTGTTCTTATTTAGTGTTTTTATTATTGGTGGAAAAAAAGCTAAGATGGAGGAAATCTTGGTGGTTATGAGTACAAGCTATGGATTTAGGCTGCCTGGCTTTGAATCTTTCACTTTCTGCTCATCTGATGTTGGACAAGATACCTCATTGTTCTGTCTTCTTTTAGTCATCTGCCAAAAGGGCATAATAGTAGCTCGTATTTGATTGAATTTTAAGAGGGTTAAATGCCTTATTCATGTTATGTGTTAAGAACAGTAAATATTCGGGCGCCTGGGTGGCTCAGTTGGTTAAGCAACTGCCTTCGGCTCAGGTCATGATCCTGGAGTCCCGGGATCGAGTCCCGCATCGGGCTCCCTGCTCGGCAGGGAGTCTGCTTCTCCCTCTGACCCTCCTCCCTCTCATGCTCTCTGTCTCTCATTGTCTCTCTCGTAAATAAATAAAATCTTAAAAAAAAAAAAATTTAAAAAAGAACAGTAAATATTCAAGCATTGTTATTATTATTATTATTATTTTCATTGGTCATAGATCGAGTTGTAGAAAAAGTAAGGAAGCGCACTCTCCATGCAGACATCAAGTTAAATATCATCACTGGGAATGGTGTCTTGAGGCATATGATGTATACTTTTCTTTTCTAATCCCTGTCTTTTTTAAATAAACATACCTCTAAAGAAAGCATTATATTAGTAAGGTATATTAGCATTCTACAGAAAATTAGAACCCATAGGATATATAGACAGATATAAAAAGAGGTTTGTTTTGAGTAATTGACTCATGTGATTAAGAAGACTGAGAAGTCCCATGATCTGTTATCTGCAAGCTGGAGATTCCAGAAAGCCGTGGTGTAATTTCAGTCCATGTCAAACTGCGTCAATTTTGTATGTTCCTGTCTGAGTCTGAAGGCCTGAGATTCTGGAGCACCAATTTCCTTTAACAGGAGAAGAGAGAGATGGATGTTCCAACTCAACCACAGTGAGCCAACTTGCCCATTATTCCTCTGTTTGTTCTGTTCAGGCCCTCAGGGGATTGGGATAATGCCTATCTACATTGGTTAGAGTGTTTTTGTTTATGCAATCTCCCAATTGAAGTAGTAATCTCATTTGGAAACATCCTCAAAGACATATCTGGATGTAATGTTTTAGCAGGTATCTGGGCATGTCTTAGCCCAGTCTAGTTGACAAAAAATGAGCAGAGCTCAAGGGAGAAACTAACAAAAATGCAATGATGGTAGAGGGCAATAATGCCCCACTTTCCCCAGTGGATGGATTAAGCAGCCAGAGGATTAGTGGGGAAATAGTGGTCTTTAATAACACTGTAGACCAGGGGTACCTAACAGACATGTGTAGTGTGTTCCTTCCAGCAGCAGCAGAGTACCTGGTCTTCTCAGGCATGCATGGAGCATTTTCCAGGATGGATCAGCAGTTGGACTTCGGTACCTGTCTTGACCAATTTGGGAAGATTGAAATCATATCTACTGTCTTTCCCAGACAGAGTGGTATGAAGCTAGACACCAGTAGCAGAAGGAAAATGGGAAATTCACAAATGTCTAGAAAATGGAATGCACACTCCTGGACAGCCAATTAGTCAGGGAAGAAATCAACAGGGAGATATTAGTGTATCTTGAGATACATGGAAATGGAAACACAAGACGACAGAACTTGTGGGATGCAACAAAGGCACTTCAAAGAGGGAAGTTTATAACAATAAGTGCCTTTGTTAAGAAAAAAGAAATGTGGTGGCATTTCTTTTTTCTTAAATGAGGCAACCCAACTGAGGAAGGAGAAGAAGAATGGGTTGGGCAAAGGCATCGAAGAGGAAGGGAAATGATAAAGACTAGAGTTGAAATAAGTATAATAGAGACTAGAGAGACAATAGATAGAATCAACAAAGCTGTTTTTTGGAAGGATGGACAGAACTGAGAAAGCTTTAGCTAAAATAACCAAAAGAAAAAAAGAGTGAACTCGGGTGAATAAAATAATGAATAAATATGGGACATTGCACCTGATAACCACAAAGGCATAGAGGATTATAAGAGACTGCTATGTACATTTATATACCAATGAACTGGATGATGTAGAACATGTGGATGGAAGCACACAGCCTGCCAGGACAATCATCAGGAGATAGAAAATCTGAATAGGAAATAATGAGAAAGAGACTGCAGAAGAATTCAAAACTTCCCAACAAAGAAAAGTCCAGGACCAGATGGCTTTATGGATCGATTCCACCAAGTATTTAAAGAACAATTAATGCAAATTCTTTTCAAATTTTTCCAAAAATTGAACAGGAGGGAACACTTCCAGACTCATTTTATGAGGCCAACACTACCCTCATACCAAAGCCAGATATAAACACTACAAGAGGGGCGCCTGGGTGGCTCAGTCGGTTAAGTGTCTGCCTTTGGCTCTGGTCATGATCTCGGGGTCCTGGGATGGAGCCCCGCATAGGGCTCCCTGCTCAGCAGAGAGCCTGCTTCTCCCTCTGCCTGCCCCTCCCCCTGCTTGTGAGCGTGCGCGCTCTCTCTCTGTCAAATAAATAAATAAAATCTTAGAAAAAAAAACTACAAGAGAAGAATATAACTGCATACATAAAAAAAATCATCAAGAAAATACCCACAGATCTAATTCAACTGCACATCAGGAAACAAAAGCAGTATGCAAAAACTAATTGCTTTTTTATGCACCATGATTTATCTGTAATTGAAATTAAGAAAACAATCCCATTTAAGCACATTGATAAGATTATACACGGTGACCAAGTAGGATTTATCTCTGGATACAAGGATGATTTAACATCCACAAATAAATAAACACCATACACCACAGTAACTGAGTAATGGTAAGAATCATATGATCAACCCAATAGATGGATCAAAAAACATTTATAAAATTCAGCATTCTTTCATGATAAAAGCTCTCAATAAGTTACGTATAGAATGAATGTACTTTAACATGACAGAGCCCATATATGACAAATCTACAGCTAACCTCACACTCAATGATGAAAAGCTATGAGATTTCCTCTAAATCAGGAATGAGACAAATAATGCCTAGTCTCACTACTCCTATGCAACATAGTCTTAAATGTTCTAGCCATAGTACTTAGGCAAGAACAAGAAATAAATGGTATCCAATTTGGAAAAGAAGTTAACTTGTCAATGTTTGCGGATGACAGGATCTTACATATAGAAAGCACTACACACACACACACCCCAGTAGGAACTGTTAGAATAAATGTATTCAGTAAAGTTGTAGAAAAAAAAATAAATTACATAAAAATCAGTTGCATTTTTTTTTATTTGAGAGAGAGAGAGAGCACAAGCACCAACGCTGGGGAGGGGCAGAGGGAGAGGGAGAAGCAGACTCCCCGCTGAGCAGGGAGCAACTCGGGACTCGATCCCAGGACCCTGAGATCATGACCTGAGCTGAAGGCAGACACTTAACTGACTGAGCCACGCAGGCACCCAAATCAGTTGCATTTCTATACACTAAAAATAAACCATCTGAGGGACCCCTGGGTGGCTCAGTCGGTTAAGTGCTTCCTTTGGCTTAGGTCATGATCCAGGGGTCCTGGGATGGAGCCCCCATTTGGGCTCCCTGCTCAGCGGGGAGTCTGCTTCTCCGTCTCCTGTCCACTTGTGCTCTCTCTCACTGTCTCTGTCGCTATTTCTGTCTCTCTCTCTCAAATAAATAAATAAAATTTTTTTAAAAAAATTGAAATAACCGGGGCAACCTGGGTGGCTCAGTTGGTTAAGCGACTGCCTTCGGCTCAGGTCATGATCCTGGAGTCCCAGGATCGAGTCCCGCATCGGGCTCCCTGCTCAGCAGGGAGCCTGCTTCTCCCTCTGACCCTCCCCCCCCATGTGCTCCCTGTCTCTCTCATTCTCTCTGTCTCAAATAAATAAATAAAATCTTTAAAAAAAAAAAAAAGATTAAAAAAAAAATTGAAATAACCTAATTGAAAATGGGCATAACACAAGCATAATTGTTTTCTCAAAGAAGGCATACAAATAACAAACCGATATATTAAATCACTCATCATCAGGGAAATTCAAATCAAAACTGCAATGAGATATCTGCACATCTGTCAAAATGACTATTATAAAAAGATGAGCGAGAACTGTTGGCGAGCATGTGGACAAAGGGGAACCCTCGTGCATGGTTGGTCGGAATGCAGACTGCTATAGCCACTATTGGAAACACTGTGGAGGTTCCTCAAAAATTAAAAATAGAACTACCATATGACACAGCAATCCCACTTGTGGTTATGTAGCGAAAGGAAATTAAATCAGATTCTTCAAGACATGTGTACTCCCCTGTTCATCAGAGCATTATTCACAATAATCAAGATCATAGAAACAATCTAAATGTCCATTGAGGGATGAATGAATAAAGATGTGGTATATGTATATGATGGAATATTATTCTGCCATAATAAAAACGGAAATCTTGCCATTTATGACAGCCTGGATAAACCTGGAAGTCATTATTTTAAATTTAATAAGCAAGACAGAGAAAGACAAATAGTTTGTGATTTCAATATATGTGGAATCTGAAAAAGTCAAACTCTTAAAATAGAGTAAAATGGTGGTTACCAGAGTTTGGGTTAGAAATGGGGAAATGTTGGTGAAACGTTACCAACTTTCACTTTTGAGATGAATAAGTTCTGTGTATCTAATATAAGCACTGTTATTGTAGTTAATAATACTGTATTATATATTTGAAATTCACGAAGACAAGTTCTCATTTGTTCTTACCCACCTTCCCACGCACACAGGAAATGGTAACTGTGTGAGGTTATTTATGCGTTAATTAACGTGATTGTGATAATAATTTCACAATGTGAATGTTTCTCAAATCATCGTGTTGTGTGCCTTTTAAAAGCAAAAATTATAGGGCGCCTGGGTGGCTCAGTTGGTTAAGCGACTGCCTTCAGCTCAGGTCATGATCCTGGAGTCCCGGGATGGAGTCCCACATCGGGCTCCCTGCTCAGCAGGGAGTCTGCTTCTCCCTCTGACCCCCTTCCCTCTCGTGCTATCTCTCATTCTCTCTCTCTCAAATAAATAAATAAAATCTTTAAAAAAAAAATAAAAGCAAAAATTATAAAAAGGAATTTATTTAAAAAGATAGAAAGGAAAAAGAACCTTCAGTTGGGAATGCATGTAATAGAGCCGGCCATATTAGCATCTAAATTACTGAGGATCCAGTATAATGTGCTTCCCAGGGCTGTTTGCATTTTATTAAAGGTACAATGTCTTTAACCATACAATTAAACCTAACAGTGAAAGTTTTGGTGTCAATGACCCCCCTACTATCTTTCACTTTCTTGCCCACCCACCAACCCACATTCCTATGCACATAGATGCACTCTTATCCCTGTTCACCCACTTTGGTCTCATCAATATAATAGAGAGGAAACCCCTGCGCATCAGATCCAGATGATCCTCAATCCCATGATGCAAACCCTGCCACCATCTTTGGAACCTGATTTCCTCTGTCATGCCATCTCTTTGCTTAATATTTAGTATCTATGATCCAGGCAACTTCAAATCAGTATTGACTGATTGATTGATTGATTTTTAAAAGATTTTATTTATTTGAGAGCGAGAGAGAGAGCAGGAGCTGGGGGAGGAGCAGAGGGCGAGGGACAAGCAGACTCCCCACTGAGCAGGGAGCTGGACACAGGGCTCCATCTCAGGACCCTGGGATCATGGCCAGAGCTGAAGGCAGATGCCCCTGATTTATTGATTTTTAAGAGAGGGTGAGAGAGGGGTTGGAGAGAGAGAATCTTAAGCAGGCTCAATGCCAAGTGTGTGAGCCTGACGCTGGGCTTGATCTCACACCCCTGAGTGAGGGTTCATTCATGACCTGATGAAATCAAGAGTTGGACATTTAACCCCCTGACCCACCCAGGCACCCCTCAGATCAGTATCTAAATATGGAGAAGTTAGTACATTATAAAATTAAAAATATAATAAGATGAAACCACTTTTCCCTTACAACCTGCTTTGTGCCTATAATTTCACTTTCTCTATGTACGTAAAATCATTGATGATATCGCTGTGCTGTCTCCTCCTTCACACTGCTCTATGTTACTGAACCCACTAGAGCCTGGCCTGCTCTAATTTCCCCAGTGAACTGCCTTCACCAAGGTATTAAATGTAGTAGACACTTTTAAGTAAATTAATTAATGCTGGGGCACCTGGGTGGCTCAGTCGTTAAGCGTCTGCCTTCGGCTCAGGTGATGATCCCAGGGTCCTGGGTTCGAGCCCCGCATCGGGCTCCCCCTCGGCAGGAGGCCTGCTTCTCCCTCTCCCACTCCCCCTGCTTGTGTTCCCTCTCTCGCTGTGTCTCTCTCTGTCAAATAAATAAATAAAATCTTAAAAAAAAAATTAATTAATGCTTTTGGGAAACGGAAACCATCATATCAAAATGGTGATAGTGGATTCTGGTAGAGTTACAAGTTTCACCATCAACATTGACATATCTCAAATAGAAGGTTGAATGGGAAAACAGGTTGCTAAAGAATACCTGGAAAATATATACTGACTATGGATATATACAGCTATAAGAGAGGTCTTTGTTTTCCGTTATTTAAATGTAACTTCCGTTCCATAACATTGACTTATTTTGAGTGTACAATTCAATGCCTTTTTGCAAAGTAGCAGTTGCGCAGCTGTTACCACAGTCTAATTTTAGCACATTTTTACCACTCCCAAAATAATTTTGTGCCCATTTGCAGTTACTCCCTGTTCTCACCATCAACCTCCGGACAACCACTATTCTGCTTTTTGTCTGTGTGCGTTTGCTTTTTCTGGACATGTCCTATAAATGGAATCCTGTAACATACGATCCATTGTGCCTGGCTTCGTTCACTTCGCATAATGTTTTTACGATTCATCCATATTGGTACCATTGTCAGTATTCCATTCCTTTTTGTGGCTGAATACCATTCCATTGTATGGATATTTCACATTTTGTTGGTCTGTCTGTTAGATGATGGACATTTGGGTTGCTTCCAGCGTCTGATCGTTCATGTACAAGTCTTCGCCTGTGAATATATGATTTCATTTCTTTTGGTGGTTTACCAGGGGCAGAATTACTGGATCATATGTTAGGTCTGTTTAACTTTTAGGGAAACTACCAATTGTTTTCTGTTTCTACATCCTCACCAATACTTGTGATTATCTCTGTTTTTGAATATAGCCATCCTTGTGGATGTGAAGTGCTATCTCATTGTTGTTTTGATTTGTATTTTCTTGATGATTCTTGATATTGAGGGCCTTCTGCTATGCTTCGTGTCCATTTGCCTATCTTCTCTGGAGAAATATCTATTCAAATCTTTTACCCATTTTTAAATGGGATCATTTACGTTCGTATTAATGAGTTGTAAGGGTTTTTCATATATTCAGGAGAAAACCTCTGTTTTTATTTCCTGAAACGTTTTGAAATAAATTTTTATCTGTCTGAGAGTGCTATAGTGAGGTGATTTAAAGTTCCCAGGCCCTCACAGTACCTCCTTCTAGGTACGGCACTGATTAACAATTCCCACAAGCACATAAGCCATCTGCAGGCTCCCCGGGTGGTTTCGTTCCCTCAGTGGGACCAGCTCATCAAAGTGGAGTTTGTCTGTGTCAGTCTCCCAAAAGAAAGAAGTGGGTCTCACATTAGCCGTCATCTGCCCTGAATTTTAATTTTAGGCACCTTCGGTCTTCATGTTTGCTCGCCGCCAGAGTGACAGGAGCCCTTCACAAGATCCTTTCCTGGTGTATCATTCTTAATACATGCACACGTTTGCCTCTTCATTCACCACGAGCCCCTTGGGGCCAGAGTGGAAGAGTGCATAAGCCACTGACTGCAAAGAAGTCCATTTCTAAAGGACTTAGGAATCCTAATGTCAGTTCCCCTCACCACTCGTCTCCCTCTTCGTCCTGTTCCCTTTGCCCTTCGGTGGCAACCTTCATAACACAGTCTCTAAACCTTCATAACACAGTCTCTAAACCTTTTTCTCACGTAAGCATCGGCCATCTCGTGGTCAAATGTGCATTCAAAGTGCCTTTGACAGCATTGCGGAAATTGTGCACTCGTGAAGCACTTTGGGTTTCCAAGCAAGATCATTGGTGGGCGACAAACAGAAAAGTTTTCAGTTTCTAGAAGAAATTATATGAGGAGCCAGTCTGATTTTCCACTAAGGCAGAGAGATTTCTTATGCTTTAAAATAATCTTGTTGTCTTGTGCATACGTCAGTATACATACATTAAGAGGAATTACTTGCATATGGACCTTGTTAAATTCTTCAATCTTTCACAACACATTAGGTTGTAAATGTTCCTCCTGAGATTCCCAGGAGGATCAGTCAAAGAATTAGATCAAAAAACAAGAAAAAGTGCTGCTTCTTATCTACGGTCTGTTTTCATTTGCTACGTTCAGTTAGTTTCCTGGGTTCTCTTATAACCAAGATAAAATTTGGGGAAGTTCAAAAAAATTAGTAAACCAATTCCTGAAGAAAATAATGGCCTTAGTTTATCTTTTTTTTTTTTTTTTAAGTCGTGAACTCACTATCAGTGCATCTCCTGAGAGATAAATATCAGATGAGTAACTACAATAGCTCCCCATTTTTTACTTCCTGGAAAATGACATGTAAGTGGCATCTTTCTGCCCACGTCCACGCCTAGAGAAGTCACCTATGTTGCTTGCTCTGTAGCCTCATTTCTTCCCCTATTAATTTACATTTCCCTTTACTTTATTGGCCCTGCTTCTGTTACTCTGAGAGATCCTTGTTAATCTTTTGGGCTTAGGGCTTGCAGTATTAATTGGCCCCCACCCAACATCAGAGATCTGACTTAGTTTGTTTTTTGACTTCCTTCTTTGTGAGGCACAAGCAAATCACCCTCCTTGGAAAGTGGATTGTTTTGTTTTGTTTTGTTTTGTTTTGTTTCTTGGTGTGTTGGTTCAGTTGGCTTTGCATTTCTGAGAACTCCTCCAATCAACAAAATGATCCTTTTCCCACCTTAACCATCATCTGTATAGCAATAAAATGTGTACAGAGTCCCACTTGGAATTGCGTCACCGTACGTGAAATACCTATGCACCGTTTAGTTTCTTTTTTTAAGTTTTTTTTTTTTTTTTGAGAGAGAGAATGAGAGACAGAGAGCATGAGAGGGAGGAGGGTCAGAGGGAGAAGCAGACTCCCTGCTGAGAAGGGAGCCCGATGCGGGACTCGATCCCGAGACTCCAGGATCATGACCTGAGCTGAAGGCAGTCGCTTAACCAACTGAGCCACCCAGGTGCCCCTCGTTTAGTTTCTAACCATCTGGAAGTGAACCCCCCACGATGGGTGTGCTACATTCATTTGTTCTACTAGGAAAATTTACTTCAAGCGCTAAGACGCCATAGTTGAAATTTCTCCTAAGGTATTTAGATGAGGCGTCTCACATTTTCATCCCAATGTAACGTTCAAGCCTAGGAAATGCTTTTGGCTTAGTGGGGAAATTGAAATGCTTTCTCATGTTATCACTATTGGCTTTTTAAAAATGTTACATGTTATCCATCAACCAATTAGTCACCATGAATGTATCGAGCCGTTACTGCATGCCAAACGATGTGTTAGGAAATAGGAAAAAATACAAAATGTTGCCCTGGTTTCAAGGAGCCTCAGTTTGTTCATCTATCCGTTTATTCATTCAAGAATGTTTATTAAACACCCAGTGTGTGTCAGACACATAAGTTAGCTGAGGCCAAATAAGCATACTGTGTATAAAAGCGCTGTGCAGTAGATCAGAAAGCACAAAGCCTCCAGGAGGAAGTAGCTGGCAGAACTCTTTATTTCACTCTTAATAGCCAATCTTCTGGTGACTTCTTTCACTTCTGATGTGACTGCAGAGCCTCCCTGACCTGACCTTGTCTGCACCGGGTTCCTCACATTACAAATACTTGCCAGGGTGAGAAGAAAGATAACAGCGTTGCTAAGTGGCTGTCTCCTCTTTGACGTATCTTAACCTTTGTTCCAAGGGATAATTCTTTACAGTGTAGATACATAGTGTATAAAAATCCAGCATCGGGATTCCTTAAATATATCTCACCTCTCAAAGACTCTTTTGCATACGCCTGTTTAACCCAGCATCCACGATTCTCTGTAACTATCCTTGAGTCATTATTATTTATCAACCCACTCAGAGTGGTATGCTTATTGTATTGGTTACCTGTGCTGCCGTAACTGATGATCCCAAGATATCGTGGCTTAAAACAACATGCATTTATTTTCTCACAGTTTCTGTGGGTCAGCAGTTTGGACATGGCTAAGGTGGTTCCTTTGCCCCAGAGTTCTCAGTAGGCTGCACTCCAAAACTTGGCTGATGCCTGGAGTCTTATTTGGAAGTTATAGAGTGGGGAAGGATGCACTTCCTGACTCACTTAGTGGTTGTTGGCAGGGTCCACTTCCTTCACTTTTGATGGGCTGAATGACTCAGTTCCTCATTGGCTGTTGGGCCTGAGAGGCTGCCCCAGTTGCTTGCCACGTAGGCCTCCCTAGCAGAACTGCTCACTTCATCATAATGCCCCATCCAAGAAGGCCATAGAGACAGTCTGCTAGCAATATGGAAATAATAATTTGTACAATCTAATCACAATCATATCTCCTGAACATTGCATATTCTCTTATTTAGAAACAATTTACTGAAAGGGAGGAGATTATGCAAGGCAGTCAATACCAAGAAGGAGAGTGTGTTTGCAGACATCTCTTAGGAGTTAGATCCATAATTATTTCATTTAGCAAACTCTTTTTTTTTTTTTTAAGATTTTATTCATTTATTTGACAGAGACAAAGAGAGAGAGAACACAAGCAGGGGGAGTGGGAGAAGGAGAAGCAAACTTCCTGCTGAGCAGAAAGCCCGATGCGGGGCTCGATCCTAGGACCCTGAGATCATGACCTGAGCCAAAGGCAGACGCCTAACCTACTGAACCACCCAGACACCCTCATTTAGCAAACTCATCATTTATCCATGTCACCACTAGGGTGGAACTGTGATAATAAGTAGCCCTTGCCCTCAAGTATTTCACAATCGACTTGCAAACATGAGCATGTTAACCTCTAACTTTAACTTGGAAAATGTTACAGTAAAATCAAGTTCAAAACCCAATGAGCATATGGAAAAGAGGGATGTCTTTGTTCATGATTGATCCCACCATGGGACTCCCATTTTCTCTCACAGTTAAAAATAAACACGCTGTCACTTTTTCTGTGGAATTTTCTCTGACACTACTCTTTTTCCCCCAACTCAATTCCCAAAAGAGTCAACCTTTTTGAGATTGTTGTTACGAAACCCAGTGAGTAGGAATGGCTTTCCAGGTGTAAAACATAGCGCAATGAAAGGCATGGAGAGCTGGTGCGATTTGACACATTCCAGGAGCGATGGAACTTCCAATATGGCTAGAATGTTGGGGATATGTTTAGGGAAGGGGAGTTGTTAATAGCATAAAATATGTCTGGAAATATGAAGTATAGTTATAGGGAAGAGAACTTGAGTGCTATAACGTGGGGTGTGGGCATTAGTATATAGAAAGCAGAGTGCCAGTGATGTTCTCTAATTAGTAGAATGATGTGCTGAGATAGATGCCTTAGAAATGAACTATGGGGGGAGAACTGAGCATTTGCTGGAGATACTAGATAAAAGAAGGAAAGATAATATTCCAAGGAGAGTTTGATGATGATGTAAAATGAGATAAAGAAAAAAGAAGGCCATGGAAATGGAATGGTCAAAATTAGGCGTTGTTTTAGGGCTGGAGTTGACAGGATTACCAGATTCAAGCAAGAGTTATTAGGAATGAGGGAGGGATCTGGAAGAGCCAAGGATTTCTATGGAATTTCTATTATAAGAGCATTAAAGCCTCTAAAAAGAAGAACCATGTCTTATTTGATAACAGAATCTCAATATTCTAATGGTGCCTGCTAGTTGAATGTTGGCAGTCAGTGGGTTGACAGATGAGTAGATGATGTATGTGAGATGGATGGATGGGTGGCCTGGGTCTATTGATGGTGTTGTTGAACATCCAAGGGAACACAGTAGAGAAATCAGTTTTGGGGATATATAAGGAAATGTGTAGAAAGAAGTAGTAAGAACCTCAGATGGCTAAAGTGACAGTGGAAAGATTTAGGAGAGCAATTAGAAAACTAACCCATGTTTCTTCTTTATGTTCATCCATGCTTTCCTAGTTTTCATCAAGAACTTGTTATTCCATCTGCTTCCACAAATTTCAAGAAAGAATAGTTTCCTTGGAGAACCAAACTCTTTAGGCAGATCATATGGACATTTTGGAAACCGATTAAATTTCTCATCACTGTATTCTCAACATGGAAAGCAACTTACCAGTCTGGTGCCTAGTGCCATTTAGCATCCCTATAGTTTTAGTAAGGGACATGGGAATATTGAAAAAATGCTTCCAGAAACTCAAATCGAATAAGTTTCTCTTTTCCTATCCTACACCAATCTTCTTACCTTTAATTTTCTTTCTTTTTTTTTTTTAAAGATTTTATTTATTTATTTGAGAGAGAGAGACACAGAGAGAGAGGGAACACAAGCAGAGGGAGTGGGAGAGGGAGAAGCAGGCTTCCTGCAGAGCAGGGAGCCCGATGCGGGGCTCGATCCCAGGACCCCGGGATCATGACCTGAGCCGAAGGCAGATGCTTAACGACTGAGCCACCCAGGCGCCCCCTTACCTTTAATTTTCTATCACTGGCATAACCATACTTCTTGGCAATCTTCAGGTTTCTGGGACATCATATTTTCTGAAACAGTGCTTCTCACACTTGAAAGTGCTTCATCTAGAGATCTAGTTAAAAGGTGGAGTCTGACTTTGAGGTCTGAGTTGGGGCTTGGCAGTCTTCTTTTCCTAACAAACTTCCAGGCGTTTCTGATGCTGCTGATCCATGGATCACCCTTTGAATGCCCAGGATGGTAAGCTACCATTCAATATCGGTGACTTGGCTGACATCCTCCATTTTTGGTGACACAGGTTGTAAGCTGCCTTTCAACACGTAATTTCATTTACCTCCTGCCATTACTCATAGCCTCCCTGTGTGAATTTTTATTATCTATCCCTTCCCTGATGCTTCTAGCTCGTCCAACTTAGTGATAATATGTGAGGATAGCTCCAGCACGCTGTCTTTACCTTCCTCCAGATCCTTAGTGAAGCTGTCAAAGCTGACCTCCCCTCTCCCTCCACTTTCCCTCACCGTTTCTTACCTTAATGCTTTGTTTCCAGTCCTTAGATTTTGTCTTCAGTCTCCTATTCCTGAAAGTCTTCAAACAGGCACAATTAATTAAGGGGCAGAGGTCAGGGATCTAGTCCCTTTTCTAAGTAAGAATTTGGGATCTGATCATTCGCAATCTTAGGGAGATCAGCAGTGTGTGTAACAAAAACAAAGGAGTAAAGGAGTAAAGCAGTCCTACTAGGGAGTGCTGGTTTAGCTCAAAACAAGGCAGCTCTAGTCTCCACCTTTGTGCTAAACAATTACATGACCTTGAGGAAATTGCTTACCCTTCCTGAGCCAATGTTTTGTTGGTTGTAAAATAATAGATTAAATTTAAATGATCCTCTATGGTCTGTTAAAATTGATTACCTAGTGGCTGATTGAGCCTCATCTCCTCCTGATAAGTCTAAACTAAAGGGGAGCTTCCTAACATGAGGTTCATGGATCTCCGCAAGAACTCTGTGAAAAGAAGTCAGAGAGTCCATGAACCTTGATTCCCTGGAGAGGAGGTGTGTGGAATTATATTTTTACTTTCACTGCCCTCTGGCTGTCAGTGAGCATTTTCCTTAATCAGGAGTATAAATGACAAACTATAGTAGTATTTGCAGTATGTGTTACTTCATCACCAGTAGAAAACACAAATGTATTTGATATCACATTACAGGTTTTGTAGATATCAGAATATCGTGATATTTGCACTATGTCAACATTTTAGTGCTTCTTAGACCTTCTTCTACCTCTTTTCATTGAACACAGTAATGAAGAGTAATGAAGAGGCGCATCCATTACTATAGGCCCATGTTTGTCAATAGGGGGAGTTTTTGCCTCACCGATCACATTTCACAAGGTACAGAGACATTTTTGATTGTTGCTACTAGGAAAGGAAGTTTTAGTGGCATCTATGTAGTCATGGAGGCCAGGGATCCCGCTGAATATCCCAGAATGCACAAGACAGCCCCCTTAGTAGAAAGAATCATCCAGTCCCATAAATCCATGAGACTGAGAGGCCTACTAAAAGGCTTTAAAAAAAAAATTATGATAGCTATATTTTAGTATAATTAATTGCCTTTGTAATCCTGTGTATTTTATTTTATGCCTTTACACACTTTGTTCTTAGAAGGGTCTCATAGGCTTGCTAGACTGTCAAAGGGGTCCATGGCACATTTGTTAAAAGAAGAGAGTAGGGGCACCTGGGTGGCTCAGTTGGTTAAGCGGCTGCCTTCGGCTCAGGTCATGGTCCCAGGGTCCTGGGATCAAGCCCCACATCGGGCTCCCTACTCAGCGGGAAGCCTGCTTCTCCCTCTCCCACTCCCCCTGCTTGTGTTCCCTCTCTCGCTGTGTCTCTCTCTGCCAAATAAATAAATAAATAAATAAATAAATAAATAAATAAATAAATAAATAAATAAATAATCTTAAAAAAAAAAAAAGAGTAAACGTCATGTGGAGTCAGATCTTTTAGTTTGTAGACCAGGAAACTGTAGCTCAACTACCTGACCCCCAAGGTAGCCTGACACACTGGAATAAGATAAGGTTCAAGGGCCTACTCCCGCCATACAGCTTATGGGACTTTGCCCAGATCATTTTCATTGTCCTTGTCTCGGTACCTTTGGGCCTCTATAACAAACTACTGGAGACTGGGTGGCTTGAACAACAGAATTTTATTTTCCACACTTTGAAGCCCAAGATGAAGGCACTGGCAGATTCAGTGTCTGGTTTTGGGTTCATAGATGGTATACACCTTCTAGCTTTGTCCTGAACATTGTAGGAGAAAAAAGTCTAGGGGCACCTGGGTGGCTCAGTTGGTTAAGCGGCTGCCTTCGGCTCAGGTCATGGTCCCAGGGTCCTGGGATCGAGCCCCACATCGGGCTCCCTGCTCAACAGGAAGCCTGCTTCTCCCTCTCCCACTCCCCCTGCTTGTGTTCCCTCTCTTGCTGTGTCTCTCTGTCAGATAAATAAATAAAATCTTTAAAAAAAAGTCTATTCCTTGTGTCCTCTTTTAGAAGGGCACTAATCCCAATCATGAGGACTCCACCCTCCTGACCTAATCAGTTTCCAAATGTCCCGCTTCATAATACCATCAATTTGGGGCTTTGGATTCCACGTATGAAATCTGGGGGGATACAACTATTCAGACCATAGCATCTTGGAATCAGTTTTCTCATTTACAAGATGGATAACATTGTTCTTCACCCAGAGTGAGCAAACTGGGGCCGAATGGCCAAATATAGCCTGCAGCCTGTTTTTGTCCATAAAGATTTATTGCAACACAGCCCATACCCATTCGTTTATATATTATCCATGTCTGCTTTTACCCTGGAATGGCAGAGTTTGGTTACAACATGGAGCATGCAGCCCACGATCCCCAAAATATTTACTGTCTGTCCTTTTTCAGAAAAAGTTTGTTCGATGCTGACTTAGAATATAGCTGTAAGGATAAAGGGACACCGTGTGTAAAGATTTAGCTCATTGCCGGGTCCAGGCTGAGCCACCTAATAGGATTTTTGTCACCTTTCACTTGTTGATAGAAGATCTTTGTTAGTCTCATGGGAGCTTTTATTCACAGAAGGGACTCTTCAGGGGCTTGTTTTGTTCAAATAATCATCATGCAATGCTTTAAAATATAAATAAATTTATTTAGAGTTCAATTTTAAATGAAAAGACTATTATCTTAATAGTTCAGATTCTTTTAACTATCATAGGACTATTCAACACCAAATTTGTGCAGATGCTCTAACCAAGAAATATTAATATGGTGATTTTCAGTCTCTCAGTTATTTCTCTTTTCAGTTCTCAACCTTCCCAGATTTTAAAGATGCTCTTGCACTTAACAAGTCAAATGCAGTGTCTGTTTCTGAGATGACTTTTGACCCAAGATTTCAACACATCCAAGACTATTGTTTTTGTATAAACTACTGTATTGTCCCATGAAATCTGGGGGTTGCCTTCTGAGCTTCCTGGAAATTTTGAACAACAAGCAGTCTCAGCCAGGACCTCAGCAGGTTCTTGTGAGGAATCCTAATGTGTTGTGCTATCCCTGTCAGCCTGGGCGATGTTGGGGAGCGCAGGGCTTTCTAGGGGTGTGGTCAGGCAGCCCAGATCCCTGCAGTTGAATTACATACAAGACCTAGTCCTTTCTTCTCCATGAACACACAGACCCCACTCAGCTTAATCCACTCAATTGGAATTTGCATAGTTTTGCCTCTATGTTAGTGTAAATGCCCTTTGTGTGTAATCATAGGATTTTTGAACTGGGGGCAAAATATTGTTTCTTTTATATTCTCAGCACCCACCAGGTTCTTGGATTTTTAAATCTGATCCTATTGAATTCTCTACCCCGCTGCCTAGCATGTCACCAACACTCCTGAGGCTCTTATATTAGCATATCGGATAATAGTATTTTGTTGATTCTAGAGTCATTCTCTGCTCCTTCGAACTCAGCCATTCATTCCCTCTGGATCTGCTGCAGAATAAGCGCTTTTCTCATTTATGTCTTCCTGTCATCAGGACCAAAGTGTAAGATACATCAAAGTCTCCCTGGATGCTGTGTGCCCTAGGGCAGTCACAGTGAGCAACTTATAAAAAGTATAAACCCCTGAGATTTCCAAAAATAATTCAGATGGGCATAACTCACTTGGAAAGTGTTCAGCACACACTGCCAGGTTAGGGGGAAGGGGCTCTCCATGCTTCCCCCCCCTTCAAACTTGTGCTATTTTAATAAGACCACAAGACTTGTCTAGGCTGCATACTCCCGTAATGAGGCTTAGTTTAGAAAGATCAGGGTAATGATGTTTAGTGATAAACTGCAAGGGGACAGATAGGGAGGAGGGGAAAATAGTATGGAGTAATCTTTCTGTACTTTAATGCATGGGCCAACCCTTTATTAAAATAGTTTTTCCTGGGGCGCCTGAATGGCTCAGATGGTTAAGCATCTGCCTTTGGCTCTGGTCATGATCCCAGGATCCTGAGATCGAGCCCCACATCAGGTTCCCTGCTCCACGGGGAGCCTGCTTCTCCCTTTCCCTCTGCCTCTCCCCCTGCTCATGCTCTCTCTCTATCTCTCTGTCTCAAATGAATAAATAAAATCTTAAAAATAATAATAATAAATAGAATAGTCTTTCCAGTTTAGGGCTCCACAGCCTAAGGAAAATTTGAAAAAAATGAAGACGCATCCCAGCCAGTGGCAAATCTTGAAAGCAGAGCTGAAAACTCCCTAATTATCAGTTAGCCCCTTTACTTATCTTTATCATCCAACAGTTAGCTGTTGTGCTTAAAAGCAATGCTAGGAACAGCTGAAAAAATGGTTTCAGGAGCAATGTCATTTTAGAGTCCTCATGTTGAGCCGCAGTTGCAGTATGTCAATAAAAGAGTTGTCCAAATTTTTGCATAATGCTTCCTAATGAATGTTACTTTTATGCCAGCCATCATTTTAGGAAATATATTGTATCCTAAATTGTGAGAGCTTTAGTTCGTGCCAACTGCCTTTCTTCCTGTTCTCAGTAGCCCACAGGCAGCTCTATTACAGTGTGTCCTTATTACCAGAATGTTTTCCAATTAGAGGTTTGTAAGCGTCAAATTGGAAGGTGGAATGTAATTTTCCATAGAAATAATGTTAAAAGTGGTGGCAACATTCCAGGCTAGCCAACAAAAGGTACTTAGTTAACATATAATTTAGCTGTATTTAGGATTATGGAATCTTTTTCCCATATTTTCCTCATGCGACATTGTAATACGATCCATTCATTTCGGCTCTCCATAGCCACTGGGGCAGAGGTGGCAGATGAATCCACCGAGGAAAAACCTCAGAGCTGAATCCAGCTGAGCCTTTACCTGCCACTGACCTCATCCTCCACTAAAACACTAGTATCTGACTTGTATGATCATGGTTGTGTTTACTTGTAAATATGACAAGAGCAAGGAGCATCTGGGTGGCTCAGTCAGTTAAGCGTCTGCCTTTGGCTGAGGTCATGATCCTGGGGTCCTGGGATCAATTCCTGCGTCGGTCTCCCGGCTCAGCAGGGAGCCTGCTTCTCCCTCTGCCACTCCCCCTCCCCCGGCTTGTGCTCTCTGTCTCTCTCTCTCTCTCTCTGTGAAATAAATAAATAAAATCTTCTAAAAAATCATTAAATATGATAAGAGCAATAATAAAAAGATAATATTTATTAAGTGTTTATTATGTGTCCGTCACTGATCACAATACCCTTACAACTATCCTACAGAGTGGTGCTGCTTGTCTATTTCACCAGTGAGGAACTGAGGCATAGAAAAGCTTGCCCAAGGTCATAGAGCTTTCAAACAGCTGAACCAACTGAATCGCAGGTGGTCTGTCTTCAGACGCGGTGGTCTCGGTTGCTACAGTGAGGTGGTCAGCAAAGTCTAGCGCACCGTCGCTTACTGTGTGGCATTGGAGCTAAAAATGGTTTTATCCATGTGTAAAGGGTTGGGAGGGGTGAAGAAGAATATTGTGTGACATGTGAAAATGATGTGAAATATAATTTCCTGTTTTTGTACAGGCATATAGCAACACAACCGCTGGAACACAGCCCGCACCTATTCGCGTATATATTGTTTTTAGCCGCTTTGGGGCCAGAAAGGCAAAATTGAGTAGTTGTGACCCTGTTGCCTACAAAGCTTAAAATACCATCTGGACCTTTTCAGGAAGTTTGCCAATCTCTGCTCTAATGCCTGAAAAGCTCTCAGGCCCGACGTCTGTATTATTATGAATCCTCAATAAATATTGGTGGAAACAAATTTGTCTCCCTCCCATTGTTGGAGGTAGTGCACAGTGTTCTCCCATTTAGAAGATGCCAGATGGCCCAATCCCCAATTTCAGGACCCTGGTGACTGCACCTCCTTGTAAGCCCCCACTGGCTTCCAATGTCAAGGCTCTCTCAAAGGCTCTGGTCTTGACACTTTGCTTGTCCTGTTGCGACAGCAGTTCTTGAGATAGTCACTGGTGGCCCATTAGGCCAGAGGGCTCCAGGAAGACCAAAGGCATCTTCTGGGGGACTAGAGGGACTCTAAATCCAGCTGCCTGGGAGGGGCTTAAGGTATTGACAGGAAAAGGGGCGTCTGGATGGCTCAGTCGTTAAGCGTCTGCCTTCGGCACAGGTCATGGTCCCGGGGTCCTGGGATCAAGCCCCGCATTGGGCTCCCTGCTCGGCGGGAAGCCTGCCTCTCCCTCTCCCACTCCCCCTGCTTGTGTTCCCTCTCTCGCTGTGTCTCTCTCTCTGTCAAATAAATAAATAAATAAATAAATAAATAAATAAATAAATAAATAAATAAAATCTTTAATAAAAAAACAGTATTGACAGGAAGGTACACTTCAGATCCATTCCTAAGCAGAGTGTACTTCCCCAGCCTGTAACAATGTATTCTCTATAATTGAGAAATTTAACATCTAGCAGAAGTATTTAGTAGTGAGAGGCTCTTGCACATGTATATTAAGAGATTGTACAAAAATATCCAGAGCAGGGGTGCCTGTGTGGCTCAGTTGAGCGTCTGCCTTCAGCTCGGGTCATGATCCTGGGATCCTGGGATCGAGCCCCACATCACGCTCCCTGCTCAGCAGGAAGCCTGCTTCTCCCTCTCCTGCTGCCACTCCCCCTGCTTGTGCTCTCTCTCTCTCTCTGTCAAATAAATAAATAAATAAAATCTTTAAAAAAATATTCAGAGCAGCATTTTAATAGCAAAAACCTGGCTACAACCCCAATGGTGATGAGCTGGAGAAGAAATAAATAATTGTGGCTCACTTCATTGTCCTCCTCAAATCTTTACTCAGTTGATATATTAAGAAAGAATTCTATCCTGTTTCTCTCCCTCTCCCTCCCTCTCTCTCTTTTACACACACACACGCAGGCGTGCACTTCTGCGCAGGGAATGGAGTCAGCAGAAGATGCATTATCAAATACGTGGCTCCTGTGGGCTCTGTCCTCCTCTGGGGAACTCTAGAGCCAGTGTAGAACAAGACTCACAGTTGCGCCAACTGGGGGACAGGCGTCCATGGTATTATCATTGGTGGAAGGATAACTACTTGGAAGCATGAACACCTTGCCAGTTATTTCTCAGGCTGAGGTGACCCTGTTGCCAGAAGAAATACCCTTAGGCAGAAAGTATTAAACACTGTAGGGTAAATGCCCATGGACCATGGGTGCAGTGTTGACATCCATTTCGCTTTCGTTCCAGCTGAGGCACCTCTGCTCAGTGGTGACCAAGAGCACGCCTACATCACCTGAGTCTCTGCTCTAACATATAGAGGAGTCGATTCTCCATGTCCCCCACCTTTAAACACTGGCATTCTCACTAAAACTTAGCCCAGTGAAATTTGAGGTCAGATGTAACCTGACTCATGCCGCTTTTTGGTGTATCCTCTGAGATCAGTGTTTTTGGGAACTTGAAGTCAAAGTAAAGGGATGAGTGAATTTCTATGGAGTTACGATTTATAAGTCAATTATTAAGGATTTTGAAAATCTTGTGGTCTAAAATTACTGTTATAATACTATAAATGATACAAGTAATTGAAAAAAAATTATTCATTTCCTTTGGCCCAGGAGAACTACTTCAGGGATTATATCCTTGGGATGTAATTATGAACGTAGAAAAATGTTTCATATGTAAAAATAATTTTTGGGATAATTTTCATATTAAAGTAAGTGGAAAGCAACCTTAATACCCAACATTACAGTAAACATTAAATAAATATATGATAGATGTATCACAAGCTATTTTTCAACCATTGAAATTATCTTTATAACGAATTTTAAATATGACAAAAGGCTTATGGCATAATGATAAGGGATAAAAAAGTATATGGGAAGTATGATTCCACTAATTTATATAAAATGTTTAAACAGAAAATAGTGGAAAAATACAGTAAAAATAGAAAATACATGGAAAGATACACTAAAAAAATAAATAAAATTTTAAAAAAGGGAAAGATACACTAAAACATTAACAATGGAGTATAGAATTAGGTGTGATTTTTTTTAATATAAAGAGTTTATTTATTTATTTGAGAGAGAGCAGGAGCTGGGGGAGGGGCAGACAGAGAGAGGGAGAAGCAGGCTTCCTGCTGAACAAGGAGCCTGATGCGGGGCTCGATCCCAGGACCCCGGGATCATGACCTGAGCCGAAGGCAGACACTTAACGACTGAGCCACTCAGGCACCCCCATTTTTTTTTTTAATCTATATTTTCTACCTTCTCTCCAGTGATGAGGTATGGCTTTTGCAATAACAATGTGAACTTTAACAATGAAGTAGGTTGGCGCAGGATAGGTTTAATTTATCAAAGAATGAAAGAAATTATAAATGACAAAAACACATAGTTCTTGAATGAAAGACTTTGGGATTAAAGTTTCTAACTGTACCTCATCCATTTTAATAACCTCTAGATGTAAATCACTTTTCAGGGATTAAAAGGTACATTACAAGAATTTTTCTTGCATTACAAGAATTTTGCTTATTTTTATTTTGTTTTGCTTCATTTCTTGGAAGTAATCTCCAAACCCATCTTGGGGCCCAAACTCATGACCCTGACATCCAGAACTGCAAGCTCTATTGAGTGAGGCAGCTAGGCGCCCTGTTTTCATTACAAGAATTTTAAATGACACATTCACAAGTATGATCTTTATATATTTCTAAGTATCTGTAGTCTCTCTCTATATCCTTATTAATTCTAAAATAGGGGGAAATTAGATCTTAAGATTCTGTTTGTTTCATCTTTAGTTAGCTTCTTTTTTTTTTTTTTTTAAGATTTTATTTATTTATTTGACAGAGAGAGAGAGACACAGCGAGAGAGGGAACACAAGCAGGGGGAGTGGGAGAGGGAGAAGCAGGCCTCCCGCAGAGCAGGGAGCCCGATGTGGGGCTCGATCCCAGGACCCTGGGATCATGACCTGAGCTGAAGGCATACGCTTAACGACCGAGCCACCCAGGCGCCCCTTTAGTTAGCTTCTTAATATGGTTATCCTGAAAAGAAATTTTGCCCCATTGGATGTACGCTCCACTATATTATTATTATTGAAATTCAAGATGACGAAAGAGATCACTTCACTAACAACAAAGCTATCTCATTGATACCTGGGCATTGTAAAACAGGGAAAAAAAGATAAGTTTAAATGAAAAGGATTTTATAAGGGGTGTTATAACCCTAAAGAGGGCCTTTTAGTAGTATACTATTCCAGTTCTCTGGGTTATGCATTCCTATCTCATGTCATTCAATTATTACAATGTCGTGGTTTAATGCTTTCTGAAATTTGAACCTCAGGAAAGTTGACTCGCCCAAAGTCGTGTAACTGCTAAATGCTATAGTCTGGAATCCTATCCAGTTATATGGAAAATGTGCATTTCACCCATTTTGGCCACATGCCAACATGATGACACCTAATATAACTGCAGTGAATTCTACCCTCTACTGTCCTTTGGTTCTCATTAAAGAGTGTCACTCCATTATGGCTTCCTTTTCTGATATTTTCTCCATCTCTCTGTGGACTGCTTGAATGAGAAGTAACCTAATAGGAATGTGTAGGGAACTGGGCAGCTAGCCTAGAGCATGGCACACAGTCAACACCTGAATGGACAGGAGACAAGCTACTGATGGTATGTAGTAGACACTGTCTTTTCTGTGCGGGCCAGGCAGAAGATTAGGTTTTCACCATCATAAGGAAGGCATGGATCTGGAAAGTGGTAGGCTAATCCCTTTCTGAGAAGCAAAAATGAGACTGGTGATGAAAGCAAATAAGGCCCCGGCAGCCCAGCTCAGGGGCTTGACTCCTCATTATGAGTTTCCCTTGGAGGCAGCTCAGAACCATGGATAGTGCCCAGGACTGTAAAGGTTTGTAAGGAGACTGCTTTCCTTGGAGTTCCAGCTTAATTTTTTTTTTCTTTTTGCAAAAGTTTGACTTCTTTGAAAAACTTCCTGTTTTCGCCTCTGTTCTCAGGGATCTCATATGCAGCATGAGGAGGATGATAGAGCTGCAGCTAGCAAAAGGTGTCCACACACACAAACGTTCCCAGATTATCAGCTTTAAAAAACCATTACTTCTAGGGACGCCTGGGTGGCTCAGTGAGTTGAGCGTCCGCCTTCGGCCTTGTGATCCTAGTCCTGGGATAGAGTCCTGCATCGGGCTCCTCACTCAGTGGGGGGCCTGCTTCTCCCTCTGCCTGCCACTTCCCCTGCTCGTACTCCCTCTCTCTCTCTCTCTCTCTGGCAAATAAATAAATAAATAAAATCTTAAAAAGAGAAAAAAAATCACTTCTAGCCAATAGTAGTAGGAATTCCACAGGTTGTTTTGTGTCTGTTGGGGATGGGGAAATCAAGGAGTTATGGGTCCCACCTCCAACCCCCCCACCCCCCACCCTCCTGCCCCATAGCTTTCCTCTCCTAGGTGAGCTCAGAACTGCTAACAACCCAGCCTCCTCTTTGGAAGATTCTGAGAAGAAAAAATGTCATTTATTTCACAAATCTGATTCCTACAATCCGAATCCAAAATTCTATTTCTTACCTAATATTAATATTATTTTCCATTAAATTATATAGATCTTTTTCATTTATATTCTATAGCTGCAAATCAAGCTTCATTTTCTTGATTAATTCCTACAAATTTTGTATTTTGTAGAAGGTCACTAATACAAAAGCCCAGGATGTGTCTTTGGAGAAGGACTTATTTTTCTTCACTAAATTTGCCAACCTCTGCATTTGGTTCTGAGTCAGAGTTACAAAAAAGATTTAATGGGCTCCATGCTGCTAGCCCTCAGTACCTATTGTTGGCAGGATCCACGGCCAATATACCAACATTTCCCCAACTGTGGTTCACTGAACACTCGTCCAACAAAACACTCTGAAAGCAAAGGCTTCCAAGGAATAGAAGTTTGGAAACTCTGCCTTACTTTCTGCCTTTTTTTGGAGAATCATAATGCTCCCTAGCATGATATGTTCTGAATAAAGAAATCATTTTCACGCCCTTCAACCCAGCATTTTCCCAATCCTTTGAACCTCAGAACTGCCCCCCCCCTTTTTTTTTGGTGTTAGTACACATAATAACTCCCTGAGCCACGATTTCCTATAAAACTCTATTATATGCATTCAGTTTACCAGAATAGCAATGAGGGGAATAAGGCATCTAATGCATAAAGTTAGTGAGACTTACATCTCTTAACCTGAGAAGGTATAATTTTTTGTAATCCTAGCTTAAATGTTTCCCTGTGACAGGGTCGATTTTAGTTAGAAATTGCATTTATGTCTTTCTTAAATAGAACATTTTAGAAGCTGGGGAAATACTTTTCCAACAGGGAGGAGATGGATAGCGCGTTAAAAAGTGACAGGTATGTAGTAGAGGCTTCAGACTCCTGAGTCTTTCAAACCATAATTAAAATTTCTGCTATTGATAGACAGTTAGTTCTATTAATATTCTAGGGTAGAGCTCTATGTTAGGTGTGGAACACAACCAAGCTCAAATTCCTAGACTAAACTCACACATAATGAACTTAAAGGTGTTAGTTAGCATCTTCCTTGAAAAGTAAAACTCATACAAATAAAATAAATAAATAAACAAGAGCATTATATCTGATATTTCTCCGCAGGAAAGAGTAGAATGATTTATTTGGGATTCACTGAGGTGTGGGATTGAATATTGCACCATAGCATTGCCAAGTGCAAGAACCACCGTTGCTGTGTTTGCAGCTTCAACTTTGAGCGCAGTTTTCCAACCCATTTGTTAAAGAGTATTCATTTTCAGAGCCAAATGATGGAGCAAAAAAAAATTGTTCTCCGTATATACACAGCCTTTTTTTTTTCTTTTGGTCCTTGGGTGAGGAAGATTGATTTCATAATACTCCTCAATTCGTAGAACATTAATCATTCTTGATTCACATGCCCCCCCATATGCATGCTCATATGCATATCTTTGTCTCTCTGTGTGTACATATTCTCCTTCATAGTGAGTATAATATATAGGAATATAGTATATATAGTCCCATGTATTTATATATTAGTGGATTCCATTTTTCATATATATACATCATCTACATATGTGTTTTTGTGAATATTTATATATATCTTTTATTTTACCCTCTCCTAGGGAACAACTAGAGATGTTTAATTACATTTCTGTGCTTTAAATTTAATTGAAATGTTTCCTTTCTTTACACTTAGTCACCAACTCAATTCACAGTTATGTTCTTTTCTTTCACTTTGCTTTTATTTATAAAAGTTCCTTTTTACATTCAATCTGGTTCTATAAGTATTTAAAACCTATACCTGGTCCTAATGTGCAATCTCTAAAATGAGATGTATTCAAAGATGAAATTTTCTCTCTGTCCATTCCACCTTCTTCTGTCTCTCCCTCAGAGATAATATTTTACTTTTTTCTAGTTTTTATTCCATCCTTTGATTAAGGATAAACTAAGGCATATTAATAATTTTGAGTTTGTTTTAGCAAAAATCGATTCTAGTTGGGAAGAGCCAAACCGGAAGTTGTTAGGAACACTCCAGTGACAGGAGCTGGGCAAAGACTTCTAGAGAAAAGGCAGAAGCAAAGTAAAGGAATGATTGATTGGCTGTAGTTTAAAGCCTATGTGGCTCTTCTGTTTGATTGTTCTTGGTGTACTGATTTTACCGACTTGCGGCATTTAAAGGCTTAGATTTCGGTTTGCTTCAGTAGGCCGCCTTGGCATTGGAGCCAGGCCAGTCTAATGGCCTCTTTGTTTCATTAATTTAACACCTATCTTTGGTTTTAAAATAAACAGGAGCATACTAAACATGCTTTGTTCCACCATGATTTTCACTTTACCTTACATTCTGGAGATCACTCGCTAGAGAAATACAGAAGAAGTCCTTGCTCTGTTTTGCAACTGCAGACAATACTAATGGACATTTGGGTTGGTTCTAGTTTTGTACTACTACAAAGAGCACACTAACTTTGTGACATTTATCCATATTGCAAAATATACATCTAGCCCTCTATTTTTACCTACAGCAACCTCCTCCACATGTGAGTGCCTTCAAATCATTGCTCCTTACCCAGGACCCCAGGTCTTTTTTTTTTTTTAAGATTTTATTTATTTATTTGTCAAAGAGAGAGACAGAGAAAACAGCCCGCAGAGGGAGAAGCAGGCTCCCCGCGGAGCAGGGAGCCCAACGCAGGACTCCATCCCAGGACCCGGGATCATGACCTGAGCTGAAGGCAGATGCTCAATGACTGAGCCCCCCAGGCGCCCCAGGACCCCAGGTCTTTACACAAACTCTCCAAAGCTGTAGCTGGCACTGAACTCACAGGCCCAAATCCTGCTAGATTAACGACTAGGTCCAAGAAAGCTGGAGTCGGGCGCCTGGGTGGCTCAGTTGGTTAAGCGACTGCCTTCGGCTCAGGTCATGATCCTGGAGTCCCGGGATCGAGTCCCGCATCGGGCTCCCTGCTCTGCAGGGAGTCTGCTCCTCCCTCTGACCCTCCCCCCTCTCATGTGCTCTCTGTCTCTCTCATTCTCTCTGTCTCAGATAAATAAATAAAATCTTTAAAAAAAAAAAAAAAGAAAGAAAGCTGGAGTCTTGATTTCCATTATCTTGCCCAGCCCCCTCATGAAGAAACATTTGAGGAGAAACATCTGTTTCATTTAAGTATTTAAATAGCTGTGCTTCTTTTAAACGCTGTGAGTTTTATCTTATAGACTCCGTGAGTTGTATACCTGGCTAGATTTCCCTCCATGTTTGCTTCGAGAAAGTTTAGTGCCTAATTTATGACCCACTCAGCAATATATAAAACTACATGACTGTATTTTCCTTTCTTTTATTAAACTAAATTTTTAAAAAGTCAGTATTATGGTAAACCTAGTTTTTAAAAATGTCAAATAATTCTAGTTCTGTGAAGCCTAAGTCTTGCTGCAAAGCTCCCATTTTGTATCCTGTCCTTGTCAGGATTCTAGGAAGATATATGCAAATATATCTTGTTATTCCATTTAAAAGGATGTTTACAAACATGTATCTGGGGCGCCTGGGTGGCTCAGTTGGTTAAGCGACTGCCTTCGGCTCAGGTCATGATCCTGGAGTCCCAAGATCGAGTCCCGCATCTGGCTCCCTGCTCAGCGGGGGGTCTGCTTCTCCCTCTGACCCTCCCCCCTCTCATGTGCTCTCTCTCTCTCTCTCATTCTCTCTCTCAAATAAATAAATAAAATCTTTAAAAAACAAAACAAAACATGTATCTGACTGCAGCTTTCCAATGTCCTGTAAAGTGTATTTCTCTAAAGTGATGACATTTTGAGGGGATTCCAGAAAAAAATAGTGACCTGACCTTAGAAGCTGTGGGGTCAGGGGTTTTATATTGAAAAATATATTCCAGGGACTTCAGAGGCCTTATTAGGGGGGGAAAAGTAGTTATCTTTGGGGTTGTTTTCATTATTATGAATTCGTGCTTTCCTTTGTATATTTATAAACCAAAGAACATATTAAGAGACATATACACATATTTTAGAATTTGGCAAGTAGTTAACTCTGCTTTATTTTATTTTATTTTTTTTTAAAGATTTTATTTATTTATTTGACGGAGACAGAGACAGTGAGAGAGGGAACACAAGCAAGGGGAGTGGGAGAGGGAGAAGGAGGCTTCCCATGGAGCGGAGAGCCTGATGCGGGGCTCGATCCCAGGACCCTGGGATCATGACCTGAGCCAAAGGCAGACGCTTAACGACTGAGCCACCCAGGCGCCCCGTTAACTCTGCTTTAAAAAATGTAATACCTGTGATAAGTATATATGTATATTTATATTTAATGTTATATTTTAGCTTGTGTTTTATTTTCATATCAAAAAATATGATCTAGGAAATTCTGCCTGTGTGTAATAGAGTATTTTATATAAATGTTTGTCATATACAAACATAATTTCTTTAACGGGCATCTTTGACAAATTAGATACACTCTGGAAGTGTGTTTTTTTGATTCCAGGAGGAGCTAATCTCCAATGCCAGGCCCCCTGATGTATTCAGGAGCTGCCCCAATGCAGACTCTGGTGGTTCATATGCAAAGAAAAGATTAACAAAGGGTCATTGTTTTTCAAATCGGAGCCTGGCCTGTTAGTAACTCTTGAACTCAATTTGTTGCGGAATGATCTATCACTGCTGCTAACTCAGGAATCGAATTGGTTTGGTGAGCCCTGTAGCTGCCACAGCAGAGTGCTGTGTCCTGGGGAATCCTGAGGGGTCTAGACAAATCGAAAGCATAGCCTCTGGCTGGGTTTGCCAACAGTGTTGCCAAATAAACTTGTCACAAGAGAAACCAATAACTCAAGAAATGAGGTTTGGAACAGAGAAAGCCAGAGATTTACTTCGGGTGCCTGTGTCTCAGGGAGGTGGCAGGCTGAAGCCTTAACAGCTGACTTCTCGGCCTGCAAGATGGACACCTGGAGTTGTATAGGAAAGCTTTGGGGCCGTCAGTGCAGGCAGGGAGCACAGGGTGGGGGGGGGAAGGGGTTGGAGGAGGATCAGTATGTGTTCAGCCCATAGTCATGGGCAGGGAAAGGTCTTGTGGGGTGTGGTCTTCAATGCATTCTGTTGCTATCAGTACTTTTCTGATCCGGTGGTTGGGTTGTTCCGGGTCATTGCAAAACACCTTCATCAATGCCCCAAGGAAGTGCGATAAGAAATAAGCACAATAAGGGGCGCCTGGGTGGTGCGGTTGGTTAAGTGTCTGACCCTTGGTTTCGGCTCAGGTCATGATCTCAGGGTCGGGAGATCGAGCCCCATGTTGGGGCTCAGTGTGAAGTCGGCTTGGGGTTCTCTGCCCCTCCTACTCATGCTCTCTCTAAAATAAATAAATATTTTTAAAAGCTGGAGGGAGCTAGAGTTTTTAGGAGAAGATGATAAATCAGTATTAGAAGCTTTCTATGGATCAAGTTCTCTAATATTCAGTAAGCTTATTTAATTTTAACAGCATCTTCTGGGTTGGGCTTTTTTTTTTAAAGTTGCATTTTATTTTATTTTTTAAGATTTTATTTATTTATTTGACAGAGAGAGCACGCAGCAGGGGGAGCAGCAGGCAGAGGGAGAAGCAGGCTCCCCGTGGAGCAGGGAGCCCGACGTGGGGCTCGATCCCAGGACCCTGAGATCATGACCTGAGCCGAAAGCAGATGCCTAACCGACTGAGCCACCCAGGCGCCCCTGGATTAGGCATTATTTCCCCCTTTTCTGGGAATGAGACAGACAATAGTCTCAAGGAGATGAAGTCAACCAAAGGCATATACTTAACATCGGCTCCTTTTTACTCTATCCTTAGTCTGAAAGATACCAAAAAGGCAGTCTTTTGCCACTACATTGTGCAATAAGAGATGAACAGGATGTCAAACTTTGCATATTCTTCCCCAAAGTCACCAACTAAACCATTCATGAGTGACAATAATGCCTGCCATTTGTACATTCCTTCATGGGTTGCAATTAACCTGTATGTATTTCATTTGATCTCCACAAGGTTGACTGATCATGCAAAACTGTCCCATGCTCTCCCCTTTAAAAAAAAGACTGAAAGCACATAATCTGGAAGTGAATAGGAATAGGTTCCTGCCTAACAAGTCAGTGATGAAAAGAAAGTGGCCTTCAGACATTTAGATGAGCATCCTGGTTTCATAAACAAAACAATAGCAACACTGTTATCTGTCTCTGCAAGTGTAAGGTTATAATGAAAACCAGATATTTTGTGTTTTTCCTTCAAGACATCCTTGGGAAGTTATCTGCCTTTAAAATAGAAACTGTTTTTTGCTAAATGATACCTGTTACAGCATGATACATGTCAACTTTCTTCAAAAGGAGATAGACAAAATGCTGACAGTTCTTTTCCCTTACACATAAGGCTAAGCAAAAGTAATGTCTTTTGAAAACAGCAGCCTTAGTTATTAAATGGATTTATTCAAATAAGGACAGCATTAAAATACCCTCCAAAATGGAAAGGGGCAAGTTCAGGGCATGAGAAGGCTGGAGAGGAGGAAATTTCCTCTACCATGCAAAGGTTTTTCCAGCTGGTCTAAGAACTAAATTGACGTGAGACAGATTAACTTGAAAAAGTCTAATTTAATTTCATTCATACAGGAGCCCCTCAAATTTGAGAGGTTCGATGACAGAAATGTAAAATGAAATAGCAGTGCCATCCTGAGCTAACAAACAGGATAGGGGCCTGGGGCTTCAATGGGAAGAAGAAGAAGAAGAGCAGGTGTGTGGTAATTCATGTTTGCCCTTCCATACAGACAGGTCACTCAGATAAAATGTATCGCTGGTAATCAATCTCAGTCTAGAAAAGACCCCAATTTAGATTTTTCTAGGTTGTCAAGGGAGGGGCAGAAGTTTGTGTTTAGCCCATAGGGTCTCAGTTGCCTTCAGCTCAAACTACTTCTCGTGCCAAAGGGGCACATTTTTTAGAGACTTGCTTTGAACCTCTTCAGTACTGCATTATAGATTTTATATTGGCATCAAGACTGGAGCCAGGAGGAATAAGGTAAATGGCAGAATTTTCAATTTGGAAACTGACAAAATTTGCCTGTCCATTATCCAAGATAATTCTAAAGCACAGAAAAGTCATTTGGGCTGCACATCCAATACGCTGCCGGATTTGGGTTGAGAAATGGTTTATTGGTTAACTAACTAAGTAATAAACATACCTTCTAGCATATCAGTAGTATGTTTGAGAAAATAAAAGCAAACGAGAAATAATGGTGGAGTGGAAAGAATTACTTATAGAAATGGGTAGGTAAAGTGGAAATAGTAAACAAGAATAAGGAGGTTTGGAAAAGTGGCAGAAGAACCTTCCCATTAGGGCATAATTGCTCACTCTGTTGAAATATTCCTATAACTCTTATTTGAGCAAAACTGCCTTCCTCAAACAAACATTTAGTTACAGAAACTCTTACAGTGTTGGGCACTTGTGACTTGCTTGGTTGAGCAATGATTTTAAATTTTAAATTTGGAGAAGAGAAAGCTGATGTGTTCAAATTAGATATTGTTCTCGGAAGAATAAAAACATCTACTCTATTTTCGATATGCCCTTCCTGTTTTCGGTGCAGTAAGCCCAAGATCTAGTTCAGAGAGAAAATAGAGTTTTCTTTTAGAAATGCATTGTAATTACAGTGCATTCAAATAGATCTTTTATTGAGTTAGGAAGTGACAAAATTTATTAAGTAACAATTCACAGTACTTTTTCCAAAATCCACTGGCAAAAATACTGATTTAACTCTCACAATAGAATAACGGGCAGTAGATGCAAAGTTCCCACAGGTGGGAACTGTTCCCTTTAAATACAAAGGCCTGTGATTTTGTAATTAATATTTTTCCCTTGTCAAAATATGTATTCAAATATATAATTGTGTTTTCTTATCCAAAGTTCATTTAGATGAGTTGTCAAAACCACATATAAGACATATAAGAGGGGTGAAATCTCATGGGTATGCAAAGAGAAGCAGCCTGGATTGAGAGGAAGGACAGTCAGCAAGCGGGAATTTAGAAGGAACCAAAATAAACCCACATCTACTGAAGGACCTCAAAGGAGGGATATTGACTAGACTTGACAGTATTTTGGCTTCATAACAAGGACTCTTAATTTTAAGGAGAAAAATGTAAATAGCCCATGATTTCTTGAACAACACAAAAAAGCTATGGTGTAACTTTTGGAAAATCCTACTAAGAATAACAGGGAAATAAAGTTTTGAAGCTAACAAAATTCAGTTTCATTGGCTGCAAATATTTATTATGTGCAGTGATTCTCAATAAATCTTTGCTGTATTTTTATAAATTTGACATGACAAGTGTCTGGACAGTAATTGGTGTGTATATAGTTTTTGTACTGTCCCAGCATCCGAGAGTAGGAGTTCTCCCCAGTGTTTACATCTTCCCTTATCTTTTTTGACAGCCCCACCATTAACTTCTCAGTCAAATGGAAATTGTGAATATTGCTTTTACCTACTTTTACTTTTCATGGCCTTCAGGAAATTTGTAAGTCTGTGCCTAAAAATCTACAGATATTCTCCTTTTTCAATTAATTGAAGGACTGCAATGATTCAATGTAACATTCATGATTGAAATAATTTTTCAAAAAATATATAAATAAGGTAAAACATATTTCAATCTCATATTCCCAATGGATGTAAATTTCCTGGAATAGAGCCTTCGCTACAAGTCATAATAAATTAGAAACTTCACAAATTTTGCGTTGCACCTCAGAGAATTTTCTGTTTCTGTCAAATGAAATCACCTATTGTAAACACTCTTATCTATACTTAATTTTCCTCCAGGTTGCTAAATTAGGAATCAATTCATGTCATATTTTAACACAATCATATTGACATACTTATGAGTATATCTTTCCTCTTCAAGTCTAGGTTTTAATGAAATATTTTTTAAAATATCCTGTATTCTCAAAAAGCTTTAAATGTGGTTGTCATAAACCTAAATCAACAATATAAAGTAGTGTGTGTGATGCATCACAAGTGCAAAAGATTGGCAGTGTTTTCAGAGTTTGACGTATCAATCATTATAATTATAGCAGCTAATATTTATCTGTTCTGGGTACCATGTTAATTCTCTCCACCTACATCCCTAAAACATAGCTTTTTGTTAGTCAAGGCTCTTCCGGTTGCAAGTGACAGAAATTCCAACTCTAAGTGCTTTGAGAACAAAGAGGGTTTTGGTGACTCATTTCCAGTGGTAGGTCTGGATCCAGGGGCTCCAACAATGTTACCAGGACTCGGTATCTTTTATTTCTCCAAGCTGAGTTTCCCTCTGTCCTGGCTTCACTTTCAGGCAGATTCTCTGGACCACTGTCAGTTTCAGGGATACATGTTGCAAACTTTGGATCTGGCAGAAAGAGTGTTTCTCTTTCTCAGTCTTCCCTCCCATACAAAGTATAGGTCTAACAATCTTGACTTCTTTGGTATCCATTCCTGAACCATTAACTGTGGCGGGAAGCATGGGATGGAGGGCCAACTTAGGTGTGAAATCTGTGTGGTCACACAGGACTCTGCACTTAGAAGGGTCCCATGCTTGCTCTAATCCTCCACTACATTGAAATTAGTATTAATTTTTGAACAAGGAGTCCTCCGTCTTCGTTTTATTTTATTTTTTTTTTAGTAATCTCTATTCCCAAATGTGGGGCTCGAACTTGTGACCCTGAGATCAAGATTTGTATATTATTGCAACTGAGGCAGCCAAGCACCCTGCATTTTCATTTTAAACTGCATAGCATGGGGTTGACTGGGTGGCTCAGTCTGTTGAGCAGCTGACCCTTGAATTCGGCTCAGGTCATGATGGAGTGGGCTCAGCGGGGAGTCTCCTTGTCTCCCCCTCTCTCTGCCCCTCCCCCTGCTCGTGTGCGTGCTCTCTCTCTTTCTCTCTCTCACAAATAAATAAAGTCTTAAAAAAAATAATAAATCCCACAAATTATGTCACTGGTCCCAGTGGGATGTGATCATTGTCTAGGCCTACATCATGTGACTACCAAAGGAGCCAAATTTTGGGGGTCACCTCAACATAAACATGGGTTAAAGGGGTGGCAAGTGGTTCTTCAGAGGAAAACTTTTGAGAAGGAGGAATGTGCCTGGCAAAGTCAATTAGCTGTCTACTCAAAATTAGATACCTAATAATGGTGGGGCAAGACTGCCTGCTATCTAAAACACAAACATAAAAATTATGCCATGGGTCTATTATATATTTTCCTGATCTATGTCATGGAAGAAAAGGAGATTTCCAAGGAGGAAAGACAACCAAGCCAAAGCTGATGATGCCATGAACACATTGTTGAGATGGAAATACCTTTAGGAATTTAGAGGAAGAGTGAGTTAAAGCATCTAATATGAACTTCATGGAGTTGCTGGCCCAGTGAAAGATATGACTGTGCAAGTGAATTTCAGGCTGGAATGCTGGGCGTTGCCCGTAAGAAACTGCCAGGTAGAGCTTGGTTAGTGCGGCGAGGAGCAGAAGGGACAGGCAGGGAACCAGATAGAGGGATTCGGTTGTGACCCTATAGACCAGGCATTCTCAGTGGAGGCTGATATCACTCCATCCTGGGCAAAAATTGCTTTTTAGAGACAAAAATCTTTTATTCTTTTCATGTATAAAGCACAGATACAAATATAGTATATAAACAATTTAAATAAATCTTTGATGAAATTTCATGCGTGGGCGGTGGTCTATTAGGAAAAATGTCTAAAGAGATAGAAAGGTTGATAAACATTGCTTTAGACCAAGGCTTATTAATTTGGGTCCCAGACACTTCTGGAGAATCTGATGACAGTAATGAACCTTGCTCCTAGACAGTGCATACACAGAATTCTGCATATTATTTTGCAGATTCATACATTCCCCACTAAAGCTATATGCACCAGGTTGGTTTCTGGTAACAACAATGAACTTGAAATCATTGAGCAACATGGTGACTCTTTCCTGGCTCTCAGAGCATTCTATTGCAGCTCATTTTGTGAGCCAAAGGAAATGGTATTTTAAAAATTAACATTGAGGTGATATACAGTAAAGATCGGAAGTAAAAGGAAACTATGACACATTATTTTTGAAAAGAATTTAAAAAACAAAGAAAGCTGGCTCTGTGAATCTCTCTCTCTCTCTCTCTCTTTTTAATAAAGCAAATGTTTATTTATATATTTTTTTAATATTTTATTTATTTATTTGAGAGAGAGAGAGCACAAGCCCGAGGAGAGGCAGAGGGAAAGAGAGAGAGAAGCAGGCTCCCCACTGGGCAGGGAGCCTGATGGGATCACGACCCGAGCCAAAGGCAGATGCTTAAACAACTGACCCACTCAGGCGCCCCATCTCTCTCTCTTTTTTTAAGAATTTATTTATTTGAGAGAGAGACAGCACGCGCGCATGCGCACACGAGCAGGGGGAAGGACAGAGGGAGAAGGAGAAGCAGTCTCCCCACTGAGCTAGATCCCAAGACCCTGAGATCATGACCTGAGCTGAAGTCAGATGCTTAACCAACAGAGCCACCCAGGCGCCCCTGAATATCTCTTTAAGAGAAAAGAAAGCTCTCCCTGGCTAGATGACAATTAGATATTAAGCAACCATCAAGCCAAAGGGTGAGTAGATGTCCCTAATTGTAGTAGGTATATTGACACTGGGAAGATAATTTTTTGTCTGTTGCACATCATCCGACCCAAGTCATGTACCCATCCTGCATGCAGTTATCGCATGCTACCTGTGACCAGTTCAGGCTCTTTAAGCAGAACAAATTTGTTCAAGGAATTCTACCTCATGTTTCATTAGTTTAATATACACAATTTGGGTTTAAAAACCTATCTTGGGCTTATATGAACCTATGTGTGTAGAGGGTTAGTTATTTCCCAGAGATGTTTGACATTAAATGATAATCTTTCTATAACTTGGAAATATTCTTTTCTTAAGATTCTGTCTTCTTTTGGGGATTTCCTCTTACGTTTTACAAAGAGCTGCCTAACTCAAATGATCTCATCAAACTTTTGACTATTGTGCACTATGATAGCCAGGAAATTTACCCACGTTGCTATTTTCCAGTACTGGCCATTGGAAACTTCTCTCTAGCTGCATTTCCCTCATCTGGACAATTATGAAAATACTTGCAGTCTGTCTACCTAGAGACTTCTTTCTCGATCTCTGTGGAACTCAGTGTGAAGTCTTATCATCTCCTCAGGAGGAAAAAATGTGCAAAAGAAGTACAAAGTGTTATGATTAATTCTTTTTTCTTTTCAGGGTTGTTAGTTGAAAGATGAAACAAAATGAAACACCGGAAATTGAGTTGAAAATTCACATAAACACACCCTCTGTGAACTGACCTTGCGTGCTGAGACCCAGAGTGAAAAACCACTGAAAGAACAGATTTGACTAAAATCTGTCATGAGGCATGTCTGGGCAGAAGTAAATCTTGGCCTACTCTTTCTATTTGCTTGCATTAAAGTAAAGACATTTTTCCCATGGAGCTTAGGACGTTTGGTGTTTCTCATCATGGGTGATACTCAAAATATTTTAATAGCATTAATAGAATGGACACAGAGAAATCAGGGGAGATCCCAGTCAACAATGACATCTTATCGCCAAACCAGGGGGTGCCTATGGAAATACATCCCGGTTTCCTTGGGGTATTTGTGCTCATTGTTGAGTCGGAAACAGTGAAGTGTCTGAAATGTTATTCTCAAGCTAACAAATCAGCCTGTCACCATTATATGTTTATACACACATGCGTGCGCACATACATCCCCCCTCCCCAGGCCTCTGGATCAGATATAGACTGCTTGCTCACAAAGAAGCTCTTCCCAGAGCCCCAGTTCTGTGAGGGCAATTCAGTGAAAACCAAATGTATCTCGCTGTGTGTTGATGCTTTCCAACACAGAAGGATGCCAGAATTATGAACCCCAGAGCTTATATAGGAACTACTAACACATCTATCCATTTTCCCCTCTAGAGAGAAAGGATTTCATTGCTCTGATCTGTAGACAGATCCCCTCGGGAAGAGGAGGCAAAGGTCTCTACTTCACCACTGTGGAATGGAAGCACAGGGCTCCAGGCCTACTGGAGACTTTGTCCTTAGGGAGGCCTCGATCCTTCGATCCTTCAATCCTTCGATCCTTCGATCCTTCGGGTTGCTATTCAGTTATCCTTTAAACCAGGTGCCAGTGCTGTTTTCCTAGTAAGCCTTGACCATGCCAAAACATGAAAATATTCATGGAGTGTTAGTTTTTTATCTACTTGAACTACACCTCGGAAATCCCATGGAATTTGACTTCCCATTCCTGGTGATTCCTTTAAATGCTTTCCAGATTGGAATAGGTGTGCTGATAACACATTTACAGAACCCGAGTTTAACTGGATAAATTTTGTAATCCAAATGGCGCAGATTTCTATTTTATGGCAAAACTATAACAAAAGATAAAACATGCGTTGATAAGAGTTTATCCCATCTGGCAAAACGAAATTCTTCAGCCATGTGTTATTGCGTGAAGATGATTTTTTTGAACGTAGGTGAGGTTGGTGGGGTCCGGAGCCGAGGACCAAGAAGGAATTCTTGAGACGTCTTTGGTGCAAAATGGTGGCTTTATTAAAGCCTGGGGACAGGACCCCTGGGCAGACAGAGCTGCTGCACTGGGGTCATGAGGGGTGGCTGATTATATATTTGGGCATTGGGGGTTAGGAAAAAGGGAGGTTTTCAAAAGAATTTTTGTATGCCAAAGAGGACCTTCAAGATATTGGAGGCCTTGCCATTGTCAAGTTAAAGTTGTTTTTCCCTCTAGTAAAGCATTAAGGTTAAGACAGTTGGGAGTTTCCTTCTGGAAGTTAGGTTATTGATAAGAGTGCTTTTTCTTGTAAATCACTACGACATTTCTAAACTGAGGGAGACTTATGTTTTGCTAGACTGTGATCTCTATTAGTTTAACCATTTGGGTTTTTTTCCTTCCCTTAGCTTTAGGGCAGCTAGGAGTGCCTGAGGAATGTCTCCCATATCCCACCTTGGGGGCGGGGGGCACTTAGGGGTGTCAGCTTGCCTTCTGCTCCCTCATCAAAGACACTTTTTTTTTTTTTTTTTAAGATTTTATCCATTCATTTGACACACAGAGAGAGAGCACAAGCAGGGGGGAGCGGCAGGCAGAGGGAGAGGGAGAAGCAGACTCCCCGCTGAGCAGGGAGCCGGATGTGGGACTCGATCCCAGAACCCTGGGATCAGGACCTGAGCCAAAGGCAGACGCTTAATGACTGAGCCACCCAGATGCCCCTCAAAGACACTATTTAATTGTAAGTGCCAATGCTATATATAAATGCAGTAATTTCCCCCAACATGAGTCTTGTCCAGAACCTGCAATTTCACAGTTTAATATTTAATTTTACTAAGCAGGTACTTAGTGTAGTAATAAGTACAATCATGGCAGGTTAAGGCACATGACTCTTACTAAGGCCCGCATTAACCTGAAAGAATTATATCATTTTCCAATAAAAGGAAGCAGGGCTCCTTGGAGAAATGGTGATTTGGAGACTCGAAGAGGGAAAATACAAGATGAGCCTAGAGCATCTTGTTGTGCTGGAACGTTCGGAAACATTTTTAAAAAAACAAATAAATGAAGACAAATCAGAGGGACACAGAAGTTGACCTTACAGGGCGCCCAAGGGCCAGACCTGGACAATTTCAGTGACAAAATAATAGTGTAGTATTACCTTACCACCCAAGGTAAACATAAATAGACACGAGTCCTTACTGAAATAAATGAACAATTTAAGAAATAAATTAATGAGAAAGGAGACAAATCTTCCTTGCAAACAAATGCTGAATAATTTCTGTAACTTCTTTCTCCAGGAAGTGGAGCTTAGCCCCCTCTCCCCACCCCCTTTATTGGCAAGGAAGCTGCATGTTGTGACTTGCTGCCAAAGAGTCGAATATGCAGAGGAAGGAAAAACAAACCTTGGCAAGCACTACTAAACCAGGTGATCAAGGTTAATATCAACAGTGATAAGTCATGTGGAGAGCATGTACTGCTGACATAATGTAATAAGAAAAGCATATCACCACAGGGATGTTCTTCCCAAAAATCCATAACCTAGTCTAACCGTGAAAAAAAATGTCAGGCCAACCCAGTTCTTGAGACACTCTATCAAATAACCGACCAGTTCTCCTCAAGACTGTCAAGGTCATGAAAAATCAGGAAAGACTGAGGAGCTGTCACACACCAGAGGAGACTAAAGAGATGTGACAACCGAACAGACTGGGGCACCCCGAAATGCATCCTGGAACAGAAGAAGAACAGTAATGGGAAAACTTGAGAAATCCAAATAAAGCCCAGGGTTTGGTTAATAGGAACATACCACCATAGGTTTCTTCGTTGTGAAAATGGGGGAAATGGTGAGGGGTAAACTGAACCGTCCGTGCTATCTTTGTAACTTTTCTCCAAATCTAAAATTTTTCCAAAGTACAAAATGTCTTGAAATGATGCAGTGAAGCTTTAACCCGTGAATCTGAAGCACAGTCTTCTAGATCATATCAGTCATGCCAGAGGCAGGGCACTGAGTCATTGCAGACCATGATGGTGGTGTATGAACTGGGGCGTCTGGGAAACAGTGTTGAAGTCAGGGGGTCATGAAGGCCTAAGAGCTCCTGAGCACCTACAAGCCAGGGACTGAGAACCGTCTCCTATGGCTCAACCCAGCGCCTTACACAGCATGTCAGCCAGCGAGAGAATCAGAATATAATTCCATAGGTGATAATGTGAATACAACGGGGCCTTGAAAACTCCGGGAAATGCAATGCAGCCAAGTGTGCAAAGGATTTGTATCAGGCTTCAGGTCCTCCAACATGGAGGTTGGGTTTGTGCCCTTGCTTGACCTCGTCTGCTCCCAGTCTCCTGCAAACCCTAGAGAAGGCTCCTGTTTTCCCAATAATTCTTGACACCAGGCATTTTGTTTTCTATATATGCTTTTTCATCTTACCACAGTGACTCCCTCCTGAATACTCAAAATTAACATGC
The DNA here is from genome assembly GCF_029215605.1 of Mirounga angustirostris. Taxonomy (NCBI): domain Eukaryota; kingdom Metazoa; phylum Chordata; class Mammalia; order Carnivora; family Phocidae; genus Mirounga; species Mirounga angustirostris. The sequence continues at coordinate 9,269,620 of NW_026991719.1, forward strand.
TAATTTTGTTCTTAGAAAAAGAATTCACTTCAAAAAATCACAAACAACCCAATGTCATAATATGTATATATGTATGTGTGTATTGTTTTATTGTGTGATTATTTTCTTCAAGCCGACAGAAATGAAATGAAGGAAAAATCTCTTTTCCCCGTGGAATTTCAAGATGGCAAAAAAAGCAGCAGCTGTAAGATGAACTGTCTTAAATTTCTAAAATTTGAAGGAGTAAGAATGAATAAGAAATTACTTATCTAACATCTTTATTTCACCTTTCTCTTGAGGTGGGAGGGTGGGAGGGTGGGATTTTTTCCAGAGCAGATCATATTAATAACTGCTCACTGTTCTTTGGATTTAGGAATTGACTCTTTTGTTTGAGGAGTATTTGGGAATCATTTAGAAAGTGGCAGAAACTTTTTCCCCCAGATCACACCCTAAACCCATGCCCTCACTTAGCTCTCAGTGATGAGAAAGCCACCTTTCTTTTCTCGCTTGCAATATAAGCATCCTTCGTTCTTATCTTGGCTATAACCCAAAGTTTACTCACAGAAAATAGGAATTAATGCTGATTTCGTTCCTTTCATTTCAGTATATTCTTCCCACAAAATAGGTAAGCCATCACACATTTTCCTCTTTGTCCTAGATTTAAAAGGAAACAATTTTTTTCTTCTTCACTAAATTCTCCCTCAGCTAGCTCTGTCACCCACAGACACATTCGGAACTGCTGGTGATTCCCATTGTCCGAGTTATAATAAATAACTGTATTCTTACTGTTTGGGGTTTCTGAGGAAGGTGGACTTCTGCTACATCAGGCTTCAAGGTCAAAGATTTGTACAATAGTCCTCTTCCAGCAGCCCTCCACTGCTGGTTTAGAGCCATTTCGATTTAAGATAAGGGTTTTATTTGAAGTGAAATATCTCTGTCTCTTTGTGATGTTTCTGTGGCATAGAATTGATTTTTCTAAGAAAATAGAATCTAAAATTCCTTGCTCCCTCTAACCATTCACTCCTGCATGCACACGTGTGTGCACTCGTCCATTCCTTAAACACTTGGCAGCTACTGTGTGTTAGGATTACAAAGTGAATAAACCAAGGGGCCCTACACTGAAGAGTTTACTATTTCATGGAGGGAATCAGTATCCTACAAGAAGATAATCACCATACAGTGCGGCCAGTGCTAAACTCCAGAAATGACCAGAACTGGAGAAGGTTTGAGTAGATGAGATGATGCACACATGATGAGCACGAGTCCTCTATGTAGATAAGCCTCGAACTCTGGGGAAAGAGGGACTAGCGTGGACTGCCGGGCCCATGACAGGGCTTACGTATTCCCTATGCTAGGATCCGTGTCCCTGGATCTTAGTGAGGTGCCATGCCAGATTATCGTGGAGAGGACTATTTGAGGCAGGTTCCTTTTTCAAAAAAATATTTTATTTATTTATTTGAAAGAGAGTGAGACAGAGAGAGAGAGCACAAGTGTTGGGGGGAGCGGCAGAGGGAGAGGGAGAAGCAGACTCCCCACTGAGCAGGGAGCCCCATGCGGGGCTCCATCCCAGGACCCCGCAATCATGACCTGAGCCGAAGGCAGAGAGACGCTTAACTGCCTGAGCCACCCAGGCGCCCCTGAGGCAGGTTCTGAAGGGCCGAGTTTACTATCCAAAAGACACTGGACTTTTCCTCTATAGCTTGTGAACCAATAGAGGTTCCTATAGCATAGATAGTCTCGGTGTATAATAATGTCCTCATATCTTTGACTGTTTTAAGAACGACCCGATTATGTGTATTCAAAGCATTATCAACATTTCTAGAAAGACTGTCTAAAAAATAAATCTCCTAATGACAGCCACAAAAATGGAGAGGCCTCTTTGCTGCCCTCTAGAGGCCACCAGGGCTCAGTGCCTTTTGAAAATATTTGAATCTGCATCACACTTCATTTTGTTTAGCAAGAAAATACTGGCATTCGGAAAAGTTTCAGATAACCAGATCAATGTATAGCAGCTAGAATGAGAACTCAGTCAAGAAAGGTACTATGTGGTATTGGTAATTCCTTGCATTTCGAAGTCTTTTATCTTTTAGTTCTATAGTTCAAATAATTTCCCAGCATAGTTTATTTATCTAAGGGTCATGCTTTTTAAACCTTAAGCTGGCAATAACTAGTGCAATTAACAATAATTGTTTCAAAATTTAAATAGATTAATGATCAAGTACCAAAACAAATTTAAAAAGCCAACTGGGAAAATCCCTTTGCCCTGCATATGATTAATAAAAGGCTAAATTAATACATCTTGACATGTTCCATGTACCCCTCTCATCCTTTTTATTTTTTTACTTCTAGTTTTGAAAGATTTTATTTATTTATGTGAGAGAAATCACAAAGGGAGAGGGAGGGAGATTGCAGAGTGAGAAGCAGACTCGCCACTGAGCGGGGAGCCCGATGTGGGGCTCGATCCCAGGACACTGAGATCATGACCTGAGCTGAAGGCAGTCGCCTAGCCAACTGAGCCACCAAGGCGCCCCTCTCTCATCTTTTGTAAATGCTACATAGAGGGATGCCTGAGTGGCGCAGTCATCTAAGCATCCGACTCTTGGTTTCAACTCAGGTCAGGATCTCAGGGTTGTGAAATTGAGCCCTGCGTCAGGCTCTGTGCTCAGTGGGGAGTCTGCTTGAGATTCTCCCCCTCTCGCCTCTCCCCTCTGCTGGTGCGCGTTCACGCTCTCTCTCGGTCCCTCTCTCTCTGTCTCTAAAATAAATAAATGAATCTTTTTCAAAAATGCTACATAGAATTCTATTTTATGTGAATTTTGTGTCTCATTAAAATATTTATTTGAGGGTACATTAGTAATGGTTGATAATGATGTCTTCTGGGCATTGGACTGAGGAACTGGGGCAAGTTCCATATTTTTCATTTTATACTCTCCATTTTTCTCCTAAAGCAGGTTTTACTTTTATCATTTTAGAAAGCCAGTCTAGGATTATAAATGAGAACATGATTCCTAGCCTGTGACACAGACAATTTAATGTGGATTGCATACAAACAAGATGGACATTTCAGAGTTACATGGTCTACAAAAATCACATCTAAATTTCAAAAACGAAGAAGTTCCTTGAGAGTGGAAGTTAGGATATGTCAAGTGAACATTTAGGTAAACTACATTGTGGTAAAGAAAACTAGTGATGCTAATGCATGTTTGCATTCAAATGCTTTTAAGCTGTAAGTCAGACTCACAGTGTAAAATTTCTCTCCTGATTGAGGCATTCATCGTATAATAAGACATTTTTAAAGAGAATAAAATATTAATATTAAGGTATTTTCTTCTCTCCGCCACCAGTTATCAATAAGCAGAATGGGAATGATTGTATTCACACGTATCAATGAGAGATCAACATTTTTTTTACCCACGATTTAAAGTCTAAGAAATTCAGGTAGAAACTTGAAGAAAAGGATTTTAAAAGAACATATTCCTAATTTTTTGTTTCCTGCTGTTAGTTTTTTACTCCTCTTGTATTGGTAAAATAACATTTATTTCTGGTATTTTTTTCGCTTTGTCTAGTGACCTGAGAATGTAGTTTAAAAACACAATATATGTCAATGGAAGGAATTGAGCAAGAGTAAAGGTGCTTAAATCAGAGAAATTGTAGGAATTAGTTTGGATAGTTCACTTTAGAAGTAAAAGCCTTATGTTCAGAACTAATATAACAGTCATGTATCTCCAGCACTACCTGGTACAGCATTAGACATATTAGTAGTTACTTAATCATTACCCATTAAAAGATAATTTTCAAGACAAGGGAAAATCATGACTCTCGTACAGATTTTTTTTTTAATTTTTTTAAAGATTTCATTTATTTTTTTTTTAAGATTGTATTTATTTATTTGACAGAGAGAGACACAGCGAGAGAGGGAACACAAGCAAAGGGAGTGGGAGAGGGAGAAGCAGGCTTCCTGCCGAGCAAGGAGCCCGATACAGGACTCGATCCCAGGACCCTGGGATCCTGACCTGAGCCGAAGGCAGACACTTAACCAGTTGAGCCACCCAGGTGCCCCTACTCTTATACAGATTTAAAACTGACCTGTGTAACAGATTTCATTTAACTCATTAGTTAGGAAAGTGCTGTTATGTTACAACTACTCCAAAGGAGAATCCAAGAATAGATACCCGTGCAGATCAGAAATATCGATGTAAATATGCAAATGGAGGCAAAATCAGCTTGCACAGTCGGGAAGGCTGTCAGTAGAATTTCCCTGGCCTTCCAGGATGGAATTTGCACGTCTATCTGTGGTCAGGAATGATTTTGCATTGCTATCTGTTATCCATGATTTAAGGAGTTGTAAAATAGCTACCATAGAATCAGGTAACCAGGAATGGTGTGTTCTGGGTAATGTAGTTTTTTCCACTGAGGCACAGGTTCCCACCCAATTGTTTTGTTTTGTTTTTTTTAATTGATCTAGATGTAGATCACATAGGCAGTCCTTGGGGTTGCCATCCAGGTTTGGCTGATTTCAGAGCTGTTTGTTCTTGCCCGGAGGAGTCTCCTTCCTAGCCCATCTCTAGGTGCCATCCCACATCCCCAAATGGCTCAATGTTCTGCACCAGCTTATCATGAGGCCTTTCAAGTTCCTTCCAGCTTTGTCTCTCTGGGCTCTTTTTCCTCCTCGGCCCTGCCCTTGAGAGCCTCCCTGGACCTACAGGCCTCTCCCTAAGTGCTTACAGGGCAGTTAGATGTCCTTTCCCAGACGCCTAGCGTGCCCACTCAGCCGAAGCCCCTGGGCCTCCCAGCGCCTCTTCTTAGCCTCGCTGGGACTCATCTTTGCAGCTGCTTCTCCTTTGCTCTCCCCTGTCTCCAAAGAAAACGACCTTGAAGGGACACACTGAATTTCCTGTCCCTTTGCTGGGGAGGGCAGCTGACTCAGTCTTGGAGACATGCTCTCCTCCCCCAACGCGCCCCCTTGAAGGAGAGGCACAGGGGTGTCACACTACCTCCAACATTTCATTCAGAATTCCCTACTAACTGAGCTGCCTTAGGTTAAAACCCTGTGTCTTAAAAGGAGCTCACTTCTAGGTCACAAATACTCACTGAGTAAATTTAAATTGCTTCCATTGCCCTCTGTTCGTGTGTTGGCCTTACCCTCTTAATTTATACTCCTCCTGGTTTGTTTCACTTTAAAAAATCGAATAGCACTTTATGGTTGTTTTTACATTGTTATCGCTTTGGGTCCGTGTATATTTCCCAAGAGTTGCCAGGGGGTGAAGATACTTGCCCTGGGCAGGACTCGGAATTTTCACCCAGGGCATCTCCTGGTAAATGGGAGTCCTTCCCGCCAGTGCCTTAGGGCAGCATCCAGCCGCCACCTGCCTGAGCAGGCAGAACTCAGCTCCTCTGAGCTTCACCACCAAACAGGTATCTTCCTTCAGCTTTTCCTCGCAACACCACAGTACAAAACACAGAAATACTGTTATCTCAGTAAGTAAAACTAAATGTCATTTTTGTTTGAAATGTCTTGAAGTAACCTGCATCCAAACCTAAACTCTGAGGTCAAAATTCTCTCCCCAATCGTTAAGCCTGACTTTCGTTTATTGAGCTATTAAACTCTCTTCTCCCACAATGAATAATTCACTCTTCAGCCAAGCATGCCTGTGAATTAATTAAATGAAAACCGCACAAATGATCCTAAGAAAACCCTTATTAACTTGCATATAAGACATATTTATGCTGTTTACAGATAGCTGTTGCTATGGAAACAATTTGTTTCTTAATTTTTGAACAGTTGGTGCACGAAGTAAGTATGGGTCTTGTGTAATTTCTTTCGAGTATGCATTTATATGACATTGAACATGGCAGTGGCTTAATGAGAAGTAGAGTCGGCTGGGTTTGCCCTCTCCTTTCCTGCCTGTTTCTCCTTCCTTGCCCGAGCCGTTTCAGGCTTTCTATAGTGATGAACAGCTCAGAACCGTCATTCTGTCTCATAATTGTAGATGATCAATTATCATTCCCCTTTGTAATTGGCAATCATCAGGCCATGTCCTGGCTTTTCTGGAGTACTCCGCTAGAGGACCCCGGCCTACTCTTTCTTACCCTTCCAGGCAAGCATCTGTCTCCGCCTCTTCGCCATCTGAATGGTTGTGTCTACACTTAGGTGGTATGATAAATCCTCTCAAATCTGGGGAACTTTGAAAAGCGGTTGCCTAATTACTGTTGTCCACGTGACTGAAAATTCCCACACTCTAAAACTATGCTCAGCTAATCACGAGGTGGCCAAAACTTTAATTTGCTTCCACAAGGGTTATTTTGTGTGGTCAGCAGTGAACATCTGTATAAAGTAATAGTGATTTTATTTCTATTTCTCTTAAAGGCAATATTTTCTAAATTGAAGAAAACAGCAAGAAAAAATTAATAAGCTTCATGAGCTTTTTCACTTCAAATATATAAAATTCTGAAACAACTTGCCTTGTCTTCAAAAGACAGTTATTCCAAATGTTCCTCAGATACTCTCACCGAGAGGGCTCCCTAAAGAAAGGAATCTGTGTTCCCAAAAAAACCAATATACTGGTTTTTGAGGTTCCCAGTGTGTTGTTTTTTTTAAAGATTTTATTTATTTATTTGAGAGAGAGCAAGAGAGCACAAGCAGGGGGAGCCGCAGACAGAGGGAGAGGGAGAAGCAGGCTCCCCAATGAGCAGGGAGCCCAATGCGGGACTCGATCCTGGGACCCTGGGATCATGACCTGAGCCGAAGGCAGCCGCTCAACCGACTGAGCCTCCCAGGTGCCCCCGCAGTGTGTTTTAGACTTTAAAAATCTCTGATGATTCTTGCAACAATAACAAACCCCGTTTAGTTTACTCTTACTTTTTCTAACTTAGATTGGTACATTGTCTCCCAGATGATAGACCCTGTGTTCAAGTGACATATGTTAAACTGAGCTTAGGAGGCACTCAAACATTTTCAAATCTTACCATATACATTCTAAGTTCATCATATTAGGGTTCCAAAAACTCCTTAAAAGGTATGATCGAAGGAGAGGTGACTAGGGTCTCATTGACGAGAGCAGAATACGTGCTACTTTTAGAAAAAGACTTGCCCTTGTTCTAAGATGAAAATTAAAGATAAAGTCATTCTTTATAGCATGGCTTCACAGTCGGGGTACTATGGACATTTGAGGTCAGATGCTGCTTTGCCGGCGGGTCTGTAGCTATGGGATGTTGAGCAGCATCCCTGGTCTGGACCACTAGAGGCCAGGAACCCCTCCCATCCCCAGTTGGGACAGCCAGAAAAGTCTCCAGGCACTGGCAGAGGTACGCTAGGGGGCCAAACTGCCCCCCTGTGTGAACAGCTGCCTTAGAGCTTCCTAACAGTGGATAACCACCAATTCCTTTTCCACGGGAAATATTCCAACTTGTTCAAAATGTGGCTTGTTCCCTTCGAGCAATATCTAATATTTAAGGTGGAACCAAATAAAACATTTGAAGGTAGTTGCTTAATGTAATTGAGAGGTAAGGCCAAGAAATCGCCAAAGGGAACCTTGATCAAGTGCTTTGGTTTTGTACCTTTAAAGCATAATGGGGGCGCCTGGGTGACTCAGTCGTTAAGCGTCTGCCATCGGCTCAGGTCATGGTCCCAGGGTCCTGGGATCGAGCCCTGCATCGGGCTCCCTGCTCCATGGGAAGCCTGCTTCTCCCTCTCCCACTCCCCCTGCTTGTGTTCCCTCTCTCGCTGTGTCTCTCTCTGTCAAATAAATAAATAAAATCTTTAAAGCATAATGGTGCTCTACCTGTCTTACTTATTAAAAGGGACTTAAAGGGCAATCTGCTTTTGTTCATAGATCACTGGTGAAATGCCACTTAAAAACTCTTCCAGTTGAAAAAAATCTCAGAAGCCAATGAAGGATAACAACTGGAGCAGCCCTATGTAAAGGGCAGCTTAGAGAACAGAGGGTAGAACAGCCCCCCGCCCCCCCAGAGACTTCCTGGGAGACCAGACTCCCCAAAATTCTTCCTGCTTCTCGCAGTTTTAAAAGACTAAATTCAGGGGCACCTGGCTGGCTCAGTCGGTGGAGTGTGAGACTCCCGATCTTGGGGTCCTGTGTTCGAACCGCTCGTTTGGTGTTGAGACTAAATAAAAAAGTCTAAATTCATTTACAGTGGTAACGTGGACTCCTAGAACAAAACTTCGCTTTTTAACACAGGCTTTCTCTGACTTCAGCTCCAGCCCATATTCTGGGCATTCCGTAAGTTTACCATTGATCAGGGGTCCATATAGCACTAACTCCCTGGGGAAAACCACTAGAGCAGCGGTTCTCAAAGTGTGATCTCAGGACCCTCGGGAGTTTGGAAGACCCATTAGGGGGTCCGTGATATTGAAACGATTTGCATAATAACGCTGAGATTTTAGTTGCCCTTTCCGTCTCAGTCTATCACAAGTATACAGTGGCATTTGCTGCACGTGTGATCTTACAAGAGATGCAGTAAGGAAGTAGTTGAGCAACCAGCTGTCTCGTGCTAATCCAGGCATTAGAGAGATTTATGGAAATGGAAAGCAATCCTACTCTCCTCATTAATCTTGTTTGCGAAAACAGTTATATTTTATAAATATGTTGTTTGTGTTACAATATGTAGGCTTATTATTATTTTAGTATATTAATAAGTACTTTTTTATTTTTTATAGATTTATTTAGTTCAGAGAGAGAGAGAAAGCATGGGCGGGGGGTGGGCAGACGGGGGCGGGCAGGCAGAGAGAGAGAGAGAGAATTCCAAGCAGACTCTGAGCTGAGCACGGAGCCCAGTGCTGGGCCAGGTCTCACAACCCTGAGATCACAACCTGAGTTGAAATCAAGAGTCGGACGCTTGACAGACTGTGCCACCCAGGCGCCCCAATATATTAATAATTATTAACAGTTTTTCACAGTTTTTATTTCCAATGTGGTGACGATCAATAGATACCACCCATATAAATGAAAGCTCTGTGAGGTACCTAGCAATTCATAGGCAGAGAAAGAGGGGTGCTGCGTCCAAGAGCTTAAGAAGTATTGTGCTAGAGAACGAGAATATTCTGCTGGGTGTGTGTGGACAGGGAAAGATCAGACTAAACTCAAAGGAGCCCGTAGCATGGGGGAGCATTTGAAATACACATTGAAAGGTAGTTTAAAGTCTCAGGGCTGGGATTCATTAACATCTTCAACCCAATAAAATGCCCCATTAAAAGTCAGGTTTCTCTTCTGACACTCTCCTATCTCCTGAGGGCACTCATTAAACAGGAAAATCAATAAAATGAGTCTCCTTCCTGACAGCTTTTGCATCGTCTTCACCTTCTACTAACTCATAACTAGAAGCTCTGATTTCACGAGAGGGAATGCAGGTCCCTCGGCTGTCTGGTTGTCCTCTCCACCCGATCCATCGTTCCCTCCTGGAAGTGACAGATTAAGGAGGTCCCTCAAGTGAGGCTCGCTGTTCGTGGAGAACTCATTAATATGCATGATTATTTAAATCTGTGGGGAAAACAAAAACAAAAACCAGAAAGTCCACGTTAGCCTGGATCATCAGGCTTTCCTGTCCATCTCCCCCGGAATCTGGCAGGTCATCTCTCCTCTCTTTTCCCCGTTTGTTAAGTAGGTTATAAAAACCAGCCGAAAACCTTTGTTTCCTGATGGGCTAAACAGGAAGCTGTAAATTAATTTTTAAACTTAAAGACCTAGATTTTCAACACTGTGTCTTATCTCTCTTGTGACCCTCTGTATCACTTAGTCCTCCTGATCAAGTTGAGGCCCAGGTGGGGGAGCTGGGATCCTTTACCTTGGAATACACAGCAGGTCGGTAACATTCTTAGCCTCGAGCTGTGTTCGTGTTTCAAGAAACCTTTTAGCACCGAACCCAGTGCTTCTTACATTGCCCTTCGAGGATCTGTTCACAGCTACTAACCCTTTCCCCCCGAAAGATACATTTGGTAGGCAGAATAAGGGCCTCCCCCGAGAGTCTCATGCCCTGGTCTCCCAGAGTCTGTAAATATGTTCCAGAAAATGGCAAAGGGGCAATCTTGGTTGCAGGTGAAATCAAGGCATCTAATCAGCTGGCGTTAAAATAGGGAGATTGGCCTGGCTCATTCAGGTGGGCCCGCTGTTGTCACAAGACCCATTGAATGAGCAAGGGGGAAACAAAAGGGTGAGCTTCAGAGTGATGGAATGTGAGGAAGAATTGACTGGCATTTGCTAACTGAAAATGAAAGGAGGCCACAAGCCAGGGAATATAGGAAAAGACCAAGAAACAGATTTTCCTCTGAAGCCCTCCGGATAGATAGGAACCAGCCCTACAGACACTTTGATTTTAGCTCAGTGAGCCCCCCTTCAGACTTCTGACTCCAGAACTATAAAATCATAAATTCGTGTTGATTGAAACCACTGAGCTTGGGGCAACTGGTCACAGCAGCCTCAGGAAACCAAACCGTGTACATCCATGTTCACACACCCAACTCTGTGTACATTTCCAGGGGGGCCTCTCTGCAGAGGGATGACCATGATGCGTTCCCCAATGTCATTTTGTGGCTAGCCGTAGACTCCAAAACCCCTGCCTTCTCATTCACAGCCAAGGTCAGAGTTAAAATGGGCTGGTTATATGTGCTTCTCATAAAAATAAGGGCTTTACCTTCATGTTGGATGGATTTCTTTCTTTCTTTCTTTCTTTCTTTCTTTCTTTTTAATAAAACCAAAATCAGAAAAAGAGGTTCATTTCAGACTGTTAATGAATCATGCTGAATTTGGGGAGGGACCATAAAAAGGATTCCTGCTCCGAGCAGAGCCCACATGAATGCAGACATTGAGGACGTCTGGGCCTGCAAGGACTCTGGAGGCAGTCCATCTGTCCAGGGCAACTTTGCTTTTTATCATAGTGCATTCTCAGCTGCTGAAGGCCTGCCTGGAGGGGACGTTTGTGAATCTGGAGAGTTGTCAGTCCCTTCCTTCACAGCAGCACCCTCAGGCACCCTTGTGGGAATCCAAGTGAGAAAAACAAATCCGTTGTCAAGGGTGCAGGAGGCTGGCTGCGTCCTGGCAAGAGGAAATGAACGGAGGGCACCTTCTCGGGGGTGTCCTGGGGTGCCACGGGGGGCAGCCCACTGCCACAGGGGTCATGTTGCAAATCTCAGAAATCTTGTTTGGAATCTAAGGAAACGAAGATCATTTAATTTGAGGCATTCGTCACTTTTTGGCCACTTTCTGTCTGTAGTAAGAAAACGTGCAGGCGTGGGCATTCACTCCGAGGCCGGTTTCATGTGCTGTGTCTGTCATTCGGGCTGGCCAAAGGTCTTCGAGGGACCATAGTAAACTGACAGACTCACACAAAACCCCCAAATGATATAAAGATAGTTGTACATATAAACTCTATGTCTCTCTATTTAGGTCTCTGTTATAACTGTCTATACCTAATGAGTATTCTGAGATACATATGTGTGTGTGCTTATGTCCATGTTTCTCAATTGTTTTTCATTATTTCCCCCCAAGGAGAAGAAGCTTTCGTCAACAATTTAACAGGTTTTTTCCTAATTGCCCCTCCATTTAATAACAGGTATTTATGCTGTATATAAGTTTATGTACTGTATGTATATCTGCACTTTATATATAAAAAGAGAAAGATTTTTGCTTCGCAAGAACCAATCCCCACCCCCCTGGAAGCGATATCACTCGTACTGAGAATGTGTAATGCACGTGCGCACGTGTATGTACGTCTGTGTGGTCATCTGTGTCCTACCTTATTGCACAGAGGAGTTAGAATGCCAAGTCAGACGGTACTTCCTCATTCACAGTGGAAAGTGTTACTTTCCAAAGGATTGAATGTTCCCACATTCCAACCACCTACCAGGAAAATGGAAGCAGTAGAGACGGGGAAAAAAGACTGCCTAAAGACCATTGCACCAAAGAAAGTAACGTGGGTAGTTGTGCAGAGTATTTCATCCAAGGTACAGAAACACCTGACGAACTATCCCTCACTCGTAACATATAAAATCTTACGTTAGTGAGAAAATAGACCTAACTCTGCAATGTATAAAATATTGCTCTCATCGACAATGCTGAATGAATTTTCAAAATCTGTTTTTTCCATTCTGCTGTTTCTAGACACCCTTCAGAACACCCTTCCAATTTTATGATAATACAGCAATTGTCTCATATTTGTTATAATGCAGTTCAGTCGTTGATAGCCCTTGAGAACCATCTTCGTTTTCTTAATTGGATCAGACCGCAGATTCTAGTATCATCAGGGACACATTGCAGAGCCATCTACTGAGAGAGAGTTACCCCAGCAGATCCATTATATGTTGTCCTGAGTAATTTCAGCTTCAGGGGTAACCGTTTGCTGACCTTGTCTCAAATCCTGTAGTTCCCCAGTGGAGCCCACGTGCGGTGATCATGAGTCAGGGAGTGGACTGAGAATACCCTGTTTAACCCCACAGCTGATGAATACATTTTCATCAATACCTAATAATGCTTTTTGGATATTTTATTTTTAAAAATCTATGGATTTTATGGACAAAATCAGTTTTAATCCATCAGGAGCTAATTATTTAGTGCCTTCTTGAAATTTGTATTGGACAGAGAAGTTAAATCTAGTTCCTTCCATGAATGCTTCCCTGCAGTTCAAAAATACTCTCAGTAAGCAAAATAAAACTCAAAACGCTTCCTTGTTCTGGGCTTTAGTAAAAATTGAGGTCGAAAGAAAAAGATGTTGAAACGAGGAGATAAAATGTCTTTGGAAAATAAAATAAAACTTCATTCCATGTGAAGGAAAGTTATTGAAACAGGTGACAAGTTCAAATTTCAGATTTCTTTAAAAATAAAAGTGGCCATTTCCAGTATGGCCAAAGAAACTCCTACGAGACTGATTCTCTTCTATATAATAATTATAAACTCTGAACACGATAGGGAAAAAAATTTAAACACCTACCGCAGACATTGGAAAATTGACAAAGGTAGCAAGATTCTGGAGTGGCGTTGACTCTTGGAAGAAAGGAATTGCAAGATATGTTTGCCAGTTTTTATGGGATCATGACCTGGGTCGAAGGTAGATGCTCAATTGACTGAGCCAACCCAGGCACCCTGAAAATGTGAATCATTCTTTTTTTTTTTTTTAAAGATTTTATTTATGTATTTGTCAGAGAGAGAGAGCATGAGCACAAGCAGGGGGAGCGGCAGGCAGAGGGAGAAGCAGGCTTCCTGCTGAGCAGGGAGCCCGATGCAGGATTTGATCCAGGACCCCGGGATCCTGACCTGAGCCGAAGGCAGACGCTTAGCCGACTGAGCCACTCAGGCGTCCCAAATGTGAATCATTCTTAAGAAAAAAAGACAATCCATAGAGACCATTATTGATTATGCAAATGGGCATAACCATGCTCAATGACCTAAAATTAAATATATGTATGGTAAATGAAAAGCTTGGAAATCTCAGCAGAGAACTAGAATTCATTAAAAAAAAAAATGGAAGTTATGGAATTGAAAAATGTGGTATCTGAAAAGTCAGTAGAGCACAATTACTTTAAGATTTATATAATAATATACACTCGTGCCAGATAAATTGTCAAGAGCTCTTGCTTTAAGTAACAGCCACAGATCATTTGTAGCCTGCTTGAGAATTTTAATATATATATTATACCAATGTGGTATCTCAAGTTTTAAGAAAAGATTAAAGCATCTAATGCAGTCTTTTATTGCTTACTAAGTTGTTTCTTAAATCTCTTTTGTTTTTCATAGAGTACAGTAACAAGTTTGGTCTAATCTATGTCCAAGTTATTACAATTTTTGAGCAGGACAAAAATTGGTATAATGTAGCTATGAATTCTTACTATTCGACAATGGATTATCTTCTTCCTGTCTTTAATTTGTGTCGACAGTAAAACTTGTTGTACTGACTTTTTTTAAATCCAAGAACCCCGCGGCATTGACTGAAGAAGAATATATTAATTCTCCTTCGCCTCTAGAGATGGGATACTCGAAAGGTGTGTGGTTATTGACTCTGGTTATCTGGATCTAGTTTGCTTGGGAGGAGACATAGTTTCCCAGTTTCTCGCCAGTAGAGACACTGTTTAGCCCAGCTCATCTTTTGCTGCTGAGCCAAATCACAGGTCCGGTGGTCAGCCTATGAATTGGATTCTCTTGCATTAGGAGTCCATCCCTGTCCAATTAGATGTGTCCCAGTGGTAGAGTAGGAGTGACATGGTTCAGGGAATTTAGGCATGGTGGTTCATCTTAGAAAGAACTATGAATGGGGGAGACACTGAGACTAATGTTTCTAGGTCTAAATCCTTATTCTGACGTAGTCTTGAATAAATTCCTATTTCCCATAAGGCAGTGATCCAGGAAATTGTCATGGACCTTCTTGCAAGATTAAGAGTTGAGCACAGAACCCAAAATGCAAAGTCGAGTTGGTAATAGTCCCTTTTATATCTGAGTATGTCAAGTAAGTGGACACTGAGGGCAGCCCCCGAATTTGGCCTGGGATAGAGGGAGCCAATGAAGATTTCTTAACAAACATGGTAAATGAACAGAGCCCCAAAAGAAGGAAGCATTACCAAATAGTTGAAAGGCAGGAAAAGCATTCCAGATCAAGGTAGGGAAGCATGAACGAGCAGGGTGCCAGCAGGCCTTGGAGCTCCTGGGCCTGGAAGGGTGCCCCCAGGGCTGAGCATGATGTCAGGTATCTGGTGAACCTATGAATAAGGGAAACTCCTTACCAGTGCCGTGTTCGCTCCACCTGTCTCTCTATAGACTAGTGGGCAGCCCATCCCCTTCAGCCCAGTGCCTGCTTGGGGTTCTTTGAATATGCTGGGCACCCTCCAGCCTATGGCCTTTTCATGTAGAGTTCCCTCTGCCTAAAATGCCCTTCCCCCAGGAATCCACATGACTCACTCCCTCTGCTCCTTCAGATTCTTGCTGGAACTCTATTATTTCAAGGAGACCTTTCTCACCTCTGCCTCCTGACACTTTTTAAAACCCATTTCCTGGTTTTTTTCTCCATACCACTTATTAGCCTCTCACTTTATGTAGTGTTAATTTCCATATTTTATTGTCCGTCTCCCTAGAATGTAGGCTCCCCTGAGTGCAGAGACCTTTGTTGTTTGCTATCCGCTGTCTCTACGGTTCTTAGAACAGTGCTTGGCGTGGAGTAGCTTGTTAAAAATACTCATGAAATGCGTGAAGGAGTGAAGGACCTTTTTCTGTCTCCTTGTACAACATGCTATAATCATGAATTAATCGCCATACTTTCACCGTCTGCCCCTGACTCAGAAATGCAGATATTCAAGGAGATCGTGGAAGACAGCATTGGTGTCTCTCTACCCTGGTTTCTGTTTGAGACAGAAAATACAATAATGGAATTGGATTAGCTTGCCGTGATAAGTCAGTGATAATTGCATGATGAAAATCATCTCTCCATTTCTTCACGCCATCCATGTCAACAGCCAATTCATTTTCCAAAGCTTGAAAACTTGCCTGCCCAGCCCCGCCCCCAATAAATTAAGAATGTGTCTCACATCCTATTATTCAAGGATCCGTGATTTGGCCCTTGCCTTAGGTGGCATCTCCAGAGGTAAAACCTGAGACCAGGGTTTCTGGTGAAGCGAGTTATTGGAATGCTTCACAGGAAAACCCCCCGTGTACGAGTCAAGAAGTATAGGACAGGGAAGGAGGCCTAGCAAGGTGGCAACATCAAGACAGTCACAAGGAAGGATGGCAGTCTTTGTCCAGCCCTACAGTGGAGCGCTGTGGACAATTAAGTTCACATCTCCAGAGTTGTCTACACTCTGGGGACAAGAAGCCAGAGAAATTCTACCCCAATATACCCTTCATTGTAAAATTGTTTCTGGCTCTCTGTGAGCAGAGGCAAGACCAGTTCTGGTGGCCTAGTGCTGTCCGCCAACCAAGAGACAGGGTGCTAGCTCTTGGGAGGGAAATCATCTAGAGACAGGAAGTAGGGAAATGGTCAACGGATTCTAGGAATACAGGCCACAGAACACTGCCCGCATCTGCTTCCATTTTAGCCTTATTCTCACTAGTCTTTGGTTGCACTTCGCCTGCCTTGCCCCCTCTCCTTCCATGCTTACCCATCCTTTAAGACCGATTTCCTCTGCTACCTTCTCAGTCAAGCTTATCCTGGGTCCCAGCACCTCATGGCACTCTCATTCCTGTGAACCCTCATTATAGTCTTGACCCTGGGATCCGCCCCTACGTGCGTCACAAAATTGCTATTTGTCTTTTGACAAATCATTGTGTCCAATTACTCATCTGTCAAGGGTTTGCAATCTGACCACTCAGATCCCTTCTGGGGCAAGAATTCTCTGATTCTGTGACTTACAGTATTCCTGTGTGTTAAAATTATGAATAGATTTGTCAGCATTGACCAGACTGCAAACTTCTAAGGATAAGAATAATTTGCTTTCTCAACTCTACCTATGTCTTCTGAAAATTGGAAATATTAAACTTTCCAAATCGAGGTTGCGAAGACTAGGAATAATGTATGTTTAGTGCCTGGTCCATAGAAGACTCTTGAAATAGATGATCAATATATTGATGTATCTTTGTACTTCAGGAAGTGCCTACTACACTCTCTTGTACATTAGAGGCATTCAAGAAATATTTGCTGCATTATGGAAAGCAAAACTATAAGCTGTCACTAGTGAGTAACAAAGCCAAGCCCCCTTACAATGCATGCTGTGACCTTTCCCATTCTTGTTGCTAGAGGCAAGAATTGATTAAATACTGGAGAAGTAGCTTTGGGCAGATATTACAAGAGCTACAAACCCACCTGGAAGCTATGTTCACTTACCTAGAACCTCTGCCAACCTGCTGGTTGGAGAACAGTCAACTTGCAGTCTTAACCACTCTCAAAGTTTACTCTTTGCTTTCTTTAAACACAGGAAGTATGGATCTAATGCCAAAGAGATCATAGGCTGTGGTTCCTCAAAAAAAAAAAAAGACATCTTTAGTAGCTGGTTTTTGCGTCTTGGCCCCTCTTTGCATGCTGTTCGTTCTCTTTGCAGAGTTAAACATGCATCAGTGCTGGTTGCCCACTGCAAGGTTTGACCCGATCAGTGGCCTAGCTTCTTAACTTCAGCTATTGACGTTCCTAACCAGACAGTGCAGACATAAGCTTCAGCTGTCACTGTTCACTCACTGATACACAGGAAATATGAGGACCAGAAGCTAATTCCACGGCAATCCATTCTGTGATTCTCCCGCTCAGAATCACAAACACCACGTATCAGACCAGGAACCTGCCCAAACGTGACTGTAGAACCTTCCACTGACAGGTAGGACTCATTGGGTCTTTTCTTAAAGACTGTTCCTTCATGAATACCCTCCCCACCTCTACTCTCCCTATTCCCTTCCTTAGAAAAAATCCTATGTATCATGTTTCAGGAAATTGAATGCTTGGACTTTGCACAAAAACTTTCATTTCTTTTTAATATTATCCTTACTCCCAGGCACTGCCCCATGGGAGCATTGAAGGGAACAAGGCAGATTCAGGGAGAAAATTAACCCCTTGAAAGGAAATACTTTAGTGCTTTTTCTTATTGTGGTAAAATACCCTTAACCTAAAATTTACTATTAGGGACATTTGTACCTTCATAATATTAACAGCTATGATTCTGCACCACTGTGTGAGCTTTTCCCGCACCACCAAGCAATTCTCCGCCACCTGCTGGGTGTCCTCAACTCAATTCTACCTGGAGCTATTGTCCCATTCCGTGGTTTAAGGGCTGGGTTTCGTAAGACAGTCCTCCCCATCCCCCCAACTTCAGAGGCCAATCGCTCGTGCCAGTTGTCACCTGGGCTTCTAACCAACCTCTATGCAATGTCCCCTCCTTAGGTTCGATTAATTTGCTAAAGCAGCTCACAGAACTCAGAGAAGCATTTTACTTACTAGATCATCAGATTAGGATAAAGAGTATAACTCAAGAACAGCCAGATGAAGGAGATGTAGAGTAAGGTCTGGGGAAGGAGCATGGAGCTTCCTTGCTCTCTCTGTTCCATGTGGCCTCTTTGTCTGGCTTTCTTTCATTTAACATCATGTTTTCGATGAATCAACATTCATTGATTTTCATGGCTGACTAATATTCCACTATATATGTATGTATATTTGTGTATAGCAACGCTGTTTGTGATAACCAAAAAGTGTTCACACCCCAAATTTCCATTAATAGATAAATGGATATATCATGAATAGTGATGCTATGAACATTTTACATGCAATTTTTTGTTTTAACACTTGTTTTCAGTTCTTTCTGGTACATACCTAGGAGAAGAATTGCTGAGTTATATGCAATCTCTGTGTTTAACTTACTGATCAACCGCCATATTTAGTGCAGTTTTCAAAACCATTGTGGCCTGGTATGTAGAATGCTTATGTCTTTAATTTGATTTCAGTGGTAGATAAAAGACAGTAGTTAAGAGAATTGTTAACTGAAAGGATAAAGGAGACTTTGTGAAGTGCAAAGTGTCAGGACCCAAGATTTCCTGCCTTTGGGTATAAAATAAGAATCTAGTAAAGTGCCATGTCATGCACCCTACTCTGCTGTTAACCATCAGACCGGGTTGTCCATGTCTGTGGGTATCTGAATTGAAAATCAGAGTATCTTTATGTTCACTGCATAAATAAGTAAAGGTGACACCACTCATGAAGAGCTAGAGAACGGGATGCAGAAGATATCTGGGCGTATTTGGTAACTATATCAGAGGCATGAGTTAGCAATAGAGATCCTGAGCCTCCCCAACAATATTTCACATTTCAGTTTGCTTTCGCTCCCCACTAAAAGTAAGCCAGATGGTTCTCCATG
Organism: Mirounga angustirostris; assembly: GCF_029215605.1. Lineage (NCBI taxonomy): Eukaryota > Metazoa > Chordata > Mammalia > Carnivora > Phocidae > Mirounga > Mirounga angustirostris. The sequence goes on from NW_026991719.1 coordinate 9,288,419, forward strand.
ATGTAGACAAGTCAGTCTATTTCCAATTCAGTGTACTTAGTTTGTAAGGAAATCCTCCACCCCACAGCTAATGTCAGTTTGCTCAGAACATTCAGTTGCTTACCAGTATATTTCAAATGTATCTTATTTTGAACTGTTCTTCAGCTCGTTTCAAACGTGTGTGTATGCATAGGTATTATTTTTTATGGAAAACCATCAACATTCATAAAAAATACAGTGTCTGCAATGCTCTTAGGTGTTGTCTAAGGATCTTGGGGTATCATTATTTATCGCCAGCTTTTATTAGATAAAAGATTTTCCCTAGTCAGTATGATCCAAATATTTGGTCAAAGGCATATTGAAATAATTTAGACTATTTACTGAGTGTGTTGGATTATTTTCATAATGTAGACCTCAGAGTTTTAAGTTCACTGGTATTTGATAGGCTTGAATCTTAGACTCTTTGAGAAAATTTTATCCAATATGTTTTAAATTAAGCTAATGGCTAATCTGACCCTTTCCCTTAGGCCAACAACAGGTGTTTCATTTGAAACTTTTATTGTCTGTTGATGATATTGATGAATGCAGCAGTGCAGTTCTTTTCCAGAGGTCCAGCTACTCACTATTCATTCGGCTGCTTCTTAACAAATTGTCTGAATTCAGGGAAAATTTTGTGAGGAGAGAGACCCAGGCTCACACGGGTATGAAAAGTCTCAGATTTTAACATATCTGAAACTGAATACAAAAAGTGTTACATTCTGTTTCATAGTAATCCTCACACACAGAAAATGTTTATCTTTTTATGTAGCCCAGGTAAGATAAAAAGTCCTAGCAATTTTATCATTATCCTCTGCAAACCCCTAAATTTGATATGAGCAGAGAACAAGTGTTTAAACTCTTTTGTCTCCATAACCTCCTTTTTCATACACTGTTATCATTAAACACTTCCAGAGACAGGCCTCTGAAAAGTGAATTGTGGCCTTTCCATGCTTAATTTGTTTCTTAATTGTACATGATTTTATAATGCCCATAAAATAATATTTATAGCCATAACATTTCAAAGGCAACACCTCTCTGAAAAGGAGAGTTAGATTTATTTCCAGATGTTTCTACCAAACATTTTCTTTTTTCTTTCCCTCACCCTACACTCCAATTTCATGGTTGTGATTAACGGGGCAAAGCTCTATAGCAAAAATTCATCAGCTGATTCCTTCCGCCTACAGAATCCACATTTTTCAGGGCTCAATTTGAGACATAATGAAAGTCTACTTTGCATAATTATCATGTGAGACTATCTATAATTAAATGATGAAATGTGGTTTTGCTCCAGTGTATAGACAAGGCTTTATGTGAACTAAAATCACAGAAGTTTACTTCTTCACTTTAACTTTCGTTTGGTGTTGGGAACGGGGGTGTAATATAAACAAGTAATTCATTTCTGACACAGTTTAAGTTCCCATGGGAACCTTTTTAATTTTCAGGAGAGAAGGCAATTTCTTGAATTGAGGAATAACTGGAAACTTGAATATGATTGCCTCTTCAATGCTAATAGATATTACTCTCAAACTTCAGAATGTGCTTATCATCATTACATTTTGAGTTTTGCCTTGAAAATATTTTTTAAAGCTTTTATGATAGCTTTTGAAATACCTATACAAAAATACCTGTTGTTCATCAGGCAGTTCTAAGGCCTGAAATGAACCTTGCAGAAGTTTCTAACCCTGGTTCATCATCTTGTTTTATAGTCTTTCTGTTTCTTCTAACTAGATAAAACAATGCTGATTATACCAAGTTTAAAATGAAAACAATGATTCTAAGACTTCATGTGGGGAGTAACATCTCTGGAATTCTTTGGGAAACATCATGATATATTATTAAATTAAATTTAAAGTAACTGAATAGGTAAGTTTTGCTAAATTATATCTGCATTTTCCAAGTATGCTTTGCGCATCGACTGTATCCCATACACTGTGGAAGAGACTGAAATTAGGGGTATTATGCAACTTTCAAGGAGTCTGGAACCTAGTAGTATTCAGTTCTAAAATTGCCAAGGGGATGCATTTATCAATGATTTACCAAGACAAATACTGGAATAAAGCTTAAATTTAGGTACATTTTGGTCTTGACCTTTCCTGTCATGACCTTTGGGAAAAGTCTCCCATTGTTTAACATTAGTGGAGCATTTCTGCTCTTGACATGACTTTAAGAATCAAGGAAGAAAATTCCTCCTAGGAGCTAAATGAAAAAGCAAATATAAGTGTTTGGCTTTGCTCTATAATTTTTGTAATGTGATGGTTCCCTATGTATTTTTAGATCTGGGCTCAGCAAACTATGGCTCCTGGGTCAAAGATGGCCCTTTACTTGTTTTTGTAAATAAAGTTTTATTGTAACACAGTCCTATTCATTCCTTATACATTTGTTTATGGCTGTTTTTGTGCTACAACAGCAAAGTTGACTATTTGTGATCAAGACCATATGACCAAAAAGTCTAAAGTAGTTACTGCCTGGCCTCTTACAGAAAACTATCTGCCAACTTCTGTTCTAAATATTATGCTTAAACTGGTATTTCTAAGATTACCGATTTTAGACCTTATCTACTGTTGCTCACTCTGCCAGATAAAGGCTAGATCAGTGGCACCATTCCCTACCTCTCCTAATGTTCCTCTTCTCCTTGTAGTTCAGTTACTGCCACTTACTTTGTGATTCTAATTGATAGATCATACCTTTGTTTCTTTTTCCTTCTACCATAAGCAGCATGTCCTGATACTAGTAATTTCCACTTAGTGAGGTGAAAATATAATTCTGGCATCCTTCTTGCTTGCTTCTCCTTACCCTCTTCTTTCCCATATTTTTTTTTTTTTTACATATTTTGTCTTTAATAATACAAAGGTTGAAAACATTTACAGTTGTCTTGTAATCATTACAGAGTTTTTGGGGCCTTATCTATAGGTTGATCCTAAATTTTCAAGCTCACCGAGGAGTTTTAATATTTATTCCTAATAAAGAGTATTCATTATATCACTAATTAGTGCTGGTTATACTGCCACTACTTTAAAGTTTTTTGTTTTTTAGCAGTTTCTGTGTTTTCATGTTCCGCCGTGCATGTCCTGTCTTGAACATTTTGTTCTTCTCAATGGTAGAGGCCCATCTCTGGAAGTACCTTCTTTCCCACGCTTGTCCCTCCTGAATTCCTCCTCCTGCCCTAATCTTTTTTTTTTTTTTTAAAGATTTTATTTATTTATTTATTTGTAATTTTTTTTATTCTTATGTTAATCCCCATACATCACATCATTAGTTTTAGATGAAGGGTTCCATGATTCATTGTCTGTGCATAACACCCAGTGCTCCATGCAGAACGTGCCCTCCTCAATACCCATCACCAGGCTCACCCTTCCTCCCACCCCCCCTCCTGCCCTAATCTTGATTGCTGACTTCCTGAGCCACCAGCAAACAGTCATCTTGGGACTTTGCTGCCTTCTTTCCTGGGTTGGATTCCTGTGTTGGAGCCAAGGTTATCTTGATCTCATGCCTTTCTCTGTCTTGATTTGATTGGAGCACATCCTCTGATCATTTTCTTAGAGAAGATGTGTGGGAAGTAAACCTTCTAGATCTTTGCATGTCTGGACCTGTCTTTATTTTGCCCTCACACTTGACGTAGAAATCTAGGTTGAAAATTATTTTTCCAGGAAGGTTTTAATTCTGGCTATATTGCCTTCAGGCCTCCAGTCCTGCACTGAGCTACTGCTCTGATTCTCCTTCCTTTATCTTCAGTGTGTCTTTTCTTTCTATAGCTTTAAAGATGATTTCTTTATCCTTGGTGTATTAAAATTTCATTGTGCTGCATCAAGATGGGAAGGTACTTTTACTGTCGGGCTACAGGCTCTCCAGCTAAGTTCTCAGGTCCTTCAGTCCAGAGACTGTTCAGAATCATTTCTTTGGCAATTCCTTTCTCCCTATTGTTTTCGCTTTTTGATTTTAGAAATTCTTACCAATTTTGTATTGGCTTTTCTGAATTGATCATATGTAATTTTCTCTTGTTTCCTTTATATTTCTAACACCTTGTCTCGTTATTTAGTTGTCTGAAGGATTTTTTAAGAATTTATCCTTGGGGCGCCTGGGTGGCTCAGTTGGTTGGGCGACTGCCTTCGGCTCAGGTCATGATCCTGGAGTCCCGGGATCGAGTCCCGTGTCGGGCTCCCTGCTCGGCAGGGAGTCTGCTTCTCCCTCTGACCCTCCCCCCTCTCATGTGCTCTCTCTCTCATTCTCTCTGTCTCAAATAAATAAATAAAATCTTAAAAAAAAAAAAAAAAAAAGAATTTATCCTTCAAGGGGCACCTGGGTGGCTCAGTTGGTAAAGCGTCTGCCTTCAGCTCAGGTCATGATCCCAGGGTCCTGGGACCGAGTCCCGCATCGGGCTCCTTGCTCAGCGGGGAGTCTGTTTCTCCCTCTCCCCCTCCCCCTGCTTCTGCTTGCTCTCTCTCAAATAAATAAAAATATTTTTAAAAATTTATCCTTCAAGCTTTCTATTGAATTGAATATGAAAGTATATATTTACTTTTCAAGAGCACTCCTTCATATTCTCATATTCCCTCCCTATTTTTGTTTTCAATAAAGTGCTGCAGTGCACATCCTTGGGTACACAGCTCTCCCCAGTTATCTTTCAGGATACAGGCCTAGAACCAACATTGCTGAGACACATACTATATGCATGTAAATTTTGGAAGTTTGTGATGGCCCTTCAGAAACAGGTTGTACCAGCTCCATTTTTGCTTCAAGGGGGAAAAAGTGCTATATTAGTATTTTACTTTGCATTTCTCAGTAAGACTGAGTGTCTTTCAGAACATTATTAGCCATTTGTATTATTTTCATCTATGTCCCTGGTCATATACTTCACCATTGTTTATTGGATTATCTTTGGTTTTTGAATTGTACAAACTCTTTATCTATTACGTATATCATACATTTGTCTGTTCTATATGTTACGCACATCTTCCGGCATTTTCTCTTGTAACTTTGCTTATGCTTTTGCCCTCTTAAATTACTGAGTTGAATCTGTTTGTCTTTTCCTTTTTAGCTTTTAGATTTCACATTATATTTGGAAATTGCCTTCCTACCACGAGACTCTAAATGTATTCTTTAGTATGTTAAAAAGAAAAAAACCCCAAAATTCAACTGAGTAAATTTGAAGATCTAATTGGCCTTATTCAGTGACTCATGAATCAGGCAGCACTCCATCCAGCAAATAGAAAGGAACTCCAAAGAACTGCACAAAATAAAAGGCTTTTATGGATAGAAGGGGGCAGGAAAAAGAAATTTCTAGCGAAGACTAGGTATTTCAGACAAAGCCTCCTTCCTAAGGGGGATAGGCAGGGTCTATCAGATAGATTACCTCACTAGTGCTGACCAGGTAGTTTCAAACTGAGTGCAAAGATTACATTCCTGGGAGAGGCTGAAACTACAGTTATGTTCAGTATTCAGTCTTGGTTTCCTGACCTGGGGCTTAGCACAAGTGACTCCATTTTGAGCTTGTCGTTTCTTTTTTTAAGAAGTATTTTATTCTAGGGGCGCCTGGGTGGCTCAGTTGTTAAGCGCCTGCCTTCGGCTCAGGTCATGGTCCCAGGGTCCTGGGATCGAGCCCCGCATTGGGCTCCCTGCTCTGTGGGAGGCCTGCTTCTCCCTCTCCCACTCCCCCTGCTTGTGTTTCCTCTCTCGCTGTGTCTCTGTCTGTCAAATAAATAAATAAAATCTTTAAAAAAAAAAAAAGGTATTTTATTCTAGTACTTTCATAGCTTAAATGTTACTGCTCAGCTCAAGTATAAATGATAAAAATATTACCCACCTAGTAGGTTTGTTGTGAGAATGAATGTGGCAATGCATGTATATCATCAAAGCAGTGCTTGGCAAGCTCAGGCCTGTTCACAGTATCTGCTGCTTTTATGGTAATGGTTCTTTTCTTCAGGGTCTAGCCTAATGCCTGATTAAAAGACTGATATAAAGATCAGATGAATGAGTATAAAGTATTGAAGGGAATGGAAACTCCCTCTGATGAAGAGAGAAGAGGAGGACGTTTTAATGCCCTTTTGTAAAGGTGAAAAAGGATTGAGGCAAAATCTCCCAGTTTTATCCTGTGTCTTTGATTTGTTTATCTCCGTGGTTTCTGTGGCCCAGAAAGTAAGTGTCACGCTAATAAAAGCTGAAAATACTTTTTAGCCCTTAAATTGAGTTAAATGAATACTATTGTAACAAGTTAATTATGCATACATAAAATTGCTAAATATATGTCGTTGAAAATGCCTATCTTTCATATTTCGTTAAACATCAATTATGATCATAAGAAATCTGCATCTTGGGGCACCTGGGTGGCTCAGTCGTTAAGCATCTGCCTTCGGCTCAGGTCATAGTCCCAGGGTCCTGGGATCGAGCCCCACATCGGGCTCCCTGCTTGGCAGGAAGCCTGCTTCTCCTTCTCCCACTCTCCCTGCTTGTGTTCCCTCTCTCGCTGTGTCTCTCTCTGTCAAATAAATAAATAAAACCTTAAAAAAAAAAAATCTGCATCTTATAAAATGGGTACTGCTGATACATGTTAATTATTTTTTAAAGTAATTGAGTTCTTTTAAAGTTTCAATATGCAGGGATGCCTGGGTGACTCAGTTGGTTAAGCATCTGCCTTCAGCTCATATGATCCCAGAGTCCTGGGATTGAGGCCCTCATCAGGCTTCTTCCTCAGCGGGGAGCCTGCTTCTCCCAATTGACATGCTCTGAATGATACTTCTGGGTTCTATCCAATAGCTCACAAGTCAGGGTTGGGAATTACAGGGTTGGGCTTACTGCGAAATCATTTTCTTTTTTTTTTTCTTTTTTTTTTTTATTTGACAGAGAAAGACACAGTGAGAGAGGGAACACAAGCAGGGGGAGTGGGAGAGGGAGAAGCAGACTCCCCGCCGAGCAGGGAGCCCGATGCGGGACTCGATCCAGGGACTCCAGGATCATGACCTGAGCCGAAGGCAGTCGCTTAACCAACTGAGCCACCCAGGCGCCAGCAAAATCATTTTCTGATGTGGTTATTCCAATGTAGTCTCCAGGAATAGATTTCCATAGTGGTATTTGAAGTGTTCTATAGCCTCCTCTCAAATTCAATTCACATTAACTTACATTCACCCAAATGGCACACTGTTTATACAGATTACTGTCAAGCATGTGATTCTGAGCATTTATTATGCGGCTACCTTCCTGTATTACCTGTCTTTTAAATTAGTAATCACCAATAAATCTCAATCTAAGGTTCCTTGGGAGTCATGCATATCTGGCTTGATGGTGTGAGGTGAGGTTGAGAGCTACCAGCTCTGCTGAGCATCTCAATCAACCCAAGGATGCAACTTGATTATTATTGCCTCTGACACTTAGGGTGTCATTAACATAAAAGTCATCTCTTAAACACATTGAACTGAACTCAATTAATATAATTGATTACCGACCTAGCTGTAGGGATTTTGCAGCTTTAGGGAAACTGACAAACATTTTTGCCCTTTTAGATCCTACAATTAGATTCACAAGGCACAGTCAATAAGCATTTTGCAGGCGCTAAATTCATCATCTTTAACGATGACAAAAATCTGGGTAGATGAACTGGCTGTTGATAAAAGACTAATTGTTGAAGTGGTTTTCAATAGTGGTATTGACAAATAGAACTGAGTCCTTGAAAGATAAATTTGATCATGAATTAATGGGACCTATGTTGGACGTTAATTTATACCAGCCCTAATAGATCCTTGATTTATTGCATCTCATTTGCTAAAGCTGAAGGCATGACTAGAAAAATGCATCCGTCTGGGTTCTGTTTAAACTCTGTAGTCCTTTGAACTATAACCCTCACAATGAATATTACTGATTTGTAAATAAAATTAATAGTATGTGCATTCAAGTTAATATTTAAGAACTATATTAACCTTCTTTTCTAAGATATTCTACTTTCGTCTCCTAGAATGTGGAGAAAAATTTCAGGATTTTTCTTTTCCCAACCCAGTGTATACCAGGTCCTACTCAAGTGATAGATTTTAGAGCCTCTGACCTTTGCAGGAAGGATGTACTCTTGCTTACATAAAGGGTGTGTGGGTGATAGCGGGCAGCATTCTAACATGGCTTACGGTTTTCTTCTTTAACCTCGTTTGTCCTTGATACTGCTCGCTCTCCTTTTTTTTTTTTTTTAAGATTTTATTTATTTATTTGACAGAGAGAGACAACGAGAGAGGGAACACAAGCAGGGGGAGTGGGAGAGGGAGAAGCAGGCCTCCAGCTGAGCAGGGAGCCCGATGTGGGGCTCCATCCCAGGACCCTGGGATCATGACCTGAGCTGAAGGCAGACGCTTAATGCCTGAGCCACCCAGGCGCCCACTGCTCACTCTCCTAAACATCCTCCCCCATTACCCAGCAAGTAACATGTACAGTTGTCCCAAACACCAGTTTCTTTAATGCCCCTATGGCTTTGCTTGCTCTTCCCTTGGATTGGAATGTAATTCCCTTCCTTATCCATCTGGTATTTACCGCCTCACATCTCTAGACTCATCTCCTGGGCATCTTCTCTGTGAGGTCTTTCCTGGTCCCCCTGACTGCCCTTGGGTTAGGCTGACTACCCCCGTGGAATGCGCCCCCACAGTATGGCGTATATCCTTCCTTGGCACCTGCCTCCAGCAATCTACTGGACTCAGATGTTTATATCTGTAGCTCCTACTGGAGTGGAATTTCTTTCAGGGCAAAGAACCAAGGAGAACTTCACAGTAAATTGAACTACAACTTTTTTCAATAAAGGAATGAATGTCTGAGTAAATCAATGGCCAGGAAACTATTCTCTCAAGGCCATTATACCTCTCTTCCCTCTGCCTGGGATCTTTTTCATGGATAGCCTCCCAGCTGAATCCCTCACTTCATTCAGGTCTCAAAAGTAACCTCCTCAGAGAGGCCTCCGCTCCCGTCTTGTTAAACCAATCCACCCACTCTTTCGTTCTCTATCCTGCTCTGGTTTTTTTCATAAAAACATATCCGCCACCCAACAATACTAGATATAGTTTATGTTTGATTTTTATCGTCTCAGTCTTTCCACTAGAGGAGGGGTCAGCAAACCTTTTTCTGTAAAGGACCAGATAGTAAATACTTCAGGCTTTGCGGGCCAGAAAGCCTCCATCACCACTACAACCTCTGCCCTGATAGCATGAAAACAGCTACAGTGCATAAATGGAAGGGCATGGCTTTGCTCCAATAAAACTTTATTTATTAAAGCAGGCAGAGGCCAGATTTGGCCCATGGGCAACAGTTTGCTGCCACCTGGGCTAGAATAGAAGCTTGTGGGTCTGAATCACAGCCATAGTCTGGGTACCAGACACATAGAAAGGTTCCATTAAATAGCTATTGAATGAATGGTGGATCAAGTTTGAGCCACCATAAATAACAAAAGAGCCTGATTATGACAGAATTTGCGAAGTCAATGGCTGTTAGCCTGAGAGAAAAGGATAGACAAAATCTTCCATTGAGCCTATCGACTCCTCTAAGACATGAAAATGGCTGCTATGTGAGTAATATTGACCAAAGATAAAAGTTTACTGAGAATACTTCAGAGACAACCAGAGAAAATGCTTCAGTTAAGACAAAAGGAGATTGCTTTTCATTTAGAAATGAATTCTACAGCGGTCAATACATGAAGCTAACGTCTTCGTTGTGTTTGAAGGTTTATATGTGGAAAATGCATTACATCCAGAAGTATTTATTTAAGAGGTATTTGGGATTTGTTTGTGTTTTGAGAACTGTTGGTGTAAATATAGGTATGGTTGATGTATTGTAAATAAATATTAGTTGAATAATTGATCTCAATATTGCTCTCAGTACAGAAATGTTTATTGCTTTTGGCTAAGAATTAACACGGAAGGTCTAATTACATTTTTCAGTTGGAGTCTGGATGAGGACGTTCCCCATCAGTGCCATTCCCAAGGCAGGGTGTGTTTCCTGGGACTCAGCAGGTTTCTTCATTGGAGAGAGGCCTGATGTGTGGTTGAGTCCTGGTGAAGAATGGATAGATGGAGGCACAAATAAATCAATAAGTCCCACTGAGGCACCCAGGGACTAGCGACCAGCAGCACCTGGGACCTGGGCAAGGGGCCTATGTGATGTGATGTCACCTGCAGGGACAAAGCTCCCATTGCACAGAGCAGGCAGAGAAGGAAGCAGGCCTGGATCTGGGGCCTCGGGTAAAGAGGTTCAGTTCATGTGTATGGAGCTTAGAAGAGGGGAAACAGAAGCAAACAAACAAAACTCAAAGCAGAAAAGATGTGTAACCTTGGGCTATAATGTAGTTCGATGTCTAAGGAAACTAAATTCTCTAGGTAGGGGCTAAGAATAATTATTTTAATGCAGAAAAGATGAGGAGATCGTAATTTCTTAATTAAAATAGAACTGTTAGCTGAAACCTTTGATTCTATGATTTCCTTACCAGCTTCTTTTAACTTTTTTTTTTATTTTATTTATTTATTTGAGAGAGAGAGAATAAGAGAGAGAGAGAGCACAAACAGGGCGAGCAGCAGAGGGAGAGGGAGAAGCAGACTCCCCATCGAGCAGGGGGCCTGATGTGGAACTCCATCCCAGGACCCCGATCTCATGACCTGAGCCGAAGGCAGACGCCCAACTGACCGAGCCACCCAGGCACCCCAGCTTCTTTTAACTTCTATCAGAATTTCTTAGTCATCAGGAGCTCCTGGGTGGCTCAGTCGGTTAAGCATCCAACTCTTGATTTTGGCTCAGGTCTTGATCTCCAGGTCATGAGATTGAGCCCTGCATGGGGCTCTGTGCTCAGCGGGGAGTCTCCTTGAGATTCCCTCCCTCTCCTGTCCCTTCCCCACTCCCATGTTGGTGCACGCTCTGTCTCTCTCTCTCTCAAATAAGTAAATAAAATCTTTTTTAAAGAAAAAGTTCTTAGTCATCAAAGGAGCCCTTACCGCTTAATCACTTTTTCAAATCCTTTGTGTAAAGATTATAAAATCATGAAATTTATGAAGTGTGGCTAATCATCTCTCTAAAAGTAGGTCCTTTTTAAAAAGTCAATTCATGTTTTTTTTAATATCTCCACATTGTATCTATTCATTTACTTAATTATTTTTCATAAACTCTATACCCAACGTGGAGCTCAAACTCACAACCCCGAGATCAAGACTCTATCGACTGGGGTGCCTGGGTGGCCCAGATGGTTAAGTGTCTGCCTTCGGCTCAGGTCATGATCCCAGGGTCCTGGGATCGAGCCCCACATCGGGCTCCTGGCTCAGCGGGAAGCCTGCTTCTCCCTCTCCTTCTGCCTCTCCCCCTGCTCATGCTCTCTCTCTCTCTGTGTCTCAAATGAATAAATAAAATCTTTGAAAAAAAAAAAAGACTCTATCGACTAAGCCGGCCACATGCCCCAAAATCAATTCATGTTTTTCAGTATTATCTTAGATCATGGTTTCTATAACTCATAGTTTAAATTTACAAACCCATGGGATAGTTTTCACATTCCAAATATAAAACTATAATAGAAATTTTCAAAGAATACACAAAGAGATCACAGCAATATATACAACAGCCCCTTGGGATGGGGAGGTCACCTCCTGCATCTTCAACCTTCTGCTTCCCCCATGTACTGCTCTAAAGTATGGGTAGAATCCAATTTGATGGAGATGAACTTTCAAACCTAAAGTGATGATTTTAACAGTTTGAGAAAGGCTTCACTCGTTGTTATCAAGTCTTTTGTTCAAAAATGGATTTTCCTGTAGGTACAAAAAAATAAGGGTAATCATTCAAGATGGAAAAGTCTGCCCTGCCCTCGCCCTGCCCTGTAATTCGTTATGCTCTGTTTTGATTGAGCCAGAAAGCCAATTGAAACTTAGAAAGATATGGGGTGGTTAGCTTTCCAACCCCCAAAGGGTTCAATCTTTTGGAGCCAAAGCAGGAACACATGTAATAACTATCAATTTGTCTGTCCTTTTGTCACCCAAACCTGGGGCCACTCTGTTTCATCTTGCTTGCTGGGATTAGCAAGGATTAGACAAGCAGAACAAAATGCACCATTTCCCATCAGCATGTTAACTTCGTCTGTAGGTTTCTAAACTTGATTCGGAATAGACTGGAATGTGAGAGCTGGGCTTTTTAAGAGCTATGCTGAGCTTTGTAATATCAGTGATTCTGTCCATCATGTTTGAATATATAAAACACTTCTGGGGTTCACGCCATAAATCAGATTATACAGAACAGAAATCTCCACACTTTTTGCTTTTGTACTCCATTCCTATTATAGATTTTGTTTATTTATTTCAGAGAGAGAACTAGCACAAGCATGAGTAGGGCGGGGTGGGGGAAGGGCAGAGGGAGAAGCAGACTCCCTGCTGAGCCAAGATCCTGATGCGGGGCTCGATCCCAGGACCCTGGGCTCATGACCTGAGCCGAAGGCAGGTGCTTAACCGACTGAGCCACCCAGGTGCCCTCCATTCCTATTACTAAAAAAGCTTTGAACATGTAAACTCTGAATATGTGTTAATTTATTTGTAATTTATATGTATATACACCCACACCACTGTGAAGAATATGTTATGGAAAACATGAAGCATATGTGAAAAAGATGTTAAACTGGAATGTTAAAATAAGATGAGGTGAAGGTGGTATATATTTTTTAATCACTTGTAAACACATTGCCATTATTGCTGCATTCCAAATTAGGTAATATTTTAATGACAGCATTGTGATTAAGGATGCTTATGTATTTTTGAGCATCGTAGTTTACCACTTCGTTGAATAAAAATTTGAGGGTCTGTTTGCAAGTTCAGCTTATTTCTTTACTTGGTTTCACTCATTGTCATCAGAAGAGAAAAAGAACTGCAGAAACTCTCAAGAGGCGAAGGGACAGAATGTTTCACCAGCTTGCTTACTGTTTTTCCATCTCATCTCTGCAAGTGAGTTTGTTGAGATTCAGCCAGAAAGTTTCCATGCTCCTTGTTGTCCCTCAACTGTTCTCACAAACCAAATGGAAGATGTTACATGGTATTATATTTAACAAATGAGTTCACAAGCCACCAAAATGCTTCACTTGAGGATTTTTAAAAGGGTTAGAAAAATTTATATCCAGGTTTTCAAAGGCCACTGTTTTTATAGATACATATTTGCATAATTTTCAATAAAACAAGCACATAATGGTAGCATCATTTTTAAACATGTTTCCCTACATTCTTAACACAAACCCATGTTTCTTTTAAAATTTAAGTTACTTTCTCCTTCATTATTCTGATAGCTCCTTTACTCTGAAGAGGCAACTCTTTTAGCTCATTGTCACCAGGTAGCGGTCAACAACCCCTGTGGAGGACAAAAGATTTAAGGGCTTTGGTTCAAAACCAACCATATTATTGACACGCTAAAGCACTTCAGTTTCTTTGGTCCCTTGGCTTGCACTCACTTTTTTCCAGAGGGCAGCCATCTCTAAATGTACCCTGGAACCCTTGTTTGTTCTAGTCGAAGCTGTGACTTCACCAGCTTATACTTTTCTATGTTTGTGCCAGGTCAGAGCATCCTAAGAATTATCATTTTATGATAGGGTCTGGTATTCTTGTCGGCGACACAACCAGTGTTTTTCTTGTTTGAAGTGTTCTTTTATACGATCATATGAAGTTTAGAGTTCTCTTTGTTGAATTCTTTAAAACGGACTGTTGAGATATCTTTACTGGATGGCATTAAATCTGTAAATGAGCTTGAAGAGAGCCGAGATTTTCATATTTAGTCTACCCGTTCAGAAGTCCCGTTTATTTCGAACCCTCATAAAATTCTCCAACAAGATTGTTCTAAACAGTTTGTGGTTTCTCAGTTAAGCATTCGGGATTCTGTTAGCTTTGCAAGTACTGTGTCAGCTTCCAAGCTTGACTAAACAGTTGGAAATCTTTAACTACTCCTGCCGTGTTGTGGAATTGAGTGACAGTGGCCTGTGGAATTGATTAGTGAAGGTTGAGTTCTTCTGAACCCACAATATGAATATTCATGAAGGCAAAAAGCATGAGACCCAGTATGTTATGTGAGCCGGAAACACATTATGTACAGTTACTTACTTTTATATTAAATTTAACTCCTCTTCAGTGGCGGTGTATGGTTGAGCCTTTTTGATCCCCGAGGTCAGAGGCTTGCCCAGATTTGCTTTCAAAATATGGGTTTTGAGTGGGAAAATCCATAGATCAGAAGAGGGGATGGAATCCCCTGGACATTCGAGATATGGAAAGTGGCTGAGCCTCCTGCCTCGCGGGAAGCAGCACTAGGAGGTTCCCGATTCAGGGGAGTTTCAATCCGTATTAGCAGGAGTTCCCAGATCTTCTCGTGTGAGGTCACTGCTCAGGATGGTTTCTCTCCAGGCTTAGTCACTTCTCTTCCAGCTTCCCTCTCTCCTTCCCCTCAGAGCTTCTGTTTACTCACAGTTTCTGTTCTCTCCCATAGCACATTACAAGTCATGTGTGGAAAAAAAGAAAGTCATGTGTGAGTATCGTATTACATTCCTGCTGGTTGGCAATTCGAATATCATCACGGCAAACACTCAAACATCCTCTGGATGTGTGCCGAGTCGAAATCTGAGTAGACCTCTCTGGTCTTCAGTGCACAGTACCTGCTCCTCAGACACCCTCTCCCGAGACTGAGTTCCCTGAAGTGCACAGACTGCCATTTCTTCAGGCCCAACCTTGTGGATCTTGGTGTTTGGTTAGACGTAGCACCAACGCCCGCCCTCCCGAAGTTTCTGCCACCTCACAGGACCCTTTGCCGTTGCCTCCTTAGTGAAGTTGCTTAGACTTTCAGGAAACAAAAATCAGAAGAGAGGGTTATCTGCAGTCAGTTTTTGCCCTGGACCCTGGGAAATGCATCTTCCCTAAGGCTAGGGATGGCCAATGGCCTGTCTTCTTCATTAGACCCAGTAGAGGAGAAAACTCAATGAGAAGCCAGCAAACATTTTTTTCAGTATGTTACTTTGCCACACACATCATTATAATTTGGACTTGCTGGAAACCCATCCTGGGGTCTAATCTACTTCCGGACCTCCCTCAGTTGTAATCTGTCAA
The DNA here is from genome assembly GCF_029215605.1 of Mirounga angustirostris. Classification (NCBI taxonomy): domain Eukaryota; kingdom Metazoa; phylum Chordata; class Mammalia; order Carnivora; family Phocidae; genus Mirounga; species Mirounga angustirostris. The sequence goes on from NW_026991719.1 coordinate 9,303,490, forward strand.
CTTGAATAATAGTTCTTTTTCCTTCCTTCTTTTTGTTCTGGCGAATTCTGGTTTGCCTAGCTTAGAACTTTTGTTCAGAGCTTTTCTTAGTAGGGCCTTCACAGGCCACAGGAGGGCTTATGAATTTTTACCCTTGCTTTGCAAACCACTGCTACCCAAGTCCGATCAGGGATATGAGAAAACCATGAAGAGACCATAGGGTTCCTGTGTATATCATGTCAACTGTGATACTGAGGCGGAGGGGGGCAGTTTCCTTTGAAAGTGTCTATAGTGTTCGTGAAATGTAACATTTGGTCATAAATGGTGCGGACAATAGGGTTGGTAGAATCCGTGGCGAACTCTGGAATTCCAGGGTGTTTAACTAATACTGAAATCACTATTTAAAGATTGTATGAGTGAGCTTTTGGTGCCTAACAAACTCTCCCAAATTCAGTGTCCTAGCTCTTATTAGCCCGTATTTGGCCGGCTGATCTAGGCTGGGGGGCTGGGAAGCTCTGCTTCTTCCTGAGCTGCCGGCTCTGGTCTGTTCCCCGTGCGTCCCTTCTGGAACCCAAGCTGAAGGGGCAGCAGCTACCTTGTGAAGGCCTTCTTGTGGTGATGATAAAGAAGCAAGAGCATAAGACCAACTACAAAGGTGTTTTTTGTTTGTCATATCTGGGCTCAGCCATGTGACCTGCTTTGCCCTGTGAGGCGTTAGCCAAGTCAAGGGACAGCAAAATATGCACTGCGTACAGTGGGGGGCTCTGAAAAACATTGTGGCGTAGGGCAGCCAATCACATCCTGGGGAGCAAATGAAGAATAATTCAGTCGATCACAGAGACCACTACTAGCATGATGAGGATAGAATATATTGACGCGTAATGCTGTCGTGTAATCTCAGCTGGCCATCCCTGCAAAGTCACGCTGACAATGACCTTCTCAAGTAGAATTCAGGCACGGCTGTTTATTTATACTTATTTTCGTTCCAGTCTTACCTACCCAGGTGTCCTACCTGTCATCATCTTACTGCAGTTTTAAATTTTACAACAAAGTAATAACTTCGAAATCTAGTTTTTCCTACCAGAATCTATCCCCTCAGCACATATTCCATAAAAGGACGTCACTGTCTCTAATAAGTACTTATAAAAATGGAATCACTTTGGGTTTTCTTATAGCATTCTATCTACCAGTCAAAGTAACTCTTTGTGATACACTGAATGTACCAATCTTTTACTTCTGTGGAGGAAGAAAGTCTCCCAACGTTCTAGGAAAGCCCTTTCCTTTTGTGCAGGATCGCCGTCATTCCTTTTAAAATGAATCTGTCAGAAACGGGAAGGTTGTTCATTGAATCTCAGTGGACACATTTTCCATCTCAATTAACAGAGACTGGATTTTCAGGTCTCTGATTCCTGGCCTGTGCACACGCATGCGTGTGTGTGTGTGTGTGTGTGTTGCAGAAGGTTGGGGCTGGGGCTGAAAGTTTGTGTGGCTCATTAGTTGTGTTCTCCAGCCTTAGTATCAGAATTCACTGAAGCATGGTGAGCAGGTAAAAAAGATGTTGCTTTCTCAGCTCATTGTAAAAGGACTCAAGCGTCTTTATAGAAAATACTGCAAGGTGAGAGCCAAAAAATGCTTACCTTAATACAAACCACAAAATGATGTTTCATGGGGGAGTATTTTCGTGTAGAGCCATTCCTACCGGAAAAAAGACAGGTTGATTATTTTTAGATAATGTGTTCTGAAAATGCCACCTGTTGCGCAAGAATAATAACGCCATTGGAAGGTTATCCTCAAGTGCAAACAAAACAAAAAGAATGAAACATCATAAACAAAAACAAAAACGCTGGAACAAACATCGACCACAAAATACACATTCGATTGGGAGCCTCAAATGTTATTTGGGTGGGGAAAGAACAATGAAGGGATGCAGACTGATGTCACATTCTCTGTGGACACAGCTGGTGGCGGCCTCTCTGTCTCCTCTGTCCTTTAGAACTTGAGTGGCGCTTCTCATTTTTCCCATGACGTGGGTTCCTACCAGCCCCAGACTCCGTGTTCACTTAGGGTTCTAGAAACATGGCCGAGGAAAGCTTACCCGATTTGGTCCTTTAGAGAGCCTGGATTTTATTCTTTTTTCTTTGTCTGTATTCTGGCATAGGACTGCCTCGTGTGTATCAGTTTATACTTGTGTTTATTGTATCATTGCATTTGGTAAGATTTTTTCTAACGAAAGGTCTCAGAGCTTAGCAAGGATTTGTGCGGCATTTCACCGGGAGTTGGGCTATCAGCATTTGAAACGATACTGGGTTTGTTTTCATATTTTAAGAGTGGATGAGCTCGGGTGCCTGGGTGGCTCAGTTGGTTAAGTGACTGCCTTCGGCTCAGGTCATGATCCCAGAGTCCCGGGATCGAGTCCCGCATCGGGCTCCCTGCTCGGCGGGGAGTCTGCTTCTCCCTCTGACCCTCCTCCCTCTCATGCTCTCTGTCTCTCATTCTCTCTCTCTCTCAAATAAATAAATAAAATCTTTAAAAAAGAAAAAAAGAGTGGATGAGCTCATGATATCTGAAACCTATTCCTTTCTATTCATTGACCTCAAGAGATGAGTGCTGACTATGCACCAGACATTTTGCTAAATGCTTCACTTCTGTTCATTCATCTTCACAGCTGTCTTAGGCGATTGTGACTGTTAGTACCGCCATTTTTCCGATGAAGAAACTGAGGCACCAGAGTCAGGAAGTAGTTTGTACAGGTCACACTGCTAGGAAGTGGGGGTGGGGGGTGCAGGATTCGGCTTTAGAGAGTCTGGCTGCAAAATCTCCCTGCAAACTTTACCCTGTCGGTCTCAGGCTTGCCCTGTACCTGGGCAGATACGTTTGTGTTTCGTGTGTAAACCATGAAGGGTTAGCTCCTCGAAGAAAAAATGGCTCCTGTGATTTGCATACATCAGGACATGATAGTTGCTTTAGACAATGCGCTAATATGTCCTTCCTCACTTAAATGTCCTCTGTGTGCAGGAAGGAGGCTTCAGAGTAGGAGTCCCAGCCCTGTCGGGGTGGCCTCCAGATGTGTTAAAAACCCGATGATTTCTTGCCATCGCTGCCACTCTCACTCTGGTCCAAGCCCCCGTGTATTTTGTCAGGATGGGTGCCATGGGCCCTGAAAAGCTCTCCCTGCCCACCCGAGCCTCCTCCTGTCTGTTCTCGGTCAGGGCAGCTCGCAATCCCATCACTTCTCCACTCAGAACCTTCCAAAGGCTGCCCGTGTCACTCAGAACAAAACACAAAGCCCTTCCGAGAGCCTGTGTCACCACCAAACCCGCCCCCCACCCCGTCCCAGCCCCTCCCCCTCCTCCTACCGTTGGCCTCCCTGCTGTCCCTTAGGCGCACTCTCCCTGGGCACAGCCCGTCTCAGGACCTTTGCACATAGCGGTCCCTCTCCCCGAAATGCTCCTCCTCCCCCAGATATTTATCGGACCCCTGAGAGAACCCCGAAGTTTCCCCACCCAGGGGCTCTCTCCCCTTCCGGCATTATTTTTCTCCTCAGTGCTTATAAAGACCTGATATGCGATACATTTTACTAATTTCTTAGTTCATTTTCCGTCTCTGAATACCAGAGTGAACATTTTATTATTTTTATTCGGCTTTGGTTCCTGTGGTATCACTGGCAGCGAGAAGCCTGTGGGCGTTCAATAAGTATTTGTTGACTAAATGAATGCATTGTGGAGTTGTTTCGGAGAATTAAATGAACTAACATATGGAAATAATTTCAAAAATTGCTTAGCATGAAATTAGTGTTTAAGAAATGTCAGGTATTCATAAAATAATAATATTATAGCTATTGAATGAATGATGAATTAAAAATTGGAGGCTATTACTTTATCATGCAGTGGAAAGAGGATAATCAAGTTATAAATGCTTTAAATATCCTAACCTGAATGTGCAGTAGAGGCTAGAGGAAGTGGTCCAGGACATCATTTGTGTTCTCTTTTCCTATTACCTGGAAGGAGAGCTAGACCTCACACTTCCCTGAGCAGGGAATGGTCCCCAGGCCTCGCTGCACTTTGGAATCACCTAGGGATCCTTTCAAAGTTGACCCTGCCTCACACCCCCAGATGTTCCAATGTGATTGGTCTGGAGGGAAACCTGGGCATTAGGACTTTTGAATCCTCCCCAGGTGATTCTGATGTGCAGCCAAGGTTGGGAACCAGTGCTGGAAGCTTTCCAGACTGGCAGTGGCATGGGGAAAAGCCTTCCCCAGTCCCTTCCTACACTCAGAATGGAAAGTTCGGCCAACCAGGGTTCAGTTCTCTGTCCTGCAACACAGGTGACCGTGAGCCGGTCACTTCACTTCTACAACCTGCTTCATTTAGAATATGTCTTCTGTGGATTATGGTGCAAATTAATAGCTCAGGGCCAGCCCCTAAAACTGTGGGTATCCCCTTCCCTTTTTTTCCGTTATTCTATCTGGGCATAACAGGAGAGCCCCATTGCCAAAGGTAGCTCAAGAACAGCATGCTCAGAGAGATGGATGCCTGGGTGGCTCAGTCAGTTAAGCGTCTGCCTTTGGCTCGGGTCATGGTCCCAGGGTCCTGGGATCAAGTCCCGCATCGGGCTCCTTGCTCAGCGGGGAGTCTGCTTCTCCCTCTGCCTGCTGCTCCCACCTCCCTTCATCCCGAGCATGTTGCCCACCCTGGTAGCCACGTCTAACCTCTGGGTCCAGACAAACATCTGCAACTTCACAGAAGACCACCCCTCCCTTTTGACCCTAAAACACGGCTGCTCTGAGCCTGCACACGTCTAGAATGGTGGTGGGATGTTGGGGATGGGACACCACCAGGGCCAGCTTCTTGGGTGTGTGACCCAGTCAGTCACTCAGGGAGGGCCCTGAGCTGGGTTTCACATTCTGCTATCTTGAAGTTATGAATTATGTTTGGGTGAGGGGTCCCGCATTTTGATTTTTCACTCCCGCATTTTGATTTTTCACTGTCGGTGCAAATTAGGTAGCTGGTCAAGCTAGGAGACCTGGTGTGAGTTGCACCTGGCTTACCTCTGAGAAGCGTGTGACCTTGACCCAGTTACTCTTCCACGTTTGGCGTTTGCAATGAGGCGGTCGTGGGGTCAAACTGCTGTTCCTGTGGGGTGTTCTGAAGATGAAATCGGGTAACAGATGAGTGTCAGCGTGTAGCGCATAACACGTTAGCTCTCAACTAATGCTTCTCTTTTTCCGAGCATTCCAGAATGCTAGCTGCTAAATCGAAGACGGTTCCTTTCTGATTAAAGGGGATTTTAAACTTTGATTTTCTTAGTCGGTGGTACAAGCCTAGAGGACAGATTCCGGAGAGTTTCCATTCATTCTTCTCAACTCTTATTAAGTACACAAAAGGACCACAGAATTCATCCTTCCCAGTCTTCTTTTTTTTTTCCATTTGAACAATATGTTGTCCACATGGCATATAGAATAGCGTCTTTCGAGGTATTTCAAAATGATCTTCTTTTCCTTATTGAACATTAGAGAGCAAAAACATTGAATGAAGTCCACGTCATTGAAATAACAGTGCCTTACATTCCTTAAAGGAGGTTTCTGGCGTTCAAACTAATAACTCTCCCCTCACAAAAGGCTACCCTGGCTACTGTATGTGAGCGAAGCCTTCATTATGAGTCCGGGGAGTTGGGTTTTGACCCGACGCTCTGGCATACAAGGCATGGGCCCCGAGGGCCAATAAGCCACTACTGACTTCAGCTTCCTTCCTGGGATAATGACAATAAGAACACCAGCCTGGCTCCATCATTCCCTGCTTGTGTTGTGCATCAAATGAGATATTTGCAGATGCATTTTGAAAATTTTTGAACCCCACATATATTTCAAGTTTAGATTATTTTTTTTTAAGATTTTATTTATCCATATGACAGAGAACATAAGTGGTGGGGAGGGGTAGAGGCAGAGGGAGAAGCAGGCTCCCCGCTGAGCAGGGAGCCCAATGCGGGGCTCATCCCAGGACCCCGGGATCATGACCTGAGCTGAAGGCAGACGCTTAACTGACTGAGCCACCCAGGCGCCCCTTGAGTTTAGATTATTGATAAAATTTCTGAAGTTAGGTGTGAACAAAGAGATTCATTTAAATCAGTTGAAAATCTCTCCAGAATATAAACGCCAGGAGTTCGTTTCTCATCTTTTTTGGAAAGGGGGAATGTGTTTGACACCAGGATAACCTACCACCACCAATATGATTCCCATCACTTCAATTTCTCGGGAGCCAGAAGCCATAGATCCTACTTACTGAATATCAGTAATCTTCTGAGGCTCTTTCTCGGCATATCGGTTATAAATTGATAGTGCTCAACCAAGAATTCTCTCTTTCTCTACTTATTTATTCACTTACTGATTGCAAATCCGCTGTGCGACAGGTACTGTTCTAGGCAGCTGGGAATCAGCGGATGAAACGAAGTCCCTTGCCCTCATGGAGCTTACATTCTGGTGTGGCGAGCAAAACAATAACAAGAAGTGTATTCTATAGGTCGTTATCAAGTGATTAGCGCTACAAGTAACAAAGTAGAGGAGGGTAAAGGGGATGTGGGTGTGGGGGAGCAGGCTTGCAGTGTATGTGGCCAGAGGGTCACACCTGAGCGGAGAGACTGGAGAGCAGGGAGGGGGAGCCACGCGCATAGCTGCGGGATCAGCATGCCAGCTTTGGGGAACAGCCAGTGCAAAGGCCTAGAGCAGAAGTGGGTCTGGTGTTTTCAAGGAATTCAGGAGGGCACGCAAGTAGCATGCCTGCGTGCCTTCCCACATCTTCCCCAAGCTCTCCCAAGCAGGGAATCGAAAGTTTGGAAACAAGAGGGAGAATGTGATTGCCAAGCCATTGCCAAATGCTTACACTAACGCCTCTTTTCCTTTGTGTGTGCTTTTCCCACAGTCACATGACACAGGGCATCCCATTCGACGACCCTCGGTTGGAGAGCTGCCAAATCCTCCCTCCAGCCCCTCGGAGGGTGGAGATGAGGAGGGACCCTGTGCTAGGGTTTGGTTTCGTGGCCGGCAGTGAAAAGCCAGTAGTCGTTCGCTCCGTAACACCAGGTAAGCATCCGGCCCCCTCCCGGTCTCCTGGGGTCACCCGCCACACCCTGCCCCAGCGACTGTCGCTTAGTCCCAGAAGTTTCATACGGCTCCGCATCAGGCCGTGGAGACTCGCTGAGTTTTTCCAACATCTGGATAGAGTCAGACCACCAGAGGGACACAAAGGGCTCTGCAAACTGGGTTTTAGCTGCCGAATGCATCATATCATTTGACTTAGGAAAACACTGATCTTTCATTTGTAACCATGGAAATGACCTACTTCTTAAAGTATGAATGTACATCAAAAGAGGCAGGCACTGCACTTTATTTCAGTAAGTTCACGATAAAACCCCTTAGTGAACAGCAGCAGAAAGGGGCACTGAAGTCACAGAAGGATTTTAGTTGTCCGAGCGCTTGGATTCTTTTTTTGAAGATGCACTCTTCTTTCCCCACTGGCCGCAGAATATAGTTGTCTACCCCGCTGACGTTGAGCTGGACCAGGTCACTGACTTTGGCCAGCGGCATATTAGCAGAGATGACACTCAGAGCCTCGACAAGTCTTTGTACAGTTGACCTTCTTTATTGGGTTTAAGTGACAAGAGAGTTTCCCTCAGGTGGCTGTTACTTTTTCAGCCTGAGCCCCCAAATAAACACAGGGTGCTACCAGCCTGCCATCTAGAGATAAATACAGCCTGCTCTGCCGTGGGAAGAGCCTAGCCTAGGTCAGCCGGTCTGTGCTCATCCGAAAGGCCCACAGGCCTGAGAAGAAGTGACCGTCAGCCTACTGAATTGGAGGGTAGTTCGTCATACAGTAATGGCTGACTGATCGACGATGGGGCAAATCCCTTAAATTCGACAGTATGAGCAGATGATTAATGTCCTCTGCCTCAGTCTTTCTCATTAGACTATACAGATGGTCGACCATCAACACGGTTGAACGTAATGCTCTAGGGTGCAATTGCCTGAAGTGCGCTGCCCTGGCCTTTCCAGAAACAAGGCTCTTTTAATGATTTCTTTCTTCATGATGTGTACTTATGAGCTTATTTTAATGGACTTGTATTGGATTTATTTTCGCACAAAAGGAACTTGCCTTCCATACTCTTCCTCCTCAGGATTTGGCAAGTCAGGAGCAGGGCTGAGAATAGTCCTGTGGTAAGGGGCACAGCCTCTGGCAGCTGACTGCCCAGGTTTGATGGCTTTGGACCTCACCTCTGCCCCCCTATTAGGCTGTGCTTATATCTTGGCCATCCCAGACAAAGAGAAGGCACCAGAGTGACGTAGTCTCTGCCCCCAGGTTTGGCGGTGAAGGAGCTGAAATGAAGCTGGTACACTGATTTGAACTGTATTAAAATTTTAAAAACTCAAAAAGATAAATAAATAAAAGAGCACCAGCTTTACCTGCTTCTCATTCCAGAAATATTTATTGTTATTATTACTAAACTCTAAAATAGCTGGGCTGCTGAGTCTGCCGGTTAAGGAGAATAAAAGGCATCCAGTGAGTAGTAAAGATTTCAAAAGTTGATTGCATTTTTCATTATTTTGACATCATATGGCCCGGGGTAAGCCCTGTGAACACAGTCAACCACCTTACAGACTCGCGCAGGGAAGAATCGGCTTCCTTTTCTCTCCCACCACTGACTCACCACACAACTTCTTCCTGTTTGCCCAGCTTTTTATTTTATTAGCTGTAGGTCCGACCTCAGTTCTCTGTGTGGGATTGTTGAGCTTGACACTACTGAGAATTGTATTCCTAAAATGAAAGAGATTTGTCGCCTGCTATGATAACAAAATAATACATATGCGTTGTAAAAAAACATACAACATAGATCGTACAGAGGAGAAAGCTAAAAAAAACACAGAATCGCCTGAGCTGCGACCACCCAGAGCGAACCATTATTAATGTGTACATAGAAGAGACAAGTCCATGCATGCGGGTGCATATGCTATGTGTCGTATGTATGAGCTATATAATGTATGATAGGTGTGTGTGCACACATCTTTTCCTGAGTGGGGTGACATTGAGCATGCCGCTTTCTGATAGAGGGACGCTATAACGTCTCTGGTTCTGAGATTCTCTTAAAGAGGAGTCCTTCCCAGAGCTGACGGGAGATCTGAGTGTTGTTGTAGATTTTCTTGTATTGCCTCATCGTTCCTTCAACCTCTTCCCTTCTTTGCCCTGGACTCTCCTTAGTCAGACAGTAACACCTAATCTTCGACGATTTTGAGAACAGGGGACAAATGTGAGACAGGTCAAAGAGTACCGTTTCCAGTCATTTTTAGGTGTGAAAATACTGATCCAATAAACGGTGTCTTTCATAAAAATGACTCTGCTGAGGTCTCAGATGGTTTCTGTGGCCTGACCAGATTTTCTGTACTAGACACCCCAGCCTTCAGAGTACGGGGCGCGAGACAATTCTCTGAAGAGTGCCTCGGCTTCGTATTTTGGAAAGAACTATGTCTTGCTTCCTTCTGAAATTCTGGGTTTAAGTTGCTTGATTAAACAAGAATATTTCCATTTGGTCAAAAAGCATGGGTCAGATGTAAAAGTATGGCCTATTAATCTGCAAGTGGTTTTCCCAAGAAAGTAGTTAACATCCATCAGCCAATTCGTGCAAACGTTTTTCAGTATTTGATCAGCATCTGATTTCTAACCATTTGTTGGACTGAATTTGAGTGAGTGTTTGCAGATAATCCAATGGTTATATAAACTCTCTGAAGTGATTTTCAGAATTTCTTATGTGTGCAAACACTGTATCTCAGTTCCCACATCTTGAAATGAATATTTTTTTATCACTGATATGAAGAAATATTAAGGTTTTCCCTACTTTTTTACTACCCAGAAAGAAGATTCCTTTATGCTCCAGCTTCAGTGACACACATGCCAAGTGTCTGGGTGGGAGGGTGGGTGGGTGGGAAGCATCTGAATTACTTCGAGATCTCATCCTGGCTGTGAAGTGTTCATTTCAATTACTAAATAAAGTAATCGCAATAATATTTGAAAGATCATGTTTCAGCTGCACCTATGACCCAGTGACAGACCTGGAAATAAAATGAAAATTATCGTACCCTAATCAGTATTTGGGAGGTAATTACATTAGACATGGAGATGGTTGAAATATTTACTTACAGGTTTAATTTAATGCCGATGTATGCTTCATGCAGTTGTGGCTTTAAGTTTATGTGTTGGGAGACCTGGCAGTGACCGGTTTTTAAATTATAGGAGCAAGTTCAAAAGAGATGCCGGTCACCCTGAACTTGGCAGAGTCCACAGACCTATGCTGCGACCCGGTTCTACCCTTTAATTCAATTCTTGGACCTGTGTGAGCCTGGGGGATCTCATTATATGGAAGGGGTTTTAAGGGTCAGTGGGATTCTAGGCAAGGCAGCTAGCCCCTTGCCTGGTACATAATAAATGCTCAACAAATATTAGCTCCTTACCTCCTTGCAAAAACCAATGGAAAAGACTATGGTGGACTGAGACAAACACAAGAGTCCTCTGTCATCTCGTGTGAGCACGGGCACACACACCCAGGCTTGGTCCCTGCCACAGTCCCAGCCACAGAAATGACCAAACAGCCTCATCCCCCAGCTGATATGACTGTCTGTTGCTTCCTGAACAATCCCAGCTTTCGCTCTCCTTCCTTGCCCCCACCTTTTAGACAAGAATGAGGAAGATGCCCCCACATCTTGACCCCTCCCCGGAAGCACATAACATAGGCCCCATCGTGTCAGTCCTTCCTCTGATGTGCTTGCTGCCTCACGGTTCCCCATAGTATGTGGCCTCCCTAGTTATGCCAAGTAAATGCAACTTTGTTCAAATACAGGTGTGCCCAGGTGATGGCAGCTTTGGCTGCAGGCCGTCTACACAGCTGGTTGGCCATCCCTTTGGGGCAATACCCTTCTTTTGGGGGCTTCCATACTCAAAGTATATTCAGTTGACCAGCAGCGTACGGAGCCCCTGGGAGCTGGTGAGAAGTGCGTTACCTCACCCGTTGCTCCTCCAAATCTACTGAATCGGTCTACAGGGTAACAAGGCCCCCAGGGTTGCGTGTGTCCATTAAAGTGTGAGCTCTCCTAGGCTGCTGTGTCTCAAGCCTGCCGGGGAAGTTCTAGAGAAATGCCGATGCCTGATTCCCACCTCCAAAGATTCTGATTTAATTGGCCAGGGTGTAGCCTGGGCCTCTGGAGTTTATCCAGAGCTCCCCAGTTCGTTCTTTCTCTCTCTCTCTCTCTCTTTTTTTTTTTATTAAGCTCTACTTTCAACATGGGGCTTGAACTCATGACCCCAAGATCAAGATTCCTGTGCTCTACCGACCAAACCGGCCAGGCACCCCTCCCCAAGTCTTTCTAATGTGCCAGCAAGGTGGGGGTTTTGGCAGACAGCGCCAGGTGCTTACAATGAATGGTGATGGGGCGAGGAGGACACGGATGGATTGGCCATGGTCTTCTCACCTGCGCTTCGCTCTCCTTTGTCTCCAGGTGGCCCCTCCGAAGGCAAGCTGATCCCGGGAGATCAGATCGTAATGATTAACGATGAGCCAGTCAGCGCTGCGCCAAGGGAGCGGGTCATCGACCTGGTCAGGTGCGTGACTCACTCCCCTGGGCCCCATTCTGCTGCGAGGGCTGATACACAGGTTGCAGACCTCGTCCCATGAAGGAAGGGCTTCCTGTGAGCCAGTGTAGGGCAGTAACACGAGCCCACGCATTCACCTCGACGGTGCCGGCAACACCGACCTCTGACGTAAAAACGCGTGCCCCCTAAGCACGAAACACCCAGTCGCCCATTCTGTGTTAACAGCCAAGGTGCATATGCTTCGGCTGGAACGCTCTTTGGCTCCTACTTCCATTGCTATATCCAAAGGTTGCATTGTTTTCCCCTTCCAGAATTACTGACACATTGATATTGCCTAATCGAGGAGATCAAAATGCAATACCTGAATTCTGTACAAGCGATGAGTAATTTTATATAATCCCATGGATATGCAAACAGAGAGTTCACTGATTTTTCATGCTTGACTGAGTGATTCATTACTGACTTGTGAAAGCATCAACCAAAGCAAAAGGATAATTAGGTCAAAGCTATGACAGTTTAAAAATGTGCTTTTGGTTTATTGGCTTAGCTTGATCGTAGATGTAAATAATTTGTTGTGTGAGATTCTTAGTGGAGCACCAGAAAATCTGTTTTATGTGATGTTAAAGTATTATTCAGGAGATTGTTGAAGCTCACTGGAGTTCCTCTCCCACAGTGTACTTAGGGCAAAAAGGGGTCGTTAGAAGTTGGAAATGAAGCTGTGTCTATTGTATGAGCAGATCCACTTGTGCTCCGGGGATGTTAAGGGATAATGAGTGTGTGACACTTGTCTTTTATAAAGTGATTTTTTTTTTTTTCAAGCAAGACTGAAGCAGAAGCTAAAGCTATCAGAACATTTTAAACTGAGAAGGGGATCTTCTAACATTTATGTTCTTTCATTACAAAAAGTACATCTGCACTTTGAAAAGGCATTAAGTGGAGCGTTTCAGGGGTTTTCCAGAGAAAGTTTCTTTCCCAAGCTTTGTTCAGCTTCTGCTTCACAAAGAAACACTGGAGGGTCCTGCTTCCTTGGAAGGACTGGGAGAGGGGTAAGAAGACAGAGAAATAGAAATAGAGGAGGCTCACTTTTAGGGTGAGCAACATTTCCAGTTTGAGCCCAGCAAGGCCCACATCCTGGGAAACCTCTCAGTTCCAGAAGGGTTGGCCACTTTTCAGTGTAGGCCCAATAGCATGGAGCCTTTGCAAATGGCTGGCCAAGTCCCCATGGGGCGTCCACATCTCCCAAGGGTTCTTCCTCGTGAGCGGGCACTGAGGTTCGTGTCAGACTCACCCTGCATCAGGAGTGAGACCTGGTGACACCTCCCATTTTCCTGGGGGCCAGGAATGCAAGAATCAGGGGTGACTCTGTATTGTCAAGCCCCGGGGAGGGAGCTGCAACGTTACCATTTCGAGCCACTTCTCTCTTGAGATGCTTGTGGTTGTCAGCAGGGACGGACGTCATCCAGGCAGGCTCTAAGCCTTATGTAGGCCTGCGTCCTGGAGTGCCTTGTTCAGGCCTGATGGCAGGCCACACGCTTCTTTTTTTCTCCCCTGGGCACACCCCCTCTGCAATCAGTTCTGTCGATCTGTGTCCCCGGAAGATGGTAGAAGAACGAAGATATCTGTGTTTGGGTGTGCTGGGTCTGAAAGTGCCATCATTTCCCAGCAACCCTACTGGGGCATCTTGAGAGAGCTTTTCCAGAAAATCTTTTCCTTCTGCATTTAATGCATTTGGAAGAAAATGACCTCACCTTGAACAAAGTCTCTGGAGAACATTCTGTGTAACAGGGTGCAGCAAAGATGAGTTGACTAAATGAGCGACAGCTCGCAGTCCACATCCAGCCTTCCGCCTGCTTCTGCACAGCCCATGAGCTAAGAATGGTCTGTGCCATTTTTAAATGGCTGGGGGAAAAAATAAAAGAAGAATATTTTGTGACACATGCAATCCATGTGAAATTCAGGGTCCAGAGTCCATAAATACCGTGCCAGTGGTCACACGCAGCCATTTCTGTGTCGTCTCAGAGTGTTTTCTCCCTCCAGTAGCAGAGCTGACTACTTGTGACTGACACCCATCTGGCCCTTGAGAGGAGAAGTTTGTCAACCCCTCTTGTAGGAGTAATGGCATTTTAGTTGGTGATTGCTGCAACATGCCCGCATTCTTGATCAAGAGGTTGTGGCATTTGACATGGAAAGCGTGTGTGCTTTTTAAACATCATGAAATCCTTCGGGTGCATAAAACTCCCGTTCACCTGTGGAGGCCAACCCCCGGGGTCAGAGGTCGCAGGGCAATAGGAGAGAGCCGAGGTCATCTTGCCAAACCACCTGCAGTTAGAGCCCCCTCTTGGCCAGCGGTGGCTGCTCCCCGACTGGCCCTGGCTGGCGACTCCCTTGGTATCATCAGTCCCTACAAGCCAGCTGTCCCATAAATTCTCTGGAGGCAGGAAAGGAGGGCATTCTGAGGAGCCACCCCACTGCCCAGTGCCATGCACAGGGGCCTGGCACCAGCAAGACCAGCTACCCTTCAGGTCGTGTGCTTGACCCCATCACAGAGGACAGGAAGTCACCTCTCCCTGGATCTCGGCCCTTCTGACAATGTTGAAGTTCCCTCTTTCGGCTCCTTATGTGGACTGGAGGAGGAAAGAGGGGGAGGAGGTGCTGGCTGGCAGTAGCAGATCACATTGTGCCTCTTCCCGGAAAGTTCTGGGGGGTCCCACTTGTTTGCAGCTCACTTTAGAATGTGGCCTGAGTCTCTTCGCTGCTGTCTCTGATATGTGACAAGGACACAGTTTAAATCCGGAATGTAGCTGGGTGGGGTGGAATTGGCTGACCTGGATCCTGAGTCCCATGAGAAAAGAGACCTTGTCTGTGTTGTCCCCTTCCGTGTCCCCATGACCTGCTCCAAAGCCGGGTGCATAGGAAGTGCTCGGTGACAATGTGTTGAGTGAGTGGGTGGACTCTGAGGAGCACTCTGTGAAACCTACCGATTTGCGTGGTTTCCCCCAGCCCCTCCTTCAGCTCAACGTTCTGCAAGTGTGAGTGTCAGCTAAGGGGTCCACCTCTCAGGAAACCCTTGTTTATCAGGCAGCCACTGTGTATACGGGACACAGAGCAAAGGCACCAGACACAGGGAGGGATGAGACAGCGCCCAGCCCTCAGGGAGCCGACAGTCCTCGCCACCATGACTAGTGATGCCTCTTCAAGTTGAACCTCCTCGAGACAGACAAGACCCCACATCGAACCCTTGGGGGAATTTTGTCAGATTCGAAGGGATGTTGCTAGTGAGAAAAGCACATTGGCCCTGGATGCCACTGAGATGGTGAACATGCCCCACAATCCTCAAGGCTGCTCCCTTTAATCTCCGTGCAATCCATTTATCTGTATAAAAGTAACAAGGTGCTTTCTTTTTTTATTTATTTTTTATTTTTATCTTTTTTTTAAGATTTTATTTATTTATTTGAGAGAGAGAGAATGAGAGAGAGCACAGGAGAGAGGGGAGGGTCAGAGGGAGAAGCAGACTCCCTGCCGAGCAGGAAGCCCGATGCGGGACTCGATCCCGGGACTCCAGGATCATGACCTGAGCCGAAGGCAGTTGCCTAACCAACTGAGCCACCCAGGCGCCCGGTGCTTTCTTTTTTTAACCAAAGAAAGCCTCATCCAGTAACACGGTGCAGTTCGCAGAGATGAAATGCAGTCAGTCGTGGAGTTCCTATTGTGGCTGGTACCTTCCAACTCACTACACCGGAATTTGGAAATAATGCATTTCTCACTAATGAAGAAGTTCAAGTATTAGAAAATCTTCCCGTGCCTTCCCATCAGCTTAGTCATCTGTCTGCCATATGTGTACTAACCTAAAAATGTAGCTCGCGTAACATCATCTCTGGGCTTCTCAGCCGATATGTGTTTTAATGTCTGTATCTTACACAAGATAAATTCCCTTTCTGTTTAATAAAATATCCCATTTTCTTTGCTACTAAGGAATTTGGGAAAACACTCATCATTTTAATAACCTTGTAAAATTCACTCTTTAAAAATTGGCATCCATTCACTCGCCTAAATGGTTTAGTCTTGTTTTGTTCTTTTTTCTCCCACCATGGCATTTGCTTGCAGATCTTTTTTTTTTTTTTCTTTCCAGATACATTTGTGTTTCTCTTTGTGGGTTATTTTTCTTATCATTTGGTTGCTCTGTGATAGAAAATTATTTATTTTTCTAGAGAAAATGAAGGAGTTTCTTGGAGACCAATTTACTACTATAGTAACCACATTTGGGTTTTTTCATGTATCCTCAGAAAGAGCTATAATTGCTGCACTGAAATTAGATGCGATCTGTTCATTTCACAGTTTTCTAAGTTCTTAACTCTCTCATACTTTATAGTGGCTGAGGAGCAAAATCTCTGCAGAATTCGTGCCCTTTGCAAATTACCGTATCTTTCTTCTTTAGAAGTACCCGCGGATAATTTCCCTTGGCTTTTCATAATTAGACAAATTAACTTGAAACAGTTTCCAAAATTTTATTTTTGAAAACTATGGAGTATAATTGCTCATAGACATCATGAATCATGCCCCATCCCTCAAGGCTAGCCAACCCACTTGAATTCGTTTGACTTCAACAAACAATTATTGAGCATTAACTAGGTAGCAGATGACGGGTAGGGTACTGGCCATGCATAAATACCAAAGACATGATTCTTGCACTTAGGGAGGAGACTTCCAGCTAATTGCACTGTATTTATGAGTGTTGCAAGGCTGCAGCGGAGGGTAGTGTTTGGGAGGAATGTTTGATGAGGATGGATGGGGATGTGCAGGAATGTAATGAAGTGGCAATGGGTAGCTGTGGACCCTGAGTGGAAGGGCAGGTTCATGGCTGGAGAGAGGGTTGTCAAATACATCTTTCCTTCGTCCCCGGAAACCCCAGCCCCTCCTGATGGACACTTACTTTCCAACCTGCTGATAGAGAAATATCCATTGCCCGTATGGCCGTCCTAAACCACGACGTCGAAATTTGGTCTTGCCCTCCCGCAGTCACCCCTTTAAGGCAGCAGCAAAACTCCTGGCTTGGGTTAGACTGGAGGCATATTTCTTTTGGGATTCAAGATCCACCTGAGAATTGGAGGAAGAGCGTGGACCTACACCTCCACCCAGAAGAATCCACAGGCACACACAGTTTTGCATATAGCGTCAGAATGTTTCTCGACCCCCCTGGATGCCAATCCCGGTTTTTCATCCCTTAGTATTAAGGCCAGATAACACTTATACAGCACTTACTATACCCTGTCCCGTGTACATTTAGTATATTAACTCATTCAGTCCTCACAATGATTCGTGGGTACAGTGGTGACCTCTAATTTACAGGTGGGGAACCTGAAGTGCAGAAAGGTTAAGGAATGTGCCCAAGATCCCCGAGCTAGTAAGTGGCATGGTGAGACCCATTCTGCCTCCTTAGTGACCGCTCTTAACCTGCTCATCATGTGTATTTCTTACAACAGCCCTATGAGCAAGTATTGTTTATTGTACCCCCATTACAGAATGGAAAAGGGGGCTTAAAGAAGTTAAAGCAGTTGCTCAGGGCAAGTAGGGAGGCACGCAGTGGGGGTGGAATAAGCCAGTAGGAATTACCGGGGCCTGTTGGTTCAAAGGGGACCAAGCCTAGTTATCAAGTCTTCACTTGGTGGGCTCATCAAACAACGGAGCTGGATTTGGCCTCTAGATCGTGGGTCTGAGCACCTCCATTTTTGAATTATATGCACAGAGCCTGTCTCCTATCCCAGGTTTGCCAAGCATTTGCTTTGATTTTAGCAGGAAGTGCCCAGGAGTACCTGCTTGTTGCCGTCGGTGGGAGCTAGGCAAGAGCAAGAGAAACCATTTAGAAGGGACCCATCTAAAAATTAGATCTCAGCCCCTCTGTCTTTTTATCAGTCTCTCCTCACCCGAATTATAATGGAAAGTCAAATCAGATCATGTTCCAGGGGCACTGTGTCTGCAAAAGAATCTATTAGGAGGGTCACCTTCCCATCTAATTTCAGCTGGGTTTAGATGCATCACAATGCTGCTTAGTAAAATAACAAAGCAGAGAACATCCACCGAGCATCAGGCATATAAAATATGCATGATGATGTATGATATGATAAGGCCTTATTAGAGTTAAGACCGGCAAGCAATTTCAGTGAAAACAGAAAAGAACAGCCCCTTGGTATGCTGACACGACACACTGTAGACTCACCTAATACACACTTGCAGTGTACACGTTTTCTGACATTTGCAAATTACAGAGCCTGGGGAGAGAGAGGTCAGCGATTCTAGAAAATGGAATGTGTGGGAAAACCTTCTAATAAGGACAAAGTAGAAAAAGTGATTTGAGTCTATAGTTCATAAAGGTTACAATGAAAATTAATAAGAAAAATGGTTTCATCCAGATTATTACAACTTCCCTTACATTTTGTTGACGAGCATCTCCTAGTCTCTCACTAGATCTCTCCTAAATTACTGTACATTCTTTTATGCAACTCATGTCTGGCAAATGGATGTCGAAGATTGAAGAATAGGGAAAAAATTTTCAACTAGGGCCTATTTTCAGTGATCTCATATGGTTGACAAGACTGAATGTCTTAGCATCTTTTCTACATGAAGAAAAAAGGGTAGAAGATGATTATTGGCCCTGTGCCATGTTCTGTTGATCCTTTAGAAATACAAATTGATAAGTTATTCCACACACTTTCTAGAAGTAGCTGAAAAGACAAAAACAAACAAACAAAAAACACATCCCAGTGAGCCTGCAGTCAGAACATACCCAGGACCAAATAGAAGCCTCATTTCCTAGAGATTTTGGTAGGTTTCAGGAGCTCAGCACCCAAACCTATCTATGCAGCCAACACAGTGGATGGGCAAGAATCTCAGGCCACATGCTCGGATGTGCAAGAAGCATATCTCTTTTTTTTTCTTTTTTAAGTAAGCTCTGTGCCCAACAAAGGGCTTGAACTCACAACCCCGAGATCAGGAGTCACATGCTCTCCTGACTGAGCCAGAAGTGTACCGTTATTTATCTATTATGTATAATAATCCACATTATTCCCAGTCCCTATCCTAGTGTTTGGTCAGTCCGTCCCATTTTCCACAGTGCCGCATCTCCATCAGGAGGGTTGCTTGAACAGGAGGAGGCACTGGGAGAGGTGAAGCGGATCCGCTCTGCCCTCATCTTCCATCTTACTAGAATTTGCCGAGATACCTTTGTGCCCGTCTGGTCTGCCTGCGGTCATTCACCTTGTCAGGGAGCTACTATGGCATCCCTTGTTCACCGCTATCAGCACTTCCTCAGCCACTTGTCTGCCATCTTGGGTGCACTTGCCCCTCCTCTCTAGGGCTCATTTCCTCCAGGATCTTGTCACATTACAAAAGAAGGCACAGGTCATTATACTCTTTCATTCCACCAGACTATTTGGGGGTTCCCAATGGAATCTTCCTGGAGGATAAGCTTCTGAAAAGAGGGGGAGGATGCCTGCTCTTTCACAGGCACCCCCAATTTGGTGCTCTTCTGCGTGCCTTAAGATTCACTCTGTCTCCCCATCCTCTGACCGGTCCCCATGCCGGAGAGGAGTAAGCTTTTCTCTGCTTTGTTGAATGTCCTTCCTAGCCTTATTTTTTACCCTCAGTTCCTAGAACCTAGATATTTTATCACTTCTGTCATGACCGTGTCCGGGGGGTGGGGGATGATTGGTGTGTGGTCTGACTGACCAAACAAGCAGAGGAATAGAGCGGATCAGGCAGAGCCAAGAAATGAGCAGGGAGGGCATGGAGGTGAGAGGGGGACATTGGTGAATATTTCAGTAATACTATCGTGCTACCTGATGAAAAGACATGTGGCATAGAAATGAGAAAAAAGTGAATGCAAATGCTACATCCGAAATGGATTTGCTGTGCCTGGGTGTGGACTTCATTTACATAATCCTGTTTCTTGAGCCATAAAATGGAGATCTAGTTTATACAGTTGTAAGACTTAGATAAACCAGAATGAGATCATGTATGTGAGAGCACTTGGTGACTTGTAATCAGGCAGGTCATTGTGTCAGATGTTGTCATTAATGCTCATGAAATTGCAGAGCAGGGGATTGGAGAACAATCTAGATACTCAGTCAAAACCAAAGAGAGGAACCTGAGCAGAAATTGAGTCTTTTTTTTTTTTTTTTTTTAGAAATTTAGTCTTTTAGAAGATGAAGATAACTTAACTTGAGGAATGATGCAAAAGCCCAGAAAGCCCCCAGGGTTTGTTGGCAAAGGTAGCCTCTAGGGCACTAGAACCCAGCAGTGATGATCAGTGAACTTGACTCAGATCCACACAGGTGTGCAGCAGGGTGATGAGGTGGTGGCTGGAACAAGAGGGATTTCAGTGTCGTGTCATAAGGGGGAAGGGGGTGGGGGCAGATCTGGGGGGCTCTTGGCATGTGCCCTGCTGCGGTTAATACTAGGTTAGGAATGACCTAAATCAGGGGTCGGCAAGCGTTTTCTGCAAAGGACCAGGTTGTACATATTTTAGGCTTTGAGGGCCATATGGTCTCTGTCACAACAGCCATAAATAATATGTAAACAAATGAGTGTGGCTGTGTTCCACTAAAACTTTGTTTACAGAAACAGAGAAGGACAGATTTAGCCCCCAGGCTGTTGTCTGCTGGCCCCTGACTTAAACCAATGAAACTTCAAGACCTGTTTTGAAGATAAGGGGACCTGAGAGGCAGAGCAGTGAAGCAGAGGGTGCTGGGGGCTTTTTTTGCTAGCAAAAATAATAAAAATAAAGCCAATATGATGAACTCTGTGGCCACCTAAAATCCTTTTTGGAAAGTGGAGTGATGGCGAAAAAAATAAGGAAACAAGCAAACAGATAAACATCACAGATTTCTGTATTGCCTTCCCTTATCCTCCCCAGTCAGCCCCCAAACTTAAATACTCCCGGATCTTGATCCACTGAAATGTACAGAGATCTTTATTATAATCTATACCACACCAGGTTATCCGTATTTGTGAACTTGTCAGTCTCTGTCACGAGTCTGTGTTTCTTAGTGACGAGGACCCGAATTAGGACACTAGTAATGAGTGCTCCTGATTGGTGGACAGTTCCCCTTCCGGTGGGGAGAGTAGGGGGGGTGGGGTGGGGGGAATCCGGGGGCCCAACCCAGACCCTACCTGTTCTGCGACTCTGCTGTCTTCAGCACGCAGCCCGGCTTTGTCCTTGTCATACAGCAGAGAGGTAAGAGTTGGCTGGGCCAGGCCTGGAAGGAGGTGGGTGGGGGTATACAGCACTTCCACTCCTCTCCCTTTGGTAGGAAGTCAGCCACATGGATGAATCTCCCTGCGCTGGAAGCTTCGTGCAGTCCAGCTTTGTGCCCAGTCCGTGGAGGGAGTGGGTCTGCGGAGCACACAGTCACTTTGGGCACAGATCCTCTTTTATTCATTAGGCTAGCCTTCGTGCCTGGTGCAGTGCCCAACACAAAACTGAATAGAAATACATGTTTTCACGAGTACCCCTGCCAGGGAATTTAATATGGACCTGCCTTTTACATGATTACGTGCAATTCGTCTCATTATTCCTTTAATCAAATCTAAGCAAGTTCATAACCTTTTCAGCCATCGTGTCAGCAGCAGGTCCATGGTTTGTCTCGTGCCTTTGCATATGTGTTGATTTTAGTCTTGACACCCATGTTCCAAACATCCGCATCCTTCACCAGCTCGGCTCACTGTCCTATCTCTGTCTGCCTCACTTTTCCTGACTTCATCGGTCTCAGCCTCTTCACATCACATTGCCCTCTGCTCATAGATTTGAAATGGGGGTATTTAGTAAGTGGTTCAAGTTACCATTCTGGAATTAAACTGCCCCTTGGCCTCACCGCGCTGTCAGATCCCATACCCAGCATAACCAGAGTTATATTTATGCCCATAATTACAATGACCTCTAGTGTACATTAAACTTCTCTTTTCTCTAAGAAAACGCAGCGTGGGCTTTTTTATGGTCCTATTCATGCATGGTATGCATTGCTTACATGTGAACTGGCAGATAAACATCCTCCCTTCCTGACTGAATAGGCATCGGTGCTATGTAATCTCCCCGTGCCCCCTGGTCATGAAGATGCCGAACACAGGAGCATGAGATCGACCTGCGTGTGGGAGAGAGAAGATCAGGGTTCTTCCCCAGGCATCTCCCAACTAGCTCTGTCAAGTTGGGCATGTCACAGCCCCAAAATTTGTGATGGAGGATCATAGGCATTTTGTATGCGGCCATGCTTCATTGTCCAGGTCTGTCCTTGAATGGAAGGACATTTGACATCTGGCGCCTCATCCACTACCCCCCGGTGGTGCTCCCCAATAATCGGGGACATTCTCACCCCATTGAGGGCCACTGGATATGATACTTATGAAATCTTGCCATCTTAAGCATGCTATGATCAGGAGTAGACACCTCTCCCCTTTTTCTCAAGAGGGTATCATTTCAAATTCCTGCAGATGAATGGTTCCCCAGTGAGTGGGAATGTCCAAAGATGGGAAAATATCCATGAAATGATTGAGAAGAGAAGAGGGGAGGTAATGAGGCAAGTCCTGTCCCTGTTCCCAGGCAACCAGAGCATGGAGCAGGGAGGCAGCAATCATCAAAAGCCACCCTCTCCCTGCTGGGAGTCCAGATGGTTGTGGTAGCAGAGACCCCATGTTCATAAACTAAACGGTAAGACCGTGAATTTTCATTATAAATAGGATCTATAAAAAATGTATTGGCTTGTAAATCTCAGGCAGAAAAGGATTCTTTGCACAACTAAGATGCAAGGAGAGATTTTGTACTCCTTTGCCTCTCTGTTGCTAGCTTGTTTCTTCAAGCAAACCAAAGCCGCTGAAAGAGGCACTCGAACCACAATTTTTCAAACAAGGAAACGTGGAACCACCACCATTTCTTAAGCCCACCTCTGGGCCCCACACACCAAATCCTAACACTTCTCTGTGACTGGGAGTCATTAGACTCATTTCTAGTTAAGAAGACAGGGTTCAGGTCATGCTGAGTGTCTGCTGGGCTCTGTGCTGTGCTAACGGAGTTCTGTGATTTGCTCAAGGTCAGTTGAGCAATACTTGATGAAGCCAGGAAGTCAGTCCCATGTCCGTCTACGGTATGTACCGTCCATTACTCCATGCTGTCCCTTGGTGTCTGAGGGACCCTTGAACACCGAGCAGACCCATCTCTGGTGGCTGTGTGGATTAGCACCAGAGCACCCTTCCTGAGCGGTGAGAGCTGAGTAACGTCCCCAGGACCCTCGAGTGACCTGGGCAAGAAGGGAACTCTCCCCAGACACAACTGAGAATATGCTTCCCACCAGGCCACTGGGCGGGAGTTCAGAGTAGAAATACATTAAGTAGAAATATATTTTTTTAAAGGATGTTTTTGACAGCTAGTGTTCTGGAGTTAAAATTCTCACTACCTAGTCTTTTTCTTATGTTGGACAAAATGCACACACAGGGAAAAGGAAGATTTTCTTGAGGGCCGTTTGTCCACTCTGAAATGCTTTTTGATTCCACATGCAAGCATATGAGCTTGTGTCTATCAAATCAGCAATTGGGGCTCCTGGGAGGCTCAGTTGGTTGAGCATTCGACTTTTGGTTTCGGCTCAGATCATGATCTCCGGGTTGTAGGATCAAGCCCCACATTGGCTCTGCCCTCAGCAGAGAGTCTGCTTGAGATCCTCTCCTTCTCCCTCTCCCTCTGCCCCTCGCCCACGCTCGTGTGCGTGTTCTGTCTCTGTCAAATCAATTAAACAAAAAATCTTTCAAATCAGCTTTTATTTCAACATTTTGGCTTATCAATATTCTGTATATTATAAATCAGTCTTTATTAATAGTACCAAATTATACGGCACCACATAGTAGACATTAAAAAGCAGTTAATAAGCCATTTGATTACAACCTAAAAGATGAAATATAAACTCATTTACTCCGTAAGTTACATATGTTTAGACAGAAAAGTACCCAAAAAATTGTGGATCTTGGCGTTTAGATGGAAGCATGTATAATATATTATTATTCTAAACAAGATTTCATTTCTATTTCAACATCTTTGCTTTCTTGTATTCCCCATTTAAACAACCAAGGCAAAATTTGTTACTGATTCTACATCAAATAATAAAGGACCCAGAAAACAGAAGATTTGTTACTTCCCCCCCCATATGAGAACTTATCACTATTAGACATCCTTCTTTTCCTTGTAGCTCCTTGCTGCTATCTATTTATATATTTATGCACAAAATAGTCTACATCTCTGTGTCTAATAAATGGGATTACTCTGTGGGCTGAGCATTCTTGGGTTCTTACAAGAAGCATGTCAGAGCTGAATTTTCATCACACGCTCTGAAACTCTGCCCCAGGGTGTTTTCATTTATATTTAATGTTAAATCAAGGATATTAGAGGTGGAACAGACTGTTCTTCATTGAACCTAATCAACAGTATCAGCTCACTTTGAATTCTGGAAATAACAGGGAATGTTCTTTCTCATAGAGCACTTCAGGATATCTGGGTGACTAGGAGCTTGGTAATTTCAAAACTGAATAACCAAACACAATAACAAAAGAAACCTCTCTTGGGATTTATAATAAAACCTACGAAGTCTGGGGAAAGTTTCTAGAAGTGTGACAATTTCTTAAAAACTCACATTTCTCGCCCTTTAATTTCCTGCATATAGTATGTGTCTTAAACACAGTGAGGTACCGGTTTCCATTATTTTACGAAGTAATACAATATGTGGGAGGCCCTTAAGGGTGGCCTTCCTTTGTAATTTGTTTTCTTTTCTCCATCAAGTCCCTTTCCTTGGTCTCTCAAATATACAGTAGGTCTTAAAAGTAGCATAGCTGTGATGAGTAAGAGTTGTTCCAGGCAGAAGTGGAACATAATTCAAACTGGCTTAAGCAAAAAAGTGGATCCTAGTGGCTGATGGAACTCCAAATGGATCTAGGGTGGAGCTGGTCAGGCCCAAGGGGAGTCGGGTGTTGAAACCCGACGGTGACAGGAGTCCTTTGCCCTCCATCTTTGGCCTCGGCCCACTTTCCTGTGTTTGCTTCTTTAGGAGAGCTCTCTCCAAGGAGTAGTGAGGCCAAACCAGACCTCTAGGCTTGCATGTCACCAGCTTAACAATTCAAGGGGGTGAAGGCCCACCATTTCCCACAAAAATCTAAACCAGCTTCCCAGAGAGGGCATTTACTGGCCCTGTACGGTGACTGTCTACCCCTAAATAAATCACTGGCCCTTGGGGAGCAGACTATGCCCTGGGGGCTGGGGGAGGGGGCAGGTCTGGGTCATGTGATGAAGATGGGGTCAGCCCTACCTGGATTTTTAGGGTCTAAGAGTTGGAGAGGTTGGCTCTGCAAAGGACATCTGGTGGCCATTACTGGAAGAGTGGACTGAATCCTGGTCAAGCTAAGGAAACCACTACCATTATTACTGGTCCCTTATGGCTGCAGGTTGTTTTGGAAACGTTTTATTATGGAAAATCTTGAAAGGGATCATAAGTGTTGAGAAAAGTGTAGTCAACCCATATTCCCATCACCCAGCTTCAACCGTCCCCACTTGTGGCCAGTCAGCCATCCATACCCCAAGACACCCCTCTACTCTTTCATGTTATTGAAGCAAACCCCACGTATCATATCATTTCATCTGTAATAATTCAGTATGTACCTCTAAGAGATCTGCATTCTTTATAAAAATTAAAAACCCAATATAGCATTATCATACCTTATAGTATACAATGTAATCAAATATTCACAGTATTCACATCTCTTCCATGGTCTCAGAAAATGATTTCTTGTTACAGTGTATTTGAATCAAGATCCATATAAAGTCCATATAATATGATCTGTTCAGATGTCTTTTAAGACTCTTTTATTTTTATTTCTTTTTGAAGATTTTATTTATTTATTTATTTATTTATTTATTTATTTATTTATTTATTTGAGAGAGCGCACCAGCACAGGAGCAGGGGGAGGGTCAGAGGGAGAAGCCGACTCCCTGCTGAGCAGGGAGCCCAATGTGGGACTCGATCCCAGGACCCTGGGATCATGACCTGAGCTGAAGGCAGACGGTTAACTGACTGAGCCACCCAGGCGCCCCATGACTCTTCTAAACTATACTTTCTCCTTCCATTTCTTTTTTTAATTATCTTCCAAAACAATTTACTTATATTTATAAAAAAAAAAAAAACAAGTTATTTGTCCTGTAGAGAATCCTAGAGCCCGAAATTGCCAACTGTATCCCTGGGTGTCATGTCCCACGATCCTCTGTCTTCCTGTATTTTCTATGAGTCTGATTTGTTTCCTTATGGAGGATGCTTTTAATCTCCAGGGGTGGATGATAGTTGGTTGTGTTTCTTTGTATCATGTAAGCAACTACTGATAATCTTGGCCAGATTCTCATTTCATTAGTGATTGCAGTGAAGTGATACTCTAATTCTATTATTTCTTGTTCAGTTATTAGCTGAATAAATTTATTTATTTATTTATTTATTTACTTACTTACTTACTTATGAGTGTGCTCCACAGCCAGCATGGAAACCATTAGCTGAGAAAATAAATTTGGTTACCCTGAGGAACAATTCATATGGAAGGCAGGGTAAATATTTGATTCTGTCCCTTCATTTACCACTTTTCAAAACCAGTTTTCACAATGAGTTGTTTCACCAGCTTTTCTCCCCAAAACAGTCTTTTTTTTTTTAATGTTATTATGAACTCATGGATTTAGGTATGTTTGATTATTTAAATCCATTGATATTCTTATTCTTGTCAAAGCTCAACTCGTCTCATCTTTGGTAAATGGGAGCCTGTTGCCAGTGGGCTATTGAGTCCTCATGACATGACCCTAAGGGTCTGTGTTAGTGTCTCGACTTTCTGATAAGACAAGATACTCAAGGTTTGGCTTGTGTTTGTTGCTCCAGATCTGGAATCAGTCATTGCTCCAAGGAGCCATGATTCCTTCTAGTGGGAAATGGTGTTTGGTAATCTGAACATCAGTGTGATCGTTGAGATGGATAGAACTATGATATTTGTGTACATTTTTTAAAGATGAAATGTATCATGAGCTGATATCGATATGTCTGATTCAAGTTCAGGACAAAATGTTTTGACATGACCCTGTCTATCTTTCATCTTTATCTCCTTTTTCTCAAACTAAATCCCTGTTCTTGGCGACCCTATCATGACTTCTCAGCTTGATCCCACACAACCCATATTCCCGCCTCAGAATAACAACACTACCACAAATAACCTGATTACCCAATGCATTTTAAGACCATTTTGTTGCAGTTCTATTTGTCTTCCTGACATATCTCACAAGGATGTTCAAAATACTGTTTTAAAATCACTTGGGACAGTTCCTCTCTTTGTCACACTGCCTCTAACTGGATTCACAGGTGCAATTACTTCATCTTACTTACAATTGCTAGGATGGCTCCTTGATTTAATTTTGTTTTAAAATTATGCGTAGCTGTAGCCATTCCTCCAACAAGATACTTGGGTTCTTTATTTCATTTTAAAAGCAATATTTAGGGATTTTATTTAACTGTGTTTTATAATTATGTCTATTTACATGATTCCCAAGTCAAATCTACAAAATGTATGTTCAAGGAAGTATAAATTCTGTCCCTGTGCTCCCCTCCCTATATCGTCCCAGATATGTAACACTTATTTTTTATTTTATATTGTGGTTCTTTCTTCCATTATTTAATATGAGCACATACTCCAATTTGTCTCCATTCTTAGAAAGAGTGGTAAATGAGACATACTTTTTTCACTTGACTGTGTGTCCTACTGATCGGTACATCGTATCATTGTGTTTCTTACACACACGCGTGTGTGTTTGTGGGTGACTCATCGTAATTAGGAAGATAGATGTTTTTGGTCAGGTGGTTGTCATTAGACTGATGTCTTTATATAATGGCCTGGTCTCCCCACACACACACCTACCCACCATTTTTTATTTCAGGCTATTATCTATTGGTTTCCTACTCCGAGCATTTTTGAAATTAGCGAATAACCTCTTCTTTGCCCTTCTTGCCATCTCCTTGAACATTGAACTTGAAATATTATCTTTATACTCACAATTCATATTAATACCTATAAGGCAAGCATTCACCTACCTCTGCTCTTGGTCAGCTTTCCTTTTCCTCCCCCTATTTTTTTTTTAAGATTTTATTTCTTTTTTTGACAGAGAGGGGGAGCTGCAGAGGGAGAGGGAGAAGCAGCCTCCCCTCTGAGCTGGGAGCCTGATGTGGGGCTCGATCGCAGGACCCCAGGATCATGACCTGAGCCGAAGGCAAACGTTTCACTGACTGAGCCCCCCAGGCGCCCCTGCCCCCCCATTTTTACATAGATAGACTGCATTCACCTTGTCAGAATGGAATTAACGCAGAAGCTCCCTGTCGCCCTTAGAGCATCAGAGCGGTAGTTCTCCAGGGAAATATGTGCTTCCATCTCACCACCCTGTATAGGTGTCTACGGCTTACTCTCCCTGGATAGGAATCTCCCACTTTTTGGGAGGACCTGTTGGCAATTCCAAGGTTTTTCTGCTCTCTGAGCCATGAGAGGCCCCTCTCCCTTCCTTCCAGGTCCTCCCACACAGATACATTGGTGGTCTGTCTTCACCAGCTCCAATTTGGCTGCCCGTGGGGCTCTCTCTCACATAGTTTTGCTGGGCTGGTGTCATGGCTTTTGGGCTTTGCTATCCTAGTTGCTTTCTCTCTTTTTATGGCGTAACTCAGGGAGATTCCAGTCTGTTTCACCAACTTCACATTATCCTCCAATGGCTGCAGATTTTATTGAAAAGCTTGACATCTGAAGAACTATTTACAAATATTCAGTATCTCTTATGGGCACGTAGTACTTTCATTTGAATAATTCTCTAGCAGTCCCAGCCAACAAATACAATCAAATGGCAATGATCATGGGTTCAGGTCAAGTCCTGCTCTTTTTAATAAAGAAGAAATATTATGGAGAAATATATTATGGGAGAAATAAAAAAAAACTAGCTCTTCTGATGAAAACACAATGTTTAAATGTTTTCTTTTTTCCTTAGAAGTAAATAGCAGACCAGTTTTTAGGGTACTCGTGAAATTTGCCATCTGAAGTTTAAATGTTGAGGCTGTTACACTTGTGGACATCAAACAAAGCATAGATTTTAAAAATTGACTTCCTGCACTGTAAAGCATCTACTTGTAAAGTTGTGTGGGAAATATTTGATCCACTGAAGGCATTGCTTCTGCCAGGATTATTTTCCTACTATACGTTCTTCCATGACTGACATATGTGAGTAAAGGGTACTGTTCACCTTCACAAAATGATAGCCTCACAGCAAAGATTTCCTTTATTCCAGGAATGAGGGTATTTTCTTGCCATTGTGCAGCCAGTAAATAGCAGAGCCCAGAGTCAGACACGGATGCTAAGTGGAATGGAGATTGAGAACCATCGTACGAGCACAGGCAGAAAGCATGCAGCACCATTTTCAACACAAGAAGGGATTCGAACAGTTTCCATTGGAGAAGAGAACTTAGGCTGTTCATTTGCTTCCAGGGTGGTGAGGAGAGGAGGGGGAAGGAGAAGCTTGTTGAAAGGCTTGGGTAGTCTAAACATTGCAGTTCAATAGATAACATTTTTTTTCTCTCTCAAGTTTCATAAGCTATAATTCAGAGAGGCACTAGGGTGGTATCTGCCCACCTCTGGATTGAAAAAGAAACACAGAATCGAAGCTATTTTAGGCATCTGTCAGGCTGTAATTACCTCTTTGCTCAGAGAAATCTTTATGTAAGACTAATGGAGATTGGCATCTCTTAGGTTTAAAAGAACATTTCCAGTCATCCTTTTAAAAGAATGATCTTTATTAACGATACTTATTTCAATGTTTTGATAGAGGAAAATGCTCCCAGTATGGCCTTGACTTGGGAGGTTTTACTTTTCATCTGGTCTGTTTCTTATTTACGTGCCCACTCCAAATACTTTTGAGTTGTCTTCTTCTACTCTTTCTAGTTCAGAAATTGTTGAATGGCATTTATTTCAACTTTCCAAGTAAGCTGGACTTGTCTATGTATCCCTTCTACAAAAGGGATTGCCCAAATCATGACCACTAGGATGTGGAACTGAAATGACAATTTACAAGGGGAATACCAGTGTTTCATCATTAAGCGCTTGTTCACTGTCTTAGGTTGGCCTACCAGAAGCTCACCCTGAGATGAGGATTCATGTGCAAGTGACTTCAGAGGAAGAGTTCTCTTGAAAACTAAATAAGGGAGTGGGGAAGTCAGACCTGGAAGAAAAGGAGGCCAAACAAAGATGCCATATCAGGCCATGTTCCAGATGGGTATCTTTGGCTCAATCCACAAGGGAGTTCTGGGTATTTTCTCTGTCACACCTAATAGTTGTCCCATCAGAGGCATTTATAGTCCTTCTCCACCACAGGACAGTCACTGGTTAGGGTCTGCCCCCTGGGGCATGTAAATTCCCACTAGTGCACCCTCTGTGATCTGAGGCAATGGCCAACTCAGCAGCACTGAGGCTATTTCTTGAATAAGGAGTCAAGTCCAGGTGCTGGGTGACCAGAATAGAAGCCGTACGGTGGCTGCCTGTGGGGCTCTTGCTCTGCTTCTTGCACATGACATGTGCAAGCTGTTTCCGCCAACACATCCTAGAGTTTCCGTGGCCATCTTGAGCAGACAGAGGTGCATATAAGAAGTTCAAGTTGAGCTACATTTTCTAGAAACACATCGACTATCGGAGACCACCTGCACCTAATCCAACATTTGTTTCTATCCCAACATTCCACGTTTACTGACAAGTATCTCTAGAAAAAGGACTTGAGAGTGAATTAAGTAGAAAAAACATCTGCTATAACAAGAAAAACATGCTTTTCTAATCTTTACGTCACATGATAAATATGCAACTAAAGTAGCCTGAATGTTCTGACTGGGGTGACAGCTCCCCAACTACTTGAATGCCACTTGAAAGATAGGATGGTTCCTATCCATTAACTGTATCTGTGCTGAAGAGAACCAAATGCAAGGAAAATGTCCGAGTCCGAGCACGTCCCTGGGGTGCTTGAAATATTTAGTCAACACAGCAATTCTGATACAAGCCAAAGGGGCAAAGAGTATCATTATTGCCATTTTACAGGTGAGGAATCTAAGACTCAAAGGCACGCGATGTGTTCATTTGATAAATATTTTGGTGCCTGCGGTGTGCTAGGCCTGGTGGTAGTTGCTGGTTATGGAGACTGAACACAGACCCTGTCCCTACCTTCCTCATTCATGTGGTCTTGTGAGGAAGATGGACTTTAAGCGGTGAAAGGAGCAAATACATAGGTAATTACAGTTACGGTAACTGCCATGAAGGAAAAGAATGGGTCACTAAAAGGGAGAATGATGGTATAGGAGTAGGAGACTCAGGGAAATCCTGAATGAGGAGGTGACATTGAAGTTGTTCCTGAGAGGATGGGAAAAGCCAACCAGGAAGAGTGGAGGGAGGAAAAAAGCTTACTTTTGGGGGAGAAAAATAAGACAGTGTGGCTGTCCTTGGCCCACAAAAGGAAACGTGGTATGAAAAGGTTAGAGAGAGAGAGACAGGAACTGAGTATTGGAGGGCCTTCTAGAGTAGGGGTTAGTTCATTGTGGCCCAAGAGCCAAATCTGGCCTTTTGCTTGTTTTTGTAAATCAAGTATTTTTGGAACATAGCCATGACCGCGCTTTTACATATTGTCTGTGGCTACTTTTGTGCTAAGACTGCAGACGAGGGTGGCGGCGAGAGGCCATGTGGCCCACAAAGCCTAAAATATTTACTGTCTGGCCCTTTACAGAAAAAGTATGCTGACCTCTGATCTAGACTATGAAAAAAAGTCTGGATTTTATTCTACGAGAGAGAGGGAACCGCTGGAGGGTTTTCAGCAGTGGAGTAAAATAATCTAGCTTGCATTTTACAATTTCACTCTGGCTGCACTGTGTGGTGAATGGAATATGGGAGACACGAGTGGAAACGGAGAAGCCATTAGAAGGTCTTGAAAAAGTCCAGGTAAGAAATAACAGCTAGAGACCTGGCCCAAAGGAGTCCTTGAGAGTCATAAAAGCTGTGTCATAGAGGAAGAATTGATTGGTAGGACTTGGTGACATATTTGATGCGGAGATTGGGAGACAAGAAAGAATGGAGGGAACTCCCGAATTTCTAGCTTCAGCTGTGGGTGAATGATGGTGCCAGGCAATGAGCTAAGCCAACAGGAGCTGGTGGAAGTCATTTAGGTGAGTGAGTAAGTTGAAGTTGCTCAGAGTTCTGTGCTCTTACGTCAACAAAGTCTGCACTGGAGACCAACTCATCATGGTTTTCAGATAAACTACGTGGACTTGCATAGGAATCATCACATGGGTTTAACTCTCAGTTGAATGAGCGCCTTTGACTTAAGATCACGAACAATCAATCTTTTCTCTGCCGACATTTGGAGCGATTGTGTCATCGGGCCACAAAGAAATGGCCAGAGTGATCTGGTTTAGGCAGATATGCCTGTAATTGTGTGGCCTTGTCTTTAGACTTGACAGAGTTTGTGTATAATTTACATTATGCATAAGCATGAGCTAATTTTGAGCTTCATCTTTTGAAAAAAACATTTCAGACCATTGATTAAAATCTTTCAGTTGTGAATTATATATGTACCCACACACACTATGCAGAGAGCATCTTTGATGACATACAGTATAGGATTCAAAATAGTTGTGGGGTCCTTGTCACCATAACATTTGTCTCTGACAGCCGTGGGAGACCCACTCACTAACATTTCTCCGGTCCTGATTGGAAATCATGGAGATTCTAGAATTGTGCTTAGCCATAGACTGGCCAGGAGTAGCTCTGAGGCCTCCAAACATAACAAGAGACTGCCCACATCTGGCTCATCTTCCCATCTAGGCAGCTGGGAGGGCAGTAAGGGGTTTCCCTTGGTGGCCTCACTATACTCCTCGGGTGGAATGGAATTTTAAGCCCCATGGTATCTCCACCCACATCTTCTTAAGCGGCAGACCCAGCCCAGGTTAGAAGTTGGAAGCTGAAGGATGACCCTGCTAGCCACGTTTCAAATTCAAGCTCAGACTACCATGCACACATAATTATTTTCTGGAGATCTATATGGAGGACTTTTGTTTCCCCCTTCTTTAAATGAATAGCAGTTCCTCTACATGGAGAAACTGCACGTGAATAAGAGCAAAGCATGTGAAGAGTGACTTATTGACTATGCAAATGAACAACTTCACCTGTTCTGTTCAGACTTCCCCCCCCCAAGAGTTTTATAGGGCATATGTTTAAAGACCTATTTATATGATACATTACATGAGTTTCAAAGGAGCTATTAATGTCTCATTTGGGCGAAGAAGATGCATTTTTTAAAAGAAATCCTAATATGTGTTTGTATAATCGTGTCTCCTGGTACTTTTAATGTTGGTACTCTTCATCAAATATGAAAAATAAGACTACCATCTTCTGAAAATAATATTCACATAGCAATAGTTTGTTACCTATTTTATATTTCCTGCTAATCCCTTATCATTGTTTCCAGTGTGTTATGATTCACTCAGATCTTGTTGGATTTTATTTCAAACTGTTTTTCTATGCATGTTATTTTGTATTAAGCAATAGGTAATTTTGAAAACTTGCTCTTTAACCCAGTTTTTATATTCGCCTTTTCTTATCTCCTCACCACCCTATAGGGCTTTTTTTTCTATTTTATGAAGCTGAATATTGATCCTCCTTGGACATTACTGAAACTCAAGAGAAAAAATAGTATAAGAGACAAAAATAAAATTTTAAAATATAAAAATTTTAAAATATAAAAATCATGTTTTTAAGATTGTTACATACATTTTGACTTGTATCCTTTTGAGTTGTCTCTGGGTATGGACATGGGTTGTGTCTGAGTATGGACATGCTTCCATTTGGTGGCAGGAGTGAAAAATCCAGGATGATTACAAGTAGAAATCACCAACCACACCCTCTGTTCTTAATGGCCTTGAAAGTGGAAAAGGGCAGTTGTTCTGCTGAAATTCTAATCTCTTACTATATTGGGGATATATGGGGAAATGATGTAAGCCGTGTCCTTAGGTTCTATAGGAAGGAAGCTGTTTCACTACTTATGTTTGTTTGCTGTTTGTTTTTAACCCCAGTGGATATCTGCTTTGGAAAAGTAATCTTCAGGGGCGCCTGGGTGGCTCAGCCAGTTAAGCGTCTGCCTTCGGCTCAGGTCATGATCCCGGGGTCCTGGGATCGAGTCCTGCATCGGGCTCCTTGCTCGGCAAGGAGCCTGCTTCTCCCTCTGCCTGCCTCTCCCCCTCCTTGTGCTGTTTCTCTCTGACAAATAAATAAAATCTTTAAAAGGAAAAAAGAAAAAAGTAATCTTCATATGATTCTTCATGTAGTAATTAGATAGCTTTTGAGAGTGAAACACTTTTTTTTATATCATCAGCCCAAATGTAGACCATAAGCCGTATTAATACAAAGCAGAAAGGTCTCAGAATTCATTTGCAAGGTTAGTGCAGTCCAAGGTCATGTTCAAAGCAGTTATTTCCCAATAGACAGGAAAACAAGATTTCTCTCTGCCTTGCCAAAGATTAATTTATAAATAGTTTTCTTAGGTGGCGCCTGGGTGGCTCAGTCGTTGGGCGTCTGCCTTCAGCTCAGGTCATGATCCCAGGGTCCTGGGATCGAGCCCCGCATCGGGCTCTCTGTTCGGCGGGGAGACTGCTTCTCCCTCTCCCACTCTGCCTGCTTGTGTTCCCTCTCTCACTGTCTCTCTCTGTCAAATAAATAAATAAAATCTTTAAAAAAAAAATAGTTTTCTTAGGTTGAGGCTAAATTCAGACGTGGCAGGCACACTTCAAAAATTTAGTGTAAATCCCACAACTTCTTTCCATCAGTGAAATATTATCATGGTTGACTGAAAATCTGTCAACTTTTAGAGGGGATTAGGGCATTGCTAGGTTTTCTGAGAGGGTGTTGAGGGTGTTGTTTCTGGATAGCTGTTTGAGCTTTGTACCTATGCTTCCTTAACCTGATTTCTCCTCCTAGCGGGAAGGTGCAGTCTGTCTTGCAGCTGTTTCCAAGTACTCTCTGTATGTGCCATCTTAGAATTACAGCTTCTTCATCGGCGTCACCTCTCTTCCTTGCCAACGTTAAAAATAGTATTTCTCTCTTTTACATGTGCCCCGTTAACTGACACGCACATGAAAGTTACCAGCTGGAACAAGAGTTCAGAGCCTACCATTGCCTTGTTAATACTCAAGCGCAAGTTCACCCCCCTTAGAGCTCCTCGTGGTTCCAGCTCCAATGCATGGAGATTGGGAGTTAGTGGCTATGATCGTTAACTCTAGGAACACCTGCGAGCCCCAGCTACTTCTGGCACCGGAACAGCCTTATCCACGGTTCCATTTCATGAACTCCATCAGTGCCTTTCACCTTTTCATTCTTGGACACCATTCAATTGTGAGCCTCTGGACACAGGTTTCCTCTAAATCTTCCTCATATCTCCCTTCCTCGTTGCCCTTTCTGCCTCTTTAGTTTAAGTCATCATTTCCCCTCACCTGGAATATGGCAAGAGCTTCATCACTGAGTCACCTTCTCCCCATGCCCCTGACATTTGCCTTCTCTGTGGGCTGAGTGAACCTTTAGAAAAATAAAGCTGATTGTCCATTTGCTTTCTGATGCACAGGATAATTTCTGCCAGTTATTTCTCATTCGGTAATGACTCCGCTACTGAAGGGTGGTTCTCATCAGGATTTTTTCCATCAACTGGGTCTTCCTTACCTCTCCCTAGTCTTGCTTTCCAGTTTTTTCTCCCTCAAGAGCCACTCACCCATCTTGTGTCCTAGTTACACTTGGAAATGCACTATTCCCTAACCAGCCCCAAAGCATTCCTGCCTATGGAACTGTTTTCACCGGAACGTGTGGGTGGCTCAGTTTGTTAAGCATCTGACTCTTGATTTTGGCTCAGGTCGTGATCTCAGGGTCGTGAGATCGAGCCCCGCATCGGGCTCTGAGCTGAGCATGGAGGTTGCTTAAAATCCTCCCTCTGCCCCTCCACGCCCTGCTCATGCTCTCTCTAAAAAAGAAGAAAAACTGTTTTCATCTTCGGTGTTCCTAGAAACTACTTTTGTCAAGCTCTTCCCCATCCATCAAGATCCAGCTCAAAAGCTGCCTTCTGGGTGGCTCTCCACTGAGTGTCCCCCTAGCTCCCACAAGTTTAGTTGTTCTTTCTCCGTTCTGTTTCCAAGACATCTGCAGTAGCTCTGCTTTATAGCTGCCAAACCCCGCCCTGCTGGGTGAACTGCACAGATCCAGCAGATCGTGAACCTCTCTGCACCACAGTGTAGTTAACTACCAAATGGAGAACTTGATACTTAATTGTCACTAGCATTGTGGAAATATAAAGAAACAATATGAGAACATGCTTTGGGGCCTGTAAGATAAATGCAACATGTATCTTTATTAGGCAGCTGTCATGGGTAAAACTTTGGGGTGTGGGCGCTCTGAATGCAGATAATGACTACCATGGAAGGAGGGAAAGAATATTGGGGTGCATAGCCTGGGTGGGATTCCTGGCTCCCCCTCAAATGAGCAGTGTGGCCTTGGACAAGATGCTTAGCCTCTGAAGAGAGCCTGTTTTCTGACGTGGAGGCAGAAATAATGAAAAACACGTTGCAGAGTTATTTTAAAGGTTTGAGATGATGAGGGTCAAGCAGCCTGAGCCAGGCCTGATGCAGTCAGTGATGAATAATGAACGGACGCCGACGGAGCGTGATGTCTTGAACTTGGCTGCTTTGCAGTGTTCCCTGTCATTTCCTACATGGGCCATACTGGCTGGGACACATGCCACAGGCAGGACGCAGTGTTATGTGACTGGGCAAGGCCTGAGAAAGTGTTTGTCACACCCAAGAGACTAGGTCCCATCCTAGGAGGCTGCCGACCTGGACAAGTGTCAGGGTCCTGCTTTAGAAACCTACCTTGCCAATCAGCACACTCCCAGGCTTCTCCAAGTCACAGGTGAGAACAAATCTAGAGCATCTCGTCATCTCCTGCAGGAGTGGTCGAGCCTCAGAACCTCAGGGATGGTGAGCTGAGACAGAAGCACGAAGACTGTGCAGCGTGCCTGGTCAGGGAAGAACGATTCTTTATGTTGCAGTGAAATGAGCAACTCTATCACTGGACTACACTCTCCTCTGTATCTTCTACAATGCTCTCCCTCTGGGCTCTTGAGACAGGCATTAATGATAATAAAAACGATAGTGGTTGAAATGAGAACAACAAAGACATATGGGTCAGGGTCGTGTGCAATACATCTCTCATACCTTATCCCTGCTTAATCCTGTCACTCGTGACCCAGATTCTGCCCCAGGGTGAGCCTGTGACTGAGTTTGTAGCAAGGACCTTCCTGCAGCAGGACAGCAAGAGTGGACAAGCTTTGGTAAATGAGGTTTTTTTGTTGTTTTTTTTTACACTTCTGGCACCTGGGTTCAAAGTATTTTTGTCTTCAGAGCCTCTGTACCTTCATCTCTAAATGGGAAATAATAACACTTAATTCCTAATTTACCTGGAGGGAGTACATGAGAAATACTGGGTACGAAGTGCTTTACACTGTCCCCAGCATACAGTAGACATGAAATAAATGCTCGCTTGTACCAGTACTTCGTCTCAGAATGTTGCCAGTTGGGCCCACACAGATCTTGACCATCTCTCATTCCTATCCACACTGGAACCGTGTGTGCGGTAGCCTTCTCATAAAACCGATCCAAGCCATGTGACTCCAGGTAGCCAAGCAACCCGTTTCTCTCTTTTCCCAATTTGTTCCCTCTTTTCGTTAAGGAGAGTCAGTCTTTCCTCCCACCTGCCCCTGCAGAGCTGTCTCTGAATGTTGAAAGGTTGCCATGGACACCAGTAGGTTTGAAGGCAGATGGGGTAATCTGGGAAGACTTGAAGGGAGTGATTCTTGGAGAGTGGTCTGAAGAAAGAGGATGGGGTATCATTTGTTATCAAAGAAAACGTTTCGGGCAGTTTTAGGTAAATAACATTGAACCAAGCGGATTGGTTAATGTAGGGGACTGAAAGAGTAAGCAGCACTGGGTCTCTGGGAGAAACCCATGTAATTGGAGATTCCATCCAGTTTCTGCATCTTTGGGATGAGAACACAAATGGCCGGAGGTATAAGGGGCTCGCTCAGGCCCGCTGCCAGCCGGCTAAGGCATCCCCTGCTCAATGCCCAAGTCCTTGATGATTCCACAGATTGGCAACCACAGGCGAGCAGGGATGATTTTGTGTTTTGTTCACTGATGTATCCATAAAGCCTAGAAGAGTCTTTGATGCATAGCAGAGGCTTGTCAAATGTGTGTTCAATGAATTCCAGTGGTTTTTAAAGGTGAAATGTAAGTAAAGATAAGTGGAGAGCTACTAGGGATGTCCTCTACTGGGAGAAAGAGATTAAGAATCCTACTAGAGATAAGATGCAGTTGGAAATCATTATAGTGTTTTGCGAAGGAAGTGATATGATCAACATAATAGCTCAGGAAAATGGTTCAAATTGCTTCCAAATAGACCAGAGAGAAAGGAGACAGGAGGCATTCCACTTCTTGATAAAAAAGCTATTTTTTTTCCAAATATGCTGATGAAGTGAATGAACTTAAAGCCCAATCCCTGTGTTGGTTGTCTGAAAGCTCTAAGCGTCTCATTCTCATCTCACCTGGTGACGTTGAATACATCCGTGGAGTCCAAGATCGGAATTTAATTTCTCTCACTACGAATGGCAACACGCTGACTGAATTCAGCCCTGCCTTCCGAAATGTTCTGTTTAAAACAAGAATTGTACTTAATGGCCTTTGCATGCACCTGTCCTAGAGCATGAGTATCAGTGTCTGCCCTTGGGACCGGGCATTTATAGTCGCCTGCAGAAGATACTCTTGGTGCATGCTAAAACACCGAACACAGTGTTGGGAGTGAAGGCAATAGCCGTGTCAACAAGATGGAGAGGATTCTTTTAGCAAAATGGACATAAAATCTAAATATTTCCTGGGCAAGAGCCGGGGGCGGGGATGAAATCTCGCAGACACTCAGCGTCCTCCATAGCCACGTGGCTAAGTAGATGAAGTTTATTAAAGCAAACGCAATGGCCAAGAAGTACTTCTCTCTATCACTTGCTTCCCTGAATTATTTTTTCTCCCTTTCCTCCCTCAATCCCTGTTCTCATCCACCCACTAGGATCTTTTTTTTTTTTTTTTGGCAGTCTTCAAGGAAAAATAATGAAAGGAAAAAAAACTGGGAATTTACATAATACCTTTCTGCCAAGATACTAAAAGCATTTCAGCCATCTATAATTTGTCCTCCTCCCAACAATCCCCTGAACATGCCTGTTATTATTATTACTGTTATTATTTCCAATTTGTGGGCACATCGCTTGCTGCTGAGACTTTTGGCCAACAGCACCTCATTTCTTGAACAATGTTCGCCCCCCGGCTTATGTATAAAAAAGGCTTCAACTGCCGCCTCCCATTTGCCACTGTGCCATGTAGTGCATTACAGTCTCTGGCCTTCTGTTTAATTTTATCGTTTAAAAATATATTAAGCCCCTGTATTGTGAGCGCACTGCAGGACTGGTGAACAGAAGGTGCCGTAAGCCCTGAAAGAGGGCAGAATCGCACGTAAAATTCCTCTGAACTAAGAGAGAAAGGGAAAGCGACTGTCAAGGCAAATTGATTTGAATTGCATAACAATGTGATTTTTGATTTTTGATTTTTTTTAAAGAATCAACTCGGGTTGTGAACTATTCTTTCTAACAGCTTCAGCTTGGCAGATGACACTGCCTGTCTCCTTCTGATCTCTCCCAGTCTTTCAGGCTCCAAATTTGTATTAGCTTCCAATTTTTTAATGTTTCCAGCTCCCTGAATTTTTCTCGTCATTTCGTATGCTCCACGACAGCAGGGCCTCCGTGGGAATGACCCTGAAATGGCACGAGCCACTTCCAAATGGTCTCTTTTAATGGCCCCAACCATCAGTCCCTTCCTTGGCCCGCTACCTAATTTATTTTTACCATGGAGAGATGTTATGCAGCAGACCAGATGTTGAATGTGACATTTTCCCCCTCTTTCTTCTCCTCGTACTCCTATTCAGTGTTCCATCAAATTCTCATTCTTCTCTTTATAGAAGATCTGCCCTACTGTTGGATTGGGGGCCGTATTGCTTCACAACAAATAACCACAAGGTCTCAGTGGCTTGTGACAACAAACATTTTCTTTTTTATGACTGTGGTAATATCACATAGCATTACATTTGCCATTTTCACCACTTCTACGTGTACAACTCAGAGACATTAATTACACTCAGAGTGTTGTACGACCATCACCGCTGCCTATTTCCAAATAATTGTTCGTCACCCCAAACAGAAACTCCGTACCCATTCACCAAAACGTCTCCATCCCACCTTCCTCCTAGTCCTCCTCCCCCTCCCCCACCCCCCGCCCCGGTAACCTTGAATCTACCTTCTGGCTCTATGAATCTGCCTAGTCCAGATATTTCATAAGTGGAATCTTACGATATTTGTCCTTTTGTGTCTAGAAATAAGCATTTTTTTCTCATGCATCTGAAAACTGGTTGGGGTGGTTCTGCTGATCTTGGCCGGGCTTGCCCGAAAGCTGCAGATGAGGGGCAGGTCCACTGCACGGGTGTCTCATCCTCCTTGGGCCAAGGAGCTGGCTGGGGTACGGTCTGTACCTGCTCATACGGAGCAGGTGTGGACAAGCAGGAACACACAAGGCCTCCAAAAGTGTGGGCTCTGATCTGGCATGCTGTCACTTCTTTACCTCTTACCACAGCAAGTCATGGCCAAGCCCAAAGTCTCCAGTCAGGAATATAAATGCCACTGTAACTTTTCTGAGCCTCGTTTTCTTATCAGTAAAAATGGGATAATAGTTTTTCCTGTCTCTTAGAGCATTGTGATTATTACTACAATGTTCTACATTTGCCATGTGAAATAGCAAACAATATTATTGTTGTTCTTAAAATGTAAAGAGTAGAAAAGCAACCTAATCCAATAAAACTGTACTCTTTTATTTTATTTTTTAAAGATTTTATTTATTTATTTGACAGAGAGACACAGCTAGAGAGGGAACACAAGCAGGGGGAGTGGGAGAGGGAGAAGCAGGCTTCCCGTGGAGCAGGGAGGCCAATGTGGGGCTCGATCCCAGGACCCTGGGATCATGACCTGAGCCGAAGGCAGGTGCTTAACGAATGAGCTACCCAGGTGCCCCAAAACTTTACTTTTTTTAAAATTTTTTTTTTAACTTTACTTTTCATTGAGGACTGGAAGTTAAAGCTAGAAGAGGATGCCGGATAGCTTCATGGAAATTAGAATGAGATTTAGAATTGCACACTAAGGCCTACTGGAATTTGATGAACCAATAGCAATCTTTTTGTCCATTGGTTTTCTTATTTGTTTTTAGCAGTAGAATCCTTTCTTCAACAGACACCTTCAACAGACACAATCCAGTGGGTAAAGCCCTGGAGAGTTTCTGGTTGAAAATGCACAGCAGGGGCACCTGGGTGGCTCCATCAGTTAAGCAACTGCCCTCAACTCAGGTCATGATCTCTGGGTTCTGGGATCGAGCCCAGCATCAGGCTCCCCATTCATCGGGGAATCTGCTTCTCCCTCTCCCTTTACCCCTCCCCCTGCTTGTGCACCCTCCCTCTCAAATGAATAAAAACTCTTAAAAAGATTAATTTAAAAAAAAAGAAGAAGAAGAAAACACACAGCATGCCCAGGACTCTTCCTACTGGCCTGTGGCCCTGTCTCAGAAGGGTTGCGTGGAGCACCGTTTAAAATCTGTGGGATTCCCGGGGCGCCTGGGTGGCTCAGTCGTTAAGCGTCTGCCTTCGGCTCAGGTCAGGATCCCAGGGTCCTGGGATTGAGCCCCACATCGGGCTCCCTGCTCAGAGGGAAGCCTCCTTCTCCTTCTCCCACTCCCCCTGTTTGTGTTCCCTCTCTCGCTGTGTCTCTCTCTGTCAAATAAATAAAATCTTAAAAAAAAAAAAAAAGAACTATTAAAATAAAATCTGTAGGATTCCCAATAATTTTGATACAGTTTGTAGTATTTAGTTGGATGAGTTGAATGTTGTACACTCATACCTTTTTGCACCCCTCTCTAAGACGACAGAGCTTTAACTATGTATAAGTAACTTTAGGACATTCCTGGAGCTCAGTCAGACACCAAGAGGAGTAGAAGAATAAGGTTAAGGAAGGCTAGTAGAGTTCGTCATATTAAAGAGCTAGCCATGTCACAGGACCACGAAGGAATGGCACAGTCAAATAAAACACTGTCTTCACCTGAACACGTGCATACCCAGTGACCTATCAGCCCTACTCCTAGGTACATGCCAAACAGAAGTGTGTACGTTTTTTCACCAGAGGACATCTACAAGAATAATAATAGCAATACCATCTTGCAGCTCCAATTTGAAAACCACCCAAATGCCCATCAATTGGTAAACTGTTCTGTGGTGTTAGAAGTCAGGATAATGAATGGGGTACCCGGGTGGCGCACTCAGTTAAGCGCTGGACTCTTGGTTTCGGCTCAGGTTGTGTTCTCAGGGACATGAGATCGAGCCCTACAACGGGTTCTGCGCTGGATGAGGAGCCTGCTTAAGGTTCTTCTCTCCCTCTCCCTCTGCCCCTCCCCCACTCCTCTCTCTCTCTCTCTCTCTCTCTCTCTCTCTCTCTCTCTTTAAAAAATAGAAAGGAATAAAGAAAGAAAAGAACAGAAAAACGAAGTCAGGATAGTGATTATTCCTGAGGGGGGGGTATGTCTGATACAGCCCAGGGTCTCTCAGTCTGGGCACTACTGACACTTTTGGCTGAAAATTGTTTGTTTTAGGGGGCTGTGCAGTGCACTGTAGGACACTGTCCTCTACCTACTAGATGCCAGTGGCATCCCCGTTGTTGTGACAGCCATCAGTGTCGCCAGTCATTGCCAAATGCGCTCTGTGGCGCAGAATCGTTCCCTGTTGAGAACCATCAATGTATCTCAAATGCCTGGCACTACTAGATACTCAGTAAATACTTATCAAAGGAGTGAATGAGGTGAGAGCTACTTAGTATCATACATGTGTATAAAACAATTTAATTTTTATCTCAAGAGCTGGAGAGCTGTCCTTTATGAATCTTAAATCTAAGTACCGGTTTCATCCATTAGTTAAAGGTAAGTAGTTCAAAGGTGAAAGACAACATTCATTCAGCTGAAAATAAATTAAATAGGCAAAAAATTTAGGTCAGACCAAAAACAAACATCACATGCAAATGAAACTCTCTTGACAGCAGTTCCCACATTCTGAGCGCCTAACCTGAAATTTCACTGCAAAGGTTTAAAAAGTACAGTAAAATAAAGTGCTTGAAGTGAGCCGATTTCATTTAAATGTTAATTTTGATAATCACTGCATCATTTATGTGATTTTAACCTAATGACCTAATATTTTTCACAAAGAAAAGCACAGCCTAAGCCTTAACGACATTCATTAAAATGTGAATTCGATTTTGCAAAGAATTGTGGTTTCTCCCTAGGTTTGTATCTATAGTCCTTGGCTGTATATAAGTATTTAATTCTAAACCTAAAATTACAACGTACTTTAATCCCTGCTCTGCAAAGTTCAAATACCTACCCAACAATATGCTGCCAATTGTGCCCTCAAAATTCTTCTTTGTAGTGAAGCACTTTTAGTCCAAGACTCTGGTAGGAACTTTTTCTCTCTCCTGAGTGTATTAGAGCATCTTTGTCCCTGCTTCCACCTCTGTTTGTAGGACGGACATTTTGTATTTCAATGTGAGTCCATGTCACGGTATTCTGGGGAGCCATTAAATTGGACCCTGTCTTTTCTTTGATAAGGGAGACATGTTCAATTTCAAAATCATTTGACCCCTTTGATGACTGTTTTTTAAAAACATAGTTTTTTTTTCTTTTTTAAGATTTTTATTTATTGGAAGAGAGTGAGAAAGCGCATGTGTGTGCGGGGTGGGGGGTGGGGGGGCAGAGGGAGAAAGAATCCCAAGCAGACTCTGCTCTGAGCGCAGAGGCCAACATGGGGCTCCATCTCACAACCACTGAGATCATGACCTGAGCCGAAACCAAGAGTCGGACGCCTAACCGGCTGAGCCACCCAGGTGCCCCTAAAAACATAGTTTTCAAAGTCCTTATGGACAGATGGTTTTCCAGTTTTCTATTGCTGCCCAACAAATGTAAGGGCTTAATAAAATAATTAATTAATAACTAATAAATACATAAAATAAATAATAAAATAATATCTTCTCTGTCGTGCTCTGCGGGTTGACCGGACTCATCCACATGGTTCTCGCTGGTATCTCTCTTGTCACTGCTGTTCAGAGCCAGCTAGAGCTGTAGCCACATGCAGGCTTGTTTGGGCTGCACATCCCAGGTGACTCATCCCAGCAGTTCATTCCTGCGTTCTTGCCTGGACCTGGGCAGCCGACAGAGGTGCAGCTGGCCAGGCGAGTCCCCCTCTCTCCACGGGGCTTCTCCACATGGCCAGCTTCCTCACAACATGGTGGTCGCACGGTTGTTGGCTTTCCTACCTGGTAGGTGGCTTCTCAGTGAGCATTCCAAGATACCCGTGGAATGGGTCTCTGCAAGGCTTCCTAGGATTCTTCTAACCGAGGCCTGGCAGTCATGCAGTGTCCCTTCCACACTATTTCTGTTTATCAAAAGTAAGTCACAGAACTTGCCCGGATTCAAGGGGAGGAGACTACGCAAGGTCTAGATACCAGAAGGTGTGGTTCATTGAGGTCCATCTTGGGGGGGCCTCTGTAGCTCAGATGGGAAAAGATGAACAGTTCAGTCATCCAGTTTTTCAGGGTGAGGTCGTTAACCTATTGCTTATTAAGGATCTTTTCTTAAATTCTCTCCATTTTTCCCACTGGCTACCAAACTGTTGGGGTTTTTTTGCTTGGCAGTATAACCCCTCTCTCAAGGGTTAAAATGGTACTGGGAGAGACACTGTAGAATTAGTGGCAGCCAGGCCGGTGCTCCTGGACAAGTGAACTCTTTGATCCATCTCTTCTGTCTTAGCTGCCCTGATGACTATGGTGGCTTCATTATGTGCATTTTCTTTGTCAGCATCCCCTGAACATAACTGAGAAATGA
This sequence comes from Mirounga angustirostris, assembly GCF_029215605.1. Classification (NCBI taxonomy): domain Eukaryota; kingdom Metazoa; phylum Chordata; class Mammalia; order Carnivora; family Phocidae; genus Mirounga; species Mirounga angustirostris. Next base: position 9,348,290 of record NW_026991719.1, read on the forward strand.
CAAATAATCCCATTCCTTGCAGTTATCAAAGTAAAGACACGGTTCAGCAACAATGTGTAGAGCGTTAATGTTTCCTAATGTCCATGACAGATCACACTTAGCCTTAATGTGTTGATCTGGTTTGCATGCTTAGCCATTTGCTAGCTGTTTCCATTCTCTTCCAGCTAATGGCTTCAGCACATGTTAGGAATCGATACAATGGATAATTAGTGTCTCTCTGCAGAGTGTTGGAAAGGTCAACTAGATGAAGCATTAAACCACCAATCTAAGTAGTCCTGTGGCAACTTTTCTAAAAGTGAAGGGCAGCATTATTTCCTCCGGCTTTGCCTGCAGTTGACTAGGCAGACAATGTTATGGCTGGTTCTCAGATCATAAAAATCTTAATGTTCTTTTCACATCTCCTGGTTCAGATAGAAAGAAAAAAATAAAAAGGAAGCCTAGGACTGCAGAAAGGCTCTTCTGAGCAAAGAGTCACTGGAGAAATGCTGTTATAATCATCTCTGATTTCCTTCATCAGCAGCTGTCCACCAGCCGAGAGTGTAAGGGCCGAGGTGCACGCAGTAGCTTGCAGAAAAGAATATTTTGCTAATCTCGCCGAAGAACTCTGAAGTACAAGAAGAAGAAAGAATCTGATGTTGTGTGTGCATTTACCTTAGAAGTGAGAGTTCCAATGCCCTTTCTCTGTGTCTTACCACCTTTCTTTTCAAATAAAAATACTGCACATCAGTCGCATCATGTTAGAATGTCATGTTACAGTTTACCAAATCCTTTCATATATAGCCCTAAATTACCTCTTTATTTTGCCTTCCCATAGCTGAACCTTTCAGCCTTCATAGATTGATTCCTTACTTCATTTTTGAAGTTTAAAACCTTATAGTTAATTTTTTGGGCTTTTTTTTTTTAAGCAGGACTCTTGAATTTTGACATAAAATATCTTCCTATATATTTTAGTTATTTGGGCTTGGTTTTGTTTCGTTTTCCCAATCTCTGAGGAAATCTCAGGGCTCTTCAGAACTTTGTTACATCTGTATCAGTTTCTGAGTTGATCAGGGGATCTATTTAGTTGGTGCAGAAGGAAATATACAATAGTGCATGCCAATATGATTACATATTGCGACAATAAATTCGTGTAAATATGAAGTGAGAGAGGCAGTTTAGGAAAGATGCCAAGCTATGCTGCTCTAAGAAAAAGACGACACCGGCTTTAGCTGCATTGTTGGAAGAGATTTTAACACCGAAAGCCTCATTAGAATCCTAGCTCTTCCTCACATCACTTTGCTGGCTGCAACAAATTCACCGCCAGGGAAATTTACACATGGGATGTGTTGCCAAAGCGTGACCTGCAACCGCTGATGCCGGATGTCCCAAACATGTTTCAAGGGATCCCATCAAAAAGAGATAAGGGACTTCTGTTGAAGAATCAAAGGCAAATTTGATAGGAGCAGTTTAGGGGAGGTCAAACTCTATTTTCCTCTGCAGATCAGCACTGTGATTCAGGGATTTAAATGATGCTTTTAACAAACTCAACTATTTCAAAACTATTGGTACTGCACTTTGAAGCTATTCTTCAAAAGTAGAAGAGTCACCTGGAATTTATTATGAAATAATACTTCTCTACACATGCCCCTAAATGTATTTTTTAACGTCCCTAGCTGTTTCAGACCTTCATAAAAGGAAGTTATCTGCTTACTGGGATGTGGCATCTTCCATTCTCCATTCTAATCTTCCTGTTGAAGCGATTTTAAAATGGCTTAGATCCACACACACCACCCCCACCCCCAGGATCTTAGGGTTAGGAATTCTAAGAGATCCAAAGCAGGTTTAGGGAAATTCTCCAGTCACTTGTACACTTGTAATCACAACAGCTTGTAATCCATAGTTTAAACATTCAATTGTTGTGTGAGAATCGAAACTCCCAACTCCACAAAACGCCTTCCTTGCCCCTGTTCCATGCCTGGGAAGCCTGCAGTGGGCTAAGGGGCATTCCCCAACCTTCTTCTCTAGCTTTGGCTCCTTCCACATAGAAATGGGACCAGGACAGTAAGGTAAAAAGCAGGAGAGTTCTCACTTGATTGGCACCAACGTAATCTGGCATTGGTGTTTCCTCTATCTATGGAGGATAATGCAAGTTGACTCTTGGGCGCCTGGGTGGCTCAGTTGGTTGAGCAGCTGCCTTCGGCTCAGGTCATGATCCCAGGGTCCTGGGATCGAGCCCCATGAGCAAGGAGACTCCTTCTCCCTCTCCCTCTGCCCCTCCCCATGCTCATGCTCACTCCCTCTCTTTCAAATAAATAAAATCTTTAAAAAAGAAAAAGAGGGCGCCTGGGTGGCTCAGTTGGTTAAGCGACTGCCTTCGGCTCAGGTCATGGTCCTGGAGCCCCGGGATCGAGTCCCGCATCGGGCTCCCTGCTCGGCAGGGAGTCTGCTTCTCCCTCTGACCCTCCCCCCTCTCTTGTGCTCTCTCTCATACTCTCTCTCTCAAATAAATAAATAAATCTTAAAAAAAAAAAAAAAAAAAAAGAAAAAGAAAGTTGACTCTTTCCCTTATGGGCATGTTTGTGGATTCCTGGAAGATTTCTCCAACTGCAGCTCCCTTGAGTCAGAGAGAACCCAGAGGATGGCTGGCTTCTCCATCTTTCTACCAAAGCTCTCCCACCCCTAGAGCGGCTCAGCTGAGCAAGATGCCTTTCTTCAATGACCCCAAGGTACCGTTTCTACTGCATCGTCCACATATTGGCCCCAGGAATTGCACACTTTAGGCCTGCCTCAGTGGGAGGGTAGGAATTTTGTAAATGTAGCCTCTGTTCTTTGGGCATATGTTGCTTCTACCAACCTCTCCCAGTTGCCTTTTGTTGTTGTTTTTAATTAAGCAATGAGTCCAGCTCCGAGGTGCATAAGGGGTTAAAAGTCCCAAACTCTGGTTTTCAGTACCTCCTTGAAAGTCCTGCAGCACCTTGCTTTGGCGTGCAAAGCTGATTGGGATCTGTTGGCATGAAGCCTCAGCTGGATCCGCCTCAGCTGGCTTGGCATCCTGTAACTTACGAACACACAGGGCTTCCTTGTTGTTGTTGTTGTTGTTGTTGTTGTTGTTGTTGTTTTACCCATCGTAGGATTGAGTGAGGAATCCTAACAGACCCAAAGCACTATGGAGTTCATTCTTCATGTCTGGCAGGGGTAATTAAGTACTTGTAGATGAAAGGAAACAGAAATAAAAGCCCATTCCCAGAGCTGATAATAGTTCTATTGAGATTTTTCCATCAATTCTTTTCTTTCTAACAGGATGGTGGGAGCCAGGACGGCACAGGGGTGTACCAGCCTCTGTCACCTTTACTCTTGGCTCAGCCACGACTGGCCCTCAGCATCCAACACTCTTGTGTTTCTTGGTTCTGATCCTGCAGAGAGGAAATCCGATTGGCTCACTCCAACCCCTGGGTCCAATCAGCTCTGCCCTGAGCACGGATCCCTGGGCCCAGTGCCTGCTCCCGAGGGCCCTGGGGGCAGGCCTTGGGCAGAGCACGCCCACTACTATGGCTGCCATGTGCACAAAGGCTTCAGTCAACTGGGCTGTATCCCATCTCTCATCTGCTGGGCGTTCCTTGTTTCCCTCAAGCAAGGGGAACTCGAGTAAGAGCTGAGAAGCAGCACTTGTGTTGCTTTCTGAGTGTTTGTTTCTCTCATGCAGACATCTGTATGGCAACAGTGGGGGCTGGGGGATGGTGTTAGGTCCACCAAATGAGTGGTAGTTTGGTGCAGTGGATTGGCCCCAAAGAGTTGGGAGGCTGGTCCTCCATTGTCTTGGTGAGCAAATGAGGGATTACTTCAGAGGTCTCCAAGAGCCACCTCCCCTTCAGCAGTTCGTAAGATTGCTAACATACATCTACCCCCCATTTCTTCATCCTCTTCCAACTCATGAGTTTTTTATTAAACCATACGTGCAGAGAGTGGAATTCATCAAACTCATCCATTCAGGGTATAAACAATCATCATAGACCCATGGAAGGCCCCTCTTCTCTGATGTTGCTTATTTATATTCACGCCCGCCCCTCTCTCCCCTGAGAGAAATCCTTTGGAACACGTTTAGTGTGTCCTTTAGTATGCGCGTGTGGTTTTGCACTTTTGCGAATGGTCTTCTGTTCTGTACCCTGTCTGGTTTCTTACCTTGCGTCTGAAGCACCATCCTCAGAGTTACCAGGCACAGCTAGGCTCCTGCCTCTTCCTGTCACATCCTTCCATGCTGTGCATCCACGCACGTCCGTGTCCACTGTCCTATAGCTGGATGCCCAGCTGCTCTCTAGCGCTTCACCCCCATACAGCCCTTAAAGGCCAGCGGCAGAATTTCTTTGTGATCTAAACCAGAGTGGAAAGCTGAGGTCATAGTGCATGTGACACTGAGCTTTGCCTAGTGATGCCACAATGCTCCGCCGAAGGGCTGCACCTGTCCACACACCCAGCAGCAATGCATGATCACTCCTTGTATCCACTTCACTCTGCCTTGGTTATACTGTTGCTCTGTTTCTCCATCTAATGGGAATGCTGGCTGCGTACTTCTTACTGGAGCTTTCTGCCCACCGTTGGCAACTGGGAACGCAGGGGAGCACACGGGCTGCTATTAACCACGTGCTGCTCCCTGCCGCCACCCAAAATTACCATCATCCGAGATGTTCTGGTACTTCTCTGAGTTTCTTGCGTTTTATTCCTCCCCTCTCTACTCTGTTGATTTCTGTCCTCCCCCACCACACTCCCCACCTCCCGGTCCACACCCAGCGCTGCTGTGGCCAGTGGCCCAACCCGGTCCAACCCAGCCTGACGGGAGGGCACCTAGCCCCAGTGCAAAGATTGCTAGAAATACGATCTGCCGTGGCTTCTTCCAGGAAATGGCCTTGAAACGGACTCCCTTTACTTTATTCATTTGGACAGAAAATCACAAAAGCAGGTCATTCATTAAAACCTAGAGTAGGAAAAGTCAGCGTCTCCTCAACAAAGTGGCATCTGACCTTCCTTCTACTCAGGATGGAAAGGGAAGGAAGGAAAAGTATTATACCCACAGCATGATTTTCCCTGAGGGGTTGAGTTATTTGTCAGGATTGGGTTATTTGGGGGACATTAAATAAACCATGATATTGCCTTGGGGGACACCTATCGTGAACACGATTTCCCGGCGAGTGCCCATCTGAACTACTTAGTGCCCCAGCGTCCTGGGCGTTGTTACTGTGGACCCGGTGAGCTCCCTGGCGTGGGGAAGTGATGTTCGCGGGGTGCTATTTGCACACAAGAAACCCGCACTGACAGTTCTCTTTCATGCTGCTGACCCTGAGCAGATATGGATGTTACGAATTTTTAAAAATCGATTCCCTTTCTAGAAAATTAAAATCAAAAGGGGGAGAATCAATGTGGAGGGTAGCGGAAAGTGCGGAGACTGATGGAGTCGAGGCTTCTCCACCAGTCGTTTCTCTGGGCGAGTGCTGATTTCAAAGGCGTGCTGTTCGGCCTCACAGATAATGCGCCCAACATAAACCGCATGGGAAGCTTTCAATCAGGCTGTTTGTTACACTGGGTGAACACTGGATTTTGGTTTTCTCTGAGGTCTGAAAGCCCATTTTTGAGCTTTTTGATTTACTCTGCCTGAGAGCCCCGGAAACATTCGCCAACACATCATGCATTGCATTTCAAAAGAACGCTGTCATGTAGAGTCCGGCCTCTGTGCATTTCATAAATATGTTTGTTTTTCTTCTCTTTCAGAAGCTGCAAAGAATCGATACTCCTCACTGTTATTCAGCCTTACCCTGTAAGTGTCTTGTGAGTGAAAGTGCCACTGTATGATCCCAGGATTCTAGCCTCCTCCTCCTCCCAGGCCGGGGAAACCGTGACAATGAGTAACAGCAGAGAAAAACAGCATGCACTCACAATATGAGTTCAGAAGTCTTCATTATTTGTATTTTATACACCATGATAGCAAAACCATTCATAGGAGAGAAAGGAAAATAACGCATTTTCTATATATCTTGAAAACCAGCTATTCAATCTGTGGGACTCACATCTGGAAATCAGACAAGACTCAAGACTTTCTTATGGTTTCTAGCTTAAGAATCACAAATGGAATGGGAATGTTTGATTGTAGGATGTTCTAGCATAATTCTTTTTCATATCCCCTTCTAATTGGTAGATATTTCAGGGAGACCTCCCCCCTTTAAAGGTGGCTATTAGAGGAAATACGGCTGTCAGAATTTGATTTAAGCGTACAATTCAATGATCTGTATAAAATTTACCAAAGTTTGCAGGCATCACCACGGTCCAGTTCGAGAACACTTCCTTCAGCCCCATGAGAACCCTCGTTCCCATTTACAGTGAATACCCCCTGCCTACCCTCAGACCCAGACAACTACTAACTGACCTTCTATTTCTGTAGATTTGCTGTTGCTTGTGAATTCCATACATCGGCAGTTGAACCCAAAAATAGCAAGAAATTCCTCCAGATCCCCCCCCAAAACATTTACCATCGGTACTTTGTGGCCTTTGCAGGGATTCATGGAAATCCCACCTGTTTACGCTTCTGTTTTCTTCCCCGTGGAGTTGGAGGCTCTGCCAATGGTCGGTCTCCATCTCCTGACCAAACTCTTTCTCTCCCCTGTCCCAGCACTTCCCTCCTAAGCACTATGGCCTAAGCATTTCAGGCAGGAAAAAAATATGTATTCAAGATTCCAATAAGATAACAAATAGAATTAACCAAGACAATAAATCATGCCATCCAGGATGTAACTATTTATAATAAAAGCTTAGTTTACCATTCACTGTTCCTTTTGGTCCCTCTCTGCCACAACTGCACACGCATGTCTGGATTTGAAAACCAAGGAGACAGCAGGATGTAAGAGAACCGAGATTTGAGATCTAGTTCCCAGCAATAGAACAGGTGACTCCCACACCCGCTCAGATTTCTGCACCTGCCTGAGAGGGTCACACTGACTCATGGGCAAGGGCTCCCCTGCTCTGCATCTCATGATTCTGTGATTCCTTCCAGAGAAAGTACAGCTACATTGTTTCTGTTAACCCGATTGTCACTCACACTCACTTCAAATCTATCCACACTTCCTCATTTCTTGACAGTGGACAAATAGGTTGGGTGAAGCCAATGGAAGTGTCTACAATAACCGAGTGGTTGGCCAACTACAAATTCCTAATGGAACTTCAAGTTCCCCTTGTGTTTCCTGAATTCTCTCTTCCCACTTTGTAACCTCTTAGACATGCGAGATCAGAACCATTGTATTCCAGGGGGTATAGCTCAGTGGTAGAGCATTTGACTGCAGAACCATTGTATTCCATACCAGGTTATTTTTGCAATGTGAGGTGATGTTTTACCCCATGCAGTAAAGTTGGAGAAAGAACAAGGAGTTTGGCATTTAAGTTAAGGGTTGTGTCTTGTGGCTTTGCTTGCTGTTTTTGCCATTTGAGTGTGCGTGACTGGTTATTCATATGAATACTCATTATTATCAGTGAGTCGTGGAACTTCCTGTAATCGATCATCTGGAGCTTTCCAGGAACAAGTGTTGCATGTTCTTCTGGCCAACGGCTGCACCTCTGCGCCTTGCAGCAGTCTCTCCCTGCCTGGTCATTGTGGATGGAATCCTCGTCTTTGACTTTCCTTGACCAGCCCTACTTCCTGAAATGCCCACTACATACCCCACCCCACCTCCTCAGCCTAGCCAAACCGTTCTCACCTTCCAAGCCTCAGCACAAGCTCTAAATGCTATCTCAGGGTTTCTCACTGTCCCCACTGCTGACATTTGGCCTGGAGAACTCTACATTCTGTGGTGTCGTTCCATGGCCTATGGGATATTTAGTAGTATCTCTGGCCTCTACCCATTAGATGCTAGTGGTGCCTTCTCCCCATATTGTGACAACCAAAAATGTCTCCAGGCATTGCCAGGGGTGCCTGGCGTCGGGGGGATTCCTTCCACTTGGGAACCACTGTCCCACCTAGAGTCTCCCCTCACTGATCCAGCCCAAAGTGGCTTTTTCCTCTGCAGTATGGGAATGGAAATGAAGGAATTGAAACCCCAAAGTGACTTAAATAGACAGATTAGACCCAGAGAGGAGAGAAGATGGGAGAAGAGGCTACATGTTCTTCCTTACATTTTTGTGTTTGGATTTTCCTACCGGCACATTGCTTTTTAAAATACAAAACCTCCCTGAGTCCCACTTACTTGCTGAACATTTCTCTCAGCAGTCGGGATTGGCTTCCTGGAACAGATGACCCACCAGGCCAAAAGAACGTGTATAATTTCTACTTTTATTGCAGATAGTCAAAATTAGCATTTTAATTTATCCTGTAACTTGCCGGCCAGCATTTGTGATGTTGTATTTCTTCTGCCTAATAGGGTCCAGTCCAGACAGAGAGCCGATGTTTGCCCCTTCTTACCTCACTCCACACGGTCCCGGGGCACCCACAGTGAGCCCAGCTGTGGAAACTCCTGAGGCTTTTGAGAAGCCATTTTTAACAGGCTGCTGCCTTGTTTGTGAAGCATTATAGATGGCTCTCCCCCTCCGCCATGTTTACTTTATTTCTTAGAGAAAAATTGTGGAAGCATAGAAGGAAATACACACAAAAGCAAAAAAATATGTGTCAGCACGTCTTTTCCTCAGAGACAAGCAGTGTAAACAATCGGCCTGTTTCCTTCCAGTCATTTGATAGATGCCTTGTCAGTAGTGGAGATCTTGGACATACAGTTTCTTCTGCTCCTTTCACTGAGTCTATCATAAGCATGGTTTCATACCATCGAGAATTCTTTGTAAGCATCGTATCCATGGCTGGAAAGCATTCTATCGAACCAGGATTTACTTAACCAGCACCCTTCATACTGACTTCAATGGTTTTTACTTCTGCATGCAACATCTTTGTGTAGAAGTCTTTATCTGTATCTAGTCAGTAGTTCCCCCATTCCATTACAATGGCATTCTAGAAAAGGAATTTCTGGATTTCTCACGATTTTTTTTTTTTTAAGATTTTATTTATTTGACAGAGCACAAGCAGAGGGAGAGAGAGGGAGAAGCAAGCTCCCCGCTGAGCAAGGAGCCCAATGCGGGGCTCGATCCCAGGACCCTGGGATCATGGCCCCAGGCCGAAGGCAGACGCTTAACTGACGGAGCCACCCAGGCGTCCCTGGATTTCTTATGAATTTTATTCCATCTTTTATACCATCTTCTTTCCTTGCACTGTTACTGTTTTTTATTACAGAGCTTTCTTGGCTAACTCCTTCCTCCTCTCCTTTGACTCTGCCTCCCACAATTCCCAAATCTAGAACTTCCAGAACTTCCTAGTCTAAAGACAGAGACTATTGAAAGAGTCTCAATTACCTCCCCTCACACAGTCCCAGCTTAATGAGACTTGGGATAAGTCACTCTCCATTCTCTGGTCCATGCTTCACATTCACTCAGCCTTTTTCTAGGCGCAAGAGCTGAGGGACCTGCTTGCCTGCTTCTCCCTTCCTGCCCAACTTCCACTAGGTTCCACACACGTGAGGGAGGCCACATATCTCCTCATGGGAGCCCCCGAGTATTAGATGGTATCAGAACCCAGACCAGATCCTCCTGCCATGTGTCATGCTGAGCGTGCCAGCCCAATACCCAGCCGAGAGCGCCAGTGATTGTTTGCCCATGGGTTTTTTCGGGCTGCAAGAGGATGCTCATGCAGCAGGCCACAAGTGCTGAGGAAATAACACTCCTGGACGAGCAGCCCCTCCATCACTGATTGACAGGAGCTGATGAATATATACCCTAGCTCTCTGTCTCCTCTGACATTCTAACTCTGAGGCCTGTGGGCTGCCTCGTTCCAAGATGTCCCCAACCGCTTTAAGCTCCAGTTGCTCACAGTGGCGAATGACTTACAGAATGCTTCATTGGCTTACTCTTCCACCCCGTCTCCCTTCCTCCTGCCCACCTATGCGTGCTTCCTGGGAGCGCCTCCCATTCAGCTACCTGTTTGTGGAGTCTTGTCTCAGGGTCTACTTTGGGGGACCTCCACGCTAAGTTACCCGGTGAGAACTGTGGGCTACTGAGACCTCAGCAAATATGTACTCCATGCCTACTGTGTCTGTAGTACTGTAGACATACAGGAAGTGCAAATGTAAGACCTTATGCTTTAGTTTCAGAAATTTTACCGTATTTATGTAATTTTTTCCAAATGATGTTTTCTAGTGACTTCTCAGCATCTAAAAGCCCCAAGAGCATGGCACACATCTACTCTGGCCACCTTAGCAACTTCTAATCTTAAATTAATTAATGGCAGGAGAATCTGATTATTTTAAATGGTAATTACTCATCATTTCCCAACACAGGATAGGAAATGCTTGTGATCAGCACCTACAGGCCTTTAGATTGCTAAGAATTAACTCATCGGGTTACTGAGTGGTGTACATTGTATGTTTTTTGAGCTGCAAAAGGAGATCCGAGTGAAAACCACAGTCTTGGCGGGATTACATACCCTGCGTGTCGCAAATAACTCCAGCCAGTGGGATAAGCCATTATTTTGTTGACTCTAACTCAGTGACCTTCAGACTCAAGGAGCTTATGTTTTTATTAACCAGAAGTAATTTTTAAAACATATGTCAGTTATATAAAATAGTCGCAAATCCAGAACAAGAAAAATGCCCTGGCCTGAATTCTTGGCCTTGTATCCCAAGTCCGTTGACTTCAAAATACATGTAGAATAGTATTTACTTAACTACCTTGGCTATCTAGGTTCCTGGCTGGTTCTCTTCATTTATCAGGTTTGTCGTTAGGGCAGGGCAAATAAATCTGGGGAAGAGGCTATAGGGGAGAGGGAGAAGCAGGACACCCCCCCCCCCCCGCCCCCGTTGAGCAGGGAGCCCGATGCGGGACTCAATCCCAGGACCCTGGGATCATGACCTGAGCCGAAGGCGATGCTTAACCGACTGAGCCACCTAGGCATCCCTGTGAAATGCTTTTTATTGAGGCAAGCAGTGACATACATAGATCATCTTAAGAAAATGTGGCAAAGTATTACATTAAAAGATTCGGATGCACAGAGGAACCAACGTCCGTACCTGGCGTGTTGGACACTTGTGAGAGGCTTCATTCACAAACAACGCTGGAGCCTCGGGGCACAGCCTCGCTCAAGCGCCTCATCTAATCAGTGGCGTCAGTCCCGGGTGGCTTTCTGACAGCCACTCCCCTTGTGTGAAACCCATTGCGCCGGTGTAAATATTGCCTGCTTAGAATCATTAAAGGAGAATAATGTTTTCCCTTCAGCTGAAAAATGGCATATCAAAACCGCACGATTTGTTCATTAATCATCACCAAACCCAGTCTAGAATTACAGATAGGGAGGAGAACGCCACCGTCGCATCACTTAAGCTCTGTAGTAGGACTCTTTTTGTTTTTTTAAGTTTGTTTGTTTAGTAATCTCTACACTCAACGTGGGGCTCTGAACACTCGACCCCAAGATCAAGAAGTTCATGCTCCACCCACTGAGCCGGTCAGGCGCCCCTGGAGTAGGACTTTTATTTTTTATTTTTTTAAAGATTTTATTTATTCATTTGAGAAAGAGAGAGAGAGAGAGAGAGCGCACAAGCAGGGGGAGCCACAGAGGGAGAGGGAGAAGCAGGCTTCCCGCGGAGCAGGGAGCCCAATGCGGGGCTCGATCCCAGGACCCTGGGACCATGACCTGAGCCGAAGGCAGACGCTTAACGACTGAGCCACCCAGGCGCCCCTGGAGTAGGACTTTTACAAAGTCATGTTGAACATGTTCAAAGTTGTTGTTCTTTAGAGTCTTTTGGGTTCTTGGTTTTGTTTTCTTTTGTTGTGTTCTAAGAGGGCAGCCCTTCTCTGAAAACATCTTGCATAAATAGGGGAATTAAAGCTCTGGCAGCCAAACCATTCATTCATCCATCCAGTCCCCTCAGACACTGATCAGAGCAGAGGGTGGGATAGGTGTGGAGGGGAACTTGAGATAACAGGATTTTTTTCCAGTATTTAAGAAAACTCCACCCGGAAATAGACATACACATATTTTATCGTATTTTTTTCAATAGTGATTTTGTCTTCTTATAATAAGATGCACATAACGTAAAGCTACCATTTTCACTATTTTAAAGTATTCAAATCTAGGACATTAAGTGCATCCACCATCTTGTTCGACTGTCGCTGCTGTCTAGTTCCAGAACCTTTTCATGACCCCAAAAGGAAATCAACCCTGCAGATGTTAGTCGCTCCCCATTCTCCTCCCCAGCCCAGGGCAACCACTAATCTACCTTCTGTCTATATGGATTTGCCTGTTCTGGACAGTTCATGTAAATGGAATCAAATCCTACAATACGTGGCCTTTTGTGTCTGGTTTCTTTCACTCAGCATAATGTTTTTGAGGTTCATCTATGTTGTAGCACGAACCAGAACTTCATTCCATTTTATGGCTGAATAATATTCCATTGTGTGGATTTGTCATTTCATCATGTTGTTTTGATTGATCTCAAGTATACTTGTATTTGACAAAGATGGGAACCTTCTTCATTTTTACTTGAAATTCAAAGTATGGGACACCCTAAGTGGCTTTTGTGCCTTGAGATTAATACAATACACAGAAAGTTGAGCCTCTGTGTTGGTTCTAGAGTCAGTTACTAGGATTCTTTCCACAACAGTCTGAACCTCTTAGGACTACAAACCATGAAAACCATTAGGTTGGACAATGCAATTTGCAGTATTTGACAATTTTAATCTATAAAATAGCAATTTCATGATTCAAACTAAATATTTACCTGTATATTAGTTTCAGTAGAGAATGCAGTCCTCTTTAAAAATAAACAAATGGTGCCCGCAGCATAGTAGACGCCTCCTAGATGCGAGTTCCCTTCTCCTCAGGCTTCATTAAAATTACGCAACAAGGATGATTCTCACATGGAGTAAATTGACCAGGACTGTGCAGTAAGAGCTCCCTGGATCATAGTACCCTTCTGAGCAAGTTTCCCTCTTGCATGTTTAGTTTCTGAGGAAGAAAAATTGAGTCACTCGGCTCCTCTTTCCAATAAGAGACAGTACAATTGACCCTTGAACAACATGGGTTTTGGGAGCACCAACCCCTGTGCAATCAAAAACCTGCATGTAACTTTTGACTCCCCAAAAACTTAACTACTGATAGGTTGACCAGAAGCCTTACCGATAACGTAAACACATATTTTGTATGTTCTATGTATTATATACTGTGTTCTTAGAATAAAGCAAGCTATGGAAAAGAATGTTATTAAGAAAATCATAAGGAAAATATGTTGGAGTGTCTGGCTGGTTCAGTCAGTAGAGCATCTGACTCCTGATCTTGGGGTCTTGAGTTTGAGCCCCAAGTTAGGTGTAGAGATTACTTAAAAAAATAATAACAAAATAAATATAAATTTTAAAAAGGAAAGTACATTTATGGTATTGTACTGTACTTTCCCCAAAAAATCCACATATAAGTGGATCCTGTGCCATTGAAGGGTCAACTGTACAAAGAGCCTTTACAATGAGACAGAATATGAAGTCCACATTCAGTTGTAAGCCAAGGTGGTCTCTGCCCTCTCCTGCAAGACCCCAGGATGACAGGTTACCAACAAGAGGCTGAAATTCAAGTTTTGGGCACATAAAGTGGGGGTGTTTTGCAAGTGTGTGCGTTTGCCTGTTCACATGCCCTTAAGCCCTTCATGTGAATAACAGTGGGATTATTGATCACTTTAGAACTATCAGTGACTCTTCTCCACCTCATTAAAATAATGAGTGATCAATTCGACATGAACCCAACATGAGATTTGACCACCACTTCACCCCCCACATCATGCTCAAAGCTCTATAGTCAAAGCAAGGTTTGTGTACTTTCACAGCCATCATTTTAAAAAATCCTTGGGTGGGGCGCCTGGGTGGCTCAGTTGGTTGAACGTCAGACTCTTGATTTCGGCTCAGGTCGTGATCTCAGGGTTGTGAGATCGAGCCCTGTGTCAGGCTCTGCGCTGGGCATAACACCTGCTTAAGATTCTCCCTCTTCCTCTGCCCCTGCTCTCTTTCTCTCCCTCTCTTCCTTTTTAAGAACAAGAAAAATAAGAAGATTCTCGGGAATGTGCTCAGTAAGAACAAGGACCATGCTATTTGCAGTTCTGGTCTGCTGACTAAATCAAACCTCCTACTTTATGAGCATGACAGGGTTTTGATTGCCTCCGTGATTTGTGTTTCATCCTCGAATTGGACATGCACCAAACATACTTTTTAGCAAAAATATTGCATATTCGAGAGGATAAAGCTTAGAAAACAAGTGTTCCAGGGTTTGCATTATGTTCCCAATAATCATATCCAATGTTTTCTTTTTTCTAGTCTCCCAAGTCAGCATTTATTAGTGCTGCAAAAAAGGCAAGATTAAAGTCCAATCCAGTCAAAGTGCGGTTCTCCGAGGAGGTCATCATCAATGGCCAAGTGTCGGTGAGTTGACTGTTGCCTGCTTGCGACTCAGAGTGGCTGAAATAGGGGCTTTGCACAAAGCACAGCCAGTCGCCCCTCTGGAATGGTCAATTGAGAATTCGTGGTTGGATTTCACAGGGCTGCTGAATCTCAGAATTGTAAAGGGCTTGAGAGATCACCATGTTGTGCCTGATGGGTTCCCTCTATCGTATCCAGAATATGTAGTCATCCAGTGTGTCTTTGAATGCTTCCAGTGTTAGAAACCTCACTACTTTGCAAAGAAGTTCATTTGATCTGAGATCCCTGGCATTGCCCCATATTGAGGAAAATAGGCCTCTTTGGAACTTCCACCTGCTTCTTCTCATTGTGCCAAATGAGCATGCTTCCATTATATATTTTGAGAAAGGTTTCCCCTAAGTTTTTCCTTATTCAAAATCAAATGTCTATTCTTTTCACTAATCAAAATGGAAAGAAGTTAAGATGCTGGGAAAGTGTTATATATGCAAGCAGAAGTGAAGAAATATTTCCTGGATCTCCATCAATAGGTCTTGATAGAAATCATGATTGCTCAGGCACATAATTCATCTTCAAAATGAACAGTGCAAACATCAATAGGATGCTGTATTTTTCATTTTTTCCCCCAAGAAAATCTAGCCTCATGTTTTTAGTTTTTAGAAAGTGGTCATCTAAGGCACTAATCATTTTTGGACCTCTGAAATACCAGCTTTTGTTGTGGAGGTTATGTTGTTGCTGGCGGTGGTGTTTAAATAAACTCACAAAGACAAAATCTCGTCCATGACATGCTCATGACGGGTCACAAATTCTTCCCTGAGGGTGGTCCTGGATCTGAATTTGAAGACGTAGGCCTGCACATCCTGAGCGAGGCCCTCCTGATCCACGTGTCTCCTTGTCAAAACTTGCTGACCTGTGTCTGCCCCGCTTGGAGTCTAGGGGTCAGCTGGCCAATCTGTTCAACTACGTGATGCTTGTGGGAGGGGCCTCGGGCTGTCACTGTGCTGCCCTGGGAGCATTTCAGCTGTGGCCTTGTCCTCCCAGTCGCATCTCCCGCCCCATCTCCTCTGTCCCCATTCACCCCACTCTGTTCTGCTCACCACAGTGCCTCCCTGCCCCTCTGGATGCAGTTAGCATCCATTAGCATTTCACAAGACAAAGCAGGAAGGTTCCAGTCGCAGAGGAATCATGGTATCGCAGAAGGTCATCCGAAACTTACCCCATCTTTTCTCCAGCTTCCGAGCACGAGATTGGGCAATCAGCTTGCACATCTTTTTTTTTTTTTTTTTAAGATTTTATTTATTTATTCATTAGAGACAGAGAGAGAGAGGCAGAGGGAGAAGCAGGCTCCCAAGGAGCAGGGAGCCCGATGCGGGACTCGATCCCAGGACCCTGAGATCATGACCTGAGCCGAAGGCAGACGCTTAACCATCTGAGCCACCCAGGCGCCCCAGCTTGCACATCTTTAGAGAGAATATGATTCTAGAAGCTGCAATGGCAGTTTTACTTCGTCCTGGATATAATAGGGCTCATTCAAGGCAGCTGGTGTGTGAGGACAGCTCTGGGGGTCAGTCATCACCTGCAGCCCCCGCTGCCTCCCCACAGGCCTATGTGTGGCAGGGACGTTCAGTCACGTGTCTGCACCTCAACCTTTGGAACCATCTTCATGTCCAGCCTACTCTTGCTCTACCGAGTCATCGTGTGTCTGTTCATGTGGACTTGGAGCCAAACCCCCTTCGTGAATTGGGTAGCAAGAAAGTCATGTGTCAAGTCCACAGGAGGAGAAAGGAGAGGGAGGAAACTCAGAGAAAGGAACAGAAAGTGAAAGGCAAAGAGTCTCTTACAGAAATACTTAGAGATTGAGTTCTCATGGACTATCTGTAGGACATTAGCCAATCTCTGGACATCTTGTCTTCAGTTTCTTCATCTGTAAAACAAGGGACATAGGGTTTCGTGATTGGTGAGTTCCGCTTGACTTCTGTGACCCCATGACCAGCTACATGTGAGAAAAGATTGGCGGAACTCATCCCACATGCCTTCTTTCTTCCCCTGCCATATCTCCCTACTTTCAATTAAAGAGAAAATTCAAAGGAATACATTTCTATTGTTAATTTTTGGTCATGTTCCAAGCATCTCTTTTTGAATTATTTTTAAGTTACGATGTTTGTTATAGACTCAGTGTTTTAATCTTTAACACACTAACCCATTCCTTAAATGTCCCCTTGGAGTTTAAGGAACATTTCTAAATGGGTTAAAAATTATTCCGTAAAGGTTAAAAATTGTTCTACCTTCCTGGCTCAGTCGGTGGAGCGTGCAACTCTTGAGCTCTCGGGGTCGTGGGTTGGAGCCCCACATTGGGCATGGAGCCTGCTTTAAAAAAATTGTTTCCTAAAACAACTTTATACTTCAAGCTTGTTACTGCTTGTTACTCACTTTGCATGAGCTCTGCCAGACACCACATCAAACACCATCATTGCTGGTCCCTGCTCTTTCCAAGATCGGCTGCTCTGCTGAAGTCTGGGCTTGTCCTAAGCATGGTGGCTTAATTACAAAGGAATTATTTCCTTCATTGGGTTTTCCAATGGGAAACCTTGACTTTTAAAAACATTCATCTGATTTATTTTCTGATTGAAAAAAAGTTCTTTCATCTGCATCGACTGAATTATTTGTAGCTGGAAAAGAAGAGTTTTGCTATGAACAACTGAACTCAGATATCACCGGAGGGACACCTTTTAGCCTTAGAGAGTTCCCTTTTTTTTTTTTTTAATGGTGCGATTAGAATACATTGTAGATATATGCTGCTTCTGCAAAGAGCAGAATGTTCATTTGACCTTCTTTTTTGTTGCTGTCATTAAACAGGAAACTGTTAAGGATAATTCACTTCTTTTTATGCCAAATGTTTTGAAAGTGTATCTGGAAAATGGGCAGACCAAATCATTTCGCTTTGACTGCAACACCTCCATAAAGGTAAGCGGACCCGCTGAACTCCACGTGGACACTGGCAGGTGTGGCTTGCAAGTCCCGCTGTCCACCTCGTGTAGCAGCACCTTCTTTCAGAACTATGTTTATTTCTGAGATGTTTTTCGGTTGTTTCCAAATAAAGTAGTGTGTGAATACTTAAAAACAAACTGGGGTAAAAAAGCTTAAACTAAGAAGGTTGTGCTGTGCGTGTATACGTGTTGCAAAATGATATGATAGGCTCTCAGTGACGAACCACTAGGGCTAGTCATTTGAACGCAACTCCAGTTTAATTAAAAGAGTGTGACTGTCCCCAAGAAGGCTTGGCACCCTGCCTAAAGCCAGAGGATTTCCTAGCAATGTCAGCCCCCAAGAAGATGAAGATGCTAGCAGTTAATTGAATATCTGCTCCTTTGGTGTCCAGCAAAAACAAGGGGTAGGATAATATAAAGATAGCATTTACTTTTAATTGGTGTAACCAATTTCATGGAAATGACACCTAAAAAGACAGAAATGAGGCATGCTTCTTAGGAGAAGGGGTAAAAAGGAAGAGTCACAGAACAATCCTATTATTGCAGAGCCACAGGTGAGTTTTATGCAATGGGTATTATAGCACAGCAGATGGGTTCTTTCCCCCCATACTTCCTTCCTGGGAAAAAAAGTGCATATTCTATTTTTTATTGGACAAAAGTGTGTGCAGAAATTGGTTGCTCCCTAACACTCCAGCAGCCTAAAATAGGCTTTCTTCAAATGGTACCATAAAAGAGATTTTATTGAGGTTTTAAAAAAAAGTACCTAGTGATGATCTGTATAATAATGTATCAAGTCTGTATTAAAAACGTCTGTCAATAGTCAACCCCTAGTTCTCAGTTTTGTAAATTAGTCAGCATAGACCTTACGAGTGGAAGCATTTCTGCAAAGGCCCGCTCCCTTATTGCCATGATACCAACAAGCAGCCTGTTTGGAATTGCTTTAAGTAGGTGCTGATGTAGCAGGTTATAGAGCAGATGGTATTCTAGATTAATAATGGAGCCGATAAGCCATCCTTAAATCCTTCTACATTGAACAATCAGCTTCGTGCAAGACCACTCATTTCAAATGGGGGTGACTGACAAAGTCCTTTTCCTTTATTCCTACTCAAAATCCGTGTATGGCAAGGTGTTACTCTTATTATTGATCTGCTAGCCTAGAGGTGGGCAGACTTCTGGAAGAAGAGTAAATATTTCCAGCTCTGTGGCCTATTTGATCCCCCTTGAAACTACTCTGCTCTGTTATATCAACAAAGCAGCCGTAGATGGTGGGCTCAGGAGGCCCTTAAGTCCACCCTTTGGTTCCATAATTCACTTGAAGGACTTGCAGAACTCGGCAAATTGTTATAAGCACAGTTACAGGGATTTTTTTTTTTAAAGATTTTATTTATTTATTTGCGAGAGAGTGGAAGCGAGAGAGATCACAGAGGGAGAGGGAGGAGTAGACTCCCCGCTGAGCAGGGAGCCTATGCGGGACTCGATCCCAGGACCCCAAGATCATGACCTGAGCCGAAGGCAGACGCTTAACCGGCTGAGCCCCCTGGGCGCCCTCACAGTTACAGTTTATCACAGCAAGAGGATCCCAGTTAAAATCAGCAGTGGGCAAAGGTGCATGGGGCAGGAGAGTTTTCCAACTCACAGTTTCCCAACGTCCTCTTCCTGTGGAGTTCTTCGGACCTTGCTTATTTCTTCCAGCAATCACACGTGACAACATGTGTACGGTACTGTTAACCAGGGAGGTTCACCTGAGCCTCGGTGTTCAGAGTTTTTGTCAGAGGTTGGCCACATAGACAAGCTGAGCACCCGTGGGGCTGACTCTAGTATCCTGCTCCTCCAGAGGTCGTGCTGCCATCACTTGGCCCAAGGTCCTCACGTTGTTGCATAGGCTGTCTGCTATCTCTCAGGCTCTCAGGTGAACAGACACTCCTATCAGGCACTACACTCCAAGGACTTACAGCTTATCTCCCAAGAGCCAGGAGCAAAGAGGCAAACCTTTCTTGAGGCAAGACGACTCCTTTCCTACCCAGACAATATGTAAATGAATGGGCGTGGCCTGATTGGACGCTAGGGCCAGGCCATGGTTTGCAGAGCCCCAAGGTAACCCATAGCGCCGCATTATCAGAACGCCCCCTGCTACCACGACTTGGTCTGTGATACCACGTGGTCAGGAAAGCTCCTTGCCCTTACACCCCCTCCCCCATCTGAAGATATAGGTCAAGACTTGAATGCATTCCTTAACAGAAATACCTCTAAATTTCAAAGAGAGCCCTGTTGTTAATTCCCTCTGGCCTTTTTCTTAGGAACCCACACTGGAGTGAGTCTGATTTCCCTGAGGGTGGCGAATGGCCATGAGAAGACAGGGAACAGCAAATTCAAGCTTGCTTTGCTTGTACCTAACAGCTTTCCTATCGCCGCAGACACGGGTTGGGAGGCGTAAAATAGAAGGGATATTATGAAAGGGATACGACACTGTTTAATAAAAATTGCCAAAATTCTTGCTACAGAATCACAGCGAGGAAAAACTACTGCTATCGATTTTCTGGTGTCCTCCCTGGTGTTTCAGGAGACTATTTTATAAAGTATGTGTTGCCACACAAAGGCTGCTTTTGTTCGTTCTTTTCTGGGCCTTGAACAAAATTTATGACACAGAGAATCTTTTTATGAAATTCAATATATAATCAAGGCATTTCTGTTGAATGATGTCTGTGGCGGTGGGTGGGTGTGGGGATCTTTGTTTAAAGGGGCCTGGGGAAGCGCACCGGGCTGGCTCAGTCGATAGAGCGTGCCACTCTTTGATTTCGGGGTTGTGAGTTCAAGCCCTACGCTGGGGGTAACGTTTACTTAATAACAAAAAAATAAACAATAGCAAAACAACCATTAAAGGGGCCTGAAGAAATTGAGAAAGGTCTACAGGGAAGAATCAAAATTTCAAAAAGATCAGTTAAAAAAAAAACAAAACCAAACCTCTATGTATTGCAGAGTTTTTCTATCTTGGCATTGTGATACTTTGGACCAGGTAATTCTTTATTGTGGGGCCTGTCCTGTGCATTGTAAGATGCTGAGCTGCATCCCTCAATATCGATAGCAGCCCCAACCCCCTTGTGACCACCACAAATGTCTCTAGAAATTACCAATTGCTGTGAGGTAGAATTGCCCCGGAGTGGAAAAGCACGGCTCTTTGGGATTTTTAGCATCTGAGTATAAATTATCTTGAAGAGAGACCATTTACTAGTTTTCGAGTACATGAAAAAAAATGTGGTTTTTTTTTCATTTTCAAAGACATCTGTTTTGCATTGCAGTAAACATGTGCTTGTGTATAGAACACCTATCTGATCATAAATGTTTAATCCTGTAAAGGATTGCTAACAAAGCTTGCTCGTTCTACTTTCCCCAGGGATTTAAAATAAAAGCTAATATGTGTATATCGTTATAGTGCCCTAAGTCTGTATCAAATAGTGCTACAGTAAATGTGTTCTCTGTGTGAACTCATTTAGTCCTTATATCTATTCTGAGGCAGGTATTAGTATCATCCCCAGTTTATAGATAAGGACATCAAGACACTTAGAAGTTAAATAACTTGCCTAAAGCTGCACAGCTAACATGAAGTCAAGCTGGGAGTAGAAACCACTGTTTCCAGAGCCCACATTCCTGACCACTACCGCATGCTCTTACCAGAAGGAGAGACTATGGGCACCTGGGTGGCTCAGTCGGTTAAGCATCTCTTTTTTTTTTTTTAAGATTTTATTTATTTGAGAGAGAGAGAGGGAGAGCACAGAGGGAGGGTGAGAGGGAGAAACAAACTCCCTGCTGAGCAGGGAGCCCAACGTGGGTCTCGATTCCAGCACCCCGGGATCATGACCTGAGCCGAAGACAGAGGCCCAACTGACTGAGCCATCCAGGCACCCTGCATCCGACTCTTGATTTTGGCTTAGGTCATGACCTCAGGGTCATGGGATCAAGCCCTATGTCGGGCTCTGTGCTGAGTGTGAAGCCTGCTTAAGATTCTCTCTCTCCCTCTGCCCCTCCCCTTTCCCCCTCCCCGGCTTGTGCTCTCTCTCTCTCTTAAAAAAATTAAAAAAAGAAAAAAAGCAAAAACAAAAAACCAGAGGTATAGACTAGGGGTCAGCAAACTTTCTCTGTACAGGACCAGATAGCAAATATCTTAGGCTTCACAGAGCACACAGTCTCTGTTGCCGATGCAAGGGGCAAGAGCAGCTATAGACAATATGTAAACAGATGAGTGTGACTGTGTTTCAATAAAACTTTATTTACATAAAGAGGTGGTGGGCTGGATTTGGCATACAGGGGGTATTTTGCCCACCCCCTAGAGTAGAGCATTTTCCAAGGTGGTTTCATTGCCGCCCCATTTGGAAGAAAGGAGACCCGAACCAACTCCACTCCACCATCTGTTGATCAGTCTTTAAGTTCAGTAAGCACCTCCTCCAGCTAGTCAACTTGTTGCCTCCCTGTTTCTGAACTCCATAATGATTTGGGGTGGTGGGTGAGGTCAGGAAAAGGAGCATCAAGCTTCGGAATGAACCAAAGGTATAATGTAAAGATCTGAAGCCTATTTGTGCAACACTTTTCAGTCCTGGTAAACTCTGCAAGAGAGCTATGCTGATTTTGATGGCATCTTGTCCATGTTTCCTCTGTAAGGATGTCATCTTGACTCTTCAAGAGAAGCTTTCCATCAAAGGCATTGAACACTTCTCCCTCATGCTGGAGCAGAGGACGGAAGGGGCCGGAACCAAGCTGCTCTTGCTTCATGAACAGGAGACTCTAACTCAGGTGTGTGAAATTACACCCCCAGGTGAGGTCAGAGGCTGCCCGGCCCCAGAATTCCCCTGTCCTCGAATCCTTTAAATGTACTCACTGCAGCTGCGTGTATCCCCACTAACGAAAGCTCTGGCATTCATAATGGGTTTTACATCTCAAGGTAATGGTTCCCTTTTTTATCAATTTTTCATAGACTGTCAGTCGGTGTCACATACAGAATTGTCAAAAACCCAGCAACTACTCGCTGGGAATATGGCTCTGTAGGATTATATTTTATGTTACGGGAAATGATTTGTTCACCTGTTTTGACCACTGATCTCTTGAAACCCTTAAAAAGATACAGCTTCTGAGATTACTTAAACGAAGCCAATATCATATTTCATTGCCTTAAGTTCTGGGTGCATGCTCGGAACCAACATCATATTTCATTGCCTTAAGTTCTGGGTGCATACTCGGAACCAACATATTTCATTGCCTTAAGTTCTGGGTGCATACTCGGAACCAACATCATATTTCATTGCCTTAAGTTTGGGTGCATACTCGGAACCAACATCATATTTCATTGCCTTAAGTTCTGGGTGCATGCTCGGAACCAACATCATATTTTATTGCCTTAAGTTCTGGGTGCATACTCGGAACCAACATCATATTTCATTGCCTTAAGTTCTGGGTGCATACTCGGAACCAACATCATATTTCATTGCCTTAAGTTTGGGTGCATACTCGGAACCAACATCATATTTCATTGCCTTAAGTTCTGGGTGCATACTCGCGACTATTTGTGGAAGCTTAAAATCCCTGCCCCAGTGCTGCGCACTGTAAATACGTGATCCGCCAATGCGTCCCAGTTCCTGCTTTACCAAAACGCCACCCCCATCTATTCGCTCGGGAGACGAGCAGGCTGCTTGGCTGCTGAATTCAGCGTGGCACCCTGACTTCTCTTGTGATTCGACACAAGCAGAGTGTTTGCTGGAAGTATAAGGGATTTCAACATGCTCCTTTTATGTGGGAGAGCTCAGTGATAAGGGAACTTTAGGCAGGGAGAGGGACATGCAGGGAGACCAGGAGGAGAAGCAAGGAGTCAAGGTGCCCCCAGATGGATAGAGTAGCTGAAGGTGTTGTCACACTAAAGTGCTTCCTGGTCGTTGCATAACTAGAAGCTGGTGTCCCACAAATTTGCTCCCACAATATCCCTAAACCTCTGGATTCGGTCCAACTTAGTGCAGGGAATTAGTTACAAAGCTATCGTTTGTGTTCAGTTATAGCCCTCCACCTACATTTGACCTATCTTTACCAGTTTTAAATTGACCTACAGATATTTGAAATCACGTCTCGTGTTGTTCATTATTTTAACCTGTGCCAAAACTCCCTTGGACACAGAGGACTTCTTTTGTACTTGGCTCTAGGGGAACAAGCCCTGATAATGAGAATCCCCCATGTGAAAGGTCATTGTCTGGCTCAGAGTTCCTCCAGACGCCGGACTTAAGACAAGGGCTTGGGGGCACGTGGTTCTTTGGGAGGTGATAGCAGGAAGCACTGGGAGAGGATGAGGAAGGGAAATGGGAAAAACGGGGGCACCAGTAGAGAGCGTGGTAATGAGCCAGTTTCTACTGTGGGCCACTGGAGTTCAGTCCTACTGGGGAGCACTGCGAGCCAGCGGAGAACACGCCTAGAACATACCTGGGAGGTATCGCACCTAAGCGGCGGGGCGCGGGGGCATTTGTCCTTTGGTGGTGGTGGTGGGCTGCTCCCGAGGGCAGTCGGTCCCCTGCTCTGCAGGTGCCTGGTGCCGGCCGATGGTCACAGGTATTTGCAGTGAGCAGCCTTCAGCTGGTAGCGGTAAATGCTAAGGGCGTAGGGGCCAACAGCCAGTTGCTGTGAGTCTAATGAAACCTCCCACAACTTCCTGATAGTTGTGGTTAGACGTTCCCTCTGAACTTCTATCTACTACATAGCCTTTATGGGAAAACTGCTGGCTGATGATTTTAGCTGGACAGCGATCCTTTCAGAGTCTCTTTTGGTGCTAGGTACACATAATTTCTCGTTCCAGATTGATTTCCGATTATTAAATCTCTGTTAGAATGTTAGAAGGAAACAAAAAGCCCCTAACCCTGACTCTTCCCTTATCTTTCTAGAAGAGGCTTTGTTTCAAGTTTAGCCAGAACTAAAAGCGAAGTGTTAAAACTTCAAGTATGCTCTCTAGAAAGAAAATTGTTTGATTTAAATCTCCTGAGACAAACCAGCTATATGCCTCTGAAATCACTGCATATGAAAAGCTTGATCACCAAAATATTTATAGGCATGGCAGAAAGGGAGAGTAAGTATAAGAAATGTGTCCAATAACAAAATTCATTTAAAACATTCAATTTTGGTGAAAACCCTCAAAAGAACTTTTAAACAGCTCTGAGTTTCTGGCAGCTTATAACTAAACTTTACATAGAAAATACTATTGTCTATTTACATACTACTGTAAGTTTCGAGCAAATTGTTTTCTTGTTTGTTTTAGGGACTGCTCTTTTTATGGACTGCATTTTTTAATGAGTCTAAAGCGCTTTTTTTGCATTACATGATTTCTCAAAACTAGTGCAGCCTCCTGATGATGAAAGTAGACTCAAGATCGCTTGTGGAAAATTCGGGAAAGATAGATTTTTAACCAGTAATGAAATGATACCCGACTTTCTAACCCCAGCCCAGACCTTCTGACAAAATACCCTATGACATCACCGTACAACCCCACAGCAGGCCTGAGCAGCACTTTGGGTCTCTTAGAGTTCCCACATTTTCTTCTTCCTGGTTTGGTTGACCTTCAGCTGGTGATGAGCAGCCCCCAGCCCATGGGGCTGGTGAGTCCACTCAGGTCTGTAATCCCGCCCACAGCCAAAAAGCTGGGTCAGTGTTACTACTTTTCAGTATGCCTTATACCTTTAAAAGGAGTGTTTTCCCATTGAAATTCTTCAGCTCAACAAAATTAGCGATGTCAACTGGAAGAATGCACACACACAACATGGGGTTCAGTAAAGCTATTGCTATTTTTATTTTGAATTTTCAGTTGCCGTTCACCAACATTTTTATTTCGCCAGATTTTTCCTCTGTAACAAAGGAGTTACAAGGCCATGAAGCTACATACAGATACATAGAAAAGCACACACAAGTACATGAAACTACAAGTAGAGCAACTGTTGGTTCATGGTTCATGGTTCAGGTGCATCATGTTGACCTCTTTAAGGGAAATCGAAGAGCTTTTACCTTCTTCCTTGGAGTCCAATGTCTTGTATTCATTTGGCTGTTTATGAAGCACCTACTATTACATTGGCTGATTCCCTTCAGTTGCAAAAGGAATTAAGAGGGGCGCGTGGGTGGCTCAGTTGTTAGGCGTCTGCCTTCAGCTCAGGTCATGGTTCCAGGGTCCTGGGATCAAGCCCCACATTGGGCTCCCTGCTCAGCTGGAAGCCTGCTTCTCCCTCTCCCACTCCCCCTACTTGTGTTTCCTCTCTCTCTGTGTCTCTCTCTGTCAAATAAATAAATAAAATCTTTAAAAAAAAAAAGGGAATTAAGAAACGTAACACCTAGTAGTTGGCCTACACTGTACTGTAAAAGAGGAAAACAAAACAATCCATGGTCCTTAGACCTGAAGAACCTGCGGTGTATTCTAAGCTCCCTTGAACAGTGTCCTGTTATTGAAAGTTTGGGGTAGTTTGGAAACTTGTGGACTCCAGATTTAGTGCTTGGGCCAAAACTTTTGTTTTCTGACATTTACAATGCATTGTTATCCAAGGTTGACAAGGTCCTGCTTTCCCTGCTGCAGTCAGTCTGGGGTCTCCTTTAGAAAGAACTCACAGCTGTGTCATACAGTACTCTCCCTCCAGATCCCCTTTTTGACCCCTCACCCCCACCCTAGTTTTGGTCAGCTATCACTTCCGGCACCAGCATCTTCGGATCTTCTTCAGAGGACTACCCCTAGACTGTGGTAACCCATTCTGTCCACACCTGGAAATTCACATCCCCCTGGGACAGCCTGAAACCAACGGCTGATCTGTGGTCCTTTGGCTCAGGTCCTGGTGGCTCTGCGGTGTAGATGATCCTCCTGAGTCCCCTGTGGGTCAGGCTGTATCTACCCACTGCTGCGCACTCTGCCTTTCCTTGGCTCCTCTCCTGCCTGACCTGCTCCCCCCACTCCCTTACCCATCTCTCCCAGAAGCAGTTCCTTAGTAGGTCCCTCATCTCAGGGTTGGCTTCTGGGGAACACAACCTAGGATATATGCAGCTTTCAGGGAGTATCTAGGACACATCATAAAAGAACTTTGACCACTTCCTTCCTTGGTGTTGAAATGAAGTTGCCCTTTGCTTCTGCGTCCCTCTGCCGGCACTGAAGGATTCTTGTGTTTGGTCTGATCTTCTAGGTGACACAGCGGCCCAGTTCCCATAAGATGAGGTGTCTTTTCCGAATTAGCTTCGTCCCAAAGGATCCAATTGACCTTTTAAGGAGAGATCCAGTTGCTTTCGAATATCTCTATGTTCAGGTATGTGAGAATTTGAGCACGTTTTATATTAATATTGGGGGATAAATTAAATGTGGCGTTTTGCCCCTAAATTCTTTCATTTGGCATCTTCTTTCTTTGTCCTCCACCCCAAGCTCCGTGCATTGTGAAATGATTCCATGGTGTTTTTTTTTTAATTTTCCCTTTGGATTTTGAAATCATTTCATACTTAAGAGCAAGTTGCAAGAGTAGTAAAAGAACTCTTTGATAACCTTCACCCAGATTCACCAGTTGTTCACATTTTACCATATTTACTTTATCTTTAGTGAGAACACATGTTCCCCCGTGTGTGCACGCATGCGCGCACACACACACGATATTTTTCTGAACCACATGAATGTCATTTTCCAAATCCTGCTCATTTACCCATAACTACTTTAGTGTGTATTTCCTAGTAGCAAAGACCTTTTCTTACATAATCATGGCATAATTAACAAAATAAGAAAATTTAACACTGATACATTTCTATCCTAGTGTACAATCTATATCCAGATTTTGCCTACTGTCCCCAAAATGGCCTTTTTCTTCTAGAAATTCATTTTCTTCTAGAACAGGATCCACGCCAGGATCTCATTTTGCATCTAGTTGTCATGTCACTTCAATCTCCTTAAGTCCAGAATATTCCTCAGTCTTTCTTTGACTTGCAACACCTTGACAGTTTTAAGGAGTACTGGTCAGTTATTTTGTAGCAATCTCTCAATTTGGGTGTCTGCGAGGTTTTCTCCTGATTAGGTTGAGGTTATGTTATTTGGGCAGAAGAAAGACATGCGTGACTTCATGTCCTCATTAGTGCACTACATTGGGGGGCATGTGATGTCCATTTGTCCCCGTAATGATGAGGTTAACTTTGACTCTTGGTTATAGTGATGTTCTCCAAATTTATCCATTCAGAAGTTACTAGTTTTTTTGTAATTAATAAGTAATTTGTGGAGAGGCACTTGCAACTCTCTTAATACCCTTTCACTCAATGGTTTTAGTATTCACTGATGGTTCTTGCCAGAATCCATTATTACTGCAAGGGTTCAGAATGATGATTTTTCTAATTCCATTATTTCTTCTTCATTTATTAATTAGCATTCTACTATAAAAAGGATTTTCTTTCCCTTCTTTATTTACTCATTTATTCATTCACTTTTTTTTTTTTTTTGGTGCTTCGATTGTTCTGAAATGTGATATTCCTTATAACGGAATAATTAATTTCAAGGCAATAAGATTTTAAGAAAATGGTATCTTTTGCAGACTGACTATCTCCAGTTCTGGGTTATAATTCTCAAAAAACAAGGCTTCAAGAGATGAGAATCTTTGCTAGTTTGCCCCAGAGGGAATTTATTCGTTTGACATTTAGGAGATGTTCCTGTATTTTTCCATAACTGCTTCCCATTACTCTCACTTAAATTCCCAGTACAATCACATTAAACAGTAAGAACCTGTTTACCTGAAGTTTAAGCATCTCACATTAGATCTACTCAAAGAGACTGTAAACCCAAATGTAACCTCCCCTGACAAAAAAAGGAGAAAATGCCAAAGCAAGGCAAAAAAAAAAAAAAAAACGTAGACATGCTCCCTTTGGCTGGCGTACCTGTATAAGGCAAGGATTTCTGGAGCCATAAGAAATAAAAAGCAAAGAAGTTGGAAAAAGAAACCTTTGTTAATTCTGGGTAGTTGATACACTGGTTTTTGTTTTCCTATTCTCAACATTTTCTTGTATATTTCAAAACTTTTGTGGGCTTTAAAAAGTTGAGTGGAAAAAGAAAACAGGTAGAAGATGGCGGAGAGACATAGACAGGATAAATGCCAGAGGTTAGGAATGGTGACATAAATTAAAGTGACAATAAGCCCTAGAGAACAGAAATTAAGTTGAAGGAGAAAAAAGCAGAATATGTACCAGAACATTCCAGCAGATGGGGCACTAAGGGCAAGACCCGCTTAAACATTCCCCACCTCAGTGGTCTTTGGAAGAGACTGTGGTACTTGCAGCTCAGTAGGATGATTAATGTTCATGAAGATAACCCTGCGTCATTTGGAAAAGGCAAGTCCTATTCAGCATACCCTGTTCATCAAGTAAAGAAATGTGCGGTGCACCTTACACCGTTTTCTACCCAGAACAGTGAAACTGTCATGACCTGGGTTTTTTAAATGTTCAACTTTGGTCACCTGGACCCCTCAACTATATGCCCCCTTCCCCGGCAGGCCGAATAACCCAGATGTGACTGCCTCGTCCCCCTATTCCTGTGAAGACCCAACCCTGGTCTCTGCCATAGCAGCTCAGAGGATATGCTAGGTCTTTTAGCTTGTTCGTTGCAAGGAAGTAGTTATAGGTGCCCGTCAGCGCATTGGATGCATTCACTTGTCGTTCCCTATAATTACGTATGCCTCCCATTCACAAGATGATGTTTCCAAACCATTTTACTCTGCTCCTGTTCTAAACATCCCATTTAAAAATGCCCATTGCATTTACAAAAGAGGAATGTGGTTGTGTTTCCCCTACAGAGGGCCGGCCTCTTAGGTAGACCAGAGGTACTGCTGAGCACGATTCTTTTTTTAAGGCGTGTCTACTCAAACCTGATGCAGTGCATAGAGAGCTCCCTTATTCAAAAGATACACTTTTTATACCTGTGGGACCGCACTAAGAAGCGGAAAACCTGCCGGTGATCTTACCCAGGGACTCAAAAAACACGGATGACGTTTCTGCTTTCCCACCTTGGCTGTTGCATGGCTGGTGGGCTAGCCAGTCACCCCTTCAAGGAGTATCCAATGGAGGGAGGGAGGAGGGTGGGAAGCCATGTATGGTGGACCAAAATTAAGCTACCGTCATCTCCTATGTCCCCCACCGAGAATAGGAAATGAGAATTTCTTGACATCAGACTCTGTTTCACAGAATGTGAGGTATGGTCTAAAATAACTTACCTGTCTGACATAAGTCAGTGGATCTGCAAATGGTGCTGGGTGCCCATATCGATTCTAAGGCACTAAAAAGATGCAGTAAAATTAGCCTAGAGAACAAAAGAGTAAACAGAAACGATATAGATCATATTACAAAGACCAAACTCCGTTCAGCTTTGTGGGTTCCTGTTGAGGATAAAAGCCATTGACTCTAGATGAACCATGACAATGAAAACAGAGGTACTATCTGCTAACCTCCTGCTCGCTAATGGGCTGTGAGGTATTTTACAGATTTTAGCATATATAGTAACAGAAAACCCTAACCACTCAGACTGTTGAAGTTCATGATTACCTGTCCGCTATCTAGGAAGAAAAAGATGGTTACAATGATTCGTAAACAGGACAACACCTAAGAGGCTACGAAATGTTTTAAAACACTTGGTGCAGCGTTGGTTTCCTTTTTAATATCTAACATGTCCATTGTAAATGAACTTTCTTAGACCTAAGTAGAGTCTATGATGTGAGGACCTCCATTCAGCAAAGCCATGAGCACCATTTGCTTGTGTTGACTGTATTTTAAGTCCTGTAGTTATGAGTAATAAAAGCATGATCTGTCCCACACAATATATATGTCAGACTTCACACTAATTCTCCAGGATCCATCTGAACTAATTATATAATGTAATTAAGTGACTAATCACCTTGACAAAAACCTCACCCAGAAGTCTGGTTAAACACAGGGTATGAAAAGGGTGGGAAACAACAGTCCCAGTCACAACTCTTCGGAGAAGTTATAGTGGTGACTCACCCTAATAAAGCGCATTCCAGTTTATGCAACATCCTTAAGAGGTGTGCCAGCAGCCTTGAGAGTTAGCCCACTTTTCAGGTAAGAAAACAGACTTGAGAGATGAAATGCCATGTTCAAGGTCATTTGATTAGTAGTTGACAGAGCCTAGGCTCAAAGCTTTTGTCTCTAAGTCCTATGCTAAAATCCTGTTTCACACATGACATGCAATAGCAGTCCTAGGAGAAAGCCATTTATTAAAATGATTTACCAGCAAGCATCAAGGGCTTGTGATGGCCTGGCACTGTGCCCGGGGGCTTCCCCCACCTCCCCCTCACAAGAGCTCCACCCCATGGTGCCCCTTTATGGACACCCCTAGGCACTGGGAAGTAACTGAGAAACCCAAAACTAGAACAAAATGGCAGCCTGGAATGGCACTCAGAGGGGGCCTTCACTCAGCCCACCCTGTGTCCCGCCCCCTGTCAGACCTGCTTCCAGTGAGGAGTGCTTGCGGTCCTGACAGGTGTAAGGTGTGAAGGAGAAGCAAAGGTAGAAGACCGTCTGAAGGATGGAGGCAGGAAGAGAATGGGACTTCCCTCTTAGGGGTGAAGGGATAAGCCGAGAAGCGCGAACCTGGACCGTGGGGACAGAGCATGCGTTGTACGGCCCCACTAGGGCATGGGTAAGTATTTGAAGGGTAAATATTGTGCGCAGAAACCATATAGCGGTACGTGTTCGCACTGAGTCAAGTCAACATAGGAAGGGGTCTCAAATGTGCTGTTCTTGGAAAAGAGCCAAACAGAGTCTGAGACAGTTTTTGCATTTGAAATCTCGGAACAAGGCAAACAAGGAAGAAGGAGGCTAAATATCATATTTTCTAGTCCAAAAGCCTAGTTTTCCAGAACAAAAATGCATGCGCACAGATAGGCAGAATGTAATGAAGCAGTGCCGTGCTTCCCGGCAATGTGCAGCTCCGTGCTCTGCTCCTAACGAGTGAGCACGCCACTGGAAAGCCAGTCACTGGGGTCACACAGGACTTGGCACGTTTCTCAGCCCCTCTTCAATTTGATGCTCACCACCCTGTGATGTAGGCATCTCCCTCTTACAGATGAGCAAACTGAGGCCCAGGGATATGGGATGACGCCCTCAGAGTCCCAGCAGGGGCAGACACCACTGGGATGAACCGAGGATTTCAATAGCAACCCTTTACTGAGCGTACCAGTGCGCTGCGATGATATGTAGCTCATTCAGTCTTGGCACCACCCCCAGTGAGGTCTTTGGCACGAATCCCCATTGCACAGATGAGTAAACTGAGGCTGCAAGAGGAAAGTAGTTGAAGTTACATGCGCGGGGGGCATTGGTGAAGCCAAGATTCCGAAGCGGGGGTGTGTGAGTCCAGAGCTGCTCCTGTCCATTGCCTTGCTAACTCCACCTCCCAAAAGCTGCTCTAGATAGCGAAGAGGACGTTAAAGACGTTGGTGATGACAGCCGTGTATGCCTACAAACACTTAAAACGTACCAGGTAGAGTCCTAAGGGCTTTATGTTGTTCAGCCATTTAGTCCTCACCACCACCCTGTGAATGGGCAGCAGTATTGTCCCCAATTTACAAAAGAGGAAACTGAGGCACGGAACAATTTAAGGAGCTTGCCCAAGTCCCCACCCCTCTGTAGCGGAAGAATAGGGTTCGAACCCAGCATTCCAAGCCCAGCAGAAGGTACTTGGTGCTGTCCGTGCTTTGCGTGTTCCAAGCTACATTCCTATTATTCTTACAAAAAGCTAAGTATTTCAGTAGCAGCCCACTTGTCGATGAATGTTGGATGTTTTGTGTGGTCTCTGTGTGTGTGCATGCAGCCCAGTTCAGACTGGGCTCCATGCGGCCTGGTGGAAGTGTTTCCACGTTTGGCCTCCTCGCCTTTGAAGCCAAGGTTGGAACTGTGGGGAAGTGCGTGTCACCTGTCCCCGGGACAGCGCGCTGCGGCCCATTCTTTGACCCGTGGCGCCCTCTGCTGGTCTCTTTTTGCAGAGCTGTAACGACGTCGTGCAGGAGCGGTTTGGGCCTGAGCTGAAATACGACATAGCCCTGCGACTGGCGGCTCTGCAAATGTACATCGCAACCATTACCACCAAGCAAACGCAGAAGATCTCTCTCAAATACATCGAGTAAGTGTTGAGCCTCAGAGCCGTTTCAGGCACAAGGATGCTGCCTCCGTAACGCCCAAGTGCGATTTGTGACGTATGTCTCTATTTCCAAAATTGATCTTGTTTGTGGAAGGGCTTTTGTTCAACATGGGCACAATGTATGAACATCGTGTTCGTTTTGGGTGGAAGAGATCCACTTCTTACATAATCCACCTTTAGCGAATTGTGGTTAAAAGGAGGATCAGATTTCAAATGAAGCATACGTTTTAGAAGTCCTAAACGGACTTGATTTTAAGCCAAGCTTTGGTCTCCGTGCTTTTCAGACATGAAGGTCTTTGATTCTCATGACGTCCCTAGGAGAGCAGTAGCATTTTAGCTGTATTTTACAGATGAGCCAACCCAGGCACCGCAAGGACAAGGGAGACCTTGCCCGAGTCACACGGCTACTAGCTAGAGGGCTCAGGATTCGAACCCAGGCAGTGCAGCTCCACGGGGTGCTCCACGTTCGTGTGATCAGTGGAAGCACCTGTGTTTGGAAAGTGGCCCGCACCACCTGAGATCGCTTCAGGGGGCTAAAGGGCAGTATCAAAGTAACGCTCTCGGTCACAATCAGGAAGGATGGTATTTGTAGTAAAAAAAACTGTAATGGTGGGAAAGGGTGCTACGCGATCACACTTGGCTTTGGGATTCGAATGTTGTTTGGGAAATGTGACTGCCTTCTCTGGCTTGCCATCGGCATACACTCCGACCTCTTTGGCCGGAGAAGATCCCCGCTTAGAAATAAGCAGTTTGTGTTGCCTTCAGTTAGGTCTCCTTAAGGGTGGTCCTTTCAAAGAGAAGCCTCTGTCGCCCGGTCTGTCGGCTTCCCGGTGGTAGGTGACTCAGAAGCCTGAAGCTGCCACAGCTCTCTTAACCTTGGCAGCGCTGATGCTAAAGAAAGGAACGCTCGTAGTTTCAAAGTTTATGGCAGGACTGAAGCCACATCTCCACCTAACACTGAGAGCCTTAGAGCCCTCTCCATCTGCACAAGTGATGTACACGCTCATTGAAATCCCACCTTCCCAAGAAGCTGTAAAGCCTTTCTAAATTCCTGCATGCCAGCTTGACCCACCAGGGAGCAAAATGGCTGCTTCTCAACAGAGTTCGTGAGCCTGTGTGCGGGAGGATGAGAGCTCCAGGTCGCTGACTCCGAGGCCCGTGTTCTCACGACTCTCAGTTCTCCCGTCTACACCGAGGGACAAATCCTCGTGTGCAGTTCGAGAACCTCAGGCCTTCCCTTCTTGGCCCACTCTTTGTCGCAGGTGGCTTATCTCTTTGTTGCCACACAGGCTGTGAGTGTCGCCTGAGAGAGACTCGGCTCACAGAGAGGTCTTACGCGCAGCTGGACACATTCGCTCCCTCATCCGTTCCCCTTTTCGTATGTTCCTGGGCACGGATGATACTGGCCTCCATGTGAAAAGGTGGCCTGAACAACCTGCCATGGTTTTCGGACCATTAAAATGCATTTCTGTTCCGATTGTCTGTCCCCACATTTTACCAGTTGGAATATGGTACAGGCAGAAACCTCCCAGAGATAACTGGCTTGAGTAAGAATGTTCTCATTAATTAATTCACTCACCCAACACCTATTCACTGAGCATTTTATGTGGTATTCATGCTAGGACAGTGGAAAGTACAAATAAGCGTAAATTATAATCCTGAGCATAAAGGACTTGTGATCCGATTATAAAGATATGAGGGGGGCCTGGGTGACTCAGTCGGTTGAGCGTCTGACTGCAGTTCAGGTCGTGATCTGGGGATCCTGCTTTGGGCTCCCCACTCAGCGGGGAGCCTGCTTCTCCTTCTCCCTCTGCCCCTCCCCCTGCTTGTATGTATGCGTGCACTCTCTCCAATAAATAAATGAAATCTTTAAAAAAAAGATATGAAAAGTTATGATTTAAAATACTGATACAAGTAGAATTACCAGGCACCCCATAAGGAGTGCCAGGTGATGGGTAGAAATATGTGCAAGTGGAGGAGAAGGAGGACATGGTGATCATGAAAAACCTCACCTTAACTAGCGATGGCATGGATGGTCAGGTGGGGGAAGGCCGTCTCCCTACCCTTCTTTGGAGAGGATCTGGCACAGGAGAAATAAGCAAACCTTGAAGGTCTTTACAGTATTTAGGAGACACTGGTTGGGCACCTAACCAACGAGGATAGAGTTCAAAATATGGAGCACTGTTGGGCTAGGGCTGTAGTCATTGCTGGGGAAATGGGCCCTTCGTAAACCTGTATTAATTAACCCAGTCCTATCTGTCTGTGTTTCTTGTATATGAACACCTATTGGTGATGTTTGCACCTCCCCATCAGTGCCACACATACTTAAGGGTCATGAACCCCACCCTGACTCCACACACACACACACACACACACACACACACCAGCAAGAAATGTTGCTTGAAGGACCCAGACAGACATCATCTGGCCGGCAGAGAAGAGACGTGTGTATTTCTAGTGAAGCAGCCATTGGGGAGGAGGAAGGGAAGAATGGTTTGGGGGCCTGAAGGAGTTGCATAGTCCCTTCTAAGTGAAGAGAGAATGACCGTGTGGGCTGACAGGGAGTAGTAACAATGGCGACAAACAAAGGAACTGGGAGAAATTGTGTTGGAAATACATACTCAGGTATGTGAATGAATTCAGTGAGACTCCGAGGTGGGTTGGATAAATCGACTCTTCAATTTCCATTGGTCCCAAAGGCATTCTCCCTGGAGAAGGAAGACTATGTTTCCTTTAAAATGCAAACAGATGTATTACTGTTCAGATAGTATGCTTTCTGTGTGTAAACTCGAAGTTGCTTCCCTAATTGGGGACCTACCTCCATTTCCTGACTTCCTCAGAGTTCGTTTCTTCCAACATACATCAGAGCGCCATTTTGTCGTAGATAACTAATCATCACAAGAATGAAATTAAAGATATGCTCTTTATTGCAGAAAAGAATGGGGATTAGAGACTTTTCTTCCCTCTGCTGTGCTGCAAAGCATGAAAGAGAAGAACATAAAGAAAGCACTTTCACACCTTGTCAAAGCAAATCAAAACTTGGTACCACCGGGTAAAAAGGTATCACATTTGCATCTTAATAGAAAATGGATTTTAAAGAGAAAGGCTTGCGTGCATTTTTAAAAATGTTTAAAATTAGCCCGTGAATAAAATACTTGGCACCATATTTTCATAGGCAGTAACTGTATAACCCCAACCCCCCCCCCTTTTCCCCACTATTAACCTGTTTCTAAGGCTAATGAAAAGTAAGTGTTCTTATGGAAACTTATTTATTTCTTGTAAGCTATGGACTTATTACACGGAGAGTGTATGTGTTCCCGTGTGCGTGCAAGAGAACCTTGCATAGCCACTGAGACCTTGTGATTAGAGAACAGAATTGCAAGACAATTGTACATTTCCATCGTGCTCTTGCTTACCACTCAGACTGTCTTAAATGCACAGCAGCCAGCAAGAGTCCTCGCAGACCAGATACCGCATTATTTAAACCACAGTTGGTATGTTGACATTTGGAATCATTCTTTGCTGGGGGAGGGAGAGGGAGGGAGGCCGTCTTGCTTCTTGTGTGATATTTAGCAGCATCCCTGGTCTCTACCTACAAGAAGCCCTCAATCATGACATAGAAAAATGTTTTTAGGCATTGCCAAATGGGCCCTGGGGAACAAAATCACCCCTGGTTCACAACCACTGAATTAAATCTTACTTTCGAAGGGAAGGTAAAATTATTTCTACCATTCACCATCGTTAGTGTTAAAGTCTCCCTTATTTTTTCTTTTATCAGAAGAAACAGAAAGGACATTTTAAAATAGATTGTGGGTCAGAATGGTGAGTTATGTTTATAGGTAATAAAAAGCAAAGGGTTTCAAGAACCAGAAAGAGGAACCTAAAAATACAGGATCTATAAAGTCGGAAGCAGTGTAACAGCCCGAGAACACTTAATGGTTGATATTGGCCATAGAAACTTGGGTAGCTCTAATACAAATCACTGTTTATGTGGGTAATTCTTTGGTCTTGGTATTGGGTTGTAAGTCATTTTTACTGGCTAAAACATACTTATTGCTATTCCCTTCTCACCCCATGGCTTTTTAAAAATGTAAAACCAGGTTTGACACCCTCCAGCCACTGTTGCCTTACTTCCTCATTTCTGTAAGCATTCAGCTCACAGAAATCTAGCAGGACGTCAAGGATCTCTCAGATTTTGTAGGGGTGCCGGGCTGGCTCAGTGGGTAGAGTGTGTGCCTCTTGATCTCATGGTCATGATTTCGAGCCCCGCGTTGGGGGTAAAAATTACTCAAATAAGTAAACTTTAAAAAAAGAAAAAGATTTTCTTTTTTTTAAAATTTCAGTTCTGATTGGCCCAAAGCTAGTTTCTTTCAATTGGCTCCATAGGATTTTTTCCAAGCATGGCCCACTGGTTTTGTAACAATTCGGTTAACTGCTCTAGGATCTGTCTATCTCTGTTTTTCTATAAAGGTCAGTTTCTCTAGCCAAGAGTGAGTGGTTTGCTTTCAAATCAATCTGCAAAGTGCTCTGGGTTTTCGAAAGGAGGAGGATGGCCGAACAGTGCTAACTAACAATGCCATAAAGGGTCATGCATTTAGGTATAGTTAACAACCAAGTACTCCTTTTAGGATGTGGGAATCTCCCTTTTTAAGTCTTTAAAAGATAACTTTTATCTGGATAAAATTGTATTTTTTATATCCTCCCCGAAACTCAAAAGATGCTTGAGTTGAACTAATCAAACAGGGACTTCTGGCAAGTTCAAACATTTCCCCAATGATTGGAGCACAGAAAGGTCACTTTCCCTGAAAACTTGCAAAAACTCTGCCAAACTTGAGATGAGTGCGGAGAGCCTCTTCCACGGGCTGTATGTAGATAGCAGGCGTGTGTTCAAAATGACTCCCACAAGCTCTGTGCACAGGTGAGTCTCCTGTACACGACGCGCGTGGTCCCTGTCCACGATTGGAAAGCACCACTCGACTCTTGAAGTCTCCAACGAGGAGACATTTCAGTGGACTATCTCACCATCTTGTTCTCATTTGAGTGCCCTGGCCCAGCATATCCACGTTTATGACCCACCCACCCCCATGCATTTCCCCCCAGATAAAAGGCTTTCATCCGGATGCCTCGATGCAGCCCTTTATCACGAAACCAAATATATAGCAATTTACTTTTGCTCCTTGCCACGCCCCATCTGTTGGCAGTGAGAGCACCCCGGTTCCCAGTGGTGTTTAGCTGGTCTCCAGCAGAAACCGAACCACACCCACTGGCATTAACACCTGAGGTTTCTTCTCTCTCCTCAGCTCTCTGCACTGCAAGCCAAGGTCCACTATCTCAAGTTCCTCAGTGACCTTCGACTGTATGGGGGTCGTGTGTTCAAGGCAACATTAGTGGTAATTGCTTTTTCTTGCTTTCTCTTGGGAGCTACAGAAGCCTGCACAATGTCACTGCATTTCTAAGCGACTGCAGCACAGTCTGGAAATACCAGAAGAAATGTTAAACTAGATAGCGCCACTGCAGAATGCCCTAGCGAAAGAAATATGAAGAACCGAGAGAATCGATGCACTCTAACAATGGCCTTCTTTTAAATCATTGGGCCAGAAGTTGCTTTCATGCTAAAAAAGAAAAAAAAAAAAAGTCCCTATTTCTAAAAGTGTCTCCTGATTAGGAATATATGTGCTATGATAACGTTTATTTCCTACATTATTCATAATTGATCAGCACCTCGATGCAATCGTAGTGCCTGGTTCTTCTAATTGGATGATTTAGTACAATGTAATCGAGAAATACTTGCTAAAGAAAATGTAATCTTATAAGAACAGACTCTCAGGCTCAACTCTGCATGGTGCTTTAGAGGTCTAGGATTTTTAGGCTTTGTCCACATCTCTCAGCAGGCGGAAAAGCGCTCGGAAGTGACCCTCCTGGTTGGGCCCCGATACGGCATAAGCCACGTCATAAACACCAAAACCAATCTGGTGGCTCTTTTAGCCGACTTCAGCCACGTCAACAGAATCGAGATGTTTACCGAGGAGGACAGCTTGGTGCGGGTGGAGCTGCACGTGCTGGATGTGAAGGTAAATCTTTCAGCTGTTGACACAGCGCCTTGATCTGAATAGCTCATTTGTGATAACACCGCTAATATTTACAAAGCAGTCGACATTGTACTGTGGGCAGAGGATCAGAAATGTGAGGAGGTGCAGAGAAAAATCACCCAACTCCGGCCCGAGGGCTCCAGTCCTCACTAAAGAGCCATGTAATCTGGGGAAAAGTTGCTCAGCTTCTTTATCTATACATGAGAAAGCCAACGAGTTCATTTCTAAGGTCCATTGTAGCTCCCGAGTGCATGAATCACAGAGAGTGGGAAGGTTTTTCCCTGCTAGCCTTCTAGAATATTCCTGTGCAGAGAGTCAGGGAGATTTTTCCCAACTTTGTTTAGAACTCCCGTTCGGCCCGTATGTGTTTATTCTTTGGGGAAAGCTGAGCATTTCAGTCTGTCTTTTTGTGCTGTAGCCATTCGTACTGACTGAACAGCGGGCCCCTATGAATGTCATGGCCATTCCATTTAAAACAACAATCTGGCATAGTCCTCAAAGGGCAGAACTCGACTCCCGAAACAGAAGTTGACGGGAAATAATCCCGGTCCCCTGCACACAACCTTCTTGTCCCAGTAGTAGATGAGTCATTGGATTTTGGCCATGTGAACACATCTATGTTTCCATGGAGAAAAGGAAACCGTGTCAACCAGGAGGAGTGCTCTGAGAACAGGAGAGGGTTCTGTCTACACAGCAAATCGAAAAGACTCTGTGTACTCTGCGGCGGGAAGAAGTGACCATGGAAGGGAGAGTATGGAGCTCAGACATGGTGGCCATGGCTGGTGGCACCTCATGGCTGAATCCAGGGGCTCCAGTTGACTTCATGGCAATGAAAGTGCAAGAACAGACTTGGGATTCCTGGCCCACTCCATGAGCAAAGATGCTAAGAACAATGGGCCCTTTGTAGAAAGAGTAGGGAGAAGAGTGAATTGGGTGCAGTCATCACACACCTGATAACGGGATAATCTGACCCAACAGAAGTAGGTGGCAAGACCCTACTGGTGGTCTCCTGCTTATAGGAAAGAATTGTGCGATGCCTTGAGGGAAGACCTCAGTAGAAATGGAAAGAAAAGTCAGGTTATCAAGTAGTATGGGGGCTTTTGGTGGGATGTTAGATTCCACTAGCCAGGGCCGTCAAACGTGGCCAGGGTCCTATACCTGGGAGTGAAAGTAAGAGCTGGTCACCTCGACATTTCTGTGCCTCTCTGGGTGTCTGCTTTCATGTCGCTCCCTTATTCCTCTCAAGTTCCCTCTCTCTCACCAAGAACACACCAGCCAGTCTACCCTTCCTAATTCAAGGAGAAGAATTGCTTCAACTAACCACTTCCCTATATGCCCAAGACTCGTCTCCAATCATATATATGAGAGCCTCATTGTTTCCAGAAAGTTTTAGCAAGGCCTTTTCTCAACTCCCATCTCTGTTTTGCTCTCCTGTGAATTTACAATTTCTTTTTCAAGCATCTTTCTCCTGGATCTTTTTGACACTTTTCCTTCAGTCTTAGACGTAATTTCCACTTGAGTTTTTACTTCTTTTCAGCACTAATTTTCACTATGAACCCAAATTTAACCTTCCTGTGATTTTTCAGCTCGCAGGTTCACATTTGGTAACTGCCTCCTTAACTCTCACTTTCTTAAAATGTTAACTCTTTGGAAACAAAACCAATGTCTACTTTTTTTCTCCCATTCCAATATTACTTGGGAAGATTCAAAATGTCCACGTTTTCAAGATGGTGTCACCTAAATGTTTTTCAGCAAGGCTCTCGGTGTTACTTCTGACCTTCTGTGTTTCTCCAATGAAATGGTTGCTCAGGAACTTTCTTTGTTGTCACCTGAGGGAGCTTCTTAAGGAGGGATGGCTTTAACCAAAATATTCTCTTTTGTGTAGCCCATCACACTCCTGATGGAATCATCAGATGCCATGAACCTGGCCTGCTTAACTGCTGGCTACTACCGGCTACTTGTGGATTCCAGGAGGTCAATATTTAACATGGCCAACAAGAAAAATACAGGGACCCAGGAAACAGGTATTCTCTTCCTAAACTCATGAAGCACTGACCCCCCCTTCCCCACCCCACCTGACAACAATAGGACGTTTCTTGAAAAGTTAAAATTGTGCTCATACAAAAATCTAATGTCCAAATTTTATACAAGAGCCTTCAAATACTTCTGATGTGGTCTAATTCTTTTTAATGAAAATGTCCATCCTATTTTACTTGTCACTTGGAAATGCTGGGGAACGTGTTTCAAAGGGAATGATTTTCCTATTCTGAAGGTAGTAAGCATCAGTCTTTATGACTGAGTTTTTATTGCCTTGCTCTTCCAGAGGTCAGGATGCGGAGAATTAATGATGGAATGCACAGTGGGAGTTGTGAACCCCCCGTCTTAGGTCTTTGCCCTCCTTAAGGGGCCCTAGGCCTAGATGTCTGGGCACCTCCTTCAATGTCAGACTTACATCCAGGATTCTGGGAGCTCTGAGACCCACTGGAGGACTTAGGGATCACCCAGCACTTGGACTTGGGCCTCTAGAAGGAACCCTAGCAGCCATCTTAGCTCTGTAGTGGGAGCATGGAGATGGCAAAGGCATCAAACAAGTTCAGCCACTTGACAGGACAAGACAGCTCACAAGTGAGGACAAGGAGGGCTGCAGTATTAACAGCTTCTCTGAGAGTGGGTGGTTTTCATTTGCTTTAGAATTTGTTTTCTTTAGTGTTTGATTATTTTCTTCCGTCTACAGTAGACACTCAGTAAATGTGGCTGATGGACAGACACTAGCCCTCAAGCCAGAGCTGCCGACCCATGAAAAAATTATAATTGGGGGTTCCGTACTCAGGGTTTCTCTTAAAAGAAAGGGAAGATCTTAAGAACAAACTCCATTGTCACCATTTCTGAAAGGGGGTGGGGGGAGGGAAAAATCCTCTCACTTTCAGACTTAGCAGAAAACGTAAATCATTATTCCCTAAATATCTTGTCCCTTGTAGACACACACAACCCAATAGGCTCGCGCGCAGTTTATGATGATGGCCGGGTAGGGGGGAGCAGTTGGTCACAGGACGCAGGGAAGCCTGAGAGAAAACGAGGGAGATGGACGAGGCATGCCAGAAGGCAACTTGGAATTACAAGTGGAGAGGATCCAGCCCCACCTGGAAGTGTCTGGTTTTAATTTCTCAAAGTTTGGGTCTTCTCGTTTGTAAAATCGGGATCGAGAAGCTAGCTGGCAAGGGAAGGGTTTGGAAGGAACTTGTGTACAGCACCTAAAAGGATGCCCGAGACTTCTGTCAACAAGGGGCAGGGAAGCAGGAGTGGGAGAACTTAAGAAGGAAGGTGACAGAAACGGAGAAAAGAAAGGAAGAGAGACATAAGGCAAGGAAAGACCCTGAGACGTGCAAATGATCCAAAATAAACGGGAGGAAGAAGAAGGCCGTGGCGAAGGTGGGATCACACTTTTTTGAGCTAGGAGGTTTCGAGCAATTTTGCCCCAGCCTGGGAAATTCTGAAGATCAGTTCTGCGGTGTAACATGAGCCTTTTGCATTGGAAAACCGGTTTTTGGCTCTTTATTTTCAAACCTTGAAGTTGGTCTTGAAAATAAAACCTTTTTTCCCCATAGACTGTCGAGATTATACTGGTGCGGGAAGAAGACGAAACCTACAATTTCAAAAAGAGTCCCAGTAATAAGGGCCTCCATTCTGTCCAGTTGATAGTGACTCACAGTGTAATGTTTGATCAGGTTTCGAGGGGGGAACACTATTATCACCATGGGGAAAGAATGGAACTTCAACCTTTTGGTAACACTGAGAATGAGGGTTCCAGGTATCTCCCTCTTGCTGGGGCGTGTGAGGAACGTGCCTGTAAGCAGCGGGCGCTGAGGGAGAAGAGCGGGCATGCTCCAAGGAGCACCTAGTTAACCTGAGCTGAGCAGCGGCCAGGGGCTTAGCACCCTCTCATGGTTGCAAGTTCTCTCTCCTCTTCCGAAACTCCCCCCACCACCCAAGAAGTGTAGAGAGTGAAGTCTGTTTGGACCCGTTCATCCCTGGTCCACACTGTCCTCCCACAAGATTGGGCCATGGTATAGACCCCAGTTCCTAACCCACATCCTTCTGTGTCTCTAAAATCATTCCAAAAGCCAAGTCAGTACACCCTTCTGGAAGGAAGCCAAGATTGAGTGTCTGTTTCCTTCCTATCTCAAATTGATCAGAGACCTTAGTCAGGATCTCTAATAAGGAACAGCAAGCCCCCATTTCTTCCCTATCTTGAAAATGAACCTTCAGTTACTTTCAGAATCCCTGAACCCACATATCTATGCATCTCTGAGCATTAGGAGGCTCTGAGGAAGTATCAGTCAGCCTGTTTTAGCCTGCTGATCTGTTCAGCTTTCATGTTGTCCTAAACCAGAAGTTGGCAAACTATGGCACAGGGATCAAATCTTGTTCTTGTAAACAAAGTCTTATTGGTACTCAGCCGTGCACATTGTATTTGTTTTCCTAGGGCTGCCATGACAGGTTATCGCAAACCCTGGGGTTTAACGTAACAGCAACTTACTCTCTCACAGTTCTGGTGGCTACAGGTCCAAAATCTAGGCAGCAGCAGGGCCATACTTCCTCCAAAGGCTCAAGGGGAGAATCTTTTCTTGCCTCTTCCAACTTCCAGGGGCCACCAGCATTCCTTGTGGCTGCATACCTCCAATCTCTGCTTCCGTCTTTACACAGCCTTCCCTGCTTTCCTGGGGGGCTTAAATTTCCCTCTGCTTTCCTCCTATGAGGACACGTGTTGTTGGATTTAAGGCCCACACAGATAATCCGGATGAACTCATCTCAAGATCCATAACTGAATTATACTTGCAAAGGCTCTTTTTTCAAATAAGGTCACATTCACAGAGTGGACCTATCTTTTGAAGAGGCCACCATTCAACCCACTCTGTGCATATTTTTATGTGTCAACGCTGGGTACTTCCATGTTAGAACAGCAGAGTTGAGTGGTTGCTCGACTGAGCAGTTGGCCCACGAAACCTAAAAATGTCTACCACCTAGCCCTCCCTTTACAGGAACAATTTGCCAGCCACTAGTTTAAACCCAGAGCTCTGTCATAGCTTTGCTAAACTACTCTCTGTCTTCCAGCAATTCAATCTCCTGACATATGCGAGCATGCGTTACACACACAGCCCCGCACACAGCCAGTCGTAATCGAAATTGTTCATAAAACAATGCTGAACCCCCACAGGTCTGTTTATCATAAGGTAACATGTACATATGGTTCTTATGTAGCTCAGTGTCTTCAAAGTTGTATCTTTACTTGCCATTCATGTGAAAATATATGCATTTAGCTAAAGGACTTGGAACAACATTCAGCATTGAGTTTAATGTGTATAACTTGCGGGAAGCAAAAACATCTTGGGTAGAACTGATTTTTTTCCCGTATGTCTTGTACATCTGATGTCAGTATTATCCATGCCTAGGCCAGGGGGCAATTTGAGGGCACTAATGGGAGAATATGTGGCCCCAGCATTTCCTCTGGAATCTACAAAGCAGTATTGACAGAATGACACACTGCCTTGTCTTGTTAAATGTCAGAGCAAAATTTCCACAGCAAAATTCCCTACTGGAAGACCCTTGAGGAACAACCAAACCAATGATTTTTAAATTAGGGTTTTGCAATTTTAATTCATGAGGAACATCAAACAAATCTTCAGGAGTTCTCCTGATACCAATAAAAATTGAAATTAGCCAAACTGTTAACTATGCTTAGAAATAGCAGAGAGGGGAAAAAAGAAAAGAGAAGAAATAGGGACACCTGGGTGGCTCAGTCGTTAAGCATCTGCCTTCGGCTCAGGTCATGATCCCAGGGTCCTGGGATTGAGCCCCGCATCGGGCTCCCTGCTCGGCGGGAAGCCTGCTTCTCTCTCTCCCACTCGCCCTGCTTGTGTTCCCTGTCTCGCTGTGTCTCTCTCTGTCAAACAAATAAAATCTTAAAAAAAAAAAATCTTTAAAAAAAGAGAAGAAATAGTAGAGAGAAGCACATTACTTGTGATGTGCTCCACGTTATGCAATCATACACGTGTGCATATGCATAACCTTTATGCGTGAATATCTTAACACCCACTAGGATATACAAAGGCTGAAATAGAGGTTTTTGTGCTATTGTTACAATATTATCATATTTTTATGTATGTATATATTAGATTATTTTTATTGTGACATTATTACATTATCATTACAATATTTCCTAAAATATGTGGTGGAAGTATGAGGTTCCTTGACTTTCTCTTAACTCAATGAGG
This sequence comes from Mirounga angustirostris, assembly GCF_029215605.1. Lineage (NCBI taxonomy): Eukaryota > Metazoa > Chordata > Mammalia > Carnivora > Phocidae > Mirounga > Mirounga angustirostris. Next base: position 9,393,234 of record NW_026991719.1, read on the forward strand.
AAAAAGTCCAACATCTTCGTCCACAAAGTGGGGGATGTCAGATCTCGCTTTACCGAGAAAAGGGGAATCTATTTTCTGGAATGACAACTGATTGGACTGTGGCCTTTAAGGAATTTGAAAGGCATTTTGTATATTCCCATTCATAGACAGAAATGAGGTCTTCTAATAATAGAACCGAGGGTCAGAGGGAGTTAAGCTGTAGTTCCTTATTCTCGGATGGTATTCTTTTTTTTATCAAATAGCAATTACATTTTGTGCAGGACTGATTTTGTTAAGGTCAGTTCTCCTAACCAGGAAATCCTGACACCGGAAGCCTCAATCAACTGGTACCATATCCGGAAAGCTGCATGACCATATTTACAAAAGTGATGATGCTACAAGCCATGAAATTAAGAAACCAGGCCTCACAGTAATGTTGTCTTTGCATGATTCTTTCTCCTTAGGAACTGAAAATAAAGGAAAGCATAACCTCCTTGGCCCCGATTGGAACTGTATACCCCAGATGACGACCTTTATTGGCGAAGGGGAGCAAGAAGCCCAAATAACATATATAGATTCAAAACAGAAGACGGTCGATATTTCGGATGGCACCTTGTGTCCCAAAGACCACCGGCACCTGTATATAGACAACACCTATAATCCAGACGAACTCAACCAGCCGCTGACCCAGCCGGGGGATGCTCCATGTGAGGCCGACTACAGGACTCTAGCTCAGCGGTCCCTGTTGACCCTCTCAGGACCAGAAACACTAAAGAAAGCCCAGGAGTCTCCGAGAGGAGCTAAAGTGTCCTTTATTTTTGGAGATCTCGCCTTGGATGATGGCATGAATCCCCCGACTCTCGGCTACGATAGACTATTGGAGGAGAGCCCAGAACTGCTGGAGAAGCAGAGGAATCTCTACATCGGCAGTGCCAATGACATGAAGGGCCTGGATCTCGCTCCTGATGCTGAGAGCATCCAGTTTGTGGCAAATTCCGTTTATGCAAACATAGGTGATGTCAAAAACTTCGAGGCTGCCGAGGGGATAGAGGAGCCCCTCCTGCACGACATCTGTTACGCAGAAAACACCGACGATGCAGAGGACGAGGATGAGGTGAGCTGTGAGGAGGACCTCGTGGTGGGAGAGATGAACCAGCCAGCCATCCTCAACCTGTCTGGGTCAAGCGATGACATCATTGACCTCACGTCCCTGCCCCCTCCAGAAGGGGATGACAATGAGGATGACTTCCTGTTGCGTTCCTTGAACATGGCCATCGCCGCACCCCCACCTGGCTTTCGAGATAGTTCAGATGAGGAGGACTCCCAGAGCCAGGCAGCCTCCTTCCTCGAGGACAAGGAGCCAGGCAGAAATCTGCAAAGTGACGAGATCCCCGTGTCCCTCATTGACGCTGTGCCCACCAGCGCTGAGGGCAAGTGTGAGAAGGGCCTGGATAACACCGTGGTTTCCACGCTGGAATCTCTAGAAGCTCTGTCCGTGTCAGAAGAACAGCAGACCAGTGACAATTCAGGTTCTTTCACGATTGTTACATTTATTCACTGATAACCATGCATTGCATCCTCTCAAGCCATTTACCCCCGAAGTCCTGTTATGTGCTGTTCTCCATTTCACACATGTCCCGTTTCATAAGTGTGTCGAAACTACCATCGTGGGTTTTTTGTGTACGTGGTTTCCTTCGTTTTTTTGGTTTTTGTTTTTTTAAATATGTGGCACGTATTTTTCCCCATTTCTGGAACAATTGTGCAATAAACTCAGAGTCCTTACCGCAAAGGGAAAACCTTGGTTTTTTGTTTGTCTTTTGTTGTTGTTGCTGTTTTATAATAACGAGTCCCATTTTCTTACGTGTCTCCTAATGCCTCTGATGCATCCATTAATCGGCTCTTGTCTTTTACGACATGCAGGTGTAGCCATCTTGCGGGCTTATAGTCCCGAGTCTTCGTCAGACTCGGGCAATGAGACTAACTCTTCTGAAATGACTGAGAGCTCTGAACTGGCCACAGCACAGAAGCAGTCAGAAAGCCTCTCCCGCATGTTCTTGGCCACTCACGAAGGCTACCACCCCCTTGCAGAGGAGCAGACCGAGTTCCCCACCTCCAAAACCCCTGCCGGGGGCTTGCCTCCCAAGTCCTCCCACGCCCTGGCCACCCGCCCAGTGACTGACCTCCCGCCCAAAGTTGTGCCTTCCAAGCAGATCCTTCACCCAGACCCCATGGAGATGGAGCCTGAAACCATGGAGACCAAGTCGGTCACTGACTATTTTAGCAAACTGCACATGGGGTCGGTGGTGTATTCCTGCACCAGCAAAAGGAAAAGCAAGCTGGCCGATGGGGAGGGGAAGGCAGCGCCTAGTGCAAACATGCCAGGGAAAAAGCAGCAGGGGACCAAAACGGCCGAGGCAGAGGAGGAAGCCAAAGGTAAATTTGGTACTGTGTCTTCAAGGGACAGTCAACACCTAAGCACTTTTAACCTGGAAAGAACTGCCTTTCGCAAGGACAGCCAAAGATGGTACATGGCCGCTGAGGGGGCGGTGGCCGAGCAAAGTGGATTGGAAGCGGCAACGGGGATAACGTTTCCGAGAGCTTCTGGTCTGGGGACAAGGGAGGCGGAAGAGAAGGATGAAGGGGCTCCTGATGGAGAAGCCAGTGAGGTTTCAGCACTTGGCCAACGGGACCACTTCTTAACTGACGTGACCTGTGTATCTTCAGCCAAAGACTTAGATAACCCCGAGGATACTGACCCGTCCACCTGTGACCATCCTTCCAAGCTTCCCGAGGCGGAAGAGAGCGTGGCCCGCCTCTGTGACTACCACTTGGCCAAGCGGATGTCATCGTTACAAGGCGAGTGCCATTTTTCTCTACAGAGCTCTCAAGGCTCGTCAGTGGAGGCGGGCTGTGGTACCTGTGCCGCACCTGTGGAGTCCCCACTCTGCCCCGCTATGGGGAAGCACCTGATGCCCGAGACTTCGGGGAAAGGCATGAGTTACGTTCCTTCTGAGGAGAGAGCCGCTGGGCTGCCCGCCCACGGAGCCACCTTTAAGGAATTACACCCCCAGACGGAGGGGATGTGTCCGCGGATGACAGTGCCCGCCCTGCACACAGCTATTAATGCGGAACCCCTGTTTGGCACTTTGAGAGATGGATGTCATCGACTCCCCAAGATTAAGGAAACCACAGGTACAGCAATGATGGATTTAGCGCTTTGCATTACACCCCGGAAGCATGTAAGCCAGATTTACAACAAACCTAAAAATATAAAGTCTGGAAGAAAACTAAAAGTTAGAATTTTGTTTAAAGGCTGCAGAACTGTGGCCAGGTTAACTATCGGTCATTGATTCCGCCGCCCCCCTTCCCTGTGTTTAGTGAACACTGAAGTTCCTAGATCAGGAACAATGTGGAAATGGCGTCCACTCTTGAGAATCTTGCTGTGTGCTAGCAGGACTTTTGGTTACAAGACAGTATGACGTAGAGTCCCAAGAGTTTGATGTCCCTCTCAAGATCTCGAATTTCTCTTTCTGCCATTTTGTTATTGAGGGGCAAGGAAGAATAGAGCAGGGTAGCGGGGAGATCAAAGGGGTTGGGGAAGACCATTTGCCCTTCAGCAATACTTAACATCCCTCCCTACTCTGTAAGACTCTCTTAGAGACGTGTTCTTCAGTATCTGGCACATCTCGGTGTCAGGAAGGCTCTGGGGGTACGCACGACGAGCTGCTTTATTTTCCACAAAAGAATGGGGCGCCTGGGTGGCTCAGTCGTTAAGCGTCTGCCTTCGGCTCAGGTCATGATCTCCAGGTCCTGGGATCGAGCCCCGCATTGGGCTCCCTGCTCGGCGGGGAGTCTGCTTCTCCCTCTCCCTCTGCCTCTCCCCACTGCTCCTACTCTCTCTCTCTCTCTCTCTCTCTCTGTATCTCTCTGTCTCAAATGAATAAATTTTAAAAAAAATTCTATTTTCCCCAAAAGAATAAAATATAAGCACAGGTAGAAACAAGAACACAGCCACCTTCTGCGCCCATCTTCACCATTCTGCCACCCAGTGGGCACACATTCCTCTCACCGATCCACTCGGCCAGCCGTCACGTGGCAAAAACCAGATGTTCTTTCATACTCTCAAATGTCAAAGTATATCAACAGTGTTGCTTCCATACTAGGTCAGTAGATGGTAGGGAGAGCTTACCTTGGTTCGTTTGCAGCCCTTTTAAGATGATCTCCTTTCACAAAACCCACCACTGGCATCCCCAGCCTTGGGAAACTGGTCTATGAATGTTCCTTAACTTGTCACTCCGCTAGCATCTTGACATCTAATTAAAGCATGCTGTTTATTCTTTCGTGGTTTACAAAGAGCTTTCCCCTAACTTCCCTCTTCTCACAAAAATTCTGCGAGGCAGAAATATTTTCTTCACATAACAGCTTTTTTTAAATTTTTTTTAATTTAAATTCACATGACAACTTTTTTTTTTAAGATTTTTATTTATTTATTTATTTGACAGAGAGAGACACAGCGAGAGAGGGAACACAAGCAGGGGGAGTGGGAGAGGGAGAAGCAGGCTTCCCGCCGAGCAGTGAGCCTGATGCGGGGCTCAATCCCAGGACCTGGGGATCATGACCTGACCCGAAGGCAGATGCTTAATGACTGAGCCACCCAGGGGCCCCTCACATGACAACTTTTTTGAGAAAAGCTGGGCAACTCGCCCAGGGTCTCTGCTTCAAACCCAGCACCAGGCAGACCTCGTGGGGTCCTCTTAAAAAGTTGACCTTGTTTACTTTGCATTCATTAAATTAGACCATTAAAAAAAAAAAAAAGATAACTGATGCCAAAATTAACCTAACTCCCTTGAAATGAAACTTCAATGTCATAAATATGTTTGCATAGTCGAGATCTAGGAGGTATGTTTTCTAATTACATGTCTAAACGCTGATAGATAAATACTGGGGGCAAGGCAAGTCATGAAACGCCATGGTCTCTGAAAACGACTGTGATTGCTAGCCAATTCCAAAGAAATCCGTAGTTTCAGAAATAACAGATTCCCTGAATTTCTTGAAATGTGTTGAAATGGAAATCTGATGAGATCTCAGGAGGCAGTCTTTGAAAAGGCGGGTGACCCTGGCAAATGGCTGCCCTTCTAGAGTGCATCCTCGGGCAGTGACAAACAGCATGTAGAGATTCAGTGAAAATGACCACCCATGAGATGCTTAATGATTCTCTCTGTTTCTCTGCTACCCCTAGTGTAGCTTTGACAGAGCCTGGGAAGGAGAGACGAGGAGGCATGCCTTCAGCTTGGTCTCAACATCCTGAAGCTGATCCCATCCTGCTACCATCAAACATTCACTCGGAATCAAAGGTGCCAATTCCAAATCAAGACCCTAATGATTTCTCCCAAGCAAATCTGGCATACGGAGAGGCTGTGAACTGGCGGCCACTGGATCTGAGAGGGGGGAGCCTCGGAACACCCCCCAGCCAGAGGGCTCTGAGGCGTAGCAGCAGTATCCTCTTGGGATCTGTAGGTTTGGAGACCTTCCAAGAGAGAACCAAGGGTGCGGTCAGCTTAAAGTGTCCAGGTGTCACGGAAGCACAGGAGGCCAGCTCGGAAAAGCGAGCAGAACTCCCCCTGGGGAAGAAGCTCACCAAAAGTTTTTCCCAAAGCTCGATGTTCTTTAGCTCCGAGGGGAAAGTTCACAAAAGGTCCCCGGTGGCTCACAAAGACTCAAAGCTGTATAGGACATTACCCTTGCGCAAGCTGGAAGGCAGCAATTGGAGATGCCGGGGACCTTTCAGCTACTGCTTCCTGAACCGAGGGCAGGATGAAGACGGCGATGAGGATGAAGAGGAGGGAGAGGCCACACGCCAGGTCTCTTGCCTCTTTCGACCACAGATGACTCAAGCCATGCCAGAACCAATCAGCCCACCTCTGGCTGTTGGGATTCGGAAGCAAGGAGGGGAGCTGACCAGAGGGTCAGTGCTGAAGGTCTGGGCAGACGACCTGACTGGCCCAGAGGATGCGGACTTTAGCAACCTGGCCTTCGATGCCCGGATTGCAAGAATCAATGCCCTAAAAGAGAGCACGTATGCAATGCCTGATGGGTTCCTTGCAGCCCAAAACGATGCCAATGAGTTGCTCTGCCTTGTCAGGGCAACAAAGGGGAAGAGAGAGGAGTCACGCCCTGAAGCATATGACCTTACGCTTTCTCAGTACAAGCAGCTGTTGTCCATCGAGTCCAGACAGTTGGGAAGTGCCTGTAGGAAACTGGCGATGGCCGAGAAAAGCCCAGAGGAGATGCTCCTAGCTATGACTTCCAGCTTTCAAGTGCTCTGTTGCCTAACGGAAGCTTGCATGCGATTAGTGAAGGTCGTGAACTCAGAAACACAGCGGCAGGAAATCGTAGCAAAGATCAATGAAGTGGTCATAAACTATATTTGTCTCCTGAAAGCTGCAGAGGCAGCCACTGGAAAGACCAGTGGGGATCCTAATGTTGGACTCTCGGCGCGACATTCAACCACCATGGCCGCCCTCGTAAGCACACTAATGCGTTCTCTCAAGATGCTTTTAAATAAATAAAGTATGAAAGTCACATCATAACCTACCTTTGCAAAGCCATACATGAACGTTTATTTACTTTATGTGTACGATGAACAGATGTCTCCTTTCTTCTCTCTGTATATTTTGTTATTTTATATAAAATAGGAGATAAAAGTCACACTGATGAAATGTTGAAATGTACTAATCAGACGTATTCTGTTTATATTATACATATATATACATGAAAAAGAAATATCCAAGAAAGTGATGACATTTGGCTATTTTTCATATAATTGAAACTCCAGGTATATGATGTGAAGTTTTAAATTCTACCGTGTTAGAGCAAAACAATGAATCCTATCCCCTTTCCCTCCCAAGCGGATACTTGGAGACCATATCATTCATGCTTAGAAGTTAAAAGAGAAAGAGAGAGAGAAAGAAATCACAATGTATATAAAACAGTACTTATGTTTTAAAATTACAATTTTTAAGCATTGGAAATAGCAAAGAAGACATTTAAGATCCAAGAAGCTATTATGAATTAATAGAGAATATATATAATAAATCAATTTTTTGCTCATAGTGTTTGGTTATCTGATGCTTTCTTCCAGGAATCCTACATCAAATTTAATTTTGGCTTATGCCATTTGGACTAGAAATTGGGGTGCGGTGGATTCTATTGTGTCACTAGAAATGCTCTTCATGATGTTTCTATAATTAAAATACTTCCCAAATAGAAGAAGAGAGGTAACGATGGGCAGGTTCCTAGGCAATACCTAGAGTTAGAGATTATCTAATTACATAAAATGAAAGGAATGAATAACATCAAAATTAAAAAAAAGAGAGCTCTCCTTTGATTTAATGTCAAAATATATAAACCAAAGACGTCATCTTCCTCCCCACCCCAACTCAACCGTGAAACTTAGAATCCCATTAAGAGTGACAGAACATTTAGTGAAGTATTTGCAAAATTACAAAAAGCCACAATCAAGGATCATCGGAGTCAGTGCAGATCCAGTCCTATAAAGTGGACAGGACACCAGCCTATGAGGCACGGCTCTCCGCATAGAGCTTTGTGCATCACCTCTACAGGGCCAATGCTTCCAACCAAATTCGGAATCCCAGCCTAACATTGGGACAGTTTCAAATCCGGAATGTTCCAGAAAATCAGGGAGAGATGGCTCCTCTAATATAGAAGCCATGATAAAGTATTCAGTAGAAGTTCTCATTTGGAATGGTAGATAGAAATAGGAAAGCTGGGTGGAAAACAAACAAGTGGTAAATTTGACCACTTCCGGTGAAACTGATGGAACATAAAGAAGTCTTCAGAACTGTCCTCTGTCTACAAATGTATCTTTGGGTCAAAGCAAAAGGATGCAAGCCGCAATTGTCAAATAAAATAGACATGTACATATGTACTTCATGGGTCATTTAGTGCTTAAGCTCCGCCCACTCCTGTTTATGTAGATGGCTCCTTAAAAGATGACGGGAGTATGCCAGGTGCAAATATTTCATTCTTGTAGCCTACTGGGCAGGAGGTGTAAGAGTCTGTAGTTGCTATCTCTTCTCATCAGTCGTTCCTTAGAGATGCCATCACAAAAGTCACACATATTTCTAGATGGTAGCAAACAAAAGGAGTTTAGCTGTGTGTTATTATAAATAATGTTTAAATAATACAACATTATTTTCTTATAATTATAAATATTGGTGTTTGATATTGATAAATATTAATGGTGTTTACTGTGGAAATTTTTGGTAAATATTCTGTGCACTAAAATGCTAACATTAATAGGATGTGTGTTCTATGTCAGACAATGTGCTAAGCATATCACATATATTTAACCATCAGAACAATCTTATGGTTTGGACACTGTTGTTAATTCCCTACGGAGGCAATATGGTTTAATCGTTAAGGACATGGGGCCTGGGGTCAGAAACTTCTTGATTTACATCTGGACTCTGCCATTTTCTACCCCTTTCATCTTGGGAAAGTTAATGTTTTCTAAACCTCGATTTCCTTATAGTAAAACGAAAATCTCTTTCCATAGGATTGTCATGACTTTTAAGTACAATCACGTGTGTGAAGGTTTTACTGCATTACCTGGCAGAGTAAACACTTTAATGTTAAGATAATTTCATCATAGTCATTACGTCAAATATATTGCCCAAGATAACGTGTGGGAGATGTTTGCTTTATATGCATATTGTCTCCTGCCTGTATGTGCAGGATGCATTATGTGCGTTGCATGTGTCTAAAAGGAGCGTACAAGGAAGTGGTGATCCTTGTTCAAATCCTATGCGGTTAGAACGGCTTTTAGTCCCTTCCAGTTCTTTGAGAGGCCTCAGTGAAGCAGCTCTGGGTCTTTCCAGATCATCTCCCATTACCTATGGGTGCTCCGGTACATTTCTCTTACAAACAAACTCTTCAGTACTTCGAAAACCTCAAGCCCCCCCCCACCACCACCAATTCACTACACATGGGGCTCCTGAGTGGGGTCCAGGTCCACTAGAGTGTAGGAAGAACATGTTAGAATGATCCTTGTGTTTATTTTTATCTAGCCTTTTTTATGTTTGTGTATGTTTTATAATGGCTTAATAGTGTGGTGGTATATGTACATCATTTTAAATAAATAAATCAATTAATAAGCATATGCCTGGTGCATGTATGCAAAAATCTTGTCGCAGGTAGGGTTGCATTCACACAAGTTGGGAGACCACTGAACTAGAGAATAAAACTTCCTTGTAACCCGAGATCCTTTTTTTTTAAAGATCTGTTTATTTTAGAGAGAGGGGGAGAGCACGCGGGGGCGGGGGGAGGGGCAGAGAGAGAGAAAAGCAGACTCCCCACTGAGCACAGAGCCCGTTGGTGGGGCTCCATCCCAGAACCCCGAGATCACGACCTGAGCCGAAACCAAGAGTCGGCCGCGGGACTGACTACGCCACACAGGCGCCCCTGTACTCGTGGTCCTTTCTATTTAGTCCGCAGCCTGGTTTTCCGTGTGTATCACTATTAATCTTTTATTCTAAAACTTTGAAACGTACACAAAAGTAGACACAATCATATAATGAATCGGTATGTACTTCTCACACACCAATTCATTTAGTAAGAACTTCTTACAGATAACTTTTAAACATAACCACAATGCCATTTTCACACTTTCAAAAATCAATAATTTCCTAATGTTATCAAGTCAATATTAGAGAAGTAAGTAACGAAGAAAGTGAAAATTCCTATAGACCCAACCCCCAAAGAGAGTCCTTGTCAATAACATAGGGCATCTTCTTTCAACTTCATACCTATATATGTTGATGTTAGTATTATTGTCTGGGTTTGAGTTTAACATTTGACTCTGAGTTGGTCTGACTGCAACTGCCCTTCTAGCTGAGTCCTCATTCCAGCATATTTTATGTACGTGGACTGGCCAGAAGGGGTATGATGGACGTGGATTGGCCAGACGGGGTATGATGGACGTGGAAAGACAGTACTCAGGTGAACAACCACCACAGCATTAGGCTTCTAGTAAAATCCAACAAGTAGTGCAGTTGCTTCAGACATTGAAATTAACACAGACCCCCTAGGCGCAACTGGAATCAGTCTAATCGCAAAATAAATTACTTTCCAGAAAAGAAAGACTAACAAATACTGGAATGACCAGTTGCTGACAGTTGCAATGGATCGATTCCCTTTGCTATGAATTTCATCTTCCATGATGATTGGTCTTATAAAGACAGTCTTCATTTATGTTCCTTTTTCATGTATTTCCAAATGCCAGTTATTCTCGGCATGATACTTCTGAGCTACTCAGGATGTCACTCGGATTTATTTCTCCTGGATTACTCTTGGTTTGGCAATGGGAGAAGTCCACTCTCTGACTGGTTTACCAGTCATAATTGTGTTAACTGATTTTTAAATTGGGAAATGAGCAAATCGGCTCTGTTCAGGTGATTCCTTATCTTTTCCAAACATTTAGAAATCTTCATAAGGATCAAAATACATATATTACATTGTTTCTCTCTAACCTGATTTTGTCTCCGCATTTAGGGGGGTGGAGGGGTGCTCAGAGGTGGGAGGTGTTTGAGGAGCTCTGTGTTGGGGGGGCGGTAAGACTAGTTTTCAGTTTGGTTTTATGGATTCCAGTGCTAGTTTCCCCTGTGGCAGTCCAAAAACTATGATAAAACGTTCTCTATATAACGTTCCAAATCTTCCTTTAGAGTTAACATTGCAGAGATGGCTTCTCTGCTTTGAAAGATCAGTCAGAATCTAACCTTTTGAACTGAATTTTTATTCATAAGAACTTGAACATCACTAAGCTGGATACTTTTTAATTATCTCCCTATTCTCTGGCCTATCCCACTCACTTTTTAATTTCGAAGCTTATACATAGGAAATCCATGTCTTTATCAAATGTTTCTGCTGCACAAAATAATGGAATGAATTAAATCCTGGGTCACTGAAATAAGTAGATAGCCACTTATCCCACATAGCTTATTTCACCATTCAACTTGAAATTAACCTCCTGCCTGCAGCTGAACTTTCTCCAATCTTGCCTCTGTATTTATAATCGCATCTCAATTTTCTGTTACACATTAACCTCAAAGCATTGAGTTGTTTGTGAGTTTGTTTGGGTTTGTTGTTGTTGTTGTTGTTCTACCTGTTAATTTTCATCTTCTACTCTCCAGTCTGGACCAAAATTCTGGTTGCGGCATTGTCATTCACAACTTTAGGCAGAATTAGCTTTGGCAGTGGAGGTATGTGGGATTTGGGAAGCTGAGCCTTCTTAATAACCTCCAACTAAGTAATATTTCTGTTTTCACTTTGATTAGTACCTTTTGCACATTCTGCCCTTTCACTAAATGATCCCTGACTCCTTTCTGTCACCCACTTAAAAGAGGCAAGATGAGTCCGTTCATTCATTCCTAATCTGGGCAAACACTGCTAGGGGCTGGAGGTGAGATACAATGGTGAATGACTGACATGGTCCTTGCCAAAAATGGAGCACCCATTCTAGAACGGGTCATTCCTCAAGAAAGGAGGGGCTCAGAGCGAGTCAGCATTGCAGGCAGTCTCCACTTTGCATGGCATCACAGGACCGCAAAGATGACCAAGCAAGCCAGAAACGTGCAAAATGATCTTAATTGTCAATGAGAAAAAATTACAATTGTTCCATGACCTATAGAGATCTTTGTGAAAACATTACTATCTTACTGTCAATTTTAAATATATGGGGACATGAAAAAAATATAGTAAAATGGATATTTATTTGGTACACAGTAATTTAAAACATTAGAAACTGGGAGAATTAAAGTGGACTTTTTTGGTAAAGCCTTACAGAGGGTAATGTGAACAGAGCTTGTCGTCTTTTATTCATCATTTAACTTATAATCTGGAGTGAGCATCTTTTCTGTGCTTTGGCAAATTGTCATACTGCTTTCTAAATTTGGATCAGCTTCCCATATTTTATCGTTCGTGCTTCCAATGTTGTGAAATGTCTCCAAGAGTTCCTTTAATGTAAGTGGGTTTCTTTTCCAGTGTTACTTCCTCTGGGACAGCTTCATCCTTTTCATCACAGCCACCCTCCTTGCTTCTGTCAATGAATTCGCCTTCACTACCTTCCTCTGGCTGCATATGTCCAGTCTCAGATGAAGGCAGTGCTCACATTCCCAAAAGCAGCTACTTTTTCTATCATCCCATTTACATTCTATCTTCATTTCACTTCCAGCATTATCATTTCTTGTTTCTTTACTGCACTTTCATCTTTGTTGACCAATTCCCTCCTTCAATCATTCATTTTTATAAAATGTTATGTGGCTTTATCATGCAGGGGGGAAGAAAGGAGGCAGGACGACTACATGCTTGGCTGTCTGTGCCTGAGCTGAATAGCAGATGCTCGGTGGCCCATCACTAACAGACATTGCAAGAGGTGATACGATTGGTCACTGATCATCATGCACCTCTTTTATTTATATAGTGCTTTCTGGATTGAAGAGGTAGTCGCAAAGTTTGTACTTTGTGCAATGATTCACAGTTAACATACCATGGTAACTGAAGTTTAAACCATGTTGTTGGGGGACAGGTGTTTAGCTAAAACCATGGTAACTGAAATTCATGCATATCAGACCCATGCAGAATGAGGACTGCCTGTGCACAAATATTTAAGGGGTCTGAAGCCAGTGGTGAAAAATAGCTGAACAGGTAGCGTTCGGCACTGTCCAATAGGATTTCCTGCAATCGTGGACATTTTCTAAATCTGTGATGCACAATATGGTAGCAAATAGCCATACGTGGCTATTGTGTATTTTCAGTGTGGCCAGAATGACAAAGCAACGGAATCTTTAAGTCAATGTAATTTAATTAATTTAAATTTAAAGCCCACGTGTGGCTAGTGGCACGTGGAGGTCTAGTGGGCAAGTGCAGGTGTTGGGGGGCAAGCAAAGAAGAGTAAAATAAACAGAATAATGACAGACTGCAGTAAGTTCTAAGAGGGAAATTGATAGTCTGCTGAGGAAGGGACTACAGATAAGTCAGGACTTTGTCTAGGTTTGGAATGAAGGAGCCAACTCTGATCATTTAGTACACGACACCCATTTCACAAAGGCCCTGCTAACGATATTTAAATGATATAAGACTCTCCCTCATTAGACTTGGGTTCTGACTTACCCAAATCCTTTCCTAAGTCCCAGGTCAAAAGACAATTGAGTATCCCCTGAATAATGCAAACAAACACATACATACTCACTTGTTCTTAGCCTTTGGGTGCCTTAGATGATGATGATGTATGATTTGCGTGAATAACTATTTCTTCCCCAAGATCTGAAAATCTGCTGTAGACTGTTGAGTGCACATTAGTTTGTGAATGACTGACAACTGCAATGGGGTGTGGGAAGTGTTGTGGCAAATATTGACCTAACAGCCAGCATAAGTAGTCTGTTCCCTAAAACCTGTCCTTCCCAACACAGTCTGATTCCATACCAGCCCTTAGCCCAGAGCAGAAACTTTCCTCTGCTTTTCCTCATCTTTCCACCAGTTCTTGGGCCTAACTTCCTTCTTGGTTGGGTTCCAAGCCTGCACCCAAGTCCACTCAGATGTCACCCAATGCATTCTGCAGTCTAAAATATACATATAAAATATACAGAGGAATAAAGGAAAATGTGAGCTCAGAGCTTGATAAAAACCAATTTAAATTTAATCACCACTATCTTCCCTTTTCTTTCCCTTCCTTATCTCCCCTCACCCTCCCCACCCGACCCCTCTGTATTAGTTTTCTATTGCTGTGTAACGAATGCACACAAACTTAATGGTGCGTTTATTATCTCACAGTTTCTGGAGCTCAGGAGTCTGGGCAAAATTTATCTGGGTCATCTGCTCAGGGTCTCATCAAGATTTTGGCTGGGCTGCAGTCTCATCTGAAGGCTCAGCTGGGGATGAATCTGCTTCCAAGCTCATTCAGATTGTTAAAATAATTCAATTTCTTGCAGCTATATGACTGGCAAGTAGCCCTGGTGTTTTGCTGCTGGAGGCTGGAGGCTGCCCTAGGGTCCCAGAGGCTGCCCTCGGGTCACAGAGGCTGCCCACGGTTCCTTGCTACAGGGGCATCTCCAACATGGCTCCTTATTTTATCAAGCCCACAAGGAGAAGCTCTGACCGCAGGGAGGGTCCAGTCCCTCCTTTATGGGTTTTCACCTGATTAAGTCAGGCCCACTCAGGATAATCTCCCTTTGGATTAATTCAAAATTAACTGATTTGGGGGGCGCCTGGCTAGCTCAGTTGGTGGGGTGTGCGACTCGGTCTCAAGGTTGTGGGTTTGAGCCCCATATTGGGTATAGAGATTACTTAAGAGGAAATCCTTAAAAAATAAAAATTAACTGAGTTGGGACCATAAGTACATCTCCAAAATTACTTCACTGTTGCCACATTCTGTTGCTTAGAAGCATGTCACAGGTTCTGCCCACACTCAAGAGGAGAGGGCTGCATGGGGCATAAATACTAGGAAGCAGGAATCATGGGGGACCACCTTAGGGTCTGTCCACCATGCCCTCTAAGGCTCTTCCCTCGGCTACAAACTCAACAGATGACATATTCCTCTGGACAGAAGAAATAGTGTAGACACTTGAAATACAGATTTGAAAGTCTTTCGGAACCTGCAGCCTTCAGTCTTCTCTGCCCTGGCCCAGGCCCATTCTCTAGACATATTTCCCTGATAATATGCCAAGTTGCTCTGGGGCTGCAAATGCCAATAATTATGATGTACTGACCTGTGCAGGTCAGAATTTTATTAGTACTAAGTCCGTAGGTAAGCTTCCTGTGACAATATGACTTTTTTCACTGTACTCATTTTAGAGTCAAGTTATGACTTCAAGATCAGGTTAGATCAAATAATTCAACTGACAGATGAATTATTAAAGACGCTGAACTTTAACCAGTATAACCATGCCTTTCTCAAGTATTTATGAGAAGGGGGATGAGTCAACTCAGGTTGCTTACTCCTAAGTTATTCAGCTGCAGGTGGAGCCCACTCATTCAACTCCCCACCATGTGCCACTTGGAACTTTTGGCCAGAGTACCCTGAAAGGATGCTGCTTCCTCCATGTGGGTTCCAAAAGAGAAGAATATAGAACAGGGCTCATTTGTTTCTAGATTCTGTGACCCTTTTTCTCTCCCTTGATTTTCCAAAGCTATATAAAGCTATATTGTTGAATCAGACTTTAGTGGAGTATTCCTTTAGTACTCCCTGGATTTCTGAGAAAGGAACAACAAAGCAAACACACACACACACACACACATACTGGATCACAAGGGAAACTTGATATGACCAAGATGGTGGCACCTATCTACACACCCGTAGGGCTCTAATTGATGTATCCCACCCACAGTGTGCATTATCCAGCTTTCTGACTTTGCCTATTTGATGGATTTATATTTCTTTGTTGTTTTAATTTGCATTCTCTGATTGATAAAGGGTTTGAGCTTCTCTTCATATGGTCGTTGACCATTTGGGTTCCTTTTCTTTTAATTTCCTTTTATGTCTTTTGCCCAATTTTCAATTAAGTTTTCTATTTTTCTATGTTGATTTACAGATGTTTTTTACATATTTATATATAAGGCCCTCACTGGTTTGGGACACTGCAAATATCTTTTCCCAATCCATCACTTGTAATCTTTGTCCACAGTTTCCTTTCGAAAACAGAAAGCCTTAGTATGGAAATAATCAAGCCCACCAATCTTTAATCATATGATGTATGCCTTGAGGGTTTTCTTTAAAAGTCCTTCCTCGGTCCCTTATGAGAAATGATTTTCCCACCTCCTCTTCTCTTTACTTTATAGTTCCACCATTCATATGTAGGTCTTTAATCCATCTAAAATCCACTTTTTTATATGAAGTCAGGTAGGAATCTGCTTTTATTTTTCTCCATAGATGTAGACCATTTCGTCAACATCAGATCGCTGATCAGATCCTGTGGGACAAGCAGCATATGTCGAGGCTTAGATGGCAAAGTGTGGACAGGTTGGGGATGGTGATTTGTATTGCTTCTAAGTGATACACATTCTGCCCCTGGTCCGCTTGGGAGTCTTTGGAGGGAACACCCTTGGCCATGACACAGATTCCATTGTGGTGAAGTGGGGAAAAACTGAGGTGCTCCCCACCAGCTTATAGGGAGCAGATCACAACAAGGATGAACTAAAGCCAAAGAACATGGCAGATGGCCCAAGTTCTGGGCAGAACTACTGGTCAGCTCCTGTGAGGTACCATCAAGAACTCCCAGGAGAAACTGGGTGAGACGTTAACAGGAAAGAAAAGTCCTACATTGCTAGGTAGGTACAAGAACAGCCAAGCCATGGTTTATTGCTATTAAGTCGACCCCTTCTATAACCACACAGTTGATGGGGTCGGGGAAATAGAACAATATATGTAAATTGCATTCTCTACTGTGTGGTGGGGTGAAACTACCATTTATTTTCAGGTTCATTAAATAAGAATTACATTCCTGGGAGTAAATTGCAGTTTGAAAAGAAAAAAATTTTTATTCTTGAAACCAAGGCTGTATATGTCTCCCATTCATGTTGTTATGAGTGAAGGATGACTCTATATTTTAGAGTTATTTTTCTATTACACTGTTTTTCTATTATACTGTTAAAGGCAAATGGATATGAAATAAGACATTATAATTATAACATTTAATCATGTAAAAATGTCACTAAATCACCCTTGAATGTATCTTAACTAAAATAGCATAATGGAAAAAATAACTAAATTCAGGAAGACATTTTTATCTGTCTTTGGGAATACAGAACAGAAGGCGGAGTAGAGGTCACAGGTGCCTGGGGAAACGCAGGAAATAAGTACAGTTTCGAGTATAATAATGGTCGATTTTTGAAAAATACCTCTTGAATTCGTAATTATAATTTGAAGTGACCCTTTTTCAAGGAAAATAACTCTCCAACTTGAAGTCCTTTCTCTGCTTTATCCAACTAATGAAGTCCTATTTGTTTTTCAAATCACACCTCAGAGGTCACCTCCCTGGACAGCCCTCTGCGATTGGCCCTCTAATCCTACCCAAGAGCAAAACTCCCTGCATTACTCACGCAGTATTATTATTTATTTTAGGTTTCATTTTTTAATCTGTTCTGCTTAGGGAAATACCTGCATCTCATTCATATGTGTATTCCCAGTGCTCCGAACAATACCTGGCGTGCAGCAGGCACCATATAAATGGGTTTTTTAAGGGCGTCTGGCCGCCTCCGTCAGCAGAGCATGCGACTCTTGATCTCGGGGTCATGAGTTCCAACCCCACATTGGGTGTAGAGATTTCTTAAAAAGAAAAGATAAATAAATGTCTTTTTTTTTTTTTTTTTTGAAGAGTGAACTGAAATGCTAAGGACCTTCTTTATGTATTGACATAAAGTTTAACATGCGCGTAAATCACCTGGGCATTTGCTAAGATACAGAAAATGGCTTAGGAGGTCTGGCGCAAGCCTGAGAGTCTGCATTTCTAACAAGCTCCCAGGTGATGCAGTGTTTTTGACCCACCAGCCAATATAGGAAGTAGCAAGAATCTAGTCCCCACTGCTAACGAAACGCACGAAATGTACTTACAGCATTTGGACACCTGATCAACAAGCAAAAGCATGTGAAAGTAAGCTTTTCTAAACTTCGAAGACAGTGCCTCATAAACTAGCGTCATCACTATCACCGGGAGACCTTGTTAAAGCCCAGATGTCTGGGCCCAGGACCCAGTGCTCCGGATTCAGGGAGTCCGGGTGGGGCTAGGGAATCTGCATTCCTAACAAGCTCTCAGGTGAGGCTGATGTTGCCGTCCAGGGACCACCCTTTGGGAACCATTGCTCTAAAAGTCACCTTGAAACCATTGTAATCAATCAATGACCAATTCATCCACAATGGTCAGAATCCAATCATTCACGCAGGTGATGTTAGGGGAACGGATGGGAGCACGTCAGCACCGTCTGTCACATGACAGTGAGTTGGTGGCCCGCGATATTAGGGATTCGTCCTCACTTCGGCTCCAATCCTGACTTCCAGTTCGGGGTCTTGAACCTGTGACTTACATCCCCTCGGGAAATTCTGAACCTCCCCAAGCCTCAATTTCCCTATCTGTACTTCCACACTTAGCTGCTGTAAGCCTCACTCTGCTGACCCACCGGAACTCCCCCAGGCAATTCCAACCTTCCAGCTCACTGGACCTTTGGCCTTTACTCTCGAGCAGTACGATGGTGGGTCTGTTTCTCTAGCTCAACAAAAAGACTCTGAGTTCCTTGAAGACAGAGATGAGTTTTATTTCTATTTATTCTCAAGCATAGAATACCCCTGGCAAAGAGCAGGTACTCATTAAATGTTTGCTATTGAATGAATAAAAGTAATAAACCCTGGCTTTATGCTAATTCTCTAATTTTAGTTGCTTTCAAGTATTGCTAGAAGGGAATGCCCCACCAAGTAGCACTGGGAATGAGGGACTCATAATTCAATGCCGAAAACGACTCTCTTGGGACGAATCCATGGTTGCTGAGTTATAAATGACTTTTTTTTTTAAATTTTCAGATTTAATGATACATAGAATTATTTTCGCAGGCAAGTATTTTTACTGCTGCTCTTTATCACGAGCTTTATTAAGAAAAGTTTTCCTACAGGGCCTTGCTTTTATAAATAAATTGGGGCTTTTATTACTGTAAAAGTTTTCATTAATAAAAGAAATCTTTTTGCACTTAGGTGTTTGTTTTTTAGATTTTAGAAGTTATTTTTTAGTTAGAAACACTTTCCTGGTTAGTAGAACGATAAATCCATATTCCTCTTTTTTCCCAGCCCTGCCCGCGTCCCAGCTGTGACTTTTGGGTGAGGCACCTCATGTTTATGTGCCTGGAATTTCTTATCTGTAAGACAGGGATAAAACAGCTCTTGCGCGGGGGCCTGGCTGGCTCAGTGAGTAGAGCATCCGGGGTTGTGAGTTCGAGCCCCACCTTGGGTGAAGAGAGTACTTAAAAAATAAGACCTTAAAAAAAAAAAAAAAGCTGTTGTATATTGGTTTGATCTGATTTCAAATCCACTTGCGTATGACAAAACTGGAGTTGTTTTTATGCGTAGTTTTGCTGGAAGAGTGAAGTCAGCTGAGACGCGGTGGCGTCGCCTCATCCCTGGTCACCGAGAAGCACGGACGCGCCCCGCCGGAGCTGGGGCTGCACAACGCCGCTCTTTGCTGATCTGCAAAGCTCTCCCAAGACCTTGGGCCATTTAAAGCGACTCTTACAGGCAGTGACAACAGCCGGGCAGCGCGGGACGGGCGAACCTCTTGCTGTCGCTGTCGCCCCCAGCAACCGGGCGGCTCGATGGTGTGATTAATCTATTGTTGGTTTGGACTATGTTCTTTCTTTATTGGCTTATGAAGAGACATTAACCTGTGTTAAATAAATTACTGGCAAAGACAAAGCCAGTCTCTGAGCCTGAATTTGCTTCCCGGAACATAATAATAGATGTCTTTAAAAGGAGAGGGTCTGACGTATGATAAGCCCTAATAAATGTTCACTATTATTATTCTAAGAGTGAGCAAAAACAAACACATTTGGAGGAAGGTGGGGGCTTTCTAACCATAGCCAGAGGCGGTGTTTGCCCCCACCCAGATCCTGAGCTCCAAAGGGTCTTGTCTGGGTCCTTCTCCTGACTGCAGATCAAGGTGAGCCTCCCCTGTATCATTCAGCGGTTGGAGTCCCGGGGTTTGTTCCTGGCTTCAGACACGGTGCTTCTCCAAGCCTGGTTCTTCCTGACTCTCCGTGTCTCAGTGGTTCGTGAGATCTGCACCCCCATGTTCATAGCAGCCCTGTTCGCAACAACCAAGATATGCAAGCAACCTAAGTGTCCATCGACAGATGACTACATAAAGAAAATGCGTTCTCTCTATATAATTACATGTGATACACACACACTGGAATACTGTTCGGCCATCAAAAAGAAGGCAGTTCAGGGACGCCTGGGTGGCTCAGTCGGTTAAGCGTCTGCGTTCGGCTCAGGTCATGATCCCAGGGTCCTGGGATCGAGCCCCGCATCGGGCTCCCTGCTCTGCGGGGAGCCTGCTTCTCCCTCTGCCTCTGCCTCTCTCTCTCTCTCATGAATAAATAAATAAAATCTTAAAAAAAAAAAAAAAAGAAGGCAGTTCAGGGGCGCCTGGGTGGCTCAGTCGGTTAAGCGTCTGCCTTCGGCTCAGGTCATGATCCCAGGGTCGTGGGATGGAGTCCCGTGTTGGGCTCCCTGCTCCGCGGGAAGCCTGCTTCTCCCTCTCCCTCTGCCGCTCCCCCTGCTTGTGCTCTATGTGTCAGCTAAATAAATAAAATCTTTAAAAAAAGAAGAAGAAGAAGGAAGTCCTAGCATATGCAACAACACGGATGAATCTGGCGGACATTTTGCAAAGTGAAATAAGCCAGTCACAGAAGGATAAATGTGGCATGATTCCACTTATATGAGGATTCTACAATAGTGGAACTCAGAGAAGTGGAGAGCAGGATGGTGATTGCCAGGAGCTGGGGGAAGAGCAAACGGGCAGGTTTTTAAGAAGTATAAAGCTTCAGTTATGAGCGCTAAGTCCTAGAGATCTGCCGTACAACACTGTAACAATACTGTACACTTGAAAAGTTGTTCAGAGCGTAGTTCTCTCAGCACAACTTTTAGAAATGATTCATTAGGCTTACACAGTGTTTTGATTTACAGAGGGCGTTCTCAGCTGTCCTCTTTCAATCTCCCACACAATTCTGTTGTTATCCCCCTTTCACACCAAAGAAATGATCTGTAAAGAGTCAGAGAGGTTGGAGGATCTGCTCAGGGACCTGTGAAGAGAGAAGGACGGGAGGCAGAAGTGTGGCTCTGGTCCTTGACTCGGAATGCCCAGCTCACATCCTGATACCACCCCATGTCATACGGCAGACCATAGCGTGTGGACATATGAAGGATGTCCACGCCTCTGTTTTCCAACATAAAGATGCATATATTGACTCGTAGCCCTCATTTTGAATCCACCACCAATTCCTCTGCTCTTTGCTTCGCCGTGTAGTAGAGGTTGCCACCCACTGGAAGGGTCTCCTGAGCGCAGCAAGCACAGGTGGGGGGGTGGAGAGAAACATCAGGAAGCCAGGCTGGGCAGAAGGGAATCAAGGATGAAAGGGGGTGGTTTCAGTTACCCTCCTAGTTAGTCTGAGTCCCACGAATTAAGTGGAAATAGGTGGTCTTAACAGCCCGCAGGTTGGGGCTTTGGCTACGCCAGTATGGATGCTTAGGTGGGATTGGCTTCCGTCGTTAGGAGCGCTCGGCCTGTGGTTGCGTGGCTGAGGCCAGGAGCAGTGGCCAAAAAGTGCACGGGCAGACAAAGGAAGGAAACCTAGCTAGGAGCCCAGATTGCCCGAAAATGCTATATCCAGCAAGCCAGAACTGTTTTCCAGAGTCAAGGTGTTGCCATGGTGGCTAATTGAGGTAAGGAAGAGAAGACGAAGCTAACGGAAAAACGGAGGGAGGCCCAGGAGAGAGTTGGGATCATCGAGAAGGCTGGCCTACAGACTAAATAGCACGTGGGAAATCTCGGACAAGCCTGCTAGGTGAGGAGGGACGCGTGGCTCGGTTGCCCCCAACGCCCCAGCTGATAGCCAGGCAACCTCCAGAAACAGAAGGGCCCAGCTGACCCGTTGCCTCCCATAGCTGAGTGAGAGAGCCCTACTGAAGCCAGAAGGGCCCAGCCAAGCCCAGGCTACAGAGCAAGCCGACAGAACCGCGAGCTAAGTGAGGGGCTTTTGTGTGAAGGCACCAAGCAAGGGTTCGGGTGTTCGTTACATGGCAATTGAGAACTGATTCAGGGAATGATGATGGTAATTCAAATATGCACTAGATATTATATGCTATCAGGACATTATTAACTTTAAGTGTGATAGGTTATTATGATCATAAAAAATATATCCTTGTCTTTAGGAGATACCGGAGTGATACGTTATAGCACCTGCAGCTTTCAAGAGGCTCAGCAAAAATAAAGATAGGTCGCTGCATAAGCAAAGCAAATATGGGAAAATGGTGTCGATGGTTGAATTTAAGCGATGGGTGTCAAATATTTTCACAGTAAGAAGTTGGAAAATAAAATGTTAACAAATCACCCCGTAACCCACACTAAACATAGATTTAGAATGACACAGTTTTCATAATTCGCTTTTGAAATCAGTTATGAGTAATCATTCAATCAGCCCTTGCTTCTAATTTCTTGGCTCTTTTCATGAGCACTCAGGAACGTCATGAAGAATAAAATCTAATGTATAAATTGTTTTCAAATGTGCAGAACTCTCTATGAAATTTTTGCATTGTTATGAATCTGTGAGCACCAAATTGATGTTTACCAACTTTAACAAGGTGGCATAGCAAATCTTGCAGTCACTTACTAGAATGCTTTATTAATTGACTTTGACTTGGCAGTTTCATCTGTCCATTCAGGTGCCACTTTCCCTCAGTCCTAGAAAGCTTGCACTGGTTGTGTATGAATCATGGTGAAAGGACAAAACAACCAGCTCTGCTCCTTAATCAACTGTGAGAAGCCAAATGCTTCGGTTGACAGAAGCAAGAGAGAGAGTCATTTTTTGTCAGGGACCAGTGAACCTTGGAATTGTGGTCAGGGGAGCCAAACAGACCTGAGTTCAAATCCCAGTTACGCTATTTTCCGGGAAGCCACGTAACCCCTCTGAGCCCCACCCGCTCTGACGTTTACAATGGAGATAACAGGGACTATGGGATTCGATTTCCTGATGACAAAAATGAAAGAATCACATGTAAGGGCCTTGTGCCTCTGTTATTGGGCCCCGTGGTTTTATTTCCTTGAAATCAAGGGATTGCAGAGAAGGGCAGGCATCTGATGGGGTTTTCAGCTCAGCCTGCATGGCTTTCGGTCAGCTGGCTAGAGCCCCTGCGCCGGGGCGCCCAGCCGTGCCTTCCAGAACAGGCAGGCCAACCCAGTAGGGTTGCCAAATAAATTAATGGGACTTGGCACTATGCACTCTTAGAGGAATAGTGTCTCCGGGGGACGGGCCAGAGGCCAGAGGTGGGAAGTCGATAGCAGAGGTAGCTGGAACAGTTAATTAACCCCCCAGCCAAAAAGGTATCCATAGGATACCTTCGTGCAAATTAGAAGAAGATACACCTGGGGCGCCTGGGTGGCTCAGTCGTTAAGCATCTGCCTTCGGCTCAGGTCATGATCCCAGGGTCCTGGGATCGAGCCCCACATCGGGGTCCCAGCTCCACGGGAAGCCTGCTTCTCCCTCTCCCGCTCCCCCTGCTTGTGTTCCCTCTCTCACTGTCTCTCTCTCTCAAATAAATAAATACTCTTTTTTAAAAAAAGAAGAAGATACACCTTCCTGGAGATACTTTACCTCACATGTTGGAAAATTGCTGAAATGTACTACATTTTTTTCGAGGCCAACACAATTTATTATTGTTTGCTAGGAAATTGTCATAATAAATATACCAATTAATTATATCTACCTTGTGAGTGATAGAAATGTTGTCTACTTTTTTGTGGCAATGCCTGGATATCCAAAGTTGGAATACACACGCACACACAAACACACACACACAGCCCATGCTCAAGAGTGAAAGTGAGGGGCGCCTGGGTGGCTCAGTCGGTTAAGCGACTGCCTTCGGCTCAGGTCATGATCCTGGAGTCCCAGGATCGAGTCCCTCATCGGGCTCCCTGCTCAGCAGGGAGTCTGCTTCTCCCTCTGACCCTCCTCCCTCTCATGCTCTCTGTCTCAAATAAATAAATAAAATCTTTTTAAAAAAAAAGCGAAAGTGAAATTTAATTCATGTCATCTCTTCCTTGAGCAGCTGGGAAAGTATAAAGAGAGCTCAATCTCAGTAAAATTTAAGAGATGGGTAATACTAAACTCAGAAGAAAGGAAAAGCAAAATCAATAAAAAATATACATATCCTATGTCTCTCATCAAATTATTCCTTCTCAGACCTTTCGGGGCACAGACCAGCGTTTGTCCCTGATTTTATTTTTGACCTGCCTGAAAAAAAAAAAATACGTTTTAGTTTTCATTCCTATGAAGCTGTGACCATTCACAAAAGACGAAAGAAAGCAGCCTAGTCTAGTTCGACCGTTTTCCAAAGTGACTAAACATCACGATCACCTGGAAAGCCATAGGAAAAAAAAGAAAGAAAGAAAGAAAGAAAGAAAGAGGACCCAAGCTTCTCACTAGGTTGGAGATGCATTGGTGTAAGCAAATACTCTAACATGAACAGATGAGATGGTGACGTCATCTGGAGACCCTGACGGCCTTCCTCTCGCGACTCCCATTCGGCGTCCTCCCCAGAGCCAGCTGGCGCACAGACAGAGCCCGGGGGCACCCACAGCCTCAGCTTGGGCAGGGGACTCTGAGTTAGGGCTCTGCAGAATACGCTGCAAACACCCCAGGAACAAGACTATTCAGTGGGGGTGAAAGAAGAAAACTATTTATATTTTTTCATCTTTTTACAGTGTATTGCACATTTGCCATATTAATGAAGTGATCCATTTATTTAATTTGCAAGTAAATGCATGTAATAGTTTTGACTTATTAATGGGGTGGTACATGTATATAATTTGTAAGTAAGTGCATTTATGGACGTCAGTGTGTATGTGTTTCTGATGATGCTGAAATTGTTTTCCTCTACTGTCCTAGACGAAACAACGAGCACAGGACTTTGTTCTCCGGTGAACCAAGAGATAAAAGGTGGAGCTACCTGGCCAAAGATTAGAACTCCAAATATCCCTGGGGAGGAAGTGTATTAAGGTTTTCCGGAGAAACAGAACCAATAGAATGTGTACATCCATAGAAAGAGACTTACTGTAAGGAACTAGCTCATGAGATTATAGACGCTGGCGAACTGGGCATCTGCAGGGCCCATGGCCCGGATGGAGCCCCAACACCAGGAAGCTGCTAGAGAACCAGGAAGATCCGGTGTCCCAGTGGGGCCCACAGGTGGGAGAATCCTCTTCATCGAGGGTGGGTCAGCCTTTTGTTCTGTTCAGGCCCTCCACCGATTTGGACGAGGCCCTCCCACATCAGGGAGTACCGTCTGTTTACTCAGTGCACCCATCTAAATGTTAATCTCATCCCCAAACACCCTCACAGAAACAATGCTTGGCCGAGGGTCCGCAGCTGCGGCCTGCTCCGGTTGGCACATGAGACTGAGCATCGCCGGCCGCCGCAGGTGTGTGCCGAGGCCTTCCCATGGAGTCGCTCCCAGGTCGGTGACTTCTGTTCCCAGGCACCAAATTCCAACTTCCCCACAAGCCGTTTTTAGCTGCTTCTCCCCCTGTCTCTGCCCCACGAGTGGCCACCCTTCCAGTCCTGCCCTCTCTCACCGAACAGGGAGACCAGAGAGAGCTTATCCATAAACATTGGGTTAAATTTTCCAAATCACCGAAAGCTTCGGTTTATCGTAGAGCAAGCTTTGCAACCGTCTCACGCAGATTTTCTTTCTCAGGAGCAGAACACGCACAACACGTTCTAATGAAAAATGTAGAAGTAATAAAAGGAACTAAATCTTCTGAAGTTGCTGATGCATGAATCCCTCCCAGGACGGGTGTTATCTGCCTCTGTGAGTATTAACCTAGGAGGGCTCACTGGTTCTTTCTTCTGCCAAAGGCTTTCTCTCCCAGGAGCTTCTGTGAAGGTCAACCTCACCCCATCGGAGGAGAGACTGAGCTTTGCCATTCCCGGGGCCGGGGGGGGGGTGGGGGGCGGCACCAACGGCGTCACCCACCTGCAGAAGGTGACCTCTCAGCAAATAGAGCCCAGTAACCAAGGTGAAGGAGAGCAAACAGAAGCCCCAGAATAGGTATCTTCTAGTGAACAGTAATAGATGGAAGAGACGTAGTGCCTCTCACTGAAACAGAAAATGGAGGAGAAGACTTAGGGAAATTCGATTCAGCATTAGAAAAACACTCTCTGGAGCTAAAAGCAAACAAAGCAAATAATTTCTAAGTTTTAAAAGAGAATGTGTGGATTTTGTTCACTGTCTCTGTTCCTGTTCATTACATATTACACAAATATTCAGTGAATAAATGAATAAAATTCAATAGATAAAATAGAAGAGGCAGCGGGAACCGAAGAGAAGAGAATCGGTGACCTCCAAGTGGACGCAAGATGCTCCAACAATTAAAGACATGAAAGAAAATCACGAGGAGCTACCACTTCACAGCCAGTAGGATGATGGCTGTTATTAAAAAAGGCAAAACAGGGCGCCTGGGTGGCTCAGTTGGTTAAGCTAAGCGACTGCCTTCGGCTCAGGTCATGATCCTGGAGTCCTGGGATCGAGTCCCGCGTCGGGCTCCCTGCTCGGCAGGGAGTCTGCTTCTCCCTCTGGCCCTCCTCCCTCTCATGCTCTCTCTCATTCTCTCTCTCGCAAATAAATAAATAAAATCTTTAAAACAAAACAAAACAAAAGAGGCAAAACGGGCGCCTGGGTGGCTCAGTCCTTAAGCGTCTGCCTTCGGCTCAGGTCATGGTCCCAGGGTCCTGGGATCGAGCCCCGCATCGGGCTTCCTGCTCAACGGGGAGCCTGCTTCTCCCTCTCCCTCTGCCTGCCACTCTGCCTACTTGTGCTCTCTCTATCTCTCTGTCAAATAAATAAATAAAATCTTTCTAAATAAATAAATAAATAAAGCAAAACAGTAACAAGTGTTGGCGAGAATGTGGAGCAAAGGGAATCCCGCATCGGCACTGGGAATGTGACGTGGAGCACCCACCGTGGAAGGCAGCGTGATAGTTCCTCGAAAAACGAAACATAGAGTTATCATGAGACCCAGCAACTGCCCTGCTGCGTATACACCCCACGTAAATGAGGGCAGCCCCTTGGGCAGACATGTGGACACCGGTGTTCCGAGCAGCAGCGTGCACCATAGTTCAAAGGTGGCGACAACCCAGATCTCCATCGACAGGTGGATGTATAACCAAAGTGTGGTCCATCTATATGATGGAATATTATTTAGCCTAAAAAAGAAAGGAAATCCTGACACCTGCTACAACATGGCTGAACCTCGAGGACATTATGCTAATTGAAATAAGTCAGACACAAAGGGGCAAATACTGTATGATTCCACTTAATGTGAGGTATCTAAATTTTTTTTTTTTTTTTTTTTTTAGGTAAACTCTGCACCGACCATGGGGCTTGAAATCCTGACCCTGAGATCAAGAGTCACATGCTCTACTGACTGAGCCAGCCAGGTGCCACCCCCTTTAAAAATTTTTTTTGGCGGGGAGGTATCCAAAATAGTCAAATTCATAGAGACAGAAAGTAGAATGATGGTGGGGGCTGGAGAGGAGGAGAATTGTTTAATGGGCACAAAGTTTCAGTTTGGGAAGATGAGAAAGTTCTGGAGAAAAATTACCAAAGCAGAATTTAGGAAGAACAAGATAGGATACACGAAGGCAAGAGGTTGGGGACTGTAATATGTAAGTAATAGGAGTTCTGGAAGCAGAAAAAGAACAAAAGGAAGGTGAATAATTAAAGAGATAATAAAAGAATGATTTTCCTGTTTTGAAGAAAGACAAGGCTGCAGACCAAAAGGGCCCACCGAGATCCAGGTAGGATTAATGGAAATCAAAGGCCCTTGCCTAGCAATGTCTTGATGATATTCCTGAGTTCCAGAGGTACCGAGACAATCTTATGAGCATTGTTCAGACAAAAATCATGCATTACTTAGAAAGGCAGAAGAAACAGGCAGCCATCAGACTTCTCATAAACATTTAAACCCATTCAGTGGGTTAAGCATCTGCTTCTTGATTTCGGTTCAGGTCATGACGTCAGGGTCGTGAGATTGAGCCTTGCATTGGGCTCCATGCTGGGCATGGAGCCTGCTTGGGATTTCTCTCTCTCCCTCTCTCTCCCTTTGCCCCCCCCAGCCCCCTCCCTCTCTAGAAAAAAAAATTAAATTAGAAGGATGCGAAATAACATCCATACACAATGGAGAAAAAGAGAATTGCACTTGAAGAACCCAGTAGCCAGCCAAGATGGCCTTGACCTGCCAGGCGGAAATATACATAGCAACAGGTGTGCGATGTATAACCAGCAAGTGCGCCGAGGACTTACTGTGCCCTAGGTACCCTGCGGGCAGGATAGATAACACCCCTTTCAGCCTCCCAACAACCCTAGGAGGTAAATCCTTGTATTATGATCCCAGGATTACAGATGAGGAAATGAGATACAAAGAAATGATGAAAGATGCCTGCGGTCACACAATCAGAAGCAGCTAAGTCTGGGGTTTGCACATTTACATCGTTCTACCATTTCTAAAACCAGTTGCCTTCATGACAGGTAGAGAAAGGGCAGGGGAAGAAAGGTTTGCAGAGCGGGGCCTTGGGAAGAGAAGACGAGCAGATGGAAAAGAATACATATTGTAACATACATGGGGCACATCAAACATAAAATGCTGTAAAATATTTCACCGCAAATATATAAAAATTGAATGTACAGACTGAGAAGACCCAGAAAGCGGTAGGGCGCATGAAAATGTAAATGTGATCTTGACCAGGCTGTGAGCGCTTTTACTCCTGGATTTCTGTTATTTCAATAGAGTGCGATCAAGAGGTCAAAAGGAACAGCGTTCTGACTTGGGGGACGAGGCTGCCTGGGGTTCCGATTCTCATCCTAGTTACTTAGTCACTGGGATCTTGGAGGGGTTCTGGGGTGTTTCACTTTGAGAGAAAGGAGTTGGGGCCGTGATCGTACAGTGGTTAGTACTCTGCGTTGTGAGAGAAAGCAGTTGGGGTCTCAAAGCTCTGCCCCCGTCGGTCTTCGGCTGCCCAAGAAGGCTGCATGCTGTGACTTCTCTCGCTGAAAGTGGCCGGTAGAACTCAAGGTCAGCAGTGTGAACAGCTAGAAGCGACGCGCACCGAGACTGGAGAGGTAGTGCTCAGCACCAGGAGAGCGCACGCAAGGAAATTCAGGCAGGACGCTGAGGGTTCCATATGTGATTTTTCTCCCTCCACAAAACGCAGAGGGAAGCCACTGCAAGAGTGAGCTCGGGGAGACGGTAATGCCACCAAGGAACCAAATGCTTTCTATCTTGTGCCTCCTCCATCCCTCGCGCGTTGTCTTTTTGCTTTAGAGGTCGAGCTACATGCTTCAAGCAGGAAGAAGTGGGGAAGGATGACAGCCAGAAGGTCTCCCCTGCGAGCTTCTACATTCTTTTTTTTTTTTTAAAGATTTTATTTATTCATTTGAGAGAGAGAGAATGAGAGACCGCATGAGAGTGGGGAGGGTCAGGGGGAGAAGCAGACTCCCCACCGAGCAGGGAGCCCGATGCGGGACTCGATCCCGGGACTCCAGGATCATGACCTGAGCCGAAGGCAGTCGCTTAACCAACTGAGCCACCCAGGCGCCCGAGCTTCTACATTCTTGTAATTTCTTTATGTGGGAAGGGAAACTCCCAAGCAAACCTCCCCTTTCAGCTCGCTAGCCAGCCCTGGAAGAAATGCTCACCCCCACACCAATCAGGGGCCAAAGGGAATGAGAGCCCCATGTTGATTCAGACTAATCATGATGCATCCCTTGGTGCTGGGGATGAGATCAAGGGTCGCCGCCAGAGACCTGGACGTGACCCTGTTGGGTCAGCAGCGCCATGGCTGGTGGGCTGGCTGTCACCAGTACCTGCCACTACCCCCGCCCCTACCTGAGGTCATGGGAGTAACGGGGGTGATGCGATCCAAGGAAAGGGCAAAGAATGGAGAGAGAAGAGGTTGGGACCTCGAGGACGCAAGCCGCCTGAGAGACTGGCAGGAGAGGAAGAGCCCATGGCGGGACTGGGAAGGGGAGCCACAGAGCAGGAGGAAAACCCAGGGAGGGGATACCACGAAGCCACGGGATGAAAAGTGCCCAGTGCAGGCTGCACAAATCTACTGTCGTGTAACAAACCGCCCCCAAACCCGGTGCCCTCAGTCAGCGCTCCTTGATCATTCCTATCCCTCGTGGTTGGGGGCACTGAGTGGGCTCTGCTGGGCGGGGGGCTCCGGCTCAGGGTTTCCCGTGGGACTAGGGTCAGCCGATGGCTGAGGCTGCAGCCGTCTCAAAGCTGCTTCAGTCCCAGGTCTGCATGTGGGCTGGGCAGATGCCAACAGCTGGAGCGGGGGGCGGCGGAGCCCCCCATCATTCTCTAGCGCGGTGTTCTTCCCGCAGTGTCTTCTCCCTGCAACTGCTCCCCAGCAGCCTCCCCTCTCCCACCCCCCACAGCGTGTGACCCAAGGAGACAGCGGGTAGAAGTCGTGTCATTTTTGATGACCTCGCCTCGGGAGGAGTCACGAAGCGGCTCATTCGATGAAGCTGCATTCTCATTCGAGGCGAGCGACGAAGGCCCGCCCGTAGTCCGTGGCTCTTGGTGAGAGCCAAGGCCAAGGATTTCTGGGCACGTAAGGCCTCCACATCTCAGTCATTTTTATCTTATTTACTTTTTATGTTTTCGAGTAATCTCTACACCCACCCTGAGGCTCCAACTCATGACCCTAGATTAAGGGTCACAGGCTCCGCTGACTGAGCCAGCCGGGGGCCCCTCGGTCATTTCTGTTTTAAACTACTGCTTGGTTGTCCCAACAGGCCAAGGATCCAATTGCTGGAAAGATCCCAGGCCAAGGATACAAGGTTCCGCGAGCAACCTAACCACAGAAGGAGCCCACGCGTGCCCCCAGCTGGAAGGACAAGCTTCACCAAACTTGACCTTCCACCAAGTCACCCAGCTGATCAAAGAGAGGAGGAGCTCAGGGCGTGTTTTCCAGAAATTCCTGTGTGCCATTCCCTCAGGGTTTTTTTCACATTCTCTAGCTTGCACCCCCATCCTACCAAATATTCCAGAGTCTTACCCGTGTTCTCAGGAGCAAGCTGCTGCATTGTCCCCAGGGATCAAGGTCACCTTTGCGGCCTGCTTTCTGCTAGCTGGCCCTGGCCTCGGGGCTGCCTGAGGCCCTTTGGGAACCTTCTTATCTCAAACCTGTACCCTGACTTTTCCAAAGGCTTTGCGGCTACTCACATGCACATGCAAAAGGCACAATGGGGTACATAGAAAATAAAGAGACCCGGTGACAAAGAGAGCCGAGAATGCTCTTGGCGGCGCTAAGCTTCCTGACAACGAAGCCAAAAAGGCAGATCTTGGCTCATGTTTTTTTTTTTTTTTTTTTTATTCTTCTTCAGAAACAAACTTTTTTCCTAAAGTAAGCTCATTTATCACAACGGGGTATTGAGTAAAGGACACTTGGTCACAAAGTCGACACAACACCTTTAACTACAGTTACCTAAGAGTCATTGCCTGTCTGCATGATGGATTCCTCTATTGATCCTTTATAAAGATTAAAGATATACTATGCCCATTCGGCTGTCTCTTCCAATATTATGTGTCTTAAGCGAGTCTTTCTTAGGTTCCTTCCCTGAAAAATTTATTGAGTACCCTCAGTATGTCAATGTACCAGCTGCCAAAATGGCAGTCAGTTTATCCTGGAGTCCTCCAAGGCAGGGCTTCTCAAACTTGAGTGTGCACTGCAATCCCCTGCGGGGCTTGTTAAAACTCTGGGCCCATCTCTAGGGTTTCTGATTCACTAGGTCTGAGATGGGGCCCAAGAATTTGCATTTCTACCATGGTCCCAGGTGATATTAACGCCGGGTGGGACCAGGGCCCACACTTTGAGAACCACTGCTTTTTTTTTTTTAAGATTTTCTTTTTAGGTAATCTCTACACCCAACCTGGGGCTCGAACTCACAACCCGGAGATCAAGAGTCCTACGTTCCACCGACTGAACCAGCCGGGTGCCCCGAGAACCACTACTCTTAAGAGTCACCTGTAAAGGTCCATATTCTAAAATATGTTTTAAGTTTGTGACCCACTCTGGATGTGAGATTTGAGAGAGAAAATGTGGCAGAATACACGTGTATCTGAGGAAAAGTAAGAGGCGGGCTTTATTCGCAGGTACATGGCAAGTCAATTTACTTCATGCAAAGTGGGAAACAGTGGGGCCCATTCCAGAATGAGCGGGAATTTTTCTCAGCTGAGGACTTGGGAGAGGGAGAAGCAGGCTTCAAATACAGAGACTTGTGTTCCCTCTCTTGCTGTGTCTCTCTGTCTCTAAGAATATTCTAGTTTTATGAGCAACATCACCTTGACGGACTTGTGAGAATGAATAAAGTACAAAATGCACTTCCGTGGTCACTTAATTGGCAGTTAAAACATTCCAACGCTTTCCTAGCACGTGTTTTTCAGATAATTAGCACTAATCCATCATTTACCACATGGACCTCAAGGAAGTTCATTCAAATACAGAGACTTGGTGCTAATTCAAAAATCTGCTAGTATATGTATTCAAATGCTTAAAATGGAAAACTATAGTGAATTTGACTTATTTTCAAAGGACCCTGGGTGGGACGCCTGAGTGGCTCAGTCGGTTAAGCGTCTGCCTGCGGCTCAGGTCATGATCCCAGGGTCCTGGGATCGAGTCCTGCATCGGACGCCCTGCTCAGTAGGGAGCCTGTTTCTCCCTCTGCCTGCTGCTCCCCCTGCTCTCTCTCTCTCTGCCTCTCTGACAAATAAATAAAGTCTTTAAAAAAAAAAAAAAAAGACCCTGGGTAAGTCTTGAAAAAATTGGATGTTCAAATTTTCTATTTCTTTTGATCTCTGCTGAAACACCCAAATATCAATTTAATGACCAGGATTTCCAGTTAAAGATGGTCCATTAAAATTCAGCACTTTTCTCTGTCCCATTCCAAAGCCCTCTAGGCTAAAAATAGGGGTTTTTTTTCAGTTGTCCTGAGATAGAATTGACATACGACATTGTATCAATTCAAGATACCCGACATGATGGATGTTGCCTGCATTCCTTGGCTCATGGCCCTTTATGACCCAACCTCTGCTTCTTTCCTCACATCTTCTCTGACTCCTGCCTTCCTCTTCATCTGCAAGGACCCTTGGGAACACACCGGGCCCACCTGGAATGTCCAGGATCATCTCTCCATCTCAATGTCCTTAACCGCATGGACGAAGTCCCCTTTTGCCACATAAAGGAACATATTCTCAGGTTCCAGAGCTGAGGGCGAGGACACCTTTGGGGGCCATTATTGCGCTTATCACCGATGTCCCCATCACTCTCCACGAAACCCCTGGTTGACAAGCCCCATTCACTGGTACACAGCTTCTGCCCCTCTCTTTGGTGCCTTGTCTTAAATGTTAGCAGACAGTTGAGACACCTGAGCCTCGCGTGTCCTCATCTCTGATAGTCCCTTCCACTTAGGAATGTTAAGATTAAGTGAGTTAATATGTGTAAAGTACTTGAAAGAGTTTCTGCCAGACAGTAGGTGCCATAAAAATGTTAGCTTTTATTAATTGATATTATCATCAAAGGGAACCTTCTAATGTTAAAATTAGAGAACGAAACAGTCAGAGGGAAAAAGCCAGGGGGAAAAAGATTGCACAGGAATGGCTTCCCCAGGGAAAGTGGGGAAGAAAACCTCGTGCCAAAGATCAGAAGTTGAAATGCTCTGATCTTCTCAACAGAAACGAAGCTGGGAGAACGAGGGCAGTCCCCGCTTATCCGCTGTTGCTGTTTCGCTTTCCGCGGTTGGGGTTACCCAAAGTCAACTGCCGTCTGGAAGCAGATGCTCCTCCTCCTGACCTCTCCTCAGAAGGTCAACAGTAGCCTGCATCGGTTACCTCACTTCATCTCATCACGCAGGCCTTTCATCATGTCACCTCATCACAAGAAAAAGGGTGAGTACAGCACGATATGATATATTTTTTTAAAGATTTTATTTATTTATTTGAGAGAGAGAATGAGATAGAGCATGAGAGGGGGGGAGGGTCAGAGGGAGAAGCAGACTCCCTGCCGAGCAGGGACCCCGATGCGGGACTCGATCCAGGGACTCCAGGATCATGACCTGAGCCGAAGGCAGTCGCTTAACCAACTGAGCCACCCAGGCGCCCAGCACGATATGATATTTTGAGAGACCACATTCACCTAACTTTTATTACAGTATATTATTATAATGGTTCTACTTTATTATTACTGCTGTTAATCTCTTACTGTACCTAATTTATAAATCAAACTGTCATAGGCATGGGAAGTGTGCATAAGACAAAACATCGCATGTCACCTTCGGTACTAGCTGGGGTTTCAGGCATCCACCGGAGGTTCTGGAACGAATCCCCCACAGATAAGGGGGACTACTGTTTATAGAACGAAACCTTTAAAATGTTGGGAGAAAACAATTTCCAATTAACAATTCTGCAGACAGCCAAGATTGGAGTTCAGTGTGAATGATGTATGCTGAAGCCATTTTCAGACTTGCAGAACTGCAAAAACTTATTTCCTATGCGTTATTGCTCAGGAAGCTACTAGAAGACAGGCCCCCCCACCCGCCCCCCAAAGGAGGGAGTGAGTCCCAAAGAAAGAGAAGGAGATGGTTCCAGAAAAACTCTAGAACCAGTGACAAAGGTGGGGCTAGTAACAGGAGGACTGGGCTTACGAGAAAAGCAAACATATTTTTAAACACTCTTTTACATACATTTTCAATAACAGAACAGAGAAAATCCTCTGGAGCAGGGGGTCTCCAGCTTGAACGCAAATCAGCTGGAGGGTTGGTTGAAGCCGTGCAAGCTTCCTGGGCAGTAACTGTGTGTCCATATACTGGAGAGCTAGGAGGTTAATGAGGGGAGGAATGGGAAGGTTGTAAGCGGTGGTTACCTGCGGCCGAACCACCAGAGGGTGGATGGGCCGGCGGGGGCGGAGCCGGCCGCCTCTCGCTCTAAACGAAGTTTTCCTGGCACACAGTCCCGCCCATGTGTTTCCTTGCTGTCGCTGGCCGCTTTCCCACGACAAGGGCAGACGGAAAGCTGTAAGTCGTTGCGAGGGTCCCTGGGGCCCACAGAGCCTAAAATATTTACCATCTGGCTCTTGACAGAAGAAGTGTGCCAACCCCCCCGTTTTAAACCATCCGCGTTTCTACACCTGAAACCAATACAATATTGATGGCGGGGATTATTCAATCAAACATTTATCAAGTCGGTGTTTATAAGAATAAAAACTAAATGAAAGAAAAGCAAAAATTAAAAAAAAAAATGAATGACGACAGAATCCTAAAACGTTAGCGCTGGAAGAGATCACGTGCAGGCGCATTGTTCAGGAGGGAGGAGACAGGTGTGGGGGGAGACAGGTGTGCGGGGTTGCGGGGGAGACAGCTGGTCCCGGGTCCTGGGTGGTGGGGGGACCTTGCGGCGTTCTCCAGGCCCTGGTCCCCCCCCCTCGCCCCCGCAGCCCCACGTCCACCACCACGCTGCTATCTCCCCTCATCTATCGCTGCTTTTAAGTGGCTTTCCATCTAGGCGGGTCATAAAAAGTCACTAAAGTAGGGTTTCGTGAACGAAAACTGGCGCGTGACCAGGGTTGGCGGGGCAATCTAATTGAGCATTCTGCAACGCAGGCCGGGCGCCCTAAAGCTCGCGCGGAACTGAGATTCCCAAACTTTTCGAGAACACGGAGAATGCACAATCAGTGCCTCCCAGGGTGTGATTTGCAGTTGCGTTCCACTGTAACGTCTTCCTCTAGCTTGTTGGCAGTGATTTTTGTCAGCCCAAGGTATGCTTTTGCCAACCGGGGGCCTGTAATTTCCCCAAACAGGGTGGACGGTGCCTAAGATCTAGACTCCGAATAGGAATCATCCACATGCTTCGTTAGAAGCTGAACTGCGGTAGCAGGTAGATCCAGCACGTAATGGCTCTTGTAAAGCCGTTTCTGATTCACACAGCACTCGGAAGGGGCAGGAGTAGAGGGATGGGAGGCGGGCAGCGGGCAAGGTTGGTGGGGAGAGGGAAGGGAGGGGCTCAGCTCCACACAGCCACTCAGCGCCCCAGGCCGATGGCATCTCCAGCACCTTCAGCACGTGGCTTCCAGGCACGCTGCGGTCACCAGTGAAGCCAGCAGGGAGGGGGGAAGGCCGTGGAGGAGGCTGTGGCCCTCCAGGTCACTTCTGCTCCAGTTCCACTGGCTAGAAGTCAGCCACCTGCCCCCGCTCCTAACTGCAAAGGCAACTGGGAAATTTGCACATGTCTGAAACATCAGGAAACATAGGATGGACTGACTTGACAGCAATATTTTAGATACATTTTCAAATCACATCCTCCATACGTTTTCTCCAACTTTTTGTGTGTGTGGCCATGGGCCCAGGAAGGTGCAGGTGGATTTTGGTGGTCTTCCCCATTCCTATTGCTAAAGATGACATTATTAGCCAAAAGTGCTTATAAAGCAAGATTTCCTTGTTATCTCTTACATCTTTCCTCCATTGGAAAGTGGAAATGAGTCAGATGGGTATTCTTTTTCTTTAAGATTTGATTGATTGATTGATTGATTGATTGAGCACAAGCAGGGAAAGGGGCCGAGGGAGAGGTAGAATCCCAAGCAGAGTCGGCACCGAGCACAGAGCCCACTGTGGGGCTCGATCCCAGGACCCTGAGGTCATGACCCAAGCCGAAATCAAGAGTTGGATGCTCAACTGACTCAGCCACCCAGGTGTCCCCAGATGGGTGTTCTACAGGCATCTTTTGTCCCACCTGACTATCAAAAGCACTGAGTCATTGCTATAGAAGAGCAGTTTCAATCTACAAGTTTGGTGGCTGAAAATTAGCAGGTGGAGATTTTAGCTGAGGCATAAAAAGGACATCGTCTCTCCAAGGACTCAGGCTGAGGGAGAGGGCCTACCTAATCTGAGGCTAAAAAAACCT
Organism: Mirounga angustirostris; assembly: GCF_029215605.1. NCBI lineage: Eukaryota > Metazoa > Chordata > Mammalia > Carnivora > Phocidae > Mirounga > Mirounga angustirostris. Next base: position 9,429,998 of record NW_026991719.1, read on the forward strand.
AAAGCAGAAACAGCCATATTCACCTGCTAGCACTGACAGGTAATAGTGGGGGATGGATCAAACTACCCTTCCTTCGCTTCTCTGTCATCGTTTAAACATGGAGACTGTCCTGATCCCAACTACAGTGGTATGTCACCCAAGTCAGCACACCTGCTTGCCTAGGGTCCTAAGGGCCTGTGGCTTCCTCCACAGATCAGGTCCGCATGCATCCTGGATCCTGCAGCAGTGTGCCCACATTTCCTTCCCAGCTCTACGAGTTGCATTGTCCTCCGGAAGCAACTATAGTGAGTCAAAACTCACTGTCCCCCATCTTGCATACATCGGCCTGGGGTTGGCGTAATCCACGTGCCATGATCCGCCGCTTGGTTGGCTCTCCCAGCCCTTCCTGATCAGCAGGAGACATGGCGCTCCCAGCAGGAGGAGCGGACCAGCAGGGTACCCACCAATGTGGGGGCAGGTCAGTACCAGATGGGAGCAGAGCCAAAGCAGGTGGGGGGGAAAGGGAACTCTAGAGGCATCAGAGATAAATTGCACTTCCCTTAAAATACTGCCTAAGCCTGTCCCATCCTCACCAAGGGGCCATTTATTTGTTTTTGTAGTAAAAAATGCTTTGATTTATCGTGGGCTTTGGGTGTATGTTCACTTTGATTTACAAATTCCTGCCATCTAGTGGCTAAATTAAGAACACATCTTCTCTTTCGAACAATGATCTGATCCCTGAAATATGAGCTGGGTTGTTGTTGTTTTTTTTTTTTAAGTGCCTAATGCAGAGTAGATGTTCAAAATTATTTGACGTAAAATGAAATGTGGTTCAACCAAAAGTTTCAAGATATGGCATATGAAACACACAAGGATGTGAAAGAAAACAGAATTGATGGCTAAGCTCTTGTCTGTGTTCTAATCCAGTACGAATCTCTCCTAGGAGAGGTTTGTCTAGAGAAGGGGGTAGAACTGGACTACCCCAGTGGTTTTGACATGTCTGGACATTAGCATCACCTGGGATCTTTTAAAAATTCCACAGCCCAGGCCACATCCCAGACCAATGTCCTTCATTTCAACATACTTTATTTAAAGCAAAACAAAGGCAGGAAAATCCAAATTTTTCTGATTATATGGGATGATTATTTACTTTGTGAAAGGCTTCTTCTCTTTATGAAAAAAAAATCACCACAGGATTTCTTAAGACAACTGACTCCTTTTCTATAACTTAAATTAGTTAGTTAAAAAACCCGATTCTATATTCACCTACTTGGCAATCCTTTTTTTGGGTTAAAGCGAAGCACATCAAACTATTTGTCCAAGCCACTGGCTCTTTATTTTTGTACTTGCTCATCCAGCAGACAAGAAAACAAAAAGAGGAACTTTCCCTCGGGTCTGCCATGTATGGGTACATAGGTTGTGCACTGCACCACTCCAGGAGGCCTGTGCCACGTGGCCGGTGATGTGAATCACAGCCCCTTGTTTGTGCAACATGGTGGGGCTGCTCTGACGCTAGGTATCGCAGAAGGGAGAAAGATGACCACCTCGACTTGTGTTTCTAACATGAGAGCTGGTGGCCCACCAGCTCAGTTTTGCAAGACCTCCCAGCCAAACCCAGTGGCTGTCACTTCAAGGCCAGTACTCCCCTGGGATGGCTTCCTGCTGGTTCAGGTCATTTCTCCAGGTACATGTAGAACATCTCTGTCTCTCTCTCTTTTTTCTCTTTCTAAAAAACACTTTCTCTGAGAACGTTTCTGAAAAGACTTGCTCCAGCTCATCCATATTCAAGAGAACTTCATGCCTTGTACTCTAAACATGAAAAACTCAGCTAATAGAAAGATCTTGTTTACTCCCCTGAACACACACCATGACTCCTCATCGATCTTCAGTGTCAATCTTGCCTCTATTCTTCTGAGCAAATACCGATTCCCCCCATATTCAAGTACAAGTTTAACCTCGTCTCAAAAATAGGATCAGTTTTGTGTTTCAAACGGCCTTTGAAATGTGTTTACCTGTGAGGGGAAGCCTCTCTCAGCTGGGAATCACAAAGCAGTTTCTGGGAGGGAAAGGGGGGAACCTCACTTGCTGGCTTGGATGGCTTGGCCTCGTGTATAATAGAGGGCTCCTAAAATTGATGTATTAAGAACAGAGGTGCTGAGCTGCTTCAGCTTCTGGCCAGGGGGTCCTTTCATTTCTCCCTGCAACCGGATCTTCAGTAAATGTCAGAAGCTGCCTTGCAAAATCCTGAGTCTGGGGGTGCCCCCCATCTCCAAGGTTGCTCCGGGAATCATAGACGCTACTTTGCCTTCTTTGCCTCCCTTGGCTGCCTGGAAGCTCAGAGCCGTTTGGGGTTTCCAATGTTCTCTATTAGCTTGGCTTTCTAATGGAGTTCTTCCAAACCCGCTAGGTCTTCTGAAGCTGTGTTAGTATGTTCAGCTTTATGATTTCTGTGCTTTTTCTCTTCAAGCAGCTCCAAAACCCTTTAGGAAGGGGACGAGAATAAACAAACACATGAATTGGAAGTAAGCATCTCTAACTCCGAGCCTTTGCGATCTGGTTATAGGCAGGCACTGGGGAAACGAGAGACCAGGAGACCCCTGGACCCTGCTTCCTGCTCACGGAAGTGGAAGGGGTGGCCGGGGACAGAAACACGCTTTTGCTCTCCTTTTTCTTAACCCAGAGGAATCACGGGACAGAAAGCCTAAGCAGTAAGTGGGGACAGTATGTACAGTAGCTCAGGGGACAGGCTCGGGAGATCGGATCCACCTGGGTTCAAACCCCAGCTCTGCTGCGTGCTATCACGTGGCTTATTCTCTGTTCTTCAGTTTATTCATCTGTAAAATGGGGATAGTAATTCATACTCCTTTGGCTTTTGTGAAGATTAATTGAAATAATAAACGCAAACACTTGGCGCAGTGCTTGGAGAATGCGTAATAGGGGCTTAATACATAGTATAGCCAGGGCGCCTGGGTGGCTCAGTTGGTTAAGCGACTGCCTTCGGCTCAGGTCATGATCCTGGAGTCCCGGGATCGAGTCCCGCATCGAGTCCCGCATCGAGTCCCGCATCGGGCTCCCTGCTTGGCAGGGAGTCTGCTTCTCCCTCTGACCCTCCCCCCTCTCATGCTCTCTCTCTCTCATTCTCTCTGTCTCAAATAAATAAACATAGTATAGCCAAATACATAAGTATAGTTTTATCATTTTGTTTCCAGCAGAAAGCTGGACACCACTACGTGACTGGCTATGTTATTATTCATCATTCTAATAATAGGAGCATTCAAAATTGTTCTCCTTTGTAAGAAGGCGTGGGGGCTATGGAAAGAAAAACTTCTAGGGAAACCTTATTTCTCTCTTTAGGAGTTTCCCCAGTATTTTTTTCTGAATTTTTATACCTGTAATGTAACTGTAGTGAAATACTAGCTTAATAAGACAGTTAAAGGTTTGATTTGCATATGGTGATCTTTAATTCAAGATAATTAGATACTTTCTTTGGAGTTTTCTTTTTCCCAAATTTAAAAACTAACAATATATGATCTCAAGACACATATCAGTAAAATAACCAAGAGGTAAAACATTCTTATATTTCCTTCACTTTTAGAAAAACAGGTTTGTTGAAAGTTGCTCTATTTCAGAAAGCTCAAATAGAAAGTTCTGGTTCCTTCCCTTCTACAATGCCGAATTCACCATGAGACCCACACATGCCATATTTTAATTTTCCCAAGTCAGAGAAAATGCCCAATAAAAAATGAAAATTCTTACCAAAACAATGATGATTCAATAAAAGCCTTTTTCTAGAAGACAATTAAAATATCAACACATTCCTAAAATAACTGCTGTTTGGGAAGTGAAGCTAAACATGCAAATCTCAGTTAAGCTAAACCTGCAAATAATCCAAAAGGAAAGGAAAATTGCCAACCAACAGTATCTGAAACAAAAATCGAAATGTAGACATATTAAGGCAACATTTATACAGACGTATTCGATATGCTCTTTGTTTGGGTTTTTTTTTTCTTCAGCAGTAAAAGCACACTCCCTCTCTAGGAGGATAATTAAATTTCTCCAGATGCATGCATGTCCCAAGCTGCAGGCCCAGGATAATTGGAGCCAGGCAGCTATTTGTCCTTTAATTTAAATGGGTCCTAAGGCTTAGAGGTAGACAAGGAAAATCAGCCGCCTTCTAGAGCCAGGATGACGATGGAAATGGGCGGTGAGAGCATGGCGTAACGACAAACAGAAGCACAATGTTGATGAGAAAGGGCACTTGACATTTGACCTCCATGGGGATAAAATAGAGACTGCTGGGGCATGGCAGAGGGGAGACTGCTACCCCCCCCCAAAGGGGACAGCCTTGACCACGGGGTAAACAATTGTGGCTCGATGCCAAAGCAAGGCTGGTGTCCAGATCTTTGGATTCTTCAAGAGAAGTCCTAGATCTGGCTTTTCTAGGAACTGGTCTCTGTTTTAAAAGTTAGCAACTCGGGGCGCCTGGGTGGCTCAGTCGGTTAAGCATCTGCCTGCCTTTGGCTCAGGTCATGATCCCAGGGTCCTGGGATCGAGCCCCGCATCGGGCTCCCTGCTCAGCAGGGAGTCTGCTTCCCTCTCCCTCTACTGCTCCCCCTGCTTGTGTGCTCGCTCTCTCCCTCTGTCAAATAAATAAATAAAATCTTGGGGCACCTGGGTGGCTCAGTTGGTTAAGCGTCTGCCTTCGGCTCAGGTCATGGTCCCAGGGTCCCGGGGTCCTGGGATCGAGCCCCGCATTGGGCTCCCTGCTCAGCGGGGAGCCTGCTTCTCCCTCTCCCTCTGCCTGCCACTCTGCCTACTCGTGCTCTCTCTCTATCTCTCTGTCAAATAAATAAATAAAATCTTTACCAAAAAAATAATTAAATAAATAAAATCTTAAAAAAAAAAGTCGGCAACTCGTTCAAGTGACAGGCTACAACACCTCAACGTCACTACGACAAGCAAAGAAAACAGAACCGCAAGGCATGGGTTTCTCATTGTGGCCTAGAGCGGGCAGTTCACCTCAGGGTTGCATTTGTCCTTGAAATATAAACTGAGATACATGCCATTCTTTCAGAAACTCTTCTTTCGAGGAAATATTAAAAGAAAAAACACTGTATACTAAATGCAAGGTGGTGTCCTGGACTGGATCCTGGAACAGGAGCAAAAACCCCCTAATGGTAAAATAGTAAAATCAAATGACATCTGGAGTGTAGTTAGTGGTATCGAACCAATGTGAAGTTCTTACTTTTGACAAATGGACCCCAGTTCTGTAAGATGGGAATGGGACGGGAGACTGAGTGAAGGGTTGTCTGGGAACTCTGTACTAGCTTGGCAACTTCTCTGTATATCTAAAATTTTCCTGGGACACCGGGGTGGCTCAGTTGGTTAAGTGTCTGCCTTCAGCTCAGGTCATGATCCCAGGGTCCTGGGATCGAGCCCCACATCGGGCTCCCAGCTCAGTGGGGAGTCAGCTTGTCCCTCTCCCTCTACCTACCACTCCACTTGCTCACACACATGCTCTCTCTTTTTTTTTAATTATCCCACAATACAGTTTTATTTATTTATTTTAAAAGATTTTATTTATTTGAGAGAGAGAGCACACCCACGAGCAGTGGGTGGGGGGAGAGGGAGAGAGAGAATATCAAGCAGACATCATGCTGAGCGTGGAGCCCGATGCAGGGCTCCATCTCACGACCCTGAGATCATGACCTGAGCAGAAATCAAGAGTCAGGTGCTCAACAGACTGTGCCACCCAGTTGACCCAATACAGTTTACTTTAAAAGGAACTATATAGGGGCGCCTGGGTGGCTCAGTCGTGAAGCGTCTGCCTTCGGCTCAGGTCATGATCCCAGGGTCCTGGGATCGAGCCCTGCATCGGGCTCCCTGCTCCGCGGGAAGCCTGCTTCTCCCTCTCCCGCTCCCCTGCTTGTGTTCCCTCTCTCGCTGTGTCTCTCTCTGTCAAATAAATAAATAAAATCTAAAAAAAAAAAAGGGCAACTATATAAAATAACGTGTGAAATCTGTTCACTCAGTTAATTCATAAAACACATATTGAGGGCGCCTGGGTGGCTCAGATGGTTAAGCGTCTGCCTTCGGCTCAGGCCATGATCCCAGGATCCTGGGATCGAGCCCCACGTCTGGCTCTTGGCTCGTCTGGGAGCCTGCTTCTTCCTCTTCCTCTGCCTCTCCCCTGATCATGCTCTCTCTCTCTCCCTCTCTCTCTCTCTCTGTATCTCTCTGTCTCAAATGAATAAATTAAACAAAAACAAAAAAACACATATTGAACAAGCAGGTTGTCCGTGAGCATCACCATGGTAAGTGTAGCAAGTAAGTAGAGAATAAGGGTGAAAACACAGCTGAGTTCCAGTATGGGTAAACGTAAAAATCCCAGAAAGAACAAGATATCTTAAGACAATTGGGTAAACCACTGTGGGTGAGGCAGAGGATCTGTTAGGGGAGGTTTTAGGTGAAAAGTCTGGAAAAAATGAGGGCCCACTGCTATAGACCTGGACTCCCTGTAGGCAGTAGACAACGGCATTACTCATTTGTTTTCTCTTTCTTTCTTTCTTTTGTTTTGTGGTCTGTTTTTTTAAGTAGGCTCTACACCCAACCTGGGCCTTGAACTCACGATCTTGAGATCAAGAGTCACACAGTCTACCAACTGAGCCAGCCAAGCGTCCCAAAATGTTTTACAATCGCAGTAGAGCTGCTTTTTTTTTTTTTTAATCTGTGGTCTACCAGTTTCCTAGCTTCTGGTTTCCAATTGTTTTGTCTTTACCAAGTTAATGAAATATAAGTGGTGTACTAGTCGAGATTCAGCACAAAGGTAGGGCCCGAAGAAACTGAGCGATGTGAAATGCAAGCGAGGGTAGGGGCGCCTGGGTGGCTCAGTTGGTTAAGCGACTGCCTTCGGCTCAGGTCATGATCCTGGAGTCCCGGGATCGAGTCCCGCGTCGGGCTCCCTGCTCAGCGGGGGGTCTGCTTCTCCCTCTGACCCTCCCCCTTCTCATGCTCTATCTCATTCTCTCTCTCAAATAGATAAATAAAATCTTTAAAAAAAAAAAATGCAAGCGAGGGTAGCACACCCAGGCGTGGCCAGCTAGTCGACAGATTAGCCTAGAGCGGGCTTTCTCAGCCTCAGCACTACTGGGGGACTAAATTGCCTCTGCTTGAGAGGCCGAGAGAGAAGCACGTTTATCTCAGTCAGGGAGCCGATTCCCCAGGTGTACCCAGTACCGCCATTCAAGTTGTTAGAACTGGCAGGTGCAACCACACATTTCGAAATTGCTGTTTGGGCCGGTCGGAAATGGTTGACTGTCAGCAGTTTCAGCAGTTTCAACCTGACATGGATATATGTCTATGCTACATATGCAACATAGTGACTGAAGAACTTGCCTTCTAATACAAACTCGTTAGTGGATGGTAACCGCCCTGTCATTGAACGGCATGATAACCAAGCGTTGTAGTGGCTGTGTGTCTCAGTAGGTTATAGAGATATTTTTTTAAAGATTTTATTTATTTATTTGACAGAGAGAGAGAGACACAGCGAGAGAGGGAACCCAAGCAGGGGGAGAGGGAGAGGGAGAAGCAGGCCTCCCGCGGAGCAGGGAGCCCGATGCGGGGCTCGATCCCAGGACCCTGGGATCATGACCTGAGCCGAAGGCAGACGCTTAACGACTGAGCCACCCAGGCGCCCCGGTTATAGAGATATTAAATATATTAATATCCCAGCTAGGAAAAGCAGCTGAAAAATGTTTTCATCAATTTGCTGTGGGTTCGTCAGAGGCTGAGAGTAAATTCAGGGCGAGAATAATGTTGCCGTTAGCATATACTCTCTGCTGATTAGATAAGAAGTCACCAGATAATAGAGCTTCCTGGCAGCAATGGGATGTGGGGGCAGTGGGGTGGAGGGTACTTAGTGATGGCAATGGGGCGGGGGTGCCCAGCAGGCTGGGGCAAGGGGTGTTGGTGGCCTCGTGATCTGCAGAGCCATAGTTCTCCTGGTCCGTGCTGTGCCGAAGAACGTCGTGGTATTCACAGGCTCCGATCTGGGGCACCCAGCCTGCTGGTCCCTGGGCCGCAACAAATCCAAGATCTGGCATTGGGGCCCACATCCATTTAAGGGGACCATCACTGGAAGAGTTAGATGTGGTTCCTTGTGTTACATCATGGCTCGGACAGAGGCATCATTTAGCTGCGTCAAGTAACAGAGCACATCAACCCTTTCTAAAAAATCAGAAATTATTTGAAAATTATTACGAAATCCAGTGAGCGATATGCTACCGCTTAGACTACTTGGTAAGCAGTTTGGGGTTGGTATAGTTTCATTTATTTAGAGTATACAGGGAGCACACTTATAATTTTATGTGTGTATGGATTTTTATATTAATTTTATTCCCACTGCAGTTGTAAATATATTTATTTCACCGGTGGCTGTCATCAGGTGTCTAGAATCCCACTGGTTCCCAAATCCAATATTGAAGAGTGAGCAATTAGATTCTGTGTTTCAACATATTAAAAAATTGGAACATAGAAACAGAGAGGGGAGGGGCGCCTGGGTGGCTCAGTTGGTTAAGTGCCTGCCTTTGGCTCAGGTCATGATCTCAGGGTCGTGGGATCGAGTCCCGCATCGGGCTCCCTGCTCAGTGGGGAATCTGCTTCTCCCTCTCCCTCTGCTGCTCCCCCCTACTTGTGCTCTCTCTTGCTGTCAAATAAATAAATAATCTTTTTTTTTCTTTCTTTTTTTTTAAGATTTTATTTATTTATTTGAGAGAGAATGAGATAGAGAAAGAGAGCATGAGAGGGGGGAGGGTGAGAGGGAGAAGCAGACTCCCCGCCGAGCAGGGAGCCCGATGCGGGACTCGATCCTGGGACTCCAGGATCATGACCTGAGCCGAAGGCAGTCGCTTAACCAACTGAGCCACCCAGGCGCCAAATAAATAAATAATCTTAAAAAAAAAAAAAGGAAGAAGAAACAGAGAGGGGAGTTCAAATGCTTGCCCACCACTCACCTTGAATGCCTTACTAACCTTCTTTGAGCCTCAGTTTTCCATAGCCCACGGGGTTGTGGGGAGAACTGAACGTCTGTATGTGAAGGAGTGTGGCGCATACTAGGGACTCATGTTCCCTCTGGGGTTTCCGTTAATGAAGGAATTCACGAGCAACCTTTTTCTATATTAAACTGAGATGATTTATAGCTAGTGCTTTGTATTTCACTCAGTAGAGGTGTTTATTAAATATATTCTATTGACCGAATTTAAAGCACCTGAAATTTAAGGGTCTAAATATTCCAGAGGAGTGTGTTTGAACTAAAATTCGTGATCTTGGCTACAGTCCCTCTCTTACCTATGATAGCATAACCTTGAAGGAGTGCCAGTGGGGTTAATAATTTACTAAGCGTGGCTTTTTCCCCAAAGACACTTGAGCTGAGACTTTTTCAAGCCTGATTAAGGTCACATTATTCTTCTTTCAAAAGATCAAGGAAATTGGGCACCTGGGTGGCTCAGTTGGTTGAGTGACTGCCTTCGGCTCAGGTCATGATCCTGCAGTCCCAGGATGGAGTCCGGCGTCCGGCTCCCTGCTCAGCAGGGAGTCTGCTTCTCCCTCTGACCCTCCCCCTTCTCATGCTCTCTCTCTCTATCTCGTTCTCTCTCTCAAATAAATAAATAAAATCTTTAAAAAAAAGATCAAGAAAATCACATCATGCTTTTGAGAACTGATATGTAGATCATTGTCGTAAGTTGGCATTCAGAGAAAGGAACATTTTTTTGCTAAAAAGCTGTGCTTGTAAATCAGATTCTTACATATGATAAATCTTCAGAAAAGTACATTCCGAATTCTTTCACCCCCTTTAGAGTTCTATGTTGGAGAAAAAAAAAGTTTTCAAAAATTACTCATTTTCTTTTTTTCAAAAATTATTCATTTTCTTTATAGAAAGAAACTTTTTTTTTAAATAAAGGGTGTTTTTTTTTTAATAAACACGAGGAATCATTGATCTCAACACTTCCCCACTACCTTTGCTAAATTAATTATATGGCATAAACAGTCTCGTTTGAACGGACACCTCTGAGCCTGAGGAACAAAAGCGCAGGAGAACAAAGAGAAATCGTTTTAGCATCACAGTTCTGATGACTTGAATGGCAGTGGGAACCGAGAATGGCTGGCGGTGTAAAGAGCAGCGTCGAGTCAACGGAGATGCGCATCGCTGACTTGGGTGCTCTTCTCGTGGTCAAGACCCGCTCCTCCAAGGAAAAGGGTCTCTGTGTTCTGGTGAAAGAGAAGAAGAGGTTGGGGCAATTCAGAATCCAGAGGAACAAAAAGCCAATGGTAAAACTGGAAAGCTTTGGGGGGTGTGTGTGTGTGTGTGTGTGTGTGTGTGTGTCCCGTATTATATAATGATCAGATAGACATGTTTTGTTGAGTTATTCGTCATCTCTCTAAGAAGTTTCTAGGGGTCACTTGATATTAATTCCTATTTTATCACTGGTATTTACGAGAGTGGCCGTGTCTGCACAACACAGAGGGAAGTGGATCTTTCGGAAGCTGCCGAGCGATGAAGGGACTTTTGGTTGCGGTCTATATGGATCATGTCAATTGCAAAATAATCACATTTGTGTCTAACCATGCGTTGCGTCCTCTCTGAATGCACACTTAAGGAGTATTGTTTGGAGAACGTTTCTCATTTTTAAGTTCTTCCCTGCATGTCTTCTTTATTTCCAAAAAAAGAAAGGAAAGAAAAAAATTGGGAGAATCTGCCAAGCAATGTGCTAGATGAGGGGCTGGCAAACTACTTATGGCCAAATGCTTCTGTACAGCCTTTGAGCTAAGAATGGTTTTTACAGTTTTAAGTGGTTGGAGGCAAAAAAAAAAAAAAAGAAAAAAACCCCAAAAGAATAATATTTCATGACACATTAAATAAGACGACAGTTACACTGCAGTGCCCATAAATAAAGTTCTACTGAAACACAGCCGTGTGCATTGGCTTCCCCGTGTGGCTGCTTTTGTGCTGCAGCAGACTTGAGTATTTGTGGCAGGGACCCTACAGCTGGCAAAGCTGAAAATACTCTCTGGCCAAACCCTGTGCTGGACTCTGAGGATAAAGCTGTGACCAAGACTGACCCAATCTCTGACTCTGTGCTACTTACAGTCTAGTTACTAATGGAACAGAGAGGCGATGTGCACATAAAAGCAGTGAGATGATAATTACAGATTAGGATAAATGCTATGATGGCAGCCCACACAGGGAGCAATGAGAAAAAGACAAACTGGAGTGGCGGTGGGAGAGGAAGGAGACCTGTGGTTTGAGGGGAGGTTAAAGAAATGACATTTATAAACTGAGACCAAGAGATCAAAGGAGTCAAGCCTGTGATGGAGGAGCCAGTGGAAAGAGCTTTGTGAGAGAGGAAGGCACATATGCAAGGGTCCTGTGGCCAGAAGACTTATACGTGTTTTAGGCAGGAGACTAGAGAAGCTGAAAGTCAGTGAGGGAAGGGCACATGAAGCTGGCAGATTAGGCACAGCCCAGTTCCAAGTAGCATCGGAAGCCATAGATGGGTTTTAAGCAGGTGGGTGACATGATACAAATAGGTTTGATTTTAAAAAATCATTCTGATTGCTGTGTGGAAAGGGGCTGGAGGAGGCTAAGATATGAAAATACTGTGGAGGAGGTCCATGCTGGGGCTGGCTGGTGGCCATGGACATGGAGAGAAGTGAACAGGCTTGGATCGAGACTTTGCAAACAGAACCGACAGTCTCAGCACATGAAAAGCAGTGGGAAGGTCAGGATCAAGGATGCTTCACATATTTTTGACTCGAGCAACTGGATGGTTAGTGGAGCTATGTAAAGAGGGAAGAATGGGTTGTTGGGAGGAGAAGCATCAAATCAGCAGATGAATGAATAAAGATGTGTGGGGCACCTGGGGGGCTCAGATGGTTAAGCGTCTGCCTTTGGCTCAAGTCATGATCCCAGGGTCCTGGGATCGAGTCCCGCATCGGGCTCCCTGCTCAGCGGGAAGCCTGCTTCTCCCTCTCCCTCTGCCCCTACCCCCCTGCTCATGCACGCGCTCTCTCTCACTCTTTCTCAAATAAATAAACAAAATCTTTAAAAGAAAAAAAAAAGAAAAAAGATGTGTGTGTGCTCGTGTGTGCACACACAGTGGAATATTATTCAGCCACGAGTAAGAAGGAAATCGTGCTGTTTCCAACAACATGGATGGACCTTGAGGGCATTATGCTAAGTGAAATAAGCCAGATCGAGAAAAACAAATACTGTATGGAATCTAAAAAAGCCAAAGGAGTGCTTGGCTGGCTCAGTCAGTGGAGCATGCAACTCTTGATCTCAGGGTTGTGAGTTCAAGCCCCACGTTGGGTGTAGGGATTACTAAACAAATTAAAAATAAATAAGCCAAACTCAGAACAACACAGAGCAGAGTGGTGGTTACCAGGGGCCATGGGTGGGGGAAATGGGGAGGTGTTGGTCAAAGGGTACAAACTTCCAGTTATAAGATTAACCAGCTCTGGGGAGCTCATGTACAGCATGGTGATTACAGTTAATAATACTGTATTATCTACTTGAAAGTCGCTAAGAGAGTAGATCTTAATTGTTCTCACCACAAGACAGAAATGGTAATTATGTGACATGATAGAGGAGTTAGCTAATGCCATGGTAGTCATCATTTTGCAATACGTAAGTGTATCAGATCAACACTTTGTACACCTTAAACGTACATAAGTTACATGTCAATTTTATCTCAGTAAAGCTGGAGGAAAAAAAAAGACTTCTCATTGGAGAGGCCCGGCTTCTTCTGTAAAGGACCAAACAGTAAATATTGAGGCTTTAAAGCCACATGATTTCTTTTTTTTTTTTTTTTAAGATTTTATTTATTTGACAGAGACACAGCGATAGAGGGAACACAAGCAGGGGGAGAAGGAGAGGGAGAAGCAGGCTCCCCGCCGAGCAGGGAGCCCGATGCGGGGCTCGATCCCAGGACTGGGATCATTACTTGAGCTGAAGGCAGACGCTTAACGACTGAGCCACCCAGGTGCCCCTAAACCCACCTGATTTCTGCCCCACCTCCTCAACTCTGTTCTTGTGGCCATAGACAATGACAGCCAGAGGCAATGGATAAGTGTGTGATTGTGTAACACTTTATTTACAAAACAGGCTGTGAACAGGATTTGGCCTTAGCTTGCCCACCCCTGTTGTAGAGTTGGATGTTCAAGTCTAGCCCTCGAGAGAGATTGGAGCTGGAGATATAAATGTGTATATTAAGTCACTGGGATTCAGTCATGGGCCTAGATGACGGTAAGGAGAGCTTATAAAAAGAACAAAGAAGATAAGAAAGCCCAGGATCATGCTTGGAGTTATTCCAACAACATTCCAAAAAATGTTGGGTGGGTGGGATAATCTTTATCAAAATTGTGTTACTGGGATTATTTAGGAGCAGGAAACATAAGGAAGAAGTACTCTTTTTATAGACCACATTGATCCAAAATAGCCTTCTTCAACTGCTCCCACTTACATAATGAAGTAAGAGGCAGTAGGTAAAGCTGCCTGGCTCCACTACGAAGCTGTGTGACCTCGGGTAAGTTACTTAACCTCTCTGTTCCTTAGTTTCTCTACCTGTGAAATGGGGGTGAGAGTAATAAGACTGATTACATAGGGTTGCTGTGAAGGTCTGCCATGTAGTAAGTGTTATATACAGGTCTCATATCATTATTCCTTCCCTCAATGGCTACCTTATTCTAGAAAGGATCTGCAGTAACTTGCTCTTATTGGTCCCTACTTAATTTAGACCCTCTACTCTGTCAGTTTGGCTCACGCTAAAATGAAGCTCAGTTTAACTGACCCTGTTGCTCCTCTCATCAGAACATTACCCCACCTTCTCACAACAATGCAAATGGTGTATCCCATTTAAGAAGCTTCCAGCTCCACCGCTGTAAAACCTCCTCATGCTCCTATCTACACACCCCGGTTGGGAATTCCATGCCTTTGACTCCTCTGCTTGAATTATGTGTGCTGTATCTAGCTCTCTTAAGCCCACTGAGGGCACCAGAGCCTTTATCTTTGATCTAATTTCCAGAAGTGACTGATCTGACCTACATGGAAAGCATCAGATGATATGTAACTACCCAAGAAATCAGTTAATTCCATCTGCACTTTGCCTCTCAAGAAAGCTTACTCTTTAATGGCCAATTTTCATGGAAAGGACTTAGTCTAATATTCCTCTTCATTGGGTTCAAGTGAGGTTTACTTCTCTTTGTTTTGTTCTGGTTTTCATTTAATTGAGTGTTGTTGTAGACTCATTGATTTTAACATATTTGGTACATTTCAGGCAATTATCATTCCACGAATTTTTGCTGCTCACACTGTCCTACCTTTGATCAGTAGCAACTCCTTCAAGCTGGTTTCTTTATCCTCTGGACATACTCCTCCTTGTCTTTGATATAGCTGAGGCAAGATGTCCCGGCTCACATTGTCCCTTCCCTGCCCCAGACCTTGGATCTAACAAATCCACAAGGATCTCTGGTCCCTTTTAGTGGGAGGCAGCATTTAGACACCAAACCCCTTTCTCTGAAGATTGATAATTAAAGGGAAAGAAAATGAAACTTTTGTCTTGCATTTCCAGTACGAACTCTATTTTGGGGTAACCAAGGAGCCCCAGAAGATGAAGGGAAGCTCTTCTGTTTTTGGTTTGTTTTTTTTTGTTTTTTTTTGTTTTTTTTAAGCTCTTCTTTACTGAGGAATTCCAGCTAGTGTTTGTAGACAGGAAGGAATGATAGAACTGGAAAACTAGCATTTTGTAGGGTAGAAAGCCTTATTGTGGAGAACTCAGGCTGTCACCACCTTAAACCAGTGATCAGCTTCAGTATGACTGATAGCGGGACAATGACATGTTAATATGTTAGATGTGATCGTGGTGCTGGAATCATGAAGAAAAGTGTCCTTTTTTTTTTTAAGATTTTATTTATTTATTTGACAGAGAGATAGAGAGCACAAGTAGGCAGAGCGGCAGGCAGAGGGAGAGGGAGAAGCAGGCTCCCCGCTGAGCAGGGATCCTGACGTGGGGCTCGATCCCAGGACCCTGGGATCATGACCTGAGCCGAAGGCAGCCGCTTAACCGACTGAGCCACCCAGGCACCCCAAGAAAAATGTCCTTATCTTTTTTTTTTGAACCGCTCTTACTGTGATGTAATTTATGTACCATTCAATTTGCCCATTTGAAGTGCAAAATTCAATGGCTCTTAGTATATTCACATAGTTGTGCATCCATCTCCACAATCCATTTTAGAACTTTAGAATATTTTCATTACCCCCAAAAGAAACCCCACACCCCTTAACCGTCACCCGCTAGTGCCCCCAGCCCCCAGCCCCTGGCGACACCTCATTTACTTTCTGTCTATAGACTTGCCTATTCTGAACATGGAATCAAGCAATATGTGGTCCTCTGTGGTAACTGGCTTCTTTCACTTAGCATACTATTTTTAAGGTTCACCCACGTCATAGCATGTATCAGAATTTCATTCCTTTTTATGGCTGAATGATATTCCATTGTGTGGAGGCATCACATTTTGTTTGGCTACTCATCAGTTCATGGACATCTGGGTTGTTTTTATCTTTTGACATTGTGAATAGTACCGCTATGAACATTCATGTCAACTATTTGAGCACCCGGTTTCAGTTTTCGGCTATACACCTAAGAGTGAAATTGCAGGGTCATATGGTAATTCTGTGTTTAACTGTTTGAGGAACTGCCAGACAATTTTCCAAAGCAGTGGCACCATTTTCAATTCTCGCCAGCAGCGAATGAGGGTTCTAATTTCTCCACATTCTCACCAACATTTATCTTACCTGTCTTTTTGATTATGGCCATCCTAGTGGATATGAAGTGGTATCTCACTGTGGTTTTCGTATGCTTTTCCCCCGATGGCTAATGATGCTGATCAATCATCTTTTCATGTGTTTGTTAGCCCTTTGTATATCTTCTGTGGAGAAATATCTATTCAGATCCTTTGCTTCTTTTCTTTTTTTTATTTCTAAATGTACTTTGTTGGCGTTTTGGTTTTTTTTTTTAAAGAGCAGTTTTGGGGGGTGCCTGGGTGGCTCAGTCATTAAGCATTTGCCTTCGGCTCGGGTCATGGTCCGGGGTCCTGGGATCGAGCCCCGCATCGGGCTCCCTGCTCTGCGGGAAGCCTGCTTCTCCCTCTCCCACTCCCCCTGCTTGTGTTTCCTCTCTCACTGTCACTCCCTCTGTCAAATAAATAAATAAAATCTTAAAAAAAAAAAAGCAGTTTTGGGTTCATAGCAAAATCGAGTGGAAAGTACAGAGAGTTCCCATCCATATACCTCCTGCCTCCACACACAGCACAGCTTCCCTGACCATCACCACCCTGTACCACATTTGTTACAAATGATGAACCAACAGTGACACATTACTATCAACCCAGATCCATAGTTTACGTTAGGGTTCGCTGCTCGTGGTGTACATTCTAAGGGTTCGGACAAATGTATAACAACATGTATCCACCACTGTAGCGTCATACAGGGTAATTTCACTGTGCTGAAAATCCTCTGTGCTCCGTCTCTTCATCCCTCCCTCTCCCCAACCCCTGGCAACCACTGATCTTTTTTTTTTTTTTTTTTTTTTTACTGTTTCCGTAGTCTTGCCTTTTCCAGAACATCGCATCCTTGGAATCATACACTGTGTAGCCTTTTCAGATTGGCTTCTTTTACTTAGTAATATACATTTGAGGTTCCTATGTATCTCAGTTTATCCATTTACCTACTGAAGGACATCTTGGTTGCTTTCAGTTTTTGGCAATTATGTATAAAGATGCTATAAACATCCATGTGCAGATTCCTTTGCCCATTTTATAAATTATTTGTCTTTCATTGGGTTATGGCCATTTTTTATACATTCTAGATATAGTTCCCTCATCAGATCAGTTGCAAACATTTTCCCCCATGCTTTGGGTTGTCCTTACTTTCTTGATGGTATCCTTTGAAACACAAAAGTTTACAAGTTTGATTTCTAGTTTATCTATTTATGTTGTTGCTGTTGCTTGTGCTTTTGGTGTCATGTTAAAGAGATCGTTGCCTAACCCGAGGTCATGAAGGGTTACCTTTTCTTCTGAGAATTTCACAGCTATAGCTCTTACATTTAGGGCTTTGGTCCATTTTGAGTTACTTTTTATATATGGTGTGATATCTTTATCTTTTTATAGACACAGACTAAAGAATTTAGAGGTGAATATAAAATGACTGTAATTTAGTCAGACGAAACAGATGAGGCAAATATGGCAATTTTTTTTTAGATTCATTTTATTTATTTAAGAGAGAGAGAATGCAAGTGGGAGAGGGGCAGTGGGGGGGGAGGGGAAGCAGACTCCCCACTGAGCCCACTAAGTGGGGCTGGATACGGTGGGGGGTGGGGTCCATGTGGGGGTCGGTGTGGGGGTTGATACAGGGCTCCACAAGAGGCTCGATCTCGCCACCCTGAGATCATGACCTGAGCTGAAATCAAGAGTCGGGAACTTAACTGACTGAGCTACCCAGGCACACCAAATCTGGCAAAATTTTGATAGCTGCTAAATCTAGGTGATAGGTTTATGGATGTTAATTCTCCTCTTCTCTATAAAAATTTTTTTTCTTTAAATGATAGAAAATAAAAGGAAATGATATAGAAATAAAAATCAGAAAAAAAATTGATGAGTGAAAATGTCACTAATAAACTTGTATTTATTTTAACTTGCATTTTAAAGTAAATTATTTATAAACTCTAGCAGTTTATAATTGGTTGGCAATTATTTGCCACACTCCTAAGAAAAACACCCAATTGAACGGCTGCATCAGGGTGTCTTGGCACTGCTCTTAAGAACCAATGTTCTAGGGGCACCTGGGTGGCTCAGTCGGTTAAGCGTCTGCCTTTGGCTCAGGTCATGATCCCAGGATCCTGGGATCGAGCCCCACATCGGGCTCCCTGCTCCGCGGGAAGCCTGCTTCTCCCTTTCCCACTCCCCCTGCTTGTGTTCCTGCTCTCGCTAACTCTCTCTCTGTCAAATAAATAAATAAAATCTTTAAAAATAAATAAATAAAAAGAACCAATGTTCTAGAGCTCCTTGTTCTTATAGCAACCGCTAGCCACAGGTGGTTGTTGAGCCCTGGAAATAAAGTGAGTCCAAACTGAGATGTGCTGCAGTTGTAAAGTATACACTGGATTTCAAAGACTTCATATGAGCAAAAAAAAGAATGCAATACATCTCATTAATTTTTTTTATATTGATTACATGTAGGAGTGATAACATTTGGGACATATTAGGTTAAATAAAGTGTGTCATTAAAATAACACCACTGGTTTCTTTTTACTCTTTTTAAATATGGCTACAAAAAGTGTAAATTACGTATGTGGCTTGCGTTTTACTTCTTTTGGACAGCACCGTTCTGGAGAGAAAAGGACTGAGTTCAAAGGCCTGCATTCTGATTCCTTTGCTGCCTTTTATTAGCCATGTAACTTTGAGCCATTTCTTCCATTTCTCAGCCCTGGGATAGTTGGGAATAAATTCATTCTGCAAATATTGAGGGCTCTAACTATAGACAAAGATCTTGGCTAAATGATGTGCGGAATACATGATGAGAAACTGCTCACGAACTCAAATCAGTGTTTTCTCATATTAGCCCTATTGATGAGTCAGTGAAGGTAGAAGCCAACAAAGGAAATATCTTATTTTCTCCCCTAACATTTTATCTTCAAATAATGAGTATTTGCAATACGTCCAAATTCTGAGATCACATATACGTATGGCATATGTTCAATTCATCCTGAGTCTTGAGTCTTTGTACGTGTGTTCCATTTTCCTGGAGGCCCTCTCAACTCCACATTCTGTCCAAGAAGTACACTGTGGTAGACCATTGGTGGACTAGCGGACCTAGTATTGACGCCCATATGTGGTCCCATACCATACCGATGCTGGGTTTGCCACATAACTTGCTTTGACCAATGGGACATTGGCACATCTGATAATACCAGAGGCTTGATAAGTAATTGCTCATTGAGACTTATCTTCTTGGAACACTCCTTCTTGGAACCCTGCAGCCATTCTGTGAGGAAGCCCAAAGAGCCCTGAGGAAAGGTCTATGTGGAGGAAAGGGACAGGGGTTCGTTCAGACAAGTGGTTCTCAAGCTGGCGTGATTTTACTCCTTAGGGGACATTTGGCGATGTCTGCAGAGACTCGGTTGTCACAACCGGTGGGAAGTGCTATTGGCGTCTAGTGGGTAGAGGCCAGGGATGTTGCTAAACGTCCTCCGATGAACAGGACAGCACCATTGCAAGGAATTACCCGGCCCAAATGTCAGTAATGCCAGGGTTGAGAAACCTGCTCTAGACCAAGATCTTGTCAGAACAACCTGGGTCCTTTGGGTCAAAGATAAAGGGCTTCAGAGAGAAAGTGTTTGCACTTAAATGAAATCACCTACAACTGTTCTTTAAAGCCTGAACATTTACCAGTGACAGCTTTCTGGGCAGTCTGCTACTCATGATGATTTTAGATGATCCCAGTGGTACACTTCTCCTTGTTTACCCTCAGCATTCAAGCCTAGTAATTCATCAAAGTGTTGAGCCAACAACCATTTTCTTAGTTGCCCCCACCTAGATCTTGCTTCTCCCTGGTAGTATTGAAGTCATGGTTTGTGAGGACTCAACCCTAGCTTCCAAATCCCCAACCATTAACATTCTCAGAGACCAAGGGCTTTAACTTCTACTGTATGATAGAGTCTATCAGTTTTGTTAGCAAAGACCATGGCCCTGCCATGCTGATGAGAAGCCACTTTCCCCCCGAAAAGAACATGTATGTAGCTTGTCTATGAGAAAAATTTTAAGGACATAAAAATTACAGTAATATTGTTATTAGAAAATTTTATTAGGAGAGTTTAAAAATAATTACATTAGCAGACTCGTTCAATAAAAATTTTAGACATATGTTTGAGTATCAGTATAAATCTCATTGCTATGGTAATTAACCGTAAAACACATAGATAATAAATCATTGCAAGTAGGGTTGGGTTTTTTTTTTTCTTTTTTAATAATAGAGCACAGACACATCTCCAGGAAGAATGAAAAAGGGGCAGAAATGCTGCCAGAATTGGTGCTTTTGGACAGCTTTTTGGTAAGCGGACCAATTCAGGAGTTTCAAGAAACACTTGATGTGCTAGGTAATCAAATTTGAAAAGTACATGGGCCCAGATGAAAAATCCCAATTACATGAATAATCCCAGGAATCCCCCAAATCCCAATAATAGGAAGTCAGTTTACATTGGGCTACAACCCGCCTGCAAGTAGCCTTCTGTGTGGATGGAGGGCCAATTCTTGGCAATATTAGGTAAAACCCAGCCATTTATCTGACCTGTTTAATCTGTTGCCATTGAGAAGCATTAAATTGGCCCGCATCACTAACACGCGGGTCCTCCATTGCCACATAATACATTCCTTTCCCCTACATTTGATTTGTGCCCAGGGGTTGGCTCCAGGACTGCATTTGCTTGAGAAAATCTTTTTTGCTCTGGTCTGCAGGGAGAGAGGGGAAGGCAGTCGGGTCCAGGGCTATGGAGAGGCTCCAGGGCTATGGAGAGCCGTGGGGTGGGGGGGTGGGGCACGGGACCACCTGGTGGGAGTGGGGGCGCTGGGGGTGAGGTTCCCGGGGTCAGGCCTTTGAGAACTCAACAGGGAAGAAGTTTGCGAAACTGGCCTGATGACTACCTAAAAATGAGGAATCTGGAGGGGCCTTGGTTTGATCCAATTCACCATCACCATGGAGAGCAACCTTGCCCCTCGATCTGTGGTCAGGGCTCAGATGGCCACCGGCACTGCGGCTTTTGCAAGGACACGGGGCCATTCTGTAGTTCAGGCACCAGCGAATTTGAGCTAAAGACTAGATAGTAAATATTTTAGGCTTTGTGAGCCACAAAGCAAAATGGAGAGGTTATTATGTGGGTACTTACATAACGAAAGAAAACAAATTTTCACAATATTTTTATTGACAAAACATAATAATTTAGTACAACTTTTTGCAGTACACACCTACTAATGAGAGGAGAGGGTTATTTTGTTTTTTGAAGGGGATACTATTTTTCTTAATTGGGTTGCGAACGTAGTACAGCTATGATCACATAGATTGCAAATGTTCATGTGTAAAAACAATGCTTAGGTCTCTGGTACGACAAGGCAGTGCTGTGGATCTGGCCCGTGGGCCACAGTTTGAGAGACCCTTGTAGTTGCACACCAGTCGTCTGTGGTGGGTTTGGGGGTATTCCGGGGTGGGGGGGCAGCTCCTGGTTGCTAGACACGTCCGTCGCCTCTTCCTGCACCTCCCTCGGTGCCCAGTGAGGCTGGTCCATTGGCCCTCCCTCTCCAGGCAGGGCAGAAAGGTCAAAAACGGGGCCCAGAGCGCTCCCTCTTCAGCCCCTCCTCTCCCCAGCTCCGCCCCCTCCAGCTCCTCCTCCTCCCGGCCCCGCCGCGGCGCTTTCCCGCTCCTCCGCCCCCTCCAGCACCCAGCCCCGCCCCTCGAGCCCCGCCCCGACTCCGCCCCCTCCAGCTCCCTTCCACTCCGCTCCTCCTTTGGTCGACAGCCGCGCTTTCCCGCTCGCGTCGCAGCCTCCGGTGCCACCGCCGCCTCCGCCATGCCCAACATCGTGCTCTTCAGCGGCAGCTCGCACCAGGACCTGTCCCAGCGCGTGGCCGACCGGCTGGGCCTGGAGCTGGGCAAGGTGGTCACTAAGAAGTTCAGCAACCAGGAGACCAGGTGGGGGCCGCGCCGGCGGCCGGGCCGGGCCGGGGAGGGCGCTGGGCGCGCGGCTGTGGGGCCGGGCGGGGACCGTCGCCCGCCCGGGACCACTCCGCGGCCGCCCGCTCCCCCTTCCGGGGCGGGACGGCCACGACGCGGCCTCCGCGCCACCGCTGCGGCGCCCGGGAGACGCGGAGGAGGGCGGCCCCTGGCCCGGAAGGGCGACCTCGGGGCGGTCACAGCGTCGAGGAGAGGTGGGCGCAGGCCGGCGGGAACCGCCTCGGTGCCGGGCACGCGGCGAGGGACGCCCCTGGCTGTGCTCGTCCGGTTTCCCCGTCCCCTCCAGGCTGGTCCCAAACCCCGGGCGTGCGAGGGACGGCGCCGCCCACGTCCCCAGCCCCGGCAGCGCACTGCATTCACCTGGGGTCGTTTAAAAAGCTGCTTCCCCTCCCAGCCCCGGAGCTTCGGATCCCGCGGGCAGGGCGGGGTGGGGGGGGTGGAAATCTGCGTTTTCAAAGCTGGCAGGTGACTCCCCAGCAGCCTGGGCGCGGATCTCTGGGTTGAGCAGAGGGGGTGTTTGTGCGGAGGGTTTAAAGAGCGTCAGAGCACCAGAGCGCACGTGCTGGTTCCCGTGGGCTTCCTCTCATTTTTCTGCCTCAAGGCCCTGCTCCGGCGTAACTGCCACACGTGTCTCAGGTCCGGGAGCCGTGGTCGTCTCCGTTCCGTGAGGTCAAGCCGGCGCCCCCCTCCCCCCGAATCGAGCCAGGGCTCCGTTTTCCACTTGCCTGAGTCCGCAGAGCTCTTTGACCAGTTTCAAGTGGGTCTCCTTTTTAGCTCTCTCCCTTAAGGGTCCAGCACTGTACGCAGTTACTGAACATTTCTCTATCTGGCACAAGTCCAAAGCAACCAACACTTTCAACAAGTGGTGCTAGAACAATCGGTGTGAGCTGCCAAAAGGGCAACAAAAACCATCTAGACTTCCCACCGTTTCAAAACTTCACTTGAAACGGATCGTAGACTTAAATGTAAAGCCTAGAACTAAACCTTTGTAGAAGAAAACCTCGATGACTTTTGGATTAGTCAAAAATGTCTTAGATACTGAGGAGTTAGATTCATACATATGGGGACGATGGTGTTTTGTTGAGTCAGCTTTATAGGATCTGTGAAGCCCTTCTTCCAGGTGGGAAATCAGTAGCCCTGTTGCTAATGTCAGTGAAGAAACGTTTGTGAAGGAGTAACAGGTGCTATACCTGCCAGGAGTCCTTGAGCCAGACATTTCCGCTTTGCAGAGTTTAATACAGAAGTCTGGAAGCATGGTGGAAGGCTCTGGAAAAGGATAGTGTAGCTAGGTTTGAATGTTGTAATATCTTGCCAGTCCTATTCAAGTTTGAGTAGCTGTTAAGAGTGGGATAATAGTTTTTGTTCAGGAGGTGGCGTCGTGTAAGTAGAGGAGAAATTTCTGGGTGAAGTGGATTTTGAAAGCAAATATGTTGCCCTTCCATGTTCTCCCGGTGCAGCGCCATCCTTTACTGCTGGAGCATAGTTAATCTAGCTCAGAAGTCCTTTGCGAAGTCATTGTTGGATTTCTGCTCAAATGAAGTCTGGGAATTGCTTGTATAGTTACATTGGGGTTTTTTATTTTGTTTTTGTTTTTTTTAATTTTTTTTTAACAATTCACTCTTCAAAGATTTAGTTAGAGGGAGCGAGAGTGTGATCGAGAGCTCACGTGAGCAGGGGGAGGGGCAGAGGGAGAAAGAATCTCAAGCCGACTCTGAGCTGAGCTGAGCCCAGAGCCCAATGCAGGGCTCAATCCCAGGACCCTGAGATCATGACCTGAGCCGAAATTAAGGGTCGGACGCTTAACTGACTGAGCCACCTGGGCACCCCTGTTTTGTTTTTTAAGTAATCTCTACACCCAAGGAAGGGCTTGAACTCAACGATCAAGACTCACATGCTCCCTGACTGAGCCAGCCAGGCACCCCAACATTATGTTTTTATTATTTAGAATATAACAGGTTAGCTTCCTGACTTTTCTTTCCCATGAACTGTCTAGGTCCAGAGGTTGATTTTTTTACAAACAGTCCTCTCTGTACTAGGTATTGTACTTATGATCTGATTTTTACTGTGTGGTCCTAGAGATGAGAAACGGGGTAAAAGGAAGAGAAAATTTATTTAGTTCATGTAAGAGACCCATTCCTGAACCTCTCCCCTGAGCCAGAACCAGAAATCTGCTTTGATGTCTCCTGGTCATCACCTTCCATTCCCCCTTTTTTTTTTTTTTAAGGTTTTGATTTTTAAGTAATCTCTATACCCAACATGGGGTTCAAACTAAGAACTCCAAGATCAAGAGTAGCATGCTTCTCCAACTGAGCCAGCCAGGCGCCCCTCCCCCCTCATTCCCCTTTTTTTTTTTTTTTTAAAGATTTGAGAGAACACAAGCACAAGCAGGGGAAGTGGGAGAGGAGAAGCAGACTCCCCACTGAGCAGGGAGCCCGATGCAGGGCTCGATCCCAGGACCCCAAAATCATGACCTGAGCCGAAAGTAGATGCTTAACCGACTGAGCCACCCAGGTGTCCCTCAATCCCCACTTTTAAAACACCACTTAATCGAGACACAGGGCCTCCTGATTTTCCCTTCCATCTCTGAATCATTTTACTGATTTGTTTGTTTGTTTTTAAGGATTTTATTTATTCATTTGAGAGACTGAGGGAGCATGAGTGAGCACGAGCAGGGGGAGGGGGAGAGGGACAAGCAGACTCACCTCTGAGTGTGGAGCCTGACACAGGACTCCATCCCAGGACCCTGAGATCATGAGCTGAGCCACTCAGGCGCCCCTGTGAATCATTTTAGATATGCACAGAGATGTCTGCACCAGCTTCACTATAGACCACTGAAATCCCACAATGAAGGTGTCTGAAAGTCTGTTGTAACATTTTATTCTGGTCAGTTAAACTGCCCAGAGTGGTTAGCTGTACTGAAAGACCCAAAGTTTTGGTTTTCTGTTGTGTAACAAATCACCCCAGAATTTAACAGCTTAAAACAGCAATTATTTGACTCATAAACCTACAGTTTGGGCAGTGCCCTGTGTGATGGCATCTGGGACAGTTAACTGGGGCTGCAGGGTCTGCTTCGAAGATGGCTTGCTCACATGGCTGGTAAGTCGGTGCTGGCTTTTGCCTGGCAGCATGGTCAGGAACCTCAGTAGCTCTCCACGGGGCTGCTTGAGCTTCCTTATAGCATGGAAGACAGGAAGTGGAAGTTGCCAGTCTGGTGAGGTCTGGGCCCTGAAGTTGGTGCATTGTCACTTCCGTTGTCAAGCAGAATCCTCCCAAATCCAAGGGAAGGGGAGCATAGACTCCACTTTTTTTTTTTTTTAAGATTTTATTTATTTATTTGACAGAGAGACAGAGAGGGAACACAAGCAGGGGCAGAGGCAGAGGGAGAAGCAGGCTTCCTGCTGAGCAGGGAGCCCGACACGGGGTTTGATCCCAGAGTCCCGGGATCACGACCTGAGCTCAACTGAGCCACCCAGGCACCCCCTTTTTTTATTAATTTATTTTAGAGAGCTTGCTTCCCAGCAAGCAAGGGAAGGGCAGAGGCAGAAGGAGAGAGAGAAAATCTCAAGCAGACTCCTTACTGGGTGTGGAGCCCGATGTGGGGCTCAATCTCACGATCCTGAGATCATGATCTGAGCCGACACCAAGAGTCGGATGCTTAACCTGCTTAACCAGCTGAGTCACCTGGGTGCCCCTAGACTCCACTACTACTTTTTTTTTTTTTTTTTTTTGAGATTTTATGTATTTACTTGAAGAGAGAGAGTGTGAGAAGGGGGCAGGAGCGGAGGGAGAGGCAGGTTCCACACTGAGCAGGGAGCCTGATGCGGGACTCGATCCCAGGACCCTGGTATCGTGACCTGAGCTGAAGGCAGACGCTTAATCAGCTGAGCCACCCAGGAGCCCCTAGACTCCAGTTTTTGATGGGAAAAGTTTTAAGGTGTCTGCAGCCATCTTTCAATTACCACACCCATTCATTGTTGAGTCACATAAACTCATCTGCCTTATTTTGGGATCTGTGAAGATTCTCCATCTGAACAGCAAAAGGATGCTGCCTTCTGGCCACAATTTTTAAAAGACCCTACAAGAAAGATCAGTCGTGATCATTTTTATGAGTAGAAGCAGGAATAGCTTTGGGGAGAAAAGTTGCCATGGTGATAGGACTTTTCCATCCTCTGCTGGACTGCTAATCATAAGGGGACTGAAGTTCCTGAAGAAAAATAGGCCAGAGAAGCAGGTCTTGGGGGATAAACAGTCATAACCTCAGAGGCTGGCAAATTTTTTCTGTAACAGGCCAGATAGTGAACAGTGCCGGCTTGGCAGGCCCATGTCCCCCGTGGTACTGCTGCATCTCAGCTGGGTCGGTCAGAAGTCTGTCGCGGGTTGGTGCATTCCTTTCTGGAGGCCCTAGGGGAGAAGCCATTCCCTGGCTTTTCTCGGCTTGGAGAAGCTGCCTGCAGTCCTTGGACTCTTCTTCCAGCTTCAAAGCCAACAATATAGAACCTCCCCGACCCTGCTTCAGACCTCATATCTCTTTCTCGGCCCTTTCCTGTCTTCCTCGCCTGTTTTAAGGACCCTTGTGATTGCATGGGGCCAACTTGAATAATCCAGGGAAGTCTCCCCATTTTAAGGTCAGCTGATCAATAACCTTAATTCTGTCTGCCCACTTGTTTTCCCCTTTGTCATGTAACTAACATACTCAGAGGTTCTGGGGCTTAGGACATAGACCTCTTTGTGGGGACCATTCTCAGCTTGTTGGTTGCAGATTGCTGTATAATACTGCGATTTCCAAATTGACTTTATTCCACAGTTGTTCACAAGGGAATTACGTTTAGCTCCTTAGAACTCAAAATAGGAGGGAGCATATAGAATTCTGTCAGTCTCATCCTGAGGGTGGCATCGTGCTCCTTCCATTCATAGCAGAGAACATAGAAAAATATGACCCACTGTTACCAAAACTCATTTTCAGATCAGTTCGCCTTGAAAAACTTCATTTTTGTGTTCTAATTATTCTAGTTGAAGTTGGATAGAAGCTTCTGGTAATTCGGCATACTACTGCATGGTATCCAAAATGTTGACTCATTTTAAAGTTGTTTTAGAAATAATTCGCTCTGTTGATAAAACAGTATCATTGGGTATAATTGGCTTCTGATAGTAGAAGAGATAAGGGTAATTATTTATGTACCTATCTTGTAATTTTAAAATAAGATTCGTTATACTTCTTTTTAGGGTGAGCCCATTTATAGTCCGTCTTACTGTAATGTGATATATGCTTTCCTAACAATCCTCATGCTATGCAAAATCATACAATAAAAAGCACAGGGTTTATGGGAAAACTGGGGTTGGGGGCACAGCACTCAAACTTCTTCAGTAACTTATTTTAAAAAGATGGGAATATAATAGAAATGGTAAAACACTACACATATTATTACAGGTTTAAAAGATAGTGGGGCGCCTGGGTGCCTCAGTCCGCTAAGCACCTGCCTTTGGCTTAGGTCATGATCCCAGGGTCCTGGGACGAGCCTCACATCGGGCTCCGTGCTCAGCAGAGAGTCTGCTTCTCCCTCTCCCTCTGCCCCTCCCCCCTGCTCGTTCTCTCTCTCTCTCTCTCTCTCTCTTTCAAATAAATAAACCTTTAAAAAAGATAGTAAACACTGTAGTAAGTATGGCACTTTCCACTGAAAAAGACCTACAGCTTCCTTGTGGGAAGTGGGTCTTGGAAGGGCTGTAGCTTTTGGGTTCTTGTGAGGCGATGGAGGGAGGGTGATCTGAAGTTGTGTGGAAAACGGTGATACCAGATGTGGATGGGTGTGGCTGTGGTGCTGGTGGGGAGAGTGTGTGTGCGCATGTGCAGAGTAGTTCTAAGTGGCTCCATTCAGCTGGGTGCAGTGCAGTTTTCTGCATTCTTATCTCAGGATAAAAGGTGGTATGGAAGCAAATGCAGAATTCATATTACGCCCCAGTTGTTCCTAATGGATCAATTGGAACAACGTTGTAGCAGAGCTGAAGGTCCCCTTGGTTCTTGGCCCTACTCTGGGAAGGACCTGCCCCAGCACACAGCATTATTTCACTTTTCTTCCCCCGGAAGGCACATGCCAGGGATGCATGTTGAACAGTCAGCATTCTCTGCCCAAAACAGAAATTTTCCAACGTGCAATTTTCAAAGACTTTTGAAGCTCCTCTTTCTTTACTCTTTCTCCAGAAGCTACTGGAGGATGCCAACCAGCAAAACAAAGAAGTACAGCAAGAAAGAGGATACAGAAAGTGGGAAATTGAGTGCGGGGGAGGGGTGGTGGGATTCCCCGGGGGGCATCTGTGCAGAGGCAGAAGGAGAACCCGCGTTAACCAGCGGCGGGAGACGACACGGGCAGGCCAGTGAGCTGGCGATCACATTTGGTGTGAATTTGTATTCACTACTTAGAAAACTTAGCAGGTGAAAAGGTAGGATAGTATACTCCAGGGACAACAAATCACCAAAAGTTATGTGTAAGAGGGAAATCTAATCTTGGACTTAAGTTTGCTTTATGGCTCAGCTCTGAATAGCACTTACAGGGTTAAAAGTGGCCGTCCTGTTTGGTTAGAAGATTGATCTATGTTGGGATGGTGGGAGACCAGAAGGCTGCAGGGGATGCGGGCGATGGGGGGCGTGGTGTGGGGATAGTTAACGTCCTCATCTTCACAGCAAGAAGTCAACACTTGATGCCTAAAATGAAAACTCAAGGTGAAGCAATAGAAACGTACCAATTGGAGACTTGAAGATAAATGCCTGAGAACCATAGCAAGAGTTGAAATTGGTTGCCTCTGAAATGTTTGTTACAAGGTTTACAGAATGGCTAGAATTTTTTAAGCAGTGTGTATATGTAACTTCAATCAAAATAAAACTCAGTATACTATTTAGCAGAAAGAAGTTAATATAGCAGGACTGAGACATTTCTGACGAGCATATAAGATCCCCTCCTATATGAAAAAGTTCAGCTTGCGAGGTGGTCCTCAGCTGGCCTTTGGGAACCTTGTGTTTGAAAGGCTCGCTCTACCTAACTGCACAGTGTGGTTAAGGTGGAACCCCTGGAGGTCTGGGATTTTGGTCCGTGCCAGGCAGATGGAGCCCGTGTGACCAGCCCGCCAGTAAGAACCTGGGCACCAATGAGCTTCCCTTGTGGACAGCACTTAGGACATATTGTCACAGCACGTGGCTGGGGAATGAAGCTCGACCTGTGCAACTCCACCGCAGGGTGACTCTTGGAAGCTTGCACCTGGTTGCCCACGGAGGTTGCTCCTCGCACCTTTTCCCTTTGCCCGTTTTGCTTGTGGTATATCATAGCCACGAGCGCTGCTGTATGGCGAATCCTCACCCCCCCCTCCCCTGGTGGGGCTCCAGGGGACCTCCAAGACGCAGACATATCTTACTGTTAGCGGATGGCCTTTTTCTTTTCGTAGCGTTGAGATCGGTGAAAGCGTGAGGGGCGAAGATGTCTACATCATCCAGAGTGGCTGTGGGGAAATCAACGACAACCTGATGGAGCTCCTCATCATGATCAATGCCTGCAAGATCGCGTCGTCATCCAGGGTGACTGCCGTGATCCCTTGTTTTCCGTACGCGCGACAGGATAAAAAGGACAAGGTATGAGACTTGTGTCCTGTTGGCAGAACCTGCTCTGGGGTAGCATCTACGGTTTTTTCCCCCCCTCACATATTAGCTCAGGATATCTGGAAAATGTTTGCTTTCTGTTTTAATGATCAAGGAAAGAAGCCTTCTCATCTTGGCTTTTCAAAGGTTTGTCTTTGAACCCGCCATCATGTTCATATTTATAGAAACAGACAAGGCATATGTTTGTAGGTATTAGGATAGCATATAGCCCTGGTGATGAAATTGTTGTGTATCTTTATGGTGATGGATAGAACAAAAGGCACCCACACCCGCCCCCGCCCCCCCCCCCCACACCCCCCAGTGAGTACGTCAAACTGGGGAAGTGGAATCCGATCACTGGACTGGATCAATGCCTGTATTTTGGTTGTGAGTCTGTACTCTAGTTTTGCAAATGTTACCACGAGGAGAAGCTGGGTAAAGGGCACAGCCGGATCTCCGAATTGTTTCTTACAACTGCATATGAATCTGCAGGTCTCTCAAGGTAAACAATTTCATTTAAAAAATACACCATTACCTCTTTTTAACCTTTCCAGAAGAGCAAAGTTAATATTGTTGACTTTTTCTTTGAGCCACACTAGCACCATGTGAGGCTGTGTGCCTTTCTAGAAGAAATTAAAATAGTCCTTTCCTTCAAGAAAGCTCAGAGAAGTTGGAATTTGAGGGGAACTTGGGAGGGGATTGTATTCGTTCGCCAGGGCTGCTGTAACAAATGACCATAAACAGGGTGGCTGAAAACAACTGAAACGTGTTCTGTCACAATTTGGGGGCCAGGCATCAGAAAACAAGGGTTGCGCTCCTTATGAAGACTCTGGAGGGAAGTCTTCTTTGCCTCTTCTGGTTTCTGGTGGCTCCTGGCATTCCTTGGCTTCCGGTAGCATCACTCCCATCCCTGCCTCTTTCTTCACATGGCTGCCTTCCCTTTGTCTCTGTGTGTGCTTCCCTCTTTTTAAAAAGGACAGTCATTGGATTAGGACCCATCCTAATCCAGAGTGATCTCATTTTGATCTTTACCCTAGTTCTATCTGTAAACACCTTCTTTTTAAATGAGGTCACATTCCAAAGTTCTTGGGTGGATGAGTTTTGGGGGGATATCACTGAAACCACGATAGGCATCAGCTCTTAAGCTGTTACCTGCTTTAGGTCTTATGGATAGATAGATGTTCATCAGGTTCTCCATGAATCCTTCAGTTGACAAGACACATGTCTGTTCTGTGACATGACTAATCATGACAGAAGTTCCCCTGATAACACCTCTGTTTATCTTCCTAATTCATTTTCTGAGACAACACACATTTCCAAACAGCACACAAGATTCCCTCCTATATCAAAAAAAGTCCCTTTATACATTTGAATTCCTGTACCAAGGCCCCCCCTAAATTTTAATGCCTCTTCAGGTGTGGTTCCAGACCCCATGCTGAACCCAGCTGTCAGTTAATTTCTCACTAGAAATTTGATCTCCAGAAATCCATTCTGCAATTGAGTTATGGTTTACCCTGCATAGATTAGAAGGGGTCGGCAAACTTCTGTAAAGGGGTGTAGGTTCTCTGTGGCAGCAGCTGAACTCTGGTGTATCTCAAAGACTCGGACGATATGTAAATGATGGGTGTGGCTGTATGCAGATGAGACTTTTATGTATGGACAGTGAAATGTGAGTTTCATATCATTGTCACGTGCCGTGAAATGTTCTTCTTTTGATTGATTTCTTCCTGCAGCTATTTAGTCATGTAAAAACCATTAATAGCTCACAAGCAGTACAGAAACAAGTGGCTGCCTGGATTTGGTCCGTAGGCCAGCTGGCCAGCCCTTGCGTTAGAGCACTGATTGGGTGATCGGGTGTGCGTGCTTGTGAGGGGGTGTGACTCTGCGACTGTGTGTATGTATCACTTGGTGATTTAGATACAGCTAAGGGCAGCCCAAACCTTAGGTCACATAGACTGCTGTGAAGCATATGACCTCCACCTTGTTATTTATGGAGCATTTTTTATTCTAACTTATTGGAAAGTTCTCTGTGCGTTTTTAGCTCCAAAATTTCCATTTATTTTTGTCCCATCAGCCCAGTCTGTTGTCCCGTTTGTGTGTGTCACAGGATTGTGGAACATCTTCATTTTTGTCTGTGTCCTAAAGAAGCCAATGATGATTGTGCTCTTTTCTCTTCCGTGTAGCAAGAGGCTCAGCGAATTCTGTATTCTGTCATTTGCCATCAGGTTCTCCTTTCACTTGTAGTAACTTTTGCATTTGGTGCTCAGATAGGCGGTGGATTGTATCTTCTTGAGTAACTGAATATCCTTTTACCGTTACATGGTCCCTGTCCCAGGCCCAGCGGCCTAGGGAGGGGAGCCCTAACTTCTCCTTAACTGATAACCAGTGGCAACTCCTACGGCTTTTGTTTGCAAGTATCCAGTCTGCAGTTACCTTTGTTTCCAGGGTGGTATTTTCAAACTCCGTTGCTCGTTGCTCGTGTTTATTCCTAATGAAGTCTTTGTGGTGCAGGGAAACTAGCCCTGCTTGGTTGGCCCTGGCCCTGCGTGCGGACCTGCCTCCCGCCAGCAGTGCCCCCTGCCGCTGTACAGAGGTCCTCTCCCACGGGTGTACCTGCTCTGTGGGGTGGTGGCTTCCCACCAGCTCTCTGTCCTGCTTCCTATTGTCGCACACTTGGGCGGGTATTCCGTTCGGGCCATTTTGAGCACCTGTCTCTCTCTTTCCTTTCGCTCTTTCTGAATCACTTTGCTCCAAGTGTGTTTCTTGGAAACAAGCTGGTAGCTGTTTTTAGTGTTTAACCCCCATCAGACAGTTCCAGACTTAACTGCTGATGGATGAGATAAGACGTTCATTGTCAACAGCACAGAAGCAGGGAGGTGGACACGGGGTTGAGAGGCCGCACAGATAGCAGCAGAGGGAGGCCTGAGGGCAGAGATTGTGTGGCTTATTGTCAGAGAAAACTGATGAGCGGAGAAGGAATGCTGGAGGGCTGTGTTCCGTTTCTGTAGCTGCTTTTATAAATGACTAAAACGGGGGGGGGGGAGGGGGGGGGGCTTAGAACGACAGAAATGGCTCTCACCGGTCTGGAGGCCTGAGGTCAAAAATCGAGGTGTGGCAGAGCCAGGCGGGTCTGGAGGTTCTAGGGGAGGATCCTTCCCGCCTCCGCAGCTTCTGGAGGCCACATCCCTCCAGCCTCTGGTTGTGTCTTCACTTGGCTTCTTACCTCTGTGAAATCTCCCTCTTGAAGGGAGTGTAACAAGGCATTAAGTAAGTGCTTAAGGGAAGTGGCCTGAGCCTGTGAGCAAACTACGTTTATCAGTAACTGGGCTGAGGTGAGACCCAGAATGATGGGAAAACCTTTCTTCCCCCTTTGTGCCCTGCTTAGGTAGGCCAAGGGCCATGTAGTGTTTGAATGTGACAGGAAGTCATGGGCCACACTTGCTCTCTGGGCTCAGACAGAAAAGCCTCCTCAGCCACAGGAGGAACCATGGGCAGCATCCCCCCCCCCCCCCCGCCACATCCCGGGTTCTCTTGTCCTTTTCTTTCCCACAGGACCATGCTGCCTATGATGTCTGAGACACAATGAAATTCACCGTAATCGACCTATTCAGAGTTAGCTGCAAAGAAGCCCAGAAAAACCTAGAGCCTTTTAACTGTATTCAAAACCTGCTTCCTTATTTATGTATTTGACAGAGAGAGAGAGACAGCGAGAGAGGGAACACAAGCAGGGGGAGGGGGAGAGGGAGAAGCAGGCTTCCCGCCGAGCAGGGAGCCCGATGTGGGGCTCCATCCCAAGACCCTGGGATCATGACCTGAGCCGAAGGCAGACGCTTAACCGACGAAGCCACCCAGGCGCCCCATTATTTTATTTTATTTTTTTTTCTTTTAATAAGAGACAGAGAGCACGAGAGGGAGGAGGGTCAGAGGGAGAAGCAGACTCCCTGCCGAGCAGGGAGCCCGATGCGGGACTCGATCCCGGGACTCTGGGATCATGACCTGAGCCAAAGGCAGTCACTTAACCGACCGAGCCACTCAGGCGCCCCCCATTATTTTTAATCTTACTGCTGCTTCTTAAGCAAGCCCCGCACATCTGTAAAATTTTATTTTTGGCTTCGTTGGTATGTACAAGAAACCGGGGACTGGTTCTGAAGGTGAAGGAATGGTTTCATAAATCATGACACAGCAGCACATGTGGTCTGACCCGGAGAAAAAGGAAGATGATGTAGTATGAATCGTAAAACACATGGTGTAGCGTCGTCTGAGCTCTGGGGTTACAACTTTCGGAACAAGGGGACTCCGGTTTGAATTTCAGCATCATGATTCACTCAGCTTGTGCTTTGCAACAGTAGCTTAAACTCTGTGTGTGTTTAGTTTTCTCATCTATAAATTTAATGATAGCATTTGCTACTATTTCTAACGTGCTTCGCATGCAATAAATACATGGGTAGGCAGACTTTTTCCAAAAAGAGCCAGGTGTCAAATTTTTAGACTTGGTGGGCCCCCAGATCTTTTGGACTAGGTCAGCTCCACCATTTTGGCACAAAGGCAGCCATATATGATATGTAAGTGAAGGGATGTCTGTTTGTGTTCCAACAAAATTTTATTTCTGGGCGCGGGAATAGGAATTTCTTTTTTTTTCTTTTTCTTTTTTAAGATTTTATTATTAGAAGGAGCACAAGCGGTAGGGGATGGTGGCATAGGCAGAGGGAGAAGCAGACTCCCCGCGGAGCAGGGAGCCCGATGCGGGGCTCGATCCCAGGACCCCCGGGATCATGACCTGAGCCGAAGGCAGCCGCTTAACGACTGAGCCACCCAGGCGCCCCTGGAATAGCAATTTCCTATGCTTTTCAAATGTCACAAAACGTTCTTTGTTTGCTTTTCAGCCTGTGAAAAATGTAAAAACCATTCTTAGCTCACAGGTTGTACAAAAACAGAGCACAGGCTGGCTTTGTCCCCTGCGACGGCAGAGACCCCTTGCCTGGTTCACACAGTCTGACGTGGGCAAAGCTGGAAAGCATTACTTCCGAGGGGGTAGAGGACCTGTAGCTTTTTTCACAATCATTTTCAAGGTTATGTTCTCTTTTCAGTTATCAAATTGTTTCTTTTTATTTTTTAACCGGAAACATTGAGAACATTTGTCCTGACATTGGTTTCTCCAATATTATAAATTTGTGAAGCCCATCAAATTTACACTTTTAGCAGGGTGGCATCTGGTACATTGAATAAGGTCTGGAATATCCCAAGAGGCTTTATCATGATTGGCCTGGCTCGCCAAATGTTTGATCTTTCTCCGTGTTTCATCAGGGGAGTTGAACGTCTTACTTTTGGTTACTGTACCTTGATGTTACCTTTGTGGAAATGCCCTAATTATTCTCTTAGTGGCTGTAAAGTCAGTTAACTTGCAAATCATCTTTCCTGCAAGATTCAGTTGGGTCTTGAGCCAAATTCCTAGTACAGAATGCAAATTTGTAAACAAGGTCTGGAGAAGGAAATCAGGAAGTACGAGTTTTAGACATTACCTCTGGTTTGGATCTCAGAAGCAGGAAATGCTGGATGCCACGGAGGAATGTTTTTGCCAGTTACAAAATTATAGGAAGAGCCCCACTTTGACAAGCGTTGAGAATCAGATTGTATTTCAAAGAAGTCCCAGTGATCAATTTGTTCTTTTCATCATCCCTGAAATCATGTTAGGCTAAATAATTCTCCCAAGTCACTGAGGCAAATAACTAAGTCTTGAAAACTCGACGTGATTGAGATTCTCTTGTTAAGTATTTACCGAAGAGCTACGGTATGTAGGGTACAGAGCTGTGAGCTGCAGAGGATGTGAAGATCTCCAAAACCAACTCTTTGCCCTTGAGGGATGCCTAGTCCAGTTGTGAGCTATGATATCCGTACATATCACATCTTCCAATGTCAGTCTTTCAGCGGACGGCAAAAGGTGGTCCCCATTGGTAGTGGCCCAGTGCTCAGCCAATGCAGTGTCCCTTTAGAATGGACAGACCATTTCTCTCTGGAGTTGTCAGAGCATCACAGCGTTTGGAGATTTGAACCAGACCTGGAGGGTCAAAAGCAGTGGCCCAGCAGAGGCATGGTAGCGAGGCGGACATGTGGCTGTAGATGGCAAGGCTTAAATTGTTCTCTAGAAGAGGGAGAGAGTGGGCCCAGTGCAGATTGCAGGGAGGACCCTTGGAGCCAGGCTGGTCAGGGTCTTTTTTGTTTGTTTGGTTTTGTTTGTTTTTTTAAGATTTAGTTATTTATTTGAGAGAGAGACAGCAGGTGAGCGAGCACGAGTGGGGTGAAGGATAGAGGGAGAAGCAGACTCCCCGCTGAGCAGGCATCCTAATGCAGGGCTCCATCCCAGGACCCCCAGGATCATGACCTGAGCCGAAGGCAGATGCTTAACCAACTGAGTCCCCCAGGTGCCCCGAGGTCGGGGTCTTTTTATCCCAAAGGCAGTGTGGAACAGAACAGGGAGTTAAACAATGAAAACATGAATTATGGTATGTAGTTAGTTGAGAAAGTTGAAAAATGTAAAAGAATAGAATATTTTCCCATAATTTCACTTTCTGGAAACATCTACCATTAACATTTTAGGGTGTTTCTTCTCATTCCTTGTGTGTTGGAAAAAATGTGTGTGTGTGTGTGTGTGTGTTACATATGTATTGCTAACCTTAAAAGTAAAACTGCCAGTTATTTTACCAGCAAAAGGTAGGTTTATTCGAGAATTTAAAAAAACCATCGGCAAGTCTGGAGGACAAAGGAGAGGGACACTTCTGAAGGAGCAACGGGGGAAGTTGGGAGGGCTGTTATGAGATAAAAGGCTATGGGAGGAAACTGGGAGTTTGCAGTATGGTGGCTTTCCATCAGCGGAGCTGTTGCCAGGAACGAGGAGACTGTTTCTTCCTCCTGCTGGAGTAGCGAAGTAGTATAGTATCCACATGCAAGGTCAAGCCCCCCCCTTCCTGTTGGGTCTGCGATTGACTAGGAGTGGGAGGGCATGAGAGCTCCCCCTCCCAAAACCTTCTGACTCCATTTTAGTGAGGGTTCCATTACTAATGTTCTTATTTCCCCCTTTTGATCAAGGTCTTTCCTTGGAAGCGTCACCGATCGGCAATCAGGTTCTCTATATTTAGTGGGTTTTGTCTCTTGAGTGCCAGCAAGGACCTTTCCTGGCTGTTGGGTCTCCGGTCGGAGGGAAAGTGTGCAGCAGTTGGAAAGCACTTAAGCCACACTGAGTCCAGGGAGCGTTAGAAGAGACGAAGTCTCAGGCATTTCCTATCTGAAGTCTGTCTCTTCTCCAGATTGTGAGCACGGAGCCAGCACCACCTTACTGGGCATGTCCTTTCTGCCGAAGATGGAGAGACGATACCCAGTCCAAACTAACAGGACAGAACCAACTGTATGTTGGTTCTAAACCAGAACCCTAGGTCTGAAAATATTTACTGGCTCTTACTTGGATTTGGGGAAGAAACGTTTCTCCCTATGAAGGCCATCCCAAGTCCCGTTTGCCTCCTGAAATGGCTATGACGTAAAAGGGAAATAGTGCGAGAGCGCAGTGCATGGGATATCCGAGCCCATTTGGGAAGCTCCAGTAGGCATACAAACATGCAGCAATAGTTAATGGACCCTTTTTGCAAGAACAGCGAAACTTCAAGGGCATCTCAGAACAGTGTGGTTACCTCGAAAGAGCTGTTTAGAACCGTGTGCGTTATCAATAATAGTGTCTAAAGTTGTGATTTCAGAAACTATGAATTTGGATAAGAATCCAGGGTCAGTTCATAGTTTAGATAAAAGAAAGACTTGTGAATTCTGAGCCTTGTCACCCTTGGGAAAGGCTCACAGGATCCTAATGAGGCTGTTCCTGTTTCAAAAGCTTTCCCCTTTTTTGCAAGAGATTGGGAAATGCAGATCAAGGGCATTTTCTTGACACAAAAGAGGTAGAAGCAGCATGGGTGAGGATAGGGTCTACAGGCCTGGTCCGGACAGCTTGGGGAAGCGGTCTCTGCAGGTGTTGTCTGTTTCAGTTCTGGGCAATCTTGGCTTTCACGTCATCAGATGGCGTGCAGGTCCAGTCAGGGGCTGGTGCTTGCTTTAGATGGGTCACGTGGGTCCAGGAGTCTGTTCCCTGCAGAGCAGGGTTGGTGAGCAGTCCCTGATAAGGGCCTTTCCGACGAGGCTGAAGAATTGTTTTGGAGGTGTCCTTTCCAAGAGACGAATTCTCCAGGTTGTGAAGGGTGATGACGTAAGGTCGTTGTCTGCTGGGAGTGCACAGTGAAGACGTAACTAGACCTTCACGATATTGAAGATCTCTCCTCTCATCAGCTGTGGGGCCAAAGACGCAGGGGCCAAATGCACGGTCATCCTAGGACTATCGCCAAGGGCGGGAGTGCATGAGTTCCAAAGGGGGAGAGGATCTGCCGTCTGGCAGGATTTATGGCAATGCCTTCGACCCAAGGTATTTGGAGAGTCTATAACATTTTGCCACTGGAGTCTTAACAGTGTCCTTAGTGCATTCGAGCAGCCCTGAGGATTGAGGACGGTATGGAAAACGTTTATGTAAAGCCAGCCACAGCACCCAGACTTACAGAAGCACCTGGCCAGTAAAATGGGTGCCCTGGTTACTGTGTAGTTCAGGAGGGGTTCCCCGGGCAGGGCTCCTTTTTTTTTTCTGCTAGAATTTTAGCCACCGAAGAGGCACTGGCCTCTCTACAAGGGAAGCTTCAGTCCAGTGAGAAAAGAGACGAACCATGACGAAAACATGCTTGTATCCGTGAGATGGGGGGGAGCTGCATGAAATCCTCAAATGGTCCATTGGGCAATTTAAGATGTTTTCCAGGACTGTATTTTGGACAAGTGGAACATGCAAAGTAGACATTTTCGCAGCCTTTTTAATACTTTCCCGTCAGCATCGGTTCACGAATGCTCTCGTTTTGTCAATAGACCCACGGTTTAATGCGCGTGCGGTTGGAAGTAGTGGGAATTGTGGAATTTCTGGTAGGACCGGATGGTTATTTGGTCGAAACCAGAGCTTGCTTGCTTTATCGAAGCAACAAGTTACTAGATGTCCAGTGTTGTTTCTCCTTTTCTGGGGCCAATTGTTGGGCATCTCTGGTCAGTTTTTCTCATTTGTCCTTTGAGAGAACATCCCTTTGGGACACGACAGGGGTCTGGCTGTCAGTCTCCTGGAAATATCAGCAAGGTGATGTCCGTTGGCCTGCGGGGAGCTGGGTCTGGAATATCTAGGAACCTTCGTAGCCAGAGCTGTCGGCAAAAGTACGGCACCCAATAAATTTTGGACATAGGAACCGTTTTTAATCTTAGCCCCGTTGGATGTTGCTGCCATAACATTCCCAAATCTTGAGCTACCCCAGAGGCACACTGACTATCAGTATAAATGTATGTGGTTTTGCCCTTGGCGAAAATACAGGCTTGAGTCAGAGTGTAGAACCCAGCCTCGTTGTGCTGAAGTAGCTGAAGGTAAAGGTGACAAACCTCCGTGACTTCAGAGGGAGGTGGAAGAGCATGCCCAGCACGGTGTTGACCATTTTTATTCACTAAGAACCATCAGTAAACCGTGAAAAGTCTGCATCGGTTAGAGGAGTTTCCTGGGAATTGTCACGGCGGTCAAAAGGAGATCTTCAGCCTTAGGCAGTCATGAGGGGTTTCTTCAGTGGAAGGGGGGGAGGAGGGCGGCAGGGGTAGGGCTACGTGGTGAGAAAGAGTTACAATAGGAGGAACAGTTAGCAGCAAGATGTCAGTGGGGTGAGGCGACTGGTTGCGTGGAACACGGGATGGTTCAAAGGGACCGGCGTGGCTATTTCTTCAGTGGCCTTAACCGCGAGGGCAGTGGCAGGCATGGCTCTGAAGCCAGGGGGATATCCCGGAGCCACGGGGTCTGGCTGCTGGCCGCCACACCCTCTGGGGTGGTGTGGCTGAGCACTCGAGGGCATTCCCTTACCTCTCGCATACAAAGAGGAAAAAGGCAGGTTGGTAATTAGGATGTCAAGGGGGCAGGGGCTTTTGTTAGACTTTGCTTTCAAGTTCCAAAGGCTCTGTCATGCCCCTCTTTGCAAATACTAGGGTTCAGTTTGTCAGTTTTTAGTAAAGGGCGCAGCGGCTGAGCCAAGCCGTGTGAGAGAAGTTTGGAATCCCAGTTTCGACAAGAGCCAGCCAGTCCAAGAAAGCCTCGTAACGGACTCTGAGTTTTAGGTTCTGGGAAATTCAGGATGCCTCGGAGTCCACCCAGATCCAAATCTGGTCTGTGTTTCTGAGATCACGTACCCTGAATACCAAACCCGAGTTTGAACAAAGTGCAGTTTTTCTTTGCAGACTTCGATGTCCCTTTAAGGCCACAAGTTTTAACAGGTAGATGCCATCTTCCTGTGAAGCGGCTTGAGAAGGGGGACAGAAGCAGAGTGGCTGTGTATTGTGACAAAGTAGAGCTTGCAGAAAACTCTGTATCCTCTCAATCAGCTTTTAAGGTTTGTAAAAAGTTAAGAAGGACTCTGTAACCCTGAGGCATTACCGTCCAGGTATATTGCCATTCTTCCCAAGTGATAAAGATACTGGCTGTCCTTATCAGCTGGGATACCAAAAAAATGCACCGCATGGGTCAGTTACAGTAAAGAATTTGCTTTCGGTGGGAATGGATGTCAGTAAGGCATGCGGGTTGGGAACGACAGGGTGCCAAGGGATACCAGTGGTATTTATTGCTCGGGGGTGCTGGACACACCTCCATTCTCAGCTGCTGGGTTCTCTCACAGGTAAAATTGGGGTGTTACAGGGATAACGAAGCCGTGAGCCTTGTAATCTCTGTATGAACTGTTTTAATACTCTGAAGCGGGGGCCTGCTTTATAGCCGTGGTGTCCGTAGGGACAGACACAGATTTTTTTTTTTTTTAAAGATTTTATTTATTTATTTGACACAGAGAGAGAGAGAGCACAGGTAGGCAGAGCAGCAGGCAGAGGGAGAGTGAGAAGCAGACTCCCCACTGAGCAAGGAGCCCGATGTGGGGCTCGATCCCAGGATCCTGGGATCATGACCCGAGCCAAAGGCAGACGCTTAACGACTGAGCCACCCAGGCGCCCCGTACAGACACAGATTTATTCCCAATCTGGACAGTAGTTTCTGCAAGCTGATTAGAGGGAGGATTGGGAAGAGCCCCTGTAGTTCCTGGTAGCCCCGTTGTAGAGAGCAAGATGGAGGCACTCACGTCGAGCAGGGGGGCCCGTGTCAAGCGGTGGTACAGGGCGGATAAGCATACCGCAGCTCCCAGATATCGCCGAGACCAGCACCAACTGACGACACCCCAGAACTCATAACAAGCAGAAGCAGAGAAGTCTGCAGGGGCCCAGGAGTGATTCGATCCCTTTAAAAAGAGAGGGCTTTTGCAGCAAACAGTCAGACTCCTCAGACATGACCCCTCTATGTCTAACCACTTAAAAAAGGCACCTGTTGCCGAAAGCTGTGCCCGATGAATCTCTGAACAGAACTGAGATCCTCCACTGCTTGAATATCAGAAAAAGTGAGTGCCGAGAGCCGACCTGGCCTGGACTGACACCTTATCTCAACTGCGCGCCCATGGGCTGACTGCGTGTTTGGTTCCTTCACTTCCTGCCCCCTGTGTTATCTTCTTTTTGTGTGGTTTGTCTTCTGTCCTGCTCTGTGTGAAAGGTAAGAAGCCGGGTTAACCACGTGGTGAAATGTCACTGAGTTGGGAATCCTGAACCTGCTCTGTAATTACGTTAACCTTGCTTTGGGACGGAATAGGGCTGCCACTGCGGAAAGACAACACCTCGTGTGTGCGCCTTCACAGTGTGCTCATGACACTTGGCGTGGCGGGGGCGGGATGCCACGTCATTGACTCGTTGTGTGGTAGAAGATTTAGAAGAATCAGGGGCGCCTGGGTGGCTCAGTCGGTTGAGCGGCTGCCTTCGGCTCAGGTCGTGATCCTGACGTCCCGGGATCGAGCCCCGCATCGGGCTCCCTGCTCAGCGGGGAGCCTGCTTCTCCTTCTCCCTCGGCCTGCCACTCTGCCTACTTGTGCTCTCTCTCTCTCTCTCTCTGTCAAATAAAAAAAAAAAAAGAAAATTTAGAAGAATCAGAAAAGACCCCCAGACGCTTGCTTTACTTGACCATAACAGAACTAAAAATAATAAATTGGGGAATACATTTATGTGAATATAGACTTTTCCAGGCGTCTCTCTGACGGTGAGACCCTAAGGTAGCAGCAAGGCCAGTGAAGCCGAGACTGGCGCTGTGCAAGGAGCAGTCGACAGTGGAAGCCCGTCCAGGGTGCACCCCTCTGCAGGCCGGGCACGAGGTGGAACTAGCCAGAGCCAAGACCAAGGGAGATGGCCTCAGAAAGGCACTTGGAGGGGTGCCTGGGTGGCTCAGTCGTTAAGCGTCTGCCTTCGGCTCAGGTCAGGATCCCGGGGTCCTGGGATCGAGCCCCGCGTCAGTCTCCCTGCTCCGCGGGAAGCCTGCTTCTCCCTCTCCCTCTCCCCCTACTTGTGTTCCCTCTCTCGCTGTGTCTCTCTCTGTCAAATAAATAAATAAAATCTTAAAAAAAAAAAAAAAAGCGTTTGGAGGACTAAGAAGAGTTAAAGCATTTGGAGACATTGCAAAGATACATGCCACTCCTGGCCAAAGTAATCTATAACTTGGCAGAAAGATGTGAACAAAAATTGTGGGAAAATCTGTACAAATCTCCCAAGTGGGAAATAGACCTCTGCATAGTTAAGAAATTGTATATGGCAGCTGCTAGGTTACAAAAAAGGAAAGATGCGGGCCCTAGGTAAATGCCTAAAAAGGATGGTGAAAAGGGCCAAGAGGCCTAACACCATACTTTGGGTACAAGACCCCTGCTACCCCACGGAGTTGGAAGTCAGAAAGCTCACAGCCAGGACCCTGGGAGGTATAGTCATGGATCCGAAGGATCCTAAAAATGTAAAACCCTTAGGGTCCCGGGTGCCTGCTGTGGAGGTTCCCATCTTATTGATGACAACCACCTCACAGATCAGGACCGGCAAAGAGCTAGCTAATAGAGTAATAAGGAAGGACAAATCAATGAATAATGTAAGTTTAAAGGACAAAGCACCCTTGGGGACCCCAGGACACCCATCTTGAGGACCCAGGAGACTATGATAACTCCTAGGGGGTGACTGTCAAAGCAGACCTCCTCTGCTTCTGCGTGTTACGGGTTCTGGGGTGTCAGCTGATGCTGGTCTTGGCGATATCTTGTAGCTGCAGGGCCCTGAACTGCGTGCATCACTGCTTGACACAGGCTCCTGCTTGACATGAGGGACTCCATCTTGCTCTCTACACCTGTCGTTGGGAATTAGGACATTGGAAAGGTTGGCGAGAGGGCCAAAGGTGCCTGAAGCGCTTCCATTTGTAACAGTCTTTTCCGAATGTCCTGGTTCCTTGAAATAATAGCAGAAACTACTCTTCCAGTTTTGTTTCGGGGCCTTCATTTGCTGGAGCCGAACATCGAAAATTTTAGCGATCTTTCCTCTAGGTGACTCACCTAGGGTATGAACAAGCTGGTTTGCCAGATTAG
The DNA here is from genome assembly GCF_029215605.1 of Mirounga angustirostris. Classification (NCBI taxonomy): domain Eukaryota; kingdom Metazoa; phylum Chordata; class Mammalia; order Carnivora; family Phocidae; genus Mirounga; species Mirounga angustirostris. The sequence continues at coordinate 9,472,995 of NW_026991719.1, forward strand.
TCAGATCTCAAGTGGACTTAATTTCTCATTCCATCCTGGTCCTTTCACCCAAAAGGGAAAGATCCTGGAGCAGTCATTAATAAGCACAAAATTAAATGTTAACCCCAATGGATTCAGCATCTAAAGGAAGACAGAATTTTCTTTAAAGACAGTTTGGAGGGGCGCCTGGGTGGCTCAGTTGGTTAAGCGACTGCCTTCAGCTCAGGTCATGATCCCAGAGTCCCGGGATCGAGTCCCACGTCAGGCTCCCTGCTCTGCAGGGAGTCTGCTTCTCCCTCTGACCCTCCTCCCTCTCATGCTCTGTCTCATTCTCTCTCTCGCAAATAAATAAAATCTTAAAAAAAAAAAAAAATTTAAAGACAGTTTGGAGTCGATTGTAATAATCACGAACAGATTCATCAAGCTTTTGTGTGTAAGCCAGAATTTGGTTCCAGTCAACAGACAGGAAAAGCCATAATTGTTCAGTGGAGATTTCCAGCAAGTTTTCTAGCATCTTGCCAAAAGATAGGGGTCTGTTTCTCTAAATCCTCCTCAGGATTTTCCCATTGGGCTAGTTTCATCCAGTGTTTGGCCTGGCCCTCACCAACAAGCATGTGCACTAATTGATAAAAATCTGAGAAACCAGGGGCGCCTGGGTGGCTCAGTCGTTAAGCGTCTGCCTTTGGCTCAGGTCATGATCCCAGGGTCCTGGGATCGAGCCCCTCATCAGGCTCCCTGCTCCACGGGAAGTCTGCTTCTCCCTCTCCCACTCCCCCCTGCTTGTGTTCCCTCTCTCACTGTGTCTCTGTCAAATAAATAAAATCTTCAAAAAAAAAAAAAAAAGATCTGAGAAACCAGGGTGGTAAGTTGGAATAATTATGTTAAATTCTTCAGCAAACCTATGGGAGTCCCAGTCATCTTAGGAAACTCTTTAACCATGGCTGGAAGTTCAGCCTTAGTTCAGGTAATGTAAGAAACTTGGGGGTCTGTTTAGATCCTCAGAAGACTTAACATTAAAGGGGCAGTTTTTAACTGGTTCAGGAGAGGAGAGAGCGGAGGGAGCTTCTGAGGAAAGGAAGGTTCGGCAAAAGGATTAGGAGGGGAGCACAGGAGATGAGAGGGTGCAGAGAGAACAGAAGAAGATGGCGCCCCAGGGGCGGGGCCTGAGCATGAGGTGGCTGCCTCGGATCTGGGCGGCAGGGTGGAGAAGAGGCCTCAGAAGCCCTTTTTTCTTTTTAATTGTTGGCCTCACTTAGTTTATAAAGTGTATCTTGGAAAGAGGCAATTTTGGATTCCTGATCATGTTTGGAAGCTTCAAAATACCAGTTAAAATAGAAATCCTACTCAGTTTTAGAACCGTGGTTGTTGTCCAATTCAGCTTTGAGAAAATGAAGTTCGGAGAGATTGAAACTTCCCCATAATGGCCATTGAAGTTCTAAATTACTTCTGGTGAAGTCAGTCCCTTTATTTATAAATGTGCATGTGGAGGGAACCATAGATTTTAAACATAAAGCCGGCTGGAGTCCCATTGCTGCGGGGGGTGGGGGGGAAGCATTGTGCCCTCAGAGCATTTTGATGACCGGGATCCCATTTCTTAGAGGCTTTTCAGGAACGGCCTGGTTCCAGAAGGGATCAGATGAAAGGCCAGCACAGTTCCTGGAGGAACAGTCCAGCCCCAAAGGGGAATAGGACCAAAGGCCTTCACAGTTCAGATTGGCACAGTTCCAGTTTGAACAGGCTGATTTTTGAAAAGGCGTCAGACTGAAGGCCAGCCTAGTTCTGCAGGAGGACTTCCATTGCCTCCATTCTGGCCTGAGTCTGTACTTTCTAATGAAATTTCCCTTTCCAGCTTCTCTCTCAACTCCGGCCAAAGGCCCTGAGGGCACAGCATCCCCTGAGAGGAACCGAAATCGCCCCCTCAAGCAATGGCTGACCCAAGCAGGCGAGTGCCCCGCAGTTTGACCCCAGGGCAAATGACTGCTCGACCTGATCTTCACTGCCCACCTGCATGTCCCCACATACCCTTGTCCCACGTTTTCCTTATATAAACCTAGAGGTCTTTCTGGCACTTTGGAGACGGTCTTGGAGACACTGGTTCCTATCTTCGGGGTGTCGGTCTCTCTGAAATAAGTCCCTTTCCTGTTGCACCACCACTCCTTTCTCTGCCTTTGGATTTTGTCAGCAGCCGGTGGCCAAACCTGGTGTGTGTGGGACCCCCGGAGCCCCAGCTGCGGTTCCATTAGGAACGGTCCTGACAGGAATCAAACCGGAAGCTTAGCACAGGTCCGTCTGGAATAGTCTGAATGGGCCAGAAGGCCAAATGAGTACTCAGGGATGGAAACAAAAACAACCCCAAAACCGAGGGCTTACATAGATCCCTAGTAAAGCCCGGAGAGCTTAGACGCGAGGCATGAAGCTCAAAATCCAGGGAAAAACTTAACCTTAAAACCCCAGGGTCGTCGATAAAGCAGTGAGCCCCAGCAGCTCCGGGGGTACGGCACCTGTTTGCTCAGCAGCCCCGGAGGCATCGGGGGTCCTCTCTGGATCGCCCCTCTGATCACCAAGTAATGCAAACCTGGAGAATAGACTCTGCCAGTTACTTTACCAGCAACAGGTGTGTTTATTTGGGAACGAAAGAATTGTAAACAAACAAGGCGTGGCAAGTCTGGAGGACAAAGGAGAGGTAGGCTTTTGAAGGAGAGAAGGGGGAAGTTGGGAGGGCTGTTGTGAACTGCAAGTCCCTCAGAGGAACCTGGGAGTTCAAAGTGTGGGGGCTTCTCACTGGCTGAGCTGTTCCCTGGGGCCGATGAAAGCATCTCTTCCTCCCACCGGACTAGTAGAATAGTATCCCTGTGCAAGGTCGAGTCCGCCTCTTCCTGTTGGGTCTGCAATTGACTAGGAGTTGGGAGGGCTTGAAAGCTCCCCATCCCGAAGCGCCAGATGCCATTGTAGTGAGGGTTCCCGTAGCTAATGTTCACAGTATATTACAATAAGGTAATAGGTCTCTCTCTCTTTTTTTTTAATAAAGAACTTATTTATTTGACAGACATCAGCGAGAGCAGGAACACAAGCAGGGGGACTGGGAGAGGGAGAAGCAGGCTTCCCGTGGAGCAGGGAGCCCGATGCGGTGCTCGATCCCAGGACCCTGGGATCATGACCTGAGCCGAAGGCAGACGCTTAACGACTGAGCCGCCCAGGCGCCCCTTTTTGTTTTGTTTTGTTTTGTTTTGTTTTTTAAAGTATGGTGTGTTAAGAGAAAATAGAAATGATCTGTTAACATTATGATGTAATTCCTTCCCGTGTATGTTTTTACATGAATATACTCTTGTGTATTTAATAGGGATCGTTTGTTATTATTGTGAATGAAATTTTTTTTTGTTTCACTTTTGAGATGTAATTGACAACATTGTGTGATTCTGAATGAAATCTTTTAAGCTTACATGTATATTTTTGGGTTGGGGTATGAGAATATTACTGTTGACAGTAAAATGCTGACCTCCTTTCCTAGGTTTAATCTGTGTCTGTGTAGTCTCTTAAAAAAAAAATTTTTTTTTTTTTTGATGTAGACACTGCCCAGGATTTATGATATAAAAGCTAAAGCTGTGGAGAAGTTAGGTAATTTTAAAGAGGATACAGTGTCAATAAATCACCTTGCATCCCATCTTGAAACACCGAATTCTTGATCGCCAGACGGTGTTCTTGAGACGCTCTTCTTGAGGAGCTGGCCTTGCCTCTGCGTCCCTTACGTGCGCTCTCTCGGCCCTGCTGGACTTCCTTCTGTCCCTGGGTGTGACCTCTTGGCCTCGGTGATGTCCCACGTGCTGCCCTTTCCGGAACAGTGGCTTCTCCCCTCTGCTGGCCACGCTGTAAAAGCAGTTTCCTCAGAGGGGCCTCTGATTCCCAGTCTCTTTAAACTTCATGCTGTCCTCTTGCTGGTACCTCTTGTTCTTCCCACTCGGTCACTATTTGAAGGATACAAATTGTGGTGTTACATGTGTATGTGTTTGTTTGCTGCTTTGAGATTTGTTCTCTCTATCCAGTGTCAAGCACACTGTCTTGCAACAGTATATGTTAAATAGTCAATATTGGGCGAATAAAATGGAATGAATCTCTTTTGTTAGGAGGTAATTTTCTTGTTGATAATTCAATAATTTAAAGTATTAAATGACTTAACGTTGATTTTATTACCGTATCTCTTCCCTTCTCTTTTCCTGTAGTAAAGTCTGTGTCTTTATTTTTTAGAGTCGTGCTCCGATTTCCGCGAAACTTGTGGCCAATATGCTCTCGGTCGCCGGGGCCGATCACATCATCACCATGGACCTGCATGCCTCTCAGATCCAGGTTCCAGCATTTTCTTTCTTGCCCTTGGTTGTGATCGGGGGCTTAATGCAAGCGGTTAAATCCTAACTCTGTTAAGTTAAATTGTTTTTGAAGTGGGTAACGTGACTCGTGTTTGAGTTTGTATGTGATTGCTCTCTTGGGTTTTCGTCTTTCCTGGACTTGGAAATGCGGTTTAATAGTTGTTACCGCTGTCTGCCACCGGCTTGCGTCCAAACAGTTTTGGAGGAGGGGGAATGGCTTCTTGGTAGTAAACTTTATAATTCCACCTCAATTTCTCAAAAATAATTAGAATGGCAGGGTTGTAATATATGTTTTTTTAACCTCCTTCATAACTTACAGTTCTTTCATCTATAAGACAGGCCCATGCTGTGCCTACTCTGTGATACAATGCGAAGAAGCATTTGGCTTACAATAAGGTGCTTAAGACACAACAGACCTCTTTTCCCCCACTTCCCTGCAAAGCCATTCTCCTATTCCTTAGAATATAGGCAATCCTAAGAGAATAGAATATGTCTCCAAAGATAATGGATTGCACTGCTATAGGCCCCTGGAACATACCTGTCTTTTGATTTAATTCTGTTACAATTAAGAAAAGGGAGTCTGTTGAAAAGGCTTCTCTTGAACAGGACTTCTCCCCTTAGGGATTCTTTGACATCCCGGTGGATAATTTGTACGCGGAGCCCGCGGTCCTGCAGTGGATTCGGGAGAACATTGCCGAGTGGAGGAACTGTATCATTGTTTCACCTGACGCCGGGGGAGCCAAAAGGTAGCCAAAATGCACCGTGGTTTTCTTTTTGTTCTTTTTTTTATGTGTTAGATAAGGAAGCATGTTTTAAATTACTGCACGCTCTGTTTTATAAATGGACAAATAAGGGCACTGCGTCTTCACTTGCAGAGCAGAGAGCTGTCCTCTTTGTTACCATTTCGTCGTTCACGCAAGAAACACAGGCACGTATTTGTTTTCAGCGAATATGTTTTACTCGAGGTGGTGGTTTTTTGGGTGTTTTTTTTTTTTTTAAGATTTTTATTTATTTATCAGAGAGTGCAAAGGCAGGGGGAGCGGCAGGTGGAGGGAGAGGGAGAAGCAGACTCCCCACCGAGCAAGGAGCCAGATGGGGAGCTCGATCCCAGGACCCTAGGATCACGACCTGAGCTGAAGGCAGACACTTAACCAACTGAGCCACCCAGGCGTCCCTCGAGGTGTTGTTTTGTTTTTTTTTTAAAGATTTTATTTATTTATTTGAGAGAGAATGAGAGAGAGAGAGCACATGAGAGGGGGAGGGTCAGAGGGAGAAGCAGACTCCCTGCCGAGCAGGGAGCCCGATGCGGGACTTGATCCAGGGACTCCAGGATCATGACCTGAGCCGAAGGCAGTCGCTTAACCAACTGAGCCCACCCAGGCGCCCCCTCGAGGTGTTTTTTAAGTTAACTTTTTTCTGATTATAAAAGCAATGAGCCTAATTGGAAAATAAGGCTTTTAATTAACAACACAATTGACTAAGCTAGTCCTTCCTACTACAAACACCTGACAGTGGAAGCCAAAATAGAACAGTTTTCAAAAAGAAATCTCTGTCGTAGAGCACCAAGAAAAAGGGAAATATCCAGGACCGAGAACTAAAGAAGAGCTGAAAACCCTGCTTCAGTGGCCTGGAGGTTGGATATCAGATCCGGGAAGGGGCTGGTGGCTTGGGTATTAACTGCCCACATGGAGGTCTCCAGAGAGAAGGGAGATGAAAGTTAGACCTCTCTCCAGCAGCACAGGGGGGAAGCCAGTCTTTACCCAGCCGTTTGGATGGGGGAACAAAGTAGCCACTCGTGAGAAATCAAACCAAGAGCCTGTGCAATGTGCAGATGTGTGGTGAACTCTGCGTCCCCCTGTGGTGCAGGCATCCCTACAAAAATTGGTCCCAAGCTAAAAAGCGACTGCAGTGGGAGAATTCCACAAGCCCAACTGCTGAGTAAGCACTCCCCACTGAAGACAGCCTCATGCCTGATGATCCCAGTTAGAACACCGAGAGGGCACAGCCCACCCAGAGCCAGCGTCTGCAGAGAACACGGCGGCAGGCGGCCAGCACCGTGGGGTGGCGGAACAATTACTGGACTAAAATTCCTGAGTTAGACAGAAATCGACACGTGGTACTGAAAGCATCAGGTTGCGGCCACACTGACTAGCCTAAGAAAATGGTACTAAGCCGCGAATCTAAAGGGCTCCGCAGACTTGGGGAATTAAGGAGCAATCACTACAGAGAGTTCAGAATGCAGGGCGAGGATGATAGAAGACTGATTCGATGTGGGCCTGAGGCTTGTGGACTCCGCGTGACCTTATAGACCTGGGCAGCGGCCATCTGGGAAAGGAAGACAGGGTGGCATGGGACTTTAGTGCCCAAGTGTAGGGGTCTCCATCAGGAAGGGAGAGGGACAAGAGACCTCTTGTCTGTCAGTCCAGTGCAAAAGCAGAGAAGCTGATAAATGTGCCATGAGGGTATCCAGTGACCGTTGGGCTCCGGGACTTCTTTAAAATGCAGCTGCCTCATTTGGCTCCCTCATCTGCCTGTAGCCTGGCTAAGGGGCTTAGAATCGAACTGAAAATCTCAGGAGTAGCCCAGAAAGCTGTCATTAAAGCCACGCAGGGAAGCAGAGGTCCTGATTCTTAGAAGGGCCCCGACGAGTGCTAAGCTGCTGTCTTGGCGGGTTGGTTCCCTGCACAGGGGAGGGCGATGAACAGGTGGGGCCGGGCCTCTGACAGCGGCAGGAAGTGGCCGTTGACAGGAAAGAGACACAAATACATCGAAGACAGAAGCAGAAAGTTAGGTTGCAAAGATACCAGCCGGGCAGCGGCAAAGCCCTCGCCCAGGGCCTCCAGGTCAAAGCACATGGAGTGTTGTCTCTCTGTTGGAAATGCTTGTCGTTTACTGGGAAGCTTCAGTAAGTCACACGGTGGAATCTGCATTCAGATATGGTGAATCCGCTGGCCCGATAGAAGCTTAGAGACGAACGAGCAGGCCGGAGGTAGGTGAGCACAAGATGTAACTTGTTTTTAGTAACCGTTTTAGTGAGAGACAATTCACATACAGCCCACCTGTTTACACTGCACAGCTTAGTGGGTTTCCGCGTATTCACAGAGCTGAGCCTCCAGCACCACTCTAGTTCCCGAGCATTCTCATCACCCCAAAACAAACCTGTACCCGCTAGCGAGGCGCTCCCCACTCCCCCCCCAGCCCCCTAGCCCCTGGCCCCTACTGATCTCTTTCCTGCCTCTCTGGACATTTCGAGTGGATGGGTCATGCAGTACACGGTCCTTTGTTTTTAACCAGGAAAAATTACTTTGGCAGCTAATAAGCCAAAAGAATAAGAGATTCCACAAGCTCGTGTGGCCTTTTCTTTTTCTATCCCAACCCTGTTTTTTCAGTATAGTCTAAAAATACACATCCTGTTCCGCGAACTTCAAATTGGGTCATGTCCCCCATTTCCCTCTTTAGAGACCTCCGTTCTTCCCAGCGTCAGAATTATGTTATTCAGACATGTCTCCCTTTTTAGTTCACACACACGGTAATCTGCTGCACACACCTCTTCACTGTGATTTTCAAAACGTGTCCTCGTTCCATCTTAGCAGTGATTCCGCAGCTGTGCAGATCTGCTTTATTGCTCTTTATAGCTGAGTGCTAATTCCATTGTATGCATACATCCTGATTCCTTTCACGAGTTGCCCCGTTCCTCACTTGGAGATACTGTGGTGCATACTCTTAAGCACGGTCTCGCAGCGACTGCATTTTGTGTGCATTTGCAAACATCATCTATTCCTAGAAGGGCAGTTGCCAAGTACTAGGGCGAAAGCCATTTTGGTTTGCATGGAGAGGGACAAAATTGGGTGTTTTGGAAAAGATAGACAGTTGACCATCCCAAGTATGAATGCCGGTGACTTTCTACCCAGGCCTGGGACCACAGCAGTTGAGCAGACATTTTTTTACTTTATAAACCAGATAGTGATGATACGGTATCTTTTCCTGGTAATTCTGATTGCTGTGGACAAGGTCCGGCACCCTCTCCGGCCTGTGTCTTTTCCATGAGGGCCTGGTCATGCCTTTGCCTGTTGTCAGATTGGCTGGAGGCCTTTTCCTTTGGATCATTAGGAGGTTTGTTGTTTTGTTTTGTTTTTTAAAAGATTTATTTATTTGACCGAGTATAAGCAGGGGGAGCGGCAGGGAGAGGGAGACGCAGATGCCCGCCCAGCAGGGAGCCTGACGCGGGGCTCGATCCCAGGACCCCCGGCATCATGACCCGAGCTGAAGGCAGCTGCTTAATCAACTGAGCCACCCAGGCGCCCCAGATTGTAAGGAGTTCTTTGCAGGCAGGAGGTTGCACCTTTGTTTCGTGTGGGTGTGGTGCAGATACTTCCCCAAGTTTTTCCATTTCTCCTCATTGTGTATTTTTATGCTCTGCAGGGCTTTAGAACATTTCTTCTGTCATCATTTATCTCTTCATGTTCCGGCTTCTGGGTTTAGGAAGGATTCACCCATCTCTCACTTTTTCTTCTCCCATGATTTCATATATTTCAAGACAAATTGCCTTTTTCCTTTTTAATGTTCCAGTTTTTCTTCCATGTGATAGTTGGTTTGGAATAAAGAGTGAAGAAGAATCCAGCCCTTTCTCCCCCCCAGCTATCTAGTTGTTCCAAAACTATTTATTAAATAATCCATCTTTTCCCTTTTGATTTGAAACACCATCTTATATACCAAATTCCCCCATCTACTTGCCAACCCTTGCTTTGTTTGTTTTGTTTTTTTAAGATTTTTATTATTTATTTAACAGAGATAGAGAGCACAAGTAGGCAGACCGGCAGACAGAGGGAGAGGGAGAAGCAGGCTTCCCGCCGAGCAGGGAGCCCGATGCAGGGCTCGATCCCAGGACCCTGGGACCATGACCTGAGCCAAAGGCAGACGCTTAACTGGCTGAGCCACTCAGGTGCCCCTGTTTTTTGTTTTTTTTTAATTTAAGATTTATTTATTTTGGGGGGTGGGGGAGAGGGAGGGGAGGGGCAGAGGAAGACAGAAGAGAATCCCAAGCAGACTCCCCACTGAGCAGGACCCTGAGATCATGACCTGAGCTGAAACCAAGAGTCAGATGCTTAACCAACTGAGCCACCCAGGTGCCCCAACCCTTGATTTTAAAAACGCAGAATCAACTAACCAGCGCTGAGATGCTATTTTTTTCAGATCCCCTTCAAGGCTGTCCCACTCAACCACCCCTGCTCCCTCTGCCAGCAAAGTCAAGCTTTTTAGGACCGTCTATTTTCGATTTTATGGCCAACTCCTTTCCTTTTCCCCAACGTTTCTGCTGCACATCATTATCTTCTTCCTATTATGGAGTAAGCTGTTCCCCAACCGACAGAACCACCACACGGGTACCACGTGATACATGCAGTTGACATTATCAATGGCATCTTTGTTCCGTGCAAAAAAAAAAAAAAAAAGTCATCAAAGAAAATAGGTATCTGACCAATTGGAACCCACTGCCTTGGTAAAAGCTTTGAAGCTTGATTGTTGCAGGTAAAAATATTGCCACCAGAGGTCACTCTTGGGTGGTCTTTGAAGCTCAATTGGGTTGCCCGCTCAAGGGAAAGTAACCCTTAGGAGGATGCTCACCTAACACTCTTGACACTCAGTATGAACACGAAACTGGTGTGGGAAGTTGGCGAAACTAATTCAGATTTAACTTGTATTGTTTTTCTCCTGGAAAGAATGTAAACACATGTTTAGAAGAAACGGGAATGAAACTGTATGTTTTATTCTAGCTTTTTCTGCTCAAGATTTCTGTGTGGTACATTGTCTCAACATCATTTGTTAGGAATATACCTATTAAGTCTCATGTGCGTGGAAAAGAAGAGTTGTAGCCGGATGCCCAGGGCTCACTGACAGTGTCTGGCCTGCCACCTTCTCTTTCTGTTGCCAGCCCAGCCCTTTCTGAGTAGGTGACTTTTGAGCATTTGCCATGGATGAGTAGAGACACTCACAGTTTACAAGTCCCAAGGCCTCCAGTGCAGTGAAGCCCGTTTTCCTACGCCCTGTGTTACATGGATTTTTGAGCCGGGACTTTTGTCCCCACTGGCTGCACCACAAACTGAGCGAGTCATAGCTTCTACGTTAACTTGATTTAAATTGTGTCGGCGATTTTTTTTTCTTACTGATTTTCACATACACTGTATTTTCACGCTGTTAAGCATACAGCTATTTCCTTATGCTTCTTTTTTAAGTTTTTATTTAAATTCCAGTTAGTTAACATGCAGTGTAATACTAGTTTCAGATGGACAGTACGGTGATTCGGCACGTGCCTGTGATTTTTAAAAAAAAGTCCGCACAAACATTAACAGATGGTGTATCCATTTCTCATTCAGTGGTTTTATCCAGTGGTCCAGGCACCTGGCATTCATCACCAGCTGCCACGAACGCAAGGCCACATCAGCACGTCTCTCCCCGTGACGTGCTTACTGTGCAGCCCAGGCCAGGCCTGGCTTTACAAGTGAGACCTGATGACCTCCTTATCTTGATTGTGGTTGGCTAACTGCCTTCCTAAAATATAACTGTATAACGACAGGAGCTTTTCTTCATGTTGATGGGATTTTACATGTCTGTGTCTTCGAGCAGGGTCACATCAATTGCAGACAGGCTGAATGTCGAATTTGCCTTGATTCACAAAGAGAGGAAGAAAGCAAACGAAGTGGACCGGATGGTTCTGGTGGGCGACGTGAAGGACCGCGTGGCTATCCTTGTGGACGACATGGCTGACACGTGTGGTACCATCTGCCACGCCGCAGACAAGTATGAGGGACGGTTTGGGCAAGTGTGAGGGCATCTCATTAAGAAAGGAGAAATGTCAGCTTTTAAAAATTGGGCCTGTTTTTCCTAATTATCGCTGATTGCTTGGTGGTAGGCCTTTCAGACCAAAGGATGGTCTAGGTCCACTTCTTTTTTTCTTGGTTAGAAAAAACCCTGTGGGCCTTTATGGCCTGGTTTTCATTTTCAAGGATGAGCTTTCAGTGTATTTAAAATAAAGGGTCAGAGAAGGTGCGCCCCCTAAAACTGAGCACAGAAGGAAAGAGACCATCTTGCGGGCTCCTGTGGGCCTTTTTTTCCTTCTGTTCGGCCTTCCCTCGAGCCGCCTCAGCCCCTGGCTCCTCCGAAGGATTGAAGAGCCAGGCTGTCGGGAGTGGGAGCCGCCACCCAGCCCGGCGTGGCCGCGGAGCACCCAGGCTGTGGCCGGTTGAGACATGCTGAGGACAGACGGTGCACACCGGGATTCAAAGACAGTATGAAACCAAAAGCGCAAACTGGGTCAGTAATTGTTCTACACTGAGTATAGCTCAAAATGATGGTCGTCTGGCTTTATTAGTTTAACCCCTTGGTTCTCAACCGAGGGCTGTTTTGCTCCCCGGGAGACATTCGACGGTATCTGGAGACGTCTTCAGTTGTCACAAGTGAGGGAGGGGAAGGGTGTTGCTAGTGGAGAGGCCAGGGATGCTGCTCAGCAAAGAATTAGTAGGCCCAATTCCATGGTTGATAATCCCCGATTTCATGGAATTCAAAGAGTTTTGCCAATACATACCTTAAAAGGTTCTTTTTTAGGCTAATAAACGTGAGTGAAATTGGTTTTCTGTTTTTCTTTACGGAACACGCTTTTTTTTTTTTTTCTTCAATTTTTTTTTTTATTCTTATGTTAATCCCCATACATTACATCATTAGTTTTAGATGTAGTGTTCCATGATTCATTGTTTGTGCACAACACCCAGTGCTCCATGCAGAATGTGCCCTCCTCAATACCCACCACCAGGCTAACCCATCCTCCCACCTCCCTCCCCTCCAGAACCCTGTTTGTTTTTCAGAGTCCATCGTCTCTCATGGTTCGTCCACCCCTCCGATTTCCCCCGCCTCATTCTTCCCCTCCCGCTACCTTCTTCTTCTTCTTCTTCTTCTTCTTCTTCTTCTTTTTTTTTTTTCTTAACATATATTGCATTATTTGTTTCAGAGGTACAGATCTGAGATTCAACAGTCCTGCACAATTCACAGCGCTTACCAGAGCACACACCCTCCCCAGTGTCCATCACCCAGTCACCCCATCCCTCCCACCCCACCCCCCACTCCAACAACACTCAGTTTGATTCCTGCGATTAAGAATTTCTCATATCAGTGAGATCATATGATACATGTCTTGGAACACGCTTTTTGCTCTCTAATTCACACAAGGGGAGAGGGCATGTGCGTACACCTCATGTTTTTGTTTTCTCTCGTATAGGCTGCTCTCAGCCGGAGCCACCAAAGTTTATGCTATCCTGACGCACGGGATCTTCTCGGGGCCGGCTATTTCCAGGATCAACAATGCTGCTTTTGAGGCCGTTGTTGTCACAAACACGATTCCGCAAGAGGACAAGATGAGACACTGTCCCAAGATTCAGGTACTTCTACACGGCAGGCAGAACCGAGTAGCGAGGAACCTCCGTGCAATCCCGAAACATAGCCCGGAGTCCTCTGTGTGTCACTGTTGCCAAGGGCGAGGCGGGGAGCGCGGGGCTTCTCATAACGAAGGGTGTGACTCACGCCAGGTCTGAGAGAGGCTGGGGCCGGTGCTGGTCAGAGGTAGAAACAGGAAGCCAGGGCGCCTGGGTGGCTCAGATGGTTGGGCGTCTGCCTTCGGCTCAGGTCGTGATCCCAGGGTCCTGGGATCGAGTCCCACGTCGGGCTCCCGGCTCAGCGGGGAGCCTGCTTCTCCCTCTGACCCTCTCCCCTCTCATGCTGTTTCTCTCTCACTCGCTCTCTAAAAAATAAATAAAATCTTTAAAAAAAAAAAAGAAAAGAAACAGTAAGCCAGTCAAACCACACTAGAGAAGGAGTTAAAAACAGGCTGGGCTAAAGCTAAACAGAACTACCATGTGACCCAGGAAGTCCACCCCGGGCTGTGTACCCCCAGGCTTGAAAACGGGTGTGTAAAAAAGCCGTGCACACGCGTGTCCATAGCAGTGCTATTCGCAGTAGCCAAAAGGTGGAAACAGCCAAATGTCCATCCACAGGTGAGTAGACAACCAAGGTGTGGTCCAGCCAGTGGAATATCATTCCTTTCCAAGGGCGAATATCCCTCTGACATAGGTGACAACATGGAGGACCTTGAAAAGACGATGCTAAGCGAAAGCAGCCAGACACAGAAGGACAGACGTTGTATGATCCCACTTCTCTGAGGGGCGCACAGTAGTGCAGTCGAGAGACGGAAACTAGAGTGGTGGTCGCCAGGGCCTGGGGGGGCAGGGATGGGGAGCTGGTGCTTACCGCGGACAGAGTTGCTGGCTGGGATGATGAAAACGTTTTGGAGATGGGCAACAGCGATGGCCACACAGCATTGAAAATGCAGTTAATGCCACTGAATTGCGTGGAAGAAGGCGATTTTTACATTGTGCGTATTTTACCACAATTTTAAGAATGGAAGGGGAAAAAACCCACAGGCCGTGGTAAAGATCTTTAGAGCTTTGCGCCTTCCTACCCTGCCTGCCTTGGGAGGCCCCTAGAGGATTGCTGATAATCACGTTATACCCACTGCCCTGAACTGTGTCAAAGGGATCTGAGTCCCCGTTTTGGCTGTATGTCGCGGTGAGCCTTGGCAAGTCATTTCCTCGCTAAGAGCCTCCATTCTCACCAGTAAAGCGTGAAGGTGGAGCCGGGTGACCCGCTTCGTGATTTCTAATCCATCCAACAGCGACGAGGTTCATGTGGCACAAGGGGGCGAGCATTTGAAAATGGTCACAACAGCTTTGCACAGTAGCTGGGAGTCCGCAGACTACGGCCCACGGGCCCAGTGTGTCCCACCAGCAGGCACCTGGGAGGCTCATTCGTTGACCTACTGTCTGTGGCTGTTCTCGGGCTACAATGACGGAGTTGAGTCTGGCCTGCAAAGCCAGGAACAGTTACTGTTGGGCCCTTCACGGGAAAGCTAGTTTGCGGACCCCTGACTGACGTGATCGCAGCGTTTTTGGAAAGCAAGAGAGACCTTCCATGTCATGATTGAGTAAAATTAAACCAGAGACACCCCAAGAAAAAGAGATCTCTGGCTAACAGGGACCCTGAAAAGCCTTTGAGTATCCGCACTGAAAGTCTTACTTCCCCGATCCCATGCGTGTTTGTGATTCGAAGACAGAAAAGGGGTGTGGGAGGTTCTGGTGCTCGCACGTCTCTGTGTGCTGGAGAAACCGTTTCTGGGCTCTCTAGCTTCTACGTTTTTCATTAAATACGACTGAGCTGTGTCCCACTGTCCTCTCCCCTTTTCTGTTGGCCTTCAGGTTATTGATATCTCGATGATCTTGGCAGAGGCGATCCGAAGAACACACAATGGTGAATCTGTGTCCTACCTGTTCAGCCACGTGCCACTCTAGACCCCGGACGGGGAGTGTGGGGCCAGCCTGCTCTGACTGCTCGCTTGTGTGCGCTCACCTGACTTCTTAGTTTTAGGACTCAGCGATTCTAGGATAATGCAAAAGCATCCGATCTTTGTATCCTCCAAGATGCATTGTTTCCCCCTTCTCAAGCTCAAGACCATTTATTTCCAGTTTTGGGGGGGAGGGTGGTGGTTATTTGATCTTTGTAAGTGAACTGTGTTAATGAGATATGTTTCGTCATCCTGACTTGTTCTGACGGGTATGGAATTGTACTGCGGAAGTTCATAGATTCTATGTTTCAAGGTTGCCAAAGGTGACTTCAGATTAAAGCCTTCTGTGTAAATAATGATAATGCCTATGGACATTTGGGTAAAACCCTGTATACAGAATTAGCCTTTTACTTCCGAGTGAACCTTAGAAAATTTATAATACCCTGAATCTGGTTTTATTTTACTTTTTTCTTTTTAGTAACCAGGATTCAAATAAACCATTGTGGTTTTTGTGCTTAATTTGACCAAATTTTATGCAGCCTAAGATGGCCACTGACACATTTACTTTCTGATAAACATGAGACCTATCAGAGGCAATCAGGATTTTTTTTTTATTGTCACTTCTGAAAAACACATAACTGTATCACTTACCTGAAATGTCATGTTCTAAAATTCCAAAATTATGTTCAGCAATAGATCTGATTGAGGAAGTGTCGAGATAGACCCTGCAGGGTCACTGGGGCCACTCACGCTGTGCTCTGGCCATCCTGGGCTCTTCCTGTCCCGCCATCTTGTTTTATGGCCTCTCGTTAGCTCTCGCTTTTACTTGGCCTTTTTTCCAATAATTTCATGTTGTGGGTTTCCACCAAAACAAAGACTCCCCTAAGTCCCCTCAGATTTACTAGTCTGTTCATTGTTTCTGACATAATAAAAAGGGGAATTTTTGTGAGTACCACCAAATGCATATTTAAACATTACGTCCTTTGTTTTAATATTCTTTTGCCTTTTGTAATCAGAAGTAGCAAGTCTGTTAGACTACTGATGATTTTAACTAAAACCGTTACATGAAGAATGTGGGTAAGCAAGGCCTACAGAGAAAGTACAAATAAGTAAGCCTTCATTGTTTTGTGAAGATAACGTTCAAATGGTGGCCCAAGAGCGATCGTGGAGGCAGAGCTTGCTTTATCCACACACGGCCCTCGACAGCATCCTCCTCGGTGAGGTGCCTCCGGGCCTGTGGCAGAAGGCAAGCATCGAGTCCCTGTGAGTTTTGCTGTATGCACACGGGTGCATAACCGAGTGAATTCTTCAGCCCCGAAAGAAGAGAATTTGCCTGCGTAGACAGAGCCTGGGAATAGTAACAGTCCCTCCCTTCTGCTGAATCTTAAAACTTGGGAAATTGTCTGATCTAAATTTTGCAGGTGGCAAAACCAAATCTTTAAGTCGTTAACAAGCTTGAACCGCAATCTTTAAGGTTTCCAACTTCACTACGGCAGAGACTGAAGTTAAAAAGTACCGTTTGGGTCATTGCAGAGACTAGCATTTTCCTGTTCCTTAAAATGGTTTTTGAGAAAGACAATGGTATTGTAGCCTGGTAGAGTCAGCTGTGCGATATGGATTGACTCTATCTAGGAAGAGTTGACTTGAGATAATGTAAAGAGCCTACTTAGATGTATGTAATTTTTAGTTTTGATAAATGAGGGGTATCTATTTCTTGGGATTTCAGTGCATAGACCAATGAAAATGTAGTTACAAACACGCACAGGTGGACAGCCTCGGCTTACAAGTGTAGACACGTTGACATGACTGAAAAAAGTTGATTTAAATGTATCATTTCCTCTTAAGATGGAGTCTGAGAGAGCTAGTTTCAAAATAATCTCCAGATAAAAATTTGCATTATCATTATTGACTTAACAACTGATTCTCTCTTTTAGCCTCACTTTTTGTTTTCAAGTGTTCTGATATGTTAACTAATTTGACTAGACTTAGCCATACAACAGTGGCAGTGTGGACCTCAACTGTGTGATGGTTTCAGTTCAAGGAAGATGAAGGTGGCCTCAGGAGTGGCCCGATCCCAGTCCGTGCTGCTTGCATGCAAACATATAAGCGAAACCACCAAATGTCTCCTTTCTGTCCAGCTCTGCTGAATGGGGGCCGGACTCACGTGTATCTAGCTGAAAAGGAAAGGCACAGAAATACATATACACCAAAGCTGCTCATCCTCCAACTGAAAGCATATTAAGCAACTTGCAGATACTCCTGTTAGAACCTGCCTTTGTTTAGATGCCCACTAGATTCGGGAATGTATCATTTGCAGTGCTTGTATTGGTTTAGAATATAGGATTTTAAGATCGTCCAACACTGTACTAAAACATTTCAATAAAATCATGCTACTTCTTTCTATTATAGTTTGTGTCCTCATTGCGGAGTGCTGCGTTTTGAAGGAGTGATGTGTTTTGATGGGGTTCCTGATCGTGTTTGCTACTTCATGATTCTAGCCTGGCATATAAAATTACAGAGAAGGCAGAAGTTAATTGAAGTCATTTCTTCTCCATTGTGAAGGTATTTCTTTCGGGACTGACCAGCAGTCTCCTTGTCCCAAAGTGTAAGAGCTGTGCCGCATGAGATATCCAAGTTGGTAATTCTAGATGTTGCCTATAAAATTGGAAATGGCACAGTGCACTTAACACGTTAAAGTAGTAATGTTCAATGTCCATAGATCAGAGCAGACCAAGCTTCAACGTAGGTCCCATTGAGGCTTTTCATCTGCTTTGATTTCAGAAGCACCAAGAAGAGTTCCTGCTCTCATAAAGCAACTACCTCTTCAGTGACGCTTTAAGTTACTCTTGTGGGACAAAGTAAATTTCTAATTACGTTCTCCCGCTAAAGCTTGGCTTTAAAGTGTGGATGGTGCTGAGAGGGGCAGCATTTTGTCTCAAAAGTTTGAGTAAAATACAAAGAACTAAAACAGCCTGCCAGAGAAGATCACAGCTTAAGACATAACATGATGGAATGTACTAGAAGGGAGGAAGAAAATGAAGGAGAGCTGGAATCCAAAAACTTCTACTTCACAATTACACCTAATAATGCTGTCACCCCTCTTCGGAAGTGCTTCATTTCATCTCGGCAGATCCTAGCAAATCTACCAGCTAACCTACGGGGTGGACAGGTTAAGTGTCAAAGGGAAAGAGGAAATACTAAGGGGTTCAGAGGATCGAATCGGGCTGGGGAGATCAGAAAGGGCTTTGTGAAGGGACTGCCATTATAGATGATAATTCATGGCAGAATTTTCCAGAACCAGATGGCTGTATTCCAGCAGCGACTGAAGCAGGACAGCATAGGGCATTTGGTACGTGATATGTTTGAGTGAGGATGGCCAGTGAAGATGGCAGTTAAGGGCTGAAGCATGTCACCATATTGTTCACGGATATTGCGTGGAGAAGTAAACAGAATCCCTCCTTTCTACTCCAGATCTTCACCTTGCTGATCTATTTCCCTGTAGCCCAGGAACACGCCCCTCCACCTCCCTGCCCTCGCTTTCCAGAGCTGTGTTCTGAAATGGTTTGCTTTACTGTAGTCTCTGAACTCTTGTTTTCCCCTCTGAGAGCAAAGTACATGATGCTCAGGAGCAGATTTCATCACTTAGTACAGTTAAAACAACAATAAAAACTCTTTGGGAGAGTTGCTTCACCTTTTGTGCCTCAGTTTCCAGAGATGAGAAATGGGATAATAGTACCTCTGTCCGGAGGTGATGAGGATTGAATGAGATCTCCGTACAGGGCTTAGAACTGAGTGTTTTGTACACTATTTTCACCTTTAGAGCAGGCATCTTAAATCTTCCCTTTGAATGAGTTGTGAGTAGATGTGAAGCAGCAAGATTTTCATGCATTTTCTAGATACCAAGCCGTGTGCCCGTGTGGTCTACTCACAAGCACCACCCCTCACCCAAGGGCACGTTGTCCTGGCGTGTGACCGTCTCTGTCCACGGCAGTGTTTGGTGGCAACAAATGGTTGTGTGTTGAAAATATTTCCAGTGGCTGTAGAAGTGACGGGGGACGGGGAAGAACTGCCTACAGTAACAGAGACCATGATCAAGGCCATTCACAGCAACCCGATTCGATTCTCCTTCCCAGCATAAAGCCAACCAAAAGTGGTGCCCAATATAAACAGGGCAGTTTATACTTTTTTTTTTTATCCCCAGCTGAGGATTCATTGGTGTAAATGCAACCAAAAGAGAATGTCAGTTACAGAAAACACATCCACGTTGTGCTCTCCCCAGCCCAGGCCCCTAGGACCCCTTCTGAAGGAGGGAATGAGAGGAAGGGGGAGCCCCCGGGCCCACACAGGGCCAGCCCGGCCGGGGTGGGAGAAGCCAGTGCCCCCTCGGCGCGTCCCGTAGTCGGTGGAGCGGAACAGCTCACACAGCTGGCCCGTGAAGACCAGGTCGTGATTATTCTCGGCACTGGGCCCCATGCCAATGGCGCCAAAGATCTCCTCGCCTGTCTTCGCTGTCAGATGGTCCTCCGCGCAGAACACAGTCTGCTTCAGGAGCGTGGCGGGGCCGGGGGGGCTCGGAGCTGGGGGAGAAGCTGGTGCTCTTGCTACAGCAGGTGGCCTCGGTGTTGAAGTAGGCCACTGGTGCGGGCACGCCGTCATCCCGCATCTTGCAGGCAGAAGGGGGAGGTGGAGGTCGGGTCTTCCACCTTGACCGTGTAGATGTCCACCTCCTTTATGAGGCAGGCCTTGGGTAGCAGCTACATGGGGTCCACCACATCCACCAGGGGCTCCTTGATGGCCACATCTTTGATGCAAGACACGTGGAAGCCATATACATTCTCCCACCAGTGGCTCTTGTCATCTTTGTACTGCCAGTCTTCAATGGCTGTCACGTACCGCGTGGCTCGGTCTAGGAAGATGGGGCCATCAGGTGCCAACCACTTGTCACGGGCACAGAGCACGGTGTTGAGCATTGACCCGTCGGAGAGGCAATAGCCCATCCACTTGCTGATGCTGATGTCTACGTTCTCCATGGACACTCTACCTCCTTCACCTTCCCCTTGATGATGGTCACCACGTGGTCTAATTTGCTGGCTTCAGCAATCTTCACCGCAGAATCAGAGATACTGGAACACTTGATCCCAGTGACCTTGCGGGCTCCAGCCTTGGCAGCCAACATACGGAGGATCCCTGTGCCTGAGCCCACATCCGGCACCACCTTGTCCTTGAAGAGGTGCGGGTTGTGAAACATGGAGTTTCGGTATCTAAGGGCGCGCACCTTATCTTTCAGCATCTCCTCGTGAGTGCCGAACTGAGCATAGGAATAAAGTAGTCATCTTTGGACGTTGTGTCCTCGGCCTTGGGCTTCTCGCTGCTTTCTGCCTGGCCACGGGAGACCTCCATGATGCAGTTCGTGGCCTCCGCTGCCACCATCCTCACCCGCACCTACTCCTCGCCATCCGCCCCCGCCCCCGTCCCTGCCCCGGTTTACACTGTTCTAATGGCAGAGTCCCACGAGCAAAAGAAAAACCAGCAGAAATCATTTTACATTTTCTTTTATTTTTCCATTTACATTTTAAAAGAGCAATAAAAAGAGACTGGGAGAGCGAAAGATGGCATGCCGTGGACAGTGTCCTAAATCAGGAGTGTGGCAGTCTAGAGTCTGGTTCCTGATATACCACTAGCAAGCTGTGTGACCTTGGGAAAATGTCTACACCACTCTGAGTCTGAGTATCTCTGCAAAAATGAGAGGGTAGATGATTGCTGAAGTCCCCTTTAATAGGGGGTTTTATAGTCTTCGGAGGCTATGCTATCTTTCTACATTTAGTGGGAATAGCTAGTAACTAAAGGTTGTGGTTCCAAAGAGGCCAAGACGGTTACGTACCCATCAGGTGAACCACTTGTCAAGTAACTGTAGAAGCCGAAGGGCTGTAGTCACGAATAAAGGAGGAAAAAGGGAGGCACTTTTAGAAAATGCATTTGAGGGCGCCTGGGTGGCTCAGTCGGTTAAGCGACTGCCTTCGGCTCGGGTCATGATCCTGGAGTCCCAGGATCAAGTCCCGCATCGGGCTCCCTGCTCAGTGGAGGGTCTGCTTCTCCCTCTGACCCTCCTCCCTCTCATGCTCTCTCTCATTCTCTCTCTCGCAAATGAATAAAATCTTAAAAAAAAAAAAAAAGAAAAGAAAAGAAAAGAAAATGCATTTGAGACCCGGCTGCCATTCCTTAGCACAGCAGCCCTCGGCACTGTCAGTGGTCTTTAGAAACCCCAGGGCAGACTGTCCCGAGGGTTCACTAATGGGCATGGCCCTTCTGAGCATTGAGGAGGGGTCATGGATCTGTGAGCACTTGGCCCTCCGTGTCTGAGGATGTATAATTCTCTGATTTACCCTAAACAGGGAGCATGAAATCCAGTACCTTCTTACATTGACGCCAAGACTATGAACCACAGAAAAAAAAAATGACTCAAGCTGAATTTGTGTCACTCTTTAAAACCATCAGGGTGTTTCCCCGGGGGGCACATTTTGATGTATATTTGCTGTAGAATGAACTCAGGAAGTGCCACTGACAGGTACTCACCTGAGGGACCAAGGAACGAACCCTAAATTTCTTCAAGCCCCACAATCTCCTCTGTTTAGGACCTGGGCTACTGAGCAGCCTCCTAGTATTGAAAAGGGGACAGACCCCTGTCCTCAGCAATGGTGCGTTCATTTCCCCCACTGACTGCATTCAGAGCCCTCAAAGGGCAACACTGGGTGAAGACAAGATTCACAGACAACGTCCTATGAATTAAAGTGCGTGCGGAGAAAAACCAGATGGCACAAGAAGACTAGTTTTTGATGAGTCACTAATTCCTTCCCAATTTGCATCGGTGCAGTCATGAACGACCCTGGTCATTTGAAGCTGTTTTGTTGTATGCACACAAGTTAGGCACTGTAATCGATCTGAGAAATGCCACTTGCTTCCACGGATTTTGATTGGATGTGATTTATTTGGGACCAGGGCCGCCACAGCGGTGGGTGGTCAGAAAGAGCTGATCACAACGCTTTCTCCCCCTCCCTGTTTTCTGCTATATCCTGCTTTGGTTTTGTGTATGTTTGATGGTGTAAAAAAAAAAATCTGAAATCAGAATCATTTCTATCTTGAGCCTACCGAGGCAGTCACACTCAGCATTAAATGTAAATAGAACAAAAGTGCACCTGTTTAAAAAGTGCGAGCACATCTCTTCCAGGTTAAAAACCTGCTTTAAGTTGCTTTATTGTTTTAATTGCCATTTCTGCTGCGCTCCTGATGTTAAGCACTTTTTCCTACATTTACTAGCTTCTTCTGTTTATCACATATTTTCCCCAGAGCCAGTTTTGTCCCCAAGAAATGTCTCAGGGTCCCTGATGGAGGCATTTCAGAATGGGGGCAGGGAAGGCCTGAGGTGAGGAAGGAAAACGGGGACGAGGGGAGCTGCTGAGTTTGGAAAGGGAGGGAAGCTGGATGAGCTAATGAGGACCAGCCTTTCCCTGGGCTCAGATGCCTCTCCCCGGGGACAGATCCCCTCTGCTCCATCCTCTTTGTCCCTCTGGCCATTTGCTTTTGCTCCCCCCCAGGAGAATTGTGTCAGGGTTTCTCAACCTCAGCACTAATGGTATTTTGGGCGGGATCATCCTTTGCCGTGGAGGCTGCCCTGTGAGCTCTAGGAGGTTTAGCAGCCTCCCGGGCCTCTACCCAAGAGACGTAGGCAGTAATGCCTCCCCCCGACCCCCCGCCACACACACACATATGTAACAATGAAAAGCATGTCTCCAGACATTGCCACATTTTCCCCGGGAGGCGGGGTGGGGTGGCAAACTTGCTCCTGGTCGAGAACCACTGATGGATTTTAACCAGGACCTTCTTCCTTGATCCTCTTTCCTGACATTCATTCAGGTCAGAATTCCAGAGTAGATCCATCCTGGCTTCTGGACCATTTTCAAGTAAAAAAAGCATTCTGGAACAAAGTGAATAAGGCAATGGCAATCATCAATCACTTAAAAAATTAAGCGGCATTGTTTGGGTAGGACTTGAAATTAATACTGAAATAATGACATTATCCTTTTGATGCAGGGCTACACACACTGACCCCTACATCTGGCAGGGGTTGGCTGAGATTTGAGTAAGTCACTAAGTTATTTGTTTTCTCAGTTTCCTCTGGGAATGGTTCCAGCCTCAGAATGGGTCATGAGGTGTGGGGTTTTTTGGTTTTGTTTTAATCACGAAACTGATTAAAACAGAGCAAACGTCGGGGTGCCTGGGTGGCTCAGTTGGTTAAGCGACTGCCTTCGGCTCAGGTCATGATCCTGGAGTCCCGGGATCGAGTCCCGCATCGGGCTCCCTGCTCGGCAGGGAGTCTGCTTCTCCCTCTGACCCTCCTCCCTCTCATGCTCTCTGTCTCTCATTCTCTTTCTCTCAAATAAATAAATAACATCTTTAAAAAAACCCCAAAAAAACAGAGCAAACGTCAAAGAGGTGATTGAATTTTAGTCTGACTTCAAGTGACCTCCGGAGAGCAGAGTTTCCAGTGCACTGGGCAGGTGGCGGGTTTCCTGGCCCTTTGGTGATTTTTCACCCTGCTGTGAGAGGCCAGCACGAAGACTAATGGTGGTGCCCAAGGCCATCGAACTCCTGGGCGCTGAAATGGCCAAAGTCTTCCGTGCTCAAACCATAGACTCCATCACCTCTCTTGCCAAATGTCACGGAATTGATTGGATTTTGGAGTGAGATGGAACATTCGAGACCAAATGAGTCCCCTCCCATTTTACGGGTGAGGAAACTAAGTTAAGGCTCAAAGGGATGAAGTGACTGGCTCAGTAAGACCACACAGTTCCTTAGAAGAAACAGGACCTCTTGCTGCCTCAACCAGAGATGTTTGCTGGAACCCAGGCAACCTCTGATGACTAACCACTGTATGAGGAAGGTGCACTTTATCATTAAGCCTCAGGGCAGTGAGGAAAAGCACAAAGTATGCTGTGCTAACTTCCATCAACCTGGATGCTTGCTTCTGTAGATTTGGTTGTTCACCTTCTTTCTTCCAGAAAGTCCCAATTGCACTCCCATCATTGCCTGGTCCTTTTTCAGAGTCATACCAACATGGGGAGATTCAAGATAACGGCACTGGGTCATGGGTGGTTTTCAGATAATGGTAATTTTGTAGGACAGTTCTCAAAGTTTGGTCCTGGATGAGCAGCATCTGCGTCACTGGGGAACTTAGGAAAAAGGCAAATTCTCAGACCCCATCCAGCCGTATTGTATCAGAAGCTCTGGGTACGGGGCTGTGGCATGCACGGGGAGGAGGGGCAGCCACGGGGTTCAATACACCAAAGTTTGAGAACTACTCTGCAAGGCTAAGTTTTCTTGGTTGCATATTGGAACCACCTAAGGGGCTTCGAAAAAATACTGGTTAAAATGAAATTGATTTAAAAAAATTTGTAGCTGTGTGTGGTGGGGGAGGTTAAGTAGACTTATTGTGGTGATCGTTTCTCAATATATACAAATATCAAATCATCACGTTGTAACACGTAAAACTAATGTTATATGTCAATTATATCTCAATTTAAAAAACAATGAAATTGGGGCACCTGGGTGGCTCTGTTGGTTAAACGTCTGCCTTCAGCTCAGGTCATGATCCCGGGGTCCTGGGGTCGAGCGAGCCCCGCGTCAGGCTCCCTGCTCAGTGGGGAGTCTGCTTCTCCATCTCCCTCTGCTGCTCCCCCTGCTTGTGCTCTCTCTCTCTCTCTGACAAATAAATAAATAAAATATTTTTAAAAAACAATAACAACAACAACAACAATGAAATTGTTGCCTGGCCCTTGCTGAGGTAGTGATTCCTGTGTGTCATGTAGGAGAAGATCCTTTCCTGCTTTAATAAAAATGCTTCTGACTCCGATAAGTTATAGTCACATTTCATTGTGCATAATTGTAACTATTGTATTCAACCCAAAAGTTAGGCCTGCTTTGTGGACATTTGGAGAGAATAATGGTTTTCAACTCAGTTAACCATTCAAATGTACCTAGAATAGAAGTTTCTGATATTTGTGTTCATTTAACTATCATTGCCAGGTACTTAGTTGCTTGGGGTATTTGAGTTATTTCTAATGCTTTTATTTTATTTATTTTTAAAATTTTTAAAAGATTTTATTTATTTATTTGAAAGAGCATGAGAGAGAACATGGGTGAGGGGGAAGGGACAGAGAGAGGAGAGGGAGAAGCAGGCTCCCCACTGAGCAGGGAGCCTAAAGCAGAGCCCCATCCCAGGACCCTGGGATCATGACCTGAGCTGAAGGCAGACGCTTATCCGACTGAGCCACCCAGGCGCCCCTCTAATGCTTTGATTTTATGAAGAGAAAAAGACAATGCTGGTTTTTTAGGAACACAAAGTATAAGATAATGCTCTTATATTAACATTCCATTGGTGAAAATATAGTTATTACCAAAAAATATTAAAACAAAATAGTGCTTAATCATTTGTAATAAGGGGTTCAACACACACTGCTTAGTATCTAAGTAATTTCCAATGGTTTTATTAATATGAGACTCTCCTTTAATAAGTAGGAAGGAAGCTAGAACCAAGAGAAAAATAATTGAAGTAGTTTTATTTGACACCATTTTTTTCAATATCATTGGTTAGGTAAAGAACAATAAAAAGTCAATGAAATCATGGTTACTTTTTCAAATCTGAATTCTGTAGGGCAGACCACAGGCTGGAAAGTCAAGTAGGATTTCTGTGTTACAGTCTTAGGGCGGAATTCCTTGTCCTGTGGGAAATCAGTTTTTGCTTTTAAGGCCTTCAACTAATTTGATGAGGCCCACCCACGTTATCAAGGGCAATCTCCTTTGCTTAAAATTAACTGATTATTTAAAGGTTAATCGCATCCACCAAATACCTTCGCAGCAACATCTCAAGTGTTGTGAATGATGGTGCTTCTAACTCAACGGAATCATCAACAGGGTGAAGGAACGTGCGGATGCGAGTTAACGTTTTTTATGAGATAGCCCTGTCCCTCAAATCCCAAGCGAGTGTCTTTCCACCGTGCCTCGCTACTAACAAATCCGCTCTTGGGGCTTTGGAAACCAGATGACGAGACAGACAACTGCCTGGAGACCATTACATCCATAAATAGCCTTTTCTCTTTTTAACCACATCATCTACGCCATTATTTGCATCTGGGGCCTTTTTTCAAAGCATCTGACCCTTTGGAGTCATCTGGTGAACACTAATACTTACTGGGGACCAGCCCTTGATGCGAAGGAAGGGTTTTGTTATACGAATTTGCATATCCTGTCGAGGGCATCTTCAGAACACTTTCATTTCGAGGTGAAATGAAACTTACAGGACTAAGCAGAGAGGCACTTGGTATTTCAGTTTATGGGGTGGGGGGAGAGAAGCAAAAGACAAGGTTAACGATGATACTGGGGCTTTACAATGAATTCTGTAGGCTTCTGCTTCTGCCTCTCACAGAGAGCCGGCTCACAGTATCTGCAAATTTCTAACAAAGAATATTATTTGAGGGCGCCTGGGTGGCTCAGTCGGTTAAGCGACTGCCTTCGGCTCAGGTCATGATCCTGGAGTCCCTGAATCGAGTCCCGCATTGGGCTCCCTGCTCGGCGGGGAGTCTGCTTCTCCCTCTGACCCTCCCCCCGCCTCATGCTTTATCTCATTCTCTCTCTCTCAAATAAATAAATAAAATCTTTAAAAAAAAAAAAAGAATATTATTTGAAAACGGTCATGGTTCTATCTAACTGAAGGGGTTAAAAGTTCAGACTCATCGTGGAAATGGCACTCCATTCAGGATGTATTAAAATAATTTGTTGGGCGCCTGGGTGGCTCAGTTGGTTAAGCGACTGCCTTCAGCTCAGATCATGATCCCGGAGTCCTGGGATCGAGTCCCGCATCGGGCTCCCGGCTCAGTGGGGAGCCTGCTTCTCCCTTTGACCCTATCCCCTCTCATGCTGTTTCTGTCTCTCTCTCTCTCTCTCAAATAAATAAATAAATAAATAATCTTTAAAAAAAATAATTTGCTTTTCAGGTATTAATATGACATTTGTCATTGTCACTGATTTTTTAAAAAAGGAATGCGAATGTTGGTTGTGGCTGTTTTCCGCATGCTATCTTCATATCTAAATGCTTCATTAATTATCCAAGCCTCCGGAGAATTAACTCTATTACATTTGTATAGTAAGTTTGTAAACTGCTTGACAGGTTTCTTTCTTTCTTTCTTTCTTCTTATTATTTTTTAAAGATTTTATTTATTTGACAGAGAGAGACAGCGAGAGCAGGAACACAAGCAGGGGGAGAGGGAAAGGGAGAAACAGGCTTCCCGCCGAGCAAGGAGCCCGATGCGGGGCTCGATCCCAGGACCCTGGGATCATGACCTGAGCTGAAGGCAGACGCTTAACGACTGAGCCACCCAGGCGCCCTGAAGTGGCAGGTTTCTGGTAGAAATCGGGCGAGTCCAATTTGGAGTTTTGAGTTCCTTGATTGATGAGAATAAAAAGGCATTTGGGGGGCGCCTGGGTGGCTCAGTTGGTTAAGCGACTGCCTTCGGCTCAGGTCATGATCCTGGAGTCCCGGGATCGAGTCCCACATCGGGCTCCCTGCTCAGCAGGGGGTCTGCTTCTCCCTCTGCCCTCTTCCCTCTCGTGCTCTCTGTCTCTCATTCTCTCTCTCTCAAATAAATAAATAAAATATTTAAAAAAAAAAAAGGCATTTGGGAATAAAAAAAAAAAAGTTCAGACTCGTTATAAAAATACCATGATGCTTGCCATTAAAGTCGTCTCTTCCTTTTATCCAGCAGACCCTGAAGGCCAGCATCTGCGGGTGGGAACAGCAGAAATCGGCGAATGGGAGTGGGGGTTAATACCTACCCCTGGCTCGCGTGCTCACCCAAAGCAAGCAACTCACACAGAGAAACGTAAGACGTCATACTTCCCCGTGCTGGGAACTCAGCATTCGGTGGACTGGAGCAATTTGTGTAAAGGGACTTAATTTAGGTTCCCATCAGCTTTAGGAGAGGATGTATGATGCAAAGTTCGTGCGGAACTACTCTGGTGTCCGTGTTGGAGTCCAACGGCAGGATAGGGACTGCAACATGGGGCTCTGTCCCCAGCTGAGTGCTTGCTCAGCTGCCGCGCTGGATGCCAGCTTTCAATGGCAGAGACCTAATCCCAGGAGTTTTGCAATGTTTAAGTCGCTAGATTAAAAATATGACACTAAACCAGGGCTGCCAGATAAAAGTCCAGGATACCCAATTAAATTTGAATCTCAGATAAACAAGAAATAATTGTTTAGTATAAGTCTGTACCAATTTGCTACATTTAGCAACCCTGCACGAAACCGTAACGACCCGCCAAGGGCCATGCCTGATCCTCTTTATTTCCACCAAAAAGGAAAAAATACAGTCAGGCTTAGAAAACCAAGTACGAGGCATCCAGCCAATGAGAGGCCTGTTCTCACTGCTTCATTTCTCTTGAGCTAACGAAGCCGCAGGGGACTGGGCCAACAATGTGGCCATCTGTGTGTCGTCACTCAGCCTGTGGGGTAGTCGACAATGAACTCTTCAGCAGAAGGTCCTTCATAGTTCAAGGTTAGTCGTTGCATGACTGCTTGTAATAGCGAAGATCTGGAACAAGCCACATGTCCGTCGATAGAGAGATGGTTAGACAACTTGGGGAATATCCAGAAGCGGGATGCTTTCTAGCTGTGGGAAAAGCAGGAGGATGCTCCCTGTACATCCTCAGGGGCAGAAGGCGTAGAAGAGCTCTGAATGGAAAAAGCAAGAGAGGAACAAAGTATTTGCTAACAAAGTGTACTGTGACCCAGCCCAAGTTCGGCTGGCCTTCGTCCGGAAAGGCCATCACTCAAGAGACCAGTTTTGACCGGCAAGGAATAGGAGCTTTATTCAGGAGCCCGGCCACCCGGGGAGAAGGCAGGCTCTTGTTCAAAGGCCAACTCCGAGGTTTCTGCCTGGCCCAGGGGTTTTGAAAGGGCTTCAGGGTGGTTCATCAGCAGAGAGAATGCAGTGGCCTGCAACGTTTCCTGATGCCGAGCCGACGTTCTGTCGGTGCTCGGGCTGGAGCCAGGGGCATCCGGTTTCTGTTTCGTGACATGCGGGAGGACTCGGTTCTTTCTGCAAAGGAGGGCAAGGTCTACAGATACACAAAGGGAGGTCAGGAAAATCCTTTGTGTGACCTAGAAAAAGAAAAACATTTCGCCAAAAAAGTAGCTAGGCTAATCAGAAAGCCGAGGCCGCTTCCGACAGACGGGCTGGCTTCTGGGGCCTGGGAAAGTTCTGGTCCTTCACTCCCCGAGGCCAGTGGTCTGCAGATATAAAGAAACCTGGGAAAGACAAGTAAGGATAAACCACAGACAATGGTTCCTTGTAGAGACGGGGGTGGGGGTGGGATGGAACTGGGTGGATGGTGAGCGAGGAGAGTGGACCATCTTTCCCTCCGTACCCATCTGTGCATGGGTGTCTGTCGGTATCGTACAGAAGAGACGACAGGGCAGGCTGCAGACGGCTCTCCTCAGAAAGCTTTGAAGGTCGGCCTTTGGAATCTGGGGACTGGGATTTCTAGTGGTTTCTCACCATTCCCAGAACTGATAAGAGTGACTCACTGCAACTCAACTGTTTTTGTAAACACTAAGATGTATGTCGAACACCAGCTGTCTGTCCGGGAGCCTGGAATTTTGGCACATGCTAGATAGAGGGTGCCTACATGGCCAGTCCCCCACAAAAAACCCTGGGTGCTTCGTCTCTAAAATGAATTTCCCTGGTAGACAACATTTTACATGTGTCTTGTCAACTGGTTGCTGGGGAAATTAAGTGCTTCCTGTGGGCCTTCCCTGGGAGAAGATTCTGGAAGCTTATGCCTGGCTTCCTCTGGTCATTGCCCCATGCACCTTTTCTCTTTACTGATTTTGGTTTGTGTCCTTTCACTATAAAGAATCATAGCTGTGGGTAAACTATATGCTGAGTCCCGTTAATCTTCCTCATGAATCGTTAAACCTGGGGTGGTCTTGGGGGTCTAGTATACATAAATGTATACTATCTATTAAAATACAAAACAGAAGTCCTTTATATATATATATGTTTTTTTTTTTTTAAAGATTTCATTTATTTATTTGACAGAGAGACACAGCGAGAGATGGAACACAAGCAGGGGGAGCGGGAGAGGGAGAAGCAGGCTTCCCGCGGAGCAGGGACCCCGACGCAGGGCTTGATTCCAGGACCCTGAGATCACGACCTGAGCCAAAGGCAGACGCTTAACCGACTGAGCCACCCAGGCGCCCCCAGAAGTCCTTTATATTTGCCTAAGAGTCCCAACAGTCTATCTCCCTTCTTTCCTTCCTTCCTTCCTTCCTTTTGTTCTTTCTTTTTCTGTTTTCTATACATAAGTTCTTGCCTCATGACTATGTATTTTCTGTTAAAAGTCAAGAAAAAGTTAAAGGCCTTGCCTTATGGGGCGCCTGGGTGGCTCAGTCGTTAAGCGTCTGCCTTCGGCTCAGGTCATGGTCCCAGGGTCCTGGGATCGAGCCCCGCATCGGGCTCCCTGCTCCGCGGGAAGCTTGCTTCTCCCTCTCCCATTCCCCCTGCTTGTGTTCTCTCTCTCGCTATGTCTCTCTCTGTCAAATAAATAAAAAATCTTTAAAAAAAAAAAGGCCTTGCCTTATATTTGCCCAACTAAAAGCCCCATTCAGAATGTTCTCAGGGGCACCTGGGTGGTTCTAGTCGGCTGGGCGTCCAACTCTTGATTTCGGCTGGGGTTGTGGTCTCAGGGTCATGGTCTTGGGGTCCTGGGATTGAGCTCCACATCAGGCTCCGTGCTCAGTGGGGGTCTGCTTCTCCCTCTGCCCCTCCCCCTGCTTGTGCTCTCCCTCTCTCAAATAAATAAATAAAACCTTTAAAAAAAAACCCAAAAAACCAAAACCAAAAAAACCCAAAATGTTTTCAGAGAGAGGAACGGGTGGGGGTGGGAGTGGGGGAGAAAGAGAGAAGAAACCCAAAAGAAAAGAATATAACAAATTTTGCTGCCTCTATCTCTAAGGAGATAGAAAATTCTTGTAGCTTTTAAATGGCAGTGTTCTTTTTTTTTTTAGTTTATGTAAAAAAAAAAAAACTTTTTTCCAGCTTTTACACCTTAATGTTTCAAAATCTTAGGGCTTTGTTCTAGAAGAATTTGTCCCTCTTTGTATATATGAAACTGTCCAGCACATAACTGGAAATACAGGTCTGCCATTCAGGAGAACGTTTTTGTCACAGAGCTTAAAGTCACCTTTGGGGGTGACATCCATTAAAAAAAAAAGGTTTTGTATAAGGAAAGAGTGTGAAAAGTTTACAGAGACATAACCAAACTCACTGTGTGAACACTTGAGTGTCTCCTGCATCAGAAAAAAAAAGGAAAAGCTAATAAAGGATGGTTTGGGGACACATTGGAGACATGTGAATATAGAATCAACATGAGATAGGATTATGGGATTATTGTTAACTCTTAGTTGTCATCCTTATTTTAGGAGATACAGGCTTACGTGCTTAGGGTACAATGTCATGTTGTTTGCAACTTTCAAATGATTAAGAAAACAAATACATACACATATATCCACAAACAAAGAGAGAAAACCAACGGGGTACACTCTTAACAACTTTTGCACTCAGGCAGCAGGCCTCCAGGCTGGGTCGTGTAATTCCTTCTGCTCTTCTATAGAGCGGAAAGTTTTCAAGATCAAGTTGGGCAGAAAAAGGAAGATTTTATTTAAACAACCAGGCCACTGATATAATTGAAGTTAAAGTAGAATGACATTATCCATTATTAGAAAGTCAATAACCATTCTGCTACTGAATTCACTACATTGATTTAAGGAGGACTTAGGATCTTTTGAATAAAAAAAAAAAAATAGGCTTTCTTTATGCTTGACTACTAGACAAGTGGCACTCGACCAAACTGGTTAATTTAAACAGCTAGTGAAACTCATCAGATGACTGGTCACTTCAATTGATTAATCTGTGTAACCATCTTCCTCTCAAGATTAACCTAACTGATCGAATTGTTCTTGTTTTCAAGATCACTTTCATCTTTCTCATCATGAAGCTTGATTTCTTCAGTACCCGCTGGGGACAGGATGCTGGGGACATCGCATTCCTAACTCTCGGGATCTGCAGTATCATTGGGGAGCTAGGAGATACGAATCGAAGATCAATAACAAGACAAGAAAGCATAATCAATACGCCACGTACAGAGCATCATCATTTCTCAGTATCTTACCATATGAAACCTGGATGTGTCTTTACTGATCACAAAGCCTCCCTGGCAGATGAGAGAGTAGATTTATTTTTATGTAGTCAAATATTTATTTCAGTGTTTCCTTTCAGACTCTGAGGTTGTTGCTGTTGGGTTTTTGTTTGTTGTTGTTGTCTTCATATGTGGAACAGCTTTCTCACTTTAAGATTGTAAAAATATCTCTCTATGATTTCTTCTGGTACTTTTAATGTTCAAGGTCTTACATTTAAATTTTTGAACCATCTGAAATTAATTTTGGTGTAAGAAACGAGGTAAGACTATAACTGAATTTTTTCTAAACTTTAAGCCAGCTGCCCAACATTATTTTAATAATTTCTTTTGTCATTGATGGGACTTTAAACTAATGTCCCATATGTGCCTTTGCTTAATTCTGGTATCTCCTCTCTTTCATTGACGTGCTGGGACTGTGCCGTAGGCAATGCATCGTTATAATGCATTTATAGATCTGGAAGCGAAATCCTCCCTTTGGTACTTTTCCATTTAGAAGTTACCTGGCTATTCTCACATGTGGTCTTTTCTTTTTTTTTTTTTTAAGGATTTTATTTATTTATTTGAGACAGAGAGAGAGAGAGAGCACAAGCGGAAGAGGATCAGAGAGAGAGGGAGAGGCCTACTCCCCGCTGAGCAGAGAGCCCCACATGGGGCTCGATCCCAGGACCCCGAGATCACGACCCGAGCCAAAGGCAGACGCTCAACCGACTGAGCCACCCAGGTGCCCCCTCACATGTGGTCTTAACCCAGTCAGATCCAGTGCCTTGTTTCTATAACAAATATTTTCTCTATGAAAGGAGATGACACTGGGGGACAAACTGGGCAAATTTGAATACAAAATCAACATTGAGATATTATGGGGTTATTGTTCATCCTCGTAGGTGTCATTATTTTAGGAGATAACCCTAATCTTTGGGATAAAGAAAAATGCCCAACTGATTTCCAAAATGCCTCCCTGTTTAGAGTCAATCTGGCAAGTTACTCGTGGAATCCTATTGGTATTTGGTTGGGGTTGCACAGCATTTATAAATCAATTTAAACAAGATTTCCATTTTTTACAGTGTTGTGGACTCTAGCCCTAACGGCGACTTACTTCTCTTCATTTATTTACATCTCCTTCACCAACTCCTGGGTCCTGGCCGGCAACAGGTGGCACGCTCAAAGAAAGAAATTGATGAATTTAGCAAAGTGCCTTATTTTTTTTTTCCTACTAAAAAGTGAATTTATTTTCTAGTTACAGAAATGGGTGCACTGAGGAAAAAATAAAACAAACAAACAAAAACACATATAAATTTGTAGATACCGTAGTAAGGAACTGACCTCCCAATCTTTTTTTTTTAATTTTTTTTATTATGTTATGTTAATCACCATACATCACATCATTAGTTTTTGATGTAGTGTTCCATGATTCATTGTTTGTGCATAACACCCAGTGCTCCATGCAGAACGCGCCCTCCTCAATACCCATCACCAGGCTAACCCATCCTCCCACCCCCACCCCGCCCCAGAACCCTCAGTTTGTTTTTCAGAGTCCATCGTCTCTCATGGTTCGTCTCCCCCTCCGATTTCTTTTAAAGACAGTTTGGACAGGATTCAGGGAAATCAGGTGAGTAGGGCACTTCAGGGCAGGTCTTCACAACCCCAGGCCTCCAAAGGCAAGGGGAAGGAACAATCAGTAGAATTGGGGAAGAGTGGTCTTAAGGAGAGCATCACCTGACGAGAGCATCATTAGAGGGTTTCAGCCCTACCCCCAGCCTTGCAAAGGGAGGGAGCCACGGGGATAAATACCCTGACCCCTTTCCACGTTGGCTAAACCCACCAAGCAGCCTTTAGCACCAACCAGTTGATGAAGTTCATATAGCTCAGCCTCCCGGGACACAGAGCAGGATGGAAAGGCGTGCAGAGTGGACCTGGGGGCAGGTGGAAAGCCTGCAGCCCGCGAGGTAGAGCATTCTAGTCTCCTGCCTTCCTCCCCACCTCCCTTGTTCCTGAACGTTCTGTGCCGGTTTTCTTCCCAAGTAGTTCATATTTTTGTTACTGTTTTCAATGGGATCTCTTCTATTGCCACTCTGGATCGGTCATTGTTTATATGTGAGACAATGACCGATTTGTACATAATGTTTGCATAGCAATTTGGTCTGATAAGAAGGTATTTGATGTTTCCTGCCTGTGTAACTATCACTTACCTGGTATGTGCGTCAATTCCAGTACTTTTTTTTTTTTTAAAGATTTTATTTATTTATTAGAAGAAACAGGGGCGCCTGGGTGGCTCAGTCGTTAAGCGTCTGCCTTCGGCTCAGGTCAGGATCCCAGGGTCCTGGGATCGAGCCCCGCATCGGACTCCCTGCTCCGCAGGAAGCCTGCTTCTCCCTCTCCCACTCCCCCTGCTTGTGTTCCTGCTCTCGCTGTGTCTCTCTCTGTCAAACAAATAAATAAATAAAATCTTTAAAAAAAAAAAAAAAGAAGAAGAAACAGCACAAGCAAGGGCGAGGGGCAGAGGGAGAAGCAGACTCCCCGCTGAGCAGGGAGCCCGATGCGGAGCTCGATCCCAAGACCCTGGGATCCTGACCTGAGCCGAAGGCAGATGCTTAACGACTGAGCCACCCAGGTGTCCCAATTCCAGTACTTGTAAAAAAAAAAAAAAAAAAATATATATATATATATATATATATATGTATGTTTACCTCTTTTTTCTTTCTTTCCTTTTTTTTTTTTTTTTTTTTTAGTATTTGACGAGTTAATACATACAAAGCAGTTAAAACAGTGCCTGGCTCGTAACAACGCCCCCGGAAAGATCTTTATTTTTATTGCATCTAGTCGTTTTTCAGCTGATCCAGGGCACTGGTGACTTTTCAGTATATTAACCCTGATCCTTATCAACTCATCTCCCCACGCCAACCTGCATTTTTCAAATTCTCTTCAGGTCGTCGAGATGGACTCAAGACCTTTAAACATAACTACCGATATTTTGCCTCTCCCTGCGAAAGGACCCAATCGTCAGTGAAGAAAGGGAACAGTTCTCGCGAAGACCCCACTTCGAGAAGCAAGGCTTTATGTGACACCAGACTACAAGTGCAGCTGACCTTTTTTACTGAAGTGAGTCAACCAGCTGGAAGCTCTGCTACTGCTTACAAACCAAAGGGGCCCTTTCAGAAAGGGGGGGTGGCAAAGACAGAGCAAGGTCAATTTAGGCCTGTCTCTCGATATCTATAGAACCGTGGCTCTCAACCTGGGGCGCTTCGGCCCCCCAGGGGATATTTTGCAATGTCTGGAGACATCTGTGGTTGTCACAACTGGAAGGGCAGTGTTTCTGGCATTTCGTGGGGAGAGGTCAGGGATGCTGCTCAACATCGTACAAGGCGACACAGAATTATCTCCCCAAAAAGGTCCATAGAGCTGAGGTTGCGAAAGTCGCCCATTAAAAAAAAATGGAAGGTCAGCCTACCGGGTTGTTCGGACTTAGACAAGACATCGCCCCAGTTAGGGTGGTAGAAATAAGAGGAACCTGGTGCTTCTGCAAACCTCCTGTCTGGGGTGGTTTTAACAGTCATGCTCCTCCCCTCCACCCCCCAACCTTGTCTTCGCACTGGGAAACCCTCGGGCTGGTAGCCTGGAGTCTCTGAGACTCCATACTTCCTGAGCACCATCTCTTCATCTCCGAAGACTCCAGACATAGAGTCACTCCATGCAACCCAGAAAGGTATTTTTCCACCCCGGGGACAAATTTGGGTAGTTTAACTAATTATGTGTGTGAGCCATTCTCAGGGAGTGGGGAGGAGAGGAGAGGGAATCCAAATCATATGCCAAATAATAATAATAATAATAAATAATAATAATAATAATAAAATAATTTTTTTTAACCTAAAGGAAAATTTTGGTAGTCTAGAATGTCAATTCTCTGAAGATAAAGTCAGATGTTTAACAGTACTAGAGATGGTTTTCTGGAGTATATCTCTAGTTTACATAACTTTGAGGAAGTAAATACTATTAATGGCTGTTTTCAAGAGCACATTTTTGAGCAAGTTCCCAGTGTGTTTTGGTACAGTCCTTTAACCTCTTTGAAATGTAAAATGCGGTGTTTTCTCTTTATCTTAGTTGAAGCTATTGGATCCATCTCAGGCTGATCTTGACATCTTTCCTGCTCTGCTCTCTTCAACCAGACTTCTATATTTCTTTGTGGAAGAAGACTAAAAATGGTAAGAACAGCCAAGAGATTCCCTAAAAAATTGTTCTCTGTCCTCTTGGTGGGAAGAACTGAAACCAGCTGGCAAGAGAGATGTTTAAGAATTTGTAGTTTGGTTATTTGCGGGGGGGGGGGGGGGACTTCTTTGTGATTGATATTTCATAATCCAGATTAATCATGGCAGTATTACTCAAATTCAGAATAATCAACGCTTGCGCTGTCCAGCTTCCTGCCAGAGTTAATGCGATCTGTAGTGAGGAGGAACAGATGTTCGAATTGGGGAAATTGCTTCTATGGATCTAATTTGTCCATCCTATGTTTTTGGGGAAAAGAAGCCTCGGTAGAGTACTGGGTTCTGTTGCTTGCACGGAAGGGACTCGTGGGGATTTATAGCCAAGAAGCAGGGTGGGGGTCGGTGGATGGAAAATGACTAAGGTGAAACATCAGGGGTTGGGGTGGCTTCTGGATAAACCGACTTGACAGGATTCTCGCTGCAAGCAGGCCAAGGAGATCAGCTATCACCTGGAGGATGGGAGGGGCTGAGGGATTTGAGCAGATATCAAGGATGATCAGAGATCAATGGTGAGGGAGTCTGGAGAAACTGACCTAACCAGACCTATGCTAAAACTGGGAAGACCGATACTTAAAGCTAACGGTCAAGGCCTAGGGACTGCGAGGAGCCTGAGTACCCGGCCTCACCTTCTCTGTCGAGGCAGAACATTCTAATACCTCTCCAGGTGCTTTCCAGGGCCACCATGAGGCTCAAGTCACAGAATATGTGTTCAGGTTCTTTGCGAGCAGTGTGAGCTATTAGGGATGCCGAAAATTAGTCAGAAAAAGATATCAGTGGCCTTTTTCTGAAATTATTTTGTCACCCAAATGAGCCATGATGGAGTACATTCAGTGGGAACCCATCCTGATTTCTAGATCTGAATGTGGGCACCATGGCTCATTTTGTGCCTGAGGTCTAATGAGGAGTTAACCCCGGGGGGACTGTGTTACAAAGGAAACAACTGCTTATAGTTTCATTTCCTAGAAACTCAGATGTCTATTTTTATGCAAACCCATGCCCACATCTGCCTTTGCCCCTTAAGGGATGGAATGAGGGCACTGGTAATAATAAAGACCGCTCAGGTTTATTGACCACTTGCTATATCAGTCAGGCGTCATGCTAAGGGCTTGATGTCTAGGGTTCTGTTTCAGTTTCCAAAGCAGCCTCGTGAAGCCCAGATGAGGGAGCTGGGGCTTCAGGAGATTAAGGAGCCTGAGTGGTCTTGGCTGGGCGGCCTGACTCCGGGAGTCGTGCTCGAGCCCCTCTGCTCTCTGCACCTAGACCGCCCCGGAGACACTCAGAACCTGTGATACCTTACTCCTGACGAGAAAAGGAGCACTTGGTAGATCTTTTATAAGAAAAGACTTGGAAACAATTTTCAAAAGAAGAGATACAAGAGGCCAGGAAGCACAGGGAAATTATTCGACCGTATTAATAGTTATATGTCCTCTCCTTTGATATGGAAACTCCACTTCTAGAAGCTCTCTTAAGACATGATCAAGGATGTGGCAAATTATTTATGAAGGTTGTCTATTCGGCATGGCAAAGAGAGTATCTCATGTCGAATGTTGGGGAGGGATTACTTAATTGTGGTCCCCCATTAAACGATATGTTATACAACCATCAAATCATGTTTTAATTAATTAATTTTTAAATATTTATTTTAGAGAGTGTGTGCAAGCGGAGGGGGGGGCAGTGGGAGGAGCAGAGGGGAGGGAGAGGGAAAGAGTCTCAAGCAGACTGAGTGCAGAGCCC
Source organism: Mirounga angustirostris (assembly GCF_029215605.1). Taxonomy (NCBI): domain Eukaryota; kingdom Metazoa; phylum Chordata; class Mammalia; order Carnivora; family Phocidae; genus Mirounga; species Mirounga angustirostris. The sequence goes on from NW_026991719.1 coordinate 9,511,013, forward strand.
GACGTGGTGCTCAATCTTAGGACCCTGAGATCATGACCTGAGCGAAAACCAAGAGTCAGACGCTCAACCAACCGAGCCACCCAGGCACTCCTCAAATCATGTTTTTTAAAAGAACACTGAGACACATAAGTACTTATAATATAGTGGTAAGTGAAAACAGCAAGCTAGAAATTGATAAGTATCATATATTCCTGGTGTTTTTAATGTGCACATGCTAGATGCTTACTCGGTGTTGGTTAATCTGGGAGGATGGTTTACATGAACACGTGTTACCTATTTTTCTTAATAGTTTCGCAAAATGCATTCTAACCATTTTACAGTTGAGAAATGAAAATTCTCATGAGGTAAAGTGATTCACGAAAGTCAGAGAGCTCTAATGTGGCAGAATAAGAATTGTTCTGGGACACCTGGGTGGCTCAGTCGGCTGACTCTTGATTTCGACTCAGGTCATGATCTCAGGGTCATGAGATCAAGCCCTGTGTCAGGCTCCCCGCTCAGCCCGAAGTCTGCTTGAGATTCTCTCTCTCTCCCTCTGCTCCTCCCTGCTCCTCCGGCTCGTGCTTGCTCTTTCTCTTTCTAAAATAAATAAATCTTTAAAAAATAAAATAAAATGAAATCTTTCCATCGACAGAGCCCTAGCTAAGACTGGGATGCTTCTCACTATGCGAAATAGACACAGAAATGCGGAGATCAGTATTTGAAAGAACATGCCAATGTGTAACCGTGGCTAAGCGGTTTTAAAAGTAAAACCATTATTCTGCTCTTAACTATAGCAGATTTCTCTGTGGCCAAGCAAGGAGGTAATGAGAAATTTATTTACTAAATGAATCAAACCTGATCATTTAAACATTTGAAAGATTGTGCTAAAATTAAAAACCATCATTACAGATGAACCAACCAGTGTCTTTGCACGCCAAGAGCAGATCCCTTCTATCTCAGAAGCTTGCCAAAGCTGAGGGCTGAGCGGCATGTTGTGGCCACGGCCCATACCCCGCTTGCCACCTACGTTTGCACAGCCTACAAGCTAAAAAGTTTTTATGTTTTTTTTTTTTAAAGATTTTATTTATTTATTTGACAGCGAGAGATACAGCGAGAGAGGGAACACAAGCAGGGGGAGTGGAAGAGGGAGAAGCAGGCTTCCCGCTGAGCAGGGAGCCCGATGCGGGGCTCGATCCCAGGACCCTGGGATCATGACCTGAGCCGAAGGCAGACGCTTAACAACTGAGCCACCCAGGCGCCCCAAAAGTTTTTATGTTTTTAAGTGATTGAAAAAGTCAGAGGAAGAGGGCGCCCGGGTGGCTCAGTCCATTAAGCGTCTGCCTTCGGCTCAGGTGATGATCCCGGGGTCCTGGCATCGAGCCCCGCATCGGGCTCCTTGCTCTGTGGGGAGCCTGCTTCTCCCTCTCCCTCTGCCCCTCCCTCCCCTGCGTGTTCTCTCTCTCAAATAAATAAAATCTTAAAACAAAAAAAAAGAAAAAGTCAGAGGAAGAATACTATTTCATGACCCATCCCAGTTACGTTAAATCCAAATTTCAGTGCCCACAAATAGTTTTATTTGTTTAGATATTGTCTCTAGCCGCCTTTGCACTGCATGGCAATCTCCTCGCTGGTTGAGTAGTTGTGACAGAGCCTAGATGGCCTGCAAAACAGAAAATATTTACTAACTGGCCCCTTACAGGAACGTGTGCCGACGGTTTGGTGGTGGTTTATGGGAAGCAAGCAGACAGGTGTAAGGTCAAATGAGATTTTTTTTTTTTTTAAGATTTTATTTATTTATTTGAGAGAGAGAGAATGAGAGACAGAGAGCATGAGAGGGAGGAGGGTCAGAGGGAGAAGCAGACTCCCCACCGAGCAGGGAGCCTGATGCGGGACTTGATCCCGGGACTCCGGGATCATGACCTGAGCCAAAGGCAGTCGTTTAACCTACTGAGCCACCCAGGCGCCCCTAAGTATTTTTTTTAAGATTTTATTTATTTATTTATTTATTTATTTATTTATATTTATTTTTAAAGATTTTATTTATTTATTTGAGAGAGAGAGAATGAGAGACAGAGAGCATGAGAGGGAGGAGGGTCAGAGGGAGAAGCAGACCCCTAGCCGAGTAGGGAGCCCGATGCGGGACTCGATCCCGGGACTCCAGGATCATGACCTGAGCTGAAAGTAGTCCCTTAACCAACTGAGCCACCCAGGCGCCCAAGGTCAAATGAGATTTAATATCTTCTGGTCTTTGGTGCCTGTTGTGATGCGTAATAGCTGTCGAGTTGCTAATTTATAGAGCGACTACTTTATATCATTTCATTCTTTTATTTTGAAAACTAGGTCTGTTGGGCTAAAATGGTAGGAAATAAATGATGAAAAGTCTCTATTTTTAGAGTAAGTCGGTTGTATCCTTATACTTTTTTTTTTTTTGGTTATATAATGAGACTTTGACATTTGTGGTAATTACACTTTACAGAGATTAGCCTATAATTAGAAATCTTCTGAATTTGCAAAAAAAAGGGGGTGCTATTTTGTCATAAATTTATTAGGGAAATTCCAAGTGGAGTCTCAGTCTATAAAGCAAATAGAAAAAGAAGGAAATCAGAGGCTCTTGAGGTAAAGTGATTCACCAAGGTTAAGTGACTTCCTTATTCCCAGGGCTTGGTTAGCCCTTAGGGTGATGTCCACATCCCTACCTCATTATCAAACAATTTGGGGTCCTGCTGAGTGGATGGGAGTTCCCTCAGAGAGTTCCAGATAGAGAGCACATCAAGTGGGGTGGTCCCGCACAGGAAAGTTTATTTGAAGCAAATAAGGAGACCTTGGGGAGTCACTTCCAAAGCCCCTGAGCAGATGGGACTGGGTTCCTTTTATTTATGGTTAAGATGAATATTCAGAAACGGGAGCTTTGTCGTCCACCGTCAAGGTGGGCTTCGGGCTGCGTGGTACTTAGCCAACGGCCTAAGTACTACATGCCTACAGGCTGGAACCACATCGGTTGACCTTGAGGGGAAAAGGGTTGGCTGAAAAACAAGCTTTCAGCCTTCTGGTAGTTTCAACCTCATTAACCCCATGGGGCACAGTTTCAATATCAGCGTGGCAAAAGGTGAGCAAATCCAAATTCATGGGTTTCCAGCAATTGCTCCCCGACTCCTAGCCTCTTCCGTGGCCCTTTGTGATTCCTTTCCAGCCGGGCCTCACCTCTGGTGCAACCCAGCCCAGCCATTCGCGGGATCCCCACCGTGAGGTGAGACCCCTTGCTTCCCAAGCTTGCCTGAAGCGGTGCCCGCCACCAGAAAGACATACTCCAATACCCTTTTCAACTCGGGACTTGGCTTTTTGTGTGCTGTGTGATCTTGCCCGGAGCTGTGGCCCCCTGAAGCCTGGCACACGGTAGCCCCAGGGGGCGCCCCGTCTGTTGGCCTCCTGACCCATTGGCTGGGTAAAGGAATGGCGGTGAGCATGGCGGTCATTGTTCCTAGGCCATCAGTATCCCCATCTCAAGATGCATTTCCCTCCGTGAGGGATGCGGCTGAGAGGACCGAACTCGAAGCAGAGTGTAGCTCTGCAGAGCCTGTGCGAGAAAGAGCCCAAGGGGAAGGCAAATTACCTACAGAAAGGTGAGGGGCTTGGGGGGGTGGCGTTCCTTGTTGTCACCGGTAATCACAGATTTCTTCGTGTGGCCCCCTCCAGGAGGGCCCTCTCCCCCTTCTCCCCTCTCTTCCACCCCTGCCCTCTCCTCACTTCCTGCTCCCCTGAGCACGCTGCAGCCACGGGCCGAGGACCCCCACGGGCCCCCTTCTCCTTGTGCGCCTCCCCGGCCTTCTGTGCCCACACGCCGGGCCTGCACGCCTCACAGGTGGCCCCGGAGTGCCTGGGCTTACAACAACAGCAATCCTATGCTCTTACGTGTCCTGGGTTCGAGGCTCAGCTGGGCTCCGGGAGGCGGCTCTGGTGCTCGGTGTCTCAGGCCCTGGCAGTCAGTTCCCTGGGGCCGGGCTCCGCTGAAAACTGCCTCCCTCACGGGTGTGGTGGGGCCGGGAGCTCGGCCGAGCCGGGGCTGCTCGGGTGTCTCCGGCGCCCTGCGGCTCTAGCGTGGCCAGGCCTCTACCGAGGCTGGTGGCTCAGGGCTCTAAAGAAAGCGGGGAGACAGAGAGCTCAAGAGAGAACAAGCGCGGGGCGCCTGGGTGGCTCAGTCGTTAAGCGACTGCCTTCGGCTCAGGTCATGATCCTGGAGTCCCGGGATCGAGTCCCGCATCGGGCTCCCTGCTCGGCGGGGGGTCTGCTTCTCCCTCTGACCCTCCCCCTCTCATGCTCTCTCTCTCTCATTCTCGCTCTCAAATAAATAAATAAAATCTTTAAAAAAAAAAATGTGCAGACTCTTAACACTAAGCATGGGATTTTTCTGCTCCTAGCTGAGCCGGTCTCCCTGCTGGTGCACTAGGTCTCCTCCCTGCTCTCCTGCTCCGGATCCACATTCCATTTTCTGTCCTTTACATTGTCATCGTCATCGTCATCCTCATCATCATCATGAATGCTTTTTGGTAGGTTTTTTTTTTTTCCGTTCTCACCAGCATTATAACATGCTGTTCTTTCTCTCCTCCTAAAATAAAATCTTTTGACCCTACTGGCCCTGTGAACGCCTGCCAGTGTCTTTGTTCCCCTTTGTAGGAAATTTCCCAGAAATGTTTGCTGTTTCTTTCTTTCCTTTTTTTTTTTTTTTTTTAAAGATTTTGTTTATTTATTTGACACAGAGAGACACAGCGAAAGAGGGAACACAAGCAGGGGGAGAGGGAGAAGGAGAAGCAGGCTTCCCGTGGAACAGGGAGCCCGACGCGGGGCTCGATCCCAGGACCCTGGGATCATGACCTGAGCCGAAGGCAGACGCTTAACGACTGAGCCACCCAGGTGCCCCTGTCTGCTGTTTCCAATCCCTCGTTCTTCCAAGAACTTTCAAGTCCTATTTTATTTGGCTTCACCTTCAAAATATATCCAGTATCTGGCAAGTTCTCGTCACCTGCACCCTCGCCAGCTGGGTCTGTTGCTTGAAATCCTGCAATGGCCTCTTGACTGGCCTCTGTCCTTCCACCTTTGCCCCTCATTGTCTCTTCTCAACACAGCAACCAGCATGAGTCTTCTAAAATGTAGGTCAGGCCGTGTCACTCTTTAGCATTCCACTCAGTAAAAACCACCATCCTTCCTTGGAATGGTTGGCAGGGCCCGGCATGTGTGATGCAGGGCTGGGGGCCCCCCCCTTTGACTTCATCTCCTGTCCTTCTCCTCCCCTTGTTCCAGGCACACCAGTCTTGTTACCATCTTTGCGAATATTCCAGCATGTTTTTCTCCTTTGCATGAGTCTTGTCCCTCTGCCTGGAATGCTTTTCCCCTGGATAGAGCTGCATGGTCAACTTCCTCCTTCCCTTGAGATCTTTGCTCAAATGTCTACTTCTCAGTGATGTCCACCCAAACCACCCCATTTATGGTCACAAGCCCGCCTCACATGCCTGAACCCCTTCACTCTGCCCTGCGTTTTCTTTCTAACCCTTATCACCTGACATCGATATGATTATTATAGTTCTATATTTTTCAGTTTATTATTTAGAGAAAATAAGCTTTAGGAACAGGAGGAATCTCTTCTGTTTGGTTCACTGATATGACCCAACACTTAGAAGTGGTACCTGGCATGTAGCAGGTTATCAATCAGTACTTGTTGAAATGTTCATTTTTCACCATTTCCTTCCACATTGTTATGCTAAGGTTTTATTACTTGCTCTGTAATGTTTAAAATGTTTTTAAGATAAAAGCAACACATAGCTTTATGAAAAAAAAAAACAACTCAAGGAATAGAGGATATCACATGTTCTTGCACTCTCTCAAATCAATCAATCAATCAATCTTTAAAAAAAAAAAGTCTAGGGGCGCCTGGGTGGCTCAGTTGGTTAAGCGGCTGCCTTTGGCTCAGATCATGATCTCAGGATCCTGGGATCAAGCTCCCTGTGGGGCTCCCTGCTCAGCAGGGAGTCTACTTTCTCTCTCTCTCTCTTTCTCCCTCCCTCTGCCCCTCTACCCTGCTCATTCTCTCTCTCTCTAATAAATAAAATCTTTAAGAAAAGCTCTAAATAGCACAATATGGAAACACTACAATGCTCAGATTCCTTGAACTGAAATGGAAATAAACCAAGACATAGGCAAACATGCCAAGTGCATTTGCTATAACTATATGAGGTAACTTGAAGAGGATTGGTCAGCATGGAGTTGGGCTCTTAGTTCAGTTGCCTCTCTGGTCGCTACCTCTTCATCAGTGAAATGGGAATATTTATATGTCCTTTCAGTTTCACTGTCAGGGCTCAGTAATATCAATACTGTGTCTTCTTTAGCATCTGACATGTCATAAGCACATGATAAAAGGCAGCCATTATGAAAAAACAAAAATGACTGATGACTGCTCAATGTGAATTCTACATTTTCCATTTTAGCAAAAAGGTGATTTACTGAGAGAGGAGAACACCTGTGCGTACACAGTCAAACATTCCCATTTTAACCATATTTAGCTCGCTAATTGAGCCTCCAAGTTTACCCAGTGTATTTGCCTGTGTAATTAGCTGTGATTCACAGCCAAAGCTGAGCTCATGTCATGGTGTCTTCTGTCACTTTACAAATCAAATTACTGAAGGGTGCGTGTCTTTAGGCAGTTGTTGCCAAAACAAGCAAAACAAAATAATGTGGATTCTTTGTATCAGATGAAAAAATAGGTCTGGCTCAACACCGAGTGAACTCTTTCTAAAGACTTTTATTTATTCATATATTTTAAGTAATCCCTACACCCAACATGGGTCTCAACCTCAACCCCAAGATCAAGAATTAGATGCTCTACCGACTGAGCCAGCCAGGCACCCCTTTGGCATCAAGTGAACTCTTACATTACCATTAGTTGAAGCTAGGGTCCCCACTTTAGTCCGAAGCAGGTAGTTCCCAGTGGTCTGAAAGGGGACATTTCCACACTTAAGGAATAAAAGAAAACTTCACATCTTTCTAAGACTTTATTTATTTATTTATTTTAGAGAGAGCGAGAGAGAGAACGAGCAGGGGGAGGAGCAGAGGGGGAAGGAGAGGGAGGGAATCTCCAGCAGACTCTGCATTGAATGTGGAGCCCGATGTGGGGCTCGATCTCACGACCCTGAGATCATGACCTGAGCCGAAACCAAGTGTCAGACACTCGACCGACTGAGCCACGCAGGTGCCCCAAAACTTCATATTTTTCAGTCATCTTCTCGAGAATATCTTTTAAATTTGGAAGCCTCAAAAGGTATTATTTCTCTTTAAAAAATTTAGAAAGGTTTTGTTCATTGAGTCCATTTTTCTTTCCTCCTTTGCTTGATCAGAACCCAACCTCTCGGGGCACTTGGGTGGCTCAGTCGTGAAGCGTCTGCCTTCGGCTCAGGTCATGATCCCAGGGTCCTGGGATCGAGCCCCGCATCCAGCTCCCTGCTCCGCGGGAAGCCTGCTTCTCCCTCTCCCACTCCCCCTGCTTGTGTTCCCTCTCTCACTGTGTCTCTCTCTGTCAAATAAATAAAATCTTAAATAAAAAAAAAAAAAAAGAACCCAACTTTTTGTTGCAGTTATTTTTCCCTTTGGCACCAATCGTAGAATGCGAACTCGCTGGTACCTCTGAGTTCCAGGCTCCTGGTGCAGTGGCAGGAGACCTGCCGCCTGCCATAGAGCATCACAAGGGCCAGCTGGGCTGGGGCTCAACTATGGAGCATAGGGTGTGCCTGTTCCCAGGAGAGACAAAGGATCAAGTAGGGGACCTTCTGCAGTTTCACTTCCCATGGCCTTCCTCTGACACTGTCCCCTTTCCTTCTGTGGCACTTTTCCCACTTTACCCCTTCCTTTTAGAGGTCCCAAGCCCTCCTGGTGTCTCCTCACTTCCTTGCCAACAGTCTGACCTTTGGAATACTTTACTATTTATGATCATTCAATATGTGTCTTCCATGGGATTTTAAGAAAGTTCAAAGCCTTGATTTATTCAGCAGATATTGATCTCATGCTCACTCTGTGGCAGGCATCGTAATGATAGAGTGCGTGTAAAGGCAAGCAAGGTTCTGGACCTAAGGTCGTTCACCACCCAGAGGGAGGAATGGTGTGTTGACATGGAGCCTTCTAGAAAGGTGGTATAACAGAGCAGCCAAGAGTGCAAGCTCTGTGTCTGGATTGCTTGAGTCTTACCTTGGTCCGGTTCTGTAGGCTCTGCATTTCACTCACCTCATTGCAAACAAACGTATTTCTTAGAATCACAGTGATGATGAAATCATTTGCTAAAGGCTATTGGTTGAAACTGACGACATGTGAACAGACTTACAGGCTTTGTAGGCAATATAATTTCTTCTCATCTTGGCAGTCTTAGGTTGAATTTGCTTAGAGTTAATTCTATGCGCAAGTTTAATACAGCCTAAGATTTTGTCTAGACCAGGGGTTTGCAAACTACTGCCTGTGGGCCAAATCTGTCTAGCCACCTGTGTTTATATGGTTCATGAGCTAAGGATGGTTTTTACAACTTTAATGAGTTACATTCTAAATGGTAATTTACATACCCACATAATAGTCTCAATTTTGCCTAAAATATTTACTCTCTAGCTCTTCACAGAAAAAGTTTGCCATCCCTTGGTCTAGACCAGTGTTCTCTAATAGAACTTTCTACAATGTATCTGCATGCTCGGACACTAGCCTAGTGCCTACTGCGGCTCTTGAGCACCTGAGGTATGGTTAGTGTAACTGAGAAACCAAATTTTAAAATTGCATTTAATTTTAATTAATTTAAATTTAAATAGCCACATGTGACAGGTGGCTATCATATTAGAGCAGCTCCAGACCATTTTAAGTGTAAAGATTCTGTATTCTGTCAATGTTCCTCAGTCTCAATGTAATCAACTCCCCAGAGGCTGTATGAGTCAAGGGCAAGGCAGCATTCCTAATCAGATTCTTTGCGCTAGACTGGCTTCCATTGTCTGCTGGAAAATACTTAATGGAAAATGCTTGAAAAATGCATGTGAGCACACACTTATGTTCTCTTAAGGCTGCTATTGACTCTGTCCATTCATCTGCTTTCCTTTGGGGTAAAGCAGGAGGCTTTTTCAGCCCTGCAAGGCCCCAGATTAAGGAAATCTTAATCAACTTTAGAGTTCTGGCTGCAGGCAGACAAAACCTCACTTGGTAGAGCTGCACTTCCTTCCATCCCTGCTTGCAGATGGCTGACTTAAGCCACGGCTCATGCCTCTCCTAATACTGCTAAAAACAGTCAGAAGCCCTCAACAGACATCGTCGTTCCCAGTCTTGCCAAACCATTTGCCCTAAGAGTAAAGTCACAAGTCACAGTTGGCATTCTGAGGCTGTCCTGTGCAGCATGGTGACTAGTTAACAATATTGTGTATTTGAAGGTTGCTAAGGGAGTAGATCTTAAAAGTTCTCACCGCAACAAAAACAGTTGTAACAATGTGAGGTGATGGCTGTTAACTAGACTTGTGATCATTTTACCATGTATGCGTTTATCAAATCATTAGGTTGAACACCTTAAACCAATACGATGTTATATGTTAATTGTATCTCCATAAAACTGGGAAAACAAAACAAAAGTCACAGTTGATGCGTGTTCTGCCTTCCAAGATGGCGTAGGTGATAGTTGTATCAGGTGCTTTGCTATGGTGTGACATGGGTTGCTAGCTTTCCAGCCTCCGATGTCTGAATCTGTCTTGCCCATGGCCTAATAACATCAACGTCACATATTTTTGGTTCTCTCACGAGCAGCAATTTACTTCCAAGTTCTAAATTCTACACTGGCTAAAAGTAGGTTTGCATTTGTACAATAGAAAGTCCAGGGCGCCTGGGTGGCTCAGTTGGTTAAGCGACTGCCTTCGGCTCAGGTCATGATCCTGGAGTCCCTGGATCAAGTCCCGCATCAGGCTCCCTGCTCGGCGGGGAGTCTGCTTCTCCCTCTGACCCTCCCCCCTCTCATGTGCTCTCTCTCATTCTCTCTCTCTCAAATAAATAAATAAATAATCTTAAAAAAAAAAAAAGAAAGTCCAATTAACCCTGGCTTAGTATAACAACTTTATGATTTCTCATAAACTCCTGGAGGTCAGCAGTTCTGAGCCATTATTTATACTCTGCTCTATGAGATCATGCAAGGATCTGGGTGCTCTGGCTCATCTACCTTGTTGCTTCATCATCCCTAGCACATTTTCCTCATTTGCAAAATTCAAGATAGGTGGCTACCACACCCATATTACAAGAAGCTGGATGGAAGTAGACAGGAAGAAGGGGAACAGCCCCACCATTTAAGGACATATCCCAGAAATTGCACATCTCGCTTCCTCTCACATCACATTGGTGTTAACTTAGTCACAAGGCCATGCTTAGCTGCAAGGGAGTCTGGGATATAGACTCTTTTTCAGAGTGGTGCATGTCCAACTATTAATGGAGACTCTATCACTATGAGAAGAAAGAAAGGGGACAAAGATATGGGGAGATATTTAACAATCTCTAGCTTCGATGAGGATGATAAAAATAACTAAAGTGTCAGAAAATACCATGTGGAATAAGAACAACATACAATTAAGCTCCACATACACAAGTGTCAGCATCTTGTCTGGAAAGAACTAATGGTCTTTCCACGTTTTTAGTTTAAATCCATATTTTTTTCTCTCCTCTGCTGTGTTTTGAACTCTTTAAGGGCAGAGGCTGTGTGTTTACTGCGCCTAGTAGGTATTCAATAAATATTTGTCAAATGAAAGAATGAATATGTCAGTGGAATTCTGTTATATTTTTTTATAAATTTTTTCTCACCAGTTTTCGGTGCAATTCCTCGCTAAGGAATTGTTGGGGAATTTTCTGGTCCAGGTCCACTGCCTTGGTCCTGGGCAGTTGTCTGGGCCCTTGGTGTGTCTTGTATTGTTGTTTCCATGTCTGCCATTCTCTTGGAGGGGGCTCTTCTGCTGAGCACAGTGGCTGCTTCACAAGGGGACATGGGTAGTGGGGTACCAAGCCAGGACTGGGAGCCATTTCTTCTAACCCTCAGTCCGGAGTGGTGTTTCACAACCTCATGTATAATCAGGGCAGTAGAAGATGAGAAGAGGGAGTGACTACTTCTGTCTGGGTTGATCCCAGAGAGTGTCTTGAAGAAGACGGGTTCGAACTGGGCAGTAGAAAACAAGAGCTCCTGAAACCTTTCTCCCCAAGGAATCCTCGGGCAAATAGATGAGACAGAATGTTATCTCTCGGCAAGTCCGGGGCTGTAGCCTAAAGCAATCGACTCCAAGGAGAAATTTGTTGGAAGTATTTTGCTTTATTTCATTCATGCACGCATTCATTCTTCTATTCATGTATTTAGCAAACATAATGCAACACGAATTAACTGCCAGGCATTGTTTTACACAAGGACACACAAAGCCCGGCTCTCTCAGAGCTTATCTTCTCATGCAGGATAGACATTAAACAAATAAGCACACAAGTCATAAGCACATAAACTACTGGCAAGATAATTTCTGATGGTGCTAAGGGCCATGAAGGAAATAAAGCAGGGTGATCTAGTACAGAGTACATATACCTCTCTGTACCTCAGTGGACTCATCTGTAAAATGGAAATTAATAATAGAGGTCCACAGTTCCAAAATCCCCAACCTGAAAGCTTTGTCTTTCAGAGGAGGTGAATCTTGATCTGAACTGAACAAGCTAGTTCTTTTCTTGCTTGGGTGCTTGCGTGCTCGCTTGCTTGCTTTTCTTGATTTCCCTCTCTCCCTTCTCTCCTCACTTAGTGTGGAGAGTTCTTTGTTTCACTGCACAAATTTTTGTGTGTTTGATTATGGGATGCTGCCCTGGGCCTCAGTAAGGATATTATATAATATGTGGATACATATATCATATTACCTTCTAAGATCTGAAAAATTCTTAGTTCCAAAACACATCTAGCCCCAAAGGTTTTGGGTAAGGATTGAGGATCTGTAGTACCACTCACATGTGGTTATTAAGAGGATTAAATGAGTTAATATATTTAAACACTGCAAATGATGCTCAGAATATAGTAAGTGATACCTAAGTTAACAAATGCTACTGTCACGATCATTAGTATTACATGGGAGGGTATTGGATGAGTTGGCCAGAGAAGGTCTGTCCGAATGTGTGTTATTTGTGCAGACACCTAAGGGATGAGAATGACCTGGCTACGGGAAGAGGAGGAGAAAGATAATTTCAGGAAGAGGGAACAGCAAGTGCTAAGACTGGCTCAAATGCAGAACAGAAAACAGGCCAGATGTCTGGCATGTGGTCAGAGTAGGAGAAAGATGGTTCAAGGTCATGGAACTAGGCTTGAGTCAGAACATGCATGATATAAGCAATAATAAAGATTCAAAGTGTAATAGGGAGTCATTGCAGTTGGTGTGATTCATGTTTATAAAGACTATTCTCATGCCATTTGAAGAATGAATTGTAGAGGAGAAGGAGAATTGGGTGGACCAGTTAGGAGTCTCTTGCGGTAGTCCAGGTAAGACCTAATGGCTAATGGCAGGAAGAAGGTGCTAGTAGACAAGGGGAAAGGTGGACAGGTGCCAGACAAAGTTTAGAAATAAGGGAGAAAAAAAGACTTTCTGATTAATTTTTCCTTCTAGTTCATACTATGTCCATATGTAGAGGCTAAAAATTTCACAGTCATTGTCGCAGGTGTGTTAACGGGCAGGGTTTGCTGGACCCGCTCCTATAGGCTTGCCAGAGCAGTTCTGCACATCTCTCCCCACCTCCGCATTCGGTGACATCACAGTGGCAGCTCACGCTATGGGAACTGGCAGATGCTATAAATCAGGACTTCGCGAATCAGAGATGTGGGTTGGGGGAGGACAGCCGGTTGTTAAACATTTACTAACACACCGCTGTTATTTTTTCTATAATTGAACTGCCTTCATCTTAGAGCATCTACTTCCCCCCATCATAGAAATACTTAAACTAGGTATATTCTGGAAACTCGGTGTGGTGATTGCTGTCACTACGTGTTTTTACCTCTGCTAATTCAGGGATCCTCCCAGTTCTTCCCAGGAGCTCATCAAGGTTCGTGGGAGTGGGATCAGAAGAGGGCACCTGGTTCACAATTTGTCCTTTATTTATTTTGGCCCCTTTTGGAATACAGCACACCTCCCAGGTCCACAGTAACGCCCTTAGCAGCATTACTTATTACCTTCTGATACTGGGGTTCATGAACCCATCATGTCTTCTGACAAAAGCATAGCTGGAGATGGGGTCCAGGGTCTGGGATCCTATAATCAGGGACCATAAAAATAGCTCACTCTACTTCTCTCCTTTTTCCATCTTGGCTCAACCCCTCTTCCCTGAGTGATGAACATTTCTCTTAAATCTTTTTTTTTTTAATTAATTTATTTGACAGAGAGAGACACAGCGAGAGAGGGAACACAAGCAGGGGGAGTGGGAGAGGGAGAAACACGCTTCCCGCTGAGCAGGGAGCCCGATGCGGGGCCCGATCCCAGGACCCTGGGACCATGACCTGAGCCGAAGGCAGACGCCTAACCAACTGAGCCACCCCGGCGCCCCTTTTTCTCCTAAATCCTTGAGTAAAATTCATGCTCAAGGGAGATAGGCCATATTTATCTAAGGGCCTCCTGTACACCCTGGCCTAGTGCCATATCTTCCCAGGGATCTGAATGCTCTAGATTGGGAGGTAAAGCCTTAAAGGATGACTAGAATTCTGCTGGGTGGAAATGGCAGAAAAGAGTAGTCCAGGTGAAAGGATTTGCAAGTAAGGGAGCTACAAACTGGGCTTGGGTTAGTGACTAGAGAAACTGGTAGGGGCAGTGTATCAGGGAAGCCTGGACAAGTAGATAGGGGACAAAGTATGGAAGACTTTGGATGCCATGATAAAAAGTTAGGGCTCATTCTGTAAAAAAGAAGAAAAAAAATCTAAAATTTTAAAGACTTTAGAGTAATGTCATCCGATTAATGTTTGGGAAGTTTGATGGTTAGGGTGGATTCGAAGAGTGAGAGCCTGAGGACAAGGATGAGGTTTTACAGTGGACCAAGGGTGGGATCATCTCAGCTGAAATTGTGTCAGCTAAAATGGCGAAGCAAGGAGGATGTCAAGAAGGTCAATGAAGAATGTCAACTGGACTCAGTGAATGGTTTTGATGATGAGGAGAAGACAAGGTGGTGAAAGAGAAAAAAAAAAAAAAGACAGTGTTGCACTTCTAACCTCAACAAACTTTAGGCACATAAAGATGTATGAAGAAGCACTCGAGATCCTTCTGAAACATCTTGCATTAGAGGAAAAAAAAGCTGAGGGAAAATTTGCTTATTTATTTATTAGAGGAATTAAGGAAAGTAGGCATTTGGTTTATTAGATATCAACACAATTGGCTGATTCAGTCAATTGGGATGACAAAAACATTAATTGATTTAGAAGCCTGTTGTAGAGACACAGGCTAGATCATTCCATGGGTTAACACCAGTTAAACTGAAACCAGTGTTCTGGAGTAAAATATTGATAGAAATCCTGAAACTTGAGGGCAAGTCCCTGGTTAAACCACCCTCTAAGGCAGGGCCAGTTCAAGTTAATATGGTGACTAGCAAAGCTCTTCAGTACTCCCCATACCACCTTTTAAGGTCTTTCTCCCCAGGGTCCCATTGTCTCTCATGCTAAACCTGGTTGCCCAAGAACCACCATTATGGGTAGGTTTCCATATGTCCCAGTTTGCCTGAGAGAGTCTTGGTTTTCTGCCTATAGTCTTAGCATAAGTATTACTAGGTCCCCCTTCCTTTTCACTCCCATAAGTCCTGATCAATCAGGACTCACTGAGGCAATGCCCTGACTCTCTGCTCTCTCCTTTCCAAATTTACGTAATGTAAAGCCAATATGTAGGGGAAATGTTCATCCCCAAATCATCTTGGATTTCCAAAAACAATCCAAGAGGAAAACAAGCTCATAGAATGGCAGCACTAAAATGGGAGTTGAGTGTCCTGGGGCAAATCAGCTACTATTGCTGAGCTCGGTCTTCAACTATAAAATGGGGATAATGGATCTCTTAATTTTTCTACTTAGAATATTAAGAGGATCGGGGCGCCTGGGTGGCTCAGTTGTTCAAGTGACTTCGGCCTTCGGCTCAGGTCATGATCGTGGAGTCCCGGGATCGAGTCCCCACATCGAGTCCCACATCGGGCTCCCTGCTCAGCAGGGAGTCTCCTTCTCCCTCTGACTCTCCCCCCTCTCATGCTCTCTCTCTATCATTCTCCCTCTCAATAAATTTTTTAAAAATCTTTAAAAAAAAAGAATATTAAGAGTCTTGAATATTGTGAAAGCCTCTTGTAATATGTACCAGAGCAGGCTTATTAGCAAGCAAACAGTAACTGCACTAAAGTCTTTTTTTTTTTTTTTTTAAGATTTTATTTATTTGAGAGAGAGAGAGTGCACAAGCAGGGGGAGGGGCACAGGTAGAGGGAGAAGCAGGCTCTCCGCTGAAGACGGAGCCTGATGTGGAGCTCCATCCCAGGACCCTGGGATCACGACCTGAGCTGAAGGCTGACGCTCAACCGACTGAGCCGCCCGGGTGCCCTGCACTAAAGTCTTAATGTGTCATTCTTCCCAATATATTTTTGTTTTAATATTCCTTCATCCACAAATTTCAGACTTTGGCAGCTAGTTGATAGCTCCTTCATTGTACTATTTTAAATAACAGTGAATAGGAAAATGCTGCTTCTACCACCTTCAAAGCTATGGAATCGAAAAGCTAACATGCTAAAAGCTAAATGTGTAACTCGATTATTATGAACCTCCGTAGTAGGGCAAGTACAGTCATGGGGGGTGGGGAGATGCCATTTAGGCAATTGAGAATAAGACCTGGGTTGTTTATTTTTTTTTTTAAAGATTTTATTTATTTATTTGAGAGAGAGAGAATGAGAGACAGAGAGCATGAGAGGGAGGAGGGTCAGAGGGAGAAGCAGACTCCCTGCCGAACAGGGAGCCCGATGCGGGACTCGATCCTGGGACTCCAGGATCATGACCTGAGCTGAAGGCAGTTGCTTAACCAACTGAGCCACCCAGGCGCCCCTGGGTGGTTTACTTTAAACTGTAGCACAAGAGCGGCAGCAGATGGGAAATTTCAAATCTGATTCTTGGTATGTTCTAGAATGACTTTGAATGATGATGATTTGGTCTTTCTTATGCTTTCAGGTGTTTCCAATGTGGACATTGAAGAGACAGTTCCTTATCTTTTTAAACATAATCCTAATTTCCAAACTCCTTGGAGCTAGATGGTTTCCTAAAACTCTGCCCTGTGATGTCAGTCTGGATGCTCCAAAGGCCCATGTGATTGTGGACTGCACCGACAAGCATTTGACAGAAATCCCTGGAGGTATTCCCACCAATGCCACCAACCTCACCCTCACCATTAACCACATACCCAGCATCTCTCCAGCCTCCTTCCACCAGCTGGACTATTTGGTCGAAATCGATTTCAGATGCAACTGTGTACCTGTTCGACTAGGGCCCAAAGACCATCTGTGCACCAGAAGGCCACAGATTAAACCCAGAAGCTTTAGTAGACTCACTTATTTGAAATCCCTTTATCTGGATGGAAACCAGCTTCTAGAAATACCTGAGGGTCTTCCTCCCAACCTGCAGCTGCTGAGCCTTGAGGCCAACAGTATCTTTTCTATCATGAAAAATAACCTAACAGAACTGACCAATATAGAAAAGCTCTACTTGGGCCAAAACTGCTATTTTCGCAACCCTTGTAACATTTCGTTTTTCATCGAAAAAGATGCTTTCCTAAGTCTGAAAAATCTAAAATTGCTCTCCCTAAAAGATAACAATATCACATATGTCCCTACTACTTTGCCATCTACTTTAATAGAACTCTATCTTTATAACAACGCCATTGCAAAAATCCAAGAAGAGGACTTTAATAACCTCCATCAACTTCAACTTCTTGACCTAAGTGGAAATTGCCCTCGTTGTTACAATGTTCCATTTCCTTGTACGCCCTGTGAAAATAATTCTCCCCTACAGATCCACCCATCGGCTTTCGATGCACTGACAGAATTACAAGTGTTACGTCTGCACAGTAACTCTCTTCAGCATGTGCCCCAAAGATGGTTTAAAAACGTTAAAAAACTGAAGGAGCTAGATCTTTCCCAAAACTTCTTGGCCAGAGAAATTGGGGATGCCAAATTTTTGTATCTTCTTCACGACCTTGTCCAGTTGGATCTGTCTTTCAATTACGAACTTCAAGTCTATCGTGCAGCTCTGAATCTGTCAAATGCATTTTCTTCACTGAAAAATCTGAAAGTGTTGCGGATCAAAGGATACGTTTTTAAGGAGCTGAGCAGCCATAATCTATCCCCATTACAGAGCCTTTCCAATCTTGAAGTTCTTGATCTTGGCACTAACTTCATAAAAATTGCAGACCTCAGCCTATTTGAACAATTCAAAACATTGAAAGTCATAGATCTTTCAATGAATAAAATATCACCCTCAGGAGATTCAAGCGAAGTTGGCTTCTGCTCTAGCACCAGAACTTCTGTAGAAGGTCATGCACCTCAGGTCCTCGAAACATTACATTATTTCAGATACGACGAGTACGCAAGGAGTTGCAGGTTCAAAAACAAAGAGACTCCTTCTTTCTTGCCTTTTAATAAAGATTGTTACAGGTACGGGCAGACCTTGGACCTAAGTAGAAACAATATATTTTTTATCAGGTCCTCTGATTTTCGGCATCTTTCTTTCCTCAAATGCCTAAATTTGTCAGGAAATACCATTGGCCAAACTCTCAATGGCAGTGAATTCCAGCCTTTAGTGGACTTGAAATACTTGGACTTCTCGAACAACCGGCTTGATTTACTCTACTCAACAGCATTTGAGGAGCTACGCAACCTGGAAGTTCTAGATATTAGCAGTAACAGCCATTACTTTCAATCAGAAGGAATTACTCACATGTTAAACTTTACCAAGAACCTAAAAGTTCTGAAGAAACTGATGATGAACTACAATGACATCGCTACCTCCACCAGCAGGACCATGGAGAGCGAGTCTCTTAGAATTCTGGAATTCAGAGGAAATCATTTGGATGTTTTATGGAGAGATGGTGATAACAGATACTTAAAATTCTTCAAGAATCTGCTGAACCTAGAGGAATTAGACATCTCTGAAAATTCCCTGACTTTCTTGCCTTCTGAAGTTTTTGATGGCATGCCTCCGAATCTAAAGACTCTCTCCTTGGTCAAAAATGGGCTCACATCCTTCACCTGGGAAAGACTCCAGTATCTGAAGAGTCTAGAAACTTTAGACCTCAGCTACAACAAGCTGAAAACTGTCCCTGACAGATTATACAACTGTTCCAGAAGCCTCAAGAAACTGATTCTTAAGTATAATCAAATCAGGCATCTGACAAAGTATTTTCTACAAGATGCTTTCCAGTTGCGGTATCTGGACCTCAGCTCAAATAAAATCCAGATTATCCAAAAGACTAGCTTTCCAGAAAATGTCCTCAACAATCTGGAGATGTTACTTTTGCATCACAATCAGTTTCTGTGCACCTGTGATGCTGTGTGGTTTGTCTGGTGGGTTAACCATACAGAGGTGATCATTCCTTACTTGGCCACGGATGTGACTTGTGTGGGGCCAGGAGCCCACAAGGGCCAGAGTGTAGTCTCTCTGGATCTGTATACCTGTGAGTTAGATCTGACTAATCTGATTCTGTTCTCACTTTCCCTGTCGGTGGCTCTTTCTCTAATGGTGATTACAACAGCAAACCACCTCTACTTCTGGGATGTGTGGTATAGCTACCATTTCTGTAAGGCCAAAATAAAGGGGTATCGGCGTCTGACATCCCTGGATTCTTGCTATGATGCTTTTGTTGTGTATGACAGTAAAGATCCCGCGGTGACAGAGTGGGTTTTGGATGAGCTGGTGGCCAAGTTGGAAGACCCGAGAGAGAAACATTTTAATTTATGTCTTGAGGAAAGGGATTGGTTACCAGGGCAGCCAGTTTTGGAAAACCTTTCCCAGAGCATACAGCTTAGCAAAAAGACAGTGTTTGTGATGACAAACAAGTACGCAAAGACTGAGAACTTTAAGATAGCATTTTACTTGTCCCATCAGAGGCTCATGGATGAAAAATTGGACGTCATTATCTTGATATTCCTTGAGAAGCCCCTTCAGAAATCCAAGTTCCTCCAGCTCCGGAAAAGGCTCTGTAAGAGCTCTGTCCTTGAGTGGCCAACAAACCCACAGGCTCACCCGTACTTCTGGCAGTGTCTGAAAAATGCCCTGGCCACAGACAATCATGTGACCTATAGTCAGGTGTTCAAAGAGACGGTCTAGCCCTTCTTTGCAAAATGGGACTGCCTAACTTACCCAGGAGAAGGTTGGCTGCCTAGATTTTCCAATAAATGGCTCACTAGAAGGGTGTTTTCCAATTCTCTTAAGACCGGGATGGTCCGTATCAGAGAGGAGAGTCACAGTGACAAAGAAATTGGAACAATGGACTTTGTATAATGCACCGAGTCATCTTTTCTTATCTCTCTGTGACTCCATTTGCACTTGAGCCTCTCCTTTCTGTTCCTGGATAGATACTATTGGGAGAAGACCGGCAAGGAGAGGACACGAGGCTCTGATTCTCCCATAACTCTCTTGTGATTATGAAATATACACACAATCTCGAAATACTGAGAAGAATTGCACTTCTACCCATAACAAGTACTGGCGTGTCTAGAAATAGGGTAAGAGATGCTCAGGGTCTGCGTCTATGACATTACAATGTACCAGAGTTAGTGAAATGAAAACAGTCAACTCCTTAACCGATGGCTTCTGTATCACCCAGCGCCCCCTTCTGTGTAGACTGAGAGTTGGCTCCCGATGGGTCGTTGCCTAGGTGCCACTCTCTCTTCGCCGTTGAGCCTGTTGCAGGGTTCCGTGTGGAAATAGTGAAAAACATCTATACCACTGATGGACATAGTGCACTTACACACGGAAAAAATTAAAGTGATCTGCCTTTATACAAAGTGAGGCTCTTTCCCTTTGATGATAATTTACCTGCTTAAATATTGCTATGGACTGACTGTTCCCTCCCAAATTCAGATGCTGAAATCCTAACCCCCCAGTGTGATGGTTTCAGGAGGTGGGCCTTTGGGAAGTGATCAGGTCATGACGGTGGGGCCCTCAGGAATGGGGTCAGTGCCTTATAAGAAGACAGCAGAGACCTAGCTTGCTGTGTTCCCACCGTGCCTGTGTGAGGATACAAAGAGAGGTCAACAGCCCGCAGCTCGGAAGAGGGCCCTCCCCAGAACCAGACAGCGCTGGTACTCTGAGCCAGGATTTCTGTCCTTCAGAACTGTGAGAAATAAGTGTGTGTTGTTCACGTCACCCGGTTTATGATGTTTCCTTATGCAGCAGCCTGAGCGGACTCAAACAAATATTTTTATCTGCGTTGCAAAGTTCTGTGTCCAAAGTAACATTGTCTCATGCAATGGTTCTTTCAGACTGCTTTGCTAACTACTATGGTGTATCTGTAATTATCTGCCAATTTGATCTGTCAACATTAGATGGTTTTGATAGTAAACTCTGCAGGAGGACCCCAGGAACATTTATTTATTTACAGTTATCGGCCAGGGATGACAATGATATGGACTCCTTTACATTGCAGGGAGGAGGAAGGGAGAGGAGAAACCGAGGTTTATAGACCTCAACGCTCAGAAGGCTTCAGTCTTGAACGCCAACTTTCCTACTCAAAGGCAGCAACAGAAAGGACCAAGACATACTGAAGACGCACCTACTTCCAACTGGGTCTAAAGTCACAGGAGTTCAACATTTGAAATCCAGTCGCTTGGCTTTATTTCATGAGACTGATTATCTACAGAGAGAGGCGTCCGTGCCCTTTGGAAAACAGTGTGCGTGGGTTCAAATCTTAGAGCATTCGTTGGGAGATAACTATGTATGTATGAAATGCCAAAGGTTTGACTTTAAGTATAGTTGTAAATACACAGTATATGCATTCTTTCCAAAGGACTTGTGATCAGTAAGGATTACAAATTCCCAAATCAGTCTCTCGAATGAATAAAGACATAAGCTGCTAGAACCAACTATTTGACAACGTCTGTAAAGCTTTATTGTACTTAATAGATGCCTTTCTTCTTCTTCAGTGAAAACAAAGATGCCATAAAACTTGGCTCTTGGCCATCATAAAGCTTCTTCGATTAAAACACATCAACACATAAGGTTGAATCGCTTTTGGTGATTTATACACCATAAAGCACTTGAAGACAGCTTAAACATCTTGTGAAATGGATTAAGAGGAAGGGAAACTGAAAATAATGCATCTCAGAAACCACAG
Source organism: Mirounga angustirostris (assembly GCF_029215605.1). Lineage (NCBI taxonomy): Eukaryota > Metazoa > Chordata > Mammalia > Carnivora > Phocidae > Mirounga > Mirounga angustirostris. Next base: position 9,532,366 of record NW_026991719.1, read on the forward strand.
CATATTTTGACAATGAGGTTATGTACAGGCTTTGTTGTAGGAAACAACCAAAAGCACATCGACAGATGGTTTTCATCTTAAATTCTTTGTAATCTTGGGTAGTCACTCTTTGAACCTTCAGAGGGCCCTCTGTGGACTTCTCTACGACTAGAGCTACTAACTCAGGCTACCAGGAGCGCATGACTGCCAGGTCCTCTCCAAAGCCCTGAATGTCTTGCTGCTCGGCTGACCCGCCTCTGGTGGGCTCTACCCCGGAAGGGACTCTCGACTGTCCACATGAATCCCACTCCACTGTCAAGGCTTGGCCCCCAGCTCCTTTGCCCCCTGGACTTGCGAGGTGGTGTCCTTCTTCCTCAGACGCATCCTGTGCCTCAGCAAGACTTGGGATCCAAGTCTTTGTGGGATCCAAGCCAGGTGGGGTGGGGGGACATTCGGCAGGGCAAGTGTTATAGCTGAGAAAAGGCAAAGCAGGCGTCTGCCGTCTCTAGAGGAGAGAGGGGATGAGCGTGATCATAGCCCTGTTCCTGCGTCAGGGTCTCCTGGCCCCATCCTCACATCGAGTGTGATCATAGCCCTGTTCCTGCGTCAGGGTCTCCTGGCCCCATCCTCACATCTGTTTCCAGCTCTGGACACTCCTAGAGCTAGATGGTCTCTTAAATGTAAACAGAAAGTATAGAGCACGTTGGGGAGGGGGGGGGCGGGGGATGGTGACCTGAGAACCTGGGCATGTCGGTCCCCAGGCTCCCAGGAAACTAAAAGCGTAACAAGGACACACGCCCTTCCTTGTGGGGAGGCTGCCCCCTCCCCCCAAACATGCTTTTTATGTACTTCCATCTTCTCCTCCTAACCAGGATGAATGGCAGAAACAGGTCGTACATCTGGCTGAATTTTAAAATGGGGGTGGGGATAAGGTTCGATTTGTCCGCCGCCTCTTCCGCACCTGCTAAAGTGAGCAGATGGACGAGACAGGCCGTGGGGGCACATCCCTCCTTGGAGCTTTGGGTGCCCGTATTCAGGAGCAGTTGGCATGGGACACACCGCCAGTCACCTCTGCTGAAGATTGAGCCCTTGACCCTAGGAACGCTGGGGACCACTTGTAGCTTCTGAGGCGCAAACAGCAGTGTGGGAGGGGAAGTCAAAAAGGGCTGTGCTTTGGGGAGCCCCAGGACCGAAAATTAACTCCTTTCACTGAGTTAATGTGATGCAGGAGAGCAGGAGACCAAGCCACCACCCACCCACCCAACAAAGTGAAAGGGAAGGGTAGAAGAGAAAGAGTCCCCAGGTCACGACGCGCTCGTGCAGACAGCAGGGCGGGCTCACGCTGTTTTAGCGTTTTCCTTCTTTTGCCTCCCCTGCCTCTCAGTTTCCTCTTTGGCTTTATGCGCCCACAGCGAGCCTCGGATAATGCACACGAGTGAAGAGAAAGAGCAGTGGCTGCAGGTGGGATCCTTCTGTCTGGAAGCGGTGGTTTGGTGTGTAGTGTTGGGTAAAACTGGATCTCCTTGCCACGCACCCAGAGCAAATCGCCACCTGCCTCGGTGAGCGCGACCTTGTACAGTCGGCTCCGTGAGACCTTCCCCAGGGGACGCTGGCCGGACTCTCTGCCCCATTCAAATTCATTTTCTCCTTATCTCAAATCTTAACCATTGAGGTAAGAAACCGGAGAAGATCTGGGCCTCTGCCTTTAAGATTACCTTCATCTTGGATGCTAGTCACTTTCTAACAGGGTTGCCATAGGCTTCAGTGGTTGTATTTCTCCACATTTATATGGATCCCTTCTCCCTCTTGGAGATTTACGTTAACTGTTTTGGAAGAGCCCCGACTCACATTGGCTGAGGAGGCCTGAGTTCCGGTGTCTCACGAGGAGCATGGTCCAGCAACAGGCTGGTAGGATCTGGAAGGAGAGAGGAAGTCCTGGTGGCCGTGTGGCAGTTTCCTGACCGCCCTAGAGCCCCCCAGTGGGGCAAGGTGAGGTGGGCAGACCGCCCAGCCAGCTAGGAAGCCCCATCTGTCTTGTATGATACACGTGACTGCTTCCCTTCTCACGGGCTGACGCAACGCACTGGGCCGTAGATTCTAGGCGCTTCCATCATGGCGAATTGCATGAGTCGACATCTTGAGCAGAAGTGTAGTAACACCTCCATGAACCTGTAACTGAGTCTCATTGTCTAGGGGTCACACTGCTAAGCAGAGTACTCTATTTTGGAAATTAGAACTAGTTCCCTGACCTGTAGCACCCCCGGGACAGGGGTTAATTCCCCCCCCCCCCCAGGGCCAGGTCCATATGGGAGCCCGCCAAGCAGGCCTCCGTCACCTTAAATACAAGGGTTCCCAGCGCCCACCTCTCTGTCCTAGGCCTGCATTTCCCACGATTCAGTTGCCTTTCGCGTGAACCACGGGAACTGAAATACCCGGTTAATTTATAACCTGCCAGTTATTGTTTTAACACACGACTCTTCTCCATTAACACATCATGATGGATTAATCTGTGAGATAATCAACTCCCCAGAGCTGGCCACCTCAGTTGACAGAACACAGGAAATGTGTTCTGAGTGGAGAGAATGAATCTGAAACAGTCTCGAGTTTGGCTCCCATTCCCAAGGGCAAGGCCCCCAAAAGGAATGACAGGGCAAGGGGAGAGTGAAGAGGATCTTAGGAAGAACAGTATAAAATGAAGTTACTGGTACCTGGACAGTGTTATGAAATGGGGTGTGGAGGAGGGAAGGAATTCACATTTCTTAAGCAGTGAATGCAAATTAATGCTTCATTTACTCCATTAAATCTTCACGTTGCCTCTCTGAGGCTAGTATTAGGAGCTCCATCTTAAAGATGATGGGTTAACGCAGAGATGTAGGTGAGATCAGAGGCGTTAAGCCAGCTACCCAAGGTCACCGAGGACGGACATTGTCCCACCCCAAACGGACCCAGCTCTGTCCCACCAGTCCAATTGGTTTTCCAGTTTTACTGGGGACCAGAATCACCTACGGCGCTTGGAAACCATGTGGATTCCAGGCCTCCACACCAGAGAGCCTGATCCCTGGGGCCCAGGAATCTACATTTCTAAAACGAGCCCAGGTGCCTCTGGCGCAGCTGGTCCGCAGAGCCCAGTTTGGGAAGGACCGCAGCTTCCTCTGGGACACCCGGGACGGTTAATAGAGGGGTCACTTCAGCAAGGAAAGCCCGCGTTCCCCCAGGCATGCTCAGTATCTCTTTCTCCTTCTGTGTCTAACCCTCAGAGCTCTTACCCGGCTGCTAGGGTCCCCCTAGGCACTTGTTTTGGAGGGATATAATTTACATAGGATTGTTCGAGGCTAAAATGTGTTCAAGGCTAAAATGTGAAGACAATTTGGACAAGAACACGGGACAGATTTAGGTAGAGACGGGTAAGTGGCCAACTGGATTCACAGTCCCTTAAGTCCTGACAGATAGAGCTGCTTATATTCACAATTTAAAGGGCGCCTTTGCTATAATTTTCCTACTATCTGACGGAATTCGTGGTTTTATGTATACGGTGCAGAGCGCCACCTAGCGGAACCTCATGGCTGTTGCTGTTCATTTCCTGCCACCCCCAGCTGGGTCTCCAAAGTGAGGTGTAGGAAGAAAATATAAAAATAGATATCATCTTTTCAAAAGTGTGTTTGTGGCTATTTCATCATATACCCATTGCGTTAATACAGAAATATGTAAGGATGTATGTTAAATGTTGTTTACTGATGAGAGGACAATATAAAACAATGTTGAAGACCATAGATTATCGAATCTTGGTTTTGAGCATTTATTTCCCTTGCTTTGGCTTGGTGTCTCAAGTTGGGGGGTCATGCATTTCCCTTTGCAAGTGCAGGTGTAGATGAAAAACCTGAGCAGCCCTCTTTCCCTATGACACATTTCTGTTTTTCATAGACAGTGGCCCCCAATGTTACACTTTGGTTTAAGCAAAAATGGAATCCCTCTTATTTTTGTCTCTGGCTCTCCGACTCTCAACCTCTTTTGCTGAGCACCCCCCACTCATATTTCTGAATAATCTAACCACTAACCATTCTCTCCTGCCACCACTCTCACCCCACCGGTCCATAAATAGCATCTTTGAAGGCTGCTGAGACTTGATAGTTCGAGAGTTAGTGGTCTTTTTCATCCTAATGACCTGTGAGTTCAGGAGCACTGTCCCTGGGTGGGCATGATGCTTGGGTGCTCCATGCCCACTTCCCACAAAGTTAACCAAGTCAAAGATGATGGAATGCTCACATGCATATATATATATATACACATATGTATATGGCATATATATATTCATTCATATATATGTGTGGTTTTGTGTGTATATACATACATATATATGCATGGGTGTATATATTTGTGTTTATGTGTATGTATGTGTGTTATTAGAATTGCTAAGTCTAACTTCTACATGGGTTAGTTGTAAAACTAAGTGATATAATCCAAGAAAAGTACTCAGCATGGGGTGTGATATCTACCAAGTGTTCCATAAATATTAGCTTATATTACTATTTTTAGTTTATTACTTTAGATATATGGTCGATTTTATATTCTTGAGCGGTGAATAGTTTTAATCTTTTTTTTAAGCACACAGATTCTGAGAATTTTCTTCTACTAACCATTTCTGCTGTGTATAAAGTTTATGCTCAACATTTCATGTACTATATTCATATACTGTTTTAAAATTTTTTCATGTAAGGAATGACACTCAATTTGTTAGGTCTTCCCTTCATTACCTATTCTCAATCACTGTTTGGTCTACTCTTGTTTTCTTTGGCTGTAAATCTATCAAACTTTCCAGAAATGTCTCAGATACCCAGAGCTCATTTCTGTAGGCTTTTTTTAAATATAATTTTTCATTTTCCCTAATCTTCTATCTAACCATGAGAATGCTGACCACTTCCTGCTTAAAATTTATTTGAGGAAAGTCCCTTTTTGTTGGTCCAAGTTCCTATATTTCCCCAGTTCTGCTTTTTCCTATGATCTTACAAGAAGAAAAATAAGAAAATCCAAACATATGAAACCCTGTGATGGTTCTTTTTTTTCTATTTTAAAGATTTTATTTATTTATTTGAAAGAGCAGGAGCAGAGGGAGGGGCGGAGGCAGAGGGCAGAGAGAGAGGGAGAAGCAGACTCCCCGCGGAGCAGGGAGCCCGATGCGGGGCTCGATCCCAGGACCCTGGGATCATGACCTGAGCCGAAGGCAGACGCTTAACGACTGAGCCACCCAAGCGCCCGATGGTCCTTTATCTGTAAGAATCAAAATTGAATTCTGATACTTGCCCTAACTCTGGGTATAATTGGTCTTCACTGTCACATGGGAGTTTACATTTTTCCTGATATAGCCTGTTTTCGTGAAACTTTATTCAAAAAGCCTCCTTGAGAGAGACCATATCAAGGTTTATATCCAAAAATATAAAGTGCTTTCTTCTGAGACGGTGATGTGCAGGGTTTAATCTCTCCATAAGAGGGGCTGGTCGCCAAGTCGAACCACGCCCAGCCTTGCTGAAGCTCACTTGGTCGTTTCGAATTCCACTCAGAAAGTCTGCAGGTTTCAGAATTGCTGGTGTCTGAGGGACCAGGTCACTTACATCTCTCGGCAGCTGAGCAAGACACACTGGCGCCAGGTGGGGCTCAGATCCAGCACTGGCCCAATTTGATGCCCAGAGCTTGGACTTGTCATCTTGTGACTCTCCAATACCCCGACTCAGCTGAGGTGACCCACCCAGGCATAGGTCGAGAAACAGAAATGCAAACCTTCAAGCCAGAGTGAGGACTTCCTGCCATACAGAGCTAATTTAGGGCAGTGGAAGCAAAGACAGGGTACACTCTGCTTATGGGCAGACGGTCCCAAGAGAAGAAGAGCCGGGAGACAGGAGCAAGCAGGAGCAGAGACCATTTCCCCACTGTGGCCAACATGGCAAGTCACTCTCTGCCGTGAGAAGCACAGGAAGGGGTGAAGGGCAAAAAGGACATGTCTCCGTCCTTCACTGTGATTTTGATTTGCATTTCTCTGGTGATTAGTGATGTTGAGCACCTTTCCATATATATATATTGGCTGGTCGTGTATCTTCTTTGGAAACATGTCTATTCAGTTCCTTTGCCCATTTTTTGAAATTGGGTTTTTTGTTTTGTTGTGTTGTGGGTTTTTTGCTTGTTTTTTGTTTTGTTTTGGTTTGGTTTGGTTTTTGTTTTTGCTGTTGAGCTGCACGAGTTCCTTTGTATTTTAAATATTGACCCCTAACCAGATTTGTGGTTTGCAAATGTCTTCTCCCATTCTGTAGGCTGCCTTTTTCATTTTGTTGATGGTTTCCTTTGCTGGGCAGAAGCTTTTTCGTTTGATGTGCTCCTACTTGTTGATTTCTGGTTTTGTTGCCTGTGATTTTGGCTAAAAAAAAAAAAATCATTGCCAAGACCAATGTCAAAGAGCCTTCCCCCTATGTTTCCTTTAAGGAGTTTTACGGTTTCGGTTCCTACGTTTAAGCCTTTAGTCCACGCAAACACACAGGTGGGAGATGACTCTGTCCCATGAATCACGAGGGTTGTAACCGCAGAGATTCTCAGGCTGGGGATAATACCAGGGTATCTCACCAGGGAGGACATATTTATTGTGAGACAGCCACAGAGATTTGGATATCGGCTCGCCCACCTGTCCTAGTAGGTTCTTAACCTTGGTTGCCCCTTAAAATTACCTAGGGAGCTTTAAAAATCCCCATGCCTGGGCCCCACGTACGCAGACTTTGGTTGAACTGGTCTGGGGGATAGCCAGGGCTTTGGGATGTGAAAGCTCACAGGTGAGTCCAGGATGCAGGCACAGTTGAGAACGGTGGCTTCAGGATAACTGCTCTATGACAACCTCTTCTCAGACTTGAGCACGCAGCGGAGTCACCCGAGGGGCTGATTAAAACTCACTGCAGGTGGATCCCACGTCAGTTTCTGATTCAGTAGGTCTGGAGTTGAGCCCGAGAATTTGCATCTCTAACAAGCCGGGCCCCCGGGATGCCAACGCTGCTGGGTCGGGAACCACACTTTGAAAACCCATGCTCTCCTGAGTGGTCCCCAAACTTCACTGGCTTCGGTGGCCCGGCCCTGGAGCTCCTGGGTCCATACGTTTGAGTCCTGATTGCTGCATTTTATTTTATTTTATTTTTTTTAAAAGATTTTATTTATTTATTTGAGAGAGAGAATGAGAGACAGAGAGCATGAGAGGGAGGAGGGTCAGAGGGAGAAGCAGACTCCCTGCCGAGCAGGGAGCCCGATGCGGGACTCGATCCCGGGACTCCAGGATCATGACCTGAGCCGAAGGCAGTCGCTTAACCAACTGAGCCACCCAGGCGCCCGATGGCTGCATTTTAAATAAGAGCCGGATGATCCCCTACCAAGTGATCTAAAGACCCGTCTTTACAGAGCTGTCCCCTGGGCACAGTTTATATGTACCACTTTAGGTGCTGAGATGACACTGGTAGACAGTAACTGAGAATGTCACCTTTTCTTTCCCTTTGCCCCTCTTCCTTTGTTTCCATCCAAGCTGACCTTCGGCTCTGTGCACGTTGCCTTGGGGGACATGTGCGGGCTAAGTTATTTGGATTTTGTCTTCTAGAGGCCTACTGGTCTTAGGGGATCATAGGGGGTGTTGGGGAGGTAAGGCGATGCGAGGACATCTGGGTCTCCAGGAAGGGCAAGGGGAGAAAGCTGCTTCTCCACCCGTTTTGAAGAGGGAAGGGAAGAGGCGGGCCAGGGAGGCCCGTTGTTCATTCTGAGAAAAGAGGGAATGTGCCAACTTCATGTGCATAATGATTATGAAATGGATGGTGCATGCACACGCGCGCGCGCACACCTCTCTGAAACTATTACATCACACCCGGGAACTGCGCGCAAGCCCTGGGAGGCATGGCTCCTCCAGGCCTCCCCAAGGCTGACTTAGGCTTCGGGAGAGTCCGGTAGGGTGAAGCTCAGAGATGGAAGAGAAACTGAGTCCTAGAAAATCAGTGTTTCTTTCTGCACATCGCAGGGGGTAGACATTCACACCACATACACTAGCCACACGTTCAACTACGTGAGTGTTTTCCACCTGCCTAAATCGGATTTTGTTTTCTCAAAATCAAACTCAGTAAGTGGACTTAGAATATGCATTGGGAAGTCTGAGCTTGATTTCCTATCACTTAAAATTTATAAAATTAAGCCTTCTCTAGCTCATCGCTTAGTTAGAATTCTCTACCTATTCCCAAACGGGGGAGCAAAAGTTTCTTGTTTTGCAGTGTTTGCATTTCTTAAATCTCAAATCCTTTTGAGACCCATAGGCCAAATCGTGAATATCAATTCTTTTTATTTAGAAACTTGCGCTGCCTTCACTGAAACTGCCCCCAAACTAGGAATAAAGCCTTTATACACGTGCAGATTTGTATTAACTTTTACAGTGATTTAAATTTTCATACTCCTGTATACTTTATCACACACAAATGACTGGGCCTGCTAGTCAGGAAATCCGAAATATTGGGCTGGGAGCGCCACCTGGTGGCAGGATGGTTATTAACACCTTTGCCCTTGGCTGGATCTTCCAGAAGTAATTTCTGACCTTGAAGGCCTTTCTGCAATCCCCTGGGGTGCAGATGCAGAAAGGAAGAAGCAAAAATGGTTTTCTCCAACTCTAAGAACACCCCTGTAAGAGAGTTGGAGACTGGAAAAAGCGAATTCGAAGGGAAGAGAAAAGAAAACATGTTGGGGGTGGGGGGAGGGGAAGAGGTACTTGAGATGGTGAGGAATCAGGGGAAGACTTTATGGAGTCTTCCTCTCCACTGGAGCCCTGGGCCTCCAACCTAACAGACTGTTCTCCAGTTTTCAGAGTGCCCTCCTATTTGAATTAATTGGCTGTTCCCCAAATCTTCCCGCATGGTTTCAGGCTCTGGTATTGACCCCCTCCCCCCCAGCAGACGCTCTCACCCCCAAGTATCCAACGTGACCGCCTACATCCCAAAGACACCGGAGGCTCCCCGACATGCACTTTGTCCAATGCCCTCCGCTCCACACCAGAATGTTTGGTGTCACGGTCTTCCGCACCTTCGCACAAAAATGAGATTCTCCCCCCAAAGAGCCCGTCCACCAAGATGCCTATCTTATTCCTCAAGGAGAGGTGGGCCTCCCATAGGGGTTCCTTCCCCTTGGAAAGTGAAAACCCCGCCCAGCCTGCTCTGGGCTCGATGACTTTTGCCGACTTGGAAAACCTGTTCCATCAGGTATAGCCCGTGTGTTGTACAAACACGCTTTTCCGTTCTGCAGGCGTTTCGTCTTCCCGGAACATGGTTCTGTTACTTTCCTTACAAAGATGTTTGTTGTGGCATTGTTTGTAATTAAAAAAAAAAAATTAGGCAAAATCCAAATGTCAATCATTGGGAGATTCGTTAAGTAAAATGTTACATCCGTACACTGTGCACGGCAGAGCCATTAAAAATGATAATAAGACAGAACTACAAATTCAAAACAAGGCTAGGTGGAAAAAATGGTACAGAGTAGTACTCGTCGTCTGATCCCAGTTTTGCAAAAGAATTGCTTGTAACGCGGGGCGCCTGGGTGGCTCAGTCGTTAAGCGTCTGCCTTCGGCTCAGGTCATGATCCCAGGGTCCTGGGATCGAGCCCCGCATCGAGCTCCCTGCTCGGCGGGAAGCCTGCTTCTCCCTCTCCCACTCCCCCTGCTTGTGTTCCCTCTCTCACTGTGTCTCTCTCTGTCCTATAAATAAATAAATAAAATCTTTAAAAAAAAAAAAAAGCAAAAGGAATTGCTTGTAATGCCAGGTCATATACGCAGAGGGAGTATCTTCAAGATCATACACCAAATTGTTACTACTGGTTTTCTTTGACGGGTGGAATTTGGAGGGCTTTCAGCTTCTATGTTGTACATTCCTGAATCTGAATGTTTAGAACTCTGTGGTAATATTATAATCAGGAAAGATTTATATATATATAAATGTGTGTGTATATATATATAAATATGTATATATATGTGTGTATATATATATGACTTCCCTTAATTTTACTGATCTAATCCTCTGTGTCTCCCTTCCATTTTTCCCCAACATTTATCAACTGATACGGGCACTGGGGCCGTGCTGGCTGAATAAAACAGCTCTTGGACTCAAAAGGTTTGCAGTCTGGCAGAGTGGAAAATGGACCCGGACACATCGAGTGTAGGGCAGGATGTGACAAGTGCCGCAGAGCTGTCGGTTCATGTGGGCAAATTACTGAACCTTTGCAAGCCAGCTTCCTCCTCTGAAAGTGGAAACCGTAACCCCCACCAAAGCTGAATGTGGACCGTAGATGGGGAGAGCCTTGGAGGGGTGCCCGGGAAGCCAGGAGGGGTGTGGAGGACGCCTACCTGCTCTGCGGGCCGGCAGAGTGGGGGGCCGAGAGCGCACCGGCCCACCGAAGGCAAGCTCCCGTGACTCTCCCAAGTGGGGCGCAGGGGGGCAGGTGAAGAAGGCTGCAGAGTCAGGACCGGGCGAGGGCGGTCGCGTGAACTCAGGAGCAGGGCTGAGGTCTGAGCATACGGAGAGGGAGAGTTGGCAAGAGCTGGGCTCTGGATTGCAGAGAAGCTCACATCGCCGCCCTCTGGGGCCCTGCTGATGATGGGCGCTCCGGCCGAGATGCTGGCAGCCCGTGCCCTCCTTCGGGAAGCTTCCGCGATGTGCCGGGCTCGCTGCTCCGTGGGCCCGGTGATCGGGTCTGATTGCCTCGCCTGCTGCTGTGAAACCCCTTCTAAACTGGCTTTTGAGTCTTCTGCTCTCAAAACGACTTTGTCGAATGTCGCGGGTCAGCTTCTGTTTGCCAAATTAGGTGACTTTTTATAGGTCCCCGGGACCCTTTCTGTTGGTGGAATATCCGGTAGTGGTCAAGGGCACAGTTCTGGAGCCGGAGTAACCTGACTTTTTTAACCTCTTTGTGCTTTAGTTCCCTCCTATAAAAACTGAGCACAACCACAGCCCCTCCATCAGGGGTTCCTGGGAGAGGTGAGCAAGTTCGGAAGGGCCAATCTACTGAGGCTCAGCTACGGCTTGGGGAGCCCTTCCTTTCTTCTCCGACTCTCCCTCCCTTTATTCCAGAAACCTCGACTGAGCTTGCCACTATGCTACAGCCCCTGGGCTGGGCGCATGAGGATACAGTGATGAAGTCCCTGCCCTCAGGGACACTCACTAATCAGTGAACGTATGCTAAGACTTTGGAAAAAGGGCAACAAGGATGGCTTGGCCCTTTGGGAGTGCAGAGCATGAGGCCCCGCCGGCTGGGGTGGGGGGTGCAGTTTAGACGAGGCCACTCGGAGTTGATGGAGTCCAAACTGAGTCTTGGAGGAGTCCCAGAAGGGAGCCAAGTTTGGGTGGAGGGGTGACATGGGGGCACTGTGCGTGGCACTTGGGAGGGGAGACGGAGGACTGGGTCGGAAGGGGGCTTGCCCTTGGGGAGTTGGAACGGTCTTGTGTATCCACCCAGCCCTCTGTTTTGGATCTGTGGATCTGCCCTCTGCTTCCCACCCCCCCGCAGTACTCGTTGTGCGGAGGTAACATTGTACTTACTGATGCTCCTATTGATTAACATTTGGGTTTGTCCTAATTTTTTTTTTTTCTAAATTACAAAGTCACATCAAGTATCTTTGGAGGGGAAACAACACATCACGAATGTCCACACCTTCTGCCTGTGCTTTTCTTTGGAAAAAGCTGTTTGTCTTCTTGTATTGTTTTAAGTGGGAACATTCACCTTTGATTTTATATATCTTTACACCCATTTGCATATACAGAGAATCTTAACCTAGCTCAGTTTATATAGTCATTTTTCTTTTTAGTGTTTAAACAAATCTCTTATTTTAGGCTGGTTGTAGATTTACAAAACAGTTGCAAAGAGAACACAGAGAGTCCCTTAGAGCCGGCACCCAGTTTCCCCTGTTGTTAGCATCTTCTATTACTATGCTACATTTGTTGATACGTTATTATTAGTTAAACCCCATACTTTCTTTGGGTTTCATGAGTTTTCCCCTAACGCTCAGAATACCTTATTCCATGTAGTCAGCACATCTCCTTAGGCTCCTATGAGCTGTGACAGTCACTCAGATTTTCCTTGTTTTTGATGACCTTGACAGTTTTGAAGATTACTGGTCAGGGATTTTGTAGAGTACCCCACAATTTGGGTTTTTCCGATGTTTTCCTCATGATGAGACCGGGGTTATGGGTTTTGAGGAGGAAGAGCCACAGAGGTGAAGTGCCGTTCTTGACACATCATACCAGGGATAACTGTTAGCAACAAAATTCTTTTTCCCTTTGTCCATCAGTATCTATTAAGCTAAATATGGGTTCCCACTGACGTCTCCAACCAACCCATTGCCGCATGGTTCTTTCTGTCCTGCTCCCCCCACCCCTCCCCCCCGCCCCCGGCCATAAGCTCTATTTTTGACCGAGCCCCTTTATATCTTAACTTTCTAAAAAAACCCCTCACCCCCTCGCCACCCCCCTCTTTAGTCATGGATAAGGATGGCTAAGGCTTAAAGCTTTACAAGCTATAAACACCTTTCCATGTGACTGCAGGCTCAATGGAACAATCACACAGGATGGTCTCGCTTCATCACCCAACTCCTTCAACTGTGGCCCCTCCTTCGCTCTGTCCCCACCACCTGACCTTGAAAGCCTCCCCCTGTGTCAGCCAGCTTTCACTCCCCTCTCGGAAGCCTTTCCCTCCACGATGCTGTGGGGTTTAGAGCAAACCAGGGCACAGCCGTGTCAGGCCTCCTTTGCCTCCGTGCTCCCCACCGCTCTCAGGTAGTGAGGAAAGTTCCAGACACTGCTTCCCCTGCTCCTCATTCCCAAAACTTATCTGCGGCTTCTGAGTTTCCTCTTGAACTTAGCACAGGCCAGGCCCTTGTCTGAGACCCAGCTGGCATGTCTCTCTCTCTCTGTCAGGCTCCTCTCTGACCATCCCCTCCTCTTCCGGCTGGATAAATTAAACCTTGTCCAGGGAAAGGAAATGCCGTTTTATGTGTGGTTTCATATATTTCAAACATCTAGAACTCAACTGCAACTTTTGCAACTGCTCTTTGCTCGGGTCCTGTGGCGCCGACCCTTCCCTGAAGCAGTGACCGCCTCAGAGCCCCCTTCCCACCGGAGGGAGGTCGGGGGGTGGGGGGAGGACTCTCACTGGGAAATGTCTTATGAGGCCTTTCTGTCTCCCTAATCCCTTCTGGCCTGGGAACCCCTGTCAACACCTGAATTGGCTTTGGCGGACCGGGAACAGCCAGAAGGGACGTCAGGACACACGCAGTGCGTCACCGGAGAGAGAAATTGTATGATGATGATGAGCTGTTAGCAGAAGAGGTAGGGAGTAAGAACACAGAGTTGGTGGGAGCCAGAAAACTCACCCTCATCCTCTTCTCAAAACGTGGATGGGAGGCTTGATCCTGTCTGGCTTTTCACTTAGGGCATTCGTGAAGGGAGAAGTTGAAAGCACACAGAGCAGAAGTGGGGTGGTGGGTTCCCATGCTCCCTTCTACCGCTGCTGCCCTCCTGACCTTTGCTTTCAGTTCCCACAGCCCTGAAGTAAGGTGGCCCTTCCAGCTCTCAAGGGCGATGGCTTTTTGTGGTGTTTTGGCCCATTATTTGAGACACTGGCTTCAGGAAACACAGGAATGCGTTGCAATGGATGGAAAGACCCAGATTTTCAGATAACTGGTCTGCAACCTGGGACTGCCTCAAGAAGGGAATTTGTGGAGGATTGCAAGACCTTGCCTTGGCCCTGCTTGTGCGGTCAGACGTGCTGTTGAAAGGAGACAGTTCTATTTATGATGCTGAAATAGGCTTCAATTTGGTTTAGCTGAGCCACCATGTACAGTTGCGCAGGTTGTCCACTGCTCAAGAGTAGTTGGCCATATGACCAAGTGAGGCAGTAATCCAGCCCTCCCTCTTCATACCTCTGTGCCCTGATCTGGGGCTATATAGGCCATAGGAAGAGTGCCTTTAGCTAACTTTTTCATCCAGAGTGCTGCCATTTTCTGATGGGTATTGAGGTATTGTATAGACTAGCACTTTAAGCTTTTGTTTGAAATGAGAAATAATAGTACAAATGGAGAAGAACTGGTTGGGAAGGAGCATAATGGAGCAGGTGTAAGTCTGAGTGCTAACAGAGTGCTCTGGAGGTGGGTTAAGGGACTCGGGAGTGAGGGAGGGAGGGGGAGTAGGGGAAAAGCTATGGAATTGTGGGAACAGGTGCGGGAGGGCCATGAGATGGACAGTAGCCGCTACGTGCGGCCCACGTCACCGGTGTGTGCGCTGACCAGGGAGGGGCCGCGGGCCTGGAGGCGCCCTGAGAAGCTGCAGTGGGGCTCCCAGACGTTGGCCCATGGCAGCCGTGCCCTCAGGAGCTCTGCACCTCAATTTCAAGCCAGGATGGACTCACATCAGATCGGCCTTTGTGTAGAGGAATCCTCTTGTGCACGTCTTCATCCAAATCCATTGCTTTTAAAGGGTTCTTTTCCATGACTCCTCCCACTGTAGCCTTTTCTATGTTCCATGCTGATTTTTTTCGGACACACAACTGATGGCAGGTACCTGGTGCTGTCCTAGGTCTTGAGCCTTCTCCAGGGCTCCACGGGATTTCCCTGTGTGGCACTTCGCTGTGGCCTGGATGTGCAGAAGCCATCCGCTGCCCTGGGACTGCTCAGGTGCCCACTGACGCCAGAGGGAGAGGGGCGCGGGCAGCACCCCGACCGTGGCTCCCTTGGCCCGCTGTGGGCAACAGCCCAGGGGAGCGAGAAGCCCAGGACGAAGGAGTAGCGATGACACTGGCTGTGCCAGGTACTGTCCTAAGGGTTCCACGAGCCTGGCTTAATCCTCAAAGCCACCATAGGAAGAAGATACTGGTGTTTTTATCCCCACTTGAGAGATGGGAAAACTGAGGCTCAGGGAGGTTCATCTGGGACGTGCTGTTGCCTGACTGGAGCACTTAACGACAGATCATCTCCATTTTGAAATAAAGACCTGTGTCAGCATGGGGGGCAAAGGGAAGAACAAGGAAGGGGGAGCCGAGACTTTGGACCCACGCAGGGCAAGGCAGGGAAAGTGGGCCTGGCCACTGAGAGCCAGGTTTGGGGCTCAGGCAGAGGGCCCGCTCCTCTGGCCACTTTCCACATGGGACTAAGCTTCCAGTTTGCAGTGACTGTCCTGCCCTGGTGTCAATGTCATTGTCCTCTTTCATGGTTACTGGTTGGGTGGAAACACCTGCGACGGTTCACTTGATTTGAGTAAGTGGCCCATGTTCCCGAGCTTGCCAGGCGCGGGCACTGACCAGACTGGGCGTGAGTATCACCCAACCGTGCGCCGTGCTTGACGGGAGCCCAGTTGACTGGTCTGTGATCGGCTGACACTTTGTGGCCGGGGAGCCAGGGCATGTGTGTCTGGCTTTTCTAGAAAGGCTGGCCAGCAATCCAGCCTGGAGTTCAGCCCATTACTGGCAGTCATTTTTACTTCTTCTTTTTTTTTTTTTTTTTTAAGTTTTTATTGATTTATTTGAGAGAGAGTGAATGATAGAGCACAATTGAGGGGGAGGGGGCAGCGGGAGAGGGAGAAGCCGACTCCGCACTGAGCAGGGAGCCTGAAACAAAGTGATCTCAGGACCCTGGGATCATGACCTGAGCCAAAGGCAGATGCTTAACCGACTGAGCCACCCAGGCGCCCCTTTACTTACTTTTTCAAACCTTATTTTGGAGCAAATGGTTCAAGGGAAACCAAGAGACTGGTGGCAGGTAGATGAGATCTCTGAGCTCACTATCATGAAGGCTTTGGGGGAGCCCATGAAGCCACAGTCTGTGTTCCCTGGTGTCATGGGAACCCTGGGAGGGGGGAATAATAATGATACAATGTGTGTGCGTGTGTGCACGTGTGCGCACACATGCGCACACGAAAATATCACCCCCGCCCCACCCTGTCCCCAGTGTCAGGCAAGATGAAGCACATACTATCCCATTCCAAATGACTCTCTTGGTCAGGGGTCAGCCAATGCTTTCGGGAAAGTAAATATTTTAGACTCTGTGGGCCAAGAGGCACATTAAAGACATGATGTAGGTACTTACATAATAAGAGAAAAACACATTGCACGATTATTTAATTGATAAAATTCAAAATATAATAATCGAGTGCACTTTTTTGTAACATAGGCCTAATAATGACAAGAACGGAATTCTTTTGGGGGATGATCACATTCTGTGTAACTGAAGTTTAAGGTTAGTGTTCCTTATCATCAGATTGATTGCAAATGTTTATTTGTAAAAATTATTCTTCACCCCCATCCCCCCCACCCCGGGGCTGGATTTGGCCAACATGCTGCAGTTTGCTGGCCCCTGTGCATAGTTAGACCTTTGGAGGGGCTCTGAGAGCCCTAAATCCTGTTCACTTATCTGACAGAATCAAGAAATTAACGTTTCCTGGGCGCCTGGGTGGCTCAGTCGGTTAAGTGACTGCCTTCGGCTCAGGTCATGATCCTGGAGTCCCGGGATCGAGTCCCGCATCGGGCTCCCTGCTCGGCGGGGAGTCTGCTTCTCCCTCTGACCCTCCTCCCTCTCATGCTCTCTCTATCTCATTCTCTCTGTCTCAAATAAATAAAATCTTTAAAAAATAAAAAAAAGAAAAAAAAAAGAAAAAGAAATTAACGTTTCCTGCCTCATGAACGCCCATGCTCATCCAGTCACTCACTCACTCACTCATTCACTGGATGTTTATTGAGCTTCTACCATGGGCTAGGTGCTGGCTGAACTGCGGGGACACTGGGGGTGAGACTCCTTCTCTGCACCACACCTCGTGGGGGACCCACACCCACCTTGCTCTGTGCTGTCTTGGAAACGTGTGGAACACAGATGGAGCAAAGCAAATGTTATTTCGCTGCATTATATAACAAAAGATGAGTTTGGGCAATCCTACACTGACTTCAAATGTGTGGTAAAGTTTACAAAAACACACCAAAGTTTTCTAAGTCTAAGAAAAAATGTCCCTGTTTCTCTCCCTCCTTTTCCCTTGATCCTGCTCTCCAGAACAAACCCATGTTAACATTTTGATGAGGATCCTGCAGCCATCTCCCCCCACCCCCACTACACACACACATACACCCAAATATACACAAATTCACACACACACACACACACAACCCCATATGTGTTGTATTTGTATCATTCATTTAAATCATTTTATAAATAACTTTCTCCCCCTGAATTTCAGTTTTGAAATTTTAAAGCACAGTCAAGAAATGATTTGGCAACACTTAAGAAATCACAAGTTCCCTTCTTCCCACATAAACTTCTGCAAACCGTGTGCTAGGTTCTGCTGATGGTAAAGCTGCCAAGTTCAGGAAGTTGGCCAGTTTCTTTCTCCTGAGGGTGCCTGCTGACAGACGGTGGCCCTCCCCAGTGCTGCAGGTGACCGAATGAGAAATTAGGACGACGAGAGAGCCCGGTAAGCCACTTCTATTCTCTTAACACAGCTTTCCTACAAAATACATGATTTCTGACTGACTCCGAAATATGGTTTGGTGGCAAATGGTGTGAACACAGAAAGGGCTGAATGGGGCCAGTAAGTATAAAAAGGTTAAGTATTGAAGCAACTCTCAGTGACAGGTAGTAGATGTTAAAAATCAAATGCTGTGGTCTTACTAATTTGAACAGGAGAACGAGCAAATTCCAAGTTAGGAGCTGACTATCACTCTCTGGTCCTGCCAGAAACAATATTCTCTTCTAGAACCAAAGGGTTGGAAGTGAAGTGAGTGGCGGAAGTGTTTTTCCTTTGCTAACTCTACAAAAAAAGGGACAAACTCTCATCTCACATGTTCCAGTCACTTGCTAGGGCCTAGGCAAAGCCTGAAATTAATATACTCCTAGGCGCTTAGTGTTCAAAATTATTTACTACTTTTCTTGTTTGGGGATTTTTTAAGTGAACATGTTACCATTTCTACGATTGTATTCTATAGTGTTTAGACATAGCAAGTGATCAGTTTTTGTTACTGTTGAGAACCGTCAGATTGAAAAACAAACTTTACAATTTTAAGAAGTGATATGTTTTCTAAAAAATTTGGTGAGATTTGAGAGCAGTTGGAAAGTCTGGTTTTGGGGCGCCTGGGTGGCTCAGTCGTTAAGCATCTGCCCTTGGCTCAGGTCATGATCCCAGGGTCCTGGGATCGAGCCCCGCAGCGGGCTCCCTGCTCCCCGGGAAGCCTGCTTCTCCCTCTCCCACTCCCCCTGCTTGTGTTCCCTCTCTCGCTGTCTCTCTCTCTCTCTGTCAAATAAATAAAATCTTTAAAAAAAGAAAAAAAGAAAAGTCTGGTTTCAAGAGAATCTCATCCAAAATGTACCTTATCTTGTTTCCATGCTCATCCAGTGCTTAGTAGAGTTCTTGGAGTTATTTATTTTTACAGCCATTTAGTGTATATTTAAGTTTTTAAGGTGAATTTTCTTTCTTTTTTCTTTTCTTTAAAGTTTTAATTTTATTTCCAGCTAGTTAACAGACTGTAATATTAATTTCAGGTGTACAATACAGTGATTCAACACTTCCGTACAACACGCAGTGCTCATCACAAATGTATTCCTTCATCCCCATCACCTGCCCACCCCATCACCATCAGTGTGTTCTCTAGAGTTAAGAGTCTGTTCCTTGGTTTGCCTCGCTCTCTTTCCTCACCCCCTTTGCTCATGTGTTTTGTTTCTTAAATTTCACAAATGAGTGAGATCATACGGTATTTGTCTTTCTCTGACTTACTTCGCTTAACATTATACTGTCTAACTCCATCCACATGATTGCAAATGGCAAGATTTCATTCTTTTCGATGGCCGAATGAAGTTAGTTTTGAAATGCATGTGATGCCCGTTTGAGATCTTGAAAGGAAGTTCAGTCTGTACCGGAGTTTTATGATGCTTTATAAACAGACTGCAACGGCCCAACGGGGCCACTGACATGTGTGGAATTGGGGTTGAAGTTATCCGATTTCTACTTGGCACGTGAAGCTGCTGTGGGAGCCACAGCCAATATAATTGTATTATAAGAAAGTGAAAATAGAGGAATAACAAAATCAAACTAAGCCTGGAAGGGTGCCCTGCCTCCCTCCCTCCCACTGGTGATATAGGGAGAGGTCAAGGACCTCGTGGGCCCCTGGCCGATGAAATCAGAATGTCGGGGGCTGGGCCTGGCTGTTCGTAGCTTCTCAACCTCAGAGCTCTCTCAAGGTAAGCCCAGGAGCCACGGCCTTAGAACAGCACCCCAACAGCTCTTTTAGTCCTTGGCTTAAAGAGCACAGTCCTTTCGTAGGGGGTGAGAAGGTGCCAGGAAGACCCGAAGCTCCCTCATTAGCCCCTTGCTTGGATCTCAGAAAGTGAAATAAAGGCTCCGAGTGTGCTTATCTGAAAAGCCCAGGCTGTGGTTCAGGGCGAGGGCAGGGGCTGATGCTCATTCTTCTCCAGGGGCTGCTTCTCATCCTGCAGCGTAGCAATCCTCAACACTGCACGGTGGGGGGTGGTGGTGGGGGTGACGTG
The DNA here is from genome assembly GCF_029215605.1 of Mirounga angustirostris. Lineage (NCBI taxonomy): Eukaryota > Metazoa > Chordata > Mammalia > Carnivora > Phocidae > Mirounga > Mirounga angustirostris. The sequence goes on from NW_026991719.1 coordinate 9,551,894, forward strand.
GAAAATCTAGACTTAAGGAACATCAGGGCATGTGCATGGGGGAGGATGACGTTACTCATGGTTAGTCTTTGCAAGTCAGTTGGAGATTATTTGTAAGGGCATCTTAGGGTCACCTCCAGAGTCCATTGAGGGGATCATCATTCCAGTGGAATGTCTTGACTTCAGCCGAGTTATTAAACAGAGCTGAGGGATTTGTTGTTTTTTAAATTCTTTATCTCCAATTTATGACTCTTCCGGGGCTATGAACACCGAGTAAATCTGAATGCAATAACCCGTTGGTTCTGGGTCAGCATTAGCAAGTACGGGCCGTGATGACTTTCCAGAAAGTTACAGATCACTCCTGGTGGGTGCGTATGTCTACAGTCAGTGGGTTTCCAGTTGTTCTGTGGAATTACAGACGTCTGGAAGTGCCTGGTGGTAGACGGATCAGTGCAGAAAGGCAAAGTAGATAATCCACCCCTGGCATTCGAATCCTGAACGTTCCAGGCGTGGCTATGAGGTCTCTGCAGATCGTCGAAACCAGACCATTGCCAACCAGGTGCTTGCTTCTAGAACTACCAATTTGCTAACTCCTCGGGGATCTCTAGGCTCAGTTGCAGCTCTGTCACCTACCATTTGAGTGACCCCGGGTAAATTAGCCTCTCTGAGCCTCAGGTTCCCCATCTATAAAATGGGGGCTTAGAGTAGCACCCACTGCATTGATTTTTATGAGGATTACATACAGAAATGTGTGACTTGCACTCGTCCCAGTGTTTGCTTCCTGGTAAAGCACTCACCAAGTGCTCCCTACTGTATTTCTGGGAATTCAAATAGCATGATTTGTCATATTTCTATGTATAGGAAATCAGGATTCATGTCTTCATTGACATGAGCATTTAATGTGGTAGTGGTTTCTTTTCTCTTCCAAAGCCGTTAGTGAATCCATCAGATTTGGGATGGATAACATATCTATTGATTAATTTTAAGCTTCCTCTAAGGTGACAAATCCTGTCAACCGCTTCTTTATTAATTTACTTTCGTAATGTCTCCGTGGTCACCAGTCAACTGCAAATGAATCAGAACCCATGAAAATTAGAAATATATCCAGTCTGGCAAAAATTCAGATCTGGTTGAACGCCACATCATAGCCAAACAGCTAAGTAATTCAACTGGGAGGATTAATCATGTTTTATAATCAATAGGTTCTCTTGACCCTTTAGCGTTAGGGGTTATCAGGGGGACCCATCCTGAGAAAGGGGGTGCAGCTCGGGAGATGGTCTGAGGCAAAGGAAGCCTTTGAAGAGGGAGGAGGAAGGAGGCATCATTGCAGAAAGGCCGTTTGCAGCTTAGGAAGGGGATGTGGAAAGATAAAAAGCTGTTTTATTTCAGGAAGGCAGGCTCTGCCCCCATCCCCCACCCCCAAGCCCCCCGCAGATGGTTTTTGCCCAAGATTGTGAAATTGTGTAGGAAAACGTGTGGGATTGAGGTTAGCACTGCCCAGTGGGGGTACTCCCTTTGTGCCCAGCATGGTCCCTCACCCCGCGGGCGGGGTTCTGGGGGTGGCCCCTCACGGTGTCCTTAGCCAAGGCAGACTTTTCTGAACCCTTCTTCAAACTGCCCTGATCTTTGAAAACTGCTTTTTTTTTTTAAGATTTTATTTATTTATTTGAGAGTGAGAGAGAGAAAGAGCACAAGAGGGGGGAGTGGGAGAGGGAGAAGCAGACTCCCTGCTGAGCAGGTAGCCCGATGTGGGACTCCATCCCGGGACTCCAGGATCATGACCTGAGCCGAAGGCAGTCGCTTAACCAACTGAGCCACCCAGGCGCCCTGAAAACTGTTTTTGGTGTCCATTGGCGTCCAAGCAGAGAAGGAAGATTTGAGGGAGGACTAGGGTGGGTTGTTCTCATTGGGCTGTTTGGGTCCTTCAGAGCCCGAAGGTGAGAGCTCGTCTACCGTGCGCCACGGACCCAACCAAAGAACAGAGTATGCACGGAAAATAGGAAAAGAGTTGTGAAATCGTTTCCTCTATAGCTGGCAACAGCGGTCTTTGGCAGGGAGGGGAAGTTAAGCAGATTTCTGTGTGTGTGTGTGTGTGTGTGCGTGAGTGTGTGTGTGTGTGTGTGAGATTCATATGCTTTCTTTAACGAAACGGGTCCTGAGTTTTTCTGGGTGTTCCCAGGCAACACCCAGTGAGAGATCCAGGCCATGCAGACCCAGTCATCCTCAGGGAGCTTTCTAGGCAGGGAGCTCCCTGGCATGTCTGGACAAGGGCTTCTTCGGGCGGCTGGGCCTTGTCTGGGCAGTGGGTCCCACCGGCTGCTCTCAGTCCCCGCTGCCCGTCCTCACTCTCTCAGGCACCACAAACTCGGTGGCTCAAAACAACAGAACTGTGTCCTCTCACCATTCTGGAGGCCAGAAGTCCAAAAGCCGGGGGTTATCGGCAGGGTCGGTTGCTTCTTGGCGGCTCAGAGGGAAACGTTCCAGGCCCTTCTCCTGGCTCTTGGCGGTGGCCGGCAGCCCTCGGTGTTCCTTACAAACTTCTCTCTTCTCCTAAGGACATCAGGCGCTGGACTAGGGGGCACCCTCACGCGGCATGACCTCACTTTGACTCGATTCCATTGCTAAAGACCCTACTTCCAAAGCAGGTCATACTCACAGGTACAGAGGTTAGAGGTTCAGCACGTCTTTTTGGGGGGTTACAACTGAACCCGCAACACTCTCCTTGCCCTCCACCTCGGTCACTCCTGTTCTAATACTTCTCTTTCTGCCTGCAGCTATCTCCTCACCTTGCTCCTGTGATCTGAGCCCCAGGGTGACACCATGGACAACCGGGGCTGGCTCCTCTTTAGAGAGCTCTTCTTTTCTTAGAAGGCCCAGGGCCTAGGGCCCGTGACACTTTTGGGAAAGGTTTTGTTTTCTTTAAACTCAGGAAAATAATATAATCCAGCCCAGATTGTGTTTGTCTATATGCCAATGAGGTAGTAAAAGAGAATTATATATATATATATATATTTTTTTTATTATTATTTTTTTTTAATGGAAGAAGAGGCCCACAAAGGCCAAAGTGCTCTTGGGCCCTTGAAAGTCGTAACTTGGCCCTGTTGACAACGACATTCTATTTTCTGATTTACCAGATATGCTGAGGAAAATTCCGGAATTGCTAATAGGTCCCCAGTGAGGGAGATTTAAGTATTTTAAAAAATGTATTTATTTTAGATAGATACATAGATAGAGTGAGAGCACGACCATGGGCACTCATGCGAGCAGGGGGAGGAGCAGAGGGAGAGGGACAAGCAGACTCCGTGCTGAGCACAGAGCCCGACACAGGGCTCGACCTCACAACCCTGAGATCATGATCTGAGCCGAAACCAAGTGTTGGATGCTTAACTGACTGCGCCACCTGGGCCCCCCAGGAGATTTAAGTATCGATCCACAATCCCTTACCTGAAACCTGTGGGCCAGCGTGGCGTCAGAGTTCAGAATTCATATTTTAGCAAGATGATACGGTGCATGCATGATACATTACAAAACACTTTCAGTGGGTCCAGGTCATGCAACACGGCTGTTTCTGCCGTGAAAGAAGAATGCTCACGCTAAGTAGCTAAATACGGGTTATGGTAGCCTTAGGTCCTTTCAGGTCAGGTTTTGCTGCCAAATAAGTTATAAAAAAACAAAGTCTTCTGGTGCTCAGATTTTTTAGGATTTCAGACTTGCAGAGAGGGGACTGAGAATCTGTGCAAGATGGGACCTGCATTAAGAAAAGAAACATAAACCACTGTCCTGGGTGTCAGACGCCTCATTCTATCAATCGCTGTGTCTGATTTTTTTTTTTTTTTTTTTTTGCTTTTTGCTTGTGATGCTTTCTCTCATGCCAGGTGAATTGCTCAGGTGACAGGTACTGACTGTTATTTCATATTCAAGGGTAGAACACCAAATAACTGATGAGAAGCTTCAGTTTCAAGGCCAGAACTTTCCAACAGATGAGTCTCTGCCCAAGATGAATGGCTGTGAGTCGTTTTTGGTCAGAGCGTGCCAACATGATCACAGATCCTTTCCGCAGTACAGGGCTGAGGCCAGGGTGAGGAGAGTTAAGGCACTCATTTGGGGGCAAAATTTAAGGAAGGGAGGATGCCCAAAATTTGCTCCATAATCAAGATAAACAATATTTTATTTTATTTTTTTAAAGCTTTTATTTATTTGACAGACAGATACAGAGAGAGAGGGAACACGAGCAGGGGGAGTGGGAGAGGGAGAAGCAGGCTTCCCGCCGAGCAGGGAGCCCGATGCGGGGCTCGATCCCAGGACCCTGGGACCATGACCAGAGCCGAAGGCAGACACTTAACGACTGAGCCACCCGGGTGCCCCTGAAGATAAACAATATTTTAATGTTCTATTAAAAAAAAAAAATCAAACTGGCCAACTCCAGCCTGCAGGCCAGTTGCCTGTTTGTGGTGAATAAAGTTTTATTGGAACCAGAGCCGCGATCAGGGTGAGGCGAGTGGGGCGGTGCCTCAGGAGTGCAGGCTTGGATTCTGTCTTTATTTAACACGTTGAATATTTAGCCCGTCAGAGATCTGAAGTCGTTACACTAGCATTCGTCTTGATGACAAAGTGTTGGGGTGCCCCCTTAAATGTGACACCCACAGCCCTGCTACCGTGCTTGACCCTTTGCCCAGGGCGATGCTCCAGCCTCCGGCCGCGGTGCCATGTGACTGGCTTGGCTCTGCTCGGCCTTAGCCGCCTGCGCCCTTCTCTGCTGCCCCCTGCCCGTCCGCCCGCTCTCCATCTTCCTCCGCTTGGTGCCCGTTCCTGGTCTGCGGCGGGTGGTCTCTCTCCTCAGCGGGCATGTCGCCCTTGATGAGCACTTTGGCGGGAGCCCAGACCTGCCGGGGGTGGGGGGCGGATGGCAGAAGTAAGTGTCCTCTCTCCTCTCTGTCTCAGGTTCGGTTTTATTTGCAGAGTTGCACTTTCTGTCTTACTCGCGAAATTGCCCCTTTCCCCGTCTATTTGATTTGCAGAGTGGCCATTTCCCTATCTGGGTGGGTGGGGTGCCGAGTGGCCACTTCTCTTCAGCCAGGCTCGATGGTTTTTGGTGACACCTTGGTGAGCATAATTCTCCCTGGCACCCTTCTCCCTCCGTCGGGGATCTGGGTCCCTCGGAAGTGCTTTCGGAGCCACTCTTGGCAGCCAGAGGCATGGGGGTGGCCAAGAGGGGGGGCCTGGCTGGGGAGGCGCAGCTCCTGCTGGGCTGTGTGTGGGGGGTCCCCCCTCTCCCCTCCGCTCCCGTCGGACCAGTGAGCGAGGGCCTGCTCTGCGCGGCCTCCGCCCCGCACTCCGGGAGATGACGGGGCCCTTGGGGTCCATTCGCCGCTGTGAGGCCCTGAGGCAGATGGAGAGAGGCTTGGCGGGTCGGGGTTTTCTCCTCAAGTCTTGGCTAGCTGCCTGCTCGCCACTTCTCATTCCGCCCCACCATGTGTTTCCCTTCAAATTGAGGTTATGTGGAACTGAAGCAACTCACGTTGGTACCTCAGGATTCTTGGAAGGGTGGACTTCGGAAGCTCAAGCTCCTCACCCACAAATCTGCAGAATATTCTAATCCCTTCCATGGTGTGCCATTTACTTGAAGTTGCTTCAGACTCTCTGGGAGGCCATTTTCACCCTGGGGAAAAAACCAAACCAAACCAGGGAGTGTCAACAAGTTCTCCTCCTGGTCTCTAGTGCCCCCTAGAGGCTTTTCCGCTCACTTGTTCCTTGTTGTAGGAGAGACCCTCGCCTCCGAAATGAGACGTGGAGGCCACACAGGACAGCTCTGTCCTCTGGACCTGCCCAAGTAACCACTGAAAAATGCCTCTCCTACCAACAGAGCTGTTCAGCATGACTTCCCGGAGACGGGAAGAGTCTCCGATCTGGCCTTCCCCAGCCATCAGTTCCTCGGGGGCCTTTTTAAACATGAATTTTGAATGTTTTATTAATGAATAATGAAAAACTCGGAGCAGGCACCTGACAAGCACTGCCTCGGCCGGGTGCTCCCGGGCCACATCGACGGAGAGTCACCTGCTACTCTGTGCTCCCGGTGGGACGGGGCTACATGGGCACTTTACTTTTGTGCTCTTCCTCCCCGAGACCCGTTACCCCAGCTTCATCGTGAAGGAAACAAATCCCAACTGAGGGACAGTCTACATAACCATCCTCTTCCCTGTCTTTACTTTTCTCCATAGTAATTTCCACCATCTAACATACTATCCTGTAGGGTAAGCTCCAAATGGGCAGGCATTTTAATCTGTTTTGTTCATTGCTATAGTCCCAGCTTGAAAATAATTCCTGAAGTAAAGTATATGCTTAATAAATATTTCTGCATGAATGAATACATAGCGATAGAGCTTTTGAACCGCGGCACGGTATTCCCTTCTATGACCACTACTCAAAGGCATTTGGATGATTTCTGATCTTTTGCTATTGCCAACAGCCTTACGTTGAACATCCTTGTGCGTAGTCATTTGCGTATGTGAGGGTCTATCTTTAGGATCTACTTCTAGGAATTGCTGAGTCTATGTCTCCATTTTTTTTTTTAAGATTTTATTTATTTGAGAGAGAGAGCACAAACAGGGGGAGGGGCAGAGGGAGAGGGAGAAGCAGGCTCCCCGCTGAGCAGGGAGCCCGATGCGGGGCTCGATCCCAGGACCCCGGGATCATGACCTGAGCCGAAGGCAGACGCTTAACGACTGAGCCACCCAGGCGCCCCTATGTCTCCAATTTTGATGAATATTACGAATTTCTTACTGTCTTAAAGGTGGCATTAATTTAGATTCCTGCCAGCAAAATATGAGAGCACCGGTTTCTCCATGCCCTCACCTACACAGTAGAATTGGTTAAAAAAAAAAAAAAGGTATCTCGGGATAAGTTTTTGAGTGAGGTTGAGTATCTTTTCCTACGTTTAAAAAGCTATTTGTGTTTCCTTTTCCTGTGAGCTGTCTTTTACTATGTCTTTGTCCATTTTTCTGTTGGGTTATTTGTCTTCTCACTTATGCATAAAATGTCTTTATGTGTCAAATCTCTTACTCCCTTATCTGTGATAAGGACTGCAAACAGTTTCTCCTAATTTATTGTTTCACTTTTGGCATTGTTTGCCATGTTTTGTTGTGAGGCAAAATTTTAATTTGGATGTGGCTGCATTGGTCAGTGTCTGCTTTTTTTTTTTTTTTTTTGGCTTCTGCTCTATTTTTTCGTTGTTCTGGATTAACTAGGCAATGCAGTTAGACAATAAAAATAAATTAGACTGCATAAAGGATATTAGGAAGATAATCGCTATTTGCAGATGGTTTAATTGCTTACCCAAGAAAATCACAAGGAGAAACAACTATTCTAAATAACCAGGGAACTTAGTATAGTGATTTGGTATAAAACTAATATATGGAAATCAGTAGTCTTAATGTATATCAGCAAGGACCTGTCAGAGGGTAAAATAGAAGTAATCCATTCACAAAAGGAGAGCAATGACCAGGACTTGCCCTATCAGATACTAACATCCCCCCAAACTGTAATTATTAAAACATGTGCTGCCAGCACGTGAATGATGAACAGATTGATGAAGCAGAGAGTCTAGAAACAGATCTAAATACACAGGAAAGTTAGTATATGATAAAAGGAGTATATCAAGTTGGGTGAGCAAAAAATTATTCAACAAATGATGCCGCACCTCAACAAAACAAAAGCAACCTACTGAATGGAAGAAGATATTTGCAATGGTATGTCTGATAAAGGGTTGATATCCAAAATACATAAAGAACTTAACACCAAAAAAATAGTCTGATTAAAAATGGACGGAGGACCTGAATAGACATTTTTCCAAAGAAGACATACAGATGGCCAACAGACACATGAAAGGATGCTCCACATCACTCATCATCAGGGAAATGCTAATCACAACCACGATGAGAGCTCACCTCATACCCACCACAATGGCTAAAATAAAACGCACACCAAAAAAAGCCATGTTGATGGGATGTAGAGAAAAGAACCTAAGTGTCCATTGATAGATGAACAGATAAGGAAGATGGAGTGTACACACACAGCTATACAAGAATGGGATCTTGCCATTTGCGACAACGTCGATGGACCTAGAGGGTATTACACTAAATGAAATAAGTCAAAGACAAATACTATAGGATTTCATTTATACGTGGAATCTAAAAAACAAAACAAATGAACAAATAAAAGAAACAGACCCATAAATACAGAGAACACACTAGAAGTTGCCAGAGGACAGGGTGGTGGGGGAATGAGCAAAATGGCCAAAGGGGAGAGGGAGGTACAGTTTCCAGTTACGGAATGAATAAGTCATGGGGATGAAAGGTACAGCATAGGGAATGTGGTCAGAGGTACCGTAATAGCACGGTAATAATGGCAGACGGGAGCTACACTTGTGGGGAGCAAAGTATAACCTATGGACTTGTTGAATCACTGTGTTGTACGCCTGAAACTAATGTAACATTCTGTGTCAACTCTGTTTCAGTAAAAATAAATACGTAAATGATGTTGGGGCCAGCAGGTCTCCATTTAGAAAAAAAAAATGTGGGTCTGCCCCTCGTATTTTTTGCCAAAACAATCCCAGTGGGATAAGATATTTTAGTGTAAGAAAATGAAATCATGAAATTATCAGAAGGGCGCCTGGGTGGCTCAGTTGGTTAAGCGACTGCCTTCGGCTCAGGTCATGATCCTGGAGTCCCTGGATCGAGTCCCGCATCGGGCTCCCTGCTCGGCAGGGAGTCTGCTTCTCCCTCTGACCCTCCCCCCTCTCATGTGCTCTCTCTCATTCTCTCTGTCTCAAATAAATAAATTTTAAAAATCTTAAAAAAAAAAAAAAGATGAGAAAATCATTGTTGATAGAACTGAAGTGTCTAGTGTCCTTTACGGCATACGTTACCCTGGATGATCTGATTCATACCTGGGGCTGTACTTGCCACGACTCCCAAGTTCATCCCTCCGTGAGCACTCTCCTCTGAGCCAAAGGGGCATATATGTAACTGCCTCCTGGACCTCTCCACTGCAAGATCACAAACTCAAATTTAACGCGTCAAATTAATATTACTAGAAGCTTCAAACAATACCGTTTATCAGCTCAAATTTCTGTAGGTCAGAGTCCGGGTGGGCTTGCCTGGGTTCTCTGCTCTAGATTTCATAAGGCTAAAATCGGATGTATTGGCCAGGCTGTGAGTGAGGATCCATTTCCAAGTTCATTCAGGTCGTCAGTCAATTTGAGTTCTGTGGTTGTAGCATGGGGGAGGGGGTGTTTCCTTGCCAGGTGTCGGCAGAGCAGTGTTCTCGGCTTCTAAAGGCTGCCTGCATTCCTTGTCAGTGGCCCCCTCCACCTTTAAGTCAACAAGAGTGAGTGCAATTATTCTCCTGCTTGCAACCTCTCTGATAATCTCCCTTTGGCCGCATGACATAGCTGCCTCCTGCTACTGCCTCCCAAACCAGGTAAAGCCCGGCTTTCTTTTAGTAAAAGTAAAACATCAAGCAGCGGCACCTGGGTAGCGCTGTATTTGAAAATAACTGCAAGTAACTGAGAATGCCTGGGAGTTCTGTTTCGCCCGATTTTTCATCCCTGCAGCAGCTGGCTCTTCCTCGCCTGCTATGAACTGGCAGTGATCACTGATCCTCAGAAGAATCACTATCCACATACTAAGGGTATAACAGTGACTGTTAGTTCATTAACCCTCAGCTTTAGAAGAACTTAAAAAGGAAGTGCTTACCTGGCCAAACTCACAAGCAGGACAGGAGTTGGGCTCTAGTGAAAAATACAATTTCGTGAAGGTTGGTCTCCAGACCCAGTGAAATAAGATTTTGAGAGCTCTTTTGACCACAACGCTTATCACACCAATCACATTAATCTGTTTATTGCATCGTATAACTACCAAAGGTAATATATTCAGCCCTCGGTTAAGAGAGAGCTGCGCAAAGTGAGGCACTCTACTGAGTGTTACAGAGGTTGTGTGAAAATAGAAAACATCACGTCTTCCCTACAGAAGTTTACCATATTAGCCAAAGAATAGCTATTAGCGCCAATGTTCATATAATAAGGGACACAGGAGTACTGGTAGCCATTCCACAATCTGTTTTTTGAGTGCCGTTAAAAGTGCAGACAGCACTAGACCTGTCTGATAATTACATCACACACATAACAATCGAGGTACTGTTCTGACACAAAGACTTCAAAGTGAGGTGGTGTAGCATCATGGCCACTGTTGGAATCAGAATGACTGGAATCCAGCTCTACAACGTGTCATCCTTCTGAAAGCCACTGAAGTGTCTTGAGTTTGTTTCTCCCCTCGAAAAATGTGGGTAACATAGAACCTATCTCATTTTGTTGCTCCGGGCATTAACGTGGGTGAGAAAATGTTTATGGTTAGCACACTACCTGATACTTTGTTATCATTATCAACAGAACGTGTCCCCGTCGCTCCAGGAGAGAAGAGATCCGGATACGTACCACCGGAGAGGTAGAGAAAAACTGTGGGGAAGGCCAATGAGAGATACGGTTGTGTAGAGAGATGGCAATATAGATAAGGTAGAGGTGACCCTGGCTTGCAGATCTCAGATGATACCATAACGAAAGCTGGATCTGAACTCTCCTTGGGACGGGCCAACTTTCATCAAGAGCTCTGCTAATAGGTCGAAGCTATGACTCTATAGCTTGCTGTGCTACAGATCTAGCATGTACCATAGCCATAGGCCAGCATCAGACCCGTTATGGTGATGGGGCATCTCGATGAATGCCTCTGCAAAAGCTTCCCGGGCTTTCTCACCATCATCATCTCAGTTTCACTTCAACTTCTTTGAGCACCTTGAAGCTGAATGCGGTGAGAAATTAAAATTGTTCTGAACCTGGCACTGGGTGTTGTATGTAAGTGATGAATCACTAAATTCTACCCCTGAAACCAATATTGCACTGTATGTTAACTAACTGGAATGTAAATACAAATTTGAAAAAGAAAAAAAAATTTTTTTTAAATGAAACTGTTCCGAACCTAATTTAACACAGTTTGTTTAATTGGTACGAGAATTCACACTTCGAAACACATGCACAGTGTGGTGAAGCACCGTTAATTTCACGGTGAAATGCCTAGTCAATACTGCAAATCTAACTTCGTGCCTCCACTTTTGATTTTCCTTAGGAAAACATGACCCTCCTGTTTTTGCTTCTGACCTGCCTTTTCCTGCTCATCTCTGATTCCTATGAATTCTTCACCAAAGCAGATTATTCTAGAAGCTATCCTTGTGATGAGAGAAGACAAAATGGCTCTGTTATTGCAGAGTGCAACAGCCGTCGACTGCAAGAAGTTCCCCAAACAGTGGGCAAGTATGTGACAGCACTGGACCTGTCTGATAATTACATCACACACATAACAAATGAATCATTTCAAGGGCTGCAGAATCTTACTAAAATAAATCTAAACCACAATGCCAATCCACAACACCTGAATGAAAATCCTGATACAAACAAAAATGGCATGAATATCACAGATGGGGCGTTCCTCAACCTACAAAACCTAAACCAGTTACTGCTTGAAGACAACCAGTTACACCAAATACCTGCTGGCTTGCCAGGGTCTTTGAAGGAACTTAGTCTAATTCAAAACAACATAATTTGGGTAACTAAAAAGAACACTTCTGGGCTTACGAATCTGGAAAGGCTCTACTTGAGCTGGAACTGCTATTTTGGCAATAATTGTGATAATAAAACTTTCGACATAGAAGATGGAACGTTTGCAAGTCTTACGAATTTGAAGGTGCTGTCACTGTCTTTTAATAAGCTTGTCCATGTGCCACCTAAACTGCCAGACTCCCTAAGAGAACTTTATCTTAGCAACGCCAAGATTAAAATCATCAGTCAGGAAGATTTCAAGGGATTGAGAAATTTAAGAGTGCTAGATTTAAGCGGGAACTGTCCGAGGTGTTTCAACGCCCCATTTCCCTGTACACCTTGCGAAGGAGGCTCTTCAATTCAGATCCATCCTCTTGCTTTTCAAACCCTGACGGAACTTCGCTACCTGAACCTCTCTAGCACTTCCCTCCAGAAGATTCCGGCAACGTGGTTTGAGAATATGCATAATCTGAAGGTGCTGCATCTGGAATTCAATTATTTAGTTGACGAAATGGCCTCTGGGGAATTTTTAACGAAACTGCCCTCCTTGGAAATACTTGACTTATCTTTTAACTACGTAAAGGCGAAATATCCAAAATATATTAATATTTCCCGAAACTTCTCTAATCTTAAGTTGCTCCAGGCATTGCACTTAAGAGGTTATGTGTTCCAGGAACTTAGAGCAGAAGACTTCCAGCCCCTGATGAGTCTCTCAAATCTAAAGACTATCAACTTGGGCGTCAACTTTATTAAGCAAATTAATTTTACACTTTTCCAAAATTTCTCCAACCTGACGATCATTTACTTGTCAGAAAACAGAATATCACCCTTGGTAAATGATATCCAGCAAAATGACCTAAGTGGTTCCTCTTCTCCAAGTCATGTCCTTAAGCCACGCTCAGCGGATGTTGAGTTTGACCCACATTCAAATTTTTATCATAACACCAATCCTTTAATAAGGCCACAATGTTCAGTTTATGGCAAAGCCTTAGATTTAAGCCTGAACAGTATTTTCTTCATTGGGCGAGAGCAATTTGAAGCTTTTCATGACATTGCCTGCTTAAATCTGTCTTCAAATGGCAATGGTCAAGTGCTACATGGGACTGAATTTTCAGCTGTGCCGCATATCAAATATTTGGATCTGACAAACAATAGACTAGACTTTGACGATGACAGCGCTCTCCGTGATCTGCCCGAGTTAGAAGTTCTAGATCTCAGCTACAATGCACACTACTTCCGAATAGCAGGGGTGACACACCGCCTGGGATTTATTCAAAATTTAACACAACTGAAAGTTTTAAACTTGAGCCACAACAGCATTTATACTTTAACGGAGCAAGACCTGAAAAGCATGTCCCTGGAAGAATTAGTTTTCAGTGGAAACCGCCTTGACATTTTGTGGAATGCTGAAGGTGACAAGTACTGGAAAATTTTTACAAGTCTCAGGAATCTGACACGGCTCGATTTATCCTTGAATAACCTTAGGCGCATCCCGAATGAAGCTTTCCTGAACTTGCCCCAGAGTCTCACCCAACTATACATAAATAATAATGCATTAAATTTCTTTAACTGGACTTTACTCCAACAATTTCCACATCTCCAGGTGCTGGACTTGAGTGGAAACAGGCTATCCTCTGTAACTAACAGCCTCTCCAAATTCACGCCTTCCCTGCGGACGCTGCTACTGCATCGAAACAGGATTTCTCACCTGCCCTCCAGCTTTCTTTCCGAAGCCAGCAGTCTGATCCACCTCGATTTGAGTTCCAACCTGCTGAAGATGATCAACAAATCCACGCTTCAAACTAAGACCAACAGCAGTTTAACCATTTTGGAACTAGGTAGAAACCCTTTTGACTGTACCTGTGACATTGGAGATTTTCGAAGATGGATAGATGAAAACCTGAATGTCACAATCCCTAGGTTGACAGACATCATCTGCTCTAGTCCTGGGGATCAAAAAGGGAAGAGCATCATGAGTCTGGAGCTAACAACTTGTATTTCAGATACCATTGCGGCAGTGCTGTGTTTCTTCACATCCTTGATCACCATCACTGTGATGTTGGCTGCCTTGGGTCACCATTGGTTTTACTGGGATGTTTGGTTTATCTATCATGTGTGTTTAGCTAAGGTGAAAGGCTACAGGTCTCTTTCCACGTCCCAAACTTTCTATGATGCCTACGTGTCTTATGACACCAAAGATGCCTCTGTTACCGACTGGGTGATAAATGAGCTGCGCTTCCACCTAGAGGAGAGTGAAGGGAAAAACGTGCTCCTCTGTTTAGAGGAGAGGGACTGGGACCCCGGATTAGCCATCATCGATAACCTCATGCAGAGCATAAACCAAAGCAAGAAAACCATATTCGTCTTAACCAAAGAATATGCCCAGAACTGGAACTTTAAAACAGCTTTCTACTTGGCCTTGCAGCGGCTCATGGATGAGAATATGGATGTGATTATATTTATTCTGCTGGAGCCAGTGTTACAGCATTCTCAGTATTTGAGGCTGCGGCAGAGGATCTGCAAAAGCTCCATCCTTCAATGGCCGGACAACCCCAAGGCGGAAGGCTTGTTTTGGCAAAGTCTGAGAAATGTGGTCTTAACTGAAAACAATTCCCGATATAACAATTTGTATGTTGATTCCATTAAACAGTACTAACTGGTGTTAAGCCACGGTTCACCAACATAATAAAAATGCAAAGCAATTACCCTTCTGTCTTAGGTATTTATTGCTGTGTAACAAATTACCCCCAAACTTAGTGGCTTACAGTAGCACACTCTTGTGATCTTACCGTCTCTGGTCAGGAGTGCAGGCGAGGCTTGGCTGAGTCTTCCGCTGAGCGAGAGCGTCTCTCAAAGGCTGCAGGCTGGGTGTCGTCGGTTAGGGCCACAGGCATCTCCCAGGCTTAGGATCCACTTGCAAGCTCAAACTCATGTGGTTGTTTGCAGGAATCAGTTCCTCCCGCACTGTCGGTCAAAGGGCTGCTCTCCGTTTCTGGCCACAGGGATCTCTCCCACGTGCCAGCTTGCTTCATCAAAGCCAGCGAGAGAGAGGTTGCTAGCAAGGTGGAAGTCACCATCTTTGATAATCTAATCAGGGAAGTGATATCCCATCACTTGGGCCATATTCTGTTTGTTAGAAGTAAATCGCAGGTCCTGCCAGCTCTGTGGGAGTCATCACCTCAGTCCAGGAAAACTAGTCCATGACCAAAATGGCCACGTTTGGCCTGCCCTCTTGGTCATAGATTGTGACTACCAGGAGGCAGGGATTATTGTTGGCCAGCCTAACAGTTGGCTTGCTACACCTTCTTTTCGGTATCCAAGAACTTTTGGAACTATAACTCATGGTTCTGATGTCAAGTTGCTATTTAGATTTATCCATGGCTACAGGGTTATATTATGCTGTGGTTGCATTAGTCTTCCTTTTACAAATACTTTTATAAATATTGGCTATAATATTTGACCTCTAAGGTTTAGAGGCCATTTAAAGGCTTAAGAGGGATATTTTCAGGTGTTTTTTTTTTTATCTCTTAACCATTTTTTTTAAAGTACGCAGCCAAATTAGATGCATTTGAAGTATCTGCCGATTGCCATTGCTGTAAATCCTGAATGATTAAGAATACTTCATTTCACATGGTGAGCATAGGGGAATAGATCTATAATGTAAAAGAAATTGCCATCTACACTGGGTTTTTTGGGAATACTTAAAAAAAATCTTTGGTAAAAACCAAAGGGCATGGGGTACCTGGTTGGCTCAGTCATTAAGCATCTGCCCTTGGCCCAGGTCATGATCCCAGTGTCCTGGAATCAAGCCCCATGTTGAGCTCCCTGCTCTGTGGGAAGCCCGCTTCTCCCTCTCCCTCTGCCTGCCACTCCCCCTGCTTGTGCTCGCTCTCTCACTCTGTGAAATAAATAAATAAAATCTTAAAAAAAAACCCCAAAAACCAAAGGGCAAAAAGTTTTGATGAAGTTTATATATTAAGGTAATTATTAATAGAGGAATTAATTCTATCTTTACTCCCCACTCAGAAGACGAAGTCAGAATGCCTACCTCCTGGTGCCCTTTATGCAGTTCTCCCAAATGAAACAACTTTGGCTCTCTCTGCCACCTCTACTACCCCCGTGGTTCCTCTGCCACAGCTTATGGCATCCTCCCTCCACTACAAGTATGAATCTTGAAGAGGCACCTTAGGAAATTTACCTGAGAATAACGAAATTAGCCAAGCTTTAAAAAAGTCCCTTCAGAAGGAAAGGAAGAAGACTCCCCAATGCACCATCCATCCTTAAGTAGTCTCTTAGTTAATCTTGCAGGATGAGTTATCTTTAATTGTTTTTAAGGAACCGAACAACATGGGGGCGCTTGGGTGGCTCAGTCGGTTAAGCACCCAACTCATGATTTTGGCTCAGGTCATGATCTCAGGGTCCTGGAATCGAGCCCCTTGTCTGGCTCCACACTGGGCGTGGGGTCTGCTTGAGATTCTCTCTCTCCTTCTGCCTCTGCCTCCGCTCATGCTCTCTCTCCCTCAAAAAAACCCCGAACTGAACAAAATGGTATGTCATAGTGTTATTTAATAAGGACAAAGTGGAAATCAGCACAAGTTTGCCAAGGACAATTTTAGCTTTGTCACATTGGGCCCTGTTTTGTGACCATGACCATGATGTTTATAGGAAGGTATTTATGCTTGAGTTTGTTGAGGCATGGGGACAAATATCTAAAAGCAGGATCATTCCAGGAAGGTACACCCTCAAAAGAATGGTGGGCGGGGGCAGGTACAGATCATTCCTGTTGAGGCTACGTTCATTCCTTGTCTAGTAGAAGCTCATTCATTTGTTTCCTGATTGTTTTGGTAAAAGAAAAAGGTAGAATTTTCAGTAGCATTAGTAATTATGGATCTATGTGAGGCTCACACAGTTTGGTAGTGTTCTGTTGACAAAATCAAAAGTTAATGAAGGTCACGAACAGTTTTCCCCTCCAAGGTATTCTCAAATATTACAACTATATTAGTTTCCTAGGGCCACCATAGCAAAGTACCATGAACTAGGTGGCTTAAAACAATGTAAGTTTATTGTCTCATAGTTCTAGAGGCTAGAAGTCTGAAATCAAGGTATCTGCAGGGCCATGCTCCCTCTGAAACCTTGATGGGAGGGTCCCTACTTGCCTCTTCTAACTTCCGGTGTTTGCTGGCAATCCTCGGTGTTCTTTGGTTTGTAGATACATCGCTCCAATCTCTGCCTCCAATGTCACATGGCTGTCTTCCTTCCATGTCTCTCTTCTTTTCTTACATGGACACCAGTCATTTTGGATCAAAGGTCCACCCTACTCCAGTGAGGCTTCATCTTAACAAGAACATCTGCAATAGCCCTATTTTTCAAAAGAGGTCACATTCTGAGATACTAGGGATTAGGACTTAGACATAAAATTTGAGGGGGGCCAGGGGACACAGTTCAAACGACCACAGCTTTTCTTCTTTGGAAGTTACTCAGAATTTCGTGGAAGTTGAAAATGCCCTTGTGAATGGGAAAGTCATTTATGATTGTTGAAAGAATAAAGGCAATTTCCCTCTCAGCTATTAATAAAACTATTATGGTGATATGGCCAGGTTTCCACTGTCATTATCCTTGAACTTAAAGCCATAATAGTAGCCATTATTTCCAATGAGTACAAAAGAAGTTTACACAGTTCTGTTCTCTTCCCCTCTGCCCTTGAGTACCTTTAGGGAATGGGGGAATTGATAAAGCCCCATGTCTTACTCAGAAATCATGTAGTCTTGGAGGATACAAGGCAGGGGATAACTGTTTTAAACCTGAAGGGGACATCTCAGGACTTCCTGTGCTAATGACCCAAAATGGAAAATGGTCTTTATAAATGTCCCTCCAGTGTACAAAGAGAAGAGACTAGATTTCAAATTCATAAGATATTAACAGAAAAACAGAAACCAAAATGCCACTTATGATAGCAGAATTTTGCCACTGGGAAGCTGTTTGACTCTTTTTATTTCTTTTCTAGTGAGAAATGCATTTCTAAGGGTAGAAAGAAAAGACCCCTCTGTCTTATCTTCCCAGTCTTCCTCTCCTTTGACATTGTATCTGGACTATTTTAGGGATAACTCCTTAGTTATCACAGTAATGATAACACCAGAAGAGCAGAGATGATCAAGAGTAATGTCTGGGTTTGCAAGAAAAGCCCCAAATGCAGTTGCCCAAGCCAGAAACCTGAGGCTCCTTGTTGACTCTTTCATCTGACTCCACACCCAACCATTCACCAAGCACTCTTGATTCAACCTCCTAAATTTCTTTCCCACCCATCCTCCATCTCCAACTCTCGTTGACACCCCTTGTCCTGGCCAGCATTTCCCATTGGCTTCCTGGTATCCACTCTGGCCCCTCCAATTCAGTTCCAGCGGCCAGAGTGATTCTTGTAAAAGGTGTGACTGCTGAATTAAGTCTAAAAACCTTAACTCCTGAGCAAGATGCACAAGGCCCTCTGTGACCTCCCATTTCCTGCCCCTCCAGCCTCCGCTCTGAGCACCCCCATCAGTAGCCTTTGGTTAATGCTGAGAACAACCAAATTCTCCTGCCTCAGCACCCACACACATGCCACTGCCCTGAGTCACCTCTTCCTGCAGACTTCACTTAGCTACTTCCTGCTCATCCTACAGGAAGAGGTTAAATGTCACATAGAGAGACTTTCCCCTAACTTCCAAATTTCACTTGGGTGCCCCCTTATACTATCGTCTTAGCATTTATCACAAGTTTGGTTGGGTAGATAATAGCGAAATGGATGGAGTGGTATTAACACATGGGTGTTCCATTAGGACTGTAGGCTTCAGAGATGAGGGAAGTTGCCTTTTGCCCATCACTCTGTCCCTAATGTCGATTACCATGCCTGATACACAATAAGGGCCCTCAATAAATGCTTTTCAAGTGAATGAGTGAATGAATGAAAGTTCAGAGAGACTTCTCGAGCTGCACACTAGGACAGATGAGCTATGAGTAGGAGGTCACACTGTCAAATGTCACACTGTGACATCTATGCAGGGGGCTGGGCTTCTTCCCCCTTCATTTTCCCCTTTCCCAGTCCCAGTAGCAAGCATGCTGGTCGACTCTTGGGTACCATATAGCACCAAAAATCTTGGAGGCCATGATGCTGATTCCAGGAGGCTCTGAGCCTGGGCAAGAGTCACTTGCATTCTTTTTTTTTTTTTTTAAGATTTTATTTATTTATTTGACAGAGAGAGACAGAGAAAGAGAGGGAACACAAGCAAAGGGAGTGGGAGAGGGAGAAGCAGGCTTCCCGCGGAGCAGGGAGCCGGATGTGGGGCTTGATCCCAGGACCCTGGGATCATGACCTGAGCCGAAGGCAGACGCTTAACAACTGAGCCACCCAGGCACCGCAGTCACTTGCATTCTTATCTGAATGTCAGGCTTTGGTTCAGAGCAAGTATAGCATAGACAGAGAAGGAACCAAGGGAAGAGGTCATGAAACAGAAGAAGTTGGCTACCACTGTATAGAGATCATGTGATGGTCCATAAACAAATACATCATAACAGTGAGTCTGAAATCAGGTTCATAGAACGGTGTCAGCATGGGCTGGTTTACAGGTTCTATGGCCCCATTCAAAGCAAAGTTTCCCCAAGTTAATCCCATACCATGTTAGTAAGCACGCCACCAAAAATGTTTCCGAGGTCAAATACGTTTGGGAACTGCTTGGTTATTATAGTATTTCTAATAGGCATTGTGATCTCCAAGAGGGAGCGATATTACGCTGTGTCGCAAACTTGTTTGACCATGGCTTCCTTTTTTTCTTGCAAGGCATCTGCTGGAATTAATGTTTCTCTTTCTCTTTGGGAAATGCTGATTTGAAAGTCTGATAGAGAGTCAGCCAACCTGGTGAGCCCCTGGAAATGTTTCCAGGTGTATGTTGGCAGTCATTATTCTGACATGGATTGTTTTGTTTTAAAAGCAGAAAGAGGGGCGCCTGGCTGGCTCAGTCAGTTAAGCATCTGCCTTCGGCTCAGGTCATGATCCCAGGGTCCTGGGATCGAGCCCCACATCGGGCTCCCTGCTGAGCAGGGAGCCTGCTTCTCCCTCTCCCTCTACCTGCTGCTCCCCCTGCTTGTACTCTCTCTTTCTAATAAAAAATAAAAAATCTTGGGGCGTCTGGGTGGCTCAGTCGGTTAATCGGCTGCCTTCAGCTCAGGTCATGATCCCAGGGTCCTGGGATCGAGTCCCACATCGGGCTCCCTGCTCGGCGGGGAGCCTGCTTCTCCCTCTCCCTCTGCCTGCCTCTCTGCCTACTTGTGCTCTCTCTCTGTCAAATAAATAAATAAAATCTTAAAAAAAAAAAAAAGGCAGAAAGAAGGGCACCTGGGTGGCTCAGTCGGTTAAGCATCTGCCTTCGGCTCAGGTCATGATCCCAGGGTCCTGGGATCGAGTCCCATATCGGGCTCCCTGCTCAGCAGGGAGTCTGCTTCTCCCATTCTCTCGTGCTCTCTCTCTCTCAAATAAATAAAAGCAGAAAGAAATAATAATTTAGGCCACATGCCTTGAGGCTTTTATAGTCCAGCGAGTGGCTCCTTGAACTAGGCCTACCAGGTCTCCACATTATTGCTTCCAAAGAGAGAAGTGACAATACAGCAGATTATAAGTCAGAAGCAATAAATAATGAAACTGTAAAATGATAGATTCTTCTTTAGGATGAGGTGATTCATGTTCATTTCGAAAACATTAGTAGCCCTATAAAGGGTAATTTTAGTACTTGACATGAACTGAAAACGGACATGGTACTTCCATTGACTGGGCTAACCTTTGCTGTGGCTGAACGAGCTCTGTAGTGACTTAAGGAATATTGTGGCGGTTAGTCTCTGATCTGGAAAGAATTTCCACCATTAAATCAGCAAACCAGATCCAGCCCAGTGTATGTATGTTTAATGTACACATACGGATGTATGTGGAGAACTATATAAAGATGGTCATTATTGACTGATGAGTAGATATTAAAATACTAAGTGAATGCAATTTCTTTTAAAGATTTATTTATTTATTTGAGAGAGAGAGAGAGAGCATGAGCAGGGGCAGCAGCAGAGGGAGAAGGAGAAGCAGGCCCCCCGCTGAGCGGGGAGCCCGATGCGGGGCTCGATCCCAGGACCCTGGGATCACGACCTGAGCTGAAGGCAGATGATTAACCGACTGAGCCACCCAGGTGCCCCAATTTACTAAATTCTTAAAAGAGTCCACGTCTCTATCCAATAGCTATAGTTTTTAGAAAGTGGACCGCTTTTGTCCTTAAACTTGGGAAAAACAAGAGAGGATTTATGCATATCTGTTTCCCAAAAGTGGCTTGTTTGGAGGAGAAAGCAAGATGTTCACCGGTGTTTGTGGGCGACTCAGCCCCCTCGATACTTCTTGATTTAATTCCGTCTGTTCCAGCTCTGCCTCAGTGGCTGCCATTTGCACACCGAACAGTGGAGCTCCCCACAGTTCCACATTGGATAACCCCAGAAATGCGAATAAATCTATGAACAGGAGGAAGGCATCTGTAGAGAATCCATCTGTAGTGAAAACTGTGGGGTAAGGAAACCAGTGCAGGACTGAGACTCTCCAGGAACCCAAGTGGCAGCCTCATGTCCACAATTAAGCTTGGGTTTTCTCGTGGCCAATAGGGGATTATAAACATAATAAATAGGGGGCTCTTGGGTGGCGGTTAAGCGTCTGACTCTTGGTTTCGACTCAGGTCATGATCTCAGGGTCCTGGTGAATAAGGAAAGGATTAAGGTCTAGGCAGGGAGAGGTAGGGGGCCTCTGGCTGGGCTCTGAAACTATTCCTGGCAGGCAGAAGTGCTAAGGCAGAGTGGACAAGAGATAAGGAAACAGGCCACCTGGTCCCAGGTGTGAGGGAGTATTTTTCTTTGGTGACTACAGTGTAATCATAGAAAATGGCCAAACCTCAAAGAATTAAGTCCCTAAGGGTGTTATCAATAGTCCCTGCTCAGACCAAGATGGCACAACCATCTCAAGGCCACAGACTCTCTGGTCGGTTCTCAATAAAAGACCGCCAGTGACAGCCCCCCGTGGCAACCCATTCGGAACCCCTCTCACTCTAGAGAGCTCTTTTCTTTCCTTTCTGCTCTCACCTTCACTTAATAACCTCTCACTTCACTTCACCCTTTTGTGTCTGCGAGATTCATTCTTCGACTCCGTGAGACGAGAACCCTGCGGTCCTGTAACACTGGGATGGATCCCCGCGTCGGGCTCCACGTTCAGCAGGGAGTATGCTTGACATTTTCTCTCCCTCTGCCCCTTCCATTCGTGTTCTCCCTGTCTCTTTAAAATCAATAAATATTTTTTAAAATAATAGAAATAATAGCCATTCGGTGAGCAACAACTCTCTGTGTTATATGTATCCTATCTAATGTTTACCGAACCCCCCCCCACTGTGAATATCACCGTTCCCATTTACAGGTGACAAAGTGGGTTCCAAACGGGTAAGGGATGTACCCCAGCCAGCACAGCTTTGTGTCAGAGTGAGGATTTGTATCCAATTCTTATTTGCTTCCAAAGCTAAACTTCTTGCACTTCCCTCTCTGTCTCATGTCTGCTGTTGTAAAGGTCAAATCAGATAATAGGTGTAATGCATTATGCCGATGTAAGAGATCAGTAGCATAAATGCCCTCCCGCCATCCCTTAATTGGAAAAGTACTATGTGTCTTTTGAGGCCTCTTTTTATCTTATATCATCTTCTCTTTGAAGCAGTGGTTTTTGTTTTTTTTTTTTTAAGATTTTGTTTATTTATTTGACAGAGAGACACAGCGAGAGAGGGAACACAAGCAGGGGGAGTGGGAGAGGGAGAAGCAGGCTTCCTGTGGAGCAGGGAGCCCGATGCGGGGCTCGATCCCAGGACCCTGGGACCATGACCCGAGCCGAAGGCAGACGCTTAACGACTGAGCCACCCAGGTGCCCCCGAAGCAGTGGTTCTTAAACTTTGAAGAGTGCATCAGCGGGAGGGCTTATTAAAATAGTCTAGGGGGGGCGCCTGGGTGGCTCTATCAGTTAAGCGGCTGCCTTTGGCTTAGGTCATGATCTCGGGGTCCTGGGATCGAGCCCCCCATTGGGCTCCCTGCTCAGAGGGGAGCCTGTTTCTCCCTCTCCGTCTGCCCCTCCCCCCCACCTGCTCTTGCTGTCTCTCCCACTTGCGCGCGCTCTCTCTCTCAAATAAATAAATAAAAATCTTTAAAAAAAAATAAAATTAAATAAAACAGTCTGGGGCAAGCCTGAGAATTTGCATTTCTAAGAAGTTCCCAGGTGCTGCTGCTGGTTGGGGACGGCACTCTGAGAACCACCGGTCTAAACATCAGCCAAGTAGCACACTCACAATCAATGATTTCCACCTCCACAGTGGATAGCTCTTTGCTCCCGTATCAGTGCACCTCTTTGTTCTGTCTTGGACACAGTGATCTCATCTCTCTCCCGGACAAGATGAAAAATTCCTTGAAGGCAGGGACCACAATTTTTACTCACAGCTACAGTATCACCCAGAGTATCAAGCACAGTAAATCTTGGCTAGCTGTTGTTTAAAAAAGTGTGGAATAAAATTCTGGAAGGTGATCCAGTAAATATCACTATCACCAAGTATCACTAGTAATATCATTCTTGTATAGAATGATTAACATTAACCTTTTGAGACGCTCGTTTAAGAGTGACATGAACACGGCCCAAAGATCACGTACGGCACTAGGAGAGCGCACCTCCCCGTTCTCGTCACCGCCACCTGCTACAGCTGAGGGCCTAGCCCTTTGTGCCTCCGCCCGGCCCGGGGAGGTGGCCGCCACCGCAGGGGACGGTCGGGCTGGGATTCACCCGCCCGCCGCCAGGGGGCTTGCGACTCTCTCCGGGGCGGAGGGGCGGGGCCGGGGCGGGGGCGTCCCCCACCCATGACTCGCTGCCGCCGACAGGTGGCAGCAACAGCCTGCCTAAAGCTTTGGGTTTCGCTTCAGAGAGCGTTCAAGGGCGTGGAAGGCTCAGTGTTGACTCTGAAACCCGGCTTCTCACCTCGCTGTGGGCTCACATTTGCCTCGCAACGGCACTCCGGCCGGCTTGGAGCAAACGTGTTGGAACTAAGAGAGCTCAGGAAAGGCCGGGTCGACTGCAAATCAGAGAATGGGCTCTCCCTCATTAAAAAAAACCCAAAGCCGTTTTGGGGGGCCCTCATCCTACGCGGTTTGTCCAGCAATGTCCAGGCTTAGTCAATTTAGACATTAACTGGTAAACTCAAGTGGAAGTTTTTTATTGGCTCCGGGTGATGTCACACGAAGCTGGGAGAACTGGTTTTCTCGGTGTGGGGCTTCTTAATCCCTGAAACATCTAGACAATAAATAAATAAAAAGCCCTGAGCCCTTTCACCTCCTGCCGAACCAGAGCCTTTGGTTGTAAGTGGATACGCAGCTTTTGCCAAACGTCTTTGAAAACAACAGAAAACCCAAGAAACAGCAATGCAAAGTGGGAGCGAGGAAAATAAACCGCCGGGGCGGCCCTCGGCTGCACCTGGAAACCACCTGGGAGTTTCCTGTGCCCGCGCACATGCCACGGCCCCTCCCCAGGTTCTGATGAACTGGTCTGGATACCACCTGGGCGCCTGGAGTTTGGAAAGATCCCCGGGTGCCGCCCGGGTGCCGCCAAGACGACATGCCATTGTTAGATGCGTGACCGGCCTCCCGGGTTAATGACATCCTCACACCCGCCAACTAGTGTACATTCCTTATGCCTTGAGCGCAGTTAAGATAAAACCCAAGGCTTAGTTCAGAGAAAGTTAGCACAGGGTCAGAGGGATAGGAAGCAGACTGAAACTGAACATAAAGCCAAGTCAGGTGTTTTTTTCCTTTCTCTCCCTCTCTCTCTCTCTTTCGAATTGCCACCACTAACTGCTCCCAAAGAATACGGGCCTGTTATTTACTTTATCTTCGGAACAGAGCACTTGTATTTGCTGACCTTGAAACACTTCCACGTTGTCTAAAGGGCGGGGGGCGGGGGTTGGGGTGCACCCTGATTTGCAGTGTTCGCCGGCCGACTGCAAGCTACTGAGGTGACGCTGGCAATTATGGAACTGGAGACTCACGACCCATCACATCCCCCCTGTCTTCACCCCAGAGGAACCTTTTTTTTTTTTTTAAAGATTTTATTTATTTATTTGAGAGAGAGAATGAGATAGAGAGAGCATGAGAGGGGGGAGGGTCGGAGGGAGAAGCAGACTCCCCGCCGAGCAGGGAGCCCGATGCGGGACTCGATCCCGGGACTCCAGGATCATGACCTGAGCCGAAGGCAGTCGCTTAACCAACTGAGCCACCCAGGCGGCCCCCCAGAGGAACCTTTATGCCCACCCAGGGCTTTCCCGTTTTTAAAGCATTTTTACAGACACTCTCTCATTAAATTCTCAGGGCAACACTGCGCAACGGCGGGGTGGGGATGAGAAGCCTCCGGGCTCAGAGAGACTGAAACCAATTGCTGAAGGCCGCGGAGTGAGTGACCAGTAAAATGGGCAGCGTGGGCAGAATAATGCCCCCCCGCCCCGGATGGCCACATCCTCATCCCTGGCACCTGTGAGTAGGTAGGCTGCAGCTAGAATTAAGGCTGCTAGCCAGCGGGCCTTAAAGTAGGGAGAGTCCTGAGTTAGCCAGGTGGGGCCAGTGTCATCACAAGGGTCCTTAGCCCTTGCACGTGGAAGAGGGGGGCGGGACAGGAGGCCGGAGGGGCGGAGAGATCAACATTGCTGGCTTTGCCGATGGAGGAAGGGGCCACAGGAGCCAAAAGGCAAGAAAGGAGATGCCCCCCCCTCCCCCCACCAGAGCCTGCAGAGAGGGACACAGTCTCCAGTCCCTTGACTTTGGCCCCGAGAGACCTGCCTGGGACTTCGGACCTCCAGAAGTGTAAGCGCGTACATTTGTGTGGCTTAAGTTGCTAAGTGTGAGACAGCTGTTCCCGCTGCCAAAGAGCTGAGCTCAGTTAGGCCTCCTCCTCTTCAAGTCTCAGTGCACATTTCAGCTCCGGGGGAAGGTGGGGAGGCTGCTTTTTCTCGCCCTTTCTAGGCCCGGGCTTTCTCCCCTGAGCTGCCATAATATCTGGCTTTGAGCACTTACCCTGAGGTGCTTCTGCTCTGCATCCTCGGCCTCATCCCTGAGGGCAAGATAGCATTCCCTCACTTTGGCCTGCCTTTCCACCAGCGCGGCGCCTTCCCCAGGAGCAGAGCATAAGCCCCAGACCCAGCGAGCCTGAATGTGGGGTTAGAGGAATGAACGCTTGACTCGGACCGTAGAAACGGCACCAGCCCTTCGGCACCACCAGAAATGCTGGCGCTGAGCTGTCAATGCTGCGGGATCGTTCAAAGCTGCTCTCGGTGGCATCGGGAGCTGCCTGCCCCCCTCCCTCCAGTGCGCCCCGGGAGGCGCAGGAAAGAGCAAGACGGCCCGTCTCCCCATGGCCCCGCACGAGAAGCCTTGCCCCCAGCCCGGCGTGTGTCAGCCCCTTTTGCAGAGCAAGGAGGGTTCTGGCTCCAGAGCGCGGAGAAACAGGCACGATGGATGGGTTCCCGGAGCCCCAGACTCTGCTGCTCCCATCTTTGTCTCAGCAGAGCCTGTATCGGATTTGGGCCTTCGGGCTAGTCACTTGTTTACTCTGGCCTCGTTTATCAAACGTGAAAAAGAGCCGCTCTGTGCCCTGCTTGCTTTCAAGGCTTATGAAAAAGGGAATGAAAGAGGTCTGGCCAGGCCTTGAGTCCTGTCACGTAGTTGATAGCCTAGGAGCCGATGTGGCCACGTGCTAAGAAGAGCCCGGGCTACGTAGGAAAGTTCACGTTGACATGGGAAGTGAAAGTGAATTGCGTCACTTTCTGTCATGTGACAGCTGTGTGCTGTGGAGCAAGTCACCGAGCGCCTGTTTCCTCGGGGCTGAGGTGGCGATCATGACAGGTCCCATTTATTGATCACTTCCCAGGCAGCCCACCCTTTCCCACTCAAGCCCTTCGCCATTACCCTTCTTATAGCGTCATACAGCTTCTCAGTGTTGGAATCGGGGCCGGCTACGTAATGTGTGAGCCCAGCAACCTTCTTCCAAACTGACTAAACCTCCTGACGGCTGCAGCACAACACGACCAAGCCTGGGGCTCGCCCGAGGGGACCCCGCAGGGTGCACAGCCAAGAAGCCGGCCCTGGGCAGTCTGACTCCAGAGCCTTCTATCTTAGCATCTGTGCTATGATGGCTGCCTCCTAAGGTGGCTGCGAGGTTGTGAGTGAGACTAATGCATTCCTGGCAGAGGGAACAGCATGAGTAATGGTCCGGACAGGGATATGCCTAAAGAATGATAAACCCCTGTGGCTACCGCTGTGGTGACTTGGAGGAAAGAGAAATGTGCTGGCGGATAGTCCTGGTTCCAAGCGGTGGCACTCCGAAGGCCCTTGCACTTGAAGCTGCGGGTGGTGGCGAGTGCTGGACGGTTCAGAAGCTGGAGGCCATGTGGACACAGGTCAGGGGACTTACCCTAGGGGGCAGGGTGGAGCGGGGCGGACTGGGGAGAGAGCGCCCCTAGAGGAGACTGGTACAGCAACACTCGCGGGGCGCCGTGAAGAGGGGCTCCTGGAGAAGGGGCAGGGGAAACCGGGAGAGGCAGACAACTTAGGGGTAAATGGAAATGACAAGTCTGGGTTACAAGCTGGATATCAAGAACCGAGGGGAAAAAGAAGAAGCTGCTGATGCCCGACGGCCTATCCTTCTGTTCTGCGGACATCAGGCCCATCTGAGCATGTTAATCACATACGCAGTTTGCCTTGGAGTACACAGCAGACAGGGTACATTTCTTGAGGAAGTAGAAACTCTTTGAGAAGAAAAAAAAATCAGTTTAATTTCCTAAAAAGAACAGCTGTTACTGTCTATAAACTCAGCCATTTCTCAATTTGGGTTTTTTCCCCTGAAATCTTCCTTTCTGATTTTCCGAGGCATTTATCAGTCCTTTGATTATGATATAATCTATGTATCCTATAGCTCATATTTGCAGGTAATTATGTCCTATAATAATTGTACATTTCAGAGGAAACCATACGATTAAAAACAAAACCAAAAAAAAAAAAAATCTTCTTCCAAATGTCTACCATATTCTTCTCTCAAACTTGGTAGGGCCCTGAGAAGGGGGGCACCTCAGGCCCAGCCGCCTGGGCTCAAATCCCAGCTCCCACCCACTAGCAGTGGGACTTTGGTCAAGTTAGGGTAACCTGGATCCCTTCTCTCAAGTGGGGGTAACAATACTAGTTCTTACCTCAATCCTACTGTGTTACTGAGCAATGCCTTGACTAGTCCGTGGCTAGCAGAAAGCAGGCCATAAATGTCACTTACATTCTCTAGATGATCTACAATGATCCCGAGTGACATTTAAGATCAGAAACATCTCCATGAAGTTGTATTATCATTATTATTGCGTGTCTATCCCCAGTGGGCCACAAAGGTCAAGCCTGGAAGGCCTAGAAAGAAGGGCTCATGGGCTCTTCTTCCCACATGGGCTGACAACAGTTTTTGACGGATTCAGCAACCTGAGGTGAGGTGAGCAAGGCCACAGAGGAGCGGAGGAACAGATCTACATCGGTACGTGTTTTGAAAGAGGAGCTCTCTGGATGAATAACAGTCTCGCTACTTTCCGTGACGCGGGATTGGAATTCTGCTGCCCGGTATGGTTGTGGCCCAGCATTCAACAGGCACTCATTCGGGCCCCACGTTGTCATGCGCCGGAGATACCGAGGGAAGACCTGGGCCCACCACTGAGGGGACCCAGCCCGACAGGGAGAGGAGACAGGGAAGAAACAGGTGGCAAAACAGGGACAAACGTCACAAGAGAAGACTTTCCCAGGCACGGGAGTATGAGGACAGCATTCTGCCTCAGGGAGTAAAGAAGGCTTTCACCCCCATGCCACCCCCCCCTGCAAGGCCAGCATTCAAGCACAAGTCTCTAAAATGGCTGCCAGACAGGGAACTTTCTGGGCTGATGGAAAAATTCTGTATCTCGTTGGGGATGGTGGTTCCACAGGCACGCGTGGTCGTCAGAACCCATCTTAAGCAGCCATAAAGTGAATGCATTTTGTTTTCTGTAAATGAAACCTCAATCAAGTTGAGTGTGAACAGAGTCCGCACGTACAGGGACCGTGTTGTGGCGTCAGCACACTGCCTGGCACTTAGTGGATTCTCTGCTGAATGACACCCTGAAGGGCTGAGCATGCTGAAGCTTTCTGTGTCCCCGGGAGCCGGCTCCCTATTGCTCCTGGGTCTGAATCCCGCCTTTGTGCGGCCACCAGGAGCCCGGGGCTGAAGCCGGCCTCTGCAGGGGAGGAGCCTCCGCTAAATGCGCTGACCTCGCCAGGCCTTAGGCGGTTCGGGGAAGTCTTTCTGCTTACTCGTCTTCTGCTCTGAATGCTGGGCCCTATTGGCCGACCAGCTCCAAGCCCTGAGGGCACATTTATCAGTCAGTGGCTCCCATCTGCCCTTGGAGTTCGCGGCCTACAGACTCTGCGGGGCTGAGCTCTCAGCCCCCTCTCCCAATGCCGTTCTCTTCCGAGCCTCTCTCTCTTTCTCTTCCCCCCTCCCTCCCCCCCTCCCCCAGGCGGCAGACCCAGCTGGGGCAGGGCTGGCGGGAGCTCCTAAGCCAGAACTGTGAGGCCTGAGACTTACCAAGGCCTGTGTGTGTGTGTGTGTCTGTCTGTCTGTCTGTGTCTGTCTCTTGTGTTTCGGTGGATCTGGATGGACAGACAGCTAAAGTAGTGATCAGTCTGTGAAAGGGCCTCAGTTTCCCCCCCCACCAAGGTAGGGTTGCCAGATAAAATACAGGACTCCCAGTTAAATGGGAATTTCAGAGAAATAATTTTTAACTATGTCTCAAATATTGCACGGGATAACTTATCCTCAAAAGTCTTTGTTATTCATCTGAAATTCCAATTTAACTGGCTGTTTTGCATTTTGATTGGCTACATCTAACAACCCTACTGGGGCGTGGTGGGCAGCCACAGGAAAGGGGAGAAGAGCCTATTTTGCTAAACCCGCACACAGCACTCTCAGGGGAGCAAGGGGGGGGGCCAAGCCTTCATGGTTGTTCCCCAGGACATCGGAATCAATGTCCATAATGGGGATCACAGGTGGGTGCGAGGCTGCTCTGCTCGACTTATCCGATCATCCCATAATTCACATGGGAGAACAGCAGTTGGCAGAACAGGCTGTGAATGTGCTCCATTTCCTCCCGACAGCCACCTCCGCTGTGTGGCTCCTCCCTCCGTTCTCGAAGCCAGCTGGGGTAGACGGGCGGGTGCGGGGGCGCTGGCTGAGAGGGAGGCAGACGCCCCTCCTGCGCCACCCGCCTCACCTGCTTTCCCAGGCTCACCCCATCCGCTACCCACGTGGCCCCTCCCTCCTCAGAACCTTCAGCTCAGGGCTGCCCTAGCACCGAACTCTCTAGGTCGGCATAGGAGAAGTCAGTGGAAAATTACTTGCAAGTAAACAGATGGACGGATGATGAAACTCCAGGAAACCGCCGTTCTTCCCCTGCCGGGGCACCAGGCCAGAGGCCAACCTGCTAGGCTTGGGACCCACTTCTGGCCTCACCACATGCCCAGAGACCTTGGACAAGTCACTTACCATGTGCCCCGGATTTGCATTTGTGGATGGGATGCAGCTGCCCAGTCGTACCCTTCCGGGGCTGCAAAATACTGGTAACATTTAAAATGAAGCATCTGTACAAATTTATGGTGGTTCAACCCAGCTAGAGGTGCTTCTACTTAGAGAAATGCAATACATGAATATTCTGACACATACACACACACATCGTTGCATGATTCAGAGTAGCTTCTCTACCTCACTGAAAATATGATTCGGTTCACCAAAATGTAACACCGTGCTGGCATTTTACAGGGAAACATGGAAGACACAGCTTCTGTAATTGAACTCGGTGTGTACTTCAGCTGCATTCTAGAAAGGACGCCTATTGCGGACCTGTCTACAGTCCCTTTGATTTAGGATTATGAGGGTGATAGTCTTAGTAACTGTCCTCCTGCCCCTTTAAGAACAGAAGTCCGTCAATTGCAGATAAGCAGGAAGTGCCCCTACTCTATCTTGGCTGTGTGTTTCACTTCCTTCCAGAGGTGTTTTCTTACTAAAGAAACCCCAAGTCCAAGGTCACGTCTGTTTCTTTCAAAGGCATACTCAACTGCCTTTGTGTTGGTTTCATGAGATTTCTGGGGCAGGAAAATACACAAATATATATATACTTTTTTTACTTTTTATTTTTAAATAGCCTTTATTTTTTAGAGCAGTTTGACATTCGCAGCAAAACTGAGTGGAAGGTACAGAGATTTCCCATATGCCCCCTTTCCACACACGTGCACAGGCTCCCCATTATTGACACAAATAATATTTTTAAAGCTCTTTCTTTTTTATTTTTTAAATTTTTTTTAAAGATTTTATTTATTTATTTGAGAGA
This sequence comes from Mirounga angustirostris, assembly GCF_029215605.1. NCBI lineage: Eukaryota > Metazoa > Chordata > Mammalia > Carnivora > Phocidae > Mirounga > Mirounga angustirostris. The sequence continues at coordinate 9,583,010 of NW_026991719.1, forward strand.
GAGAAAGAGCACAAGAGGGGGGAGCGGGAGAGGGAGAAGCAGACTCCCTGCCGAGCAGGGAGCCCGATGTGGGACTCGATCCAGAGACTCCAGGATCATGACCTGAGCCAAAGGCAGTCGCTTAACCAACTGAGCCACCCAGGCGCCCGACACAAATAATATTTTTAAATATATAAAAGATGAAGGTAAAACATAAATGGTGTTTTAAATATTTTAAAATATAAAAGTAATACATGCTTCCAGTAAAAATGCAAGTGGTAGAAGATTCTCCATTCCCCTTCCCCAGAGGTCACTTCTGTTAATACTTCTTAAAATTCCCTTCTGGAACTTGTCTCTATAACCTCACTTTTTTTATTACACAGACAAAGATCATACGGTATTTATAAGGTTCTCTTTTTTCTACTTAGGAGTATACATGAGGGGCGCCTGGCTGGCTCTGTTGGTGGAGCATGCGACTTTTGATCTCAAGGTCCTAGGTTCGAGCCCCATGTTGGGTGTAGAGATTTCTTAAAAAACAAAAACAACAACAAAAAAACTTAAAAAAAAGTATACTTTGGCTGTCTTTCCATGGCATCATGAATAAAGCTGCCTCAACCTTTTTCTTGCTTTATTTAGAGAGACAGAGAGACCGAGCAGGGGCAGGAGCAAAGGGAGAGGGAGAGAGAGAATCCCAAGCAGACTCCACACTGAGCAGGAAACCCGACGCGGGGCTCGATCCCAGCACCCCAAGATCATGACCTGAGCCGAAACCAAGAGTCAGACGCTCAACCGACTGAACCACCCAGGGTACCCTCGGTCATTTTCTAGCGGCTGCGTAACTTTCCATTGTTTGGGTATTCTATCATGTATTTAACTAATTTCCTAATTAATATACACTTAGTTAATTCTAGCGTTTCCTCTTACCTACAATGCTATGGGGAAAATATATATAGGTATGTGCATGTGTACAAATATATAGACACATATCTTGGCCTATCTGTCCGAATATGGCCCTAGAAAACATTTCTAACAGTGGAACCGCCGCATCAAACTGGAAATGCTGTTTTGACTGTGAGAGCGGCTGGTACCCCTGAAAAGTCTTTACCAGTTTACAATTCCAGCAAGAGCACGTGAGCGAGCGCGGCTCTCACTCTTCTTTCCCTGCCTTCTGCCCAACCTCAGACAGTACTCAACATTTTCATTTCTGTCAGTTGGAAGGGGGCAGAGAGGGCCTGGTTGGTTGATTTGCATTTGAAAGCCTGCAACCCAGGGGCATCTTCCCGTATTAATCCTGACTCAGTGAGGAGGGGCTTAGGGGCCAGACTTTGGAACCTGAGAGAGCTGGATGCCATCCTAGTTCAGGCACTTGCCCATAGTGGTGTGCAGGGCCTCAGTCTTTCCTTCTGTAAAATAAGCATCCTGGGGCGCCTGGGTGGCTCAATAGTTAAGGGTCTGCCTTCCGCTTAGGTCGTGATCCCGGGGTCCTGGGATTAAGCCCCACACCGGGCTCCCTGCTCAGCAGGGAGTCTGCTTCTCCCTCTCCCACTCCCCCGTTTGTGTGCACGTGCTTGCTCTCTCTCTCTGACAAGTAAATAAAATCTAAAAATAATAAATAAATAAATAAATAAATAAAATAAAATAAGCACCCTAAGACCAAAACCATGGGGTGATGGAAAGGCTCCAAGCAAGCAGTCCAAAAGCCAGCAGGACAAATGTTAGTGTGATTCCCACCAAAGCAAAACGAAAACCAGAAAACCCGATTTCGACTGGCCCAGTCCGAGGCCCGGAAACAGTTTCTGCAATGTCTGAGATCTCCCCTTCTCACTTGCTGCCCCTGCTTGAGGGAGGAAAATGCAAATAAAATGCTGAAAGAGAAAACTGAAATGATCACATCAAACGGTGCGTCTGACCAGCGAGTGACCTGGCGTGTGTTATGTCTCGGAGCCCCAGTTTCTTTTCTGTAAGATGGGGTGTTCACTTTACCCAGCCCGGTCGCTCGGGGAATCAAAAGGGACACAGGACAGTGCCTGGCTCTGGCAAGCACTCTGGATGACCCGTGTGGTTATTCCTAGCCATAGATCCCCCGCCCCCAGCTGCTCAGCCCGTGTCCCCCAGCAGGACAGGTGAAGTCCCCTGGACTCTGGATGATGCACAGCACCTACTCAATGCCGGCCTCGTTGAAGGCCCTTGGGGACCATAAACACTGCAGTAGGAGCACTGGCTGGAAAGGGCAGCCTGCAATTTTCTGGCCTGTCCTTGGAGACAGAAGTCTATCCTGCAGCGCTCAGCAAGCCCGTGGAGTGAACAAGTCCCCATTTCCCGTGGCTGGGGTAAGACCTTCATGGGCCTACTTTGTGAAAAGATAACTGGCCATGTTTTATTCTTTTTTCTCCTTTGGAAGCGGGGTGCACTCTGAATCCTGTGGGGTGGTTCCAGTGACATCGAAGTCACTTGTAAGTGGGGTTGGCACTGACATGGTTTCCTTCAGTGCCACAGACTCTCATGTGGGCTTGTGCGTGCGGGGTGGGGAGAGAAATTCACCTCCCCTGAGGCTACATCTAATCCCACCAGTGCGGAGAGCTATGGTCCAAATATTCGTGTCTCCCCCCAATTCACATGTTGACATCGGAACCCCCATGACTACGATAGCAGGAGGCGGCCCTTGGGGAGGTGACTAGGTCAGGAGGGTAGAGCCTTCCTGAATGGGACCAGCGCCCTCCCCCTCCTGCCACGCGAGGACAAGGACAAGAAGTCCGTGACTGGGAAGAGGCCTCTCACCCGACCACGCTGGCCCCCTGATCTTGGACGGCCAGTTTCCAGAACTGCGAGAAATAAACGTCTGTTTTTTGTAAGCCCCCAGTCTGTGGGATTTCCTTGGGGCGGCCTGAATGCCCGGAGACCCTGAGCTCGGCACTCTGTGAAGACAGGTGACACGGCCACACCACGTAGGCAGTAGAGATGCGGGAAAGAGCAGGTCTCAAAAACGAATAGCTTCACAGTGGAGAAACCTGGCAGGTAACACCTTCATCAAGTGATCAAAGTGAGCACCCCCAACAACGGGTCAGGCCAACATCATGCGCCTCCGGACTCAAGACCCCGAGAAGGTCACGGCCTCCCTTGTGTAGGATTCCTGCCAAATGGGCAAAGCCCAAATCTAATCATCAGGAAACATTGGACAAACCGAAATAAAGGGGAAATCCACAGAACGAGTGGCCTGTTGTCTTCCAAAATGTTAGTGTCGTGGAAGAGCCAGAGAGCCTGGGGAAGTTCTAAATTAAAAGACACTAAAGGGACGTGCCGTCTAAATGCGATGCATGCTCCCGGACTGGAATCTGGACCAGAAGAAAAAATTGCTATAAGGACGTTATTGGGCTAATAGGCAAAATTTGAGTTAAGATCTGTAGATAGCAGTATTGTAGCAATGGGAATGTGGCTGTGTCGGAGAATGTCTTGTTTTTTGTTAGATTCGTAACTTGCTCTCGGGGTTTAGAAGATACGTAGAGAGAATGATAAAGCACACGGAGCAAAATATTCAACAACTGATGAATCTGGGGGCAAGGTATACAGGAATTCTTCATTGTATTTTTGCAACTTTTCCGCAAGCCACCTCATTATCATAAACAATCAGGCACAGTCCAAGGGGCTCACCAGGAATAACAAAGACACTCCTACCACTTGGGAAATGGAAAAGGTTTAGACCAAGGTCAATCACATTTGTTTATGACGCAAAACCAGATCCAGCCTCCTAGCTATAAAAGTAAGACATTTGTGCAAACATCTCTGTAGAGTACAAAATACAATATCCAAACATTAAAGTACCTCCTTCTGGCCCAAACTAAAGTTGTGCCCCAGTCTGTAAGTAGACAGAAAAATAGAAAGATTTAAGTCCAGATGTATGCTTTTTCTTTGTGCCGAGGACTACTGGTAGTCAAAAAAGGGGGGTGGGGGTGGTATGTCAGGAAAGCCATTTCCAGGAATGAGGAAATTGAGGTCTTTGGAAGCCTAGCGTGCAGGTTCAAATCTGGGCAATGGATTCTTGGATGACAAAACTCAGTAACCAAGCACACTACCATCACCATCCCTGCCATGACCACAACAAAACCAGGAGTGCTCCTGCTTACTTAGCATCGGGAACACTTCCAGTACCAATAAATCGTCCTCTAGTGAGCTACGATATTGCTCCTAGATGACTGACTTTCATAAAGGACGGGCCTGGGCTCCTGCTCATCCGACGCGTATAAGCTGCTTCTTGAAGTATTTGACCTCCTGCTCCTAAAATCATGCCGAAAGGACTATAGGCCCACGGCTCAAAGTAAGGAGTTTTGGTTTCTGGCCGTGGCTCTGCTAATCGGCTGAATGCCCTTGGGCAGGTCACTTAACCTCTCTGTGCTGGGTTTCAACCCTCTGCAAAAAATTGATGCCAATACCTAGCCCCTTTATCAGCGTTAAGACTGCTTTAAGGATAAAATGACACAAAAGATGAAAAAGTGCATTGACAAAGTTCACAAACACCAGATAAATGCGACTCGTGTTACATAAGGAATTATTGGCGCCCAAGATGTAAGGTGACACCTATAAGCTGGTCTTTTTTTTTTTTTCCCCCCCCAACTGTTGTCCAACTGACAGGTTGCTCTGAGCTGGTGCCTAAGCCCTTTTGAGTAAGCTGCTGGTATGGACCGTGGAATTGAGGCCGGGACGAGAAGATGCAGGAGGCAATGGTAAATTGCATTTCCAAAGCAGATATTCGGTGGTTTATCTGGTTCATTGGTAGCCACCCCGTTATCTCTTCCATTCCCTCTCAGAAATTCTGTTGGTGACTTTTTCTCATTCCAGAGACCCTCTCCCTTCGATAGACCAGGGTGCACAGACATCCCAGAGAATCCAGGGAGTCCATAAATTTAGAAAGGAAAAAATTACACCTTTTCATTCACCTCTAACTGAGCGTTAGCATTTCCTTCAGGGACGCCGGCAAGCAAGTCTCTAAGCATGGGCTGCCGTATCAAAATACCACGGAACGAGCAGCTCAAACAACACACATGCATTTCTCACCGTTCCGGAGGCTGGGAAGTCCAAGATCAAGGTGTGGGCACATTTAGTTCCTAACAAGAACCTGCTTCTTGCTTGGCTTACGGACAGTGCCTTCCTTCAGACAAACGTTCGGTCCATAACGGCAAGGAAACTCTCTCGCATTAGCAGTTCCTGTGACTGTGTCAACAACAGACACCACAGATATTTTTCTATCTGCCAACATTTTGCAGCTATCTACACACTCCCCACTATTTTGAATTTATGCTGGATCTGAGACCGACTATGGGATTGTGTGATTTAATGCACAAAGCAGCACGTGGATGACTCCATCACCGTGTTTAATAAAACTCTTTTGGTAACTGTATGGCAATCTAATCGCTTTCATTCTTTTTTTTTTTTTTTAATTTTAGGTATTTACATAATTCTGAGATAGGGTCTCTGGGCTTCATCAAATTGGCACGGCACAGAAAGAGTTAAGAACCAGACTCTCACTCCACCCCTGACTCCCCTCCCATTTCCTCTGAACCAGACACAGGGGTGTGAGGAAATGGGACTATGATTTACTTTTCTTTCTTCCTCTCTCTCTCTCTTTTTACACCACCCCCCCCCCGCTTTTTTTTTTTTATCAAGGTAAAATTCACATAACATGAAATTAACACTTTGAGAGCGAACACTTCAGTGACATTTCATACATCACCGTGTTGCGCAGCCCCCTCCTCTGTCTAGTTCCCAGACATTTTCATCACCCTAAAATGAAACCCTGTACCCAGACAGCAGTTGCTCCCCTTGGCTCCCCCCTCTCAGCCCTTGGCCACCTCTAATCTCCTTCTCTCTCTATGGATTTGTCCATTCTGGATGTTTCACAGAAGTGGAATACTGCCATGTGTGGTCTTTGGGACCTGGCTTCTTTCACACAGCATGCTTTCCAGGTTCATCCATGTTGTAGCGTGCATGGACTTCATTCCTTTTTATGGCGGAACACCGTCCCATCGGATGACTACACCATATTTCATTTATCCATTCATCCATCAATGGGCATTTGGCTCCTTCCACCTTTTGGCTAATTGGATTGGTGTTGCTATGGACAAGAAGACAAGTATTTGTTTGGATACATGCTTTTGACTGAATCTATTCGCTAAAGTGCGATTTAGTAACTGTAGGGTCTGTGAATCTCAATTGTCCATGTCATCTTGACCAATTCAGACAACTGAGTCCTGGCTATAAATGGCACAGTAGAAGCCTAGAACTCAAGCATCCTCTCCTGGTGCTTTCGTTTGCCCCGCGTTTGGCCTTCGTGTGAGAAAATGACATCCTCCTCTTCTGGCTTGGGTGCAAATTCTTTCTGTGGAATTCCGCCGCAGGGAAGCCTCCTGTGAGTGAAGGCATCAGAGAGCATTGGAGAAGTGGGCAGAGATGGCGGTAAAGGCTTGCTCCTTCCCTGGCCCTGGCACATGCTGGGGAATTCTGACGTGCGAGGAAGCTAAGAGCCGCAAGCATCCCTTGGACAGGACAAAACCGCTAGGCAGAAGGGAAGGGAGGAGAACTGGTGTGCGTCCCTGGCACAGTCCCTAGAAATGCGTGGCGATCACCAGCTCCAAGGGCAACTGGGCTCAGATGGAAGCTTAGCAGAGGGTGCAGAGGCTGAACCATCCCGTGCACACACTCAGACCTTCTCACACCCGGGTGGCACAGGCAGGAAGGATCAGAGAGGGCATTGCAGGCAGAGGAAGGGGCACATGAGTAGATGGGCCCGTCCCTGGGTCCTAGGAAAAGCTAGGGAGGGCATTGGGGGCACACAGAGAAGGAGAATAAGAGGGGCTGGACTGGCTTCATAACTGGTACAAAATGAAGGCGTGGGGCCCTTTGTTCAAAATCATGAACAATTAATTTCAAGATGGTGGCAGCAGAGCGCGAAGCTGAGCAAAGGGTCTCTGTGAGTGTGGGGGCCTTGTGCCCCCGCATAGGTCACACGCCCTTGGAGCCAGCCCTGCAGAGGGGAGAGGGTCTGGGTCGGCCAAGGAGGTTCATCTTGGCCTATGGGATCAAATCCAGTGCCCACCTGTGCTTCACTTTCCTTACCACGAAGCCATTAGCCACCTTCTGCTGATGGTGTGGGAGCTATATTCTATTTAAAGAGCACCGACGTCCCCAGAAGCAGCAGATTAAAATGCATGAACACTTACTACTTGCTAATGATAATTCTGCTTCACGACAGAATAAAAAGTGTATCACTTTTTTTTTTTTTAAAGATTTTATTTATTTATTTGAGAGAGAGAGACACAGCGAGAGAGGGAACAGAAGCAGGGGGAGTGGGAGAGGGAGAAGCAGGCTTCCCGATGAGCAGGGAGCCTGATGCAGGGCTCGATCCCAGGACCCTGGGATCATGACCTGAGCCGAAGGCAGACGCTTAACGACTGAGCCACCCAAGCGTCCCAAAAGTGTATCACTTTTAACACAGAAGGCCATCTGGAGTATGGAATGCCTCCCCTTTCAATATGTGGTTTGACCTGCTAATTTTTTGTAACCAGTGTAATATGAATGACTGCTGGGAAAAATATTCAAATAGTGAAAAGCTGGGTGAAACTGCCAATGTTCAGGATAAGAATTCCCTTTATTGCGCGTGCACTGGGCTCTGTAGGATGAGGCAGAGAGCAGACTGAATTTGTGTAATGAAATCATTTGACAATGGAAGCGGGCAACTTTTTAATTTATATGATACATGACCAGGATATCTGTGTTTCAAAGTTTTAGTGATGGAAACATTGGATGGTTTACTGTGATGGGATAGAACTTTACCCTTAGCTGGCCTACACAACAAAATCTAAGGGCCCTATCTGAGGATTCTAGAAAAGCGGAATATTTAACTGAGGCGGCTTCTGCACCAGCCAGTCTGAGTTCGAACCCTGCCTCTGGTTTTCGCTGTGTGGTTTCGGGTAAATTATTTAATCTCCCCAGGACACCCTCATCGGCAAAATGAGGAACATAACAGTGCCTCTGTCATGGGGTTGTGTAAGGGTTTAGGGAGATTATGCATGGAGAGCTCCCCTGTATATGGTAAGCACTCAGAAAATGTTAGCATTACAGACAGGACTGCGGCTGCTGTTGTTCTTATTAATTATTCTTATTATTATTACTGTTATTATTGAATCTGGCCCCCGCCTGCCTCCCCACCTTATTTCCTGTCACTTTCATTCTGCACAAGCCCCAGCCAAACAGAGCTACTCACCGCCCCCTGTATGTGCTTGAAGCTTCTCTGCCTGCTTTTTCTTGCCCTTGCTGTGCATAGACTGAGCAACCACTTGGAGGGGATGTTGTAGAGGCGAAATGAAGCCACGGCAGGGAACTGGGTTGAATGAGAGCCCCCTGAAAGTTCCTCTTGGCTCTAAGATTCCATCAGATCGACAAAGTGAACGGGAGAGTTAGCGGGCACGTTTGACATTCTCGAGAGCGTTCTTTGATTCCTCTCTGCTTCGCCGGTCTCCTGCATTCATTTTTAGCACACTAGCCGAGGGAACCTTCTGTTCCATCACACTGAGCGCAAGGTGGAGCTGCCGCAGGTGGGAGTCCTGGAGACACACTCAGGTCGGGGACAGATGGCCCCGTTGGGTGGGCAGAGGCTCGGGAGACAGAGCCTGTGTGTTTGATCGCGAGCAAGCTTGCTTAGATTCTCTGAGCTTCAGGGTTTTCAGTAGTAAAATGCGGGTATTAATGCCCACTGCAGAGGGTGAGAATTGAATTAGATATGGTATACACAGAGCCCACTGAATATCCCTTCCCTGTCGTTAGGGAGGGGACTCGGGCTGTGCCTCTAAGGAGGTTTACCTGAACCGAGAGAGATCGCAGGGTCACCGGGGAGAGTGGGGTGCAGGCAGGGAGGGCAGATGGTAGGAGGCCCTGAAACCGAGACAAAGGGACCTGGGCTCGAGAAAGCAAAGGGTGGGGAGCCTTGCTGTGGTCACTTTCTTCTGTTCCTTTCAGCGCTCTGCACAGAATTTAATAGGTTAAAAATAATAGGACTAATTTTCATGTACCCAGACCTCTGTGGCTGTTTCTCCAGCCTTGGAAATAGCTACACATCTGCCCCAGGCCTACCCTGGAAAGGAAAATAAAACAGAGTGTGCCCTGACACCTCTTCCTGGTTGCACCGGGCATGGGCTTTGGAGGTGGGCCACCGTCCAAGGCAGGCTCTCTTGGCACATGGGTGCCGGGTGAGTTCTTCTCCCCGAGAGCCCCGAGCTTGGGAGCGCACCCTGCGGTTCCGTTGCTGCTCTCAGCCTCTGTCTTTCCACTCGGGATTGAAAACCCCCACCTCCATGCTGCTCGTGCCCAGCACACGCTAACCCACTTAGAACGGTAGCTTCAGTGAGGCGGGAACTAACCCTGACATGTGAAACATTAATACCGACAGGTTTGAATGATCTGGGGAAGAAAGCAAGATGGCTCGAGCCACAGGCTCAGAGTTTGGCTGAGCCGGGTTCAGGGACCTTCCTCGCTCAAGCAAGTCAGCTCAATGCAAGGCCCTAACTGTTTGAGCAAGTGCTCTCTCCCAGGCGCTGCGGGAAACAAAGCAGCCTGTCCCCTCACATGCTTCCTGATGATTCTCAGGCGCAGACTTGGGGGACCCGAGCGGGGGTGGGGGGTGGTGGTGGTGTGTGTGTGAAGACTTTTATGAAACCCTTAGCACAAATAACAGACGGTGGCTACCGGCTGAGTTATCACAAGGATGGATCTCTAAGCTCAGTTTCCCCATCTGTAAACCTCTCCTCATGGAGGGGGGGGGCAGCAGGGGGGAAAGGCAGAAGCAAACATGAAGCACCCATGACCGTGTCCGGCTCTTACAAGGCATCAACCAACAGGGGTTGTTAGTTTTTATTTGCTATAAAACTAACAAAAGCTCTCATTTTTACTGGTACTTTTTAAGAGAAATGACGAATCTAAAAACCTCCAAAATTTGCAATTCCAAACACTAAACATTATATTTTTCCCCTCAACTTTCCATCCTAAATAACAATAATACAGAACACTTACTAAGTGTCATGCACTGTCCTAAGCCTTTACAGGGCTCCCCATGAGCCCCATGAGGTAGGTTACTGCAATGATCTCATTTTACAGATGAGAAAACTCAGGCCCTGAAAAATTAATTCACATGGCCAGGGTCACACAACCCTTAAAAATATTCCTTTAGTTTGCGTTCTCCTTCATCTGCCTCCCCCCACTTCGGGCTCTCTCTGGGTCGCTGACCAGGGGCAAGGCAAGCCCAGTATGGAAGACTCTCTTCCTTTCAACGAGTCCCCTTCTTTTTTTTTCTGTCAATATCTAAACACAACGGAAGGCAGCTTGCTACCAGACGAGAAACATTCTCCAGGCATTTCCAAATTTCCACTCCTCTGTCTCTTCTGGAGACATGGCTCTGTTAAGGCCTAAGCCTTTCTAAGGAAAAGGCCTTGGGGAGAAGCAGCACTGGGTTGGTAGTGGCCTTCCTTTGTATCCAGAGACACCTGGGAGGAAAGAAGTGATTTCTGACGGCAGCTGGATGAGGCAACATGGAATCATGGAACTTAGAGACAGTGTATCATGCAACTGCCCGCTGCCATGGGCCAAAAATTCATCCTGCGTGATCCTTAACGAGCTTCCCCAGTGAAGGGAGCTCTCAGGCCAGTCAGCTAGGGTAGGGTCAGGGGGGAGGTGTAACCAGAGAGGTGACATCCTGTTTGAAGAGCAGAATGGCCGTCACCCACCAGAGCATGAACTGAGGAGCCAGACAGTCACCTGCCCCTGCCCCCCTTCCCGCCTCCTCCCCCCAAGAAGGAAGTCAAGTGGATAAAGAAATGGGGAAGTCCGAGCTGCTCCTGCAATGGCTTTTGAGGGTCTATCTAACACTTGACTTTAATCCTCACGGGACAAAAGCCTCTGCCATAAACACGATTAGCAAGGGGTTTCTGGAAGCATTTCCTCAGGATGAGGAAAGGGATAAAAAGTATTGTGTGTACTGCTTTGCGTCTCAAAATAATCTCAACTGGGTCTTTCCCAACCCGCGGGTCTTTTTGCTCTCACGTGCCATTTGCGGGCACGGGGCACAGTATTCGCGACTGATTCCAGCGGCAAGGGGGGTCACTGGTACTCACAGGCAAGGTGCCATTTTGAAAACTGCTCTTCTCTACCGAAATCTCCCATATTTCCGGATGTAACTTAGAAGCGCCCTTCAAAAACATCTTGTGCTGAAAAGGCTCTCTTCAAAACAGAGTGAGATTGTTACATTTTAATCTTTCGATTTTAGAGATGATGGGATTGCAGTCTTTGGCACTGGACACGGGCCTCCTTAGCAATCGCTTTTATATTTAGGAAAATAAGGAACAGGAAAGTAAAAGAACTTCCTTATTGTCAGGCAGCAAGTCAATGGCAGAGCTTGAACTTGACTTATTTTTCAAAACGGGGAGGCGTTGTACGCTATAAAATCCAGATAGATTAACCTCCAACCAGCAAATATTCCGGTTATTTGATTCGGGTGCTCACAAAAAATTACAGCGATGAAAAAATACGCATGTCACAGTGAGGAAACTTTTTTTCAAAGAATCACTTAAGGGTGCTTTACCTCCCACCCAATTTCAGGAGAAGCCTGGTGAGGAGACAAAGAGGGCCGGGGTGGGGCGGAGGCCCTGGGCTGGCCCGAAAGCTGAGTCACAGGAATCGCACCCCTGCAGTGGGCGAGGCCCTCCAGCGCGGCCACCGCACCCTCGCCCGGGGATGTCCGCGCCAGACAAAGCCAGCTTCGCAGTAAAGGAATGCCTGTCCCCCTAGGTACCACCCAGACCCTTAGTTATCATGCCTCGGTCCCCAAGAGCAGGTTGGCGCGGCTGTTGCAAAAATCCATTAGGATAAAATAGAACTAAGGAGGGACAATGCATGATGCAGGAAGTGCTGGGGGGAGGGGGCTCTGGCTCCTTTTAATTTTCCGCCGTCGTTGCGGTTAGGGTGCACTGGTGCACGCGGGGGGGGTCCCCCAAACGCCAGGCCCGCCTCCCGACGCCGGGGCCGAGGCGAGGCGCGAAGGAGTTAAGCGGGCCCGCGGGTGACGTCACCTCATTTACATACGAGCGCGCATATAGCGGCGCGCCGCGCGCCCCGCCCGGCATTCGGCGGCGGCCACTGAGCAGAGCGGACTTGACTTGCACGCGCACCTCGCTCCGGTGAGCCCCGGGGCCCCTGACTCCTACCCTCGGTCCTTTCCCGCCCGGCGCCCGCGCTCGCCTCTGGGCGCCCGTCTCCCTACGGAGGCATCCCTACAGCCGAGCCCAAAGGGTCCTCCCGGGGAAGCCTGCCTTGGGGTCTTGGGGATGCCAAACCCTTCCAGATGCTGGGGAACGGGGTCGGGAGCTTGGTGATTTAAAGACACCCCCCCCCCAAGCCGGGCGTTTGGCAGTGCAGTTCCGAGGGAACATTTTTTTTTTTTTTCCTCCCGCCCCGGGCATTCTGCACTGCCTCTTAGGCGGTGATTAATCAGGAACAGAAAAATCCTTTGTTCCGACTCACACCCACCCAAGCCCGGAGCTTCAACAATTACGTTTTTTCTGTAGTCTCTGATGGCTTCTTGGGCCGTATCTGTCCAGATTTAAGGAGGCTGGGCTATACTGTGAAATGGGGGGGGGGGGCAAACCAACCCTTCTTGCAGGGGAATGTGTGCGGGGGTTGCCGAATTGCCCCTAAATGCAGATCAAGCCTGGTTTATGGGGTGTGGGGCAGCTCGGTGCGCCGCCGGCTGCATTGTTGAGCGCGAGTGAGGAAGCAGTAGGGCGGTGGTCGGGGGCGCCGGCTGCAGCTGCCGCCTTTGTGAGCAGAGAAGAAAAGCAGCACGGGCCCACATCTTTGGAGGAGACTCATGGAAAATGGAAGCACTGTGCAGCCTAGGCTTCATTTTGAGAATTTTTACTCGATCCTACCACTCCCGCCCCCGAATTGAAATGGCCTCACTATTCTAGCCAAATTTTAATTTTCAAACGTTGTAACTGACAGCCCACGCTGGTCAGTTTCATCATTGAAAAGAGTCGCCTCCTAATGGGAGGGCAATCTTCCCAGTTTGGCCCCCCGCATTTGGAAATAATGAAGAGGGGTTCTTTTTCTGTGTAGAAAGAGGAAGAGCTGTAGGCTTGAATGAAAGCGGAAGGAGGCAGAGGTGGGGTTTCAGGCAAGGGATGTGAGGGCAGAAGCGCATTTCTGAGCCGGGAGAGAAGGGTGGGTCGCTTGCTCGATCTCACCCTCCCTCTTGGTTTTGTATATGCAGCTTCCTCTGCAACCATGTCTGACAAACCCGATATGGCTGAGATTGAGAAATTCGATAAGTCGAAATTGAAGAAGACAGAAACGCAAGAGAAAAATCCACTGCCTTCAAAAGAAAGTAAGCGCCCCCCCTCCCCCGCCATTAAGAAAAGGCTGGGCGGGAGGGAGGATGGGAGGGGCTGGGAGAAGGACCTGGACTGGGAAGGGAGGGGGCGGGGGGGAGGCGAGGGAGTGCGGGGGAGGAGCTGACAGTTTTTATGATGAATGTGGTCTGGAAAGGTTAATTAAAAATTGTTTTGCAGCCAACAAACAGGGCTTTAATAATTTAACAATCATGGGATGTTTGGTATACTATATTAATATGCAGTATTCTCATTTTATGTTAAAATTTTTTAATGGCCATATTTTCGCGATGGGACGACTTGATACTTGGCGGATTTTTATGATAATGGGAAGACACTGTAAACGAAAAGTACGATAATCTTACACTAGGGTGTACTGAGTCTGCCTAATGAGCTCCCTCCATTTTTTTTTCTTTTTCTTTCCTGTCACAGCGATTGAACAGGAGAAGCAAGCAGGCGAATCGTAATGAGGCGCGCGCCGCCAATATGCACTGTACATTCCACAAGCATTGCCTTCTTATTTTACTTCTTTTAGCTGTTTAACTTTGTAAGATGCAAAGTGGTTGGATCAAGTTTAAATGACTGTGCTGCCCCTTTTCACATCAAAGAATCGAGAACTACTGACAACGAAGGCGCCTGCCTCTCCCATCTGCCTGTCTGGCTGGCAGGGAAGGAAAAGAACTTGCATGTTGGTGAAGGAAGAAGCTGGGTGGGACGACAGTGAAATCGAGAGTAAAAACCAAGCTGGTCCAGGGTGTCCTGCAGGCTGTAAAATGCAGTTTAATCAGAGTGCCATTTTTTTTTTGTTCAAATGATTTTAATTATTGGAATGCACAATTTTTTTAAGATGCAATAAAAAGTTTTAAAACCTGCTGGTGTGCCTATTTGGTGTCTGGAGGGAGCGGCTTCCTGGCAGATGAAATCTTTGCAAAAGGGCCAACAGTGGCCTCACTGGGGGAATGATAAATAACAAAACATCTGGTAGTTGGGAAAATCGAAGAGTGCGTAGAGATGAGTTTCATCCAGGTATGTGAAACAATACTTCATGTGTACTAGGTGATTGGAAGGTTATTTTTTTAGGCTGCTGGAATTCCTAGTAGGAGTCCTAGGAAAACTTGCTAAAAATATATTTGCAGTTCTGGCCTTTTCACAGGGCTTGCTAAGCCAACACAATTAATTGCATCTGATGGAGAAAATGAAGGCGCTGGCAATTCACAGCACGGTATTTGTTTCGGGTATCAAACCGAACTTGGTTATTAAGCCAATTACCAGCGTTGACACAATTAGGATCTAAGCAGTTCGTCATAAGGGAAAAATTTTAACAGCTGCTTTGTAAAAATTCAAGACGTGCTTCCTTGCCTAACGGCTGGTTCCAGTATTCAAAATTGCTTTCATAAAATGATCTCTGCACTTAATGATTAATGAATATAATTTTAAAAGTATTGAGTCCTCAATTTGGATGAGAACAATCTTTGGATTTAAAGGACACTGCGACGAGGATGAAATTTGTGCTTAAATTCCTTAGAATTTAATTGGTACACTTCAAGGGTTTGCCTTTCTTGAGGCTGATAACTCCTCATGAAGTACGTGTTTTAACTGGTGGGCAAAAGCCAAGCCCTTTTTCTGGGACATTATGTACAGAAAGGGGAACGAGGCGTCAGCTTTTCAAAGTAAAAGGGATGTCATCAAACATCCTTAATGGATTCCTCTGTTCTGTCAGGGTGCAAGTATTTTTTTTCAAGAATAGTATGCCTTTTCTTAAATGGAAGCAGCATTTAAGGATGCCCATTCACCCAGTATCTCAGCAAATGTCCAGGAGGTCAAACGCTGCCCCCCAACCCCCAAGACTGAAGAAAGGGCCCTTTTGGAAGGAGAGGGTGGAGGGCAAGTTGTTGATCAGTATTAAACCGGTTGATTTCGTTTCCTTTGCTCAACACTTATTTCGAGAAATGCACAGGAAACCATTTACCTGTGGTTTAGACAGTCAACCAGACCATCAGCTAGAGGCGGATCTGTATATTGCAAGGGAAGGGCTGTGTGCCCACGGCTGCAAAACCCGAAGTGCCACAGCCTGCTCGCTAGAGAACCGAGCAGGGAGCACGAAGGTCTGGGAGCCTTCTCAAGATGGAGCCGGCCTCCAACCCTGCTTTTTCTTTCCCCCCACCGCAAGGAAGGGTGTGGGCAAAATGAAAATGCCCGAGGCACAAAGATAAGCCAAGCCCGCACGTGTTTTTGCTGTGTACATTTTTCAGACAATGCAGAGATGAAATCAGGTTTTAAGAAATTAGTCCCAGCATTCTCCAGTTCAAAAATAAAAATAAGCATTAAAAGGGGAAAGGGATGATTCATGAAATAATGAGGGAGAAGGGAGAAGACCTTCCTGTGCTGAGAGGACAAAGCTAAAGCACAGCGGGGGCTGGCGGGTGGGGGGGCGCGGGGGGGGGGGGAGAAAAGAAGAAAGTAAAATGAAAAATCTGGTAATTGAGTTTGGGCTGCGTGGTGTGTGGGACGCGGGGAAATGCAGAAGCTTCAGCACATATCACCCTGTGCACTTAAGTGCTGCACGGGGAGGTGGGGGGCACTTAAAAAAAATTTTTTTTTAGATTTTTATGAGTGCATTCTTTTTTCTTCCCAAGATAGGATCTTCCCAGAAGGGCCTGGGGGTATTTATGAATCCAGAGGGGAATTTATACTGCTATTAGGAGCTTGAGGTGGACAGTCTTCTCAGACGCCAAGGGGACTGGACTGGAGGTTCCCCATTTGACCGAGGGACCGCGCAAACTGAAGGAGACCCTAGCCACTGCATCTCTGACCCTCTCCCCTCCCCCAGGAGGAAACAGGCCAAGGTTGCTTATGTAAGAGCCGAGGGTCACACAGTCCTGTGTGGGACTTCCGCAAATTTTGAATTGATCAGGCCCAATGAAGCAAAAATAGAGGAAGTGAAAAGAGGCTCACCAGAGGACTCTGGGGACAGAGCCTCATTCATTTCCAAACCTGGCACATTTCTCAACTATCGCGTCCACGTTGCTCAGTCTTCCAATGCATGGAACTTTAAAGCTACTTTACTCTTTGAGGAGCACAACACAGCTTCTGGGCTGTCTGCAACGACAGAATGTGCACTGAGGGGGTGGGGGTGGCGGGGAGGCAGGCGAAGTCTGAGACATGGAGCCCCTCTTCTGTACAGGGCCTCTTCCGGCCCTGACCATCACCGCATCCTCCCCACACCTTTGTGAGTTAGATATTGTCTCCTTCAAATGCACTAGGAAGATCTCTTGATTTCCCTAAAGAAGCATCTAACTGCTCAAGACGCAAAACTAAAATAATTTTCTACCCTTTCTAAACGTATGGGGCCAATTTTGTGCTTACTAGAAAGAACAGGAAATTTTGGAAACAACATTTTGGCAAAAAACAAAACCAACAAAAACCCCACACCCAAAACTTGAGCCTTTCTTAGTTTAAGATTGTAAATTGAAAATACTATTTTAAGATTATTTATTTATTTATTTATTTGAGACAGAGAGAAAGAGAGAGAGAGAGCACATGAGAGGGGGGAGGGTCAGAGGCAGAAGCAGGCTCCCTGCTGAGCAGGGAGCCCGATGCGGGACTCGATCCAGGAACTCCAGGATCATGACCTGAGCCGAAGGCAGTCGCTCAACCAACTGAGCCACCCAGGCGCCCCTGAAAATATTATTTTATAACTTTGCAAGCACTTCGCACTTGACTTATCGTAGTAGCCTTCACTGTCCGAGCAAGAGAATAAGGAAAAAACCCTCCCCAGCGCCCCGTATCTCTCACTTTTAAGAGAGCCTTACAGTGCAATCTAAGAGAATTAAACACACCGATTTGAAGTTCAACTATATTTTATTTGAGTGTCTTGAGAAGAGGCCATATTACAAATTTAAGACACAGATGTGCAATGAAGTAAGCTAAGAAGAAAAGGTTTCTAAGGCTTATATTTACCCGGCTTATTTTTTCCCTGGATACTTACTTGTACTCTAGCCTCTTAGCTCTCTAATCATACAGTTGTGCTAGGACCGTCCCTACTCTTGGCTTCTGAGACTTTTGTGGGCATGATATGTGTGTACCCTACATTCCTACTCCTGTGTGTTCCCTTCTGTGTCCAACAGGGCCTTGCCTGGGAATGGGCACATCTTAGGGCTTCAGTATACACTCTTCTGCTCTTAATGGATGGAGAGTTCAGGTAACATGATTGTTTTGGGGTACCTTTGAATATGTGAACGTCATATTAAATAGCCCAATTTTAAATATATGTATTTTTGTAAACTTACTTTGAAGTGGTGTTTTAATCATTTCACAGATAACAGTAATCATTGCTACTGATAATTAAACAAATGGTTGTCAGTGGCCAATGGCCAAAGAAAGCCATAACTTAGAAGCAGTCATACCAAATTCCATGGAATGTTCTTCCTTTTTCTGTGACAGTCTCAGACTAGAATGGCCAGCCAAGCACATTGGCATTGATTCCATATAGTAAGCCTCATTATGCTTTCGCTTGGCCTCACATATATATATATATTTTTTTAAATATTTTTTAATCAAGGACATTATACAGGGACATTTTCCTCAGTACTTATCGCTAATCCCCACCTAAATGTAATGCAAAGAAATTCAATTCACAGATAATGTGGAATCTCCACTTGTGAAACCGAAGAATTATTTTACAAATATATTTAAAGAGCTTGGATGGCTAATTTGCCATTGTCCTTGGCTGTGCTGATTTTGAATCAACATTTACAGCCAACTACATACTATTGAGCTGGCTCATTAGTTCACCCCACCAATATTTATTGAATGTCCAGCCCATGCCGGGTATTTATTAATATTATTATTTTATTTGCCACAGAGATACAGTCATGAGTAAGATGCAGTCCCTGCCCTCATGTATGTTCCCTTGGCTAAAGATGTCCTTTTCATCTAAATCTGAGTAGAAAATGCTAAGAAAGTTTTCCTTTTCATTTTTAGGGTGAATGATGAACCTAAGAGCTTTGAGGTTTGTGTAATTTAAAAGAAAAAACAACAACAACAATGTGTTTTTTTAAGTGAACTCTATGCCCAACATGGGCCTTGAACTGATGACCTTGAGATCAAGGGCTGCAGTCTCCACCAACTGAGCCTGCAGAGCGCCCCAGGGCTTTGAGTTTTCAAATATGTATTAAAATCTATTCTTTGGGGCGCCTGGGTGGCGCAGATGGTTAAGCCTCCGACTTGACTTTGGCTCTGGTCAGGGTCATGAGCCCCACATCGGGCCCTGCGCTCATCAGGGAGTCTGCTGGAGATTCTCTCTCTCCCTCTCCCTCTGCTCTCCCCCAAATAAATAAATAAATCTTAAAAAAAAAAAAAGTCTATGCTTTACCATGGACTTTTCCCCCCAAATGTATCTATAACGATTCCATTCAAACCCCTCCAAAAGCTCGATGGTGAATGAAATTTGATGGAAACCAATTGATTCTTTGCACCACAATCAAATATTTTGTCAGCATAGAGAGATTGGGCATAATAACTCTTGCTTGTTACCTTTTTATTTCATTTTTTTAAATCTTTACACCCAATATGGGGCTTGAACTCACGACCCTGAGATCAAGCATTGCATGCTCTACGGACTGAGCCAGCCTGGCGCCCTTTGCCTGTTACCTTTTGATAATCCATTATGAGGGATGCCCAAGATTCATGAATGGACTGAAATTATTTTAAATTCTTTTTCTAGGATTGTATGATTTAGATGCTGAATTTCCAGAGAAACACTTCTTCTTGCCAAATCCTTACCCTTCTTTTGTTAGCCTTCTTTCTCCAGTTCAGCTGTAAGATAGTTGGGGCAGAAACAGTCACTTGAATGTTGCAACCCCCCCGCCCCGGCCCCGCCACCCCGAGAACGTCGCAAAATCACATCCACATCAGGATATCCATAAGCATAGCGCTTCTCTGACCCACCACTGGGTCACATTTGTTTAGTAGGATTCCGTGGCTTTCTTATTTATTTATTTATTTTAAAGATTTTATTTTTTTTGACAGAGAGAGACACAGTGAGAGAGAGTACACAAGCAGGGGGAGTGGGAGAGGGAGAAGCAGGCTTCCCGCCAAGCAGGGAGCCCGATGTAGGGCTCGATCCCAGGACCACGGGACCACGACCGGAGCCGAAGGTAGATGCCCAACGACTGAGCCACCCAGGCGCCCCAAGGATTCCATGGCTTTCAACAGAGAGGGCCACGTTCTGTTCATGATCTATTCAAAGCAGTTGGAGCTATTCCTGTCACATTGTTGTCAAACCACAGGAAATTAGGCCTTTCCTCATTACCGCACAGAGCTCTGTAAGTGGCTGATACCCTTGGGCTACACAGAGGCTTCATGATAGCGTTTTCCCCATCTAGAAACCAAAATAGTTCCGAAGATTAAAAAACATTTATATAGAATCTCGAGGGCCATCGAGTTATTTCAATCTAAAGTAATGGCTTGCAAAATAATAATAATAATAATAATAATAATAATAATAATAAAGTAATGGGTTGCGTGAAGGGTGGAAAGAATCATTCTTTGTTTATTCAACAAACACTTACTGAGCACCTCCTGCATGCCAGCCCTTTTCTAGTTGCTGGGAACAGAGATCAATCAGACCCAGGCCTGATGGGAGAGGCAGGCCCAGGTGAGTGAAGAGCCAGATACGGCTACATAGCAAGAGCCATGTATCTGTTCATTTGCTCAACAACTATTCGTTGAGCTGCTTTTTTTTTTTCCCCAGGTGTTACAGTGAGCTGAGAGATACCCTGGAACTAGGTAAAGGGCCGCCATGCCTGGCTGACAGGCTTGCAAACTACCCTCGGGCAATGGGAAGATATGAGAAGTAAAACCACTTGGCCCACAGGAGACCACGTGGGGACACTTTGCGCAGAAACAGAGCCATTTGCAGGGAAGGGCAAAGAAGCAGCTGTCCATACTGGTTATCCAAAAAGCAGATTATCAGAGTGACATTAACCGCGTATGGGAAGGTAATGAGTCACACTTGTATTGGTATTCCTTAGTCTGCATTTCAATAAGATGGGCTGGACCACCTCCACGTTATAAGCGCTCCTCCTGTTGATCTGCTACCAAGTTTCATACTTGTATGGACAGAAGGTTCGTATATTTGAAATGGCCAAGATGACATGTTTTTGGTGGAATGCCACTTGTTCTCCCACAGTTCCAACATCAAGGTGCGGGCAGGCCATATCCCCTCCGAAGGCTCTAGGGGAAAGTGCTTCCTTGCCTATTCCAGCCTCTGGCGACTCCGGGTAGTCCTTGGCTTGTGGCTGCGCAAATCCAATGTCGGCCTACATCGTCACATGGCCTTCTCTGGCTCTGTGCCTTGTCTTCTTTTTTAAGGACACTTGTCATCGGATTTAGGGCCCCCTGGGTAATCCTAGATAATCTCATTTTAAGATTGGTTACTGTATCTGCAAAGACTCCTTTTCCATGGGGTGCCTGGCTGGCTCGGTCGGTGGAGCATGAGGCTTTTTTTTTTTTTTTTTTTTAATTTGAGAGAGAGAGAGAGCACGAGAGGGCGGAGGGTCAGATGGAGAAGCAGACTCCCCACCGAGCAGGGGGCCCGATTGGGGACTTGATCCTGGGACTCTCGGATCATGACCCGAGCCGAAGGCAGTTCCTTAACCAACTGAGCCACCCAGGCACCTAGAGCATGAGGCTTTTGATCTTGGGGTTGTAAGTTCAGGCCCCACGTTGGGTGTAGAGATGACTTGAAAATAAAATCTTAAAAAAAAAAAGACCCCTTTTCCACATAAGTTCACATTCCCAAGTTGCAGGGATTTGATGTGGATGGAGCTTATTGGAGGGGCTGCCATTTGACCCACTAGGAATCGTGACCAATAGGACCCCTGGTAGGAGCATTGCCCTGTGATGGTGGGAGTGGTCAAGTGGCGTGCCACACTGTGGGCAGGGACCTTTTACCGAACAACTGGGTTTGTAGGAGGAGAGAGGATAGCTGCAGGTTTTTCATACTAATCAGAAGGTTACTCCACGCTCTGAGGATTGATACGGAAAACTTACGGGAGCTGTGAATGAGTGGAGACAAAGGGGCATAGAATGGAAGGAACATCAAGGGTTGGGGAATCATTTATATGTTGACTGTGATTACAGAGGTGAGTAACATGGGTGGTCATAGAGGAAAATAATTGGGCTGGTACGGTAATTTGAAATGTCTTCAAGGTGAGTGAAAAATACCATTGGGGAAAATAAGTACATATACCCTTATAAGTAGTTGGAGAGGCCAGTCCTGAAAATTAAAAAGGAAATAACCAAGTTAAAAAAATATAAACTGGATTATTTACAGGAAGGATTATAATGTATAACTCTGAACTTGTCACTTCACAATTGTTGACTTTGAGCTAAGATGATGACAGCACTGTGAGTTCATACATGACAACAGAAATTCTCAAAACCATACATAGATGCCTAAGGTATTCCTCTGAGATTCCACTGACTTTCTCTTTGAAAGCTCTGTGTTACAACAGAGAGGCACGAATGTGTACACGCAAGGACAGATGCTCTGGCAACTAATGTTGGGAACCCTCATCCAAGCAGGGCTGCTTTTCTGGAATAGGTAATGAAGTTTCCTAACAGGAGAGATGGATACCCGACAGTAAATTTCTTTCTTTCTTTTTTTTTTTTTAAAGATTTTATTTATTTATTTGACAGAGAGAGAGAGACAGCGAGAGAGGGAACACAAGCAGGGGGAGTGGGAGAGGGAGAAGCAGGCTTCCCACCGAGCATGGAGCCCAATGTGGGGCTCGATCCCAGGACCCTGGGATCATGACCTGAGCCGAAGGCAGACGCTTAACGACTGAGCCACCCAGGTGCCCCCCGAAAGTAAATTTCTTTAGGTCCTCAACCCAAGTTTTAAAAGAATGAATTCTTCATATTAGAAAAAGGTGAGGTCAATCGAAACTAACTCAGACCTCGAGACCCATCTATCTGCCTCACGAACTAATCCACACTCTTGACCATATTCCTTTTGAAACAGAGATGATTTATTTTCCCTCTCCTCCTCTCCTGCTAGCTGACCCCTGTGCATGTTGGCATCCATGTATGTTCAGAATTTCTTACACTTTGGGCTTGACTGCGGCCCCCGGCTGCCAGGTTCTCGGCCACCCAATTAGGGCTTCACGGGGCTGGGCGGGCCGTTAGGGCCTTAGGTCACGGGACCAGGTGAACAAACCCGGGAGGGGCCAGGGCTTAGCTAAGGAAGGCAGGCCGGAGGGGACGGCTGTAAAACCGGACAGCGGGCGGACCCCCGCCCCCAGTGCTGCCCCACTTGGGCCACACCTTAGAGCGAAGTCTTCAAACCACACGCCGTGTCCCCTTACGGTTCCAGACAATCAATTTAGCTGATGCTTCCAGCTTTCAAGACAAAAATACAACAAAAGCCAACAAGCCAAAAGAAACCTGCTGAGGAGAAACGGAACAGGATGACCAGACTCTCCTGCAGGGTAAGGGTAGGTGTTGTTTGAGCGAACTTCTGTTTCAGTTATCCGTGTGGGAGAGAGTGTGTGTGTGTGTGTGTGTGTGTGTGATATAAAATGTTATTTTCAGCATGAGTCAGAGTCACCTTTTCAAAACATCCATTCCCCGACCTCCTGACTTCTGATGGCCTCGTTCCCTTTCCTTTCTCTATCTGCCTTCCACTCCTCATCCGTCACTTCACCGCCGATTTTGAGCCTTCTTCCCATGTCCTGCTGCGGACCCCAGTCCTGACTCCACTCCACGAGCCTATGTTTAACCCTATGTTTACCGTTCCTTCATCCAGGCTCCCAAGTGCTAACAAATAAAATGATACACTTTTCCATATAGTTACCACTCAACTTGGCATCTGTCTCCGCTCAGCTCCCTTTTGGCTGTGCAACCTTGTCTACGCTTCCTAACTTTTCGGAGCTTTGCCTTTTCTCATCTGCAAAGCGGGGGAGGGGCTGGTCCTACCCCGCGGGCTTGCTGGGAGGGCTGAAAGCAACAGGGGCACCTCGCAGGTGCTAGGTGCTCAGTAGGTGGTCGCTTTTATAATCAGCACATTCTCTTCCATAACCAAAGGACAAGGATCAGGTTCAGGAAATTTAGCATCCATGCTGGTATTATCTGCTACAAAGTTCTACTTAGATTTTGCCGGTTGTTCTATTTCATGTCTTTTACAGCAGTTTTCTTCCTCCCCAAAGGGGATCCAATCAGCCTCCCGCATCGCAGTTATTCCTCATGTCTCTGTAATCTGCAACAACCCGCCTGCTGTGCTTTGTCTTTCTAGACCTTCACGTTTTTGAAGGATACAGGCTGGTTTGTAGAATTTCTCGCCACTTGGGTTTGCCTGATGTTTTTTCACAGCTCGAATCAGATTGTTTGGGGTAGGAATCCCCCATCAGGGACCTTGTGTCCTCGCTGCCTCACAGAGGAGGCACGTGATGTCCGCTTGTCCCATTTATTGACCATGATGGTGATGGCTTGTCCACACGAGTGCCACCAGGCTTTTGCACTGTCAAACTGTCCTTATCCCTTTGTAATTAGTGAGTAACCTGTGGCGAGACACTTCGAGGATTCTTGCCTGGGTCGATGATCTCTATGTCAGCAAAAGTGAACTTCCAACTCTATGGATTCCTTCTAATGTGACTTCTCCTCTTTGTGTCCCACCTTCTACGCATAAACCAGTGAATGCAATTTCAAAATTTCCATGCTAACAATATGAAAAATCAAAGCAGCTTCTGCATGTAGGCCTGGGGGCTTGCTCTGCTTGACCTGTCCCAACATCAGGGAGGTGCCATGTCGTAAGAAATATTGCCACAGGACCTTTCAAGGTGTGGCTAGCACAGGCAGGCCTGTCTGTCATTCTGTCTGTGAGAGTCCGCTCCGGGCTTGTCTGCGACCAACATTCTCTTTTTTTTTTTTTTTTTTTTTATGATTTTATTTGTCTGAGCATATATCTAGTCCATATTTTTTTTTTTTTTAAGATTTTATTTTTATTTTCTAGAGAGCGCTCGCAAGAGAGCTCGTGACAGCACAAGCAGGGGGAGGGGCAGGCAGAGGGAGAAGCAGACTGTGCGCTGAGCCGGGAGCCAGGAGTCAGGGAGCCTGATACGGGTCTCAGTCCCAGGACCCTGAGATCATGACCGGAGCTGAAGGCAGACGCTTAACCGACTGAACCACCCAGATGTCCTTTTTTTTTTAAGATGTCATTTATTTATGTGACCAACATTCTCACGTGACATGGCTGTGATTTTATTTTATTTTATTTTTTAAAGATTTTATTTATTTATTTGAGAGCGAGAATGAGAGAGAGAGAGCAGGAGAGGGGGGAGGGTCAGAGGGAGAAGCAGACTCCCTGCCGAGCAGGGAGCCCGATGCGGGACTCGATCCCAGGACCCTGGGATCATGACCTGAGCCGAAGGCAGTCGCTTAACCAACTGAGCCACCCAGGCGCCCCATGGCTGTGATTTTAAAAAGGGATACAGATGCCTATGTGTAAGTCATTTCCGTTCAGTTCAAATCAGATCTTTAATGTTAACTCGGATCTACTAAAAATATTACTCATGATCTGGCAGGGAAAGTGCTGGCTGGTAGTTCTGCGTGACTGCCGCAGAGGCTTGAGGGGCGGCAGGGGCAGATCCTTCTCAGGTTCCCCATGGACAACGGATGTGTGCCTTATAAAGGACAGCTGAACCCAACTGGAATAATCGGCAGGGCCCTCCGCAACTGCACCACTGAAGAAGGCTTCTGCTCGTTCTCTGAGAAGCGAGAAGCAGCTTCAGATTTGCGAGCTTGACTCCAGGTCAGGTGCCCGTGTTTCAACAAACCTTAAACAAACATCACCTGCTCCACTGGTCAAACATACCTTCCCTGTACCAGCGCGAGAGGAATAAACCGTAGGAGAGCTTCAAGGATGTCTGGCCCTCTTCCACTGTCCGCCTGGAAAGAATGTCTTCACCCCAATACTGCTGTTTGCTTATACCCATGGTGCCCTAGCCTATCTTGAGTCTTGAGGTCCGTGTCCAAGCAGCTGCATACTTGAACAATGACTCACCCCCAAAGTCATTTTAAGGACACCCTGGCCACGTATTTGTTATGGAAACCGGGGGAAAGTCTGCGATTTCAGTAGGAGCATATCCTCAAGAGAGCGTCTCCAGTATGTAATTATAAATAATGAAAATTTTCTTTTGTGTTTTGGGGAAGTGGGGAGATAGCAGTTGACCTTTTAAAAGTGTTTTTGATGATTAAGTTTTGGACATAACACATTTATACGGTATAAATATTAAAACAATATAAAAAGTATATTCCCATTCAGTTGATTTCCCTTTGTTCCCTTTGGGTGATGCTTTTTTTTTTTTTTTTTTTTTTTAGTTTCTTGTTTAACCTCTAATATATATATGCGCAAAAGCAAATAGATATTTTTATCTCCCCTCTCACACAATTTAAGTCTTTCTAATACAGTATTCTTAAACTTTTAGAGTTATTATAAGAATAATACGTATTTAAGATAAACAGAACAATATAGAACGAACTGAATGAAAAAGGAAAAGTTCCCCCAACCTCCAACTCATTTTCCAGAGGTAGCCACTCTTAACAGTTCTATGTGAGTAATTCCAGATGTTTCCTAACCATGTATTGGTGGCAAGAGCCACTTGTTAAATTCTTCAGAAATTTGAGAGCTGGTGGTTGAACACAGCCACTATTCAATACTAAGTTATATAAACTTACAGTGAAATTATATTAGAAGTTAAGGTAATAACCAACTTATCACTGCTTACTTATTTTACTACTATCTATGCTGTCATGGTTAATAACATCTACTGTGTATATCTGTTTGGTGGAACTACCATAAAATGGCAGCTACCAGTCATCTCAACTCCTCTGGAGAACTTTAGGCCTCCATTGACATAGAATGTGGAAGAGAATTCATCAAAATAAAAAATTTAAGTTAGGACACGTAAAGATGTAACTAAAATGTCAACGCGATTATTTTTAAATTTAAAGCGAATAGGCATTATAATAAATGACATGGCTTAGTTAGAAAAAAAAAGTTGGCTAACTCTCATGGAGGTTTTTTTTTTTTTTTTAATCCCAATGCCCAAGTAGACAAGATCTGTCCTCCCTTATCCTGGAAAGTCTCCTCTCTCATCCACCTGCCACTTTTTTGGTGTGTTCCAGGGTCTTCCCTTGTCCCGAATTTTCCTGCTTCTCTTCACTCTTATTTTTTTCTCTGGTACTATTTCTTTAAGCTGTCCCTTAAATACTGGTTTGTCCAAAGAGCTAATCTTGACCTTACGCTCTTTCTCATCTATATTCTTTCTTTCCTCAAGGCTTTAGTTACTCTCTCTAATCTGGTGACTCTGTGTCTCCCAAGGACTCCACCTGACTGACTCTCTCGGGTGCCATCTGCCTAGACTTCTCCCCGATTGTTGTTTAAAGTCATCCTGTCTACAAAACTTGTCCAAGTTGGTCAGTGGCATTATTATCGTTCAAGTCACTCGACAAGTCAACTGTGCCTTGTCCCTCATGGCTCCCATCCATTACTTACCAGTACAGAGGATCGAATCCAAATGCTGTCCTCTATAAACCTCCAGCTCTGTCCCTGGGCTCAGGATTTTGCTTTTTTCTGTCAAGCTCTCTCTTCCCTATGTGTCCCATCTTCATCCCAGCCATCTTCCAAGGCCCAAGTCATTTCACACCCTCTAAGAGGTCTCCCTAGATCCTCACTCAGATTAATTCTGCCCTCCCCACACCCCCACTACATTCTGCTGGTACTTTCTATGAAGACCTAGAGCCCACGACTAATTAACTAAACCTCTGTTTTCCTCACCAGATTGGAGGCCCTGATCTGGGCTGGGAGGAACTGAACAGATCATGGCATGGAGCTCCATGGAGTATGTGCTTGAGAACTCTAAGTTGAGTTGTTTTCTATAGAATGTATGTCCTACTACTAGGAAAACTGGCAATGAAAGGTGGAGGGAAGAGCAAGTGTTCTCTGCCTCTGGGGTCACAGACCCATGTGTCTGCAAGTGCCCAGCAGGTCACACAAAAAACTGGAGAGGCCAAGCTCTACAAAAGGACAGGAAGCCCTTTCTTGGCTCCAGCCACTTACCATACATGGACCCAGAGTTGCCAAATCTGATTTTTTGAGAGAAGGCAGAAATAGACATATTTGAATCTGCAATCTTCCAAGTTTTACTTAGTGGCAACTAAGTAAAAACTTTTTAACCTTTGCATTGTAAAATAAAAAAGTAAACTACATGGGGGCGCCCAGGTGGCTCAGTTGGTCAAGCTTCTGCTTTCAGCTCGGGTCATGATCCCAGAGTCCTGGGATTGAGTTCTGCATCAGGCTCCCTCCCTGCTTCTCCCTCTGCCTGCCGCTCTCCCTGCTTGTGCTCTGTCTCTCTCTCTCTCTGACAAATAAGTAAAATCTAAAAAAAAAAAAAAAAAGGAAACTACAAAGAAAATGTATAGCTTGATGCGTTATTATAAGGCAAACTAACCAGCAGCCAGGACAAGAAACAGAACTTTGCCACCTACCCCAGGAGACCTACATGGGCCCCATTCTAGTCTGAACACCCCCAAATTAATCACTTCCCTACCTTTACACTAATAATTTGCTGTTGTTTCCTTATGGTTTTATCATCTAGGTGTGCATCCCTAGGTGCTAAATTCTTACTAAAAACAAGCCGAGTCTTACTCATTTTTTGAAATGTGTGTCTTCTTGTCTATGGCTCCCCCCTCAGCCCTTCCTTACAGTTTTTCTGTTGATGCACCTGGGGTATTTGACTCGTAAACCTTCCCACAGTCTGGATTTTGCTGATGTTTACTGTATAGTGTGGCTCAGCGTGTGGTCTGTATTGCCTACATTTTGGCAACTAGATCCAAAACTCATGTTCGTTAATTAAAACATTGTTTTCAGTTGAGGATTTCTGGCAGCTCATGTCTACATCCCCTACCTTGCTCTACCTACTTACTTTGTTGACTTACTTTACCTTACCATGAATAATACATCACTAGTTTTTTTTCCGCTTTCCATGTTTAGAGGATGAAGATGTATTCTGACCTAACAGAATCTAAGTATGCACAATTATCACGTTGCTGACCACACATACTAAGTGCGATGGCTCCTTTGATTCTAGAACACGGGCTATATAGGGATGCTTTAAAGAGCGAAAACCAGGCATCATGCCAGAGACTGATTTGTTTTTAGCCAGATGGTTCTCTGGGTGGGATTCAGCTAAGACACCAGACTTTCTCTCACCGGGTGACAGGGCTTCCTCCAACTGTGGCACATTACTGGTTTGAAAGAGAACTCTAGAACCACTTCTGACATGTAGGATAACTCTTACTGCAGGTACCTAAATCAGGAAGTTTTGTTTTTTTTTTAATATTTTATTTGTTTATTTGAGACAGAGTGAGAGAGAGAGAGAGAGAGAGAGCACATGAGAGGGGGGAGGGTCAGAGGGAGAAGCAGGCTCCCTGCCGAGCAGGGAGCCCGATGCGGGACTTGATCCAAGGACTCCAGGATCATGACCTGAGCCGAAGGCAGTCGCTTAACCAACTGAGCCACCCAGGCGCCCTAAATCAGGAAGTTCTAAAGGCAAGGGGTGGGAGGCTTGGAGGCATGGTGTGAATACAGCAGAAGGGAAACTGAGCCCGTCCGACAGACACAATCGTACATAGGGACCTCTGTCTTCCATGGGGGTAGAAGGGTAAAAGGAAACCAGATTTGCAGAGGTACCCTCAGGGTAGCAAAGCCCTGCTGAAAAATCTGACAAGGAATCTGAAAGAACACACACAAACAACAGAATGGGGGTGGGGGTGGGGGAGGATCTAGACAACAGAACTGAGAGATTGACCTAAATGTCCCAGATCAGAAAATGTCCCAATCCATGAAAGGGCCTGGGGAACAAAGCTGAGGTGCATTTATGGCATGGATGTGATTGATTAGAATCATTCAAGCCGCTTAATCGTTTGAGATACAACTTGGTCCCAGTGTTAGATTGCTGCGCAAGTAAAACTTTTTGTTGCGAGTCAAAGACTAAGAACCCAAATGCATAAAGCATAATGACCCTTGATTAGTGGACTAACAACCAGGCAAAAACCAGTCTCTAGGCGAGTAGACCAGCTGTGCAGCTTCTGCCCGGGGGGGTGGGGACCGCGCCTGCTGCTGAGTGCACGTAATGTCTCCTGGCAGGTAATAACCGATTATAACAGCAAGTAGGCCCTTCATCTGGTCTGACCCCTTCCTTCTCCTTCCCAGCCTCTTCACTTCTTTCAGATTGACTCTTTCACGTCTTCTACCTCACGCCTACCATTAATTAGACAAGGAAATGTCCGATTTCATGTAGATGGCCAGGTGAAATTTTACCAGAAGTTCAATGTCTGGTAGTCATGGACTTTCATTAGCATGGCTCCCTATGGAACTATTGACTTTCAGAAGACGTTTTCTCTGAATGCAAACATGCCTGGTCCTCATGCTTTGGGCATTAAAAGATCACATCCTGGGGAAGAAGGCAGGAATATGTCTCTTCCTTACACATCTTCCTTACAGAATAATTCCAAATTGTGTATATAGATACTCCCCTCCTCACCCTCCAGGAGAAGGAGAGGATTTCTTCCCCCTGCCCCACCTGGTGAGATTTAGTGATTCGCTCCCAAAGACTGGGGTATGGACGAGGAAGGGAGAAACAGTAACATTATAGTGGAGAAACTTGGCAGACAGCACCTTAAGTTAGTGACAAAGGGTAACCCTGCCAGTGATGTCGCGTGGGTTTCAGGTACCCTCTGGTAGGTTGTGTTGAGAAAGGAACTTGGCCTCTTCCCCAAAACGCATAGCCCCAGGCTAAAGGGAAAAACAGCAGGCAAACCCATATTGAGGGCCATCCTACAAAATTCCTGACTGGCACTATAGAAAACTGTAAAGGTCGTGAAAGGTAGGGAAAGATGAGGAAATTGTCACAGCCCAGAGGAGACTAAGGAGGCATGATGCCCAGATGCAGTGTGGTGTCCTGGATCGAAACCGCCTCTGGGACGGAAGGAGGACATTTAATAGAAAAACAGGTGAAATTTAAATGAAGTCTTGAGTTTAGTAAACAGTATCATACCGTTGTCGGTTTCTTAGCTGTGACAAATGTACCATGCTGTCGTAAGATGTTCACGCTGGGGGAAATTGGGTGGGGGATAAATGGGAACTTTGCCCTCTTTTTGCACCTTTTCTGTAAATACAAAAATTATTCCAATATGAAGTTTATTTCAAGAAATTAAACAGAAACCAAAAGATAACCTCTTCTAATCGGGTACTGAGTATTCAACATAGATTTGTTTTCATAATTCAATACTCCTCCTACCCTGTTACCGCACAGACCAACTGTTAGCAGAGTGAAGACCTGTCTTCCCGGGGAGCCTGGGAGGCTCAGTGGGTTGAACGTCCGGCTCTTGGTTTTGGTTCAGGTCATGTTCTCAGGGTCGTGAGATTGGGCTCTGTGCTCAGCAGGGAGTCTGCTGGAGTTTCTCTCCTGCCCTTGCCCCCGCTCGCGGGCTCTCTTTCCCTCTAAAATAAATAAGTAAACCTTAGGGGAAAAAAAAAAAAGAAGAAAGAAAGAAAGCCTGTCTTCCAATTGTAATAGTTTACAGTAGGCCATTTAGTGTATAAAGCAGTGAAAATCAAGACTATAAGGTTTAACATGGGCTCGTTAATTCTCTTTGCTTCCATAGCCATCCTGTCCTCTCTGTCCCAGCTTTGTCTAGAAAGATCTTGTGCAAATGTGCCCTGCCCCCAGGTGGGTAACTCCTGTGGTCTCCCCTGGCCCCCAGGAAAGAACCGAAAGTGCGTGTTCTCTGGAAGGTGAGTCGGGAGTGTTGGTTTTCCATATGAAGACCTGCTTTGATTATAATTAAAACTTTCATTTGCCTATTAAAATTAAAGAGCAGCTATAAATTAAGGTAACAATATTAAAACCTCTGGGGGCAAGTCTAAAAATCCTCTCTGTAATTAGAGAGCTACAAAATCTAAGGAACACTAATTCTTTCCAGCATCAAAGTCTCATTTTGTAAGGGAGCTGGTATTTTGTAAATCACAGCTCTTCCAGGGCTGAGGACAGATTTTGGTTCTTACCGAGGGTGATTGCCTGAAACATTTTGCCCTTTATGGGCTATAGCCTACTGAGTTAGAAAACTGATTTCTTATCCTGGTTGGATATGTGAGAATTTGGGTGGTCTCGGTCATGTCATGGCCTTTCTAAATTAGAGTTTCCATTGCTCTATGGTTAGATGTTGGGTTATTAACCTTATTTGACTTTTAGTCAGAAAGTTTGGAGTTTTTATTGTAATAATAGAAATAATACCCCCTAACACAACCTCTCCTTCAAAACAAGGTATTAGTTATCTTTGAGTGGTAGGTCTGGTTATTCATGGTTTATATATTCTTTGTACTTGTCTGTACTTTCCAAATGTGTGTATGTGTGTTTAGTCCTGTATCACTTTAAGATCATGAAAAATAAGATAGCTGAAAACATAGTAAGGTCATATACTAATAGATTTTTCATTAAGTCTTACTGAGTTAAACAAAGGTACTGTGCTCAGGTGGGCCTTCAACCTTCATGTAATGAAAATTTTGCCAGGACAATCTGAAAGTTGAACTTGGCCTTCAGTCCATTTCCTGACCATCTTTTTCCATTTGCCAGTCTTAATATTTGTACTTTCTCTCTATAATCTTACACCTCGGTTTTTATCTCTTTTTTTTTTTCTCCATTGGATTAAAGCAAACAATGAGCTTTAAAAAGAACATTCCTCATAGTAGATATCTCCAGAGAGTTTAGATTTACTTTAAAGTGAATTCTTGCCAGGCCACCCAAGTGGATACCCCTGATTTTTCATTATCCATCAACATATTACACGGTAGCGGGCACAATGGCATAAAAACGGTGTCATCAGGCAAAACTTTGAGCAGACTGACAGGACAACATAAAACCATGAGAACGTTTTCCTGTCCAGTTCTAGAAAAATAATTCATCCTTTTTCTTCCTCCCTCCCTCCTTTCCTGCCTTCCTTTCCTCTTCGTCTCGAGGTTTTTAAGAGGCAAAATTATAGATTTGGTCATTTGGGTCCTATGAATTTGGACTCCGAAGAATGGGACCACCGCTTGCCATGTTTCCCATTAGCTAATGAGATGCCTTTCCTAAGCATATAAACACTCTAATCCAGTCTTTCATATTTTAGTTATACTTGCTTGTTTCATATCATAATGCCTGCACAAGGCTCTAGTCAGCTGTCTCTGAGACTAGCACTATATATCTTGTGTTCACAGTGATGAATGAGGATATGGAAAAACTGGACATTTGAGTTTGCCCATGATTATCTTAATTCCACAGAGATCTGGATCTGGCTGGGTCACTTCTGGCTTGATTATCTTGGCTGATTGCTCTCAACCAGGTCTAAGGATTCTGCCATCACATGGCCTGTTTCTCGTAATACTGATCTGTGTATGTCAGATGGTGTAAAGCACTCTATGATCATTTTAACCTTGCGCTTGGGCCCTCAACTGTAGGAACCATAGGGTGCATCCCAGTTTCAGTAGAATGAAATGCACGTGCAGAACCAGTTCTATTAGCAGAAGTAAAATCAGTGTCCTCTTTGAAGATCTGGCATAACTCGTGAACCTGACCTCTGTAAGGACATCTTTGTTAATTTAATATACATCTGTATCGGGGCGCCTGGGTGGCTCTGTTGTTAAGCGTCTGCCTTCGGCTCAGGTCATGGTCCCAGGGTCCTGGGATCGAGCCCCACATCGGGCTCCCTGCTCCTTGGGAGCCTGCTTCTCCCTCTCCCACTCCCCCTGCTTGTGTTCCTGCTCTCGCTGTCTCTCTCTCTCTCTCAAATAAATAAATAAAATCTTTTTAAGCCTATTGTCAGCTTTTTTTTTTATTCTTATGTTAATCCCCATACATTACATCATTAGTTTTAGATGTAGTGTTCCATGATTCATTGTTTGTGCATAACACCCAGTGCTCCATGCAGAATGTGCCCTCTTTAATATCCATCACCAGGCTAACCCATCCTCCCACCCCCTTCCCCTCTAGAACCCTCAGTTTGTTTTTCAGAGTCCATCGTCTCTCATGGTTCATCTACCCCTCCGATTTCCCCCCCCTTCATTCTTCCCCTCCTGCTACCTTCTTCTTCTTCTTCTTTTTTTTTTTCTTAACATATATTGCATTATTTGTTTCAGAGGTACAGATCTGAGATTCAACAGTCTTGCACAATTCACAGCGCTTACCAGAGCACATACCCTCCCCAGTGTCTATCACCCAGCCACCCCATCCCTCCCACCCCACCCCCCACTCCAGCAACTCTCAGTTTGTTTCCTGCGATTAAGAATTCCTCATATCAGTGAGGTCATATGATACATGTCTTTCTCTTTTTGACTTATTTCGCTCAACATAATACCCTCCAGTTCCAACCACGTCGTTGCAAATGGCAAGATCTCATTCCTTTTGATGGCTGCATAAATAAAATCTTTTAAAAATTAAAAAAAAATATATATATATGTCTGTATACATCCGGCTACTTTTTCACCCGTATTTTCATTCTAAAAAGAGAAAAATCTTTAACAGTGATTAATTTGCTAATCCTGATAATATCTCTCTGCAAACGGGGAGTCAGCCAACTCTGGCCCAAGGGCCAAATATATGGCCAGCTACCTGTTTTTCTACAGCCGGAGAGTTAAGATGATATTTACATTTGTAAATGACTGGATATTAAAAAGACTTTCTTGGTATGCACAAATTCTATAAAATCTGAGCTTCAGTGTCCATAAATAAAGTTTTATTGCCACGCTCGTTCATTCGTGGCTTGTCTGTGGCAGCTTTCATGTTCAGTGGCAGAACGGGCTAGCAGTGACAGAGACTATACGGCCTGCAAAACAGAAAGATACTTACTCTGCGGCCCATTTCAGAAAAAGTGCGCTGCTTCCTGGCATAGATGAAGCTCTTTTCAGAAGGAGAACTGAGGCACAGCCCAAAAGGTGACGGCACAGAAAAATTACCACCGTGAACGAATGGGCATGGAGCGTGAACCAAAGGTCTCGTGTGCTAGGATTTCTAATGAAACGTCTTGTGTAAGCAGGGAAAATAAAGATCTGGTGCTTAAAAAACAAAACTTGAAGACCTGAACTTTGCATAACGGGAAAGTTTGAAGAATAGAGCGCAAAGATGGAAGGCATAGTAGATCAAATATTGCCACCATGTGCCCGTTCTGGGCTGGCGTGCTTCCTTCTCTGGAAGCAGAGCTGTGTAGCCCTGGACCATCTCTAACCCTTGCTGACTGACTGACGCATGAGAAACACTCAGCTTTGATTCTGCTCTGAGCAGGCAGTGATGAGGGTGACCTTTGAACATCTAGGGTCTCGAAGCAAACTTACTTTGTGGCGGCGGGGGAGGGAAGTTCCCATGAAAAGGCTGAGTGTATGTCCTTTCATCAGTGGCCCCTTAGAAGTGCTATAGTCAGGTTCTCAAAAAGCCTCTCTATTCCTGTTATTTGGGACATATTTTAGTCCATTTGGGAGCGGATAGCTAAGCTTAGAGTTTCAACACTTGTTATAACCTCTACAACAGGGAAGAGAATTGTTGGTAGAGGAGGGACGTGACGAAGAACAATGGCTGTCATTTTTTCCCAGTTTGTGTGTTATCTGTGTGTATGGAGTGTTTTATTGTGGGGTAATCTCTTGGTATAGTAGTTCTGGTATGTCATTTATAAATATGTTATTGTTATCTATTTGTGTGCTCAAACATTTTATTGCTTTATTTGTGTTACCGAGTAGTTTGTGCACTTGTTGGCTTAATTTTCTATTGTGTAACAAATTACCACAAATTTAGTAACTTAAGGCAACACGTTTTTTTTTTTTTAATTTTTTTTTTTAAGACTTTATTTATTTGCGAGAGAGACAATGAGAGACAGAGAGCAGGAGAGGGAGGAGGGTCAGAGGGAGAAGCAGACTCCCTGCCGAGCAGGGAGCCCGATGCGGGACTCGATCCCGGGACTCCAGGATCATGACCTGAGCTGAAGGCAGTCGCTTAACCAACTGAGCCACCCAGGCGCCTGGCAACACGTTTTTTTATCTCACAGTTTTTTTCCCTCAGGAGTCTGGGAATGGCTTTAGCCAGATCCTTGGCCCAGGGTCTCACAAGGCTGCAAGCAGAGTGTTGGCCGGGGCTGTGTCCTCATCTGGAAGCTCGGGTCCCCTTCCAAACTCGAGTAGTTGTTAGCAGAATTCCTTTACTTGAAGCCTTGAAGAAGACACAGCTTTTTTTTTTTTTTTTTAAGATTTATTTATTTATTTATTTATTTGAGACAGAATGAGAGAGAGAGCACATGAGAGGGGGGAGGGTCAGAGGCAGAAGCAGACTCCCTGCCGAGCAGGGAGCCCGATGCGGGACTCGATCCCGGGACTCCAGGATCATGACCTGAGCCGAAGGCAGTCGCTTAACCAACTGAGCCACCCAGGCGCCCCAGACACAGCTTTTGTCTGCAAACTGCGCTGGGTCTCCCCCCGATGCTTCCTGTGTGGTGGACACCCACGGGCCACGGCGGGGTCTCGGCTTCACACGAAGCTTCACACGGCAGCTTGCTTCTGCACGGTTGTCAGGATATAGTCTCTAGGACTCAGAGAAGGCCTAACTGCTCTTTTGAGGGATGCCCAAGTGATGAAGTCAGGCCCCTCAAGGAGAATTTCCCTTTTGATTATTTAAAGTCAGCTGATTTAGGACATTAATTACATCTGCAAAATCCCTTCTACCTTGCCATATGATGTAACATAATCAAGAAAGTGACCCCCATCACCCTTTCATGTAACATAACCTTCAGCATGGCATGACCCTGGGGGGCTGAGATCATGGGTGCCATCTTGGAATTTTGGCCATCCCACTGTGGGCAAGAGGAGCATGGCTCCCAGAGTCAGAGGGGCCCAGCCCAGAATCTTGGCTCAATCACTTACCAGCTGTGTGCCTGCACAAGTCACTTAACTCTCCCTCTCTCCATGCTTTTACGTGTACGTTGGAGATCATACTGGCAACATTTTAGCATCCTAGCACCTACCACTTTGGGCTGGTGCCAGAATTAAATGAGATCATACTTGTGGGCGCCTGGGTGGCTCAGTTGGTTAAGCGACTGCCTTCGGCTCAGGTCATGATCCTGGAGTCCCGGGATCGAGTCCCACATCGGGCTCCCTGCTCAGCAGGGAGTCTGCTTCTCCCTCTGACCCTCCTCCCTCTCATGTGCTCTCTGTCTCTCATTCTCTCTGTCTCAAATAAATAAATAAAATCTTTAAATAAGATCATACTTGTAAGGGTCCAGTGCAGTGATTGGCAAACAGCAAGTGGTGAAGAGGTGTCAGATGTTTTCATTAGATATTCATCTTCATACAATTTATTCATACAACAAAAGAATCACATCGCACGTCAATAGAATGTGCATCACAGGATCTCCAAGAGAGCAAGATGAGAGGCGGGATATTAGGAATGCAAATTAATCCTGGTTTTATAATAGAAAGGGCTTATTCTGGGGTGATTAAGAACAGGATAGTTCAGGAAATGGTGCTTTAATGCCTGGACAGAAGTAAATGCTTCATAATTGTTAATGGATTAATTGATGTGATTATTTTAGTTTTAAAGTCAAGTCATTTCCTGAACCAAATTATTTCTTCCCCTTTACTGTTACCCACTGAACTATGTGAACATGACAAACATTTAATTTGCTACATGGCCCCTCCCTTCTGTCCTGATCTAAGGTAGGCTCTGTTAATATGAAACCAATAGAGAGGGTCAAAGTGTGAGAACATTTGCCAAAGACTTTGAAGAAGCACTGTGTAGCAAATGGAGAAATAGAAATATCAAACTCAGGACCTGTCGTTTCTGTCCTGAAAAACAGTTCACAGTTTCAAATTAAAAGCCTGCACTACACTCTTCCTCTATGCGGGGGGGGGGGGGGGGGGGGGGGGTGAGGAAAAAAAAAAACAAAACCAAAACCCAAGAAGGCCCTCCCCAAAACACCACTCTAAATTGCTCACATCCCTGGAAATAAAAACAGAGAGTTCCCCCTGATGACAGACTTCCCGATATGCAGAGAATGCACCCCCCCCCCCCCCCCAGCTCCCTCGTGGCTCCTAACAATGGGCAGACAGAAATGCACACAGGGCAGGCCTTTGTCATCTTATTCCCCAGAATGGCTTCTGGCCTGGTGATGGGGAGAGGGCCTGCTTGCAGGGGAGGAGCCCTCTTCAGCCTGGCTGCTGTGGCTGAGGGCGGTGTCTGCGGACTCTAGGAGAGGACAAATCCTGGGAGCTGGGGGGGGGTGGGGGTGGATGGGGGGGTGCTGTGCCATGCCTCCAATAATTCGGCCACCCTGGAATTCCTGACAAGGCTGGCGCTTTGAGCTCCCAGAGTTCCTATCAGAGTGAATCAGAAAGCCACGTATTCTAAACTTTTATGGAAAAGAAGAGAGAGAAGGAGAGAGGGAGGGAGGGAGGATGACATCAACATACAGCAATGCTCTGAGTCTCATTGTCAAGTACTGGTAAACCAGGCTTGGTGGCTGCTGCAGATCTTACTAAATTTCTCGTAAAACAGGACTTTTTTTTTTAGAAGGCGGCAGGAACAAAGGGACTACAGGGTTGGTAGATCACTTTTTGGCCTTACTTCAGAACCTCTGTATATAAAATTTCCATTTTTATCATTAAATAATTGGAGGAAAATAGAATAATGGAGACAACCATCTAGAAGTTTCCAAACCTCCAGGTGTTTGAGAGTATGGAAATATACATAGACACACGTGGTCTGGGCTTTACATGGGCTCATGATCTTTTTATTTATTTGTTTATCACATCCTTATTTGGAGGGGGTGGGATGGGTGGGCCACGCACGCAGACTTCATTCATTCAACATACCCTTGGGACACGCGCACTGTGGTAAGACGCCGTGTGAAACACACGAGTGAAACACAGAGAGACTCTGGCCTTAAGAGATTTGCAGTCCTATCCCGGGGACTATGAATCTGGGAACAAGCGTTGTTCCAAGCTGTGTTGCCATCCATATACGTCACTCATCTTCCAGAAAAGCTGGTCAGAAACATCCAACGGGTTGCCTACATCTAGAGGAGAACAGAGTCCCATTGATCTGACCGGTAACTCAGCAAATACGGTTAACTCGGTTTCCAGTTTACCAACAGCCAAACCAAAGGCTTCTAGAAGGAGTAAGTCAGCTTTCTGAGCCGTGTCCATCTTTTCTGTGTCTGTTGGAGGACAAACAGCCAGTCCAGCTGCTGTCACGGAGGCCACATTGCAAGCGACCCGTCAGACACAGCTTTTGTCTGCAAACTGCGCTGGGTCTCCCCCCCGATGCTTCCTGTGTGGTGGACACCCACGGGCCACGGCGGGGTCTCTCCCCATCCAACTCATCCACTTCCTTTTCAGTCCTCAGGGGCACAACGGCATAAAATGCCCTTAGTATTATTTGAGGCTCAGCGTTATACCTAAGATGATTTTCCTGAAAGACTAGGAAACCATCGCGTTTATCACAAGGAGAGAAGTAGTGGATGTGAGTGCGGGGCGAGGGGGCAGCTCATGCTGCCTGCAGATACTGCAGATCGTGCCGAAAAGATCTGAGAGTGAACATCTTGTGTTACCAGCTTCTCAAATTCGACTACTGTGATTTTTTTTTTTTTTAACATTTTATTTATTTGAGAGAGGGAGAGAGAAAATGCGTGAGCAGGAGCGGGGGAGCGGCAGGCAGAGGGAGAAGCAGGCTCCCCGATGCGATGCGGGGCTCGATCCCAGGACCCTGGGATCATGACCTGAGCTGAAGGCAGACGCTTAACCGACTGAGCCACCCAGGCGCCCCTGTAGAACCCCTTTGAATACCCGACAGAGAGGTCCATTTTAACTAACGCTGCACCCTCTTTACGGCTCTGGTAGTCCCTGGAGTGTTGGGGAAGGGGTGCTGAGTCCGAAGTCCACATTACTTAAATGTTTGTTTCCACGAAAGGTGTCCTAAACGGTGGCCCTCTATACTATTTGAAGATGTGTCTTCAAATAGTGTAGACGGCCAGGAAGTGACTCTCTGCTCCCCAGCGCCAGCATTTGCCAGTTGCTCTGTTCTGCTCGATAAAGGTGAACAGGAAGTGAAACCTCGTGTGCTCTTATGCACGGCTGTTTTTCCAGACAGAGCAGAAACGTCCGCCTGAACATTCTTCTGAGGACTTGTTAACAAAGGGTTGAAACTAGCAGGCAAGCAGTGTATCCGTTTTGCTGCTTGTTCTTTGCCTACGAAATGAAAACAAAAAAAGTGGCATTGAATTTGGCGTTTGAAACTGCTGTGATGACCGGCTCGCCCAGCCCCTGATCTTCTAGAAGCGTGAGCCCGTCCCGGGAGCCAGCACAGCCATTTCTCAAGAATGAGAAAAGGACTGGGGCCATGCAGTAGTGTTTCTTCTTCCTGACCTCTGTAGCAACCAGCTGGGCAGAAACACATGGAAAGAAAAATCAAGAACCCTGGAGAGGAACCAAATCCTTCCCAGACAGACTGAGAATGCACTTCAAGCCTTCGGCTCAGATATCACCGATTTGATCCATTTGTTCTAGCTCTTTAGTAGAATGTGAGGTTAAATACACAAATTTCCATTAGCGTTCTCTGTACTAGCGCTGGCATGTGATTTGTGTTTTGTTTTTTTTCTTAAGACACCATATAGTGGAGTGATTTTTAAACATCTAGCATTTATGTCCTATAAAAAGCCGGGGGTGGGGGTGGGGTGGAAGACCCAGCAGAGAATGAGAGAAAACATAAGATCCTTTTGGATTTCCCTTCCCTGATTTTGAATGTTGTTGTTTTTTCCTTTCTTTCTTTTCTTTCTTTCCTTCTTTCCTTCCTTCTTTCCTTCCTTCCTTCCTTCCTTCCTTCCTTCCTTCCTTCCTTCCTTTCCTTCCTTCCTTCCTTCCTTCCTTCCTTCCTTCCTTCCTTCCTTCCTTCCTTCCTTCCTTCTTTTCTTTTCTTTTCTTTTCTTTTCTTTCTTTTCTTCCTTTCTTTCCTTTCTTTCGAGACCTTAAAGGTTTTAAAATTTCAGTCACATGTGAGCGCTGAGGGACAAGGAAGCAGCATTTTATTCACCTTTGGGTGCCTGACAAGCAGAAATGGTAGTGTTGGGGTGGGTTGAATACAAGAATCCTTGGCCTTGTCCTTCTGTTCTTCTAATCCATCTAATCTGTCCTCCTCCTCCTGTGTGGGATAATGTTAGGCTTGAATCATGAGTGACGGCTGGGATTACATTCAGGAGAAGTTTAGATCGTCCATCTCGAAAGTCTTTTTCCCCCTGTGTCGGAGATTTATTGAGAAAATCTGCCTTCAGCTACTATAGTGGCTTGGCACACACTCACTTCCTGTCAGTTATTTGCATTTCTATGGCCTATTATAGCTAAACATTTCAAAGAACCTCCTAAAATGTGAGGGTTAATTTAATCAAACTGTACTGCTCTGTCTTGGGGATGAATATGACAATGTTTTGCTCATTTCAGAGCTGGAAAATTCAGGCCCCAAAGTTATAAAAATATTTCTCTCTACTTCTACTTCTGAATAAATCATTCAGTATAGGGGGGAAAAAAAGTCATATTTTTTCTTTTGGGTTGGAAACAAAAACCCTTTTCAGAGATTTTGATGATTCTTCCTCCAAACCTTTGCTTCATTCACATGCTCTGCTAACTAACCCCACTCCCCTTCTAAAATCAGTAGAACCATCTATCTACCTCTGTGATGGG
This sequence comes from Mirounga angustirostris, assembly GCF_029215605.1. Taxonomy (NCBI): domain Eukaryota; kingdom Metazoa; phylum Chordata; class Mammalia; order Carnivora; family Phocidae; genus Mirounga; species Mirounga angustirostris. Next base: position 9,624,221 of record NW_026991719.1, read on the forward strand.
AGAAGCCATAATGAAATTAGCTTAAGAATTAAAATTCTCCTTTTCAAGGACTTTCATGATCTTTCTCCTCTATAAAATCCCTTGATCTCTCCCTGTGTGAACTTCCCACTTATATTGCTATAGCAATGGTTCTGAACTTTTAAACAGGCGACCCCTTTTTGCCTGCTAAATTTTTTGTGGCCTCCCACAAGATACTATAATTATTTTTTAGAACTTCGAAATTTATTAGAGAAGAATCTTCTAGCTGAGGAATTACATTCATTTGATTGGGAAAATACGTGTTCAGTATTGGAGCTCTTCATCCCTATTATTACCCTGTGAGCCCCCAGGAGTCTGAGGCCCACAATAAAGAGCCTCTGGTGGTTTTCACTCAGCCATTTGGCTGTTTCTTTGCCTTGTTTTCTAATTGCTCCTCAGTGTTTAGTTTTAGAGGATGGAAGTCAGGCCATCTTTTTTGCTCTCTCAGGGTTGGCCACATAGTGTGGATTCAGAAACTAGTGGTTCACGCATTGCTTGGTCCGTTCTCTTGATTCTCTTTTGCCTTAGCAAGAGGCACTGCACTGACCTTTCAAACAAATCTTTGGCTTCCGCAACTTGTTTTGTCTCTCGGTGAAAAGAGAAGGGCCTCTGACCTCCACCTAGTGAGAATCTGACTAAATATTCATGGATGAACAGCTTCCACCTTTGCAGACTTTGTCCTTTGAAGCCTGTTTTGCTTTCTTTTCTCACTATTGCAGGGTCTTTCAGTTGTCTGATGAGCATAAAGTTTCCAAAGACCTATTCCCTCCAGAAAGGAACGTCAGGGCCCCTCGACTGGATGGACAAAGGGTCTAGGCCGGACCCAGTGGCTCTGGAATAGTCAAGCGAAGAAACAGTGGCCCCGTTGGCCACCGTTTCTATCTGTACTTTGGTCCTGCTTGAAGATGGTTTGTCTCTGAGCTCTTTTCATCACCGTCTTTACGATCATCTTGTCAACAAGTTATTCTAAAAATTGTCCAAAGGTCTCCATGAATTCTCAGCACAGAAGCTATCCTTTGGAGTCTTTTGTGATTATTGCTTTGCCCTTGACACGTGGCTGGTATTAACTAGTTTTGAAAATCTTGACACTGGAACAAACCTTCACCCAGTAGAGTCACCGCCACCTTCCTCGAGGGCTGGGTTTTCTGTTGTTGGTTTTTGTTTCTGGTTTTTGTGTGTGTGTGTGGCGGGGGCTGGTTGTAAGGGGCTTCTTCAGCTAATTGGCAGTGATGCCAGAAACTTACCCCCTCCTGCAATGATCTCCCAGTTAACTTCGCTCCCACCCCTCAGCACTGCTTCTTCTCTCTGGGTTGCTGGATGGATGTTGAACGTAAATCACCTTAACTGTGGGTGCGTAGGATGGGTTGGGAGTCACATGTGTCTCTCCACATAAGGACTAGTAAGAACGCTTCGTGGGTCACATCCTGGCGTGTGCTGGCTTCTGGCTTCTCCAAAAACAAGTGGAGATGCTTGTTTTTTCATTTCAAATAATGTGCAGGGACTTGCCATTAGCTCCAGGTTCTTTTAAGTGTATGTTTCTCCGATGTTGGTGGGGGCGGGGGTGGTGGGTAGCAGACCAAATAGATCCAGATTCGGGCCTACAATGCTAACTGCACCTAGGCAGCCAAGATGAATGGCCCTGGTCTTCTAATTAGCCATGTGACTTCAGGCAGGTCCCTTTCTCTGGCTTTGAGTTTTTCATTTGTAAAATGATGCAAGTGGATCAGATTCTTTCTAGGCCCCTTTCTGGTCCTTTCCCTCTCTAAGGGTCTGTGATGAATAGGTGAGCTGGGTCACCGCAGATTCCAGCATAGCGCCGAGAGCCTCGCTCCCTATTCCTAGCGCACACACACATCTCCACACAGGGCTCCCTGGTTTTTAAAGAAAGGCAAATGGAAAAGGAGATCTGAAACCCACATAGTTTCAGTTCTGACTTAGTGAATTTTGATTTTAAACGCTTTCACATATGAAACAGTGAGTGGGCAGAAGAATCCTACGATGAGAGCCCTGAGGTTGGATGAGCAACACACAACCTCTTTCTATTGGTGGTTGTCTTTTGGAACAAAACAAAGCACCACTCAAAGCCAAAAAAGAAAAAAAATAATAAGCAGAAGAAAAAAGAGAACTCACCACACTCTGTGAGAGGCACTGTTGAACAAAGAGAAATAGAACATGGTGGCATGCATAGCCTCGCAGGCCCTTGGCCAACCCACCTACTTCTAATGCTGCCACACTTGTGTGTATCAGGGTGATTTCTGGGATGGACAGTTTCACTGAGCCTTTGAAGACGGAGAAGTTTACTTAGTCTCAGGGCTTTTAAAACAAACCAAAACAGTGCTAAGAGAGAAAACTGTTGGGATTTATGCTACACGCAATAACGTCTTCCAAGCGGCTCTGTGGGATGGGTAACACTTGAGTTGGGCTGTGTGGCAGGAATGGACCAATGGTGCATCACCATGGTTTCCCACAGCCTCCTCCCAAGGCAGAGCTCCCTGTTACGAAGGGGCCTGAGCACATTGCCTGCAAATAACGTGTTAGCAACTGTTAAATTCATGTGGGTCCTGACAGACAAACCTGCTCCAGGCAAATGATTATCTGCATGATTTGTCATACCGGCTCTTAGATAAAATATGAAAATTAATCAGGGAGCGAGGGAGGTCTAAAATGTTGCTCGGGAGTGTAAAGAAAAGAGAGAGAGAAATGTTAAGCATTTAAATAGGAAGCACTAATAAGGAAAAACATATGACACTATTACACTGGAATTTTTCCTTTTTTGGCCATTCCTGAATTTCTATAGTTGTAACCGAGCTACTCAAGCTATTCTTGTGATTTTTTTTTTTTTTTAATGTCGTATAAAAATGGAGGGTCTATCAAAGACAACATCTTGTAGGTTTGGAGCATTTGTAAGGGAAGTTTTGAAAGAACTTGTTACTTATCTGCCTGTGAGTGTCTTTCCAAGCTTTCTTTGGGTTTTTTTTTATAGGGGGAGGGGGATTTGTTTTCCTGTTTAAATGCTGGACCTCCTGGGGGAACATCTGTTTCTCAGAGAATGATAAATAAGGGTAGGGATATGATGCATTCAACAAATTAAAAAAAAAATCATCAGTTGTGCAAACGTACCTAAAGAAAACACGATGTACAGTGAATGAAGAGATCTCGCTAGAGCATCAGAAAATGAGGAAGAATTGAAAGTAGTGTTGATTTTTCTCTTGGGCTTAGAAAGTGTGGGGAACCATTTAAAAATAAATACTCAGGGGCGCCTGGGTGGCTCAGTCGTTAAGCGTCTGCCTTCGGCTCAGGTCATGATCCCAGGGTCCTGGGATCGAGCCCCGCATCGGGCTCCCTGCTCTGCGGGAAGCTTGCTTCTCCCTCTCCCACTCCCCCTGCTTGTGTTCCCTCTCTTGCTGTCTCTCTCTCTCTGCCAAATAAATAAATAAAATCTTAAAAAAAATAATAATAATAAAATAAAAAATAAAAATAAATACTCAAAAAAGTCTGTCATGGAGTGTTAGAGATGGGAAAGATTGATGTCTACAGGACCACCACTGCAGGCCTGTGGCCGTTCCGGGCCTTGGAGGCGCAGTGACCACAATGCACAAAGTTCCTTCCTCCAGGGAGCTTGCATTCTAGTGAGGGGATGCTGGCAAAAAGCAAAGAAATATGCAATATGGCAGATGTATTGGTAAACGCTTTGGAGAAAAGTCAAATAGAATAGAGGTGATGGAGGGCGCCTGGGTGGCTCAGTTGGTTAAGCGACTGCCTTCGGCTCAGGTCATGATCCTGGAGTCCCGGGATCGAGTCCCGCATCGGGCTCCCTGCTCGGCGGGGAGTCTGCTTCTCCTTCTGACCCTCCCCCTTCTCATGTGCTCTCTCTCTCTCTCATTCTCTCTCTCAAATAAATAAATAAAATCTTAAAAAAAAAAAAAAAGAATAGAGGTGATGGAGAGAGCATGGAAGGATGGGGACCCATGTTGTGATATATAGGTTATGATCACAAAGATCATTAAGTCTAGCTACCATTCTCTCTCCGTACAGATGAAGGGACCCGACGCCCTGAGCGATGGCCCACGATCCCCCGCCTTGCTAGTGGCCCATTGGGAATACAACCCAGCTCTCGTGACCCAAGACCAGTGCTCTTTCCTCTGGCCTCCACCCTAGGCTGGTCCACAGTTGCAAATGAGTTGTCGCCATCAGTTTTGAATGGGTTAATTGACCGGTTGGTGGCTTTGGAGTTGTCTAGAGGTGACCCACTGGCGGTGTGGTCAGTAAGTGTTCGTGACACTGCTTGGTACGCTTCGTGGTGCCGTGACACACCCAGGACGAGAGCCCCCCACCTTTAATGTGCTCGTGAGTCAGGCGGGGATCCTGTGAAAAATGCATGTTCTGATTCAAAATGTCTAAGTGGGGCTGCGATTCTGCCGGCCAGGTGATGCTGATGTCGCTGGTCCAGAGACCACGCTCGGAGCACCGAGGGTCCAGTTTGTCGGCACAGCTGGAAGAGACTTCAACGTTAAAGCCTGCGTTTTTCTTCCTTCATTCCCCCACTGCCCTACTCCCCTCCCCTGGAAGAATCCGGCTTAAAAAAAGAAAACATCGTGGGGCGCCTGGGTGGCTCAGTTGGTTAAGCGACTGCCTTCGGCTCAGGTCATGATCCCGGAGTCCCGGGATCGAGTCCCGCATCGGGTTCCCTGCTCGGCGGCGGGGAGTCTGCTTCTCCCTCTAACCCTACCCCCTCTTGCGCTCTCTCTCTCACTCTCTCTCTCTAATAAATAAATTAAAAAAAAAAAAAAAGAAAAGAAGACGTCGTGAAACACCAGTGCCAAGCCTGAATTACAACGTTAGGCGCGTAATTACCTGGGCAAAGCCCAGATGTTTCAGACGGACGGTGAGCTCAGCCAGCCGCCGCCAGGGTCCCGTGACGACGTTGCTGGCTTGAAGACACGGTCGAGGCCGTGCCGCATATGCGAGAGGGAAAGCCGTACGTGTGCTTGAAACTTGGGGAGGTGAGACGTGAGCAAGGCTTACGGTTGCCCCAGATACCGTTGGGAGTGGCTCCTTCCCCCCCAGATTGGGAGCTTAGACTCCTGCATGCTAGTCTGGGCTGCAAGCGTGACTCAGTCCGTGTCTGCAAATGAAAGCTTTGGTCCTTGGCTGTGACACACATAAAAGTAGCAGAGTGCAGGCCGTGAGGGGGCTCGTCCCCTCCAGGGGGCTGCCGCCGTCTTGAGCCATCCTCTGCTGGAGCCATCGTGAAGGCAGGAGTGAGCGTGAGCGGGGACTTAGTTTGGGACAGATTGCAGAACCGGCCTGTGGGAAACAGGCTTCGTGCAAAGTCTGCCCTCATTGCTCTTTACATTTGAGCGTATTTGCTCACTCACTGCAGTGTCTCGCTGGCAACAACTTTGATCGACCCTGTACGTGTGAAGTCATGTCCTGGGGCCTGCAGCTCGGGAGGGAGGAGCCAGCCCCCCCACCCCCCGCACCGCTGCGATCTGGCTGGGCTTGGGAGAGGTGGGCTCCCCAGGTGTTTTTGCAAGCTCAGGTTCTTGTCAGAGGACAATGGGAACAATGGTAGTGAGAAAAAATTAAATTGATATCTCTAAGTGGACGGAAGCTGATGGCCACTATTTTCATGGAGGCAAAACCATCAGTTCTGGTGGGCGTAGGCTTCCACGGCGATGTGGGGCTTTGTTTCAACTTGAGGCTTTAGACCATTTGGTCTGTATCCAGTGAGACCCCGCGGGGTATGTGGGGATGGGGTGGTGAGTGGGTGGGAGAGATCAGATTTTGGATTTCAAGGCATTTGCCAACATCTTTTAGGCTGCCTTCTTCCTTCTACGGTCAGGACTTGTGACCCCCAGGGGAAAGTGGTCATTCACTTTGGAACAGTTGGAATCTCCCTCATGCTCGCAGGACAAACGGAACACTCTGGACCACCAGCCACTGACCCAGAGGTTGGACTTCACCCTGGACATTTTGTCAGGCTCTTTTGTTCAAAGTTGAACTGGAGAGGTGGCAAGCAGAGGTGGATCTCTCTTACCAGTCCCTAGAATGCTTTGTCATGACCGAGACAAGCCATCCGGGAAACCAAAGACTGCTCTTCCCTGGCCCTATCTAGCTAACCTAGCACCAGCCATAACAGCTCCCCAGCCTGAGTGGGCATAGCAATGCAAACACCCTCTTCTCCTTCACCAAATCTCAATCCATGGCAAGTGTCTCAAGGATGAGGCTCTGGGACAGTCCCGCTCTCCTGGGCCTGAGGTTTCTGCAAGAGTCTGCTCTCGGCTTGGCAAATACCAACTGTTTCCAGCAGGAGATTCTGGCAAAAGAAAGGAAAAACCCTTTTTAAGTCAAGTGGCCCTTCTCACTGTCACTTTGAATGGGTAAATCATTTATACTTTTAAGTGTCCACACTCCAGACGTGGTGTATGTGAGTGGACACCCACTGATAGGGCCCTTCTATAGCTCTGTGCAGTGAACCAGGCCCCAGGAGAGAGGTGGCGCTGGGAGGGATGGAGAAAAGCTTGATCCGTTTTTCTTATGATATGACTCATTTTAAAACATTGCAACGCCTTTAAAGCAAAATGGCATGCTTGTTTTCGTTGGAATAAACTTTTTTACTCTGGGATATTTTTCAATTCATAGAAAATTTGCAAAGATAGTAGAAAGTTCCCATATACTTCTCATCCAGCTTCCCCGAGAGTGAACATCTTACATTTCCACTGTTTATTTGTCAAAGCTAAGAAATCAACATGGGGGCGGTACTGTTAATCAAACTCTAGATTTAGCTTTTGTCAGTTTTTCCCATTCATGTGCTTTTTCTATTCCAGGAGCCAATCCAGGGCACGATGTTACATTTAGTAGCTTGCTCTTTCTGCCAAATTCCACTTGATCTAATCTAGCGGATTTTTTCACCCGCCTTACTGAGCACCTGTTCTGAGCAGGACCTTGGCTGGACCAACTCTAAGGCCAAGATGAGTAAGTCCTCAGCAGTTTGCTGTCTAGTTGGGAGATCTGATGCACAAATACCACCACGGGACGTGCACCGTCCGAGTAGTTTCAAACAGTGCCTCGGGATTATAGAACCTGGGCATAGCTGTGCCCCAGGCCTCGCTGAGGACAGATTTGCTATGAGCCTGGGAAAATCAGAAGTCATTCCTGGCTAGAGAAGTAGCCTGGGGAAGGAAGTCTGGGAAGGTTTAGCAGGGCTCGACCCAATTTGACTTCAACAGGAAAGGGAAAATACTGTGTGGTGCTGAGCCAGTCATTCAAGATGCAGGTGCTTGGAACTTAGAAATGTCTTGGTCTCCAAAAATGAGGAAAGGAAATACCCCAACACTGGCGAAATTGCATTTGTGTGTGCATGTGCGTGCGTCCGTGCGTGTTTGTGAGTCAATCGGGGCTTGTTAGGAAGAAACCCTACCAACCTTTCTTTTCTTTTACTACACAGTTGCTGGCTGAACTCTGATTTCACGGCAAAGAACTCACAAAAAGGTGCTTTTTTTTTTTTTTAAAGATTTTATTTATTTATTAGAGAGCGAGCGAGAGAGAAACAGCATGAGAAGGGAGAGGGTCAGAGGGAGAAGCAGGCTCCCCGCTGAGCCACGAGCCCAATGTGGGACTCGATCCCAGGACCCCGGGATCATGACCTGAGCCGAAGGCAGACGCTTAACCGACTGAGCCACCCAGGCGCCCACAAAAAGGTGCTTTTATTCCCAGGCCGAAAGCACAGGAAAATGCCACAAATCCTATGGCGTTCTAGCACCCAGATAGAAAAATCATCCACTTAATTTTGTTGGTTGTAGTTTTTGTGGCCATTGCCTCTGCTCGTTCCTCACCCTGGTGCTGCTGACTCTCAACATGGCAGAGGTATGAGTAGTGGAACGGGACCCCATTTCTCCCCCCGAAAAGCAGATGGCTGCAGGCAAATGGGGCTGTCAGACCGACACACGGCCTCACCTCAGTCCCCAGAGAAGACTGAACATTGAGTTGAAAGCGGTTCTTTCCCAAAGCGGGGCACCCACAGATGGCAGAAGCAATTGCAGTGTTGACCTGTAGGACTTCAAGTAGGGTTCAGTCGGAGTGTTCCCAAGTTCTGCTTCCCATAATCAAAGCTTAACTTCTGTTTGCCCACAAGAATTTCTTTCTTGATGCAAAGGAGGCCAAGCTCTAGCATCGATGCTCTGCACAATTCCCAGGATGCACCAGCAAACCCAGACTTGGATAGTGGATGTAGGGGTGGGGGCGGGGCTGTGGGCAAGGACCAGCCTGGACTGGGGGCGGCCACCGTGAGGCCGGCAGTTTAGCTCAAGGGCTCATCCGGCAGGAGAGCCTAACTTAAAAGGCAAGAAAAGAGGGGTGCCTGGGTGCCTCAGTCAGTTGAACGTCTGACTCTTAGTTTCAGTTCAGGTCCTGATGTCATGGGTCGTGAGACTGAGCCCCAAGTCAGGCTCCTTGCTCAGTGGGGAGTCCCCTTGCTGCTTGAAAATTCTCTCCCTCTGCCCCTCTCCCACCCCTCTTTTTTTTCTCTCTTTAAAATTAATTATTTTTTTTTAAAGATTTTATTTATTTATGTGACAGAGAGAGAGATAGCGAGAGCAGGAACACAAGCAGGGGGAGTGGGAGAGGGAGAAGCAGGCTTCCTGCCGAGCAGAGAGCCCGATGTGGGACTCGATCCCAGGACCCTGGGATCATGACCTGAGCTGAAGGCAGACGCTTAACGACTGAGCCACCCAGGCGCCCCTAAAATAATTTTTTTTTTAAAGGCAAGAAAAGAGGGCGAGAGTCTGGGGGCAGGCCTCCGTGGGTGAGGGCCTAGAGGTCGAAAAGGCAGGGAAAAGTGTGTCTTTCGTGGCTGAATGAAAGCCAGTGTGATTCCAGTAGCCGGGCAGACCTTCATCTTCTGCCCATCAGATCGGTTTTCATCTGTAAATGAGAATATCATCATCTGCATTGTCTGTTTCGCAGGCTGCAGTAAGAAGTGGAAAGCAAACCCCGTCCAGAGTACATTGGGGGCCGAAGAGCCTTCAGGCGTGGGCGGCTATTGTTCAGACTCCTTCAGGTGTCACCAGAGAGCACTTTGCTGCATTTGAGTTCCTAGTAAACACGAGGGTCTCGTTGCAGTAAAAAGAGAACAGCCCTTATGCTACTAAGAAAAACAAATCGGGGTATTTGCCTCTTGTGGCGCCAAGGATAATGACTGAGCAGTGCTCCCCGCGTCCTGTGGACCAGCTGTGCTCCAGGCAAAGGGGACCTGAGGCTGCCGATGGCCTCAGGGCTGCCGATCAGGTGCACTTGAAACAGGGCGACTGTCCTGGAGTGTTTGGGCGGGCCCAAGGTAATCACAAGGGTCCTTAAAAGTGAAGGCGGAAGGAGTGACGGTGGAAGAGAGAACCAGAGGCGGAGCAAGGAAGGGATGGGGCCTGGCGTGGTGGGCCGTGGGGCTGGAGGAAGGGCCCTGCGCCAAGGCAGGCGGGCAGCCTTCTAGAAGCCGGACGAGGCAAGGGGATGGATTCTCACCCTCCAGAGAGCAGTGCAGTCTTGCCAACTCCTTGCTCTGAGCCCAGCGAGCTCCACGTCAGACTTCTGACGTGCAAAACCGTAAGATGGCAGATTTGTGTTGTTTGAAGACACTGAGTTTGTGGTACTTTGTTACAGCCGCCATAGGAAGCTAACGCACCTGTCAGTAGGGATTCTGACCTTGAGGGCGCCTTCCTGGCTGTGGGCATGCAATGTTTATTAGCTGCACAGGTTTTCAGGAACCCCCTTCAGTCTTACTCTTGTGCACAATCCCAGACGAATTCGTATTTTTCCCTGTTTGCCTGGCAGGAACTGTAGTTGCTGAGTGAGAGGAGCTACTTAACAGAACTCTTTTGACACTTCCTATGATGTTTGCCAAGATTTATATACAAAATAACTCTTGCCTGATTCAGGTTCCCCGGTTTGGTGTTGAGCAGGGTGTGCTGGGGGTGAGTTAAAAGAGAAACTTCGAGGGCGCCTGGGTGGCTCAGTTGGTTAAGCGACTGCTTTCGGCTCAGGTCATGATCCTGGAGTCCCGGGATCGAGTCCCGCATCGGGCTCCCTGTTCAGCGAGGAGTCTGCTTCTCCCTCTGACCCTCCCCCCTCTCATGTGCTTGCTCTCTCTCATTCTCTCTATCAAATAAATAAATAAAATCTTTAAAAAAAAAAAAAAAGAAACTTCGATTCAAGGGCAGAGCCATGCTGCTAGATCCCAGCTCAACAGATTTCCAGAAGAAAGACAGACTCCGTCAAGTGGGCCTTTCCCCTGTGATTGCCAGTCTTCTCTGGGAACAACGGAGGCCGCATGGCTTTCTCCTTTGCTTGTTTTTAACATAAAGTGAGAGGTAGATGACAGAAACCCAGTTCACGCTGCCCTGCCCCTCTGGAGGAGCTCAGAGAGGGAGAGGCAAGTCCACGCTGCCCAGTAAACATCTGTAAAAGGAGTTGGAACTAAGGAGGGGAAGTTCTGAGGCCTGCTAAACGAGAAGGAAGGGCTTTATTTACAGGCCGTGGATTGGACTTCCTGTTGTGAAGCTCCGGGCTGTTTCATAACAGCTGGGGGCCCGCAGCGTCTGGTGCTACAATGAGGAAGCGGCGCTCTGGGTTCCTCCATGTTATGCAAGTGAATGACCTCCAGTGCAGACTGAAATGGGCGCAGGAAGAACGGGACGCTTGCACTTGTTCTTGCAGACACGAAAGAGCAGTTTTTTAAATTGCAGAATTATCTTTCCCTATATCATATCATTGAATATGCAGCCTATCCTTTCTTCTTGGGTCTGCTCTTTGCCCGTCTGGAGATTAAAAGCACCGAAAGGGATAAGCACCCAAGGGGGTGGCCCCATAGCACGGATTAGTTGTCACTGCACGGCCAGAAGCTCCAAAGCCAGCGTGGTCTGTGAATAAAGGAATAAGATTTATGTCTTTCTGGTCGCACAACTTTGCCATAAATGCCACGAAGGCTGTTTTGGCAGCAAATTTACCTAGAAGGTCAGCCAAGGGACCGGGAAACATCTTCAGCGGGGGTGGGATGTGTCCTTTATGGGTGCTCCTGGGAGGCTAGCTTTACACAGGTAAACTACCGTGAGAAACTGCAGGGATTTCCTGTGTTGCTTTTTTGGCTGAACACTCAAAAATCGAGATTTTGGGGGGCTCCTGGGTGGCTCAGTCGGTTGAGCTTCTACCTTTGGCCCAGGTCATGATCTCAGGGTCCTGGGATCGAGCCCCACATCAGGCTCTCTGCTCAGCGGGGAGTCTGCTTCTCTCTCTCTGCTCTCCCTCTCTCAAATAAATAAATAAAATCTGTTTTTAAAAAAATAGAGCTTTTTCAGCAAAGGGGTCTTTCGGGTTGGAGGACAGAGATGGGGCTCAGTCTTCACACTGTGCGGGTACGAATTTGAATTGGACCATGTACTAACTGTGTGACCCTAACGAAGTGAATTAACATCTCTGTGCCTCAGGTTCCTTATCTTCAATAGGAAGAGTCATAAAGCTTATGCCTTAGAGTTGTTGTGAGAAAGAAGTAAGGCAATACGGGAAGGCCACAGAGCGGTGCCTGATGCTAGAGAATCTTTGATCAGTGATAGCTATTCTGATTCACCATGGAGGACAAAAAGGAGCAGAACCATGCCAGTCATACAGGAAGGAAAGCCTGCAGGCCCAGGAAATGGCCCCCACCGACACATGGTATCATTTGTACCCAGCACTCAGAGCTTTCCAAGTTTCTCCGGCCAGCTGCTTGTCCAGCGTGCTTCCCTACAACCAGCCTTCCAGAAGCTTCTGCACCAGCCACACTGGTCTTGAGGACTTGCCCGTCTCCTTCTCCAGACTCAGACATTCTCCTCCCTCACCTCTGCACTTCCGCCCGTCCATTCTTTTTTTTTTTTTTAAAGATTTTATTTATTTTTTAGAGAGCGAGCGAGAGAGAAACACCATGAGAGGGGAGAGGGTCAGAGGGAGAAGCAGGCCCGATGTGGGACTCGATCCCAGGACCCTGGGATCATGACCTGAGCCGAAGGCAGACGCTTAACCATCTGAGCCACCCAGGCGCCCACCACCCGTCCATTCTGCAGAGTTCTTTTTCTCTGTGAAACCGTCCTCCTCTGAGCTTGCACGACTGCAGGTCACAAGGCTTTTTTAAAAAAATTATTTGAAGGGACATTAGATGCCTTGCCTGTGTTATAAATGTAAAAACTCGGATCAGAAAAGTTGCATGGTTTGACAATCCTATTCAACTCTGCACTTGGAAAATATGGACTAAAAGCCTAGGTTTTCAACTCCCTTACCTCTGGGCCATACTAAATATTGGGGACACCACTCTTGTAGCAGTGAAAGTCTGGGTGACTGTATTCTTTCCCCTTGCCATTGCTTAATGACACTTTGGTGTCACTGTAGTTTACCTGTGTAAAGCTAGCCCCCTGAGTGCCCATATAGGACACATCCCATCCCCGCTGAAGATGTTTCCCGGTCCCTTGGCTGACCTTCTAGGTAAATCCGCTGCCAAAATGGCCTTCGTGGCAAAGTTGTGCTGTAAGAAAGACATCGATCGAATTCCTTTTTTCACAGACCGTTTCTGGGGTTTGGTGTCTTGTCTCTCCATCTGATTCTAAGTGCCCCAAAGCAGGGATCAGATGTCTGTTTTGTATTCCCAAAGAGGTCTCTCAAATCCAAATTTCAGATCCCTGATACTGTTGAGAATCTTTAGTGTAAGTATTTATTGACGTTTGTGTGGATTCAGTGATGAGGTGGCTTTTTCTCTTCTGGTGCAAATGTCTGTAAAAGGCAGGTTGTGTCCGTCCGTGTCCGTCCCATGTCCTCCCCCCGCCCCCACCACCACTGCAGGGTCTGTGGATGGGTGTACCAGTCTCAAGAGTGGCCCCTGTTGTGAATCCCGGCCCTTGTCATCATAGTAGGTGACATCCTGGACTTTCTCCCCAGACTTTAGTTCCATCTGAAAGCCCTGGCCTTAGCATTCCACACATTGACCACACTGGAAGTGAAACCATAGGCTCATTTTTCATGCACGGACGCAGTGTATAAGGAAGTTAAAAAAAAAAAAAAGGCAAAAAGAGAACAGACCCACTTTGTTCCCTTTAATGTCAGGTTTGGTGGGTTGCAGAATTTGGGGCAGGCTGTGGAGGCCAGCAAACGACACCATATGGCCTCTTTTGTATTCTCCAGGGAACATGGCGGCTGAATTCCTTTTGCAAAGGAATGTAGGACAGTTTCCAATTTTCGACTGTGAACATCTTGCCTGGGAATGCTAAGGAAGGCAGGGTGTTCGCCTGTTATGTTGGGGTACAGGGCCCAGGCAGGGACCCTGCAGGGACCTGTGATGGCGGCGAGCACAGGATCTTCTTAAGGCCTTGTTTCTTCTGGATGTGTTCATGCTGAATACTTAGGAGATCTGTTTGTTGGCAGGAAGGTCCCTTTATTGCTTCAGTTCATCGCATTTTAGCCTGGCCTTTCACAGCCTGGAATTTAAACCTTTGGGTCTTTTGACACAAGCTCATGGTAAAATTAAGTATCACTTTTGTCAGATCCTTTACGTCCGCTGGCCTTTGACGTATCCCAGGTGCCGTGGAAATACTGCTCTACGGTTTTCAGCATTTCCAGGCAGAAAACCATGGCCAGGCCTTCTTGGCATGCCTCTCTGCCGCTGTTCATAGCCTCCCACTGACTCAGTTCAGATCCCACTTCCCGGCTCAGCACAGAAATGTCATTCCCTCCTGTAACCTTCGAGAGAGAAGGTTGGATTAAAGGGCAAACACCTGTCAGTTCCCACATCCTAAGCAGCTCCTTTTCCTTGGGGTGGTGTGGTACAGGGAAAAGAAAGATTTGACATCAGCTTCGAGTTCCAGTAGCAGTAATCTTGCTCCTTGGCTGTAAGGAGTTAAGTAAGTTTACTTCTCCAAGGTTCAGTTTCTTCATCTCTAAAATGAGACAGACAAGGCCAGTGGCAAAGGGCTGTTGAGAGAGAGCTAATGAGGTCGTGCATGCAAAGCATCTAGCCCGGTGCCTGGCCCACAGGAAGCATGGAATGCCTTTCATTATTATTATTATTATTATCATTATTATTATTAATTATTACTGTGTTAATAACAGCATCTTTCATGGGATTACAAATAAAAAGAACCGGGCAGGTGAATGCTTACAATGCTATGTGAAAACACTAGCAAATAGTAAACGCCATTCTCCGCCATCAGTCTGGTAGTCTTTCTCCTTCCATTGTGGGGCCCAAATCATACCTATTTCTACTGTATAATTTGGTTTTGGTCCGCTTTCCACCATATTTCACTTTGTCCCATATTCCACAGAATCTGACAGAATGCCATATGGATCGTAGTGAGCGCATTATAAAACACCTAACAGATCGAATGGATTATTTTTTACTTAGCCAACCAGTCTGCTACGCCAAGTAATCATGATGATGATTTCCACCTCCTGAACAATGATCAGAGTGCTCTGGACTGGGAACAATAGACTGGGTTGCTCATGGTCACCTACTGAGCAGTGCCCCCCAATTTTCTGTTGTCCACGCTGAGGAGAGCTTCCAGTTCTATGCGCACAGGAGCCAAGCCATTTAGGGGCTGCTGGGAGCTGGACCTGGAAGAGACACAGAGGTTGAGCAGAACTCAGTAGGTCCCTCTTACTGAGCAGCTACCACAGAGCTGACACTGGCCATTTCCCCTAATCCTTCCAGCCATCCTCAAGGCAGGAAGTTTTGTCTTCCATTTTAATGAGGAAACTGAGATCTAGTAACTTTGTCAGAAACGAGCCAGGCCATCCGACTCGACAGCCATGTGTTTTCTGCCATGTTGCCTGGACTCACCAGCGGTGTGGGGGGACTGCCTACCTTGCCCATACTCAGAAAGCATGCTTCGTTTTCCGAACCACTCACTTCTCTCTGAGGCGTCTCAGACCATTAGACGACAATTTTCACACGTTTTCATCTCTCGCCTGCCTCCCTGGGTGTGTCAGGAAGTCATTCGCTGCATACTTTCCCGAATGATAGGCTTGAGGTAGACTTTCAAATTATAAGACTCGCTTGAATGAAATTAAATATTCCACCTGATGTCTTCCACAGTGCCTCGAGCCCATCTCCAATAAACACCTTTCTGATCAAATCCGGTTTTAAGAAATGTACTTTTGCCTAGCTCCCATTCAGTAAACCTACACCCTCCTGCTATTTCTACTTGGAAGAACATTAGTCTAGGAAATCAGAGACAGTCCCTTGTAGCAAATAGACTCAGAATCTCCCCACAAACACAGACTCCCATGACAACCAAACAGAATGAGAAAAGGAAGGGGAAACTCGCTATCTTAAAGCTGCAGGCTGTAATTCCTTTCTGCTAAAAGCTGTAGTACAGCGTAGATTCTATTTAAATGTTTGTTATTTTTGTGACTGACCTAAGGAATGACACTGAGTTTAAAAGGCCTCTCCACTATTCTCTTTTGCCTCTAAACTGGTTTGAAGAAATAACCAACCGATGAATGAACTGATGAGTTATCTGATAAATCTGACCTAACCACCTAGCCTATCTTGTCAATAATCACTTTGACTCTCACCACACACTCCGGCCCCCCATAACCTATATCCTCCCCCCCCCCCCCCCCCCGTGAGACTGTCTAGGCTGGCGTACCTCTCTGTGGCTCAGTGGGGGAGCAGTTGATAACAGTAGGCCCAAATAAACCTATCTGTTTCTGGTTTCCCCCTAAAAGCAACTCACACTTTAATATCACTGATTACAACGGATGATTCTGTTCTAAAATGAATTTTACATTTATTTAGCTATGCGAGGTTTAGTTCCCAGCAACACCATTAGCAAGGTCTATTTACAGATTTAATTCATGTTCAAAACTCTGTGCTGAAAAGAGAGGTTTCATTGTATTTGTCCTCCTCACTTCCATTGTGTCATTAGGATCTCTAAGTCGGGATGCTGTGTGACAAGTACCGAGAGCTGAGGGTCCCCATCGCCATTGTGGTTCCTCTCTCTGTATCCCGCACAAAGCACAGCCGAGGTTTCCTGCACGGTAAACTCTCCATGTGTGCTTATCCCTGCGTACTTTAAGAATCAGAGCTGGGGCACATTTTTCTCTCCATTTGAGCCCGTGACAGATCAGTAGCTAGAATGACTGCCAGCCAATCCTGGGATGATTCCTTTCTTCCTGAGGAGAGGCTTTCTGTGCCCCGGGGCCACCCTCCCTCCTGTCAGAGGACGCTGCGCGGTGTGCAGTGGGTTTTAATTAACTCCCTAATTGTGCTGCCTCTTTAATTCTCTGTATGGCCTTGTGTGTGTTCTAGCATTAAATCTACAACTCCTCACCATTTTTCTCTCTTCAGAGAGGCGATTCGGTGCAAAGTTTCCCCACAAGAATTTGTATAGTATTGGACTGTGGTAAGAGAAAATTTGAAATAAGCTGAATACCAGGGGCGCCTGGGTGGCTCAGTCGTTAAGCGTCTGCCTTTGGCTCAGGTCGTGATCCCAGGGTCCTGGGATCGAGCCCCACATCGGGCTCCCTGCTCAGCAGCCTGCTTCTCTCTCTCCCACCCCCCCTGCTTGTGTTCCCTCTCTCGCTGTGTCTCTCTCTGTCAAATAAATAAAATCTTAAAAAAAAAAAAGAAGCTGAATACCCAAGTAAAGGACATAAGGCAGATAAATTATAGTATAACAAAATGGGATATTAAGCATCTATTTAGAATGAGGTGTCTGCTGGGTATTTTAATGTTACGAAAAGTGTCTAAAGTGAGGGTCCTTGTACAGGATCATGTGGATTTATGCAAAGAAATTCTGTGAGATGTATTTCCAGGAGTGGAATTGCTCCTTTAAAAAGTTTATTCATTTTTTTATCTAATAGATATTGGGGGGGAATAACTTCAAAAAAAGCTGTACAAACTTATCACAAAGCAATAATCAGTTGGATGGGACAAGACAATAATCGATTTCCAAGGGACTATTTTTAATCCATCCATCTTGGTCTAGGAACAGGCTGGAATGCTGTGCTGGAAACCCTAACACTCTGAAACACCAACTTGCCTTTTCACTCAAGTATGTGTCATTTTACTAGAAAGATGTGTAGAGAAGCTGTTTATAAAATGTTATATATATACATGAAGCACATCTTTTATGTTACTAAATCAATCGTAAAGGCATGCATTATAAAAATAGATAGCTGAAAACATGTTTTTTAAACATCCTCAGAGCATCGGTCCATAAAGACACTCCAGCTTTGCGTCTAAACGCCATGTGTCACTAATGCATTCTGGCCCCAGTTTCCCTATTTTTAAACTGAGGGGTTGGAATCAAAGGCCCACTGTAGCGCTGACAACTTGCGCTGTTCCTCTTTTCAGCTGATGGTAATGACCAGGAGAACTTCCTCTCTCATAAGAATGGCATCTTGTATTGCATAGGTTGTGTATAGGCCTCGGAAAAACCCTGTGAGGTCTAATATCCCCGTGCCCATTTCACAGAGAGGAAACTGAGGCACAAAGGTCAAGTAACCTGTCTGAGGCCATGGGTGGCAGACCCAGCTTCTTCTTCCTCTTTCTCTCCCTTCTCTCCCCATAGTCACAGATCGAAGTGAATGTCAAAGTAGGACCCTGCAGAGGTATTTTTATTTATTTATTTATTTATTTATTTATTTATTTATTTATTTATTTATTTATTTATTTGACAGAGAGAGAGAGAGACACAGCGAGAGAGGGAACACAAGCAGGGGGAGTGGGAGAGGGAGAAGCAGGGGGAGTGGGAGAGGGAGAAGCAGGCTTCCCGCGGAGCAGGGAGCCCGATGTGGGGCTCGATCCCAGGACCCTGGGACCATGACCTGAGCCGAAGGCAGAAGCTTAACGACTGAGCCACCCAGGCGCCCCAGGACCCTGCAGAGTTTTTAACATCGCCCGCCCTAGCTTAGATAGACTATGTTCATTTCCGTGTTCTAAGGGAGAAGATTCTCAAGTTACACCCAACGGACTATATAGATCGAAACTTGGCTTAGCTTCTTAATGCCTATGCTTTGAGATTAAGAGCCTTGTTATGTTTTTTATTTTTATTTTATAATTTTTATAGGACACCGAAACAAAGGCAGAAAAGAGTTGGGGCGGGAGAATCTCTTCAAGGTCGAATTGAGTCACTTTCTCTGGCAGATCAAGATTCATACGCTCTCATGGGGCCGGCTGCTGTGGCCTGCACAGGGATCTGAACTGGTTCCCTTTTCTTGTTAATGAAGGGTCATCACTGACGAGCTGCAGGGTAATATTGAGAATGAGGGGAGACCAAGCTTGCAGAGCCAGCACTCCGTACCAGCCGACCACCACCTTTCCTTGAACACCCAGCCCCCTCCCAGACTTCCAGGCACGGACAGCTCAGGACATGTGAACATTTTGTGCCAGGCAAGAGCCCAAGGAGCTTCTCCAAATCTATATCTTGTTGGACATCTTTTTTTCTTTCAAATCACTTGAGTGTTCCACATCTCCAAATAACAAACAGTCTTTCATTTTAAATGTTCTTGCTTATGGATACTAAGTGTTCTTAAGAAAGCACTTCGCTGATCACCTCTGATTCCTCAATCTTTTCCAGTTGACGAGTACCTCCTTCTTCCTAGGCGACTCCTCAGGTCTTTTCGTATAGGGCTCTAGAGCAGAAAGGTCTGCTTTACCACTTGAAGCAAGTTACTCAGCCCCTCTGAGTCTCCATTTTTTTCCCTCTGCAAGAAGGAAATAATTGTATCTTCTTTAAGGCATTTTAGGACTAAACAAGGAACATGTGATCTTAGGAGGTGCCAGATCCAACCCACCACGTATGTTTGTAAATGACGTTTTCTTGGCACCCGGCCTGCTCCTTCCTTATCGTAGTGCCTGTTCCTCCGTCCCTGCCTCACGGGCAGAGCTGAGTCTTTGCAACAGAGACTGTATGGCCTGCAAAGCTTAAAATATTCACTCTCTAGTCCTTCACAGAAAAAGTTCACTGATACCCAGTACAACCCTATATAAAAATAGGCCACCGGCTGTGCTCATAAGCCCCTTTCCTCAATTCATTAGTTTATTTTGACATTCAGCAAGTATTTATTGAGCATGTGGGTCAAGCATATGTTAGGGATTCACCTATGAATAAGACTCTCAAAGGATGCTCAAGGAATTTGGGAGAGACACGGCAATTCTGTGCTGAGTGTGGATCTGAGTGTATCTAGGACTCCTGGATAGTGGGGCGCTGGGGGAGGGTGAGGTGGTGTGAGGAAGGTGTGTGTTGGGGGGGAAAGGGTGGGGAACAGGTGAGGTGGGGAGGGAAAGTATGGCGTGGGTAGCGAAGTTTCCAGGAATTGAAGACTTCTCAGTTGAATCCTGGGTGGGGAGGCAGTGGGAGACAGCTGGCCTGTGTTTGTTGACATTTATTCATTCAATAAATATAACTTGAAAAAGTCAGGCAGGATCTCTGACCTTAGGAGAATATAAATTCTGAGATAGACAATCAGCAAGTCAGTCAAGGAGCGAAGACAATAATTTCTGAGTGGGAGAAATCCTATGAAGGGCGGAAGCCAAGGAGATCGGAAGGGATGGGGGAGGGGTGGATTTTTCTCGAGTGTCTGGGGGAGCCTCGCTACTGGGAAGGAGAGCATGCGCTGGACAAGAATGACAGGAGTGAGCCAGCCAGGAGAAAACCGGTTAGACAAAAATGTCCTAGGCTGGGAGGCAGCAAGTGCAAAGGCCCCGGGGGGCCAGGGGGAGGAGGGTGAGAAGCTGCCCGCTGTGCTTTGGGGGTGGGGGGAGAAGACCTATGCTGCCTGCCAGGAAGTCCCAGGGTATGAGCCATGGGGAAAGAAGTCCATGGGCCGCATATTGTTGCCATCTGGTTTTCACGCAGTGGACACCAATGGAAGGTTCGAAGCAGGGAAGTGAAGCGATCTGACAATTCGTAATAAAAATAGAGCAGTACAACTGGTCTGATCATTTTGGGGATGTCATCCTTCTAATGAGTTTGGGGAAGAGGCCTTGGGCTGGAGGTAGATGGGAGCCACCATCAGGAACAGGTAGAGGTGATGGCTTAGCAAGGGAGGGAGGGAGGAGGAGCCCCAGGTACTGGCCAGGGGCCTGGGCTGCACAGTGGGAACACAGTCGGAGTTCGTGCTCCTGTGTTTGCTTTGCTTTGGGGCCACCACAGTCCGCCCTGTGGCCAAGATAAAGATGAGAGTGACTTTAAAGCAACCCCCCCCCCCCCAACAGCCTGTTGACGTGAAATGGGAAGTTCCTTGGAATGGGGCTTGCCAGCCGCCAGGGATTCTAAGGTTGCGAGGGAGGTCAGTCTGCAGGTTGCCCCGGGTCAGATCAGGATCCGCTCCACCGAGAGGGGCACTGGCCCTGCCAGTGTCCATCCTCTCCCCTTCTGCGTCAGCCCTTCTATAAACCAGCGCACCACTCACTCTTCTCGGCTCAGATTGCACCCCGGCTGGGCATCACGTTTCCCTGACTCCACTCCCTCCCCAAATTCCGCTCCGAAGCTGTTCCTCCAACTACTGTAGTAGTAGTCGTAGCTGTGGTGGATCCAATGGGAGGGAAGGGAAGCCAGTTGGAGCAGGGACCTGGTGTCAGGTGTGAACACAGCAACAGGCTTTTAATTGAACACATCTTTCCTTGTCAGCCACATGTTGTGTTGTGTATATAGGGCCTCGAGCTGCCCAGGGGGGCATTCTGCTCTTCCCCCAACAAGCCCTCCCCCAGCACCGCTGCAGAATGGGCCCCCGCGGGTCCCCTCCGAGGAGAAAGTGTGAGCGCTGGGGCAGGACTGGAAGTGATGCACACCGCCCTGTGGGTCTCCGGGACCTCCTCCCCCTGGCGCCCAACAGTGCTGGGCCACTAGACAGAAGCAAAGATCAAATCTCCCCCATTCCGGGGGGATTAGCCTGCTGTTTGCCAGGCCAGCAGCCTCCCTGCTTAGCCCTCTCAGCTCTCAGGGTGGGGGCATCATCTCCAAGGGGTGCGGAGGGTCCCTGACCTTGTGCTGGAAGTGCCTGCCTTTTGTCTCGCGCACATTCCAAGAGGATTGTTCTCCCCCCTCTCCCCCAGGGGACAACAGGAGGATACCTTGTGACTATTTCCAGTGTCACAATGGGCATGACTATTTTGCGCTGCGCCGTGAGAAGGAGCCCAGCTCCTTGGCCTGCACATCTGGGGGAAATGCCTGTTTTCCTTTGAATGCAATAGGCAGCTAATGAGTTTCCCATCCCTTTGGATCTCTCCGAGCTCTGATGCTGTGTCCGTTGGTGGCTTTTGCGAATATAAAGCAGTCGGTGTGCTTCCCTCCATTGCAGAAGAAGACTTTCAGTACTCATAAATGGGTGGCCAACTTAGGAAGATTTGATTGAATTTTAAAAATAATTTAAAGGTGTGCGTGTGGGTATGTGTGTAAAGAAAACTTCATTGACATGAAACCGTGGGTGTGAGGAGTGGGTCTGCTGACCAGGAGAAAGGGTAATCTCTTCTGTCCCTTGAATGTCACATTTAGAGGAGCCTGGGTTGGCAGGAAAGGGAGTTAGTTTCACCCTCTCACTTTGGCCTCTTCTAGAATCTTCTTTTTCTTTTTTTTTAAGATTTTATTTGAGAAGGAGAGCGAGAGAGCGCAAGCGCGGGGGGGAGGGGGAGGGGAAGAGGGAGAGGGAGAAGCAGACTCCCTGTTGAGCAGGGAGCCCCACATGGAGCTCGATCCCAGGACACTGGGATCAAGACCTGAGCGGAAGGCAGACACTTCACCGACTGAGCCACCCAGGCACCCCTAGAATCTTCTTTTTTTAACAACAAAAAAGTGCATAGATCATAGTACAGCAGATCGCAAGAATCACCCTTGCTGTCTCCTGCAGATCATAAATGTAGGTCATTTTATAAAAATGAGAGAGAGAGATTTTGATTTAAGAATAAATGTAGAAAACCATTTTATCTACAGAGTGATTCAATCTGGACCACAGCCAGAAAGTACTAGTTAGGCCACTAGTAAGTGGCTGGAGAGGGGCGAAAGCTGACTTGAATGTAAGAACTTCAATCACTTGGAGGTGTGTTTGATTCCCTTTAAGAAAGCTGCAGAAAATCTGTGACCTAAATCTCTGAACTTGGGTATTTCCAAGGAAACCACCCAACTTCCCCACTGTCTTAGATCTAACACAATTAATGAAATGCCTGACAGGCCCCAGAGGTCTTTGTGTAATTAGATCAATAGCAGTAAAAGTCATCAGCATCTGAGATTTATCACTCTCTCCAACCAAGACCCCTTAGGCTTAGTAACATGTCCAAGTGGAAAGAAGAGGAAATAAAAACGGAGAACACAAAAACATACCAACAAAACTACTGATGCAGTTAAGAGCCTAGGATTTACCCAAAGGCAAGCAGGGAACTCGCACACTCCCAGGGAGACTGTCAAGGACCCATCACTCTGCCTTCACTCAGTGAGGGCACAATTCATCCTTGATGTTTTAATAATCCATTGCTCGGTAGCGATAAAATCCTTGTGTTTTAATAAAATGCAGGTTAGTATCCCCAGGCCTCGTTTTACGGCTAAAGAAACTGGGGTTTTGAGAGTCCTTGGCAGTCTCAAAGTCTAGAAGATTGTAAGGCCAGGACTCAAGCCCAGGACCGGGGACTGTTGTCTCCTTCCAGGTTACACCTGCAGTAGCCTCTCTGGGGGAAGATGATGTCACATGTAATTTTTGAAAAGTGAAGATGTGGGTGGGTAATGAAAATGTGACCCAAGTATCTAAAAAGGAAGACAGCTCCTGAAATGACGAGGGTGTGAATGGGACCTAGTAAATTAGAATGCATGTGGGAACGGCCCAGACACAACTGACTGCTTCATCTAGAGAAACGGAGAAGCAACCCTCCCCCTGCCCCGCCCCACCCCGGAAAGAATGCCAAGCAGGGATGTGGTATGTCAAGCCAAGATCAATATCTTCCCTTCTCATTTTATTTTTTAAATTTTTTTTAAAGATTTTATTTATTTGAGAGAGAGAGAATGAGAGACAGCACGAGAGGGAAGAGGGCAGAGGGAGAAGCAGACCCCCTGCTGAGCAGGGAGCCCGATGTGGGACTCGATCCCGGGACTCCAGGATCATGACCTGAGCCGAAGGCAGTCGCCCAACCAACTGAGCCACCCAGGCGCCCTTGCCTTCTCATTTTAAGTAGTCATTCCTACTGATGACATACCCCTTCATTTTAGCAACGATTTGTAGGTTGGGAGAGCAAATCCTGCTCCCTAAATTTTAAGATAAGCTTATGGAAAGGAATTCAAAAGAGATCAGAGGAAATCGAAAAAGAATTCATAAACAGTACAACAAATACTCATTGAGTAAGCAATAAAAGTGCAGGGCAGCTCTTCTGGGGAAAATGGAGACAGAGAAGTAGGTTATAAAGCGAAAGGTCTGTGGATCATAGTTATGGTTCTTTTGCTGCTGAAACAGAAACCAGATCATGACAAGCAGAAATGTACTCCGTAAATGTACTCCATAAAACCGGTTCATTGAGTGCCTGTCTGCTTAATGCTAAGGTAATTAGCATTACCTTAGCATTTCCTTGTCTCATCTCTACCTGTTGAGGAAAATGAGAGTCAAAGTGGTCAACTGCCTGTTGGGCACTGAGAGAGTAGTTCTGGATTGGTGCAGTTAAATGTACTCTTTTTGCATGTTTCAGCTTTATTGACCAGTAACTGACATACAGCGAACTGCATATATTAAAAATGTGCACGGTGGTGAGTTTTGATTCGCAAAACCAGTTCCACAGTCAGATAATGAATGTATCCATCATCCCAAAAAGTTTTCTTGTGCCTGATTGTAATCCCTTGCCCTCCCCACTCAGTACCCAGGCGACCACTGACCTGTTTTGTTACTACTGATTGTATTTTGTAGGCTAATGTTATATAAATGAAATCAAACTGTAGATACCCTTTATAGTCTGGCCTCTTTCACTCAGCATAAATATTTTAAGAGCTGTCATGTTTTATCTGTCAATATTTCATTTCTTTTTATTCCTGTGTAGTATTCCATATGGTACATCTTTTGAAGCTTAGTGTTTACTTCCCTGGATAGATTATTCAGTTGACACAGTCTTACTCTCGTTATTCTGTGTTTTTGTGGTTTGACTCATCATGGACTCAAGAGATATATTGATTTATTTAATGATTTGATTTTCGAAGAAGATCTCGAGAGGATTCTGTGAGAGCTTATTCATTTGTTTAACTATGCAGCAAAACTTGAGCCTTTCCTAGTGTTAAAAGAGAAACTGAGGCATATTAAAAACATGCAGAGTTTATTTGAGCAAAAATCGATTTGGCTGGGGCAGTGCTGGACGGGAAGTGGTTAGGAGCGCGCCATTGACAGGAGCTCAGGGAGAGATTATGCAGAGAAAAAGCAGAAGCAAAGTAAGGAAATAGTGGATTGGCTATCACTTCGAGCCTTGTTGGCTGTTTGCAATCTGCTGTTTTGGGGTTTCAACTTGGTAACCTTGAGGCATTTACAGGCTTAGATTTTGGTTTCCTTACCTAGGCCTCCACAGCATTACAGCCTCCTTAGCCTGATGACCTCTTTGTTTTTTTTTTTTTAAAGATTTTATTTATTTATTTATTAGAGAGCGCGCGAGCAGGAGCGGAGTGAGGGGCAGAGGGAGAAGCGGACTCCCCGCCAAGCAGGGAGCCGGATGCGGGGCTCGATCCCGAGACTCTGGCATCATGACCTGAGCTGAAGGCAGATGCTTAACCTTAAGACTGAGCCACCCAGGCGCCCCTGATGACCTCTTTATTCAGTAATAAAACAGACATGAATCCCAGCTCTCATGCCCTTATGATCTAATGAGAGGAGAAGGGCAATAAACACAATGAATAGAAAAATTTTGTAGTATGTTAGAAGCGAAGATGTGCAATCTGGAAACACTAGAACGAGGTCAAGGGCCATGAGATGCCACGCTGAGGATGCAGCTCGATTCGGATGAGGTCGCATGAATTCAACTGAATGTAGGCTTTGGTGTGGTTTTGTCGATCCAATTGGCAAGATTCCACGGAAATCACCTTCCTGCAGGACTTAACACCAGGCCACCACGAAGGCCAGGAGTTAGCCAATGAGGCGATCTTCCCATTGGAACGGCCCCCAGGTATGAGGCTGGGGTCCACCTGGAGGAGAAAAGCCAGAGAGTGGCTGCCAGGCTCCTCCGCAGCTGTAGGAATTAAGCCAGAGACGGTTACATGGGGAGAGCGTTGTCCAGAAAGGCGAAGCTTGTCACATGATGTTGGTAAATGTCTCATTTCGGTTCCGGAGAGAACCCTGGACCCAGGAATGTGCGTGTGTGGCCAATTGCAAGCGCTCAGTCATTTGGTGTGGGGGGGAGGAGGGGCAGCAAGGCAGAGCCGAGGGAAAGTTGAACCAAGCCAAAACGTCTTGCTCAAACACTGAGGAAACCGGGCCCCAAATCTGTAACCGAAGAATGCTGGACACTTCCCCAGCTGCACAAATGGTTTTGCATTTATGCTTCGGTCGGCTTAAGGGAGGAGTGGAAGGAGAGTTTCTGTGTAACTGGAGGAAGAGAACCCTCTGGGCCTGACTTCCGCACTTTTACTCCAGTGACATCTGGCGCCCGGCCAAGGAAGCCTGAACTTTCTGAGAAACTTGATTTCCTGTTCCCACTGCGGGTACTGACTGCAGGGTTGGGGTGACCAAGGCAGAAGAGCGGGGTGCAGGTTAGTTTAAAAGCAGGGGGTGGGAGCCGTTTGCTCCGACGTGCTTGGCGATTCTCGTAGCAGCGACTGTGAAAATAAAACTTCGAGCTGCAGAAGCTTCATCCTTTCAGTGGTGAACTTCACTCTTAAGAGTCTTTTTTTTTTTTTTAAAGATTTTTATTTATTTATTCATGAGAGACAGAGAGAGAGAGGCAGAGGGAGAAGCAGGCTCCCAAGGAGCAGAGAGCCCGATGCGGGACTCGATCCCAGGACCCTGGGATCATGACCTGAGCCGAAGGCAGACGCTTAACCATCTGAGCCACCCAGGCGCCCACTCTTAAGAGTCTTAAAAACCTTTTGGGGAGACCCAAGTTTTTGGTTCGGTTTGGTTTTAGAATCATCTAGAACAAAACTATTCACAGAAAACTCGGAGGGGGCCTTACCGCCACCTAGCTCAACTCTTGCATTTTACGGAAGAGGCAGTGCAGAGCTCAGAGCCACTGAGTAACAGTCGGGGGCGGGGGGGAGGGTGGACAGGAACAGGACCTGCACACACGTTTCCTGACTCTGAACAGGCGCAGTGTCCCCCACGGATTATAGAAAAGTGCACTTCCAAATACCAGGCCTTGGCGAGTTTTACTATATGTAAGTCACACCTCTCAAGCTGACTTCAAAAAGGACCAACGTGTGTCTTATCCGAGCCTCCCCATGAAGCTGACTCTTCTTGACTCCAGATCCCGGGCACTCTTGCACTTTGCCTTTCAGTAGCATGATTGTCTCTCCTGTGAATCCACAGGCCTTTTATCATTTGTGTTAGGAGGAAGCTGAGGGCCGAAGATGCTATGCGACACGAAGGCATTAACGACGGCAATTGGAAGGAAGAGTTCGCCGCGCTTCTGATAGTGCTGTGCAAATTTCACTTCCCGGTGAAATTAATCACTCTTCGCGTAGAGGGGTCTTTATATCTGCGCCAGTCCCTGCTTGAGGTTCAGGACAGAAAAACAAAATGAGGGCCGCCCCGTGATGGGAAAGGGACCTTTAGTATTCTCGTTGGCTTCCTGGCTAATTACAAAGCGTTAATGACATTCAAAGGAAACTTGCCTCCCTCCGTGAGCTGCAAAAGGGAAGGGCAACAGTAGGTGAGCCAAAGAAAAGACAGGGTCCTCCAGTGAAGTGCAGAGCAAAACCAGTCAGCCCCAGTAAATTGAACCAAAGGGAAAAGCATCTTAATTTACAAAGGAAATAGATACCCCAGTCATTTGAAAAACCCGCACAGGCTGAAATCAGGTGGGACCAAGAGCTCCGAAACCAGTCACAGCTGGTTTTCTCATATCAAGGATTTGTTATTGCAAACCATTTCTCAAACAATAAACCGATAGGATGAATCGTGGTCTCTTTCTTAAGGTCCACAGTAAATGTATAAACAGGAAATACAAGTAATACGTGTAAGAGGAATTAGGAAACAAGACGAGAACAGAAAGAGACAATCGTTTTTTTGACCAGGAACGGCACTAGAAAACGTTCTCTGATAATATTCCTTAAGAAAAAGATCAGCCGAATATTTTGTTTTGCCCATTATGAGTATTCTTGATGAAGTTTGCTCCTGTGGTTAAAACGATACTGAACTCAAGATGTCAGATTTCTCCTTGGAGAACATCTGGTCGCTGGTCAGGACCGATTAGGCTTGATCCTTCCTACGGTTTTGGTTTATATCAAATATCAGCCTTGGCATTCTGGGGGCTGAATCTTTTTATTCCCTAGTGCTTTGAACTGTGTTCCACTCTCCGCCTGTACCGACGTTGCTGAATGGCTGGATTTGGCAGCCTCTGAATTTCCCTTCTGGAAATTACTGTGTGCTTTATTATGTCTATTCAGTCGATCTCCAGCCTCTTCCAAGCGTTGTTCATTTGGTTTCTCCCATTTCTGCTTCTTCACCCTTTCTCACCTCTGGTTTTCTCCGTCGGGTGCTTCGGATTAACATAGGTTCTAGGGATGTCCTAGGCAACAGTTTCTGGACATTCAAGTTCATTAAAATATAGGGGTCACGATATTATGAAGGCAAAGAATGTTCACCATGACGAGAAGATGAGTGAAAAGAAGGCCTGGTTTGGGGACCGGTTGCTTTAAGATGTCTTTATGGATCTCTTAATTCTCTGCTTTCAGGAATTTTCTACTTTTAGAAATGATTCATGTCTCTTTTGGGCTTGAGGACCAGGGAGGAGGACCGATCTTACCTTGTTCACTCCCTTCAGGCATTACACCATCCTCTAGCAAATCTACAAAGTTAGACTTGCCCAGCAAATGGCTTGCAGGGGATTGGAGCAGGCAGAATGTTCTGGGAGGAGGGCTCTGTGTCTTTCTGCAACTCGGGCTTGCTTCCCCCCGCCACTGAGTACACCCTCATGTGAACTGCACTGCTTCAGGAAGAAACAAAGAACAGGCCACCGTGATCAAGGCCATCGAAAGCACACCCCGTTATTGCCTGTCTGCTTTGAAGGCTCGTCTTTGCCTGCTCTTTCACTTCGGAGGCCGCCCCCACAGGTGCCGACCCCTTGCCCACGCCTTTCCTCTCCTGCTCTCCGGATGGACTCCGGAGCCAGATGTCTCTTAAGTCATGCAGGAAGGAACTACGGACCGGGGGCCCCTTAGCTACATGCTTAGGCCTGTCTCCTCTGCTAGAAAACTCCTCAAAAGCCCTTCCTACTGTCTAGACCAGCAGTGCTAAGGATGGATTTGACTCTATCCAGGCCTTTCATAGTCCACAGGGCAAAGTGTCCGTTTGCCTAAAATGGTGGGCTTGGAAATGTGAGGGTCCCTAGCCTCAGAGATCGGGGACAAGTCTGCCTGCAGTTCTTTCGCTGTCGCTGTGTGGGAACCCAAGAGTGCACCTGGGCCTGCTTCCTCACTGCTTTGGGTTGCTACCCCGCTGACCCTCCTTGCTCGTCCCAGACAATTCTCCCCACCCCAACATGGGTTCCTGCCTTAGGCGTGGACATGGCTACACCCCGGGGGTGCGCTGCTCCAGCCTGAAGCTCAACTGCCAACCACACCTTCGTGTGGAGATTTGTCTGGATAAGACCATTTCCACGGCTGGGTTGGAAGCCGTCTTCACCCTTGAAGTCAGCCCGCCTTCATATCCAGGAACTCTCACCAACCCGCGGGGAATCCCCAGTTTCTGACACTACACACCATCATTCCCCCACCAGCACTTGGCACCCTAATTAGCCAATGAGGCATCTTGGCTAATTTCAAGCTGTACTTGCCTCAGGTTTCCCTCGATTTTGACCTTAAGATGTGTAAGAGTTAAGAAAGAAGACGAATCTTGGTGAGGGCTTTGTGCAACTAGTCTTACTGCTTTATATCCCCTCTGGATCAATACAACTTACAAAAGCCTCAGCAAGGAGTTCAGCTGAAAGCAGTGTTCCGGGTTTATCCTGTAATCAGAAGCACACACGCCTGCACGCACATGCGCACATACACATCTCAACGAGTGGTATTCGGCTGAGGATTCAATGCTCTCTCATTTTTCTTTAAAAGAATGTCAAATCAAGGAAGAATTCTCCTTCCCAAAGCCCAATGAGATGTCAGGTGTGGACAAATGAGGATTACAGAACTACCGCTTATCCGGCACAACCATCTAGAAGTAAACCGAAAAGGATTCTACAATGCTCAGCGGGCTCAAAGCATTCTTTCAAGAACACCAAGTGTCCAAGTTACAAAACCTGGAAGAAATTCTTCTAAACTCTCAGATGAGGCAACTTACCTCTTTTCCCAACTGGAGTCTTTTTGTGAGATGTCTCTCAAAAAGAAATAAGGCACTGTGCAAGTCCTTAAGCCTTTGTCAAGGGAGGAAGTCTATTTGAGGGACCTCTGGGTTGAGGAAGCAGCAAGGCATTTTTCACATAGGTTTTGTCAACTAACTAAAGTGTTCAGGGCCAAGATGGTCACTTCAATTTTTTTTCCCACTAGAGGTTATCTGCAAAGACCACAGGAAATGTTTAAGCAAATTCAAAGGCTATTTCTCAAGAGTTATTAGGATAAGTATAGTAATCTAGAGACTTGGTTTCTAACAACTGAAGGCCAGACTCCTCCCACCCCCAACCATGCACTCCACCCAATTATGCGACTTGGCTGACAAATAATAATAATACTTGCTAAGAAATGTAGGAAAGGCTTTCTTTTTTCTTTTTTTAATGTTCACTCTTATATTGTACTCATTGGGAACGAACTCAAAGAAATGTACCACTTGGATTAGTAGATGGACAGAGGGACACACAGATGGATAAGCCAAATATAGCAATACGTCAATGGTGGAGTCTAGGTGGTAGGAGCATGAGTGTCTCCAATAAAATTCTTTCCGCTTGGCATTATGTTTGAAAAAAATTTTTAAAGATTTTATTTATTCATTTGGGGGGGCTAGCATGAGCAGGGGGGCGAGGCAGAGGGAGAAGCAGACTCCCCGCCCAGCTGGGAGACTGACATGGGGCTCCATCCCAGGACCCCAGGATCATGACCTGAGCCCAACCAAGGCAGACGCTCAACCATCCAAGCCACCCAGGCCTCCCAAGTTTGAAATTTTTAATAGTGAAATGTTAGGGGAAAAAAAAATCTATCACTCATTGTGAAAACGTCTAGAAGTCAAAGATGTGACTATTGCTCTGTAGCCTGAATGAGTGATTTCAGCCCCTACGGCCGGTCAGACGTTGCTAATTTATTGGCCGGGGCGGGGAGCGGGGGTGGGGTAGATGGAGGTTTCACTACCAATAATCCTCTAGCTCTCTGAAGGCTTTGTGTTCACTTCCATTTCAGCGTTTTCTCCAATTTCTAGACACTTGGCAAAAGTTTGTGCTCAAATGCAGCAGTGAATGTTGGGCTCTGGCGGTTTCAGAATCCATGTAAGTATTCATGTCCTTCAGGAAGTTTTCTCTCCTTCCCCCTCCCCGCTCCCCCCCCCCCCCCAGTCTCTTCTGTGCTCTCCTCTGTGCAAACTCTAGGAGAGCCCCTCTCAGTGGCCCTTACAGGAGTCTTTCCAACCAGACTGTAACTCCTGGGAGGGCAAGAAGAGAGTCTTGGCCGACTCGGCTTCTCCACGCTGACCCCCATAGCAGGCCCACGGTGGCCGGCCGCAGACCCTGCCTTCGCGGGCACGGGGATTCATGCTGTGTGCACACACGTAGAGACCTAGGCTCGGGCCCTCCCACCAGACGGCTAAGCCAGTCTGGAGAATCCCACCGCACGTGTGCTTAGAGCCGAGCTCCCCACGCTGCTGTCCCCGCCAGTCACTCGGGGAATTCCGAGGTCGCCTCGGCCTTGCCCGCTGAGTTCCTGAGCGACTGTGCTGGGATGCACCGGGGCCTCAGGATGTGGGACTCCCTCCAGCCATGGGAATGTGCAGGCAGCGGCCGAGCCCCTGGGGTGGGGCTTTAGGGGTTACCAGGCACTTTCACTTTCCCTTACTCTCCCTCATTTGGTTCTCGGGACAATCTAGCAGGTCCTCCAGGGCAGAAGCTTAGCATCCAAGTCGGTGGTTCTCACCTGGGGCCCGTTCTGGCCTCCAGGGGCCAGTGGGCGGTGTCTGGAGGCTGTTTCGGTCGCATCTGGGGATGGGGACATCTGGTGGGTGGAGGTCAGGGAGACGCTAAACATCCTACGGGGCGCAGGTCAACCCCCACCTCAAAGAATTATCGGGCCCCAAATGTCAACAGTGCGGAGACTGAGACCCCCCCCCCCCACATCTGTGGCAACCGTTGGCTTAGCTCAGGCTTCTCAAAGTAATTTCTCTGCTGCCGGTGGTCCCCCCATGCTGCGCCCCACCCCAGATGAGACAGACAACTGCACAGCAGGTAATTCCAAAGGACATCCGAGTCAACTGTTTGGTAATGCAGGTCGGAGGGTCTCCAGTGAGTGGGGAAGCTGCCATCTGATGAGTGTTTCCCCTGCGTCAGGCGCTGTTCATACAGGGCCAGATGCTTCTCTCGACAGTGCTGAGAGAGATTCTAAATGCAAAAACGAAGCTCATTACACAGGGTCACACAGCTCCAAGTTTTATATTAAAGACAACAAGTTGCCTCCCCTCCTGAACGGGTCTGTGTGGTTTTAATATAAAATTCATACTCCCCCGTGTTTCAAAACCCTTTGAGAAACTTGGGTCTAAAACATTCTTCATCTTCCTTGCTCTTGAGGAGAGAAATTGAGGTGCCCTTCGCAAGGCATACTGAGGACCTTTCCTCAGAATCCCACTCTCCTCCACCCTACCTGGGATCCATCAGATGCCTTGTAAGGTAAAGTAGAAATCACTTTTGCAGTATCAGAGCGATGGCTTATCTGTATTGTCGTGGATAATTGAGGGGACGGCGTGAATGGCAGCTTCTGAATCATCTAATGACAAGTCTATTACCAGAGTGTTAAATGTCTCCATTAAAATAGAAGGAATGCGATGTAGGAATTGGTTGTTGGGGTTCAGAGCGAACGGTCCAGAAAGAATTCTTGAGGCATCTGCGGTGCAAAAAGGTGGTTTTATTCAAGTACAGGGGCAGGACTCGTGGGCAGACAGAGCAGCACCGGGGTCATGAGGAGTGGCCCCCCATTATTTACTTTCAAGTTGGGAGGGGGTTAGGGAGAGCGTAAGTCTCTAAGGAATTTTGGAAGCAAGGTTTCCAGGACCTTGACGGGGCTAGCTGTTGTTGGGAAAAGGTCATTTATTACCAGCTAATAAAACTTTAGTTGTGAGAACCTTCAGATGTATATCGGTGGGCCACATGCTTGGGGGATGATTGCCAACATGTATCTTGGGGGGTAGAGATAAAGGAAGTTTCCAAAGGAATTTTTGTATGTTAGAGTAGACTTACAGGATTCTGGGGGGTTGGGATAATGTTAAGCTAAGATTGCCTATTGCCTTTAGCAAAGTGTTAACATCGAGGCAGCTAAGATCCCAGAGGAATGTCACTCCACCTGTTTCAGGGACTTGTCAATGGGCTGTAAGTAGTAAGGAACTTCAGGTTTTTTCTTTTGCCTTTGCTTTGCACATCAGTATGTACTTGGTGCTGTATGGCTGGACCTAACACGTTTCCTGGCATAACGTTTATGCTAACAAGTGCTGGCTGAGGAAGCAAAGAAGTAATCAAATGGATCAGGATATGAAGCAACAAATTCAGTTGATTTATAGAATGGAAAATCGAGAGAGTTTTTGCTTGAGATTGATGCCTTCTCTAGTAGCAGCCAAAGAGGTGACAGCTGGCTTTCATTTCATTGTTAGAGCATGAATACAGCGTATCAATATTTATGTTCCCCGGGAGCCCTTGTGCACTATGGGTGGGAATGTAGGTTGGTACAGCCATTATGGATCACAGTATGGAGGTTCCTCAAAAAATTAAAAATAGAGCTCCTGTCCGATCCAGCAATCCCACTTCTGGTTATATAGATCCAAAGGAAATGAAATCGGGATCGCGAAGAGTTACCTGAACTCCCAAGTTCACTGTAGCACTACCCCCATGCATACTGGCATATTATTGAGTCTTAAAACAAGACAAAACCCTGCCATTTGGGACAACATGGATGAACCTGGAAGACATTATGCTAAATGAGATAAACCAGACACGGAAAGACAAATACTACATGAAATCACTTCTCTGTGGAATCCAAAAAAAAGTGGAACTCATTGAGACAGAAAGTAGAATGGTGATTGCCTGGGGTGGGGGGTGGGGGGTGGGAGAAATGGGGAGATTGTTGGTCAAAAGGGACAAGGTTTCAGTTCCGTAGGATGATGAGTAAGTTTGGGGGATGTAATATGTGGCATGGGGACTGGAGTTAATAATACTCTATTGTATACTTGTAATTTGCTGAGTAGATCTTTTTTTCTTTTTTTAAAGATTTTTTATTTATTTATTTGACAGAGAGAGACACAGCGAGAGAGGGAACACAAGCAGGGGGAGTGGGAGAGGGAGAAGCAGGCTCCCCGCAGAGCAGGGAGCCCGATGCGGGACTCGATCCCAGGACCCTGGGATCATGACCTGAGCCGAAGGCAGTCACTCAACCAACTGAGCCACCCAGGCGCCCTGCGAGTAGATCTTAAGTGTTTTCACCACAAAGCAAAACAAGAACAATGGTTATTATGTGAGGTGTTGGAAATGTTAATTAGCTTGATTGTAGTAATCATTTCACAGTATAAATAGATATCAAAACATTATGTTGTATACCTTAAATATATACAATTTTTGTCAATTAGAAAGCTAGAAAAAAAGAAATAACAGCATCATCAGAATGCCAATTTCCCTCTATCACTAATAACTTATTTTGAAATATAAAAACAATATTTTTTTCATCCTTATATCAAAACTAAGAATGTCACCAAATATTTTACGGATAAATGTAATTCCAGTACCAACATCAACATTTCTTCTTGGCAGACATTAATTACATTTTTCTTTAAAAGAAGCATAAACAGTTTAAAACAGGAAATATTTTACATGATGAGGTTTTTTTTTAAAAGAACTTCTGTGCTTTTATTAACATCTGACAAATACCCCTGGCAGCGACTTCTCCATTAGGCACAGAGCTAAGGGCCCATGAAATTATTTGTTTCTTCTAAAAACCAGAAGGAAAAAAACCTAATAATGATCCAGCCTGGATGATACTCACCATCAAACCAACATAGTCATAAAATCAAACTTTGAATACATACGTATATATTTCGGTGGAGGAAGGGCTCCATGAAGGGAAAAGTACCTACAGCTCATGAACGTTGTGTCTGGTGGTCCTGAATATCATCTCTCTACATTCTACTACTCTACTCTTTTCAAATAAAAGGTGGTTTTTTTCCTCCCTCGTTTCTGATTTCCATTTTTCAGAGAGCTTCATTCAATGGTCTAAATGACCATCTGGGTCCTTCAGTGGAGGGAGACTGGAAGCTGAGGACAGTGTTCACATCCAAGAGATGACAAGGGACCGACTCAGGGAGTGAGGGAGGGGAGAGGCCCTATGTGAAGTGACCAGCTTGCAGGTCAAAGGTGAGGGGTCATAGGTGACTCCCAAGATTCTTAGCTAAGGGATTTGGGTAGATGAAGATACAGTGACTCAAGATATCTCAAGGAAATAATCAGGAGAGAGGGGATGGCTGACAGGTCTCCTGGAGAATGGGACTGGCGAGGGTTCAGGCTGACCCTGGCTGAGATGGAGGAAAAGTAGGCAACACTCCAGACCTCGATACATCAGGCTGAGGCAGGAGGACAAGCCAGAGAGCCGGGTCCAGAGTTGTAAGAGTTATGGAGAGGTCCGTAAATCCAGAGACCTCAGAGGGGTCAAGAAGACTGAGGCATGGATGGGCACCCCCCCAGCTTTGACCACATGGAGGGCAGGGGAGGTCTTTGCTTGGTAGTTTCCGAAGCGCTGTGTGGGGAGGTCGGATTGCAGAGGATAAAGACATGGAGGCACAGAGGGAGAGAGAGAGTTCCTCCCTCAAGGGCCACCACGTTTTAGAATGTAAGCTGATATAAAGAAGTCAGTGCCAGGGAGAAAGAGAGCATGCTGGTGTTTTTACTGCTCTTGTGTCTCTCAAAAATATACTTCAACGATCAGAGAGAATGAAGTATAATTATGTAGCTCAGGGGTCACCACACTATGGCTCATAGGCTAAATGCATCCTGCTGCCCCCTGTTTGTAAGTAAAGTTTTCCTGGCACACAGCCATGCCCATCCATTTTGGTATCATCTACGACTGCTCTTTTGGTCACGGGCAGAGTGGAGCAGTTGCAACAGAGACTGTCTGGCCAGGCAAAAGGAAAATATTTACTATCAGGCCCTTTACAGAAAGTCTGTCAAACCCTGTTCCAGGTCAACTTCCTCGACGTAAAGATGAAGAAACGGATACACCATTATATTTCTATATCCATTTGCTGTCGTGTTCTGACAAAGCAGTAATGTCTCCCAGAATGACTAATTATCTAGTACCTCCCTCATCAGGGACCGAACTTCTCATCAAGGTGAATTTTCCTCCCCATTCTAGCTACAAACCCAAAAGAAAGCTAAATGCACCTCCATCCTCTGTACGGGCCTCATGTCAGGAGTGGCAGTTGGGTGCCTTAATGAGCCCAAGCGGCTTAGCTTTGTAGCTCTTTCTGAAAACAGGGACACTTAAGTGAAAAGGAAACACTTGTGTTTCTGCCGCCATCCTTTAGCGTGAATCAAAGCTCATGGTCAGGTTGGCAGTTCACAAGAAAGGGCGAGGTTGCCAGAAAATCAAACTCACACAGTTTCCTGTTTTTGAAGATGTATTTCAACAATGTTTGCCAGAGCCAGCCCAGCTCCGAGTGCCTCTGTGGGCTTCATTGTTTGATGCTGAGGGGTCAGAGCACCCTCTCCATTGTGTTCTCTCTGCTTCCCGCCCCCGCTCTTTTTTTGTTATGCTATTAAGATTCCTGCTGAAAATTAAATCAAACTTCCCAAGTTCCTTTTTGTTGATCCAAGCAACTAATTACAGAGAAATGAGAAATGACTTGCAACACTAGGGTATTTTCTGAGGTTGCACTTGGCCACAAAGATGGTGGGAGAATCGTTTTGAAAAAGGAAAAGCGTTTGCCCTGAATTTTCAATTAATATTTATATATCTTGGCATCCAAATTCTTCACATTCCCTCCATTTGAACGGGAAAGGGTGCCTCTTACCAGCGCTGTCATCTCTTCCCCCCACCCTCTTCCTCCCTGCTCATCCTCACATGTTCCCCCCACACTATTTTTTTTTTTTAAAGATTTTTTATTTATTTGACACAGAGAGATACAGCAAGAGAGGGAACACAAGCAGCGGGAGTGGGAGAGGGAGAAGCAGGCTTCCCGCGGAGCAGGGAGCCCGATGTGGGGCTCGATCCCAGGACCCTGGGACCATGACCTGAGCCGAAGGCAGACGCTTAACGACTGAGCCACCCAGGCGCCCCCCGCCACACTATTTTTAAATGATGGCGCTGGGCCTGTATAGCCCTTGTAGTCCAGCCCCAAGGCCAAAGCTACACTCCCAGACTACCTCGCCGGTCATTGTCATGCTCACGGCTTCAGCTTTGGCATGGTTGAAAGGTCTTCCAAGTAATGTAGATTTTGAGTCCATCTTTTTTTTTTTTTTTAAAGATTTTATTTATTTATTTATTTGACAGAGAGAGAGCACAAGTAGGCAGAGTGGCAGGCAGAGGGAGAGGGAGAATCAGGCTCTCCACCGAGCAGGAAGCTGGACGTGGGGCTCGATCCCAGGATCCCAGGATCATGACCTGAGCCGAAGGCAGCCGCCCAACCGACTGAGCCACCCAGGCGCCCCTTGAGTCCATCTTTCAGTATGAAATGTATGTAGGGCAGTCATGGAAAGGCAGCAAGACTTGCTGACCAGGGGGCTCCCGAGAGTCCTTTACGTGAACTCAAACTGCTAAAGCCCACTATGAAATTGACCCACTGCCCTGAGGTTCGGGTCCAGTTCATGTGGCCATCATAGACTGGAATGGTTTGACCTCTGGCCACCGCAACTGAAGATGAGACTCTTGAAGAAGTTAAGAGTTTCTGGAGTCTTCTTGGGATGTGGGGACTTTAGGCCTGGAGTGCCTCAAAGGTTTCCCTTAGGAACCATTTTGGAAATGGTGACCACATTGTCTGAATTTAAATTCGAAAGGCATGAACAAATATCCATAGACATGGACAGATATCCATAGAGTATCTGAAGCGCTACTGCCCCCGAGCCTAGATGACTTTTTTAGGCTACATACGTGGCATTTCTACGATTGGTCACTCCTGAGTCTCCTACTAGAGAAGCATTTTGCTCCGGCCTGGTCACCCCTGTCTCTCTAAGCTGACGGTCAAGATCTCTCCACCTCAGCAACAAGACCTGTGGCTCAACTCACTTTGCAACCTGGTGACATATCTGAAAATCCTTGAGCCGAAATGGCCCAGATGCCATAGTTCTGGTGCTCCTGCTCCTCATACCTTGCTAAATGTCCATCAGCCAGAGTATAAGTAATCCACCGTGGGCCACCCGATGACATTTTAGTTGAGATTTTTCTGTATTTATCTCAGGCCATCCCCAGAATGGTTTTTCAAAAGGTGCTTTATTCAGAGAAGTTTGCTGTCCTCTTTTTGCTTTAAAACAATTGATGACTAGTCATTTAGACGTACTCAGTGTTGAGTATTGAACCGTCTGAATCACCAGTTTATTCTGTTCAGGTTTCGGGTGGGTCAGGATTCATGAACCCATACGAGTTTATCAACACAAAAGTGACTGAGACACAGAAGTAATCTTTGGCCATTAGTGTTCACCATGGCAATTACTGAGATCATCGTAAAACATCATAAAAACCAGGAGGTCATAGATGAGTCCCGTAAAATCAGAATCACAAAGCACTTCAAATCAGTATTGCCCTAAATCGGTGCAGTCCATTCATCACACTAATGATAAGTAACACTTACTAATTTGGACAAGTTTCCTGAATAGTCCACAGATTCAAATAAATGTTTTCTATTTAGTACAATCACAGCGTTTTTGACCTTTTGAAAAATGAGTCTAACACTAAGATGGATTCAGGATGGATAAGCCACAGTTCACCCTTTCTCAGTCCCATTCCTTAGAGGGGTAATGACGCTATGTTATATAAGCTTCCGGAATAGTTTTTACTCCACTTACAAATATGCAGTTGACTTCAGTTGACTTCCTTAGCAACCTTGTGCGTGGAAGCATACCAACTGGTAACACGGTTCATACTGCACATCTGCACTGGCCTTTTATATAGCCTGGTGGCAAATCTTGGGCGCCCTTGCATGTTATTACATGTACATTTGCCTTCTTTCATGCTTGCATACTAGTCTGTTGTATGGACATAGCCTATTTTAACCAGTTCCCTTCTGATGGCTGTTTATGTTGATTCCAGCTTTTTTTTCTTTTGCTGGTATAAACGTGGTATTTTTTTTTTTTTTTAAGATTTTATTTATTTGACAGAGAGAGACACAGCGAGAGAAGGAACACAAGCAGGGGGAGCGGGAGAGGGAGAAGCAGGCTTCCCGCAGAGCAGGGAGCCCGATGCGGGGCTCGATCCCAGGACCCTGGGATCATGACCTGAGCCGAAGGCAGACGCTTCACGACTGAGCCACCCAGCCGCCCCCAAATGTGCTGTTTTTATATCATTGTTCAGTTGTGCAACTTTGTAGGAAAAAAAACCAAAAACAAACCCTGGATCAACTAGAGCGTATTTTAAAATCTTGTGATCTGTTGCATATTTCATGTTGGCATGAAAGCCAGTCAGTTGTAACACTTAGGAAGGTAAGGCCCGTGTGTTAGCAGGGGTATCACTGGAAGAGTTTAGAATAGAGCCTTTGCTCACTCTCTTTTATAGTCTGTGAGCCAATTAGCAGACATTTTATATTTATAGCACTCAGTGGCAAACTGCATGCTATGATTTATACTGCATTTTTAAAAAAAGATTGATTTGAGAGAGAGGGAGAGAGAGTCTCAAGGAGACTCCACGCTCAGCACGGAGCCCGACACAGGGTTCGATCTCACGATCCCGAGATCATAATCTTGAGTCAAAACCAAGAGTCGGAGGCTTAACCGACTGTGCCATGCAGTTGTCCTGATGATACTGCATTTTATCCCCATCCTTGATTATGGGAAGCTCTTCACATACACACTGAACTTTGACTGTGAAGTTGGAGCTTGATGATTTCAGGAACACAGAGAAGACAAGATAAATGCTTAAGATTGCTATTTAGAAAACTACTGTGAATTTGCTTATTTGGCATATAAATGTGGACCAATAAGCCTTGTTACTAGTATCACAAATACTCACGGAAGTCTTTGCCCTAAATTATTTATTGTTCCTTAGAACTCAGGCCATTTTAAGTATCCCTTGGATGATGGCAATGACACAGGCCATCAGAGTTGTTTATAAAATATAGAATCCAACTCTGGATAGCTCAAGCAAAAAGGAATTGATTAGAAGGACACAGTGGTTCATATAATCCCCAGAAAAAGGAGAGATTGGGCTCAGAAAAAAAGCAAGAACCAACAGTGGGCCTGATGGCCAAGCTCAGGGCCGAGATCATACTCTGCTTTGGCCAGGGCCTCACTGGGGGCACCACTCCTGGACCTTTCCACACCTTGAAGCTCCTGACTCCTCCGCTGGCCACCAAGAATAACCTCATGCCGGCCTCCCTCAAGATGCAAGGTCAGAGGGTGCCTGGGTGGCTCAGTTGGTTAAGTGACTGCCTTCGGCTCAGGTCATGATCCTGGAGTCTCAGGATCGGGTCCCACATCGGGCTTCCTGCTCAGCAGGGAGTCTGCTTCTCCTTCTGACCCTCCCCCCTCTCATGTGCTCTCTCTTTCTCATTCTCTCTCAAATAAATGAATAAAATCTTAAAAAAAAAAAAGATGCAAGGTCAGAAATGGGACTTGCTGATTGGCTGAGCATAGGTCATGTGCTCAAGTCCCAGTCACCCAGCACTCTTGGAGAGGGAATTGCTTGACATCTTTTGGCTTTCCCTTTGGGAACTCTCCTACAAAGACCCACACACCGGGGAAGTGTTCCTAAATAAGGAGCTCAACGCCTCATGGCCCCAAGAATGAGAAAGGAGAACTGATCACTGCTGTGAGGTCTTGACTTCTAATTCTGGAATGACGTAATTTATTTATGATCCTCTTTATCGGTGCCTCCTTAAAAGCAGTATATTAATTAGCTCCTCGTGACCTCATCTAACCTCCATCCCTTGGTGTACGTTGTAATTGTTTTGGATGATTCTCAGCCATAATAATAATCCTTCACAGTCACCAACGCTTGCAGTTTTCTGAACGCTTTTCCATGTAGGATGGCATTTAATTAATTACCTTCATGTAGTAGGAATAATTCCTCCCCGTCATGTTTACTTCTTTTGACGTACCTTGTTTTTAAAACCCTCTCCCTAACCAAACACGAACCTCGCCATTCCTACTTGCCTCCTCAGCAATGTTCAAGAGCTCCTTATTAGTCATCGGAAGGAAGACCTAGCTTTTTCCCCCTGGATTTCGGGACCCTTCTCGGTCCCCCTGCCATTCCTACTTGCCTCCTCAGCAATGTTCAAGAGCTCCTTATTAGTCATCGGAATGAAGACCTAGCTTTTTTCCCCTGGATTTCGGGACCCTTCTCGGTCCCCCTGCCCATCAAAGTGCTGCTCACCACCGCGAATCATTCATCCAGCCAGCGGGGTCCCTCCTGCTCAGTGCTGAGTGTTTATGCATACATCTTCCACTGCCCTAAATGGAAATAAGCACCCAGACTTTGAGTGAAAACAGCAGCAACCACCACCACCACCCATATTTGTATTATTCTTAGTATCCCAGAAATGTGCCAAAGCAAATGACTTTCTATAGTGTTATATTTTGCACATCTCTCCACTGAATTTTTCTTTTGTGGAAAAAAGCTGAACTGGAATAAAAATACTTGAATGAATTCTATGAAGACGTACACTAATTCAGCTGTGTGTTTTTTGGAAAAACAGAGAAGCTCTCTGGGCTTCAACATTTAGCTCTCAACGCTAAATGTTGGACCGGATGATTTCTGATCTCTTTCTCAACGGTAATCGTCTGAGTATTTTTAAAAATTCTATGACCAAAAGTAGGGGCTGGTGGAGAAGGGGGCTTAAGGCAACATTATAGAGTAGGACGCCTTCTTTAACTGCCTTTATCGGAAAATGAGAATCATAATTGTTCTTCTTGAAGTAGCTTGAGGATAGATGACTTCACTGATGCCCAGTATGTTCATTGTTGTAAGCTACTTTAAGACCTTAATACACATCTCCTGGAGATCTTTTTACCATAAAAACCCTAAGCATGAAAGGCCCAATTCTTGTTTTAGGGAACTCATGCTTTATTCGAATATAATAGTTAATTATTATTTTCAGGTGTGATAATAGTATTGTGTTTATGTTTTTTACAAAGTCTTTATCTTTTAGAACAGGATTTCTCAAATCAACACTATTGGCCTTTGGGGATCATTCTTTGTTGGGGTGGGGGGTGCTGTCCTGTGCCTCCTAGGATGTATATTTCTGAGCTAAAAACCTCCTGACTCGGGGCGCCTGGTGGGCTCAGTTGGTTAAGCGTCTGCCTTCGGCTCGGGTCATGATCCCAGGGTGCTGGGATCGAGCCCCGCATCGGGCTCCCTGCTCTGCGGGAAGTCTGCTTCTCCCTCTGCCGCTCCCCCTGCTTGTGTTCCTGCTCTCACTATGTCTCTCTCTGTCAAATAAATTAATTAAATTAAATAAAATTTAAAAAAAAGGAACTTCCTGACTTAAAGTACTGTGTTCAGTTGAAGGTACTCCATATCAAAGGGCTCAAACTCTTCAGGTTCATCTTTTGGGCTATTAATGTGTTAAAGACTAACAAGAACTCTGTCCCTTTGGGATACTTGTTTTTGTTTTTAACCCCGTCTCCGAGAGGGCCCGCAGATCCTTTCTGGGGCCATTTCAAATCTGGAAGTGCACTTGGTATAGCTATCTTTGTTGCCTGAGTTTTCTTGTTAGATGATCTTATAAGAAATCCAAACACTCCGTATTTATATGACCTTATTCGTTGATGTTTTCTTTTCAGCAAGCAGATCATTCTGGCTTTTGTACAAACACTGCTCCGTGTCGGGACAGAGGGTTCTCACTCTCTTCCGAGGGTGGCCCGACCAGCACCTGCTTTGGGGTGCTTGTCCTGTGCGCCCTGTGAACGGTGTTAGCACTCTAACCCGAGTCCCAGAGCAGTCCTCACACCTGTCATATCACAGCCCCCCCACGGTAAGGATTAAAATGGCAGTTTCCTGGCTGAACCCCAGAGCTTCTGAATCTGAATTTCTAAGAGTGGGGCCCAGGAAACTGGAATTTTACCAAGCCTCCCAAGGGATTCTGATGCTACTGCAGTTGGAGAACTGTGGCCTGATACCTTAAACCCAGGGCCTGCCCTCTGCCCCCGCAGTGAGCTCTGGGGCACCTCCTGTCTTCTGTCTTAGCGGCCCAGGAAGCTCCCTTCCCAGATAGGCGTCCTGCCTGGTGTCAGCAAGCTGCTTTCCTAGGAAGATAGACTCTTGATGTGAGCTTCGTGATGAGGGGTGGAGAAAGCTGTTTTTATCTGCAGTTGAGAGGTTATATCTTGAGCCTTAGACAGAAAACAGACAGGATGAGTCATCAAGGAAAAGATGAAAAGATCTGCTTGTCTGAGCAGATGGAGACAGCCTGGAGTCTGATGATGTGAAACGATGTTCTGGGTTCAATAAATAGTTACAGAATGAAACCAGTGATTTATTATAAGGACATGGTAAGACTGGCCACTTTGATTATCTACTTGTGTATAGTCAGTCTCTGACTCTGACAGTCCACCCATCACAGCAGCATAGGATGTGTATTCTCCAGGGCGACCGGGGCTCGGCCCTTACTCAGACCTGATTGCTCTTGCCTTGTCCGTAATTCCAAGAAGACTGGTTATCAGATTGCCCGGGCCACTGAAAATGTGAAGCAGCTGATCTGAAGCAATTTGCAGGAACAAAGGGAATATGTAGACACAGGTTCCGTGACTCGGGCAAGGATTGACAGAAGGTAGAATTCTGGAAAATTTGGTTGTGTGGGACTCATCATTCCATGAT
Organism: Mirounga angustirostris; assembly: GCF_029215605.1. Taxonomy (NCBI): domain Eukaryota; kingdom Metazoa; phylum Chordata; class Mammalia; order Carnivora; family Phocidae; genus Mirounga; species Mirounga angustirostris. The sequence continues at coordinate 9,667,540 of NW_026991719.1, forward strand.
TGTGATATATAGGTTAGGTGGGGAGGTAGTGATGTCTTTAAAAATTGAGTACTCCCAACTTAAGAATCTAGTACTTAAGAAAAAAAAAAGGTAGTTCATTGGTGATCAGGTATAAGGTTAACTACTTAAGGGTGGAGTAGGGATAATGGAAGGTAAAAAGGCCGTGGAATGATCCAGGGCCTCGGATTAGATCTTAAACCGGTCTCCCTGCATTCATAGATTTTGTTTTGTAAAAGGAAAATGACAGCCACAAAACTTACATTGGACTTCTCTCTTCCATTTTATTGACCTACATTTCTTTCAGCTTTGGCTGGTTACCCAAAGCATTACATTAGCAAAATGCTTCCGCTGGTCTATGGACCTTTAAGCTGGAAATGCAATACTCCAGTAATTAGAATCAATGTTCCCTATACAAATACAAGTGATAGCTCAGACATTTGTCTGCATATAGGGAGGAGATAAATCAAGTTCTGGCACAGCTCTGTAAATATTAGCTAAGGTCAGACAATTCCAGCAAGGCCCTCACAAGATACGGGATGTAAAAGGTCCAAATTCCAAAATAAAATTGAATACTATTATGGCTACTTGTGTAACCGTTATATTTGAGGTTATGGTAAGAGAATAAACTTAGTGTTTGTGATTAGCTGAGGAAATTATCTAAGTGAGCGGTGCCCTTGTGTTAGGTGGTGGTAGCGCGTCCCTCTGACTGTTGTCTTGGGGGGTGGGGGGTGGAGTATGCAAGGAAGAACACGTGCGCTAATGAGGGCCAGGGAAATTGCTAGCAGTGACCAGCCAGGGGAGCTGATATTTTATTTTATTTATTTTTTTTAAAGATTTTATTTATTTTATTTGACAGAGAGAGAGAGACACAGCGAGAGAGGGAACACAAGCAGGGGGAGTGGGAGAGGGAGAAGCAGGCTTCCCACGGAGCAGGGAGCCCGATGCGGGACCCGATCCCAGGACTCCGGGATCATGACCCGAGCCGAAGGCAGATGCTTCACCGACTGAGCCACCCAGGCGCCCCGGAGCTGATATTTTAAATCCCAATAGGAATGTGCCCAATTCATCTCATGTTGAGAAAACTCTTTTCGGTGAACTCTGAAGAGGCCTGAGACCCTCTCTGCCTCTTGAGTTCATCTGTGTCCCGAGCCAGGGCTCACCCGGGCAAGACTCGAACGTGTCCTAGGTCCCAGTCTCTCCAGTGTAGCACCGCTCCCCCGACGCTCACGCTGACCCACCAACTCCAAACACGGCTTCTGAAAGGACCCACAACGTTCGAATAGAGTGCCGGGGTCTCCGATCGGCAAGAAACGTCGCTTGTGCAGGGCTGTGCTCATTTGATAGGTAAAGAAATGGGTCAGGGTGGTTAGGTGGTTTCACCACGTCTTTTCATGTATTTTCTGTGGTGCAGAATAACGGCCGGGCTGTGTTCCTCTCCGTTCTGGGGGTTCCTTCGAGGCAGGAGGTGGATCTTCATCATCTTGATGTCCCTCTTCCCTAGCAGAGTGCCGGGAACACAGCGGATGTTTGCTGTTTGTTAAATAAGTCGCTAAAGCAGATCAGAAAAAGGAGTGTCCCTGGTAACCCGACTCCCAGCCAGCCCTCCTTTCATTAAATCTCAGCTCTGTAAACGTTCTCGACAAATATGTCAGTTCAGAACATTCTGGGCTCGCTGAGGGATTTGTCTCAGCGGCAGCTCCCTGGAACGAGATGTTTAAATTCCTTCGCTGAAGGTCCTGGCTGTGTCGTCCGCTACGCCCTGGCCAAGTCCACACACGCGGGATCTGTTTCTCTGGGACTCTTTCCCCTGCGTGGGTCCCCTGAGGACTGTGACTGTGAATTAGTTATCTCTGTGTCACTGGCAGCCAGTGCGGGGCCTGGTGCACACGAGTGCTTGGGTGAGTGCAAATTAACGTGATTTAACGTGGGCGCCTTTCCAAAGGGCTCTCCCCGATGAGCTCCTTTAATCTGCATGATGGCATTTTTACTGTTATTCCAGTTGTACCGATGGACAAACAGGACAGAGAAGTGTGGGACCTAATCCAAGGTCACATAGCTAGTAATTAAGAGAATTAAGAGATGCTGAGATTAGAACCAAGGGAATCTGGCTGCAGGACTGGACCATACCAGAGATTCCCAAAGCTCTGGTCTCAGGCCCTGGTGGTGTCTCCGATTTTATCAAGGACCTCAAAGAGCCTTTCTTTGTGTGGGCCAAATCTCTCAAAGTTTACCAGCGTGGCAATAAAACCTGAGAAATTCAAAAGTATTATCTGCATATAGCAATAACAAACCCGTTGTGTGTAAGCGGGATATATTTTTATTTAAAAACCCTGTGTTTTCCTACACACACAAAAATGTAATGAGAAGCGTGACGATGTTTGGCCTTGCTGCAGACCTCTTTCCTGCCTGGCTCGACAGAAGATGGCCGGGATCACTCGTCATCTGCTCTGTGTCCCCTGCGTGGACGCAGGTCCTGGGACAGCTGGGAACTGCCCCCGTGTGCATGCAAGAGAACGAGAGAGAGCGAGGCACATGACAGCTGGGTTTCAGCAGGCCGCCTGCTATACTTCGGACCACATATGGCTCCCTCTTTGCATGAGCCCAGGGGTGGGTTGGGGGTCGCAAAGAGGAGAGTGTGACTTCCAGGCGGCCTGAATGGCGCGGAGGGGACGGCCACGGCCCGCTCTGCAGGGGTGCAGCTACCTGGCAGCTCTCTACCCCAGGCTGGGCCTCTCCCGGAGCAGGCACTTCGAATGTGGTCCTCTTCCCCCTTCCTGTGTTGAGGGCAGACTCGCGGAGCCAAGTCCTGGGGAACGCCCCGTGGAGGAGCAAAACTGGACCTGAAGATGGAGGGGCTCCTCCTGCAGGAGAGGGGTTGGACCTGGTCCGAAGGCAGAGGGGACGGAAGGGCGATGCCGTCGTTGGAACAGTTGGGCTGGGGCGGGGGCGTCTCCTGGAGGCAGAAGGAGGTGGCACATGTGGTCGGAGGGTCCGCGGCAGAGGCTGCTGGAGGACAAGCTGGGAAGCCAAGAGAGGCACCATGTCAGCTGGGTACAGAAGGCACTGGATGAGAGGAGCTCGTCCGCTCGCGCCCCGTGGGAGTTGTGGAACCGCTGGGGACGCAGCCGCCCGGCTCAGCAGGGAGTGAACGCTCAGGCCTTGTAGGTGGGACAAAACACCTCTCCTGAGCAGGGGCCTACAGTCGTCACATTCCCAGCCTCCCGGTCCCAGACGAGCCACCGGACTGGTTCCGGAGAAACAAGGTCTCATGCAGAAGAAAGTTCACGGCCACTGGCTGGGTGGGCGACTCTGTCTGCAAGGACGCAGGCCATAGCCCTCATGTAGATGCAAGAGAGGCCGCATGACTAAGGAGCAGAGCACTTAAGGGAGCAAGGATTTATTTTTAGTCGACAGCAAGAGATCTATTTTCTTCCTTGTGCTTCGGCTACCACTGTGGCTAGTTTTTATTGCTCTGCAGAGAGGCAAATCCGAGAATCTCTCGGGGACATGCTTTCCCAGCAAGTGTCATGTTTCAAAGAGCATAGAAACGTCTTCTCTGTGATCTGTTTATTCCAGACATTCAACTTTGCACCACTTAATCAGTTATTATTACAGATGTAGCACCATTTAAAAATCATCATTATTATCAAAATGGTGCTCATTGAAGCATTTGAAAGTACAGAGAAAAAGAAAGAAGAGAGAAAAATGTCCCCTCTCTTATATCCTCAACACCCGGATTCTTATCCCCACACGGTGGCCTCCCATGATGTCTGCCATCAGTTCCTTCTCTCCCTGGATGCTCATGCTCTTCCGCCTGTCGAGGTGGGGTCTCTTCCCTTAAATCTGGGCTCATGTCCTGAATTGCTCTGACCATTAGAAGTCTGTAGAAGTGGGCACCTGGGTGGCTCAGTCGGCTAAGCATCTGCCTTCGGCTCAGGTCATCATCCCAGAGTCCTGGGTTCGAGCCCCACATCGGGCTCCCTGCTCAGTGGGGAGTCTGCTTCTCCCTCTGACCCTCCCCCTGCTTGCATGCTTGTTCTCCCTGTCTCTCAAAAATAAATAAATAAAATCCTAAGAAAAAAAAAAAAAAGAAGACTGTAGAAGTGATGCTGTGCTAGTTCTTGGCCTAGACTTTGAGAGGCCTGGCAACTTTTGCTTTCCCTCTGGAAACCGGCCACCGTGTAAGAAGTCTGATGATGTAGAGACTCTGGGGGGTGAGGAAGCCTGAGCTAATGAAGTGGAAAGGCCACGTGGAGGAGAACCAAGGTGCCTGACCTGCGAGAAAAGGCTTCTTGGGCTCTCCAGCCTTGCCTGGACACCAGTTCAGTGCCGTGGAACAAGTGACCTCAGCAGATGCCACATGGAGCTGAAAACCACCCAGATAAGACCAGTTACTCACAGAATCATGAGAAAGAATAGTTATGGTTTTATGACACTAAATTTTACAGAGTTGGTTGTTAGGCAGTAAGCAATAACAGAAACAATATATATCAAATTATATTTGAGAATATATTCTTCGCGTCTTTTTTCAGAGCATTTTTTAGCACAGTCACACTCACACAATAAAAGCAGTTGGTTTTTAGTGCTTGCATTTCACATTGCAGGGTGCACCCTTTCTCATTTTCCCAAAAGTGCCAGGACTATGTTTAATGAATCCACACTATTTAATTGTACGGGGTGTTACCGTCTGGGCCAATTAGGTGCCCCCCTCCCAGGAAGGTAAAGTTGAGACGAGGTGATGCCGGTCAATCTCTGTGACCCGGGTGGCCACATTCAGACCTGTGCAAACAGAAAGAGAGAATCAGTTATAGAGAGAAGGAGGAAAGAAGCAGATGCCAAGAGAAGAGAGAAAATGGAGATAGTGCAGCCCACGGGGAGAATGCTTGGAGTGTCCTAGTGTCCAAGTTCTAGCCCTGCTGGGCAACCCACCATGTTCCGTGAAATCCTTGAATATTCGCTCCTTGTAAACCACTTTGATAGACTTTGGTTCTCGATAACCAAGTGCCTCTTAAATAAAACCAGTGGGTTCAGAAGAAGAGCAAGAAGGAATATCATCGTGGAGAGGCACGGAGACTTTCTTTTCTAAAGAATAAAGTTATATTTACAGACGTCCGTTTCTGGACAATGAATCATCTCTACAACTTGGAATTGAGCAACCAACAGGCAACTCTTGCAAAGTCATTCTAGTGATCGATGTATAGTTTTATCTATAGCTGTCCACCAGTAAGATCCACTTTGGACACTGAGTTCTGATTCACTAAGGAATAGAGGCTGTATTAGTCTGCTCCAGCTGCCATAACATATACTGCCGACTGGGGGACTTAAAAAACAGACATGTATTTCTCATAGTCCTGGAGGCTGGGAAGTCCAAGATCAAAGTCCGGTAGATTTGGTTCCTGGTGAGACCTCTCTTCCTGGCTTGCCGAAGGCCACCTTCTTGCAGAAGGGGAGTTGGGGGGCGGGGGGTTGAGAGCGATCAAGAGAGATCTTTCTCTTCCTAGTCATTAATGCGATCAGATTCGGACCCTACCCTTATGACCTCATTTAGCTGTAATTTCTTCCTCAAAAACTTATCTCCCAATACCGTCGCTCGGGGGTTAGGGCTTCCAAATGTGAATTTTGGAGGAACACAATTTAGTCCACAGCAGAGGCCCAAACCCGTATGTGTCCCTGAGAGAACAGTGCCAAATTATGCACTTATAAAATGGGGGCATTAATAATTGTCACCTTACTACCCCTAGGCTGTGACAAAGATTGCTGCTTCAGTTTCCCGAAATCAATCATGGCTTGAGAAATTAAGGACATCTACGTATCGTGTCTGTGTACATATTTATGCATAATTAACATGGTATTTCTAGGCTAAGAGCCCAGCAACTATTTTATATATGCATGTACCTTTATATTTTGATATTTAATTTCCTCATAGGCAATTTTCTTCTTGAAAAAATTTCTTGATGACTCTATTTTTCCATGAAAGATCATGTAGAATGTTCCAGACTTACTTTCTAGTGTTTTAGATGTATAGCAACCTTGCCAACATGTGATCTTGAATGCTCTGCATCTAGCCAGGGATCTGTTAGAACACCATTCTCTAGACCTGCCTTTTTCTGTAGAGTATACACATGTGGCTACGGAACAACTGAAATGTGTCCGATCCAGGTTCAAATGTTCTGTAAGTGGAATATACATACCTAAACTTGAAGACTTAGTACCAAGAAAGAATATAAAATACCTGCTAATTTCTCTGTTGATTACATATGGAAATGGTAATATTTTAGATATATTGCGTTAAATAAAATGCACTATATTAAATTCACCTGGTTCTTTGTACTTTTCCAAATGTGCCTGGAAATTTGTCAGTTACAGATGCGGTTCATTTTTGTGGCTTACACTGTGTTTCCAGTGGAGAGCACTACTCTATAGAGCTGAACTCAGCCTTGCATGAGTTCAACCAGTAAAGACTGACAGCCTTAAAGCCCTACAGTATTTCTTCCCAGGGGCCCCAAGAACCGGTGCAAGCATAGAAGAATGGGGGTGTGTTTGACCTCGATGCGTCCATTCTTTGTGTCCTCCTCAACTCCTGGATGGTACTGTCGGCTACTCTCTGCATTCCGGCGAGAGAGCCTCCCCAGCATGCTCTTCCCAAGACCCCTCCCTGAGCTCTGCAGCTGCTTCTTCTTCTTCTTCTTCTGTTTCATCTCCCCAAAGCTAACAACCCCTGAGCCTAGGGAATCTCGCACTGTTGTTATGTGGAGTGTGGACTTTAAAAAACTTCCCTCCAGAATGTGAAAGACAGATTCTCTGTTACCCCGTTAGAAATCAGGGGCGCCTGGGTGGCTCAGTCGGTTGAGCGTCCGACTCTTGGTTTCAGCTCAGGTCATGATCTCAGGGTCATGAGATCGAGCTCTGAGTCTGGGTCTGTGCTCAGGGCGGCTTATGCTTAAGATTCTCTCCTTCTCCCTCTGCCCCTCCCCCAGCTCGCTCACGCGCTCTCTCTAAAATAAAATAAATAAATAAAATCTTAAAAAAAAAAAAGAAGTGAGATCACAAGGCTCTCCAATCTGATCACTTCTGGCCAAGTGTCCCAGTAAAAAGATGCATTTCCAACACCGGGAGGGAGGTATTTTGGGGTAAAGTATTTAAACCAAGCATTGTAGATTCACGGCCTTTCTGTAAACGTTAACTTTCTGCCAGAGGCATAGTTAGTCGTCTTACAATCAATATTATGTGGTCTCAAACTGATTTCCCCTGAAATAATCTCTATTTCCACATGAGCCCCTCTGCCCTATTCCCATATCGACTTCCCCATTAAAAATCTTTAAAATTCAGGAGGTGTCGGGCGCCTGGGTGGCTCAGTTGGTTAAGCGACTGCCTTCGGCTCAGGTCATGATCCTGGAGTCCCGGGATCGAGTCCCGCATCGGGCTCCCTGCTCGGCAGGGAGTCTGCTTCTCCCTCTGACCCTCCTCCCTCTCATGCTCTCTGTCTCTCATTCTCTCTGTCTCAAATAAATAAATAAAATCTTTAAAAAATAAAATAAAATAAAATTCAGGAGGTGTCGTTAATGACCAGATCACTTCTGTTGCAATGCTGTCAGATGTTTTTAACCGTGCTCCATTATTGATAGCTTTCTGTCCTTTGGAGTGACATTTTTCTCATTCATTCAGTTGATATTTATATACCACACACAGTCCAAAAGTCCTTGAAGCGTGCAGGTACCTTTCATATGCGTACAAACACGCTTTTCCACTGTTGTTCTGTCAACTGGGGCTTCTCCTGAAGGAAAGCAATTCCACATGCACACAGATACTGCTGCGAATGACATTAGGCCGGGCCCTTTGGGAATTTCTCAAGTAGACTCCGGGAGAGAGCGGGGCTTTTTAAAAAAAGTCCCCCTAAATTAACCTGTAGTCTATAAAAAGTAGCTAAGATTTAAAGAGGCTTATTAAGCAATTTCCACAGCTACAGCATTATATTTCAGGGAGTTTATGGGGATAAGTAGATCTTTATTGGGAATCGCCATTAACATGGTCATTAGCTTTCATATCATTAAATATCTCATTTCAAGAGCAATTATGTTGGACTCTGTATTCATCAGAAAATAATTGCAGAAAAATGTGCCATACACACCAATTTTTCAGAAGCATCAGTGATGCAAAAGGTGGAGATCAAAAGTAACATTTCCTTTTTGTTTGTTATTTGAAAATTGTAGCATGGCAGTTTTGCAGGACTAATTCATAGATTGGCTCATTCATGTCTGATGTTAGATGGGCGTCAAATTATCCATATTCTCTATGATTCTTTTAATCTGTTCCTCATAAATGGATGCATGCTTCTTGCTGCCAAGTTGGGTTTATATGGTGATTGATGGCTTACTGTTGGAAGACTCAGCCCATTAAAATAAGATTATCTGTGGATGGGTGTGGTGAATACATTGTAAGGTGACCCCCAGTGAGTCACATCCTTATGTAATCTTCTCGCCTTGAGTGCCAGGGGAACCTGTGACCTGCTTCCAGCCAATAGAATATGGTAAAGGTGATGGGATGTCACTCCCTTGATTACATTATGTAAGACTGTCTTGCTGGACCCAAGTGAGAGACTCTCCCTGGCTGGTCTTGAAGAAGTGACCCGCCATGTTGGGGGAGGGCCTGGGAGAGGGCCACATGGCAAGGAACTTCGGGGGTGCTCTGGGAGGCTGAGGGCAGCCCCCGGCAGATAGCTAATAAGAAAACAGGGACCCCAGTCCTATTGCTTCAAGGAACTGAACTCTGCCAACAACCACATAAGCTTGGTAGAGGTCACCGAGCTCCAGATGGGACTGCAGCCCACTTGGCTCCTTGACTGTGGCCCTAGCGAGACCTGAGCAGAGGAGCCGGTCATGCTTCGCCTGGACTTCTGATCCAGGGAAGCTGTAGAATAGTAAATGGGTGTTATCTTGAGCCGCTAAATTTGGGATACAGCATAGGAAACAAATGTGGTAGGTTTTCCACTCATTTCTATGACACAGTATTCATAAATTGATCTTTAAACTGGTTATTTTCAAACTCTTTCTGTGAAAAACCAGTGTTTTCATCTCCAGTCTGTCTATGGAGAAAACTTTCATAAAGTGAAATAAAAATGAACATGAGAAAATATTAAAGAGACATGCGAAAGACAAAGTACAAGCCCACAGACCAATACTTTCATAAAGTGAAATAAAAATGAGTCAGAAAAATTACATAGAAAGGCATACAAACTGCAGGCCTAAGGGTTTTATTATTAGATCCGATAAAGATAATTTCTCTGTCAAATTCGTCTAAAAGTTTCTCATCATTTACTCTCAATTTACATATGTCATTGAGAGAGGACCACAGACCAGAGCCAGCCTAGGGATCATGCATTTGAATGAGACCAAAGCAACTTATAAAAATAGCTGGTATTTATGGAGGGCTTACTCCTCCCTGGACACTGTGTATAGCCCTTCTCATGAATTACCTCCTATCCATGCTCCTCACGACTCTGTGAACTTTACAAATTCCTCCATTTTGTGCATGAACAAACCAGAATTGGTGGGGCGAAGTCACTTGTCTAGTGTGGTCACATGGTTAGGAAATAGAGAAAGCTGTGACCCAACCCATAAATCGTAACTGAACAGAATGATACTGCAGAATTCCTTTATCATCCCTGATAGGTGAGAAAGTATAATACCCCAGTTGTCCAAAATACGAACTATAATTAATTTCATCCCGGTCGAATATCCTGCAGAGCCCTACAGACGGAGTTTTCTGTGCTCTATTCCCTAAAAAGAAGACCAATCATTTGTGCCAAACATGAGCTATAGCGAGATAAGACATGGTGAGCTCTAGACGGAAATGAACCATGCTTTTGTTGATCTCTCTTCTCAAAACATGGTGGTTCTTAGGAGCCGAATCAGAGATGCGGAAGAGAGGAAAGCAGGTGTACTTTGGGGACTTAGGCCCTGCTTACACACTGTTAAGGCTTTCACTTCCTTCACTGAAGTTGTTAGAGGCTTAAGGGTAGCAGTTCCCATCAGAATTATTGGGGGGATTTTTACAACTACTGATGCATGGGCCCTGTCCCAGGGGATTCTTAGTTAACTGGTCTGGAAGAACCAGGGCATCGGGAGGATTTCCAAAGCTTCTCTGATGATTCTGATGTGCAGCCAGGGTCGAGGACCGGATTTTTAAGGAAGATCAGTGTGGGTGGGACTAGGGGAGGCGGGGCCTATGCCACTCCTGTCTTGACGTCCCGGTTTCCCAGGGCTGTATGGAAGGCACACAGGAACAGCTTTCGGTCCCCAACACTCGCCTATGGGGATCGCCCGAGTAGGATTAGGGTGGCTCAAGTGCTGCCTGTTATTTGAACCTCAGGAAAACCTCCACCGACGACTTTAACAGCCTCCAGCCTCTGTTACTTCAGGCCTAAGCTGATGAAGCTTAGGTCTCCTGTGCTTTGCAAAATTACATTCCATTGATTTTAGTGTTTGTGGTTGTCATTTATGGGCAAAATTACAATTTCATTGCTCTTCAGCCCTCATTCATGGTTTTTACCTGCCCTGTAGGAAATACTTCTGTCCTCCTAGAACTTTCCTGAGCATTTTGGTATTCTTGCATTTTACATTTACCCAGCTTTGAATGACCAGAATTACAAATCACTGAGGTTTTGCTTTTAAGAATTTTATGTTGGTGCCCCGCCCACCATATTAGATGGGACGCAATAGCAGGGCTGGATCTGAAACTGTATTCTCCCAGCATCATTGCCCGAATCCAGTCTTGTGGGGAGTTCCTTGAAAGAAGAGGTTCCCAGCCCCCTGCTATTCAGTGTGGTGGTCCACCAGCTGCAGCACCCACCCCTCCTGGGAGCCCCAGATCTAAATGCAGAATCAGAATCTGCGTTCAGCTAGATGCCCAAGTGCTTTGTATGCGTATGTAGGAAGCGTTCGAGAAGCACTGAGAAGCAGCTGCACTCGGGTGCCCTGTTTGAAGATGAGTGATCCACGTTAGCGTAGGAAGGATTCTGCTAAGGCCAATGGTAAAGAAAAATATTTACTCCAGATTTTCCCAAATCTCTCTGACCATAGGACAACATTTTTTTTTTTCAGGTTGCACTTTTCAAAACCTTCTTGTTGAAGTATGACATACATCAGAATAGTGTATGGATTATTGTCGGGTCGTCACGCGTCCTAGGTCTCTCGCCTTTCTGCAAGTCTCAGCCAGAGGCACTGACTTCACTCATTCCGAATTCTCTTGTCAAGGGTGTTTGTAGAGCAAACAGCCTTGGGAGACAGAGCTAGGGTCTCCCTCCAGAGCAAAGGTCCAGTATAATAAAGCCAGTCCAATGTAATAAAGACAAAGTTTCTCTTCAGGGCAAAGGTCAGGCAGGCTTACTGCCTATTTTAAAAGATTTGGGTTCCCTTCGACCATGGGTTCTTCAACCGTGACACAAATCCACTGCATGTGCAGCATCCAGTGGGCCCCTCCATGTTTCTGACCCAGGAGGTGAGCATCTTCTGGCGGCATCCACAAAATTACGGCAGGATAACTTGTCAGCTTGCAAGTAGGGTCAAATCTGAGACCCTTCACAGTTCTTGATAGATTTTTACAAACCATACATGACTGCGGAACCAGTTACCAGATCAGGAGAGATAACATTATCAGCGCCCGGAAGGCCTCCTCATGACCCTTTCTGGTCACTACTCTCCTCGACTCGAATGGACTACCAGTGACCTCATATATATGTAAGGAGCTATTTTCTTTCTTTCTTTCTTTTTTAAAGATTTTATTTATCTGAGAGAGAGAATGGGAGACAGAGAGCATGAGAGGGGGAGGATCAGAGGGAGAAGCATACTCCCTGCCGAGCAGGGAGCCCGATGCGGGACTCGATCCCGGGACTCCAGGATCATGACCTGAGCCGAAGGCAGTTGCTTAACCAACTGAGCCACCCAGGCGCCCTGTAAGGAGCTATTTTCTAAACCAAGGTTATTTAAGCTGACATTTACTAGCATTTAGTATGAGTCACTTTACATGTAGTAAATAATTTAATCTTTGTAGCCACCCTCTGAGGTAGGAACCATTATACTCATTTTACAGGTGATAAAAAAGCACAGAGAAACTAAGTGATTTGCCAAAGGTCACACAGCTAGAATCTGAACCCAGGCAATTTGACCTCAAAGCTAACTTTTTTTTTTTAAGATTATTTATTTATTTATTTATTTATTTGAGATCGAGAGAGAGTGAGAGGGAGGGAGCATGGGCTCGGGTGGGGGCAAAGAGAGAGGGAGAAGCAGACTCCCTGATGAGCACAGAGCCCAATGTGGGGCTCGATCCCAGGACCCAAGGATCATGACCTGAGCCGAAGGCAGATGCTTCACCGTCTTTGGCACTCCAAAGCTAACTCTCTCTCTTTTTTTAAGTTTTATTTATTTATTTTAGAGAGAGAGTGTGAGCTCATGCAAGTGGGGGTGGGCAGAAGGAGAGCATCTCAAGCAGACTCCCCGCTGAGCACAGAGACTGACACAGGGCTCCATCCAATGACCCATGAAATCATGACCAGAGCCGAAATCATGAGTCAGATGCTTCACCCACTGAGCCACCCAGGCACCCCTTGACCTCAAAGCTAACTCTGAACTCCATCACCACATTGGACCCCATGTTCTGAAACTGGCATAGGATTTCTGCAACGGGAATCATCCCAGGAAGTCTGGGCATGTGTGGTTTATAAACACAAGCAGGCCCAAAATATAAATAAGCTATGTTCCAAGAATTTGTTTATAAACCAGTTATCTTTGTTGTATGGTACAAAAGGTACTGAATTTAGTATCTGGAAAAAAGTCTAGATTCCAATCCTGACTCTCACGTAGCAGCTGTGTGACCTTGGACAAGTCACCTAACCTCTCTGGGCTTTAGTTTCCTCATTTGTAAAATAATGGAGTTGGCCCAGATGAGCAGGCCAGTTTCTTTTAACTTAAAAATTCTGTATTTTTATATTCAATATATATTCTCCATAGAATTAATGGTATTAATTCCAAGGCTAGTGCTATATATATATTTTTTTAAATTTCTAAGTCCTCTTTACACCCAATGTGGGGCTTGAACTTATGACCCTGAGATCAAGAGTCACATGTTCTACCGACTGAGCCATCCAGGTGCCCCAAGTGAACCCAAAGATTATAAATAAACACATCATAATATAGATATAATAATATCTCCATGAACTAGAACTTGACTTTATCACTTGTGACTTGGTCATTTATAGGGGTGACGCTGCCTTTACTCTGATATAATGAAAATTAAAAAACATTTGTTCTTAGGGGAATCATGAGTTCTAACCAGATGTCTATATCTATCTATCCTCTATCTCTCTGAATGTTTAGTAAGGAGATATGTATTATGCGCTCTAAGATATTAGTTGTTTATAACTTCATCCATCCATCCATCCATCCACCCATCCATTCATTCCAAAAACATTTCTTGAATACCTGCCCACTCCTTGCCAGGTACTGTGTTAATGGTGGAGGTATAACATTAGAATACAGTGTAATAGGGCGCCTGGGTGGCTCAGTTGGTTAAGCAACTGCCTTCGGCTCAGGTCATGATCCTGGAGTCCTGGGATCGAGTCCCGCATCGGGCTCCCTGCTTGGCGAGGAGCCTGCTTCTCCCTCTGACCCTCCCCCTTCTCATGTACTCTCTCTCTCATTCTCGCTCTCTCAAATGAATAAATGAATCTTTAAAAAAAAAAAAAAAGAATACAGTGTGATAAAGTTTCTGAGAAAGACAAGTCAGCGGGCACCTGGGTGGCTCAGTCGGTTAAGCGTCTGCCTTCGGCTCAGGTCATGATCCCAGAGTCCTGGGATCGAGCCCCGCATTGGGCTCCCTGTTCCGCTGGGAGCCTCCTTCTCCCTCTCCCTCTGCCTGCCGCTCCCCCTGCTTGTGCCCTCTCTGCCAAATAAATAAATAAAATCTTAAAAAAAAAAAAATCCTTTCTAAAGCAGCCCTTCCCCCTCCCAATTGGGGAATTTAGGGAAGGGGGGAGACACCTGGAGCAAGCTCTGGCTTATTTCCAATTCCTCTGAGGATCACTTTTTCTTCAGAAGTTATATGGACAGGACATCGTGGCAAACCCGGGGTGCCCTAAACCCCACCTCAGCCTGTGGTCTGACCCCTCCCCCTCTTCCCCTCCTTCCTCCACCCTGCCAAGAAGGTACAGAGGCCAAAATTGAGTTTAGGGATGTACCTTTGTCTTCCAGGCCGGCTGATTGTAACCCTTAACCGGGCTCTGCCTGGGTAAAAATGTCAGGAGGGGCCCTCGCTCTCTGCCCCGCATTCTGTTTCCAGCCTGGCCCAGCCTTTTCGAGGATTCGCAAAGACAGGCCCTGGAGCTAATGGGGTGGGCACGCTGCTGGTGCAGTAAATCCCACAGAGTCTTTCTGCCTTGGCCTCTTCACAGCACTCACTGGGGAGGGAATCGGAGGGAGGCTCTGCTGGAAAAGGGAAGTACTTCCAGTTTCAGCTTTTGCTTGGGAGATCGGCAGGGCCTCTCGCGGCCTTTCCCACCAGCCCAGCCCATGCACAGTGGGGAGATGGTGTCACCTCGAATTTTCCTTATCAGCAGGACTTCTGTGACTCACAGCAGTTCGGTGGATGGAGAGCCAGGGAGCCAGAAGCTCCTTCAAGCCCGGGTGTGATTTCTGGTGCAGGGGGATTGGCTTCCCTGAACAAGGAGGGCTGGCCTCTCAGCCTTCTCAGGGCGACATTTTGTTTCCATTGCTGCTTTGTGATGCAGGGAGAGCATGTCGTTGTTATTTGCTCTCTGCCACCTAGCTCTGTGTGTTTGGGGGTTTCTCGAGGTGATGAAAACGTTTTGGAACTAAAAAGAGGAGGGGTCGTACCACATTGTGAAGGTACTAAATGCCACTGAATTAGTCACTTTTAAATGGTTGATTCTCGGTGCACCTGGGTGGCTCCGTCGGTTGAGCGTCTGACTCTTGATTTCAGCTCAGCTCATGATCTCAGGGTCATGACATCGAGCCCCGCGTTGCACTCCACACTCACTGGGGAGTCTGCTTGGGATTCTCCCTCTCCCTCTGCCCCTCCCCCTCCCCCCACGGTCATGCAGGCCCATGTGCTCTCGCTCTCAAATAAATAAATAAATAAATGGTTAATTCCATGTTACATGACTTTTACCTCGGTAGAAAAATGTTTATTATTAAAACCTGCAACGACTCCCCATTTCTTTGAGAGTAGAAGCCAAATCCTTACAGTGGCTTGCCAAGTCCTATAGGATCTGGGCCCCTCCTCCCTTCCTGGGCCCTCGGGCCTCCACGCATGTGGTTTCTCCTCTGTGCCAGACGTGCTCCCACCCTCTGCTCCCCTTTGCACAGGCCATTCTCTCTGCCTGGAAGACACTTCTCCCTGTTAACCCTTGTGGCTCCCTCCCTCACCTCCTTTATGTCTTTGCTCTGATGTCACCTCCCAAGGGGGGCCTGTCCTGGCCACCCTATTTCCAGTGACACCAGCCTCAAGCATCATTCCCTTTATTCTGCTCTACTTTATTACCTCCTAACAAACTCTGTACTCTTACTGATTTATTCCGTTTATTGCTCATTCTCATCCTCCCCCTTCGCCACCACCATTAGAATGTAGCTCCATTAAGAAAAGGGTCTTAGCATGTTTCCACATTCTGTGCTCAATTTGTGTTGAATTTTCTAAAATGTCCACAGAATCCAATAACAAGGAATTACACATTCAGACAGATTCAGTTAAGTGGATTCTGAAGGAAATAGCCATAGAAAATGAAGTATCAAATCTAATAGTAAAATGCTATTATGGTTTTTTATTCTCTGCCAATATGTATATGTCATCCAGGCATAAAAGCATCTGGGTTGAAGTTAAAACTTTCTTACAAGTCGTTTGAGTTTTGAACCTGAACGAGTTACTTTGGGTTGAAAGTTACTCATTACAGAAGGTGGTAGAAGTGGAAAACATTTTCTACTGGGAGAAGGTAACTTATTTTTTAACAAATCGTGCTTCTTTTCTCTGGGCCGATTGGGGTCGTTACAGCTTTTATGGGGCCTGGGGGGGGGATGGAATATAAAAACTTCTTTCTGCGGTTGTGTTTATTTATTAAATTTGTGCAAGGCCTTAATGGCAACTGTGGGAGATACAAAGGACAAACATATTAGTTTTCAAAGTAAGACAACTGCATTTATCAGAAGGGGAGTAAAAGTCCGAGAAAGAAAGGGGAGGGGGAAGGAATGAAGAGAAAAGAAGGGGCAAGAATTTAGAAATAGATCTCTGCCTGAAATATTTTTTTTTTAAAGATTTTTTATTTATTTATTTGACAGAGAAAGAGATAGCGAGAGCAGGAACACAAGCAGGGCGAGTGGGAGAGGGAGAAGCAGGCTCCCCGCCGAGCAGGGAGCCCGATGCAGGGCTCGATCCCAGGACCCTGGGATCATGACCTGAGCCGAAAGCAGACGCTTAACTGACTGAGCCACCCAGGCGCCCCTGCCTGAAATATTTTTGTACACGAGCAGGAAGTTGCTTTCGGAAAGCCAGGCCGCAGACTCTTGCACACAGACCTTGCACAAGGCAATCTATGATTAGAAAATCGTATCATGAGCTTAAAGCTCTTATATTTTGCAGATGGGGCGTCTCTATTAATGTGGGTCTGTATCGTGGCTGGAGATCATGCTAATCTGATGCAAAACCAGACAGGAAATGCTACCCCCCTTCCTCGGTGTCAGCATTAGAACTGGAACATATTTCTATGTGTGTCTGTTTATCTCCAGCATGAGGAACTGGAGTATCGGAGTGCCAGAATTCATCAGGTAGCTAAGGTTTAGTGCAGAATTCTTTTTTTTTTTTTTAAAGATTTTATTTGTTTATTTGTCAGAGAGAGAGAGACAGACTACAAGCTGGGGGAGCAGCAGGAAGAGGGAGAAGCAGGACTCCGGGATCATGACCTAAACTGAAGGCAGACACTTAGCCGACTGAGCCACCCGGGCGCCCCGTAGTGCAGAATTCTAAGAGGAGAGCTCTCGGGCACAGAGTTTCAGCTTTGGCCAGAGAGGATTTCTCTGTGTCAGTCACCCTTCTCTCATTTGGCTGAGGGGCATGCTTCATGAATCCACATCCCATTGTCCTGGCATGGACTTGGACACACCACTCCTGTGGATTCCATTTGAGGAAAGAAAAGCTCAAGAAGCAGAAGGGGAGGTGGGATTTTTTGTGAACGTTGCAATTTCAGAGAACACAAGAGTAGCATGACCCAACGTGGGCCGCTCTCATGCTGCAGAGTTGTTCCGTTCTTAGCCACATAGGAAAGAGCAGAATTTTGCCTGATGGCAAAAGGACAATTATTTTTCTTAAGTTGTTGTAAGGCAGGCTGACATGAATACTTAATGACGTCAGCCTCCTCAAATAATAGCAGGCGCGTGAGTATTCACAGGGGGAGTCGGATGGCGGATTAGCGATGGTGTGAGGCTGGAGTCTTCATGTAGGGGTTTTCATATGTTTTTGGAACATAAACTGAGCCAAAAATATCCAGAGAAGCCAGTTCCTCTTAGAGCTCTGATGATGTACAGTGAAACCTGCCTAGAAGACTCCAGGGATTGCCCAACCCAGTGGTTCTCGACCAGGGGCAAATTGGCAGGGGCAAAGTTAGTGGTATCTGGGAATATTTTTTCATTGTCACGATTCAGGGGGGTGGGCATTGCTACTGTCATCCAATGGGTCGAGGCCAGGGATGCTGCTAAACACCCAACATGCACAGGACAGCCCGTCATGACAAAGAAGGATCCAACGCAAAATGTCACTAACGCCGAGATTGAGAAACCCTCATCTTAACACATGTTCTAAATATAGACCCATTAGAAACATCCCCAAATTGGTGGAATTACCGGAACAACAGTCTGATAAAACATAAACCAAGCAACCTAGTTAGTAACATTCCCTCCTTCCTCTTTCCTACCCCACAGAGAAGCACTGAATAAATGTAAGTATGACCTTTAAAAAAAAAAAGACCCGGTAAGCGATCTCCTTCAATGTTTCGCTGTCATAGCTGCCATTCTCTGCAAGCTCTTCTGTTCCCAATAAAATTATTGAAACCACTGTAATAGTAAAAATTTACAACTGCATTAGCATCTCTTGGCTGAACTTGTTGAAATGACAGGTGAGGGGGAAACCGAGAGCCTTCTTTTAAAAATCTAGCTTGATTCTTGCTGCATAGTTGAAGAAGGAAGACTGGAATGTATGCTAATACTGTCTTTAGATGCAGGGCAATAAATGACACATATCAAAATTCAAGCCCAAGAGAGCAGTGGCCTGAGCTTGTTGTTCTTCTCATCTGTTGGCCAGAAGAGGAAACTGAGCTTCAGCTGTTCTTCCTAGTTAGGAAACCTGATGATTGTTATTGAAATATGAAGCCGGAGATACTTTGAAAATGCTAATACAGAAGGTCCTGCCCGTGGCTTAGAGAGTTATGTGCAAAGAGCATGGAGCGGGATGACTGGGGAATTTGGGCTTTAAGACCATCACTTATCGGAATGACCTTGGTCTTCAGTTTTTTTCTCATCTGCAAAACAAAGGCTCTGGGTTACGACCTCTGACGTCATTTTAAACTAAAAAACAATCACACAAAAATAACTTAGTACAGGCTGACCTTGAGATTTCCACCCTACCACCAAATGTCACTAGTCAGTTCTACCAATGTAGAAGTAGCTAAATGATAGCTCATAACCCCAGGGGTTTGCTGTTTCGTTCAATAGACCAGAGAATAAATATCTGCTGTAGAAGGATTGTAAATAATGAAGACCCCTTTCCTTCAGCAGATAAATGAAACCGGGAAATCTGTGATGGGGAATTGATTATTTCTCCAGCATTCAAAATCTACTTGTCATTCTGAAACGGTCAGGATTGGGCATTTGTATAATTGCGGGCTATTTCTGTGTCCAGTTTGGCCTTGAGACCCCCTCAGACAATAGCACCTCTCTCTTAACATCAGCTTGAATGTTCATGTTAATTAACTTAGAGTTTTCCAAGCAAATCTGTATGCAAAGTAGATCGCCCCACAGCGCGGCGTTTCGGCATCTAGTGTCTTCTCTGTGACAGGCTCTTGAAAGCCGAAAACAGGAGAGAGCACAGAGCAAGAGTGCAGAAATCACGACGTGTTTTTTCCTCTACAGGAAGTCTCTCGCCGGAAGCCATGCCACAGGGCGCACAGGCAGCTTGCAGAGAAGAATGTAACCCACCCCGGGCCCGAAAGAACCCTCAGGAAGGCCGGCTTTGCTTGTTTCTCAGCCAGTTTTATTCCCCTGCCCACGCCCTCCCACCCAGAGCATTGGGCTCTCTAGGTTCTTCCTTCTGCACCTGCTTTCAATTATTTCAGGAATGGTTTTACAGTCTGCTTTCCCCTGATTTTGTCCTGCCTTTGCCTGTCTTCGTGGGCTTGGATTTAGATGGGCCGTAAGAGCAAAGGAGTCCCAACCCCATTTTCTCTATTCATTCTTTTGTTGGTTTACTTTCCTCTCAGCAGCAGTTTAGCAAGAAAGAAGGTGAATAGGATGACAAAAATGTGGGTTTACAAAATCATTAGCGAGTTTTAAGAAGGCAGGCCATCATGGCGGCTGTAGGGAGATGATGAAGCATGAGCTGTACGGGCAATGGAAAACGTGGAGTGTTGTCTGTTTAGAAGGGTCTCTTGGGTTCTTTATCAAGGTGTGTGACTTTGGGAGTGAGGAATGGAGAGAACAGAAGGAGAGTAAGAGAAACCATCCTTCATGTGAGATCTTGTGAACCAGCTCTGTTTCCTTTGCTAACTCTGGCTGAAGTTAAAAAAAAAAAAACAACACACACACACCAAACCCTCAACGGGGAAATACGGCAATATTTACAAAGGCTTCCCTTCTATCTACAGCACCCTTATGGGGCGCCTGGGTGGCTTAGTTGGTTAAGCGTCTGCCTTTGGCTCAGGTCATGATCCCAGCCAGGGTCCTGAGATCAAGCCCTGCGTCGGGCTCCCTGTTTCTTCTGCTCCCCCTAATTGTGCTCTCTCTCTCTCTCTCAAATAAATAAACATCCTAAACACACACACACACACACACACACACCAGAGTACCCTTGTGCAAGATGTATCATCTCTGTCTTGCTGTATGGTTGTATTTGAAATAGATGGTGCAAGAGGTGTTTTTGTTTATTTTTTGTCTTCTTCATAACCAAGTGTAAGCTGCTTGCAAAGCCCGGGAGCACGCATCCTAAATTGTGGACTTCATCTTTCTTGGAAGGGAAAAGCTTGGCCCAATGCCCCTGGGATCTGAACATGTGGTTCCTCAGAGTCTGAGCAGCAGAGATGTGGTTTTAGGGCCCTCTCAGACGCCCAGTTAATGCTTGTGCAGTTGTGATAAATGACAGCAAGTGGCACTGAGGCCAGATTAATAACAAGGCAGCTAAAAGGTTCTCTTGTAGCCTCATTTCCCAAAAGGGCTCCCTCCGCGGCGTTAGTGGAGGGGGGCTCTTCTCTGCAGGTGGTCTCTTTAGGAGTTTCAGGGATTGTTACTCAAGGGAAATTGGCTCAATCTTCTTTAAGATTCTTTAAGAGCAGGTGAGCAAAGGCCCCGCACCCAGGCCTCTCCTCAGCTATATCCAGTCTGTGGTCCTTTGTGTGGTGCCTTCAGGCAGTGCAATAAGAACAAACAAATACAATGTGAGAAATCAAATGGCTTTTGTCAAGTGTGAAAGGGACCGCATCTAACACCAGAGTTGGACAGAAGCCATAAAGGGTGTCTTGTGTGAATATTTCCGGCTGCAAAATCTACCTGTTGCACTGAAACCACGACTATCTAGCCCATGCTTGCAAGAACCCCTCCAGAAGCTTCCTGTTTCATGTGGCTCATGAGAAGGATTGCACACTGCAGTCCAGGTCTCATTGTCTTTGTGCTATTTCCAAGATGGGAGAAAGAAGACTGTAAACTTTGCATTTTAAGGTATTCATAAATACATCTATAAATCTCTCTGTTAGTACACAGATATTACAAGACAATAGAGAGGAGGGGTGCCTGGGTGGCTCAGTCGGTTAAGTGTCCAGCTCTTGGTTTCAGCTCAGGTCATGATCTCAGGATCGTGGGACGGAGCCCCGAGTCAGGCTTCGTGCTCAGTGAAGAGTCTGCTTGGGATTCTCTCCCTCTTCCTCTGCCCCTCCCCCCACTTGCGCGCTCTCTAAATGAATAAATAAATACACACATACATAAATAAAACCTTAAATGGCTGCTTAGCCATTCCATGTAGACATTGGGGAGGAGTTGGGACATCTCCAGGACTAAAAGCAGTGTATTTTGGCAGAGGGACTTCCAAGGAAGCATCAGGCTGAGACAGGGGAACATGACTGACAGGTGGTAAGGTGATTCTCGAAGGTGGAACAGATGGGATGGGCATGGGCAGGTAGGTTTGTGAGGCCAGAAGCCTTGCAGCCTCTCCTACTGAGTCCAGCACCCGGCGAAGACCAGTTAGAGAGCGTGGAAGAGAACGTGGTCTCATGCAAGGTCCACCTCAGACCTCCCAAGTTAGCTCCATGTCTTCCCTAAGGAAGGGCTCAGGCCTCTCTTCTCGCAAGCTACGATGGACACATATTCGATGCCGTTAAGGATGAGCATCTGGTCACCTGGTGACCAATGCTGTCCACGTTCCCATTGCAAGGTGAGCAGTTTCCTGATGATAAGAGAGCACTGTGACCATGGGCACAGGTTCCCAGATAGGGGCTCCTGGGGCCTCTAGGCTCCTCCTCGAACTCTGCCTAGGGTTTGCTTCAATGTTTCTGAAGGCTATGGGCAATGAAAGACTTCTGTTCCCCTGTGTCGACTCAAGAAGACAGAAGGCTGTCTCAGCCAGACCCCAGCGCCTCTCCGCCCGTCAGCTCAGAATTCCTGCCTTCTCAGGCAGTTGGGAGAAGGATCACAGCACATCGTCCCTGAATTAGCGTGCAAGAGTGGCCACCTCCTTCTCCACAGGACTGTGTGAGCTTTTTTTTTTTTTTAAGATTTTATTTATTTATTTGACAGAGACACAGCGAGAGAGGGAACACAAGCAGGGGGAGTGGGAGAGGGAGAAGCAGGCTTCCCGCTGAGCAGGGAGCCCGATGCGGGGCTCGATCCCAGGACCCTGGGACCATGACCTGAGCCAAAGGCAGACGCTTAATGACTGAGCCACCCAGGCGCCCCAGGACTGTGTGAGCTTTTATCCACCATTTCTGGTGTTTTTTTCTCCACCCGTACATACTTTCATGAACACATGCCTCTTTTCTTATGAACCTAGGTCATTCTGCATATGCGGTTTTTTTCCCTTTTTCCCGTGGCATGTGGTATTTTAGCCACATTAGCTGCATTTCCCTACACCATGGTTATTAATGGTCATCGAAAGGAGCCGGGGCACTTTATCAGCCCGCCCTCCGAATGACTGTGCCAATTTACAGTCGCATAAAGTTTTTGTTATTAACCAAAGGATCCTTGGTGCTGAGGACTGACCGTGATGGTGGTGTCCGAAGGGAGAGTGAGAAGCACAGACCAGCTCTGAATGTGGGATTTAAAGATCCAGGAGGAAAACTGATCAGATATAGAGCTGAGGGTGCTTCTCGGGGTTGTTCCAGAAGGAAGTGACCCCCTGAAGGACCATTTTGTCAGAACTACTGACCTTTATCAAAGGGACTATCGCAGAAGGTCCTTGACTTGAACATGAAAAAAGACAAATACTTCATCCAAAATTTCCCTTATGTCCCCCAAACCCGCACTTCTCTGTTCAAGTCCGGGTTCACCACAGGCTAGCCAATTAGGGTTTGAGGCTTCAGTAAGGGGCGTGCGTCTGTGATGAGCTCTTGTGAAAAGGGAAAGCCAATGCCCAAGTTGACCTTTGAGGTCATTCGGGGCATCCCGTGCCGTGGGCAACTCGAGGTGAACCAGTCCTGGGCCTCTTCTGCTTCTGGCCAGAACTGACTGCATCAGTGTGTTTTTCCACTGGGGCTAACGCTCCCCGTGGGCTTCCCAGGGGGTGCTTGGGGTTGACTTGCTGTTTGTCAAGGTTTGGAGGAGAGGACCTGACTGCGTGTGCAAATGATTGACAGGGAAGGCCAGCCCGGCTTGGGCTCCCCAGTGGCTATCTCAAGTGCCTTGGGTGGCTCACAGGATGAGGCTGGCGTGAATCGCCTTCATCCTCACAGTTTCTGGGGTGATTGAGCAAGAGCCTCATGATCTGATCACAAGAGCAACAGGAGTGGCTGTGTTGCGATAACAGAATCATACTGGCCTGGAACGGATGCCCGTGCTTTCAGACGCTCAGGGGACGTTTCGACTGCAAGGCATTTTATCATCGCGGAGAGGGGCCAGCTGAAGCGACGTGGTCCACATCCTTTTACAAGCACCGGGCCGAACTGTAGCTTGCTTTTCAGACTGTTTAAGCTGCTCGGTGCGAATTGGCAGCGTGGCAGGAAAGACGACTGAAATTCGACCCAACGTGGGGACTGAAAGCTCTGGAGACTCAAATGTTAAGGCCACTGGGGTGTGGCTTTTCCACTAATTATGTTCTGTCAAACAAGGGTTGAAAATGTCAGCCCAGACTTACAGCTTGGCTCCTAGAGCAGCCAATCGCTGTGGGGCTGGGCCCGGGTTGAAATGATGAAGAAGGAGTTTGAAAAACCATTCAGTTGATTTCAACACTTCCTGGGGACGACGTTTAAACCACAATGTTCTCTTTTTGGGGCAAGTCAAAAGCCAATCACGATTGAGGTTTCTCAGCATGTTCTGCCCATATTTGGCCGTAATCTTGCTTCATTCACCTAAATTTATAATATATGCACTTGAAAAGCAAGGCTCTGAGAAGTGTGGGTCTCTCTCCCTATTATAAAAGAAGTCCTACCTCTACACATTTGGGCCTGCCCGTGAACTTACAGGGTAGCTTGAAAGCAAAGAAAGGGGCCAGAGTAGGAAACTTAGGTTTTACTCTTATTAAAAACAAAACAAAAAAACAAAACAAAAAACCCCCCTGACTTCAAGTGTAGCTTCTGGCTTTGTACCATTTACACGAAAATACATAGAAAACAGAAACTAGTTTCGTCTTGTGCAAAAAGAACCAGCAGTGGCTTATGAGATTATGGCATATTGCAGAAGGAATGCTGTATGTGTTATTGATGTGTAGGAGGTCCGTTTCACAGAGACTCCAGGAAATTAATGCACCCTTCAAAGCTTCTTAAGCGTTCTTTGTGAAGGATGATCAAGTCTTGTGGAAAGATATAACGCAGATACAGTAAACCTCATCCTGCCTTTTTAAAGTGAATATTTAGTGACCACTTTATAGGTACCGTCCGTTTTCGTTCCCACCGTGGGCCCACAAAGGAGTCCCTATTCTTACCCACATTTTGCAGATGAAGAAACTGAATCAGAGAGTTTGCTTTACTTGCCCACGGTGCCTGAGCTTGTAAACAGTGGGGCTAGGAATCCACATCAGCAGTCAGATGCCCAAGCCCTCGCTCTTAACCACACACCACTCTACGCCACTAAGATGTTCTCCTGTGTTTATGGGCAAGAACAGAGGCCCTAAGTCATATGGAATGGCCCCGGGGACCCCAATCTTTAAGGCCTCAACCTCCTCTGGTTCTCAGGATCCTAGGGAAAGTTGCAAGGTTTCTCAGCTTGTCTGAGGCCCGAGGTTGGGAAAGTTCCCAGTGACCCCTAGGAGATCACATCCAGAACCATCTGGTCAGAGAGGAGCCCACGATCTGCCGGCTGAGCCCCTCACTCGGGGCCCCAGTTATTTCTAGTCTCAGGAAACCCAGCTGTAGAAGGCCCTCCCCCGTGGGGCTGAAGACACATGGGCTGGAGCCGAGACCCAGCAGCATGGGCCTCTGTGTTCTCAAAACTGGGGGGACCTAGAGAAAGGGGAGGGAGGTGGCAAAGCAGCCCAGCCTCCCCTGGGACTACAGAGAGGCCCCGCCTCCTCCCAGCAGAGCAGGTCTCACAGGCAGGGGACAATTTGCCCCGCCCCAGGGGATGTTTGGCAATGCTTGGAGACATTTTGGGTTGCCACAGCTCGGGCGAGAGAGCTAGTGGTGTCTAGCGGGTAGAGGTCGGGGAGGCTGCTCAACATCCTCCGGTGCACAGGCTGGGGGGGCGGGGGGAGGAGGGGCTAACAACAAATGATGCGGCCCCAAGTATCACCAGGGCTGTGGTGAGAAGCCCTGCCCGAGAGTCCTGGTTCAGTGCGTTCCACCCACAGCTCTGAGGATGCTCTGTGTGGGGCTCCTTCAAGGAGTCATTCTGCAACCAGGAAGCCAGCAGCCGCCGGCTGCACGCACCGCCAGGCAGAAGATGGAGGGAGGGAGGGCGGGACCACGCGTACAGGTTTCAATTTACTGCATCTTTCTTGCTGACAGAGAGAGGTCAGTGTTTGCCTCCGTTTACAGGCCTCGCGACCAACGTAGGGGCCGGCTCCACGCAGTAGGCAGAATGATGGCCCCCGAAGAAAGGTGTCCGGTCTTAAACGCTGGAACCTGGGAATGTTACTTTATATGAAAAAAAGAATGGTCTTGGCAGGCATGATTAAGTGAAGCTTCGGGAGATGGGGAGGTTAGCCTGCATTATCTGGGTGGACCCTAATTGCAGTTCCAAGTGTCCTTATAACAAGGGGGCGCAGGGAGACGTGCCGCATGCACAGCGGAGGAGGCAATCTGATCAGAGAGGCAGGAACCGGAACGACGGGGCCACAAGCCAAGGAATGCGGACAGTCAGCGGAAGCAGGCTAAAGCAAGGGACAGATTCTCCCCTAGAGTTTCCAAAGGGAGCGTGGCCCCACCAGCACCTTGATTTTGGCTCAGTGATACTGATTGCAAACTTCTGGCCTCCAGAACCATGAGAAGAAATTTTCCTCGTTTTAAGCCACTAAGATTGTGGCCATTTGTTAGAGCAGCCCGAGGAGACTGACACAGCCCGACACTCCTTGAGCCGCCAAATCAGTTGAGGCCGAGGGGCAAATCCTTCCAGGACAGACAAAGCCAAAGCCCTTCTGGGGTAGGATTTGAGGGGGAGATGGCAATTTCCTTTGCACCTCCCTCTCTACGCTTACCTCTTCCACCCTCTCTTTGAAGTACCCTCCCCTGTGAAAACATGGCACCTACCTTCCCTCTGCTTCCCTCTGCCAACTGTTTCTGGTGAATGCTGGGCAAGTCCTCTGACAACCCCAGCGCTTGGCTCCCACCTGTCTGAGGCTGCTTCTCACTTTCTGCCTCCATTTCTTGTCAACGTCCGTGCAGTAGGTCCTAGACTAGACGCCGAGCTCCTGGGAAGCAGGAGCCATGTTTGAATTATCGTGCAGTCTCCTAAGGACTGCAGCACATCAGTGAGCACAGAGTAGGTGCTCAAGCGGCGGTTAATGTGTGCTTCCCATGTCCTTACTACGAGAAATGTTACTTCGTTCTCTTCGTTGCCTGGAGGTCAAGAAGCTCAAAGCCAAGTCTGATGCTGATAAACAGGGATCCTCCCGCATTCTTCCACATCTGCAACAACGGGACATGAACAACATTAGTGTTCTTTGTTTTTAAATTGGTGCATAATCTACACGTGGTAAAATGCACGTATCTTACCTGTACAGCTTGATGACTTTTTCCCCTTCTATACTTTCTCGTAACAACTGCCTGGATCAAGATATGGACTCTCTCCCTTACCCCAGAACGTTACCCTCTTCCCTTTCCCAGTCAGCTAACCCCCATGTTCCTCACACCTCAGTGAACTGCTGTTCTGTCTTGCACTCCAGAATTCCGTATAAATGGAATCATCTGACTTCTTTTTTGCCAAGTAATGTTTTTGAGATTTATCCATGTGGTTGTGTATATTGGTAGTTTTTTCTTTAAAAAAACAAAAACCAAACTGCTGTGTATTTTTCCATTATAAGAATATGCCGCAATTTGTGTATCCATTCTTCCGTTGATGAGCATTTGGATCATTTCCAGTTTGGACCTATGGTGAATAAAGCTACTGTGAGTGTTGTTGTGTTTTACGGCCCTGTGCTTTCGTTTCCCTTGGTTAGATACCTAGGAATAAAATGGCTGGGCCATAGAGAAGGTGTCTGCTTCATCGAAATTAGTATCACTGGGCGCCTGGGTGGCTCAGTCGTTGAGCGTCTGCCTTTGGCTCAGGTCATGATCCCAGGGTCCTGGGATCGAGCCCCACATCGGGCTCCCTGCTCCCCGGAGAGCCTGCTTCTCCCTCTCCTGCTCCCCCTGCTTGTGTTCCTGCTCTCGCTATCTCTCTGTGAAATAAATAAAATCTTAAAAAAAAAAAAAAAGAAATTAGTATCACTATTCATGGTTTGGATACAAGAAAACAGATTTTTGGTAACAAAAATGAAGCAGTGACAGTCTTTCTGTACTCGTTTTCCTGATTCCGTCCATTAATTTCTTTTTAAAAAGATTTTATTTATTTATTTGAGAGTGAGAGTGAGAGATCACGAGCGGGGCGAGGTGTAGAGGGAGAAGCAGGCTCCCTGCGGAGCAGGGAGCCCGATGCAGGACTCAATCCCAGGACCCCAGGATCGTGACCTGAGCCATAGGCAGACGCTTAACCGACTGAGCCACCCAGGCGCCCCCATTAGAGTAATCTCTTAAAGAAATAGAGTGCCATATGCATGGCTAATTGAATCAGCCGTAGAGAAAGCTGGAGGGTCACAAAGCACGGAGAACTGAACTAACACATGCACATAAACACATTCTCCTATCAGTTTGTACGCGCACCAGCCCATGTCTTTAAAGCTGGTCTTGCCTGGTATGCGGATCGGACATAGTGCCCACACGCATAAGTTCCCTATGAAAGAAAATATTTTAAAAGGGAAATTTGCTCTGTAATGAAGCCCTGACTGACATGACAACTGCAGGCAGCGAGAAGAATGTGGAATATGCAGGACCAGGGCATCAGATCCTTCTTGTGGTGTCTGTTCTGAGGGTTTGAAAAAGTCTTATTCCCCTGCCCAGTCCGCAGCTCCCCCGAGGCCCGGGCACAGAGACCTGCCCCACGGTCAGCTGCCCGCCCCCTTCAGAAGGGACTTCCTGAGTACCAGCTGCTCCCCACTTGAGGGCCACTGAATTCTAGGAATCCTAAAGAGCTTTGCAAAAGTGACTGGAGAAGGGGGACTATTTTAAGACCCTGTAGTGTTGTCATGAGACTGTAGAGCTAAGACCGGGACCGGGTTTATCTTTCGACAAGCTGCGTTTCCCAGCACCCATGACTCTTTACAAAGGAAATTCCTTTTCACCCAAATGGGTATTTCAAACACTGTTTCTAATGGTGCACGCTATCTGATTGCTTTTGGGCTAACATCCCACCCTGTCTGCTATTTAAAACTTTGATCTTTACCCATGACATGTGTCTTATGCTTCACTGAATGGCAACTTCTTATAGAATCTCTTCTTATAGAACCTGAGGTGCTGCTTCTAGGATCCAGTCTACCCCATCTGTGTTTCATCATTTACCTGGTTTCCCTAAAACCCTCATGCTCTTCTTTGCCCCTTCCTTCCCATCTGTGGAAAAAGAATTGGCCATGTCTGAGGGGCACCAAACGGATCGAGTCAGGGAATAAGAAATGTCAGTCACAATAAATAAATAAAATCTCTAAAAAAAAATATATATATATATATATATCAGCCACCCAGGTGGTATATCTGGCACTGGGAAATTAAAACAAAGGAGTGATTCGATATCTTTTTTTTCCCTTATTTTTCTTTTTTGTTGTTGTTATTAAACGTTTATTTTTCCCTTGCTCTCCTGCTGTGTAGATAGTTGTTTTCTGGACAAAAATAAATCACCTGTTACTTGATCTTCTTTGCCATTTTTGAGAGAGACTGTTGATTGAATTTGTCTTTATAAGACAAATTGTTTTCAGAAGAGAGGTTAGCTCTCGCAGGGGGGTTGCTAAACAATGCAGTGGCAACTGGCCCTACTTTTTTTTTTTAAGATTTTATTTATTTATTTGAGAGAGTGGGTGATAGAGCATGAGAGGGGGTGGGGAGGGGCAGAGGAAGAGGCAGAGGGAGAAGCAGACTCTCCACTGAGCAGGGAGCCCCACGCGGGGCTCGATCCCAGGACCCCGGGATCATGACCCGAGCCGAAGGCAGACACTTAACCGACTGAGCCACCCAGGCACCCTGGCCCTACATTTTTTATATTGCTTTCCTGAGGCTCAGCTCCCATATGAGTTGTTTTAATGTACAGTGTTTTGATCCGTCATGATTAGGAGCTCATTTCTCTCTTATTCTAAAGGGCATGTGGGGTTGTTTAGGAAGAAGTGACCACGGACTCAGGCAGAGGCATCTTTTATTATAGGAGTCGATGCTTCTACCCCTGGAATCCCACGCGGCAGACCTCAGAAGCCTCCACAGTGGTGGGGCATATTTTTCTGGAAACACTTCCTCCTCTAGTTCTCCCAGCACAAGTGAGTCTTCATTTGGAAAATGATGAATATATTAGTGTAAATGCCCTTGTGGGCCCACAGACTCTCCTGTGAACTTTGTTGTTGATCATGCAGGTTTAGCGAGGCATCATTTACCAATAGTATACTTGGTCCTTTTTATGTATACAGTTCCAAGAGTTTTGAGAAACAGGTATAGTCATGTAACTACCACCACAATCAAGATATAGAATATTCGTATCGCTTCAAAAAGTTGCCCACTGCCTCCCACGAATCCCCAGTTCCTGACAACCACTGATCTGTGTCCCTATAGTTTGGCCTTTTACAGAATGCCACATAAATGGAATCTTAACAGTACATCGTCTTTTGTCTCTCGCTGTTTTTACTCCCCATAATGCTTTTGTTTGTTCATGTTGTTGACCGGATCGGTGCTTTGTTCTTTTTTATAGTACTGATCACAGTATGCACCACAGATTGTTTATACATTTCCTTGTTGATGGAGCATTTGGGTTGTTTCGAGTTTGGGGCAATGATGGACGGTGCCCCTATAAACGTTCCCCGTACAGAGGCTTATGTGGGCGTGTGTTTCCATTTTTCCTGTTGTCTTAGTTTGGGCCTTTGTAACAAAGTGCCATGGACGGAGTGGCTTATAAACAGCAGAAATTTATATCTCACAGGTCTGGAGGCAGGAAGACCAAGATCAGGGTGCCAGGCGTAGTCAGGTTCTGGTGGGGGGCCTCTTGCAGGTCGGGGGAGGGCTGTCTTCTTGTTGTAGCCCCAGAAAGAGGGCACGAGAATGCTTGTTTTGGCAGCTCACACACTAAAACTGGACCACTACCGAGAAAATTAGCATGGTCCATGAGCAAGGATGACATGCCAGTTTGTGAAGTGGGCCATATTTAAAAAAAAAAAAAAAAGGGTGAGGGGTGCCTGGGTGGCTCAGTCGGTTAAGTGTCTGCCTCAGCTCAGACACTGGGATGGAGCCCTGAGTCGGGCTCTCTACTCGGTGGTGAGTCTGCTTCTCCCTCTCCCTCTGAATAAATAAATAAATAAACAAAATCTTAAAAAAAAAAAAAAGGAGGTGAGAGAGTCCTTTTATAAGGCACTGATCCCAATCCTGAGGGCTCCACCCTCATGACCTAATCACGTCCCAAAGCCCCACCTCCTTATACCATCCTACTGGGGTTAGGCGTGGGAATGCTGAGGGCACGTTCTTCTTCTTCTTCTTCTTTTTAAGATTTTATTTATTTATTTATTTATTTATTTATTTATTTATTTATTTATTTGAGAGAGAGTGCGCACGTGCATGCGTAGCAGAAAGAGGGAGAGAGAATCTGAAGCAGAGACTACGCTGAGTCCAGAGCCCAACATGGGGCTCGACCCCACCACCTTGAGATCATGACCTGAGCTGAAGCCAAGAGTCGGATGCTTAACCAACTGAGCCACCCAGACACCCCGAGTGCACGTTCATCTTATAAGAAACGACCAGTTTTCTAAAATGGCAGGACCATTTTCCATTGCCACTAGTAGGATTTCCAGTGGCTTCACATCCTTGGCAGCATTGTCAGTTAAAAAAAATCGTAAGCATTCTTCCCTTTATGGTGGTATCTCATGCTGGGTTTAGTTCATATTTCCCTAATGACTAATGATGTCGAACATCTACCCATGTACTTCTTTGCTATCTGCCTCTCTTCTTTAGTAAAGTGTTTGATCCAATCTTTTGGTCATTTTTAAGTTGAGTTGTTTGTTTTTATTATTAGAATGCGAGAGTTGTTTAGATAATTCTGGATATGAGTTCAGATGTGTGATTTGTAAATATTTTCTCAGATATGTGATTTGTAAATATTTTCTCCCTGTCTCGTCTTGCCTTTTCATTCTCCTACCGGGGTCCTATTGTACACTCTGAATCACTTTCACAATGCTGGGATTGTTCCGCGCCCCACTCCTGACCCCTCCACCATCTTGGACAGCAGAGTAAGGAGCTAGGAGGTGCCACTGGCTTTCACCCAATCCTTAGTACTCTGGCTGGGGGTTAAGGTCAGTCTCCCGAAAACAGAATGTTCACCTAACCAATGGACACTTCACTCTCTAACTGTGGTGTGTGCCTAGAATAATTTGGAAAGTTTGATTGACATGCAGATTTCCAAATTCCACTCCTAGATATGTTTTATTCAGTAAGTGTGTGGTGACAATAACCCAGATTATCTAGATAGGGGTGGCTTGGGATGATCTTTTGAGAAACCCTGAGACTCCAGTGCTGCTGACAATGTGTCACATCCTCTGTGGTCAGGATGCCAAGTCTGGGCCTAAACAAACCGGCGTGGTAGAAGTCAGAGGAGGGAGACGTGACCACACAACTGGACAAAAAGAAGAAACACCAAGGATGCAGCAATTTGAGGACATTTTCACCAAACATTTGCCCATCCCTTCATCTGTCTCTCTCCGCTAGTATAGGCATGTCTTAATTCTGGGCAGATATCTTTTAAAAGTGACTTTCGAGTGTGATATTTGTTTTGAATAGATACTGGAGGGAAAATGTGGCTAAGAAGTAAATGATGGCACATTAAGTAAATTCTTAACCTTGATCATGAATAATAACATCTTTTCCTTATGTCAGATCCAAGGCCACAGTAGATTCTGGTCCTTTTTTTTTTTTTTTGAGATCCACCCTACCTAATGGAAGTCATCCTGAACTTTTTACTGGGGATATGTGGAGCATCTTTTGTCTAATGATAAAAATTGGGGGCCACGGGCAGAACTTAACACTGCATATTTTCGAACTAGGCCACGAGGAATGTTGGAGTATGAGTCATTACCAGTTTTTACAGAAAAGGAAACACAGTAGCACCCCAACACCCAACTCCATGCCGTCCAGGCATCCAGCTGTTTGGGCCGTGTGACACCGAACCATCAGTAGGCCTGAGGTCTTTCCTGAATTGGACACGCTGTTCTGACATTGCATAATTACAAGCAGCGTGATTTAAGTTTTATCTACAGACAGAAACCAATTGGGACTGACCTGATTTTCCGTGTTAATTAATCAGATGTTATTGTTCAAACTTGTTGGTGCCTCTCAGCTGAAATAATTTGTTCTTTTAATCCTGCGGTGGAGTGTTTCTTTAAATCACAACTAGTTGACCAATCTCCTAGGGTAGGGCACTGTGTGCTCTAGCAAACCTGAGCGATCAACGATTGCCCATCAAAGATGGCGCAGGAGGACAAAGCCTGGAACGGGAGGCAAGAGACATGGATTCTGCTGCTTGCTGGGGCCGAACTATGCCTCCTTAAGCTTTCAGGAGAGTGGATACTTAAGGAAACGTGAATTTGTAGGAAGACTAAAACCAAAATGGTTAACCACTCTCTCTAAATATAATCCACGCCCCCAAAGCAGGCAAGCAAACAAAACAGTCACAACGATATGAGTGTACCTCCCATACAAAGGGGACCTGAAACCAGGAAGTCACAGGGTTCAACGAGGTAAGCAGAGAATTATTTTCTTTACTCTGAAGCGTTATTCAAGTTATGTATAATGAATACTGACAACGTAGAAAATAAGGAAAAGACCAATCAGTAAATACAGTCAAGTAAAATTCTGCTACTCAGTGAAAACTACCGTTAGCCTCTCAGGGTCTATGCTTCTGTGGGTCCACACATGTTCCTGATCCAGGGGTATTTCAAACAGCTACTGTGCATGCCAAGAAATGTGCGTCTTCATGATCCATTTAAACAGCCTTACCGTATTCTGCTATGGGCTCGCAGATGTTAGCAGCTCACCCATTCAGTGCTTCCTATGTGCCCGACACTGTTGTAAAGCCCTCTAACACCATCCCTGTGAGGTAGGTGGTATGAGGACAGGGAAACCGAGCTAAGGAAAGATTGATTCACTTGTTAGCTGAACTTCAACCAACCCCAGATGGTCTGGTTCTAGAGTTCAAGTTCTTAACACCTGGCCATATTGCTTCTCACTGCATCGCCTTGGTTATTTAAGTTCCAGATTTCATCCTTTCAAACAGTGCAGTGTAGGCCCATAATGCCTCACAGGACTGGTGGGGAAGGACGGAGGCAGAAGGCAGAGCGCGGATACTGGATGACTTTTCAATAAGAGGGTACGAGGGGGGCATTCTTTTGGGTGAGATCAGATTAGAAGGTGTTCACTCTCAGGGTAAAAGCTAGGCAAGTCCATGAACTCAGCGCAGTTCCTGTGGGGAGGGCTGCTTTGGGGCCCGTGCCAAAGGCAGATCTGCAGTGCTGCAGGGGAGGGGGCCCCCGCCAATGCCCTGGATTCTCTGTAGCAGAAAACAGCCACTCCTCAGTAGGAAAGAGTAGCCCTGGTGATCAAAGTGCAGGGCCAGTATTCTGCAGACTGCATGCACTCTGACCTCTTGCAAAGAGAAAGAGAAGTCCTTAGCAATTGGAGTATCAGCTTTAAGACCAGGAAGTGACTATTCATTTGGGACTGGGTGTGGTGGGAAAGAGAGCAAAGAATTACTCACAGCCCAGCAGCGGGGCGGAGAGGAGGGAGGAGACTAGAGCCTGAGAGCCAGGCCTGCTCTTCTCTGCGGGCCTTGCAGACCCTGCTGGCTCACCCAGGACCCAGGGGTTTCTGCACTAACGTCCGCCTGCTAACGCGCACAGCTGACCTGGGGGGGTGAAGGTGGGGCTGAGGGTTGTTAGCACGCAAGTGAAGAGGTAGATAAATACACTATAAAGAGTGATGAGAATCTGAATAAATCTTACCTCAAAGAAGCTCTTCGAATGGCTAGGATCCACGTGAAAAGATGCTCAGCGTAATCGGACATTAGGGAAATGCATAGGAAAACCACAATAAGATCTCACTTCACACCCAGGAGGGGGGCTATGATCTAGAAGACAGACAATAACGAATGTTGCTGAGGATGTGGAGAAACTGAACCCTCATACACGGCTGGTGAGCATGTAATATGGTGCAGCCACTTTGGAAAGCAGTTTGACAGTTCCTCAAAAGGTTAACATTTACGTAGCATGTGACCAGCAATTCCTCTTGCAGTATATACCCGAGAGAAATGAAAACTGGTCTGCACAAAAATGTGAACAAATGTCAATAGAGGCATTAAAAAAAAAAGATTTTATTTATTTATTTGTCAGAGCACAAGCAGGGGGAGCTGCAGGCAGAGGGAGAAGCAGGCTCCCAGTGGGGAGCCTGACGCGGGGCTCGATCCTGGGGCCCCGAGATCATGACCTGAGCGAAGGCAGACGCTTAACCGACTAAGCCACCCAGGTGTCCCAGAGGCACTTTTTTTTTTTTTTTAAAGATTTTACTTATTTGAGAGCGAGAATGAGAGATAGAGAGAGCATGAGGTGGGGGAGGGTCAGAGGGAGAAGCAGGCTCCCCGCTGAGCAGGGAGCCCAATGCGGGACTCGATCCTGGGACTCCAGGACCATGACCTGAGCCGAAGGCAGTCACTTAACCAACTGAGCCACCCAGGTGTCCCAGAGGCATTCTTGATAATAGGCAAGAACTGGAAACAACCCAGATGTCCATCCACAGGTAGAGCAACAAAATGTGGTCTATCCATACAACGGAAGATTATTCAGCCGCAAAGAGGGACAAAGTATTGGTGCGTGCTACGTGGTTAAGCGTGGCTGAATCTTGAACACACGCTAAGTGAAAGAAGCCAGCCACAAAAGGCCATGTGTTGTATGAGTCCATCGATATGAAATGCCCAGAATAGGCAAACCCATAGAGATGGAGAGTACATTAGGGGTTGCTGGGCCTGGGGGCATGGAGGAAGAAGGATGGGCTACTACTGGGTATAGAGTTTCCTTTTGGGGTGCTGAAAATATTCTACAATGGATTGTTGTGATGGTTGCACGTCGCTGTGACTATACTAATGAGCGCTGAACTGTAGACTTGAAAAAGGTGTGGTTTGTGAATTGCATCTTCCTTGATGGCCTTGTGCTAAGTGAAAGAAGCTGGGCGGAGAGACAGAAGTACAGTAGGCTTTCACTTGTATGTGAAACCTCAAACAGCCGCACTCCCCCAAACAGAGCAGAGAATGGTGGTTGCCGGGGCCTGGGGTTGGGAGAAATGGGGAGGTGTTGGTCAGAGGGTCCGAACTTCCAGTCATGGGATGAGTAAGTTCTGGGGATGCCATATACATCACAGTGTCTATCGTGACACAGTGCCCAACAGTGTACATCTTACATGTTCTCACCACCAACAAAACAAAACATCACGTGAGGGGAAGGGAGCATTAACCCTGTTGCGGTCATCATTTCGTGATACATATGTGTATCAAATATCAGCACACCGTACCCCTTAGACTAAGCCAACGTTATATGTGAACGATATCTCAATAAAGCTGGAGGAAAGTGATGGAGGGAGTTGAGAGAATAGGAGCAGGAGCCTGAGATATGAAAGGCCATACTTGCCCCCTCCCCCCCCAGGAAAGAGAGGAGGGCCGAGACCCAGCAGGCTACAGTTGGTTGAGGGCATGTCCAAGAGTTTAGGTGAGAGGCCCAACGGATAAGATCAGTAATTACAGGCACCTCGGGATTATTTTCACAGGACAATGGGAAATCTCCGATGGCTACAAAACCCAGCAGTTATATAACCCAACCGGTACTTTTTTAAAAAGATTTTATTTATTTAAAAAATAAAGATTTTATTTATTTATTTGAGAGAGAGAGACAGAGAAACAAAGAGAGAGCATGAGCAGGGGGGATTGTCAGAGGGAGAGGGAGAAGTGGGGAGCCTGATGTGGGGCTCAATCCCAGGACCTCGAGATCATGACCTGAGCCAAAGCCAAGTCATGACGCATAACTGACTGAGCCACCCAGGCGCCGGCCCCCCAACCTGTATTTTATTTTATTTTTTAAAAATATTTTTATTTATTTATTTGAGAGAGAGAATGAGAGAGAGAGCGCATGAGAGGGGGGAGGGTCAGAGGGAGAAGCAGACTCCCCGCCGAGCAGGGAGCCCGATGCGGGGCTCGATCCCTGGACTCCAGGATCATGACCTGAGCCGAAGGCAGTCGCTTAACCAACTGAGCCACCCAGGTGTCTCCCCAACCTGTATTTTAAATAGCTCTCTCTTTTTGAATTGTTAGGGCACAAATAGGTTGCAGTTCTAGCTAATAAAACCAGATGGAGATCATTAACTTAAAACTTTAGAGTTAAAATTAGCATGCATTTCTTTTTTATTTATTATGCATGGTAGGAAAATGAGGACATCAAAATCCTTCTCTAATGAGACAAAAGGTGTGCATTATCATGTAAATAATAACGTAAGCTTTTGACTTTTTAGCGGATCGTGATCGTATTCTCTCGCTTCTAGGAATTAACAACTATAGGACACAAGTGGAGAATTAAGCTCTCTTATTAATGTTCAGTAGCATATTTATATCCCACACAGGTTACTAGGAATCCTTTTGGCCTCTTGGTTAAAACTGAAGAAGTTATTGGGACTAATGATTGCAGTTCAGACACTCCCAAATGAGAAGAGATGGGCTTTCCCGGACTCAGGCAAATGGGGAACACAGCTGTGCGGGAAGACAGCTGGAGGATGTGCGTACATCCTGGAACTCCAGGCCTAGGCGGTGGGGACAGAACAAGCTTAGGTGTGGCACCTGCCAGGGTCCCAGGGATGCCCGGGTGTTGGTGCACCTGTTCTGAGTTCCTTGATAGTGGGAGGCCTGTGAAACTTCTAGAAGAGGCAGGGTCTCATCTGGGGATGGCAGCGTCACTGGGAAGAAACTTCCCTCTACAGCTCCTGGCATTGACATTAGCAAGACAAGAAGCAAAATATGTGGAGCAGCAGTTAAAAATAATTACAATAGAAGATTCAGGTGTGCGCGCGTGTGCGCGTGTGTGTGTGCGTGTGCGTGCACGCGCACACACACACACACACACACACACCAAGCACCATTCTAAGGAACTTCAAACACATTGAACCTTGTTGAAGAGAGAAGGTCAGAAAGCCTGGATTCTTTCCATAACTTAATTACCATTATCTTTGAATATGTTCCATTGTCTGGATACGTATCCGGCATACGTTTCATTGAGTCTCGTAGTGATAAACTTTCGGGGTTCTTTCATCCTTTTTGCATGACAATGCTGCAGCAGACTTTCTGTATCCACACATCTATTGTGGATACACTATTGCCACTACTGGGTGTTGTAAAATTTCAACTTTGGGGGCCACTCATAGTTTAAAACAGTATCTCATTGTTGTAATTGTAATTACAAATGTGTATTGTGTAATTACAACTTGATTTGTAATTCTTCAATTATAGGTGAGAGTGAGTATCTTTTCAGAAGTTCACTGGCCATTTGCTTTCTTCCCCACCCCCTTCTCCTCCAGAAACTTCCTGTTTGCCAGATTTCTATTGGATTATCCATCTTGTTCTTACTGATTGGCGTGAGCTCACTTTCATTCATGTTGCAATGTTTTTCTCAGTCTTTGGCTTTAGAAATAAAATTTTCTGAAATAAATTCATATTTTTATGTAGCTAGATGTATAAATAATTTCCTTTATGGCTTCTGAATTTTACATCTTGCCTAGACGGCCCTACTTTGCATCAAGATTTAAAGAGTAGCCACTTTATAGAATTATCATATGATCTAGTAATTCCACTCTTAGGTGTATACCCCAAAGAATCAACAACAGGGAGTCAGACAGATAACGTGTACACCAACGTTCACAGCAGCATTGGTCATGATAGCTCAAAAGTCAAAACAAGTCAAGTGTCCATCAACAGATGAATAGTTGAACAAAATGTGGTCTATCCATACAGTGGAATAGTATTCAGCCATAAAAAAATGGATGAAATTCTAATACGTTCTACAACATGGATGAACCCTGGTAACATTACATCAAGTGAAATAAGCCAGTTGCAAAAGGACAAATATTATATGATTCCACTCACATGAGGTACCTGGAAGAGGCAAATTCGTAGAGACAGAAAGTAGAATCGTGATTACCAGGCGCTAAGGAAAGAGGGGGTTGGGAAATTATTATTGAATGCATACAGAGTTTCTGTTTGGGATGATGGGAAACTTCTGGAGACGCATAGTGGTGATGATTGTGCAACACTGTGAATGTACCTGATGCCACAAGTCTGGCCTTTCTTTCTTTCCTTCCGTCTTTGCTCGATTCATTTGCTTATCTTCTGCTTTGAGTCACCATGGTTTAAATGCTTCTCCCATGGGGCGCCTGGGTGGCTCCGTTGTTAAGCGTCTGCCTTCGGCTCAGGTCATGGTCCCAGGGTCCTGGGATCGAGCCCTGCATCGGGCTCCCTGCTCCTTGGGAGGCCTGCTTCTCCCTCTCCCACTCCCCCTGCTTGTGTTTCCTCTCTCGCTGTGTCTCTCTCTCTGTGTCAAATAAATAAATAAAATCTTTAAAAAAAAATAAAAATAAAAAATAAATGCTTCTCCCATGTATCACAGAGAGTTGGAAGTTTTTTTTTTTTAATTCATTCTGAGAGATTTTTAAAAAATAAAATAGATTTATGTTTATTTCATTCACTTCTATTGTTATATGTTTGGGCTTAATTCTGTAATCTTATTTTATCTTTCCTGATTTTTAAAATATATAATCATGTGAGTTTTTCATCTGATAATTTAGAAGATTTATATTCATATTTTAGTACCTTGAGGGACCGCCTCACAAATCGAAATACTAAACATTTCAATGACTGTATAATAATCCATCCTATGATAAAATCCTAATTTACTTTTATCATTTCCTTTTGTTATAAATTTAGA
This sequence comes from Mirounga angustirostris, assembly GCF_029215605.1. Lineage (NCBI taxonomy): Eukaryota > Metazoa > Chordata > Mammalia > Carnivora > Phocidae > Mirounga > Mirounga angustirostris. The sequence continues at coordinate 9,706,714 of NW_026991719.1, forward strand.
TTGCTTCCACTGGTCTGCGAATGTGGGGTAGTGTTCTGATAAACATCCTTGGGCTCACGTCTTCTCTTCCTATATCTCAGATTCTCTCCAGAGAATAGATTCAAAGGATAGAATAATGATCTCAGAGAATTTTAATATTGCAAACTCCTGATCTCTATTGTAAAATTATTTTCCATACATTCTGTGACAATTTATACTCCAAACATTCAAATAATTGGGAAGAAAAAAAGTCTTAGTTGATAGAAGAGATTTCCCAAATCTTAGCCTTAACGCCAAAATAGCCTTGGGATAAAAGTGTCCCCTACGGTTGGCATTCTGAAACAAGTTACCAGAGAGAGTTCCATAGCCAATTAGCTTCACTTCCATCAAATTTTGGACTCCTCTTCTTGATGAAGGATTTCAGAGATGGTATCTCTCCTATTTCTATGGATTTCTTATACCACAAGTAGCCCTAACAACAAGCTACTTTAGTCTTTTTTTTTTTTTTTTAATTGCAGTGGAAAAAGAAGAGTGTTCTGCAGATCTTTTAAACAAACACCAAGGGTTTACGTTTCTGGAAACTTCTGTATAATCCAGTGAAGTTTCACTGGGTTGTAATGAAGTGCAAATCAAGAAATTAACTGAGGAAAAATTGCATCACGGAGGTTCTGGCTTCTATTTCACACCAGCAGGGCTCAGAGGTTCTTGCAGGAAGTGGCTTGGCACCTAGAGTATCACTGAGTGACTTGGGGCTCAGCTCTGTAGGCGTAGGACTTTAATAGACGATGGAATAGAAAGTCTCCTTTAGATTCGTTCAAGTGACGTGGCATCTTCAGAAGAAAAAGAATTCAGGGTATTTGTGTTGTTCCTCGCTTCTATAATCTCGCTTGTTTACATAAGCTCTTTAGAGTCTCCATGTGAACTTTCCAAAGCATTCCACAGCGATGTCCAGTGATAAGTTCTCTTTGCTGTATCTGTAATCAAAGCCCACGTGAAAGAGGAATTTATAGTGCCCCCCTGTCGCGGTCCAAAATCTGAAAGGGGTATTAAATACTATATGTCCATGCTTCTCCGCCCCTCATCCTCTCCAAATTTTGAGTAGGAAACACATTAGACTTCTTCTGCCTGTAATTTTCCCCCAGGCTGACTACCTTCCCTGTAGGCCAGGGGTCCGCAGACTCCGGCCCATGGCCCAAATCCAGCCCACTGTCTGTGTTTCTAGAGCCTGGGAGCTGAGAATGGTTTTTACGCTTTCAAATGATTGAAAAAAAAAAAAAAATCAGAAGAAGATGAATATCTCATGACATGAAAATTACATGAAATTCAAAATTCATTGTCCACAAATAAAGCCGTATCGTAACACGGCCAGGCACGATCATTTACATATTATCCGTGGCTACACCCGCAGAGTTAAGTAGTTGTGACAAAGACAGAGATTCTGGGCCTGCAAAGCCAAAAATATTTATTAACTGGACCTTTCCAGAAAAAGTTTGCTAACGTCTGTTCTACAGGATTTATTAGATTCTGAAGGCTTGCTGAGAGCCGCTAACATGGCCCAGGACATCGCATTTGCTCGAAGTTGGAGCAATTGATCCCCAATTACAATGATCCACTACCGTGGTCCAGACTTCATAGACTCCTCCAATGCGAGCATCTCCTTGTCGGTTCTTCTCTGCCCACTGAGGGATCAAGTCCTTTTCAACTGCTAAAAATTCTGTAGTAGTAGGGTGCACAGTGGGCTAAGCGTGTGAGTGTAAATAAGGTTGTAGTGAGCTAATGTCTCCAGAAATACGGTCTAAACGATGCTTCTCAAACTTTAACGTGCATTTCTATTACCCGGAGCTCTTATTAAAATGCAGATTCTGATTCAGCAGATCTGAGGTGGGCCTGGGGTTCTGCCTTTCTGCCAGGCTCCCAGGTGATGCTGCTGTTGGTCCACAGGCCACGCTCCGGGTGGCCAGGGTCCCACGCCACCGATATCTCTTTCTTCAACTGACTTTGTTCGCTGCCTTTTCATCTTTGAATGTCTGTAATACCAATAAAAATATTCCCGAATTGTGATGGATGGCTTATATATTCTATCTTTTTTTTTTAAAGATTTTTTATTTATTTATTTGAGAGAGAGAGAATGAGAGAGAGCACATGAGAGGGGAGAGGGTCAGAGGGAGAAGCAGACTCCCTGCCAAGCAGGGAGCCCGATACGGGACTCGATCCAGGGACTCCAGGATCATGACCTGAGCCGAAGGCAGTCGCCCAACCAACTGAGCCACCCAGGCGCTCTTATATATTCTATCTTATCAATCATCTCCTTACCTCATGACTTACACCTCTTATTATAAATAGACTTTTCTAGAACTTGGAGAGTAAATCTCTCCTATTTCGACCAAATCATGCATTGGGCTCACTTTGCCGTCAGGCCCCTGGTGTTTTGTCTTTTCTCATCCCCTCTTTTCTTACGGGCCCCAGGTGTAAACCTCCTAAGCCTTCCTACTCTTGTCTTACTTCTGGGATCAATCCCCATCCTGGTTCCTCCCCTCACCCTTGGGCCTCTACAAGTCCCTCTGCCCTCCAGCCTGACGAACACAGGAGTCTTAAAGAACCTTAGGGAACATCCACTCCAGCTCCCTCATTTTGCAGGTGAGCACACTGCGACCTAGAGAATAGAGGTCATACTCCCAAGGTAACCACCTTTCAGCCCTTGAACTTGGCTCTCTCAAGCCTCGATGGCCTAAAAAGTCATCCACAAGGAACTGTTCAGTTGGCATCAGGGTACATGTGTGTCACACTTCCCTGCTAACATATTTGCAGTGAAGCAGGATCTTTCTGGAGTGATTCTAATGGTCATGGCTCCAGATACCATGATGGGGCAGCTGGGGACAATAGCTTGGAAGCTCTGGGCCTTTTTCCCCACCTCAAATCTACACTGAAACGGATTGTTCCCTTGGCTTCCTGCATTAGAGAAATGGAGGTAAAATTCACATAACCGAAAATTAAAAAGAACAATTCAGTGGCATTTGGTAGATTCACAGTGTTGTGCAACCATCACCTCTGTCTTGTTCCAAAACGTTTAATCAACCTAAAGGGAAATGCGTTAGCAATTCCTCCTCATTCCCCCACCCCCAGGTCCTGGCAACCTCCAATCTGCTTTCTGTCTCTATGGATTGGCCTATTCTGGACATTTCATATAAATAGAATCATACAATATAGGACCTTTTATGGCTGGCTTCTTTCACTTGGCAGAATGGTTTTGAGGTTCATCCATGTTGTGACATGTATCAGTGCCTCATTCCTTGTTATGCCCAAATAATCTTCCATGGGTTGCATATACCACGATTTATCCATTCGTCCATTGATGGGCATTTGAGTTGTTTTGACCTTTTGGCTATTGTGAATAGTGCTGCTGTAAACATTGCTGGATAACTATCTGCTTGAACCCCTGTTTTCAATTCTTCTGGGTAGACACCTAGGTGTGAAATTGCTGGGTCATATGGCAGAGTCTTGTTTAACTTTTTGAGGATCTGAATTTCATTTTAGTGGTTTTACTCTTTTCCCGTGCTATCACACTATTTCACCATAAGGATGAATGAAAATAATGAGGCACTGGAGAAGTATCTCACTATTTAGTATCTTTACCACTCCTCCACCAAATGCCTTTGGCCACATCAGCAAATTTCAATTTATATTGTTTATTTTCCCAGTCCACAACTTAACATAGCAGTTTCTGAAGGGCCAGAGATTCATCTCACACCAGCAAGCAGGAAAGTGGATGAGAGAAAACACAGAGCCTGGATAACCTTCCAGTTGCCCCTAAATAATCCAGGATCGGGGCTGGCTTCACGGGCGTGTGACCTGTGTAGTCACACTGAGCCCCCCCACTCGGAAGGACCCCGTTCAGCTTGGTTCAATTCTCTACTGTCTCTGGCTTGAAGATCTTAATCATTTTTGAACACAGACCTCACATTTTCATTTTCCACTGGGCCCCATAAATGACGTAGATGGCCCTACCGAGAATCGAGAGTTTCTATCTTATAGCCATCCTGTACCCTGAACGACAAGTTCTAAACTCTAAAATAAATTCTAAAATGGGAATAAAAACAGATACGTCTGTCACTCAAGGCGGAAGCATTCTAAATGTGGGTGGCTACTAAACAGAATGGTAATAGAATAACTCAATTATATTTAAAAATACAGACCACAGACCAAAGCCAGACAGTTTTCCACAAATGAAGTTGCTGTGTCTACTATTGTTGGCCTGAGAAACAAACTCCAGAAAGCCATCAGAGGAAACCGAACCCAAATAAGGACAAAGAGCAAACACATTCCTTCTGCTCTCCAAGGAAAAGTGGAGAGGTTTCTGTTCTTATGCCTTCAGGTACAACGGAGCAATGTCCCTTGTGCTTGGAAGAGCCTGGTGAAATGGGGAGCCGAAAGCAGTTTCAAGAGGGAACTTCAAGAGAGGAACAGGACACTTTCGCAATCGGCTGCTAAGCCTTTCCACCATCTTTGTGTCACAGGAGAAATCAGGGTTCATGGACTTGAGGAAAAATTAATGTGTTATTGATCAGCCTAAAGCCTGCCCTGCCCTTTCCAATATAAGCAAGGAGAGGAGGGCCTGGATTTTTCCTAAGATAAGAGTAAACAGGGGGCACCTGGGTGGCTCAGATGGTTGAGCGTCTGCCTTCGGCTCGGGTCATGATCCCAGGGTCCTGGGATCGAGTCCCACATCGGGCTCCCTGCTCCTTGGGAGCCTGCTTCTCTCTCTCTGTCTCTCTCTCTCTGTCTCTCATGAATAAATAAATAAAATCTTTAAAAAAAAAAAAAAGATAAGAGTAAACAGGTTTTTAGTTCAGGATAGAATCACAACTGGCCAAAAAGCCAATGTTACCTGCTCTGTCTGCCGGCTCTCAGCGGACTCAGCAATTGCTCGGTTGTGACGTCTTTAAAGAAATCTGGCCAACCACACCTCTTCGCAAACTTGCCTCAGTGAAAACAATCTGCAGAAGACAGGGTGGAAGATGGTATCGTAGGAGACAGGTCCTCCAGGAGAACGATTAGCCTAACTGTCCTGTCCAGAGGATTAGCAGTGATGTGATTATGTAATCGTACTGCATGTTTCAAGGGGGCGTCATAAATGGCAATTGACAATTTGGCATCAGGCAGCAGTTTGGGGAGTAACCCCTATCAGGAGGAGCCAGAAGGACTCACTTTTGTAGGGAGAGAAGAGAGAGGGGGGCACCTGGGTGGCTCCGTCGGTTAAGCATTGGGCTCTTGGATTTGGCTCAGGTCCTGATCTCATGGCTTGTGGGATCGAGCTCAGTGGGAGTCTGCTTGGATATCCTCTCCCTCTGTCCCTTCCCCCGCACTCGCTCATGATCTCTCTCTCTCTCAAATAAATAAATCTTAAAAAAAAAAAAGAGAGAGAGAGAGAGGCGTGTTTGGCAGTGGTGAGAAATACAACAGATCTGTGGTTTCTTATAAGGAGTTTTTTTTTTTTTAAAGATTTTATTTATTTATTTGAGAGAGAGAGAATGAGAGACAGAGAGCATGAGAGGGAGGAGGGTCAGAGGGAGAAGCAGACTCCCCGCTGAGCAGGGAGCCCGATGCGGGACTCGATCCCGGGACTCCAGGATCATGACCTGAGCCGAAGGCAGTCGCCCAACCAACTGAGCCACCCAGGCGCCCTTATAAGGAGTTTTTTATACGTTTCCAAGAACATCCGTCCACATCCCTGATTGTCTTTAACTGTTCCTAGTCTGAGTTAGAAACAACCAAACCAAAAGGCTTAAGGCAGAACTAATAAGGGCAGGCTCATCCGTAGTCCCTAATTTCCCTGAGTTTTGTGGGAAGGAAAGAAAGGCCAGACTTGTGGCATCAGGTACATTCACAGTGCAAAACCGGGCGTGTTCTCACGCAGTTCTTGGTGCCCCAGGACAGACCTCGGACACACTGACCTCCTTGCCTTCTGGGCACGTGAATTCATTCTGGGCTGTGGTCAGGTGCACCGCCTGTGTCTTTGCCTATGTAATTGACTCCTCCAGTTTTAAAAATCCTCACCGCTCTGATCTGTCTGGAATTGCTTGAACTTGATTCTGTTGGAAGGTAAAATGAGATTATAGTTGCTTTTTTACTTATCTGTCTCCCCCACCAGAATGTATTCCTCCAGGGCAGGTGTCTCATTATATTGACCATTGTGTTCCCAGGGTCGGGGACAAGCTCGGCACACAGTAAGTGCAAATAGTAGTAAATGCTTCCTGGGGTTTTGCCAGATGAATGAAGTGGAGACCCTTTCAAGACCTTTCACGGCCCAGCAAGTACAGTATAGCATGGTGCTTCGGAGCAGAGCTTACAGAACTGGGTTACTTGGGTCCTAGCTCTGTCTCTTTCTCCTTGGGACTGTGTCTAAGATACTTAGCCTTCCTGTGCCTCATTTTTACCATCTGTAAACTGGGTCTGCTAATAATATTAACTCAATCTTACAGTGTTGTGGAGGTTAAATGAGTTAAAACTTAGAACGTTGCCTGGAAAATGGTAGGCACTCGACCGAGCTAACTCTCATTACTATTGACAAAAAATGTACCGATGACCCACATCCATGTTCTTGCAACCTTGTTCCATCCCCACTGCTCCCCAGCAAAGTAATTATTTGATAAAATATTTTCTCAGAATCATTGTATCCCATCATCTCCCTTATGATCGTTGCGTTATAGAGGGCAAAAGTCCCTATAGGAACGAATACCTCCAATCCACACTCAGTAAGGCAATGCTTAATAAATACCTGTGGACAATGTGCAAAGTTATAAATACGCCAAGTGTATCTTGCTATGTTATTCTGAATATGCTTCTTATGCTGCTGGGAAGGTCTAACTATGAATTATACTTGACATTCAGGGTAGAAGGTCCTGGCAGGGAGCTGACTTCTACCACAAAGGCACCTGGATCAGGAAGCCAGTGGAGGAGAGCCTGGGGCTTGGCTGGTGAGTGTTTGCAGCTGAAACTTCTGTGACACAAATCCGTTCGTTTGTGTGCCCTGAGGTTTTGCTCTCTTGAGGGGCTCCGAGAGGCCAGGCGGTGGTCACCCCGGATCTCCATCCACCAGCACTAGCTCGTCTCCCTGGGTAACCTTCTATGCCAGCAGACTCCTCGAACACTGCAAAAGCGGTATTGCATTACCGCATGAGGGAAGGAAAGGGTAAGAGGCGGTACCTGTGAAATGGTCTGAGTGGTGAAAAAACCAAAAATCCCGCTCAGAGATAAGATTGGAGGAAAAGACACTGCAGGGGCGCCTGGCTGGCTCAGTCGGTGGAGCGTTTCACTCTTGATCTTGGGATTATGAGTTCAAGCCCCACGCTGGGTGTGGAAATTAAAAAAAAAAAAAAAGCCACCGCAAGTTAGCAGAGGTTACAGTGAGCTTTTAATTTGTAGCTGATTTTTATTGTCTCCTTTATGCATGTCTATATTTTCTTCAAATGTCTATAAAACACTTATGCGGCTATGATCATATAAGAAGGGATTCGGTTCTGTTTAGAAGACTCTCCATGTGATGTGGGGAGAACCAGTTTGCAGCCCATGTGTGGGGCGACATGTGATGGAGAGAAAACCAGCCAGGCCTCCTGCGGGCCAGGCCCGCTCACGGGGACTCGCTGGAAGCCCTGTCAGCAAACTCCGCTCTTAAGGGCTCTGTCCCTTTGCCTGCTGGGAGCCCCCTGCGGATGCATCCCTAGCCTCTCCTGTCTGCCTCCTCAAGGGAGGCCGACTAGGCCTCGCCACGCCTGAAGCTCGGGGCAGAGCCACAGAGGCCCACAGCAGCGCCTCCCTGTTGTGAAATCTTGCGTTTTGCTGGTTAGCGTTCGCTCAGTCACTCAATAAGGGGAACGATCCGTGGCGTCAGCTGGTGGATCAGAAGTTTCCTTGCTTCACGAAGGGGGAGAAGGTTATGATTTCATAAAATCTCCTGCTCTTTGGGTGGAAGATTGGACTTATTACGGACGTTTTCACTCTCTTACGAGCTTGTCTGTTCACCTTTTGCTTTGGGAAAGGGTATTTATTTGGTGGGCTAACGGATAGCTTATATTTGAAGTTCTAACGTGGAAAATAATGGTTGAAATATCGATACCCGTTGAATAGCCACTGAACCTGTCAAAGGGTTCAGAAAATAGAGCTTGAAGGGCATGAGGAGGTGGAGGAGGATGACAAGCTGAAGGAAATCCCCACCCAGTGAGTTTCTAGTTACTCCATGGATTTCTCATCCGACCCAAGAGCCTCCTTCCCCATCTGCTCCACTCTGATGTGCTATTATTTCTTGTCTAGCCTTCTGTCCTGCAACCTCCAAGGTCTCTCTTTGTGCAAGTGTCTTATCTTCCCTGCTCACCTAGAGCTCATCAGGGGCACGTGCTGGGCCGCTTTCGTTTTTCGTAAAGGCTTTGTGGCTTATCTCAGGTCCTGCCACACGAATTTGAAATCTATTCATTAGCCATTTATTCATTCGGCCAGTCACTCGATATATTTTTTTTGCACGCCGGTATGCTAGCAGTCATGTCCAAGGTGCTGGGGACACAGACCTAACCAGATCAGGCTGAAATCTCCCTCCTTTGGGAATTTATATTGTCTTGGGTTTGACCCGAATACTGTGAAAACCCTTAATTTCCTTGTTTAAGTATCTAATTGCCGGTCCTTGGGGGTTCATCTGAAAGAAGCTGGGGGGCGGCGGTTTGTGTGTGGCCTTTCCTCTCTCTAAGGATGTGATCAGGATCAGGACACAAATAAAGCCCCTAAAGAAAGTCTGCATTTTCAAAATTTGGGTCCAGAACTTCACATGGCTAAAGGTGCAGCCGGATGGACCCGCCTCCCAGGGCAGAGGGGCGGGGCATGGGGGTGAGAGAGAGGTCTAGGGCTGCCTGTAAGTCACCACCTCCTTGCCCGCATGCTTCCAAACTCCAGAATTTGGGAACTCTATGACTCTGAGAAAATGAGGAGCTAGCATAAAGGTCTCTGTGTGAAGGGAATGGGGGCCAGCCATGCCAAAGGTGGCAAGAAGCCTAAACATGACTTAAAATGAGGAAGACCCTGGGGCTGGAGTCGAGAGCAAGAAGAGGAGGCAACGACCAGGAGGAGGGAACTAACCATTGGGAACTTCAGGAACTTTAGCATGGGTGCCAAGACTTCCACAGGATATGGGATTGGACCCTGAGCTATTTCACTTAGACGTTCAAGGAAGGCCCAGGCCTGAAAGGCTGGGGTGTCTGCAGATTTCAGATTGTTCTGTAGTCACAAGCTTCGTTTCTAGCCTGTGAGAGCAGTTCGTTGGCAGCTCTTGATAGGAATCGAACATGTTTATTTATCCGAACATGGCTGGTCTTCATGTTGCCTCACTTCCAGCAAATCCTAGAACTTTCACAGATCTCTGGGAGGAAAAGGATCTCTTTGGAAAGCCTTTCACTCATCCTCGGAAACAAAGTTTCCCCAAATGAAAAGTAGACAGGATATACATCTGAGTTTACATACCATAGGGGCCCCCATGGATTTTAGTGGCCCACCATTTTTCTCTAAGAGATCCAGAATGAATCCCAGGAAGAAGCAGGAAGGCTCTCCAGGACATGGTTTTGATGCATTCCTTCCCCACAAAGAAGCTGTCTTCCATGCGGAGATGCTGCTTGACCGTGAGCTGATTCATCAACAGTGTATTTGCTCGCTCTGCACACACTGAAGATAAACCACATCGACCCAAACTCCCAGCAGTGGGGGCCGTGTGAAAATGGGTGCTGATGCTTTCTCTCTCCCAGCCTCTTCACCAGAGCCCTCCATCCCAGCCCTCGAAAGAGCAACTGACCCCAGGGAGCCCCTGGTTTCACTAAAATGACACATTCAGTTTGATGAGAGCAAACTCCCACTTTTCCCCAAAGATACGCACTCGGGCGCTGTTCTAGCTTTGAAAATAAACGTGGGGAAGAGAGTTTCCAAAGACCACCTGGGTTTGAGAAAGACCCTGTGGCAAATTACTTTGCTTCTGTTTTGGCAAAAAGCGAGGGTTCAGAGAAAACCTGGAACCCCATGACTTCCGCCTGACAACGTAAACTTCTGCCGAGGAGGACAATGTGTTTAGAACAAGGGCCAAACCAGGTCACCATGGCGGTGCTCAGGCGTGTGAGCCACGTGCCTGTCCATATTCCATTTATAGCTTTGCCTCTAAGCCCCTTTAGCTTAACCTCTTCCCTTTGGGGAGTGAAAACCAAATTGAATAATGGGGAATGGTTAGCATCAGAGGACTTAATAATCTTCTCATGCGTTGGTTCTCATGAAACTAACTAGGAGAACAGAGCTGCGTGTCCTGTCATTACCATCTAGCTCCTTGCCTGATGCTGTGTTTTGTTCCCTTAAAGCTTTTAATGGTCCCGGATAAATCAGAGCTTTGACATTACCCATCACTTTTTGCAGTCAGAACACCCTGTGCCCTAATCTAGGATGGATCACATCTAATAGCGCATTTACTTTTGATCACATTCTGCTGAGTCTTTCCACCCTCCACAGGCCTTTTCTGCGTGGGCAGGTTCGCAGGTCCGGTTCAGCTTGCAATTGGCTGTTCCCAGAGTTTCCACTGATCTCCTTAAGGGTGACCAAGGGAGTGCCTTACAGGCTGAGACAGAAAGCCGGCAACGGGGCATGCCAGAGCTAAACACAATGTCTAGGAGTTAGCAGCAAACTAAAACAACCTCAAGCCCCATGCTGCTTTACCTCGGGCAGGTTCTTATCTGCTGTGAACTCGTGCTCCTCGTTCTCTAAGACTCACCCTGGCATCATGGTGAAGGCTACTGGCACTGGTCCTGCCTACATACATTTAAGCACCTTGCACAGTTTTCATTCCAGCATGTTCCTTGTGGTTTGAGGTGTTTTTTTTTTTTAAGATTTTATTTATTTATTTGACAGAAAGAGAGAGCACAGCAGGGGGAGCAGCAGTGGGAGAGGGAGAAGCAGGCTCCCCGCTGAGCAGGGAGCCTGATGTGGGGCTCGATCCGGGGACGCCGGGACCATGACCTGAGCTGAAGGCAGACGCTTAACTGACTGAGCCACCCGGGCGCCCCTTCCTCGTGGTTCTATAACTGTCCACGTGTCTGTCACATCGAACATCCAGCACCTTCTCGTGTCTGTGATTGTGTATGTTCTTAACTGGTACCCAGTAAATGCTATCTACTCATAATTCCCGCAGAACGAGGTTTCTGAACTTCAGCTCTATTGACATTGGGGGCCAGACCCTTCTTTGCCAGGGGCTGTAGGATGTTTACCCACTAGATGCTGGTAGCAACTCCCTGCTCTCACCCTCCCCCCAAGTTGTGACAATCAAAAATGCCTCTAGAAATTTTATCTGCCAAACATCCCCTGGGGGGGCGGCGGGGGGAAAAATCACCCTTCTGCTATAGACTAAGACTACAGATGCTAGGGCAGTGATCAGACCCTACGAAGCTGTCAAAACTACCCCCCCCCTTATAGCAGAAATCACCAGTATTTGGCCAATGTAGCCTCCAGATTCTACTTTAATAACATATTTTCAAATCACAGTAAAACCCAAGTTAAAAACAAAGATCCCTGAGAGGTAGGTTTTCTTGCAGGTTGTCTAGAGTAGTGATTAGGAGCAGAGTGTTGAACCCACCACCTTCAGTTTGAAATTCAATTCTACCAGATACTTTCTGTGTGATTTTAGGAGACTCACTTGCCTTACTGTGCTTCCTCAGCTGAATAATAATCCAGGCCATTTTAGTCATAATCTAGAATACTAATGCCACCTGCCAGAAAGTGTTGTTGAGAGGATTAGTATTTGAGTTAAGATTTGAAAAGCTCCTAGAACAGTACCCTGCACAAAGTAAATGAGGTAGAAACATCAGCTCAAAGCCAGGAGATTGGATTTTCAAGAGGCCTTCAAATTAGAGAACAATTTTTAAAAAACTATTTGGAAGCTTTAAGTTTCTGCTGCCAGACCGATCAGAGTAGAACCTGCAATATGTGCAAGACATCTTGATACCTCCAACATTTTAGCATTAAGTTTTGAAATTAGGGTCAGCTGTCTAAGTTTCTACTCTTAAGACTTGACCTTCCTTCAGCTGTGATTCCAGGTACTTATTTTACAAAGTAAGAGATACAATGAGTCTCAATAGGTAAGAGCCTGGGAAGTCTCACGGCGTCTTGGGCGCACTAGTCATCGGGTTCATACCTACTAGAAGCAAAATCCCAGAGGAAACTGGTTGGCCGCCATTTTTGATTAACACATTCAAGTTGCTTCTTTGCGCTCTGGGACGTTGAGCCATTAATCTCCAGGGAACTTCTCTTTTTAAAATTTTCTTCCCTTTTTAAAATACAAAGATAAAGGGCGCCTGGGTGGCTCAGTTGGTTAAGCGACTGCCTTCAGCTCAGGTCATGATCCTGGAGTCCCGGGATCGAGTCCCGCATCGGGCTCCCTGCTCAGCGGGGAGTCTGCTTCTCCCTCTGACCCTCCTCCCTCTCGTGCTCTCTGTCTCTCATTCTCTCTCTCGCAAATAAATAAATAAAAAATCTTAAAAAAAAAATAAAATACAAAGATAAAAAAAGTTTAAAAGTTTAACACATGTCATGCCTTTGTTCTCACTGTACTGTGGTTTTTTTAGATGGTCATCTGTGATAACCATTTCATCCGTTCCCACTGTACAATATTGTATTTTAGATACGGCATTGTTTGGGGATAAGAACATAGCCTTGGGGCTCAAATGCCACCTCTGTGACTAAAAACTGGGTAACCTTGGGTGAGGCACATAATTTTTCTGAGGCTTAATTTCTGTATGCATCAGGTTACAATGACATGACTAGGTTTGGGGAGACTGAAATGAAAGTTCCATGTTCAGAGGTCAGTCCAGAGCAGGACACATGGGTAAGCTTCTGTAGATATTAGCCCTTAGCTTTCCTAATGTTTCATAACCATAGAGGAATTGATACTCTTTCAAGCAGGTTCATGTTCCCAAACTCATGTGACAGCAAGAGCATTATTCAAAAATTGGGGGAAGGCGATTGTAGCCCCACCTTGGAGAGAAGATGACCAAGGCAAAAACATGGTGAGGAATTTGCCCAAGGTCACCAGCGAGTTAGCACCAGCTGGACCTGGGACAGGATCTCGAAGACCCTGAGGCTTGTGTGTTTTGTTTTGTTTTTGTTTTTGTTTTTTTGATTAGTGCTTCCCGAAAATTAATGTGCATTCAAATGATGTGAAAATCCCATTAAAATGCAGATTCCGATTCAGCAGATGCGGCCGTGAGAAGGCTGAGATTCTGCATTTCTAAAAAGCTCCCAGAAGATTCTGAGGCTGCTGGCCCACGGACCGTATGGTACTTGGAATAGCAAAGGTCTATAACTGATTGTGTCAGCCTCTGGCATTTCTGATACCTTGATGCTCATTTTCATTAGAATTCAAGAAAAAAGAAGTGTGCAAGAGTTTCACAAAACATATCATGGGGATCAGCTCCCAAGTGATCATTTTCCCCGCACCATGAAGTTATGTGGGAGTTTATTACCAAAATACCCATCGCCCTTTAAGCATCAGTACAAACAGGCAGCCCTAAATTTTGCCACAGCCCACAATCAACTAAAGTTTCTGTGCTGTTGGCTGAAGGGAAGTCCAAGGGGACCCACAGTAGTCCCTCCACTCCTTCTGCTTCTTCACTCCGAGCCAGCAAGCTCACTCACAAGGGGGGGGCCCCAGCGAAAAGAACATTTCTCTTTCTTCTGAAAACCGATTGCTCCCTCCTTGTATACATTTGTTTTTCATTTACACAGATATTTCGGCTATTTTGTTTTGTTGTGTAACCTAGGTAACCTAAACCAACTAACCTAAGACCTCAGTCCAACTTGTGCATCAGATTTCATGCCATACCTGAGCTTTCCACAGATCACACAGCAGAAAGAACGGTCAGGTTTCTGTAGGGAGGGTGGCCCTCTTTAATCTGAGATGACCAGACTGCCCTAAAAAGTGGGTACAGATGTGCAGCAGAGGTTCAAGCGCAGCTTCTGAAAATCAACTCATTTTTCTTTTTTTTTCCCCCTCCATTTGTGTGTATGTGTGTGTACTTTTACTTTCAGATTAAACTGGTCTTTGCATATTAAAGAGGAGATCAGCAAACTTTTTTGGGGGTGGGGGGAAAGGCCAGATAGTACATACTTTTGGCTTTACAGGCCATACGGTCTCTTCTGAAAGGATTCAGCATTGCCCTTGTAGCTCAAAAGCAGCCACAGATAATATGTTCACAATGGAGGAGGGCCGAGTGCCAAATAGACTTTATTCACCGACACCGAAATTAGAATTTCAATTAATTTCCCTCTATGACAAAATAGTATTTTCCTTTTGATTTTTCTTTCTCCCATTTAAAAATGTAAAAACCGTTCTCATCTTTTAGGCTGTACGAAAACAGGCGGCGGGCAGGATTTGGCTCACGGGCCATAGTTTGCTGACCTCTATGTTAGAGTCATTTGAACCCAGCCAAAGGCAACATTCTCGTGTATTGTAATGTTAAAAATTAGATGTAGAATATTCTTCCAGATTTCCTGCGTTTATGATGGCAGCTTGAAAGGAAACCAAAACTGTGTGCTGGGAACTGTTCTAAGTGTTCTGCAAATGTTTTTTTCATGTTAGCTTTTGGTATATAATACATTCTCATTTCCTAGGACTGTTTAGTTTGTGAATGTGAAACCTTCAACTTCCTGTGTCAACTTCAAGTAGCTACATTTTCCTATTTGTTTAAATTCCTTTAGTGGACCCTCATCTTGTATTTATTTATCTGAGTTCCAAAGGCTGACCATATTCATAGCAAGAGTTTGGAAACATAAGTGGTAATTTTCTGCAAAGGAGTATATTCTGACCGATTCATTTTACTGAAACTTCCTAAACTATGTACTTTCAGTCAAGTAATAATGAGAGTAATATGGGCTCGGGGCCAGGCTCTTCAGCCCCGTGGCTTGCATATGTTATAACTACAACAGTGTGGTTGGATTTTTTTCATGGAGGAATTCTGTGCGTAGCCCAGAAACTGTTTCAGTGTGAAACTGATCTTTGTAACCCGTATCTTCAACAGGGTTCGTGTACTTTTTGTGTATACACACACACACACACACACACACAATCTGCTTTTTTAAAAAAAATTTTTAGGGCGCCTGGGTGGCTCAGTCGGTTGAGTGACTGCCTTCGGCTCAGGTCATGATCCTGGAGTCCCGGGATCGAGTCCCGCATCGGGCTCCCTGCTCGGCAGGGAGTCTGCTTCTCCCTCTGACCCTCCGCCCTCTCATGTGCTCGCTCTCTCTCATTCTCTCTCTCAAACAAATAAATAAAATCTTTAAAAAAAAATTTATTGTTATGTTAATCACCATACATTACATCATTACACAATCTGCTTTTTTGTTAGATATTTTCTTTTGCACATTTCAGTTTACATCAGGCCCAATCACCCACCAGACTCCCTTCCACAACCTCAGCCGTAGGAATTTCTCTAACGTCCTGAAATTAATTTTCTCCAAACACCTCATCCGTTTATTCCTCCCCTTGGTAGCACCACCCTCATGCAAGACACACGGGCTTTTTGGTTTGGCATTCTTCTTTTTTTTTTTTAAAGATTTTATTTATTTATTTATTTGAGAGAGAGAATGAGAGAGAGAGAGAGCATGAGAGGGGGGAGGGGCAGAGGGAGAAGCAGACCCCCTGCTGAGCAGGGAGCCCGATGTGGGACTCGATCCCGGGACTCCAGGATCACGACCTGAGCCGAAGGCAGTTGCTTAACCAACTGAGCCACCCAGGCGCCCCTGGCATTCTTCTTTTATGGCTTCTGTAAGCCATCACCTGACTGTTCAGCTGACAGACGGTAGATATGGAGTAATTTACTAACCAGAGTATCTCTTTGTGACCCATAAAATTAATTTACTTCCACCAAACGAGTAAGAAACATGTGAATCATAATCGCTTTTGGAACAGTCCTTGTACTCCATGAAAAGAACATGGACTCAGGACCGCTCCCAAGGCTCTGTGTTCCTTCGGACTCGGGATAGTGGAATGGAGTGGCTCTGGCCGCGGGGAATGGGAACGAAGAGAGTGCCCACGGACCTGGAAGACGCTGGGCCGGCCAGGCCAATATGCCTGCTGGCAGGAAGGAGCGCAGTTTCGCTCCCCTGCCAATGATCTGCTTGTATTGTGTTGCACATTAGAATGAGCATTGGGCCGCACAGGCTTTGCCGCAGCTGAGGCCCAGCTGAAGGGCTCCCCACCAGCTTTCAGATCTCTGACATCTGCTCTTCTGGGGCCCTGACCTCTGTCCAAGCCTTCCCTGGCTAGGGGGTAGTGCTCCCGAGCATTCGAGCCCTGCAGATCAAGGACGTCCCTGGGTGGCCTCCCGATAGAAGGCCAGCGTCCTGGAGGAAGGAAATTGGTGATTTTATTCCACATGGGAGGTGTTGACTCACGTTTCTTGGTAAGTGAAAGAAAAGGACGCTTTGGCTTTGGCTGTCCAGTCCTGGCTCAGTTTCAGATCTCAGTTTCCTTTTCTTAACCACCAGATCTTAACTCAAGGGCAACCCCAAGAACCTTGCTTTCAGGCTACGCTTGAAGGCTTGAATGTCTCTGTGCTGGGGAAGCCTCATCTTCCCACTGGTTCTCCCTCAATAGAGTCTCTTCACCTTTCTCTCTGACCCCAGCTCTTCAGCCTGCCCGTGGCCCTTATTGGCCCTCAGTGACCTCCGGGTCTCTGTTTTAGGTCCCCCACATTCCCACCACTCAGGAAGCCCCCTTTCAGAGCCCTCAGTCCTGGGCATGTCTCTTCACAAATAATCATTTATGGACAGCTGAGAGAGGATATTCTTAAGGTAGAGCCCACAGGTGGGAGTTTGGGAATCGGTCGATGTCTAAGTTGTCAGATGACCCTGAGCGGAATGTCCACAGCCTTCACCGCCTATCCAGAAGGATTTAGGGCACACAGAAAATTCTAGAACCACGCCTCTAGATCCTGGCCCAGCAAAGTTTAAGAACATTTTGAGATCCATTAAACATCTGAGTGGCTCATACTCTATACCTCATCTTTAGGGGAAGGGATTCACTTCATTATCTCAGCAAGTGCGTATGGAGCCCTGTTGTATACAAGGTCCTGCCCTAGGTATTAGAGGTGTAGCAGTCGCAAGATATAAGCAGCGCCTACCCTCATGGAGGTTACAGTAGCAGGATGAGCTAGCTCAAGGAGAAGAGAAGATGGGGCCTGCCACACATTTCTGAATGCTGCCAGTGTCTTTGATCATTTTAGAAAGTAAAAAATAAAAATCTGCTGTGTGAAAGGTTCACAAAGAAAGAATCCTTCCATGGATCTGTATAGATCCATAGAATTGCTACGTAAAAGCAAATATCATAAGGATCACGGAGCGTAAGAAACCAAATGGACAGAAAACACACAAGCCTTTTGTATGGAAGGAAACTTACAAAGGACTTGTGCTCCGTAGTTTTGAAAGAAGTGTTAAGCTCTGAGGCTTCTTGAGAAAATTTAAAGAAAACATGAAGAATTCCTTGAACTGTGAATGCAATTAGAGTAGAGAAGCCTTTAATAATAAATAACACGAAGAGTTTTGTTTTGACCCTTTCATCTTACTGTGCCGGAAAGGGAAAGAAAAGCTGCTAGGAGATTTGAGGGAGTAGGAGGATCTCCAAACAACCTGGTTTCTGGGTCATGTTGGTCTAACAGCCCTTGGTGATTTTATTCCACATGGGAGGTGGCTGTGGAAAAAGGATGTAGACCATTATTTTTCTTGATTGAGTCATATAAAGAATGATATTGCAAAAGGAGGCTGAGGTTGTGCCAGAGATCATTATATAATTGATTCTCCCCTTAAAAAATATGTCATAAGCCATTTTCAAAACTAGATTTTTATTTTCCAGTATACTGCGCCTTGGGCGATGTGTGACAAGGCACAATGCCATCTTATCCCTCCCATTAATTGTCAATGAGAATATTGTCCAAAGAAAGAAAGAAAGGAAGAAAGAAAGAAAGTAAGTTGGGAGAACAATGATTACGTTCTAGCTCAGAAAGGCAAACAAAAGAACTAACAGGGTTATTTTAATTAAAAAGCCTAAGAAACTTTGTGTCCTGTCTCTAGACAAGAGAAGAAAGTATTTAATAGAGATATATGAGAACATTACCTTAAGAGGCAGATGAGAGACTAAGTTTTGGGGAGAATCATTTGACATACTTGAAAGTGGTTTGACTTTTCCAATATTTCCAAAATGAATGAATAATAATATTTATAAATATTTTTGAGTCTCCTTATTGGCCTGAGACATCTTAAGGAACTGAGAAAACTTAAAGTGAGCCCTCTAACCCACCACTGAGGACGCAGAGAATGGAATGAGCACCAAAAGACTGAAGATCAGAATTTAGATTCTGAATGCCACTGACCAATGGATGAGAGTTTAACATAATTATCAAAGGGCTGATTTCTGAGCTTCTAATAGAAATCCAGTCATCATCAGCATGGAGTGATGGTCCTCTGGAAGGAGTAATGTCTGATCAATCTAATATCATTTTAAGATAAAATTATTGGGGCGCCTAGATGGCTCAGTCGGTTAAGCGTCTGCCTTCGGCTCAGGTCATGATCCCAGGGTCCTGGGATCAAGCCCCGCATCGGGCTTCCTGCTCCTCAGGGAGCCTGCTTCTCCCTCTCCCTCTGCCTGCCGCTCCCCCTGCTTGTGCTCTCTCTGTCAATATAAATAAATAAAAGTCTTAAAAAAAATAAAGAATAAAATGACTACATTGGCAAGAGAATGATATGAGAACATCAGGGAAAAGACGACTAATCCATCACCTTACAGCCAACACAATTCAAAGATTCTTTGACACATATGTGGCTTCCTACCAGTTGGCATCTAGGAATATAACTCAATACATAAAATATTTTATGGTAAGCAACACCAATGATAAAAATATGTCCTGTGGTTATATATATATAGTTCATAGTATTTTTTTTGAGAGGCACATTGTTTGAAGATCTAGAATGTGACAGAGACAGTAAATGGATTGCAGACGTAAATGACACTATTGTCATGTGGACTTACTATTTATGGCATTTGTAAGTTGCATACAGTGTGCATAACAGAACTCTGACGTGGATTGTCCCAGAGCTCTTTCCTGTAATGATCCGCTGGATGGAAATCATCCGGGAAATCCCAGTGGTTAGGTGTTTTTTGGGGGGGAGGGGGGAGGAATATCACTAGTGTAGTTAAACCACTTGTTCTAATACTCCCAACTTCCCCACATACAACTACCTTGGCAGTGGAAACATGTGGTCGGGGACTCTAGGAACCCATGTGATAATGCGGTCTAGGTTTATTACAAATTTTACCAACAAAGCACATGGGATCTTCAATGATCTCTGCTTAAGTCTCAGGAGAAGTGCCAAAACTCAAGAATAGCCTCAAACAAGAGCCCTTTTACACACACACACACACACACACACACGATAAATAGATAAATAGCAGGACCTAATTTATTTCTCACTTTTCTCTTTCCCCCAGACTCTGCCGGCTCCCCCCACTAAGATGGTTAAAATAAATAAATAAACACAATTGTAATCTTTATCACTCAATCCCAAGTAATTGTTTCTAGAACCTGGAACTCAGCAAAGGTTGTCTGAGGTTGGTATCCATTCGAAAGGCACTGGTTTCTGTATAATGTGTGTCCTCCCTGGAGGAGGGAATGATTGCTGTGGAGATTAGGGTAAAATATGCTCGATATAGCTTATTTTTCTTTGTAGAAGAAATTCTATCCGATGCTCGTGGCCTTGAAAATAGGCTCCAGGTTAGAAAGGAAAGTAAGTACCTGTGGAGAGGCAGAATTTAGAAGCAAGAAGGATGCTCTCTGGGTGGCCACCACCACCAGATTCCATTTCATTTCTAAAATTGTAATTTCTACGTTCCTCCATTTGTTTGCATAGGGCTCTCTCATTTTGCATTGTTTTATCTTGTTTTCATTCTGGAATCCAATGCCAGCCCACTGTGAGGAGGAGCTTCTAGACAGTGTTTATGAACAGCTGAAGGCAAGGATCAAGTTAAATAGCACATATACCCCCAGAGGGATTTGCCTCTTTGCACTTTATGATCTTCACATCGCTGAATGCCCTAACCTACACTCGATTCTCTCTATAAGAATTGCCAAAGCAAGGTTCAAAAGCTGGAAACATGATTTTTGTGAAAATATAGGGTGAGAATGTATCAAAGACATTATCTAATTCGTTAATGAGGAAAGGAGCAAAGAAGAGACAGTGCTGTGTAAATAGTCAGTGGAAAAAAGAATGCAAAGATAGATACAAAAGTGTCTGATGGGGGCACCTGGGTGGCTCCGTCGTTAAGCGTCTGCCTTCGGCTCAGGTCATGATCCCAGGGTCCTCGGATCGAGCCCCGCATCGGGCTCCCTGCTCGGCGGGAAGCCTGCTTCTCCCTCTCCCACTCCCCCAGCTTGTGTTCCCTCTCTCACTGTGTCTCTCTCTGTCAAATAAATAAAGTCTTAAAAAAAAAAGTCTCTGATGTCCTGCAAGGCAACACAAGTGTAACCTTTGAGGTGATTCCTTTTACCAAAAAAAGCGTTTGTAAGTCATCAGTCTGGGCATTAATATCTAACTGCGCAGAGTCCTGGGCCTAATCAATGGTAAATAGTAGGGCAGACAAAGATGCATTTCTGTAGAGAATTAAATCCCCTTGGCTTCGGTATGACTTGGAAAGGACACGCAGTCATCCTTTTGCTTAGTTCCAAGCATTGTACAAGTTTTGTTCACAGGGCCACACAGAAGGCATTTGGGCTGAAGTTCAGGGGAAGGAGCTTTTATGGGTCTTGGTCTCTGAAATTCCTTCATAATTCCCCCAAAACTCTATGTCATGAAAAGCTTCAGCCACCAAAGGAAAACCCCGATATTTCAAAAAAGAGATCTCAAAGGGTTGTGTTTCTAGAAGCGAGGTCCTGCCAAGTACCGGAGGCCAAGGTGGCCCCGTCTCCGCCCAGCAGCTCGCTTGCTACCAGGCCCTCAGTCTGCCTCGACCTGTCTGTCAATGTCCTATTGTACTCTGAGGTTGGCGGGGGGGGGGGGGGGGGACTGCCCACCGCTGGCCACAGCTCCTCAGTCTGCACTTGGCTAGCTCACGCTTGCAGCCAGAAAGTCTTCTAGAATGTGGCAATGAACAAAACCAAAAGCCCCTAGGCCGTCTCAGGCAGAGGAAACCACAGACAGACTCGCTGTTTTCCACAGGCTCCTGACTCGGCTTGACCCTGTGCATTTCTCCGTGTTGTAAGTCCTCTGACCTTGGCCAGAGGTTCAATGGGCAGTGCTGACCGAGCAGGCAGAAACAGAGTCACAGCTCTGGACATGGCTTGGAGGGGCAGGAGTCAGATTCAAATTCTGTGCCGACCGTGTTCACGTAGCTGCACCTGCTGGAGGCTCGGTTTGCTCATCGTACAGTGGGGATGGGGAGACTTCACTTACCTGTTCCACAGACATGTTTATGTCGAGACGGGTTGTGATGAGGAACAGAGCTATTATTATTATCAAAGCTACCCTGCTCTGGATGCCGACTGAAGCGGGTGCTTTCTATCCCCTAACAAAGCATGTAGCAAGCCACACAGCTGTTGTTTATGGCAGCCGGCATGACAAATACTGTTACTTGCACGCCAGTGCCCAGAGACCCCTTCTTTTGTGCTAATGTAGTCTCAATTTTGTTTGCGGCCGTAGCATGCCCAGCTCTGTTCCACAGACCCTCTGGTAGCTGGGAGTTCCCATGTGACCTGATTCTGGGCAGGGAGCCTTAAGCAGAAGTCTTAGGACAGGGGCGAACTCTGGACAGCTTTTGTTTCCATGGCAAAAAGAGATTGAGCTGGCTGGTGTGACCTTTGCCTCTTCGCTTCCCATTTTCCTTCTGCCTTGGATGCAGAAGGGAGGCTTGGATCCTGGAACATGAGGGAGAGGCCAAGAGAACGGCAGGCATATGGACCCAGCTGTAATAGGGTGGAGCTGTTCGATCTGAACACACAACGGCCCATCTCTGAACTTCCTGTTCTGTGAAAAAATTAATTCCTCTAAGTTGAAGTCACTCAAGCCTGGTTTTTGACTACTTGCGGCTGAATACAACACTAAGCAACGTACAGGCAGCAGTAAAAGAACTGAGTCTCCCGAGGTAAACTGTGGACTTTGGGTGATGAGCGTGTGTCAGCGTAGGTTCATGCCTGGTAACAAATGTGCCGCTCTGATGCGTGTTGTTGATAATGGCGGAGGCTGTGCTTGTGACGGGGAGGGGGCAGGTGGGGAATCTCTGTACCTTCCTCTCAATTTTGTTATGATATGAACTTAAAACTTTGAAAGGTTCAAGTCCTGGGGCACCCGGGCGGCTCAGTTGGTTGAGTGTCCAACTCTTGGTTTCGGCTCAGGTCATGATCTCAGGGTCATGGGATCGAGCCCCACGTCAGGCTCCACTCCGGGTGTGGAGCCTGCTTAAGATTCCTTCTCCTTCTCCCCCTGCATCTGCCCCTCCCCTGTCTCTAAAAAAAAAAAGAGAGAGAGAAGTACACCAAACTTCTGATTCGCAAACTTCCTTTTCAGCGTCTGGTGTGAGAAATTGATCAGGACTTTAAGACACATCTGTGCTTCCAGAGCTCAGCTAGTGGTGCTTTGCAGGAGGCACGTGAGGCCTATCTGGTGGGCCTTTTTGAAAACACCAACCTGTGTGGCCATCCAAAATATGTAACAGTCATGCTAGAAGATGTCCAGCTAGCACACCGCACGGGTGGAGAACGTGCTTAAGAATCCACTATGATAGGGGCACCCGGCTGGCTCAGTCGAGAGAGCACGTGACTCTTGATCTCAAGATGTAGGTTCGAGTCCCACATTGGGTGTAGAGATGATTTAAAAATAAAATCTTAAAAAGAAAAAAAAGAATCCACTATGATGGAAAACATTTCATTATTAAAAAAAAAAAAATTCTCTTCTTCCTGTTGTTGGTAGTTCTGAACATTAGATATTTTTTTCCCCATGGGGTCAAAAAGTACCTAGGTATATGATTGTAAGTGGGAAAGTAGGGGACAGAAATCAGGTACTGACAGTTTTTCCATTTTCATTTGTGTGTGAATTTTCATTTCTATTTATTTAAAAAATTTTTTAAATTTTTATTTTGTGTGTGTATATGAATTTTTAATATAAATGCGGGGATATAAAGCATTAATGCAAATCAAAATGCTTCAGTGAACACGTTTCAGCAGTTCAGCTTTATAATAATCACAGATAAGCCTGTTAAATTCTTCTGGACCATGCCAGCATTTGGATTTTTTACCAAGTACATTTCTTATTGACGGCAACTAAATGGTGTTTGTGGCATTTTTATGGTACAGTAGATTCCATCCATTCACTATATTTTCTAACTGGGTTGTCCTACAAACAAGCACCTGTTTTTAATGTCTGTCTTCTATGCTGTTCCTGTAAGTTTGCTATTAAAATACGTTAAGCCATTAAAAAAAAAAAAGTTAAAGTCTAAAAAGAGCTGTGTCTGCAGGAGGTTGAAGTTTGATTATTCAACCAGTGCCACCTTCTTTATGAAAGCCCTCTGAATTCTGGGGCCTGGCTTTTCTTATGGAAATGCAATGGCTTTTATAACCCTCTGGGCCCTCCCTCCCAAAAAAAATCTTTAAAGATGATCTTCAATGGCCAACTCTTCAAAATTAAGTATGTGATTATTACCCCAAACTACGGCTGGTTCTTGACATGGAGCCACTGTTTTTAATCACTTTACCCTGTTATTCCCTTAAATTATAGAAATACCTTGGAACTGAAAATATTTTGCCATGCAAACTTAATTGATTCATTAAATCAAAAAATTAATAAATACTGGCTAAGTTCTAGGCACTGGGAAGATAAAGTCTAGGGAAGAAGATAGACTTGGAAACAATTAATTTCAAAAAGACTGGAAGGAAAGCCACCAAAATATCTTTGTCTTTACCCTGGATGAGAAGGATCCGTGAGTGATTTCACTTTTTTTTTTTTTTTTGGGTGCAAAAAGGTGGTTTTATTAAAGCATGAGGACAGGACTCATGGGCAAAAAGAGCTGCCCCGATTTCACTTTTTTATGTATTTCTAAACATTTCAGTCTTTTTTTTTTTTTTAAGATTTATTTATTTATTTATTTGACACAGAGAGAGAGAGGGAGAGAGAGCACAAGCAGGGTGAGGGCAGAGGGAGAAGCAGGCTTCCTGGCTGAGCAGAGAGCCCGACACAGGGCTCGACCCCAGGACCCTGAGATCATGACCTGAGCCGAAGGCAGACGCTTAACTGAAGGCAGATGCTTAACCGACTGAACCACCCAGGCGCCCCCATTTCAGTCTTTCTATATTGAACATACATAGTGGTAGGGAACACAGGCAGCTCTTCTAACATAAAAAAAAATTATATATATATATATTTCATTGGATAATAACCTCTGCATTTTGGTTTGCAAAATATGGTTACTAGGTCTGACATGTCCCCTGGCATGGAGATAATAGGTGTGGGTCACATTTTTTTTTTTTATAAGATTTTATTTATTTATTCATGAGAGACAGAGAGAGAGAGGCAGAGGGAGAAGCAGGCTCCCAAGGAGCAGGGAGCCCGATGCGGGACTCGATCCCAGGACCCTGGGATCATGACCCGAGCTGAAGGCAGACGCCCAACCGTCTGAGCCACCCACAAACACACCACCGCAGCTCACAGACTGGCAAAGTGAAAGGGCCTTGGAAATGACCTAGGCCGACTCCCTGACTCTCAGATGAGGAAACTGAGTCCCAGACAGCTGAATGGCAGACAAGAATTTGATCCCAGGGCCCTGGGCTAAAACTGGTGGTCCTGAAACTGTCAAGTAGACTCCTCACACGTGGACACGGCATTTCAGGGTTAAAAGTCCTACTGGGAGAAGACCAGCCAGGGCCAGGGCGGCGGTGGAGGGGTGGGGATGGAGGGGGCGGGGAATGGCCTGGTCAGTGGCCAGTATTTACAAGCACATCCTGAGTGCCAAGGACTCTACTGGAATATCTTTTTAAATCAACTTTATTTTTTGAGCATTTTTGAGCAAACTGAGGGGAAGGCACAGAGATTTCCTATGTCCCCCCTTCTCCCCACCACATGCCCAGCCTCCCCCAGCAGCAACGTCCCGTCCCCACCAGAGGGGACATTTGTTACAACTGATGAACCTACACCAACACATCATCATCACCCAGAGTCCACAGTTTACATTACAGTTCACTCAGTGTGGAACATTCTATGGGTTTGGACAAATGTATAATGACCTGGATCCACCATTATAGTATCATACAGAGTAGTTTCACTGCCCTAAAAGTCCTCTGCGCTCCACCTATTCATTTCCTCCTCCCAACCCCTGGCAACCACTATCTTTCTACTGTCTGCGTATTTTTGCCTTTCCAGAATGTCATATGGTTAGGAATCTCCAAGTCTGTAGCCCTTTCAGACTGGCTTCTTTCACTGGGTAATAGGCATTAAGTTCTGTCCATGGCTTTTCATGGCTTGAAAAGTGCTGAATAATATTCCATTGTCCAGATGTATCACAATTTATCCATTCACCTACTGAAGGACATCTAGAGGCTTCCAAGTTTTGGTTGTTGTCAATGAAGCTGCTATAAACATCCATGTGCAGGTTTTTGTGTGGACAGAAGTTTTCAGTTCTTTTGGGGAAATACCAAGGTGCACAGTTCCTGGATCGTATGGTAAGAGTGTTTGGTTTTGTGAGAAACTGCTAGACAGTCTTCCAAAGTGGCTGTGCATGGACAGCCCAAGAAGAAAGAACAGTGCCCCACCCCCACCCCAAGAACCTGGAAGTAAATAGTCCTCGTTCCATCAGTGAAGGCACAGAAGGCAAACTTCTTGCCATGATCCAGCGTACACAGGTGTTTGAGATCCTGGAGAGGTGTTATCTAAAACCCACACAGCACTGGGGAGCACAGAGCTCCAGTGTCAGCTTTCACCCCAGAGCTATTCTGCTCATGGAGAAAGAGTGCCCGGAGCTGTGGCTGTGCCCAGTGGGAGAGGCCCCCAGGATATGGTTTATCTGGGCAGAGCCTGGCATTACTGGGCACCGCCTTCCTGGGCTCCCTCCTGGCCAAAACTCTGGCTTATCTCTTGATAATGCAGTGTGTTTACTCAACCTGCCCTTGTACCTGGGAGGTGCTGGGCCTCTATAAAAAGAAGGAAAGCGGGAGGAAGATGAGGAAGCTGGGTCCAACCTTTCAAAAAACAAAACTCATATAACTCCAAGAGCCAAAAAAAAAAAAAAAAGTAATTCTTATATTTTAGAAGGAGATCATTTTTTACTAGGTATTTAGGCTTTATGTTTCCTGGCATTTCTTGGACTTCCAGAAGAAAGTTGTGAAAATGCCCACCAAATGTCACTGTGAAAGGAAAGAAACACAACTCATGAGACAGGGGTCAATAAAAACTGAGGCAGATATAAATTCTGTGTTTCCACTGAAGGGACCGTTCCTATCTAAGTGGAAACTATGGCGGAAAGGGAGCCGACATCCTGCAATCTGATGAAAGACGGAGTTGACCCTGCAGGTCCTCTAGCAAGTCATGAAAAAGATAGCTAACTTCAGCTTCCTTCTAAAAAGCATTAAGATACCATTTACATACCACAGAAGTTACTTTTTTTTTTCTTCAGATTTTTATTTAAATTCTAGTTAGTTAACATAAATGTAATATTGGTTTTGGGAGTAGAATTGAGTGACTCATCCCTTACACAAAAGTTACTCTTTTAAAGTGTACAATTCAGTGGTTTTTGAATGATCAGAAAGTTGTGCAACCATCACTGCATTCTAATTCCAGAGGATTTTCAGCACCCCAAAAAGAAACCCTGTACTCATTAGCAGTCACTCCCCATTCTCCCCCTCCCCCCAGTGCCTGACAAGAACAGCTCTGTTTTCTATCTCCATGGACTTGCGTATGCTGGGTATTTCATGTAAGGGGAGTCATACTATAGATTCTTTTGTGTCTTTATATATATTCTTCACATATTCTTTTCACTTAGCATAACATTTTCAAAGTTCATCCACATTGTAACACGTATCTGTACTTCTTTCTTTTTTATGGCTGGTAATACTCTGCTGTCAGGACATACCACAGTTTGTTTATCCAGGATGAGATACGCCACAGGTGGTCAGTGACTCATCTGCCTGGATGGTCAGTGGTGTTTACGATTTAGTGTAAAAAAACCACCCTATTATATTAAGAGCTATATTTAAACAATACAGCCTGCTTTGAGCCAGGCCTCCAGGCACCTACCTGGTCACCTAATGAGTACCAGTTTAGTTATGACAGCTGAAAGAATTTCCCTGCTGGGAAAGTGCATGATGCACTGTATCTATGAAACTCCTTTTTCAAACTCAGCCAATTGCTCAGCTGTGAGGTAAACCCGGCCACTTTTCAGGTACACAATGTCACTCAAAGCATATAGAGATGTTTAGACATTCAGGTACTGGAATGTTAAAAGTTCTGGCAGAACCAAAGAAGACACACAGATGGCCAATGAGCATATGAAAAGATGCTCCGTACCATGCCACAAAGAAAATGCAAATTAAAACAGCAAAGAGATACAACTTCACACCCATTAAAATGGCCAAAATCTCAAACACCAACACCACCAAATGCTGGAGAGGCTGTCGAATGATGAGACCTCATCCTAGATTTACTTAGAAACTTTGGGGTAAGGCACGGCAATTTGTGTTTTACTTAACAAGCCCTCTGGGGGATTCTGATCTACATTCAAGCTTAAGATGACTCTTCCTCTTCTTCTTTTTTTTTTTAAACTAATCTCTACACCCAATGTGGGGCGTGAACTTACAACCCCTACATCAAGAGTCGCACACTTTACCGACTGAGCCAGCCAGGTGCCCCGAGATACATCTTATTTTATCATATGGATATAATATATTTTATATTACCATTTCTAAGAAGTCTCTGAACAGTTGTTGTCGTTGTTGTTATAAAAATTGCAGTGGTAAACATCCTTATAATCAAGCCTTTGGGAGTATCTACAAGTATTTCTCTAGAATAGATGTACGAAGTTCAGTTGCTAGGTCCAAGGATATGCACAACTCTAAGTACCCACGCTCTTTTTTGCTACAAGATCACAGGGTCAGCACCAAGTTGGACTGCAGTCTGGAGCCAATGTCTTCTGTCTGTACAACTCCACGATGCCCTTGTGCAGGTGACCTCATCAAAGATATGAACATTCCGATGGGAGAACTTGGAGCAGGCTTAAGGAAGTGGTGGGGAAGGGAAGATGAAAAGCCAAGAGCGCTCCCCATAAATAAGCAAACGGTGGAGGAAGTTATCACAAATTCAGCTCATGAGAGGATCAACTATGATGAAATGCAAGGGAAGTATAAAGCCAAATTTAAACTTGACAATGATGAAGAATTTTATATTAGCTATTACATGAAAATGCCTTACTGCATACAGATCAGGAAATTATTAAAACAAAACATACCAAGCATTGTAAGTGTTTCCAGAGACATCTGAGTCATTTTATAAAAATAGGTTATTTTTCTCTCATTACTAAGAGTTGGTATGAAATGCTAGAGATAAAAACCAGAAACCCCTCACCAGGTCTGGTGATACATGACAAGGAAATTCAAGATTCCTTGAGCAAGTCCCCGATCAAATGGGGGTCCTTGTTTGAGGCTTACAACTGCCAAGCATAAAAGGGACATAGGACAAAACAATCGATGACAAAGATCTGTGCTCAATAGTCATCAAGCATAAAGGGCTAAATGGTGGCTTGCAATTCTTAGTTACGTCTTCTGACCTGTAGAAATGGTGCCCCATGGAACAAGGCTCTAGTCTCAACTATGTTATTTCCAGATATGTGACCTCGGCCAGATCATTCTCTTATCTTCCATGTCAAGGGCACGCCAATCTCTGCCCTGGTCTGTCTCCCAGGATTATAGTGGGCATGAAATGAGGGAACAGCTCTGAAAATGTTTTATCAATGATGGCATAATGGCCGGTATTGCCAGTATAAAAAGTGGACATAATGAGCCAGTGGCAAGGCTGAGAGATGGATGGCTTTTTGTCTTGACTGCGCACCAACTAGTGTGTTAGTATGTGGCTAGTACGTACCCCACTCGGATCCCCTTTATCGGGCCGAGGCATCGTCCTCCAGTGGCGGTCCTCACAGCTGTCCCCCTCTTCAGGGAATTGCCCCTGGCCAGAGGGAGTCGCCTTCTCTGGGAGGTCATGCTCCTCCCTCCCCCACCACAGCCCCCAGTGAGAAGGATCCGAAAGGTAGGTTCTCTATGGTGCTTTTCATGCTCTGGAGCTCCCCATGGGGCCAGGCTGGAGCTAAGCTGAGATCGAATTCCTTGTTTTCCTCCTTTCCCTTCTCTACTGGGTCTCCCATGCTCCTTTTCTCCTAAGAGCGCTACCTCAATAATTCCCATGCGCCTAAATCCAAGTCACAAGTTCTGCTTCTAGAAAATTCACTGAAGATATTATGCTTTCTCATCTTCCTTCCACGTGTTGCTATACAAATCTTCCTCAACTTTCAGTGGGGTTACATCCTGATAAACCCATCGTAAGCTGAAAATATCAGAAGTCAAAAATGCATTGACTACAGCTAACCTACTGAACATCACAGCTTAGCCTAGCCTACCTTCAACGTCCTCAGAACACTTGCATCAGCTTACAGTTGGGCAAAATCATCTCACACAAAGCCCATTTGCTGATCAAGTGTTGACTATCTCCTGTAATTCATTAAATACTGTCCTGAAGGTGAAAAACAGCCTGGTTGTCTGGGGACACAATGGCTGTCAGTGTATCATTTGTTCACTCTCGTGATCGTGTGGCTGTCTGGGAGCTGCAGCTCGCTGCCCTGCCCAGCATCGCGAGAGAGGATCGGACCACACATCGCCAGCCCGGGAAAAGATCCAGCCTCAAAATCCCAAGTATTGGGGTCCCGGGTGGTTCAGTTGGTGAAGCGTCTGCCTTCAGCTCAGGTCATGATCCCAGGGTCCTGGGATGGAGCCCCGTGTTGGGCTCCCTGCTCAGTGGCGAGTCTGCTTCTCCCTCTCCCTCTGTGATCTCTCTGGCTTTCACTCTCTCTCAAAGAAATAAATAAAATCTTAAAAAAAAAAAAAAATTCTTAGTACCATTTCTACTGAATGCATATCACTTTTGCACTATTGTAAAGTTGAAAATCTTCCGTCGAATCGTAAGTCCGGGACCCTCTGTAGTTTTGTGCCAGAGCGATTTCTCAACACAAAGAGTTGAAATTTGGCTGCTCTGTGATTCCTGTACCAAGACTAGTTAAATATTCATTTTTACACAAAATGTTGCTCTTTACGATGACCTTGGTGCTTCTCACATTACCGGCGTTCTGTTACCTTGTACTTTTCATGCAAAGTGGCCCTAAGAAATGACTTGAAAATGAACTCTCTTGCTCTCTCTGGATGAAACACAATTCTTCCTGAGCAACTCAGAGCTTAGAAGTTAGTTTTGCTGATCCAACTAAGTCAGAGCCTTGTTGATTCTTTTTCCAACGGTGTAAATGAACAAATATCCTGGTTTTAGTTTTGTTTATAAAATGTTTTTTTCCTCGCTACCAGGCTAACTTTCTGCAGATTGGATGAAATCCCTGAGGGCCATGTCCCTGAGCATAATCGCATTGCTCCTGGGACCTGCTGGGCTACAGACATGACTCCTGTTTCAGTCGGGACTGCTTCCCCTGGTAACCTTCACAAGGGACCTGGCGATGGGGGAAGGCAGGAAAATGATCTAGGCTGTGGCATCTCGTCGATTTCCCACAAATACCTTGCAGAGGCCTATGATAAATACAACAATCCTATCGACATGTTAGCACATCGCATCATTTTTCTGAGGACTTGTGAATGCCTGACAGCGACTGTTCCTTGGTGCAATTCAAAGATGGGCAACACGAGGCTGTGAGGCTAGAAGCCTCCCTCGCTGGCTGTCGGGCAAATGGATTCCCCAAACCTCTGAGGTCCTTGTGAGTTTCACTCACTTGCACAAACATCACTCTCTCTGCTGACATTCACAAACATTGCTGCAATCCTCTGTCCTTAGGCCAAGAAAGCACAGAATAGGAAAAAAAAATGGGAAAAAAGTAATTCAGAGTTTTACATTTCTCCTGAACCCTAGAGACATTTCTTCCTTTGTCTCTTTCTTCCTCCCAACTCCAGTTCGGCAAATACTTACTTAGCTTATTGCGGTGCTCAGCAGGTTAACATGGAGTAGACCAAAGGGAAAGAAAACCCTGTCTCTGCTTTTATGTTGTTAACAGTCAAGTTGGAGAGATAAGACATGGCTAAATTAGATATTGTTATGCACATTTCTCAGATAAAGAAACGGAGGCTGGTAGAGCTTAACTGATATGTCTGGGGTCACCCAGTGGCTACCGAAGGTCAGGCTGAGCTCAAACTCAAGTCTGATTCCTGGTCAGCCCTCCTTCACCTCTATTCGTGAGTAAGGCCTAGGAAGGCTGGGTTCGATGGCCATAGAATAAAATGGATTGAGAAGAGAGAGAATCAGAGTCACAAGAAAAGTCCAGCAGTGACAGGGGATCTAGAATATGATTGCCTTGGAACTATCAAAGAAGATGTGTATTCAAGGCAGCTTTTTCGGATCAGTGAATAAACCAATTCTGCTGTCCAGGGATTCTGTTGTGTCCTTCTTTGAGTCAGAAAGAAAAGAAAATTGTGAATACACTGTGTGTTCACCATTGTCCTGAGTGCTGCGAGGAGCTAAAGTATACAACAGCATGACCTCAAAGAATTTGCACTCTTCTTGAAAAGAAGTTTTCTAAAACAATGGGTAGTTACCAGGGAGAATTCCCCAAATGCCCAGACCACTGGAAGCATGATCGCACCACTCACATCTGTACAGAAGAAAGTTAAAGGGCTTTAGTCCTATTGCAAGGTTCCGGGGGGGTGGGGAGGGCGCAGCAAGCAGGGGGGTTGTGGGTTGGCCCGAGTAATCTCTTTTTTAAAAACTTTTTTATTGTTATGTTAATCCCCATACATTACATCATTAGTTTTTTTTTTTTTTAAAGATTTTATTTATTTGAGAGAGAGAGAATGAGAGACAGAGAGCATGAGAGGGAGGAGGGTCAGAGGGAGAAGCAGACTCCCTGCCGAGCAGGGAGCCCGATGCGGGACTCGATCCCGGGACTCCAGGATCATGACCTGAGCCGAAGGCAGTCGCTTAACCAACTGAGCCACCCAGGCGCCCTACATCATTAGTTTTAGATGTAGTGTTCCATGATTCATTGTCTGTGCATAACACCCAGTGCTCCATGCAGAACGTGCCCGCTTTAATACCCATCACCGGGCTAACCCATCCTCCCACCCCCCTCCCCTCTAGAACCCTCAGTTTGTGTTTCAGAGTCCATCGTCTCTCATGGTTCGTCTCCAAGTAAACTCTTGGGAGGATTTTTAATTGCATGTTGTAGAAGCTTGTTATGTGTGCCTGCCAGCAAATCCATCCTGTTTTTTTTCTTGAAGCAGTAGGACCTTCTTTTTGTTTTTTAAAGATTTTATTTTATTTTATTTTTACAGAGAGAGACCCAGCGAGAGAGGGAGCACAAGCAGGGGGAGCGGGAGAGGGAGAAGCAGGCTTCCCGCCGAGCAGGGAGCCCTACGCGGGGCTCGATCCCAGGACCCTGGGATCATGACCTGAGCTGAAGGCAGACGCTCAACGACTGAGCCACCCAGGCGCCCCAAAGCAGTAGGACCTTCTTGCCTCGTGTTTTTATTCTAGCAGATGATTTAAGGTCAAACAGCCAACTCAAGGTCAAGTATCTGAATAAATAACAGGAGTTGCTCTAACTAAGATCATCTATGGAGGTCTGTATTTGTACTATAAGATATCTGGGCTGGAAAGTACTAATTGGAAGGAACAGAATGGCTCCGTCTCCCCATTCCACCAACTAAATATTCAGTGAGCGATCATTCTATCGGGTACTCCGTGAAATGGCATCTCAGAACATTTTATGGTACAACGCCAGTAAACTGGATTTCACTCCTTTGGAATTTATGCTACAGTATTTTTATTTGAACAGCTCTTTATTATTTAGACTTAATTCTGGGAAAAATAAAAATGCAGGACTAAATATTGGTAGGGCAGTACTGATACTGTCTGGAATGTTCTGTGAAGTGTCCTCAGGTCTTTCCCAAGTGTGTCTGTGCAAAAGCCACTTTTCTTTCCCTATCGTATCTTTTCCCCTCAGTTCCTCAGGTGCTACATAAATGCAGTGAGTGGGCAATACATTTTATCAAAGATGAGCTGGGTCATGGTTCCCATCGGAGGCTGCTGATTCCTGCTCATTCTGGTTCAAGCGTGTATTCAAGGCTGTCCTCTCCCTTCTTCCAAATCCCACTCACTGTAAGAGCCCAGGCCCACTGTTCAGAAGCATCACGGGACCTAGAGCTGGACAAAAATGTCTGGAGCCTAGAGGATCCCTGGTTCACTACATATAGTGTGAGGCCCTGGTATTTTTTTTTTTTTTTTAATATTTCCTGGGTGATTTGATGACCAGCCAGGGTCGGTAACAACTAGTTTGGCTTTATCAAAGTGTACTGAGGCCTCAGCCTCACCAGGAACTTGCAAGAGATGCAAAGTTTCCATCTCCACCCCATACCCACTGGATCAGAAACTCTGGGGGTGGGGACCAGCATTCTGAATATTAATAAGCCCCAGAAGATTCAAGTCTGAGAGCCACTGGTTGATCTCTAAGGGGCCTTTTCTCTAGCCCTAAAGGAGTCTTCAGGTTTTAAATATTCCACAGACATCTGTGATGTCAGTGTAGTCTGGGAGGCACTTAGCAAAGAAAACCAAGACCCAGGAAGTTACATGGCTTGACCAGGTTTGTACTCACGTAGTGACCCAACCACGGACTAGAAGCTCTGACTCCTGATCCTCAGAACTCGTGCTTATTCTGCGCCGCCAGGAGAGCTTTTCCATCTGTAAAATCTGTAAACATTTACCAGACTCTTAATCGCCCCTTTGAGCACCGACCAAATTCTGCCTTGCCCTACTAAGTAACTTTTCAGTGAGGCAGGGTGTGGCCTCCAGGTGCAAGGCATGCTGTGGACGTTTGTCCCGCACCACCTGGCAACCTTTCGGGCAAAGCAGCTGCTCCAGCTACCCCTACTTCCGCCACCCCTGGTCCGTCCGCACTAAGCATGGGGTGCCTTAGCACATGGCTTTCCTCTTCTAGATGAGACACAGAAAACTCACTTCGTGTTAATAGAATGAATTGAACATACTCACCTGCCAGTCTGCTTTTTTTTTTTTAAGATTTTATTTATTTGAGAGAGAGAGAGAGTGAGAGTGATAGAGCACAAGCTGGGATGGGGGCAGAGGGAGAAGCAGACTCCCCACTGAGCAGGGAGCCCGATGGGAGGCTTGATCCCAGGACCTCTGCAGACTAAGCCACCCAGGCGCCCCTGCCTGCTTTTCTATGGTAACATTTTCTTTAATATTTTATTGTTGAGTGCCTTATTTGTATTTAAAGGTTTTTAAGGTGTCATGAGACCATCTGTTTCGACTTGAAGTTTCTTGAGGTAAAATTCCCCTGAAACAATCACCATGGCTAGGTAAGTACTATATTCTGATTGGCTGTCCTGGGTCCTGTGTCCATCCCTGAACCGGTCACCATGGCCAAGGAGGTAGTGTATTTTGACTGGCTGTCCTGGGTCATGTGTCCATCCCTGAACCAATCACCATAGCCAGGTAGGTAGTGTATTCTGATTGGCTGTACTGGGTACCAGTCACCATGGGCAGGTAGGTAGTGTATTCTGATTGGCTGTACTGGGTACCAGTCACCATGGGCAGGTAGGTAGTGTATTCTGATTGGCTGTACTGGGTACCAGTCACCATGGGCAGGTAGGTAGTGTATTCTGATTGGCTGTACTGGGTACCAGTCACCATGGCCAGGTAGGTAGCATATTCTGATCGGCTGTCCCGGGTCATGTGTCCATCCCAGAACCAATCACCATGGCCAGGTGGGCTCTGTTTTCTGATTGACTGTTCTGGGCACCAATCACCATGGCCAGGTAGGTAGCATATTCTGTTTGGCTATCCTAAGTCATGTGTCCATGCCTGAACCAAAAACCATGGCCAGGGAGGTAGCATATTCTGATTCGCTATCCTGGGGCATCTGTCCATCCCTGAACCAATCACCATGGCCAGGTGGGTTCTGTTTTCTGATTGACTGTCCTGGGCACCAATCACCATGGCCAGGTAGGTAGTGTATTCTGCCTGGCTGTCCTGGGTCATGTGTCCATCCCTGAACCAATCACCATAGCCAGGTAGGTAGTGTATTCTGATTGGCTGTACTGGGAACCAGTCACCATGGCCAGGTAGGTAGTATATTCTGATTGGCTATCCTGGGTCATGTGTCCATCCCTGAACCAATCACCATGGCCAGGTAGGTTCTGTTTTCCGATTGCCTGTCCTGGGTACAAACTACCACGGCTAGGTAGGTAGTGTATTTTGATTGGCTGTCCTGGGTCATGTGTCCATCCCTAAAGCAATCACCATAGCCAGGTAGGTAGTGTATTCTGATTGGCTGTACTGTGAACCAGTCACCATGGCTATGTAGGTAGTATATTCTGATTGGCTATCCTGGGTCATGTGTTCATCCCTGAACCAATCACCATGGCCAGGTAGGTTCTGTTTTCCGATTGCCTGTCCTGGGTACAAACCACCATGGCTAGGTAGGTAGTGTATTCTGATTGGCTGTCCTGGGTCATGTGTCCATCCCTGAACCAATCACCATAGCCAGGTAGGTAGTGTATTCTGATTGGCTGTACTTTGAACCAGTCACCATGGCTACGTAGGTAGTATATTCAGATTGGCTATCCCGGGTCATGTGTACATCCCTGAACCAATCACCATGCCCAGGAGTGTTCCGTTTTCTGATTGAATGTCCTGGGCACCAATCACCATGGACAGGTTGGTAGCATATTCTGATTGGCTGTCCTGGGTCATGTGTCCATCCCTGAACCAATCACCATAACCATGTAGGTAGTGTATTCTGATTGGCTGTACTGGGTGCCAATCACCATGGCCAGGTAGGGAGTATATTCTAATTGGCCGTCCTGGGTCATGTGTTCATCCCTGAACCAATCACCATGGCCAGGTGTGTTCTGTTTTCTGATTGACTGCCCTGGGCAGAAATCACCATGGCCAGGTAGGTACTGTATTCTGATTGGCTGTAATGGGTACCAATCACCATGGCCAGGTATGTAGTGTATTCTGATTGCTGTCCTGGGTCCTGTGTCCGTCCCTAAACCAATGACCACGGCTAGGTGGGTTCTATTTTCTGATTGACCTAGGCACCAACACCACGGCCAGGTAGATAGCATATTCTGATTGGCTATCCTGGGTCATGTGCCCATCCCTGAACCAATCACCATGGCCAGGTGGGCTCCGTTTTCTGATTGACTGTTCTGCGCATCAATCACCATGGCCATGTAGGTACCGTATTCTGATTGGCTGTCCTGGGTCATGTGTCCATGCCTGAACCAATCACCTTGGCCAGTAGGTAGCATATTCTGATTGGGTATCCTGGGTCATGTGCCCATCACCAAGGCCAGTTATGAAGTGTATTCTTATTGGCTGTCCTGGGTCATGTGCCCATCCCTGAACCAATCACCATGGCCAGGTGGGCTCTGTTTTCTGATTGACTGATCTCTGCATCAATCACCATGGCCAGGTAGGTACCGTATTCTGATTGTCTCTCATGGGTCATGTGTCCATGCCTTTACCAATCACTATGGCCAGTAGGTAGCGTATTCTGATTGGCTGTCCTGGGTCATGTGTCCATCCCTGAACCAACCACCATAGCCAGGAAGGTAGTCTATTCTGATTGGCTGTACTGGGTACCAGTCACCATGGACAGGTAGGTAGTGATACTGATTGGGTATCCTGGGTCATGTGTCCATCCCTGAACCAATCACCATGGCCAGGTACATTCTGTTCCGAGTGACTGTACCGGGTACCAACCACCATGGCTAGGTAGGTAGCATATTCGGATTGGCTGTCCCAGGTCATGTGTCCCTCCCTGAACCAATCACCATGGCCAGGTGGGTTCTGTTTTCTGATTGACTGTCCAGGGCACCAATCACCATGGCCGGGAGGTAGCGTATTCTGATTGGCCGTCCTGGGTCATGTGTCCATTCCTGAACCAATCAGAATGGCCAGGTACGTACTGTATTCTGATTGGCTGTACTGGGTTCGAATCACCATGGCCAGGTATGTAGTGTATTCTGATTGGCTGTCCTGGGTCATGTGTCCATGCCTGAACCAATCATCTTGGCCAGTTAGGTAGTGTATTCTGATTGGCTATCCTGGGTCATGTGCCCATCCCTGAACCAATCACCATGGCCAGGGAGGTAGTGTATTCTGCCTGCCTGTCCTGGGTCATGTGCCCGTCCCTGAACCAATCACCATGGCCAGGTAGGTCGTGTATTCTGATTGGCTATCCTTGGTCATGTGCCCATCCCTGAACCAATCACCATACCCAGGTGGTAGTTTATTCTGATTGGCTATATTGGGTACCAGTCACCATGGCCAGGTAGGTAGTGTATTTCATTGGGTATCCTGGGTCTTGTGTCCATCCCTGAGCCAATCACCGTGGCCAGGTAGGTTCTGTTTTCCGATTGACTGTCCTGGGTACCAACCACCATGGCTAGGTAGGAAGCATATTCGGATTGGCTGTCCTAGGTCATGTGTCCATCCCTGAACCAATCATCATGGCCAGATGGGTTCTGTTATCTGATTGACTCTCCTGAGCACCAATCACCATGGCCAGGTCGGTAGCATATTCTGATTGGCTGTCCTGGGTCATGTGCCCATCTATGAACCAATCACCATGGCCGGGTAGGTAGCGTATTCTAATTGGCTATCCTGGGTCATGTGTCCATCCCTGAACCAATCACCATACCCAGGTGGTAGTTTATTCTGATTGGCTGTACTGGGTACCAGTCACCATGGCCAGGTAGGTAGTGTATTTGATTGGCTATCCTGGGTCATGTGTCCATCCCTGAACCTATCACCATGGCCAGGTACGTTCTGTTTTCCGATTGACTGTCTTGGGTACCAACCACCATGGCTAGGTAGGTAGCATATTCGGATTGGCTGTCCTGGGTCATGTCTCCATCCCTGAACCAAGCACCATGGCCCGGTGTGTCTGTTCTGATTGACTCTCCTGAGCACCAATCACCATGGCCAGGTCGGTAGCGTATTCTGATTGGCCGTCCTGGATCATGTGCCCATCCCTGAACCAATCACCATGGTCAGGTATGTAGTGTATTCTGACTGGCTGTTCTGGGTCATATGTCCATTCCTGAACCAATCACCATTGACTCTCCTGAGCACCAATCACCATGGCCAGGTCGGTAGCGTATTCTGATTGGCCGTCCTGGATCATGTGCCCATCCCTGAACCAATCACCATGGTCAGGTATGTAGTGTATTCTGACTGGCTGTTCTGGGTCATATGTCCATTCCTGAACCAATCACCATTGCCAGGGAGGTACTGTATTCTGATTGGCTGTACGGGTTACCAGTCACCATGACCAGTTATCTAGTGTATTCTGATTGGCTCCCCTGGGTCATGTGTCGATCCCTGAACCAATCAGCATGGCTAGGTAGGTTCTGGTTTCCGATTGACTGTTCTGGGTACCAACCACCATGGCTAGGTAGGTAGCATATTTGGATTGGCTGTCCTGGGTCATGTCTCCATCCCTGAACCAATCACCATGGCCAGGTATGTAGTGTATTCTGACTGGCTGTCCTGGGTCATGTGTCCATCCCTGAACCAATCAGCATGGCCAGGTGGGTTCTGTTTTCTGATTGACTGTCTTGGGCACCAATCACCTTGGCTAGGTACGTAGCATATTCAGATTTGCTGTCCTGGGTCATGTGTCCCTCCCTGAACCAATCAGCATGGCCAGGTATGTTCTGTTTTCTTTTTTTTTTAAAGATTTTATTTATTTATTTGAGAGAGAGAATGAGAGACAGAGAGCATGAGAGGGAGGAGGGTCAGAGGGAGAAGCAGACTCCCTGCCGAGCAGGGAGCCCGATGCGGGACTCGATCCTGGCACTCTAGGATCATGACCTGAGCCAAAGGCAGTCGTTTAACCAACTGAGCCACCCAGGCGCCCCATGTTCTGTTTTCTGATTGACTGTCCTGGGCACCAATGACCATGGCCAGGTAGGTAGCGTATTCTGATTGGCCGTCCTGGGTCATGTGTCCATCCCTGAACCAATCACCATGGCCCGGTAGGTAGTGTATTCTGACTGGCTGTCCTGGGTCATGTGTCCATCCCTGAATCAATCACCATGGCCAGGTGGGTTCTGTTTTCTTATTGACTGTCCTGGGCACCATCACAATGGCTAGGTAGGTAGCATATTCTGATTGGTTATCCTGGGTCATGTGTCCATCCCTGAACCAATCACTATGGCCAGGTGGGCTCTGTTTCTGATTGACTCTGCTGGGCACCAATCACCATGGCCAGGTAGGTAGCCTATTCTGATTGGCCATCCTGGTTCATGTGTCCATGCCTGAACCAGTCATTATGGCCAGGTAGGTAGCATTTTCTGATTGGCTATACTGGGTCCTGTGCCCATCCCTGTACCAATCACCATGGCCAGGAGGTAGTGTATTCTGCTTGGCTGTCCTGAGTCCTGTGTCCATCCCTGAACCAATCACCATAGTGAGGTAGGTAGTGTATTCTGATTGGCTGTATTGGGTAGCAGTCACCATGGCCAGGTAGGTAGTATATTCTGATTATCTATCCTGGATCATGTGCCCATCCCTGAACCAATCCCCATGGCCAGGTGTGTTCTGTTTTCTGATTGTCCTGGGTACCAATCACCATGGCCAGGTAGGTAGCATATTCTGATTGGCTCTCCCCGGTCATGTGTCCATCTCTGAACCAATCGTCATGGCCAGGTAAGTTCTGTTTTCCGATTTAGTGTCCTGCATACCAGCCACCATGGCTAGGTGCGTAGCATATTCGGATTGGCTGTCCCGGGTCGTGTGTCCATCCTTGAAGTAATCACCATGGCCAGGTGGGTTCTGTTTTCTGATTGACTGTCCTGGGCACCAATCACCATGGCCAGGTCTGTAGCATATTCTGAGTGGCTGTCCTGGGTCATGTGTCCATGCCTGAGTCAATCACCATGGCCAGGTAGGTACTGTATTCTGATTGGCTGTACTGGGTTCCAATCACCATGGCCACGTATATAGTGTATTCTGATTCGCTGTTCTGGGTCATGTGTCCATCCGTGAACCTATCACCATGGCCAGGTAGGTAGTGTATTCTGATTGACTGTACTGGGCACAAATCACCATGGCCAGGTAGGTAGTGTATTCTGATTGGCTGCTCTGGGTCATGTGTGCATCCCTGAACCAATAACCATGGCTAGGTAGGTAGTGTATTCTTTTTTTTTTTTTTTTAAGATTTTATTTATTTACTTGAGAGAGAGAGAATGAGAGACAGAGAACATGAGAGGGAAGAGGGTCAGAGGGAGAAGCAGACTCCCTGCCGAGCAGGGAGCCCGATGCGGGACTCGATCCAGGGACTCCAGGTTCATGACCTGAGCCAAAGGCAGTCGCTTAACCAACTGGGCCACCCAGGCGCCCTAGGTAGTGTATTCTGATTGGCTGTCCTGCATCATGGGCCCATTCCTGTTTGTTTGTTTTGGGTTGGGGGGGATATGATTAATAGAATGACACCTTACCTGAGGAGGAAGGTGTAGTTCCTAAAGGAAAAGATGCTAGGAAAAGTAACATTTCAACTACATGTGTACAAGCATTTCCCTGAAAGAAGAAATCTCATTCTGCAAAATAACACACTAAAATTAACAAGGCTTATAGAAAAAAATAAGAATTGAAGTAGATCACTCACAACTTTTGCACCTTTATTAGCAGAGCATTGATAAAAAAATGAGCATCTCAGGCAATTACTTGAACAGCTCAGATACACATCTTGGTATGGTTAGAGGCTGCCTCTAGGGATATTAAAAATGCAAGGAACCAGGAGAGAGAAAATTCTGGCTTGGTAGAGCTGAGGTGTTGCAAATGGAAGCAGAGTTCTAAGACAGTAGGCTACTATTCAGCTGGCCACAGGAGGAAGTTCCATCTGTCTGAAGCAAGAACCATGCAAGGCTGGGGTGTACCTTCTTGGGAAGGAAGTCCTAGGTGCAGACCCTCACCTTTAATTTTTTAAAATAAAGCTTAAGAGGCTCCTGACTAGGGTGCCTGGGTGGCTCAGTTGGCTAAGTGTCTGTCTTTGGCTTAGGTCATGATCTCAGGGTCCTGGGATCGAGCCCTGCATCAGGCTCTGCGCTCAGTGGGGAGTCTGCTTCTCCCTCTCCCTCTGTGCGTGCACAGGCTGCATAAAATTAACCACTTTAAAGTATGCTGTTTAGTGGCACTTCGTGACTTTCAGGGGCTCTATCTCAGAACTATCTCTGGACTATCTCAGACTATAGTCTATCTCAGGACTATCAAGCTGAAGGTGGGCTGAATTTGGAGGAATAAGGAGAAAGTTAGACCTTGCAAATATCCCCCCCCCCACCCCACCCCATAGCACACGTTGCGGGTTAAGATGCGACAGTGGGAGTCTCCAGTCTCAGATGTGAATTGACCTTGTGGTGGTTGACGTGAATGTGGATTTCAAGGGAGACTCTTTGCTGGGGACAGTGATGCAGGGAGATTGGAGAAGCCATTCAGACAGATGGTGGCTAACCGCTCTCTTCTCTCTGCCCTTCCCTCCTCCCCTCGGAATGGACCTGTAAGAGGATGTTGTGCAGTGTTGTGCCACTTTCACCACTGTCTAGATCCAGAACTTTTTCATCACCCCAAAAGAAAATCCCATGCCTATTAAGCAGGTATCTCCCAATCTTCCTTTACTTCCAGCCTCTGGCAACCATCCATCTACTTTCTGTCTCTATGGATTTGTCTACATTTTATATAAATTGAATCATCCAATATGTAACCTGTTGTGACTGGCTTCTTCCATTTAGCTAGCTTAACATTTTGAGATCCATCCATGTTGTAGCATGTGTGAGGACTTCATTGCCTCTTAGGGCTGAATCACATTCCATTGTGTGGCTAGATCATGTTTTGTTTATTCATTCATCCTTTGATGGCCATTTGGGCTGCTTCCACCTTTTGGCTGTTGTGAACAGTGCTGTGTGAACATTCGTGGACAAGTGTTTGTTAATCTATTTTCAATTCTTCAGGGAGCCCGTTCACCTTTGAACGTAGAGCAGCTCTGTATTTTGGTGGGTGACAGAGGACAGTAGGCTCCTATTTCACCAGAGAGGTGAGCCCCGAGTGGGCGCCTCAGCACCATGCTTGCCTTCACAGGCATGGCCACATTTTTTGGTCCTCTTTTGCGGGGGGGGGTCTCATGTCATTATTCTTTTGTAAAAGTCCACAGGGCTACAATGGAGATGTTGCATGGCCCAGCTCATCTTCTGTAACCGAAGGCTGGGGACCCTGCCCAGCTCTCACCTTGGAGAAGAAACTCATTCTTGGGGAAGGACCTTCAGTTACAACTAGCACAATGTCGAGGGGAAGGGTTTTGGAGTTTCTTCACTTCATCATAACTTCCTGTTTCTTCAGAAGGATAAAAAGATTATTGTTAATAGAAAAAAGCATCAGATATTAGACAGCAGCTAAGAAAACATGTTCTGAGGATGATATCTTTAATGACTGAGGAAAACCGTTTCAATCTAATATTGCCATTAGCTGAAGAATCCAGCCTGAGGAGCACAGCCCCAGCTGTGGTAACTCACCATCTCCCGAGTGTGGCGGTGGGTAAAGACAACATGGCATATCTCCAGTAGCTACTGAAAGGAAACAAACACACACAGACATGGAAGCTGGGAACTACTAATACCTCTTCAGAGACTTGGAGTCATTTCCAGAAGCCCGTGCTTCTCTTTGTAGTCTGGTTGCCATGGCTCTTTGTTGTTGCAAAATACTGTCGGTTCTACTCCAATAAGTGGTTAATGAAAGAGTTGATAACCACAGAGGCGTTTGCAGATCCCTGTCTTTCAGGCTCTCCTTCCAGCGTGAAGCTCTCTGACTAAGCCTTTACTCCTACCTTCTTATGGCTTCTGGAGCTGCCGGTGATTAAGGCGGCACAGGAAGAAATCAAAGAAAACGCCACTTAGAACACAGCAGCCTGAGGCTGCTGAGGCTCTCGGGGCCTCTATGTGACAGGAATGCCAAGCTGAAGGTGGGCTGAATTTGGAGGAGTAAGGAAGTTAGACCTTGCAAATATTCGCGCCCCCCCTCCCCCACCATAGCACACATTGCAGGTTAAGATGCGACAGTGGGAGTCTCCAGTCTCAGATGTGAATTGACCTTGTGGTGGTTGACGTGAATGTGGATTTCAAGGGAGACTCTTTGCTGGGGATAGTGATGCAGGGAGATTGGAGACGCCATTCAGACAGATGGTGGCTAACCGCCCTCTTCTCTCTGCCCTTCCCTCCTCCTCTTGGAATGGACCTGTAAGAGGAGTTCCTCTTCCAGTCCCCAGGAGCCCAAGGAGCCTCCCCCACATCTCTAAATCAGCCTTATTGAAGTATATAACTTCCAATACAATCAGCGACACCCATTTAAAGTGTATAATTTGTTCAGTTTTGACACCCTGAAACCACTGCCACAATCAAGATGCAGAATATTTCTCCTCCAAAAGCGTCCTTGTACCTCTTTGTTGTTCATTCTAACCTTAGGCAACAAGGAATGTACTTTCCATCACTCCAAATTTGTTTGCATTTTCTAGAATTTCATGTGAGTGGAGTCATGCAGTGCATGCTCTTTGTTGCTTGGCGTACTTCACTCAGCGTCGTGATCTTGTCGTGCCTTCAGATTGTTGCGCGTAGCTGTTGGTCTTGCCTTTTCGTTACTGAGTTGCATCGTGGTGTATGGCTGCAGGTCTTTTTGTTTATCCATGTTCCTGGTGGTTGGGTCGTTCCTAGTTTGTGACTATCGTTTCTTCTCTATCTTTAATTGCTTCCTCTCTCCTGCCTCTACCCACTAAACGTAGAGATAATGCGCAATCTCTTCCATCTTTAAAAAAACACTCTCTTGGCCCAGCAACCTTATGTGCCCAGGTGGGAACAGTGATGAATTGGGCTTTTCTGGAGTATTCTTAGGATTTGTAGCATAATCCAAACGAACAAGGCAGGCAAATTTTAAGTGGCCTGTCACAGTCATGGCATAAGCCAACCTTTGAAGACATAGTTTATCCAATCTGTATGTTTCTTGGGGCCGGCTCATAGTCTCTACAAGTGGCTGCTTTAGACTGGGATCCCCCTGGGCCATTTTTCTTCCACTTTCGGGACCAAATAACCATCCTGTGCCTCAGTTTCCCCCTTGGAAATCAAGAAGAACCTTCATTTATAATTATTTAAAATTAGTGAACCAAGTAAGAGTTGAAGAATACTGGCTTGGGTAGGGAAAGACACAGTGATTAATCATAGACAAGTATCCATGTCGTGCTTGAGTGTTGTAAATACTCTTGCATCAGGGTCAAGAATAACTACTTGTTTTGAATCAGAAAGTATAGGACAAGTTGTTCTACTAAAATTATAAGTGCTATGGATGTACTATCAGTGATATACAGAATCGTTCGAGATAAAATTGGTAAGCTTCCAGGGCCTGGTCC
Source organism: Mirounga angustirostris (assembly GCF_029215605.1). Taxonomy (NCBI): domain Eukaryota; kingdom Metazoa; phylum Chordata; class Mammalia; order Carnivora; family Phocidae; genus Mirounga; species Mirounga angustirostris. Next base: position 9,751,448 of record NW_026991719.1, read on the forward strand.
TGTGCCTAGTGCCCAGTAGGCACAGAAAAAGCGTCAGGTGGCTGGCCCCACCCCTGATGAGGCAGACAACTGGGCTAGATGCTGTGTCACCCTTACCCGTGGAGGTCCTTGTTGCGTATCGGGTCGCCAACCAGACCTGGGGCCTGCACCAGAGCTTTCACCAAGAGGCTAGACAGAAGGTGGAAAGATGAGGACAAGGTGTTTCCCCAGCCCTGGATGGAAATGGCTGTAGTGATTGTGAGAAGCCAGAAGAATTCCCTGATAGTGTTTAAAACCATGGCCTTTGTAGGAAGAGGTGACTGCACTCAAAGCTGTGGGCTCAGTAAGTCATTAGGCCACTCAGTGTTACCATGTTTAAAATGGGTTTACCAATGCTAAACTCCAGGGTGGTTTAAGGACAACGTGAAGTGATGGACATAGAGTGCGCACTGTCCGTGCCCAGACTGTCACAGGTGTTTTAAAGGCAGTGCTGATGATGATAATGATGCTAATATTTCAAGGAGGCTCTTCTTTCTTGTGTTTCTGTGGTGGAATAGTGGCCCCCAAAGATGTCCATGTCTTAATCTCTGAAACCTGTGAATATATTACCTTAGAGGACAAAAGGGATTTTGTAGATTGTTGAAGATCTTGAGATGTGGAGATTATTCTGGATAAACCTGCTGGGCCCAGTGTAGTCACAAAGGTCCTTATACAAGGAAGATAGGGAGAGATTGGAAGATGTAATGCTTTGAAGAAGGAAGAAGGGGCCACAAACCAAGGAATGCCAGTGGCTTCTAGAAACCAGAGAAGGCAAAGAAATGGATTCTCCCCTAGAGCCTCCAGAAGGAACAGCCTTGCTGACGCCTTGCTCTTGGCCCAGTGGGATCCATGCCAGACTTCTAATCTATAGAACTATAAGATAACAAATTTGTGCTCTTTTAAGCCACTAAGTCTGTGGTAATTTGTTACAGCAGCATAGGAAACCAATACAGTCTCTAGGGCGAAGCCAGTGTGATCAGCTAGGATTCCAGTTCTTGAATACTTGGTCACCACCATTTCAGGTTCCCGGGGGGGTACACAGAGAGGATGTTCCGACCAAGTGGATAATGTTTTTTTGCTAGCTACACCCACAGCCCTACACCTGTAGGTGGGAACTCCAGCTTTGGCCAGCTTGCCCAGGCCCTGGGTGGCCCTTCAAAGAGTTGAGTAATCTTGAAAATGAGGCTGTAAAGCAATCTGTGGAGAGTTGGCCTTTCAAGGGCCCCGCTTTACTGCAGCGTTGACTTTACATTTTTACTTGCTGAGAAGATCATTCAAATTGAGATACTTGAGAGGCAAATGATTTCTGACCTTCTCTGAAACGATACTTCCCTGATATCAGAACTTATAATAATTTAATATATCGCTGAATCTTCACTCTGAAAGCATGCAAGGGTAGAAAATTCTTCTGGGACCCTAGGATACTGTTAAGGTAACTTGATTCTTATGTTGGGAGCATTTACTTGGATCTAATTTGCAGAATGGATCGTGGATGCTCTCCAGAGAATGCTAAACACAAATAGGATTCTATTCGTTTCTGTATACTTAATTTCTTGCTGACCTAGGCAATATATTTTGAATATAAACCTATGATACACACTTTAATAGTTTATTAATTGATTTCTTTCAAGAAACCACGTGCCAAATATAAATCTTTAGGAAAAAAACAGATTGGTAGCAAATGGAATTTAGAGTACCATATGTTTAGTACGTAGAAAGCTGACAGCCACGCTAGCATGGTCATTTATTACTTATTGAATTTGCTTAAATGGTCTTTGGATCCAATGCTACACACACAGTGAGCTCATAGTAGTCATAAATTATAGATTTAAAAAATGTCTATGCTTCCATCATTCTCTGGCTTTACGAATATGGAGACTTCAACATAAGCCTAACTAAATATCCGACTTTCCAGGCACTTTGCAATAGATCAGAGAGCCAGCCCGTGCCTAGTTTCTCAATATCCAAGGGATGCACAATAAAAGCAGGACATATCAATTCACAAGTGAAACCAAATTTTTTTCCCCCTAATTCATCATTTCACATCAGTATGGTCGCTTGTGAGTTGGGTTTGACACACGCTCTATAACCTATCATCTCCGGCTCTGGTTTGATTTAAATTACTATTTTTTAATTACTTAGAATCATCTTCTGAATTCAGTCAACCGACGTAGGCATCCTTATGCAAAAATATGAGAGTTTAAAGTATAGTTGGGAAATTAAAATATAGGCAGAGAAAAATCTTAAGGTAGTATATACTATCAACGGAGTGGAACAGATAATAGTGTGGCTACAAAATAAAGATGATCTTTTCCTTGACAATCCAATTATAATGATCTGATTTGGCCATGAGTTTTTTTTAAACAACTTTATTGAGCTATAATTCACATACTGTACTGTCCCTCCATTTAAGAGTATACAATTCAGTGGTCTTTAGTGTATACACAGGATTGTGCAATAGTCATTACAATCAATTTTAGAGCATTTTCTTCAGTCCTGAAAGAAGCCCTGTACCCATTATCAGTCACTCCTCATTTCCCCCATTCCTTCAATCCCACCCCAGCCCCAGGCAACAACTAATCTGTAGATCTGCCTTTTCTGAACACTTCATATAAATGGAATCATATAATATGTGACATTTTGGGTTTATCCATTCGTGAGTTGATGGCCATTTGGGGTGTTTCTACTTCTCGGCTACTGTGAACAATGCTGCCATGAACGTGCGTGTACAAGTGGTTGTGTGGACATACCTTTTCATTTCTCTTGGGTCTACCCCTGGGAGTGGAATTGCTAGGTCATATGGTAACTCTATGTCTAACCTTTGAAGAACTACCAGATTGTTTTCCAAAGTGGCTGCACCATTTTCCATTCCCACCAGCACTGTATGAGGGAATGTCTTGTGCAGGAGAGAGGGACAGATGCTAGAAGCATTGCATGTGGGTCAGTAATCGGATTGGGATGCTGGTTTTGCATGAGCGATGACAAATGGGGGCTAAGGTGACCCTGAGAGTGCCAGCCTGGGTCCCTGGGAAAATTGTGGTGTCCTAAGAGGAATAAGGAAGTTAGGAGGAGCAGCTATTTTGTGGGCTGGATAAAGGACAGGGTGATTTTCATATTAGAGATGTCAAGTCTGGCGGTGTGTTGGACAGCAGGAGGAATGGAACATGGAAAGAGGTATTGGCTAGAAAGGGGGTCTGCAAACTCCGGCCTGCAGACCAAATTTGGATCATGGTCTCCTTTTGTGAAGGTGCATGAAGAGTAGTTTTTACATTTTTAAGTGGTTGAGGAAAAAAAATCTAAAGAAACATAGTATTTTGTGATAAGTGAACGTTACATGAAATTCACATTTTGGTGTTCATAAATACGGTTTTATTGGAACACAGACATGTTGTTTCTGGCTGCTTTCATGCTGCAAAGACAGAGTTGAGCAATTTCAACAGAGACCATATATCCTACAAAGCCTAAAATATTTATTATCTGGCCTTTGGCAGAAAAAGTTTGCTGACCCTTGGGTTAAAGAGAAATTGGAGAGGTGTGGCCTCCTAATTGTGATATCTACAGCTGGAAGAGTGAGAGTGACCCCAAGTTGAGAAGGTGTAGAGGGAAAAGCAAGCTGGGGCCAGTCCTTGGGGCTGCTTCTAAGGCAACAGAGGGAGGTAGGAGAATCCGTGAAGAGAATAGGTAAATAAGTTTAAGTAAACCTCAACTTAACTGAACATGCCAACTCCCAGACTATTTTATTGCTTGGTATTTTAAACACACTCCCAAGAGGGAGATTAATGAATAAAGTCGCAAGCTGGGGTAGCCATTCAGCTGGACTCAGGACCAGCCTGTAACAAGGAGACATTTGTCTTCAGCAAATCCCCACCTTCAGTCTTTTCCTTCCTTCTCCCTCAACACCATGAGGGGTCTCATTCCCGCCTTGTTCTGGGAAGGCCTGGTTTCTCCCTAATTCTCTCAGAAGGGGGTATGAGGAAGTGTATTCCACTAAAGTAAATGTTGGATAAAAGCTCAAAGGGCTATTCCTGCCCTAAGATTTGGATCTCAATAGGGAACTTTAAAGATGCCAAAAAGACTCTCCACTCTGGAAATTTCAGGCACTGGGAAAGGGGTAAGCAGGGAGTTGTGTAAGAATATGGTGTCTAGTAGAGGGCGTTGGGGGATAGATCCTTGCACTGTTCTGCCAACCAGGCCAGTGGTGACTGCTAGCCACATAGGGGTTGAACCCACCAGCTTGCCAAGTGGCCTTGGGTAAGTCACTCCAATATTCCGTTCTGGTAACTCATGTGGAAGTAGGGAATAAATTCTAAGTCACTTTTTAAAATAAATAAATAAATAAGTCTGTTTATTTTAAAGGTTTATTTATTTAGAGAGTGAGCGAGCACTGGGGGAGGGGCAGAAGGAGAGGGAGAGAAGCAGACCCTGCTGAGCGTGGGGCCCAACCTGGGCCTCAATCCCATGACCCATGAGATCATGACCTGAGCTGAAACCAAGAGTCGGACACTTAACTGACTGAGCCACCCAGGTGCTCCCTCAGTCACTTTTAAATGAGAAGCACAGAAGCATTAGAGTCTCCAGCATTTGCTTAAGTAATCAATGCAGACTGGCTATGTCAATAGCAATGAAGTTCAGAGGAAAACACCTCCATTAGAGTTGCAGGTGAAATGGTTTCTTCCTTTCCCGGGACTCAGCACAAGGAGTGGGGAACAGAAAGCCATTCCCAGGACTTGCCTCTCCCTCCCACGTCTGAGTACATAGCAGGGCAACAGCTGTGGCTGACTGCCCAGGCCCAGAACCACGAGTACTAGTCTGTGCCCTTGAAAGCAGGAAACACACTGTGTTCGTGGACCCTGATCTTTGGGAGCAAACAGCACAGCTCTTGTAGGAGGCCCTTGTGGGCCCAGATCCAGTAGAGCATCTGCTCTCTCCAATCATTACTCCATCTTACATTTGTTTCTGGGGCTCTTCAGGAAGTACCAACTGATGCCAATTGCCCCATGAAGTATGTATGTAATAAATTATCCTCTGTCTATTCACACATACCCCTGCTCACTTAGCTTATCTCACCCAAGGGACTAGGAGAGGTACCAAGGAACAATATGAGCAGAATTTACAACTTCACTTGGCGAAAGCAGACCCTGAATCTCCCTCCAACCCCCGACTACCCAAATTAGTACATACTCTGTTCCCTTCTGAGTGTGTGCCCCTGGCAAGTGGACTGGTGACTGGTAGTCGATGAAAATGTCTGAATGTCTACCCAATATGGGGCCATCAAAACCTTCATAATACATTGTAACTGCTGAGCTGGGAATGATCTCAGCAGGCATCTGGTCTGCTAAGCATTGACTCCCTTCCTTTTATATATAGGGAAACTTGGGGCACCTGGGTGGCACAGTCAGTTAAGCGTCCGACTCGATTTCCGCTCAGGTCGTGATCTCAGGGTCATGGGATTGAGCGCTGCTTTGGGCTCTGTGCTCAGTGCGGTGTCTGCTTACATTTCTCTTTCTCTCCCTCTCCCTCTTCCCCTCCCCACCTCTAAAATAAATAAGTATTTATATATAGGGAAACAAAGGCCCAAAGAATTTAAGTGCTTATAAAGGGTAAGAGATGAGACAAAACTTGGAACAGAATTCAAGGCACCTTGACTCACAATCCAAACCGTCTTTCTACCAGTCCCAGCTGAGTTCATGAATGTGAAAACTTTGTAGATACAATTATAACACCTATGAAGATGTTAACCACCATTACTTATAGTTACTAATCATGAATTATCGGTTCTTCAAGATGCCTCTGCAAGGATCTTGACAGATACACTTCTAATCCTGCCCTAAGAAACAAGCTCTCTGGGACCCAAGGAGCCACCAAAGGCCCACATCTAGAGAGACATGAGGGAATGAGCAAAGGAGACGCTGTGGAACATAATTTTGCAGGCAGAAATTGAAAAGAAATCTTTAGTATAAACCTCTCTAGTTCTGTGTGATTTTGTGTTTTTGTTTTAGTGAAACTAAGAGAAACAGAGTCTTGATTACAAGGAATTTTTTTTACAGAGAATAAAAGGCCATGCATTTCCATGCACCGCCCTGCCTAGAGTAGGGGCCAAGGGCAGGCTGCCCCAAATGTGCCGCTTTGGTGTATTGATTATTTTAAATAAAAGTGACTTAAGGGGCAGCCTGCACAAGAAGGACTCTCAGACCCTCTTCTATCCCCCTGAAAGCAGGAAATAAATCTCCCATGTGAAAATTGCCCTCCCTGTACCAGGAGGTAAGAGATTTCCTTATCACCAGAGATAAGGAATTTACAGCTGACAAGGCTATATAAACAATGCTTATTACCTCTTCCTAATTTATTACTCCAGCCCAAATTCTGTTTGGAATTCCTTACTAATTGAAGCTGGCAAAGTTAGGTTGTTTTTTTTTAATCCTGTCAATTCCTCATAGATTTATGGTCTCTTTGTCTAAAAAATATAAAAACTGCCTGCCTTGGTCATGTCTTTAGGATTCACTTTTGTTGTTAGGCCTCTGTAGGCACTAATAAAACTTTGGTTTATTCTCCAGTTAATTTGTCTTTTGTCAATTTAATTCCTAAACCAGCTGGAAGAGCCTTGGAGGGAAGTATAAAATTTCTTCCACCCTACACTAGAAAAGCCAGAAGGCCTCCTGGATTAAAGGTCGCAAGTTAGAGAAAAGTCAAAACATGTGAGGGGCGCCTGGGTGGCTCAGACGGTTAAGCGTCTGCCTTCGGTTCAGGTCATGATATTGGAGTCCTGCAAATGAGCCCAGCATTGGGCTCCCTGCTCAGTGGGGAATCTGCCTCGCCCCGCCCCCTCCCCCCCCCCCCCGCCCCTGGCTTGTGCTCTCTCTCAAAAAAAAAAAAAAAAAAAGTCAGAACATGTGAAACTAAGAGACAATGCAAATTTTGTATAACAGGCCACAGGGTCTCTAACTACATAAGGACAGAGAAATAGTTGGATAGAAAGAGCTGTGTGGGTGACAGATGGAAGGATGGATGAGTGGGAAAGAAGGAAAGCAGGAAGGAAGAAACTAGGATAAAAGGTTTGTTATGGCCAATCTGTGGGGGGCAGTTTTCATTTTCCAATTTTTGTTTCTCTGTATTTTATAAATTCTTGTACTTTCTTATAATCAGTAAACAACAGCAACAGCAACTCTAAAATAGCTGCAATTTGGTAAAAGGCTTGATTGACAGTGACAAACACAGACCTCTTGAAATTTCCACCCCTGCTTGCCAGCAGTTCTGCCTTCGCTTGGGCTCCTTCCCATCCCTCATCCACATCGAGGTTTCAAGAAATCCCACTAGATGAAGTCCAGACCACATCTAAGACAGGACCCCGTACACTTAAACTTTTCTCTGATCCTTTCAGCCACTCGGACTTGCTGGAGATAAAATGATGACCAACCAGCTGTGTTGTTGGCCATTAGATTCGTCCAGGGCGATCCCGCGCCCGGTTCTGGCATTTGGTTTTCTTTGCAGGAGTTCAATTTGCTGGGTTTTCGGTTTTTGTTGTACCAGTTCAATGTCATTGAAATGACAACCTTCACTCAGCGCTTCCAGGTTAACTTCAGGGCGGGCACTGAAGAACCTGAAACCATCTGACAAACCTAATTTGAATCTCAAAGAGCTCCTGGCCAAAATCCAAACCTTATCTCTTGGCCCTCAGAAAATAGCTGTTTTGCTATGTTAATCATTTAGCTATTAAGATCTCTCTGTTCACTGTTTTATCTTTTATCTACTGATTGCTTAACAAAATTCTTCTACAGTACTTTCTTAGTATTTTTAACTCTACAGTACTCGTAAGGCTAAAATATATGATATCTATCCCAGACACCAAAGACATTGGGAAATCATACACTTTGACTCTAAAGAATGTGAAAACAAGAGAATGAAGGTTTTTGTGACGTTTGGATCATTTTTAAACCCAGATCAAAAAAAGGCTACTTAATCCCAGGAAAAATGTTATCCAGCATGTTCTGGAAAATTCATTCTAGGGTTTTAGAAACACTTAGGTGGGATGGTAGGGATCTCTAAGAAGCATGAACTATATTTTTTAACTTCTGTAGAATTTGTGACATTTGTGTTTAATTTTGTTTGGTTTCAGAGACTGAAACAAAAGATATTTTCATTTCTAAACGTGTTTTTATCTCCACTATGTGCTAGGAAGTTTTCTTTTATAATAAGGGAATTAAAGTTGAGTAAGATCTGGTGCAGTGTCTGGCACATTATAGAGACACAATAAATAATTATTCAATTAATGAATGACAAAATCTGGTCTTATTCACACAAGATTGAAGGTGTTACCCACCCTATTCAGAGTAGGGTTAAGATTTATACACCAGGTTCCTGGAAGTGTCACAAGCCACATAGTTTCTTGTAGTGGAAGATCATCTAACTGTAGTATTGCTCAACTGTGGCATAATGAATGAGTGTCTATGATAAGAGATTTTAATGTAATAACAGTCATAATAATATCGCCGAGCATTTATGAAATGCTTGCTTCTTGGAAAGTACAGTTCTAGATGGTTTCCTTTCTGTCTCGTGTAATCCTCCCAATCCATGTATTTGTTGTTGTTACAGATGAGGAGATTGTAGCTACAGCTGGTCCAAGTGACTTCCCAGCACCCAGCGCTATGAAGTGTTAAAGGCACTTCGATTTACTAGGATTTACACTCGCCTCTGCTCTGCCTCTGTTGTGCTCCTTGTGACATTGCCAGGAAACATGATTTGTAAGGCAACTGGTTAGCCTTGGTTTACTTTTTGAGTATACGATTTAAATGATAGATCATACAACTGACATCGTGTTATAGGAAACGAACTCTGTCCATCATGTAGAAAATGGACTAGAGTTCTAGGAGCCTAGGGGCTAGGTGAGCAGCATTGTGACTCTGGCAGGAGTGCAGGGGACAGAGGAGAAGAATCTGAAGAGAGAGCTTGGAGAAAATGGGGCCGAGAGAAGCAATAATTCCAATAGAATTTGGTAAATCCATTGAAAGGAGAAGAGGAAATGTCTAACATTACTGCAAGGTTTTTAGGGCGAATACCTGGGTAGTAGTGGTACCATTTCATTGAGAAGACTGGAAATAAGGTGGGAGGAGGGAGTTTGGGGACGATGGGTACAGGGTGGCAAGGAACCTGGTTTGGAAGTATGTCTTTGAGAGTGATTCTCCAGTGAAGATGTGGGATGCACAGAAGGCAGTGGGAACACAGGGCTGGGGGATAAGGGCCATATTGCCTACAGAGAGAGAGAGTTCTCTGATCCTAAATAGCCCCTATGTCGAGAAGTAGAAGACCATGTCTATTAAATCGTAGAAGTTTAAAAAAAAATTTTTAACTTTCAATGACTCTAGGTCAGATACCAAACTAACTGCTAGAATTCAGTGCATTTCTACCCACTTCTATTCAGAAACGATGAACTGCTTTCCATCAGCCTGGAGTCACACAAAAGCTTTTCCTGGTGGTTTTGTCTGGAATGTTTATGCAATTCCTTCTCTGAAACATCCACTCTCCCAGATTTGAATAAAATTTCTCTCCCGAGGGAAGGGAGAGTTTTAACATCCTGAAGTTTGCCTGCTGGCTACTCTGTGTCCCCAGCCCCTTTGTTGCTGCATTATGGTATCCTGTAATTTGGACTTAAATTTAAAATTACAGCGTAGGTTGCAGCTGCAGCCTGGGGCTTTGTGCAAAGGCTGGCACTTGGGCCCTTTTCTTCATGACATCATTGGCCTTCTAATTACGGAGAGCTTCATTTTTACTTAAGACAAGTGACAAAAAAGAACAATGGGCACTGGCAAGAGCAAAGCCTTGGTGTGGAGCAATCAACTACCAGCCTCGGGTGGGCAGAGTTCCGTATCCCACCAGGGGCTCTCTGGAAGGAACAGTTTTCCTTCCTCCAGTTTAAAGGCCAAAAAGGCTGGTTTTGACCCTCTGTGTGCATCGTGCTGCGTTCTGGCTCCTCCTGGAGCAGACAGTTCCCTGAAGTTCTCCGAGGGCTGCTGTTTCTCGTAAGAAGAATCCATCCCTGACGAAGGTGATAGTGTTTCCAGCCAAGCCCACGCCGACGTCCTTCTGCAGTGGACTTGTGAACCCTTTGACTTCCTGCTCCAAGAGGAAGTCTGTCCTCTGAAATGCTCTGATGTTTGCCCTCTTTACCTGGCCTTTCTGTTGACCCTGGAGACTTTCCAGAGTTTTCATTCGTTCTGCAACTACCCCACTCTCTCAGCAACCAAGAATGAGAGAGGAAAAACCCACTGGTATTTTTACAATCCAATTGAAGATATAGCGAGCCAGCCATTCACAGCTGAATTTCCACATAACTCCAGGGTTTAGGGGAGAACAGATGTCAGTTTGGGGCAAATGTTTTTGGCGTGCTTCACACTGTGATATAATAGCAAGGCCATTAAAAGGTTAAAATATGTTCATTTGTGTCTTGGGTGGGCATGAGAAATCTTTTGTCTCCAAAAATGCCTTACGGTGTAGCTTCTGGTTTGCTGCCCTCCCTGTCGACCCCCATTGCATCTCCCTGCAGGAATCTTCTGTGGAATGATCAGTTAATGAGGTCACCAGAAATCTAGCTGGATTTATGGCTTTCTCTGAATCAGGAGATGAGGCCTTCTCCTAGCAAAGAATAAGTGACAGAAGATAGGGAGCAACAAATTGAGAATAAGTAAGGAATTTTCTGTTGACAGACACAATAATTTATCAATTTGAGGACAAGTTATCCTTTTAACTCTATATAAATTCCCATCTGGCTTAGGATAGTATGGACTGTTTTTGTTTGCTGCAAAATAATGTAGATATATCTGAGTTTTTAATGAGCCTCAAACACTTGGATAAGAATGCAGACTGTGACAAGGTTGAAGATGCTATATAAATTATTCCCAGTGAAGGAAAACAGAGAAGAACAGGTGAACCCGAGTTCAAAGGAAACAACATATGGGGTTCTTCACAACACACAACATCTAAGAATCCTCTGATGGAAGACATCTTCTGAGAGAGGAAGATATTTACAAATAAGGTGAAATTGCCTGTAATAAAAGTATCACTCTATGCTATACAAGGATAGAGAGAGAAATGACTGTTTCCACGGCTCTGCAGGAGAGTCAGTGGAAGCATTTGGGCTCAACAGTGGATGATTAGGATTTGCCAAAAGGGGAATGGGTGAGGGAGAATTCCCTGCAGAGGGGAAAACATATACCAAGACACAAAACTATGAAGAAGCAGGATGTGTTCAGGGAAAGCCTAGAATCTGAAATGGCTTCCAATACAAGGTATGTGAGAAATTGGCTGTGAAGGACCATGTTGAATTTTATCCATTAATCAACCAATGATGATTGGGGTTGTTTTTTCCTGTATATGTCAATCAGGCATACCTATATTTCTTTGGGTTTTGATTTCAGTGGAATCGCTGAGAATAAACAGAATAAAAAGTCATGGGGATATATTTAAAAATCAAATAGTATTACAAAACTTACGAGACAAACAAGAGTTCCTTGCCCAGCCCTTCCACATCCTCAGTCTTATCCCCACAAGCAACCATATTCAACTCTTCTGGCTCTTTCTTCTCTTGTGTCCACCTTCCACCAAATGCTTAATTCTTGTCTATCATAATAGAAAGTCAGAATAATATGTCTGAAAATCAGCCTTCCTCATTATGTCTGTCCCAGTTCTCCTAATAGTGGTATCAGGGTTTTTAGTTCAATCTGTAATAATACCCTAAGAATATGATATATCATATATAAACTTAATGTACAATAAACATACATTTTCCCCAAATCACATCATTTTTCACTTGCTTAGTTTTTAGGTACCTATTGCTAATTCTTCTCATACATTCCAACATATATGTGGTCAAAAATACAATATATCAGATTTATTTGTTTGTTTCTCATTTATTTTCCCCCTCCTTGGTGACATCCTTCCTAGAATCTTTTGTCTTCATGCTTCAAGCTGAATTAGTGGCTTTCTAGACTTGGTGTATGACTATCCTCCTAGGATTGTTCCTTCCTACTCTTCTGTGTTGGATGCCCTGATTCTGCGATCCCATCTGTAGTTGCTTTAAAACATGGTTGCAAAGTCTTTGGCACTCCTCCCACCAAAGGTGGTATGGTCGTGTCCATGCCGTCTCCCCCCCTCCCCTGCCTTAAATCTAGGTGAGCTTATGACAGCTTCAAACAACAGAGAGTGGCAGAAGTAATGTTGTGTGAACTGTGGGGCCAGATCATAAAAAAGCCTTGAAGTTTTGCCCTCATTCCCTGGGAACACTGTTAGAGTCCTGAGCTACCATGTAAAAAGTCCAACCACCCTGAGACTACTGGCGGAAGAACACATGTAGATGCTCCAGCAGTCAGTCCCACCTGAGCCTGGCCTCTGCCATCTCGGCCTAGGTGCTAGATGTGTGAATGACGGGATTGGATTGGAAGTAGACCCTCTAGCTCCTGTTCTTCTAGCCTCCAGCCATTCAACTCTCAGTCATCCTAACACTCAGTCATCCCATCTGAGACCTCAGATATCACGGAGGACAAAAGAGCCATCCTTGCTCTGTCCTTTTTGCATTCCTGACCACTTAATAATTTCCTTATTTTATGCCAAATGGCATAAAAAATATTTGGGGTGGTTTATTGCACAGCAAAATATAACCAGCATACCATATTTGTTTTCTCCCTTCCTTCCTTCCTTCCTTCCTTCCTTCCTTCCTTCCTTCCTTCCTTCCTTCCTTCCTTCCCTCCCTCCCTCCCTCCTTCCTTCCTTCTTCCTTCCTTCCTCCTTCCTTCCTTCCTTCCTCCATCCCTCCCTCCCTTCCTTCCTTCATCATTTTTGTTTGCTTGTTTATTCCTTTGTTTTGGTGGAACATATCCACCAGTGTTTTTCTGAGAAAGACATGGGAGGTAAATTTTTGAGTATTCTGTGTGAAAATGTTATAACTACTCATTTGATTGATGCTTTGGCTGGGTATCGAGTTTCCATTTGACATTTTAAGACATTGCTTCCTCAACTTCCAGCATCCTATGTCCCTACTAAGAACAAGATCAATCCAATTCTCAATCCTTTGTATGTTACCTGCCCACATCCACTGCTTCCACCAGGAATCTTTTATACTTAAAAAAAAAAACAAACAAAAAAACCCAATGGTAGGGAATTTCACAATGCCTGGATGTCCCTCGTGTTTCTTATTTATTTTTGCTGTATTTATTTATTTTGCTCTCAGTTTTAATCTGGACACCCTTCTGTTTTAGAATATATTCACATGTTATCTTATGATTTTCCTCTTCCGCTTTCCCTGTTCTCTGTTTCTTGAACTTCTATGTATTAGATAGTGGTCCTGCTAGACAGATTTTTCTTAATCTTTCTCTCACATTCTCCATTTGTTACTGTTTTATTCTCCTTTGGGCCACCTAGTCGGACAGCTTATGGGGCACTAGACAGTGTCAGTGGTTTTCCATGAGACCGTTTGCTGGGAGATCACCATTACCACCTGAACCTTTTACTGAGTTTTATTTACATCTGCGCTATAGGAACATTTTTCTGTTCCTTCTAATATGTCATCCTAATGTCTCACATACAATCTTATTTCATGTTTACTATCCCTTATGATTCTGAGAAAATTAATTTTAATTCCTTTAAACTTTCTCTTCTTCCTGATTTATCTTTGTCTCCTACAAGGTCCTTTACTTGCGTGTGTTTTGGTTTCTGTCCTTCCTATTGCAGGCTTTCCTTGGTTATGTGTTCAGATTTAAGGCTAACGTGTGAAGAATAAAATGAGAAGCTTTGTGAGCAGAGATGGGGCTCGATGACAGTTAACTTTTGCTGTGGGTGTGCAGTGATTTCTCTGTTGAGTTAGATTTGATGTTGGTGGATCTCTAGGTCTTAGTATCTATAGATTTAGGATTTATAAATAATTATTTATAGATCTACGAAACATTTGCTTTCTTCTGTTATCACCCCACGATTTGTTATCCAACTTGCAAAAAAAAAGTTGGTATCTGCCTGAATGCGCTATTGCTGTTAGCCACACCCCCCAGTTCTCAATGGCTTCCACCAACACTTTTTTTTTTTTGTTTTACTCTAAGTTACATGGGGGCTGTTGCTGTTCCATGAGGGCTCTGCTGGGCTTGGCTTCATGTATTTTTAAAATCTAGGACTCAGGCTTAAGAGCAGACACCATCTGGGGAATTTTGTGCTTCGAGTGAAGGACAGAAGCAGAATGAAAAGACCTGAGCCACAGAAGGACACTAAGGCTTCTGTTTGGACATGTCTTAGGTGGTATTTGCTCCCATTGCAGTGGCCAAAGCAAGGCAAATGGCTGTGCCCAAAGGACATGGCGTGGAGTTTTTCCACCTATAGGAAAGCAGCGCGAGTACGGGCAGGGAACAATTCAGTGTGAACAAACAATAAAATCTATCACAGTATCTCATGTTGACGGGTTTTACTCTTCCTGTTCTCTGTATCTTCGTGCAGTTTTGCTCTTTTCATCTCTTACTATCATTTTAATGGGCTTGTGGGAGCATCAGAGAGAAATGTAGGTGCTTAGTCTTAAATGCTTAACTAAAAATCTGCTGGTAAATTCGAGGTGCTATTACTGTTGTTGGACCCAACTTCGTGTTTGTCAGAAACAACTCTTGCATGAAAAGGGGGAAATAAGGATCAATGTTCATATTTGTTTGGTTGAAATTCTGGGGGAGAAAAACGCATACAGAACAGAACACAGTATTTACCTGGGGGTGGCAGTGGGTGTAGGAACCGGATATGGCAGACAGGAACGGAGACCTTTCCACTGCATGACAATGGTACATTCTTGTTTTTCTACCACGTGAATGCATTCCCTCCTCAGAAAGTTAAATTTACCAGTAAATTCTAGCAGTGCTAAACCTTAGAAGAATCAACATACATTTTTAATATTGTTAAGGCTGAACGAGCAAATCAAACTGGGTCTCTTCCGAAAAGCCATGAACAGTGTAATATTTTTCTGTTTCCTACCCGAGTCTAGTTGCCTACTGTGCAAGATGAAAGTGTTTTATTTAAGCTCAACTGTCCCTCCTCTTTCCTATTGTTATAATTTGAATTCCTTGTGGGCGAATAATAGATTTTCAAGTCAGAGTAGAGAAGTAAATCTTTCCCTAAACTTAACTCTCATTACTCTGTTTGAAAGTGGGCTTTAAAAATTCATATGTTACCATTCTTCTAAGTGAAAAAATGTGAGAGAAAAATCTAGAAGAAAAAAAAAAAACCCAAACAGACCTGTTTTGTTGTTTCCAGTACATTAGCAGGGAGCACTGGAAGGCAAGGAGAACTTGGTAAAAAGGCTCACTTCCAATGTCATTTTCTGAAGACTTTCCTTTTTTTTTTTCCAGAATCAAAATAATTATTTTTATTTTTATTTATTTATTTTTTTCTATTTGTTATTTTTATTGTTATGTTAATCACCATACATTACATCATTAGTTTTTGATGTAATGTTCCATGATTCATTGTTTGTGCATAACACCCAGTGCTCCATGCAGAACATGCCCTCTCTAATACCCATCACCAGGCTAACCCATCCCCCCACCCCCCTCCCCTCGAAAACCCTCAGTTTGTTTCTCAGAGTCCATCGTCTCTCATGGTTCCTCTCCCCCTCCGATTTCCCCCCCTTCATTCTTCCCCTCCTACTACCTTCTTTTTTTTTTTTTTCCTTAACATATATTGCATTATTTGTTTCAGAGGTACAGGTCTGTGATTCAACAGTCTTACACAATTCACAGCACTCACCATAGTACATACCCTCCCCAATGTCCATCACCCAGCCACCCCATCCCTCCCACCCCCCACCACTCCAGCAACCCTCAGTTTCTTAACCTATCTTCTACCCACTCCTGCCCCAGGAGAACTAATATTTTGTGTCTCTGTGACAGCAAAGCTTTGTGTCTGCACTATGGCACTCATAAATCTCGAATGAAATCACTGATCTGTATGTGTGTCCCTACTGGAGTGCGTTTCTTACGGCTGCATAGTGCTAGGACCCAACTTGGTGCCTGACACTTAATCAAATGTCAATGAATCATTAATGAATTAGTATACACTATATATTTTTTTCAGAATCTAGTTTAGTAAAATGAATAAAATACTAACAAAAGAAACCACTGTCTTTTTGTTTCATGATGCTTTAAAATCCCACTGCCGACCTTTACAGAAAAAATTCCATTTCGTTTGTCCTACCTATGTATTTTCTGTTTTTTTGTTTTGTTTTGTTTTGTTTTTAAAGATTTTGTTCTTAAGTAGTCTCTACACCCAAGGTGGGGTCTGAAGTTAAAATCCCAAGATCAAGAGTCACATGCTCTAATGACTGAGCCAGCCGGGCACCCCTCTTTCTAGTTGTTTTTGTTTTTGCTGAATAACCATGGGAACTAAATGTCACTGATGCGTTATTTTGTTCAAAATAAAATTTTTTAGATTATAAAAATAATGCATGCTTATTGAACAATACAAAACAAAATATTAAAACGGTAGAAAGTACATGAAATGGAATGTGAATAAAGTATGTCATTTTCCTACCAAAAAGTAAACAGCTATTAACAGATGTGGAGACAACTGTAATTAACAGATATACACAAGCTCACACACGTGCACACACACACACATAGTGAAAATTAGGAAATGAAAATATAGCCATTGAAATAAAAACTCACGGGGCGCCTGGGTGGCTCAGTTGGTTAAGTGTCTGCCTTCAGCTCAGGTCATGATCCCAGGATCCTGGGATCGAGTCCTGCATTGGGCTCCTTGCTCAGTGGGGAGCCTGCTTCTCCCTCTCCCTCTGCCTGCCTCTCTGCCTACTTGTGCTCTCTCTCTATCTCTCTGTCAAATAAATAAATAAAATCCTTAAAAAATAAAAAAATAAAGTTAAAAAAAAAAGACTCGGGACGCCTGGGTGGCTCAGACAGTTAAGTGGCTCTCTTTAGCTTGCGTTGTGATCCTGGAATCCTGGGATCCAGTCCTGCATGGGGCTCCTTGCTCAGCAGAGAGTCTGCTTCTCCCTCTGCTCCTTCCCCCGCTTGTTCTCTCTCTCTCTCAAATAAATAAATAAAATTGTAAAAAAGTAAATAAAATAAAAACTCAATGGATATACTGGCTTTCTGGTTAAATGTAGGAAATTGAACACACATTTACCTCTATCCCTCATAAAACCCTACTAAAATGGAAACTGAAAGACTATTTTTATTTATTTTTTAATTTTTTAATTTTTTTTTATATGACAGAGAGAGACACAGCGAGAGAGGGAACACAAGCAGGGGGAGTGGAGGAGGGAGAAGCAGGCTTCCTGCGGAGCAGGGAGCCCGATGCGGGGCTCGATCCCAGGACCCTGGGATCATGACCTGAGCCGAAGGCAAACGCTTAACCATCTGAGCCACCCAGGTGCCCCGAAAGACTATTTTTAAAGGTAAGAACATATAAGACAGAGAATGGGATGAGAGATGACAGAAAAGGACATTTTATGGGCTCCTGGGTGGCTCAGTTGGTTAAGTGTCTGCCTTCAGCTCAGGTCATGATCTTGAGGTCCTGGGATCGAGTCCTGCATCAGTCTCCCTGCCCAGTGGAAAGCCTGCTTCTCCCTCTCCCTCTGCCCTACCCCTTCCTCTGCCCCTCTGCTCTGCTTGCTCTCTTGCTTTCTCTCTCAAATAAATAATAAAATCTTAAAAAAAAAAAAAAGAGAGAAGAAAAGAAAAGGACATTTTATTTATTTATTTATTTATTTAAGATATTTATTTATTTGAGAGAGAGCACATGAGAGGGGGGAGGGTCAGAGGGAGAAGCAGGTTCCCTGTTGAGCAGGGAGCCCGATGCGGGACTTGATCCCGGGACTCCAGGATCATGACCTGAGCCGAAGGCAGATGCTTAACCGACTGAGCCACCCAGGCGCCCCTGAACTGCCTTCTTTTTTTTTTTTTTTTTTAAGATTTTATTTATTTATTCATGAGAGATAGAGAGAGGCAGAGGCAGAAGGAGAAGCAGGCTCCCTGCAGAGCAGGAAGCCTGATGCGGGACCCGATCCCGGGACTCCAGGATCATGACCTGAGCCGAAGGCAGTCGCTTAACCAACTGAGCCACCCAGGCGCCCAGAAAAGGACATTTTAGATGGTGAACAATGCTTACATGAGTGGAAACTGACCTAAAACACCCAAAAGCTGGAACCTAAGCTGGTGCTGCTGCAAGTCCCCAAAGAACATGCTTGCTGCGTGCAACCCCACACAGGCTCAGGGTCTGAGCTCCCAGCTACCTGCACAGCTGAAGCCGCAGTGGGGCTGACGTGAGAGTCCAAGACCCCTCCCCATCATGGCAGAAGACTATGGCTAAGAACCAGGGGGACTTTGAACTTGAGATACCAAGCAGAGCTAAAAAAAAGAATGGTGATATAAGCATACATCTATATATATCTATACACACACACACACACACACACATATATATATATATATTTTTTTTTTTTAAGGGAGGAGGTTAAACATCTGTGCAGTTAACAGTGACATGTCCCGCTCCCTCTCCGTACTTGGAGCCCGAGCTCTGCAAGTGGTGTCATATACCCCAGGCAAGAAATGAAAGAATTCTCAGGAATCGCTGAAAATACCTCAAGACACTGATACCAGGGCATTTCACAACTGAGTGAGTCAAAGAGAACATGCTTTATTCAAGTCTGCAAACAACAGAAAAACTTACTCATCAGCGGATGTTCCAATCTGCCTTGCTCTTAAATATGAGCAGGCAGTCAAAGGTCACCGGATATTCAAGGGGGTAACATGAAAGACAGAGACCACAGCAAAAGGAGCTTGGAAGAAAGACAGTGCAGGAAGAAGAAAATATCAGCAATAGCAAATCTATAACTAATATTCTCAAAGATATAAAGGAAAGTATTGCACTCGTGAAGTAAGAACAGCACACTATAAAAAAGGAACATTCAACAAATGCTTAGAAATTAAAAGAAAAAAAGACAATAAAAATAACAGTAGACATTCTGATAAATAAACTAAATAAAATCAAGGAGGTCTTCCAGGAAGTAGAACAAAAACGTAAAGAGATGGAGTGCAGCAGAGAACAGATAAGAAAATCAGACAAGCAGTCCAGGAAACCCTGCATTAAACTGTGGCCACCCTAGAAACAAAGGACACAGAAAATGTAAGAGAAGAAATCTTCAAGAAAGTATTACGCTATTTCTCCCAGAACTGAGGAACACACGTCTCCAGATTGAAAAGTCTCCCTTAAGTGAGCAGCATAATGAAAGAAAACCCACCCAAACCATTGCATATGGCTATGAATTTTAGAACGGCAGGATTAAAGAGAAGATTCTAAACATATGCACACAAAGTTATAAAATAGGTCATATAAGAGGACAGGGAATAAACGAGACACTGATCTTCTCAATAGCAACCTGAAAGACTCCAATGGAACTTCAAGATGCTGCATGGAAGTCACTGGTCAAGGACCCTACCATCAAGCAATCAAGCATAAGGATGAGAAAAATATAGTTAGATCTGAAAGTGTTTGGAATTTCACCTCCTCTTTCTTTCTTTGAAAGCCACTAGGGGAGAAGGTGTGCCAAAATGAGGTAATAAACCAAGAAAGAGGAAGTTACGGAGTTAGAAACAACTGAGCCTGCCCGGGAGGGATGCAAAGGCAGTCCCCGAGGTGATGATTAAGCAAGATTCTGGGATGGTGACGTACCAAGGACCACAGGGTGACAGTCCACGCTGATGGCTGGTACTCCATGTTTGAATTTACAGAGAAGAGTCATCTTCTAGCAGAGGTCTGAGGGGACAAATCTGTGGCCAATACAGATACTTTCTTTTTTGGTTTTATCAAAGTAGCACAAAGCTACACATGGATAGTTAATTAAAAACATCACTTCTCTCTTCTCATCCTACATGGTCTGCCAGAGGCAGCCATTTACTTTCTTTCTTTCTTTTTTCTTTTTTTCCTTTTTCTTTTTCTTTCTTTCTTTCTTTCTTTCTTTCTTTCTTTCTTTCTTTCTTTCTTTCTTTCTTTCTTTCTTTCTTCTTTCTTTTCTTTCAGATTTATTTATTTATTTGAGAGAGAGAGAATGCACGTGTCAGTGTGTGGGGAGGGGCAGAGGGAGAGAGAGAGAGAATCTCAAGCAGACTCCAGGCTGAGTGTGAAGCTGGACTCAGAGCTCGATCTCCACCCTGAGATCATGACCTGAGCCCAAATCAAGAGTCAGACGCTTGGGATTCCTGGGTGGCTCTGTTATTGGGTGTCTGCCTTTGGCCCAGGTTGTGATCCCGGCTTCCTGGGATTGAGCCCCATGTTGGGCTCCCTTCAGGGAGCCTGCTTCTCTCTCTCCCTCTGCTGCTCCCCATGCTTGTGCTCTCTCTTTCTCTCTTTGTGTCTCTGTCTCTATCAAATAAATAAAATCTTAAAAAAAAAAAAAAAAGTCAGACGCTTAACTGACTGAGCCACCCAGGCACCCAGCCATTTTAAGTCTCTCAGCTGTTTCCTCTGCTATTTAATTCTGCGTTGCCAACAAAATAAGATAACAAAACCCTGACAGAACAAAACCCTGATTATTTTGCTGTTTCTTAATTACTCAGCTTTAGGTATTATCTGTTCATTTTCCAATAAGAAAATTCTCTGTTCCTCTCCTATCCTCCTAACATAATTACATGATAATTTTTAAAAAATATTTTATTTATTTATTTGAGAGAGAGAGTGAGAGAGAGCACAAGATGGGGGAAAGTCAGAGGGAGAAGCAGACTCCCTGCTGAGCAGGGAGCCCGATGGGGGACTCGATCCCAGGACTCCAGGATCATGAGCCGAGCCGAAGGCAGCCACTTAACCAACTGAGCCACCCAGGCGCCCCACATGATAATTTTTTTATCCATCCGTATTCACTATTAATATTTTTATGGCTATATAAACATTATTCATAGATATCATTGCATCTCCTTTTTTTTTTAAAGATTTTATTTATTTATTAGAGAGAGAGAGACGGTGAGAGAGGGAACACAAGCAGGGGGAGTGCTCCCCGCAGAGCAGGGCCCGGACGTGGGGCTCGATCCCAGGATCCTGGGATCATGACCTAAGCCAAAGGCAGACACTTAACGACTGAGCCACCCAGGTGCCCCTGCCTCTCCTTTCTTTCATACTTATTTCTACAATTAATAATTGCCTTCTTTTATTTGTTTATTTTTTATTTTTTAATTAGAGAAAGAGAGGGATTGAGGTTTTTAAGACAATTAGGGATATTTTGATTGTAAACTAGGTATTGGGTATTAATTTTGTTCAGCATGAATGGCACTGTGGTTATATATAAGAAAATATCTATATTTTTTATTTTATTTTATTTTATTTTTTAAAAGATTTTATTTATTTGACAGGGAGAGATACAGTGAGAGAGGGAACACAAGCAGGGGGAGTGGGAGAGGGAGAAGCTGGCTTCGTGCCGAGCAGGGAGCCTGATGCGGGGCTCGATCCTAGGACCCTGGGATCATGACCCGAGCCGAAAGCAGACGCTTAATGACTGAACCACCCAGGCGCCCCAGAAAATATCTGTATTTTTTAGAGATGTATATGAAAATATTTAGAAGTAATGTGGTATAATATTTGGGATTTGTTTAAAATAGTCGGCAAAGAGGAAAAGGGGATATACAAAGCAAGTGTGGCAAAATCTGATAATTGTTGAATCTGGGTGAACGGTACATAAAAGCTCAATTCTCTCTACTTTTGTGTATATTTGAAATTTTTCCTAATTAAAGTTTAGTGTCTTGGGGCACTTGGGTGGCTCAGTTGGTTAAGCACCTGACTCTTGATTTTGGCTCAGGTCGTGATCTCAGGGTCGTAGGATCTAGCTCCACATCAGGCTCTGTGCTCAGCGCAGAGTCTGTGTGGGATTCTCTCCCTCTCCCTCTGCCCCCCACCGCTCTCAAATAAATAAATAAATAAATAAATAAAATCTTTTTTTTTAAAGGTGTCTCTTCATAGGGTTTCAGTAGAACCACACTTAACAGAAGCTCATCAATAAAGTTTAGAATTGCAAGGAGTGACTATGATGTGGAAAATATAATGTGAATTAGGTATGTCTATTGCCTAAAACTATACCTACATATGGACTGGCAATACTGAAATTTTAGCTTGCAATCTCAGTTTTGCCACCACTATAATATATGACTCAGGCATCATGAATAAAACTGGACCTGGTCTCAACCGTAAAATGGGGAGGATGGGCAAAATGATTGTTGGGCCTTTTCTGTTTGAAGGATCTTAACTATGGAGATCTCCATCTAATATATTTGCCTCAGTATAAAAACTCTCCTCTGGGGATATAAACAGATGCCAAATGGCAGACTGAAGATGTCAGAGACTCTGAATACTTAGACTCCAGCAGTACCTTGGAAGTCATGCGGCTCATATTCCTACCCAATGCAGGAATCTCCTGTAGATGTCCATCCAGCCTTGAATTCTTCCAGAAATGGACATCTCCCTATTTGGTGAAGCTGCCCATTCCTCTAGCGATTGCTTTGATCCTTAGATTAAACTTATAAACTATATCTTTCTTTAATTGCTTCAACAGGAGCACTTTCTCATTTTGGATAATAAACACCATCGTTTCATTACGCTCAAGAATTTTTGAGGTTTTCAGAAGCACGGAGTTTCAAATACTGACAGATAAAGTCTTTTTAATGCTAAGAAACTCATTCTATCTGTACAAAAAAGATGGTAGCGTTCTTCTTTCTTCTGATGATTTCCTGTCTCTTCAACCACTCTCTCTACCACTGTCAGGGAGGAAGATCTTTCTCCACCCTACGGTCCTTCTTGCTGGACTTGGAATCAAATTGACATGAGACAGATGAGCAGGAGAAAATCAAATTTAATAGCTCACATAGGTAGGAGGAATCCACACACACATGGAAATTCCAAAGACAATGAGACACCAGGAAGCTTATGGATCAGGAGAGGGGGAGGACACAGAGGGGAGAGAGGTCATTAGCAAGAAGGTGAGAGATGTTTGCCAAAACAGGGTCGCCCTATTATGCAGAGGAGTCTCTTAGGTAAAGGGGAGAGTCTGTTAATAGCTCTCTTCCCCGGTACAGGCTCTCATTTCCAGCGTAAATGTAGACAGTCGTGGGGGAGGCAGAGAGCTTTTCCTGCTTCTGCTGGGTTTTGATGACTGGAAACAATCTTTTTTTTTTTTTTAAAGGTTTATTTATTTATTTGCCAGAAAGAGAGACAGTGAGAGAGGGAACACAAGCAGGGGGAGTGGGAGAGGGAGAAGCAGGCTCCCCGCCGAGCAGGGAGCCCGATGTGGGACTCGATCCCAGGATCCTGGGATCATGACCTGAGCTGAAGGCAGATGCTTAACGACTGAGCCACCCAGGCGCCCCTCTGGAAATAATCTTAATGCCAAAGTGGCACGTTTTGGGGCATCTCATCCTGCACCCCTTCACCACCAACTGATTTCCCCCTACCCTTGTCAGTTTTTGAATTACGTAGAAGCTACGTGTGGATTTAGAATTCCTTTCGCATAAATTCCATCAGAGAATGTGTACCCAGTCTATGTTCTGGGTGTATTCCATCTGGTTGGGCCCAGACCTTCGTCTATCCTGTTTTTAGAAAGTGAAATTCTCTTTTCTCCCTGAATTATGCATTCAGCCTCACTCACTGGATAACCCAGTTTCATTCATTGCCTATTTTCTCCTTTGGATTAGAAGACTGGGTTTCTCGGTTCGGTATTCTCCATGAGGAACAGGCAGGCTTTAGGAATTTCTGTCTATAATCGACAATTGTTATAACCCTAACACTTTTAGAGAAATGTGTGAAGAAAAGCATTCACTTGCTTGTAGCTTCGTGGGTCATTTTCAGCCTTTGCCTCCATGAGTGGAGATAGGCGAAGGGCTCAATGACACTGCCAGCTCATGCAAAACCTGTATTTTTATAACCTTGAAGGTCAAGCTCAGTATAAAATGTCCCCGAGCAGAGCAGATCACACTTATTTTGGGGGTTCCTCTGAGCACTAAGTGGCCCATATTTGAGCGTTGGGCCATCCATTTAGCTATAGGTTAGAATAGTCTAGAACTCTTTGCTGAGGGAGATACTGATCTTTTCCCCAGACACGCTCTTAATTCATCTTCCCTGCATGATGGCTGTGAGGACATTCGTCCCAACACCTGTCTTGAGCTGGCATTTTGTAAATTTCCCCAAATGACCAAAACTCCACCCTCTTTTTGATTGGTTGAACCCTATGGATCATCCGGTATTTGGCAGCAAAAAATGTTCACGTCAAGAGATATTAACCTTGACCAATCTCTTCTGCAAGCCTTATCAAAAAACACATTGGCAAGAAATGGTATTGTTGGAGGATTGCTTAAAAGAAATGAAGCCCATCCTCAGACATTCTGAGGATTTACCAAATTTGAATATTGGACCAAATTTCCCCTTGGACCAATCCAGTCTGTTAGCAAGCTTTGTACTTGACCTTCATTGCTCAGACCCTGCATAGATCACTTAGTGAATTGCCTTCTGCCTTCTGCTTTTATTCTACCACAAAGGACCCCTCTAGGAAACCGCCTGATGAAAATTATTTGCATGTGTTGCAGAAAAGCTGTCAAAGATGCCTTCCATACTTACTTTTCAAAATGCGTTCCTGGGAGCAGCAGTTTGGACATCACCTGGAAGCTGGTGAGAAATAGAGACTCCTGGGCTCCCCCCAGGGAGGATCAGAATCAGATCCTGTATTTTATCTTGAATCAGAATCTGCCTTTTAACAAGACTCCCAGCTGGTGTGTCTGCACATCCAAGTGTGAGCAGCATAGCTTTAAGCCATCTTCCTTTCTGCTGGGAAGCTTCGGCAAAAACAACAAAACACTCGTATTTCAGAACCTCAGGAAGCTTTGGTTCCCTCCAAGCTTTTTATTCTTTGGCTTATTATTTTTCTTTTTCTTTAAGATTTAATTTATTTGACAGAGAGAGAAAGAGAGAGCACAAGCAGGGGGAGCAGCAGACTCCTCACTGAGCAGGGAGCCCGATGAGGGACTCCATCCCAGGACCCTGGGATCAGGACCTGAGCCGAAGGCAGACGCTTAACCGTCTGAGCCACCCAGGCGCCCCGGCTTATTATTTTTCTAATCCTATTTTCCTTTCACAACTGTGGTATAAGTCTATAGTGGTGCATCAGTTATCCAGTGCTGGGTACCAAACCATCCCCAGACTTAGTGGCTTAAAAGAGCATTCACAATTCTTTCGCTCACAGATATGTACTTTGGGTGATGCTGGACTGGACGGCTGGTCTCTTGTTCCACTTGGCATCAGCTCGGGCAGCTCAAAGGCTGGGAGCTGGAATCATCGGAAGCTCTGCTCACTCACATGTATGAAAGTTAATGCTGGCTGTTAGATGGGAAGCCAAAAACAGCCGGGACTAGGGCCGGAGCACCTACATGTCACCTCTCCATTCAGCCAACACGGCGGCTGAGTACCAAGGGCTAGGATCCCGAGATAGGGAAGAGTGGGGCAAAAGCTGTATTGCGTTATAGGCCTTACTCTTGAAAGTCAGGCAGCATGACCCCTGCTTTCTTTCCTAACGGCTGTCACGTAGTCCTTCCCAAAGGAAAGAGATTCCATCTTTTTTTTTTTTATTCTTATGTTAATCCCCATACATTACACATCATTAGTTTTAGATGAAGTGTTCCATGATTCATTGTTTGTGCATAACACCCAGTGCTCCATGCAGAATGTGCCCTCCTCAATACCCACCACCAGGCTAACCCATCCTCCCACCCCCCTCCCCTCTAGAACCCTGTGTTTCAGAGTCCATCGTCTCTCATGGTTCGTCTACCCCTCTGATTTCCTCCGCTTCATTCTTCCCCTCCTGCTACCTTCTTCTTCTTCTTGAGATTCCATCTTTTAACAGGGGAGTGATAAGATCCTGGAAGTGATGAGAAATATTGCTGTGGCTGTGTTTTAGAAAATTAAATCTGCTATAGTACTCATATTTTTTTAAAAAAGATTTTATTTATTTATTTGAGAGAGGGAGAGAGCACGAGCGGGGGGGGGGAGAAGGAGGGGGAGAAGCAGACTCCCCGCTGAGCAGGGAGCCCGATGCCCTGATGCGGGACTCGATCCCAGGACCCTGGGATCATGACCCGAGCCGAAGGCAGACGCTTAACCGGCTGAGCCACCCAGTCATCTTACTTAGATTTTTAAAGCTATTTTAAATTGTTTTGGAAGAGAGTGGGGACATACATTAATAATAATGAAGAATATTTATTAGAATTCAATAGTTCTTAGTTGTTTTTTCCCCCTAAGCCTATTGTACATCTTTGCTTTCTAGTAAAGTAAATAACCTGGGAGGAACAGGAAAACAGTTAAAATTTATGGAAATCGATTTCTTGCTCCTGATGTTGGAGGCTGATCTAATCCCAGCAGCTTCAACCCAATGTATTATTTTGAATCCAAATTAGGGACCAGAGTGCCTGCTTTACCATCTCAAGTTTAAAGTGCATGCAGCTTATTGGAGGGTCTTTTAAATGCAGATTCTGATCCAGTAGAGCTGGGGTGGGGCCTGAGACTCTGCATGTCTCTCAAGCTCCCAGGTGATGCTGATGCTGCTGATCCATGGACCACACTTTGAGTATCAAGGCGTTAGACTGAAGTATCTCTAAGATGTGTGGCTATGGGATTCTTATTTGCCAGGACCTCTGCCCTGTCCCTGGATGCTAACCACAAGGAAAGTTCTATTTAGAAGACCGAGACCAATCTCTTCCTTAAATTTTTTTTTTTGGGGGGGGGGTCTTTTTAAAACAATTTAAATTCAATTAGCCAACATAGCGTAGTACATCATTAGTTTCAGATGTCCTTCCTTAATTATGAGGGCGAATCAGAGGCCCATTGGAGATGGCGGATTCTACCGTAAGTCTACCCAGAAGATGAGGTTCTCGGTTCCTCTGCCGACCCTAAAGCCTCTCGGCCTAGGTGATGGGGAGTGGCAAGGCAGTCATGTTGCTTGAAGCTCGCCTTGACTGACTACAGGTTCTTCTTGGATCTTCTCTGTGGCTGTAAATCTCACCAACGGTGGTTTTTCTGACCGTAGACTGGGAGCTGGACTAGCAGCTCTGCGAACCTTGGTCTTCTCAGTAATGCCCTGTTACCCCTTTTCCTAGCTCTCCAAACCACAGTGACCCTACTTTCAAGGGTTTCATCTGTGCCCGGGGCCGTGCTACTGTCCCCTCATGTTACCCACATTCTATGTGGAAGACAGACCAGTCTGAGCTAGTCCCAAGGCATTCTGTTCTCAGGAAGTTGGGGTAGGGTCTCTAGATTCTATACATTTCCATTTTTTTTTGGCACAAGCATGTGACCTAATGGGGGTGAAGCGCTGACCGTGTGCTCAGAAGATCTGGGTATTTATCTCAGTACAGGGAGCCTGGCTACTTACTACCACACAGGAATTGCTGTGAGCCTTCATCTTTGCCAGTGAAGTGATTCTAAACTTCCTACCTCGGAACACTGTGGGAGGAAAATTATAGCAAATCATAGTGCAAAAGTGCTTTTCAGATTAAAAATGCTAAACAAATGGAAAGGTCCAGTTTGGTGGCCTAGCTGTTGCTGTGGCAGTTATAGGCATGGGAACAGGGAAGACATCATTTTATCTTTTTATGTCCAGTCTTTCTAAAAGCATGGTTCAAGGACCGGTGCATCAGAATCACCTGGAAGGTTTTAAAAAATGTCAGTCCCCAAACCCCACTTGAGCTTTAAGTGAATCTGAATTCCTGAAAGGGGGGGAGGGGTACAGTAATCTGTCCCATTTGGATCTCCACAAATGGTTCTTAGGCGTACAGAAGTTTTGAGAAGCAGGCTGCTGCCTCCACCTTGGTGGTATTCGATCGGCCTCTGCTTGGTTAGGCTTCATGGGGGCAAACTCATAGACAACTGGGATTTCTCCTGCTCGTTCTCAAACCTCAGAGCCTGATCTTCTGAGCTCCAGTCATGGCTTGCTTTCTCACAGCCTCGCCAAGCTCTGTTCTAGTGTCTCTCTATCTGGCTCTCATTCTAGAACTTCTCCCGGGTGTCCTTCCCGGAAGCCTCAGCTTTTAGCCTCCCTCCAGCTTCCACTCCTAGAGTGTGCCGTCCGGCTCCCCAGACTAAATTCTCAGGCAAGTTTTTGCAGCCCCCGGGGAGTCATTATCACAAGCTTCTCTTTTTGAGCTAGCTCTGAGGCTGTCTTGGCTACAATACATCCCATGAGTCAGCCCTGTCAGGGGAAAGGAAGGCTCACCAACAAGTCAGGTCCTGTGGGGGTCATGTCTTCCCTTGGAGAGAAGTGCGGTGATAACCTGGGATGCAAAATTGAGCCCGTGCAGAGCAGTTGCCATTGGCCTTCAGTGCCCTAGGACCAGGGAAAACTGGGGGCCGTCCAGTGGGAGCAAGTTCACTTCAGGGACTATCAGCCACATCAGGCCTCAGTGATGCTCCACTTTCTCAGCTCTCACAGAAAGAAGCATAGGTTAGGAAAGTGAGGCTTTGTGTCCTAGAGAAGGACCAACCCAGCTTCCGTTGGCCTTGCTAGCAGATGTGTATGTCAAGTTCTAGTTCCAGCCATGAATCCAAGCACTAAGATAATTCTACTTGGCTTCTTGTCCTGGAATCCGTTCCTCGCACATATGTATGTTCCCATGGATGTGAGAATATTTGAGATGTAGATTTGATTCCAAATCACACTTGTTCCTCTTTTTCTTTCATGGTGTCTCTATAGGATAATAGAATCGTCCTTGTCAGTCTTTGCCAAGGCAAATGACGGTAGAATAATGTAGGAGACTCTTTAATCAGTTGGCCTTTAAAATGCTGACCTCCTGGGTCTGTTTAGGTTTAGGGTTGGCAACTCAACCTGCATACCTGTTTTGTCAATAAAGTTTTATTGGCACACAGCCACGCCCACTTATTTACATATAGTCCATGGCTGCTTTCCCACCATGGTAGCAAGAGTTGAGTAGTTGGGACAGGATGGTGTGACCCTCAAAGCTCAAGGTATTTACAACCTGGCTTTTTATAGATAAAGTTTGCCCACCCCTGGCTTAGACTGTAAGCTTCTAGAGGTCATAGAACGGCATGGTTAAGTTACTTGTAAAGAGCTGAGCACAACTCTACATGCCTGATAGATCCATCCTTGCGTGTTTGTTGATTTCCAGAGCTGAAGTATATAGGACTTTAGAACTTTGTGGAGGGGAAAGAAAAATAGAAGAAACCAAAAATGTTAATCATGCTTTTTTTTGATGACTAAGATCATGGATTGGTTTAATTTTCTTCCTCTTCCTTTCTGGATTCCTCAAATTTCCTTCAATGAATATTTATTATACACACACACATACACACACAGACACACACACACACTGTCGGGGAGGAAGATCTTTCCCACCCTTCGGTCCTTCTACCTGGACGTAGAATCAAATTGACATGAGACAGATTAACAGGAGAAAATCAATTTTAATACATGGACTTACAGGGAATCCACACAGACATGAAAATTCTGAAGACAGAAATTCTGAGGATAGAAATTCTGAGGCAAGGTGGGGCTTGTCTGACCTCCTGAGCTCAGGTGGAGGGGCCTGAGGACACAAAGGGGAGAATGCTCATTAGCAGGAAGGTGAAAGGAGAAGTTTGGAAAAACAAGGTTGCCCTGTTATGCAGATAAGGTTCTTAGGTAAAAGGGAGCCTCTGTTAATAGCTCTCTTCCTTTCCAATGTAAATTTAGGCAGTTGAGGGGGAGGCAGAGAGCTTTTCCTGCATCTGCTGGGTTTTGATTACTTTTAACTCAAAATAATCTTTATGCCAAATGGCCCATTTGGGGGCAACCTACCCTGGGCCCCTACAACATACACTCACACACACACACTCCAGGTTACTTGATGGGGTTTACTTCTTTAAACAAAAAAGATCTAAACAATATGGCAATTATTTTTTGGTAAGTCAGTGTGGAGGTAGGAATAAAGGGGAAACTTTTTTCATAACCAAATCCTAATTAAATGAAAACAATAAGTTTCTCTTTCAGCCTTATGTCCCTGGGATATTTGTGAGAGTCTGTTAATCAAAAGAAAAACTAGTGACTTAGGATGATTCTACAGGGTATTTGACATTCCTAAATCCAGATCACAATCCTCAGTAGGTGCTACGCAATCATATTTGCCAGATGGCTATCGCTGAGCTGGCTTTTAGTCAGCAATTCGTGGTTGGAAGTGACAGAAAGCTGACTCAAATAGCCCAAGGCAAAAAGAGGAGGCATTTCTTAGCACGCTCGCAAGCCCCCAGAAGGATATAGAAGCTACTGGAAGCAGCTCACAAACCATCAGCTTTCCCCGTTTTTTCTTTAGTTTTTTAAAAAATTTTTTATTGTTATGTTAATCACCATACATTACATCATTAGTTTTTGATGTAGTGTTCCATAATTCATTGTTTGTGCATAACACCCAGTGCTCCATGCAGAATGTGCCCTCTTTAATACCCATCACCAGGCTAACCCATCCTCCCGCCCCCCTCCCCTCTAGAACCCTCAGTTTGTTTTTCAGAGTCCATCATCTCTCATGGTTCCTCTCCCCCTCTGATTTCCCCCGCTTCATTCTTCCCCTCGTGCTATCTTCTTTTTTTTTTTCCTTAACATATATTGCATTATTTGTTTCAGAGGTACAGATCTGTGATTCAACAGTCTTGTACAATTCACAGTGCTCACCATAGCACATGCCCTCCCCAGGGTCTATCACCCAGCCACCCCATCCCTCCCCTCCCCCAACTCCAGCAACCTCAGTTTGTTTCCTGAGATTAAGAATTCCTCATATCAGTGAGGTCATATGATACATGTCTTTCTCTGATCGACTTATTTCGCTCAGCATAACACCCTCCAGTTCCATCCATGTCGTTGCAAATGGCAAGATCTCATTCCTTTTGATGGCTACATAATATTCCATTGTATATATATACCACATCTTCTTTATCCATTCATCTGTCGATGGACATCTTGGCTCTTTCCACAGTTTGGCTATTGTGGACATTGCTGCTATAAACATCGGGGTGCATGTACCCCTTCGGATTACTACATTTGTATCTTTGGGGTGAATACCCAGTAGTGCAATTGCTGGATCATAGGGTAGCTCTATTTTCAACTTTTTGAGGAACCTCCATACTGTTTTCCAGAGTGGCCGCACCAGCTTGCATTCCCACCAACAGTGTAGGAGGGTTCCCCTTTCTCCGCATCCCCATCAACATCTGTCATTTCCTGACTTGTTAATTTTAGCCATTCTGACTGGTGTGAGGTGGTATCTCACTGAGGTTTTGATTTGGATTTCCCTGAAGCCGAGCGATGTTGAGCACTTTTTCATGTGTCTGTTGGCCATTTGGATGTCTTCTTTGGAAAAATGTCTGTTCATGTCTTCTGCCCATTTCTTGATTGGATTCTTTGTTCTTTGGGTGTTGAGTTTGAGAAGTTCTTTATAGATTTTGGATACTAGCCCTTTATCTGATATGTCATTTGCAAATATCTTCTCCCATTCTGCCGGTTGTCTTTTGGTTTTGTTAACTGTTTCTTTTGCTGTGCAAAAGCTTTTCATCTTGATGAAGTCCCAATAGTTCATTTTTGCCCTTGCTTCCCTTGCCTTTGGCAATTTTTCTAGGAAGAAGTTGCTGCGGCTGAGGTCGAAGAGGTTGCTGCCTGTGTTCTCCTTTAGGATTTTGATGGACTCCTGTCTCACATTTAGGTCTTTCAACCATTTGGAGTCTATTTTTGTGTGTGGTGTAAGGAAATGGTCCAGTTTCATTCTTCTGCATGTGGCTGTCCAATTTTCCCAACACCATTTGTTGAAGAGACTGTCTTTTTTCCATTGGACATTCTTTCCTGCTTTGTCGAAGATTACTTGACCATAGAGTTGAGGGTCCATTTCTGGGCTCTCTATTCTGTTCCATTGATCTATGTGCCTGTTTTTGTGCCAGTACCATACTGTCTTGATGATGATAGCTTTGTAATAGAGCTGGAAGTCTGGAATTGTGATGCCGCCGGCTTTGCTTTTCTTTTTCAACATTCCTCTGGCTATGCGGGGTCTTTTCTGGTTCCATACAAATTTTAGGATTATTTGTTCCATTTCTTTGAAAAAAGTGGATGGTATTTTGATGGGGATTGCATTGAATGTGTAGATTGCTCTAGGTAGCACTGACATCTTCACAATATTTGTTCTTCCAATCCATGAGCATGAAACGTTTTTCCATTTCTTTGTGTCTTCCTCAATTTCTTTCATGAGTATTTTGTAGTTTTCTGAGTACAGATCCTTTGCCTCTTTGGTTAGATTTATTCCTAGGTATTCTTATGATTTTGGGGTGTAATTGTAAATGGGATCGACTACTTAATTTCTCTTTCTTCTGTCTTGTTGTTGGTGTGTAGGAATGCCACTGATTTCTGTGCATTGATTTTATATCCTGCCACTTTACTGAATTCCTGTATGAGTTCTAGCAGTTTTGGGGTGGAGTCTTTTGGGTTTTCCACATAAAGTATCATATCATCTGCAAAGAGTGAGAGTTTGACTTCTTCTTTGCCGATTTGGATGCCTTTGATTTCTTTTTGTTGTCTGATTGCTGTGGCTAGGACTTCTAATACTATGTTGAATAGCAGTGGTGATAGTGGACATCCCTGCCGCATTCCTGACCTTAGAGGGAAAGCTCTCAGTTTTTCCCCATTGAGCTTTCCCCGTTTTTACCTCTGCTTCTCTCTATCCATGAGAGTCATTTTCTCAAGCCAACTTACTAGATCTTGTTTGACCAATCACAGGAGGATCCCGAGAGGTCTGGCTTGGGTCTTGAGCTCGCTCCTGGTTGGGGGAGGGGAGGTGGAAATATATTCTACTGGAGAGAGTGGGGGGAAGGGGGCTGAAAAGAAAGCAAGTGTCTGTCATCAGAAGCAGAGGAGGTGGAGGAGTCACAGTCCCTGAGGGGATTATTTTGGAGCAGGTGGCCACTGTGATTGGCATCTACTTATTATAGACATTATGGTCCAAATGTACTAAGCGAGCCTGGAGGTGGCCAATAAATCCATGTTATTTAAATCCTTCAAAGCCATTCATTCAACACCTTTAGAATCTAGGCCTCGTCTCCCTTGTTCCCCCTCTCATGGAGGAAAACCCAAGTATGCTTCTGCTTATCTTCCTCCAGCATTTCACTGTCTACCCTACCAGTTAGAACTGATTGTTCCCATTAATCATCACCTCCATTCGGGAGGGCAGAAGCTTGAAATGGTCCCCTAAGAATCTACTCCAGTGCTGCTAAGACTTTAGTGGGCGTCATTCACCCTGAAGGCTTGCTAAAACACTGATTTCTAGGCCCCATCCCCGCAGAGTTTGAGTCAGTAGGTATGGAGTAGGGCGGGTGATCTTTCATTTCTAACAAGCTCCCCAGTAATGCTGATACTGTGGGTCCATGGACCATACTTTGAATAGCACTGAACTAGTCCATGCCTCAAAACCCATGTTTCCATAGTAACCTCAAAAACTCAGTGGTTTTCACCTGGGGGGCAATTTTGCTTCCTGGGAGACAGTGGGCAATGTATCTGGCACTTGGCGCTTGTAGATATCTGGAGATAACTTTTTATTGCCGTTACTTGGAGAGTGGGGTTGGGGGCTACCGGAATCTAGTGGGTAGAAACCGGGGATGCTGCTAAACATCTTATAATGCCCAGGAGAGCTGCCCAAGAAAAAATTATCTGGCATAAACATATCAATAGTGCTGGGGTAAAGAAAGCCTACTTTAGTCCATGGGGTCAACCCACAGAAAGATGAACTTTGCAAGTAGTTTTGTGAATCTTCCACCTTCCTCTAAAAGGCAGCATCAGTAAAAAATGCCCCACATCGTATGTCATCAGGGAAATGCAGATTAAAACAATGGTGAGATAGCACTACATACCTATGAGAATGGCCCAAATCGAGAACACTGACAACACCATATGTTGGCGAGGATGTGGAGCAACAGGAACTCTCACTCATTGTTGGTGGGAACGCAAGCTGGTACAGCCACTTTGGAAAACAGTTTGACAGTTTCTTACAAAATTGAGCGTACTCTTACCATATGATCCAGCAATCACACGCCTTGGAATTTACCCAAAGGAGTTGAAAATTCATGTCCACATAAAAACTTGCACACAGATGTTTATAGCAGCTTTCTTCACAATTGCCAAAACTTGGAATCGACTTCCATAGGTGAATGGATACATAAACTGTGGTATGTCCAGACAATAGAATATTATTCAGCTTTAAAAAGAAATGAGTTCTCAAGCCATGAAAAAACACGGAGGGGGCGCCTGGGTGGCTCAGTTGTTAAGTGTCTGCCTTCAGCTCAGGTCATGATTCCAGGGTCCTGGGATCGAGCCCCGCGTCGGGCTCCCTGCTCAGCAGGAAGCCTGCTTCTCCCTCTCCCTCTGCTTCTCTCCCTGCTCATGCTCTCTCTCTGTATCTCTGTGTCTCAAATGAATAAATAAAATCTTTAGAATTTTTTTTTTAAAGAATTTATTTATTTATTTGACAGGGAGAGACACAGCGAGAGAGGGAACACAAGCAGGGGGAGTGGGAGAGGGAGAAGCAGGCTTTCCCCTGAGCGGAGAGCCCGACGCAGGGCTCGATCCCAGAACTCTGGGATCATGACCTGAGCCGAAGGCAGACGCTTAACGACTGAGCCACCCAGGCGTCCCATAAATAAAATCTTTAAAAAAAAAATTAAAAAAATAAAAGAAAAAACACGGAGGAACCTTAAATGCATATTATTATGTGAAAGAAGCCAATCTGAAAAGGCTACATATATATGATTCCAGCTATATGATATTCTGGAAAAGGCAAAACTATGGAGCCAGTAAAAAGATCAGTGGTTGCCAGGGGTTGGGGGGGGGGGGGGGAGGAAAGGATGAATAAATGGGATGTAGAGGATTTTTAGGGCAGTGAAATTACTCTGTACCATACTATGATGATGGAGGCTTGTCTATTATACATTTGTCCAAACCCATAAAATGCATACCACCAAGAGTAAACCAGAATGCTGTAAGGTGAACTATGGACTCTGGGTGATGATGATGTGTCAATGTAGGTTCATCATTTGTAACAAATGTCCCACTCTGGTGGGGGACGTTGCTAATGGGGGAGGCTGTGCATGTGCAGGGGTAGGGGCTATGGAAAATCTTTGCACCTTCCCTCAATTTTGCTGTGAACCTGAAACTGCTCTAAAAAAACAGTCTTAAAAAAAAAAGGGCTGCAAAAGAAAGTAAATTATAGTATAATCAACTTAACATCTGTTGTTTTATATTGTGCTTACCTCCTTATATTACCAGCCTGGCCCCTAGAGGCATCTGAATTTGCAACCCTCTGATCTAAACCAACCTCTCTGTAGATGAGGGACGAGTGCGGAGATGGGCCAAATAATTTGCCCAAGGTTCAACAGGGAACCCAGACTTGAAATCCAAGCCTGTGACAGTGATCACAATACCAGTATGAATCAACACACACACACACACCAGCACTCTAGTACTTTCAGGTAAAACTATATTATGTATTCATTTATTTATTCTTTCAGCATCCATTCCCCATACACAGTGTTCTTATTTGCACGCACGCACACACATTAAATACTTCGATAGATAAATCAGAGGTTCTCACGTGACGTATCTGGCCCATGATATTTATTTAGCATCCCCTCCAAATGCTTAAAGATAGAGATGTTCCAGCAACAAGTTCTATTTTGGAAATACCAAATTGAAACTTGGAACTTATTATGAGACTGGATGGCTCTTCCATCTATCAATACAGAGTGAAAACAGCTGCCCTCTTAAAATGTGTGAGCTGTGGCCAAATCAGTTTTCTTCCCTTCAGAGACATTTGACACTATCTAGGGTTTTTTGTTTTTTTTTTTTTAATCTTTATCATTTTAGCATTAAAAGAATTGTAAAAAAAACAAAAACCAGGGGTGCCTGGGTGGCTCAGTTGGTTGAGCGACTGCCTTCGGCTCAGGTCATGATCCTGGAGTCCCGGGATCGAGTCCCGCATCGGGCTCCCTGCTCGGCAGGGAGGCTGCTTCTCCCTCTGACCCTCCTCCCTCTCATTCTCTCTCTCTCAAATAAATAAATAAAATCTTTAAAAAAACAAAAAAACAAAACCAAAGCAATGAGCAACAACAAAACCACAGAATAAAAAATTCAAAATATTAAAGAGCAAAGAAAGAGGCTAAATTACACTTGAATGCTGCCCCTAGGAAAGGGGTTGGCATACTATGGCCTGCATATCAAAGCCAGCCCACCATCTGTTTTTATAAGTAAAGTTTTATTAGAAGACAGCCACGTCCATTCGTTTACATACTTTCAATGGCTACTTTCATGCTACAGTGGCAGGGTGGAGTAGTGGAACAGAGACCGTATGGCTGGCAAAGCCTAAAATATTTACGATCTGGCTCTTTGTGGGAAAAGTTTACCAGACCTGCTCTTGATGATGTATTAGGTTGTACCATATGAAATTGCCAACATTTGGCAGTTTTGACCTATGCTTTTATATGGTTCACTCTCTCTCTCTCTTTTTTTTTTTTTTACAATTTTTTATTTATTCATTTGAGAGAGAGAGCGCACAAGTGAGAGCATGAGCAGTGGGCAGGGTCAGAGGGAGAGAGAGAATCAGACTCCCTACTGAGCAGGGAGCCCAACAGGGGGCTCCATCCCAGGACCCTGGGATCATGACCTGAGCTGAAGGCAGACGCTTAACTGAGTGAGCCACCCAGATGCCCCTCGTATGGTTCACTCTCAAAAGCAAAGGATATTATTCCACTGAAAAGGGGCATCTTTTTCTTGTAGGCCAAAACTTGTAGTGACTCTTGGAACACAAAACAGAATTTCACGATGGCCATGTTTATCAATAAAATCACTTCCTCATCTAAAACATAAAATAACATGAAAACCATCCTTCCTTTTCTCAGGAAATGGAGACCTCCATGAGAAAGGCCTCACTGGCCTTGAAACAGAATTTTCTAGTGAAAGATTTTGCAGCTCTCCGTAAACATAGATCCACCCTCCCCCACCTGTAAAATCTCTCTTAACGGCAGTTAGCCATTCATGAGGACTTGTT
The DNA here is from genome assembly GCF_029215605.1 of Mirounga angustirostris. Lineage (NCBI taxonomy): Eukaryota > Metazoa > Chordata > Mammalia > Carnivora > Phocidae > Mirounga > Mirounga angustirostris. The sequence continues at coordinate 9,788,566 of NW_026991719.1, forward strand.
CTTAGCTCCCTCTGCCCATACCATTTTGTGCAAGCACTTATGTCTATGTTTCACTTAAGAGGTGGCACTAATATGTTTGCATAACGTGGGGTGCTACAGGTCATTGCTAACGTAACAGAGTAAACCTCCACTCAGATGGCCTCAAGTTACACCACACCCATTGCTGTCAATTTTCATCTTCCTGTAGAAATATCCAGCATGGTGAGAGGGAACGAGCTTAGGCATGTGACTTAGGCCAACTTACTTTGGAATTCTGGCCCTACCTCTTACCAGTTGTATGAACTTGGGCAAGTTTTATAGCTTTGATGAGCCGCACTTTCCTTAACTGTAAAACGGGGGTGGATGCCTATTTTGCCGAGGTTGTTATAAGGATTAATAATTATATGTGGGGCACCTGGGTGACTCAGTCGGTTAAGTGTCTGATTCTTGATTTTGGCTCAGGTCATGATCTCAGGGTTGTGAGACCAAGTCCTACACTGGGCTCCGTGCTGGGTGTGGACCCTGCTTAAGATTCTCTCTCTCCCTTTGCCCCTCCCTGCCCCTCTCTCTGTCCCCCTCTCTAAAAATATTAATAATAATTATTATTATGTGAACAAAGTGCCTGACAATTAGCAAATTAGTTGAACCACATGAAATTGCTACCCCCCCAAAATGGCAATAACACGTTATTTGACCTAAAGTTGTCCCCGTTGGGATTGGTTGCCGTTATTGTGTGTACGTGGGCCAGGCCCAGATAAAGTGGACACAGCACTATGTGCCACCTGGAGCTTCCAGTCAGGGTCTGGACTAGGGTGAAGCCAGTGAGGCACCCAAGGTACAAAATTTAAGAGGCACTCACTGTCAGGTGCAGCCCCTGTACCACCATGACTCTGAAAGTATGTGCTTTCTTAAGTTTTCCTCCTGAGGCACCTCTCTTGACCCTCCATAGTTCCAGCTCTGTTGCAGGGTTCCCCTTACCTAGCTGAGAAATTCCTCATCTCCTTAGCTCAGGTGCTCTGTGCCTCTCCCTAACCTGAAAACCATCTCTTGGGTGACCCTTTAATAACTAAGGGATGAATGAGTCACAGCAGATTGTAACATGACACCCTCCCCAAAATGCTTGCTTTAAGAGAGGATTAAAAATCTTAATTAAAAAAGAACTAAGGCAGGATTTAAGTCATGACTTAGTCAGTGGAACAGAATATCGCAGGAGACCAGCAGCCTGTGGGGATCCTGAAAACTCTCTCAGTTGGCAGATAGTGTCTTGAGTCACCCCGCAGGTCCAAGCACATAAACATGTAGCCACAGAGAAACTGATGCCCTGGGGACTTCAAGTGAGTCTTGAAGAATGGTTACATGGTCAGATAAGAAGGGAAGGATCTCTTCCTCATTCTTTCTGTTTTTCCTTCTCCAAAAATGACTTGATATGACAAAGGACTCCTGTGGTAGCCAACTTCCAAGATGGCCCCCAGTGATTCTCCCCTCCTGGTACTCATGCTCATTATGTAGTGAGTCCCCTCCCACACTGAATCAGGGCTGGTCTGGGTGACCAATGGAATATGATGGAGGTGAGGGTATGTGACTTTTCAGGTTAGCACATAAAGGGGATTGTGCCTACTACTTTGCTCTCTTAGAATGCTCACTCTTAGAGAAGCCAACCACCATGTCATGAAGATATTCAAGCAGCCCTTTGTGAAGAGAACCATGTGTGAAAGGAACTGAAGCGCCATTCCAACAGCCAGCACCAGCTTACAAGTCAAGTGAGTGCACCATCTTGGAGATGGATCCTCCAGTCTCCGTGTCAAGCCCTCAGATGACTGCGGCCCCAGCTCACCTCAGACTACAACCTCCTGAGAAATCTTGAACCAGCACCAGCCCAGTCAACTGTTCACAAGTTCCTGACCCACAGAAAATATGAGATAATAAATATTTATTGTTTCAAGCTGAAAGGTTTTAAGAATTCAGACCAAAAAAACACCTCCTTAAATCAGTCAGAAAAGGACAAACAACACAACAAAACAATGGGCCAACGACTTGAAGAGACACTTCACAAAAAAGGAATATCCAAATGGCCCATAATCATGTTGTTATAGACTGAATGTTTGTGTCCCCCTAAAACTCACATGATAGTATTTGGAGGTGATAGTATTTGGGGGCCTTTGAGAAGTGATTAGGTCATAAGGGTGGAGCCCTCATGATTGGGGTTAACACTCTTGTCATGGAGACCCTGGAGAGGCCCTCATGCCTCCTTACATGGGAGGACACTGCGAGAAGACAGCGTTCTATGGACCCGGAAGCCAGCCCTGTTCTCCAGACATCAGATCTACCGATGCCTCGATCGTAGACGTCCAGCCTCTAGAACTATGAGAAATGAAGGTGTGTGGTTTATAAGCCACTCAGTCTATGACGTTCTGTTATAGCGGCCTGAACTAAGATAGAAAGTGGTCCCAAGAAATGGGGGTGCTGCTGTAATAAATGCTTAAAAATGTGGAAGTGGCTTTGGAACTGGGTGATGGGTAGAGGCCAGCAGAGGGTAGTGGGGCCTGCTAGAGAGAGCCCGGATGGCCAGGAACGGGCTGTTTGGTGCAATGCTGAGCGCCCAGAAAGGAAAGAGGAGCAGTGTGGAAAGCTTCAGACTCAGAGAACCCCGAACCCAGAACAGAATGGCAGCAGGAATATGGATGGGGAAGGCTGATGGGGTCTTGGCCAGCAATGAGGAACATGTTATGGGAAACCGGAGGAAAGGTGCTCTTGTTATAAAGCAGCCAAGAACTTGGCTGAGTGTGTTGGTGTTCTGGCGTTCTGTGGCAGGCAGACTGTGCAAGCGATGTGAGCGGAGAGATAGCTGCAGCTGTTGGTAAGGCAAGTGGTGAAGGGGTGCCTGGGCCCCTCCTGACACCACCCACAGTGCCCCGTGGGAGGAGGGAAATGACTCGAAGACAGAAGTGTTAAACAAAAAGGAAGCAGAGCTTAAAGATTTGGAAAATTGTCAGCTTGTCCATATTGCAAAAAAGGAGAATGCAGAGGATGTGCCCAAGTGACCTAGATAAGGAGATCAATGTGAGTCAGCCTTCTCTCCAGAAGCTAGGAGCTGCTTCCAAGACAGTGGAAGAATGATGCCCAAGGCAATTCAGAGAGGCTCAGGGGGGCTGCCCTCCCACCCCCCACCCCCCGTGCAGGGGGCTTGGGGGGCACCCAGCGCCTGCAGGTCCTCAGCACTCACTGCCCGGCTCCACCTCACCTCGCAGGCTCTGCTCCCCACACTCTGCAGCGCCTGCCCCCCTAGAGGCTGATGGCAGCAAATGTGGTAGCCTCTCCCAGAATTGTCCTTTTAAACAGTCTGGAGTCACCTGTTAGCACGGGTGAGAAATCCGCCCAGCAGACTCCTTCCGTCCCCCATAGGAAGGTGACCTTGCCTGAAACAATCCACTTTTTGCTAGAAACTTCCTTTTCCTGCCCCTTTCTGCTTATAAAACCTTTCATTTTGTACAGCTGCGTGGAGTTCCTTTTTGTCTGCTGGAAAGGATGCTGCCTGATTCATGAATCGTTGAATAAAGCCAATGAGATCTTTAAAATGTACTCAGTTGAATTTTGGTTTTTAATGCTGGCAGAGCCTCAGGCCCGGGACAGAGGTGGGGACCCAGACCCGGAACTGCTGTGGGCAGCGTCCCCGAGCTGTGGGGTGATGCTCCACGCACCGAAGTACTCTGCGGCAGTACCATTGAATGAGCGGCCGGTACACAGAGCGACGGAGCTGTCTCACCACATAGTGTGAACCTTCGTGGGGGAGGGGGGCTGGGGATGGCAGTTCTCTATTTTGTAATCTGGGTACGGATGACATGGATCTGTTCAGTTCGTGCAGATCTGCCTCACTGTAAGAAAAGATTTTGAAAGCATCCATTTTCCGAGATGTATTAGAAGGCAAGAAGCTCCCAGTTCAGATCCTGACATCCGTAGTTCTGAGTTCCAGGTTCAAGGTGAAGTCACATTTGGATGCCTGTTCCTCGAACTCAGTGGAAGGCAAATTTATAGCTTGTAGGCAAAATCAAGCCAGCCATAGTTTTTTTGTAAATAAAGTTTTATTGGGGCACAGACACATCCATTTACGTATATGTTATCTGTGGCTGCTTTTACCTGACGTCAGCAGAGCGGAGTAGTTGTGATGGGGATCAGTTCCCTGGCGCACGAAGTCAACAGCTCTGATTGACTGAGAAGCTTCTGATGCTGCTGCATCTCTCACCTCTTCATCCTTTTGACCCTTGATCCTCCCTCCCCCCCCCCCGCTCGAGGCTGTGCATCGCATGCACATTATCTGAGTGCAGACAAGCCCTGTGATGCTCTGGATAAAGAACATGTAGGGCCAGGACCTTGCTGGCCATTGCCCTGCCTCTCCATTGCCACATACCCCAGGTGTTCCTGCAGGTGCACCCTGAGGTGGAATTATCAGAATGTTCATTTGGCTCATGACCAAGGTGCTCCTGAAGATGTGATTGAATCTGACAACAATGGCCATTCAGGGCATGCAGAACAGCTACACACATTCAAGCTACTAAGCAGAAAGAGACCTGTAAGTGCATAGTTTTTGGAATACGACATCTGGACAGAATCGTTTTGATCGCTAACTTCCACTCCACTGTAGCGCATGATCGGAGATGGGCTCTGGGTTCCCATGGCTTTGTTTTTTGTTTTTGTTTTTTTTTAGCTGAGAGTATGTGACACATGCCAGGTGTTTGGCAATTACATCTTGCTGAATGTGGTCACTTACATGGAAATACAAAAAAATCATCCACTGTTAAAAATCAAGAAAATTGTCACTGCCAGACATGTTCGAGACGTTATTTTTTTTTGAAGTATTTTCTCTCCCCCATCTATACTCAGCTGTCTTTTAGGCATCATTTTTCTTTAAGAAAGGAAGGAGTCATTGGAATGGAAGAAAACATTTTGGAGAGGGATCGTCCAGTAGTTACAACTCTAAGTTTCAATTGAAAAAGTTGGCCGTCTTGTCTGCATTCTTCCAAGGCTTTGCTCTGTGACCTTGGGCTTGCTTAGCCTATCTGGTCTTCCATCTGTAAAGAGTAAATGTTTCAGTTCATGCTTACTCGACTTCCTCACCTGATCGAGGGGATAATAGTTGTTCACGAAGTTCTTTTACCTGTCTCGGTGGACTCGAGGTGGAATTAACCCCCTGTGACAAGAGCCGGTACATTTCCACTGCCAGGACTTGGTGATAAAGAGGGGAGATTAGCGGCCAGACTCGGTCTTAACTTGCGCAGTCTCGTTGAGTGATGCAGCCATTGGGTGACTTCACGTACCTAAGGGAGGCCAAGAGGAGTCTGGGTCAGGAGAAGAATTCCCTTCTGAGAGGGAGAAATTGTACAGAAGCACAAAGGGAAAGACCTTCTAAGAGTGTTTATTACTTTTTCTTTCTTTCTTTCTTTCTTTTTTTTTTGCTTGTATTGGTTGAATGTTCAATTAAACCAGAAACACATATTGAACAATACATAATAATTCAGACACTATTGTGGATACATTTTAGAACCCTCTTTGTGAGATACTAAAGCTTTCAGAGGAAGAAACCACAAGTGCAAATTTTGTCTACACCTGTTACTGGATATGTGATCTGGGGGAGCCTACTTAGTTTATCTGAGCCTTAATTTTCTCATCCAAAAAATGGAGATAATCATCCATTATCCACCCATCCCTTAGCATTGCAGGGAGAAGGAAATGAAATAAAGGATATAAAGTGCTCAGTAGAGTGCCTGGAAAGAAACCAGCGGTAAAGCTTAGCCATGTGATCGTTGTTGTTACGTTAAACTGGGTTTTACAATTGAATCTACTTTTGTTAAGAAACAATTTCCAAAACATAGAACACAGAAAGATTACAGTGTGCCTTTTCAGTGCCTGCCGGAACATTACCTACAGGCCCACCTAAGGGGCAGCTAATGTAGGCAACTTTGTTTGACTTATTATTTACTTGATTAGACCCAAGTCTTTATCAAATTAAGTGATAACTTGTAGGAAATTGGTAAACTGGAAAAGATTTTTGTTAGGTGGAGATGTAAATGATTTCTAACAGAAAAGTATTACGGTTTTAGTACTCCATCAGATATTAACCATTCTGTCTTTAACGTGGAGATCTTGTTTTGGCATTCTTTCTTTCAGAGACTATAAATACTTCAATCTTCGGTATTCTCTTTTGGACCAGCTACACCATCCTGCTGGCTGAAACATGCTTATTCACTGTAGGTATGTGAGCTTTGCTTTTAGCTCTTTGAAAATTATAATCTGAGGGTTTCTAGCCTCATCTTTTTTCTTTCTTCTTTGGACTGAGTAGAGGAGGAAGGTATTTGAATCTTCCAGGATGCTCATTGGAGGAGCTGAAGTTGTTCTGATGTGAGAGGGCCAGAATGTTTTGTAACAAAAGATCCATAGTTAAGGCAAAAAGTCATTGTACCTCAGTGCCTAGCACATAGTAGATGAAATGTGTACTTGCCCACTCCTAACACCCACCCCCATCCTTACACATTAACGTACCATCACATTTTGAATCTAAAATGTGTCTCTTGTGGACAGCATAGAGTTAGATCTTATTTTCTTTATCTCGTCTGACAGTAAGTGCTTTTTGATTGCACATTGTCTAAGCCATTATAGTTATTATCAGTATGGTTGGATTTATGTCTGCCATTTTGTTTTGTTTTCCAAATGTCTCAGATATTTTCTGTTCCTGTCTTCCACCTTTACTATATTCTGTTGTAGTAAGTGGATATTTTCAAGTGTATAATTTTCATTCTTTTAATCATATTTTTACTGTCTCTCTTTTTTTCTTCGTGGTTGCTCTAAGACTTACAAAATACATCTTAACTATTATCATAATGCACTTCAGGTATACTAATTTAATCCCAGTAAGATGCACAAACTTCAGTCCTGTGTAACTCCATTCCTTACTCCAGTAACGTGCGCGTTACTGCTATACGTATTGTTATATCTGTTAGAAACCAAACCATACATCGTTACAGTTACTGCCTTATGTAATCTTATGTCTTCTAAAGAAGCTGAGAGAAGAAGAGCAAGTATATATTTATAGAATTTGCTGTATTAACCTTCTTATTTACCATTTTTGGATCTCTTCATTTCTTCCTGTGGATTCAAGTTAGCATTTGGTGTCATTCCCTTACTCTATACCCTCACAATTTAACTTCTTTATAAGAAATAGACTTTATAGTCTCAGCCTGTGTGTGTGTGTGTATGTGTGTGTGTGGGGGGGTGGGCGTTCTAGAGAAATAAACATGCCTTCTCTGATTCAGTGTAAGATCTTTGTCAATAAATTTTAACCTTACCTCTTCACATCTAAAATAAGAATAGCTGGATGTTAGCTCTTCTACACACAGGAAGACAAATACAAACATTTCTTATTACTTAATCCCACCCTAAATCCTTTCTCCTATAAAATACGTTTAAAACATGAAGAAATCAGAGGTCTTTCTATGGACACTGGTTTATTCTGACAAACAAATGGCGGAATGTCCTTTAACTTCAACCTAAAAGCTTTTCCTGGGAAAAGACAAAAGTGGTTTTTTGGAGGGCTTTTGCTTTAATCTATTTTTCCTTCAGTTGCTGGGGATTTTGATAGGCGACCGCACTGTCTGTTAGCACACTGTGCATTTTAATTACAAAAAAATCTAGCTCTGGTGACACATTGCTTGCTTTCTCCAGAAGAAGGCCTGCACTTCCTTCCACCGCTAGCGATGTTTCTGGTTAGATGAAGAGGTGAGGGAAGGGAGAAGGTATCTCTTCTTTGGGCTAAAATATGGGAAGTGATCCTAGTGTTTCTCCTCACAGAGAAGCCACACTTGAGTCTGTTTCGAAGCAGTGCTTCCCAAACTTTAATATTCATACGAATGACCTGTTAAAATGCGGATTCTGATTCAGGACCAGGAGGGTTTGGCCCGGGAACCTGCAGATGTCGTTAGCGGACCCACAGCTCAAGCAGCAAGGGTTGGGCCACTCATTCTCAAACTTCCAGCGCCTGGTAATCAGTGCGGAGTTTTCAAAAACTCCTGGGGCCCATGCTCAAAGGTTGCAATTTGAACGATTGTGATTGTGATCGTAATGTGCGGGCAAGTTTGGGAACTTATCGGGAATTGCAAGTTGAGAGGCCAAGAGACGATGATCAAGCCGGGAGTATCCTGTCCCAGTCCCCAGGTACCCCACACCAAGTTGGGTATGCTTCCAGAGTTGAGTCTCTTCGTGGTGGGCATGTCCCGGCCATGGCTACCAGGCAAATCTGCTTTCTCTTTTTTCACATCTATCCACATTCAGCATAACCTTAGTACAGCTGCCCCCAGGGCGTAGACCAACCCTCTGGGGTGCACGCCATAGAGGGATGCAGGTAGAATGTCGAGCAACAGTTGAGAGACTGAAGACGCAAACGGACAATGGCCCGACCACATAGGACGACAAAACCCTGACTCACAGCCTCTGCGGCCGCCAACTTGAGAAGCCAAGCCACAACCCCTGTGGTCATCAGGCCAGAAGGGCTGAACTTTGTCAGTGACTGGCAGCTCCCCTATTTTTTTGCCCCAGCTCCCAACACCAGACCAACCAGAGAAAGCCACATATGCTCCCCAAACCAATGCCACAAGATGCCCCACTTGTAATTGTTCTCCTCCAGCTTCCCCATGTCCGCAACCTCCAGTCAGGTCATACTTGGAGCTCTCCTGTGGTTCCAGACACGTTTCCACTCCTCTGCTCATCTTTGAGTCTCAGCCAAGGTAAGTGATGGAGGCTGAGTCCCCAGCTCTGACTAATCAGCCTCTGTTCTCTTTCGGGTGGTCTTCATTATTTATACACGAATGAATCAGAGTCTGCTTTTTATTATCACCCTGCCCCAGCAACTCTAAATAATTTCAGTGACATAATACCTCCCCGGGGTGAGGGTGGCCTGGGCACATCGCCCTGGCCCCTTGGTGATGTCGCTGCTTTGTAGGCACTTTTCCTACTAATTTTTAAACCATAGCTGGGTAGCCAGGCTGGCCTGGAGCTCCAGACAGCTCTCTTTTCCCTGAACTTGCTGCATTTTGAGCCCGCTGTCTCCACACCAGGGGGCTCTTCCATTTCCTGAACCCTTCCTACAGCTGCAGCCCTTTTCCAGATCACATTTTTTCCCCCAGGAGGTCACAACCTCTGACTCACTCCTCTCCCCCTTTCTTCCCGGCAGCACACCCCGTTCCCCGCTCCCCCCGCCCCCCACCAGCCCGCCCGCCCAGGGCCAGGCTCCAAAACCTCAGCCTTTCACTTTGGTTTCTATTGTCCTATTTCCTGCCAATTGATCCCTGGCCCAGTGAAAATTAACATTTTCAGCATTGTGGAATTTACATGGGATAATCTAAGTGGCTCTTCTCTGTGAAAAAAGTGTGGGCATCCTTCAGGCACAAAGTGTGTTATTTAAAGTCAAAACTGCAGGTCACAAGCTGCTTCCAAACCAGTTTACTGGTTTCTGATAGAGCACGTTAAGCCTATAGTTATGGTTCGTGTTTTTTTTTTTTTTTTTTTTTAGCCACTTTTGTTGTTCTGTTTTGCCTCATTCTCCTTCCCCAACACCACCTATCCTCACCCGCCCCCATCCATCTAAATTCTTCACATTTCTGGGATGTATTGAAAACTTTCACATCGTGAAGCCTAACTTGCCAGTGTATTCTTCCTACCGTCTTGATTATGCCTCAACATAGGGCAGGAGAGGAATAATATGTAAAGTGTTAAGAAAAATGATCCAAATCTCAGCAAAAAGGCCGGGAGCGCTCAGGATCTCCTTTCAATGCCATAGTGGTACCCTTTTCAGCGAGCCCAGCCCAGGACCACGCAACTGGCTGTAGAAGCTGTCTCCGTTTGACTTGCTATTTACTAGTTGGGACATAAGAACCCCGGACTACGTGAAGTTATGTGTTCACGTGTATATTTTGTCTGGAAAGACATGCAAATCATTTCTGGCTTGTGGAAAAGAACACCCCAGAGGTCATGGTGTCATAGCCCCGTAGGACGCGGAACAGTGTCGTGTGCAACCTGGCAAGCTCATGCGAAGAACGTCCTTCTTTTTACACAGTTTCCCCCCGTGCTCCTTGCAATACCTTGACTGTCTCATTGATCCCGTCATTAAGGAATTGCAGAAAGTCTTCAACGGGAGCCATGTTTTTAACTTTTTGGAAATTACAGCTTTGAAGAGTCCAGAAAAGCCGGCGTAGGAGCCCCTCCTGGCCGCTGTGGGGGGTGAAGAGCATCTAGGTCCTTCAGTGCAGCTGTTCGAACCCTTTCAGAGAGCCCCCCTCGCAGAGTTACTCCCGTCCGGGGACCAGAGCCCCGGAAAAGCTTTTCCACAACATTAATTAAAAGGGGAATCTGAACACGTAAATAACATTTGCAGGCCTCCCCTGTATGCCTGGTAAAGTATCCCTGGCACACAGTGAAAGAGCCCCAGGGTGCAGTGGGTTTTCCAGCGACTGGCCCACCAGCAACCAGCGCGAAGGAGGAAAGGTAACCGGTTTTTCCAGAATGATGAGGGAGTAATAAAGCAGAACCCACTCGAGTCTAAGCGTCGGCCACAAACACACATGGAAAAGCCCAGACCCCTAGTGAGTTCTAACAGCAAAGCCAGGCCAGACCCTAGCCTCCGGGAAGGGGCGCACACTCGCTTGCAAAATTTGTTGGCAATAAAATATTTGAACAGCTGGGGTCCCGCGCAGAGTTCTGACATGGGCCATTTTATACAAAGGAGTCTTTTTTTTTGTTCTCCGCACTCCAAAAAGGGAAAGGTCTTTTCATGTTTGTATTGAAAAAGTAGCCAATCGCCCCAAAAGGTCAGTTGGTCTACTCGTTTTCTGGCTTCTTTAACACAATTCCTTGTTATTAGCTATGTGTTTTCAATCACCTGGCGTGCATTTAAGCAGATTATTCTAACATAAAAGGCATTTCACTTTTTGAAGATATTAGAAGGCACGTTTGTCTCTTCGTGGTACTGTTGGTATTCAGGCCACTGTTTTATGTGCTGTTTCATATTCATCTGCCTCTGAATGGTTGGCTGCTTGGGAGAGACTGAGAGTGTTGATCTCCATCATTCAGATCTCAGAACTTAAGGCTTTTCCATTTTGTTTGGGTTTGAAATATTAAGGTGACCAAGCGAGAACATAAATGAAAAGCTTATTTAAAAAATAGTCTCCTTCGGGGCGCCTGGGTGGCTCAGTTGGTTGGGCGACTGCCTTCGGCTCAGGTCATGATCCTGGAGTCCCGGGATCGAGTCCTGCGTCGGGCTCCCTGCTCGGCGGGGAGTCTGCTCCTCCCTCTGACCCTCCTCCCTCTCATGTGCTCTCTCTTTCATTCTCTCTCTCTCAAATAAATAAATAAAATCTTAAAAAAAAAATAGTCTCCTTCACTAAAAATACCCAGAATCCTTCCATGCTTTCTAAAAAAAAATTTATTTGAGAGAGAGAGAGCGAGCATGAGGTTTGAGGGGGGGAGGGGCAGAGGCAGAGGGAGAAGCAGACTCTCCGCTGAGCAGGGAGCCCAAAGCCGGGCTCAATCCCAGGACCCCGGGATCATGACCTGAGCCGAAGGCAGACGCTTCACCGACTGAGCCACCCAGGTGCCCCTATTCCATGCTTTGGTAACTCTTTAGTGAAGCTGTTTTGTATTTTTTTAGCAGAAATGCAAAAGGATTAGCCAGGGCCTAGGACAGTGCCCTTGTAATTGCTGGCTGAGTTTTCTTAAACAATAAAAGCTACCTAAATGGTCAATTTGTATATATTTCATTTTGCCTTAGTCTAAGAATTCATCTGTGCCCAAATAAATCTAGAAAGCCGAGCCAAGGAATAGGGTAGGCTAAGGGTTTTACTATTACTGTTCTGCAGGGCGAAGCAGTACCTTTGTCCATCCTTGGACCTGAAAAAGGTTTTTTTGATCAGGGGTCCCCTTACCCCCGTGCTCAGTCCCCAGATCAGTGATGTGTTCACCGGATATTCGCTGCCTTCCGAGCTGGTGACAGGCTGGTCTGTTTGCTCCTGGCTTTCTCTGGCTCCCCCTCCTCCCACGTAGTATGGCTACTTGTCAGGAAGGAAACACAGAGAGGACCCTAAAGACCTAAAGACCCTAAACTTACAGCGTTTTCCTTACATGACTTTAATGCTGCTTATTTCACAATAAATTGAGAAGATCTCCCTGAAAGTTTACTGCTTCCTTTTGGAGGTATCAGCTCAGGCTTTTCCCTTGCATTTTCCAGAAAATTCCATCTTCAAAGAGTTGAACACCCTTGCCCCGTCCGTATAACAGGTTCAGGTTCCGGGTCTGCCTGACCCCCTCTGGCTTTCGTGCTGTTTTTGATACTCAAATTACTTGTTCTACTGCAGGAAGACCTTCACTTACTGCCTCAAATTGGACTTGTAAAGGCTGTATTTATTGAAGAGGAGGAACTTGTCTGTTTTTCCCTTTTGCTCTGCCATGAAGCTAAGATTAATGGCCCCATATAAATTGCTGGTCTGCTCCTTTATCTGCAATACGTGGAAAGTTCTGACCCCATAATACAGGTAATGAAAGTCAGCGGTAGCAAATAAATCAGCTTCAAGTGGGTCAGCTCATTAGAATAGCTTGCTTTGTTGCATTTGTCTTGAACCCCTGGAATCTCGGCTCCACCCCTTCTAGTTCGGAGACACCGCTGTCCTGGCCCCCACCTTCCTCGGGGCAAGCTGCTGTTCCTGGGGTGGGGGGCCGGTAAGCTCTTTCCCGGTTAGTGGCAGGCTTTTCCTTTGGCCTGCTCTCCTTCTCACAAGCCTCTCGGCCTGTCAGGGGAGACTTGGCTTCCTCTCGCTGCCCTGAGGCCTAGAAGAAGGGTTGACCCCTTCGCTGAGGCCACTCCTGCAGCCTCTACGCTGCTCTCCAACATGGCAGCCACGAGCCACACTGTAGCTACGGGGCACTTGAAATGTGGCCCCTCGGAGCTGAGATGTGCGGGACGTGTAAAATTCATACCAAATTCCAAAGACTTCCTACAAAATAAGTAAGTAAACGAAAGAATATCAAATACCTCAATAATTTTTACACATTATACATTGAAATGACAATATTTTGCATCTGTTGGCTTCAATAAAACTTATTATTATTATTTTTTAAGATTTTATTTATATGAGAGAGAGAGAATGAGAGTGAGAGAGCACGAGAGGGGGGAGGGTCAGAGGGAGAAGCAGACTCCCCGCCGAGCAGGGAGCCCGATGCGGGACTCGATCCCGGGACTCCAGGACCATGACCTGAGCCGAAGGCAGTCGCTTAACCAACTGAGCCACCCAGGTGCCCAATAAAACGTATTATTAAAACTAACCTCAAAAAAAAAAAACTAACCTCATGATCTTCTTTTTACTTTTTTTTTTTTTATGTGGCCACTAGAAATGTAAAACTCCGTACGTGGCTTGCATTTGCAGTTCTTGCTCCATTCCCATTGGACCGCGCCGGCCCCCCACTCGCTATTTCTCTGCCTTTGCGGGTCACCCCGTGTGGTGCCATGGCCTCTTTCCACCTGTTGCGGCTCCCGGGACACTCCTCGGTCGTCCTCTGGGCTGGGATTCCCGCTCTTCTCCATCCAACTCTTCTCATCCTGACTCTGGGCCAAGACAATTGTAACCGTAGCTACATGTAGCCAGTAAGTATTCGTTCGGCACTTACTGTTGTCAGGTGCTTTGAGGCTCTGGATCTATGTATTTCCTTACAGGGTAAGAAACGGATTGCAAAGAACGTATCATCTATTGAGAGGGAAGGGATTATAAACCAACAGGACAAGACGAGAAGGGTTCTGGAACAGGTCTATGTATAAAGCACTATTGGAAGCAACAGGAGTGCAGTTAGCTCCGCCTGTGGTTATCCGAGGGAGCCCCAGGAGGAGGCCACGGGGGAAGCACCCACGGGAGACAGAGGTGGAAAGTGCCTCGCAGGACCAGACGCCAGAGCTCCAAGAGGCCAGGGTGGCAAGGCTGCGGGGGGCGGGGGGGAGCGGACCAGCCAGCGCTCTGGCTGGGGCACTGGGTGGTCAGGCTGCAGAAGAGCAGATGATGGTGAGAGAGGAAGATGGGCTGATGGGGCCTCGGGGGGGTGGGGATACGGCTGCAGTCCTGCTGGCTCCAGAAGCCGGAGAGGAGGATTTGGGTGGCAAAGCTGGAGCAGGGCACGGCACAGAGGCCCTTACAGGACAGGGGCGGGGTACTGAGCTGGATCAGTGCTGAACCCGGTCATGCGTCTTTGTGAGCATCCACTGGGCACTGGCAGGGGGAAGGGGCCGGAGAACTTGCTCGTGGGTCCCGGCTTCTACAAAGGTCCGCAAGTCTGCTCTTTGACCGGAGAGAGCTGCATTTGCACTCAGAAGTTTAGCAGAAACAATGACCTCGTTCACCAGCCTCCAAGGGGCCGGCTTGCCGAGGCAAAACGCCCGAGGTTTATTAAAAGTGAAAACTCATTCTCCAGTAAACGCCTTACTTGTCAGAACCTTCTCTCTACCTCTCAGTGACAGGAAATCCAGGGTAATGAGCAGTTATGGAGCCCATGTATTTTCTTGATTCTTGAAACCCAGAGACCACACATTGGAGGACCCTCTCAGCTCAGGGTTGTTGCAGACCTTTGCCGGCGGGCCCCCTAAGACTGGATTTCAGGCAGCAGGTAGCTCCGCGTCCGTGTGCCCAGGACTAACACACCCACCCCTGTTGGCTTTCACCGCCGTGTGTGGACAGGGTGCTCGGAGGGGAGAAAGGCCTTGCTCAAAAAAAAGAAAAAAAAGTCAACATTGGGGTGAAGTTTATTTTATAACGAAAATTAAGGCAGAATCTCTCCACCAAGCCAAGGCCAGAGCATTGCTTAGAGATTTTCAGCTCACGAGATTACCTGCGGACCTTAAAAAAACACCACCACAGCAAAGAGCTGCATCCCTGGAAAGTCTGACGTCATTGGCCTGATCTGGGCTTTTTTTTTTTCTTTGAGCACTCCCAGGTGATTCCAATCTGCAGCCAAGGTTGAAAACCTGAAAACGACTGAGTTAGATTTTAAAAGTCCATCTTTTAAAATTTTATTTATTTATTTATTTTGCACTTTCCTCGGCTCTGATGTTCTGCCTGAAGTGGGAGGAGGGGAAATTGAGGTGGTTGATTCAAGGCTTAGGAAACCAAATCGACCAGTCCAAAGTGGCGGAGAAAGTCCAAGGTGTGTCCGGGTCGGAGAAATAAATCAGGACTGCAGCTGGAAACCTCACCTGGAGCAGGCTCCTTACTTACTGGACTTCTTTATTGCTCAGCAAAAGCCACGGCAATTGTCCTGAAAGAGCCAGAAAGATGCAGTTGCAGATCAACTTCTCTAAGGCCGGTGGTGTTCCAGTAGATCACCCGGAGGGGCTCGGGAAAACACTGATTGCTGCATCCCACCCCCAGAATTGCAGGTTCTCTAGGTGCGGCGAAGCCAGAACATTTGGATTTCCAACAAGATCCCAGGTGATGCTGCTGGTCCCCGGAAGGCAGGGAAAAAGAGAATTATTTCAAGTGAAGGTTCAGCAGAAATCAGCAGGCGTTTACACCAAACACCCACCGTGTGCTGGCACCGTGCCACACCTGGGGGTCCGGAGCCAGCATTCCTGCCCCCCATAACTTGACTGTCCAGAGACAGAGACCCAGAGGCCCTGGAGGGGACTTCCAGTTTCTTCTTGGAGATGGACAGGTCTAGAAAAAGCATGGCTCACACCCTTGCAATATCGAAAACACAGACAAACTGCAAGTTCAAACTTTCCTTGAATCTCTCAGACATCTGAGGCTGCAGGCCAAACAACCAGCCCAGAATGGAAGAACAGATAGACACCTGCAATAAGAGACGGGATGTCAGCCCTTACTTCCTTGGGGCAGATGCTGTAAGAATTTGCTAGAATTTTTTTTTTAAGTTTGTTTTTAAAATTATTTTTGTGGAGGTCCTCTGTGGGTTTTGGGCCACAATTTGAAATTCATTTTGAGACAAGGTCCACGGTTCTGCCACTTCCGGTTTCCCCAGCTAGGCCATAGGGTAGGAGTGACGGAATAGGAAAAGCCCCAAACCTTCCGTTGTATAGGGTCCTTCAAGCCAGGAATGAAACTGGATGAGTTTGAACAGTTGAAGGAAGCCCCTAGTTTGGGGTGCTTAGAAGGGCCAGCTGGAGGAAGCCCAGTCTACAAATGGTATTTGTGCCGACAAGCTACGCAAGTATGGATCAACAAGGATTCTTTTTACTAGCAATGTCTACCACTGGTGGGGCTCACCCCTTTGCAGATGGTGGGGGACATCCCTAGAGCTTTTCTCTCTTGACAGTGTTTGCTTTCTAGCAACATTCCATGCACGGCCTCGAAGTAAATTCAACCTGTGTCCTTACAACGGAAGACGTTGAGTAAGTGCAGTCTCTTAAAAATTGCCAATTGCTGGGGCGCCTGGGTGGCTCAGTCGTTAAGCGTCTGCCTTCGGCTCAGGTCTTGATCCCAGGGTCCTGAGATCGAGTCCTACATCGGGCTCCCTGCTCAGCGGGAAGCCTGCTTCTCCCTCTCCCACTCCTCCTGCTTGTGTTCCTGCTCTCGCTATCTCTCTCTGTCAAATAAATAAATAAAATCTTAAAAAAAAAAAAATTGCCAGTTGCTGGGCAACTCCTGTAAATTTTCTATATATAAAAGTTTTAGCCTTGGATGTCTGAGAGAAATCTGGAATGTTATTGGAAGCTCTGAAATCTGAAAATATTTTTACTGGACTTTCTGAATTCTTTAAAATAAAGCCCATGGAAGTATATCATTTTTCTTTCCTGGGGACTTTTGGATAACATAAAAGAATTTCATGGGAAAAAATGTTCCTCTTCCAGAAAGTGCTAATAACCAAGATTTGCTGCTTCTCAACGAGAGGCCAATAGAAGTCAAACTAACTGGAGAAGGGAAGGGTAATTCTTCATCCCCTTTATGTTCCTTATTCATTGTATCTTATTCTTCATAGCTTTCAGGATTTCTCCGTCTCTCTGTAGCCCATACTCACTGGAAAGATGCCCAACTCAGTTCTTCCTCTCAGAATTTGTGTGGATGATTTTTACTTCCTGTGAATCCTTTACTGCCTAAACCATCCTTTTTCCACCACACAGCTTGGCCCACATACCAGGAGCCCGGGGTGGGGGGAGATGTAAGCCCTAAATTAAGAAATGTTCTCTCTTTAGTTGTCAACATAAAATAAACTTTCTAGAATTTCCAGGAATTCATCAGGAATCTATGGTGAATTCTTGGTATTTCCTGGAATCATTCACTTGCACTCATCCTCCCTTCAAGCTAATTGCATCATTTAGAGAAGAATCAAATCCATTTTCCAAATATCTGGAGTTGTGAGTCTTCTATATTCT
The DNA here is from genome assembly GCF_029215605.1 of Mirounga angustirostris. Taxonomy (NCBI): domain Eukaryota; kingdom Metazoa; phylum Chordata; class Mammalia; order Carnivora; family Phocidae; genus Mirounga; species Mirounga angustirostris. The sequence goes on from NW_026991719.1 coordinate 9,805,946, forward strand.
ATGCTCAAATGGAAATATTGACTAGCTGTCCCATACATGGTCCCCGGTCTCGCCAGCCTTGCTTTGGATCTGCCAAAGGAGTCTCACACCTAGAGTCTTTAAACTAGACAGTTGTGACCCTGATTCCCAGTTCCATATTCTGGGCTCTACATAAACTGCCCAACATACAGATTCACATTTGATCTGAGAACTCTTTTGGCTGGCCAACTTCTCTCCACCAGCAATTAACCCAGGTACAAATCGGATGTCCTGAGCTGGCATCGACCTCAAGTTGACCCTTTGTGTCTACTCTCACCTTAACTAGCTGGTACTGAGTTGGTACGCAAGATCGAGGTGCCATGAAATTGGCCTGGGTGGAAAGCACCTGGAATGATTTCCCCCCCAACATTTCCCTGGCAGTTGGCTTACCATTTAGGTTGAAGGAGATGATCTTTGTGAGTGACCAACCAAAGCTGAGCATGACATATGATTTCTTTCACTTGGACATTCACATGGATTTTCTAAAAGCCCTTAAATACCCCCAGAACGAAAAGCCTCATGTCTCAGGAGAATAAATATGTTTACCCCCCTGACACAGTCACTCACACACACTCACACAAGTAAGTCATAGAAGAGTATCACCGCAAGGGAAAGGGATTACGTTAATGAAACGCTAAACCAAGGATCGGTGTCCATTCGCTCATTCTTGTTAGGATTAAACTGAAAGCCATTTATCTGCCACTAGTCGCTCAGGGATAGATCTTGGCTTTACTTCTGAAAGAGATTCTTGGCACAGTTTCATCGTTAGGGATAGAGGATCCAAGACAAAAAAGAAATTGTCCTGAAGGAGTATAAAGGAGTTATGGTCCTCAGATCTTTATCTGTCTTGATGTTTGGAAAACTTGCTTTGAGAGCAATAACATGGGGCTGGAGTAGAAGGACGGGCAGGATGGGGAAGCTGAGAGAGCCGCCAGGAAGCTGGGGGCTAGCAGCTCTTCTCTTTTTCTGAGCAGGGGAATACGATTAGACAAGAGTTATAAATACACGAGTGTAAAACCACAGTGTGTCCGAGCAGAGTAGGGCGGTGCTGAGTCCCTATTGCTTGTGTGTGAGGGACAATTGAAATTCGTTCATGGAAAGTTCATGAAGATGAATAAAGTTACTGCATTCAGCATGGTGTTGGTCCCTAACATGGGCTTCCCCAAGTTGTATCAGGTCTCCGTCTCCGTCGATTTCCACTGAACCAGGAGAGCGAGTGCCAACTTCTCTTGATCTCTGTTTTTCAACATTAAACCGAGGTGTACTTCGTGGTGATGACAGCTCTGAACCAAAGGCCCCAAGGACAACCTTGCAGGCCTGAGTGGCGCATCCACCTGGATTCATCTTTATGCGGAAGTCTTCATTTACGCCTTCTCTCTTGGCCCTTGCTCCAAACCCGGTCACTGTAAACTATACAACATGGCTGTTTATACTTCACTTTTTAGAATCAGAGTAAAGACAGGGCGCCTAGGTGGCTCAGTTAAGCATCTGCTTTCCACTCAGGTCAGGATCTCAGGGTCCTGGGATCAAGCCCTGTGTGGGGCTCCCCACTCAGCGAGGAGTCTGCTTCTCCAACCACCCCTCCTGCCCCGCCCCCAGTCATGCTCTCGCTTTCAAATAAATAAATAAGAATCTTAAAAAAAAAAAAAAAGAATCAGAGTAAAGGCAATAGCCATCTTAGACATTTGCTCTTTCAGTGTAGACGTTACAAATATGTACTCCCTCTTGTGTTTGTTTGCTTTTCGCTGCCCGAATATGTGAAGAGTATGTCTTAACGGGGAAAATTACTACTAAAAAGAGTCTTCAGGTCGATTTTTTCCACCACCCGATGCATAAAATGCTCAGACTGCATTAAAATCAGTTCGATCATTTATCAAAATTATTGAGTCCATAATATATACTAGACACCATCGTGGGCACTGGGCACAATGCAGCAAATAAAATAGGACAGAAATCCCTGCTCGCCTGAAATTTATATTCCAGTGGTGATATAGGGAAAGATGAAAGAAGGGAAGAGGGTGGGGAATGCCAGTGGTCATGCAATAGGGCGATTTTATCGCGGTCGGTCCCCAGAGGCCGTGTTTGCAGAGACGTTTGAGCGAAGAACCGAAGGAGAAGAAGGGAGACAAGTGGATGTGTGGGGCAGCGGATTGCTGAAAAAGGAAGTAGCGAGCATGAAGGCCATTCAGTAGAAGGCTGCTTGGTGCACGGAGGCCAGGGGGGGCTGCAGGGAGTAAGGGAGGAGGCCAAGTAGCATGTGAAATAATAATTAACATGTCAAAAAAGTGTTCTTTCTCAATGTGATTCTTAACCAAATTACTTTTCTGATTTTTCCTTGTCCATCCTGACCAGATAAATGACTTGAGGTGTCAGCTGTATTATCACTAAAAATATTAGCAATTATAATAAGGGTGTGCTATCTGACCTACTTTCCAGTATCACATTGATTATTGTCCTAATCACGATAATCTCCACTGTGACCACCAGTAACGCAGTGGCTCCTAGGTTTACATCGTCCCATTGACCCTGCGGTAATGCCTGGATAACTGTTATTTCCCCTTTTTGCAGATAGAGAAATTTTTCAGACACATTAGGTGACTTGCCTAAAATCGCTCAGCTAGGAAATGCTGGTGGAGTGTGGACTGGAAATTCAGTATTATTTTTGCTCAGTGCTACATGCTGTTTCAATACCCGCAGCCTTCAGTATATACCTGCTCAGGGTATCTTTACCCTCTTGAATTGTTCCTTTCAGGAGGAAAGATTTGTAGCTGGAAAAGATTGGTTTACCAAAGAAGGAAAAAGTAAACTAAATGACAACATTTATTTCAGTGTTCTATATCATAGTGAAAAGTGAGAAATAACCTGGAAGTCCAATAATGAGAAATGGATAAGTATGGTAGGCCGAATAATGGCCACCCTAGGAGATCTGCGTCCTGATTCCTGGGACCTGTGAATATGTCGCCTCACATGGCAGAGAGGAGCAGGGCTGGGCTGGATTAAGGCCACAGGTGGAATTAAGATTGCTAATCCAGGAGATTATTGAGCAGCCGCTGTAATCATGAGTGTCCTTAAAAGTAGAAGCGGAAGAAAGGCACAGAGAGAGGCCATGTTGCTGGCTTTGTAGATGGAGGAAGGGCCACAAGCTGAGGAATCCAGGTGGCTTTTAGAAGCTGCAGAGGGCAAGGAAATATTCTTTCTGGAGCCTCCAGAAGGAACACAGCCTTGCGGACTCCTGGGCTTCAGCCTGGTGAGACCCATGTCAGACTGCTGAGTTGTCAGATAATAATAAATCCATGTGTTTTTTTTTTAAGATTTTATTTATTTATTTGAGAGAGAGAGAGAGCACGAGCAGGGGGGCAGAGGGAGAGGGAGAAGCAGACTCCCCGCTGAGCAAGGAGCCCGATGCGGGGCTCCATCCCAGGACTCTGGGATCATGACCTGAGCCAAAGGCAGATGCTTAACCGACTGAGCCACCCAGGCGCCCCAAATCCATGTGGTTTAAGCTGTTCCATTTATGCTAATTTGTTACAGCAGCAGTAGAAAACTAACATAGTAAGTCAATAAGGACTGTGTACTTAAGGGTCTGTCATGCACCCATTTCAATATGTATGAGGTCCAGGTGGTAACACAGAAAATTTTTAGGATCTACATTTAAAAAGCATTACACAGACGTGTACACACAGGGTGGTTAAAATTATGCTTGAAAAACAGAGACAAAAACTAGTTCGGTGGATGTAAAATCTGGGAGAAAATTGGCAAAAATGTGAAAAATGGGTATACCATGAGTGGTGAAATGATGCCGATTCAGTTTTCTTTCAAATTTTATATGTTTTTCAAATTTCCTTTACGGGCCTGTACGGAGAAAATACGAAAATGAAGTTTTAGGTTGATTTATGAAGTAAAAATCCCATTCAGAGAACCGTAATGATACACGTTGCCCAGACAGAACACTATCAATCATTACATCTGTGGGAAAATAGCAGTATTCTTTCCTATTTTATCTAGAAAGCCATATGGAGAAACAGTTATTGTTTTAGCAGCTGGTACCAGAATTTCTGGGTAGGGAGAGACCTGCCTTAATTGAGAAGTTGGAAAAAAGCTTTATCAAGGTCGCGGGCGAGAAGGCAGCCCTCAGGCCTGTGTGTCGGGCTAATGCTTGTGCATAGTAGAGAGGGAACTGGAAGAGCAGGGGACCAAGGCTGTTTGGGGATGGGGTCAGAAGAAGGTGGGGTTGGAAGAATATCTTTTTTTTTTTTTTAAAGATTTATTTATTTATTTGAGAGAGAGAGAATGAGAGAGAGCACAGGAGAGAGGGGAGGGTCAGAGGGAGAAGCAGACTCCCCGCCGAGCAGGGAGCCCAATGTGGGACTCGATCCCTGGACTCCAGGATCATGACCTGAGCCGAAGGCAGTTGCCCAACCAACTGAGCCACCCAGGCGCCCAGGAAGAATATCTTTGAAGGAAAACACACACTCGCAGCGTGTTTTCAAAGGAATTCAGTGTGTTGTAGATCGGGTAGCTCCTCGTCACCCCAAATCTTCAGCAAAACTGTAACTTATCCACATTGGATTGGATTTCAGGGGGAAACGCTAATAAGGTGCATGTGGCCCATGTAGATGGGGAGAGAGAGCTGAGATCTGAATCACGTGTCCCTTCAAAATTCGGTCGGACATCCATTGGAGGTGTGCCCACCCTGTGCCTTCAACTTGGCTCAGTCACCAGTGCCACTGAGGTGGATGTCTCCTGCCCTGCTCACCATCTCCCCTTCCTGGGGTAACTCTGGGCCTCGCATCCTGCATGGTGCATGACAAAGTACCAAGTGTTTACAGAGCTATTTCACTACCTTGAGTTGCATTTCCATCTTAGAAACCAGACCTTGGATTACCTGGGATTTGTGCCAGCTTGTTGCAAAGCAGCCTCTAACCAGATCCCCTAAGAGCCTATGGAAAGCTCCCCACTGCTGTTCCCCAGGTGCCGAGCAGCTCTTTATTCTCCAGCATGAGGTGGTTTCAGAGCCAGGAACCTGCAGTTATTCCGAGGAGTCATGGCACTCGGGCTGTCTTCAAAAGCCCAGAGGATGCTAGGAGGGGGAGGTTGTTAGAGAATCCATTGAGGATGTTCTAGCCCCCAGGGTGTTCTTAAGAGCTGAGCAAACTTAACTACCCTAGATACTCCAGAAACAGTTCGAAACTCCTGAGGTGCCCATGATTGAACACAAGGAGCCTTCCCTAGAGATCCTTTGGGTCAAATCCATCTTTGTTCACAGTGGTCTCTCCAGAGTGGCAATGGCTTCTTAGGTTTGCTCCAGTCCTGTTTGGAGGGCTCAATACACCAGAACTCCCTTGGGATCAGATGGTATCCCAGAGGTCTAGTGTCTGCAGTGAGTGGCCAAATTTGTTGCCAAAAATGTAGGGAAGTAGGAATGGTGATACCAGTGTGTGCGTGCGTGTGTGTGTTCACGAGCACACACGTGTATACACTTACACCCACTTACACATGTATACACATGTATACACTTGTGCCTACGGGCAGGTAGGATTGTATGTTACAAATTCAAGATTAAGTATAAAAAGTAAAATACATATTTAGAATGGGAAAAAAGATTGCAACAAACGACAAATATCAAAAAAAAGCTCTCAAATACCAAAAGCATCACAAAATCTGGAATAAAACATATGTTAATTAACTCCCTGGAACACTTGTATAATATTTTTTCCTACATTTTTTAGCTGTATTTTCTTTGATTAGCTCTTCAAATGACAAAGCATTCTTTTTAAAGATTTTATTTATTTGAGAGAGAGAGCATGCGCACACACACACACGTAGGGGAAAGGGGCAGAGGGAGAGGGAGAAGCAGACCCTCCCACTAAGCAGGGAGCCCAATGCCAGGGCTTGATGTGGGGCTTGATCTCAGGACCCTGAGATCACGACCTGAGCCAAAGGTAGACGCTTAACTGACTGAGCCACCCAGGCGCCCCGTCAATGCTTTTGTAATGTTTTCTGTAACAGGAATTAAAGGGCTTTCCTCTGTCTAGCATGATTGATTTTTTAAAAATTATAGATAGTACAGAAATTGATTTTCAGCTTCCCAATTCATTTTCAAGTCGAAATGACATTCATTGCCAAAAATCTTACATAAATTTTTAGAATCTGTTGCCAAGCTTGGAAGGCCTATCAAATTTCTTACATGTATGAGCTCTCAGGTTTCAGGGCATTTCAAGTTTCCTTACACAGTAACTAACCTTAAACATTCTTTGAACCGATGACCCTCATTAAACAATGTAACACCACTGATAGCTTTGTTTAGTAGTATACTATTTTTGTGTTAATCATTGTCGGTATCAGTATTTCTTATCAAATTGGCAAGAAATTTAATTTTCTTCATCTGTGTTTATATGATTCACTTTTTTTTCATGAACTGGATTAGCAAACAATCCAGGTGCCTATTCATTGCTCCTATTCAAAATTTCTTTCTTCTTCTTCATGTATTATTGATTTTGTTATGATCTAAAAGGATTTTTTAATTGTAATTCCTTTCTCAGTATCAGTGTAATTTCTATTGATTTCAAATATATATCATATACATGGTATATCTTTCTATTGATTTCATATATATATTTTTTACTTATATAGTGAAATTACATATATGAGATATATATTATATGTAGTGAAATCCATATCCTATGAAATTATATTTCATATATTTGAAAATAAATCTGTGAAATATGTTTCATATACACACATACGACTTCACTGTATAACGAGGTTATAACTGTATACACTGAGCTGTTGTAGTCTGCTCCTGATGGGAGAGAACTTCCATTGTAACTTGAGGTTACTGAGAACTAAATCTTCTACTTATAATTCAACTCACCTCATGATTGGAAGGTTTTCCACAGACCAGCTTCTGGCTTTCTGTATTTCAAACTTGCTTTCTCCTCCACTACCCCATAATTCTGGTGTTTCTAGGCATGACAGCACACATTAATATATTTTGCCTCTGGCCCTAAATGTCATGATTCCAGGTGAGTCATGCCAGGAGATGGAAGTACTCCTGAAAGCCATTCCTACATCAGGATGACTAGAAATAACTTGGGTATAAAATACAAATATTTCCCACTAAACCCACTCTCTCTTAGTTAGATTTCAAAAATGCCCATGGCTATCTCCAGTGCCAATACAAGGACAGGAAGTCATAGTGGAAAGAGACAGTAGACTTAACTAATTGTAGGTGAAACATATTACTTTTGCAAATTTTACAAAAACATAGGAGCATGTGGAGACATTGCCTTGGAAGGGGCCCAGGTGTGCTGTGGAGGCTTTAAGCTTCATTAGTTTCCTGATCAATCCACCTATGGTTTTGCATATGCATATATTTTAATTACACACTCACACACCCCATATCTCTTTCACTCATTGTTCCAACATTTCCAATGGAAACAGCTATGTTAGAACCAGAGTTTAAAGCAATCTATTACAGGGGCGCCAGGGTGGCTCATTTGTTTAAGCAGCTGCCTTGGGCTCAGGTCATGATCCCAGGGTTCTGGGATGAAGCCCCGCATCGGGCTCCCTGCTCAGCAGGGAATCTGCTTCTTCCTCTCCTTCTGACCCTCCCTCCTGCTCATGTTCTCTCTCTCTCTCTCTCTCCCCTAAATAAATAAAATCTTTTAAATAATGTTTAAAGCAATCTAATACAAACAGAAACAATTTTTAACAGTTTTTTTTTCCCAAATGAAGCAAGAATTGTACTTTCAAGTTGAGAAAGAAATTTTTTTTAAAAGATTTTTTACTTATTTTTTTGACAGAGAGAGAGAGCACAAGCAGGTGGAGTAGCAGGTAGAGGGAGAGGGAGAAGCAGGCTCCCTGCTGAGCAAGGAGTCTGATGCGGGGCTCAATGCGGGGCTCGATCCCAGGACCCTGGGACCATGACCCGAGCCAAAGGCAGTTGCTTAACCAACTGAGCCACCCAGGAGCCCCGAGAAAGAAATTTTTATGTGATGATTTCAATAAAGGTAATACTCCGCCAGGAATATAGGAGACTTAAAAAAAATAAAATTATTTCTACACTACCACAATGATAAAAGTTTCTGCCTATTATGAAAACAAAACTTCGAATAAAGAATAAAACAAGCTACCAGAAAGTTGTTTAAAAGGCTTTATTCTTTTGACTAACAATGCTTGCCATTTGAATAAGATTCATGTTTTCTTTCAAATCTCATCTACAAAGCTTCATAAAATGAATCTAGATTTATTAATCATCTCTATATCTTTCATCAGTAGCCGGAAAAACCTTAATAAAGACTCTACTGACATTAGAAGATCCATTGCAAGAAGAAAGACTCTTTGTGTAGATTTATACGGGGGAAAAAATAAATCTGTGTCCTTCTGGTTCTTAGTGAATTCTTTCTGGTCCGTGTGTGTGTGTGTGTGTGTGTGTGTGTGTTTCTCTTACACACAATCCAACCAAACACTTCCTTTTGCAAATATTATGATTATCATTATCTCTGTTGCACCAGGGGAATTTTCAGCATTCTAAAAATAATTTCAATTCTATGGAGTCCGAATGTTTTTAGTTACTGCTGCACAAACAGTGGGGTTTCACATCAGATCCATTTTGAAATACTATTAAAGACTCAGAAAATGATAAAAATATGAACAATGCTTTGAAAATTAGGATAACTTAACCTGATTAAAATCAACTTCTATACTAGCCAAAGGATAAAATCCTAGTGTGAGTGGTTGAGCTCCAAGGCCTGATAAAAACCTGTTTCCTTTCTCTTCCTCATCTTCTGTTTGCTTCCTTTCTCACTGTGTTTTTTTCTGTACTACTTTAACAGCAGCTAGGACTGGTTTCAGCCCCACGCTTAACCCCTTGTTTGCCAGCCTTCATCAGAAATCCTCAACCTAGGAGTAAGGAGCCAGGAAAGCTCTAGGCAAAAGGTCTACCTTAAGGCAAGTGATTTCCTTCTTGTTTTCTTCCCAAGTCACCTGCTGTTGATTTTAGATTTTGTACAACTGGATGTGAACATTTCCTCTCTCACTTGTACACATTTCATGATAGAGATAAGCAATTTGTTTTATTATCACCTTCAACCATGCAAAATTAACTTTTTCAATTTGATTCCTTTTGCTCATAAATACCATAATGAAGACTAGTTACTAAAGTCTAAAAATTGCTCAATTCTTATACAAAGCTTGGTGGTAAAAATTACTATTTGTGGAGATTGCCCAAGGAAAGTGAAATCCATTGCTGACTCTAGGTATTCATGGACCCCAGGTTAAGAACCTTTGTGGTAACTTACAGTGTACATTAGTTATTGCTGCAAAACAATGGTTCAGGAGCTTGCAACAATTATCTGTTTTTTCATGTGTTGGTCTGTGGGTCAGCTACAGCTTGGTGGCACTCCTCTGGGATTAGGAGGGCTTGGCTCCAGGCTGCAGGCTGGTTTTAGGTCCACTCCACGTGTTTCTTCATTTTCCTTGAACCAGGGCTAGTTGAGGCCTATTTTTCTCATGGTGAATCACAGGGGCCTAAGAGGTCAAGCCCAACTGTACATGTGCCCCTAAAGCTTTAAGGCTCCCGTCAAGTTTGCAAGCTTTCCACTGGCTAAGCCCAAACCCAGGGAGCAGGGACACTGACTCAGCCTCCTCTATTGCAATGCTAGGTCATGTGGCACAGGGGAGAGGGAAGAATTAAAGACAATGACCACTGACCATTTTTTTTCTCTCTGTGACTTGACTTTCCCATTTGTAAAATAAAACAAAACACAACAAAAATGAAGAAAACTACCTCCTAGACTTGTAAGGATTAACGTACTTAGAACAGCAGTGCCTGGCGCACACATTTAAAAAAACAAAAACTTGGGGCACCTGGGTGGCTCAGTCGTTAAGCGTCTGCCTTCGGCTCAGGTCATGGTCCCAGGGTCCTGGGATCAAGCCCCGCGTCGGGCTCCCTGCTCCGCGGGAAGCCTGCTTCTCCTTCTCCCACTCCCCCTGCTTGTGTTCCCTCTCTCATTGTGTCTCTCTGTCGAAAAAATACATAAAATCTTTAAAAAATAATAAAAAAATTATAAAACAAAAACTTAAGAAAAAGATTTATTTATTTATTTTAGAGAGGTTGGGGAGGAGGAGAGAGGCAGAGGGAGAGAGAGAGAGAGAGAGTCTTAAGCAGACTCCACCACGCCCAGAGTGGAGCCTGACATGGGGCTCAATCTCACGCCCCTGAGATCATGACCTGAGCCAAAACCAAGAGTCGGATACTCAACCGACTGCATCACCCAGGTGCCCCACCCCCCCAAAACGTAATAAAGTTAGTTATTGTTGTTGTCATGTCCCAGTTATCCAATAAGAGGGAGAAGTTAATTCTTATGAATAGCCATACTTTCAAACATTATGCAGTCATCAAAAACACCTATGAAGAGATTCAATAATTAGGGGAAATGCTTCTTCTGTAATAGTAAGTGAAAAAAGTGGGATGTACAAAAATATGTGGATAATGTCATCCCAACAATGTAAAAAATCTATATGAATCAAAGATTTAAAGGAAATACACCAATCATTAAATTGACTGATTCTGGTGCTGATCGTTCTCTTCTTTCTAGTTTTCTATATTTCCCAATTTTCTTTTTTTTTTTAAAGACTTTATTTATTTGACAGAAGAATAGAGCGAACCAGAGAGTACAAGCAGCGGGGAATGGCAGAGGGAGAAGGAGAAGCAGGCTCCCCCCTGAGCAAGGAGCCTGATGTGGGGCTCGATCCCAGGACTCTGGGATCATGACCTGATCCAAAGGCAGATGCTTAACTGACTGAGCCACCCAGGCGCCCCTATATCTCCCAATTTTCTATAATAAAATGTATTTTTCTCTAATAATAATAAGTTTGAAAAACATTGTTAAAAATAGAAAGAGGGGGTGTCTGGGTGGCTCAGTCGGTTAAGCTTCCAACTCTTGGTTTCAGCTCAGGTTGTGATCTCAGGGTCTTGAGATCAAACTCCACATGGGGCTCTGCCTCAGCGAGTCTACTTGGGATTCTTTCCCTCTTCTTCTTCCTCCCCTCTCCCTCTGCCCTTCCCCCCATTTGTGCTCTCTCTCTCTCTCAAATAAATAAGTAAATAAATAAGTAAATAAAATCTTTAAAAATAAAATAAATAAAAACAAAAAGACCTGGGGTTTCAGGCATTATATGAGCATCTGATCCCAGCCATTAATTCTTTGTTTTGTGTTTTGGGGTAATTTTTGAGCTCCATGCCTTTCATCTTTTCACTATGGACCAATACTATTAGCTTGATTGTTCAGTTTTTCAAATATTCAGCTCCTTGCCTTTTACAGCTGGCTTTGGATTGTTTCAAAGGTTAAATGAGGTACTTTCCATGATTGGAAAAATACACAGCAGAGGTTGGGGATGCTGTAAGCTTAGGAATGCAAGGAGATGACACTTCAGGTAATAACACAATTCATCGAAACCCCTGATAAGTGCTGGGGGGATATCTATAAAAATTAATAGGTTATCTTTACATTATTTGTCTGTTTTAATTATTTGCCTTTTTCTTGAGTCTTCATGAATAATGGTACTGTGAGCCTGACCCTTTTAGAAAAATGCTACACTACTGTAATTATATTTTAGAGATACAATATTATGTGAAAAGTCACCTTGATACTATTCAGACATATTGTATTATGTCCGGGACGAAGATCTTCGACGAATGCAAACTTTCCTGACATTACTCATTACATTTAGTGTAGCTAGGTTGGCTGTGTGCGTATTTTTAGCTCCACTAGATAAATTAAATTGGATTGTGTTTTTTATGTTTTTGCATTTCCAGACCTTCAGGATTTTCTGAAGTCCAAACTCTGCTTATGTGGTAGCTTGAAAATATGTCTACAAATTCTTTGGTATTGCTTCCTGAAGAGGTTGAGTCTGATTCCTCTCCCCTTGAGGGTGGGCTCTACTTATGACTCACTTCTAACAAATAGAACGTGACTAAGGTGATGGTATGTGACTTCCAAGACTAGGAGCTAGAAGTATGGCCTCTCCTTGCTCTTCTTTGATCACTCATTCTCAGGGAAGCCAGCTGCCATGTTGTGAGAACACTCAAATAGCCCTATGGGGAGGCCCACTCAGCAAGGCACAGAGGCCTCCTGCCGACAGCCATGGAAGCAGATCCATCGGCCTCAGTCAAGCCTTCAGATGACCGCAGCCTTGCCAATGTCCTAACTACAAAATCTCGAGAGACCGTGAGTTGGAATCACCCAGGTAAGCTGCTCCCAAATTCCTATTCCACAGAAACCGTGAGGTGGTAAATGCCTATTGTTTTGAGACACTGTTTTGGAGTAATTCGTTAGCAGCAATAGATAAATAACACAACTTACCACATAACTTTACTGCTGGAAAACTCTCCTGAGAGATTTTATATCCACACCATGTAGTGCCTACCATAAGTAGGGTCTGAACTTCATGGTAGGTTCATAGTGGTGAGGAACCAACCCGGGGAGCGCCTGGGTGGCTCAGATGGTTAAGCATCTGCCTTCGGCTCAGGTCATGATCCCAGCGTCCTGGGATCGAGCCCCATTATCGGGCTCCCTGCTCGGCGAGGAGCCTGCTTCTCCCCCTCCTACTGCTCCCCCTGCTTGTGCTCTCTTGCTCTCTCTGTTAAATAAATAAATAAAATCTTAAAAAAAGAAAAAAGCCCGGAATCTGCTATGGGGCAGCTTATCTTTGAATTCCACAAACATGGAGTAAAAGAAAAGGAGCCAAACCTTTGTGATGTTGAGGAAGTTACTTAATATCACTTGCCCTTGATTTATGAAATAGAGAATAATATTTACTTTGCATTGTTGTGAGGCTGAGAAATGATATTCAAGTACCTAGCACGAGTTGTCACTCATAAGTGCTTGCTATTATTAGTATAGAGGTGGATTTTCACCGGCAGCTTTTTTTTTTTTTTCAGACTTCTAGTTAGAGCCCCTGCATGATGCCAAAAATGTCCAGTCATTGCATGACTGTGGAAGGCAGCTTTGTCATTGCTAGGTTTGAAGAGTTAGTAACTTTACTAGGAAAAGCTCTCCGCTGTCTTTCTCAGAACTGTTGGTTTGAAAACCTCACAGGTAAATGATGGTGCCATGGTTTAGATTTGACTGAGTACCTCTCACAAGCTGGTTGTAAATATATCTTCTCGCTACGAATCATTTCGAATAATAAATAAGCAAAGTTTTCACTCTGACGTGCCAACATACTAAATGCCATCAGCCATTTTGTTGAAAGGTAGAGGACTATTTCTCATGCTGGACCATGTGTGTGACATTTTATTCCAGAGCCATCCTTTCACCATTTAGATAAGTACTTATCAATCATCACATTATTTAATCCAAAATTGCACGGGTTCCTCCTTTCCTCAATTATATTGTAGGTTCAACTCCATCTCATCAATTATATTGATTTCTTAAGCTGTTGAGACGAGGGGATCTGACACGTACTCACTTTATCCACCTCTGCTCTAATATTGCGGGAATTATCAAGAGAAAAAGCTCAGAACCTAAAGTTTAGGTAGAAGATCAGCAATTTTAAGAACCCAAATGTAGATAATCGGTGCACAAGGTGAAAGAATTAGATGGTGAGGAACAAGACTGTCGCTTCTGGCCGGAGGGCAGCTCTCCCTGGCTGCCAGGTCCTTATACGCATAATCGCAGCCCCTGGTTCGCTCTGTTGTTATGGCAACCACCGCTGTATATCACACTAAAATCTGGTATTGAAATGTACTAGAAGCACAAAGCATACATTTTTCTTATTTTTCCCAAGTTCTTTTTTCATGGGTTCATGTAGCAATCCAACATGAAACATTTATTGGAGCTTTAAAAATCATAAATCCATCATCTCCCACTCTGAGATTTAGAACTAGCTTCTCCGACTGTAATAGCAATTCCCCACCAAACGGATGGAATACATTTCAAACCATTAGACTTTCTTTGCAAAGAAACGGGGGTGGGGGGGGAGGGATTGCCCTTGGCGATCTTCTGTGAAGCTCATCTACATCACTCGTTCCCTGATGTAAGCAGAATTAGTCTTCAGATTCCAAACTGCCGAGAGAGAGAGAGAGAGAGAGAGAGAGAGAGAGAGAGAGAGAGAGAGACGATGTGGGGGGATTTTAAATGAGGGGTGACAGTTTTGCTTCTTTTCCACAAGGAACAGGTCAATGTTGAAATTCTCGAGCTGCTCCGTTTAATTCACACGGTAAAGTCAGAGGCTTCTTGAATGAAGAGAGCAGCCACTAGCTATGAGACAGACTGTTATCAGAATTGCTGGCATTCAAATAATGCGGAGAAGGCTGTAGATTAGAGTTAGATACAGAGCACTAAAACTGATTTAAAACAAAAAAAAAGCTTTCAGTGACCTAATTCAGGAACTACCTAGGATGCCTCCCGGAAAGAATTTTGCATTAAGCATTCAGATCAAGAGAAAGACCCACATCCATTTATCTGACACATTTAATTCACAACATTATTCCTCTTTCTCTAGGGAAAAGATTATATAACCGAAAATATCATAACGAATGGAAGTAGGACACAGGAAAACCCCGTTGTCGAGAACATTGCTGGTCCGATGTGAGTTCTTGCAAACATTTCTTAGATGCAAACCTAACAGCTGTTTTCAACATTAATATTATTATAATACTCATTGCCAAGACTAGACTGTATTGCTAAGAATTTGTGAAGAACTCAAAGATTTGGAGTTTTAAATCTGCTTTTTCAATATTGGAGATAATCCTCTGGTTGCAACATCCTTGCCTTATAATTTTTTTTTCATGGAAAGGCCATTGCAATCATCTGGACAGTCTCATCAGAATACAGCTTGAGAGGAAGGAAAGATCTTCTTTTAATAGCTAAACAACCCTAGGATCGCATTTATAAACTTTAGGAATGGAAATAAAATTAAAGGTTGAATGAATTAAAATGTCCTTGAGCTAGAAAGTAAGATAGGATGGAGGGGAGAATGTCATCCGATTTATTTTGCTTCCGTTCAAATACCGTAAGCAAACTCCAGCTACTCAGAGGCCTCCTTAAGGCAATATCCCCAACTAGAGGTGGTAGAGAACGGAACGAGGCCACAGCAATCCCCAGTTGGGCCACTGTCGAGGAAGCTGCTGACCTAGTGAGTTTCTGGAATAGGTATGCGGTGTCATCAGAGAAAATCGCCCTCTGCCTGCACAACTAACATCTGACTTTCCTCATGAGGAGTCGCGTCAAGCAAGCTCTTGATTAAGCAGGTTCTGCATTCCTACTTGGTCTATTAAACCAAGGACTGTGCTCTTGGCACTGGGGTACCCAACCTGAGCCTGAGCACAGATCAAGGCACACCCTGGACAGTGTAAACTAGGATATTTTCATCATAGCCAAAAGCTCTGTTCTAAATGCAGAGCAGGTGATAAAAATTAATCAAGATTAATGGGTTGGCTTTAGAAAGGTTCCTTGAGATAACATGCAAGCTTTGGATGCTTTAAATTATACGACATCTTCCAAATGAAACATCACATGTTTTGGTGGCTAAGGGAGAAATCAATAAAGAAATAAAGGCTGCATCTAATCATAGAACCTATGGGATACTTTTCAGATTTTTAAAAATTTCTTCAACAAAAATGCATGGCTCTTCCCCATACCAGATACTGTGCCGGGCATGCATTCAAAATCAAAGAGGTATACATCCTAGCCTCATGGTATGCTCTAAAGAAGGTCAAACAACGAGATATGAATGAGCAATACGGGTGATCAATACCACACAGGAGACCCTCCTCTGGGTGTGCAGAGGTTCTCTGGACCCCTTCGCAGTAAGGGGGCATTGATGCCCCAGCTGTTGGGAATGTTCCCTACTTACTGCTTTCAGCTGACGCCCTCCCCAGCAGGAGAGCGCACTGGATTAGCCATGTTTTTGCATAGTAAATCTATCCAGGTATAAAAGGAAGGATTTCTTCCCTTCTCTGGGACGTCTCAGAATTTTCAGGAGACATAAACCACTGGGCAGCCATAAGCGCAAAGAGAAAATTCAAGGGAGGCAGTGATTAATGTTTAAGAGAGGGAGGTCATAGCAAAGCAGGTTTTCCTTATTTGATGTAACTGATTTTGCGACGTTTGGGGCTTGGGGTTGCAAAGGAAACAGTGTTTAGAGACATGGTGAGTTCAGAAGGAAAATCCAGTGTTGGCCAGAAAGAGATTAAAGGCTCAGCTGGGGCAGATAGAACAAGGCACCCTTATCCCTGTGATTGAGAAAGGTCTTCCTTTCTTTTAAGATTTTATTTATTTATTTGTCAGAGAGAGCGCGCACAAGCAGGGGGAGCGGCAGAGGGAGAAGGAGGCTTCCCGCCGAGCAGGGAGCCCGATGCGGGGCTCGATCCCAGGACTCCGGGATCACGACCTGAGCCAAAGGCAGACGCTTAACTAACTGAGCCGCCTACGCGTCCCTCTTTTGGTGTTTTAATGTATTATTGCTTATCCTAGAATTTTGAGATTGAATTTAAAGCTTTCTGGTTTGAGCCCGTTCTGCACTTAAATTCAGGAATGTCCTCTCTGCTTCTTTCTCCACCTCTATCTGCGTGTGAAGAGTAAAACCCACAGATAACTCAGTCTTCTGACTGGAGGGAAAAAATCATCCAGTTCCTTGCTGGTCGGAGTGTGGTCCTTGGACCAGCGGCATCGGCAGCATATGGGGGCTTGTTGGAAATGCATGCTTTCACGCCATACTCTGCACTTGCAGAATCAGAAGGTGCACTGTAACAGGACGCCCAGGAGATTCGTGCGCATGATCAGGTCTGAGAAGCAGTGTTCGGATTCAGGGGTCCTCAAAGTTGAATGTTCAGCAGAATCAGAAGAACGAAGGGTGACCTGTTGGACTGCAGATCGCAGGGAGCACCCCCAGACTTTCTGATCGAGTAGGTCTGAGGTGGGGCCCAAGAATGTGCATTTCCAGCCCATTGCCAGGTGCTCCTTCTCCTCACTAACTGGGGGACCAGGGTTCCTCTCTGCCGCTCACCAGCTGCGTGATGCCGGGAGCTCTCCTGACCTCTCCAAGACCAAGTTGCTTTTTGTGTTACAGGGAGTGATGCTAACTTCATGGTGAGAATGTGAAGACCTTTTGAAACGCCAAGCACCTGACCCAAGTCCCGTCACAGAATACGCTCTTCAAATTGGGGTCTGTAGACCAGCAGCACCAGCGTCCCCTGGGAGCTTGGAAGACCTGTGGTGTCTGCCCCCACCCCAGACCTGTGGCAGCAGACTCTGCAGCGTCACAAGAGCCTCAGGTGAGAATTATGAGTGTTAAAGTCTGAGCGGAGTTCTACAAGCACGTGGGTCCTCATTTCCCAGTTCCATGTGAGGGTACTGAGGCTCAGAGAATAGGGGTTTCTAGCCCCAGACCAGGCATCGGAAGCTTGAACCCCTAAATCTCCCCCATTGTTCCCACTCTCTCCGATTGCAGCTGCACCCCGAGGATTTGATTCCCCATCTCAGGTGGGAACGCTCACCCTCACCCCAAGCGCAGGTTTGCAGCGCCCTGGGAGGCACCCAATGCAGAGAACGCGTATCCACAGTGAACTTGCCTCCTGACCTGGGGCTCCTCCAAGAAATAGATCGAGCCTGAGAGGAGAGAAAGGATTTCTGTACCTGAGGGTTTGCTTGTTGGACTTTGTGATTTTTTTGTGTTGGATCTTCACGCTGAGGTTCTACGGGAATCCTCGTGGGCAGGAGAGGAGTAGGAAAGAGAAGGTATAAAAGCAAAAGCCACACAGGGTATAAGGAGTCCCGTGGGGAAAGACAGACTCTGGGCTGCCAAGGAGAATGACTTGCTCACAGGGAGAAACTGGGTTCTGTTAGAACACATGGTGCAGCTAAGTTCCCACCACAGAAGTCAGCCCCCTCAGTGTTCTGGTGTGGGATTCTTTGCGAACAAAGTGCTGTTTGGGAATCATTACCATTTGTAGCTCTTTTATTGTACGAACCAAATGAATCCTTCCTGAACATTCTAACAAACACAATACAGAAGTGACTTTAGCAGAGTTAGAAAGGTAGCATTTCTTTTTTTGCATACTGATGAGTACTGACATCTGAAAAGTAATCTGACAGGAAATATAAAATAACCAAATTTATTTGATAATAAAATTCTGGAAACTGTCCTTCCCCCATAAGTGCATGGCTAATTTTGTCATCGAACTTTCTCTTCGACACCTCTTGCGTTGTGACTGAAGGAGTCTGCTTTCATTTCATTAGACCTCATGGACCCGGGACTCCTTGTTCTTTCCTTGAAGCTGAGGGAGGCTGGATGCACATAAACAAGCCGTCATCCCAAATACCATGGCTACAAGATTTACACTGCCCATTATAGTGGAAATCAGTACAGCGATACTCATTTTAGAGCTAGAAGAAGTTCAGAGATGGGAAGTAATTTATCCAAAGTCATGGCCTGTCCAGGTTGGGGATATGCTTAAAATTTAGATCCCTAGTCTGAAGCCTCTTCATATAAAGCATAGACATAAAAATGGTGAGTTCCAAGTAAGAGCTAGATTTTAAACTTTGAGTCTTGATTTCTTTGCCTAGCTATATTTTCTCCTCCCTGGCCCTTAAGCATTGACATCTCCTGGATATAGCTTCCCCCCAGAAGCAACTTTGGGGAAAATGGATTTCAGCTGGGCCTTAATCAAAAGCCCCCTTGTGAAAATTTGGCCTCCAGTTCAAGACTGAGCAGAGCCCCTTTGGATGAATCCACAACTCAACTCATTTAATGAATGAGGGATCTCAGAAATTTGCCTCCTCCCACTCCAATCCCCAAATACACTCCGGGATTCAGTGCGATGGGAAAATCAAACAGTGACTGCCTCTAAGCAGGAGAGGATAGTGATTTTTGGCCGGGAAGGAAGGAGCAAGGGGGGAATTTTCTGGAGGGAAAGTAATGACCATTTTCACCGGGGTTTGGATTAGGTGGCGCGGCGCACATTTGTCCAAACTCACAGATACACTGAAGATTTGTGTGTTTCATTATATGTGAATTTTAGCTATCCTAAAACCTTGGGTAATGAAACAAACTCCCCGGGAAAATATTTGGGATGGTGACAGGGTTAAGAGCTAGAAATGTTAAATTTGCATTTTTATCAGCTCTGTCATCATCCTCACCAACCACAAAATACAAAAGTCTTTAGACCACGTCTGTAGAGGGTGGGGTGGGTGGAAGTAAGAAGAAGCCAAAACCTGTATCTAAAGTACACGATGCATGTTCCGGGGCAATTGTCTTTCTGCTGGCACAGCCAGGAAACCAGACCTTTGCCCTGAACGGAGCAGGCTTCCTTTAGCAGCTACTCCTTAGGTAAAAATAATCACTAGGGTTGTGGGGGGGTGTGGAGGGCGGGGAAGCTGAGGGGCGGGAACTCCGTCGTGAAGCCCCTGGAGGAAACCCCGTGTAGGGTGGTGGGAATTGGGCATCTCCGATTCTCTGATGTCTTCCCCTAAGTAAACGTAGAAATGGGTCAAAAACTGGCAGGGAGGAGAGGCCCTGCTTCAGGATAAAATCCATTACATTATGGGTTTGGGAAAAATTTAAAAAGCATGTGGGTAAAGAATAAATGTTACTAAGACTGTACTGTTTGAGGGTCTTCCTGTTCGCACTTTGAGAATTACTCTGTTTCCCCAGTTTACCAGTGTGGTGCGCTGCTTTTATTATCATGCAAATTTCAAGCCTAGAAAACACAGAGAATAATATAACAAAGAGTAGTATACCCATGATTCAGTCTCGGAGCACCCAGCTGGCTCAGTCCGTGGCACCTGTGACTCTCAGTCTGGGGGTCGTGAGCTCGAGCCCCATGTTGGGCGTGGAGCCTACTTAAAAAAAAAAAAGTATGTTTCCATGATCCAGTCTTGTCGGATTACTGTTTTTTTCTTTTTTTAAGATTTTATTTTTAAGTAATCTCTACACCCAACGTGGGGCTCGAACCTACCACCCCAGAGATCAAGGGTCACCTGCTTCACTGACTGAGCCAGTCAGGCGCCCCGGGATTACTTCTTTTTCGAGATTGCAAGGGTGTTTTACTTTGTGATCAGTGATTATTAATAACTAAATAGTTCAAATGAATCAGAGTTGTCCTTCTATGAACACTTATATCCTCTTGGCTTTTTCCTCACCTTTATGTTATATGTACTTGGATATAGGCGTTTGGACATGATAATTGGTAATTGGATACTCTCCTGTTTTCCTAAACAGGTACATATATCTCTATGAGTGACTGCTCTTAGCTTTTGCTATTTATAATTTATAGAGTTTTTTTTTTTTTTTTTTTTTTGCTTAAGAGACTTATTGTTAAAATACTTGAGGCATATCTGCTTTTTTGCTCTACAGACTCTACAGTCTGGTTGCTTTATAATTTTTTTTTTTCAGCTTTATGGAGATTTAATTGACATATAACACTGAGATTAAGGTGTACAACATGATGATTTAATACACATATATATTGTGAAATGATTACCACAATAATGTTAGCAACACCTCCATGATGACTTTTACAAAAATTTGTTGTTTACTTTTTGTTGTTGTGATGAGAACACTTAAGGTCTATTCTTAGCAACTTCCAAGTATATAATACAGTATTGTTAACTATAGTCACCATGCTGTACATTAGATCCCCAGAAATTATTCATCTTATTACTGTAAGTTTGTACCCTTTGACCACCATCTCCCCATTTTCTGTATCCCCTAGCCCCTGGCATCCACCAATCTACTCTCTCTTTTTTTAAGATTTTTAAAATTTATTTATTTGAAAGACAGCACACACGAGCAGAGGGGGGAGAGGGAGAAGCAGACTCCCTGCTGAGCAGGGAGCCCAATGCGGGGCTCGATCCCAGGGCCCTGGGATCATGACCTGAGCTGAAGGCAGATGTTTAACCAACAGAGCCATCCAGGCACCCCACCAATCTACTCTCTGTTTCTGAGTTTTGCTTTTTCAGATTCCACATATAAGTGAGATCATGTAGTATTTGTTTTTCTCTGATATATTTCACTTAACATAATGACCTCAAGGTTCATCAATGTTGTTGCAAGTGGCAGGATTTCCTTCTTTCTCATGACTGAATAATATTCCATTGTGCATTTACTTATGTATATAATATAATATCCATATAGAAACATCTTCTTTATCCATTCATCCATCCAGAGATACTTCAGTTGTTTCTGTACCTTGGCTATTGTGAATAATGCTGCAATGAACATAGAAGTTCAGATATCTCTTTGAGATCCTGATTTCATTTCCTTTGGGTATGTACCCAGAAGTGGAATTGCTGCATTGTAGGGTAGTTGTGTTTTTAATTTTGTGAGAAACCACCATGCCGTTTTCCACAGTGGCTGCACCAAGGGATACTCCCACCAACAGTGCATGAGGCTTCCCTTTTCTCCACATCCTCTCCAACTTCTGTTAGCTCTTGTCTTTTTGATACTAGCCATTCTATCAGGTGTGAAGTGACAGCTCATTGTGGTTTTGATTTGCATGTCCCTGATGATGAGTGAGTGACGTTGAGCATCTTTTCATGTGTCTGTCGGCTGTCTGGATGTCTTCTTTGGAGACATGTCTATTCAGGTCCTCTCTTCACTTTTTAAAATTGGATTGTTTGGATTTTGCTATTGAGTTGTATGAGTTCCTTATATATTTTGAATATTAACCTCATGTTATAACACTATCAGCAATTTCAAAATTTTAAAATGGAAATCTTTATTTGTAATGTAAGTCAGCCGTTCTCCAACATTTAGTCTTTTTTTTTTTTTTTAAGATTTTATTTATTTTTTAGAGAGTGAGCGAGAGAGAAACAGCATGAGAGGGGAGAGGGTCAGAGGGAGAAGCAGGCTCCCCGCTGAGCGGGGAGCCCGATGTGGGACTCGATCCCAGGACCCTGGGATCATGACCTGAGCCGAAGGCAGATGCTTAACCATCTGAGCCACCCAGGTGCCCTCCAACATTTAGTCTTAAGAATCATTGACGACTCCAGAAAGCTCATGTTTGTGTGGATTTTATCAATTGGTGTTACCAGGTTAGAAATAAAAGTGGATAAAAATGTCTAAATACTTATTTATTAATTTATTTAAAATCACAATAGCAAACCCAATATATGCTAACATAACACATTTTCATGAAAATAACTATTTTCTTAAATAAAAAATTTATTGGGAAAATGGCATTGTTGCACATTTTTGCAGTCTTGTTCATGTCTGCCTTAATAGAAGCTGGATTCTCATATTTGCTTCTATATTCAATAGATTTCTTTAAATGATTTTATTTATTTGAGAGAGAGTGAGAGAGAACGAGAGGGGGGAGGGCCAGAGGGAGAAGCAGACTCCCCACTGAGCAGGGAGCCCAATGCGGGACTCAGTCCTGGGACTCCGGGATCGTGACCTGAGCCGAAGGCAGACGCTTAACCAACTGAGCCACCCGGGCGCCCCTGTATTCAATAGATTCTGAAACATTGTTTTGTTCAGAAAATATAGAGGAAACCCAGCCTCCCAAGGATAAGTATTTGGAAATAGGAGGAGTATATTAACAACTTTTTCAGGTAGTTGTGGATATTCTTCTTTGGTAGTACACCAAGTTGTGACGAGTGGTAGTTTCTTGAAGAAAATATACGTTATGAGATTTGAAACCATAGTAATGACGTTTTTGTACTCTGTTACATTAAAATTCATTGGTTTATCTTACATTTTGAATGAATATTTTACCCATGCATGATTTTGTAACATCGTGTGTTGGTCATGAGGGAAATATTGTTTCATTGAGTTACGCAGATCTTCCTTATACAGTATAAAATAAAATCACACTCATTAATGCCACTGATCTCCTGAGAGAAGTCTTTAAATGATGGGAAGCTGTCAAGTCCATGGGGCATATTCACGTTTTCTAAAATTATAATTGTCACTTGAAAACTCAAGCTCAAACTCAAATTTTATTATTGGCAGCAAATACTGTCAATTGTTTTCCTCAAACTGACAAGCCCATTTTGTTCATTTTTGAGAAAATGTCTGCCTAATCCTCAACTCTGTAAAAACCCCTGGTTGTCAGTTAGCCTTTCAAGTTAAAATAGTATCACGTGAAAACAGCAGCTAGTTTACCTGGCAACTCAAATATTGGCACTTCAAACAGTCGCTGAGTGCTTTTCTTTTAAGATTTTATTTATTTGAGAGAGAGAGAGAGCGAGAGAGTACGAGTGGGGTGAGGGGCAGAGGGAGAAGCAGACTCCCCGCGGAGCAGGGAGCCCGATGTAGGGCTCCATCCCAGGACCCCCGGGATCATGACCTGAGCCGAAGGCAGACGCTTAACCGACTGAGCCCCCCAGGTGCCCCCGAACAGTCACTGAGGGCTTTTCCTTGAGACAATATATGAACATTGGTAGGCAGCAGAAAGGATTTAGACATACTTCTCATTTTGTCACACAGAATTTAAGAACATGTGTACTCAAGGGTTGAAAGATAGTAAAAGTAATAATTTTACTGGCGTTTGTGTTTTCTGCAAGTGCATGGTGGTGAGAACACAATCCCCATTAGTACAGCGTGCGCCAACGCCTTCATTCAAGTTCAGGTTCCAGCACCTTTACTCCCCACTGCTTTGTAACACTAGTGCAAATATCAGCATGGTGAGAAAGACAAATAACATCTTTGAGGCATTAGGAGAATAGTTTTGACTTCACAGAACCCTTGAAAGGGTCTTGGGGACCCCCCAGGTATCTGGGGACCACACTTTGGTCAGAATTTTGGTGTCAGAATTTTACCTATTTAGCATTAACAGATGAATTTAGCATTCTTTTACTCAGGAATTACATGTGTCTATACACCACAATGTGCCGGCAATACAATGGTGGGCAAAAGCAAAGTCTCTGCCCATATGGAATTTCTATTCTATTGGGTGAGACAAACTGTAATCCAATCATTGGGTAACTGTAAACGTATAATTGTCATAAGTGCCATGAGAACCACAGTAGGGGCAGTTGGCTTAATCTGTGGGTGGGAGGTTGAGATACAGTGTTCCTGAGGACCTAATGTTTGCCTTAAAACCTCAAGGGTCAATAGGTGTGAGCAGGTAGAGGAGGTGGCGATAGTGTTCCCAGGCAGCGGGACCAGCATGTGCAAAGGTCCTGAGGCAGGAGGGAGCTTGGCATGTTGCAGAAATGGGAAACAGCTCTGAAAAGGAGGGAGGCTGATGGGAGATAATGACAGAATGGAAAGAATAGATGCGAATATATTGTAGTCCCCACTAACATTTTGGCTTTTATGCAGAGAACAAAGAGGTGCCATTGAAGTGTTTCTAGAAAGGGTGGCTTGATGGAATTGGCAGTATAAGAAGATCACCTGGGCAGCAGTGTTGAGAATCAATGGATGATGTTGGGGGGTTGGGCAGATGAATGCAGGGAACCATTTTTCAGATGGGGAGACTCAGAAATGTTGATGTTTGCCAAGAATCGCACCACTCCCAGTCTTAAAACTAGACTTTCCACACTGTTTTTATTTTTCAGCTCCATTGAGGTATAATCGACAATTAGAATTGTAATATATTTATGCTATTTTTTTCTTCAAGCAACTGAATGATATTTCTGATATAGAGGCTTCTAGGTTTGGGGGGTGGGCGGTCACGGACACCTCTGGGATTCTACTGACAACTAATAACCTTCTCCCTAGCAAGGTTCACATTTGCACACACACAAAATTGTCACATTTCTAGAGGTTTTCTTTTGAAACCCATTCAGAGATTGCCCAAGACCATTTGAAACCCAAGGTTAACAAGGCTTATTCTAGGGCCTTTCAAAGCTATCACTGGTGTTAAGTCTGGTCACTGGTAGATTTTTTAAATAATCATCAAAAACACTAACCACTTTAGATTTCCAGATTAAAAATGGGTTACTCTTCATAGAATTACCATGTAACCAGCAGTTCCACCCCTAGGTATGTGTTCAAAAGAATTGAAAACAGGTGTTTAAACAAAAACCTGTACACACGTCCATAGCAGCACTATTCACAGTAGCCAAAAGGTGGAAACAACCCAAATGTCCTTCAGTGGATGAATGGATAAACAAATTGTGGTCCTAGGCATACAATGAAAGTATTTGGCAGTAAAAGGGAATGAGGCCCTGCTGTGTGCTACAACATGGATGAACCTTGAAAAGACTATACTAAGTGAGAGAAGCCAGATACAAAAGGCCACACGTTGTATGATTCCATTGATATGACATGTCCAGATAAGTAAATCCTTAGGCAGAAAGTAGGAGTGGTCGTCTGGGACTGGGGAGGGGACAAAGGGAATGGCTGCTTTGTGGGTACAGGGTTTTTGTGGTGATGAAAATGCTCTGGAATTAGATAGAGGTGATGGTTGCGCAACATTGTAAATGTACCAAAAGCCACAAAGTAGACAGTAATAGATGGGCTTTTTAAAGACTTTAAACCCGACGCACCATTCTTTGTATTTGTTCTTTTTGGCCTCTTTCCTGAGCTGCTCTGGGTCAGCTATTCCTCCCTTGTCGACTACAGCAGTGGTTCTCAGAGGTGGGGGCGGGGAAGGGGAGGTGGATTGTTGGGACTCCCAGGGGACATTCAGCAATGTCTGGAGACAGTTTGGTTGCCAAGACCTAATGCTATCTAGTAGATAGAGACCAGGGATGTTAAATATCCTACGATGCACCAGACAGCCCTCATAGCAAAGAGTTCTCTGACCCCAAATGTCAATAGTGCCAAGGCTGAGAAACTCGGGATTATAGTATTGTTATCGTATAATTGAAAATGCCAATACCTACTTATTATGGGCGTTCTTATGGAGACAGCTCCCATTCTCTTGGTCTCTAGGGCTTGTGATGCCAAATGCTGAAACAGCCCCAAGGAGAGGGTTCTGGAACTCTATAGGGAAATCAAAGACCTCAGCCTTGTTATTTGTGGATCCCACAAAGGCTATATCCCATAAGGTCCTAGGGACAGCATGGAACTAGAAAATGGAAGTTAACCCTTCCATGTCTGGCTGCATGGTGTCTGCATGCTGGCCACCTGGCAAGGATGAGCGGATAAAGAATACAGCATAAGAACATGATCTATAAAGGAAGGAATGAGCATAGCACCATTTTTCTTTATCATTTCAATTATTCTAAGAATTGCATCGTCCATAATTTCATTCTGAACCAAGGTTTATTTATTGATTTTTTTTTTTATTAATCTACTTATAGAAGGTTGGTCCTTTTATCTTACAAGGAAAACACTGGCTATATGGATCAGTTTCATTCTCTTTAATATTATTTGAATATTGGTAAAAACAAATGCTTTTAAAACAGGCATGATCTTGAATGAGAATCAGATCCTCCATTTTAAAAACCTTGTCACTGCCTTTCTTGAAGGGAGCAAACCCATACTGCATAAAATGGCAACAGATTCTTAAATATTCTCCTTATTATTCTGCAGAGAGATGACATGTTCAGAACACCCTTAACTACACTTACTCACATTACTTTAGAAAATACCTTAGGGAAAACCTTCAGTAATTATTTACTTGCTGGAAGATTTACTCTCTGAAAAATTATGCTTGGTCTCTCCCTAGCTGGCGAAAAATGTCACAACTAGGACATATCATGTTGAACACATTGTTTGACAATTTGGAGGTCACATGGGGGAGGGGCTTCATTATAGTTCCTCTCTAATGGGTTTGGCAAATGCATCTGTACCTGCCCCTGCAGTGGTAAACTCCCCAGCAGTGACCATCCAGAATAAATGGAAAAATCACGTTCGAGGACAGGGAGCACTTGCTTATGTGAATTCACTCATACTGAAAATGCCAGGAAGTCAAATTCACATTTTTCTTCATCTAGGGGTCTGGCTAACCCTTTCTAATAACAGTGCACACTTCTATGAGGCCACTGAGGCCAGGACGTCATATGTTTGTGATTGGAAGACTATGGCTACAAAAGGAAGTGATGTATTTGAAAGAAATTAACAAATACACACGAGGGTGGGTGTGAGTTTCTCAGCATGGAAACGGATTCTGTCCTCAAATGGTTGCGTGGAAACATCTGTTTCAAACCATTCTGAACTAGGAAGAATGTGGGGACCAACCATATGGCTTACCTCACCCTCTTGACCTAAGGGATGGTGTCTGGGCAAGGGAGGAAACAGAAGTGGCCTTGGAATCACATCCTTTTAAAAACAAAACAAAACAAAAACCATGTCCTTATGCTTTTTTGAAGGGTTTCTTCACAGCATAAAATTCCCCAAATATCCTCTTTGTGTTTATTTTTTTAACCCCTTACACAGTTTCCTCACGGTTAGTATCTTTCATGACTGTGGCATATTTGTCAAAACGAAGAAACTGAAATTGGTGTAATTTAACCAAGCCCCAGACTTTATTTGAATTTCACCAGTTTTTCCATACTGTCCTCTTTCTGTTCCAGGATCCCATCCAGGACACTACATTGCATTTAGTCATTATTTCTCCTACTCTTCCTTCTTGGCTTTTGAGGACCCTCTCTTCTTTTGCCTGACTATAAGCTTCAATGGGCTCTTAAGAAGCCCTTCTAAACATACCAGGGCCAACATTTCAATTGTGTCTATTGTAAGGGAGAAAAAAAAACCTTTCCCTCTACCTTCTCAGTCCCTGCAGTTGGGTCCCACTGACAAAAGACAGGTTAACAAGGGAAAAACTGAGTTTATTAACATGAGCAGAGTGTGTATATGTGGAAGAAATTCAGTGATAACTTAAAGTGGTGGTTAGAACTTAAGCTGTTATGGCATCTTAACAAGGGCAATAGATTTGCAGAGAGGTGACAAGACAAAAGGAAAACAGGCTTAGGCTTTTAGGGGTGACAAGCCACAGTAAAGTGAATATATGTGGGGAAACTAATGGAAGATAATGGTTAGCTAGTGAAGTTTGTTATGGATAGATTCCTCTCATCTCCAGACTAATAAGAGGCTACGGTTGTCCCTGGTGCTTAGGAGTCTAAGAATTGTCCTCCTCTTCCTGGTATGAGAGAAAGACACCTTTACAAATGGAATTTTATGTTCTGCTCTGAGGCAAATGGGGAGAAGGCAGAGAGCTATTTTTGGCATCTGCTGTTTCTCAATTTTCTTCAGCTCAAAATCTTATGCCAAAGTAGTTTATTTGGAGGTGGCATATTCTGATCCCCTGCACTATAATTCAAAAAACAAATAAACCAAAAACGAACAACAACAAACAATTTTAAAAACCAATAAAAAAAACTTGGGAAAATTTAAAAATTCAGTCAAAAGGCTCTCCTGGTTGCCATTTTACCTACATAAAATCAGTCATCATCCATTTAATGAATTTATTTTCTACGATTTTTAGTGCCTGTTCTGGCATAACTCAACATATAGCTGGATCTATCTCATGGGTCAGAACAAGAGGTCATCAGGCAATAGGAAGGACTAGACTAGGCCAGCAAGGTATTAGAAACTAGACTTCTGGACTGGGAAAGGACAGAAATTTGGACCAGACCATGCCTAACTATATGAGGGGAAGTTCAGAGAGCGGGACCATAGAACATCTGGGAGACCCCAGACAGGTAGCATCAGAAATTGAAGCAAATAGTAGGAGCATGGGGACAAGGGGTTGAGAAAGGTGGGCGGGCAGATGGACTGGCAGTGAGTGCCAGACAGGGTTAGGTGATGTGCAGGAGCCAGTCAGCCATGAGCAGGAGGTTGGCCAGAAAGAGCAGAAAGGACATCAGCCTGGCCTCATGCTGCCTGTGAATCAGAGGCAGGATCCTGGTTTGAGATCTCAGAGCTTAGGTTCTGAGTTGTATCTCTGGCAGGGTTTGACCATGCAGGGACTACCCAGAACCAGGATACCCGGGATACCAAGGTAGAGAGGTGAGCACAGGAACCCCAGCATTAGAATTAGGGCAAGGTAAGAGCAAGGTCAGAACCCAGGTTAACCTGAGATTATATTAACTTCCCTACCAAAAAAAAGATACTAAATTCCCCCTGAATAGGAAAAAAAATTACCACTAACTCTAACTCAGAGTTTCAACCTTGGCGCCAGTGAGATTTGGGACTGGATAGCTCTTTGATGCCAGGGCTGTCCTGTGACATCGTAGAATGTTTAGCAGTATCCCTAGCCTTGACACACTAGATGCCTACAGCACCTCCATCCCCTGCCAAGGTGTGACGATCAAAAATGTCTCCAAATATTGCCAAATGTCCCCTGGGGACAAAATCACTCCTGTTGAGAACTACTGCTCTAAAATGAGGCTGACCCAGTAAGAGGCATTAAATGGCCTCAGTTTTAGTAGAAAAATGTCTGGGGGAAGAAAACCAGGCCAGTTATTACAACCCAGAATAGGAATCAAGGGAAGTGACGCACCTAGTAAGGCAGTGTGGATGCAATGGCTCCTTCATAGAGAGCCACTGCATAGGCAGGTGTTAGAAAATGTTGGTCTTCAGTGGAGGGAGTCTGGGACCATAAATTGCCTTGCTCCATATCAACAATATATATGGTAGAAGTGGGTATGTATTCACTGATTTAATGGGTCAAATGAAATTGACTTGTGCTTAAAGCAATGTTGGATACATAAAGCCAGAAGAAATGAAAACTATCTTTGTGTTTTCATACCATGAAAGCCATCCTAGCCTTAAAATGCTGTTGCCCAATGTGGGACGTATTTTACTGAATAATGCCCTTTTGTACTCTTAAGTTTTTTTCCGTTGAGTCTTATAAAGGCATTGTGTAGAACTTTTTTATCCCAGAAAATAGTGGTCACTGAAGCATTTTGGTGGACTTGTTACCACTTATATACAGTTCTAGTGTAGATTTCTCTGATTTCCTGTGTGGTATTGATGTTTGGGAATAAACTGCAAAGAGCAATGATTGCCATATACTTTGCTGCTTAAATCCACGTGAATTTCTTAATTTCATGCCACGTTGCACCATTACACTGTGGTTGGCAACTTCCAAAATGGCCCCCACGATCCCCACTTCCTGGTAATTGATGTGGGAAACAAAGGCAGAAGAAAAATCATTAAATTTCCTTACTACCTACAGCCCACTGACAAGTCCTTGAAACAGGCAGAGTGACATTCCTCTGAGGACTCAGCTGCCTTGCTGTTAATACTCTGCAAAGGGCAAAAAGGCAATCTTAGCTCAACCCCCAGGATTCTCTAAGTCTACTTTAACATACAAAAATTCCTTTGGAAACTTCCTTTATCTCTACCCCCCAAGATGCATGTTGACATTCATCCCCCAAGCATATGACCCACTGATATACATCTGAAGGGTCTCATGACTGAGTTTTTCCTAAACAGTAATAAATGACCTTTCCCCAACAATAGCTAGCCCCCTCAGGATCCTGGAAATCTTGTTTCCAAAATACCTGGGAGGCTTGTGCTCTCCCTAACCCCCTCCCAACTTGAAAGTATATAATGGGCCACTCCTCATGACCCCAGTGCAGCTCTTTTCTGCCCACGTGTCCTGTCCCCGTGCTTTAATAAAACCACCTTTTTGCACCAAAGATGTCTCAAGAATTCTTTCTTGGCCATGGGCTTTGAACCCTAACGTCTCTCCTACATCAGTAGTCACACCTGTGTGGTCCCCTCCCTTTGCATGATGGCCGGACCTAGTGACTTGCTGTTGGCAAATAGAATATGGTGCAAGTGATAGGATATGGCTTCCAAGATCAAGTTCTAAAGATCATCACTTCAGCTTTGCCTTTTCTCTGGCTCTTCTTGCTTGCTCTCTCTGATGGAGCCAGATGCCATGTTGCAAACTGGCCTATGGAGAGACCTATGAGACAAAGAACAAAGAAAGACCTCTGGCCAAAAGCCAGCAAGGAATTGAGGCCTTCAGTCTCACAGTACGTAAGGGACTGAATCCTGCCCACAAGCACTTGAGCCTTCAGATGACTCTAGCTCCTGGCCAACACCTTGACCAGAGCCTGCGAGAGACCCAGCTGAGCCACTCCCAGATTCTTGACCTGCAGAAAGTGTAAAATCATAACTATTGTTATTTTAACTTGTTACATTTTAGGGTGATTTGTTAGGCAGCAATAGATGACTAACCCATACACTAAGGTCATTCTGCACTTCGATCTGTGGCCCTATTCTTGTATCGTCCAATGAGGCAACACACAGCTATGAAGACAAAACAATGAAACTTGAACTCCAGCTCCTGATGGGTAGAGAGGGGGCCCTGAGGTAGGAGGATGGCAACTGACCGTGACACACAGATTTTAAGGCTGCTGAGAAATGAAAGAGAATTACCTGCGGCGTGGAAACAGGAAGTCCACCATTTGTAGCCATAAGACAAAAAGACCCGAGTGTATCTAATCTGCCCAACAGGGGGAAGCGGGAGGAAAGAGAAAAGCAAGGAGCAGCACCATGAATACCAGGCGCAGTCTGCATTGCACAGTGGGGAAGGGGCACATCCAGGCTTTGAGGAGCACCAAGGAGTCCTGGAAGAAAGTGACGATGGTGGTTTCAGGGGAAATGTGAAACATGCTTAAAAATAGATTTCTAAAATGTGAGGCGTGATAAGAAGTAAAACATCTCTAACAACCACAACCGCAACCCCCACAAAAGAAGAAGCCTCAGCCTCCCAGCCCTCTAGGTGACTAAACTATACTGGATTTTCTGGACAATTCCATAGGCCCAACAGACAGGAAAGAGCGAGAGAGTCAGGGATGTGAGAGTCCATTCTTTGTAACTGGACAAAAACACTTAAAGACAATAAGAGTACTATTTATTGATCACGGTACGAAGCAGTTTACCGTTTCTTGAAACTTCATGTTTTGCAGCTGAGGAAGCTAAGCCCTCACAACCAAGGTGTGTGACTGGTGGAGCCAGCGGAAACCCAGGTCACTTGATTCCAAAGCGCGACCTTTACCCACAACCGTGCAGCCCAAGGTACGAGCAATCCGAACAGGATGGCCCTTGAGCTGAGCCATCCTGGGGACCCTTGCTGGGCCATGCTGGCCGGATCGCGGGAGGCGAGCATGGTGACCAGGGAAGGAGGGGACCCCACGGTTGCTCAGGTCACTGTTGACTGAGTATATGCTTATATACTAACAGGTCGTGCAGTCCTGTCCTTTGGTACTTAAGCATCCCATCAGATGTACCAGTGCAGGTGGGCGGAGAGCAACTCTGTTCCCAGCCAGTCTGGTCCCGGGCCTCCTTTCTGCAGGGTCCTGTCTCCACTTGTCACACAAAACCTGGATGTTTATTTCCAGCACAAACTGACTAAAAGTGAAGGAGAAACCAGACTGTCTGTTCTCTCGAGCATTTGTAGACAGACAACTTTTAAATAGAAGCACCCACATGGGATTCTGAAAGCTGCGCTGGCATGGTGAGTTCTGGTCGGAGATCCCTCTAGAAAGAGAAAACTCGAGCGACCGTCTTGTCTCGTGAAAAGGGGTGGGGCGTGGGATTTGGCTGTTTAGGGAAAAGCTGGTCTCTTCATCTCATGTAAAATCACAAGGCCATGGTGTAAATTTATTTTTTTTTTAAGATTTTTATTTATTTGCGAGAGAGAGAATGAGAGACAGAGAGCATGAGAGGGAGGAGGGTCAGAGGGAGAAGCAGACTCCCTGCCGAGCAGGGAGCCCGATGCGGGACTCGATCCTGGGACTCCAGGATCATGACCTGAGCCGAAGTCAGTTGCTTAACCAACTGAGCCACCCAGGCGCCCATGGTGTAAATTTAAAGTAGTCATAGAGTCGCCCTCCTCCAGCCTGGCTGGTTCATTTACGCCGAGTGCAGAATAGAGGGAGAAAGCCGTATATTTGGCCTTAGGCTGGGGGATGCCACTGACCGTGGAATATAAAGAAGTGCTTCTCCACCCTAGAGTCACCCTCCAAGGATTTTGGTAATCGATCTGCGGTGTGGCCTGGCCACGAGATTAAAATCTCCCCCGATGATTGCCATGTGAAGCCCAGGGTGGGGATCACTGATCTAGAGGGATGACAGGACGTTTGCAGGCACCACAGCTTGGATGGGGTTTTGCCACTTACGAGTTGGATCGAGGAAATGACCAGATTAGCCCGGCTCGTTTTCCCAATAAGCCACCCAGGTGTTGGCCCAGCTTTTCCCCTCTGGTGCGTGGAGGGAACTGTGGTCTGGTCTTCGTGACTTGCCTCTCTGTTTTGTTTCCCCTGTTTGCACTCGAAGGGAGAATTAACGCTTGAACTTCTTCTTTGTGCTTCCGTTTTATCATCCTCAAAGTGAGAAGAATAGTCAGGGATCGGTAGCGGCTGTTTTTGTCGCGGTCCTGCAGGGACATAGCTAATGAACCGGCCGGGGTGCTGTTGGAGTAGCATTTGGTGGCGAAAACTTGCAGAACCAGGGACAGTAGCAAGGGCGTGAAGCCCATTGCCTGGGGCATTCTAGCATGGCTGTGCCGGACACGGGAGAGAGACCCACACCCTGGGCTAAGCGAGAGGGTTAGGGAAGCCCAGACCCCTCCATGTATGAAGGTTCCTATAGAACTGTAACATGACAGAGCAAAAACCTTCCTGGTTGTAACTGAGCTGATATATGCAAGAACACTTCAACAGTTACAACATTATGCAAGGGAAGATGGAATTATTGTAAGTCTCCTATGTTTTCATGCATCCCATAGTCCTACACATCCTTGTTATTGCTCCATGTTGGGATTTTCCGGGGCCATTTTCCAGATAGTGCAATATACCATTTCTCAAACTTTCATGTGCATGCCAATCATCCAGGGCTCCTCTTAAAATGTAGATTCTGGTTCAGTGACCTGGATGGGGCCTGAGATTCTGCATTTCTGTATTTTCAGCATCTCAGTGATGCTGACGCTCCTTTTATAAAGAAGGTACCAAGCATTGTTCTAGTTGCTCCTCAAGGCACACATTACGGCCATCAAACGTTGCCCATTGCCATCTTTCTCTGGTGTATTGGCCTCCGTTTAGGGGGGCCAGATGAAACACGTATGTCCCAAACACACTTAGGTAAAAGTTTACTTCTCGCTTGTCTGAAATTCAAACATAACGGGGCTTCCGGCTAAATCCGGCTACGCTAAACCCCACTAGCCTCTTCCCACTTGTAATCTGCTGCCTGTAATCTGTTGGGGCAGCAGGAGTTGAAAACAGAGCTTGAAATGGGGGCTGCCAAGTGTAAGAAGCCCTCGATGTCCCCCCCCCATTTACACTTGCTTCCCCATCACGTCACACTATCTCTATTCTGACCAAATCTGTTTCCCCAACTCCTTACACCCGAGTTCTGAGACTCTGACACCCAGTTGCCTCCTCACCATCTCTGCCGGACTGTCTAGTGGGATTTCAGAACTAACGTGCTCAAAGCAGGACCTCTTGACTCACCCCTCCCGGGCTCTCCCTGGGTTCTACCAGCTTCTCCTCCCCTAGCCTGCTTCCCCGTTTGTGGCACCAAGGGCCAGCAACCTAAGAGCCATTTGGGGTGATCTTTTCCACACGCACCCCTTTCCAGTCCATCGACGTGGCCCTGGTGGCTCTCTCAGAACAGGGCTCCAGTCCATCTGTCCCTCTGTTAAAAAAGGAAATTCAGCTGAGTACATTTTAAAGCTCTTACTGACTTTATTCACTGATATTCATGACTCACTGAATACGCAGCATCCGTTCTAGCAAATAGAATGGAGATCCAAGAGCTGTACGGTATGAAAGACGTTTGTAGGTGGAAGGGGGCGGGACAGGGAACTTCCTGGGGAGCACTGGATTGTTTCAGGCAGTCACCTGCCTTTGGTGGCTGGCAGGGGTCCATCAGGCCAGTTACTTCACCTGTGCTGACCAGGTTATTCTAGATTGACTGGCTTAAGATCCCACTCCCGGGACAGGCTGAACCTGTAAGTAAGCCAAGTGATATGTCTCGGTTTGGTGATGTGGGCTTCACACAAGTGACTCCATTTTGGGCCTGTGGCTCCCTTTGGCCACCCCTCATTCCCACTGCTAAAATCCCTGTCTAGGCAATCACGCCCTCTTGCCTGGACCAGTGCATGGACTTACCTGGTCTAGACTCTCTTCTTGTCCCCTTGCCCCCGACTCCTCACAGAGCAGCAATCAGATATACCCCTCACCTCCTCCCTCGCCAGCTGGCACACCCAAAACCCCATAGCAGTTCCCTGTTGGGATTATTGACTAGAAGCTGGTTAAGTCTGCAACAGAGATTCCGAACTGGGGGTGATTTTGCACCCCCCACCCCGGGGCAATGTTTGGAGACACTTTGGGCTGTTATCACTGGGGGCATTACTGGTATCTGGTGGGTGGAGACCAGGGATGCTGCTGGGACAGCCCACACACGGATGCCAAAGAATGTCCAGTCCCAAATGTCAGTCATGGAGAGGTGGAGAAATGGTGGCCTGAGGTGAGTGGGGTCCCAGTGCTGAAGATGAAAGAGTGAAGGACGGTTTCATGCTGACACACAGTGCTGCATTAATGAACACCTTCATTCTCCAGCTTCCTGCAGCTGCCCCAAGGGGGACCGCTCCTGGCTGGACAGATGCAGCAGAAGACATCAAGACACCGTGCTGAGAGCCTAGTGAGCTCCCACCAGGTACGCAAGCGTTAAGTGGGATGCTTAGAGTTGATATAACATTGAACAAACGAAACCCCTAGTAAAGCGTAAAACAACTGAAAACCAGAGCCACGTGCGCTGAAGGGCTGTATTTCCAGAGGTCCCAGGGGATGGCTGATGAAGGCCTTGAGCCAACGGGCCCCGTCGGCTGCCCAGAGAATTTGCAGAGAACAAAGGCCTCTGATTTTTCCCCCCAAGCTGTTAGCTTTAAGTGAAACAAGGGTAAGAAAGTTCCCTTTGGTGTCTCTTGACGATTAAAGGATGATGTAGGGAAAGTGTTTTGATTTCTCACAAAAACCATGAAATTTTTTTTCTTCCGTTGAAACATCTTTCCAATAACATTTCAACAAATTAACAAGGGCAACTTCAAAATGTGTGTTTCTTCCACCTTAAAAAAAATGTGACAACAACTGTTGTTCTTTTCCACTTCATTAAGCTGAACAGGCTTGAGATAAGGCCGGCCTTTCCTGCTACTGAGTAATCCCATGGAGTATGAATAAAGCCACCAAAGAACTAATAGTTGCTAATGATCTCCCTCCACTAGCTTTCCTGTTAGCCATTTTTTCCTGTTAGCCATGTTCCCCCTGCTGGGCAGGAAGCAGTCTATGGCGTGGTTTACCAGAGAAGCCCCTCTAATCTCCTGTCACTTGATAGGCAAAACCCAAACCTATCTTTGTCCAACAGCACTCAGGAGCCCCACAGTGACAAATAGACGAAGTAACATGGTGGCGGTCCATGGGGTTGGTGGGAATGCAGAGGACTCCATGAGAGACACAAAATGGATGCCTTTAGGAATCAGATATTTAGGGGTTTAGGATGGTGAAGGAGTTCTCAACTCTGGCTGCGCGTTAGAATCACCTGGAAAGCTTTTTAAAAGTACCAGTGCCTGGGCTGGGCCCCACTCTCAGAGTTTCAGATTCAGTTGGCCTGGGGAAGGCCCAGGGCATTGGGATACTTTGAAAGTTTCCCGAGTGAGTCTAGAGGACACTGAGGGTTGAGAAGTACTGCCCTAGCCCAGGATTTCTCCACCATAGTGCTGGTGGTATTTTGGGCCAGATCGTTCTGTGCTGTGGGGGAGGCTGTCCTGTGTGCTTAGGGTGTTTAGGAGCATCTCTGGGCTCTACCGATGGGAGGCCAGTAACATCCCCTCTTCCTGTTGTGACAACCAAAAATGTCTCCAGATATTGCCAAATGTCAAATGTCCCCTGAGGGACAAAATTGCAACCCCCCCGCCCCACCCCAATCCCCTGCATTGAGAATCACTGTCTTGGCCTTCGTGTGCAGAAAGGACTTCACAGGTGACCACACCGATGGTATGGTTGGGGGAGTGGGAGTGGAAGTTCAGCTCTCCGAAATAAAGACCTAAGGAATGAAAGAACTGTTCACGGTCCCATCCTCAGCCTCAAGGTGGGATCAGTGGTGCCTTCCATAACTTTACACTGAAATACCTTTCCTCTCAATTACAGACATACACAGACTACATTGGCTCTGTAATAAGTTTTGGTCTATATATTGAATATACAAATCCATAGTCAAAATTGTTTGTATGACATTAAAGATCTATCTCTGAGAGAAGAAGAAGACAACGCATTCCCTCCCTAATCGAGTTATGTGTTCCCATAGGTGGCCACCTCCCCTCCATTCCCTGCTGCTCCTGGGATAACTTTCCTGCTTTGGGGACTCCAACATCGCTGTCCCCAGCCACCAGTCACATGTGGCTTGGAAGATTTCAGCTTAAATTAATATAAGGGAGATAAAAGTAGAAATTCAGTTTCTCAGGCACACGAGCCACATTCCAGTTGCTCAGTAGTCAGGCATGACTAGTGGCTACGATATTTTAATGCCGGAGCGAACATTCTCAGCATGGCAGGGAGTTCTGTCGGATAGCCCTGTTTAACCGTAGAGCTTCTGGTGACATTTTCACACTTACATGTCCCTGCTAGTGCCCCACTGCTTCTTGGACCAGATTAGCTTGGCATTTAGGATGGTTCACGACATAACCCCAGCTGTCCCTTCCAGAGCCCCCGCTGCCCCTCTGTCTCCCATGTACAGCTCACCACCCGAGAGCAGAGACCACCACGCTCTTCCACCTCCATGGCTCTCCCTGTGCTGTTTCCTTTGTTGCGAATGCTATTTCTCTAACTTCTTCGCTAGGAAAACTCACTCTTGAGCCTCAGATTCAGTTCAAAGTCATCTGCGTTCATGTCTCTAACGCGTAAGGCAGAGCTCCTCAAGGTCGAGGAGGGGCTCCCGTCCTCTTTGCATCACCGAAGGCTAGCACTGTGTGGGCACCCACATCTCAAGCAAAGAATTAATCAACTAGCTAATGAATGAAGGCGGCATGATAGACACATTTAACACCACGGAAGTCCCAACAACCCACACTTGGATGAAACTGATGGTGCCTCCTTGCGAGAAGAACATCTGCCTTTTATTTTCCGAGCAGAGTGAGCAGAGCTGGTGACTCCAGGCTCTTGGCTGGGATAGAAGATAAATGCCCTTAAAGCTTGTAGCTGATGGGTTGATAGTCTCGGAGAGTAAGAAAGAAAATAAAGGGGAAATTTAGCGCTCTCCTATGAGGATTTCAACTCTTCTATCAGTGAAGCAGAAATATCTCAAGAGAAAGAATATTTAAATAGTGAAAAACCAAACCAAAACAAAGGCAACAACAACAGAGAGGACCAGCTTAGCATTATAGCTGCAGTGTTTCTTCCCTGGACCATTCTTAACTCTCTCTAAAGGGTAGTTTGTCTCTATTACAGACCCCAGTGTTGTATCTTACACTTCCTTTCTTTTTCCCTCAGCACCTAACACGGTGTCCAGCACACAGCTTCACCTCCTCCAGGAAGCCTTCCTTGACTTCCCCTGACTACCCCTCTTCTATGATCCGGAAACACCACGTACACTGCTTCATCATGTACTAACTTGTCTTACATACTGTCTCTTTAATGTCACTGTGTTTTTCCTCAGGTCAGAGACTATATCTTACTCTTCTTTGAGTTTTCATGGCTATTAAGAGTGTCTGACACTGCAATAGATCTTTGATAAATGAATAAACCTTGGCAGTGGACAATCCAGGTTTTAAAGGAGAATGACAGTATTTCTTTGCAATAGTTAACAGTATTAGTAGGAATTTTTAGAATTTGAAAGGAGGAGTGGGGGAAACTTTATGACTGTGAATTTTTTTGGATTTAAAAAAACCTTTGGGTGGCTTAGTTGGTTAAGCATCCGACTCTCAATCTCAGCTTGGGTCTTGGTCTCAGGGTTGTGAGTTCAGGCCCTGCATTGGGTTCCATGCTGGGCGTGGAGCCTACTTAAAAAAATAAATGAATTTGTTAAAAAAATAAAAACAAAAAACAAATCTTTGGCGTTACTTGGTCTGGATAAAGGCACAACGATCATTAAGTAATTCTAGCAAGTAGAGACAATTCTAGAAAAAGAATCCATGCAAGATTCCGTTTAAACCTGTTGATTTCAATCCAATGAATAAATATTGAAGACTTAGGATGAGCAAATAACTCTGCCAAGAGAGAAAAAAGAAAATACTTCTGCCACTTAACGTTTCCTAATTCTGTGACCTTATGATTCTGAACGCCTACAGAAGGTATTTTTAAACCTTGGCAGTCACATGGGGTAGATTTACATGAAGAACCAGGCATGATGGAGTCAGACCTTGCTCTCATCAAAGTTGCACTACGAAGTGATGCCAACGGGTCATTTTCAGATTCAGGCCATCGGTTTATGGCTTCACCCCAGAGTGGGCTAGACAATCACGTGCCACTTGGCAGTTTTCAAGCTGCACGTTCTTGCTGTCTAATGTTCTGTCCCTTCCTCCAGCAGCCAGATGGTTAATTGCCCTTCCTTAAGCACATGCACATGCACAGAAAAGGTGTGAGGAAGGGCCCTGGGAAGGGGAGCCTCTCACACAGCCCTGCCGAGTCACAGGATTGTCGACCCAAGGATGGTGCCTGAAAGCCTTTTCAGCCACACAAAACCCTGGGTTTCTTCATTAGCATATCAGAGGTGGCGCAGTGGTGGGAAATGCCACAGGCAACAAAGGACACAGCTCAGTGGCATTTTGTCATTGGTGCTTACAGAAGCAGAAAAAATGATCTTCAGGCCAGGGCCGCAGTGATAGACAGATGTTGACATATTTCCTTGGGTGACCAATGTCTGCCCAGCACCCCGCCCTCCACTTGATATGTACTCCAGGTTGCCCATCCCCCTGCAAGAGCACAGTGCCTGGACCAGTACACGAGGAAGAGCCGTGTACCAGTCAAGACCTTCCTCTAGCTAAAATGAAGACATAGTTTCAGTTTTAACTTCATTGTGACTGGAAGGGACTTGCCCTTTTTTTCCAGACTTGAGAGCCTTAGCGGAAACATGATGTGACGATAAATAGGAGAATCCATTGCCAGTAGCTAATACCATCACAGAGACTGAATCACTGTTTATGTCACCGTAACTCTTGTCAGGAACCTGCCATCTTATCATTTCATCCTGAAAGGGAGGAAAGGCGTTTAGTGACAAAGTAATTTCACATTCTCATTGTTAAATGATTTCCCTTCTGTGATCCATACTCTCTAGCAGTGGTTCTCAACCGGGGGGGATTCTGCCCCAAGTGGACACTGGGCAGTGTCTGGAGACATTTCTGGTTGTCACAAGTAAGGGCTGTGCTTACAGGCATCTAGTGGGTCAAGGCGAGGGATGCCGCTCAGCATCCAACAATGCGCAGGATGGCCCTGTGTGACAAAGACTTCCTTGGTTCAAAATGTCAGTAGTGCCAAGGCTGAGAAGCTCGGCTCTGTGGCCTTTTTTGTGAATATAATTTACAAATTCCCATCAAGACAAATTGCTACTGATGAACGGGCACCTCGAGGGACTTAGGTTCGTTCCCATGTTCACTATATTAATTTGGAATATGGAACCATTCTTGACAAAGAAACAGGACCTACAGGATAATTTCTCATCTTTGGCTGTATCACTGGAAGATTTGATCTAAGCAGTGGGTGTAAAATTTTAGAAAATTGTATATTGAGCACAGAGGGGTGAAAATTTTCCTACGCGCAGTAATTCTGCTTGCTTACAGCCAACAACGTGTCTTTACTTCACGCTCAGCTGAGTCTTAAATATACTCCAAATGGCATGAAATGTGATTAAAGAATTCTTCCTCCTCACTTGGAAATATTTATAACCTCTTAGAATATGACACATTGGGGTAAAATATACATTGTTCAAATATGCATGCATTATATATATTTTTATATATATACACACACACACATATATAATTAAATCTATATCTAAAATCACATGTTGTAGTAGGTTTATGTTATTTAATATCATGTTTTCCCAAATCAAAATTTTTTCAGTTCGATATTTAGAAATCAGAATGTCAGTAATCTCATATATACACATATGCATCCACATATATAAATAGATACAGATGTATAGAGAATCATATACAGCTGACCCTTGAACAATGTGGCTATTAGGGGTGTTCACCCCCTGTGCAGTCAAAAATCTGTATATAATTTTTGACTCTCCCAAAACTTTACTACTAATAGCCTACTGTTGACCAGAAGCCTTGTCGATACCATAAACAGTTGGTTAACACCTTTTTGGTATAGGTATTATATACCGTATTCCTGCAAGAAAGTAAGCTAGAGGAAAGAAAGCATGATTAAGAAAGTCATAAAGATGAGAAAATACACTTACAGTAGTGTACTGTATTTACTGAGAAAAAAAATCCGCATATAAGTAGACTCATGAAGTTCGAACCTGTGTTGGTCAAGGGCCAACTGTGTTGTTTTCCTTAGATACCAGTTGTTCTACCCAAGTAGCTAAACCACTCCAGATCCCAAACTCTAAGGACTATTGATCACTAGTTATTATATACATTGCTTTATAAGTTAGCTAAGTACCTTCTTTGCAGTGTCAAGTAGATGTTAGATGCCAGGGGAAAAAAAATGATAGACGATTATAACGAACTTTATAAAGAGAAACATAAAATAGAGACCAAAGTGAATTGCCTTAATCCATCTTCAGTTATCTCATAGTCTGTAGAATATATGGTTTTTTTCCTTAAAAGTTCCTAATTAAAATTATTCTATTGTTTAAAAATCACTCAGGCCTGAGACACTGCCCAAATCAGAGTATGTGCTCTGGTGAAGATATTTCATATTTCACCATTTGAAAAAATAGTTTTCCTTTCTGTAAAGCACAGTGGTTCATATGAGAATCAATTGAGCTTTAAAAGCATACTCAATTCTTAGGCTTCAATCAGACTGATCAGATTAGAATAACTGAGGATGACATTAAAACAAAATAATACACACACACACACGTGTACACACATCAGGCCATTCTACCATGCCTCCATAGTGGGAAGGCTGGCTGGAAACCCAGTTCTAAAGCACAGACTACCAGAGACCACCAAATTGGCAGGTAAACTGGGCAAATATTGCCCCATAGAGACGGTAACGACATTTCTCTGTCTTAGTCTGGTGGAGGCAGGGAGTGGAAATCGTCCAGGAGAATACTTTTGGTATGTTAACAACTTAGCAATGATTCATTCCTTTTTTTTTTTTTTTAAGATTTTATTTATTCATTTGAGAGAGAGCACAAGCAGGGGGAGCAGCAGAGGGAGAGGGAGAAGCAGACTCCCCACTGAGTAGGGCGCCTGACGTAGGGCTCAATCCCAGGACCCTGGGATCATGACCTGAGCCGAAGGCAGAGGCTGAATCGACTGAGCCACCCAAGCACCTGCGATGATTCATTCTTTAAATTGCCATCTTGAATGAGAAGAGCACCTTGGTATAAAGTAAAGAATGCTTGGGGTGCCTGGCTGACTCAGTTGGTAAAGCATGCGATTCTTGATCTCGGGTTTGTAGGTTCCAGCCCCACGCGGGGTGTACAGATTGCTTGAAAATAAACAAACAAACAAGGATTGCTAGAATCCAGGCAGTGTTCTTAAATCTGGCTCTTTCTCCGACTAAGCTATGGGTGAGCTCTGTCAAGTACCTTCATTCTGCCTAGCCTCAGTTTACTCACCTATAGAATGAGAGGGCTTGGTTATGTGATTTCTACTGTTTCATTTAATTTAGAAAGAAAAATAACTATGAATTTAGA
This sequence comes from Mirounga angustirostris, assembly GCF_029215605.1. Lineage (NCBI taxonomy): Eukaryota > Metazoa > Chordata > Mammalia > Carnivora > Phocidae > Mirounga > Mirounga angustirostris. The sequence continues at coordinate 9,848,636 of NW_026991719.1, forward strand.
AAAAAATTAACGAATTTAACATTTTATATTTTTTATAAATTTATAAAGCATTATATGACAAAATAATATACAATTTATAAAGGAATTTGGGGCAATCTGTCAGAAATATATTTCGTCCTGTCATGAAAATGGGCCTAGTGTTTTGGTTATATGCTATTTCTATAGCTTGCTATATCTTAGACTGGTGATTAGCAAATTTTTCTGTAAAGGAGCAGATAGTCAATACCTTAGGCTTTGAGGAGCAGGCTCCAGAAAATTTCTGTTGTGTAATCTTTTCTTTTTAGTCATTTAAACATGTGAAAAACAGGTGACGGGCAGGATTTGCTGACCCTTGTTTTAAACAATAAAATTTACATTTGCGTAAAACCCAAATTGCTTGCTTTATGACAACAACAACCAACCTACTAGAAGCTCTTGTTACACGTTGTTACATGGAAGCTGAATTTAGACAAAAAAGAAGCCCGCTGAAGTTGATCCCTAATGCCTCCTGGGGCCAACCAGCCATCTGCTGGCTGACCAGCTTATCCAGTTTTAGCCCTGAAGTCCCAAGTCCCAGGAACCCAGCATGGTTGGTCACCATCCACATAAAACTCTTGGACAGGTTTATTTCATGGGAAATCTGGGACCCAAATTAAAAGGTAAAAAGTTTGAAATGGAAACGCTTTTAGGAGCTTTGATACAGAAACAGCAGGCCAAGACCCCAGCTGGAAGACTTTAAAGGGAAAATTACAAGAGACTATTTTTGTAGTCCTTTTTTGGATCAAGCTTGATTGAGCCTAAATCTGCCTTCCAGTTACAAGTCCCAACCCAACAGGCTGCAGATGAGGAAAAGGCTTATTCACAGGCGTGGCAGGTGGTTTTGAGTACAAGTTTATACATCCCCTGGAGATGATAAATGCTAGATGTTAGGATGAAACACAGCCCAACTTTATTACTCAAAAGTGACAGAGTTTATAATTACTTCCTGGGTTAGTCTGAGAAAGACACGTGGCACGGACCTAGCTGTGAGCCTAACTATGAATACGAAAAATTACTAGTTGGGACTGCTTTGGAAACAGCCAGGAATAAAAGAGAGAACAGTATTGTCAACATGCTTCTATGTGCATTATTATCATTAATTTGAATCTTTAAGACTGCAAACTCGAAACTCAAAGGCCATTTTTCTCTTAGGAACTTGCCTTGAAATTAGGTACACTGACCCTAGGGGAACTTTGTTGTGACCACATGGCTTTCCATTTGTACTTTATAAAAACAGGAACCCTTGTTAAGACATAAATAGTAAAAAGCAGATCTGATAGCTTGAGTAAAACAAAATCCAGGAGATAATTTAGAATCTTTTGCAATATTTTTTTCATTGTCATCAGTTTGTTCCCGTTCTGATCCTAGTTTGGAGTAGTGGTAGTGTCTTTACAACTCATCCTATTTGGGCCATAAAAGCATCTCTTTTTTTCTCGGCATCAAAACCTCTTGCATCTTTGGAAGCTATGGCTGTGGGTAGTTCTCTTTAGAATCTACTTTAGCAGAATCAGTGATGCTGGAAAATACTCACACATTTCTCTTAAATGGATCTTCCTGCCCCTTCCATGGTATTAAATCCAGGGGAAAGAGGGGACACCCATTTAGGGAGTGACTTGATATCTTGATTCTACAAGAAACCCAGCAATGAGTCTTTCCCTAAGTGGAAACTTTGCTTCTTTGTAAGGAGAGAGGGGTGGGGTGTTAGGGCCACAAACTAGGGAGGTTCGGAGTGGAGCAAGGTATCATGGGGGAGCAAACTCATTCACTCAACTCTGGAAAGCAAGTGGATATCCACTTCCTATTCTACCTGGTGACAAAGCAGGAAGCTCTTAATCATGTTCCATTGCATTTTAGTATCTAACTTCCAACACCACTGGGTGAATGTAAGTTAAGTGTTTCAAGATTAGTTTCTGAGCTACACCTAAGTAGAGGAACTGCTCTTTCTCAATGGCCTATGTAAATAGATGAGGACTTAACCCTGCTCCCTTACAAACTCCTCCACTGAACGATGGCTGACATTGAGCCCCATCCAAACCCAACTTTGAGGCCTGAGCCAAATGCCCCAACTCTCCCTGGCCCCCTGTGCCTTCCACTGACACCCCCCCCCCCCGGAGTCCAGTCCCTGGCTTCAATATTGTTCACAGGAGAGTCCATTCCCTGGCCCCCTGCTACTCTCTCAGGTCAATCCTGTTGCCCTTTGCTACAAGATCTCCCCAGGCCACAGTCCCTCTTTTGTGTATTTTCTCCTTCTTAGACTAGTTATTAAACCATAGTCTCTCAGCTCAAGCCTTGCCTTCTGGACTCTGCCCTCTGATGCTGGGGCTGGAACTCTGCAAACCTCATGGCCCCTTTGCCATCTGTCCCCCTGATTGGCTGTCCCAGTAAGGGTGCTAGCTGGGGAGAGAAGCACGAGGGACAGAGGACGTGACTTCTTCCCATTTGCTTGCTGGTCCTGCCAGGGTCACCCTGGCCATGCTTCCTTGCCCTGTAGCTGTTGCTTCCAGGAATAGTTGGTTCCGATTTCCAGTATTATTCTCCATCCCCTTAAAGGTACCAACACCAGCCAACTAGCAGCTGCCTCCTCAGAGGTCTGGAGCCTGGCTGTAAAGGCCTCTGCTCATAGATTTGGGGTTCTGATAGCCCCAACTTCTCTCTGCTCCTGTAGGCCCGGGAGTGACCACTGCTTCCAGGAGCAGTGACTACTTCTGTGTCACTACAGTCTTCCCTCCATGACTTCTCAGTCCTCTAATACCTATTTCACTAAACTCTCTGTTAAAATAACTGGTGTGTTTCCTCCTTGTTTAGTTGCTTCTCTCTTTCTCTCTCTCTCTTTTTTTTTAAGTTTATTTATTTATTTATTTATTTTTAGTAATCTCTACACCCAACGTGGGGCTTGAACTCATGACCGTGAGATTAAGAGTCGCATGTTCTTCTGACTGAGCCATCTTGGCACCCCTTTTCGTTGCTTCTTGACAGAGACTCTTCTCTGTAGGCTTCTAAGGTTCAGATTCCTCAAACATGTCACGTATCAATAGGAGGGAGCCTAGAAACATCCCTTCCAACTTATCCAGCATTGACTGTCCCCTCACTGGGGTCTATGTGCTTATATAAAGTGGTCCCCAAAGGGGGTCCTCCTTCTCAGGTCCACACACCCCACATAAACATGCCTGCTGCATGGATTGGCCACACGCCAATGGTTCTGCCCAAGGGTTCTCCTTCATCTTTACTCAGAAAAAAATCAACCTGCCTGCTAGGGAACCACAACAAATAGCCTGGATTCCAGAACATTCCTATCATTGATTCCATCCATAGCAGGATGACCTATATCTTATTCAGGGTCAGCCTGCTTCCCATGCTGACTATTTGGGAGAGTTGGCCCCTCCCCAGAAGGCCACACACTAGGTGATCAGAGGGCTTCTAGACAAGCCCTAAGACTCCTCATTTTAGGTCCTTGAGTCCCTTCTGAGATACACCTAGAGTCTATAAAATGGACCTTAAAAATTATCTATCATCTATTCCAACCTTTCATTTTAAGGAGGACCTATACATTCTATATTTCTTTTTAAATGACAGTTTTGGGCAAATAAAAATTGGCTGAATAGATAATTCACAGAACACTAATATTCCCTTTGCCTGATGCTGTAAAACAGCCAAGGTATTCAAAGGAAATCTTATAAAATACATTTAGACCATGCACATCTTCAAGCCATGGGGTTACAATCTCAACAAATGCCAGGTTTGGGAACATGTAGATTTTATGGAAGAGCACTAAAGCAATTTTCCTATGATTATTCAGCAGCTGCCACTCCTGAAAATTGTAATTGCAGAGAAATAGAATGTTCTTACATCATGATGAGGGGAGGCAATGTTCTGTAATCTGGAGCATGCAATCCTAGTGAGGAGTACAGCATATAATCTGAATATCTTGAATATAAAATGAAAATATTGTTAGGGCATATGAGGCCAGCATTCTTCAGTTAGTCAAAATCGTTGACAATATTTTGGTCCTTCGAACATCAGTGGTCACATTCTGATGTGATCCCATGTAATCCTCTGTGTGTTCTAGTTTTGATATTTGATTATGACATTCCCACCACTATTAAACAACCACGCTATGTACATTTAAAAAGCACTTTAAACAATGAACTCTTTCTTTTCCCCATAAATGTACAATAGCAGCCCAAGTTGAAAAACAGGGATGGGTCTCCGCAGTAATGTTTAAATGTCTTCGTTCCATTCATGATGTTAGTGCTATGGTTATCTGTTCGTTTTGTATACGAACATAACAAACTCCCCCAAATCATAGTTTAAACCAGCAAACATCTATTATCTCACCACGTCTGTGAATCAGGAAGTCAAGAGCACCTTAGCTGGGTGATGGCTCTTGGACCCTCATGAGGTTGCAGTCAGGCTGTTGACCAGGGCTGCAGTCCCCTGAACATTGGGCTGGGGTTGGAGGATCAGCTTGCAGGCTCCCCCATGTGGTTATCGGCTCGCCTCAGTTCCAGGGGGCTGTTGGCCAGAAACTTCAGGTCCTCCGTGGGCCCGATCAAAACAGAACAGTCTGTTTCCCTCAGAACACGTAATTTTTGAGACCCTGCTCACAATTCTTTTGGATATATACCCAGTAGTGGAATTACTGGATCATGTAGTAGTTCTAGATTTAATTTTTGGAGGACTTGTCATACCCTTTCATACTGCTTGCACCATTTTACCATCTTGTCAGCAGGGCACAAGGGTTTCAATTACTCCACATCCTCACTAGTACTTGTTTTTCTTTTCTTTTTTTTTTTAAGCCATCATAATGGGTGTGAGGTGGTATCTCATTGTGGTGTTGATGTGCATTTCTCTAATGGGTGAGTGATGTTGAGCATCTTGTCATGTGCTTGTTGGCGATTTGGAGAAATGTCTGTTCAAGTCTTTTGGCCATTTTTTTTTAAATTTTTTTTATTTTTTAAAGATTTTATTTATTTGACAGAGAGAGACAGAGCGAGAGAGGGAACACAAGCAGGGGGAGTGGGAGAGGGAGAAGCAGGCTTCCCGCTGAGCAGGGAGCCCGATGCGGGGCTCGATCCCAGGACTCTGGGATCATGACCCGAGCTGAAGGCAGACGCTTAACGACTGAGCCACCCAGGCGCCCCATCTTTTGGCCATTTTTAAATCATGGTATTTGTTTGTTGTTATTCTTATTGAGTTGTAGTTCTATGTTCTAATTATTCACCCCTTATCAGATAGATGATTTGCAAAGATTTTCTCCCATAGGTTGCCTTTTCCCTTTGTTGATTATGCCCTTGGATAGACCAGCTTTGTTTTGTTTTGCTTTGTTTTGTTGGTTGGTTGGTTTGTTGATGTCTGATCCTATTGATTTGTTACTCTTAGAAAATCCTTTTTGACTAGACTCAGACTTGGAGGTAGAAGCTCTCGGAGAGGACAACCTCCGTCTCTTGGCAATCTGTTCCTGGAGTTTTCCTTTGTCCTCCTTCATCCTCTTGGCCAAAAGTTTAGCATATTCTGCAGGCTCGTCCTTATTTTTCTCAGTATGCTGTTTCTTCAGAGAGATACACCGTCATTTGCGTTGGCGGACACGTGGAATAACAAGACGCTGAATCTTGGTCGCTTTGGTTCTAGGTTTCTTACTGTCTTTGTTTAGGACCTTTCTCACAACATACTGGTGGACATCGCCTCTCGAGAAATTGAAAAGTTTGTGGATTCTGCTGGCTCTTTTGGGCCCCGGGTGATGGGGCACAGTATAATCAGTGAGTCCAGGAATAGCCTTGTCCTCTTTTTTCACAATGACCAAGCTGAGAACATTGAGATTGATATCCACAGTGCAACCCTGAGCAGATTTGCGCTTTCTTTCCCCAGTCCTCCTTGGTCTGTAGCAGGGAATGCCCCTACTCAGGCACAGGTGGACATGGCCATGGGTCAAGACACCCTGCTTCCTGGGGAAGCTTTGTTTCTCATTACCACCACCGATTTGGACCATGTAACCCTTCCATTCTTTACCCAGAGCATCAGCAGCAACTTCTGTAGCCATATCCTTCTTCTTCTTCTTTTTTAATTTTTTAAAATTTAAGTTCAGTTAGCCAACATATAGTAGTACATCATTAGTTTTTGATGTAGTGTTCAATGATTCATTAGTTGCGTAACACCCAGTGCTCATCTGCTTCTCGTAAAAGGTACGAAGTTTGCATTCATTATTCACTTTACTGAGTTTCTGGCAGCCAGTATCTGGGAAAGAGATGTTCATCTTTATCCTAAAGCTGCCTACTGCCTCCAAGGCACCACAAAAAAAGAGGGATACACAAACGCTTTTAAGTTTGGTAGATTTGTTTCGTTTGTCTATTTTTGCTTCTGTTTTCAGGACTTTTGGTGTCATTTCCAAGAAATCATTGTCAAATCCGAAGTCACGAAGCTCTTAGCTTTATGCTTTTGTCAGGGAGGAAGACCGTGTCCTCTGCCCTTCAAGGTCCTTCGGCTAAGAGTAGAACTTAGAATCAAATTGACATGAGACAGATTAACAGGAGAAAATCAAATTTAATAGCATAGATACAGGGAATCCACACAATGAGATTCTGAAGACCATGAGGTGATGTGAAGCTTATATGAGCTAAGGAAAAATGTTGGGGTCTGCTGATACAAAGGGGAGAAAGCTCATTAGCAAGAAGGTGAAAGGAGATGTTTGGAAAAACAAAATTGTTCTATTATGCAGATGAGTTCCTTCCATAAAAGGGGCCTCTGTTCATACTTTCCCTCCTGTTGCAGGCTCTCCTTTCCAATGTAAATGTAGGCAGAGCACCTTTCCTGCATCCTGCATCCGCTGGCTTTTTATTACTTTTAACTCAAAATGATCTTTATGTCAAAATGGCACATTTTGGGGTGTCTCATCCTGTACCCTTTCATTTTCTTCTGGGAGTTTTACAGTTTTGAGTCTTAAGTTCAGGTCTTTAATCTACTTTTAGTTAATTTTTTTATATGGTATAGGAGAAAGGTTCAACTTCACTCTTTTGCATGTGGATATCCAGTTTTCCCAGCATTATTGGTTGAAAAGAATATCCTTTCCCCATCAAATAGTTTTGGCACCTATATTGAAGACCATTTGACCACCTATCTGAGGGTTTATTTGGGGGCTTTCTATCCTATTCCCTTGGCCTACAGGTCTGTCTTTATGCTAGTACCACACTCTTTTGATTACTATAGCTTTCAAATATGTTTTGAAGTCACAAGGTGTGAGACCTCCAACTTTTTCAAGATTGTTTTGACTGATTGCAGTCCCTTGAGATTTCACATGAATTTTAGGATGGATTTTTTTTTTTTTTTGGTCTGCAAAAAGTGCAATTGGGATTTTGATAGGGCTTGCATTGAATTTTCAGATTGCTTTGGATAGTATTAACATCTTAATACTAAGTTTTGCAATCCATGAACACAGATGTCTTTCCATTTACTTATGTCTTTAATTGTTTTTTTTAAGATTTTATTTATTTCTTTGAGAGACAGAATGAGATAGAGAGAGAGAGCATGAGAGGGGGAGGGTCAGAGAGAGAAGCAGACTCCCCGCCGAGCAGGGAGCCTGATGCGGGACTCGATCCCGGGACTCCAGGATCATGACCTGAGCCGAAGGCAGTCGCTTAACCAACTGAGCCACCCAGGTGCCCCATGTCTTTAATTTCTTACAGCAATGTTTTATAGTTTTCAATGTGTAAGTCTTTCGCTTCCTTGGTTAAGTTTATTCCTAAGTATTTTATTATTTTCAGTGCTACTGTAAATATTTTTAGATTTTCTTTTCAGATTGTTAACTGTCAGTGCATCGAAACACAATTGGTTTTAGTGCATTCACTTTGTATCTTGCAACTTTGCTAAATCATTTATTATTTCTAACACTTTTTTGTGGGGGTTCTTCAGTGTTTTCCCATATAAGCTCAGGTCCTGCAAACAAAGATAATTTTACTTCTTCCTGTCCAATTTGAATGCCTTTTCTTTCTTTTTCTTACCTACTTTCTCTGGCTGGGACTTCCGATACTATGTTGAATAAAAGTGGCAAAAGAGAGCGTTCTTATTTTGTTCATGATCTTAGAGGAAATTTTTTGTCTTTTACTACTGAGTATGGTGTTAGCAACGGAGTTTTCATATGGGATTTTTATTATGTGGAGGTAGTTTCCTTCTACTCCTGGTATGTTGAGTGTTTTTTATCATGAAAGGGCTTTGGGTCTTGTCAAATGCTTTTCCTGCATCGATTGAAATGATCATGTGGTTTTTGTCCCGTATTCTATCAATGTGTTATATTACACTGATGAATTCTCATATGCTGAACAACTCTTATATTCCAGGAAAAAATCCCGCTTGGTCATGGTGTATAATCCTTTTGATGGGCTCTTGAGTTGGGTTTGCTGGTATTTTGTTGAACATTTTTGAGTATGACATCATCTTGAGTAATTACATCTACAAAGATCTTATTTCTAAATAGGGTCACATCCTGGGACTTCAACATCTCAAACCCCTATGATTTCCACCCAAAATGCCCACATGCATTATTTATTTTGAGTTCTGCAGTTCCAGAGAATTGCTTTTCCTTGTTTACAGAGGCCCTTTGAGTGCAAACCATTTGTATCATTCCCTTGGTTTTCCCGCCCTCCCCCGCTGGTGTGGAAACCAGCCACTTTTGTACAGTGAACTCATTTTTAATTCAGGAAAAAAAGAAAATAAATGATTGGTATGTAGGTCAGTTCCTAGTTCTGTCTCAGAAAACAAAGGACCAGGGCTCAACTAGCATAGCATTCAATTATTCCTTCATATGGCCTTTGTACATATGCTCATATGCATTTCACCTCGCTCTTTCCTGTTACCCAGAGATAGTAAATTTCCAAAGATCTGGCTCAGGTTAGGTAAAAAGTCCAAATTGATCACATCTTGGATGAATCTTATTTGATGCTTTTGAGACTCTTCTGACCTCACCAAACCAGATTGCTTTCTCTACAGAGATGTGGATTGTTAAAAATGAACTTCATATGTTTGTTTTTATGAAATGTGTTTTTCTGCCAACCGGATGATTACTGTAAGATTTTAAGCATATTGTTGAGACTTTAGTACAAGACCTCTCAAAACACTCAAGGACTGCATAGGGTCTTTGGTTGCTTTCTGGTATCTTTCTCTCTAGGAAGTCTCCCTGGTGTCCTGACCTCCTTCCCATGCCACCCTGGAGCTCTGAGCAATTTCCTACAGCTTCAAGACCATTCTCCTGCACCTCACTGATTGAGGTCTTCTACTCAAAGCTTCAGCATGTTGGAAATAAATTTTCCACTGTGGGAACATTTTCATTTTTCAAATTAAAATTGCAGCACAGTGCTATGGTTAGAAGAGTGGCATTTCTAATTAAGGTGACATGAAGTCACACACATGATACAGATGAATCACTTTATGGTGGTTGCCACACTTGACAGACAGAGCAAGATGCTTCTGAAAAATTAGGCATTGGCTTGCAGCATCTGTCCATGTTAAACTATTCTTTAAAAATGCACATATCCAACCTTCTCTTGGGAGATTAAGGAAGTAAGAGAATGACTTTTATAAAATCGAATATCAGATTTTCTTAGGAATCAGGAAGAAGGTTATGATGTTTCTTTAGAAAGGACTTCTTATTTAGAGCATTTTGTAGAGTCAGGTACTGGAGCCAGCCCACACTGGCCCATAAGGTCTAATTCTTAAAAACGCAGGAATTTTGTGAGTTGATTGACATCATGTTGGTAGCTTGAAATTGGCCATGGTGGAAGTATTTACACCATGGAAATCAGCAAATGCTACAAACTAGGGCTTTTGCCAGCACACCATTGATTTTGTCCCTTCTTTTTAAATACAAGCAATGAACACTATGCATGAAATGCCTGCCATGTCCTTTTTAAGGATGGTGGACCCACCAAAAAAACCAATATATATATTGGTTTTTATATATATATATATATATATATATATATATATATATATATATATATATATATATTCCTAAAGATAAATATATATATGTGTGTGTATATATATATTTTAATGGAATGCATAACCTATTTGAGAAAAGAAAACAAAGAGGAAACATTATCCATGAGGATGAAAGGAGTCCAGAGAAGGGAGAGAAAGCAGTGGGCGCACATATGGCAGAAATTTCACGAACGTGTCATACTTTGAGCTAGGTCTTGAAGTATAGGTAGGAAAGGAAAATGAGCAATCAAGCAGAGAGAAGGTCATGAAAAAGAATTGGTAAGCAGACAGAAGGAATCGAATCTGAGTAAGAACAGCAAGCGTGGAATGAGAGAGTACAGGGATATGGGGAGCTCGCAACTGTGTGAGGCACGAAACAGTCTGTAAAGCCTTTCTTACACATCGTCTCATTCTTTTCTTCAAGCCTGAGAGATGAGGGCAACTGAAGCTCAAAGAATCAGTGTGACCCAGCTGGATGAGCCCACGTTTGGAACAAAAGAGGAGTCTTCTATCCCTTGCTCAGCTTTCTTCCCACTGTCCCATGTTGATTCTGCTCATCTACGTCATAAGGCATGTAACACAGAGAAGCAGCCACGAGAAAGGATTCTAAACAAGTAATAATGCAGTACACCCTGGTTTGCTTTAAATGTGCAGCTATGATGTTCTGGGTGGCTTTGAGTGTTAGTAAGGTCTAAGTTCTTCTTTTTCTTTTTTTTTTCTTTTTAATTTTATTTATTTATTTGTGAGAGAGAGAACGCAAGAGAGTACAGAGGGAGTGTGAGAGGGAGAAGCAGACTCCCCACTGAGCAGAGAGACCAACGTGGGTCTTGATCCCAGGACCCTGGGATCATGACCTGAGCCGAAGGCCGACGCTTAACAACTGAGCCACCCAGGCGCCCCAGTGAGGTCTAACTTCTAAGTAAAATTGCTTTCAAGAGTTCAGATACAATTTCTGTGCAAGGCGTCCAATATAGCCCATAGCTTCATTGTACTCAATGCTAACTCTGGACAGGAAACAGAATGATAATCAGGGCTCAATTTCTAAGAAAAAGCACAGAACAAGTAAAAAATAATACTATCTAGACTATGAGGGTTGGATTCTTGGGTCCCCTGAGAGTCAACTTTTATAAAAGAAATATTTTTGTTCTTTTCCCCATACCATACACTAACCTTCAAAAGGGATAAACAAGAATTAAACTTTGGAGTTTAAAATTTTCCAGTAACCCGAATCCCACAAACAGTGTTGAGCGAAAGAAACCAGACACAAATGTGATACTTGATGATTTCCTTTCTATAAAGTATGAAAAAACAGGAAAAACTAATCTGTGCTGTTAGAGGTCAACCTTGTGATTAATGTTGGTGGGGCGGGGGGCCCAGGGCCAGGAAGGGGTCACGAGAAAGCTCCTGGGGTATCGGTGATGTTCAGTTTCTCCCTCTGGGTGCTGTTTACACAGGTATGTTCACTTGGCAAAAATTCATCAAGCTTCCAAGTATAACGTGTTCAGTTTTCCTTATGTATGTTATACTTTAATAAAAAGGTACTTAAATATTTCCTGCAAAAAATATTAAGTAGGATAGAGCCAGGATTACAATACTTTGAGAGACAAATAATGTTTGATGCTGGAAAAATGCTCAGTGATAAGAGAGTAAGGGACTGTAAGTCTTGCTCCAGCAGATGTTGGGGTAGAGCAGTGTAAGGAGGTTCTGTGGGCAGAGGGCCATGTAAACAGGAGGGATGGGACATTCCAGCCTTCCGAAGGGGCGCCAGATTGTAGCTGAAGGATGCTCGAGAGGATTATAGAAGCAGTAGGAGGCCCGAGATGACATGTAATGTATGATATTGAAATATAACCGATAACATCAGGATCCGGCCCACTCTGGGGCCATGTTCCTATTACTCAGCTGATTGGTTGCCCTTTCATACCTTAATTCAGAAGGAAATTATTTCAGATAAAGATGGCAAAGGACATACTCACACAGGCAAAGGAAGATGTTCAAGTTTTAGTCACTCAGTGAATAGGATACAATTTAAAAAGCAGGGCGGAGGGCCCCTTGAATCTCACTCTCTGATTGCTCTTCATAACTTTAGCAAATACTCAAGGTCGTGGGATTTTTTTTTTTTTTTTTTTTTTTAGCAGAAAGGTTTACAATTTAAGAGACAAACTATCTTATCTTCCTTTTAGATTTTCCAAGCCTATTCTTTGCTCAAGTTAGATCATCAGAAAGTTCTATACCATGTTAGGTTAGTATCTTACCTCTTTGGAGCAGGTGTCTGATTTTTTTTTTTCTGTGCTTCGGAGCCCATTGGTGGTCTGGTGAAGCCCATAGGACCTTGCCCAGAGTAAGCATTTAAATGCATAAACAAAATGCCAAAATGCATGGAGTTGCAAAGAAAACCACTTATACTAAAATTCAGTTAGCAAAATATTTCGATACAGCAACCTATATGCTTCTTAATTAAAGCATGAGAAACAGGAGCTGCCTGAATTCTTTTTTTTTTTTTTTTTAAAGATTTTATTTATTTATTTGACAGAGAGACACAGCGAGAGAGGGAACACAAGCAAGGGGAGTGGGAGAGGGAGAAGCAGGCTCCCCGCAGAGCAGGGAGCCCGATGCGGGACTCGATCCCAGGACCTTGGGATCATGACCTGAGCCAAAGGCAGTCGCTTAACCAACTGAGCCACCCAGGCGCCCTCTTTTTTTTTTTTTTTAAGATTTTTATTTATTTATTTTAGAGAGAGGGAGAGCACATGTGAGCAGGGGGGAGGGGCAGAGGGAGAGAGAAAATCTCAAGCAGACTCTGAGCAGAGCTCAGAGCCTGACGCAGGGCTCCATCTTCGGACCCTGAGATCATCACCTGAGCCAAAACCAAGAGTCGGATGCTTAACGCACTGAGCCATCCAAGAGATGCCTGAGTTCTAATAGCAATTGTACTTTCAAAGTAGGAATGAGAACATGAACTTCTGAGATACTGGCAATAACTGTATCATTGATAAGAAAATATCTGTGATAGGGGCGCCTGGGTGGCTCAGATGGTTAAGCGTCTGCCTTCAGCTCAGGTCATGATCCCGGGTCCTGGGATAGAGCCCCTATCAGGCTCCCTGCTTGGCAGGGAGCCTGCTTCTGCCTCTCCCTCTACTGTTTCCCCTGCTTGTGCTCTCTCGCTCTGTCAAATAAATAAATAAAATCTTAAAAAAAAATATCTGTGATATTGGTTAACAGTCTCCATTTTAGAACCTGTTTTTGGCCTATATTCATGCTAAATAGCCATTTGACCATAACGTTCTTGATTTTTTTGTAAAACTGTTTAAATCATTGCATAATGTGTAATTCAAGGTCTTACGAATAAAGGATCTAGATTTTAGCAGTAAGAGCAATCGCCTCTGTAAACTAAGAAGCTTCATGTGTAACTGGCCTGCTTACATTTTTGCCCAGGTTAAATTTTCCATTTATTGACAGTACAAGTATTAACCTATGTGGCTTGCATATTCGGCTTCTCTGCCTTTGTACAATTTTCATTTTCTGCTACTATTGTACGCACCCAACTTTATGTGTGTTTTTATTGGAAGCTATTGTGTATGTGTGTGTGTGTGTGTGTGTTTAGAAGTGTGGCATAAATACAAAAGTAAGAGTCATTGTTCCATCATACCCAGGGCCACCGAGCCTCTGTGAGGATCTACGTCTTGGTCTCCAGACCCTGTGATCTTTCCTAGCCCCCAGTACCTGCTTACCACTTCATTGTTTGCTGACAAAACTAACCAACACATCTGATATTTAAGCCTGGAAAAACAAGGGTAAAAGGTTTTGTTTCTGGAGACAAATGAAAATGACATATTTTCAGGAAGGAGGTTCAGAGCTAAAAGCACATGGGAGCAGGCAGGCAGAAGGAATAGAATCTGCTAAGGATAACGTGTACATCAAATCTCACATCACTTAGGTGTGGAAAGAAAGTTTCATTTCTGCTCTCCTTACTAAAGAAAGGGTGAAATGGTCTTCAGGTACAGCAGTTTGGCTTTTTATTTAATCTGTCCATCAGATGAGGGTTTGAAGGTACCCTGTGACAATTCAGACACATTAGAAAGGTGGCCGGTTCAGGAAAAGACTAACCCCACCCCCACCCCCCGCCCCACAAGAGAGCACCAGTGAGTTTCTCTATTCTCTCTAGAACATTCTTGAGATTTAAAATTTCATGTGGAGGATTGGAAGAACAAGTATTGTGAAAATGTCTATGCTACCTAGAGCAATCTACACATTTAATGCAATCTCTATCAAAATACCATCAACTTTTTTTCAAAGAAATGGAACAAATAATTCTAAAACTTGTATGGAACCAGAAAAGACCCCGAATAGCCAGAAGAATGTTGAAAAAGAAAAGCAAAACTGGCGGCATCACAATTCCGGACTTCCAGCTCTATTACAAAGCTGTCATCATCAAGACAGCATGGTACTGGCACAAAAACAGACACATAGATCAATGGAACAGAATAGAGAGCCCAGAAATGGACCCTCAACTCTATGGTCAACTAATCTTCGACAAAGCAGGAAAGAATGCCCAATGGAAAAAAGACAGTCTCTTCAACAAATGGTGTTGGGAAAATTGGACAGCCACATGCAGAAGAATGAAACTGGACCACTTCCTTACACCACACACAAAAATAGACTCAAAATGGATGAAAGACCTCAATGTGAGACAGGAATCCATCAAAATCCTAAAGGAGAACACAGGCAGCAATCTCTTTGACCTCAGCTGCAGCAAATTCTTCCTAGACACATTGCCAAAGCCAAGGGAAGCAAGGGCAAAAATGAACTATTGGGACTTCATCAAGATAAAAAAGCTTTTGCACAGCAAAGGAAACAGTCCACAAAACCAAAAGACAACTGACAAAATGGGAGAAGATATTTGCAAATGACATATCAGATAAAGGGCTAGTATCCAAAATCTATAAAGAACTTCTCAAACTCAAGACCCAAAAACAAATAATCCAATCAAGAAATGGGCAGAAGAGATGAACAGGCATTTCTGCAAAGAAGACATCCAAATGGCCAACAGACACATGAAAAAGTGTTCAACATCACTCGGCATCAGGGAAATACAAATCAAAACCTCAATGAGATACCACCTCACACCAGTCAGAATGGCTAAAATTAACAAGTCAGGAAACGACAGATGTTGGTGAGTATGCGGAGAAAGGGGACTGACCCCTCCTACACTGTTGGTGGGAATGCAAGCTGGTGCAGCCACTCTGGAAAGCAGTATGGAGGTTCCTCAAAAAGTTGAAAATAGAGCTACCCTATGACCCAGGAATTACACTACTGGGTATTTACCCCAAAGATACAAATGTAGTGATCCGAAGGGGTGCATGCACCCCAATGTTTATAGCAGCAATGTCCACAATAGCCAAACTATGGAAAGAGCCAAGATGTCCATCAACAGAAGAATGGATAAAGAAGATGTGGTGTATATATATACAATGGAATATTATGCAGCCATCAAAAAAAAAAAGAAATCTTGCCATTTGCAACGATGTGGATGGAACTAGAGGGTATTATGCTGAGCGAAATAAGTCAATCAGAGAAAGACAAGTATCATCTGATCTCACTGATATGAGGAATTTGAGAAACAAGAAGGAGGATCATAGGGGAAGGGAGGAAAAAATGAAACAAGATGAAACCAAAGAGGGAGACAAACCATAAGAGACTCTTAATCTCAGGAAACAAACTAAGGGTTGCTGGAGTGGTGGGGGCTGGGAGGGATGGGGGGGCTGGGTGATGGACATTGGGAAGGGTATGTGCTATGGTGAGCCCTGTGAATTGTGTAAGACTGATGAATCACAGACCTGTACCTCTGAAACAAATAATACATTGTATGTTTAAAAAAAAACAAAAAATGATAGTAGGAAGGTAAAAATGAAGGGAGGGAATCAGAGGGGGAGACGAACCATGAGAGACTATGGACTCTGAGAAACAAACTGAGGGTTCTAGAGGGGAGGGGGGTGGGGGGATGGGTCAACCTGGTGATGGGTACTAAGGAGGGCACGTATTGCATGGAGCACTGGGTGTTATGCACAAACAATGAATCCTGGAACACTACATCAAAAACTAATGTTGTAATGTATGTGACTAACATAACATAATAAAATAGAATTAATAAAAAATAAAATTTCATGTGGATAATTCTATCCTTGATCCCAGTTTGTTTTCTTCTACCAGTTCTACTTCCTTCAAATACACACACATCCATATCACAAATTGGATTATTCCAGGATCTGAACATTTTGAAATGAATTCATGATCAGGAACAAGAGTTTACCTTGAGGTTGGAGGAAAAACAACAACAACAAAACAGCACAAGCTCTTTGTCAATGTCATATATCCAAATATTTGAAAACCTTGGTAAAGAGCAACCATAAGATTTAGAACTAATTTGCAGTGTAGTTGAATGTAGGATTTATTGTTATGTGAGAAAGAGTGGTTTCCAGCAGACAGGAATTGCCTTTGAAAAAATATTCCAGCGCAGAATAGCATTGGGTATGCTGGAGGACCCCATGCCCACATCCTGTTGTTGAAGGGCACAGCAGAGGGTCGACCAGAGCTCATCTCTGGCTGTGGTGTAATTTCCTCTCATGTTCTAATCTTTCCACCCCCATTTAAATGTGATTTTTTTTTTCTTGTATTGATTTCAATTTTAAAATTCTAGGCTCAGGGAAAAAATTAGAAGAGTGATATATTCATTCTTTTTAAAGATGTTAAAGTGACAGAAAAAGTCTTAGCATTCTGATTTACGAAGTTCAAGGTACTGCCTGCATGATAGATAACAAATCTATTTGCTGGGTTGGAAAGGGGCCACGCATGACAGCCAGGGAGAGTATATGAATTGCATGATAATTTTCTTTGTCCTTATTTAGCAAATGCTGTGGGTGTAATTTTCTTCTCTGTTCAGCTTAAGAGTGACCATGACAATGGATGACACCAATTTAGAAGCAAGGCCATCCTTAAATATGTTCTCCATATGTCTGCCTCTATGAAAGTGACAGTGACAGTACATGACCCCTCCCTAGAGGTGGGACCATTCTTAATTGTTCTCTTTATTGTTCCACCTCCACACTCCAGCAGGAGCCTGGGTCATGCCACATGGGCTTTTTGGATAGCCATCACAGTCAGCTCCTAAAAACTTTTAAACCTGCATGTCCACTCTAGCCAGCCAGCAAGGGTACAGGATGACCTTCACTTTAAAATGGTCTTCCCTGGGGCTCCTGGGTGGCTCAGTCAGTTGAGCGTCTGCCTTCGGCTCAGGTCATGATCTCAGGGGTCCTGGGATAGAGCCCCACATCAGGCTCCTCGCTCAGAGGGGAGTCTGCTTCTCCCTCTCCCTCTTCCCCTCCCCTGCTCGGGCTCTCTTTATCTGTCTCTGTCTGTCTGTCTCTCAAATAAATAAATCAAATCTTAAAAATAAATAAATAAATAAATAAAATTGTCTTCCCTTGCGGCCAAGGATTAAGAAACCTGTCAGAGTCCCCTGGAGAAGTTCATGACTCGAGGGTAGACATTTTAACAGTTTTGTCAACGAACGGACCAAAAATTTTCTCCCTACCGTTTCCCCTACCTATTGTATTTAAGGCTTCCTGAGTTAATGCCCCTCTCTATTGTAGCCTGTACTCCATGCATCCCACAAATCTCTGGGTCTCCTGAGATGTGTGCCCATATAATTGGCACATTTTCAAACCAACAGAATTAACTATATAGACACAAACCCACTCTACTGTCCTTTGTTTCTGTATAAGACAGAGTTTTTACAGGACTTTCTCTTCTTCATTTGAGAGTGAAGCCTGGTATAAAAGCATGCAGGGAATTTGATTATTTAGAGAAGTGATTTCCCCATTTTTTTCAGATCTCACTCAAAATTCTTTAACACCTCTCCACTGCCTATGAGGGAAAACCTAACCTTTTAGCCTGGACTTAACAGCTTCTGTGCTCTGGCTTCTGACTCCTCTCCCCCAACCTGTCCCATTACATGTTACAAGCCAGCAGTACTCATTGAGAGTCATACCCTCAAAATGCAATGCTTTCTCCCTTCTTTGCACCTTCATACATATCATTTCCCAAAATGACTTCCCAGATTTGTGTGCCTGGGAGAGCAGTAACTTTCCTCAGTGTTTTTCAGTCATGGATGAATTCTTTAGAAAATAACTCTAGTGCTTAGTCCAAATTGAATTATTTTAATATTCTTATGAACAAGTTTAATTTTTTTAAAAGATGTTATTTATTTAAGAGAGAGAGCACGAGTGGGGGGGCAGAGGGAGAGGAAGAAGCAGACTCCCCACTGAGTGGGGAGCCGGATGCAGAGCTCGATCCCAGGACCCTGAGATCATGACCTGAGCCGAAGGCAGACGCTTAACCAACTAAGCCACCCAGGCACCCCTGAGCAAGTTTAATTTTTGTATTTCTGAATATATCTGTCTTTTGCAAACCACATCCCATCACTTTTAGAGAAGGAAGAGGGCTATCATTCCAAAATTGCTACTGTTTGGTGTGATTTGACATATCTCACTCATTTAGCACAAGCAGAAAAAAAAATTAAAAAGAAAATTAGCAAGCTAGTTCCTTTCAAAAACAATCACCATCCCCAATGGGGACAACATGTGTACGTGCCTAGTAGGCACCTGCTCTGTGCTGTGTGCTCAGTGATGGTGGCGGTTATTATGTGCTTCCTCTTTTAGGAAAGGCTGCCTTATTAACTCACCTCACACAAAGGCATCTGGAGATGACACTACAAGAGGAAATAAGATGGCTTGCCAAACGCTTCCTTCCATTTAAGTACAGTCCATGAGATTTCCTGACCATTCATCATAAACAAAGAGGTGTTTGCAGCTTCAGGAACTCAAAGGATATGCTACTGTTGGGAAGGAAGAATTTCCTCTCTCTTCTAGGTCCTTCTTACTAGACTAAGAATCAAATTGACATGAGACAGATCAACAGGAGAAATTTAATTTTATGCTTACAAGGAATGCACACAGCCATGAAATTCCAAAGACAGACATAATGAAGTATGTATGTCATCCTGAATTAAGGAGAAGGAAGTAGGCATCTGGGACTTCAAAGGGAAGGAATGCAGTTTACAGGATGAAGAGTAAATGTTTGATAAGCAAATGTTTGCTGGGCCACTCAGAAACAATGGGACATAGAGGACTTTGATCAAACAGGTCTTGCTAGCTTCATCCCTATCGTGCGTAGTTCATATCACAGTGTAGTTATGGCGACAGCTGTTTTCCTGGAGCAGGTCCTCTATCTCAACTCTTTTTAGGCAGTTGAGAGGGCGGTAAAGAGCTCTTTCTGAATCTGCTTGCATTTAACTCAAAATAACCTTCATGCCAAAGTGGCCCATGTTGGGGCAGCTTGCCCTTGGCCCCTACACTACCCATGACACAGACCCCAAAATTTCTGTCCCACCTTTGCTCACTCCATTTGGTATTGCTATGTAATAGCTGCTTCTCTACTTTTCTTTTTTTCCATAAAACGCAGGCTCTACCTGTACCCCCAAAGCCTTCAGATAGACTGTTCCAGGACTAGCCAGCTAATTTGCAGGTTTAATCACACAACTCCACTCCTACGCTACCCCTTATCTCCTGGGTTCTGTGAGTCCCCACCCCCAGCTGAATCACTCAGCCACAATCACGTTAATTGCCTCCACCTGGCTGATTTTCCTGGGGCAGGCTGCCTTTGTCAAGCAGTAGGCGACATGTATTTATGCCATAGCATTTTAGTATCCATGGTACAAATCAACTCTTCTGATTTTTCAGGCATGAATTAAAGTAACAGCTTTCTGCATTATAATAACAGCAGAACCCGAATTAACTGCAAATCTCAATAAACAAGTGTTGTTGGAAACCAACCTCCGTGCTTCAGAACCAAAATATAATACGAAGATGGAGTCTGGGATAAAGAGGAACAATCGCTTTATTGCTTTGCAGGGGCAAAGGAGGCTGCAGCAGGCAGTGACCTTCAAAAATTGCGAGCCTTCCGGGAGGAAGGGGCTGGGGTGTTTTACAGGGAAATACAGGGTCTAGCAGGTTTCAGCAGGGATTGTATATGTGTTGCCAGCTTCCTTAGTTATTTTCAGGGTGGTACCTGAAACAGAAAGCTAAGAAGGGAGGAGGGGAGGTTTGCGGAAGTGAAGAAAAAGGTTACTTTAAAACTGAGCTTCACTGAAGCATTAGTGCAGCCATTTTGGTTTTTGGTCAACTGTATGCTTTGAAGCAGTTTCACAAGTATATTTTTATTTAATTTTTATCCAGCTCAGGATGAACTTAAGAAAATCATTCTGTTTTCAATCTTTAGTTTTCATGCTTTTGTAAGCACCATACATTCATTCAATTAGGTGTTTGTTTCGGCAATTAAGTCTTGTAGTATGGGTTCATAATTATCATTATTTTTTATTTTTTTATTTTTTTAGATTTTATTTATTTATTTGACAGGGAGAGCACAAGTAGGCAGAGCAACAGACAGAGGGAGAGGGAGAGGGAGAAGCAGGCTCCCTGCCGAGCAGGGAGCCCAATGCGGGGCTCGATCCCCAGACCCTGGGATCATGACCTGAGCCGAAGGCAGGCGCTTGATGACTGAGCCATCTGGGTGCCCCTGGGTTCATAATTATGATCACAGCTATTCACAGACTAGGCCTCTGGGAGTTGATAAAGGAGACACAGAAAATCGGACCTTCTTGGTGTAGATTGGCTGGCTGTTGAACAAACCCCTGTCTTCTGCCTCTTGAGCACCCACATTTCCCAGCTGCCCTTTGAAGTTTGGTGTGGCCATGTGACTATATCCTAACCAATGAAATGCATACAGAAGTGAAGTGGATGAATTCCAAGCCTGGTACATTACAATCCTCCACGTACCATCCTTTGAATTCTTTCCTATTACCTATGACCTTGGAGGCCATATGTTGAAAATGGCAGAGCCACAAGTTAGAAGAAAACTAGGTACCAGAATTGGTGCTTGGAGCAATGTCACCCACCTATCAGAAACACCCCTTTTGGACCTTGCATGAAAAAGAAATAAATCTCCAGTTTTTCTAAGCCACTGAGATTTGAGATGTATATGTTGTAGCATAGTTTTACCTTAAATAGTAAAGATTTATACTGTGCATTTAAAAATAAAGTGTTATGTTTCTCCCTAATAACGGTAATATATTTTCATTGTCTACTATTGGAGAACACTCCACACTGACACATTATGTTACCTGAAAGATGCTTTTATTTATTTATTTATTTATTTATTTTTTAATCTTCAAATGCAAGTTTAATAAATCACATGATTTATTTATGGGATTTCTACATCAGGTTGTGGTTTAAAAGAAGCTATATATGTGTAATATGAAGAGAATGATGTACAATCAATATGAATCTTGTTAAATCTCTCTTCCGTGGACTTTCTCCATCTTCCTGCTTAGCAATAAAAGGCATTTTTAGGTTTATATAAATATTCTTTACAATTGCCCTCTTAACAAAAAATTAGTATATAAATAGCACTAGGCATTTAGTAAATAAATCACAGGCCTGTAAGTTCAGTTGTGCAGTTGTGAAATGTAACGTGAAAGAGTTTGAAACCTTAAGACTGGGTGATCTGCAGTGTTTGCAACATGTCTTCCACTGCCTTAAGAGAGTATTTGGTTTCCTTCTTACTTCGACCTGCAAACTGATAAGCTCTGTTTATTTGACTAGCTGCTCAACTAGCATATTTCATGTTGTCCTTTTTTGTTTTTGCACTTGCTTTTGGATTAGAAGCAATATGTAAAGCCCAAACAAAGCTCTCATATTTCTGTTGTTCGGTTTCAGTGCCTGAGCAAAATACTTTCTTGAAAGTTCGAGGTTTTCAAGTCCACCTTGGGTATATTTAACTTCAGCACACTGCTGACAGTGTAAGTGGTTGTGTGGATTAGTCATCATTAGCTCCTCTAAAGAAAAGGCTGCTTTAGCATAGTCATGTTCATTGATATAAAGTTCTGCAAGTTCATGCCAAGCTTCTTGGTCCCCAACAAATTGTTCCAGATACTCATTCAGTTCCCGAATGGCCTCCACATTTTTCCCCTGGGCTTTTCGAATGGCAATCTTACGCTTTCTTGCAGCAGTGTTAGTTGGATCTTCTTGTAAAATTCTATCATATAGTTGTATAGCATCATCATATCTTTCCATGGCTTCAAATCTCATGCCAGTTAGTCTCTTGACTCTGTGACTGCCAGGGAACGGTCTTCTTAACTCCTGAAGACAAAACAATGCCAAGTCATCTCGACCATAGTCTAGGGCTGCAATCATCACTTGCTCATATATGATCCAAATATCATCTCCAAGCTTAGAAGCATATTCATTCATTAATTCCTCTCCAACTTCCACAATTTGCTCACTGTTTCGTGAGTTTTCTTCTCTCCATTTTCTCATTTTATCTCGCATTTCTTCCCAAGTGACATCGTAAAGCTCTGAGACCTTCGCCATCTTCTCAGAACCTGGAGGCAGGGCTGAAAGATGCTTTTAGAAATAAATCTCTGATAATAATTTTGTTAGTTGGTCATAACATCCTTTCTTTTTCCTGAACATGGAAGGTAAAAACAAAAAAAACCGAACCCCCCCCAAAAAAAGACCCCCTCAATTAAGATGCATTATTCTAGTTAATGTTTTAACAATGAGTGACAAAGTTTAATAACTAAACTAACTCACGGTGAATTAAGCAATCTTGGGAATAGTAACTTTCTCAGGTCCCCAAGACATGATGCAATATTTCAGTGACATTTCCATTTTACAACTAAGATACAACTTAGGCTCTGCTCGAAATTCTCTCAACATACGTCAGTACATGCGGAAATGGAAACTCTCGTGCCGATGAGATTGGATGTATTAAATTCTTGTTTCTAGGACACAAATATATGAAATGTCCATGCAGTGCTATGCCCAGCTTTCCATTCAGTGTCACACTCTGTCAGACAACTTGAGGTGTGTGGTTGGCTGCACTGTGCCTTCTCTCCCTCAGCGAATGTTCATGAAGCACTGACTGCCAATGGTCTAAGCGCTTGGGGCACAACACCGAGTGAGCAACAGTCTTGGTAATCGAGGAGCTTAGAGGTCTGGGCAGAGGGCAGCTAATTCCTGTGAGGAAGGGGCTGAGAAAATCATCAAAGACAAGAGTCTGATAGAAATCTGGAAAGGTTGGGCAAGAGTATAAGGATAAATGAAGGAAAGGCATCGCAAGTTGAGAGACTACCAGGGACCAAGACGTGAGATTTTGAATGATGTGAAACCTGTGGGGAATGAGGAGTTCATTTTGGCTGGTGTTCAGGGGAAAAGGGGGGAGTGCAGAAACAGGGGTTTGAGGAGCTAGACTGGGGTCAAGTTATGCAATCTTGGATGATATTCTGTACATCCTGAACATTTACTTTCTGTATACAAAGAGAGGTCAACAGATAGACAGTAATAGAGGATAGACATTCAGCAGAGCAGTGAGTGATCCTATCATGTCAAGTTTAGGGGAAATCATTCTGGCAGAGCATGGAGGATGGCCTAGAATAGAGATGGTATTCCGGAAGCACCGAGGCCAGTTAGGAGGCTGTTGGAGTATTGGAGTAGAGGTGGCACTTGATTTGGGAGATGTTTCTGAGATGGAATCAGGACTCGTTGGCTGTTTGGGTGTATAGGGGCCCAGGGCAGGCTGCCCTCAAATGTGCCACTTTGGCATATTGATTATTGTAAATAAAAGCGACTTAAGGGGCAGCCTGCACAGAAGGACTCTCAGACTCTCCTCTGTCCTCCCGAAAGCAGGAAATAACTCTCCCATATGACAAGTACCCTTCCTGGGGCAGGCAGGAAAGAGACATCCTGATCACCAGAGATGGGAAATTTTGAGCCCAGAAGGCTGTATAAATGACCTGTGGTGTCTCTCTTGATCAGATGGGGGTCCCTAAACATGGGGCGACCCAGTTGGGTAGAAGCCGGTGGTACAGGCAGTGAAAGAATTCACCTGAAGCAGAACAAAGGAGCTAGAAGTTTATTGGATACACTGCAAGAGAACAGCAGGCAGGACAGCAGAGGGGACACTGTCTGCCAGGAGGCAGTGTTGGGGGCTGTATTTAAAGGGGGAAGGGGGGCGCCTGGGTGGCTCAGTTGGTTAAGCGACTGCCTTCGGCTCAGGTCATGATCCTGGAGTCCCGGGATCGAGTCCCACATCGGGCTCCCTGCTCAGCAAGGAGTCTGCTTCTCCCTCTGACCCTCCTTTCTCTCATGCTCTCTGTCTCTCATTCTCTCTCTCTCAAATAAATAAAATCTTAAAAAAATAAATAAATAAAGGGGGAAGGGAAGGAGGTCTGGGAATATATGGAATTTTCCTTTTTTGGTACCTGTACTCAGTTGCAAGTAACCCGCTGGTCCACTAGAACTTAGGGAGATTTTGAGATGAGTCAAGTGATGGGCCTGTTTATGTGTAGCTCGGTGGTCCCTGTGGGCCCTTTGGCCTTGCTCTACATCCCATTGCTCAAGCCTGCTGCCTAAAAGCATCCTCTACACAACCCTTGTTACTTTTTAGTAATTTACTACCCCAGTCCAAATTCTGTCTAGAATTCCTTACTAATTGAAGCTCCCAAATTCCACTCTCTTTGCCCTGTCAATTCCTCATAGATTAATTGTCTCTTTGTCTACAAAGTCTAAAAACTCCCTGCCTTGGTCATTCTCTTGGGTCTCAATTTCATGACTGTAAACATGTAAAAAAACTGGGATTTTTTTCTCCTGTTAATCTATCTTATGTCAGTTTAATTCTTAGTCCCGTTGGAAGACCTTGAAGAGTAGAGAAGAATGCTTCCTTCCCTTCAGGTGGAAAGGAGAAACAGAAGTTAAAGATGCCTGAGATTTCTCGCTGGGAAGTCTGGGAGGATGATGACATTACTAGCGGAGGGAGGAAATTTGGAAAGAGAAGCCGAGTACAGAGGGTGAAGCCAAAGAGGTTGGTTCTTGACGTGTGGTAATAAAGGTGCCTGTGGAATATTGAGGTTGAGCAAGAACTCAAAAAGTACACTGTGGCTTACAGTCTCAAAATGTAATAGTTCATACTAATTGCAAATGGGAAAAAGGTACCTTTACAGTGGAGAAGCGCGGAAGACACCGCTTGAACCTGTTGATTAGTCAGCACCAAAATGATGTCTCCTGGTAGAATATGTTGACAAGGACACAACATCACTTACGAAATTCTCCTGCCAGAAGTTCATAACCTGATTGTAATCGTGAGAAAACATCAAACACCCCCCCAACACGTTACTGAAACAAGACTTCAGCTGCCTCCACGTTGACCTCGAACTTTCTAGTTGGGTTCTTTCCAGCTTGTCTCTTGGCTCAGGCAGAAGACCCTGAGGGCAAAGCATCCCCTGATGGAGATTGAAACTACCCCCTCAAGCAACAAGGACCACCCCGAGCCAGTGAGACCCCGCCTGTGATTGACCCCAAGACCATGATGGCTTTGCCCTTCGCTGCCCACCTGCATGTACCCACCCACCTTTGCCCCACATTTTCCTCTTATCAGCCTGGATTGGATGCATGTCCGGCTGGCACTTTGGAGATAGTCTCTGAGATGCTAGTCCGCTCTCTTCGCCGGTGTTGGTCTCACTGAATAAATCCCTTTCTCATTTCATTCACCACCACTGCCTTTGGATTTTGTCAGCGGCAAGTGGCCAGATCTGGTCTGTTTGGGACCCCTCAGCCAGGTGGTCTTGCACCCCTGCATGCCGGCCGCATTACAACACAGCTGCCCTGTATTCTTCAACAATGTCAATGCCATCAAAAACCAAATAAGGCAAGAAGTCCCCCAGAGTAAAGGTGACAAAAAAGACAGGACAGTAAAATGTAATGTGTGATCCGGGATAGGGTCTTGGATTGCGGGAGGGGAGAATTCCTATTAAAAAGCATTACTGAGGTGCGGCTGCTGGTAGTGCCTCACCAGACGACTCGGGCTGGGTCCTCGTGCCACTTCCTGCGCTTGACTACATGCACAACATCTGGCCACACTGCGACCGGAGTTCGGGGCTCACTGTGGGTGGATGCCGGCTTCGTACCATGCACCTGCAGGAACCCACTGCCAGCCCAGATGCGGCTGGAGGCGGACCACTAGTGGTCACATGTATCAGAAGCAAACTAACGTTCCATATCCAAAGGAATTTGGTTGGCACTCCCGGCCCCCACCCAACCCTGACCTCAGGGTTGCGAGTTTGAGCCCCACATAGGGCTCTGTACTCAGCATAGAGTCTGCTTGAGTTTCTGTATCCCTCTCCCTCTGCCCCCCCATGCCTTGTCTGTCTCTTTCTTTCTCTCTCAAATAAATAAATAAATCTTAAAAAAAATTTTTTAATCTTAACAAAAAAAAGATTCCACCCTAAGAAAATTCACTCACAGATGTACTCTATAAATGACTGTTTAATCAAGATAAAAACTTGTAAAGTGGAGGGCGCCTGGGTGGCTCAGTTGGTTAAGCGACTGCCTTCGGCTCAGGTCATGATCCTAGAGTCCCTGGATCGAGTCCCGCATCAGACTCCCTGCTCTGCAGGGAGTCTGCTTCTCCCTCCGACCCTCCCCCCTCTCATGTGCTCTCTCTCATTCTCTCTCTCTCAAATAAATAAATAAAATCTTTAAAAAAAAAATTAAAAAAAAAAAAAACTTGTAAAGTAGAAGTGCATGTATTAGTCCTGATGGTGAGTGGGAAAATCAATTAAAGAAGAAAGTCTGAATAATTATTGTAAATATGGTTTAAAAGCACAAAAATGTTTTTCAAAATTCAACTTTTCACCCATTTTGTTTCTCTAAAAATATTTTATTTTTTTAAAGATTTTATTTATTTATTTGACAGAGAGAGACAGCAAGAGAGGGAACACAAGCAAGGGGAGTGTGAGAGGGAGAAGCAGGCTTCTCGAGGAGCAGGGAGCCCGATGCGGAGCTCGATCCCAGGACCCCAGGATCATGACCTGAGCCGAAGGCGGACACCCAACAGACTGAGCCACCCAGCCGCCCTGGTAGGTAACTTCTGATCCTGAAAGACAAATATCTTACCCATTTGGGTATGGGGTTTTCATAGTTTGAGTTTTCATAGGTAGATCACATGTGTAAACTCAGGGATTAATGTGCCCACTTCTATCCCACGCCATAATATAACAAAATGTAAATTCTTCAGGGCTGTCACTGTTTGTTTGTTTGTTTTTTTAAGGCTTTATTTTTAAGTGATCTCTATCCCCAACGTGGGGCTCCAACTTATGACCCTGAGATCAAGAGCCAGGTGCTCTACCAACTGAGCCAGCTGGGCACCCCGGGGCTGTCGCTGTTTTGAACAGGAAAGTCTGGTTAAGCTATACTGAAATTGGGATTCTGGCAGAGCCGTAGCCCCTGTGAGGAAAGAGAAGTACCAGCATCCCTGAGATGCTGAGGTTTATTCCCCATGATGAGGAGCTGAATTCTTACCAGCCCGTTCCCTCCCTCAAAAATATTTAGTTCCTGCAAGCCTAGGCAGGGTTCTTGGGTAGAGATGAGAGTGATTGCTTTATTGGCTCTGCCCCTCGATGGCTGCATAATTACACCCTTTACTCATGAAGGAAGTGATTATGTAAACACATTACATGTCATTACCGAAAATCACAGCGTGCCTACTTCCTGGCCGCCCAGCTCAATATCTAAATTACCCACTCCACCAAGTTGGGTAAAAAACTGGACCCAAGAAAGAGAATTGGCTATCACAATAAGAATGTTTGCAGAATCTTTTATTTGGGATTAAAGTGCTTTAAAAATACATGGGGGGCATTTAAAGTACGTATGTAATTCCAATATGACCACAGCATGATGATCTTCATTTGTTTGGAGTTCTTTCAAAATTTTATCCATATGGTCATATTGTTTCTAACATCCATCAAGCTGTATATATTTTATACACTTATAAATTTTATACATTATATAACATCATTTTAGAAACACTTTCTCTTGGTTTTACATTTTTATCATAAAATTTTTAACCATATACCATCCCATTTTATTTATACATAATATATATACTTTATTTAACCATTTCCTTGTTATTGGCTGCAAATGCTGTTTTTTTTTAAATTATGAATAACTCTGCTGTAAATATCTTCATACATATGGATTTTTCTCCTTTTGAATTTTCATATTTCCTCAATTAAACTGATGTTGCATCTTAAAAATTGATACTATTTTAGAAATGGAGAAATACAATAATTCTATAATATAGAAATCAGAGTAGAGGGTTTACTGCGTCAAAACAGATTATGATACTTGATACGTGTATCAAAATGTCCTCTAAAAAGATTTTACCAATAACATCTGGAATATATGTGTGTTACTGTTTTCCTACAGCTTTGCCAGCATATGAGATTTGACTTTTCTGTTGACTTTTTGTAGTCTAAATAGATGCAGATTGTTTCCTCATTATTATTTTAATTAAAAAAAAAGATTTTTACTTATTTATTTATTTAATTGACAGAGAGAGAGACAGTGAGAGAGGGAACACAAGCAGGGGGAGTGGGAGAGGGAGAAGCAGGCTTCCCGCCGAGCAGAGAGCCTGATGTGGGACTTGATCCCAGGACCCTGGGATCATGACCTGAGCTGAAGGCAGATGCCCAATGACTGAGCCACCCAGGCACCCCATTATTATTTTAATTTTAATATATTTAGCTATTTTAGTAGTAAGAGGTACCATCTTGCTTCTTTGGCTTTTCCCTTTCCATGTTATTATTATCAGTTTTGCTGCCATATGCAAAATTGGAAGAAGGCAATGATTTCTTTATAGAATCATAGTCTTTAAGCTAGAATCCTTAGGGATAGTCTGGTCAGACCCCTCAATTTACCATATGATTAGATAAAAACCCAGTGAGTTTCAAATTGCTCAAGATTTTGCAGCTAGGAAGTGGCAGGGCTAAAATTTGAGACCAAAATTCCGGACCTTTCCACTGGGCACACTGCCTCTCCGGTGCAAATTCTATTTGAATGCTAATGACATATCTCTCAGTCCTTGACGTTTAGGCTGGGCAGTATAAAACTTAGGCTTAAAATATTACTAATTCTTACTAAATAAATTAGTCAACAAAGTGAATTCTCATGAAAGAAAATTGACTATATCTGAATACGTTGCACCAAACTCTAAGGCACCTAATCATGCACTCCCTGGAACTGGCTTATGTTATAAAGTCTGAGGTAGATGTCTTAAGTCCAGTAATTCACATTTGTCGGTGATTAAGCCCTCTGAGGACCTGAATCACCATGCTCTTGAATTCTTCTCACTGTAAATTCAGTCTCATTGCTATTAAATATTGATGCCGTGCTTACTTTTTTTTTTTTTTAAGATTTTATTTATTTATTTGACAGAGAGAGACACAGTGAGAGAGGGAACACAAGCAGGGGGAGTGGGAGAGGGAGAAGCAGGCTTCCCGCCGAGCAGGGAGCCCAATGCGGGGCTCGATCCCAGGACCCTGGGATCATGACCTGAGCCGAAGGCAGACGCTTAACGACTGAGCCACCCAGGCGCCCTGTGCTTACTTTTCCAAACCAAATCAGCGCTCAAACTTTATAGCTGAAGAATGGCGTATTTTTAGCCTATCGTCTTTATCATTGTTATTTTCTATCTTTCATGATTTTATAAAATGTGCCAACAATTGTTAACCCAAGTCTCAGGCTTTATCAGTCTGCAACAACAATATTAAGTCACACTTCTGTCTCACACCCAAAGCGTGTCATGAGCTCAAGTCAGCAAAACTGCTGGAAACTGACCCTCCTCAAACTGTTTTTTCAGCTATTTCTGAGGTCCCCAGCATAATGCCTCATAAGTACCCCGGAGTGGTCACCATCTTTTATCCCTGCCTCTTGGTCTTTCTTCTGGACAGTAATGCTGCTGGGCACTGCTGTCCTCCCTTGGTGACCGTAATTGATCTACCCCTGCTGTGGTCTCAAAGCAAGGTTAGTCCTTCTCCAAATTCCTCATATCTAAACTGTGATGAAACTGTACTTTTAAAAAGCCACGTCAGGGACACCTGGATGGCTTGGTTGGTTAAGCATCCTACTCTTGATTTCAGTTCATGGCATGATCTCTGGGTGGTGAGATTGAGCCCTGAGTCGAGTATGCTTCTCTCCCCCTCCCTGTGACCCTCCCCTTCTTCTCTCTCTAAAAATAAATGAATAAACCTTTAAAAATAAATAAATTTTAAAAATTAAAAAATAGGGGCGCCTGGGTGGCTCAGTCAGTTAAGTGGCTGCCTTTGGCTCAGGTCATGATCCCAGGGTCCTGGGATCGAGCCCCACGTTGGGCTCCCTGCTTGGTGGGGAGTCTGCTTCTCCTTCTCCCTCTGTCTGCCTCTCTGCCTACTTGTGCTCTCTATCTCGCTGTCAAATAAATAAAATCTTTAAAAAAAAATTAAAAAATAAAAAGCCATGTCTCGAAGGCTCCAGGAAAAGGAAACTTAAAACGGAGAATAGCTTACAACATCCAGGAAAAGTAGCTATCTTTAGAGATGACAAGTCCAAACTTAAACACTGAAGACTTGCCTAATTCTCAGCAGTCCCTCACGTGGCAGGGAGACGACTCAAAGAGAAATCAGCAACTCTGGGTGTTGCCCTAGCTTGGAGTTCAGGTCCCATTGCCTGCCATCTTAGAGAAAGAAGAAATCCTCCAGACTTTCTCAAGCCCTAGTCTAGCTATATTTTCCTGCCCTGGAGTTGTCTCTCAGAATGACTGACAAGGAGAATACCCATTCCCTTTGGCAGGGGTGAGGGGGCAGGGAGGGGGTAGAAAGCCTATACCCACTCTAGGGTTGGATCTGGGCTTCATAGCTTAAGCAAGATAATTATAATAGTAGGCAGTGTATTTTCTTTTTTTTTTTTTCTTTTCAAAATATCTTTTTTTTTTTATTCTTATGTTAATCCCCATACATTACATCATTAGTTTTAGATGAAGTGAGGCAGTGTATTTTCTGAAGACTGCCTTATGCAGTCTTAAAATTACCACATTTGGGAGAAAAATTTGTTCTTCAGTGGGAAACTGAATTTTCTAGAGTATAGGACACCTCTCTGGGTTATCCAATTCATGGGAGCTGTTTTACAACTCTGCAAATTGTTGATAACTGACAGCAATGCAAAATACTTGTTTATAGACATCAAATTATGTCCTGTCTGATAGAGGGCTAGAGGTTCAATTGACTTCTCTCTTCTGTGGAAGAAACCAGTTCCGTCTCAATGGGCTTATTCATTTCACTATTCCTCACCTATAACTAATATTCTGCACTGATTCCACTTATGATCACCAACTAATGATTTTGATTCCAATTCTGATGTGTGTAACGTTGGGGGGGGGGTTTCTTTACAGCCCTAAACAATTCTCTAACACCAACTGGTGTCCTACAATTCAACGTAATTTTGACCCTATCTATGGAGAGATAGCGTCAGATCCCACAGGTTAAGGGCTCTGTCATACAAGACTGACCCCCTTCCCAACCTCAGACACCAATGGCAAGTCCAGGTTGTCACCTATGCTTCTGACCAAGCATAGATTGGTCGTTCGAAAGACCTTGTCCTTGGATTCAATTAATTTGCTAGAGCAGGTTACAAAAACCAGCTCACAGAAATATTTTACTTACTAGATCACTGGTCAATTATAAAAGGCATAGCCAGGTGAAGAGATGCAGAGGGCAAGGCGTGGAGAAAGGGCACAGAGCTTCCATGCCCTCTCCAGGTGCTACTCTACCCAATCTCCATGTGTTCAACAATTCAGAATCTCTCTGAATTCCAGCCTTTTTTGTTCTTCTATGGAGCTTCATTACATAGGCTTGATTGATTAGATCATTGAACATTGGTGATTGAGTCAACCTCTAGCCCCTCTGCCGGCCAGGAGGTCAGGCAGGTGGGACCAAAAGTTCCAACACTCCAATCACTTGGTTGGTTCCTCTGGCAACCACCCCTCTCCCCTTGTAGATGCTGTCCAAGAGTCACCTCATTAACGTAAACTTAGGTGTGCTTGAAAGGGGTTGTTAACGAATATCAAGACACCTTTATAGCTCTGATCACTTAGAACATTCCCAGGGTTTTTGGAGCTCTGTGCCAGAAACAGACAAAGACCAAATATATATTTATTGTAAATCACAATATTGCAATGACTGTGTCTGTTCTTTGGATTCTCCTTTGAACTGGCTGTAATACCTTAGCATTTTCCTCATTAATGAGTTAAATAAGATCTTTAATACACATTCATTTTTATATCTGTATGAGAGTCATGATTTAAAAAAATTATTTTTTAACACCATGAGTAGGACCTTACAGCATGGTTAGTTTTTGCTAACTCATATCTAGTTGAGTTCCTTGTTATATTTTTCTATCAAAATGAGGAATAGAGGGCGCCTGGGTGGCTCAGTCGGTTAAGCGTCTGTCTTCGGTTCAGGTCATGATCTCAGGGCCCTGGGATCGGGCCCCGTGTCAGGCTCTCTGCTCAGCAGCCAGTCAGCTTCTCCCTCTCCCTCTTGATGTCTCTCAGTCTCTCTCAAATAAATAAATAAAATCTTTTTAAAAAAATGAGGAACAGAGATGGAGTCTGTGGATCCCCCTCCCCCACTCTTGGCATAATATTCACACATGCACAATACACATGCACGTACACACAATTCCCCAAAAATAAGCATTAATTTTTAGGCATAAAACAGTCTAAAATCCACATTCAAGAAGAAAATACTTTCTAATGTAATACACTTTCTAATGTGATCCACCAAGCAGAACATGTGCTGTCTCAGCTTGAAGGGTCCTTCCTTTGGGTTATTTCCCCATATCCAGAAATTCTTCAAGAATGTTGAGTGCTTAGCTTTCATCTATATCAAGGTTTGTCAACCTCAGCACTGTTGATGTTTTGGACTGGATAATTCTTTGTCGTGGGGCTATCCTGTGTATTGAAGGAAGTTTAGCCACACCCCTGGCTGCTACTCACTAGAGGCCAGCAGCACCTCACCTCCAATCGTGACAACCCAAAATATCTCCAGACATGGCCAAATTTCACTTGGGGGTGCACAGTTGCCCCCAGTTGAGAACCACCAGTTTATTTTATTAAAAGTCTCTCAAATGGTTCCTATCAGAATAAAGGGAGGGTCTCCTCAAAGATAAGTGAGTGAACCCAACTGATATGTGGCACCATGAATTGCTCTTAGTAATGGTGCTGAGTGAACACAGAAAGTTGCAGAATGCTTGCCTGGTGTAATACTATTTACGTAAATCTTAAAACCACAAAGCCTTATAATGTGTATTGCTTTTAGAAACATGCATATGGAGTAAAAGTACAAAACCATGAATATGAAGAGTACACACCAGTTTAACAAGTATGGTCACCACTGGGAAAAGAGGGAGGGAATTAGGACAGGCGAGGAGTACAAAAGAAAAGTCAACTGTATCTGCAATGCTTTGCTTATTTTTAAAAGGAGACCTAAAACAAATAACTGCAAAATGTTACCACTTTTCCATTCCAGCTAGTGCATATGCAGATATTATGTTACTCTCCAAACTATTGTATTTTTATAAATTTATAAGAAAATATTTAAAAATACAGTTTAAATTTCACATAATGTTCTTCGAAACTGTGTGTTACTAGGTTTTCAATCATCTACTGTTCTACATTATTCATACCTCTGCTTGCCTCCATCATTATAGATAGCTGTGAGCTGGCAGGGTTTCGAGAGCAATCTCCCAGCTCTGATGCTCACAACACCCATAATACTAATGCTGTCCTCTTATATTTGTGGAGTGCTTTATCTTTTCCCAGCCTGCTTCCATCCATCTTCTCATTTTATATTCACACCTTCTATCACCATCCATCTTAGTCTGGACTCTATTCACCATGGACATGTGGCTTCGATGAAAGCTTTCTCTTCAGCAACTACTTTAGTTTGGCTTATCCTAGGAGAGCCAGCTCTGAGCCAGGGATCCTGTTCCAGAGGTGAGCCCAGCAAGCACACCTAAGGGGAGCGAGGCAGGGCGGGGAAGGATGCTGATGGATGGCACACCAGAGAGCAGGTCATGGTTGAGGGACAATTGAGGCTAGATCGGTAGGTGAGCTTTGGGAAACACCGTAGAACATGTCTCAGAGTGCTCCCTACTGAGAAGCAAGTTATTCGGGTGACTTTTCCTCCAGCTCCCATCTGTTATTGACTGAGGGTTGCTCCCAGAGATGCTAGCTTTCCCTCACTTCCCACCAGACTGGCTCTGGGCTCAAGCAGAAGTCCTCAGTTGTAGAAGCACAGACACTGGCCAGTGGATACCACTGGAATGTACTAGAACTCTGAGTGCTGGGAAGATATGAGCAGAGCCCTCAACACCTCGGCTACAACACCTTTCTACACGTGTGTCCCGTATTTCCGTGGATGTCTTGCATTACAGCTTATAGGGTATTTTTACAAATTAAATCTTATGAGGAAGGGCATATTCTGATTTGTAATTAGAAAGCTCAACTGAATCGACTTACTTGCCAGAGGCTTGAAAGTACGTCTTTTGACTCCAAATCCAATACTCTTTATTTTTATTTTTTTAAGATTTAAGATCTATTTTTACGAGAGAGACAGCATGAGTGGAGGTGAGGGACAGAGGGAGAAGCAGATTCCTCGCTGAGCAGGGAGCCTGAAATGGGACTCGATCCCAAGACCCTGGGATCATGACCTGAGCTGAAGGCAGACCCTTAACCTACTGAACCACCCAGGCGCCCTCCAGTATTTTTTAAATTGCATGGCTGGAGTCTCCTGATACCAGGGATTAGCAAACTATGGTCTCCTGTCACCTGTTTTTTCAATAAAGTTTTTTTTGAACACCAACACACCCATTTGTTTGCACCGTGTCCACGGGTCCTGCTGCAGGAATGGCAGAATCGCATGGTTGCAACAGAGGTCTGCAAAGCCAGATGTATTTAGGATCTGACTCTTTACAAGAAAAGTTTGTCAACCCCCGCTCTATGCTGTAAAACTAGAGAAAAGTTCATATTTTCCAGAGTTTTGAGAACTTTCAGTACGAACAAGTTTGTAAGAAGGAAATATTAATTATTATTCATTAAAATCCCATTTTTATGAAGTGGGTTAGGAGCAAAAAACCTTTTTCATAAAAGCAACTATTGGTCATTTGCCCCCCAAAATATATCAAGGTCCAAGGAGAACCTTGAGGCAGCTTCATCTCATCTATGGAATAAATTGCAAACACCTAGTTCAGACAGAGAAAATTGTAATCATCTATTGTGCCAAACCCCAACTCATTGAAAGTGGTGTTGATGATGATGCAAAACTATGTTCAAACTTAGTGAAAGAGAGGGCCATAATTGTTGAGTAATGTCTGCAGTGGACAGAGGGAGGGACAGTGGTGGCCAATATTGAATGCAAAAGAAAAAGCACAGCTGCCTGTCATGGGATGGGGGGAGGAAATAACAAGAGGCAAGGGGACTCTAGAATAGATAGCCACAGCCCACTCCCCTTCCTGTGATTCCGGGGAGATAAGGACGGCTGATGAAATACACCAAGTGGGAAAAATAGAGCTGGTGGCTTTGACTCCTATGACTAGGGGTAGGCTTGGACAGAGTCTGAAATTGGCAGGCTTTTTCTTTTATTTTCTTTGTTTAATTTATAGACTTTTATTTTTTAGAATTTAATTTTAGGTTTATAAGAAAATTGAGCCAATAGTACAGAGAGTTCCCGCATATCCCCCACCCCTTTCTCCCTCACCCACATGCAGTTCCCCTCTTATTAACATCTTGTGTTGCTGTGGTACATTTGTCAACAATTAGTGAACCAATATTGACACATTATTATTAACTAAAGTCCCTCATTTACATCAGGGTTCACTCTTCGTGTTGTACATTCTATGGGTTTTGACAAATGCATAATATCACCTATCCACTGTTACAGTGTCATATAAAATAGTTTCATTGCCCTGCAATTTCCGCATTTCGCCTGCTTACACTTCCCCTGTCACCCCGTGCCTCCCACATGGAGCCCCTGACAATCACCGATCTTTCGACTGACTATAGGGTTGCCTTTTCTGGAATGTCATAGTTGGAATCCTACAGTATGTAGCATTTTCAGATTGGATCTTTTCATTTAGCAATATGCATTTAAGACTCCTCCGTGTCTTTTCACGGCTTGACAGCTCACTTTGTAATCAGTGAGTAATATTCCATTGTCAGGATGTGCTAAATTTTATTTATCCACTCACCTCTTGAAAAATATCTTGGTCACTTCCAGTTTTTGGCAATTCAGTGACCTATTTCTTCTTGGGCAAATTTTGAGAGATTGTGTCTTCCAAGGAATCATTCCATTTCATCTATGTTATCAAATTCATGGG
Source organism: Mirounga angustirostris (assembly GCF_029215605.1). Classification (NCBI taxonomy): domain Eukaryota; kingdom Metazoa; phylum Chordata; class Mammalia; order Carnivora; family Phocidae; genus Mirounga; species Mirounga angustirostris. Next base: position 9,884,980 of record NW_026991719.1, read on the forward strand.
CATAGCGTTGTTCATGATATTCCTTCATTATCTTTTTTTAATATTAGTCCACGGGATCAGTAGGGATGGCCCCTCTTTCATTTCTTTTATTACTAATTTGTATCTTCTCTCTCTTTTTGTCTTGATTAGCCTGGCTAAGGGTTATCAATTTTATTGATTTTTTTTTTCAAAGAAACAACTTCTGGTTTTGTGGGTATTTTTAAATTGTTTTCCTGTTTTCAAGTTCATTGATTTCTGTCGCAATTTCTACTGTTTCTTTTCTTGTGCTTGCTTTAGGTTTATATTGCTCTTCTTTCTCGAGTTTCCTATAGTGGAAACTTAGAATACGGATTTTAGATCTTTTTTTCCTAATATATTCATTCAATGTTATACATTTCTCTCTAAGCACTGCTTTTGTTGCATCTCCCATATTTTGATAAGTTGTATTTTCATTTTCATTTAGTTCAAAATATTTAAAAATTTTGGGGTACCTGGGTGGCTTAGTCGATTGAGCATCAGACTCTTGGTTTTGGCTCAGGTCATGATCTTGGGATCCTGGGATCAAGCTCTGTGTCGGCTCCCTGCTCAGTGCAGAGTCTGCTTGTCCCTCTCCCTCTCTTTCTGCCCCTTCCCCCCACTCATACGCACTCTCTCTCTAAAATAAATAAATCTTTAAAATTTTTTAAAAATTTCTCTTGGTAATTCTTTAACACATGTATTTAGAAGTGTGTTGTTTAATCTCCAAACATTTGGGGATTTTCCAGCTGTCTGTTGTTGATTTCTAGTTAAAGTCCACTGTGATCTGAGAACATATATTGTATGGCTTCTATTCTCTTAAATTAAGGTGTGTTTATGGCCCATATTGTAATCTAACTTGGTGAATGTTCCATGTGAGCTTGAGAAGAATTTGCATTCTGCTTTGTTGGAAGAAGCATTCTATAAACGTCACTTAGACCCAGTTGATTCTTGGTGCCCAAAGGAAAGGGGACTTTCCTCCCCCATGATATTCATTCCTGGTAGTACTCCTGGATATAAAACCCACAAAAGTGGGGGAGGGCCCCTACAGCTGGGGCAGCAGCAGCTTTTAGCTATCAAATTAGTCTACACTCAGCCTTTAGCAATTCACCAACTACCATTTTTTTTAAAGATTATTTATTTACTTATTTGAAAGGGAGAGAGAGCACAAGTGGTGGGGGGAGGGACAGAGGGAGAGGAAGAAGCAGACTCCCCACTGAGCAGGGAGCCCGATGTGGGGCTTGATCCCAGGACCCTGAGATCCCAGGACCCCGAGATCATGACCTGAGCCGAAGGCAGACACTTAACGACTGAGCCACCCAGGCGCCCCACCAACTACCATTTTAATGTTCCAACTAGTCTGGCTCCTGAGGTCTCTGCTCTTGCTGAGCTGTGATTCTCTATATTTACATATCTCTCTAGTTTTCAGGATGGTCGTTTTCCCTGTGATCTCAATTCTCTGCTAGATCCAAGAAAATTTATCGATTTTCAGTTTGTTCAGCTTTTTTCTTGTTGTGACGACAAGAGTGATGACTTCCCAGCCCTTTTCATGTCAGAGCTAACAGGGAGGCATGATCAGTATACAACCAGAGGCTGGCCTGTTACAATGCAGGTGCAATTAGCCTCGGGCCCCCTGGGGGACCAGGCACACTGATTGCTACCAGCAGCCACCAACCCCTTCACAAAACCACATCTTCAGCTAAAATTGTGCTCTACAAAGACAGTGTTAAAATCAAACTAAATGTAATTTTCAAGAGAAGGATCTTTCAGTGCTATTTGGTTTTATGGTTTGAACCAGACTTCATTTCCACTGTATCAAATCCCAGTGGCCTTTTCAGTGACAGAAGGGATTTCTTACAAATTCTGTGCATTGCAGTTAATTCTTAAGTTGCTCCAGAATATGCTTTCTCTGGCTTATAAGCAGACCTCTACTCCACCTTATGAGTTTCCAGCTCTTTTCCCTTAAATCTGAAACAGCGATAGGTTCCAGCCCAAGAGACCTGCTTGATAAGTCACTCTTCCGAGGATGACTAGGCAGTGGACTAAAGATAAGAATTATAATTTTTATTCAAATTGCTAAATCCATAACTATATCTTTCTAAATTAAGTCTGTTCTGATATGACCTGTCTCTAGATTTCCATTCACAGTCTTACTGATCAGATGATTTAGAGAAAGTAAAAAAAAATACCATGCTTTTGATTTTTCTTCTTCTTCCTCTAACCCATTGTTTCTCGACTGGGGGCAATTTCATCCCCAAGGGGCCATTTGGTAATGTCTGGATACATTTCTAGTTGACATAACTGGGTTGGGGTGGGGGGTGGGTGCTACTGATCTCTTGTGGGTAGAGGCCAAAGACCCTGCTAAACATTTACAACACACAGGAAGGTTTCCCACAACAAAGAATTATCCACCCAAAATGATCTGGTCCAAGGTGTTAATAGTGCCGAGGTAGAACCCTGCTATAATCTGAGAAATTAGCCACCATGGCCTAGATCTTCAGCTATACCAGAATCCTAATGATCTCATTATTCTTATCTCTTTATTGATTTTTGTAGTACAAAGATAATGCTTCTCTTTGGACTATTTTTCCATGAGGCCCAGGAAGTTAGTCTTGAAATGCTGCCCCACAAACCCTACAGGTCAATGATTTATAGTCTCATCTACTTACTGGAGGCCTACTAGGTACCGGGGTCCTAAGAGGTAAGCACTGGAAAAATTACAGTCTGTTTAGCATGCAGATAATGCAATAAAAATTAGTAATAACACCAGGTAACTCCAGATCAGAGGTGTCGAAAACCTACCTCCACGCTTTGGAGCCAAAATATGTCTCAAAGACAAGAGTTTGGGATAAAGAGGAACAATAGCTTTATTGCTTTGCCAGGCAAAGAAAGCTAGGGCAGGCTATGGCCTTCAAAAACTACAAGCTCTGGGGGGCGGCTGGACTGGGACTGGGGGGTGTTGCGGGTGCTGGGAGTGCTGGGGGTGGGTGCTATTATAGGGAAATACAGGATCTAGCCAGTTTTCACAGGAATTGTGCTGCCAGCCCTGCTGGTCATGTCTTTAGGGTGGTACCGGGTTCCTAAAACAGAAGGCTATGAAGGTAGGAGGGGAAGTTTGCAGAAGTGAGGGGGAAAGGTTACTTTAAAATTGAGCTTCACTGAAGCATTAGTACAGCCATTTTGATTTTTGGTCAACTTTAAACTTTTAAGTGGTTTCAGAAGTACAAATAAGATTGCAGAAATAGCCTTGGTGGAGAGACAAGAACCAGCATCTTTAGAACTACTGAGCCGCAGATGTGGTTTACAGATGTTCTAGTTAATCCTCATGGAAGTCACATCAGACAACCTTGCTCTCTCAAATAAAGCAGTCAAGAAGAAAACAGATACCTTGAAGATGGTTTGTCCCCTTCCTGTTAATGACTCAAATATATGCCTTATAGAAATTTACAAGCTACAAAGTGTCTACAGGGGAACATAAAACTCACCCATTATTCCATTCTCAGAGATAACTTTTCAGTGTATGACTTTGCAACTTATTTTTTGCACAAATAATGTATTTTAAATATAATTGAGTTTATTATATATATATATATCTCACATATCTTTTCCTCTCCCTACAATATTATTCATGGGTGTTTTTTTTTTTTTTTTAAAGATTTTATTTACTTATTTGACAGAGAAAGACACAGCGAGAGAGGGAACACAAACGGGGAGTGGGAGAGGGAGAAGCAGACTCCCTGCCGAGCAGGGAGCCCGATGCGGGACTCGATCCAGAGACTCGATCCAGGGACTCAGGATCATGACCTGAGCCGAAGGCAGTTGCTTAACCAACTGAGCCACCCAGGCGCCCCTATTCATGGGTGTTTTTGTAGGTTAGTTGATACTTTCTAAAGTGTAGAGACCACTTTTATTTATTTATTTATTTTAAGATTTATTTATTTATTTGCGCGAGAGAGTGCACACAGAGAGAGAGAATCCCAAGCAGACTCCCTGCTGAATGTGGAGTCCAGTGCCGGGCTTGATCTCATGACCCTGAGATCATAACCTGAGCTGAAATTGAATTGGAAGCTTAACCGACTGAGCCACCCAGGTGCCCCATAAAGGCCACTTTTAGGCAGCAGGCTTGAGCAGTAGAAACCTGAGCAAGGCAAAAGGGCCAACAGTGACTACTGAGCTGAACTAACAATGCTAGGTTTTATAAATACCTGTTTAATGATACACGAATCTGTGTACATGGATGTTGATATTTTTCACTGTGCCCAGAAAATCTGATTTTTTTTGGTGTCTGCTTATAGAAAAGGGAGAAGAGAGTGAAGTTAAATAATCAGAATTCATAAGTAGGGTTTCATTTTTAATATAAATAGTATGCTTAGGAATGGCAGCCTGTTGTGTGTGTGTGTGGTTTTTCTTGATTTTTTTTTTAAAGTACTGCAATATTGTGATTTATAAGAATTATATATTTGGTGACTCAGATGATCAAAATTTATTTCTCATATAGTTTTGGTTTTCATCCATGATTAGTGGCTCACAGCTCCTAAAACCCTTGGCATTTCCTGAGCGATAAGAGCAAAGGGAACATCTTTTGTTATTTTGGTCTCTTGTCCTCGGTTCTGAAATCCCCACAGAGCCATAAAGGTGTAATGTATATGTGTTTATTCATAACAAAGTCCTTTCCATCACAATGGCGTTTATATTAATGAGGTGACTTTTGCAAAGTGCCTAAGGGTGGGAGCTGGTCGCCAGGGAAACCAACCAGGCTTAAACCTTGTTGAAACCTTTCAACCTTGTTGAAACTTTCAGTCCCAGCCCCTGATCTCTGGGAGGAGGAGGGAGCTGGAGGTTGAATCAATCACCAACGGTCATTGACTCAATTAATCATGCCTGCATGATGAAGCCTCCATAAAAGCCCAGACGAGGGCTGTTGGAGAGCTTTCAGGTTGGTAGGCTCATGGAGATTTGGGGAGAATGGCACACGGAGGGGGCCTGGAAGTCCCTCACCCTTTCCCCATACCCTGCCCTCTGCCTCTCTTCCATCTGGCTGTGGCCGAGGTATATCCTTTTATAATGAACCAGTAATCTAGTAAGTAAAACATTTCTCAGTTCTATGAGCCGCTCCAGCAAATTAAGCAAACCCAAGGAGGGAGTCGTGGGGACATCTGATTCCTAAATGGGTTTGTCAAAAGTGTAGAGGCCGGGCAACAGGCTTGAGCGGTGGAGACCTAAGTAAGGGAAAAGGGCCCATAGCCACCACTGGGCTAAATGCAAACAGGCTCATTAACCTGTCCACCTCGAAATAACCATAAGCCCTCGCTGACCAATGGACTACTTACCACCAGGCACAGGTACCAAAAAAGGGAAAATTCCATACATTCCCCTACTCCCTCACTCTGCCCTATAACTTTTGTTTTGCCTTTGGTGAATCTTTCACCGCCCATGCTGCCAGGCACCCCCATCTGATCAGGTTGCCCCACACAAAGCACAACTAATAACCCGGGCTTGCAACTGACATCTGAAGGGGTGGGGGGGCAGTCTTGTGGGACTGAGCTCTTAACCTGTAGGATCTGACAGTATCTTTAGGTAGACAGTGTCAGACTTGAGTTAAATTTGGGGGACACCCAGCTGGTGTCTGAGAATTGGTGGTGTGGGGAAAACCTCCCTTCCACACATTGTAATGGGTATTAGAACTCTTAAGTGCCTAAGTAGTAATTTTAGTATCAATCCCAGGATGCCCAAGCTTATTACATAAAATAAAGTTATTAGTAGTATCTATACTAACATATGTATCTTATAGATCATATACATAACAGCTATATAGTACTGTGACTGTATTCAGACATAATAGTCAAGACCTGAGATATGTAAATTACAGAATTAAAAAAATGAGTAGAGTTGACACGTGATGTTACGTTAGTTTCAGGTGTACAACATAGTGATTCAACATCTCTAAGTGATGCTGTGCTCACCACACATGTAGCTACGATCTCAGAATTAATTTTAGGAGGCATCTCTCAGTCATGTCCCGGGGGAGGGGGGGAGTGCAAGGTTGCTAAAGACAAGGCATCTTGCTGAGTCAGGGCGTGCCTTAGCTGGAAGCCCAAATGTCTGACTTTGCCCTCTGCTCAGCTGAAAGCAGGGCTAGCTGTTGATAAACACAGAAGCAAGCTCTTCAGTTACTCTAACCAAATGGCTAATAGATAAGACTGTAAAAACACTTTCTCCACTGAAGTCAAAATATAAAGGGGAAAGCTCCCCATGAATCTGACCAGGGGGCTTTTGAACCTAAAGACCTAGTGGGTAACCCATTATAGTTGTAACGCACATTTAATTCCCTGTTCCCCGTGAATTCAACCAGTGCCTGTAACAAGATCAGTACTAGCAAAGAAGATAATCTTTTTCACCTAGAAAATGTCAAGGGCAAGGTGGGTGAGAAGTGAGTTCAGGAGACAGCAGTGACCTCAGGGACGGGTCACGTCCCTGGTGGTGCACTCATTCGGGCGCCAGCATTGTTTCTCGCAGCTAAGGGCTGACCTTGGTGAGTAGAAGTGGGTAGTAGTTAACGAGAAGCATTAGGAGATAGAAGTAATTATCTTTGAAAAAACAAACAAAAAAACCGAAAATGGCCCAGTGGTATTATCAGTATTAGATTTATAATCTCCATGGTTCACTTAACTGAGGGGGATTCTATGATCGGGAGGGGTTACAGAAAGTGAAGGTGTAAGGAGAAATGAAGTTAGAAGCTGAAACCAATCCCAACATGAAAAAAAAAATAGCCTTTATTTATTGCATTCCACTTCTGCTAGTCTCTGGGCATCCTGAAGGACACAGCCATCAGACCTGCCTCAAAGTGGAGCTTCCTTTTTTCTTTGTTTTTCCCCCAGAATCACCATAAAATTGGCTCCCACACTGTAGACTCAAAAAGCAGGGATGTAGGGTGGTGCTTCTCTCACTTGACATTTTACTTGTTTTTCAAATGAATAGTGACTAAGAACCTCATGAAATCTAAATATGGTTACTGATAGAAATTTAGATTGTCACCAAAAGCACAATAAGAAATTTATATGGTGAGGAAAAGAAAAGATTTGCTCTGGTAAATGGGTGAGACATATATATATATATATATATATATATATATATATATATATATAATTTTTTTGGCTACGTCTAGTTAATGTTTAATTATTGGGTTCTTTTTTTTAGCGAATTTATGAACTTTGGACACACTGAAATTATGTAAGCCCTGGTCAGCATTAATATTGTATTAATTTATAATAAAAGCATTTATCCATTTTTTTCATTACAAATATTTGGGAAAACATTATTTTAAGTCATCTGTAGAACAAACTGACACTTCTTCATTCACAGAAGTCCCATCAAATTCATGAGAAAGCAAGATTGAGTTGTCATTATTCAGGAGTGCCTCTCTCCGTTCATTTATTATTTTATTCATCAGCACATGCTGGTAAATGCCTAAAATAAAAGCCCTAATGTGTAACATTTGCCGATTTCTGTGGCATAAATACCTCCACCATGGCCAATTTCTAGGCCACTGAACAGTGAGTTGCAAAGAGATGCCAATAATCAGCTCCCAGTAGATGGTAAGGGCTGGCTTGAGCATTCTATTACCTGTAACCAGGAGAAAAAGGAATTTTCAGGGAAGTTCAACTACTTAGAATGTTCACATTATAAAGGATAAGAAGGGGCAGCAGAGGCTGAAGCTGATGAGACAGGCAGAAGTCAGAGCATGAAGCACCTTGAATGTCTATTCAAGAGATCCAGTGACCATGAGATTTGACAGATACTCAGGTAAGAGATGATAGCGACTCTCACCATTGTAGTAACCATAGTTTTTAAAGGAATCCAGGGAAGAGATAATGGTGTCCCTAACCATGGTAGTACCCATGGGATTTTGTAGATCTAGAGTGAACAGATGACTGAGACCTAACCATCATAATGTCTGGGAGTTTGTAAATATCCAGGCAGGAAAAGAGATGGTAAACATAGAATATTGAAGTTCTATAGGTAAGAAATGATCAATTTAACAAGGGGAGTGACCATGGTATTTTGTAGATACCCAGTTCAGAGATGGTAGCCTTAACTATGGTACTGAAATTGAGGTTTCTCAAGTAGGCAGGTAGAAGCTGATGGTCCCTGTATTACATTAGTGAACATGACATTTTGTGGTATTCCTGGTATGATGGGAAATCTAACCACAGAAGCAACCATGGGATTTTTCAGAGGTCTAGTAAAGTGATGATAGGTTCTTAACCATGAAAAAGATGATGGGATTTTGTAGGTATACAGTCAAGAAATGATGGCACTCCTAACTACAGTAGTGAACAAGAAATTTTCCAAGTGTCTGGGTAAGAGATGTTGATGTCCTCAAAATGTGGTGACTATAACATTTGAAGGTATCCAGGTAAGAAATGTGTAATAATGGTAGTACCAAGGTATTTTATAGTTACCCAGGTTAGAGATGAAGTGTCCTTAACAATGACATTTATCTGGATAATTTATAGATCTCCATGTAAGATATGTTTTTCTAAACCTAGCAGAGACCATAGGCTTCTGTAGATAACCAAGTAATGATGATGCACCACAAATCACCGTGGTGACCAAGGTATTTTACAAGTATTTAGTTAAGAACTGATGGTAAACGTCAAGTAAATATGGGACTTTGAAGGTATTGTAGGGGAGAAAAAATAATTTTCCCTTTATCCTTCTAGGCTCTTGGTTGAGACCCTCCAGTAACAAAAGACCAATTAACAAGAGAAAAACAATTTTAGATACTTATGCATATACGTACATATGGGAATCCCACAAAGATATGAAACTCAAACAGGCAGCCAGGCAGTTGAGGCTTATATTCTATCCTGAGCTAAGGAAGGGGACAGAGGCCTGGGGCTTCCAAGGGGAGGCGGGCAATTCACCAGAAGGTGAGTAGAGGAAATGCATGGTAAACAGTTTGCTCTGCCATGCAGATGACTCTTTCACCCGAGACACTTCTCTGGTAATAGCTCTCTTTTGGTACAGGCCCCTTTCTGATATAAATCTCCCTTACAAAAGTGTAACTTCTACTGAGCTTCCGGAGCTTTTCCTGTGTCTGTAGTTGCTCAAAATAATCAGTTCAAAATAATTCTCAGGTGAAAGAGGCATATTCTGCTACCTTTTGGTATCCGTTAAATAATGATGGTGACCTAAACTGTGGTAATGACCATGGGATTTTCAGGTGTCCTGGTAAGAGATGATGTGTCTCTAATTACAGTTGTCATCATGTTTTTTTGTGGGTTCCAGTAAAGAAATGAAGGTGAAATTAACCGTGGTAGTAACCATGGGATTTGCTAGATAGCAAGGCAAGAAATAATGTAGGCTTTAACCAGGTAGACATCATGGTATTTTGGAATTATTCAGATAAGTTATCTTGGTGTCGCTCACCACTACAGACCATGGGATTTTGCAGGTTTCAATCAATAAATGATGGTGAACCTAATAATGGGAGTAAATGTGGGACTTTACTAATATCCAGAAAGGAGATGATGTGGGCCTTAAACACAGTAGAGACCATATGATTTCCAAATATCTAGAAAAGTCATGATGCTGTCCCAAACTCTTACTATTACCATGTGTTTTTGCAGGTATTCAGGTAAGAAAACAATGTCCCTAACAGAAGTGGTAACCATCAGATTTTACTCTTTTTTGTTTTTTTTAACTCAGAGATGATTTATCTTAAAACTTAGTAGTGACAAAGATATTTGCAGGTACCCCCAGCAATATGTCAAAGTCCTCACTACATTAGTAACCATGTGATTTTTGCAGGTGTGTAGTGAATACATGGTGGTGTCTGAAACTACAGTGTTGACCTTAGAGTTGTCCAAATATCTAGGTAGAGTTAGTGGTTGCCCTAATAGAATGGAGAGATGGAATCAGCAGGGGCCCAGATGGATGAACATGTATCCCTCACCAGGGTTTTCCACCATGTGTTTTTTCAGTTCCCATTCAAGAGATGATGATCTCTTTAACTACAATGTGGACCTTAGAACTAAAGAATCCAGGTAGAGCTCATGGTTCCCCTAACAACAGTAGTGATCATGGAATGTTTTGAGGCCCATGTAGAAGCTGTATGCCTAATTATAGCCACCACCATGTGTTTTTACAGGTTCTAATCAAGAGATACCGGTAAAGATCATGGAATCAGGTAGGTGATGATGTGGGTTAAACATAGTACAGACCATCTGGTCTTCAGAAGTCTAGTACGTGATGATGGTGTCCCTAAGATGTGTCAGTACCATGATTTTTGGAAGGTATTCAGGTAAAAAAATGATACTGGCCCTACAAATATTAATAACCATGAGATCTAGTTTAACCAGTTTTCTAGTTTAGAGAGAGATTGTGTGTGTTTAAGCTGAGGAATGAGTGAGGGATTGACAGGCATCTGGGTAAGTGAGCACAATTTTCTTCATCACAGTATTGACCAGGAGATATTTACAGGTACATGGTCAAGGGATGATGGTGTCTGTAACAACATTGTTAACCTTAAAGTTCTACCAGTGTCCAGGTAGCATTAATGGGTCCATAAAGATGAAAGTGACAAAAGTTATTTGTCGTTTTCCTGGTAGGAAAAGTTAGGTCCTTAAATAAATTTGTCACAGTGTTTTTTGCAGGTTTCAATCAAGAGATCACAGAACCCTTAACAATGGTGGTTAATGGGACTTTCCTGGTATCTAGTAAGTGATTATGTGAGTCTTAGACTATAGACCTCTAATCTTCAGACATCTAGGTAAAGGATGATGGTATCCCTAACATTTGTGTTACCATGTGTTTTTTTTGCAGATACTCCAGTAAGAAATGACAGTGTTCCCACAAGCACTAAGAATTTGCCCGTACTGTTTACTAGTTTAGAGATAATATGTTTTGAACCCTGGTCAAGACTCAAGGATTTGCAAATTCCCAGGTAAGTTATCATGGTGTGTTTCATCTCACTATTGATGATAGGATTTTTATAGGTACCCAGTCAAGAGATGATGGTATCTCAATGGCTTTGACCCTGATATTCTGCAAGTATGCAGATAAAGTTGATGGTTCCTCTAATGCTGGTAGTTCCCATGAGATGTGGCATCGTGTAGGTTGAAAAAGATGTGTTCCTAACCATGGTTGCCACCCTGGGTTTTAAAGGTTCAGATGACCGTGAAATTGACAATGACAGCAAATATGGGACTTTGCTGGTAGGCAGGAAAGAGATGTTGTGAGCATTTGCATGTTAGAGATCTTCAGATTTCCCAATATCTAGGTAAGAGATGATGGTTCCTATAATACTATAACCCTATAAACAAGGGTGTGCTTTGTTTTGGTTTTGACGGGTTTTTAGGTGAGGACTTTGCTAAAATACTGGGAAGAAATGATCTGGCATTTTCACATTGGAGACCTTCCGAATTTCAGGTATCTAGGTAATTAATGATGGTGATCATAACTCTGATAACCTGTTTTTTGGCGGGGATGCAGGGAAGAAATTAATTTGCCCCACCATATTAATACGCATGAAATGCTATATATTCTGGTTCAGAGATGATGTGATGTGTTGTTTTGTTTTGATACTCATAGTGATGTATCAATAAGCAGGAATCCAGGTAATTTATCATATGCCCATGACTGTGTTATTGACCATGGGATTTTTGCAGGTAACCTTTCAAGAGAGGAAGGTATCTTTTATTAGGGCTTAACTTCACAGCTCTGCAAGTAACCAGGTAGCACTGATGAACCACAAACATAGACGAAATCAAGGAAATAGGCAGGTGTCCAGTTAGTAGAAGACTAGTACTAAAAAAAAAATTTCACAATGTGCTTTTTCCGTTCCTTTCAAGAGACCATGATGAGCCTAACAATAGTCGTCGTTAATGTGGGACAGTGCGGGTATCCAGGTAAGTGATGATGTAGGGTTAAACCGGAGCAGAAAACCATTTGATCTTCCCTGAAGAAAGCAAGTGACCCCGCTGCCTTGGAGTACCAGCCACGCCTGCGCCTGGGGCCAGGGGTCAGGATGTGACGCCATAGCACGCGCTTGCGCATTACTGAACTCCCCCTCCCCACACCCGCCATTTTAAATTTAAATGCCGGTGACGTGGCTGCACTACGGTTCGGGATGGGAAGTGTTCCAGGAATTGCGAGACTCATGCTTCAGTCCTTAAAACCAAGGTTGAAGTGCCGTAGGGAGACATCAGCTACTTAGTACCCGACATATTCCTGTACCTTTCCTTTAAGTCTCAACTGCCCTCTCAGTGGTGATCAGTGACATGTGCAAGTTCAGGTAAGGAGCCATGGATGGGTGTCTAAAGGGAGAGGCGATAAGAGTAGCCTTGAGCAGCTGAGGTATACTTGACAGGAACTGGCTTCAGTCTTGAACTGCATGAATTTAACTCATCTGGCTAAGGGGTAGCTGCGACCTACTTAGCAAAACTTCCATGTAGGGTCAACTGCTTATTTGGATATTGTGCGTGAAGCATGCACTAAAAGCTTTGGGCAATTTAATGTGTCCCAGTTCACCCAAACAGCTCACAAAAACAGGGGAGTTGTGAAAATGAAATTTGATTTCATGTGTTGCTGGCCCAACATAGGCACATAAAGAAATGCACAGTCCCTGATCTGGATTGGGTGATGAACGATCTCTCACCTGGGTTTAGGGCAAAATGTTCTGACTCCAAGGATGCACAAGTGCCATGACTAATAGGCTCTGACACTTCATAACCAGAGGGGGCCCCAAGTTAACAGGATTACTAGGCACTCAAGGGTGTAAAGTTCCAGCTCAGAAGCCAGACTGTTTCCCTCAGGTTTTTAAATGCAGGTTGAGCACCTATCTCCTCTCTTGGCAGGGTGTGGTGGGGACTCCTTGCAGTCTTAGAAGAGGACCTGTCCAGTGATCACCCGGGAAATGGAAGCTGCTCTTGGCGCTGAGTGCCCTGTACCTGCTGTTTATTCTGTCTCTATCTCAACAGGATTCAGTAGAAATAACCTAGATGCCTATCAGCTATTTGACATGAGGTATTTATTTTGTGAACTAATGCAAGCAATTATAAATCCCCACATACTATTTGATGAAGTGTAATAGGGTAGTCATGTGTGATCTCTTTACACAGCCGTGCATTTAGTCCCTCGCCTTTAGTTGCACAAAAATTATAAAGCCCAGTGAACAAGACCAGTGGACTGACACACAAATCAGCCTATACAATGAGAAATTAGAATAGTACGCTGACTGGAATGATCAAGTAATTTAAGTCAAATGTTTTAATGTTGCAATTAAAGTAATCAAGGGTTCAAATAGATTTTTTTTCAAAAGACTTCTTTAAAGTCCTGTTCAGGCAAGGTCCTGTTTGAAAAAAAACCACCCTTCGCTTTGTCTGCAGATAAAACATCAAAAGTTGCCCAAGGTAATTTTGATGTGAATGCAGCTTTAAACAATAAAAAATTGTGTTTTAAGTGCACTTCTCAAAGCAAATTATATAACTAGAGGGCCCCCAAACTTGTAAACTAAACATCTGATGCAAATGTACAGAACAAAATTGGCAACAATTGAGGGGTAGGGGAAGAAGGTCAGTGATGACTTAACCTAACCATTGTTGTTACTATGTTTGTTTGTTTTGCAAGTATTGAGGTAAGAAATAATGGAATCCTTACCAATGTGAGAAATCATGAATTCTTTCTACATTTTTGAGGAAATGTATGTTTAATACTGTGGGTGTTAATTGTTGTTTAATTACTGTATCTAGGTAATTATTCATGGTGTTCCTCACCACAGTACAAACCGTGGGGTTTTTGTAGGTGTCTGGTCAAGAAATAATGGTTTTATCTGACAACGGTGTTGACCTTGGAGTACTACCAGTAGCAGGTAGAGTTTTTATGTCCTATAATGATAGAACCAAGGTTATTTGCAGATCTCCTGAAAAAAAGTCTTCTTTAACACATGTTTCATAATGTGTTTTTCAAATTCCTGTCAAGAGATCATGGTGTGACTAATTATGGTCTTTAACCTGGGGCTTGGCTGATATTTAGGTAAGTAATGATGTGGGTCCTCCACACTACAAACCATCTGATCTTCACAAATCTAGGTCAATGATGGTGTCCCTAACACTTGCGTTACCATGTTTTGTTTTGTTTTTTTCAGGTATCAGGTAAGAACTTTTCTAGTATACAGGTAAGAAATGACATGGCATGTACACATTAGAGACCTTCTTGTTTTCAGATATCTAGGTAATTAATAATGGCATCAAGAATTCTTATACTGACATTTTTGACAGGTATGTAGATAAGAAACCAACTTGTCCCTAATAGTAAGCATGAGATGTTGCTGTATTCTTATTTGGAGATGTGTGTCAGCGTGTTGAGGGATTGCTGTATCCAAGTACTTATGATTTGTTCCGCACCATAGTAGTAACCATGGGATTTTTGCAAGTGTACAGTGGACAAAGACACTATTGCTAACAAAGGTATAGACAATGGAATATAGAACAAGTATCCAGGTAGAATTGATACATCCTGCAATGAAGGAAGCCACCAGCTTTATTTACAAGTATCCAAGAGGGAAAAGATGTGTAGGCAGAAATATTTGTAACAGTGTGTTTTTCAGGTTTCAATCAAGACAACATGGTGAACTTCACCAAGGTTGTTTACAGGGATCTTGCTGGTGTCCAGTGACCATACAAGCCTCAAGCACACTACAGACCCGATCTTTAGTTATCTAGGTGAGTAAGGATAGAGTCCCTAAAATTTGTGTTATGCTTTTTTGCATGTATTCAGGTAGGAAATATAATGTTCCAACCAATGCTGGTAAGCATTACTCCTCATTGTTTAAAAATTTCAATATAATGTGTTTTTAACCTTAGTTAAAACAGGTATATCACATAAATCCAAGTAAGATACTCCACTGTTTTCTCACCACAATAATGACCAGGAGATTTTTAGAGGTGCTCAGTCAAGAGATGTTGGTGTCTTTTAAGAATGTTGTTGACCTTGGAGTTAGGCCAAGAACCAAGTAGTGCTGATAGTTCCCTAATGATGGAAGTGACCAAGACTATTTCTTTGTCATGATCCTGTAGAACAAGCTGTGTCCTTAAACGCACTTGCCACATGTTTTTTGGGGTTTTTGTTTTGTTTTGTTTTGTTTTTTTAGGTTCCAGTGTAGAGATCATGGAGCATGTAAAAGTGTTCATTAATGGAGCTTTCCAGGTATCCAGGTAAGTGATAGTATATGTTGTGCAATGCTACAGACCAACTAATAATCAGAAATCAGGAAATTAGGATTGTAACCCTAACACTTGTGTCCCCATGTTTTTTGGTTTTTGTTTCTTTGCGGGTTTCCCATTAAGGTCTTGCCTAGTGTACAGGTATCGGATGATATAATAATTACTCATTGAAGATGTTCTTATTTTTTTTAAAGATTTATTTATTTATTTATTTATTTATTTATTTATTTATTTTAGAGGAGAGGGGCAGAGGGAGAGAGAATCTTAAGCAGACTCCCCACTGAGCGTGGAGCCCAACATGGGACTCAATCTCACCACCCTGAGATCATGACCTGAGCTGAAATCAAGTCAGCTGCTCAACCAACTGAGCCATGCAGGTGCCCCTCATTGAAGACATTCTTATTTCCAGAATCTAATTAATGATGTTGTCAAGACTCTTACATTAAAATTGTTATGGGCACATTAAAATGAATTTGTCCTGGTACCTGGGTGGCTCAGTCGGTTAAGCATCTGCCTTCGGCTTGGGTTGTGGTCCCCGGGTCCTAGGATGTAGCTTCATGTCAGGCTCACTACTCAGCAGGGGTGTCTGCTTCTTCCTCTCCCTCTGCCCCTCCCCCACTCGTGCTTGCTCTCTCGCACTCTTCCTCTCAAATAAATAAAATCTTAAAAAAAAAAAAAAAAAGAATTTGTCCCTAACAGTACTAGTAAGCATGAAATTTTACTGAATTCTTGTTTAAGGGTAACATGTATTTAACTCACCTAGTGATAGATAGATATGCAAGCATCCATTTAATTTATCATATTTTTCAACATTATGTTATTAACCGTGGGATTTCTGCAGGTATGCCTCCATGATACTAGGATTTGACCTAGGAATTCTGCAAAATCCAGGTGTCATTGATGGGTCCCTAAATAATGGACCAAGTGTCAAGAGATTGCAGGTATACAGATAATTATGGTGTTCCTCACCCAGTAGGAGCCATGGGATTTTTGCAAGTGTACAATTAGGAAATAATAGTCTTACCTAAAAATGTTGACCTTGGAATACTGCTGGTATCCAGGTAGAGTTACTATGTCCCATAATGATGGAAGTCAACAAGGTTATTTACAGGTATCCTGATAGAATAAATGGTATCTCTTGACACATACTTCATGTTTTCCAGGTTTCTTTCAAGACCTCACAATGACCCTGACAATGCTCATTAATGGGGACATTGCTGATGTCCAGGTAAGTGATGATGTGGGCATAACCCACAGCACAGACCAGCTGACCTTCAGAAATGTAAGTAAGTTGGGACACCTGGGTGGCTCAATCGGTAAAGCCTCTGCCTTCGTCTCAGGTCATGATCCCGGGGTCCTGGGATCGAGCCTCGAATCGTGCTCCCTGCTCAGTGGGGAGCCTGCTTCTCCCTCTGCCTGCTGCTCCCCCTGCTTGTGCTCTCTGTCTCTCACAAATAAATAAAATTAAAAAAAAAAAAACAACGAATGTAGGTAAGTGATGATGGTTTCAATAATATTTATCATATTTTGATTGCATGCAATTCAGGTATGAAAATGTAGAGTCCTTACATTCTAGAAACTACAAGTTTTCACTTTTTTTTTTAAGATTTTATTTATTCATTTTGAGAGAGTGGGAGACAGAGCACAAGCAGGGGGAGAGGCAGAGGGAGACAGAGAAGCCGATTCTCTGTTGAGCTGGGAGCCCAACATGGGGCTCAGTCCCAGAACCTGGAGATCATGACCTGAGCCAAAGGCAGATGCTTAACCATCTGAGCCACCCAGGCATCCCAAGTTTTCACTTTTGACATTTGAGAGAAAATTTATATTTAACCCTGACAGGTAACAATCGTGGTGTTCCACAACACAGGTAACCATGGGAATTCTGCAGGTATAAAGTCACAGATGATGGTCTTAATCTGACAATGGTTATTAATCTGGGAGTACTGTAAGTGTCTAGAGGTAGTTGATGTGTCCCATAATGGTAAAGTGATCAAGGTTATTTGCAGGTATCCTGGTAGAGGTAGTTGTGTCCTTAAACACATTTGTTACATTTTTTTTCTCAGGTTTCAGTCAACAGATCACAGTTAAGCTCTCAGTGGACATTAACAGGACTTTGCTCTTAGCCAGGTAAGTGGGTCTGAGCACAATACAGATCATCTGACCTTTGAATATCGAGGTAAGTGGGCATGATGTTCATAACCCTTGTATTACCATGTTTTTTGCAAGTATTTCATTAAGGTCTTTGCTAGTGCACATTGAGACCTTCTTTATTTCAGGCATCTAGATAATTAATGATGTTGTAGAAACACATATTAATTTCTCTTGTAGCATGTGCACTATTAAGAAATTTGTTCATAACAATACTAGTAAGCATGAGATTTTACGGTATTCTCTTTGGAACTAATGTGTAGTTAACATTTGTAAGGAGATATGCAGGCATCCAGGTAATTTCTCATATTCTCCATCACACCTTAATGACCATGGGACTTTTGCAGGCATCTCTCCAAAAGTGGAAGATGTCTCTTTCTAAGGTTTAACCTTGGACTTTGGACTTCTGCAAGTAACCAGGTAACCTTGATGGGTCCCGAAATGATACAAATGACCAGGGGAATTTTTAGGTGTAGAGGTAGAATGACCCATGTACCAAACACATTTTTCACAATGTGTTTTTCAGATTCATGTCAAGACCCCACGGTGAGCTTATCAATGATAAGTTCACAGAGGATATTGCTGTTATCAAGGTAAGTGATGATGTGGGCCTAAATCACAGCATAGATCATCTCATCTTCATATATAAAGGTAAGAAGTGATGGGTATCTCTAACACTGCTTGTTAATATAATTCTTACAAGTATTCAGTTAATAAAGGATATGTTCCAAACCAATTCTTGTAACCATTGTTTTTCACATTTTATATTTAAGAGAAAAATTATATTTAACTCTGTGAGCATTGAGGGACTGTGTGTATCCAGGTAAATGTCATGGTGTCCTGCCCCCAATTAGTAATCGTGGGATTTTTACAGTTTTTATGGTATGAAATGATGTTGTTATCTGACAGTGGTGTTGACCTTGAATTAATCCAAGTATCCAGGTAGACTTGATGTGCTCTGTACAGTGTCCATGGTTATTTTCAGATGTTCTGGTTAAAAAAAAGTTGTATCCCTTAATATATACTTCACAAAGTGTTTTTCAGGTTCTTATCAAGATACCATGATGAATCATAAGTCACTAACAGGGGGACATCTCTGGTATGCAGGTAAGTGATGATATACACATCACAGACCATCTGATCTTTATATATCTGGCTGAATTATGTTGGATTGCCCAGACCTGTTTTATCATGTGAGTTCTTAGCAGGTATTCAGGTAGGCAAGCAATGATAATGTTTTGCCAATGCTAACAACCATGTTATCCTGCTGTCATATTGTACAGAAAATGTATGTGTAATCATGTGAGTATTGAGTAATTTGCGTTTATCCAGGTAATTACCCTGAAATTCTGCCTCACAATTGTAACCATGGTATTTTATAGATACGTAGTCAGGAGATGATGGTGTCTCTCAATATAGCTAGACCTTGAATATTGCAAAAATCTAGTTAGGTTGATGGATCCTGCCATGATGGAAGTGAATGAAGGTGGTTATTTGCAGGTATCCATATGGAAGATGTGTGTCCTTAGATAAACATTTGTCACAATGTGTTTTTCAGGTTCCAGTCAAGAGATCATAATGAACCTGATCATCATCATTAACAGAGACTTTGCATGTATCTCAGTAAGTACTGATATGTGCCTTAAGCCCCATTAAAAATCAGGTGATCTTCAGTTATTGAGGTCAATGAGGATGATGTCCCTAACATCTGTGTTACCTTTTTTTTTGGTGGGCATTCAGGTAAGAAATGATATTGTCCCAACTGATGCTATAAGCATTAGCCTCTAGTATTTTAAAGTTTAGATATACTGTATGTTTATATATAGAAGGGACTGAGGGATAAACAGTTGTTCAGGTTATTCTACTATCAATACCAAACACTACTGACCAGGAGATTTCCACAGGTACTTGGTAAAGAAATGATGGCATCTCTAACAGTGTCAACTTTGAAGTTCTGCCAAGATCAAGGTAGTGTTGAAACTTCCCCGATAATGAAGGTGACCAAGATTATTTGTAGGAGTCATGGTAGAACAAGTTGTGTTCTTTTTTGGGGGAAAGGGGGCAGCGTGGAGCCCAACATGGGGCTTGAACTCAAGACCCTGAGAACAAGTCCTGAGCTGAGATCAAGAGTTGGATGCTTAACTGGCTGAGCCACCCAGGCGCCCTGAACAAGTTGTGTGGTTTTTTTTTTCTCTTTCTTTAAAGATTTATTTATTTTGAGAGAGAGAGAAGGGGTGGAGGGGCACAGGGAAAGAGAGAATCTCAAGCAGTCTCCACACTCATCGTAGAGCCTGATGCGGGGCCCGATCCCATGATGCTGAGATCATGACCTGAGTGAAATGAAGAGTCAGATGCCCAATCGACTGAGCCACCCAGACGCCCCAGAAGTTGTGTTCTTAAACATAATCATTACACATGTTTTTCAGGTTCCAGTCAAGAAATCACAGTGAATCTAGCAATGGTCATTATTTGAGATTGCTAGTAACCAGGTAAGTGACAAAGTGGGTCTTACTACAATGCACACTGTCTGATCTTCAGTATCTAGATAAGGATGGTGTCCCCAAAACATGTGTTATGTTTTTGCAGGTATCCTATTAAGGTCTTTGCTAATAGAGGTATGATGTGATAGGACATACACTCTTTAGAGGCTTTTTGTTATTTTCAGACATCTAGGTAATTAATAATGATCCCAAGACTCTTCTAATAACCTTGTTTTGGGGCATGTTTATAGTTAAGAACTTGGTTTGTCCTGAGCAATACTAGTAAGCACGACTATTAACTAGCTTCTTGTTTAGAGATAATGTGTTTTTTTATACTCCTAATGGTGACAGAGGGGCAAGCAACCATAAAATTTTTCTGGATACCTCTTCAAGAAAGGAAGGTATTTCAGGTGAGGGTTTAACCTCAGAGTTCTACAGTTATTCAGGTGACCTTGATGAGTTACAAAATGATAGAGCTGACCAAAGGAATTCTGTGGGTGTCCAGGTAGAACAGGATGTGTACTGAACACTTTCCACAGCATGTTTTTCACGTTCCTGTTAACACCGTGTCTGTGAGCCAGTCTGTGGTAGTGAAGGAGACACATAGCAGGAAAGGAGGTAAGTGAGATGGGACTAACCCACAAACAAAGACCATTTGAACTTCACACGCTTAGGTAAGTGATGATGGTGTCTTAACACTTCTTGTTAACATTATTTTGTTCCAGATATTCAGGTAAAAAATGATAGAGTCCTTTCCAATTCTAATGAGAATGAGTTTATGCTTTCCATATTTTAGAGAGAAATCTATGTTTAATCCTGTAAGTATTGAAGAGTTGATCCTATCTAGGCAATTGTGGTGAAGTGCCACCACACCGGTAACCATAGGGTTCCTCCAGGTATCCAGTCAAGTAGTGTTGGTCTCTGCTGACAACACTGTTGACCTCGAGTAGGTGCGAGGATACGGGTGGATTGATGTGTTCCATAATAATGGAAGTGAACAAAGATAGGTGCAGGTGTCTTAGAACAAATTGGATCTTAAACTCATCTGTATGTGTTTCTTCAGGTTCCTGTGAAGAAAACAGGGTGAACTGAAAATGGTTTTTAACACAACCTTGCTAGGAACCAGGTGAGCGTTAATGGTGAATCCTACTACAATAAAGACCATCTGAACTTGAGTATGTAGGTAAGTGAGGATGATGTCCTTAACATCCGTGTTAATGTGTATTTTTTTTAAATTTTTGTAGGTATCAGGTGAAGATCTTCACTAGTATGCAGGTATGAGATGTGATATTAACTGATTAAAGACCGCTTATTGTTTTAGGTTTATTTGTTTATTTGAGACAGAGAGAGACTGTGTGTGAGTGGGGAGGGGTGCAGAAGGAGAGGGAGAATCTCAAGCACAGGGTCCGCTGGGTAAGGAGCCCAACGTGGGGCTCATTCCCACGACCCCAAGATCATGACCTGAGCTGAAATCAAGAGTCAGACGCTTAACCGACTGAGCCACCCAGGTGCCCTGGACATTTATTTATTTATTATTTTAAGATTTTATTTTTAAGTAATCTCTGCACCCAACATGGGGCTTGAACTGACAACTGCGAGATCAAGAATCACATGCTCCACCGACTGAGCCAGCTAGGTGCCCCTAAAGACCTTTCTATATTCAGATATCTACAAATGTATGATTTCAGGTCTCTTAAGTTTACTTTGTTTTTGGCATGTACTTAGTTAGGAGCTTAATTTGTCCCTTATAATACTGATAGGAATAAGACTTGTTTTGTATTCTTGTGTGAAGATAATGTGTACTTGACATAGTAGTGCTAGATGGATTAGCAGATATCCAGGTAATTTATCATAGTGTCCTTCACTATTTCATTGACTATGGGATTCCTGCAGGTGTACCTTGAAGAGAGGAAGGCGTCTCTTCAAGGATTGACCTTGGAGTTCTGTAAGTATCTAGGTAGTGCTGATGGTTCCTTCAATGATACAGTGACGAGGGGAATTTGCAGGTATAGAGGTAGAATAAGATATGCCCCCCAAATATTTTCTCCAGTGATTTTTTTCCCATGCTCCTATCAGTACATCACAGTGAGCCTATCAATGGCAGCTCCCATGGGACGTTGTTGAAGTCACAGTAGGCGATGATGTGGGCCTAAGTCACAGCACAGACGCTCTGATCCTCAGATACCTAGGTAAGTGATGATGGGGTCTCTAACACTTGCTATTACCATGATTTCTTTGCAAGTATTCAGATGAGAAATGATAGATTGCTAACTAACTCTAGAAACCGTGAGTTTTCAGTGTTTAGAGAAAACTCTTGTTTAACTCTGAGTGATGAGGGATTACGCTTATCAGGGATTGGTCAACGTATCGCAACCACAGTAGTGATCATGACAGGTTTGTAGGTGTCCTGTAAAAGTTGTATTACCTGACAGTGGTCTTGACCTTGGAGTACTAGAGATATTCAGGCAGAGTTAATGCTTTTACAATGATGGAAATGACCAAGCTTATTGATAGGTGCCCCTTTAGAATAAGCCATGTCCTTTTACACATATATCATCATGTGTTTTTTAGGTTCCTGTGAAGAGATGATGATGAACCTAACACTAGTCATTGTCTGCGGACATTTCTGTTACCCAGGAAGGTGATGAGGTTCACCTTCACCATTTCAAATCATCGGATTTTCACATACCAGGTAAGTGTGAATGATGGACTAAACTTGCTTGCCATGTGTTTGTTTGTTTGTTTGTTTGTTTTTTCAGATAATCAGGTAAGAAATGATAGAGTCCTTACCAATTCGAATAAGCATGAGTTTATACTTTCCACATGTTAGAGAAAAATGTATGTTTAATCTTGTAAGTATTGAGGAGTCGATCCTGTCTAGGCAGTTGTGGTGGAGTGTCACCACAGTGGTAACCATAGGGTTTTGCCAGGTATCCAGTCAAGTAGTGTTCGTCTCTGCTGACAACACTGTTGACCTCGAGTAGGTGCGAGGATGCGGGTGGAGTTGATGTGATCCATAATAATGGAAGTGAACAAGGATAAGTGCAGGTGTCTTAGAACAAATTGGATCTTAAACTCATCTGTATGTGTTTCTTCAGGTTCCTGTGAAGAAAACAGGGTGAACTGAAAATGGTTTTTAACACAACCTTGCTAGGAACCAGGTGAGCGTTAATGGTGAATCCTACTACAATAAAGACCATCTGAACTTGAGTATGTAGGTAAGTGAGGATGATGTCCTTAACATCCGTGTAAATGGGTATTTTTTAAAAATTTTTGTAGGTATCAGGTGAAGATCTTCACTACTATGCAGGTATGAGATGTGATATTAACTGAATAAAGACCTCTTATTATTTTAGGTTTATCTGTATACTTGAGACAGAGAGAGAGTGTGTGTGAGTGGGGAGGGGTGCAGAGGGAGAGGGAGAATCTCAAGCACAGGGCCCGCTGGGTAAGGAGCCCAACTTGGGGCTCATTCCCACGACACCTAGATCATGACCTGAGCTGAAATCAGGAGTCAGACGCTTAAACGACTGAGCCACCCAGGTGCCCTAGACATACATACATACATTTATTTATTTATTTGTTTGTTTGTTTCTTTGTTTCTTTGTTAGTTAGTTATTTTTAAGTACTCTCTGCACCCAACATGGGGCTTGAACTTACAACTGCGAGATCAAGAATCACATGCTCCACCGACTTAGCCAGTTAGGTGCCCCTAAAGACCTTTCTATATTCAGATATCTACAAATGTATGATTTCAGGTCTCTTAAGTTTACTTTGTTTTTGGCATGTACTTACTTAGGAGCTTAATTTGTCCCTTATAATACTGATAGGAATAAGGCTTGTTTTGTATTCTTGTTTGAAGATAATGTGTACTTGACATAGTAGTGCTAGATGGATTAGCAGATATCCAGGTAATTTATCATAGTGTCTTTCACTATTTCATTGACTATGGGATTACTGCAGGTATACCTTGAAGAGAGGAAGGCGTCTCTTCAAGGATTGACCTTGGAGTTCTGTAAGTATCTAGGTAGTGCTCATGGTTCCTTCAGTGATAAAGTGACGAGGGGAATTTGCAGGTATAGAGGTAGAATAAGATATGCCCCGCAAATATTATATCCAGTGATTTTTTCCCCATACTCCTATCAGTACATCACAGTGAGCCTATCACGGGCAGCTCCCATGGGACATTGTTGAAGTCACAGTAGGTGATGATGTGGGCTTAAGTCACAGGACAGACCCTCCGATCCTCAGATACTTAGGTAAGTGATGACGGGGTCCCTAACACTTGCTATTACCATGATTTCTTTGCAAGTATTCAGATGAGAAATGATAGATTGCTAACTAACTCTTGAAACCGTGAGTTTTCAGTGTTTAGAGAAAACTCTTGTTTAACTCTGAGTGATGAGGGATTACACTTATCAGGTATTGGTCAACGTATCGCAACCACAGTAGTTTTCATGACAGGTTTGTAGGTGTCCTGTAAAAGTTGTATTACCTGATAGTGGTCTTGACCTTGGAGTACTAGAGATATTCAGGCAGAGTTAATGCTTTTATAATGATGGAAATGACCAAGCTTATTGATAGGTGTCCTGTTAGAATAAGCCATGTCCTTTTACACATATATCATCATGTGTTTTTTAGGTTCCTGTAAAGAGATGATGATGAACCTAACACTAGTCATTGTCTCCGGACATTTCTGTTACCCAGGTAGGTGATGATGTTCACCTTCACCATTTCAAATCATCTGATTTTCACATACCAGGTAAGTGTGAATGATGGACTAAACTTGCTTGCCATGTGTTTGTTTGTTTGTTTGTTTTTTCAGATAATCAGGTAAGAAATGATAGAGTCCTTAATAATTGTAATAAGCATGAGTTTATACTTTCCACATGTTAGAGAAAAATGTATGTTTAATCTTGTAAGTATTGAGGAGTCGATCCTGTCTAGGCAATTGTGGTGGAGTGTCACCACAGTGGTAACCATAGGGTTTTGCCAGGTATCCAGTCAAGTAGTGTTCGTCTCTTCTGACAACACTGTTGACCTCGAGTAGGTGCGAGGATGCGGGTGGAGTTGATGTGTTCCATAATAACGGAAGTGAACAAGGATAGGTACAGGTGTCTTAGAACAAATTGGATCTTAAACTCATCTGTATGTGTTTCTTCAGGTCCCTGTGAAGAAAACAGAGTGAACTGAAAATGGTTTTTAACACAACCTAGCTAGGAACCAGGTGAGCGTTAATGGTGAATTCTACTCCAATAAAGACCATCTGAACTTGAGTATCTAGGTAAGTGAGGATGATGTCCTTCACATCCGTGTTAATGGGTATTTTTTTTAAATTTTTGTAGGTATCAGGTGAAGATCTTCACTAGTATGCAGGTATGAGATGTGATATTAACTGATTAAAGACCTCTTATTGTTTTAGGTTTATTTGTTTATTTGAGACAGAGAGAGAGTGTGTGTGAGTGGGGAGGGGTGCAGAGGGAGAGGGAGAATCTCAAGCACAGGGCCCGCTGGGTAAGGAGCCCAACTTGGGGCTCATTCCCACGACCCCAAGACCATGACCTGAGCTGAAATCAAGAGTCAGATGCTTAAGCGACTGAGCCACCCAGGTGCCATGGATATTTATTTATTTATTTATTTATTTATTTATTTAAGATTTTATTTTTAAGTAATCTCTGCACCCACCATGGGGCTTGAACTTACAAAAGCGAGATCAAGAATCACATGCTCCATCGACTGAGCCAGCTAGGTGCCCCTAAAGACCTTTCTATATTCAGATATCTACAAATGTATGATTTCAGGTCTCTTAAGTTTACTTTGTTTTTGGCATGTACTTAGTTAGGAGCTTAATTTGTCCCTTATAATACTGATAGGAATAAGACTTGTTTTGTATTCTTGTGTGAAGATAATGTGTACTTGACATAGTAGTGCTAGATGGATTAGCAGATATCCAGGTAATTTATCATAGTGTCCTTCACTATTTCATTGACTATGGGATTCCTGCAGGTATACCTTGAAGAGAGGAAGGCGTCTCTTCAAGGATTGACCTTCGAGTTCTGTAAGTATCTAGGTAGTGCTGATGGTTCCTTCCATGATACAGTGACGAGGGGAATTTGCAGGTATAGAGGTAGAATAAGATATGCCCCCCAAATATTTTCTCCAGTGATTTTTTCCCCATACTCCTCAGTACATCACAGTGAGCCTATCAATGGCAGCTCCCATGGTCGTTGTTGAAGTCACAGTAGGTGATGATGTGGGCCTAAGTCACAGCACAGACTCTCTGATCCTCAGATACCTAGGTAAGTGATGATGGGGTCCCTAACACTTGCTATTACCATGATTTCTTTGCAAGTATTCAGATGAGAAATGATAGATTGCTAACTAACTCTTGAAACCGTGAGTTTTCAGTGTTTAGAGAAAACTCTTGTTTAACTCTGAGTGATGAGGGATTACACTTATCAGGGATTGGTCAACGTATCGCAACCACAGTAGTGATCATGACAGGTTTGTAGGTGTCCTGTAAAAGTTGTATTACCTGACAGTGGTCTTGCCCTTGGAGTACTAGAGATATTGAGGCAGAGTTCATGCTTTCATAATGATGGAAATGAGCAAGTTTATTGATAGGTGCCCCGTTAGAATAAGCCATGTCCTTTTACACGTATATCATCATGTGTTTTTTAGGTCCCTGTGAAGAGATGATGATGAACCTAACACTAGTCATTGTCTGCGGACATTTCTGTTACCCAGGTAGGTGATGATGTTCACCTTCACCATTTCAAATCATCGGATTTTCACATACCAGGTAAGTGTGAATGATGGACTAAACTTGCTTGCCATGTGTTTGTTTGTTTGTTTGTTTTTTCAGATAATCAGGTAAGAAATGATAGAGTCCTTAACAATTGTAATAAGCATGAGTTTATACTTTCCACATGTTAGAGAAAAATGTATGTTTAATCTTGTAAGTATTGAGGAGTCGATCCTGTCTAGGCAATTGTGGTGGAGTGTCACCACAGTGGTAACCATAGGGTTTTGCCAGGTATCCAGTCAAGTAGTGTTCGTCTCTTCTGACAACACTGTTGACCTCGAGTAGGTGCGAGGATGCGGGTGGAGTTGATGTGTTCCATAATAACGGAAGTGAACAAGGATAGGTGCAGGTGTCTTAGAACAAATTGGATCTTAAACTCATCTGTATGTGTTTCTTCAGGTCCCTGTGAAGAAAACAGAGTGAACTGAAAATGGTTTTTAACACAACCTAGCTAGGAACCAGGTGAGCGTTAATGGTGAATTCTACTCCAATAAAGACCATCTGAACTTGAGTATCTAGGTAAGTGAAGATGATGTCCTTCACATCCGTGTTAATGGGTATTTTTTTTTAATTTTTGTAGGTATCAGGTGAAGATCTTCACTAGTATGCAGGTATGAGATGTGATATTAACTGATTAAAGACCTCTTATTGTTTTAGGTTTATTTGTTTATTTGAGACAGAGAGAGAGTGTGTGTGAGTGGGGAGGGGTGCAGAGGGAGAGGGAGAATCTCAAGCACAGGGCCCGCTGGGTAAGGAGGCCAACTTGGGGCTCATTCCCACGACCCCAAGACCATGACCTGAGCTGAAATCAAGAGTCAGATGCTTAAGCGACTGAGCCACCCAGGTGCCCTGGATATTTATTTATTTATTTATTTATTTATTTATTTATTTATTTATTTATTTATTTATTTATTTAAGATTTTATTTTTAAGTAATCTCTGCACCCAACATGGGGCTTGAACTTACAAAAGCGAGATCAAGAATCACATGCTCCATCGACTGAGCCAGCTAGGTGCCCCTAAAGACCTTTCTATATTCAGATATCTACAAATGTATGATTTCAGGTCTCTTAAGTTTACTTTGTTTTTGGCATGTACTTAGTTAGGAGCTTAATTTGTCCCTTATAATACTGATAGGAATAAGACTTGTTTTGTATTCTTGTGTGAAGATAATGTGTACTTGACATAGTAGTGCTAGATGGATTAGCAGATATCCAGGTAATTTATCATAGTGTCCTTCACTATTTCATTGACTATGGGATTCCTGCAGGTATACCTTGAAGAGAGGAAGGCGTCTCTTCAAGGATTGACCTTGGAGTTCTGTAAGTATCTAGGTAGTGCTGATGGTTCCTTCCATGATACAGTGACGAGGGGAATTTGCAGGTATAGAGGTAGAATAAGATATGCCCCCAAAATATTTTCTCCAGTGATTTTTTCCCCATACTCCTCAGTACATCACAGTGAGCCTATCAATGGCAGCTCCCATGGTCGTTGTTGAAGTCACAGTAGGTGATGATGTGGGCCTAAGTCACAGCACAGACCCTCTGATCCTCAGATACCTAGGTAAGTGATGATGGGGTCCCTAACACTTGCTATTACCATGATTTCTTTGCAAGTATTCAGATGAGAAATGATAGATTGCTAACTAACTCTTGAAACCGTGAGTTTTCAGTGTTTAGAGAAAACTCTTGTTTAACTCTGAGTGATGAGGGATTACACTTATCAGGGATTGGTCAACGTATCGCAACCACAGTAGTGATCATGACAGGTTTGTAGGTATCCTGTAAAAGTTGTATTACCTGACAGTGGTCTTGCCCTTGGAGTACTAGAGATATTGAGGCAGAGTTCATGCTTTCATAATGATGGAAATGAGCAAGTTTATTGATAGGTGCCCCGTTAGAATAAGCCATGTCCTTTTACACGTATATCATCATGTGTTTTTTAGGTTCCTGTAAAGAGATGATGATGAACCTAACACTAGTCATTGTCTGCGGATATTTCTGTTACCCAGGTAGGTGATGATATTCACCTTCACCATTTCAAATCATCGGATTTTCACATACCAGGTAAGTGTGAATGATGGACTAAACTTGCTTGCCATGTGTTTGTTTGTTTGTTTGTTTTTTCAGATAATCAGGTAAGAAATGATAGAGTCCTTACCAATTCTAATAAGCATGAGTTTATAGTTTCCACATGTTAGAGAAAAATGTATGTTTAATCTTGTAAGTATTGAGGAGTCGATCCTGTCTAGGCAATTGTGGTGGAGTGTCACCACAGTGGTAACCATAGGGTTTTGCCAGGTATCCAGTCAAGTAGTGTTCGTCTCTTCTGACAACACTGTTGACCTCGAGTAGGTGCGAGGATGAGGGTGGAGTTGATGTGTTCCATAATAACGGAAGTGAACAAGGATAGGTGCAGGTGTCTTAGAACAAATTGGATCTTAAACTCATCTGTATGTGTTTCTTCAGGTCCCTGTGAAGAAAACAGGGTGAACTGAAAATGGTTTTTAACACAACCTAGCTAGGAACCAGGTGAGCGTTAATGGTGAATTCTACTCCAATAAAGACCATCTGAACTTGGGTATCTAGGTAAGTGAGGATGATGTCCTTCACATCCGTGTTAATGGGTATTTTTTTTAATTTTTGTAGGTATCAGGTGAAGATCTTCACTAGAATGCAGGTATGAGATGTGATATTAACTGATTAAAGACCTCTTATTGTTTTAGGTTTATTTGTTTATTTGAGACAGAGAGAGAGTGTGTGTGAGTGGGGAGGGGTGCAGAGGGAGAGGGAGAATCTCAAGCACAGGGCCCGCTGGGTAAGGAGCCCAACTTGGGGCTCATTCCCACGACCCCAAGACCATGACCTGAGCTGAAATCAAGAGTCAGATGCTTAAGCGACTGAGCCACCCAGGTGCCCTGGATATTTATTTATTTATTTATTTATTTATTTATTTATTTATTTATTCATTTATTTATGATTTTATTTTTAAGTAATCTCTGCACCCAACATGGGGCTTGAACGTACAACCGCGAGATCAAGAATCACATGCTCCACCGACTGAGCCAGCTAGGTGCCCCTAAAAACCTTTCTATATTCAGATATCTACAAATGTATGATTTCAGGTCTCTTCAGTTTCCTTTGTTTTGGCATGTACTTAGTTAGGAGCTTCATTTGTCCCTTATAATACTGATAGGAATAAGACTTGTTTTGTATTCTTGTTTGAAGATAATGTGTACTTGACATACTAGTGCTAGATGGATTAGCAGATATCCAGGTAATTTATCATAGTGTCCTTCACTATTTCATTGACTATAGGAATACTGCAGGTATACCTTGAAGAGAGGAAGGCGTCTCTTCAAGGATTGACCTTGGAGTTCTGTAAGTATCTAGGTAGTGCTGATGGTTCCTTCCATGATACAGTGACGAGGGGAATTTGCAGGTATAGAGGTAGAATAAGATATGCCCCCAAAATATTTTCTCCAGTGATTTTTTCCCCATACTCCTCAGTACATCACAGTGAGCCTATCAATGGCAGCTCCCATGGTCGTTGTTGAAGTCACAGTAGGTGATGATGTGGGCCTAAGTCACAGCACAGACTCTCTGATCCTCAGATACCTAGGTAAGTGATGATGGGGTCCCTAACACTTGCTATTACCATGATTTCTTTGCAAGTATTCAGATGAGAAATGATAGATTGCTAACTAACTCTTGAAACCGTGAGTTTTCAGTGTTTAGAGAAAACTCTTGTTTAACTCTGAGTGATGAGGGATTACACTTATCAGGGATTGGTCAACGTATCGCAACCACAGTAGTGATCATGAGAGGTTTGTAGGTGTCCTGTAAAAGTTGTATTACCTGACAGTGGTCTTGCCCTTGGAGTACTAGAGATATTGAGGCAGAGTTCATGCTTTCATAATGATGGAAATGAGCAAGTTTATTGATAGGTGCCCCGTTAGAATAAGCCATGTCCTTTTACACGTATATCATCATGTGTTTTTTAGGTCCCTGTGAAGAGATGATGATGAACCTAACACTAGTCATTGTCTGCGGACATTTCTGTTACCCAGGTAGGTGATGATGTTCACCTTCACCATTTCAAATCATCGGATTTTCACATACCAGGTAAGTGTGAATGATGGACTAAACTTTCTTGCCATGTGTTTGTTTGTTTGTTTGTTTTTTCAGATAATCAGGTAAGAAATGATAGAGTCCTTAACAATTCTAATAAGCATGAGTTTATACTTTCCACATGTTAGAGAAAAATGTATGTTTAATCTTGTAAGTATTGAGGAGTCGATCCTGTCTAGGCAATTGTGGTGGAGTGTCACCACAGTGGTAACCATAGGGTTTTGCCAGGTATCCAGTCAAGTAGTGTTCGTCTCTTCTGACAACACTGTTGACCTCGAGTAGGTGCGAGGATGCGGGTGGAGTTGATGTGTTCCATAATAACGGAAGTGAACAAGGATAGGTGCAGGTGTCTTAGAACAAATTGGATCTTAAACTCATCTGTATGTGTTTCTTCAGGTCCCTGTGAAGAAAACAGAGTGAACTGAAAATGGTTTTTAACACAACCTAGCTAGGAACCAGGTGAGCGTTAATGGTGAATTCTACTCCAATAAAGACCATCTGAACTTGAGTATCTAGGTAAGTGAAGATGATGTCCTTCACATCCGTGTTAATGGGTATTTTTTTTTAATTTTTGTAGGTATCAGGTGAAGATCTTCACTAGTATGCAGGTATGAGATGTGATATTAACTGATTAAAGACCTCTTATTGTTTTAGGTTTATTTGTTTATTTGAGACAGAGAGAGAGTGTGTGTGAGTGGGGAGGGGTGCAGAGGGAGAGGGAGAATCTCAAGCACAGGGCCCGCTGGGTAAGGAGCCCAACTTGGGGCTCATTCCCACGACCCCAAGACCATGACCTGAGCTGAAATCAAGAGTCAGATGCTTAAGCGACTGAGCCACCCAGGTGCCATGGATATTTATTTATTTATTTATTTATTTATTTATTTATTTATTTATTTAAGATTTTATTTTTAAGTAATCTCTGCACCCAACATGGGGCTTGAACTTACAAAAGCGAGATCAAGAATCACATGCTCCATCGACTGAGCCAGCTAGGTGCCCCTAAAGACCTTTCTATATTCAGATATCTACAAATGTATGATTTCAGGTCTCTTAAGTTTACTTTGTTTTTGGCATGTACTTAGTTAGGAGCTTAATTTGTCCCTTATAATACTGATAGGAATAAGACTTGTTTTGTATTCTTGTGTGAAGATAATGTGTACTTGACATAGTAGTGCTAGATGGATTAGCAGATATCCAGGTAATTTATCATAGTGTCCTTCACTATTTCATTGACTATGGGATTCCTGCAGGTATACCTTGAAGAGAGGAAGGCGTCTTTTCAAGGATTGACCTTGGAGTTCTGTAAGTATCTAGGTAGTGCTGATGGTTCCTTCCATGATACAGTGACGAGGGGAATTTGCAGGTATAGAGGTAGAATAAGATATGCCCCCAAAATATTTTCTCCAGTGATTTTTTCCCCATACTCCTCAGTACATCACAGTGAGCCTATCAATGGCAGCTCCCATGGTCGTTGTTGAAGTCACAGTAGGTGATGATGTGGGCCTAAGTCACAGCACAGACCCTCTGATCCTCAGATACCTAGGTAAGTGATGATGGGGTCCCTAACACTTGCTATTACCATGATTTCTTTGCAAGTATTCAGATGAGAAATGATAGATTGCTAACTAACTCTTGAAACCGTGAGTTTTCAGTGTTTAGAGAAAACTCTTGTTTAACTCTGAGTGATGAGGGATTACACTTATCAGGGATTGGTCAACGTATCGCAACCACAGTAGTGATCATGACAGGTTTGTAGGTGTCCTGTAAAAGTTGTATTACCTGACAGTGGTCTTGCCCTTGGAGTACTAGAGATATTGAGGCAGAGTTCATGCTTTCATAATGATGGAAATGAGCAAGTTTATTGATAGGTGCCCCGTTAGAATAAGCCATGTCCTTTTACACGTATATCATCATGTGTTTTTTAGGTCCCTGTGAAGAGATGATGATGAACCTAACACTAGTCATTGTCTGCGGACATTTCTGTTACCCAGGTAGGTGATGATGTTCACCTTCACCATTTCAAATCATCGGATTTTCACATACCAGGTAAGTGTGAATGATGGACTAAACTTGCTTGCCATGTGTTTGTTTGTTTGTTTGTTTTTTCAGATAATCAGGTAAGAAATGATAGAGTCCTTAACAATTGTAATAAGCATGAGTTTATACTTTCCACATGTTAGAGAAAAATGTATGTTTAATCTTGTAAGTATTGAGGAGTCGATCCTGTCTAGGCAATTGTGGTGGAGTGTCACCACAGTGGTAACCATAGGGTTTTGCCAGGTATCCAGTCAAGTAGTGTTCGTCTCTTCTGACAACACTGTTGACCTCGAGTAGGTGCGAGGATGCGGGTGGAGTTGATGTGTTCCATAATAACGGAAGTGAACAAGGATAGGTGCAGGTGTCTTAGAACAAATTGGATCTTAAACTCATCTGTATGTGTTTCTTCAGGTCCCTGTGAAGAAAACAGAGTGAACTGAAAATGGTTTTTAACACAACCTAGCTAGGAACCAGGTGAGCGTTAATGGTGAATTCTACTCCAATAAAGACCATCTGAACTTGAGTATCTAGGTAAGTGAAGATGATGTCCTTCACATCCGTGTTAATGGGTATTTTTTTTTAATTTTTGTAGGTATCAGGTGAAGATCTTCACTAGTATGCAGGTATGAGATGTGATATTAACTGATTAAAGACCTCTTATTGTTTTAGGTTTATTTGTTTATTTGAGACAGAGAGAAAGTGTGTGTGAGTGGGGAGGGGTGCAGAGGGAGAGGGAGAATCTCAAGCACAGGGCCCGCTGGGTAAGGAGGCCAACTTGGGGCTCATTCCCACGACCCCAAGACCATGACCTGAGCTGAAATCAAGAGTCAGATGCTTAAGCGACTGAGCCACCCAGGTGCCCTGGATATTTATTTATTTATTTATTTATTTATTTATTTATTTATTTATTTATTTAAGATTTTATTTTTAAGTAATCTCTGCACCCAACATGGGGCTTGAACTTACAAAAGCGAGATTAAGAATCACATGCTCCATCGACTGAGCCAGCTAGGTGCCCCTAAAGACCTTTCTATATTCAGATATCTACAAATGTATGATTTCAGGTCTCTTAAGTTTACTTTGTTTTTGGCATGTACTTAGTTAGGAGCTTCATTTGTCCCTTATAATACTGATAGGAATAAGACTTGTTTTGTATTCTTGTGTGAAGATAATGTGTACTTGACATAGTAGTGCTAGATGGATTAGCAGATATCCAGGTAATTTATCATAGTGTCCTTCACAATTTCATTGACTATGGGATTCCTCCAGGTATACCTTGAAGAAAGGAAGGCGTCTCTTCAAGGATTGACCTTGGAGTTCTGTAAGTATCTAGGTAGTGCTGATGGTTCCTTCCATGATACAGTGACGACGGGAATTTGCAGGTATAGAGGTAGAATAAGATATGCCCCCAAAATATTTTCTCCAGTGATTTTTTCCCCATACTCCTCAGTACATCACAGTGAGCCTATCAATGGCAGCTCCCATGGTCGTTGTTGAAGTCACAGTAGGTGATGATGTGGGCCTAAGTCACAGCACAGACCCTCTGATCCTCAGATACCTAGGTAAGTGATGATGGGGTCCCTAACACTTGCTATTACCATGATTTCTTTGCAAGTATTCAGATGAGAAATGATAGATTGCTAACTAACTCTTGAAACCGTGAGTTTTCAGTGTTTAGAGAAAACTCTTGTTTAACTCTGAGTGATGAGGGATTACACTTATCAGGGATTGGTCAACGTATCGCAACCACAGTAGTGATCATGACAGGTTTGTAGGTGTCCTGTAAAAGTTGTATTACCTGACAGTGGTCTTGCCCTTGGAGTACTAGAGATATTGAGGCAGAGTTCATGCTTTCATAATGATGGAAATGAGCAAGTTTATTGATAGGTGCCCCGTTAGAATAAGCCATGTCCTTTTACACGTATATCATCATGTGTTTTTTAGGTTCCTGTAAAGAGATGATGATGAACCTAACACTAGTCATTGTCTGCGGATATTTCTGTTACCCAGGTAGGTGATGATATTCACCTTCACCATTTCAAATCATCGGATTTTCACATACCAGGTAAGTGTGAATGATGGACTAAACTTGCTTGCCATGTGTTTGTTTGTTTGTTTGTTTTTTCAGATAATCAGGTAAGAAATGATAGAGTCCTTACCAATTCTAATAAGCATGAGTTTATAGTTTCCACATGTTAGAGAAAAATGTATGTTTAATCTTGTAAGTATTGAGGAGTCGATCCTGTCTAGGCAATTGTGGTGGAGTGTCACCACAGTGGTAACCATAGGGTTTTGCCAGGTATCCAGTCAAGTAGTGTTCGTCTCTTCTGACAACACTGTTGACCTCGAGTAGGTGCGAGGATGAGGGTGGAGTTGATGTGTTCCATAATAACGGAAGTGAACAAGGATAGGTGCAGGTGTCTTAGAACAAATTGGATCTTAAACTCATCTGTTTGTGTTTCTTCAGGTCCCTGTGAAGAAAACAGGGTGAACTAAAAATGGTTTTTAACACAACCTAGCTAGGAACCAGGTGAGCGTTAATGGTGAATTCTACTCCAATAAAGACCATCTGAACTTGGGTATCTAGGTAAGTGAGGATGATGTCCTTCACATCCGTGTTAATGGGTATTTTTTTTAATTTTTGTAGGTACCAGGTGAAGATCTTCACTAGAATGCAGGTATGAGATGTGATATTAACTGATTAAAGACCTCTTATTGTTTTAGGTTTATTTGTTTATTTGAGACAGAGAGAGAGTGTGTGTGAGTGGGGAGGGGTACAGAGGGAGAGGGAGAATCTCAAGCACAGGGCCCGCTGGGTAAGGAGCCCAACTTGGGGCTCATTCCCACGACCCCAAGACCATGACCTGAGCTGAAATCAAGAGTCAGATGCTTAAGCGACTGAGCCACCCACGTGCCCTGGATATTTATTTATTTATTTATTTATTTATTTATTTATTTATTTATTTATTCATTTATTTAAGATTTTATTTTTAAGTAATCTCTGCACCCAACATGGGGCTTGAACTTACAACCGCGAGATCAAGAATCACATGCTCCACCGACTGAGCCAGCTAGGTGCCCCTAAAAACCTTTCTATATTCAGATATCTACAAATGTATGATTTCAGGTCTCTTAAGTTTCCTTTGTTTTGGCATGTACTTAGTTAGGAGCTTAATTTGTCCCTTATAATACTGATAGGAATAAGACTTGTTTTGTATTCTTGTTTGAAGATAATGTGTACTTGACATACTAGTGCTAGATGGATTAGCAGATATCCAGGTAATTTATCATAGTGTCCTTCACTATTTCATTGACTATGGGATTACTGCAGGTGTACCTTGAAGAGAGGAAGGCGTCTCTTCAAGGATTGACCTTGGATTTCTGTAAGTATCTAGGTAGTGCTGATGGTTCCTTCCATGATACAGTGACGAGGGGAATTTGCAGGTATAGAGGTAGAATAAGATATGCCCCCAAAATATTTTCTCCAGTGATTTTTTCCCCATACTCCTCAGTACATCACAGTGAGCTTATCAATGGCAGCTCCCATGGTCGTTGTTGAAGTCACAGTAGGTGATGATGTGGGCCTAAGTCACAGCACAGACTCTCTGATCCTCAGATACCTAGGTAAGTGATGATGGGGTCCCTAACACTTGCTATTACCATGATTTCTTTGCAAGTATTCAGATGAGAAATGATAGATTGCTAACTAACTCTTGAAACCGTGAGTTTTCAGTGTTTAGAGAAAACTCTTGTTTAACTCTGAGTGATGAGGGATTACACTTATCAGGGATTGGTCAACGTATCGCAACCACAGTAGTGATCATGAGAGGTTTGTAGGTGTCCTGTAAAAGTTGTATTACCTGACAGTGGTCTTGCCCTTGGAGTACTAGAGATATTGAGGCAGAGTTCATGCTTTCATAATGATGGAAATGAGCAAGTTTATTGATAGGTGCCCCGTTAGAGTAAGCCATGTCCTTTTACACGTGTATCATCATGTGTTTTTTAGGTCCCTGTGAAGAGATGATGATGAACCTAACACTAGTCATTGTCTGCGGACATTTCTGTTACCCAGGTAGGTGATGATGTTCACCTTCACCATTTCAAATCATCGGATTTTCACATACCAGGTAAGTGTGAATGATGGACTAAACTTGCTTGCCATGTGTTTGTTTCTTTGTTTGTTTTTTCAGATAATCAGGTAAGAAATGATAGAGTCCTTACCAATTCTAATGAGCATGAGTTTATTCTTTCCACATGTTAGAGAAAAATTTATGTTTAATCTTGTAAGTATTCAGGAGTCAATCCTGTCTAGGCAATTGTGGTCGAGTGTCACCACAGTGGTAACCATAGAGTTTTGCCAGGTATCCAGTCAAGAAGTGTTCGTCTCTGCTGACAACACTGTTGACCTCGAGTAGGTGCAAGGGATGCGGGTGGAGTTGATGTGTTCCATAATAATGGAAGTGAACAAGGATAGGTGCAGGTGTTTTAGAACAAATTGGATCTTAAACTCATCTGTATGTGTTTCTTTAGGTTCCTGTGAAGAAAACAGTGTGAACTGAAAATGGTTTTTAACACAACCTTGCTAGGAACCAGGTGAGCGTTAATGGTGAATCCTACTACAATAAAGACCATCTGAACTTGAGTATGTAGGTAAGTGAGGATGATGTCCTTCACATCCGTGTTAATGGGTATTTTGTTTAAATTTTTGTAGGTATCAGGTGAAGATCTTTACTATTCTGCAGGTATGAGAAGTGATATTAACTGATTAAAGACCTCTTATTATTTTAGGTTTATCTGTTTCCTTGAGACAGAGAGAGAGTGTGTGTGAGTGGCGAGGGGTGCAAGGGAGAGGGAGAATCTCAAGCACAGGGCCTGCTGGGTAAGGAGCCCAAATTGGGGCTCATTCCCACGATACCTAGATCATGACCTGAGATGAAATCAGGAGTCAGACACTTAATCGACTGAGCCACCCAGGTGCCCTGGACATACATACATAGATACATACATTTATTTATTTATTTATTTGTTTGTTTGTTTGTTTGTTTCTTTGTTAGTTAGTTAGTTATTTTTAAGTACTCTCTGCACCCAACATGGGGCTTGAACTTCGAACTGCGAGATCAAGAATCACATGCTCTACCGACTGAGCCAGCTAGGTGCCCCTAAAGACCTTTCTATATTCAGATATCTGCAAATGTATGATTTCAGGTCTCTTAAGTTTACTTTGTTTTTGGCATGTACTTACTTAGGAGCTTAATTTGTCCCTTATAATACTGATAGGAATAAGACTTGTTTTGTATTCTTGTTTGTAGATAATGTGTACTTGACATAGTAGTGCTAGATGGATTAGCAGATATCCAGGTAATTTATCATACTGTCCTTCACTATTTCATTGACTATGGGATTCCTGCAGGTATACCTTGAAGAGAGGAAGGCGTCTGTTCAGGGATTGACCTTGGAGTTCTGTAAGTATCTAGGTAGTGCTGATGGTTCCTTGAATGATACAGTGACGAGAGGAATTAGCAGGTATAGAGGTAGAATAAGATATGCCCCCCAAATATTTTCTCCAGTGATTTTTTCCCCATACTCCTCAGTACATCACAGTGAGCCTATCAATGGCAGCTCCCATGGAACGTTGTTGAAGTCACAGTAGGTGATGATGTTGGCCTAAGTCACAGCACAGACCCTCTGATCCTCACATACCTAGGGAAATGATGATGGGGTCCCTAACACTTGCTATTACCATGATTTCTTTGCAAGTATTCAGATGAGAAATGATAGATTGCTAACTAACTCTTGAAACCGTGAGTTTTCAGTGTTTAGAGAAAACTCTTGTTTAACTCTGAGTGATGAGGGATTACGCTTATCAGGTATTGTTCAACGTATCGCAACCACAGTAGTGATCATGACAGGTTTGTAGGTGTCCTGTAAAAGTTGTATTACCTGACAGTGGTCTTGACCTTGGAGTACTAGAGATATTCAGGCAGAGTTAATGCTTTTATAATGATGGAAATGACCAAGCTTATTGATAGGTGTCCCGTTAGAATAAGCCATGTCCTTTTACACATATATCATCATGTGTTTTTTAGGTTCCTGTGAAGAGATGATGATGAACCTAACACTAGTCATTGTCTGCGGACATTTCTGTTACCCAGGTAGGTGATGATGTTCACCTTCACCATTTCAAATCATCTGATTTTCACATACCATGTAAGTGTGAATGATGGACTAAACTTGCTTGCCATGTGTTTGTTTGTTTGTTTGTTTTTTCAGATAATCAGGTAAGAAATGATAGAGTCCTTACCAATTCTAATAAGCATGAGTTTATACTTTCCACATGTTAGAGAAAAATGTATGTTTAATCTTGTAAGTATTGAGGAGTCGATCCTGTCTAGGCAATTGTGGTCGAGTGTCACCACAGTGGTAACCATAGGGTTTTGCCAGGTATCCAGTCAAGTAGTGTTCGTCTCTGCTGTCAACACTGTTGACCTCGAGTAGGTGCGAGGATGCGGGTGGAGTTGATGTGTTCCATAATAATGGAAGTGAACAAGGATAGGTGCAGGTGTCTTAGAACAAATTGGATCTTAAACTCATCTGTATGTGTTTCTTCAGGTTCCTGTGAAGAAAGCAGGGTGAACTGAAAATGGTTTTTAACACAAATGTTAAACCAGGTGAGCGTTAATGGTGACTCCTACTACAATAAAGACCATGTGAACTTGAGTATCTATGTAAGTGAGGATGATGTCCTTAACATCTGATTTAATGGGTATTTTTTTTAAATTTTTGTAGGTATCAAGTGAAGATCTTCACTACTATGCAGGTATGAGATGTGATATTAACTGTAAAGACCTCTTATTGTTTTAGGTTTATTTGTTTATTTGAGACAGAGAGATAGTGTGTGTCAGTGGGGAGGGGTGCAGAGGAAGAGGGACAATCTCAAGCACAGGGCCGGCTGGGTAAGGAGCCCAATTTGGGCTCATTCCCACAACCCTAAGACCATGACCTGAGCTGAAATCAAGAGTTAGACGCTTAACTGATTGAGCCACCCAGGTGCCCTGGACATTTATTTATTTATTTATTTATTTATTTATTTAAGATTTTATTTTTAAGTAATCTCTGCACCCAACATGGGGCTTGAACTTACAACCGCGAGATCAAGAATCACATGCTCCACCGACTGAGCCAGCTAGGTGCCCCTAAAGACCTTTCTATATTCAGATATCTACAAATGTATGATTTCAGGTCTCTTAAGTTTACTTTGTTTTTGGCATGTACTTAGTTAGGAACTTTATTTGTCCCTTATATTACTGATAGGAATAAGACTTTTTTTGTATTCTTGTTTGAAGATAATGTGTACTTGACATGGTAGTGCTACATGGATTAGCAGATATCCAGGTAATTTATCATAGTGTCCTTCACTATTTCTTTGACTACAGGAGTACTGCAGGTATACCTTAAAGAGAGGAAGGCGTCTCTTCAAGGATTGACTTTGGAGTTCTGTAAGTATCTAGGTAGTGCTCATGGTTCCTTCAGTGATACAGTGACGAGGGGAATTTGCAGGTATAGAGGTAGAATAAGATATGCCCCGCAAACATTTTCTCCAGTGATTTTTTCCCCATACTCCTCAGTACATCACAGTGAGCCTATCAATGGCAGCTCCCATGGTCGTTGTTGAAGTCACAGTAGGTGGTGATGTGGGCCTAAGTCACAGCACAGACCCTCTGATCCTCAGATACCTAGGTAAGTGATGATTGGGTCCCTAATACTTGCTATTACCATGATTTCTTTGCAAGTATTCAGATGAGAAATGATAGATTGCTAACTAACTCTTGAAACCGTGAGTTTTCAGTGTTTAGAGAAAACTCTTGTTTAACTCTGAGTGAGGAGGGATTACACTTATCAGGGATTGGTCAACGTATCGCAACCACAGTAGTGATCATGACAGGTTTGTAGGTGTCCTGTAAAAGGTGTATTACCTGACAGTGGTCTTGACCTTGGAGTACTAGAGATATTCAGGCAGAAATAATGCTTTCATAATGATGGAAATGAGCAAGTTTATTGATAGGTGCCCCGTTAGAATAAGCCATGTCCTTTTACACGTATATCATCATGTGTTTTTTAGGTTCCTGTAAAGAGATGATGATGAACCTAACACTAGTCATTGTCTGTGGACATTTCTGTTACCCAGGTAGGTGATGATGTTCACCTTCACCATTTCAAATCATCGGATTTTCACATACCAGGTAAGTGTGAATGATGGACTAAACTTGCTTGCCATGTGTTTGTTTGTTTGTTTGTTTTTTCAGATATTCACGTAAGAAATGATAGAGTCCTTTCCAATTCTAATAAGCATGAGTTTATACTTTCCACATGTTAGAGAAAAATGTATGTTTAATCTTGTAAGTATTGAGGAGTCAATCCTCTCTAGGCAATTGTGGTGGAGTGTCACCACAGTGGTAACCATAGGGTTTTGCCAGGTATCCAGTCAAGTAGTGTTCGTCTCTGCTGTCAACACTGTTGACCTCGAGTACGTGCGAGGATGCGGGTCGAGTTGATGTGTTCCATAATAATGGAAGTGAACAAGGATACGTGCAGGTGTCTTAGAACAAATTGGATCTTAAACTCATCTGTATGTGTTTCTTCAGGTCCCTGTGAAGAAAACAGGGTGAACTGAAAATGGTTTTTAACAGAACCTTGCTAGGAACCAGGTGAGCGTTAATGGTGAATCCTACTACAATAAAGACCATCTGATCTTGAGTATCTATGTAAGTGAGGATGATGTCCTTCACATCCGTGTTAATGGGTATTTTTTTAAAATTTTTGTAGGTATCAGGTGAAGATCTTCACTAGTATGCAGTTATGAGATGTGATATTAACTGATTAAAGACCTCTTATTGTTTTAGGTTTATTTGTTTACTTGAGACAGAGAGAGTGTGTGTGTGAGTGGGGAGGGGTGCAGAGGGAGAGGGAGAATCTCAAGCACAGGGCCCGCTGGGTAAGGAGCCCAACTTGGGGCTCATTCTCACGACCCCAAGACCATGACCTGAGCTGAAATCAAGAGTCAGATGCTTAACCGACTGAGCCACCCAGGTGCCCTGGACTTTTATTTATTTATTTATTGATTCATTTATTTATTTATTTATTTATTTGTTAGTTAGTTAGTTATTTTTAAGTACTCTCTGCACCCAACATGGGGCTTGAACTTATAACCGCGAGATCAAGAATCACATGCTCCACCGACTGAGCCAGCTAGGTGCCCCTAAAGACCTTTCTATATTCAGATATCTACAAATGTATGATTTCAGGTCTCTTAAGTTTACTTTGTTTTTGGCATGTACTTAGTTAGGAGCTTCATTTTTCCCTTATAATATTGATAGGAATAAGACTTTTTTTGTATTCTTTTTTGAAGATAATGTGTACTTGACATAGTAGTGCTGGATGGATTAGCAGATATCCAGGTAATTTATCATAGTGTCCTTCACTATTTCATTGACTATGGGATTACTGCAGGTATACCTTGAACAGAGGAGGCGTCTCTTCAAGGATTGACCTTGGAGTTCTGTAAGTATCTATGTAGTGGTCATGGTTCCTTCAGTGATAAAGTGACAGGGGGAATTTGCAGGTATAGAGGTAGAATGAGATATGCCCCGCAAATATTTTCTCCAGTGATTTTTTCCCCATACTCATATCATTACATCACAGTGAGCCTATTTCGGGCAGCTCCCAAGGGACATTTTTGAAGTCACACTAGGTGAAGATGTTGGCCTAAGTCACAGCAGAGACCCTCTGATCCTCAGATACCTAGGTAAGTGATAATGGGGTCCCTAACACTTGCTATTACCATGATTTCTTTGCAAGTATTCAGATGAGAAATGTTAGATTGCTAACTAACTCTTGAAACGGTGAGTTTTCAGTGTTTAGATAAAACTCTTGTTTAACTCTGAGTGATGAGGGGTTACGCTTATCAGGTATTGGTCAACGTATCGCAACCACAGTAGTGATCATGACAGGTTTGTAGGTGTCCTGTAAAAGTTGTATTACCTGACTGTCGTCTTGACCTTGGAGTACTAGAGATATTCAGGCAGAGTTAATGCTTTCATAATGATGGAAATGACCAAGCTTATTAATAGGTGCCCCGTTAGAATAAGCCATGTCCTTTTACACATATATCATCATGTGTTTTTTAGGTTCCTGTGAAGAGATGATGATGAACCTAACACTAGTCATTGTCTGCGGACATTTCTGTTACCCAGGTAGGTGATGATGTTCACCTTCACCATTTCAAATCATCTGATTTTCAGGTAAGTGTGAATGATGGACTAAACTTGCTTGCCATGTGTTTGTTTGTTTCTTTGTTTGTTTTTTCAGATAATCAGGTAAGAAATGATAGAGTCCTTACCAATTCTAATAAGCATGAGTTTATACTTTAATTAGAGAAAAATGTATGTTTAATCTTGTAAGTATTGAGGAGTCGATCCTGTCTAGGCAATTGTGGTGGAGTGTCACCACAGTGGTAACCATAGGGTTTTGCCAGGTATCCAGTCAAGTAGTGTTCGTCTCTGCTGTCAACACTGTTGACCTCGAGTAGGTGCGAGGATGCGGGTCGAGTTGATGTGTTCCATAATAATGGAAGTGAACAAGGATAGGTGCAGGTGTCTTAGAACAAATTGGATCTTTAAGTCATCTGTATGTGTTTCTTCAGGTTCCTGTGAAGAAAACAGGGTGAACTGAAAATGGTTTTTAACACAACCTTGCTAGGAACCAGGTGAGCGTTAATGGTGAATCCTACTACA
Organism: Mirounga angustirostris; assembly: GCF_029215605.1. Taxonomy (NCBI): domain Eukaryota; kingdom Metazoa; phylum Chordata; class Mammalia; order Carnivora; family Phocidae; genus Mirounga; species Mirounga angustirostris. Next base: position 9,928,590 of record NW_026991719.1, read on the forward strand.
ATAAAGACCATCTGAACTTGAGTATCTAGGTAAGTGAGGATGATGTCCTTAACATCCGTGTTAATGGGTATTTTTTTTAAATTTTTGTAGGTATCAGGTGAAGATCTTCACTAGTATGCAGGTATGAGATGTGATATTAACTGATTAAAGAGCTCTTATTGTTTTAGGTTTATTTGTTTATTTGAGACAGAGAGAGAGTATGTGTGAGTGGGGAGGGGTGCAGAGGGAGAGGGAGAATCTCAAGCACAGGGCTCGCTGGGTAAGGAGCCCACTTTGGGCTCATTCCCGTGACCCTAAGACCATGACCTGAGCTGAAATCAAGATTCAGACGCTTAACTGACTGAGCCACCCAGGTGCCCAGGACATTTATTTATTTATTTATTTATTTATTTATTTAAGATTTTATTTTTAAGTAATCTCTGCACCCAACATGGGGCTTGAACTTACAACCGCGAGATCAAGAATCACATGCTCCACCGACTGAGCCAGCTAGGTGCCCCTAAAGACCTTTCTATATTCAGTATCTACAAATGTATGATTTTAGGTCTCTTAAGTTTCCTTTGTTTTTGGCATGTAGTTAGTTAGGAGCTTCATTTGTCCCTTATAATACTGATAGGAATAAGACTTGTTTTGTATTCTTGTTTGAAGATAATGTGTACTTGACATAGTAGTGCTAGATGGATTAGCAGATATCCAGGTAATTTATCATAGTGTCCTTCACTATTTCATTGACTATGGGATTACTGCAGGTATACCTTGAAGAGAGGAAGGCGTCTCTTCAAGGATTGACCTTGGAGTTCTGTAAGTATCTAGGTAGTGCTCATGGTTCCTTCAATGATACAGTGACGAGGGGAATTTGCAGGTATAGAGGTAGAATAAGATATGCCCCCCAAATATTTTCTCCAGTGATTTTTTTCCCATACTCCTATCAGTGCATCACAGTGAGCCTATCAATGGCAGCTCCCATGGTCGTTGTTGAAGTCACAGTAGGTGATGATGTGGGCCTAAGTCACAGCACAGACCCTCTGATCCTCAGATACCTAGGTAAGTGATGATGGGGTCCCTAACACTTGCTATTACCATGATTTCTTTGCAAGTATTCAGATGAGAAATGTTAGATTGCTAACTAACTCTTGAAACCGTGAGTTTTCAGTGTTTAGAGAAAACTCTTGTTTAACTCTGAGTGATGAGGGATTACACTTATTAAGTATTGGTCAACGTATCGCAACCACAGTAGTGATCATGACATGTTGTAGGTGTCCTGTAAATTTGTATTACCTGACAGTGGTCTTGACCTTGGAGTACTAGAGATATTCAGGCAGAGTTCATGCTTTCATAATGATGGAAATGAGCAAGTTTATTGATAGGTGCCCCGTTAGAATAAGCCATGTCCTTTTACACGTATATCATCATGTGTTTTTTAGGTTCCTGTGAAGAGATGATGATGAACCTAACACTAGTCATTGTCTGCGGACATTTCTGTTACCCAGGTAGTTGATGATGTTCACCTTCACCATTTCAAATCATCTGATTTTCAGGTAAGTGTGAATGATGGACTAAACTTGCTTGCCATGTGTTTGTTTGTTTCTTTGTTTGTTTTTTCAGATAATCAGGTAAGAAATGATAGAGTCCTTACCAATTCTAATAAGCATGAGTTTATACTTTAATTAGAGAAAAATGTATGTTTAATCTTGTAAGTATTGAGGAGTCGATCCTGTCTAGGCAATTGTGGTGGAGTGTCACCACAGTGGTAACCATAGGGTTTTGCCAGGTATCCAGTCATGTAGTGTTCGTCTCTGCTGACAACACTGTTGACCTCGAGTAGGTGCGAGGATGCGGGTGGAGTTGATGTGTTCCATAATAATGGAAGTGAACAAGGATAGGTGCAGGTGTCTTAGAACAAATTGGATCTTAAACTCATCTGTATGTGTTTCTTCAGGTTCCTGTGAAGAAAACAGGGTGAACTGAAAATGGTTTTTAACACAACCTTGCTAGGAACCAGGTGAGCGTTAATGGTGAATCCTACTACAATAAAGACCATCTGAACTTGAGTATCTAGGTACGTGAGGATGATGTCCTTAACATCCGTGTTAATGGGTATTTTTTTTAAATTTTTGTAGGTATCAGGTGAAGATCTTCACTACTATGCAGGTATGAGATGTGATATTAACTGAATAAAGACCTCTTATTATTTTAGGTTTATCTGTTTACTTGAGACAGAGAGAGAGTGTGTGTGAGTGGGGAGGGGTGCAGAGGGAGAGGGAGAATCTCAAGCACAGGGCCCGCTGGGTAAGGAGCCCAACTTGGGGCTCATTCCCACGACACCTAGATCATGACCTGAGCTGAAATCAGGAGTCAGACGCTTAACCGACTGAGCCACCCAGGTGCCCTGGACATAAATACATACATTTATTTATTTATTTATTTATTTATTTGTTTGTTTGTTTGTTTGTTTCTTTGTTAGTTAGTTAGTTATTTTTAAGTACTCTCTGCACCCAACATGGGGCTTGAACTTACAACTGCGAGATCAAGAATCACATGCTCCACCGACTGAGCCAGCTAGGTGCCCCTAAAGACCTTTCTATATTCAGATATCTACAAATGTATGATTTCAGGTCTCTTAAGTTTACTTTGTTTTTGGCATGTACTTAGTTAGGAGCTTCATTTGTCCCTTATAATACTGATAGGAATAAGACTTGTTTTGTATTCTTGTTTGAAGATAATGTGTACTTGACATAGTAGTGCTACATGGATTAGCGGAAATCCAGATAATTTATCATAGTGTCCTTCACTATTTCATTGACTATGGGATTACTGCAGGTATACCTTAAAGAGAGGAAGGCGTCTCTTCGAGGATTGACCTTGGAGTTCTGTAAGTATCTAGGTAGTGCTCATGGTTCCTTCAGTGATAAAGTGAGAAGGGGAATTTGCAGGTATAGAGGTAGAATGAGATATGCCCCGCAAATATTTTCTCCAGTGATTTTTTCCCCATACTCCTATCAGTACATCACAGTGAGCCTATCACGGGCAGCTCCCATGGGACATTGTTGAAGTCACAGTAGGTGATGATGTGGACTTAAGTCACAGCACAGACCCTCTGATCCTCAGATACTTAGGTAAGTGATGATGGGGTCCCTAACACTTTCTATTACCATGATTTCTTTGCAAGTATTCAGATGAGAAATGATAGATTGCTAACTAACTCTTGAAACCGTGAGTTTTCAGTGTTTAGAGAAAACTCTTGTTTAACTCTGAGTGATGAGGGATTACACTTATCAGGGATTGGTCAACGTATCGCAACCACAGTGGTGATCATGACAGGTTTGTAGGTGTCCTGTAAAAGTTGTATTACCTGACAGTGGTCTTGACCTTGGAGTACTAGAGATATTCAGGCAGAGTTAATGCTTTTATAATGATGGAAATGACCAAGCTTACTGATACGTGTCCTGTTAGAATAAGCCATGTCCTTTTACAGATATATCATCATGTGTTTTTTAGGTTCCTGTGAAGAGATGATGATGAACCTAACACTAGTCATTGTCTGCGGACATTTCTGTTACCCAGGTAGGTGATGATGTTCACCTTCACCATTTCAAATCATCTGATTTTCACATACCAGGTAAGTGTGAATGATGGACTAAACTTGCTTGCCATGTGTTTGTTTGTTTGTTTGTTTTTTCAGATAATCAGGTAGGAAATGATAGAGTCCTTACCAATTCTAATAAGCATGAGTTTATACTTTAATTAGAGTAAAATGTATGTTTAATCTTGTAAGTATTGAGGAGTCGATCCTGTCTAGGCAATTGTGGTGGAGTGTCACCACAGTGGTAACCATAGGGTTTTGCCAGGTATCCAGTCAAGTAGTGTTCGTCTCTGCTGTCAACACTGTTGACCTCGAGTAGGTGCGAGGATGCGGGTGGAGTTGATGTGTTCCATAATAATGGAAGTGAACAAGGATAGGTGCAGGTGTCTTAGAACAAATTGGATCTTAAACTCATCTGTATGTGTTTCTTCAGGTTCCTGTGAAGAAAACAGGATGAACTGAAAATGGTTTTTAACACAACCTTGCTAGGAACCAGGTGAGCGTTAATGGTGAATCCTACTACAATAAAGACCATCTGAACTTGAGTATCTAGGTAAGTGAGGATGATGTCCTTAACATCCGTGTTAATGGGTATTTTTTTTAAATTTTTGTAGGTATCAGGTGAAGATCTTCACTAGTATGCAGGTATGAGATGTGATATTAACTGATTAAAGAGCTCTTATTGTTTTAGGTTTATTTGTTTATTTGAGACAGAGAGAGAGTATGTGTGAGTGGGGAGGGGTGCAGAGGGAGAGGGAGAATCTCAAGCACAGGGCTCGCTGGGTAAGGAGCCCACTTTGGGCTCATTCCCATGACCCTAAGACCATGACCTGAGCTGAAATCAAGATTCAGACGCTTAACTGACTGAGCCACCCAGGTGCCCAGGACATTTATTTATTTATTTATTTATTTATTTATTTATTTAAGATTTTATTTTTAAGTAATCTCTGCACCCAACATGGGGCTTGAACTTACAACCGCGAGATCAAGAATCACATGCTCCACCGACTGAGCCAGCTAGGTGCCCCTAAAGACCTTTCTATATTCAGATATCTACAAATGTATGATTTTAGGTCTCTTAAGTTTCCTTTGTTTTTGGCATGTAGTTAGTTAGGAGCTTCATTTGTCCCTTATAATACTGATAGGAATAAGACTTGTTTTGTATTCTTGTGTGAAGATAATGTGTACTTGACATAGTAGTGCTAGATGGATTAGCAGATATCCAGGTAATTTATCATAGTGTCCTTCACTATTTCATTGACTATGGGATTACTGCAGGTATACCTTGAAGAGAGGAAGGCGTCTCTTCAAGGATTGACCTTGGAGTTCTGTAAGTATCTAGGTAGTGCTCATGGTTCCTTCAATGATACAGTGACGAGGGGAATTTGCAGGTATAGAGGTAGAATAAGATATGCCCCCCAAATATTTTCTCCAGTGATTTTTTTCCCATACTCCTATCAGTGCATCACAGTGAGCCTATCAATGGCAGCTCCCATGGTCGTTGTTGAAGTCACAGTAGGTGATGATGTGGGCCTAAGTCACAGCACAGACCCTCTGATCCTCAGATACCTAGGTAAGTGATGATGGGGTCCCTAACACTTGCTATTACCATCATTTCTTTGCAAGTATTCAGATGAGAAATGATAGATTGCTAACTAACTCTTGAAACCGTGAGTTTTCAGTGTGTAGAGAAAACTCTTGTTTAACTCTGAGTGATGAGGGATTACACTTATTAGGTATTGGTCAACGTATCGCAACCACAGTAGTGATCATGACATGTTGTAGGTGTCCTGTAAATTTGTATCACCTGACAGTGGTCTTGACCTTGGAGTACTAGAGATATTCAGGCAGAGTTAATGCTTTCATAATGATGGAAATGACCAATCTTTTTGATAGGTGCCCCGTTAGAATAAGCCATGTCCTTTTACACGTATATCATCATGTGTTTTTTAGGTTCCCTTAAAGAGATGATGATGAACCTAACACTAGTCATTGTCTGCGGACATTTCTGTTACCCAGGTAGGTGATGATGTTCACCTTCACCATTTCAAATCATCTGATCTTCACATATCAAATAACTATCATTGATCGACTAAACTTGCTTGCTCTGTGTGTTTTTTTTTTTTATATAATCAGGTAAGAAATGATAGTATTTTACCATTTGTAGTGACCATGCTCTTCTGTTTCTATTTCAGAGAAAATACATATTTCTTTATGTGAGTAATAGGCGAATTATGCCGTGAATACCCATAATCGTGGAGTGGTGTGTTATGGTAGTAATGTTGGTGTTTTCCCATGTGAGCAGGAAAGAGATGATGGTGTATCTATCTTTGGCATGGACATTGAAGTATTGTAACAATCCAGAAAGTTCTGATGGGTCCTGCAGTGTTGGCAATGAACAGGATTATTTGCAGTATCCTTCTAGGAGCAAAGAAGGGTCTGTAGATACATTTTTCACAGAGTGTTGTTTAAATTACCATCCAGAGGTAATGGTAATTTTTAGAATGATCATTGATTGGACATTGCTTGTATTCAGGTAAGTGATGATATCGGCTTTTGGCACCCTACAAATTGATTTTCAAGTATTTATGTAAATGTAGGTGGTGTTCCTTACTGTTCTGTTATCATGTTTCAATGCAGGTATGCAGTTAAGAAATGATACTCTCCCAATTAATGCTAGTAAGTATATGCCCTTTTATTTATTTTTTAAATTTAGATACATTGTGTATTTAACGTTAGTACTGATAAAGGGATATGCAGATCCAGGTAACTTCTACTGTTGCACGTCAAGTATTGACCATGAGATTTCTACCAGTACTCATAGAAGACAAGTTAGTATGTCTAACAGTGGTGTTGACCTTAAAGTTCTGCCAAAATCCATGTGGTGTTATGCTGCCCTTAATGATGGAAGTGACCAAGATTATTTGCAAATGTACTATTTCTTTCTGCGGGTAGACAAGTTGTATCTTGCAACAACACATTTTTTGAGCGTGTTTCTCAAGGTTCTGTGCAGTCATGACATCACAGTGAAGCAGACAGTGGTTGTCAGGGGGAGCTTGCTGGTAACCAGGCACGTGATAAAGTGGGTCTTATCTCAGTTCAGAAATCTGATCTTCAGCTATCTAAGTGAGTGAGGATGGTGTCTCTAACACAGTGTACCACACTTTTTTGGTAAGTTTCCTGTTAAGTTCATTGCTAGTTTACAGATATGGTGTGACATTAACTCATTAGATACATTCACTTTTTATATTAGAAAAAGTTTATTGGGCCCTGTGAGTGTTGAAGGATAACACCTATCCAGCTATTTATCATGGTGTCTTCCCCCACAGTACTACCCATGGGTTTTCTGTAGGTGTCCAGTGAAGTAAGGCTGATTTTATCTGACATCAGTGTTGATGATCTTTGATTACTGAAAATACCCAGGTAGAGTTGGTGTGTCCCATAATGATGGAGCGACCAGGTTATTTACAGATACCTTGCTAGAAAAAAGTTGTTTTCTTTAACATAGATCTCATCATGTCTGAACAGCAACCTGAAAAAGACATCGGTGTGCACCTAGCATTGATGTTAATGGCAGACATTGCTGGTATGTTTCCAGGTAAGCAAGGTTGTGGGCCTAAACCACAGCATAGGCCATCTGATCTCCAGATATCTAGGTAAGTGATGATGGTGTCTCTAAGAGTTGTTACCATGATTTCTTTGCAGGTATTCAGGTAAGAATTGATAGTCCTTACTAATTCTACTAATTCTAGTCCTTACTAATTACTATTTTAGGAAAGATTTTTGCTTAACCTGGGAGTGATGAGGGATTGCCATACTGAGGTAATTAATATTATGTCCTCAACCACAGCAGTAACCAACAATTTTGCAGGTGTCCTATGAAGAAGTACTGTCTTATCTGGTGATGATTTTGACCTTGGAGTACTACAAGTGTTCAGGTAGAGTTGATATGTCTCATAATGATAAAGTGACCAAGGTTATTTACAGGTGTCCTGGTAGAACAAGTTGTGTTCCTTTACACATATATCATGTGTTTTTCAGGGTCCTGTTAAAAGACTTCAGTTAATCTGATGATGGTCATTAAGGTGGAGACATTTCTGGTATTCAGGTATCTGATGAGGTGTACTTTCACTACATCAGACCCTCTGATCTTCGTGAGTCTACTTCCATTAAAATTTGTTGATTGCTTGAACTTGTTTTACCATGTGGGTTTTTTTTAAGGCATTCAGGCAGAAATGATAGTGTTTTTACCAATTCTAGCAAACCTGTTGTCCTACTTTTTTATATTTTAGAGGAAATTTACATATAACCATGTGAATATTTAGCAGTTCATGGGTATTCATGGAATAAACAGTTGTGGGTCACACAAGTTACCATGGTATTTTTGTAGGTGAGCAATCAAAACATGATGGCAATGGCATAGACCTTGGAGTACTGCAAGATCCCAGGTAGAGTTGATGGGTCCTACAATGATGTAAGTGCCCAAGATTACTTCCATGACCTGGTAGAGAGGGTATTCTGTAGACCCATTTGTCACAGTGTGTTTTTCAAGTTCCTGTCAAGAAATCATGGTGAACCTCATAATGATCAATTATTGGACTTTGCTTTTATCCAGGTAAGTGATGATGTAGGCCTCAAACACCCTAGAAACAATCTAACCATCTGATATGTGGGTAAGTGTGGATGGATTTCCCAACTTTTTTGTGACTATGTTTTTGTTTTTACAGGTATTCAGGTAAGAAATGATACAGTCCCAACAAATGCTAGTAACCATGCTAATAATTATTTAAAGTTTAGATGTAATGTGTGTTTAACCCTAGTGGTAACAGAGGGATATGCAGGCGTCCAGGTAAGTTATCCTACTGTTCCACCCCGCAGTATTGAGCAGGAATTTTTTTACAGGTACTCAGGAGATGATGGTTTCTCTAACAGTGGTGTTGACCTTGAAGTTCTAGTTATGCCAAGATCCAAGTAGTGTTGATGGGTTTTCTAATGATGGAAATAACCAGTGTTAATTATATTATTTTCTTTTCCCCAGGTGAAACAACTTTTGTCTTTTTTATAGGTGTATAAACTATTAATAGACAAGGCCTACAGATTTATTTCTTCTTGGACACCCCCATAGTATGGCTGTGGTGGCCTGTGGTCTTGGTGTGCTGGCCTCGGACACAAATTCCCCAGAAGTGGCACAGCCCTCTGTGGGCCCAAATCTTCTTTAGTCACTCCAGGTCTTCATGAAGTTCGTTGTCCAGACCATTGGCCAGGACCTGGCTATATTTTCCATTCTTCACGTCCTTTTGTCTGTTCGAAAACCAGTTTGGGATCTTACACTGGCATGGATTCTGCATGTGTAATGGTGATCACCCATTCCACCTCACCCTCAGGGAGCTCTCATGCCCTCTTTGTGAAATAGGTGTCTGTAACACCACGTGAGCATATCTTCACCCCACACCCTGAGTTGCCTTTGATGGCAAAGGCTCTTTTCTGCTGCCCATCAATATTGGTGTTGAGTACTCGGAAAATGTGCTGGAACTTCTCAGGGATCACTAGGGACGTGACGGCAGCCCCGGCAGCAGCGTGTAGGCCCCCTGTAGAAGAGCAAGACAACTTTTGTCTTAAACATACTTGTTAGTTGTGTTTTTTCAGGTTATGGTGGTTAGTCCTGTTACAGTGAACCTAGAAATGCTCATTAATGGGACCCTGCTCATAACCTGGTACGTGATATTGTGGATGTTACACCATAGTTGAGCTCACCTGTTCTTCAGATGTCTCAGTAAGTGAGGATGGTGTCCCGAACACAGTGTTAGCATGTTTTTTCTGCAGATATCATGCTGAAGTCTTTGTTGTTGTACAGGTATGAGATGCTCTCACATTAACTCACTAGACCTTCATATTTTCAGGTATGTATGTAATTAATGATGTTTTGAATAGTCTTATATTACCCATATTTCTGGCTTGTATGCAGTAAGATTAATTTGTCCCTCACAATACGAGTAAGCACAACATTTTACAGTATTCTTGTTCAGAGATTGTGTTTCATACACTCCTACTGATAAAAGGATAAGCCGGTATCCAGATATTCTATCATATTGTCCACAATATTAAACATGAAACTTTTACAGGTATCTCTTTAAGAGAAGAAGATATCTCCTACCAGGGTTTAGTCTTGGACTGCTGCAAGTATCCAGATGGTGGTGACGAGTCTCAAAAGGATGCCCTTGACCAATGGAAACTGCAATAGACCTGGCAGAACAAGACATGTACTGAACACATTTTCCACATGGTGTTTTTCAGGTTTATGTGAAGACCTCCTGATTAATAGGCTCCCCTATCATATTTAATGAGGCATATAGAGGTATCAAGGTAAGTGCCGATATGGGCCTAAACCACAGCACTCTCTTTCTGATCCTACTATGTAGGTAAGTGATTGTGTTCCTGACACTTCTTGTTACTATGATTTTGTTGCTGGTATTCAGGTAAGAAATGATAGAGTCCTTACCAAATCTAGTGACCATGACTTTACACTTTTTACATTTTAGAGATAACTTATGTTTAACTCTGTGATTGTATCTATGATTGTATCTATAATTTAGGATAACTTATGTTTAATCCTTGATTGTATCTATAATTGTCAAGGAGTTCCCAAGCCAGTAGTAACCACAGTAATTTTGCAGGAGTCCAATGAAAACATGATGGTCTCTTCTGACAAAGGCGTTGATCTGAATTAATGCAAGTATCAATGTGTTCCATGATGTGTTCCATAATAACGGAAGTGAAAAGGATTATTAGCAGGTGCTCTGGTGGAACAAGTTGTGTATTTAAACACATTTGTCCTATCTGTTTTTTCAGGTTCTTGTCAAGAAAACCCAGTGGACCTAAAAATATTCATTAACGGAACCTTGCTCTTAACCTGGTAAGTGATAAAGTGGGTTCTGCCACAATCCAGACAGTCTGATCTTCAATATGAAGGTAGGCGAGGGTGGTGTCATCAACACTGGTGTTACCATGTTTGTTTGCAGGTATCCTGTTAAGGTCGTTGTTAGTATACAGGTACGAGATGATATGACATTATCTTATTAGAGACATTTCTTATTTCCAGGTATCTATGTAATTAATGTTTGAGACTCTTATATTTATGTTATTTTTGCCATGTATTCTGTTAAGAAATTAACGTGTCCCTAATAACACTAGTAAGAATGTGATTTTTTGTATTCTTGTTTAGAGATACTGTGTATTTAACACTAGGAGTGACAGAGAGATCCGGGTATTCTGTTGCATAGTCTATCATAGCATTATTGACCATGGAATTTTTGCAGGAGGTATCCATCAAGAGAGGAAGGTATGTCCTCAGCTTTCACCTGCGAGTTCCACAAGCAACGAAGAGAAATTGCAGGTGTAGTAGAAGGATTTATTCTCCACAATGTGGTTTTCAGGTTCATGTCAGGACATTATGATAAGCCCATTATTGGTAGATAACATGGGACATAGCTGGTGTCAAGGTCAGTGACGAAGTGGGCCTAAACCCACAGCACAGGCCATCTTAACTTTCTTACACATACAAGTAAGTAGTATTAGTTTGCCTAAACTTCTGGTCGCCATATTTTTCTCGCTTGCCGTTTGTTTGTTTAGGTATTTAAGTTTAGAAACAATAGTATCCTTATCAATACAAGTAACCATGTACCTTTCTTTATTTCAGAGAAAATTTGTTTAACCCTGGGAGTTTTGAGTGATTTATGGGTATCCACATAATGATTACGGACTTCCGTGGCACAATAGCAACCGTGTGTTACTTAACAGCAGTTAGGAGGTGACGGTGTTTTTAACAGTGGTGCAGACCTTGGAGTACCGCAGGTATCCAGGCAGAGATGAGGTTATTTGGAGGTGTCCTGGTGGGAAATAAGTGTCCATAGACACACTTGTCACGGTGTGGTTTTCAGGTTCCTGTCAAGAGATGTGGTGAACTTCATAATAATTTTTATTAGCAACATTGCTGATTGCCGTAAGTGATGATATTTCTCAAGCATCCCCACAGACCTTCTGATAGCATCACTACCATTGTGTAACCATGGTTTTGTTTTGGGTTTTTTTGAGCAGGTATTCAGGTAAAAATAGTATCTCAAACAATGCTAGTAAGCATTAGCTCTTACAGGATTAAGGCTCAGTTGGTGGAGCACGCGACTCTTGATCTCGGGTTGTGAGTTCAAGCCCCATGTTGGGCCTAGAGCTTCCTTAAAAAAAAGATTAATTAAAAAAAAAAAACCCAGAGTTTATATATAATGTGTGTCTAACATAGACTGAGATCTATGCAGGTAAGTCATCTAGGTTCCACACCACAGTATTGACCATAAGATTTTTCCAGGTGATCAGTCAAGAGGTGCTGATGTCTCCCATATCTGTGTTTACCTTGAAGTTCTGCCAGGATCCAGGTGACGTTGATGGTTCCCTCAGTGAGGGAATGGACCAAAAGTACCTACAGGTGCCCTGGCAGGACGAGTTGTTGCCTTATACACATTTGCTGCACCTCTTTATTTTAGATTCCTGTCTAGCAATCACTCCAAACAGAACAATGGTCATTAACAAAATCTTGTTAGGAACCAGTTAAGTGCTAAAGAGAGTTTTACTACAGTTAAGAGCATCTAATCTTCAGATTATCAAGGCAAGTGAGAATGATGTCTCTAACATTTGTGTTACCGTCTTTTTTCAGATAAACTGTTAAGGTTTTGCTAGTAATCAGGTGTGAGATGATGTGACATTAAGTCCGAGAGACATTATATTCAGAAATCTGTGTGACGAATGATATTGTTCAGGTTCTAATAGTAACCTGATGTTAGGCATGTATACAGTTAAGAAATTGTCCCTAACAATTAGTTAGTATGCCTGAGAATTTATGACTGTTGAGAGATAGAGGGTTTTGGACTGATGGAGGGACTTTCAGATAGCCAGGTCTTTATCGTATTGTCCATCACTGTGTTACTAACCATGGGATTTCTGCAGGCATTCCTTTAAGAGAGGAAGATTGCTCTTACTTGGGGCTGACCTCAGAGTTTTGCAAGTATTCAGGCATTGTTGATGGGTCCTGAAGTAATACAAAGGACCAAGGGAATTTGCAGCTGTCTGTTAGAATGAAATTGTACCAGACACATTTGCCACAGTGTGTTTTTCAGCTTCCTGTGAAGACATCATGATGAACCCAGCAGTGGGCATCAGCAAGGAGCATTTTGCCAGTATGCAGATAGGATCATCTCCACATAGCGAGGTAAGTGATGATACGATTTCTTGTTGCCATTATATTTTTGCAGCTGTTGAGGTAAGAGATGATGTAGCCCTTACTAGTAATAAAAACAACAAATTTTCACTTTTATATTTAGAGAAAATGTATAACCTTGTTAGCGTTAAGGGATTGCACTCAGACAGGTGATTGTCATGAGTTCACACCCCAGTAGTACCCACAGAATTTGGCAGATGTCCGGTCAAGTAATGATGGTCTTTCCTGACAACGGTGTTGACCTGAGTAATGGAAGTTCCTAGATAGAGTTGATGTGTTCCATGGTAATGGGAGTGAAAACGTTGTGTTTAGGTGTCCCCGTAGAATAATTTACATTTCAAACACATTGCTGCTGGTGCTTTTTCAGGTTATTGTCGGGAGAACATGGTGAACCTCACAGTGGTTGTTGACAGATCCCTACTGGTAACCAGGTAAGTGCTAACGTGGGGTCTTACTACAATGAAGACTGATCTAATCTTCAGTATCTAGGTAAGTGAGGATGGTGTCCCTAACACTTGTGTTACTGTGTTTATTTGCAGATACCCTCTTAAGATCTTTCCTAGTACACAGGTATATAATAATGTGACATTAACTTACTGGAGACATTCTTATTTTTAGATACCTATGCATTAATATGTTTAAATTCTAATATTTACATTGTTGTGGGCATGTATTCTGTTAAGAAATGAATGTGTTCCTCTAATACTAGTAAGAATGAGAGTTGTATCCTTGTTTGGAGCTACTGTGTTTTTCAAACTAGTCGTGATGGAAGGATATGCAGGTATCCAGGTAATGTATCCTTTTGTCCATCACAGCATTATTGACCATGCTTTTTTGTAGGTATCCCTTCAAAGAGGAACCAGTCTCTTCCTAGCTTTAAGCTTGGAGTTCCGCAAGTACCCAGGTAGTGTTGATGGATCCCAAAACAATATAAGTAACCCAAGGAATTTGCAGGTGTATGGGTTAAATGAGACAAACAGGAAAATATTTTCCACAATGTGTTTTTTAGATTCATTTCTGGACGTCATGGCGAGTGTCTCAATGGTAGCTCATGGGAGACGCTGGTGGTATGAGGTGAGTGATGATGTGGGCCCGAGCCCCAGCACAGACCATCAGATTTTCATACATGTGGATAAGTGATTATGTGTCCTCACATTTCTTGTTACCATGATTTTTTTGCAAGTGTTCAGGAAAGAAATGATGCTTTTCCCAACTCTAGAAAACATAAGTTTTCACTTTTATATTTCAGGAAAGTTTATTTTGAACACTATGAGTGTTGAAGGATTACATATACGTAAGTATTTATCTTACATTTTCCTTCATAGTACTATCTATATGATATTTAGAAGTGTCCAAACACTGATGGTTTTCTGACATTGGTGCTAACTTTTAATGACAAGTACCCAGCTAGAGTTGCTTTGTCCCATAATGATGAGGTGAACAATGTTATTTGCAGGTGTCATGGTAGAAAAAGTTGTTTCCATTAACACAAATTTCATGATGTGTTTTACAGATTCCTTTCAAGACCTCATGATAAACTTAGCATCAGTCATGAATGGGGGCAGGGATATTGCTGGTATTCAGGTAAGGGAGGATGTGGGCCTAAACCACAGCACAGGCCATCTAATCTCTAGATAGCTAGGTGAGTGATGACGCTGTCTCTAAGAGTTGTTACCATGATTTCTTGGCAAGTATTCAGGTAGGAATTGATAGTCCTTACTAATCTAGAAACATTGAGTTTTTACTGTTTTGTGTTTTAGAAAAGGTGTTTGTTTAACCCTGTGAGTGTTGAGGGATTGCCATATCCAGATATTTATCATGATGTTCCCAACCATAGTAGTGACCATGGAAATTTTGCAGGTGTCCTCTAAAGAAATATTGTCTTACCTAACAACAGCGGTCTTGATCTTGGAGTACTGCAAGCATTCAGGTAGAGTTGATATTCTCATAATAGTGGAAGTGACAAAGGTTATTTGCAAGTGTTCTGGTTACAGCAAGTCCTATCCCTTTACACATACATCATCATGTTATTTTTTCAGGTTCCTTCAAGATCATGAAGCACTGAACAGTGGTCATTAATGGGGGACATTTTTTGTATCCAGGTAAGTGGTGATGTGTATCTTTACCACATCAGACCCTCTGGTCTGTGTGTGTGTGTGTGTGTGTGTGTATAAGTAATGGGTAAGGTGTTGATTGCCTTAGCTTTTTTTTACTATGTGATTCTTTTAAGGTGTGCCGGTAAGAAATGATAATGTTTTACCAATTCTAACAGTCATGTTGTCCTACTGTTATCTATTTTAGAGAAAACTTATGTTTAACCATGTGAGTGTTGATCAGTTTGTCGGTATCCATGTGATGATCATGGAGTTGTGCATCACACTAGTAACTATGATATTTTTGCTGATAACCATTCAAGAGATGGTGGTGTTTCTAACAGTGGTGTAGACGGTGGAGTACTGCAAGAATCCAGGTAGAGTTGATGGGTCCTGATAGGAAAAGTGTGTCTGTAATCACCTTTGTCATAATGTGATTTTCAGGTTCCTGTCAAGAAATCATGGTAAACCTCATAATGACCATTAACAGAACTTTGCTTGCATCCAGGTAAGCCATGATATGAGCCTAAAGCACCTTACAAACAATTTGATCTTCAGATATTTAGATTAGCGTGGATAGTTCTAACATTTGTGATAACATGTTTTTCTGCATGTGTTCAATTAAGAAATGATATTTTCCCAACCAATGTTAGTAGTAAGCATTAGCCCATAGTACTGTAGAGTTTCTATTCAGTGGGTATTTAAAATTCGTAGTGATGGAGACAGGTACAGGTGTCTAGCTAAGTTATCCTACTGTTCCACACCACAATGTTGTCTATGAGATTCCTACAGATACTCAAGAAGGTGATGTCTCTGATAATGGTGTTAATCTTGAAGTTCTGCCAATATCCAGGTATGATGATGGTTTCCCTAATAATGGCAGTAACCAAGATTATTTCTAGGTACCTTTTTTTTCCAGGTAAAGTAAGTTGTGTCCTTCAACATACTTGTTGTTGTGTTTTTTAAGGTTCCAACCATTATGACATCACAGTGAAGAAAATGATGGTCCTTGACGGGGCCTTGCTAGTAACCAGGTATGTGATAGATTGGTTCTACCAAAATATAGATCCATCTGATCTTTGGATATTTAGGCGAGTGAGGATGGTGTCCCTAACACAGTGTTATTATGCTTTTTGCTGGTATCCCAGAAAGTTCTTTGCTAGTATAAAAACATGAAATGATGTGACAATAAATCATTAGGGATTTCTTATCTTCAGATATATAGGTAACTAATGTTTCCTAGACCTTTATGTTAATCTTTTTAGCATATAGACACTTCAGAAATCAATTTGTCCCTAACAATAGTGGCCTGAGATTTTACTGTCTCCTTGTTCAAAGATAATGTGTGTTTTTACACTCATACCAGTGGACCTATAGTCAGATATCCAGGTAATTTATCATATATTCCATACTTGTGATATTGACTGTGGGATCTTTGCAGGTATGCCCTCAAGAGATGAAGGTAAATCTAATTAGAATTTAACCTTTTGAGTTCTACATATTGCCCTGTAATGTTGAAGGGAGTCCCAAAATAATACACTGACCAAGAGAACTTGCAGTTATCCAGGTAGAATAAAATGTGTATGGAACAAGTTTTCTATGCTGTGTTTCAGGTTCATGTTAAGACATCACGGGGAGCATATCAGTCACAGTAAATGAGGCACCTAGCAGGTATTGAGGTAAGTGATGATGTGGGCCTGAACCACAGCACAGACTATCTGATCCTGTACATGGGTAAGGGATTGTGTCCCTAAAACCTCTTGTTACTATGATTTTGTTGCAGGTATTCAGGTAAGAAATGATAGTCCTTACCAAATCTAGTGACCATGACTTTACACTTTTTACTTTTTTTTAAGATTTATTTATTTGAGAGAGAGGAAGAGAGAGAGCGTGCACGTGTGGGTGCAGGAGGGGCAGAGGGAGAGTCTAAGGCAGGGGCTCGATCCCACGATCCTGAGATCATGACCTGAGCTGAAACCTTAAGAGTCTGATGCTTAACCAACTGTGCCCCGACACTTTTTACATTTTAGAGATAACATGTTTAACCCTGTGAGTGTTGAGAGTTGACTGTACCCATAATCGTCAAGTTCCCACCCCAGTAGTAACCACAGTGTTTTTGCAGGAATCCAGTTAAGACACGAGGGCTTTCTTCTGACCAAGGTGTTGACCTGAATTAATGCAAGTATCAGGGTAGAGTCAATACGTTCCATAATAATGGAAATGAAAAGGATTATTAGCAGGTGGTCTGGTGGAACAAGTCGTGTCCTTAAACATATTTATCCTGTGTGTTTCTTCAGTTTCCTTTCAAGAAAACACAGTCAACCTAACAATGTTTGTTAACAGAACCTTGCTCTTGACCAGGTACATGATAAAGTGAATCTTGTCACATTGCAAACCATCTGATCTTTAGTATGAAGGTAGGTGAGGATGATGTCTCTAATACTTGTGTTACCCTGTTTGCACGTATCTTGTTCAGCTCTTTGCTAGTATACACGTATAAGATGATGTGACATTAACTTACTAGAGACATTTGCACTGGGTGTTATATGCAAACAATGAATCATGGAACACTACAGCAAAAACTAATGATGTAATGCATGGTGATTAACATAACATAATAAAATTTTTTTGAAAAAGACTCATATTTATCTTGTTTTGGCATATATGCAGTGAAGACATTAATTTGACCCTAACAATACTAATAAAATTAAATTTTTCATATTCTTACTTAGAGATAATATATAATCCAAATAATTTATCCTATACCATCATCATGTTCTTGACCTTGGGAATTTTTTCAGGTACCCCTTCAAGAAAAGTAGATGTCTCTTCCCGGGGTGTGACCTTGGAGTTCTGCAAGTAAGTATCCAGGTAGTGCCGGTGGGTCCTGAAATGATAACAAATGACCAAGGGAACTTGCAAGTGTGGAGGTAGAATCATTCCTGTACTAAACACATTTCCCACAATGTTTTTTCAGGTTAATGTCAAGGCCTCACAGTGAGTTCATCAGTGATCGTTAATGTGGGACATTGCTGGTATGGAGGTAAGTGATCCTGTGGGTCAAAACCACAGCACATACCATCTGGCTGTCATATACCTAGGTAAGTGATGGGTGGCCTTACACTTCTTGTTACCATGAATTTTTTTTGAAGGTATGAGGTAAGAAATGCTAGAGTCCTCACCAATTCCAGAGACATGTTTCTCCACTTTCTATATTTCTGGAAATGTTCATTTTTAACCCTATGAGTGTTGAGGGACTGCATGTATGCAGGTATTTATCATGATATTCCCTGTGATAGTACTATCCATAGGGTATTTACAGGTGACCAGACATCGAATGACAGTTTTATCTGTGTTAACTTTAGATTATTGTAAGTATCCAGTAAAGTTGATGTATCTCATAATGATGAACTAAACAATGTTATTTGCAGGTTTCCTGATAGGAAAAAGTTATGTCCCTTAACACACACATTCACAATGTCTTTCCAGTTAAGAAATCATGATGAACCTAATGCTGCTCATCAG
Organism: Mirounga angustirostris; assembly: GCF_029215605.1. NCBI lineage: Eukaryota > Metazoa > Chordata > Mammalia > Carnivora > Phocidae > Mirounga > Mirounga angustirostris. The sequence goes on from NW_026991719.1 coordinate 9,947,056, forward strand.
TGGGGATGTTCCTAGTGTGCAGGTAAGTGATGATGTGGGCCTAGCCCAGGCCTTCCGCTCTCCATATAGCTGGCTGGGTGATGGTTTCCCTAACAATTGTAACCATTTTTCTTTGCAGGTATTCAGGTAAGAAATGATAGTCCTTACCAATTCTAGAAACCATGTGTTTTTTTCTTTTTATATTTTCTTTTATTTATTTTTTTTAAAAGATTTTATTTATGGGGCACCTAGGTGGCTCAGTCATTAAGCGTCTGCCTTCGGCTCAGGTCATGATCCCAGGGTCCTGAGATCGAGCCCCGCGTCGGGCTCCCTGCTCAGCGGGAAGCCTGCTTCTCCCTCTCCCACTCCCCCTGCTTGTATTCCCTCTCTTACTGTGTCTCTCTCTCTGTCAATTAAAAAATTGGGAGAGGGAGAAGCAGGCTTCCCGTGGAGCAGGGAGCCCAATGCGGGGCTCGATCCCAGGACCCTGGGATCATGACCTGAGCTGAAGGCAGACGCTTAACAACTGAGCCACCCAGGCACCCCTCTTCTTATATTTTAGAGAAAATTTTATTTTATCCTGATGAGTAATGAGAGATTGCCATATTCACATAATTATCATAATGTTCCTAACCCTAGCAGTAACCATGGAAATTTTGCAGGTGTTTCATAACGAAATGTCATATCTGCTAATGGTCTTGACCTTGGAGTACTGCATATATTCAGATGGAGTTGATGTTCTCATAATGAAGGAAGTGTCCAAGGTAATTAGTTTGAGGTGTCATGCTACAAGTTCTGTTTTTTTTACACATATATCCTGTGTTTTTCAGATTCCTATCAAGAGATCAAGATGAAATTAATGGTTAACGGGGGACATTTCTGGTATCCAGATAAGTGATGTTGTATACCTTCACCACATGAGACCAGCTGACATTCACATACCTAGTTAAGTGATAATGATGGGCTAAACTAGTTTTACTATGTGATTTATTTCAGGTTTTCAGGTAAGTAATGATAGTGTTTTTAATCAATTCTAGCAGTCATGTTACCCTACTGTTTTATATTTTTGAGAAAATTTATTTTTAACCATGTGAGTACTGAGCCACTTGTGGGTATCCACATAATGGTGATGGACTTGTGCAGCACAGTAGTAACCAGGGTCTCTTTGCAGGTGAGCAGGGAAGAGATGATGGTGTTTCTGGCAATGGCCTAGACATTGGAGGAATCCAGGTAGAGTTAGGTGCTGGGTCCTGCAGTGATGGTAGTGAACAAGGCCACTTGCCATCTCCTAGCAGCAAAGGTGTATCTATAGAGACCTTTTTTACAATGTGTTTGTCAAGTTCTTACCAAAATTCATGATAAATATCCTAAGGATCAATAACAAGACTTTGCTTGTGTCTAGTTAAGTAATGACGTGGGCCTTTAGCACCCTAAACACAATCTGATCTTCAGATATGTAGGGAAGGATGGACAGTGTTCCTAACTTTTCTGTTTGTTTTTATGCAGGTATTCAGGTAAGAAATGATATTGTCCCAAGTATAGCCCTAATGTTTTTTAGAGTTTATGTATCATGTGTGCTTAACCTGAGTGATAAGAGAAGGGTATGAAGGCATGCCCCTAAGTCACCCTCCTGTTCCATACCACAGTATTGACCAGGAGATTTCTACAAGTGCTTGGAGATGGTTTGTCTCTTAGCACTGATGTTGACGTTGAAGTTTTGAAAGATCCAGGTAGTGTTGGTGGTTCCCTTAATGATGAGACTATAAAATGATTTGCTGGTACCTTTTTTTGTTTCGTTTTTGATTCTTACAAGTAAGACAAACTGTGTCATTCAGCCCCTAAATGCTTGTTTTTGAAAGTTTCTAGAAACCATGATGTCATAGTGAACCTAACCACAGTTGTGAGTTGGACCTCGAGAGTAAGCAGGTATGTGATAAAGTGGGTCTTACCCCAATACAGATCATTTGATCTTCACATACCTAGGTAAGTGAGGATGGGGTCTCTCAACACAGGGTTACCATGTGTTTTTGCAGGTATCCTCTTAAGTCCTTTGCTAGTGTACAAGTAGGAGATGACGTGACAGTCACTCATTAGAGACCTTCTCAATCTCAGTATCTACAAAATGAATGTGTCTGAGACTCTTACATTTACCTAGTTTTTGTCATTATATAGTTAAGAAAGTAATTTGTCCCTAGTAATACTAGTAAGAGTGAGATTTGTCTGTTCTTTAGATAATACGTATTTGATACTAATGAAAAATGGGTATGTAGGTATTCACATAACTTACTATATCGTCCTTCACAGTGTTATTGACGAAGGGGTTATTGCAGGTACCCTTCAAGAGAGGAAGGTGTCTCTTCTTAGGGTTTGACCTTGGCGTTCTGCAAGTATCCAGGTACTATTGATGGATCCCAAAATGATACAAGTGACCAAGGGAATTTGAAGGTGTGGAGGTAAAATGAGACATTTACTACAGTATGTTTTTCAGATTCATGTCAATACGTTACAATAAACCTATCAATGATAGTTAACATCAGACATTGTTGTATGGAGGTGGGTGATGCTGTGGGCCTACAGTGCAGCCCGACTACCATTCAGATGTTTATGTAGATGATATGTTCCTCACATTTCTTGTTATCATGACTTTTTTGCAGGTAGTCAGGTAAGAAGCTATAGAAGCCTTATAAATTCTAGCAACCATATTATCCTACAGTTTTACATGTTAGAGAAAATTATGTTTGACCATGTGATTGTTGAGCAGTGTACAGATATCCACATAATTATGACTGAGCTGTGAGTAACGGTAATAACCTTGGTATTTTTCAGGAGAGCAATCAAGAGATGATGATGTCTGTAGCAACGACACAGATCTTAGAGTATTGCAAGGTTCCAGGGAGAGTTGATGGGTTCTGCAGTGATGGCAGTGAACAAGGTTATTTTCAGGGTCCAGGTATAGAAGGTGTGACTATAGACATATTTGCCACAATGTGTTTTCCAGGTTCCTGTCAAGAGATCACGGTGAACCTCCTCATGATCATTAAAGGGACACTGCTTGTATCAGGTAAGTGATGCTGTGTGCCTTAAGCACCCTACAGACCATCTGATCTTTAGATCTTAGAGTCAATGGGGTTCTTAAATTTGTGTTTCCATGTTGTTGTTTTTTTCTTTTGCTGTTACTCAGTTATGATATTGTCCCAACAAATGCTAGTAAGCATTAGTCTTTATTATTTTAGAGTTTAGATATACTGTATATTTAACTTTAGTAGTGATTGTGGGGTAGGTAGGTGTCCCAGTAACTTACTCATCTGCTCCACACCACGGTATTTACAACGAGATTTCTCTAGGTAGTCAGGAAAGAGATGATGATTTCTGTAACAATCGTGTTTACCTTTAAACTCTGCCAGGATCCCAGTAGTCTTGGTGGTTCCTGCAGTGATAGAAGTGATCAAGATTATTTGCAGGATTTTTTTTTAAATTTTTGTAGATAAAACAAGTTTTGTCCTTCAACACACTCGTCCATCATGTCCTCAGGTTCCAGCAGTCGTGAGATCATGGTGAACCTGACAATGGCCATTAACAGGACCTTACTGGTAACCAAGTAAGTGATAAAGTATGTCTTACCTCAACACAGACCGTCTGATCTTCAGATATCTGAGTGAGTGAGTATGGCTTCCCTAACACAGTGTCACCTGGTTGTTTTGCAAGTGTCCCGTGAAGGCCTTTCCTAGTATACAGGTATGAGACTATGTGGCATTACCTTATTAGAGAGCTGCTTGTTTTTCATATGTGAATGAGGCTTTTAAGACTATATTAACTATGTTTTTGGCATGTATGCAGTTTAGGAATTGACCCAAGTAGTACTAGTAAGTATGAGATTTTACTGTATTCTTATTCAGAAATTGTGTATTTTATTCACCCAGAGTGGTGGATAGGCAGAGATCCAGGTAATTTATCGTATTGTCCATCACCACATTATTGACCATGGGATTCTTGCAGGTATCCCTTCAAGAGAGGAAGCTATCTCTTCTTAGGGTATAACCTCAGGGTTCTGCAATTATCCAGGTAACATTGATGAATCTCCAAATGATACAGTTGACCAAGGAATTTGCTGGTGTCCCACTAGAATGAGACATGGACCAAACACTTTTTCCACAATTTTTTTTTCAGGTTCACATGAAGACCTCACTGCGAGCCTATCAGTGGTAGGTAGTGACGTGCACATATCAGAGACCGAGGTAAGTGATGACGTGGGCCTCCACCAGGGCACAGGTCATATGATCTTCGTACGCAGAAGTGATGATGGTGGCCCTCCACTCGTGTTACCATACATTTTTGCAGGTATCCCTCTCAGGTCTTGGATAGTACGCAGGTATATACGTGGTGTGATATTAACTCATTATAGATGTTCCTACTTCCCTTGTTTTTGGCAAGTGTAAGTTCCAGTAATTGGACCCTGATAATACTAGCAAGTAGTAGTTTTTGTTGTTTTCTTTTATGGAGATCAAGTGTGTTTCTCACTCCTCATGGCAGACAAATAGGAAATATCCAGGTCCTTTATCATATTGTTCTAACTGCATTATTACTGTGGGGTGTTTACAGGTATGGCGTCAACAGAGGAAGGCAAACCTTACTAGGGTTTAACCTCAGAGTTCTGGAAGTGTCCAGGTAATGTTTATGGGGCCCCACATGATACAAGTGACAAGGGAATTGACAGGTGCACAGGTAGAATGAGACATGTACCAAACACATAAACCACAATATGTTTTCCAGGACATGCAGAGAGAGCACATGAGCCTATCCAGAGCAATGAATGGGGGGAGCAGCATTGCTGGTATTGAGGTAAGTGATGCGCTAGGCTAAGTGGTAACGTGTGCTGACACTTCTTGTTACGAGGATTTTGTTGCAGGGATTCAGGTAAGAAGAATCCTTACCAATTCTAGAGACTATAAATTTTTACTTTTTACATTTTAGATAAAATATATGTTTAACACTATGCATATTAAGAGATCATAGGTATACAGGTATTTATCATGGTTTTCTCCACCACAGTACTACCCATATGATTTTTAGAGGTGTCCAGTCACGAAATGATGATTTTTTGACATTGATGTTGACCTGGGAGTATTGTAAGTATCCAGGTAGTACTGTTAAGTATCCAGAGTTGATATGTCTCATAATGATGAAGTGACCAAGGTTATTTGCAGGTATCCTGGTAGAAAAAGTTGTGTTCTTAAACATGTTTCATAACATTTTTTTCAGACCCCTATCAAGAGATCACAATGAGCCTAACATGGGTCATTAATGGGGGCAAGGACATTGCTGGTATGCAGGTAAGGGAGGATGTGGGCCTAAACCACACAGCACAGGCCGTCCGATCTCCAGATAGCTAGGTGAGTGATGACGGTGGCCCTAACACTTGTTGTCATGATTTCTTCAGGGGCATTCAGGTAGGAAATTATATAGATCCCCTGCCCATATAGAAACCATGAGTTTTCATTTTCTGTGTTTCAGAGAAAATTTTTGTTTATCCCTATGAGTGTTGACTAATATCATATCTAGGCAATTAGGATGATGTTTCCTGCCACAGTAGTGACCATGGAAATTTTGCAGGTGTCCTGTTTTCAACTGTTGTCTCACCTGACTGTGATCTTGACTTTGGAGTACTACAAGGATTCTGGTACAGTTGATGTTTTACAATGATGAAAGTCATAAAGATTATTTGCAGATGTCCTGGTAGAACAAGTTGTGTTCTTTTATACATATATCATAATGTGTTTTTCAGGTTCATGTCCCAAGGTCATGGTGAACCTAATGGTTATTAACAGGAGACATTTCTGGTATCCAGGTAAGCAATGATACACAACTTCATCACATCACAGACCGTCCAGTCTTCACATACTGACATAAGTGATTTTCGTTCTTGTTTGACCATGGGATTTTTTTTTTTTTTTGTAGGTTTTCAGGTAAGAAATGATAATGTTTTACCAGTTGTAGAAACCATGTTATCCTACTATTTTATATTTTAGAAAAAATTATGTTTAACCATGTAAGTGTTGAGCAATTTGCAGATATCCATGTAATTATTATGAAGGTGCAAATTACAGTAGTACCGTGGTTTGGGTTTTTTTGTTGTTTGTTTTTGTGTTTGTGTTTGTTTGTTTGCTTGCAGGTGAGCATTCAAGAGATAATGGCATCTCTAACTATGAGGTAGGCCTACCTAAGATCCTAGGTAGATTTAATGAGTTTTGGGACGCGTGGGTGGCTCGTCGGTTAAGCATCTGCCTTCGGCTCAGGTCATGATCTCAGGGTCCTGGGATGGAGCCCCGCATCGGGCTCCCTGCTTGGTGGGGAGTCTGCTTCTCCCTCTCCCTCTGCCGCTCCCCCTGCTTGTGCTCACTCTCTCTCTGACAAATAAATAAAATCTTTAAAAAAAAGAAAAGATTGGGGCACCTGGGTGGCTCAATTGGTTGGGCGACTGCCTTCGGCTCGGGTCATGATCCCAGGGTGCTGGGATCGAGCCCCACATTGGGCTCCCTGCTCGGCGGGAAGCCTGCTTCTCCCTCTCCTACTCCCCCTGCTTGTGTTCCCTCTCTCGCTGTGTCTCTCTGTGTCATATAAATAAATAATAAAATCTTTAAAAAAAAGGTTCAATGAGTCCTGCAGTGATGCCAATTACAAGGTAATAAAGGTGTGTCATGACACATCTGTCAGAATGTTTTCTTCAGGTTACCATGGTAATCCTGATAATAATCATTAAAGGGATTTTGTTTGTATCCAGGTAAGTGATGATGATAGCCTTTTCCATGCTATAGACCATCTAATATTCAGATATCTGAGTAAGTATGGATGGTATTCCTAACCTTGTGTTGCTGTGTTTTTTTGCAGGTGTTCAGGTAAGAAATGATACTGTCGATGATGCTAGTAAGCGTTAGTCCTTATTATTTTCAAGTTTAGATATACTGTTTGTATAATATCAGTGTGTCAGAGATTACATAAGTATCCAGGTAAGTTAGTATTTTGCCCATTGCCTCTTTATTGACCATGGCTTCTTACAGTTATCTTGTCAACAGTATTGTGTCTCTAACTAGGGAGTTGACCTTGAACTTCTGCAAGTTTCCAGGTAGATTTGATAGGCCTCATAAATTTGATGGGATTTTGCAGGTAATACATGTATTCCTAACACAGTTTTTGCAATGAATTTTTATAGAATCCACTCAAGAGATGATGGAAGGCCTTCGAGAAAATATACCAGAGAAATCCCAAATTAAATACTATGGTCATGATGAGCACGGGGTGATGCATGGAGTTGTTGAATCACTATATTGTACACCTGAAACTAGTATAACACTGTATGTTTACTGGAATTAAAATTTAAAAATATATAAGGGGATTCAAAAACAATCCCAGGGTGAAATAACCTATTCAAGTCGTATAATAATATTTTCAGTTTCCAATAGCTGCCTGTGAAAAAAATCTTGCTCAAAATGCATAAAATGAGAAAAATGTATTCCATATGAATGAATGAATAACTTGAACTTGTGAACTAGTGAGAAAATAAAATCAAATGAATGAATAAATGAATGCTATGATTAGTTGAACCATCATCTCTTGATTTGTATTTTTGCAGATACCCACTCAGGAGGAGAAAATGTCTCTATTCAAGGTCTTGTCCCTGGATTTTTGCAAGTAGCTGGGTAGATTTTACAGTACCTTTTAAGTCTGCACTGCTCATTAGATTTTCAGGTGTCCAGGTTATGGAATTATCATTAAACACCATTGTAGATTCCAGTTAAGAGATTGTTGAGAACCTCCGTTTGGTATTGAAGGCAAAATTTTGTTTGCACTAAGTACAAGATAATGGTGTTTGTACCAGAGTTAGAGCTCATGAGATTTTGCACATATCCAGGTAGACCATGTTGGTATTCTGAAGCCAACCTAGTGACCATGATTTATTTGTGAGTATTTGTAAGTTGTAAGCAGTGATCAGGGAAATTGTGCAGATATCCTGTACACTATGAAGGTGTCTCTAACTAAGGTGTTTTTCTTGGAAATTTGTAGATGTCCGGGTAAGAGATGATGGTGTCCCTAATCAAGATAATGACCTTGGGATTTTGCAGTTATCCAAGCAAGAGATGACATGTCCCTACCATGATCTTGATCCTGCACCTTTCTAGGTATTCAAGTAAGAGATGGTATTTGTCTGAATACGTTAGTGACCATGGGGCTTTTACTGGTATGCAGGCAGATGGTGATTCTGTCTGATCTGTAGTGCTGACCTTTGAATTTTACATGTATCTAGGTAAGAGGTGATCTGGCCCTTACCATGTTGGTGGCCTTGGGATATTTTAGTCTAGACAAGGAGTGGTGTGTCCTTAACCATGTCAGTTACCGTGAGATTTTGCAGGTATCCAGGTAAGATGTCACATATCTACAACATATTATTTCTCTTCACATTTTTTAGATATTCTGAGAAGAGATGATGGTGTTCCTAACAACAGTAAAGACCACTGGATTCTGCACATGTCCAGTGAAGAGATGATAGCATCTCTTTCAACGTTGGTGTCTATGGAAATGAAAGAAATGGAATGCTTTTTTTGATTAGCTGTATAATTTGTTAAAAGAATTTTAATGTTCAATGGCTATTAAATATTATTCACAATCATATTTTCTTATATCCATTTGTTTAATTTCTCCATAATGACATTTGCACCAGGAATCTTAGGCCCACGTTTATGAAATATGTTAATATCTTGGAGCCATGAATACAGATAGACTTCATATGAAATGTGGTTATTCCTAAAGAAAACTAGGCTATAAACCCAATTCTTAGTTAAAGGATTGGGGGAACCAAGGAAGAGGAATATTGGTGTACATATTGTGGGCAAAAAACATCTGTACTCTCCCCCTCCTGGTATGAATAGGCATTAGATGATATGTTAGGAAAATACGTGAAACATGATAGAGATTAATGGGGAACTTGAATATCTCTTATCTAAATATTCAGTTATTGAATTATTATTTAGCTTATATCATTGACACATAGAAAATGAGAGCTGAATAAGAATTTGATGATCATTTAGCCCAACACCACCATGAATGAGAGAGCCCTGAGTGCAGAGAGGTTAATCAAGGTCACACAGCTATCTAGTTGTGATGTGCTCTTTCCATTATCCTGTTTTCTTGGTTTGAAAACCTGAGACCGATTAAAAAGCAGTAAGGCAAGTACTTGTTCAAATCAATATAGCTCAGGAAATGCACTTCCAATTGGCCAGATTATTCATCATGCACTTTGCTTTTTTGTTCATATATTCAGTATAAAATTCTTGGCCCCAGGTGTCTGTCCTAAACCCCCAGCTACAAATGTCTCCTGTGAAGGGAAGCAACGTAGTCTGAATTTTGGTTCAGCCAAGTGGGATCCCTGTGAACTTCTGTTCTCCTCTGATACAACAGTTCTGAGATCCATTTACAGCCATTGTTGTCTGCATTTCAACACCATTGAACATAATGTCAGAGCAAGACCCGGTAGGTACAATTCCATAGAAAAAGAGAAGTAAAAGGTTTAATCTGCAACAGTGGATGACGATAATGATGGAGAAAGAAAATTAAACAAGGATGAACAAATTTGACAAGATGCCTTCACCCCAGGCCATGCACATAGGAGGCACTCAGTATTTTTTTAAGTAAATGAATGCTTCTTGATAGTTTGGATGATTATGGATCAGCCCATTCAACCACCATTCTTCCTTCTAGTGTGTGAAGGCAAGAATGCTAAAAACTCCATTTCCCAGACTTCCTGCCACACGGATGTGAGTGTGATTCAGGTTCTGTCATCGATGTAACAGTATGCTTAACTAACTTTTACTGGAATTAAGTCATAGGTAGAAGGGCAAGGAGTGGACCACCATTTTATTGGCCTGGATTGTGGCAAGGGCCCCCATGGTTCTGGACAGATGTGTTTGAGGAGCTTGGAATTCATAAAACAGGTAAGCCAAAAAAGCTGGAGATGTGGCTCAGGGTCCAATATGCTATTTAAGGAAACATTCTTTCATCTTCCCATTTTTTTCCTTCTAGTTTTTGAACATTTTACAGACCATATTGTCACAGAGATAAGAGGTGGAAAAAGAAGGAAAAAGCCAACCATTACACCACCACTGAAACACATAAAGGACCAAGGAAAATTATAAGTGTTTATCAGTCATCATCCATATTAATCCATTTTACATGGTTACCATACAGTTGATACAATTTGGGGAAGATTTCTTTCTCCTAAAATTGTAAATATATATGCACATATTTTAATATTTAGAAAATTGCAAAAATGACAAGGAAACATTAAACATGTAAATCTGTGCACATCGAAGTCCTTCATTCAACACCTACTGGTAAGTACACTTCCACGCCCCGGGAATCAACAGTGAAGAAGCTGGACAACATCCATGCCTTAAGGAAGATTCCATTTTCTTGTATGTTACAATTTTAGTGATCCATACATCCTGGGCCCTGTTATTTCAGCACTTCGTTGTCCCAGCGTACTTATTAATGGCTCTCACTCTCAAGGGTGTCTCAGTTTGGACAATACAGTAAATGGACACCCTGGATATAATAATAAACAAGTGAAGACATACTTTAATCAGAGTAGTAGGTGCTGTAAAAACAAGGTAAGGTGATACTAATTGGGGAAAGGGACTTCTTTAGTTTGAGCAGTCAGGGAAGTCCTCTCTGAGGAGAGCTAAAGCAATGAAAAGAAAGAGCCAGTTGGGTGAGCATTCTAGGAGGAGCAAATGCAAGCGGACGTGCGGAGAGGACAGAAAGAAGCAATGTGGATGGAGGGTAGCGCGGGCAGTGCGTGAGGGGGAGAGTGGCCCAAGGATGTGCAAGGCCTTGTGTATCATGGGGAGGGGCTTGGCTTACATTTGAAATGCAGTTGGTGCTCTTTGAAAGAGAACAAAGTGACCTAATTTGTGGGTCTTTGCCCAACATATTCAGTTCCACAGTACGGCGCATCCATATCTGGTGAGGGACTCTCCAATTTAAAATCCAGTGGCTCCTGTAGTAATACCACGGGGACCATGATTTAATGAAAAATCGTTCTCTATTACCAGCATGGGAATGAAAGATCAGTGACGGTAGGACTTCAAGCCTACTACTAAGTAGAAATTCCCAAGAAACGTATTCATGACTCTCCCCCCCACCAATATTAAAGGATACAATACATCGAAGTGTTTACTTTGAGAACGTGAGAACAGACTTGCAAACAAATATGACTTTTTACAAGTTTATTCAAGTTCCCCTCTCATCATTCAGGCCATTTGTTAAGGATTTGGCAGTTTGAAAGCAGTCGGGACAAGTCTCCAGCCAGCACAGAGTGGCGAATTGGGGCGGACTTACTCCCATGTTTGGACCTGGTTTGGACAGGGAGGGAGGAGCAAGATGCCACGATCTGGTAGAGGTCCTTGATAGGTGTTCCAGCAGCTTCCACATTCCTTCTGAGGCATTTTAAAGTGATCCAGCCCAGAGGCGCACCTCTGTCCTGCGGTGCTCGGTGTCCCAAGGCCCAGCACTTGGCCACACAGATTGTGTGCAGCACAAGGGTGCCAGACTGCAGAGGCTGAAGCAAGGGCCAGGTTCTAGGTCATTCTGCCACCCAAACCAGGTCAGCTCAGAGGAAGGGACATGTCTTCAGTTCAGCTTTGCTTTGCCTTTGGGTTTTATGAATTCCAAGCTCCTCAAATACATGGTCTCTCTGCCACAGTCCATGTCGGTAAAACGGATATCCACTCCCTGCTTTTCTACCTGACTGGGAAGAGGGCCATGCCCTAAGGGGATGTCACGAGGACTGCTGAGCCTCGAAACCCCATGTTTTGGACATCCCTGGGGCCCTTATGACCTCTGACCAGGGTCTGAATTTCTCAGCAGATTCACCCTCACCAGCTGGCTAATTCTGTCTCCTGATTCTCACTCTGGATTGGGAACAGTGTTGATTTCTTGTTTCAGCAACATCGGAGGCGTAAAACAAAGAGAAGCATTTCCATTATTCACTCACATAAATAATTAGTTGCTCAAGACTGCTCTGGAGAGCAGGATTGTACTCAGCATGCCAGCTAGGAATATATCATTATCTCAAGCACCACCTTGGCTGGCGCCAGGAGTCCTGTTAGGACCTCCATCTCTGTCACACTTTGGTACTTCTAGCCTTTTCTGTCTCCCTCAGGACTAGTTAAGACAGATGCTAGTGTGTCGGTGAGGTTTTGAAAATAACACTTTTCATAGCAGTGGTTTGAGTTAATGGTGTTTTCCATCTCAAAAATGTTTTACAAACATTAATTACGCTTTAGCTCCCTGGTGGGCTTGGGCTGAGAGAATGCTTATGGAGAGAGTTACTGCTTTTCCCTCAGGTCACAGAGAGTCCTCAAGGAAACAGAAGGCCTGGGGGCTTCCGCCTAACAGTCCTTTGCCTGAAAGAGGATTTAACACACCTTTAGAACTTTTGTGAAGCTCCGAAAATGAAGTGTTTTGTGATGCTTCGTCAAACGAAATCCCTTGAAATGCTTTTTAAAATGATGTCCAGCTAGTATAAACCACCTGTCAAAAAGCATTTTTTGTTAATTGTTATGGAAAAGTGTACATCTATTGAGTTAGTGTAGTAGGAAAATAGAGTAAGCTGCAAGCCTAAATCAATTCGGTAAGACAATAGTTACTTCTCGGTAGGAAGAGGAAAGAAAAAAAAAAAGCCCAAGCAGGTGTAAGAAGGAAGGAAGGATATGAGAGGATAAGAGATCCTCAAAAGCATTCCTTCCGTTTCCTCATTCTGGCACAGAAATCCAAACAGAAAAGCTTTAAAAGAAACACCTGGAAAAACAGTAGCTCCACATTCATAATGCAGAAACACAGGCAGAATGCAATGGTAAGATTCATTTGTGGCCATCTTTATCTAAATGATGCTCAGCTGGGTGTGGTTTTGTCCCATCTCCCATCCCCCTGGGACCTTTGACAACGTCTAGGGGATATTTGTGGTTGTCCTCAGTTGAAGGGCAAATGGAGGGACACTGGCATCTAGAGTATGGCGGTCAGGGCTGCTACCAGAAACTTCCTACAATGCACATGACAGCTCCCATCACCAACAAAGACCCAGCCCCAAATACCAATAGTGCTCAGGTTGAAGAACTCTGCTCTAAATCGTTACCTTGTCAGAAAGGTAACTCCAAATCCCTCCACTCAGTTGGAGGTAGTGATTGACTTCAACGCCCCCAACTCCAGGCTGGCTGTCCATACTGCTTGCTCTCAGATACCTTCGTTAGGCCTGGGAACCCATCTGTCCAGGGTCTAAACTCTAACGTGTTCCTAGCTGTTGCACTGTTGATTTTCTCAGAAGGTAACAGAAATGATCCAGGGTCCTTTTAATTAGGAAGACCTATGCACATTTCTACTCAAATGTATCAGCCAGTTTATTTCATTTGAGCAGAAACAAGGTCAAATGCCAGATCGAGGAAAGACCCTTCTTGACGAAACCTCTACGGCACATCATGTTAACTTTTCCATGCTGATGGGGAGAAGGAGGAGGCTTTGTATTCTTGTACAACTTTGTCACAGAATTATCTGTTGAGCTATGTTTGACCATTCTGCTTAGCTGGGTGCCAGAGTTTCTAGAAAATGCAGTTGAGGAGAGAAAGAGGGCACAAGGAGGGAAGGATGAGACCTAGAACTTCAACTATAATGAGCATCACATCCTCCCTTTTTTACTTCCAAGTTTCACTATGAAGCAAAAATGTTGAGAGCTGGTAACTTCAACCAAAATTACGTTCAAGTGAAGAAAGCTGTGGGAACCATGCCTGTTTATATTTCTCATTCCACTGCAGTCAAGATTTAGTACGCCACATACAATACAAATACCTGTTGCAGAATAACATTCCTCTGAGTTCAGTTAAGCAGGGAGATAGGTAATAAAAACAGCTCTCTGAGACTCGAAGTAGAGGAGAGGTTTCCAGGGACTGGGGGAGGGGAAATGGGGAGTTAGCGCTTCATGGTTACAGAGTCTCTGGGGCGATGGAAAAGTTTTAGAAACCACCGACAGTGACGGTTGTACAACTTAGTGAATGCAATTAATGTTACTGAATTTTACACTTAAAAATGGTTAAAATTGCAGATTTTCTATCCTACGTGTTTTCCCACAATTAAAACACAACTATCTGAAGTAGGTGATGGTGGCTGTAGATGAGATCCATGCCAAAGATCTTGACAGTAAGCAGAAGAAACAGTCATTGAGAAACAAAACATATTGACTTCCTACTTGTCCTTAGGCACCGGAGAGCATCTCAGTCTGGATCCACCAAGAAACAAAGGGCAAGACGGAATGAGGAGTGAACGTGGCAGAGCCGTCCTGGGGGGAGGCCTCCCCCCACGCAGGGGAGGAATCAGAAGCAGGCAGGGGGTCTCTCCACTGCAGTGTGGGTCTGGCACACAGAAAGGGGAGGGAGGAGGAGGGGGAGGAGGGGGATCGAGGAGGAAGACCTCAGGTGGCATTGCAGTGCAGGCAGGAATGTTTGCAGATTGATGGGCCATCTTTGAGTCCAAGTGTCCTCTCACAGGTGTCCCTCATCCTCCAGCCACGGGCCTGAAAGAGTTTCTCGGCCGTGCTTCGTTGCTGGCGGCCTGCAGCCTAGGGGGAGCGTGGCCTCAGTGCACACGCGTGGAGGACCCAGAGGGCAGCGGCCAGTGCTATGAAACACTTCAGTTCCTGGCAGCAGGTTGTCTAGAAGGAGCTCTGGCTGGTGCACCTCTGTGGTCACCCCCGACTCATCATACTGAAAGCTCACCACCCCTCTCTTCCAGGCATTTTTTATTAGCTCCAGTTAACAAAAGAGGAACTAAATAAATTCCCCTAAAACACATGGCTCTTAAGTGGTCAAGTGAACTTTCAAAGCCGGGTTCAAAAGACCCTGAAAACAGTGTTTTGTCCCCTATTATGTGGCAGATGAAATTGCTGTTCAGCAAGTTCTCAGTCTCCCATCCTTCTCATCTTCATGGGAAGGATTACTCTCAGCCCCACTGATGTGAACTTGGCTGTGTGTCTCATTTTGGCCATGGAATGTCAATGTGAAGGACTCTGGGCCAGTTCTGAACCTCAGCTCCGAGAGGCATCATGTGTTTGCACTTACTTCTTCCAGGAGAAGGCCCTGTCATGAGAAGGTCATAGGCCAAGAATGAGAGCAGCCCAGTCAACCCCACCCCCCCGAAGCAAAGCGCCCCACCTAGCCGACCTGTAGACCCAAGAATGAGAAGATCTTATAAGCCGTTGAGATTTGTTGCCTTTACAGAAGAAATAATTGATCCTGCCTTGGAGAGATGACAAAGGCTTCATGGAGGAAGGAACATGTAAGCAGGTTATTCTTTATGATTACACTTTTGAAAATAAAAACATTTTATCTCTTCATTGTCAAAAATTTGGAAAATAAGGAAAGCATTAAATGTAAAGTCAAAAACATACCCATTGTTTCTTATTAGAATCCTTCTCCATGCATACTCTGCCTTTATGCACTCTGAGGCTTTGCCCTTTTTTGCCTCCTATCTTATCAGCAATCTGCGTTCTTACATTTGATCAAATATTCTTTGAAAACATGGTGTATCATAGTTGCATAATACTCATTTCGGCAATAACTTGAGCTTCAAGGACAGGTTGAGTATTTACTCTGTGCCAGGCCCTGTTCAAGGCGCTAGAAAAGCGATTGTTACAAAGTAGACAACAGGTAATTGATAAGTTGTGGTATATCCATACAATGGAATACTGCTTAGCAATAAAGAACAACTAACTACTGATACATAGTACAACATGGATGAAGCTCAGTTACCCTAAGTGAAAGAAGCCAGACACCCAAGGCTATATGTTACTTTTGCATTTTTATAAAACTCTAGATCATCAAACAAATCTTTAGTGACAGGAAGCAGGCTAGCAGTTGCTAGAAAGGAATTATAAGGGGCATGAGAAACCTTTAGGGGATGATGGATATGTTCATTACCTTGATTATGGTGATGTGTTCATGAATGCACGCATATGTCAAAACTTTCAATATGTGCATGCCAATTATGTCTCAATAAATCTGTTTAAAAAAAGAGCCATAGGAGTAGGGTGGGGGCTGACGAAGTGGAGAATAAGCATCTAAGCAGAAAGAAAAGTGCATACAAAGACAAAGAGGCATTTTATTTAATAAGTACATAGGACTTATCCACTGGGTAACGTTCCAAAAGTTTTACAGGTATTAACTCATTTTGTCTTCACAGCATCCTTGCGAGGTAAGTACTATTAATGCCATCTCCACTTTGCAGGTCAAGAAAGATATTAAGTAATTTGCCCAAAGTAACAGGAACTGTCATAGCTGGGCTTTGAACCCAAAAGCCTAGCTCTAGAGTTCATGCTTTTAAATACGACATGCTGTCTCCCCATATCTGGGAACATATTTGGTAATACTTGCAGGTGTATCTGAAAAGCCCCATGAGTAGCCAAAAGTGAAGGGGGGAGAGAGGAAGGAGAAGACCTAGGAGTATAGGTTGGGGTAAGTTCACTTAAGTATGAAAAGTCCAGTCATACAATGTGAAAGTGTGTTAGAAGCCTCCCGAATGATATCTTTATTTTGCATGGACTAATTTTCATTCATTATCAAGTTCTAATTGTATCCTCAATGGAACTCATCTGAAAGCAGCTCTTCCGGGGTTCTCAGAAAGGATTTAGTCCCAAATGCGCAAACTGACCAGATAGTGTATTATGCTCTCCAAGTAGCTTAAGAATCAGGTGGGACATTGCTCACAAAAAGAGACATGTTCCCTGTCAGAGGGCTCGAGGGCTTTCCTTTATATCCACTTGGGGAGATGCAAATAGAAGGAGAGAGGCAGGAGCCCTAAGCCTCCCCATTAGCAATTACAGAACTACTATCGCTTTTCTCTCTGGCGGATCTCTCTCTCTCAGATCACAACATTTCTCTCATAGATCACTTACAGAATCTGCTTGCCTGAAACGACGAGAAGGACATGCCTGGAAATTGGGCTATTTAAAGGCTATTACCCAAAAACACAGGTCGCTAAGGTTCTTAGAGTTTATGCCAACCACAAAATACACCTTTTGCTGCAGATACGTTAGAGACACGAGCCTCAATGCCTTGTGTCTTCTGGAATCCGGGAGCTCATTGCTGCTCATCTTGACCAGCCCTGTGTCACTTCATCCGGGATCCCAGCCTCAAATTGAAGACTCCTCCTAAGTCTTTTCCTCTCTTCATTTCCTGCCAAAACCTATCTGGAGAATAGTGAAGAGGTGAACATGTCATTAGTGTGGCTGTCCTGAGCTCAGCAGCCCATCCTTCACAGGGGCCAGGAAATTTGAGCTCCCTGCGGTAGTCGGCTCTGGCTGCCATAACAAAGTGCTATAGATTGGCTGGCTTGAACAAGCAAAATAGATGTTCTCACGGTTCTGGAAGCTGGAAGTCCTAGATCAGGGTGCCAGCATCGTCAGGTTCTGGTAATTGTGCTCTTCCTGGTTTGTTGATGGCCCCCTCCCCTTTGTGTCCTCACGTGGCCTTTCTTTGGTGCCTTCGCGTGGGTGGACGGTGACCTTCCTCTCCTTAAAAAGCCACCAATCCCATGGCATTAGGACTCTACCCTTATGACCTCATTTAACTTTAATTACCTTCTGAAAGCCCTATATCCAAAAACAGGCACACTGGGGATCAGGGCTTCAACGTGTGAATTTGAGGAGGACACAGTCAGTCCATAGCATGCCCATCCCCCAGCATCCTCACCTCTCCCTGAATGAAAGCTACCCTCCCGCAGTGAATGCATTTGAGATTGCAAACTTGAGGTCCGTAGGCTAGATCCAGCTTTCACAAATATTTTGTTTAGCCTGCAGTTTTGGAACAAATTTAAATTCGTTGTCAACATTTAAAACTTGGAATATAGCAAATTATTACTCACTTTCTAGCTTTTCCTGAAGGAACGCTGTAATGGAGTGTGTTTTAGTCTTTGTGTTGGCCTTGAGAGCTCAAAATCAAGCTTGTGTCCAAAGGCTAAGAAAAGCAGGGCAGGACATTACGGAATCTATTGATGGGGCTGAATAGCTTCTGGACTGTTTCATCTCTTCCATCCCTAATTAAGTTTTTCTCCCCTTTTCATCCAATTATTTATCTTTTATGGCACCTTGTGGATATTTATAATCCATTTCAAATTTAGAGGGAAATAAAACCAGGTATATAAAATAGATACACAGAAATGGCCCCTCAATATGCATTTGCTGTGAGAATAAATGAATGGATGAGAATGTGCCTGCACTCACATGCATGTATAGTTTCAAAATGTCCAAAGAGAACTCCTTATTCAACCTGAAAACAAATGTAACATTTGAAAGGCAACTTACTGTTTAACAAAATCTTGAAAAGAACTAATATATAATAAGGGGGAATGTATCACTCATAAACTGATGAATCTGTATGGCACTTCACAGTTTATAAAGTACTTTCCTATATATTATTTCATGGCTGGCTCATATCTGTTAGCCACTCGGGGAAGGAGAGCTCAATGCTTACAGCCCAGCTGTAAAGATGAACAGCAGCTCAGATCAAGCCCCTGTGTTGGTTTATCCCTATTCTGACATGGGCCCGAAGTCATGGGCTCGTGAGCAGTGCAAAAAGAAGAGTCAGGACTTGGATAAAGACGGATCTTGATGAGCTTGTCCAAGACTGGGTCCTTTCATACATAGCGCACTATAACCATTCAGGATGTTTTCACATTAATGATCTCACTAGAGGCTTACAGGCTAATATTATTTCCGTGTAACAAATGTGGAAATTAAAAGAGAATGATGAATGATGTACCAAGTTCTCACTGCTTTTTGGGAAAAGAAGTGGACCTAAAACCCCGGAGACCTGACCCCAAACCCAGGTTCACTGCAGCAACCTGGCCTGAGGTGTAGTCAGGGAACAGTAGGTGTTATGCAGAACAAAGTTACGGGGGGAAAAATGAAAAGCTCCATGATGAAATAGATTTGGAAAGCATCTGGCAGGACTTCTCAGAGACTTGAACATACGACCACCTACTGCCAAGTTACAAGGGAGAAGCCAGGATGTAGCATTTTCCCAAATCATGAGACCACACAAACCATTCTTTAGGGGTGTTTCGCACAACTAGTGTTCTTGTGGACACGCTTGGAGAAACGTTTTCCTACATCAGTCATGGGTTACATCGAATCCTGAGTGACCATCACAGCCCCGTGTATTATTCATTCTCAAGGCCGAGTGTTATGGGGTCTACAGATGCAGAATTAGAACAGAAGATCATTTGAAATATGGGAAGTTTCCTGTGTTCACTGTCTAGGGAAGGGTCATCCTTCCCCACCCCATTAATGGCAGGCTTGGCCATAGAATTTGCTTTGGCCAGTGGAACACGAGTGGACCCAACTCGTGTGACTTCCAGGCAGAGGTTTTAGAGTCAGCATGTGGTTTTCTATGCACATTTCCCTCTGCCATGATGACTGGCCACAATTCAGGTAGAGATAGCTCCATCAGTCTGGGGCCTGGAGTGAGGACAACCAGAGGGGTTCCTCACCCAGCTGTTCCCAGTGAGGAGAAATAGTCCTTTGCTGTTATAAGCTACTGAGATTTGGGGAATTTATTACTGTAGCACAACCTATCCCATCCTGACCATTACAATTTCCAAAACATTTATCATCACATGATTGAGTGCTGGTATGGTAGTTCTTCTGTACTTATTCATACGTAATATTTGAACGGTTGTTAGGAGTCAGCAGAAAATGCAATGGTCCTAAATTTAGGAGATCTGTTTCTTACTTGTTTGCCCTCAATAATATTACTGAACTCCCCTGAAATTCTACTTTTAAAAAATGCCTACACAGGGATGCCTGGGCGGCTCAGTCAGTTAAGTGTCTGACTTCGGCTCAGGTCATGATCTCGGGGTCCTGGGATCAAGCCTCGCGTTGCTGGGCTCCCCGCTCAGCGGAGAGTCCGCTTCTCCCACTCCCTGTGCCCCTCTGCCCATTCGTGCTCGCTTGCTCTCTCAAATAAATAAACAAAATCTTTTTAAAAGATTTTAAAAATGCCTGAACAGCTTACCTCACACAGTTGATGAAACAATCATATATGGAAGTATTTTAAAAACCGTAAAGTACTAAACAAATATAAGACCTACAAATCAGTGTGCTGTCCTAGGCTGGATTTCGGAGCTCCTGCCTCCTCAGTGAATGACAGTGGAGGGACCTCCAAGTGGGGAAGCAGGAGCTCAAATGCTCTTGACCCATGTCTGTGGTTCCTTTTCATTGTATTTCATGCATTTAATAGCAAGAGACTTCTAAATTAAGGAATATGGGAGTTTCTCCATCTCCTGTTAGGATGCTTTGGGCTCTGAGTAAAAGAAAGCCAAGCTCACACAAACTTGAACAATAAGGGAATATTTCATCGGACAAAACACCATGTCCTGAAATTGGGCATTGGACAGGTACTCGACAGCTCAATAATGTTAGGCTTTGGCTCTCTCCGCTTCCCCTTTCCATTGTGCTCAGCACTAGCTTCATCCTCAAGCTGACGTTTCCTCGTGGTCACTAGATGCCTGCTGGAATAAATCACATCTAGCATCTTCTTTGGTCAAATCACACAAGGGAGAGAGAAAAGATACAAACACTTCACTCACACAACCATTGTAAGTCCTTCTTCAATTTACTGAGAACAAGTGCCAAGCGCTCGCTGGACTCATGGTGGAGGAATCAGCTCAGGAGCTCAAATGAGGATGTCAGAACAAAATCAAGGTCTGTTAGAAAGGAGGAAAGGAGAAACAGACAAGAGCTAATACTTTGTAAGGCAGCTCAACAGGAGAAAATCTAGCAGTTCATGCAGTTCCACAGACCTGTGAACTATTTCATGTTCAGATTTGCAAACCTGATAATTGGGCATAAGTAAAATCTCCTAACACTTAGCTCCACCATCTGTTGCTGACATAACAATTTTACATAATATGAAAAAGGCCAGATGGAAGCGATGCATTAACCATGTCCAAGATGTTTTATGCGCATAACACACACAGAATAGAAGTAGCTTTGTTCCATGCACTGTTGAGCTTGTAGCTCTCCAGTTAGAATTCTGGCCATTGATGGAGGACAACCTCAGAGCTTCCTAATCACTTATGTTCCCTTGGTGTTTGGAAAGCCGCGTGCGCTGGTGGCCCCAGAATATCAATCCAGGACAGACTTAGAAGTTACAATTTGTTTGGAGCTGGGCACCGGAAAGGGGAAGGCACACATATTTGAAATTGTGTTTGCATAGCAAAAACACAGTTTTTAGCTCAGAATTTATATTATGGTAAATAAGAATAGTGAAGTTTTCTAAAGATGTTTTTATTTTTACTCTGTATCTTATCCCGTACCCATCTTCTACACATTGCACGCTACCACCATATGTGCGTGTATCCATGTTGAGACTATAGTTGTGAAAATGGCGTCATATGCGTGTCATCCAGCAGCTTGCCTTTTCCTTCATTGTTTGATGAGTCTTACCCTTGTTGCTCTAGCTCCCTCTTTTGAACTGCTCTCTACTATTCCGAATACAGTACAATCTACTTACCTGTTCTTCTGTCGATGAGCGTTTACTCCTCCCATTTGTCACCGTCACAAATGATGCCGTAAAGGCCAATGTGGTGTGTGATTCCCTGTGCACAGGTCAGAGTTGTCTAGGTTACAGAGCCACAAGGGTAGAGTGAGAAATTTCATTCCATCATGATTTATCAAGTCATACCTCTCCCAGCAATGTAGGAAAGTTCCTTTTTCTTCATTTTCCCAATCTGTTGGCCATGAGATGGCCTTTTCCCGATAACTAGAGAAATAGAGCCACTTTTTGCTTATTTGACATTCGGGTTGCCTCTTTTGTGAATTTGCTTCTTGATATATTTTGCCCATTTGGGGGTCTTTGTCTTTTTCTTGCTGCATTATAAAAATTTCTCCACATATTTTAGGTACTAACATTTGTTGATTATATGTATTGCAGATATCTTCTAAGACTTGTCTTTTAAATTTTTTTTTTTTAAAGATTTTTATTTATTTATTCATGAGAGACAGAGAGAGAGAGGCAGAGGGAGAAGCAGGCTCCCAAGGAGCAGGGAGCCTGATGCGGAACTCGATCCCAGGACCCTGGGATCATGACCTGAGCCGAAGGCAGACGCTTAACCATCTGAGCCACCCAGGCGCCCTGTCTTTTAAATTTTGTTTAAGGTTTAGGTTTATAACTTTAGTGTAGTTATATTTGTCTACCTTTTCCTTAATTGAGGGTTTTGTTTTCTTGGACTTGTCTACGGAATCTCCCAAAGTTTTAAGATTATAAAGAGATTTTCCTTAATTTTTTCACAGAAGTTTTCATGGTTTCTTTTGACATTTAGATGGTCTGTCTGGAGTTTATTTTTGTGAGGTGTAAGATAGTGACTTAATTTTCTTTCCAGAAGGATAACTAATTTTTCCAGACTTATTTGATAACTAGTTCATACTTCCCACACTAATTTGTAGGGTCTTCTCTGTCCCGCATCGAGTCTCTATAGATGCCTGGGTCTATTTTGTTTGACTTAAATAGCATACTGTCTACATTACTATATCTCTTTAATAAATTTTGATATATGGCAGGGCAAGCTCTCTGGCTGTGTTCTAGCTATGGTGATGGTTAGTTTTGTGGGTCAACTTGACTGAGCCATGGGGGTGCCCAGATTAAACATTATTTCTGGGTGGGCATCATCTAATCCACTGAGGGCCTAAATGGGACAAAAGGCAGAAGAAGGGAGGATTTGTTCCCTTCCTGCCTGCGTGTTTGAGCTGGAACATCCATCCGTCTTCTCCAGGTTTTGCTCTGGGATTGATGCCATCGGCTCCTTGGCTCTCAGCCCTGGAATGACACCACCAGCTCTCCCAGGTTTCCAGCTTGTAGACAGCAGATTGTAGGACTTCTCAGCCTCCACAGTCATGGGAGCCAATTCCCAATTCCTCATAATAAATCTGCTTTTGTATCCCATTGATCCCGCTTCTCTGGAGAATTCTGACTAGTATGGTCTCTTTTTTCTCCTATACAAGGGTTAGGGTCAGCTTGTCAAATTCCATGGAAACCTGTGTTGAGACTTCTCTTTTAACTCCATTGCATTTACAATTTGGAGACAAGTGCCATGTTCTTTTTTTTTTAAAATATATTTTATTTATTTATTAGAGAGAGAGAGCACAAGAGGGGGTAGGGCCAGAGGGAGAGGGAGAAGCAGGCTCCTCGCTGAGCAGGGAGCCTGCCTCGGGGCTCGATCCCAGGACCCTGGGATCATGACCTGAGCCAAAGGCAGACGCTTAATGACTGAGCCACGCAGGCGCCCACAAGTGCCACGTTCTTGATTTTTACTTCTGGGAACCTGCGATCTCTGCAGATATCTGGATCATCTTTCACATCCTACAGTGCTGTTTTATAATTTGCTCCATAAAAGATTTTTCACATCTTGTGCTAATCTATTCTTAGGTATTTTGTAGTTTTGGTTGCTATGATAAACGAGAACTTTATTCTGAGACATTTCTCATTGGTCACTACTGTGAGTAGAAATGCTAAAAACGTTAGTGTGTTTATGCTGTATTCAACACAGCGTTGAGGAACATCATCAAAAAGACGTGACCATGGATCGATCCAGGAGCTGGACCCAGGCATCCGGAGGCTCCTTGCCCCCCCCCCCCTTGGCCCCTCCATTTGCCTTTGCTCTGAGGACATGGGCTTGAGACAGTGATGTGATAGTGAGAACACCTGCACAGTATACGTGACTGAACCCAGTTAAGGCCTCTTTATAAACTTTTAAGAGTTGGTGGATGGGTGCGGCGATCCATTTGTCTCACTGCCGCCTAGGACAAGCCTCGTATGTAAGTTCCCTCTGTTTATTAAAACGGCCACCTACCAACGGAGTGGCCTGCCTCGTCTGTTTCTCCCTGCCCTCCAAGGGGGGAGGCTGGTTTCAGTTCATGCCCTGAGAGAAGTTATGAACTGACACACGTTGGCCAGACCTTCTTATCAGTCTAAAAGTTTGTTACAGATTCTCTTGAATTTTCTATGGAGATGATCATATTGTTTACAAATAAAGACTGCTTTATCTTTTTTTAAAAAAAAAATTCTTAAACCTCTTATTGTTTTGACTTATCTAGAACCTCCAATACAAAATTGGCCCATGAACTAATTCTTTCGATCCTGATGGAAATGGGAGTGATTCCAAAGTTTCCAGTGAAGTCTGATATCTGCTAAAAAGGTTGGTAACTGATATTCCTTGTCAGGGAAAGAAATTCCCTTCCATTACTGATCTGCTAGAAGCTTTCATCCCAATTACTTCCATTGAATTCTTTTATTAATTGGAAAAATGCTTCTTATGCTCTGATCTTTAAATATGATATATAACATTAATAGAATTCTAAAAGTTAAAATATTTATTCAGTGCGAAGAGAAACCCCACTTGAAATAGTATATGGTTGTGTATATAAGTAAATTTTATATTTTTATGTAGTTAAATGTAATAATTTTAGTCCTTTTCTTATTTTTTATTAAGTTTTTAATTTTAATTCTAGCATTGTTCCTTTTCTTATTTTCTTAAGGAAATGATCATGTTTCCTTATTCTATAATAATCTTATCCCTTTTAGCTTCCCTCTCTGATTTATGCTTACAGGGTCCTTCCCCACTCCAATATTCAACTATCAACATTTCTCCACTATCTTTTGCAATTCTTAAAAGTATTTGCATTTTGTTCTTTGTGTGGTGTGAAATCTAAATTTCACACTTGCCCCACAGATAGTCGATTCTTGTTAATTCTTTGGTGAATAGTCTCTTGACCATTAGTTTGTGATGCTTTCTTTATTATATATTATCTTCTCAAATAGGTTAGGATTGTTTCTCTATAATCACTTTGTTTCCACTGATGAATATGTGCATTTTCATGCTAGCGTCACCATGTTCCCACTTCTGTCATTTTTTAAATGTGTCTGTGTGTGTATGTGTGTGTATGTGTGTGTGTATGTGTGTGTCCACACACAAAAGTAGAACAATGCAATAATGCATCTCTTTCTAAAGGAAGTATTGAACCAGGGTCCACTGACATTTTTTTTTTAATTTACAGTATGCATTTATATCTAGCAAAGAAGCTCATTTAATTACTCTTGGAGTTGTGTTAAATCAGTATGCTAATTTGGGGTGCCTGGGTGGCTCAGTCGGTTAAGCGTCTGCCTTTGGCTCAGGTCATGATCCCAGGGTCCTAGAATCAAGCACCACATGGGGAAAAAAAAAAATCTCTGCTCAGCGGGGAGCCTTGCTTCTCCCTCTCCCTCTGCCCCTCCCCCTGCTTATACTCTTTCTTGCTCTCTCTCTGCCCCCCCATGAATAACTAAAATCTTAAAAAAAATAAATCAGTATGCTAATTTAGAAAACACATACTTCTATACTATTCAGTCTTCTCATCCTGTTACATGGGCTATATATTCATTTATTCATATTTTCTTTGAACTCTCTCGGTAAATTTTGTAACTCTCCTCACATAGATTCACTTTTTAAATTAAGGTTATATCTAGATATTTTGAGGTAGAGTGTTGTTCCCCCAACATAGCGTATTTGGGGAGAGCAGGAAAACTGGTTACATTTTTACATTTATCCTTAACCAGGCATTTTAACTGAACTTCCATAACAATAACCACTTTTTAATTATCTTCGGGTTTCTCAATAGGCGATTAACTCCAAATAATACATTTTGTTTTCTCATTTTCTTTTCTTTCTATATTTTTTAAGGAATCTCCACACCCAATGTGGGGCTCGAACTCACAACCCCCAGATCAAGAGTTGCATGCTCCACCGACAGAGCCAGGCAGGAGCCCCTTGTTTTCTCATTTTCAATAACAACGTTCCTATAGCTGTTCTAGAATTGTATTAACTAATACGATGGTGTAGAGATCCTTGTTTTCTTCCTGATTTTAATGGCATCCTGCTTCTTATTTCAGTTCTTTGTCGAGTAATGCATGGTGCTGATGAAATGACTTCATTTGTGTTTTGCCTGGATTCTCTAGGCTGCTGGTAAGCAACTTCTGAAGACAGCATTCTGTGCAAACATGTCGGATATTCTGGGTCTGGTCTCCACAGCCCCTGGCACAGGGCAGGGAACTTGGTCAGGGCCAGAGAGAATCTGTCTTCTACTGGATTCCGGGGAGGCCCAAACAGACTGGGGCTGCTTGTCCCTGGATCTGGCCACGTGTCTACACAATTCTGCTCTCCCAGAAGCCTGGGGTTTCTACTTCAGCCCTGAGCAGACAGTTGGGTTTTCCTCACATGCTACTGTCTGTCCTTGGTGACATACTCAGGAATAAATGGAAATTGCAGCCATTGTGTCAGCTGGGTTCCACTTGACAGACTGAGAAATATTCCAAACAATTTACTTGTTATAAAATAAAATATTTGAGGGGCGCCTGGGTGGCTCAGTCGTGAAGCGTCTGCCTTCAGCTCAGGTCATGATCCCAGGGTCCTAGGATCGAGCCCCGCATCGGGCTCCCTGCTCAGCGGGAAGGCTGCCTCTCCCTCTCCCACTCTCCCTGCTTGTGTTCCCTCTCTCGCTGTGTCTCTCTCTGTCAAATAAATAAAATCTTAAAAAATAAATAAATAAATAAATAAAATTTAAAAAAATAATAAAATATTTGAGATCAGAGTTTCCCACCAAACCTGTCACAAGAGGTAAACACCATTAACCATTTGGGGCGGGGGGAGGGGGTGTGTGGGTATGTGTTTATGTATGCACATATGTATAAATACACGTATTTCTATAATCATGTTCTATCCCTTTCAGATATATGCACATCTTTGAATAATGTCAGCCCATTTTTGTAACTTCTTTCTAACTCAATACATAAATATATTGCTTGTTCTTTTCAACAGCTATATAATACTCCGCCATATGGCCATTCTATTAACATCTTTTCCCCTATTAATATAGATTTCCAGCTTGTTTCCTTTCTTTGTTATCTTGAACCAACATATATTTAGGATAGATTTCTAGAAATAGGTTGTTGAAGTATAAAGTAGCATATATTTTTTAAAATTTAGCTTAATTTTAAGAGATACTTTCAACCACTCCTTTGTCTATGAATTCATAGAACTGTTACTTACTGGTCCATGGTGAGATAAAAACAGAACTGGAGAGTAAGTATTTAGAAATATTTATCATAATTTGATATTTCCATGATATCTAAATATGTGATTTTATATTTTATAAAAGTATTGGAATTAAAAAAAACCCTGATTATTTTTAAATAATAATACTAAAACAAAAAAGAATGATGGAAAGAGTCCATTTGGAGATTTTTTTTTTAAAGATTTTATTTATTTATTTTAGAGAGAGAGAGAGAGAGAATGTGAGCATGGGGAGGAGCAGAGGGAGGGGGCAAACAGACTCTACGCTGAGCATGAGCCCGATGCAGGGCTTGATCTCACAACCCTGAGATCATGACCTGAGCCAAAATCAAGAGTCTGATGCTTAACTGAGCCACTCAGGTGACCCTGGAGAATATTGATTATATGATATCAAAAGCTTTCTCCCTCTCTCTTTTTTTCCCTTTGCTTGTTTGTTTTGTTTCTTAAATTCCACATATGAGTGAAAAGAAAAGGTATTTGTCTTTCTCGGACTGACTCATTTCATTTAGCATCATACTGTCTAGTTCCATCCACATCATTGCAAATGGCAAGATCTCATTCTTTTTTATGGCTGAATAATATTCCGCTGTGTATATATACCACATCTTGTTTATCCATTCATCAATCAATGGACACAGGGCTGTTTCCATATATTGGCTATTTAAATAATGCTGCTATAAACATCGGGGTATGTGTATCCCTTTGAATTAGTGTTTTTATATTCTTTGGGTAAATACCCAGTAGCGATTGCTAGATCGTCCGGTAGTTCTATTTTTAAGTTTTCGAGGTGCCTCCATAGTGTTTTCCACAGTGGCTTCACCAGTTTGCATTCCCACCACAGTGCATGAGGGTCCCCCTTTCTCCACATCCTTGCCAACATCTGTTGTTTCTTTGTTTTTATTTTAGCCATTCTGACAGGTGTGAGGTGTTATCTCATTGTAGTTTTAATTGCCATTTCCCTGATGAGTGATATTGAGCATCTGTGTCTGTTGACCATCTGTGTGTCTTCTTTGGAAAATTGTCTGTTCGTGTCTTCTGCTCATTTTTTAATTGGATTATTTGGTTTTTTGGGTATTGAGTTGATAAGTTCTTTATATATTTTGGGTACTAACCCTTTATTGGATGTCATTTGCAAATATCTTCTCCCATCCCGTAGGTTGCCTTTTAGTTTTGTTGGTTGTTTCCTTTGCTGTGCAGAAGCTTTTTATCTTGATGTAGTCTCAGTAGTTTATTTTTGCTTTATTTCCCTTGCCTCAGGGGACCTATCTAGAAAAACGTTGCTATGGTCAGAGACATCACTGCCTGTGCTCTTTTCTAGGATTTTTATGGTTTCAGGTCTTGCATTTAGATCTTTAAACCATTTTTAATTTATTTCTGTGTATGGTGTTAGAAAGTGGTCCAGTTTCATTCTTTTGCATGTTGCTGTCCCGTTTTTTCAACACCATTTATTAAAGAGACTGTCTTTTTCCCATTGTATCTTCTTCCCTGCTTTGTCAAAGATTAACTGACCATATAATCGTGGGTTTATTTCTGGGTTTTCTATTCTGTTCTATTGATCTATATGTCCATTTTTGTGCCAGTACCATACTGTTCTGATTACTACAGCTTTGTAATATAACTTGAAGTCTGGAATTGTGATGCCTCTGTCTTCGCTTTTTTTTTTTTTTTTTTCAAGATTGCTTTGGCTGTTCAGGGTCTTTTGTGGTTCCATACAAATTTTAGGATTGTTTGTTCTAGCGAAAAATGCTGTTGGTATTTTGATAGGGATTGCATTGAATGTGTAGATTACTTTGGATAGTGTAGACATTTTTTAAAAATATCTTCTTTATTATTTATTAAGATCCTAGACTTTTTTTTTTTTTTAAGATTTTATTTATTTGGGAGAGAGAGCGAGCACAAGCAGGAGGAGTGGCAGGCAGAGGGAGAGGGAGAAACAGACTCCCTGCTGAGCAGGGAGCCCTATGTTGGGCTTGATCCCAGGACCCTGGGATCATGACCCAAGTCAAAGGCAGACGTTTAACCAACTGAACCACCCAGGTGCCCCTAGTGTAGACATTTTTAACAATATTTATTCTGCCAATCCATGAGTGTGGAATATCTTCCCATTTCTTTGTGACATCTTTAATTTCTTTCTTCAGTGTTTTATGGTTTTCAGAGTATGATATCAAAAGCTTTACATTGTGAAAATACATTTTAGGAAAAGTTTCTTAAGAAACATTGGAGATAAATGTAAAAATTGTAAAAATTTTTAATATTATATTGTGAAAAAATATATATGGTGTAATTATGACCGGATGTGCTATATGATCAGTAATATAATACATTTTTATCAGAACAAAGAATAAAAGAACCTGATTCTTCACCACAAATAGTTTGGGAAGCACTGCCCCCATAAGCAGCCAATTCCATTCTTTTCTAAATCCTTGCCTCTAGTTAGTATTGTCAAAGATTTAAATGTCTATTAATGTATTGGTTATAATCTCTCATTTTTGTTTTGATGTGAATTTTTCTGATTACTAATGATGCTCATATCTTTATTAGTCGTGTGGGTTTCCTCTTGCTACTTATATTGTTTATGCTATTTTTATTGGTTTGGAGATTCTTCTTTCTGGTATCTGAGGATTTCACATTCCTCTTTTTGAATTCCTCTATTATTTTAGAAGTGTTTTTGTTAGAATTTATTCAATAATTCTATATATTTAGAGTGTGAGGAATTGGCCTCCTCTGTAGGCTCCACTATAGTTTCTTATTGGGCACTGCTGGTTTAATGAAGAGCTATAGATTTTTGTATAGTTGGTTTTTCTCTGGACTCTTCATTGGTAATAACTGTTTTTTAAGGAGTCAGTTTTCTTTCTTTCTTTTTTTTTAAAGATTTATTTATTCACTTGAGAGAGAAAGAGAGTGAGAGAGAGAGGGAGCATAAGCAGGTGGGAGAGATAGAGGGAGAAGCAGACACCCCACCGAGCAGGAGCCTGATGCAGGACTCAATCCCAGGACCCCGGGATCATGACCTGAGCCAAAGGCAGACACTTAACCGACTGAGCCACCCAGGTGCCCAAGGAGTCAGTTTTCTTTCTCTTTCTCTATACCTCTTTCATATTCTTTCCTCACAGCAGTACCATATTTACTGGACATGCCCTTGTGGACAATTTCAGTTTCTCTTGGTAGCCCACATCATGGTCTCTAGACTGTTGATCACAGTCTGTATGATGGTCCTCCCCCCATCCCCCAAAAAGGTACAATTTGAAAATGTAAAATTGCTGTTCATTAAGTAGAGATTATTTAGAAAAGGAAATGTTTGGGATCCCTGTAGGGTCAATCTCTGATATCAGAACTATTGATTTTCTCAAACAAGTACCGTCCATCTTCTTCAGAAGCTTCCAGATTTGGCCCCACTTCTATCTTCTGCCCATGAATTATCTCCACTCAGCACTTCACCTCCTTTACCTGATAGTGAGCCAAACAGTAAGTCATATTAATTCCCCAAATATAGCCATCTGGGGGTATTGAAGCAGGGATAATTGTGGTCAGCTCTGGGAAGCTAAGCATGTATGTCAGGGGACTGGCTGCTCACAGATTTGTAAACAACTGCTGGGTGGCAAGCTGACAGAAGGCTAAATGTGCACATGGAAGCAAATGAAGAGCTTCAAGTGATCAAATGTCAGTGTGGACAGCTGGGTGATGAGGCTAGCTGACACCACCTGCTGGAGCACAGCTGTCAGGGAAGGCAAGCGCCAAGTGTCATGGCCACAGGCAGTGCCAGCCCAACAGGTGATGGCCAGGACAGAGAAGAGCCCACAAGCTCTGAGACACAATTGGGTCGTGGCCTGGGATATGCAATCATGTTCTGTGTCCAAAATGAAATGCCAGCAACTATCTCTCTCTCTCTCTACTAAAAAAAACCCAAAAAAACAAAAACTCTTCCCACGTGTCTTAATTAAGACTTAGGGTCTTGAGGCAGCCTCTTGAGCCACACCAGACATAAGTGAGTCTATAACCAACTGGCTTGAGTTCAGTCAAAGAGTCCTATACATCCTGACCGCATGGTAGGCTTCAATCAAGACAGGCTGTCAGGTAAAGCACAAGGAGTTATGCCAGAGACATAGAGGACAGAGGTCAGGTGCAGGGACAAGTATGGACCCAACACCAAACCAGTGTCTTGAGGAAGACACTGCCCAGGGCCCAGTACTTGTGAATACCAAAGTGGCAATCACCTAGCAAATCCTGAAGTCACAGTGCAAGGGGTTGACTGGGAAAAATGACTCAAGAATTAGTGTCAGTCTACTTTTTGGAGACCTGAAGTCCCATCAACCATGAACAAATCTTTGTGCTGTAAATGCGCTCATTTCCAAACCCCACATCTGATGAATAACCTGTGAGAGTAAACTGAGGCCTTTGCAGGGAGTAATGTGGTGACCAAGATCATACCTTTCAAATGTACATCCCCTTGGATCTCACAACTCTGTATCTATGGACTTATCTCAAGGAAATGATCAAGGGCATACGTCAAAGTGTAAGTGCAAAGATGTTTGATGCTGTGTAACAGCAAGAGAAGAAACCACTGAAGCAGACACATGTATGCTCCATGCCACCCTCCTCAGACCCTTGCTCTTAGCACACCTGTGGTGGACAGTTCCATGCACCGTCCCAACCTCCCACCCCAGGCTCACGTTGGTGGTTCAGGGCTTTTCTGCTTCAGGACTTTCTTGGATGCCATAAGAAGGCCATTCTATCAGACATAGCAAAGAACTGAGGGATAGTTAATATTTCCAGGAAACCACCCTCCACCAATGGGAGAAAGAGATAGAGTATGAATGCTTCAATTTCTTCCTCCAGTGAAACCATTTGGGGAACTGTTCTACATGATTCCTAAGAAGGACCCCATGGGATTGAGCTTCAGTTGCCCACAGTGATCAACAGCTCACTAACACACCTTTTTAGCTTTGCTCCTTTCCCTAATTCACTCTCTGTCCCCCTTCTCTTCTATTTCCTGGGATCATCTCTCAAATAAATTACCTGAACCCAAATCCTTGTTTCAGAACTTGCTTTCAGGGAATTCAAATCAAAAGTCAATTTAGGGGTGCCTGGGTGGCTCAGTCGGTTAAGCGTCTGCCTTCAGCTCAGGTCATGATCTCTGGGTCCTGGGATCAAGCCCCACATCGGGCTTCCTGCTCAGCAGGGAGTCTGCCCCTCTCTCTCTCTCTCTCTTTCCCTCTGCCCCTCCCCACTGCTTGTTCTCTCATTCTCTCAAATAAATAAATAAAAAATCTTAAAAAAAAAAGTCAATCTAAACATCAAAGATAGGGGTTAAATTAACTATGATACATTCACACAATGGAATATCATGCAGTGATTAAAATTACCTTGGACCCAAGGAACAAGAAAACATATGACCATACAAAGACTTGTACATGCATGCTCATAGCAGATTTGTTATAGCCCCATATCGGAACAATCCAAATGTCCATTCGCACATGTGTAAATAAACAAATTGTGATATATCCATATAATAGAATACTATTCGGCAATAGTATTGCTTGATTAACTATTAATTTAACTATACACACAACATGAACCTCAAAATAAGTATGCTAGGTGGAAGAACCCAGACAAAAGAGTATACAGTGTATGAGTTTATTTATAGAAAATTCTAGAAAATGCAAACTAATCTATAATAACAGAAAACAGACCAGTAGTTGCCTGGGAGCAAGGGAAGGGTATAGAAAGGGGGAAATGGGATTACAAAGGGGCACTATGAAATTTTGGGGATTTATTATCTTGATTGCAGTAATGGCTTCATGGGTGTATACATATATTAAAATCTACCACAATATACCCTTTAATTATGTGTGGTTTAAATAAATAAATAAATAAATAAACAAATATGTGTGGTTTATTGTATGTCAATTATATCTCAATAAAGCTGTTAAAGATGAAAAAATAATCTCTGATAAAAAGAGTGACATGGAAATTATTCATATTGAATTGTTAGGTTAAAAAAAGGCTAGTTGGGTTTTTTTTAAGATTTTATTTTATTTATTTGAGAGAGTGAGCAAGAGAGAGAGAGAGAGAACGAGTTGGGGGAGGGAGAGGGAGAAGCAGGCTCACCACTGAGCAGGACCTGGGGTCATGACCTGAACTAAAGGCAGATGCTTAATGGACTGAACCACCCAGGCGCTCCAAAGGCTAGTTTTAAATCAGTGTGTACAATATGAGCCTAGATACTCATACAGATTGATGATTAATGATCGAAATGACAAAGTCCAAAATGTTGTTAGTGTTCATCTCAGAGTCTGAGGATTACACTGACTTTTATTTTTTTCTTTTTGTATATCTGTATCTTCCTTTTTTTTTTTTTTAAGAGAAAGAGAGAGAGCACACATGCATGCACAGGGGAGGGGCAGAGGGAGAGAGAGAATCATAAGCAGGCTTCATGCCCAGTGTGGAGCCTGAT
Organism: Mirounga angustirostris; assembly: GCF_029215605.1. Lineage (NCBI taxonomy): Eukaryota > Metazoa > Chordata > Mammalia > Carnivora > Phocidae > Mirounga > Mirounga angustirostris. Next base: position 9,980,684 of record NW_026991719.1, read on the forward strand.
GTGGGGCTCGAACTCACAACCCTGAGATCATGGCCTGAACCAAAATCAAGAGTCAGATGCTTAACCGACTGAGCCACCCAGGCACCCCTCTTCCAAATTTTTATAATGAATATATATTACTTTTGTAATACAGAAAATCCATAGATAAAACACAACACAAGGTATCCTGTGTTACATGCCAGGAAAATGGTAGAGGCAAATGATTTCCAAATTTGGTTTTTGTCTTTATTTTGGAGCCTTGGGGGTTTCACAAAGGTGTCTCAGGGGTTGGCCCAGGGGGAAAATGAGGATATATGAGTCAGAGTCTTCACTTCTCTAAGTAGAGTAACTGTTTTCAGTTCAGAAATGAATATGAAAGCCTAAAGAGAGCCAATTACTAAGGCCTGAGATAGTTGTGGAATGCTTTATGGTAAAGACAGAAATTAGTAGGGAAGATGGGCCTGACTAAGCAAAGAAAAGAAAGTGGGTCTTCTAGAAAAGTCTGGGTAGAGACACTAATGGAACCTGTTACCCACTGCAGTATACTTTTTTTCCTACTCCCATTACTCTTCAATTCTTCACTCAAGTCAGAGCTCACCACTGCAAAATTCCCAGCCTGATTCTAGGCCTACACAAGATCACTCAGGTTGGGAATCCAAAGAACTCAATAGCAATGTTATTGCAAAGGGAGGGGGTAGAGGTTGCTAACAAGTGAGGGGGCTTTATCTCCTTCCCCAGTCTCCATCAGATCCCCTCCCTCCGTTTTTATGTATACCAATAATGTTTTCTCATGATAATATTAATTTCTTTGCTACCCTAGCTTGGAGGCCCTGCTAACCCTCCAAACAGGTCACTGTTTTTACATTCCTCCTAAGAGCTGCCACGGAAAGAACTGAAAATTTGGAGAGGACCACCTTGAGTCATTGCCCACATGAGAAATTCTCCAAAGAAGCTCTGGAGATGTCAAAAAGACCTTTTACTTGTTCTCTTCTCTCCAAGGATCCTTACTAGCCCTTGAGCCTGCTGCAACAAACTCGTATAACCTTTTTGGAATCAAGCCAGTGGGGCCTTGGGACGGTATGTAGCCTGAGCTACTCGGGAGACATACCTGAGGCAAGGGGCTGGCTTTGCAGAGACTCAACCCAACATCCCTGTGCCAACATGTGCTCCTTGAGGAGCAAAAGGAGGGAGAAAAGGATGTGCACTGGGGTTTACCGTTTCCTTGATCCTCATAATCCTAGCTCAGTACTGGCTGAAGTGTCTTCACTAGCTCTGAAATCTGAGTGAAGTGCTTTCTTGTTAGGTCGATGTTTTGAAGACACTTGAAAGTACACGACAGTCCAAGTCTTGCCAAGGAAGGAAAAAGCTGCTGATTTGTCTCCTGATTTGTTTCCATCGAGGCCTCCTGCAGGGTTTTCTTAAATGACAGCAGGGAAGCAGTAAATCAAGTACAATGGAGTCCTAGCCACGGACAATTTGCCTCTAGAAATTGATGTACTTCAAGTAAAATGGTCATGGACAACTGGACTTTAGAATGACTTAAAATGGCGTTTTCATCTACTTGAACTGGGTTCCAATTAAAATAGGGAAGTATTAGTCTAATCTAGTCCTCCACTGGCTGACGTACTCTGGGAGATTTTAAAAGAAGCACAGCCGCGGACTCAGGAATGAATTTCTGATTTACTTGCAGAAAATACAAAGTTCCTTTTAATCTCACTAGAGAGAGACAACCCTGTTAAAATCACAGTTTTAAATGTAGCATGTACGACCAAGAGAAAGTGTCAGCTGAATGCATTTGATATTTCTCAGTTTAAAAGAGAGTGAATAGTTAAATATAGCTTTATCCAAAAAAATGCTCCACGTATTCCTGTGCAAGGAATTTCAGTAACTTTAACAGAGCGTTTGTATTCGTGGCTGCTTATTTCCTAAGTCATTGCTTCCCAACTTTTCGTGTCAAAGCACAAATGGAAAATGAGCACACATTTAGGGCACACTGGGGTAAAGTGAGGGGGCTGCTCACAGGAGACCCCGCCTGGACCCCTCAAGATGTGAGGAGGTCCTTAACTAGGCACACCTGCAACCTACGCAGGACCGGATGAGTCAGGATGCTCCAGGTTAGGATTTGGACTGATCGATTTCCAGCTGGCTTACTCCTGGGGGCTATTAGGGCAGGTGTTTTCAACCTTGGCTGCGCATTGGACTCACCGGAGGAATTGGGACATACTGTAGTTTGGGTCCCACCCCCAGCGATCCTAATTTAATTGGCCTGGGCTGTGGCCTGGGCGCCAGAGATTTTAAAAGCTCCTCACGTGATACTGATGCAGCGCCATCATCGAGAAGCATTGTTTTTGCAAAGAAAGTTTTATTGGCACGGAGCCACCCTTCACTTACATATCGCCTGTGGCTCCTTTCCTGCTACAATGGCGGAGTTGAGTGGGTGCCAAGGGACCTTATAACCATTTGCAAGGGCCAAACATATTTACCATCAGGTCCTTTACAGAAAACATTTGCCGAGCCGGCTTTGGAGCAAAACCTCAGGACAACTTTCAGTATCGTGTGACAAAAAATCATTTTAGAAGGATTTTTGCTCAAGGTAGTGACAGAATCCCCCTTAAGGGATTCTGACAGAGACAAGATATTCAGAGTACACAAACATTAAGGCACTATGAAGGGAAATGAGCCTTCAGAGCCGTCCTGTTCCCCCACCTGGAGCAGCAAAGGAAGTGCTCAGGAAGAAGGAAAGCCTAGGCCCGTTTCTGTGGAGAAAGCCTGGGGCTGCTCTTAGGAAGAAGCCATCACGAAAGGAACAGGCTCTGAGGCAGAGAAGAGCCAGGGAGCTTCAGGTAAGCGGTTAAAGAGTTTCGGGGGGGGGGGGGGGCCTGCAGAGCTGTCACCCTGTGATGAGTTGACACTGCAGAGGTGGATGATTCTGGTGATTTTTAGAAATGTGGCTGTGTGCTATGAATCATATTCCCCTTAGTCTGAGCGGCTTCTGTAAAGTTATATATGTTTTCCATACTTTTTAATTATTTTATTTGTTTATTTCGAGAGAGAGAGAGAGAGAGTGAAAGCAAGGCGGGGGGGGGGGGGTAGGGGCAGAGGGACGCGGAGAGAATCCCAAGCTGACTCCATGCTGAATGCAGAGCCAGACGCTGAGCTCGTGACCTGAGCGGAAAGCAAGAGTCGGATGCTCAACCGGCGGAGCCAGCCAGGCGCCCCCCCCCCCCATACTTTCTTAGATGTGAGTTTAGTCTTTGCAATGGGACTCCGTACTATGGCCCTCAGGGAAGCTGGAAGTATCAGACTACAAGATGACTGTGCCTTTAAACCACCAGTCTTCAAAAGCATCATAGCCACTGGAATAGAACTTCTAGAGAGTTCACAGCAGGAGAGTAAAAAAGGAATAAGATGGGGATCTAAAAGCTTAGGACAGTAATGTGACATCCCTCGGTCAGTTTTACCAACTCTGGACTTTAGTAGCTCCGACAGGACGTGTATAAAGGAGCATCTGCTCTGCTCCCGGTCGCTGGAATCCAAGACCACAGTGTATATTGAGGTATATTAATACCTCTCCTTCATTGTGAGGAATAGAACACCAGCACTTTAAGTGACTGTCCAAGCCAACATTATTGATGTAGTTTTTGGATATAGGTGAAGTTTTGGTGGGGATCCAGAGCTGATGGCCAAGAAAGAGTTCTTGAGACGTCTTCAGTGCAAAATGGTGGTTTTCTTAACGCCCGGGGACAGGATCCGTGGGCAGAAAGAGTGCTGCCCCCTGCTGCCCAGGGATTGTGAGGGGCAACGGATTATGTACCTTGGGGTAGGGGGAAGTAAAGATAAGGGAAGTTCCAAAAGGATTTTCTCTGCTAAAGAAGACTCACTGGATACAAGAGGACTTGCTATTGTCAAACTAAGGTTGCTTTTCCCTCTAGCAAGGCATTAATATTAAGATGGTTAGTCCTGGAGGAACATTATACTCTGCCTGCCTCCAGTATTTGTCAATGGGCTGCAGGTTATATGGACATTTAGTTTTATCTACATTTCCTTCTGCCTTTGTTTCCCACATCATTATCACCAAAGTAACAGCCTTGGAGAATCCCTTTCCAGATCTGATTCATCACCCAGGATCAAAGCTTTTAAAAGGTGAAAGGAAGAACTGGAGTCAATACAAAGGCCTGCCCTTCCGGAGAGGGCATTCTAGAATTATCAGCAAACACTTGTCAAATGGCAAAAATAATACAGTTTAGTAACAAGTTTGGTGTCCTTTATTCAAGGGAAAACAATGTATGGATTGGAGGGACGGCGCTTAACAAGAGGTGGAGTCCTGTTCCCGACAGATCTCCGGCAAGAGCAAGTTTCTTAGAGCCTTAAAAGGGGCAGCACGGAAACAGGGCCTGATTGCCTAAGGCGGCAGAGATTTCTGTGTCAGGCTAGCAGGTCCTATTTTCTAGGGTAAGGTAGGTCAGCTAAAGTGGAGCTGGAGGATTGTAACTGGTGTAGGTTAGGTTCCCCTGACAGGGTATTTCCGTTTTTTGGGCTTTTTAAAAAAGATTTTATTTATCCATTTATTTGAGAGAGAGAGAGAGCATGAGCAGGGGGAGAGGCAGAGGGAGAAGCAGACTCCCCGCTGAAGAGGGAGCCCGTGGTGGAGCTCGATCCCAGGACCCCGGGATCATGATCTGAGCCGAAGGCAGACACTTAACCCATTGAGCCACCCAGGCACCCCGGTATTTCCCATTAGTGCAGGCTGACTTACATTTAGATTTGTGATGTGGGCTGGGTGGAGTGGCCTCCATTTTGTGGGTGCTCATACACAAATTCACTTCATCACACTCCACTCTTTCCCTGGTTTGTCAGTTCTCCCAACGAGAGGACAGGCTTAGGAGCCTGGATTCCCCAAGACGCTGAATAATCTGGTGAACATGGAGGTGAAGGAGGACCAAGGTGAATCATGGGACTGTCAGCTGTAGAGCATGGGATCAACCCAGAGGTCAGAGGCAGTAGACAAAGCATCTTGGACAGCCAACACTGATGTGGGAAACAAAGGCAGAAGAAAAATTATTAAATTTCCTTATACCTACAGCCCAGTGATAAGTCCTTTAAACAGGCAGAGGAACTAGGGACTCAACTGCCTCAATGTTAATACTTTGCTAAGGGCAAAAGGCAATCCTAGCCCGCCCCCTCCCCCCCCCCCCAGGATGCTATAAGTCTACTTTAACATATAAAAAATTTCTTTGGAAACTTCCTTTATCTCTAAACCCCCCCAAGATACATGTTGGCAATCATCCCCCAAGCATATGACCCACCGATATACATCTGAAGGGTCTCGTGACTCAGGTTTTATTAGACAGTAATAAATGACCTTTTCCCAGCAATAGCTAGACCCTCAAGGTCCTGGAAACCTTGCTTCCAAAATTCCTTAGAGACTTACGCTCTCCCTTACCCCCTCCCAACTTGAAAGTATATAATGGGCCACTCCTCATGACCCCATTGCAGCTCTGTCTGCCCACGGGTCCTGTCCCCGGGCTTTAATAAAACCACCTTTTGCACCAAAGATGTCTCAAGAATTCTTTCTTGGCCGTCGACCTCAAACCCTAATAATGTCTTTCCTACATCAAATATGAGCTGAGTATTTATCTCCACTTCAGAAACCAGTCATCATCATTGTCATTTATCATTATCATATCCCTATAGATTGAACCCTGAGAGCATCTAACTCAAAAGAGTATTACGGTAAAATATCGACAGGACACATACACACAGGGCATATTTCAACAGTAAAATCCTCCAGTTTCAACTATTTTACCGTTTCTGTCTGTACTTACGGATGGGGTTTTGGAATATAGGTGAGGTTCAGTGGGGTGGGGTCTGGAGGCGGTGACCAAGAAAGAATTCTTGAGACATCTTTGGTGCAAAATGGTGGTTTTATTAAAACACGGGGACAGGACCCGTGGGCAGAAAAAGCTGCTGCACCGGGGTCATGAGGGATGGCTGATTATATACTATGGGGTTGGGGGAGGTAAGGAAAAGGGAGGTTTTCGAAAGGATTTTCATATGTTAAAGAAGACTCCCAGGATACCAGAGGTCTTGCCATTGTCAAGTTAAGGTTGTTTTTCCCTCTAGCAAGGCATTAACAATGTTCCTTCCTGGAGGAACGATACACTCTGCCCACTTAAAGTATCTGTCAATGGGCTGCAGGTTTTTTGTATCTACATTTCCTTCTGGAAGCTAGGTTATTGATAGAAATGCTTTGTTCTTACAAATTCCTAAGACATTTGTAAACTGAGGGAGACTCAGGTCTTGCAGGATTGTGATCTCTATAAGTTAACTATTTGTTTTTCCTTTCCTTAGCTTTAGGGCATCCAGGAGTGCCTGAGGAATGTCACACATATCCCATCTGTGGGGGGCGGGGGATGGGGTGTCAGCTTCTGCTTTGTCCTCAGCTTGCCTTCTGTTCCCTCATCACTTACTTATCTCTTTATACGTGCTTATCATACTGTTTCATAAATACTGGAATACGTCATTATCCAAGGATAATTTGTATCTGAAAAGGGCCATTTAAAAGGAATCCACCCAAAATAGGAACCAAATGTCACACTAAATATATGAAAAAAGATTAGACCAGGATTTCATTCTGAAAAGAGAACCAATTTGTTTTAAATAGTAGGAAAATAATCTTATACACTCTCGTATGTTAGAACTTCAAGATATAACTGCCATATATTCTTAAAATTAACATCAGTGATACCTGTTGATTTTTCTTTTGGCATAATTGTTCTGGAAAAACGGTATGATAGTTTGTGTGGCTCTCTCTTCACAGTTGACTTTCAGGCAAAGTTATAAAGAAGATCATTTTTACAAAAACATTTGAGGGTTTCATCGATTTCCCTGAAAGACCTCTCTAAAGCCTTTGATATTTCAAATCATTTTTCAAACCCCATATTCTGACCATTGTAGGGGAGGAAAGTAATTTTCCCTCTGCCTGGAGCTGGGGTGTAGGGGTTGCAAGAGTACCTGGCTGCAGGGGTCTCAAACAGACCAGGTTCAGCCACACACCGCTGATGAAATCCAAAAGCAGAGAAACAAGTGGTGGTGAAACAAGAAAGAAACGTTTCAGTGAGACCAACACCAAGGACAGTGAACTAGCATCTCAAAGACTGTCTCTGAAGTGCCAAAAATAAATCCAGGTTTATATAAGGAAAATGTGGGGCAAAGGTTGGTGGGTACGTGCAGGTGGGCAGCGAAGGGCAAATGGATCACGGGCTTGGGGTCAGTCACAGGCAGGGGCTTGCTGTCTCAGGGTGGTCCTTATCGCTTGAGGAATAGTTTCAGTTTTCATCAGGGGACGCTTTGCCCAAAGGGTCTTCCGCCTGAGCCAAGAGACAAGCTGGAAAGAAGAACCTAACTAGAAAGTTTGAGGTCAAAACGGAGACAGCTGAAGTCCTCTTTCATACCCTTCTAGATTCTTGGCAGAGACCCCCTCCCCCACACCCCGTAATAAAAGACAGATTAGCAAGAGAAAAACAAACAGAAGTTTAATAACATGGATGTAGAGGCCACTTTTAGGCAACAGTCTTGAGCAATGGAAACTTGAACAAGACAAAAGGGGCCACAGTGACCACTGAGGTGATGCGAACAGGCTCATTAAGTGACCCACCTCAAAATAGCCATAGGCCCTAACTGACCGATTACAACCAGGTACAGTTCCTAAGATTGCCAAAAAAGGGAAAATTCCATACATTCCCTTACTCCCTTGCTGCACCCTGTAACTATAGCTCCTCACCACTGCCTCATGGTAGACAGTGTCTCCCTTGCTGTCCTGTCCACCCTACTCCCTTGCAGTGTATTCACTAAACTTCTCTCTCCTTTGTTCTGTCTTAGGTGAATTCTTTCACTGCCCACACCACCAGCCCCCACCTGATCAGGAGGCCCCACAATGAATACCTTATGTATACATGGGAGATAGCCAGGAAAACTGAGCAAACCTTCCTTAAATGGTCCAGGCCACCATCTTAAATACCATCTTTGGCTAAAGACAAAAGAACGGTGGGGGGTCAGAGAGGCCAGTTGTGGGAGTTTATTAGGAAAAGCATAGTAAACAAGGGTAAGTTTGCCTTCTCCTTTAGTAAGAGTTTCTCTTCCTGATACAGAGAGGGAGACACCCTTACAAATAGAGATTTGCCTTATAAATGTAAATTTCCTTTACAAAAGAGTAAATGTTGTTTTCAGGGCTTCTCCTGGGTCTGCTTTTTCTCAAAAATAATTAGCTCAAAATAATCCTTATGCCAAAGAGGCATATTTGGAGGTGGCATATTCTTTTATCCTTCATTTGAATATGAGGATGGGAGTTGCTGCTATTGGCTGAGGACCAAACACAAGACACCCTATTCTGAATGACTCTCATCCTGGACAGTGTATTTGCATGCACCCAGAGTATTCCATAGCATCCTTGTTATTTTTCTCTTCTTCCAGTGTTAAATCTACTAGATTTCTGTTTTGGCTTTGCCAAGGAATTTGTAACTGAACCAACATGAGTTCGCTCCTTTGTGAATCAGAAACTACACCAGGCGGAGTTGTTGCACAAAGAAAACTTTATTTTCAGCAAATAAGGAGATCACAGGGAATGGCTTCCAAAGCCACGATTCCCCAAGCAAGGGTGGTTGGGTTCCTCTCCTTTAGGGTTAGGATGAATGTTTAGATAGGGAAGCCACGTCATCAGGATGTAGGGGCGGGCAATAGGTCACGCATGCGCCTTAAGGAAACATGCGTATACACACTTTGTATGTTATGTAAACGAGGCTTGTGGTCCTCCTTGAGTGGAAATTTTAGTATTATAATGAGGTAAAGGGGTCACTCTATGGCCCATCTGTGCAGGCGGGAGTCAAGGGTTAAGCTCAAACTGGTCTGGGTGGTCTGGGCCGGCTGGAGGTCCAGGCAGTCACTGTTGCTTGAGGGACAGTGTCGCTTTCCATTTGCCTAAGTTAAGAAATAAGCTGGAAGGAAGAGCTTAAGGGAAAATGTGGGACAAAGGTCAGTAAGTACAAGCAGGTGGGCAGTAAAGTTCACGTCTTGGGGTCTAGCTGGTGACACTTTGAGCCATTCTCCTGCATCATCAGCTTTGTGAACTTCTCTATGTTAGCAAGCTTTGCGATTTCAGTTTTAAAACTACTTGCATCAAATCCTTAGTTTTTACACCACCCATGTTCAATGACGCAGTTACTCATCAGGCCCCTTCACTAAATTAAGAGCTCTTTAATGGGGAGGTTGTGCCTCATTCATCTTCTATCACCAGCGACTGCCATAAAGTAGCATCCATTACCATTTGCTAAATTTAACGGCTTTTCATTTGAGATCTTCATCATCAAATATGACTAGTCAAGACACTGACACAGTGGGCAGGGATATGCCTTCGTGTCGAATCAGAAGAGATGCTTGACTGGGGACAAACTTTATTGAGTGGTTAATTCCTTTGTATAGATTTTTAATGTTATGTTGACTTTTGCTTCCCTATCCAATCTGCATTTGGATATTTGGACCAGAAGCACCACTGAAATGGTTTAATTAGCAGACTCTTTCATGGAGGGGCTGTGACTTATTCATCTTCTACCCGAAGTAACTGCCGTAAAGTATGTATCAGTTAACAGTAGTTGGATTGGATGTCTTTTCACTTAATATCTTCAGCCTCCAATGTTTCCAGGCCAACCAGAACCACATAATAAGCAGCATGTAGCACAATTAGATCATTGGCAACATTTGAAAGCCAGTCCAGAAGTGACTTTGGGCACATACCAAGTGTTTCATACATGTTCTCTGAACTGAATAATGGATCTTCAAGCAAGACACAAAAGACTATTTTACCTACAACCCTGCCTGGAAGTCTCGAGTAGCCAGAATAGTAATTTCTAGTTCTTCCTTCCCCTCTCTCCTCTCTTTCTCCCCCTCTCCCTCTCTCTCTCTCTCTCTCTCTCTTTTTTTTTTTTAAGATTTTATTTATTTATTTGACACAGAGAGACACAGTGGGAGAGGGAACACAAGCAGGGGGAGTGGGAGAGGGAGAAGCAGGCTTCCCGCCGAGCAAGGAGCCCGATGTGGGGCTTGATCCCAGGACCCTGGGATCATGACCTGAGTGGAAGGCAGACGCTTAACGACTGAGCCACCCAGGCACCCCGTCCCCCTCTCCCTCTCCTAGTGTGACATCCTGAAGACAGTTGCTTACAAGGGCCAAATATGTCAATGTTGATGATGATATGACAATAGAGATTCAAGATGCCCCCAAAGAAAGAGTATTTGCCACCCTGGACATTGTGTGCACTTGATTTCAGTGGGGACATCCCCCCCCACCACCATAACAGACTTTATTATTTGTTTTAATTCAAGTATAGTTGACACGTAGTGTTACATTAGCTTCGGGTATACCACATACTGATGCACCAGGTCTATACTCCCCACAAGTGCAGCTCCCACCTGTCACCAAGCAATACCATCAACTCTATTTCCTGACTTGTACCTTTCATCCCAATGAATTACTCATTCCACAACTGGAAGTGGGGAGATATTTTCATGTGCTCATTCACTCCTCCAGTCTTCAAGAGAGTCTCTAACCATTTGGCTTACTTGCTGACTCTTGCCCTTTCACGAAGCAGCCATAATTGCAAAGTTCTCAAAAAGGCAAAGTCTTTTGGTCTCATTTCAAAGGCTTTAGTCAAGGTGAGGAAGATGGGAGCTAATGGTCCTTTCCCATCCCCCTTGAATAGAAATACACAAATTTAAAAAGCACATTAACCCTTTACTTAAAAAGAAAAACTCACAAAAGGCAGGAATAATTCACATGTAGTTTAGGCTACTGAGGGAGCTGTATCCTTTCACTATTTTGTTCTGGGAGCTTTTCAATCAGTTAGCATTGGCAAAGCTTCTGAACAAAGACGGTAATTACCAAATAAAAATTGCCTTCAGTGCATTGTCTAACTGTGTTCAGTTTGGCATGAACGGATTTATGATCCTTTTATTCCAACAGGAACTACCAGTTCTCCCTTCACTTCAAATAGCCTATTCATCTCAGCATAAAAACAGCTAAAATATACCAGCAGAATATGCTGCCTCTGCAACCCGAGGCACAGACGGCGGGAGTCAGCTTCCAGTAGGCACAAATTTCACAGGCTTGGAAACACTACAAAACAAAGACTCTAAAAAAACTGTTGAATATTTTAGAAAAACCCAGCAATTATTTGGTTCCAGTTCTTTTCACTATTTCTCTATATTTTGTCCAAAATTAAGTTAATTCCATTTTGTATAAAGTGATCAAACATGCAGATTTCAGTAGGGAATGTATGCTTACATAATGATCTGTGGCTGCTACTCAGATACATAGACCAATACTTCGTATTTCTCAGGTGTAAGCGGTACAGAGAGAGATATATACACACATACAAATATAGAGATAGATCATGAAGAATCACTGCATCAGAAACAACCTAATTGGTCACATCGTCAAGCAATTTACTTGACTTCCAACACCCATTTGCAGTGCATTATCTTGCTCTACCCTGTATCCTATGTTGAGGTAAATGTGTATATATCTATAAACCACGTACTAGAATCTTAGAATAGCATTCATAAAGGAAGTCTCTATAGAAAAGTGAGACCTTCACATAGAACTTTGTGTTGCAATATAATACAGGGCATATTAAAATGTTTACCTAAATCGTTTACACTATCTACCTGTATAATGGTTACAAGATCTGTTCCAACCACAGTTTCCTCATTGATCAGTATCACATTCTGTCCTCCTAGCAGTGTGAGCTTTGCAATTGATCCCTTTGGCTTTGGTTATCAACGTTGCTCCACTGGATGTATACCAACTGTACACATTGGTTTGTCCCAAATGTACACTGGATGTGGTAACTATTTAGCTGACGCCGTTGTAGTATAACAGAGTGAGGTCCTGAAAAGGGTACTCTTCAAAAAAGTTGGAAGACTTGTTTCGACAGCTCAACCTGTTACTGTCTATATATGACATCAGGTAACTCTCTTTACGTCTATGAACTTCAGATGCTATTGTTAAAAGATAGAGGAGGGAGTTGGTCCAGATCATTCCTTTTGTCTTTAAGTGTATTCCACAGAGAAATGATCTGATGAGATACACCACTGCATCTTCTTGTTACTATGCCCTTCTGGAAGAATCAAGCCTCTGAGAATCCTCGCAATAAATGAATCTGTTTAACCTTTTACCTCAGCATTATATGAACTTAAATAACCACAAAATCCCTTCTTTTTTTAGTGGAACACTCATAACATCCCCACTCTGATTGTTTCTCAAACACACGTGTGGAAGCCCTAGACTAGCTTCCTTCCAGGTCAAACATGCTATGATCTAATTCCAGGCTCAATCTCCACTTTCAGACCCCTGGACCTCCACTTTTTGGAGGCAATGGGCCTCCATCATGGCCAACTGCTAGAGGGTCTGAGATTTTTGGTTTTTGGGCCTTTTTTGTGGCTGTACTCCTACTTTTCCTATTCTCTTTTTATTCAAGTATAATTAACATACAGTGTAATATTAGTTTCAGGTGTACATTATAATAATTCAACATTTCTATACCTTTCTCAGTGCTCACCAAGATAAGAGTACTCTTAATCACCTATGTCTATTTCACACATTCCCCCCACCCACCTCCCCTCTGGCAACCACCAGTTTGTTCTCTGTAGTTGAGAGTCTGGTCTTTTATTTGTCTCTCCTTTTTTTAAAAGATTTTATTTATTTGACAGAGAGAGACACAGCGAGAGAGGGAATACAAGCAGGGGGAGTGGGAGAGGGAGACGCAGGCTTCCGGCTGAGCAGGGAGCCTGATGTGGGTCCCTGGACCCTGGGATCATGACCTGAGCCAAAGGCAGATGCTTAACAACTGAGCCACCCAGGTGCCCCTGGTCTTTTATTTGTCTCTTTTTTAATTTGCTCATTTGTTTTGTTTCTTAAACCCTACATATGAATGAAATCATATGCTATTTGTCTTTCTCTGGCTTATTTTACTCAGCGTTATACCCTCTAGGTCTATCCATGTTGTTGCAAATTGGCAATTTTTTTCTTTTTTTATGGCTGAGTAATATTTGTGTGTGTGTGTGTGTGTGTATCACATCTTTATCCACTTATCCGTGGATGGACACTTGGGTTGCTTCCATATCTTGGCTTTTGTAAATAATGCTGCAATAAACATAGGGGTACATATATCTTTTCAAATTAGTGTTTTCATATGCTTTGGGTAAATACCCAGTACTGGAATTACTGGATCATATGGTAATTCTATTTTCAATTTTTTGCAGAACCTCCATATGGTTTTCCATGGTGGCTGCACCAGTTTGCATTCCCACCAATGGCGCATGAGGGTTCCTTTTTCTCCACATCCTCACCAACACTTGCTATTTCTTGTCTTTTTTATTTTAGCCATTCCAACAGGTGTAAAGTGATATCTCATTGTGGCTTTAATTTGCATTTCTCTGATGAGTAATGTTGAGCATCTTTTCATATGTCTGTTGGCCTTCTGAATGTATTTGGGAAAATGTCTATTCAGGCCTTATGCCCATTTTTAATTGGATTATTTAGTTTTCTAAGTGTTGAGTTGTCTAAGTTCTTCATATATTTTGGGTATTAACCCCTCATTGGATGTATCACTTGCAAATATCTTCCCACATTCAGTAGGTTGACTTTTCATTTTGTTGATAGTTTCCTTCACTGTGCAGTAGCTTTTTATTTTGGTGTAGTCCCAATTATTTAATTTTGCTTTTGTTCCCCTTGCCAGAGGAGACAAATCTAGAAAAATGTTGCTACAGCTGATGTCAGAGAAATTACTGCCTGTGTTCTGTTCTAGGAGTTGTATGGTTTCAGGTCTCATATTTAAGTCTTTAATCATTTTGAGTTTATTTTTGTGTATGGTGTAAGAAAGCAGTCTAGTTTCTTTTGCATGTGACTGTCCAGTTTTCCCAACACCATTTGTTGAAGAGACTGTCTTTTCCCCATTGTGTATTTTGCCTCCTTTGTTGTAGGTTAATTGACCCTATAAGTGTGGGTTTATTTCTGGGCTCTCTATTATGTTCTGTTGATCGATGTGTCTGTTTTTGTGCCAGTACCACACTGTTTTGGTTACTACAGCTTTGTAGTATATCTTAAAATCTGGGATTGTGATACCTCCAGCTTTGTTCTTCCTTTTCAAGACTGCTTTGGCTATTTGGGGTGTTTTGTGGTTCCATACAGATTTTAGGCTGTGAAAATTGCTGTTGGTATTTTGATAGGGATTGCATTGAATCTGTAGATTGCTTTGGGTGGTGTGGGCAGTTTAACAATATTGGTTCTCCCAATCCTTGAGAATGGAATATCTTTCCATTTGTTTGTGTTTCTTTCATCAGCATTTTATAGTTTTTAGAATACAGACCGTTCACCTCTTTGGTTAAGTTTATTCCTAGGTATTTTATCATTTTTGGTACAACTGTAAATGGGATTGTTTTCTTAATTTTTGTTTCTGCTACTAAGAGTCTGAGAATTCTTAAAAACCTAGTGCAATTTTTTCTCTCCTCCAACATTCATAGGGACAGAAAAAGCCTCTCCCTCCATATTCTCTATCCTTCAAGCTCATGCAAAGGGTCTACAATCACCAGGGATAGACTAGGGCCCCCAGTCATGTGAATCTAAGTTCTGCCAGTGTATCCTGGCTTGTGGTTCTTTGGTAGATGTCTAAATAAAGAACTGAGTAATCTGCATATATATGAAATAATAATATTTTGCCTTCTCTGTCTCCTGTCTTTTGAAATCAATGCAAATTATACCTTTATTTTTTTTTTTTAAATTTATTTCAGAGAGCGAGCGAGAGAGAGAGTGTGCATGAGCGGGGGTTGGGGGGGCAGGGCAGAGGGAAAGGGGAAGCAGACTCCCCCCTGAGCTGGAACTCATTCTCCCAACCAAGAGACATAGGCTTAACTGACTGAGCCACCCAGGCACCCCTAAATTATACCTTTAAAAAATCTACACAGTTAGGGGTGCCTGGGTGGCTCAGTCAGTTAAGTGTCTGCTTCTGGTTTCAGCTCAGGTCATAATCTCAGGATCCTGGGGTTGAGCCCCATGGTGGGTTCTGTGCTCAGTGGGAGTCTGATTGAATATTCTCTCCCTCTGTCCCTCCCCCCACTCACACACATGTGCACTCTCTCTCAATCTCTCTATCTAAAAAAATAAATATTTTTAAAAAGTCTACACAGATATCATTATCTCCACTCTTAACTTCCCAGCATCTCAACTATCTTGTCATGACTTTGCCTGCACATCTGTTTTAAATCTCAACTGCTCCCATTTCTGCTCACTCCCACTTCCCTCATTCTGGATGCACCCAGAGAACAAATCTCAGCTACCACCCATATGACAGCAATTTGTATATAATAGCAATCGCATTTTGAAAAGTCTAATTTCTCCCTCAGCTTTCTTTTCTTCATTTCATTTACCATTTTTTTTTCTAGAATTCCATAATTCTAACTTTTAAGGCTTTGATTGCTTTTGTCTGGACTCTCTCCAAGGTCTATATTGCTCCTTTGAACCAAAAGTTCCTAATTTGATCCATTAACATATGACAGTCATTTAAAATTTCAGAATAAATTTACTTTTCTCAAAAAAAAAAAAAAATCCCAATTTGAACACAGTGCTTCCATGGAGATATGACTAATAATACATTGCATCTGGCTGAACACCAGAATCTTTTTTTTAACTATAGATTACTGAGCTCCATACAGCCATGTATGGGAAACATTAAATGTTATCATACTGATTTTCATTGAAATGGCTTCCTTCCAGAGGTCCAGGCCCATCTTAATTGTTATCTCTTTGGGAAGCCTTTCCTGATCAATTCAATTCAACCAACATCCTTCATAGTTTATAAGTCCCCTTGGGATCTGGACCATATTGCATTGCACTGTTAGCCGTATATGGTAACACCCCCTTGAGGAGCTTTTAGATTGTGAAGCTCCTTGCTCTTTGTTTTTGTCTTCCAAGCTCAGTACTAGGAATGAATCTATTTCAGTTAGAATTAACACTTGGGACAAATCTTTACCATATGCCTCTGTATACATTTCCCATCAAACAGCAGCCAAGATGGAAGTCCCTTCAGGTTTGAGGACAGAGCACTTGTAATCTGCCTATCACCACCACACAAAGTGGCATATAATAGCTATTTCTTTAGTTGAAATATTTTTTGTCCCATGAGACTCAAAGCATTCTGAAAGTGGGTGTTACATCTTAGAAAACTTTGCATTTCCTATAGGAACTGCACCTAGTAAATATTCTTAAATAAATATACCATTGGAATGAAAAACAATAAAGTAACTTGAAGACTGAACATTCTAAACCCTCATTTTACAGATGAGGAAACTGGGACCCAGAGAATTGCAGTGATTTACCCAGATAAAAAGAGAGGTCAAACTGGACCTTAAGTTACCCTCTACCCTGGGCTTGTTTGCTTATTCCATGTGTCCTTTGTGAATTAAATGGGGTTCATTGATTGGCTTCCTAGCTCTATCTCCAAAAATTCTGAGTAAAACTCCACAACTGAACTCTTAAAAGGCATGTCTTCTAAAGGGTGGAATTTCCCATCAGGAAATCAGGGAAATGCCACTGGCAATAAGCTGACGACTGACTTTGATTTACTCTACTTGGCATGATTTTAATGACTAGCCACTTGTATACACATGCAAGCCACACCAACATGGGGTGGATTTGAATAGATTAGGTAATCAAGTATGAAATTAGAAGCACAAACTAGGCCAGGTTCAAAAACCTGCCCTCATATCAGTCCAAACTACTATATCTAGAAGGATGAAAGTAGAAAGAAGATACCAATTTCATTAAATTCAGTTGGGAACACTTTCCAATTTTAATTTAGCAAGATTTCATCAGAAGGGTTCTCCTGCAATTGAATCCCATCTTACTGTTATTATTTGGATTTTTTGTATGTAGAGTTTGGAATATCTTAGTGTTGTGGCTACCACTGCTATATCTATTATTGTTGGATGCTGGGACTCCTCTTCAGCCATGCTTTCACCCAGGAGAGTAGCCGCCATATCATTCCTTGATGATGAGTCAGATCATCTAGACAGATTCTCCAAAAGGAACATGCAGTGAGAAAGAAGCAACCAAGGTGACCACAATCCAGTCCTTGTGAGCCCAGGACCTGAGTTTGAAAGGTTATTTGGGGGGCACCAGGGTGACTCAGTCAGTTGAGTGCCTGCCTTCGGCTCGGGTCATGATCCCAGGGTCCTGGGATCGAGCCCTGCATTGGGCTCCCTGCTCAGCAGGGAAGCCTGCTTCTCCCTCTCCCTCTGCCTGCCCCTGCCCTTGCTTGTGCTCTCTCCATCAAATAAATAAATAAATAATAAAATCTTTTAAAAATAAAAAAATTAAAGGTTATTTGATACACATTTAAAGGAATTCCGGGAGCAAAAAAACACACATAGCAAGGGTCTTTAACTTGTAGAATATATTCTTTAGAAGTTGTTTCCAAAGCCATGCTCACCCCCCTCACTTGCCCAGATACTAAAAACACAAAGCAAAACTTCTTGTGAGCTTCCCCTGTTTGGTAGGATCAGAGAGTCCTGGAAATTGCTCAAAAAAACTGTGGCTCTTTTGGCATTATGTGCCTGAAAAATTCTTCAAGTCCAACTGCAAATGAGTCAGCAGAGTTTTCTGGAACAGCCAAGGAGAGGATGCTTTCTTTAGGAGACTATTTATTTGGTTGCTACATAATACCGTAGATTAATTAGGAATAAGAATGAGTGAAACTATTTGGAAAAAAATGATAGCAGCTTGAAAGCTTCACTCACCCCTGACCTAATGGAGGAAGAAACATTACAGTTCCATGCAACTCATTATTCTGAGGAGTAAGAGTGACATCAACCAAAATGTTATTATAAAATCTTTGATCGTATTGGCCCAGATATCAAGCTTATAAGGTCAAGATTTTAGAAAAAGTGAATTGGTTGAAAATTTAAATAAACCCTTGATATTTAGAGGCATAAAATATGTCCAATGTGGCTCCCCATATGTTAAGAAAAGAATCAGGAGCAAAATCTAGCCAAAATAATATGGCTCAGACACATCTTTCCTCATTTTCTAAACGTTTCCATATCTGGCAAAATGACCAGGGTGAAGAGTGATGGTTTCAATATGTTCAAGATTCAGACTGAGTTTGTAGTGATCACTTGAGAGAGACTTGTCTCTGAAATCTACTTCCTATCAGATGATGTCCTTGAATGTTTGCTTCTTAGGCTATTTCTTCTCTCTTCTTGGTCATCAATTGCTCCAACTCTAGTAGACCACTCCCATAAGCATACATCCACCTTCACGTATCATCACCAGTTCAAAACACTTATCAACTCATGGCCAATTTTATTTTATTCATACCCTTTCCCCCTGAACTCTTTGGAAGCACTTTCCAGACATTATATTGTTTTATCCATAAATAGTTAAGCATTTATCTCTTAAAAAAAAAAAAGATCACTTCAAAAAACAACCCTAATACCATCATCCCATCTAAAAATATTCGCATTTTTAACAGTCTGTTTCTTACTGAGAACTAGCGGCTATATTAAAAACTGACCAGAGACAAAAGAAAGATCACCTGGTTCTTGTCTTTGAACATTGGCTTGCAAAGCATCACATGTCCACCCAAAAGCCTCTGCCCCTCTATATTCTACCACTAGGAGTAGCCTGACATTTGGGGATGAGAGGAGAGAACCGAAATGTCATCCCTCTATAATGCTGTAATCTGGAAACACTGATCTCAATAGGTGGGCTTATAGGTTTTGTTCCTTTGGCTTTTAAGAGAAAATATACTGATGGTTTTTTTTAATGAGGGCTCACAACAAAAGAACCCTCCCTTGAACGTTGGCTCTGCAGATTAAAGAAAATGAAACGTGGGTGAGACTGGCTTTGAAGAAATTTCATGGCAGGCAAAGGAGGCGGGCAGACCTGTGAAAACCTTCACAGAGCCACACGTTCCTCCCAAGCCCAGCTGGTACTACTATTTAAAAAAAAAAAAAAAAAAAAAAGCAATCAGTCTTAACACATCTTGCATTTGTTTTATGCATATCAACTCTGTTTGCTTCTTAAAGAGTATGATTAAGCTGTATGAAGACTCAAGGCTAAGAAAATCCTTAGTCTTGAGAAAAGCCCTGAAGAGGGAGGGAAAGACCTCAGGCCCCAGGACACCCACAAAAATTAGATAGAACTCATCTGGCAGAACAGACAATCCTGTCTCCTTATGCCAGCCCCTAAATTCTGGCTGGCCCCCAAAATGTAGCCAAGATAAAGGTAAAAATTTTGGTTTCTGGGGTGAGCCTTCACCCAAACCAAATCATTCTGGAATAAGGATGGTCTGACACCTGAAATTCCACACTCTTAGGTCTCCTTTTTGAGGAGCAGGGGGCTATCAGATTCACTTTTCAGCTTGGCAGGGGTAGAATTAACGTATGATCCATTTGGGGTCAGGCAATTCATTGCTATTGGGGGTCGGGGGTGGCTGTGCCCTCTGCGGGGTTCGGCAGCATCCCTGGCATCCACCTATGGGGTGCACTGCCCCCACCCCCTCAAGTCGTGACAACCAAGATGTCCCCAGACATTTCTAGATGTCCCCTGAGGGCCAGAATCAACCGTACTTGAGAACTACTGCAATACAAGTAATCTTTTATCAACTATATGAAACATAAAATTTGCTAAGGGATATAGAATAGACTATTTTAGGTGTCAAGTCTTAAAAAAGAAACCACTACCATCCTTCTATATTAGACGCAAAACAATAAAAGCTGCTGTTGCTTTGAAATATTCCCTGAAGAAAGTGAAGCACTTGGGTAAATTCTGCCCTTTCACCTGTGATGAGGACTGTGCTAGCGGGTGAGGTAAAAGACATTGTTCCGAAACCTGTTCCAGGTTTGCTGGTGAGAATAGTCCCTGGCTTGGGGCCATAGCTGCCATGCAGAGTCTCTCTGCTGACACTCTTTCCCAACCACCCCTGAAAATCCCCACATTGTTTGAACTTGAGTATTATAATTACAGAGACAGGCTCTGAGAGCCAAAAAAAACACCCAGAGCTACTTGACCAGAGCAGCAGGATATAGAAGAGACCGTTGGGACTGGTAAATTTTAATTTTTGTGGTTTCCAAGTACTCATAAGTGTGGTAGGGGAGGGTTTTGAAGGTGATCCTCAACTTGTCAGACACGCTGTCAGTTTTTTACCCCCAGCCATTATAGAGAATCCAACCAACGTTCGGGAGAATTGTAGAAGTACTCTTTATGAGCCTGGGTAATTGTGTGAAAATTACAAGGAGGTGAAGTCATGTTATGTGTGCACATAGGTGTGTGTACTATAGGTTAGTCTCTGTAAATGCCTGAGGTGATGAAGTGATGGGGGTAGTTGAAAACGTTGAGCACACGTTGGGGAAGGGACACTGCTCAGAGACAAATGACCTGTAATACTGAGAAGGAGCCATCTGTCATGGCTAGAGGCTCAAGCAGAGAAGACGTAAGTGGGGAGGCCCCAGGAACAGATGGGGAGGCTGAACCCCCACCCAGAGCAGAGGGTCCAACAGCTGGGACTGATTAATCCCGACAGCTGACGATTACGTCATGTGTCAGATGACACCCAAGTGAACGGCTGAACGTTCCAAGCAAGTTCAGGCCAACATGGAGGCACTTCACAGACTGTGTCCACCTTGGAATTCCATAAGGGATGAAAACACTGTTCAGGCCTACCTTGTTGTCCTCGATGGAAAGAGCAGGAAGAAGGCATATAGGCCCTTCCCACCTCTTCTTTTTTCTTTTTTCTTCTTCTCAGGGTAAAAGGGAGCAGAGAAGGGGAGAAATTGAGCATTTAAAGAAGCTGCTTGAGGAGTGCATGGGTGGCTCAGTCAATTAAGCGTCTGACTTTGATTTTGGCTCAGGTCATGATCTCAGGGTTGGTGAGATCGAGC
Source organism: Mirounga angustirostris (assembly GCF_029215605.1). NCBI lineage: Eukaryota > Metazoa > Chordata > Mammalia > Carnivora > Phocidae > Mirounga > Mirounga angustirostris. The sequence continues at coordinate 10,001,651 of NW_026991719.1, forward strand.
CCCACATGGGCTCTGCACTGGGCATGGAGCCTGCTTGCAATTCTCTCGCTTCCTCTCCCTCTGCCCCTCCCCCCCCCCCCAAAAGAAGCTGCTTGACCTGTCTTTATTTTCTGTTTGTTCTCTAAATTACATTATAGGGGGAAAGATAAGGAGCTTTAATATGAAATTTGACCCAACAAAGTGATCCCATAGTCTAAGACGTGGAAAGAAAAAATTTCTGAGGATGAACTTGATCCACTCGTGCTTCTTAGTGATTCCACAAGCACTACAAACAACATATCAAAATCTAAACTTGACACGTTTCCCTTCTCTGGCATTCTTTCCAAGTCCAAAACCAAACTCCCGGTGCACAGCTATACCATCAGTCAGTTACTGAGTCTCGTAGAGTCTGTCTCTTTAGCATCTCTTGAAACATCTTGACTTCTCCATTCCCATTGCAGTTGCCTTAATTCCGACCTCCAATATTCCTGCCTGGACTGTTAGAATTGTTTTGTTGGGGAAGAAGACCTTCCTCTGCCCTTCAAGGTTCTTCTAGGTGGACTAAGAATCGAATTAACATGAGACAGATGAACAGGAGAAAATCACATTTAATTTCGTACCTGTGGGGAAACCACACAGATATGGAAATTCTGAAGACTGGCACAAGTTGGTATATATGTCATCCTGAACTAAGGAGAAGGGGCTAGAGGTCTGGGACTTCAAAGACAGGAAGGCAATTCACAGGAAGATGAAAAGGAGTAAATGGTAAATAAATGTTTGCTGGGCCCCTCAGAAACAATGGGACATAGAGGACTTTGATCAAACAGGCCTTAATAGTTTCCTCCCTATCTGCTGTACCTAGTTCTTATCCTAATGTTGTTGTTTATGCTGCTAGCTCTCTTCCTGGAATAGGTCCTCTATCTAAATTCTTTTAGGCAGTTGAGGGGGAGGTAAAGAGTTCTGCTGTAATCTGCTGGGTTTTGATTGTTTTTTAACTCAAAATAATCCTCATGCCAAAGTGGCCCATCATGGAGCGGCCTGCCCTTGGCCCCTAGTTTGTTCCAGTTGGCCTCTTTGCTCCACTGCATTCTTTCTATGGCTTTCAGAATAAAAAAACTCAAATCTGTTCATATTATTTTCCTGCTTCTAACTCTTATGTGGCTGCCCATTCTCAAAGGTTTTTAAACCTTTTTTTTTGGTCCCAACAGACACAATACTAGAAATTCCTGAGAGCAACAGAACTCTGTAGTCATAGTCAGATTTTAACCAACCTCTCTTCTTTTTTTTTTCCGGAGAAATAAAGCTCAGCAGAGTGAGTCATGATGCCTCGTTACAAGGTATGGTGTAGATAACATAGACTAGGCAATGTGTACAGTTGCCTCTGTGCTGGGTATAACACGTCACCTTCCTCTCACCAAGGTTAAGTTGGGACCAAGGTTAAGTTCTTAGTTTTGGAACTAAGGTTAAGTTCGTAGTTTTGATAAATGTACCATGGTTATAGATGTTAACATTAGGGGAAGCTGGGTAAAGGGGTATATACGGGAACTCTGTGCACTATCTTTGCAACCCTTCTGTAAATCTAAAAGCATTTCAAAATGTTACCTATGTTCTTGATGTTCTTGATGCGTCTTCTATCTGAATTGTGGAAATGCGATACATGGGCTGCTGCTGTGCATGTCTCCCCCAACCCCACATTCAGTGATATCCACTGGGTGGTTTGATATCAGACAGTGTAGGGGCACCTCCATCAGGGCAGTTGGTAAATGTTACAAACGTTTCTCAGCACACCAAACCAGTTGTTGCTCTCTGCCTGATAAATGGAAAGATAATGATAAAGGGAGGTTGCCAAAAGCATGAGGGAGAAGAGACAATGGCAGCCGTGAATGCCAATCCCCCCTTTCTCTGTGAGAGCCTCCTGCTTATGGGTGTTTTGGAGTCACTGGGCAACCAGGTTGCAGGGATCCCTGCTCCTGGCCCCAGAAAGGCAGGTGTGGAGGCCCCCCCCGCCCCCCGCCCCCCCACAACCACTTGAGATCCTAAAGAATTTGCACAGTAGGGATGGGCCTTGAGAGAGTAAGCCAAACAAGAAGATTCTGATAATTTTAGCTATTGTGAGTAAATTGAGAAACACTCAAAATGTGTAAAATTTGGCAGCAGGGAGCAGGGCTCACCAGTTCTACATCGCAGTTACCAGCATAACATTTTCCAGCATGGTTTTCTGTCCATTAAACACCCATTAAACGATATTATTCTGTGCCAACATCACTAGAAAGACTCAGTGTATGAAGAAAAATGGAACACTTGCAGGGAACACAGATCCAACAGAGTGAGATGCTGGAAGATTCACCATCCAGATCTTTCATGGCAGAGATGATCAGCACTGAGGGTATGCTTTGGTACCTTTTATAGCACAGACTCTCTTCAGCTTTTCAGATGATACATGAGGTTTTAATCCTTGGGGGATGAAAGGCGGGGCTCAGAGGTGGGGTTAAATATTAAAATCAGCATAGAGGGCAAAAATGGTTCATAACTAAAATGACTCTCTCAAATCCCTTAAATTAATGGTTTCATAGAGAGGGTACACCCCTAAGGGGAATTTAGAATATTTTGCTGTGTGTTTTTGCTTTCCTACCAACGGGCGGGGAGGGGGCAGGGAGGGGGGACGGACACGTCACCTTATACATTAATGAGTCACAGCTGGGGACCTTAGACATCCTTCATTGCTCATAAAGCCCAGGGCAAGAAAGGATCCTCCCGGGTCCAATGGGACTTCCGCATGTCCTACTAGACATTTATGTGTGCAAAACCCACTCCAGATTATCTGATGATACACATCACATCAGTTCATAAATAAAGAGGTTTTTTTTTTTTCTAGCACAGTTTTAATAAACATTGAGTTTTTCTGGAAGCAAATTACTATATAAATCAGAAGGCCATGTTTTGTGGAGAACTTTAGCACAAATTGTTCAGTTCTGGAAAATCATGACACCACCAGTCTTCAATACAGTGCACCTGGATCTATTGATATTTGTAGCTATTGCATTCTTGGGGACCCTACAAATAGGCACAGGCATATGATGACTTTATTTTATCTTCTCATGCAACTTTATACAAATCAAAAGCATATTATTTTATTATGATCTTTTTATTTCTCCCTGATATGTTACAATCATAACATTACATTGATATTTTTAAATTATTTGTATAGATAGGTTTTATTATCTATGAATTTCCTTTCAGGATAGCAAGGAACTGTTGATACTTACCAAAAAGGTACATTGGTCTGATAAAGTTGAGAATCATTGCCTTAAATTTCTTTAAATCATTGGAACCTAGGCTGCTTGAAATCAAGTCAAGAATGAAATTTGTTATTTTTTTCATTTTGCATTCACGCTGTGGCCTCCTTTCCCAGGGATACTGGAGGTCCTGGCTTTGTTTTATTTAAGGTAAAAGTTTTTCAACCTCAGAACTATTGATATTTTGGACCAGATAATTCTTTGTTGGGCGGGGGGGGGGGGGGGGGGGGGCGTGTTGTCCTGTGGATCACAGGATATTTAGCAGCATCCCTGGCCTCTACCCGCCAGATGCCAGGAGCAACCTCTGCCCAGTTTTGACAACCAGAAAGGTCTCCAGACACCATCAGATGTCCTCCAGGAAGCAAAATCATCCTTGGTTGAGAACCTCTGATTGTAGGCTACTTCACTGTTAGAGTTCTTTTTAGAGTAGGGGGCATCTTGGTCATGTTCCTCAAAGTATGACCTGCAAATTGAGTCCAAACAAGGAGAATCCATCAGGGTACTGACAACAAGTGCAAGTCAGAATCCGGTGGAGGCAGAAATCGGCATTATCACATGCATGCCACCCGTTGGGGAAGGATGCAGATACAGAGCTACACAGATCCTACCTTGATCCCACTTGGGCCTGTTCGTAACTGTTCAACTCTGGCAATTTAACTACACTGAACTCTGATTCCTCATCGACAGACTGAGAGTGAAAACCATGCCACATCTCAGGGTTGTTGCAAGCATTAAATGAGATACTGTAAGTAAGGGACTCACCACAACACTGGTCTTATTTATCTTTGTAATGCCTTGTTATCCTAACCCAAGCGAGGCCCACACAGAAGGTACAAGTTCAGAGCCCCTGGAAACACGGGCTGATGAGCCAGCCCTGGCTTCAAAGGGCAAGTGATTTGAGCTGTTACAGGTGCTAGGCTGCAGGTCTGCTCAGCTGCCAGCCCCGTCATGGGAGGACAGCTGCTAGTCTGGCCCCTTGGGTCCATAAGTGAAGATTCTTTTCTCCTTCTCGCCACCTTTCTTCCAAGGGATCAACCGTAGCCCCAGGAAGCAAAGATTAAAAAGAAACAATCACAGAGCTCCTGGGACCATAACCTTAGCTACTAGGAACCCAGCTCTTCTCTGTGACATCATCTGTCCTTGGACCCAATAAAGTTCATAGGAACAGGGATAAGCGAGGCTCATCTATCCCATTCCCTCCCATTTCCACGTGCAGTGGTTCCCATTGCGAGGCTTAGAAAGATACTGTAAGTAAGGGACTCACAAGGTTAAGAAAGGTTAAGTCTCTCAGCCTGTGTCACACAGCTAGTAAAGGGACGAAGCAAGGATGTGAACCCAGCCAGTGTGACTAGAATACAGGCTTCAAAAAATATGAATGAGAAACCACATGTCAAAGTAGTGACGGCATACCAGGGCTTTAGGCCAGAGTCCCTCGACACGTGTGGCTATCTAAATGCAAATGTATATTAATTAAATGAAAATAAAGGGTCGGTTCTTTGGGCACCATAGCCACATCCAAGTCCACCGTAGCCACATAGGGCTAGGGACTGCTGTATTGGACAGAGCAGATATAGAACATTTCCATCACCACAGAAAGTTCTGTTGGAACAGCACTGTGCATTTTAATTTTTTTTAAGATTTATTTATTTATTTTAGAGAGTGAGCTCGCGAGTGGGAGGAGGGGCAGAGGGAGAGGAAGAGGGAGAGAGAATCTCAAGCAGACTCATGCCAAGTGTGGGGCTTGATGCGGGTCTTGATCTCACCACCCATGAGATCATGACCTGAGTGAAACCAAGAGTCGGACCTGACTGAGCCACCCACGTGCCCCAGCACTGTGCATTTTAAATGACCACAGAAACTTACCTCAGTGTTCCTGTCATTTTTACTAGGACTATGTTAAATTAAAATGAGAATATACATTAGGAATTTCTGGGGAGAAGTCACATTTGCTCCCCTTAAATGGGTGTTGATTTTTTTTTTTGTCACTTTTGAGGAAATACTCCAGAGAGGAAATTAATAAGTGAAATATTTGCTATACCTATATTAACTCCTTGTTAAATTACTGAGTCACAAAAAAGAAACTCCCTTTTCTAATACCCTTTCTTCTCAATCTGTTTTCAAAGGGAAATTATTTTTAAAATGCCCTACTCAGAATTATGCCATTTTTTTTTTCAAATATGGACTTCACTATATTTTTTAATGACTTCAAGATCCAGAAGGGAATTATTTGTAAACAGCCATACATCATTCTCCACTGATTATTTCCAGGAAGAGCCGAGGAAAGCAAGGTGTATTAGATCTTTCCAAGCTGGAGAGTTTGTATTCACAAACTCAGTGCTGATCGAGAAAAATTGTAGATGTTTACCAAGGAGAACACTTAACTTCTAAGGAAGTACCCAAATAAGACAAGTTGGATCCATTCACTTCATGGAATTGGATCCCCTCAGAACATACTAGAGGAATCATGGAATCATACAGTGTTGGAGCCAGAGCAGATCCGAGAAAACATTTTTTCTACATTTGTGGATAGAGACTGAGATTGGGAGTGCAGGTTCACAGCCAGTTAGTAGAAGAACCGGGACTAGGGATCACTGGTGCTTTCCTTTTGGACACCGGGCCAGAACAGTGAATGCCCTTTGGCTGTAGTACTGAGAACAAACCAGCGTGTTTGGGGAGTCTGTTATACCCCATATGGGGTTCAACCACATCATGTAACTTCCACAGATGGTGATTGTCAAATTCCTGACACAACATAAAGCTACAAACAGCCCTTTCCATTCACTGGGTCCCGATGTCTTTGAAAACATAGATTAGCCACTTTTGATTTTCAGCTGCTTTCTTCAAAGGAGGCAGAAGTTCAAAGGAAAGGAGCAATGTGGAGGCGCATTGTTTAGGCACAAGCTGGCTGGGTTTCCAAGGCCTCGAGGGAGTTGGGGGTTGAGGTCCCTGTCAACTTGATTAGGCCTTCAAACAGCCTTTCCCGAAGTAATCCTTGCGAAGGTCTCATTCTGGAACAAGGAGAGTACCTTTCTCCCTGCCTTCAGTGCCTTATATCTGTTCTCTTCTTAGTGCCTTGCTCTGTCTCCTCCACAGTGCAGAAGTCATTGGATATTTATGAGGAAAACCCAGGACTTTAATATTCGCCCAAATTTGTGTATATCCCTGAAGCATAGTATTTTAATTCCTTCAGCTTTGGGATCAGGCAACAAGTGCCTACATTATAGGATTGTTGCAGGATTAAATACAATCCTTTATTAAGTGAGTTGGAGATTCTGGGTTTATTAATTTCCTAAGGGACTTTCTGTCACTAGAAAAACATACTAGCCAAGCAGTGCTCCTCCCGCAAATAGAGAATTACTTCAGCAAAAACCCTTCAGACTCAGCAGGTAAGACGTAGAGTCTTATGTTACATCCACCCATACCAGGAGACTGGGGAAGTCTCTTTTGTGCCCTTTTTCTTGTATGAAGCCTTATATTGCTGTTGGGCAGGTGGCTGGGAGGAAGAAAATTCCCAGGCCCTGAAGCATGATGGGTGGACCCAAATGATGACACTGTGAGGGCCTGTATTAGCGATCCGTTGCCTCGTTAACAAATTATCCAAAAGCGTCATGGCTCAAAATAATAAACACTTATTAGCTCACAGTTTCTGCAGGTCAGGAATCCAGGTGGTTCCACCTCAGGGTCTCTCATGCGGTTGCAGTCAAGATGTTGGCTGGGACTGTGGTCATCTGAAGGCTCACCTAGGGCTCGTAGGTCCACTTCCAAGATGGCGCACTGGCGTAGCTGCTGGTGGGAGGCCTCAGTTCCTCGCCACTGGACCCTCCATAGCACTGCTTGAGTGTCCCGAAAACGGGAAAGCTAAGTCATGAGAGAGAGAGCAAGGAGGAAGCTGCCATGTTGGCACCATGGAGTCTCAGAAGTCACCCAAGGCCACTTCTGCCATATTCTGTGATTTACAAGTGAATCGTTAAGTCTAGCCCTCACTAAGGGTGGGGGTGGGGGGGGATTAGTCTTTACCTTTTGAAGCAGAGAAATTTCAAAGAATTTGTGGCCTTATTTAAAAACTGCCACAGGGCCCCTGCCTGAGTGGCTCACCGCTTGGCCTTCTTGCAGCCCCGCATATTGGCTTTGTACCTGCCAGATCCTAACAATTATAAATGCATAAGGCTGCTCAAGTATAAAGGGCTCTGCAAAATTGGGTAGAAAAAACTTCAAATGGTATAATAAGCTTTGCATTGCTTTTTCATTCTGCTTTGGTTATAGGTTTCCCCTGGAATGCACATGTCCACAAACTCTCCATATTAAAATTCCCTTTATGGGCCATTACTAATCTAAAACTTATGGTGATTGAGACAGGGGTTGGCTTATAAAATAACTTTGTCCATAAGAACAAATAGTGTGTAAATGAGATCTGAGAAGCAGTGTTTACATACTTTAATGAGGTCATTGCTGCTTTTAGGCACTTCATGGCCAAACTGTCTATTTAATTGAATTGCAGAGGCCAGATTTAAGCTGACACATACAAATGTTAATTTAAAAAATTAATCTTCTTGTGCCCTAGAGCTGAGGGAAAGACAATGCAGCCTTCAGTGTGTGTCATGTATACGACCATATTTTGAGCAAAATGGACCAGCTACTTTTTAAAGGCTATTTCTCTTTATGTTCATTGTTGCTTAAATCCTACTGTGAAAAATTTTAAGCATGAAGAACAATTGGAAGAATAACACAGTAAATACTTGTATATCCTCCACTTAGATTTGATCATATTGACATTTGACCATATTTACTGCTCTTTTTCTTTCTCTTTCTCTCTCTAAACATATAGATAGATTCATATATATGTATATATGCACACACATAAATTATGCAAAAATATTGCCTTTTTGTTGCCGACCCATTTGAAAGTAAGTTGCAGATATCATGACACTTCACCCCTAAATATATCTCCCAAGAAATTTCCCCAATGGATATGTCAAAAAGACACAGAAGTTGGCTTGCAAGTGTTGCTACTGACAAAATCAGGAAACATTTGAGCATCAAAATAAATCATGAAAATAAAGGGCTATAATCTGTTGAACAAAATAAAAACCATGAGCCCATAGGGATACAAATAAGTAAGATGAAGGGCAGAGGGAGAAAAATCTAATCCTAATAATAGGAGGCCAAGTATTATCATCAAAAGAATAATTGATTTAGGCAAGAATCAACGAAGACTAAAATTAGTAGTAGAAAGGTTAAGGATTGTATTTGTTTCCTATTGCTGTAAGAAATGACCACAAATTTTGTGACTTAAAACAACACAAATATATTATTTTACAATTCTGTAGGTTAGAAGTCCAACACAGATGTCACTGGGTCAGCAGAGTGGTGTTCCTTTCTGGAGGCACTAGAGAAGCCCTTTCCTTGCTCTTTCCAGCTTCTAGCTGTATTAATTATGCCTTTTTCTTTTTTTTATTAACATATAATGCCTTTTTGTTTTCTGTATTTCTGATGATTTGACATCTTGGGGACTTGCTGACCTTGAAGGGCCTGCCCCTCCCAGGCCTCGCCAGTTCCTAGAGATGGTAAACTAGCCTGCAAATGGGCCTTTCATATGCAGTCTAGAGCCCTCACCTCCAACCCCCTCCTTTATTAAACTTCTATAGCCTGGGCCACTGTTCCCCTGCCCTAATCATGCCAAGGCCTCTGCAGGGTCAGCAAAGCCCCAAGATGTCAAAGCATCAGAAACTCTTAGAATTAATATGCACGCGCGTGCGTGCACACACACACCTACCTACCTACCTACCTACTTAGTATCTGGTCTTCCAAGCCAGCTCACTCACGTGGCCAGTGGCCTGAAGCCTCTGTTCCTCTGCAGGTGGATTCTTCCATAGGTCTTAAAAATCGGCCTTTTCTCAGCAAGACTTAAATGGGAACCGCTAAAATGTAACACCTTGAGTGAATGGCACACTGACCTGTCAGCAACCGATGCCACACCCTGCCCTCAAAGCAGGCTTTGATAGCCTAGAGAGATGACAAGGCCCATGACCTTGAAGGGGAGGATAGGTTTGAAGAAAACAGAAAAGGGAGATTGATGTCTGCTTCGCTATTTTGCCCAGGGCTCCGTCTGTCATCCGCTGAATGTACTAGAACATAATAAATTGCTTATTTTAAAATTAAAATTATATAGCCTTTCTTCCTATTAATCTAGATTGTAAAGATGTCTCTATATTAGCATCATGCTTCATGATGAGCATTCACTCATTCCATCAAGTATTGACTGAGCTCGCATCATGTGCTGTGGGCTGTGATGGGTGTTGGGGATAAAACAGTGGAGAGACCAATATGGCCCTGTCTTTTATGAAGTTTACCTTATGCTCTAATGGGGAAGCCAGGAAATCAAGTAACATACAAATAGGTATAAGAGTATAGCCCAGACAGATAAGGACTTGGCTGGGTGTGGGGGTGAGGGGGAATGACGACAGGGTTCTCTGAAGGATGTCAGCAGGGTGAATGTTAGACAGTGGCCTCCAGAACCGCATATCCATTACTTTGTTGAAGCCACCAAGGATGACAGCATCATGGGGTGGAGATGAAGCCTGTGAGCAAGGTGCAAAAATGTGCCATGAATGATGGGGAGTCACCAGGAGGTCAGTAGGAGAGACTGAAGGTGGTACAGGGGTGAAATGGCATGAGCTGGAAAGAAGTTTCACCTTGTTTCATGAGAATATGGATCAAAATGGCCAGGAAAAGATAATAAAGAACAAGGGGGGGGGCGCCTGGGTGGCTCAGTTGGTTAGGCGACTGCCTTCGGCTCAGGTCATGATCCTGGAGTCCCGGGATCGAGTCCCGCATCGGGCTCCCTGCTCAGTGGGGAGTCTGCTTCTCCCTCTGACCCTCCCCCTTCTCATGCTCTCTCTATCTCATTCTCTCTCTCAAATAGATAAGTAAAATCTTTAAAAAAAAAAAAAAAAAGAACAAGGGGGAAGAGTAATTTTTGCAATTGTCTAAAAATGCCTGTGGCCTCCCCCTTCCCCACTGGAGACTTGACAATGTCAAATGGATTTGTGGAAGGACTCAGGGTTTTGCAACATAGCGTTCAGAAGCTCTCTGTTAATGATTCTACCCATCTGGGCCCGCCCTTCCTACAACTTCATGCTTAGCCTCTCCTCCCAGTGTTTCTGAACTAGAGGTTTTCCAATGCAGAGTGACACTCATAATTCTAGTACCTTCTAATGCACAATTTGTTCACCATTTCAGTGTACTTCTTTCAGCAACAGATTTGCTTTCAGAATAGAAGCCTTAAGAAACAGCCAGCACAGGGCGCCTGGGTGGCTCAGTTGGTTAAGTGACTGCCTTCGGCTCAGGTCATGATCCTGGAGTCCCAGGATCGAGTCCCGCATCGGGCTCCCTGCTCAGCGGGGAGTCTGCTTCTCCCTCTGACCCTCCCCCCTCTCATGTGCTCTCTCTCATTCTCTCTCTCAAATAAATAAATAAAATCTTTAAAAAAAAAAAAAACAAAAACCAGCCAGCACAATATAAGGTTCATCAGAGAGCGTATTTCTCAACAGCCCACTTGTATTTCATGAATCATAGAGCAATTGTTATAACTAATTTGCTCAGAAAGTTTCATGTTATTTTCAATTCAATTATTTTCTTGATAAAAGTAAAATGGTGAATGGTTTCTTTCCTCTAAACTTGTAAAAAAAAAACAACAAAGTGCATACTAATGTCAAAGAACAAAAATTCAGCTACGTAAATTTAAAGATCTAATTGGCTTCATCAGTGATTCATGAATGGGGCTGCATCCTACCTAACAAATACAAAGGAACTCCTAGGAGGAGTACAAAATGGAAGGCTTTTATAGGCAGAAATGAGGCGGAACAAGGAAATTATTAGCCAACTAACAAAAAAGGATTGTTTCAAGCAGGGTCACCTTCCCTTAGGGGAAGGCGGGGGTGGGGGGGTTCTTATCAAGCAGATGACCTCACTAACACTCATCTGGAAATTCCAGACCCATTGTTTAAATTGCACTTCTGGAAGAGGCTGAAACTACAATTAGGTTAGGTGTTAAGCCTTGGGGGTGGGACTTAACATAAGCTTATTAAAATAGCCGAATTAGTGGTATATTACATTCACTTGGTGAAAATTATCATTTAAGAAACTAAGCCTCTCTACCTGGTGAGAGAAAATGCTTGAATTTAAGGGCCTGTAGCAGGAATGTGGCTAGACTAAATTCACCCCTTGGCCTCCTCCCGTGAATCTGCTATCCTCACCTAACAAAGGTAGTTGGAACTTTCAAGGAAGCAAGTAACTTATTAATGACCAGAATACCTGCTTATGTAATCTCTCACCTTTATGCCTTGCAGGAAACTCTTACTTTACCTTCTTCAAGTTTTTTAAAGTATCTGTGAGAATGGCTATTCTACAAAACAAAGATAGCAATAGATAAGGAGTTTAAATTGCAGAAGAAGAGGATTGAATTTTTAAAGGGAACATTGGAAAATAAAAGCCTATCCTGTTATCTAGGCTTTGGAGACAAAAAATAAATAGGCAGAATCTTGCATAATCCTTATTAGATCCCATGAGTTACAAATGTATCATTAGTACAGATTGTTATGAAAGAATAGTTATGTTTGTGGATATATAAGAAGAGATGGTCTTGTAGAACTATAGATTGAAACACTCACTGAATATTCCTGGAAGGCTGTTAAAATAAGTTAAAGGATCAATGGCACAGGGTTACAGGGTTAAAAGGTATGGCTTGTAAAGACATGACATAGAGAGTAAACAACCAAATTTTTAAAAAAGCATATGGAGCATCCTGTAAGATTATGGAGACTGTTCTTATTAACCTCTTGCATTCATGTTGGAGATAATCTAGAAGTGTTGAGTTAAGAATTTCCTATTGTGAAGGGAAGAAATGACCATTGATTTGTACCTTGTGACTCAAGAACCCAAAGGTTCTTGGGGTGCCTGGGTGGCTCAGTCGGTTGAGCATATGACTCTTGATTTCAGCTCAGGTCATGATCTCAGGGTCCTGGGATTGAGCCCCATGTCGCGTTGGGTTCCACGCTCAGCGGAGGGTCTGCTTGAGGATTTCTCTCTGTCCTTCCCCCACCCTTGCACTCTCCTTCTCTCTCTCTAAAATAAATAAATCTTATAAAAAAAAAAACCTAAAGATTCTTGTGCCCAAGAACTTTTTCAGCATCCAAGAGTACATAAATGAACATCCTATGATACAAGTTAAAAAAATAAATAAAAATAAACAAGGCCATGGGAAGAAGTAAACCGCCATCTGGCAGTGTCTCAAGGCTGTAAACTTAATACCCCCAACCCCATTCCAAAAGTAGAGTTGAGAGACCACAGGTACTACAGGCCCGGATGATTCAGCATGCATGTCGACAAAGAATTACCATATGTCTCTCAGAGTGTTTGGGCTCTGACCATTGCTGGAAATGAGTCAGGGGTCAGGCTTTGGGGACCAGGCGGCCTCTACTCTTACTGGAATGCGTCAGGAGTCAGGTATTAGTTGGCTGGGTGAGGAGACCACACTGGCCTTGTGCATTCTTATATTTCATACAATCCAGACACAGCAACTACCTGACCAAAATACCAGCAACATTCACAAGAGATAAGATGGGGAAATTATTTAAATGTTCAACCACAGAAGGAAAAGCTTGAACCTTTTTAAACTCAAAACCAAGAACAGAAACATAAAACAATTTTCTACCAGAGGACTTTTAGAAGACCAGTAATGTCTGTGCCCTGCAAAACGTATTTAAGAAACTATCTGAGTGGTGTTGAATTGATTTCCCCCCATTTAAATAGTGTCTGGATAAATACTTACATCTTGTTGAATTGCCTGGGAAACTGGACACCAGAAAAAAAAAAAAAAAAAAGACCAAAAAACTGATGGTTACCAGAACAAACTGATGGTTACCAGAGGTGAGGTGGATGGGGGGATGGGTGCAATAGGTGAAGGGGATTAAGAATACACTTATGATGAGCACTGAGTAACGTAGAGAACTGTTGAATCACTATATTGTACACTGAAACTAACACTACATGTTAAATATACTGGAATAAAAATAAAAATAGAAAGAAAGAAACAAACAAACAGACAATCTTTAAAAGACCTGCCTAAATACCTGTCCAGAGTGGAAAGAACAAAAGTCCTATGTCTTGAATATGTTCAAGTCCCATCTCTAGAACCCCCTAGCTATGTGACTGCGTCCGTTATGATTACATCAGTTGATTCAAGATAGCACCCAGAGTTTATCTGCTTATACTGAAAAGTCTAGAGGTGGTCAATGCAGTCTTGTGTGGTGACTTAACAAAGTCACTGGGCAGAGTCCTCTCTGCTTTACCACTCTCATATAAACTTGACTTTCATCCTCAATGTCACAAGATGGCTGCTTCAGTTGTTGTCATCACATCCACATTCTAGGGAAGAAGAAGGTAAAAGGAAGAAGGCAAAAAGAGGCACAACCCATTCCTTTTTAAGGAGCCTCTCTGAGCTGCCACCCAGCAGCTTTCAGACTGGCCAGAATTCAGTCATATGGCCACACCTCACTGAGAAATATACTCTTTTAGTTGGGATGCCATCCTGAAAAATATCAGGACTCTGACTAAGGAAGAAGGGAAGAATGAATATTGGGTAAGCAACAAGCAATAGGAGAGTGACATTTAGAAGTATTAACTTCTCTGAGTATGTGTGGTCTCATTTACAAAATGGGTATGCAATGCCTACACCACATGGTTGGTGAGATGAAAAACACCATACAAATATCAGCTGTTAATAGCCTCCCAAAACCTAAGAATCATTGGCATCTGAGTGTACATTCAGCATTACTCCACTTTCTAGAAAAATCAAGTCCCTAGTCAGAGAGAGTGCAGAGACTGCTTTGGTTTGCTGCCTTATCCTAGTCCTAGTAACTGGACATCTGTTCTTTTCTTGTGGTTTCATTCCTTTCTTATGGAATCATTTTAGGCAATGGCTCTGTCTTCCTTCTATCTTCCTAGCTCTCTAGTTCCTCTGTGACAGGGCCCAGCCATGCTCTTTCCCTCTTCCCACTACATTGCCACCTACCTTTACAACCTGATGATCTCTCACATTGTATGCAAATCCTTTCGGTGGCTTCTGGAACATCTCAAGTCTCCATAGGACCATTACTTTCTCATCTTACGTCTTGTTGAATTGCCTGGGAAACTGGACACCAGAATTTAGTAAACATTTGCAATGCGATGTGTATTTCTAAGTAGGGAACCAAGGCAATGGACCCTACTTAGAAATGTGTTAATGACAAGGAGTGCGCTTTATTTATCACCATTCTTTCCACCAGGTGTTCTCATAAAGATCCACCTGCACATTTTTTTTAAAGACATTCTCATTTAAATTCTTTAATGTTTTGTTACATATGCTCTTTAGGCATTCTATGCAGTGTTAATAAGTTAATAGATTACAGATGTTAAAATATTACTTTAAGGGATAAGTGAATTGTTTCTGAATTTAAATAGCTCATTCAAGAACTTCCAGGCTATTAGTAGTAGGCTAAGACCTATAGCTACTTTCTGTTTCTAAATCCACGCACTTTTTTACTAGAACAAAAATGCCTGACTCCCCTTAAAGTGAGTGTGAATTGTACTGCTCTATTTTATGATGCGTTGAAAAAATTCAAGGTTTTTAAAACTTAGGGGTTATAAAATCTGCTTCTATTGGCACCCATGATTTCAAACACTGAAATAAAGGGGTGGGAGTGAGGGAAAATTCCATGCTAGTCATTAACTTATAAGACTTTGTCTTACACTAGTCTATTTGATACAAGACAGGTCAATCAATCTTGACTGTAATGAAAAATTGTCCTTGTCTAAGAATAGGTATATTGCCCAGACCATGTTTTCCTAAAATATTATTTCCTGTAGGTATTAGAACAGAGAGACGTTTGAAATGTTAGAAGATTTGGTAATTATTGGTGAAATTTTAAGCCACCAAGGTTAAAATAACGGTTTCATTTAAGCATGTCTTGCAGGCCGATGTGCAAGGTTGGTATATTGAAGAGGAAAGAAGGGTCTAACCAAATACGGCCAGACATGTAGATAGGATGGTAAGGGGTAGGCAGAGAGGACTGGCTGCACAAATGCCTGGAGCTAAGTGGATTGATTGAAAAGATCAGCATATTAGCAGGCGCCTCAAGCCTTCTCATCCATTCACCCAAAATATTGAGTGTAACCAGGGAAACCAAGGAGAAGATGTAAAGCTCTTAAACAATGAAATGGCTTTTGTCTTCCTGAGATGAGACAGGAATATCTGTCTCCATCCTCCATCCCTGGAGCATTGTCACCAAAGCGCTAGGTTTCTTAACAAGGATGGCTATCACTGCATGAAAAATGAGAAGTCCATCATGGAGCACAGCTAAAATGTGAAAGCTTGCTGAAGACTCACTTGCATGCATAATCAAATGAATCACCTGGTCACAAAAATAATGAAGTCTTTAGAGCAAATGTATGGTGATTAACATAACATAATAATAAAAAAATAAGAATTTACAGATATGACCACCTAACAAGGTTAATATTATATATAACATACATAGTGCCTTACAAATTAACTATATTTATCCAGGTGTATGGCAGGATACAGGAGCTGCCTGTGGGTAGCAATTTATGGCAAGCAGTCCTGGCCAGACAACTCCATCGAATGGGCAAAGGGTATGGCCCTTGGCCCCCCCACTCTGTGTGATCTCATACAGACCAGAGAGACTAACAAGACAGTGCTGGATCCAAGACATGGCTTTGTTTGTTTAAGGATGGGGAAGGCTTCCCTCCCTTGCCCCAACCTCCCTGAGGTTCTAAAGGCCTCATTTTTGAAGGAACGAGCAGACTGGAACATTGATCCACCACCGCTCCTCAGGCCTCCCATCTGTCATTTCTGCTGCTTGGATTACTCTGTCCTCTGCTCCTCCTTAATTAGGGGGTTTCACTCAGATGAAGTTCAAGGATATAAGTTTGGGGATCCCTAAGTTCTCAATAGGAATCATTAAATTTTATTTATTTCCAACTTTGTCTTAAAAATATAACACAAGCATATTCTGGGTGCATATTCAAGCATATTCAACCATCTTAAAATCATGTGCTGCCATACAATTTCAAGGTCCACCTTTGCGTTTCTCTTGACGATTGCCTTGATGACGAGCAGTCTGCTTATGTAACATGTTAGACTTTTAATGCAGGGTTTCCCAAACTAGGGTTAGCACAGACATCTGCAGACCTCATCTTGGGACTTGAAAATCCTCCAAATTCCACCCTCACTGTTCATCCTCTCAACCCTTGAGCGTTTCATCCTAGGCAGCTATTTGAGTTAATATGATCCTCGTGGAAAATTTTTAATGTCTAATTAATGTCTGTCAACTTCATCTCTCACATAAAGATGCTCATTTTCTTGACTGACACTGTTTCTTCAGTGGGTTTTTTTTTTCCTTTCTTTTTTTTTTCATTGTACTGCATTTAATATGCTATTAATTTTGAAAGCTCATCATGGCCAGATCACGGCATTGATGATCGGAGTTGGAGACGCCACATATGAGAGAGAGAAGGACACTGGAGGGGTATGTTATTCTTGTCTGCTTAGGAGGAAGAGGACAGCATGAGAGGAATCGGCGATGTTCTGTCACATTTACAACTGATACAGAAAGTGGTAGGAAGGGTGAAAAAGAGCACGGATTTTGGAGTCACCCAGATAATCACTTGACTGGGGCCAAATGCTTGGCTTTTTCACATCTTGATTCCTTAATAAAAATAATGGGAATAAAAATACTAATACCTCTTCAATCAATGGTGCTAGAACTAAATGTACATATTTTAAAAAATAAGAACATTGTCTCTTACATCGCATGCAAAAAATTCAAGATGAATCATAGACCTAATTGTAAGTGCTAAAATTATAAAGCTTTTTTTAAAAGATTTTATTTATTTATGCACACAAGTGGTGGCAGCAGGAGCAGGAGAAGGAGAAGCAGACTCCCCACTGAGCAAGGAGCCCAACTCGGGGCTCGATCCCAGGACCCCAAGATCATGACCTGAGCTGAAGGCAGACACTTAACCAACTGAGCCACCCAGGTGCCCCTAAAATGATAAACCTTCCGAAGTAAACACAGAAGAATATCTTTGTAGCCTTAAGATGGGTAAAGGTCTTGTTGAGAGGGCACAAAAAGTTTTAACCATAAGAGGAAAAATTGATATATTGGACTTCATCAAAATTAAAGATTTCTGCTTTTCTTTTTTTTTTTTTTTTAAGATTTATTCATTTGAGACACAGAGATAGAGAGAGAGCATGAGCAGGGGAGAGGCAGAGGGAGAGGGAGAAGCAGGCTTCCCACCGAGCATGGAGCCCAATGTGGCGCTCGATCCCAGGACCCTGGGATCATGACCTGAGCTGAAGGCAGACACTTAACCATCTGAGCCACTCAGGCACCCCAAGATTTCTGCTTTTCCAAGGACACATGACATCTCAGTGAGGTTATATCTCAGTAAAATTATCCCTTTAGCAGTTCAGATACCTTACATCATGCAAAACTACAAAGGTACCTCCAAAGGACAAAGCCGGTGATGAATGATACTAATGACCTGGAAGTTTTGCTTTGAAGCTGTTGAAAGGAAGACAAGAGGTTGGAGCAGCAGGGATGGGGGTGATGGAGTTCCTTCCTGTTGTAATGAAAAACAAGTATTTACTTTCAGTTTTACAAAACCATTTTCATGTCACATTTTCTGAACATGTTGTGTGCATCATTGCTACAGCAAAGGGGGTGATGAAATATTTCTGAGAACAAAGTGAACCACCTGTGGGCAGCTCAAAAGCAGCCAGTTGAATAGTACATGAGGCAGGGTGAGGGTTAAGCTTGTGGCAAAGTTCCAAAACGAAATTACTGAAATATGCATACCTAATTATCCCCATAAAAATAACACTCTCAAGGAAGTCTCAACAGTTGCAACAGACAGTTGCATATTTCTTTTTCTTTTTCTTTTTTTTAAAGATTTTATTTATTTATTTGAGACAGAGAGAATGAGAGACAGCATGAGAGGGAGGAGGGTCAGAGGGAGAAGCAGACTCCCTGCCGAGCAGGGAGCCCGATGCGGGACTCGATCCCGGGACTCCAGGATCATGACCTGAGCCGAAGGCAGTCGCTTAACCAACTGAGCCACCCAGGCGCCCCAGACAGTTGCATATTAAAGATTCCATAATGCTTCCTGCAATATTGATGATTTTGTATTGATAGATCTCTTTTTTTAAGGCTCTAAATAATTAAAATGTTTCTATATTATTTGGGAACACAGAGTGGCATTAATAATTGTTTAGCCCATGTTCACCTGTTTGCAAAAGACCATGACCATATTAGTGAAACTGATGTAGGAATTGGTTGGGGTTCAGAGCCAATGGCCAAGAAAGAATTCTTGAGACGTCTTTGGTTTGCAAAAAGGTGGTTTTATTAAAGCACGGGGACAGGACCCGTGGGCAGAAAGAGCTGCAATGGGGTCATGAAGAGTGGCCCATTATATACTTTCAAGTTGGGAGGGGGTAAGGGAGAGCGTAAGTCTCTAAGGAATTTTGGGAGCAAGGTTTCCAGGACCTTGAGGGGGCTAGCTGTTGTTGGGAAAAGGTCATTTATTATTGTCTATAAAACCTGAGTCATGAGACCCTTCAGATGAGTATCGGTGGGTCATATGCTTGGGGGATGATTGCCAACATAGTATCTTGGGGGGTAGGGATAAAGGAAGTTTCCAAAGGAATTTTTATATGTTAAAGTAGACTTACAGGATCCTGGGGGTTTGGGATAATGTTAAGCTAAGATTTTCTTTTGCCCTTAGCAAAGTAGTAACACTGAGGCAGCTGAGCTACCAGAGGAAGGTCATTCAGCCCGTTTCAAGGACTTGTCAGTGGGCTGTAGGAAGTAAGGAAATTTAAATTTTTCTTTTGCCTTTGTTTCCCACATCAAAACCACTTCATGGGTTTGGTTGCATGTTTGACAAAGTGGCAAGGTCAATGCCAAGTTTCAGTGGATGATCTTTCTTTTATTATTGTTTTCCATAGTCCCACCCAGTAAAAGGCATCCAAGGGCATAGTTCAGGTTGGATTCTAGCAGTAGTTGGTAAACTTTTTCTGTAAAGGGCCAGACAGTAAATATTTTATTCAGGCTCTGCACACCATATGGTCTCGGTCACAGCTACTCCCATTGTAGTACGAAAGCAGATATAGACAATACATAAACAAATGGGCATATTGTGTTTCAATAAAACTTTATTTATGGGCACTGAATTGAATTCCATGTAATTTTCACGTGTCCTGGAATATTCTTTATTTTTTTCAACCATTTCATCATGTTAAAACCATTCTCAGCTAGAGAGCAATACATAAACAAGTGACTGCCCAGATGTGGCCCAAGGAAGGTAGTTTGCTGAACCCTAGAGTACCTGAGTGACTTTTACTAAGTCATTTGACTTTCCTGAGACTTAATTTCTTTATCTGTGCAACTTGGGTTGTAAGGTCTACCTTACAAGGTTTCCGAGGATTAAGTGAATAAAATATGGAGAGGTTCTGTGTATGCTGAAAAGCACTTTAAAATTAATATTAATATATTTGAATATTATTAAGTAGTATACATTTATTATATTTATATTGGATATTATTATACACATGATCAGCCATACTACCATTATCATATCATCTAAGAGAAACATAATAACAAAGACTGGCAATGGAGAGGCTGATGCAAAACTACCTTCAATAAAATGGACCTGCTTTCTTGTTTTTATTAAATATATTTGACAGGTAACATTGTGTAAGTTTGGAATTTCATTTTTAACAAAAGAAACTTGAACTTTGGCTCTCCATGTTTCTCCTTTCTCTCAATTGGGTGGATATAATGATAAATCATCTGGAGAGTGGGGCAAAAGTGAAGAATGGGTAGGGTGCCCCCAGGTTGCTCAGTCCATCAAGCATTGGACTCTTGATCTCAGGTCTTGATCTCCAGGTCGTGAGTTCACGCCCGGCAGTGGGCTCCAGGCTGGGCGTAGAGCCTACTAAAAAAAAAAAAAAGTGAAGAATGGGTAAAAATGGAGTTAAGGCTCACCTGTTTAAGGTACAGTTTCCTCCCAGAGACTTTTCAGGTAAGAAAGACCATCTGTTCTGAAAAACTCCGACCTTTACCTGCCTGAAGGCAGGATAAGGT
The DNA here is from genome assembly GCF_029215605.1 of Mirounga angustirostris. NCBI lineage: Eukaryota > Metazoa > Chordata > Mammalia > Carnivora > Phocidae > Mirounga > Mirounga angustirostris. Next base: position 10,022,130 of record NW_026991719.1, read on the forward strand.
GGTCTCTTAGCGCCTTTCTTCTGTCAGCGGTAGACAGGGCCAGCTACTGACTAAAATTAAACTTTAATTGCTTACCGCTGATGAGATAGATCACTACAAATACTGCTGCTCCTTCTATAACTTCTGTTTGGGGAACATCCAAACAAAAGAATAAGCTCTTGTTCAAAATCTTTCACATGTTAATTTTTGAAGAGCTAGTTTTCAAGTTATTAGAATGTAGATAGATGGAAACTTACCAGCTTCCTCCTTCACCTTCTGTTCTCTTAATCCTCTCATTCTACGGACGGTGCCAACACAACCAGGAGGAAAACAATGAATATAATCCACAGGTTTACCTACTTAACCCAGGGGCATCTAGGGTCTTGAACGTTGTAGGAACTTAGTAATAGGAAGTTTTTATGAAGAATTTTTTTTTTTTTTTAAGTTTTGTTTAAGTAAACTCTACACCCAACGTGGGTTTCAAACTCACAACCCCGAGATCAAGAGTTGCACACCAGCTAGGCGCCCCAAGAATTGTTTTTGATGAAGTCCTTATTTCATATTGAATAAATAATACTGAATAAATAATTTTAGAATCATGTGGACCCACAGTTGGTGTCACTACCCTTTTCCTGGCCTCTGTTTCTTCCTGTCTTCAGTTATAGAAGCCATTTAAGCCACAATCACTAGAATTGTTTTGCGATTTAAAATGAGCCTATAGGCCTTGGTCTCCCGCAATCAGTCTAGACAGAGATGGATACGGAAGCCTCCGGCAAGAACTTCTTCGGTTGTTCATTGTACTATATTGAGTAAACCACACAAATGAAATCTTGATTTCAACAATTTTTCTTATCTGTATACTATTGCTTTTAACAAGCCTTGCTGGTATCATTTTACAACTAGAAAGTGGATTAAACCTCTTTAAATGGCATAAATTCACTCTAGCTTTAGGGTTAGCATTTTCTATGCATTGGCTTTAGAACAGGGGTTTTCATAATGTGCATTTCCACTTCAGCTAACGCCATTCAAGACAAGATCATCAAACCTACAAGCAGTAACTGGTTAGTACAGGACTGATAATGTCCATGGGAAACACTTGAAGGACATATATTTGAGAGGGACATAAATACAGGGGGGATATGTTTCAGACTTGGGGCAGGTGCAGGTCTGATCTTCAACGATATAAACATTAGTCTGTTTATTGTAGTGCCTCCCAACCTGCCCTTACACTTCCCAGGGGAGCCCCTGAGCTGAGCAAGAGCACAGTAAAATTCTCAAGAAGAGTTAAAATCTATTTCTATCCACCTCAATTTAAAATCTATGAGAAATGGTATAGATTAGACCTTACTAGTTTGGGATTGCCTTTCACGGGAGGTTGAGCCCCTCCATGACAGCCATGGAGAATTCCCACCCAGGGGGTTCTTGACTCCTATCCCAGCTTTTATTGGGAGCTAGGCTCTGTGCTAGGTGCTTTATATTCAGTAACTACTACAGAAACAGAGGCTCATATGTGGGTGATTGTTACGCCATTCTTTATATTTTTAATTAACATAATAGCCAAAATATTCATCAAGTCATGAATGACTAAACAAAATATGCTACATCCATATAATGGAATACTACTCAGCCACAAAAGTGAATGAAGTACTGATATGTGCTACTACGTGAATGAACCTTGAAAACGTTACACGAAGTGAAAGAAGCCAGACGAAAGGTCACATGTTCTTCACCAGGGGATAGTGCGGAATGGGTTAAGGGGAAATGGGAGCTACTGCTGATAAGTACTGGGTTGCTTTTTGGGGTGGTGAAAATATTCTAAAATTGTGGTGATGGGTGCACAACTCTGTGAATTTACTAAAATACATTGAATTGTACACATGACGTGGGTGAATAGTTTGGTGTGTGAATCACGTCCCACTAAAGCTGTGATCAACACACAGACTGGGAGTTGGAGTTGGAGTTCAATGTGGAAGGCCCTGAATGCCACGGAGAGGCATTTGGACTCTACTCTTGTCCATGGGCAGCCATCAGTATTTTCAAGCAGCAGGGTCACGTGATCAGATGTTTGTTTTAGAAAAAGCCTGTTTTAGTGGCATGTGTGATGGATGGAAACCAGGAAAACCTGACATAGAAAGAGCAATGGGAATCTGCCAGATTTGTAGAGAATTTGGAATAATGTTCCTTGTCTTTTGTTCTCATGGTCTTCTTCCCTCCATATCAAGAAGGTAAACCCTATCACTTCTTTAGCCCAGAGAAGTACCTGCTGCAGGGTTAAGAGCAGAATTTGTTTGGAGACAGCTCTCCAAAGAGCTCCACCTCCTTGTCAACACCTGGCATCATCTTTATTTGATTCTAGGCATCCGTGTGGGTGTGAAGTGGTATCTTATTGTGGTTTTGTCTTGTCTTTCCCTAATGACCAGTGATGCCAAGCACCTTTTCCTGTGCTTGTTGGCCATTTATCTATCTTCACCCTCCCTCTTGCCGAAGCAGCAGTTTTACGATTATAGATTGATTCCTTTGCCCTCTCAAAGCGGAAATATATAAACCTAGTGGTTCTCAAGACAGGCAGTTTTGCCTCGCCCCCCCCCCCCCCCCCCGCCAAGAAGGGCTGCCAAGTAAGATACAGATGCCCACTTAAATTTGAATTTTGAATAAGGGGCAAACAATTTTTCAGTATACGTATGTCCTGAGGGGGAGCAAAGTATGCCACTCCAAGATATGCTACTTTAGCATATTGATGATTTTGAATTAAAGGTATTTAAGAAACAGCCAGTGCAGGAAGGACACACTGACCCTCCTTTTGTCCCCCTGAAAGCAGGAACTAAATCCCAAGTAAAAAGTACCTCCCCGTACCAGGAGGGTAGAGGTACCCTTATCACCAAAGATAGAGAAGCGAGGGCCAAGAAGACTGTATAAACAAACCTTGTCACTTCTTCACTAGTTTATTACCCTCAGCCCAAGCCCCTTTGTCTTGTCAATTCTTCATAAATTGTTTCTTTGTCTAAAAGGTATAAAAGCTGCCTGCTTTGGTCCCTTCTTTGAGTCTCATATTTTTATGAGCTCCCATACATAATGAAATTACATTTGTTTTTCTCCTATTAATCTGTCTTGTGTCACTTTAATGATTAGACCAGCCCAAGAAGCTGGAAGGGAAAAATACAAAGTTTTCCTCCCCTAGAGTCCCAAATATTGCACAGGACATACATATACTACAAAATTATTCATTGCTTATCTGAAGCTCAAATTGAACTGTGCATCCTATATTTTTATTTACTAAATCTGGAACTTTATCCCAAGGAGACATTTTGCAATGTCTGGAGACGTGTTTTGGTTGTCACAGCTCAGAGGGGGTGGCAGGGAGGGGAGAGCTGCTGGGGAGGGGAGGCCAGGTTTACTAACCAAGCATCCCACAGTGCACAGAAAAGTTTGCACGTCAGTAACTTGGAGGTTGTTAACCCTGCCTTAACCGTTTATTGAGAGCTGACTCTGTGAGATGCACAGTCTATGAGAAGTAGCTCTTGGCCTCGCGACCTCAGGGAAGGGAGGCCTTCTGGAAAAATGAATCAGAGGGGAGATCTGGGGTGAGTAGGTGGGAAATTCAACTGAACTGACTCCCTTTTTTCAGTGAGGACTAAGATCAGTCTTGGCTGCTCTGATCGGGGGGAGCCCTCTGCAGCCTGCAGGCAGGCAGGGACCGACCTCCTTGGCTATCAGAGGAGCCATCAACAAACAGGCAGAACTCCAAGCACATCATGTTCTGCATCTGGCGGCAGCTGCCACAAGCCAGAGCAGAGTCCCAGCTCTGGAGCCAAGAAGGACCGGCAGCACAGCCCTCCCACCCCCACCCGCACCCCCAGCCTGGGGCCGCAGGCATAATGAGCCCCCACACGGGGCTCTGTTCTGTGACATGAGCAAGCTTGATTTGAACAGCAGACAAGCTGAATGAAGGATCGCTTCCCCTTCTCAGTCAGAACTGCCGACGCTGTACATTTAGCCATTGTCGCTCAACGTTCTCTTACCCCAAACATATGTTATAGTGCGCGCCGAGCTAGCATTTACCAAATTCCTGCGTGCGGGCACCATTTCCAGTAATGTTGTCGTGAACGTCAGCTTCTCGTCCCTCACAGAGCAGAGGTTAATAGACCTGATTAACCCCAAACCCGGCACACAGGTTCCTAAAATATTCCTTCTTAAAAATGGCCTCTGCTTCACGCTTTATCTTCAGTTGCCGTTATTTATGCAGTAACCGCATGGGAAACTGGTTCACACGAGAAATTCTGTGTGCAGGAAAGGAGCACGTCAGTAATTCAGAGGGTTCCTCCTCAACTGTATGATGTTGCCTCGAGCAGTTCTGTCAAAAATAATTTAATTGCTCAGAGCCATCTTCAAGCTCCCAAGATGTCAGGCAGTCGTTTCCTGCCAACAACACAAATCAGCGCAAAGCTCATCCATCTAGAAAGTGCTCGTGCTACAGAAATTCTTTTGAGTGATCTTGGAACTCTTACTGTGCCTGTGTTTGTGACTGAGTTTCATTGGGATGTCTGGCTTTTGTTTCACGAATCTGTCCCAGAAAGTGAAGAAGGTATCTAAAATGGTAACTGTGTTTTTAAAAAATAAGTATCAGGTTACATTGCTATTGAGGAATCGAAGAATAATTGATGCTGTGCATATAATTCTTTTCAGAAAATTCATAGTTTCTCTTTTAAGTTTGTTGTTGTTGTTTTTCTTCTACCACACGTTTTTTATTCCTGGCTGCCTTAGAGGTCCCATGTTTCTGTGGTATATTTGGATGACAAGTTGAGGGTCCAAGAAGACTCTGATAAAGCGAAGGTTAAAAACAACATTGCACTATGCAGAAGAGGTGGAGCTCTGCTCCACAGAGCTGCTCTTCGGAAGCACGGAGTTTGTTTCTAGAGAATGGAAATTTCTGTGGCGCATGGAAGTCCTTACATAAAGCGACTGTCTCTGTTCCCACTGGCTTTCTTTTAGTGACAGCCACACCCACTTGGCGGAAAGGTGGTGCTCAGTCAACTCGTGCTGAGACTGTATTACAGAGTAAATGTGTGCATGGTGGGTTCCTGGTCCCTCACGACCACATAACTTGGCCGTACCTTTCTATTCCAGATGAACTCTTCATCCTCCGTACCACTGTTCTGGGCCTTGCCAAAAGTAGGAACACTCCTCGTTTGCCTCATTACTGCAAAGAAATGGAATATAGCAGATACATGGAGACAAGCGTTTATGGGACCTTTATCCCCCATCACGATAAGGGCCACTAGTGTGAAGGGATTGTCCACGCTGCTCTTGCCTCTGCCTGAAGCTGGGATTCTTCCCGGCTTGAATGGCCCTGGGCCCTGGGGTCCTCTGCACACAGCGGCTGAAGACAGGGCTTGTCCATACCCTCAAGCAGGTCTGTGGCTCCAACCAGGCACACCTTATAAAGGCCGGGGGTGGAGGCTCTCCTACTACTCCTGGGGTCCCCAGGTGGACAGATTATTTTGGTTAGACTGTTTGCCTTTCCAGAGACCTTGGGTCAGTAACCGCACAAATCAATCTTAGCACACACCAACATCTGCCTTGGCAGGAAAGCACTTCTTGAGCCTCTCTGCCCCAGGAATCCAGGCACGTCTATGCTTCTGTTGGGAAGCGAGAATTTTCTGTGCCCTTCAAGGTCCTTCCAGCTGGACTAGGAATCAAATTGACATGAGACAGATTAATAGGAGAAAATCAAATTTAGTTTTGTACATATGGGGAATTCACACAGGCATGGAAATTCCAAAGACAGCGAGGCAAAATAAGGTCTGTATGTCATCCTGAACTAAGGAGGAGGGGTTAGGCATCTGGGACTTCAGAGGAAAGGAATGTATTTCACAGGGTGATTAGAAGAACAGATGTTTGGTAATTAAATGTCTGCCCTGCCACACAGATGGGTCACTCAGATAAAAATTTATCTCTGTTAATAACCCTTATTCTGGGAAAGATCACCCTTTTAGATTCTTCTGGGTAGTTAAGGGAAGGGCAAGTTTCTCTTGAGCCCACAGGATCTTGATACCTTCAGCTCAAAATAGTCTACATGCTAAAGTGGCACATTTTTCAGGGACCTGTCCTGAACCCCTTCACTTTGTAATTTTAAATTGAGTACCACCTCCAAGTATCAGTGTTTCCAACTCCACCCCTGAGCACAGAAGCACATGCTTGAGTTGGAATCTGCTTTCTCATTTTATTCCCATCCCCCTTGCACCCACAGAGAGCAAAAATAAAAGATTCTTCCCTGACTGGACCTAAACTTGCCACCTTTGCATAATAAAAGAATGGGAAATTGGGGCACCTGGGTGGCTCAGTCGTTAAGCGTCTGCCTTCAGCTCAGGTCATGATCCCAGGATCCTGGGATCAAGCCCTGCGTCGGGAACCCTGCTCAGTGGGGAGCTTGCTTCTCCCTCTCCCTCTGCTCCTGTCCCCCCCACCCCCACAACGGTTATGCTTGCGGGCTCTCTCTCTCAAATAAATAAAATCCTTAAAAAAAAAAAAAAGAATGGGAAAGAAAAAAATGATTGTACATTTTTAAAGCCTGGTGGAGAAGACAGGAGGCACTGGGGAGAAAGGGCTCAGCCCCAGCCCCCAGCCCCACCCCCCAACTCCAGGAGGAGTCTGTCTGACAGCAAGCAGGGCAGATTGAAAGTGGGAGAGGGGCAGGTCTGGGAGGAGGCAGCTGGGGAGATCAGTTCCACTGAGACAGGCCCTAAAGTGAACCCCCAGAGCGACACTGCTGCTCTCTGCAGGATGGGGCCTAAGTCCATCCCCACCAAAAGTGGAGACACTGGCTCTGCACCCCACCCAGTAAGCCCCTAAGCATAAAGCACCTTACTCATCACAACGTACCATCATCAGACGAGGGATGTGCATGCATTTAAAGAAGGCCAGACTTCAAAGGCGGCTTCAGTGATGCATTATTTTTAGAACATGATTAGAAATCGTCATCAATTGCCCCGTTTCCTGTTTCCTTCTAATGAGCCTCCTAAAAGACAGCACTGTCTTCCTAAAACAGAATGGTAGCAGCACAGAGAGTTCCAGGAGAGACAGAACAGTCATTGTTGGGAAGGCTTAAGAGCGGAAGGAAAGGGCAGGGGGTGGCCTCTGGGCCTGTTTTGACAGGTGCCAGGGGTCAAGAGTCACGTAGGACAAAGTTCACCAGTTGGAGGACTTTCTCTTGGGCGTGAGGGCCACCACACAATGGCTGACAACGTAGCAGACACTGGAGTAAATGTACTGTGAATATTGGAATGTGGAAACAGAAGCCAGCAAGCAAGCATTTGCCTGTGATGACCATAATCGCTCAATTGTCATAACATCACATAACCTATATAAATTAGAATTTAGTACATACCCGGTAGGGACACAGACCTAGAACTGTGTGCACTCTAAATAGAAAAAGACAAGATTCTGTGATCCAAAAGTAATATTCTAGCCAAGGAGGCAATATTAAAAGAAGTAAGTGCACACAGTAACAATATGTACAAACACGTGCATGATCATGTGCTGTTGGCAAGGTCCTTGAGACTCAACATACAAGGACCCACTTCTTGAGAAGAAACTGGGACATTCTTGGTTCTCTTTTACCTTGAAGGTATAATAGGATAGCCTAAGAAGAAAATTTCAATAATCCTAGAAATTTGCTACCAATCAAGGACTGGTTGGTAGCAAAGGGCATTTAAAAACGGCTACTTTCTCTCTTGCATGCTTCCTAATTTGTGCATCCTGATTTGTTCTTCATCCTAAAGGTGAATTAGATATCACTCATGCATTTCAAATTAGCTTAGATTGTAAGCTTCCAAATGCAAGGATGGTATTATTTTCTCTTGCTGTAATGCTTCCTCATAGAAGGGCTTGGCTCTGTATTTAGTGAATAATCAATGACAATCGATTACAAGACAGTACATTTCAAGGAAATCCGTTCTGGATGATCATACTTCTTCACTTACATTATTGCATTATTTTTTAAAAATATAATGAGGACCCTCAGGTCCTCCAATCCTGTCCTCTGCGATGGGGTCTGGAAGCATCTGTGTGGTTAGTTCTGCCTTGGGTGCGGCAACTTGGTGGAAGGCCCTGGGTAGCTGAGGGAACCTGAGAACCTGGTACGTGTATGTGAGTCGGGAGGGCAGGGTCTTCAAAATCATCTGAGTGGGGGGTGTGAGGGGGAAAAAAAATCATCTGAGCAAATTTCTTTACAATTCGTTCCAAAGCCAGTCCTGCTTGGAATGCCACCCGAGCTCTGGTAAGACACTTTGCCTAACCAACTCCAGAGATGAACCTGATGTAGGAAAGATGTCATGGTTTAAAGCCAGTGGCTAAGAAAGAATTCTTGAGATGTCTTTGGTTTGCAAAAGGGTGGTTTTATTAAAGCACGGGGACAGGACCCATGGGCAGAAAGAGCTGCAATGGGGTCATGAAGAGTGGCCCATTATATACTTTCAAGTTGGGAGGGGGTTAGGGAGAGCGTAAGTCTCTAAGGAATTTTGGAAGCAAGGTTTCCAGGACCTTGAGGGGGCTAGCTGTTGTTGGGAAAAGGTCATTTATTACTGTCTAATAAAACCTGAGTCACGAGACCCTTCAGATGAGTTATCGGTGGGTCATATGCTTGGGGGATGATTGCCAACATGTATCTTGGAGGTTAGAGATAAAGGAAGTTTCCAAAGGAATTTTTATATGTTCAAGTAGACTTACAGGATCCTGGTGGTCGGGCTAAGATTGCCTTTTGTCCTTAGCAAAGTATTAATATCGAGGCAGCTGAGTCCCTAGAGGAAGGTCCTTCCGCCTCTTTCAAGGACTTGTCAATGGGATGGGCTGTAGGCAGTAAAGAAATTTAATAATTTTTTTTCTGTCTTTGTTTCCCACATCAAACCAACCTGCATTCCCTCTTGCACACACTGCTGGGGCACGTGCTGACCCCGGAACGTTTTCCCTCACGAGTCAGGCTGAATGCTTACCTCACGTCATTTGTATTTTTCCCGAAATCTGTTTATACCAGCTGTGCTTGGATTTTTTCCCAGCTTTACTGGGGTATGGTTGACAAATAGAAATTGTACATATTTACGTTGTATAGTGTGACTTTTTCCAAAGCCATTACCACAGTCAAGTCAGTGATATCCATCATCTTACTTCGGGACTATTTTGTGTGTATGGTGAGAACACTTAAGGTCTACTCTCTTAGCAGATTTCAAGTATGCAATTCTACCATCCTGTGCTTATATGAGCAGTGGTGAGTGTGATTATTTTCAAACCACACAGAGGAAGACTTGAACTGAGGCAAAATATTCAAAGGTTCAGAAGAGCCCATAGTCTAACCACTAGCTCACCCTCCTGTGGATTCTGACTGTCTGAGGGAAGGCGAAGACAGAATCCATAGCCAGGGCTCCCCCTAAGCCCTCGGGGGCTCCCCCACTCTTCTGGGCATCTCTGAGAACCACCAGGAGGGAGCCTGTCACATACCCTGAATCCAGAAGTTGAGAATCAGATTCAGAGCCTCAAATTTCTAAAACTGCATGAAATAATATGGTCTACTGGAACTTGCAACAACAAAAAACAAACCAAAAAAAGGTACTTCTCTTTGGCTTACAAATTAGAGAAGAATATTTGTGTTTATTAAAATGACTCAAACTAATTAATTCATAGCTATCACTTGGAAACTCTCAAAGAGGAAAGGTCTGTGTTTGTATTTAAAATTTCAAAACAGCAAAAGAATTAGGATGCCAATCCAAAGCTCCAGCAAATCAGTACTAGTGAATATTTCAGCAAAATTGCATGATGTTTCTTTAAGAAATTGGCATGGCATTAGGGTTTTCATTCAGTATTAAATGTAAAAATTGTATATTGAAGCAATAAAGAGAAACTCATTCACATGTATGTGAAATAAAATTAGCATGATGTGGCAATCCAGTGCTATTTATTGTGGAAAAAGAAGAATCTATCTTGGTGAAGGGGAGCAAATTTTGCCACCCCAAGATATGTCTCTTTGGCATATTTATTATTTTAAACTGGTTGTTTTTAAGAAACTACAGACCCAGGAGAAGCTCTGAAAGGGACATTTACATGTATAAGGGAAATCTCCATTTGTAAGGGTGTCCCCCTCCTCTTGGCAGGAAGGGGAGGACAACTAAGTCTCTAGAAACTCTTATCAGTGGAGAAGGCAAGGACTTAGATCTGCATAACAACCTTACCTTTGTACTCCGGCTGATGATCTGTCGTAACTGACTCCCCATCTCCAACATCTTTCGTCTTTGGCTGGGGATGGTATTATTATGGGATATATATAATTATATATATTTATATTTAATAAATATAATTTATAGATATTATATATATTATATAGTTATTATATGTTGAGCAACTTTTCACATGCTCATGAGCCTTTTGGATATCCTGTTTTGTAAAGTACCTGTTCAAATCTTTTGTCCATTTTTATTTTTTTATTTTTTATTTTTTAAAATTTATTTAAGTAATGTCTACACCCAACGTGGAAATCGAATTCATGACCCCGAGATCAAGAGTCACATGCTCTTCTGACTGAGCCAGCCAGATGCCCCAGATCTTTAGTCCATTTTTAAACTGGGGTATTGGGGCACCTGGGTGGCTCAGTCAGTTAAACGTCTGCCTTCGGCTCAGGTCATGATCCCAGAGGCCTGGGATCGAGCCCCGCATGGGGCTCCCTAGTCAGCAGGGAGCCTGCTTCTTCCTCTGCCTGCCACTCCCCCTACTTGCGGTCTCTCTCGCTGTCAAATAAATAAAAATCTTAAAATAAATAACTAAATGAACTGGGGATTTTGTCCCCCTTTTCCTGATTTGAAAAATTATTTATGTATTCTGGTTACAAAACCAGATGTGTATTGCCTTCTGTTGGATATGAGTATTGCCAATATCTTCTTCTTGATGTGAATCATCTTTTGTACTTGGTAAGGAAACTTCAGGCTTGCATTTGGGCAAGAGCTGTTCATGAGGATAGAGTAAATTCTGTAGATTTTGTTTTCTTTGCTACCTGACTGCCCTAACATACCTATATAGGCCATAAGTAAAATGAAAGTCTGATACATGATAAGACAGAGTTTTAGTGGCATGCATTTACATAGTGTTGTACTTGCATTTGTTGAATAAACTAATAATTGGGAAGAAAGGTGCTTTATTTTTTTAATTTATTTTAAAGATTTTATTTATTTGTTTGACAGAGAGAGAGGGGGGGAGAGAGCGAGCACAAGCAGGGTGAGGGGCAGAGGGGGAAGCAGACTCCCCGCTGAGCAGGGAGCCCGATGTGGGGCTCGAACCCAGGACCCTGAGATCATGACCTGAGCCAAAGGCAGATGCTTAACCCGCTGAGCCACCCAGGGGCCCCAAAAGGTGCTTTTTTAAAATGAAATTTAAGCCTCCTAGGTGGAAAAGTACCAGCAGAGCAGACACATTATTGAAATTATTTTTCAATTAAATCATTCATTTGTTCGTTCAATAAATAAAGGCCTGCTAAATTCAGGGTACTTTTGTTAAACTCTGTAGGGAATATAGAGAATCATAAAAACAATGTTTTTCTTTGAATAGCAACTCACAATTCGTAACATGCCCTCAGGAATTGTATTTGAACTTGAAAACTAGTTTCTCAAAACCTGCATTGCTTATTTATTAATTTCAAAAAAATATCTATCATGTGCCTACTATGTGCCAGAACAAAAGCTTTAGAACAAGATGGACAGTAAATAATAAATATGTGAATGGCAGACTTGCACTAAAACCGTAATCTCTCATCCCTTTAATGGCATTAACCACCTGCCTTCTCTGAACTTTGGGCAAACTTCTTTGTCTGTTTTAATTTTATTTATTTTTGGGGGCACCTGGGTGGAGCAGTCAGTTGAGCATCTGACTCTTGGTTTTGGCTCAGGTGGTGATCCATGCTCAGCACGGAGTCTGCTTGAGATTCTCTCTCCCTCTCCCTCTGTCCCTCCCCCCCTCCCCGCTCGTGCTCTTTCTCTCTCTCTCTAAAATAAATAAATAAATCTTCAAACAAATTTTTTACTTATTTTTTAGTAAGTAATACCTTTACTTGGTTCAAAATCAAAATGGTCTAAAAAGTATCTATTGAGGAGTCTCAGTCAAGGTAGATCTGCCCTATCCTCCATCCCACTGTCCTACTCCTTTTATCAGTCTCTTGTGTGTCCTTCCAATGTTTCTTAATGGAAATGTGCACAGATACAAATATTAGTTCTTATTTTTCTCTCACTCTTACATAAGACTTGACATGTTTTGTTTTGTTTTGTTTTAAAGATTTTATTTATTTGACAGAGAGAGGGAACACAAGCAGGGGGAGTGGGAGAGGGAGAAGCAGGCTTCCTGCTGAGCAGGGAGCCCGATGCGGGGCTCGATCCCAGGACCCTGGGATCATGACCTGAGCCGAAGGCAGACGCTTAATGACTGAGCCACTCAGGCGCCCCAACATGTTTTATATTGTTACATAAATGGGTGAAAGGTGGCTCCTGCATAACGGCCCCTGTGTTGTCACGTCTTCACTGAAGGCTAGGATTGTTAGCTCAAAGCCCACCAGTGCCAAACTCAAATTTTTACACAAGCAGTTGCTTTAAAAATAGCCCCCCAAAGCATATGTTTAGCCATTTAGAGCATACCTGCTTTGTGGGGCAAAGCTGTACCCAGCATTTGCTAGCCATAGCGAAGACAAACCCTGGGGATACCTAAGATCTCAAGATGGTGCTGCCCTTTGGAGGTCTCGGACCCCAGACTCCCCGGCCTGTGGCTGTACAACATTGCCTAGACACATGAGCCCTTTCTCCAATTCCCGTCTCCTGCCCATTCCCTTGCCCTTGCTCCCTTCTGGACGGTGACTCCATGCTGCTACTTCTGGAAGCTCTCAGGGGCTTCCCCCCTCATACAACTTGTCCAAGTGCTGCTCAAACAAAACTTGTTATGTACAATTGTCTGTCATTTCATGGTCATGTCTTGTCCTCGATCAGCGCTGAAGTCTTCAATCTCCTCACACATACTCTGCATTTTCACCTTACTTTTTCTTTTTTTTTAAACTTCATATATTCTGGGCCAAGCACCCTCCTTCTTTTATATAGTCACATAAAAAAAAAAAAGGTAGTAGGAAGGGAAAAATGAAGGGGGCGAAATCGGAGGGGGAGACGAACCATGAGAGACTATGGACTCTGAGAAACAAACTGAGGGTTTTAGAGGGGAGGAGGGTGGGGGGATGGGTTAGCCCAGTGATGGGTATTAAGGAGGGCACGTACTGCATGGAGCACTGGGTGTTATATGCAAACAATGAATCATGGAACACTACATCAAAACTAATGACGTACTGTATGGTGACTAACATAACATAATAAAATAAAATTTAAAAAAAGAAAAAGGAAAAAAAAAGATTGGGGCACACATTCAAATTGACTTTTTTATTCAAGTATAATTAACATGAAGTGTTATATTAGTTTCAGATGTCCAATACAATGATTCAACAATTCTGTACATTATTCAGTGCTCTTCATATGTGTATTCTTAATCCCCTTCACCTATTTCACCCATCCCCCCACCCACCTCACCTTTAGTAATCATCAGTTCTCTATAGTTAAGAGTCTGTTTTTCGGTTTTTTTCTTTTTTTCTTTGTTTTTTTCTTAAATTCCACATATGAGTGAGATCATATGGTATTTGTTTTTCTCTGACTGATTTATTTCACTTAACATTGTACCTTCTAGATCCATCCATGTTGTTAGAAATGGCACGATTTCAATCTATTTTATGGCCGAGTAATATTCCATGTATATATATACCACATCTTCTTTATCTACTCATGTATCAGTGGACTCTTGGACTGCTTCCATACTTTGACTATCATAAATAATGCTGCAGTAAACATAGGGGTGCATATATCTTTTCAAATTGTGTTTTCATATGCTTTGGGTAAATATCCAGTACTAGAATTACTGGATCCTATGGTAATTCTATTTTTAATTTTTTGAGGAGCCTCCATACTGTTTTCCACAGTGGCTGCACCAGTTTGCATTCCCACAAACAGTGCACGACTGTTCCTTTTACTCCACATCCCCACCAACACTTAAATTTTTTGTGTTTTTGATTTTAGCCATTCTGCCCAATGTGAGCTGATATCTCATTGTGGTTTTGATTTGCATTTCTCTGATGATTAGTGCTGTTGAGCATATTTTCATGTGACTGTTGGCCATCGGGATGTCTTCTTTGGAGAAATGTCTCTTCATGTCCTCTGCCCATTTTTTTAGCTGGATTATTTGGTTTTTTGGTGTTGAGTTGTATATATTCTTTATATATTTTGGATATTAACATCTTATTGGACATATCATTTGCAAATATCTTCTCCTATTCAGTAGGTTGACTTTTTATTTTGTTGATGGTTTCCTTCACTGTGCAAATCCTTTTTATTTTAATGCAGTCCCAATAGTTTAATCTTGCTTTTGTTTCCCTTGCCAGAGGAGATATTGCTAGAAAATGTTTATATGGCTGATGTCAAAGAGATTATTACTGCCCGTGTTCTAGGAATTTAATGGTTTCAGGTCACATTTAGGTCTTGAATTCATTTTGAGTTTATTTTTGTGTATGGTGTAAGAAAGTGGTCCAGTTTCATTCTTTTACATGTAGCTCTCCAGTTTTCCCAACACCATTTGTTGACAAGACTGTCTTTGTATATTCTTTGTATATTTCATTGTATATTCTTATATCCTTTGTCCTAGATTAATTGGCCATATAGCATGGGTTTATTTCTAGGTTCTCTATTCTGTTCTCTGGATCCATGTGTCTCTTTTTGTGCCAGTACCACAGTGTTTTGATTCCTACAGCTTTCTAGTATATCTTGAAATCTGGGATTGTGATACTGCCGATTCTTCTTTTTCAAGATTGTTTTGGCTACTTGGGGTCTTTTGTGGTTTCATACAAATCTCAGGTTTATTTGTTCTAGTTCTGTGAAAACTCCTGTTGGTATTTTGATAGAGATTGTATTAAATCTGTAGATTGCTTTGGGTAGTATGGACATTTTAATAATATTGGTTCTCCCAATCCATGAGCATGGACTATCTTTCCATTTGTGTCATCTTTAATTTCTTTCATCAGTGTTTTATAGTTTTTGGAGTACAAGTCTTTTGCTTCCTGGGTTAAGTTTATTCCTGGGTATTTTATTCTTTTTGGTGCAATTGTAAGTGGGAATGTTTTCTTAATTTCTCTTTCTCTACTTCATTATTAGTGTATAGAAATGCAACAGATTTCTGTATATTAATTTTATATCCTGCAACTTTACTGAGTTCATTTATCAGTTCTAGTAATTTTTTGGTAGTCTTTATGGTTTTCTATATATAGTATCATGTCATCTGCAAATAGTGAAAGTTTTACTTCTTCCTTATCAATTTGGCTGCCTTTTCTTTCTTTTTCTTGTTTGATTGCTGTGGCTAGGACTTCCAGTACTATGTTGAATAAAAGTGGTAAGAGTGGACATCCTTGTCTTATTCCTGACTTTAGAGGGAAAGCTCTCAGTTTTTCACCATTGAGTATGATGTTAGCTGTGGGTTTTTCATATATGGCTTTTATTACATTGAGGTATATTTATTTTTTTTAAGATTTTCTTTATTTATATGAGAGAGAGAAAGAGAGCACAAGCAAGGGGGGTGGGGAGAAGCAGAGGAAGAGGGAGAAGCAGACTCCCTGCTGAGCAGGAAGCCCGATGCAGGGCTTGATCCCAGGACCCTGAGATCATGACCTAAGCCAAAGGCAGACAGATAACCAACTGAGCCGTACAGGTGCCCCAAGGTATGTTTCTTCTTATCCCACTTTTTCTTCATTTTGTTGCTGTGGTTTATGACATTGATTAATTTGTGAATATGGAACCATCCTTGCATCCACAAAATAAATCCCACCTGATTGTGGTGAATGATCTTTTTAATGTATTGTTGGAGTGGGTTTGCAAATATTTTCTTGAGAATTTTGTATCTGTGTTCATCAGAGATATTGGCCTGTAGTTGTCTTTTTTTGTAGTATCTTTATCTGGTTTTGGTATTAGGGTAATGCTGGCCTTGTAGAATGAATTTGGAAGCTTTCCTTCCTCTTCTATGTTTTGGAATATTTTGAGAAGAAAAAGTAGTAACTCTTTAAATATTTGCTAGAATTCACCTATAACAGCTATCTGGTCCTGGACTTTTGTTTGTCAGGAGTTTTTTGATCACTGATTTATCAAACTGACTTTCAAAGAAAGGATGAGGCTCAGCTCAAGATAGGCAAGCAGAGAAATCAGCAACCGGGTGATGCAACAGATAGGATTTTCCCAATTTCCCTGATCATTATGGGAGCCCCCAACACAGGGCCTAGTTCATTGGTAAGAAGGAACCTAGAAGGTCATTGTCTGCCAAGGGGACAGTTTCACCTGATTCAGGGAGCCAGGACAGTAGCCAGGAGGCCAGGGACCTTCAAAATATTCAAGAGTATAGGAAACCCTGCTGCCCAGGCTCCAAGGACAATTCCCAGAATCCCATGTTGACAGAATATGAAGATCCAAAGTAGCTTTTAGAGATGCTGAGTGGCCTCAGCCTTCAGATTTACAGCTGTGGTTGAGTTCAGAATGGAAGCACCACATAGGCTCTCCCAGCAGCATTGAACCTTTTCCTTCAAATTTAGGGTGATGGGTTCATCCTGCCTTGCCTGGGTCTCTCCCTGTATCAGCATTTTAAGTTCCACACCCTGGGAAACCTCTCAGTCCTAGGCAAACTGGAATGGTTGGTTATCCCACAAATCTAGGTTGCCCTGACAACCCAATGGATGGTATCAGAGAAGGAAAATTTAGAGAGATTGGAGAGAGGGAATTTTGCCCCTCTCTCAATAATAAAGTCCCATAACAAAATCCACTGAAGGCAGAATAAAAGAGTTTCTATAAACATTGGATTTCCTTCGAATCAGGAGATTCTCTGCTCACTGATGTTCTAGCACCCAAGCTGTCCAAAATGGTAGTCACTAGCTACGTATGACTACTGAACATTTGAAATGTGCAGTTTTGAATTGAGATATGCTTGGAAAAAATCAAGTGTAAAACAACTGCTTGATTTGAAGACTTACTACAAAAAAATAAATAAAACATAAAGTCTCATTAATATGCTTTATATTGATTACTTGTTGAAATGATAATATTCTGGATATATTGAATTAAGCTGAATATAGTATCAAAATTAATTTTACCAGGCTTTTTTTTACTTCTTTTAATGTGGCTATTAAAATTTTTAATTACATGTATGACTTACATTATATTTCTGTTGGACAGTGCTCTTCTGAAAAGAGAGTTCTGGGGAGAATGTCTCTATTGTGAAGGATTCTTTCTGTGTGCTATTGTTTACCAAACCAAGTTAAACAGTAATTAGTTAAAATTCTGCAAATCATGCAAAAGCCTTCGGGGAGGTTTGCAATGGGAATTGCACTGCCTTGTAGGTGTTGCCGTGGAGCTGTTTAAGGCAGAAATGCTGCCCAGAACACATTCATGCTTTCTTGTGACCTGTGACTCCAGGCCAAGCTACAGTGCATAGAAAAATAACACTAATGAGTTCATTGTTCTGAACTTATGGCCAAATGGCCTGCTGGCTCTTTCCATATAGTCTGAATCTTTTATGACCAAGGGATACAAAACACATTTTTAAAAACAGTAATGAATGCAATCCAAGTCTTTTTTTTTTTTTTTTTAACTTGAGTATTGAGCAATTTTTGGCTCTCTAAAGATGGTAACGATGATGGTGCCTTATATTTGTATAATTTTTTTTTATTTTCCATGCTCTTTACAGCTTTCCTTTTATTTGTATTTGAATGTGACTGTATATCCCCATGAGGCAATCTGAGCTGTTGTTTTGTGCACCTTTTATGGTTGGGAACCCTCACAAGTCTTCTTAACTCTGTTTGGCGTTCTGTTGGCTACACCCAGTGTTGTGATGGAGCCAGATTCTACCCACTCGTGGAAGCTGGTCAGACACGTCTCTGCACAACCCAGCGTTCCCATCATTTTGGTAGCTTACACGCACCCACAGTGTGAGAATTTATATCAGAGTAATGGGCAAATGCTACCGATCGGACTCATTTATTTTGTTGTTTGTTTGGTTTGGTTCTGGACAGCCGGTTATTAAGCATTTATGAGCACACCACTAGGTACTCCTCCAAGATCGAGAGCACTTCAGGATTAAAAGACCAGTTTTAGAAATCATGAATAGGGACCCCAGTGCTCTGAGTTCCAGCACGGAATTCTATAGAGATCAGATTCTTTTTTTTTTTTTTAAAGATTTTATTTTTATTTATTTGACAGGGGGAGACATAGCGAGAGAGGGAACACAAGCAGAGGGGGTGGGAGAGGGAGAAGCAGGCCTCCCGCCAAGGAGGCAGCCCAATGTGGGTCTCGATCCTAGGACCCTGGGATCATGACCTGAGCCGAAGGCAGATGCTTAACGACTGAGCCACCCAGGCACCCCGAGATCAGATTCTTTTAAGGTGAAAAGAGTCCTGCTACCTACAGTCTGTGCCTTGTAAGAAAACTCTGCTGTTAACTTCATTACCCAGATGAGGCAAAGCCACACTCAGGTAGAACCGAGCCTGCACTCCCCATGAAAAGAGGGAAATCACCCTCCCAGCTCCTGTCTTCCTGTTGTTTGTCTCTCCCTCCCCACCCTCCTTTCTATTCCTCTTTCTATCTTTATCTGCCTTGGCATGTGTGTGTGTGTGTGTGTGTGTGTGTCTTGTAGGGGAGGAGGAATACATTTCTGGCTTCTTAGCTGAGACCCTTGCAATAAAAAACAGATTAACAAGAGAAAAACAAACAGAAGTTTATTAACACATATACCTCATATATATATGTGGGAGAATCCTAGAGAAAAATGAGTAACTCCCTGAGGTGGCTCAGAATTCAGGATTAAATACCATCTTAATAGAAAAGGGGAAGAGGGAGGGAGGCCACTTAGGGGAGAGGAAATGATTTTGGGGAAAGATGAACAGGCCCTTAGAAGAAAAAATGGGAGATAGGGCCATTTGTAACAAAGTTTGGGTGGGATGTTGGCTTCTAGTCTCCTCTCCTGTGACAAGAGTCAGTCTTCTTGGGTTGATGAAACTCCCTGGATAGGAATTAATGACAGTTGAGCTCCCTTTGGAGGATGTATTTTTAGGCAGACAGGAGGCATTCAGAGAAAATCTCCCCGTGCCTTTGCTGTTGTTCAGGTGCCTGTAGCTCAAAATCATCAATATCTTAAAGCAGCATATTTTGGGGCAGCATGTCCAGACCACCTGCAGTCATATTTTGGGGTGACCCATTCTAGTACCCTTCAGTCTCTGTCATCCACACACAAATACCCCATTTTTACTACATAGGTCACTATGGGATAGACGCTAGAAATTCAAGAAACCAAATAATGCCCGTGTAATGCCTTTGCCCAAAGAAAGCTGGGACAAAATGCTTCATTTTCTTCAGTGGAAAAAAAAAAAATCAGGTACTAAATTCCCTAGCGAAGGGGAAATCTTTGAAACTGGAAAAGAAAGGAGACACTGGATGTAAAAAATATACCTAAAATGAAATCACTTCAATCATCTGTGGCTGTCTCATATCAAATCAAGCCCAGTTTTTTTTTGTTGTTGTTGTTACTTCATTACTTCCAAACAAGAGAGCCAGATTAGATAATCACATACGAATTTCAGATTGTGCTTGCTAACTAAAGTTTGCTTTTGCCACTCACTTGAAACAAGCTGCTAGAGGCAAATTATTCTAAATGCGCACCTCTGGGCAGTCATTTTGCTTTAATTCATCTCCTCCTTCCCCACGCATCAATGAACTAAGCAAAATGCGTTTGGAATAGTTCTAACTCTAAACTTTGGTTAATTCTCAAGTTTGCATATTAGCCTGGAAATTAGTCGGTGCCAAAAAAAAAAAGAAAAGCCAAGAACCAGAGGTCTCAAACTGTATGCCACTGGTCCATAAAAGTATGGCCAGATGTTGTCTTATCACAATGCCTCTATGTATATATTATTAAAGAAAAGTTGACATTGAAAAATTAGGATGCTTTTGATAAAAATACAGATTTGGGGGTTTTCTTTAGGACTCAGAAGCTGTCGCAATGGGCAGGCACTCCCTCAAAGCAAGAGTAGGTAGAGCTTTACTCATTTTTGTTACTTGTTTGCCTTAGAGACATTTAGGTTTGCAACCCTGTGATAGAACCAAAAAATGCATCTCATCACCCTAAACTGATGAGAAGTAAAGGCATAAATCACGTCATGTCACTTTTTGGATTTTCAAGACCTTCTATATTTAGGTTTGCAGCAGGCCATTCTAACCCAGCGATGATTATGGTTATGGGTCCACTGCAAGACAAAAGCTTTCTCGTAACTCCTTTGCTGGCAACATCTGATGTGAACTGATGGGAGGCTGTGTATTGTCTTTATTTTTCCCATTTAGTGTGAACATTCACGCATGTAGCTGCAGAAATATGAATGCATTCGACTCTCTGGTGTTGCCCCCGACCCTGCCAGTGGTGTTTGGTACTACACAGCCCAGGCACATTACCTTTAAAAAGTCCCCCAAGTCCTGCAGTCCAAGCATATCCGGCCCTGGAGGTTTCTGACAAGGGCCTTGGGATCTAAGTATATAAAGCACTCGGAACTCTAAGTACTAGATAACTGATTGCTATTAAACAATTAGAATAACACTGTTCCCAGTCCTTAGGAAGTTTATAAGGAACAGGGGTCAGAAATGGAGAAATGGCAATATTGTGGCTGGAAGTGGATTATGCATGCTGGCCAGTGGTGGCTCCTTGGTGGCAGGAAGAGGGAAGGAGTTTTAAGCATACGGTGGTCTAATATTGCATTTTAAGTTGCTTGCTATACTGATCTGTGATGTAAGCAGTGCGTGCACGCACGCGCGCGCGCACACACACACACACACACACAGCCATTACTCAAAGCATTTAGTAAAGTCTATTATAAACAGAACCTTGAGTTGGGAGCACTACTTCGGTGGAAAAGGGAGCAGGACCACCCAGTGCGGAAAAGAGTGGCCATGAGCTCTTGTGAATAGCAGAGACAGGCCATGGATTAGGCGGAGTCAAGAGGTTTAAAAGGGAGGGACACCGGACTTCCAAAATTACGTGTGAATTTTCACTTCAGTCTTATAAAGCAAAGTGATGTCACCATGTGCGTGGCAGGTGCTGTGTTCACCGCAAGGGTAGCTCCTGTCTGTTCCGTTATATCACTAATATTTCTACCTCACTGCACTGAAGGACCAACCCCTCCTTCCTTAGTGCTTTGAAAGCACTGTAAACATAATACTGACCTGTGTTACAAATATGTAACACATATATGTGTATATGTGTAGGTCTATATATGTTTTAATAGTGTATGTGTATATGGTCCATATTTTTTTCTTCTCCTGGATGAAGATAAAAATTTCTCAAGGCATCCCTATCA
Source organism: Mirounga angustirostris (assembly GCF_029215605.1). Lineage (NCBI taxonomy): Eukaryota > Metazoa > Chordata > Mammalia > Carnivora > Phocidae > Mirounga > Mirounga angustirostris. The sequence goes on from NW_026991719.1 coordinate 10,043,584, forward strand.
AAATACCAAGAGCATTTTTCACAAAACTAGAACAGATAATCCTACAATTTGTATGGAACCATAGAAGACCCCCGAATAGCTAAAGCCGTCCTGAGAAAGAAGAACAAAGCTGGAGGTATCCCAATCCCAGAGTTCAAGATATGCTACAAAGCTGTAGGAATCAAAACAGTGTGGTACTGGCACAAAAACAGACACATCGATCAACAGAACATAATAGGGAACCCAGAAATAAACCCACGCTTATATGGTCAATTAATCTACAACAAAGGAGGAAAGAATATCCAATGGGAAAAAGACAGTCTCTTCAACAAATGGTGTTGGGAAAACGGGACTACTTTCTAAAACCATTCACGGAATAAACTCAAAATGGATGAAAGACCTAAATATGAGACCTGAAACCATAAAATTCCTAGAAGAGAGCAAAGCAGCAATTTCTCTGACTTTGGCCCTAGCACCATTTTTCTAGATATGTCCCCTCTGGCAAGGGGGAAAAAAAGCAAAAATAAACTATTGGGACTACACCAAAAAAAAAAAAAAAAGCTTTTACACAGAGAAGGAAACCATCAACAAAACAAAAAATCAACCTACTGAATAGGAGAAGGTATTTGCAAATGATATTTCCAATAAGGGGTTAATATCCAAACTATATGAAGATCTTATACAAATTCAACACACACAAAAAAACCGATCCAATTAAAAAATGGGCAGAGGACCTGAATAGACATTTTTCCAAAGAAGACATCCAGATGGCCAACAGGCATGTGAAAAGATGCTCAACATCACTAATCATCAGGGAAATGCAAATCAAAACCACAATGAGATTATCACACCAGTTAGAATGGCTAAAATAAAAATGACAAGAAATGATAAGTGTTGGCAGGGGTGTGGAGACAATGGAACCCTCGTACACCGCTGGTGGGAATGTAAATTGGTACAGACACTGGAAAACAGTATAGTCGTTCTTCAAAAAATTAAAAATAGAAATACCATATGATCCAATAATTCCACTACTGGGTATTTACCCAAAGAAAACAAAAATACTAATTTGAAAAGATATGTGCACCCCTACATTTACTGCAGCATTATTTACAATAGCCAAAATATGGAAGCAATAGATGAATTGATAAGGAAAATGTGGCAGGTGCACACACACGCACAGACATGCACACAATGGAATATTATGTGGCCATTAAAAAGGAGGAGATCATGCCATTTGAGACAAAATGGGTGGACCTAGAGGGTATTGTGCTCCATGAAATAAGTCAAACAGCGAAAGACAAATACCATGTGATTTCACTCATAAGTGGAATCTAAAAAAAAAAAAGAATAAACAAACAAAAAGCAGAATCAAACCTATAAATACAGAGAACAAACCGACGTTGCCAGAGGGGAGAGAGGTGGGGAGTTGGGCAAAATGGGTGAAGGGGAGAGGGGGCCACAAGCCTCCAGTTATGGAATGAGTAAGCATCGGGAACACAATCAGTGATACTATAATAGTGATATAACAGAACAGACAGGAGCTCCCCTTGTGGTGAACACAGCATGATGTATAAGTTGTCAAATCACTAAGGTGTACACCTGAAACTCATGTAACATTTTGTCCACTCTACTCAAAATTCACATGCTCAATGATGGCAAAAGAAAAAAAATTTCTCAGGGCAGAGACAATATCGTCATTAACTTGTCACTCCAAAATCTCATGCTGTGCCCAGAAGACAGTCAATGTTTGTTGAATGACTTACAAAGTCAGCTTGACTGGGCTCCTCTTCATTTCACTCTGCCTCCTCCCCAAGGAGCGGAAACTCTAGCCCCTGAAGGACCGAGGGCCTCTCTAGGTGGCAATGGACAGGGCCACATAACTCAAGCTGAAACTGCCTTGCTGGCAGCTCCCTAAGGCCCGGGATTGTTGGGTCAGTCCCATGTGGTAACAATCCTATAAAATAGCTCCAGAAGTCACGGGCTTCTCTTTTAGAGTCTTCAGTTTGGGTGACAACCCACTCAAATGGTTTCCTTGGCTCTTCCTCTGTTTCATTTTAGAACCTCTCTTGCTATAGCTCCACCTTTATCCCTTCTTCCCCCTAAGAACTTTCTTGAACCTTCTTCTGTTCCTTTTGTCCCCAGTATATCTCCACTCTTATTTAGTCTCTTTGCACATAGTTCCTGGTCCAGTGCCAAAACCCATCTCCAAATCAACATTCATTCATTCAGTGGTTTATGTACCAAGTATTCAGCACCCACGATGTGCTGATGAAAAGAGCAAAAAGCAGACCTGGTCCCCACTTTCATGGAATTTATAATTTCATGAGGAATTCAGGCCTTAATCAAATAAATATGTTAATAAGCATAGGGTTGCAAACCTCAGAAAGCATATAACCAAGGAAGCTGACCTAGACCAGAGGTTGGGTGAGGCTTGCTTGAGGAAATGCCCTGTGTGCCGAGCCATGAAGGGTAAGTAGGCACTAGGGGAAGAGAAAGGGCAGGGGATTCCAGGTGAAGGGAAGACTGTGTTCTTAAGGCCCTGCAACAGGCAGGAGAAAAGCATGACTAAGGAACAGACCGGTCAGTGTGGTAAGAAATCAGACAACAGGCCGGGGAGGAAACAGGGGCCAGATGCCACTGGGTCTTATCATCATGGTGAGAATGAACACAAATGAGAAATCTCCAATGCATCACAAAAGGGAGTACAACCGTAACACATGTATTATTACTGAACAGCACTACTCACTTCAAAAGGATGAGTTTCTTGAGAATAGAAATGCATTTTACGTATTCTTTTCTGTGTAATTACAACAGATTTACTTCCCTCCTTGTGTGAAGGGAGATTCTAGAAAATTATTGTCTAACTTGCTCTGAAAGTATTCTGGTTAGTTCTAGTGTGTTTGAAATGCTCAGTGGAAAAAGGTTTAAAACCCACTCACCACCCCCTGTAAGTCAAATTGAGCTGAGCAGACTGTAAAATTACAGGCCCTAGCAAAACAGAGACTCCATTCTAATTGCCTATTGATCAAAGAAGAGAAAGAGAATAAAAATAAGTGAGTTATTAGCATCTTTGCTAAAATAGTTTCTTTTCCTGATTGGAAGGTAATTATAACAAGGTGAGGCATGAGCATTTTATATATGTGGCATGACTGTGGTGTGGTTTAGTGAAAATTCTAGCTGGAAGATGAACAAACCCACATTCCCCGGTGACTGGCTCTGGACTGGCGATGATCAAGCTTTGAAATGCAGCCCTTCCACTTATAAAGATGTGTGGGGAGGAAATTCTAGCTGAAACATTGATCATGTTAAAGAATATTTGAATTTCAGAGTCTCTGCTAATTCTTTGTGCTGCTGGGGGTTCACATTTGGTGTTAGAGGCTATTTTATTTATGGCAACATCTAGCTATGCAAAGTATGCCCCTAGATCTTGCAAGTGGGGAACAAAGCTGTTCTGATTAATAAAGTAAAAGGGCAGGGAAAATCCTTGTGGATTATATTGCCTTTAGGAAAATGTTTTTCTTCCTAAAAATGTATCTGAAGTGTACTGCCTACACGAAACTTGGTTCATCCTTGGAAAACATGTTTTGTTCAAGAACTATTTTTGCCTCATTCTAGTGGAGGGTGTCAAATGAATGCCAAAGTCTGTCCATTCCAGACTGTTCTACTAAGGCCCTATACCCGCCTGTTGTTATTTACAGGGAAACAGTTAACACTATGCCAACTTAAATAATAATAATTGTGTGTATCTGAATCCTTTTATTGAAAACCTAAGAGCCACCGGAAAAGAAGGGCCTTGGCAATACAAACATGAGGGAAGGACAGAAGCTATAGGAAGAGTCTAGAATTGCTTGGAAAATGAATGAGAAAACAAAGAGGAGAGAGATACTCAGACTCATCTCCCCTTTGAAAATACGAGTATCCTGTTCCATCTCTAACTTTTAGATCCAGTTCATTCCCTTGCCCAGATTTTGTCAGACTTCCGTGTTCTGATAAAGTATTGTTCATCCATGAGGTGATGCTTCATAGTGGCTACTTACGTGGGCCCTACTGCCCACTGCTTGGCTCTGATCTCCCGTTCCATCCCTTACCAGTTGGGTAAGTATTCACACTGTGAATGCTCCGTACTATAAAATAGGATCATAATAACACCTACTTCACAGAGCTGGTGAAATAAAACAAGTTGCAACATGGAAAGTGCTTAACCCAAACACAGCAAATGCTTCATAAAGGGGAGCTACTGCTATTGTTCTTTAAACCAGTATTGATGGGGTGTCTGTCATGGGTACAATTAGACCATCTCTTTCACCAACCAATTTATCCTAGGACTACTTGCAAACGTCATCATGTGTTTCCATATTTGACAATGCCATTGTGATGGCCTCAGTAATGTAATACTTGGCCATCTCAAACATTTTCTCTTTTTAAGAAAAAAAAAAAAACTGATTCAGTGGATCATAAAGTTCTATATTGATCTAAAATTACTGTAATTCATTGCAACAGCACTTAATGGATGTGGTTCAACCAATTTATTCCGCCCCCCTCTTACCTTCAAGGAGAAAAAGATCGCCAGTCCTTCATCTGTCATTAAGAGGTAGTCAGCGTCTTCAGAATGCCTGACCTGTAATATAAAATCTCTCTCATCCATCGTGGTAGCTACCCTTACTGCCTTCTGACCGTGAAATTGAACCACGTGCTTATCCTTCATTTTCTCTCCCTTAGAATGTCAAACTAGACTCATGATAATGGTTTCAGGATTTAAAAACATTTAGTCATAGTAACCCCTGGGGCCTAGAGAAGGCCTTGCAATCTGAGGTTTGTTACTCAGTTTGGGGGCATATAACTTCTGACGCAGCACCTTGTGGCTCAAGCTGGTAGTTCTCAACTACACTCTTAGCTACATTTTTGTCTTTGCTTTACAAAATCCCTCACCTATTGCATTTCTGCAAAAATGGTTTAAAGCAGTGCTTCTCAAACTTTAATCCCCTGGGAATCTTGCTGAAGTTCAGACTCTGATTCAGTAGGTCTGGGTGGGGCCCAACAAGATTCTGCATTTCTGACAAGCTCCCAGGTAGGGATGCTGCAGATCAAAGGACCACACTTTGAGGAGAAAGGATTTAAAGGACAGATGCCAAAACCAGTTACAAAACCCAACTGAAATGAGCCTCTTGGGAGATTCCAAAACACTCTCAACTGTGAAGTCTGCACTCAAGGCTGAAATTCGATCCTGGCTGCTCTGTGAGCACCACCTGTCCTAACGTTGCCTAAAGAGAGGTGTCCTATGGGGGATGGAACCTAAGAAAGAGTGTTGGCTTCATCTATAATCAGCCTTTTAAAAGAAAGAGCCGTCTTTGAGCCAAAGAGATTTCACCTCATATTTTTGGTTGTAAAAATTGGGTTTGGGTTGGGGGAGGAGGGAGGGAAAAATTATATCATTGATCTTCTATTTATGCTCAGAAGAGAATATGCATCCTATCCCCCAGCTCTGATCTTGAGGCTGTGTTTCCTGAGGGCATGTGTTTTTTCACCTTCTGCCAAGAGCAACAAATGACCACAGATGGGCCCAGAGATGGCTTTGATTGAGCTGTGATCTTTCAGAGCCCATATTAAGTGGTTGGAAAAAATGCCCCATGAAATCAATGGGTTGAGCAATTTTGAAGCCAATTCCCGAAAATTGGAAAGAGATAATGACCGACATAGTCCCATCTTAATATGATTTGAGAAGAACGGAGAATCCAGAAGTCCCTTTAGACTTCTGTGTCACAAGCTTAGGTACATGTCAAATCACTGGGAACTTTAAAAACACTGGTGCTGGAGTCCTACCCCCAGAGTCTGATGTAATGGTTTAGGGTGGGCCCAGGTGGTTCTAACATGCAGCCAAGGCTGACAATAACTGTTCTAGACCAGTGAGTCTCAAAACTGAGCATCCAAATTACCTGAAAGTCCCTTTAAAACAGATTCCTGGATCCTACCCCAAGAGTTCCTGATTCAATAGGTTTGGGATAAACCTGAGCATATGCATTTCTAATAAGTAACCAGGTGCTGCTGCTGGTGGTGGTCTTAAGACAAACTTTAGAACTACTCTTCTAGATCAGGGGCCAGTTATGACTTGAGGTCAAATCCTACCCTCCCCCTATTTTTCTAACCATACTTTTATTGGAACACCCCTCTCCCATTTGCTTACATAATGCCTATGGGGCAGAGTTGAGTCCTTGCAACAGAGACCCTTTGGCCAGTAAGTCCTAAAATATTTACCATCTGGTTTTTTATAGAAAACGTTTGCCAACCCTGCTCTAGGTGCAAAGGGTTTTCAACAGGGAAACTACATTATCTGTCTTAACATTTTTACTCCATAGAGAGATGGGTTACAAGAAGTGTTGGCAGCCATGGGGAAACAGAATGGAAGGGGAGGGGGATCTAGGGAAAGGGATCATGAGGCATTTTACAGTTTACCAAACTACAGTATCACCCCCTCTTTCTTTAAAGAAACTCATGATGATAATAGTTTGTTGTTTGTTTAGCCCAGTGGTTCTCAAAGTGTGGTCCCTGCCCCAGAGCATGACCATCACACGGAACTTGTTGGAAATGCAAATTTTCAGGCCCCGCTTGCGATAAACTGTTCCAGAAACGCTGGGGGTGGAGCCCGGCAATCTGTTGGAGCAAGGTGATTTTGATAAGTGCTCAAGTTTGAGATTACATGCACTTCATTTAGCCCATAATCACGAGATGAAAACCTTAGTGTCACTTTATTCTCTGAATTAATTCATCACTAAGTTAAGTTTCTGAACATACTAGTTTCTATGAAAATGTAGACAAGTGGTATGACCTCTTAAAGGAACACTTTGGTTAATCCTAACAACCAGAAGTTGAAGGAAGGCACTAGTTAGAGCAGTGTCTCAAATGTTAGGGTAACAACACCAAATGGAGGGTTTGTGAGGACACAGATTGCTGGGCCCCACCCAGGGTTCCTGATTCGGTAGCTCTGGGGTGGAGCCTGGTGATTTGCATTTTTAACAAGTTCCCAGGGGCGCTGATGCTCCTGGTCCAGGGACCACACTCTGGGAACTGCTGAGTTGAAGAATTACCTTTAGCATTATGTAAAAAAATGGACTTTCTTACAAGCTCTGAGCATCCAAGAAGAGGAGAATGAATGGGTATGTGGTGGGTCTAATGAAGACTAGGCCTTTTTCATAAACCTTTGTCAAAGTGTGGGAGCAGAAAAGAAAGGCTGAGGTGTTACTGTGGGATTTGAATCACGGGGAAACCCCAGTTGCAAAATCCTACGTTTCTTCTTACAGGTACCACATTGAAAGAGTTAGCAGCAGGGGGCAAATTATTTTCTTCTCTGGGAAGCTGTAATTAGTGCTGACTTGACATTGCTCAGAAGCTCCGGCTGGCTTGAGTAGCTGCTTTTGATATAAAAACTTTGTGAAGCAGGAGAAGTTAAAAGGAGCAAGCCTTGAGAGGCCTATAGCATCATGGCAATGGGAAATCAAAGACATTCTGAAAGTAGAAAGCTAAAAGTTCACAGGAATCGAGATTGACAGATGAGTCCCACTCGTGGAGTCCTTCGTTAGCTCATGTGTTTCCTATTGTCTTAATTGCACCCCATCCTTCGAACCTGCCACTCTGCTCTCATTCGGTGTGGTTGACAAGCTTTCTCTCTCTGTGTCTCTCGGCTCGGCTTTCCTTTGTGTTCCCTTCATTCTCAGGCCACATGCTTTCCCAGGTTTGTCTTTGCAGCTCAGCAACCTCAACCAAAAAGAGCTTCTCTTTCCCAGTCGTTGAAATCCAAGCCCAGGGATTGGCTCTGGTGGGACTGGCTTTGGTCTGTGCCTTTCCCCCTCGATCATTCAGTCCTGTGGATGGACACTTCTGGGATTGTCCCTGTTTGCCCTAGATGGTGTCACCTTTACTCAAACCCCTCAGGCTGGGAGTGGCAAAGGTATGGTGCCTAGAAGACAACCAGGGGAAGGGGAGCTAGGAGGGACCGCCACAGTGGTCCATGTCAGCCTCTCTTCGTTGGGGAATGGGACATGACCACTTTCTGGAGAATCAGGAGCCAAGTGTCTTATGTGCAGAGGGTTTTGAATGGCAAGAGAATGAGAAAGAGCTTGAACATTTCTGTTACTGGTGGAGAGCTAATAACAAGGTTTTAGAGCCGCATCATGGTATAACAGTAATATATTTTGATGGAATTGATTGAATTTGTTTTATAAGGAAACTTGAGAAGCAGGGAAACCATTGGACTATTGACACAGGGCAGAAGTAGGGTGGCATTAAAAGGGGCTCAGAAGCTGATGGGAGGAAATGTACTTGGTAGGCAATGTCTTAACCCTAGGAAGTTGGAAGACATGTTAGGGACAGATGTCAACTGCATGCATTCACTACCCTGGGCTGGAGTTGATAGGCTGCAGGTTTAGATCTTTCTGGCTTGGCCAGGAGAGCCACCACTGAACCAGGTTCTCCTCAGCCTGCCATGGGTATTGGTACTTCCTGAGACCCCAAACTCCCACCCCTCTTCCTACTTCTTGGCCTAGGCTCAACCTAGATCACTAATTTGTGCTTCTGTTATATCTCTCCCCTTCAGAGATGTTTACCTTATTTTGAGTATGGCTTTATGTTTGGGTGGTTTTTTTTTTAAGATTTTATTTATTTGAAAGAGAGAGAGCATGAATGGGGTGAGGGGCAGAAGCAGAGGCAGAGGCAGAGGGAGAAGTAGACTCCCCGCTGAGCAGGGAGCCTGATGCAGGGTTTGATACCGGGACTCCAGGATCATGACCTGAGCTGAAGGTAAATGCTTAACCAACTGAGCCACCCAGGCACCCCAGGCTTTATGTTTTTTAAATATTAGTTTTGTCTTTAACTTGATGTGAAATGTTTGGAACTGAGTCTTCAAACTGTAAACCAAAAGTCTGTCCATTTGTTCCAGTTCTGGCTGCCCACTATTCTTCCTTTCAAAAGTAAAGGAAAGGGGCGCCTGGGTGGCTCAGTTGGTTAAGCGACTGCCTTCGGCTCAGGTCATGATCCTGGAGTCCCTGGATCGAGTCCCGCATCAGGCTCCCTGCTCGGCAGGGAGTCTGCTTCTCCCTCTGACCCTCCCCCCTCTCATGTGCTCTCTCTCTCATTCTTTCTGTCAAATAAATAAATAAAATCTTTAAAAAAAAAAAAAGTAAAGGGAAAAGCAAAGCAAGACAAAACAAAACAATTGACTTTATAAAAAAAAAAAATACAGATGTAGAACTTATTTTATACATGGAAGTTTTAAAAATACTATGATTAGTAGAGCCAGAACTGTAACAGGTGATGGTAAAGTAATTTTCAAAGTGTATTCTATGAATTGTGAACAACTGTGCAGACAATGTAACAAGGAGGACATAGAGAATTTGACTACAAATACAAAAAGCTTATGCTTTTCATTAGTAGAGGAATGAAACCAGTGTAGGGTGTCCTGGGAGGGCAGGGACAGGTGCCAAGCGATACCACCACTGAGTTTGTGACTTTTATCATCATTCAGTAGTGGGCCTCACTTCGTGATTTTCAGACGTCGGCTAAAAGGGACAGAGTCCCAGATCTGCCGATAGTGCACAACTATTGTCCTGTCATCTCCCCATTAGTGCCTTTGGTTTTTGCTGTCTGGTTCCACAAGATGCTTGCGTGGGTGAGCCTAAATGGAGGAAAAAAACTGGATAGGTTATATTGTGGGTGTACTTTTGCAAATGTGGTATTTCAGCAGCCTGGAGAATTACCAAGGCAAAAGAGATGATTCTGCAGGCAAATTTAATTACTTTTAAAGAACAAGCAATTCCAAATTCCAAGTCTCAGAGGAGGTTCTTATCGACTTTCTCAGGTGCTTAAACAGGTTACTTTCCCTTGGAAATCTTAGCTTAGGGGAAAGAATTAGAGCTGATTTAGAGTTTCTCTGAGTGTTTTTTAAATTATAGAGGCACTAGAGGCTTACAAAAATTATTCAAAGCAGTGGTTTAGAAATTATAAACTGCAAGCCTTCAGCTTGAGGAATTCATCCCTCATCTCACTTTTTAGGGTAGCTTGTTAAAAGAGCTTTCTGTCCATTTTCTGTGAATACATCTCTATCTATAATTATATCTACAGCTGTGGCAGTGCTTCTCAACTGGTTGTGATTTTGCCCCCCAAACACTTGAGAAGGTCTGGAGACCTTTTTGGTTGTCACAGGAGGGGAGGCACTGCTGGCATCTAGTGGGTGGAGGCCAGGGATGCTACTAAACATCCACAATGCACAGGACAGCCCCCACCACAATGAGTTATAGGGCCCAAAATGTCAAGAGTGTCGCCATTAAGAAACCCTGATCTACAGGTTTTCTTCATACAGGAAAACTTGAGAGGAAGATGGTGGCAGAGTAGGAGGACCCTCGGTTCATCTCACCCCGTGAACACAACTAGATTAACTATCCAATCATCCTAAATGCCCCACAAATCGACCTGAAGACTGACAACAAATTCCACAAATAAAGGAAGAGAAGAGGCCACATTGAGGAAGGTAGGAAGTGCAGCAATGTGGCTTAGGGAGAAATGGATCACAGGTGCTGCGGGGGGGGGGGGGGGGCTTGGTCACAGAAAAGGGTGAGAAATAGAGGAGCACAGAGGGGAACACACAAGGAGAACTTTTCACCAAAGCCATTGGCTTGGAAAATAAGAGGGCTGACTTTTGGGAGTTCTTACAACCAGTGGGGCTTAAAGCCTGGAGTTTTAAAGGCCAGTAGGCTTGTCTGGGATAGAGCCCAGAGGGCACTGCACTGCTCCTGGGGAAAAGGCAGGCAAACAACCCAGGGGCAGACAGCATGGAAAGAGTGATCTGAAGAACTCCTGGGGCACACAGTGGGGAGATTGTTGGCTGTTCTTGGAGCACGTCCCTGAGAGGCAGCATTCATGGAAATGGCTCTCCAGGGACAAAGGAGCTAGCTGGTGCAATTTACCTCCTCTAACCCTCAGCATAAACACAGAGCCACCTGTGGGAAGCAGTGCAGTGCAGATACTGGCTGCCTAACTTACTTACACCCCTATAAGTCCCACACCCCTGCACTCTGGCAGGATTACCCTTCTCAGTCCCAGTATGGTGCCCCCCCTGCCCCCCGCCGAAGACCAGCACAAACCCCTGCCCACACCATGTTTCCAAACCAGAGAGTCCTGCAGGGTCTCAGTTCTGGTGGAGTTGGTGTCAGGTCTCATTTCACAAGCAGACCAGAGCACACCTAGTTAAAACTCAGCACATTCAAGGCAGGGACCAACCATTGCCCACAGCAGGCAAGGAGAACCTCTGCAGACGACTATCTTAAGGATGGAGCATCCAGTGGGGCGCCTGGGTGGCTCGGTCATTAAGCGTCTGCCTTCACCTCAGGTCATGATCCCAGGGTCCTGGGATCAAGCTGGCTCCCTGCTCGGCGGGAAGCCTGCTTCTCCCTCTCCCACTACCCCTGCTTGTGTTCCCTCTCTCACTGTCAAATAAATAAATAAAAATCTTTAAAAAAAAAAAAAAAAAAGGATGGAGCAGCCAAAACACAGCAGCAGAGTGCACACAGCACACACCGGACACACTTCTTGAAGTGCCAGGCCCTGGGCACTACATGACCTCTTCATAAGGCCATTACTTGCGGGAGCAGGGGGCATAACTGGCTCTTCTAACACAAAGAGAAAGGTAGAGACTTAGACAAAATGCGAAGTTGGAGGATTTTATCCCAAATGAAAGAACAAGACAAGGCCATGGCCAGAGATCTAAGTGAGAGAGATCTAAGTAACATGCCTGATGGAGAATTTAAAGCAATAATCGTAAGGATACTCACTGGGCTTGAGAAAAGAATAGAAGACCTCTGTGAGACCCTTACCACAGAGATAAAAGAGTTAAAGAATTAATCAGAGATCAAGAATGCAATAAATGAGATTGGAAACAGGCTGGATGCAATGAACAGCAAGCTGGCAGAAGCAGAGGAATTAGTGACCTAGAAAACAAAAATAATGAAAAATACTGAAGCTGAACAAAAGAAAGAGGAATTATGCAACACAAGAATAGACTTAGGAAACTCAGTGACTCCATCAAATGTAATAACATTTATCTTATAGGAGTCCCAGTAGAAGAAGAGAGGGAAAGGGGGGCAGAAAATTTATTTCAAGACATAATAGCAGAAAACTTCCCTAATCTGGGGAAAGGAAACAGACCTCTAGATCCAGGAGGCAAAGAGAACTCCCATCAAAATCAACAAAAGCAGGCCAACACCAAGACCTATTATAATTAAATTTGCAAAAGATAGTGATAAAGAAAAAATCTTAAAAGGAGCAGGACAAAAGAAGTCCTTAACTTACAAGGGAAAACCTGTAAGGCTAGCTAGAGATTTCTCAACAGAAACCTGGCAACCCAGAAGGGAGTGGCATGATCTATTTGAAGTGCTGAATGGGAAAAATCTGCAGCCAATAATACTCTATCCAGCAAGATCATTCAGAATACAAGGAGAGATAAGGAGTTTCCCAGAAAAACAAAGGCTAAAAGAGTTCATGATCACTAAACCTGCTTTGCAAGAAATATATTTTTTTAAGATTTTATTTATTTATTTGAGAGAGAGAGCATGAGTGGGGAGGGCAGAGGGAGAGGGAGAAGCAGACTCCCCACTGAGCAGGGAGCCCCATGCAAGGCTCAGTCCCAGGACCCTGAGATCATGACCTGAGCTGAAGGCAGATGCTTAACTGACCGAGCCACCCAGGTGCCCCAGCCCTGCAAGAAATATTAAAGGAAACTCTTTGGAAAGGAAAGACCAAAAGTGACAAAGACAAGTAAGTATCAGGGAAAATCTCCAGAAACAATTATAAAATAAGTAAAGAAATGGCAATAAATACATACCTATCAATAATTACTCAGAATAGACTTACTTGAATGGACTAAATGCTCCAATCAAAAGACATGGGGTATCAGAATGTATTAAAAAAAAGGGAGGGGATGCCTGGGTGGTTCAGTTGGTTAGGCGACTGCCTTCGGCTCAGGTCATGATCCTGGAGTCCTGGGATCGGGTCCTACATCGGGCTCCCTGCTCCACGGGGAGCCTGCTTCTCCCTCTGATCCTACTCCCTCTTGTGCTCTCTCTCTCTCAAATAAATAAATAAAATCTTTAAAAAACAAAACAAAAAGAATTAAAAAAAAAAAGACCTGTCTATATGCTGCCTACAAGAGACTCATTTTAGACCTAAAGACACCTGCAGATTGAAAGTGAGGGGGTGGAGAAACATTTACCACGCAAATGGATGTCAAAAGAAAGCCAGAATAGCAATACTGACATTGGACAAACTAGAGTTTAAAACAAAGACTGTAACAAGAGACCAAGAAGGGTACTGTATAATCATAAAGGAGACAATCCAACAAGAAGATATAGCAGTTGTAAATATTTATGTGCCTATCCAACATGGGAGCACCCAAATATATAAAACAATAACAAACAGAAAGGAACTCATTGATAATAACAAAATAACAGTAGGGGACTTTAACACCCCACTTACATCAATGGACAGATCACCTAAACAGAAAATCAACAAGGCAACAATGGCTTTGAATGACACACTGGACCAGATGAATGTAACAGATCTATTCAGAACCATCTCATCCTAAAACAGAAGAATACACATTCCTCTCAAGTGCACATGGAACATTCTCCAGAATAGATCACATACTAGGTTACAAATCAGGCCTCAACAAATAAAAAAAAAGATTGAAATCATACCACTCACTTTTTCTGACCACAATGCTGTGAAACTAGAAGTCAAACACGAGACAAAATTTGGAAAGACCACAAATACGTGCAGGTTAAACACCTTGCTACTAAACAATCGATGGGCTAGCCATACAGGAAAACTTTACATAGGAATGATGGTTTTAGAAAATAACAATTCTAAGAATTACAGCACCATTATTTCTTAGAAGTTCATATGGGGAATCTACCCACTAATGATTTAGAATTGTTTTCTTTTTCTTTTAAAAGTCTTTAAATCGTTTTTAGAGCAGACATTGAAATATATTTATTCCCAGTTCTACATACGCATTTCAGCAGAAGAAGGTCACCTTGGGGATTCAACCAGGTTGTCCCTAGGCTGGGGAGAATCAGGACAGCAGACCTTGGGTTTGGGGGCCCACAGCTGCTTGGATGAGTAGCACACAGACACTCCAGGCAGGGGTGCAACTGGGGATTGGGGGCTTCTGGCTGGTACTAAGCAGGATCTGAGGCATAGGCAGCTCCTCCCTCCCTCCTTCCCTCCCTTTCTTCCTTCCAGAGAATAATATCTTAGAAAACTTTAAGCTTCTTTTTTTTTTTTTAAAGATTTTATTTATTTATTTGAGAGAGACAATGAGAGACAGAGAGCAGAAGAGGGAAGAGGGTCAGAGGGAGAAGCAGACCCCCCGCTGAGCAGGGAGCCCTATGTGGGACTCGATCCCGGGACTCCAGGATCATGACCTGAGCCGAAGGCAGTCGCTTAACCAACTGAGCCACCCAGGCGCCCAAAAACTTTAAACTTCTTAGGAAACTACTTACAGACAAGAATATACAAAATGAGTAGAGAGCATAGGGAGTGAGATGGAGAAGAATCAAGTTTGAAGTCATTCAGGGGTATTTTGAAAATCTTGTTATATAAATAATTTGTTTCATAATACACTTCTGTTTCAAAATATGTTTAATCATTAATTAGCATTTTGTCACCAATAGATATTTATTAAGCACTTAATGTGGATCTAGCATTTGCCAGACACGATGCATATTTATTCCAGACAAGTAAACATGGAGATCCTTCCTGTGACCTTTATCAAATGGCATGATTTGTCACTCCACATGAAATTTCTGAATATTCTTTATACTGCGTTTAAGTCTCTGTCCTTGAAAACAGGTGTGTGTTTGAAGAAACAATATACAGAGCTTTGAGTCAGACACACCAGCTTGAATTCCAAATCCCACCATTAGCTTGCACTAGGATGTGGCTGTAATATCCTGGGACAAAGACATTTAACTTTTACCCTAAGATGATAATTGCTCATGATACTTTCCTCCCAGCTCTTTGCTTTCTTCACTCAGCTTCTAAGGAAATCAAAGGGAAATCAAAGGGAAAATAAATATATCTAACATCCACCTCCCATCACTCCTACTGGGTGACCCTGGCCCCAGGCACAGTCTTCTCACTGGTCTCCCTACTTCTGCCCTAATGCCCCTGCATCCTTTTCTCCACTGAGCAAGCAGATCGATTTTCTGAGGAAGGAAGAAAGACCATGTCATACCGCTACTCAAAAGGCTCCAGAGGCTCCCCTTTTCACTTGGAGCCAGTGCTGCATCTTTGGCTACCCCTTCCTCTGGGCCTTTGTACCTGCCATTCCTTCTACCTGAAAGGCTTTCCCTCCCTAGGTGGTCAACGCTCACTCTCTCAGCTCCAATATCACTTCATCCAATTGGCCTTCGCCAACCAGCTTCCCCAAGCAACCCCTCCACAAGGCTCCCTACGTTCCTTTCCCTAAACTTGTTTCTCCATATCGCTTATAACTCACCCAGTACATGTTGTTTATTTGTTTATTGGTTATTATCTGTCTGCCCCACTTGAATGAAAGTTCCACGAAGACGAGCATTTGTGTCTGTTTTATGCATGTCTGTATCCTCAGTGCCCAGAACTGTGCCTGATACAAATATTTACCGAATGAATAAAAAGTAAAAACCATACCTCTTCAATAAATGCTTCTCCTTTTCTACCCCATTGAAGGGAGTACAGGTAGACCTAATCATGAGGAATGCTAAACAGACTAGGATACATCCAGATTTCTTTATATCTAATCTCAAAAGTATCTAGTTAGGATTCTTTGATTAAGTTGCTAACCACGAAATATTTTTGATAATAGGTCACTCCATGCAGCATGGGTAAAAGCCAGCCAGATGTCTTAAATATGTGCAACTAACAGCAGATATATCTAAATAAACTTTATATTTGTAAACCTCAAGTTTTACTCCTAGTCAGTTTACCCTCTGAGCTCTGGGCAGTATCTTGCTAACCTACTGGAGGGAGGGCCACGTATCACTTAATCTCTTGCTTTTTCTTTTGCTTTCTGCCAGCCAAATTCACTAGCAGCAGGTCTCCTGTTTCCGTAGGTGACTATGTATGTGGGGGTTGTAGACAAGCATATGGCCCCACACTGTCTAGAAGAAACATAATGTGAGCTACATTTTAAATTTTCTAGTAGCTCAATTTAAAAAGTAAATGGAAACAGGTAAAAATTACGTAATTTTAATAATATATTTCATTTAACCCAATATATCCAAAATATTATTTCAACAAGAATCAATATTTAAAAGATGAATGAGACATTTGACATCCTTTTTTTGTACTAAGTCTTCAAAATCTAGTGTGTATTTACCACTTGCAGCGCATCTCAATTTGGACACATTTCAAGTACTCAGTAGCCACACAAGGCGAATGGCTACTGTTATGGACAATGTTTGTATCACTCCAAAATTCACACGTTGAAATCCTACCCCCCAATGTGATGGTATTAGGGGGCGGGGCCTTTGGGAGGTAACTAGGATTACTTGAGGTCATGAGGGCAGAACCTTCAGGAATGGTGTCAGTGAACTTGAAAAAAAAAACGTGGGGCGCCCGGGTGGCTCAGTCAGTTAAGCGTCTGCCTTCAGCTCAAGTCATGATCCCAGGGTCCTGGGATTGAGTCCCGTGTTGGGCTCCAGTCCCATGTTAGGCTCCAGTCCCGTGTTGGGCTCCCTGCTCAGCAGGGGGTCTGCTTCAACCTTTCCCTCTGCCCCTGCTCATGTGCGCTCGCTCTCTCTCACTCTCTCGCTTACTCTCTCTCTCAAATAAATAAATAAAATCTTAAAAAAAAAAAAAAGTTACAAAAAAGCTTACTGCTCTCTGCTCTCTGCTCTCTACCATGTAAGGATGCAAGATAGCCCCGACTATGAACCAGGAAACCGGCCCTCATCAGACACCAAATTTGCCAGCGCGTTGACCTCGGACTTCCCAGCCTCCAGAACTGTGAAAAATGCATGTTTCTTGTTTAAGCCTCTCAGCCTATGGTATTTTATTACAGCAGCCTGAACTAAGACAGCTACCATGTGGGACAGTGCAGATAGACTTTCTCTTCAAATGTCTCAATGGCGCATGTTAATAATGTTACTCCTTCCTTACTCAGTCAACCAAAACAGATTTTTGAGCGTCTACAATGCATCAGGAGCTGTTCTAGGCTCTAGGACACAGCAGTGAAAAAAGCAGACAAACTTGCCTTCCTGTCGAGAACTGACATTCTAGCCTTGAATACAGTAAGCAGTAACATGTTAATGGCAAAGGAGATAATGGCAAAGGAGATAATGGCTAGCGCCAAGGAGAGGAGGGATAGGGAGAGCCTGGGGTGGGGTAGGGTTGCAGTTTTAAAAAGATCATTCTAGAAGGCTTCACTGAGCCAGTGGTGCCTGAGGGAGGTGAGGGAGAAAGGCATGGGGGCATCCGGGGAAAGGGGGCTCCGGGTACAGGGAAGAGCAGGGATAGAGACTATTCTTGGAGTGTCCAGAGATCTGCAAGAAGGCCACTGTAGCTGGAGTGGGGAAGCAAAGGGCAGCACGGTAGGAAATGAGGTCAGGGAGGGGAAGGGAGCATCCTTACAACTTGGTAGGACTTTGCCACCCCCGCCCCCGACCTCGAGTGAGAATAGGAGCCTTGCAAGTGTTTTTTGGTTTTTGTTTTAAGATTTTATTTGTTTGTTTGTTTAGAGAATGCAGGAGCAGGGGAGAGGCAGAGGGAGAGGGAGAGAGAGAATCTCAAGCAGACTCTGAGCAGGGAGAGAGGCAGAGGCAGAGAGAGAATCTCAAGCAGACTTCGTGCTGAGCACAGAGCCCAGTGTGAGGCTTGATCTCACGACCCTAAGATCAGGGGCTGAGCCAAAATCAAGAGTCCATTGCTTAACCAACTGAGCCACCCAAGCACCCTCTTGCAAGCATTTTAATGGAAGGTTAATAAGACCTGCGTTTTACCAGCACATTCTGACTGAGCCCAACCATACACTGCAAATCCTGGCGCTCTCTCGTTTTCCCTGTGTTGATTTCTGCCCTAGGCTGCAACCCTAGAATGCACTGCTGAAATGGGAGATGTAGTTGATCTCTTCAAAGGTGGCCCTTATCTTATCACCTGTTCTGCAACTCTTTCTTTGCCCATTCAGCTACATAGAAGGACAGAGGGACTATACATTCAGCTTTCAGGAAAATTACCGTGTAGGCTGAAAAAGATCCATTTCGGGCAATGTCTTCCGTAAGGGAGATACCCCATGGAAATAAAACACACCTCTTCCTGAGAGCACATTCCATTTGTTTAGATTAAAACATCTCCTCGCTGAAATGAAGACCTCCTCTTCCAGAGGTCTGCCCGTGAGGCATGGAGACCAAGAGAAATGCCCTCTGGACCCCTGCTGCTCAAAGTGTGGTCTAGGACCAGCAGCACCAACACCAACTACAGAATCTCCCACCCCAACCTAGATGTGCTGGGTCAGATCTCATTTTAACAAGATCTCCGGTGGATTTGTACATACAGTCACGTTGAAAAGTGCTGCTCTAGACCTTTCTGTTCTGAATCCTCTCTGAATTTCTCCATAGTAATATTTTAATGGCTTAAAATAGCAATAACCATTCACTAATTTTCATGATTGTGAAGATTAACTGGACTCCACTGGTGATTCCTCTGCTCTTCATGGTCTTGACTGGGGCTGTGGCTCATCTGGAAGCTTGACTGGGCTGGAACACCCAAGATGGCTCCCTTCCATGGCTGAGAGTGCATGCTGGCTGCCAACGGGGAGCTCCGCTGGGGTGTCAGCTGCAGAGCCTCAGTCCTGTGTGGAATCTCCGTGTGGCTCGTCTTTCTCAGAGCATAGCAGCTTGATTCCAAAAGGGAGCTTTCCGAGGGATGAAGCTGTAGATCTCGTAAGGCCCAGCTCTGGAAGTCACCCAGTAAGACTTGGCGGCGTTCTATTGGTCAAAGCAAGTGACAAGGCCAAACTAGATTCAAGGGGAGGGGAAAAGACGCCATCTCTTGGTGGGAGGAGTGGCAAAGAATTTGCAGCCTTCTTTAATCCATCCCCAGAGATTAACTGACATTTAGTGAGCAATCGTCGTATAAGTACTATTATCCAATATTATCTGATTCATCAGTTTTAAAATGCACGGGTT
The DNA here is from genome assembly GCF_029215605.1 of Mirounga angustirostris. Classification (NCBI taxonomy): domain Eukaryota; kingdom Metazoa; phylum Chordata; class Mammalia; order Carnivora; family Phocidae; genus Mirounga; species Mirounga angustirostris. The sequence goes on from NW_026991719.1 coordinate 10,062,768, forward strand.
TTTTTTTTTTTTACATTTTATAGATCCACAGGAAGTTGTTAAGATAGTGCAAAAAGGGGGCGCCTGGGTGGCTCAGTTGGTTAAGCGACTGCCTGCGGCTCAGGTCATGATCCTGGAGTCCTGGGATCGAGTCCCGCATCGGGCTCCCTGCTCGGCAGGGAGTCTGCTTCTCCCTCTGACCCTCCCCCCTCTCATGTGCTCTCTCTCATTCTCTCTCAAATAAATAAAATCTTAAAAAAAAAAAAAAAAGATAGTGCAAAAAGGTCCTGTGCACCCTTACCTGGTTTTCTCCAGTGGGAAGACCGCACATAATTTTAGGACAATATCGAAGCTAAGAAACTGACATTGGCTCAGTGTGTGTGTGTGTGGTTCCATGTCATCTTAAAAGTGCACAAGTGACAGTTGTTGGCTGGTTGCCATTATTAGTGCCACATTTCATCAGTTTTACTTTTTTTTTTAAGATTTTATTTATTTATTTGACAGAGAGAGCACAAACAGGGGGAGGGGCAGAGGGAGAGGGAGAAGCAGGCTCCCCACCGAGCAGGGAGCCCGATGCGGGGCTCGATCCCAGGACCCTGGGATCATGACCTGAGCTGAAGGCAGACACCCAACTGACTGAGCCACCCAGGTGCCCCACATTTCATCAGTTTTAGAATTCATGTCCTTTCACATTTCACTTCTCTGAAATGAAAATGTGTCTTACAACCAAACACATCTTAAAATTAGAAGCATCATTTTTCTTTTCCTGGTATATAAAATAATGGTGTGTTCTACAATATCTACATAGAATGTCTTAGGTTGCATAAAGTACTGTATTGACCCACTTTCCAGACAAAGAAACTGAGGCACAGAGAGGTTAAGAAGTCTGCCCAAGGTCACACAGTGAGTAGGGCTGTGGATGGGAACACAGGGACAGAATTCAAACCCAGGCACTCCGGCCCTAGAGCCAATATGCTCACCTATACTCTCTTGGAAGGGAGTTATAACATGATTACAACTAGCATCTTCTATATTTAGCATTGGCGAGGTTTAGTGAAAAGTATGTAAAGAGAAAAACCCCTGCTCTTTGGATCCAGATCCCGCATGCTTACCCCACAGAGCTAGCTAGCATCCCATGCATTCGGTGGGTATCCCTTCCCTGATCACAAAAACGTATGAATTTGTAAGGTCAGAGGAGCAACAAGCTCATGAGCTCTTGGATGTTAAGCCTGAAGCAAGAGCATGCCCCACTTCTGTGCCTGCCCCCTGAGCAATAGCCTGTGACATCCTTTGAGTCCTAGCTCAGTGACACAGTCAACCCTGCGTTTAATCAATTCTCTGGGGAGATTAGAAATTGAATAGGGAAAATTGAAGTTAACAAAATGAAAGGAGGTGATTAGTTTGATTTTCATATATGTGATAGACATAATGCAAATTCTGGAGACAGGCAGACCACCTCTGGGTTGAAAAAAATAATTTTTTTAATTGTAAAACTGTTTCAGCCACTTCTGACAGATGACCCCACCCCCCTTTTCTTGCACCACTAGAATGTGAAAGAAATAGAGAGAGAAAGAAAGGAAGAAAGAAAGAATTTATTCATTGGTAGGTTGGAGCTAAGTATGATGCTTACTACATAGACCACCACCAAGAAAAGAGGAAATTAGTTTAACCAGATGGGATATATACAAAACTAATTACAGATCACAAGTTTAAACTTTGCTCCCCAGGCAGCTCTTTGGAATCCTAACCTCTAACTTGGGGCTAACAACCAAAAAACACAGCTGGTCATTTAAGAAAGCTGGGATTGGATGCCAGTTGCCTTGTATTCTAAATTCAGGCAAAATACAGGCCTACCTGCTTTAAAACCTACTCATTCTTCTTTTCATCATGCTTTCTTTGATATGAGCTGTTCTGTGGGTCAAGAAATCTAGCAAAATCCAGAATAACTTAGGTCTGTTGACAAGGTAAAGGCAATTATCTAGACCAACTGGGAAACTGTCGCTTCAGCTAATCATTTCTGTATAACTGGTTCCATCTTGTCTAGGCTTGTGTGGTCACAGAATATACTTGAAACAAGAAAGAATGGTTCTATCAACTTTGCCAAATAAAAAGGGGCCAAATACACAGGAATTTGCTTGGAGTCAAGACCCAGTTTGTTGAACTTAAACTAGAGAAGGTGGCAGGGGACTTGATTTTTATAATCTAATCTTTGAAGTGACATATCGAAACTCAGATAGATAACATTTTATCTGACACTTAACTGAAAGCCACATCAGCTCATTGAATTCCATAACCCCCTGAGGTAAATGCCATCATCCCCATTTTACGGATGAGAAACTCTTGTCTCAGAAAGGTTAAGTAATTTATCCAAGTCCACACACTAATAAAAGGCAGGTCAGGCTCCAAACCATTCTATCATATGTGACTCATTATATAGGCATTTCTGTTTTAAGCGTGTAAGCATGAATTTCAAAACCTGTCAGGCCCCAGTAATTTGGGGTAAGGGGTTGTGGGCCTGTATTTTATTAAGATTTCCATTTACAGTTCTAGTATTTTAGGAATTAGACTTCAGTGAGATGGAAAATCTAGCCAGGAGGTAATAGGGTCCATTGTCTGCTCCAGGGTCACAAAACTGTGGTATTTTGCAGCATTGCCTAGTTGGGGTTAACCACATAAAGGCAGTCCTCGCCCACATAGAGTGGAATTTTTTTTTTTTTTTAAATTTTAGAAAGCATATATAGTGTTCATTATTAACTCCCTCAGCAGGGTCTGGGGTGGCATCCCGTAATCCAACACATGAATATTTGTGCAAGGAAATGTATGAATATTCACCCTACGTGGGAAAAAGACAATAAATAGCTCCCAGATGATTGGAGTCAAGTTCTACTAATAAATCACTGATGAAAAAGAACTTGGACTTTTCAAAGCACTTAGGTCATGTGATTGTGCATGAAGAGTTGTAGACCTATATGTTAAATATTTCTTTACCATTTAGAAATTGAATTCTGAGGGATCCCAGTCATTGATTTCAGAAAGTTCTCCCTTTTCCTATAACTATGTAGCACATTGGGCTTCCACCGTATGGGGCCCCTTTCCCATTGTGTGCAGTTCAGCTATGTGCCACCCTCCGTGAGAACATGAGAGCTCGAGGCGGGTGGGCTGTATGAAATCTGCTTGTTATCCTTCTGGAGTTGACCCCCAATAAAGCCTATTTCATTTTTATACCATCTAGTGCTAGTGGTGTATATGGCTGTGTCCCCTCCACCCAAAACCAGAGAATACTCAACTACAAGGAACCTTCGAGTTCATCTAGTCTAATTCCCTGTCATGGCAGCTTCCAGCATGCCCCTGATGGTCCCTACCTCCTGGTATTAACACCCTACTATAGGTCCCTGTGACTGACAGAAGACAAAAAAAGTCATGATAGTCCACTTCAGAGATTAGGTTATAAAAGATGTCACAGCTTCTATCTCCCTCCCTCCCTCCCCCTGTGCCTTCCTTCCTCTCAGTAGCTCTGGGGGAAGCCAAGTGGCCATGCCATGAGAACATTTAAGCTGCCTTATGGAGGGTTTGTGTGGTGAGGAACCCAGACCTCCTGCCACGTGAGTGTGCCATCTTGGAAGTATATCCTCCAGCCCCAGTCAAGTATTCAGATGATCGAGCCCTGGATCACATCTTGGCTGCAGCCTGATGAGAGACCCTGAGCTGGAACCACTCAACTAAGCTGCATCCAATTCCCGATCCACAGGAACTGTGAGCTAATAAATGTTTTTTTGATTTAAGCCACTAAATTGTGACAGTATTTTGTTATGCAACAATACATAACTAATACGTTCCCCCATTTGACAGAGGAGGAGAGACTGGGTCCTAGAGACATGAGGAGATGCTCCAGGACCCCTCTAGTCTCATGACTCCAAGGGCCACCCTAGCTCATGCTGCTTCTGTGGAAGGGGCAGGATAACTCTAATTTTTTATGATCTTGGGTGCTGTTTCCCAGAATCTTCTGTTTTCTCACAAAGAAACTAGAAGCCCCTAGAAAATCTGGCCAATAACTCAGCTGTGAAAAAGGAAACTTTGGCACAGATGTCCTGGTTCTGGAGGGAGCCTGCCCACTTGTTAAATTTCCCAAAATAACCTTCTTTTGTGGGTTTGTTTTTCAGGAGATCATTTTTGTTTTTTCCTGTAAGGATGAAACTTTCTAGACTGCAGTTGTTAAGTCAGGGAAAATGAGAAAGCACCTAGCCCCTTTCCTGTCCTTGGTGTCAAAGAGCATGTTCTTAATAAACCATCCGCTCTCTCACAGGTTTTATGTCAGCATTGGCTCTGACTGAGCCTGTGAGCTGGCGTCAGACCGCAGACCTGCAGCTGGCCCCCCGCCCCCCGGGGCATGTTACCTGCTCTAAGGCTGAGTGTCTCCTCCCACCAGCTGCAGTTTACATACAGGACGCATTTCCTGTCTGAAGCCCCTGTCTGCCTCTCATATCTCCATAAGCCATATGCTTGTGTGTTTTAAGTGCAGATGGAGACATTAGTCACATAATTCATCATATGGGAAAATTCAGAGGGTGGCTATTTTATTTCAATATGAGAATTAATTTCTACCTTTGTTACTAGTTGAAAAAAAATCCAGAAATGTCAGTGGGAATTGTAGGTGGAATAGCTACCCCCTGCTTAATTTTACTGGGTTCTTTCTTTTAAGGTTAACATATGGCCTGACACATACAGAAATTGTAGAATACATAAGCCTGGTCTGGTAGATTTATTGTAGTGAAGGCCCTACTTATTCACCCCTTCATGTACGCTCACTCTTTGGCCTGTGACTTGGTGGTATCTTCCTTAACAGGCAGGACCTATCCCCCATCCCCTGAATCTAGGCTGGCCTTGTGGCTTGCTTTGTTCCAATAGAATGTGACGGAAGTAGCTATGTGGCGGTTCTAAGCCTTAGCCTCAGGAGGTCTCGGAGCTTCCTTTTGCTTTCTCAGAAGCTTGCGTCTAGCATGTGAATATGTCCAGACTAGCCAGTGATCAGCCAGCCAGCCAACTCCCAGACATATGAGAAAGCCCAGCCAAGAGCAGCAGAGCTACCAACTTGACCCACATCTGACCACAAATGTGTGCATAAGCACAGCAAAAATAAAGAACCACCCAGTCCTGTAGACTCGTGAGCAATAATAAATGGTTGGTTTTTAAGCCACTGAGTTTGGGGATACTTGTTATGCAGCATTATTTGTGGCAATAGATACCTGATATACAAAGGCCAGGGGCTTTTTGGTATTGTGTGGCCCACTCAGACCCCAGGCCGGAGGCAGGCCGTGAGAGGTTTCCAGAGAGCGAGCTCTGCATGTCCCATCTTGGGGTTATGAGGCTGACTGATGGTCTGAGGTCCCAATAAGAGGCAGGGCCTTAGGTACTCCCCATCAGTGTGCAGACTTCCAAGTCACTGTCCTGTTTGCAGCCCAGGGGTTGAGTGTCCTTCTTCCAGAGTCCAGTCCCAGTGACTCAACATTTCTAGAGTAAAGAGCTTCTACCCTCAGGCAGGGGTCTAACTGCATCGTATAGAGATGTTTTACAAACCCACCTACTTTCAGCTGCACCTGCCTTCTGTTTCCAGAGGGACCCGGTCCTACCAGTTTCTGCACATCTGCGGAAGGGGGAGTTCTTGTTTTGACTTGAGCTGGTTTTCAGCTTTCCCTGCTGCCAGCTTAGAGCTCCCTGGTCGGATGAGGCAAAAGCCTTAAGACAGAGCAAACTATCAGGCTTCCCTTCTAGAAAGGACTGGGCATCTGTGCAAGGCAGGGGAAGGGTGAACCTGGGCCCTGGTGTCTCAAATTCATGGGCAAGAATGACCCAGGGCAAAAGAGGATTGCTTGAAGTAATGTAATGGAAAATAGCCATGGAAGAGATACTTAGAGTCTTTAAATTTAGCTTCAGCAGCATTTTTAGTGACTAGCAAGAAAAAATACTGAATTGAAACTTATAAACAAAGACCTGCTTTGATGAAATCTCTCAACCATTTATAGCTCCTGTCTTCCTAATTCTATCCCAGTGGCCTAAAATTCACTTACACCCTAACACTATCAACGTGTATTTGGGTCTGAGTTTTTCCAAAAGTTGTCTTCATGTCATGGTTAAATTCCATGTGGGAGCTATTACATACTTAGTATTTTTGTTAAGTATTGTCTGTGCTTTTCTGAGATTTTCTTCAAAATTATTTCTGGGGTGCTGTCTCCAAAATCAACAAAAGAAGCAAAAAACACAGAGAAAAATGGCCATGGTCACTGCAAAATACCAACAGTTCCATAACGTCCCTCCTCTCATCTTTCTTCCCGCCACACTTGTTTTCCCACTGGCTCTGGTTCCTCAAATAATCATTTTTAAGCAAATGTTATATGAAGAGGGAAATGAGTTGACGACCTCTTGCAAACACCTATCCAGGGATAGACAGATGGTTTGGTGTCAGTTACACCGCGTCATTCCAATAGATGCACTCTTGTGTTCTGCAGGTTTTTGTTTTGTTGTCTAGGGCTACGGGCATGAGATCCCTACCGCAGGGACTCATGAGACTTTTCCCCCCCTAACCATTCCCTTTATCTGCGGTCCTCTGACCTCACTGCGGTGTTTCTTTGAAGTGTGACCTTCCTGCTCATTTTGCTTTTGCATATTGAACAAGTACCATCTTTCCTTCCTCGGTGATCCTGCGTCTGGATCTTCCCCTAGCTTGTAACCAGAGCAGACTTTTTAATTGTCCTTGTAGATTCTAAGCCCACATTTCAGAATGTAGGCTACTACTGCAGGATTTATTTAGTACTTTTTTTTTTAATTGAGGTAGAAGTAATATACAACATTATATTAGTTTCAGATGCACAACATAAGGATTGGTATCTGTAAACATAGCAGAATGATCACCACAATAAGTCTGTTAACATCCAGCAGCACATGTGGTGATGAGAACTTTTAAGATCTGTTCTCTTAATGTTGAAATATGCAATACAGTATTATTAACTACAGTCACCATGAAATCATATCTGCACAGTACACCCCCAGGACTTAATTATTTCATAACTGGAAGTTTGTAACTTTTGACCCTCTTCACCTATTTCACCCACTCCTTACCCCCCACCCCTCACAATCTGATGTCTGTATCTATGAGCTTCGTTTTAGATTCCACATATAAGTGAGATCATACAGTATTCGTCTTTCTCTTTCGGACTTATTTCACTTAGCATAATATCCTCTAGGTCCATCCATGTTGTCACAAATGGCAAGATTTCATTTTTTTATGGCTGAATAATATTCCGTCCTCTATATGTATCATATTTTCTTTATCCATTCATCTGTCAGTGAACACTTAGGGTGTAACCATATCTTGGCTACTGTAAATAATGCTGCGTGGACATGGGGCTGCATATATCTTTTCGAGTTAGTGTTTTTCTTTTCTTTGGATAAATACCCAGAAGTGGGATTGCTGGACATATGGTAATTTTATTTTTAATTTTTTGAGGAACCTCCATACTGTTTTCCACAGCAGCTGTATCAATTTACATTCCCATCAAGAGGGCACGAGGACTCCTCTTTCTGCACATCCTCGCCGACACTTGTTTCTTGTGGTTTCGATTTTAGCCATTCTGACAGGTGTGAGGTGATATGTCACTGTGGTTTTGGTTCACATTTCCCTGATGATGAATGATGTTCAGTATCTTTGCATGTGCCTGTTGGCCATCTGGAAGTCTGCTTTGAAAAAATGTCTATTTAGATCCTCTGCCCATTTTTTAATCAGACTGGTGTTTTTTGTTTTTTGTTTTTGCTATTGAGTTAGATACTCGGTACTTTTATTAAAGATGAATGGTAGTTTGATAAAGGCTTTTGAGATGAGGGATGACTATAATGCTTATGCTAGATTTACTCCCTGCTTTGATCTGTAAAGAATTCTGGATGGCTCCTTAGCTTTCCTAAGATGAAATCAATATAAAACTTAAAACTCAGGGCCTGCAAAAATGCACATGGACAAAACCAGGGGAAAAATAGAAAAAACAATTATGCAGGCTCTGTTCCAAAGATGAGCCAAAAATTTGGCTCTAAGCTTTCTGATAGCCCACTCAAAAAGGGAAAATATAGTTCAAGTGTGTGATTCTCATGGCCTAAAAAATAAAGCCTGCCCGTAATTCTGAGGAAGTAAAACTTCTCCTAGTACCTGGAACTAAAAGAACTTTCCCATGCAGGTCTCCACATGGGGCACGCGGCCTCTAAAATAAACATGGTTGCTGGTGTGCTAGAGGTGTTTATTAAAAAATCCCTCTGTATGAAGCTGGGAAGGGTGAATATCAGTGCACTTTCTGGCAAAAGCAATTTTTCAAGGGAATCTTTTTCAGTGTGATCTAAATGTTTGGCTCTCCGGTGGCCTACCAAGAATGAAATGAGTGTCTGGAGATGAGTAGCCAGTTCATCCTTAAAATAAACTTCCATTAATATCATTTCTCTCAACAGAGTTTTGACTTTTCCCCGTCATGCTTTTGAGCAGGAAATATCAGTAGACCGTCCTACAAAGGCTAAATAAAAGAAATTTAGCTTAATTTGCAATGTGAGGCTTTCAGGTGTGTTAAAAAAGAATGTCCTGACAGCAAGGATTAGCTTTTGCAGTGGATTCCTAGGAGAATAGATTCTTTTAAATATAGTTTTGTCTTGTTCATCTTAAAGGATGGAAAAATCTGCATAAGGCTTTTCCCCCCCGACCCTATGAGATGGTGATTGTGATGATTCATTTCCATGATGCTAGAAACAGAAGACTGTTTCATGCTGATCTCTGACTCCTGAGCTGGGCCAAGCAGGAGTAAGGAAGGAAACATTAGAAAAGGGGGCTCCTGGCCAACCTAGAGGTACATTTCATTTGGGACATGGCTCAAGTTCCACAAGGCCAGAATCAAACTTGCAGCCATCTGTTTGAGGTTTTGTGGGAACCAAGAATTCTAGGGCCCAGGGAGATGGGAGAGCTTCCAGGAAATAGACTATCAAATCTTTTTCCATTCCATGATGGAAGACTCCCTAGGGCTTCCTTTCCTCATGATCTTAGGGCTGGGGAGGAGCTTAATAGGCACCTTTGGAGCTCAAAGTTGGACATACTGTGGCCCTTTCCCACAGAAGAGATGACCCTGGAATGAGTACTTTGGACCTTTTGTATGTGCCTCCTGAGATAAAATGACCCAAAATAAATGCAGTAGATCTTTCTGGTGACCACATTCAACTTGCCAATTATTTCCAACCTCAGGAAAACCAAACTGCATATTATACCAGTGATTCTAGCTGGTTAAAAGGATATCATCCATCACCCAGTTTCTCTCAACTAGAATCAATCTGTATGAGATTGAACTACTGTCTAGTCAAGGAAACCTTCAAAATTAGAGGCAGGATGTGACAGTTGTGGATATGTGTCCGAAATCAATGCCGACGGGTTGCCCAAATCTGGGTAGAGTAACTTGCTGAGAATGTTCTCCTTAAATGCCCAGCCCTACACGTCCATCCATAAAAGGAATATCTTTGAGGTGAACTTACTAATTGTCTTGGGTCATGTTCCCCCAAAACAAAACCTGAGATAGGAGTCCTTGGGCATCTACTTTATTAGGGGCTGTTTGCAGGAGAAATCTGTAAGTGAGTAAGGAAAGAAGGATTGGGAGGAAAGCAAGGGCGTGGCTTCAGGAGAAGTCTAGCTTCCCTCTGAGCTCTGGAGCATAAACAGCAAAGCAGAGTCTGTCGCTTCTTGAGACAAGGGAGCTTTGATAACCTACCCCAATCAGTCATTGGCTCCCAGCCACCCTGCGTGGGGTTGGTAGCGGGCGGGCTGGTGGGGGGAGGTGGCCAAACATCTCTGACTGGGGCAGCTCCAGTTGCCCAGAGCATCCTCGGGGGAAGGTGTCAGTCACATGTGAGCTCTTAGCTGCAGCCCTTACAGCAGCTTGGTAGAAGAGATCCCAAGGTATGAGGCAAGATACCAACAGCACCCACTAAACCAGCGCTTCTCGAACTTGAGCGACCCTCTGGAGCGCTTGTTAAACACAGATAGCTATGCCTCACCCCCAGAGTTTCTGATTCAATGAGGCTGGAATGGGGCCCACGAATTCCCATTTCCCAGGTACTGCTGCTGCTGGTGGTCCAGGGACTGTGCTTTGAGAACCCCTGCACATAGCTAACATTTAAAAAACAACAACAATCAATCCCCGTTGGAAAGCTAGGTCATGGCTAGGCTATCTTCACACTCTGGGCATTTGCACATCAATGTATTTACAAAGGTTAAATAAAGTGAGGGGTTGGCTCATCAAAAATGTGGACAGACTGATTTTATTAGGCCACGGACTCAGCTAAAACTTGCTTTCTCTTGTCCATCACTTATCTCAACTCCCAGGAGAGAATTTCAGCGAACAATCAAAGGACGGTATCATGGCGTCGAGAGACAAACATCTCAGCAGTTCAGTGATGGGGTGGATGAAGGCTGGATGAGGAGTTAGGAAGCCTGGGCTCCACACATGCTCCCCCCCGAATGGCTGTGGGACCACTGGCAAGTAGTCACAACCTGTTGTGCTTCAGTTCCCTCAGATATGATGGAGAGGCCATAAAGGTCCCTTCCAGCCCAGAGCTCTTCTGCCAGTTACACCAGTATTTACCTTTGGGACCTCACGCAAGCTCATTGGGTCACAGGTCTTTGTTTTCAAATCTGTGCAATGGGTATGGTGGACTCAGTTACCCCTCTAGCACTTCCACCCAGCTTTCTTGGAGCGTTCTACCCAGAACACGAATGCCAGACTCTTTCTCCACAGCTGAAGAAAGTCCGAGAAAAGCAGCAACCCCTGAAGACACCTGTCTGTTTCTTTTGTTACCAAAAAGAGGAAACAAAAAAAGTCACTGCTCTCGAGTTGGACCGTGTCTGCCACTTGATACAATCCCAGTTCCTGGAATCTTGCAAATTGGGATCATTAATCGCCAAGCTGAAGCTGACTCGGAGGGGGGTGGGGGGCCTGACGGATCACAAGGCTGAGGCACTCTCCATAAGCTCCAAGGCTTTACTTTAATCCTCGGGGACCGCACGTGGAAATCCATAATGGTGTCTTCAGAGTGCTATGGTCTGTTGTATGAATGCATACTTGGGAATCCCTAATGAGTGGATTAGGAGCACAATGGCCCATGGCACCTGAATGGAGACACTGCTGTTTAAAAATTAATAAACTTGGCGATTCAGAAAGAGCACTGCGGTGCTGACCTTCAAGGTCCTCACGAAACTGAAGCCACTATGCATCCAGCCCCATTAGTCCTCACACTGATGAAGGAAAGTCACACAGTGTGCCTGGAATGCAGAATTTTTCTTTATTCAGCCATTCAGTTGGAGCTCAGTGTGTGTGTTGGGGGCGGGGGGAGGCGGGGAGGATACAGATAATGACAAGAAATATCTTTTATGTGCTCTGTATAAACAGCTACGTGTGAAGTGCCACAAAGAAAGAGCAGGGTAAGGAGGGCAGGTGGGCGGGGGGCAGGCTCGGGGAGTCGGCAGGGGCACTGGACGGGGACAGGGGCAACGTGGGGAGGAACTGCACTCTTATCCAGGGGTATCCGGCAGACTCTCACATCGAGGGAACTTTGAGCAGAGCCCCGAAGTCAGTGAGGGGTGAGCTCTATGGCTCTCTGGAGGGCTAGCGTTCCAGGCGGAAGGGACAGCAGTACATGGCCAGTGGAGTGCTGGAGAAACGGCTAGAAGCTCTGGGGGCTGGAGCAGAGTGAGCCAGGGGGAAGGGGTGTGAGCACAGGAGCGACATGAGTTGACATGAGTTCTTCTTGAAAGGATCCCTCTGGCTCCCCGTGTGGAGAAAACACTGCGGAGGAAAAGGGAGACCAGTGAGGAGACAAGAAGATGTAGCTTAGCCGGTTGTTTCCCCTGGAGGGGAGGTATCCAGCTCCATGGAGAGCCAGAGTTTGAAGGCTGAGCAAGCAGAATTTGCTAATGATCTGGATATAGGACATGAGAGAAAGAAAAGTATCAAGGATGAAGGCAGTGCTTTTAGTGCCATTTGCTGACATGTAAAAAACTGAGGGGGCCGAGCATGTGAAGGGTGGGCTAGAGAACAAAGGTTTGATCTAGAATGTTCTAAATTTGACATGCCTAGGAGACACCCTTGGGGAGATGTTATGGAGGCAGTTGGAGTCCAGAGTGCGGAAGGGAGGTCTGAGCTGGAGAGGCAATATTAGGTGGCGTCAGCTGCATTCTTTCTAAACAACCGTGTATTCTGAGCCTCGGTAGTAAATGACATATTCCAGCCAAGAAGCTCTAGATGTGTAACAGTAGATTTTTCTAACACAAGGCAATTTATAAACAAGTAAAATATAAAACCATCATGGTTCTAAATAATGCTTGTCTTCAGATGAAACCTGTGGGTTCAGTTTTGGAGCTAGGACAAGCTTACTCCGACAGTATTCTGTGGGTCACATTAGGCAGCTGGTCAGCCAGACCTGGGAATAACTAGCCCTTCTCTGTCCATACCTCCATGCCCTTGTGTAAGAAAGGATCGATGCAATTGGGCTTCCCCCCAGATCAAGAACTATCATACATCAAAGGACATTGTAAAGAAAGTGAAAAGAAAACCTACAAAATAGAAGAAAATATTTGCAGGTACCATATCTGATAAGGGGGCAGTGTCCAGAACATGCAAAGAACCCTTGCAATTCAACAGAAAAAGACAAACAAACATACCAATTTTTAACATGGGCCAAGGACTTGAAGAGGTATGTTTCCTAAGAGGATACACAAATGGCCAACAAGTACCCAAAAAGATGCTTCATGTCTTTCGTCATTAGGAAAATGCATATCAAAGCCTCAATGAGCTACCACTCAAAACAAATGAGAATGACCATAATCAAGAGTCGAAAATAACAAGTGCCGAGAAGGATGTGGAGAAATTGGGATCACTGCGCATTACTGGCGAGAATGGAAACTGGTGCAGCCAACTGTGGAAAACAGGGTGGCAGCGCCTCGAACACTTGACCGTAGAGTTACCAGATGGCCCAGCAGGTCCACACCTGGGTAGGCACCCAGGAGAATGGAAAACAGACACTTGGATCGCAACGTTTATAGCAGCGTTATTCGCGATATCTAAAAAGTAGAACTGTTGTATATACATATGATCAGTATTATTCAGCCCTTAAAAGGGACAGAGTGCCAACTCGTGCTACAACACGATGAACCTTAAAGACACGCTAAGTGAAAGGAGCCGGACACAGAAGACTAGCTAACATAGGAGAGAAGGTGCATCCATAGAGGAAGAAAGCAGAATGGCGCTTGCCCAAGGCTGGGGGGAGAAGAAGGAATAGGGAGCCGCTGCTTAAAGGCTCCAGGGATTTCTTTCAGGGTGATGAAAATGTTTTGGAATTAGAGGTGTCAGTTGCACAACACTGGGAATGTACTAAATGCCAGTGAATTGCTCAGTTTGAGGTGGTTAATTTTATGGTATGTGAACTTTATCTCAATAATTTAAAAATAGGGGCGCCTGGCTGGCTCAGTTGGTTCAACGTCTGCCTTCTGCTCAGGTCATGATCCCGGGGTCCCGGGATGGAGCCCCGCGTCGGGCTCCCTGCTCCGCGGGAAGCCTGCTTCTCCCTGTCCCACTCCCCCTGCTTGTGTTCCCTCTCTCGCTGTGTCTCTCTCTGTGAAATAAGTAAATAAAATCTTTTTTAAAAATAATTTAAAAACAAAGCCCTGAAAATTAGAAAGGATCGTTGAAAGAAAAAGCTTTGAAAAGCAAATGTCATCAGCAGACCCTGCCTTTGCCCTTTGCCGCGGGAAGATAATCTTCCCTACGTTTTCATAAAAAGCCCTGGGAATCCCTGATACAAGCTCAAAGTCAATGCCACAGTCTGCTGCCAGAAGAGCCAACACTTTCCCCAAAAGCAAGCATCAGAACTCGGTTGTTTTCCTGATTTACATCTCTGGCATTTGTATATTCCGTTGCTTACTCAGGTTCAAGGGTTTGGAAAATAACTTGTAACCAACTAAACAGAATAGCCTGATTCCATGTTTACCAAAAAGAAAAATGAAAGAGACAAAAAGGCAGGATGGAGCACAGTGTGCCTTTGAAAGCACAGACTCCTCGGGGAGGGACACGCTGCTATTTTCGGTCTTATGTGGGTGTGAGGGTAACAGGCCTCTGGAAACAGCTGTTTAACAACAGAATGTGAGAAGTTGCCCAGGACTCAGAGACCCGCCCTCTACAGTGAACCAAGAGAAAGTTCCCCAGAGCCAGGAGGGTTCAATGCCTTTAAAAAAATAAATAAAATGGAAATGGGGATTCAACACTGGGGTCTGACTGAGCTGCAGTGTTCAGCAGGGCTTTGCTCCCTCTGTTCAAAAGAACGACTCCAGGAAACTGAAAAGGCAAACCAGAAACAGACATAGTGTACTTTCCGGAAGAATAACTACCCTGAAAGCCGCTTCTGTGGGGATCCAGCCTCCCTCTGGGGGGCTGACAATCTGCCCACTTTGGAAAGGAAACAGACTTGGGTGGAGGGACAGTTGACCCCTGTGCAAACTTTTGTTTTGGGATCCAGCATTAAATGCAAACTCTTTGATACGATGAAGAATAGAAGATGGTTTGACAACAGAACTTACTTTCATTTTTGTTTTATTTATTTATTTAAAAATTTTATTTATTTATTTGACAGAGAGAGACACAGCGAGAGAGGGAACACGAGCAGGGGGAGTGGGAGAGGGAGAAGCAGGCTTCCCGCCGAGCAGGGACCCCGATGCGGGGCTCGATACCAGGACCCTGGGACTATGACCTGAGCCGCAGGCAGACGCTTAACGACTGAGCCACCCAGGTGCCCCATCATTTTTGTTTTAATGAATCACAACATCCACCTTTCAGAGCTTGTCGCCATGCACTGGAAATGAAAACCCACCCAGCTACCCAGCTACAGAGAACAACACTATAAATAAGGACCCAAATGGTGGTGTGTTAAAAGCTGGGTAACGAGTTGATCCGTTCCCTTTCATTTTTCTTATAAAACCATGTGTCTTGCACCTAAGGAGAGGAAGAACAAAGTCTTGTCATTTAAGGTATGACAATGACCTTACGAATGCCCCAGCTGTAGCCATATTCTGGTCACCATCTTCAGCATTGATTCAGTCATTCAGTCATTCAACAAATATATATTTATTGCTTGCAGCATGTTAAGCTGCCATTGATTGATAAGGCAGATCGGAAGGAAGCCAAAATGCACACATACTCTCCTCTTCTTTTTTTTTTTAAAGATATTTATTTATTTAAGAGAGAGCGTGCACTCTGAAGTGGGAGGAGGAGCAGAGGGAGAGGGACAAGCAGACTCCATGCTAACAGAGCCCGAAGCAGGACTCGATCCCAGGACCCTGAGATCATGACCTGAGCTGAAATCAAGTTGGCCATTCAACCAACTGAGCCACCCAAGTGTCCCCCTCCTCTTCTTTTAAGAACAACGTAGAAGGGGCACCTGGGTGGCTCAGTCGTTAAGCGTCTGCCTTTGGCTCAGGTCATGATCCCAGGGTCCGGGGATCGCACCCCGCATCAGGCTCCTTGCTCGGCAGGGAGCCTGCTTCTCCCTCTCCCTCTGCTGCTCCCCTGCTTGTGCTCTCTCTCTCTCTTTCTGTTAAAAACAAACAAACAAACAAAGAACAACGTAGAATATGCCAGTATGTGGGATTTTCTTCTTCCTCTTCCTCCCTCATTTCTTCTTCCTTCTTCTAATGAAATCAATCCCAAAGAAAGGCCTTGCATTTGTTACCATACAGTCGGCACTTTGCCTTTGGGGCAGAGTCAGCTTAGGGGAGTTTGGGGCTGGAGAGCAGAGATCACACTGGGGCAGCGGGGAATCACCTGAGTGGACACCTCACAGAAGTGCCAGGCCGCTTGCAGTGATGGATCTTCTTGAAGCTGGACAGCAAGACGAGAAGGATGACTGGCCCTTTATATATCCAGCAGCCTTCCCAGCTGAGTCGGCAGCCTGGATTTATTCCCAGTTGTCGGAAACCCCATCGGAGGTGCTCTCCATCCAACTTGTTATGGATAACTGCTCGGGGACCTCAGGCAGCCTTCTCGGCTACTTCCGGGCTGGAGGCATGAGGGTGATCATAGACTGGATGGCTGCGCTTGTGACCACTGTCCTGTCTCCCTTAGGATGACCCTCTTGATTAGGGTCAGGCCTTCCGGAGGTCACGGGCCACCTTTGAGCGACTCCGCTTCCATACCTGCACATCCAGAACATTCAGAGACAAGTCAGCGTTTCAGAAACAAAACGGAGTAAAACACCACTGCCACGTCAGCCAGGGTCCAGTGGAACAAAGTCAGGAAACATACCCAGTGCTTAACATTTTAATGCCAGAACTACTGCTGGCAAGGTCTTTCCAGTAAAGCCATAATGGTTCTGTGCTTTTCTTTCTTTACCAACTGTATAATCATACTACCTATTTATCCCAAAGGAGCAATGTCAGGTTAACCCCATAAATGAATCTCATTTTAACACTGTTTATGTTCATAAAGACTGCAGGACCCGTCTTGGCCCAACCCAAGAGTGTTTAATGACTCTTCTATGAAACTGCATTCTTCCTTACGTGATCTCCTGGATCTTAAACATCCTTATGAAATTACCCATGATTTATCAAGGACTTTACTTTGAAAATAATTCTCACTTACTTTTCACAACAAACTTGAGTAGAAGGTCTGTTTTATCACCAGTTGGCAGGTGAATATACAGAGGTATACAAAGGATATGTAACATGCCCAGCCAATGAGTAGTAGAGCGGAGATCCAAACCTAATTGGACCCTGAAGCCTCCAAGACCGCAAGTCCCCCCACCCCCTGCCATTTTAATGGAGGGAGAGTCTACTTACCAGTCTTTCGTGGACAAGGACCATACATCAAAGGCACTCTACCACCCAGGAAAAGAGATCATTGATCCCACAGCCTCAAGTAAAGGAAGGAGTCTTTTGGATGCAAGAAACAGATGCTCCCTCAGCCTGCTAAAATAAGAGAGGTTTGATATTGGGATGCACCCAGCATAGGGAAGGGAGAGAGAGGGCCACAGATGCTGAGACACTTCTCTGACTGTCTTGGAGCCTGCAGGCAGAGGAGGATTCTAGAACCCAAGCTGCTTTCCCAGCCCCAGGGTCCTCATTCAATTTCTCCACCATTAACCCAATGCAGCTAGTCTCCACAGATCACCCCAGCTATCTTTCTGTACCTGAAACTGGTAGAGTCTTTCTATAGGACTGGTTCAAACTCCTGAGAGGTAGAAACTAACTGGCCCACACTAGGGCTCTGGCTGGTCCTGGGCCCATCTTTGAGCAGAGAACAGCCTAATGCAGCTTTCCAGACAGAGGAGGGCTATTGAAAGGGTGCTTTCAGGGACAAGAGGGAAGGTGGTGCTGGCAGGTAACATGTCTGGGGCAGATTTGTGACGGTCCAGAACCAAGCAATCAAGAATCTGTTCTGATTCACCTAGTTTCCCCAAAAGAAGTCTGCTCCTTGGGATTTTTGCTGGGGAGAGCCAGCAGGCTGTGATAGGACTGGGGAAAGGAGAAAATGCTAGAAGAAGAGAAGGGCTACTGTGTAACCTCCTTAGGGCACCAGGCAGGAGGCAAATACCCCCACATTTACTAAATCCCAGCTATGGACCAGGCCCTGTGTTAGGTATTGTGAGAGCTAAGGATAAGAACAACAACTATAGAGCACATATCCCAGCCTCGCTCACCACTAGCCTTCCAATAGTAGTTTAGACATTTGACATTGGCCGTTGCAAGTCCAAATATTTCACAATTGGAAGGGACCCTGGCAAGTCATCAAGTTTCCTCACATCAGCCGATTACTCAAGAGCACCCAACGTTCATAGTCATGTACCACATACCAGGCACAGTACAAAGCAAACTAAGAAAATGATCATTCAAGTTGCTCCCTGAGAGACAGAGACAGATGCACAGTCAGTGTCAACACCGCGAGGCAAATGCAACATGTCCAGGAGACTAGTGGCGCAGAGAGGAGGGTGTCTTAGCCTGATGACAGGAAGAGAGGGTATCAGGGAAGACTTCATGGAGGAGGTGATTCCTATTTGGAAGAGAGAATTAATCCCAAAAAGAAAGAAGAAAAGGGTATCCCAGCAGAGACAACAGCAAAAGCAAGGCACAGAGACCTTTCAAACAGTATAGCTTCATGCATTTCAGAATAATGAGTTGGAATGGGCACTAGACCGGAGCCGATTTGCAAGGTGCATGGTAAGTTCTGCTTTGAAAAGTGGGGTTAGACCAGCCTACAAGGCACCCAAGGGAAGAGGTCCAAAAATAACTTCAGCTATGAATGTTATGTTCCGGATGCACGCAACTAAGTCTCTTGAGAAGAATGTAGAAATAATCAGGGTGTTATAAATGAGAACCTGAGGCTCAAAGAAGTAAAGCAATTTGATGGCAATCATACTGTAGTTATGAGCAAATTGAGGCCTGGAGCCCAGGGATCCTGCCGTCATGGGGGACTTCCACCAAGCCCGGCCTCCATGCTGCAGAGAAGGAAAGTTCCTGCTCGAACACCTCGCCACCTGCACTTCCCAGGCTTCCCTCCGCCTTTCCACAGAGTGGCTAGCTCACCACGATCATAAGGAGGCCAATACTTGCCTGGGGATTGCTCTCATATATTCTCCAACCTGTTTAGAAACCCCCAATAGAACAAGCTGTTTCATTTTGAAGAATGTCACATTTTAATAATATTGTACTTCTCGTGTAAATATAATTACAAGTGGAAGAATAAATATAGGCAGAGCACTATTCATCTTTTCTAGTGTCTCTGATTTAGAATCTGAAAAGCGGCCATTTTTATATAACCCCGATTTGTCATTGGTATGTACAATGGATACCCAACTAATTGCCTTCTAAAAGCCATGAGGAAAATAGGCATCCTATTCCCTGGCAGACGGAAAAGGTCAGATTGCTAGTTGACTTCCAGTATCTGTTCTTCCTTTCTTCTACAATGACAGAATGCCCAGTCTATTTGAACCGTGGCCACCTGGAATAAAGGCTAAGAACCCAGATTTCTTTAGAGCTAGATACGGCCAGGTGGCTAAATTCTGGCCAGTGGAACAAGAGAAGAAAGGATGTGCCTTCAAAGAGAAAGGCCGTGCCCCACGCTTTCCCTCTTCCATGCGGGCACACATAACCGACTGAGGGAGCAGAGCCCCCTGGGAGAAGGAGGCTGGATCTCCTGGGGTGCAGCGCACCCATAAGGAGAGAGGAGTAAAGCCCAGCCTGCTACTGCTGGACATTCCTGTTACGAGTTGCTGAATCAGTATCCTATCCACTGCAGAGGCCCCTTTAAAAGAATTCACCAGAGAATCTGTGGCAGGATGCCTACTAAAAAGGAAAATTGAATCTGATTTTTAAAAATAGAGGCATAACATTCATATGAATGTGCAAAATCTTAAGTGTAACATAGCTTGATGAAATGTTCCATATACGTGGACTTAGGAAACTGTCGTTCAGTTCAAGACGGAAAGGAGGGGCGGGCAAACTTCGGGCAAACTTCAGGCAACCTAAATTTGACCCACCACCTATTTTTGCAAATAAAGTCTTAGTGGATCCCAGATGTGCCGGTTTGTTGATGTATTGTCTTTTGTCTACATTTCCAGCAGGCCGGCAGAATCGAATAGTTGACACAGAGACAATCTGGCCTGTAAAACCCAAAATATTTACTATCTGGCCCTTTATAGAAAAGTTTGCCGACCCCTGTTATAGAACATTCTGGAGCATACCAGAATGCTCCCTCATGCTCTAAACATGAATTTCCCCCATCAAATCTTGGAATCAGTGAGCAAGAGTGATTACAGGAAGAGGAATATGTGAAGAAGATTGCCTTCCCCACGCAGGCTAGAAACCTCTGTTGGTTTTCTCATCCTCGTTGGAACAATCAAGCGTCTAACAGTTTTAGCTTGTCAACAAGTAGCCTGCCAATGCATTGCAGAGCTTCTATTTTTAAAATTATCTCACAAGAGTGACTAAGAATTACATCTAAATGAACAGGAGCGAGGAGGGAAACAGACTTCCTAGGCGGGTGCACTCTCTCATTCGGTCTGAGGTTCTGCAGTCAGATCTGACTGTGGCTTGGGTCCTCTTTGGCTTTGTTCAGGTATCCGAACTTCCAGGGCCTGGAAGGAAAATGAGAAGGGGGCTGAGATCTCATGCGTTTGCTTTGGCCCCATTTCCTATCTTTTTCCTATTTATTTGACTTTGCGGCATCCGCCGCATAATTTTTTGGTGCTTTTTGCACACTGTTCACCTTCAGTCTGCTGGTTGAGGTTATATGGACGTTCTCTATGGGGTCTGCCCTCTGGACAATACCAAGAAAGAGCCAAGTAAATCAACCCAACAGCTCGGTTGCACCTGTCCTTCTGTCGAGGCGAGAACACACACATCCACAGTAAATCACTGTTGTTCAGCAATCGCATGACCCAAATTAATGAGAAGCTTGGCCCATTCCAGAAGACTCCAAGAATGTTGAACACGTTGGGATGGCAAGATGGCTCCTCTGAATAGATGGCAAAGAGCAGGTGCCCTCCTCCCCCAGAAAATCTTGAAACAGATGCTTAAAATTCCAAAGCACTTTATCATGTGGTCTACCCCACATGTCCAAATACAGACAACCAAAGGGCCACTGTAATAATAAAGAGGACATCCTAGACACACTCACCCCAGAGCACAGGCAGAACCAAGACCACATCCAACTCACAAAGAGATTCTGCTCCAAAACTTTGTGCTAATGTTTGAAGATCTCCGAAAGCATGCTTACATTGGAACAATGATGTAGTGGGCGGCAGACTCTCAGCCTGTCTCCAAAGTCTATTACTTCTAGTCCCAAGCTAAATTACTTAAGCTAAAATAAAATACTTATTTGCTCAGTGTTTCAGAAACTTTAGGAAACAGCTTTTCTTGGCTAGCCTGGGAAGCAAATGACTGCCATTGTTTGAATGAGGGATCAGAGGGCAGCAGGCTCTTCCCAGCCACAGCCTCAGTCCTGGGTGAGAAGGCAGGGATGAACATGAAGGTATGAGGGTGACTGGTCACGGGGCTGAGGGGGGTAAGGAAGGCGAAGCTGGGGTCTAACCTCTGGCCTGACTTCCAACTACCAGCATCTCAGCTTTACCTGAGATGGTGGCCCACCGCAGGCTAGAGGTGTCAGAAAATTACCCCCACTCCAGAAGTACCCTCAGCAGTCACCAGCCTCTCTCAGCCTTTAGGAGGGAGAAGTCTGAGGCCCATATTCTGTGTTGGCACCCCAGATTTCCCAGTGAGACTGAGCTCACCCACTAAGAACCCTGCTTGGTAAAGTGCCTTCTACTGACTTCCTTCCCTTACCATCTCACTTCCCCGCTCTTAACCTAGGGCTTCCTGGGGCCCGCTTACCAAATAAATGACCTGTGCTCAGATCCATGCCTCAGGGTGTGTTGCTGAGGAGACCCAAACCAAGATGGGGAGGACTGTGAAAGTACAAGTCCCGAGGGGTGTGGACAGATGCCCAACTCTTCTATCATCCACTAGTGTCTAGTTTTCACATGTGAGCCCACATGCCAACCTACCTCAGCCAGTATCCTCCCACCTTTTGGTGCCCGGGCTCTACAGTGAATGTGTGTGTCCCCTCCAAATTCACATGTGGAAATCCTACCCCGCAAGGTGATGGTATTAGGACATGGGGCCTTTGGGAGGTGCTTCGGTCATGAGGGTGGAGCCTTCCTGATGGGATTAGTTCCTATAAAGACACCCCAGAGAGTTCCTTCGTTCCTTCTACCACATGAGGACACAACAATAAGATGGCTGTCTGTGAACCAGGAAGCGGGCCCTCACCAGACACCAAATCTGCCAGTGCCTTGATCTTGGCCTTCCCAGACCCTAGAACTGTGAGAAATACATTTGCTGTGTTTTTGTTACAGCAGCCTGATCAGACTAAGACAGCCATGTGGTAGAGCACTAAACTACAATACCTAAAGCAGGAAGACATTTAAAAAACATGCTTGTCTAGATGTTGTGAATAAGGTAGGGGACTACATAGGGCCCATGTCTGTTGCTTTTCTGGCAATTACACAACACAGTGAAATTGCCAATTGAGTAGAATAAGTTAACTGGAGCTGCCAAGTCACTCTTACTTGGTTAGGGAAGGTTTTTTAAATTTAAATTCAATTAATTAACATATAATGTATTATTAGTTTCAGAGGTAGAGATCAGTGATTCATCAGTCTTATCTAATACCCAGTGCTCATTATATCACTTGCCCTCCTTAATGTCCATCACCCAGTTACCCCATCCCCCCACCTCCCTCCCCTCCAGCAACCCTCCGTTTGTTTCCTATGATTGAGTCTCTTATGGTTTGTCTCCCTCTCTGATTTTGTCTTGTTTTATTTTTTCCTCTCTTCCCCTATGGTACTGTGTTTTGTTTCTTAAATTCCACATATGAGTGAGATCATATAATTGTCTTTCTCTAGTTGACTTATTTCAATTAGCATAATACCCTCTAGTTCTATTCACATCGTTGCAAATGGCAAGATTTCATTTTTTTTTTTTTTCTGATGGCTGAATAGTATTCCATTGTGTATATACCACATCTTCTTTATCCAATCATCTGTCGATGGATATCTGGGCTCTTTCCATCTGGGCTCATTCCATAGTTTGGCTATTGTGGACATTGCTGCTACAAACATTGGGGTGCAGGCACTCCTTTGGATCCCTACATTTGTATCTTTGGGGTAAATACCCAGTAGTGCAGTTGCTGGATTGTAGGGTAGCTCTATTTTCAACTTTTTGAGGAACCTCCATACTGTTTTCCAGAGTGGCTGCACCAGCTTGCATTCCCACCAACAGTGTAAGAGGGTTCCCCTTTCTCTGCATCCTCTCCAACATCTGTCGTTTCCTGACTTGTTCATTTTAGCCATCGTGACCTGTGTGAGGTGGTATCTGATTGTGGTTTTGATTTGTATTTCCCTGATGCTGAGTGATGTTGAGCACTTTTTCATGTGTCTGTTGGCCGTTTGGATGTCTTCTCTGCAGAAATGTCTGTTCATGTCTTAACAGCAGCATCTTTAAAAAAAAAAAAAAAGATTTTCTTTATTTATTTGAGAGAGAGTGAGAGCAAGAGAGATCACAGAGGGAGAAGGAGAAGCAGACTCGCTGCTAAGTGGAGAGCCTGATGTGGGGCTCAATCCCAGGACCTGAGATCATGACCTGAGCCGAAGGCAGACGCTTAACCGACTGAGCCACCCAGGCGCCCCAACAGCAGCATCTTTTAAATGCCAGAAATATTTTCCTCCTTTCCCTTTTTAAATAATGGAATTGTTCATGCCTTTCTCCCCCCCTTTCTTTTGGACATTCACAAGGTGAAAGGGAGGAATAATGTTTCTCCTGGACACTTTTTATCTCTCCTCATTTGAATGACATCCTAGCTGGATAAAGTATTCTTGGCTGCATATTTTTCTCTTTTAGCACCCTGAATATATCATGCCAGTCCTTTCTGGCCTGCCAGGTCTCTGGGTATATTTTGGTCTGTTAGAAGAAACTGCATCCCAAAATTGTAAAGAAAGAAAAACTTATATATATATATATACATATATATATATACAAAAATAAAATTAAATACAATGAAAGTATAGAATGTTACTGTAAAAATGAAAATTAAAAAATATTAAAAAAAAGTTGATAAAATAAGAGATTGGTTGAAAAAGGAAAGAGAAAAAAAATAAAATTGAAAGACTAAAGAAACATAGGAAAAAAGCCATGGATTCTATGTGCTGTATTCCCCTAGCGCTGGAGTTTTGTATTTCTCAGTGATGGGTAAACTTGGTCTAGGCTGGATGTTCTTGCTGATCTTCTGGGGGAAGGGCCTTTTGCGTTGATTCTCAAGTATATTTGCCCCGGGTGGAATTGCACCGCCCTTGCCAGGGGGCCAGGCTATGTAATCTGCTCCTGATTGCTCTATGTGGCTTTTGTTCCCTGAAGGCGCAGCTTTAGAGGATGAGAATGAACATGGTGGCCTCCCAATCTCCCGCCCTGGAGCTGAAGGCTTGGGGCCTCACTCCTCAGTGTGACCTCAGAGAAAAGCAGTCAAGCACTCCTGTCTCCCTGGTCTCCATCTGCACTCCGTGCTCACCCGGCCTGTGACCCAGCATTTGTATCTCAGGTAGGAGACCCGTTTCAAGTCTCCAAACCCTGCCGACTCCTGTGGTGCACACTCAGGCTGCTCATCCAGGGGGAGGAAGTGGGGTCTCCCTGGTTCTGCCGTTTGCTGTGCCCCTGCTCAGAGCACAGTCACCTGACTGAGCCATGGTTCGCACTTTATGGCCACCCCGAGCTGAGAGTCCGCTCCTGGGCTTGCTGATTACAGCCGGCTTCCCTGTTCCAATGCCTGGGAACTCAGCCGCACTCAGGCACCCCCAATCTTTCTGTGACCCCAAGGATCCTGGGACCACACTGTCCCACCTAGAATTCCACCCCGCTTTGCCACCTGAGCGCCTTTCAGGCAGGGACATCCCTCGCCAGAGCTGACTTCTGAAAGTTCTGATTTTGTGCTCCGCTGCTCTGTCACTTTCCAGGGCCGGCTGATGGGGGCTCCCTCCCCCCACGTTGTATCTTCCCATATATCATCTGGGATTCACTTCTCCGCACGTCCTTCCTTGCAGAAAGTGGTCGCTTTTCTCTTTGTAGGGTTGCAGCTCTTCTTTTCTTAGATCTCCAGTTGAGTTCACAGGTGTTCAGAATGATTTGATAGCTATGTAGCTGAATTCCTGGGACCAGACAAAACTAAGGTTTCCTAATCATCCGCCATCTTGGACTATTGAGCCGGTTAGGGAGTTTTAATACCACTTTTTGCTTTCATCTCTCACTGTCTGTCTGTCTATCCATGTTTCAGATGAGGAAACCATATTGTTCTTGCTTCAACAAGAAGTCCAGTTTCCTCCCATGGTCCTTGCTCAGGCATTAGAGGTTTGGTAGCTGTCACTGGGATGAATATTTGTATGCACCTCCCCCTTTCCCATGTCCCCTCCCTCTGGTGGAAAGCACCGCAACTCCTGTGTCCATCCACATCACAGCCATTTTCCCACCCCACTCCTAGCTCTGCCATCACTTGGTTTTACCACCAAGAATCAAAGAGCATTTTCTGTCATTACAAGGGCATCAGGGAAAGAGCCAAGCTCTCCTGCCCTGCACTATCCAAAGTCTCTCACAACATTAACACACGGCTGTGTGTGTACTGTCAGCCCTCACTGGACACTAGAAAAATGACAATGTGGAAATAGCTTAAACTGGGATTCTATATCACACTGTTCCCAGAGTTTAATAATGCTATAAAGGAATACAGTCACACTTTTACCTTACATACCCCTGAGTATGCAAGAGGCAAGCAGCACAGCAGCTATATGTGTGTGTTCTGGTGCCACTAGAATGGCCTAATCCAAATCAAGGCTCGCCCATTCCTATGTGACCTTGGGCAAATTACTTACACGCTCGGTGCCTCAGTTTCCCCATCTGTAAATCCAGGGTAATAATAGTACCTTCCTCATAAGGTAGTGGCAGACAGAAATAAGTATAGAGTACTTAACACAGAGCTTAGCACAGGGTAAGCCCTTAATAAAGGTTAGGGGTTGTTGTTACTACAAGCCAACATTTCAACCTCGCTTCTCTCTCTTCAAGACAGAGCCCATTCTTAACATTTCCATTCTGTTTAGGAAATGCTCTTTGACAATAGTTATGCTCACCCTGGTCCTTTCTCCACCATGGCAACCCTCAGGACATAGTAATTTCCAGAAAAATTCAGAATGGAGAAGCCACAGTCTGGACCACTCTGAAAACTCTTTGAGGTCCCTGCCACTGAGTAAAGAGACTCGCTCATTTTTCCTGCACACACACTCACACACCCTTCTAAAGGATAAGCAGTAATTCTCAGGGACTGGAGAGTCTTAATCCACTAACGGACAGTGAATCTGCCTTGCTTCTCCCATCCACAATAAAAATGGCAACTTATATTATTTTTGTACAGAAGGCCACTTCTCTTTGCTCATCTTCCTGCTTCTAGACCATTACTAAGGACATCTTAGTACCTAGGAAACAGAATCTATAATAGTACCACTTCAAACAGCAGAGCCATTTACCCTTAATTTTTATGTTTAGCTATAAAAAGATTTGACTCAAGACTCGAACTGGATGTTCTTCCTTTTTCTTAAAAAAATTTTTAATTGGGGCGCCTGGGTGGCTCAGTTGGTTAAGTGACTGCCTTCGGCTCAGGTCATGATCCTGGAGTCCCGGGATCGAGTCCCGCATCGGGCTCCCTGCTCGGCAGGGAGTCTGCTTCTCCCTCTGACCCTCCTCCCTCTCATGCTCTCTGTCTCTCATTCTCTCTGTCTCAAATAAATAAATAAAATCTTTAAAAAAAAATTTTAATTGAGGGGCGCCTGGGTGGCACAGTTGGTTAAGCATCTGCCTTTGGCTCAGGTCATGATCCCAGCATCCTGGGATCGAGCCCCCCCATCGGGCTCTTTGCTCGGCGGGAAGCCTGCTTCTCCCTCCCCCACTCCCCCTCCTTGTGTTCCCTCTCTTGCTGTCTCTCTCTCTCTGTGTCAATTAAATAAATAAATAAAAATTAAAAAAAAATTTTTTTAATTGAAGTATAGTTGACATATAATTGGATAGTTTCATATATCTTGGACGAGAACAAATCCTTAGGCTGGGGTCCCACCCCTTCTCATTTCTGTAAAGAAAAGGAAAAAGTAGAGATTTATTTTCCCTTTACCCAGAGTGAGGGGTAGTTCTTCTAATTATATTCTTTCAACTCTTGTTAGTTGGGCACCTATCATCTGTAGGTGCTAGACACTGAATAAAAATCAAAGAAATATAAATCTGGTCTTTCCTTGAAACAGATTATGATCTAGCCAGAAGCAAAAATGCTGGAGAGGCACAGAGGGAGAAAAAGAGTGGTGCCTTGATCACCACGTTGTATCATCTAATGAGTAATTGGTACTTGGTGGCAAAGTTAAAGTTATGGTTTTAGAAGGAGTTGAAGAAGTTTGGTGCAAGCCTAGCATGCATTTAACAATCTGACCAGAGCCCAGAATTCCTTTTGTCTCTGGTTTCCAAAAAAGACCTACTATGTTACAAGATTGTCCTTTGCATAGCACTTCTGTCTGCTTGTACTTTATAGGCTCTACAGTACACACGTGCCTCCTAGATAGTCTGAGCTGCCCCACAATTCCTACCAAGTCCCTGATCAACTTGTCAATTGCCATCCAACATCTGAACAAGTTTAGGGCAAGAGTTTTTAGGAAGGCCTAGTGTTTTTAGGAAGGACTAGCATTTTTAGGAAAATATTTTTAAGTAAGAGATTGAATAGATGATGACTCCCACTTAGGACATCACCACCATTCGGGGGCATGCATCTTTGGTTAGCAGACGATGTCACTATTAAGAAAGAGAACAGCGGGGAAGGAAAGAATGCTGACACAGAAGACATTCCTCACGTGTTATCTCTTCAAATGAAAGAAAGTGTTCTAAGTGAATGGTGGTAAATACACACCCTGCTCTGATTGCCAACTTTCACCATAAAACCTGTAAGTTGAAAGGCATGCAAGCCAAAATTCACGCACCCCTCAACCTTGAGGGTATGAGTCACTAAAGCAATTCTCACATTTCACCATGCAGAAAGGCAGGAGACTTTCCAAAAAAGGTTGTGGTTTTTCTGTTTCCTTGATTCCCTGACACATAGCCCAGCCATGATCACATGTGGCAACAGGCAGGAAACTGTTGCCTTATTTGGGAATCCTGTCACCCTTTTGGTAGGGGGAGTGGCACAGACTAAGAAGTCCAGATGGAAATGGCAATAGCTCCCCAAAATAAAGAGAATCAGATAAAGGAAGTGAGCATTTCCCCTAGAATAAATATAGAAAACTGTTTGATCCAAAGAATAAATATTTCCAAACTCATTTCTTTGTAAAGGTCTCCTAGGAAAATACTTTGAATCTTCCATTTTCCGTAATGATTTCTCCCATTTTCCTTCTAGCCAGATGCTGACTCTCTGCATTTCCCAGCTGTTGCGGGGACAGCTATTCTCTTGGGGGACACGATATCAGTGACATTCACCTGCAGTTCTCCAAACAGATGCTTCTCAAGTGTCCCTCATTCTGACCCCAACGCCTGCTGTGCGACATTCATGGTGTCACGCAGACAGAAAGAATGGTGTCCGCCTCCCCCAAGGAGATTAGAGAACGAGGGGTGGAGGCCAAGGGGACAAATGCTCTGCATGTTAGAGCTTTCTGTCTGCTTTTCTGTAGGGTGATATAAACTGGGGGGGGGGGGGGTGTCCCAACACACATCTCAACAGGACACATAGGCCTCCGTAGCGAAGCGGCACCGCCAGCTCACTCTGGAGCACTTGAAGCTGTGTAGAAGGCAGGTATTCCTCTGTTCAGGTATTTCTGGATCAAGGCTGCTGCCGGCGACCACTCCTTCTTTATTCGGTGTTCCTCCAAGTATGAGATCACCCGGCTGAGAGAAAAAAAGGACAGAGGGGAAAGGGGGGGGAGGCAGTGAAACAGCAATGGGTGTGTCATCTCCGACTGGAATGTGTGCCCACTGTCAACCCCGAGTAACCCGAGAAAAACAAACACGAGTCCAGAATGTGTTCTCCCGCTCTGTGTCAGTCGCATAGCAGAGCAAGGGCGCCCTCTGCTGTTACGTGCGATTTGTTGTTCATGTCCAATTTCAAGCTCCATGTAAAACATGTTTAAGAAACATCCTACGTATGGAATAGGGAAACCAACTTGGGATCTCAGCTGTTGGAACCAGGTTGTGTTCTGTGTCGGGGGAGAGAGACTTGGAGCGCTTGAGGCTGCACAGGCAGCTGGGAAAATTCCATCCTGGCTTGCGTTGGGGGGGGGTGGCCCCAGGGGCTTTACAGATCCAGGACAGTTCACCCACAAAAGAAAGCATTTCTTGGGAGCAGGGCCCTTCTGGGGTGGCAGCACACTCTGAACCATTTGTTTTCCTGTCCTTTCCCAGAAAAACCAGTTTGGGCTTTTTTTTTTTTTTTTTTTTAGTTTCGCCCATTTATTTCTCTACAAAAGAAAAAAATACACCTAGTTCTCACATAAGGAGATGAAACTCAATGGCTTTGCCCACAAATATTACATGAAGATAAGAATCTAAAATACCCAACTCTGATGAAAGATTCATTGTATAACTCAATGTGTTTTCCTAGGAATATTAACTGAAATATAAAATGGTTGCCTCAGACATTCACCTTAGAGTTAATCCAAACGCAGTCTCCAAGAGAAACTTAATCATGATTATGATTAATATTTTGCATTTGGAAATAACTGCAAATCAAAGGCCATAAACACCGTTAATGGTAATGCTTCGATATTTGCTCTTTTCCTGGTTTTTACTTTCAAAGTTTGGGGTGGGGACAGTGGTGTGTCTTTATTTTAGAAGTCTTCAAAAAATTGTGTATCACTGTACACATTTCTTTTACTTGTTAGAGAAAATACAGTTACTTGAGGTTCCATAGATGGTCTTCTAATAGGAGGGAGAAAGGGAGGAAAGGAGTGGTGGGGGGAGGGTGGAGACCAGTCTTTCACCACCATCTTCCATAGTATCTTCCACAAATGTCACGCTGTGCACTTTATAAGGAGCCTTGCTACATAGCCTCTTTGTTAGTTGCACTTACCCCCTAGCAAAGGGTCACAGTTGGAGTGTCTACAGAGCTAGAGATTTCTGAACGTCTCTGATTTCAAACATATGTATCACTTGAACACTTTTGGACAGAAGAAATGGAATCCAGCTGGCAAAAGGAGAATTTATTGGCTCATGAAAATTAACATTAAGGCCAGAGGTGGGGCTAGATCTCAGAGAGGGCAGGAACCAAGAATCTGAATTGCATCAAAGTTTTCTCCATCTTTCACCGATACTGAGTTCATTCTCTTTTTACTTGAGGTTGACTTTTTCCATGAGACAGAAAGCATTGTTACTGGCCATTCTCTGGTTCACATTTCCCCAGTTCCACACCCCAAGGAAAAGAGGAAACCTTCTCCTAAGCCCTATTTGGAAAATCCCAAGGAAAATTTCGGATTGCCCTTCCCTGGGTCATGAGTTCACATATGTGGCTAGGGTGGGTGGGGTTTTAAGATGGACAATAGGAAGGAAGTGAGACTGGGTAGACAAGGTAGTAGATGTAATAGATGTCTACTACAATCTTCTGAAGAAGGTGGGGGTGGTGGAGTTTTCTTTAATTGAGCTTTTCTTGTGTATCAGGCACTGTGCCAAGCGTTTTCATTTTTCACACATGATTTTCTTTAATTGCCACAAAAACCCTACAACGCAGGTGTTATTATTAGATTCTGGAATTGAGATTTGGCGAGATTTAGCGACTTGTCCAAATTTGCACAGCTAGTAAGTTGTAGAACTAAACCCAGAGCATTTTGATCCCAGAGCCCAAAGTAGTAACCACTATTCTATATTTCCTCTGTTTGTCAGATGATATGTGTTGGTTTCTGTTTCAGAAAAATTAGTCCCTGGAATTCTGGTCAAGATTACATGCAATCTATTTACACTCAAATTATGAATAGAAAAATTCTTCTTTTGAATCAAGGACAAATAAACTATGATCCATTCTTTCTTCAGTATAAGGACTGAATTTTGTTCAGCTTTGTTTTCTTTTTAACATTTTGTCTAAGTCCTTGGTCATAGTAGGTGCCAAGTAAAAATGATTTAGAGAATGTAATGAAAGGCTTTCTAACCACAACTCAAAATGTAGATGCAGTAATAGAAAAGATTGATAAATTTGATGACATAAAAATAATTTTTTCTTCACAGCAAAAAAGGTAAGCGAAGTCAAAGGACAAACGGCAAGCTGGGAAAAACTTTGTAATGTATTTCACAGATAAGGAGCTAACATTGTAATTTGCAAAGAACTTTTTGGTAAATGAGTTTAGAGAGGGCAATGATCCTATTGGGAAAAAATGTGCAAAAGACATGAACAGACAATTCACAAAAAGAAATGTAAAAGTGGCTCTTAAACTTATGAAAAGATGCTCACCTTCACTCATAATTTAAAAACGCACACTGAAACTACACAGAGACACCATTCTCACCCATCAGAGTAGCAACAATTCAAAAAGCTTGACAACACATTCTGTTAGTAAATTGTGGGGCATTCTCATTGCTGGAGGGAATGCAAAATTGTACAACCTCTATGAAGGGGAATTTGGCAATACCTAACAAAACTACATATGCACTTAGCCTTTAACCCACCAATGCTACTTGAAGGAATTTACCCTGAAATACACCTCTAGCAATGTGAAAATACATACGCAAAAGGTTATGCATTGCAACCTTATCTGTCTGAGCAGAGGAGACTGGCTGAATAATCTATGGTACATCCACACAGTGGAATACTATGCAGATAAATTTAAATCACCAGTAAAGAACAGATGGACATTATATGCCTCCAGATGTTTTACACTGAGAGGGACACAGCATCGGCTACATAATATTCTGGCCCAAAACGCATAACATCTTCAGATTTGCATACTTATGAGTACAAGACCTTCCCTTCCCTGTGGATCCCAAAGCAGTTCCTGGAGGGCTTGAGGAGGGGCATCTTGTTCGTACTCATGTATAAAAGACAACCTATTTTTTCTGGTCTTCCCCCATTTCAGTAAAAGGCAACTCCAAATTTCTACTTTTTCAGACCAAAAGCTTTTATTCCTCAAGAGTCAGTATCCCCTCCTTGATAAACTATGAGAAAAAGATGGAGGGCGCCTGGGTGGCTCAGTTGGTTAAGCGACTGCCTTCGGCTCAGGTCATGATCCTGGAGTCCCTGGATCGAGTCCCGCATCGGGCTCCCTGCTCAGCAGGGAGTCTGCTTCTCCCTCTGGCCTTCCTCCCTCTCATGCTCTCTGTCTCTCATTCTCTCTCTCTCAAATAAATAAATAAAATTAAAAAAAAAAATTTAAAAAAAAAGAAAAAGATGGAGTTACTTTTTTTTTTTTTTTTCATCAACATTTGGTTCAGAGGCCCTCTGCTCAGACCTCAGGTTTGGGAAAAAGAGGAAGAAGATCTGAAGATGGGTAGATGACATCTATCCCAACCCAAATGTTGGGACTTTCAGCATAGTATAGCTGGTACCCCATACCCCATTGTGATATTTTAATAAATTGAGTATTAGTTTAAGGAAATCCCTCATTCATTTCTGGGTCATTGCCATAGAGCCAGAAGCTCATTAGGTGAGGTACAGAACTTCTAAGAGGAGGTAGCACAGTGATAGAGACCACACTTCTCATTTCCATTGGTCAGCACTCAGTCACATGGCCAAACCTAACTGCAAAGGAAGCTGGGAAATGTAGTCTAGCTGTGTGCCCAGGAGGGCAAAGGAAATGGTTTGGTGGACAACTAGCCAGTCTCTGTCACCTTGGTGATAGATTATGAATAATGTCTTCTCTTTCACATATTAATCCACTAATATGAACCTATCATGTTTAGATATTAAAATATTTATACTTTTTAAATTATGATGATGTGATTTCTTTTTATTAAGTGGATGACCTACATGAAACTCCTGATTGTGTAGAAGACCCATTAAGTACATGATGGATGCCAAACCTCACATAACATTGCCCTCAAGTCATATCAAATCATTTCTCAGAAATGGTCCCTGGTGATGGCAATTGAGAGACTCGAGAATGAAGGCTGGTGCCTCCACAAGAAATAAAATTAAGTGTTGCTTAAGCAATTCTCAAGAGCTAGCTGTTAACCACTGCACACCAGCTGTTCCCATTTCTTCATACTTTTCCATAAGGCCCCAGATTTCAGCTTTTATTTTTTTACCCTTTTCCCTCTCTGATGTAATTTGTATATTTAACTTATATGGTGGCTCAAAGTGAGCATACTAAGAAGAAGGGACACTGAGGTTGGAAAACATAAATGTTAAAAAAAAAAATTGGGGCACCTGGGTGGCTCAGTCAGTTAAGCATCTGCCTTCAGCTCGGGTCATGATCTCAGGATCCTGGGATCGAGCCCCACATTGGGCTCCCTGCTCAGCGGGAAGCCTGCTTCTCCCTCTCCCTCTGCCTGTTTCTCCCTCTGTTTGTGTTCTCTCTCTCTCTCTCTGTCAAATAAATAAATAAAATCTTAAAAAAAAAGAGAGAAAAGGAAAAAAATCAAAGGACTTCAGAAGTAACATGGATTGGAGCTGGGGGTGGGAGTGATAGAACGCAGCCTGAGGGTCACATGATTTTGCCATTGCCATTTTCTCTCTTTGATCTTCCACTATGGTCTTTTTCAAATTGCATTCATTTACTCAGCAGGTTCTTGACTCTGCTGGGAAGATTTAAATCAGAGATCCTGATTTAATTGGTCCAGTGGCTGGGGTCTTAGGCTTTGGAACTGTTCAAAAGCTCCCAGGGTGATTCTCACATACAGGAGAGCTGAGAACCATTGATTTCCTTTCTACATTGCTTTTAATTGACTAATTTTGGAGACTTGACCATACTTCTGATGAAATTGACTCATATGAAATTGAAAGTCAGTTCATGTAAAATGTGTGAAGAGGGGCACCTGGGTGGTTCAGTCAGTTAAGCCTCCAACTCTTGATTTTGGCTCGGGTCATGATCTCAGGGTTGTGAGATTGAGTGCTGCATTGGGCTCCACGCTCAGTGTGGAGTCTGCTTGAGATTCTCTCTCTCCCTCTCCCTCTGCCTCTCCCCCTGCTTGCGCTCACATGCTCTCTCTCTCTAAAATAAATAAAGAAAATCTTAAAATGTGTGAAGAAAAATACACCTACCCAGGCATTGTTAAAATTGGGAGCTGGGCTGCAAACGACCTCTGGGCAGCCAAAATAGTGATCACAGAGTTCCTGAACTAAAGTTCATCTGATTTCTTCTCACAGGGAGTACCAAAGGCCAAGATATTTCTGAATTATGCTCTTTCCTCAGTTATGCCCTTAAATGAGTATTCCACCACCGTTTGTGAAGACTGTTTTGTAACTGGAGCCCAGACATGGGGGGTTACACCAAAACTTTCTATCAAGTCCGGTGGAACAATATTCATGTAGACCAAGTTTTCTCCACTTTGACACTATGACCTGTGGGGGTGGAGCAGTCTTTGTGGTGGAGCTATTCTGTGCACTGTAGGATGGTCAGCAGCATCCCTAGCCTCTGCCACTACATGCCAGTGGCACCCCCACGCCCTGGTTGTGACAATCAAAAATGTCTCCAGAAATTGCCAAATATACCCGTCAGGTCAAAATTGCTCCCGGTTGAGAACCACTGGTATAAACTCACTCTTAATTTGCCAACTAAAAAAACACAAAACACAAATAGCCATGTTGTTTTGAAATTACTCCGTTTGAGTAATAATTTGAGAAAGGCTTCCTCCCAAAAGTCTCCAACTGTCTTCCTCTAGTCTTTTATGTTCCCATCAGGCCCATGCACACCAGCAGTAAAAAATGAGCATTGCTCTGGGACAGTGATTCTCAATCAAGGGCAATATTGCTTCCTAGGGGACATTTGGCACCGTTTGGAGACATTTTTGTTTGTCAGTACTGGGGAAGAGTGGGGTGCAACTGGTATCTGGTGGCTGCCAAACATCCTGCAATGCACAGAACGGTTCCCACAATAATTATTGGGACCAAAATAGCAATAGTGCTGAGGCTGAGAAACCTTGATTAACAGCAACCATATCCACAAAGTCCAAAGAAAAGACCCGTTTTGGGGGGCCTTTAATAATATAGATCAGTG
This sequence comes from Mirounga angustirostris, assembly GCF_029215605.1. Taxonomy (NCBI): domain Eukaryota; kingdom Metazoa; phylum Chordata; class Mammalia; order Carnivora; family Phocidae; genus Mirounga; species Mirounga angustirostris. The sequence continues at coordinate 10,097,550 of NW_026991719.1, forward strand.
GTTCTCAACTGGGGGGGTGACTTTGCCCTCAAGGGACATTTGGCAATGTCTGGTGGAGGCCGGGGATGCTGCCAAACATCCTATAATGCACCAGCCAGCTCCCAACAACAAAGAATGATCCAGCCCCAAATGCCTATGGTGTCAAAGTAGAGAGACCCTGCTGTAGGATCACCTCTCTTATGGCTGTTGGGCCCAGTGGATTTTTTTACCCCCTTTTGGTTTTGTGTTTTTGCTCCCCCCACTTTGCATCTGCCCTTATATTGCCAACCCAGTTTGGGATGTCTAGACCCAATTCAACTTTGGCATAGCAATAGGGCGGCTGAGAAGGAGGGAGGCTTGGCACAGAACCCAGCTCCCAGAACAGATCAACACTGGGGAGCAGGCCAGTTAACATCAAAGGTTCAGCCAGGGTTGGGGGAGGCAAGCCACAGTCACAATTCAAGTCGACAGTGAGCACTGATGGCCCTGCAAAAGACACTTTGTCCTGCCAGGTGCGGAGACAGAGTGGCTGGGAATCTGGGGCAGTGGAGACTCTTACTGTAAGATCAGGCTGTTTCCAGGAAGTCAGGCACTAGGTAAGGCAGCCCCAGCCAGCAAGCCGAGGTTTGGGGTCAGGGCTAGATCCTGGAGAGGGGCACCTTGCGAGCGTGAGTCAGGACCCCAGGGAGAGGAGGGAACCTGGATGATTTGCAAGCCAGCTGAAGGAGGATTTGAGAAAAGGACTAATGTACAACTATGAAGCAGGGCAGATGGGAGCCTTGGGCCCGGTTTAGAAAATGAGTGATGGATCGTCATTAGCAGAGTGGAAATGCCATGTGGGGGAGGTGGTGCCAGGGAGAGCATTGCTGAGCCCAGCGATGAGCAGTGGGACACAGCACCTTGGGTCTGAGAAACAGGAAGACTGACTCCATAACAAAAGCAACTTCCGCTTCCCCCCAACATCCTCCCCCCCAGGCCCTCACCTCTAACACCACCGTAGGGGTTACTGAGACAGTTCCTGCCTGCACATAAGATTGGTCTGGAGAACTGGGAGTCATGTTGGAGTAAAAGTTGCTCAGTGAACAGAGCAGAAGCAAACAGTTTGAGACCAAAAATGTCATCAATCATTTGTTTGTTTTTGTTTTTTAGATAACGTTGGCTTTATTTTAAAATCATGGATATGAATAACGTTTGTGACATTTCTTGGTTTTGTCTGATTATGTCCATGCTTGCTGTAGAATATTTGAAAAATACAGAAAAGTATAAAATATCTAATCTATAATTCCATAACCCAATGATCATCACTCTCAAGATGTTGGCGTGCCTTTCCTGATCCTCTTTTGTTTTAATGGCACCTTTTATCCTAATGTCATTAACTGATATTCACCTTATAACTTGTTTGACATGTAATGATAATCTAGTCAAATAGCATCCTTCCAGAATTTTTCCGTGGCTAGGTCCTTGTCTCATTTGAACCCATAAGAAAATGTGATTTTTTTTTTTCTCCAGATAGACTCTGGATTTATTGAGATTAGACTCCTCCAGGTGATAAAGCACCTACCCCAGAAGTGGTGAATGGGGAAACCTGCCTTTTCCTGGTCATCACTACTTTCGTAGGTGATACTTTTCCTTCTTCTTCTTAATAGAAATGTTCTGCAATATATTAAGTTTGGTGATATGGATAAAACAATTGAAAATACCTATGAATCTGGAGCGATTTTGGTGATCATGGTTTTGCATAATACAAACCTTACCTTGTACATGCAAATGGAACACTTCCTTCTTATTATTCATGAAATATGACAGTGAATCTCCTAAGGCTTATTATTCTGGCTGTTCTGCCCAGGCTGAAAATTTCAGACATGTTCAAACTCCTCACCTAGTAGTTCTAAGTCTTCAGCTCCTCTCCCTGCACTTGACTCTCTCGGCCTCCAGGAAAGACAGAGTCTGCATAATGTAAGTCAGAGAAGATCATCACCCCTGCTAAAGCTGAGATCATGGGCGGGAGAGTTGGGGGAGGGACTGGGCAGGTGGGAATACTGAAAATGGGTATTATATTTAATTGATTTTTTTAAAAGATTTATTTATTTGACAGAGAAACACAGAGAGGGAACACAAGCAGGGGGAGTGGGAGAGGGAGAAGCAGGTCTCCCGCTGAGCAGGGAGCCCCATGCGGGCTCAATCCGAGGACCCTGGGATCATGACCTGAGCCGAAGGCAGACGCTTAATGACTGAGCCACCCAGGCACCCCGAAAATGGGTATTTTAAAAGCCTCATCTGAGCAGCCAAGTAGTGGCATCTGATGCCAACAGAATACAATGGCGCATAACTACCTTTTCAGTACAATCATTTCTAGCTTCTGAAATGCTTGATACCACCAGATGTCAGGAGAACAAACTAACTGGTATTTAGAACCAACAGTAAAAGGTGGCTATTAAAGGAAAAAAATGTATCTATCTCTTCAATGCTTGACTGTAGGCAAAGCAAAACACACACGCATACACACTCGAAGTTGTCAAGAAAGAAGACAACAGCCTATCTTTTTTTAATAACAAAATTAAAAAGACTCTGTTGCGAAATACAAAATATTTGAATACATTCCACATGTATAGTGTAGATTCCTGGCGATACTGCGCAAATAACTGACTTTATTTTGTGGATGGTACCTAAGGCCTTGTCTTCGAAGTCTTTCGTTCATCGTATTGTACATGTTTTTGTTGATTCTTCTCCTTCGGCATCCTGCTTTTCCTTTTTTCACTAAAATTTCTTCCTTCATTAAGAGAGGTATCTGTTTCCAAATACTCGGCTGCATATTTGTAACTGAGCTTTGTGTTGCGTTGTGAAAGCCTTCTGCACTAGCAACAGCAGATCTTTCTTCAAAATAAACATTGCCAGCAGGTGTAAAACATACATATGGTTCCTATCCACATTTGCTGATGAGACTGCCAAGTAAACACGCGTGTAAGTGTGTAACTGAGGATGGCAAACAGAAGTGTACATCTGTCGAGAGGAGAGACTTCACTCCTGTCTTCTCCTTCGGATGGCTGACTTCCGAGGGGGCTCGTCTTCCAGCCACTGATGAGTCAAGGTCTATGTCTCTACAAGGATCTGAGAGCAGCTTGTTTTCCATACATTCCCATCAAGGGGACTGGATGCCCCCCCCCTTTTTTTGAGATTTTATTTTTTTAAAGATTTTTATTTATTTATTTATTTGAGAGAGAGAAAGAGCACAAGAGGGGGGAGCGGGAGAGGGAGAAGCAGACTCCCAGCTGAGCAGGTAGCCCGATGCGGGACTCGATCCCGGGACTCCAGGATCATGACCTGAGCCGAAGGCAGTCGCTTAACCAACTGAGCCACTCAGGTGCCCAAGATTTTATTTTTAAGTTATCTCTACACCCAGTGTGGGGCTCGAACTCACAATCCCGAGATCAAGGGTTGCATGCTCCACCCACTGAGCCAAGCCAGGCATCCCGGCTGGCTCCATTTTCATGATTAAATTGAATGCATTTAATTATATCAGGCTTATTATCATCCCAACGTGGACATTGTAATTGACTGGGCATTGACAGGTCAGGAGAGTGGCTCTTTTCACATCAAGTTAAGTCCTAGAGACAAAAGATAGCTTATTTGTCTTTTCATGCTTAGTGTTTCTATTGAGTACACTAGTATGTCTTTGAAAGCCACCTCGAATTCTTTTTCAAATGAGGCACGATACCAAAACAAAACAAAAAGGATAAGATAGAATACCTACCTTCAGGGGCTGTTAACCTAGTTAAGTGAACTGTAATATTCAGAAATATTCAAACCTCATGAAAGAGGTATAACACAGTAAGGCCAAAGGAGAGAGGACACATATTTAGAAATAAATCAGAAAACAGTTCCTAGATGATACGGTGTTTGAGATGGACTCTCACCAGTGGTGGAAGACATTTCTAGGCCCAAGATGGAGCCACTCCTGCCCGGGATGCCACAGCAGTAAACTGAAATTTAGATGACTTTCATGTCCCTGTAAATGTTCCTTGTCCAGGAATGCAGTATGTGCCGTCGGCCAATCCCCAAACGCCAAGCCCACTCTGGGCCTTCTCACCCCAAACAAGGCTGACTACATGGCCCCAGCCACACAGACATTTCCTATTTGTCTCTTCCTTGTTCTTTATTCTTTATCCTATAAAAGCTTCCTGTCTTCTGCCCCTTTTGCCGTTCTCAGAATGAAGACAGTCCACTTCATGAAGTGTTGAATCAGGTTTGTTTGTATCACCTAAATTGTCTTCTTTTTTATTTGAGGTGTAATTGACATATAACATTTTATTAGTTTCGGGGCGCCTGGGTGGCTCAGTCAGTTGGACGTCTGCCTTCAGCTCGGGGCATGATCTCCAGGTCCTGGGATCGAGTCCCACATTGGGCTCCTTGCTCTGCTCCTCTCTTTCCCTCTGCCTCTCCCCTTGCTTGTGCTCTCTCTCTCAAATGAATAATGAATAAATATAATCTTTAAAAAAACATTATATTAGTTTCAAGTGTAGAACATAACGATTAGATATTTGTATACACTGACAAATGATCACCACAATAAGTGTAGTTTCCATCTGTCACCGCATGGAATTACAAAAAAATTTTTTTCTTGTGATGAGGACTTTTAAGATTTATTCTCTTGGCAATATTCAAATATGCAATACAATATTATTGACTATATTCCCCACATTGTATATTACATCCCCATGAAGTATTTATTTTATAACTGGAAGTTTATACCTCTTGATCTCCTTCACCCATTTTTCCCACCTCCAACCCCCTCCCCCCAGCAACCACCAATCTGTTCTCTGTATCTATCAGGTTTTTTGTTTTCGTTTTTTTTAAGATTTTTATTTATTTCAGAGAGAGAGAGCACAAGCCAGGGAGAGAGGCATAGGGAGAGGGAGAGGCAGACTCCCTGCTGAGCAGGGAGCCCGATGTGGGGCTTGATCCCAGGACCCTGGGGTCATGACCTGAGCCGAAGGCAGACGCTTAACTGACTGAACCACCCAGGTGCCCCTGTATTTATGAGTTTTGTTTTGTTTGTTCATTTGTTTTGTTTTTCAGATTCCACATATGAGATCATATGGTATTTGTCTTTCTCTGTCCCATTTATTTCACTTAGCGTAATGCCCTCAAGGTCTATCCATGTTTTCACAAATGGCAAGATTTCATTCTTTTTTATGGGGCTGAGTACTATTCCATTGTGTATGTATAGTGTACCACATCTTTATCCATTCATCCATTCATGGATGCTTAGGTGGTTTTCATTTTGTGGCTATTGTAAATAATACTGCAGTGGATATAGGGGTGCATATATCTTTCCAAATTAGTGTTTGCATTTTCTTCAGGTAAATATCTAGTGGAATTACTGGATCCTATGGTAATTCTATTTTTTTTTTTAAGATTTTATTTATTTATTTGAGAGAGAGAATGAGCTGGGGAAAGGTGCAGAGGGAGAAGGAGAAGCAGACTCCAGGACCCCAAGATCATGATCTGAGCTGAAGTCAGACACTTAACCGACTGAGCCACCCAAGCACCCCTCTATTTTTTTTTTAAGATTTATTTATTTATTTATTTATTTGATTTATGGAGAGATAGACAGAAGAGCACAAGCAGAGGGAGTGGCAGAGGGAGAGGGAGAAGCAGGTTCTGCACTGAGCAGGGAACCGGTGCGGGACTCGATCCCAGGACCCTGAGATCATGACCTGAGCTGAAGGCAGACGCTTAACCATCTGAGCCACCCAGGCGCCTGCACCCCTCTCTTTTTAATTTTTTGAGGAACCTCCATACTGTTTTCCATGGTGGCTGCACCAATTTCCATTCCCACCAGCAGTTCATGAGGGTTCCTTTTTCTTCACATCCTCACCAACACTTGTTATTTCTTGTCCTTTTGGTACTAGCCATTCTAATAGGTGTGAGGTGATATCTCCTTGTACTTTTGATTTGCATTTCCCTGATGATGAGTGATGTTGAGCGTCTTTTCATGTGCCTATTAGCCATCTGAACATCTTCTTTGGAAAAATGTCTATTCAGATCATCTGCCCATTTTTAAATCACATTGCTTGTTTGTTTTTATTGAGTTGTATGAGTTCTTTATATTTTTTGGATTTTAACCCCTTAGTGGGTATATGATTTGCCAATATCTTCTCCAACTCAATAGGTTGCCAATATTTTCTCCAATTCGATAGGTTGCTTTTTCATTTTGTTGACAGTTTCCCTTGCTGTGCAGAAACAAGTCCCACTTGTTTATTTTTGTCTTCTTTAATCATGTTTTTACCACCAGATTGGTATGATCCAGAGAGGTAGAAGGAAGGCAAGGAGACTCATGAGAAGCAGTGAGAAAATGTGGACCATGTTGGAGGAACAAAGCAGACTCTGATATGGCCCATTGCTAAGTTATAAGAGAGAATAACAGAAACTGCCTTGGTGTGAAGGACCCTGGGGGGGGTCAGGCTGAAGCATTTGAAGGAACCTGGGAAGATAGTGCACTGAGGACTTTTGAAGAGAATGGAATGTGGGTTTCTATCTCCTACAGGGCTCTTTTACCCTGTCCCTCTTGATGGCTTCTGGTAATGTCAGTGGAAAGGGCTGCTCAGAGTAGACACACAGCACTGTAGAGAGAATAACAGAAAAATTCAGAGAATCAGGCCACCACCGATTTGCCAATGACTAATTCCTGAGGACCTATGACCACAGTAGGCTTAAGGAGGTTTACAAAGTAACCTGAAGCCCTATTTACCTCTAAGGAACTGGTAGAGGGGCGCCTGGGTGGCTCAGTCAGTTAGGCGTCTGCCTTCGGCTCCGATCGTGATCCTGGGGTCCTGGGATCGAGCCCCGCATCGGGCTCCCTGCTCAATGGGGAGCCTGCTTCTCCCTCTCCTGCTCCCCCTGCTTGTGATCTCTCTGTCAAATAAATGGATAAAATTAAAAAAAAAAATAAAGAACTGGTAGAGAAAGCAAGAGACAGGAAAATGTATCATATATAAGTAGATACCATCAAGTGGACAAATAGCACATAAGTAGGGAAAATTAACCAGCCGTGTGGGAGTCCATAAAATACAGAAGCTAAGTCCTACATAAGTGAAGAAAGCACATCAAAATAGAAGAGTATGAAAACAGAGACGTCATTTGTAAAAGTACTATGGACAAAATTGACCTTTGCTGAATTGCGGAATTCACACAAAATAATGTACTTTTCTGTAAACCATGTATGTAGAATTGCACTGTTCAATAGCTGTGGCTACTTGAATTTAGGTTTAAATTAATTAAATTTGAAGCATGCTTCCTCAGTCACAATAGCCACATCGTAATGTTCAATAGCCACATGTGATGGCCCAGACACAGAACATTTGTCATCGTCATAGAAAGTTCTATTAGCACTGTTTGAGAGTTGCAGTTCTTAAGTTTGTGGGCTGGCAGAGAGGGTCATAAACTCTGAGAAACTAACAAAAGTTATGGACCCTGTCCTAATAAAATGTGCGAACACATATACATATGTTCTTTTGTATATAACTTTGGGTTTTTTATGGCTCCCTGAAGCCTATTTATAGACCATTTAAGGATTTATGGACTCCCAAGTTAAGAAAATGCAGAAGGCTTTTAAATATTTTGGTTTCTGGGTCATAATCTTTCTCTTCATGCTGAGTCTTGTCATATTCCTGGAAGTCTCTAACATTCAAGTGAATGTTGCCTAGAAAATCTTGCCTCTAATTTCCTTATTCTCTACACCAACAATGACCTTCTCTTCTATTCCATATTGGCCGCATGATCTCTTCCTAGAGCTGGTCTTTGGAAGAATGCTTGCTGTGACCTCTGAAATCACAAACTCAAATATCTGATACTCTGACTCCAAACTCCTTCCTTCCAACTCTCTCTCACCCACTTAATCCCAATACTTTGCTTCTTCTGCCTCCTCAAGACTCCAACCTATCAGCCCCTAAACTTTCTCCCTACCAATCACCCCCTTCCTTTATTCATTCCCTTCCCTATCCCACTCTGATAACTTGGACCAACATTTCAACCACTCTCCTGCCAAGGTCTTCATTCCTCTTGCTTGTTAATCAGCTCTCAATTCAGCCTGCCAAAACCCCATCCTCAGTGGGTCCAACCATCTGCCTTTCACCAGCTGTACCCGAACTGCTGGTAACATTAGAAAAAAGCAGAGAATTTCCGAGATTTGCACTGCAATACATTTATGGCATCCAAAATCAATTGGGTTGTCAGTGTTGCTGCAACTCTCTTTTTTTCAAAGATTTTATTTATGTATTTGACAGAGAGAGTGAGGGAGAGAGAGCGAGCATGAGCAGGGGGAGGAGCAGAGAGAGAGAGAAGCAGGCTCCCCACTGAGCAGAGAGCCCGATGCAGGGCTCAATCCCAGGACCCTGGGATCATGACTGAGCCGAAGGCAGCCGCTTAACCCACCGAGCCACCCAGGGGCCCCTGTTGCTGCAATTCTATCATGTTTACCTTGTCAGGTCTTTCTCCCATTTTCCATATCAGCCACTTAGGACATTCTCTCATCTGCATATTTATATAACGACATATGCATATAACAATAAGAAATTGGAAATAAGCCATGTGTATTGTAAAGGGACTAATTAAATAAACTATGATAGACTACAAAACAGAACACTATGTACCTATTAATAAAATGGGGAAAATCTTCAGGATACATCGTTTTAAGTAAAATAAAGTGAAAACTCAGTGTAGTATTTGTCATTTCCTTTGTCCCAATGGGTCCATTATATGCACTAACAAACTATGACATCTCAGCAGCTTAACATAATAACATAATACATATTTATTTCGTGCTCATGGCACAACTCAATGGGAGTAGGGTGACTCAGGGATCTAGATCTTAAACATGACCATCTTAAACATCTGCATCTTAAACATGCGGCCTTCAAAGCCATAACCAAAAAGAGAGAGCGCATGAACAAGGCTCAGGAAGTTGTATAGGCAGGCCCAGAGGTGATGTAATCACTCCTCCCCATCTTCTATTGGCCAGAACCTAGTCACATGGCCTCAACCTATCAGCAAGGGAGGCTGGGATACAGTCTTCCCGAGTTCCTCAGAAAAGGAAAAAAAGGGGAATTTGGTGACCACCTGCCATTGTCTCTGCCACAGTTACAGTTAAGTAAGAAAGAAGATGGAGGAGAATATTTATTAAAATTTGCTTGTATTGGCATTGAAAATGCTTCATACAGCAAGGTTATAAACATGATTACTTCCATGGGGCAGGGGCGAAGAGGTAGATAGGGCCAGGAGTAGAAGTAAGACTTCTCAGTGTGCGTGTAAATGACTGAGCCAGGTGTCTGTGTTAAATATTCAGCAAAATACAATTTTAAAAAATTAAAACTAGCAGATGAGTAGAATGTTGTCCCCTCTCCTCAAACCTGCCACCCATGATGGCCCCCTGCAGGATGGCTCTCCTCCTACTTCTCGGAGAAAACGAAAGCCATCAGTAATCACTCCTTGCTGGCCAGGTTCTGCTCATCCCTCTGACTTTTGATCTGACTTGGGTCCTCCTGTCCACTGAGAAGCCCTAACTCACCCAGTTGTGGGTTACACAGCTTTCCCAGGGGGCTCTTGGCGTACTCTCAAGCTCTGCCATCACTGCACCGTGTGTGCGTTGTCATGACTGTTAATTTACGTCAGTCTCCGCTGCTCCACTTTAAGCTCCTGGAGGACCGCAATCCTGCATACACTACATCCCTAGACCCCATCAGTGCTGGCCACAAAGTCGGCAGCCAGTAAAAATGTGTTCGAAGGAATGAGTGAATTGGCCCAGCAAAAGGTCAGGACGTGTTAATTTCTATGACCCCCTGCAGTGCTTCACTGCTGGAGAATGAGTCTAGTTTATGGCCAAATGAGACATTGTTCCTACTGATAACTTCTTTCTAAGTAGATGCTGGTGATTTTTAAGAGAGTCGCGTCCTGGGCCTTAAAGTGATCCCTCTCACTTTCCATATCATAGATCACAAAATGATATCTATACTCTCTTCTTCAAGAGTTCATGTGTCCTCAGTGGGGCACCTGGCTGGCAGTGTCAGTTAATCATCCGACTCTTGGTTTCCTCCACTCAGATGGTGATCTCAGCGTCGTGAGATCTAGCCCGAGCCCCACTTCGGGCTCTGCACTCAGCGTCGAGTGTGGTTAAGACTCTCTTTTCCTCTCCCACTGTCCCTCTCCCCTACACTCTCTCCCTGTCTCTAACGATTCAGAGCTGGGACCCAGTTCTCTTCCCACCATGCCAGAATCAACCGATCAAGCATTACCTTATTTCCAGTTGAGGAGAGCACCAGCAATTTTGTGAGCAGATGTGAAGCAGCGAATAAGCAAGTTGGGGTTGCAGGCGGGAGGAAGGTGGTTTATCGGGGTGGCACTTGGGGATTACAGAGCTGGAGCAGGAGAGCTCCACCATGACTTAGCCCAGGGGTTCTCACGCTGGTGCTGCTGGTATTTGGGGCCAGATCAGGCTTTGTTGACAACCGCTGATTGCCCTAGGCTTTCTTTGGACACACAAGGCAATGGGAATTAATGTGGCTCAGGAGGGGTCCAGTGGGTCGCAGCAGACTCAAGATCATTTTCTTCTTTCATGATGCTTCTCCAAGACTCCATAAGACATCTCCAATAAATGTGATGAAAAATGGGCAGGAAATGGTAGCTGGCAGGTTATCGCCACATAAAGGGAGAAAGTAGCTGCATCCAAACCAAGTCACAGTAGTGGATGGCTCTCAGTTTAAAGAAGAAAGAAATAGGAAGGAAGAGAGAGAAGTGGGGGAAAAAAAAAAACAAACCATGAAAAGACTGCTTTTTATTTCATTTTGTTTTGTAAGTGACTTGAGGATGACCAAGCCTTCTATTCTGCTTCACACCAAACTGGAAGTAATCAATGCAGAATCTATTTAACCTTATAAAAGCATTTAAAAATAAGAAAGGGATGAATCCTTTAAAATCTGCTCTGGAACGGGTTTATGACTATAATATGACTATAATATCTCCTAGAATGACTAGGAGACCTGCGTTCTCATCTTTGTCACTGACTCTCTGAATGGCGTGGGATTGCTTCACGCAAACCCACCCCTGGTTTCTCATGTGTATAATTGGAGGTCTGAGTGGGATAACCTCTGAGGCTCCCATGGCTGTAGAATTCTGTGCAATCTGAGCTTGCCCTCTGGTGGGTGAAAGAAATAGGGCCTATAGCTAAGTTTCATTGAACATGTATTGACAGTTCTAGAATTGTCCTTTCTTGACTCTCCCATGCAGATTTTGCAAAGTATTCCAATTTATCTTTAGTGGCACCTGCTGCCTGAAAGGTTTTGAGAGGTAATTTCCCTCCCCTGGTTGTGTGATTGCTGCATTGTTGTACAGTTTTGTGTTTCCCACTAAGCTGTACCAAAAAATGGCTCAGCTTTACGTAAAACTTAGGAATTTAGAGATTTCACATCCGAGGTGAAAGGCTATAGAAACTGCCCGATACGCATGCCCACCTTAACACCTTCTAGAGTAACTCCACTTCTAGCAAAGAACAGTTTACTGCCCCGTGACGGGGTCCTACAACTGGCCCCTCACGTCTAGACTTCGCCTGCCACGCGGCCTCCATCACAAATACTCAGCTCTGCTGTTGTATCATGAAAGCAGCCAGAGATGATTCGTAAATGAATCGGTGTGGCTGAGCTCCCACAAAACTTCATCTCCAAACTCAGGCAGAGGGCTGGATCTGGCCCACTGGCCATAGGTGAGCCCCAAACTATAGAGCTAACTCCTGCCCCCGGGGGACCTCCAGGCCCCCCAGTCCAGTGCTGTGGCTTTCATCTATTCTGACAGGCCGGTACCCTGACTGCCAGTCGTCACATATTTTAAAAATCACTCTGGCGAGCTTGGGAGGGGAGAGAAGGACACATCCTTTAATCTTGCTTGTTGATGGCGGCTCAGCCTCTTCGGTTTCGTCTCCTGCGTGGCTCACTGTCTTTCTGCTAAGTGCTCTGTCTTTCAGATGTCTTCTCTCATCGTGCCTCTTTCTCAAATGGTGGATGCGTACACGGTGGCCTGCTTGCACGACCTGTGGCAATGGGGGCCTCAGATCCATGGGTGTCCTCTGGATGCTGGTTGCCCCCTGGGCAGGAGCAGCCGGTCAGACCTGGGTTCTAGTCTGGTGAACAGAATATGGTCACGTCTGTTGTCGTGGTTCTCCCCTTGACCCTGACTGGCATACTCAGGGACATCTGGATCCCATGCAGGCCACCTTAGGCTCAGCCATCTGGGGACTTCCTAGAGCTGGCATACCAGCATCCTGAGACTGGGAGACATGGCCACCCGTGGATCTTCTCTTGACACTCTCATTTCCCACTGGCTCCACCACTGGGTCCTGGGGTCCCCCGTACCCACACATGCTTCCACGGGCCACGCTTCCCCTCCCCAGGTTTACCCAAGGAGCCACGCAACCTCCCTCTCAGCCATACCTCAGTCTCACCTCCTTCCCAAAATCAACCTGTGAGAGGGAAGGACTGTCTAGTCCCTCTTTCGCTCTCTTAAGGACCCCTCCACTTTGTCACCTCCTCCGCTTTCCTGAGCTAATATTTTCCCTGCCCCCTTCCTAGGGTCACAGTGATGGGTAAGACATTGGGAATAAAACTGGCTTACCAATAAATGAACCTAAATCAAGAGGAAGTTCAAAAACATTACATCTCTCCCATAGATAAAGGTATACTAGAGGTTTTCCATCTTGCTGTAGTATGATTTTTTACCAGGAGGACTTTTTACCATTTATCTTTTCTATTTGCTTGGAGATCTCTACAAATATTATTCTTTTAGTGAGCATTCCGGAAAAGGAAATAACGGGGGGCTGAGGTGGGCTTGGCTGTACGTAGTCCTCAGGATGCACCCAGGAGAGAGCAAGACTCATTGATATTTCAAAAATTTCAAAAATACCGCCCCCTGCTGATTATGTAAAACCAATTGTTCTCAACCAGGAGTAGGGTGGGGGAGATTTTGCCCCCCCAAAACATTCGGTAATGTCTAGATACGTTTTGGGCTGTCATACTTGCTGGGGTGGGGAGGGCATGGGCTACAGGCCTCTAGTGAGTAGAGCCCGGGGACGCTGCTAAACATCTTACAATGTACAGGACAGCCCCCACCACAAAGAGTCCTTCAGCCCCAAGTGTCACTAGTGCTAAGGTTGAGAAAACCAGTCACATCCACAAAGGGAAGAAGCATGACAAGACGATGAGGAAAGCAATCATTTCTCCACCTGCGTTTTCCAGTGGCCCGATGCCTTGAATGGCGGCAGATTTCTGCAGTGTTTCAGGACCACTTGGGCTCTCTTTATTCATGACTATGCTTTGATTAAGGCCTCCCAAGAACTTTGTTCTTGCCCAAGAAATTAAGAGAGAATGATACAACTCTACATTTCCCCCAAAGTCCTTCTGCAAGATTAATGTGCAAACACCCAGAAATGGAGCAGTGTAAACAGCCTTGATTTTTCAACTGTTGAATTGCAGAGGACTGGTTTGTGACCCCATCCAGGAAAAAGACTTAAAAACTCCTCCCATTGGGAAACTAGAGACATTTTGCTGTAGAATAGTGGTTCTCCAAGTGTGATCTGTAGACCAGCAGCATCAGCATCACCTAGAAGCTTGTCAGAAATGCGAACTCTCACTCCAGACCTCTGGCATCCTCGGGAACTCTGGGGGTGGGTCTCAGCCTTCTGTGTTTAAACAAGCCCTCCAAGTGATGCTGATGCAGATGAGAGTTTAAGAACCACAGTGGCAGAGCTGAGTAGTTAAGACAGTGACTGAATGGCCTTCAAAGCCTAAAGTATTTACTATCTAGCCCCTTATAGAGAGTTTGCTGACCTCTTATCTAGAGTGTTGGGAAAAAAATAAAAATAAAAAAATAAATAATAAATAAATAAATTACAAGGCTTTTAATCATTATGGAAAGAAATTCTGAAATGTATTCTTAGTTTTCTAACTCCTCCTCTTCTGCCCCCCAACACCCCCCCACACACACACGTTAGCTAAGAGTCAGTAGAGCAGGCGACATGACTATACGTATGGGGTTACTAGTGTTAGCTCTTGAAGTCCAACAGCCTGAGTCTTCATTTTGACTCTGTTGTTAACTAGCTTTCTGACCTTGGGTGAGTTATTCAAGACCTCTGGGCTTCAGTTTCCTTTGCTGCAGAATGGATATAACAATAGAACCTACCTCATAGGATTGCTGGCTGAGTTCAGTGAGTTGGTACATGTACTGAGCACCTTGTACTAAGCTCTTAAACCGGTGGCTGGTGCATGGCCCCCGGTCTGTGTTAGTGATGCTGCTTCTGGCTTTATATGAGGGTAGAATAGCTGTGCAATGAATGTTACCGGCTATGATTACTTAAGATACTCACATCAAGATACTCCAAGGACATTTCAAAAAGAGAGATGGCTTCTCCTCAGACCTCTGCCTTCTCCTTTATCATTCAACAATTGGGGAAGATCTGAAGGTCCAAGGACTCTTAAAAATTGAAGAGACATCAGAAATGTGTTGTCCATCCAGCCCCTCCCTCCATGGAGCTAAATCTAAAGGAACCAGGTAGCCCCCCCCCTCTTTCCTGCACCCCCACCCAACTCCTCCTCTACCTCCCCAAACCTCTGCCAGGGAAGAGGAGGATGGGAATGTGTGGTCTGTATGAAGTCCAAATGTCTAACCCAGCCCCCTCTGACTTGAATTTAAACTACTTGACCTCTTCAGTGGGGCTGAAACACCGTGTGGGAGTCATTCATAGGTTCCAAGGTCATTGGGGTCCCCGAATGCTCTACCTGCTGAAGCTGAGAGCTGGGTTCATTCTCATGGTCCCCTTCACCTAAGACCCACTTCAAGGGCATGTGACCAGTGCAGTCCCACATGGCCCACGCTCAGAGGGGCCCCACGCTCGGCTTCATGCTCAGTGGTTGCCGTCCTGAAGTTCTTAATTTGTGAACAGAGGGCCACCCACTTTCGTTTTACACTGAACCCCACAAATGATGTAGCCAGTCTGGCCTTCATCCTTTGTAGAAACCTGATTCTAACCTAAGCCCCCTGTCCAAGCCTTACTATCTATGAAGGATTCTGTATGAGCATGAGAACTGATTTTTTAAAATAAATAACAAATAACAACAACAACAAAGATGACTTAATTTTTAAGAAGGGAAACATCTCTGGCAATTTCCAAAATAAAGATATCCCAGGGTGGCCAGCAGATGTCGCTCTTGGTACATGGCAAAAGAGGGGATTTTTTAAACCGCCGGCTCATGATCAAAGATTTTTGAGCCTTTAGGGAGGCAAGGCCTCAAAGGAGCTTGATCTAAGAACTTTTATTGTAATATCTTGCTCTTTTCTGATGAGGATACCACCACAAAGACAGGAAATGTACCATCCACCAAATCTAAATGGAAGAATTGCAAAGAAGATCATAACAAAGTATTTAACTCAGTTAAATAAAAAATAATGTAACCAAAGGCAACTACTTCAGAGAGGTTGATGTAGTATTTTCAACACTATCTTGTCCTTTCAAACTGGTGGTTAACACGGCATATGTGATACTAGGATTTACAATAAGAAATATATATTTGGGGCGCCTGGGTGGCTCAGTTGGTTAAGCGACTGCCTTCGGCTCAGGTCATGATCCTGGAGTCCCGGGATCGAGTCCCGCATCGGGCTCCCTGCTCGGCAGGGAGTCTGCTTCTCCCTCTGACCCTCCCCCCTCTCATGTGCTTGCTCTCTCTCATTCTCTCTCTCTCAAATAAATAAATAAAAAATCTTAAAAAAAAAAAAGAAATATATATTTGCAAATAATGAATCATGGAACACTACATCAAAAACTAATGATGTAATATATGGTGATTAACATAACATAATAATAAAGAATATATATATATATTTGGTCTACAGCCCCATTTCTAGCATGGAGCCCCTAAAACCCTTGGAATTTCTTAAGTGCCAAGAGTGATCAAGTTGTCTTTTGTTATGTTAATGAGATGGCTTTTGGAAAGCACCTAAAGGTGGGGGCTGGTTGCCAACAGAACCGACCTTGTGATTAGAGGATTGGAACTTTTGGTCCCACTTTCTCCTTCCCCCAACTCTGGGGCGAGGAGAGGAGCTGGAGGTTGAATCCATCGCCCAAGGCCAATGATTTAATCAGTAGTGTCCGTGTAATGAAGCCTCCGTATATATCTGAAAGGTCTGGGCTGGTGAACCTGTGGAGGGGCCGGGAAGACAAGCGCACCGGACACCATGGGGGCTCCTTGCCCTTCCCCCATACCCTGCCCTCTGCCTCCCTTCCAGCTGGCTGTTCCTGGGTTATATCCTTTTATAATCAACCAGTGATCTACAGAGTAAAATGTTTCTCTGAGTTTTGTGAGCCGATCTAGCAAATTAATTGAGCCCAAGGAGGGGGTCTTTGGAACCTCTTATCTGTAGGTGGTCAATTGGTCAGTCCAAAGCTCAGTTAACAACCTGGACTTTCAGCTAGCGTCTGAAGTGTGGCGGGAGGGGCGTGGGGAGGGGGCAGTCTTGTAGGACCAAGCCCTTGACCTGTGGAATATGACCTTCCCTATCTCTGGGTAGGTAAGTGTCAGAATTGAGTTGAATTATAGGATACCCAGCTGGTGTCTGAAGAATTGCTTGTTGAATGCGTGGGGAACCCCCCTCCCCACAATGAAATTGGGTCTCAGAATAACAAAAGAGCATAGTAAAGACATTTTCCTCGTGTGTTCCCTGTCACCTCGAAGGGTTGGATTTGTTGCCGCAAAAAAGTGTCGAAGGCTAAAGTCCAGCAAAGAATCAATGCCTTGCATTCCAGGGCTCACAGCAAAAATGGCAGAACGAATCTTGGATGTGTTTCCTAATTTGCTGGAAGGTTCCAGCTAAACATTTATTCCCTGTTCTCGAGGTACGTCATCCCCATGTAAATAAAGAGTGATGGAGTGAAATGATTCAGTTGCTAGAAAACCTGTCAGTGGTTAAGACCACGCTCTGTTCTTAGGTAATGAGATCAGTCTGCCCAATATTAAAATGTCACTAACACTAAGGTAACAATTCATCATAGAAAGACATTCATATAGCTCTCACAGTCTCTCAAATGAGTTATTTTATGTGGTGAAAGATTAGAAAGCATTTTTTCAACTTTCACTGGAATTCATTAGTGTGGTACATAAAGCAAATACACCTGCAAACGGTAGCACACAAACAAAATGAAAAGAATCCCTGGGTTTCATTAAAGAAAATGGTCTTGGTTAGTCCATCGGGATCCAACAATCCCTAAGCCAGCAACCTGGGAAGCTCACCCTCCAAGTTTCTGGGCCTGGACCAAGATGTGCATGCAATGAATATGTAATTCATCATATGTTGTTTTGGCAGTGAAACAAGCTAATGATGAAGCAGGAGAAGGAGATTCTTGTCTCATTGAGTCAAAGAATGAATCTCATGGACAAAGGAGAGTGAGCAAAGTGATAGAATTTTATTAAGCAAGGATACAGAAAAAGCTCTCAGGAGTGAGAGGGGCCCCAACAGGGTTGCCAACGAGGGCCTCCATTGACAGTCCTTTATTTAGAGCTGACCAGGGAGCTTGTGGCCTTGATATTCTTGTGACGTCTTGGTTTGAGTAAGGACTGGTGATAACGTCTTTAATGGCTCACTTCTTCTTTGGGGTCTGGTTATTCTTTGTTAGACACAATGTGATGGCCATAAAAAGACCCACCTCTGACGCCCAGAGCGGGGTGGTCTGGTTTTTTCCCTTATCTCTGGTTTCATTATGCCTCAGCATTTCTGGGATTTCTGTGAGCTTGATCACGTAACCCCCTACCTATCTCTCCCTACCTAGCCCCGCTTGTCCCTTACTCACTGAGACCCTTCGGATGTACATTAGTGGGATGTATACTTGGGGGATGATTGCCAACATGTATCTTGGGTGGGGGCGGGGGAGGGTAGAGATAAAGGACATCTCCAAAGGAATTTTTATATGTTAAAGTAGACTTACAGGGTCCTGGGGGTCGGGCTAACATTGCCTTTTGCCATTAGCAAAGTATTAACATCGAGGCAGCTGAGTTTCTAGAGGAATGTCACTCTGCCTGTTTCAAGGACTTGTCAGTGGGCTATAGGTAGTCAGGAAATTTAATTTTTCTTTTGTCTTTGTTTCCCACGTCAATTACGCTTACAAGGGAATGCTCGATACACAGCTATATTACATCAATAAAAGATAGGTAATGAAAGGAGGAATAGCCTTTAGTAAAGTGGATTGCAGGCACCAATTTGTACAATCACAGAGTGGACTGGTGGAGCTGAGCATCTCCCAAGAACGCCCATTGATGACCTTCACCTCTACTCTCCATCAGCAGCCCCGTTCCATAGCCCCACTCCGGATCTTGTCTAACCCATCATTGCTCCACCCAGTGCCTTAAATCCCAATATACATACAGCCACAGTCTCCTATCCCGGCCTCATCTCCAGCATCCCTTCTCTTCCTGCTTCTGGCCATCCCATTTTCTCCCAGTCTAGCAGTCTACTCCCAGCCTGATTTCTCTGCCAAAGGTAGAGTCCATAGCTGGGATTGAACGAGCTCTCATCAGCACACCCAACTTCCTCGTACCCCTGTCCTACCACCCCACGCAGCGGGCAAAACTCCAAATCGGCATACTCAATCTGCCTTTGCATTTTACCCCTACTATAGGTGATTCCACTATCCACAGTGGGACAGGTTGGTGCAATCACAAAATTCTAGACTCCAGCCACGGCTTATCCCTCAGGGCTGATGGAAACTTCCTCATGACTGCAAGATGTTTAATATGTTTCTCAGTCTCCACACCCTGCCACTTTCAGCAGATGGCTCACTTTTCCTACGTCTCTAGGAACAGGTTGGCAAACTCCAAACACCACAGGCCAAACCCACTTTACCACATGTTTTTATAAATAAAGTTTTATTGAGACATAGCCACACCCATTTCTTTACATATTGTCTGTGGTTGGTTTTGCACTACAGTGGTAAGGTTGAGTAGTTGTGACAGAGATGATGTGGCCTGTAAAGCCTAAAATATTTACTATCTGGTCCTTTATTGGAAAACTTTACTGACTCTTGTTCCAGAACAATTAAGGTCATCAGGTATTTCCTCTTATCTGCTCCCGTCCAACCTATGAACTAATTAGCATCGGATCCTGTTCTTACCTCTTGCCATCAGTCCCCAAGGACGAGACATCTCTTCTCAAGGCCAACCCCTCAATCTCTGATTCTGACTCTAACCTCTTTCTTCTCTGGAAACTTCATCAGTCATCCGTTCACTTTTCTCTGTCTTCATCCTCTCCCTCTGCACTGGCTTTTGCTTTAGGCCTATAGATCTCTTTAAGTATCCCACTCTAACAAGTCTTTTCTCCCTTCACTGCCCCCCCTCCACCTGCTCTTAGGTCACTTAGAAGGGGCATGCCCACCTGCTGTTAACTACCTCCTCATCTCCCCTTCACCCCACAAGCAGTCTGGATTCTGTCCTAATCACTCCACCAAATCTGGTCTGGGAATGGCCACAAATCACCAATCACCACCACGCTGTGAGAGCCAGCGAACACTTTTTAGTCCATATCTTATCAGACCTCTCTGCCGTATTAAACTGCTATTGGCCATTTGCTCCTTCTTGACATTCTAGACTCACTTCATCCCCATGATATTACTCTCACCTACTTTCCCTTCTATCTAATTCTCTGTTTCCTTTATGGCCTCCTAAATCCACTCTAAATCTCGGTGTTCATCAGCGTCATCCATGGCCCACTGCTCTGCTCACTACATACAGTCGTGGTATATTTTTATCTACTCTTATGACTTTCACTGTAGCCTACAAATGATGCGTCTCCAGCCTTAACTACTCTTTCAGATAAACACATCCCGCTGTGTGCTTGGAAAGTTCCATGTGATTTTTCTTTGGCCAGCTCAAGCTTAACATGGCCAAAACCAGACTCCTCAACTTCCCACTAGAACCACTCTTTCCAGTCTCTGTCGTTACATCATCCACCAATCCCTAAGCTGGACATTTGAGAGTCATCCCTGACTTTCTTCTCATTGTCAGGTGACACAACCCATAGACTTCGTTTCCTAACTTAGTTTCCTGCTTAGTATGTATTATGTGTGCCAGTGGTTTTTATGGGTTGCCCCAGCTAATCCCCAGGACACCCATACACCATATGGCATTCTCCCCATTTAACAGGCAAGGCTCAAAGCAGTGGAGTAATTTTCTCAAAGTCATATAGCAAATAGGTGATAAAAGCTAAGCCAGTATTAGATCCCAAGACTGCTGTGACCTCAAACCCTGTCCTCTTCCCCTCCACCACTGGCTGTTCTCTTCATAGGAGTTTTGGAGTAGACACCAGGTTATCTACCCAACACCCAACCCTTCCATTCTGCATTCTGTATCAGCCATGCAGTTGGGGGGGGGGGGGCGGGTTTGACTCCTCTCGCAATCAAGTATGGCTGTAATTGTTATTTGTTTGTATTGAGGTGAAATTCACATAGCATGCAATTAACTATTTTAAAGTGTACAATTTGGCAGCATTGAGTACCTTCACGATGTTGTGCAATCATCACCTCTTTTTAGTTTCAAAACATTTTCATCACCCCCAAAGGAGACCCCATATGCATTAAGCACTTATTCCTCATTGCTCCCAGCCTGAATTGTTTTAACCTCATCAGGATCACCTCCCTTGGGATTCAACCTCAGCCAAGTTGAGCATGGATGTCCCATGGCTAAAGAGATTGGTTCTGGGATGGGCGTGGTGGCAGGCCAGAGCCAGGGCCCTGTGCCAAAAACACGAAGAGAATGTATAAGTAGCTAAGTTATATTAACGTCCGGCAGCAAAAACGTCTTTTCACAGAAAGAGGGGTGCTGCCCTGACCTCCAGCCTCATATGATATGAGGAGAAAATGCACATTTCTGAGCTCCTCTGCCCTGGTGGTCTCTTGCTGGGACCCCCAACTTCAGGCACATCCCTGTGAGGAAAGCACTGAGAAGCCGCTTCTGCTCAGCCCCCTGGTCCTATGAATAAGCCTCATCTTGCTTGTTTGCTGGATCTATAGAAAACTAAGCAAAAGTCAAGGAGTCTGAGCAATCATTCTCTCTAATCTTATGACCTGTGCTAGCCCTACCGCTTGGTCAACGTGAGCCTCAAACTGAATTCGGTGCAATGAGGTCTGAAGACAGATCCGCTGGGGGCTTCCAGAAAAGTAGGTTTCTCACATAAGTATTTTAATCTGTCCACACTGCCATGAACTGCCCCACGAACCAGGAGATTGCCTTGGTGGTTGAACTTTATTAGCTGTTCTCCTGCCTGTTGGAATCACCTTCACTCCGACAGATCCTAGACACTTTCCAAACAAATGAGTGGGTAAATCATCAACTTTTAACAGAGCCCGAATGTAGTCTTAGATGTATGAAAACTCCAATATGAGCCAAGTAAAGCCAAGGATCTGCTAAAATAATTCCTTTTTATATTCGCCTAACACGTTTTTCTGAGTTTTCTAATTTTTCTCCAGCAGATCTGCATTATTTTTCTTTTTTCTTTTTTTTTTTTTTAAAGATTTTATTTATTTATTTGAGAGAGAGAGCACATGAGAGGGGGGAGGGTCAGAGGGAGAAGCAGGCTCCCCGCCGAGCAGGGAGCCCAATGCGGGACTCGATCCCGGGACTCCAGGATCATGACCTGAGCCGAAGGCAGTCGCCCAACGAACTGAGCCACCCAGGCGCCCCTGCATTATTCTTCTAATCAGGAAAAAAAGAGACTGTGAGAACTAGGTTCGTGTCCACCCATTAGTCCTTCCACTCTGTGGGCCTTCGCTCCTCAGGGGTCAAATGAGAGGTCTAGGCTACACAATGGCTAAATCTATTCCAACCCTGACAACCCAGAATTTGACGAGTCTAATGAAATCAGAGTCAAGATCGAGGAGGGGACCACTAACAAAACCAGTAATAATGTGGCCATAGAACTTTGTTTGCCTCAGCTTGCAAGCTAGCTATTATTTTCTCTGCTTTGACAGATCCAAGAAGTTAAACAATTTCCTGGAGTCATTCCGCTCCCGAGCAGCAGAGCTAGGCTTGGGGCCTGGATCTGTGTGAGTGGAGAGAACATGTTTGTATTTCCAGTATGCTGGCATGCAGGCGGAGGTAGGCCACGGGCTCTAGCTGATCCTTTTCCAGAACAATGAAGACAGCACCTGCTAGTGAGCGGGCCCCGAACAGCAGGGGCGCTCAGGAGGCCTCGCCGCTGGGTTATGGCTGAGGGGCGCCAGAGGCAGCTGCTGCGCATGCTCTCGGCCCTCCTCTGCGCGCGCGCCGAAGGCTGTTTCCCGTGAACCCTGTGTTTCCCGGCCCCCGCGCTGTTTTCCTGGTGGCATGAGGATGTTTGCTGTGCAGACAAGGCCAAGTGTTGGAAAGGCAGCGTTCTGGAAGCAGCAGGCAGCCAGATGACAAACGGGTGTACAGGCACGGTAGCTCCCTTGCCATCCTGGAGAGGCGAACTTGCCAGAACGTCCCCTTCCGGGTGGAGCCCCCGCTGCCCACGGCGGTGGCCGAGGCCACGGCCAGCCTTCATTTGTCTCCCTCCCCCTCCCAGCGGTTCAAGTCCTCCTCCCCTCCGGCGAGCTCTCCTGGGACCACCTCCCGGGATTGCCCTCACACCCTTGCCTCCAGAAAACCCACAGTCTGACACCGGGAAAGGCACCGACCGTGAGGAGGGAACTCAGGAGAATCAGACCCGTTGTTTTGTATCGAATGGAAAACAGTACATCACTCATTCTAGTTCGTGTGCGGGTTTGATTTCTTATCCACAGACCAGGGTGCTCCTGGATTCCTGCAGGTCATTTTGAGCGGGTGAGCCCAAGAGGCCTGCATCGTCCATCCGCACGCACGAGCACCAGGGAACTGCGCTTGAGCTTTTCTCCGGACCACACAGGGCCTGGCCACTGTGAACTGCACGGAGAGCCTCGGTCTGTGACGACGTGTGGGCCCAAGGGCCGCGGGCCGTGGGGGGGGGCGAGGGGGGGCGCACAGAGAAGAGGGGATGTGCTCGCGCAAGGCCGCGGAGCTTTCCTGCGCACAGATCGCCCCTCTCCCTCCCTCCTTCCCGACCTCCAAAGCCAGAGGCCGCTCTTCTGCCCACAGCCTTCCTCCCCTTCGGGCTGCTCCCAGACCCATCAGCGCTGCTTCAGGCCCCGCCGGAAGCCTTGCCGCCTCCTACAGATTTGGAAAGGGATTCTTTCTGCTCTTCTGCAACCTCTCACCAAATATGCCTGGGAATTGCGTACTCGAAGAACCGAGGAACCCAGAAAAAGACAAATGCCCAGCACTCTTGCTCGACTTGCACGGGCCGCAGTCAGGCGTCAGGACCTGCGCGTGCGCACACGTGCAAGCGAAGAGCCACGAGGAGACGAGCGTGAGCAAGGTAAGGGGGAGGGTGGGGGCGGCTGCCAATCAAGGCCATTGTTTTCACGTGGATGGTGGAGAGTATGGCCATAAACCCTGCTTCTTTCCCATAGTCCCTTGCTTTGAATTCGGGTCAAATTCGAGTGTGAAAGTGAGACGGAAGGTGGATTTGACAGCCCTTCCATTAATCCCACTAGCTGTGCTCTCCTGCACTACTGTAAGCTGGAATTTTCTATCAGGGCTGTCCCAGCAGCTCCGGCTCATCTCCATTCAGAGGAATGGGGTCGTTGATTTTTAAGGAGGGCGCCCTCCACTGACGTCGCATTTCGCTTCTAGATGGACTCTTCGGGTCTCAAAGGCTCCAAGACTCTAGGTATTTTTTATCTTTTTGGTCACTGTCTCACCTCACGTATCAAATCCGTCATTAACGGGGGCATTTGTCCTTTATAGCACCTTTCTCAGTCATATTTCCCCTTCCCTTTCTGTTGCCTCTGCAGGGGGCAGGTCCTTGTTAACATGAAGACCCAGGCTTATTATCTAGATTCTTACTCTAGCATCCTAATGGATTCCCTTAGCGGAGTTTGAGCACTTCCTCAAGGGCAGGGTCATATTAATCTTCAAAAATGCTGATAATGACACAGCACAGCAGCAAGAGCGAGACTCTAAAATATAAGTCAGCTTTGCGCAGTGGCAGAATCGTAGCCAATGAGGTTTATCCGAGGCGCGATTATTGCTAATTAAAACATGTCAGCTCCCGTCATTCCTCTGCTCAAAACCTTCCAGTGACTCCCCATTTCATTCACAGTATAAAAGTCTCTTTTGGGGGCACCTGGGTGGCTCAGGCCTTAAGCGTCCGCCTTCGGCTCAGGTCATGATCCCAGAGTCCTGGGATCGAGCCCCGCGTCGGGCTCCCTGCCGGGTGGGAAGCCTGCTTCTCTCTCTCCCACTCCCCCTGCTTGTGTTCCTTCTCTGGCTGTGTCTCTCTGTCAAATAAATAAATAAATAAAATAAATAAAAGTCTTTTATATGCAGTTCTTTAATTGAGATGTAGTTGACATATAACATATTAGTTTCAGGTGTGCAACATAATGATTCAACATTTGTATATATTGGGAAATGATTAGCACAATAAGTCTGTTACCATCTGTCAGCATGCAGGTACAATTTTTTTTTTGTGACGAGAACTTTTAAGATTTACTCCCTTCGCACCTTTCAAATATGCCAAACATTATTATTAACTGTAGTCGCCATCTGTACGTTATATGGAAGTTTGTACCTTTTGACCCCCTTTACCCATTTGCCCCGCCCCTTGCCTTTGGCAACCACCAATCTGTTCTCTATATCTGAGTTCAGGTTTTGGTTTTGGGGTTTTTTAAGATTCCACATATAAATGAGATCACACAACATGTGTCTTTCATATAGCCCTCAAGGTCCATCCATGTCACAAACAGCAAGATTTCCTTCCTTTTGTTTTTTAAAGATTTATTTATTTGAGAGAGGGTGCAAGAGACAGCAGGAGGGGGGGCAGAGGGAGAGGGACAAGCAGACTCCCCGCTGAGCAGGGAGCCCAATGAGACATGGGGCTCAATCCCAGGACCCTGAGATCATGACCTGAGCTGAAGGTAGATGCTTAACCGACTGAGCCACCCAGGTGCCCCAAGATTTCCTTCTTTATTATGGCTGAATAATATTGCATTGCATCTATACAGCTGACCCTTGAATGATGCCAAGGTTGAGAGTGCTGACCCCCTGCGCAGGCAGAAATCCACATGTAATTTTTTACTTCCCCAAAACTTAACTACTAATAGCCCACTGTTGACTAGAAGCCTTACCAATAACACAGTCAATTAACATGCATTTTGTATATTATATGTAATATATACTGTGTTCTTATAATAAGTAAAAGAAAATGTTGAGAAAATCATAAGGAAAATACATTTATAGTACTGTTGTGTTTATCGAAAAAAATCCACATATAAGTGGACCCACGGAGTTCAAACCCATGTTGTTCAAGGGTCAACTGGAGGGGCACCTGGGGGGCTAAGTCCGTTAAGTGTCTGCCTTGCGCTCAGGTCATGATTCCAGGGTCCTGGCATCGAGCCCCGCATCGGGCTCCCTGCCCAGAGGGAGCCTGCTTCTCCTTCTCCCTCTGCCGCTCCCCCTGCTTGTGCTCTCTTTCTGTCAAATAAATAAAATCTTTTTTTTTTTTTAAAGGGTCAACTGTATATACCACATCTTATTCATCCATTCATCCACCATTGGACGCTTAGGTTGCTGCCATGTCTTGGCTATTGGAAATGATGCTGCAGTGAACATGGGGGTGCATACGTGTTTTCAAGTCAGCGTTTTCATTTCCTTTGGATAAATACACAGAAGTGGGGTTGCTGGATCATATGGTATTTCTATTTTTAATTTTTTGAGGCACCTCCCTCCTGTTTTCCTTCTTGGGGGCACCAATTTACATTCCCATCGGGGAATGCACGGGGTTCTCTTTTTCTCCACATTCTTACAAACACCTGTTGTTTCTTACTTTTTTCTGGTACTAGCCATTCTGACAGGTGTAAGGTGATAGCTCAGTGTGGTTTTGATTTGCATTTCCCTGATGATGAGTGATGTTGAGCATCTTTCCGTATACCTGTTGGCCATCTGAATGTCTTTTTTGAAAAAATGTCTATTCATTTGCTATTGAGCTGTATGAGGTTTTTTTTATATTTTGGGTATTAACCCCTTATCAGCTAGATGATTTGCAATTATTTTCTCCCATTCAGTAAGTTGCCTTTTCATTTTGTTGAGGGTTTCCTTTTTGCTGTGTGAAAGCTTTTTAGTTTGATGCAGTCCCATTTATTTAGTTTTGGTTTTTGTTGCCTTTCCTTTTGGTGTCAAATTAAAAAAAAAAAAATGTTGTCAAGGCCGATATCAAGGAGTTTACCACCTAAATTTTTTTCTAGGAGTTCTATTGTTTCAGGTCTTACGCTCAAGTCTTTAATCCATCTTGAGTTAATTTTTGTGTATGGTTAAAATAGTGGTCCAGTTTCATTCTCTTTCATGAGGCTGTGCAGTTTTTCTAGCAGTGTTATAAATTCCCATTATGTATTCTTGGCTCCAAACATTTATGTGGCTATAAATTAATGGACCACATTTGTATGGGTTTATTTCTGGGCTCTCTTATTCTGCTCTGTTGATCTATGTGTCTGTTTTTATGCCAATACTATACTGTTTTAATTCCTATAGCTTTGTAATATAGTTTAAAATCAGAAAGTATAATGCTTCCAGCTCTGTTCTTCTTTCTCAAGATTGTTTGGGCCATTTGGGATCTTTTGTGGTTCCATACAAATTTTAAGATTGTTTGTTGTATTTCTGTAAAAAATGCCATTGGAATTTTGATAGGAATTGCATTGAATCTATACATTGCATTAGGTAGCATGAACATTTTGACTATTAATTCTACTGATCCACAAGCATGGAACATCTTTCCATTTATTTGTGTCTTCGTCAATTTCTTTGTTCAATGTCTTACAGTTTTCAGTGTACAAGTCTTTTACATCCTTGGTTAAATTTATTACTAGGTATGTTATTTTTTAAGCAATTGTGAATGGGATTGTTTTCTTAATTTCTCTTTCTGATAGCTTGTTATTAATGTATAGTAATGCAACAGATTTTTGTATGTAGACTTTGTGGCCTGCAGCTTTACCAAATGTGTTTATTAGTTCTAACAGGTTGTGGGGTTTTTTGATTTTGTTTGGTGGAGTCTTTAGGGTTCTCTATATATAATGTCATCTACAAATAGTGACAGTTTTATTGCTTCCTTTCCAACTCGATGTCTTTTATTCTTTTTCTTGCCTAATTGTTCTGGCTGGACCTTCTAAAACAATACTGAATACAAGCAGTGAGAGTGGGCATCTTTGTCTTGTTCCTGATCTTAGAGGAAAAACTTTCAGCTTTTTACCATTGACTATGATGTTAGCTGTGGGCTTGTCATATATGACCTTTATTATGTTGAGTTACATTCCCTTTATACCCACTTTGTTGAGAATTATCATTAATGGATGTTGAATTGTGTCAAATGTTTTTTCTGCATATATTGAGATGATCATCTGACTTTTATCCTTCATTTTGTTAGTGACTGATTTGCATATGTTGAACCATACTTTCATCTCTGGAATAAATCCCATTTGATCACAGTGTTAATCCTTTTAATGAATTGTTGAATTTGGTTTGCTAATATTTTGTTGAGGATTTTTGCATCTGTGTTCATCAGGGATGTTGGCCTGTAATTTTCTTGTGATGTCCTTGTCTGGTTTTGATGTCAGGGTAATTCCAGTCTCATAAAATGAGTTTGGAAGTATTCCCTCTTCTTTTTTTGGAAAAGCTTGAGAAGGATTGATGTTAATTCTTCTTTTAAATGTTTGGTAGAATTCACCAATGAAGCCATCTGTCCTGTACTTTTGTTTATTGGGAGGTTTTGATTATTGATTCAATCTTCTGACTAGTAATTGGTCTGTTCAGATTTTCTATTTCTGCATGATTCAATCTTGGTAGGCTATATGTTTCTAGGAATTTGTTCATTTCTTCTAGGTTGTCCAATTTGTTGGTGTATAATTGTTCATAGTAGTCTCATATGATTTTGTATTTCTGTGGTATCAGTTGTAACATCTTGTCTTTCATTTTTAATTTTATTTTTTTGGGTCCTCTTTTTTTTTTCTTGCTGAGCCCAGCTAAACATTTATCAGTTTTATCTTTTCAAAAAGCCAGCTCTTAGTTTCAAAAAACCAGCTTCTTAGTTTGATCTTTTCTGTTGCCCTTTTAGTCTCTATTTCATTTATTTTCGCTCTGATCTTTGTTATTGCCTTCCTTTTACTAACTTTGGGTTTCATTTGTTCATTTTCTAGTTCCTTGACATGTAAAGTTAAGTTGTTTATTTAAGATCTTTCTTCTTTTTTTTTTTTTAAACAATTTATTCTTTAAGTAAACTCTATGCCCAACATGGGGCTCAAACTCACAACCCCAAGATCAAGAGTTGCATGCTTTACCGACTGAACCAGCCAGGTGCCCCTTTCTTATTTCTTGAGGTGGGCATTTATTGCTATGAACTTTCCCCTTAGAACTGCTTTTGCTGTACCCAATAAGTATTGGTATGCTGCATTTCCATTTTCACTTGTCTTAAGATATTTTTTTATTTCTCTTTTTATTTCTTCTTTGATCCATTGATTGTTCAAGAATATGTTGTTAAATCTCCACATATCTGTGAATTTTCCAGGCTTCTTTTTGTAATTGATTTTAGACCACTGTGGTCAGAAAAGGTACTTGGTATGATTTCAGTCTTCCTAAATTGATACTGGAGAATAATCCATGTGCACTTGAGAAGAATGTGTATTCTGTTACTTTTGGTTGGACTGTTCTAAATATGCCTGTTTCCCCCCAACCCAGGGTCTTTTTTTTTTTTTAACAATTTTAAAATTTAAATTGAATTAATTAACATATAATGTATTATTAGTTTCAGAGGTAGAGTTCAGTGATTCATCAGTCTTATACAATACCCAGTGCTCATTACATCACATGCCCTCCTTAATATCCATCACCCAGTCACCCCATACCCCGTACCCCCCCCCCCCTTCCAGCAACCCTTGGTTTCTTTCCTATGATTAAGAGTCTCTTATAGCTAAATATGCCTGTTAAGTTCATCTGGTCTAATGTGTCATTTAAGGCCAGTGTTTCCTTATTGATCTGTCTGGATGATCTCTCCATTGATGTAAGTGGGTATTAAAAG
Organism: Mirounga angustirostris; assembly: GCF_029215605.1. Taxonomy (NCBI): domain Eukaryota; kingdom Metazoa; phylum Chordata; class Mammalia; order Carnivora; family Phocidae; genus Mirounga; species Mirounga angustirostris. Next base: position 10,126,725 of record NW_026991719.1, read on the forward strand.
GCCCTATCATTATTGCTGTCTATTTCTCCTCTTAGGTCTATTAAATTTTGCTTTATATATTTAGGTGCTTCTATGCTGAGTTCATAAATATTTACAAATGTTATGTCCTCTTGTATTGACCCCTTTATGCAATGACCTTCTTTGTCTCGTTATAGTCTTAAAGTCTATTTTGTCTGATAGAAATTTAGCTACCCCAGCTTTCTTTTGTTTTTCATTTACATGGAATATTTTCCATCCCTTCACTTGTAGTCAAAGTCTTCATGACAGCCTACAAAGCCCTACATTACCTCTCTGAGCTCCTCATCTACAGTGCCCCCCCAGCACAATCTTCTCCACACCAACTTTGCTGTTCCACATACATTCCCACCATAGAACCTTTGTTCTAGTTGTTTCCTCTTGTTACTTGGAATACTCCCATGGTAACCATCCTCCAAGATGGCCCCCAGTGAATCTCACCTGCTGGTATTCATGCCCTTGTATAGTCCCCTTTCATGCTGAATAGAGCCAACCAGTGTAACCAGTAGGATGCTACAGCAATGATGGCTTGTGACTTCTGAGGCTAGGTCATAAAAAACATTATGACTTCTGTATTCCTCTTGCTTGGATCCCTGGCTCTGGGGGAAAGCCACCCACCCTGTCATGAGGATGCTCACACAGCCCTGTTGAGAGGCCCATGTGGTGAGGAATGAAGACCATCCAGTAACAGACACATTAGCCTGCCGGCCATGTGGATGAGCCCCCTTCTCTAGTCACGTCTTCATATGATTGCAGCCCCAGTCAACATCTTGACTACAGTCTTGGGAGACATTCTGAGTCAATTAAGCTGCTTCTGAATTCCTGACCCACAGGAATTATGAGATAATAGATCCTTATTATTGCTTAAAGCTTCTAAATTCTGGGGTGATTTGTTTTCCAGCAGTACATAATACAACCCTTCCCCCCTCCAGATGCTGACTTGGTTAATGCCTTCACCTCCTCAAATCCTTTCTCAAATCTCACTTATCCAGTGATGTCTACCCTCAGCATTCTTTTTTTTAAGATTTTCTTCCTTCCTTCCTTCCTTCCTTCCTTCCTTCCTTCCTTCCTTCCTTCCTTTCCTTTCCTTTCCTTTCCTTTCTTTTTTTCCTTTCCTTTCCTTTCTTTTCCTTTCTTTTCTTTTCATCCTTTTCCTTTTCTCTCCTTTCTTTTCTTTTCATCCTTTCTGGGATGTGGAGGAAGTGAGGTATGCCTAGTCAGGAAACTTTCTACACGATCCTTTACTACTTCTGTTAAGGCTCTGAGGTTCTGCAGGTTACTGCAGCTAGTGTTAGTTGCCCTAATATGGTGACATGAGGGGAATTTTAACAGGGCAGCGGGCATAGTGACCAGACTGTGGTGGGCTTAGAAGTAAAGGGAGGGGCAGGGGTGCCTGGGTGACTCATTCGATTACGTGTCTGACTCTTGATTTCAGCTCAGGTTGCAGTCTCAGGGTGGTGAGTTCCAGTCCCATGTTGGGCTCCACGCTGGGTGTGGAGCCTACTTAAAAAAAAAAAAAAAAAAGGGAAAAGAAAAAAGAAGTAAAGGGAGGGGCAAGCAAGTGGAGACAATCTGGACAATCTCCAGAGGGGAACTCAGCTATGAAGTGTCATTTGTCAACATTTCCAGTAGCAGGGGGAATGAATGAGGGCTTTGGTTTTGAGGATATGAAGTGGGGGTTCTGGCCTACCGTTCTTACCATATCCATATATAAAGAGCTTCCTCACTCTTGTTCACAGATGCATAGCATTCCATTGTATGAATCTACAATACTTCATTAATCACTAGTTAACTAATCACTAATCAACTAGCTAATCACTAATCAACATTTAGATTGTTTTAAATCTTTTGCTATTAAAGGGGTGCAGGATGAGGCACCCCAAAATGTGCCACTTTGACATAAAGATCTTTTTGAGTTAAAAGTAATAAGCAGGAAAGGTGCTCTGCCTCCCCCATGACTGCCTACATTTACATTGGAAAGGAGAGCCTGCAACAGGAGGGGAAGTATGCACAGAGGCCTCTTTTACAGAAGGAACTCATCTGCATTATAGAACAATCTTGTTTTTCCAAACATCTCCTTTCACCTCTTGCTAATGAGTTTTCTCCCCTTTGTGTCAGCAGGCCCCTACTTTTTTCCTTAGCTCATATAAGCTTCTTGGTGCCTCACTGTCTTTGGAATTCCATGTCTGTGTGGATTCCTCATATGTACATCTATTAAATTTGATTTTCTCCTGTTAATCTGTCTCATATCAGTTTGATTCTAAGTCCAGCTAGAAGGGCCATAGGGCAGAAGATTTTCCTCCTCGACACTATTCTAAACATATATTACATTTTATGTATGTATTCTATATATATCTTAGTATTCTATAATATATGACTTCAATTTACCAATTTCACATGACTTTATCAACTTCATGGACCTCAGATTTTACTGTATGCACGTTGATAAAATATTGAAGGATTTTAAGTGAAAGAAGAAATCCCATTTATTTTGTCCAGTGAGGTCGCCTAGATTGAAAGCAAAGAACCTGAAAAGCCAGTGAGAAAGATGGAGAATGACCACAAAAAGGACAAAAAAGATAAAAATTATGTTTATTAAGAAATTTGGCTATGCATCAAAACAGAGAAACAGCCTTCCTCACACAATTCTCAATAATCGAGTCTGGTGGGGGGATGGGGTAACTGGGTGATGGGCATTGAGGAGGGCATGTGATGTAAGGAGCAGTGGGTGTTCTGTGCAACTGATGAATCACTGAACTCTACCTCTGAAGCTAATAATACACTATATGTTAATTGAATTTAAATTAAAAAAAAAATCAAGTCTGTGTCCCGAAATTTTTCCTGATACTGTCTGAGCTTCTAGAATTTAGAGCACAAGCTACCTACTGCAACTTGCCTGGGTGGGCCCTGACAAGAGAAAGAAGCCAGTTGTGTTCTTTCATCATATGGTTTTCATACCAAGGCTGGTCTATTACTTAGCAAACATAGGGCCAGTCAACCTCTAGAGCCTGAGCTTATCAAAACCCCATTTCTACGAGTTTAAAGACTCAAAGTCCAGATTTTTCCAAGTTCTAAAAGCGTTGCCCCCAAGGAGGGCTGGCAGCAGTCCCATGAGAACGATTTACTTAAGTCACTAGAAGAATGTTTAAATTTCTAAATCCTTGCCAGTGTCTATATTCGATTCATGCGGGCCTACCTAATATTTGATTGAGGCCTGACGTGTATATTGCCTGGGGAATGCTTTGATAGGGGTGGGAATTGGGGTGCTACAGTAGGGATGTAGTTCTTCATTTCTTTTACCATTGCATAGTTTCATTTTAGAAAAATAGATTTTTGTAACCCACTGACACATCTGTTGGCCACATGAAGGTCAAATCCAGATCTGTACGAATTAGAATAATTTTGCATCTCTCTCAGGAAATTAGGCAATTAAAAGAAAGGCAAACCTCAAGGGAAATTTCTCCCTCTTCTTACAGATATATATTAATTGTAGTGTCTGATTAATGAGCCTCAGATATGAGTCTGGGGGCCCTGGTGTGTTCTTGGCTCTCACCAGCATGCTGCTTCCTGTGGGAAATGCAGAGAGTTCAAATCCCTCATGGTTCAAAATAATCTCACATGTGTTAAAGAACCAAAGCTTTGATTGCTAGCTGCTCACATGGAGACCAGCACATACGTGAGAACCGCTGGGGTCCAGCTTTTCAGATAGACGATTATAATTCTTCAGAGGATATTTGCATTCATTTTTTTTTCTTAGTTTTATGAAGTTAACATGATACGTGATCTGAAAATTAGTTCTCTAAGCTGTCAGGAGCAGCCACTGTCCTGGCCTGGTTCAGGTGATGCCATCCTCGGGACAGGTAACCAGTGTCCCCTTTTTCAATCAGGTGGACATTTAGGGAGATGGGCTGATTGAGTTCAACTCAGTTGCTTCTCACTATTTATAGGCCCTGGAAACAAAGCATGCATTCCCATGCCTTCCATGTCCTGACCGTGATCCTGGAGCAGGATCACGGCCAGTTTAGGACCTCCGGATGACTTGTTTACTGAGAGAAACTTCCAGATCAGGAAAAGAAACTGATGGCCATACTTGCCCTTCAAAACTTTCACAGCAAGACAGAGTGTCTCACTTGAATTTTTTTTGATGATGATGATCTATACTGAATCACATTCATAGAACTACTACTGACTGAGCTCCTGTTCTAGAAGCTGCAAACTTGGGGAGAGAAACTGGAAATATGCTTGCATTATAAGCAAAGGAGACCCCATAAATCTTTATGTCCTGCCCCAGGGCCAGAGACATGAAAGAGGGCCTTCCCAGGTCAATGATACCTCTGATATGCCTAGTCACAACTATAGACCAAAAAATGCCATTACAGGGGTGCCTGGGGGGCTTGGTTCGTTAAGCATCTGCCTTCAACTCCGATCATGATCCCCCAGGGCCTGAGATTGAGCCCCACATCAGGCTCCCCGCTCTGTGGGGAGCCTGCTTCTGCCTCTGCCCCCTGCTCATGCTCGCTCTCTCTCTCTCTCTCTCGCTATCTCTCCCTCTCTTGAATAAATAAATCTTTTTTTTTCAAATGCCATTACATTCTGGCCCAAAAATGCAGTCCCCATCCTCCACCCCCTCCACTGCCAAGTAAATAGTGAATGAGCAAAAACTCAACCTACCACTTCAGAAAATTATTAGTCCGTTTTCAGTGATATTTATCTATTATGCCATCACCTGCAGCTTCATTCGGGGGCAGAAATGATGACTCTTATTGGTACTGTCGCAGAATTTGGAATGCTCATTAAATATTGCTAAAATAATATGAGCATGTGATAGTGAATCACAGCTGTTAAACCAGTCCAACTTCCTCCCCATCTCCTAGTCAGTTTGTGTTCTGTAAGGGCAGCCAGCAAGCTGAAATACATACCTCCTTTGTTGTCTGTCTCAAACCATGATTGGGAACACTTCTAACCATGTGATGGCATGATATGAGCCTCTGCTACTGTTTCTGCTTTCTCAGTGGCCCTACCCTTACTCTCCTCTAGGCAGGCAGCCTCGTTTCCCTCAGGGGAGTGATGACATAGGCAAAAGCAACTAACCAAGTAGTCAAAAGTTGTGGCTTCCCACAGCCGAGGCCTGGGTATGACATGAAGCCCAGGATGCACGGCAGAGAAGGGCCCTGTTGCTCCATGCTCAAGCCTGGAGAAAATGACCTGGGATGCCGGGCAGGAAGAGAGCCAGAAGGCAATTGAGAATTGTTTTGATGCCAGTGAGTCACTTAGGAGGTCTGTGCCCTTGAGCAGGCTGAATCAGGGCAAATAGGAGGGAATCACATAAGACCAGCCTGGTTTGGAGATCTGAGTACAAAGGGTAACTGTGCCCTGTCCATGGTTAAAAGTAAAGTGGGCAGGAAGGCTCCAGGGTTCCCTGTTTCAGCTTGCTAAGGAAGCGGAAGAGACATCCATTTGTGGTGTCTGTAGGAAGGGCAAGGCAGCCTCCGAGAGTTTCTCAGAGCCCTGAGATGGCCAAGAATCACAGAATGTTCCCCCATGCCAGGGAGGGATATGGTCATGGTACCATAAGCCAGTGAACCTCAAGAAGTCTTTTTTTTTTTTTTTAAGATTTTATTTATTTATTTGAGAGAAAGAGTGAGAGAGATCATGTGCAGGGGGGAAGGGTAGAGGGAGAAGCAGACTGTCTGCTGAGCCAGGAGCCCAATGTGGGACTCGATCCCAGGACCTTGGGATCATGACCTGAGCTGAAGGCAGACACTTAAATGACTGAGCCACCCAGGCGCCCTAAACCTCCAGAAGTCTTAAAGTTGGAAACATGGGGAGACAGAATGGTGACAGGAATGCTCAGGGACCAAAGAGCGGAGGAGAATAAGGCCAATTGGTCAGCACCAGGAAAAAGAGGCCCAGTGATAGCCCGAGATAGCAGACTGGTTTTCCATCCTCTAGGAGAAAGGACCCAAAGGAGGTTAGATTCTATTACTTGACATTTTATTCAGGGGCTAGGATTCCCAGCAGAAATCTAGAAATACAGGCACACCTTGTTCTATTGTGCTTTGCTATACTGTGCTTCACAGATACTGAGGTTTTGTTTTGACTGAAGATCTGTGGCAACGCTGCATAGAGCAATTCTGTCGGCGCCCTTTTCCCAACAGCGTGTGCTCACTTCATGTCTCTCTGTCACATTTTGGTCATTCTCACAATATTTCTTTTTTTTTTTTTTTTTAAGGATTTTATTTATTTATTTGACAGAGAGAGACACAGCGAGAGAGGGAACACAAGCAGGGAAGGTGGGAGAGGGAGAAGCAGGCTTCCCACCGAGCAGGGAGCCCAATGCGGGGCTCGATCCCAGGACCCTGGAATCATGACCTGAGCCGAAGGCAGACGCTTAACGACTGAGCCACCCAGGGGCCCCGATTCTCACAATATTTCAAACTTTTTCTTTATTATTCTATTTGTTGTGGTGATCTGTGACGTGATTATGACTCACTGAAAGCTCAGATGATGGTTAGCATTTTTTTTCGCCAGAAAGTATTTTTTGATTAAGGTATGTATATTAGCTTTTTAAAGCATAATGCTATGGCACACTTCATCAACTACAGTATGGTGCAAGCAGAACTTTCTATGCACTGGGAGACCAAAACACTCACTTGATTGGCTTTATTATGATATTCGCCTTATTACGGTGGTCTGGAATTGAGCCTGCAATATCTCTGAGGTGTGCCTGTCCCTGGTTTCCTGGAGAAGACAAACTGGAGCAGATGGATAGCAAAGTGGACTGTATTCTCTCCAGCAAGGCCATGAAGTCAGTTCTGAGGATGAATGAGCCATGGCAAGGAACAGCAGAAGGAGAGGAAAAAATACAGAGACCGCGCGGAAGGAAGAAAGGGACACTGAGGGTGAAGTGCACTGCTTGGTGGGTCCTAGACACAGGAGCAAAAAGGTGGTGGAAGAAGAGGAAAGGGAGGAAGCAGGGTCAAGGGCACATGGACCTGCAGGGGCTGATTATTTTGAACTTACCCTTCATTTCCACGATGGAAGAGCTAGATTATATAGATTTCGAAGTGCGAGGGAGTGCTGAGTGGAGGAGATACTAGGACATGTGGTTACCTACGGGCCTCTAAGAGTCAGGGAGGGGCTGGCCATCTCAGGGGCATGCCTACGCGAGAGCTCATGTTCAAGTGCGTGAGCTGGTGCTTGCACTTAGCTCAGGCCCAGAAATCCGCTTACGCATAGTCAGCTCTCAGTAAACATTGTAAACTCCCGAACCAAGCAATATACTTTGCTCTGGTCATTCTTGTCTAAATTGAGAATTAATTTACCATAGCTTCCTGAGTTTAAGGAAAGTAATTCTCAAAAGCATCCCTGGGGGGAAAAGAAAGGAGTCATCTTATAGTTTATATGAAGTTTATATGAGTTTATATATGAAGTAATGAGTTTATATGAAGTCTTTCATATCACAAGGTACTCCCTGAATTATTTTAACAATGAAGTATTCTGAGTGAAAGGCAAATTAACCCAATATTGTTGCAGGATCACAGGGTTCTAGTCTCACAGAGTCGAAGAATGACCTCTCAGACACAAAGGGGTAACGTGAAAGTTTGGTAAGTGAAGGTGAGAGCAGAAAGGAAAGAAAAAGCTCTCAGAATGAGAGGGGTCCTGAATGGGTTGCCACTGAGGGGTTTTAGGCCGATCTTTTATTGAAAACTTGACCCAGGGAGCTTGTGGCCTTGAGATTCTTGGGCCATCTTGGTCTGAGCAGGGACTTTTGGTAACACCCTTAAGGACTGACTTCTTTGAGGTTTGGTCAATTTCTGTGATTACACTGTAGCCGCCAAAGAAAAATATTCCCTCACATCCGGGGCCAGGTGGTCTGGTCTACTCCCTTATCTCTTGTTCACTCTTTCAGAGCCTAGTCAAGGGCCCCCTATCTCTCCCTGCCCATACCTTAACCCTCTACTTACCCAAAATGAGTTCAGTCGGTATTAATCTTGGAGACCTATAAAAGTCACTGAAAGAAGTCCCTAGTGAAAAGGAGTAAAATACCTGTTAATACAGATGGGCCGTGATTCCTGTGCATATGATAATATCTAACATGTTTTGACTACCAAGCACTGGCTAGGCCTTTTACTCATATCCGCTCATTAATCCTCCCCAAACACCTCTGAGGTCAGTACTAATACCCCCATTTTGCAGAGGAGAAAACTGAGGCCCAGAAAAGCTAAGTACCTTGCTCTAGGTCATAGACACTGGAGCGGGAGAGCCAGGGAAGGGCCATAGGCGGGCTGGCTGTGAGGCCTGCGCTCCGGAGCCTGCACCAGCCGCCTCTTGCAGCCACGGTCCGTGCATGTGAGTGTGAATGAGCCTTTGCAGCAGCTCTTTAAAAGCGATGGAGGGGTGCCTAGGCAGCTCAGTCGCTTAAGCGTCTGAGTCTTGATTTCGGCTCAGGTCATGATCTCGGGGTCTTGGGATTGAGCCCCAGTTCGGACTCTGCACTCAGTGGGGAGTCTGCTTCTCCCTCTCCCTCCCCCAACTTGTGCTCTCTCTCTCAAATCAATAAATAAAATCTTAAAAAAAAATAAATAAAGGGGCACCTAGGTGGCTCAGTTGGTTAAGCATCTGCCTTTGGCTCAGGTCATGATCCCAGGGTCCTGGGATCGATCCCCACCTCCGGCTCCCTGCTTGGCGGCCAGCCTGCTTCTCCCTCTGCCTCTCCCCCTGCTTGTGCTCTCTCTGTCAACTAAAACCTTAAAAATAAATAAATAAAAAATAAAAGCGATGGAATGTATCATTAGGTTTGAAGATCACAAATACCTACACAATGAATGAAAAAACCATGGCTGAGAATAAAATGTTCAGTGGCCCCAAGATATAAGTGGCTATATCTCAAAACAAGTAAGATAGAAAGGTAGTGAATAGAAATCTGAAAGATTCCTTTAGCCAACTCAAAAAGCGCCTCCCAGAATGACGAAGACCTCACTGTTGGAAGATGCATGTGGAGAATCTGAAGAAAATATCTTCTGTAAAATGTGAACAGGACAACATTCTAAAGTCACATCCTATGTTACACGTGTATTTAAAAAAAGAGTTAGTGGTTCTCAACTGGAAATACTTTCACCTGCCACGGGACGTTTGGCCATGTCTGGAAACATTTTTTGCTGTCAGAAGTTGGGAGGGTGTTGCTACTGAAATCGAGCGGGTAGAGACCAGGATGCTGCTAAATGAGCTTCTGTTCTAATTCTGCATCCCTAGACCCCATAACACTTGGCCTTGAGAATGAACAGTTTACGGGGCTGTGGTATCACTCAGGATTGGACGTAATCCATGACCAATGTAGGAAAATGTCTCTCAAAGCATGTCCACAAGATCACTAGTTGTGTGAAACACCCCTAAAGAAGGGCTTGTGCAGTCTCATGATTTGGGAAAATGGTACATACCGGCTTCTCCCGTGTAACTGGGCAATAGACGGTAGTATGTTCAAGTCTCTTGAGAAGTCCTGGGAGATGCTGTACTTTATTTAATCCAGAACTTTCCAAATTTATTTGATCATGGAGGCTTTTTTACAAGGATTTCCAATAAGGAGAGGGTAGCGATGCTTCCAGCGTTGTCGTGCTTGGCTGTTTACATGTCGAAATACATTTCATTATGAATTACTCTCATTGCTTTGTGTGTTACTACTAGAGTAGTAGTTGTTGAAGGGAAGAAAAAGGTTTGGGAAGGCAGATTACATTGTCTGTGAGTTTCACTGAAGGATAGGAAAGTGGGGGCCATAAACCACGTGTCCTAAGAGAGGCTATGGTCCAATCAGGCAGCAGAGATGTGCCCAGAAGAAAGGAGACGGGATGTGGGCTGTGGGACCCTGCTGAGGTTGCGGGATTGCAGAGCAGAGCTAGAAGCCACCTCGACTCATCTAACCCCACCTCCCACTGTACGGATGAGGGAACAGAGACTCTGCAAGGGTCCTCTCAGTCACCACAGCGTGTGAAAGGCCTTCTAGTGTGGCCTCCTCATACTGCACTCCTGGAGGGAGTGAACAGAAAGTTCTGGAAGCAGAAATTGTACCATAATATTGTTTCCAAAGAAGTTACCCTTTTGGTTCATGTTCACCAATCTTTGAAGGGCAATGGAATGATGATATTAGACGTGTTTCTTGTGAACCCTCCTTGCCCTTGAAGTGCCGGGACACAACCCCACAGCACAAAGTTTAAATGGTCCCCCCAGAGACAATAGGATATTTTGGAAGGAGAATTGGTCAAAGAGCCAGGAAACATCAGGCTTATTCTTAAGGATAAGACCTTTTACATTTCTGGAAACATAAAAAGTTTTACTCATCTCCTCTGCCAGACTTTGTTGAAACAAAACGCGACTCTTTCAAAGAATCAAATCAACCCCAAAACGATCAACGTTTGCCACAAAAGGGAGAAGCATTTTCAACAGTGAGAAGTTAAGGGGGCTTGGAGGCCTGGCTTTCGCCCTGGCTAGTGAGGCGTGCTAGGTGCGCTTGAGACTGTCAACTCACCCTTCTGTTTTCCCCATCTGTAAAAGACGGATGAAAGTGCGTTTTCAGTTATTCTCAGGGTTGCTTTGAGGGTAAAATAATGCAAGGTATATGAAAGCTTTTTTCAAGATGTATTCAAGTTCACAAATATAAGGGAGAGCGGCTGTGAAATGTGCACACATCTTTTCCAACTTGAAGTGAATGTGAATATTTCTGTGTTCGGTCTCAGACTAATTCAGATTCCTCAATTTGGTCATTGCCAAGTATTCTCGGTGACTTGCCGATTACGCCAAAGCAGTATGGATTCCTCTGTCTGGATGAAGCCAGCAGAGAAGCCAGATAGTTCTGGAATTTACATCCAGATGTGTTCATCATGCTTTCCAATTTACACTTAACTACAGTGGTATTTCTCCATTTCCCAAATGAACCAGGAACTAGAAATGTTTCCATGTATAGCACTGTATAATTAGCCACAGCAAACGTGAACCTCGACTTGAAGAGGTTTCTAGATGCTTGGAACATTCTTTTCCAGACAGACCGGGAGTGTTACCTCTGAGCATTTCCCCCCCCCTTTCTTTGTTTCTTTGCCTTGCCCAAAGACTTCCTGGCAAAGACCAGGAAGGACACCTGTGGTTGGCATGAATCTGGTTGGACATGTTGGGGTTATTGCACTTTACAACAAGAGAGACTGCACACCCTGGGGAGCCACCGGGCATCTCATGAAGAGGTTTTCAGGAGGGACTTACTTGAGGATTTGGGCTTGTGTTAGGTGACTTGGTGGAGAGTTTCAAAAAGTGGGGTCTTGCTTTAGAATAGATGCTGTGAAGAAGTGGGGGCAATTTTATGATTAGGTATCTTAGATCCAATCTTATTTATAAAGCAGAAGGACTAAATTGAAGCCAAAGCTATACTTGGTAGAAGCAGCAGTCACTCATATTTGCCGGGAGAGGGACATGTGTGGTCATTTTGGGGACCTTACAAGGGTCGTGTTTTGTCTTCTGTATTCACTCATTGACTGTGGGGCAGTCTTATTTTCGTTTGGCTCCATCCTGGTCACAGAGTGGCCTCGTGTGACGTTGGTGCTCTGTAACATATTTGTGTTGAACAGGACCATGCCAAGACCCAGCTGTGAGTACCAGGCTAAGTACTGGCAACATCAAAGCCTCGCTGACAGCGTCAGGCTCTCAGGCGCTACTTTGCTTTTTCCCGATCTTTATCGTGAAATAGAGGGCAAATACAAATGCCTACACATGTACAACAGAAGCAGGGCTTAATGAGATGGAGCTCTTGACCAGCATGGTGGTTACAAAGGTATTTCTCTCATAAAAATTCATTAAGCCCTGATCTCAGTCAAAGCCCCAAAAGGAGCCACCTGATTTTCACAGCAGTCACCTCCCAGTGTATCTTAATCATTCTGTCACGCAGTGTCTGTCCCTAGACATTGTAGGTTGGTCTTACTCATTTTAAAAAACTTGATATATCTTTTGAATCTTTTTAAAAAAAAAATTTTTTTTTTTAAAGTAGGCTCCATGCCCCAACACGGGGCTTAAACTCATGACCCCAAGATCAAGAGTCACATGTTCTACCGACTGAGCCAGCCGGGGGCCCCAAAAACTTGATATATCTTTTGAATCTTTTTGAATCCATAGGTTTCCTCTCTGTCCCTTTCTTTTCTTATGATTTATCTATTGACCATTCGACCTGTAACATTTCCCACTGTCAGGATTCTGCTGTTTTCTATTTTGGGGCAATTTGACCCTGACCTCTGTCCTCTTTATTTCCTTCCACTCTCATCTGGATCCAGAGGACTGAATGGACTCAAGTTCAATGTCTTTGGCAGGTCCATAGGCAGTGTTGTGTTCTTTCCTCAGGAGGTACGTTTCATCTCATTGTCCCCTGAGTTATTTTTATAAGAAAAATGTATGCTGTCTGTCATCAGGTGTGAGATACTGACTTAGACAGCCATCCCCGACCCCCCAAGGAGGCCAGCTGTGTTTCAGTAACCCTGCCCAGAGGAAACCCGGAGAACATTGCCGAGGAAGGCTCTGTGGAGCACAGAGGGTCAGAAGCAGGTCCTGGGATTGTACTAAATGTCTCCTTCCCTTACATTTCTGTGAATAATTTCCCTTTCTCACCAGTAGTACATGTAATGTGGAAATGCCTGTCATTCAGAAAACCTTAAAATAGAGTGTGGTGACATCTGGCACAGATCACACTTCCTTATGATATGATGACAAATGTCTGGCTATTATAAGTCGAGATGTAGGCATCGGAACTACTGTAACTAGAACATAGGATCCTGTGCTTGCGTCCCACAACACATCAAGTACTGGATTGTCCCGGAGATAGTACCTGCTGGAAGCAGCTCCTCCCCCTAGGGCTCGCTGGGAAGAGATTGGGGTTATCTGAAAGTGCAAGATTGTAGGAGGGTCCCCGTGGGGCCGCCACCCAGCTCGCTAAGAGGGGTTCCGATCCGATCTCAGGGCTCCGATGTGGCTGAGCAGGTGTGGTAAGGCTGGTCTTATGATGTAGGGAAAAAGCAGGAACTAGAACCAGCTGCTAGGCCCAAGGGGAGGGACCATTCCTGGGGGAGACGCTCACAGAAACCGCAGTAAACAAGGAGCACAGCCTTCTCCCTCCTCTGGTGTCCCTCTCATGTCCCCTCACGGAAGAGCCCAGCAGGGGGGAACTGGCAAAGCGGAAATGTGGAGGTGTGAGTTCAGGGTGTAGAGACAACAGCTTCCTAATCAGCACACTTGCCTTTGTTCTTCTAAGCTAGATGTCTCTGATTGCCGTTGTTCTCGGTGTAAAGTATCAGCTTAGTCTTTTGAAGCTTGTTTATGAATCCGAAGTCTTTTTCACACAGGGGGTTGGGGGTTGTGATGCATATTTCGGCTATGCCCTGTTCTAAAAGACCACTCCTACTTTCTATGTGTCAAGGAACTGGGGCATGGGATTTCCCAGTCCCTGGCCGGTGAGCATTTTCCCCTTCCTTTGGAAAAAAGTTCTTATAAATGCCAGTGTCTTGGTTGAAATTCTTGAGTCTGTGGTCTGTGTGCCATACCACCATGGATTGGTTCCTGAGGCCTTTTGAGCCCAGCCTCAGATCTCTAATAGCTTACGAGCACTGGCCATGTCGTTAGTGGGGCCTTTCCCCAAAGAGACAAGTCCTCATCTGCCCCTTTCCTTTCTTTGTTGAAGGCTGAAATGAGGCTTCTGCTTTGAACCACGAGCTTGGATCCCAAACTTGGCCGGATCTTTCAGAGTACAGGGTGATTAAAGAACCCTGGGCACTTTGCCCGGCACCCCATTATTGAGCAGAGTGTCCGGAGTAATTCGTTTGGGAAGAATTAATAAGTACAGATAAACATAGTGCTCTCATTCAACATAGACCGCCTAGGATACAGGAGATACTCAATGACTGCCTGTTGGTTCATTCACGAATTTAGTTAAGTGTTTATTGAATAGCCAAGCACTATTTTAAACCCTGATGGTACAGCAATGACAGACAGATGACATCCTGCCCTCGTGGGGTTTGCCTTCTAGTGGAAGAAACTTATAACAGACAAGTAACTACGGAAAATATCAGAATGTGATGGGTGCTATGCAAAAACGTAAAGCAGATGCAGGGGGAGCAAGTGACATAGGGGGGCTGTTTTAGAGAGGGGACATCTAGGCAGACATCTGCTTGGAGATGGTGCCGTCAAGAGGCAGTTCTCTTGCATTTCTGCCCATCTTTTGAGCAAAGGCATGGACAAAAGCCTTTGTTCTGGATTATCTTTCTTCCCAGGGTGTTTGTATAGGACCCAGCCTTGGAATCCAGAGATAGTGTCTCCCTCTGAGGCAAAGGGCAGGTTTACTTCCTGACCAGGATAATGAAGATAATGGGTCCCTCCAGGGCAGAGGTGGGCAGGTTTGCTTGCTGCCCCCTTGGCCCATTAGGGGGTTCCAAATCTTGTGTCCCTCAGCTTTGACACAGAGCCTCAGCATGCACAGCGTGCACGCGGGGCCCCCCTGCACATCAGACAAGTCCGACCTGGGGGCTTGTGCTGCCTGCTGTGCTTGGCTCTGTCCTGGGAATCTCTGTATTCTGTCTGTGTTCTGCCTACCCGAAGGGAATTGTGGCAGGCCAACTTGGTGGCTGTTAAATAGGGTACATCTCAGACCATTCGTCTCAGCCACTTTTGACAATTGGCTGGGTCTCCAAGACGGAAGGAGGAGGCCTTTGGTTATCAGGAGCGCCTAGAAAACCATAATTGCAGTAAGGGCTCAAGATTGCCCTCTTGATGAGATTAACATCAAGAATGTTTTGAAACAGGAACGGCTAAGTGGAAGAAAAATTCTTCCGGCTATTGCTAAACGTTTCAGATCACTAAGGAAGGATAAGCTTTAAGCATCATCTGAACGTCTGCTGGATTGAATTAAGTCCCACAGAAGGCTTAAAACTACTTATCTAACACTTGCATTTGCCCGGAGAGGGGTTCTGGCAGCATTCTGTACTAGCAGCAAGCCGTGCTAACTTTTTAAGACGTCTCTTTATTTTTATGTGCTGTACAATTATACAGAATAATAGGAAATCGGTTTGGCAGCCCAGCCCCGTGATAAATCACATCAAGGTAAAGAAGAACAAAATTGTTTCTATAGATTGGATTTAGTCTCCAAGCAACAGTTTTTAACAACAGTGGAACAATATAGCAGGATTTGGCCATCAGAATTTCCCCCAAGTCTTTCTAAATTTGTAAGAAGGGCGGGGGGGGGGGGGGCACCTGGGTGGTTCTGTCGGTTGAGCATCCGACTCTTGGCTTCGGCTCAGGTCATGATCTCAGTCAGGGTCCTGGGGTCGAGCCCCAGCCCTGCATTCAGGCTCAGCACTCAGCCTGCTTGAGGATTCTCTCTCTATGTCTCTCTCTGTCTCTGCCCTCTGCCCTTCCCCTTGCTCACATGCTCTCTCTCTCAAGTAAATCTTTTAATAGATAATTAATTAATTCATAGTAGGTTCAGCTGTATCTACCTAGCAAACCTCCAAAAGGGAAAAGGAGGATTAAGACAACTGTGCATATCAGATCCGTCATGGCTCTGTGTAGATACCGTGTTATCTCTCCAGGAATGCCCAGCGTTTCCCTGTAGTTTTAACCTCACAAATCCAGCCCCGGTAATGATGGATACACATCATGATACACTTGTCCAAACCCATAGAATGTAGCACACCAAGAGCGAACCCTGCTGTAAACTGTGGACTCTGGTGATGATGATGTCAGTGTAGGCTCGTTGACTGTAACAAATGTGTCGTCCGCTGGGGACGTGGCCAGTGGGGGAGGCCGCGTGTGGGGGTAGGGCAGGGGCGTGTATGGGAAACCTCTGTACCCTCCTCTCAGTTTTGCTGTGAACCTAAAATCTCTCTGAAAAACGTGAAAAAAAAAAAAAAAACAAAACACCTCTCCAGCCCCACAGGGAGAAGGGCTAGAGTAAGTGGGCAGTTATCTGTCCAACTCTGAATGTAAGACTCAAAGAGAACCCAGATCAGCTTGCAATTGCCGGAATGACTTTGATTTTCCAGTCTTCATCGTATTGCTCCAGTAAGCGGATAACAACAATTAATGGTAGTACCAAGGTACTGGAAATTCACAAACATTAAGTGGCATCAGAGACATGTCTCCCACCCCCACTCGTTCCCCAGAATACCCCAGGTCTCTTTGCATTTACTCTGTCCATTTCACAAACTAAAGGTGGTGATCAAAGAACAAAAGGTGTATAGCTAAAAGTCACCGTGCTGCTGCTGGTCAAGTGTGGCAACGTGAACGTTTAGCAGCTTTGTTGACATACAATTTTGTATCATAAAATGATCCCACTTGAAATGTATAGTGCAATGCTTTTCAGTATATCTACTGAGTTGTGCTACCATCCCCACAATCCAGTTGAAGAACATTTCTATCATTTCCAAAAGATCCCTACTACCCATATTCACTCACCCCCCCAACACCTGCCCCCGGCCCTGGCAACCACTGATGTACTTTCTGTCTCTCTAGATTTGCCTTTTCTGGACAGTTCACATAAATGGAATTGTGCAGTATGTGGTCTTTGTATCTGGCTTCTTTGAGCATAATGATTTTAAGGTTCACCCACGGCAATGCAACATTTTGCTTCAGGGAATTTTATATCTAATCAATGGGGTTCTTTTTTTTTTTTTAAGGATTTTATTTATTTGACAGAGAGTGAGCGAGCACAAGTGGGGGGAGCGGCAGGCAGAGGGAGAGGGAGAAGCAGGCTCCCCGCTGAGCAGGGAGCCCGACGCGGGGCTCCATCCCAGGACCCTGGGATCATGACCTGAGCCAAAGGCAGATGCTTAACTGAGTGAGCCACCCAGGTGCCCCTAGTTTATTTTATTTTTTAAAGAACTTTCCTTTTAAAATTAAAATCCTTCTTATATAGCTATACATTTTATACACCAGCAAAGTGGCGGATCTGGGTAATTCTTAGTGTATCCAGATCCAGCTTTTTTGCAGCTTCTCACTACTTAGATGAACAGAATGTTGAGAAAGTGTGCATCAACCTGGCTCCATTGAAGCCCTTGACTGTCTGAGAGGGAAACTACCCAAGAACCTACTTAGAACCTACTTCAGTCTAAGGAGTACCAAGAAAAGGAATTGGTTACCCATGTGTTACCCCGCGGGTAGGGCCCCCCGCCAGCCAGTCTATGTAAATCGCAATCAGGAAAACAGTAAGTCCTTTTACTGTCTCAGGAATAGTTCTCTGAGCTTCCTGTTGGCACAGGTTCGCTTGGAGAGGGTAGAGATGGCTAGCTTGCAATGACAGGAGGTACGATTTACACCCCAGTGTGGACATGTGTCTGCGAATGAATTCGGGAGCCACCAAGAGGCACAGAGAGGTGACATAACTTGCCCAAGGTCGTACAATTGCTTGGGATTTGAACCCACAGTGGCAGCGACATAGGTCATACGCTCCAAGACTGCTGAGCTGTTTCTGCATAGCTGAAGGGGTGAGGTTGAGGTCAGAGGGACAGGAGCCACCAAGAAGGACCCGCAGAGGACCAAGGCTCAGAGTGGCAATTTTGAGGATTACTGGGGATGGAGAGAGGGTCGGAAAGAGGATAAAGGGCCCCTAGCTAGAGCCAGAAGAAAATGGCACAACGCACAGTGCAGAAATGGACCGATTTCTGTCTGGGGAGATTTCAAAAGCCAGGGCCTGTGAGCGGGAGGGGAGTGGGGAGGCAGGGCTGAGCTCACGGGCTAGCACTTGGGTTTCTCCCGGGGATCAGAATTGTGTTGACGGGGCCGGAGCTTCTCAAACTGCCCTGTGCCCCTGAGTCAGTTTGGGGTCTTCAGTGCAGATTCTGATCCAGCGGGACCTGAGCTTCTGCATTTCTAACAAACTCCCAGGCATCCCTCACATTTCTAAAAGCTGGCCCACGCATCCCACTTGGAGTAGCAGGAGACTAGACTAATAGGAGCACCATAGATTTAAGATGGGAGCTTCTGGCTTCCAAGGCAGTGCTCCTAGGGGGAGTCCCTCCAGGGTTCAAATGGGGAATAGCCTTCAACGAGATGAAATTCTTATGTGAGAGGTTCTAAAACAACCTTCCAGCACAAGCATGACCCTCAGGGGCCTCAAAGCTCTATGCAAGACTGCGTACCAACAAGAAAGCCCTCAAACTTGCCGTCGGAGCTTGCTCTGATGATTTCTGGGTATGGAAATGGAAGGAGACATCGAGAAGGACGTGGACAGATTCATGTTTGGGAGAGAATGAGGGAGCCTGCCTCTGGATTTTGTGGCCGTTCGCACGTGCACACAGGGTTGGCATTTACTGAAGTAACTTTATTGAGTAGTTACTATGTGCAAAGCACTGTTTTTCAAAGCTCTGTGTACAGTTAATACAGATACATCACAGAGTTCATGGTGGCTGTCCCTGGGGCATGGAATTTGGAGCAAAAGGGTTCATTTGACTTTCTACTTTCACCAGTTCTGTGTGGTCTGAATCATTATAATATGCATTGTTTACATACTGAGGGGCAGAATATAGCATCTCCCTTCCTCCAAATACACCAAGCTTCTCCTGCTTCTGGGCCTTGGGACAGATGCCTCTGTCCACAGTGTTCTTGCACACTTGGCAAATTCCTACTGTGTTTTCAGGTCCAGTTCCCATGCCACCTTCTCCAGGAAGCCCCCTTGGTGAAGTCTGGGGCTGAATTTGGGCTCTTCAATGTGCCATCATGGCCTCCCATGCACTCTTTTATGAGAGTCCTTACCACAGCCTATCACAGTGTCTGGGTCTTTCCTGCTATTCCTGCCACTGGCTGGTGAGCAACTAGAAGGTAGAGAGCTGGTTTCCTTCTCTTCTGTCTTTCCAGCTCCCAGTTTGAGGACTGGCATTTACTAATCACTAACCCATGTTTTGTTTTGTTTTTTAAAGATTTTATTTATTTATTTGACAGAGAGAGACACAGCGAGAGAGGGAACACAAGCAGGGGGAGTGGGAGCGGGAGAAGCAGGCTCCCCGCAGAGCAGGAAGCCCGATGCGGGGCTCGATCCCAGGATCCTGGGATCATGACCTGAGCTGAAGGCAGACGCTTAACGATTGAGCTACGCAGGCACCCCACTAACCCATGTTTTTAAAATTAATTGTTGTACTGATAGATACACTACTGTCTTTCATGTGCTTTGGGGCCAGTTTTTAGTTGCTACCATCAGATTTGGGGATTTGGGGGCCCCCGCAGTGATCCCGATGAAGACTGTACAATGTGGTCAGGATGCTTGACTACAGCTCGTATTTTGGGCCACGTTCCTGATTGGGCTTAAGACCCCCCCGGACTTACTGCTTGTGGGAGATGAGCGTGTGACTTGGTGAGCAAACCCCAATTCAGGGCCCTGTATTGATTTTCAGCTCCCAGGCAGCCCCTGCTCAAGTTAAACTAGAAGTAGCTGTTGTCAAGCTCACAATTTGTTCAGGCTCTTGCCTTGTCCTTGACCTACATTCCTCATCAATTTAAATTCACCTGGTATTTTCTTTAAAGAAGGGAGCGGCGTCATGTCAAGGCAGAAGGCCCCAGCCCTCTGCTGGAGAGATCTGTCTCAGCAAATCCTTCCCGAGGGACTAGCTCTCATCCTCTTGAGTTAAGGCTCGGGGTAGAGCGCTGGCAGGCAGCCCTGTCCTCTGGCTCTCTGTGCAAGAAGCAGGTTAGGAAGAAAGCAAGCACGTTTATTTGCAAAGGAGGAACCCATTGAAAAGATGACAGAGACAGACAAGCTGGGGCGCAGACATGCTTATTTTGAGTGATGCAAATCCTCAGGGATCACAGCCTTAGAAACATAGAAGGACGCTAAGAAATAACTTACGGAACAGGCCTCGCACTGAGCATGTCTGCAAGCCAAGTTATCCTCATGAAATTGTCAAAGGCTGTGCCAGCCAATGCAGTAGCCACTACCCACAGGTAGTGATATAAATTTAAATTAATTACAATGAAATGAAATAAAATACTCGGTTCCCGGGTTGCACTAGCCACACTTCCAGTGCTCAGCAGCTATCCGTGGCTAGTGGTGACCCTGTGGGACAGCACAGATAAAAACAATTTGCGTCCTTGCCGAGTTCTCTTGTCCAGCGTGCATCTAAGGGTGCCGCAAAGCCGTGTGCTTTTCTCTTCACAAGATGTGCCCTAGAGCCTCCTTTCTGGTCCTTTACCAAAACTTCTGAGGGCACCTTGCCTTTATTAAGGCCAGATCTCTGAATGAGCTGCAGGGGAACCAGGAACCACTAGGCAAGCAAACCCTGCCAAGTACAAGTTCATCACTTTCAAGTTCCATGATTTCCAGCCGACCCCCCTCTGCCCATGGCACCCACTCACAGGGTCTAAGCAGCCCCCAACCAGCCTCGCACGTGCTGTTTCCACCAGGACACATTGCACACAAATGAAAGCAGATTTCCAGAGTGAAGGAAAACGGAACACTCTGGGATGGGATTTTAATGGCTTCCTCCACAGATGTGAGGCCTAGGCCATTCTGCAGGGGCCAGTCTCACATGGCGCGGTTTCCAGCATTTTGAAGGTGGCTTTGAATACCTCTGGATATTTTATAGGCTGAGGAAATTGGGGCCTCATTTTATAGCATATTATAAAGGATCTCACCAGCGTGGGGAAGAAAATAAGTCCAGATTCAAAGCAGATATTCATGGAATGCCATTCTCTTATTTTTAAAGAAAATGCATGCACCGTATAAAGTACATCCCACCATAGTCAGGAAATAGGAGGAAGAAGGAATAGAAGAATTGATAAAGAGGAATGGCTTCTTTTTAAATGTCTTTTTTTTCTGAAAATACAGTTTATACATTGTGTGTGTGCACTCATGTGTATGCCAAAATGGAAAGGTTTTTTTCTGGGTTCCCTGTTAATACCAAGAAGATAGTAGGGACACTGATGAATCAGACATCAGTGAGAACAAGAATCTAGGAAGGATCATCAGTTTGGATGCAGGTCATCAGACAGACCCGATTTACTCCAGGCCTAAAAAGTCATTAAGCTGCCTCAGCTTCCCCAAGTGATCCTCTTTTGGAAGGCCCTATATGAGAACCATTTAGAAAACCAATGACTAAAATGAACACTCACTGGACCCCATCCCCCCCAGTAGTCCACTACATTGTTTCTAAATTACCAGGCATTTCATCAGTACATCTACAAAGCAATAGTGTATATCTGTTGTTTTTTATCTGTTTTTTTTATACCAGGCTATCTTCCAAGAATGGATTTGACACAAATATAAAATGTTGCATACTTTTTAAACTCATCAGTTGTGCCTGGGTGGCTCAATTGGTTGGGTGTCTGTCTTCGGCTCAGGTCATGATCCCAGAGTCCTGGGATCGAGCCCTGCATCAGGCTCCCTGTTCGGTGGGGAGTCTGCTTCTTCCTCTCCCTCCGCCTGCCGCTCCCCCTGCTTGTGCTCTCTCTCCCTCTGTCAAATAAATAAATAAAATCTTTAAAAAATAAATAAACTCATCAGTTGTTACAAATTTACAAGTATTTCAACTGCTACATGTATACTTATACATTGTGTCAAATGTACTGATTATAAGTATATTTCAAATGTTTCGACTGGAACACATTTAAACAGAGATGAGGTTAATTTTAAAAATAAGCGAAGAAATTAGGCAAAAGAAAACAGAGTGAACTGCTCAGCATCCATGCTGTGACCACAAATTTAGTTCTGAGCTTTCAAATAGCCAAGCCAAAGAGAGAAACAGACAATTACATGATCCAGCGTCCATACAGCATAAACTAATTCTTAGGAAGAGGTTCCGTTCTCCCTCAGTCCTAGCAAAGGGAACAGTATAAAATTGAGCAAGGACTTCATCAGTGACCCTGTGACAAATAGACAAGTTTGATATATATGTTCTTCTAGTAAAGCCAAGGGAAATGTGCAACTCTGAGAGTTTCCAAAAGCAATTCTTAAACAAGGGCTTGGGATCAAAATGTATTTGTCCAGTTAAACTGCTTTCAGATATATTGTTTCATCCAAGGATAAACTGTAGAGCTGTGATTCTTGGTGTAAGTGGAAAATGAGGAGTCCTATTTGAATCAGCTGGGGAGATTTTTCATACTGACATCTGACATCTAACATTCCTCTATTGCCATCCTCCCTCAGGATTTGATGGGACTTTAGAATGTTTGTCCCCAAATTTATTAAGAGTGAGCCTGCAAGGACTCCCTCGTGTGTGTTAGGGTGGGAAGCAGGTGGAGAATGGAGGCTGTGGTGAGAGGGTAAGCAGGTGTAGGCATAAAGACCACCTAAGGAGCTTTCACCATGATCTGCCTAGACCTCCCTAGACCTAAGAATCAAGGAGTCTTGGCTGGAGCCATGTGTGTGTATTCTTAACTCCCTTACCACATGCTTCTGGTGCAAAACTCCTTTGAGAAGTGCTAACTAGATTGATGGACAGAACACGTACCGTTTGGGTGAGTTTTCCTAAATTTTTTTTTTTTAAGATTTTATTTATTTATTTGAGAGAGAGAATGAGACAGAGAGAGAGAGAGCATGGGAGGGGGGAGGATCAGAGGGAGAAGCAGACTCCCTGCTGAGCAGGGAGTCCGATGCGGGACTCGATCCTGGCACTCCAGGATCATGACCTGAGCCGAAGGCAGTCGCTTAACCAACTGAGCCACCCAGGCGCCCTTTCCTAAATATTTTTAAAGAAAATTTTTCAAAAGGGGTGAATTCCAAAGTCTATTCCCCCAGTGAACACAACTGGAGCACCACTCCTCTGTCGTTCCAGCTGATCAGTCCTATGATGAATTTACCAGTTAATCTCACCCCACTGCCGCACAGGTGACCGCTGATTAAAGCAGGGGAAACTGACAAGGAGACAGTCTCCCTCCTGTGCCTACTTACATGTCTCTGGACACAGATAACATATTCTATTGGTCAGAGTCCAGACTTTGTTTCCTTAAATCCTTGGCCTTATGAGGTGCCCTGTGGTTTGAGAATCTGCTTCTGTACATCTAAGCCCTGCTCTAAAGGCCACTGATAGAAAAATATCATATTGGTGTGATATATTTGATGCTTAAAAAATTCTAACATCGCATATTCTCAGTGTTTACCGAATTGATTTGAATTAAGTTCATATATAATAATGATGGTGATATGAATAACACTCCCTTTCATTAAACAATATAGACAGAGAAACTACCCACCTGGCCCAGGTTAATTTGGCATGCCTCAAGATTCCTGAACCAACCTGAAATCATAAAATTTAATTTCTAAAATACCAACAACAACAAAAAAAGGAAAATGAGAAGAGGAAGAAAAGGAAAGGAAAAAAAAAAAAGGCGGAGCCCTAGGTTGTTGTGAAGGCAATACACAGGCTTGAACTACTCCTGACAGATGCATGTCAGGAAAGAAATTTCCTCTACTTTAAACTCTGGCCTAGCCCCCAAGTGTTCCAAAGACACTTTCATTGGGGTTCTTCTTCCCTTGTTGTCTACCTTTGTAAAAGATTATTCCTAGGGCACCTGGGTGGCTCAGTTGGTTAAGTGTCTGACTGTTGATTTTGGCTCAGCTCATGAGCTCAGGGTCATGAGATCGAGCCCCACACCGGGCTCAGTTCTCAGTGCAGAGTCTGCTTGAGAGTCTCTCTCCCTCTCCCTCTGCCCCTCACCGCCCCGCCTGTGCTTGCTCTCTCTCAAAAAAAATTTAATTTAAAAAGTAAAAGATTGGGGCGCCTGGGTGGCTTGGTCGTTAAGCATCTGCCTTTGGCTCAGGTCATGGTCCCAGGGTCCTGGGATTGAGCCCTGCATCAGGTTACCTGCTCAGCAGGAAGCCTGCTTCTCCCTCTCCCACTCCCTCTGCTTGGGTTCCCTCTCTCGCTGTGTCTCTCTGTCAAATAAATAAATAAAATCTAAAAAATAAATAAAATAAAAAGTAAAAGATTATTCCTGGAAATGAGAGTGAGGCATAATAGAAAAATAAGCACACAAAGGAATTCAGCTGAATTTAGGGGATTGGTTGAAGGGAAGAAGATCAGGAACTGGTTTCTCTCCACCAAAAATGAGTGGCCCCCAACTTGTAACAGCTTTTAGAAAATTCAAAGATACCCATGGGACCTATTCACTCAGCCACCTACCAGTAAAAATAACCCTGATTTCTAGTGCAAAACAGTTTTCACTTAAGAAAAAAGATGATTTTTCGATTTGATTTGGTTTTCTGTTTTAGCTGCATAGCTAAGAAATTGCTTGGGATTAGGGTGGTGTGTTTTCTTTTTTCTTCTTCTAGGGCTTTGTGAGGAAACGTGAGAACTATATCTTTTGCTGGGAGGTTATCTCTGTTAATATTTGGGATAACTTAAGCTTATTGACAGAGGAGGTAGGAAGAAATGGCCTTCATTCTTTCATTCAAAAGGCATGCCTGGGATACTGGTGCTACTTGCAATAAAAATTCCTTTCATGAAAGGTGGGTGGAAGGACATTCCATCACATTCAATTTCCTATTTCCATTCCAAAAACGATAACCTGGACTTGAGGAAAGAGAGAGTATTTGTGCCTCTACAGTGCATGAGATGTCATTTGAAATTCCTTATTTTTACTACCTTGAAGAGGGGTGGGAGAAAAAAACAGTAGGAATGTTGTAAACATGTTGGCATGCTTGCATTTCATTTCATTTTGTACTTTTGAAAAAGGTCTTTAAAAAGACCTATGTTCTGGCCTCCTAATTTATAGTGTTCAAAGGAACTGTGACTTCTGCACGAAAGTCCAACAAATACCCTCAGGAGGATTTAACATTGTACCTCAGGGCTAAGATTTCTAATTTTTTCTTAAGTATTTTCATTGTAAAAAGAAATAGATACAGGAAATCACATAAAGTGAACACATGCCTTAGTGAAGGATTCGAAGGTAAGCACCCTCGTAACCATTACCAGGTCAAGAAAGAATGTTGCTAGCTGCCCCAAAGCCCCTTCTACATGCCCATTTCCAGTTCCTTCCCTCCCTCTCCCCATAGGTAACCATCCACTTTGGCTTTTCTGGTAATCACTTCCTTGCAGGTTTTAATATTATTACCCAGACATGTGTACCTGGATAGGACATATAGTCTTGCCCATATTTTAAAATTTGATATGTCTTTTAAGTCTCTTTCAAACTGTAGGCTCCTTGCCCATTCCTTTCTTTTGCTTACAATTTATCTAATGAAGAACCTAGACTGGGGCGCCTGGGTGGCTCAGTTGGTTAGGCGTCTGCCTTTGGCTCAGGTCATGATCCCGGGGTCCTGGGATTGATCGAGTCCTGCGTCGGGTTCCCTGCTCATCAGGGAACCTGCTTAGCCCTCTCCCTCTGCCCCCCGCCCCGCCAACTTGCACTCTCTCTCTCTCTCTCTCTGAAATAAATAAATAAAATCTTGAAAAAAAGAAAAAAAGAACCTAGACTGTTTAAAGAGTCATGTTTTCACAGTGTGGAGTTCACTGATTGCGTACTTGTGGTTCCAGCTTTCAGGACGGGTGCCGGTGAGCCTCACTTCACACACTTTAGCTCCCCTCACCCCCAATCTGGTATCAGAGTTGGTCTGTGTGACCAACAGAATACAGGCAAAGTGATAGCATGTGGTTTCTGAGGCTGTGCTGCTTCTGGTTCGCTCTCTTGGATTACTCAGCAGGAAAAGCCAGCCACTACCTCACAAGGATGTTGAAGCAGCCCGAGAGAGGCCCTTGTGAGGGGGAACTGAGGCCTCCCACCGACGGCCAGCATGCACTTGACAGCCCCGTGGGGAGGCCACCTTGGAAATAGCTGCTCTAGGCCCATTCAAGTCTTCACATAACTTCAGCCCCAGAGAACATCTTGTCTGTGACTTCACGTGTGAGCCGTTGCCAGAACCACCCTGTTAAACCATTCTTGAATTCCAGAGACTATGAGGATGATAAGTGTGAATTATTGCCTAAAGCCGCTAAGTTTTGGGGTAATTTGTTATGCAGCAGTAGATAACTAACACAACACTCCTGAAGCAGTTCACTGTGTTTCTTTGTCCTCCATGTTTCCTGCAATTCAGCAATGGGATCCTGAGACTTGTCAGACTCAGGTCAGATCTCTGTGGCAAAACCACAGGATGGTGATGGAAGCTCATAATGTCTGGTTGTCTCTGTTTTGATGATGTTACCACCCACTGATGCTTAATACATATCTATATATCTTCATCAGGGGTTGCAAAATGGTTCTTTTCTAATTTTACCCTTTCTAGGGACTTCCACTCATTTACTACTTGTTAAAGTGTTATAGTTCATAGAGGAGGGTGGGATAAATCTTTGATTTGCTTCCTTTATTTATTAATTTTCAAGACAGCACATTGGTTTCCTGTCTTCTTATAGAGGTGACAGTCATCATCATCACTCTAAATATTATTATAAATTCATGTATTTAAACATTTGAGGATTTCAATCCATTGCAATTATTATCATTATTAAAGCTCAAATTGCACCATATTGGGCTAGTGGGAGCCTCATCAAGTTGGTTCCCGAGTCTTTTGACATGATCCTAATTGCCTGTGAAACTGTCCTTACTATCTGATGTTATAAGATGTTTCAGGCTCTGGGGTGCCTGGGTGGCTCAGTCGTTAAGCGTCTGCCTTCGGCTCAGGTCATGATCCAAGGGTCCTGGGATCGAGCCCCGCATCGGGCTCCCTGCTCGGCGGGAAGCCTACTGATAGTGGTGCTCTTGGCTAGGGAGGCCTGGGGCACTCACCTGGGCCCACACTACCCATGAGCCACCACTGGTACTTCCATGACCAGAGCCAGTGTTGTGGTGGGACGAGTCCGTGTGGTTCTTACTACAATTGCAGGACGCAGTTTAACAAAAACCTCAGGGGACTTTGAAGAACAAGCTACATCACAAGACCTAGAGGGTACACGGCATGCCCAAGGGCCACACAGTGAGGTCGAGGGTAAAGCGAGAGGGAGCATCACAAGCTGGATCCCAAGACCTGACCTTTAGTGCCCACCTGCTTGTACTCACCCACCTTTGTCTTATATTTTTCCTTAAGCTCTTCTTGCCGGTCTACCTCTGGACTCAGACAGATGAAACCTGAGGTGATGTCTACCCTGACAAGACCTGCAGCAGGGCCCAGACCCACCCAGACCTTTTCAGCTAAACCCCCTGGCTTGCACCTGCGCAGACGGACCCTGGAGTGACCTCTGGAATGACCTACAGTCACCTTTACCTCATAATACTACTAAAATCTCCACCTAGGGAGGAGCCTCAGCCTCATTTACATAACATACAAGGTACGGGAAAGCATGTTTCCTTAAGGTGCATGTGTGACATGACGCCCCATCCGGCTGACCCCACGGCTTCCCTATCTAAATATTCATCCTGGGGCGCTGGGTGGCTCAGTCGTTAAGCATCTGCCTTCGGCTCAGGTCATGATCCCGGGGTCCTGGGATCGAGCCCATGTTGCGCCCCTGTCGAGCCCCTGTCAGGCTCCCTTTCCCGCTCCCCCTGCTTGTGTTCCCTCTCTCACTGTCTCTCTCTCAAATAAATAAATAAAATCTTAAAAAAAAAAAAATCCTAACCCTAAACAAAAGGAACCATTCTGGCTTTGCAAGCCATTCCCCGTGATCTCCTTATTTGTTGCAAATGAAAGTTTTCTTGGTGTGACAATTCAAGCTGGTGCAATTTCGGACTCAGCAAGGAGTGAACTCCTGTTACAAAACCTTGAGGGAAGGGGGCCTTGAAACAATCCGGAAGTAAGCGTTCTTCCGGACAATGAGGCGCTATTTGGGGCCTGATACGGATCAGATACCTCAAGGCAAGTGTTACCCGTCAGGTCGTCAGGTCCCCTTAAGTGTCTACATTCGGCGGGGAAAGGAGGAGTCAAAAAGGCGAAGTTAATGATTGGTCAAGCATGAGGTTAAGAGATGCCTAAAACAAAAACCAAAAACAAAAAGAGAGGTGCCTAAAACCTAAGTAAGGAAGGAACAAAACAACTCTAATTCAAAAATAGGTCCGGGAACTAAAGTGCCTGGCCTCACTACCACCAATGATAATTGAAATAGTTGAAAGATGATAAATGCCTTCCCCATTCTTTTAATTTCCCCAGTAAAAAATAGTTGAACTATCCCTTGTTAGAGCATACACTCACTACCTACTATATACTGTCCTCCATCCTGTTAGCCCTCACTGGGTCTGCTTTGTTTAATGTGGTGATCACTAACTACACATGCCAATTAAACACTAGAAATGTGAGACTAAGGAATGTTGTTTTAATTTTAAATAACCGTTTGCCTTTGAGCACTTGAAACAGCTATTGTAACTGGATTTTTAAATTTTAATTTAAGTTTTAATTGCCATGTGGGACTAGTAGCTACCATATTGTACAGCACAGATGGAGAGAGAGAAAGAGAGATGAACAAATCCACAAGGGTGGCAAAATAAAAATTAAAGACAAATCAGTTCGTCCCAAAGAACTCGCAGGTGAGTTTGAGCTGGAGGGTTAGAAGGCTTGAATAAAGTCGCGCTCAACTCTGAAACAGTTGATCGCTTGAGTTGGCCTGTCCCCACCACCAGGTATTTTGATTTAATTGGCCCAGTGGGAGCCTCTGAGCACCAGTATTGTTAACGGTCGCCTCCCGGTGGTTCTAACATGCATTCCAGCTTAAGCGTATAAATGTGTGATCCATTCATTCTTTCAACACATATGTATGGGAGATCTTATAAGATGTCAGATGCTCTGCTGGCCACTCCTGACTTTATCCCAGAGATTCTTCTTCCACAGCTCAGGGCAGTGGGTCCAGGAATCTATTTACAAAAAACTCAACTTTGCAGAAGAGGATGGAAAACCATTTCAAGTTTCCAGGATAGTAGTAACAGGATTTAGGCTGTATTTTCAGAAAAATTCTGCCTGAGTGTGATATTGTGATATATGATAAGAAATATATATTTGGTTTAGGGCCTCATTTCCTGGCACAGAGCTCCTAAGACCCTTGGAATTGCCTGAGGAGAGCAGTAAAGGTGCATTTTGTTACGTTAATGGGGTACTTTTGGAAAGCACCTAAGGATGGGGGCTGGTTGCCAATGATTCACCAATGGCCAATGATTTACTCAATCATGCTTAGGTAATGAAGCCTCCATAAAAACCCAGAAGGACGGGGGTCACCCAGTGGTGAATGCGTGGAGGTGCAGAGGAGCTGCGTGCGTGCCTGGAGAGGACTTGGAAGCAACGCGCCCTAGCCCCGTGCGTCTCTCCCATCGGGCCCATTCCTGAGTTATGAAAGGTAAAAGTTTGCCATTGGAATCTAGAGACGGATCCAACTGCTGGGGAGTTGGTTCACTGGATGCATAAGGAAATACAGGCTACTAAGAAAAAGGCAAATTTTTTGAACCTTGGGTTATTATCTGTAATAGGTAAAATGAAATTAAAAGAGTGTTGGGTCAGGCTTCAATGCTAGACCAAACTTAAATTTCAGTGAGTCTGAGCTTTGGCTACTAGCCTCGAAGCCACCTAGAAAGGGGAAGATTCTGCAGGGACGACACAAAGTCTAAGATCCGTGGTCACCAAGAAGTTAGTCAACATGATGGAAGGGCAAAGCTAAGAAACTGTTGAAACCAGGGGGTATAGTATGAAGTTGTTTGTTTGTAGTTTGTGAATTGGTATCATCGCTTTGTGGATCAGTTTCCTAAGCAGCCTTTGCTGACATGGATTATGAAAGCGACTAATTAGGAGTGTCTTTGGTTTTTCATGCTGCAGAGTGGAAGAGCAGGTTTTGAGTTGGTACAGAACGCACAGCTCACCACGGACCGATCAGAGATGGCTTTGTGTGATCCAGACACCTAGGAGGTTCTTCCTGAAGGAACAGCCAGCTTAGTGGTCTGGATAAAAGCCACTGTAAGATCTGTTAACCCTGAGAAGGGGGACTGCCCACCTCCCTTTATGAATACCAAGTGGAATGCTCCAGATAAAGCAGCTCAGAAGTTTCTCTGCAAGCCATGTGGGACCAGCTTTATGATGACCAAGATAGTCACTCACCAAGTATGCTTGTTACCCAGGTCGTGGTAACTGCTGCGGTTAAGGGGGCTCCCTTCACAGGGGCACCCCATTTAACCTAAGAGCAGCAAATTGGCTGTCTCTGCTTCCCCTCCTGTGTCTTACAAATGCTAATAAGAACATTAGGTTAACTAATGAGAATAGGAATAGGCTGAGGGGAGTCTAGGGACTCTCGCCTACAAGGTAGAAACTTTGAAACTTACTAAGAGATCGTGAGTAAGAGAAATATGATAGGGAAACAGAAGAGAGTCTTGGGATTGCCAACCCTGCCCCCGCACCCAGCAGGGTGGCAGTCTCGAGGTGGCTATTAAGAAATGGGATGCATTAAATGGTCTCAGATGGGGTTAAAACAAAAGATTCGATAGGGTAAAGGAACTCCCTGTTGGTCCCCAACATTAAATGGCCCCTGCTTTATTTGCTCCAATTTGAGGGTGTTAAAGTCAGAAGTTAAATAAGAACCCTTAAATTATCACTGTTGTGCTACGTTCTACTTTTTCACTTTCAAAGAGGCAGATAATGATAAAACAGGTCATTTGTAACCTCTAATTTCTAAGGTAATTGCTTTGTACCTAGCTTTAAAAAATCCCCCCATTCTGATTTCGTTAGGCTGGTGTGGTGCAGGCATCACAATTCTTGAACTCTTCCCCAGGGGATTCTAATTCTTCCCCTGGGGTGAGCGCCCCTGCTCTAAGGCAGCTTCTCAAACCTGAATGTGCTTGCACATCACCTGGGGCTTCCGGGAAAGGCAAACTGATTTAGTAAATCTGGGTTGGGGTCCAAGATTCTGCATTTTTAAAAAGATCTTTGTTTGAGAGAGCGAGCACAAGCACGAGTGGGGTGGGGGGAGAAGCAGGCTCCCCGCTGAGCAGGGAGCCCGACATGGGGCTCGGTCCCAGGACCCTGGGTTCATGACCTGAGCTGAAGGCAGACGCTCCCAAGATTCTGCATTTTTAGAAAAATATTGGCCAGTGGGAGTGTAAATTGGTACAGCCTCTTAGAACAATCCAGCACTATCAACCAAAATGAAAAATACCTGTGTACTCTGACCCAGAATTCCCCAACTAGGTATTCTCTTTAGGGACATGGGCACCTAGATGCAAGATGACAAACGTATGCAAAATTCCTCACATTAGAGTTTGTGCAACAGCCTAAATTTCCATCAATGGGGGACTGTGTAGATAAAAGGGTGTCCACAAAAGGCCTTAGAAGACTCTAGCTCAAAACACAATGAGGCCATCCACGTATGCTAACAGGGAATAATCTGTAAACTACACTGTTCTATGGAAATAAGATGGTAGAAATGATGCAAATGTTCACAAACCTAGTCTGTGTATTTACAGAAATATCTAGGGAAGGATGTGTAAGAAGCCAGGAACAGGGGTTGCCTTCGGGGAGAAGTGGGAGTTGGAGGTCAAACAAAAAACCCAGATTTGATAAAGACCTTATTAAAAAGGATTCTTGCAAGAAGGGTTTCCCCTGAGGCCAGTCTGTCCTAAGGAGGGCAGTCTTCGGGCTTGGGCTGAGGGTGAGCCAAAGTTCCAGATCTGGAGGAAGGCAAGGTACTTAGTCAAACTTCTGTTAACCAGCATTTTGTTCCAGTGGATTGGTGGGGGCAGAACAATTGAGCTAATCACTTTTAAGGCAAAAAATGGCAATTAGGAGAGTCTGTGTCTGGCTTTGAGGTAAACAAAGGGTTTCTCCACAACTCTTCTCAAAGTCCCATGGAGAAAGGTGGTTCTTAGCAATAAGTGGTTTCCTGAAACACAAGAGCCTGGGGAGATTTCTTTCTGCTGTCTTCCAGGAGCATGGGGCTCAGGTAGAGTTCAATACTGTTGTTGGAGAGAAGGAACAGGATAGGGTGCCTGGGTGGCTCAGTTGGTTGGGCGACTGCCTTCAGCTCAGGTCATGATCCTGGAGTCCCACGATCGAGTCCCACATCGGGCTCCCTGCTCGGCGGGGAGTCTGCTTCTCCCTCTCCCGCTCCCCTCTCTCGTGCTCACTCTCTCTCTCTCTCTCTCAAATAAATAAATAAAATCTTTAAAAAAAAAAAAAAAGGAACAGGATATATTTTTTTCATGGCAAATCCTTTTGTACTTTTGAATTATACCCCAAAATAGAAAGTTTTTAGGGGTACCTGGGTGGCTCAGTCGGCTAAGCATTGGAGTCTTGGTTTCTGCTCAGGTCCTGATCTCAGGGTGGTAAGATCTAGCCCCGCATCGGGCTCTACGTTCAGCAGGGAGTCTGCTTGAGATTCTCTGCCTCTCCCCCTCCCCCTCCCATTTGTGTGCCCTCTCTCTCTAAAAATCTTCATGTAAAATTTAAAAATCTTCAAATAGAAGACCATGAATTCCAGAAACCCCTTTTCAGAGTTCTTCCAAAATGGTTCTGGATGTAGAATGAGGTCTTGGGCTGTGTTTACAGAAACTTGGGTGGAAGTGCTGTGAGGCCAGAAATGTCGCCAGGGTTTTGATGACTGGGTTCCGAGTTTTGCTCGTGCAGACAGGCGGGGCACCGTGTGGGTCCGGCCGGCCACCCTGCAGAACCCGCTTCTACCTCTCTGGCTTTCATTGCCCAGGCAGACCTTGTGTCTGTTCCCACAGATGTGCTGCTCCTGAACCGCCCCCCCCGGCCCCCCGCTTCAACAAACTCGAACAGATCATGGTATGGGAGATGGACTGTAGCCCGAGTATATGTGAAAACGGGGGGGGGTGGCATTCATATTCTCAAGGGATTTTGTGAGGCGCTATGGCCTCTGTCACACGGAGCCCTTGTGAAGGGCTGACAGGATGAGGTGGCGGAGTTGGGGGATTTTCTCCACCACTGGGGCCCGCTCTTTGTCTCATAGACGTTTTCGGCTTCAGCCAGGAGCTTCTGCTCCGTCTTACTCCGGCTGAGGCCTTGGCTGTCCGCGGGCCTCAGGCGCTGCTCCCGC
The DNA here is from genome assembly GCF_029215605.1 of Mirounga angustirostris. Classification (NCBI taxonomy): domain Eukaryota; kingdom Metazoa; phylum Chordata; class Mammalia; order Carnivora; family Phocidae; genus Mirounga; species Mirounga angustirostris. Next base: position 10,159,691 of record NW_026991719.1, read on the forward strand.
ATCCTGAAATGCGGGCCTGAGCAGGACTCCCGCTGCACGGAGCGCACGTTAGCGTGACCTGCCCCTTCTGAGCGCCAGCAACCCGACGGCCGTTGCCATGTTCACCCGTTCAGTTCTCTTCATAGCTAACAGGGTTCTTTTATTGAAGAGAAAACGACCACAGAAAAGTTAGGCAACGTGAAATCCTCTCAGGAAACGAACTATATGTAGCTTCCTAAATAGTTCACTGCAGTAAATCGGGGCTGATCAGGATGAGGCTGGAGGGGACCGCTGTGACCTCCACTCCCGACTCCACCTCAGATGGACATGGTGGATTCTTGAAGAGAAAGGCCTGAGAGAAACCCCGGCTTTGGCCTAGGCCAGCCATCTGCATATCCCCTTCAGGCCTTCAGCTGTACGGCCGAGACACGCCCCCCCCCCCCCCCCCCCCCGCCCCCGGGACCTGGGGCCTAGCGTGTGGGCTCTGAAATCCATCACTGAGCGGGTGCTGAGGCCATCCCTCCTTTGTGGTACCGCCTGCCAATTACCCAAGTTCGAGGGGGAAACTGAGGCTGCCTGTGGATGGGAGACACCACTTTCCTCTACTGGTGGACTTAGGCTCCAACACTTCCCAGCACCTCGGCCAGACCTTCTTTAGTCTGCACAGTAGCTAGGATCCTTCCGCCACCGTGCCTTCCTGCTCTCCTTTGCTGGGGTCAGACATGCAGCGAATTCTGATGCTACAGCCTTCCCCTAGCATCAACCCTATTTCTCCTGCAGGATTTTCCCTGCTCAGATCCTTGCACATCTGACCTCCTCTTGGTCGGTGGTCTGTGGAGGACCTACACTAACCCATGGTGCTATCCAGATTCCTGCTTCTTCTGTTGGCTAGCTTGATTGTTGACCTTGGGCCTCCTTGTCTCATGGCCCCGCGCCCTGCTGCACATGTCCTGCCAGCCTTATCAGGAAGGTTACTTTGTCCTATTCAGGTGCTCTGCCGTTCCCGATCATAGTAAGTCTTAGTCTCCTGTGATGTCTGTCTGTGGAGTACACAGCCTTTGATGACTGTGTCTTCAAGATTCAGATTCTGATGTCCCTAATTGTGACAGCACAGATTTAAGAAATTCCAGCAAATTGCATTTCTCCTTTGCTAGTCTGGAATCCCCGGTGGACCTGGGCATGTCTTTTGTCTCTGAACTGCAGAATTTAGGGACATTCTGGCCTTTGTCCAAGTTGCACGGACGTTGAGGGTTAAAGCCACAGGGCTGTTGGTACAGGAGAGCAACTTCTAGATTAAAAATGACCCGAAAAGTTTCCCCAGGCACAGAAGTCCCTGACTCCATGATAATTCAGGTGTCTCTCATTCAAATATACCCACGGACTCTTACTAAATCTCAGCACTCCTTGTGGGGCTATGCCAATACGGGTCCTATCATTTCAGTTCATGGCAGATTGTTCTGTTGGAATGGAATTTTGCCACATCAAATATTGAATAATATTAGTGGAAAACACTTTGAGCTCAGCACTGGTGTTTATTTTGAAAATGAATCCTCTCTACCTAGGAAATGGTAATAGTATTATCTCCAGGGAGGGTTATTGAGGGACTGGAGGACGGGGCCACAGGGAGGCTGACTTGTCACTTAATGCTCACGAATGTTTTCAATTACTTTGTACTGAGGAAGTAATACACTTTTTCTAAGTTTTAAAACAACAAAAAATGAACTCCGAAAAAGCCACTAAACCATGAAAATGGGATACTCCTTGGACTGTGTAGATACTTAGCATTTAATCAACGAGGTAACACTATGCTTGGCCCGCTGCCATCAAAGCTGGATGGTGATGGTCCGGATGGCTTGTCTCCTCCAATGACATTCTTGTAATGTAGAGTCTGATTCCCATTTTGCCTTCACTCGCTCATTTGCTCCTGGGAGGAGGGATTAATTGGACACCCGCCCCCGCCCCCCCTTGGTTACCAATGATGGTCAGCTTTCAGTTGTTTTTTTGTTTTTGTTTTTTGTTTTTTAAGATTTATTTGAGAGAAACAGCAGGGGCAGTGGGAGAGGGACAAGCAGACTCGGCAGCCCAACGCAGGGCTCGATCCCAGGAACCTGAGACCACGACCTGAGCCAAAATCAAGAGTCGGACTTTTAATGGACTGAGCCACGCAGGCGCCCCAAAGATAGTCTTTAAAGCGCTCATATATATGTATAGGCACAGAAGTACCTCAAAGAGAAAGTAACTCTCTGTAACATTACAGTGTTCTTCCTACTTAAAAACATGAGGAATATTTTAGCTTTTTAAAGCTGATGGCTTTTTAAGGCCGGGTGTGTGGGGGGGGTGCGGGGGATGGCTGCTAACAGAGGTACATTTCCAAACCAACATATGGAAAATATTATAGACCAAGAAGTGAAAGAGTCCTGAATTACATCCAGGAGATCTCCCTGGTTGTAATTACAAACACTTAGGAAATCTCTGATGTATAAAAGCAGTAAGATGAAGCCCTCAGCTCTTGGCCAGAGGCGAGCAAAGATTTTTTTTTAAATTCTGAAGCCAGTGATTTATAACACTTCCAAGCCCAAACTAGCATTCTCATTACATTTATTCATGAAAATGATAAATGGGCCATTTCCTGATGAATGAGCAGATTCCCTACCATTCATTGGAAAATTCAGTACAAAAGGGGGAAAATGTCACTTAGCAAGGCATCTATATTCCTTTTCTTTCTGGACAAGTGAAACTGACATGAGAAATGAGTGTCTTGTGACTGTTAGACCTCTCAGGGCCCCCAAAAGTAGGGGCTGAGATAAGGCAAAGCCTAGAGGCACTAAATTACTGTTGAACTTTCTGAACTGAGGCGCAGAGCAAGTCCTGTGAGGACGGCATGGAGCTGGTCTGGAACACTAACCTAGCCCTTGAACAATGGAAGCAGGGCCGAGGAGGTTGCCAGTCCATAGTAATGTGATAGGAACTGGTGCTGTCAGACGCAAGGCTTCAGCAGAGTTAAAAGCAGCAGCTGTCCGAGTTGAAAGCTGAATTACACTCGGTCCTGGTAAAATGAGTCCCCTTTCCAAACCTGCCATTCCTCACTGTTTTACGGTGCTGCTCTTGTATTTCAGCTTCCACACTGCCCTGTCTCTCACAACTCATTCTTTCCCACAATTCTCCGTCTCAGATTCTCTTCTCACAATTCATCCTCTCCCACAATGCCTTGCTCTCCCGTGATTCCCAGGCTCTCCTACAATTTGTTTTCCTTTACAATTCTGTTCTTATTTTCTCCCCCAATTCTCATCAGCTACCCCAATTTTTATTCCCCCAGGAATTTTTTCACTAAGTTTCTATTCTCTCAGTTCTTCCCACAGGTCTCCCTGCCACTCACACAATTTTCAATATTGTAATTTCCATCTGCCTCATTATTATACATGCTGATAATTTATGCTAAAATAATTTTATATTCTCTTTAGCAATTCTTTCATATTCCGCGGCTCCCACAAGCCTCCGCGGCTCCCACAAGCCTCCTGTAACTATATGCATCTCCTATAATTCTCTATTCTCTTCCACAATTTTTGTTACTATAATTGTCATCTCCCTCACAATTCTCCGTGGTCTGTCGATTTTATTTTCTTATAATTTACCACTTTTAAATTTCTCTTCTACACACAGCTCCCCTCGCCTCCCGTAATGCCCCCTCGCCTCCCAGGTCCTCCACCAGACACCCTGCTGAGCCTAGAGCCCGACATTGGGTTCCATCCCATGACCCTGAGATCTTGACTTGAGCCAGAATCAGGAGTCAGACGCTTAACTGACTGAGCCACCCAGGCGCTCCTGAAGTTGGAGTATATATCTTACTAAGCTACTTGCCTCTGTATCAGTGTTAGGAACAATGCCGCCTACCCACACTTGCCAGTTCACAGTGTTCTGTGATGAGAAAAGGAGCCTGTGCCAAAAGGGAAAGCAATTTACGTCATCAAGAAAGTTGCTATGAAAAAGAAGTTCATACTAACTAAATACCGCTGAGAACATCAGATTTACATTCTAGTACAAGCTTCTTATCCCACTTTGGCCTGGCACTTGAGTGCCTCTGCCCTTCACTTACAATCTAGACCCTGTTGTATAAAGAAGCAGTTGCTGAGTCAGTAAGCAGGTACTAAAGAGTTACAGGAATGAATGAATTTTGGAAAACATCATTCATTTAACAGTACTGTCAGGGCATCTGTAACATGCCGGGTCCTGTGTTAAGTGTTGGGAATAGAAAAGTGAAAACCCTGGACAACAGTCCCTGCGTGAGGGCCAATGCCCTTAACCCCAGCACGGTGGGTCTGCCTGCTTGCTCAGAAATGTTCCCGCACCAGCCACTGCCACCCTTGTGGAGCCCAGTACCAAAGCTGAGATAGATGTCTGTTGTGGACCCTGGAAGTCTCCCCCAGGCAAAGTCAAGGAGCCTATGAAGGTGGCCATTGATGCAGGATATCATCACATTGACTGTGCCTGTGTCTATCAAGATAAGAATGAGGTGGGAAAAGCCATCCAAGAGAAGGTCGTGAAGCAGGAGGACTTCTTCATCATTAGCAAGTTAGGTCCTACCTTTGAGAGCATCCTAGTGAAGGAAGCCGATCAGAAGACTGCCAAGAATCTGTAACAGGACTATCTGGACATCTATCTTATTCACTCGTCACAGGGATTACAGCCTGCAAAGGACTTTTCCCCCCGAAGACCATAAAGGCAATGACCTCACCAGTAAACTAACATTCTTGGGTGCCTGGCAGGCCGTGGAGGAGCTGGTGGGTGAGGGGCTGGTGAGAGCCTTTGCAGTCTTCGACCACTTCCAGATCAAAAGGCTCTTGAACAAACCTAGGCTGAAGTGCAAACAAGTGACGGACCAGATCGAGTGTCCCCCTTGCCTCACAGGAAAAAATGAATCCAGGACAGCCATTCCAAGGGCATCGCTGTCACAACTTAAAGCCTTCTGGGCTCTCCCAAAAGACTTTGGGCCTAGCCAGAGGATCTTCACCTCTGGAGGATCCCAAAATTCAGGTGATGGATATGAAGCACAAAAAACCCACAGCCCAGGGTCTGATCCAATTCCATATCCAGAGGACTAGAGTTGCAATCCTCAGGTTTGTCACCGACATGCATTGTTGAGAACTTTGAGGCCTTTGACTTTAAATGGATTAATGATGAGGAGATGGTGACCATTCCTAGCTTCAACAGGAACTGGAGGGCCTGGACTCGTGTTACCATTCGAAGAATGCTCTAAAATTGTGGATAACTATCTTTTAATTTGGATCAGCCCCAACTTATCTGAACCCCAGTTCTGTGCTTCCAGATGTACACAGGACATCACCCATTGAATGTTTCTGTAACTTACAGCTGATGCTATTTAAGACTAGACTCTGTATTTCTCTTATAGATGTGATGCCTTTTTTTTTAACTGCTTGTTTTCGGTGGAAGTTCCCAAATGAAAACGTTAGAAGCCCACTCTTCTATCATTTATATCCACTATGTTATCTTGCTGGGTGTGTTTGTTTGTTTGTTTGTTTGTTTTTTCCTCCTTTGACCCTTCCGTTCCTACTGCCAGAACCCTAAAGCTTTCATTTTCCCAACAAGGTCTAGGCTCTCCATACCTATAGATTATAGTCCCTGGGACTCCATTTCTAGGAATGAACAGGACACCTTGATGTGGTCTTGGAATGATTGTTGCCTCTTAGACTTCAGCGTGAAATGGTCTGTCTTGTGTTTCTCCAGAAGTAAAATGCAGCCAAGGCGCCTGGCTCAGTCAGCAGAAGATATGACTCTTGATCTTGGGGTTGTGATTTCAAGCCCCACATGGGGTGTAGAGATTATAAATAAAACTTTAATAAAAAATGCAGAAAAAATTCAACAGGTCTAAACTCAGGATAGCATCTTTACAACACAGAAAGTGTGGGTTGCTGTCAAAACCCGTACTTATTTCAAACACCAGTCCAACCTCCATCACCTCCAATCTCCCCCCGGCAAAAAAAAAAAGAAAACAAAAAACAAAACAAAAAAACCCTTAAACTCCCTAAAGTCTAGCACTATAACCTTCCTGCCGCTAGGTTTCTCTCCAAATAAAGCTGCTTTCTGGAAATTTAAATGGCAAAGACTCCTATTAGCTGCTGAGAGCAGCTTAACTGATTGATTTTTGAAGGTCAACATGTATAATGCTCAGAGGCCCATATTTGAAAAACCTTTATATTCTTTGTTTCCTATACAACTGACCAGAACACTTGAGTCATTTTAATAGGACTTTCCTTTTTCTTCTATATTAAGGACAGAGTGTTTACTAAAAGTGACCATCCTCTATTCTAGCTGAACAGTGGGAAACGCATTCTGACAGAAAATAAAACGTTGTGATCCCTGAGGAAGCCCTCACACCCAAAATGTTTATCACCCAGTTACAAGTTTGGAACTTTCACTTTGGATCAGCTACTGTGTTCTGGGTTTGAGGACTTTCCACAGATAAGTGGTTTTGGTGTTTCCCATAACTTAATTCCCCCAAAACTCAGACCAAATGCCATGCTTATTCAGTTAAGCTTCAGTTCCCAGAATATTTTTGTGTTCTGTTTCAAGTTGAGAAAAACATGTATGTGTATTTAGAATGGCTTCCTTAAATCTTTGGAAAGCTCTTCCAGTTTGCAGTTGAATATTTAAAAATTTCAAATTTCACCAACCTGTGACAAATTTTGCCCCATAACTTCACTTTGCAGGGGACTTAGGTCTCTCCCAACTCTTCTTTCTTTCTTTTTTTATTTTTATTTTTTTAAAGATTTTGTTTATTTATTTGACAGAGAGAGAGACAGTGAGAGCAGGAACACAAGCAGGGGGAGTGGGAGAGGGAGAAGCAGGCCTCCTGCCAAGCAGGGAGCCCGATGTGGGACTCGATCCCAGGACCCTGGGATCATGACCTGAGCTGAAGGCAGACGCTCAACGACTGAGCCACCCAGGCGCCCTCTCCCAACTCTTATTTCAAGAGAGAGAGAGACTTGTCATAGCTGTGGACAAAACAGTTTTCTGATTGTACATCAAGGTTGGTCTGCTATGACATGGGCGTGTGTAGTGCTTTGGCAGCACATAGACTAAAACTGGAAAGACCTGGACGTGTAATGGCAGAAATCAAAGCATGTATAAATATGACTGGGTGGGGTCACCGGGTGATCTTCCTTCTACAGCAGGGATCAGAAAAGTAGGGTCCATGGTCCACATCCTGCCCACAGTCTGTTTTTGTACATTCTGGGAACTAACAATGCTTTTTACATTTTTTTAAAGATTGTATTTATTTTATTTGAGAGAGCATGAGCAGGGTGAGGGGAAGAAGGAGAAGCAGACTCCCTGCTGAGCAGGGAGCCCGATGTGGGGCTCGATGCGGGGCTCGATCCTGGGACTCTGGGATCATGACCTGAGCTGAAGGCAGATGCTCAACCAACTGAGTCACCCAGGTGCCCTGGTTTTTACATTTTTAAACAGTTGAAAAACAAAAGAATATTTCTCAATACCTAAAAATTACATAAAACTGAAATTTCAAGGTCCATAAATAAAGTTTTATTGGCACAGGGCCGCATTCATTCATTTATGTGTCTCCTAGGGCTGCTTTTGTTTTACAACTGCAGAGTTGAGTAGTTACAACAAAGACCATATGAACTGCAAAGCCTAAATTATTTATTCTTTGGTCCTTTGCCACAAGTTTGCCAACCCCTACTCCACAGGATCCTCTTTCCTTTACTCTTCTCTCTCTTTGGACTTCTGTGGCCAGGGCCCTGGGTTGTCTCCCTCTCAGAAGGTAGAAGAAGCACGCCCCTCTTGGAGGTTAAGTTGTATAGGTCTGCAGTAGCCTAGATCTTAAGCATTTATATATATCTTAGATTATATATATCTTAGGCCAGAGTAGGAGTAGTACTAGCCAGTGGTGAAGAGACAGAGCACAGTATTTGCCTGAGATGCTTAGAGTACCCTATTTCTTTCCGGACACTTGCCAGGGTGAGGGATTGGGGTGGGGTAGGGCAGTCAAGGGAGGTACAGGTTTGGAGATTTGTGATGCTGTTCATCTTTGTGGAGCACAATCAGCATAGCTGAGCCCATGGGTGATAAACAGAACCTCTCTGGAACAATCTATATCATCAGGGTGGGTTTAGCCACCCTGTCATGGAAAGCCCACATGAGCTGAAGGCTGTGCAGCAGACCCCTTCAGCTTTGTGGTGTTGGGCAATACTGTGGAATATGGAGTGGGCGGTGAGACAGGAGGATGTGCATCTGTTTCTCTAGCCCAGATGCGTCTAGATTCTCCAGCTTTCAGAGAGAACACTTTCCAAATGACCAAAGCCCTCCGCCTCCTCGAATGATAGCGTCCTGTCTTCCCAGATCCCTTCCCAGTGCATTGGAGTTTTGGAGTCGTGAAAGATCTGTGCCGGCCATGTTTCCAGAACTGGCATTGAGTTTCCAGAAGAGTGGTTTCCACTCTGAAGACCATCACACTTGCTCACGGATACTGTTTGGGGGTGGGAGGAAGAAGGCACAGAGGAAAATATGGATGTCGGACATGGAAGTATAATCTATAGGATTAAAAATAAATTAATCTGTAAAGAGGAAATTAATACAAGTTATGCTGAAAAGTAAACTGGTGATAGAAAAGTCTCCCCTCCTGATCATTAATATGCCCCCTCTCTGATAACCTGAAAATAACTTAATTTGTATTTACCAGGCTGCCAGGAGTTGATCCTGATTTCTTTGCTTAACCACAAGGTGATTTGTGCAAGGTTCTGGATCTCTTCAGACCTCAGTTTCCTAATGCGGAAAATGAGGATGATAAGAGTTCTTATGTCATAGGCTGTTCCGATGGTCACAATGCAAAATGGTATGCCAAGGGTTTAGAGAGAGTCTGGCCCATAGTAGGAGCTCATATGGTTGCTGTTGTTATTCCTCAATTGTCTTTCTCCTTCCTTTAAACCCATTTCCAGACTTACTTGCAATTTTACCCTCACTCCTTCTGAAGCCATTGCCCTTATTTAACTGAGTGGTATGTTAATACAGTGAATCACCCCAGGGGCTTTTCAAGAAACACCAATACCAGGAAGCCAGCGATCCACCTCCAGCCAACTTAATCAGAATCTCTAGAGGTAAGTCCTAGGGCCTAACTCCTACTTTTGGTAGAGTTTGCCAGATGGTTCTAATGGACAGGTATCTGCTGTAACTATAAGCTGGATTCCTCTCCCTGAGCCCCCTGGAAATGCACTGGAAAGGCTTCAGGGGCCTGCCTGCCCAGCCCAATGGCCTTTTTCCCCATCATCCTTGATCTCGAATTTGCCGACATAACGGAGTGCTTTCTTGAAAGTTTCCCTTTCATTTTGATGTTCTTTCCTTCCCTGGTCTTTCCTATTCCACCTTCTTCAGTACTCCCCTTCCTCTGCTGCCCTCCTAGATGTGGCTGTTCTGGGAAAGACACTCTGGCATCGTGAGCCCTAGTTCTGACCTCTCTTGTAAGCCTGTGACTTGCACCTCTAGCCACCTGTTAGATGCCCTAGCAGTCCCTCCAAATTTCACCCGGCCCATCTCATGATCAGAACCTTGGTTCTGCCATTTATTGATCACGTATGCTCTCTCTGCCTCAGATTCCCTACCTGTAAAATGGAGCTAACAGCAGTGCTTACTTCTTAGGGTTGCTGTGAGGAGTGAAGATTAAATTCGTTAATTCAGGGAAAAGGTTTAGACGTGTCCCTGGCCCATAGGACTCCACAAATGGGAGCTGCTGTTGCTGTTTGTTGTGCTGTTAATGTGATGCCATTAACCATGTCACAGTGCCCTGCACGTCCCACCTCAGCACCACCAGCCCTATCTGTGAGCCCTGCACATGGCCAGCTTGCTGTGCATGAAAGTCATTGGAGCCCATGCGTTAAGTTCATGTAATGCTATCCTCATTAACCCTGGCACCAGAGAGGTTGAGCAGTTTGCCCAAGGCTACACAGCTGGTAAGATGCATGGCCAAAATTTGAGCCCAAGTTAGATTTCAAAGCCCATACTTTTTCTACTATAATATGAAAATGATTGAAAATTTAATATGATGGGGGTGCCTGGTTGGCTCAGTCGGCTGAGCGTCTGCCTTTGGCTCAGGTCATGGTCCTGGGATCTAGCCCTGTGTCAGGCTCCCTGCTCAGTGGAGAGCCTGCTTCTCCCTCTCCCTCTGCCCCTCCCCTCCACTTGTGCTCTCTCTCTTACACACATTCTTTCTCAAATAAGCAAGTAAAATCTTTAAAAAAATTAATTATATTCAATATAGTTAGCTTTTTTTGGTAACTCAAACCTAAGGGGACCAACCATCGCACTTTGCCCTGAACTGAGGGTTTTCCTAGGACGGGGGATTCTCAGAGCTAAACCAAAAAGTCCCAGGCAAACAGACAAATTGGTCACTCTATATAATCAAACCCAAGCCTTCCCCACACACCTCCAAAGAAAGTAACCTTGGTCTAAATCACCTACAAAATGCCTTGACTTTGTCCACAAAGATAAAATGATAGTGGGATATTGTGATTCACAGTAAGAAATATACATTTGGTCTTCCATCCCAGTTCCTAGCGCAGAGCTCCTAAGGCCTTTAGAATTTCCTTTGTGATGAGAGCAATAAAAAGTGTCTTTTGTTATGTTAATGAGGTGACTTTGGGAAAACTTTTAAGGATGGGGACTGGTTGCCAGGGGAACCAAGCAAGTGAGGAGAGGATTGGAACTTTCAGTCCCACCCCCTGATCTCTGGGGAGGGGAGAGAGGCTGGAGATTGAGTTCAGTCAGCAATGGTCAATGATTTAATCAATCGAGCCTATGAAGCAGAGCCTCCATAAAAACCCAAGAGGAAAGGGGTTGGAGAGCTTCTGGGTTGGTGAACACATCTGGTTGCATGAGTGACGCACTCAGCATAGAAGCTCCGTACCCTTTCCCCATGCCTTGTCCTATGCATCTCTTCCATCTGGCTGGTCCACGGTTATATCCTTTTCTCATGCAGTGGTGATCCAGTAAGGAAAATGTTTCTGAGCTCTGTGGGCGGCTTTAGCAAGTTAAACCCAAGGAAGGGATCATTGAAACCTCCGATCTATAGCTTGTCGGTCAGAAGCACAGGTGATAACCTGGACTTGGGACTGGGGCCTGACGTTGCTGGGGGTCTTGTAAGACTGAGCCCTTAACCGGTGTAACCGGATGTTATCTCTGGGTAGATAGTGTCAGAATCGAATGGAATTTGTGGGACACTTGGTCAGTGTCCTCGGAGAACTGAGTGAAGGGTTTGGTGGTATTGGAAAAAAACACATGGGATGTAGTTAGAATAACAGCTAGCCATATGTTGTTAGTCATTTTTAGCTTCTCTGGTGAGAAATCAATCTTCTCCTATCTTGCCATTTAATTTTTTAATAGCCCTTCCCAGTCAACATAGATGGTCCCAATATATTCATTTTTTTAATTAAAATTTATTTTTTTTAAAGATTTTATTTATTTGACAGAGAGACACAGTGAGAGGGAACACAAGCAGGGGGAGTCGGGGAGGGAGACGGAGGCTTCCTGCGGAGCAGGGAGCCCGATGTGGGGCTGGATCCCAGGACCCTGGGATGATGACCTGAGCCGAAGGCAGACGCCTAATGACTAAGCCACCCAGGCGCCCCTAAAATTTATTTTTTAAAAGATTTTATTTTTAAGTAATCTCTATACCCAACATAGGGCACAAACTCACAATGCTGAGATCAAGTCCTATGCTTCACAGACTGGGCCAGCTGGGTGCTCCTTAAATTTATTTGAGTGAATTTGGGTGGGGGAGATACTTTGTTTTGTTCAAATTTAAGAACTCCTTTGGAGGTAAATGGAAATAAATTGTGATTTAAAAAAAAAACACAAAACTGGAAATCTCAGTTGATGAAAGTAATGAAGACTAGAGCAACAGCAACTGGGAATGTTCTAGTTATCAAATCAGTGCCCCACAAATAAAGAGAACCAATATTTTAAACTTATTTTTTCTATATATGTTCATATTAGCTTTCAAATATTTAAGCTCTATTATCAGTTAACTCTGATTAGAGATTAAGATTAATTAAAGGAAAATTTTCAAAAAAGGTCAAATCATGACTCTGATAAAAATGTAAGATGAACACATGACTACATGATTAAAGATTTGATTTAACTCATCCCTGTGGGAACTAGTAAGATAGTACAATTACTTCGAAGGAGAAACCAAAGAACACACACATAGCTCAGGAAGGTTGAAATGAACTTGTAGATGGAGGCACACTGGCCTCTTCCACCATGGGGGAGGAGAGTCTTTTGACCCTCCAGGGCATAGGATGTACATATCTATAGATATAAATGATTTTGCAGGGGCGCCTGGGTGGCTCAGTCCTTAAGCGTCTGCCTTCAGCTCAGGTCATGATCCCAGTGTCCTGGGATCGAGCCCCCGCATCAGGCTCCCTGCTTAGTGGGAAGCCTGCTTCTCCACCTCCCGCTCGTGCTCTCTCAAATAAATAAAATCTTAAAAAAAAGAAGTAGGTGCGGTTTAAATAAATGCTATGTAGAGCTAAACATGGACCATTGACTTCACTAAAATCTCCATTTTTGTTTTTCTGTGATTATAAAGCCAAATTAGAAAAAGGGCCTATGTATGTAACAGGATGTTCAACTTAAAAAAAAAAACACAAAAAACTAAAAAGCAAAAGTTATATCTACTTACTTGTTCATTATTTTCCCTCATAAGGAAGTTCTGAGAGCAGGAATTTTCTCTTGTTCTCTGCTTTTTTTTTTTAAGGATTTTATTTATTTGTCAGAGAGCATGCACACAAGCAGGGGAAGCGAAGCTGCAGGCAGAGGAACAGGGAGAAGCAGACTCCCTGCTGAGCAAGGAGCCCAATGAGGGGCTCGATCCCAGGACCCTGGGATCATGACCTGAGCTGAAGGCAGACACTTAACTGACTGAGCCACCCAGGCATCCCATCTCTGCTCTGTTCTGTAAATAGGTGCTGGGGAAAGCTTTTGAACGAAAGAGCAAATAAAATCAACTTTTTAAAAGTAAGCTTCAAGCACAAACATTTCCATCAGACCCATGTTGTATTATTAATTCCTGAATATATACAATCATCTACAATGTTTTAGTAATTAACTTATCTTAATAGAGCCTGGTAGCAAACATGGGGTATCTTACTTTCATAATATGAAGATTATTTAACATCAATAAAATTTTATATTTTTCTGTTTAGCAAAGGTATCTATGAAATATATCATAATTATCATACTGTGTTTCTAACATAAGCACAGTTATATAAATTCCTGTCTCTGGCATCCAAAAGAAGGAATACTAGAATTTACATATATCATAAATCTGTCATTTAGGGAATTTATAGTGCACTTTGTTATAGTGAGAACAAATTTTAAAAGATGCATTTTCTTTATTTTCACATTATACAAATATTATACCACACCAAAAACACCACATGTTTGTAAGTTCAGTAAAATGAAAGGTATGGGGCCGCACAAGGAATTTAGGGTTAGATTTATGGGTTTTATCCCCTTGGTTATAGTCAGATGAGGATAAAAGAATTGTACCAAAATGGCCACTTACCATCTAAAGAACACCAAAGCACCTCACTGTTTTGAAATTGACCATGGAGAACCTCAGAGCTTATATATATACTATAGAATGTATGTTAAATGGACTTAAAAGGAGATCCCCAAAGTTCAGATGGAAATTGTTTCTACTAGAATGTACATAGGTGTCTTGTTGGAGGTTTCCCCAGAGGCAAGGGGGTGAATGCAGGTAGGTTATTTGGAAGGTGATCCCAGGAAATATTAACAAGGGAATGGGGAAGTGAGATGGGGAGGAGAAGGAAGCCAGTAAAGAGTAAATAATCAAGCCAGTTTCCACGCTAGGCATGTGGAGCTCCATCCCCCTGGGGAGCACAGGGAGACCCTGTAGAGTTCTCCCTAGCAAGAGATGAGGTAGCTGGGGTGTTGAGCCACCAAATCCCTGTCCATCACTAGTTGAGCTGTCCTCAATGACTGAAAAGCCCTCCGATGAAGATTGGCAGGTGTTCAAGGTAAGCAGCCTTTGGCAATCAGTGGAGAGTGCCAGAAAGCTAGGGGTGATTTCCTGGTAGCATCTGTTAGAATAGATTTTGAAAGTTCAACTGATGAAACTGTGTCTTTCAGTTCTTGGTGCATTTCCTTTTCCCGATGAAAATCAACTGGGGTAGCCAACTCCAGGCTGGAACTCCCTGTCCCTGTTTTCTCGTCTGTAAAGCGGGAGGCCTGGACCACATGATCTCGAGCATTTCTTCCATCTTAAGGTTCTATGTTTGATGCAAATGGACCTCTTCTTTTATTTGCTTGAAAGGGTCAGTGTGGGCTGGCCAGACTGAGCAAAAGGTAGGAGGTGGAATGTAATACTGTTTTAGTCAGGACTTCTCTGGATACAAGAGATAAAAACTTTCTCAAGTTCAAAGAAAGTATATTAGAAGGATCCAGGGACTCCTAGAGATGGGGAGCAGCAGATAGATCCAGGCCTTAAAGGAACAGAAGAATCTTCAAACTAGAGATATAGAGGGATATTGATATGATACAGACAGGGATAAAGAAACAGACATATAGATGATATAGTTGTAGTTATAGAAATAGAGACATAAATATATAGAGATATTGTGATAGATCTAGGGACATAGATAACTATAGATACAGAGATCTAATTATACATATAGTGATAGAGGTATAGTAGTAGAGTTCCAGACATGTAGATACAGTATTAGATAGTTGTGGAAATATGGAGAGAAATAACTAAACATACACAGAGAGTGATAGACATATACTTAGAGATGTATAGATATAGGCAGACATGGATATAGTTACAGTTGTAGAGATATACTGTGATATAGGGTTATAGATATGTAGCTGTCTAGCTACAATACAGATTGTGTATTGATACAGATATGGATATGTATACAGATATAGATGCAGATAAAGATTGATAGGGGACCACCTAGTCCCTGAGCATCTGCTCCCTTTCCACTCAGTAGTCTTGTTGCTCCCTCTCCTGCTTCCCCATCAGTCCCCTGCCCTAACTTCAGCTTGGACATGGCTTGACTTGTCCCACTGCCACTCTCCAGCCTCTACTGCTGACTAATGACCTTAGTGTCCCAGTTCCACAGTCCTGGAGAGGAAAAGTATGGCTTTTATATCCACCCTGGTCCAATCGGTTATGGCCAAGTACTGGTGAGTCACAGGGCACAAACTTGACTACTAAGCCTACCATGTTAGTTGGATTGTAGGATCTAGTTTTAAAATTTGGGGAGGGTGGGGCACCTGGGTGGCTCAGTCAGTGAAGCGTGTGACTCGATTTTGGCTCAGTTCAAGATCTCAGGGTTGTGAGATGGAGCCCCACGTTGGGCTCCACACTCAGCACGGAGTCTGCTTGAGATTCTCTCCCTCTGACCCTCCCCCTGCTGGCTCACTCTCTCTAAAAAGAATAAATAAAATCTTTTAAAAAATAAAAGTTGGGGAGGGAATCATAAGATGTCCAAGCATCCTAAAATATGCCTGGTTATTACTCCTAAGGAGTGCTAGGGGTGTAGTTCTGTACTTAAAGAGGATGAGGACACTTGGATTGCCAATGAGTCAAAGAGCGTAATATCACATACAGTGTGATATTAGTTTCAGGTGTACAATATAGTGATTGACCAATCCTATACATTACTCAGTGCTCCAAGCAAAGAAGTTTCAAGATTTCCTGTTTCGTAAAAATCTTGCCATCTCAAAATTGTTTTAGAAAACAGTTCATGGGGGCGCCTGGGTGGCTCAGTCGTTAATGTCTGCCTTCGGCTCAGGTCATGATCCCAGAGTCCTGGGATCAGGCCCCATGTCGGGCTCCTTGCTCTGCGGGAAGCCTGCTTCTCCCTCTCCCACTCCCCCTGCTTGTGTTCCCTCTCTCGCTGTGTCTCTCTCTGTCAAACAAATAAAATCTTTAAAAAAAAAAAAAAAAAAAGGAAAACAGTTCATGAATGTAGGGGATAATCCAGGAGCAGCATTTATATGTATAGAACCCAAAGAATTTAATCTTCTTCCTTCCTTGTTTCCACAGCACCCCAAAGTACTTCTGTTAAGACTTAAACCATTAATTCTAATATATTTACATGTCTGTCACCCAGGGCAAGGATTATCTCTTATTCATCTTTACATCCCAACCGGACACAGTGTCCAGCCCATGATTGGCAAGAGGACAATCAATGTTTGTTAAGGGAATAAGTTTGTAAACCATATGAGAACTTTTTGCAAATAGGGCGAGAGAAAAGAGCGAGAGAAAGAAAAGCAGTATTTGTTTTAGGAAATTTTGCTACTTCTCAAAAAAAAAAAAATCACAAATATAGTTCCAATTTTACAGTCCACAGCATATTTCTCAACCAAGCTTTCCCAAGTCAAGTTGGAGTGACTTTGAGTAAGCATCTGTTCTCTTAAGGCCCATGTAAATGGAGGTGCCTGACTTTCGCTCTCAGAAATCATTGTATAGCATTTCTTTCTTTTTTTTTTTTAAACATTTTTTTTTTTTTATTTGACAGAGAGACACAGCAAGAGAGGGAACACAAGCAGGGGGAGTGGGAGAGGGAGAAGCAGGCTTCCTGCTGAGCAGGGAGCCTGACGCGGGACTCGATTCCAGGACCCTGGGATCATGACCTGAGCCGAAGGCAGATGCTTGACGACTGAGCCACCCAGGCGCCCCTGTATACCATTTCTTTAGGACAAAATAAATAGACAAGCCTTGCAGGGGTATGTCAAGTTATTACATTCAATTGTGAACAGGAAAATAGCAAAGGATATTTACACATGGAACAGGAAGGAAGTATACAGGGTGGACTCCAGCTGTATCTACCCCCAAGAAAGACAAAAAGAAAAGCCCTCGATGACTGAGTGCCTTAAGTTGCAAACATATATTTAGTCGAAGCCAAGAGCGCTAACATTCACACAGTGAAATTTCATTCCCAGGCAAGGATATTTTTCTATGTAGTAGTGACATTCATTTATTTATTTTTTTAAAAAAAGATTTTTATTTATTTATCAGAGCGAGCGAGCACACAAGCAGGGGAAGCGGCAGAGGGACAAGCAGCTTCCCTGCTAAGCAAGGAGCCTGATGGGGGACTCAATCCCAGGACCCTGGGATCATGACTGAGCTGAAGGCAGACGCTTAACTGACTGGGCCACCCAGGCGTCCCGTAGTAGTGACATTTAAAGGGTCACAGATCATAGACTCAGTCACTTAAAAATCAGACGAAAGCCATGCTGATCCTCACCGACATATTTAAAATATTCATTGTTTCTGGTGGTGAACTGACCTTACCCCACCCCCACCAGGCCGTGAATCCCTGCTATGAAGAATGAAGTCTGGCAGCCAAATTAACCACCAGTGAATTCTGACTCCCAAAACCATGTTCTTTCCACTCCATGGATAGATAACCATAGATGAGTCGTAACTGCTCTAAACTTCACATGCCTCATGTGTAAAATGGCACAATAAGATCTACCTTGTTAAGAGTAAATAATTTCTCTTATATAATAATCACTCCACAAATAGCAATTTCTCTTCAATTATCAAGTGGGAGGTTCTACGAGCTGGCAAAATTTGAGGGAAAATGAATCAGTGTTTTTTTTTGTTCTCTTTTAATCTCACCTTCACTTTTTTCTGTTCCTCAAGAGGTGTGGTCCATTATGTTGAAGGTCAGACATTCTAAGAACCACGTGTTAGCTGGCCAGCCCGGGTCTCCAGGGAGGAAAAAGCTAGCGACTGTCCCGTGGACACATTTCTACCATGTGGGCCGCACAGGGCCTGGCACTTCGTAGGTTCCAGATAAACATTTGAGCAAGAATGGAGGGACAGGACAAAGAAGGAAGGAAGGAGAGGTGGGGCAAAGGAAGGGAAGGAAGACTGAAAGTGGTTGGGATTTTTCTTCTGTCATCGAGCTCCAAGGACAGGGTCCTCGACAGGCACAGGATGAAGAAAAGCAGTGCATCCCCGAAGACATACCTTCCTGTACACAATGTAGCCGTGTCTGCACTGAGACTCTTACATGTCTTCGTTGACTTCTTTCATGGAATAAGGAATGGAAAAAAAAACAGACTGGGAAAACCCATCCACTTCTAGAACACGTTGCTACAATTAGAAGATGAAGAATTAAGAAGTGCCATCTTCCTCTTCAGTAGGAACGGTGATCAAGAAAACGTGAAGTTTGGGGCACCTGGGTGGTGCAGTTAAGTGGCCAACTCTTGATTTCTGCTCAGGCCATGATCTCAGGGTTCTGGGATCGAGCCCTGTGATGGGGTGGCCTCTGCACTCAGTGGGGAGTCTGCTTGAAGTCTGCCCCTCCCCCATTCATGCATGCTCATGCTCTCTCTCTCAAATAAATCTGGAAAAAAAAAAAAGTGAAGTTTGAGGGGAGGGCCATGTGATGGAAACAGAGACATGAACTCATCCTGTGTGTGGCCTTGGGCAAGGTGCTTCACACACTGGAGCTGTTTTTCCATTTGTAAAATGTTGGAGTCGGTCCAAATCAATGGTTCTCAATCTTGGTTTGCCATTAGAACTACCAGGGAAGTTTCTACGTGTCCTCATGCTCAAGCCATTGTTCATACATTAGAAACTCTGGAGGTGGGCTTGGGGAACCAGTAGTTTCAAAGCTTCCCAGATGATCTCAGTATGCAGCTGAACTTGAGAACTACTCGTCCAGGTGATCTCGAGTCTCTCACTACCCTAAGAGGTTCTCAGACAAGCAGCATAGGCATCACTTGGGATCTTGTTAGTAATCAAGACTCAGGCCTTACTCCAGAGCTCCACAATCAGAATCTGCATTTTAACAAGACGCCCAGCTAATTTGTACTGACCTTAAAGTCTGAAAAGTCTGGCTTAGCCACTCTTGCATCCAGCTCTTTCATCTGATGATGCTTTGCTTCTGGTGCTGCTATTTCAATATAATTTTGGATCTCAGAGCCAGGCACAATGTAAGTATTGAAAGTTCTATATGTGTGTTATGGATATATATTCCGAAGGCACAAAAATATCCCATCACACCTGTACCACATAGGGAGCTCTGTGAAAATAGATTGAAAACAAAAGTAGCACCATAAGAGGTGTGGATGATTTTATGAGATTCCGATCAAAGATTGCTTTTTCCTTTGTAGAATGCAGTGAGGCCCCCTAAAGCTCCCTGCTCTTCAAAGTCAGCAACGCCAGTGTAATTATTAAAAACACCTGCCTCTGCATGGCCCTTTGGATCCAGTGTCTTCTCACCTGGCCACACATCACTTCCAGGCTTCTTCTCTGTTCCTCATGCTACCTGATGGCACCTTTGTCCACAGCTCCCCTCAGGAGATAGTAAGTGGTTTGGCCGAGGAGAGTTTGACCACTCTGGAAGTTTCCTGTTGTAATGCTCATCCCCTCCTTGTTAAGCCTACAGAAGAGAAGTCTGCTCTGATGAAAGCAAAAAACAGAAACCTTGTCGACTTGATAACTCAGGGCTAAGAAGGCAGGATGGCCCTCATGTGTTAGTCTACTCATGTTTTATTAGGATTTTTTGGAGTAATGGTTTATCTGGAGGAGGGAGTCATTTGGATCAGCATGTTTAGGGAGGAAAAACTCCTACTTGCTGATTTAATTCTGTTTCTAGACATGAGGTAGCCACCAACGTGGTGCCCTGCCCAAACTCCCTTGGGCCTTCCCATTCTAGTAGGACTTCCACAGTCAGCATCTACAAGGCTGGGGGCTGCCTTTGGTTGTCAGCACAGCAGTAAGTCCTGGGATCAGTACCCTGGTAGATGCCTTTTGGATGAGATCATGTGGAGAGGCATGTTCTAGGCTGGCTCTGGCATGATGCTCAGTGCACAAAGCTCCAGTTGCCCTCAGTGATGACCCGATGCTACATACTTGCGATTTCCTTCCCTTCCTGAATGACTTCCCACTCCCCCGCCAGTGTCCTCAGCACCTGCAGAGAAAATCACTTCCCCTCCACCCCTTGCCTTGTGGTGTGCTTGTGGGGAAAGCCACACTGAGGCACATTTTAGATTCCATTTCCTTTAAGATATTTGCAGGTAGGCGGTTCATATTTCTATTCTTTCCTTTCGCTTTTAATATTTTCAGTAAATCAAACCAGTTTTGGTACAAAGAGTAATGGCCTGAAAGAGGTCATCTTATTACCTTATTCCTGAGACTCATTTGACATCTGAAGCCGCCGAGGAGTAAGATGAGGAAAAAGATTTCTATAACAGCAGAGCCCAGTGGAGAAGGGCCCTCCGTTCCAATCCCAGTTCTACACTTGTCAGTTGTATGACCTTGGGCAAGTCGCTTAACCTCTCTGACTCCATTTCTTGACACTTCAAAAATGGGGGAACCAATGATCACTACCTATAGAGTTGTGGGTGTTGAGTAAGATGATGCATGTAGAGTGTTTAGGACAAGGCCTGTCACTCTTCTCTATGAACAGCTCAATGGCCTAACTGGTTACTAACCAAGGACACCGAATCCATTAGGATACCTTCAACCATAAAACCAAAGATCCAATTAAACACGACTTAGGCCAATAAGGAGATCCATTATGGTGTAAATGAAGAATCTGCAGCAAGAATCTTCCCCATCTCCACTTCTCATATTTTATTGGCTAGGATTAAGGCATATGCCCATTATATAACCACGAATCAAGCTTATCAAGACAAACTTCCTCTTTCTCCATATTCTTCCTTTTATATCTAACACTAGGTCATAGGGGTGTCAGAGAGCTATTGCTGTGTAATGGATAGTCACAATAAGCCTCAGTAGCTTGGCTGGCACCGCTGACCTTGGCTGAGCTCATTCATGTATCTGTGAGTTGGACGACGTACACTAGGCTCGATTGAGGTGCTCCGTCCCACCTGTTCCTCATTCTCCTTGGGCTACGATGCCGGCTGGGGCATGGTCTTCTGGCGGCAGTGAGAGAGGCTCGGGTGTCTTATGACCTACGCTTGGAACTGGCAACTTGGTTAGCTTCTGCCCTTATGCCATGGCCATTTGTCGAAGCAAGTCACAGCCAAGTCCCGAGGAAAAGCGATGAAACCGAAGGCTATGGATGCGACCAGTCGTGTTTCTGCCACTAGTTTCTGCACTGGTTACTACATTACAATATCGTCCGGTGGTCCCATGCGAGTAAGCTGTCGCAAATGAGCATGGGAGGTCACCTGTCAAATGGGGTTGCCCAGGACTTGGTGACCTTCCAGCTGTAGCAGCCCGTGATTTGCAGTTTGTGGAAGAACACCTAGCAGAGTATGAGGAGAACCTAAACAAAAGTGGTATAGAAGTGTTCTGAACCAGCGTTCTTGGTTCCTGCTTTGACTTAACCAGATCCTGAAATCCGAGCGCAGGTATCAGCGAAACTTGCCGCGGAACAGCAGTCTGAAACAGATGGCGCGACGTGGTGACTCTGACCAGAGTGAAGTGCACTGAGTCTGGGGGAAGTTTCCCTGGTGAGCAGAGAGCGCGCGCGGAGGAGGATGCGCGGGTCGTGCTGGAGGCGGGTCCCAGCCAGATGTGCGCGGCCCGCCCCGCCCTCCCCTCGCGCGCCGGGCCCCGCCGCACCGGGAGAGGAGCCGCCGCGCGCCTCGCCAGGGCGCCCCGCCGCCCGCTGGGACCGCGCCCGGGAGGAGCGGAGGCCCCGAGCGGCCGAGGAGAGCGGAGGCGGCCGGCCCGCAGCGCCCCGGGACCCGCGCCCTCCCGACAGGGGCTCGGGAGGAGCAGCGGGAGGCGGCGGAGGGAGGCCCCGCGCGAAGATGCGGCCGCGCTGGGCCCTGGCGCTCCCGCTGCTGTTCCCCTGGGTGGCAGGTGGATTAGGGAACACGGCCAGGTGAGTGTCTGTTCCTCGCCCGGCCTGAGCTCCTCCTCGCGGCCGCTTCTGTCCTCGGTCCCTCCAGGCACCCCGCGGGGGTGTGCGCGCGTGCGGTTGTGCGTGCTGAGACGGGCTTTCCCCAGGTGCCAGGCCCGGGGCGCGCACCGGCTTTCCTCCCCGCGCCCCTTTGGCGAGACTTGTTCCCAGACTCTCTGCACCCAGCGGGCCCCACGGAGGAGGGAGGCTCTGCGCGCAGCCGGGTGGGTGCGTTCTGGCTTAGTGGTCGGCGCGCATCTACTGTGCCCGCGGGGGTGCGAGTGGCGGTGGGCGGGTGGGTCCGGGGCCTGTGTAGTTTTGTGTTTGCCGTTCTATCTGAAGCGCACAACTGATTGTCAGTCGCTGGTTTCGCAGAAACAGGACAACAGAGTAAGCGTTTGCTGTGCTTGGGCTGAGCCCGCTGGGAAGGGGGCTCCTCTACTCCGTGCCTTTCTGATTAAGGTTAATGAACTGGAAAGAAAGGATGTGGTTGTCAGATGAAATCGACTCCAAAAAGGAGTCTATGGCAATTTAGAATCTGAAGCCGTTTCTCTACTGTTGGTAAACTTGTCGAAGCCCTGAAACTTATTTTTCCTGAGATCAGCAAAGCTACTTAGTACGTGCGCGCGTACATGGTGCCGTCGGCTTGGCACTATTCTAAACACTCTAGGACTATTAACCCATTTGAGAGCCCGTAAGTGTTCTGTGTGACAACTACTAGTATTATAATCCCCGTGTGGCAGAGAAGAAAAATGAGGCATGGAGAAGTTGAATAACTTGCCCAAGGAGGCTCAGCCAGTAGTAAGTGATGGAGTGGGCATTCAAACCCAGGTGGTCTGGCTCAGGTGCCTGCTCTTCTCTAGGGCACTGGGGCAGCCTTTTAGGAATCACTCACTGGAAGAGCTTTCCTGGTTCTCTGGCTGTGATATCTTGCCTTGCTCAGAGCACTAAAGCAGCGTTTCTCCTCTGGGGCACTGTTGACCTTTTGCGCTGGGCTGGATAGTGCTCGGTTGGGGATGGTCCGAAAGCTGTCCTGTGCATTGTAGGATTTTGAGCGGTATCTGTGGCCTCCACCAACTAGATGCCAGAGCACCCTCTCCACCAAAAATGTCTCCAGTCTTTGCCCAAGGTGGAGATGGGGGGCAGTGGCTTGCAGAATCACTGCCTTGTGGAGATTTTTTTAGTCAAACAATTCCTGGGGAGAGCAGGCTGAGAGCCTTGGTTTGGAACAGGCTTCTGAAAGGTGAGCCTGACTATCTTTGTTTGACTTACAGGAAAAAAATCTTTCATCAGTCAGCCGCAGTATTAAGGGATTTTGAAGTTCAAACAGAACAAACCTCAAACCAGGTTCTCAGAATGTAGGATCGTAAGTTTCAATTTCCTTTCCACAATAAAAATGTAAGCAGATGCAATTTGCTCATAATCACATTCTCCTTGAACGTTGGAGGTTCTTGTATTGTTAGAAAGCCCACTTAAGAAAGACCAACTGCTTTTGGGAGATGAGATTAGCAGTTCCTTAGCAGCCTGCAAACGGACCTCCAAGAGCTTCACTTTCAAAGCACCACCAAATTAAATGAAAAGCTGAAAAGCCCCCCCTATAAACCAAGGAATATTAAAATGAAGAATCCATGTCCGGATTCTGCAATTCTGTGGTTTTCAATTTGTGAAATGTGCTTTCTTTACACAGTATCAGGTTCCCAAGCTGGTGTGTTTCTTATCTGCTCAACAGGCTTGGAAATGTGAAGTGGTCAGCTCTTTGGGAGCTGCCTATACACCGTGTTCCATGAACTTCAGCCTCCACATGAGGGGTGATACCTTTATAGAAAAGGCAAGGTGCCCACTGCTTGCTTCCTAGGGCTTCACAGCCCACTGTGACTGCTCTGTAGAAATTTCTCATATAAGCACTGGGGTTTTTAAAATTTTTTTTTATTTTAAATTTTTTTTTTAAGATTTTTAAAGATTTATTTGTGAGAGCGAGAGCAAGCAAGCACACAAGCAGGGGGGAGCGGCAGGCAGAGGGAGAAGCAGGGTCCCTGCTGAGCACGGAGCCTGATGTGGGACTCGATCCCAGGACCCTGGGATCACGGACCTGAGCTGAAGGCAGACACTTAACTGACTGAGGCGTCCCATGGGTTTTGTTTTTTTTTTTAAATAGAAATACTGCACCATAATTTTAGTGATCTAGAAAACTGCATGCCACCTAAATGATGCTTAGTGCATAGTAGACAGTTAACATTCATCAAATGAATAAATCATCATCAGCATGCGTTTTCCTGGTCATAAGCATCAGAATTTGGCTTGAGCCCTATACTTTTTGTTTTTATTTCTGTTTGTTTATTTATTTATTTATTTTTACTAGGCAAAGGACTTTATTAATCTTGTTTCAAACTTTATTCCCAGGCTTTTTCAGCTTAATTAGCTGCAAAGAATGAATTGTGTCTAAGCAAAAGCTGAAAGGAGCTATAGTATCCAAGGGGCTTGGGCTTAAAAATACTAGAGATCTAGGTTTTATCAGATCCACAAACAAAATTTTAGAACACAGTCATAATATAAAATAGCAGCTCCCAGTAACTTCTTCAAGTTTTGTCTTCTTCAGAAGGTAACTCAGTTCCATTTGCTTCATTCTTGGAAGCTTCATCAAAATTCTCCCCAAGATCTGGAACTTTGCCATCATCCTGGTCTCCGGTAGCAAGTGGTGTTTTTCCACCCACAGATTGTGCGGGCAGAGCTTCAGCTAGTCTTAAATGAGTCAGACGATCTGCACCAAGTTGGTGTCAGATGCCAGGTAGCATAGTGTTCCTGTCCGCTGCCTGCCACGGGGCTCGATCCCAGGACCCTGTGATCATGAGCTGAGCTGAAGGCAGACGCTTAACCGACTGAGCCACCTAGGCGCCCCAGAACTAAAGTTTATTTTTATCATGGACTGTAGCCCTTCTCTGAACCACCTTCTTTCGGTGAGCAGTTCCTTTCCCACCAGTGCACACTTGTGCTTGCAGTTTGGCGAGTTTCTCCTGG
Organism: Mirounga angustirostris; assembly: GCF_029215605.1. Lineage (NCBI taxonomy): Eukaryota > Metazoa > Chordata > Mammalia > Carnivora > Phocidae > Mirounga > Mirounga angustirostris. Next base: position 10,184,575 of record NW_026991719.1, read on the forward strand.
TTTGTGATGGTTTCTTTCATCTTGTTGGAGCAGAAATGCGACCGTGAGGGGGACTAGGGTTGGCGCTCAGGGGGTGTCGGGTGGACCAGCTGAGATTCAGTCGAACCCTAGACTTTTTAAATGCCCTTTGGGCATGGGGACCATTTGCCAGTCTAGAACATTTATTGATCTGAATTCCCTCTCCACAGAGTTCTAGGACCTAACACTGGCATCTTTTGGCCTTGAGCACATAAGATAAATATTAATTTTGCTATTCTTTTCACGTTTGGAGCAACTCCCTATTTATAGTGTATTTCTGTTATACATTTTTTTTCTTTATTGAATTCAAATAAAAATAACGTGAGATGAAGGAATGACTGGGTTCATGCTGAGGGTCTACACTCAGGGAGAGATGCCTGCTTTCTGTAAATCACACCTGTGTTGAGAACCGATCCCTCTCAGAGCCCCACTAAGGAAGTGCCATTGTAATAATTTTCCACAAACTTTGTGGCTTAAAAAAACACAGATTTATTCTCTTAGAGTTCTGGAGATCAGAAATCCAAAGTGAGTCTTAAGGGGCTAAAATTAAGGCGTTGGCAGGGCTGTTCCCTCTGGAGGCTCCAGGGGAGACTCCGTTCCTTGTCTCATAGCTTCTAGAGGCTTCCAACATTCCTAGGCTTATGGCCACATCACTTCAATCTCTTCGTCACCTTGCTCTTTTTTCTCTTAGCCTCCTTCCTCCCTTATCCCTTACCTGTGATTATACCAGGCCCACCCAGATAATCCAGGATGGTCTCCTTATCATAACATCCTTAATTTGATCACATCTGCAAACTCCCTTTTGCCATATAAGATAACATTTACAGGTTCTAAGGATTAGGTAGGACGTGGACATCTTTGGGGAGGCCATTTTTCAGCCTTGCATAGGAAGTGTGAACTGCGAGTCGGTTGTTCTTGGTTTCTCATTTTGAAACATGATTTTAGTGATTTGTGAGTGGTTGAGGTATCATTCATCTCCTATTCTTAAAACTAGAATTTGTGGGAATATCCCCAAAACTCAAGAGCTGAGTTTTTCTAGGAAATAGTGACCATGAAATGTTTGATTACAACATAGAAATCACTTCTGAGCAACCTTATTTCAATAGTTTCATTGATTTAGAAGATATTACGGTCCTATTTCTATGTGATTTATATGCATAAGCCAAGGTTGTGTAAACATTAAAATGAAAATAAGTCTATTATCTAGTCTTCATAAATCCGATTGGCATTCAACAAATACTGGTGGAGACTCTACTATGTGTCAACACTTTTCAGTGTGATTTCAATCACTTCTCTCATCAACCCTAAGAAATAGGTAATTGTGCCTATTTGACAGACATTGGGATGGAGAAACTTGAAGAAATTCGATGAATTTCCAAGAACTTTATTTGATATGATTTTCTGCTTTAAGAGCAGTGCCATTCCAATGTTCCACATTTATTTCTCCAAAAATATTGGATACATAAAAGCTGACATTTTTGCAAAATACATTCTCATACGTTATCGCTGATGATCTTGTTTAGCTTGGCTCCTGCCCAGTATGACCCAGGGATGTGTGTAGAATAAGTGAGGGATTCCTGAGGCTCCACCCTCCCCAGTACACTTCCTTCCTCTAAGTTTACATTCTCTCAGAAGCAGACTCTGAGATCAGGATTTGAGTGTACATGGTTTGTGAGGTGACCCCAGGAAGTTCTAATAGGGAAAGAAATGTTATGGAAATAAGTTACCACTGTGATTCAATCCTGCTGAGCAATTCTAGAAGACAGTAGGACACAAGCCTCAGAGCTAACCCCCCTGAAGGCAAGGGAGCTGGGGTATTTATACTCCCAACAGTCATTGGTTGAGGGCTTCTGAGGAGGGGCCACGTAATCGGGGTCTTATTACTTAGAAGGGGAGAACAGATATTGAGGTACCATTTGCAATGTCAGCCATGTGTAAATTAGGGATCATATCCCATTTACAGAGGAATAAAGTGAGTTTCAAAAGATTAAGCGATTAAGTGATTTGCCTAAAATATCACAGTGAACAGGTGGCAGATTGAAAGCCATGGCTATCTCCCAAGGATAATTAGATCACTTTCCGTGGGGTGCTTTGTCCAGAGTAATCAGCAGTACTTCCTGTTTCATCAGTTAACTTGCTGGGTTTCAACGTAGTGGTTCCAATAACCTGTTTTAAGTCTGAAGGTCGTGCTTATGAAAACAAACAAAAGGCAAAAGACCAATACTCTAAAAGTAGCTAAAATTAATTCACTTCAGGTTCAACATGAACAAATGACATACTCAAACATTCTCTTGAATGCCAGAGATACATATCTATCTGCTGCCCCCACTGAACAACTTGGGAGGGCAGGCAACATATCTGTCTTTTGGTGAGTGGGGTGCAGGGTGAGGGTTGTTAACTCTAGCTCCTAGCCCAGTTCCTGGCACATAGTAGGTGTTGAATAAAAAAATTGGTGCATTAATGAATGACCACAGAACTCTGGTGGAGAGGCAGATAATGTTACTTACATATAAATAACGTGTGTTTATACTTCTATATATAAGCATTCAAAAGAATGATTATGTATATTTATGTTTTTACATATTACACTTGACCTATAACACAGGTTTGAACTACACGGGTCCACTTATTCGTGGATTTTTTATAGTACAGCGCTGTGAATGTGTTTTCTCTTCCTTATGATTTCCTTAATAACATTTTCTTTTCTCTAGCTTACTTTATTGGAAGAATACCATATATAATACATATACAAAATATGTGTGAATCAACTGTTTTCTGTTATTGGTAAGGCTTCCAGTCCAGAGTAAGCTTTTGGTAGTTACATTTGGGGGGAGTCAAAAGTTATACAAGGATCTTTGACTGTGCCAGGGGTTGGCACCCCTAGCTCCCATGTTCACTGGTCAACTGTATGTTTATGTGTATATATATGCATGCAAAATTATGTGTGTGTGTGTATACAGAGGGAGGGAACATATAGAACATATGAACCATTCCATAGAAATCAGATAAGAGAAATTGAGTCTGCATGAGTCAGTCAGGGAAAGTGGAAGACAGGGGATGACATTGAAACTGTCCTTGTGGAATGAACGTGAGCCCACCTGACCTAAAACAGAGGGGAGAAGGCAAGTTTGCAGTACTTACTTCCCAGTAGGTATTGCATAGGAATAAATAAATGGCTGGCTGGATCGATACATAGCTGCAAAAGGGGTATAAAAGGAAGGCTTTGGGCCCCAGATAGGAAGTGCACTGGCCAGCATCTGGGGGCACGAGCCCAGTGAGAGCCAAGAAGGCAAGCTGGAAATAGGCCGCGAAGAGCCCTGTATGTTGAGCCAAGGAGCTTGAGCTTTGTTGTGAGAGCAGAGAGCAAAGCAGGGCATTGCAGGCTGTGTTCTGTAAAGATAACCCCATCGTGACCAATTCACGCTCAGAATGATCCCACAATCGCACAGAATTATCTTCAAGGTAATGTACTGTAGTTTAGTGAAATTGGCAGCCTTTTTCCTTTCCGAATGTACATACTATCAGTGTGTTTATAATCCATGGTAGCTCAGACTGGATGAACACAAATGCAAAATTAAAACTCAACATACCAAAGCAGCAACATCTTTACAGAGATCATCACGTTTGCTCTTCAAGTATTGCTCTGTTTCTGGGCACGACGTGTATGAGCTATCTGTTGCTATTCAACAAAATACTCCGAAGCTCAGAGATTTAAAACAGCATTTATTTATTACCCCTCACTGTTTCTGTGAGCCGGGAATTCAGGAGCACTTTAGCTGGATGGGGCTTGGGGTTTTTCACGAGGTTGCAGCCAAGTTGTTGGCCGAGGCTGTAGTCCTCGGAAGGCCTGACTCCAGCGGGGGGCCTGCCTGCAAGGTGGTGCGCTCACCACCTCGGGCAGGGGACCTCAGCGACTCGCTGCCTGGGGCCAGGAAGCCTCAGCTCCTCGCCTGGTGGAGCTCCCTCTGGGGCTGCTTGAGTGTCCTCGTTGGCCCGGCAGCTGGCTTCCACATCGCAAGGACTCAGAGAGAGAGAGAGAGAGAAGGTGAAAGTAGCTCTGCCTTGTGTGCCCTGATCTTGGAAGTTACCCTCCACCCACTCCCACCGCGACCTCTTCGTTTGAAGCCAGGCACTAAGTCCAGTCCTACATAAGGTGGGGGCGGGGGGAGAATTAGACTTCACCTCTTAGAAGGTGGACCATCAAAGAATTTGTGGGCATATTTTAAGACCACATCACGCCTTCTGGTTTTCCTTCTCAGCCTCTTTTACCAGCCTTGGTTTCCACAGAGCTCTGTCTCCTATATAGATGTAGATGACTTCGAAATGTGAATCTCGAGCCCCAGCCTCTCTCTGCTGCATTCTTCACCTAGCCACTGGGATGTCCCGTTGAGCTTTGGACATCCCAAACTGAGCTCTGGATCAGCTCTCCAGAGCTCAATGTCCCCCATCTCACCCATTCTCCCTATTCCAGGACAAACAGTATCCAAACTGGTCCAAGCCAAAAACCTGGGCATCATTTCTGACAACTCACTCTTCTCCCCACTTGTATTCACTCTGGTGCTAAATCCTATCGCAGACGGAGCCTCAAGCCCATCTGCTTCTCTCTCTCCTGCCCACCACCACCCAGCCATGCACTGTCATCTCTCACCTGAACCCCAACAATAGCTGCCCTTTGCTGCTTCTCTTGCCCCCTCTAGTTCACATTCCAGAGGGTTCCTCTTAAAACTTAAATCACATCGTGTTAGCCATCTCCTTAAAGCCTTTCAGTGACTTTGCATTGGATTCAGAATAAGATCTGTTCTATTTAAGATGGCATAAAAGGCCCTGTGGGTCTTGCCCGTTTCTCTAACTCCCCATTTTCTGTCATTCCCCACCGTGTTCTCTGTGGATGGAAACTAAAGGAGCTGCCTGGATGACACTTGCTTTATTGACTACCTTCTCTTCCTCGTCTCACTTCCCCACCCCCCTACCCATGTGCCTTTACCTCGTAGACAAACCACTTGCGCTCACATCCTTGTCTCAGTCTACTTCTGGGGGAGCCCACACTAAGACACTCCCCATGCCCGATTTCCACCCAAGTCCCGAGCGTGGAAGGTAAATGAGAGAAATAGAGGAAGCAAGGGAAGGTGCTGAGGTTTGATCTACCACCAATGACATGGGAAATTTGAAGATGGAGAACACACACCGGTACGCACTTGATAACCAGCCATTTGTTGACGAGGCTCTTCGATGCCCACACATCCAGGCAGCTGAGACGCTTTGGGGCATCCCTGGGCCTGTTGGACCTGGACTCTGTATGTTGAAGATGGGTGGAAGCCAGAATTAATCTTAACCAGTATGGTACAATGGACTTGCCGTACTGGGAACGCTGATGAAAACAAAAGGAAATAAAACAAAGAACCCTCATGGCTGGACCTTATGGTCTCTATTTAGAAAAAAATTTATTTCATTCGTTGGGCCACATTTAAATATCAGCAAAAAGAAGTTTTAACTTCTCAATTTGTCTTGGAGAAAGACTATCATAAAGTTTCCTGGAACCTGACCATAAACAAGCACACTAAGAATTCTGGCACGGTATATTTTCGCAGAAAATAAGGAATCCCAGGAAGAAACACTACACTACTTACACAATCCCTGGAATGTTTTTAAATTAACCTCAGCTGTGGAGACGGCATTCGTGATTAATTTGATCAGTGTAAACAGCAAGCTGTATAATGCGTTAAAGGAACTGGGACAATTGAGCATTCAGTTCAGACTCCCACAGCTCAGGGCGTCCTCTCCACAGGGACTCGCTCATCTGCACGGACACTTCCCTGCCTTGGGACCAGGCTCCCTGGGCCTTCCATATGCCAACCAGGGTTCAGCAAGAGAGATCTGAGAGAGCTGCTGGCTGGCCCGGCCAGACCTCCTGAGATGGCAGAGGATGTTGCTGGGGTCATTTCCGTCCAAGATCAGGAGTTCTCTTTCTAGGTTCCTAAATTCCTTTTGATTGATTACCCCACGTTTATCGGGTCCCGTGAGGTTGGGTCAATCCAGCCAAATGCATACCAGCTCATTATACTCAGACATGTATTACATTCCAGTGATTGGTACTCTGCCAGAACCGTGCCTCCCTGGTATCTTGGAATGCGCTGCTCCAATTTTATACATTTAAAAAAATACGTGCTTCACTAAATATGGAACTAAATGCAATTCATATTGATAGTTTTGTAAGTTTTTTTTTTAAAGAGAGGTAGAGAAGGGGGAGTGGGGAGGGGGAGAGACAGAATCCTGAGCAGGCTCCATGCCCGATGCGGGGCTTGATCTCACAACCCCATGATCATGACCTGAGCCAAAATCAAGAGTCAGACGCCTAACCGACTGAGCCACCCAAGCGCCCCTTGTAAGATTTTTTTTTGTATGACTAGATTCACATATGAGGAAAAAGATCATGTGCCCTAGACTTTAGGAAAAGAAATGATTCTTGAAATACTACTCTGTTGATCAGGGTAGGCTAATTTCTACATCAAAACGGTCTCAAAATCACAGTGGCTGAACACAGTAAAGTTTATTTCTTTGCCTTGAAGTCCCCGACATGTTGGAGAGACTCTGCTGTGTGCTTTCACACAGGACCAGGCTCCATCCATCTTGAAGGGCCATTTCCTCCAGGCCAGCAGAGTCCTTTTTATTCAGTGGGTTAATAGAAAAGGAGCATGTCCAGGATCCCGTGGGAGGCTTTGTGAACAGGCTTGGAGGTGGTCTGCCCACGTTCCACTGGCCTAAGCCGGTCACGTGGCTCCACCTAGCCGGCAGCCTGGCTGGGGAGCATAGTGTAGCTTTGTGCCCAGGAGAGAGAGAAATAGGTTTGCTGAGCACTGAAACTTCTCTTCCATGATCATTAAATTGTAACATGAAATTACAGATATTTGGCCATTTTTAACTTACAGAAGTTTCATGTAGTTTAACCTAATCATTTACGTCCCTTATCCAGAATACTCACAACCAGATATTAAAATAAAAGAATAATTGAATTGATGATGGGAAAGTTAGTGATTGGGCAGGAATTAGAGCAAAGGACAGGTAGAAGGAGAGGATGCTGGGGAAGTAATGTGAATAATTTGTTAATATTAACTTACAATGCCATGCAAGAACTATGTATGCAACTATAGATTAAAGCTTTTTAAGCAGTTTTTTAAAAAGTTTATGAGATAGTGTGCCCTGCTCTTATTGTCAATGTCATGCTTGCGTGTGCTGGATTCGTTTCTTCCCCCCAATAATATTGTTTCAACTTAAACAGAAATATTTTAGTATTTACTTTCCTTTTTTATCCATAATTTTAAATGACTGCATATGTGCATAAAAAAAAACCCTGGCAGGCTTAGAATGCAGAGCTGAATGCTTGGTGTAATAAATCAATTTCCTTCTGGCATCTACAAATCAGCAAGTGATTATTAGCCATTTTATCCACCAGAGATTTCCCCCCTTTAAACTGTTTTTCCATTTTCATGACCAGATGTAGAATTTGATGATTAAACCACTAAAATCCCATTTGTGGCTGTCCCTTTGAGGCATCTCTCAAAACTGGGTGAATACAGGGATGGCACGTCCATCAATTAAAAGGCATGTTGCTCATTTATGGACGTGCATGGTTCTCTGATGGTTTTTCCTACGATGTTGCAAGCTACTTGGTCTTCTCTAGGAAATATGCACAGAACATGTCACTGCATCTACAGAGCAGCTGTGGGCCAAACTGCTGTTTTCTGGTTTGTGTAATTGCCCAAACATCAGAATCCACTTTATGGTTCTCAGTCATGAGTCGATTCTTAATGATTGTTTCCTTTTTTTTTTTTTTAAAAAACAAGTGAAAATAAGGCTAGATTCAATAACAAATTTGTTATCTTCTAACAAAGCTGTAATCCTAAAATGCATCTGTGACTGAAGAAGGATTTTTTTCCAGTGGATAAGAAACCTTACTTGATTAACAAGGTTTTGGTGGCCCAAGTGTTAGTCATTAACATTTTGGAGAGCTTTACAAGTGATAGTTTGTACAATGTCAAAAATGATGACTTGGGAGAAATTGATACACCTCAGATTTCTCAGCTTCACCTTTTCACCTAAAGACAAGCATGTGAAAGCAATAAAATTCGAGAAAGAGGATTTCTCTGGAGAGTTGTGGTAATGTGCAAACAGTATATGAATTTCATCTTCTGGTAACTTTCTCCTTTTAGTTAACCCCAGCCAGTGTTCTTTACAGTCAAAAGTAATTCACTTTGACCAATACATATGAAATGGTTTGCCCACCTGTACAGAGGACCCTGGACTCTTTCACTGAAGTTTTTAATTAGGCTTTTAAAAAATATATATTTCAACCAGATTCAATTTTTTTTGTTGTGATTTCACATCTAACAGTTTCGATAATCTTTTTTTTTTTTGAGGTGTAACTGACATGTAACATTATATTAGTTACAGGTATACAATATAATGATTCAATATTTGTATATATTGCAAAATGATCACAATAGGTCAACTTACTGTCACCATACATAGTTATAAATTTTTTTCTTGTAATGAGAACTTTTGAGATTTATTCTCTTAGCAACTTTCAAATATGCAAAATAGTACTGTTAACTACAGTCACCATCTGTACATTATATCCCTATGACTTATTTTATAACTGGAAGTTTATACCTTTTGACCCCCTTCACCCATTTCACCCCACCCCCCACCTCCCTGCCTCTGGGAACTACCAATCTGTTCTCTGTATGTATGAGCTTGTTTTTTATTGTTCTTTGTTTTTTAGATTCCACATATAAGTGAGCTCATGTGGTATTTGTCTTTCTCTGACTTATTTCACTTAGCATAATGCTCTCAAGGTCCATCAGTGTTTTCCCAAATGACAGGTTTTCACTCTTTTTTTTTTTTAATGACTGAATAGTATTCCATTGTGTATGTATACCACATTTTCTTTATCCATTCATCCGTCATTGGACCCTTAGGTTGTTTCCAGATCATGGCTATTGTATATAATGCTGCAGTGAACATGGGACATGCATGTATCTTTTCAAGTTAGTGGCTTCATTTTCTTTGGATAAATATCCAGAAGTGGGATTGCTGGCAAATGGTAGTAATTTTGTGAGAAACCTCCATACTGTTTTCCACAGCGGCTGCACCAATTTACATTCCCATCAGCAGTGCACGAGGTTCCCTTTTCTCCACATCCTCACCAACACTTGTTATTTCTTGTCTTTTTGATAATAGCCATTCTGCCCAGTGTGAGGTGATATCTCATTGTGGTTTTTGATTTGCATTTCCCTGATGTTGAGTGATGTTGAGCGTCTTGTCATGTGTCTGTTGGCCATCTGGATGTCTTTGGGGAAATGTTTATTCAGATCCTCTTCCTATTTTTTAATCAGATTGGTCTTTTTGTTATTGAGTTGTATGAGTTCTTTCTATATTTGGGGTATTAACCTCTTGCCAGTTATATGATTAGCAAATATTTTCTCCCATTCAGTAGTTTGCCTTTTCATTCTGTTGATGGTTTCCTTTGCTGTACAGAAGTTTTTTTAGTTTGGTGTCCCACTTGTCAATTTTTGCTTTTGCTTTTGGTGTCAAGTTTCAGTACATTGTTGCTTACTGAGTTCCCCCTACTCTTATGGAGGTTGCTTTGTTTTGCAAAATCCCTGATATTTCCAACTGCTTGAAATCCTTCTGTAACTCCCCAGAGCCTTCAGGGTGGACAAAATGTTTTGCATGGTCACAGGCCTTTTCTTTGTGGCCCCTGCTTATCTCCCTGTTACCTTCTCCTCCCCTCTATTCTCTCCACTTCCCTCCCCACTTCCCTTCCCACTCCCCTGCTCTAAGCACACACCACTTTCTAGACTCTAGTTTACAGGCCACCAACTCCTCAGGTTTTTGGTGGCTCCCTCCTTGACACAGGCTGTTTTCTCTGCCTGGAACACCTTCCCTACCCAACAGCCTCCTTCCATTTTACCCAGGTAAGTCCCACCAGTCTCCAGGATTCATATCAGGCCCCATTTCCTCCAGAAAACCCCTCACCCACCCACCCCTAACCTAACGACTCCTACATCTTCCCCTAGCTCCAAGAACTTACTCCTTTCATGATATTTGTCAAGTTGTAGTATAATAATCTGTTCACTTGCCCAGCTGCATCCCTAGACTGTAAGTTCTTTGTGGGCAGGGGCTGTTCTCATATATGTCTAGAGTCTCAGTGCCTACTACAGTGCCTGACATGTGTAGTTACCTAATACATTTTAGGTGAAAAAAAATGGATAGATGGATGAATGAATAGTGCAGAGGAGGAAAGATAATTTTCCCTCTATCCTTCTAGGTTCTTGGCTGAGATCCCCCTGTAATAAAAGATTAATAGGAGAAAACAAGACAGAAGTAAATAACTTATATACCTGCTGTACACCTGGGAGATACCCAGGAAAACTGAGTAACTCAAAATGGCACAAGCCACCACCTTAATACCCAGCTAAAGATAAAAGATGTTGTTGGAGGTTGGGGGAGCAGGTTATGGGAGGTGACCAGGCAAAGCACAGTAAGTAAGGATAAGGTTGTTACACAGGTTTAAGCCCTGGCCTTCTCCATTGATAACAGCTTCTTCTTCCTTTTTTTTTTTTTTTTTAAAGATTTTATTTATTTGAGAGAGAGAAAGCACAAGTAGGGGGGAGGGGCTGAGTGAGAAGCAGGCTGCCTGCTGAGCAGGGAGCCCGATGTGGGGCTCGATCCCAGGACCCTGGGATCATGAGCTGAGCCGAGAGCAGATGCTTAACTGACTGAGCCACCCAGGCACCGCTGATAACAGCTTCTTGAGATTCAGAGAGGGAGACGGCCTTGTATATGGAGATTTCCCTTATAAATATAAATATCTCTTACACAAGGGTAACTTCTTTTTTTTTTTTTTTTTAAGATTTTATTGGGGCGCCTGGGTGGCTCAGTTGGTTAAGCGACTGCTTTCGGCTCAGGTCATGATCCTGGAGTCCCTGGATCGAGTCCCGCATCAGGCTCCCTGCTCGGCAGGGAGCCTGCTTCTCCCTCTGACCCTCCCCCCTCTCATGCGCTCTCTCTCTCTCATTCTCTCTGTCTCAAATAAATAAATAAAATCTTAGGAAAAAAAAAAGATTTTATTTATTTGCTTGAGAGAGAGCGTGCATGCACGTGCGTGACAACAGAGGGAAAGGGAGAGGCAGACCCCCGCTTAGCAGGGAACCTGACTTGGGGCTCAGTCCCAGAACCCTGAGATCATGACCTGAGCCGAAGGCAGATGCTTAACTGACTAAGCCACCCAGGCGCCCCACAAGGGTAACTTCTACTCAGGTTTTCAGAGCTTCTTCTGTGTCTGCTGTTTCTTAAAAATAATCAGCCCAAAATAATCCTTATGCCAAAGAAGCATGTTTTGGGGTGGCAAATCCTGTTCCCCTTCCATACTTTGGTCAGCTGTATTCCTGCCTGACTTCTAATACGAATGTAAAGTCACCTGGTCTTTTTTTGTGGCCCTGGTTTCTTCATGTGTAAAATGATAGGTTAGAACTGGCTGATGTCTGAGGTCACTTTCTTTAAGGTGAAATTCTACAATGAGCTCCCCTTGCAGTGAAAACTGATTCCTACATACATTAAAAAGTTAAGTCACATGGGAACTGTGGCAGCCATGAGAATGTGCCTTGCAGACTTCCAGCTGCTGGGAGTGCGACTGACCCAGGGCCCCCACTACTCTGCTCTTGGAAAGCCATCACCACATTTGAGCAAGGCCATGCCTCCCACGGGCTGCTTCTGCCAGGCCACCTTCCAGAAGGAGCATGGCAGGGATACCACGGCAGGACTGTTTGTGGGAAATACCACTCTCCTCTGAAGGTCAGTTTTGGCTCCCAGACTCCCCCTCAGTTTTGCCAAGCCCTCCTTAGACTTACCCAGCAGCCTTGGATACCTCCATCCGACCTTGGTTCCATCTTTGCTTTGCTCGGGGTCAGCCTCGCATGGTGATCCGATGGCCCTCCCAGCCTTCCCCAGCTCTCTCTCACAGGTGTTTCCTGTAATAACATCCTTGCGCGTTTATTCCCCTCATGGCTTCTGCTTCTCAGAGGACTCAGACTAAAGCAGAAACCTAGTTCAAACTGCGATTCATTTCATTGATTATGAGTCCATGGCAGTTTTAAACTTTATACCTTATTCAACACATCTAATAGCAATCTTAATCCTACTGCTAGTACTACTAAAAGTGATGAGTTAGGGAACATTTCCTGTGTTACTCACTGCTCCAAGCCCTTTATATATATTGCATCATTCCATTGTCACAAAAACCCTTAAAGTAAATACCCTTTTTATCCCCATTTCACAAATGAGATAGTTGAGGCATAGAAAGGCAAAGTAACTTGCTGAAAGTCACAGGTTCATGTATAGTAGAGTCATGATTCAAACTCAAGAAGGAGACCGTCGTCCTAACCATCATATTTTACAGCCTACTCAACATCAGAGCTGATCCTGCTTTTTCTAGAAACACTCTGCATTTGGCTTAACCTGGTGTTCCTTTTACCTTTCTGAGCATTGCCTGGGTCTCTTTCTGGACCTTTCTCCTCCATGGCCCACCTCTTACATGCTAGTTTCCTTGGGGCTGTGCCCTAAGCCTTCTTTTCTTCTTACACTACATACATTCCCATAGATTCAGTAACCAACTGCCTGCAGATGACTCCCCACTCCAGTCCTACTTCCTGGACTTTTGGCCTAAATAGCCAACTTCCTATTCAACATCTCTTGGTTGTCTGTCTAATGAGCCCTCAAAATTAGCATGTTCCTAAGAGAACTCCTCATTTATCCTATTCCTCAACATGGTCCTCCATCCATATTCCCCATTCCAGAAAAAGCAGCACTGCTGTCTACCTGATTTTACATCCATCTCACACTCCAGATCCAATTGACCAGAATATGACCTCCATGAGGGCAGAGATCTTACCTTCCTCGTGGTTGCTGCTGACCCTCTGGAGACTAACCCAATGCCTGATATGTTGTAGGTTTTCAGTAAATAATGAATGAATGCTCTAATCCATTACCAAGTCTTTTGGTTCCACCTTGAATCTATCCATTTTTCCTCACTGCCTCTGCTATTGCTCTAGTCCAAAAGACCAGAATCTTCCAAGCCAACTGGTATCCCTGCTTCCATCTGTCTCCATCTCATCCATTTTCCAGACTGTGGCCATGATAATATTTTTCTAAGGGAAAATGTTATCAGATAACCTCCCTACTCAAAATCCCTCTGTGCTGCCCTATTACCATTCAACTATCAGGCTTCATAGCCTGAGCTTGACTAACATGATGCTCTGTGCTGTAACCTGCTCATCTCCCTCCCTTTGCTCCACTCCTGTGGTCTTCTATCAGTTCCTCGAGCACAAGCATGGTGTCTCTTACCCTACACTCATTCTGTGACTTCTGCTTGTAATATGCTTTCCCTCATTTTGTGTGGCTGACTTCTCTTTATCTTCCATTTCACTTAAAGGTGCACCCTCAGAGAGAACATCTTGGATCCATTCAACCAGAGTGTATTTCTTTGCTTTAAGCTTCTGTAGCTGACCGAATATGTTTAGTGCCTCTGTTACCCTCACCCTCTTGTCTAAAAGTTCGTAGTCAGGGACCCTATCCATCGTGTTTATCTCTGTATTTCCAGGACCTAGCACAGTGCTCAATACATATTCATGTTCTATTGAATAAGCTGGGGCTTGGGGCATCAGGAACATAGGTAAGGTCCTCCCTTGCAAACCTATAGTCAAGAAGTTGGCAGGTCATCTCCAAAGTATTGATAGATTGAAATCTAATTAAATGAATCCCACTCATGTTCACTCGCTCTCTCTCCAGTAAATAAATTAAGATTTTACTTATTTATTGGAGAGAGAGAACTAGCAGTGGGGAGGGGTAGAGGGAGAGAGAGAGAAGCAGACTCCCTGCTGAGCAGGGAGCCCGATGCGGGGCTCAATCCCAGGACCCTGGAGATCATGACCTGAGCCGAAGGCAGATGCTTAACTGACTGAGCCACCCAGGTGCCCCCATAAATAAAGTCTTAAAAAAAAAACTGCAGTAAGATACCACTTCCCACCAACTAGAATGGCTGTAATAAAAAAAAAATGGACAGTAACAAGTGCTGGTAAGGATGGAGAAATTGGAACCCTTATACACTGCTCGTAGGAATGGAAAATGGAGTAGCCATCTTGGAAAGCAGTCTGGCAGTTCCTCAAAAAGTTAAACATGGTTACCATATGACCTAGCAATTCCACTCCTAGGTATATACCAGAGAGAAATGAAAACATATGTCCATACAAAAACTTGTACACCAGTGTTCATAGCAGCATTATTCGTTTGAGCCAAAACAAGGAAACCACCCAAATGTCCATCAACTGATGACTGGATAAACAAATGTGGTCCATCCATACAATGGAAGGTTATTCAGCCATAGAAAGGAATGGAGTACTATTACATGCCACAGCATGGATGAACCTTGAAAGCATATTAAGTGAAAGAAACCGGACATAAAAGATCACATAGTGTACGATTACATTTCTGTGAAATGTCCAGAAAAGGCAAATCCAGAGACAAAAAGTAGATTTGTGGTGACCAGGGGTTGGAGGATTGGGGGGCGGGGAATTGGGACTAACTGCTAATGGGTATGGTGTTTCTTCTTGGAGGAATGGAAATGTTCTGGGATTAGATAGTGGTGATGGTTGCATAACATAGTGAATATACTAAAAATTACTGCATTTTATTATGTGAATTATATCCATTTTAAAAATGCTACACAAAGATTCTTAAGTACATCATTCTGTGTGGACTAGCACTTACTTACTTGACACACTTTATGTTCAGTAGTCTGTAGTTTCTCGTTTGGGAATTGTTAGTTATGTGCAGACGGGGTCAAGATTGCGGTATCCCCTGCAGAATTGTTAGTAATGTCCAGATTAGATTATGTAAGGTGACTGTATTATTATGATACTTACCATGCTGTCCTCTGCTGCAATATATCTGTTTATGATGGTTTGGGAATTTAAGAGAGTAAAGATTGGGTCTTTTTCATCACTCTGCGTGCCTAAGACAGTACTTGAGATATCGCAAGTACTGAATAAATGTTTCACTTGCAGTAGAACTTAACAAGGGACAGTTGGCAGTGCCTAGAGACGTTTTTGCCTGCCACAACTGGAGAGTGGGTGCTTCTGCCATCTATAGGTAGAGGCCAGGGATGCTGGTACATCAACCCTGGCTGAGATTCACAGGACAGCCCCCAACAGCAAAGATTTCTCTGGCCCAAAAGTCAGTCGTACAGAGGTTGAAAAACCCTGTTCTAAATTGTTGAGCAGGGTGCCTATGTGGCTCAGTTGGCGAGGCATCTGCCTTCGCCTCAGGTCATGATCCCGGGGTCCTGGGATTGAGCCCCACGTCAGGCGCCCTGCTCAGAAGGGAGCCTCCTTCTCCCTCTCCCACTCCCTCTGCTTGTGCTCTCTCTCTCTCAAATAAATAAATGAAATTTTTTAAAAAATAAATGAGCAAATGACTTACAAATCCGCCAAATTAGTTTCATCAGAAGATGAAAAAAAAGGTCCCTTTAAGGAAAATTAAATAATAAAATCATCCTTGCATTTGGTAGTTCTCAGTTGATGAAATGTCGCAGACCATATCTTTGTGGCTCTTAACTGAAGAACCACGTGGGTGGGAGAGGCAGAGCGCAGGGGAGAACTGCAAAGCTGTGGCACTTCCCAACCTTGACTAAGGATTATTAACTTGCAGAGAATTCAGTCCTGCAGCAGAAAGCACATGGTCAAAGGTGCATCCCTTGTCTGTTAAAGAGCCCAGGAACCATTTTACGTTTAATTTAATCTGCCCAAGGAAACAATCCCAGCCCTCCACAAAATACACAACTCAAGTCTTTTCTTCCAGAAGCTGGTGGCAGCCCCGCCCACTACTAACTAGGTCAGTAAGTACGTAACTGTGCAGTGAGGTCCATTCGTGGCCCAGAATGCTGAGGGGCACTTGGTGGCCAGGTTCACTCCTTCAGGTCTCTGGATCAGGGGTCGGCAAGCTAAGGCCTGCAGGCCAAGGCTGGTGGCCCTCTGTTTTTTCATGACCAGTGAGCTAAGCCTGGTTTTACCCTTTTTTTAAAAGATTCTATCCATTTATTTGACAGAGAGCACAAGCAGGGGGAGCGGCAGGCAGAGGGAGAGGGAGAAGCAGGCTCCCCACTGAGCAGGGAGCCCAGTGCAGGGCTCGATCCCAGGACCCTGGGGTCATGACCTGAGCTGAAGGCAGACACTTAACCGACTGAGCCACCCAGGCGCCCCTGGTTTTACCTTTTCAACTGGTTAAAGCTAAACCAAAGGAAGAATGATATTACATGACACGTGGAAAGTATATTAAATTCAAGTTTCGGTGTCCATAAATAAAAGTTTTATTGAACCCAGTTATGCCCGTCTGTTTGCTGTTGGCCACTGTTGCCCGTCTAGCTGCTCTTGGGCATGGACAGAGACCACTCGACCCTCTTGATGGCAAAGCCTACAATATTTACCATCTAACCTTTTCTGAAAAGCATTTGCCAACCCCTGCTCTATGGTTAAAGAGTTTAGCAAATGGTGTTCCGAGGAGGCAGTGAGGAATGAGAAGCCACCCTGGGCTGGAGTCCCTGACATGTGGTTCTACTGGGGACGTGGCTGTACCCCACTGGGCTGGCGCTTCCTCATCTGGGCACGGGGGGCTTTGCTGGAGGTTCTCTAGAGCCCTTCCAGCTCCGAACTGTCCGGGGTGTGTGGAGAGTCCAGTTTGTGTGGTGGTTCCCAGGTGGCCGATGAGGTAAACGCACAGCAGTCTTGTCAGGGACAGAGCCACGGGGCCACGGCGTCACATTACCACACTCGGCGCTGGAGGGGACACAGACCTGGACCGCCCCTGTGTCTGTACAGAGCAGATTGGAAAATTGGCGCTCGACAGGGTTTGGAGACAAGCTCTTGGCCACTTTGACGCGCCCTAGTTTTATAGATTATGTAAACGGATTCTTTTAACCCCGGGGAAGAGAGAAATGGACAACACCCATGATTGGAGAAGGCTGGCAACCCCAAATTCAGGCTTTCTGAATCTAATTGAGCCCTTAGGGCAGGTTTATTGAATTTCACCAGGTAATTGTCATCTCTCCTGTTCATTTACTGGCAGGAAAGAGTCTCTGTTGCCCTTTTTGTGTTCTCCATATTAACATGCGACTCTTTACCCACAGTCCAAAGGATCATGGGCTGTCCACGTCTGCGCTGCAGCCCGGGGTCTGTCGCTATGGGACTAAGCTGGCCTGCTGCTATGGCTGGAGAAGGAACAGCAAGGGAGTCTGTGAAGGTAATTGTGTGAAAACTCAGACCATCCTGGGATCGAGTCGTAGGCCAGTGTCCTTAGGTTTTTATCCGGGACACCGTAAGCTGTCACCAAATTGTCCACCCATTGTCACCAAATCCCTTAATCTGTTAAATAGGATAAACACACAACCACATGTCCCATACACTTTAGGTGCTACTGTGGATCATGCTGGATTATACACGGTAAAGCACAAAAATGTTAGCTTGTTTTGGTAAGAATAACAGTACTACCTTCTTTCTGTCTCTGCCCCAAACTCCTCTCTAGCTGGTTCAAAAATATCTGGATAGACCACAAGTGAAGACAGAACCTGATAATATCCAGAATCTATAAACCATTGAAAAGCACTGATAAGGCTCCTATGGGCTCAGTATCATGCAAAACCTTCCACCAGCAGTTTCCTGGTGACAAGATGACAGGAGTATCAAGATACTAGAAAAGATATTTGAAGAGCATTATTGCCTACCCAGATAAAGAAAGTTAGAACATCCCCCTGGGGCTCTGTCAATTCAAAAAGAGGGTGGGTCCTCACGCTGACTGGGTCTATAGTGTCATGATCAAGGGCATTGTCTTGGGGATGTCAGAATGACGTGGGTGACCTTGGGTGCGTAGGTAAGCTGGCTGAGGCTCCACTTCATCAGCAACGTGGAGAGATTAATCCCTAGTTCAGAGGGGAAAGAGTGTAAGCATTAAAGGGTATGCTCATTACCTGGCATGCATAGAAAATATCTCCTAAATCACCCTTGACTCAGAAAGGACAGATGACTCTCCTGTCCCTTCAAAGCACATGTGATGCAGGCATTACATGTTGCTGTAGTCTTTTTCTAGACACAGCACATTTTTATGTGAAGGCAGTCAGGTGGAAAGGGGCAAAAACCACGTGGACCGCATGATTTGGAGTCTTAGAGTTACACGAGCCTCAGCACCTCCTGCCATAAAACTTACATGTCTCTGGTGAATAAATGAGGGTGAACTTTGGCTTTCTGGAAGGTCTACTCTGTAACTAAATCAAAGCAATTTGGCCACGCCGCAGACAGCTGGTCACATTCTTGATGTTTTTGTGGACAATGTAATACCATAGGCAGGAAAGAATTTAAAGCGAGCTGTTAAAAGAGCATGTGCCGAGGGTTCAAGCACAATCAATGCTCAGTAGGCATGTTTGGCAAGTGCAAGAGCTCATCAGCACCCCCGCTGCCCTGGTGAAATGTTCAGGTATTAAATTGCAATGATGTTTGTATCTAAAATCTGTTATTGTATTATATCCAATTTGTATGGTCCTTCTTGACGGTAAAGTCATCTGCTTCTCGAAGCACCAAGTAACGGGGTGATGAGCCCCTGATTGCCAGATCTCGGATTCCTAAGTCAGAGCGTGGGCTGTGTGGTAATGAGATGAGAACCCGTGCCCACTTGCCCGAACAGGCAGAGTTGCACCCCAGCCTGGGAGATCCCAGTCCTCCCGGACTCCTCTTCCATCCATCTGTTCACCCTTCGTTCCTCCAGAGGCCTTGACTCCATGCTGGAGCTTTCTAGATCTTGGCTCCTGCCCTGCCTAAATCTGCTCCCAGGGTGGGATGGCTCAGCTCTGTATCATTAACCTTCAAATGTATGTCACTTAGCAAGATGTGGTAAGAGTAGTCCCTGAACAAATCCCAATGAACAGCTGCAGATGGAGGAGTTAGAGGGAGGATTGAACAAGAAGTCTAGCTAAAGTACACTTAAATCTCAGGCCATTTTAGACATAAACTAAATTTCCCTGTGCTGTAGGTTGGCTGTACAAGTCACAGATCCAAGGTTGCTGGAAATTGAAAACATCTTGCTGGAGCTTTGACCTTATAGCAGCAAGGGTATTATTCACCATTTCTCTTATGTTCTATTTGGCGTTGATCCTGGCTTTCCTATCTGGCCCACATTGGAAATAACTTTCCAGGGAGCAATCAGAGGCATTCAAGGCTTAAAAAAGTAAAAAATTTATTTTTCTAACATCTAAACTTAAAGCTGCATCTCCAAGAGCATATCCATAACAAAATAGACACTGGAAAGCAAAATTCTTTTTTGTCTCCAGGAGGGAAAGAATTTTGCTGAGAAGCATTTTTTCCTTACCTTCTCACTTATGATTTATTCAGAGCCATAAAATGTTTCCCTGTTAAAAGGTCTATACTGGTTATTTTATTTACTGTTCAAAACTATTTGAGTGTCTAACATACCCACAGCACTATTAAATGCAGCAGGAGAAACAAAGATGAATGTTTAAGTCCCCGTTCTGAAGGGGCTGGGTATCGGGTAGTAGATAGAAGTGAAGGATAGAAGCCAAATATATTATTTCATAAGATGGAGCCTGATTGATTTCATGGGGGAGGCCTGCCCAAGTTCTGTGGAATTCTCAAAGTTGAGTGGAATTCTGATATGGCCGGAGAAATCACTGAAGGCTTCTGGAAGGCGGGCTCATGCAAGGTAGCTCTTGAAGGATCAGGAGGATATTAACCACTGGAGGGTGGGGAAGGGGTGCCCCAAGGCAGGGATAACAAGACAGGAAGAGGCAGAAAGGGTCCAGTTTAGAGAACAGCAGACAATCTAGTTTGACCACAGTGTTGCCTACATGTAGGGAGCAGAGTAGGCCAAAGGTACAAACTAAGATGGAAGCCGGGTCCTGGTGATGATACCTGTATGATACTCAAAGGGCAACAAAGATTATTTGGTGACTTCTGTGCAAGGCATGGCATGATCGGAGTCGTGCTCTTGGAATATCAGTTTAATGTCGTATCTGACATCAGATTTCCTAGGAGCAGAGCCTGTAAAGGGGATTCTTGTATCAAACATCTGTTGCAGGGTGCTCTGCAGAGAAATCTGTAAGGGAGTGAGGAAACTGGGGAAGGAGCCAGGCAAAGATGTAGTTTCAAGAGAAGTCTAGCTTCAGCCTGATCCCACAGGGAGTTCTACACCACAGACTTTGTCCTGCCCCGAAAGCAGGGGCTAGGCTGTTAGACCCCATATCAGTTAAGCACCAGGTCACAGGCTGTGGTGGGGAGAAGCAGGGGCGGGGGGTGTGGGGGGAGAGGTGCAGTGTAATATCCCAGATCTCTGTGGGCAGCATGATTTCCATTAGCTAGATGAGTGTCTGTCCAATGAATGACTTGGGTGGTAGAAGCAGGGATAGGATGTTCTCACTGATGAGTTTGGGGACAAGAGAAGATAGAGATGAACGGGATTTTGAGTCCAGGTGACTGGGAGATAAATGTTAACATTAACAAAGAATAGGGTTTGGGGTCAAGGGGGAGATGCTGGGGTTGAGCCAGGGACTCAACGGGAAGGGAAGTAGACAGCATTCCTGGGCCATTGCTGAGTCATCTTTTCAGGTGCTGGCTAGTTCCTGAGCTCCTACTAGATCCAAAAGCTGCTCAGGGCTCCTGACTCGCTCTAGACTCCTCTCTCATTCATTTTTCTTTTGTCCTCTCCCCTCCTTCTCTTTGGGTTTTCCCATATTCCTTTTGTCCCATCCACTGCCTCTTCTCCCTACCTCCTCCCTATGAGCTGGACTCAAACATCCCATCATCTTTGACTATTTTTTCTTGCCCCTAACCCAGTCAAACTTTCTATTCTTGGTGTCTCTCCCATCACTTCTTTCACCCAGCAAATATTTATGGAGTGCCCAATTTGTGTCAGGTGTCTGGATACAGAAGTGAAAAAAAAACAAAACCAAACCCAGAAGAACAAATCCTGCCTTTATCATGCCACCATCCTCCTCCTCATGATGCTTCTAGTTCCCATCCTTAGGGCTAGAAGTTGCGCCTCCCTGCCTACAGTCTGTGGCTCCATTATTTTGGCTGATCACACACAGCTTTAAAAATAGAGTTTGATCATTCAAAAGCAAAATAGGAGAGAAAATATGGAAGACAAAGAAGAGGCCAGTGACAGAAAGAAGGAGGACCTTGGCACTTGACCCAGGATGGCTCTGGAGTCCCTTCCAGCTCCCACATCACAGTTCTTCTATTAAATGTTTTTGTGTTTATATGCAAAACTAGCTGACTGTGGTCTGGGAGGCTTTGTTTTTCTTTGAATGTCACTTGGAGGCATGGCAGTGCTAAGCAAAGTTATGATAAACTTGGATAAACTCGCACTCAGTTGGGGTGGAGGCGTGGAGGAGAGTGATCTAGTTCACAAGCAAAACACTCTCCAGAATCCCAAAGGGGAAAACAGACTAGAGAGGAAGCAGATCGTCCTCTCTGTGCCCCCATGGATTTCTCCGCCATACAGAAGGCTGCTGAGTTTGACCTGCGTGCGTTTCTCTGTCTAACTACTCCTGTTCTTTTACCGTCAAAACACCTTTCCCTTCCACAGCTACGTGTGAACCTGGATGCAAGTTTGGTGAGTGTGTGGGACCAAACAAATGTAGATGCTTTCCAGGATACACCGGGAAAACCTGCAGTCAAGGTCAGTACTACAGGCCGGGGTCCAAGTACAGACGTACCCCAGAGCTTTCAGAAGCTACGCAATCATTGTAGCAGCGTTTGTGATAGACACTCCCGTGCCCGCCATTTTGTAGGTTGTAAGTCGAATCTTCAAATGAAAGGGTTTCAGACCTAGGTCTCTCAATCAGTCTCTTCTAGAAGAGTATAAAAGTCATTCCGATGTTTTTGTTAAGATGCCCGATCAAAGGCCTTTTTTTCTCCTGTCAAATAACTTTTATTTTCTAAAATGATTTTCATTGTGTTTTCCACTACCAAAGTAATGCATATTTTTTACTGAAAAAAAAAAAAAAAAAAAACCCCAACGATGCAAAAGGATATAAGTTAAAAAGTGGGAGTTTCTGCCCCCCTCCCCCCTCCCCAGTCCCTCCTTGAACTAGTGTGAACAGTTTGTCCTCAGTCTCTGAAGGGCCCTTCTCTGGGTTGGTCCCTTCTTACTGCATGTACGGGTCAGCACATACAGAGTTAGCTTGTGCTTCTTAAGGCTGTATGCTCAGCCCCGATGCAAACGCTTTTATCATTTGTGTAAAAAATACTTCGTTTAACCACTCTCATCTACTTTGTCTCCAATTTCTCGCCATTACAAGCTGTGCTAAGTCAGACGTCATTCTACACATATCCTTGCACCCTTGAGTATTTTTATAGGATAAACGTCTGAAAATAGAATTGTTGGGTTGAATGACATGCATGTTTTTATTATAATTGACATATTTTAAAAGGTACTTTAGGACTTATCATAAGCTGTTTATCCGAAGATATTAAAGAGTGTATTTATACTATTAACACACAGTGGTTCTCAACTTGGGCAATTTTATTCCCCAGAAAGAGTTGCCAGACAAAATATAGATCTCAAGTTCAGATTTAAATTGCAGATAAACAACAGATAATTTTATAGGGTGCATAGGTCTTAAATATTGCATGAGACATACGTCCCACGAAAAAAGTATTAGTTAATTATCTAAAATTCAAATTTAACTGGGCATCCGTATTTTTGTTTGCTCCATCTGGGAACCTTACCCCAGGGGACCTCTGGCAAGGTCTGAAGACGTTTGGGGGTGCTCCTGGCATCCAGTGGGTGGAGCCCAGGGAGGTGCTCAGCCTCCTCCAGTGCGCAGGGTGGCCCCCACCGTAGAGAATGATCTGACGCAAATGTCAGCAGTGCTGAGGCCAAGAGACCCGGGCGTGAAGAAGCCTGCTGTAATTAAGAAAGTGTCCACAGTCCGATAATGCAGTTGGGCTAAGAGCACATCAAGTTCAGCTGTCCTTGGGGCTGCCAGCCTTCTGGAGGGAAGGATGGAGTCCCAGAGACGGGCAGGCAGCCACTCCACTGTGCCACCCCTAGGCCTCACTGCCAAGCCCCGAGGTTGGCCGCATACACTGAAATAGCTACCAGCCCTGCAGCTCAGAGGGGAACCTCTGAGTCTCTGCTGTCCCACCACCAGAAGAGGCCAGCACCCTAGGGTGCTTCTGAGAACTGCACCCACCTGCTTGATTGAGGCGCGTCAAGGATCGTGCTCTCATAAGTAATGATCCAGCACATCCCTTACCAGAGGGGTTCACACCAGAAAACCTATTTCTCTGTATCGTCCTGGATTCTGTACCAACATATCTTCTGCAGAGGTTTGGAGGAGAGAAGATATTTTTCATGCTGGTTTTCAATTCCCGGTAAAATGTTAGTGTTGAGGGAGTGGTCTAGTTGGCTCAGGTTCCCGCAGCTTTCCTGGCCCCTGGGTGGCATGATCAAAGTCCTTATATATCCATTAATGGTGACAGGCCTCAGCCCTCCACTGTGGTGTCTTTCCCCCAAATCCTCTTCCACACGACGAGTGAGTCACCTCTGAGTTAGGGCCAAGGGATGGGGTATTTCTGGATTTCCCATTAATGTCCAATTAGCTTTTTCCAGTTCCCCCTTTTGAAGGGGTTAGAACCCATGCAGGAGAAGGTAGAGTAGAGGGGATAAGCAATGGATGAAGAGCTTTCAAATGTCCCACTAAGACGTCAGAAAATTCCTGTACAAGGTTCTTGTCAGAGGTGAAAGCAGCCACTTCTTTATTTTCAAGGGTACGCTTTGCCTGTTGCCCTGCTGGATTTGGGTCTTACACAGAATTTGGCTCTTTTCTCCTTCCTATATCTTCCTTGAAGAAGTTAAGCCATGAGGCACCCACATGACCACATTTCCAAAGATAAGCTCCTCTACCCATGATTGCTTTTTTTTTAAAGATTTTGTTTATTTGGGCTCCTGGGTGGCTCGGTCAGTTGGGCGTCTGCCTTCGGCTCAGATCAAGATCCCGGGGTCCTGGGATTGAGTCCCTCGTAGGGAGCCTGCTTCCCCCTCTGCCTCTGCCCCTCCCCCTGTTTGTGCGTGCTCTCCCTCTGTCAAATAAATGAATAAAATTAAATTAAAAAAATATTTTTATTTATTTGAGAGAGATAGCACATGAGTGGGTGGGCGGGGCAGAGGGAGAAGCAGACTCCGCCCGAGCAGGAGCCCAATGTGGGGCTTGATCCCAGGACCCTGAGATCATGACCTGAGCCGAAGGCAGACGCTCAATGACTGAGCCACCCAGGTGCCCCAAAAAGTCATTCATTCTTAGTATTTAAATTCTTTTTAGGAAGCACTGAGACGCACAGAGAAGGAAGTCACCCTCAATCTTAGTCCCTGGAGATAGCCATTATTGGCATTTAGAGCATAGCCTCCCAGGCTTAAATGGTGTCCTACAGCCTCACCACCGATAGCTGCCTGTCAGGGCTCCCTCTGGAAGGGTGTGAGCCCACACAAGTTAGTCGATGTGGGGCTGCCCAAAACAGGAACAACTGAAAGGAGGCATCGCTGTGGGCGCCTGTCATAGGCAGCCTGGGACAGTACTAAAGGCTAAAGTATCTAAATTGTATTTCTAGCTTTTTATTCTAATATTATACACACAGAATTGTGCATATATCAACAATGTACTGCTCAATGAATTTTCAAATACATCCACATAACCAAGAAACAGAAACTCAGTAGCCTTCCTGAAGACCCCTCCTGCTCCCCTCCAGTGACTTGCCCCCCACCCCCAAGGAGCTTTGTCTTGACCTTCTACACCACAAATTAGTTGTGCCTGACTTTTTTTTAAGATTTAATTTATTTATTTGAGAGAGCATTAGTGGGGAGAGGAGCAGAGGGAGAAGCAGACTCCCTGACATGGGGCTCAATCCCAGGACCCTGGGATCATGACCTGAGCGGAAGGCAGACACTTAACCGACCGAACCAGCCAGGTGCCCCTGTGCCTGGCTTTTTTTTTTTTTTTTTAAGATTTTATTTTTAAGTAATCCGTACACTCAATGTGGGGCTCAAACTCACAACCCCGAGATCAAGAGTTGCATGCTCCACTGACTGAGCCAGCCAGGCGCCCCTTGCCTGATTTTTAACGTACTCCTTTGTCTCCAGATTCTTGCACTCACTCTTGTGGCTTGGAGCTATAGTTTGTTCAGCCTCATTGCTGTATAGTGTTCCTTTGCACGAATATACAAGTCATCTCTCCTGCCCTCTGTTGGGAGATGTTTGGGTTCTTTCCCAATTGGGGCTATTAAGAATAGTGCTACTGTGATCATTTTAGTACATGTTTTCTTGGTGGGCGCACATCCATGTTGCCGTTGGGGATCTAGTCGGGAGTGGAATTGCTAGGTCATGGGTATCCATGTCTCTAGCTACAGTAGATTCTGCCAAACAGTTTTCCAAAGTGGTTGTGCGCATTTGCCTCCCCTCCGCCGGTGCATGATTGTCCTGTTTGCCCCACATCGTCATCAGTCCTTCAGAATGGGGTTTTACTGATGATTGGAGAAGAGGTGAGTCATTGCCCCGTGTACCCACCCCCACCGGTGGGATCCAGGGAAGCCAACCCAACTCTCCATCTTGATGTTTCCTGATCCAGTTAGCCTCTCTTCATGTTCTGCCTGCCCCCTGCAGATGTAAACGAGTGTGGAGTAAAACCCCGGCCATGCCAACACCGATGTGTGAATACGCACGGGAGCTACAAGTGCTTTTGCCTCAGCGGCCACGTGCTCACGCCGGATGCCACATGTGCGAGTAAGTTCCAATGGCCAGGCTGCTTGCGCTCATCCTTTGAGACTAGATGTTTGCCATAGGAACAATTTTTTTTTTTAAATCATGGTAAAATAAATAGAACATGAAATTCACCATTTTCAACCGTACAACTCAGTGGCATTTAGTACAATTACAATGCTGTACAACTATCACTGCTGTCTAATTCTAGAACATCCTCATCACCCCAAAAGAAAACCCTGTGCCCATTACCAGTCACTCCCCATTCTTCCTCCCCAGCCACCCCCACCCACCCCCCACCTCACCCACTAATCTGCTTTCTATCTCTCTGGATTTGCCCATTCTGGATACCTGCTTTTTAAAGAAAGAGGCTAATTGGGGAAAAATAAATTCTATATCTCTATATATGCAGGGCGTATGGGGTTTCTTCATGAAAATAAGCATATTGTTTTAGGGAGGTGATAACATTTAAATTCCATCTTGGGACATCAGTTCTTCCCACCAGCTGCCTTTCTCACGCCCCTTGCCCCATGCTCAAAGATTAGTGACTCTTGTTGGAAATACATTCCGATTCACGTTCCTGAAAAAGAAAAGTCCTTCTGTGATAGAGAGAAACCCATGTCCCGTGGGAGGTAAGAGTATATCCAGTCATTTATCCAGAGGGAATCAGGTTTAATATTGCAGCTGAAAGGCAAACCCATCCTCCCTGCCTGTCTCCCTTCCTCCCCTCTTCCCCGCTCCCATCTCTCTTTCCTCTGTACCGTAGCCCCCACCAAACCTGGAAGCTTATGGCTTTTGCTAGCTTCCTAGGGTTACAGAGTTAGGACTCCCTAGCCCATCTGGGACTTTGCCACAGTCACACAGTCTTGGCTAGTGCATGATTTGCTGCTCCCCTGGCTTGTCCTTGTGTTTTCCATCCTTGGCAAAGGGCCCCAACACCACCAGTCACCTAGATCCTCTGTTGGCAAGAAGGCTTAAGAGATAAAGCAGACACTCGAAGTCTTTTTAAAAAATCCTTATTGTCATAAATTAAGAGACAAATATGTATATAATATATATGATATATATAACATAATATGTAGTTGAATGAATTCTTATAAGGCGAGCACCCGTGTAACCACTACCAAGGGGAACTTTACCAGAACCCCCCCTCCATACCCCATCACGGGAACCACTATCTAGGCTTTTGTAGTGATCACTTAACATTTTTAAAAAGATCTGTGCTAATGGATGTTTTGAAACATTCCATGAGAGCCCAGTCAATGCCAAAAAAGGTATGTTTTCCTAAATGCAAGGATAGGATTAGGTAAATATTGAAGACTAATTTTAAAAGAAGGCAACTAAAGAGAAAAGAGAATAAAGGAGAAATGTTATCATTGGTAGGTGTTTGTTATATTACCTGGATGTCTGTGTCTATTACCTTGATGTGTGTACCTTCTTTGTCTAGTTCTATACGTGGAAGGGTTGCTCGGGCCTCCCTGTTTAGAGCTCAAAGTGTGCAGGGAGTCCTGGATTTTATTTCACTTGGTTCCTGGCAGTTTCTTTCATCCCGCTGGGTGATCGGCATGTTATGGATGGCTCTGGATAAAGGGAGCGTATTCACTGCACTTCCCTGTTGGAGGCACCTGTGATCCATATATAGTAGACTTCTCCTAAGGAAATGCATTTTTGTGAGATAAGTTGTGTTTAGCAACAAGTGACAAAAAGCCACCTAAATTATCTCATTTACCAAAAAAGCTGGAGGCAGGCAGTTCCAGAACAGCTCAGCAAGGACTCACTCTTTGCCATTTTCAGGGTACTGATTTTATTCTCACGCTTGTGACCTCAGAGTCACAAGATGGCTGCCCCAGCTGCAGACATCACACATACATTTAAGGGAGGCCTTACAAAGGGGAGAGGAGTAATGCCAGTGAATGAATGACTCTTTCACGCTTGTCCCTTTCATCATGCAGCAGCATCTTTTCCAGAAGACTCGCTCCCTCCATCAGACTTATCTTTATATCTCTTTGACCACAGCTGGGTCCTATGGCCACCCATTGTTGCTGCAAGGGAAGCTGGGATGAAGACAAGTCACTGACTTTAAAGCCTCAATGATGGGAGTGGCGAGAGGAAAAGGGGTCCAGGATGGCTTTGGGGTAGCCAGTCAGTCGTATTTGCCACGTTTTAATACAGGCATGGAAATGACCAGGTCTCACGACTTGAGTGGCTCTCATTGAAGCTAGGTATGTATGGAGAGATCTGTAGAATGGATTTTGTCCCCCTGATGACTCGGATTGATCATCTCCATCAGAGGTTACATTTCCTCCTAGAGAGGCCAGCCGGGTGACATAAAGGCGTGATGAGAAAATGTACAAGAGGCGAGAAGGATGCAGCCTTTGGTAACTGAGGGGTGCCTGCCCGACCTAAAGACAGGCAAATTTAACACACTGGCCCACAGAAGAGACCGTGGCGCCACCAAGACACCACCCTTGCCCAGATTCCATTTGGGTCTCAGACAGTGATGCTCATCCTGTAATACATCCCATATATGACACCAAATGTCCTAGAACGCAGAGATCCTTTCTCAGTGAGGGCTTTTTACTGGCTCAGGAGGAGAAGGCTAACACTTGCATACGTTTTCAGACTCCAGGACGTGTGCCGTGATGAGCTGCCAGTACGCCTGCGAAGACACGGAGGAGGGGCCGCGCTGTCTGTGTCCGTCCTCGGGCTTGCGCCTGGCCCCCAATGGAAGAGTCTGTATAGGTAGGGCAGCCCGGCTCGCCTCCACTCCTCCTCCTTCCCCCTCTACTGAATTCCTTTTCTGTCATTCCACACAATCTGCTTGTTGACTAGACTGAAAGCTCCTGAAAGTAGAGATTTCTGCCCATTTCTGAGCCGATTGGCCACATACTCTAGACACACTTTGGGATGCTAGAAAGAACACTTCTCTGTTACTTTGGGATTGTCTAATGCCCTAGTGGAAAAAGGATAAAGGTAATTTTATTTTAGTATATTTACCCTGCATGTTTCACTTCAATTACCATAGAAACCTGCTACTTACTGTCATTCAGTGAATGAAATCCCAAGGGCCATTGGGCTCCGTTTTGGGTTCCAGCTAATATTTTCCTACAAAATGTATTTACGTATTTTTCGTTTTTAGATCTAAGACTATTGAGAATAGTATATCCTTTCTACGTTGTTTAAGTTAGCAAGTAACCAGCTTCCCATTGTCTTTAAAGGTTGCTCTGAAGTATTCCAAAATCATTTCTGCTTGGAGATGGTGAGCAAATTAAATCCATGATATTAAAGGAGGAGATAGAGCCCTCCTTTATAGCTTTGAATTTAATCAAATCAATGGATTAGAACTTTGTCTCTTGCTCTCCCCCGTCTTATTTTGTTTCTTAGTTTTGGGCCCCACAGAAGCTGACCCTGAGTAAGTAGTTGATTTGGGAGGTGATCCCAGGGAACTCTGGTTGAAGAGGAGGTGGGGGAAGGCCCCAGCGCAGGCTGAGTTCAAGGAGCAGGTTAAGCATCTGTGCCCCTCTAGGAGACAGGGGAAGCTGCTTCCAAGTTTTCCTCCTGGGTCAAGGGCGCTGGGGATTTATGCACCAACTCCTGTTCTTTACTGACTGGGGGAGGGGCGCTGCTCTGGAACATTGACTCCCCGGCACACCCAGACCAGCCCGGATGAGGGTCACAGGTGCAGCCTTAGGCAGGTACGGACACACTGAGTGCCAAGGGCGATGGGTGGGGCACCCCACGAGGCGCCCTCAGTGACTGATGCAACACTTTCGGCCTTAGTTCCCTGGTGGATCTGAATTATGTTCAGTAACCAAACTGTATATACTCATCCTTCTGTACTTATATGCAAGTGAGCACATAGCATTAATAAGGGATATCAAGCCAAATCAGAATGTTCAACGAGTTGTTAATCTTTTTTATTTAAATAAGCAAATATCTGTACAATTTAATATTCTTACTCATTTACTGAAGTAGAACCATTCTCAGTGCTGGACGTTTATTTATCCCAAATGTGCATACCTTGATAAGCTGCATTTAGAAAGTTCAGCCAAATAGGTCCTAAATCAGTTAAATACTTTTTAAAAAATCCCTGTACAATTAAAATTTTGGCCCTGCTCTTTGAGAGTAATCAGATTTAATTAGATTCACAGGGTTTAGCATTCCTCGGTGAAATAAGATTTATATGACAAGGCTCATTCTTGACCCAACTGAAGTCAATTTTTACCCAGCTCTGATTTGAAAGGTGTCATTTTTATTGAAGGGAAAGATGATCTACACAAAAGTGGTCCCTGAAAAATTATTTTCACGTATTTAGTATTTTAAGAATGCAAAGAGAACAATAAGCCAGCACCAACTTGCATGTTTAACCACAGGTCCAAATTAACAACATAAAACATGTATTCGATTTATCATTTTAAAGTAAAAGCAGAGCCTGAGTCTGGATATTTGGGTCAGCATAGCTGCCAGCCCCTCAGTAACCTGACTCTCAAGGAAAGCAGGGAAGCCTCTCGTCTGCTCAAGTTGCATCACAACATCATTACACTTGACCCACAATTTATGTTTAAGTGCGGTTGTAGGAAACCACGTCTCTAGTATTTGGGTCAGTATCGTGGGAGCCTTGGGGGAGCTGACCGATGAAATAATTCTTCCGTAGAAGACAACATCGAAGGTGTGTATCCGGTTTGTTTAATGTGTAGTTACCTGACTCAGTTTTCAAAAGTTGTATACGCCATACAATACACATAGCCAGAGAAATATTAATTCCATCAACACGCATGTCATGTCTCTGTGCCAAGTGCCAGACATCCGCTCCCTGCCCCAGGAGAGATGGGGATGTGAGTAGTGACAAGACAGTGAGTTGATGTCTCGAAAACAATATGTACAACGTGACAGAAACACGTAAAGGAGGAGCTGTGAGTGTGCTGAGGGCATCTAGAACACTTCCCGGGGGGCGTGATGTGGGCAGCAGAATAATCAGAGTTTTCCACCAGAGAAACTGTGTATGTGTGCGTGCGCATGTGCGTGTGTGTGTGTTTTCGAGGGAGAGCGCTTTTCTTGCTATCACTGACACCTTTTGGTTCTACCTCCTAGACATCGACGAATGTGCCTCCGGTAAAGCTGTCTGCCCTTATAATCGAAGATGTGTGAACACATTCGGCAGCTACTACTGCAAATGTCACGTTGGTTTCGAACTGAAATATGTCAGGGGCCGATATGACTGCGTAGGTAAGAGTGCATGGCACATTTTCCTTTTGCCCTCTCCCTGCCAAACCTGTAGGCTTTGTCTACAGGTATTTGGATGTCAATTCAGTCTAGTAGTTGAACAATCTACTGTACTGACCACTTGGACAATACAGAAGAAGTCACTTTTTTTGTTTGTTTGTTTCTGGCTTTTAGGGAACTCTGGTGAGATGAATTAGGTGAAGCCAGGTCAGTAAAAGTTTAAAGTAAGGGGCTGTCGGGGATATAGTTTTGCTTTGTGGAAATACCTCAAATATCTTGAGATGATTTTTGTGGATTTGTTGAAAATTCGGTTGGTTTTCTTTTTAATGTTTGATTCCCTGGATACATATCTAAAAATGGGAACAATAAAGCACAAAAGGAAGAATAAAAAGGTCTGTTTGATCTTGATCTCACTGATCTGTTCATAACAGCATCCTTCAGGGGAGGCTTTAGAAAAATGTGTGAGGGAGATGAAGGTGCATGCTCTTTCCTCGTTCGGCCCTGTCATGGTTCAAGGTCCAAATCCCCTAAAATATGCCCTTTCCAGGTCACCGAAGCTACTCTGATAAGATTCTGTGTCTCAGTGTGAAATAAAATATTTTGGCCTTCAGTGAAGGGATTCCAAGCCTGAATGAGCAAGTGAAGGGGGGGTGTTTGGGAGCCCTGGGACGCATTCACATTGCCCTTGATGTAACGCAGGACAGGGCCTGCCCTACCGTGAAGGGAGATGCAGACTCCCTGTAGATGCCTCTTCATGTAACGTGGAGCAAATGTGTGTACGATGGGGAACGCTAATGGGTTGGGGGGGAAGTAGGATTTCTTTCAACCCTCCATCCAGAGCATCCCAGGACATGTCCTGCGAAACCATGTTGTGGCAACAGTTGGTTCCAGGGTTTTGAACCATCTCGTGAAGCCTCCACAGCTCTTCACTCAGATCTTTCTAAACACAAAGGCTGGCCTACACGGGCTCATAAAATCCATGTTTCTCGTGGGCTCGGCCCCCAGGCCCTGCTACAGACCCATCGGGAGAAGAAGCCTGTTCGCTGATACCTAGGAGGTTCCACTGGACAGGGCGGGAATGCACATGGAGAGCTTCCAAGAGAAACACATCTTGTGATTCTAAGTGATTAAGATTAGCATCTGAGCTCCTTTGGTGGCTAAATTAAAAACAATGGACTATTTTGTGTGCATATGTCTCCCAAAGCGTGGAGAGCAGGTGAGATGGAGAAGAGCTTCTGGCTAATGAACTTCTCACTAGGGTAGGATTCGGCAAACTTTCCTGGTCTCCATCCAGCAGACGAGCTCAGACCAGCCTGACCCTGCTCCTGGCAGCCGTTGAACAAAATGCTGATGAATTCAGATGATGTCAACGGTTCATAGCCCACCTTATCCTTTTTTTTTTTTTTTTAAAGATTTTTATTTATTTCAGAGAGAAAGAGCACAAGCTGGGGAGACAGGCAGAGGGAGAGGGAGAAGCAGGGTCCCCACCGAACAGGGAACCAGATGTCGGGCTCGATCCCAGGACCCCGAGATCATGACCCAAGCCGAAGGCAGATGCTTAACTGACTGAGCCACCCAGGCGCCCCCTTATCTTTTGTTGGTTAGGAGTCCCAAGCCCTTCCACGTGTAGAATTTATTTTCTGGTACTGTTATTTAGTTCTGAATTAGACGGATGAAAAAGTTAAGAAAAAACCCTGAACGTCTTACAGATTTCGGTAGTGTTGATGAATAGTCGAGATGCCATGGGGGCGGCGGGCTGCAGGGAGCCCCCCGCTCCCCGTGTGCTGGTGTCAGGCAAAGGCCGGGCTCTGGGCCAAGGCGTCGGGCGTTTTGAACACCTCTCCCTTCTCAGGCCCCACTCGGTTTGTTTGGCAGTGTTGAGTGGTCGGCCCTGGAGTTGCCCAAGTGGTAGTCTTATAGTAAGGGATAGTCTTTTAGCAAGCCCTGCTGCCACAAAGTTGTTCACGGGAATGTTCACATTTTTAGATATAAATGAATGTGCCGTGAATACCCATACGTGCAGCCTCCACGCCAATTGCCTCAATACCCAAGGATCCTTCAAGTGTAAATGCAAGCAGGGATATAAAGGCAATGGACTTCAGTGTTCTGGTAAGTAGCATTTGCTCATGGCGTCTTAGCTATTCTCACTAAAGCGTTCTCTCCATATCTCCTTCCTTCCTCCCTTCATCTCTCTCCCTGTGTCTGTCTATCTCTGTCTGCATACATGTGTGATAGTGTGTGCATGCAGTATTCGAGAATTTTCACTCTGCCTCAGTCTTGTCTTTTCTGCTAATCGGACTACATCTTCATTACTCACCGAACTTGTGGGCACTAAGCTTAAAGACCAGCAAAGATTCTGGATATTTCTCTGGTCACAACTTACTTTCAAATACTGAAAATAAGCTTTAAGGACAAATGGTGCTCTGCAGATGTTATCTGTCAGGATGGGGTAGGTTATGGTGGCAGTAACAAGCAATCCTAAAGCATCAGTGCCTTAGAACACAAACTTTTTAACCAAACTTCCTCCAGAATACACAACCAAAAGAAAGTATGATGAAGCTAACATCACTTTATCTGTCATCCTCAAACCTACATTCACACTTTTTAATTTTATTTTTAATTTTTTTAATTTTTTAATTTTTTATTTTTTTAAAGATTTTATTTATTTATTCATGAGAGACAGACAAAGAGAGAGAGAGAGAGAGAGGCAGAGGGAGAAGCAGGCTCCCAAGGAGCAGGGAGCCCGATGTGGGACTCGATCCCAGGACCCTGGGATCATGACCTGAGCCGAAGGCAGACGCTTAACCATCTGAGCCACCCAGGCGCCCTCACATTTTTTTTAAAGATTTTATTTATTTACTTGAGAGAGCACGAGCAGGGGGAGGGGCAGAGGCAGAGGGAGAAGCCGGCTTCCTGCTGAGCGAGGAGCCCGACGCGGGGCTCCATCCCAGGACCCCAGGATCATGACCCGAGCAGGTTTATCTGGCTGCTCTTGTCCCTTTTATTTTTTTTTAAATATTTTATTTATTTGACAGAGAGAGACACAGCGAGAGAGGGAACCCAAGCAGGGGGAGTGGGAGAGGGAGAAGCACGCTTCCTGTTGAGCAGGGAGCCCGATGTGGGGCTCGATCCCAGGACCCCGGGATCATGACCTGAGCTGAAGGCAGACGCTTAACAACTGAGCCACCCAGGTGCCCCTAGATTTGTTTTTTTCTTTTTAAGATTTTTTTTATTTGACATTTTAATATTTTATTTATTTTTAAGATTTTCTTTATAGCAAGAGCAGGAACACAAGCAGGGGGAGTGGGAGAGGGAGAAGCAGGCTTCCCGCGGAGCAGGGAGCCCGATGCGGGGCTCGATCCCAGGACCCTGGGATCATGACCTGAGCCGAAGGCAGATGCTTAACGACTGAGCCACCCCGGTGCCCCTGCTCTTGTCCCTTTTAGCACTGACTCATCGTGTGCCTGGATTTGTTCACTGACCCGACTCCACTCTCCTGTGGACCCCTTAGCAGAGTCCCCACGTCTTCCAACATGTATGACTGCAGGTTGTGCCTTGACCTGTCATGTGCCCTTGGGCAGCCAGTGCTCCTGACGACACAGCAGAGCAAAAACAGAGTGTCCGCTCCGTGACAGACATTGAGCAGCGGAGGCGTAAAGGTTCACAGTACCCTGTGGGCTGTGGTTGAACGCCACTGGACAAGAGTGTGTAAAGAAGGAAGAGGAGTCAGGAAATCACATTCTCTGAGGAATGCCAGAAGAACTGGGCAGCATTTCGTCTGGAAGAAACAGTGTGGAAAAGTATAAATGGTGCCTATAGATCTTTGAAGGACTGTGAAATAAAAGTGACTTCCCAGGGGCCCCTGGGCATCCTTCAACCAGTGGGCACTAGGGGTCTGGATAAATACCCCAGATGGTCGCAGGATGGGACAGTTCTGAGCTGTGTTCTACATTGGCCCCCAGATGTCCCCAGCAGGACTGAGCCCCTTACCGACGGTGATTTCCTGCCCATTGAGGCACCATCTTTAGCTTTTCCCCCCCTCCCTGTCTTGCTCTCCTCCTTCCCCCACACCTGCCTCCTGGGATCACCTCCCAAATAAACCCCCTGCACCCAAGCCCTTGTTTCAGGTTCTCCTTGGGGGAACGCTCATTAAGACAAGTACCTCTCAAGTGCATTGCGAGATTCGAATTGAGGTAATATAGGTAGAGACCTTAGTTCACCTGAGCGCGTAGTAGATGCTCAATAAAGTTAGTTATGGTTATTGATATTCGTGCCATTTCAAAGAGCTGTGTGCTAAGGGCCAGCTACTCTGTAATCTGAAATTCTGTGAAGGTAGATGCACACATGCTGTGCATACAAAAGCCTCAGGAAAACACTTGTCTCAGAAAGCGAGCAACTCACCTCTGCATACCCACCCCTGGCCCCAAGCCTAAGAATCAAAGCAAGAAGTGCCCAGAATAAACCTGGAGTCATCTTCCTTCCTGATCATTGAACCCCCTTGAAACCACAATGTGTTGTTTTTTTTAAGATTTTATTTTATTTATTTATTTATTTATTTATTTATTTTAGAGAGTGTGTGAGCTGGCTGAGGGACAGAGGGAGAGGGAGAGAGAGAGAGAGAGAATCTCAAGCAGACTCCCCTGCTGAGCATGGAGCCCAACGTGGGGCTCAGTCTCCTGACGCTGAGCTCATGACCTGAGCCAAAATCAGGAGTCAGATGCTTAACTGAGCCACCCAGGCGCCCCCACAATGTGTTCTTCGTGTCCAAACGAAGGCAACGTCCCTAAGCATGCAGCACGATAGCTCTTTGCAGCCCACGTTTTCTGTATTGTCCCGCAGCATTTTGAAATTATAAATCCCACATCAACACAAACATTTCTTATGTCAAGAAGACTTCTGTTTTTCTTTGACCCTCCAGCTTTAGGCATATTCTTGGGTAAAACAAATTTTTCTTTATTCTTTGAGACCTCAAATTCCTCACAATGTTCTGTTTGATACCTTGAAACCATTCGTTTTGTTACTGCCCATTCTGCAGCTGAATTTTTTTTTTTTCATCTCTCACCAGAGTGTTTATTTAAGAGAAAACTGTGTTTGGGTCGTTCACTGTATATTTGTCCAGCCCTTTCCATTCTGCTTTGATTCTTTGTAAAATAGATAGCCATGTCTCTGTTGAAAATTGATCTTAACAGGCTCTTTTTTTTTTTTTTAAAGATTTTATTTATTTATTAGAGAGAGAGAGAGAGCGAGAGCAGGAACACAAGCGGGGGAGTGGGAGAGGGAGAAGCAGGCCTCCCGTGGAGCAGGGAGCCCAATGCGAGGCTCGATCCCAGGACCCTGGGATCATGACCTGAGCCGAAGGCAGACGCTTAACGACTGAGCCACCCAGGCGCCCCCCGATCTTAACAGGCTCTTAACCACACTGCTTAAAGGACGGCCCCAGGGCGCCTGGGTGGCTCAGTTGGTTAAGCGACTGCCTTCGGCTCAGGTCATGATCCTGGAGTCCCTGGATCGAGTCCCGCATCCGGGTCCCTGCTCGGCAGGGAGCCTGCTTCTGCCTCTGACCCTCCCCCCTATCATGTGCTCTCTCTCTCTCATTCTCTCTGTCTCAAATAAATAAAAATAAATAAATAAATAAATAAAGGACGGCCCCAAATTCACTCTTATGTGCACGGGAAAGTCATGCAAACAAAATTGAGAATCCTATCCAATTAGCATGCAGCATTATAAAATGTTACATTGTAAAATACATTTGTATGCACATGAATTACTGTTACATAATATACAGCACTGATATAGCAACTTTTATTATGAGTTCATTGTTTTTGCAAAAGTCCAGACTCTATGTTGCAATACAGAAAAGGAGTTAGGGGGCTCCTGGATGGCTCAGTCGGTTAAGCGTCTGATTCTTGATTTCATGATCTCAGGGTCGTGAGATCGCGCCTGGTATCAGCCTCCATGGAGCCTGCTTCAGATTCTCTCTCTCCCTCTCTTCCTCCCCCGTCCCCAAGGAAAAAAAAAAGAGGAGTTAGTGGATTATCCTTATGCTCATACGTACCCAGAGGAAGGAGTACCCTAAATGTAGACATGTATGGTTTTTTCCTGGTCGAACATATGTGAGTATTGGTAATACACTGTTAGATAATTTGGTCTTAATTTGACAGTAGCTCTACTCATTGTAAGCAAATCAAAACTTCAATATCACCCAACTTGGGCAGTAAGTCAATTTAGGAATGGAAACGATGTCATTTTGTTACCAGGAGCATGGCTTCTGGAATCACGTTACCTTGGCTTGACTATTGGCTCCCTGGCCTACTACCTGTGGGCTGTCAACAAACTCGATTTAAACTCTAGTGCTTCAGTTTCCACATCTGCAAAATAAAGATAATGGTATCTGGCCCTTAATATTCTTTTGATGATGACATGAAATAATCCCAACAAAATAAATAAATGTCCATATAAAGGGTTTAGTTCCAGCCGAGATTATGTTAAATGCTCGATGATCGTGCACTAGTCCTAGGACGGGTAGTGGCAAAGGCTTCTTTACCAGAATTCAACAGTTGTTCCCCTTAAAAGCAGTTTCCTTGGTCATTAGAAATGTGCTTCTGATTTAATTCCATTTATAGACCACATATTCAAGATCACAGGCGTTGCTACAATGGGCCATTCCAACTTGCTTCTTTCGATCACAGTATACACATTAGAAGTTCGGAGGTATGGCCTGGAAAAAATATCTTTTTAACTCAGTAAAAGATTTTAAACATTCTGGTGGTGAATTTTAAAAAATAATAGCAAACAGGAGCACCTGGGTGGCTCAGTTGGTTAAACATCTGACTCTTGGTTTCGGTTCAGGTCATGAACTCAGGGTTGTGGGATCGAGTCCCTCATTGGGTTCTGTGCTCAGCACGGGGTCTGCCTCAGATTCTCTCTCCCTCTCCCTCTCTCTCTCTCAAATAAATAAATAAATAAATAAAATATTTTTTAAAATAAACAATAAATAAAATACTTTTAAAAATAATAAATAATAAATAAATAAATACATGCATGCAAATAGGCCAAATATATGTCAGGCACTAATCTTTTGACATGTATTTGCTCATTTAAACCTCATAAAAACCCTATTCTTATCCCAGCTTTACAAATGGGCAAACTGAGGCAGAGGAGTTAAGTATTAGTTTGAGGACAAATGCCCAGAGAAGGCAGGAGCTAGGAGTCAAACCAAGGGAACTGGGCTCTGGGGCTGTGTGCTCAAACACAGGCTAGGTGTGTCCATGACCGGTGGCTATTCCTTGGAGATGGAGACCTCTTGTGGGCCCTTTCGCAACAAACAGCCGTGGCTCAGCCTTTCTGCCATCCTAGCCCCGCCCTGTTTCCTGGGTCCCATGGTACAGTACCTTCCTCACCCATGATTAAGCCTCTCCTCCCAGCACTGTGTGCAAAGTTCAGACGAGAGGAACGTTTCTCCTGCCAGGCTATTAGAGATCATCTGATGAACCAAGCCCAGGTGAATGAAATGTCAGAGTCCTGTTCCTCTTGGGAAAGGGGTTCTCACATCATAGTGATCTTCTCTAAAGCTAAGATTTTCAGGTAGATAGAAGTTTTTGACAAAGTGGATATTTGGAGAGCTCTCAAATCTCTCCCAAGAGAAACTGTCAACTTCATTTACAGAAGACTGGCCTGTGATTCTGAAAACTCTGGAATTCCCTGTTTTTAGGTCAGCGATCCCCAAATGTGCCAATGACCCTCCTACTGTAACTACTCCCACGTGTTTATATTCTCACAAAGATGATGCATTAATCAAGAAATGTCTAAGAGGAACAATCACCAGTTAAGTTTCAAACAGCAATTTCTAATTTTAGTGTATGTGCTGCCCGAAGCGAGCACTGAAACGGCAATATCTAGATAAAGCCACATCTATCCATTCATAGTCATGCACACGCCTAGCTTTTATCCCTTGCCCCAGCTCTTTTTACATACTAAAGCAGTGAAATTGTTGACACCACAAAGGTTGTGATGGTTTGATTTTTTTTTTTTTTCCAATTGGAAGAAATCGAAACTTCAAAGCAGAAACTGAAAGCAGATGTTTAGGTTTGCCTGATGTGGGTTGAAACCCTCTTCCCATTATTTAGTAAAGGTCCTTAGTTTTAGGTTACTGATTGCATGAAGGAAATTTCCAGAGAATGGGTGTTTCCTGTTAATTTTTCATGTGAGGTCTTGGGAAAAGACTCAGGGAACCGTTGACAAAATTACACAGTGGGACCTCCAGAGGAAGGTCCATATGATCAGCACCTTGGGCCATTCCAATCAAAATTTAACAAATCAAAACTTAACATGCAGCCTCTTGCAAAGAAGCTAAAACAGGCCATCGGAAGGTCAGGAAAATGAGTAATGATGCATTACTTGTATTACTAGTAGTTGGTTTCCAACCAATAACTACGGACTGTCACACTGACAAACAGCTAGAACATTTTGTTGAAAAAGGAAATGCAGCTCTTGCCATAACAGCTTTAGATTGATTTCAAAGTAAAAGCAATGTGTTAATTAAGACCATATATATTTTCAAAGCATTGTTCCTTCTTCTTTTGATTATCCCAAATATTGGAGACTTCTCGTTTATTTTTCTTTTTCTTTTTTTTTTTTTTTTAAAGATTTTATTTATTTATTCATGAGAGACAGAGAGAGAGAGACAGAGGCAGAGGGAGAAGCAGGCTCCCCGCGGAGCAGGGATCCCGATGCGGGACTCGATCCAGGGACTCCGGGATCATGACCTGAGCCGAAGGCAGTCGCTTAACCAACTGAGCCACCCAGGCGCCCTTCTCGTTTATTTTTCTACCACTTTGGTACAGATTGAATCAGGCAAATGATGGAGAAGGAACTGAGTGGGAGAAGAGATTAGAAAATTGCCAAGAAAAATATTCTAATAAAATCCCAATCCAGTTTATTTTTCTAGCATTGTTTATAGGCACTGAACTTAATGTCTACTCCCTTATTTCATTTTCCTATAAACTATGTCCAAGTAGTAGAATTGAGTGAATTGGTTCAGGTGTTATTAGACCCTTTCTTGCCTAGTCTTAGACTGGCACATGCCTAGATATTTTATAAAAAGACAATATATCTGATTTTAAAGATCAGTGTTTTTAATTCCTTAAAAATTACCTTTTTTGGGCACCTGGGTGGCTCAGTTGGTTAAGCATCTGCCTTCAGCTCAGGTCATGATCCCAGGGTTCTGGGATCGAGCCCCACACGGGGCTCCTTGCTCGGCGGGTAGCCTGCTTCTTCCTCTGCCTGCCACTCCCCCTGCTTGTGCTCTCTCCCTTTGTCAAATAAAATCTTTTAAAAAAATACAATAAAAATTACTTTTTTTTATATCAGTTGGATATTCTTAATTATCATGAGTAGATCCCTGGAAAAAGGGCATGTATCTTTGGACTCTAGATCTCAAGGAATTTGAACCAGTCTGTAGAAAAGTAACCCTTAACCCTAAAGCAGGAATAAACCTGCCATGGAAATAGGACTGGAAAAGGAGTCATTCATCTTCTTGACCCTCAAATTCTAACTTTGCCCCTGGTAGCTGAGTGACTTTAGGCAAGTGACTCAACATTACCCAGTTGTCTCATCTACAAAACACAGGTGTTGGGCTAAATGACCATTCTTCTACCTCTTGCGTTCTTCCACACAAACATATTCTGCCCCCACCCCAGGGACATTGGTCCATGGGGGGTAAGAGGAATCAACCCGGAAGTGTATTATTTTATTATATATATATATTTTTTTTTTATTAGAAGATTTTATTTATTTGAGAGAGAGTGAGAGAACACGAGCAGTGGGGAGGGGCCAAGGGAGAGGGAGAAGCAGACTGCCCGCTGAGCAGAGGGCCCGACACAGGGCTCAATCCGAGGACCCCCTGGTTCATGACCTGAGCCGAAGGCAGATGCTTAACCGACTGAGCCACCCAGGCGCCCTATTTTATATTTTTTAGAAGTGCATTTCTAAAAGCAATTTAATTTAGTGGTGAGCAATAAAAAATGAGTATAAGATAGTAAATACAGAAGCCTCTCTAAATATTCAATAAGTAAAATAATTTAGTTTTAGATAGTAGTTGATTGAGGTGAAGACATTCAAAAGGGAGAGAGAACAGGGAAGAAAAATTGTATACATTGAACCATAAATCACCATTTTTGTAGGTTATAAGTGACCCATTATTGGCAATTTATATGGTTCAACCTATTGCTATGGTTGTAATCTTAGAACGTCAAATTTGGACAAATCAGTAGGTTGCCCGGACAACACCAGCTTTGAAGAACACCGGTATGAATGCAGAAAGAGTAGAGGACCCTGGAAAATCCATCACTGTGGGGTCTGTAGCCCACCTTGGGAGGAGCAGCTATTTATTTCATTGTAGTAATTTCTGACGCAAGACAGAAGTGTGTCCTCTAATGAAAGGTAGCTAAGATACTACCATAATATTGGAACTGCTTTAAATGGATGCAAATACAGTTCTTCCTAAAATATCAAGTGGTAGTGGGGAGTTTGGCTGGCTCAGTTGGTAAAACATGTGGCTCTTGATCTTAGGGTTGTGAGTTCAAGCCCCATGTTGGGCGTGGAGCCTACTTCAAAAACAATTAAAATATCGGGTGGTAGAGCCTCGAGTGGGTTGATTCTGGAAGCATTTGTTACTGCACTTTAAATGCTCCATTTTTCATGAGTGACCTAATTAATGGCCAATGTGAAACGTCCCACCTTTATTGTTTATTTTAGTTATCCCTGAAAATTCTGTGAAGGAAGTCCTCAGAGCACGTGGTGTCATCAAAGACAGAATCAAGAAGTTATTGGCTCACAAAAACAGCATGAAAAAGAAGGTAAAAATTAAAAATGTCATCACAGAACCTTCTGGAACTCCTGCCCCTAAGGTTAACTTGCGGCCCCTCAACTCTGAAGAGACTGTTTCCAGAGCTAGGAACTCTAATGGAGGAAAGAAACAGAATGAAGAGAGAAAGAAAGAGGGGCTTGAGGAAGAGAAAAAAAATGAGAAAGCCCTGAAAAACCACGTGGAGTGGGAGCAAAGCCTTCGAGGAGATGTGTTCTGTGAGTAAAACTTTTGTTAGTTT
The DNA here is from genome assembly GCF_029215605.1 of Mirounga angustirostris. Classification (NCBI taxonomy): domain Eukaryota; kingdom Metazoa; phylum Chordata; class Mammalia; order Carnivora; family Phocidae; genus Mirounga; species Mirounga angustirostris. The sequence continues at coordinate 10,226,790 of NW_026991719.1, forward strand.
ACACATTTTATGAAAAATGAATTGTGACTTCTCCTGGCAAGTGAAAGAAGACAGCTTCGTGCCTGAAGCAAAATTAGGTTCGGTGCTGATCCTTAAGAAGCAGGGTTGTCTGTAAGGTGTGGAAATCAACATCTGCAGATCCCAAATCAAATTTGCTGCTGTAGGAAACAAGGAGGATAAGAACTTTCCCCTTCCCCCCCGGGGGGGCTGTTCCTATTTGATGCAGACCCTCTTTCTGCTCCCCACCAAGCACACTTGCTTGCCCTACAAGCATAGTTGTCTGGCTGCCTGGCTGTCCACGCAGCGCACCCCCAAACCAGAGAGCCCCCGGATCCAGGTGGATCTGCCAACCGCTGCGTATTTACTTCCTAAAGGCACTTTTGACAGGCCCACTCATTGCAAGGGGGATTTCACAGTTCTGTGGCTACAATTTAAAAAGCCCAAATGACAGTTGTAGGGAGGAACATTCTATAGAAGAGCTTAAGTTTTCTCCATGTACTGGATGACTGCCCTTCTCACTGGTCGCTCTGTGGAACCCCACCATAAGTCTCAGCCCCTCCAGGGCGGTTTCCTTATTAATCCCCCCACATCCACACGCTGAGACTTTGTATTTCTTTCTTGCTAGGCATTTGTTGCTGCCTCTGTTTTTGGCCTTGTCTGTCCTTGGTTCCATGGCTGTTAGATTTAACCAAATGAGAAGTACACCCACGCCCACCCAAGAACTACCATATCAATGACATTGTCTCCTCTAATAGAGAGTGAAAATCTCAAGACAGTATATTTCCAAAGCCTGATGAGAAGCGACCTGTTACTAGTGTAGATGCTTGGGACATCTTTGGAAAACAATGTTCTAGACGAGGAAAGTGGAACCAACGTGAATGGTTTGGGAATGTTAAGGAAACTCTGCTCTAACATATTCTATAATTAGAATACATGATAAAACTCTTTGTTCAGTCATTCATTCATTTCCTTCTTAGCATGTGAAGGTTCAGGGTTTTTCTTAACTGATCAAGTGTTCTTTATTAGCCCCTAAGGTGAATGAAGCAGGTGAATTGGGTCTGGGTCTGGTCCACGGAAAACCTGTAACATCCAGATTTGAACACAAAGGTAAATAATACTTTCTCTCAAGTGTATGCTCTTCAATAATGTCCCATATCATTTTAATGTCTTCGTACGATGAGATGATTGTTTATGAATCACTGCTTCATTCCTAAACACCCAAGGGAAGAATCCGAACATCTTGACCCACAGTGTCAGTAAGCCTTTACATGATTAATACCCATGGTAACAATTAGGAAGGCTGTCTTCTCTCCATTACTCCTGCCTGACACCTGGAGTGATGGGTCAAGGCAGATAGTATATATTTGAAGATGGGAGAAAATGACACAATTGCTTCGACTGCAACACGTGAGGGCCCACAACATGAAAATTACCATGTACTAAATTCTGGACCCAAGTTCCAGTGTCCATTACCCATTGCCACAATAGTGCTGCATAATAAACAACCGCACACCCTCCATGGCCTACAGCAATAAATATTTATTTTTGTTTATGAGTCTGTGGATCAGCTGGGTAGTTCTGCTGATCTGGGCTGGTCTGAGTGGGGCTTACCCATGTGTCTGTAGTCAGCCGTGGGCCGACTCAGTGACTTGGCTGATCTTAGCTGTGCTCTCTCACGTACCTGAGGCCTCAACTGAGACAACAGGGCTGACTCAGCTCTACTCCAGGTGGTGTCTCATCCTCCAGCAGGCCAGCCAAGCTTGTTTTCATGAAGCAGTGGCAGGGTTCCAAGGAATCAAGTGGAAGCACACAGGCCTTTTGAGGTCTAGGCTCAGGACTGGCTCAGCTCACTTCTGTATTCTATTGTCCAAGGAAAGTTACGAGGCCAGGCCGGACTTAAGTGCTGGGGATGGTGCTACAAAGTTATATTGTGAAGAACACGGATACAGGAAGTCATTGTTTTAAGGTCATAACAGAATTTGTCCAGAAGGACTTCACAGGTTTAAATTGAAACAGAGTATCTGGTTTGACACTGTCCTTAAGGCCATTTCGTTTGCCATGATCTGTACTCCACGCAGTTGTTCTGACTTTGTTAAATTAATATTTGTTAAGTAGAGCCCCCCAGTGCCAGATGGTTCAACAAAAGACCACAAGGGAAATTGAAATGGAGAAGTTTATTACTCACAGGTCCTGGAAGATCATGGCACACATCAAGGGCCACACGGGGAAGTCGAGGCAGGGTGCTTAAAGAGAGAGAGACAGGACCTGGGGCACATGCCCTTATTAGTGTTCCTATGCGGAGTACTTTGGGGTTCCCCGGGCTGAAGCTGGATTGGTCAACTCAAACCAGAAAGGTCAGGATGTTGTTGAGCTCCAAGGGAGTCTTATCTAAGGAGTGCATCCTTAGGGTCCCCTAAAAGGATGGCCCTGGGAGACAGGGGGGACTGTTGATCACAAGAGCTGTTGGGAAGTCATATCAAGAAGAACTTACATTTCCTTGTGACTCGGCAGGCTGCTCTAGATCTATGGCTGGCACTTGCCTGAGGGATGAAGGTCAGTTTTAGGCTCCTGTAGGCTGTTTGGCCAAACAAAATGGTTGCCGAGGCAGCAACACCACGGAGTAGCTTAGCTCAGTGCTCAACAGCAACTGAAAACATGACGTGGCCTTCCAAAGCTCCAAATGTTAGGCGTGTTTCTAATACTCTTAATGATTATGAAATGTACCCTTTTTCTTAGCAGATTTAAATATCTCAGTTGACTGCAGTTTTGACCATGGGGTCTGTGACTGGAAACAGGATATAGAGGATGACTTTGACTGGAATCCTGCTGACCGAGATAATGGTATTTAGATTTTATCTTTTGTGTTCTGTGGTATGACACACGTAAAGAAGGCTCTCCAGTGATGTGGGGTTATTATTCTTCTCGCTTGTTAGGTCAGGGTTGTTTGTCATGTTTGGAAACTTTTAGACCTTCCTGAAATCTCCCCTGACGAATGGCTAAGTTGGTTCAGCATATATGCTCCGCCTTATCCCTCCTACCCCCACCCACCCACACCCAGGATGTTCCAGCAAAACTCCCATAGTCGTTCCTGCTGCTGAGAGAGAGATGTTGGAATTCATGTACATTTTTTTTTTTTAAGATTTTTAAAGGAAAACTTTTTTTAAGGTGATCTCCATGCCCAACGTAGGGCTCAAACTCATGACCCCAAGATCCAGAGTTGCATGCTCTACCAACTGAGCCAGCCAGGTGCCCCAGAATTCATGTGCGTTTAAGAGTATTGGGGGAAAGGTAGAAAGAAATTGTTCCTTTTCCCCAGTTTGCCGGCTAATGGTGCTCTGTAGCTTCTGTTTTGCTTTTTGTGGGAAAAGTAAATCTGAAAAGGAAATATGACCTCTACCTATACCTGAAGTTTTAGCAAAGTCACCCCTCAAAGTATCAACACCATAAGGAGCCATCAGGTCAGCAACCCGAACTTTCCCCTCTATTGCTTGCAGATTTCTTTCTGGCCACTTAAACTTGGATTTTTCTCAACTTCAGCTCTGAGCTGTGGCATTCCAGCCCTTTCCACTTCTTGGTTAAACACTACTGATGGGCCCTATCTTTTCCCTTGGGTAGAGCATTTGGCTGGCAGCTCCCATTTGGAGCATAAACCAAATCCTTGTCTCCTGAGGCTGACTGTGTAGTTAGAGACAACTTTGGGGACTCAGGTTCCTTACCAGTCCATTTATTAACTTGGGGACCTACAAGTTTAGCCCTCAGTTACCAGATCCTTCTGCATCCTTCCTCTAGATTAATTCCTCCCTTAGATCTTTCCTTTCAGGCCTTCACATGCAACCAGGAAACCTGGATGGATATCCCCTAACAAAAATTCCTCGAGATTAGGGTGGCGGGGATACATGCAACGCGGCAAGTTGCATGAGTGGGACTATCGCCAAAGATTCAGGGCAAGCACGGGGCAAGTTTAATCAGTCTGGAGACAGTACATCTTTGGAGAGCCTGTCTTGTCGATAGCTCACTTGAGTTTCTCCTTCCTTGCATCGTGGCATCTGCAAGTTTACGTCTGCCAGAGCTGTATCACATGGGGAGCCTGTAAGTTATTCCAGGATCTTGACAGTTCACATGGTCAGCAGTGTCTTAAGCTGGGTTTTCCAACAATGAAGTCCCCGGTTTACAAACACGATTCGCAAATGGCCCCAGGGTTCTCAGCTTTTGTGTCCCTCAAAGCGTACTTTCTTCCCTCCTGAACCCCCTTCAGACCTCTAGGTGAGCTTGTCTTTCCCTACAGAGTTAAATATAAGAAAGAAACACAGGATGAATCAGCATTTTGAGAAGGATAAAATCTCAAGGACAGATCAAAATGGGCTTTAGCTGAGAGAGAAGGAGAAATTGGCCACAGTGGGTCACAGAAGAGAGGGTGTCACTGGTAGAGTGGCTAGATAAATGTAGGATGCCTACATTTCAGATAAGCAGTGAATATTTTTTAGTGTATCTCAGACATGCTCCTTATCTGAAATGCAAACTCTCCTGAGCATCCTGTATCTTTAGTTGCTGAATCTGCAACTTTACCAGCTGGGGAAGAAGACCAGACAGTCTCTGAGTCCAGTGAAAACTAAGGCAATGTCAACCTGGCTCCTGCAGGTGTCTCCAGGAAGGTACCAGCAGAAGACTCCAGCCCCCACTCCCTGACCCCAGTGTAATCCTCCCGGCTTCCACAGGAATTCCTTCTTTTCATTCAGACCCCACTCTATGAGACCCCATTCTAAGAGAATTTTGCCCAGGTTTATCAAAGCCACAACCAGAGGATTGGTGATGAGCAATGTCCACTACCGCTGGTTAAAAGATACTCAGGAGATGGATCTTAGAAAGAGACATGTCCCTGTCATCCTAAATCGGAACTCAGAGTGATACATTGCAAGTGGTGGTTGAGCTCCATGAAACTGCTAGGACAAATTCATGTATGTTGTGGATTAAATGCCACACTACCTAATGAGCTGGCCATCATACATATCATTGACTCTGTGGGAAAATGCATTCCAACAACCAAGGTGGAAAGTTCTGGAACGCAAGTTCCCCAACAGCTGCAAATTACCTGCAGTGCTAAAAGACTATTTCATTAGATTCTTACCACATATCTGCTACCACCACGCTTTGTGAATGTGGACCAATTCCTCAGTTTCTCTGACCCTCAGTTTCCTTTTCTGTACCATAAAGGATTTCATCTTTGTGATCCCTAAAAGCCATTTTAGCATGTAAATTTTGTTCCTGTGTTGGAAATGGAGAGGACTTCAGCTTTCCCTATAGGAGACTGGCATTCATGTTCTTTTTTTTTTAATGGTTTTTAAAAATTTTTAATTCCAGTTATCATTCATTTTCTATCCTATTTTAGACACTAGAGCCAGACCCTATACAATGGCTTCATTAACTGGGCGTTTTTCTTCTCTTGCAGCTGTTGGCTACTACATGGCAGTTCCGGCCCTGGTGGGCCGTAAGAAGGACATCGGCCGGTTGAAACTCCTCCTCCCTGACCTGCAACCCCAAAGCAATTTCTGTTTGCTCTTTGATTACCGGCTGGCTGGAGACAAAATAGGGAAGCTTCGAGTGTTTGTGAAAAACAGTAACAATGCCCTGGCCTGGGAGGAGACCAGAAGTGAGGATGAGAGGTGGAAGACTGGGAAAATTCAGTTGCATCAAGGGATCGGCACTACCAAAAGTGTAAGTGGAAAGCCAGTGTTAAATGAGATCCTGACATTCTTTTTCAGTGATTCAGCAAATAAAACAAAACACTCGAGGACCTAGGCACTGGGGCCACAAACATGAGTAATTATGACTTTTTCCCTACAGTTAAAGAGTTTATATTCTGGAGCAAAATAGGCAAGGTGATGGGTCAGCACCCACTGGTGTTGTCAAGTGCACGCGCATCACATGCTATAGAAACGATCTGTCTGCGTGTCAGGTGCCTCCCCAGCAGCCTCTCACACCAGACTGTAAAATCCTTAATATGTACAAGAATGTCTTGCTCAGTCATTCTGTGCCCAGCACTTATCACAATGAATGGAAGCTAGAAGGCCATTTTTTTTCAAAGATTTTATTTATTTATCAGAGAGAGAGCACGAGCGCTCGAGTAGGGGATAGAGGCAGAGGGAGAGGCAGAAGCAGACTCCCCGCTGAGCAGGGAGCCCGACGCAGGGCTCTGTCCCAGGACCCCAAGACCATGACCTGAGCTGAAGGCAGATGCTTAACCGACTGAGCCACCCAGGCGCCCTAGGAGGTCATTTTTTTAAATGTTTTTTTAATTAAACTGAGATTGTGGCTGTTGTCTGGGGTCTCAAGACCATTCAGGTTCTGTGGTTCCCTAGAAGGACTCAGAGAATTCAGAGAAGCTGTTCTATTCATGAATATAGTTTATTACAGTGAAAGGGTGGTGAATAAGGTCAGCAGAGGGAAAAGGTGCATAAGGCAGTGTCCAGGAGAGAGTGGGCACAAACTTGTGGTATTCCTCCGCCAGTAGAATCATAGGTACAGCTCTTCATTCTCTCAGCAATGATGTGTGACAACACTCACAAAATGTTGCCCACCCTCGAAGCTCACCCAGGCAGGCCTTGGTGTTCTGGGCTTTTGTTGGGTTCAGTCTGCCCACATGACTGCCTGCATAGCTGACCTTAGTTACTCAGTCTCCAGACTCTCCAGAGGTCAGACTGTTTCTTTGTGACTCAGGGCCCCCGCTATAGATCACATTGTTAGCATCGATTATCTGGCATGGGCAAAGACACTCTTAAGAGGCAAGATATTCCAAGGACTTAGAGGTTATCTCCCAGGAACCAGTCAAGAGCCAAACGTTTCTTTAGAATGTTCAGGGTTTGGACAACCCAGACCTCCTGGATCAATCCTTTACTGTATAGTGGGTTTAATAAAGGAAAAGGGAAAAACATCTAAGAGGAAGCTGGTCAATGAGATGAAATGCTCAGAAAGAATGAATAGGATAAAAATGACAAAGAGTCTATCAAGTTTGACCATCAAGAGGTGGCTGGTGCCCCTTGCAGGGGTTGTTTCTTTGGAGGGGAGGGGGAAGGCCAGCCTATAGAGAGATGAGGAGGGAAAGGAGCAGAGCCTGGGAGGCAGCCACTGTGGACCCTTGTGTAAAGCTTGGTTGGGGTGGGAAGAGAAGAGGTAGGGTGGAAGCTAGAAGGAGATACATGAAACCCTGAGTACCAACTAATGGTTTCAAGAGGAAGAGCAATTAGTAGATCCATAAATTGGGATTCCATTTACACTTGGCTTGTGAAAGATAATGATTCATGAACATAAGGAAAATCCCGTTTTTTGATAATAGGCAGTAATAGAAAGCCTGGGGTCTGGTGTCGGACGTTATATTCAGTATCTCTTTATTTACTTGTCCCACTTAAGCAGAGCGTCTTATTTAAAATACATCCTACAATATGACTATAGATAAAATATACATTGGGCTGTAGTTGAATTTTCTCACCATTCTTTCCCTCTTGCCCATGCTTGTTTAGTGCTGACGAACACATTGATTCTAGTTCATGCTGATTGCAGCATATTTGCATTGATCCAAATCCAATCCACATATTTACATCGTTGTGTTTGTAGCATGGTTTGGGGACCGTGACACTGAGCTGTGCTACGTATAGTTGACATCCTGTTGGAGAATTGAAATACGCCTCGGCACAGCATTCATAATTACCTCCATGACTGAATTTATATACTGAGAAATACGTTATATAACATGGTAGCTTGGGGGTGGGTAACAGCATGTGCCATCAAAACAGTGATTTTTTTTTTTAATACACATTTTTGCAAATATGCCTCCAAAGAGCCTGGCCAGCAATGGCCCTATAACACAACACAGCTCTGTCAAGAGGGATGCTCAGGCCCAGCCAGGCCCTGATGCAGGCACCTATGCCCTGAACTTTCTCAGTATGAGGGGAACCCTTGCTGGGGCATACTGGAGGGTGGGGATGCTGAATAATCTAGACTAAAGCATGCATACCAGTTTGTCAAGGTCGCATTGGCCGTGGATATTTGTAGCAGATGCAACTCTTCTTCCATGAACACAGGCATACAAGGTAAGGCACGTTGCTTTCTCTAAATCAAATTATATCTGAATCTAAAGCTGCATCCTTCATGTAGCAGGGGGATGGGGTGGGATTCAATCTCGGCTATTTGCTCATGCAGGATTGAGGGAGGGTGCCCCTCCCTAGGGTGGCCTGCGCTTCTGAAGGGCTAAAAGCAGCACAGATATTAAGAGAGGGCAGCACATTTTTACTTCATCATGGGGGCCATGGATAGTCTATGTACCCATGTTGCACGTAAAGTCACTCACTCATCTCTTCAACTTCTATGCATGGCCAGGACACACAAATCTTTACTGAGGCTGGAGTCTTGTTGGCTAAGAATCTAGCCTCAATAGAAACCTCAGACAACCATTTGAACAAACTGATTACCAGTGATGAAATTGAATCAGTAATCAAAAATCTCTCAAGAAACAGAAATCCAGGATCAGACAACTCCACAGGTGAATTCTACCAAACATTTAAAGAAGAGTTAATACCTCTTCTTCTCAAACTATTTCAAAAAATAGAAGAGGAAGGAAAGCTTCCAAATTCATTCCATGAGGCCAGCATTGCCCTGATACCAAAACCAGATAAAGATACCGCAAAAAAAAGAGAACTACGGCCCAATATCTCTGATGAACATAGATGTAAAAATCCTCAACAAAATATTAGCAAACCAAATCCAACAGTGCATTTAAAAAAAATCACTGTTCCATGATCAAGTGGGATTTATGCCTGGGATGCAAGAGTGGTTCAATATTTACAAATCAATCAATGTGATCCACCACATCAATAAGAGAAAGGATAAAAATCATACAATCATTTCAATAGATGCAGAAAAAGCATTTCACAAAGTACAACATCCATTTATGATAAAAACCCTCAACAAAGTAGGTTTAGAGGGAACATACTGCAACATAATAGAGGCCATATATGAAAACCCCCAGCTAACATCATGATGGTGAAAAACCAAGAGCTTTTCTCCTAAGATCAGGAACAAGACAAAGACGTCCACTCTCACCACTTTTATTCAACATAGTACTGGAAGTCCTAGCCACAGCAATCAGACAAGAAAAATAAAAGGCATCCAAATTGGTAAGAAAGAAGTTAAACTTTCAGTATTGGCAGATGACATGGTACTACATGTAGAAAACCCTAAAGACTCCACCAAAAAACTACTAGAACTGACAAATGAACTCAGTGAGTTCACAGGATACAAAATCAATGTGCAGAAGTCTGTTGCATTTCTATACACTAATAACGAAGAAGCAGAGAAATTAAGAAAGCTGGCCCATATATAATTGCACTCAAAATAATAAAATACCTAGAAAAAAACTTAACCAAAGAGGTGAAAGAACTGTACTCTGAAAACTATAAAACATCGATGAAAGAAATGGAAGATGACATAAACAGATGGAAAGATATTCCATTCTCATGGATTTGGAAAACAGATATTGTTAAAATGTCCATACTACCCCAAGCAATCTACAGATTTAATGCAATCCCTACCAAAATACCAACAACATTTTTCACAGAACTAGAACAAATAATCTTACAATTTGTATGGAACCACAGAAGACCCCAAATAGCCAAAGCCATCTTGAGAAAAAAGAACAAAGCTGGAGGTATTATAATCCCAGATTTCAAGATACACTACAAAGCTGTAGTAATCAAAACAGTATGGTACTGGCCCAAAAATAGACACATAGAGCAGTTGAACAGAATAGAGAGCCCATATATGGTCAATTAATCTACAACAAAGGAAGCAAAAATACACAATGGGGAGAGGACCGTCTCTTCAACAAATGGTGTTGGGCAAACTGGACAGCTACATGTAAAAATTAAACTGGACCACTTTCTTACACCATACACAAAAATAAACTCAAAATGGATTAAAGACCTAAATGTGAGACCTGAAGCCATAAAAATCCTAGAAGAGAGCAAAGCAGTAATTTCTCTGACATCAGTCACAACAACATTTTCCTAGATGTCTCCTAAGGCAAAGGAAACTATTGGGGCTACATCAAAATAAAAAGCTGCTTTCTGCACAGCAAAGGAAACAATTAACAAAAAGTTAAAAGGCAGCCTACTCAAAGGGAGAAAATATTTGCAAATGACATCCGATAAAGTGTTAGTATCCAAAACAAAGAACTTATGCAACTCAACACCAAAAAACCCCAAATAATCCAATTAAAAAATGGATAGGGGCACCTGGGTGACTCAGTTATTTGAGCATCCAGCTCTTGATTTCAGCTCAGGTCGTGATCTCAGGGTCATGAGATCAAGTCCCGAGTCAGGCTCCAAGCTCAGCACAGAATCCGCTTGGGATTCTCTCTCTTTCTGCCCCTCCTCCCCAGTTCGAGTGCTCTCTCTCTAAAACAAACAAACAGAAAAAAAGGGGTAGAAGATACTTCTCCAAAGAAGACATACAGATGGCCAACAGACACATGAAAAGATGCTCAACATCACTCATCATCAGGTAAATGCAAATCAAAACCACAATGAGATATCAACTCACACCTGTCAGAATGGCTAAAATCAAAAACACAAGGAACAACAGGTGTTGGTGAGGATGTGGAGAAAGCGGAACCCTCTTGCACTGTTGGAGAGGAATGCAAACTGGTGCACCCACTGTGGAAAATAGTATGGAGGTTCCTCAAATGATTAAAGACAGAGTTACAGGGCGCTTTGGTGGCTCAGTCAGTTAAGTGTCTGCCTTCAGCTCAGGTCATGGTCCCAGGGTCCTGGGACCAAGCCCTGCATTGAGCTCCCTGCTCAGCAGGGAGCCTGCTTCTCCCTCTCCCTCTGCTGCTCCCCCTGCTTGTGCTCTCCCTCTCTGTCAAATAATTAAATAAAATCTTTAAAAAAATTAAAGACAGAATTGCCATATGATCCAATAATTCTACTACTGGGTATTTACCCAAAGAAAACAAAAATACTAAATTGAAAAGATATACACACCCCCATGTTTATTGCAGCAGTATTTGTGATAACGAAGATATGGGAGCACCCCAAGTGTTCATCAGTAGACAAATGGGTAAAAAAGATGTGGTATATATGCACAATGGAATATTACTCAACCATATAAAAGAATGAAATCTTGCCATTTGCAGCAACATGGATGGAACTAGAGGATATAATGCTAAGTGAAATAAGTCAGTCAGAGAAAGACAAGTACCATATGATTTCACTCATATGTGGAATTTAAGAACCAAAACAAATGAACCCCCCACCCCCAAAAAGAGCGAGACACACACAAACCAAAAACACCTAACTATATAGAACAAACTGATGGTTACCAGAGGGGAGGGGGGTGGGGGGATGCAGGAAATAGGTGAAGGGGATGCAGAGCACACTTATCATGATGAGCACTGAGTACAGAATTGTTGAATCACTATATTGTGCATTTGAAGCTAATGTAACACTGTATGTTAACTATACTGGAACTAAAATTTTTTAAAAAGTTGTAATGGGAAAAAGAAAAACATTCAGCTATTTTAATAATATTTCTTGTAAATATTTTTGGATGAATGAATATAAAATAGTAACTGTATATCTTTAATTTTGTTAAATGAGTCACTCCTGTCATTTTGTGTCCCAATTTCTTTTTTTTTTTTTTTAAAGATTTTATTTATTTATTTGAGAGAGAGAGAATGAGAGACAGAGAGCAGGAGAGGGAGGAGGGTCAGAGGGAGAAGCAGACTCCCTGCCGAGCAGGGAGCCTGATGCGGGACTCGATCCCGGGACTCCAGGACCATGACCCGAGCCGAAGGCAGTCGCTTAACCAACTGAGCCACCCAGGCGCCCCTTGTGTCGAATTTCAAGATACATTTTTTAGTATTCATCTTCTGTCTGTTCTCTATACATTAGATATTTCTAAAATATAAAGAAGTTTGCTGCTCTTTTGATTATTAATAGGTAATAGATATTTTATTTGATCTATTTTATCATGGATAAAAATGATCATAGCCTATTAGGTAACAGTTTTCAACACATAAAAACAACGACATTCCCAATAATTTCCAATATTAAAGCCAATATTTTAAGAAAAATAACTATATTAGTACAAACTAACAGAATCTGAATATATCAAAATAATTCCCTTTCAACTATATAGTTTTATGTTAGATGTTCACCAGGAGTGTTAAATTTCTTCTAGCCTGGTTTTTGAAAAGAAAACCACATCATTCGTTTATCTTTTCTTTTCTTTTCTTTTCTTTAAATGGGAATTCCAAAATTTCCTCTTCAGCCATACCTTTCTCAGCTTTTCAGGGCTGTGCAGATACTTTTAGGAATTGCAGTGACCCTGTTTTCTCTGAATATAATCCACTCAGTGCAAGATACTGGCATCTGGAAAATACATTACTATATATGCAATGTCAGCGCCTGTTCGTTTGCAGTAGGGGCTGATGAGTTCGGTCCTTTTTTTTTTTTTTTAAGTAATCTTTATGCACAGAGTGGGCTTGAACTCATGACCCAAGATCAAGAGTCTCATGCTTCGCTGACTGGGTCGGCCAGGCGCCCTGAGTTCAGTCGTCTTTAATCGCTATTAAATAGTTTGTTTCTGTCATTGACTTGAATGGTTTGAAGTAATATTTTTTTATCTTCTCCATTATTAGATCATTTTTGAAGCAGAACGCGGCAAGGGCAAAAGTGGAGAAATTGCAGTGGACGGCGTCTGGCTGCTCTCGGGCTTGTGTCCAGATGGCCTTTTATCTGCGAGTGGCTGAATGTTACTATGGTCTTTTGTGTCTTTATATTTGGCTTCTTATGTCCGTTCCCTATTTTCTGATATTACATCATAGATTGCCCCACTTTAGAAATACAAACTGAAAAATCGTAATATACCAACAGAAACATTATTGTAGGGTGCCTTTCTTGTATAAGATGTGCCAGTATTTGCTTTCAGTATAGTACCACTCATTCATTTCTGAATTTATAAAATGTGGAAATGTGGAAAAAGCTCAGCTTTCCACCACCACCCCCACCTCCAGTGTATCTGATTTGTCTCTGTGAGTTGATGAACCTTTATATAACATTTTTAGAATTATAAAAAAACAAATAACAAGAACAAAAACCCCACAGGGAATTGTTTCTCTGTTTGACTTTTCTGGCACTTCTCGGAAACTGACATCACAGGTAGATTTTTATCTAAGTGGCTTAGCTTGATCTTTTATAGCCAAGCTTGTATATTTAAATTTTTTGTAATAATATTCAAATAATCACCTTTGTCATGGTTTAAGTTTTTCTAAGTAAGAAAATGTGTTGTTAATGCTCTGTTTCATTATGTGTATAATTATTTGTTTTACTGGAAAATGTGGGTTTTCTTCTTTTTCCTTGGAAATACTCTATATTCTTAAAAATTCATGAAATTCTTTTTATGGGAGCACACACGACTGCTTTATTAGACCTCATAACTGTGATACAAATTAGCTTAAGTTGTTGAATTTAAGGCCTAAGAGAAATACCTAAAACTAAATCACGTGTCAGGATTCAGAAGAAAGACCAATGCCTTCTTTTCTCTGTTTCTCTTTTCTTCCAAATTCAACAACAGCTTTGTGTGGTAATGAATCTTGAGTATATTCCCTGAGGATGAATGTATATAATGTTTTAAGATTCTGGGTCATAAACAGAAGGTACTCCAGATATTTGCCTGTTATTCCCTAAAGCAATAAAGGCCTTCAGCTGTAGGAGGAAGGAAAGAGAGAAGGTAGTCCACTTACTAATCTTTAATATTTGTAGCCTCACTCTTAAAGTTTTTTTTTTTAACTGAAACTCTTAGTGATCCTTTTTTTTTTTTTAATTTAGTAACCTTTTTTTCAACAATGTTCTCTTTAATACAACGAACACATACAACCTTTTAAGATTGAAGGGGAAAAACATTGTTTTCCTTCAGTGTGAAGTAATTTTGGCATACAAAGTCTTGTCTTCAACAGCTGTAATTGTATCTGTTAGGATAACTGCTAGTTATAGAAACCCAAAAAATAGTGTTTCTAGGGAGACCAGATGAAGAGGTGCCTAGCTAAGTCAAATCAGCCTACAGGTGGTTTCTAATACTGTGATAGAATGTGAAGAAAAACCCTCTATTTCTGCAGTGACCAAGGAAATTCGAGAGCACAGTTATGGCTTAGAATAAAGGAAGATAGAAGGGAGAACTTGCAATGAAGGCCAGTGCCCCAGTGATCCAGGTTAGAGGAAGAGATGTTGAACCAGAAATGAAATAGGGAAGCCTGGGAATCATGTTATATATGGGTAGAAAATCATTGCACAAGGCTGAGTCAAGTTGAATTGAATAATAGTATTTCATTTTCTCTAATATCTGTAGCAGAGATTTCTAGTTGCCTACCCAATATCCATCTTGAATTTTTTCCTTACTTGTATAACCATATAAATGTCTATGTGTTTTCTTTTCTTTTCTTTTTTTTTTTTGGTGGGTGAGGAGTGGAATGTGCTGAATTAGAAGGAGTAGGAGAGCACTTCCCAACCTCTTTCAGATGGAGAGCCTACTGAAGTCATTGGTGGGGCTTTCAGGAAGGCTCATTAAAGAGGGTTGTCAGTTGGCAGCCTCTCTTGCCATTGCTTTTCCTCCTCCTTCCTTCTTGCAATGTGGTTGGTTGTGCAGGCAGGAGCTCTTTGAACTACCTTGTGATCATGAAGTCAAAGACCATACCTTACGGAGGAGTGCATAGCTGGAAGAAGCCTGGGTCCTTGATGACATTGTGGCATTGCTGTCCCTGTCCCAAACCGGTCACTGTTCAACATTTTATTAAGTGAGAGAAAAAATGAACCCTCTCTTGGCCTATCTAGGATTTCAAACCAAGCACAATCCAGACTCAGGTGATGACTACTCTTCCCTGACCCCTGGGGGCTGCCCCTGCCATTTCCACCACATGACCATAGTCTTCGGGGACTAACTTTTTGGACCCTTAAATACCAACATATTGTTTTGAATTCTAGTCAACAGGCTATCGTGTCATGGAACTCTAGCCTGCACTAGCACTGAGTCATACTTGGGTTCCTTTGGGGAACCTAAGGTCAGATAATTTATCCAGGATGCATATCTCTTGTCCCTGGCCACCACTCAACATGAAACCCCCTTGTCATCCACCCTCTCCTACTCTCCTCCCCACACGGGGTCCTTCCTCTGGATACTAACTTCTACTCTTTCTGCCCTCTCCCCCATCACATACACTGCATTGTCTGGTAAACAAACTCCCCTCCATCTTAATTCTGCCAACGACCTCTTCCTTAGCTGAGCTCTCTCCTGGGCGACCTCTCCCCTTGCAGCCTTAGCAAATGAAAGCTGCTCATCCTTCCATGCTGCACACATACAGGGTCCGGTTGAAGGTGGCAGCCTGGTTGCTCCACTCTTGTTCACAATCTCCTATTTCTCTATTTCCATGTAAAAGCCACTTGAGGGTACAGTTAAACAGCTCTACAGTCCTCTCGGCCCTTCGTTGCCATTGTCATCGATCAATGTGACATCTATGCAAATGACCCATCTGATGTCCTAGCCCCACAGTTCTTTGACCTCTATTCCAGTTACCATCATCTCCCTGGTCACTGCATCATGGCCACTACCTTGGACTTGATCATCACCTCTGAACTTGAACTCCAACATCAAACTGTCTAGTTTATCTGGCTTTCTCTTAATCTCACATTTCTCCTTTGAAAGCTCTGTTCCCTTGACATTTTCATTTTCTTCCCATCTCTTGGCTTCCTATCTTGACTCTCTAATAAAACATAACCTAGATTCTAAGGCCCGCCATCCCTTCAAAGACACTCTTGCCATTGCCCCCCAAGGCCCACGCTCTTGTGTTCTTCCACCACGGCCACTGTACAGAGCCCCAATCTTGATCACCCCACTGCTTTCTTTTCTCTATCCCATCACCAGACTGCTGAGCAGTGTTACAAAAAATGACACATTGTGCAGATTGGTTCTTCAACAAAACTATGATCTTCAACCTTGCACAGACCCCCGAATGCTGCCCAAATTACCACGGAGTGGTGCTTGCCTATTTGCTGGCATAGACTAGGTAACATTCACAGGACGTCCCATATCCTCCGGCCTCATGGGTTTATATTAACACATTGAAATAACAATGGCACAATTTTTGCCCCCCCATTTTTGCCTCCTCTCTGGGGCTGAATGTCAGTGGCTGACTAAAGCACCAAGTTGATTTTGAAAACACATCTGGGCCTTTGTCATAAGCAGGGAGGGGTACTGAATGACACTGGAGTTCTCTGCTCTAGGGGTTGGGAAAAGCCTCCTTGTGGCCAGGGAAGTCTCTCCTGTCCCTCCCTTACAGACTTCAAGAGACTTCAGGTAGAAAAGTCATGCAAGAGACTTTGTATCAACAACTTAAGGTCATGTGTCATTTATGGCCCCAAACAGTATTACCAACCCAGAATTCCACTCCTAGGTATACACTCAATAGAACTGCACAGAAGCACTATTTGTAATGGTCACAGTGGGACCACTCAGATATCCATAATGTCCCTTGTGAGTAGGATGGAAACATAAACTGTGGTATAGTCATCCAATGAAATACTATCAGTGAGCATGAAGAAACTAATGCTGCCCACAGCAAGACAGATGAATTTTAAAATATGGCATTGATCAAAAGAAACCGGAAAGGACATACTGTGTGGCTCTGGCTACGTAAGCTTCAAGATGAGGCAGGATTAATCTATGCTGGAGAAATTGAGGTTGTGTTTACCCTCTGGGGGGGCGGTGTGCTAGGAGGAAGCACGAGGGGGGACGTCTGGGGGCCTGGGCATGCTGTTTCCTGATGCTTTTTGGATGGACATGTTCACTTTGTGAAAATCGTTGGACAGTACACTTAGGATTTGTGCACCAGCATTTCTACATATGGGTTATACTTCAATGAAAATTTACTTTAGAAAGTGAAAGTATTAGCCAGCCCCCTCGCCCCCCCCCCCCCCCCCGAGCTGAGCTTCATCTATCTGACTGTGCCAGTTGACTTGGGACCCCTCTAGTGAATTCAGCTCTCGATACCGGGCAGGCTGTAACTGAAGTTCCACAGATTCATGTATAATCCAGCCACGAATGACTCTGACACTGGGGATGTCCCCTGGCTTGCCCTCCAGGATACCGATGGACTCCGGACATCAAGCGGGTTGCGGGAGGTCAACGGCATTGGAATTTTGAGGGGGCTGAGGCCTGAGGAAATGTGCCTGATGCTCAGAAAGCCTGAACCCTCTCCTTCCGCAGATCTATTTGTCTTCCTGGACACCCATAAAATTTCTACAGCCCCGTTTCTTATCGCTGTCACTGTCCCTTTACAAATCTTTTTCCTCATGGGTCCAAGCTGCAGTCACACAGCTCTCCTCCTGAAGGTGAGGCACTGGGTGCTCGCATTCAGTTTTTGGACCCTTCTCAGAGCTCTGGCAGTGCCCTCTTGTGACGGCCTACGTGGCCCGTGTGTGGCTGCCACCTGGCAAACAGCAGAGAGGGCTGTCTGAAGCATCTCCTGCTCCCGCTTTGCTCCATTTCTCCCTTCCCCCGTGTCCTGTGAACTCATCCCTTTTTCTGGATACCTAGAACCTTCCAATTCAGTGACTCCTGAGATCTCAAAGAATCCAATCTTGCGGACCTTTCATTCTTTCCCATTTACCCGGGTCAACATTTACTTGTCCTCTGTCCCATTCTGTTGGTCTCTCTGACAGGTGAAGAGAGGCGACCCTTCTAAGATAACTCAGGTGTAGGGAATAAAGAGCGGCAAGTGTAACCTTTCTGATATTTGTTCTTTAGAATAGCAGGCTCCAGTGCTTTAATATGAAGGAACGAGTAAGAAGGTAGTTTCAGCACCATCAACGATCAGGGATTCTCTTCAGATGGCCCTCAAATCACACAGCTACATTAAGATGGGGGCTGTGTCAGTTAGAGTTTGCTGGTAGCAAGCAACAGAACCAGACCTCAGCTAACTTATGGCAAAGGGAAGTTATGGTAAGGAAACAGGAGTGTGCAGGTGCATGGGAAGACCAGCAATCCAGCCTTGGAAATGGGCTCCAGGGCTGGAAGCAGAGCTGTGGAAAGAAGCCATTGCTGATCAGCATGCCAACGTTACTGGAATGATCTCTCACCATACTAGTCTCCACACTACTAGGCTCAAAATTCACATTCCAGGGAGGGGTGTGCAATGGGCCCAGCTTGTTCCTGTGGCTGGCCCCTGGCTAGGGCAGATGGCGGCACCCAATTGGCTGTTCAGAAGGTGGGCTGAAAGCTGAGTGGCCCAAATCCACCAAAGTCCACCACCTGGACCCCATTATATAAAAGCTGGCATTGGGTACGTGTAATTGCCCCAGCCAGCCTACCAATTCAAGAGATTTACTTTTTTTTTCAAAGATTTTATTTGTTTGAGAGAGAGAATGAGCAGGGAGAGAGAGAGACTCCCTGCTGAGCAGGAAGCCTGACCAGGGCTTGATCCCAGGACCCCGAAATCAGGACTCCAGCCCAAAGCAGACGCTTAACTGACTGCGGCCACCCAGGCGCCCCCAAGAGCCTATTCAATAAATTAGATTTATAGGTGTCGCACTTTGTTCTTGTGATAGAAACGATCTTAAAGCAATAGCCTTTTGAAAATAAAGTCTCTAGTTTTACCATCACTTTGATTTTATTGGACCCTTGCAGGGAAACAATGTGTACAGGTGAGAAGCGCAGGACGCACAAGGCCGCTTAATGAATGTTTCCTACTTTCACATCAACTGATGTGTGTTAGGGGTGCAATAAATAACTTATCGAATTAATTACTGCGTTCAGTATATCGCATTTTTGGCCAAAGTTTTGTCAACATTCCGCTGAGCAACGTCTTGAATGAGAGCCGAAAGCGTACGCCGTAGAATAGTTCAACAAACTCTGCAGCTGAAAAGCATTACTGGGGGTAGTTGCTTTCAAGTCAGGCCCGGCCGCCAGACCGTCAGCCAGGCCAGGGGCCGTCCCGCAGCCAGCGGCGGAGGCGGATTCGCCGCTGCTAGTCGCTCTGCGCAGACACCATTTACCTGGCACGCATGCGCCGGGGCCCGGGAAAGCGTTCTCTGGTCTGCGGGCTTGGATTGGTTGAGCCTTGGTGGTCCCGCCCCGCGTGCCGGAAACTCTCTCGACGCGGAGGTCTCCCGAGTTTCCGGGGCTCCTGCGCATCTCGGTGAGCGACGCCCTGGGTTGGGTTCTCCGGTATCTCTGCGCACCGGTGCTCTGAAAAGCCCACCGCTGCCCCGGGGGGTGCCCTCGGTGCGTCCTGGGTCGGGTAGGCCCAGTCGTGCCCTCGCTCCTCTTCACCCGAAGTCGCCGGGGTGGGCAGATCTCTCGGGACCGCCGCCGCTTCTGGGCTGGGTGCCAGGCTGGCACACGGGGACGGCTTGCAGCAGGCTTCGCTTGTCGCCCTGCCCCACCCTGCGGAACCCGAACCCGGGCCAGAGCGGGCCCTTGGGCTGGTCCCTTCCACTCGCTGCACCTGTGCTGGGGACCGTCCTAACATGAAAGGGCCCTAGCGCAGTGTTGAGGGCCTGTTGAGAAACTGCGGCCCCCCAACGTGTGGCATCAGTTCTCTCCATGGAGGAAGGGCCTCCCTGTGTAGCTGGAGAAGTGTATGTGGCTTATGACCAGAAACAGAATTTCTCTTTGATCTCCCTTCTCCCCGGGGTTTAAGCCAGATGTGGGCAGATGTGTGCAACCTGCCCATATTAGTTAATATTCGCGAGCTTTTATATGCATTCAGTCAACAGATATATAGGACCTGCTCTTGCCGGCCCGGTATAAACTCTTTCTGATATGTATTCAGAAGCTGGGGGTATAGGGGTGTGTGTAAGCATTACCCATTTTAGCATATGCTCTAGAACTGTGTTGTCCAATAGGTAGCCACTAGCTACACAGGCTAATGAACACTTGAAATGTTCCTAGTCCTAACTGAGATATATCAAACAGTGAATTCTGGAGAATTAGAATGAAAAAGAGAATGTAAAATACCACTAATTTGTTTTTGTCGATTCCATGTTGAAATGGCAGTATTTCGGATACACTGGTTAGGTAAAATGTCTTTAATTTCACCTGTTCATTTTTTAACGCGGTTACTAGAAAATTTTAAATTGTATCTGTGGCTTGCATTAGATTTCTGTTGCATAGCACTGCTTTAGAAAGGGCTCAGCAAACTAGGGCCTGCAGCCAAATCCAGCCTGCCTGTCTTTGAAAAAAGATTGATTGGAGCAAAGCCGTACTCATTCTTTTATGTATTGTCTCTGGCTGCTGCGTCTGCCAAAAGAGCAGCGGAGTTGAGTAGTCCCTACAGAGATCGGATGGCCTGCACAGCTGAAAATATTTACTGTCCGCCCTTTTACAGGAAAAGTTTGCCGATCCCTTGCTCTAGAACAGCGCCTGGTATGATAGATACATGTCATGTAAATCTTTTCATTATAGTCCTGTGTAATTGTTAGTCAGGTTTACTGTGTGACAGGCCTGGTTCTAAGGAGTTTATAAGGACTATCTCATTTATTTCCCATGTTAATCCTAGGATGTGGAATTTCCCCGATTTTGTAGATGAGGAAATCGAGGCCCAGAACGGGCAAGAAACTTACCGAACATGCTCAACACCCCTCACTTCTGTGAACTATACCTTCTTGACCCTCCTTATCCCCAAACGTTTGATTCCTGGAGTCTACTTGATTAGCCCACAGTGGGCACCATGCTCCTGCCTTTATTATTACTATTTTTTAATTTTAAATGACTTTTTGAACTAGAATTGAGATGAGGTCGGCTCCCGTGGAAGAAGCTGAGGGGCACTGGGCTTCGGTGCCGTGGGTACAAGCAAGCTAGTCTGTACTGAAAAGAATGAAGCGCACGAGCAGAGAGGAGAGGGAGCACTCTGGATGCTCTTTTCTCATTTAACAAAAAAACACTTGTTGAGTAACAGTAAGCACTGGCCAGGCATGTCTCAGTGCATGAAACAGACATCGTTCTTTTACGGTCTTGTGGGGAAGGCAGACAATAAAACAATTTTTAATGTGATACACACCATGAAAAAAAACCACTGCAACTATTTGATGGTTTTTTGTTTTGTTTTGTTTTTAACAGATTTCCTCATCTGTAAGTTGGAGATAAGCCATATACCTGACTCGGGCTCATTGTGAGGATGGAGATGACGTGAATGTGTATGGCACATGGACTTCAATAAATGTACATTGCCTTCTGCTGTTAAGAGGTAAGGAAGGGAATGAGTCCAGGGCATTGGGTGCATCGTGACACTTAACACACTGCAACCACCAGTTGTCATTGTAGAGAAGGTTCTCAGGTGGGCGGTGCACGGCAGGTGTTTTTAATATTTCCCAATGGGGCTCATCCGGCCGAGTCTGAAAGCAGAGAGGTTCTACGTATTTGGTCTAGGAGCAGGTCCGGAGCTGTCTTCGGGGGGTGGCAGCGTAACTGAGACGGTCCTGCCGCGGCAGGGCCTCGTGCCCGTGTGTACAGGGCAGTTGTGGCAGCTCTGGTTTAAATCAGAGTCACTGGGACAGCTGGGAGGATACCCAGGCCTGCCCTCAGGGACTCTGATCGCTTCCGCCTGGGACGAGGCCCTGGCGTTGTTTTTGTTTTTGCTGTTTAATTTCGCCAGCCGATTCAGGTTTATAGTCAGGACGGACAGCCACCCATGGTGAGAATTAGGCTGGGCCCAGGGAGCTACTGACACAAAGGCACGGAGCTGTGAAATGGGCAGAGCCTGTCGGTGGCAGCGAGGTCATGGAGGAGGGTCACGGAGGAGGCTGGAAGGGGGCCTTTTATCACCTGGCCAAGGGCCTTGGGGCTCCACCCTGAGAGCACAGGGGCACCTCTGAAGGGCTTTAAGTGGGAAGTTGAGGGGATATCTTGGTGAGCTCTGTAGTAGAGGATGATCCCTCTGACAAAGTGCCGTGAATCGGAAGGAACGCAGTGAAGAAGCAGTTAGAACCTGCCAGATGGTAGGAAGCCCAGATTGGGCTCCAGCATTCCTCCTGTGAGTGTCCTCTAGCAGCCGTGTCTATCCTTTGTAGACACCCTGTGTTGTAAGTGGCCACTTTCTTGTCTGTATTCCTTCCAGTGGACTGTCAGCTCCCTCAAGGCAGAGAGGATCTCTTTAGGCTCAGCATCTAATGTGTACTTAGATGTGTAATAAATTATTTATTGAATGAACTCTGTAGAGCTATAAACTGGATACACAACTTTCCTTGTCTTCTTATGGCAATACTCAAAATTTTATATCTCAGTTGCTTTCACAGTATCTCCTAGGGCAATGAATGCTTTATATCCACATCATTGTCCCACAGGGGGAACAGAAGGTTTGACAGGATTTAAATGCTGTTAGACATATGGAGGAGGATGGAAAACAGTATGGCGGTTCCTCAGAAAATTGCAGATAGAATTACCATATGACCCAGCAATCCCACTTCTGGATATTTACCCAAAAGCACTGAAAGCAGGGTCCCGAAGAGATATTTGTATATCCATGTTCATAGCAGCGTTTCTTCACAATAGCCAAAAGGTAGAAGCAACCCAAGTGTTTATGATGAATGGATAAGGAACACGTGGTCTATACATACAATGGAATATTAATAATCCAGGACACAGGCTACAACACCAGTGAACTTTGAGGACATTATGCTGAGTGAAATAAGGCAGACACAAAAGGCCAAATACTGTATGATTCCACTTACGTGCAGCACGTAGTCAAATTCATCAAGACAGAAAGTAGAATGATGGTTGCCAGGGGCTGTGGGGCAGAAAGGAACAGGGAGCTGTTGTTTCATGGGTACAAAGTTTGGTTTGCAAGAGGAAAAGTGTTCTGGGAGTTGGTTGCACAACAACGTGAATGTACTTAACACTACTGAACCCTGCTTTAAAATGTTTAAGATGGGGAAAAAATGTTTGAGATGGCAAGTCTTATGCTGTGTGTATTTTACCACAATTAGAAATGAAAAAGAAATACAGAGGAGAGGTAAATGAAAGGACATATGAAATAAAGAGCAGAGTGCTTATGTGTGAATACATTAACGTCTGTGGATTTACAGAAGTGAAGAGAAAGTTTTGCTGGTAAGACAGACTGCTGTTCTCATCGTTCTGAAGCTCCGAAGCTGTAAAGTCCCCTTCAGACTCTCCTTGAGACTCTGACCGACCGTTGAGAAATTCTGACCTGAGTTAAACATTGCCTAACCTCCCTGTGGGCACTCTAGACCTGTCTCTTACTAACCACCTTGCCAGCATCTGGCAAACTTCAATCCTGATGTCTTCGGTAGCGGTGCCTCTAGAATGGATGAGGAATGCAAGCAAGATGAGTATTTCCTCTTTGTTAGGAAACTTCCCAACAAGTTGGGGAGGGTTCAAGTATCTTAAGCAGCTTGAACCCTTATCACGATGACTTGGCTGCGTGACTTCCTCCAGATGCTAGGATGTCAGGCAGACAATTTTGAGAGAAAGTTCAGCAATGGAGGCCATGTATTTTTAATTTTTCTGCATTTTTACCTTGCCTCTTCTTTGTTTACTGAGCCTCTGATCCTTAGGAAGACCTCCTTCACTGTTTTCAGTCTGGAATTGTAAAAAAGGTAAAACAATGATCTTGAAGTACTGATTCTTGATAATGATAAAAATAGCCTCTTAAGGGCACCTGGGCAGCTCAGTCCGTTCAGCATCTGCCTTCGGCTCAGGTCATGATCCCAGGGTCCTGGGATCGAGCCCTGCGTCGGGCTCCCTGCTCGGTGGGAAGCCTGCTTCTCCCTCTCCCACTCCCCCTCCTTGTGTTCCCTCTCTCGCTGTGTCTCTCTCTGTCAAATAAATGAATAAAATCTTAAAAAAAAAAAAAAAAAAGCCTCTTAAGACCCTGAGTTGCTGCCTCACAAGTGACTGCCCACGTTGTCCACGTACCAGCCCCCTCTGGTGGCACAGCTGCCAGACCCGCAGTCTCGGTCATCCCTGAGCTGGCCCAGCAGGGAAACACCCACAGGAACCTCACATTTGTGACCCAGGGTGCTTAACTCTTCCTGTTTGAGAGGAGATGCAACTGGTTTAGACCCAGCAGTAGACTTCTCAGGAAATTGTGAATGCTAATGTGAAGGCAGAGCCACATGTCATGTAGCACCGTCATGATATTCTGATTCCAGAGGGAAGGTAGAAGACTGATCCATTTACCGTGCCATTTTCCAATAGGCCAACATTATAAATATGTGGAGTTTATCATGAAATGATACTGGACAAGTCACTTTTGCGGTTATGAAAATAATACATACTCATCATACAAAATACGAGAAGGAATAAAAGAACAAACAAAAAATCATCTAAAATCTTGCCATTCAGAAAATGTCACTGTCTAAAGGTTTGTGTATTTGTTTTTGACCGTTTCTCTTCACATGTGATTCTTAAATAAAATTTGGATCAGACTCTATATGCTGTTTTTATTTTTTTTAAAGATTTTATTTATTTATTTGCAAGAGAGCACAGCAGGGGAGCGGCAGGCGAGGGAGAGGGAGAAGCAGGCTTCCCGCCGAGCAGGGAGCCCGATGTGGGGCTCGATCCCAGGACCCTGGGATCATGACCTGAGCCGAAGGCAGACGCTTAACAACTGAGCCACCCAGACGTCCCTATATGCTGTTTTTAAATAACAACTTTATTCAGATATAATTTATATACCCTACAGTTCACCTCCTCAAAGTGTACACTTCAGTGATTTTTAATATATTTACAGTTGTGCAGTTCATCACCACAGTCAACTTTAGAGAAGTTTGTTCACTTTCCCCAAGAAAAACCCTGCACCCGTTGGCAGCCACCCCCCTTTCATTCCACCCCATTGGTTCCCTGCATCCCTCTGCCCCAGCCCTAGTCAACCACCAAATAGATTTGCCTATTCCGGACATTTCATATAAATGGAATCATACAATATGGGGTCCTCTATGTTTTTAACTTAGTATAGTGTTTTCAAAGCTCGTCCATGTTGTAGTATATATATAAGAATTTCACGGGGTTTACGGGATTTTTTTTTTTTTTGCCAAATACCATTCCATTGTATGGATAGGCTACATGTTGTTTCCCCAGTTGATGGGCATTTGGGTTGTTTCCACTTGTTGGCTATTAAGAGTAACGCTGCTGTGAACATTTGTGTGCAAGTTTAACCATTTGGGACCTTACAGTTTCTTCAGAGTTGGAAGAAAATTCTTACATGGACAGCTTCCACATTTCTTGCTTCCCTAAAGTAATTTTATAGAAATGGAATCACTGACTAAAAGAAAAAGACATTGCATTTCACAGAACTTGTCAGATGGTTTCTAAGAAGACTGCACTGATCGTCTCTGTGCTCGCTTCAGTGTTACTAGACTATGTGCTTAGTGATGGGCATTTTTTTTAAGATTTTACTTTATTTATTTAGAGAGAGTGTGTGTGAGCAGGGGGAGGGGCAGAGGGAGAGGGAGAGAATCTCCAGCAGACTGACTCCCTGCTGAGTGCAGAGCCTGACACGGGGCTCGATCCCACGACCCCGAGATCATGACCTGAGCCAAAACCAAGAATCAGATGCTCAACCTACTGAGCCACCCAGGTGCCCCAGTAATGGGCATTTAATATAAAATGCTATGAAACGGAAGTCCATGAGTTTTTGAAAAGACAGGGTCCCTGCTATCAAGATGCATAAGTCCATATTTAGACCAGATGGGCAGATGTAGATCCAGGGGTATTAGGTAGCAAGGTTATGTGCATTATGTGGAGAGAAAAATAGACTGGTTAGATAAAGTAAATATTTACCTGCCCAGGATGAGATAATCATCAAGCAACTTTTTGCACCTCAGAGTTAAACAGAAAAGTTAATGGAACCAAAGTGGCCTAGGGACTAGCTGGTCCAAAGTTGTAAATGGTCCGGATCGCTTAGTATGAACCCTTACCCTGCTTTTCAGAAGACTTGGATGTCAGCACAGTGCCCGTTGACTCTTGGGGCCCATCAGATCTGGTTCCGGCTGCCTTGCGACCTATACTGTCTCACAATTTCTTCAGATTCCTTGGGACATCTAAACAGCATTCCCTTATTGCCCTGTTTCTCATTCTGTTATTCAGAAAAATACCACTTAAAGATGATAAAATCAGCAAGTAGTTCAGCTATATAGCTGAATATGGGGGTAAACAGTCCAGCCTTGCTCAGACTTACCCTGTTCATGCTGACACTGGCATGATTTCATGCCCAACATGACCACCAAATTCCATCCAAAGCAATTGACCGATCGGGATCCGGAAAGAGCATTGATTTGGAAAATTTGATTGGAGAAAGTTCTAGAGCTCTTCCAGTAAGCTTCTTTGAAGCAACCGTTAATGCGGAAGCTGGTTGCAGTGCTTTTTTTTCCCCCCAACTACCCAGACTCAGCCTTTTGAAATTGAACCATACCACATTGCAGATTCCATTTTCTAACAGGTCACGCCCACTTCTGTTACATAACTTTCAGAATACGCCCCGTAGGTAACTGGCAGAAAGCGTTCTGCTACTATCAGGAAGCTGCAACTGTTAAGCCCAAGCTTAAAGAAACAGAAACCTCTTTTCTCTTTTCTTTGCAGCTGTAAAGATGTCTGACCAGAAGCAGGTAGCTGCCAAAGCCTCCCTTATTGAGCATCTGATGTCTAAAAGGAATTTTGAGGATCTTGGCAACCACCTTACTGAGCTAGAGACTCTTCACGTGACTAAAGAGCATCTCCAGGAGACCGTCGTGGTCAGGGCTGTGTACAGAGTCCTCAAAAACTGCCCTGTGGTGGCTTTGAAAAAGAAAGCCAAGCGTTTGCTGTCAGAATGGAAAGCTCTTTATAAGGATCTCCACTTCAAACCAAGGGACAGCCCTGAATCATTCCCTACGGGCAGAAACTCCAGACTTTCTCATGACCCAAGTCAGGATGAGATATCAGGCGGCTGCAGTTCTAATTCATCACCCCACGATGTTGCAGGAGCCATTGAATCACTTGTGCCTGAAAATAGCACGAGTCAGATGGAGCCCGGGGAGGAGCATTTCAGGGGTGGTGACCCAGAATCCACTGACCAGAGATCCACTGAGTTGCTGGATCCCACAGTACCTGTGAGAGCTAAATGCACAGAGCTTCTCTATGAAGCTTTAACGAGTTCTTGCACAGATCAGCCCAAAGCTGATTTGTGGCAAAACTTTGCAAGAGAAATTGAAGGGCACATTTTTACCCTTCATTCGAAGAACCTCAAAAAGTACAAAACTTGTGTTAGAAGCAAAGTTGCCAATCTGAAGAACCCCCAAAATTCTCACTTACAACGGAACTTGCTCTCTGGGACCACGTCTCCGAGAGAATTCGCCGAAATGACGGTGCTGGAGATGGCGAGCAAGGAACTGAAGCAGTTGAGAGCCTCCTACACGGAATCTGGCATACAGGAGCATCGCCTTCCCCACACCACTGAGGGCACACAGACAAAGAAAATAAAATGCAGACGCTGTGAGCAGTTCAATTGCAAGGTCACCGTAATCGCCAGAGGAACACTTTTCCTGCCAAGTTGGGTGCGGAATTCAAATCCAGATGAAGAGATGATGACCTATGTGATCTGTAACGAATGTGGGGAGCAGTGGTATCATAGCAAGTGGGTCTGCCTGTGATGGTAAATAAATGTTTTCTTAACCAAGAACTGGAGTGACACCGGTTTTTTTTTGCTGCCACCCTTTTGTGCTTGGTTTTAAAATCTTAACACGCACTATATCCTTTTTTTTTTTTTCCAAGATTTTATTTTAGGGGCACCTGGTGGCTCAGTTGGTTAGGCGACTACCTTCGGCTCAGGTCCGTGGTCCCAGAGTCCTGGGACTGAGCCCCGCATGGGGCTCCCTGCTCAGCAGCGAGCCTGCTTCTTCCTTTCCCTTTGTATTCTCTGTCACTTTCGCTCTCTCTCCAATAAGTAAATAAAAATCTTTAAAATTTTATTTTATTTATTCGAGAGAGAGGGAGATAGCGAGAGAGAGCACAAGCAGAAGGCAGGGAGAGGGAGAAGCAAGGCTCCCCACTGAGCACGGAGCCTGATGCAGGGCTTGATCCCAGGACCCTGGGACCATGACCCGAGCCAAAGGCAGATGCTTCACTGACTGAGCCACCCAGGCGCCCCCTCCCCCTACTATATTCTTAATCCTAAGAGGAAGGAAAGTCGTTCATTGAAGTTCACGCCATGATCACTAAAAGTTGACCGTTTGGGAAGAGAGTGGATGACTGTCTGCTTAGTGCTTTGTGGCCACTTAGTCCTTTGCTGTACTCAGAGTGTGGTTGAGAGCAGCTCAGCAGGCCCTAGAGCCTGTTAGAAATGCACAGTCCCAGGCCTCATGCTCCTGGATCCCCGGGTGATCCTGTTCAAGGCAGTTTAGTGCTGCTTTCTCAGTAGGCCAGTAGTCCTTAACAGTGGCTGCATATGAGGATCATCTGGGGAGATTTGACAACGCACTGATGCTCGGGCGGGGTGGGGCGAGGCGGGGGGGCTCCCCTGAACAATTGAATCTGAATGCATGGGATGCAGCCCAGGCTTTTTTAATGCCTCAAGTTACTTTGAGACAGAGTTGAGAACTACTCACACACAGGCTCTCACTTGATGGTCTCGTGGCTCTAAGAAAAGAATGTCACTGTACACTTTACACCTGAGGAAACAGGTCCCCAGGGGTGCTGTGACTTAGCTAGCCCAGCTGGAACTGCTCCCACACCGTCTTCCTCCAAATTCACCGTCCAAGACCGCTTCAACATTGACTTCTGAGAAAGGTATTCCTGGCGATGTGGGACAAGATGAATAATGTCTTTAGGCTCTAACATTGGATAACTAGGGCTTTGTTACTTTCCCCTCTCTTTTCTCACTTGTCTCTCCCTTGAACCATGAAAATTATCCTCTAATCCCACAGGTAGAATTTTGTTTCGAGTCCTTTTGCCTAGTCAGAGGAGTTGCCTATTTATTTGTTTGTTTTTTTGTTTTTTCTGCACAAGTCCCCCAGAGTATATAAAGTGTTTATGAAATTTGGTTTCTGATGTTAGGGAGTCTTCATGTTCTCGAGGGCATGTGAGTTTAGATACGTAGGGGAGGATAAAAGCTCTCCTAGGCTCTGTAGCTGGGACCCTGCAAATTAGACGGACAAAAGACAGACTAACGAGAGAAAAACCGTTCATTAACACGCCGGGCATGATACATACAGGAGAAACTCAGTGATGAAGAATTCAAATGGGTGGTTAGAACTTGGGCTTGTGTAATAGCATCTTAAGAAATAATGATACATTTGTAGAGAAATAACAAGAGGAACGGGGCTTTAGGCTTTTAGGGCCAGCAAACTGGGAGGGTAAATATATGGGGGGACTAATGAACATAATGGTTATTTAGTAAGGTTTGTTTGTGTAGACTCTTCTCGCTGCCATCCTGAGGAGGTTGTTACCTTCTTCCTGGTACAGAATTCATAAGGAGAATTTACGTTCTGCTTTCAGGCAGCTCATTCCGTGTCTGCCTTTTCTCATTTGTGTTCAGCCCAGAATGATCCTCATGCCAGGACGGCATATTGGGGGTCCCATACTCAACCCTTTTAGGTCTGAAGTTCCAATTGTGCTAATGTAAAAACAGGCCTTGATCTGTCAGAGGTCGTCCATTGCCTGAGTCTTTGAATCTACCAACATTTCTCTAATAAATGAATTGAAGAGGAAATTCCTTCTTTAAGGCTTTTGCAGTGTTGAACCAACCTGTGCAATTATTTAAGCACAACACACCTTCTGTGTGATTATAGCTGATTTTGTTCTCTTTTGAGAACTTGTCGAATGTTAATGGTTACAGTTTTAATAAGTTTACTTCGGAGTTATACACATTTTCACCAGTTCTTTTCTCCCACCGTTCCTAACTTCCTATGTCAGAGCTCTGAAAGCTTAACCAGACACACAGTTTACCTGCCTCCTGACACAATTCCCCAAACAGTGCCTAAAACTAGAATATGTTCGTGTGTTCAAATGGGTTTGAAGTAATCAGAGGCCATCGAGTGTGAATTCTATTTTGATATCTTTTCTCCTGGTGGTTTCCCAGGGCTGCCTATTTTGATGTAACATGCTAGTCTTTTAAAGAGAAACTTGCAAAGTCACCTAAAACTTGAAGTTTCACAAACTGGTTTCATGTGACTTAGGATGATCTTAAAAACTATTCAGGGGTTCTAAAAGGGCACATCACATGAAAACCAAGTGTTCGTGTCATTGTTTGTTTTTTGTGTGTGGTGGGGTTTTAAAAAAGTTTTTATGCTGGAAATGTGCAAACTTCATTTGCAGACAAATAAAAGCATTTGAAACGGAAATTCCTTCACTCTCCAAAATGTAAAAATCTGGGTAGTCTTTTTCATTTCCTTTAGACTTTGTCAGTGACTTTTGGAACCAGAGATAGGCAAATAGCAGTGTGGGTTTTTTTTTTTTTCTTTTAGCCAATGAGACAGCATTACATTTTTAAGTATAATCATCCTTTCACATTCTATGTCTCACCCACTAAAAAGAAAGTGTTTTTCTTTAAAATTGCTTCTGGGGGAAAGGAGCTTTGTTTAATTTACAATCACCGTTACAGAAATGGCGAGTACAATGGCCCCAAGGTCCGGGGGGGGGGGGGGGGGGGAGGCACGACAGGAGCTGACCAGAGCTGAGGTGAAGTCACAAGAGCCACTGGGTTCATTAGGGCCCTTGTCAATCATCATAAGGACTGTGGGTTTTTTCCAAGCCCAATGGGAAGCCATTGAAGGGAGGGAGTTGGTAGTGAGACAACTTCAGTGGCCTTTAGGAAAGTTCCCTCTGGCTGCTTTGTTAAGTTAGATGGGGAAGGAAGCCAGGATGGATGCAGAGACATCCAGTCAGGTGGCCATAGCAATGGTCCCATTGTCATGTGACTGGTTTCAAACAAGAGTACACCAGATGGTCTCCCTGCATCTTTACAGTTGACGGAGTCCTTGGCGATGGGGTTCAGGAAATGCTACTCCAAAATCTGGTACCTTCTCATACAGAAGAAGCTGAAGGAATCTAAGTAAGGGCCTGTAGGTGGAGGACTCTCTGCCTCCCCCTGCTCCCTTGAGGCAGGTCCTAAGCCCCTCCACTGAGAGGTGCCCTCCTCCTACCCAAGGAAAGGAGCATCCCTGATCTCTGCAGAGGTAGGCACACAGGGGAATCTGAGCAAAGAGGACTTTCTAGGTTTTCCCCTTGGCTCATACCCTTCCGTTCTATCACATTCCTGCCTGACCTTCCACAAAAGCACACCGGTTTAACTCTCTTTGGGGCTTCATTTCCTTATGAAGTCTCCTGTGTCATGTAGAATTTATATTACATAAATGTGAATGCTTTCCTTTTGTTAATCTGTCTTTTGTTACAGAGCCCCAGCCAAGAACCTAGATGGGATAGAGGAAAAATATTTTTTTTCCCGTCCTTATATAGGCAGTTTTGCAAATGGGTGTTTCATCAAATCCAACAACCGCAAATTCCCTACCCGTGACCCATAATAGAAATGAACTAACAGCACAGAAATTCAGTACAATACAAGTATAGCCTGGATCTTGGTTGCCCTGGTTACGAGGAGTAACTGCATAGGGCATAAGCATCAGCTGTTATACCTGAATCTAGAAGGGCTCTTCATGCTTTTTCCCACATCACCCTCCTTTTGTCCGTGTTACTTTTTTTAGATAAAAAGTTGGATACAATTGCAGCTCTGTCTCTTCCCCAGCACTTCCTGGGATGAGAGGCTCCTTTCATTCCCTATTTCCATTTCTAAGCACCAGGCAGGGAGCCTGCAGCTGGCCACGCTCCACTGCTTTTGCGAGGGCGGGGTCTTTGGCTTTCTGGTCAGATTGCTTTATTTATAACTTCCCGGTAAATGCAAAATATTTTACACAAATATTTTTATATCTCTCAGAGGTATTTACTGTAAGTGCCTAGATTATAGAAGGTGTCATCTTGCTTTCAGAAGAGCCCACAGTCCAAAAGGAGAAAGGATGGCTTCATATGATTCCATTTGCATTACTATTCAAAATGAGGTTTGCGGAGACATTGCTGCGCATTATCAGAAATGCCGTGCCGCGCAGTAGCAAGTGCCCATTGCTGTATTGCTCGGCGCTCGGGCCAATGAGGTGATCGACAGCCATCCCAGGCCTCCGGACCCGCAAAATGCAGAGGAAGCACCAATGACGTGGCCAGCCACCATTTTACATTTTAAGAGCTATGAGAGAAACACCGGCTGACTGACTGACGAGGCAGGGGTGCAGGGTACCCGGGAGGATCAGGGAGGGCTTCACGGAGGCTGTGACGCTCAGGGTAAATGTTGAGATGAAGTTAGCCAGGCAGAGGAAGGGGGAGGGATATTCCATCACTGCATTTGCTAGATTCCTGGCACTTCATCTACAGTATCTCATTTAACCTTCACAACTACCCTGCCAGCATTTTAGAGGTGAGGAATCTGAGGCCGAGAGAGATTAAGTTAGTTATGCAGGGCTACACAGAGCCAGATTCCATTTATCTATTTGACAGAGAGATCATGACCCGAGCTGAAGGCAGACAGTTAACCATCTGAGCCACCCAGGCGCCCCTACAGTTTTGTTTTCATGCAACAGATGTACACATATCCCCCAGCTTTGTGAAATCTCACAAATTGCTGGGCAGGAAGTTTGCAGACATTTTAGTGGATTTCAATGCCATTGGAAAATGAGGCAGTGGCTAAAGGGCCTGAAGGTTCCTTTTGGGGGGTGATGAAAACGTTCAAAAATCAATTGTGGCGACGGTGACCCTACTCCGCGAATGTGCTAAACACCATCGAATCATACATTTGGAATGGGCGAATTGTGTGGTCTGTGAATTAGATCTCAGTAAATAAAGCTGTTATTAAAAAAATCAAACAAACTGAGGGAGGGACTTAGAAATACTCTATTGGGTATTTATCTCAGCGAATCATTCTGAACCTTTAGTATATTCATACGTGTAATGGAGAGAGAACGGCAGTCTTTCTCAAAGGGGCCTTGCAAGGAGCCTTCCCCGCCAGCTCACACTGACCCAGAGAGAGGGCCGCATCCGCACCCCGCGGCCTCTGTCCAGGCAGTTTGCTGGGCCCCAGCCTTTGTATTTCTGCCTAGAAGGCCCCTCCCTCTTTCAGTCCACAAAACAAACAGGGCTAAAGTTTCCACCCACAGTGATCACTCCTTGTGTTTCTGACCCCTTTCTCAAGCCGCAGACTTGAGCTGTACTATGAATGACATCAAGCCCC
Source organism: Mirounga angustirostris (assembly GCF_029215605.1). Lineage (NCBI taxonomy): Eukaryota > Metazoa > Chordata > Mammalia > Carnivora > Phocidae > Mirounga > Mirounga angustirostris. The sequence goes on from NW_026991719.1 coordinate 10,260,094, forward strand.
CTAGAGCATAGAAAATCTTCTAGAGTCAACCCAGAGCAGTTGCCATTTACATCCCTGGTTAGAGCTGTACTTCGAAAAGAAACTGCAGATAAATTCACTACCTCAGAATGAGGCCCTGACGTCAGCGGCATCAGCCAGACCTGGGAGCGAATACAAAAATGCACCCCCCCCCCCCGCCCCCGCCGGCCCTGTCTCAGACCAGTTGAATCTGAATGTATGTTTTCACAAAGCCCTCAGTGATTCCTCACAACGCATATTACAGTTTGTGAATGCCCTCTTGTCCACAGCAACTGGGCCTGTGAACTCTGCCTTCCCTCTTATGCTTTTGGATGAAATGCCCTAGTTTCTAGCTAACAAGGATCTCTCCACTTGTCTTGGTCACCAACCACCTCCACTCTCCACACTACTAAATCCAAGGGACAGGGGCGCCTGGGTGGGTCAGTTGGTTAAGCGACTGCCTTCGGCTCAGGTCATGATCCTGGAGTCCCGGGATCGAGTCCCGCATCGGGCTCCCTGCTCGGCAGGGAGTCTGCTTCTCCCTCTGACCCTCCTCCCTCTCATGCTCTCTGTATCTCATTCTCTCTGTCTCAAATAAATAAATAAAATCTTTAAAAAATAAATAAATAAATAAATAAATAAATAAATCCAAGGGACAGTTCTCAGCCCTGAAACCTGTCAGCAGCATTTGACACGCTGGCCTCCTTGGGAACACTCGTCATGTGGTTTGCAGTAGATTGTACTCTCTCTGGTTTTCCCTCCTCCTGGCCACTCTGTCTCAATATTATTGCTGCTTCCTCATTATTTTCCTGACCTCTTAACTTTGGAGTGTCCAGACTTTAGTCTTTGGACACCTTCTATATCTACACTCACTCCTTTGTTGGTGTATCTAGTTCCATGGCTTTCTATACCATCTATATGCTGATGACTCCTCCTCTTTATCTTCAGGCTTGCATCTCTCCTCTGAATTCCAGGCCCCGAAATCTAACAGCCTACTTGAGAACTCTACTTGAATGTCTGACAAGCATGTCAAACTTCATATGTTTAAAATCAAGCTTTTGATCTCTCCAACACTACTTCTCCACTTAATAGCAACTCCATAGTTGGATAACTTAAGCTAAAAACCTTGGAGGTATGATCAAGTCCTTTCCCTTCCTTCAAACTTCAATCAATCAACAAATCCTATTGGCTCTATTTCAAAGATTAAGAAGCCCAACTTAAAAATGGACAGAAGATTGGGGCACCTGGGTGGCCCAGTCGGTTAAGTGTCTGACTCTTGGGTTTTTTTTTTTTTAATTTTTTATTGTTATGTTAATCACCATACATTATGACTCTTGGTTTTGGCCCAGGTCATGATCTCAGAGTTGTGAGATAGAGCCTGGCGTAGGGCTTCATGCTGGGCGTGGAGCCTGCTTAAGATTCTCTCTCTCGGGCGCCTGGGTGGCTCAGTTGGTTGGGTAACTGCCTTCGGCTCAGGTCATGATCCTGGAGTCCTGGGATCGAGTCCCACTTCGGGCTCCCTGCTCGGCAGGGAGTCTGCTTCTCCCTCTGACCCTCCTCCCTCTCATGCTGTCGCTCATTCTCTCTGTCTCAAATAAATAAATAAAATCTTTAAAAAAAAAAAAAGATTCTCTCTCTCCCTCTGCCCCTCCCTCTCTCTCTCAAAAAGAAAAAAAAGGTCAGGTCATGATCCCTGGGTCCTAGGATCGAGCCCCACATTGGGCTCCCTGCTCAGCAGGGAGTCTACTTCTCCCTCTGGCCCTCCCCCTGCTCATGCTCTCTCTCCCTCTATCTCTCTCAAATAAAATCCTTAAAAATAAATAAATAAATAAAATTCTATCTGTTCATTGTTTTACTTTCCAGAAGGCCCTACAAATCTTAGGTAAGGAACATAGTCGAAAGAGTTGTTTGGTGATGTTGCTGCTGTTGAGTTTTTCTATGTATTACATATTGTGCTTGGCTGTATGTCAGTAATTCTAAAAGTGCCTCTTTGAAAATAATCATCCCCAAATCACATATATAAACATTATTTGCAACTTATGAGGTTTTTTTTTTAAGTGGTTTTTAGTATATTCACAAAGTTGTACAACCATCACCATCATCTAATTCCAGAACATTTCCATCACCGCCCCCCCAAAACAGCTTAAATCCATTAGCAGTCAGTTCCCATTCTTCCCTCCCTCGAGTCCCTGGGAACCACTAACCTGTTTTCTGTCTCTAGGGATTTGCCTACCCTGGACATTACATATCAGTGGAATCATGTAATATATGGCCTTTTGTGTCTGGCTTCTTTCACATCGGTTTTTTTGTTTTTTTTTTTAACTCGAGAAGTAAAGCATATTTTACTAACCAAAGGGACTGTACTGGCCTTTATTTAAGGTGCAGCTTTAATTGAATTTACATAAATAATTTAACATTTACATCTGTCATAATTGCACTTCAAATTTTTATGTCAATAATTTTTAGTAATCACATGTTAAAACTTGACATTTTGAAAGACAAAAAAACCCCACTCATCTACAAGATAAAGGTCACAAGATTTTTTTCCTTAAGAAAAGGGAAATATGGATATTTCCCCCTACTTATTTTAGTTTGCTAAGTAGAGTTCAATCAGATTTCATCACTATAACCACTGTTTCAGTAAAGACTTGTAGCCATTGTTTAGTAAGGACCAAAGACAGGAATTCTTAGCAACATGTTGGCTCAGTTTTTCTTCCCCTGCATGTCTTCTTCCAAACACACAATACAGTGTGGTATAAAATTATTGTGCCTTTGAATTATATGGCTTGAAAAAAAAAAGAATTATATGGCTTGTTTTAAAGTAATCAGTTCCTCACACAACTCCATTTTATCTCTAGGCTGAGAGATTTCACACTTAGCTCATCCTATGAATTTTCTCTGTTCTGTCTCTCCTCTGTTTTATCACTGCTTCATGTTATTTGTGGACATGTTTTTTCCCTTTAATTGTCCATTAAGTTCCCTGTGCACATCTTAGTTATGTTTGTATCCCTCAAAGCCCCAAGATTAACTCTGGGCATGGTAGATGCTTAATGCAATTTTGTAAAATAGGTTTTTACTTAGAGTGGAATTTCAGTGAGTTCATATATGTTTCTGTTCTACATGTGCCACCCCATACTTTGGAAACACTGCATCTAACTTTAATAAAACTGGATCAAATGTTATGATTGTTAATGTTTCAAACCCACTCCCCCCAAAAAATAATTTATTCAAAATAAATTTATTTCATTCATGTTATGGCATTTGAAACTTACCAAATTAATGAAAGAGAGCCCTGAATCATAAGGGTTGTGTTAGATTGTATTATTGCTCAAGTATTTGATGACCTTCCCAGTGAGACAATTCTAGAATACCATACCACTTAGATCAGATTTGCTGTGTGACTTGCACTGCCCCTCCCTTTAGAAGGATTGTACATCCTCATGTGTAACTCGCTTTGGCCAAGGACATATGGGTAGAAATGATGCATGTCACTTACAGGTAGAAGCTTTAAGAGCCAGCCAACCAATGAGACCTGCAGTATATCAGACAGGCTTCTCCATTAGCTCAGGTTCATCAGCTTGGGCCCAGAGGGAATGTGACATGGAATGGGACCACAGCTGACCTGTGATAGACATTAAGATGAGAAATCTTTTTTTTTATAAGCTGCTGAGATTTGGCGGGGGTTTGGGGCGGGGTCATTTTTTTCTTTTCTTTTCTTTTTTTTTTTTTTTTTAAAGATTTTATTTATTTATTTGACACACAGAGAGAAAGCACAAGTGGGCAGAGAGGCAGGCAGAGAGAGAGGCAGAAGCAGGCTCTCCACTGAGCAGGGAGCCCGATGCGGGACTCGATCCCGGGACTCCAGGATCATGACCTGAGCCGAAGGCAGTCGCTTAACCAACTGAGCCACCCAGGCGCCCAATTTTCTTTTTTTTTTTTTTTTACCACAGTATGGCTAAGCCTAGACTGATCGGTAAAAAAGTGTTAAGGGAGGTATAATTCCAATTACCTGAATTTATATTATGAATCACAATAAGTTTGCACTAGATGATCTATAAGATATATTCTAACTTTGTACCATTCAGAGTTTGTACAGTTGACCCTTGAACAACACAGGTTTGAACTGCTCAGGTCCATTTATACGTGGATTTTTTTTTTTTTTATAAATACAGTACAGTATTGTAAATATATTCTCTTTCTTATGATTTTCTTAACATTTTCTTTTCTCTAGCTTACTTTATGATAAGAATACAGTATATAATACATATAACATAAAAATATGTGTTAATCAACTGTTTATATTATTGGTTAAGGTCTCTCTGGTCAACAGTAGGCTATTAGTAGTTAAGTTTTGGGGGAGTCAAAAATGACATGCGGATTTTTGACTGTATGGGAGTCAGTGCCCGTAACCCCCACGATGTTCAAGTATCAACTGTAGTTTCTTTTTTTTTTTTTTAAGATTTTATTTATTTTTTGACAGAGAGAGAGACAGCAAGAGAGGGAACACACACAAGCAGGGGGAGTGGGAGAGGGAGAAGCAGACTTCCCGTGGGTCAGGGAGCCCGATGTGGGGCTCGATCCCAGGACCCTGGGATCATGACCCGAGCTGAAGGCAGACGCCTAACGACTAAGCCACCCAGGCGCCCCTCAACTGTAGTTTCAAATAAAGACATCAACTCCTTCTAACTTAGAGAAGGCATTTCTTAGGGAGATGTTGAGTAGTTCTTGGAGGCAAGGCTGGAGTATTGAGTTTGGACAGTGGACAGGAACAATGAGAATCCACACCATGAATGGCCTGATTAAGATGCTGTCACTGCTAGGCACTAGGTACTGCCACTGGGTTCATGACCACTGGCACCCTCTGTGGTCCCTGGATACCAGAGGCCACCACTACACATGCCAGAATGAACTTTGAACTATTCCAGCATCTCTGTGTTCCTTGCCTAAGATTCAGATCTTCAAAGAGAGTATCTGATTATCCAGTCTTGGGTCTCATGCCCTGTATCCTTGTTGTGGGGGTTCTGGAAGAGCAAGTATCTAAGTAGCTGGCCTTTAGAGCTGTTATAATGAAAAGACTCACAAAATAGTTGGCTCCCTAACAGAAGGGCCTGCAGGTGCTAAGCAAAACCCCTTCTCCCCAACCCCCCGAAACTCTCAGAAGATAAGAAAACTTTACAACTCCTAATGTGTATTTCTTACTAAGTCAGGCTCCCCTTTATGGGGGTATAACATAAGCAGTGCGGTATAAATGACTATACTATAACTGAAAATTTATAAGGTGAATGGACATATTCTAGTCTACTTCAGTAGAATTTTCTGTGCTGGTGGAAATATTCTATATCTACACTGTCCAGTGGGCTGGCCACTCACCACATGTGGCTACTGAGTCCTGGAAATGAGGTAATATGACTAAGGAACTGAATATTGAATGCCATTTAATTTCAATTGATTTATATTTCAATGTAAGTAACCCCTATAGCTAGTGGCTAGACAGCATATTTCTAGTCCTTTTAGGCACCACACCTACTTTTCTCCACTAAGTTCTTCACATTTTCTGTTATATTTATTTCTAAATGTTTTATAATTTTGCTATTGAAATTGGTATCTTTTTAAATTTACATTTCCTGTGTTTGTCGGTTATATAAATGGAATTTATTTTTGTTAAACATTTTTTATCTAGCCAATATCTTGGTCCATTTGGGCTGCTATTACAAAATACCATTGACTGGGTGGCTTATCAACCACAGAAATTTATTTCTCACCGTTCTGGAGGCTGGAAGACCAAGATCTTCCAGCAGACTTGGTGTCTGTTGAGAACCCACTTTCAGGTTCATCGATGGCCCTATTTTCACAGTGTCCTCAGATGGTGGAAGGGATGACGCAGCTCTGTGGGGTGTTTTTTATAAGGGCAGTGATCTCATGGTGAAGGCCCCACCCTAATGACCTAATCATCTCCCAAAGGCCCCACCTCCTGATACCATTACATTGGGGGTTAGGATTTCAACCCCTGGATTTTGAGGGGACACAAACATCTAGTCTACAGTAAGCTGCCTTGTTGAACTCTTTGAATGATAAGTTTTCTATAGAGTCCTTTTGAATTTCCAAGCATATTGTCTGTGCTTAATACAGTTTTGTTGCTCCCTTTGCAATCCTCATATTTGTTCTTTCTTTTATTTCTGTGTGCTATGACCTCGAGTGCAATGATAAATAGAGTGCTTGCTGCAGACACACTTCTCTTTTTCTTGTTTTAAAGGGCATACTTTATAGGGCACCTGGATGACTCAGCCAGTTAAGCATCTGAGTCTTGATTTTGGCTCAGGTCATGATCTTAGGGTCGTGAGATTGAGCCCCACAACAGGCTCCAGGCTGAGAGTGGAGCCCACTTGGGATTCTCTCTCTCTCCCTCTGCCCCTCCCCATCTCTAAAAGAAAGGGGGGGGGCATACTTACAGATTTTAACTCTTAAGAATGATATTTGGTATGGGTTTTTAGTAGATACTCTTTGTGAGCTTAAGGAATTTCCCTTCTATTCCTAGTTTGCTGAGATTATTCATCACGAATGGGTGTTGAATTTTGTTGAACGCATTCTTTTCTTCATCTACGGAGTTGATTGTATATTTTCTTTTCCCTTTAAGCTATTAATATTTTTGTTTTGAGAGAGAGCACACACGCATGCTCGAACAGGGGTGGGGTGGGGCAGAGGGAGAGGAGAGAGAGAATCTTAAGCAGTCTCCACACCCAGTACAGAACCGAAGCAGGGCTCAATCTCACAACCCTGAGATCAGGACCTGAACCAAAATCAAGAATCAGATGCTTAACGGAGCCACCCAGGTGCCCCTGAACTGTTAATGTTAAACTATCCTTGCATCCCTGAGATACACCCAAATTGTCACGACATTAAATTATATTGTCTTCTTTTCTCTTGATTATTATTCACTTTTTGCTGTCTCTTTGCATGTCAATATTTTTTGTTGAATGCCGGACATTGTGTGTAAATGCAACATAAATGCTCTAGATGATATCTTCCACCACTGAGGGTTCCCTCTGTCCTCTATTAGGCAGATAGGGTGAGAGATCTATCACTTTAATCCAATCAGGGATTGGGTTTAGGCTGAGCCAGGCTACAGCTATGGCCAGGAGCTTGCACAAGCTTGGATTATTATGGCCACTGGGATGGCCATGGGGAGAGGAGATGAGAGAATGAGAAGTTGGTTCTGTGAGTGCAATAGTGGTCTCAGGTTTTAAACCAAAAGGGTCAAGAAAGCTGCTGGTGGGCATTGGGTACTCAGACATATGGCAATGGGGAGGTGGGAAGAGGAGCACTAACATTCCTAGCCTGAGTTCTAAGAGCAACGTGGAGTTTTGGATGTGTCTGTGGATTTGGGAGGGCTTCTGTTTAAAGGAAAAAGTGGCTAAGATAACTGAATTTTTGTCTTCCCTGACTACTATAGCCTAAGGCAAAGATTACATTTGGATGCCATAGAAAGTAGGGTGCTTAAAATTCCTTTGTTAAAAAATGTCTACTTATTTCTCAAAAAAATACTATAACATGGAATTCAAATTTTAAATAAAAATTCCCCAGAATCCTGCTGCCCTAACAATTCAACTATTTTGATTTTCCTTGCTGCTTTCCATCCTTTTTTAAATAAACACTCTTATGCAGAAACACCCACACCCACCCCCCACCCCCACACACAAATATACTTTTTATATAATGTAACCACGGTGTGCCTGGAATTTTCCTTCTACTGCCTCTAAAGATGAAGTTCAGTTTATGACTAACATTCATCAGGAAATCAGCAAAGGGATCAAATTGCTCACTTCAGTCCTGAATTGTAATGCCTGTTCCGTTCTGCCGTCTGTAATTACCTGAGTTAAGCTATGTTTAGAGTGTGGTAGAGAAAGAGCATCACTCTTCAGAATGCACTTAATATATTTTTTTTAAGATTTTATTTATTTATTTGAGAGAGAGAGAATGAAAGAGAGAGCACATGAGAGGGGGGAGGGTCAGAGGGAGAAGCAGACCCCCTGCTGAGCAGGGAGCCCGATGCGGGACTCGATCCAGGGACTCCGGGATCATGACCTGAGCCGAAGGCAGTCGTTTAACCAACTGAGCCACCCAGGCGCCCCCAAGCACTTAATATTTTTAAGAGAATACATTAGAGCTAGTTATGGCTGAAGAAACAATTATAATTTTGGTTTTTCCATCAATTATGAAGATTTTCTAATAGTTTGCATCTTTTCTTTATTTAGAATTTTTTTGAGTGCTACTATGTGCTAGGTTCTTAGTGACCTGCTGTTCTCTCAACTGGTACCCCCCGCCCCCTTCCACAGCTCTTCCCACTGCTGCTTGCTCATCTTGAGGGCTCAGCAGAAGTCCCCTGATTCATGCCTTGTGTGGTACCATCCCCCTGTACTCCCGCAGACTGCACCTTGTTTATTTCCTTCAAGGCCCTTAATCCAATTTGTAACTGCACGTGTGTTTAGTTGCTTACTGAATGTCTCCCTCTCTCTTCTGGGCTGTCCTGAGAAAGGGATTGAATCTATTTTATTCACCAAGGTAAGATCATATGATATAAACACAGCTGGTAGATGGGAGCAAAAATTCAGGGCGGGTGCTTGGGGACACCCCTTGAATTGCTCCTGCATCTTGTCTACCACTGTATTCTCGGTACCTGGCACAGTGTGGGCACTCACTATATATTTGTTGAATAAATATTAACATGAAATGACTTTTCACTTCCTGGAAAGTCTTAAAACCACCCAAGGGAAGAGGGTAGATGTGTTTCTATACTACAGGCATTGGAAGGGTGTGGTGTGGTGTGGTGGTTACCCGCAAACTTGGGAGGTGCCAGTTGCATTGGCTCCTGACTCCCATGTCCCCTCTCTTCTGACAGTGGGCAGGCTGGTGGAGGAAGCGTGTTGGTGGCTTTTGATTCCCAGGTAGCCATTCAACATCAGCCACTGTACAGAGCTCATGGGACCCATGACAGAATATATGTTCTATTATGGTGGCAAGTCAGACTTTCCATTTGATTGTATCAACCTGAAGATCGCAAATCCTGAAATTTTCTTCCTGTTGATATATAGATTAAGGATGATGATGCTCCTATTCATTTTTTGATTTACTACTCCTTTTTAAGCTAAGGAGTGAAGAAATCAGATTTCTGATATTTTCTCATATTGAAATTTTATCTGACTTAAGGATCAGGATAAAAAGTTAGTATTAGTGTAGGAAACATGCTGAATTTAGTTTCTAGCCAAACAGGAAGGGTGTGACATTGTTTGAAATATTGAAAATGTATATATTATATAAATATATGAATATATAAAGGAATATATGAATTAAATAAACGAATATATAAATATATACTATATATAAATATAGATAAATATTAGATAAATATTTCAGTATCAATATTTATTGAAATATTTCAATATTTATTGAATATTTATTTATTCAATATTGAAAATTATTCAGTATTTATTTATATAAGAAATGTTTCCGGGGCGCCTGGGTGGCTCAGTCAGTCAGTTAAGTGTCTGCCTTCAGCTCAGGTCATGATCCCAGGGTCCTGGGATTGAGTCCTGCATCAGGCTCCCTGCTTAGCAGGGAGTCGGTTTCTCCCTCTTCCTCTGCCCCTCCCCCCCAGATCCTGCGCTCTCTCTCTCACGTGCTCTCTCTCAAATACATAAAATCTTATTAAAAAAAGGTTTCCTCCACTGAATTGGGATTTTTTGCCTTCATATACTATTGATAACGTTCTTTTTCACTTATTGTATGTTGTTACATATTTTTACTCTGACTTTAGAGCCAAATATAATGGATTTCGAATTACTTTTTATGCTTTTCTCCCTTAGTACAGCTATGCAAGTACATCTATGTAATATTGAGAACAAATCTCTTATTTTGGTCAATGATTTAGGGAAATTATCAAATTTCTGATTATTTAGATATGTCATTTAATGGTCAAGTTGCTTACCATTGAGTTCTATGTTTTTCCTTGTATGTGAAAAGTATAATCAATTTAACTAGATCAGTATTTATGATACCTGAGTCTGGGGCCCACTTATTTGTAATTTTTCATCAGAGATACCAGAGATGATTTCTTTCAGACTCCAGCTGGAAATGGGGTATTAACTCCCAGGGCTCACAGTAATAAGTAGGTGTCATTTAACGAAAGAAAACATTAATGCTTAGCAACCTTGACCTCTTTTTCCTCCATGAGTGATGCAATGGATGTTTACAGAATATAAAGACAAAAACCTTAATTAGATGAAGTGAGTCAAATGAGGTCAATTTTTAAATGTTTTTCGTCAGTAAACAAGGTCATGGAGCAAGAGAGACAGAGACCAGCTATCTAACTTGTGTCAGCTTGCCAACCACACACATCTGACAACAAAAATCCCCCAAACTTGCCCTTCAGGGAAAAATCTTTTGACCCACCCTACTCTTGCACTGGCAAATCAGTTAGGCAAAGAAAGGAATATATACCTGAATATATGAATATTCTTAAGTGTCAGTTGTGTAGTGTCTAAGTAATAGTTATTTCAGAAAAAGTAATTCCTTATTCTTTCTTCAGGTGCTGACGATAAGCTATACTCAGATGTTTATATGCCTTGCTTACATTTTGGAACAGCCTAAGAATCATTTGTAGGACCTTCTTAGAACCCTTTTTTGGAAAATGCTTGGATTTCCCAAGGCTTACTTTAAGATTTTTTTTTTTTTTTAATTTGATAGAAAGAGGAGAGAGAGCAGAGCGAGGGAGAGAGAACACGAGTCGAGGGGGAGGGGCAGACGGAGAGGGAAAAGCAGCCTCCCTGCTAAGCAGGGAGCCCACGGCTCAGGGCTGGATCCCAGGACCCCAATCCCAGGACCCCGGGATCATGACCTGAGCCAAAGGCAGACGCTTAACTGACTGAGCCACCCAGGTGCCCCTTTTAAAAGTTATTTTTATTTTTACTTTTTTCTCAAGGCTTACTTTAAATCAAGATACAATAATTCTGTAGGAGCTCTTGTTAATAGCTGCTTGGTATTAGCAGTTACGGAAGATAAAGTGCATCACTCCCTGACTATGATTATCATATACAGTTTTCAGGTAGCCTTTCCTTAGTGATCCTGTGGGTTGCTTGTTGCAGCTTAGTTCACTGTACATGACACTATATAGTTTTTCTTTGGGAAAATTAATTCTAATGTTCTTATATGTTTTATTGTGTAGTTTTAATTATTTTGTGTTTAAAATAAGATAATGAATATCTTTCCCCTCCATATTTTGAATAGATTCATATTTTATAAACCTTACTTATATTTCCTTGTGGACATATTTCCTTGGGGAAATATCCTACATGAATAAAAAAATAGATTTCTTTATAAAAGAAAAATTCATTTAAGCTCAATCTTTATTACAGGCCTCATTGTCAGAAGTATTCTAAAATTGTCTTTAATACTTGTGAGAAACTCTCCTAAAATATACTTTTTCTAGTGCTGAATGAAAAGACTACATTAGATTCTTTACGGGAAAATGACTCCCTAAAGAGCCAGAGGTTATTTAATGATTGTGGGCCCAACAAATCATAAAAGTGAGGTCCTTCTCTTGCAATACAAACTAAATCTACCCCACAAAATATACTGAGAGGTCAGTAAAAGTCCCTCCAGGGACCCGTATCATAAGAACCATGCACTCAACTCCATATATTAAAGTGAGGAATTAAGAAGAGGTTTTCCAATAGTCTTTCTCCACTGCTGCTTTATATTTAGAGATAACAGAGGCGGTATTTTAACAAGATTACGGAAAAGTTTTACATTTACTTTTAAAAATTCCTGTTATGCCACAATATCACAGCTGTTTCCATTTTTCATGTACTCTTTGCATATTCGTTTTCTTATGGTAATCACAAAAACGTGTGCTTGTGCTGATGCGATCTTTTATTTCCACTTTAGGTAAACTTTTAAAGATAACTATTATTTCGTGCTCTCTCTCGCCGGAACGCAGCTGAGGAGTAGCCGACCCCGGGAAAAACGACGATTTAGCTTGAGGGCAGGCGTCCGGGAGAGAAGGTGAGGGCTGGCCGGACCGCGGCCTCGAGGCCCCGCCTCCCCGGGCCCCGCCGTCCAGGCCCCGCCTCCCCGGGCCCCGCCGTCCAGGCCCCGCCTCCCCGGGCCCCGCCGTCCAGGCCCCGCCTCCCCGGGCCCCGCCGTCCAGGCCCCGCCTCCCCGGGCCCCGCCCCGGCCCGCCGCCATGTTGTTCCCTTGGTGCTGGACGTGAGTAGCTGGAGTTGGACCCCGGCAGCGCTACGGTCTCCTGCCCGCGGGCCCCCGACCTGCTCTCCTCGTTGCACTTGGACGGGCCAGCCGGGAGCTCCCCGGGCGTCCTCTGTGTGGCCACGAGGTGAGTGGAGCGCGGACGCCCCTCGGGGCCGCGCGGGGGCCGAGGCCGGGGCCGGGCGCGCCAGCGTCAGGGTCGGGGGGGCTCATGGGCCCCGAGTGCGGCCTGGCCCTCCGGCAGCCGGGGCCCGCGGGGGCTGCGCGGGGCCGCGGGGCAATCGTCCGTCTCGGGGCGGGGGGCGGCTTGTTGCCTCCTGTCTCCCGCTGACTGACGCAGGAGAAAAGACGAGTTCCCACACCCACACAACCCGAGGAGAGGGACACACACGCCCAAACACGCGGGGACCCATGGAGAGACGCCCGAACATCTGGAGGACACACGCAAACACCCGGGGAAAGAGAGCGCCGTAAACACCTGGGACGCACACGGACTCAAACGCCGGGGGGGAGCGACGCGTACGTACGTTCTCGGGGAGGGGGGAGAGGAACACACACAACCCCCCGGGAAACACACACACACACGGAGAAATACACCCAGTCCCTCGGGGACACAGCGACACACCAGCCTTTCCCCCGACCATTCGGGGACACACACACATCCGCACACCCCAGCCCACCCAGACAAACCGTACCCCCGAATGATTAACGTAGAGGAAGCAAAGGCGCTCACAGGGTTTGATTTTGGCGACCTCTGACAGGCTGCCCGGGTGAACATTTGCCAGTGTGTTAATGACCACTCAGTTAAGGAGTTGGGAAGTGGAGCCAGTTGTAGGGGCTGGCGGCGTTTGGGGGCGTTATCTGATTGAGACTCTGGCTGAGGTTTCAGAATCGTGTTCGTTTCTTCCAACTTAGTTTGTCAAGAGGCAAGATGAGAATTTAAAGTGCTGACCAAATAGCGGGGTGGTATTACTTGTCTTTTTGTTGTTGCTTTCCTTTTTAAGTGATGATACATCCCGTGACCATGGTTCTTTTGAGGAATGACTTTTATGCTGGGTTCCAAAATGTCATGTGATCACAGTCTTTTTATAAGATTTCAGCAACCTGATAAAATCAATAGAGTTTGATAGCTTTTTTAAAATTAAAGAAAAATTTTTACATGTTTGTCATTGTAGTGGAAAATCCCTAAATTGCCTGTAATCTCAGAAACTGTTTCGTGTAGCAGAACTAGAGAGACGAAGGAAACCCAGAACTGTTCGGGTTTTTTTCAGCCTTTTAGGAAGGCTGTGCTTAGTTTCTCTTTCAGGAGCTTATGTCGAAATTATAATCACTACTTGTCCATAACTCTCAGTGTCTTATTTTGATCCCCAGATCTAAGACAATGGTGTGATCCGGGTGCTTTTAGTATTTTTGTGTAGTCGTTGTAGTTAAATTCCTCTTGCTTATACTAAAAAGTTTCTCGTTTGGTGACTTATTTTGGAGAGTTTTCTGATCTGGGGATATTTTTGGTTTATCATTTGTGAGGTTATAGTAGACCAACGAAAACTAAGGAGAACATCGTTGGCCTTGACTCTCCTAGAGGTTGGGGAAATACGTTAGTGCTCTTCCTCTTTTCCATCCTCTCGTGTCTTTTCGTTTCTTTCTATCCTTACCACTCCTTCCATGTAGACAACAGTACTCTGGAGGCCTGAAGCTAAGTTCCTTTGGTTCTAGAAGTTAATTTTTAGCCTCCCCTCATTTCTTACCATTTCTTGGGCAGTCACTCTGGCACTGGATGTTATGTGCATATAAATCCTGTTCATACATCATTTCATTTAATTCTCACAACAGTTCTCTGCTATTAGCTCCATTTTACTCGTGAGGAATTTGCTGGGGGCATAGGAAGGTTAGGTCTGTTTCCCAGGTCACACAAGTAGGGAAGAGGGCAGAGGCAGGATTCGGGGCAAGCCTTTGTAAGTTTTGTTTTGTTTTGTTTTTTTTTTAAGATTTTTAAATGTATTTATTTGAGACAGAGTGAGAGCGAGAGCGATCACAGAGGGAGAGGGAGAAGCAGACTCACCGCTGAGCAGGGAGCCTGATGCGGGTCACCATCCCAGGGCCCCGAGATTATGACCTGAGCCGAAGGCAGACGCTTAACCCACTGAGCCACCCACGTGCCCCCTTTTGTGAGTTTAGAGCGGTAGTTCTCACCGTGGGGACATTTGACAATGCCTGCAGGTGATTTTGGTCCTCACCTGAGAGGGAGTGCTGCTGGCTGGCCTCCAGTGGGTGGAGGCTGTGGATGCTGCCCAACATCCTACAGTGCACAGCACAGCCCTCCACAACAAAGAGTTGTCTGGCCCAAAATGTCACTAGTGCCAGGGTTGAGAAACCCTGCTTTACAGCAGTCTTAACTCTGAGGCTCACGTTTCAGCGCTTCTGTAGTTCTTCACATGCAATGTCATTTTGCTATTTAGGATACCTCCTAATCATTTTAAGAAAGAACAGTGGGGAAAACTTGAGAACTTAAAGAGATTTCCCTTGACCAAGAGGCATATTCATTCATTTCAAAGACTTAAGGAGTGAGCAAATAATTTCTGATAACAGAATCTTTTTTTTTTTTTTTAATTTATTTATTTTAGAGAGTGTGCATGTACGTGAGCGGGGGAAGGGGTGGAAGGAGAGGGAGAGAAAATCCTCAAGCAGATTCCCCACTGAGTGGGGAGCCTCGCGCAGGGCTCGATCCCAGGACCCTGAGATCATGACCTGAGCTGAAATCGAGTCGGATGCTCAACTGACTGAGCCACCCAGGTGCCCCCAGAATCTTTTTTTTTTTTTTTTTTAAGATTTTATTCTTTCATTTTAGCGAGAGAGAGAGAGAGCATGCAAGCAGGGGAAGGGCAGAGGGAGAGGGAGAGAGAAGCCCAAGCAGACTGCGCTGAGCACAGAGCCGGCCGCCGGGCTTGATCCCACAACCATGAGATCATGACCTGAGCTGAAACCAAGAGTCAGATGCTCAACTGACTGAACTACCCAGGCGCCCCCAGAATCTTTTTTTTTTTTAAAGGCAAAAGTGTCAAAAAGAGCTTGAGAGCCATTCAGAGCTGTTGAAATAGGGGTTTGGTTTCTGTATTATTCCAGTTGTCAGTAAACACTGGGCAGTCTGTTGGGCACTGATATGAAGGTGCTGGTGATATGAAGGGCAGTAGGGAGTTGCCAACTCTGCGAAGCTTATAGTCTGTCTAATCATAATGGTAAGATCAGATTCTGACTCTGTCCTGGAACAAAATTTATTGCCTGGGCTGCTCAAGGTCAGGGGCTAGGGGTCATTAAGAAACAAAATGTCTGTATATCCACACACAGTACCTGTAAGGGCGTTTACTATGGGTGGACTTAGGTGAAATGGGGAACAGTTGATGTGTTTCTTTTTTTTTTTTTTTAAGATTTTATTTGTTTATTTGATAGACATCACAAGTAGGCAGAGAGGCACGGAGAGAGAGAAGCAGACTCCCTGCTGAGCAAGGAGTCCGATGCAGGGCTCAATCCCAGAACCCTGAGATCATTACTGAGCTACCCAGGCGCCCCTGATGTGTTTCTGATAGCTTTTTAGGTTGACCACATCTGAATATTTACAAGAATCAATATTTACAAGGAGCCATTCTTGTTGAGCATAAAATTTTTCTTACATTTAGCCTCAGTAGGCAGTAGTTACGCATGCATTTTATCATGGAAATCAAGAAATAAATGGTGAAATTTTTAAAAATGACTTTTATATCATTTTTCTTTTCTTTCTGTTGTTTTCCAGCCATTTTCAGCATACCTGTCTAAGACTAGGCCCTTCAGTATATGTACTACTTCATTGTGGTGGTGGATGTAACTATTAGGCGAACTTTGGGGGTAAGTGATTGAGAGGAGGAGTCAAAAAGGTTTGGCTGTCTGTTTAGGAATCACTGTGAAAGTGTTATTCATGCAGCCAAGATGGCATCTTTTGTGGGTAGCTTTGCTTTTGACTCATGCTGATGGATAGCATGTTCTTTGTTAATTACAGATTTCTCTGTCTCTTATCAGGAGTTATCTCCTATGGGGTAAAGGGGATGCTAAATTGTACACCTAGAAATGATTGCTATCATATGGGATCTAGCAAAGGGATATATATGTTCTTTCCTGATTTAAAGGGTTTCATTCTGGGAAGGGTCAAGAGGAATTGGTGCAGGAAGAACATGCACTGGCCTCAGAGGAGTCTTGCTCGATCTATAGTTGGCTTGCTGCTCTGGCCAAGTTAGGTCACCACATTTCTTTCTTTGTAAAATGGGATGGTTGTACTTTACAGTCTCTATGAGATTATATGACACCAAGTAGAGACATCATATTATTGGCTTCCAAGTAGTTCCTCTCCAGGCAACATGCTGGTTAAGCAGCAGGAGGGAATAAGCCAAATAGAAGTGTGCTTGTATGTTTGAGAAACGCGTCTCACTTGAAAGCTAGCTAGGTAATAAATTTGTTAGTCAAAACCGGGGACCAGAAAATAGGGCTTGTGACTAAGTAGGTCATCAACAGAGAACATTTATTAAGGATTGGGGTGGGGGGGTGATGAACTCATGCCTCAGGGAGTTGGGAAAGCTGTGATGCAGAGGCACGTTCTGGATACCTGAGGGAGGAGGCCTGGGGGACCCGGGTGTATAAGCAGGTGGAGGAGGCCTGGGGGACCCGGGTGTATAAGCAGGTGGAGGAGGCCTGGGGGACCTGGGTGTATAAGCAGGTGGAGGAGGCCTGGGGGACCCGGGTGTATAAGCAGGTGGAGAAGGCCTGGCCTCTCCTTGTCTTGAGGAGGTAAGCCTGGAGGTAGTCCTAGGCCCGTGCTTGCCAGGAAGCCTGGGGGTGTCTAGGCTTGTTAGATACCTTGGAGGAGAAATCTCTATTTTCCAGAGTGAATCTTGATATTGTACATGTTGTGAAAGTTGAGCTCTGGGTATTTCCACATTCTGTATTCTTCCATTACTTTTTGTTAATTTTTGACCAAGGTGGATACAGGGTTTAGAATGCTGTTGCCTATCATGAACACAGAGAGGACAGCTAGAAGTAAATGAATGCAAGTAAGCTGACAGCTAAATCAGCACAGGGTGGGGAAAACGGATGTGTATTTTGAAAGAAATACAGAAATGAAGCAGGCAGTCAGGGTTTACATTCTGCCCTCACTGAATCCAGCTCACTTCATGGTGGGAAATCTGGACACAGACTCCACTTCTGTCCAAGGCCTGATGCCTTACAAATCTATGCTATTGTTTGATAGGGGACGGAGAAACAGTATGGAGCAACTTGATATACTCATTCCATGGCCACATTCATTATCCAAGTGTGAAGGCTAGCAGAGCAGTGTAAACTAACAAACTGAACTGTTAGTTCAATGTAAACTGAACTATTTTAATTCCAAGTTCTTGTGAATTAGACTAGGTTTTTGGGTACAGAGGCCAAGGTAGTTTTCATATGAGTGGTTGCATTGCCAGTGTTAGAGAAGCCTGAAAAAAGCCTTACAGATTTCTTTTCTAGAACTTGCTAGAGTGTTTATTAAGATTTTTTTTTTTTTTTTTTTTGAGAGAGAGAGAGCGAGCATGAGCAGGGGGAGGAGCAGAAGGAAAAGGAGAAGCAGACTCCTCGCTGAGCAGGGAGCCCCACGTGGGACTCGATCCCAGGATCCTGGGATCATGACCTGAGCCAAAGGCAGAAGCTTAACCGACTGAGCCACCCAGGTGCCCTTAGAGGAGTGTTTTGATTTAACAGGTTCAAAAAGTTAGAACTCACTTGACTATGGTGTGTAGCTAGGCACCCTGCTCTAGTTTGTGCAGTTTCTCGCTTGTGTATTTAATCAGAGCAGTGATTAGATAAACATACCTGAAAATACATACATGGTTTAGTTGGAAGTCAGAACAGAACAACCGAAGAACTGCTTGAGGACCACACGTTGGTGAATGCAGAACATTCTCTGGAAGGAGTTCCGGTATTTTTTTTTTTTTTAAGATTTTATTTATTTATTTATCTGAGAGAGAGTGTGCGCACAGAGGAAGAGGGAGAAGCAGACTCCCCACTGAGCAGGGACCCCGATGTGGGGCTCTGTCCCAGGATCCCGAGATCATGACCATAGCTGAAGGCAGACGCTTAACTGACTGAGCCACCCAGGCGCCCTGAGTTCCTCTAATCTTAAAAAAATTTCGTAAATAGTTGTTTGGGAGCAAACAGCTGCTACCCTCATATCCTGTTCCTCATTAACATTTGCCTAGTACTTGATTTTTATCCCACCAGCCCTGGAAAACCTAGCTTTGCAAAGATAACAACGTCATGGAAAGGAATGTGGTACAATCTCATGTTGAAGCCATGAACTCCCTTGAGCGCCAGCTTGCATGGTGTCTTACAGATGTCTCCTACCTCTGTGGCTCCCTCAGAAATTTAGAAGAGTCTGCCTTGCCTCTGTTGCCTATGCAGACTGACCCTTGATCCTCTCTCCCTTGTTGTCCGTAGGGTTTCATCTCCATTTTCTGCTCTACACACTTCTTTAGGGAGTAGATTTGCCGGTGGTGAAAGGGGCCTCTAGGTGCAGAGAGGGTGGTCATGGGGTCTGTGGCCTTTCAGGAGAAACCCTTGTGCTTTCAGCCTGGCCAGCCTGTCTCAGGAAGTGCCAAGAAGTGCCAGTGTGCCTCTTCAGGTCTGCTCTGGGAATCAGCTTTCTCATGGTTAGCTGCTTCTCCCCGGGTTAGCGTTCCTCATCTCTTCCGTTTGTCGTTACTAGGACATTTTGCTGTCCATCTCAATTTCATTGTTCTCTCTCATCTACAGTTATTCCCTCTTCTTGTCCTTTTTGAGTTTGTGTGAGTGTGTGTGTATATATATGTATATTTTTATATTTAAAGATTTTATTTATTTGGCAGAGAGAGAGCGAGAGCAGGAACACAAGCAGGGGAGTGGGAGAGGGAGAAGCAGGCCTCCCGCCGAGCAGGGAGCCTGATGCGGGGCTCGATCCCAGGACCCTGGGATCATGACCTGAGCTGAAGGCAGACGCTTAACGACTGAGCCACCCAGGCGCCCCTATATGTATATTTTTAAAAATTTTTATTTATTTGACAGAGACACAGTGAAAGGGGGAACACAAGCAGGGGGAGTGGGAGAGGGAGAAGCAGGCTTCCCACTGAGCAGGGATCCTGATGCGGGGCTCGATCCCAAGACCCTGGGATCATGACCTGAGCTGAAGGCAGATGCTTAACTGACTGAGCCACCCAGGTGCCCCAGCTAAGGGGAGTTTTAAGGACCATTAAATAGAAAGCATTTTCAAGGTCACTGCCAGGCTGTTTAGATCTAATAGAGACAGTAATGATGGCTGGGTCCCGGCTCACGCTTAGAGGTCCCACCTATGCCTCCAGCTAGAGATACGATGTTTCATAAGATCCTTTCCCAGTTGGGCCTCCATTCCTTTATTTGTTTAAGAAAAATGCCTTGAGTACCCTTTGAGTTTTTATGTCATGTACATCCAGACAAATGGCTACATCTGAGAGAATTCAATGTACCAGGTGGTCAACTGTGGAGGTGTTTTCTGGAAGCATACACAGCAAAGTCCTAAGAGAAGCACTTTTCTCTTTATTTGCTTTACGGCTTTGTGTCCCTTAGGGCATTTAGATGAGGACTGAGGAGAAGCCCCTGGATTGGCCTTTAGGAGCTCTCTGGTGACTTGGGAAGCTTTTTGTAGCAGGACCTTGGTTGGAGCAAACTGGGCATTGTTGATGGAGAAGTGGGATGAAGTGAACTTTCCTGTAAGCCAGCTGCAGTGCTCTTGTGTGTCTTCTCATTTTGACCTGGTAACACCTTCCCTGCAGAATGGGCTCCTCTAATCCAGTTGAGTCCTATATGCTAGACATATAGCTGTCCTCTTGCAATACATCTTGGGAAATCCCCACTCCTCTTACTTAATTTCTTAAGAGCCAAGAAGTTCTACTTTGCTGTGGCTTCATGCCTTATGGGTCGTGTTTGTGTACTAACTCTTCCCTGGGTTTTTATGGAAGTTCTCCAGACCTTACCCTTTTCTGCTCCAAATTAAAGACACCTGGTTTCTTACCTGACTTGAGGAGTCAAAATCAATGTTCCCTTAAGTTACAGCAGATCATTTTAGATCATATTTAATTTGTGTTTTGCTGCTTTAATGCATTTTGCTAACATGCATATTTAAATTCATTTCTTTCACAATGCAGTTTTCTTCCTGAAACCTAGCCAGAATTTCCAATAGTCCTATCTTGTGACTTTTATCCATTTCTTTGTCTTTGAATTGTGTCCCTCACAGTGCAACCCTGAAGTATCTTAAACAACCTTAAACTAAAAAAAACTCTTTTCTTTATTGTTAAGCAGTTTAAGTGTCTTTCACAGGTAAATGTCTTATAGGTAGATTTATGGGTGTTCTTTTAAGGACCTCATTAAACAGAACAGAGAATAAAACGTTATCCTCACTTCCAGGATTAGCATTTTCTCATGAGTAAGTCTGTTCACTGAACTGTCACAGTTCATGGTCAAAATGTAATATTAATAAAGTCTCACAGGTGAGGGAGAGAATGGGGAAATAGTGATGCCAAGTAAAGATGAAAGTCTGGAGGGTATTATGAGTAACACAAATGGATCACGCATCATATACAAATGATGTAGGGGCGCCTGGCTGGCTCAGTCCGGTAGAGCAGGCGACTCTTGATCTCGGAGTTGTGAGTTTGAGCCCCATGTTGGGGGTAGAGTTTACCTTAAAAAAACGTATACACACACAAATGATGTGGACACGTATTGATCATTACAGATCCGTTTAAGAATCAGATGAAACCCTTTGTACTCTTTCCGGAGAAAAGCTGAAGCACACACTTCCATCTGTACATTCATCCTTATTTCACCTGTCATTCTAGGAGGTGTGTTTTCCCCCTGCAGCTCCTCCATGGACTCCCCAATTAAGCACACTCTATACCCAAACTGTCCAATACTCATGTAGCAATTTAAATTTAAACTAATTAAAATTAAATAAAATTAAAAGTTCAGTTCCTCAGATGAGTCGCATTTCAGGTGCTCAAAGCCACGTGTGCTTAATGACACCGTACTAGATAGTGCGGGAGTAGAATATTTCCATCATTGCAGAAGGTTCTGTCTGTTCATGGTGCTCTGTATTTTCAAGATGGTTTAAGAAGACTTAGTTCCTTAACCTCTCTTTTCCTTCCACTCTCTCCACCACTGTTAATGATTAGTTCGTATACCTAACTACAGAGGTGCCTTGTGTTTTAAGCAAAATTGTGAGTATGTATTTCTTAAAAGTTTAATTAGGTGACTTATCTTCAAAAAAGAGTACTTATTGGGTCCCCTGGGTGGCTCATTCAGTTAAGCTTGGTTTTGGCTCAGGTCATGGTCTCAGGGTTGTGAGATCGAGCCCGGTATCAGGCTTCACTCTCAGCACAGCGTCTGCTTGAGGTTTTTTCCCCCTCCTTCCTCCCCCTAGGCTCCCCCCCAACTCATGCTCTCTCTCTAAAATAAATAAATAAAATCTTTAAAAAAGTTTATTGAAATGAGTTCTTCAAATAGGGTGTTCTACTCTTGCTTTGTGATAGTGTAGTTTGATTTACAGTTTTCTCTTGCTATCTCTGTGAGGTAATGTTCAGTGGTCAACTAGATGATTTATTTCATCTGGTAAGTTGTGCCTCTAAACAAAAAGTTGTGCCTCCAAGTTGGTCTCTTCCTACGGTATTTTGCTTAAGTCTTTGTGTGTGTGTGTGTGTGTTGACCTCTTGCTGTAGAGATAAAGCACCCATTAGACTTGGTGACTTCTTGACTTGCTTCTTGCTCATGCATTTCAGCAAGACAACCAAGAAGACTGGAAACAGAGTGGAACTAATTAGGCTGTTAAGTGAGAGACACTGATACTAAGATTCAAGGAATGAATCCAGCTCTAAGCGAAAATAGAAGTAATTCAGAGATTATCCATGTGTTTCTTTCCTTGTTTAGTTTCTTCGAACCTCAGAATAAGTGGTATGCCTCTAAACTAGGACATTCAAGATAAATGCAAAAGGAATGTGTGATTTTGAGAAAAAAAATCTGTTCCTAAATTTAAAACAAGAGTGATAAATTCAATTTAAGTGTTTGGAAATAAGGACTAGTCAAGGGGTTACAGAATAAGTGTTTCAAATCTGAAATTTTGAGCAGAGCAGTTTACAAACCCAGCCTACTCTCCCTTCGGCAGCTTTTTAGAGGAATGTTGTCGTTTCTAATGTTCACCAGCTCCCTGTTGGAGCCAGTAGTACCTAAAGTGGCGTTTTCATTAGACTTGCAAGAAAGAATCAGTTTTTTTGTCCCTTCCCCCACATTTTAATAGACTTCAAAAATAGAATGGGGGAAGAACTGATTGAACAAAGAATTGTAAGCGCGGAAAGTACAAATAGAAAAATAAGAATAGAATAAAGGAGGAAGTTATTTTCTCTTTGTTCTTAATTTTGCATTTATTTGATACCTCGCAGAACCAAAAAAGGACAAATGAGTGGATAGAATTAGGTGTGGTGTGTCCCTCCTAGGGAGTTGACATTGTAATTAGGAAGAGACGCATAGAGCACAAGTGAGTGAGAGCTGTAATCAGGTGGAAATGATGATGAGAGCAAAGAAAAGAGGAAGATTAGGTTTCTGGGGGTGGCCATGGCAAGCTTCTTGGATGAGGTGAGGTCTTTGAATGACTAGGATTTTCCTAGCTGTCTAGGTGTTGGGAGGGAACTCCCAGTCCAAGATAAGGGCCTGAACAAAGACTGGGCTGTAAATTCCTGTGATAGGTGTGGGGACGGTGAGTTGTAGTGATATAATTGGGACAGGTTTGTGAGGTTGGATGACCCTTGGAATGCCATGCTCTAAACCTTTATATAATGAAAATAATGAAGAAATAAATGGGGTTAGTTACCTGTTAAGAATGGAGGCAGTTGGATCTATAAACAATAAAAAATATCTGCCTTTAATCCCTACAAACATTCCTATTAGAGATTTATATTTTTTCTGCTTGGATCTGACTCCCTCTTGGTTTACTGTAGTATAATGGCTTTGGAAACCAGCAAGGGGTTGGGGAAAGCCAGAGAAAAGGGTACTGCAAATAAACTATCTGTAAACAATTGATAGTTAAGATAAAAGTATACAATAGAAAAGTATACAATAGAAAAACAGTGTGGTAAAAAGTAAAGGGTGGATATACAGTGCTTTTTGTCTTCAGTGTTGAGGTATCTGCTGAAAACGTAGCTCATTTTCTTTGCTGCCAGTGACCTACTTACCCATTTTCCCATTCAGATTAGCATGTGCTGTAGACAGCACGTGTTGGTGCCAGCACATGTATTGTAATCCTAAGCTATCTGCTGTGTGTGTAACAGTTTATTCAAAAGGACACTGGTGAAGGGACAAGGAGATCATTCGTGGCTTTGCATAAATCTAATTTTAGGGTCTTATTTGACGATTCTTAGGCCGTATACATATTTGTGTGAGTGTGTTCATCTATAAATGTACACCTATATTCTTTAGATATAACTCACATACCGTAAGATTCACCATTAATGTATACAATTCATTGGCTTTCAGTATATTCACAAAGTTGTGCAACCATCACCCTAATTCCAGAATATTTTCGTCACCACCCCCCCCCCCCGCGCACATACACACACAAAGAATCCCTGTACCCATTAGCAATCACTCCCCATTTACCTTTCCCCACCCATTTCCTGGTACCACGAATCTATTTTCTATCTATGGGTTTGCTTATTCCGAACATTACATATAAATGGGAGGCCACATGTAATATTATTAACAATTCAGTTGTTGGACATTTGAGTGGTTTCCACTTTTTGGCTGTTATGAATAATGCTGCTATGAACATTCACATACAAGTTTTTATGTGGAGTATGTTTTCATTTCTCTTAAGAGAAGAATTGCTGGGTCATATGGAAAGTTTATGTTTAACTTTTTGGGGAATCACCAGGCTATTTTCCACTATCATTGCACCATTTTACATTCCCACTAGCAGTGTATGAGAGTTCCAGTTTCTCCATATCTTCATCAGCACTTGTTTATTGTCTGTCTTTTTTTGATTCTAGCCATCCTAGTGATATGAAGTGGTATCTCATTGTAGTTTTGATTTACATTTCCCTAATGATGTTGACCATTTATGCCCATTTTTAAATTGGGTTACTTGGGTTTTTTGGTAAGATTTATTTATTTAGGGGCACTTGGGTGGCTCAGTTGGTTAAGTGTCTGCCTTCGGCTCAGGTCATGATCTCAGGGTCCAGGGATTGAGCCCTACGTCGGGCTCCCTGCTCAGCAAGGAGTCTGCTTCTCCCTGTCCCTCTGCCCCTACCCCCACTTGTGCTCTCTATCTTGCTCTCTGTCTCTCTCAGATAAATAAATAATAAATCTTTTTTTTTTTTTTTAAAGACTTTATTTGAGAGAGAGTGCACGAGTGGGAGGGGCAGAGGGAGAGAAAATCTGAAACAGACTCCACAGTGAGCTTGGAGCCTGGCATGGGTCTTAATCTCATAACCCTGAGGACCTGAACCGAAACCAAGAGTCTGATGCTCACCCAGGTGAGCCACCCAGGTGCCCCTCTTGCAGACTTTAATATAAACCTGTAAGGTTTTCTGTGCTGTGATCACGGTATGCATGCAGTTTTATCATTCAGCAACAGCATATTTCTACAGTCTCACCTTTCCATGTTTCCTCAGGGAGTGCAAAACATCGCCAGCTAGGCATTTAGGGCATTTGCATTTGCCCTACTATTGACATTTTTGCAAAATTTCTTTTGTTTTCTTTTTGACATGATTTTAGAATAGTATGGGGATGTATTTTTTGCTATACTTTATTTTTATTTTTTAAAAGATTTTATTTATTCATTTGAGACAGAGAGATAGCATGAGCAGGGGAGAGGGAGAGGGAGAAGCAGGCTCCCAGCCGAGCCAGCAACCAGACGTGGGGCTTGATCCTAGGACCCTGGGATCATGACCTGAGCCGAAGGCAGATGTTTAACCATATGAGCCACCCAGGCGCCCCTGCTATACTTTAGAAAATTGGTAACTCGGGGAAAAATATGGGCTTTTTTTTTTTTTTAAGGTTTTATTTATTTATTTGAGAGAGAGAGAATGAGAGACAGAGAGCATGAGAGGGAGGAGGGTCAGAGGGAGAAGCAGACTCCCCGCTGAGCAGGGAGCCCGTCGCGGGACTTGATCCCGGGACTCCAGGATCATGACCTGAGCCGAAGGCAGTCGCTCAACCAACTGAGCCACCCAGGCGCCCAGTATGGGCATTTTTTAATGGTATAATGTGTTTCCATGAAACTGAATCTTCTTAGAGAGTTTTTTTTTTTAAACATTTTATTTTTTTTTCTAAGTAATCTCCACATCCAACATGGGGCTTGAACCAACCCTGAGATCAAGAGTTGTTGCATCCTCTACCAACTGAGCCAGCCAGGTGCCCCAAGCATGTTTCATTTTTATTAGACATAGGAGGTATGCCAATTTCATTATTATTACCTCTGCACTTAGAGGCATGTTCAGGGTGCATTAGGAATGTGGGGGAAGGGACTTCAGTGGGAGATGAGGTCTAGCTGCATCTACAGGGGTGAGCAGGAGTTAGCAAGGGGTGGCAAGAGGAAAAGATGAAAGGGAGGTGAAGTATAAAGCCACAGAGTGAACATCTTACTGCAGGATCCACCTACAAGGCAGAAAAGCCACCATTTTCAATCCCAAAGCCAGCTGATGCCATTGGTAGTTGAAAGGGATCATAAGGGCATCCGTTGAAGCTCTACCTGAGGCCCTCTTGCCCTCACCTCAGCCAGTTAACTTTCTGGATTCCACATCTGATCAGGTTGCCTGCTGCTGAAGCTCTTTCAGTGCTCTCATCATTTCAGGGGTGTAGATGGAAATCCTTCCCACGTGTCTCAGGCCCTGCCTGTTTCAGAGCCGCTCCCTCCAGTCCCCTGTGTATAGCACTCTCCTCCCTCTCTGGGCTCCAGGTGCTCAGGCCTATCTTGGGCTCTTCCTCTGCCTTGGCCTCTTCCTTCGCCACTTCCTCGCTCCGGCTCCCTCTGCTTTTCTTGGGGTTTTCTCCCCCTATTGCTGAGCTTCCTGCTACTGGCCTTAGCCTGTGATCAGACCCACTTACCCTGGGTCAAATCCCCCTACAGTGGAATCAGACCTTGATGAGGCTGCTCTCTATGGACAGCATGCAGCTAAAATGATCATTGAGACATTGCTTTGGAAGAGCCCGCACTGGAAACTGGTGTGTAGTCTCTCACTAACACACTTGAACACAGCCCAGTTTCCCTCTGGCCTTGGAAGTTACCACCTTTTTAACTGAGCAGCAGGTGAAGTAGCTGGCTGAGTTACAGGGTCGTAGTGTATGAAAATTAAGTCCCCCTGAGGTCTGGAATCACAGGTGGCTCCATGAAATACTCACATGTGGGGCCTGGGTCTGACTGAGAGAGCTGCAGGTTTACACACTGCATCTGTCACTCACCGAGGGAGATGCTGGGCAGAATCCCCTGCACTATTTAAGTTGTTTGGTTTCTGGTTCAGCATGAATACTTGCACTCTCTACCAAGTGCCTCATTTGTAGGTCTTGCCATAGTTCTAACACACATGGGTTTGTGTGCAGATTGTCACTTAACCCAACTACAAGCTGCACGTGGCAGGGACTGGGTGGGTGTGACTGCATCCACAGTGTCTGGCACACAGGAGACTTCACTAAGTACTTGTTTAAAAACTGCTTTGCCACCTACTCCATGGAACACTAGGCTTCTGGGGAGATGCTTCAGAGTTCTGCCAACATTTGATTGACAGTTCATTTAAAACATGTTTAGGGGCACCTGGGTGGCTCAGTCGGTTAAGCGTCTAACTCTTGATTTCAGTTCAGGTCATGATCTCAGGGTTGTGAGATTGAGCCCCATGTCAGGCTCCATGCTCAGCATGGAGTCTGCTCATCCCTCTCCCTCTGCTCCTCCTCCCTTTTGCGTGCGCTCCCTCCCTCTCTCTTTCTCTCCCTGTAAAATAAAATCTTAAAAAAGAATGTTTAAACTGTTGAAATTCTATTAAAACTTCGGCACTTGGGGCGCCTGGGTGGCTCAGTTGGTTAAGTGACTGCCTTCGGTTCAGGCTGTGATCCCAGGGTCCTGGGATCAAGCCCTGCGTTGGGCTCAGCACTCTGCAGGGAGTCTGCTTCCCCCCTCCCCCGCCCCGGTCTCAAATAAATCTTAAAAAAAAAAAAAAACTTACGCACAGTTAGATGTGCTTTATTTTTTTTTTTTTAAGATTTTATTTATTTATTAGAGACAGTGAGAGAGGGAACACAAGCAGGGGAAGCAGGAGGAGAGAAGCAGGCTCCCCGCTGAGCAGGGAGCCCAATGCGGGGCTCAATCCCAGGACCCTGGGATTATGACCTGAGCTGAAGGCAGACGCTTAACGACTGAGCCACCCAGGCGCCCCTAGATGTGCTTTATTTATAGTACATGTCAGTGGATTGAACACTATTAGTTTTGTCAGGTTACCTTGTTCTTGTGCAGTTCTTGAAATAAAGCCAGCAGTTGAAAGACTCTTAGCATCACAGCTGCTTATGTTCATTCAGCAGTCAACAGGAAAACCCTCAGAAATAAATGCAAAGGCAGCTGAGCCTAATAGGTTAAGTGGCAGGCCTTGGAACAGTCAGCTGCCTTGAGATCTCCCTCTCTCCATGTTTTCCTAGCTGTATGACCTCAAGCAAGGTAGTAGACCTCTCTGAGTCAGGGTCCTCATCTGTAGTGGAGGGATAGGGAGACACTTGAGAGGAGTGGATGCAGTGAAGCAGAGGAAAGGGCTTATAGGGCTTAGTCAGTGTTCGCTGTTACAGCTGTTGTTACTGTTGCTATTTCATCTTTAACCCCAAATGTCAAAATTTTGAAGAGTCTTCATTTATTCGTTGATTGAATTTATAAGTTAAGGGCTGCCGTATGTAAGTTTCCCCAAAATGCCCTTTGCTTAAAGGTGTGTGTCGGGGATAAAACCTTTGGTTTAGACTAAGAGAGCGCTAGTGCTTTAGCCCAGCTTCCCCCATAATCTGTCACTCAGAAACCTTCACATTGAATTCGATCTCTAGGGTTAGGATCCTTTGGCTTCCTCACGTCTGCCTGCATAATCCTCTTCTCTTTTCTGCCCAGGACTCTTACTGAAATTTGACTTAAGAAACGGTCATGAAAGAAACCTTTCCTTAAAACTGCAAGTAAAGACTTCTTCATGTGTTCATTCCACAGACTTCTTGCACTCCTATAATGAGCCTGGCACTGTGGTGAAACGCTTTTACCTATTGTCCATGACCAAGTGAATCTTCCCAGTGGCCCTAGGAGGTAGGATGTCAGGTAGCTTGTCCAGGGGTGTGTGCTCTTGGCCTTTGGCACCAAGAACCCTTCTCCTTTCTGATAATGGGCTACTATTCTGTCACAAAGTTTTCACCTCTGCCTTGGCTGCCCAGAAGCTTCCTGACACAGCGCTGCCTTAGCTTTAGCCCAGCTTTTCCTTTGTTGCGTTGGTGCCCCTCCCTCTCTTGTGACTCTTCTTTTTTCTTGTTTGTGTTAGCTTTATTTAATTTTTCGGAATAGGATTATTCTCAGCCACTCAAAATTTGGGCAAATTTTGAAGAATGACATATTTTACGTTTTTAAAAAAATTTTATTGAGAGCGAGAGAGGGCAAGAGAGAGAGGGCAAGAGAGCACAAGCAGGGGGAGCAGGCTCCCTGCTGAGCAGGGAACCCAACGCAGGACTCAATCCCAGGACCTGAGATCATGACCTGAGCCGAAGGCAGACGCTTAACCAACTGAGCCACCCACGCGCCCCCATAGTTTACATTTTTATCCTAAAAATATCTTGCAGTTGTTTGAGTGTGAAACTTAGAAAAGAAGGGTGGGCAGGCAAAAACCTTCTTGAAAAAGTGATTGAAGTGTAGTATTTGGGGGCGGCTGGCTGGCTCAGTTGTTAAGTGTCTGCCTTTGGCTCGGGTCATGATCCCGGGGTCCTGGGATCGAGTCCCGCATCGGGCTCCCTGCTCCGCGGGAAGCCTGCTTCGCCCTCTGCCTGCCACTTCCCCTGCTTGTGCGCTTGCATGTGCGCACGCGCGCTCTCTCTTTCTGACAAATAAAAATATTTTTTTTAAAAAGTGTAGTATTTGATTCTAGGGGTTTTTTTTTTGGACTGAGAAAGGTCATGGACAGCTTTCAGGTATGGTTTTCCTTTTATTTTTATTTTTATTTATTTTTTCTGGTTTTCCTTTTAAATTAAGAATCCAGATGCTCATGGAAGTCATATTTATTCACATTTTAATTTTTGTTTTTACTCTTAAAACTATGAAAACAAATTAAACGTACATTGCTAAGATGAGCTTTCTAATTTTTTCTTTGCAGATAATGATGCTGCTTGAGCTGAACAATTAAGGTAACATTTATGACCTATGTAATATGCTTTTCTTATTCAGGATTGTTTATCAGATTTAGCTGAATTGTTAAAGACGTGTTTTAACCTTGGTGAGGTTGCTTGTGGGCAATCATTCCGAACTGTGTAGTAAAAAAGACTTCACATTATATTTTAAGGTAAGTTCTGAAAATAACATAACAGGATACCTTTATTCATTCATCTTATGCTGAAGTTTCAAAGGGTTTTACTCTTTTTAGAAAGGAAAAAGGGAGTATTTTTAATGTCTCCAAGCCAGTTATGGTTATGTTAATGTATAGATTGCCTGAAGCTAGCTTTTGTTGGATTCAGTGGGAAATAAGATGGTTTATATCGTTATCTGTATTGCCATGTATGTTTATATACGACTCTACAGTAAGAATCAAAGAAATGTTTGTATATATATTGTTTTAGCAAATGCCAGCATCCTTGCAAAGAGGGTATCTGCAAGGCCCCAAATTATAGATGGGAATTGTAAAAAATCATACCCCACTTCCTGGTGTATGGGTCTAGCATACCCCAGATTTGTTTAATCAGAATAATGGCACCAACTAGGAAATACTACATTATTATGAAAAAAGAAAAGGACTGTGTCAAAGTGTCCTGATAAAATTATAAATGACAAATCTCAAGGAATGTCTAAGATTAAATTTGGTAGATATATGCAACCAGTCACCTGGGGAGAGGTTATTAGATTGCATAATCTGGTTTATAATTTGATGTGAAGATCCTAACAATTCAGTGCTGTGCAATAAAACTTTGTGTCTGGTAAGGTAATTAGAGACTTACTCAAATACTGGGACAAATGATATACTAGAATCACACACATCTCTTACATCCTTAGAACACAGAATGGAACTTTTGTGTTCATGTATCTTGAAAATCTTGTGAAAGGAACAGTCTTGGAATGGGGGCTGCTGGGGAAGGTTCCTGGTGTTGGTGATGACCATGCTGAGTGGTTCCGAGGGCTCAGCCGTTAGTTAGGTGAAGTGGGGTAGGATCACCAGCAGAGGAAGCAGCATGTGCCAGGGCCAAGGCAAGGGAGAGCAAGGGAGCTGAGCAAGTGGAATTGAATTTCAGTTCCATCTGATTGTGCATTTGTCAATGACTGAAGCCAGAAATGGGGAGCAGGGCTAGGTGTCTTGTCTTAGAAGTTGGAC
The DNA here is from genome assembly GCF_029215605.1 of Mirounga angustirostris. Classification (NCBI taxonomy): domain Eukaryota; kingdom Metazoa; phylum Chordata; class Mammalia; order Carnivora; family Phocidae; genus Mirounga; species Mirounga angustirostris. The sequence continues at coordinate 10,290,975 of NW_026991719.1, forward strand.
TTAGATCTGAAAATCTGGAGAACCACTGAAGAGTGTTAAGGATAGGGCCTTAGACCAGTGCTTTTTCCTCATCTCATAATAGCTGGTATGCAATGTTGGTTTTGTTATTCTTTTTTTCTATAAATTGAAATTGTTTAAGCAAGATTGCAAAGTTAAACAAAGGAACAGATTTACCAAGTTGTTACCTCTGTCAGGAGATTTAAGGGGTTTGGGATTGTTTCGATTTCCTCTCTGACATGAATTTAGTTTGGACATTGAGCAGAGCAATCCACTGAAGTCAAAAAAGTCTCCAAGAGGTAAGTACTTTGATTGCCTCACAGTTTTGTTGGCCACTTTAAATTGTATCAGTTATAGTAGTAATTATTGTAGTAGTAACTTAAAAGAGCCAATAAGAGTTACAGACAAGTTCTACAGGTTTTACCAGAATAGTGTATCATGTAGTTGGAAATGCAGAATTCTTACACATGACAGGAAGTATTTAATTCCATTATACTGGGTCACATTTGCATATAACCAGGAGAGAGCCAGATAATGTTTACTGCAGTGAATTTCCAAATCCATCCTAGTCAATTAATAATTATTGTTCATGTCTTCATTACTTTCCCATTGATGGATTCACAATATATCCAGTTTCATGTTAAAGTTAATAACCATTTTTGCTCTAGAACTGTGCTGGCCACTACAACTATTGCCTCTAAATGTGGCCATTCAAATTAGTTATGATTAAATAAAATTTAAAATTCGGTTCCTCATTCCTTCCAGCCACGTGTCAGATGCTCAGTAGTCATGTGGCAAGTGGCTGCCATAATGGACAGTGCAGATGGAGGACATTTCCATCATTACAGAAAATTTCGTTAGTGCTATTCCAAAGATTGTCTCCTTTTATAAATTTTAATGTACTTAAAAGCCATGTAATAGTGAAGTATTTACAGATTAAATGATACAATTTGATTCAAAATAACTGGGGAGAATTGGGAGTTACGGAAGAAACAGGATTTGTCATAAGTTGGTAATTGGTGAAGCTAGGTTGGGGATCCATGGGGGTTTCATTATATTATTCTCATTATTCAGAAATTTTGTGTATGTTTGAAATTTTCCATAAGAAAGAAGAAAAAGAGAAGCCTTAAATAGGAACAGTGCTCCTGTTGGTACTTAAAAGTAGCCATCTGAGGACCCTGAGCCCAGGGTCCTGGGATCGAGTCCCGCATCGGGCTCCCTGCTCAGCGAGGAGCCTGCTTCTCCCTCTGCCTGCCGCCCCCCTGCTTGTACTCTTGCACTCTCTCTCTCTCTCTCTCTGGTAAATAAATAAAATCTTAAAAAAAAAAAAAAAAAGTAGCCATTTGTAAATGGGCATCTGAAATTCTACCCCACACAGGCTGGTGCCTGTGGTGTAGGGAAATGTGTAATCCTGCCCCGGGGCTTCCCCAAAAGGGTACATAGAGTACTGCATTTTTTTTTTTTTTTAAGGTTTTATCTATCTATCTATCTATCTATCTATCTATCTATCTATCTATTTATTTATTTAAAGATTTTATTATTTGAGAGAGAGAGAGAGCACAAGAGGGGGGAGGGTCAGAGGGAGAAGCAGACTCCCTGCTAAGCAGGGAGCCCGATGTGGGACTCGATCCTGGGACTCCAGGATCATGACCTGAGCCGAAGGCAGTCGCTTAACCGACTGAGCCACCCAGGCGCCCCATTTTCTTTCTTTCTTTCTTTTTTTATTATTTGAGAGAGAGAGAGATTATTTATTTGACAGAGAGCACGAGCAGGGGGTAGTGGCAGAAGGAGAGGGAGAAGCTGAGTGGGGAGCCCGATGCGGGGCTCCATCCCAGGACCCTGGGATCATGACCTGAGCTGAAGGCAGATGCTTAACCAACTGAGCCACCCAGGCAACCCTAGAGTACCACATTTTTAAGATTTGTGTCATTCCCTCTGAAAACACAGACGTGACAGCCCAGGTTCATATTTATTAAGAGTTAGAACTGCCCAAATGAGTCTTGTGGGCAGAATGTGCTAGATTATGATATTTTGTTAAAAAATTCCATTGCTGCTGACATTAATTTTAGCCAAGTCCAAATCGTGTTCCTAATGAAGAGAATGGAGTCCATTTACTCAGGCATTGCTTATTTTTGTTCACAGCCAAATCAGTCAGCTTCTGTCTCTGGTTTCCTGGTTACCAGCTCCTATGGTGATAGCGTTGGAAGAGAGAAAGGGGAGGTCATTGAGAAAACCCTTGGCACAAGACGAAAGCCATCAGTAAAACTGCCACTGTGCCACCAAAGGGCTGTTTGAAGTTGTTACAAACACCTGCCTACTTTGGTCTCCTACTGCATGTCTAAGAAATGGGAGCAGGGCTTATTGTGCATAGAGAGGGATGGTTGAGAGCAAGGTGTTTGGGGTGAGACTTGGCTTTGAGTGCCTGCCTCAGTCAGCTTGGGGGAAGAGCGAGCCCTGACTGGCTGTGTCAGGGAGTACCAGTAGGGTTGTGGCTGCTGTGTGGTCGAGCGCTCAGCGTGTGACAGCTCTTGCATTAGGCATTTTCTGTACAGAAAAGACTGGGGACTCTGCGCTTTATTTCCCTTACACACTGATATTCATAGAATCATGTAGAGAAATGTACAGGTCTAAAGCAATGTAATGGTACCTCTTTATTTTACAGGGTTCTAAAGTCAAAATCGTGAGATTAATAATGGCAGGAAAATCTTCACTTTTTAAAGTAATTCTCCTTGGAGATGGTGGAGTTGGGAAGAGCTCTCTGATGAACAGATATGTGACCAATAAGTTTGATACCCAGCTCTTCCATACAATAGGTGTGGAATTTTTAAATAAAGATTTGGAGGTGGATGGACATTTTGTTACCATGCAGATTTGGGACACGGCCGGTCAAGAGCGATTCAGAAGCCTGAGGACACCATTTTACAGAGGTTCTGACTGTTGCCTGCTCACTTTTAGTGTCGACGATTCTCAGAGCTTCCAGAACTTGAGTAACTGGAAGAAAGAATTCATATATTACGCAGATGTGAAAGAGCCCGAAAGTTTTCCTTTCGTGATTTTGGGCAACAAGATTGACATAAGTGACCGTCAGGTGTCTACAGAAGAAGCCCAAGCCTGGTGCAGGGACAACGGCGACTATCCTTACTTTGAAACAAGTGCAAAAGATGCCACAAATGTCGCAGCGGCCTTTGAGGAAGCAGTTCGAAGAGTGCTTGCTACTGAGGATAGGTCAGATCACCTGATTCAGACAGACACGGTCAGTCTGCACCGAAAGCCCAAGCCTAGCTCATCTTGCTGTTGATCGTTAGAGAGGTTGCCCATGCGATCTAACCAACTTACACACATTCACAGAAAAACAAAACACGGTGGAGAAGAGAATTAGCATTTGCAGCAATGGATCATCTACTCATAAAATTAAACTAACCATATTGCTGCTTTGTTAGTGGGTGGGAGAAGGGACACATCCACTCATGGAAGAATCAATGTACTCAGTAGTGGCACCTTACATTTATAAATTGTAATGGTTGTCTAATAACATTTAATTTAAATATGTACCTTGCAGAGCTAATAAATGAGATGATCAGTACTTTAATTATAATTAAAACACTTGAATATTCTGGAAGTTATTGTTTGTTTTTCCTGGGAAAATGGAGAACTACTTTTTATATGTGTATATTTTTATGTAATTAGCATTCAGTTCCTGGTTGAGGGGAAAAAAGATTCCCTAAAGCAATAATGTTAATAAAGATTAAAACCTAATGTGTTTGCATTGCAGTTATTTGATTACTTCTTCATTCTCTTTAAAATTATTTAAGTGTTCACATTTTCATTCTCCATGTCAGAATTGCTCTCACTAGTAATCACTTGTTGTGCCCCCACCCCCAAAACAGAAGCCAACTTTATCACTCTTGGAGGAAATACTAAGGATTGTACTTGTGTGAGGGTAAACGACATCTTTGTTTGGTCACATATGTAATGCCTTCTCTGTCATTGAACACTGTTTAGTGATTTGCTCTCAAGGAGATTTTGATAAAGCGAATTGTAGTCTTTCGCGGGTAAAGTTCATGCTCTGCCATGTGTGCCTATCCCATCCTACAGAAGCAAACCAACCCACTGTGGGTTACCAGAACATGCTGGGGCAGGGTTATCATGCCCTGCTCATTGGGAGCCACTGAAAAAGAATAGCAGTATCATTCAGTAAGCTAAGCTTTTGAAAGTCTAATCTAACACAGAATAGACAATTTGGCTATATGAAAAACATTTTAACATTTTGAATTTGGGGAAATTAAATCTCTTCATAGTTTCAGGTTAGAGACAGTTTTTGTTTTTATTACTTATTATCAGTCCCCCCTCCCAAAACTGTAATCCTCCATCAAAAAAACAAAATAAGAATCCAATAACAAATTGGAGTATATTACATACTCTTTGTTTTTTTCTCTAGGGGATTTGCTTTTTTTTTTTTCCAATCAAAAGTGTCCCCATTGTTTTGTGACTTGCTGTTTCCTCGTAATATATGTGGACATACTTCCATTATAGTATATCTACCGCATTTATCAGCTGTACGGATGTTTACCAATTTATTCAAACCGTTCTCTAGTGACACATCCAGCAGCAATATCTGAAAGTGCCAGTTTCCCACACCTTGTTCAACAGTGGGTATTCGGAGTAAATTTTTTGTTCATTTTTTAAATAGATGAGTCACGTTTCAAAATCGTAAGACTTAAGAGACAGATATCTATACCCTTGCCACCCAGTTCCTGTCCGTGGAGGCAGCATGTGTCAGTTTCTTGGGTATCAAGCTAGATATTTAGTATGTAAGGGAAGCATATCATATTAGTTTGCTAGGGCTGCCACAACAAAATGCAGACTGGGCGGCTTAAACAATGGGAATTTTTCTCACAGTTCTGGGGCTGTATGTCCAAGATCAAGGTGTTGGTAGGTTTAGTTTCTCCTAAGGTCTGTGACTTGCAGATGACCTTTCCTCTGTGTACAGCACCCCCCACCCCCCACCATGCCACCATGTCTCTGCATCCAAATTTCTTCCTCTCATAAGGACACCAGTCAGATTGGATTAGGGCCCACCCTAGTGGGCTCGTTTGGACTTAATCACCTCTTTTTTTTTTTTTATAGAAAATTTATTTTATTTTATTTTATTTATTTATTTGACAGAGAGAGACACAGCGAGAGAGGGAACACAAGCAGGGGGAGTGGGAGAGGGAGAAGCAGGCTTCCCGCGGAGCAGGGAGCCCGATGCGGGGCTCGATCCCAGGACCCTGGGATCATGACCTGAGCTGAAGGCAGACACTTAACGACTGAGCCACCCAGGCGCCCCTGGACTTAATCACCTCTTTAAAGGCCCTGTCTCCAAATACAGTCACATTCTGAGGGACTGGGGGCTAGGGCTGCAACATACGGATTTTGGGGGACACAATTCAGCCCATAATACATACGTATGTGTGTAGGTATTTACCTAATGTGTAATTTTGATTCCTGTATAGATTTAACTACTACTTTGCTGGTTTTTAAAAAACTTATAAGCCGCTTTTCAGTAATCTTTTTTTCAGCTAAATATTCAAGAGGTCTAGAGCTGGGAAGCAAAAAATGGTCAAGGAAACAGATCTTCATGTGTATAAAGACAGGCTGGTGGGAAAGGAGAGTAATCCAGTTTAACACCGTGGACTCAAAGGGATCCAGTGAACAGGAGCTAGCTGACCAAGCACAGTACTGAAATGTGACCACTAAGGAGGAACAAAACCTGGCAGTAGCTCCGGCCTTCAAAGATACTACAACAAACCGATGGGACAAGCTCTTCAACAAGCAGCGAAAGGTAGCTGCAGGTCTGACGCTCTTGTTTTTAGGAAGTAAAAGGTCTTTTGATTGGCTGGTGTTACCTAAACAAAGATGAGAAATATTGAAAAAACAAAGAGTTGGGGAAGAAAGCAGTTGGCGCCGGAGGCGGCCAGGGTTGGTGGAAGGAAGTAGCTGCAGAGCCCCCAGGAAGCCGGCAGAAGGGAAGAACGGTGTGCATGCCCCCCATTCTGGGGAGGAGAGGCCCCAGGGTTCCAGTGCCCCTGCTCGCCACAGGGCGTCGGGCCGGCTCTGACAACGTGAGCTTCTGTGGTCTACTCGCGCAGGGCCGTCGAGACAGCTCAGTGGTAAGAACAAGGCAAATGACTGAACTTGGAGAACGGACAGATGTATGTTTGCAGCCCACGTAGCAAATACAGTGTGCAGTGTGGAAGATGGAAAAGTACAGTTCCATCAGTGGGGTAATGTCTTTGTCACCTTGTGAAACATTCCCTAGTTGAAGTGAAAACATCCTAGATGTCCCTTAAGAGAAAACCTTGAGTTTTACATTCCTGTAAAAATGTGTGTAAGCTTTCCCTTGAGTATCATGACACCGTGGACACCAGTGGCTTGTGGGGCAGTGGAGTAGAAAAGTGGACCTGCGTACTGTCTGTGGATTCTGAGAAGCCACCACTGCGGACTGGCAACCAGAAAGGGCTGACATGACTGAAAAGTGAAAGAAGACGGGTGTAGCGTGGGCAGAGCAGAAATCCACTCTCTCTCTACATACATGGAAAACGTGGGCACCAAGCATCTAGGGAACGAAAGAGGACAATATCAGAACTGTGCATTTTCTTTGGGTCCCTTTGGGCGTGCTAACGTAGATTAGCACTGACCTAGTGCTGACACACTACACTCAGTGGGGCCTCGGGCCCAGGGTTGCTAATGATGTCATCCTGTTGCTATTGTGTTCCTGAACCTTGCGTGACATCACCTACTACCAGATCTAAGATTTGCCGGCTCTTGAGCTTGCTTAACTGCCAGCCCCTGGTTTTTCCCTTTACACCAGCTCTGGTTCTGTCCTAGCCACGTGCCTGGTGCTGCTTTTCTCCACACCTTCGTGGCCCACATGCTCTTGCAGTGCAGCTCACGTCTGATGTCCCATCCGCCCCCATGCTTGTCAGTGGACTTGCTTCAGGCTCCTTCAGAGACGCAGTCACACACACAGTTGGTGCTGAACTACAGTAACACACATAGGGCTTGTGTTGCTCGTTGCCGTCTCACCCTCACGAGCCTAGAGGAAAGGATCATGGTTTGCAAGGCACCCTCCAACGTCCTGCTGCAAACAGCCTGCTGCTCCTGGCAGCCCGCGTCACAGCTCTCTGCACTGTATGTTTACTGGGGGCAGAGCAAACGGTCTACGGCAAGAACACACCGGCGTCTCTCCAGTGAGCGTGGCTGAAGCCCCTCCTAGATGTCTAGCGGGACTCTCTGCTCCCAAAGCTCTGGCACCGAGCTTGAGGTGATCTGAGTTCTAGCAAATGGGTTAAGATAATAGTTGGTAGACTCTCAATAGGGGAAAGAGGACTGAAACAGCGGTAGCAGCGTGAGCGTAACACTTTAAAAATTCAACTAAACTTCCACAGTCTTGGACAAACATCTTTATTTAAGAAATCCAATAAATAGATGGGGTAAAAAATCACGGTAGCAACTTCACACAAGGGTATGAGACCAAACTTAGAACTACTTGCTCAAGTTACTCAGGAAAGAACAAAATTAAGTGCTCACAATTAGCACAGAAAATATATGGTTCTAGTACTTGTTTTTAAACAGACATTTACTAGTTTACAGTAAGATCCCACTTGTTACAGGCCACTCCCCACCCCCTTGGTGTACAGCCTAAAAAAGCTAAGAATGCAAATGCTAATGTAATATAAACTTTTCTTTGTTTACAATTCCAGAATTACAACTTTTTACTGGTATAACTATCAACAGGTTCACTTAGTTTACTGTCGGAGGGAAATGCAATACAAGAACACAACCTGTCACTTTGGTCCCGGCCTCCCATTTTACAAACATGGATTCAGGGTTCCGGCTTTATAGCGGAATCACTTTGACAGAGGCAGGCCTGTGGCATCTGGCACTGCAAAAGCTGTTTGCTCCGGCTTCTTGGGCAGTGCTATGTGTACTGTGCGTATGGTTTTATAACAATATCTCTAGATGTGCAGAAGCCCATGCACGTGCTATCAGCTTCATTCCCTACTGCAGAAACTTTTAGTTTTAAATCTGTCTACCAAAATCTTGACCATGACATTTGGTTCTGAATTGTGACATCAAGATCAAGCGGTCTGAATATGAGTAAAGTCAAAAGCTCATTCTTAATTTTTAGAAGAAAGATATTTTCAAGGTTATAGAGAGTTTATAAATAACACTGTTCACAAGCAAATATTGATCTGTTGATAATCGTAAGAAACTCAATGTACTGTTTTAAAATAATAAGGAATTTCATTAGGTTTAGATAAATTTAGACTACAAGCAAAACTTTTCCAGGCTATTTCGTCAAGTTACTTACAACATACACATTCCTGAGAATACCCCATTGTAGTGACATTGTTTATTTCCAGATTTTTCCACATTCAACTTAAAAGGTGTTTCTTCCCAAGAAACTGAACTTTTCTGTCAAATGCGCTTGATCGAATAGGAGAATTGGGTTCATAAAATGGATTCATTGCAAACTAGGAAAGAAGAAGGTATTAGTAAGCTTGTTGAAGTACAAAGACTGACAAATCATAGATCTCTAGAAGGAAATTATTTTAAAGTTCTAAATTAAATCATCAAAGACATCTAAAACAGAAGTCTGAAGACCACATTTTTAAGTTTCAACAAAAATGTTCCATTGTTAAATAGTAATGCCCCCTTGAGATTTTTGTCTTAGTGTTTTAGTTTTGAGAACTACCTGTGGCAAAACTAATGGTGGTATGATAAGTGTTGCCTATGTAAGCTAAATGAACTTTGAGGATTCACCCTGTATGTGAAATACTAATCTACTCACATTAATTATAAATGTATGGACTCATCTATAAGGCCCTTTGGGTACATAAAACTAAAAATCCACCATATGCTCGTAGTTAAAAAAAAGTTATGCCCTGTTGCTGCTATATTAAATTACCCTTATGTAATAATTTGTTTGACAATCAGGTTTTTAATACTGTCCTTTAACAACACAGGCTGAGTGATCAGGTTCTTAAGTAGTGTAATGAGTGTATCATAACATGTGAGAAAACTGTCAGATTGAATCACTAATAAGAAAAAGGAGTTAACCAGTTTTTAAACCTTAATTTACTTGATGTCGTCTATCTTTTTAAGACATAATATTTTTATTTGCTAATTCTGACTAGGAATATGAACCGTGCTGATATGGAAAAAAAATCTTGTCTAAATACAGAACATTTAAAATTAATTAAGAACATACTGTTAGCACTGCAGTTTAACCACAGACATCCTACTTCTAGTTTATTTTTTCTAAATACCAAGAAATGTGAGTGGCACCATTCTCCTTGAGGGACTATTTGGTAAACTTCCTGACAGTTTATGATCTATAATCATTGCACTGTAACTGGTAAAGTAGATGGAGCATATTTTAGATTAAAATTATGAAGTAATTTCCCTTATGTAGCCTGCTTCCTTCTCTTTTTAGGGTTCCCTAATAAAATCAACGATATGTGCGCCAAAAGGGGGAAACTGAAACCAGTTTAAAAACAACTACCGTGAGTTCTGTCCTAAATATATGTTAGCCTGGTGGTGAAGACTGGCCTGATGAGGGCGTTTCCAGGGATCGGTCTGACTGGGGAGGGGCTGGTCTAAGATGAAAACTGCAGTACAAGGGAGTTACTGCAGCAGGCCAATTTCCTGTCAAAGTCGGAATCCCTTTTTACAGTCAGATTTAAAAAGTTACGGAACATACCATACCTTTATGTATAAATCATAGACATCAGTAAAGAAGTTCTTTATTCCATCTTCTTGCCTTATGTCATGAAGCATAATAAATCTCATATGTGAAAGAATTAAGGTATAATCTTAATAGAAATGAAAAATGAAAAGTGGTCAGGTGATACGATATCCTTCAAATGAGTCACATGCATTATATTTTGTGATGGAAAAGCTGCATACGTAAACTGGGTTTGAAGTTAGGTTAACTTTTATCTTAAAGAGGACATAATCTTTCTAAAGTTAGGAAGTTACTACAAAATAAAGTAAAATCAACCTAATGGTTCAGATTAACCTTAGTTTTATTTGAGACTTGATTCTAAAGGTATCTGTTAAACAAAAATATTAAAACAAAATTTTTTCCCCTAAAAAAAATAAATAAAAGTATCCTCGTAAATGGCAGTTTTTACCTGACACATTGAAGTCCACAGACTCAGAGTCTGGCATGTATGTCCCATGTTGTTCTAGTCTGTTACCCCAACCTTTAGTTAGAGATCTTTATTTAAAAGATAAGGATATGACCTGCAGTAACAAACGCCGAAACAAACCACTCGTTGAACTTGTCCACAGTTTTCAAGTACATGTTGTTGGACAGCCACATGTTCTCATCTACGAGGTCAAGAGCGGCATGAGCTATGAACTGGTTCAGATGACGATGATCATCCTAGATGACAATGTGAGTAGCACCAGATTAACATTTCCAGACAGCATCAAGAACGCCAACATTTCATTCTGGAAATTCTATACGTAGTCTTCTTGGGGGTGGGTGGGGCATCCTCTGCTTTTACTTCATTTATTACTGTCATGGGACTTAGGAAAGATCTTAAGTGTTTTCACATCATATTCTTTTCAATTTGCTATCTAAAACTCAACAAATAGAAACAGCCAATTAATAAGTGAAATGTGTTCAAGAAACTATATAGATTATTTAATTTTGCAAGAAGGAAGTTACCAAATTCGGTAACCATTTAAGCGTGTGAAGAAAGAACAGTAGGTAAAAAAAGAGAGATTCTGCTTTAAAGACACTCATATCTTTTTAGAGGAGGACATGAAAAAATACGTAAGTGGTTATGGCTAACGGACAGCACCTCAGGTAGGCTGGAGAGCTACACAGAAGTGACGTTGGCATGGGTCTCAGGGTCAGCAGGGGAAAAGGGCAGGGAAGGCCGTGGGGCGCAGTGACACTTGGTGAGCAGTGGAGACAGCTGAGAAGGTGGCACTCTTAAAGGCTTGGCATAGGCCTCTTTCAGGTGAATGGAGTTTACATGACAGAGGGGGACTTGGGAGTGGCAGGAGGCCATACTCAGCCCCAGCTGTGAGTAGTCACCTGTCTCAACAGCAGGAGATAGTCCTGTCAGAGCTGAGTGTCCTTTTCGTGGGCTTAACTGGAGGTGGGACTGTCCCACCATAACGTGGACAGGGAATTCACAACCTAGAACAGTCTTCCTCCTGTGGAATTCTTTATTTCAAAATAAACTTTTCAAAGAACACTTCTGTTATGGGTTGAACTGAATTCTTCTGTTGAGGTCCTAACCACCCCCCACCCCGCCCAGTACCTCAGAATGTGGCCTTCTTTGGAAAGAGGGTCATTGCAGCTGTCGTTAGCATGCTAGAGTAGGATGGCCCCTAATCCAGTATCACTGGTGTATTTATAAAAGAGGGGAATTTAGAGACAGACCCACACACGGCGAGAATGCCACTCGAAGACTGGAGTTCTGCTGCCAAAAGCCAGGGAACTACCAGAAGCTAGGAGAGAGTCCTGGAACAGATTTCCCCCTAGCACTTTCACAGGGGGCCTGACCCTGCTGACACGTTGTTCTTGGACTTCTGGCCTCCAGGCTGGTGAGACAATGAGTTGCTTTTACTCTAAGGCACCCGGTTTGCGGTGCTCTGTTACGACAGCCCTGGGAAAGGCAACTTAATATGACCTCCTTGCTGCGGAGGCTGTTCCTGTGACAGGGTTGGAGGCAGGCTGCCAGTGGCCTTGCACAGCTCAAGCATGTTTACTCCACTCACATCACCATGGCGAAGCTAATTGAATCCCTAGAGAAATCGATGTGTTTTGTGTCTGGCTTACAGCAGTGTTTTCCATCACTTTACATGGATGATCAATCATGAGATTAGAAGAAAAATGTAGAAATGCTTTAAGGTGAGTGGTAGCAGGAGAAAGAACTAAGGTCAAGTCATGCCACAAAGTGTTTTTCTGGGCACAGCTTTGCCTACCCCAAGTCCACAGAAACTGTGTCAGTAGCCCTGTACCACAAAGCGACCGCTGCCACAGAGATGCCTCAGTACAGTTTTAATGAGCAGCGGGCTCATAGGAGTGTGGGGAAATAATGTAGTAACAACCACCCGAGAGCTAAGAGCTTAAGCACATTTCTATCTTATTTTCGTGGCAAGATTTAAATAGTTGAAAAGCATCACGCACTGGACATTATGCGCTACAATTAATTTCAAAAATCAATTCTTAAGGGACATTAAAGCTTATTTTGGAGTTAGGAGAAACACAGCATAACTTTTTATTAGCAACATGGACCAGTACAGAAAGATGGAAGGGCCCCAGGTATGCTCATCTCAAGACTATATGTTTACTCTGAGTGGCATGTTCTTGAACCAAGCTTGTTTTTCTGGAACCATTACTGGCAACAAGGAAGTTGGGTGGTGTCACCGGGGAGAACAGCATGCAGGCACCACCCAGCTGGTAGGTGGTGCAGAAGGTCACTGAAAATTGCTATAGTCTCAGGGGCAGCGGGACATGGAAGCAAGGGTCTCTTTTAACCCTCCCAGGTGTAAATGGCCCTACTATGTATGTCCTGAGGAAAAATGTAATTCCCTTGGACAGAATGGGCTCTCACGGCATCTCCAGTCAGTAACAACTGTTCTTCTGGTCCCACAACAGGTAGACTATGTTTCTATGTGCTCAGGGAGCAGCTTTTCAGAATGGGTGACACAGTGAACTACATATCAGAGACCCAGAGCATCCTGCTAGTATGTGCCAAGTGTGAGCTGAATCAAAGGATGAGTCAACAACTCAGAGGATGTTCCCTGGCTGGCTTCTGTCAACCTGTGGGACTGCAGAGCAAGCCTCATTTAATGGCAGTGGATTCGTTACCTCATCTGTCCAGATCTCTTCCAGCTGTAAAATCATGCCACACCATTATCATTAGAACAGCATAACAATTCTTACAGAATTTTTTAAGGTTCCTTACGCACTTTGGATTCTCCTTTTCCAGCTGGCAAAAATTCCATTTCAAAAACTGGATTATCATGGTGGCCCACAATTACAAAGTAGAAGCTTCCAGACATTGTCTTCAATATATAGCTCCTAATTAAATGAAAATAACACATATTTTTAGTACACCATACTGAAAATGAGAAATGGTTAACAAGAAGTCTAGAATTCAATTTTTTACTAAAACCTGACACTGTAGAAGGAGACCATTAATTAAGGTTGTCATGTTTTCCAGTACACTGCCATAGACAAACGGCTTTGGGACTATACAAATTAGGTCTGTGATATGTCCTGTAGAATCCAGTACTTTATTTTCATAGGGAAACTGGAAGACCTCTAATACAAAATCGTAAAAACAACATTCTCAGGACCTGAACGTTTGGAACATTCAGAGTAAGCTGGGCCAAACTTGGCCTGGGCCAGTTAGCATTATTAGCACTAACACTGGGAAAAATTAATAAAGGGTGCTGATTTTCTCTTCTTCCTACCTGAACAATGTATACTATAAATCTCAGTCTCTGCAAATGCAAGAACCTATGATATGCCTTCTCAAACAACATTCATAAGGAAGACATGGGGCTCCTGGCTGGCTCAGTCGGTAGCGTGTGTGACTCTTGATGTTGGGATTGTGAGTTCAAGCCCCATGCTGGATATAGAGATTACTTAAAAAAAATAAAATCTTAAAAAATAAGGAAGACACAATTTTGTATTCTAGAAAAGATGGAAGAAATCATAATCCAAAAAGACATTTGAGGCATTAAGAAGTCTTAGAACTGGTGTTCACAGGTTTGCTATGGAAATGAAGAGAAAGTGTTGGGGTGGGAGGGCTTGTGGGGGGGGATCAGGGATTCTGTGGCTTTTAGCACAGAATCTGGATGGATGGACAGATGGGTGGAAGGATTTACGTATGTATTTATGTACTTCTAGCACAGGGTCTTTGGAATCAGACAAAGCTAGGCTCAGGTCTAGCTCTGCCACTTACTAGTAACATGACCACGGGCACGGTCCTTAAACTCCCAATGTCGGTTTCCTCCTCGGTGAAATCGAGGTAGCCATCACAGATCCCTTATAGGGACCATGAGGATTATACAACCTAATCCATGTGAAGCACCAGGCACAGTATCTGGCTCAGAGGAGGTGCTCAGCACACGTTCTCTTGAGCAACACGGAGGAGCATACGCACATGGAGATGTGCTGACTCTTAAGGCCTCCACATGGGGCAGCCTCCTGGTTCACTGAGAGTGTACCATCTCAGGGAAGGTACAGCGAGGTCTGTCACAGCCCAGGGCTCATCAAGCCTCACTGGGACTTCTGCTGAATCACACTGAACATCAGAAAATCCGAAATTGTTTCCTAATGAATACAACCTTCGTTGTTAAGGAAATCAAGGCACTGCTGGCATTTTGAACTCTGGAACTGGGAGGCCCATGACTGGAAAAAAAGGCAAATAGGACGTTCTTTTGGCATGATGAGGTAAATAGAATTTAAAATGTTCTTCGGGGCAGGTGTTGGCACACTGCAGCCTGCAGGCCAGATCTGGCCTTGTCCATCCTTGTATTGTTGCCGAAGGCTGCCTTTGCCCGACAACAAAATGACAGAGTTGAGCAGCTGCAATAGAGACCATCTGATCCTTTACAGGAAAGTCTTAGGGGAAAGATGGGGGAAAAGGCCCAAATAAGACAGGCAGGAATGTTATGAAAGCTCTGCAAAACTAGGAGAATTAGCAACAATTCTCAAGATTGAAAGAAATTTTCAAGGCGCAGAGGGATGGGAACTTTAAATTTGAACAAAGTCGACAATGATGTCATTAATTGGAATAGGAGTTTGCAGCTGGAGTTTGCCAAGGGAAGGGTTTAATTTCTTCAGCACAAAACATTTAAGCAGCAGCAGAAAACAATACACATCTAAGGAAGATAACCCTCATTCCTGTGCCTGCATAGTGTCAGCACAGGGTGAGGATAAACAGAAAGGGAACCAAGGAAACACCACATAAAGGTTAGGTCATAGACTCTACAGCTGGACAGAACTTGAACTGCCAATAACTTGATTTCACAGCAGCTGAAAGAGTAATTCGACTATTCGATTCCACAGGCAAAACTGGAAGGTGAAGTGGAAGAAATGGAAATCTTGGGAGAATACAACCACATGGTCTCAGGAAGGGAATGTCTATAATCATTTAATATTTGAGGTTTATTATGCCAAGGTGGTAGGCAAAGATGAGACACACTTTAGAATTCTGTGCTGTCTGGGGGCACCTGGGTGGCTCAGTTGTTAAGCATCCGCCTTCAGCTCGGGTCATGAACCCAGGTGCTGGGATCGAGCCCCACATCGGGCTCCCTGCTGGGCAGGAAGCCTGCTTCTCCCTCTCCCACTCCCCCTGCTTGTGTTCCTGCTCTCGCTGTGTCTCTCCCTGTCAAATAAATAAATAAAATCTCAACTTTCCTTGGGGAGGGAAACGTTCTATATCTGCACTGTCCAATGTGGTAGCCACTGGTGGCTATTGTGTCTGCAGAACTGAATTTTTAACTTTATTTAAGTTTAAATAGCCACATGTGCTTAGTGGCTACTGTATTGGCTCTGCAACAATGATTTGAAACTTTTTAAGTTCTGCAACCTCTTCTACCCCCCTCCATCCACAAAGCAAGTGGTACTTAGTACTCCCGTCTGTGATGCAAATGAAGCAGCCACCGGTGTTTGTGGGAGCTTGAGCATGTGTGTGTGTCTGCTCAATTTCCCCATCACCTAAAATTGGGGTCCTTCAAGCATCTCCTAAGAAGACTAGGTCTCCAGGTGTGGAGGAGATGGCTACATGGAACTTGGCAATGGATTAAACTGGGGAACTGAGGAAGAGGGAAGAATCAAGCATGCTTCCAAATGCCTGACTGAGGTGATCAAGCAGAATATCAAGATGAGTCTATTCACCAAGAAAGGAAATCAGGGAAAGAAGAGGGATGAAATGAACACGTCAATTTTGAACATGTGCTGGTAGCCAGGATTGCACGCCCTGCCCTGTCCAAGCCTGATCTCAAAAACCTGTGAATGTTAATTTCCTGGCCGAGGGGAATTAAAGCTGCAGATGGAACTGAGGTTTCTCACCAGCTGACCTTACGACAGGGAGAGGAGCCTGGACTAGCCAGGTGGGCCCAATATAATTACAACGGTCTTTAAAAGTGGAAGAGAGAGGCCCAGAAGAAAGGTCAGAAGGAAGTGCAACGGCAGAAGGGGGTGGGGGCATCACGGAGACGCAGCACCGCCAGTGTTGAAAAGGGAAGAAAGGACCAGAAGCCAAGCAGCCTCTAGAAGCTGGAAAGTACAAAGAAACGGATTCTTCCTGACAACCTCCAGAAGGGAACACAGCCCTGCTGGTACCTGGATTCCAGCCCAGTGAGACCCGTGACGGCGTCTATGCCACAGACATGTAAGGTCGTACATTTGTGTTGTTTAAGCCCCTCAACTTCGTTATAGCAGCAGACAACACACGTCAGAGCTGAAAAAGCTGCAGGAATGAGAAAAAAGGAAATACTCAAAGTCCTCACAGAAGGTAGGTGCGTTCTGTAGGGAGACTGAGGACAAGAGGAGTTCACTTACCACGGGCCAAGAGTTTCAAAGCACTGTAGAAGGTCGGAGGGAGGGGAAGGGGGGCGGGACAGTGGTGCGTCAGGGGGAAGCTACCTGGGGATAATATAAGCGTTTCTCTTTCCCAGTACGCCTCCCTAAGGCTTACCACAGAGCCCAGTACAGAATAAGTGCTCCACGCTTGGGGAATGGAACTGCGAGGAGGGGGACAATAGCTGCGACAGTGTCGGGTGCAGCTGGAACACAGGAATGAGAGGCATGCTGGGATTAACTAGCCTCAACACAGAACCTTCTGAAGGTGCTAGTGCTGAGGCCCTCATGGTCTCTGAGGCCTGACTGATGAAGTCTGTGATCAAACAATTAACAGCACCTTTGTGAGATAGTTGAAGTTTAGGCGCTTATGAAGAAACTCTCCACAAGAGACTGGAGTTGTTGACTGAAGGGAGAGGAGCCAGGACTCTCACCTGGGATGAAAACAGCTGCTGTCCCTGATGGCTAGGTGATTTGAGCTGCTTGAGAGAGAAGGTAAGCGACAACTAAAGAAATCAACGTGGTGATACAGGAGCTCTGAACTACCTTGAACTGAAAGAGGGCATGTACATGATGTAAGAAATAGTTCACTAACTAGTAATGAACACAAAAATGAGACCCCATCTCTGTGAGGCTGGCATGAGAAGGGCAAAAGCACAAAAGGAATGGAAATGTGTGAAATTGTAGTCTAAGAAGGCTTTTTTCTTAAAAAGGGGAGAAAGGTCACCTGGTACATAAGAGGATGCAGATCTGAACTTCAGTTTTCTCAAAGAGCATGATTTTTCTAATAGGAAGTGTGACAAAAAGTTAGGCGGGCTGTGAACCTCAAGACAGCTACATTAAAACAAAAACCAGACACCAATAAATACAGGCCTTCAAGTCTTAGCAAATTTTAGATCTTCAATTAACAAATGTGATTGTATACTAATCAGTGACATGGGAAATCTCAGGAACAAAAGAGTCAAACCATCTGAGATAGGTAAGTGTTAATATTTTCAGAAACAAAGGCTTATCTTCTGTAACGGGGTACTTTTGGAATAGATTAAAACACTTGTTTTATTTGTTGAGTGAGGGACCACTCCTACCTGACTTGAATGTCAGTGCCCCAAGAACTTAAAAGTTATACAAGTCAGTTGACAGCATGGGGTCTCTAGGGAACCGCTAAGCGTGACCTTAACCTAGTCCAGTTGAACATTTTGAATGCTTAAGAGCGGGACAATTTATCCCATTCAAGGATAACCTGCTCAGGCAGCTAATAAACTGGAAGGCAACACTAAGGTTAAGAGAATTGAAGTGAAATGAAGACCATTTAAGAGAATGCAAAAAAAAAACAACAAAAAAATCCGGTACTTAAAAAACAAAACAAAAACCAAGAAGAAAACTGTACAATAGGAGAGAAACCTAGGTTAAGAGCAGTTCATCTACAAGGACCCAAAAGTTTACATTTATTGCAACAAGCTCAATTAGGGGCAGTAGTCTGATATAGTAATCCAAAAAGCTAATGCCAATTTTAGGCTGCATTAAGACAATGTCCTTTTAACTAATTACATCTCGAGGGAACATACTTCTGGGAATCTCATTTTAAAAGGATCAATAACTCTGAACTGTGTGTTGTAAGGAATGCTCTGGAAAGAGCTGAAGGAACGGAGGATGTTTAAACTGGGGAAGACTTTTCTGGGGGTGTGGAGTGAGCTACAGCAGGATCTTACCTTCAGATCTAATGTATGCTGTCTAATGGAAAAGGGATTTGACTAGGGATGGCAAATGGGTTATCGCTGGTGAGCCAGTTCTAAATAGCCGGTAGTGACTGCCAGGACCTGGTGCTGATAAAGGCTGAGACAAGAAAGATCTGTAGCAGGAAAGATGGCTGTGATCGAAGGGCAGTACCTACGTGGGTACCAAGTATTTAACTCTGGGCTAGACACACTTATTCCAGACTGCCCAGAGGACAAGCTTAGGGCTGCTCCTTGGAGGTTACATGGAAACTTATTCGAGACAACGTTACCAAGCACTTTGTTACAAACTATCAGGCTGCCTGCGAGAGGAGTAATCCCCTCCCCTCACAGGACAGGGCCCACGAAGAATTTTGCAGCTCCAAATGACAACAGTACGGCCGTTTAAAAAACCCTGAGTTACCTGAATGGCCTAGTGAAAGGCAGACTGAAGCAAAGGCCCTGAGCTGGGCGACGCTTGCAGGCTGAAACGCGATGGGCATTGGCCGAGTGGCCTGGGATGAGATCAGCCGAACGGGGACTGGCCAGGTCCGATCCGGCTGCCCCCGGGCCGGCTGGAGAGACTGGGCTAAAACCCGCGTCACGCGGGGCCCGGGACGTCCCCTGGAGCTCCCGCCCCACTACTCACTCCATCTCCTACCTGCAGGGAGCTGCCGACAGCGGAAACAGCCAGTCACTTCCCTCTGCAGACCCGCGCTCGGCAGCCTCTGTCAGAACTCCCCGAGCAATCGTCGCGAGAATCCGCCGTTGAGATCTCGCGAGAGCTGGGAGGAGCGTCCGGCCAGAGGCCTGCGCAGCCAGGCGCATGCGCCGTAGTACTCCCGAGCAGGGCGGTTCGGTTTGGCGGGCGGGGAGGGGCGGGATCAACGCTGAGCCCGGCGACTTCCGGGTCGTAGCTCGTTTTCTCCTGTTGCCTCACTACCGGTCCCCGCCCTCCGGCCGCGTGGGAAAGTCGCGTGTGGACCGCGACCCCGCCTACCCATCAGAACCGCTGAGAAAGGAAGTGCGAGTCTGCTAGAGTTCCTAGTTGAGAGTGAGAGGCAAAGTGCTCGGCTCTCTTGTTCTTCCCGACTGGCCCCCAGGCAGAGACTGGGCTCTGCAGGCCGGGATTCCCCCTCGTCCTGAGCCTGTAGCTCGGGCTACGTGTGAACTCGGGCCAAGGCAGGACCGGCTGGGGGAAGTCGGGGGCAGGGGAAGCTGACGGCTGATGGCTCAGGTAGATACACTGGCCCCTCCTCAGGGACCGGTGGAAACGTAATCTCTTGTTTGTTTTCGTTATAGCTTCTTCAGCCCTGCTCAGCCTCTTAGGGTTTCCCTGGCGGCCACTGGTCTGTTCAGAAATTCATGGTCCGTGTGCCCGCCAGGTAACCCGTAACCGTTTTTTCTTCCAGTGCTCTATGCCTCCCAAATCTGACGTGTTGAGTCAAGATGAACTGCGAAAAAAGCTATACCAGACGTTTAAGGATCGGGGTATACTGGACACGCTCAAGGTATCCGTTTTAGCCGTATCTTTTACATAACTTTTACAAGTTAACCTGTAACAGGCAGTCCACATTTAAATACATCCAGGTCCTGGCTTTTAAAAATAGTATGACGTAGATTGTATTGCTGAGTTACATTTTTATGTTCCTGTGTAACTCTTTGTAATGGAACACGGAAGTCTTAAATGGTTTGGAGTTTGAGTGGTCTTAAAAGAGCATATTCAAATAATAGGTTTATTGGACTGATACTAAGGCAGTAGTGGGTAGCTTTATAAAGTGAACACATTCTAATAAAATTGGACTTGGTCTATAAAGCTGGCTTGCAAGTCCTGAATTAATAAGTGGTTTTGTAATAGTATGCGCTTTTGAATGAAAGAAATTGACACCATATAGAAAACATTAGGTGTACTAGTTACCATAGAATAATTTCTTCCTAAAACGTATTGAAATGTATAAATATTTGGGCAGCAAATATTAGTACATATTATATGAAGGAGTAGGATTAGCTCACGTTTTCATTACTGTATACATTTCAAAAGTCTATTTTATATTTAAAATGTTAAAGTAAGGGGGCACCTGGGTGGCTCAGTCCCTTGAGCCTCCAATTCTTGGTTTCAGCTCAGGTCATGATCAGGGTTGTGGACTCAGCCCATGACCAGCTGGGGGTGGGGCCTACTTAAGATTCTGTCCGGGCGCCTGGGTGGCTCAGTCGGTGAAGCGACTACTGCCTTCGGCTCAGGTCATGATCCTGGAGTCCCGGGATCGAGTCCCGCATCGGGCTCCCTGCTCGGCAGGGAGTCTGCTTCTCCCTCTGACCCTCCTCCCTCTCATGCTGTCTCTCATTCTTGCTCTCAAATAAATAAAATCTTTAAAAAAAAAAAAAAAAAAAAAAAAAGATTCTGTCTTTCCTTCTCCCTCTGCCCGTCCCCCGCCCCCCTTAAACATGTTAAGGAAAAGCGAGCTTCTTAAAAAATTTTCCTCCCTCTCCCATTGTTTTGGTAACTTAAACCTTGAGATTAATCTGAAAAATCTAGAAAAACATGGAGAAACATCATCGCTAATACAGCCACTAATTGGCATAAGTGTATTTTTTTTTTTTTTTTTTTTTTTTAAGTAATCTCCATACCCAATGCAGGGCTCGAACCCACAACCTGGAGACCCGGAGTCCCACACTCCACCGACTGAGCCAGCCAGACACCCCTCCTTTTTAATCTGATATTATGTGGTGAACATTTTCCTGTGTCCTTTATAGTTCCTTGAAATCCTCATTTTCAATGGTACCAGGCTTGTCTTTGAATGTATGGGTAATTTATGTAGCAGTCCCCTGTTGAAGAGTCACATTATGCCCAGGTCTACACATTCCTTCAATTGCATCTCTCACTTTTTGCCTGGGATGGGTTAAGTGACCTTACTGAATCAAAAGCCTGAGCTTTTTTTCCTTAAAGATTGTATTAGAGCACGAATACGGGGAGGGGCAGAGGGAGTGGGAGAAGCACTCTCCCCACTGAGCTCGGAGCCCTTTTGGGCTCATCCCAGGAACCTGAGATCATGACCCAAGCTGAAGTCAGATGCTTAACTGACTGAGCCACTCAAGGCCTGAGCTTTAAGGCTCTCAGTATATGGGTCTTGTTCTACAAAGATTGTAATAGTGTATATTCCACCAGCAATTTGATAATACTTATCTCTCCAATGATACTCTCATGACATTTTTTTAAAACGTGAAACCCTTTACTATTCCTTTTCATTATTAATGGGGTTGCACATATTTTCTGGCCATTTGTATGTTTTCTGTGGATTGGCAGTTTATGTTCCTTGCCCATTTCCCCCTCCCACCCAACGGTGTTTTATTAATGTATAAGATTTCTTTTAATAGAAACTTAATTTCTTTTCCAATTTTGCAGCCATACTTTATCTTGGTGTTCAATTTTAATTTGGTTCTAAAAATATTGCTGTACATTTTTAATATGCTCAAATCTATTGGTTTTTTTGCTAATTCTCCGTTCTCTAAGAGAACAAATATTCACTATGTTTTAAAAAGGCCTTATTTTTTTTTACAGTTAACTCTTTAACCCACTTGGAATTAATTGTAGTGTATAATGCATTAATATGCTTTCTAATGTGGAATGGTCCTTGGATTCCTGGCCATGGCATATTTTCTTTTTACTGTCTTCTGAATTAGATTTGAGAGTGTTTCATTTGTAGTCACAAATGATACTGATGTATCCTTATCCTTCTTAATCTGTCCTTGTTTGGGTTTGGTATCAGGATTGTGCTAGCTTTGTTCACTTTACAAATGTGTATCTTCTAGAGAAATATTGTTTCCTTTGTGCCGCTGGCTCTTCAATTCTGTTATTCCAGCCTTACCAGTGGCAAGACAGATTTTTACTTACTAAGTTGGAGCTAATTTTTGTTTTCTCAGTTCAGTGACGATGGCCTGAGTGAGTTTTAATTTTTAAAATTCATTGAATTTTTTAATGGCCTAATTAACATTCTATTTGGGTGTTTGAAAAGAATTTCTGGTGAAGTACAAAGTCCGGTATCTATTAAATGGAGTTTATCAAGTCTTTTTCCTTATTTTGAGTCTACTCTTAATATCTGAGAGAGTTGTGCTGAGGATGCACAAGTCTCTTCTCTCCCAGTTCCCCTCCCCACCCACAATAATTGTACTTATTTCTGTTTTAGGAACATTAATTCTGAATGGATTTCCCTCTTTTTTACATTGGCTGCTGCAGAGCCCCCAGCCAGTTGTGGGATTCCTTTCAGCAAGTGCTGGATGGCTTGCTTTTTGTGTTTGTTGAGCTGGGGATTCATCTGTAAGGTCCTTTGCTTTTTTTTTTTTTTCTACCTTTATTTTCCTTCCTGCTTCTGTCACTCCTCTAAATCTTATCCTGTTTCAGTATTTGTTTGCAAGACACCCTAAGGCATTTTATTAAGCTGGATTTAAATATATTCTTTAGTAGTTACAAATTAATTAAATCACCTCTAAATTTTACTGGTGGAGAATGCTATAATTTCTCTTGTTTTATTTGTTACTGAACTGTACTAGATGAGGCAGGACATGCGTATTCTGTTCAGTGTAAATGTTTGGTTTTGTTTTTTTTTTTTGTTTTTTTTTTTTTTTTTA
The DNA here is from genome assembly GCF_029215605.1 of Mirounga angustirostris. Taxonomy (NCBI): domain Eukaryota; kingdom Metazoa; phylum Chordata; class Mammalia; order Carnivora; family Phocidae; genus Mirounga; species Mirounga angustirostris. Next base: position 10,313,919 of record NW_026991719.1, read on the forward strand.
AACTGTGGGACTTTAGACGTAAACTAAGGCCTGTTCTATACTGGTAATTATATACTGTTCTACTCTTGAGGTAAAGGATAGAAGAAAGAAGTATAACAAGAACTCCATTTGTTTCTTGCTTGTATTCTATTAATATGAATTCATTAGGTATCATTTACTGCTGAACCCCATGAATCTAGGCAGTGCAATCTTAAGCTCAGCCCAGTTGTATATTTCCAGGTGATATGCAAAATAGACTAGAACAAATACCCAATAGTCTGAGTAATTTAGGGAATTTTGTTAAAACCCAGATGAATAATGCTAGTGTTATAACCTTGAGAAAATGACCCACTTTGAACTGTAATTTCTCACTTATAAAATGTGAGAAAATTATTATACTTCAGTGTCTTGAGATGTAAATACTGTATGCAAAAGTACATCTTAATATGTTTTTGGGTTTACCGATTTCTCTCTTGTATATGTGATTTCCCTTTTGGGAACCCAATTTTGTTTTGATCAATATGCCCAATATTTTCATATCCTTCAATAGTCCACAGAGAGGTGAGTAGGGGTCAGAATTGTCTCCTGCACTTGATACCCTGGTGAAAAGCTGCTGAAACGGGCTCCTGGGGAAGTGAAGTTGAAGTATACATGCGTTCTGGCTAACCACAAGTTAACTTGGAAGCTGGTGAAAACGAGTTTCTTTTTCCAAAACTCAGTGGGCCACTTGTGTCACAGGGTTATTTAGGGAGTGGTTCCTAACTTTTGGTCATGGATCCAGAACCATTCTGGAAATAAGGATGCTAATTCATGTGACAAATCTGTATATCTCCAGTGAAACAATCCTGCTGAAAATTTTTTCCTTCTTGGTTCATTTTTGTTTGTGTTTTTGAGCTAGACACAGCTCCGAAATCAGCTGATTCACGAATTGATGCACCCTGTGTTGAGTGGAGAACTGCAGCCCCGGTCCATTTCAGTGGAAGGGAGTGCCCTCTTAATAGGCGCTTCTAACACTCTAGTGGCAGATCACTTACAAAGATGTGGCTACGAGTATTCACTCTCTGTTTTCTTTCCGGAAAGTGGTTTGGCCAAAGAAAAGGTAAAGTCTTTGCTTTTTCTCTTTTTGAATTTTCTATTAACAGCTTCTTTCTGAGATAACAGTAAGTGCTGCATAATAGTGGAGTATTCCTTGGCTAGCGAGGTCCGTTTCTCATTCATCTTTGAATTCACATCATATATTCTATCACGTAACAAAGGGGCAGTACTGAAGTTGATTGATTGTTATCAATTCCTTGGACTCTCGATTAGTCTTTGGTAAAATTGTGATGTGTAGAATCACTGTTTTGGAGCTAGAATTATCCTCCCATTCTGTGTAGTCTACTAAGACTCACAGTTGCCTTTTATGTTGAATGTTGTAAGATTGTCACTATACTAGTCACACTGCAGATGATGAGGAACCAGTTTCTGGAGAGGTGAAGTACTTTGCTCAAGGTCACATGATTTGTAAATATCAGTGCAGGGCGGTAAATCTAGATCTCTAAAATATGTTCTTACTATGTTAAAGTCTCTTCAGATATTTCTATTCTTTAGGATTACACAAGAGAAGTGAGGGATAAAATAGTTTTTAAAAGTCTATGACATTCTCAAATACTAAAACACCTGTTTTTACCAATTTTCTGATTATGTTTAACAGTAATGTTGGAGAAATCTAGTCACACTTGATTATTCTAAAGACTGATACAGCCCACTTTGCCTATTTTTTTAATAGACTTAATTTTTTAGAGCAGTTGAGGTTCAGATCAAAATTGAGCAGAAAGGAGGATATCCCATATGCTCCCTGCTCCCACACATGCACAGCCTCCCCTACTAGCAAAATTTTTTGTTACGTACTTGACTTTTTTTTTTTGAAAGAGGGAGGCGGGGAGGGGCAGAAAGAGGAAAAGAGAGAATCTTAAGCAGGCTCCATGCCCATTGTGGAGCCCACAGCAGGACTCGATCTCACAACCCTGGGATCATGACCCGAGCCAAAATCAAGAGTCAGATGCTTAACTGACTGAGCCACCCAGGTGCCCTCATTATATACATTTTTGCCATAGATTCTACATGGTCACATCTTACCACCTAAAGTCCATGGTTTATTTTTATTTATTTTTTAAAAGATTTATTTGAGAGCGAGAGAGAGCAGGGGGAGGGGCAGGGGGAGAAGCAGACTCCCTGCTCAGCAGAGAGCCCGAAATGGGGCTCGATCCCAGGCCCCCAGGACCATGACCTGGGCTCAAGGCAGATGCTTAACCACCTGAGCCACCCAGGTGCCCCTAAAGTCCATAGTTTAACTCTTGGTGTTGTCTCTCTCTTTTTATTCTTTATCTTGTCTGTAATTGACTAAAAGTTTCATATTCAGATGTTTTAAGAAAATAAGAACAATGTTAATATTTGAAAATTCAAATATGTTGTATTTATTTATTAACCAAATTTTATTTATTAACATTAGGAGTTCTTGTTTGGTCCATCACTCTTTAAGTTTTGTTGTTGTTTGTTTGTTTAAAGTAAGCTCTAAGCCCAACGTGGGGCTTGATCTCATGACCTCAAGATCAAGAGTCACATGAGCCAGCTGAGCCAGCCAGGTACCCTGAAGTTTCCAATTATGTTTCACAATTTAGCTTATTGGATGAGTAATAGTCAATAACATAGTTGTTAAAGCAGTAGTTAATACAGTTCACATACTTAAAGGTTTCTACTCTAAAATGCTGTACAGAATATTTTCTATAAAAGAAAACCACTTGAAAACCTATTCATGTTCTCAGGGTAGATCTAGTAAATGATAAGTATTGTAGTAGAAATAAGAATAGCCACCCAAGGGGTGCCTGGGTGGCTCAGTTGGTTAGGCATCTGCCTTCGGCTCAGGGTCATGATCCCAGGGTCCTGGGATCGAGTCCTGCATCGGGCTCCCTGTTTAGTGGGAGTCTGCTTATCCCTCTGCCCCTTACCCTGCTTGCGCTCTCTCTCAAATAAAATCTTAAACATTTTGGGTGGCTTTTTTTTTTTTTTTTAAGACTATTTTAGGTATGATTTAGTTATTCATTGTAGTAAAGACAGTAAACCTTTATATTTTGAAGCAATAGTATTTTAAAAACTTTATTGCAGTTGAAAGACTCTGGAATTCACACATGTCTTCACTGGTTCATCAGCTATTTGAGTGTTTGTAATCCATAAGGCATTAACCATTTAGACCTATTAGACCAATTATCTTCATTGTGAAATACTTGGAGGTTAATTATGTGATCAAGAAAAATACTTTATCCTTGTGACTTTAATATGTTTGTTATCAATAGTATAAGAAAGTGCTTCAATTTTATATTAGCATGGTTATAATATTGTAATTTAATCTGAAGAATGACCCTTAGTCTTCAGAAATGTCCTAGTTTATCATTTAAACATTGATGTAAAGAATATGTCTAACTTTTCTTTTCCTTAAGGTATTTACTATGCAAGATCTATTACAACTCATTAAAATCAACCCTGAATCCAGTCTCTACAAATCACTGGTAGGATTGTTTAGTTTTTATAACCTGCTTTGGTCTGTTAATTGTAACTGAACAGTTGAGTAAAGATAAATATTTTCTTTTAACAGATTTCAGGATTTGATAAAGAAAACAAAGGTAGGAGCCTTCATCTTTGTAGAAAATAGCAAAATTTTTGTCATTTACTTTTTCCTGTAAAACTATGAAAGTAATAATATTGAGGGGTATGAGTAGGGAATTTAATATGAATTTGAGTTTCCATGCTGTGATAGTACCTTACCTTTTTATCTAATTTTTAAAAAAGCTTTTATTTAAGTAATCTCTACACCCAACGTGGAGCTTGAAGTCACGATCCTAAGATCTAGGAGTCATATGCTCCACTGACTGAGCCAGCCAGGCGCCCCAATACCTTACCTTTAAATAAACAGAATAATTCATCCATCTTGACAAATGTAGATCACTTCCCCAAATTTCACTCTTCTTACTTGCTCTTAGATACTCAAAAAACTATGGACAGAAGTTGATAGAACCCTAGAAATGATGTAAAAGCTACGTTTTATTCCCACTATTGAACATTTCTGCACACACAATTTTAAGGCTAGGTTTCTTTGTAGCCTAGCTCTCCTCCTCAAGTACAGTTTATAGATCATTAATATTTGCTTGAAAAACTGAAGTATCTGGTCAGTAATAAGTGCTGCATATATATTTTTTTTATTAAGTGTTTATGCGAGCCTGATAAATTGCTTTCATCTTGGCTTTGATAATAACCTTCATAGAGTCCATAACATGCAGACCATGGGCTAGACTTGACGGTGGACTTTGTAGCACGAACTTAAGCTGGTAACTTGCCTGTAATGCATATGCTTTAGGTCTATTTTGAATAATCTGTAACATTATGTAGTGGCCCTCTTGTGTTGGTGTGCGCCTGGATTTTGTTTGTTGCCAGTATTGCTGCCATCCGCAGTAGGGCATTCATTTAGAACTTAGCATTCAGCAGACATTTGAGCACTTAGTTTCTGCCAGCCATTAGTCTGTGACTCAACTGCCTAGTTTCTTGGGAGTAATGTTAGCAGAGGATGAGTAGATCAGATCACCAGACGTTCTGGAGTGCCTGTAAAGTAGGTCATCCACACTGAACTTCAGTATGGTAAGTGATCCTATATTCAGTATTCCAAGACGGTACTGTCTAATGTAAATTTCCCGTAATGATGGGGATGTCTGTGTCTGTGCTATCGGATATGGTATCCACTAGCCATGTGTGAAATGTGGCTAGTGTAGCTGAGCTGACTCTTCAACTTAAATAGCCATACGTGAATGGTGGTTAGGACACTGGACAGGGCACAGATCTAAGGTATATAGTGGATACCTGTAGCTAAGGTATATAGTGGATATCTGTAGCTCAAGGAAACTTGGGGCCTAAAGGGATATTAAGAAATAATCCACTTATTAGAGGTATTTCATGTTATCTTTAAAAATAGTTTTTCACCTTTACACGCTCTGTTTAAATGCTTCTGGTTCAGAAAGACGTGGTTAACAGCTCTTACCAGCTTCACCCAGCATCCTAGTATAAGTTCTGAAATTCAGAAAAGCTATGCATAGCAGATATGTCAGGAATCCTCATGGCAAAATTTGGGTAGAACTCTTGGCTGACACTAAAACAGCTATTGTTAAAATGAAATAATTTAAAAAATTCGTGTCTTCCAATTAAGAACATCAGAAAACATGTAGGAAGATATTTTGTGCCCGTTTATGCCCTTACAGAGACCTATAGTTTTATGTTACTCTGTATTTGAGGGTTCTGGGTTGTTGAATGGCCATAGTACTTTTCCCCTAGATTACACTTACCCATCCTTTCCACCCCTAACTTTTCAGAGATAATAATGCCGAGAAAAAAGCTGTGCAGAGAATTTGGATGAGCGCAGAAAATTTGGACATTGGCTCTTTGTTTTCTGGAACTTAAAATCCTTACCTGTGATGGGTAAAAGAATAGCTACATATATCAGTGGGACAGAACAGCAAGCCCAGAAATCAGTCTACACAAATACAGTTGACCCGTGGACACCACGGGGGTTAGGGTCTCTGACCCTCCCCACCAGGGCCGCTGCACAGTCCCAGTCCACATAGAATTGTTGACTGCCCCCAAACTAACAGCCTGCTGCTGACTGGAAGCCTTACTGATAACATAAACTGTCAACACATATTTTGTGTGTTAAATGTATTATATACTGTACTTTCAAAGTAAGCTAGAGAAGAGCATGTCGTTAAGAATCAAAACAAAGAGAAAATACGTTAACAGTACTGCCCTATATTGATTGAAAAAAATCCCCATATAAAGGCCCCGTTGTTCAAGGGTCAACTGTGTAGTCAACTGATTTTTGATAAAGGGTGGAGGTAGTTCAAGGGAGGAAGGATGGTCTTTTCCACACATGGTACTGGAACAATTGGACACTCATACACAAAAATGAACCTAGACACAGACCTTATACCTTACATAAGAATTAAAATACACTGTAGATCTAATTTTAAATATGAAACTATAAAACTTATGTAAGAAAACATTAAAACATGTATGTGACCTTTAGTTTGGTGAGGAGCTAAAACACTAAAAGCATATATATAAAAGAAAAAAATTGACCAGTTAGACTTCATTAAAATCAAAAACATCTGCTCTGAAAGACACTGAGAATGAAAAGACAAGCCCTAGACTGGGAGAAAATATTTGCAAAGGACACATCTCCTAAAAGACTTGTATCAAAAATACACAAAGAACTCTTAAGGAGACAACCCAGTTAAAAAATGGGTAAAGGATCTGAACAGACAAGTCACCAAAGAAGATACAGAGATGGCAAATAAGCCACAAAAAGATGTTCAATGGCAGTTATTAGGGCAAGGCAAATAAAACAACAAAGAGATCTCCCCATACCCCTGTTAAAATGGTAGAAATCCAGACTACTTACAACGCCAAATGTTGGTGAGGATGTGGAGCAACAGAACTCCCATTCATTGATCGTGTGAGTACAAAATGGTATAGCCACTTGGGGAGATTGGTAGTTTCTCACAAAGCTAAACATGGTCTTACCATACCGTCTGACAGTGATGCTCCTATTTACCCAACTGATTAGAAAACTTAGGTCCATATATAGCAACTTTATCATAATTGCCAGAAATTGGGAGCAGCCAAAATGTCCTTGAGTAGGTGAATGGATAAACAAGCTGTGATACATCCAGACAATGAAATACTATTAGGCTAAAAGGAATGAATTGTGAATCCATGCAAAAATAAAATCTGGGGCGCCTGGGTGGTGCAGTTGGTTAAGCGTCCGACTCTTGGTTTTGGCTCAGGTCATGATGTCAGGGTTGTGGGATCGAGCCCTGCTTCAGGCTCCCTGCTCAGCAGGGAGTCTGCTTCTCCCTCTCCCTCTGCTCCTCTCCTCTGCTTGTGCTCTCTCTCTGTCAAATAAATAAAGTCTTAAAAAAAAAGGCAAAACTATAGAGCTGGTAAGTGGATTGGTGGTTGCCAGGGATTTGGAGGGAAGGGGTGTAGGAGGTTGAATAGGTGAAGCATAGGGAATTCTTTAGGGTCATGAAGGTATTTTGTAGGATACTGTAATGGTAGGATATATAGCACTAGATACTGGTCAAAGCCTGTAGAACTTTATAGTACAAAGGGTGAACCTTAATGTAAGCAAATTTAGGAGGTCAGGTGATCCCAGGATGGACTGCAGTATGTGACAAAACCATCTAATAACCTCACTGGAGGGGATGGGGAAAAAAAGATACTGAGCTTGACCAACTTTGGAAATGAATACTGTGAGGCTAAAAGCAAATGAAACTGTATGTAGGCACCATATTCGGGGTGACAGTTACTTCTCATGGAGGTACTGGTTAACAGATAGTTACTTCTCATAGAGGTGCTAGTTAACAATTTGGAAACCATTGTACATGTGTGATGGAACTGAACAATTAACTAAATGAATAGTAGAGGGTGAGAGCTGGGTTTCTCACTGTTAGGGTGCAATTTCACAGATCAGTAAGATGACGAGGCTAGAATGATCCATGTGGTAATGGATTTGTTGGAGCCCTCAGTATAAGCTCAAGTTTAGCTTAATATAGATGCAGAGGATATATAGAAGTATTTATAGATCTGTATCTACACAGGTTAGTGGAACATTCAAATTTCCTTGTTCTGCAGGCTGAGAGGGCCTAGAAGCAATGACACCCTAATAGCCATGAGCACACCTAGTGCCCACTTTGGAACACTTAAGGTTTGGTTTCCAATACCATTCCATAATAATAGGAACCAAGGCTGCCTGGAGCAATGGCTGATTCCAGGGCTGGGACAGAGAATGTACCAGATGAGCCTGGAGTCTTTTACAGTGCCAGAAGAAAGGAAATGCTTAATTTAAAAAAATCCACTGTGAAGGAGCTTCCAAAGGCCAAAGCTAGAACACATGGAGCAACAAAATAAAAGATTATATAAAATATTACATAATCACATAGGAATTGAAATAGAATGTATAAAATACCCAGGAGTCTGTACCAGTGTAAATAAATGCTTGAATAAATGAGACTAGAGAATTCCTTCTTAGAGGGGGTATATATATGGGGAGGGGGGAGGGGAGAAGTGAACTAATTAGGGGCCTGTGAATACTACTATAGAACTGGGAAAAGGTGACCATTCTTCACCTAGAATGAGTGAGGGGAAGAGCACATCTCGAAAGATTATCTACTGCAGCATCTCGAAGAAAATTTCTGCAATAGGTCTACTTTTTCTATAAAGGCAGAGCAGACACGCCGGAGCATAACAGTAGCAGGAAGTTGTGAGGAGAGAACAGGAGGACTGGGGGGAAAAAAGGTCAGGAGAAGATCAGTGGATGAGCCAAAGAGGAACTGCAAGCAATGGGTATGAAAGAACAGAGTGTAGGTCACGTTAGAGGAAGTGAGAAACGGTAGATTTTTAAAATCTTCAGAAAAGGGAAAAAACAAACAGGCCTTTAACTTGGCTGATGCAGAAGCCAAATCCTTCCAACTGTTTTTTTTTTTTTTTTTTTGAGATTTTTATTTCACAGAGAAACACCGCGAGAGAGGGAACACAAGCAGGGGGAGTGGGGGAGGGAGAAGCAGGCTCCCACCTGAGCAGGGAGCCTGATGTGGGGCTCAATCCCAGGACCCTGGGATCATGACCTGAGCCTAAGGCAGACGAAGGCAGACGCTTAACAACTGAGCCACCCAGGCGCCCCCTTCCAGCTGTTTTAAGAAACTAAAAACTTCTAAATTTATACTCCTGGTTTAAAAAAAAGTTTCACACTATTCAGAAAAGTATAAAGTGAAAGAAAAGTGGAAATCGCTGCCTTTATTCTCTGATCTCCCTTTCCACGGGTACGTAGAATGAATGGTTTCTCCTACCAGAATTTCATTTATGAATGTGAAAGTCTGTGTGATTAAAACCTACATATAATCATAAATGGGCTCGTGTTATACTGTTTTGCAATTTGCTTTATTCACCAATATATCTGTATATTCAGAATATTTTTAAATGTTTTTAACCCCCATTGGTGGAGATTTCATTGTTTTATTGTTTTGCCATAGGAAGCAATCAGTGTGTAGAGTACACCCTTTGTGGGCTTCTGGAAGTATAGCTGTGTAAACTTACGGAAGTGGAATGATGAGGTCAAAGGGCATGTGCATTTAAGCACACACAAACCCTGACAAAATTCCCTCCCAAGTGAACGAGCATGTCTGTTTCTCCACTCCCCTGTGTGGAAGAAGTTGACTTCAACCATTATGGATGACTTTGAGAGGTTCAAGAGTTCAGTGGGGGAAGTCACTGCAAATGTGGTGGAAATAGCAAGACACCTAGAATTGGAGCCTGAAGATGGGACTGACTTGCAGCATTCTCAGGATCAAACTTGAACAGATGAGTTGCTTCTTATGGATGAGCAGAGGAAGTGGTTTCTTGAGCTGGAATCTACTGGCGAAGATGTGGTGAAGGTTGTTGAAGTGACAACAAAGGATTTAGATTATTACATAAACGTAGTGCCAGGGTTCGAGAGGATTGACTCCAATTTTTTTTTTTTTAAGATTTTATTTATATGTCAGAGCACAAGTAAGCAGAGCAGCAGGGAGAGGGAGAAGCAGACTCCCCGCGGAGCAGGGAGCCCGATGCAGGGTGCGGGGCTCAATCCCAGGACCCTGGGATCATGACCTGAGCCGAAGGCAGATGCTTAACCGACTGAGCTACTCAGGCGCCCTGGAGTGACTCCAGTTTTGAAAGAGGTTCTATTTTGAGTAAATCATGTGCTACAGAGAACTCGCGAAAGGAAGGGTGAGTGTGGCTGAGTTCATTGTTGGCCACAGCCACCCCACCTCCACCAGCCACCGCCCTGATCAGTTATCAGCCATCAACACCAAGGCAAGACCCTCCACCAGCAAGAGTACGACTGACCGAAAGCTCAAATGATGGCTAGCATTTTTAGCAATATTTTTTTTAATTTTTAATTTTTTTTAAAGATTTATTTGACAGAGATACAGTGAGAGGAGGAACACAAGCAGGGGGAGTGGGAGAGGGAGAAGCAGGCTTCCCGCGGAGCAGGGAGCCCGATTTGAGACTCGATCCCAGGACCCCGGGATCATGACCTGAGCCCAAGGCAGACGCTTAACGACTGAGCCACCCAGGCGCCCCAATTTTTAGCAATATTTTTAAATTAAGATATGTACGTTGCTGTTTTAGACATAGTGAATGTTATTGCACACTTAGTAGGCTTGAGTATAGTGGAAACATTACTTTTATATGTACTGGGAAACATTCATTAGACTTGATTTATTGTGATACTCACTGTTTTGCACCGGTCTGGAACTGAAATTGCAGGATCACTAAGGTATTCCTGTATTTTTTTTTTTTTTAATGTATGTGTCCCAATTAACTTAATGCCATAACTGATGAATCCAACAGCATTATGGACAATGCAGTCATGAACATTATATATATGTATACCTATTTTTCAATCAAAATACTTGCATAATAATACAAAATGCAGAAATTATAAATATAGCTTGGTGAAACCATCAAAAAATAAATGTACCCAGGAAATACCTCCCACCACAAGAAACAGAACAATACCAGCATCCCAGAAGCCTCCCTTGTATCCTTCCCAATCACTATGCTTTCCCTATTACCCAGTCTTAACTGCTCTTCTGATATCTAGCACCATAGATTATTAATGCCTGTTTTTACACTTTATATGCATGTAATCCTACAATATATCCTTTTTTTTTTTTTTTAACATTTATTTGAGAGAGGGACAGAAAGTGAGAGAGAGCAAAGTGGGGTGAGGGGCAGAGGGAGAAGCAGACTCCCCGCTGAGCAGGGAGCCCGATGCGGGGCTCGATCCCAGGACCCTGGGATCATGACCTGAGCTGAAGGCAGACACTTAACAACTGAGCCACCCAGGCGCCCCCCTACAATATATCTTGAGTATGGCTTCTTTCTCTCAGCATTATGACATTGACTGATACTATTTTAGCATTGGTTTGTTCATATTAATTGCTATGCATTCCATTGTGTGAGTATATGGTTATTTTTTATTCAAGTATAATAGAGTTATATTAGTTTCAGGTGTACAATAAAATGATTCAACAATTCTATATATTTCTCAGTACTAATCGTAACAAGTATACTCTTAATCCTCTTTATTTCACTCATCGCCCCACCCACCTCCCCTCTGGCAACTATCAGTTCTATGTATTTAAGAGTCTGTTTGTCTCTTTTTCCTTTGTTTCTCCATGTATTTGTACTTTACAGATTTTTTTCTTATGGTTGATTTCTAGTTGCATACTGTTGTGGTTGGAAAAGATACATGATATGACTTCAATCTTGTTGAATTTGAGACTTGTTTTGTGGCCTAATGTGATCTGTTTTGGAGAATGTTTAATGTACACTTGAAAAGAATGTGTATTCTGCTGTTTTAAGATGGAACCTTCTGAATATATCTGTTAGCCCCATCTGGTCCAGCATGTCCTTCAAAGCCACTATTTCCTTATTGATTTTCTGTCTGGATGATCTGTCTGTCGATGTAAGCGGAGTGTTATACTCCCTTACTATTATTATATTACTATCAATTACTTCCTTTATGTTTGTTATTAGCTGTTTTATATATTTGGGTGCTCCTGTGTTGGGTGCATAAGTATTTACATTGTTCTTTTTTTTTTTTTAAGATTTTATTTTTAAATAATCTCTACACCCAGCGTGGAGCTTGAACTCACAACCCAGAGATCAAGAGTTGCATGCTCCACCATTTGCCAGATAAATGTTTTTTCATCCCTTCACTTTCAGTCTACATGTATATTTAGGTCTGAAGTGATTCTCCTTTAGGCAGCATATAGATGGGTCTTGCCTTTTTTTTTTTTTTTTTTAAGATGTATTTATTTAGAGAGCAAGAGAGAGCCACATATGAATGGAGGGAAGGGCAGAATGAGAGACTCTTCAAGCAGACTCCCTGTTGAGCAGGAGCCTGGTGAGGGGCCCGATCTCATAATGCATGAAATCATGACCTGAGCCAAAACCAAAAGTCAGACACTTAACCAGCTGAGCCACTCAGGTGCCCCATAGATGGGTCTTATTTTTTTGTCCATTCAGTCACCCTATGTTTTTTGAGTGGAGCATTTAGTCCATTTACATTGAAAGTAATTATTGATAGGTGTATACTTATTGCCATTTTGTTACATGTTGTATGTTCTCTGTTCCTTTCTTTTCTTGCTCTCTATGATCACAGTTTGCTGGCCTTAGTGATGTACTTAGATTCCTTTCTCCTTATTTTTGGTGTATCAGTGGTTTTGATTTGTTATATTTAGGCTCATAATAACATCTTATGCATATATCTGTATGTTAAGTTGATGGTTGCTTAAATTTGAACCCATTCTAAAAGCACTGAATTTTTACTCATCTCCCCCCATTCATTTTATGTATTATGATGTCATACTTTACATCCTTTTGTTTTGTGAATCTCTTGACTGATTTTTACAGATATAATTGATTTTACTGCTTTTGTACTTTAACCTCCATGCTGGTTTTATAAGTGATTGATCTACTTTTATTATGTTTGTATTTAACTGTGAAATTTTTTCATATCCTAACTTTCTTATTCCTGATTATGGCCTTTTCTTAAAATTCAAAGAACTCCCATTAACATTTCTTATAGGGCTGGTTTAGTGGTAATGAACTCCTTTAACTTTTGTCTGGGAAACTCTTTACTTCTATTCTGAATGATAACCTTGCTGGGTAGAGCATGCTTGGTTGCAGATTTTTTTTTCCTTTCAGCACTTTGAATATATGTCGCTATGCCCTTGTGGCCTGCAAAATTTCTGAAAAATCAGCTTATAGCCTTTTGGGGTTTCCTTTGTATATAACTGTATATAACTGTTTGCTGCCTTTAAAATTCTTTATCACTACTTTTTGCCATTTTAATTACATGTTTTGGTGTGGACCCCCTTAGGTTGATTTTGTTGGGGTCTCTCTGTGCCTCCTGGATCTGGATTTCTGTTTCCCTCCCCAGATGGAGGATGTTTCAGCTATTATGTCTTCAAATAAATTTTTTGCCCCCTTTTTTCTCTCTTCTTCTGGGATCCCTATGATGCAAATGTTATTATGCTTGATGGTGTTGCTGAATTCCCTTAACCTATTCTCATTATTTATTATTCTTTTTTTTTTTGGTGTCATCTTGGGAACTTTCCGTTACTCTGGCTTCCAGCTCACTGATCCGTTCTTCTGTCTCCTCTAATCTGCTATTGATTCCCTCTAGTGTATTTTTAATTTCAGTTGTTGAGTCTTTCATCTGTGATTGGTTCTTTTTTATATTTTCTTTCTCTTTGATGATGGTCTTACTGAGATCCTCCACTCTTCTCAAGTCCATTAAGTATCTTTATTTATTTATTTTAAAGTAGGCTCCATGCCCAGCATGGATGGACCCCAACGCAGGGCCTCAACTCACGTCCCTGAGATCAAGACCTGAGCTGAGATCAGGAGTCAGACACTTAACCAACTGAGCCACACAGGTGTCCCCATTACTTTGAATTCTTTATCAGGCATATTGCTTTTCTCCATTTTATTTAGCTGTTAAAGGGCCAGTCTGGAGTTGCCATGGGATTGTAGTTGGGTGGTGTCAGCAGTCAGACCAGATCCCTGCTCTTAGCCTGTTTCCTGTGGCTGAGAGGTGGGTGGTGGGTAGGGCTGGCAGAGCAGATGTCTGCCCTGAGTCTATTTGCTGGGGCTGTAGTTGAGCTGATGTGTGTGGTTATCCTCTCCTATCTCCAGGGCAGGAGTCACTCTGTAGTGGTGGCTTATGGGGTGTATCGTGGCAGGAGGTGCTTTGGAGGGACTCCTGCCACTTGGGCATTGGATGGGGTAGATCCGCAGGAGAACACGGGAGCTGGGTGGTGGTAGTAAGGTAGGTAGGTGGGCGGGGGGGTGTTCATGCTGTTCCCAGAAGTGTCTGGCTATCTAGACTTGGGAGTGTGGGGAGAAATGGCTCCTGACAGCTCTTTTGTTTTTGGAGATGTCTCCTGAAGATCTCTGCCCATAGCACAGGTTCGAAGATTAGTAAATGAATCTCCTTCCAGGTATACCCCAGGAGCTTTTCAAACTGCTGCTTCTGTGCTGTTTCTATGTGGGGTTGTTTGTTATGCTGGCTCTTTAAGAGTGGACACTCCGTTTACTGTTGCCCTCCAGCTCTCCCAGAGCTAAGCTCGCTGATTATTAAGGTACCTGGACGGAAGCCCTGCTGACTGTAAAAACTCACAAAGTTAAGCCCCACTGGTTTTTAAAGCCAAATGATAGGGGGACTCATCTTTTCAGTGCAGGTCACCCCTGTCTGGGGTGCCTGGTGTGGCTGGGGTCTGCTCTTCTCCCTTCTCCGTGCTTGTGGTGTCCCTCCAATTGGTGGTTAGTTTGGTTCCCAGCTGTGTCTCTGCCCCTCCTGCCCTTTTCAGTGTGGCCTCCCCTCTGCGATTAACTGTGGGATGTCTGTTCTGCCAGTCTTTGGGTTTGTTTTCTGGGTTAGTTGCTCTGCTGTGGCTGTTACCTAGGTATGTCCATGGGAGGAGGTAAGTTTAGAATCTAACTATTCTGCCATCTTCCCAGAAGTCCCATATGCCTGTGTTTTTAATCTTAGCAATCTTACTGGAAAAATATAGTCTCTCTGTTGTATTATTTTGCATTTGTTTATACTTTTGTTCACGTTTGACAGTTAAACTTTTTTTGTGTAAATTTTGTCCGTGTCTTGTTCCATTTTTCCATTTTTTTTCTTCCTGAATTGTAAGAGCTCTTTGATATTATGAAAATTAGTCCTCTGTTTCCATATTACTGCAAATATTTTTTTCCAGTGTATCACTTGTCTTTTGACTTCATTTCATGCCATATAGGTTTCTGATTTTTATATTGTTAGAGTGATAAATATTTATCCTTATTGCTTCTACGTTTTGCGTCATGTTTGCAAAGGCCTTTCCTTAGAAATTATTCTTAAAAGATCTAGAATGTAAAAAAGGATAATGTTTTAAAACCAAGATTATATAAACAGTGACTGAGCAATGGTTAAATGAAAGAAATTTGTGCAGTGAAACTGTATTATACACTTTGTGTCTTTTAGGTTTTCTCATGCAGTTTTTAAGAGAATTGGCAGAATATCATCAGTCCAAAGTGAGCCATGATATGGAAACTCAGACAAATTCAACATTTCCTAGCAAAGACTCTCTTGGTAACTGTAGCCTTCTTTCAGAATTTTAATTGTTCTGTTTTCAAATGACAGAAATGACCTGATTTACTATATTACATGCTTGTTCTTGACTGGGAGGATGCAACCTGCAGGTGGCGGAGGTGCTCATTTCCTCTGGAATCATTGTGGGAAGGGACCAGAACTGCTCTCCAGTACTGCTCCCTCCCTTCGTGACGGCTAAGGCTGCACTTTCCAAATCTTGGGGGGATCCAAAGGCCCACGTTCTTCCTTGCGTGTTGCATTCAACCTCTCTTAACTGGCAGGTTCTTCCCTATGTCTCATCTAACTTTATTTTACAGCCACTAAGTGAGAAAATCCTAGATGAGTTGCATTGCAGAGAACTAGACAAGTCAGTGGTGTATCACTTCAGTTTATAGTTGAGGAAATGGGGGTCCCCAGAGGAAGAGCAACTTGGAAACATTCTGGGGCAGAACTGATAGTAGAGTCCAAGTTTTCTAAAATTATGTGATTAATCGATTTCGTGGCCCTTCCGGAGTCTTAAGGAGTAATGGTGCTTTTAACCTTGAAGAAGATGAGCCTATAATTGGTAAAAGCTACACTGTATAACTAGGCCTTTAATTTATTTTGGCATAGGTTTTATTCCATTGGGAACATGGTACATGCTTATTCTAGAACAGTGCTGTCCAATAATATGCACCACATATGTATTTTTTAATTGCCTAGTGGCCATAGTAAAAAACAAAAAAACAAAAAACCCACAGGTGAATTTGTTTTAATATATTTTATTTAACCCAATATGACCAAAATATTCCAACATGTAATCAGTATAAAAAACATTAATGAGATTATTTTAGATAAAATTTCTGTGTTCAGTCCTTGAAATCTGGTGTGTCTTTTACACTTAGAGCACATGTCAATTCAGATGATCACATTTCATCTATTCAGTGGCCGCATGCGGCTAGAGAGTCCTGTATTGAACAGCACAATTACAGAGCATTTGGAAAATACAGAAAAGTGAATGGAAAATATGTCTAAAAATTTTTTTTTAAAGATTTTATTTATTTATTTGACAGAGACACAGCGAGAGAGGGAACACAAGCAGGGGGAGTGGGAGAGGGAGAAGCAGGCTCCCCGCGGAGCAGGGAGCCCGATGTGGGACTCGATCCCAGGACCCTGGGATCACGACCCGAGCTGAAGGCAGTCGCTCAACCGACTGAGCCACCCAGGCGCCCGGTCTAAAATTTTCTAAAGAGATGAACACTGCCAGTACTTCTGCCAGCCTTTTTTCATGTGCATTCTCTTTGGTGGGTGTTGGTGTTCTCCATGGCTGAGATTGTCCTCTAGGTACACATTTGCATGTTGCTGCATGGTTGATTCTGATCCACAGTTGGTTTGAGGGCTGTGGGTCTACTGGAAACAGCGCTAGAATGCGAGATAGTGGACCTGGTCTCAGTCCCAGTTACACCATTACATAGTTGCTTAGCCCTCGAGGACTCACTCAAACTGTAGGGGCCACTTTCCTTCTCTGTAAAGCAGAAGAGTTGAAATACTTGATCTTTGGTTTATTTTAAAGTCAGTGTTTTGAACGTGTGAGTCACCTTTAACCAAAGTCCACTTCGTTCTGCCTTGGCATCTAGGGACTAGAAAGAGATGCCAGTGTTTTTTCACTTTTATTGTACGCTTTGCTTTCTTTGCCCCTGACATTTGAGGATGAAAATTTTCTAACGTACAAAAAGGTTGAAACAGTTGTACACTGAACACTTGTATACCTAGATGCTCCCAGCAAATTTGTGTGATACTTGCTCGAGCACTTGTCTGTCCCATCCATTTATCCGTCTTAATTTTTTGATGTTTCAGAGTCAATTGCAGAGATCCCTACACTTTCCCCTAAGTATACTCTTTGCTTTTGAACAGAGCTCTAGCCTCTTACTCACCTGACCACATTTCTCTGTCCTAACTTCCTGTGTTGTTGTTGTTGTTTTTTTTAATAGCAGAAAAGCTTCAGCTAATTGATGATCAGTTTGCGGATGCTTACCCTCAGCGTCCCAAGTTAGAATCTTTAGAAATAAAGTTAAATGAATATAAGAGAGAAATAGAACAGCAGCTTCAGGCAGAAATGTGTCAAAAGGTAAGTTGTATCTTGTTGCTGTTAGCAAGAGTGATATTGGTGCTTATCTTTTGATGCCTTAATGTTAGGTATAAGGGGAAAAATGGAGAATCTTTATTAATGAATGTGATAAACTATTGCACATGTGATTTTTCTTTCTAATTGATGTCATTTTTTGTGCCTTTTGAATGAATGCTACAGGTACAGTGAATGAGATGAAACTAAAGATGAGTTAAACTAAATATATTTAAGTAGAGCATTAGTGTTAAACCTAGCCATCAAGAGAGAAGTTATTTCTTTAGTATAGTTACTGGTATTTATAGTTATTTGTAATCAATTGGCAGTTGAAATATTTTAAAGATACCAAAATAGCAGAAGTTAAAATGGAAGAGAAAAGAAAGGCTGAGAAGGAGTTAGCTGAGTTCCGGAACGAATTGGAGCGAGCTTGTCAAGCAAAATCTGAAGCCCTCATTTCTCGGGAAAAGATGGCTCTTGAGAGAATTCAAAAGCACCAAGAGGTAACATTTTACAATTATTTACTGGGTGTCTGTTTCCTGCAGCTCTTAGTAGATTGGCTCAAGGTCTGAGACTGGGTTGGGACAGTCGGTTAGACAAGACAGAGCCCTACAGGAGTACTAGGGACTGGGGTCAAGAGCATAAGTGGAAGGATCGGCCTTGAAAACGATATGCAGGCTTCGTTCCTCTGAAACGGCTGGAAGGAAAGAACTATGAGTGCGAACATCCATGTGGGGATTGTGAGAAACTCACACTGAATAAGCTCCATCCTCTTGGGCAGATCCGAGGGTTAGGGGGGCAGCTTCCAGAAGAGGATCAGCAGTTGGGGAACGGTTGCGTGGGGGGAGAGGCAGAGCAACGCTCTGAGGCAGACAGGACTGGTGGCACTGTGTTGGGGGCCCAGCTGAGATGGGCAGCCTGTGACTGATGTAGACCAAACCAAGCGCTTGTAGGCGATTGCTCTGTTCTAGTTCTTGGGAGGCTTTGTAAGGTTAGCCAGGGTAGAAAGAGGCGCCTGGGGAGCGGAGCTTTATAGAGCTGACTTGGCTTGAGAAAAGCAGCCTGTTTAATTGAAGACACTGGGGCTCGGTGGGGTGGTGAAGGAAGCCAGAGGGCAAGATGGGTGGCTACTAGCCCAGGGGAGAAGGGAAGGCCATGTGGCAGAGTCCGAGACCTCAAGGACTAGGTCTGGGGCTACCGACAGGTGGAAGGGTAAGCATGGGCCAAGAGGGATAGGGTTGCAGGCGGAGTTGTCACATGAAGACTGGCAACAAAACGCAGTGTGCTGCCATTGGATCGAAGATCAAGGTCCCCGGAGTAGCGGAGTCCAGGCCTGCAGAAGTCCGTCAGGTGGCCATCTGATCTCTCATGGAGAGTGACTGGACAGGAGGCAGAAAGGTTGAGGCGTGGCAGGAGGCGTGGGGTCCACTCTTGTAGGAGAATCCGGTTCCTTTCCCAAGGGGCTATCTTTGACCGGCCTGGATTGGGACCACCGTTTCCTGTGTCCGGCCGGAGCTGCTGCTGTCGGGAGCTCTTGCTCGGGGCTTCTCAGTCAGACCCAGTTGTTTCATGCTGATTGTGTCCCCTGTACGGTTTTGTTGACCATTTCTGGTGATTGGGCTCCTATAAAAATAAATGTGGGAAGCACTGTCTTTGAGATGATTGGATGATGTTTAGATGAACAACTGCATCCTCAAGACCAGTGACTGACTAGTTCAGACCGATCAGTTACCAGACCAGAATACTCATTTAGTTAACTGATTCTCTGAAGGCTCTGGACAAGAAGGCCCCCCTCATGCAAAGCATCGTGTCTTTCTTCCACCACCTGGAATGCCCTTCTCCTTCCATCCCTGATGAAACCCTCTTGGCCTTCGAAATCCAGCTGGAATGTCACCTCCTTGTGATGCCTTCCTGGACTCCTACTGACCGACTGATTCGCCTGTCGCTCCTGCCACGGAGTCTTTCTGTATTTTGGTTATAAAATCCTCACATCATAGTCTGATCATTTCTCTCTCCCTGACTGAACTGCACATTTTGTAAAGGTGGGACCTGTATCTGCATCCTACGTGTTCCACGAAGCCTTGCTCGGCAGACACACAAATGGAGGTGTGGCCCGTTCCTTCGGCTTGCTGCTGCTGAGTCAGAACGGGAACTGAAACTTTCCGAGAGCAACAGAAGCAGGGGAATTCTATTCTTTTGACGTTTTATTGCTAAACACCCATTTTGTCATTTTTTTCTTGCTGAAGCACTTACCCAAATTTTAAGCGTCCGAGAGGTGTTACATAGAATAAATAGACCAGGGATGTTAGGAATACAGGATAATGGAGTTTCACAGTCATTGAAGGAGGGAACATGTGTCTGGGTAAGGAATTAGGCAAAAAGCATACCTCGAATTGAAACCTCTTAAGAGAAAGGGAAATTGTAACCCTAAGTGTCTGGAGTTTGTTTTCTGGAATTTAGGAAGTAGGATGTTCAGATCTGTTTTATTTTCTTTAGCTTGCTTACTAAAAATTAAAGCTTTCATACACAGATGGAAACCAAAGAAATTTATGCTCAGAGGCAGCTTCTACTAAAAGATATAGATTTGCTAAGAGGCAGAGAAGCCGACCTGAAGCAACGGATCGAAGCTTTTGAATTGTGAGTAATGTGTATTCGTTTCGGATATTCAGAATGAATGAGATTTAAAAGAACTAAATAGGTGTCTTAATAGTCTGATGCTAATTGCCAAGTAGAGTTTTTAATTGTTAAAGTGACAACACCTGGTTTTAAAAGGCACAGATTAAGAGAAACAAAGACTGGGGTTTTGTTTATGAAATATTAGACATTAGGGTGAAAAGCAGAATGAGACACCATCATTGGGCTATAGTAAGACCAGATACGTGATTTGAAGAAGCTAATAATGCTTTGACAAATCCTGTGTTTCTCATTTACGTTCTGTTCAGATCTAATAGTTTCACATGCACATAGCAGCTGAACTCCAGATACCCAGACCTTCTATGTTTACTTGCTCTACTGTAAAAAAAAAAAAAAAAAAAAAAGAATATGGTGGCTCTGACTTGACTTGTACTGGGTGAAACTATTTCTCTTGGTGTGTGTGTTACTTTTTCTAAGTGCTCACAGATGTATCAGCCTTCAAATCTTACCTGGGATTAATACCAAGCTCACCAGTCTGTAGTTGGTGGAATAAGCTTTCTTTCCCATTTGGGATCTTGACATTCATAGATACTCCAGGAATCCGATTTTATTTAAGAGTTTGTCTCCATCTTCATTAATGTTGTTTTTTCATTTTTGTAGGCTCTATTCATTTGATTTCTTCTCTCTGCCTACCTTACTCTCCTTTTGGCGATACTAAAGTGGCACATTGATAGAGAAAAGTAAAGGGGCAAAATTTGGGCAGATTCTCAGTTACATAATCATGATTATATAATCACTTCCTTACCTCCACGTCCCGGACTCCTCCCGTCTAAGCATATTAAACTAAAATAAATGGATTTAATGCTCCTTTGCTTTACAGATTAGCCAGCAGAGGGAGCTCTAACACAAAGCGTTTATCCTTTGCTTGAAACCGTGTTCATAGCACTCCTCACTGTGGTTTGGTCTAAGTACTTGTGAACCTGACTCCCGGCTCCAGAATTGGTTTTGTGGGTGACTGGGGGGTCTCTCCATGAAAAGCACTCCATTCTCCGGATTTGGAGGTTCTGAAGGACCCATCTATCGTTTGCTCTCTCTCGTCACTCTTTTCAACATTCATTCGATGGATTATTAAATGCCAAAAATGAATCTTCTACCTATAATTCTTATGGGCTCATCAGTTAAGCCTCACAATTAGAAGGTAATACTCTAGAAGATACAAGCATTTAAGTACACTAGAATTTGGTTTGTAGCTTTGTAACTAAAAACATCACTTTTTCATCCCTAAATTGATGATAGCCATTGATCCCCTGTAACCCTTTTTTGAGTGTGGATCCTCTTCTGTAAGAGACCACTTTGGTCTTGGTACATTCACACTCCCCTTAGCCAGGTGCCACCGGATAATTCCATCTGCTAGTTGATGAACTAAGTGAGGTCATAAAATAGATGGAGGAACTAAAACACAGGCTGTTTTTTCCCCCCTAAATTTGTTACTTCAGATGTTGTGGTTTTCTTATTTGCTTTCTCTATTTTTGCTAATTTCAGGACTCAGAGGCTGCAAGAGGAAAAAAATAAAAGCATAACTGACACACTTAGGAAGCGGGAACTGAATATAAAGAGCATTGAGGAGAGCTATGACCAGAAGCTCAAGAATGAACTTCTCAAGTAATTGCGTGGCATTGCTAAAGGAATCCCGTGTTTCATTAAGTTGCTAGAAGCATAGCAACACTGATGAAATAGATAAGACGGACAGTTTTTTGTTTTTTGGGGTTTTTTTTGGGAGATAAGACAGTTTATGGCAAAATTTGGTGTTTAAAAAAATACAGGTTTTCATTGGTAGTCAAGCCTTTCCATGAATATTTAAGATGGGTTTAAAAAGATGCAGAGAATAGCATCCTCTGCTCATTCTTACTCATAGCTTCTCTGACAATGAGAGCTTATGGTTTGCTTCAGTTTTTAGGGCACCTTAGGACTTGCTCAGTTTGCACAGCTGAGCAGCTGAAAAGTCAGAAGTACAACCACTTTCCTCCGTTCTCTCCTCATACTGGCATGAAGATGGGGATAGGCCACAGTTTCTACGGTGGTCTTCTTACCGGTGACAGGGTTCGTCACTGAACGTGTGCCTGGTATTCCTTCAAGGTTCTGCCAAGTCCGAATCCAGAAAAAGGATTAGCTATAGGAAGCAAAACACAGCATAGGAGAGGAGAATATGGACAGGTGTGGTCCCTGGGGCTTTTCTATAGCCTGAGTTTGTATCTCGGTGAATAATCTCTTCGTGCAAAGGCATTAAGCCCATATGGTAACTCCTTCCCATGCGTGGTGCGCCATCTGGCACATAATAAGTGCTCAGTTAATACTGACTAAGTGCATGTGTAGTGAAGCGATGACTCCACTCAGCTCCTCTGGGCAGGTCTTAGTCATTGGCCTCATTTTTATTGCCTTGCTCATAATTTGTCATTGGTATTCCGTTACATAGTACCCACAAAGGTTTCTGGAAGTTATTCTTTAAATGAATTCTGTTAAAAAAAGGTAGCATCTTTTCATTGTATCAGTTTCGAAATGATGGATTTGATCTACCTATTTTATGTCTGCTCCTCTAACATACTAGCAAACACTGAAGTAACCCTAGTTGTTACACAACGTTTTTCTTCCTTTATTCCTCACAGTTTGTTAACTTCGCCTAGCCATGGATATAGTGAACGGTTTTGTATCATTTGTCCAGCTTTGGGGGTCCTTCTGTGTCTTTAGCCAAGTGTTGAAGTTGGGAGGATATCACAGGATTGCTTCTCCTTCCTTTTTCTGGCCTCTGAACCAGAAAGTCAACTGGGAACAGCTGGTGGAGATGGCTGAAGCGCCGAGAGATGTGCCTTTGGGTATTGCTAATTCAGGTCTAAAGCTCGTGGCAGTTGGCTCTCAATGCCGTGCTCAGCCTTTAAGGGCAAAAGTTCTTATCTTAGGGAGGGGAGACGGATAGGTGAATTGCAAGTGACTGACTTGGTTATCATGTGCAAGTGACTGACTTGGTTATCATGTGTCTGTCACGCACACTGTAAGTTGGCCTTAATCTACTACCTTGTGTCAGTCGAGACCAACTGAGAAATAATTGCTCTCTGTAACCTCACAACACAACAACAGGACCCTTGATCTTGTGTGATTGAGTTTTGGGACCGAATTGACAGGATCACAGCAGGGTTTTATGGACCTTTTATGTTCAGAATTCATGTCCCTGGCTTTTGTCTTGAGAGAGCCTGAGGTTTACGTGTTGTCACGTTTGGTGCCCTTAGATGCCCTGGCGCCACAGATAAGTTCGTGTATTGATGGTAGTCCGTCCAGGAAAGCGACAAGGAGCTCATTTTTGGTTCTTCTGATTGGCAGGTATCAACTTGAACTAAAGGATGACTATATCACCAGAACGAGCAGGCTGATTGAAGATGAAAGGAAGAATAAAGGTGACTCTGGGGGCAAGCTGTGTTTTTCAGCACTGATGTAGGCTGTTAGCTTCCTAGTTGGGCCTATTCTGTATTCTAAAAAAGACATAGCATACACATCCTTGTTACTACAAAAATTACATGTTTTTTGTTTTAATTTTACAAAATAAAAAAAATACTGTCTTACTACATTTTTGTGAACCTTAGTGTTTAACCTTTTGTATATTCACAAGGGTTAGTGATTTATCAGCAGGATTTTTATCCAACTTTATTTCAATGTATTTTGATAAATGTGATTGTCAAGAAGGTGGCAGCAACTTATTGCCATCCTGTAAATATCACTCTTAACCGTGAGAGACTTCATTTTTTCCTAATGAAAATTTTAACTTCTCCATCCCTGTGATCTAGTTCCTTATTTCTTTTACTTCTAATGTATTTTTATGCTTCATGATATTTTCACTTGACTTATAACCTCTTAAATTCTTGTATACATTAGCCGGAAACTAGGAAAGTTGGATAATTTTTCAATTTTTAAGATATTTTACATTTTAATATATGTCTAGGAACTTGTCGATGACAAGCTAAACTTTTAGTGGCAATTTTATTTTTTATTTTTTTTTAAAGATTTTATTTATTTATTAGAGAGAGAGAGAGAGAGCAGGAACACAAGCAGGGGGAGTGGGAGAGCGAGAAGCAGGCTTCCCGCTGAGCAGGGAGCCCGATGTGGGACTCGATCCCAGGACCCCGGGATCATGACCTGAGCCGAAGGCAGACGCTTAACGACTGAGCCACCCAGGCGCCCTTTAGTGGCAATTTTAAATGGACTCTTAGGAGGACACCAGGGCTAGGTACTTGATACCGCCCAGCCAGGTCGCCCAACGTGGGCCTGCTCTTTCGCAACTGTCTGTGAAGGCGAATGCTCATTTAGGTATCCGTACCATCGTGGATTCGGCAAAGTGTTTTTTGATGAGGTATCTATATAGACTTGTGTTAGATGAAGTAAAAATAATAAAATAATAACTACAGAATCACAACAGACAACTCAATCTCTGTCTTCAAGGAAATTCAGACCTGTTGGCCTGAGGGCCCTGTGCTCTGAGCAGATGGCGTAAGTGCTAAGGTGTGTGTAGCGGGAGGAAGTTCGCCGCGTATTTGACCGTGACAGCTAACGTCCCGTTACCTGTGGCGTAACGGCTTACTTCGTACTTGCCTGCTGATTTTCTTTTGACCCTGACATCTGCTGTTTAGATAGTGAAATAATAGTCATTAGGACTGATCTACAGCCATAAATTATTAAATGATTTTGTATTCACTAGGGAAACATGATGATGTTAATTGGTTGGCTCTTTCTTTCAGAAAAAGCTATACGTTTGCAAGAGGAGCTCACAGCTATTAATTCAAAAAAGGAAGAATTTAATCATTCAGTAAATCGTGTCAGAGAGCTTGAGGTACTTGTTAAGCCTATTGTTTTGAAACAGACATTAAGACAATATGAAACTTCAGTTTTAGTCATACGTAATTTATCTTCAGTTTTCCCCTTGATGTGTTTGTTTATTCCATGACTAAGAAGGTGATGGCTGCACTTTGTTCATTCGCTAGTTCTTCACTTCAATCTTAGTCTCCTAGGGAAGCATAAGAGGATGTCTTTTGGGGCCTAGAGTCCTGCCTGAATCCTGTCTCTCTCCCTTTCTGCTTATGTGCCTTTGGGCAAGTTCTCGGACCTCAGATTCCTTACCTGTAGACTTTGGGATGTTGCCTACATTCCATGGTTGTGCAGGGAATTCAGTGAGCGGATTGATGTGCGTAGCACATAGCTGATACAGACTAGCTTCTACCTCAGCCTCCTCTCCCTTCCCGTCAGCAGCAGGTAAAAATTCCTGTCGTGATGTCGGGATCTTACAGCTTACAACAAAATGAGATGCATTTTTGGTGTGCCACTGTCACTTTATTTCTATTTGTGTGTTTGCTATCTGAAGGACAGAACTGGAACTTTAGGTACTTAAAATAAATTTTATATACAGAACGTATTTGTAGCTGTAAGGACTTGCTTGAGAACTTTGCAGGCTGCAAACTTGAGCTCTGTTATACTAAGAAAAAGAAAGCACCCCACAGCATGTTAGGATATCTTACCTTTTTATTACAAAAAAAAAAAATGTGTATCTATCTATCTATATATTTCTATATTGCTACTCTCTGTGGTTATGTTGTTGGGCCCTTAGTTGCATCCGGAAAATGGGGTGATTGTCAGAAGCACTAGCTTTGCAAGACAGGGTTGTACACAGTAGCAGTTGGATGAACTTGCCCCTGCCCCAACTCTAGGGCAAAAGACGACTTGTCCTGCGGGAGTTAGGGTCTCGTTGCGGAGAACCAGACTTCTGTCAAGGGGCCTTAATTCAGTCATGATGCCCAGCTCGGGGCGGCCTGCCAGCTTTCACTTAAGCAGTCCTGTAAAGTCACTGTTCAAAGTCACAAGTTTTTCTGTTTCAATTGCAGCTTGAGTTAGAGTCCGTCAGAGCCCAGTCTTTGGCAATAACAAAGCAAAACCATCTGCTGGATGAAAAGGTGAAAGAGATGAGTGACTATTCGCTACTGAAAGAAGAGAAACTGGAGCTTCAGGCACAAAATAAATTACTTAAACAACAACTGGAAGAGACTAGAAACGAAAACTTGCGTCTCCTAAACCGTAGGTGTTTTTTTCTGATTGGCATGGCTTTGTAGCCGCTGTTAGCTTAGTACTCTGAAACTGCTTTGTCCTATAAGGGAAGCTTCAATCGGGAAGATTTTATAAAATTAAGATTCTTGAATCGAAGGTACTTTGTTTTTGCTTGCTGCTTCGTAATTGTGTCACTAAGGAAAAAACTTGATTAACTGGATAAATCTGCCCCTCTGGATGGTACCCAGCTCCCCTTGCCCTCTCACTCCTCCGGGCTGGTGGTGCTTGGCCACTGGGGACCCACTCAAGCGCTTGGAGGGAAGAGTGAGGTCGAGGTGATTGTGATCCCTTCTCCATCTCCTCCTTGCGGAGTAGCCCTGGGCTGGCCCTGGGCCTCAGCAAAGCAAGATCCCAGTACCTGGGGGCTCGCGCTTCACCAGCGCCCTGTGCCTGCTCGCTTTCCCCAATTCTGGGAATGCCTCCCTTCCTGAGCCTCCAGGCCTGAGGACTGGTAACAGCGTGGCCCCAGTACTAGCCGAGGGAACTACACCGTCCTTTGCGGTACCCTGTGTAAGTCTCTCTTTATTAAGGGGTCTTGTGATGACCCAAATTGGGGACACCATCTGCTTTCTTTCTGGACCCTGAGTGCCGCTGACAGGTTCACAGGTCGGATTGGACCTAGGGGCAGTCCCTGGCAGGCTTTGACAGAGCATTCTTTCTGTGCCTCTGTGCATAGTAGAGGAGAGAGGCGGGCATTCACGTTAATTTGAGGATTTGAAAGAATTCTTTTACTGGGAGTAGAACTATGAAGAGTGGTAAAGTTTGCAGTTATGTGCATTAAATTCTTTTGTTCTGAAATTGGTGATTCAGGACTGCTCTTAGTCCATTCAATAAAACTGGTATTAATTGCGTGCATACAAAGAAAGGGAAGAACCATCTAAAGCTTCTTTAGCTGTTTTTGTTAAGTGAAATGAGAAAACTTCAGGTTGGTAATGACCAGGCTTTTTTTTACCTTCATAGATACAGCTCAGCCATCTCCTGAGCTGGTGGTTTTTCAGAAAGAACTAAAGAAACCCGAACATGCCATCGCATTTGAGCATGAGTTCGAAAGCCACAAGCAGGCTCTGCAAAAACAGCTGCAAAGTGAAGTGAGTATTGCTCTTGGCTCATCCAAGTGTTAGGTCAGTGCACTTTGTGGGTGTGTAAACTTGGCGTGTGTCACACCAGCATAAATCAGATCTATTTGAACATCAGAAATTCCCCCCCATATGCTAATTACTCCCCCAGTATTCTTTCTCATCTGAGAAAATTCTTGAGTGATTGTGACATTATATTCATGATAGTAATAAAATCAAGAGGAAAGTAAACTCTCCTAAACACCCAGTTTTCCTTGATGGTGCCCACTGTTAAAAGTATCTCTTGATTCTCACCCCACAACTTAACAGTATTGACGCTCTCTTTCTCATGTCTGCCTCCCGTCCTGGAGTAGCTGCTGTATGAAAGGAGTAAAGAAGGAAAACTTGTTAGTGTGTTCTGTTGTTTCATAGGTATAAAGCTGCTCAGAATTGGCAAAAAAGAGAAAGAGAATAAGCCGGGTGAGAGAACTGTTCTTTTGAAATAAACTGTGATTTGTTTTTGTTGTTGTTGTTGTTTTAGCATTATTTTTTCTTTTTTAAAGATTTTATTTATTTATTCATGAGAGACAGAGAGAGAGACAGAGACAGAGGCAGAGGGAGAAGCAGGCTCCCTGCAGAGCAGGGAGCCCAATGCGGGACTCGATCCCAGGACCCTGGGATCATGACCTGAGCCAAAGGCGGACGCTTAACCGACTGAGCCACCCAGGCGTCCCATACTGATTTGTTTTATGTTCATTTCTTTTCCTTCCCTAAATCTTTTCAGATTGAACATTCTGCACAGCTGAAGGCCCAGATCCTTGATTACAATAACTCCATAAAGAGGTTAACTCTACAGGTTGCCGATTTGAAATTGCAACTGAAACAAACCCAGACAGGTCGGAGACATTTTTAGTGTGTGTGTGTGTGTGTGTGTGTGTGTGTAGCTTCTGATGTTTGTGAAAATGTAATGATGACTACTCTGAATTTTTAGTAATTCTCATAGTAGGGGAAGAGCTATACAAATATGTGTCACCTGAGAAGTATAACTTCTATTTCAGGACTACCCACCAGGTCATGCTCTAAAGTGACTTGCTGTCACAGATGCCCCATGGCTCAGGAGAGGTGTGACAGTGACACAGAAGTCCCCAAATTCATCCCGAACCTAGGCTTTGCTTTTTTGTTTGTTACCCCGCCGCTAAGACCAGTTGACTGTTCGGTGGTTTTACGTGTCCCTGGACAGACGTGTACATGTGGCAAGAAGCAGGGCGGCCAGCAAAATGAGTCCCGCTGCTAGCGGAGTCTGGAAACACTCTTTGTTTCGGGTCCCACTTGCGAAGTTCGTTGTTTGCCTTGGGCACGCTCTGTTGAACTTCCTTGGGCCTCCGTGTCCTCACTGTTAATAGGGCTAGGAGTGGCGCTGGGCCGCATGGATGAAGGTGAAGCAAGACGGATGGCAGTACGGTGCCTGGGACACACCCAACACCGAGGAGGTGGTTTCTGCTGTCGTTTTCGTACTGTTTTCATTTCCAAGCCGACGTCTGCCCCTTCCTACTTCATAACAAGGACACTGAAGCTTCCATACCTTCTTTAGCTGCTTGTAGGTGCAAAGCAAGTTCCTCTGTGTTACCAGTTGACATGCTTTCTTGCTTCTTGGTTCTGAACCCTCCTCAGGCCCAGTTATGCTCTGCCCTGGTCAGGCCCTTGTTCGCATCGCCCCACACGAGTTTTCCCTTTACTCATTTCTACTCTTGTTTGCTCTTCACTTTCTCTCAATAAGTCTGTTTGCCAGACTGCCCACAGCTGAAATTCTGGTGACCTCATATCATGAACAATAGTTCAAGAAGGTGGAACCTTTTGAACCCCTGCTTTGCACATGGCGAGCCTCTGTCCGGCAGCGCCATCAGGTGAGGTAGTGGTCCCAGGTACTGGCTCTCCCATCGTGCTCACTGCGTGAGCCAACCTCAGTAGTCTCAGCGCCCCCATCCGTAAAATGGGAGCAGTGCGCGTTCTTAGCCCACAGTGTTGTTGTGACTGCGTGTCTTCCTTCCCTTACCGGAAACTCAGGCCCTGTGCTATGGTTTGTGGATTTTGCCACAGCCCTGGAGGTTCTGGGCAGCATCTTGCAGTGAAACACATTAATTATTTTGTAATCAAATGGATGAATATTCATGCTAGGTGGAATAAGTAAAGATTGTAAATGGGTTTCTATTGGTTCAGGTCAAACTTTTCAACCAAATGAGTTGAGGTCTGGTTGGGCTTTGCCACCAAATAAATTAGGAATATATTTTCGGTTTTCAGAGCTTTTTAGATTGCACAATTGTGCATAATGGATTGTGAAATAATATCACGCGTTATGAAAGGTACATATAACCTCTTGATAAATGTTAATAATTACTGTCATGACTGCAGCTTCCAAAACTAATGTGCAAGTTAGGCCTTAATACTTCTTTCCTTTTTCAAAAGTCGTGATCTCGATCTATTTTAACTCTCTTCTCCACCTTTTCTGTCATTTCTCACGTGGTCTTCTTGTAACCTGCAGCGCTCGAGGATGAAGTGCACCGCAACGCGAAGCAGTCTCTGATCGATCGTTCCATCAGTGGCCTACTGAGTGGCAAGATGGTGGTGCCTTGTAATGGGGATATAAGCGGGGATTTCTTGAAAAATCCTCTCGACCAGGAAAGGCTGATGGCGGTTATACCAAGGATCATAAATTATCCAAATGCGAGCACGGAGAGTAGTTCCCCTGATTCTGACCTTGAGTTTGTAGTCAATACCAAGGCAAGGGTGAAAGAGCTAGAGCAAGAGGCCGAACGTTTGGAGAAAGCTTTCCGAAATTACCATCGAAGACTTAGTCAGCTCCCCGCTAAAAGCCCTTTAGCAGCCAACAGCCCGCCACCCCTGCACTTGCTAGGGACACTCAAAAGCATCACTTCGAGTTCACCCCAAAGACGCACTTGTGCCGAGGACAGAGTTGTCTCTGAGCAGCCTCTGGTGGGCACCCCTGAAGAGGACAAGAGCAGCGCCTCGCGGCCACGCAGGAGCACCGCCTCCAGACGCCTCTCTTCCACTCCCGTTCCCAAAGCAAAAAGGAGCCTCGACAGTGAAATGTATCTGGAAGGTGAGCTGCTGCCGAGAGGGTTGCAGGACGCTCTGGATTGGGAAGGGTCTGGTCCTGGGAGGGCCTCTTCCCCGAGTAAGAGCGCAGCTCGGGATGGCAGGAAGGAGTGGGAGCTGAGCCCGGAAACGCCTGAGCCCAGGCACTTGGGTCCTCTCTCTCGATCTGCCTTTCCCGGTTAACAGTGGCATCTCCCCCATGTCGCGGGGGTGGGGTAATGTCCTGTTCTAGCAACTTCCTGGGCATGCAGACAGGTGCAGAGTGACGGTGGCTTTCCCTTTACCGCTGGTTAGTTGTATATGTTTGAGTTACTACTGCAGTTTCGTTGAGGGGCTTAAATCGTTAGCTTTGTAGATCATTTATGCATCATACTCAGCTGTTTACAAGGATAATAGAATTCATTGTCATAGTAATAGAACTGTTTGGAAACCATGTTGCTGTCTTCTTGCAATTTTTAAATAGGCCTTCTGCCCCTTAGGTCTGGACCGATCCCACGCTGCTGGCCCCAGTCCTTGTCCCGACAGAACACCCCGGCCTTCACCTGCTGAGTCCAGGCACAGCCCTTCCCTCCACCCGCTGCCCAGCTCTCCAGAGCAGGCCAGGTAATACCCCCTTCCGCTCAGCCTCTGCCCAGTCCGCTGAGCTGCACAGGGTCTCAGCCTGGACTCGTTTGGGCTTTCTGTGGCAGTATAGAGTTGGTAATCAGATTGTAAGATGATGTGTGATCTTTGAGAATCATCTAAGTTACCTGGAGCGGGAGTGGGGAAGAACATTCCTTTTAGCAAAGTGGTTTCTACTTCTTTGCTAAACTTGGTGTGTAGAATCTACACTGTGGTATCAGTAAACATTTTCGTACTTCAAAAATAGACTTGGTTAACGAAGGTAAAACAAATTGTCCAAAATCTGGGAAAACAAATTCAGTTTGAGCTTAAGACAATTTCACACATCACTAAAAAGTCATATAAAAATATTTTGGCATTTAACTATAAACAAACAGGTTCCAGCTTTTTTTTGTACTTGAGTATAGTTGATACACGATGTTAGATTAGTTTCAGGTACACAGCATAGTGATTTGACTCCATACGTCATTCTGTGCTCCCCACAACTGTAGCCCCCATCTGTCACTGTACAACCCTATTGCACGGCCATTGACCGTAGTCCCTGTGCTGTATCTTTTATTCCCATGGCTTATTCGTTTCATAAGTGGAAACCCATACCTCCCCCTCCCCTTTACCCATTTTGCTCATCCCTCGGCCCCCTTCCCTCTGGCCATCATCACTTTGTTCTTTTTGTATTGATAGCTCTGATTCTGCTTTTTGTTTATTCATTTGTTGTTTTTTTTTAAGATCTTATTTATTTCAGAGACAGTGCACACGAGTGGGGGGAGGGGCAGAGGGCGAGAGAATCTCAAGCAGACCCTGCGCTGGGTGCAGAGCCCGACACAGGCCTCCATCTTACAACTGTGAGATCATGGGCTGAGCCGAAATCAAGAGTCAGATGCTTAACTGCCTGAGCCATCCAGGGGCCTCTGTTTGTTCATTTGTTTTTTAGACTCCACATGTAAATGAAATTACATGGTGTTTGTCTTTCTCAGTCTGATTTATTTCGCTTAGCATAATACTCTCTAGGTCCATCTGTGTTGTTGCAGGTGGCAAAAATCTCATCCTTTTTTATGGCTGAGTAATATCCTGTTATGTATAGATATATATACACCACATTTTCTTTATCCATTCACCGATTGATGGGTATTTGGGTTGCTTCCATATCTAGGCTATTTTAAATAATGCTGCTGTAAACATAAGGGTGCATGTATCTTTTTAAATTAGTGTTTTCATTTTCTTTTCATAAATACCCAGTAGTGAAATTACTGGATCATATGGTATTTCTGTTTTTAATTTTTTGAGGAACCTCCATACTGTCCACAGTGGCTGCGCCAGTTTGCATTCCCACCAATAGTGCGCGAAGGTTCCTTCTCCACGTCCTCGCCAACACTTGTTGCTTCTTGTCTTTTTGGTTATAGCCATTCTGACAGGTGTCAGGTGATACCTCATTGTGGCTTTAATTTGCATTTTCCTTATGAGTGATGTTGAGCCTCTTTTCATGTGTGTTGGTCATCTGTAGGTCTTTGGAAAAATGTCTATTCAGGTTCTCTGGCCATTTTATTAATTTTTTTAGAGATTTTATTTATTTGACACAGAGCACAAGCAGGGGGAGCAGCAGAGGGAGAGGGAGAAGCAGGCTTCCCGCGGAGCAGGGAGCCCGACGTGGGGCTCAATCCCAGGACCCTGGGATCATGACCTGAGTTGAAGGCAGACGCTTAACCGACTGAGCCACCCAGGCACCCCTCTCTGGCCATTTTAATCAGATTATTTGTATTATTGGTGTTGAGTTGTATAAATTCTTTACATATTTTAGATTTTAACCTCTTATGGGATCTATCATTTACAAATATCTTCTCCCATTCAGTAGGTTGCCTTTTCATTTTGTGATGGTTTCTTTTTGCTGTGCAAAAGCTTTTTATTTTTATGTAGTCCCAATAGTTTAATTTTGTTTTGTTTCTCTTGCATCAGGAGACCTATCTAGGAAAATGTTGCCAAGGCTGATGTAAGAGAAATTACTGCCTGTGCTCTCTTCCAGGATTTCTGTGGATTCAGGTCTCACATTTAGGTCTTTAACCCTTTTGAGTTTATTCTTGTGTATGGTGTAAGGAAGTGGTCTAATTTCATTGTTTTGCATGTAGCTGTCCAGTTTTCCCAAGACCATTTATTGAAGAGACTGTCCTTTCCCCAGGGTATATTCTTGCCTCCTTTCTTGTAGATTAATTGACCACATCAGTGTGGGTTTATTTCTGGACTCTCAGTTCTGTTCCACTGATCTTTATGTCTGGTTTTGTGCCAGTACCATACCATTTTGATTTCTGGAATTGCAGTATATCTTGAAATCTGGAATTGTGCTACTTCAGCTTTGTTCTTCTTCCTCAAGATTGCTTTGGCTATTTGGGGGTCTTTTGTGGTTCCATACACATTTTAAGTATTACTTGTTCTAGTTCTGTGAAAAATGCTGTTGGTATTTTGATGGGGATTGCATTGAATCTGTCAATTGCTTTGGGTAGCAGGGACATATTAATAGTATTATTTCTTCCAATCCGTGAGCATGGAATATCTTGCAATTTGTGTCATCTTCAGTTTTCTTTTATCAGCGTTCTCAATACAGGTCTTGTAGCTCCTTAGTTAAACTTATTTCTAGGTATTATTTTTGGTGCAACTGTAAATGGAATTGTTTTCTTAATTTCTCTTTCTGCTACTTCATTATTAGTGTGTAGAAACGCAACTGATTTCTGGGTATGAATTTTCTATCCTGCGACTTCCCTGAATCCATTTATTCTAATAGTTTTTTGGTGGCGTCTTTAGGATTTTTTATGTATAGGATCATGTCATCTGCAGATGGGGACAGTTTACTTCTTCTTTTCCAATATGGATGCCTTTTACCTCTTGTCTGATTGCTGTGGCTAGGACTTCCAGTACTATGTTGAATAAAAGTGGCAAGAGTGGACATCCTTGTCTTGTTCCCGATCTTATAAGGTTCCAATTTGTAGATCATTGAAATAAATTCTAAATTGGTAGTGGGTCCTGGGATATGATTGCTAAAGCAGGAGGGAGTGGATGTGTTTAGGAGCTCAGCAGTGGGTTGTCCAGTCTGGGATTTGAGTCACATGTGGAACCACTGTTTGTGCCTGGTCCCCATGGCTGGAGACTCTGACTCCTTAGTTCTGGGCTCCAGCCTGGGCTTCTGCATGTTGATTCCATTACGCTATACAGAGTTGAAAACTGCCACATGTGCCTGTTACGATCCTAAAGACTAATGGTTTTTTTAATATCATTCTTTGTTGTAATAAAGCCAGGAAGAAAGATAAGATGCATGTGCTGAGTTAGGGCCCTTTGATGTACATGGGGCTTGTAGTATAACCTCTCCTGCTGACAGTGTGCTAAGGGGTGTGCAGAATTCGTTTTTATCTTTTCTTTTTTTAAAGATTTTATTTATTTGACAGAGACACAGCGAGAGAGGCAACACAAGCAGGGGGAGTGGGAGAGGGAGAAGCAGGCTTCCCAGGGAGCAGGGAGCCCGATGTAGGGCTCGATCCCAGGACCCTGGAATCATGACCTGAGCCGAAGGCAGACGCTTAATGACTGAGCCACCCAGAATTCGGTTTTTTCAGAAATGTTTTCTGGTTCTTGAAAAAGTCAGCTCCTTCTAGGAACAATGTGGGAATGATGGCAGTACCTATCTCACGGCATGTGGTGGTATGAGGAGTCACCGAGCGAACAGCTTAGAGGGATGCCTGGTGCATGGAAGGTGCCCCCTGCAGTGTAGATGCAGTGTAGCTCTATTCTTCGTGAGCCCAAGAAAAACTGCTTTTTGAAGGCATTTTCTTGAGTCCCAAAAGGTTTTCATTGCCCTGTGCTCTTGGGTTTTACGTTCCTACAACTTGACATTCTTGAATTTTATTCTTCCAATCCAGTCTTTATCAAAGACAAATGGAACTTCAGGAAAAAAGTGAATTTTCAAATCCGGGCAAGCTACCTTTTAAGGACAATGAGGATTTTGAATCATCTTTTGAATGTAAGTTCAAATATGAATACTGGTTTTTATAAGCTCAAAATGTAGAAAGCTTAGTTTTGGTGAAACATATTCATTGTCGTGAAAAGCAAAGAAGTTACAGATTAGGATATTTTTATTTTGTTTTTGTTGTTTTAAAAGATTTTATTTATTTGACAGCCAGAGACACAGCGAGAGAGGGAACACAAGCAGGGGGAGTGGGAGAGGGAGAAGCAGGCTTCCCACAGAGCAGGGAGCCCGATGCGGGGCTGGATCCCAGGACCCTGGGATCATGACCCAAGCCAAAGGCAGACGCTTAACGACTGAGCCACCCAGGCACCCCAGGACATGTTTATTTTGTGATAAAAGCACCCCAGGACATTTTTATTCTGTGATAAAAGCACAAATACAGATATATTGCCTCATTTTTATATCACGAAGATTTTCAGGGGTGCGTTCTGAGTTCCATTTATTAAGCATTTGAGGATAGCTCACAATTTCAAAGTTGGAGCTGAGCCTGTAAGTGAATCCTTAACTCAGTTTACAAAGTTTGGGATTGCCTCAGATTTAAAATAAGTGATTTTTAAAAATTCTTTTTTCCCTTTTACAGAACAGGAGTATGCTGTTATTTTTATTTAAAGTATACTGATTCCATTGACTGCCTAAGATTTAGAAAGCCCATTTTTTAAATTAAAAAATGGAGGTAAAATAATACAAGCTTGCGAGTCTAGAATTGGTGCCCGGCTGTGGCCCTGCCTAGAGCCCACTGCTTAAGTACAAAATAGAGCTGTAGCGCGGGTCATCCCCGCAGCTCTGTCCACCTTGGAGGTCTTCATATTTGTACATAACCTGCCATTTTGCTTCGTGAGCTTCATGGCGAGTGTGAAAGCATCATGTTTTGAACATTTCACTGATAAGGCTTAGTAAATCTTTCAAAATCCTTTTGACTAAGTTTGTTAAATCATTGATTTCAAATAGAATTCAAGTGATTATCAGCAAGCCAGGTGAATTCTTTCACTCAGTTGATATTTCCTTTTGGGTAACCAATGAGATTTTATAAAGGCATCTAATTCTTGAAAGCAGAAGAACACTGGGAGAAGTGAATACCATGGTCAGGCGGCTCCGATGTAGACTTCTAGAGTCCTCGAGACAAAGAGCTGGCCCAATTGTTTTGGCCAAAACGCGCATGCTTCACCATGAGTTCTCCCGACACTGCGCTGCACCCCCTTCTCTTGCCCTCATTCCTGAGGACGCACGGGACACTTGTTTGCACCTCGTGTAGTTGCAGGGAGCGCAGCGAGGCCGTTTGAAGCGGACGGCCTCCGTTCTGCCGGCGACATGCCTCATGTGGATGCGGCTGCGGCTGCCAGACCTATGTCCTCTCACTACCCGAGTAAGTTTTCCTGTGTTTTAGTAAACAAAATAGATTAACGAATTAGTAATATTGAATCTTATTTCGTTTCATTTTCTATTTGCTTCCTCCATGCCTTAAGAAAGTAGGATAAGCAAAACCTTTATATATTTCAGTCTTCAGAAAAGCTGGTGACGTTGCAGGAAACTGGTCATGAGACTTGTCTTGCGGGCTCATCTTGTCTTTCCTTTGCCTCCTCCAGATGACCCACTTCCCTCCCCCGGGTGGAAGAAAGGTGTAGCGGGGAGATTGGAGCTTTGCTCCAGGGCTCAGCCAACAGCCAGGTCCTTTTCTTCTTGGACCTAAGTGTTGAAGCCCCAAAGTTGAAAGGAAATGCTTCGAGTAAAACCACCTATTAGTCCTTTCCAAACATTGCGAGGACGTCATCCCTAAAAGCTATGCAAAGCCTCTTAGAAACAGTTTCTTGGTTTAAGGCACAGTTGGGAATATGAGCAATCCCTGAAAGAAGCAGGAGACTTTGAGAGGGTTGATTTTTGCTGATTCCGGAGTAAATCATTCTGGAAAGCACTCCTTCACTGAGGCCTGATCAAGAGCCTTTTCTCTGCTGGGCACTTTCCTCGTGGCTGGGCATACAGCAGTGTACCAACCCAGGCCCCTGCTTCATGGAGCTTCTAGTAGGAGAATTGGACAGTCGGCAGGCCGTCATCGAGGACCTCCAGTGGGATAGATACCGATAGGGACCGTGGCGCCGGAGAGCAGATCTGATGGGCAGCCGTTTGGCAGAGATCTGAGTGAGTAGGGAAGTAAAATAACGTAATAGGATAAGGGAAAGCAGCTGAGCAGACAGGTGTTCTGTTTCTGACACATAACATAGATTATGGTGAATGGCCTTTTAAATGACTATTAAATAGTGTGGTTACCTTTTAGTCATTGAGAAAGTCTCTTATATTTGTTGTTTCACCTCTTCATCTGGGTGCAAAGGGAAATGAAAAAGCCCCAGGCTTGATGCCTTTGTGTCAGTGGAAACACTTCTTTTCTTTGTTCTTAATGTCCAAGGCGGTTTCGGTACTCCACTCTGCTGAGTACACTGGACTCAGCTACAGAGTACACCTCCCAGGGAAGAAGCAGCCCTTTTCATGTGTTTAAATTCGCTCCCAAACTGCATTCTTACTGTGACGTTGCTACTCCATGGGGGAGCCTGATAGACCGAGGAGGAAGCCTCCTTGCCCCAGCAGGCAGGACACTGCGTCGCTGCCTATGGAAATGGTCAGCGCCTCCTGTGGTATTAGAATTTCCTGACCAGGATTAAGAGAAGACTGTTGCTCCTGTCCCGTCAGTAAAGCTGACTTTCTGCTAGTGACTTAGGACAGGGCATGGCAATGAGGTTTGAAGTCCCGTGGTGAACCTGTGAATTTGTTGTTTCTTAGCATTGCTGGGGAAAGTTGAGGTTATAGGCGAAAGCTGGAGGAGAAAAAGGTCAGCACAGTCATCTGTGGAATTGAGATTGAATTCAGCATGTGAGGCGTGCGGACCTGTGTTGCAAGCTTAGGGAACAAACGATTAAAACATGGTCCTTGGCCAGAAGGAGCAGAAGTAGGGAGACAGTTGCCTATGGGTTGTGACAAGGCAGGTACAAAGCACTGTGTGAATAAGGTGCTGGAGTGGCCAGTTGTCACTTTAGGAATAAGGAGGACCTCCCAGAGGAGGTGGCTTTTAAGTGAGGGCTTGCATAGGAGGTAAGGTTGTGGGGGAAGAAGGGAGCATGTCAGGTTAAGGAGGCCGTGAAAGCAAGGGCATGGCGCAAGGCTGATGCAGCTGTGCTCAGCCACCAGTGAGCGAGCTGCTCTATAGATGGAATGTTTCGGATGTGAAAGTTACGGTGATAGAGGAAGTCAGTCTGGAAAGAAAAAGGCAGATTGTCAGCCTAAACCACTGTGGGTTAGGAGTCCCCCAGAGCAGACAGCGTGCAGAGCAGATCCAGGAAGTGACTGGTGCTCACAAATGTGAAGGTGGGTTGCTTGAAGGCAGAGACGAGTGTCCTGGAGGGCATTGACTAGGTGATTGCCGCCACCCAGGTAAATGGTGATAAGGACCCTCAGTGCAGCAGGAGGAAGAAAAACCTCTAAGCCCTGGTGGCTGAGTGGACATAGCATGGAAAGAGCATGATTAAAGGGACAGGAATGATGAGTTCAGGTATGAAGCCAGGGCTCTGGGGTCTCCATGTGCTGATGGCAGGAAGCCTGTTAGAAACCAGGGAGTGAGGAAACAGGTCGGGCCTAGAGAAGGAGGTATGGGAAGGGTCAGGGATCAGCCTGGAGGAGGTGGGCAGCAGCAGCGAGCTGGCTAGAATGGGGGGGTGGGGGGGTGGAGGGCGTCTTGTCTGGGGCAGGAGAGACTGGGACGCCTGCACAGGAGCAAGGGGAAGAGCTGGGAAAGTGCTGTGTAAATGAAGAGGGACTGACGGTTAAGTCTGAGTCCTAAAGCTGGGGGCAGCCTCCTAACCAAATGCAGGGCTTGCCTTGGGAAGGGCGGAGGTGAGCAAAGAGCGTAAGAAGCTGCGATTGTGGGGGCGTGAGAGGCAGTTGTAGTCATCGTATTAAGAATGACTTGCCTTCATCTTAGCAAAGTAAAAGGCAGGGCGCAGGGCTAGGAGTGGGTTTGGGGGCTTGAAGGTGGAGCAGGTCAAGAGTCCTCTAAGAACCAAGCAGAGTCTTCCTGAGTCTTGGCAAGGGCCCCTGCAAAGCACTCATGCATATATTTGAAAAATCCGATGCTGGAAACTACGTGCCTTTTCTTTTCTGTCCTGTTAGGCGTAGATCAGAAACAAATGGGAGAACAGAAGGAAGAAGAAAAAATATGGGAAGAGCACATGAAAGACCGCAGGCAGAGAGAAGAAAGAAGGCAGAATGAACGGCAAGAGGCTTTAGAAAGGGAACGAAGAGAACTAGAAAAATTGGATCAAGAGCGGGTAATGCTAAGTACACGCAAATTCCCTTTGCTGCTTTTCCCTTGGTACACCTCCTGTAAGTACCTTGTTCTCAGGGACATGAGTCCTTCATGTGTCCTGAAGTCGTAGGAGTGGCAGATAACTTTGGTTTGTTTTTTTTTAACCATACAACATTATTATAGTATTATTGACTGTATTCCCTATGCAGTACTTCAAATTGCTGTAACTTACATATTTTATGACTGGAAGTTTGTACCTCTTAATCCCCTTTATCTATTTCCCCTATCCCCCTACTCACCTCCTCCCTGGCAACCACCAGTTTGTTCTCCATATTTGAGTCTGGGTGTTTTGGGTTTGTTGTTTCTTTATTCATTTGTTTTGTTCTCTAGATTCCACATGGAAGTGAAATCATATGGTATTTGTCTTTCTCTGACTTATTTCACTTAGCATAATATCCTCTAGGTCCATCGTGTTGTCACAGATGGCAAGATCTCATCCTTTTTATGGCTGAGTAATAGTTCATTGTGTATATATACCACCTCTTCTTTATCCATTCATCTATGGATGGACACTTGGGCTTCTTCTGTATCTTGGATATTGTAAATAATGCAGTAAACATAGGGGGGCGTGTATCTTTTCAAATTAGTGTTTTTGTTTTCTTTGGGTAAATACCCAGTAGTGGAATTACTGGATCATATGGTAATTCTACTTTTAATTTTTTGAGGAACCTCCATACTGTCCTCCACAGTGGCTGCCCGGTTTGCATTTCTTTTTCTCCACATCCTTGCCAACACTTGTTGTCTTTTTGATTTTAGCCATTCTGACAGGTGTGAAGTGATAGCTCATTGTAGTTTTGATTTGTATTTCCCTGATGATGAGTGATGATGAGCATCTTTTCATGTGTCAGTTGGCCATCTGAATGTCTTTGGAGAAATGTCTATTCAGGTCCTCTGCCCATTTTTAATTGGATTGTTTGGGTTTTTTGGTGTTGTGTAAGTTCTTTATATATTTGAGTATTAACCCCTCATTGCATATATCATTTGCAAATATCTCCCATTCAACATGTTTTTTTGTTTTGTTGATGGTTTCCTTCACTGTGCTGAAGCTTTTTATCTTGATGTAGTCCCACTAGGTTTTTGGGATTTTTTGTTTGTTTTTTGTTGTTATTGTTTGCTTTTGTTGCCGTTGTCTCAGAAGACATATCTAGAAAAATGTTGCTAAGGCAAATGTGAGAGAAGTTACTGCTTGTGTTCTCTTCTAGGATTCCTATGGTTTCAGGTTGCACATTTAGGTCTTTAATCTATTTTGAGTGTATTTTTGTTTAAGAAAGTGGCCCAGTTTTCCCAGCACCAGTTTTTGAAGAGATTGTCTTTTCCCTGTTGTGTATTCTTGCCTCCTTTGTCGTAGATCAATTGACCATATAAGCATGGGTTTACTTCTGGGCTCTCCATTCTGTTCCACTGATCTATGTGTCTGTTTTTGTGCCAGTACCAGACTGTTTGGATTATTATAGCTTTGTAGTATATCTTGAAATCTGGCATTATGATACCTTCAGCTTTGTTCTTCTTTTTCAAGATTGTTTTGGCTATTTGGGTCTTTTGAGGTTCCATACAAATTTTAGTATTATTAAATTTAGTATTAAAAGCCTGCTGTAGGCATCCCAGTCTTCTTTGCTTCAGAGCACTGAGAAAGGCTATGTATAACATAGACCTTAGGAGTTTAGCAACAAAGAGGAGCTTTTGCAAGCTCATTTGCGTTCTCATCTGGTCCTGGAAACAAGCTGTAAAGGAGGTGGGCTTGGCTTTGCTTTGCTATAGGTCTTCCCTTTTTAAATGTTTTTTTTTTTTAAGATTTATTTTTTGACAGAGACACAGCCAGAGAGGGAACACAAGCAGGGGGAGTGGGAGAGGGAGAAGCGGGCTTCCTGTGGAGCAGGGTGCCCGACACGGGGCTTGATCCCAGGACCCTGGGATCATGACCTGAGCCGAACGCAGACGCTTAACGACTGAGCCACCCAGGCACCCCTTTAAATGGGGTTTAAAGAAGACTTCCAAGGTCAGCTAGCTGGGATTAGAGTAACCCCAGGGAAGTGACTGCTGGTCAGCCATGGCTTCGAGGGCCTCCCCTGCCCTCCTCCTTCCTCTGATTCTCTTTTGGCCTTCTAGGTCCTGATTCTGGTCCTAGGTGCATGGGTTACTCTGGCCACTTCACAGACCTGCTGAGTCTTACCGAAATTCATCTTCCATATGGATGTTCCTTGGACTCCTGGTTAATTTGGTTTAAAGCACAGGCCACTTGAGGCAAATTAATTCCTTCCTTCATTGAGATACCTGTTTGTCTCCCTTTGGTAGCAATGACTTCAGTTAAAGAAACAGTTGTTTGGCATGCAGGTTGTACTTAAAGGACCAGGATTATGTTTCTATGCCTTTTTAAACACTTACAAGTTGTTTTAATGTACTTGTGTATTTCCTATGTTGGCACCTGTCTGTTCCATAGAGGATGATTGAAGAATCATTGAAGATTGAAATGGAAAAAGAATTAGAAATGAGTGTTGAAGAAACGAAAGGCAAATCTGTTTGTGGTGAAAATCCTTTAGAGAAATACATGAAAATTATTCAGCGGGATCAAGACCAGGAGACGGCAGATAAGGTGCTGATGCTGTGGCCCGGCCTTCTGTGGAGGGTGTTGCCGAGGGATGCTTTGGTTTGTTAGAAAGCTGTAGGACCCAAATCTGCCTTCTCCATTGGAGACAAAAAGGTAGAAGCATAGAAAATCCACAATTCACATAGAGCCCTGAGTCTTTTTGATACATGACACTCTTGACAAAATTTCATCGCTTTGCTTGGGGAAAGATTGACGAGGTTTTGATTTGTCAACTTTTATAAAAATTAGGATGTCTCTCATTTTAAGAACAAGAAAGAAATGTAATGAAAGGTCTGTTCATGAATAATGAATGCATTAGTACCATCTGAAACATTGATGTTTTACTTCAGTCTCACACACTGTGGGTGTTGAGAATGGGTACCAGGTAGTTTATTTTGATGGGCTTGCTGAATTTCAAGTTGAAAAGTCACCTCTTTTTTAGACTCTTTTAAGTTGCATATATCTCTCAAATTAGTCCTTAGAGAAATCAAAATGTTGAATAAAACTGATACATAATGTAATTTCAAGATTCTTTTTCCCTCTTTGTATCAGAGTTCAAAGGTTGGCAGAGAAGCCTCAGAAGTGGACACAGTGCCATCGAGTGACAAAGACGAGAGGTATGGTTTCCTCAATATGGTGTTCCTGCACAGACCATTAAGTTGCTGGTGTGTCAGCCAAGGGAAACGTTCAGATATTTGAGTCTCCCTGTAAGAAATTAGTGAAACAATCAAAATTAGGGACTTCAAAAAAAAATCTGTTGCATTTTTTAATTTGTAAAATTGCTTAAGCAAGGGCAGAAACCCCACAGAGTAAGAATGTGAACATCATAAAGATCCGTGAATGAACTTGACAAGAATTTAATAAATTAAAATTGTTTTTATCTTTCCCTAATTTAGTTTCACGGGCTTTTCTCATGAAGAAACAGATGACTTTTGGTAACCATGTTTGCTGTCCAGCATCTTACCCATATAATGTAACTAAAGGCCTATGAATTCTCTGTAACAAGACAAAATTCTCAATAAAAATTTTATGTGTAATCCCATGCAATTTTGTTTTTCATAATTTTATTTGGTATCATAGTATATAAACCAAAAATCATCTAGTCAAGTAACACCTCTTTAGAATTTCTCCTTTTTAGGCTTTGCATGACACTAGAATGAGTTTTGTTCCTCCCCATTTTTGTCAGAGGTTATATTTATTCGAAAACTTCTTGGTCAAGTTCCAGGCCTACATATTGGAAGTTTCAGCTATGTTCCTTTCCTCTCCAGAGCTGGGCTACCCCCTGTCAAATAGGAGGCCATCTTCCCCAACACTCGCCGTCTGATCTGTCCCTGAAAATAAGGACACAGGCCTTTCCGTCCCAGGTGTTAGAAATAATACAGCATCACCTCTGGTCTTTACTTTTCACATCTTTTTCTTGAGAATGAACACAACCCATTCTTAGATGGTGATAAAAAGAGAAAGTAACACTTACTGAGCACTTTCTGTGTACCAGGTACAATTTTAAACCTTTATATGTATGAACTCACTTAATTCTTACATCATCCATATGAAGCCTGTGTACTATGACTATCCACGTTTTATGGATGAGGAATGCGAGGCACAGAGAGGTTGGTGACTTGATCAG
Source organism: Mirounga angustirostris (assembly GCF_029215605.1). Taxonomy (NCBI): domain Eukaryota; kingdom Metazoa; phylum Chordata; class Mammalia; order Carnivora; family Phocidae; genus Mirounga; species Mirounga angustirostris. The sequence goes on from NW_026991719.1 coordinate 10,357,394, forward strand.
GGTCTCATAGCCATCAAGTTGCAGAGCCAGGATGTACATACCCTGGCGGGAGACCAGTGCTGCCTCCAAGCTGGGCTGTTCTGGAGCTGCCCCTGTGGAAGACATCCCACAACTTGCAGTGGGTCGCCCATTGCATATCCCTTTCCAGAGTGACCTTTAGAAACCACACAGTGAACAAATAGGATAATTGCACTCCAGTGCAGCACCTGCAGAACTTCCAGAAAGGGAGGAAGAAACCCATTTGCTGTTGTTCCCCTTTCTTCATCTTTGCACACCTGTACCTCACAGTCCAGCGTCTTGTGTGTGGGAGCATCTTGGAAAAGTTCTTTAATGACGTTGCCGGTATGGTCACCAGAAAGTGCACACAGAACGGCCCTGAGGGTGACCACCCACCCAGTTTGCCTGGACAGTGCTAACCCATGGTCCCCCAGCTCCTAACATGGGATGGCTTTGTCTGGTCTGTCTTTTCAGTGAGGTCCCAGAGATCATTTCCCTGTACAAATACAGACTGGGTTGAGTTGGTTTTGCCAGTGATACTTACTAGGTCACTGAATTCTAACAAAGTGGGAAGGCGATTTTTTTGTATTTGTTACTGCTTAGGCTTCTAAGGAGTTTCTCATTGAAGTATACCTTTGAAAGTCATTGAAGAAATAAGTTGTCTAGGCATCATCATTATCACACTTAGCACATCAAACGTCAAGTCCTGTTGCCACCAAGAACTTGGCATCTTCTCTTTCAACACCACCTCATAACGTCTTTTTTTCTTCCAGCTTTCAGATAAAACTGACATATAACGTTGTGTGCATTTAAGGCATAGAACGTGTTGATGTGGTGCACGTACATGTTGCAAAATGATGACCACCACAGCATTAGCAAACACCTGCATCATGTCACAAAATCACCACTTACGGGTAAGAACTTAGCAACTTTCAAGTATGAGACAATATTATTCACTGTAATCACTATGCTGTACATGAGATTTTCTGAATTTACTCTGCTTGTAACTGGAAGTGTGTGCTCTTTGACCAACACCTCTTCCCCACTCCCCAGCTCCTGGTAACCACCAGTTTAGTCTGTTTCTAGTTCACCTTTTTAAGATTTCCTGTGTAAGTGAGAACATACAGTATTTGTATTTCTCTGCCTTATTTCACTTAGCATTATGCCCTCAAAGTATTGTTGCAAAGAGCAGGATGCCTTCTTTCTCATGGCTCAATAATATTCCATTGTGTAGGTGGTGTGTATGTATATATACTATATATACCACATCATCTTTACTAATCCATCCCTCCTTGATGGTCACTTAAGTTTCCAGAGCTTGACTATTGTGAATAATACTGCAGTGAACATGGCAGTCCAGATAGTTCTTCAAGAACCTGTTCTCATTTCCTTTGGTTAAGTACCCAGAAGTGGGATTGCTGGATCATGGGGTACTTCTACTTTTTAATTTTTTGAGGAAACTCCATACTCTTAACCACAGTGGCTGCACCAATTTATATTCCCACCAACAGTGCACAACCTCACCAACACTTGTTATCTCTTTTCTTTTTGATGGTTACCATCCTAACTGGTGTGACATGATGTCTCATTGTGGTTTTGATTTGCATTTCACTGACGATTAGTGATGTTGAGCACCTTTTCACGTACCTGTATGCTGTCTTTGGAAAAATGTCTGTTCAGGGGCGCCTGGCAAGCTCAGTCAGTGGAGCATGTGACTCTTGATCTCAGAGTTGTAAGTTCAAGCCCCAGATTGGGTGTTAGAGATTACTTAAATAAGTAAAATCTTAAAAAAAAAAAAAAAAAAAAGTTCCTCTGTCGATTTTTCAAATTGGAATGTTTTTTGCTCTTCAGTCATATGAGTTCTTTATATATTTTGGATATTAACCCTTTATCAGATACATGGTTTGCAAATACTTTCTTCCACTTGGACAGGTTGCCTTTTCACTTTGTTGATGGTGCCCTTTGCTGTGCAGAAGATTTTTAATTTGATGTAATCTCACTTGTTTATCTTTGCTTTTGTTGCCTTTCATTCTTGTGTCAAATCCAAAAAATCATTGCCAAGACTGATGCCAAAGAGCTTACCCGCTATGTTATCGCCCAGGAATTTTACAGTTCAGGTCTTATGTTCAAGTCTTTAATCCATTTGGAATTGCTTTTTATGTGTGGTATAAGGTAGGGATCCAGTTTCATTCTTTTGTATGTGCCTATTCAGTTTTCCTAATACCATTTATTGTAGTCTCTTCCCCTTTCCTCTATATATCCTTGTATATTCTTGGCCCATCTGTTGTAAATTAACTGATCATATATGAATGCGTTTATTTCTGGGCTCTCTTATAGTGTTTCAGAACACTCATGATCTAGGTGTCTGTTTTTATACCAGTACCACACTATTTTCATTATTATAGCTTTGTACTATAGTTTGAAATCTGGAAGTGTGATGCTTCCAGCTGAGTTCATTCTTAAGATTGCTTTAGCTATTTGGAGTTTTATTTATTTTATTTTGTGGTTTCATACAAATTTTATGATCTTTATATTTCTGTGAAAGAATGCTTTGGGAATTTTGACAGGGATTGCATTAAATAGGTCAATCACTTTGGGGAGTATGAACATTTTAACAATATTCTTCCAGTCCACGAACATGGAATATCTTTCCATTTATTTGTATCTTCAGTTTCTTCAACGTCTTATGGTTTTCAGATCTTTCATTGCTTTGGTTAAATTTTTTCCTAAGTATTCTTTTTGATGCTATTGTAAATGGTCCTGTTTTCTTAACTTCTCTTCTGATGCTTCATTATGAGTGTATAGAAACACAACTGATTTCTGTATATTGATTTTCCATCCTGCAGCTTTACTGAATTCATTTCTTGGTTTTAATGGCATTTTAGTAAATCTTTAGGGTTTTCTATATATAATATGTCATCTGCAGATAGATACCATTTTACCACTACTTTTTGATTTGGACAGCTTTTCTCTTCCTTGTCTAATTGCTCTGGCTTGGTCTTCAAGTACTGTGTTGAATAAAAGTGTCAAGAGTAAGCATTCTTGGGGCGCCTGGGTGGCTCAGTCCTTAAGCGTCTGCCTTCGGCTCAGGTCACGATCCCAGGGTCCTGGGATCGAGCCCCACAGGCTCCCTGCTCCGCGGGATGCCTGCTTCTCCCTCTCCCACTCCCCCTGCTTGTGTTCCTGCTCTTTCTGTGTCTCTCTCTGTCAAATAAATAAATAAAATCTTTAAAAAAAGAAAGAGAGTAAGCATTCTTGTCTTGTTCCTGATCTTAAAGGAAAAACTTTCAGCTTTCCGTTGGTGAGTGTATTAGCTGTAGGCTTGTTGTATATGGCCTTTATTGTGTTGAGACATGTTCCCTCTATACTCAGTTTGCTGAGAGTTTTTATCATGAAAGGATGTTGAATTTGTGAAATGCATTTTCTGCATCTAATGGAATGATTATATGATTTTTATCCTTCATTTTGTTAATGTGTTGTAGAACATGGATTGACTTCCAGATCCTTGAATCCTTAGAATAAATTCCACTTGATCATGGTGTGTAATCCTTCTAATGTACTGTTGAATTCAGTTTGCTAATATTTGGTTGAGGATTTTTTGCATCTATGTTTGTTAGGGATGTTGACCTGTAATTTTATTTTCCTATAAAGTCCTTATCTAATTTTGTATCAGGTTAATGCTTTGTAAAATGAGTTTGGAAGTATTCCCTGGAACCCCCCCCTTTTTTTTTTTTTTTGAAGAGTTTGAGAAGAATTGGAGTTAATTCTTTAGGAAATGTTTAGTAGAGGGGCGCCTGGGTGGCTCAGTCATTGGGCGTCTGCCTTCGGCTCAGGTCATGATCCCGGGGTCCTGGGATTGAGCCCCGCATCGGGCTCCTTGCTCAACCAGGAACCTGCTTCTCCCTCTCCCGCTCCCCCTGCTTGTGTTCTTGTGTTCCCTCTCTAGCTGTCTCTCTCTCTGTCAAATAGATAAAATCTTTAAAAAAAAAAAAGGAAATGTTCAGTAGAATTCACCAGTGAAGCCATCTGGTCCTGGACTTTTTTTTGTGGAGAGAGTTTTGATTACTGATTTGATCACCTTACTAGTAATTGGTCTCTTCAGATTTTCTTTTCTTTTTTTCTTAAGATTTTATTCATCTGAGAGAGAGAGAGAGCACACACTAGCTCGAGGCAGGGGTGGTGGACAGAGGGAGAAGTAGACTTCTCACTGAGCAGGGAGCCAGATGTGGGACTCAATCCCAGGACCCCAGGATCATGACCTGAGCTGAAGGCAGACGCTTAATTGACTGAGCCACCCAGGCACCCCAGTCTCTTCAGATTTTTCTATTCATGGTTCAGTTTTGGTAGGTTGTAGATTTGTAGGAATTTATCCATTTCTTATAGGTCATCCAGTTTGTTGGGGTATAATTGCTCATAATAATACTTGTGTGGTATCAGTTGTAATGTCTCTTATTTATATTTTTATTTGAGTCTTTTTTTTTCTTGATTAATCTAGCCAAGGGTTTTGCTTATCTTTTCAGAAAACCCAGCTCTTAGTTGCATTGATCTATTGTCTTTTTCATTTCTAGTTCATTCATTTCTGCTCTGATCTTTGTATTTCCTTCTTTCTGCTAGTTTTGGGCTTAGTTTTTCTTTTTGTAGTTCCTTGAGATGTAAAGGTAGGTTTTGTATTCGAGCTCTTTCTTGTTTCCTAATGTAGGCATTTACTGCTATAAACTTCCCTCTTAGAAGAGCGTTTGCTGCATCCCGTAAGTGTTGGTATGTTTCCTTTTTCGTTTGTCTCAAGATGTTTTTCTGTTTCTCTTTCTTTGACCCATTTGTTGGTCAAGAACATGTTGTTTAGGGGCGCCTGGGTGGCTCAGTCGTTAAGTGTCTGCCTTCGGCTCAGGTCATGATCCTGGGTCCTGGGATCGAGCCCTGTGTCAGGCTCCCTGCTCCACGGGAAGCCTGCTTCTCCCTCTCCCACTCCCCCAGCTTGTGTTCCCTCTCTCACTGTGTCTCTCTCTGTCAAATAAATAAAATCATTAAACAGTTTAATTTCTATGTATTTGTGTATTTTCCAGCTTTATTCTTATAATTGATTTCTAGTTTTATACCACTGTGGTTGATATGATTTCAGTCGTCTTAAATTTCTTGACTTGTTTTGTGGCCTAACATATGATCTATCCTGGAGAATTTTCTGTGTATGCTTGAGAAGAATGTGTATTCTGCTCCTGTTGGATGTGTGAAAATTAATAAAGGGAAATTTTACTTAGAATGGAGTTGGGAAGCCCTGTAGGGGGGAGCGTGCCCACACATGAATTTTCCATCACAGCTTACTTCATTCCTATGCCAGAAAAAGTTCACTTTATTGCTCCAGCAGGAGGAAGATTTTCTAGCTCAGCAATAGCCTAGCCAATGAGAAACTGCCACAGTTCAGCCAGTAAGTAACCATCACCACCCTAAATTCTTGTTTTCCTCCAATAGACTTTCATTCAAAGCAGCCCCTCCCAACTTCCTCCTTTTTCTCTATAAAGGAACGTTCCTCTCCCTTGTTCTGCAGACTTTGCCTATGGTTTGCTATAGCTTGCATGTCCTGAATTGCCATTCCTCTGCTATTCCTGAATAAACTCATTTTGCTGGTAAAATAACTTGCTGTTTTATTTTTAAAGTTTAATTACTTGGTGATCAGAAGTGGGATCTGAAGGAGATGAACCCCTGAGGACCTAACAACCCTCAGAACCGTGTGCAGTACCCACTTGAGCCCTGTGCTCTGCACTTCCCTGACTCGTCTTTTTTCTTCTGTTTCTTTTTTCTTCGGTTGGGTAAATCTCTCCGATTCAAGCTCTCTCCCTTGGTTGAGTTCTCTGACTTTATTTGATATCTGTTTTTGTTTTTATGAAGGCACCACCCTACCTGTTGAGCACTCTTTGGTTTTTGTTTGTCTTGTTTCTGTTTGCTGCACCTTCCTGGTAAGTAACCTATCCTGTTCAAAAGGGGGAAACACATGATTCCCGGTATTTCAGAACAGCTGTTAGAAAATAGGGTCCCTTGTAGTTAAGACACTTTAGGGAATCTAAAGGCAAGATGGGTTTGCCCTAGTCCTTGGACCAGTTTCTTGGCCTTTGTGAGAAAATAGGCAAACTTACGGATAATTTGGAATTGTAATGGCCATTCTGGGGAAACTTTGACTTAAATAAATCCACCTTAAGGGACACCCTTAAAAAGAGAGGATCCCAACCCTCTCAGAGACAATGGAGTGCATTCTTTGGTATGCAGAAGTTTCTGAAAGACAAAATGATTTAAAAATAGCTCTAAAAAGGATCCTTAACTGCATGAAAGTAAAAAATCTTTCCTTAAAAAACAAAACAAACGTTGGCCATCAGCTAACCTTAACTTAATCTGTCTTCCAGAAACGTAGTTTGGATCCAGTTATTCTTTTGAGTTTTGTACTTGAGACATGGCTAAGGTTTTTTGTTTTTGTTTTATTTTTAAATTTTTATTTTTAAGATTTTATTTGACAGAGCATAAGCAGGGGGAGCAGGAGAGGGAGAAGCAGACTCCCCACTGAGCAGGGAGCCTGATGTGGGGCTTGATCCCCGAATTCTGGGATCATGACCTGAGCCGAAGACAGACACCCAACCAACTGAGCCACCCAGGTGCCCTGTTTTTTGTTTTTTTTTTTAAACAAAAGCTCTTAAGAGCTCTGTGTTTGTTTATGTATGTCTACGTATGTCTGTATTTTTCTACTTAGATAGTATTGCCAAAATTAATTTGTAAAGAGCTCTAATTGGCTTAAAGAAAAATAAGTGCACGTATAAATTAAGTAAACTAACCCAGATGTTTTTTGGGTTCACATGTTCTGGGATAATCAGTAAATAAAAGCTAGTTTGTTGGTTTAATTAAAACAGACATGTCTTAGAATTACAACATTGACTATAATGCAAACATACAACTTTGATTCTACCTGGGTTTATTAGTCAAAGTTTATGCTATCTCTATTGCAAAATCTGTCAGCAAGAAAATTTGCTTAAGATGATGGCTGGCATTGTCTAATGTCTCATGAAGTTTTTGTGAGTGATCTAAACATAATTGGTGGGAACAAGATGACTAGATAAACAAAAATGGGATAAGAGTTTTTAAGTGCAGTAATTATGTTTTTATGGCATGTGTGGTTAAAAATAGCTTCCCCAGATCTTTTTTGGTAACTCCAAACTTGAGAGTTTTGCTGAGTTAAATTAAATGATGGAATTTCATTGAATATCTGGATAATTTTTTAAACAAGATAAAATCCTAAAACATTACTGAACATAGATTTATCCAGTTTTGGCTTCTTATTACAGAGAAACTAAAGGTACTTTGGTCTGTTAGTGAACACACTTCATGCCATGCTGATAAAATGTTCTATGAGAAAAGCACATGGTTCTAGAAATAATAAAATGTTTCTCATAATTATATTTCTCTAGAAATAATAAAATGTGCTCATAAATTTGCCAGTCCACAGTTGCTTACATTTTAGTTTTTGCTGGGAATTAAGGATTCTAAGGATTAAGAATGCTAAATACATGTAAGAATACAACGGTTAGAAACAATAAGCATGAAAGAAAACAACTGTAAATGAAAAGTGTGCAAAGAAAGTAGGATGTGAGATTTTGGTAAAAGAAGGGAGGAATGGACATGTATTTTGATGAGGAAAATGAAGTGATTTTTTTTTTTTATTAAAAGATTTTATTTATTTACTTGACAGAGACACAGCTAGAGAGGGAACACAAGCAGGGGGAGTGGGAGAGGGAGAAGCAGGCTCCCCGCAGAGCAGGGAGCCCGATGTGGGGCTTGATCCCAGGACCCTGGGACCATGACCTGAGGCAAAGGCAGACGCTTAATGACTGAGCCACCCAGGCTCCCCAAAAGTGATTTTTATCCTAAAGGAAAACTGGCTATTTTGGAAAGGGAAAGAGCAAAGGGCAAACTGAAGTGGACAAAGAAAGTTGTAGAAGGTTTGTGGAAAAGGGATCTTGGGAAAGGTATTTTATATGTAATCAAGCTGGCTAAGATTAAAATGAATTCATTTAAAAATGAGTTTTAATAAATCAAAAGTATCCTGGGGTGCCCTGGTGGCCCAGTCCATTAAGCATCCAACTCTTGGTTTTGGCTCAGGTCCTGATCTCATGCCTCATGAGATCAAGCCCCACATTGGGCTCCACACTCACTGGGAGTCTGCTTGGATATTCTCTCCTTTGCCCCTTCCCTTGCTCACTATTTCTCTCTCTCTCAAATAAATAAATCTTTAAAAAAAATAAAAACCAAAAGTATCCTGGTACAAAACTAAAATTTGTGGTTTTTTGTCTCTGTTAAAAGGAAAAGGTTTATTACATTATTGGTCTGTTCCTTTTTTTTTTTTTTTAATTCAAGTTAGTTAACATAAAGTATAGTATTGATTTCAGGAGTAGAATTTAGTGATTCATCACTTACATAAAACACCCAGTGCTCATCCCAACCAGTGCCTCCTTAATGCCCATTACCCATTTTGCCTGTCCCCCCCCACCCACCTGCCCTCCAGCAACCCTCAGTTTGTTCTCTACAATTAAGAGTCTCTTATGGTTTGCCTCCTCCTCTGTTTTTATCTTATTTTTCCTTCCTTTCCCCTATGTTCATCTGTTTTGTTTCTTAAATTCCACATAGGAGTGAAATCATATGATATTTGTCTTTCTCTGACTGACTTATTTTGCTTAGCATAATATGCTCTAGTTCCATCCTTGTACTTGCAAATGGCAAGATTTCATTCTTTTTGATGGCTGAGTAATATTCCATTGTATATATACTACAATTTATTTAAGATAGAGGGGGGCGGGATTGGGGCAAAGGGCAAGAAAGAGAGAGACTCTTAAGCAGGCTCTGTACCCAGCACGGAGCCCAACACGGGTCTCCATCTCATGACCCTGAGATCATGACCCGAGCCAAAATCAAGAGGAAATCAAGAGTCGGACGCTTAGCCAGCTGAGCTGCCCAGTGCCCCCATATACCACATCTTTTTTGTCCATTCATCAGTCAATGGACATTTGGGCCCTTTCCGTAATTTGGCTATTGTTGATAGTGCTGTTATAAACATTGGGGTGCATGTGCCCCTTCAAATCAGCATTTTTGTATCCTTTGGATAAATACCTTGTGGTGTGATTGCTGAGTCATAGGGTAGTTCTACTTTTAACTTTTTGAAGAAACTCCATACTGTTTTCCAGAGTGGCTACACCAGTTTGCTTTCCAACCAACAGTGCAAAAGTGTTCCACATCCTCGCTAACATCTGTTTCCTGAGTTGTTAATTTTAGCCATTCTGACAGGTGTGAGGTAATATCTCATTGTGGTTTTGATTTGTATTTCCCTGATGCTGAGTGATGTTGAGCATCTTTTCATGTGTCTTAGCCATTTGTATATCTTTTTTGGAGAAATGTCTGTTCATGTCTTCTGCCCATTTTTTAACTGGATTATTTTATTCTTTGGGTGTTGATTCTGATGAGTTCTTTATAGATTCTGGATACTAGCCCTTCATCCAATATGTCATTTGCAAATACCTTCTCCCTTTCTTTCAGTTGCCTTTTATTGTTGTTGATTGTTTTCTTCACCGTGACCTCTTGATGAGGTCCCAGTAGTTCATTTTTGCTTTTGTTTCCCTTGCCTCCGGAGATGTGTCTACTAAGAAGTTGCCACAGCCGAGGTCAAAGAGGTTGCTGCCTGTTTTCTCCTCGAGGATTTTGATGATTTCCTTTCTCACATTTAGGTCTTTCTGAATTTGTTTGTGTATGATGTAAGAAAATGGTCCAGTTTCATTCTTCTGCATGTTGCTGTCCAGTTTTCCCAACACTGTTTATTGAAGAGGCTGTCTTTTTTCCACTGGATATTCTTTCCTGCTTTGTCAAAGATGAGTTGACCATATAGTTGTGGGTCCGTTTCTGGGTTCTCTCTTCTGTTCCATGGATCTATGTCTGCTTTTGTGCCAGTATCATACTGTCTTGATGATGACAGCTTTGTAATAGAGCTTGAAGTCTGGGATCGTGATGCCTCCCACTTTGCTTTTCTTTTTCAACATTAGTTGGCTATTCAGGGTCTGTTCTGGTTCCATACAAATTTTAGGATTGTTTGTTGTAGGTCTGTGAAAAACGCTGGTGTTATTAGGATTGCATTGAATGTGTAGATTGCTTTGGGTAGTATAGACTTTTTAGCAGTATTTGTTCTTCTAATCCATGAGCATGGAATGCTTTTCATCTCTTTGTATCATCTTCAATTTCTTTCATAAGTGTTCTATAGTTTTCAGTGTACAGATCTTTCACCTCTTTGGTTAGGTTTATTCCTAGGTATCTTACGGTTTTTGGTGCAATTATAAATGGGATCGATTCTTTGATTTCTCTTTCTGCTCCTTCATTATTAGTGTATAGAAATGCAATCGATTTCTGTACATTGATTTTATATCCTGTGACTTTGCTGAATTCATGTATGAGTTCTAACAATTTTTTGGTGGAGTCTTTGGGGTTTTCTATATAGAATATTATGTCATCTGCAAAGAGTGAAAGTTTGCCTTCTTCCTTGCCCATTTGGATGCCTTTTAATTCTTTTTGTTTTCTGATTGCTGAGACTAGGACTTCCAGTACCATGTTGAATAACAGTGATACATTATTGGTCTGTTCTTAATAAGAAATTGTAAACAAAGTTTCTTTATTTTTAATGTAATCTGCCTAGGAAACAAAGATTCTGTGTTTTATCTTTTTTTTTTTCCTTTGTGGAAGTCACTTGACTTTTTTATTTTTTATTATTCTTTTTGGCATTTTTTCCCCCAAATTTTTATTTAAATTCTAGTTAGTTAACATATAGTGTGATGTTGGTTTCAGGAGTATAATTCAGTGATTCATCACTTAATATATTCACAGCCAGTGCTCATAATCATAAATGCCCTCCTTAGTACCCATCACCCATCTAGCCCATCCCTCACCCTCTATGTTTTATCTTGATCAGATCTTTTATTACTTAGAAAAGCTGAGTGTTCTCTATTCAGAAAGTTACAGCTTTTGCAGCTGTGTGATCTATATTTATACTTGGAATCTTTTTGTCAGTTTGGGTAAGTAGATAATTAAGTATTGTTTTATAATTTTCTGTAACCCTTTTGTTACCCAAGTGTCCAAACCTTTCGATACTCTTGACAAGCTTCTCAAAATTAAAATTTTAAATGAAATTTTTTTGGCTGCAAACTCATAAGAATTTCTAGTGGGTCTCTGGAACAGCTCCAAACATTCTCTCTCTATAGAAACAGTGATATTACACTAATTAGGCTTATTTGGTATGTTAAATTACATGGGAAGCATTGTCCAATTAGGAATACTAAGCCTTCTTTATTTTGTGTTTGTATAGGTGTATGTTAATATGCGTGTTCTATAAATTTCACGAAAATTTAAAAAATTCTGATGTGTCCTGGTACAGTGTTATCAGTCATAATTTTAAAATGTATGTCACGGATAAAGAAGATGTGGTTATGTGTGTATATATGTGTGTGTGTATATATATGTATATGTATAATGGAATATTATCAAAAAATGAAATCTTGCCATTTACAATGACATGGATGGAACAAGAGGGTATTATGCTAAGTGAAATAAGTCAATCAGAGAAAGACAATTATCATATGACTTCACTCATACGTGGAATTCAAGAAACAAAACAGAGGAGCATAGAGGAAGGGAGGGAAAAATAAAACAAGACATAGTCAGAGAAGGGAGACAAACCATAAGAGACTCTCAACCATAGGAAACAAACTGAGGGTTGCTGGAGGGGAGAGGGGCGGGAAGATGGGGTAACGGGGGTGAGCATTAAGGAGGACACTTGATGTAATGAGCACTGGGTGTTCTATACGACTAATGAATCACTGAACTCTACCTCTGAAACTAAGAATACACTGTATGTTAATTAATTGAATTTTAAAAAAATAGTAACTAATTTGTCAAATGCATTAATAACTAGTATGTCAAATGCATTAATACTAGCATTAATAGTAACTAATTTCTCAAATGCATTAATAACTAGTTAAAATAAATGTATGTCACAAAATGAAGCAAATTTACTTGTCAGTTGCATCACTGGTCTCTTTGGTAAGTGTCTGTGAACTCTTATCAGGTCTTTAATTGTGGCCATTTTTAAGTTGTTTGTCCTTTACGGTTATTGTTTTACTCTGATGCCTTTACGACAAATGTTTCTACAAAAGTGTTTCTTCTTCAAAGAGATTCATGAAAAGGGAATTTGACAGGTGCTCTAGAATACAGGTTTTCGATTACTTTAAGATCATAACATTGAACTAGGTAAGAATTTCTCAAACTCTAATGGAAAACTGATTGCTTTAATGCTTTGTTTTCCAGATTTAAAGGACCCTCCCCCCTTTTCCCCTTCTCCTTTTAAAAGAGCTGTCTGTAACTTGAAATAATTTGGTACCAATGATTGAAGCATTTATCCTTTTTTCTTTACCTGATCCCTCCAGAATTCTGAGACTCTTATTAGTCTTCTTTTTCATGACAATATATTTGCATAAGTTCAGTGAGAATCTGTTCTTTTTTGTATCAGGATGTCCAGTACACCTTGCCCCCTGCGTCCTTTGATCCACAGTTGGTAAAAAGGGATCTACTTCAGTTTTGCAAAAGCCCAATCAAATCCATAGGGGATAATCACACTTGGGTAGGACAGTCTTCCACAATGTGCTCTTGGGAGATGAAAGCATCGTCATAATCTGCAGCCCAGAGATTTTACCATTGGGAAAGATATCTCCAGAAGGACACTTCAGCCCCATGGAAAGGCCCTATCAGGGACTGTTAACCAACCCTTGTGCTGCCAGACTTCAAGGAATATGCTCTTGGATCCAGGTATCACATCTAAGCAAGTGCCAAACCCTGACTGGACACACACCATCTGGTGACCTGAAAGTAAAGATTCCGGAAGTTGAAACAGATGAAGCTAAAGGAGACTGCTTTCCCAAGGTGACCAGACCAGGCCTGTATGCCTTTTTCTTGCTGCTTATTTAATTTCTTCCTCTCTTGTTCAGGACAGTGTCCTGATCCATATTTCCCAATCTATTGCAAAAAGGGGAAACCTCTCTGACTGTCGAATCTGTCCAGAAACTGAAAGGTTCATTACATCCGAGATCCCTTGGTCTTATGTGTCACCAATTGTCTTAGTCCCAAATGCCACTGTTGATTCTGCCTGCCAAGTCTATGGGTGTTACCTATCGGATTAGGCTATTTACAGCCAGGTGTTCTCGCACCTTGTTTCAAACTTCCTCCAGCCATAATTGTACTAGGTCAGCCTGACACTTGCATCACTGCCAATCGTATGACATTTGCACCCCCCACATTCTTTTCCCTATTTAAATACAGTCCATTCCCCTGCAAGGGAGATACAGATGGGCCAGTTGCTCTTTGCAAGGCTTTCAGAAAAGACCCTTTCAGGATGGGATGGTACCTCACAGAATGTCATGCCAATTCCTCTGATTCCTGCCTTGAAAAGGTCAATCAGGGGGGCGCCTGGATGGCTCAGTCGGTTAAGCGTCTGCCTTCAGCTCAGGTCATGATCCCAGGGTCCTGGGATCAAGTCCCATATCGGGCTCCCTGCTCAGTGGGGAGTCTGCTTCTCCCTCTCCCTCTGCCTCCCCGCCCCCTGCTCATGCTCTCTCTCTCTCTCTCTCTCATGCTCTCTCTCTTTCAAATAAATAAATCTTTAAAAGGAAAAAAGGTCAATCAGGGAATTCCAGCTAATGGATCTATTACTAAGCAGACCTTAGCTGGAGACCTCTGTACTTCACCTGGTTTCATTTTTGTTTGCAGTGGATGGTATTTCCCATGGGCATATGAATGTTTAGATAGCTGGCGAGTTGGAGGTCAGTCCTTAATGGGATGTTTAACTGTTGCTGTCAACATCCATAATAAATCAGAAGCCTCCCGTGGTAGTCTACCCCATTAAACCTCCATAGCCACCTGAAACGGGAACTTCCAGGAGGCATGCCTGATTATTGCAAGTAGGCCTCCATTGGGAGAGCTAGTCTGCTCCACAGCCAAAGCAGCAACCGTCCAGCAATGATCACTTGACTCATTGGCTGAAGTAGTTTTGGACAGTCACATAGCCCTTAATTACCTACTTGATACACAAGGAGGTGTTTGTGGAATCGCAGATACTCCCTGTTGTATGGAACCTCAAAAGACCCAAATAGCCAAAGCAATCTTGAAAAAGAACAAGGGAGACTCTCAAGCAGACTCTGGCTGAACGTGGAGCCCAATGTGGGGGCTCAGTCTCACAACCCTGAGATCATGACCTGAGCCAAAACCAAGAGTTGGATACTTAACCGACTGAGCCACCCAGGCGCCCCTGTCCTGCTACTTTTAATTCTACTCTGTAATTTTAAGTTTTGTACTTGTGGCCTGTCAAACCTTGGTAGAAATGATGTACCCTATAAGGTGACACTGGCTCAGGGCTTCGAGCTGATCTCATGTGTACAACCTTGACAAGATATAGCCTTTGGATGGGAAATGCCTGAGAGTTCTCCCTCTTAACCTTCTTATTACTCAAATGGGGCCTTATTGGTTTGTAACTGCTATGTATTTTCCCTGTGATGTGGGATGTGATAACCAGAAAAGGTCCTTCATGGCACCAAGGGACAAAAACAGTTAATACAGAGAACTCAACTCTTGATCAGTTATGCTTTTGGAGAAAGCTCTTGATCAAAAGGGGGAAATGTGGGCGCCTGGGTGGCTCAGTTGGTTAAGCGACTGCCTTCGGCTCAGGTCATGATCCCGGAGTCCTGGGATCGAGTCCCACATCGGGCTCCTGGCTCAGCAGGGAGCCTGCTTCTCCCTCTGACCCTATCCCCTCTCATGCTGTTTCTCTCTCTCTCTCTCTCTCTCTCTCTCTCTCTCTCAAATAAATAAATAAATAAAATCTTTAAAAAAAAGGGGGGGGGGAATGTGAAAATAAAGGGAAACTTGATTTAGAATGGAGTCCGAAAGCCCTGGAGGGGAAACTGTCACACACACAAACTTTCTATCACAGCTTACTTCATATTTCCCGGCAGGAGGAAGTTCACTTTACTGCCTCAGCAGGAGGAAGGTTTTCTCCTTGCCCAGCAGTTGCCTAGCCAATGAGAAACCCGTCACCACCTTGAACTCTGGCTTTCCTCCAAGAGACTTTTGGTCAAAGCATTCCCTCCTTTCTTCCTCCTTTTTCCTCTGTAAGCTTCCTCTCCTTTGTTCTTCAGACTCTGCCTGTGGTTTGCTATAGCTTGCATGACTCAAATTGCAATTCCTCTGCTATTCCTGAATAAACTCATTTTACTGGTAAAATAACTGGCTGCTTTATTTTTAGGGTTAACAGATGGAATGTTCTGTAAATGTCGGTTAAGTCCATCTGGTCCAATGTGTTGTTGAAGTCCAGTGTTTCCTTATTGATTGATTTTCTGTCTGGATGATCTCCATTTTTGAAAATGGGGTATTGAAGTCCCCTGTTGTGATTGTGCTGCTAATTCTCCCTTTTGAGGTCTGTGAATATTTGCTTTGTATGTTTATGTGCTCTGATGTTGGGTGCATCAATATTTACAAATGCTCTATTTTTTGATGAATTTACCCTCTTAGTATTATATGATGAACTTCTTTGTCTCTTGTTAGTTTTTGGCTTAAAGTCTATTTTATCTGATGTATGTATAGCTACCCCTACTTTGTTTTGGCTATTTGCTTGGAATATCTTTTTCCATCCCTTCACTTTCAGTCTGGTGTGTCCTTAAAGCTGAAGTGAGTGTTTTGTAGGTAGCATATTTATGGATCTTGGTTTTTTATCCATTCAGCCACTGTGTCTTTTGATTGGGGGAATTGAGTCCATTTATATTTAAAGTAATTATCGATAGGTGCAGAATTACTTCCACCATGTTGTTGTTTTCTGGTTGTTTTGCAATTCCTTTGTTTCTTTCTCTTACTCTCTTCCTTTGTATTTTGATGATTTTCAGTAGTGGTATGCTTGGGTTTCTTTTTTTTTTTTAAGATTTTATTTATTTGACAGAGAGTATGAGCAGGGGGAGGGGCAGGGAGAGGGAGAAGCAGGCTCCCTATTGAGCAGGGAGCCCAACGTGGGACTCAATCCCACTGGGATCATGACCTGAGCTAAAGGCAGACACCTAACCGACTGAGCCACCCAGGCGCCCCTGGGTTTTATCTTTTGTGTATCTTCTGCAGGCTTTTGCTTTGTGGTTACCATGGAGCTTACAAACAAGGTATGTATAACAGTCTATTTTTAAAAAAAAAACGTATTTATTTGAGAGAGAGTGGACAAGCAGGGCAGTGGGCAGAGGGAGAGAGAATCTCAAGCAGACTTCCTGCTGAACGTGGAGCCCAATGCGGGGTTCAGACCCACAACCTTGAGATCATGACATGAGCCAAAATAAAGAGTCAGATGTTTTAACTGACTGAGCCACCCAGGCGCCCCTATAGTAGTCTATTTTAAGCTCACAACAACTTATGTTTGAACATATACAGAAGCTCTACATTTATACATTGCCTCCACATTTTGTTTTTGATATTCCTTTGCAAATTGTATAGTTATTTTTCGTACTTTTGTCTCTTAATCTTTTTTTTTTAAGATTTTATTTATTTATTTGACAGAGAGAGACACAGCGAGAGAGGGAACGCAAGCAGGGGGAGTGGGAGAGGGAGAAGCAGGCCCCTTGCGGAGCAGGAAGCCCGATGCGGGGCTTGATCCCAGGACTCTGGGATCACGACCTGAGCCGAGGGCAGATGCCTAATGACTGAGCCACACAGGTGCCCCTGTCTCTTAATCTTCACACTAGAGTTGTGATTTACCCAACACTGTTACAACATTAGCGTATTCTGAATTTAACTGTATGTTTACCTTTATGAGTGAGTTTTATACTTTGATAGATTTTCCTGTTGCTAGTTAGCATCTTTTCAGCTTGAAGAACTACCTTTAACATGTAAGGCTGGGGGGCACCTGGGTGGCTCAGACCATACCACTCCCTTCTGGCCTGCAAAGTTTTTGCTGACAAATCTGTTGGTAGTCTTATGGGGTTTCCTTTGTATGTTACGAGGTTTTCTTTTCCTGCTTTAAGATTCTTTAACTTTGGACACTTCAATTATACTGTGTCTCGGTGTGCATTTCTTTAGATTCATACTTTTTGGAACTTCAGGCTTTCGGGCTCTCTGACACCAAGTTTGCTGATGCTTTCTTCTGTTTGATCTAGTCTGCTGTTGACCCCTCTACTGAATTTTTCAGTTGTTGTTGTGTTCTTCAGCTATATGGTTTGATACTTATTTTCTCTTTGTTGAAATTTTCAGTTTGTTCATGTGTTGTTCTGATCCCCATGTGCATCTGTATAACTTAATTTGAACTCTTAGGTAAGTCACTTATTTCTATTTCATTAAGGTCTGTTTCTGGAGTTCTGTTCTTTTGTTTAGAACATACTCCACCATCTCTCCATTTTTCTTCATTGTGTGTTGGTTTCTACCCTTTTAAACAGCCACCTATCCCAGTCTAGAGTGGTCTTGTGTAGGAGGTGAACCTCCTCAGTTGGGCTGGCCCAAGCTCTTGGTTGCTTCTTAAATTTTTGTGATTGTCTACGACAACTTTTTTTGTTCTTGGTGCTTCCTACTAGTTGAGTGTTTGTCAAGACTGCTTAGCATTCCAGTGGGTAAGATCACAGCACACAGATGCAGTTTGATTAGAAGCCAGATTCTCAGATAGCAGCTGGGAGAATATGTAAGTTACACCTCTTTTTGGGATAAACAGTGAGATGGGTGTTTTTCCCATCTTCCCTAGGCCAAGTTCCTCTGCACTTGGCTGAGGTATTTAGCCACGGCTGGGGAGGTGGGGGAGTTGGGGGAGTGTTGCTCCTGCGCCCATTAAAAACTGCTTTTTTTTTTTTTTTTTGCTGCAGTCCCGTGGAACTCCTGAATGCAAGCAGCATTGGGTCTCAGAGCCAGGTATTCCAGGGATATGTTGGGTGGCAGCTACTAAAACTGAGGCACAATGTGCATAACCTTCCAGAGAGATATGGGTGCTTTGGAGTGGGCTAGAGGGGAGCAGATGGAGGAGGCATCCACTGGCTTCCCTGTTCTCTGCTGGCAATAGGAGGCAGCCCCTAGAGGTGTGCTCAGTGTAGAAGCTGGACTCTGAGGCAACAGCTTTTAATATATGCAACCACGTCCTTTTCGGGGAAAGATCAGGAGCTAGACCTCTAGGGCTGGTTAAGCACCATTTCTTTGTTAGTTTTCTGGGTCTGATGTCGTGGATACAAGCCCTACTGGCTTTAAGAATTAGGTTTTTTCGGGGACCTGGATGGCTCAGATGGTTAAGCGTCTGCCTTTGGCTCAGGTCATGAAATAGGGGTCCTGGGATTGAGCCCCTGTCTGGCTCCCAGCTCAGCAGGGAGTCTGCTTCTCCCTCTCTCTGCCTCTCCCCCTGCTTGTGCTCTCTCGGTGTCTGTCTCTCTCCCAAATAAATAAATAATATCTTTTAAAAAAAAGCTGTTTTAGGGGCCCATCTCTCAGTTTTAAAAGTTGTGCTAAATGTGGGGTCTAAACGTTCAGGGAGAACCTTGCAGTTGGCAGCTTCCAGCTGATTTTGTGGCATCGTGTTGGGGTTGGGGTTTATGGTGAGGGCTTGGCTCAGCTTTTCCTGCCCATTTCAGTGTGTGTATTTTTTTGATTGCCAAATGTGTAAGAGTAGCTCAGCTAGTTGGATTTTTTGCATCAAAAATTCATCTGGGTAGTGGCACATTTGCTGTATTCTGGGGAGGAGTTCGGGGGCCTCCTGTGTCACCATCTTGGGCCAGAACCCTCAGCTAACTTCTTAACACGTTTTGATGTGACTCGGTTTCCCCCCCACCTTGTATTTTCAAAGACCTTGTATAAGTAACTCATTGCATACTTGTTTTATAGCTTGATTTTTCAGTCAACTTAAATTCTAAGCAGCATTCTTAATATTTCACATCAGAACCGATCCCATTTAAAGAGAAGACATTTCTTATATACCTTTTCAGATGGCTGCATCCTCTAGAAGGGCTATGGATGCGTGATGTGTCATGTGAGAACTCCCCTGCCCGCTCCCACCCGGACAAGACCCCCTGAATGCATCTTTGTTCAAATCTTCCCCAGGTGGGTCAAGTTCAAATATCAAAACAGTGAGAAAGGCTGGGGGACAGGTTGGAAAAAGGATGTTCTTGGGCCAACCTGACTTTATTTGTATTTTTGTTTCCTCAAAACTTTCTGTAATTTTATTCATCCTAACACTCATTTTGAAATTTTGCACAAACATCTGAGAACAGATGAACCCTGCACTGACTAGAGAAAGAGGTCGTGCTTTAGGAGAAGATACTAACAAAGGGATCGTTTCTTTTAAATCTTCTAAAAGTAGGACTATCCTAGCATTAAAAAGCCCTGAAAGGATTTTTTTTCAAGCTTTTTATTGTGGAATCTTTAGTTGTCATTTTTTAATGGACTTAAATTGTGACTTTATTTTCATCTCTTTACCAATTTGAAAGTCGAGTTTCACAAGGCCGAGTTAGAGAAATGAAAAATTGCTACTGCACCCTCTAGAGGTTCCTGTACTCTGTGGCAGGATCACTGTCAATTATTAAGAGACTGCATGTGGGGCGCCTGGGTGGCTGTTGGTTATGATCTCATCTAGACAGGATTTACACACAGTTTGTTATGTAACTTAACTGCACAAAATGCTACAAAAACAGAAGGTATTAAAGTAGTGGGACAAAGAGCATACTAATTGGGGTCCTGATTTTTTCCTGCCGAGGGTGAAGGAAGGGCGAGGATCCCAAGGTGGCACCTCATTGAAGAAAACGGCAGTGTCTCAGTAAGTGACAAGAGCTGGTACTTACTCAGGAAGTTCAGATGACGAAAATCCCAGTGCATAATTGTGCTAACAGATAAGTAAACTGATAGTAAAATGAAATCCTAAGTAACAAACTTAGCTCTGCTGCTTTAGAGAGCTGTTAGATCTAGAGTTTTGTTTTTAGGAGCTAGATCTTTTCTACCTTGGGTTTGTAAAGGAGCCAGGGGTACATGGACCCTTCGGAAGGTTCGACATTGTTTTTTCTTTCCCCACACTTAAGCTTTGTGTTAATCCCATATGTATAATTGCTTTCATTTGTGGACGCTAGTCAGAAAATTTCTATACTTCACAGAACTATAGAGATGGTGGTAGCATCCCCCTGTAAACACGATTTCCATACACATGTGAAATCTTGATAATGCGTACTATTTAAAAATGACACCATACTAGAGACAGAGGAAGATAGTATTTATGTATGGTAAAAAGGCAAGTGAGTGAAGCTATACTTTTATTGCATTACTCTTAGTACATCCACAACTATTTCCACCTAAATAGATCTTTAAAATAAGCATACACAAGTATTGACTATTATCTACAAATATTTATTGTAACACTTGAATAGAACTACAGGAAGCCCTTGGCACTGATAGAAAATATTGATTCACTGTTAGGTTACAAAAATTTATACATAGCAAAATTTAATGCTCTTTACATAAAAAATATTAGACTACTTAAACAAAACTTTCAAAAATTCCTGGTAATAGCTACCAGAATTAGAAAAGTAAAATTAGGCTTGAGACACTGCCTGTTCTAGAATACTGGACTCTAACAGCACCTCCACTGCTGGAAAAAAAAAATTTAAGTCTGTCATGCAACAGGAAAACAAAACAAGCTATTCTGGAACAACTGTTCTACACAAAAGAGAGCTTCTCCCAATTGAAAAAAAAAAAAAGTCAAGATCCAAATAGGCATTTTTAGGCATTAACAACAACAAAAAGAATCCAAATGAAATATACTTGAAGTTCAATTTTAATAGCATCTTGATAAAGGTATGCTTCCTTTCATTTTAATACATTTCTGCACATGTATATGTTTTAAAATCCAGGAAACAGCCAAACCACAAGTTACTTCTTAACACGAATATACATGGTTAACCCTATATTATGCAGCCTCTTTTAAAAAGCACTGATGCACCCGACAGTTATATGTATCATTTCATAAAGAACAACACAAAGCTTACCGTCACTAATACCCAATACCTATAATCACTTAATGTTCTGGAACACAATGCTTTAGAAGGCAAGTTTCTTTTGAAAATGGCTTAAACTCAAGCAGGTGTTTTTTTGCTGAACGTCCGACTTTTATTATTCCAGGAAAGATTTAAAAAATGAAATAAATACCAACCCTAATTGAAATTACTTAAGTATTCAAGTCTAAAAGGAGGAGGTGGAGGTCTGTGGTCTATTTGTAATTAGATTTTAGATCGTTGGTACGAAACTGTAAACTTGCTGTTCAGACCACATAAAAATGGTTTAGAATGGTGGTCATTTTAATAAGGTAACACTTCTTAATTAAGAAAAACCTTGGTGGAACAAAAGTCTATGAAGGATTTGGCTCTCCTGTTGTAAAATGAGTTCTTAGAGATTTAAAACAAATACTCATTAAGGCAGAGCTGACATTTATTTCCCAGGAAGAATGACGACTGGGCCATTTTATTTAAAGGAAATCTATTATGAAATTGATTTTGGAAAGCTTGTCAAGGAGTCCGAATCCAGCTTCTTCAGTGGCACGTGTAGCAGAATTATAGTAGTTCCTTTTAGCATTATTGAAACATAGATTTCTAATTGGATCAGGAAATTAATGTGGCCTGGACTCAAGGGGTAGGGAAGGCAGCTAATTTTAAAAAGTCAATTGTCAAGAATCACATTATCTTTGAGCCTAAGTTTAATAAATGTCAGCTATCAGAAATGGAACGCCCCCCCCCCCAGCCCAATTCCATTTTATTCCCTATAGGGGTAAAGTGACTGCAGGACAGATGGCGTATGTGAATTGATGGTCACGTTCCTTGATGCCGGCACAGCCTCGGTCCCTCTCAAGGAATAGGCCAGCTCCCCGTCGCCTCTCCTGGTAGGATCGCTCTAGCGATAAACCTGAACATGCCACCAATTTCAGAAAGATCATCCTTTTCTCAAAGTGTTGCCTTTTAAAATGGCTAACATGAAACCTCCAATATCTGCTCTAAAGAAAAAGCTTGACCTGCTGGAAGGTGTTCCTGGAAATACACCCCAGCAGCTCGAGCCGGACAGGGAAGTATTTAGGTTGTTTGGTGGGGTACACATCTGTACTGCAGGGCAGCTGTCTCAGGAGTGGGCAGAGCGGTCAATTCGTCGGCCGTAACACTCTGGCAAACATTTATGTGTACGAATTGAGTTGTTCTTTTGACCGAGACTGAATATCTTGCAGTTCCTGTTCTTCCTTTGCTTTGATATCCTGGTAAGCCTGCATTTTGCTTGCATCCTTTAAGTAAGCCCAGTTAGAAGACAGTATCATGAGGAAGTGGATCTGGAAAAGAAGGGTGAGCATGATGGCTAGTGAGCATGTCAGAAGGCAAAGCAAGCTGCTAGGCAGATTAGACGGTTTTTACTATCAAAAGGGAGAGGGTTATTCTGTATTAATTCTCATTCTGCTGTCAGAGCCATCAGATTCTGGAAGCATGCTCCACTAGTATGCTTAAGAGTAAGAGGCTGAAGAAAAGTTAGTATACAAACACGATGAACTGAAAAAAATGGCCAAAGTTATTGTTAAGAAAAAGCAAAAATGAAATAGGAGAGAGTGGTTTTTATTCTTCTCCCCCCCCCCCCCCATTTTGGGAGTAATTTTAACAACTAACATAGACGTTCAGAAACACCTGGTGTGCTTTTTTAAAATCAGTGCAGGGCAAAGGTCTTCCCTCTCTGTGGATAAAAATCAGTTCCCCAAAGGCCTACAAGTGAATGATACTTATTTTGAGTAACTCATCAACTACACAGTTAACATGGGAAAATTAAGACCTCTAAGCACAGCCTGCAATCCGTGTGAGCATGTGCTTAGGGGCGCACCTCCAGTTTTCGTTCTAAGACTGCCATGAGTGCAGGTCCCAAATGTACAAATCCTTCTTCTTTACAGTGGGGGCGGCCAACACTTCTTGCCCACTCATTTTCCTCCAAAATCTACATCTCCAGTTCCTCCTATTTCCTTTTCAACATATTTGAGACTTTCAGATCCAGGCACAATTTCTCTTCCCCTCAGAATCTGATGTGCGGTGTGAGACCTGGCTATGAGGAATCAGGGGCTCCGCACCGGGAACACAACACCACCAGGTAAGGGGTGACTGGGTGGTGCAGAGAGAACACACACCCCACGTACAGATCCTGGTCTCACAGAAGGTAACGGGGTGCCCTTTATTCTTCACATTGTCCTCTAGCTGGCAGGCTAATTGGAGGGGCATGTATTTGGTAGTGAGCCATGTAATCAGAAAAAAAAAGTTTTAGTCAAATTTAAAATGTTTGCCTTTTTTCCAGAGTCTAAGAAAACAAAAAAAATCCAGATGAAAACGCATCTCTCTGCCATCTCTCCAGCACTGGTATTGGTTATCAAGCAAGCAACAATAACGGACAAGGCAGGTATTACAAAGTTTTAACACTTCATTTAGAGAAACTGCTCAAAGTTCAAGAGAATTATGTTTTTTTAACGGATGCTCACCAAGGTCAGTACATAACTGAATTCTTTTCACAACGTGGAAATAGCCAGATCTCATCATTCTGTAATTCACTCAGGGTAAGGCATCTAATTAGGCTACAATGCAAAATGAGTAGACTAAAGCTATTTACAAATTACTGTCACCAAACTGCAGCAACCTAGACTCGGCTTTAGTCTGGGGCGTCAGGGAGATTTCAGGCTACCGAGGAGAGCTCCCTACAGCTCCTTGTTGGCCTTAAGCAATTTAGAATTTAGTGCAGCAATCTTCCCGACTCTTAAACTTCAAGACGGCATAGTTATAGGTAGTAGCCATCATGTAGATCAGCTGGTGGAAGAGAACAGAACACGACAGTAAGATACAGGCAGTCCCCCCAGCGTGGCTGCTTTCCCGTTTATTATCACCCAGAAGGGGTTCCTATGTAGCACACCGACTTCCTCTCACTTCACGTACACGCTGCTAATCCTGGCCTCTGCCCTCAGGCCGTTTATTACGAAGACTTGGAGGTGTTGAAAGAATCAGAGCGCCCCGAGCCATGAAGCTCCAGGCCCCGTGGCCCCTGGTCTGCCCCAGCCTGCCTCCTCGGCCGGCCCCTAGCTCAGCAAGCACACAGGTCGCCGCCGGCATGGCACGGGCCGTTCTCTGCAGGGCCGAGTACGGAGGGACCTTATCCAAGCTCATGCCATTTCCCTCTGGGTCTGCCAATCCTGGAGCTCTCGAAATCCCAAACCGAGCCCTCCCGACTTCTAGCTGTACACGCGGAGGCCCACAGAATCCCGGGGCCCTTTACAGGTGCTCCTCGTTAGCTGTGGCTTCCCTGTGCGCCCATTTCCCTTCGTGCGACCATCACTGCTTATGGCACGGCCATGGTCACTGGGGGACACGCAGAGTGGGGCAGAGGTTTAGTCTCCCAGCTGCGGTCAACCAAGGCACCACGCTGCTTGCTTGTCTCGGACTGTAGTCGAGCAGCCTTGGTGCGGACGAGTTAGTGCTACGGCGTTTTGTGATGTTTCCTAACCGTAGTGCTGAATGAAGGGCTCTCGACAGCCTCCAGAGAGCAAGAAGGCTCGGAGGGGCCACGGGGCTTCATTCAGGTCGGAGCTGCTACAGTGCTGAGACCGGGAGTTCGCTGGGAATACAGCTGTGGTCTCTACTCAATACGATGTCTTTGAACAAAACCACATGAAGCAAGGTTAGGTGGTGTTCCGTTTGACAACAAATGGTGTGGCCAGGTGCTGGCCGAAAATGAACCCTGTGTTTCCCTCTAGAAACAGTGGCTCAGGGTTGCAGGAGGCTTTATAGAACAAGCTCAACCGTAGAGGTATGTAGGTGTATAAGTACATATTTCCACTTGGAAATTAAGATTTCTTGCCAAAGAAATGGGTAATGCCTCCCACGAGTAGCTGTCAGTGACCCAAGTCCTGCAAGTCAGGGCGGAATATGCACCCCTGGCCTAGGCCAGGCCTGGGTAATGGGCGGCCCAGCTTCAGCTGCCCTCTCTTCTTCCCACAGAATCCAGATCCCTCCGGGCCCAGACAGGCAACCGGGACGGGCTGCGCTCCGGACCGTATGGCCGGAAGGCAAATCTGGCGCTGGAGCCTCGAGCGGGGAGCTGCGCTAGGCCGGGCCCGGGGCCGTTGCTACTCACCAGGGCGACGACAGTGGCACCAGCTCCGGCGCAGGCCACGATGAACAGGTGGTAGGACATGTAGAACTAGGGAAGAACCGGGCACAGGTGAGCGTTGGCTGTGGAAGGAACGGGCGTCCCCCCGTCCTGTGTGCACGCCCCGGCTGCCCACCGCCTGCCCCTGACGGGGGCACTTCTAAAGCTTCCTGATGCCCGGGCTGGACGTAGCCAGGCCTCCGCCGTGAGGATAATTCTCCTCACTGACTGCTCTGTGCCGTCACCTTTGGGAGCCCCTGCTTGGAACCAGGCCCTGGTACGGATATGCAAACTGGCTGACATTTCAGTAACTCACTGCTTTCCCAAAGCAGGCTCGGATTCTCTTAAGTATGCAAGCTCCCACTGGTGCACTTAAAAAAAATGTTCTTTTATGAACAGTTACAAACCAATGCCTAAAGAATAGTCTAAGATCTGATTTCAAACCAAAGTGGGTTAGGATATTCTGCTAGTTAAGAGTGAAGCAGTGATCAACTGTGATTAGATTTAGAGAAACTGGGCTTCTATACAAATTCAAGGGGATCTTTTTCCATGAAAATGAACCTGCATTTGTTCTGTGATAAAAGTCCTACTTTGAAAAGCTATGTGAAGGTGAAAAAGAATCTACATGTATTTTCAGATGGATGAGACTAGGACCACTCTCAAATTATCGCCCAAGGAGAAAGCTCTCTGAGTGCTAAGGATCCTCACTGAACCGGCTGGACCATGGGAAAGGGGGCATTTTCTAGGTAAAAAATGCATGAATGTGGGTAAAGACAGACTGTTTGATCTAAAAAGTCTGCAAAGAAAAGCCTCCCTTACTAGCATTTGCACCATCTCCTGTTCTTTCTACCTCAGAGGGCCCTTTCCTCAGCCTGCTTTGCCAGGGGACCGTGTCCAGGCCCTGAGAGGCGAAGGGTTTATTTACCTCATTGGTGTTGCAGATGTTCTCAAGGGCGGAGCCACAGATTTTCCCAGGGAAAGCATTCCAAGGAATGATACCTGTGAAGTGAATCCCAACAGAATGTTAGTTATTAGCGGCCCCCACAGTGCCCCGTGCTCTCGCTGGTCCTCATCCACACTTGACAGCTCTGCCCTCTGCAGACCAGGCTGTTTAGAACCAGTAAGAAGTCCTCCTTAGCAGCACGAGAGCAAAGTCAACTAGTCCATAAGAGCCTTAAGACCGGATTTGTTTTCCCTACCAATTGTGCTCGCTTTATTTGTAAAAATTAAAGGTGTAGAACCCCCCCCCCAGCATTTCCCAGTCTGTGGACTTCCTACTAAAGTCCCGAAATGGGGAGTCTATAGGTAATTTGGATTTTGTAGGCCCTTTATATTCATTTTCACTGGGATTGAAAATCCAATTGGAAATTTAAAAAGGGAAACACTCTGGAGTCCATCCCCCCTACCCCGTGTCTCCCACTGGAACCCTGACTCCTCTCTACCACGCCATGGCCCACCGGGTTGCTGTTCTCCGTGTCACCATGTAGTAGGTGTGTGCTTTTAAAGATTAAACACAGCTCGAGTTACTCTTCTCCCCGGAGGTAAGGAAGGCTTTCTTTAAAAAGTCCCTTATCCCCGGGGCGCCTGGGTGGCTCAGTTGTTGGGCGTCTGCCTTCAGCTCAGGTCATGATCCCAGGGTCCTGGGATCGAACCCCGCATCGGGCTCCCTGCTCGGCAGGAAGCCTGTTTCTCACTGTGCCTCCCTCTCTCTGCCAAATAAATCTTAAAAAAAGTCCCTTACATGGGCCAAGAGATGCTTTAGGAGAATGGGAAATGACAAGTCCTCATGGGGTCAGTGAAACCAGTGATTTCAAATATAGAACACTTAAAACTAGGATCACTGATAGCTAGAAGTGTTTAGTGAAAATATTTAATAAGGAAATTATATACATCTAGATATTTACAAATACTTTAAAAAATCATCTTTTTCAAACCACCAGTGAGGCTGAATCTTGCTCTTTATGAGAAAACAGTACTCCAATGGGCAGTCCTGGGCAAGTCTCTGATTAGGTTGTAAGAGAAGACGTTGAAGCCAAGCCACATGGGAAAAACAAGAATCACAAATGAAATAGTCCTCTCTCCTGAGAAATCTTGTCTTTAATTTTAATGAAAAGTTCTTTCCACCCCCCGCCTTGCTGTTTCTGCCAGGAACACGATTCCCTAGCATCTTGGCGAGAAGCACTCATTAAACTCCTTACTTAGGAGGCTGCCTCTCCGTTTAATTGGCAGGAGGGGCAATGGCCCCTTCTGTGGCTTGTCAAAATGAACCAACGTTAGCTGCCTATTGCGAGTATCCCATTCATTAGAAAATAGGTTTGAAGGGGTTTCCAACAGTCGGCTTTTATAGAGTTCAGTCTGATGACTTTAAAATATGTCTGGATTTTGTTGTGGTTTCCAGGACAGATGAAGTTTAAGCAGTTGGTCATTTTAAAAGACCGGATTTGAAGAGTGGGACATGGAAATTAATTGGACTACAGTGTATATACAATATTTTGGATAAAGAGTTGAATGGTACAAAACTGAAAAGAAATTGAAAAAAAAAATCTGTAATCTTTTGATGTCCAGAAGTCTGGTTATAATGCACTGCTCCTTGATAATAATACAGTACAAAAAGTTTCCTTTACTACATACTTGAAAATGCAACCAAAATTTGCATTACAACTAAGAGCCTAAGTGATCTTTCCCTCCAGAAAACAGAGCATACGTTAAGAGTATGTACTATTCCAACAGAAGAACGTATGACAGCGATCACAATGATTAAAAAAGCCACCCATGTAATCCCTAAGGTGCAGACAACTGCACCAAGAGGGTAGAGTGAACGTTCAGCGGGGCAATGAAAGGAGACGGTACCATATTGTCGGATATCCACGCAGATCTGCTCCACAGCGGCCGTGCCGTTGGTCTGGGGTGACTTGATGACCTCACAAGTTGACCAGATGTTGTAGAACATAAACACGGGCACGGCGGAGAAGCCAAACACGCCCAGCCAGGCCACTCCCAGCACGTAGGTGAGGAACACGAACTGAGCCGAGAAGGAGAAAGAATCATCACCAAGGGGAGCAGGGTGCAGCACCTGGGGACAAAATGCTTCCACAGCTCTGGGTGGACACTGAACCCGTGGCCTGCATTCCCGGCACTGCCTGGGCCACCAGAGCGACTGGCAAAGTGACCAGGGAGAGGAGAAGCGAGGGCTGGGCCGGGGCCGTCATGCTCTCTAGAGCTGCACGATGGAGAATGTGACTGCCCAAAGCCACCTCAGGGACTTTGTGCAGTCCGCCTCTCAGGAGCTGGCTCCCCCAGCCGTGATCTCCCTGGTCCAAGGTTGCAGAGCGAAGTCGTGGTGGTCGCCTCCCTGCCGCTCTTTCCCATACTTACCGTGCCGAGTGGCGGGCTGCTTTCACGGGCCTTTACTCTATACGACGTGCGCGTGGTACAGTTACCAGTGCAACAGGAAGCCCTTTCTCAAAAGGAACTTCCCTGGTTTCCCAGTCCCGAGAAATCACTGAACGCATTAGGTAGCAGTCTAAAATAGCCCTGAACACAAGCTGAAGGCACAGTGTCAGATACAATTCCCATCTCCCTCTCCCGTTTCTCGTCTGGAAGATTCACAGCAGCTCTGTGCACACGGCCGCTCTTCATCCTGTTCCGCACACGGGGCCATGGCCAGCCTCAGGAAGAATGGCATCCTCTGGCTTCACTTTACTTCCTAACCTGCCTTGACTGCCAGTGTGCACAGAACGTGGAAAGGCTGTTCCCAAAACGGCATGTCATGGTACTCCTATTTTCAGAACATGCACCCACAGAGCTTGTGGGCGACACGCTGGAAATCTAATTTGGCTTTTGTTTTTTTCAGGCGGTGCTGAAGACCTGCAGACTCCGTCTCACTTTCCGTACTGCAAGGAAGAGCTGGAGGGTCTTCGGTCCGCCTGGGGGGCGGGCTCACACAGGCCGCCCCGGCCGCCCGGCTGTAGTCGGTCAGTGCTTTTGCTTTTATTGCAAGGGCATTCATACTTACAGAAGCGTTTGCATTTCTAAAGACATTCAAAGAAGCCGATTTCAGCCGTTTCTCACTCCCTGTTGCCCCTGCGCTTATGGATGGGCTGCTCCAGACTAGGCTGGGTTTTCTTACCCACCCTTCAAAGGAATCCTTTCTTCTTAGTAACTCCACAAAGACGTGAACATTGCCTTCTAGCGGTGGTCAGGGCTCCGCAGGGCAGGCCTGTGGAGAGCGCCCCCTGCGGACCATTCCTGGCCTGGCGGCCCGAGGCCTTCACAGGCGCTTCCTGAGTGCGCCGCCCAGCAGCAGCTTCGCATCAGGGACCGGTGAGCACCAGGCCTGCTGGTGAACCAAGGGCAGCTCCGCTGTCCCGGGTGGACAGGGCTCACGGAGCTTTCTGTTGGGAGCACGTCTGCCCCAGCTGTCGTCAGGGCTCCCCGGTCACCTCCGACTTCCTAACATGCTCCAAGGCAGGTCTGTTCCATGGTTCCCTTGAAGGTCCAGTCATACCTCCGAGATACTGCGGTTTGGTTCCAGACCATCACAAGAAAGCGAGTCAAATTAATTTGGGGGTTTCCCAGTGCAAAGTTCTCATTGTACTGTAGTCTGTTAAGTGTGCAAGAGCATTAGGTCCAGAAAAGACAAGGTCCCGACCTTCAAGAAAATATACTTTAGTGCTAAAAACTGCTGACCATCATCTGAGCTTTGAGTGAGTCAGTCTTCCAGCTGGTGGAGGGTCTGGGCTTAATGCTGGCTGCTGGCTGATCAGCAATGAAGTTCGTTGCACCGCCGACTCTTCCCTTCACTCAGGATTTCTCTGCAGCACGCCGTGCTGGTCGAGGGCACTTTACCCAGAGAACTTCTTTCCGAAATGGATGTAATCCTCTCCAGTACTGGCACTGCTGCTTTAGCAGTAGCCCTTTTAGGCACCAGCTGCTAACAAGAGACTCAGCCTGCCCTTTGCAACTTTAAAACCAGGCACTGACTTCTCCTCTCTAGCTGTGAAAGTCCTAAGGGGCATCTTCTTCCAGTAGAAGGCTGTTTCTTCTACATGGGAAATCTGAGCCGGATCCTCTGGATCACTTGCTGCAGCTTCTCCATCAGCACGTGCTGCTTCACTTTGCACTCTGATGTTATGGAGTCGGCTTCTTTCCTTAAACCTTATGAACCAACCTCTGCTAGTTTCAGACTTTCCTTCTGCAGCTTCCTCACCTCTCTCAGCCTTCACAGAACTGAAGAGTTAGGGCCTTGCTGTGCATTAGGCTTTGACTTAAAGGAACATTCCAGCTGGTTTGCCCTTCCGTCCAGAGCACTACAACGGTCTCTTATCACTTGTGTGTTCACTGGACTAACACCTTTCATTTCCTTTAAGAACTTTCCTGGGCATTCACTCCTTGGCTGTTTGGCACAAGAAGCCTAGCTTTCGGCCTATCTGGGCTCTCGACCTACCTTCCTCACTAAGCTTGGTCACTTCTGGCTTTTGGTTGAAAGTGAGAGACGCGTCACTCTTCCTTCCCCTTGAACACTTAGAGGCCATTGTAGGGTTAGTAATTGGCCTGATTTCAATACTTTGGTGTCTCAGGGAATAGGGAGGAAGATGGGGGTGGGGGGAATGGCCAGTCTGGGGAGCAGGCAGACCACATGCAGCACGTATTAGTGAAGTTTGCCAGCTTACATATGTGCGGTTTGGGGCACCCCAAAGCACTGATCACCACGACACACAGAAAAACGGAACAGGTTGAAATGTTGTAAGAATTACCAAAATGTGACAGACACGAAACAGGCAAGTACTTTGGGAAAAATGGCGCCGACAGACCTGCTGGGCACAGGATTGCCGCAACCCTTCCGTGTGTAATGAAGTCCAATAACGCGAGGGATGCCTGTATGAAGCCAACCCGTGTTCAAGGTACCCAGCGTGGCTTTTCAACTTTTTGGGAACAGAGCTTTTCTTCAATAAAATTGAACATGTAAAAGAGGTAAAAGTGAGCTATGCTGGTGGGCAGTGGCGGGGGCGGGGGGGGGGGCTTCGAGCCTGACATGTTGGGCCAGAAGCCCCCATGCACACTCGTGCCTCGTCCACAAGAACCACTCCAAGCACAGGCCCAGGTGCTCTCCCACCTGGCACGAGCTTCTGGCCCTCTCTACCATCCCCCTATTTAACGCCTGGTACGAGGTAAACTGAGGCACGTTAAAATGTTTCACGAACTGTGAAGATGTCTTTGGGCATACACTCCATTGCAGTGGGACAGCACCAGCTTGAAAGTAGTGCGAGGGGCCCCAGGGACGCCGGCTAGCAGACCCGGAAGCCCAGCTCAGACCCTATGTAACAGGCTCTAACTGAAGCAGCCGTCTTATTTGGGAAGGCCTACTGGGCTGTTTAGGATGGCTGGTTCTCAAGTTTCCTTTTCTGGGATTCGAGCGCCTCGGCTCTGGCTTCAGTTGCTTACACGGGCTGCCAAGGGATCAGGGCCACCTCAGTCCCTCGGCCGCCTTTGTTGAGTGACTTCGCGAAGACTCCATCCTCAAAATGTTCAACACCAGGCAGGTGTGCCCTGAGTCCGGGCAGAAACGGGCCCCCTTGACTGAGGTGGGGGAAGCAGCCTGAGGTCCCCCACACACATCTACTTTCTGCTGCTCTTTCCCCTAGGCTCCTGACTTCTCTCTTTCCTCCTACAGTTGCTTCCTACCCCAAAGTAAGCACTCCCCCAAGTTGAAGAGTAGTCACATCTTTTTTCTTTAAATAACAGCTTTATCGAGGTAGAGCTTGCACTGTGAGTTTTAAACTCATTTACTCCCTTGTTCTGTGGACTTCACCTTAAAAAGCCAAACTGAAATGACAATCCAACAGGGGATGTGGAATCGGAGGGGTTCCCATCACCCAAGAACTAAATGGTTAAACAAGTGAGCGGGGGCCTCACTGCCGTAGGTAGTTTTAGGAGCACACGGTTCGTCCCGCCAGTGCCACTCTGGAGAGCATGGATGTATGGGGACCCACGCACGGACCCTGCAGGGGCCCCGCCAAGGCCGAAAGCCCGGCGGCACCATTCTGAAGTCCCACACGCTGTCATTCAGGTGAGCTCCCATGGTGCCACCCGGCCCCACACAGCGCCGTGTCCCCTGGCTGATGCCAACCGGGACTGCGACACAGAGCAGCGCCTGGCCATGGTGCAAGACCTCACTGATGTGAGTCACAGGGCACAGAGAGGCTCCGGAGCCGGGGGGGCGGGGGGGGGGGGTTGTCTAGGCCCCGGCCTCCCGCAGGAGCGTTGTCCGTGCGTGCATCCCAGCTGGCGGCCCTGCCCTCAGGAAGACTGTCACAGTTACAGGCTGGTCGGAGTCGTGCTGTGGGAACTAAGCACTGGCCCAGCCCCTGATGGAGCATAGGACGGGCAGTGTGGGAGTCTGCCGGAGGGCGGAGCCTGGGCAGAAGGAGAGGGGCTTGCCAGAGAAATTTCCAGAGCTCACCGGGTCAGAGATGCCAGCCCCAGAGGTGCCACTTGCTGTTGCCTGGAGGTTCAGATGACAGGGAGGTGGGCATTCATACCAAGAGTGACATGGAGATAGATAGCCAAGGCTATGTCAAATTATTTGCATCCTTGGGGGGGGGGGCATGTCCTTGGCCCCTTCCTTGAACCCCGGGACAGTCCTTCCATGTCTGGCTGTTTCTTAGTTCCCCCATGAGGCCTCCTTTTCTTGGGTCTTCCTGGGAGACCGGCTGTGCCCCAGGGCTCTTTCCTCCACAAAGCTCTCTGTCACCTTGTCCGTACCCACCACAAGTCTCTGTCATTTCCAGCCCAAGTGTTCCCAGAAACCCCAGCCCAGGTTTCTCGGTGACGCTCTTCGTACCCCCCCCCCCCCCGAGCCCCCAGCGACGGTGAAACACTGGAAGCGCACACAGCCGCCTCGACACGGCCCAGCCGGAGACGGGCCGCTCATCCCGTCCTCTCGAGCTTATTAGTCCCACTGCCATCCTAGCGGCCAGCTCGGCCCCACTCGGACCGTGTTCCCCGCTCTGCGCTCTGCTACAGGAGCCTTGCGCCCGCCCGCGTCTGGCTGACCTTCCCTCCTAACACCCCCCACCCCGTCCTTCGCGTACGGGATGCGAGCACGCCCCGTTCAGCGTCGGCGCTTGGATTCCTAGCCTGGCACCCAAGGCCTTTGCTGATCTGGTCTCTCTCCCCCTCCCAAGCGGCGTCGTTTCCACCCTTCGTCACTAGACCCTTCTGTTCCAGCTGGGACACACCGCCGGCTCGCGGGAGCACCCCCGCACCCCGGGCCGCCGCCCTGCTCCTGCTGGTTCCTCTTCCCCCGAGGCTGCCACCGAGCCCTCCCTTCCTGAGCGTGCGGCATCGGTGCCTCTCCGCCCTTGGCCGCCGTCTGCATTTCTGTTCCCAGGCGATTAGCGAGGGGCTCCGAAACTCAGCCGGAACCAAGGGCCAGACGGGGAAGCCGTAGGGACAGGGCACTTCAGCAGTTTCCTCAGGAGCCAGGGTCCCTCCCGGGATGAGCAGCTGCCACGGACACGGACACGGACACACACACACCCCCGCTAGACAGGGCCGACCTTGAGCAGCCTGCTGGGCGCTGTGTCCCAGGGCCACACCCGGTCACAAACACGCTGCAAGCTGCGTGCCCCCTTTAAGGAGGGCTGTCACGGATGCTGGGCTCTCCTGGCATCTTAGGCCAGCCCGTGCGCCCGCCCTCCAGCCGAGCAGCTCTCCGCCCCCCCCACCCCCCACCCCCGGCCGAGAGAGGGCCCGGGGCCTCCCGCAGCCCGCCGGGGCTGTCCTCCGCCGTGCCAGTGCCGCTCCCTCGGCGCGCCGACGGCTTTCCTTACATCTGACCACTCCGTCCGACGCCGGACCCACGCCGCCGGCCGCTCGGCCGCTCGCTGTGACGCGAACGCGCGCTAGGAGCCCCAGTTCGACGTGCCCCCCGCCGGACGCCGGACGCCCCTCCTCTCTCCCGGCCTCTCAACCCACCGCCGGGTTTCCGTCGTGACGCGGCGCCCGACAGGCCTGCCTTGCCGAGGTCAGCGCGGGTCCGCGGGGGCCAGACGGGGGCCGGCGCAGGCCCCGCGGCCACATGCCGACGGCGCATCGGCCCGCGGAGGGGGCCGCCCAGACGTGAGTTTCCTTTCATTTCCGTGTATAACGTTCCCCAACAATCTCCGGACACAAAGCCGTGCTCGGCTCGTGGGCCGCACGGAAACAGATGGCAGGCCAGATTGGGCCCAAGGGCTGGAGGTGGCCGCGAGCTTCCTGGGGACAAGAGCCCCCCCCCCCCCCCCACACCCACGGCGGCCAGCAAAATCCCCAGCCGGGTGCTCAGTAGGAAGAGCGCTTGGTACTTCCAGAAGGATTGTGACAGCTCACCACAGTACACCGTCTTCAGGGCCGCAACGCACAACCGAAGACAAAGGCGAGGGGGTGCCGGGACAACACGGAAGTTACGCCCTTCCACAGTGCCACCTTCCTACTTGAAAACCCTCCGGCGCCCTTACTGCCTGCCTATTCCGAAGGGAAATGCTTACTGCTCCAGGCAGATGTTTTAACTGACTACCGCTAATAAGCCGGAGGTTCTTTTGATACTCCCACCTCCAACACTGTGGGGACAACGCTGGCGTCACGGACGCTCCATCCGGGCTCGACGGTCTCCTAGCTTTCACCAAACGCAAAGGACGAGCCAGAGGCGTGGCTCCGGCTGCAAGTCAGCCACTCAGAGGTTTGGACTCACCATGGCACTGATGCAGCGGCCGCAGGCAGTGGTTTTAAACTCGCCGTGCAGCTCCTTCACCGCACTCGTGGTGTAGAAGCCCTCGGCCAACAGAATGATCCCGTACAGGAAGAAGAAGGACGCGATCCCGTAGATGACATACTGCATCAGCTGTATTCTGCGGGAAGGAGGACGAGATCCGGAAAAGTGACAGTCACCACATGGCGAAGAGAAGACGTTTGGGGCCTCTGGAGGGAGGGCATGAGGCCGAGCCACGTCCCGTGACCCCTCCCACCCCGCTGATGGCTGCGGCGGGCTCACGGGGCATCCCGGGCAGGCACCCCTGGCCACCCGACAGCAACCTGGGCCTTTCTTCCGAGGAGGGCCCAGGGTTGAGACGGACGACATTCTGGGGCCGGGGAGAAGGCTGCTTGGTCAGGGGTGGGCGGAGGCCCGGTTGTCATCTTTGCACACGCACCCGCGTCCTGGGGCCTGAGGGGGAGAATGCTCCTTCTGCACGTGAGCAACCCCAGGCACGGAGACGCTCAGTCTCCCCTCCGAGGGCACGCAGTCAGGGGCAGAGCCGCCATGGGAGCTCTGCTCTAAGGACGCATGCCCTTCCCGCCACAGCAGGACGCCTCCCAAGCGGGCCCAGCGATCAATGATACTCTGACGGGACCCCCTAGGTAGGCACGCAGGGCTTCGTTAAGGAGCTAAGCTCTGCACGGCCACTCTCGTTACGCCTGGGAAGCATGGGCACGGGCATTTGGGGGGGCTGCCTGTCCCTGGAAGTGATCAAGATCCCTAGCTAGGTAGATCAGTGTACCGTGCCCAGGTTCGCTTTGGGTAGCTGGCTCTTGGTCCTCCTTGCACACAGTTGGCCCTCAGCGAGGCCCTGGCCCTGGCTGATCCTCCTTACAACCTCCCCCACCCCTGCGCAGTTCTTTGGATGTCTTGCGAACAGATAAAAGAAGAAGAAAATTCCCTAAGGACTTGCATCATCATTCCATTACTGTTCAATAAGAATTCATTCAGGCCTTTCTCCGCCTGGTAGAGAAGTTCCTTACCAGCACAAGATACCTACAAGCTGTGAGACACAGGGAGTGAGGGAAAGAGAAAGACAACTGGAGGAAGCAAAGGAAAGGGGAATATTTGAAGGAAACGAATGCGTTGCTGCTGAGAATTCCAGGATGGGAAGGCAGAGATTCGGGCCTAAAGCCCTGAAATTTCCCCCTTTTCTGCACTGGAGTACGAACTGCGGGAGTAAGAGCACTGCTCGTGCAGACTTAGAGTTGGGGCAAGCCCTCACCAGGGTCCCCACCATGCCAGGGCCGGTCCCCTTTCCTGCGAGGGCCCTGGGGGTGGGGCCTGCTGCCTGGGAGCTACGCAAACTCACTCCCGGCGTGATCGCGGGCAGCATCTGTCCATCGCCTGGCCCCAGCCCCCACGTGCACGGCTCCTGGGCGTGGCGTCTCCTGTGGGCACCTGCGGAGACCCCGCCCTCAGGCCCCAGACGCCCCTGGGGCCCAACACTCACTGTCTTCTTGGCCCTTTCCTTTCTCCTCTCGTGGGATTTTTCTCTACCTGCATCCAAATAAGCCTTAACGAAAAGCATCCCTTTTCTGCCAGGAGAGCTCGCTCGTCATTCTGAAAACATCACGGGGTAGTCGCATCTCAAATACATTTCTACGGGGAAGCAGGTACTTACACCTCACTCAGCAAGGCATGGTCACTGGTGTTGGTGGAGAAGTGTTGCTCAAGGATCGCCACAGTGCCCGCGAGGGCCACATGCCCACAGCCACAGAA
The DNA here is from genome assembly GCF_029215605.1 of Mirounga angustirostris. Taxonomy (NCBI): domain Eukaryota; kingdom Metazoa; phylum Chordata; class Mammalia; order Carnivora; family Phocidae; genus Mirounga; species Mirounga angustirostris. The sequence continues at coordinate 10,394,151 of NW_026991719.1, forward strand.
CAGGGCCACCCCGGAGAAGCAGAGGATGGTGGCCACCAGAGAGGCGTAGGGGACTCCTCCCAGACACTTGATACAGCATTCAAAGCAGCCTGGACCCAAAGGAGAGAAAATGCAGTGGTTACGGGCAAGGGGTCTGTGGCTTCATCAACACCACACCTTCGCAGAGAGGGGCTCTCTTGCCGTGTCCCCCCTCATGCCCCGTGGTTAAGCTCGACATGCCGAGGGCCAGTGGGGTGGCTGTCCTCGGCTCACATTCTGGGGGGGGGAACCCCGGGACTCCAAGAGGGGACGTAGCTTCATGTACTCGGGGTGAGGAGCAGAGCAAGCAGCGGAGAGCCAGGGAGCAAGTCGCAATTCTAGGGCTTCCTCAGGGACCTGGGGCTGGCCGGGGGCGGGGGGCTGCTCGAGTGACTGGGAGGGACAGTCAGTCCACTAACAAAGTCAACAGAGAGGACAGCGGTGAAGCTGCGGTTCCACACGTAAGAGCGACCCCCCAACCTCAACCTTGGGGGCTTTCAAGTACCTCTATTTCTGTAGCAGCCAATGGCTTTCTCCCAGCCTTTGACCTCCTGGGCAACCAGAAGAAGCAGATACAGTAATTACACTGTTGCTGGGTTCAGAAAAATACCAACATGGTCATTTTGGAAAGGTGATGGGTCTTTTTGGTCCCTATAAGTACAAAGTCACCAACATCCACTCAAGTGGGTCCACTCAAGTTTCATCCATGTCAACATCAAATCCCCTCATCTTTTAATAAAAATGTCTCCCCAGCCCAGGCAACACTAGCCGTGCATTATCCCTCCTCCTCCTCCTCCTCCTCCTCCTCCTCCCCCCACCCCCCCACGCTTCCACCTGCCTCCTTCCCCACATATGTGTTCAGAGTAAGAATCCAGAACTGGTGGGTGACATTTAAGTACTTGAAGGAAAAGGAACAGAAGAAAAAAAAAACAAAAAACAAAAAAAAGACAAAATGAGCATCCATGAAATGAAATGAAGAAAGAGCCACAATTCACTGTTCATCTTAAGAAGAAGATTTTTCTTCATTTTTAAAATAAACTTTTACTGGAGGGGTCCATAAAGCTCTCCCCAAGGGACAGAGCCAGGTGACATTTTCAGTTCGGAGACATTTGTGTTTCATCTAAAGCAGTGGTGGCCTCGGGATAATGTCGGTACCTCTCCTGACCTCCCGTCCCTGTTTATATCATCCAGGCCCTTTAAGTAAATGCCTTGTCAGGGAAATCGAACCTGAATGCATTATGATGTTTAACAGCGATCGAGAGCAGTTCATTACTTCAAGGCAAGCACATTAAGCCAGCTGATTTTTCCCCCCAAATGGTCTTTACAGTAGACAGGGAATGACTACCCAGCATAAAGCACTGGAGACGGGCTTCGCCATTTTGAGGAGCATCCCATTCAAAAGTTGCATTTGTCTAAACCCACAAGAGAGGACTATAAACTCTCATTACCAGATTTCTCTTCAGTTCACTGGAAAATAAAAAAGGTCAAGGCTTCATAAGTAAGTGTGCTTTCGTTCATTTCAAAAGATGGCTGGCTGTCATCATGGAGACCAACCTCTGTGAAATGGATTTATGAAACTACGTACAACGGGAACCAGTGCACAGAACAGTTCAAGTTCACTAGCACGTCAGTACCTTCAAGAGCTTTGGATACTTGAGATTTGGGACAAGGACGATGGAGTTCCACCTGTCATACAGCTTTCTGGGGAATGGGGGGCTGGAGGGGACCAGGGAGACGCAGGCCACTGAAAGCCCAAGTTCTCTCCAGACTGCCAAAGCAAGAGAAACTACAACCCTCAGCCTCGTGCCCCACTACGTGAAGAGCAAGCAGACCCACGTGTGTGGTGTCGTTCACGCCTTCCCCCATTCTCAGCCTGTAGGATGGTGTGGAGCCCAAGATGAACGCCTGCTTCCCTGGCTAACGAGGTCACCACTGGTTCCCACTGAACAGCGATGTGTGGCCTTGGGACTGTGCCGTCCGAGAGAGTAGCCAATAAAAAAATTCAGTTCCTCAGTTGTACCAGCCGTGTTTCCCATGCTCCACAGCCACACGTGTGAGGGCCCACCGTACTGGACAGTAAATAGGGAACATTCTATTCTCACAGAACCCGGCTTCGGAAGATACATTTCTGACTCGCCACCTCTTCTACTTTCTGAAAAGTGAGCTGGTTCTTGGGAGTTTTACTTCAGAGTTCAGGAATCCCGGTACTTTCTGAAGCCCTACAGGGTGCTAAGCACCGTGCTTGGCACGGGGGATACAAATACAAACGAAGACGTCTTCTTTGCCTTCCAGGAGATCAGTTGAAGCTGTAGGCAGTCAAGTCACATCGCTATTGTGTGACAAGGGCCAAGTTCTAGACGGCAGGAGAGCCAGAGGATGGTGGGCCAGGGGAAGGGAGAGAGGAGGACAGGAGGGAATACATTCCTATGAGAGAGGAGTCGGGAAAGGCCTTCTGCAGAAAGACCTAGCGTGCAGGCTACGCACACGGCTGCCACGGGCACATCAGCTGGTCCAGGGTTCACTACTTCCTGCGTCCGCCTTTCAGAAAGCCCACGTCCTTCCTCAACGCGAGTGAGGGCGCGCTGGGGTGGCGCGGCGCACCTGCCCTTCAACGACAGAACTTGGTCTTCCAAATCCACAGCTGCCACTTCCAAAGAGTCTTTCATCCAAAGGGTTAGAGCATTCTGCTCCTTTCAAAGCAACGATCACAGCTGCTCCCTGGCTCAGAAAGACGAGTGGGGTTAGAAGCAGGGTGCCATCCAGTCCCTGATTTACCAGCAGAGGAAGGCTCAAGTTTCCCTCCGATTTCTCGCTCTCGAGGACTCCAGATACCCCATGCAGAGGTCGAGTTTTATAACAGCAGGGAAAACCAGGGACTGGAGAATTTGGGGGATCACGTCAATGAATCATATTCTCAGCACACGCCAGTGCTCCTACGTTTGCAGCAAATGATTTTATTTGCAGCTGTGGGAACTGGTTCCCACACAAAACAGAAGTCACCACATCGGTCACTGTTGTTCCACACAGACAAAACTTAAAAAAAAAAAAAAAAAAGATTTATTTGACAGAGAAAGAGAGAGGGCAAGCACAAGCAGGGGGAGGGTCAGAGGGAGAGGGAGAAGCAGGCTCCCCACTGAGCAGGGAGCCCGATGCGGGGCTCGATCCCAGGACCACAGGATCACGAGCTGAGCCGAAGGCAGACGCTTCACCGGCTGAGCCACCCCGGCGCCCCCAGACAAAACTCTTATGGACCCTGCCGGCCAATGTGAGTAGAAGCTTCTGGAACACAACATGGGAAGAATATGCAGGAAATAATATAGCTGGACGCAGCTATATTCTACCTCGCCTGGTCAGCGATCTGCGGGGCTAAAATTGCATGTGTGGTGGCTACCTGATCTTCTATGAATGGATCACCCCCACTGGACCTTCTAGGTCAGTCTAGAAGCTCTCTCTAGCCAAGTATGTAAGGTATCTTTGAGAAACCCAAACGGGCCAGAATGGGCTTTCTAACTATGGGTATCAATACTGTTCGTGTTCGCACGTTAACAGCATTTCTCGTTGGAAATGCAGGCAGGTACGTATGTGGCAGAGGGGTACCGGAGGCCAGGACGGTTCCGTGTGCTCAGGCCAGCCTCCCAGGCAGGCGACCTGTGCTCTCGCGGGGCCCCGTGCTTGGCTCAATGCTCTGCTACTGTCGTCCTGACAGTCGTAATCCTTTTTGAACAGGGGTGTGTGAATTTTCCTTTTGCACTGGGCCTGCAGCTTCTGCAGCCAGTTTTGAGCATAAGTGTATGGCGGGAGGCAAGAGGGGTGCTTTTTCCCCTGACATGCCCACAGGAGCACTCGGAGTCATTTCCCAGTGTCAGCGATACGGCCGAGAAAGGCGGCCTTCGCCTTGCCATGCTGAGCACAGTGGCCCGGCCCTATAGGGAGACCAGCCATGGGCCGGAAAGAAGGACTTCTCCCTTCCCTCTGGAAGGGAGGAGCAACCTCCCACTCTTACAACCATCACTGTCAAGGCTCCAGGTTCTCCCAAACCAGGGTTCTCCTAAACACAGCCCGTGTTTTTGCAAATAAAGTCTTTCTGGGACAGAGTCTTCCCTCCTCGTTCACAGGCCGTGGCCACCTGTGGCCTGCAGGGGTGCGTGGAGTAGCCGGGACAGGACGGAGCGCAGAGAGCTGCAGCACCTCTGTGCATACTCAACATGCAGATCCCTGCATCCCCGCCCCCCCCCCCCCCCCGAGCAACTGCTTCAGAAACTCGGGGGGCAGACCCAGTAATCTGTGCGGAGCAAGCCTCTTGGGGGGGGGAGCTCCTCATGGAGGCTCAAACTGGAGCACCCCGACCCGAAAGAATCGCACCAGCTCTTTACTCTGTCAGCTCTAGCTGTTTTCTTTGATGACCGGCCAAACTCCAGCACAATAAAAACCTAACCACAAAGGGCTTCCTGGCTTGTGGCCAAGACGGAATAACGGGGACCTGATTTGTTCTCCTGCCTGAAACACCCGAAGAACTGGACAACAGTAGGAAACAATGGTCTTTAAGATATTAGACGTCCGGCCATGAAGAACCGTCCGTGGCTTCCGAGGCAGTTACTAAAATGAACGCTCACCAGAACCAAAGAATCCCCCTCAGATGACCCAAAGCACGTTGCACGGCAGCAGTGAGCACGGGTCCACGTGAAGGCCCAGCTCGGTACCCGCTCAGGCAAGAGAAACTCCTCCCCATAACCCCGTTCCCATCATCATCTCCGGGACTGGGGTCTCCGAGAGGACATCATCTCACCGAGACTGTCGGCCGAGCGGAGTCCCAGACACGGGTGTGGATGACAGCATGGGGAGGGAGGGAATGGCTGTCCATTCTTTCATTCTACTTCATTCCATTAGTGCATGTTCCGTGCTCGCCAAGTGTCTCCCAGGTCCCAGGCACCGGGCTGGGTGCTGGGGACTCCGTGCTGGGCTAAGGGAGGCACGACACCCAGTCTAACGGAGTTTAGTCTATGGGGGGAAAGGGACATTAACCAAATGGCTTTCCTTCCCAGGTGCTAGAAGAGCAAACAATGGAGATTTATGGAGGCTTGCGGTGGGGTGCAGGGGCAGCTTCCAGAACTTAAACATGAAGGATGGATTTGAATTCATTTGGTAAAGGGAGAGAAGGATGGGTGAGGGAGGGGTTCCAGGGAGGAGGAAGAGCACGAACGGAAGTTCTGTGGTGGAAAAGAGCAGGGTGCTTTCCCAGGCACGAAAGAAGCCAGAACACAGAGCAGAGGGAGGGCAGGACAAGGCAGGCACAAGGGATCTACTGGAAGCTGGACCACCGAGGGCTTTCGAGGCTGAGTTAAGGATTCTGGACTTTATCCTCAGAAGCAGGTGACGCCACGGAGCATTTTTGTCCACAGGGAACAGACTGGGGTTGTATAAGAGCGGTCTGGCGGCTGCGACAGGAACGGAGTGGATGTGGAGAGGACTCAGAGCCCAGTGTAATCATTCAGGTGAAAGATGACAGGAGCCTGGACCGGGCAAAGGCAGCGGAAGCCAAAGAGATGGATGGGTCTGAGAGATGTTTAAGATATGTCACATGGGCACAACTTGGTCTGGATTTGCTGGTGAGGCTGGGGATGGATGGGTGAGTACCAAGGAGGGCTCCTAAACGTCTGGCATGTGTAACGGGATGGCTGTTGTGCTGTTCCTTGGGCTGGGCTTGAGCGGAAGGGGGCGAGGCTTGGGGAACAAAGATGACGAGTTCGGGTTTAGATACGCTGAGTTTGAGGAGACCGCATGTCATCTCAAGGGAAGCTTTCCGGTGGGCACCTGGCCTCCTGGCTCTGTAGCTCCGACGAGTTAAAGCTGGACAGCAGCAAGAACGTTCAGGGACCAAGAAAAGACACGCGTGGACCATTTGTCAGTTTTTTCAACTGAGACCCTTTGCTTCGCAAAGCACGGTCCTTGGACGAGCAACAGCAACTCCATCAGGGAGCTGGGGAGAAATGCAGACTCCTGGGCCCCGCCCCGGGTCAGCGGAATCAAAGTCGGCATTTTCACAAGCCCCTAGGTGATGTGTGCGCAACAGAGCTTGAGAAGCCCATTTCTAGGCAACAGTCCCATCTGCCATCCTCCCGGTCCTGGGGTGGGGGGGTGCGCCCTGACTCCATCTGAAGGGCCCGCTTTTGTGCTCACGCCGTGTTTGGGGTTTTCTCCCTAAGAGGCAGCCCACTGGGCTTGGCCGAACACTCTAGCCACTTGCCAATCAAATGCATGGCAAGTCCCAGGGTCTGCAGGGAAGAAGAACAAGAGGTTCCAGGTTGTTCAGCTGTCCCGAAAAGAGTGCACCCGGGCTGCTTTCTCTGGGCCAAGCGAGTACCGCTCACCTCAGAAGTCCGGCAGAGGCTCACGCGGCGCACCGGCCTGGGGCCTGAGAAAGCCCACGTCACGGTCCCCTCCCCCGTGCCACGAAGGGCGCCTCGACAGAGGGACTGCATCTGGGACTGGGGTTGTCCCCAGTATGAAGCGTCGCAGGCACATGAAGCTGAAAAGGCACAGAAAGCAGGTCTTGACGACTGTGATCTACTCATGTCAACAGAGAGGGAGAAAAAAAAATCAACGCTAGGATTTCCAGTACATTTTACGAGTAATTGTCAGTACCTCTCACCAAACCCCAGAACCCTCTGTGAGGTTAAGAATGTCTTAGGGCTTCACTCAGCCAGTCTCTGGCTAAAGAGATTTTTAGATTTTGATTCACACAAAAACTCCAGTGTGCATTAGCCTAAGACAGTTTAAATATAAACCACATAGTAAGGAGAAGAAATACGCATCAATGCCTCTAACTCTCAATGGCCATTTTGTCTCCAGCATCTCTAGAACCTTCTGTGCAGAACAACAGAATAAAACACATTTTGTCCTCGGGCTTGCGGATGGCCGTTGCCATGGCTGAGTTCATAACAGCCCAGTGATTTGCCCCGAGTTGTCTGTGATCCTGGCTGCAGATTTAATGCTGGCTCAGGAGGAGGGACGGCAGGAACAAGGGCTCAGATTCTTCCCCGGGGAAAGAGAGAGAGAGAGAGAGAGAGAGAGAGAGAGAGAAGCACACGCAGGAACTCTGGCTCAGCGCGCGTACACACACACACACCCCTACCCACCTCCCCCCCCCAAACACAGCCTTCCTTGCTACTTTACTGATTTCCAATGAGCCAAAAAATTAAGAAGGAATGAAGTAACCGAGGTTTGCAACTTTGAAACAACAGATGCCAGGAAAACAGAGGCAGACAGAATCCCACTTAAAAGAAACAAAAGTGAATGTCAGCCAACCGAGGCCTCCCAGATTCTGAGGGACACCGAGCAGCGGTTCACCCCGGGGGGTGACTGTGCCGCCCAGGGGCCATTCGGCGATGTCTGGAGGGATTTTCGGTTGTTACAACATCGGGAGGGGCTGCTGCCGGCTCTGGGGAGCGAGGCCGCACAGTGATCGGTGGTACCGAGGTGGAAAAACCCAGAGAGGGTAAGCCAAAAAGGATACGTGGTTTCCACCAGTGGTTTTCAAACAGGGATGCTTCTGCCCCCCGGGGGGCTGATGGCAGCGAGTGAAGACACTTTTAGTCATCACAGCTGGGACTCCGCTACTGTCGTGTTGTAGGTAGAAGCCAGGGATGGTGCCGGACACCCTACAGGGAACCGCGCCACCCCCCCCCACCCCCCCCACCCCCCGACGGCGCGCGTGCGCACAGCCCCACGAGGGAGGCCAGGGCACAAAACGTCAAGGGGGCCAATTGTGAGAACACCTGCCCTAAGGATGCAAGGGCAGTCCTGGTCTGCGTCAAATTCTACAATTAAAAAACCAACCAACCAACCTTAAACTTTACTTTGTTTTAAAAACATTATAGCACAGAAGTTCTCCAATTCTGCTGCACATTTGAATTATCTGAAGAGCATTTTCAAGCCCTGATACCCAGATTTCACCACAGATCCATTAAATCAGAATTTCGGGGGCTGGGACTCGGGAATTAGAGGTTCTGCCTTTTTTAAGGACCGAACACAATGAGCATCCAAGTTGGAGAACAATCGTTACACAGAAGGGGGCAGCAAACTGTGGCCCGTGGGCCATGCTCCGCTCTTCCTATGGCCTGTGAACTCATAATGCGTTTCTACATTTCTAAAGGGTTTTTAATGTCAACGAAGAATATTCTTTCATATTACTTCATTCTTGCATGATGTGAGTGCATGAGATTCTACTCTCTGTGTCCATAAATAAAGTTTGATTGGAACACAGCCACGCTCATTAGTTTCTGTACTGTGTGTGGCTATTTTCAAGCTGCAAAGGCAGAGCTCAGTAGTTGCCACCAATATTTGCCATCTGGCCCCTTACAGGAAAAGTTTGCAGAGCCCTGGTAAACAGCAGCGCTTCTCAAACTTCAATGTGCCTAGAAATTCCCTGGGGATCTCGTTAAAATGCAGGTTCTGTTTAGGCAGGTGTGGGGAGAGAAGTGCTTCTGCAGTTTCTCGCCCACCCCCAGGTCGTTCTATCCTGCCGGCCCTGTGGGGCAGAAGAGGGAAGTGGGGCAGAAGAGGGAAACGGGCCGAGGGCCGTGGCCTGGGTAGTCCCAGGAGACCGGGGACTCTTCCAGGAGGTCTGCGAGGTTAAAACTCTTTTTATAAATACCACTAAGATATTACTGGGGTTTTTTCCAAGATTCATTTATTTTATTTTATTTTTTTAGAGAGAGAGGGCAGGGAGGAGGGGCAGAGGGAGAGCGAGAGAGAGAATCCCAAGCGGACTCCGCACTGAGCACAGAGCCTGACACGGGGCTCGATCTCACAACTCTGAGATCACGACCTGAGCTGAAATCAAAAGTCAGATGCTTAACTGACTGAGCCACCATGTGTCCCTACGACGTTACTGTTCCTACCGTGCTGACGTCTGCACAGTAAACCTGGCTCCAGAGTAGCACAGATCAGGCCGCTGCAGGCAAGTGTACTCCGCACTCACGGGGGGAGCAAAGAGGTGGGAGGGCGCCGGGGTGGCTCGGCAGGTTGAGCTTCCAGCTTGATTTCAGGTCATGATCTCAGAATTGTGAGATCGAGCCCCACGGCGGGCTCCACACTCAGCAGGGAGTCTGAGATTCTCTCTCCCTCTACCCCTCTCCCCGCTCGCACTCTCTCTTTAAATAAATCTTAAAAATAGATTTAAAAATAGTTTTACTTTAAAAGGTCCTTGACTCAGTTAAAAAAAAAAAAAGATTAATTTTATCAAATCTCAACCCCCCGAAGTATACACCTTTCGAAGAGTATGTGATGAAACTGGAGGGAGGCAGAAAGCACATCTGCTGCACACCCAAGTGCGATGGCTGTCCTAACGGAAAGTTCTAGTGTGATTGAGTCGCGAGCAGAACTAGCGCCTTTTTTTTTGTTTTGGAACATCATTTTTTTTTCTTTTTCTTGAATTAGTGACGAACTATAGCCAGTAAGACTTGGGTGGCTGGCAGAAATTTTCTCAAAAATGATCCAAGGGAGCTGGAAAACCATTGACGGTATTGGTTGCGCATCGATTTTGGAAAACTTTTACCTGCCACAGTGGAAGTGCCAGCTTCCCAACACTTAAAAGACTTTTGGATGAAATTGGTGGCGATATTAACAAGTGGGACTTTTTTGATAAGGTATAATGAAACATGTCAGTATTTGGAAGATCTGCGCGACTCAGAGAACCAATATTTTCCACATGACCGATGTGTAAAGTTGCAAAATCATTCTTGCATACAGAGCCAATCAAAGTGCAATAGAAAGCAACAGATGTGAACGGAACAGAGTCCACAAAAGGTCATGGGTACGGCTTCAGAGTCCACATCACAAATAATCTTGAGGAAACCACCACTTGTTGAATTTTGATGTATTATCAAGCAGGAGTTCCACAAATATATGGAAAGGTCATTAAACCATTCCTCTGTTCTCCTACTACATATCTGTGAGAGACCAAGTTTTTATCACGCACCTCAACCAAAACTAGTTATCCAAGATGCCTGTGGATGAATGGAGAGGCAGATAGAGAACCCAGCTGTCTAATAGTGAGTCAGATATCAAGGGCATTTACAAAAATCTAAAACAGTACTATTCTTCTCACTGAAGTTTTATTTTGTTTTGAAAAGTAGTTATCTTGGGGCACCTGGGTGGCTCAGTCATTAAGCGCCTGCCTTTGGCTCAGGTCATGATCCCGGGGTCCTGGGATCGAGCCCCGCATCAGGCTCCCTGCTCCGCGGGAAGCCTGCTTCTCCCTCTCCCACTCCCCCTGCTTGTGTTCCCTCTCTCGCTGTGTCTCTCTGTCAAATAAATAAAATCTGTAAAAAGAAAAGTAGTTACCTTTCCTAAACACAACGTTAACATGTAATGGATTTGTTATTGTAATTTTAAATAACTGCATTATTTAATAATAAATTTGTTATAATTGCTAATGTAGAAAATATTTACAGATACAACCCACAACAGCAAAAGCTTTTTGGAGTCTTCAGTTATTTTTAAGAGTGTGTGGGGGACCTAACACCCAAAAGCCTGTGAACCGCTGGTACAAGGCATTAAGAAGGTATCATGAAGTCCAATGGATGGGGGACTTCCCGATAAGGTGCTAAATGAGAAATCACTTGAACGACGGTTTGCTTCTCCATTCTCTCTCGACCTTCTTTAGAGTCACTGACCTAAAAGTTCAACGGTATAACGCTAAGAATGCTGAAACTATTTTTAACGATGCAAAGGGAATGGCTTTTCAACAGATCCTTTTAAATTCTTGTCCTAAAATTTATTAAATAAGAAATTTTCATATCTGCGGCACGTTGTGAAAATCTTAAAAATAGATTAGCCTCTAACATTTGCAATCTGGCATGAGCAGTACAAGATTATCATCAAAGTAATGCTATATTCACAAATTCAGAATGAACAAGTTCAAGAAACACACTTGCTGGTGTCTTTGCCTTTTGCGGGCACTGACTCTGGTTTTCCTAAAGGCCACCGTGTGCGCTCTTTGCCTGGTCGAGCGGGGGAGTGGTGAGTCGGGGAGGCTGACAGAGAGTAGGCGAAGCTAGCTCTAAGTTCAGATGACGGATTTTAAAAGCATGGAGATCGGCAGGGTATTCAGGAACCTTGAGAACTCCGTGCAATATTAAGCTTTAGCAGCATTCAACCTCCTTGACCATCTGCTGTGTGTAAGGCACCGTGTCGGGGGGGGGGTGCCCGCAGGGGGCCCCGCTTGGGAGTGGGGTGAGGGACGTAAGCACACAAGAAATCATTTAAGCACAAGAGAGAAGGGACTAGACTCAGGGACCTGGCGAGTGAGGTAGGGACAGATGTCCCTACCCTGGCAGTTAGGACAGACGGACAGACGGACAAGCGTGTAGGGCGGAGAGCAGGCCCAACAGGGCGAGGGGCGTATGGGAGAGTTCGGGACGTGGCCGAGTTTATGGAGACACGGGGGCAGCGTCGGGGGAGAAGCTGGGAAGGCGGGGGCGCCCTCCTGCGGGAGGCCTCCCACCCAGCCCGAAAGCTTGTGTGCTTCCCTTGGCAGGCAGTGGGGCCACAGAGGCAGGTTTGTGAGCGGGCGGGTGACGTGGCCCGAGGGGTGCTTGTAAGAAACCCACCTGGCCCGGCTGTGTAGGCAGGACGGCAGTGGGTGTGAGCAGAACGGGCCTTTCAGAGTTCTAGTCAAAGGGCCCAGGGCGTGTCCCACAGAGGCAGGAAAATCAGACAAGGGTTGGAGCCATTAAGCAGCTGTTAATAAGAAAACCGCAGGCCCAAAATGGCGTCACTTAGGCCAAGTCCCCAGACCAGGAGCTTAACACCTAATCTATTTGCTGTGTCAACCTCTCCCAGAAATGCAGTCATAACCAGTCAGTCAGGAATTTTTTCAACCAGCCAGCACCAAGGAGTCTGCCCACAGGGGTCTTCTCCATCCCCTGAAGAAAGATGAGGTCATCTGCATGATAAGACCCCTTGCTTTCCCCCCAAAGGGAAGAGGGGCCCTGCCTGGAACAATCCTTTCTTTCTGCTAAAACTTTCTCGCCTCACCCTCCTTCTCCGAAAACCTTCTGTTTTGAACAAATATTCAGAGCCCCCTCTACCTGCCAGATGGGATGCGGGTGGATTCATCAATCATTTAACAAAACCAACTGAATCTTTACAATTTATTCAGTTGGATTTTTATTACTTAACACAGTCCAGGTCACACCACATTTTATAGGAATGGCTGGGTGAGAAACGGTGAAGGAATTTATGTGAACGAATCATCAGAAGAGCCATTCCAGAAAATGGCAACCAATCCCAGGAGACAGCGCATCCGCGGTTGCTTGGAGAGGGCAGGGGAGAGGGAGGGCTGACGAAGGGACCCGGGACACTCGTGGATCGATGGCCAGGTCACCATCTGGCTTGTGCTGGTTTCACGGGCACATTCGTATGTCAAACTTATCAGACAGGCCACTTTAAATATATGCACCTTATGCAGGTCAATTATACCTTCAAAAAAGTTAAAAAAAAAAAAAAAAAGACCCATTTCTTAAGTTTGATGTTTACAAAAGACACTAGTAATTTTAAGAGGTTGTGAATCCCTCTGGGGAACGAAGGATTGGCAGCAAAAGGCAGGAGCCACCCCCCACCTGGGTGGGGTGGGCTGGGGGGACATATCCTGGGGCTGCAGAACTCACAGGCTCCTCCACTGGGTGACAGGAAAGTGAAGGGGCCATTGTCATCAAGGAGAGAAGACCATGCTCTGGCGGGGGTGAAGGACGCACTTGCACCCTGAAACGTTTATACAGCTTGTGGCAGTCAGCCTTCTGAGGTGCTCCCAAAGGTCCCTGCACCGCTTGGGGGTGCGGTCAGCTGTGCAGACGACTCTCGGTTTCGGCTCTGATCGTGATCTCAGGGTCATGAGATCGAGCCCCGCTCAGGCTCCGTACTCGGCACTGAGTCAAGCGCCTAACACTCTCTCTCTCCCCCCTGTGCCCCACACATGCTTTTGCTCGCTCTCTCAAATAAAGCTTTTTTAAAAAAATATGACCCCCAACATTACACTTAATAAAATAGAAACGGTCTTTACAGGTCACAGAACAGAAAACTTGAAGTACACCAGAGGGCACAGCTGATGAAAACAGCCCTCTGACAGCATTTCACAGGACTTGCTTTATCATGGGGACACTCGGAGAAGGACCTGGAAGCGACCAGAGGGGCTGAGCTTCCAGAAAGAGCCAAGGTACTCTCTGAAGAAGGGCTGTCAGGCTTTAGCCTTAAGCCTGCGAAGGGTGGGTCCCCTCGGGGAGCAAGGATTCTGGAACCTGGAGAGAAGAAAGGGGGGGGATCTTGGATGATGATCTCAGGAAAGTGAGGGACTAGCAAAGCCTTTGCGTGTTGCCTTCCGTAAGTAGATTAAATTTGCGACGCGGGCTAAGAATGCAAGTACTTCAAGTCAAGGGTTGGCAGGCTTTTCTTCCCCTGTAAAGGGCCAGATAGCAAATATTTCTGGCTTTGCAGGGCATGTGGTTGCAACCATTCGATTCTTTGTTGTGGCAGGAAAGCTGCCACTGATGAGCTGTATGTGAACGAACGGGCGGGGCGGGTTCTGATAACATTTTATTGACAAAAAATGCGGTGGGTGGCATCACCAGCTTGGGCTAAGTCAAGTCCTCCCAGGAATGTCCATAACCTCCGTTTATTACCACTGGGAAAGAGTACATGAACGTAAACAGGGTTGTTTTAAGAGCACAGAAAGGCTCATTCAGATCCCATTACTTGCCCCAGCCTGACGTTTTACCACTAGAGTTATTCCTCGGGGGGAAAGCACTGTCCCCAGAAGTTTCCAGATAAAATGCAAGCATGACAATCTTCAGAGAAAGCCTCATCCCACCTAAATGACTCTCCGACACATAGAGCTTTCTGCTTAGCACAAAAGCCATTTTATATAAGCTTTTGACAGACATGGAAACACGTGGGTGTGTGTGGCTTATTTGTGAGTGAACAGGAGGGATGCCCGAAAGGACACAGCCTGGGGAGGTGGGCAGACTCGAGCCTCCTACTTCACAGTGTCTCCAGTTAGCTCTTAAGGGTGGCAAAAGGTCTCGAAACACAATTCATTTCAATTAACTCTAAGAGAAAACACAGCACGCAAGGGGTATCATAACGGAAGAGAAGACCAGGTGTCACTATTTCTAAAAGACTGAGAACCGCTGCTTTGGATAATCCAAGTTGGTGTCCCTAAAACCAGATGTTGTGTCTGATAGAAAGCTCCAGGTCGTCAATACTGATCGATGTGCTTTTCACCTCTGCTTCCTCTGTTTGCCTACTCTGCGCTGAGCGGATCAGCCACGAGACCAAAAGGCAAAGGGAGTTCTGAGTATGGCAGCCGCTCTTACATAATCAAGCGCTAATCACATGCTAGCAAAGTGGCTGATAAAAAATGAACATTCATAAACAAGAAATTATATATATTTGGCTGACAGAATAATAGTCTGGCAAATGAGCTATAAAATCGTGAACTGCTGTCTATGGCGCATGCTTTGTGAAGACTGCAGGTGATTTGAAAATGAAATGACTGATCCATGGCAGAAAACGAACTGCAAAGAACTCAAACAACAACAACAACAAAACCCCAAAAACCTTCAGAAACGTTACCACGTGAACCTGGGCCGTGATTCGCTGGCACCGTGTCCCCCGTGAAGCCTGGTTTAAGCCAAAACACGTGAGGGGTACAAGCTGGAGCTGTGAGGGGGCTCGCCTTCCCGGGTCACACCAGGGCAGCCACCCAGAACCCGGTCGCGACCTGATCACAGCAGTGAACACACGGCCTTCCTGCTCTCGACTCTCAGCTCAACCCACACGTGCGTTGCCCCACACCATCCAGGGTAGTCCATGTGGGAGCCGGTGCGCTCTTTGGACTTCTGGAACGATCTACGGCCACCTCAAAGCAAGCATCGGAACAGTTCGGATTTGGCAGATGGGCAGAGAGGGGACTGGTGATTGGCAAAGGGGATGGTTTTGGGGCTTCTGAGCTATCACACTGAACGCTGAACCACGGATGGACTGGTGCGTGAAGGGTCCGATCCTTGGTCCATCTGCTTAGAGCCCAGATTAAGTAACAGCATCCAGCAAGTCACTGGATTATATTAAAGAACACGACGAGGGACGTTTGAGAGTTTCTCCCGAGCTTGCACTAACGTTCTCCTCACCCTCTCTTTGCCACAAGGAAACAAACCTTCCTCCCTTGCGCTGCCCCTCCCCCACTATCCTTCATGAAGATTTTAAACAAAGGAACCAGAGGAGGCACGGGCTCTGCCGAGCCAGAGAGAGACTCCAAGGTCACTGTCCTTCAAACTAACCAGGACTCAGTGCCTCAGTGAGGGATAACTCTCGCATAGGCCTCTCCCCAGACAGCGGGTGGGGGGGAGAGTGAATCCCTGGAGCAATCCTCAGCCTTTTCCAAAGAGAAAGAGACTTCTAGATCTCTGGAGGATAAAAATGGCTTCTTCAAGTCCTTTCCAGTCCTCCCTTCTTACTCTCGGGCCTCCCTCTAAGTTAGCGGTTCTCAACTTATTGTGCGTTGGACCCATCTGGAAATCTCGTTGAGACGCAAACTGTGAGTCAGCAGGTTTGGGTTGGGGCCTGAGACTCTGCATTTGTCACAAGCTTCCAGGTGAGGCCAATTCTGCTGGTCCAGAGATCACCCTTGGTGCGGAGGGCCCAGCCTCCCGTGGACTCCACGCGGGAGGCCTGCGCCTCGCGACATACAGCAACCTCGAGCAGGGCCACCACCTTAAGCACGACATTGCGACGAGGGCAGGTGCAGCACCAACGATTCCTTCCTCCGCCACCATCTCAGGCCGAGGCCACCGGCCTTGGATTCCCTGCAAGTCGGGGGAGCGGGGGCGGGGGGTGGTCACTGCTGTCACGGCCGCATAGGTGGGAGAGGCATTTTCCTTCGGCAAAGATCTGCTCGGCCTCTCTTGAAACCTCTTCCCACCGCCCTTCCCCCCCTCCCCGGAAAGAAACTGAGAACTCTGGGGGGAGTGGAGGGGGGGGGCAAACACACCAGAGCCATATGGAATTCTCTATTTTTTCCCTCACACCATCTGGTTTGGGATCTAAGTACAGAATGGCAACTGCGTTGATTGAAGAGCCAACAAAATCTCCAAGCAACTGGGAAGGAGCTCACAGGGCTGGGTTTGGTCCCCTGGCTCCAGCCCCAAACGTCCCCAGCGTTGTGCCCCAGAGGCGCGTGTGTTCCCACGCCTGCAGTCAGTACACGCAGGAAGGGCAAACTATGTGCGCGTAAAGGCCACTGGCGGATGTTTGAAGAGGATTCTGGAAAGCAGGTTGCATGCTTTTGTTTTCTCCCCCCTCAGACAAGACCCTGCTTGCTCACATGAAGTCTCACCAGCAGTGGGGTTACTACATTTCTCCTCATACCGTTCCAGAATCCCCAAAACTCTGAAAACGTGGGATTTGGGGGTTTTGTCTAGCTCATCTGGGAACAAAACCGGTACCGACCGGAGCTTACTTGGTGCCCAAACCTGACCCGAATGCACAAGACGCTGTTCCCGGGCTCCGTTTGCCAGGCCCGGGCGCTCCCCAGAAGGAGTGGGATCTGCGGGGAGCGCCCAGGCCTGCCTGGCGCTTTCGGGAGGCACACGGGGTGTGCCCCTCGTTACTTTCCCCAAACCCGAACTCTTCTGAATTCTGAAACGAATTTAGCCCCCAAAAGTTTCGGGGGAGGAAAAAAACGAAGCCTGTATTTTTCCTCTCAGCTGTCACTGCCGCTTAGATGGCCCGTATTCCGGCTGTCGGGTCAGGAGCCCGGGAGCGACACTGGGACACTCTTACAGCAAGTGCTCAACAAGTAGCAACCAACAGGGGGTTTGCGCCCCGAGAAGATACTGATGTTTACTCTTTCCCACCAGGAAAGACACTCAGGTTTTTTCTCCACTTCCAACCGGCTCGGTGTCTTCCAACACATTCTTAAAACAGACACCATTCTCTTTCAAGCAGTTTCTGATAACTTTGAGGCCTTCCTGTCCCGGTATCAAATACCTCCCCCCCCCCCCCCCCCCCGGAGAACTGTGAGCATCTAATGGTGCTCGGAGGGGGGGCAGATTTTTAAAAACAGCATGAGATACAGTTTACCTATACAAGTCCCCTGTGTTAAGCGTGCAGTTCGATGGCTCTGAGTTGTGTAACCATCACCACAGTGTAACTTTAAAACCTTCCCATCGCTCCAGAAAGGATCCCTTGTACCCGTTAGCAGTCACCATCCACTCTCCCTTTCCTCCAGCCTCTGACAAACAGGAATCCATGTTCTGTCTCTGTGCATTTGCTAATTCTGGAAATGTAATATAAATGGAATCAGACAATAGTTGGTCTCTTACGCCTGGCTTCTTTTACTCAGCATAATGTTTTTGAGATTCATCCATGTGGTAATATGTATCAACATCTCATTCCACTTTATTGCTGAATAGTATTCCACTGTATGAATAGAACATGTCTAACAGCAGTTTTTCAATCGAGATTCCAGAACCCTCTCCATTCCTTAAAGGATCTATGAGAACAAATGTCTACGTGACTTCTCGTTCACGTTTTCTAACTGGACTGCGCGCACGTGCGAACACACACAGCTGGTGCCTGACAGCCCTATGTCAAAAGAAGAAATGCGTACTTCAAGATGTAGAAATCCAAAATCGGATTTCATGTTAATTAACCTGAAGCCACAATTTGGGTCTTAAAAGAAAAAGTTTTATTAAATTAACGGTAAGTGCTGGACTTTGTAACTCAATGCGTGTCCTACGTTGTACCTCACGGCTGCTCTTTCTTGAGTTGTAGATTCTACGCGATCATTTCTGACCGATTCCTGAAAAAGTAGGCAGTGCAACTATTTGGGAAGAGTAACACTAAGGAATCACGAAAAACCGTAGCAATACTTGAAGCCTGTTGTGTTTATCTGACCCGCCACCATCCCCTTCTCTCCACATTTTAAGTAACTTGAAGTCATCTGAGTTTTAGCTAACTGAACCAGGTCCTAAGACAGGTGTAGACTTTGGGAATGGGGAGGGTGGGCGTTCTCCCCACTTCTGGGCCCCCCATATCTCACTCCAACCTAGCACCTAGCAGTTCTGGGAGACCAGTGTTCCTCGTGAGCAAGGAAACCGGAAACCAGACCCAACGGACCTACCTGATGGGATCGAGTACACAGTTATCCGATCCTCATGTCATGGGCTTGGATTTTTCCTTCTCAAAGACAATGATGTTCAAACAGAGCGCTGCAAAGCAGTGGGGCCGGGAAGCCAGTGGGGGACACTCCCGGTCCTCTTGGAGCCAAGGCTCCTTGAGCGCCCCGGCCCCGTTCTTAGTGCCGTGGAGGAGGACACACGTGACACCCACCACCACCCCCCGCCACTGGTTCAGACATTGGAAATCTCGGAGTTACCCCAAAGCTTTATGTCATTGCACACTGCTCCCTTTGAGAAGAAGAGGTGAGGGCAAGGAAAGGGGAAAGAGGGAGGAGAAAGAGGCCAAAGATGGGGTGGAATGGAGAGGAGGAGAGAAAAACAAAAGATGATTAAAAAAATCGTCAAGGGCCAATTCCACCCACGCCCCTGCGAACAAATTAATGCATCAAACAAAACATGAAATAGCACCACATTGAAAGAGCCATTACAAATAATATTAAAGATAACAGTTGACTTGCTATTAGAATTCAGCCCGAGGCTGTATTTACCTGGACTGCTCAAGGGGCTAGCCCTGTCCCCCAGGGTTGGCACGGGATGGTACTGGTGGTTCTTTGAGCCTGGGTACATCCAGTGGTACCTGCCAATTTCCATTTCAGCTCTGCTGTTCACTGCCAATTTCAGGTGGCAAAGAGTCAGTGTCTCTATCTCCAGCAAAGATTCTATATCAGCATTTATTCTTTTACCATATAGTTAAAGGAAACGAGGAGTTTAAAAAACACGTGACTGAAACCACAACCTTTCCGTACCGGCTGATGACCGAGGCAGGATGAATGGAGAACGCTGGAGTCTCCTCCGTTCTTGACGTTGACGAAACTCACCCAAATCGCCTTTTCCTTCCTTACTGTCACCGTGATGTCCCCCCACCCCGCCCCTCAGAACGCTCGCTTTGGGCAGACACCATTTACAGTGGAAGTCCGGCTTCTCCCAAGACTGCTGTTCTTTCTGGGCATTTCCCTTTCGGACCAACAGAGCGCCACATTCACTGTGGCCACACGAACAAGAGGGACTACAGGCTTACCCTCCGTGACGGTACCCAGCTGCGGCCTTGAAAACCTGGCCAGTGACCCCATGGCCTGCTGAATCTCGGGTAAAACTCCTGTCCTCCCACTGACATCTGCAGTATTCTCTGTCAGCTCTTCTTAAGCTCAGTACTTCGGAGTCTAGAATGTTCTGGATTAAATCCCGTTCCAATGACCTCCCGGTGTTCTAGAGAGAAAGGGCTGCCGGTCTTGGGCTCCAACCACTGCTTCCTCACACACATGCTGACGAGAGGCCTCCTGGGGACTCGGGTCCCTAGCTGACAGCAGGACTCTCTTTCCCACTTCTTAAGGGACCGGTGGGAAAGATACTTATCTAGCAGTGTGCCTGACCCAGAGACGGCTGCTGGGAACTGAGCGCAGCCACAGTCTTAAAATCCCTAAGAGCTCAAAGGTCAACTACGGCCAGTTTGTGCCTGCGAATCACACAGAACCGCACAAGGGGTTAGGCCCTGGGGGGGGGGGCCACAAGTATTGCAGGAGAAAAGGTGGTTCTGACGTTGGTGTGGGCCGTGACTCCATCAGCAGACCAGGTCAGCGCGCTCCACGGGGCGCCCGGGACCGCCGAGGGGGAGGCTTGAGCCAACAGCCACGCCGCGGGGCGACAGGGTGAACGCGTGACCAGGGCCGCGGAGAAGCTCACAGAGCCTCCACGGAACCCGCCGGCAGCGCGCGGTCCCCGACACCTCCCGAGGTCCTGCCCCACTGGCCAGTGGAGACTTTTCTAGGTGGTGTTTCGGAGAAAGCCTTTATGGCGTCCAGGGGAAGCAAAACTGCCTCTTAAAAGACATGCAAAAACGTTTAAAGATGCTTAGAAGGGGAGAAAAGGGGGCTAGGGCAAGATCGGACCTGCGCAGGGCACTCCTCGCAGCCGCCTCGTCGCCAGTAGAGCGGCGGGCAGCCCCGATGGCCGAGCGCCCGGGACGCTGCCCCCGTCACCTCGATAGTGCAAGGTCACGGTGTCGGCCACAGCCATGCTGTGCGCTCGGTGCTCTCAGCGTTCTAGCTTTCCAGATGGGGAGAGCAAGGGCAAGGAGAAGGGAGGTCGCCTGCCCACGACAGCAGGCAGCCAGGGGAGGACGAGCCTGGGTCCGAACCTGGGCCACGGGACTCCAGAGGGCAGGCCTCCGAAACCACCAGCCCGGCCCACTGCGGCCCGCGCATCCACTACGAGTTTCTCGTCCTTCGCTGAGGCGGTGGTTCGCCCGACAAGAGCTTTGCTGAGGTCAGTGGGGAGGTGAGCTGTACCTCTGTGCCTCAAGAAAGGTCTCAGGTCCCAAGCTCTTGCGGTTACTTCGGGGTTCTGGAAAGGACTTAACTCTCAACTGTCCCTGGATTTAGATTTTTGCTTCACTGCTCAGGAGATGCTCTCTCAGATGTGGGTTGTGCTACGTTGTCTGAGAGCCAAGACACCCAGTGGGGCTGGTGGAAAGAACCAGAAGCAGGGTTAAGTGGCTGTGAGCCCTCCACATCAACCTCCGGCAAGAGCACTGCAAGGAGCTCGAGCACTGTGGATCTGGAAATTTCTCATCGTCCTCTAAAAAAACCTCTCTCTCTCCATGCCCAGAGCACAGCAGGTGCCCCATAAATGTCTGCTGGAAGAATATCTGGTTGAAGGCAAGGTAGCGCCCGGGGACCCTGCGGACCAAGAAACGAACCTCCAGGTCCCCCACCACACTGACCTCACCCAAGCCAGGCCATGCAATTCCCTGCATCTCTGCCCAGGATACATCCATTCTCTGTTCTCATCTCCTCATGCATGGGGAAGTCTACAGACAGGCAATCAGGCACAGGCTGCTAGGCAAGGACAATAAAAAACCATGGACTGCCCAAAGCTGCTGTATTTTCTGACCAAAACATGGCGGCCATGCCAGACATGCTTAGTTCAGCGTAAAAATACTCCTACTCCAGCAGATGTGGAGATGGGGTCAGCAAGTGGATGGCTATTTTCCAATACTTCTGGGAAGGCCTTTTTACAACAGTAAATCTTTAGACATGAAAGAAAAGAAAATCATGTCTGTTTTCTATTTTGGAGCCAAATCTCGGAGACATGAAATATAAAACTAATGCCAACATTTCAAAGAGCACAGCGGTATCATTTTTGTTTAAAAGGACAGGGTCCCAACAGTTAGGAGGGAGTCACAGGATTGCAAGGAGAAGCCTCAGCGTGAATGGTCTAATTAAAACACTGCCACGATGCTGGGCAACTGGCAAAAAAATGGGAAAAATGGACACACACAGCCAGGAAGGTCCTGGCTGAGGCCCTACCGAGGGAAGACTGCAAATGTTCCCCTTAGGGAGCGGTGGTGGCTGATGGTGACAGTCACAACCGTGGGTGGTCCTCACCAAAGGTGGGTACGAAACAAACAACGGGGAATTGAGGAAAGGAAAACAAAGCAATGCCTTGTACCTTTTCGGTCCAGTTACTTAGACAGTGTGATGTCCTCCTGTGACAAGGCTATGGAGTAACTGAACTGCAGACCGGAGGCAACTAAGTGACAAAGACTGAGCTTCCTTCGAAAGACCACACTCCCTAGGCAAGGTCTTTGAAAGCTGGGTCTATCGTCCTTCATTCTGAGGTATCATTTCAAATATTAAGGGAAAGCTCTAACAACACCAGGCAGAGGTCAGCAAGCGACGGCCACCCATTCTTGTCAATAAAGTTGTATCGGCACTTGGCCACATTTATTGGTTTATATACTAGCCACGGCTGTTTCATGCTACAGCTGTAGATTTGAGTAGCTACAACAGAGACTGCGTGGCCTACAAAGCCTAAAATATTTACTCTCTGGCCCTTCATGGATGAAGCGGGCTGACCCTGGCTACCGAACGTGCCTAGTAAGGCTTGGATACAGAAAGAAGTCAACGCAATTAATCAAATCAGCCTCCAAAAGAGAAAGCTAGTTTATTTTCTCTTTTTACACGTGTCTGGAAGAGACAGGTCCCCGGGCTGGCTGAGGAGGAAAGTTCTCCCCTCTGCTACTGTCGTCCTGCTATTTAATCTGCCACCGAGATGGCAAAATTATGCCTAAAACCAAGATCCTGCTATATCCATAATGGTCCCTAAGATGAGTTAAGCGCCCCTGTACTCCTCTCCCATGTGCTGGGAGGATAGAGGATGGACGATGTTTCAAAGGAGAGGATTATTAAATGAATGAATGAACAACCAGGTACACTCGTGCAGCTGAGACCGGAGCCTCTCTTTCTTACAAGCGAGTGTGTGTCGCCGTGCTCCTCCGTCCCACAGCCACCCCTATTCTGGGCCGGCCATTCTCACAGGGCTGTACATTTGGTCCCAAGGAGGAAAAAAGCAAGAGCGTGTCGCTGGAACGATCCAATTCATCACCAAGTCCCAGTGAGGGGAAATTTACTTCGTGGGGATGCTAACTGGCTATTTCACACGTTCTCAGATACAACAAGGCTCCCAAGTCATGTCATTAAGATGACTTACTCTAAATCGACTCGTAGTTTCAAGTCACAGAAAAATGCGATTTGTAACATGACAATCTGAACTCGAGGTTTCCACCCAATTTCACGGAAGGCAATTCTGAATTTCCAGAAATGGGTCGGAATTCTTTGTCTAATGAAACAGCCAGGCCAAGTCTTGAAAAATACACTAATGGAAACAATATAAAAGTAGGAGATGCACTAAATGGCTCATTGAGATCTCCATCCTTAACTTTCTAAAAAAGGAAATAAAACAAGGTAAAAGCAAGCTGTATTATACCTACCACATACATCCAGCACCATCTGGTCCGCCATGCCTTTCCCTACAGCCTATTCCCCAGACACCCTCTCTTCAGAGGGTGGCAGACTCTTAGAGGGAAAAACTGCATCTAAAACTTTCTCTGTACCATATTCACATAATCAAGTTAGAAATTGTCAATAAAAATCTCAAAATCAAATCATTTCTACATCACCAGGAAGAGTATAACATGTTAAATGTGTCCCTCAGGCTTTTTAGCTCACAGGTCATATATTCTACAAGAGTTTTCTTCCTAAAAAAAAAAAAAATCAGATAGGGCCCAAAGTATACGCATTTAAATTAAAACAAACCAAACCAAACCTAAACATGTAAGACATTATATTTGATCCAAAAACTTAAATGAATGTGTTAATTTTTTACACAGGTCAACAATCTGAATTCATTTCTTATGGTGCTTACGTCCTAGAATTTATTTCCAATTTACTACATTTTTCTTCCTATGTGGTTTGATGCCTGAACTCTCAAAATTATTTCAGCAGTAATTCTAGGCACTTAACTAGCTCGGCAATAATTGTTTCAGTAGATTCCAATTTCCTACATGTAATAAAAATAATTAGCATCACAGATTTTTTTCACACAATACAGCGATTGAGTCAATTGTTTTTCCACCCCTTAACTGAGCACTCCCAGCACTTCCAGATGCACTGGTTTTCACAAATGAATTGACATCAAGTAATACTCCACAGAAATAAGTAGAAACCTAGCTCTCCATCTCTTGATTAGTGAGGCCCATGATCCTTTGACTCTGTCTTATTCATTCCTTCCACTTATTCCATTTCAGTGAATCTGTTTACTCAATCCTTACACTTCGATTCCATTTAATGCTTCTAATGTAAAAACCGTTATTTGTAATGACTTGGCATTTCTTACAGTCATCTGAGAAGACCGGCTTGCTTTCCTTAAACATTTCTGGGTATCTACTCAATACTTCTGGGGAATTTTGACCATCTAGTAGTGTTCTGGGGCAAAAGCCATGAGGCAGTTTCAAACACACACACATGCACATATACATATGTATTTTCTTTTAGGATCTGGATTATTTTTGTTTAAATTAGGAACAAAGTCCTCCTGATTTAAAGAAATAGCTCTCTTTGTCCTGCCGAAGGAAGGGAGGCCAACTAAAAAAGTTGAAGTCAATTTATAAAGCTAAGTTTAATTTCTATTCTTAATATTAATCCAAATAATTCTCCAAGGTAGTAATTAGCCAAAGCTAGAATTCCCACTGGGCAATAATACCCCCAAATTAAGAGGTAGGTATGGCCCCAGCACCAAGTACTAAAAACCAATGGGAAAGGGGGAACAGAGGGGCAAAAAATAGACGTGTGTGAAAAACTGTGGGAAGTGACAAAATGGATAGGATTAAATTTCGGAAATTAAATCCCTTGCTGAAAGGCTTAAAAGAAAAACACACTCACAAATAAACAGATCCACCAACTCGAGAATTATATCATGCCTTCTCCAATGATGTCAAAATTTCAAACGTACACTTCAAGGAAATCAACCCTTATCTTATAAATTTCAAATGAAATCGGAAGGAATACTGGAGTGACAAGCAGGCAGAAACATCTGTGACTGTCACTGCATGCCTCTGTGTGTGTGTGTGTGTGTGTGTGTGTGTGTGTGTGTGCGCGCGCGCGCGCGCACCCGTGTGTGTCTAGACTGACAATGACTTGGGTGCAGCCGGCCCGTGAACTTGTTCGGCTACACGAAGATTAGCAGATAAGTCATCCTCGCCCGGGCCCAGATGCTGACTCACGCCTGAACCCTACACTGGACAACAGCTTGCATTCACCTGGCATGTTTGAATTACCTCAACAGCTAGTGTCTATCAATGTTGGCAATTTTTAAAGTTCCTCCAGGCATCATCTCTTGCTTCTAATTTTGTCTCTGAAACCATGGCTAACTCACTAACGAGTTTTTGCCTACAGATGGTCAATAGATGTAGCATAGCTTGTGGATTCGGTGTTAAAGAGGATTTAGTTGATGTAAAATCATAGCAGTCCATAAGACTAAACGAGGATGAGATAGAGAGCTGGGCAGTATAAGGAATTTATACTGGCTTTATGCCCCTCACTTGCTTTTGGAGAGGGAAAAAAAAAAAAAGGTATGTTTTCTGCAGAGACCAAGATAGTTTTATTAATGGTTTATCAATGGTTACTTTGGTTTATTAATATGGTATTTGCCAGAATACCATTAACATGTTTGCTATTAATATGGTATTAAAGTGGGCACTAAATGAAATCATCTGTTTTGGGAAAACATTGCGGTGAACTGTGAGAGGCGTCCCCCCAAAAACGCTATTACATGATTACGCCTCACAAACTTCATCTCTAATCATCGCAGAAATCAATCTTTACTTTTATCTCCATTCCTCAGCTTCATAAAGACTCCCCAAAGCTTCTCTTATTGCTATTTGGTCACTCATATAAAATTAAAAATATACGGGTGCCTGGGTGGCTCAGTCGTTAAGTGTCTGCCTTCGGCTCAGGTCATGATCCCAGGGTCCTGGGATCGAGCCCCGCATCGGGCTCCCTGCTCAGCAGGTAGCCTGCTTCTCCCTCTCCCACTCCCCCTGCTTGTGTTCCCTCTCTCGCTGTGTCTCTCTCTGTCAAATAAATAAATAAAATCTTTAAAAAAAATAAAATTAAAATAAAATTAAAAATATATACATACAAGAAAAGGCAAGGTTTCTGTTTTGTTTTGCTGGGGGGGGTGGCGAGGTAGGTTTCATGCGGGGATTGAATTAAACTGCCAATTTTAAAATTAAAATACTTAAGGCCACCAAAATATACACTTCAAAATGGTTAAAATGGCAAATTTGTTACGCAGATTTTATCAGACTTTGACATTTAATTAACTGGAAAAATGAAATTGCACTGCTTAGGATACAATCTTATTAAAGTACTGTGTACAGAAGAAATTCCGTATAAAAACAAGCAGCTTCTACCCAAGCCTGCTGTTAGGCTCAAATACATGAAATTGCCATGTTTGTAGGTGTAAGATGGTTGACTACTTCAGCAATTTCCGACAGTTCAACCAACATCTTCCTAAGTAAAAGGGAGTTGTAGACTATGTTCCTGCGCCTTTAGGATAGTCTGTAACTTTGGGCGAGGGAGACAGGTGAGCGGCGTCTCCCACTGTAATTTAACAGTGGCTGAGCGGATTCTACGGGCTATCGCACTCAAGACCGGTTTTTATCTAGGAAAAGACAGATGAATTTTAGCTTCTACTTTCGGTCATTTTCTTACTGCAAAACACGTATTTCTCTAAAAAGGCCATTCCCTATGTCAACATTGTGGTAAGATTCCCCTTTAGGGACAGGACCTTTACCAATTCTCCTCCTCCAAATCTCCAAGTCATAAATGGCAGGGGACCCTCCACCCCTCTCCATCAGCACCAGGGTGACAGAGCTGACGTCCCCTCTCTGAAGCTCCCACTGTAAATGGTTATTACATGTCACAGTCAGGGCCTGATACATGGAAAGACTACTATCGTTTTCAATGAGAGAACTAACTAGAAAACGTCCAACATCACTACGGCATTAGCGGAACCAAAGCATATTTAGTTTGCGGCCCCCTCCAGATCCTCCCCAGCATCAGCAGAAAACAATGCATTCCATGCCCCTGGAGTATAACATGCAGAACGTGGGGACCTAAGTCATGACTCATTATATTAACGAGGGAAAAAAAAAAAAAAAGACCGTTTCCCCAATTCCGCTACCCAAGGTGACAAACTGCGGACATCCTGGGAAATCCCACATTTGGTGGGAAGATTTGGAACAGGAATGGGCCGAAGAAAGGCTGCTCTATTAATTTAACATCAGCCTACAGGCAAAAACCACCCTGAAAGCACGACCCTGCCAGAGGGATTGTTTCAGAGCTATTTTACGAGACACACAAAACCGGGCTCCCCCTTTGAAAGCACCCCCCAGTGAAAAGCTTGAAACAGGCTATTGTCAGAGTGCCGGGTACCTTTTCTCTCTTGGCTTTGTTCAGTATTTTCCTCGGCTGCAGTTTCCATGGCTGGCTTCATACCATCCACCAAAAATGCTTTTCCCCGCTCCCCCAACACACACTTTTCCCCTCCTCTTCCTTTTCTTTTGGACTCCCCTCCGTCTCTTATTTACACCGCGTGATTGAGAGGTTCTGTTCTTCACTACAGTAGATTGCAGTCCCTTCCAAGATGCAAAAGGCTCGTCAGCGTCAGTTTCCCCTCTGCCCACTGGTCCAAAAAGACAGCTGCCAAGGAGCCGGCGGCCACACGTCAGCGAGGATCCCAGTTAGAACACGGCCATCCTGTGCCCCGTCCCACTGCGGCTCCCGGGGGACAGCCGCGCCCCCGCCCGCCGGCCCCCGCGCCGCTCGCTCCTGGCCAACTGCACCCACTGAATGCTAATCAGCTCTCCCAGGGAAGAACAGACTTGTGACATCAGAGGACGGGATATGGAGGAGAAGGGGGAGAGAGAGACAGAGCCCCCTCCCACCACGTGACTCAGCGGGTCGGGATGTCAGTTCTCTCCGCTGAACGCTGGGCTTCCACCCCTGCAAACTCCTTCCTTCCCGGGGGGACCCCTTCATGGGGCATCACAGGCTGACTGAAGTTCATTTACCTGACCCTGGCAGAATATAGGCAGAGGACCAGCCCATGGCCTCTGTTTTATTCACTTTCTTTAGTATTGGACTTTCACGCAATCTCTAGTAGCTGGCTACATTTAAAATATATAATATATATATATATATATATATATATATAAGATATGTATCATAAGATGTATATTAGAGGAGGAAAAAAATACCTAAGAGGGAAGAAAACGCAGAGCATGGATTT
Source organism: Mirounga angustirostris (assembly GCF_029215605.1). NCBI lineage: Eukaryota > Metazoa > Chordata > Mammalia > Carnivora > Phocidae > Mirounga > Mirounga angustirostris. The sequence continues at coordinate 10,422,035 of NW_026991719.1, forward strand.
AACAATAGCTATATAAAATTTGGCATTAGAATTATAACCCATTCCCTGTGTACAACTAACACATGTGACAGAAAGAGAAACCCTTGAGCTCAAGCCCAATTCATAAAAAGGTATCCCTCCATATTTAAAAGTAAGCATAACATGCGACAAGTGTATCTAGCTGACATTTTGGTGACTTCTTGGAGTGAAAATGAAAATAGAATGGTTTTTCTTACTGGACATGATTATTTCTATATAGAGCTTTTATTCATTAGAACCTCTCCCTCAAAGTCAAAAGGGTGTTTTCAAGAGCAGTCTAAATGTTCAGCATAAAGGCTATTATTGTACCGATAATGACTGACTGCTGGTTTCACGAGCCTTCATGCCTATCCAGATACTATGGGACCACAGTTCTCAACCCATCCAAGCATAGAAAAGCCTTTATCTTGGTCATGAGCTGTATGTTTCCAAGCATCACTGGTTTCTGTACCATGATTTAAGCATTTGGTTGACCCACTTACCTTCACTGTCTCTATTAAAGATATTTATAGAAACTCAAGTCAACTACAGGGATGAATACTGAAAACCACAGGGTGAAGGGTTCTCTGACAGGTAACAGCCTTCCAGTTGGTTGGGTTGAGCACCCACCTCAGAAGCAAACATTAAGACAAGTTAGAGACCACCCTCTCCTAAAAAATCTCTTCCAAAAAATCTCTGACGCTTTGTTGCTCAACACTTCCAAAAAAAAAAAAAAAAAAAAGGTGCAAGATCCTGAATCAAAATCCTCCAACAACCTGATCTTTTAATGCCTCAGTTGAGATAATCCCCCAAACCTTCTACATTCAATACCTCTGGCTCCTGGTAAGCCAGAAAAGATTTTGAAAACTCGTTTAGCCTGTTCCAACATTTTCTTCTGATTTTACTTCTCATTTTTCCCTTGAGCCATCCTCCTAGGAGTCCACACCCACAATCAACTATTCCTTTAACTGATGGTCCTGGCCAATTTTCCTGTCTCCTGGCGGGATCAGTGAGGAGCATGGCAGCTTAAAACTTCAGACAGTCAGAAAGAGATTCATTTGTGATCTAACTACGTCCATGGGAAAACCTGATGATGTGTCCAGAACAAAATTTTTTAAAAATTCAATCCAGCACCAAAAGGGACAATCATGACTAGCTATGCTATTGGTTTTGTTTTAAAAGTGTCTAGCAAAACCACTCAGTTATACACCTGGCAGAACAGAATACTTTTTTGGCTTTTACTTAATATTATTGTTAGATGTTGTTCAAGTGGGAAGGCAGAATACGGAAGAGGTTCTACATTTAACATGGAAGACTTTTTCAATTTAAGGACAACTCTGGTTCTGTATCACAGTCTTAGAAATCAAAACCATTGGACAAAATATTCACAAATTCTCCGGGTGATACCTTGATCTACGTTCCCCTTGAAGAACTCTATGCAAATGAGCAAGTCACCATTTCTGCCTTGTTCATAACGTCACCATGTTCTTTTCATGAGGCTGATAACGTAGGACAATTCTTAAAGTTACCTTTACCAACAGCCTCAAAATCTCACTGATGTTTATGAAAAACCGTCTGAGTTGGAAAAAGCATGATAGAAAAATTGTTAACAGCAAGAAAGAAGAGTATACATTTATAACATTTCTGGGGTATGCCTCCATGTTTGACCAGAACAATCAGATACGTATAATGAGCAGGATGGGAGATGGCTCATAAAGGTGAAAAATATTCTTGGAGACCCTGGAGTTAAGTCAGTCCGACTGAAGGGAAGAATACTTCTGAAAGCCAAAACAGGAATAGCAAACACACAAAATGGGCATATTAGATCAAACCACACAAAATTGCTAACATTGACTAAGAAGAGTAGTTTCACAGGGTTCACCATTTGCACGTCTTCTGCAGAATTCCAGCCAGTTCCATAAGCATGCATGGAATCACCTTCCAAGTGCTAACATCTACAAGAAGCACAAGACTTCACAAGAGACGGTGCCCGTCTCCGAGTCACCCATAGACTGATGGGCCCCAGAGAACCCTCCTAAACCAGGGCGACCCTACCGGCTGCAAGCCCTCTAGTATCACAACAAAGAAGGTGAGAAGAGAGAAAGAGAATGTGGGGACAGCTCAGAGCTGAGCTGAGCTGGCTACTGCTGTATGGTTGGGAACCGCCAGGTAGGAGAGGGTAGGGAAGGGTGGAGAAGGACAAGAGTAGGAAAGGACAGGGCAGAGCAGGGTGGATAAGAGCAGGGAAGGGTAGAGAACGGAAAGGTAGAACAGGGAAGGGAGAGAGCATCCCTGGCAACATCAGAAAGCACACAGACAGGAAAACGGTACTGTCAGGGTGTTGGGGAGGCGATTTTTCTGACAGAGGGTCCAGAGCACAGGGTGTGTGTGTGTTGGGGGTGGGGAGTGGGGGAGGGAAAGGAAGGCAGGTGGCCGGGGCCGTAGGCTGGGAATCAGGTAGGGTGAACACCCTGCTGATCCCAGAGGCAGGGGAGCGGGGGAGGGAAGGCACTAGAACGGATCTGATCTGTGCTTTACAAAGGTCATCGTGTTGGTCATGAGGCTGGCAAACAAGCCACTCTGAGGGCTGAGCTCTGGCCCGGGCAGTGGGGGGAATCCCCGGTGACCTCCCACTGGACACGTGCACCTGGGGGTGGAAAAAGAGGAGGACACGGAAGGCAGTCTGGGGTTTCCAGCGTGGATGGGTGAGGACATGGTCACGGACCCCCCCCCCCCACACACACACAGATGGTCCTCCACAAGTATATTTTAAATGAATGGTGAACCAATGACTGGGGAGAGACACAGACTAAAAACACACAGATTAGAATTTAAGGAACACGGTCTCTTAAATATAAAGGGAAAGGGAAACCGTGAAAGGGAGGGTCAAAGAGGGTAAGGAGGAAAAATGAGAGAAGCAGAGGAACGAGGCCAAAGTGGAAGGAGAGAAGTAGAAGAGGGTCCACAAAGGGCATAGAGTGTCAGATGTCATCCAATACTGTAGAAGGGGCAAAGAGGATGAGGACCAACAAGCAGAAAGTATCTTTACCACCAGTCACTGGAACTTCCAGAAGAGTCTGGGTCGAGTGATGGCAGGGGAGGAGCAAGGCACCTGGGGCTTCTCCACCATCCTTGCTCTCCGAATAGGATGCTCCAGGGGCCCGGGGGACACTGTCGTCTCATACCTGGGGCTCAGGCCTGTGCCTACCCCTCTTGGTCCGGTTTCCAACTAGTCGAGAGAATTTTCATTTTTCTCCTACGATCTAGTCCATGACCATCTTCCCAGGTTTATTGTTACGAACAGTTCTGGCCGGCAGTTCCACCACGTGCGCACTCGGGTGTGGGGTCCCCACACCAGCAAGCAGCTCTCCCACACCAGCGGGACATCCTACACTTCAACTCAATTCCGACACTCGCTACCCAGGGGCAGCATCGGGTCCCACATGTTAAGGGCTCGGTCCCGAGAGACTGCCCCACCCCCGCCATCCGCCCCCCGAAAATTCAGATGCCAATTCCAAGTCTGGTTGTCACCTGTGCTTCCCACTGACCAGCTATAGATCAGAGGCTCCAACGACCCGCTTCCTTCTTGGATTCATTTAATTTGCTAGAGCAGCTTCTGGAACTTAGAGGGACATTTTACCTACTAGATTATGGGCTTATTATAAACAATACAAAAGGACACAAATCAAAAGCTAAATGAAGAGATGCACAGGACAAGGTATGGGGAAAGGCGGGAAGCTTCCAAGCCCTCTCCCAGCACGGGACTGTCCCCAAATCTCCATGTGTTCACTGAACCCTGTCCTTTTGGGGTTTTATGGAAGCTTCATGACAGAGGCACAATTGATTAAATCACTAGCCAGAGGTGGGGGGTGGGCAGTGGGATGGGGACTGAAAGTTCAAGTTGGCTTTATGGTAGCAAACCCCCAACCGTAGCTTGGAGAAGTCAGTCACCTCATTAACACAAAAAAAGACACCTGTGTGGCTCTCCATTACAGGAAATTCCAAGGGCTTCAGAAGCTCTGTGCCAGAAGTGAAGACCAAATATAGATTTCTTATAATAAATCACAACTTCACAGGCTCCTATAAATTTGCCTTATGTTTCTCATATGCCTGTGATCCAAATAATTGATGGAAGTGTTGAACATAACAAGACCATGGTGAGAGATTCTTGTGTAGGCCACTATGGACATCATCCTCGTCCGCTGACTGGTTTGTTTGTTCATTCATTCGTTCATTCATTCATCCATTCAACCAAGGTTCATTAAGCACCTACCACATGCCAGAAATTGAGTCACTACTCTATGTTACATGGCTGTGATTGTTCAGTCAACTGGGAATTCATCAAGAATGGGATGAACACATGAGCATGCACAATAATCTACATACATATCCTTATCAAGGTCACGAGGCTATCAATCAAGTTTGTCAAACGTCTACTCCTTCTGATGTGGAAAACAGAGGCAAGAGAAAAATTAGGGATGCCTGGGTGGCTCAGTCGGTTAAGTGTCTGCCTTCGGCTCAGGTCATGGTCCCAGGGTCCTGGGATCGAGCCCCACATCGTGGGGGGGAGGGGGGGGTCCCTGCTCAGCAGGGAGCCTACTTCTCCCTCTGCCTGCCGCGCCCCCTGCTTGTGCGCACGCTCTCTCTCTCTCTGGCAAATAAATAAAAAAGAAAAAAAAGAAAAAATTAAATTTCCTTACTGCCTACAGCCCATTGACAAGTCCTTGAAACAGGCTGAAGGACCTTCCTCTAGGGACTCTGCTGCCTCGATATTGACACTTTGCTAGGGGCAAAAGGCAATCTTAAATCTTAGCCTGACCACCAGGATCCTGTGAGTCTACTTTAACATACATAAATTCCTTTGGAAACTTCCTTTATCTCTACCCCCCCCCCATATGTGTTAGCAATCATCCTCCAAGCATACGGCCCACTGATACACATCTGAAGGGTCTCATGACTGAGTTTTTATACTAAACAGTAATAAATTACCTTTTCCTAACAATAGCTAGCCCTGTCAAGGTCCTGAAAACCTTGTTTCCAAAATACCTTGGAGATTTACACTCTCCCTAACCCCCTCCCAACTTGAAAGTATATAATCAGTCTACCCGTCACCACCCCCACTGCAGCTCCTTCTGCCCACGGGTCCTGTCCCCGGGGTTTAATAAAACCACCCTGTTGCACCGAAGATGGTCAAGAATTCTTTCTTGGCCGTTCCTTCCTGGACCCCAACATTTCTACATCACTTCCACTTTCCTGAAATTATATTATAGGTTTCTTCTGGCCTCAGAATGACTCCTTGGTGGGGAGTCATTCAATCACCAAGAGGAGTATTTCCATATTTATTCACACTACTAATTCCTCTGAAATTTGCACATTTCAACCAATGGTTTTTCCCCCAAAGTCCGGCCTCTTAGTAGCTGAGACACAGTCTCCTTCCTCTCCTTCCCATTCTTGTCACTGCTTTTTGTTTTGTTTTTTTTTTTAAGATTTATTTATTTGAGAAACAGAGAGAGCGAGTGGGGGGAGCGGTGGGGGGGGAGAGGGAAAGGGAGAGAGAGAATCTCAAGTAGACCTCCACTGAGCATGGAGCCCGACGTGGGGCTCAACTTCGCAACCCTGAGATCACGACCTGAGCCAAAACCAAGAGTCAGTCACTTAACCAACTGCACCACTCTGGCGCCCCAACGACTGTTTTCTTTACAGATCATCTCTCTTCTCCCGGTGGATGGATGCTCCCTCCTTTCTCAGGAGCCAGCACACCCTCCCGATTCCCCAAGCCCCTTCTTTTCACTCCTGAGTAAGGAGCTAAGACTGCATTTGCGGAAGACATCAGGCTGACCAGTGCCAAACCAAGACAAGCAACCCACAGCCAGTGAATTTCTCTAAGACCTATTCTTTCCACATAGTTTCTGGGGGCCTAGAAGGCCTCCACATGCCTCACATAATTCACATGCCCGGGCATAAGCCTTCCTGTGCCCCCCAAAGGAAATCGATCCCCAGAGCAGCAACCTGAGATCCAAAGACAGCCTCACTTCACATTCTAGTGTGCTTGAACGGATGAATTTTAAATCAACTGTGTTTTAAAAGAAATTTTGGTGAAGTGACTCCTATTTCACATTATTCCCCATGAGAAAATTAAAGATGTGTTCCAGTAGCAAGTATCTGAGCCTTGAAGGGAAAAGAATTACAAATAGCACAAGAATTTTTTTTTTTAATGTAGGTTGTAAGGTTTCTTTCTTTTTTTTTTTTTTAACATTTTATTTATTTATTTGGCAGAGAGAGAGAGTAGGAGAGCACAAGCAGTGGGAGCTGCAGAGACAGAGGGAGAAGCAGGCCCCCCGTCAAGCAGGGAGCCCGATGCGGGGCTCGATCCCAGGACCCCAGGATCACGACCTGAGCCGAAGGCAGTGACCCAACCGACTGAGCCACCCAGGCTCCCCTAAGCACAAGAATTCTTAAAGCTTACCTTTAAAGCAGAAAAGATGCTTTTAATATAAAGTAGCAATAATATTCAAAATATGAAAGCTTCTGTGCTGTGTTCAAAATGTTGCATAAATTAAAAACCACAAGAACTAGAAACAGAGAGCCAGAAATGTGAAATAGGATTGTTTAGAATTGGGTCTTTTCCATAATTGGACCTTCCCAAAGCTTTATCGATTTGGCAAAGCTTTTGCGTTGCTCTACCAGAATGAAGTTTCTAATTTCACATCCGGTGTAGGTTTATAATGCCTTTTGATTTCTTATACGCTTTCCTGATCTCCTCAGTCCATCCCGTCCCTCTTCAATATTTGGTGTACTTTCCTTTACGGGGAACGATGCCACATAAAGCTGAGAGCCAGGATGACAAGTCAACTTGGATGATGGAGATAAAAACCCTTACAAAGCTCCGTAAGTGCAGGTCAGCACCCTTGGTATTTCTCCTTAATGGTGGAGGTGGCTCCCAGGCCGGCCACTGCCTCCCGAACTGGCTAATACCGGTCACGAGGAGCAAGCCCACGGGAGCCCCCCTCCAGCCCAATCCCTTCCCAGTCTCATCAGCGGTTTAACGACAGGAGTGTCCTCATAAAGCTGCAAGAGCCGCCCGCACAGTGATGGCTGAGTTTAACAGAAGCAGCTGGAGGGCTGATGAACCGCTCTCTTGCTCTTCTGGCAAAAACCCCGGACGTCATTTTCAAAAGGCGAGTAAGAGAGGGAGTTTGGCCGGAGCGGGCTGAGGCTTCCCGTGATGGAAACAGGTGTGGCACGAGGAGCTGCATTGGAGCTGGGGGGGGGGTGCTGGACGGCAGGCCCCCAGCACAGGCAGTGCTGCCGTGGACCGCATGTTCGTCCCAAAGTCAAGGTCGGCACTGCTGCTTCTCAATCAGGGCTGCCCTGGGCACTGCGGGCTGCTCGACGGCATCCCTGGGCTCCGGGCATGAGAGGCCCATAGCTCCGCCCTAATTCCGACAGCCACAAATGTCTGCGGCCACGGCCGCGTAGTTCCTGGAGGGTAAAGTCACCCCCGGTTGAGAACCACGGCCTCACATCGCTCTTTTCCTCCCTGGCTGTGGGGGTACGCTGTTGGCCAGTGGGTTCCTACCGCAGTCACGGAGGGGCGGGGGGGGGCTCTGAAATCCGCAGGCCAGGGCCCCACGCCCACGGATCCTGCTCCGATAGCCCCATGTGTGCGGTGGGCAGAGGAGCTTTAGTATCTTCCCAGGTGATGCCCATCAGAGCCACTTCGGGAAAATTCTACAGAAGGCAGCTGGACGGATGGCTGGGATGTGGTCAGGGTGGCCACACTCGACTGGGGAACAGGTAGAGAGCGTACACCCAGGTGAGGCAGAAATGAGAAACTGGGCAGGCATCACAACGAGGGAGAGGGATTCAGGGTTGATTCAGAGACTCAGCTTGGATCCCTCCGGGACTGGGAGAGGAGGATCTGTATTCGCTTCCTGGGGCTGCCCTAACAAAGTACTGCCGACTGGGGGGCTTGAAACAACAGAAGTTATTCCCTCACAGTTCTGAAGGCGCCCAAGTCAAGGAGTCGGTAGGGCCACACTCCCTCTGAAGGCTCTAGGGGAGCATGCTTCCTTGCCTCTTGTCGCTTCTGGTGGCTCCCCGCAATCCCTGGCTTGCAGATTCAGCATTTGGACCTCGGCCTTCAACATCACGTGGCATTCTGCATGTGTGCCTGCGTCTCTTCTTCTAAGGACACCAGTCACGTTGGACTAGGCCCTCCCTAATTGAGGATGGCCTCGTCTTAACGGGACAGCATCCACGAAGACCCTATTTCCAAATAAGGGCATATTCACAGGTACCAGAAGTTAGGGCTTCAACATTTTTTTCTAAGGGATACAATTGGGAGATGGTCCAGAGGGGAGAGCCTACGTGGGGGGGGCGGGGGGGGCAACCAATCTGAGGGGGGTGCGTGGATGGAGTCTAGTGGAAGTACTCTCAAAGGATGCAGAGGTTGGAGGTGGTCCCGGGCAGGGACCTGTCCCAGAGGAGGAGGGGAGTTTGAGAAGGAAGAGGTGGTCCACAGTCAAGGTAGCCAGAAGGGGCCAATTCGGCAAAGGCCACGGACACAGAAAATTCCAATTTCCTTACCAGCGTCAACAGAAAGATTAGAATGGAACCCAGCTTATAGAGGGGCTACTGAAGGACTAGGAAGCGGAGAGGAGAAGCAAGGGCAGCCGGCTTTCTAAAGGAAATTGGGTAGTGACAGGAAAGCAAGAGAAAAACGCAGGCGGATGAAGGGGGAACACAGGAAGAGAGTCCCCAAATGGCAGCAGCAGCGGGGGAAAGAGATTTAAGGTGCAAGTGGAGGTGGATAAATGAGGACTCGAGATCCCAGGAGAGGCGGGGGCCAGCTGTGGGAGGCTGGAACACTTCCCCTCTGAAGTGGGAGTGAGGAAGCATGAAAGGGAGTGAAAAGAAAAAGACCGTCCAAGATGTGAGGAATTCCATCTTGGAAGAGGCGGTGGTGGTGGTGGTGATGGTGACGGGGAGGTTAGAAAGGCCCGGGCGGAGCTGTGAAGGGTGCATTTGTTCCTGGATTCAGCCCACGTCGGAGCCCGAAGAGGGAGGGCCCACCAGCCCCATTGGTTGGTCTCAGGCAGCTTGCCCCGAGTCCAGATTGCTTGGAGACTTGAGCGGGGCTGAGTCCTTAGGGGATCGGGGACCCCAGGAAACCCCAGAGGATCATAGAGCGGAGGGAGGGGGAGGGAGATAAGCGATACCCTCGCTGTGTGTCTCCTCACACTGGAGGGAAGTGGACCCCATCGCGATGGAACCACACCTAAAGCCCAAACAGCAACAAGGAGCCAATGTGAGGAGGTGGTTTTGATTAAAAAAGCAAAGTTTCTACTTCTTCTTGGGCACACAAGGCACATATCCGGAGACAGACAGCTGATCTACTGAGGATGTGCTTCCTGACTAATTATCACATCCCTGGGGAGCCCCGATTCCTCGCTGGGAGTGGCGCACCGTCCCTGAGCGCTCCCCGCCACGGCTCCCAATTAACGCACCCACCCCGAGTGTAGCAGCCACCGTGGACCAGGGACAGGGCTCCCAAGCCCCTTGAGCCGTCCCACGGCAGCTACTGCGATCCTAGTCACGTCTCCAGGACGGCTCCTGCTCGGCTTGCCAGAAACCACGGGGGCTGGAGTATTCTCTTACCCAGAGAGAGTTGGCGGCTCAACCTCAAAGCTGGGTGAACCCGCGGTGCTCTGCGGGGGAGTTTCCTGACATCATCTGCCAAAACCCTGGCCCACACCGCCTCCCCAGCTCCTCTTCCCTTCCTGAAAGGCACAGCCCCGAAACCCGGCTCCTTCAGGAGGCCTCCTTGGTTTACCCCGCTCGCTTTCCTCTTCTTCGCCGTCTGCCTACCCCTGTCCCAGCTCGGAATACAAGCCTCTCGGAAAGGCAGCTAACTATACTGGAAAGACACTGGGAGACAGAGACTCATGCCAACCCGGACCAAGCCTACCCCGCACTGTTGTACCCCCACGGAAGGCAGGGCTCACAATCTTTGGCCTGTTTTGCTGCAGGAAGCCAGACATTTTCAAATTCAAGGTGAACTCACGAGACACGTGGGCTGTGAAAATTGTCACACCAGAAGCTGGAAAGTTCTGGGACGTGCCTGGCAGGGTGGGGATAAAGATGATGGGATCCCTTTAAACTCTTGAGAAATCCAGGTGAGTTACGGAGGCCTTATTCTGGTCCAGATGCTGGACTCACGATCCCCTTCCCCTAAAACGGGGTCAGCGTGCGGATTAATGGGTTTCCATCTGTCGGGCTGCTGGGTAAAGGCTGGCACGCACACCCCCACGTACCTCTTGGGGAAGTGGACGCCTCCAACCCCAATCCTTAACAGTGCTCACTTCCTACTGATCCGAGCAACAGGAAGCATGGAGAGCCCTGGGGGCCGCCTCTCTTTTCCCGGGGCTGTGTCCGAGGCCTCACACAAAACCGGCAGGGCCAGCCACGAGGGACACTCGGCCAGTCCCCTCAAGAGCCGTTTCCACTTGCCACAGGGACCAGAGCTGGCTGGACGTGGAGCCCAGCGAGCGGGCTCAGCGCAGCCTCCAGAGGGACGGCTGCGCCCCCGCGAGACGTGACCGCAGCTCGGGGGGTGCTGCGCGAGGCCAACGCCCTTGTACCAATGCTGCTGCCCGAGCTGGAACCCACCTTCTCTCACCTTGGCCTTCACGACGGCGGCGAGCGGTGGGCCTAACCATCCCCCTCGTATGGAAGGAGAAACCGAGACCAAAGCGAGCCAGAGGGTCTTGGCCACGGTCACACGGCGGGTCAGGGGCTGAGCTGAACCTGGGCTCGGGCCACTGGAGGCCCAAGTCAAGAAGCCTCTGGTAAAACGCAGGGCGGCGGCATTCCTCCCCAGGGAGTGGCCCACCATCCCCTGCCGCCCAGCTCTACCATTTACCAACCTCCCGAGGCCACGTGGCCTTCCTGAGCCTCAGTTCCACCGCCCATTCAACAGGCTCCCGGAGAACCTCCTTCATCATGAGCGAACTGCGGCACGTAAAGCCTCCACACAACGCCTCCTACGTGGTGCTTCGGAAGGGCTATTATTTCTATCTTGTAAGTTCTTATGCTCCCACCACCACCACCATACAGGTCCAAGGAGGAGGCAGGGAGAGCAAGGAATCGCTGGTGAGGCTACATCCTTCCAGATCTTTCCCTGTCCCAGAGTGGGGGTCACTTCTGAGCCCTTGTCTGGCTTGACTGGATTTTTCAGGGCACTCCTGGCTCCCACATCTCCAGACCTCCCTGAGGAGGTTCAGCCGGGATGCAATGTCTGTGATTAAGCTGCCAATAAATAAACAAACGGAGCTAAGAAGAATAAGGCAATGAGATTAAAAAAGATGTGTCTCTGAGGGCACTCTAACAAATTGTCAAAATTGGTTTCTGGAATCTGGAGGATGTTGCTAACACCTGGGTACTCAGAATCAAATTAGATTCGCCTCTGATTTTTATTTAAAAAAAGAAAAAAAAAAGGCACAGAGAGCCCTGCCCTCAAGAAGGGCCTCCAGCTTGGTTTAATGCTCTGAGGTCACGGTCTGAGAATTCCTAATCATTTCATCTTTAAATCCGTATTTTGCAAGTGAAGCCTGATCGGCTACTGGTGCAGGTACGTGAGCAGAGGAGCTCCGAGCTTCTCACCATCCTCCTTGCACATGACATGCGCGATGGCCCTTGAGCACAGAATTCCAGTGGGCCCACAAGGCATGGAAAGTTCTGTGAGATTCCAAGGCAGGACAAGGGAAGCGTGCCGTGTTTACCACTGAGTAAGCACCGGCTCTGTCACTTGCCATCCTGAGGACTTGGGCTGCTCACACCTGAGCCTCTGCTTTCTCGCTGGTCAGAGGCAGGACAAGATGCTTCGTGAAGCCTATCCTGGCTCTAAGGTCCACTGGGCCTTAAGTGACCAACGAGTTCAGCAGGACAGTTGTAAGAAATAAAAGATCACATAAGGAATCCTGCAGCCCCCCCCCCCCCCCCCCCCGTTCTCCATCACTGTTCCTGTCCACCTAAGTCATGTAAGCGTGCAGGACAAATGATCTTTCACCTGCTCAAAGGGACGCCTGAACACCCTGGGATGGAGTCTACTGGGCTCCCAGCATTCTCTGGAGCGAGATGCCAACAACTGGTTCTTCGGAAGCACGGGAGACAGCTAAGATGTCACTGACCTGGGCCCTTGAACCTCTCAAAGTGGTCACCTTATACTGATTTTCTTCATATGTTAAGAGCACAAAGAAAATGGAAACCAGTCAAACCATTACACAAAGACATTTTCTGATAAAATTTAGACCCTTATCACCCACTTAAAAATATATTTTAGAAACAAAATGGATAAAACTTAGTGCTATTCAGTAGACTAACACAAAAACTGAACTTGACATTCTAATAGGTTTTGTTTTTTTCCCCCCAAACACAAATCTGGTGGTTTTAGTTTAAAATTGGTTAAGATCTTTTCATGGATCAGGGATTGTAATTTCTTGTACAACCAAAACAATCTATGTACTTTTTAACAACCAAAAAATAGGCTACTGGTAGTCTAGGCTAGGAAGACTATGCTATTTGTCAGCCCTGGAACCAACTGCGAGAGGGATTGAGGGGATCTGGGTGAGCACGTGGCTATCACCTTCCCCTCTTCTCCCCTAGACGTGACCTTCCTGAGACTGCCTACTCGGATGGACGATGAACGACCCAGACAAGCAGTCTCTCCCGAAGTGATGCTGATCAACACATCAAAGTCTGAAAACCACTCATGTACGGCAGAGCATGATTATCCAACATAGAACCTGACAACATCTTTGAGATTTGCCAGTATGTAGTTTGACGGAATCTTTGAAATTTACTTTCTGCTATTAGAATGCCTGCTCTTGCTAGTTCGGGGAAACACCCCGGACCTGTAGATATGTCATTCAAGAACCCTCAGATAGACGTCCACAGAAAACCAGTGCCCTGGTGGGTCAGCCACTGGCTGGTCCGGAGTTTGTGTAACGTAGGAATTGCACAAAAACGTGAGCTGTTCTATTTAGTCTACTGCTGATGAGAATCTACACTAAAAAAGACACCCCCAAATTAAGAAATAAAAAAATAAAGACCTCCCAACCACATACTTTTTAAATACAGTCACATTTTTTTCAAATGCAATATTTTATTAAACTGCCTCTTCTGCTTATTTTCTGGATGGAATTAGAAGCAGGAGGAACTCAGGTCCTTCACTCCACTAACATAGTGGGCTCTCACATTTGGAAACCACTGAGACAACTTGAAATAACCGTCCCTACCAGGTCAGACAGAAGCCATCCTAGTGTGTAGGAAGGACCACCAATGGATGGTCAATGTGCGCAATCTCGCTGATTAGCAGATCAGGTGAATGCCAACTTCCACACTAACCCCACAAGCCAATGGATAAAACCCTTCCCCTGTTTGGGGGAGTAAGAAAGTGTGTAATGTTGGCAACATGCCAGTATACTTTAAAACACGTTCATTCTAGGGGCACCTGGGTGGCGCAGTCGGTCAAGCGACCGACTCTTGGTTTCGGCTCAGGTCCTTATCTCAGGGTGGTGAGATCGAGCCCCGAATCGGGCTCCGCACTGAGCACGGCGTCTGCTGCAGTTTCTCTCTCCCTTTCCCCCTTTTCCCCCTGCCTCTGCCCCTCCAACTCGTGCTCTCTCTCTGAAATAAATACATCTTTAAAAAAAAAAATGTTCATTTTATGTTCTCAACCAACAAACAATTTGAGGTCACTTAATCATATACTCAAGTGGAATCAGAACGGGCTAATGTGATTTCAAAGTGGCCGCTAAATGATGGGGTCAATTCAGAGAGGAAGGTAACCAAGTACTATGCCACTGGGCTTTGCCCTCCGTCTGTGCCACGAAGGTGGCAATGTTACCGAGGGCCCTGAGAGCACAAGCCATTTACCTTCATCTTACCACCTAGGCATTTAAGATGAAGTCACTGGAGTCAATCTAGAATTTCTTCACAGAAGCTACCACAAGAAGAGTTTTGTTCAGTTCTTCCCTGATTTTCTGGTCCAGTTTAAAATAAATGTCACGCACACACAGAATTCTAAAGCAGGAAGAAAATTTTAAAACCATCTAGTTCTTCTCTCCTTTTCTAGTCTGTAATTGGGAAAGACAGGACTAAAGATTCAGGTCTCTTGACTCACAGCCAAACATGCTCTTGTTTCTGCCTGATGCATAATTATCAAAGTAAATATTCTGTTAGGATAAAGCCCAAACGCCAAATCTGCAATGCACGCACTCGACAGAGATAATTCTTCCCAAAATACACATTACATCTTTGCAAAACCACATGCATGAATTTTACAAAATACCTTCTAAAAGTAAAGTCGTACTGGGCCAAGACAGTGTAATGGAAAAGAAAACATAAATCCTTGGAAATCAATGCTTGTTAACATCAATTTATCTCCTTAATGAAAAGCCCCTGATAAACCATGCCATTGGATTAAGTGAGCTAATGCATGCCACGGGCTTTGCATAAGAGCTGGAAACTCTCAATAAAAAGTAGCTGTTATGATTAATAAGCAAGACCAGAGTGGGGTTGAAAATGCTTTTTTCACGAAGGCAATAAAGCTCCAGGATGGAGCTTGTCAACCAGCCCCAGCCACAGGATAATGGATGGATAACGGTCACCTGCTCCACCCGCTCTCAGGGGAGAACCGAGGATTGTGGGAAATTCCCAGCTCCCAAACTGAGATCTCACTCATTCTTGCCCACTCAGGAAAGTAGATCAAAGCGCAAGGGAGTGACAGCAGTGTGTGTTAAGAATAGATGCACACACTTATCCAAGTAAAAAGGAAATCCACGCACACCTCCATGCTTTCTTATTAGCAACAAATTGGAACTTCTCACCAAGGACTGTAGCATGAGGGTGATACGTTCCACAGCTGAGAATGGCTGCTTTGGGGGGACACGGAATGCCTCTCAGCACTTAAAATGAGCAAGTTGTACAAGAATCCAAGCTGCCACTGCAGCTCCCTAATGTTTGAGATAACAGAGAAAAATAAGCAAATTCTTGATTTAGGCCAATTCCTCAAGTCCCAAAACTCAATATGAGTTTGTAGCTTTTTTTTTTTTTTAAGTGCCTGCTTCTGAGGGTTGGCAGAGAAAGGATAAATTGAACGTAGTACTGTGAAACTCATGCATATTTAGAAAATCTAATATTTTAATTTTTTTTTTTTTTAAGAGGAGGGGCACGGGCAGAGGAAGAGAATCTCAAGCTGACTTCCTGCGGGTCTTGATCCCCCCACCCTTGAGAGCACGACCTGACCGCAAACCAAGAGTCGGAGGCTTAACTGACTGAACCACCCAGGTGGCCCATGGACAGTTTTATTTCTAATTGGCCACCCTGATAATTAGCTTGTTTAAAATGTCAAAAATCCTATTCGAGGGAAGCTGCTCACAGAACAGCTTCACGGGTGAAAGTGACAGGCAATTTGTCACATTCACACCCAGTAGCTGATCAGTCAATATGTTAATTACCTGGTGGATTTATTCCTTTTAAAAAAGTTATTTATTTTTCACTAATGACTGCTCATTTGGTAATATTCAAAAAGAAAGGAGATCTCAATTTCAAACCTGTTAACCCCATACTTGTTTTAATACATTCAGCGGGGTAAAGAGGGAAATTATTTCACAGTTTAAACTATTCTCATGAATAAAAAGCAGTCAGTTCATATATTTGCTTTACTCCGTCTCACTTGGGCCGCCCTAACGGTTCTCGCTCTGAAACCTCTGCCTAAAATTTTACCTTCAGAACTTCTCAGCCAGAACATTTGCATTTCTTTCTCTCTGTTTCTCACTCAGAAAAAATCCAGATACCTCATTATTTCTCAATTAAAAGCGTACTAAGGCTTACAGTCGGAAGTGCACAGAAGGTGACGAAAGCCAATTCTTCCCTTTTTAAATACTTGTAATTTACTGCTAGCAACACGGAAAATCAGTTCTAAGCCTTTTAACTCTTCCTAACTCATTGGTTTGCTTGACACACATTTCTCAAGCTCCAGCCACGTGCCAGGCCCCATGAAGCGAAGAAGGGAGTGGGGGTGGTTTGCCCTTTGAGCAGCTAAGGGGCTCTTGGGAGCAGAGGGCCACAAACATTCCCTTATGATTAGCAAATATCGGCCTACCCCCTCGTGTGGGGGTACCGTCGCGGCGGCCGCAATCACAGGGGGATCTCCCTCACCAGAATGGGCAGTCCACAAGCCCGGGCGCCACGTCCAACTCGTTCCCCAGCACAGGCCCAGCATCTGGCCCAGGGCAACTGCTATGGGTGTCGCTGACAGGCCAACCAGCGGGACCTGGTTCTCAGCCTCCTAGATCACACACAACCCACCACGGGAGGATGGGAGGAACTGGGGGGGGCAGGTGGGCACAGGGCAGTGATGGAGCAAAGCTCAACTCACGGGAAAATGGCAGACAGAGGCAGGGAGGTGTGAGTGCCAAGGAGGCCTTCTGGGGGAAAGACTACCTGGATGGGTATCTGAGGGATACGGAGCAGCAGTCCTCACCCAGTGATGCTTTTAGGGATTTCACACTGTCTTCACGAGTCCCAGACCCTACTGCAGAAACTGGGAGATCACCATTTTCCCCAAATCCACCTGGGAAGCAAGTTAGGTCTCAGATCCTCACCTGCAGAGCCCGGTAATATTCAGTCCTCACACCTTAAAGTGGCCGAAAAGATTAAATAAGAACGTAGCAAGGTGGGGAGAACAGCGCCTGGCTACTAAAACTATAGGTTAGCGTAGATAAAAATCAGTCATTTACATGTGCCTTTCTCAAAGCCATCATTATATAAGACTTTTTCCAAGTTGCCACCATTACCAGTGGCTACCTGAACCATTAAGAACTCTACAAGGGTTTTGCACAACTCTGAGTTTCAAAACAGGGCAAGAAGTCTCGCTTGCAGCAGTTGGCTTAACTCCCAGTTTCATTCAACTTTTACATTTTAAAAAAAGATTATTTATTTTTAGAGAAAGAGAGAGAGAAAGAGCTCATGAGCCTGGGGGGGGGGGGGCGGCGCAGAGGGGAAGGGAGAGGAAGAAAGAATCCGAAGTAGACTCCATGCTAAATGTGGAACCTAACGTGGGGCCCAATCTCACAACCCATTAGATCATGACGTGAACCGAAACCAAGAGTCAGATGCTCTGACTGAGCCACCCAGGCGCCCCTCAACTTTTGCATTTTTATAGTGAAACGTGTAAGTGGACGATCACTGCTAGATGTAAAAGAATGCTCAACAAGGGACACGTGGGTGGCTCATTCGGTTGAGCATCCAACTCTTGGTTTCCGCTCATGTCGTGATCTCAGGGTCGTGAGATCGAGCCCCACATCGGGCTCTGCACTTGGCACAGAGTCTGCTTAAGACTCTCTCTGCCCCTCCCCTCCCTCTCTACAATAAACAATATCTTTTTTTTTTTAAAGATTTTATTTATTTATTTGAGAGAGAGAGAATGAGAGACAGAGAGCATGAGAGGGAGGAGGGTCAGAGGGAGAAGCAGACCCCCTGCCGAGCAGGGAGCCCGACGTGGGACTCGATCCCGGGACTCCAGGATCATGACCCAAGCCGAAGGCAGTCGCTTAACCAACTGAGCCACCCAGGCGCCCCTACAATAAACAATATCTTAAAAAAAAAAAAAAAAAAAACGCTCAACTAGATTCTATATTAAGTCACACACACACAAGATGCTACTCAGAATAAGGTGGCTCTTGAATGCTGATCTGTAGAGGTTAAACATGAACAAACAAAACACGTGTTAAACCACTGCTTTGTGATGTGAGTATGAATAAGACAAGTCACTAAAACTAGGTGGCGGTCTGCTTCTTCACTATGACTTCCTTGACCCGTTGATTTTAATCAGAAAAATAGATTAATGGTAGCTGCTGAGCAGCTGTGATTTTAATGCTAAACCGTGCTTACCATACCACTGAACAAAACCCGGACCTTAACTTAAACAAATCCACAGAGTCTGTCATTTAAAACCTGCTTGTGTCCAGTATGTGAGCTACTTCCCTGTAGAGGTGAACGAATGGGCTGTAACTGCAGTTTCTATCCAATGAAGTTCCGTGGGTGTAAATAACATCCCCTTGTTACAGTGCAAAGATTAACCAGCTTTTCAGAATTTATGGTCAAGAGAAACCAAGATGCCATGTTTAACTTTTTTAGAAAGCACATTAAATACCACCGCAATAAAGACACCCTGTAATTTTGCTTCACATGAAAGCATACTCCTATCAGTATCTCCTAAGCACTCAGCACAAACCTAGAATTCAATTAACGTTCATTTTCTAGCTTCAAATACTGGTATAAAACTATCATGCACTATATAGACTCCGCTACAAGCATACATGACAAATATACAAACTGCCTCCAATGAGTCATGTGAAACTTCAATTTGGAAGCACTTTTGTTGGTCTTAATGGCTATTTGGCAATGTATGCATTATTCTTCAGTTATAAAATTCACACATTTAAAGAACTAAGCTAAAACGTGCCCACAGGAATTAAATCAATGCACTTCCCTGCATAAAAATCAGCAAGTCAGAGCAGGAAGGAAAACATATTTTTCCTATTGTTGAACGTGGGATTCCACATCCAATACTGTCATCTCATTGTACAGAAATCCTGGCTGACTCTGCCACATAAAAATCAAAGTTTAACACAGAAAAATCTAGCTACACATCCAAGGAGAGCGCCAAATGAATAAGCTGAAGACACGGCAAAACACAACTCCAAACGGTATCAAGCCGCGATAAGGCTGCCTTGGAGAGCACAGGGATCCAGATAACCCTTCAATCACCGCCTTGGCTTATTCAAGTTTTTGCCATTGCAAATCGCAGATTTCTTTTTTCCTTGGCTCGGCCTTGTCTAGGAGGTGAAAGGCCCCCCCCCCCGAGGGCCTTCCATAACTTCCCCACCCGAGGCCCCGCACTGAGTGCGAAGCACACAGCCTTCCTGCAAGGGGGTGGCCTCAGTGCCCTAGGGGAGGGGGCTGTCTGGCAACGACAAGAGGCTGGGCCTCGGGGTGGGGGCGGGGGGGGAAGGACAGAGCCAACCCCTGAGAACCCACTCAATTCCGGGCAGCCCGCAGCCCCGGGGGGCGTCACGGGTGAGAGGAGTTGCCGCCCTATTCATCCCCTTTGTCCCTGCACAATACGGAGCCAGGGCCTCCCCTGATCATCATTCATATCGCAGCGATGACAGGCCGAGGGAAGACTCGGGAGGGGAAATAGGCCTCAAATTAGCATATTGCTCCCCTCCACACAAAGGCGGCTTTTAAGCTTCTGTTTTTTAAAACCAGGGGAGAGAGAGGAGGAGGAGGGGATAAAGCTGGGCTGCTCTTAGCAACAGTGTCTGAATGTAATGATTTGCCTCCCTCCACGGGACTTGGGAGTTTTGCAATTTTCTTAAAGCAGGCCTCTCAAATGGCCTCCAAACTTAGGAGAAAATATTTATTGGGCCACTAGGTAAGAAACATGCTCCCTCTCGTCATTAAATTGCAATTAAACTGATTTAAAAAATTCATTATAAACCCTAAACTCTTCCTCCAATCCTGGTATGGAGCAGGGCATCTCCCTTGCTCCTGGAGACACTGACAAAATGAAGAAATCCAGTTATTGTAATACTTATTCAGGGGGAAGGCTCGGAGGGGCCGCCCTTGCCATGTTTATTTAGAT
This sequence comes from Mirounga angustirostris, assembly GCF_029215605.1. NCBI lineage: Eukaryota > Metazoa > Chordata > Mammalia > Carnivora > Phocidae > Mirounga > Mirounga angustirostris. The sequence goes on from NW_026991719.1 coordinate 10,441,746, forward strand.
GTTTTGGATCTTCAGTAATAAAAAGGCGGTGGCGGGGGTGGGGGTGGGGGCTGAAAGGCACCCGGAATGCTCTGATTGCCCTGCGCCGGGACCATGGGCTGGGAGCAACGACTTCACGGTACCTTGCCTCACAGGCTGTGTCCCCGTGTTGGCCAAAGACGTCACCTTCGTCTTTGCTAAAGGGGAGCCCTAAAGCTGCAACAGGCCCCTGCTGGCAGAGCAGACAGGAACGGCTGAAAGGTCATAAAAACCGTATCAACCCAGTAAACCTCTAAGAGGCCAGGCAAAGAAATGATCTGTGTTTCACTCCACCAGATATTAATTCTCCAAAAGATGGAATCTCAACTCGAGGGGGAGGAATGAAGATTCCTCTGGCTCAGAATGAATGCTTTGAGAGGGCTCTGCCCCTTAACAAGAACTCTGAACCATCAGAGATAATTAAAATGATGCCCTGCTTCACACAAGCTCCAGTTCCATTGTCATGGCTCAGGCCTACCTTCAAGGCCCTCAGGGAAGGAAGGCTGCGAGGCTGGGCGAGCTAGAGCTCCCCCAAGGGCTAAGATGGAGCCAGGCGCCAGCTCGGCGGCCCATGCGCTCCTGCCTTCTCTCCATTCTGGAAGGGAGAAGGCGGCGACTGGAAACGATGGTGGGGCCATCTGCTCTGCCTCCCAATGATGCCCCCGCAGAGCTGGCATAGCCTCTTGCCTTTAACAGATGCCTACACACTGCCCCTTCCCCCAGGCCCGCGTCCCCACATGGGACCCAAAGTGCACCCATGTGTGTGGTCCGGACTCCGGTCGCCGATCCTGCCTCAGCCTCTCCATTTTCTCCAATGGACCCCCAAACCCTTAGCTCCCACCTCCATCTTAGTCTCCTCTACAGCACACACACGCCCCCTTGTCTCTATTTACTGCTGTCTCACTGGCCCGCATCGCCTGTCAGTGTGGGCCTCCCCTAAATCCAGCTCTCCTAAGGATGAGAGCCCAATTTAAAAACTGATGTTGGGGCGCCTGGGTGGCTCAGTCGTTAAGCGTCTGCCTTCGGCTCAGGTCACAATCCCAGGGTCCTGGGATCGAGCCCCGCATCGGGCTCTCTGCTCGGCGGGAAGCCTGCTTCTCCCTCTCCCACTCCCACTGCTTGTGTTCCTGCTCTCGCTGTGTCTCTCTCTGTCAAATAAATAAATAAAATCTTAAAAAAAAAAAAAAAAAGACGGGCGCCTGGGTGGCTCAGTCATTAAGCGTCTGCCTTCGGTTCAGGTCATGATCCCAGGGTCCTGGGATCGAGTCCCACATCGGGCTCTCTGCTCGGCGGGAAGCCTGCTTCTCCCTCTCCCACTCCCACTGCTTGTGTTCCTGCTTTCGCTGTGTCTCTCTCTGTCAAATAAATAAATAAAATCTTAAAAAAAAAAAACTGATGTTCAGTAATCACTAGATTGTACACCTGAAACTAATATAATACTGCATGTTAACTGGAATTAAAATAAAAGCTTAAAACATTAGAAGGAAAAAAGTACAGTATTTGGAAAAAACAAAACAGAACTGATGCTCAAAACCATAGCTTAATTCTCTCCAATCTGATCTATAGATCGAATGCAATCAAGTCAAAATCCTGACAAGCCTTTCGGTAGCTACCAACAAGTTAATTCTCAAGTTCTTCTAGAAAGGTAAACGAACTAGAACAGCCAAAATCATTCTGAAAAAGAACAAAGTCCGAGGACTCACATTACCCAATTTCAAGGCTTACTACAAAGCTACATCAACCAAGGCAGTGTGGTTTTGACGAAAGGACAGACACAAGATCAGTGGAACAGAAGAGGGAGCCTAGAAATAGATGCACACAAATAAACTCACTTTTGAAGAGGGTAATTTTATGGGGAAAGAATATTCTTTTCAACAAATGGTGCTGGAACATTTGGATGTCCATATGCAAAAATATGAAGATAGACACATACACCTCACACAAAAATTAACTCAAAATGGCTCAGAGACCACAATGTTAACCTATCAAACTCCCAGAGGAAAATACAGGGGGAAATCTGCAGGATCTTGGGCTTGGATGACGGGTATTTACATACAACACTGGAAGCAAGATCGACAAACAAAAAACTTGCCAAGGTACACTTCTATCAAAATGATAGCTTAAGGAGGCATGTAATAATTGGTTTCAGCGTTTTTAATGACATCTGCTTCACCACAGCAGGGTCGGAGCCCTGTGTCCAGGACAAACAGCTGGTTGCGCATCACCCCCCCACACCACCCCCCAGACTCAGGGCTGATGTTCCTCCTCAGGGACACCCACAGCCACACGAGCCGGCCCACTCTCTCAAGCCACGCGTGTCCTCTCGCTCACCACCCGCGTTCTGCTAGTGGTTTCAGGCCTGGCTCTGCGTCTGAGACTCCTAGGGTCCCCAGGGCCCGCACGCAGGGCCTGGCGCACGGGTGCACAGTAAATATTGCAAACCAAAACACTAACCGACATTCAGACCTTTGTCAGGCTCCCATTTCCACTCAAGCGCGGCCGAGAACACTTGCCCACACCAGAAGGAATTCCTTCTCCCCAGTCTTCCACTGTTTTGGCGACCCCCCTATTCTCCTCATGACCCGTCTATGACCGTGTAAGAGGCTCAGGTAAGGGTCCAATCTCTCTCATGAAGTCTCCACTTCTAATAGAGTAAGATGGCTCCTCAAAACCCCTCCATACGAAATTGGAGGCAATGATTCCTTTTCGAAGCTCCCGTGGCTTGTCCACAACACACACACATGTACGCTTCGACACACGTTCACACATGTGTACATATATACATACATGAAGGGAAGGATGAAGGATTTGATGGGGATGAGGAAAATGAATTCGCCTTAGAATAATTTGAATTCTGAAGGATGTAAAATATTTAAGTGAAAGTATGTGGATGGCAGCGCCTGGGCGGCTCAGTCGGTTAAGCGTCTGCTTTTGGCTCAGGTCATGGTCCCGGGGTCCTGGGATCGAGCCCCGCGTCCGGCTCTCTGCTCGGCAGGGAGTCTGCTTCTCCCTCTCCCTCTGCCCCTTCCCTGCTCATGCTCTCACACTCTCTCTTTTAAATAAATAAAATCTAAAAAAAGAAGTATGTGGATGTATATACGCTTGTGTGTGCATGTGTGTCATACCACAATACATATGTACACATATTTGAATGCACATGTATGTACATGCAGGCACAAACCCCTCAAAGCCATACGCACACAGGGATGTGTGCACGTGTATGTGCGTATAAACACGTGCGTGTGCAAACGGACCCGTTTACGCACGTGCACATGCATGCACGCGTGCACATATGCACACTCGCACATCATATTCATATATACACGTACTTTCTACTAAGCATTTCACATCCTTCTAAACTCAGAATGTGCTAAGTTGAATTCCTCTTCTCCACCCCCACCCGATGCCTCCCTCATCCTTCCCAGAGCTCTCCCTTGCTGTCAAAAGCATCTGAACATCTTCCAGTTTTTAGACATTCAGAATTCCAGGTCTGCATTTACCTGCTAAGGCCCTTTAGGAAGGCATTTAACTTCTACCTCTCTGGCCATCCACGTCCACATCTGTACAATGCTCATAATAAATCCCCATGTCAACGTGTTGTTTGGAAGAGTCCTTCAAATTCTACAAAATCTCTCTACGTACCATACACGCCCTCTTTCTAAAACACATAGCAGTTGGCTAGGACTGCTGCACGCTGGATTAGTTACTGGCTTGTGTGTGTTTCAGGAGTTCAAATCCATCCTTGCCCCTTTCTCCAACCTCTCCTGGCCTGAGGCTTGGATGGCGGCAAGGGCTATGTAGCTGGTTACTAACCCCTGCGATCTTCCCTATCTCAAAGCCCAAACCAAAGCTCATCTGTCCAATCTTCACACTCCCATGGAGTTGTTCGCTCAGCCTCCAATGGACTCCCTGCCTACTAGACCAAGTTGGCTCTCACAGACCCACGTGGATCACCCTCCTCCGAAGCAATTTGTCCGCACTCACCTGTAGGGCTCCTCTCGGTTACCCGCACGGCGCTGCTTGCCTCTACTTCTTGGACCAGTTTCCTCCTCCCTCTTCCCTCTCTCCTTTCACTTGTCCTAATTCTATTCATTTTCGTGGCATAACTCCAAGGCTACAGCTTGTGGGAAACCCTCCCAAGGATTCGGTTCTCAGCCCGTCTTAGGTCTATACCCTGCCAATTCACCGCATGATGACGTCCTAGCTTTCCCCGCAAAGCATCCTTGTGTTTAAGTCTTCCATTCCAAAACGACTTTGACCTCTGGTGGCACAGGGACCATACAGGGTACTTCTCCGGGGCTATACCGAAACACCTAGCTTAGGTTTAGAAAAATGTGCTCACGTTCAATGAGAACTCATTGATTTTTCAAATAACAGTTACTAGAACATTTGTAAATGCTTCAGTCCCATGGCTTCTAAAATCAGAGCATAATTTTTCTATCTTAAAAACATAAAAATGGACCACACGGTATCATCTCTTTTAAGAAATTGGTTAAGTAAATAGCACTCCGTTACCAGAGAGGGAAAATTTGGCAAAGTATATTATTGAGTGCAAACTTACATATTGACTATATTACGTTGGTAAGGCTCAATGTGTAGAAACACTAAGTGGTTTTAATTTTCCACCTACAGTTTGTGAAGCCCATGGGCCCCGAATGACCTCAATGTTGAACAGGAGGCACATCCATCTGCCAGCAGTAATTATTTTATTGACCTGATTAAAGAACAACTATTTCCATGGTCAAAAAGATCTATCCAAACACATCAGCCTTAGGCACACAATGGCAGTAATTAGAAATGCATATTTCCCTAATTAAAATATGAGTCAATGGGCAGAACATAAAATAATGTATTAACATTTACTCAGCATATTTCTCTCACTGGTTATGGTGTATGATTAAGCCAAAAACCATTTTTAAAAAGCTTTGAGCGATTATTGACACACCATATAATTCAGCCATTTAACATGTACAATTCAATAGTTTTTAGTTTTTTTCTTCCTTTCCATTTGTGCAGCAATCTAATTGCAAACATTTTGGTTGCCCCCAAAAGAAACTCTGATCCTATTAGCAGTCGCTCGCCCTTCCTCCCTACCCTACCCCATCCCCCAATGCTGGTTCTGCACAACCACTAATCTACTTTCTCTATAAAACTTGCCTGTTCTGGACATAGGCTATGCCGTCCTTTGTAAGTGGCTTCTTTCCCTTAGCACAATGTTTTCAGGGGTCAGCCATGTTGTAGCAAGTATCCGAACTTCCTTTTTTTAACTGATAAATAATATCCTATGGGACAACAGACCACATTTTGTTTATCCATTCTTCAGCATGTGGGCATGTGGGCTGTTCCCACTTTTTGGCTATTATGAATCATGCTGCTATGAACATTCATGTACAAATTTGTGTGTGGATGTAAGTTTTCCTTTCTCTTGGGTCTATACACAAGGGTGGGATGGCTGGGTCATGTGGTAACTCTGTATTTAACCACCTGAGGAACTGCCAGACTGTTTTCCAAAGGAGCTGCACCATTTTACATTTCCACCTGCAGTGTGTGAGGGTTTCATGTTTTCCATATTCTGACTAATACTTGGTATTGTGTCTTTCTGATTCTAGCCATCCTAGTGTGTGTGTGAAGTGGTAATTTCATTGTGGCTTTAATTGGCATTTCCCCAAAGACATCTTTTCATGTGGTATCTATTTGCTTATCTTTTTTTTTTTAAAGATTTTATTTATTTATTTGACAGAGAGAGAGTTAGTTAGCGAGAGCAGAAACAAGCAGGGGGAGTGGGAAATGGAGAAGCAGGCTTCCCACCAAGCAGAGAGCCCGATGTGGGGCTTGATCCCAGGACCCTAAGATCATGACCTGAGCCGAAGGCAGATGCTTAACCGACTGAGCCACCCAGGCACCCATATCTTTTTAAAAGAAATGATTATTAAATCCTTTTCTATTTTTCTTTTGAGGTTGTCTTTTTATTATTGAGTTGTAAGACTTGGAAAATACACACACACACACACACACATACACACTCTGGATACAAGTCTCTTAGATGTAGGATCTTCAAATAATTTTTTCCAGTCTGCCAGGTGTTTTTTTACTTTCTTGATGGTTTCCTTTGCAGTACAAAACTTTTTAGTTTTGATAAAGTCCAATTTATCTATTTTTGTTGTTGTTGTTGCTTATACTTCCAGTGTTACATCTAAGAAACCACCGTCTATCCCGAAGTCATGAAGATTTACTTCCTTGTTTTCTTCCAACGGTTTTGGTTTTAGCTTTTACATTTAGATCTGTGATCCATTAGGAGTTATTTTTTGTGAATGGTGTGAGGTAGGGGTCCAACTTTTTTTTTTTTTTTGCATGTGGATATCACATGCAAAAAAATATCACATATCAAGCTGACCCAGTATCATTTGTTGAAAAGAGTATTCTTACCCCATTTTTAATTGTCTTGCTATCTGTTGGTCCATTAGGGCTGCTTTAACAAGTATCATAGACTAGTGGGGCTTAAACAACACACATTTATTTCTCACAGTTCTGGACAATGGGAAGTCCAACATCACGATGCCAGCAGATTCCCTATCTGGTGAGTTCCACTTCTTGGTTCATAGATGGTCCTTCTCCCTGCATACTCATATGGCCAAAGGGGTGAGGGAGCTCTCTGGAGCCTCTTTTATAAGGGCACTAATTCCATTCATAAGGGCTCTACCCTTATGACCTAATCCCCATCCAAAGGCCCACCTCCTAATACTGTCACATTGGGAATTAGGTTTCAACACATGAATGGCGGTGGAAGGGGGGCGATGGGCACACATTTATTGTAGAGCAGTACCCTTGTTGAAAAGCAACTGACCACAAAAATGTAACGGTTATTTCCTGACTTTCAATTTTATTCTCTTGATCTATAGGTCTGTTTTTATGCCAGTACCAAAATGCCTCGATTACTGTAGCTTTGTAGTTTGGGGGTTATTAGGCTGTTTGGGGGCTCCCAAATTTCATTTTGGTAGAATCCTATTTTACCTCAAACGTTGGTTATATTAGAACTGACCGGAAAAACCTAATCTCACATCTGACTATTAGATGGCAAAACCTTTTAGTGCCTTCATCTTCTGATTGTTAAAAGGTGTTTTAATCACATACATACCCTATAAAAATCAAGCATCCCATTTAACAATTCCCCCACCTTAGTATTTTTAGAAATATTTGAACAAAAACATCAAAATTATTTTTTCAGCTGGATACAATAAGATGATTGCCAAGCCTCGGACAGATGGACTCAGAGCCCAAGGAACTGGAGAATGTCATTCTACAGGTCAGTGTTGAGATCTAGAAGGATCTCGAAACTGAAGCAGGACAAAATAATTTCATGATGTGGTCCACAGCATTTTCCAGTTGTCTACTGCTACAGGCGGTTCTCCCCTCGGAACCTACCCACATATTTCCTAGTGTCGGAGCTGTCTGGGGCTTCGAGTTCTTGAGCCGTTCCTTACCACTGACTATACTCTGACCAAAAGTAAGAAAACAAAAGAGACAACTCGTTGTCTTTAAGGGGAGTAAGACCAAGAAAGCTGGGAGAAATCATGCCTCACTTACTTGGGGATCTGCTAACAGTTGCCAGAATGTTTTTCTTTTCTACAGCAGAGAAGCAAAGCACCTGAAGGGCTTCCAGCTCTTTCAGTATTTGCTTAGGGTAGACTGCCATTTTCCATTTCAAAGAATTTGTGTTCATTTGTATGAAATGGCCTTCTTTCCAACCCATTCCAGCAACCATTCCCAAAACAAAAGGTTTCTTATTACAAAGAAGATAGATTCTATTTTTTTCCATACAGGAGTAACTTAAAAGCGACAATCCTCTCTCCTCTAATATGCACTTCGTGTTTCTGTTCAACTAAAAAGTTCTTTCACTTTCAGCTTACCGCTAGTTATATATTTACAAATCAGTTTTTAGGGTTTTGTTTAGATCTTCAGCATTCTACCACTTCAATGGAATGCTTTGCCTGTCCACAAGGACAGCCAGCAACTTTGAAAGGCAGGTGTTAAATTTTCCGCGCCGGGTTCTGTAAGGGGTACATAGTCACAGAGAACCCAGCGCAACCTCCAAATCAAGGACCCTCATCATACCTTTTCTCAGAAACTTCCCCCTCTCTGACCAGGAAGTGGTGTCCTTATGAGGATTCTCCCCAAGCCAAGAAGGGGCAGTGTGTCCCAGCTGGTGTGGGTTCTTTGAGTGGGGAGTCCTATTCCACAGGAAAGAATGCCAAAACCCCTGCTCTCCACCCTCCATTCCTTTCTCCCTTCCTCATTTTCTGTCTGTCCCTCCCTCTGCCATTTGGCTGCCTCCCTGCAACATCTAAATCTCTGGTTTTTCCACCCGAGCGCTGTTCCTTTTCCATACTTGCATTTCCTCTATGGAATTCAGAATTTCCACACACCTATCTACTGCAGCTGCCCATCCCCCCCAGAATTTCTAGACTCATCTGTCTAGTTCTGCTCTGCATTCCTGGGCACTATTATCCCAGGCCTTCCTTGAACCAAAAAAAGACTCTTCCAACACCCACTACTTACAAAAAGGCTGCCTTATACTCACTGGAGGCTCATATTTCTGTTTTCTTGTTCCATATAGTCAAGCGTAAAGAAACTGACACTGATCAACTGGAACAAATATGGACTTCTCTCCCCCCAACACTTGTTTTTTTTTGGTACACTCACTTTTCTTCTTCTTTGACTAATCATCATTCCAAGAACTGACTCATACTTTGACAGCAAACACCAATTCTATAGTGGGCCGCCAACACACACAACCGTTGCTCACTTTCTGGTCCCATCACAGGCACATATAGTAAGGGTAAGTGCCTTTTCTCAACTACACCAACAAGACAACTACTAGTGGACAAGACAAGCAGATGGCTTGGATGGTCTGTCAATATGTCTATTTTTCTGAGATCTATCCCCCAGCATTTGTCATGTTTTGGTCTGTCAAATTTATCCACAAGGTCCTATAAATCCCAAATCCTCAAATCAGTAATAACATACAGATGAGACCTGACGTAACTATTTAAGATAAGCAAAAATATCATCTTGTGTGTCTGCAAACATCCTTACACACGAGTTGCTGCCAAAGTTCTGCATGCTGAACAGAAAAATTTGGCAGAAAATCAGTGGAGAGAGCAATAAGGCATTTTTTTTTTTTTTACAAAAGTCCAAACAATTTTTAATGTAATTAAGTATTCCAAGACCAAAATTTAACATTTACCGATAAGTTTCTCTCTCAGAGTCTACTTTAAACACATAAGGATTCCTGTTCTTTATGGATTTCAGAATATTATTTCTAGATGCAATGCATAAACATCCCATCTAAACTCTACTGCAACATTAATTCCACCTATATTTTTGCATAGTTTGAATACATGAATTATGATTCTATTCGGCCTTCTTTTTGCCACTCTGGCCCTCACGATATCCATTTCTTCATGGAAAATGGAAGGGCTTGCTAATCCATTAGTCACTCAGCTCTAAGTGGATTAATGCTGGCACACTAGAAAATGGCTCCTATAGATCACGTCAAATGAGTAATTTCAATTTTGGACTTTATAATCAAGCCCAAAAGGCCCTCCAAATTATAGCTTTAACACTTGCTTAGTAGCAGCCTTCTTTTTCAAGCAACTTTATGAAAACTGTTATTTAAATATTAACTGATTTTTGAAAATTCTGTTATTTCTTTAATTTTGTTTCAAGATATAAAAGGTAAAGGACAGAGTAAACACCTACATTTTCTTCCTATAGTCTCAGCCTAGAACTACATGAATCTTCAATGGCCATTACAAAGATATTAGGGGAGCTAACCACCAAAAAAATAACCTAAGAATTTCAAACGCTTTTCCTGTTTACTCAGGCCACGGCCCCACATCACAAATGCCGTTCCCCTGGCAAAACTAAATGTGAGGATGAGATACTACTTCACACAAACTAGAATGGCCATCATCAAAAAGATAGTAAGAAGTGTTGGTGAGGATATGGAGAAACTAGACCCCTCAGACCCTGTTGGCAAAAACATAAAATGGGGCTGCCACTTTGGGAAACAATATGGAAGTGTCTCAGAAAGTTAAAGAGAGTTACCACATGGCAACTCCACTCCGAGGTATGTACCCCAAGGAAATGAAAACATAGGTCTACGCAAAAACTTAAATATGAAAGTTCAGAGCGGCATTAATCATAATAGTCAAAAAGTACAAACCACCTAAAAGTGCCCATCAGCTGGTAAATGGATAAACAAAATGTGGTCCATCCACACAGTGGAATACTATCTGGCAATAAAAACAAAATGCTGATACACGCTTCAACATGTATGAACCTCTGAAACATTATGTTCCGTGAAAATAGCCAGACATAAAAGAATATACAGAAGTGCATTCATATAAAATGTTCACGGGGCACCTGGATGGCTCAGTCGGTTAAATGTCTGCCTTCAGCTCAGGTCATGATCCCGGGGTCCTGGGATCGAGTCCTGCCATCGGGCTCCTTGCTCAGCGGGGAGCCTGCTCCTCCCTCTGCCTCTGCCCGTCCCCCCTGCTCTCTCAAATAAATAAATAAATAAATAAATAAATCTTTTAAAAATAAATAAATAAAAAATAAATTTAAAAAAACATGAAATGTTCAGAAAAGGCAAACAGTGGAAAGTTGATTCGTGGTTCTCCAGGGAACCTGGGACTGGGGATGGGAACCAGGCTGAACGGTAAATAAACGCAAGGCCTCTTACTGGGTGATGGAAATGTTCTAAACTGGGATTGTGGTGCTGGTGGCTGTACAACTTGGCAAACTTACTGAAACTCATTTAATTGACTTTAAAACTGGTGAACGTTCTGGTATGTAAGTCATACCTCAATACAATAGCTTGAAAAAAAAATGTATGTCAGAGAAATCGTCAGGAAGCAGGTACAGTCATTTGGGTCAGAGATGGGGATGGCCTGGGCCAGGGAGGAATGAAATCAGAGAAAGGGGAACTCATTCGAGAGAAGCTGAGAAGACAGAACTGTCGGGATTTCCACAACGTCTTTCCTTACCCACTTTAGCATCGCGTGAACTCTCATGGCACCAACACTCAGGCCCATTCATTTTGACATAATCACACCCTGCCTCCCATTATCGGTCGATTGCGTTGTGCACACTGTCTTTGCCTGGGGGCCGGATGTGTCCGTGGGTGCACCATAAACACGCACGAACACATGACTGGTGCAACAATGGAACATAATCAGCCCCAGGCTGAGTATCATTGATTATTCTGGATTATATTAACAGTCATCATAATGTGAAGACAATAAAACTAGCAATTACCTTCACAGAGGAGTTTGCTAAAGTTGTCACCACAATAACAGAGTCAAAATCAATTTGTCAGAGAATAACCACCATAATTGAGAGCAAAAGAGGAAAAAGAAAACACAGTCAGGGAGCCGGCCAAAAGCAACATTGGCAATATATGGATCCTGAGGGAAAATTTAAAATACAGGAATACTTTGAAGGACAGGTTTGTCTTCCTGAGAGTCCGTCCCTTTACTAATTCAAGTCTTAAGCCCATGGAGAGCAGGAGAGAGAAGAGGGTCCAGCGGATAATATGAGTCTGGATCTTGGGTGAAGCACGCATGTGAGCGTGGACAACAAATAGGCTTAAGCTCTGTAACAGCCAGCTTCCTTAAAACCAGTGAGAACACTAAAGACATCGCTCACAAAGTCCATGGAAGACATCGGTGAAATTATGTGCAGCCCTTAGGACAGGCAGTGAATAAAAGTATTACCGCTTTTGTTGCGGGGGTGACTTTCAGCGGCCATCCGGGGTGACGGACCTTCCCGGAACCACGGCCCCGTTTGTCCAGAGAAGGCCCCGGCACTGGCGACCGCGGCCTCGATTGGCCACATTTTGGCACCCTGTGCCAAGGTGGAGCTGGTTCCTTCGACTCGGAGCTTGAAAAACAATAGCCAACAGGGCTCAAACTGGTAGCTTCCAACAGCTCACAGTGAAGGAAGCTCCGCTGAACGGTCTGGTGGCCCCCTGAGGGGTGGATTTAGGTCTGTGAGATCAGAGGCAGGCGAGCCGTCACTGGCTAGGATGCTTGGAGACCGATCCCTGACATCGGTTTATATTTGGCTTCTTATTTGAGTGTTCTTAGACCATGTGTGATTAGACTGGTATTTGAAAAAAATAAGATAATGTATCCCCCCCCCGCCCAAGAAAAGTCTTACTGCTTCTCTTGCAATTATTATTTCAAACATTAGCAGTGATCCATTTTACAAATGAACTAAAGCTATGTTGTACTCATTTCTTGGACAAAACTTCAAGGTTTATTTGAGGAGAGTTCTACCTAGTAACTAATTTCTGTCCCATGTCCCTGAAGTACAGGGAACGGAAGAGAGATTTTTGAGTCTGAGCTGGGTTCTAATTTCAGCTCTGCCCCTTACTGGCTGCATGACCTCGGGCAGTAACTTAAACCCTCTCAGCCTCGACTTCCTCACCTGTAAAGCGAGGATAACAACAGGCCCGTAAGGTCAGGTCGATGGGAGGTTAAACAGATCTAGGACATACAGAGCACCTCATCCGCTGCCTGCGACACAGCAGGTCCTGGAGGACCAGTAGCTAACATCATTATTAGGACCCCACGGCATCTGCTACAGATACGTTACTTAGGTTAGTAAAAGGAGATCCCACAACATACACCAAAATAAGGGCTAGTCACATAAAGTCACCATCATTAAAAGACCTGTTCACTGAAGTGGGAAGGGAAGGCGAGAGGGGCGGGACACGAAGCTTCGAAGACAACATCTAGCCAGGGTACCACTGCCAGGAAAGTGGACTATACTACGGAAAATGATTATCCCATCCCAGACTTCAGTTCCCCTGGAGAAGCACAGTTCCCACTATTCCTTGTCTTAGAGGCATACATATTTTTAGAAAAGAGATCACTTGTTACTTTGCTTCTTAAAATGTCTTGTGACAGGTGTCACCAATGGACTAATAATGCCTCTTTGTAGAGAAGAACTCCTCTCTACCTTCCTCCCTAACCCTAAGCAGTCACATGCCCAACACAGCACATACCAAATTCCATAGAGATGTGTTCAAAGTTTACCAGAAACTGCCTCTTTGAAACGATTGCCATTGGCTTTACCTATTACAAATGAATGACCAAATCAAATAAAGATGCATCCTGATGTCTTTAGGGCAACAACTTCCATCAAGAGACGGAAACCACTTTTTTAAAGTTATCGTGAACCCAGTCTAGGATATGGTCAATGAGAGTAAGAGAATTCCCTTTATCCAGCCTATGTATTTTGGTCTATAGAAAGAATATCTAGTTTTTTGGAAAGATAACCAAGTACATTGAAAAATCCTCTGCATATTCATTAATAAAATACAGAAAGAATAGGAGCACTCTGAATATTTCATATGTGGGCCTAAAGATAACAGAAAGATGGCTCATAAGGAACCCATCTTAGCTTGAGTTCCTCCAGGAACTGAGCCTGAAACAGAGCCTGCTTGCAAGTAGTTCATTTGGGAGCTGATCCCAGGAAATGTGGGTAGGGGTAGTGAGAGAAGGGAAGAGAAGGTAGGCAATAAAGATTCGTTAACAAGGAAGTTATTGCTATGGGTGCCTGAGTCTTCGTCCCACCATAGAACTCTGAGAGACAGTAAAGAAGATGGGCTTCAGAGTCATCCCACCAGGGGGCAGGGGAGCTGGGGTGTTTATATACAACTCCCACCACCAATCACCGGTTGGGGGCTGCTCCTGCAGGGCGTTCATTTTCTTGACACTTCTGACCTGCCAACAGATGAGCGAGGCAGAATCTGGTGGCCAAAACCCTCGGTCAAAGAAATGTGGGTGCTGGCACCTGGCATTCAGACCATTGTTCACTGAAGTGGTAAAGGGAAGGGGAGAGGGGCAGGACCCTACGGCATCTGCTACAGATACATCACTTAGGCTAGGTAAAAGGAAATCCCACAACATACACCAAGATAAGGGCTAGAATGCCAATCCCTGCTCAAAAGTGAGCTAGACTACGGAAAATGACTCTGATATGAATCCACAGAGTAGGGATCAGATTTTTTATCTGGTCATCTAGTGCTTTTCATATAAATGCAGTATTCTCTTATTTGCTTTTTATCAAGTATATTATGACCTGAGCCACAACTAAACAACACTATGGGTTCAGGGTCAACAAATTTGTTTTGTAGAGGGCCAGAGAATACATATCCTAGGCTTTGTCAGCCATATGGTCTCCGTCCCACCTACACAGCCATAACAATATGGAAGAGGACGGACATGTCTGTGTGCCAAAATGTTACTTACAAAAACAGGTGGCTAGCTCCTAGGCCATAGTTTTTGTAAGGAAAGGGAAAAGTGAGCTCAAAGATTGTAAAATTTGGGGGGGCACCTAGGTGGCTCAGCGGGTTATGCGTCCAACTCTTGCTTTCAGCTCAGGTCATGATCTCAGGTTGATGCGCTGGGCATCGAGTCTGCTTAAGATTCTCTCTCCCTCTCCCCCTGCCCCTTCATCCCCCCCTCTATAAAAAAAAAATACAAATACAATTTTTCTTATTTTCACTTGTAATAGCATGACTGATACTGCCTCTTCTCAGCCCTTTTCATTTTTAATTAATTTTTAAAAAATTAATAGGTAGTCCAAGGACATGATTAGAAAAGCAAGACAATATAAGGAACTGTCCTTTGAAAATTCTCACTTCTCTGGCTTCTGTCTTACTTGCCCCCCCCCCCACCAAAGGTCACCACTTTTAACAGTTAAAGTATCCTTCCCACCTTTCCTATACAAACAAAACAAAACAAAACAAAAAACAAAACAAAAAACAAAAAACAAAAAACACTACTGCATTTCTTTATTTAACAGACACAGGTAATCTTTCTATATAGCAATGCACAACTTCCTCATCCATTTTTTTTTCCAGCTGCATAGGAATTCCTAGCATGAACGTACCCTCTGAGGGTACCCGTGCAGACTGAGCCAGGTCCCACGAGCAGACACTGCTTTCTGGTCTCGAGACTGACCACCTGTCTGCAACAAGGGCTGTTCACGTCTGCATGGCCACCAGCAGCACACGAGAGTATCCTCTAACCTTATTTTCGTTGGAAGAAAAGCAGAAAAAAACCCCTCCTTTAAATATCCACTGATGTGTCCGCGTCCCCAAGACCCCACCTATGCGCAGAGATCCGCTAGAGGGGCGGCTGGGACTCCGCACACGGCTGCGCTCACGGCTAAGATTTATGACAGCCACACAGCCGGACCGCGGGGGAAGAAGGCACACGTGGAGCCTGCAGGAATCCACGTGCAGCTGCCCCATGCTCTCTCCCTCGCAGGAACGGTCACTCAGAGCGTGCTCTGCTCCCAGCAACACGTACGAGAGGTTTCTGCCCAGGGAAGCCATCGAAAAGGCTCTGGCTGGTCACAGAGGCGCCCTCTGCCTCCACAGATCCAAATTCTATCCTCCAGGAGGGAAAGCAGGTGCTCCGGCCATACCGTTTGCACAGTCGAGGGCCCCCCGGACCAGCCTTATCAGCAAGGGAAAGTTCCAGATCCGGGTGGGGAGCAGGCCTCTTTAGCGAGAACAGCCTCAGGCCTGCCCCAATGACTCTCATCTGCATCCGTGCCCGGTGGGACGGAACTGTCTCCCAAAAGCATTACTAGTGATTTCAAGCTGCTGCTTGGGGGGGGGGGGGGGGGGAAGACCCCATTCTTTCATCCTATAGAACTACAAAGAGCCAAAGAGGCATTGAGGGCTGGGGCCGGCTTCATAGATTTCATAGATCTCCCTGCAAGAAAGGCTCAGGGAGAAAGCCGACTATCGAACAGATGGCTTTTGGGTTACAACTGGGATTTAAATATCCACGTTCCGGGGCGCCTGGCTGGCTCAGAGGAGCGTGCGACTCTCCATCTTGGGGTTATGAGTTCAAGTCCCTGTGTTGGGTGGAGAGATGATTTCTTAAAGGTTTTAAAACTTTATTTAAATAAACAAATACCCAAGTTCCCGAACGGGAGACTTCTCTCTCTAGCAATGCGTTTTCTAAGGGTTCTGTGAGAATACACATTTTCTCACGCAATCTACCTGTGTACCTTTAAAATAAACCGGAACACTGAATTCTTCAGAGCTTAAGAGTAGGAAGGCTTGTGAGAGGGCCCCCACTGTCAAGTTAATTTTTAACTGAAATATACATAAATGCACAAACAAGTGCACACCGCACTTCATTTTCACAAAACAGATATACCCGTGTAACCAGAGCCCAGATTTTAAAAAAATATGTTCCCGTCACCCAGGACCCGGTCTCCCTGTGCCCCACCACCCCCTCAACACTAGCCACTACTCTGACTTTTAAATACCACTGATAGGCTTACTCAGTTTTGACTTTTATATAAACGGATCACGTGGCATAGTCTCTTTTGTGCCTGGTTTCTTTCATTCAACAGCTTGCTTGCGAGACTCATCTACGTTGCTGTGTGTGACAGAAATCCACTCGATGAATATGGCCCAGTTTCTTTATTCAGTTTACTGTTGAAGTAAACTTGAACTGCTGCCAGTTTGGGGCTATTATGAAGAGTTTGCATGGTCATTTTCAAAATGCTAATAAAAATTTTTTTAATTGACGAACAACAGACACAGAGCCAAGTACACAAACCCGAAGCCTACGAGGGGATGCATTTTACACACACGGGCACACACCTGTGTGGAACCAAACCCAAGAGCAAGATACAGAATTCTTCCGTCACCCCACAGACGGACTCAATTTTATATCACTTCAAAGAGAAAAGCAACGGCCCATCTTTAAACCCACAGCACATCTTCCATTCGGGCAGCGCGGTGAATCGGGTCAAGCCACGAGTGCTACTCCAGGTCTCGCTCGGCCCATTTCCCACCTGGGAATAAGGAGGTGGGGCTAGCCGGGTCCTGGGGCTCTCTGCAGCTACCGAGCACACGTGTCAACACCACGGCCTTCCCTGCCAGTCCCTAGTTCCCAATCCCAAATTCTTTCTGCTGTTCTACCCTGGGGTTGGCTCAGTAAAGACAAGGAGCAGTTCACCACCACTTCCTACTTGCGAACTCTCGAGTTTCTTACGTGTCATTATTAAACCATCCCTCAGCCCTTCTTTTCCTCGGGTTGAAGAATTGCAGGTCTTTCATGCTTCCCACATTGGCCCTGCTCCAAGTCTTTGTGGCTCACCCCAGAACATTCTCTAATTCTCTACATGCCTCTAGAAACTAAGGAGCCCCAACAGGATACAATGTTTTCATAAAGCTGACCAAAGGCGGTTGAAGAGAGAGAAGGCCAGGCAATGAACGCTGCCTCCAGAACCTTCCTGCTCAGAGTGAGAGCGGCTCCGGGGACAACTGCAGATGCTCACGCTCCTCCCCAGAGCCCCCGAACCCGAGTCTGCATTCACATAAGACACCCAGGTGATCCTATGTACACCGAGCTGGAGAAAGCAAAGGATGTACATTTAAAAGTGACCCCCGGAGGGCGCCTGGGTGGCTCAGTCGGTTAAGCGACTGCCTTCGGCTCAGGTCATGATCCTGGAGTCCCGGGATCGAGTCCCGCATCGGGCTCCCTGCTCGGCAGGGAGTCTGCTTCTCCCTCTGACCGTCCCCCCTCTCCTCTCCCTAAAAATACATTTACCCAGTTAACATTCATTTTTGTGGGCTAACATCAAGGTGTCAGAAGGGCTGCTTCCTTCTGGAGGCCCTAGGAGGGAACTTCCGGACCTTTTTCGGCTTCCAGTGGCTGCCTGTATTCTGTAGGTTAGTTCTAGTGACTACGCTTCCCCCCCACCCCACTCCTACCACCCACAGTTTTCAGTCCCCTTTGAAACAAAGGCCGGACAGCTACTGAAGTAGCTGAACGAGGCACTTCACGTATGCCTGTCCATTGCATTCGTCCCTCGTTCCTGGCTCACCTCTCTCTTCTTACCCATCCTCCGTATCAGGCTCAGGTTGAAAAAGAAATCAGTGTTTCATCACCTCGGCAACTGATATCACATCACAACAACGACCGAAACCTCACTCCATGCTAACACACGTGCGAAGACAAATACTCCGGGGAGCTGAAAGAAAAACTCTATTAGTTGCCCACGCGGTTTTCACACAGGAAGGAACGTTAGGAGATGCTTTTTAAATAAAAAAGACAGTCACATAAGATAAGCTCTGGTGAAAACCCTGCAGCGAGGTGTCTGAGTAGCTCTGCTCCTGACTGTTACCCTTTTGAGGCTTTCAAGTAGACATTTTGGCAACTGTAAGATTTTCCCCATGTGAATGAGAGCGTTAACACAGTCAAACCCTGAACATACTTCTATCTGCTTTTAAATAAGGGATTTCTTTCGTCTTCTTTGTTAAAAATAATTCAGGTAAGAATTCGACTGTCGATCATTTTCCTCTAATGCAATTTTGGCTCTCAACACTGGCTTTTGGGCAACCCCAAGGACAGATTTTGGTACTGAAAAGGTTAATAATGAACACTCTGCTTTCAAATGGATTCTCAGCACTCGATATTGTACTTAATCAAATAAGAAAAATCCATTTTAGGCTCTTAGTCTTCTAATTAATTTGTTAATTGGAAAAGTAACATAGACAGATTCAATTAACAAAAGTAATATATGTAGATGGAAACAAAATGGAAAGAAAGAACATATAGTAAAAGTAAGTCCCTCAGCATGGGCTTCATGGAAGCTATGAACCCTTACAGAACTACAGGCAAAATCTACACACATTTATATTGCCACTTTTAGGGTAGGCAATTTAGAAGTTTCCAACACATTCTTCAAGTGGTCTATGACCACAAAATGGTGAGAACCAATAGTCTGGTTCTTAGTACAGCTCAGTGGGTCAAGTTTTAGGGCAAAGGGCTGTGGTGTGTGGGGGGGGTGTGTGTGTGTGTGTGTGTGTGTGTGTGTGTGTGAGATAGGCAGAGTAGCAGAGTCATGGATTAAGTTCTCGAGTCCGTAGATACGGCAAAAATGTCACCAAGTTAAAACCACAGAGTCTATCAAGTGGATTTAGGTCCTTGGAAGCTCAAAACCAAAAGGAAACATTTGTTTGCCTTCAGCTGTGGCCTCTCCTTCCAGGGGCAGAGTAGTCAAGATCCAGGTGGAAATAGGGGAGAGACTGGGGAGCCTGGCGGGTCTCGCTCTCCTGCCGAGGTCACGTGCCTGAGTTTGTGAGTTAACCGTGCAACATGGCACGTAGGTACATTTTAGAGGCTATGAAGCAACAGTAATAAATAAAAGCACATTTTAGAGCTTTTGGAAAATACTCATGAGAAAAGTATTGTGAATACTACCCCCCAAAGAGCTCTTTCACTGCTGACTTCATTTGTAGAAAAATAGTTTAAAAACTGGTATAACCATAGAAAGCCATATAGCCTTCAAGTAAAGTAACACCCCCCCCTCCCCCCGCCATCGCACCCACCGTTTTTGCATCTTGGACAGGCAGCAAGCAGAACCTTCAGGAACAGTATCCTTCCCAGTTCTGCTCAGATAAGAGATTCTGCACATTTTTACACATTATATAAATAATTTCAACTAAACCATCCTCCATGGGCAATCTGAGAAATGAACAGATACAGCTCTAATTTCGCACAGTCTCAGTACATCTTATTTCTGGATAGGAACGAACGCCCTACCCACGTGCTACATCCATTCGAGATAAAAATTCACTGAACCCCATTTTGTTCATTGATGTCACAGTGACTGTTTCCTATGGAAACGGCGGATTATAATTTCACGATGCAGAGGGGTTTAAAAGAAGACAGGCTCAGTGGACATGTTGTTTGAAGACACCAGGGATTCAGCCTCAGAGAAAACCACAAAAGCTAAAACACCACAGGCGAAAATAAGCTGGTAGTAGTTACTCAGCGGTCAAACTGTCCATTGGGGCGACCTCTTTCCATGCTGGCCGCTTCCCAGGGCTCATTATGAGAAAGGTTGTTCTTTCTCTCTCTCCCCTGAATGAATGCAGCTTTTGAACCCTTTTCTATCTAGTAACATTTGGTCCCAGCGCCGATGGATTATTTTAACCATCATCTCCTAATGGGCAACTCACTCTCTTTCAAGAGAGAAAGAGTGGCCTTGTGATAATTCTAGCCGTTTTCAAAACTCCAGGATCCATGGCAGTCTGAAAGGAAAGAGATGAAGTCTTTGGCAAAACAACAGAGAAAGAATTTCCCTTTGGTCCATCCTTGTCCCTTTTCTTCAGTTCGTGGCCAAGTTGTGAAAGGCGCCAGAAATGCGCCCAGCACGCTTTCCTATTCGTATGGCGTGTGATCACCAAATTGGTATTTTTCGGAAAGCAACTCTTGATGGGATCTCGCTTTATTGTAGCCCGAACGGATAACAAATGACAGCAGGATGTGGCCCATTTGCTTCGGGGAAGCATCAAGAGGTCTGGGAAGGCAAGAGAAAAGGTTGCCATACGTTGTATCGATAAAGTTATATTAAAAAGGTCATCTGTTCCCTGCTGCTCCACCTTGTGGTACGAAGGACTGGAAATCAGCCAGGGACTCTTGGCACATCTGAAAGAAATCGATGCGGACCCTTAACCTCCTACCCAGCTCTCCAAGGACACACGTGGCCACGTAAATAAATCACCGAAGCAAATCCGCGGAGCACCTTATTCAGCAAAAGAAGAAGAGCTGATAAATTCTGAATCGCCTGGCCTGGCCCTGCAGCCAGTTCCCTCCTACAGAAAGCAGCCCAGGGGGCCCCCTTGCTCTCCCAGACTGAACGCAGACCCCCGGGGACGAAGCTGGGGAAGTGAAGGGAGCCCCGGGAGGAAGCGGCTGGGTCATCCGGCCCCCGGCATGCGGGGCACAGCGCGGCGAGGGCTGCCGGCCTTGGGGCTTCCGGAGCTTCCGAAAATGGCAAACTTGAGTCCAGGGTCAGAGTTTTTAAAAGACGGGCGCCTGGGGGGGCTCAGTCGGTGAAACGTCTGCCTTCAGCTCAGGTCATGATCCCGGGGTCCTGGGATCAAGCCCCGCATGGGGCTCCCTGCTCCGCGGGAAGCCTGCTTCTCCCTCTCCCTCTGCTCCTCCTTGCTGCCCGTGCTCACTCACGCTCTCTCCCTCCCTCTCAAATAAATAAATCTTAAAACAAAAAAGACGACAACCGCTTTAGAGGACTGCGATGATCTCCCAAAGGATATTCTGGCAGATAATCTACTCATCAACGAGCCCCAGAAGTGGTGAAGGGGAGGGAAGACGGAATGGTTTATGGGAACCGCCCTTCTCATGCAGCGCATGTAAAAGACAGAGACAGGCACGTGTCGAAGGACAAACAAGAATCCCAGAGGATAAAGGCAGAACAAGGAGCCTGCAGAGCGCGACAAATGCTGTGCAGTGAGAAGACCAGGAGGCGCCCAGCTCTATTATGGGCTGGTGTCATGAAGACTTCAGAAAGAAAAAAAAAAAAAAATCACTTACCCCTACATGTCACTTACTGTAAGTTCCATTCTGCTTCCTCATTTCTAAAATCAGGCAGTAAAGTCACCAGCTTATGGGTGGTTGTAAAGATCACATGTACTTGAGAGCACTTTGTAAACTCTAAAGCAGTTCAGGGCATCATGATCAAAAATGGCCAAGAGGTCATGGGCTAAATCTGTAGGCTGTTTTAATTCTAACAGGTAAAAGGAAACCCGTCACTCTCTTCAACTTCGTTTTGCTTCTGCCATGTGGACAAGAATAAGGACCTTCAGCCAAGAAAGAGTAGAAAAAAAAATACTCGGAATAGAGCACTAAGGCCCCAAATTGATTAGAAGATATTCTAAAGGGACTTATGCATTGCAGTTAAGACCGATCACACTCCAGGGACTTGCAGAACTTGAAGAGAAAATAGTTAAATCCTCCCCTGTGATACCAGTGGAGTCTGGGAAATGCATTTGCAATTTTCAAGTGTGAAAAAGAAGATCTATGCCTCAAAAACTATGGAGTACTGAACTTGATACATATCCTAGTCAAGAGTCTACGACAGATTCTTAAAGACTATCTTGTGAGCACTTAGGAGAGGATGCGGTGATTATTAGATGTAAGAAGATTAGCCTCTCTTGCTTTTCTTCCAAAGAAGGTAATTCAACTATAAGGCTGAGGGAATTTTCCAGACACAAATTATCTGGATACGGCAAGGCACCTGTAAAGGTCTTTCAAACGGCCCTTGTTTACAAGAGTAGAGTGTGGAAGAACCGACCTTTAGTGACGTCAATCCCCAGCAGATGTCCAGGCTGTGCCAGGAGAGATGAGCAAGTTCGAAGCTGCCAGGCGACACGGAACTAGGCTGTAAGGCCAACCCCTTGATGACAAAATCAGATGCCAAAAGGAACTTGAGAAAATGAGGAAACTCTACCCGGAAAGGTTAAAAGTCACGGGAACAAAGGTCATATCCTAATTTAGCTATTAGAAACCAAATGCAGGGGGGCGCCTGGGTGGCTCAGTTGGTTAAGCAACTGCCTTCGGCTCAGGTCATGATCCTGGAGTCCCGGGATCGAGTCCCGCATCGGGCTCCCTGCTCTTCGGGGAGTCTGCTTCTCCCTCTGATCCTCCCCCTCTCATGCTCTCTGTCTCCCATTCTCTCTCTCAGATAAATAAATAAAAAATCTTTAAAAAAAAAAAAAAAAAAAAGAAACCAAATGCAGGCTTTCCAGAGCGGGTGTGGAAGAAGGCAGTAGTAGGACAGGCTCATGAGCAACACACAGAAGTCTGAAGGGCCTAGCTGACAGGAACACCAACTTGAGCCCAAAAATGTCTTGGCCCCAAAAGGTCAATTCAAGTTTTACATTGACTGAACAAAAACATGGAACCAAGACCTCTTTTGTTTGGTGTTCAGTTCCGGATGCCACACTTCGAGCATAACTAGAAGGAGTCCAGTTACTGGGCGGAAGGGCTGGAGGCAAGATTAGAAATTATGTGCCCACGTACCTCACACAGCCAGGTACGCTTAGATTTGGTGGGAGGTCTCCATTTCACATCCGTAGGACAGCCGAATCCTGAGGAAGATTCAAGTTGGGCAAAGGATTTTCCAGAAAGTGAAAAGCTCTTCATAGACGTTAAAATAGAGTGTGTAGAGGCACCTCGCTGGATCAGTCAGAAGAACATGTGACTCTTGATATCGGGGTCGTGAGTTCAAGCCCCATGTTGGGTGTAGAGATTACTTAAAAATAGAATCTTTTTAAAAAATAAATAAAATAGAATATGTGTGTGTGCGTGCACACGTGTATAAAGGTACTCCTGGAAAAGAGTTCTTTAAATGATGGAAAAAATGCTTTGTAGTAAAAATAACTTTTACAGAGCATTAACTGACAACCACTAGGTTTCAAAAAAGGTCAACACCTCAGCAAAGTAAGTTGACAGCTTACTTGGTTTCTGAGTTTTGAAGGTAATCTTCACAACTGACTGTAACTACAGGATTTTAAATTCAGACCTAAAACCAGCGTTGGATTTTTCTCACATTTCCTTATTTCCCATAACTTTTGCTAATAGAACATGAATTAGATACGTAAATCAGCTCTCACTAAAAATGGAATACAGGATCTTAGTCATCTTTTCTTAGATAAAATTGTCTACTGTTGGTTATTAACCAGCCTACATAAGAAAGAATAACTTTTGAAATGAGATGGTTGCATAAGAGTTTCCCTTTACCCCTTGGGTCAAATGAGGAGAAATTCCATGGCACAGAATAAAATGTATGCTGTTCCCACAGAACAGATTCTGTTTCCACCAAGTTTGGCAATAGCTTTCTTGGACAACTAATATCTTTCCTTTCTCACACTTATTCAATAAAGTAATTCACCGGGCAGCTCCCTGAAGTGGTGATTATTGATTTGGCCCCAACATAACCCACATTTCTCTGTCCCTTTCTGGGACCCTGGGGTTATTCCTTGCCTCAATTCTAAAGATGTTCCAAAGTGGCTGATGGTGTACATAAGTAAAAGGCACTGCATGGGATGCTTGGAGATGGTGTACTTTATCCACTTTATCCCAAGTCTATCTTCTGGAACAACACACGCATAGACCATGGG
This sequence comes from Mirounga angustirostris, assembly GCF_029215605.1. Taxonomy (NCBI): domain Eukaryota; kingdom Metazoa; phylum Chordata; class Mammalia; order Carnivora; family Phocidae; genus Mirounga; species Mirounga angustirostris. The sequence goes on from NW_026991719.1 coordinate 10,465,801, forward strand.
AGGCTGGGGGAGTATTCTACCCTAGAAAGTGACCAAAAGCCATCAGAGTAATGTCCAAAAGACACTAGGTGTCCATCAAGTGATGCACGGATACAGTAGATGTGGTACATATCCATACAACGGATTACTACTGGGCCATAAAAAGGAAAGAAATATCGACAGAAGCTACAACATGGACGAATCTCAAAAACATTATGCTACGTGGGAGACGTCAGACCCAAAAGATCACAGGGGATTCCACTTAAAATGAATGTCCAGAATAGAATATGAACAGAAGATGACCTAGAGAGACAGGAAGTAGATGAGCGGTTGCTTAGAGCCAGGGCAGCGAGTTGGGGGAAAGGTCAAGGGACAGATGATGGTGATGGGATGCACAACCCTACAAATGTTCTAAACCAGTGAGTTATACACTTTAAATGGGTGAATGGTATGCCATATGAATTATAGATCAAAAAAGCTGTTAAAAAAACATGAAGGGTTTTAAAGAATCATTAGGGATTTGTGATGACAATGTGGGGCCCTCCAATTGTCATCAAGTTATCCGGTGTAGTTTCTCTGTTGAACCAACGGTCTCTTCTTGGGCCTCTTTCTTCTCCTTCCAGGACATTTCAATTACTTCCCACTCCTTTATACAGAATTTGTTTTGGACCACACTTTGGGGAAAGAGGGGTTAACAGAACTTCAGGCTACCCCAGAAGTGTGACAAACATATTAGAGAGTTTCCGAGTATCCTTCACGCAGCTTCTCCTTAGGTTAACATCTTACCTAACTACAGACCATTTATCAAGGCTAAACAATTAACCTCGATACAATGTTATTAACTAAAGCATAGCACTTCTTTGCATTTTGCTGGTTTTTCCCACTAACGTTTGCCTTCTATTCCAGGATCCAATCCAAGACCTGACACTGCATTCTGTTGTCTCATCTCCTTAGCTTCCTTCCATCTGTGACAGCTCCTCAGTCTTTGGTTTTCATGACCTTGAGTCTTCTGAAGACTACCCGTCACATGTTTTGTGCAATGTCCCTTGGTGCGAATTTGTCTGATGATTCCTCGCGATCTGCTTCAGGTTGTGCATTACAGGGAAGGAAAGTGGAGAAGCGAGGCCGTGTCCGGGGCAATGCATCGCATCAGGGGGGCGAACGGTGTTGAGATGTTACCCTCGATCTCCCTTGGCTAGGGTGGGCCCTGCCAAGACTCTCCACAGAGTTAACATTTAAACCTTATTTCCATACACTAAAAAATACATATTCACGGTTCGCCACATGCCAGAGAGAACGTGAGGCTCTAGGGCAATGATGCTCATTCCTGTCTACAAGTCAAGGTGGCCTGCGAAGCCTCTTAAACACACACATTCCTGGCTCAGCCTCTGGGGGTTCTGAACACGTAGGTCGGAGGGAGGCTTCCCAGGAGATTCTGATAGTGGCCCGGATGGAGTGGCAGACAGAAAGAGGGTGGTGGCCCTACTCTGGAGGAGCACTCAGTCTAGAAGGAAGACGAGCAGAGACAAGTCCCAAGTGATGATAACTTTTTTTTTTTTTAATTGGAGAGAGAGAGAGAAAGCACAGAGGGAGAGTGAGAGGGAGAAGCAGACTCGCCACCAAGCAGAGAGCCCGACACAGGCCTCGATCCCAGGACCCTGAGATCATGACCCGAGCCGTAGGCAGACGCTTCACTGACTGAGCCCCCCAGGTGCCCCGATGATAACCTTTCTAGTGAGGTACGAACTCAGGGCTATAGGAGCAGCAGAGCCCTGATGCTGCTACAGGGGCGGGCTGGCTGGCACCCCGGGCCCGGACTCGGGGGGCACCCAACTCTTCAACAGCCCTGCTCTCTGTACTTCCATCCTTCCAACTGTACGATGAATCTACGTGTGCAAAGCAAAGAGTAATGCACAGGGTTTGCATGCATTTTGTCCAAAGAGCCACATTGCCTAGAACAGTCCCAGCAACGAGGGAAATCCTTTACAACTGCAAGGCCAAGTCTGCTCAGCAGCTTTGAGAGCTGTTTAAAGAAGTCAGAGCCGGTCCAGCCTCTGGCAGCGGCAGGAGATTTGGGGGAAAAGGCAGGGAGGGGTCCCCAACAGGGACTTTGGGCTGAGGAGTAGGCACCACACAGAAATCCCAGCGGCTCCCCGACTTGTCCTCACTGGCTCATTCCATTTTGTTAACGTGAAACCTTCGGCGAAGTCTTGTTTGAGCAGCTCTGTCTGGGCTCATGTTACGTTCCAATCACCTGAGGAGTTTCAAAAACATACACATGCCCAGATTACTCCCTGAGCTCCTGATTTAACTGGTTTGGGGCAAGGCCTGGGAATCTGGCAGGTTTTTTAATCTTCCCAGGTGCGGCGAACATGAGCCAGGGCCACGAATCTTCAGCTTAGACCAGGGCCTCGCTCCCCCAAGTGTGGTCCTCGGACCAGCCCCATGGAGTTCACCTGAGAGGCTGTTAGAAACGCAGACTCTGAGGTCTTATCACGGACCTACTGAAGCAGACTCCGCCTTTTGACAAGATTCCCAGGTAAGCTGTAGGCATGTTTCAGTTCGAGATATCTTAAGGTAGTACTGCTCTCGACCACATAGGGGCCACTAGGGACACGTGGTTATTTAAATTAAAATTCACTGGGACGCCTGGGTGGCTCAGTCAGTTGGGCACCTGCCTTTGACTCAGGTCATGATCCCAGAGTCCTGGGATCGAGACCCACATCGAGCTCCCCGCTCAGCAGGGAGCCTGTTTCTCTCGCTCGCTCGCTCTCTCCTCTCAAATAAATCTTTAAAAAAAAAGAGGGGTGACTGTGCTTCATCGGGTGGTCTTGGGATTAAATGGGTCAATCCACATTAAGCAATTAGAACAAAGTCGGAAGCACAGTAAACCTTCTGATGATACCGATTGTGATTATAACGCAGTCCAGCTGCCTCATTCCATTTAAGTGCCATGAAAATGTGCTCAAGGGATCTAGACCATTCAAGTGTCTTCATTTTTGCCTAATGGATGATTTTAAAACAAGCATTTGTATTTAAATACGCATTTCCTTTTAAAATGTATCTAAGTATCCTGTCCTCCACATTTTCCATCATTGAAATGGCAAATTCCCATTTCATTTAAGCTGTACTTTGTCTTTTAAAAATTAAATAGAGCATTAAAAAAAAAAAAACTGGGCTTCTTTAAATGACAAAAAACACTGTGTCATCTTTTCTTACCCTGAGCAACAACACAGGAGAATACTTAGTAGTACATATTGTGCAAAAAGACACATTTCAAATAGAGCTGCCAGCGATTTACAATGGATATATTAATACTATTTTTATCCAAAAAGAATGGGATTAAGGAAGACATTATGAGGCAGTCAAAGGCTTTGTTTCAACAGTTTGTAAACACATGCAAGTGAAGATTGAAGCTCTTATCTACGAATAAATCGGAACAATTTCATAAAGAAAAGCCTACACTTTTCTGAGGCTTAAGGAGAAAAACTGACAAAAAGTATGTGGGGGAAAACATCGATGGCATATTCTTCAGTCATTAGATTCAACAAATATGCTCTAAGGCAGGAGTATACTCGATGATTCGGCAAGGTGCTGGGAGACAAAAGGGCTGGGGAGCAGCTCTGAAAGCTGGAGGCTCATCAGTAATGCCTGTGATGCTGGAATACTTACATACTGCTGCAGGCCGAATTGCGTCCCAACAAAAATCTATGTTCAGCTCCTAACCTCCAGGACCTATGAATGTGGCCTTATTTGGAAATAGGGACTTTGCAGAAGAAATCCAGTCAAGAGGAGGTCATACTTGATTCGTGTGGACCCTAACCCCATGACTGAGGTCTTTACAAGAAGAGGGAAATTCAGACCTAGAGAAGAGACACAGGGGAAAATGTGAAGGTAGAAGCAGAAATTGGGACAGAAATGCTTCTACAGGCCCCAAGAAATGCCAAGGATTGTAGACAACATGAGAAGCCAGGAGAGAGGCATGGAACGGATTCTCCCTCAGGAGCTTCAGAAGGAGCCAACCCCTGCTGGTACCTTGTTTTGGATTTCTAGCCTCTGGAACTGTGAGAGAATAAATTTCTGCTGTTTAAGCCACCCTGTTGGTGGTACTTTGTTAGGGCAGCCCTGGGAAATGGATACACGCGCCATCTTGGGCATACCCTCTTCAAGGTCCACGAGTGGTTGAATAGAAAAGGGGTCAAAGGCAGATGCTGTGAAGTCAGTTTTGACCTTGCCATCTAAGAGCTGTGTGGCCTTGAGCCAGGTGCTACATCTCCCTGTGCCTCAGTTTCCTTGTTGTTAAGTGGGAGTAATAGAAGCCACCTCACATGGTTGTCATGGAGATTCAGTGAGACCAAAGTCAAGAAGGCAGCATTAATGTTACCATCATCATTCTTCCAATCTTTATTTTTGCCCTACATGCATCACAATCCCTCCCCTCAAACTCCCTTTCCCTCTTTGGCCTACTTTTTAACTCTCTGACATTTTAGCATTTCAAATATGGTAGAACCTATCTATGATGCCTAAATTTCCACGAAAACCTGAGTTTTGTGAGCAACAGAATCAAAATCTATTTTGTAACCTCCGATTGTTACTAGAATAGCCCAACAATAGAAAGGCAAAAATAGTACCAAGTACCCCTGAGCACAAAGAACACCTATCCATCTCCATCCTTGAGAGGCTGCAGTTGGGTGCAGGTAGAGGGACAAACATCCTCAAAACCAAAAGAAACAGGGCAGACACAGCTGAAGATGTGAGAAGGCAAAAGTGAAGTTTCTCTAGGCTGAGCTGAACAAGAGGCATTTACTCATAGGACGGTCAAGGACACACAAGTCATGGGAAGCCACAGGGAATGATCAGGAAAAGCATCATGATAGAGTGAGTCTTTGAAATAGAATGGACATAATGTGGTAGAGGAGGATTGGCAGGAGCAAAAGAACCCCCATAGGTGGTTTCTCAGTGAGTTAAACATCGAATTACCCTATGACCCAGCAATTTCACTCCTAGGATATACCCAGAAGAATTTAAAACAGGTGTGTAAACAAAAACTTGTACTCACATGTTCGCGACGTGGATAGTGTCCATGACAGAATCTGTATCGTTCATCACCAATGTACAGATAAACGATATGGTCTAGTCTTACAATGGAAAGGCATTCAGCCACAGAAAGCAATGAAGTACTGGTAATGCTACAATGCAGACGAACGTTGAAAACATGATGCCAAGTGAAAAGAGCCAGACACAGAAGGCCACGTATTATATGGTTCCATTTATATGCAATATCCAAACTAGGCAAATTCATAGACACAGAAATCAGATTAGTGGTTGCTAGGGGCTGTGGGGAGGGGAAGATGAGGAACAGTTATGGGGCTTCGTTCTGGGGTGATAAAAATATTCTAGAACCAGATGGTGGTGATGTGTGTACGACATCGTGGATGCACTAAATGCCACCGAATTGTACTCTTTAAAATGGTTAGTTGGTAAGCTTTCTAAGTATTTTACTATAAAATAAACTAAATGAAGGGAATACAAGCAAGGGAAAATTCCGCAAGAACACAAGCCACAGTGAGTGAGACAGAGTGACGTGTTATGTAGAAAGAAAGGAACTAATGGCAATTCATTTGTCACAGAGATGAGATTAACTTGATATAGCACCTAAGGCAATCCTTTTCGAATAAAAGATCAAGGGCAGAACTATACACAATAAATGATGGCCATCCTCAAGCCTCTACACAGCCTCAGACTACAGACTGGGTCCTATGCTACCTTTGGGTCACTCACAAGAGTATTCATAGATCTTCAGAAGGTCACTGATAAACTGTTGATTGGTAATCCATCAAAGGAGACACGCAGGTGGACACGCAAGGTATCTACATCTTCGCCTTCAAAATTTTAAGTCTCACTTGTTAAAAATTTCTACATGCCAATGTTCTCTAATGAATGCCCACTGGTCCTGCGTTCCCAGCCTAACTGGTCACCCAGGAGCACACCCAAAGCCCTGAGTAGATAATGTCATGTGGAACTTCAAGCTGTTTATGAGAAGTATCAGAGAACAAGATGCCAGTGGGCAGGGCAGACGGTGGGATGGATCCAGCCAGATGGTCCTAGGTGGTCTGGAACAATCTACCGTTGTGAAGATGGCCTGCTGCTGACTCTGAGGGCATAACGAACCTTCTGCAAGCCTGTGCAAACTCAGGCACAGCACGTCCACCTATAATCCCTGGGGACAGTGGACAAGAGAGCGGCTCTTTCCCAGTGGGACCCGGCCTCCATTAGAGAGTTCCATAGGCGCGACTTGAGTGGGCCCGTTGTCTGACAATGTCTGAGATGACATCATGCACATACCACGATGCTGTGTCACCCCCCTGTCTAGTCCCTGGAATAATGGACAAGCCACTGGGGTAATTTGGGAGCACCATCTCAACTCCCAAGCTGGGGGGTGGTGAGCCTGGGGTTCATAGGAGTACACAGGCAAGACTATTTTGGGGGTGACAATTTCCAGCTGTGTTGCAGGAGAGGACACTTCCCTGACCAGACACTCCCACAAAGCAGCTCCTTGCCACACCCACACAGCTGCAGATCAACTGGCAAATGCATAGCAGCAAGAACTAGACATGATTATATCGCCTTCCTTCCAAATAAGGAATGCTCGCCATCTGGAAGGGAGATGGGGCCTTCAGAAGTTGAGGAGGGGATTGGGATATGGGACAAAACAACGTAACAAGATCTCAACAGTCTCTAAACTGTAAAATTATGGCCCACCAAAGAGCACTGGGAGCATGTAAACTTGACAGGGATGCTGAGGTAGAGGGTTTCCCTGGGGCACCCGATCAAGCGTGAGAGTTCTTTCCCCAGCAACAGTAAAAAAAAAAAAAAAAAAAAAAAATCTCAACACATGACAAGATGCTCGTCATCACTCATCAGAAAGATGCAAATCAAAACAAGAAACAAGCGTTGGTGAGGATGTGAAGAAAACGGAACACAGCATGGAGGATCCCCAAAACATTAAAAATAGAGGGGCGCCTGAATGGGCTTAGTTTTGGGCACGCTCTCTCTCTCACTCTCTCTCAAATAAATCTTTTAAAAATGTCTCAATATCTCTGGCTATCTGGGTGCTTTATTCACTTGATTGTATATATTTTCATTTTCATTTCACCATATTTGCTACATCTCTTTTTTCTAAAGACACTTCACAGCTAAGTATTTCAGCACGCATCTAAAAAACACAAAGCACAAGGCACACTTTCCCGTGTAACCACAATACTATTCTCATCACTCCTACAAGAGTTAACAACTTCTTAATATCATCCAACACCCATCTGTATTCAAATTTTACTAATTATCCCCCCAAAATGCCAGTGACAGTTGGTTGATTGAACCAGGATTTCACAAGGACCTGGATAGGAGACAGAGGCAAATCTAGAAAGCAGAGAAATAAAAATCAAAAATGGCAACTTAATAAAGCGGATTTAAAAAGACAAATGAAGCACCCAAACTTCTGTGGATTTTTTTTTTCTATTTAGGGTGTAGAGGGAAAAATAGGAACAGATGATTTGGGGCAAGAAGGGTGTTTCCCTCCCCTACCACATGCCGATGCTCTGGTTCTCTCTCCACCTCCCCATCCGGCTGGGGCAGGGGAACCACCCACCCGTGGAGGTGCCCAGGAACAGAGCAGAGGAGGGGAGGAACAAGAATGAACCAATGTAGAGATTTGGGAACACAAAAACGTTGGCAAATTGAGACCCTCACAGAGGCCACCAGCATTTACAGGGGAAGAGCCCTGTGTCAGCTACCTCCATACGCATCTCATTTCATCCTCGAAGAGCTCCTTCACGACCACTTACTACCCCATCATACAGGCAAGGAAACAGACTGGCAGGAAGTTTGGGGGCCTGCTGTGTGGGCAGAAGCACGGGCCCCTCCCCCTCCAAAGATGTCCCCATCCTAATCCCTGAAACCTGTAAACACTTTACATTATACAGCGAAGGGGGATTAGGGTTGCTAGGGTTCAGGTGGAATTAAGGTGGCTCATCAGCTGACCTTAAAATAGGGAGATCAGCCTAGATCATCCCGGGGGGCCCACTGTAGTCACGAGGTCCTTAAATGTGGAAGAGGGAGGCCGAAGAGGCAGGGTGATGGCACTTGAGGAAAACTCTCGCCCCGCCTTGGAAACTGGCTTGGAAACTGGAGGAAGATGGCCGCAAGCCAAGGAATGGGGGCGGCTTCTAGAAGCCGGGAAGAGCAAGGAAGGGGCTTCTTCCCTAGAGCCTGTAGAAGGGAACGTGGCCTTGCTAACCCCTTGTTTCTAGCCCCGCGAGACCCTGGTCAGGCTCCGACCGCCCCCCCTAGAATGTTAACGAATTTGTGTTTAAGCCACTGTTTGCGGTAATTTGTTAGAGCAGCCACGGAGAAGTCATAGAGCAGGAATAGAACCACCTTCACTTTCACAGTGTTATTTGGAATGTTTATCTGCCACTCTCCCCTGCCAGCAGATGTACTTTTTATAATGTATTTTAAGCTTAAAAAAAAAAAAGTTTCAGCCTGCTTTCCTCAAGCAGTGCTAGGATCTGAATATTTGTGTCCCCCCCAAATTTAGATGCTGAAATCCTAAGCCCCAATGTGCTAAGTATTAGGAGGTGGGGCCTTTGGGAGGTGCTTAGGTCATGAGACTGGACCCTCGTGAGTGGAATTAGTGCCCTTAGCAAAAAGGTTCCAGAAAACTCCCTAGCCCCTTCCACCGTGTGAGGACTGAGCCCGAAGGCACCACTTATGTACCAGGGAGAGGCCTCTCCCTAGACACAGAATCTGCTGGCACCCTGATCTGGGTCTTCCCGGCCTCCAGAACCGTAAGAAATACATTTCTGTGATCTATAAGCCACCCAGTCTGTGGGGTTTTGTCATAGTCCCGGAAAGGCCTAAGACAAGCAGATCATTTAGAACCAAGGAAAAGCCCCACCAAAGGGCTGGCGGGCGGTATGAGCCACCCAGGGGTTACAACCTGACGAGAGGGCAGCCGCAGACTGTCACCCATGGGCAACTGAAAACATGGGTTTAAAAAGTCAAAGGCAATGCTGCTGGTTGTTCTCAGGAAGAAATTTTTTTTTTTTTTTTTTTTTTTAAATCAGGACAACCAGAGGCTTCTTGCAATTTAGACCATAAAATTCCACTCAGGAAGGACATAATTACTTCAGTTCTACAACTCTGAAAATTCTGATAAGCAACCAGCCCAGGAACCTTGTCAACATGACACTATACAGTAGCATGTGATAGGAAAAACCAAAATAAAGCATGAAGAGCCTCAGTCACAAAGCGCTGGATTCAAACGCTTAATTCCGCAAGCGACCCAAACGCTCAGCACTGGCTTCAACGGGCTGCAGGGAAAGGGTCGCCGCTCTGCTCCTTGGCCACTGAAGCACTTCGTACTCCGAGCAACCATCTCTATCAGCCGAAACCAAGGGTTCCCCAAATTCCACGGCGCGTCACCTGGAGGGCTCGTTAAAAACAGTGCTGAGCCCACCTTCAGAGTTTCTGATTCAGGACGTCTGCCGAGAAGGGGCCCAAGAATTTGCATTTCTAGCAGATTCCCACATGAAGCTGGTGTCACCTCTTGCTTTTTGAGAACCACCCGTATGAATCTATTATCCTTACCTGAAAACCAAGGGGGGGGGTGTCAGAACCAGGTTTTCGTGTATGAAGAACGGAGCCTGGCCATGTGAATCGTTACAGAGAATTTTTGGCTTCTGGGAGGATTTCTTTTCCCTCGCTTTGCAAAGAACACAAAAGAGCCTTTGCTTACACACCCACCGATAGTCTGAAATAGCAGACCACATTAGGGTTGAGGCCTCACTACTCACCAGTACAAGCAGAAAATGATGGCTTGTGGAACCGACGGTAGGCGGATGAGGGGGTTGCAGGGCATGCGGAGTTGGGTCTCATCTCCCGTTCTTGTGGAAAACCGACAGTGGCGGCCCCCTCTCCCATTCCCATAAAATGCAACGAAGCCAGAGTGCCATTTTCAAAGGCAAACTGGATCGTGCCACTTCCCTGCCCCACATCTTTCTTTGCTCTTAGAATAAGATTCCAAACTCTCTACCAAGCTCTGCGAGGTCTTTGAGATCCAGCCCCTGTCTGCTCCTTGACTTCATCTCCAACCTACACTTGGTCTACATGCAAAACGTACAAGTCAGCTTTCAGTTCTTCAAATGCATCAGTTTCTACCCAGGGCCTTTACAACCTGCCACACCTGGGCCCGCTGTTCCGGCTTAGCACCTTGTCACCTCCGCTGTGAGGTCCGCCTTGATCGCTTATCTAAGAACCTCCACCCCAGCTCCTCACAGTCACGCTAACCTGTTCTAGAGATGAGTTCATTTACCCACTTGCTTGTTTACTGCCCATTTCCCTTCACTAAAATTTAAGACGTGAGAGCAGGAATCTTGGTTCATCTCATTCCCCACTCCGGCCCCAGCAACCAAAACACCAACTGGAATGTAGAAACCACGCAAATTGTTCTTGAGTGAACAAATAAGCCAGTCAAAAGAGAGACATAGGGGCGCCTTGGTGGTGCAGTCAGTTGGGTGCCCAACCCTTGGTTTCGGCTCAGGTCGCATCTCAGTGTGGTGGGATCAAGCCCCATCGCTTGAGATTCTCTCTCCCTCTCCCTCTGCCCCTCCCACTCTGCTCTAAAATAAATGAATAAATCTTTAAAAAGAAACAAAATAGGGGTGCCTGGGTGGCTCAGTCGTTGGGCGTCTGCCTTCGGCTCAGGTCATGATCCCAGGGTCCTGGGATGGAGCCCCGCGTCGGGCTCCCTGCTCGGCGGGAGGCCTGCTTCTCCCTCTGCCACTCCCCCTGCTTGTGTTCCTGCTGTCACTACCTCTCTTTGTGTCAAATAAATAAATGAGATCTTTAAAAAAAAAAAAAAAACAGTGAGAGTCACTCACTGCTCAGTGCTAATTTAAGTACTTTTTGTCTATTAGCTCATTTAACATTCACAGCCTAGGACACGGTTACTATTCGTAGCCCAAGCATGTGGGTGAAGAAACTTAGGCGTGAGGGGTCATCTGCCCACGGCCGTAAAGCTAGTTAGTAGTCGAGCCAGGATTTGAGCCCAGGCACCTATAGCTACACAAATTATGTACTAGAGTGCAGTACCTCTGCCTCCCGGTATCACTGGGATCTGGTTTTTTCACAAGTGCACATTAAAGAGAATGCCCTTCCAATTCACATGCCAACATTTTAGTCTACAGTCTCCCATTGCGGCCCTTGGATGAAAACAAAGATTTTATATGCAAAGTGGTTTAGTTCCTACTACCAACTGTTGGAGGTTTCTAGCACATGTCTTCTCAAAGAACTCCTTTTCTCAATATTCACAACCTCTTTCTAAATCAGGGCAAGACTCTTGATTAATTTCCCACTACCTGGGTTTAAAAGAATAAAGATCTAGAGCTTTGTTATCCAATATGGCAACTACTAGTCCCATATCACCATTGAGCACTTGACTGGGGCTAGGCCCACCGAGAAGTGTTTTAAGGGTAAAATTCACACTGGACTTCAAAAAGATCTTGTATGGGGGCGCCATTCTTAGCAGGGAGTCTCTTTGAGACTCCCTTCCTCTCCTTCTGCCCCTCCCCCGCTCACAACACATGCACACACTCTAAAAATAAATAAATAAATCTTTAATTAAAAAAAAAGATCTCATATGAAAAACAGTGTGAGGGATGCCTGGGGTGGCTCAGCCAGTTAAGCATCTGCCTTTGGCTCGGGTCATGATCCCGGGGTCCTGGGATCGAGCCCCGCTCAGCGGGGAGCCTGCTTCTCCCTCTGCCTGCCGCTCCCCCTGCTTGTGCTTTCTGACAAATAAATAAATAAAATCTTTAAAAAAGAAAAAAAAAAAGGAAAAGAAAAACAGTGTGAAATATCTCAATTTTTCAGTTACATGTTGAAACGTTTTAGATATATTGGGTTAAATAAGTTATATCATTAATTCTACCTGCTTTTTAATCATTTAAATAATTTTAATAGCCTTTTAAAAATTACTATGTGGCTCATGTTGTATTTCTACTAGACAATGTGGATCCTGAATATTCTAGAATATTTCATATTGAATAAAATATCTGAAATAGTTCTCCATGTTAGTAATGCATATTTTAATAGTTTGTGTTTTTTTTTAAGTAGGCTCCACACCCAACACGGGGCTTGAATGCATGACTCTGAGATCAAGAGTCACATGCTCTACTGACTGAGCCAGCCAGGTACCCCTCTTAATCAGGTTTTTAATCTAGAAACAAGTATCTGATTCATCTAGAGTCTGAATGTCAAATAAACTCATCAAGCCTCCTTCAACTTAGCGAAATGCACAGGGCTGACTCATGTTCTACACTTTATTTCTTTAAAAAAAAAAAGATTTTATTTATTTCATAGAGAGACAGTGAGAGAGGGAACACAAGCAGGGGGAGTGGGAGAGGGAGAAGCAGGCTTCCCACTGAGCAGGGAGCCCGATGCGGGGCTTAATCCCAGGACCCTGGGCTCATGACCTGAGCCGAAGGCAGACGCTTCACGACTGAGCCACCCAGGGGCCGCTACATTTTATCTATTTCAAGAGTAGTGCATTTAGTGGCCATAAAGCAATTCTACATTGTTCTGAAACAAAGAAAAAATGGTTTTAAGGACATATCAACTGATAACGCAAACTCCCTAATCTACAGATTCTGCAGCTCTTGCCTCATTTTTATTTACTTCTATTAAAAGATGCTGGGACCCTGGTGTAAGAAGAAATAACAAGCAATCTACGTTTTCTTGCCACATTTTTTCCCTTGAGAGCTACAAAATAATGCAGCATGTCATTAAGTGGGCTGAGCTTTCCCACAGACATTAGGATAATTGAGCCTGAGTTCCTGACCAAGGACTCCAGATCAAAGAGACAAAGACATAAATAAAAGACAGAAGGAAATACACAATCTCCAGCCTGCAAAAGTATTCCAAATACTGAGAGGATCCATGGAGTGATGCGCCCGGAGGACGCGACCCCATAGAGGGTTTGGCCCACCCTGAAATTCTGAGGGGAGACGGAGACTCAGAGGAAGGGACCGGAAACTGACATTTGTTGAGCATCTATATATAGTTTGCGTATGTTGCCACTGAGCACCTGATCAGGGCCTCACACCCTCCTAAAGGCACAAAGGTGCTCATAAACCTGCGTGCTTATAACTTTACTTAAGGAGAAATCAAGTAACTTGTTAGTGTGGAGTCTTGTTCCCCACTCTGTATCCCCAGAAGAGGGCATCCTTTTTAACCATTCTGTAGCATTTTTTCTAACAAAGGCTATATAAACTGTGCATAAGTAAGCTATAATTATACATGGAGAACTGGGTTATTTTAAAGTATACAGACACTATATAAAAAACAAAGTTTCTGGGACTTTATTTCATCCCAAACATATTAGTTAACACAAGCAACTAAATACTCCATTAATCATCTTGCTTCCCACCTGAAAAAGGAGAATTCTTTGCTATTCAAATACATGTCCAGGAAGTGTAAGCTCAATACCTTTCTTTCTCCTCCAGTAAGTTACCCCTGGGACGAACAGAGGCAACCTCCCAAAATATCTGTTAGAGTTTTGCAATGGTCGAGGCATCACGAAGGTTTGTTCAGGAAGGGAGAAGGCAAGGACCTCCAGAAGTGAACCTACTCCCCATCCTGCCCTCCGCTATTTCTGCCTCCTCCGCTGCACAGTCTCCAGAGGCAGGGGGAGGGCTTGCGTGAACGGGAGTGGGGCATGGTCACCCTCCTGAGGACACAAAGGTGCTCATCACCCTCTGCGTGTGAAAACCAACTGCAGTGCGGGGACGACCTCCTCTGGTCCCAGGTCCTTCCACCTTGCGTCACTGCCACAGACGAGAGTGAGGAAGAGCGACAGAGCGAGGAAGTGCAGGCAGATGTTCAACAGCAGGGAATGAGCAGAGAAGGAAAGTACGCATGGCAGGAAAACAAGGCTCGCCTTATATGGGAAAACCATACAGCATTTTGTAAAATGCTAGATTTTGAGTAGTTTTTCACCCCCATTGCTTCCAACTGTTATCATAATGGGCCCTAGTGAAAAACGGACACGTCTTTTTTTTTTTTTTTAAAGCTAAAACACACAGAAAAAAACACATCTGAAAAGCACAAAACCTTAACACTGCACACTTCGGTGATATACTTGTAACTGGTTAAATGAGCAACAGAAATGCAATGTTGACCTTGCTATCTATCCCCTTCTCCTGATTCTACAGGCATAAAATGCTTATTGTTTTTCCCATTAAGTGCTGCAAAGATTCGCATGCTGCATATGCATCAATGCAAATTTATTCAAATTTTAAGCTAATGAATTAGAAAACAAAATCTCATCCTGAATTTTCATATTTAATCAATGATTAATTTAACCCAATGCCTTTAGGACATTCCCCATAAATGCCACATTCCTTCATCTGTATGTTTATAGTACTGTATGTATCAGGATACAGCTGCTTTACTTGAGCATGTGAAAAATGCTTCTATTATACATCCACAGTATTTATAAGTTCCCAGCACTGTTGACGTTACAGGGCCTGGAAGGCATAGAGCCCCTATATGAGCCAGCCCTCTGTACTCAAATTTCAAGACATTTCCCCTCTCGGCCTCCATGAAGGGAGGCCATCAAACCCTAAGCACTCATCCTTCTGCTGACATCGTCACTTCCCCAGCTCTCAACATGACTGACTAACACTGACCTAGAGAATGACTTCTTCTGGGTCCCATTTCTCTCCACCGTGAGTCACTGCTGAATCGAAGATAATGACAGTGAAATACCGAAGCCCTTATTCTCAATGGTTGGCGCATGAAGTACGGTACTAAGCTGCAGATGCCCCCTCTAACAGTGGCCTTCGTCTTCCAACGACATTAACTGCAGTCTGGTCCGTGTCTAGTGTGTCTACTGATGAATGTGGAGTGTTTCTACTGCTGGTAACAAACAGGTAAGTCAAGCTCAAATGACGATGAGCAAGGTGGAGTTAGTTCAGTTCATTACCTTGGGTTTCCCAGTTCCGGGAGGACTCTGGAACCACCTCGGGGGAAGATACAGGGAAGGGTGAGCAGCACGAACTTCCTCATACTGGCCTGACTACACCAGAAACTAGGGCAGCGAGCGGACAGCACCTCTCCCCACAGCGAAGTCCTCCTAGGAGTCCACTGGTCCCTTTCCATCAGACCTGCCATCAACATGACCCCTCAGCCTTACTCCCCTCCTCGTTGAAGCCAAGGGCGAAACAGCGATTCGCAATGCTGGGAGAGAAGGATGGTGTAGTGAGGCAGTGAGTCTTCATGTTGGCTGCGCCTGAGAATCACCTGGGGTGGGGAGGCGTCCACCATCCCCAGCCAGGTTGCACCCCAGGACAATTAAATCCGAATCCCTGCCTGGGGGTGGAAACCAGAGAGCAGAAGACAGTGAAGCTCCTCAGCTGATTCCAATGGACAGCAGAGTTTGAGAACCCGCAGTATATGGGGCATATCAGAAGTAAGGATTTTTTGGTTTCAACGTGAGCACCCCTCTACCCTCGAATTCACGCTTTCTGGAACCGATGCTCCTAACTGCAGAGTTTGATACTCTACGTATGGGTGGGTTGACTCCAGAAAAACAGACTGAGAACCACTGAGTTAGAGAATCCACAAGGCCCCCTGTTCAGCAATTCAGGGTCCATTTTTCTGTGATTCCAGGGGCGTCTCACAGGACATATGGAACATGATAAACATGAATGGAAAATGTCCCAATTTTGAAACCTTTCTGCAGGCAGCCATGGGATTACTGTAAAGTCGACTTTCTTGCAGAAAGTCATTTGGTTATAAACTTGGTACTGAAAAACAAGAAAAAGCTTTCAATCATGGGGGATCTTCCGATGCTCCCACAAAACTCTGGACGGTAACATTAATTACCTTCAACGGTCTTTCATGGGAAGCTGCAAAGGATATAGAGCAATGCACATTTTCCCTCTCACCCCATCAATGCAATCAGGAGTTGCGATTGTCACATGGTTTCCAACCGGGCCAATATTTGGCAGTTCCCACTCTGCCCCGTCAGCCACGTCTATGTTCTTTGTTCAGCAGCTCCGCACACACTGAGGCATTATGCTCTGGCTCTCAGCGAGAGCAAACAGGAAACACATTCTTTTTTCTGCAAGAGGAAGATGTAACTTTCTGCCTTCTATTTTTCTACTACACAGGGCCAGATTATTTCATTCCATCCATTTGGTTCCTACAACTCCCCCCCTGCGCCTTTTTCCCCCCTGTTTTGCCTGGTGATGGTTTTAAGAAACCAAGAATAGAAACGAAGTCGAAAAAGAGTGTTTTTTTTTTTTTTTTTTTTTTTTTTGCCTTCTGTCTCCCAAGCCAGTTATCTACAACAGAATCACAACTGATTCTGATGGTAACAATACCTCTTTCTCTGTAAAATATTTTCGCATGGCAGACCGCCCTCCAGCCTCCAGATATATACAACACTTTCCTTCATGGGGCGGTCAACAGCTTTCCAGGCCAACTAGAACGGGACATTAACCAGAAAGGAACTTAACTGCCTTCTCAGACCTGGATATGCAAACACGTTACCTGGAGACTTTGTTAAAAGGCAGATCCTGATTCCGCAGGTCTGGGGTGAGGGCCTAAGACCGTGGATTTCCAACAAACTCCCAGGGTTCGGTGACGCTGCCAGTCTCAGGACCGCAGTTTGAGATGCAAGGACCCAGACGGTGGTTCTCAACCTCGGGGCACCATGGAGTTACCTGGAGAGCTTTAAATACTGACGCCCAACCCCACCGCAGAGCAATGGAACCTGAATCCGTGGGGTGTGGCCCAGACCTTAATAGTTCAACTACTGCAGGTGATTCTAAGTGAAGCCAATTCCCGCAGAATCACGTCAGAAAAACAGTGCCTGGCCGCAAATTCTCCTCTCCATCTTATTAAATCTGAATGTGTGGTTAACAACCAATTCCCTTTCCCAGCGAGGTTAACATTTATGCTAGTAGTAGATCTATCCATTCATCCAACGAATATTTGTGCAATGCCTACAAAATCCCAGGCAAACTGTGCTCTGCGTTGGGGATACCACGGGCAACAAAGGAGAGGGTCCCTTACCCTCATAAGGCTGACAGTTCAGTGAGGCAAGGCCGCAGCCCTAACCTCTGCTCACTCGGCGCTGGTAGCCCCCCTCTCCAGGGGTGACAAGCAAACGCACCTCCAGACACTGCCCCAAGTCTCTTGATCCTGAGGGGCACAATCACCCCGGTCGAGAACCTGTCAGTTAGAAGGATGCTTTCTTCAATTCAAGGGCTGAAGAACACGGCTCAGTCTGACTCAGGACCCAAAAGGAAGCCATATCCTCCCTCCCAAGAGGACAAGTTCACTTACACGTGCAAAGCTGCCATGTCTCCACCATGGTGCATATTAAAACCACGTGGGGCGATTTAAAAAAATCTCTCTGCCCGGGAGGGAGGGGGGTGCGGGGGGGGGCACGTACCCCAGACCAGTCAAACCAGATGCTCTGGGAGTGGGGCTTGGGCATCAGTGGTTTTCCGAGCTCTGCAGGCGATCAGAACCAGTGACCTAGCACGTACTACTCACGCGTGGCGGTCCACTCAGAATCTGCAGTTCAACTAGATCCCCAGGTGACTCGGATGCACGTGCAAGTGGGAGAAACACTGCTCTGGAATTCATAAAAAACAGGACCTTCGCCCGTGCGTAGTCATGCTAGTCTTGTTTTCCCGCTGCACAAAGCAATTCAAATAAAAAACAAACAAACAAAAACCAACCTTGCAAAGGGTCATTTTTAAAGAGCTGCTTCTCAAGTTCCCCCCTCTAAGCCCAAGACGCCATACTTTGGGGGGTGGGAACAGCAAGGGAGAAATGTGTCGTGTTTGCCATTGTGGACATTTGTCTGAGCTTGCGGTCCCCCAAAGGGGGCCGGGCACACTGCTATGCGCTCCGTGGGCGCTTAATAAATACTTGTTGGCTGACTGACCAGCCCAGAGGTGAGAATGAAGTGTGTCTCTCTCGGAGTCGGGGCAAATTTGTCCACCTAACCACGTGCTGTGGTTGGAGGCGAGCAGTCCCACGTCCGCTGGTCCCTAGGTTGCGGAAGGCAGCGGGGCTGGAGGAGCGGACGGCGAGGGGAAGACCAGAAGAGCCAGATGCGAAGCAAGAGGCTGCAGAGAGCACGGAATGCATTACAGTTCTCGTGGCATGAAACGCACAGAAGAAAAGCATGCCAATCACTGCATAATGAATTCGCTTCTGGCTGCCAAAGTAGGAGCCACGGAACAATGAACAATTTGAGCAGCTTCTGTTTCCACAATGCAGCCTTGTGAATGTCCACAGGCAGAAAATTGTGCCTACCATGCACTGGGCATTTTTCTTTCTGGGCTGTGCTCTAGACCTAGGCAGCAAATTGTGTACCTAAGAGACAATTCATTACCGAGCTAGGAAAATGAACCTTTGAACCTCCTGTCCAGCAGAGTCCCCGGGTAGGAGACGGGATTTTTCTGGACACATTTGCGTCAGTAAAAGCAAGCGTTCCCAACGGCAGCGACCATTGCTAGCGAGCTCAATTCTGACGTATGAGAAGGACTTCAAGACTCTCCTTGTCAACTAAAGCATCTCCTAGGCAGAGCTGGTGCGTCATCGAGCACTGTCTTCGAGGACTCGGCCTTGTCAACTAATTTGACAAGCCGTCGGTATCTTCCATGAATAAGCTCTGACAAACCACAAACTAGATGGTGATAAGACAACCCACACTATCAGTTTCTGTGTACGATGAGGCAGCCGGTGGCCTACCCAAATTGTGCAACTAGCATGTTGAAAAGCCTGTGAGTACTCACTTCTTCACACAAAAACTGGGGTCTTGATTAATACTGACCTGGTGAACGCATGAGGAATTTTCATTTTAGCGCCTCCTCTGTAGAGCTCCTTCCAAACAACAAAATCGTTCCTCCTTCAATTACAGACTCACACATGCCTGAGTCAAAGACTGGCCATATTACTTTGCCTATACTCAGTGCAGTTTCGTCTTGTGCAGGTTGGGTTGCTGGATGGTGAGGAACACGACGTGATTTCTGAGGAGACAAGCTCAACAGATACCTGTGATGCTCAATTGTGATGAGGGAAGTCCTTGGGAAAACACACAAAGGCAACATTTATATACCATCCTGTACCCTTTCCTTTCCCAGGTCAAATACAGAAGAGCTTTGCTCCATTCAAATTTTTTTTTTTTAAAGATTTTATTTATTTATTTGAGAGAAAGAGAGCGTGAGCAGGGGGAGGAGCAGAGAGGCAGACTCCCCGCTGAGCAGGCACCCTCCATTCAATTCTTTTCTTTTTTAAAGATTTTATTTATTTATTTGACAGAGAGAGACACAGTGAGAGAGGGAACACAAGCAGGGGGAGTGGGAGAGGGAGAAGCAGGCTTCCCGCCGAGCAGGGAGCCCGATGCGGGGCTCGATCCCAGGACCCTGGGATCCTGACCTGAGCCGAAGGCAGACGCTTAACGACTGAGTCACCCAGGCGCCCCTCCATTCAATTTTCTTAAAATCATCTATGGTAACCTGTCTCCCTCCTCCCTCCCTTCCTTTGAGGCTCCAGCAATTTCCATGCGGTACCAGTTTGTTCCACAAAGAACTTGGGGCCTCCTTCCTGAAGCTTCTGCCCAAAATAAATGGTCTTATACGCAGCGCACAAGGGTCAGGAAGTATACATTCTCACCCTTTTTTCCAACAGTCTCCCTAATTTTTAAAAAAATTTAAAGTAATCTCTATTCCCAATGTGGGGCTCAAACTCATGACCCCAAGATCAAGAGTCATATACTCTACTGACTGAGCCAGCCAGGTGCCACCCCCCAATTTTTTATTTCTATGCCTCTATTAGTTGGGAATAAAAGTTCATATATTCCCAAAACCTGTAAAATGAGGTATATATTATATATGTAAAGTACCAGAAGTATGTATATTAAATATAAGTAAAGTTTAATTTATTTTTAAATAAATACAGGGGTGTCAGTAGGTCCTTCTTGTGCCCCATGAACCACCTTGTGCATCCCACTTTGGTGACCATGAATCTATTCTCCCACATTCTACTCAAGTGTGTCCCCCGGGTAAAGATAATTTGAGGCAATGAAAGAGAAAGAAAATACGAATCTCTTCTCTGATTTGTGTCATGAAAATTTAGTTTTAACCTTAAATGCATTTCTGGGAGTTTCCTTTCCTTTACAGAATGTTCTGGTGTAGAATTCCAATTCCATTTTCAGAATTCCAATTCCATTTTCCTTACAGCACTTTGCTGTGCAGTATGGTAACTCATTAACAAGAGGGGAAGAGGGGCACCTGGGTGGCTCAGTTGGTTAAGCGCTGCCTTCAGCTCAGGTCATGATCCCAGGGTCCTGCTCAGGGGGGGAGCCAGCTTCTCCCTCTGCCTCTGCCCCACCCCCCCCCCCGCTCATGCTCTCTCTCTCTCTCAAATAAATAAATAAAATCTTTAAAAAAAATTACCAAGAGGAGAAGATGTTCATGCTCTCAACGCTCATCACTCCAAAGTCTGGTCCTACCACTAAGGCAGAAAGGCAAGGATAGGCTTAAGGATAAAACTTAGGAGCTCAAGGGGCACCTGGGTGGCTCAGTCGTTAAGCGTCTACCTTCGGCTCAGGTCATGATCCCAGGGTCCTGGGATTGAGCCCCACATCGGGCTCCCTGCTCAGCGGGAAGCCTGCTTCTCCTTCTCCCACTCCCCCTGCTTGTGTTCCCTCTCTCACTGTGTCTCTGTCAAATAAATAAATAAAATCTTTAAACAAACAAACAAACTTAGGAGCTCAAAAGAATGTACTAACTTTTCCTATTCCAGAGACGGGAGTTCCAAGAATGATCCTCTACAAATACGAAACATGTTTCTTCTTCCATCGTAAGTACTGAACGAAACAACCAGTTTAATGCACGTGTGACCATTTATCCATTAGACCCAGGTTAATTAAGCACCTTATCATGGGTCAGGCTTGGTGCCAAATTTAACAAGTTGCAACCACTGCCCTCAAAGTGCTTCCAGGCTCATGAAGGAACTAGACATGGACCCAAGTAATTGTTAAACCACATGATCCAACAGGTAAGCGAGGCACATCCTCAGCAGAATGGTGCCACAAAGGAGAGAACATGAAATTGCCTATGGGCGGGGACCTCAGATGAATACTGAAGAAGAGAGTAGGGGTTAGTTAGGCAGACAAGGTGAGGAAGGGAACACAAACAGATTACGCGAAGTCATAGCATGATGAAAGATCATGGCAAGGGAGACAGGAATGGTGGGAGGTGGGGCTGGAAATACAGGGATAAGCCAATGAAGACTTGGAAAAAAAAATCTATCTATGTCCCTTTCATCAATGATCAAATCGATTTCTGAGATCTTTAACAAAATTCCCAGCATGGCGAGGAACATGAAATCATGCCTCCAATCACCACTTTAGGGTTGAACACTGCAGGCCCAAGAGGAGAATGAAAGGTCTTGTGGGCCGAGGGAAGGATGAAGAGAGGACTTTTCCCTTTGGCGGCCAGAACTGAACCTCTGTGGGAGTTTTTGCCTGGAGGTCCCCGTTACCTCCTGTGTCTAAACTCCTGACAGATACTTGCAGGCAGAGAGGGCTCGCCGGTGAGGTTTCAAAAGCAGAGGCCCAGTTTTACCGAGTCACTCTTTCTACTTATTCAGAGGCTCGGGGAAGGTTTTGCCGCGGGGGGCAAGTGCAGCTGATGCATGATGGGCAATGTGGGGTCACCTGAGGGTTTCATGTGGAGGACTGGGACCCTGAACAATGCGAGGCTGGCGCAACACTCACGCCTTCACGAAGCCTTGTCCTGAGCAGGTGTTTAGTAGACTTATCCTCAGGCAGGTACCAGATCTCCACAAGCAACTGTAACTACCGAGATTTCATTTGGAAGGTTATCTAACCAAACTTCACGCAAGCATAATCTGGATTGCTTAAATCAGGGGTCAGTGAGCTCCTTTGGTAAAGAGCCAGACAGTAAATACTCGAAGTTTCACAGGCCACATGCAGCTTGTCCCAACAACCAGAGCACAAAAACAGCCACAGAGGACAGGAAAACGAACGGGCCCGGCTGTGTCGCAACGAAACTTTAGTTACTAAAATGTGAATTTCATACAGTTCACACAGATCATGAAATAGTATTCTTTTTTTCTTTCAACCACCTAAAAATATAAAAACCATTCTCAACCTGCAAGCCATTCAAAACCAGGTGGCAGGCCAGATTTGGTCCATGGGCCAGAGTTTGCCAACTGCTGATCCAGATGGCCATTTTCTAACCAGATTTGATTCCCAAATTACATACCTGAGTTGGCAGGTGTGTGTATCATAACTTCTACCAAGTTACAGATTTTCACTCTAAATGTAGCATTTCTTTCTTTTTTTTTTTTTTTTTAAAGATTTTATTTATTTATCTGAGAGAATGGGAGACAGCATGAGAGGGGAAGGGTCAGGGGGAGAAGCAGACCCCCTGCCGAGCAGGGAGCCCGATGCGGGACTTGATCCCGGGACTCCAGGATCATGACCTGAGCTGAAGGCAGTCGCCCAACCAACTGAGCCACCCAGGCGCCCCTAAATGTAGCATTTCTTAAACATGGTCTCAAAGATCCTCGGGATCTTGTACCTAAGAATTCCAACTGAAAGGCTTATTTATCATTATCTGAGTTTCTCAAATAACCAGATTTCCCTGCTAGCTGGAATTGGGTTACCAGCTAGTGTGGGACCCCATGGTGGCCACACAGACAGAATCTACAACAAAACAAAATTCTTTCTGCCAAATACTGTCTTCCCCCTTCTCTCTGACCAACACATAACTGGAGTTGATGACGATTTACAGAATGTACTAGCCTCAATTTCCCTTCTTTTCTCTGCTCTGTGTCTGAGGGCCGATCCAAATGAAAAGCAATGGTCGCATTTGACCTAATGGCCAAAGAGGCAGGCAGACAGAAGGAAATCCAGGATCACCAAGCGCTGTGTGCTTTGGTTACTGTCCCTGGAGAGCCAAAGGTTTTTAATACTCTGCAAGTAAAGGCTTAGACCCCAGAAGCCACCTACTAGCTGGTGTCTTTACTTTCACCCACGAACCGGAATCCCCCAAGTCTGCACATGGCCATGTTGCCCAGAGCTGCTTTACTGCCCCCGCCGAGGGTGACAGAGCACAGCGCACGTACGCCTTTGTCATTAGGACGCTACACAAGAGGGGTGTTTGCCTTCCACGCGGGGAGGTGGTACTCTGCCGGAGGTCTCTCTCCTCCTCTCCCTGGGGTCTTAAACACGCCTGGAGATCTAGAGTAACAGGCTGTTACCCTGCAGGGCATTCCGTCTCTCCAGTCCTCAGGGGAGAACTTGCTGGCACAGGGCCTGGATCCTCCCCAGGGGTAAGCAAAGCTGGTTCCAAGACTGAAACTCACTGTCGCTTGGGGAAGGGTTCTCACTCTGGGACATCTCAGGGGACACCGTTTCCACAGCGCCTAGTGGAGACAAAGAAGCAAAGCCTGGCCACTCTGATCCCCTCCAGGTGACCCAAAAACATCTCTGCCCACTAAGCCTTTACGCAAGCCCACAGATTAAATGAGTGTGCATCAGTCACCGCATGAATGACACAGAACCCGTCCTCCCCAAACCCCCAACTCCAGCACCAAAAGACTTGGGAGAAAAAAAACTATGCTGGGGCGCCTGGGTGGCTCAGTCGTTGGGTGTCTGCCTTCGGCTCAGGGTCATGATCCCAGGGTCCCGGGATCGAGCCCCGCATCGGGCTCCCTGCTCAGCGGGAAGCCTGCTTCTCCCTCTCCCACTGCTTGTGTTCCCTCTCTCGCTGTGTCTCTCTCTCTCAAATAAATAAATAAAATCTTTTTTTTTTAAAGATTTTATTTTTATTTATTTGAGAGAGCGAGAATGAGAGAGAGACAGAGAGCACACGAGAGGGGGGAGGGTCAGAGGGAGAAGCAAGCTCCTCGCCGAGCAGGGAGCCCGATGCGGGACTCGATCCAGGGACTCCAGGATCATGACCTGAGCCGAAGGCAGTCGCTTAACCAACTGAGCCACCCAGGCGCCCTAAATAAATAAAATCTTAAAAAAAAAAACAAAAAACAAAACTATGCTGTGCTACTGTGGTACATTTAGACAAAATACTGTGAAATCTAGCGTATCAGACAACCTAGACGGTGAAAGGTGGTTTCATGCAATTTCCACCCAAACTTGATCTATGTGAGTTTGTAGAAGGCAATTCTTTTCATCCATGGATCTTAAGCATCTATCTCATTTGTCTTATGGTTAGAAATTAATATTCCTAATTTAGCATACTCGTCCGCAATAGCTGAAACATAGACTGAGCTATCTTACTGTAACTTTCTGCTACAAACTAAATCATAGCTTCAGACATCCATTTGCCACCAATTATTTACGTCCAACCAAAAAATTCGTAAAACCTCATGAGAATAAATAACACAGCAGATCAAACAGTTGGTCAGAAATACAATGTTGGGTTCTCTTCTGGAAGGTGATTTGCTATGGAACCATTTTATATTTTAGAGCTTGCTTCTGCAGCAAAAGAAGTCTGCTGCTTTTAACCTCTTTGAAAGAAATAACATATAAATTTGCTAAAATGTGGAGGTTTATATAAGCAGAGAGCCAAAGCCGACCTCCCATATATCCCACCCCCCCCCCCGCCCCCCGCCCGCCCCATCCTCTCTGACAACCTCTCAGCCCTCGGAGACATAAAGGATAACAGTAAGCAAGTTGCAGTCACTGCTTTCCCTGAAATGTTACAACATCATTTTGGTGAGAAAAGAGCTCATTGTTACTTGCCATGCAAATATTTTCTTTTGGGGATTTTTCTCGTAATGGGAGATCTTAATTTGAGAGTGTGCACTTGGGGTAACTTGGCTGATGCGCTCTGCTTTCTTTACAGCTTCTAAATATACCCACATAATCGCAACAGCCCAGAGGGGCCAGTAAGCTCCTTAGCATCTCCCTGCTCTGACCCTGCCCCACAGTAAAAGCATGGACAATGGCCACTGTTGAACTTGCAAACTGAATTTCTGCAGAACCTCATATAATCTGGTACTTTTTTTTTCATTTTTAGTTGTTTTAAGATTTCTAAACTTGTGTTGAAACATGCTGCTTTCATTTCCCAAGAGGAGAATAATATTCCTTTAGCAAAATTCTTCGGTCAAGCCCATGTGTATTTTGGAACAGAGCAAAAGCAGGGGGAAAAAAAAAAACAACCGTATCATCTGGGGGGACAAAATCGTAGACAATTAGTAACAAACTTTTCTGGAAAGTGACTAGCATGGAACAGGATTTTCCAGACTGTATATTGAGGACTGCAAGTTCCAAGAGATGGTAATATGTATTCCACAATTATCTTCAAAAAATGATACAATTTATATCCCTATCATGGAAATTAGTAATGGACTTTAGAAGATTAGCAGCAAACCAACTTTTTAAATCTCAGTGTTCCAGAAATTTCTGTGACCTTAAAATCCCCATTTTCCTTCCAGGAATAGCCGTCAATATCTTGAGATATTAGTGTCCAGTTGATGGAACAGAAATGCTGAGATACGATTAGGGTTTTTTTTTCTTTTTCTAATCTTAAATATAGAGCTTATGAACAAGAATTTAAAAAACATACATAGCTAGAAGATAAGGAGATCATCACTTTAAAAGTTAAGAGAAATGAGACCTCTATATGCCCGGAAAATAACAGAATGAAACACGGTGACTCACGGATTGTGAAGTTTCAAGTGCCACCCCAAAGCAAAAGGTGTTACTAGTGTAAAAAAGAGAGATGAAACACACAACAGGCTGAGCCAGCCATTCAGAATCACACACATCATACCTACATATTCGTGCTCCTTGTGCTTCTATAAGCTATTTTTAACACAAGACTTAAAATACATTACTAAATATTACACTGAACCATATGCGACTGCCGATTCTGCATGCAAAAAAAAGTGATTACGTGTTGGCAATTTCATATGGTTCAGTCTAACAAAGGAATTATACAGAGACAGGCAGACAATAGGGTAGTCTAGCATTTTAAAAATTAAACAAGAGAAATTGTGATGGTTCAGCTGATTAACTTGATTCTACGAGTGGGAACAAAAAATAAGGAACATTTATTCCAGATGACGAAGTCAACTGTTCAGCAGACATGTTTTTACTTGCAGGAAAACGTCTGGATTTTCTTAAGTAGATACAACACGGAGGCTCAACAATTCTTGCCCAACAGCTAAGCTCAGTCTATAAAATTCCACTGGCTTTAGGATTTGTACACATTGTATTTTTCAGACATGATTCTCTTCTTCAGGGTCAACAAGTTTTAAAATCATCTTAAATGACCCAACAAACCTTGCCTCCCTCCTGCGAGTGGATTGGCATTATTCAGTTCACATGAGCTGACTAGCATGTCATCGTCCAAGAAAGACCCTAGTTAGAGTAAACTTACAAACACCTTGCAGGAGCACATTGCATATATTAAAATTCTTTGAACCCAAATGGAAAATTACACTTGACAGAAAAGAACTTTCAGATAATCCATTCTCACATGAGCTACCTTTATCTCTCGCTCTTGTTGTTTTAAATGATTCAAATACAACCTGATTATATTACTCCATTTAAAAATCCAGGGGCGGGGCGCCTGGGTGGCTCAGTCGTTAAGCGTCTGCCTTTGGCTCAGGTCATGATCTCGGGGTCCTGGGATCGAGCCCCGCATCGGGCTGCCTGTTCAGCGGGAAGCCTGCTTCTAGCTCTCCCCCTCCCCCTGCTTGTGTTCCCTCTCTTGCTGTGACTCTCTCTGTCAAATAAATAAAATCTTTAAAAATAAAAATAAAAATCCAGGGGCACCTGGTTGGCACAGTCACCGAAGCATCCGACTCTTCGTTTCGGCTCTGGTCGCGGGCTCAGGGTCCTGAGATCGAGCCCCGCATCAGGCTCCACGCTCAGCATGGAGTCTGCTCGAGATTCTCTCCCCCTCTCCCCCTGCTCATGTGTGCTCTCTCTCAAATGAATAAATAAATCTTTAAAAAAATAAAAGTCCAGATGCTGCCACATGCACATCCCATCCAGGCATCAATATGTACTTGCTTCTCTCTCAAGAGGAAAATCTTCCGCAGTGAATTATGTCTGTTGTTAAAGAGTCTTCCATCTGTGGATCATAACACTGCACCACTTTCCTACCCAGCTGCAAGTCATATTCAAGAAGCCAAAGGAATGTCCCAAGTCTGTCCCAAAAACGTCCAGATGGCCTCCCTCGCATCATAGTCCAATAAACAGTGGTGGCAGCCCACACAGTCCACCAGGTGCAGGCCATCACACCCTTCCACCGGCGGCGTCTCCTGCGACACGGACCTGGAGAGCCCATCGTTCCAAGTGTTTTCCTTTAATCTACTTAACTGCATTTCTTCAGATCAGACCACCGTCGGAACGTCCTTCCCCATGTTAACCTATGAGATGTATCTGTTAATGCCAACTGAGCGCTTGACCACCACAAACTATTTGGTGCGACCATGCCACACTCATCTCACTCTTGTCAGAAAGGAGAGGGGGGATTTGTAGGAGACTGTGCTGCCTTACTGGAGGGGAGTGTGTAGTTTCCTTTAGGCGAGGGTTTCCTATGTAGGCACTGCTGACCCCTGGGGCCAGATCATTCTTTGCGGTGGGGGCAGTCCTGTGCGCGGTAAGAGGTTTAGCAGATCTCCCTGGGTTCTACCCACCACCCTGAGATGTGACACTCTCAAATGGCCCCTGCGGAACAAATCATCCCCAGCTGAGAACCACCGATTTAGACTTCCTGGAATTCTGAGAATACGCTGAAGACCCTTTATAACTGCCTTTGTGTTCCCTTAGGATATTGCTGCTCAAAGCGTGGCCCCAGGACCAGCAGCATCAGGGAGCCTTCAGAAATGCAGATTCCCAGGCCCTGCCTCTGCTCTGCCGATTCAGAATCTGTACTGTAACAAGATCCATGGCTGATGCACATGAAAGTCTCAAGAGCACTCATCTATTACCCTAGCTTGAACTCCATCGTGCAGGATCTTATATAAAGACGACGATGTATAACTAAAGGTGCCAAATATGGCTGACACACCAGTCACTTATTACTCAACGGTTGATTTCTTTCCATTTGTTTCTGGCTAGATGTGAGAGAAGGAGAAAGAGAGAGGGGGAGAAAGGGAGAGGGAGAGAGAGGGGGGGAAGGAAAGAAACTGAGCAGGTGGGAATCATGCCCTGGCCCTTCGGCCCCGCTCTTGCATGGGGATTAGCTCGGTGTCTCGGTCACTAACTGTATACTTCCCCACCAGGCTTACTCACAAGATAAAAGGAAACACAACCCAACAATAGTACTCATCCCCCACAAACTCAAGTATATTGTTCTTAGTCTGTTATTAATTTCAAAAGCAGATCTATTTATTGAAAATAATTGGGGGCGCCTGGGTGGCTCAGTCGTTAAGCGTCTGCCTTCGGCTCAGGTCCTGATCCCCGCATCGGGCTCCCTGCTCAGCGGAAAGCCTGCTTCTCCCTCTCCCACTCCCCCTGCTTGTGTTCCCTCTCTCTCTCTCTGTCAAATAAATAAATAAAATCTTTAAAAAAAAAATGATCTCTTAAAAGTCAAAGTTTTCTAAGACCCCAATGTAGTTGTCTTGGGTAACCAGACTGTCGGAAAACACGCAGGAACTTGCTAGTACTTCCTGTGGCAGAAGCCAGAAAAGCATGAGACCCGGCGGGAAGCATGAGGCTCAGGGACAGGGAACAGCGTAGGGACCACGTGGCCAGCCCTCAGCGGTCACTGCCAGGCTGTAGGGACCTTGGGCAATCTCTCAGCCTCCAAGCCTTACTTCCTGACGACCTGAGCAGGTTGCCATGAGGATGACATGCAGCGATTATCATAAGATGTCCAACGCGACCTGGCATTAATAAACATTTTCCTGTTTAATCATCCTCTCCAGCTGTAAGATTTTTCAATGTTGTTAATTTGGGTGTTTTTGGCAAAGAAATCTATCCCTTCTTACTGGATTCCAAATAAAAATAGAACTTTAGTATATAGTATTATATTTTCAGCTCCAAAACAACTTACTCGATTGGGTCAAGTCACATAGAAGGTTAAATACCAAAGGTTCGCACACCTGGGTGGCTCAGTCAGTTAAGCGTCTGCCTTCGGCTCAGGTCATGGTCCCAGGGTCCTGGGATTAAGCCCCGCATTGGGCTCCCTGCTCGGCGGGAAGCCTGCTTCTCCCTCTCCCACTCCCCCTGCTTGGGTTCCCTCTCTCGCTGTGTCTCTCTCTGTCAAATAAATAAATAAAATCTTAAAAAAAAAAAAAGTAGTATCATGTTACACACATTGAAGGATTAAGAAATACAACTCTAAGTATGGGGCACCTGGGTGGCTCAGTCAGTTAAGTGGCTGACCCTTGATTTCAGCTCAGGTTGTGATCTCACGGTCATGACATCGATCCCCACCTCGGGCTCCACATGGAGCCTGCCTGGGATTCTCTCTCTGCCCCTCCCTGCCTGCCTCTCTCTCTCTCTCTCTCCACCCCCAACCTCTCCCCAAAAAAAAGAAAGAAAAAAAGAAATACAACTATGAGTATTTTACTTCACCTTGAATAAAAACCTGAAGTTTGCTGATGGAGCAGGCCTCCGAGGGTTGCAGTACAGGGGTGGAGGGAGGGGACCTGAAATGGGGTGGGGTTGTAACCTCGGGCACGGGTGGGTGTGGGTGGGCGTGGCTCCTAATGCGCAGGGTGAGCCGAGGGAGCTCGAAGAAGGAGCTGTGCGCTTGTGTGTGTTCTGTGCATTCCAGTTCTGCTCGGGTCAGAAAGGGATGGTTTTCTGCTTTTACCTCGTGTTTCACCAGGAGAAAGGGGCACATAAGCAAATATGCAATTCCGATTATTGTTGTTCCCTAACAGATCAATCTCATGGGAACACATTTGTGGTTTCCAACAGGAGACAGCTGATCGGACCATATTTGAGACTGCTTAACTTAATCTTCAATGTGTGAAAATAAGGGATCCTTCTTCTGAAAGATGTTTTAATTCAGACCCATCAGTTATAGTCGGAAGCCTCCAGAGATGTCTAGCCCGTTTTTTGTCTGACAATGCTTCCAAGTAATAGCGTTTCATATCATTCTGGAGTTTCCAGAGTTCAAGAGCTCACATGAGTAACACCATGTGCTGAACATGGGAGGCAGCTGTGAAGACGGCTCTAGATTCACAGAGGGGAGTCTGTATGCAAACCCTTCTGTGACCCTTCACCTCTCTGGACCCCATTATCCTACCTCGAAGCTAAGGTTGCTTTGAGGAGCAGATGAGATCAACAGATCTGGAAATTACCTATGCTGGTGCTTGAGAAATATCAGTTGAATGTAAATCTGGTTACAGACTGACACACAATCATGAAGGAAGCATAATCCTTATCTTTCCAAGAGTTAAGGAGCACCATGTGGAAAACATCCTTTATTCTACTGACTTGGCATACAGTGGTCATTGAGATGGCTATAAAAATGCAGGGGAGGGGCACCTGTGTGGCTCAGTCAGTTAAGCATCCAACTCTTGGTTTTGGCTCGGGTTGAGATCTCAGGGTCGTGGGATCAAGTGGGATGGAGCCCCGCATCAAGCTCCACACTCAGCAGGGAGTCCAATTGTCCCTCTCCCTCTGCCCCTCCCCCTGTTCTCTCTCTCTCAAATAAATAAATAAAGTCTCTTAAAAAACATACAGAGGAAACAGAAAATAAACACCCCAAACACTAAGGTAGTTTATAGACACAGTGAGGCGTGGGGGAAAGCGGCAGCTTCTTAGTGACCCGGAGAGAATTTCATTTCCTCCCTCAAGATTTTACTAGCGTTCGTCTCTCCCTTGTTTCTTGGGTTACAGTCTAGAATGTCCCACTTCCTGAGTCCATAAAAATTCTTCTTGCTCAATCATTCCTCCTGCCATGGCGTTTTTGGCGTTTGAGGGAGTTTCAGAGCATCTGACATGGTTTCACTCTGCCCTAGTCCTGCCAGGAATAAGGACCTCTTGTTCCCGAAGTCCTGCCAGACACACAGGGTCAGCGCTGCAAAATCCAAAGAATTTGGCTTGCTCGTTTTGGGGATTCCACATTCAAATCTGTCTCTGGAGCAGAGAACATGCACTTGTTCCTGAAAATGGACACAGAGCACAAGAACTCGGCTGTGACCTCAACGAATT
Organism: Mirounga angustirostris; assembly: GCF_029215605.1. NCBI lineage: Eukaryota > Metazoa > Chordata > Mammalia > Carnivora > Phocidae > Mirounga > Mirounga angustirostris. The sequence continues at coordinate 10,497,041 of NW_026991719.1, forward strand.
CTCCTTACCACTACCCTCCACTCAACTGATTACTGAAATTCAGACCCCAGAAAGCTTTCCCAACTAATGAAGAGATGCTTTCAAGGCCAAAGTCTGCCTACTGATTTTATTTCCCATTACAAATCAATTAAGTGACCTCTGATTTTAAGTTTTATTTAAAAAAGAATTGCTAAGTGTCACATAGAAGCAAAAGGTGACAAAGTATAAACTTCTAGTATCAAGACTTATCACTTGTTGGTCTGAGTTCAAAGTTCCTCTACGATCATTAGGCTATTAGTGGAGACAGAAAACTAGTTGACTATATGGGACAGGAATCCAAGGGCGTGTTTTCCCTGGTCCACCATCCCTGCAGCAGAATCTTCCGTAACGCATACCCTTCACGGTAGAAATACGAATTGGATCCTATCTAATAATTACTCCTTTCTGACAACAGGTACCTTCAAAAAACAGGTCGGAAAGACTCCAGATCTAAATACATAAATATTTCCCCTCAATTGATTACTACATGTGATTCCATCAATGTGCATTTAATTAATTTTAGCATTTACGATGATTATCTCACTCGACCGTTTCAGCCACCCTAAGCTAGAGACAGAACGCTTCCCCCATTGTAATACAAAGGCTTGCCCACAAAATGACGTCTAAGCATTGCTTCATTCCCTCCTCAGGGAGGGTACGACTCCACTTTTGATGAGGTCACTTACGCACACAGAGGTAAATGGCTTGCCCAAGATCATGAGGTACTCAGGAGAAGTCGTGGGGCTACAACCTAGGTCTTCAACCCTTAGTCCAGCACTCCTTCTGCTCAGCCCCAAAAGCTCCCACCTGAAAGAGCTGCCCAAAAGCTAGCAGAAAATCGTAAGGAAGCCAGAAGAACCTCAGGCTTCTGTCACCCACCCTAGTCAGGGTTCATGATCCACACTCACACCCAAATGCCAAGCCAATCTCTTTATCCAGACAGGCTTGACAATTCCAAAGACAGTTTCTGGTGCCCCCCTCCCCACCCTAAGTAGATGAGCTGCAGAAGGCTCACATGACCCAGTCACATGGACAAAATACGAAGGATCAGGTTCCACGGAGATGGAAGGAGGCTCAAGTGAGGGCACCCGGTTGGGGATTACTGGGTATGCCCATAGTTTGGCTCTACATCAGGTGATGATGCTAGAACCATCCCAGGGCTCTCTGGGGCTGGACAGTATTTCCCAGAAATGACCACCAACAACCTGTTATGGGTGTCAGGGTCAAAGCTCACCAAAGGGGACCTCATTAAGGAATCACTGGATGGGACAGATTTGCTTTCATGTTCTTTGTCATGGCCACTCTGTCCAAGGAGTCCTCTTCTGGACTATCACTGCCCATGGTACTCTGCAAGGGGAAAGCCCCTTGAATCCAGGCCCCAGACACCTCCATCCCTTGGTCTTCCACCTAGGATTTCAAGGCATCTCTGTGATTCACAGGGCCAGACTAACTCCAAGTACCCAGCTACCAACCAGCCAAGGCAAATCCTACCTGCCGGTTACTGAACATTTGCCAGGCACCAGGCACCCTGCCAGGCACTTTTCTTAGAGTCAGGTAAGTACAATGCCCAATTACGATGAGGAAACTGAAGCTCAGGGAGAATAAATACAAGCATTTGCCCAAAGCAGGCCGTTAGCAGAATAGAAATGTGAGCATCTCACCCCTAGGCTTGTGTGCATTATCATTTTGCAAATTATCATTTGCAGGGCCAGGCTCCGGGCAGGGAGTCTCTGGCGTGGTCAGGAAGGAACAAGGTCACCATCATTTAACTGCACGTTACCCTGTGCAGGGTTCTCCAAGGGCCGGGAGAAGTGGTTCCTTCCCAAAAGGCATCATGGACCCATTGGATCTCAGAAGGGACTGTCTCGCTAGGGCCAGGCCATAAACAAACAAACGAATACAACCCAACCACGAGGCGGAGCCAGACGTTGAGTGTCTGTGTCTGCGTCTGAAGGCCGGGCGGGCCACGGATGTGGGAAGAACGGAGCATCCGGGGCAGAGCAGGAGACGAGCGCCCCGCAGCGGCTGGGAGCAGAGGGACAGCATCACCTGACAAGCAGGGTTCTGAGACAACACAGCAGCGGGACCGAGCTGCTGTCCCCTTGGCCCTCGACTCAACCCTCTGGACGCCCTTCTCAGAGTAATGTGCTGACTGCATGAAATAAAACACAGAGGATTTGGAAGAAAACGAACTGAAGTACATCTATTAAAATTTAAAAATTTTAAATACATATAAAATATACGTAATCACATAACGTAATTGTATATGCTTCTGTAGTAAGCATGTCCTTTATTAATGCTGGGGAGGGCGTAATACACGATTCCAAAGGCGTGATGGCTGTTACAGTATTTTGCGGTCTCTGCCACAACTAAAATGAAATATGAATAGACCCAGGGTTTCTATTAATGACAAAGTCACAGGAACTGCTAAAGTCACTGTGACTTGTTGCCCACATTCGTAAGAACACAAATGCTAAGTTTTCATTGGAGGTTAGGGAAAATAGGGATGTATTTTTTTCCTCTTCCAATTCCTTCTGAGTTCTGTCCCCAGGGACCCCTTGGAGGCATGTGGAGCCCTTTAGAAGCCCCTGCTTTGGACTGGGGGTCAGCAAGCTCTAGCACGAAGGCCACATCCCGCCTGCCGCCTGTCCTTGTAAATAAAGTTTTATCGGCGCACGGTCACACCCATTCGTTTCCACATCGTCTAGTGCTGTTTTTGCACTACGATGGCACAGTTGAGTAGTTGCGACAGTCATTTACTATCTGGCTCTTTGTGGAAACAGTTGGCTGATCCCTGTGTTAGACAGACTCAGTGAGCCGGGAATTCTCTGTCTGGGACCAGCCACCACTCAGGCCTGAGATTCTGGGGGTGGCGGGGGGGAGCAAAGATTCCAAGCAGATCCTTAAGACTTGACCAGGCCAGCGCCTAATGCCTCATCCATCCTCCAGGCCTGCGGAGCTCCCTGCGACTTAAGACAGCAGGAGCGGGCACCTGGGTGGCTCCGTTGGTTAAGCGACTGCCTTCCGCTCAGGTCATGATCCTGGAGTCCCGGGATCGAGTCCCGCGTCGGGCTCCCTGCTCGGCGGGGAGCCTGCTTCTCCCTCTCCCGCTCCCCCCTCTTGTGCTCTCTGTCTCTCTCATTCTGTCTCAGATAAATAAATAAAATCTTAAAAAAAAAAAAAAAAAAAAAGACAGCAGGAGCTCCCTGCACAAGAAGCTCGCCTCCGGGCCTGAGAGCGCATGAGGCCAGAATCGGCTTCCTGCAGCCCGGGCACGCTTCTGCCTTCAGGAAAAGTCCAGGTGTGTGTTGTTACAAGGGGGTGTGATGGCCTTTAGAAGGCCACGTCACCCTGCACTCAAATGTGGCTCTACTAAGAATCGGTCTTGGCTCTTCCGAGCGTTTTAGACTCGGTGGCTGCCAATGGAATACCTCCTAAATACTATGATAAAATTACCCATCAGACCGGGCTCTCTTGTAAAATGCCGAACCTGCGGTTCTAGCCTGCGGCCCCCCACCCCGACCCCCACCTCCACCCCCACCCCCGTTTGCCGGGCTCTGTACCACGTGTAGCGTTGCTCTGTTCTCAGCTTAAAGACCTCTAATAAATCTTGGACGGAAGAAGACCCGGCCTGAGCCAGCTCTGTCCTCCATTCGGGAGGCCAGGGGACAGGACCCGAGAGAACAAAGCAAACCTCTGAATCCATCCTGACGCGGACTCCCCGCACAACAGGTGGAAATTCTGAAGGGAAGCGGGGGCCGGTTCATTCGAGAGTCACGAGTCTCCCCGCGCTCGCATGGGCTCCCTGCTGCATTCTCCCACCAGCTTCGCACGCGCACCCTTCACTTCACCTCTCCCCCGATAGAGAACATCTATCAACCCTCAAAACCTTTGGAGCGAGCACATGCAAAGCGAGGGCTTCCTCTTTGGAGCATTCGAGCAGCTGCTGCGGCAGAACTATTTTTCCTCACCCCCCTTTCACTGGGTTTTCTCTCTAGCAGCTGCTTTTGTTTTTTGTTTGAGGGCCTCCTAACTTGTTACGAAGTTGGGGACTTGGGAGGGGGGGATGCTGAAAGACAAAGCAGCGCTTGTTAAAAATTTGAGTAAATCTGGGCTAATAGCCAAATTTAATTCTAAAGGCCCATTTTGGAGGCTCAGGCCTAAAATGGAACCTAGCAGAGGCCTGGCCGTTTCTAGGACACCATGTCCCTATTGCGGGGGCGGGGGGGGGGAGTGGGGAGAGCGGGGCAAGAGCTTAAATTGATTCTGTGGGCCACCATGTTTTGAAGATTTGATACGTATTAAAAAATAAACCATTTTTCATAGAGCTAAGCTATAGATTTTTTTTGTTTGAAATAACGCTTTATGATTACATGAAATTTTAAACTCAATGGCTATGCCGCACCGTTATAGAATTCTTATATTTTCCAACTAACGAGACCCCACCTTCCTAGAAATAGAGCAAACCCAGCATTTTTATGGGATTTTTTTCTTTGAAGAAATGTGCAACCTACTGTTGTTCACAATTTTAGGATTAAATCCATTAGAAATATCTAGTACTTCTAAGAACAGAGCAGCTGTTGGGACAGAAAATCACCACCCAAGTTCATAAATTATCTTCTGTGGGGGCATCTGGGTGGCTCAGTCGGTGAAGTGTCTGCCTTCAGCTCAGGTCATGATCCCGAGGGTCCCGGGATCGAGTCCCGCATCGGGCTCCCTGCTCCGTGGGGAGCCTGCTTCTCCCTCTCCCTCTGCCTGCCGCTCCCCCTGCTTGTGCTCTCTTTCTCGCTCACTCTCTCAAATAAATAAATAAAATCTTTAAAAAAAATTATTTTCTATGATCACATTACTCCCCAAACTGATGCCACGGAACAATTTTAATAAGCTAATCTCAGTAGGTCATCCTTTTATTAGTAAGTTATGTGGTAGTTCTGGAAAAGATGCTCTTTTGTGTTTTATAGTCATTCCCAGGAAGATTCTGGAACAATGGTCATAACAGTAAGACTGCTAACTTGAAAATGATCTAACTGCACTTAAATTTGAGGGCACAAATGTACCAAAGAGGTGTGGGGTTTTTTTTGTTTTGTTTTGTTTTTTTCGGTCTGCTTTAGTTCTACAACCCACTTGCCGATTAATTAGGACATAAAGCTAGTTGTTTACCTTTCCATGTTCTGTCAACTCTTGAGAGGTCACAAAAGCCCTGATAATATCAAAGTGGCATCTGGTGTTTACTGGGCACCTGCCATGTCCAGACACAGTGCCTGGCACATGCCTTACATCTTCTCATTTGACTCTTCACGACAACCCAGGGGACACTTTTGGGTGTGGGGACTGTGGCCTGGAGAAGCTGAATAGCTTGTTAGTGAAGGGCAATACCAGGATTTAAACCCAGGTTTGCCGGACTTCAAAAATGACTCCTAACCATGTAAAGTTAGATTCAAATCCAGGTTTGCCTAACTTTAAAACGGACTATTTAAGCACTGCGCTTCCTTTTGAAAGTTAGCGGGGGCGGGGGGATGTGTACTTCATTTTCAGGGGACCCTCTCAAGTTTCGATGTATACCGTATTCATTTTTACTTTACATACAATTTTAACAGCTTGATTATCTGCTGTATCAACCAGGATTAGTGGCAGAACTCTGAAAATGGTGAGAAGGCATCATTGAGAGTACAAATGAGACTAAAGAGAGAAAATTATGAAAATTACACCAAGAAAGCCCAGCTATTTGAAATCACTTTCATGCTCGGGCATAAATCCTCCTGGCTCATTCTTATATTGTAACATGGCACATGAGTGGTGGCCATTATCAAAGAAACTTATAAAAATCAATCACGCGTCCTCGGACCGAACACATCACAAGGGCAACGACCTCAGACATCCCGTGCCATTTTTCCCCAAGTGTGCAACCTCAAGCCAATAGGGAGAGAACATCAGACAAACCCGAGTTGACGGGGCACCTGGGTGGCTCAGTCGTTAAGCGTCTGCCTTCGGCTCAGGTCATGATCCCAGGGTCCTGGGATCGAGCCCCGCATCAGGCTCCCTGTTCAGCGGGGAGTCTGCTTCTCCCTCTGCCTGCCACTCCCCCTGCTTGTGTTCCCTCTCTCGCTGTGTCTCTCTTTATCAAATAAATAAATAAAATCTTAAAAAAAAAACAAAACCCCGAGTTGAGGGATACCCTACAAAGTATATGACCGGTTCGCTTCAAAAGAGTACAGGTCACGAGAGACGAGGAGAAACTGAGGCACTGGCACCAATTAGAGGAGACTAAGGAGATGTCATAATTCACTGCCACATGGGATCCCGAACTGGATCTGCAACAGAAAAATGGCATCAGAGGAGAAACTCGTGGAACCCCAACGGACGCCGTGGTTTAAGTTAACAGCGTGCCAATGTTCATTTCCTGGTTTTGATCATCGTCCTCGGGCTGTGTAGGCTACTAAGGCAGGGGGAAGCTTGGGGAATGATGTACAGGAACTCTGTACTATTTTTACAACGTTTCTCCAAAATTCTTTCAAAACAAACAAAAATTTTAAATGGACCAAATTTGGTTCCCCATACATATGGAAAAGAGATCTCAGAAATCTCTGCTCCAGAAATATTTAAAACAAAAACATCCTGGTTCTTTATGAAAGGGATAAACTTCCCATTTACTGAGCACAGAGTTGGCACACAAATGTGCGTTGAAAAATAAATAAATCTCATTCCCGTTTAACAAGGCAACACCGCTGTGGCAATACCTTTTTTAAACCAACTTTTTATTTTAGAACAGTTTTAGATATACAGAGTTATTGTGAAAATAGTACAGAGCTCCCATATACCCCACACCCAGTTTCCCCTAGTATTAATTAATGTCTTCTATTAGTATGGGGTATTTGTCAAGATTAATAACAAGCCCCAGCCCAGATACTTTTTTTTTTTTTTTAAAAGATTTATTTATTTATTTGAGAGAGCGAGAATGAGAGTACATGAGAGGGGGGAGGGTCAGAGGGAGAAGCAGGCTCCTCGCCGAGCAGGGAGCCCGATGCGGGACTCGATCCAGGGACTCCAGGATCATGACCTGAGCCGAAGGCAGTCGCTTAACCAACTGAGCCACCCAGGCGCCCCAGCCCAGATACTTTTGTCCAGATACTTTAGTGGCCAGCCCTGCTGGCTCTTTGGGCAGACTCATCATGTGGATGACAACGAAGATCAATTTGGTGCTCATCGTGTACTTACTGAGCACTTACTATGGGCCAGGAGGTGCGCTCACAGTACACATACATCATTGCAGTTAATTGTCACGATAACGGAATTAGGTAGGTGCCTTTTATGTGTCCTTTGACGTGGTGAAGACTGAAGCCCAGCGAAGCTAAGGGACATGTTCCAGATCACCCAGGAGGAAACAGTGGAGCAGGATTCAAACATAGGAAGGGTTTCCAAGTACATACCTCCAATCACTGCAGCTGTAAGCCAACCGAAACCTATGCCCAGCTGTTAGTCTAAGCTTCCCACGTCCTATACATGTTCACTTGGCTTGATTTAGAGTAACTAAAAAGCTTCAAATTCCTTCCTCTTTGACGTCCCCTTAGATTCACCCATCCTTCCCTCTAACTTGTCAGTAATGTCTCTGGCATCTGTCACCTAACATTTACCCTCTCCTTCCAGCCTAACTGCATCGTCCACGGATCTGACCCAGATCACTGATAAAAAGGAGGACCTAGACAGGACGCTGTGAAAATCCAGCAGCTACCTCCATCCAGGGTGGTGTGGTTCATGAACCAGCAACATTTGGGCCACACTTCAAAAAGCGTCCACTGCATCTCACCAGGCAGAGGCTGGCCCAGTGGTTTTCAACCCTGGCTGCTCGTTAGAATCACGGATGGAGCTTAAAAAAGTCCATCACATCAGAATGCCTGGGGGTAGGATGTAGGCATCCGCATTTTTAAAGCTCCCTGGGTGGTTCCAGAGTGCAGCTGGGTTTGAGGACCACTGAGCTAGTGCACATTTCCCTTTATCCACAAGGAAACCAGGGATTCAACCCTGGCCCAACACAGTGTGGCATTCTGAGCTCTGGTTCTTGACATTACCCTCCTCACTCAGTCAAATTGCCCACTGACAAAGGATACTAACCACCTGTGGGGTATGACAACCTACAGAACTAGAGAGACACAAACGTAAATATCACCGAAAGAGAGGCTGCTCTTAGAATTTCTCAGTATTGACATCAAGCTCATTAATTTCTTTTAGGAAGAACCAATTATACAGCTAAAATACCAAAGAACCAACCTTGAAAATGCCATGCTAAGTAATTTAGTCTCCAAATGGGCTTAATTTATGCAGGACAACGGAAGCATTAAGAAGCGACAATGTGGAATATTTATATTCGGGTACAGCAACATGTTGCAAAGAGGTTAAAAAAACAAAGAAAATACCAGCAAACTGAAAACATCATTTGTAACAAAAAACATGTGATGGCACCTTATACTCTTTGTATATGAAACAGTAATATAGTTGATCCTTGAACAACATGAGTTTGAACTGCAGGAGTCCACTTATATGCAGATTTTTTTTTTTTTAATAAATACAGTACTCTAAATGTATTCTCTTATGATTTTCTTAGTAACATGTTCTTTTCTCTAGCTGACTTTAAGTATATAATACATATACAAAATGTGTTAATCGACTGTTTATATTATTGGTGGTGATAATAATAATAATAAATAAAAACAACAACAACAGAGGCGCCTGGGTGGCTCAGTTTGTTAAGCGTCTGCCTTTGGCTGAGGTCATGATCTCAGGGTCCTGGGATCAAGCTCCACATTGGGCTCCCTGCTTAGCAGGAGCCTACTTCTCCCTCTTCACTCTGCCCCTTCCCCTGCTCATGTTCTCTCGCACTCTCTCAAATAAATAAAATCTTTAAAAATAATAATAAGAGTTTAAACACTGAGTATTTTCTGTGGGCCAAGCATTGTTCTACGCATTTTATACACACACACACACACACACACAACTCAATCGTAATTGCCACTCAATCGTACAGAAACGTCATTGTCCCCATGTTTCAGAGGAGAACATCAAGGCCCAGAGAAGTGCTCCGGTAGGTAACTGGCATTTAAATCCAGCAGCTGGACTCCGAAGTCCACTCTCTAAACCATGACACTACAACACCTGAGGCCTGGAGGGGTCCAGAGACGAGATCACACAGCTTCTAAGGGCTCAAATCAGAACAGAATCTTCTCTTGACTTCTGTTCCAAGCTTCCTCCTTGCTATACCATATTTAGTCTTTCTTAGGTGCCTCTCTATAGACTACTAGGTCTGTCCGATAGAGTTTTCTGCAATGATGGGAACATCCTAGATTTGTGTTGTCCAATGTAAGCAGCCTCTCGCCACGTGTGACTGCTGAGCATTTTAAATGCGGCTAATGTGTCTAAAGAACTGAATTTAATTTAATTTAAATGAATTCAAATTGAAATAGCTAGTGACTATCATATTGGAAACACTGCAAGAGAGGCCATGAAAGGTCTCTCATTTTCGCCTTTTACAATTACTTTGCAAACCAAATTCACTTCCAGGCTCTGCTTCCACGCTCATTTAACAGCTCATCAGCCCGGCTCAAGCTCTAGTGAAATAAAAGGCCATCAAGGGGTTTATACAAGCATGAACTCCGTGATCTCACCGGGTATTTGCCTGGCAAAATCACCACAGCAGGCTTGGCTATAAATTGGAATGTGTGACTCACAAAATGGAGTAAAGTCAAGGAAAATATTTGCTGAAGAAAAGCCATTACCCATTTCTTTGCACGTTGAAGATGTAGCTTGTTTCCAAGAGCTGGAAAAGGTTTCAAGATAAGGTGAATGTGAACTCGCTGACCAGTAGCCAGTCACCCGGCCTGCCTGTAACGCCACCCCAAATTGTGAAACTGAGGACATTATTACCCCAGGCCCTTCGCCGGGAGCCAACCACATTGGGTCTTCATGACTTCCTTTATCTTCCACCATTTTCCTTCCCTCGCTGTGAAGGCTGAGGCCGAGACGAAGGTGAACAAACTTACCAAAGAGCCATAGGCTTCATCAATATTAAATCCAAGAATAAAATCCAAAATTCTGGCTTCCTACTTCCAAAATTGAATTCTGGAATGCACTGCTTTCCATTAAAGAAAACAGGGGCACCTGGGTGGCTCAGTCGTTAAGCATCTGCCTTCGGCTCAGGTCATGATCCCGGGGTCCTGGGATCGAGCCCCGCATCGGGCTCCCTGCTCTGCGGGAAGCCTGCTTCTCCCTCCCCCACTCCCCCTGCTTGTGTTCCCTCTCTCGCTGTGTCTCTCTCTGTCAAATAAATAAAATCTTTAAAAAACAAAACAAAACAAAACAAAAACCAGGCCAATTCCTCTGCAGTGTCTCTACAGTTCAAAGAGCAAAGTAATACTGAATCAACAAAAGATTTCACTGTTGTCACTGTTTAAAACAGTTTTTACACAGAATGCCTTATTAGCATCTAAAATCCAATGGCAGAGACTGACCTCCTCCACTACTTGTGTTCCTTATGATGGATGCTTATATGAAGTTTATATGAAAGATTAAATAAGATGCCTCTGAAGCAATCCTTTTGATAGACACAACTGGAAGGAGGTCAGTATTCTTTCATATTTGGAAAAAAAAATTAATTAGAACGATCATCTAAATGGCGAAGCCAATAACGTGAAGGCAAAAGAGAGGACTGAAGACAATCAAAGAAAGAATTCTGCTGTCACCAGAAGGAGGGAGCATGGTCACTTCACCTCGCATGCGCTCCTGACATAGCCATTGCTTTCGCTGCTTGGTCCTGCTTGGGTGATTTAAAAATGGCTCCCCATATGGTTACTCCAACGATGGAAACTTCCCACTTTCATCTATTTATTTTGATTCTACATCTTGGCCTGAAGAAAACTCCATATGGGATCAGCAAAATTACTGAATCCATCCTATTCCATTAGTGTGAGGGAAAATATAGTATCTATCTTAGTTACTTTTTTTTAGATGGAAGATATTAAATATTTATAATCCAAAGTTGAAGCACTGAAAGCTAGATGCTTATAATATTAGGGAGATGCTAAATATTCCCAGGACAGGCCAGTCCTTCTATTCTCTCTAGAACACCACACCTGCTCTTGCGGTAGGGTTGTCTCAATGTGGCATGAAACTTCAAAATAGCATAATTTTACATTATGAAAGGTGTTCTTCCTCAATTTACACTGGCCAGAATGTGAACCAAAGGCAGGGGGTGAGCCAACCCTCTACCATATTGTTCAAATGGTAACAAACATTTCAGTATCTTCTTGTTCTATCTTGTTTACAGTCTTAAACGTTGGAGCATTTCACAAAACAAGAGAATTTCTATTCAAAATGTGTTAACCCTATCAAGCACTCAAAAAGCTCTTCCTTTTCTCCATCATGGATGTAATAATAGTGATAACATAAGCTACATGGATTTTTAAAATTTTATATTTATAATTTTTTTTTTTTTTTAAGATTTTATTTATTTGACAGAGACATAGCAAGAGAGGGAACACAAGCAGGGGGAGTGGGAGAGGGAGAAGCAGGCTTCCCGCCGAGCAGGGAGCCCAATGCGGGGCTCGATCCCAGGACCCTGGGATCATGACCTGAGCCGAAGGCAGACGCTTAACGACTGAGCCACCCGGGTGCCCCTAAATTTTATATTTATAATGTTAATATGAAACCTGGATTGCAAGTGTGTCATTAATCTGAAAAAAAAAAAAAATCAAATTATTACAACATTTGAGATTTTTAAAAATCTGTAAGTTTATATGTTTTTCACCAATTTTACTTCTCTTTTCAGTATATAAGTATGGCAGACACTATTTCCTGTTTCCCCAATATCTATTGCCCTCCTCTTCTACAGTAATAGTATTTTTAGCTGGCTGCCCAGCAAAAGAGTACCTTTCCCAGAATCACTTGCAGTGAGGTGTGGTCATATGACCAAGTTCCAGTCATTGGGATATGAACAGAAGTGACACACGCACCTTCTATAGAATGGCCTTAGAAAGTCTGCCCAACCTTCTGTTCCTCTTATTAGCAGGAATCTGAAAGTGATGGCAGGAGCTGTGACAGCCATCTTGGACCAGAAAAAGGAAGCCAATTCTTAAGTAAGACAGAACAAACACACAGGGTCTAGACCTCTGAATCCTTTTTGGAGGAGAGCCACCATACCAGCTGGCACTTTTACATCAGAAGGATGAAAACTTCTGGCACGCAGAAGTTATTATTCACATTTTGGGGGCGTTCATTATAGTAGATAAACCTATATCCCAGCTAAGTAGTATGATAACAAAGTAATGAAATTATGTTTTGCTCTATTAAAAAAATAATTACAGAAGTATACAAAGAATTGTTCTTCCAAGTCATCTGGCATCCAATGGTGCTCCCAAAGTATCTTCAGAGAGGATCAGAGATTTACATTATTTTTATGGGGTCCCCAAAATGGCAGTCCTCTGAATGGTCACTCACCCTACCAACTGAAAATGGCCCAATCAACTGTGACCACTTTTCAAAAACCTAACCCATCATCAAAAGGGTGTCCCCATTGAGATCATTATAACAAATGAGCAACAGGTTTCCCTATTCCCTCTCCTGGACTGGCAGAAGAAAATAAGTAGGAGAAATGGCATTCTCTATATCCACCCCCCTCCACCCCAGCTGAAGGTCCCCTGTGGTTATAAGCTCCGACACCCAACAAACAAAATCAACCATACCATTAACCAACATTGACTGCACCACCTGCATCAAGGAGAGGTGAGGAATACAGAGATGGAGCCAGAGTGCTTAGGTTCGAACACTGGACTTGCTACTTCCTGGCTCTGCGATCTCAGTGGTGGGATCTGTGAAATGGTGGGGGTTACACTGGCTGATGCAGGTAAAGCACTTCGGATAGTGCCTACACACAGCAAGGAGTCAGTGAGGGTTTCCTGTGTGTGCATGCTGTAGGGGAGTAAATTCTGCCAACCCAAGATATGCCTCTTGGACATGTTTCAGGCTGCTGAAGCAGCTCTGAAAAAGCAAGAATTTACCCTTTTGTAAGGGACACTTACATGTATTCGGGAAATCTCCATCTGTAAGAGGGTCTCCCTCGGTGTACCCGGAAGAGGGGGAGGACTCTAAATCTCTAGAACCTTATCAACGGAGAAGGCCAGGCCTGAAATCTGCATAACGACCCTACCCTTGTGTACGCTGCTTTTCCTGGTGACCTCCCCTAACTGGTTCTTCACCCCCAAATCTTTTGTCTTTGGCTGAAGATGGTATTTAAGGTGGTGGCTTCAGCCATTTGGGGGAGTTACTCCGTTTTCCTAGGTCTCTCTCTCGTATACAGGAGGTGTACATGATATTAAATTTTTATATGATTTTCTCCTGTTAATCTGCTTCGTGTCAATTTAATTCTTAAAGCGGCCTGAAGAACCTTGAAGGGTAGAAAATTCTTCCTCCCCCGAAGTGCGTACGTGTATGTGCCCACAACAGACATGTAGGTTATACACACAACATAGATAGGCACGCATGTCTGTCCGCACACATCTATGTTATATAGTACGTACCCGTTTATATATATAATGGGGATGTATGTATATATGTACTGTGCAGGGGGCTCTCCATTTCTTGACTATACACACATATATTCAGATTTCTGTGAAAACCAAGTTGACTCCTAAAAATAAAGTGCCCCTCTGTCCTAAGTCCAAAACCTTGTCAAAGCGTATTCTCCTGCATTTGTAATATACCTAATGATTAAGTGCTTCTGCTGCTTAAACATCCCCTAAGAGGCTCTGAAAGGCCCAGTGGGATTTTCAGCTGCTCTGGCGCAACCCCAAGAGAGGGATGTGACAAGCAGGGACAGAGCAGGAAGGGCACCTAAGGCGGCAGTCTCCGGACCTGCCTCATGAGGCTCTGAACTACAATTTTATCTTCTCACTGACCAAAGGAGCTTATTTGAGCCAGCCAAAAAGGATGTTAACAGAAAAATACAAACACTCTGCTAATGAAAGATTTCCAGAAAGGCAGAAATGGATAAAAGAGCAGCTCACAACTGAAGCTCACACGGCACCCCAAGTTTTTGGAATGGATATAAAAGGGGGGGGCAGCACGGTCATTGCCTTGGTCTCCAAAACGGGACATGTTTGTATCACTGATGTGGATACAGAATGCAATTTGTGCATGCACAGACCTACACAAATTGCTATTCCCCACTTAGGCAGCATTTGAAATGTTCTGGAAGCCTCAATCATTTGCAAAATAGTCAAGTATAAAAAGACTGAGTGGCCAACAGATGCTCCAAAGCTTGCTCCACAAAGGAGGAAACAAAGCCCTTGGGCACCCACTCCAGGCTACTGCCTGGAAGGAAGGCTGAGTTGGGCACTGCTTAAGTTTGTTTACAAAGAACATGTATTCATGCATTCGACTTGTGTGTGGGGGCAGCTTTAAGGGGGTTCCACCTTCAAAAAATAAATAAATTAGGTGGTGGACTGGCTATAATGGGACCTCCAGGACAGCAGAGGAGAGATGGAAACATACTGAAACATTCAAGGCCAGTGTTGGGGGGGGGGGGGCCCTCCGGTGGAAAGTGTGCACCTTCCCTTCAAGAGCTGCGGACTGAAGCTACCCCATCATGTGCTCAGGTACGATTTATCCCCGGGGTCCCTCAGGGATCTAGAAACAGTCCGTTAAGGTTGTTTCACTCAAACAATGGCAAGGACACAAACACGCTATGTGTAAATATCCCCATTTTTAAATGATAGACATTTAAAAGAACTCCAGTGCTTCACAGTAATAACCTCTGATATTTCTCAAAAAAAAACTATGTGATCAAGTCATTTGCTGAATTGCCAGTTACATGAGGAGTGACTCACCGGACCTGTGTAGGGATTTTTTATGGCAATACAACTGTACTTATTTTTAAATCAAGTAAGCAACAGCCTGCCATTTTAAGTACAAAGTTACCATGGCAACAATAATATACACCTTATCTCCTGCACCCTAAAGATAAGTATTCATAGGTAGTACAATCACAAAAATAATTAAAGCTTTCCATTTAAGGCTCAACTACGACTAGAATTTGTCAGGCATTCAAGCAACATCTTAATGTTCGGTTTCCCAGGATGGTGTCGCCAGGCTTCTAAGGAAAGAAGCATCCCATAATGATGTCGTTTCATTATGTTACGGCAGTTACTGGCATCATTTGTGGTTTATTCTGTGACCTAACTTGTGGTTCTGATCAGTTTTATTACCAACCATCTCTATTTTCCTAATTGCATTAAACTATGAATGATAATTTGCCACATTCCGAAAATGCCCTTTTGCAAAGTCTGATCCTCCCCAGCTGGGCATGTTCCAGCACGATGTTCGCTCGTGAAAGTAAACAACAGTCAGATATAACGAAATCTGAGACTTGTTAATATCGTCCTTAAAATACCCAACCACTGGGCCAAGGAGAGAAACCGCTCCTGGCGGTAACGTAGGTCGCAGAAACGCAGACCAGCTTCGGTACCATTCTATCACTAGAAGAAAAGGCCTTGGGGCGCCCGGGTGGCTCAGTGGGTTAAGCGTCTGCCTTCGGCTCAGGTCATGATTCCAGGGTCCTTGGATCGAGCCCCGCATCGGGCCCCCTGCTTCGTGGGAAGCCTCCTTCTCCCTCTCCCACTGCTTGTGTTCCTGCTCTCGCTCGCTCTCTGTCAAATAAATAAATAAAATCTTAAAAAAAAAAAAAAAAGGCCTTTTCGAAAAACACATTTCTGTTTTTCTGATTTTCATCCCTATCGGAATTTCTCTGCTCACAGGTGTATCTGACCCACCAGTCTATGGGCTCTTCCTCAAGGCCAAGGACTCTCTCACTCACCACCATAGTTCTCGTACTCACAACCGCCCTTGGGCCAGGAGTGTGCACCATGAAAATTCAGAAGCAGGCTGGTGAAACGAGCTAGATCTCGATGCTTCTGATGAAATCGATGAAAGCAGCAAGAGGATGCAAGGATCTATGGCAGACATTCAGAGCGTGGGCACCAGCTGTAGCTCCTCTTTCTGCCCAGGCAGCGCTTAGCCCCTGGGACAATGACAAAACGTTAGCCCTCCTTTGTAGCATTAGAGAGACCTCTCGTCAGGGGAAAGGAAGCGCACACGACTCTTGACTGCCTGGGCAGACGATCTACAGTGGGATAAATCTTTCTTTCCTTCACAGTCTCTTCCTTCCTGAACTTCTCCACTCCCTTTATTTACTTCCTTGGAGAAGCCATCAACACTCTTCAATCTCACGGATGGGTCAAGAGGCCAAACCTTTCATCACAGAGATTTCCAATACCAGTATGCCAGGACGGCGGATGTCCCCGAGAGGATGGGGGCAAGCGGACCGCAGGTGGGGGTGGTGGCCCACGGAGCGTTTTCTTGCCTGGCCAACATCCGGCTCCAGGATTTCCGTGTGATAAGACTTTTGTGAGTGCACACCTGCTTTCAAATATAAGGATAAGTACTACAATAAACAGGGTTCTGATCACTTGCTTTTTCGTAAGAGGATGAACTCTCAATTCTAGGAAACCAAGATGGGTCTCACCATTCTTAATGTCATCCTCAAAGAGCAATTTATTCAGTTCAAGTAATGTTCATGAATGTTTAGCAGCTTTATAGAAATAACACAAAAGACTTTATAGAAATAACACAAGACTTTCAAATAAGCCGTGTAGAAGCCTCAGTAAGTGAAATTATATTGGCTTTTTCTCACAAAGATGTTAAAGATGCACCAACTGAACATTCATTGGAAGAGAGAGAGAAATATGTTTAGGAATAATTAAAGTGCATGGACATAAAAACTTGATGCTTACCTAGAAAGGCCGTTTTTACCAAGTTCGACTAGAAATATGGAGGAAAAACCTTTCTTGCAAAGTTTCACTACAGTAACTTTTATTTTTTTTTCAAGATTTTATTTATTTATTTGACACAGAGAGAGACAGTGAGAGAGGGAACACAAGCAGGGGGAGTGGGAGAGGGAGAAGCAGGCTTCCCGCCGAGCAAGGAGCCTGATGCGGGGCTCGATCCCAGGACCCTGGGATCATGACCTGAGCCGAAGGCAGACGCTTAACAACTGAGCCACCCAGGCGCCCCACTACAGTAACTTTTAAAGGCCAATATTAAACCACTGAGAAGCACTTATTACATTTAAGCAAATGAACACATTGAACACAACTAGACGACTAGACCCAGCTTCCCCCGTGTCGTACTTACCTGTTACCCACAAGGGGGTACCACACACTTGAAGAGAACGTAGCACACAAACCCACATTTACTGAGCAGATAAATTGGGGCATGATTCATCCTATGGTTGAATGCTTCACCAAAGGAGCTGCCAAAGGCCAGTAGTCTTTAGTTCTTAAGTATCTATGAGGGAAACCCTAGGTTTGGGGACAGAGAAACCTAAAGCCAGACTCCTCTGAAGATTAATCAGAAGGAGGCCATGGCCACCATCTGCAAAGTTTCATGAATAAAAAAAGAAAGAAGCAAAGAAATGAATGGGGATTTCTTTTGTCTCCCCACAGTACCAGGCAGGAAATGGGCCTTGGGAGGGAATATTCAGGCCACTACCTTCCTTCTAGCTTGTTGGACATCTGGGCTGTAGCAGACTGAACCATATAAACATGCCATACTGGATGCCAGGATGGTCCAATATTGTCTATTTCATGCGCCTCAACCCAAGACCTTCACCAGGGATTTGGGAAGTCAGGTAAATAAGATACTTAAATCAACCCTTGTACTGGTCATCCGCAGGTCTTAGAACAAAATAAAAAGGTTCAACTTATTGCTTGAAATTAAATGGTGAATGAAAAAAATAACTGGTTCACTTCAGTGTTCTATGCTCTTTTTGTGTTACAGGAGTACTTGAGAGTTTGCTAGGAAGAGGCCGGTGTAATAAATAAAATCTCTCAGGTAAAAAGAATTTTCTGAATCAAATTAATTACGATGCATTTCATAACAGACATGTCATCATTTGTCTCATTATCGTCATCATGAAGAAAGCCTTGATTGTGGTATGAATTCATTGGACATCAACTGAATTAAACAACTAGGTCCGTATCAGCACCAGGAGTTAGTAACTTCCAGGACTAGGTTTGTCCGCATCACAGAGGCTTGTCCTGCAGGCTCCCCTTCAGAAAGGCACCTTCGGAAGCCGGCAGCTCCTGTGCCTGGAACCCTTTATTTGGTGTCTACAGTCCCTGCTTGCCCTATTTCAGCCCCAAACCCAAACCTTCCCGCAGACCATCGTTTTAAAGGTTTGCAGTGAGTGTCTTTCAGGACTTCAAAAGTTCAATCTGAGTCTGTGTCCCCACCTTGGCACCTTCACTCTGGGGTCCACATGATTCTCTGTTTGGGGAGGGGCAGGCCCTGCGCCCTGCAGGATGTTTAGCAGCACCTCTGTCCCCTGGGGGGTAGTGACCAAAAATGTCCCCAGACATTGCCAACTGTCCCCTGGGGGGCAAAACTGACCCTAGAGCAGAACCATCGGACTAAGCGACAAACTCTTCGAACAAAACATAACTTGTTGCTTTTTAAAGAACCCAAGGCCTCCACTGCTCACCAGTCGCTGAACGAGGGAAGCTCTGCTTTCCAAACACTCCCTCTGAGCACTGAGGAAAGAGCCTGCCCAGGCAGCAAGTCAAACATCTTCAAGCCACCAGCCACGTAGTGCTTTCTAACAGGCAACCCACTCTAGGTCATGGTTACTCGGATCAGAAGTTGGATTCTTCCTTTTAATGGTATGTCATTTGTCATGTTAGGCTGAGGAAATCGGAACGCATTCACAAAGTAGAAATACCTCCGTTTTTGTTCAAATCCCTAAACGCTAAAATAGGATGGCAAACAATTTCACATCCAAATTTTGATTTCAATTTTAAATTCTAGAGTTTCCGCATCCCAGGGTCCTGGGCTCGAGCCCCGCATCGGGCTCCCTGCTCTGCGGGGAGCCTGCTTCTCCCTCTCCCACTCCCCCTGCTTGTGTTCCCTCTCTCGCTGTGTCTCTCTCTGTCAAATAAATAAATAGAATCTTTAAAAAAATAAAATAGGGGCACCTGGGTGGCTCAGTCAGTTAAGCGTCTGCCTTCGGCTCAGGTCACGATCCCAGGGTCCTGGGATCGAGCCCCGCATCAGGCTCCCTGCTCGGCGGGAAGCCTGCTTCTCCCTCTCCCACTCCCCCTGCTTGTGTTCCCTCTCTCGCTGTATTTCTCTCTGTCAAATAAATAAATAAAATCTTTAAAAAATTTTTTAAATAAAATAATAAAATAAAAATAAATGTATGGAGGTATATGTGTGCATTGGTTGGTGGGGGATGGTGCCCAGGGACGGCAGCCGGTGTGTAGAAACTGTCCAACAGTCCAGTTTTGTTCTGGACACCAACAGTAAGGGAGTAACAACCCTCTATTAAAAATTACATTTCCAAAAATGTCCTAGGAGAATTCAAATTTGTGATTTCTGTTGCCTCCAAATAAACAAAAGTTTGAGGCCTTGTGGAGGAATATTTCTGTGAAGTGATGGGTAACAGCCGCACATGTAATCTCATTTGACGGCTGAATAAACCACTTTCTGGAATAAATCAAGCTCGCGCTCCAACCCAATGCTGGCCTCTTCTTCACTGGGTGAATAGCTATGTGAAAATATTCCAGGAAAAGTTTTCCATTAAACTACTTAGGGGAACGAGGTAATCTTGAGTCGGCCATGAAAAGTTCCTTTTCTCAAGTAAGATCACCAAATGTGGAAGTAACACTCTACCAGAAAAGCAATGTTTAAACCACTCTAGGATTACCTTAGCTTCATCGCTGTAACAGATGAGTGGAAAATCGGCTCTTCTTCTCTTTCAACAAAGAATTTGCATCCTGAATATAAACTTGGTCTTTGTAATGGAGCCAACTGGGTCATATTTTTCTTTAAGAAGAAATCCACATCTGGGGCACCTGGGTGGCTCAGCTGGGTTAAACATCTGCCTTTGGCTCAGGTCGTGGTCCCAGCGTCCTGGGATGGAGCCCCACATTGGGTTCCCTGCTCAGTGGGGAGCCTGCTTCTCCCTCTGCCTCTTCCCCTGGCTTGTGTCCTCTCTCTCTCTCGCTCACTCACTCTCTCTCTCAAATAAATAAATAAATAAATAAAATCTTTAAAAAAAAAAGAAGAAATCCACATCTTAACATATCAAGGGCTTTCTTATCTAATCTTATTATAATATGTCAAGAGTCCATTTTAGTAGAAATACCTCACTTCACCTGTGTTCTTATGACCAGGCTGATACGTGATAACTGAGAATCCGCTTCCCCCTACAGCCTCTATGTTCATCTGAACAAGTGTATATATTACATTGTACTTTCAGAAGCCACAGGTCGGTGGAAGGAAACCATGACATCCCATGGAATTAGATTTGACACCAAATGATTCACTGTTTCCCTTAAAAAAAAAAAAAAAAAGCCACAAAAACTAGGAGGGACCTTTAATAGATTTTTTTTTTAAGGGTGCACAAAAACATTATTGGCGATATAAAAGAAGATCTAATTGTATGAAGAGCTGTATCATGTATACAAATGGAAGGTTCGACAGGGTAAATACACTGACTATCACAGAAATTATGCTGTAAGTTCACTGTAATCCCACTCAGAAACCTAATGGGGATGTTTGTGGAACATGAGAAGCAGATTCCAAAAGCACACCAAAAAGAAAAAAAAAAAAAAAAAAAACTGAGTCTGTCTCAGGCACTTTTAAAGAAGAGCAAGAGGAGAGAAATTCTCCTAGGAGATACCCAGGCTTATTATACACCTACAACAATCAAGACAGTGTGTACTCCTAGCACACAGATGGCAAACACAGAGCCAAGAAACAGAATAGAGTCCAGAGATGTACACACACTTACAGTAGGGAAATTGAAAACACACTTACAGTAGGGAAATTGAAAACATGAGAGAAGGTATTATATAAAAACCAGTGGAGAAAGGATGAGCCATTAAGTACACGGTGGTTTCTGCATAGAAAATAGAAAATAAACTAGATTTCTATCTCATACCAAAAAACTAAAATCCCAATGGAATGAAGACTGAAAAATGAAAAGCACACTTTTAAAAAAGCTTTACAAGAAAATATAGAAGAATAGAAGAACATCTTCATGACTTTGGAGATAAGAACTATTTTATTTTATTTTATTTCATTTTAAGATTTTACTTATTTGACAGAGAGAGCACAAGTAGTCAGAGTGGTAGACAGAGGGAGAGGGAGAAGCAGGCTCCCTGCTGAGTGAAGACTCTGATGTGGGGCTCGATCCCAGGACCCTGGGATCATGACCTGAGCCGAAGGCTGACGCTTAACTGACTGAGCCACCCAGGCGCCCCCCCACCTTTTTTGGGAACAATTTTAAAATAAGGCAAAAATTAGGAGCACAAATCATAAAATAAAAGATCCATTAGGGTTTATTACAACAACAAAAAATTCAGTACAACAAAAGATACGTTCCACAAAGTTAAAAGATAAACCAGAGAGAGGAAGAGGACATTGAGGACACATTTAACCAAGGACTGGTATATCCATAATGTATAAAGAATCACTACAAACTAGTAAGAAAAAACAAGGATGGGGCACCTGGGTGGCTCAGTCATTAAGCGTCTGCCTTCGGCTCAGATCATGGTCCCAGGGTCCTGGGATCGAGCCCCGCATCGGGTTCCCTGCTTGGCGGGGAGTCTGCTTCTCCCTCTCCCTCTCCCCCTGCTTGTGCTCTCCCTCTCTCAAATAAATAGAATCTTTAAAAAAAAAAAAAAAGAAAGAAAGAAAAGAAAAAACAAGGATATTGGGGTGTCTGGCTGGCTGGGTCAGGAGAGCATTTGACTCTTGATCTCAGGGTCATGAGTTCAAGCCCCATGTTGGGCATGGAGCCTACTTAAAAGAAAAAAAGAAAAAAGAAAAGAAAAGAAAAAACAAGGATATAAATGGAAAGAGAAAACTCAAGTGGCCAATAACCTACCAAAAACTTTCAACCAGTCTAGGGACCGCCAACATAAAAAACAATGAAATACCACTTCATACCTATCAGATTTTTAAAAAATCCCACTGTTGACGATACCGAACGCTGGTGAAGATACAGAGAAATGCAAGTCCGTGCACTGTTGGCGTCAGTGTGAATGGATACCAGTACCCAGGAAGCAGCGATGACACCACGCTCCGTGCGGTGACAAAGCATTCATTCTGCTGACGACACCATTACCCCAGTCAAAAAGAGGACAAAGCTCCTCATTGAAGGAACGAGGGCAGATTATTACTCGTCTAAGTCCAAACAACACGGGAAGTTCATTTAAGCAAAAACATTTTTATATCTAGTTCTAAAATTTGTCAGGTGGAAAACCAGAAATCATCCCAGGCCTCCAGCCATTTGCCCACCTTGTTTTGTGCTGGGAACGGCCAGCCGCCAGTTCACTAGCTACTATTCATTCAGACAATTTTCTTTTAAAGATTTATTTATTTATTTTAGAGAGAGTGAGGGAGAAAGAGAGCATGAGGGGGAGGGGGAGAGGGAGAGAGAATCTTAAGGAGACTCCCCACTGAGCGCGGAGCCCGACGCAGGGTTCGATCTCACGATCTCGAGATTATGACCTGAGCCAAAACCAAGAGTTGGATGCCAACCGACTGCACTACCCAGGCGCCCCTAATTCAGAAAACTCTTAAAACACCATCTTCTTCCAGAAACTAATTGGGAGGGGGTCTCAACATCTGTTATATCCTTATAGCTCGAAGCCATAAAAGTTATATTGATCAGATCCTTTTTTCAGATCCTGAATAAATAGGCTACGTCTACCACCGGCCCTTTATTTACACCCCCGCCATCACATACTTTCCATTTCCCAGGGGGATAATGGGGCTAGGCTACCTTAGCTCTGTAATCTCTTCAGCCATATGCATGTTTTTCCAGTACCTGTCTCACTGCTCATCAATTATTTTCAAAAGCCCTTCTCACACCTGCTGTGTCAATGTTTTCCACTTAAAATAAAGGGTAGGAGGGATGCCTGAGGGGCTCAGTCGCTGAAGTGTCTGCCTTCAGCTCAGGTCATGATGCCGGGGTCCTGGGATTGAGCCCCACGTCTGGCTCCCTGCTCCGCGGGGAGCCTGCTTCTCCCTCTCCCTCTGCCTGCCACTCTGCCTACTTGTGCTATCTCTCTGTCAAATAAATAAATAAAATCTTAAAAAAAGAAATAGAGGGTAGGAATCAGTGGTTTACGGACTCCCTAGAACACCTCTACATATGAAGGCATTTAATAAGTGCTTTTAACCATAGCGATTTAGAAGCAGGTCTATTTTTCAGACAGAAAACATCACCAAATTTTAAAATAATGTTATTAATGGTGATCAGACCTAAGGGTTTATCCTGTATGGTTCCATTTCTATAAAGTGGAAAAACAGGCAAAACTATGTTGGCAGAAATTAGGAGTGATTACCCTTGGTCAGGGCGCCTCGAAGGGAGCTTGTGGGGAATTTCTGCACCGCTGGTAATGTTTTGCTTCTTAATCTACGTACTGGCTAAGTTGGTAAAAACTTATTAAGCTGTATGCTTAAACGGTTTGCCCACTTTCTGTGTATATATTATACTTCAAGAGCAAATTTTTAAGTGATTTTTATAATATCCGTGCCTCTCAACAAAACATCTAAAAGTATTTGTGACGATACCATTATATAACAGAGTTCAAACCAGTTTTTGGTAATCCAGGACACTGGCTTGGCAAAATGGTAATAATTCATGAAATGGAAATTCATCTCTTTAATGTTCTGAATTCTGTTTCACTTACCATGGAAACTGTCAGAATATGCCACATGAGAAAACTAAAAGGAAAATATAAAATAAAGTGCTGCAAATAAAGTTATCTTTTTTTTTTAAAAAGATTTTATTTATTTATTTTAGAGACAGAGCACAAGAGGGGGGAGCGGGAGAAGCAGACTCCCCATTGAGCAAAGGGAGCCCGATGCGGGACTCGATCCAGGGACTCCGGGATCATGACCTGAGCCGAAGGCAGTCGCTGAACCAACTGACCCACCCAGGCGCCCCTCAAATAAAGTTATCTTAAGGGTCTGAATTTCTTTGCTAATTACATCTCCATTCTTTGCTCCTTGTGTGAAGAACAGATGCCTGAATTCAAGCTGCCATTTAAAAACCCTCCGTTTAAACATTCTTTTCAGGGACTTGTGAAACATCACATTCCTAAACCTAACAGAGGGACCCGATGCACATACAGAACAGCCAATTTCCTAGGCTCCTTCTAACCGTCACTTCCAACGTTCTCGTGCTTTTTACACCAGAACTAGTCTCCAAGTGTGCTCAAACCTCTCTGAACAGACCAAGTTAAGGTCTCCGGCGGGGTTGGGGGCGGGGAGGGGGGACACAGAAGGAGGGGGGCACGGAGGGGGGTGCAGGGAAATCTCCGGCTGTGGGAAAGGATCTTTGTGAGCAACAAGGGGGACATCAGTCCTTCCTCCTACAACTCCTGCATCTCTCAAACACATGGAAAAATGTAATGAAGTCATGACTACAGACCCCAAGGACAGGACAGGACAGGACAGAATGGAACGTGCGGGAAGGTTGCCTTAAAGGCTTAATCTCGGTAGATTTGATTATAAGCTAAGGAGATGAATTCTAAATATGGAAAGGCCATCAAGGTAATTAAGGATATTAAAAAATGGGACTAGATCCTTGATGTCTTTCTACTTAATGAAGAGCACAAAAGATGATGAAAGCGATTTTAGTAAGCAAGGCCAATTTCATATAGATTTCAGTCCTTTCAGAGCTAAGTGCACTGAACAGCAGAACAAGTTACCAAGGAAAGCCGGGCGCACTCTATTCCCAAGGGGGTCTGGTCTCATTAATGAGATTGTTTAGTTGCCCTTTTACTCCAAAGAAAGAGTGAACTAGGTGGTCTGCAAGGGCCCCCATTATATCTACAGATTCTCTGAGGATCTTGAAAAAAAGGTTAAAAAAAAAAAAAAACAACTTCCTTCAGCTAGAAATATCGAGCATCCCTTTTGGAAGGCAAACACCCTTTTACCCAGAGATCTTCCTGTTCAGCAAATGTGCTCAAGTAAGTCCTCAATGATGCCCCTACAAAAGGTTTTCAATCCCTCTTATTCTAAAGCAGGGGTTCTCAGCATGGGCGGTTTTTGGCCCTCAACGATTGTTATATGGCCACGTCTGGAGACATTTCTGGTTGTCACAACTAGGGGAGTGTTACTCGCACGTAGTTGGTGGACACCAGGGATGCTACTAAATACCCTCCAATGCACAGATGATGAACGATTTAGCCCAAAATGTCAATAGTGCTGAGGCTGAGAAAACTGGCTCAAGAGGGAAGGAGGGGCGCCTGGAGGCTCAGTTGGTAGAGCATGTGACTCTTGATGTCAGGGTTGTGAGTTTGAGCCCCACATTGGTTCTAGAGATTACTTAAAAATAAAATATTTAATTAAAAAAAAAAAGAAACGGGGGCGCCTGGGTGGCTCAGATGGTTAAGCATCTGCCTTCGGCTCAGGTCATGATCCCAGCATCCTGGGATGGAGTCCCGCATCGGGCTCCCTGCTCCTTGGGAGCCTGCTTCTCCCTCTGCCTCTCTCTCTGTCTCTCATGAATAAATAAATAAAATCTTTAAAAAAAAAAAAAAAGAAACGGAAGGAAAGGAAAGGAAAAAAAACCTTCTTTTACTTCAGTATCTGTCTCCAGCTGTCCAAGAAGAAAGTAGAATTTAACAGTCCTACAGAAAACAAAGAGGCAACCAAATACTATGCAGTAACTCTAACTCAACATCCTTTACAGTACATCTTGTCACACCGAGTTCAAATATATTGAGTTATACACAGCCGTTAAGAATAAAATGCAAAAGATCAGGTTTAAATACCTTTTCCTTTGGCAGATTTTGTTTTCTAACAAAGTAAGCAGTTTTTATTCCTAGACATTAAAATCCTATCTTCTGATTACTAGAAAATGTACTCCTTTTTTATTAAGTGGTCAGTTCATCTAGCAGATGTAATCATCAGATGTAAGCATCAACCTATCAAGATAAATTTTAAAATAATTGCCCAAGATTGATGGAGAACAAGAGAATACAAATTGCCTACATCATGAGGAATTAATAGGGGACTATCACCACAGAGCCTGCAGACGACAGGATTAAACAGTTAATACAAGAATATTATGAACAACTTAACGTCCATAAAGTTGATAACTTAGACAAAATGGAAAGTCCTTTAAAAACACAACTCAGCAAAAATGAAATAAAGAGAAAGAGTAAATTTGAATAGTACTATCTCTGTGGGGGAAAAAAAATAGAACTTTAAACATTTCTATAAAGAAAACTCCAGACCCGGATCACTTCACTGGCGAAATGTTTCAAATATTTAAGGAAGAAAAGCGCCACTTTTAAGATAACTAATCAAATAAACAAATAGACAAGACCAGGTTCCATTTCAATGCCCACCCGCTCTGGAGTCACACCAAACATGGCCTTTTCCAACCCAGAAAGGCTCACGCTTCCTTCCTTCTCCACTTTATCCTTTGAAAGGGAGGAGGCAATAGACAATATTAAAAACATTTTTGTAAGATCCAGGTCTATGTGTCCATTTGTAATTAAAACGCGTCCCTCCCCCCCCCCCTTATTTCCTACTGTTCCCCACCCCCATTCTCTGCTCAGGCCAAACCAGTTTCTTCAGGATTCCACCAGGAACTCTGCTCACTCCTACCTCTCTTCCACGGCACCCTAAGCCTTTCCACTCTTCTCAAAACACCTCAAATCCAAGTCTCCACCAGAAGCTTCCGATAAGCTACAAGAGCTCACCCTTCTCAGAACTCCTTCTAGACTTCCATTTGGAATTTTACAATTAGACACTAACGAACGATTCTCTGTCTCGGTGGTTTCTTTTATCTCCTCCGATTGGCAGTTCCATCCATCACTTCCCTGCTTGAAATCCCTTGGCGATTCTCCCCAAGCAAGAGGGTAACACGAAGTTCTTTGCGGCTCTTACCTGTGGCCCGGCCCCGCCGCAGGCCTCAGCACCCCCACATCCAGGCCATGCCCACCTCCATGGCCCCGCATCCCGCAGCCTCCCCCACTGCCCACTCCTGCACATCTGTACCCAGGGCCTAGGTACAGCCACTCCTGGCCACTGCCACCCTTGTCCTCCTGCTCATCCTTCAAGTCTTCCATCAAGGGTAACTATCTCCCCAGAGAACCCCACTCTGAAATACCAACACCAATGCCCCCCCATCTCATTTTCCTTGGACAGAGGAAATTATTCTACAGGAGCTATAATTACTTCTATTATAATTCTTCATTGGTCTCTCTGAGACAGCTGTGCTGATTTAAGGACAGAACGCAGTTTGGGGTGTTGTTGTTTTTGTTTTTTTTTAATTTAAGTTATCGCTACACCTAAGGCGAGGCTCGAACCAGCACTCACGACCCCGGGATCCAGAGTCGCATGGCCTCGCAGCGGCGCGTGCTGAACCCAACTGCGGAGGAGAATGGAAACACTCCGACCGAGTGACCTTTCAGTCCTGGCCGCAAGGATGAATTGCCCCGCAACGGCGTTTCACTCCAAGCTGCCCTCAACTTCAAAAATCCAACAAGAGGGAAGTACTTTTCACCAAGGACAGGAAAATATTTTAATACATCAAAAGGAAAAAAAAAAGCTAAAGGCAAAACAACTGCTCTGTAAATTGCTTTTGTGTCTGTCTGCCTCCGGCCATCAAATTACTTCTGAAGCGTCTTCAAGCTCTGAATTCTGTTATTCTGTGCAAATCTGTGCTGAAAGTATTCATGTTATTAAGAAACAGTACTTAAAGTCATTCGCCCTATTTCATTCAGGGTGGTTTATCACAGTTTTGTAATACATAAATTATATACAACGTACCTTGTAATCTGTACGTTTATAACGTAGATAGACCTTAACAAAGCGTCTACCCCATGGACGCACCCAATTACTCCATTATTCTCTACTCCTTTTGTAAGCCATATTGACCACTGTCCACAGAACTTGGTTTCAAGGTTATTCCGCAGGACATCTATATACTCTTTCTGCCACCAGCTGAATTGTGTACCTAAGAGTCAGTCGGGTTTGCTCCCCAACCTATCTATGTCAGTTGTATTTGTTACTGTAATTATGAAATTTAATTCCATACTACACAGGCTAAGAAAACGTGTGCAAAAGAAAGAGCTTTTATTTCTTTGAAACCCAAGCTCATTGCTTTGGCAAGCCTTAAAAATGAGTCACTTGGAAAAATAGTTGCCTGAAACCATGGACAGGACAATTGTAGAGGTTTAAGGGGAGTGCGGTAGATGATAGAAGAGCATTCTGCACAGAGACTGGCTCCCGATACCCTTAAGCTCTCATTTTACTTTAGAAGACTCTGAAACTGAAAATCAGAAGCCAATGAATTTGGGCTGTGATTGACATGCGAGCGAGACTTCAAGGAATCCCAACCAGGGCTCACACTGAAAGCAAAGACCTCAACTCTACAACAAAATACTGGCGAATTAATGTTTAAAGTTAATTGAATGTTTAAGACACACATGTGGCACTTTTGATGATTCACCACTTTAGCATTTTCAAGAAACCATCTAACCGCCTGACCCTGGGTGCGGCAGCTAAGGATCGGCTCTAAAACCCTTGCAGGGGTCAAGTGGTTTGGGCAACAGCTTTTGCTGGAGCAAAAATACACTAATTAATTATTTCCTGTTGGTCACAAACATAACTCTGCGCTACTGGACTGTGAGGGTTACTTAAAATTTCAGTTTGCCTCCAGAGACTGAAAGGGAGCCCTCTCCAAGACCTGAGGGTGGGCTCCATGTAAGATCTTTACACTCACAGGGAGGGAGGCGAGCACATTCTGGAAATACTTCCTGCCCGGCTATTTGTCAGGAGACCGTTCCTTTGTCTGCAATTGCATCTGAATTTCTGAGCAAACCTCCCGAACCAGACACGTAGGTGTGCCTGTCTGGTTCCTCAGGGCGCTTCCTTCTGAGTCTTGCCTCCGAAGGTGATCTGGGCCGGTGTGTGGGGAGAGCAAAGTTCTCTGCAGCCGCCAGCTCTCGGAGGAAGAGGGCAGGGGAAGCCAAAGCTGGAAGCACCGCGCACAGCTTCCTCCACCAGGCTCCCCGGAGCAGGGCCACTATGCCCGTTGGCGGGCACGTCAAGATGCCAGCATTCAGCCTGACTACAAACGCTGGCTTCCCGGAAACCGATGGTGTTTGAACAATTAGGGAGCGGTTTTCTCATATTTTTCAAGCATCACATTACCTTCTCCTTTCTTTTTTTCTACATTATACCCCTTTAGATCTGTAAGAGCCCAAAGAAATAACTTCATCAAATCCTCGTATTCTGTAGTAAAGGGAGATCAAGAAGAGAAAATGATTTAGCTAAGACCACAGAGCAAGCTGGTGGGATTGCTGGGGCAGACACACGGCCTCTGGCTTGCCCTGCTTTTCCTCAGTTTCCTCACCCTGGGGACCCGCAGCACCAGCACCACCAGGGAGCTTGCCAGACCCGCAGAAACCCCGCTCCCATCCAGGCCCGCTGAGTGAAAAAACTGCTTCTTCAACAAAATCAAAGAGGGTTTGTATGCACGTTACAGTTAAAGAAAAACTGCTCTGAGCCAGTTGTTTGTACTGCTCTTTTGTGAAATGACCGTTTAAATTCATAATCCTCAAAAAAAATGTCCTTGCCACAAAGTGGATGAAAACAATTAGTTATTTTGCGGTCTCTGGTCATTTCACATAGAATTTGCACTTAAAAGGATAGGCAACTAATGAATCAAAATCAGCGCTTCTCTCTGGATACATAAGCCATGTCAAAGCAGGGTGGATATTCCACAAATGCCTTTATCAGAGCTTATGACACTGAACCCGAGTAGTTGCTAAGGTCTTCAGGCCTGTGAATAAGGTAACAGAGTAATGATTCTGGGGGCGCCTGGCTGGCTCAGTCCCTAGAGCATGGAACTCTTGATCTCAGGGTCCGGAGTTTGAGCCCCACGTTGCGCACAGAGATTACTTAAAAAAAAACCAATTCTGTTAGGCAACATGAGTTCCCAACAGAGAAAACCAGAGTAAAACCAGGAAATGTGTGTGCACATGCACACAGGTGGACATTGGCCAAACGTGGAACCCTTCAGCCAGGGAAGTAATTCGTTTCGACGCGTTCACTTAGGTGATGTACTGCATACGAACAAAACATCAACATCTTCCCATTGGGCCAAACAACCAAAGTTACTGACTAGTCAAACACACTTCAAACATCAATTGGCTCGTTGCATTTACATGAACCGTCCAGAATAGGCAAATCCCTCGACACAGAAAGTAGATTAGCGGTTGCCAGGGGAGATGGGGGTGGGATGGGGAGTGACTTCCAAGGGGCACAGGGTTTCCTTTTAGGGTGATGACTCCGTCAGTGGTGGTGGCAGCACAACTCGGAATACACACAAATCGCGAACTCTGTATGCTCAAATGTGCAAATTGTGTGGTTTGTAAATTATAGCTCAACAAAGCCCTAAAAACCCCACAACTCCTTCAACAAGAACAGGTTTTAAGAGACACTGAGAGATAAAACTGCATGCACCACTCCTGCTCAGTATTTTTTCAACTTAAAGATGTTGAATACCTTACACTTTGAGTCCAAAGGGGCTTTTATTTCCATAAACCTCACTCATTTTACCAGTCAGTAAATGAACTAATACCGGGTTAAGGAAGTGACTTGCGTAAGAACCCAAGTCCCAACTTGCACCAATGGCGAGAATTTTCCCAACATTAAATCATTTCCATTGAAACATTCATAAGGGTATGCTGGGTAATTAAATACATCTGGAAAAATAAAACCAGTTCATGGCCTTGTGGTGTATTTACTAAGAATCTACCAAAGGAAATCACTATGTTTCCTTTTGGCATGAAGGGCCCTTTTTTTTTTTTTAATGTAAAACCTAAAAACTGAAACCAAGGCTACTGCCAGAACAAGTGAGGTATGCACAAATTAACATAAATTGGCAACTGAAGTGTAGAACCAACAATTGTCCCAGACACAAAGTACTTCCTTGAGACCAGGCCTCTGGTTTGGGCATTTGCCTCATGAGAACTGCCATCTAACCTCCACACCTATTTAAACACTAAAGCCTGCCCCCAATGAAGCCCAGGGTCCTGTGAAAGCCATCCTCAAGAAGGTTCCCCGGGTGGTAACTGGATGCTCCATTTCGAACTAGTACAAATTCTAACACCTAGCGTTAATGAACCAGAAGTAACTTTATTTCAGGAAAACCAGTTAATGCTTCCCTCAGCCCTGTACTTCTTTACCTTCAACATCTCTGCGCCAAGCATTGCCAAAATAGTTCCAGGCTCAGCAGCAGCCATCTGATTTTTGTGTATGAACCTCATTTAAAGGGAAGCATTAAAAAGGGGGGGAGCCTTGAGGGTCACCTGGCTGGCTCAGTTGGTGGAACAGGGGACTCTTGATCTCCGGGTTGTGAGTTCGAGCCCCACCTTGGGTGTAGAGATTACTTAAAAATATTTTTTAAAAAATAAGTAAAATAAAAGGGAACATTGAGTGATGGGACTACTCAGGTGGGGGCATTAAGAGAGGTAGGAACCAGAGTTACAGGTCACTCAATTCTGCCCTTTCTAGAAGGATTTTATCCTAGCTCTCCCCTAACTTTTTGGTAAGAAATTCTCTTGTTGGATTCGGGAGCCTTGTTTCCTCCCATATTTTGACCACCTAGTCCATTAAAAAAGATTCAACTATACAATTCTTTGCTCCTCCCTTTGAATTCAAAATAATAAGCTCTCCCTACTGTCCCTGACCAAAATTACAATCGGCACAAAATTACACCCCCTCACTTACACACACACACACACACACACACACACTCTCGCGCGCGCGCTCTCTCTAGCGCTCGCTCGCTCTCTCGCTCGCTCTCAATAGCAGAGGGATGCAGACTGGGTAAGAGGCCACGGGTGGGGATGGGGGACGGGCAGGGATTCCCAAGCCCCGACCATTAACCCGCAATGGTTAAACCCACGGCGCTCCTCATTAGGAATGCTCCGGCGTGGCTCCACAGTCTGTGGCTTTTGTGGCGCTTGTGGCCGCAGTCTGGCTGCAGAGAAGGATAACAGAGCAGGGAGAGAAGCCCTTTCCCAGTCACAGCCCTCAGACATTTCCCGGGGTGCGGCGGAATTAGGTCGTTTTCCACAGCATTCCCGAGTTTCCCTTCCGATGGAGTCCCCATTTAACGACATGCTGCTGACGGCAGCATGTCGGGGTGTTAGGAGGGGACGGAAAGAATCCCACAGCCGCCTAACATTCGCCCCGGGCCAGGTTGGAGATTTTCGGTCTCCAGAACTGGGCTTTCACCGTCACTAGTCGATCCCCCCAGCTGCACTCGAGTCCGCTTGGCAACCCGTGTCCACCTGCGCCCAGGTCCGCATTTTGATAGTTGGAACGGGGGACAAAGAAAAGGGACTCACCCTCTGACCCATCCTGTCCCTCTCCCCTCCCCCCTTCCTGGTATCAAGGGTCATGGTTCCCAAATGAGCTCTCGGAAGACCCCAGCCTCGGGGAACCGGGCGTTTGTTTCGTGTCGGGTTGAAGGGCAAGAAGACCACGGCAGGGTGGGACAGGACCGGACTGGGAGCTCGGGCGACAGGAGAGCGTTCCGGGAAATGAGCAAGAGACTCCTCTCTACCACCCCTTAAAATAAAGCCGCCCGGGACGCCCCGTCTGCTTGCTCCGCACCCCCTCCCGGGACACCGGCTCTTGCCCTCCCGCGGGCCGCGCGCCGGGGTGGGGTGGGGGGGCGGCTGCCAGAGCGCAGCCGGGACGGGGACGCCCCGCCGCGGGGCAGGGACGCGCACCTGGGCGTTCGGGACACCTGCGTCGCGCCCCTCCCACCTCCGGCCTCCGGGCGCGGAGGTGCCCCGGGAGCCCCACCTGAGCGGGGGTGCGGCGGGGGCCGGGGCGCGGGGCCAACGCGCTCGCTTACCCATGGCTGGAGACGGGCGGGAGGGGCGCGGGCTCCGGGCGCTCGGGCTCCCCGGGGACGGGCAGAGCCGGTGGCACAAGTTTGCAGGTCTGGCGGGCACGTGCGCCGGGGGCTCCGTGCGGGCTGCGCTGCTGGGCTGGCGGCTGGCGGCTGGCGGCTCGCTCCTGGCTCCTGGCTCCTGGCTCCTGGCTCCTGGCTCCTGGCTCCGGGGCCGGGGTGGGAGCGCGGCGCGGCTCCGCCTGCACTGGGGGCCGGCCGCGCCGAGAGGGGCCCTGACGTCAGCGCCGGGGGCTTTGTGCGCCCGCAGCGAGGGCCCGACCCCGGCAGCGGGCGCGCCAGGGTGGCCGGCGCTGCTTGCGGCTTCCTCTGGGCCACAACCCCCACCCGAAGCGGGCGCCGAGGGGCGCGGGAACCCGAGAAGCCGGGGAGTGGGGGGGTCTGGGGGGCGCGGATCCGCGTCCCAGAAACGAACTGTTACACGGCTGGAGGGGGCTTCGCGGTCCTAATCTTCCCCCATTGTGCAGATGAAGAAACTGAGGCCCGGGACACCGAACCAAGGACAGCCGGTGATCGGCAATTGCCCCCATCCACACTCCTGGATCCTTTTGTTCATGTATGAGCTGCGGGTGATTATTCAATTCAGTGGGGCTGAGCCCTGGTTGCACATTAGAACCAGCTGGGGCGCTTTGCAAACCTGGTTGCATCTGGGCCTCTGCGGGGCGAGACCGAGGCCTCTGGCCGCAAAAGCTCCCCAGGTGATTCGGGTGTGCATCCAAGGTGGCCGACACTGACTTGAGCTACTTGGCGGGAAACGATGATGTGGCACCCTCCAGTCTGCGGTGGTGAGAGATTTAGTGGTGCCCTTAATCGGCCATCTTGATCCCTGGAAGGCCACACCTGTCAGGCTCTGGGAGACTTTGCAGATTCGCCCCAGTCGCCGCTTCTCCCACCGCTCAGGCCTTGCACGGGAGCCTGGAAGTGAATTAATTAATGGTTTCACAGTGTCCGGGGCCTAAATTCCTTCTGTCTTCTTAGCGAGTAATTTTCCTGTCTGCAAAGGTGTTAGAAAAGCTCTGGGACCCTTAGCCATTTTTCTACAGCGGATACTTTTTGAGACATTTGTGAACCCGATATTCCCCCCCCACACACACACACTCACAGTTTATGTTGTGCTTCGTCGTTTTGAAAATACATCGTATTTACTTGAACAAAGGGTCACATAAACCGCAACTGTCGATAGTACACTTTTTTAAAAAGATTTTATTTATTCATTTGACAGAGAGACAGGGAACACAAGCAGGCGGGAGCGGGAGAGGGAGAAGCAGGATTCCCGCCGAGCAGGGGGCCCGATGCGGGGCTCGATCCCAGGACCCCGGACCATGACCCGAGCCGAAGGCAGACGCTTAAGGACTGAGCCACCCAGGCGCCCCTGTTGATACTACACTTAAGGGACATTTAACCCCAAAGAGAACCTTTAGGATTGAGAAAGGGTGGAGGGAGCAAACATTTCATCTATTGCAATTTATTGGATTAGGAAAGATTTCATCAAGGCAGAGCTCTAGAAAACCTAATGATATTTTGCATAAAAAGGCAGAGATCTGTGCCGAGCGGATCAAGGGCTCATTTTCACAATCCCAGGGGGAAGAGTTAGTCCTAACCAATCTTTACACACTAATAAAACAGGGAGCTCATAGGTCTAACTTTTTGTCCCCTTGTTACGGGAAAATCATCGCGTAGATGTAAGAATCCAACCGTAGATGACAATAACAGAGATGGCCTGCAAAGGCCCGAGACAAAGGTGGAAGTGAAGGAAGGCAAAAAGGAATTCATTCTAAGTCCTGGTTTAGAGAAGAACCTTGGGTTTCGTTGGTTCCTGCATCTTGGGAGACTCCTAGGAGACGGTGAAAGCAACAGAATGAGACTCGGGCATGACACTCTGAAATCATTTTGGCAAGCTATGACCTTACTCCACCACTCTGGGACCAAAAAGTCTAAGGTTTTGTGCACTGAGTTGAAAGTAAACCCTTTGGTCCACTTTCGGTCATTCCCTAGAAGTCTTAGATTTTTTTAACCAAAGAAAAGAAATACCAGCTGTCCAAATATTAGAGCGAGCCACAATGGGATGGTGTGATAAAAACCAAGTTATAGCAATTGTGTACACAATGTCCAAGGAAAGCCACATTTTAATAGAAATTTTTACTCGCTTTGGAAATGTCACAGACTTATTTCAACAAGTAATTGTCCCTAATACCCTTACGAAGAAGAAGAAAAAAACAAAAAAACAAAAACCCAGCAGTTGGGAAATTAGCAAGGCTACTACAGACGGGGTACAGAAGATGGCTAATAAGCATATTTGATTATTACTCAAATGCTATTTTAAAATAATAAACCAGGGGCGCCTGGGTGGCTCAGTTGGTTAAGCGACTGCCTTCGGCTCAGGTCATGATTCTGGAGTCCCGGGATCGAGCCCCGCATCGGGCTCCCTGCTCAGCGGGGAGTCTGCTTCTCCCTCTCACCCTCCTCCCTCTCCTGCTCTCTGTCTCCCATTCTCTGTCTCTCAAATAAATAAATAAAATTTAAAAATAAAATAAAATAATAAACCAATTTTCTCAAGTAACTAAAACCTTTAAAAAAATAAAGCAGGATTTGGGGGCGCCTGGCTGGCTCAGTCAGTAGAGTGCGTGACTCTTGATCTCGGGGGTTATACGTTCAAGCCTCCCGTTGGGCGTAGAGATGACTTAAAAATAAGATCTTTAAAAAAATTTTTAAAAAACAAGACTACTTTGCAGGTGGGCAAGTAAATTGGTAGAGCCTTTCTGGAAAGCTGTTTGGCAGTATCTATCAAGAGACAAAAATATTCATCGCCTCTGACCTAATAATCCCGCACCTGGGACTTTCTCTTAAGTAAATAATGACTGTTTCAGTCAAAATTAATGTAAAGAGATGTTTATCTCGGAACAAGATGTGAGAGGAAACATAAACCAGGAAAGGAAGCTAACACCTATTCAATAAAAGGGGAGTAGTTACATAAATTATTGTTGACCTAGTTTAGTGGCTCTCAGCCATGGATGATTTTCGTCCCTCAGGAGACATTTGGCAATCCCTGGAGACGGTTTTAGCGGTCCCGTCTGGGGAGGCAGCGCTTCTGGCTTCTGGTTGCTGGAGGTCAGGGATGCTGCTGAACATCGCGCAATGCACAGGACAACCTCCACCACAATAAAGAACCATCCAGCCCCAAACGTCAACAGTGCTGAGGTTGAGAAGCCCTGCTCTGTATGATCACACACCACACAGCCTTGTTTGCAAAGAATCATGTGGGGAAAAGCTCGGATACTTTGTTGTTGGTGGTTTTTTTTTTTTAAGCAGAATAAAAAGCTACATGTACAATATAAGCCTAGTCATGCTCATATGTACATATATGTATTTTAGAAGACTGAAAGAAAATGCACTATTAGACGGGGCGCCTGGGTGGCTCAGCTGGTTGAGCAACCGACTGGGTTTCAGCACAGGTCGTGATTTCATGAGTCATGGGGTTGAGCCCTGCGCTGGGCTCCAAGCTCAGTGGAGCCTGCTTGATGATTCTCTCCCTTGGCCCCTTCTCTCTCTCTCTCTCTCTCTCTCTCAAAAATAAATAAATAGGGGCGCCTGGGTGGCTCAGTTAAGCATCTGCCTTCAGCTCAGGTCATGATCCCAGGGTCCTGTGTTCCCTCTCTCACTGTCTCTCTGTCAAATAAATAAATAAAATTTTTTTAAAATATAAGGATTTTATTTATTCATTTGAGACAGAGAGAGTGAGCATGAGCAGGGGGAGGGGGAGTGGGAGAGGGAGAAACAGGCTTCCCGCCGAGCAGAGAGCCCGATGTGGGGCTCGATCCCAGGACCCCGGGACCATGACCTGAACCGAAGGCAGACGCTTAACTGACTGAGCCACCCAGGCGCCCCATCAGGCACAATTTCTACACTGTATCGCCTTCTCTCCTGTTCCTCAGAAAGGTGGCTGCTTTCTCGAACCAGTGGGAAGTCCATGAGTTGGTCTTCAACTTTACAGTCACCTTACGGACAAAACAAAACACTGAGCTCTGTTTGCAGAACTAAATGAAAACGTTAGCAAACCTTGACACGTTTGACCACACAAAGTGGAACATGAAAGAATATGAATGAAAGAACACCACCACGAATGCTCCCAGCTGCTCAAGTGGGTGTCAGAAGATACTGTCAAAGTTTGATGGAAAAAGAAAGAAAGCTTTGAGAGGAGGGATGATGTAAGGGACATAAATCCTCATCTTTCATGTCAAGGAGCCAGTAGATATTATCTGAAGTTGGTGAAGAGAGAATCAAGCATATTACCAAGACTAGAGCCACTGTTGCGACCTTATCAGATCTAATGTCATTTATAAACAAACATTTAGGATGCCCCTTTGGCTCTCCACAAATGAAATCCAAATTAAAGAACAGATCAATATAACTACTAAGATGCCAACCGACTGAGATGTGTTCTACTGGGCATTTGAATTCCAAGAGTGGCCTTGCTTTCGGTGTTGTGATGTCACCAAAATGGTGAACAACTTGGTAAAGTTCCAAGCAAAACAAAGTGCAGTCTTCCCTCAATTTCTACAGTAATTGCACTCCTGAAAAAAAAAAAAGATCCACATTGCTTAAAACCACCGCAAAATACCCTGTGTGAATTTATATGTAAGATGGACTTATTTTTTTAGGTGCCAGGCCCTAGAAGTAGATTTTTTCATCTACATAAATGTCCAGAAGACATTAAAAAGTTGGTCAAGAAATGGGGACGTGTCTTCATTGTGCGAGACTCTCCTGTGCACTGCAGGGGGCCCGTCACCCCGTCCTGGGCCCACTAAATGCAACGGCGCCCCCTCCCCCTCCCGGTGAAAACCCAAACTGCTCATGCCAGTAGCCAAAATGCCTCACCTCCGGGAGTCTGGATTTTGAAAGTACTTCCAGAGAAACGCAAGCAAGGAATAGTTAGAAGAGATTGCCTCCAGTTGGGAGAGGAGGTCTAGGAGACTTTTTCATCAAGCACCACTATTCTACGTAATTGTTTTCACATGTATTGCTATGACAGCTGTATGTATTTAAATAAACCACCCGTGCCTGTCGGGTCGTTAGCTCTATGCCTTCTGGGCTCCTGAGACCTTATTTCCAGGCATATCCCATCCGTAAAATGGGTACAGTCACAGTCCCCACCTCATATAGTTGTTGTAGGAAGCTGGGTCTGGAGATGTGAGGTCACGTGGCCCAGGTCGCAGCCCCGAGCACATGGCAAATCCGGATTTAGCTTTGAGCCCAGCGCTATCCAAATCCAAGCTCTGTCCACTCCACCACGGCACCAGCCATAGAAAGTGTTTCCGGATCATAAGATTGCAGGTCTGGGCACCAGGAACAAGGGCAAACCCCAGGGCCCAGTCCTGGGGCCTCTTCCAGCGTCCGTCTCCAGTTCAGCTGTGGCTTCGAGAAGGAGAAATGGCCACATCCTGCCGTGGGGGGGTCCCAGGTGGCAGGCTGCCTGTGAGGAGGACACAGGTAAGAGAGAACCCTGACTCGGCAGCATCCCAGGGGGCCCGGGATTAGAAAGCTGGCTGAAAGCCCATCCTGCCTTGAAAACACAGCTCATTTCTTGCTGCCTTTTTGTGAGGCAGAGCAATCAGCAAGTGATTTTCCCTTGGTTTGTACTGAGCATTTCAATCCATAAATCTGGGTTCTGTCCACCTCTAATGCTTGTGTCTTGCCCGAGACACGCTGCTTTCGGACTGTGGCTGAGTTAGCCACGTCGGGGAATCTAGATCAGAGCTCACAGCGGGCCACAGGAACTCACAAGAATACCAAAGAATATAGCTTATCTGACGGTGTGTCCTTGGTTTTGCAGATGAGATTTAAAATGGAACCATGTGCAGAGCTCAAAATTATTTAATTAGCCCTTATTTTTCATTTCCTAACAATGGTTTCTCTTACTCCCCCCCCACACTTCCCACCTGCCTGGTAACAGTGAATTTGGTAGCCTCTGAGAAAAAAACAGTGTTACTTTACTATGGGCTAGATTTTTCCTCTCTCCGCTCCCAAGTGATACTTCAAAATGTTTCACAGAATCTCTGAGTTAAAGGGAATTTTGGAACTCAGTCTGACCAACCCTCCACATTCAGGAATCCCTCCTGTCCTGCCTGTGGCTGTCCGCCGTTCAAGTATATTTGACTACCTCTCAGGACAGGGAGCTCACTACTGTCATTTCTCAACAAATGTTATTAAAACGTTTTCCATCCCAAACTACTGTGTGCTTCCCAACCTCCACTGCCAATCCCTGAGGGAGGCTCCTTTTATTCCAAGCTAGGTCAAGCTCCTTTGGCCTTCATTCTGAAAGTGTTCAAATTCTCCCAGCCTCCTGGTTGTTCTATTGCTGACATGCTCTCATCTTGCAAAGTTCTTCAAGTAGGGGGCTCTGATTAAGATGTAAATCTCCAGCTGGTTAGGTTGGAACTCTTTCTTCCCTTGAGCTGGAAGCACTCTAAGTAATAAGTATTTTTTGGTTTGTTTTTATTGAGGTAGAATACATACAACATAAAATTAACCGTTTTTAAAATGTAGAATTCAGTGACATTTGGTACATTGGCAGCATGGGGCAAGCATCAACCCTGTTTAGTTCCCAAACATTGTCACCAGCCCAAAGGGCAGCTAGCACGTTAAGGAGCCTCTCCCCATTTCCCCTCCCCCAGCCCCCGCAACCACTCAGCTACTTTCTGTCTCTATGGATTTACCTATTCTGGACGTTTCGTTATAAATGGAATCATACGATAGGTAACCTTTGTGTCTTGGCTTCTTTTGCTTAAGCATAATGTTTGTTCCCTTTTTCTAAGGAATATTCCATTGTGTGGCTAGACTACAATTTGTTTATCCATTCATCCATGGGACATTTGCGTTCTTTCCACCTTTTGGCTACTGTGAATTATACTTCTATGAACATTGGTGTAAAAGTATCTGTCCTAGTCCTTGCTTTAATCCTCTTGGGTATATACACCTAGTGGAATTGCTGGGTCATGTGGCAAGTCTCTGTTTAACTTTCTGAAGAGTGTCTTCCACAGAGACTGCACCATCTTACATTTCCTACATCCGCATCTGAGGATTCCAATTTCGCCACATTCTCGCCAATACTTATTGTCCTAGTGGGTGTGGGGTAATCCATTTTGTTTTTTAAGTAGGCTCCACACCCAGTACAGAGCCCAATGTGGGGCTCGAACCCAAGACCCCGAGATCAAGACCTGAGCTGAGATCAAGAGTCGGACGCTCAACCGACTGAGCCACCCAGGTGCCCTGTAATCTATTTTTTTTTTTTAAGATTTTTTTATTTATTTGAGAAAGAGCACAAGTGGTGACAAGGACAGAGGGAGAGGGAGAAGCAGACTCCCCACTGAGTGCAGAGCCCCACGCGGGCTGGAGGGATCATGACCTGAGCCGAAGTCAGACGCTTAACTGACTGAGCCACCCAGGCGCCACCCCCCCCCATTAATCTATTTTTTTAAGACCCCCTTGACATGGCCTCCGAGGCACTGCCTAGACCCTCCTTAACCTCCCCTTGCCTGTCCCCATTCTCCATGTTCCTGCCTTGCTGCTCTCACAGGCCCTCCCTCCCAGTGCAGGGCCTTTGCACATGCCCTTCCTGCTGCCTCTTTGCCTGGCTAGAGCCCACATGTCCTTTGGCCCCAAACCGGAGCATCATTTCCCCAGGGAAGCCCTCTCTGGCCTCCCTACTAAGTCGAATACCCCAAATGACAGTCTCATGGCACCAACTACCTCCCCTTCCCAGGACCTGCCACAGTTGGAATTTTACTTTGGATTACATGAATAGATAATGTATGTTTTTCTCCTCCGTTGAGCCATAACTATAGTGGGAGTAGATTAAAATGCGCTGATGAAGGAGGAGCTGATATTTGAGGAACCTTGTGAGATTCTGAACTTGGGCCTAACTAAAATCTGGATGTCTTTTGAATGTAAAGTTTTTCAATTCATGTCTCACCTCCTCCTTCCCAGGACTCTAGTCCTATGATACTAGTCTTCTGTTTCTCCTGCATCATCATTCTGCCGAAACTGCTCTTTTGGGGACACAAATGATCGCCACGTGGCAAGATGGGACTCTTGCAGTGGAAGAAACATGTTCTAGAAACATGTTCTTATCTCAGCTTCTATGAAGCCACACATTTCTGGTTTTCCTTTTACTTCACTGGATGCAACTTCTGAGTCTTCTCGGCTACTACTTAAAATTATCTTGTCGTGACTGTTTCTTTCTCGTTGTCAGCTTCACCCCTAGATTGGATGCTCCAGGTGGGCAGGAACCTTGTTTATCTTCATTGCTGTAACCTCCATTCCCAGAATGTATCAGATGCTCATGTTTTTATTAAATAAATGAGTATCTCCATTTGAGCTTACATCATTTTGAAACTAAGACTCTTTACAATTCTTGTTTGTATACAAAGTATCATGACGTCTTATAAGTAGCATTCTGAGCTTTGATTCTTCTACCTAAAATACTAGCTACCCCTCCTACTTTTGGTGAACACGCCTTCTGAATTTTCATTCATCTTGTGGATAAAAATATTGATTCTGACAATCTCTCTTCCTTCTGGTTGACCTCAACGTATTGATCAGCATTTTTCGAGCATGATTGTTTTCAGTCAGCTAGGTAATCCGTGATTGTGTTGACACCCAGCACACACTTCTCTCTGTTGTCCACCAGGAAATAACAACTTTTGTTGTGGAAAAAGGCCATTGTCTGTTTACCACACACAGAGTTCTAGGTGGATTCAGCTGTTCAGCTGGGACAGGCAGCTCTTAACTGGGTGATTTCCAAAATGCACTGTGAGCAAGGTCCATTTAAAATTCTGAATGAGGAATAGATGTAACAATTATACAGCCCCTGCATATCTCCATGCCCAGAAACTGCCTCATGGAGAACGAACCAGTCCTCGTACCAGATTGAAACCAAGGTCAAGGAGCACTCCCAGTGCCCCAGTTTCTGCTGCTATAACGAGGCCATGTGATATGGTTTCAGGACCCTCCTTCCCTCCTCGCCCGTAAACGGCTATCCCTCTGCTTCAACTCTTCCAGAAGTCCAAAGAAGATATTGAGCACATCCCTGTTCTTCCATCTAGAAACTATCCAGGGAAGCAATGGAGTTGGAGGGGCGTGGGGGGGGGGTGGCGGAGAGAGGGCAGGGGACTGCTATACCTTAATATATGCTGTTCCCTATGATCATCTCTTTCCTTTCAAAATGCTCAGAGGGATGGGCGCCTGGGTGGCTTGGTTGGTTAAGCGACTGCCTTCGGCTCAGGTCATGATCCTGGAGTGCCGGGATTGAGTCCCGCACCCCGCATCGGGTTCCCTGCTCCACGGGAAGTCTGCTTCTCCCTCTCCCACTCCCCCCTCTTGTGCTCTCTCACTCTCTCTCGAATAAATAAATATAATCTTTAAAGAAAAATGCTCAGAGGGGCGCCTGGGTGACTCAGTCGTTGGGCATCTGCCTTTGGCTCAGGTCATGATCCCTGGGTCCTGGGATCGAGTCCCACATCAGACTCCCCGCTCGATGAGAAGCCTGCTTCTCCCTCTCTCACTCCCCCTGCTTGTAGTCCCTCTCTCACTATGTCTCTCTCTATCAAATAAATAAAATCTTAAAAAAAAATAAAAATGCAAAAAAAAAAAATGCTCAGAGATCCTCCTTGTCACTCCACCTTACATCTGTAGATGCAGCTACATACTGAATATTTTCCCCAGTGGACTAATGAAATAGAGGTAGGCAGGGTTAGCATTACCAAACTTTGCAGAAGAGATCATTCAGACCAGGAGTGGCGTAGTGCCGGAGCGTGGTTGTGAGACCCGTGGATGATTAGAACTAGAACTTGTTGACTGGTGTCCCAGTGACTCCTTGTCAATTTCCCTTCCCACCTGCCCGATTCTCAGCATCCGGTTAGAAGTGTGTTGCTCTCACAAGGCCACCTGCTGTTTTTTAATTTTTTTATTTTTGGCCAAGTGACCTAAGTCCTTTGAACCTGTTTCCTTCTGCTTGAGAGGCAGAGAAGAATACTACTGGCCCGTGTTACCTCGTGAGATTCTGAGGAGGCTCTTAAGAGTATTTGAAGTCACGTGGTTTAAGGGAAAGCCCTGCCTTCAGGCTTACTCTTTTTGTTGTTATTGCCAGGATCTGTCAAACCGAGGTCTCTTTCTCTCTCCTTCCCTTTATTTAAGATGGAGACTCCTGCTTCAATCCAGTTTCCTGGCGTATCTTGACATGATACGAAGGGTCTGTGATCGTATCTGCAAAGCCCTAGCTCAAGTCCAGGGACGGAAAGTGACAGGCTTGAAATCCCCGACTGACGTCAAAGGAGGAGTAGGAGGTGTTCATTCCCAGCTTACCTGGAGACACACTAAGGACCAGCTGGACTCTTCTTCCTGTGCTCCTCTGTGTCCTCAGTCCCTCACTGATGTTTGTTGAATGAATGAATGACTGACTGACTGACTGAATGAATGAATATAAAGAGCAGACAGACCTGGGATCAAACCTCAGCTTGAGCCCTTACTAGCTGATCCTCAGTTTCCCACTCCACAAACTGAAGACAACAGACTCCTTACAGGGTTGGTAAGAAGATTTAAATAATAGCTACTCA
The DNA here is from genome assembly GCF_029215605.1 of Mirounga angustirostris. Lineage (NCBI taxonomy): Eukaryota > Metazoa > Chordata > Mammalia > Carnivora > Phocidae > Mirounga > Mirounga angustirostris. The sequence goes on from NW_026991719.1 coordinate 10,540,733, forward strand.
GTATTTTTCTCTTTCCCACGTTAAATTTACCCTCAGTGCCCCTTTCATAATGGTTATCTGCTTTACCTTTTATTCTTTTCAATTTTTGCTCCCTTTTAAAGGCAGAAGCAGACTAGGGAGTGGATAGTTCTGCCTTCTCCCTGTCATCCCATGTGCCCCAAACCTTACTTCTATCCAGTCTCTGTCCCTCCTTTGTCTGGTCATGAATTAGAAAATATCCTTTTTACTTTGTGGGTCACAAATAAAAGCACAACACACACAAGGATAAAATACTGGCAAATCAGCCCCCTACTACACAGTGTCCTTTTTTTCCATAAGGCAATCAAAACCATAATTCTAATTCTAAGAAATGGCACTTTTGATTTCTTAGAATGCAATTGAATTTGAGATAAAGAATCAAAATCCTTCAAGAGAATTACATTGAAGTCGCCTTCTATCTCCAAACAGGTCATGTTTTGGGAGCAATTTCCCAATATGTAAAATGAATAATGATTGCTTTAGAATAATCATAATTATATCCCCAAAAGGGAATTTTATCTCCATTAATTTTTTTCTTTGTACTGTCGAATGACTGATTCTGAAGCAATTATAAAGCCCTGCATTATTTTTCACCGCTGAATAGCACGCCCATTACCCTTCACAGTTCCCTGTTTCCCTGCCATGTAGGCATTTGAAAACAGCGCTTTCGTGATTTAAACTTAATCAAGCAAAGTGCCATTTGGGAAGCTGATTTGTCAATTGACCTTTGAGTGTGTGTCTATGTACCACAGTGCAGGGCCCGGAAAAAACACGTGGGCGTGCGACGGTGGAGGTACGGTTAATCCTCTCCAGCTTTGGTTTCCACTTTCCTGCGGAGTTCTGTGTGGGTGGTGGGAGCAGATTGGCCATCATAAAAAGCCAGGCTCCTTTTCTCTCTGGAGCAGAGGCCCCCTCGCAGCAGCTGTGCGTGGCGGGTGGGGGAGGTCCTTTCGCCTGCTCTGGGTATGACTGGGCATCTTGGGTCCATCTTCAGGGTCGGGTGCCCCCCCACCTCTTCCCGACGCCTGTTGCATTGTGTCACGCCTCTCCATGGACCCACTTGAGCCTGGCTTCCTCCTCGGACAACTGTCACATCCTAGTAAGAAGGGCAAGTGGTGATGGGGTGCCCGGCCGGGGGGGGGGCACTCTGTCTGCCCCAGCAAAACACAGGCAGCGGAGAGGTGTGACCCAGTGATTTGCCCGAAGAATGGGCTTTGAAGTCAAGCGGACTGGGTTCAACTCCGGCCCTGGCTTCATAGAAGCTGTGGGGACCCGAATCTGTTTGAGCAGCCTTCCTCCCCTTGCAGAATGGGAGAGTAATCACGCCTGTCTTATTGGTTGATTTTTTTTTTAAGTCGTCTCCGTGCCCAACGTGGGGCCTGAACTCAGACCCCAAGATCGAGAGTGAGCCCCTGTTAAAAGAATTGTTCTGAGGGGCACCTGGGTGGCTCAGTCGTTAAGCGTCTGCCTTCGGCTCAGGTCATGGTCCCAGGGTCCTGGGATCGAGCCCCTCATTGGGCTCCCTGCCCGGCGCGAAGCCTGCTTCTCCCTCTCCCACTCCCCCTGCTTGTGTTCCTGCTCTCGCTATCTCTCTCTGTCAAATAAATAAATAAAATCTTAAAAAAAAAAAAAGAATTGTTCTGAACAGTCCATGAGTTAATACACTTAAAGAGCATCGTGCAGGGCCTCCCTTTCCAAAAGAGCTCAGTCATCGGGAACGACAGTTACCCTGCCGGCAGGATGGCCCTGGGAGGACCCGGTGTGGCCGACCATTTTCATCTTCACTCCTTGTGCTTGGCTTCTTTAGAAGGCGCTGTTGAGTGATTCCTTGTAGTTTGTGTGTGGCCCAGAAACACCTTCCAACTGGACAGTGGCTTCCAAGCTGCCGCTGTGCAGATCGGCTTGGCCCCGCTCTCCCGTCCGCATCCCTGCCCAGTCTTGGTGCGGCCGCCTGGACTTGTCTCCCCTGCTGCGCCCGCATCTTACTCATGATCACGGACTGTTCTCAATCTGGCTCTTCCTGATCTCCTTCTTCTTATTCCTCTGCCTCCTCAATGTGTTTGGGGGGGGGGGGGTTGCTTCCATTTCCTCCTCGGATTCCCAGCAGCCCCAGGCCGACAGCGCACATCGTGTGGCAGGTTTTCCCCTCTTAGGCCATTCTCCACGCCGGCCCGGCTGCCGAGAGCGCCAGGGCATCCTTCCCAGGCTTTTCCCAGGCCCAGGGCCAGGAGGGAGCATTTCTTTGGGTGGACTCTTCCCAGCCTTTCTGCTGCCTGAGGCTGAGCGATGTCGTGTGCCTGCTGGTCCCAAGGAGCAGCAGTAGGTGCTCTCTGCGCGTCTCCCCGGTGGCCCCACCACCTGTTTCATGGTCACTCAAGCCCAGCGAGTGAGCCCTCTGTGCGATGAGCTGATGAATGCCTTGGTGGGAGAGGGTCTCAGAGTCTCTCTCTGCCCCTGGCCTGCCCGACAAGGAGCTCCTGCTCTGGGAGCCTCTCAGGTTGTTTGTGTCTCTGAGTGTGACCGGAAGCCATTTGGTACAATCAGCTGGGGACGGTCGTGAAAAGACGGGCTCTTGACCTCTTGAATCAGAAGTTAATCTGTCAGGGAATACGGATTGTAATGAGTTTTTGGGCCACTGCTGCTCAGAGTGTGGACCTGTACCTGCAGGACCAGCCTCACTTGGGAGCTTGTTAGAAATGCGAATCCACAGCCTCATCCCACCTCCTGAATCAGCTGCTCTGGAGCCCCCCCCCCCCCCCCGGGCTCTGGATTAAAGCAGTGTGGTAGTTTCTTCTTGCTACTGTGACAAATTACCACCAGTTTAGTGGCTTAAGACAACACAAATGTCAACACAAATGTATTCTCCTACAGTTCTGGAGTCCAAAAGTCTGAAATCAGTTTCGTTGAGATAAAGTCAAGGAGTCAGCAGGGCTGTGTTCCTTCTAGAGGCTCCAGGAGAAGATCCGTTTCTTAGCCCGTTTCATCTTTTCATGGCTGCTTGGATATTTCTGGGCTTGGGGCTCATTCCTCCATCTTCCAAGCGTGTCTCCACTTCTGACCCTGTATCTCCTTCTCTGACTCTGACTCTCCTGCCTCCCTCTCAGAAGGATGTTTGTGATCACACTGATCAAACAAGTTCCCAGGGGCGCCTGAGTGGCTCAGTCATTAAGCGTCTGCCTTCGGCTCAGGTCATGATCCCAGGGTCCTGGGATCGAGTCCAGCGTCGGGCTCCCTGCTCAGCGGGAAGCCTGCTTCTCCCTCTGCCTGCCCCTCCCCCTGCTCATGCTCTCTGTCTCTCTAACAAATAAATAAAATCTTTTTAAAAAAGTAATAAAGCTCATTATAGAAAAATGCTGAAAAGAAATGAAAAATACCACCTGCCCTCTCAACACCCTAATGTAAGCACTATTTTTATATGCATACATTTCCACATATCTACATTGTACACCCACATCACGCTCTTCATTGTTAGAAGGCTTTTTCACTGAACCTGGTCTAAACGTACTTGTACTGCCGTTATGTCAACAGCTTTATGATAGTGGAATGGTTTATTTCACCATCCTCCAATTTGGGGCAATTTTTCCCTAATCTAAGCAATTTTGTGATAAACATCTTTGTGCACATAGCAGTTGGTCTCCATTGAAGATTATGTCTTTAGAATTGGATTTCCAAGGGGCGCCTGGGTGGCTCAGTCGTTAAGCGTCTGCCTTCGGCTCAGGTCATGGTCCCAGGGTCCTGGGATCGAGCCCCGCATCAGGCTCCCTGCTCCTTGGGAGCCTGCTTCTCCCTCTCCCCCTCCCCCTGCTTGTGTTCCCTCTCTCACTGTCTCTCTCTCTCTGTTGAAAAATAAATAAAATCTTTAAAAAAAAAAAAAAGAATTGGGATTTCCAAGAGTGGAATTACTGAGTCCTTGGTAATAAAAACTCAAAAAAGCACATTTTAAGATATCAGTGGCACACTGTTTGCTTGTGTGTGTGTTTTTGTGTAAGCTGGGAACTTGTTTTGGTTTTTTTTTTTTTTTAAGATTTTATTTATTTATTTGACAGAGAGAGACAGCAAGAGAGGGAACACAAGCAGGGGGAGTGGGAGAGGGAGAAGCAGGCTTCCCGCAGAGCAGGGAGCCCGACGCTGGACTCGATCCCAGGACCCCGGGATCATGACCTGAGCCAAAGGCAGATGCTTAATGACTGAGCCACCCAGGCGCCCCTGGGAACTTGTTTTGGGAGCACATAAATCTAACCTTTTTCATCTGGATTCCACGACAGAGTGATAATGTCTCACTCCTGCCTCTTGAACAACTGGGCTTGGGTTCAGTCTGTAATAATGAGTCTAGCTCTAGGAGATGCCTGGAGACATTGCTGTGAGGAAGTGCCCGCTCCCAACCTGGGATTTTTGTCCTTCTAAGGCTTGGTCATCAGCATCATCCCTGACAAAGTGGGTCTTGGCACGTGCTCACCCCTGCGGTCATTTATGCCAACAGGGCTGGTTTATGGAAATAGAACGGTGCCGATTTTAGCTGTTTCTCGATGGGGTAGATTACATGCAAACATCTCCACATATCTACATTGTGCAGTAAGAAAGTAACAGTGACTGAGTCACTGTCATTTGATTTCTGTCTCTTCATTTTTCACACCAGTCAGAAAGCAAAAGTGGGACAAAGATTTGGGTGGGGTTTTTTTGGTGCACCTCTTTAAAAAAAAAAAAAAAGATTTATTTATTTATTTTTAGAGAGGGAGAAAGAGTGGGAGGGGCAGAGGGAGAGAAAGTCTTAAGCAGACTCTGCACTGAGTGCAGAGCCCAATGCAGGGCTTGATCTCAAGACCCTCAGATCACGACCTGAGCCAAAAGCAAGAGTCAGAAGCTCAACCAACTGTGCCACCCATGCACCCCAAGGTGCATCTTTTTGGGTAAGTTTTATTTGTTTAAGTAATCTCTACCCCCAGTGTGGGGCTCAAACTCATGTCCCCAAGATCAAGAGTCGCATGCCCTAGGGGCACCGGCGTGGCTCAGTCGGTTGGGCGTTGGACTCTTGGTTTTGGCTCACATCATGGTGTTGGGGTGGTTGGATCAAGCCCCGAGTGGGGCTCCATGCTGAGCACGGAGTCTGCTTGAGGATTCTCTCTCTCCCTCTCCCTCTGCTCCTCCCCTCACTTCCGCATGCGTGCGTGCACATGCTCTCTCTCAAATAAAATAAATAAATCTTAAAAAAAAAGTCACATGCTCTTCCGACTGAGGCAGCCAGCCCCCCCCCCCCCCCCGTGCACTTTTTTCTAAGTGTACAATTTTGGTAGTTTTAAACAGCAACTATCACCACAATCTATTTTATAACATCTTCATCACCTGTAAAAAACCCTAGACCAAATAGCAGTCACTTCCATTTGTCCACAAGCTTCTTCCTCTGCCCTGCCCCCCAGATAATCACTAATCTAGAGATGAGGGTCTAGAGATTTGCCCATCTGGGCATTTTATATAAATGGAATCATTCAGTATGTGACCTGTTGCGACTGGCCTCTTTCACTCAGGATCACGTCTTCATGGTTCGTCTGCACTGTGGCGTGTCCGTATTTCATTCTTTTATGGCAGAACAGCATTCCGTTGCGTGGATGTGCGGCTAGACCATCTTTTGTTTACTCATTCATCTGTTGATGGACATTTGGGTTGTTTCCAGTTTTGGGCTATCATGAGTAAATCCTGCTATGAACATTTGTGTGCAAGTTTGTGTGTGGAAACATTTGCATATCTCAAGTACCTAGGAGTATAGTTGCTGGGTGGTATGGGAAGTCTGTTTTTCATTTTTTGAGGAACTGCCAGACTGTTTTCCAAAGAGGCTGCACCATTTTACATCCCCGCCTTCAGTGTATGAAGATTCCATTTTTTTCCACCTCTTCACCAACACTTGTCTGTCCTTATTCTAGCCGTCCTAGTGGGTGTGGGGCGCTGTCTCACTGTCGTTTGCATTTGCATTTCTCTCACTGTTAATGGTGTTGAACATCTTTCGTTGTTTATTGGCCATCTGTGTATCTTCTTTGAAGAAATGTCTTATTCAAATCTTTTGCCCATTTTTTTAATTGGTCTGTTTGTCTTCTTATTAGTTGTAAGAATTCTTTGCATATCCTGGCTCAAAGTCTCTTAACAGATAAATGGTTTACAAATAGCTCCTCCTAGTTTGTGGGTTGTTTTCACCGGTACCCCTTTTTCAGTCTCCACATAAAAGAAGCTGTAGCATTTGGAAAATTTCTTTTGGTCTTTTTCCAGCCATAGTTTTCTGGTGTGTGTGTGTGTGTGCACGTGCGCACGTGCATATGCATTAAATCTAAACATTCAGCAGCATTTTAAAAAAAGATTTATTTATTTGAGAGAGAGAGAGAGACCCAGTGAGCACGAGCTGAGGGGGAGGGGCAGAGGGAAAGAGAGATGCAGAGTCCCTAATGAGTGCGGACCCTAATGCAGGGCTCAACCCAGGACCCTGAGATCATGACCTGAGCCCAAGTCAGCTGGTTAACTGACTGAGCCACCCAGGCGTCCTTCAGCAGCATTTTATTTTATTTTTTATTTTTGTTTAAGAAAAGAAATTCCTATAACAAAAATGGAGTGCCAGAGTGGAAGCAGACCATTCGTTTGCCGATCTGATTCTTAACAGTGAGTGAAACTGAACCAACACCAAAAATGACAGTTTCTTTTCTCTCTCTTGTGCCCCCAGCCTTCTTACCTAAACAGAGATCTCCAGAGATGGAGGAATGGAAAGAGGAGGCAATAAATTATCTACATTTTGACAGGCTCATCTTGCAAATAACAATGTAATACCTCAACTGAGAAGATGAGCCTATCAGTTGAACCTGTGAAATCCACTGCAGAATGTCTTAATGGAAAAAAATAATAGACATTTTCAGGAAATCAGCTCCATGTTGACAGGAAATAGGACTATTCCATGTGTTGGACAAATGGTCCTTTCTGAAGAAAAGTGCTGATTCTTTCACTAATGATGCTTAGAGGCAGGTTGACTTAAAGCAATAGCCGAGCATCTTTAGAAAAGTGGGGACCCTGTCTTCCAGAGGCCCCTGCCACGTAATGGAGTAGTATCAGGAGAAGATGGATCTAGAAGATCCTTCCCTTTCTCTCCTGGCCGTACACATGCCTACCACCCAACCCAACCCTCAAGTTCAATCAAGTCCCACCTCTCTCCTGGATCCTCCTGAGACCCCAGCAGCCCACACAGGTCACCTTGCTCTCTGACCGCCCCTGGGGCCCTCTATTCCCCCCCACACACAACTTTGGACTTGCTTCTCTACCTCCTGAGACTGTGATACTGTGACCTATAAGAGTGGGAAATACTGCTGGGCCAGCTCGCACCATCTCATTTGGCTGTGCTTCTCTGCGGTTCGCAGGGCTCCTGGCAGAAGAGGAGACCAGTAGGCCTGGGGGCCGCTGCTTCTGTCAAGGCACTATTTGGCTCTCCCTCTTTGCCTCTTCCCTTCCTGTGCCTCTGCGCTCTGTTTGTGCCCTTTAATTTTTTTTTATTTTTTTGGACTTTCTGTCCTTCCCACTAAATGACAAGAAGAAAAATGATCGTCACGGAGTGGAAAGGATAGCAAGAGAAGGGAAGCCTGGAATGATTTGTTTGGTTTGTTTTCATCTTCCTTTTCTTTTTTCTTTTCTTGTTTGTTTTTTGTCCAATGTGGCCGCCTGAGTTTCGGAAATTTGTGTCTATTTAGAATTGTTGACGGTGGAAGAAACTCAAGAGAGATCATGCAGCTCAATAGATACCTGTACAATGAAGAAATGGAGGTTCAGAAAAATGCCCCAAATAGCACAGCTAGTGAGTGGCAGGGTCAAGGTTAGCACCTGGGTCTCTGGACTCCTTGTCCAGGCTTTTGCCCCTGTCCCTGGGCTGGGATTTTTATGCATATGATGCCTGCTTCATAAGGAAAGGATGTTTGATAAATATCATTATCATGATCACAATTAGCAATATCTTCAAACCTACATAGGTCTCTGTTGACTTTGGGCCAATTCGGAAGTCTAAAAATCTCGGAATCAAATTCAGCATCAGACAGAAAGAAAGTAATGCATTGCTCTGACAGTTTTCCTAAAGCTCATCACGGCAGAGTTTCCTAAAGCCCTACAGACTCCCAGCCTGTAAAACTGTTGACTTATTCCTGGCAGATGGTTAAACCCCAAATCCAATGCAAAACTAGAACTTAGGAGCTGAAAATTCAGAAATGTGCATGGATGTCAAGAGACTTCTCCTGGCACTCCCATGCTTTGAGTCAGGCTGTCCAGGGCAACTAAAAGTCACATTCTCCATCGGGAGAGTGGCGTGTTCCAGAATTAGCAAGAAATGATGCTGTAGGAAAAGGCTCCATGAAATGGATCCATGTCATGGGATTACATGAAATGTATCTGTGTGAGAATCCACTGATTTTATGGAGGGGAAGAAGGGGAATATCGTGGCCCTGAGAAATTCTCATCATCTTGCTTTGAGAACCTTCCAATGAAAACAGACATAGATAGGGCTTCCTTCCAACAGAAGCCCTAGAATTAGCTTCTTTCACTTTCATAGAGAGTGGAAACAGCATTCTCTGAGAACCCTTTCTTGTAGCATAAAAATCCTGGTTACATGATACAGCAATGCTAGAAGAAATAACAGGGAAAAAAATGGAACCAAGATACAGAGATAAAAGGCATAGCACAATGTTGCGGTTTGATGTGTTCTGAGAAGTACCATGATCTGACTAGATTTTTACTTCTTTCATCCTTATGATGGCCGAGGCCCTGATTGCAGCAATCAAAGTCGAGAGCGGTACCAGCTGAAGCCGCTCCCAGGACAGCGCAACTCTGGGAGAATCGTCGAGCCCAGAGCTTTAGAAGGAATGTTCTTTGGAATCATGTGACATGCTGGCTGTCAGGGAGGTGGCCAGTGTGGGGATCCTGGGGGGCCTGCGGCCCAAAGTCTTCTGGAACCTCCTGGCTCATCAGTACACTCCAGGTGGGCACAGCCCCTCCCCAGAATGACAGGGCACCCATTCGATCCTGTCTCCTGCGGTTCCTATCTTGCAGCTCTAAGAAGGTCAATGGTAGAAACCTCAGGGCTTGTGTGTCTCTAGGTTAACCATTTCTGATGTTGCAAATAAGCAAATCGTGGGGCTTCAGGGGTTCATTGAGATACTGAGGAGCTGAAGGGCATTTGTTCTATAAATACTCACGGAGCATCTGTTGGACGACCAGCTCTGTGTAAGAGGCTATAAGGAGCAGGAAACGGGAACACAGCCCACCAGGAAGTTACAGGCAGAGGTTGGCTTTTGAAGAAGTACCACAGCTGACTCATTGCATTCAAGGGTGATCTTAAAGAGCGCTTTTGTGTCACTGACCCTGAGACACCTCTGTCCACACGTCACCCTACCCCAAGAGCCACGGCTCCTTAGGATCCTGGGATTCGTGATAAGAAGGCAGGAACTGCCGGGTCAGAGACTCTTAGGATACTTTTTGGCCATGTGGCGGCCACCCCATGAGAGTCAGATGGTACTCCACCTGGTCCCTGCCCGTCGCCGCCGGGAGTGAAAGTGCACGCGGGTTGGCAAGTGTCAGTATGTCAGTGTTTGCTCTAGGCTTCTCCGGTCCCCTCCCATTAATAGGGCCACCCACAGAACACAAGCTGAGGTAGGAAAGGGAACCCGACGGCTTTGTTTCGTCCATGGTTTGCAGCACCACCGTGTCCCGGGGTTGAAAGATCCTGGCTTGCCTCAATATGAACCATCGGGATCTGTGTTCTTACCGGACTGGCTGGAACACAGCAGAGTCATTGCAAAGCAATTTCTTGAATACATAGAAGAAAGAGTGAGAGAGCAAGGGAACGAGGGAGTGAGAGCGTGAGCGTGAGCGAGAGCCTTTAAGCAGATGTCCAGAGAGTCCAGGGTGTTCAGCCTTGAGGTTTCTTGAGGGAGATCTGTCATCTCAACGCCAGACTCCTTAGAGCAGTGGTTCTCAGCCCGGCTGCCCACGAGAATCCCCTGGGCAGCTTGGAAAACGTACAGATGCCCAAGTCCCACCACAGAGGAATTAAATCCGAATCTCTGGGGGTGGTTCACAGACATCAGTATTTATTAGCATTTCCACTGCTAAACAGTCACCAGATGACTGAGGATCGCTGAATTAGATTTCTGGTAGAGGCTTTAGGAGGACCAGATTTTCAAAAGCCCCTGCTCTTCTGAGTACATTGCAATTCTCCTTCGATAGAAGACCGCAGCGGCGTCATTAGGATCAGGCCTCAGTAACCTCGACTTGTTATTATTCCCAACATTTTGAGAATGTTACCCAGAGAATATGTATGCATAAACACATGTCAGTATACGCTGATACAGCTCTACGGAGACGTTGGTTCATCACTGTGTTTCGGAACCTGAGTATGTAATGGCTTTATTTTTATCAGGGAGGCACTCACCTTCTTTAGTGACCTGGGCCCTTGAAAATTCATCCATTCCTTTATTTGAAGAGCATGTGCTGAGCCTGTGCGTGAGCAACAGCAGGTACAAAGGAGACGAGAGCCTGGCCAGTCTGAGGTCGGGAAGCACATGGCCACATCCAACGAGGCGGTGTTGTACTGGGTGCTAACGGATGTTTGGGACAAGAGGACGGCTTTAGGGGAAGAGCTAGAAGAGATGACTTTCCTGAGACTTGCCTGGCAGCTCAGGGTGGGGATGGAATAGCAGGATGGGGGTAGGGTAGGCTCAGAGGCAGGAAAGAAAGAAATTCCTACACGGGCCTCCATTTTGCCCTCCTCTATAACACGCTATTGAGAAACATGACAAAACAGGGGGTTATAGGCCTATTTCCTGCTAACACAGGGGGGTTTGAGGCATGTCTTCACATAGGCGAATGAGATAGAAGCCTGGCCCTTTAGGAAATTTCCGTCTCACTGGGGGCTCAGAATGGACCTGCATTACCATGCTTTCCTTTTTGAATGGAGTTTTCCCAAAGCAGATTGTTGAATCCGCTATAACCGAACACAAGATGAACCCAGAGAGAGGAATGAAAGCATCTCATTCTATGTAAGTAACCAGAGCAGCGCGCCTGAGACTTCAAGCTGACGATAACACCCGACGGTTGTAGATCACTTTGCCATTTATTAGTGTAGTTGATCTTCATAAAAGCTTTGTGAGGTAGACGACAGAAGACAGGCAATATTATTCCCACTTTACTTGACTCAAAGGGTCAAGTGATTGACCTGGAGTGAGGAAGTAATGAATTGCTCTAGAACCCACATCTTCCTACTCCTTATCTCATCTTTCTACATATTTCTTTCCTTCTGACTGAATGCCAATTTGTCACAAATGTCTCCATGCCATACCGTTTAGAAAGCAGAGAAAGCTACTCCTGGAATAACTCAATTTGAGGAGAATGTCTTAGTCCCCGGTTTAGTCTCTTAGCAACCACTTATATTTAGTGGTGACTACTTCCATGCCCATAAAGCATAGCCAACATGTGCTTGGTTTCATATGCATTCCTTGAGCTGGATCATAATTTAGCTACAGCTTTGGTCTAAAAACCCCAATGACTCTTTCATATGCAGAATCTTATTTTTCACCCTCTTTGCTATGCATATGATGGATGAAATTCTGACACTTTCCCATTTTAAAAAGAAATTTTCTTTAAGAGGATGATGCTAATGAAGGATATTTTTTCCCCTTAAAGGTGGTTTATGACTTCAGTAAATTTAGGGGAATTTATCTAGGTGCAAACTTTTGGGGGAGCAATCTGACTGGGAGGATCAAGAACCTAAAATACATCCTCTGTTTGATTTATCAGTTTCCACCTCTGGAATCTGTCCTATGGAAACCAAATCTAAAATGCAGACCAAAATTTATGCATACACATCCTCATCGATGCACTATTTAGTGGACTGGTTGAGTTCAATTTTATACAGTAATCAAATAGAATATTATGCTTTCATTAGAATCAATAATTCTTTTCATGGCAAAATGCTTATTAGTTAAGAGATCAACTGGAGGGTGCCTGGGTGGCTCAGATGGTTGGGCGTCTGCCTTCGGCTCAGGTCACGATCCCAGGGTTCTGGGATCGAGTCCCGCATCGGGCTCCCTGCTTCTTGGGAGCCTGCTTCTCCCTCTGCTTCTCTCTCTCTCCCTCTCTCTGTCTCTCATGAATAAATAAAATCTTTAAAAAAAAAGAGAGATCAACTGGAATATGTATATGTGCAGATTATGAACTTAGCTGCGTGAAAGCACGTGGATGAGAGAGAAACGCACCAAAATGTCAACAGTGGTTGTATCTGGGAGGTACCATATTGGTAAATTTTCTCTCCCGTGCGTATTTTTCTGTTCTTCTCAAGTTTTCTTCAGTGAGTGTGTGCTATTCTTATAATCAGGGGGGAAAATGAGCTTTTAAAGACTGTGCTTCTGTGTTGAGTGTAGGGTCTTCACATGCATGTGCTTTGGAGAGGTCTAAGAATATGCTCCAGGGAGTGAAGTGAGGAATAACAGAATCATTCTGGCACTGGCCTCCCTGCTTCTATCCTGGATCTTCCTCCTCCGCACAGCAGCCAGAGGGATGCTCTTAAAATGTAAGAACAAATTTCACTCCTTCACTCAGTATTCTCTAGTGGTTTCCCATCTCATTAAGGCGGTGTCTTTAGCAGAGCTGACAAAGCCCTGCGGCATCCGCTGCCTCCTCCCCGCCACCCGTGCTCCCCACCTCCATCTACTCCAGCCACACTGGCTTCCTTGCTGTCTGTCCTCTCAAGAGGCCAGGAAAACTCCTGCTGCCTCAGGAATGTTCCCTCTGCCTGGAAGGCTCCTCTCTCAAACACCAGCATGGCCGCTCCCCTCCCTCCCCAATCTGCACGCTTTCCTCAAATGTCACCTTCTCAGTGAGCCTTCCCAATCACTCAGTTCAGATCTACACACCCCACTCACATCCTAGATAGCCATCCTACACTCCTGATCCCTCTTACCAGGTTCATTTTTCTTTTGTCTGTAGGACACATCATCTTTTAATACACTACACAGCTCACTTACTCATCACGGGCTTTAATCTGTAACAGGCAGGCCAAGAGATGGAGCTCTCCTAGCTCACTTGCACTGTGATGATGTGCAAATTGCCTTTTGTGCCTTTCTTTTCCTCTTCCAAAAAAAGTTTTGGTTTTGACAGAGAAATCAGCACCTTGCCTATTTAGCCTCACATTTGTCTGTTTGTGTGTTACAACTGGACATGTAAAGGTACATCACATAGGCCATTGTATAGGATTTAGGTCTCTTTGAGTCATTGTCAAGTACATTTCCAAAATGGCCCTAATATAAGGACATACGGAATTTCATTAAAATTTATATGTATTTGTTTTTTTGAAAGGATAGTATATGCACATGGCTCAACAGTCCAAAGATAGAAAAAGGTAGACAGTGAAAAATTTCATTTGTATCCCTGTCTTCTAGTTCTTCAGTGCACCTCGCTAGTGAGAACTATTGTTAGCAGTTTCTTGTGTATTCCTATAGAGATATTTTATCCCTACCAAAGTAAATTCATACCAATATATAGCTCCATTTATTACCCAATAGCAGCCCACTATACACACCATTCTCTACCTTGCTTTTATTCTTGCTGTATCTAGGAGATCATTCTGCATCAGTACATAAAGATTCTCCTTATTCTTTTGTAGTGGCATGTTATTCCATTGTGTGCAAGCATCAGAACGTTTTGTAAAGCTTTTATTTATCATTATTTATTTATTTTTAAAGATTTTATTTTTAAGTCATCTCTGTACCCAACATGGGGCTCCAACTTACAACCCCGAGATTGAGAGTCACGTGCTGAGGCAGCCAGGCACCCCTTGCATGTGTCAAAATCCACTTAACCAGTCCCATGCTGGTGGATGTCTGGATCCCTACATTGTTTCCAATCTTTTGGCATTGTAAACGATGCTTGTGTATAAGTCATTTTGCATATATACAACTTTATCTGTATCTAGAAGTAGATCAGTGTGTCACTTTGTGCTTTTATAATATTACTGCATATCTTATTTTTACATATGAGGACACAGGATTAACAAGATGTCATCCTCTGGGGCGCCTGGCTGGCTTGGTCAGTAGAGCGTGCGACTCTTGATCTTGGGGGTGTGAGTTCGAGCCCCACGTTGGGTGTGGAGATTACTTAAAAAAAAAAGAGAGAGATGTCATCCTCTAGAAAGTAATGTGAGATTTCAATGTCACTCTAATCAAAATACATATAGAATCAGTTTTTGGAACTGTCAGTCAGCTTATGATGCACCTTTGCTCTGTATGGTCCAGTGGCTCCCCACCTTGCCCAGAGAAAAAGCCCGAATCTCCGTTTGCCCACAGGGCCCTCTCTGATTACTCCCGTTACTTCTCTCACCTCATTTGCTTCTCTCTCTCTTGCACTCGCTTTGCTCCAGGCACACCGGCCTCCTACCTCAGGGCCTTTGCACATGTTGCTCCTGCTTGTCTGCGCCGTTCGTTTGCTCACCTCACCTGCCATGTTCTCAATGAGGCCTGTCTTGATCACCCGGTTTAGTACTCCCCCACCTCCTATCTTCCTTCCCTAGTTTGTCTTTCTCCATCACACGTATCACCCTTTGAAACTGTATGTATTTGACTGATTTGATTTGCCTTTCTTTCTCATGCAGCTAGAACGTAAGCACCACGTGGGCAGAGATTTTCCCTGTTCTGTTCACTGCTGTCTCCCTAGTGCCTAGACCACTGTCTGGGGCTTAGTAGTTGCCCAGTCAACATTTATTGATTTAAATAAGCATGCGAAAGCGAGAACTCTGGGGGGAAATGATTAATGGGTAAGGGGTAGTTATTAGCTTTACTAAATAGTAAAATTTGTTATAAAGCAGAAATAATTAAAACAGTTTGGTTCCTGGATCAAGAATAAATTGAACAGAAGAACAGAACAGAGAGTTCAAAAATAGACCCAAATCCATACGAGAATTGGAAATTTGAAGAAAGTCCATATGAAATCAAAACAAGAAAAGATGGATTATTCAATAAATGGGTTTGGAATGCCTGTCTAGTCACTTGGAGAAAATAAGATGAAAATTCTATGTCTCCTTTCACACCAGAGGATCAAAGATATACACGGAAAAAATAAATCACAAAAAAGTCTAACACTAAAATTTGGGGGAATTAATTTGTAATCATGGGACAACCTTTCTATGCAGGACACAAAACTCAGAAGAGATGTAGGAAAAGATTAATAAATTTCACAAAAACCAAAAAAGCTCCTGTAGGGAAAACTACCATAAGCAGTGTTAAAAGATAACACATACTAGTGAAAGCTTTTCAAGATATATGACTGATTACTAATTTCCTAAAGTTGCAAAAAGCTCATATAAATCAATGAGAAAAAGATGAAGAACCTGACATAAAAATGGAAGAGGACATGAATAAGTAGTTCTCAGAACAAGAAATCCCAATGGCCAGTAAAGTGACAAAAAGCTTATTTTCAATTATCCCTTTAAAAAGGCAGATTAAAATATCAAGAAAATACTTTTTTTTTTCAATATCAGATTGGCAATGATCCAACAATTTGTTAACAGCTATACTGGCAAAGAAGAGAAATAGGCATTCTCACCTACTGCTGGGGGAGGGCAGTTCCAGGTAATCTCTTTGCAGAGCACTTTGAGAGTATCTCTCAAAATGAAAGCTGGACAGTGCTCTCTGACCCAGCAAGTCCACATCTAGGAACCTGTACTACAGAGACAAGGAAAAAAGATCAAGATGTACACTGTAGCATTGTTTGCATTAAAAAATAAAAACCCCGGGTGCCTGGGTGGCTTAGTCAGTTGATCTTCCGACTCTTGATTTTAGCTCAGGTCATGATCTCAGGGGGTGAGATCAAGAGCCCTGCGTTGGGCTCCGGGCTGGGTATGGAGCCTGCTTGGGATTCTTTCTCTCTTTCTCCCTCTCCCCCTGCTCCTCCCCCGCACTGCACATGCTCGC
Organism: Mirounga angustirostris; assembly: GCF_029215605.1. Classification (NCBI taxonomy): domain Eukaryota; kingdom Metazoa; phylum Chordata; class Mammalia; order Carnivora; family Phocidae; genus Mirounga; species Mirounga angustirostris. The sequence continues at coordinate 10,556,719 of NW_026991719.1, forward strand.
TCGCTCTCTAAAAAAAAAAAAAGAAAAGGAAAATAAAAACAAAGAAAGTTAAAAAATAAAAACGTGATTGTCCAATAATAAGGAAACACTGGTTAAATATATAAATTTGTTTTTTATTTTAGAGAGAGAGTGCGCATGCACGCGAGCAGGGGGCAGGACAGTGGGAGAGAGAGAATCTTAAGGGGCTGGATCTTATGACCCTGAGATCATGACCTGAGCCAAAATCGAGTGGGGTGCTTAACGGACTGAGGCACTCAGGAGCTCCTGAAACACCGGTTAAATAAACTATTCTGCATCCATACAATGCAATACTCTATAGCCATTTAATAAATGACTTGGGTGCACTTGTAAATGGGATTGACTCCTTAATTTCTCTTTCTTCTGTCTTGTTGTTGGTGTATAGGAATGCCACTGATTTATGTGCATTGATTTTATATTCTGCCACTTTACTGAATTCCTGTATGAGTTCTAGCAGTTTTGGGGTGGAGTCTTTTGGGTTTTCCACATAAAGTATCATATCATCTGCAAACAGTGAGTTTGACTTCTTCTTTGCCGATTTGGATGCCTTTTATTTCTTTTTGTTGTCTGATTGCTGTGGCTAGGACTTCTTTTTTTTTTAATTTTTTTTTTTTAAAGATTTTATTTATTTGCGAGAGAGAGAATGAGAAACAGAGAGCATGAGAGGGAGGAGGGTCAGAGGGAGAAGCAGACTCCCTGCTGAGCAGGGAGCCCGATGTGGGACTCGATCCCGGCACTCCAGGATCATGACCTGAGCTGAAGGTAGTCGCTTAACCAACTGAGCCACCCAGGTGCCCGTGGCTAGAACTTCTAATACTATGTTGAATAGCAGTGGTGATAGTGGACATCCCTGCCGCGTTCCTGACCGTAGGGGGAAAGCTCTCAGCTTTTCCCCATTGAGAATGATATTCGCTGTAGGTTTTTCATAGATGGCTTTTATGATATTGAGGTATGTACCCTCTATCCCTACACTCTGAAGAGTTTTGATCAAGAAAGGATGCTGTACTTTGTCACATGCTTTTTCTGCATCTATTGAGAGGATCATATGATTCTTGTTCTTTCTTTTGTTAATGTATTGTATCACATTGATTGATTTGCAGATGTTGAACCAACCTTGCAGCCCAGGGATAAATCCCACTTGGTCATGGTGAATAATCCTTTTAATGTTCTGTTGTATCCTATTGGCTAGTATTTTGGTGAGAATTTTTGCATCCATGTTCATCAAGGATATTGGTCTGTAATTCTCCTTCCAGCTCTATTACAAAGCTGTCATCATCAAGACAGTATGGTACTGGCACAAAAACAGACACATAGATCAATGGAACAGAATACAGAGCCCAGAAATGGACCCTCAACTCTATGGTCAACTAATCTTTGACAAAGCAGGAAAGAATGTCCAATGGAAAAAAGACAGTCTCTTTAACAAATGGTGTTGGGAAAATTGGACGGCCACATGCAGAAGAATGAAACTGGACCATTTCCTTACGCCACACACAAAAATAGACTCAAAATGGTTGAAAGACCTAAATGTGAGACAGGAGTCCATCAAAATCCTAAAGGAGAACACAGGCAGCAACCTCTTCAACCTGAGCCGCAGCAGCTTCTTCCTAGAAACATCGCCAAAGGCAAGGGAAGCAAGGGCAAAAATGAACTATTGGGACTTCATCAAGATAAAAAGCTTTTGCACAGCAAAAGAAACAGTCAACAAAACCAAAAGACAACCGGCAGAATGGGAGAAGATATTTGCAAATGACATATCAGATAAAGGGCTAGTATCTAAAATCTATAAAGAACTCATCAAACTCAACACCCAAAGAACAAAGAATCCAATCAAGAAATGGGCAGAAGACATGAACAGACATTTTTCCAAAGAAGACATCCAAATGGCCAACAGACACATGAAAAAGGGCTCAACATCACTCAGCATCAGGGAAATCCACATCAAAACCTCAGTGAGATACCACCTCACACCAGTCAGAACGACTAAAATTAACAAGTCAGGAAATGACAGATGTTGGCGGGGATGCGGAGAAAGGGGAACCCTCTTACACTGTTGGTGGGAATGCAAGCTGGTGCAGCCACTCTGGAAAACAGTATGGAGGTTCCTCAGAAAGTTGAAAATAGAGCTACCATATGATCCAGCAATTGCACTACTGGATATTTACCCCAAAGATACAAATGTAGGGATCTGAGGGGGTATGTGCACCCCGATGTTTATAGCAGCAATGTCCACAATAGCCAAGCTGCGGAAAGAGCCAAAATGTACATCGACAGATGAATGGATAAAGAAGAAGTGGTGTATACACACACACACACACACACACACACACACACACACACACAATGGAATATTATGCAGCCATCAAAAGGAATGAGATCTTGCCATTTGCAACGACGTGGATGGAACTGGAGGGTGTTATGCTGAGCGAAATAAGTCAATCAGAGAAAGACATGTATCATATGACCTCACTGATATGAGGAATTCTTAATCTCAGGAAACAAACTGAGGGTTGCTGGAGTGGGGGGTGGGGTGGGAGGGATGGGGTGGCTGGGTGATAGACATTGGGGAGGGTATGTGCTATGGTGAGCGCTGTGAATTGTGCAAGACTGTTGAATCTCAGATCTGTACCTCTGAAACAAATAATGCAATATATGTTAAGAAAAAAAAAAAAAGAAGATAGCAGGAGGGGAAGAATGAAGGGGGGGAATCAGAGGGGGAGACGAACCATGAGAGATGATGGACTCTGAGAAACAAACTGAGGGTTCTAGAGGGGAGGGGGGTGGGAGGATGGGTTAGCCTGGTGATGGGTATTAAAGAGGGCACATACTGCATGGAGCACTGGGTGTTATGCACAAACAATGAATCATGGAACACTACATCAAAAACTAATGATGTACTGTATGGTGACTAACATAACAATAAAAAATTTAAAAAAATGACTTGGGATCTTATATGTGGTTATGTGATACAAGATATAGGAAATGCAAACAACACATGTAGTGTATTTCTATTTGTGATAGAATGGTTATCCATATATATTATTGTATCTGTATAAAAAGCATTCTGGAGAGATCCATAAGGTAGCAGGTAGTGGGACTTAGATTTATGTTGGAGGAGAGAAAATTTTGCCTCTCATTTTTGTAGCCCCTTTCTGGTCCTCATTTCTTGCAATGTGCATGTGTTACATGTATTATAACAGTAAAAAAAAAAAAAAGTTAAATTTTATTCTAAAAATTGTCCTAATTCTAAGGACTGAGGTTCACCTATGGAAAGTAGCTTACTCCTCATTCCTCTGATCTCTGTCAGCAATAAGAAGCTTTGCAGAGGCTGGAAGCTGTAATCAGAAGAGAGTCTGTGAAATAAAGACGTGACTGAAGTCCGTGAAGTCAGAGGGCATCTTCATCTCCCAATTACAGTACCAGTCCCACTTTCCAATCCAAACACGCGGATGGCTCGCCCCAAGCATGCTGTCGCCTGAGGGAGCCAGGTTTGCAATCCCTACCTAGGACTACAAGGTAACCCAGGACGAGTTATTGAATCCCTCTGCATCAGTTACTAAGTTGTATATAAAGCAAATCCCAAACAACAGTGGCTTAAAAGAGACAGAGGTGTTTGTTCTCTCTGACAAAAGGTAATTCGAGTTGTGCACTCCATGGAAACGGTGAGATAAGAAATTTGCGTTGAAGCTGCTAAATCAGTTTGCAGCAGTTTGTTACACAGCTCTCGAGAACTAATACAGAGGATGGTAGAGCTCGAGTCCTCTAGATTGGGGGTCAGCAAACTATGGCCTGGCCCACAAGCCAAATCCAGCCCACTGCCGCATTTTGTAAATAAAAGGTTTTACTGGCACATAGCCATGCCTATTGTTTGATATAGAGTCTTTGTACCTCTGTCTGCTTTTGTGCTGCAGGGCTAGAGTTGAGTAGTTGCCATGCCTAAAATATTTACCCTCTGGTTCTTTATGGAAAAGGTGTGCTGACCCCCCACCCCTTTGCTCTCGAAGGAGATCTTGAGATAACCACTTGAGAAGCAGCGGTTTACTTGGGTGTTGATCCCTGGGAAGCACCAGGGAAGTGGGGGAGGTGAGACAGAGAAGGAAGGAAGCCACTAAAGAGCGTGTTATCGAGCCGGCTATCATTGTGGGTGACCGAGACTTAATCCCACCAGAAAGCTCTGGGAAGCGGCACAGAACACGCACCTCGGTTATCCAGGTGATAGTCAAGGGAGCTGGGGTGTTTACCAACTCCCATCCGTCATTGGTTGCTGGCTGTCGCTTCTCTAGCTTGGGAGAAAGCCCTTGGGCAAAAAGTTGTTAATACAGGCAGTTGGAAGTCAGCCTTAAGTGCTAAGTCCCAGCAGGTAGAGGTGGGGCAAGAACAGGGTCTGCTACAAGAGGGAAAAGGATTTGTGTATGAGTCCAGCTTCTCTCCATGCCCCCACCCCACTAATCACTTCTCTCCAGGGGAGGAATGGCACATCTCATTGGTGAGCTTGGAAGAAGGAGGTGAGCATGCTTGGCTCGGGGTTTCTTGAGTTGTTTCTCTTCCAGATTTGTCTGCCCACAGAGGGTCCATTTTGGTTTGCTCTCTACCATGAGGGAAGCTTGTCGGGTGGGTACTGCCCCAGAAATAGCAGAGCCCACAGTTAAGTTGAAGTCAGTGAGAGTGTACTGGAAAGTCCATTGGCCCCTGGATTTAAGGCCACATTCTTTAATCATCTCATCAGTAACAAACTTGAATATTTCTATCTCCATTTGTTGGACTCCTGAATTTATTTCTCAGTTGATCTTAAACTTGGGTGGAAGGAGGGTTGCAATTTGTTTTTAAAGATTTTATTTTTTTAAGTAATCTCTATACCCAACATGGGGCTCGAACCTATAACCCTGAGATCAAGAGCCACATGCTCTACCGACAGCCAGCCAGGTGCCCTGGGGGGAGGGTTGCAATTTATTAGGCTCTTAAACTCCACAGATAATTATTATTTCTATGGACTGACATACTTAGGTTCTTAACACAATCTAAGAATTTACTGTGAAAATCTCAAACAATGCCCAATTTGTGGAATGGGTGTCTTGCGGTTATATTTATTCAGTGGATTTGTTTCCTTATATGAAACGGGTCTAAGTACAGAGGACAGAATGTTGTATCAGAAACTTGCTTTCTGAACTAGTACACAAAAGTGTTTTACTGGAAAGATGACAGGAAAGTGCTGTGTACTGGAAAATGCTCATGCTAGCTTCACACTCTTTTCCTCATAATTTGGGCAACAGTGGACTTTTGTGACCTGAGGAGACACACTATGTTCTAGAACAGAAATAGCAGATGTGCATGTCCGCCACAGAGGGAGACTTGCACAGGGATGACCATTTTCCCCAGAGAAAGTGGAAGGGGCCACAGATGAGAGAAAAGTAATGCCTTTTATGGGTTCTTTTTAGAAACTTGATTCTTAGACCCCTTTGCTTTCTACTTCATGCAGGGTTATAATGAGAGTCTCTACTACTTGTGTTTTATCTATTTGGTAACAACTTCAATTTCCAGTATACATTTTTTTATAAAGCTGGAAACATCTCATGAAATGGGGTCCTAACAGGAAATAGAAAGAAAAATGATACATGCAGGGAAAGAGAAAAGTCAGACAAAGTGAGTTATTATAAATGTGATTTATGGTGGGTGGAGGATGTGAGTCAATAATGGGAGGAAGTCGCCATGGCTGTCCTCCATCTTGAATAGCCCAGATCCCGACTGTCCTGATGTGGGGTTTTCTCACAGTATGGCTGCTGGTTACGTGTATCGCAGAGGATTTGGTACAGCTGTAGGTAAAAAAGACTCTAAATCACAGTAGTTCAAGAAGATAGAAATTTACTTCTCTCATGTAAAAGTCAGGATAGGGTGGCCCAGAGCTGGTGTGGCTGTTGGGCTTCATGAAGTCCTCAACGACCCAGGCTCCTTTCATTTCACTGCTCCCCAATGCCCAGGGTGTGGCCTTCAATCTGTGGTACAAGATGGAGATCAGGACTCTAGCCACCACGTGAGAATTCTGGGCCGCAGGAGGAGACAGGCATGAAGACGAAAACCTTCACCATGGTATGTGCCAGCTGTCTTTTAAAGGAGGTGCCTGGCTGCAGCCATGGAAGCATTTTGTTCACACCTCATTAGCCAGAATGTAGTCACATGACTGCACCTAACTGCAAGGGAGGCTGGGAAATGTAGTCTTTCCATATGTCCAGCTCAAAATCAAGGTTTCTATTACTATGGAAGAAGGGACTTTGGATACCGGGGGACAATCCACAGTGAGCTGGAAATCAGTCACCAGGATGTGTCCTCCATGTGCTGTTCCCAAATGCTGGTCCTTAGGACCAGTGGCAAACTCCAAAAAAGTATTCACTGGGCTCTGTGAAATGTAAACAAATTTGTGCAATGTGGTTGATTTCTTAATAGTTATTTTTTAAGGGATTGTTCATGGGAATGTCTGTGGAGCTCCCTAAGACACTGTCCGCTTCTGCCACCCTAGGACACATGGGGAACATCCTTTTATGCCCTTGCCTGGCTGCCTGAGACCCCTCTGCCACAGACCATGGGGCCATATTTTTTCTGGGGTCTTGCTCCTGCCATGGGATTCCACCCAGGAGGCGAGACAGCCTCCTCCAGGATCCCTGGGTGGGGTCTGCATTAATTAGAAAGCCTTTGGCTGCAAGTCGAGTGGCTTAAAAGTATGGATTGAATCATCTCATATGACAAGAAGGTTGGAAGTAGACAGGCTACTTCTTTGCCATTCTCTTGGCTTCCTGCCCTTAGTCATAAACTACTTGCCGGGGCACTATCACATTCTCTCATAACCACATCCAAAGCAGGAAGGAGTAGTCCTTTGCTTTCTCTCAAGGAGGAAAAACCTTTCCAGAACAACTCCTCAACAACTCAACTGCCCAAGGAGTTGTTTCCTCAACAACTCCTTGGGTAGAACTGGGTCACATGACACCCCCTAAGCCACCCACTGGCCAAGGGCAGGATTACCGTGGCTGGTTTAGAACAATCACGATTCATTCCCTGGAGCTCAGCACCTTGTTGTCCAATATCTGAACAGTGTCAGTGTTCGGGACAACCAACGGCATCTGCTGCAGCTTCTTTCTGTTCTCTTTTGCCTCAGGCTTTTCTGCAGGAGGGGTTATAAAACCCCACAATGTATCTGCATATATAACTGGCCCTCTGACAACAACTGCTCCTCCCAGGGACTCACGATCTGGTGGGGAGGAACGGCCGAGAGAGCGTGACAACGCATTGTTGAAACTGATCTCATATTCTCCAATACTTACAGTATTTGCACATATGAGTTCCACTTATCCCCCTTGAGTGTGAGGCGCTCCGAACTCAAAAGCCCAAAGATGATTCCTATTTTCTCCATTTCTGGATCTCGTCTCTTCCCAGAGTTAATGAATGACCGTTACCGGGGAGAATCCTTTCTTGTCACATTCACCTGTATCCCCAGGTAGACAGCAGCTCCTTGGGGGCAGAAGCTTGCTTTTGTATCCCCAGCACCTGACAGCGAGCGCTCAAGCGGTCCAGATGGAAAGAAGAAAAGACCTCTGCCACGGGCAGGAAAGGAAGCTGTCAAATAAGCCGGCGGGTTTGAACACTCACAAGTCAAGAGAGATGACATTTCAGCTCCCCAAAGTTTCTGATTTTCCTGAAAGGGAGGATCCAGATCGGGAAGACGAGGCACACTAGCTGAAGCCGAGCTCATTAGAATTTATCTGAGTCACTACAGGACTGATCAATCATGTCTGTTTCACAGAAAGGGCACGGAAAGAGGCTGTAAAGGGTGGAAAGTGTTCAAGATGGGAGGGATTGTATCTAGTGCTATGATGCCAACAGAAACATGGTAGAACTTGGTTACAGAATCCTTGGAATTCATGCAAATTGTTCTGCTCTGAGGAAGAGCAGCTTGAGAGTTAAAGCTTACCTACGAAGAGCTTTCTTAACACAGAGGATTAGGAAGCCATTGTCTATATTCTGTAGAAACTGAGAAACAGATTAATTTCAAGTGTGCAACATAGTGATTCGACGACTCTATATGTTATGCTGTGCTCCCCACAAGTGTCCCTCCCATCTGTCACCATGCAACGCTATTACGGTATCATTGACTACTTTCCCGACGTTGTACCTTTCATTCCTGTGACTTATTCATTCCATAACTGGGAGCCCGTGTCTCCCTCTCCTCTTCACCCATTTTGCCCCTCCCCTCACCCCAGCCCCCTCTGGCAACCATCAGTTCATTCTCTGTATTTATGGGTCTGATTCTGCTTTTTGTTTGTTTATTCATTTGTTTTATTTTTATGTTTTTAAAGATTTTATTTATTTGGCAGGGAGAGAGAGAGAGACAGAGACAGAGAGAGAGTGAGCACAAGTGGGAGAGGTGGAGGGAGAAGCAGACTCCCCGTGGAGCAGGGAGCCCGATGTGGGACTCGATCCCAGGACCCTGGGATCATGACCTGAGCTGAAGGCAGACGCTTAACTGACTGAACCACCCAGGCGCCCTATTTTGTTTTTTAGATTCCACATATAAGTAAAGCTGTGTGGTACCCGTCTTTCTCTGACTTATTTCACTTAGCATAATGCCCTCTAGGCCCAACCATTTTGTAAGACCTTTGTATTTCTCAGTCTTTCTGATAACAGCTTTATTGAGATATATTCCACATACCGAACAATTTACCCACCTAAAATGTACAATTTAATGACTTTTAGTATATTCACAGAGTTGTGCAACCATCACCGCAATCAATTTTTGAACATTTTCCTCACCCTGAAAAGAAATCCCATACTCATTAACATTCCCTTGCCCTCAATCTCTTCAGCCCCTGGCAACCACCAATCTACTTTCTGTCTCTTTGGATTTGCCTATTCTGGACATTTCGGATAGATGGAATTATCCAATATTCAGATACTGTATGTGGCCATGAATTTCATCATCCTCATAAGCAGTATTGTCACAGACTGAAGAAACCCATATTTATCATTAAATGGGCATACTCGCATAAGCAGGCCATTGTCTAGTCATATATAAAAAAAAGGGATGGGCGCCTGGGTGGCTCAGATGGTTAAGTGTCTGCCTTCGGCTCGGGTCATGATCTCAGGATCCTGGGATTGAGTCCCGCATCGGGCTCCCTGCTCCTTGGGAGTCTGCTTCTCGCTCTGCCTCTCTCTCTCTCTCATGAATAAATAAATAAAATCTTTAAAAAAATAAAAAAATAAAAAAAGGGATGATCATTAATTCCCTTAAAATATCTGTGCTATTTGAAAATTAAGACTAACATGGTAAGGCTATATTTTTGACTTAGAGTATTATGAGTGTTGTTTTTACAAAAAATGTTCCTGGTATTTCTTTTTTTTTTTTTTTTTTAAGATTTTATTTATTTATTTATTTGACAGAGAGAGACACAGCGAGAGGGAACACAAGCAGGGGGAGTGGGAGAGGGAGAAGCAGGCTTCCTGCTGAGCAGGGAGCCTGATGCGGGGCTCGATCCCAGGACCCTGGGATCATGACCTGAGCCAAAGGCAGATGCTTAACGACTGAGCCACCCAGGCGCCCCTCCTGGTATTTCTTTTATCCTTTGGCTCTCCTGCAAACTTACAAATTTGAGCTCTGCCATTCTATCTGTGCTTATTTCCAAGGGAAGTGTTGAAAGGCAGAAAGTAGAGCAATGAAGAACCTCTTCTTGACTTCTAAATTTCAAAAGCCTAGCCCTTGGGCCAGATTTGTGCAGAGCTGTTAGGTGGGCCGTGTTCCCTGGCACTGCTGAGGCCCAGGGTGCGCGGGCAAGGGGCTGTGTCCCCCACCCCGGGGAGGGAGGGGCGCTTTGGTCTTAACGTGCACCAAGATGCCCTACGGGCTAACAGCAGCCTTCTCCTCAGCTGAGGACAGAAAGCGTTCAGATTTGGCCACAGATGTAGGAGAATACCTGAGTCAGAATCAGGTTTCACATACAGACCCCACACACAGATGTCAGAGGGACTCACAGAGGAGAGTCCCTTCCCCCTTTAAAAACATCTGCTTGCTTCTTGATGCGTATGGTACAAATCTATACTGGTTTCCTCCAATGCCCACTGCCAACCAGGACTGCCCGAGAGAACTTCGTGTGATGATGGGAAATGTTCCCTGCTGTGCCACCCACGTGGCTGCTGAGCACCTGACGCATGGCCAGTGTGACTGAGGAAGTGCATTTTAAAGTAATTTAAATTGAGGCGCCACATGGGGCTAGTAGCTACTGTGCTGGGCGGTGCAGACAGTGAACATTTCCATCATTGAAGACATTTCTCTTAGACAGCATTGTGCCTTTGGAGACCAGCCCTGAGACAGGGTTTGGAATTTGTTTGGAAGGGTCAGGGAGGGGAAGAGACGAGGCAGGAAGGGAAGGCCTCCAGAAAAGAACACGTCCGCGCTGGGAGCACCTAGAGCCGGGGGATGCAGGGAACTCGGGCAATCAGTGTGGAGCACAGGCCGATGATCTCAGAATCATCCCCCTCGAGAGGTGCAGGACTCTATGTATTTCCCCACCAAGTCCCATCAGTCACTGATTGAGGGTGGGCCTCGGGGGCGTTAATTCTCGAGCACTTTCACCTGTCCAGAGCAAGGCCCGAGAAGGCTCTGGAGCCAGAGGGAGCCTTCAGGCCAAGTCACAGAGGGCAGTGGTTGGGTCGGGGCCTGAGGGCTTGGGGCACCAGCAGTGCCCCCACCTGCTCTCCAGATAGGATCATAATGTTTCATGCATATCCTTAGAAACAGTTTTGCATATATAAATATGAATACACAGAATACCTGTAAATATTACTGATTTTGTTCTTTTCCATTTATACAAACAGGATGGGATCATTCCATACATCCTCTCCTGCACTTTGCTTTTTGCACTTAATAGTATATCCTGGAGCTATTTCCTCGTAGCTGTTGCTTTAATTTCCGGTGCTTGGCTGTCTTTATCACGAAAGAGTTCAGACTTAAAGAGAAAAAGAGCTGCAATGGCTTGGCTGAAAGAATGCAAAGAGACTTGTGTTCAGCTTATGGATTTAAAAGGAAGCTGTTTGTTGAGACTGCAGAGTTTGGTTCAAGGCATTTCAGGATGGTGTGATTTTCCTGTTAAAAACAAATGGGAATTTGCTCAGTGATAAATTCTGGCGGCGTGCAGGCTGAGTAGACAATAGAGTTTGCGATCAATAGATGAGCCTCCTAGGCTGATGCCACAAGCCGAAGGCAGCTGTCTCCGGGGCATGGCATCCGCAGCCTGCCCCAGCCCTGCCACTGTCCTGCTGTGTCACCGTGGAGGCCTCTTGACCTCCCAGGGCCTCTGTTTTCTCTTCTGTTCGGTGAGAACGGTAATGCTTACGTTACCTTCTCTCAATGGCTTGGAGGCATGGACCACCAGGGGTTGCAAACTCAAATGCCTTCGGGGGGCTCACAGGCAAGCCCAGGAGTCCCATGAGACTGCTGCCGGCAACAGGGAGGAGTGGGGACTATAGCTAAGAGGGGAATAAATCACCCACAGCCCATCTCCCAGGCTGAAATCTTTTTTTTTTTTTTAAAAGATTTTATTTATTTGACAGAGAGAGACACAGTAAGAGAGGGAATACAAGGAGGGGGAGTGGGAGAAGGAGAAGCAGACTCCTCGCTGAGCAGGGAGCCCGATGTGGGGCTCGATCCCAGGACCCGGGATCATGACCTGAGCCAAAGGCAGACGCTCAAAGACTGAGCCGCACAGGCGCCGCTCCCCTCCAAAGGTTGAAATCTTTAAACGAATCTTGATCTTGGCCAAACAAAGCCTATCCGTGGCTGCTTGCAGCCCCTTGGCGAGAGGGCGCACCCTATGCATTGGAGTTGCGGTCTGTGCCTGGAGGAGGTGGCCCTGGTGTGACCGCCCCTCCCACTGCAGCAGTCCCTCACTGCACCAGTCACGACGAGCGAGGTCGGGCATGGGAATGAGTGCCTTTAAACAACAAAGGTTTACTTCCTGGTCACACTACGTGTCCCTTGAGGCACGACACTGGCATGTGCACAGCTGGAGGCTGACTCCATAGCCTCCTCGTGCAGCCTCAAGGGGCTCACCGGCCAGGGCCTCGCAGTGGCTACACCGGGGGTGGGAGGGGTGCTGGGAAAAGGAACAGAAACTTGTGCCCGGGCTCCTGAAGGCTGCCGCTCGCGTTTCCCTGGCTAGACCTGGTCCGGTCAGGAAGAACTGGAACAATCTGTGTGCAGCACTGATGCGCACATGCCCCTTCAGACATCCAGCCGAATGTGTGCATTCCTTTCTTCTATTTCTACAGTTTATTGGATAAGGCCATTCCTCATCTGGCTCAGTTCTTTCTTCTCAGTTTTGTAAACATCCAGGGTGACATTCATTGAGTCTCCGGGACGTTTCTTCTTCCTTGTTGCCATGGCACTTGACGCCTGAGCTCATGCTAGCTGGAGCAGCGCCAGAGAGCACTGACCCTCTTCCGGCTTCTGCTAGAACCGGGGGTCCTCCACTTGGGGTCCATTCTCTGGCAGCTTTTTTTTCAGACTTTATGTTTTTAGAGCCGTTTGAGGTTTACATTAAAATTGAGAGTTTCCCATAATCTGCCACCACATGTGCACAGCCTCCCCGACTGTCCACGCCACTCACTATGGCTGTCCTGAGGACACATCATCACCACCCAGAGTCCACAGTTTACCTTAGGCTTCACTCTCTGTGGTGTACATTCGGTGGCTTTGGACAAATGGATAATGACATGGATCCATCATTATTGTGCCATACAGAGTATTTTCACTGCCCTTAAGATCCTCTCTGCTCAGTCTATTCATCTCCCCCAACCCCAACCAGCAACCACTGATCTTTCCATGGTCTCCGTAGTTTTGTCTTTTCTGGAGTGTCAGATAATTGGAATCGTACAGGATGTACCTTTTCAGATTGGCTTCTTTCACTTAGTAATATACATTTAAGGTTCCTCTTTTCATGGCTTGATAGCACATTTTTTTTTTTTCCAGCGCTGAATAATATTCCGTTGTCTGGATGCACAACAGTTTATTTATCCACTCACCTATTGAAGGACACCTTGGTTGCTTCCAAGTTTTGACAATTATGAATAAAGCCATGTATAGATTTTTGTGTGGACCTGTTTTCAACTCCTTTGGGTAAATACCAAGAAGCATGATTATTGTATTATATGGTAAGTGTATGTTTAGTTTAGTGAGAAGCTGCCAAACTGTGTTTCAAAGTGGCTGGACCATTTTGCAGTCCCACCAGCAATGTATGAGAGTTCCGGTTGCTCCACGTCCTTGCCAACATTTGGTGTTGTTGGTGTTCTGGATTTTGGCCATTCTCTAATAGATGTGTAGTGCCATCGCATTATTGTTTTAATTTGCATTTCCCTAATGGTATATGATGTGGTGCATCTTTTCATATGCTTATTTGGCATTTGTATATCTTCTTTGTTGAAGATTTTCACATCTATGTTCATGAGAGATATTGGTCTGTAGTTTTCTTGTACTGCCTTTGTCTAGTTTTGGTATTAGAGTAATGCTGGCCTCATAGGCTGAGTTAGGAAATATTCCCACTGCTTCTGTCCTTTGAAAGAGATTGTAAAGACTTGGTATGATTTCTTCCTTAAATGTTTGGTAGAATGCACCAGTGAACCCATCTGAGTCTGGTGCTTTCTGTTTTGGAAGATTATAATCATTGATTCAATTTCTTGAATTGATATAGGCTTATTCAGATAATCTATTTCTTCTTGTGTGAGTTTTGGAAGATTGTGTCTTTTAGGGAATTGATCCATTGCATCTAGGTTATCAAAGTAGTAGGCATACAGTTGTTCAGAGTATTCCTTTATTATCTTTTTAATTTCCATGGGATCTGTAGTGAACATCATTTCTGATATTAGTAATTTGTGTTGCATTTTTTTCTTTGTTCCATTTTAATCTACTCATTCTCTGCCTTTTGTAGTTTGTTTTTTTTTTTTAGATTTTTATTTATTCATGAGAAACAGAGAGAGAGAGAGAGGCAGAGAGAGAAGCAGGCTCCCAAGGAGCAGAGAGCCCAATGCGGGACTCAATCCCAGGACCCTGGGATCATGACCTGAGCCGAAGGCAGACGCTTAACCATCTGAGCCACCCAGGCACCCGCTGCCTTTTGTAGTTTTAACTAAGCATTTTATATGAGTCCATTTCCTCTCCTTTCTTAGAATATCAATTATACCTTTTTTTTTTTACTTTTTTTAGTGGTTGTCCTAGAGTTTACAACTATATATTTACAATGAATCCAAGTCCACGTTCAAATAACACTATACCACTTCACGTGTAGCGTGAGTACCTGAAAAATAACAAAATAATCCTAATTCCTCCCTTTCATCTCTTCTTTTACTACTGTCACACATAAGCACACATAGGCATGTACACTCCTAAGATATATACACAGGTATACAGAATTGAATACATTGTTGCTATTATTATGAGCAAACTGTCATCTGTTAGATGAAGAATAAGAAGTAAAAGTAAAACATAAAAAAGTAAAATAATCTGACACCATACACAAAAATCAACTGAAAGTGTATTAAAGGCTTGGATGTAAGACTTAAAACCAAAAAACTCCTAGAAGAAAACATAAAGGGCAAGCTCCTTGATATCAGTCTTGGCATTGATGTTTTGGATTTGACACCAAAAGCAAAGGTAACAAGAGTAAAAATCAACAAATATGACTACATAAAACTGAAAAGCTTCTTACAGCAAAGGAAACCATCAATAAAATGAAAAGACAACCTGTGGGATAAGAGAAAATATTTACAAGCCATTATCTGATAAAGGGTTAATATCCAAAATATATAAATAATTCATACAGCTCAAGAGAAAAAAAACCCAATCTGATTAAAAATGGGCAGAAGATGTGAAATGCCATTCTTTCAAAGAAGGCATACAAGTGGCCAACAGGTACAGGAAAAAGTGCTCGACATCACTCATCAATCAGGGAAATACAAATCAAAGCCACAACGAGGTATCATTGTGAGAGATCATCTCACATCTTTTAGAATGGCTAGTATCAAAAATAAATAAATAACAAGTGTTGGCGAGGATGTGGAGAAAAGGGAGCCTTATGGCACTGTTGGGGTAGGAATGTAAACTGGCACATCCACTATGGAAAACCTCAAAAAATTAAAAATAGAACTACCCTATAATCCAGCAACCTCACTTCTGGGGATATATCCAAAGGAAATGAAATTACTGTCTTGAAGAGAGATCTGCACACTAATGTTCACTGCAGCATTATTCATGATAGCCAGAACACAGAAACAACCTATGTGTCCATTGACAGATGAATATACAATGGAATATTATTCAGCCAAAAAAAGAAGGAAACCCTGCCATTTGCAACAACATGGATAAACCTTGAGGGCATTATGCTAAGTGAAATAAGTCTGATAGAGAAAGACAAATACCACATGATCTTACTTATATGTGGACTTAAAAAAACAAAACAAAACCCGAAACCCCTATAAACTCACAGATCCAGAAAACAGATTGGTGATTGTGGGAAGCAGGGGGTGGGGGGTGGGGCGGTGAAATGGGTGAAGGGGGTCAAAAGGTACAAACTTCCAGTTGTAAGATAAATGAGTCCTGAGGATCTCATGTACAGCATGGTGACTACAGTTAACAATACTGTAGCCTATATTTGAAAGTGGCCGAGAGAGTAAATCTTAAAAGTTCTCATCATCAGAAAAAAAATTGTAACTATGTGTGGTGATGGATGTTAAAGTAAACTTTCTGTGGTGATGATTTTCCTACATATATATACCAAATTATTATGCTGTACACCTAAAACGAATACAGTATTATATGTCAATTATATCTCAACAATTTTTTTTAATTAAAAAAAGTAAAAGTAAAAAGAAAAAAAGAGGCTCCTGTTAGAATTTAGATTCCAAAAGAGGTAGCTGGATAGGTTAACTTTTATATGTATACTGTTGAATCACTATATTGTACACTTGGAAGTAATATAGCACTGTATGTTAACTATACTGGAAATAAAATAAAGGGCGCCTGGGTGGCTCAGTCCTTAAGCGTCTGCCTTCGGCTCAGGTCATGATCCCAGGGTCCTGGGATCGAGCCCCACATCGGGCTCCCTGCTCCGCGGGAAGCCTGCTTCTCCCTCTCCCAATCTGCCCTGCTTGTGTTCCTGCACTCTCACTGTCTCTGTCAAATAAATAAAATCTTAAAAAAATAAAATAAAAAGATATACTGTTAAATGCTGGGCTTTGTTTTCAAATGATCACATTTCAGAACTGTTTCTTAGCTCATGTCTCACACGTGACTCGTTAGCACACCCATAGCCATTTTGGTGGGATGGGCTGCAGCATTTCCCAAAGAACCTGACTTCTAACTTGGCAAAATGAATGTACTCAGACATTCTGAATTTTTCCTTGGGGCAGACCAACTTTCTAAGTCCCTCTTGGACTAATATATTACAAATATTTTAAAGGAAGAGTGGGAATGTAAAGCATAACCTAATTCTCTTTCCTAGGGAGATTCTATTTTACTTAAACTCTATTTTTACACTAGTCAGAATCCTGCTCTTTGGCCAAGCACTTGCCTTGCACGTCTGACCTTGCAGAGACTGGGGTGAATCGCAGCATGCTAATTAAGAGAACTAGAAGTAGTTGGCAAAGCTTGCTCCCTCCTCATTTTCCCATGATCGCCTCCATCAAGCAGCCCTACCACCAGCTGAGGGAACAGAGATTTTCAATTCAGCTGGGATAAATGTTCTGAAAGGCTGTGCCCAGAGGAATGAGCAAATAGGCAATGTTTCCCAACTACTTGAGTGTTTAAAAAAAAAAAATGTTCCAGAATAAAACAATCTTATCAAGATATGCAAAGAAAATATTTAAAAACAACAACAAACACATTGCTGGTCATGTCTGAATTTGACAAAATCATGTAACATAGAAGCTGTTAGTGTTTTCTTCAGGAAGGAAATGAACCATTTCACATATCCACACTGTCTTGAACAATGAAATTGCATTAAAATAACCAAATTTTACTTTAAAAAATAGGTAGATAGGTAGGTAGTTTGGGGAGCCCGGCTGGCTCGGTTGGTAGAGCATGTGGCTCTTGATCTTGGGGTTGTGAGTTTGAGCCCCACAGTGGGAGTAGAGATTACTAAAAATAAATAAATAAATAAAAAGCAGACTTTGAAATAAAAAAAAGAATACAAAAAATGTTATTTTACCTTGACTGACTTTTTAAAAAAATATTTTTATTGTTATGTTAATCACCATACACTACATCATTAGTTTTAGATGTAGGGTTCCACAATTCATTGTGCATAACACCCAGTGCTCCATGCAGAACGTGCCCTCTTTAATACCCATCACCAGGCTAACCCATCCTCCCACCCCCCTCCCCTCTAGAACCCTCAGTTTGTTTTTCAGAGTCCATCGTCTCTCATGGTTCGTCTCCCCCTCTGATTCCCCCCCTTCATTCTTCCCCTCCTGCTATCTTCTTAACATATATTGCATTGTTTCAGAGGTACAGATCTGAGATTCAACAGTCTTGCACAATTCACAGCGCTTACCAGAGCACATACCCTCCCCAGTGTCTATCACCCAGTCACTCCATCCCTCCCACCCCACCCCCCACTCCAGCAACCCTCAGTTTGTTTCCTGAGATTAAGAATTCCTCATATCGGGCGCCTGGGTGGCTCAGTTGGTTAAGCGACTGCCTTCGGCTCAGGTCATGATCCTGGAGTCCCTGGATCGAGTCCCACATTGGGCTCCCTGCTCGGCGGGGAGTCTGCTTCTCCCTCTGACCCTCCCCCCTCTCATGTGCTCTCTCTCATTCTCTCAAATAAATAAATAAAATCTTAAAAAAAAAAAAAGAATTCCTCATATCAGTGAGGTCATATGATACATGTCTTTCTCTGTTTGACTTATTTCGCTCAGCATAATACCCTCCAGTTCCATCCATATCGTTGCAAATGGCAAGATCTCATTCCTTTTGATGGCTGCATGATATTCCATTATATATATATATACCACATCTTCTTTATCCATTCATCTGTCGATGGACATCTTGGCTCTTTCCACAGTTTGGCTATTGTGGACATTGCTGCTATAAACATTGGGGTGCACGTACCCCTTCAGATCCCTGCATTTGTATCTTTGGGGTAAATACCCAGTAGTGCAATTGCTGGATCGTATGGTAGCTCTATTTTCAACTTTTTGAGGAACCTCCATACTGTTTTCCAGAGTGGTTGCACCAGCTTGCATTCCCACCAACAGTGTAGGAGGGTTCCCCTTTCTCCGCATTTGACTGACTCCTTCTTTGATCCTCTTCCTTTCCCTGTGTGGATCCGAGTTTCTGACCTGTATCATGTTCCTTCTCTCCAAATTTCTGTTAGCATTTCCTGCGAGGCAACAAATTTCCTCAATTTTTGTTTGAGCAAGTCTTTATTCCTTCTCCATGTTTGAAGTATATAATTTCACCAGGTACAGAATTCTCAGTTGGTGGGATTTTTCTCTCAACACTTTCAATATTTCAGTCTACTCTCTTCTTGCTGGCACGCTTTCTGAGGAGAAGTTGGATAGAACTCTCTAAGTGTTCTTTCCCTGACTTCTTTCTGGAGTTTTCCCTTTATCTTTGATTTTCTGTAATTTGAAAATGATATGCCAAGGTGTAGTTTTGTTTTGCTTTTGGCATTTATCCTGCTTGGTGTTCTCTGAGCTTTCTGGGTCTGAGGTTTGGTGTCTGACATTAATTTGGGGAAATTCTCAGTCATTATTGTTTCAAGTGTTTCTTCCATTCCTTTCTTTCTTCTTCTGGTATTCCCATCATGTGTATCTAACACCTTTTGTAGTTGCTCCACAGTCCTTGGATATTATGTTCTGGTTTTCCTTGGCCCCCTCCTCCCCCAGTCTTTGTTCTCTGCTTTTTGGTGTTTAAGGAGTCTATCGATCCATCCTCTAGCTCAGAGATGATTTTCCTCAGCTGTGTCCAGTCTACTACTAAGCCCATTAAAGGCATTCTTCATTTGTCGCAGTGTTTTTGAGCTCTATCGTTTCTTTTTGGTTCTTTTTAGGATTTCCATCTCTCTGCTGCCATTGTCCATCTGCTCTCGCACGCTGTCTTTATCCCTCCCTGAGAGCCCTTAGCCTATGAATCATAGCTGTTTTAAGTTCCTGGTCTGATAATTCCCACATTCCTACTGTGTCTGGTTTGGATGGTTGCTCTGTCTTGTCAAACTGTGTTTTTGTCCTTTGTGATATCTTGTAAGCTTTTCTTGCTAGCTGGAGCTGATGTACCAGGTAAAAGGAGCTGCTGTAATAGGCCTTTAGGCCTGTGGTGGTGGTGAGAGCGTGGAGGAAAGATTGCAATCTTCCTGTAATTAGGTCCCTGTCTGTTAGTGGGCCTGGGTCTCTGGACTATAAACTTAACAAGTGTTTCTCAGTATTTGCTCTCCCCTCTCAGGCGGGATAGGATGGCTGGAGTGGGATTATCTTCCATCCTCAGGTCCGTTAGGTTTTGATAATACCTCAGCAGGTTAGGCTCTGGTTAACTAGCTTCCCCTGAGGGCAGGCCCTGGTAAGAAACACACCATGCTCTGGCTTATTTCCAAAATGGTTCCTTTTCCTCGTCCCCTGCTGGAAATCTGAGGGGATTTTCCTCCGAATATTTACTGCTGGAATCTGGTCAAGCTGCCGGAAATCAACCTCACAATACTGTGGTGCCCCCCCATGAGTCCCCCCCACCCAGGAGTTGTCCACACGAGGCCTCCAGCAATTTGTCAAGCACAGTTCATGTTTTCCCTCCCCCAACACTGGATCACAGATGCTTCCTTTGGCCTGGGAGTCTCTGCTGTGGTAAAAGTCACAACTTGTGTTTGCCTGTCTCTCCAATCTTGGCCACAGCAGTTTGCACTGTGTCTTCTTCCCCTCTCTTCCAGATCCTAGATGACTTGTTGATTTTTCAGTCTGTTCAGCTTCTTACTTGTTATTAGGACAGAGTGGTGACCCCTAAGCTCCTGGCATGTGGAACCAGCCTCTGCCAGTTTTAAATCTCCACAAACAAATGAATGAAAGGGATACATGCACATAATTTGAAAGTCAAATAATCCTGCAGCACTTACTCAGAAAAGCCGTAGTCCCGTACCCCCATCATTCCACACCTGATTCCACTCCTCAGAGGCCACCATTTTCAGGTGGTCAGAAGTGCTGAGGAGGCGATCAAGGCAACAGAGGAGGTTAAGGAGTGCCCTCCTGGGGGAGGGGCTGCAATTTTCAAGAGGACATTTGGAAGGTGACATATGGATAAAGGAGGGAGGGAGTGATTTATGGGGGTACTTAGAGGGTAAGCTGTCTGGGAAGAGAAATGAACACAAAATCCTGGAGGCAGGAGTGTGCCAGGCTGTTCTGGATCACTGCCTTCCCACGATGATGTATGGAGTAATGCGGGGAGGCGTGCAGGGGCTTGTTAAAATGCAGATTCCCATTAAGTAGGTCTGGGGTGGAACCCGAGACATGGCATTTCTAAAGAATTCCCAGTAGGTGCTGATGCCGCTGGTCCAGGAAGGACACTTGGAGTAGCAAGATCCTAGAGAGGACCTTAGAGCAAACTGACAGAGGGGCCAGTAGGCGGAACCGAGGTCACAAAGCCCATAGGGGACCAGATCTTGCCATGCCTTAGGGGCCACTGTAAGAAGTTGAGCTGCTGTTGTAAATGAGATGGGAGCAGAGAAGAGATGTAATCTGGCTTCTCTTTTAGAAGCATCTCGTAGGGGCTGTGCTGAGAAGCCATGGCAGGAGGGCAAAGGCGGTTGGGCAGCCGCTGCAGGAATCCAGATGAGCGAGGGCGGCCCTTCCGACCCGGAGGCGGCCGTGGGAATGGGAGAGGAGGTAGCAGCAGGTGGACGTGTGACAGATCGGCCGCAGGAGTGGAAGGAGAGTTGCTTGGAACAGAGTTGCCATTTCTGCCCCGGCCCTCACACCCATCTTCTCTCCCGTTCCACTGCCGCTCCTCTAGTCGAGCCCCATTAATTCTCATTACTGTAATTGTCTGCGAACAGATACTGCAAACACCTTCTCGGGAAATGCTTGGTTCAGTCCAGGCCTTTGTAAAGACCTTGCAGTTGCTTAGAGAGTCCACAGCCTAGCAGGAAGAGCCTTCGGAAACTGGCCCTTTCCCACACTTGTGGGTCTCTCTTTCATGAACCCACTATTCTGGCCCAGGACTTCATGACCCTCTCCCCAGCACATGCTGTGGAGGAGGGACAGCTGCAGGATACTCGCAAATCCTAACACCGCCCTGTCGCCTCCCATTCAAACACCTTTAGCCCGTGTTCTCCACCGTTCCTTTATTGTTGTATCCCACTGCTTCTATCAGTGCTACTCAATATGGAGTCCAGGGACCAGCAGCATCAATATCACCTGGGAGCTTGATAGGAAAGCAAGTTCATGGGCCTCACCCCAGACTACTGATTTGGAATTGGACAGTAGGGCCCAGGAATCCGTGTTATAGAGAGCTCCGCAGGTGATTCTTACACACGCTCGAGTTTGAGAACTAGTGAATACCACCGTACTTCAAATTGAACATCAGTAGGTCCCTACACCGTATTTGAGAAAGCTGATCTAGACCACTGGGCTCAACCCTGGCTGCACATCAGGTTCATCTCTGATGTGCAGCCAGGTCTGAGAATCTTGGGAGTTTGGCAGATGGGCCTACATTGTTTCCCACACACAGCCATCTTTTCTGCCTCTTGCTGGGCGCTCTACCTGGAGTGTGTGTCCGTGCCATTTCCATATTGCCAAAACTATCCATTCTAGGAACAGACGGAACCCAAACAAAGCTTCTCCTCAGACTGGTCTCTGATCCTCTTTCAATTTCCGGAAGCCCCGTAGGTGGCTTCTATTAGCACTTGTAGCCAAGTAAGACTCTTACATTGTTCTGTTAAAATGCAGCCTCATCCAAAGAAATAGTGTTTCTCAAACTGTGTCCTATGGAGTATTCATGTTCTGTCATATACTAATGCCCATTTTGTGGAACAACTGTTCTTTGGTCAAAACATAAATACTGAGGGGCACCTGGGTGGCTCAATCCGTTAAGCGGCCGACTCTTGATGTCAGCTCAGGTCTTGATCTCAGGGTTGTGAGTTCAAGCCCTACGCTGGGCTCCACTACTTAAAAAAATAAAAATAAAAACTGAGAAATATTGCACACCACATGATTTCTGCACATCGCTCTTTGGGTTTTTCTCCCATCCCTAGACTACCGTTTCTTCTTGCTTTGTTACATTTTCTTTCATGGAGCTGGAATTCATATAACATGAGAACAGCCATTTTGAAGTGAACAAGTTCCATAGCATTTAGTACATTCACGGTGCCGTGCCGCCACCTCTATCCAGTTCCAGAACTAGATTTTCATCATATCGAAAGGAAACCCCACACCCACTCGCAGGCACTCCCCATTTCTACCCCACCTCCAGTCATTAGGCATGTTCTTTCTTTTTTACTTTGAATCTATTTGCTCATCAGAAAACTGGGGATCATATGTCATCGGGTTGTTAGAAGAAACAAGGCAGGTAATTTGTGTAAGTTGTCCAGCACTATACACGTTGGGTACCTAACAAAGGTCGTATCCTTACTTCATTTTCCCTTCGGTCTTGTCATTCTTTCTTTCTTTTTTTTTTTTTTAAAGATTTTATTTATTTGAGAGAGAGAGGGAAACAGCATGACAAGGGAGAGGGTCAGAGGGAGAAGCAGGCTCCCCGATAAGCAGGGAGCCCGAGCAGGACTCGATCCCAGGACTCTGGGATCATGACCTGAGCCGAAGGCAGTCCCTTAACCAACTGAGCCACCCAGGCACCGCCAGTCTTGTCATTCTAGTGTTTAAGGTGTCAGATTCCACAGTGCTCAAAAGAAGAAAAAAGGCTTTGTAAATTCTTCCTTTAGCAAAATAAAAATATATTTCCCCTCTGAAAGGTGGCACTAAAATAACTGGTATAAATACAATGACGATAAACCAATATTACATTTCTATTTTTATTTTAAAGCTCTTTTTTGGAAATTATTTTAGATTTATAGAAAGGTTGTAAAGACCATACAGAGTTCCTACACTTCTCCGCCCAGTTTCCCGTATTAACATTTTATGCAACTCTGGTACATTTGTCAAAACTACGAAATCAACACTGGCACATTCTTATTAAATAAAACTACAGACCTTACATGGATTTCACTAGTTTTCCCATTAATATCCTTTTTCTGTACCAGGATCCAATCCAGGATCCCACATGGCAATTAGTCATCATGTCTCCTTAGTCTCTTCTGTGACAATTTTTGTCCTTGCTTGTTTTTCATAACAGGGTTTTGAGGAGAGCTAGTTAGGCATTTTGCAGAATGTCCCTCCATTTGGGTTTGTTTATTTATTTATTATTTTTTAAAGATTTTTAAAATTTATTTGTCAGAGAGAGGGAGAGAGAAAGAGCACAAGCAGGGGAGAGAGGCATAGGGAGAGGGAGAAGCAGGTTCCCCGCAGGGCAAGGAGCCCGATGTGGGACTCAATCCCCTGGGACCATGACTCGAGCTGAAGGCAGATGCTTAACTGACTGAGCCACCCAGGCATCCCATCAATATGGGTTTATCTGACGTATTTCTCACAATGAGACCGGGCTTATGGGTTTTGAGACCTACCATAGAGGTGAAGCGCCCTTCTTGTCACATCAAATCACATCAGGTAGCACAAGGTATCCACAGAACTTATTACTGGTGATGTTAACCTTGAGAGCTAGGAGAATGTGGTGCCTGTCAGGTTTGTCCACTGAAAGTTGCCATTTTCCCCTTTCTATCCTCCGTTCTTTGGAAGCCAGTCACCAGTGTAGCCCTGACTCAGTAGAGGAGGGAGACTAAGGTCTGCCTCCTAGAAGGGGCAGTATCTACAGATATTTGAAATTCTTCTGTAAGAAGACTTGTCTCTTCTCATTTATTATTCAATCATTTGTGCATTTCTTTATAGTCCAGCACTATGTTATATATTTGTTGCTCAAATTGTTCCAGTTTGCCCACTGGGAGCTCTTCCAGACTGGCCCCCATATCCCTTTGACATGCCTCAATTCTTCCCCGCCCCCACCCCAGGATGTTAGCTTTTGATGTAAAATTTGGTTTTCTTCCCCACCTGTGCACTGAAATTGCTTTAAGGTCCTTTAGATTACAATGGTTTCTAGATTGTCAGGCCAAAGTCTAACTTTCTTAGTTTACCAGACCTTTCTGTGACAATACAATTCATCTCTTTCAAATTGCATTTCAAAAAACTTATTATGGCATTTTCAAACACAGACCAAGCTAGAGAAAAGAACATAATGAATCTCCATGTGTCCATCTCCCAGCTTCAACACTTCTCAACATTTTGCTCATCTTGTTTCACAGGTCACCTCTCACATGTTCTGCCACTGGAATACTTTATTCTTATGAGAGAGGAGAGGAAGGGGAGAGGGAGAGAGAGAATCTTAAGCAGGCTCCTGGGTGTGGAGCCTGACGCTGGGCTCAATCTCACGACTGTGAGATCATGACCTGAGCCGAAATCAAGAGTTGGATGCTTAACCAACTGAGCCACCCAGACGCCCTGCCACTACAATACTTTAAAGGAAATCCTAGGCAGGGGTACCTGGCTGGCTTAGTTGGAGAAGTGTGTGACTCTTGATCTTGGGGTCATGTGTTTGAGCCCCACGCTGGATGTAGAGATTAAATGAATAAAACTTAAAAAAAAAAGGGGGGGGCGTGCCTGAGTGGCTCAGTCAGTTAAGCGATTGCCTTCAGCTCAGGGTCTTGGGATGGAGTCCTGCATTGGGCTCCTTGCTCAGCAGGGGAGTCTGCTTCTCCCCCTCCCCCTGCTCCTGCTTTCTCTCTCTCTCTCTCACTCTCTTTCAAATAAATAAATAAAATCTTAAAAAAAGAAAAAAGGAAATCCCAGAATCCCAGACATTCTATGAATTCAGCTGTAAAGAGTACAGTGTCTTTAACAGGTAAGAACTTTAAACAAACGAACAAAACAAACCATAACCACCAAAAAACTATTACACCTAACAAAATTAATAATTCTTTAATATCCTCTAACAGTCCATATTCAAATTTCCCCTAAATTTTAATAATTTGTTCAAATCAGTATCCCTACAAAGTGCACACGTTACATCCTGAAACAGTCTCCGCCTCTCGCCACTACCCCTTCTGCAACAGACTTTTTAAAAACCCAGTTGTTGAAGAAACTAGGTTTTTTGTCCTATCAAATTTCCTACATTATGGATTTGTATGATTGTATCTTCATAGTGTCTTTTAACATGTTAGTCTACTTGAACTTCCTGTAAATTGGTACTTAGAGTCTTAGATTCTGTATGTGTACATGTATGTATCTGCAATATACTTGAGATCTCTTTGTATCTATGTATCTGTATCTTTGCAAAAAATACTTGATTGGTGGTGAAGTCCACTTCCCATTGCATCACAGTAAAAGCCGTATTATCTGGTTGTCCCACTTACAATTTTCCCCTTTGAGATACCTCTAGCTCCCGGCTGTCCTCCTCTTTGCCATTTCTTCTCAGTTCCCTTCACAGACTCTTATGTTTTCAAGTCATTGTTCTTCAGAGCCCCACTGTCACTGGCCTATATATATGGTCCCCTTTTCCATATTCCTAAGGCTGAGGACTCAAAAGTCTGTATTTTTGATGCAGACCCTATCCACTGAATTCCAAAGCCCAATATCCAGTGACTGGCAGGATGTCCCTGGATGTTGTGAGCTCTTCAAACCTTGTCCCATATGGAATTTGTCCCAAACCTGTTTCTCATTGTTTTCTTTACCTCAATGACTAGAACCACCATCCAAGACAGAAACCCGAGCCATCCTAGTCTTTTCCTCACCTGCCCAAATCGCCGAGCCACAGAACATCTAGATCCTCAGTATCTCAAGTGTGTCTCCTTTTCTTCTAGCTGCTCTAGCCTTAGTTCTACAATTCAGACAAAGAGTACAAGTGCACCACCCAGGGTCGCACATTCTCAAGCAGAGCTAGGAATAGTACCTAACTCCATGCTCCAGCACAAAATACACTGGAATCTTGCTGAGGGCTGTAATTGGCTCCAGATTCTTTGCTATGCTTTGGATGTATTGTGCTTTACACATATTGTGAATATGGTTGTAGAAGTTGACTTCAGCGGGGTGAAGCAGCCTAAAGTGGGGAGTTTAGGGGTCAGATTCTATCTGGGTTTCACACCCACTTCCACCACTGAAAGTGCACTCGGTTAAGTTGGTTAATTTGTCTGTACTGTTTCCTCATCTGCAAAACAGGGATCACATTCCTTCACCACTTTTCTGAAATCCCCAAAGCTCTGGAAACTGGAAGGTATGCGTGTGTGTGTTTTAAATAATTTGTTTGGCAGCCAAACCTGACTTGACGGTAAGGATTTGATGACAAAACCTGACCTGAATGAAATGGAGGATATTTATGGTTTTTACTTATCCCAGTTAGAATATCCTTCCATTTTACTGCACAACTGTCTTTGATGACAGGCTGCTGGCCCAGCCCATTGGGACAAGTTCTAGAATATGCTGTTGTACCTTTCAAAAGTACAACAATGTCTGTATTCTGCAACACACTTGACCCCAGGGTTTGTCACACAGCTCCTTTACAGGTTTGTCACACAGACTGATTACCAAGGAAATTAGTATTCTTAAAGCAATTACAAAAGTGTGTACCTAGAGTAAGCCCTACAGAAGCGTTTAACATTTCAGGTAACAGTTAACCCTATGAATGCAGTGAAAGATAAACTATTTTATATCAGAACAGAGTCTGAATTTGGGGGCCTCCATAAAAGTGGGGTTCCTATCATAGCTTTTCTGTTAGAAAGAGATGAAATACCAGAGAGACAGGAAAACCCCTTTTGAATGGCACGCCAATCCTCATGCCAATGCTCAGAAGTAACCACGATTCTGAAACTGGTGTGAACTTTGTCCATGCAAGCCTCTTGATTTTCATACATACATATGCATCCATAGCATGTATTCTTGTTTAGAACAAAGACTAATCCAGCCCGGAATGGCAGCAGTGCAGAGGCTGAGAAGCCCTGCCCTGTCCCGTCTTGCTTCCCCGCTGCCGCGGCTCCTGCGCATGCCCCCAGCGGAGCACAGACTGCGATTACCAGCACTGCACACCTATATGCCTCTCCTCCTAGAAGACAAGTTCCCCCGAGGGAAGAGACTAACGCTTAGCTAACTGCAACAGAAAGGACTCAAAAATTTGCTGAATAAATCCACCATCAAATCATGGGTCCCTCCCGGATGCCGAAAAGCCAAAGCATCCATTTGAAGAGCTGCCAGGGGAAACACCTCTCCGTATCTGGAAGAAGTTTCATATATACCCAGGACTTCCACTGGCACTCTGGCCATTTTTAAAGGCAGGGACTACATGTCAACGTTTCCTGAGTCTTCACCATGTGGCCAGCAGTGTGTGATTCACAGGCACTAATCCAGTGCGGTCTTCACAAGGACCCCACGTGGGGGCATCACGAACCCCCACCCGTGTAAGGAGCGCGAAGTAGCTGGCCCGCACCTGCGCTAACAAAGCCAGCAGGCCCGGGCCCGCATACTGGTTTCTCTGGGGGAAGGTATGAGAGTCCTTTGTCAAGAGAACGTTTCACTCTCAAATAGCTAAGAAGCTGCTGCAATTACAGGCTTTGGTTTGTATTTGTGCCTGAGCCATACTTATTTTCTATTTCGGTGTAGGAGTTTCACAGAAAAAAACAAGAGCTACTAAGGATGTGAAATTTTATTTATTTTATTTTTTTTAAAGATTTTATTTATTCATTTGAGACAGAGAGAGAGAGAGAGCATGAGCGGCGGGGGGAGACAGAGGGAGAGGGAGAAGGAGGCTCTCTGCTGAGCCAGGAGCCCGACGTGGGGCTCGATCCCAGGACCCTGGAATCATGACCTGAGCCGAAGGCAGACGCTTAGCCATCTGAGCCACCCAGGCGCCCCAAGGATTTGAAATTTTAGTCCTGTGTCACCTCAAGGGAAGTTAATTCTGATTTTTGTCGGCAGTACCCAAGCACAAATCACAACTCCAGGAATACAATGAGAGCTTGGAAAAATAAGCACCTGGGGCTGGTGAGAGTAATGCATTTGTCTCAGGGCAGGGGCTGAAATGTGGAGCTAAGTGTTCTTCGGGAGAAACATGTCAATACGTAATCTTTTCACCAACCTTTGATGGATGTGCTAATCTTCTCAGGTCAACATGGGCTCACCCTGGCAACATACTGTGATAACTTATTTAAAAGGCAGCTGGCTTTTATAAATGGACCGTTCCGTCAATTTTTAGATTTTCATCCTCAGAAATGTATTCCCTTCTCAAAGCAACATTCACTATACATAGTAAGAGCTCAATCATACCTTTTCTACAACAGAGGATACTGCAGAGGTGAGCAGGTTTGGGAATTACTGTTCTTCGCTCTCAATTCTGTGACATTCAAGCTCTATAGAGATAATGAGATAACAAGAAAAATGTCAAGACGGTTATTCTCATTCCATTAGAGCAGTGGGTTCGCAAACTACTGCCCTTAGGCCAAATCTGGCCCAAGGCCTGTTTTTATAAATAAAGTTTTGTTGGAACACACCCACACCCATTTGTTTACTCACCATCTACAGCTGCTTTCATGCTGCAAGGGCAGAACAGAGTAGTTGCAACAAAGACTGTGCGGCCTGCAAAGCCGAAAATATTCACTCTCTGCTCCTTTACAGGACATGCACGCTGACCTCTACGTCGGGGAGAAGTGGTGTTTGTCCCACTGGGTCATTTTCAGTGGGGGCTAAAGGAGTTCGAGCAGGAGAGGACATCTGACTCATTCAAGGCATGTGCGTTGCAGTTCAGTTGGGTTAAAGACAGGACAGAAGAAAATAGAAAAAGGCAAAAAACGAGGCAGTTTCTCTAAGTGAGGACTTTAATGAACTGAACATTATTAGTGACATCAAAACCAAGCATAATATATATGAAATTACCATTTTAGGTCAAAAGAAAATCTTTCATGTTGGCAACAGTACACATCTTGCTGACTTCAAGTGGCCAACGTATTACACCCAGCCCTGGGATGGGCCCCCTGGGACTTTGGTGACATGCTTCTTTCTCCGTGTAAGAGAAATTTCCCTGAGAAAATGCACAGAAGGAGAGATTGAGTGAATCCAGGAGGAAGGGGGGGATGGCTGGGTACCCCGCGCCGCGGGCTCAGAATTTGAGCGGAATGACCGGCCAGTACTTGGGCCGCTTCCTGTCACAGTGCTTGTCGAAGCTCAGCTGCACGGCGGCCTCCATGGCCTGGATCTTCGCGGCACTGTCCCCATACAAGCGCTTCATCTCAGCCTTGCGCCGCTCGCCAGGCCTCTCGGACGGGGGCTCCACTGAGCGGCGGGTGCTGTAGTACAGGTCGTGGTCGGCGTTCACGTAGTCTTCCAGGCGCTGCGCGTCCAGCTGCTGCTGCCGCCCTGAGAACGAACCGACACGGGGCGGGGTGGGGGGTGAGCCCGGGGTGCGGCTGCTGCTGCACTGCCACGTCGGGCCTGGCTGCGCCTGCCGAGACACTCACCGGGTTCTAAGGCACCAGCCGCACGCCAGTACCCGCGTGCCTAGGAAATGCACCGATCGCTTATCCGGGAGGCTAAGGCTGCCCCGCCAGACACGGCGAAAAGCCGCCAGGAAACACGTCACCCAGCACCATCAAACCTCCACGCTGAGCCCCGAATACAGCTCTGCCCCTTTCATCCATGCGGCCTGCCCACAAGCCGCCCAGCTGGGAAGGGCCGCCTGGTTTCACACACTGGACCAGGCCAGCCGGGACACAAAATGCTTCCTGCAAAGTCCAGGGTTGCAAGAAGTAATACTTCCGCCCACAAATGAGGTGCTGGGGTGGGGGGAGTCAGCCCCGTGTTAGAGGTGCCGATTTCATAGTCACCTCGAAAAGAGCAAGTGCTGGTGTCTATAGAATTGCAGCCCTGATCCCCAATCCTTCCACACGGCCAAAGCACAGAGCACGCCAGGAAATGGAGTCACGTAATTCAACACCCGCCCGAGGAAACAGGGCTGAGCCAGGGCAATTCTGCCAATGGAAGGAAGACCTGACTTCTAAGCTTCCTGCTATATTAACAGAACTGCAAGTGCGCCGACTTCCTCACGATGGGATTTGTCTTTCCCCTTCACAGCTTAGCTTCGGCTAAATTTCAAGTGATAGAGTTACCGGATTTTAATCCTACTAATTTAAATGGAT
Source organism: Mirounga angustirostris (assembly GCF_029215605.1). NCBI lineage: Eukaryota > Metazoa > Chordata > Mammalia > Carnivora > Phocidae > Mirounga > Mirounga angustirostris. Next base: position 10,587,024 of record NW_026991719.1, read on the forward strand.
TCTTGTAAAGCAAAAAATTCAGTATATTCTCCCCCGTATAGTTTTTACTACAACAAGTCCTACTTTTATTTTTATGTATATAGAAATAACATTAACATATCAATAAGAGAACACTGCATAAGGTAAAATTTAGCCAACCGATAGATTTTTCTAAGTGACTGTCAGGAACAGAGAAACAGTAGAATGCACACATCTGTAGCTACTACTGCGACTGAGAGAAATGCTGCTGAATAAGGAGTGAAGGTGGTTATAGGGGATGAAACAATGACATACATCATTCTTTCCTTTTTTTTTTTTTTAAAGTAGCAGAATGATAGCTTAGTGTAGAAGGGAACCCAAAAGTGAGCAGCAAGATATGTCTGTGGCTAGGCGGTCACGCTCCTAAGTTTGTTCTTCGCACATATCCCCTTGGAGTTGGAAGGAAGGAGTTTTGGACACTTGGGAACACAATAAACGTGGATGGCCATTTCTGAGTTAGCACATCCGCAGCTTCTTTCTTATACCAGGAGGTCACCTACAGATAGGCCAAGTGACTGTCAAGCAAGTAAGTGCAATGTAACTGTTCCCTTATCCACAGAAGAGAGATGTAGCTGACTTCCTGTGAAATGCAGAACTGAACCAAAATACTGGCGTGATGTGCAAATGAACAGGAGGTCAATAAGCATTTGTCTCTCAGTTTTGGTCTTTTTGCCAAGTCTGAAACATCAGGATGTAAGTTGTTCAGTTCTCACGGGTGTTTAGATTGTGTACCCCCGCCCTCCAAAGACCACTCCTCTGAAAGTGTGGCCTTTCCACATTAGCCAGGGACAGCAGTTCCCTTTGCCTCCTATGGGAGCCTTGGGCAGTTACCAGTACTTGGGCTCATTTCGTCGTAGGCCCAGAGGAAACCATCCCGTGGGGGTGGGTGGGTGGGCAGAGCCTGTGCATCCAGAGGACAGAGGTTCCCAGACCGCAATCCTTTTACTCTCACATTTGTCCCAAGACTATAATCAGCCTCACCGACAGATCCAGTGACACAGCAGATGTTCAACTTCCTGTCTAAATCGGAGTCCTTGCGTTTACAAGTTTTAATAAACACTGGATCCACGCTATCTTAGCAAGTGTTGCTCTCTACCGCCGGGATATGTGAATTTAACCTTCTTACTTTTGCATCTTTCTCTTTCTTTTCCTGGTAATTTAACATGGTTCTGCTACTCTTCTGACCAAAACTATCTTAACAGGTAGGCAATCAGTATAACAATCCTACATCGAGATGTTTTCTCTTACGGTTGACATCTATCAACGAAACACTGTTCATACGAGCCAAGTGCAGCTGCTGGTCAACGTAGCCAGTGCAGCTTTCCAAGTTCACACTTGGCAGGTGCTCATGGGTTACCATCACAGGGTTTCAGCTAATGAAGCTCATTTCGTCTAAGAATAACAGAATAAAAGGCACAGGCCTCTGCTCTCAGTTGTCTTCTTGTCTCTCCTTCCTGTTCAGGTTTCCTTATGAAAATTTAAGACTCAACCCTTGTCCTCTCCCTGCCTCTCAAGAGGCTTGGAGCTTTCCTGGTTTCCAGCATGGTGGGTAGTTGCTCTAAAGCACGGACCTAAGGGGCGGGAAGCCTGTCCCCTGCACTGACCAGCTAGTGCTAAAACCTGCCTGTGGAAGTCATGCATGGGGAAAGGGCACGGTTGCCTTCACCACCCCCCACAGTCCCCAGCCCCGGGAGGACACAATGCCTGATGCTAAGCAGGTGCTCAGGAAATGACTGTTGAGAGAAAGCCTGGACAGAGGCCATACATTATTTTTTGTAAACAGCTGTTTCTTCCAGATGCTGTTAAAGAAAAATGATGACAACTCAGGGATAGAGAAACAGATGCTCAAATCTCAAAAGGTGCTGGGCAGAGCTCCCCTCCCATGGGTTCCTCAGAGCCTCCACAGCAGAGAGGCTGCAGGAGATGGGGGCACCAGTGAGATGGAGTCTGATCTTGTTCCTTTATATCTGAATCACTGTGCCTCTACTTACCTAAACACTTAAAAAAAAAAAAAGTCCTAAGGCTAGACTACAAATTTGAAAACCAGTCAGCTTAAAATCAAATGCCCTCAGACTGGCTGGACATTGGAAGCTACAGCTAGCACCTGAAAGTACTTCAGCTTATGCTGACTTAGGGGACCAAGCAAACCTTAGAACAGAATATACTCATTTGAAGGCATCACTTACTGTCTTCTATTTATTGCTTCCTTCCTCCCAGTGAAGGAAAGGATTCTCAATCACTAGCAGTTTTTCTTCCTGTCAAAACAAGGTGAGGGCTCCACCAGATGGAGAATCATCTGACTGAAGCAGAGAAGTAGAACATCACACTTCGGACATAACAGGTGCCACGTCATGGAGAAGTTGATCATTTTTTACTGAAAACAGCTGTGGGACTCAATGTTACCCAGGGCTTGTTTTCTTATAGGCTATTCAGTCATGGGAACTTGTTTTAATACAAATCAGAATATATTTTTAGATTCCAGATTTAATACAGGACTGGAGTGGGTTGAATAGTGTGCCCTCCCCCCCACCCCCCCCAATTCACATCTACACGCAACCTCAGAATAGACCTTTTTTAGAAACAGGGCCTTTGCAGATGTAATTAAGGATCAAGATGGGATCATACTGGATTAGTGTGGACCCCAAACCCAATGAGCGTGTTCTTATGAGAGACAGAAAAGGACACATCGAGACACAGGGGGGAAACCGTGTAAACAAGGAGGCAGAATTGGAACTATGTCCCCACAAGCCAGTGAACGCCAGGAGCCACCAGAGGCTGGAAGAGGCAAAGCCCCAGAACCTTTGGAGGGAGTGGGTCCTGCTAACACCTTGATTTCAGACTTCTGGCTTCCAGAACTAGGAGAATAAATTTCTGTTGTTTTGAGCCACCAATTTATGGTCATTTGCTACAGCAGCCCTAGGAAACTAAGATAAAGGTTAATATGCATATAGGGCTAAAACAAGAAAACAGTAACATCCTCTGAAGGAGAAATGCTACTGGGTCTCATCTGGGTTCAGGACATATAACCTTGATATTTCCCCCCTCGATCTATAAATTTACATGATGCTACTACCAGTGTGGACTTACAGTCTCCAAAGGAAAACAAAATCATGAGGAGTGACTTGGATTTTAGAAGACCTGACATAGCAGGAAAACATTCATTCAGTATTCCACAGATAATTAGCCCAAAGGCAGAACATTTTGGAAGACAAAGCACTAAGACAAATGAGTGCTGAAGAACATTATTTTTCCTCATTTTTCTAGGATTAGCATGTCTTTCTGATTGTATTCTCTGCTATGTTGCCAGAATTACTGATTTTAGCACAACCGAGCACAAGCACAGTCTGGATTTATTATCACGAGTGACTCATTTCTGGCTTGTCAGCAACACACCCGGAACACAGGTGCTCGCCAGCCGGCCTGGAGCCATTTCTGCTGGGTCTTCGTCCTCACCTCCCATCCCTCTCCCCCTGACAAATGAAGTCAGTGGATAATTACTGTTTTCACTTTTAGAATAAAAGTGCATTTCCATCCTGCCCTTCCACTTTTCTACAGCCTTTTATATGCATCTTCCCCCTGGCCTGGTTTTCCGGACTTTGAGCATCTGAACTAGACGACACACACACACGGTGGAACTGTGCTCAGTCACAGGATGCCACGCTTTAATTCCACCCACTAAGCCACAGCGGCTCATTCAATACTGAGCTGTGCGTTGCACTAGATCCTCCAGGTTTTCCACAGAGGGTGGACTGAGGGCGAACTGGATGGGCTTGCAGCTGACTGACTGAAGGTTCGGTCATGAAAACTGGTCTAAACCTTCCAGCTTCGGTGGACACAACATGATGGAGATGTCTCCCATCAAATGTCTAAAAGCACCTCCGGGCCCTGTGGTAAGAACAGCACTTTGAGTGCTAAGTGGCAAGTGGACTTATCCCCTTTCTTTCTCTCTTGATCCCAATTAACCCCCTCCCTCAAAGCCTAGAGCACACTCCATTTTCCACCATTACCCCGTGAAACTTCTCTGATGGCTGAGTTCACTGGCTCTACTCATCACTGCAAAAGTACCCATGGACCAGGCCATAGATGGCTCTTCTAGGTATCAGTTTTAATTTGATTTTGTTTCCTCTTCCCGACTGGGTTTAAGCTCTTTGTGAATATGTCTCTCTTTTCACCCAACGGTTACCCCCAAAACACAGGGGATAAAATCTGATTGGCTCAAGCCTGAGACAACAGTGGTGGCGTTCATTTCGGAGGGTCTTCTTCTCCACTGGGAATGATAACTTTCACTCATTTCCCCTCTAAGTACTAGGACTATAACCTTGCAGTCTCAATTGATGGTTATTTATGACTAACACGATACTTTTCTTAACCTAACAATAAACATTTTTCCTAAGAAATAACTGAAAACACAGCTGACCTTTAAAACTCCACAACTGTCTACTTTCCCATAAGTAATGTTACCAGTGAAGTTTTGAATAACGGAAATATCGCATTAGGAAATGACATATAACATAATCAAAAGCATGTCTGTTCCCACCACACAGAAGGAGTTCTTTATTTATCCTACTTAATTTTTTTGTTATCATTAAAATATGTTAGAGATTATCTGGAAGAGCAGTAATCACAAACAAGAACATGCTGTCCAGTATGAAGGATTTTATTCTAAGAAAAAATTAAATTTAAGACTCAGATGATGATGAATTATGTAACATATATATTCCCGTGGAAGTGAATAATACCGAAAAATCAAGTTTAGCTATATTTTTCCCTGCTAGTGATATTTCATAAAATTCTGTGTTCTCTAGATGATCCATATTCGAAGCTGAATTTGCCTTTACTGAGTAAGAAGCTTCTAGTGGTTCAAAGAGCAAAACAAAACTTTAACCAAGTAGTCACACTACTTAGGTCCCTAATCACTACTAAAATATATCCCAACTGTGTATGTAGCTAAACTTCCATGAACATTACTAGTGAAGGTAATGGGTTGGAAAGCACGATGGGCATTCACACTGCTTACATCTGAGTTCCATCCCTCAGTGCTGCTCAAAGGAACAGTATGGCGCAGTATTCATCCTATATGCTACCAAAAGTGCTGGTGAAAAAAATAATGCCCATTGTTTTTGGTGGTACAGGGTCAGGCCCCGGCAGCTTCTAAATCTTTAGCAGTCAGATTAGACTCCTACACCACAGCATGTTCTCGCCCTTGCCAGACAATGTCCACATCTCCCAAAGACCTGATAATATTTTCAGGGCAGACCACAGGACACCAAAGCATCGCGGAGACCCTATGACAAGCAGTTTTCAACTATGCTACAATTATACATTTACAAAGCACAAAGAAGCAGAAGCTCGATGTGTTTAGTGCTGTTAGTAGTAGTATGGAAGTGGGTTCATTTTTCCATGTATTTTACTATATTGTCATCAGGCAAGAATGTCCTTGAAATGGATTAAAAGTTGTGTTAATGACTACTTTGATGAAACTGTGCTAACGACTAAACTGGATCGACGCCAAACCTTTAATTCTTTTGCTTTTTAAATATTCTAAGTTAAGAATTTGGAAAGTGCAGACCAGAAGTGACTTGTTTTTTGAAGCCACAGAACATCTTTTTTAAAAAGAATGCAGAATCTCAATCAAGCACTAATTAACACTGACAGCATCGGAGTAAAATCAGTATATGCTTAATAATCCACACTAAAGGATGAGTAATTAGCAACTCACCATAACAACTCACATTTCTTGGGCACTGACTTCGTACCAAGCATGGTTCTCTACCTTATCTTTTATTATCTCATCAAGTCTTCATAGTTACCACTCCATTAATTAGGACCCCCTTCCCCAGGTGAGGTGACTGAGGCACAGACTGATTAGGGTAGGTGACCCACAAGCTAAGAACCTCGCGCTGATAAGTGGTGGAGGCGGGCGGGACTCCGTGACGGGAGCGGTTCTGCCACAGCTCGCTTGGTATAATGTTACAAATAATGATGTCTATATTGAAGAATGAGGTTAAAGATGAAGGCTGTATGGGTTTTCACAAAATTCCCTTTTTTATTGGTTTGCTGTCTAGATCATGGTAAAACAAGTATGTACCAGTTTCTTCAAAGGGATGGCAAGACCTGTGCAGTTCACTTCATGTCCCACTCACAGACTGCATTTGGGACAAAGAAAATTCTCACAGGGGGATTGTATTAGTTTCCTAGGGCTGCTGTAACAAAGCACCACAAACTGGGTGGCTTAGCATAACAGAAATTTCTCATCTCACAGGTCTGGAGGCCAGAAGTGGGAGATCAAGGTGTGGGCAGGGCCGTGCCCCCTCTCAAAGCGCTAGGGAAGATCAGGTCCAGGCCTCTCTCCTAGTTTCCAGTGGCAGAACTCCAGTCTTCACATGGCCTTCTTCTTGGGTGCATGTCTACCTTTGTGTGCAAATGTTTCCTTTTATAAGGACACTAGTCATACTGGATTAGGGCCCACCCTAAGGACCTCACTTTAATTTGATTACCTCTGTAAAGACTCTATGTCCATATAAGGTCACATCCTGAGGTTGAAAGGGGTAAGGTTAGGACTCCAACGAATCTTTTTTTTTAGGGAAGAAAATTCAACCCACAACAGTGATGATAACAGTGCAATCTGGAGCCTTGAAGTCAACTCAGCAGATTTGGGAATAATATAAAACAAAATATGAAGTTCATCAAGTTTATAAAGCATTCAAAGCCTAACTCACTTTGTAAAATGCCCCACACAAGCAAAGCAAATTTATCACTTTCTGGGATATTTGAAAACCTCTGATTTAAGGGTCATAATTAATACTGAAATCATTCACTCCTTCAAAACAGTATTAAGTGCCAGGCATGACTTAGCAGGTAATTTTTATGGTTTTTTTTTTTTTTAAACTTACCTAGAATTCTACCTGACCAAGGCAAGAGGAGGAACAGGGATGGGTTCTTAGCCATATCTGTAACTGAACTGCTGACGTTGGAAAGACACATTTTGTTACTTTATTTTCATCATCATCACATCTATTTTTTATTGAGTAACTATATATCAAGTTATTTTACATTAGCAGATAATTCAAAATGGCCTTTTGGATGACTGGGGTTTGCTTCCATCCCTAATTAGAGCTGCTCTCATAAAAGTATCCATCTCTGGTGGGAAAAACACGTTATTCTAACCTATGGTAAGGACAAAAGAAACCGCACATCCATCATATTTTTTCAAAAGCTATAAAAAATGGCATTCCAACCAAATGTGGACATGCTTGAACACCTCCTCTCCTTCATCGTTGGAAACTTTTAAGACACTAAAGGGCACGATACTTCATACAAAGCCCACTGCTCCATTCTTGGTACCCCATGGGGATCGATAAGCCCATCATCAGGAAAACACAGATCAAAGATGGAACCGAAACTTGCCCATCCCCAGACTTCTATGTTTCTGTTTATTTATCTTGTTTGTTTCTATTTATTAAAAAAATCCTAAGTAAAATATCATATAATTAGGACTCAATAAAAACAATATTGAGACTACATACTGGTTACAAGGAGAAAAGCATTTGTGTATCTATTTGAGACACTTCAAATGTAAACAGTCTGGTGAATTTTCATAGTAAAGAGAGCACAACAAGCAGTTCTTGTTCTTTGTAGCAATTTGGTAAGAAATCAAAAAAAGGAAATTCCTGCTTTGCTTCTCTAACCCTCAGAGCAGACTGTTTTGACATGGGATCAAACCAGAAAGGTTCGAGTCCTAGACATTTTCTCACTGTTTAGGTTCATACTGACCTCTACTCTGAATGGTGCTTAATAATTAAGACCTGGGAAGCCTGCTTCTCCCTCTCCCACTCCCCCTGCTTGTGTTCCCTCTCTCGCTGTGTCTCTCTCTGTCAAATAAATAAATAAAATCTTTAAAAAAAAAAAAAATTAAGACCTGGTAGCTCACTAGCACCAGGGAAGTCTCAGAGCCGTGTACCAGTGAGGTGACAGCAGTAAGTTAAAAACCTAGCAGTCTCAGGGACAAAACCTAATCCCTAAGTTTGTGCTAGAGGAAGCATCGCAGAAATTGGGAGTCGGACAGACCTTGATTTGAATCCCACCAGCTGATTACTAGTTGTGTACCATGGAATTAGTCAATCAGCCTTCTGAAGGGTCGCCTGCCTCATTTGTGAAATGGGTGGAATGCCCTCGAGGGGCTGCGGTATAGATTAGGGAGCACAGGCACACCCATGTACACACTGCCCCCCCCCCACCTGCTGTCTGATGCTCAGCAGATGGCAGACGTACCACTAGCACAAGCTTTGTTCTGAAGCTAAAAAAAAAGGCCTGTATTAAAATGCCTCTGGAAACTGACAGAGCTGAGGTGGGACTGGATGTGGAATGTGAGGAAGTTATAAAATAACTTAAGGGAGGAAGACAATGCACAAGGCAGGGCCAGCAAAGGAAGCGCGCGGGGCCGGGTGCACACTTACGGCGCTCCTCCCTGTGCCTCTCGGTCTCGGCGAAGTACTGGCGCAGCTCCTCCGTGATCTCCATGTTGCTCAGGTCGCACTCCACGCCCCCGTCTGACTCGGACTCCGCCTCCTCCGTGGAGGGCCCAGCTCGGCGTTCTCTCGGGCGGGCTGGTGGATGCTGCCCAGACCTTCTGGAATGTGCAGAACCGCAGTGCGAGTCCGTGGAAGCCGGGACATGGTCACGAGAGGGCCGAGGAGATTTGGCCTTGTTAGTGTAAGAGCTCTGGGGAAGAGCTGCAGGAGGGAAGGACCACGGGCAACTGAAATACGATTCCACGGCCTTCCTGTAGGCACTATGGTGGCTTCGCATCCAGGCCATCGCCTGATGATAATGTCGCCAGTATCTTGCATATACTGGATGAAAAGACCAAGGCTCAGTAGCTTTCCGGGATGCCACCTACAGAATAAAGGGAGGTGGAGGCTAGATACCACACAGTTCTTCAAGAGAACCCTCAAATATTGGACTAAACGACACGTATCTACTGAGTATCTTCTATATACCGACTACATCAGGATGCTACTACTGGGCCAAAGAGGACATAGGACAGGTCCATGCCCACAACGGACACCAAGTACATGTGCATGAGGTACACACAGGACTTAGTTTAAGGTTATGGCCACGGTAAAGTGGGGACAGAGGCTAATTATCATCATTTTTAGATAAGATGTAGGGAGAGATACTGACGTCAACCATCTTGGCCCTCTCTACCTACTGTAACTAAACGACTAGTTCCAAGAACCACATGGACGAATGTCTTCTAGTCCCTCCCTCACTACCCCCTTAACATCTGCTGGTCTGGCCCACTCCTCAGTGCCTGGACAAAAGCTGTCTAGCAACCTACCCAGTGGTGCTTTTACTTTTAGCTTTTGGATGTATTTGTTTCTTTGGTCTTCTCCATCATGGAATGAGAATACCAAGACTCTAAAAGGCTAAAATTTACCCTTTCCTCATGAGTTAAAAAAGAAAATCTTACCTCTGCTGCCATCTCTGATTGTGGACGTCCAAATGGGCACTGAGACTAGGAAAGAACAACCACAGTGCAAACATCTGGTCAGTACACGTGGGTGATATTTGTGGCTACTTCACGGTTTACAGAGCAGCTCCTCAGAGGCTGCCTCTTCCAAGTACCATGCCTGATCTTCACGCAACATATACTATAGGGCCCTGGCACCTGGGGAGGGATCCCCTTAGGTATGATTAAGTGGCTCAAAGGACACTGCATTTTTCAAATATTTGTTTACCTATTGAAAGTAGACTGGAAAGAACCATAGTTAGTAGCTAGTACCTGTATAAAAAATAATAATATAAAACATGAACTAAAAATATACAACTATTACTTAATTTATTAATCCTTAACTCATGCCGATGCCTATTTAAATTAACCCTAGATGTCCCCACGGCTTGAACAGAATACATCTTGCCGACTCACTGGAAATCATTGTTGGGTCTTGCCTCAGATCTGGGACTTGGAGAAGCCTCTCCAAATGAGATCTCTCTCCAGCCTGGGTTGTGCCCTGGGCTTTAAGCCCCCAAATGGGCCTTGTTTTGGTTTGGATTGTAGTAAGCATCTCTCAGCCAGTGTGTGACACCACACTCTCCCTGCCTAACCACTCTGCGTCTTTGCAGGAGAAACTGTTTCATGGAGACTCCCCACCAAGTGCCTGCATAGAACGCCTTTGCTCAAGAGCCTTGCTCGGCCAGGATTTACCCCTTTCTCCCCTACCTACCTGCTTGTGATTTATTGATATGGCAGAAAATACCTAAAGGTAAAGTTTAATCTGCAGCTGTACCTTCTATGAACTATTTAAAACGATTTTTTCTCCTTCCTGTTCAGGACTTCAGAGCTACTAAAATGCCAGCATACATCAGAATGTACTTTAAAAAAAAAAAAAGTTAAACAAAATATCCTGGGGTATCTGGCTGGCTCAGTCGGTAGAGCATGCAACTCTTGATCTCAGGGTCATGGGTTCAAACTCCACACTGGGTGTAGAGATTACTTAAAAAAAAAAAAAAAAAATTAAATAAAAAAACAAAAACAAAAACAAAAACCACCCAAAAGTAATATCCTAAAATGCACAAGAAATGAAGCATCTGTGAGATGAAACCACTAACACAATGTAATGCTGAGCAAACAGCTACTTGGGTTTTGAAACTCTGGGAAATCAGATATCGAAGGAGGCCTGTTTTTCCTCCTTCACTTAATTAGAGGGCAGAATTTAAAAATCTCTAAGCCTTAAGAAATAAACTTGACTTATTTTGTAATCTCTATCAGATGTTTTACTATGGTTAATGTGGAAAACTGAGATGTTAAATTGACCACATCTTTTAAGATTTAGCCTGAAGAGAACCATTCACTTTCTTTTAAAATATAACAGGCTTTCCAATAGGCTATTTCTAAGAGGTTTGACCCGATCTTCTGTAAATTTATCTTAAACACAGCCCACACTTCCTGTTCCCTGTTCTAAATTCAGGAATACACACACATGCAGTGAATGTAAACTGGAAAAAAGCCAACCAATGCAGTGAAAATATAAATGTAAATTAAGTTCACATTACTTTAAAACTGTAATTTAAAGGTTTAAAACGTGAGCAATTATCTGAAAACCTGGCTAACTGCCTATGTGCTTTACAAACTACTAAAGAAATATAAAAGTCAATACAATTAAGGGGTTAACGACCCAGAGAAGTAACACTAACACAAATGAAATTACAGTAGAAATCAGTACATACTTGAGTGCTAAACTGTAAGGTGCAGCCTGGAAGTGGCTAATTCATTCCAGCCCAGTTTCGTATTTGTATCACCGAAATCTGAATATTTTTCTGAGAGTCTGCAGCACATAATGCCTTTAAAGTGAACACCATGTGTGTCTTAATCAAATTTGTTTTAGAGATTAACAAGTAGCATAAGAATTAAATTTGAAAAGTCTAGGAGGCATCTGCATGTGTTCTGGAAATTAAGTGTTTTGAATCTAGACTTTGATGCCTCATAAAACGTACTTAGAACCAGATCAATGTAAATATTAAATATCCTGAACTGGGAAGTCTGGATTCAGCCTCAAATATGCCATAAACATTACTGTAATTGAACACTACTGCAGACCTTCGGAAATCCTGTTTTTATTTATAACTGGGAAAATCCTGCCTGGCTTTAAAAGTAATAGTACCAGTATTGTGAAAATGTATAAGATGGCTTATGAGAGGTTCCACTTTGCAGAGCTAGAAGTGTAGGCATGCGCGATCAAGTAGATAACTGTTTAAGAGGCTCCAGCGTAATTCATCATGTTCACCAGGCTGCTTGAATGTAAATGGCTGTGATTAAAGGGGGCATGGAGAGTTAATCTGAGGAGAGGCTACTTATTTATGCCTTTGATTTCGACAAATAATTTGCTAGAAGGGCTGCCATGTTACACTGTCTCAGAGATCACGCAAGGCAATGCCCTAAGCGCTTCTGCAAGAGGAAGCCAGGACAGTGGGCTGAGATGGCTGAAGAAAGCCGACTCCAGGGTCTGGAGCACAAGCAGCTCTGATTCAGCCTGGTGCGCCAGTGCCCTATGAAGTAGACCAACGAGTCGGCTAAGGCACTGGCCTCTTTCAGGACCCAGGCCATTAAGGAAAGCTGAATTTATCTTAATGATGGAATACGGGCGTCTTTGACATCGATTTTATTCTAATAGTGCTTTCCTGTTTTGGCCGCTGGGACACTTACGATCAAATCTGCTGCCATGCTCCGGCAAGTTAAGAGTCCTGGAGCTGTGTGTCGCATATGCTCATTCACCCCTGGCTTTATTATTCTTCCTCCCCAAATTCCAAAACCTATGTATCATATTCTTTTACATTTTAAGTATTGGAAGATTCCTAAAATCCTACAGATATTCCATTAAAAGTAATTCCTGAGAATGAATAAGTAAACTCTCAGAAATCAAATGAAAGAAGGCCTAGAAAAATATGTCTAAAGGAGTAGCAGCTTACACGCAGCTTTATAATTACTGGCTTCTCTTTCCAGCATTACTCTTGGTACTTAATGCCAGCAAAATTTTTCTGTAAAGGGTCAAACAGTAAATATTTTGGGCTTGTGGACTACATACAGTCTCTGTCACACATTCTTCATTTTCTTTAAATTTAAAAACAATCTGGGTGCCTGGGTGGCTCAGTCGGTTAAGTGGCTGTATTCGGATCAGATCATGATCTCAGGGTCCTTGGATCGAGCCCCGCATCGGGCTCCCTGCTCAGTGGGGAGTCTGCTTCTCCCTCTCCCTCTGCCTGTTGCTCCCCAGCTCGTGCTTTCTCTCTCAAATAAATATCTTTACAAATAAATAAATAAATTTAAAAACAACCTTTTGACAATGTAAACACCATTCTTAGCTCCCAGGCAGTAACAAAAACAAGCTGTGGGCCATCCTTGGCCAGTCCCTATTTCACGTGAATACATTATTCAGCTGCACTGACTCTGCTTTCAGTACGCAGGGGGCTCTCATTGTTGCTCGCTCTCCACTTGGCAAACCATGGAGGAACTTTGTGATTCTCACTTGTCTCATAAATGATTAGGCTTGGAGTAAGCCTAGTGGAAGCAAGACAACTGTGATGAGGACCACCAGCAATCTTGGTGACCAGTTTCTAATATCTGGGACAAAAGAATTGTCTCCATGACTAAATAAGGAACTTGGACCATTTCTTAAAGATCTACATAGATATTTAAAGACTTAATTTAAAAAAAACCAAACTCCTGCAATCAATTGGGCTTAGAATGCACGTGTCGTGCCATGATTTCTGACGGAGGCCCTACTAGCTGCCATGGGCTGGACAGCAACCCAACAAGGATGGGGAGCAGGAGAGAGCTCCGAGTCTCTTCCCTGGAAGAAGGAATACAAATCCCTTCCTGCTAAGTGCATCAGTTAGCTCCTAAGGGAAGGTGAGAACCTCCTCTAAGAATGGGTCCTGTGAACTTTTTCAAACCGGCTACTCTTTCCACACAGAGAACTTTAGGACCTAAAAAAAATGCCTGGGTTTCTGAAAAGCCAACATGAAGCTAATTCTAGATATTAAAGCAACACTTTCAGCCACCAGTTCAAAGAGAAGCAAGCTTATGGTTACAGCAGATTTAGATGCCTTTCAAAGGTCTTTAATTTTATCTTTCATTCGCCACCTCTTTGGGAGTGTCTCCTACTCTTGCGGCACACGTCTTCATGGACTGAACAGCAGCTTTCCTCCTAATGGGATGGCGGAGCTGAAAGAAAAGAGGATGGCAATGTCAGGGCAGGCTGGGACCCACAGTTCACCAAAACGGCAGCCCTCCCCGGCGAGCACAATGGCATAATAGTCAATACCCAGCTGAGCCCGGGCGGGCACAGAGACCGAATTCATTGTCTGTTCTCAACCACCAGAGAAGGAAGGAAAAAAACAGCGCTGAGGTCATTCAGGAAACACTGTCGAGGCCCGGGGCCCACAGGCAAGACAGTGCTCTGGGTCTTGAACCATATATTTTCCCATGTAGCCTTTCTTAAAAAACACACGCATTCTTCAATGAATCTGCTTATCCTGGAAATGTATTTTTAAATGCATAAACATACATGAGGAATAACAGACAAGAGCTTTGTCGTTTTCAATGGAAAAAATCCAACTATTTCCATCAAGTCATTAAAAAATTCCACAAGTAATGTGGCTTTGTTGAAAGGTAGGGAGAGCATACATATTCTTTTTACTGCGTATTTCTATTCCTGTAAATATAGGATCTAGGATGTGTCATCGCAACCAATAAATAAAATAAAAACACAAATTCCCCTCAAACAATAATGTACACTCCGCAACTGGATTTCCTCTCTATCCTCCTTTTCCAGCAGAATTCTGAAAATGAAATACATGAAAACTCACCTGCTTTGATTTTTGCATAGAAACACACTGGAGGTCAGTCATTAAGTTATGCTGGCTAAAGCCCCTAAAGTCAAACCTTTCCGATAAGGCTCCCAGTGATTTGGTTCTCTGAACCAAACACATAATTTGGAGGATCTAATTTAGGCCTTCGGTATATGTTTCAGGGTAGAAGGGGGTCTGCTGGAAATTGCTCAAAATAAATGAAGGTACAATGAGAAATGAAAATTACATGAATCGAGTCATGTGGGGTTCGAAGGAATGTCTGTATATGTAGTAATAACCCTATCAGAGAAGATGTCTTCCAATAATGCATACACCAGTAGGAATTTCCTCAACTAAGATAATAAAAGGTTTTCTGACAGCCTTGCTTCCGGCCCACCACCCCCGGCTGCCTGATGGCAGTTTCAACTGGCTTGATGCACTCATGGGCTCCCTCCTGTGGCTTAGCATGGTCCCTGCTGGCTAATGTGGACAAAGATGGCTCAAGACTGAATGTCCTCCCACCCTCAGGAGTCCAGCCTCTGTCTTATGGCCAAAGGCCTCCCACAAGGGCACATACTACCCCCGGTTCAGAGAGCCCGCACCTCTCTGTCTACAACAACCATCGTTAAAACTGATGGGCGAGGGAGCCAAAAAAGTTTTATTTCCTTTTCATTCCTTCAACCCCAAACTCTCTTCCGGACGTTGCAGTTAGAATGTCACAAAGGAAGGCCCAGCATGGGGAAGGAGGAAGAATGAAAGGACATAGTTAAGCGTTCCTCTTTTTTTTTTTTTTTAAACACAAATAACTTTCCACCCACAGAACGGCATTGTTTGTCAGCAGAGTGATGGATTTGTGAGTGGATTTATTTGCAAGTTCACCAAATCCCCATGTGCCTAAAGTCAAAATCTTAAGTGAAATAGGAGGCCACTCAAAAACAAAGTGGACCCTCTGACTTATGAACACAACACGCAATGGGAGAGTTGAAAACGGGAATAACAAGAAGGACATAATAGTTATACAACTCAAACGAGGAAACAGTTAAGTTCAATTCACTGCAAGTTTATCGCTCACAAAGCAAAACCTAGTGTGACTGTAAAGGACTAAGGGTTAAACAGGCAGGTTATGCAAGTTCAGAGCCTATCAGCAAAAGCCATGACTAGTTTAAAGTGGTTAAGCCCACCAGTAGATTTCAGGAGCTTTATTTCAAGTTTACTTCTATAAACACATACATGGTAATTCCATTTAATCGCTGTGTTTTCTGAATTTATACGGCACTCACTACATCCCACCTATTTAATCAATTACTTGTAGGCATGGATTCTGCAATCTATTTCTTTTAAATTTCCTATTTTCCTTCCAGCATAAAAACCATAGCTATATTTTCCTGCCTTTGGATGCTGGTGAGATTGTTGTTTCCTGATAATAGTCTCTCCTCCTCCTTCTACCCTCCCTAAATAAACTGTGTAGCTAGTCACTCAAGTAACCGTACAGCTCCAGATCTTTTTGGAAAGCAGACGTTTAAATACATTAATATGTTTTCAAAAGTATTTTTAATTCATCTGATATTTGATCAACCACAGTTATGCTCTTTTTTCACTTGTCCAACTGTTTTAATTTCCTATTGGAGAGAAGGGGTCCAAGAGTTCTGTACCTAGTTTGTAATCTCTCCAGCCTCCACTCTGGCCTTAATTGTTCAGTTTTCCCCCATCCTTCTTATCTCACCCCACCCTTAAATGCTGGATCCTAAAACCCAAAATAATCCTTCACCATCTGTAAAACAGTTTTAGAATGAAAATTTCTCTCTGGAGCTTTAGTTTATATACTTTCCCAGCACAGCAATGAACACAGAGGAGATCTGTATACCTTACTGTGAACCTGTCTTCAGTTACTATCCCAAGTCACTAACCAATTTACTATCCCAAGTCACTAAACAATGATCTTTAAAAACATATGGTATCTCTTGTCATTGCCATCCCAAAGGGGCTGTTATAAACTGTATTTGCAAATGTTATCTCCACCCCACAATTCATGGAAATCCTGAGAGTAACTAAGCCCAGAAGTGTTATTAATCTTTGGTCTAGACTTTCTAGTAATGTTCTGACTTAAGGTGCAAAACAGCTGAATACAAAACCTAGCCTATGAAACAACTTTAAAAATCATTCTTGAAACAGATAAGATTGTTTAGAACCATCTGATCTGTACTAAGGAACTCCCAAGATTTCAGAGCTAAAAGGTACTTCGTTGGTCCCTGTTCAACTCCACTTAATTACTGAGGAAGTGGGCAAAGACCTTCTCCACCTCCACGGGTAAGGCGCATAAAAGACCACAGGTGCCAAATGTTCTCTAGATAATTTCCACTAAAATTTCTGACCTCCCACAGAGGTCAAAGTGGGAGGGAAAAGAATGAAAACCCCAAGTTTTGAGTAGAAGAGCCAATATTCCAGACATCCCTCCAAGGATGAGGCTGCTCTGGGCGACGTTCTGTTCAGGTACTGGGCTGTATGGCCTAAGTCAGAATTCATCCAGACTTAACACAGTGTTACTCAGCACTTCAGAATCACGTGGGGGAGGGGGGAGTTTAATAAAAATGCCGATGCCTGGGTCCTACTTCTAGAAATTCGAATTTAATTGGTCTGGGATGGGCCCCCGGGCATCAGAATTCTTAAAAGTCATCCAGTGATTCCGAAGCACGGCGGCTGAGAGTCTCTGGAACCGGTCCCCTGTCACAATTAACCAGCAATGATTTAGGAATCTCACGGGCCCCGCGGGATGAGGCTAATTACGACAACGTGACAGGCAAGCCCTTGGCTCTCCCGCCATCTGCGGAAGCCAGGGTCCGGGGCCTCCAGGCTCCTCCCTCACTCCCCAAAGGAAACCCAGCCGTCCCCGGAGTCACCTCGTGGGCTCGTTGCTCGCGGATCTCGGGCGGTGGGCGAGCAGGGGCCTATTTCCTGTGAGGAGACCGAAGGGGCGCGGGAGGGAGGGGCTGTTGCCCGGGAGACCAGAAATGCACTTCCGGCGAGGATCACGTGACACGCGCGCCGGAAGTCCGCGCACGGCGCCGCTGACGCCACGTCCGCTCCGCGTTCTGCGCCACGTGTGCGTGGGGAAACTGTCGTGAGATGAGGCTCCGCCTTCCGGGGCGGAGCGTAGGGAAACGCTGGAGGAGGGTGATGGGCCAAAGGTCCCGGCGCGACTCCGGCGCCTGGGCGCCGGGTCTCCACCTGTACCTCGGGTGACGGGTCTGGCGCGGCGGGAAGACGAGGGTTGTTTCTGCACCGCCCTCGTCCCTGGGCCAGTTCCTTGACTGTCGACTTTTCACCCTTCTCTCAGCTCTCTTATCTTCCTCTTTTCTTTAGTTAGACTTTTCTTTCTTTTTTTTTTTTTAAACTGGCAAGGCTAGAGGTCGTGGCCCAGGAGGACACGCCCAGGCTTTGGAGATAGCGTTTAGTTTATTAACCTCGCGAGCCTCGGGTTCTCGCCCGTAAGATGTGAATAATCTGCCCTAGTGCAGTGCCTGGTGCGATATAGCCGACCAAAGTTAGTACCTATTAACATTATTTGTATTGCAGGCATTATCAGCAACACTTGCCCTGTTAGCATCACAGAGGATTCGTTAATAACCAAGCAAAATCCACCGAAGTCTAAGTGGCATATCCTTTCTGGGGTAATAATTTGGCAAACCGCGGCAAGAGCCCTAAAAAGGGCATACTTTTGTCTTAGAATTTTCACTTCTGGGAATTCATTCCAAGGAAAAGCAGACGTTAAACCGGATGTTCATTGCAGAATTATTTTTAAAAGTGAAAACGAAAAAACAAGTGCTTAATAAGAGCAAGTGGCTAAGTCAATTAGGCTCTACCCGTGGCGTGAATATTACTACCCATTCCTATATTACAGAAGAATCAAACTGTATAGAAAATTAACATATGTACTGGCTGCCTACTATGTGTCAGGTATTATTCGGTATCTGCACTGTCCATTGCAGCCACTAGACGCGTGTGGCTGTTGAGAGCTTGCAGAGTCTGAGCTGAGGTGTGCTGGAAGGGTAGATCACACCGTGGATTTTGAAGACTTAGTGTGAGACAAAGAATATAAAATACCTTATTTTGCCAGTGGTAACACGTTAGGGAAGGACTGTTTAGGTTAAATAAAATGAGATTAAAATTAATTTCACCTTTCTCTTTTTACTTTCTTAATGTGACTGCTAGAACATTTGAAATGACATAGGTCCCACGCATCATTATATATTTCTATTGGACATTGGTATTCTATTTACCAGATATACAGTGGTGAACAAGACCGTTTTTGTCCTCATAAAAGTAACACTCAAGTACAGCATGGACAATGAACGGGTAAATAATGTCATTGTATATCTTGGTTATATGAGGAACATAAAGTGAGGGTAAGGGCCAGAAAAGGTGTATATATTGAGGGTGGTTATTTTAGATGAGAGTCTTCCTCCCCTGTTCAGAAAATGGATGTGGAAAGGATGAGATCTCTATGGATAGAATGGGAAGGGGATGGTAGGAATGTGGTGTCTTCTGGGCAGTCAGCTGTGGATTGAGGCTGATAAATCATTTGGGCCTGGTGGAATCTCTGCCTTAGGAAGAAACCACATCAGGAGAGGAAGGAAAGAGAGAAGAGGGGTAAGATGCCAGGGGGAAAGAGCTCAGGGAGCCCCTGGGAAACAGAACAAAGCAGGCTTGCAGTGGATACGTTTCAGGTAGAGCGGTTACTGGAGTAATACCTGTCTGTATGCTGTAGTGCCGTGGGTGTATGTATATATACATAATGAGTATACTATGGTATTAGATAGCATATTACTTTGCTCTCACAGAGACTCAGAAGGAGAGTGGCTCAAACTGTTGAAAATGTATTTCTATCTCTCTGGGTGTCAAGTGTCCAGAGTAGTAAGGTAGATGTATGGGGCCAGGGACTCAAATTTCACCTATCTCGTAGCTCCACACTCCCCAGTTTGTTGCCGTGGCCACGTGGTCAAAGACATGGCCAAAGATGATGCACCACTGTACCTTCCAGCCAGTGGCAAGGGGGAGAGGGGAAGCTGGGGCATACCCCTTCCCTCTAAGGCAGGGTTTTCCACCTGGGCAGTATTCATATTCGGGACAGATAATTCTGTGTTCTTTTGGGGGGCTCTCTTGAGCATTGTAGGATTTCAGCAGCATCCTTGGCCCTTACCGACTAGGTTACAGAAGCATCCCCCAGTATGACAACCAAGAATGTCTCCAGAAGTTGCTAAATGTCCCCTGGAGGGTGAAGGCACCATTGGATGAGAACCCTTGCTTTAAGTGCACTACTACCTAGAAGGTACTCACCACACTTCTCAAATCCCACAAATGGCCAGAAATTCATCATTCAGCCATTCTAAGGGCAAAGGAGTCCTGGAATTGTCTGCTGGCCAGGTGCCCAGCTAAAAGTTCGCTAAAGGAGGCAGCAAGATGCTAGCAGATTCTTCGGCCCCCTTGTTGACACAGGGAATGGAAAGCCTGTAGCCGATTGAGGAGGTGGCCCTGTTAATCTTCCAGAATGAATTTTAGTCATTATTCATTTCAATTCACTTGCATAAAAATATTGGTGATGGGAAACACTAACTGCCCAAAAAGTGAGGATCCCATTTGAAAAGGATGGGCATTGCTACTCCAGAGGGCTGACCAGGGAGAGAAACTGGATTCAGAAACGGAAGCGGCAAAATGTTGGATTTTTCTCTTGTGTTGTAGCGCCATCTGGTGGAAATTTATAAATCCTACCGTTCTTCACCTGCTTGCCTGGGATGGGCTTTCACTCGGGTCAAGTGTAAACCTCAAATTATAAATAACCCTTAAGTGGATTTTAGCAAACCCTTAAGGGTCCTCCTTTTTAAGATGAGGAACTTTTTAAAATCGGGTTCCTCACCTCCGGTACTATTGACGTTTGGGGCCAGATAATTCTTCATTGTGGGCACCGTCCTATGCACCGGAGGAGGTTGAGCAGCCTCCCTGGCCTCTACCCACTGGATGCCAGTAGCACCCCCCCATCCCTCCCCTCTCCACTGGTGACAACCCCAAATTACCAAATCTCCCTTGGGGGCCAAATCGCTCCCTGCTGAGGGCCATTCCTTTAAACAGAGTGTCTAAGAGTCCAAGGACTATTAAGGCCATCTGCCACAGCGCTTCGTGTCTGTGTACCCTGGGAGTGGGAGGGGCATGTCTGGGAGAAACAGAAAGACACTACTGGGCAAAAACCAGGCTCCAGATGCAGCATGACATGTCCTCTTTGTAATACTCTGGAGAACTCTGTTCCTGCTTGTCCCAGCAGCTGGAGAGGAGATTGACTGAGGGCTGCCCAAAGGCCCAGAAAGCAGATGTAAAATGTCTTCAAATC
This sequence comes from Mirounga angustirostris, assembly GCF_029215605.1. Classification (NCBI taxonomy): domain Eukaryota; kingdom Metazoa; phylum Chordata; class Mammalia; order Carnivora; family Phocidae; genus Mirounga; species Mirounga angustirostris. The sequence goes on from NW_026991719.1 coordinate 10,607,770, forward strand.
CCCCGGGGCAAGGGAATCTATAGAGGTCATTGCCTAAAGCACGAAGGCTCACAGCGTAGTCCCAGACTGTGGTGGTGGTGGTGGTAAGGGGTGGGTGGCAAAGTCCTCCCAGGGGATGAACAGGTGTGGATGATCCTGCTAGGTGTGGGAAGCCATGGTTCATCTCCTGGCGGGCTTTTTGGATCTCCCCACGCCTGTTACCTCTCTGCTGCCTGAGTGTTGTCGAGAAGCTGGTTAGGAGCCAGTCCCCTTGCCTGGGTCAAGTGAGTGGTGCTAAAGCCCCTGCAAACAGTCCTGAGTTCTTACCCGGGAGCTGCATAAAGGAAGGTCAGTTTTGATGTGAAATATTGGGGTCCAGGAGCGAATGGTCAAGAAAGAATTCTTGGCAAAAAAAGGTGGTTTTATTAAAGCCTGGGGACAGGACCCGTGGGCAGAAGGAGCTGCACCAGGGTTGTGAGGAGTGACTGATTATATACTCTTAAGTTGGGAGGGGGTTAGGGAGAGCATAAGTCTCTAAGGAATTTGGGAGCGAGGTTTTCAGGACCTTGAGGGGCTAGCTGCTATTAAGATAAGGTCATTTATGACTGTGTAGTAAAACCTTAGTCATGAGACCCTTCAGATGTATATCAGTGGGCCACAGGTTTGGAGGATGATTGCTAACACATATCATGGGGGGGGGGGAGGTGAAAGGGGGGGTGGGTAGAGATAAAGGAAGTTTCCAGAGGGATTTTTACAGGATCCTGGAGGTCGGGCTAATGTCAAGCTAAGGTTGCCTTTCGCCTCTAGCCAAGTATTCACATTGAGGCAGTTGAGTTCCTGGAGGAAGGTCACTCTGCCTGTCTTGAGTACTTGTCAATGGGCTGCAAGTTGTAAGGACATTTAATTTTTTCTACATTTCTTTTGCCTTGGTTCTCCACATCAAGTTTCCCAGGAGCATTGCCTAGTGGCAGCTTCTGGCCCCGCTGAGGGCCTCTCTTACACTCTCCGCCTGATGTCACCTTCTTGTCAGCTTTGCCCCACCATCCTGACCCTCCCTCTCCACAGAGACCTTTCTCCTGACAAAAATGAAAATGCCCAGGTGCAGGTCTCATCACTTTGGAAGGCAGCGCCTCTTGTTTCAGAGGAAGAGGTATCTTGGCTTCTGCCTACACCATTCCATCCTCGTGTTCTCTGGATCCAGTCCCACGTCCTCAGGGGCACCTCGCTCCCTCAGTTATGTCCCTCTTCTTCTACCAGTGCCTCCTCCCTCCCCAACCCCTTCCCCTCAGCATCAACCTTGCTCAGGCGCTCCAATCCTTACAGTAGTTTTGGTGGATTTTTCATGTCGTGCTCCTTACTGTTCTTTCTCCTTCTCTTTGTGGTCCTACTTCTGCACAAAGTGGGCTACCTCAATGTCCTCGCCTTCCTTCCACTCAACCCGCTGCCATTTCTCTTCCAGCACATCACACCTGTGTCCCTGAGGCACTCAGCTGACTTCTGCCTCTCCTGTCTACCATTATTTGGCCTCTGCAGTATTTGATACTCTTGGCCAAGTCCTCTTTTTTTCTTTTTGCAATCACCACATTCTCCCTCCCCAAACTGCAAAGTAATATGTGCTTAGTGCACAGAACAAAACACAAGAAGAAAACTATGAATCTTGGAAGACACATGTACTTAAGCACAAAGGAAAACAACAAGAATCCTTCCCAACACCATGACTTTAAAAGAACCACTCCTTATAATTATTGTACATCCTCCCACTTGTTTTATGCTAATAATTTTAAACACACACATACTACTCTTTTTTTTAAATACATGCACATATAAAGCCAGATGGCTTCCTGTCGTAGATCCCTATTGGGCAACTCTTCCCCAGGAAGCTGGCTCTGTGACGGAGCTTAGGGTGGACGGTGCTTATGAAGAAATGAGCTTGGCACGAACACCCATGAAAGGAAAGTGGAGTAAGTAGGATTGGGTAGAACAGGGTTTCTCAGCAGAGTATACTGATGTTCTGGACCAGGCGATACTTTGTTGTTGGGGCTGTCCTGTGCACTGTGGGATGTTTAGCAGCATCTCTGGTCTCTACCATGCTCATGTGTATGTACACACACCTCTCCTCCCTCCTTCTCCCCCAGTTGTGATGACCCAAAGTGTCTCCAGACATTGCCACCCCTGGTGAAGGTGAAGGGGGGGCAAAATCACCCCCATCTGAGAGCCACTGGGGTAGAGAGAAGAGTTGAACTAGGAAGCAGCCTAACAGCCATATTCACGGACCCCCAGGCATCTCAGGAGCTAGAATGGCCCTTCTGAGTTGTCACCAGTTGGGCAGAGATGGGTCGGCCATTATTCTCCCATCTGGAGCAGTCACCGGCCACGGCTCCTAGAAGGGGGCCTGGCATTGGGTTACTTGGCTTCCTGTGGCTGGAGCAACAAGTCCTTTGCTGAAGGGGGAGCGGGGTCATCCCAGTGTTCATGACACGTGTTACTCTACAATTATCAGTTTACTTCTCGACATCTTCCACTCAATGACAAACCTCCTGAGAACTGGGGCCATACCTTATTTGGTTCTGTGTCACCCAAACCTAGCATGGGAATAAATCCTGGTTAAATGAAATAATGAAATGAAATGGGACAATAATTGTGGTTATGTGGATCTTTGCAAACTGAAAAACTACGATGAAAGGATTCATTATGCATTTTCTTGAGATGAGGGGAACTCCAAAAAGATTAACCCATATTTACCTTATGATGTTTAATTAAGTGTACTTTTTTTGAGAAGTAACAAGAGTCAGTATCAGCTGACAATATTAACAGTTCTGAGTTTAACAGTGTTTTGAATCTTCGGTAGATGAGATTCTTTAATAGTAATTTATAAAGAGGATTAGGGGATTGGTGTGGGATAGAGCCAACTAATTGTGAGATATTACTCAGAATTCAAGTGATGAAAATTTTTGCTTAGGTAGGATTATAAAGCACTGTATTAGGTCTATGTAGAGCTCTGTAAAACAGTACCCTCTTCATCCAGCAGAGGGCACAGCTGTATAGAGTTAGCGATGGAGAAATACTTTATAAAGTAACGGAGAAGTGCGTTCATTTCACAGCAAATCTTCCACACCCACCTGAGACTCGGGCATGGAGGCGCAGAGCATGTAACTGAATGGCACTATACACCTAAAGTCCAACAATGCGGTGTTTGTAGACTGCATTCCCACCTCCACTCTTTCACATTTTAAAAAATTATATCATCCACCAGCTCAGGATTAGGTTAATCTGTAAATAATACTGTTCATTTCAACTGGCTAAGAGCATTTGAGCCCAGCAACGTGTAAGGGCTTTTTTTAGAGCATAATTTCACTTATGGCATGTGTTCTCACCAGATACTTTACGGGTTATGACACAGAAGTAAAGCACACCTACATGTACTGTGCAGTATTCTCTTTATAGATTACGGGGGGGTGGGGGTGGGAAATCAGGTTCATAGTTCCCCACCCCCGGTATTTTCCGATTTTGCTTGGCCTGGATATTGTACACCATGAGCCCATGGGGTAAAATGGACAGAACTGCTCTAGGGGATGAAAGATCTGGCTTTGTCCCTTCCTGGTTTTGTGGCCTGGGTCAAGTGACGACTTGTCAGAGCCTATCTTCATCTGTTACTAGAGGAACAAGAATGCCCACTGGGCCCTCTTCACAGATGGACGATGTGTGCTCACGGTGTCGGAGCCGAGCACAGGCGCTCAGCGCAGGCAGGGGGACACTGCGCCGTAATACGCAGCCGTCACCGAGTGTCCACCAGATGGCGGCACAAGTTTCTGGCTTTCTCTGCAAAGCCCTTGAACCAATCTCCGGGTTCTTGGGCCATTTAGAGCAGTGGGAGGAAGCAGGATCCAAGCGCGGGGTTAGGTTGAAGCTAATCCGGGGAGGAAGGTTTTGATCAGTGTTAAGACCACCTGTAAAGCAAGTCGTGCTCAAATACATTTCTCACTTTAGATTGCTAATTCCATTTTAGGGAATTTATCCTTTGTTGGTAATTGAAAACTATAAAAGAACATCATAGCTATATATCTAGACCTATAGAGCTATAGATGTTTATTACAGCATTGTGTTGAAAAACAAAATAAAACTGAGTAAATTTAAAGATCTTGGGGCACCTGGTCGACTCGGTCAGTAGAGGATGCGACTCGATCTTGGGTTGTGAATTCAAGCCCCACGTTGGGCATAGAGTTTACATTAAAAAAAAAATTAAGATCTAATTGGCTTTATTAAGTGATTCACGAAAGGAACAGTACCCCAGCTAACAAGTACTTGTAGAAAGATACTGGAGGAGTCATACAGAATGGAAGGTTCCTATAGGAAGGAGAGTGGGGCATAAAGTTATTAGCAAAAGAAAAGAAAGGATTTTTACTTCCTGTTTTGGGGGGAAGGGAACAGGAGTGCTTTTATCATGCAGATAACCTCACTAGTGCTAATCAGGACATTTCAGACTGACTGTTAAAAGATCTCATTCCTGGGAGAGGTTGAAACTAATTAAGTCTGTGTTTGCTTTTGGTGGGGGGTGGCAAATGACTCCGTTTGGAGCTTCTTGTTTTTTCTTTTCTTTTCTTTTTTTTTCTTTTCTTTTCTTTCTTTCTTTCTTTCTTTCTTTCTTTCTTTCTTTCTTTCTTTCTTTCTTTCTTTCTTCTTTCTTTCCTTCCCTTTTCTTTCTTTCTCTCTCTCTCTCTTTCTTTCTCTTCCTTCCTTCCTTCCTTCCTTTCTAAAACACTCATACCTGAAGTATTTTTATTTTATGCACAAAGAGTTAGCATTAGGGTCAGTATCTTGAATATTTGTGGTTGAGGTGGGTATCCTGGATGACCCATTCAAGAAAGTTCACTGAATCCAGTTTACTCATATCCTCAGCATCCTGACCCTGGTGATGCATATTGAGGGCATATTTCCGGATCAGACCAGCCAGTTTGGGTAGAGCCCCGGCCAAGGCCAAATCTCCTTGCATGGCTCCAGTAGAGCTGCTGGTGACCCATCTTGCTGTCTCGGAGGCCACACGGCAAAAGAGCTTCTTGTTTCTTTCTTTTTTCTTTTAAGATTTTATTTATTTATTTATTTGACACAGAGAGAGAGACAGCGAGAGAGGGAACACAAGCAGGGGGAGTGGGAGAGGGAGAAGCAGGCTTCCCGCAGAGCAGGGAGCCCGATGTGGGGCTTGATTCCAGGACCCTGGGATCATGACCTGAGCCGAAGGCAGACGCTTAACAACAGAGCCACCCAGGTGCTCCTCCTCTTCTTCTTTTTTTTTTTTAAACAATTGTTTACGGATAATTAGTAAAATTGGAAGCAATTTAGGAACATGGAATGTTAGGCAGCCATCAAAATGAAAATTAGGAATATTATCTAGGTGCATGGAAAGTAAGTCTGGTGAATAAGTAAAATAAAAGCAGAATGAATTATGTGTCTTGTTAATAACTAGGGCGACACTGAGAACCTATGTGGCTGGGAAACAAAAGGAAAGACAGACAGAATAACCCCTGACATGTCAGAGTTACTAGTCTTGCTCTTTCTGTATCTCTCTGTCTCTGTGTCTCTCTCTCCTTCGGGAATCACATTATTGCTGTTATAGTGATATTTGCAGAACACGACACTTCTAAAGAGATTTTCATGCTTTGTTTGAAATACAGTAATGCCTAATGTATCCAGCATGTTCCAGAAGAAGTGGCATATTTAAATGACTTTTGAATCTGATTTTTTTTCTGTTACTTTTTTTTTAACGGATTAAAAAGTAAAAGATTTTTCTGGAGCGGGGGGCGCCTGGGTGGCTCAGTCGGTTAAGCGGCCGGCTCTTGATTTTGGCTCAGGTCATGATCTCAGGGTCATGGGATGGAGCCCCGTGTCAGGCTCTGAGCTCAGTGTGGAGTCTTCTTGAAGATTCTCTCACTTCCTCTCTCTCTGCTCCTCACTCCCCCTCTGCCCTCACGTGCTCTCTCCCTCTTTCTAAAATAAATAAATCAATCTTAAAAAAAAAAAGACTCCTCCCCCCCCCCCCCCCCCCGATCTTTACTCATTTAAACACGAAAACAACAACAGCAAAACCATTTTGGCTAGAAGTCTTTCTAAAATGTATTGCATACTTCCTGCCTTCTCCAACAGTTTCCTGAGCATACTTTGTTCTTGTCTTTTTATCTCAGGCTTACCATGATGAATGTCAGTTTCTCTCCCACGCTGGAATACAATGATGTTCTCCCATGCAGTTCAAGTATGGGGTTATTTGCCTCGACACAGCATCTCCTCTGAATTTTGTTTGATTCCTTGATTCTTGGTTTTTTTTTCTTAAAGATTTTATTTATTTGAGAGAGAGAGAGAGCATGAGCGGGGGGCAGAGGACAAGCAGACTCCCCACTGAGCAGGGAGCCCAATGTAGGACTCGATCCTAGGACCCCAGGATCACGACCTGAGCCAAAGGCAGACACTTAACCGACTGAGCTACCCAGGCGCCCCCTCCTTGATTCTTGTTTTTACAGGTTTTCTTGTTTTGTTCTTTGGTGTTTTTCTCTCTTAAAGTCTATCAGGTGTCATTTTCATGGTTGCCAGTGTCCCAGCCTTTGGCAACCTTCCCTTCCTAACCTCTACACAAACTCGCTGTTTTTAATGTGCTTTGTTATAAAATCACACAGTACAGTTTACTAGAACTATGTGCAGAGCTCCAAATGGCTTTCCTATTTTTGAAGTGTTGGACAATGGAGACATGGCCATATCACTATTTTGGTGTTTTGGCTTATTTCTTAACTCTTGGCTGTTTCCTGGCTATGTCGAGGTCTCTAGGAAATGACCCATGCACCAGGGACAAGCTGCTGCAGGGAAGATAAAATACTGTCTCTCGAAGAAAAAAAAGTCCTGGCCCTCAGAAACAAAGCATCACAGTAGTAGATCCAGTCAACACCAACAAATCGATGGAAACTGAAAGCAGAGCCAAGCAATCAATAGTCATCACAAACCCCACACTTGCATCTGCTCTATACTTCTTCCATGTCTCTTCATCCTTCCATTCACAGCCTTCACCCTGGGCCATATTCACCTCCATTTTAGAAAGGAGCAATGGAATGAGAAAAAGCAGAAGTTAGACAGAATAACATAGAGAATAATAATTTATGTGATTCAAGGATCTTTTCCCTAGCCAACCAATAAATAGCATGCATTTTGAACATAAAAGGCATATTTTTAAAAAAGATTATTTATTTGAGAGACAGAAGGAGAGAGAGCACAAGAAGGGGGAGGCACAGAGGGAGAGAAAGAAGCAGACTCCCCGCTGATGAGGGAGCCTGACATGGGACTTGATCCCAGGACACTGGGATCATGACCTGAGCCAAAGGTAGACGCTTAACTGACTGAGCCACCCAGGTGCCCCATAAAAGGCATATTTTTAACACAAAAAGCAGGTTGCCAGGTGCCATGAAGACTCAAAAAAAGTAGGCATTTATGCTCCCTATGCTTTGTTGGTTTGCAAAGAGTTAACTGTAGGAGTGGACCATTTGTGTGATTAAAATTGAATTAAATGTCATTACATCAAATGACACATAACTCTGGGAATATATGAGTCATATGAATTCACATATTTCTGCTTTCCAGGGTCAGTGCTATTTTCTTTTGGTTCTGGAGTCTAAAGTAAGACTCCAATTCAGTGTTAGCTACATTGGATGCGTAGACACTCTTTTGAAGTGAGTTTTGACCACAATTTATTCAACTCCACCCTGCTTTTAAAAGTAGTTATGTATTTCCAGGGCCTGGGAAAACTCATGACACTCCTAAGCCTTCTCTTTATTCCATTTAATTCCATTATTTAATCTATTTTTATACCCAACAAAATTGGCAATAACCACAAAGCAAAATAAGCAAACCCATTCCCTGATCTTCAGAGTAGTGGTTGGAAGAGAACTTGTAATTGAACGTAATTTTTGGTTTCTTTTGCTTAATTCTGATGAAGCTAATGGATTCCATGGATCAGTGTGTATAAGGAGTGACCTACAGTTAGATCAATGTATGAGAAGTGACCATATTTGAAGAATAGATGCAAATTGCTGGACACATTTTTGTTCAGTGTGATTAGAAATGATCATCAATACCAGAGAAATGATCAGAAGGTGTAGACTGTCCAGGGAGTGAAAGGGAGGATGCTTGGAGTGAATAGCAGTGTTGTATCTCCATTAGACAAGATTTGTTGGTCATTGTATTAGGAAGCATGTTGAGAAAATGGTCTTTTCCATAGTTTGAAGGCTACGTTATGAAAATCTATAGTGTCCTGTTGTTATCTGAATAAATCCCATATTAGAAATGCATTTGTTGCAATTGATGCATCTATTGAATTCTGGATTGTTCCTGATGGTAGGGACAAGGTGAACTTGTAGAAAAATCACCTAATCAAAAATACTGGAATAATCCACAAGAAAGTGTTTAGAGCCCTGAAACCATTCCAAACCACACTTTATCCAATAATTAAAAAAAATTTCTTCCATAACAATTTTACAATGTTGTGAACAACTATGAAATAACTAATATCATTTCCATCTTTTTTGTTCATTTTCTACTGGAAATGATGATCGGAAACAAGAGGGCCCAAAAACTAGGAAGTAGAGAATATTTTCCCTTCTGGCTAGGCAACTCTATAAACGTCCACAATTTTCATGATCCCTGAATGTTGATAATAATATATGTACTCAATGTATTAGGTAACCATTTGGTTTTCTATTAAGCTAAACAAATGCAATCAGTTTAATATACATAATTGATAAGACCCATAGAAATAAAGTACTAGTTGAATAATGTATAGCAGTGGTTCTTAGCTTTGGATTCATACTAGCAGCACTTGGAGAACTTTTAAAAACCCTAAACCCAGGCCACATCCCAGACCAATTAAATTAGAATCTCTTGGGGCTGGAACTCAGACATCAGTATTTTTTTAAGCTCAGTAGGTGATTCTAATATGTAGTTTGGGAAACACTGGTTTATAGAATATCTGTGTTTACTCTTAGGTAAGCTTATGCACATTAAGGATTCTTTCTTTACCAACATTCCCCAGTCTCTTACTAGCCTTTAGGGACTGTTTCTGTTTATTTTGCTTTAAACAAAGGTAAATCAGTCCAAAAGAATAAGTGTATTTATTTTCATTTCTTCCTCTTTTTCTCTGCTCTTGGTTTTTCTGCTGTATTGATCAATATAGCAAAATAGCATCTGGCGCCAGGTCATCCTAGGTTTGAATACAGGTTGGGCTATTTACTAGTTACCATATTGGCAATCTATTCAATCTCTAAGCTAGTCCCTGCCCTCAGCCCCCCACCATCTATAGCAGTGGTTCTCAACTGGCGGTAATTTTATCCCCCCAGGAGACACTTGGCAACGTTGGAGACATTTTTGATTGTCAGAACTAGGGGGCTGCTCCTGACATCTAGTGGGTAGAGGCCAGTGTAAACGACAGACTTCAGGGCTCAGTATTATCTGGCCTCCAAGGTCACTAGTGCTGAGGTAAAGGAACCCTCATCTGCCGAGTGAGGCTCTGGAGTCCAACTGCCTGTATTCAAATTCTTGTTCCTCCACTGCCTAGCTGTGAAACCTTTAGCACCTTATTATTCCTGCCCAAATCCATCTAAAAATGTAAACATTATCAGCACTCACCCTGGAGTTGACATGAGGTTTAAATGGGCTAATGCAGGTGGAGCATTAACATAGTGCCAAGAAGCTAATTATCCCTGAAATATGTCTCTTTCTATTTTGAGGCATTCATGCCTTCTTGTCAGGGTCTTTGAGATCATTTGCTTGACCCTACTCTTGACAACCTCAGCGTTAATATTTCATACTTTGGTGGTAGGAAGGGAAAAGGGGTTGCAGGGTGGAGCTGCTTCGAACAGGCACCTGCTTTGGACTCCAAGTGGATATTCAGAGGCGACAAGCCTACAGAGGACTGTTACATTCCTTCCCCCTGCCACCTTTCACGTTCCTTTGCCACCTTACCACTAGCTTGACACTTGTGTTGTGGAGTGTCCAAATAAACAAGCTTGTATTGGGTCAAAAAAAAAAAAAGTCAAAGGTATTGTTGCAAGTGCTGATTCTAAGAGAAGAGGGTTAATGCCAGTGAACACAGTTTAGTAATAAACTTCATAGTTATTATTAATAAGAGGTAGATAGCTAGAGGAGTCAAACTCAGCAAAGAGCTCTGCGACGTAAATAGACTGGGGAATCATTACTACAGAAGAGTCAAATTGTAGGTCATAATGAAACTGTGAGGGAGGGTGTAGGGAGGAGAGAGAAGGGGCTCAGGATATAACCCAAGAAATATCTGCTCGACTAATATTTCGTGCGGACCTACTGTGTGTCTGCCAGTTGCCTTTCTTTTCTTTTTTTTTTTTTTAAGATTTTATTTATTTGAGAGAGAGAGAGAGAGAACATGAGTGGGGGGAGCAGGAGAGGGAAAGGGAGATGCAGGCTCCCCGTTAGCAGGGAGCCAGATGCGGGCTCCATCCCAGGACCCTGGGATCATGACCTGAGCTGAAGGCAGATGCTTAACCGACTGAGCCACCCAGGTGCCCCTGTATGTTGTTCTTTAAAAATGTTATTTGATATGCATTTTCTGGGTCATCATCCCTCATAATCAACATTTAAATTAGCTTCAAAATATTCTTTCAAATGGCTATATAGTAATTTGTTGGACCATTCTTTTATCTGGGGACATTTAGGTTGTTTCCAGATTTTTACCATTACAGACAGATTTCCCTGCATACTGATTTTCTAATGTTTGGATTATTTTCTTAAGCTACTTACAAGATCCATTTTTGAAGTGTTTCTTTATCCGTGAAGAATGTATAAAAGAATATGCAACTGGAAAATCTTGTGTGATGGAGAAAAGATTCTATCATGGATTAATATTTAGCCATCAAAAGTTTAAACTGGCATAAAGCTCCCACTAAAGAGAAGGATTCCAACCACGAAGTGAACATGAGTTGGGCCCACCTACTCTATCTTTGAACAGAGATGGAAAGGTCTTCTCTGATTTCTACTTGAATAAAAACAGAACTCCCAGTGCTCACTATTGAGCTGGTACCCTTCAATTTATTATTGTCTGAAAGTAGATTTTTACTGCATAAAAAACAGGAAATAAAAGCAAAAAGAAGGAAGGAAAGTCCTCCTCCCTGGAAATAATCATTGCCTCTTTCTCCAGGGCCCCTGGATGAGCATCTTTGAATCATTCGCAGGTCTGAACCACCTCCAGTTGTTGAGCCTGAGAAAAACCACCTCCCGGCAGTTTCAACAAATGCTGGGGCCCCCTCGAGCTCCGAAACTTCTGGGTTTTCTTCAAGGAAATCCCCTCAGAGAGAAGTAACATTAGTTTCTTTTTTCTTTGGTCTTCTGGTTAGTTTATATGTATTTAAAGGCAAAAGTCATCCAAATATGTGGAAGAAAGTTTCAGTGGGCTCTTCTACTTACTTCAGAAAATTGATTTAAAATTGGAGTGATGGGGGCGCCTGGGTGGCTCAGTTGGTTAAGTGTCTGCCTTCGGCTCAGGTCATGATGTCAGGGCCCTGTGATCGAGTCCCACGTCGGGCTCCCTGCTCAGCTGGGAGCCTGCTTCTCCCTCTGCCCCTCCCCCTACTTATGCTTGTGTGCATGCTCTCTCTCTCTGAAATAAATAAAATCTTTAAAAAAAATAAATAAAATTGGAGTGATGGGGTGCCCGGCTGGCTCAGTCCATAGAGCATGTGACTCTTGATCTTGGGATCGTGAGTTTGAGTGCCATGTTGGATGTAGAGATTACTTAAAAATAAAATCTTAAAAAAATAAAATTGGAGTGACACTAATTCCCAATGCATTAATTAGACAGCTTGTGGGGTCCATCTTCTGCTAATTTAAATAATTTCCCTAAGTTCTATTTTGTCACTTTTCTATGCAAAGATGTGCCACCGAACTAATTCGATTGTCACAAAAGGGACTTTGGACTCTAAAAAAACAGACCTTTAAAAAAAATCTTTGAATTTCAAATTTTGAGTATAGAAATACTTGCACACATTTATTATTCACATTCAAACATGTACTGAGTACTTATTGTGCATAAGGCGAGTTGCTGGGACCATGGTCTCAATTATAAAATTGGGGTGCTAGAGAGAAAGACTCATGTTGAGGCCGAAAAGTTGTATTATGAATGGAAAAGGGCCCATTGCATAGGGATTCTCTGAGGATTTTCTAGATGCCAGCTTTATTTCCATTTCCCTTTTTAGAAAGCAGAGGTAAAACCCAAACAGGATGGAGGCAGGGAAGGCCCTGGGGGTGTGTGACCAGCAAAAGAGCAGGTGTGGAGCTGTCCACTTTGCAGTGCTGGGAAGAGCGTGAAGCCTGTCGGTGGGCCTGGGAAGTGCAGGAGAGAAGCAGATTTATATCACCATTCAATTCTGCCCTGATCCCTACAGGGGGGCACAGGTCCCCAGGGAAATGTGTGCAAAGCTGTCTTCCCCTGAAATCTCTTATGCTTCTTTAGAAAAATACAAATAGCTTGACCCCAAGCCTCAAGATTGTGACTCGGTTGTGGGCGAGGAGCCTGGCAATCTATATTTTTACAAAGCTTCCTGGGGCTATGCTCAGGAATAGCCAGTTTTGGGAATGTGTACAATGTACTCACCCCACATATGCCTTATGACCAGGATGCATAGCAGAATCATCTGCGGACGATTAAAAGTGCCGATGCCCAGGTCTCATCCCTAGAGATTCTGATGTCATTGGTCTGTGGTGGGCCTGAGCACTGGGATTTTCCCAAGCTCCCAGCTGATTGTGATGGGCAGCCAAGTTGAGAACCACTGGCTTAAAGGCATTCAATCCTGATGAATCATCCCTCTTGCTGTCAAAGCTCAAACTGAGGAAATGGTGGCTGTTTGAACTGATTCAGAGAATTCGAGAGAATTGAGAGATCAGAAGGAAGGATTCAGAGCAGACTGTTATAGAGGGAGCAGACAGGCACATCCATATCAATGCGACATCGTCAAGAGCAATTCCTCTCAGAGACGGTTGTGCCTTAGCCTTCAAGGCAGGAGGGAGAGCAGCGAACACAACCACTCCTTGAAAGACCTGCTGCTTCTGTAAGGTTCATAAAGTGGCCAGTGCCTTCATTATGGAATGAGGCCTTTGTTTCCAGAGGACAAGAAGTCTCTACACTTCTCCAGGGCCAATAGAACCGTCGGAAGAGCAGTGGCTGGTGATTTCCTCACCCAAAGGCAGGACACAGAAACACTAGGCTGATTGTTTCCACAGACTCCATATTTGTAAGTGTGCACTGCGTTGGGTTTCTTCTCATTTACAAATGGGGCAGCAGAAGGCAGTCCGAGATGAAAAGAATGAGACGGGCCTGTGACCATCTCCAACGGTGGCACCTAGGCAAGAGAACAGAGTCTGGGAGCTGCACAGCATCTGCAGAAGCACTGTCTGATAGAACTTTCTGGGATGATGGAGCTGTTCTATATATGCACTGTCTAGCACAATAGCTACCAGCCACATGAGCTCTTGAGCACTTAAAATACAGCTAGTGAGAGTAAGGAACTGACATTTTAATTTTATTTAATTTTAATGAAGTCTAATTTAAATTTAAGTAGAGAACGAGGTGTTTTTTTTAAGAGGGGGGAGGGGCAGAGGGAGAGGGAGAGAGAATCTTAAGCAGGCTTGATGCCCAGCTCAGAGCCTGACATGGGGCTCAGTCTCACAACCCTGACATCATGACCTTAGCCAAAATCAAGAGTTGGAACCTTAACAGACTGAGCCACCCAGGTGCCTCAAGAGAATGAGTTTTGACTCTGTCACTTCCTACCTGCTTAACCTGGGACAAATTTCGAAACCTGTTAAAGCCTTGGTTTCCTCATCTGTATTTCTTGTTTGCTGGTGCCAGAATTCCTCATAGAGACAGAATTCTCTTTGTTTGGAAAAATACCTGATGGCATCATGAAAATAAAGGCCTCAGAGAAGGGTCTGGAAAGGAAATGCAGAATACAGGAAGGCCCAGTCATTTTCTATAAGAATGTGGGAGAAATCAATCATATATTGTTGGCCCTGTGAGAAGGGGTAAGGGAGAAGCGGAAGGAGGCGCCAGTAAGAAAGATTGGGGCTACATGGAATATTGGAGTGACTGAAAGGACTCCAGGAACAGACAGAGCTAATCTTCCAATTTATTTCTCTTACTGTGCTGTACACCTATTATCTCCTTCTAAATCTTTGGTACAATTTGCTCTAAACAGAAATGGGTTGGTTGGATGTGTATGTGTGTGTGTCGATGTGTGCATGTGCGTGAGTGTGTTCATGTGCAAATTAAGTAAAGGAATTGGCCTGGTGTTTACTGTAGAAATGAATGTACAAGGGAAAGATGGAAGGATCAGACAGTTACGAAGCAAAACTCATTCAGCTAAAGCTGGAGCTCAGAGGCACGGAAACCATGAGAAAGTAAGCTCCTAAGGCTGTGCTAAAAAGGGGCACCTGGGTGGCTCAGTCGGTTAAGCATCTGCCTTCAGCTCAGGTCATGATCCCAGGGTGCTGGGATCGAGCCCCACATCGGGCTCCCTGCTCAGTGGGGAGCCTGCTTCTCCCTCTCCCACTCCCCCTGCTTGTGCTCCCTCTCTTGCTGTGTCTCTCTCTGTCAAATAAATTTAAAAAAATAAAAGAAGAAATAAATAAAGGAAGTGCTAAAAATCACGGGGCTAACATCAGTTTTTCATGAAACAGAGGTTCACACCAAGCTTATACAGAGCTCAAAAAGAAGGGTCATCCTAGCTAATACTTGTAATATATGTAAATTGGGGATAAGAATACCTACTTGAAGGGTTGTGGTAAAGAATAAATGAGATAATGTATATAAAGTGCTTAGTTCAGTGCATGGCACACAGTAAGAGCTTAATCAATGATTGTCAAGCTTCAGTTTCATGTTTTTAAAATAAATACACTTTTTCTTTTTAAAGAAAATTAAGAGAGATACTATGTAAAGCTCTTGGTTCATAGCAAGTGTTCCTTAAATGCCATGCTCCTTCCTTTTTCAGAAAGGAAACTTCTTCTGGACCCCGACTTGGTAGCTATAGCATTTTATACTGTAGAACCACACGGGCCCTGGAAACTTCTTGGGAACAAATGGGGTCTCCCCTTCTCTCCCTTCTCTCAGTTACAAATGGCATCCCTCTGAGGAGCAGTCAAGCGGTGCAAGATATCTTGTGGAATTACAGCACTTCTGGGCTGTTGTCTCGTGTCCAGGCACGTCTTTCATTTTCAGCCACAAGCATCTCGGTGTTCTCTCTCTCATAGCTCACACAGGCTTAGTGCCTTCCATCGATGCGCCTAGCTTTCATCTAGTTTTACCCATTTGGGGGTCTGGTTCACTCAATCAGTCGTCCTTGCCTCTTCTAGTGGCCTTCATTTTCTTTTTTTTTTCTCTTAAGATTTTATTTATTTGAGAGTGAGTGAGAGACAGAGAAAGCAGAGCGGGAGGGGCAAAGGGAGAGGGAGAAGCAGACTCTGCTGAGCAAGGAGCCTGATGTGGGGCTCCATCAGAGGACCCCGCATCATGACCTGAGCCGACTGAGCCACCCAGGCGCCCCTAGTCGCCTTCATTTTCAATTGTTTTTATTCCTCCTGCTTTTCAAATGTCACTAATTGCCTATTCAGTACGTGCTGCCCTTGGCTGAAATATGTTATTTGCACCTTAAAAAAAATCTTATTTGTGTCATTTTGGTCCTTGTTGCTAAGTGAATACTTATAGATCATTTTTTTTTTTTAAAGATTTTACTTATTTATTTGACAGAGAGAGACACAGTGAGAGAGGGAACACAAGCAGGAGGAGCGGGAGAGGGAGAAGCAGGCTCTCCGCGGAGCAGGGAGCCCGGTGCAGGACTCGATCCCAGGACCCCGGGACCATGACCCGAGCTGAAGGCAGATGCCCAACGACTGAGCCACCCAGGCGCCCTAGATCATTCTTGTACATAGGAATCAAGCCTCTTCCTGAGAGCAGGCAGGGAAAATTCTGAGAATTCTATAGAACTTTGACTACAGCTTCTGAAAAATTCAGAGAATACAGGTTGCTCTCGAGGTCAGCAGACAAATGGGTGGTTTTCCTCACAGACGATGTGATAACTTAAAGTTTAAGATTCAAATTAAAAGTGTTAACAAAACACAAGTACCACCTCACCTGCAAGTCCACTACCTGACCTCTGGGTGGTGGTGTGTTTAGTCCAAGCCACTCATGGGCCCTTGTGGCCAACCGGAAGCGTGCTGATCGAAATAAAGATAAACATGCCTTTTGTCCTTCAAAATAGGTTTCCTATAAGACAGCTGAGTGTAAGTACCATGGCATAAGAGATCACATTTCTCATTTGAATTTTCAGCCAGCGTTTCATCCAGGAGGTGGAGAACTGCAGGGATCCTTGCAGATTCTGGCACTGAGTGTTTCATGATTTAAGGTCTGGGGAATCTTATGTTTTCCAGTATGCTTAGATTTTTAATACCGGGGCTCAGGTGTCCTGAGTAAAGACAATTGCAGCTCCACTTGTGAAAACCCAATAGCAGAATGCTAATCCAGGAAAAACTGTGTTCCACATTCTGCTATCTCAAGAGAAACCTCATTTTGTACTCATTTCATTTCTGCTGTTCACTCTCCATGGTGAATAATGAACACAGGCATAAACTAGAAAAAGATATTTTCTCTTCCAGGAGATGGAATTGCCTAGAAAACTCTGGAATTAAGGAAAAAAAAAAAACCCTAAATATAAATCTTGTCATACTTGATAACTAATGCTTGAAATTTTTATCTACCCTCAGTGGTGAGCGCTACCAAAGACTGCATTAAGAAAAGCATCCCAGTTTGTCTCTGAAGAGGTAGGGTGTTTATCAGTCAGTATTATATATGAAAAGTTCCCCACAGACTTAGCACATCCTGTCAAGCTCTCTTGTTTTACTGTGTTGGTAAATCAGAGCGTGTTTGAAATATAAAGTAATGGTGAGCCCTGATGTGTGGTAAAGGGTTTCCATTAGTGTCAACTTTTTCTTCCAACACCTTTACCTAAAGCTCCCATGAGGAAAATACTAGTGCGCAAAGGGAGCTCATGCTGAGAAATGGCAAATATTGGAAAGGTGCATTGAACATTTATTTTTTTTTTTTTTGAGGGGCAAGTTCTTTTTAGGACCTGAGTCACAGTTTTTGAATATCCCTAAGACTGCTATATCAGGTAAGGTACAGCCAGAAGAGAGGCCATGCAAGTTAGTTGAACTCTCAGTGGAATAGTTTGTGAAGTTCTGAATTTTCACAAAAGGTTACCTAATGTTTTCTCACCGTCTCCATGGTGCTGCAAACCGCCGTCATCATAATATGACGTGAAAGCTAAAGTTATGTATTTTAGCAGTTTCCACGATTCAGACACAAATATAGTGAGATTTATTTTAAAAAATTATGCTTGAGTCTGAAAAATTATATTGTAGAAGAAAATACTAATTATGAACGAAAATGTTCAAGCTAAATTGTTATGTGGACAAAGCAAGTTGCCAAAGAGTATCGGCAGGGGATTTCCAGTTTTAGCGATTGTAGAATAGCTTGGATTGGACTAACTCCCCTACATATATAAATTGTAAACCTCTGACAAAATATTAACAAAACAACTATCTGAAGGCACTAGAAAATGACAAGAAGGCTGCAGAAACAGGATTTGACTCTTGAAAGGAGGGAACTACATTGGATAAGATCGAAGTTTCCGTAGCTCTTCCTTGGAAGGCATTCTCCGGTCTATGCTAAAACTCAAACTGAAAGCTGACGTCATACTGGGCAGAGGTGTCAGAAGATTGAATTGGGAGATGCAAGAGTGGCTGGAATTTGGCTGGTAAAACGTCTAGAAAGGAGGGAGTCACAAAGATGGCTGCATACAATCTCCCATTGAATCCTATCTATGCATCTCATATATGCATAAAAATCTGGGTATAATCTCCCCTTACATCTTAGGCTGATCCCTGAATTGAACTTGCACCAAGGAGCATCCAAGGATACCAGTGGAAGGCAACAGCTAAAAGGCTGAAATATGTGGGCAGAGATTTAAGCTCCTGCCCGCAACAGGGGAGACAGAGTTTGGAGTTTGAGTCCTACCTAGTTATAGAGGTTTGGCAAGTACTTTTGGATTTCCACTGAAATTCCAGAAAGGCCATGCCTAGGGTGCTAAAACTTTGTCACAAGACTAAGAGATCAATTCTAAGACTAAGGACAAATCAAATTAGATTCCCCCCCAGCAAAGTGTAAAACCAAGCCTCCACAAACTTAAGGTTATCAGTCTGTAATTCAATAACCTGGTAAAACAAAAACCAACAAAGTTTCATAGGCGATAACTGAGTTCAGATTCTTTAAAACATACCCTTCATAATGTCTAATATACAATCAAAATAGCAAGATAGGCAAAACACAGAAATATGTGACCTAAGAGCACTGGGAATGAGAAATATTTGCACACATGTAAAAGATTCTTTTTGTGGGGCAACTGGGTGGCTCAGTCAGTTAAGCATCTGTCTTTGGCTCAGGTCATGATCCTGGGGTCCTGGGATCAAGCTCTGTGTCAGGCTTCCTGCTCAGTGGGGAGTCTGTTTGTCCCTCTCCCTCTGCGCCCCCTTCCCCCCACCGCCGCTCATGCTCTCTCTCAAATAAATAAATAAAATCTTAAAAAAGAGACTCTTTTTTTGTTTAATCTTCATTTCCTTAAAATTCAACAGACTCTTTAAAGCAAAAACAATATCTTATTTTGGCATTAATAATATGTAACAATGATAAGAAGGGAGAGGGTAATAGAATTATACTGTTACAAGGTTCTTACATGGTATGTGAAGTAGCATAATGTTAAATCTACATAGTTTCTTTTATTAAGATTTGTTTATTTTAGAGATGGGGAGAGTATGAGCAGGGGGAGGAGCAGAAGGAGAGGGAGAGGCAGACACTGTGCTGAGTGCAGAGCCCGACGCAGGGCTTGATCTCACAACCCATGAGATCACAACCTGAGCCAAAACCAAGAATCAGATGCTTAACCAACTGAGCCACCCAGGTGCCCCAAGTCTACATAGTTTCTGATAAGTTTAGGATACATAGTGTGATGTTTAGACTAACTACTAAAAGCATTACAAAAAGGTATAGATAAAAAGTCAATAGAAGAATTAAAATGGAGTAGTAGAACAATATTTGATTACATAGAAAGCAAGGGAATAGAAACAGAGGGACAATGACAGAAAACAGGACAAATAAAACAAATAGTATTTTAAAATTTACCTAGAAGAATCAAGAAATAGAGAAAGACCAAGAAAATTAAAAAACAGTGTTCTACCTGATATCAAAATGATAAAATTATAGTGCTTAAAATATTGTAATACTAGTGTAGGAAAAGATAGATCAATGGAAATAGGGCCATGAACATAGGAAGATTTGGTATTTAATAAAAATGGTATTTCAACTTGGTGGTGGCAGTGGAGACCCTACAGCTAACAAACTCATTGGTGAAAGGCTGGCCACTTCCCCCAAAGATTGGCAAGAAAGCAAGGATATCTGCTCTCACAACTTCTACTCCATGCTGTATTGTCTTTATCTGCAGATGACATAATTATGTCAAGCTAATCCAATGGGGGAAAGGCTAACCTTTCCAACAAATATTCCTGGGACAAGTGGCTATCCATATGGAAAAAGACTAACCTTAGCCCAAAACTTAGCCTCAGGTGAGTCAACCTTCTTCAGGTGAGGGCCACCAGCCGCCCCAGCACTCAGACCTTCAAGAGGATCTGGCGGGTGCCTCAGAGCATCTCCTACCATCCATCCTCTGTGCCACGTGGGTGCCCTTGCATTTCATAATAAGTTCTGGGAATAGCTTCTCTACAAGTCTGCTTGTTCTCTTTTCCTGCCAAAACTTTTCTGAGGAAAGTCAGTAAGTACTGCGACCTTCATCTCTGCAGCTCTTCTCAAGGTCGTAACTGTTACTCTCACCAGTTCTCTTCTCTAGTGCCCATCTTAACATTCCACTTAGCCTCAGCTATCAACAGGGGATAGAGTAAACACACTGTGGTAGAGCCATGGGCTGGAATACTACTACATGCATATGGTGGAAAATGGCTAAGCAATAAAAATGAGTTGCATGTTTCTACATGCAACAACGCGAATGAATCTCAAGAAAGCTTTGTTGTCTGATTCCATTTTTACGAAGTTCAAGAA
The DNA here is from genome assembly GCF_029215605.1 of Mirounga angustirostris. Lineage (NCBI taxonomy): Eukaryota > Metazoa > Chordata > Mammalia > Carnivora > Phocidae > Mirounga > Mirounga angustirostris. Next base: position 10,627,958 of record NW_026991719.1, read on the forward strand.
CAGGCAATGCTAATCTACAGTGACAGAAATCAGAACAGTGGTTGCCTATGGAGGGTGGGAGTTGATGGAAGGAGCCACAGGAATCCTTCTGGGGGAGATGGAGGTATTGAAAGTCTTGATTTGGGTGGAGGTTACATGGATGTGTACACGCATCAGAATTCATCCAGTTATACGTAAGACACAAGCCAAAATGTCAACCATGTTGGAATCGAGTGATTTTGTTTTATTTGCTATCTCTGTGTTTTCCCCAGTGGACACATATATTTTGAATAACTAGAATTTATTTTTAAGAAATAAATTGTTTTGTTCTTTGAGCTGGTGAGTTATTTTTCTTCTTTTTTCTAATTTGGCTATTTACAAGTTGATGTCTGCACAAGGTCACATTTTCCCTGGATGTACTTAATGCTGTAACATTTGTATTAGCATGTTGCTTACAGAGGATTTCAAAATTTTAGCAAATCATAGATTTTGTATGGTTGGAAAGTAACTTGAAAAAGCAGCTGGTCCAGAAGATTAATGTCCATAGCACTCAGGAGAGGTGGCAATTTAGGTTTTGTGTGTATGTATGTATGCATTTTTTTTTCTGGTATATCTCTAGGTATAGAGATACTTTCTTAAGCCAGCCTCTTTCAGTGCTTTATTATCTTGATGAATAATTGCTTAGAAGATCCTTTTGAGGCAGGTAAAGCCAGAGAGAATACTATTATATTGGAGACCAGTGAGATGATTGATTTCTAGGATGTTCTACCACCCACCTGATCTTACTGCTCCATCATTGATATTTCTATAGTTTGATTTTTCTATTATCTGTCATGAAATTAAAGAGCTGTTTATGTGTGAAACTCACTTTTCTTTAAGGACAACTTCCTTTTATTATTTAAGAAATTTTTAGCATTAAAGAACCTCAGCTCCATAATGATGCTTTGTCTTTAGTTCAGAGCAAAGTCATTATATGCATCCATGCCTTCTTCTATCTAGTAGACTGTTGTTTACATATTAAGAGAGGAAATACTTTGCCAAGAAACTTGTATAAATATCTTAAATTTGTATGAGGACCAGGTATTTACAAATAGAGAGTCATGGCTTTGTAACTTGTGTGAGTCAATGATTACAGCTTCCTCCCCATTCCTTCATCCTCTTCTCTCCTTCCTTTCTTCTTTCACCTCCTAATCCCGTTCCTCTCCCCTAATCTATTCCACAAGCCTACCATGTGCTAGCATCTGAGAAGTAATTCCAAAGGAAAGTTGGAGATATTCAGGAATGCTAACTGGGACTCAGAATTTCTTATTATGTCAAATCAGAAGAGAACGAAAAGATGTGTTGGAACCCTCCAATGTGGACTCCATAGGACCAAAAAATTTCTCTTCTAAACCAGAACACTTCTGAGAGGGAAAGGGGTACTATTGCTGACTTAGCTAAACAACAGCCATAAGTGGGACTGTCCCAGGCAATCTAGACTAGAACAAGTTCATCTAAGCTGCTTTTAGCCAACCTGGGAGTGATGGCTATAGCTGCATGCGTATTTGTGCATGGGAGTGGAACGAGGGAACAGTGTCTGAAGACAGGGAGATTCCTGGTAAGGCAGGTTTTGTCTTTATGAGTTTAGGTAAAGAAGAAAAGTAATCTATTCCTGTTGAAGTCCACAGCTGTCATGAATATTGTTACAAATACAGATTTCATTACATTTTTGTGGTTTATGATGCTCTGAATATTGTTGGGAATATGGTGTGGTGGGAAGCTATTTTATTTTGGGGGTGGTCTGTCTTCCTACTGATTTTTTGTGTGTGTGCATTTTGTGTCTGTTTATGAGAGACAACCTTGCCTGTTCGTAAGAAAACTTCCCTTTGATTCAATTTTTGGCCTGCTCAGCGCTTCCCTCCATTACTGTTCCTCCAGTTGGCTATCTGTTGCTGTTCACGAATCAAAATTGATAGCTATCGACCTACGCTGAAACCATTCTGATTTTATGAGTATTTTTGCACACTAAGTGCTCCTTGCTTACGCCTATAATTGGTAGAGTGGCTGCAGAATCATTTTTTACATTTAATTGGTTGTTCTTGAATTCCTTTTAAGTAGTTTTTTTGTGTGCAAAACAGCTACTGAGTAGTCTGATGAGAACATTAGTTTAAAAGCATAGTCAGTCACATTCCTGGGTCTGCACTGAGAAGGAGGAAGTTTGATAAGGAAAAAATGTATAGACCCTGAAGTGGACTCTCAATATTCAGTCATGTCTGGGAACAAATAAGGGCAATACAAATATGATGACTTTCACTTAATTCAATCACTTGTTACTTTGATTCTATTTAATTTGATCAAAAACCCATGAAAGCAAATCATTTGTAATAAGGGCAACACAACTCCTCCTCTTTTATTTTGATAGATGTTAATTACTGCAGGCAGGAGCTATGGAGTAATTCAATTACTGGCTGTAATAATGTTGTCATTTAATTAATAATGCATGCCTCATATCTGAGTGAGAGAGAAGAGCGTGAAGGTTTTGGAGAATGACAGCAACAACAAAAAAATGTAATTCAGATACATGCGATGAAAAGTGTAAGAGCTATTTTTTTTAAAGATCTATTTATTTATTTATTTGACAGAGAGAGCACTAGCAGGGGGAGTGGCAGGCAGAGGCAGAGGGAGAAGCAGGCTCCCCACTGAGCAGGGAGCCCGACACGGTACTCCATCCCAGGACCCCGGGATCATGACCTGAGCTGGAGGCAGACGCTTAACCGACTGAGCCACCCAGGCACCCTGTCTAAGAACTATTGCCAAGAGTAAAGGCCTGCTATAGCCTACAGGGAATGGGAATGATAGACCACGTCCAAATGCTTGGTGAATAAACTTCCTCCGTGAAAGAAGGTAGGAGGCATTTTGCAACAGCTGTTAATAGCGAGGCTGCCAACCATTAAAAATGGAGATGTAGTAGTAAATAATAATAACAGTACTGATGATAGCAAATGCATATAGTGCTCATTATAAGTCTGGTGATGTCTTAACACTTTATAGATACTCACTCCTTTAATCTTTACGACATCCTCCTTCACCTTCCTGTAATGGAAAGGTGTTGTCTTAGCTTAGAAGACTCTGAAGATGAGAATTTAAATGCAAGTAGTCTATTCAGGAGGTTGGGGAAACTCTAGTAATGATTGCGGAAATGAGACAGGAATGGAAAGGCAGGGAATGAGGGATTAACAAGTATGTACCACTAATGGCAACAGGTGAAATTTTGGGAGCAGATGTGAAACTGTATCTGAGTCATTTCACCTAAAGGGCAAGGGAGCTGGGGTATTTTTTTTTAAGATTTTATTTATTTATTTGACAGAGAGAGACACAGTGAGAGAGGGAACACAAGCAGGGGGAGCAGGAGAAGGAGAAGCAGGCTTCCCACCGAGCAGGGAGCCCGATGCGGGGCTCGATCCCAGGACCCTGGGATCACGACCTGAGCCGAAGGCAGACGCTTAACGACTGAGCCACCCAGGCACCCCAACTGGGGTATTTTTTAAAAAAGATTTTATTTATTTGAGAGAGAGAGCAGGTGAGTGGGGGCAGGGGCAGAGGGAGAGGAACAAGCAGATTCTGCAATGAGCATAGAGCCCAATGCGGGGCTTGATCTCACGACCCCAAGATCATGACCTGAGCTGAAACCAAGAGTTAGCCGACTGAGCCACCCAGGCGCCCTGGAACTGGGGTATTTTTGTATACCAACTCCCATCAGTCATTTGTTGAGAGGTGCTCCCGAGAGGCATTCATTCAGTAGAACTTCTAGCCTGACAACAGGTGGCCAAAGCAACTACAATGTCAGAGGGAGCCTTTGGGCAAGGAGATGCGGGGGATGACCGCAGGAAGTTGAGCTGCAGGCACTCAAGTGGTAAAGGCTAGAGACCCTAACAGCATTTACTACAGTCCTTCACAATGTCTACAATTTTAAAAGCAGGGTATGAAACAAGATGTAGAGAATGACTTCATTTTTGCAATCCCACTCCACATGCATCTGTGCACACACTCCCAAATATGTCGACCCTACCACTGGCTTGCTGTGGTTCTCTTCCCTCCAACCCTCTGAGCTCTGGATCCCATGCTCTTATCTTTTTGGGCACTTCACCCTTTTAGCCAATCTGTGTGCTCCCCTTCCCCCTGCCCAACTTCCCTGTCACAGACCTTCTTCTATTGAAATATTCGCATCTGCTATGCATATACTCTACTAGTGCTCATCTTTTCCCTTGGGGGAGATGTCTGTCCTGACCAGAGATTGGAAACACATGGCTAAGCCTGGATTTCAACAGTTTAACTAAGATATGCCTAAGTGTGGTTTTCTTTGTATTTATTCTGCTTGGGTTTCACTGAGCTTCTGGAATCTGTGCGTTAGTATCTCTCATTGGTTTCCTCAGTATTGGAGACATTCTTTGCCACTTCTGCTTTGCTTTGAACATCGGTTCTGTGTCATTCTCTTTATCTCCTTTCTTTCTAGGAGTCCTTTTATGCTTGCATTAGGCCTATTCTCCATGTCTCACATGGCCGTTATGCCTTTTTTTTTTTTTTTAAAGATTTTATTTATTTATTTGACACAGAGAGAGAGAGAGGAATCACAAGTAGGCAGAGTGGCAGGGAGCGGCAGAAGGAGAAGCAGGCTCCCCGCCGAGCAAGGAGCCCAATGTGGGACTCGATCCCAGGACCCTAGGATCATGACCTGAGCCAAAGGCAGACGCCCAACGACTGAGCCACCCAGGCGCCCCCGTTATGCTCTTTTTTTTTTTTGTATTTTCTATCTTTTTTACACTCTGTGCATCAATTTGTATATATCTAGTCATTTGTCTTTCTCTGTTCAACTCTATCTAATCTAATATTAAACCCATTTATTGAATTATTTTTTTAAAGATTTTATTTATTTATTTGAGAGAGAGAGTGAGAGAGAGAGAGAGCGACCAGGAGGCAGGAGAGAGAAGCAGACTCCCGGCTGAGCAGGGAGGCTCACATGGGGCTTGATCCCAGGACCCTGAGATCATGACCTGAGCCGAAGGCAGACATTTAACCATCTGAGCCACCCAGGCGCCCCTTAATTCTTTTTTTTAAAAAACAGATTTTATTTTTAAGTAATCTCTACACCCAATGTGGGCTCGAACTTACAACTCCGAGATCAAGAGTTGCATGCTCCACCGACTGAACCAGCCAGGTGACCCCACTCCCTGCAATTCATTGAATTCTTAAGTGTAGGTATTTTCTTTTTCAGAGGGAGTTCTAGAACTTGTTGGCTTTTCATTATGGATTCCAGGTATCTGCTGAAAATTTTCATCTTTTCCTATATTAAGATTCTATTAATGTTAACTATTTTAAGGTTTTAATATCATGGATCACTTGCAATTCTGTTTAGATTTCTTGCTTTATTTCAGGGACATGGAGGTAGACACTGATGGGACAGTCCCACCACCTGATACCTCCCTGGGACCGGTTCTTATCTCACTCTAGATATCGTGAGCAAAAATTGTAGAGGCTCTGAATGATATTATCCCCTTCCAAGGAGGGTTAACTTTTCTTTTGGCAGTCAAGTAAAGTGCCAGCGGCTCACCTTGGTCCTCTTGAGTCTTGGCTTTAAGGTTTTGTGAGGGATGATCTGTTTTGGTCTTCCCTTAATCCTAGAGCATATTTCTATGTCTTGGTGCACGACGCAGGAGTGTGTACCAAGCCCATGGTGTTTATCAAGGCCCTTCTACCTTGGTAGAGTTGGAGCTACCATGGTCTTAGCACCATGTGGCTGCCGTGACCTCTGCCTAATTTGTTAGCCCTGCAGTATCACCCTGTGCATAGAGAGTTTAGGAGGCAGCTGATCACTTGAGGGGAAATTTTATGCAGACTTTGGGGCTCAGAATCTCTCTGGGACTTTGCTTTTCAAGTTCCATCCACTTTGGCAGCTCCAAACTGTGCCTTCCATCTCCTCAGCTCAGTAACACCATGCTGTCTGCTTGGGCCATGAGTGTGAACTGCTCTCAGAGAAAACCTAGGGTAAAGGTGGAGCTTACTTCTTGCTATTCCTCTTTTCTCAAAGCTTCCAGCCCTGCTTGGTTTGCCTGCATTGATGCTCTGCGGTGCCTTCGAATGGTTGTTTTCTATATCTTGTTCGATATATATAATTCTTTTCAGCATGAGTATTAGTCCGATATTAACTGGTCATCCTTTGGGTGATGCTGAAATGTCATTTCCTCAGAGAAGTGTTCTCTAGTTACCATACCCAAAGTGTCCTCTCCCTTTATCTCTTCTTCATCTGCTTCTTAGTTTTTTTTAATTTTAATTTTTTATTTTTTAAGGAATCTCTACACCCAATGTGGGGCTTGAACTTACAACTCCAAGATCAAGAGTCACATGCTCCACACACTGAGCCAGCCAGGAGCCCCTGCTTCTTAGTTTTTATTACAATATGTACTTTAATTTGTTTATTTACTTTTTTTGTACCTGTTACCCCCTGAATGAATGTGCTGGAAAAATTCTATCCCTGGAGCTCTTACTCATGTGCTATCTCTTAAGTTAATGGGTTGTGGAGGATGGAGGAGGGGCAGCAAAGAAGCTCCCTACTTTGCCAGGGGTGAGCTTGGTGGGAGGGGTTGCTAGGACCTCCAGGGAGTGAGCTGTAGGATGCTGGCATGGGTGTCTATGAGCTGATAAACCAGGTCCTGAGGATGTTTCCTAATATGAACATACAATTCATCTGTACTCTTTCCAGGGACATGGAGGTAGACACTGATGGGACAGTCCCACCACCTGATACCTCCCTGGGACCGGTTCTTAGCCACCATTATCCCCACTGCCCAGAGGGCACACAGAGAGACAGGATTTGAATCCAACCCAAATCTGTTTGACCTCAGAACCAATGCTCTTTTTCCCACATCTTCAGATCACACATTTTAGTGTGTATATGTTTCTGATTCTAGGTCTAAGCTGAACTCAGCCATCTGCTTTCGGTGATTTGGATATTAGTTGCCCAGTGGACATCACCGGGAGTCTCCTGTTATGGCGGTGAATTAAATTTGAGGTTCAAAGACCATATTAATAGCCTCTAATTAAAATAGACCATTATCAGGGTGCCTGCGTAGCTCAGTTGGTTAAGCATCGGACTCTTGGTCTCAGCTCAGGTCTTGATCTCAGGGTCGTGAGTTCAAGCGTGGAGCCTGCTTAAAAAAACCAGACCATTATAAATAAGTGAAAAAAAGCAAGGGTGTGTACAATACAGATATAAAGAGGGAAGGAAAAAATGGATTTGCTTTTGCTTGGGTGTGCAGAGAAAACCTTTAGATGATACACAGAAACTAGTATCATGGGAAGGGAAATGGGTAGAGAGGGGCATGGTGAGAAGAGATTTTTTGCTGTATGCCCTTTTGTAACTTTGAATTTTGTATCTTGAAAATCTAATATGTATTCAAAAAATTAAATTAAAAATATCCATGTAATACCTATGCTTATATAAATGATTAATATTCTTTGCCTTGGGCTATCTGTCTACTGCACCCCTTATAAACCTTCTGTTTCAGGCTCCTCCTGCCAAGAAGCCAGTTTTTGGCATATCATGTGGACATTCTGGACAGATTTTCCATAGGAATACATGGAAATTAGAATTATAATTACATATTTATATTATATTTAGCTACCCAATGGATTAAATAGGGTTTCCGATTGTCTTGATCTTGCATCGTACAGTTTCTATGGGATTACACATCCCAAGTTTCCTAAAATATAGACATATTAAATGAACACAACACAACTTTCATAGGTTGTCATCATTTAGGTAAAATATACCTATGACTAATTAAAAAGGTGTTTTGTTCAGCTTTTTCATCTTCCTGTGGGCACAGCTGTTAACTTTTGGTGTTGAAAAGGGAAAAGTCATGCTTTCATTTTAAAAGAGAAAACCGACTTTCTGGATGATGACAGGAGTGAAGAGTGTTAAGACATAATTCTATAATTCAAGCAGACTCTTAGGAATCAAAGAAATTCTTTGATGATCCAATTGCCTCCTTAAAAGAGAGGATTTTTTTCTCCCTCTTCTGTTCTCTCTAGGATAACTGGTATTACTCATCTGAATAAAATGTAGCTTTTAAGAGAAAGAAAGCATGCACTATGCCTTTGCACTTAGTGTATTTTTCTCCAGTGGAGTTTCTTTCACTTACTCCATTAGAGCAAAATAAATGATTCTGCTCCTTAGTGTCACATATGCTCATGTCTAAGTGAGGCTTTATGTGTATCTGAAGAATATTTTGGCTTAAAGGCAGCAAATGAAGTCTTCAGCTTCTTTAAATCCTAGGGAGCACCATCTGACTGCCTGTAACACTGAAAACAGTGTGCTGATGACTGGGCAATTCTAGGTCTCAAGAGCCTTGCTAATTGAGGACGTGTCATGCCACCCCCTTCACTTCAGCATTCTGCTCTGCCAATGATCACTGCTCTTTTACATTTGTGCTTTTTCCTTCCAAGCGAATCATGCTTGGTTGCTCTGCTCCACATCAAGGAAGATACAGGGACTACTTCATGGGATGAAGCACCAAGCACGTGCCTGGTACATGGCAGTCCTCAATACATGGTATTATGATCTAAAAGCAGTAAAAGGAAGATTTGTTTGAGTTCCAGTTCCCCAGAAGCAGACCCTGACAGGAGCACTGGAGAGCAAGGGGTTTCCCAAGGAAGTGGGAAGGGGCTCCCCAGAGGAGGGAAGTGCTCTGGAGAGGAGGGAAGGAAGGAGGATGCAGGACAGGGAACTCTCAGCCTCAGCCTAATCCTTGGGAGCTCTGTGGGATGAATGAGTCTCAGAGACTATACCGCCTCCAGGCATTAAAGGGAGGGAGCTGGGTCTTCCATACTGCCATATTTCTGGGAAGGAAGTGAATTTCCAGGCACTTCTGCTCTTAGTACAGGAGGATGAAGTGGTTACAGAGGCTGGGGACAGTGCTCTGAGGAAAGTTGTAGTGCCAGCCTTCAGAAGCAAAGCCCATAGAAGCCAGGTGAAGGATGCACAGAACCTACAAAAGAAATCTGAGGTGGTCAGGGCAGGGCACCCAGCATGTCTGCTGCAAGGTCAAGTAGGGCCTGCCTCATGGGTATGCATCTGCACAGGGTCCTACCCTCAGAAGGGCTCCACACCTGGGGTTCAGTGCTCTACGGTCACCATCTTGAAATTCTTAATTTTGTCTTCTACTATATGTTTTGTAGGTGAAGTCTGATGGGACAGCAGCGCATGCGCGGCCCCTCCTCCCACCACCTGATACCTCCCTGGGACCGGTTCTTAGCCAGTAGTGTAGCTGCTCTGACCCTGGTGCCTGGTGCCCATCTGGCCTCCCCTGCTCCTCCTTGCCCAGCGACCACTGCTGACCTCTGCTTGGACAACCACTGTTGTGAGGTTACAGGCAGCATGGTGGGAAGGCCAGGGTTCCACAGCTCCAGAGGGACATGTCTCCTGAGGCAAGGGAAATAAAAGCAAAAATAAACTAGTGGGAGTACATTAAAAGCAAAACCTTCTGCATGGTGAAGGGAACAGTCAATAAAACTAAGCGGCAACCTACAGAATGGGAGAAGATATTTACAAATGACATATTCAATAAAGGGTTAGTATCCAAAAATATAAAGAACTTACACAACTCAACACCCAAAAACCAAATAATCCAACTAAAGATGCGCAGAAGATATGAACAGACATTTCTCCAAATAAGACATCCAGATGGCCAACAGACATAAGAAAAGATGCTCAACATCACTCATCATCAGGGAAATGCAAATCAAAACCACAGTGAGATATCACCTCACACCTGTCAGAATGGCTAAAATCAACAACACAAGGAACAAGAGGTGTTGGTGAGGATGTGGAAAAAAAAGAACCCTCATGCACTATTGGTGGGAATGCAAACTAGTGCAGCCACTCTGGAAAACAGTATGGAGGTTCCTCAAAAGTTAAAAATAGAGCTACCCTATGATCCAGAAATCACACTAGTGGGTATTACCCCTCAGAATACAAAAGCTCTAATTCAAAGAGATACATGCACTCTGATGTTTATAGCTGCATTATTTACAATAGCTAAATTATGGAAACAGCCCAAATGTCCATCGACTGATGGATGGATAAAGAAGATGTGGTATATATACACAATGGAATATTATTCAGCCACAAAAAAGGACAAAATCTTGCCATTTGCAATGACATGGATGGAGCTAGAGAGTATAATGCTAAGTGAAATAAGTCTCCTCCAGGTGTGCCAGTCTACCCCACATTTCCATGTATTCACCAACCTGGAAGCTCTCTGAATCTCACCCTTTTGGGTTTTTATGGAGGCTTTATTACATCATCATGATTGATTAAATCATTGGCCATTGGTGATTGAACACAATCTACAGCCCCTTGCCGGTCTCCTCTCCCTGGAGGTCAGGGGGTGGGACTGAAAGTTCCAACCTAATCACATAGTTGGTCCTCCTGGCAATCAGCCCCCATTTGTAGGTTGAAAGTCACCTTTCCAAACGTCACCTCACTAACATAAACAAAGGACATCTTTGTTGCTCTCATCACTTAGGAAATTCCTAGGGCTTTAGGAGCTCTATGCCAGAAATGGGAAGGAAGACCAAATATATATTTCTTATTATAAATCACAGTATCTCAAAAGGAAAATATTTTCTTAATCTTTTTTTTAGAAGATTTTATTTATTCATTTGAGAGGGAGAGAGAGAGACAGAGACAGAGAGAGCACAAACAGGGGGAGAGGCAGAGGGAGAGGGAGAAGCAGACTCCCTGCTGAGCTGGGAGCCTGATGTGGGGCTCGATCTCAGGACCTGGAGATCATGACCTGAGCCGAAGGCAGATGCTTAACCATCTGAGGCACCCAGGTGCCCCAATATTTTCTTAATCTTGACATAAAGTCTCCCTTAAAGAATGGTAATGAAGTCAGAAACATTAAAATATCGAGAGATTTGACTTCACTAAAAACACTAAAACACCATACAGGTGGCCAAAAATACCATAAGTTAAAAGACAAATACTAACCCATGGAAAAATATGCAACATATATGACAGAAAAAAAATATGGGGTGGTATTAGCTATCATGTAACAGTCTTACAAATCAATAAAACAAACAACCCAATAGAAAAAATGGGCAAAAGATGGACATAAACAATCAGTTCTTTCTTTTTAAAGATTTATTTATTTATTTGAGAGAGAGAGTGCATACGAGCAGGGGGAAGGGCAGAGGGAGAGAATCTTCAAGCAGACTCCCCACTGAGCATGGAACCCAATGTGGGGCTCGATTCCACCACCCATGAGATCATGACCTGAGCCGAAACTGAGAGTTGGACACTTAACTGATTGAGCCACCCAGGCGCCCAACAATCAATTAATTCTTTCTTTCCCTTTCTTTCTTTCTTTCTTTCTTTCTTTCTTTCTTTCTTTCTTTCTTTCTTCTTTCTTTCTTTCTTTCTTCTTTCTTTCTTTCTTTCTTTCTTTTTCTTTCTTTCTTTCTTTGTTTGTTTCTTCTTTCTTTCTTTCTTTCCCTTCTATTTTTTAAAGATTTTATTTATTTATTTGTCAGAGAGAGAGAGACTGAGCAAGCAGGGGGAGGGGCAGGCAGAGGGAGAAGCAGGCTCCCTGCTGAGCAAGGAGCCCGATGCGGGACTCAATCCCAGGACCCTGGGATCATGACCTGAGCCAAAGGCAGACGCTTGACCGACTGAGCCACCCAGGCATCCCCCAACAATCAATTCTTAAAAGCAGTTCAAATGGCCAATGCATGAGTAAATATATGCTCAACTTTGTTAATAATGAAATAATGCAAATTAAAATAACAAGATATAAATTTTGACTTACTGGTTGGTAAAGACCAAAAAGATTGGCAATGCCCAGGATTGTGATATGAGGCAAGTGGTCCTCACACACTCGTGGTAGAAATCTAAATTAATACAAATTTGGGGGGGGGGGCAATTCAGCAACATCCTTCACAGTGACTAATAGGCATATCTTTTGCCCAAGAAATTCCGCTTCAAGAAATGTATCCTGACAATGTAATCAAGCAAGTGAGCGAAGATACTGGGAGTCTTATCACAACACTGTAATAGTGAAGAAAAGGAAACCACTCAATGCCCAACACTAGGGGACTGGATTACTAAATGATGATCCATTTGTGCGATGGTGGCTCACTCGACCATTCATAAAGCTGAAATAAGTGTAGAGACATGAAAATATGCTCATGATATATTTGATTTAAAAACTGAGTTTTGGAATATTGAGTATAGTAGGATCCTTGTTTTGTTTAAAAAGATGAACTGACAATGTTTAGTTAAGAGTAATTTCCTCTAGAGAGTGAATTAGGGAAGACACAGTTGTTTCTTCCAAGGCAATGGCAGGCAGTGTTTCAGAACCAGACTTCTGGGGCTGGACCGTGGGGTTCCAATTCCAGCATTGCTATTTACTAGCTTTCTATCGCGAGGCCTGTTTCTTAATCTCTTTCAGCTTCTGTTGCTTCATCTTTTAAATTGGGCACAGACACAGGGTTCTTATGAAGATTCAGACCAGTATGTGTTGGTTCATTTCAGCACAGCGTTAGCAAATGGCCAGAGCTTAGTACATGTTAGCTATCATTATGACATCTTTCTATATGCCTTGAATTTTACAGCAAACATCTATTGCTTTAATAGTGAAAAAACAATACATATACAAGGTGGCCAAAAAGTGGAAACATAGGCATATATGCAAATAAAATGGCTTATTGGTGTTATATCACAATATAACAAACCAGCATCTATGAGTCCTGGCTTTCTAACTCACCCTGCCTATTTACTCTTTTTTTTTTCTAGTTTTTTTTTTAATTGAGGTGAAATTCACATAACATAAAATTAACCACCTTAAAGTGAACAATTCAGTGGCATTTAGTACATCCACAATATTATGCAGCCACTACTTGTATTTAGTTCCAAAGTATTTCTTTTTTTTAAAAGATTTTATTTTTAGAGAGAGAGAGAGAGCACACAAACAGGGGAAGCGGCAGGCAGAGGCAGAGGGAGAAGCAGGCTCCCCGTGGAGCAAGAAGCCCAATGCAGGACTCGATCCCAGCACCCCGGGATCATGACCTGAGCCAAAGGCAGACGCTTAACCCACTGAGCCACCCAGGAGCCCCCAAAATATTTCCATCACCCCAGAAGGAAAGTCTGTATGTGTTAAGCAGTCACCCCTCATTCCCTTCTTCCCTGCCCTTAGGAAACACCAGTCTGCTTTTTGTCTTTATGGATTTACCTATTCTGGATATTTTTTATAAGTTGAATCATACAATATGTGTCTGGCTTCTTCCATTAAACATCATGGTTTCGAGGTCCACCCACGTTGTAGCAGGTGTCAGACCTCCATTCCATTTTTTTTTAAAAAGATTATTTATTTATTTATTTGAGAGAGAGAGAGAATGAGAGAGAGAGCACATGAGAGGGGGGAGGGTCAGAGGGAGAAGCAGACTCCCTGCCGAGCAGGGAGCCCGATGCGGGACTCGATCCAGGGACTCCAGGATCATGACCTGAGCCGAAGGCAGTCGCTCAACCAACTGAGCCACCCAGGCGCCCCCTCCATTCCTTTTTATGGCTGCATAATACTCCATTGTATGGCTATAGTACGCATTTGTTTATTCATGTATTCGTTGATGGACATTCGGGCTCTTTCCACCTTTTGGCTATTGTGAGCTGTGCAACCCGAGCAACTCCATTAGTAGGTATGTATCCAAAAGAATTGAAAGAGGCACTCAATCAAGGTTTTGATTTGCATTTCCCTAATGGCTGATGATGTTGAGCATCTTTTCAGGTCCTTGGTGGCTCCTTGCATATCTCGTTAGGAGAAATGTCTTTTTAAGTCCTTCACTAATTTTTTTTTTCAGTTGGGTTGCCTTTTTGTTGTTGAGTTGTAAGAGTTCTTTATATATTCTGGATGTATATTTGCTTTCAAAAACAGAGTATGACTCATCCTTTGAAGACTCAACTGAGATCCTCCAAGAAACCTAACTTCCCCAACTAGAATTTTATTTCTCCACAATCAGAGAACATGCAATGAAGACTTTATGTGGCCCACAAAGCCTAAAATATTTACCATCTAGCTCTTCACAGAAGATGTTTGCTGACACCTGGACTATAGATTCCTCGAGGGCAGGGATCGTTCTTGGCAGAGCCTTAAATGCTCCAAATGATGGCCTTTGGTTCCTGAAAAGAATCTGGTGTTTCGCCTTTAATGTAAAGTGAAGTAATATATTTTGGAAAAAATTCTTTCCCAAATGATTGTGACCAAAAGAATTCTGACCTTCGCATTTCTTTATTTGAACACTTTACTTGTCTGCAATATCTGAATACCTTATGTTCCGGTAAAGCAGAATCAACAAAGTGTTCCTAAAATTTTGTTCACCAAATATTGTGGCTGAACTCTTAGGAAATGATTTGAAAAACAATTTACATACTTCGAAACCCTGACGTCTGAAACAGCGTAAGACGGAAAACATCGTTATCATTTTGGTCCGTTGCTGTTCTCATTTGCTGCTGTGGAGACACAAGGATTATTGGCACAAAGTGTCACTCCGTTTATGGCTCCGGAACTAGAGCCAGCAATTACCTCGCGGATAGCAAAGGCCTGCAAATATCTCAGCTCTTACCTGAAGAGGTTTCAGACTGACAGAAGAAACATGCTTAAAAATAACCCATCCAGGGGCGCCTGGGTGGCTCAGTCGTTAAGCGTCTGCCTTCGGCTCAGGTGATGATCCCAGGGTCCTGGGATCGAGCCCCGCATTGGGCTCCCTGCTCGGCGGGAAGCCTGCTTCTCCCTCTCCCCCTCCCCCTGTTTGTGTTCCCTCTCTCGCTGTGTCTCTCTCTGTCAAATAAATAAAATCTTAAAAAAAAAAAAAATAACCCATCCATTTTAGAGTTCCCCAAACGTGGACCTGTCCACATCGCGATTTTGTCAGTCCCAGCCTAAGCATTTCTCAGGCCGTGACAATCAGATGGAATTGAGGCGCTGATTGCAGCCAGTGGAAGGACATTAAAAGTGGGGACTGCATTAGCCTCTGGTCTTCTGTGTGAATGGCTGAGGTCTGGATTCAATGCTAATTAAAAGCAGACAGGGAGGGGCGCCTGGGTGGCTCAGTCGTTGGGCGTCTGCCTTCGGCTCAGGTCAGGGTCCCAGGGTCCTGGGATCGAGCCCCGCATCAGGTTCCCTGCTTGGTGGGAAGCCTGCTTCTCTCTCTCCCGCTCCCTCTCTCACTGTGTCTCTCTCTGTCAAATAAATAAATAAAATCTAAAAAAAAAAAAAAAAAGCAGACAGGGATCACTGAGGTGAACGCAGCAGGGAAATAGGAGTCTGTCTTTATGGTAGGTCGGCGGTAGGTAGGGCGTATTTGCGGGGGCTGGGGGTGGTGGTGGTGGTGGAATGTGCTAGCAGGGAGCCAGGAAGCAGATATCCTTGACGCAATTAGCAAACTTTTTCTCCAAAGGGCCAGATAAGTAAATATTTCCACTTTTCGCAGGCCTGACGGTCTCTGTTGCAACTGTTGAACTCTGCCACTGCCTAGACAAGAGAAAGAAATAGTGTGGCTCTGCTTCCATAAAACTTTATGTACACACAGGGGCTGCGGGCTAGATTTGGCCAATCCAGGTCTACACGGTCAGTCTGCGGTTTGGCTGCTGTGTTTCTTCCTCCTGCTGGCACCGTTTGAGCATTTCTTTGTTTACAACCCACCCAAGGAAAGTGACCAGGGAAGGGCGAGAGATGCTGTTCACGCAGAGCCCATTTTCTGTTAAGATTCTGCTAATGCATTTGTCTGGGGACAAAGCTAAAGTCATAGCTAATGTGGGATTGATGATCCATGGAGTTCTGGATACATTTTTGTAGCAGATTTAACTGGAATAATCAAGAATTGACTGTTATTTATAGGCCTAAAGTAAATGGGGAGACAATTTTTCTCAAGACGGTGTGTGTCCCCCACTCTTCTTCTCTGATGATGATTTTCGTTCACATCTTGTTTGTTTTCTCTTAGTAAACTCGATGTCAATGATCTGGGCATAGTTTCCATGTAGATTGTTCAGTCATATGCTGGGTTTTCCTTTCCTAACATAAATACTCCCAAGATGGCCTTTAATAACTTTTTTTTTTTAAAAAAAGATTTTATTTATTTGCGAGAACGAGATCGAGAGAGCACAAGCAGGGTGAGGGCAGAGAGAGAGAAGCAGACCCCCTGCTGAGCAGGGAGCCCGATGTGGGCCTTGATCCGAGGACTCTGAGTTCATGACCTGAGCCGAAGGCAGATGCTTAACTGACTGAGCCACCCAGGTGCCCCAGCCTTTAATAACTTCTGAGAAAACCTTGGAGTAATAGCATGGAATGGTCTTCTGTCATATTAGGTACCATTTTGACCTTATTTATTTATTACCTTTTTTTTTTTGCCCTTATTTAGACACCAGTGTTTACAAAAGAGAAAAGAATATTCACAAATCAGTGGCGGAAAGGGTGGGTTATGTAATAAATGATGACGGAAAAATTGAATTCAGAAAAACAGTTTGGAAAGAAAACAGTTTAGGACTTTGCCTCACACCATACACTAAATAAATTCCACACAATATGAAGGGTTAAGTGTAAGATGTGCAGTATAATAAAATCCAGGAGAAAATATGGTTGACTCTTCAAACGTTCTCTTTGCATATAGCAGAGGGAGGCACTGAAACGGAAATGCTGGTAGATTTATACATTTATGGCAGTCTGTAATCTGCAACCAACTTATAAATTTTAAAATCATTTCTATAATTGAAAACATAAAAAATAAAATTAAAAGATTAACAAATGAGGAAAATGTTTGCCAAGAAGAAGAAGAGTTAATAAGCCCACTATATAAAGAACTCACGCGGGGCGCCTGGGTGGCTCAGTCGTTAAATGACTTCCTTCGGCTCAGGTCATGATCCCAGGGTCCTGGGATCGAGCCCCGCATCAGGCTCCCTGCTCGGCGGGAAGCCTGCTTCTCCCTCTCCCACTCCCCCTGCTTGTGTTCCCTCTCTCGCTGTGTCTCTCTCTGTCAAATAAATAAATAAAATCTTAAAAAAAAAAAAAGAACTCATGTGACTTTAAAAAACAAACAGTATTTCAGTAACGAACAGGAAAAGGGCACACAACAGAACTGGAAATGGTCAGTGAACAGACAAAGTTGTCCAACTTCACTAGTAATCTGAGAAATGCAGAGTAAGACATGATACTAATTTTCATCCATCAAATCATCAAAAGGTAAAAAATGGTAACAGTCGAAACTGGCTTGGGTACAGTGAGAAAGACACTTTGGGCCACTGCCCTTCCGTAAAGCCACTTAGCAGTGTACGTTCAGAGCCTGATAGTCACATTCCCTGGCCTAGGTGGTCAGTGCTAGCATTTTATTAGAAATCCATCCAAAGGAAATGGTCAGAAATTTGATGAAGATTTTCTGCAATGGCCTAATATATATTTTTTTTAATTGGGGAGAAAAACATGGGTTGACAAACTATGGCCTATGGGCCCACCCCCTGATGCAGCCTGTAAGCTAAGAATGTTATTTTTTTTTAAGATTTTATTTATTTATTTGAGACAGAGAGAGAGAAAGAGCGAGCAGGGGGAGGGGCAGAGGGAGAAAGAGACTCCCCGCTGAGTGTGGAGCCCCATGTGGGGGCTCGACATGGGGTTCAATCCCATGACCCTGAGATCACGACCTGAGCTGAAATCAAGAGTCAGACGCTTAACCGACTGAGCCACCCAGAGGCCCCAAGAATGGTTTTTTACATTTTTAAATGTTTGAAAAAAATTCAAAGGAAGAATAATATTTCATGACATGTAATAATTATATGGAAGTTTTACTGGAACACAACCACACCCATTCATTGAGACAGTGTCTATGGCTATTATATACTTTAGCAGCAGACCTGAGTCATTGGACAAAGGCTGAAGGGCCTGCAAAACCTCAAATACTTGCTATCTGGTGCTTTTTGGAAATACTTGCATTTGGCATTTTGCCAAGTGCTGGTATAATAAATAATGGAATGCTCACATGATATAATATTTGTAGCCATTAAAATGATATTTGCAGTTAAGTTTTAGTAACATGAGAAAATACTCATAACATCTTGTTGAATGAAAAAATCTGGAATAGAAAATCTATTTATACTAGAGTTTCACAAGGAGTATTCTGTTGGCTAATAATAGAATTCATATATTGAGAAATCTGAGTTTAAAAACTTATGCAGGACCTCGCCTGGCTTTTACGATGCTACTTTGCCGAGTGAATCTCTATGAGGGAGAATATGGTAGGCTATGTTCCCTGATTTTTTGTTCATGGATTCCAATGTTTCATGGAACATAATCTTGGAAATGTTGATTTACATATAATGGTTTCCATTATTCTAAAGTATATTTCATGTTCAGATGTGCATGTACACACAAGATAAAAGTGAGTCATAACATTGACTATGTTTATCGGTGATAGGATTATAGATAATTTTGGGGGGTTGTATTTTTATATATTTTCTAGAACAAGCATGCATTGATTAACAGAATATGGACTGATTTCTGTTAAAGGAAGAAGATTCTGGAATCAAAGTAGAACCTTTGAGTAAATTAGGACTATGTAGAATACTGTGTATATGCAGCAAAATTTCAAGTCATTTCCATTTATCCAATCTGTTTTCTCATGTGCCCCTTTTCTTTCTATGTATTTATGTATGTACATATTTAGGTAGATACCATTTAAAATAAGTGTCTAGATCACTTAGGACAGGTTTCACATTTTAATAGAGAAGCTAATCTTGTTTTTTTGCCTCCAAGTAAGTAAGAATCATCATTTCCTCCCCGTCAGTCAAACTGGACCAGTTTCTTTTTTCTTTCTTTCTTTCTTTCTTTCTTCTTTCTTTCTTTCTTTCTTTCTTTCTTTCTTTCTTTCTTTCTTTCTTTCTTTCTTTCTTTCTTTCTTTCTTTCTTTCTTCTTTCTTTCTTTCTTTCTTCTTTCTTTCTTTCTTTCTTTCTTTCTTCTTCTTCTTCTTTTTTTTTTTTGAGTAAACTCTACCCCCATCGTGGGGCTGGCACTCACCACTCCAAGATCAACAGTCACATGCTCCAGTTCCACAGACTAAGCCAGCCTGGTGCCCCCTCCTTTTTTTTAAGTAAAAGACTAGTTTTTTATTTTTATTTCTTTTAGAGAGGGAGGGAGGAGCAGAGGGAGAGGGAGAGAATCTTAAGCAGACTCCCCTCCTAGCGCAGAGCCCTACTCAAGGCTCGATCTCACGACCCTGAGATCATGACCTGAGCCCAAATCAAGAGTCTGACACTTACCTGACTGAGCCACCCAGGTGCTCCTTATTAGTATTTTTTTTAATAAACTTTTAACTTTGGAATAATTTTATATTTACAGAAAAGTTGCAAAGATAGTGCAGAGAGTTCCTGAACAACCTTCACCAGCTTCCCTTGATGTTGATGCCCTCCGTAACTGTGGTGCATTTGTCCACACTGCAGAATTAATAATGATATGCTACTATTAACTAAACCCCAGAACTTGGATGGGTTTCCATCAGTCTTTTGCTGATCTCCTTTTTCTGTTCCAGAATCCAATCCAGGAAACCACACTACATTTAGTGAACTGGTTTCTTTTAATTCACTAAAAGCTTTTAAGAGTGAGCTCCATCTCAGTTTTGTGATTTATCAAGCCCTAAATATGGGTGAAGTATCTGGCTGTCCCTTATTAAATTCCTTTAAGTGGGCAGGAGGTGTCCAGGAGATCCCCTACTTGGGTTTCCAGACTGTATGGCCTCTGCTCTGGATAAAGAGCTTTCACATTTACAAGGAATTTTTACAAATATCTCCATCTGTCATCCCAGTCATCCCATGGAGGAGGCAAGGCACATGTCAGTATGTTCTTTCCCACTGTACTGGCTGGAGAATGAAACCTGGAGACAGGTACACCTGTGTACTTGCCCAGGCTCTCATGCTCAGAAGGACCCCGTGTTGGTTTAAGGCTCTGATGCAACCTTTTTGAAATTCTTCAACATCTACGAACAAGGGCCCTGCATTTTCACTGTGCATGGGTCCCTGCAAATTATGAAGCAGGTCTTGCCCAGAAGAGCTTGCCTTGCTCACCTGAGGGCACACGGAATCAGAGCAGTTGAGTAAATTTTTGTGTGTTTCTGTCTTGGAGTTTACTCTTCCTTCTCCTACCCTCCAAGTTCCATCCACCTTGGGACCTATGCCTCGAACGCAGCCTTGTAATACATTCCCCGAATTCCCCAAAACTTCACTTTTCTGGCTCTGTATCAAAATGCCTCAGCATTTTTGCATGTAATTTTTGCCTCGGCAACTTTGACTTCTGTTTGAAAAACAAATCAATCTGAAAATTTGCTTACCTGTGGCTTAGACAAACTGCTCTGCTAATTTATGTTCATAATAATTTCCTACTGGTGGCTATGGCCTCAGCAGCTATGCATATCATATTTCATTAAACAGGTTTAAAATAAAATAAAAATGGCTCTATTTTGTTTCCAAGGTTGGTTAATTAGCTCATGCTGTTGTCAGGCCTGAACTGTGAATTATAACTCTTTTCCTGAGGGGAGATATTAATTTTTCTGCACACATGGAAACATTTGCCTGAGCAGTTTGATTTTAAAATCAGGGAGCACTGCTTGGTGGCCAGATAGTCAAAGTAATGCTTAGTGGCCTGGATGGTAGATCCACATTATCCGTGTGGGCTCGAAAGCACTCGATAACATCATTCCATGGCTCTTGAGAGAGGTGAGGACTTCACCCCTGGCTTCGTATCACTGACAGAAATAGTGGTTTTGTCTGGGAGCAAAGGTCTGGATTGACCTATAAAGTTCTGGTTATATGGGCCCTGGTTGTCCAATAGAGTTGTGTCATGGTCATGCTCACGTTTAATTTACAGAAGCAACCACAAGAATTTAGGAAAGAGAGGGAGAGAGGGAGAAGGAGAGATAGTACAAGTTTAAAAATATTTCTGGATGGAAAAATGTATAATAAAAAAACCCAACAGACAAGATAGAGTCAAATATGCACAGTATATATGACAGGCAAAAACTTAAAACCTCCAGTTTTCAAAGAACTCCCACAAACTGATGGGAAAAATGACACGATAGAAAAGAACCTTTGGGGACGCCTGGGTGGCTCAGTTGGTTAAGCGGCTGCCTTCGGCCCAGGTCATGATCCCAGGGTCCTGGGATCGAGTCCCACATCGGGCTCCTTGCTCGGCGGGGAACCTGCTTCTCCCTCTCTCTCCCTCTGCTTGTGCTCTCTCTGTCAAATAAATAAAATCTTTAAAAAAAAAAAAAGAAAAGAAAAGAACCTTTGTATTTATATTTATAGAAACTCAAATGCAAGTGATGAATAAACTAACGAAAGGAGGCTTAACCTCATCAGCATTCAGAGGAATGTGGATTTGAAGAACAATTTTCACTTGTCCAGTTGCATAAAAATAAAAGATTGATAACATTCAGTACTGGTGACAATCTGAGAAAACAGACATTTGTGTATTGTTGTGGGAAAGCAGATGTAGAACCTTTATGGAAAGCTATCTTTTTATGTTCATAAAAATGAAAAAATGGATATGCTTTTGGCCCAGCAATCCCAGCTATGGGGATCCGTCCTATGGGTTAAACACACCGTAACATAAGGTGTAAATATAGGTATATCCAGGCAGCTTTTTCTTGTAGTGATAAAACTGGAAACAACATGAATGTTCCTCAGCAGAAAAATGGCTGAATTAATCATGCAAAATCTTACTTGGAATGATTACTAGAAAAATGAATTATAGCTATATATATTGACTTAGATGCAGGGATACATAATGAAGTAAGGGGGGGAAACAATCTGGAAAAATAGAGTATGATATAAGTTTGGCAAAAAAAAAAAAAGACCCTTTCTCTCACCTGCATGTGTTTGTATTCCAGCATAATGAGAAATGTAGCAGAATACGCCCTGAATTATTATTATTGGATATCTTGGGGGTTTGATTGGACTGGGGGACAGACAATGTGTGGTAAGGACTTAGCACTATATGTATTATAGTCAACATTTTAAGTGAATAGAGTATGGGGACCCCTGGGTGGCTCAGTTGGTTAAGTGTCTGACTCCTGATTTCAGCTCAGGTCATGATCTCAATCGTGAGATTGAGCCCCGTGTCTGGCTCTGCTTATGATTCTCTCTCTCCCTCTCCTTCTGCATCTCCCCCCTCCCCTCTAAAATGAATGAATGAATGAATGGAGTATGTCATTGTGTTTCGATTACAAATGTACAAATGCTTATTTATTATAAAGCAATGCAAAATAGCATTACATTTTTCTAAAAAAAGAAAAAAAGATTGTTAATTTTTGAATGTCTACCTATGTCCTATTTGTGTGTGTGTGTGTGTATGTGTACTTATGTGTATCTCTCTCTCTCTCTCTCCCTTACGTATTGGCATAATACATACATGTAGTTTGGGATCTTACTTTAGTCACTATTTTTAAGGAGGGGAGGGGCAGAGGGAGAGAGAGAGGATCTTAAGCAGGCTCCATGCCCAGTGCGGAGCCCAACACAGGGCTCGATCTCAGGACCCTGAGACCATGACCTGAACCAAAATCAAGAGGCGGTCGCTTAACTGACTGAGCCACCCAGGTGCTCCAGAATCTTGCTTTAGTCACTTAACTGCATTTCCCATGGCATTTTAAGATCCTCTGTAATATATATATTTTTTAGTATTATAGTTTTTAATGTCTGAATGGTATTTAAGTGAAATATCATGATTTTCTTAACTGTTCTCTTAATGTCAGGTATATGTTATTTGTAGTATTTTGCTATTATGGTTTTTGCTGCATGAATACTTTCATGCTTATTATTTTAATTCTGTTGATTCATTTAAAAAATATGTTCTCTAGTATATGATCACTATTTAAACTATATAGGAATATTCATTGATCTTGTTACACACTGCCTTAGCTATGAAATTTCACATCAGATATTTGAATTGAGATTCACTGTAAATCTTTTCTGTTTGTGGGCAAACCTTCTAAAGGGAGATCTGAAAATAATTTGCAAAGTGTTGCTTTCCTCTGCATTCTACTGATATCCCATCATAAGGGCACACATTACCACTTGCTCATTACAGGTAGAAATTTTAAATATACCAAAATGCCTATAATAGCTGAAAGGATCTCTTAAGAATTTGACAGCAGTATTGAAAATAATAACAGTAATTTGCATTGATCTGATACTCAACTGCGTGACTCCACTTTCTTTTTTAGAATAATGCGTTGACACAGAATTTCTTATGCTGCTTCACTGCCTGCTCTGCACACATTGTTTAAGGAACTCTTTTCACTTGCTGGAGTTACAACAGTTTATTGGTGGAAATCGGAGAGAAGAACTAGGGCTCTCTGTCACCGATATTTCCATACATCAACATTTCCTGTTTTTCTGACATATCCCTCTATCGTAGGTTCTCTTCCGTATTTAGGAGGGGATTTCACAAGCACCAGTAGGCTTTGAGACACCCCCCACCTTCCTCGCTCTTCTCTATTGACACCCGTGGGATTGAGGATTCAGGTATCTCACTCTGATCTTTTTGTCTCTTATAAATGACTCAACTATACCCATGAGTCAATGGATGTGCATCGCTGGACTGTTTTCTATTACCTTTGGGGCTTGCCAAGTAGGTTTGGACCTTGTCCTTCTTTCTCTCAAGACAGAATTCCTCCTGTGGACATCTAATAACACTAGAGATATTTTCACCTCCTCTTTCTAAGCAATCTCAGCCAGCCCAGGCAAGACACTTTGTATTTTTCTTCAAGATTTTATTTATTTATTTGACAGAGAGAGAGAGAGCACAAGCAGGGGGAGTGGCAAGCAGCGGGAGAGGGAGAAGAAGACTCGCCGCTAAGCAGGGAGCCCGATGCAGGACTCGATCCCAGGACCCTGGGATCATGACCTGAGCTGAAGGCAGACGCTTAACCAACTGAGCCACCCAGGCGTCCCAAGACACTTTGTATTTTTAAGCTTTGTTGGTCATGAACTAGGAGCTCTAAGTGATCTTCATTTAATTAGGCCTTGTTTTTTAGGATAAAGGGCTCACAGGGCTTCATGTTTTATTACTTCTCAAGCAACATCAAGATATGGTTCATATATTACCTGCCACACTCTGTCTCCTGTTCTGCTAGAGAACATAAGATACTTGGGGTGGTAAAGACGTCTGTTTCAAACTCAAACGACAGTTGGTACCATTTGAACTCAACAGAAGTAGAGAAGAAATGGAATGAATGCAAACTACTCACCCCGTTAGAAACTATTTAACTGATGGTCTGCACGCTCAGATGGTACAGATTGCTTCATACGTGATATACCTTAAATTGAAATGCTCCATCCAAGATATTCGCCACTCACTTTCTGCTCATTTCTTTTTCTGGACTCAGAGCAAGTTTCCGTTATGTAATCTTGAGTCATCCTCTGCGCTCATCCTCCTCATCAGACAACCTCACTAGTAATTGGCAATGGGACTGGTATTATGCTAAGCAAGGTAAACAGATGTAGCTCCCATCTCTATGACTTACATTCTAAAAATAGCACTTCGCAGGGCTATGGCAGTTGAAGAAAAATAAAAACACACGGAACAATGTCATAACAAAATGTTACACCAGCTGTTCCTCCTGGCCCCCTGTTTTCTTTGTGTGTGCGAGAAGTATAATGACATACAGTAAAATGTTCTAATCTGTAGTGTACAGTTCGTTGAGTTTTGACAATACGTACATGTATGAAACCAACACCCTAGCCAAGAGAGGGAACCTTCCATCACTTCAGAAAGTTCCTTTGTACCCCTTCCCTGTTCATTCTCCTTTCCACCAGGCAACCTCTGTTTTGATTTCTATCTCAGTAGATTAGTGTTGCCTGTGTTACAACTTCCTATACTTGGAATCACAGGGTATATGCTCTTTGGCCTCTGCTTGCTTTTGCTCAACTTAATGATTCTAGATTCATTCATGTTGATACATGCATTTGTAGTTCATTCTTCTTATTGTTGAGTTGTATTTCATAGTATAGCTATCCCAAGATTTTTTTTTTCCATTCTCCTATTGATGGGTACCTGGTCTATTTGAAGTTTTGTGCTACTATGAATAAAACTGCAATGAACATTCTTTTTTTTTTTTAAGAGTTATTTATTTACTTATTTATCTGACAGGGAGGCTGGGCAGAGGGAGAGACTCTTTCAAGCAAACTCCCTGCTGAGTGCAGGGCCCAATGTGGGGCTCGATCCCACTACCCATGAGATATGACCTGAGCAGAAACCAAGAGTCAGACGCTCAACTGACTGAGCCACTCAGGCGCACCTGAACATTCTTTTTTTTTAAAAAGATTATATCATTTATTTGACAGAGAGAGAGTGAGAGAGCACAAGCAGGGGGAGCGGCAGAGGGAGAGGGAGAAGCAGGCTCCCCACTGAGCAGGGAGCCCGATGCGGGGCTTGATCCCAGGACCCTGGGATCATGACCTGAGCCGAAGGCAGATGCTTAGCTGACTGAGCCACCCAGGTGCCCTGCCCCTGAACATTCTTGATAGAGTGTTGTTTTTGAGGACATATGCTTTTACTTTCCTTTGTTTAGTCCCTGGGAATGGAACTCCTGGATCATGAGGTAGTTTTATGTTTGACTTTATTAAGAAACTGCCATATGGATATATTGATTTACATTTGCACTAGCAATGTATGGGAGTTCCCTTTGCTCTGAATTCTTGCCAACATGAGTTTGGTATTGTTAGCTTTTAATTTTTCAATTTAGATTTTTTATTTAAATTTAAAATTGTAGTCATTTTAATGAATATGTAGTGGTCTCTAATTGTGGTTCTCATTTGCATTTATGTGGTAACGAACAGTGTTGAGCATCCTTTCATGCTTTCATTGGCCATTCATATATGTTCTTTTTTGACATGTCCAAATCTTTTGCTCAGTTTTTATTCAATTGTTTGTCTTTTTTGTAATTAATGTAGGGGTTCTTTACACATTCTGGATACAAATTAGATAGATGGATAGATAACTTCTCCAAGTCTGTGGCTTGAATTTTCATTTTCTTAATGGTGTGTTTGTGTGTGTATGTTTGTGTGTTTTAATAGAAGTGTCTTGTGATAAGTAAAAGTTTTAATTTGTATGAAGTTCCATTTATCAATTTTTTAAAAAATTTTAAGGATGGAGATTTTTGCATTCTGTCTAAGAAATCTCTTCCTATTTTTCTAGTAGCTTTGTTGTTGCTTTTATATTCAGGTCAGCAACCATCTTGAAATATGGTGTGAGGTATGGGTCAAAGTTCATCTTTTTAAATTTGGATAGCCACTTGTTCCAGTGTCAGCTGTTGAAATATTTTCCTTCCCCAACTTGACTGTTGTGGAATCTTTGTCAAAAATCATTTGACCATAGGTGTGTCAGTTTTTCTTCTCTCTGTGGTATTTTGTTGATATATTGGTGGATCATATGCCAAAATCTGCTGTATTGATTGCTGTAACTTTAGAGTAAGTCTTGAAGGCAGGAATGTAATCCTCTGGTTTTGTTTTTTTTAAGAACTTTGGTCCTTTGTATTTCTATATAAAATTTAGAATTAGCATTCAGTTTCTAAACAAAACAAAACGTGGCTGAGCTTTTTTCCTGTTTTCAATTTAACCCTTGACAATTAACCTAATACTTTATTCAAGAGTATTTTGTTGCCCCCATGGGTCTGATCTATTTCCCCTAATACTTTGTTCCATTACACTATGAAGTTTTCATTACATTAAACAGTCTTGGTTTCTGAAAAATAAATACTTTAGAAACTCAGGTCTTATTCTGTGAACATGTCTTCCAAGCACAAATTATTACTGCAAAATCAAGCTTTGTCTTTTTGCCTCGTACGAGAATTCAGGAAGACTTCAAAGGCAGATGTGGGCTGATTGCTGTCATTTGAACATTAGGAAATGCCAACCCGGAGGAAGTCAGACATGCTTATCAACACACTGTGAAGTTAAACGCTGTCACTCTGTGAAATCGTTTGAAGGCCAAAGTGATTGTAAAGAACAAAAAGACATAGCTGAAAGTAAGACAGTGTCTCCTGTAAAGAAGACACTTTGAGGATCTAGAATGTGGCATATTAAAACTTTATTTTTAAAAAAGATTTATTTATTTATTTGAGAGAGAGAGAGAGAGCAAGAGCCTGTGCATGAGTTGGGGGCGGGGTGCAGAGGGAGAGGGAAAGAATCCCAAGCAGACTCCCCACTGAACATGGAGCCAGATGCAGGGCTCAATCTCACAACCCTGAGATCATGATCAAGAGTCACTGGCTTAAACTGTGGAAAGAACCAAGATGTCCATCGACAGATGAATGGATAAAGAAGATGTGGTATACACACACACACACACACACACACACACACACACACACACACAATGGAATATTATGCAGCCATCAAAAGGAATGAGATCTTGCCATTTGCAACAACGTGGATGGAACTGGAGGGTATTATGTTGAGCGAAATAAGTCAAACAGAGAAAGACATGTATCATATGACCTCACTGATATGAGGAATTCTTAATCGCAGGAAACAAACTGAGGGTTGCTGGAGTGGGGGGTGGGGTGGGAGGGATGGAGTGACTGGGTGATAGACACTGGGGAGGGTATGTGCTCTGGTAAGTGCTGTGAATTGTGCAAGACTGTTGAATCTCAGATCTGTACTCTGAAACAAATAATGCAATATATGTTAAGAAAAAAAAAAAAAGAAGAAGAAGAAGGTAGCAGGAGGGGAAGAATGAAGGGGGGTAATCGGAGGGGGAGACGAACCATGAGAGATGATGGACTCTGAAAAACAAACTGAGGGTTCTAGAGGGGAGGGGGGTGGGAGGATGGGTTAGCCTGGTGGTGGGTATTGAGGAGGGCACATTCTGCATGGAGCACTGGGTGTTATGCACAAACAATGAATCATGGAACACTACATCTAAAACTAATGATGTAATGTATGGGGATAATATAAGAATAAAAAAATTAAAAAAAAAAAGAGTCACTGGCTTATCCAACTGAGCCATCCAGGTGCCCTCATATTAAAACTTCAGATGATTATTTGATGGAAAATGCAAAATTAAAAAAAAATTCTCAGACTTTGCAGACCCTTAATAATATGTCAACAGCGGTCCTAAGACGTCACTTTGAGAACCTCAGACACAATGTTTTTAGCCATCTAGTTTTTCTGCTTGCTACCCAGTAGGTGTGTACCAGTTCATATTGCTAGAGTATTTTTTTCTTTATCATTTTCTGAATGACTGCTTATGCTCAGTAATGGAAGGGGTTACAGAATATCCAGGGAGACCCACTGGCCATTGAATAATGTGGGTGCAATAAAACACAGAGGAAAGAATTTTATTCAAGCACTCATGTACCTACTGTATATTATGAACTGTGCTAGGTGTTGGGTGTAGGGCAATGAACAAAACAGAGTTTCTCTTTCATGAAGCTTACAATGTGTTTGGGAGGGGCGCATAATAATTACACAAATAAACAGAAAAACACAATTATGAACTGTGATACGTGCAAGGAAGGAAATGATCAGAATGTTATGATAGAGAAAATCACTTAGACTGGGATTAGGGAGGGCCTCTGTGAGGAGCGGGGCTATTACCCAGGGCAAAGGACAATCTTGCAAATGAAAGGCAGCCCTCCACCCTCAGAGTCAGAGAACCCCACAGTCTTGATCACAGGAAGTGGGGTTAAGGTAGGTGGGAAGCTCTGGGGGAGCTCATTTCCAAACCAGACCTTGGTCTCTTAGAGGTGGTTTTGTGGAAGATAGTGGGAGAGAAGGAAGACGTGTGTACATCAGTGAGGTTAGGAAAATGGAGCTAAAAGGCAAGGAGAGATGATTGGCATCTAAGTTTCAGGGAACAAGTGGAAGATGGAGACAGCTTATAAGGCAAAGTTTCATGATTCAGGATCAGATAGTGCTTGGTGCATAAGAGGTTCATTCAGATGGATGGAAACATTTCCAAACCAATGAAAATGTGTAATGATAGAGCATCTTATTTTTTCTTAGCCTCGCCTCTCTGAAAATTTCATTGTTAGCAATGCTTTTCAAAAAAATCCACTCAAGTTCCACTCAAATATATTGATGCTATGGGTCCTGGGGGAACTATTTATGGCTGAGATATTCTTTTACAAGGTCATTTTTGAACATCAGTGTGGAAATAAATTCCTTTGGGTGGAGACCAAGATATGTCCCATGGGATGCCAACTTTTTCTGAATATATTATAGCGGTGGTCACATTTTCAAGTGGTGGTCATGTTTTCTATGCACATTATTTTCACTCAGGGCTACTATTTTGTGGGTCATATGTTTCATCTGTGAAAATGAGAATAATTATACATAGCAATTAAAATATGGTGACCTCTTGAAAATATCACCTTGAGTATTTATAATCCTGCTCATACCATAAACATCATTTGTTATTAATTCGGCCATGAAACTAAATGTAATTGGAAGAGTGAAATAGCCCATGGGTCTTGTAAAATTGGTTTTAAAAGCTGGTTATCTTAGGGACAAATGTAATGACCCAATAATCTCAATGTGTAGGATTTTCTTGAGGTGCGTACATCATTTGCTCCATTTTCTATTTTAGGTTCTCCCACTCATCTGTCTAGCTGCTCCTGCATAAAGAGAGTGTATCAGAGCATCTGGAGTTCTGACAGACATCTGAGGGCATCTGACAGACACCAGGAGAATAAGTTTTTATTCAAGAGTATTTTGCTCTCCCCATGGGTCTGATCTATTTTCCTTTCCGTTGTAGTTAATATTCTTACAAACTGTAACCCTGTGCTGTGGGATATGAATTGCTGATATTTTGAACTGCACTCAGGATGATTGGAAAGATATGAATATGAATCGAAATAGTGAATCAATCACAGTGGAGATGAAGTTCTTTAGCAGTGAAGAACCACAACACGGAGAGCTCAAATGTCAACAAGGTACGTGGTGGACTTGGAAGCCTTCAGGATACCGCAGAGCTTTCTGATTCCAGGCATGTCCACAGCCACAGCTAAAATGCCTTAGCCGATGGGGTGGTGTGGGTAGGGATAGGTGCATTGGCTGAATGACACCCTTTGGTTCCCTTGTAAACTATAGGTTAGCTTTAGGCAAACTCTGCCAAGCCCTGTCTTCAACCCAGTTACTCTCACTTGAAAAAAAAAAAAAGACAAGGAAAGACAGAAAAAAAATGTGACCTAAAAATTGGGTGTGGTTCAATGAATGTCTAAAATGCTACCTATTTCTAAAATTTTCAGCTCCTATCAACTATATTAAATTAGTAGCTCCTATTTCTCAAATTTTACAGTTGTCACCTCTGCTTCCTTTGCCATCTGAGTGAAGTGTTAGATTCTGTTTTTCCAAAAGCGTGAAGGAAGCTGGTAAAAAAGGCAGCATAGGGGCGCCTGGGTGGCTCAGTAGTTAAGCGACTGCCTTCGGCTCAGGTCATGATCCTTGAGTCCCGGAATTGAGTCCCACATCGGGCTCCCTGCTCGGCAGGGAGTCTACTTCTCCCTCTGACCCTCCTCCCTCTCATGTGCTCTCTCTCTCTCTCTCATTCTCTCTCTCAAATAAATAAATAAAATCTTCAAAAAAAAAAAAAGGCAGCATATCCCACACTTTGGCTAATTAACTACAAAAGCCTTCCAATGGAGTCCTTATTGGGGCCATGGTTTTCTTGCTGGCCCCGAAGTGAGGGTTTGAACGGGGCCATTATCACTGGATGTTTTCTCATTCTTAAAAAGACAACTCTTCCTAAGACTTTTGGATGACCATATTTATCACTTCTTCTGAAATGAAGTGAATTTACTTGATAAACGGCTCAGCCTGGCTTCCAAGAGCTTGGGTGCACTTTTGTAGGTGGAAAAAGCTTCCTTGAGATACCTGCCTGGCTTTCTTCGCCTCATTGCCTAAACTATTTTTAGGTTTCTGTTCTCCAGGTTCTTGCTCCACCCCCATTTTTGGGTTTCAAACTGTAGAACTAGCTCTTACGGCACACTTAACTGTTCGTGAAACCACTTGATAAAAATGCAAACGTCAATCTTTTCTTCTTTTTTTTTTTTTTAAATGTAATTTTAGAAGCTCTGGGTAACTTGGTGTAATTGAACCGTAGGGGGCATGAAAGAATGAGACAGCAGTGAGTCTTCCTGCTGTGTGTTTTGGCCAAGGCAGCCTTTTCTTGATGAAAGAAAGATTTTTTCAAGCCTCTGCAATGGGATGACATTTGTAGTGGAATGTAGGAGACACTGGTAGGGCAAAATACTTTTAAATACTGTCATAGATTTTTCCAGACGACACAAAGTCTAGAAAATATTCCTTTTCTCAGTACAAATCACGAAGATCCCTGCTTCCCCTCCAGTCTGAACAGCGCAGAAGAGAAGGAATCCACGAGTCCTCTGAGCCTGCGGCAAGGAAGAGACCATTCCCTCTCCCCTTTATGCATTGCCCAGCATTTGCCCTGTAAGAGCAGCACCACGGCTGCGGAACTGTAAACTACAGCGTGAAGAGGCCTTGACCTGAAAACACGGAGGGCAGAATGTGGAAGTCACCTCTCTCCTTAAAACACAGGGAACAGTTGTCTTTGGCCCACTCAGTATCTGGTGGGTAGGCCTCGCAGTACTTATGGGGCCTTGATTCTGGGTGTGATCATGGGGCCCAGGTCTGGCCCATGAGAGCCTTGTGCAGGCCTCTGGGTGACCTCTCAGGAAAGCATCATTCTTTTCTACTGGTCTTACTAAAGTAGCAGAGGGAGGATCCAGAGCAGCCAGCAGCCCCCTTTGCCTTCCCAGCAGGAAAGGCCACTTACAAGAAAGCAGAGCCCAGTGAGGATGACCATCCAATATCTGGGCACCTGGAAAGAGTAGCATTGCCTATATATCCTTCTAGTATTCCTGAGAAGCATGCAGGAAAGACAAATGGAAAAAGAGAAGAGGAAAGAGAAGGAAAGGGCAGAAGAGAGCTTGCTATTGGCTTGAGACCCCGGCGAGTTTCTCTGGGGAATAATACTACCCACATGACAGCCCATTTTGAGGGTCAGAGGAAATGTGGAGGTCACAGAGGAGGCACCTGCCCCCCATTGTAATTTGATAGGCGGCCACCGGAAGATCTGAAAGGATGGAAGTTATTTAAGGCTTCACATCAGCCTCGGAAGCACCCCATTCTGCTAACCTTGATTTTCCTCTGCTGGAAAATGAGAGGCTTGCCCTTGATTACTCCTAAGGCATCATTCAGTTCTGATCTTGGCAGAAGGCTCCTTCCCTTGGAATGATTCAGGTGCAGTGACCGCAGATGCTTGCCAGAGATCACTGCAGGATCTGGTTCAGTCCTGGCCTCCTCTGTCTTAGGAATGCAAGTCAATACCACAGGAGACTGTGGAAAAGCACCCTCAGCCACCAGTGCTTGCCCCCGGGTGGTCACATGAGACAGCATCACTTTCCCTGTCCTTTGGAGCTAACGCGATCTTGGGCTTCCTTGCTGGCCAGTCATCCACCGTGTAACATAGATCAGTTTTAATTCACTGTAGAATCCTCCTCCCAAGGGTATAGTTCAGCTAGGCATTTCCTGTCTCTGAACAGTATTGTGTTTAATTATTGGAAACTAAAAATCTTGTGCCTCTGATGAAAAGGTGAGCTGCAACACAAGCATTTCAGCTGGATTTTTGGCCAGTTTCTCTCCTCTTCTCTGTTCTGTGTGCTGTCATTTCAAAGCCACTACTGCCTAGAAGATGCCCCACCTTGCTGAGGACCATATGGTTCTGCTCAGAGACTGTTCTAGAAGCACCAGTGGTTCCCACACAACTGGGAATTTCACTGACCGCATGAGCTCTAGCTTTAGGAATGAGGGTCTAGGGAAGATGGAGAACATATGGGTCTGAGTATGGGTATATCTATGTTGTTCCTCTCCCCATTGAACACTGATTCTATTCTTATTTAAACAGTATTTTGTTTTATGGGTATGGAAGAGACGGTAATGCTCACTAACTCACCACGTTCACCCTTCAACTTCCCATACCCCCTTGAAGCTAGGTTTGAACACATCCTTAGTCCTGGCCAATGAACTCTGATTGGAAGTGACATGTTTCTCTCCTGAACAAAGCAATTAAGAATCTGCGTGTCATATCCATTTCATCCCAAGCTACTTTGACCTTTTAAGGCTTATGTTCCAGCTGCAGAGCCACAAAATGGAGGATGAGGGACTGAATGTGACTAAGCAATAAACATTTCTGCATGAAATCGCTGGGATTCCAGGGCTGATTTGTTACTGCAGCAGGGCTTATCCTATCCTGACTAACAGCCTGGGACTATGAACACATATAGGAGAAAGACATGGGCTTTATTCAGAAGCTAACCACAGTCCCTGGCATTTTAATTCTTAATTATTCTTAATTTTCATTATTGATAAATTTGTAAGCATGGGTGAGAGGAACATTCCTGTAGGCCAAGCGCTGTCAGGGAAAGTGCCAATATCTGGAAAGCCTAGTTTTGGGTTCTAGAAATTATCATATGGACATTCTAATGCACCAAAAATAAGATACATTTGAATAACACATGTGCATGAATCTGGAACCAATGGTCCTATGGAGAAATATCCCTGAAAGTTCACAAAGGATGCAGTTCTTACGTGAAAAAAGCCTGACCACTCCTAAAATTAGTGGAGGTGCCATGACTTTCTGCCTCACTGTCTTTCCAAAAACATAAGAGACTCTTACTTTCTCTACTCAGGCCAAAATTGCACACTCTCCTAATTTTAAGATGAAAAGAAATTCAAATAATTTTTTCCCAAGCAGATTTATCTTTGCTGTCTATTGATTGCAAATTCTAAACCAAAGGAAAGAATTTTTAGTTTGGTGGTTAGGCCCGTAATGGAATCCCCCCCCCACACCACCCCAAGAGACTGATAAGGAAACATTTAATAAAAATTCTTTTCTTACCATAACATTTCCATTGCATATTATTAGAGCTCACTGGTGATTAAGGATTTTTATGGTTAGTCACAGGAAAGAGAATTTGCTTTCTGCACAATACAGCTTGGGGCAGCTTTATTTACTGATAGATTCAGTTTTAACTTTGCTTCCTCCTCTTCTATGTTTATTTCTGCCATTTTATTAACTCAGATGCTAGAATATTCTTCAGTAGCCCATGTCTTCTCACAGGACCTCAGGCTTATCTTTCTGCCTTAGGGTTCGGTTTGAAAGTGAGTTCTCTCTTCCAGGTCTCTCCTTCTCTCCAGTAAGTAGAAGATCCCTCATGTCAAGCTATTACAAACTTCCTTAGAATGCAGACATTCAGCTCTAGGCTTCCCAAGTGACAATGCTTGGTAAATTGAGAGGGGTGCAATTCTACCAAGTCCCTTGGAGACCTTCCTCTCAGGTGTCACAGATTTATTATCTCTGCCTTGGGGGACCTGCAGGCATTGTTTCTAGATGGTAGTCTTCTCGTACACATTATATAGTATGGAACAACTGCAAGTGTCTATCCTCTTGTTTGCTTAAATTTTAGTACTTTGAGTGATCCAAGAGAGAGGAGAGCAAGAATGTACCCAAGACAGAAGCCATAGCTTTTATAACTTATTCTTAGAAGTGCTATACCATCACTTCTGTTGTGTGCAAATGGTCACACACACCAAGTCTGGTACAGTGTGGGAGGGGACTACACAAGAGTGTGAATACCAAGAGGCAGGGGTCACTGGGGGCCATCTTGGAGGCTGGCTACCACATGGGCTCTTTCTTTTCTGGTCAACCCTCTTATCTAGGGCTCCAGGACCTCTGACCAACCTCCCTTCCTCCCTCTCTCTCTCTTTTTTTTTTTTACAAGATTTATTTATTTATTTTAGACAGAGAGAGATTGAGTATGAGCAGGAGGGGCAGAGGGAGAGAATCTCAAGCAGACTCCCCGTTGGGCACAGAGCCCAACACGGGGCTCTGTCTCACGACCCTGAGATCACTATCTGAGCCGAAACCAAGAGTCAGATGCTTAACTGACTGTGCCACCCAGGCGCCCCAGGACCTCTGACCTTTCGGTTCCTCCAGTGTGCCATGCTCACTCTAGCTGCAGTGCTTTTATACATGCAATGCTTTCTTCTTGCAAAATTCCACTTCCCCTTCACCTGGTTAATTTCTGCAAACCCTCAGCTCAACCATCTATTTCCCAGAGAAGACCCCTCTGCTCTTAACATTGTTGTAATTTTACAATGGGCGCTTATTTTAATCAGTCTCTCTCTCTACCCACCCTCTGGACTGTAAACTCCAAGTTTATGTTAGTTTTTGCTTATAAATATATCCTTGGCTCAGTGGCTGCTGCTAGGTAGATGTGTTGAATGGATAAATTAATAAATGAAGAAGGTCAAGGTCAGTACATGGGGAAAGTATTGAGAGGAAGTTCAGGTGTGTGAGGATAATAGATGTGTGAACTGGAATTACATGGGGTGAAGGATTAGGCGTTTCTCTTTCCTGTGACATTCTCTATTCATCTCCTTTTAGCCATATCCTCTCCCTTCTCTTCCTTTCCTTCTTTCCCCTCTCCTCTTCTCCTACATCTCATTCTTTTCCTTGTCTATTCCACTTTACCATGACTGTGACATCTTCTCATCGATAATAACTGTAACAGGGGAATCACAGGTTGGAACAGGAAGATGAGAAGTGAAGTGAGCTGTGCAATAGAAGTAAATGTCTTATAATACAGGCCTGAGTAGAGTACAGGAAGTTGAGGCAAAACTTTTCTAGACCAGGAAGCATACTGCTTCCTTGTTATAGAAGTGAGTAATTGGGGCAGACTGTCCTGTATGTACATTCAATCATATATTCATTTAACCAATATTTAGAAGACCTTACCTATCTGAGAATGGGCTGAGTGTTGGAGACACTCAGTTAAGGAGACAGGATACCTGATATCAAAGAGCCCACTGTCTAGCATCATGATACTCAAAGTGTCGTCCATGTTAGAGAACTAAATGTGAGACCTGAAACCATAAAACTCTTGAAAGAAAGCATAGGCAGTAATATCTTGGACATAGGCCTTAGCAACATTTTTCTAGATATGTCTCCTCAGGCAAGGGAAACAAAAGCAAAAATAAACTATTGGGACTACACCAAAATAATAAGCTCTTGCAGAGCAAAGGAAACCATCAACAAAACAAAAAGGCAACCTACTGAATGGAAGAAGATATTTGCAAATGATATATCCAATAAAGGATTAATATCCAAAATTTATAGAAAAACTTACAACTCAATGCCAAAAAACCCCACCCAAACTAAATAATCTGATTAAAAATGGGCAGAGGATCTGAATAGACATTTTTCCAAAGACATATGGATGGCCAACAGATATATGAAAAGATGCTCAACATCACAGATCATCAGAGAAATGTAAATCAAAACCAAAATGAGATATCACCTTACACCTGTCAGAATGACTAGTATCAAAAAGATAAGAGGTAAGTGTTGGTGAGGATGTGGAGAAATGGGAATCCTTGTGCACTAAGGGTTGAAATGTAAATTGGTGCAACCACCATGGAAAACAGTATGGAGATTCTCAAGAAATTAAAAATAGAATTACCATATGATCCAGTAATTCTACTGGGTATTCACTCATAGAAAACAAAAACACTAATTCAAAAAGATATATGCACCTTTATGTTTGTTGCAGCATTATTTACAATAGTTACGATATGAAAGCAACCTAAGTGTCCATTGACAGATGAATGGATAAAGAAGATGTGTATATACACAAAGGAATATTACTCGGCCATAAAAGAGAATGAAATCTTGCCATTTGCAACAACATGGGTAGACCTAGAGGGTATTATGCTAAGTGAGATAAGTCAGACAGAGAAAGGCAAATACTATATGATTTCACTTATATATAGAATCTTAAAAACAAAACAAATGAATGAAAAAACCAAAAACCAGAAGCAGAATAAAAAATACAGAGAACAAACTTGATTGTTGCAGAGGGGAGAGGGTTGGGTGGACAGGAAAATAAATAAAGGGCATCAAGAGGTACAAAATTCCAGTTATAAAATAAATAAGTCATGAGGATGAAAAAGACAGCATGGAAAATATAACAATAGTATTGTAATAACGTGGTGTGGTGACAGATGGTGACTACACGTACGGTGAGCATAGCGTAACGTATAGAACTGTTAAATCACTATGTTGTATACCTGAAATGAATATAACACCGCATGCCAACCATACTTCAATAAAAAACAAAACAAAACAAAGTGTGGTTCATGAACTGACAGCATCAGCATCCCCCCCGGGAATTTGTTGGAAATGTAGAATCCTAGGCCCCACCCAGATGTACTGAACCCGGATTTTCATTTCCACTACATGGCCGGGTCATCTGTGGGTCTCTTTTTTTTTTTTTTTTAAAGTTTTTTTTTTATTTATTTGAGAGAGAGAGAATGAGAGACAGAGAGCACAAGAGGGAAGAGGGTCAGAGGGAGAAGCAGACCCCCTGCTGAGCAGGGAGCCCGATGTGGGACTCGATCCCGGGACTCCAGGATCATGACCTGAGCCGAAGGCAGTCGCTTAACCAACTGAGCCACCCAGGCGCCCCCATCTGTGGGTCTCTTAAAGTTTAGGAAGTACCTGGCTAGAAAGCAGAGACAAGTGAAAAGCCGAGGACAACAGGTGAAGAAGTGTCAGAAGGGATGTAGGCACAGGGCTGTGGGATTGCGTTGAACGCCATATGGCTCTGGTCTGCTGCCAGAGGTCAGGAGATGGCAGATGAATGGGAATTTGAAAAGGGGAGGGTTCCACAGGGTGTAGTGTGCAGAGGAGGGAGGATATACAAAGGCCCACTGGTGCTCAGGAGCGGGGCCCATTCAGTTAAGTGCATGCTTTTCAACCTGGATAAAACTAGAATTGAGATGAGAAGAACTAAGAGAAGAGGGTCAACACAGGGATGGAAGCAGGTCATGAGGGGTTAACTGTGCCCTCCTAAGAAGGCTTGGCATTGGAGGGTCACTGACTATTCTAGTTTGACTGGGAAGTCATTCTGAGAGGGACAGCAGCTGAACTAAAAATACTGTAATAATAACATTTACGGAGCATGTCATTATATCCTAGGTGCTATACCAAGTACTTAAAATGCCTTATTTCACTTAACCCTTCCAACAAGCCTATGGGGAAGGTGCTAGGACAACTTCTAGAGGTACAGGGGATGGATCCTATGCACATGAGTTGGAGAGGGGCTAGTGAGAATGTTCCCTTGGTGATGTTCCAGAAAGGGGGAGACTCAAGTTGCTTCGTGCTTGGAGCTTGAGCGTCTATGTTACACTATCTCAGGGGTGACAGATTCTGGAGAAGAAGGGATGAGAGCCGGGCTGCTTGGGTGGCTCAGTTGGTTAAGCGACTGCCTTCAGCTCAGGTCATGATCCCACGGTCCTGGGATCGAGTCCCACATCAGGCTCTTTGCTCTGCAGGAAGCCTGCTTCTCCCTCTCCCACTCCCCCTGCTTGTGTTCCCTCTCTCTCTCGTGTGTCTCTGTCAAATAAATAAATAAAATCTTTAAAAAAAAAAAAAAAAGAAGGGATGAGAGCCAAGATTTCTCTTGTCCTTTGTTTACTGCTTCCTGTTCAAATTCTGTTTTGTTTGAAGAATGATCTCTTCTGCCTCCTGACACGGGTTATGCACCGTCAGTCAGTTTAACACAGAGACCCTAGGCAATTGCAGGTGCTCTGTGGGTTACCTGTAAAGCGAATTCCTTGAATAAACAGTTCAGTAGAGAAACACCAGTTGCTCCATCTCACAACCCATAAAGTCAAACCTGACTTTTGCATCCTGTGGAGAAACTGTTTTTGCCAGGGTTGGTAGTAGCCAGAATTGGGAGGCAGGGTACATTTGTCTTAGGGCTCCCCCATCCCCTCTTTTTGGAAAACTGTCAGACTTCATTGGATTTCTATGCCTCATCAAAACACACCTGGCTTGAATGGCCAACAGACACATGAAAAAGTGCTCAATATCGCTCAGCATCAGGGAAATCCAAATCAAAACCTCAATGAGATACCACCTCACACCAGTCAGAATGGCTAAAATTTACAAGTCAGGAAATGACAGATGTTGGCGGGGATGTGGAGAAAGGGGAACCCTCCTACACTGTTGGTGGGAATGCAAGCTGGTGCAGCCACTCTGGAAAACTGTATGGAGATTCCTCAAAAAGTTGAAAATAGAGCTACCATATGATCCAGCAATTGCACTACTGGGTATTTACCCCAAAGATACAAAAGTAGGGATCCGAAGGGGTACGTGCACCCTGATGTTTATAGCAGCAATGTCCACAATAGCCAAACTGTGGAAAGAGCCAAGATGTCCATCGACAGATGAATGGATAAAGAAGATGTGGTATATATATACAATGGAATATTATGCAGCCATCAAAAGGAATGAGATCTTGCCATTTGCAACGACGTGGATGGAACTGGAGGGTATTATGTTGAGTGAATTAAGTCAAAAAGAGAAAGACATGTATCATATGATCTCACTGATATGAGGAATTCTTAATCGCAGGAATCAAACTGAGGGTTGTTGGAGTGGGGGGTGGGGTGGGAGGGATGGGGTGACTGGGTGATAGACACTGGGGAGGGTATGTGCTCTGGTAAGCACTGTGAATTGTGCAAGACTGTTGAATCTCAGATTTGTACATCTGAAACAAATAATGCAATATATGTTAAGAAAAAAAAAAAAGAAGAAGAAGGTAGCGGGAGGGGAAGAATGAAGCGGGGGAAATCGGAGGGGTAGACGAACCATGAGAGACGATGGACTCTGAAAAACAAACAGGGTTTTAGAGGGGAGGGGGGTGGGAGGATGGGTTAGCCTGGTGGTGGGTATTGAGGAGGGCACATTCTGCATGGAGCACTGGGTATTGTGCACAAACAATGAATCATGGAACACTTCATCTAGAACTAATGATGTAATGTATGGGGATTAACATAAGAATAAAAAATAAAAATAAAAAAAAAAAAGTAAAAAAAAAAAACAAAAAAACCCCACACCTGGCTTGTATCCATTTCCTTAGGGTTCTATCCTTCCCCAAGAAAATATGTCACAATGTATCAATTAATTAGATATTAATCCTTCATAATGTGTTGGCCCATCAATAATATAATTCCCAGGGGTGCCTGGGTGGTGCAGTTGGTTAGGGGTCCGACTCTTGGTTTAGGCTCAGGTCAGGATCTCAGGATCGTGAGATCAAGCCCTGTGTTGGGCTCTGCACTCAGTGCAGAGTCTGCTTGAGATTCTCTCTCCCTCTCTCTCTGCCTCTCCTGGCTGTTCTCTCTCTCTTAAGTAAATAAATAAATGTTAAAAAAAATAGTAATATTATATCCCCCAGATAACAGATGCCTTGTATTTAGAATGATGCTAATGTGGAGTATGGTAAACAAGAGTAGAGAAGGTGGTCTGCTTTGGGTTGCCTTTTCTCCCTTTCCCATGACATCTCTCTGATCTGTTACGTGAGTGAAGCTGGAGAAGGAAAGAGAAAAACATCTCTGCTTAACTGGTCTCAATTGTTCTTTCTCTTGGTTTTGCTGTTTCTCTGGCCAACACTAACTGACCTTCCTAGGTTGTCTGTGTGACATGCATCCCAGTGGTTGGGCTTTCTCCATGGGGCGTCAATGTTTTCTCTGGAAGATTCTATAGAGGGTTACTTCACAACACATTTTTTTGTTGTGTCCATCTGACCCCAGAACTTTCTCTTCCATTTCGCCTTAAATTACTGTCATGGGTGGTACATTCCACAGCCACTTGCTGCTGGCTCCCTTCTCGCAGAAGATAGACTTCTGGGGTTGGGGGCCATTACCCAAGGAGGTAAATAAATGAAATAACTTTGAAATGCATTTTGGTTTAACAAACAACAAAGATCAAAACAAAATAGTACATAGTATGGCCAAAGGTTAAGAAACAGATATGTAATTGATAGATGTCTAAGTTGACACAACGCTTTTGGAGAACAATTTGGCAATAAATATAAAAATCTTTAAAATATTTCAAATTTTTTTTTAGAGTCTGCAGTTCTATTTTTAAGATAAAAGACGAGGCAAATCAATTTGAATCTACACAAAGAAATAGCTACAAGGATGTTCACTGTTGTACCTGTTTTGTGAAAACTTGGTGTCTACTAAAATACCCAACAAAAGGGGATTGCTTAAATAAATGATGAAATTCCGTGTAACTACTAGACATAACTCTGTACAAAAATATTTCATAGCGTGTGAAAGTGTTAAAAATGGCTTATGAAACAGTACTGTGACACGATTTTATTTCGTAAAAGAACTCTACAGGTAAGTATTATTAAAAAAAGAAGGAAACCATTTGCTTCAAAATGTTAACTGAAGGATCGAGGAGTAAAGAGCAAAGGAAAA
Source organism: Mirounga angustirostris (assembly GCF_029215605.1). NCBI lineage: Eukaryota > Metazoa > Chordata > Mammalia > Carnivora > Phocidae > Mirounga > Mirounga angustirostris. The sequence continues at coordinate 10,669,357 of NW_026991719.1, forward strand.
GAGAAGGGGAATGGTACACTTTCTTCTTCATTTTCTAGATTTTCTATAATTTCTACAATGCATGTATACTCCATTTGTGTCAAGAAAGCAAATAGGCGGGACGCCTGGGTGGCTCAGTCGGTTAAGTGTCTGCCTTCGGCTCAGGTCATGATCCCAGGGTCCTGGGATCGAGTCCCACATCGGGCTCCCTGCTCCGCGGGGAGCCTGCTTCTCCCTCTGCCTCTGTCTCTCTCTCTGTCTCTCATGAATAAATAAATAAAATCTTTAAAAAAAAAAAGAAAGAAAGCAAATAGGAAGAATCCTAGAAATACGGCAAAGAGAATTAAAGGTAGAAAAGTGATATGAAAATAAAAATAAATTTAATACACCAAAGGCATGCCACAACATCCAGCACACTAAGAAGCACTGTTCTCTTCAAGAGAATGAGAAGACAAGCCACAGACTGGGGAAAATATTTGCAAAAGACATCTCTGATTATGGTACCACTACACACTATTAGAACAGTTAAAATCCAAAACAATGACAATATCAAATGCTGGTGAAGATGTGGTGCTACAGGAACTCTTACACATTGCTGGTGAAGAAAAATGGTACAGCCACTTTAGAAGACAGTTTGGCAGACTTTTTTTTTTTTTTTTTCAAAAGTAAACATACTCTTATTATGTGACCCAACAATCATGCTGCTTGGCATTTACCCAAATGAGTTGAAAATTTATGTCCACACAGAGACCTGCGCATGAATGTTTATAGCAGTTCTATTCATGACTGCCAAAACTTGGAAGCAACCAAGATGTTCTTCAGGAGGTGAATGGATAAGTAAACTGTGGCCCATCCAGACAATGGAATATTATTCAGCGCTAAAAAGAAATGTGCTGTCAAGCTATGAAAAGACATGGAGGAAACTTAAATGTATATTGCTAAGAGAAAGAAAACAATCCGAAAAACCTACACACTATATGATTCCAATTATAGGACACTCTGGAAAAGGCAAAACTATGGAGACAGGAAAAAGATCAGTGGGTACCTGTGGTTAGTGGGGACAGGGATGAACAGGCCGAGCACAATGGATGTTCAGGACGGAAAACTACTCTGTATGATATTATAATGGTGGATACATGTCATTATACATTTGGCAAAACCCATAGAATGTTCAACACCATGAGTGAACCCTAAACCATGGACTCTGGGTGATAATGACGAGTCAGTGTAGGTTGTAACAAGTGTACCACCCTGGTGGGGATGTTGATAGTAAGCGAGGCAGTGTGTGCCTGGGGGTAGGGGATAAGAGAAATCGCTGTACTTTCTGCTCACTTTTGCTGTGAACCCAAAACTGTTTTAAAAAATAAATTCTGTTCAACAAAAAGAAAAAAGAGAGAGAGATGCACCCTGTATCCCAACTTGAGCCAAAGTAAAGACCCTTCACAGTTTAGAGGGAACATATGTAACAGACCCTACTCCTGGGTCTTGAAAGAATTTTCTTTTCTGATTTGTTCTAAAAAGGACAAGGGGCTATGTGCTAAAAAACAAACAACCTCTCCTCAAAACATCAAAAAATTGATATGAGTCACTTTTTTTTTTAAAAGATTTTATTTATTTATTTGACAGAGAGAGAACGAGAGCAGGAACACAAGCAGGGGGAGTGGGAGAGGGAGAAGCAGGCTTCCTGCTGAGCAGGGAGCCCGACACGGGGCTCGATCTCAGGACCCTGGGATCATGACCTGAGCCGAAGGCAGACGCTTAATGACTGAGCCACCCAGGCGCCCGATATGAGTCACTTTTTATCAACTCCTCTGATATTGCCTGATGGCCTAATACCAAAGCTCAGTTCAGTAAATCCAAGACTGGAAAGAGCCACAATAAAATGGATAAAGAGCACGATTCTCTGATGATCTGGTTTTTACAAGAATAACACTTATGTACATGCAGTTGAATAGAGTAGACAGCAGAGTGTGCTGGTCATGATCTATAAATATTATTTCTTAAAATTTAGCTTTTGTGGGTGCCTGGGTGGCTCAGTCGTTAAGCGTCTGCCTTCGGCTCAGGTCATGATCCCAGGGTTCTGGGATTGAGTCCCACATCGGGCTCCCTGCTCTGCGGGGAGCCTGCTTCTCCCTCTCCCACTCCCCCTGCTTGTGTTCCCTCTCTTGCTGTATCTCTCTCTGTTAAATAAATAAATTCTTTAAAAAAAAAATTTAGCTTTTGTTAAGGGAGTGGTTCCCCTCTTAGGCAAGTGGTCAGCATGCAGAGACTCCATGTTATCGGCGCAGTTGGATGCAGACATTTTGAAATCAGCAGAGACAGCGATAAGGTTGCCTGTTGTGGAACTTGAGTATTTGTCCAGAAAGAAATCCATTCAGATCCTACTGGTGGGAGGCAGACCCACCCAGGATCACCTGTGGGCTGGTGAGGCTTTCCTCAGAAAGTTCTTCTGGATTGGCGTCCAACACGTGGTTGGTCTGGGAGAGCTTGGATGTTTTATCTTTTCTCAAAGTCCAACTTTTCTCTTTTCCTTCCCCCGTTCACCTACCCAACCTCATCACCACTTCCTTTCCTTGTTTCTCTCTTCCCCCTGCTGGTCCGCCCCTCTCTCCTCTTTGTCTCCCCCAGCCTTGGAGCTTGCTCCCCCATCGGCATGTGGTGCTCCTCGCCTTTCACACAGAAGGGAGGTTAAATGATGGAAGAAGACAAAAGCATATGGAGCAAAGATTAGCTGCTTGGGCAGTGCAGATTAAGCAAATTCATTATAAAGATGAGACTGTTTTCTTTTGTTTCCTGTTGACAGCCTCAGAAAGGCTCACTGTGAAGTGCCCAGCATCTGATGCGGCCAAAAACCTCTGCTTTTCTGCCCACAGGCAGTGATTTCTGAGGTTCTCTGTTCCTTTTCTCTTGCAGCTTTCTCTTGAGTAAGCTTGTAGGACAGGCCCAGGACTTACACTGTTCTTAAGGCTGCCTGATGTTTTTCTTTTGGCATTTTCCACAGTCCAGCCACACTCACATGGCAAGGAGCTTTTACATGACTCCGCAGCTGGTAATATCCTTGAAGGAAGAGGCTCAATGTTCTGTCCTCATTAATTGCCACCAATTGAGCTACACCCTGAGGAGACCAAAGTCTTTCTATGTATCTTTTAGAGTTCTATGAGGATAAAAGAAGTACCTGAAACATTTTTTTAAAAATGTGTTACACAGCCAAGGAGATGTTAAAATAAAGGGAAGTAACACCATGCTATGATTCTTTGTTGGTTATCCTGTGTTGGGATTTATAAATGAAAACAGGCAATGATGCATATTTAATTTCTTCAAAAAGATCAAATATATCAGTGTGGTTGGGGAACAGAGAGGGCCGAGGTGACAGATAGCAAATCATGAGCATGAATTTTCCCTTCTGTATGTGAACTGATAAAGAACTCTCCAGAACTGTTTTGTGTTTGACAGTTGAGCTTTTTCTGCCTCTGTTCAGCCTGAGGAGAAGTATATTTAAGAAAAAGGTAAATGTAAATAAGGAAACACAGGGCCAAATTTTTTGTGAGCAGAGTTATCTCGTTCCTTGGGAGGTTTTCAGGTGCTTGTCCTGATGATCCTGAGAGGAATATATCATAAATAAAATATGAAGAGGAATTTGAAAAAAAAAAAAAAGACTAGAGGTGGTTTGCTTTATGTAAGGAGAATTGTTTGTGGCCAGTGAACAAGCTCATGCTGTTTAAACCCGGAAGCTAACCGGTTTTTGTTTTTTTTAAAAAAAGATTTTATTTATTTATTTGAGAGCGAGAGAGCAAGAGAGAAAAGAGTGAGCATGAGCAGGGGGGAGGGGCAGAGGCAGAGGGAGAGGCAGGCTTCCCGCCGAGCAGGGAGCCTGATGCGGGGCTCGATCCCAGGACCCTGGGACCATGACTGCAGAAGGCAGATGCTTAACCGACTGAGTCACCCAGGCGCCCCCTCTAACTGGTTTTTGTTTTTAACAGCTTCCTTGAGGTAGAGTTTACATACCATGAAAATTTACCCATCTTAAGTGTACAACTTGATGATTTTTAGTATGTTTCGAGAGTTGAGTAACCATCACCACAATCCGGTTTCAGCACACTTGCGTCATCAGCAAACTAGGGCCTGATTTTATCAATCAGATTTTCTTGGAACATAGCCATGCCCTCCTTCACGTAGAGTCCAGGGCTGCTTTCCCTCTACAACGAAGCTGGGTTCTGTAGTTGCGACAGAATACTTCAGGCCTCCAAAGCCTAAAATATTTACTAACCAGCCTTTTGCTAGAAAGGTTTGCAGACGGGGGCTTTAACGGGAAACACGAAAACCTGAAAACACTGAAAATTGCCCAGTGTGATGAAACGTGCCTTACTTATATAAACCCTGTTTTATTTTTAGACCATCATTCCAAGATTCGCTGGACCCATTTTCACATGCTACAATACCTCTCTTAGCCTCAATTTTCTTCATCTGTAGAAGAGGGGCAATCTCTGTCTCATGGGGCTCTTATACATATGAAATTGAGACGACACATGTAAAATGGATTTAGCATAGAGCCGGGTACACGATAAGGATTCAGTAAATGACTCCCTGAAACCCCAGATGTCGGTGTTTATTTTGTTGCTCAGCCAGAGAGAGGAAGTCGAAGCAGTTTGTAAAATTGACTCTCAGAGGAAAGTGTGGACATTTCAGGGAAAGCAGCAAGCTTCGGAAAGACTTTGGGAAAGTATTCTAATCTTTTTTCCCAGGCCTTTGCCGAGGAGGGCAGGGTGGGGACCGTTGCACCAGCGTGTGCCTAGAAATCCTCACCGCTCTGTGTTTAGGACTGGGGTCCTCATTCTCTTCCACTGGGGAAACCCCACATGTGGGCCCACACGGCCAGCTAGGTGTTCTCCAGTTGTCCAGGGCCTGGTTTCTGTAGAATGACACTGGGGCTTGTGATCAAACGGTCAGCCAAAACCGTAAATGAGATCTGGCAATCATCTGGCTGGGCTTTTAAGTTCTGCAAAAATCATGTGGTCCTAGGAGAGAAGAACTACATGAAAAGGATCAAGGTCAAAGGTTTTTGGAGTCAGAGGGAAAATGAATGTATATATCTGATGAGCCAAAGAAATGCAAAATTAAATCAAATGAGGCTCCATCACGCCAGATTAGCCTCTGTCACCCCCACCAACGTGATTGCCCAATCCCCCAAACTAAATGGGAAACCAACCCCCAAATTGCGTGGGATGCCATAATGTGTTCGCAGCCTTTGACCCCGAGAAAACTTAGAATTAAGGACAGACGTGTTTCAGATAATCACAATATGTAACTGAGTCATTGATTTAGATTTGGCTAAGTTGAAATTTTACTAAATTTATAAGCTGAATTAGAATGTTCAAAGTTCTTAAGTATCATATTTATAAGCTTACTACATTTATAAACATTACTTAAGAACTTGAACGTTTTATTTGTGAAGTCAGACAACTGTAATTTCTTAAAAAAGAAAGTGAAATATATTAAATTTGTAAATTTAGTTAAACATGCTTAAAGGATTTAATTAAATTTGAAATGGGACTAACATTATTCAAGGGCCTTTTAAAGGTTATTCCTAAATTTTGGTAGCCTTATCCATAGAACGAAATTTTAAGCTTTTAAAAACTTAAGGAATTTGATTTTTGAATTTGTAATCGTAACAAATTGAATGTGGATTTTTAAAACACATGCACAAAACCCCAAACTACTCTTCTCTGTACAAAAACCACCCTGAAGGATGGATAGACAGACATACACGCATGTGCACACACACACACAGCCCACAGAAATAGGTGACCGACTGGATGAAAATAGAGAGTATTGTTGGTAGAAAGAGTGAGTTCTCTTCTGTACAGCAGTGTCCTGGTGGGAAGGTGGGGAGAATGTGCTCTGCATGTCGTCAGCCTGGGTAAATTAAAGATGGCTGCACCTTCTTTGAAATTCCTTTCAAGAGGTGGGGTTTGTATCTCTTTCTTTGAATCTGGGTGGTGCTGTAATGGCTTGATCAACATTTAGTAAGGCTGAATATGCTTCTACTCAAGCCCCAGCATCGTCTCCACCCTTGGGTGTGTATCCCAGTGAAACCGCCTCATGTGTGAACGAGGAGACATACTCACGGACGCCCACAGGTACAGACCCAACTGACCAATGGACATTGTTCTCCACAGAAGAACAGATAAATACATTCATGCAGCGGAACGCTCTACACAGTGGAAAGGAATAAACTAGAGTTATACATAACCAACCAGTCACAACTTACAGACCTGAAACTAAGGGAAAATAGCCAAATGTGGAACAGGCTTTCTCATTTTTTTTTTTCTTTACTGCCTCCCCAAAGAGCCTTTTTAGACATTTATTCCTAATTCTCTCCCATGAAATTGTAATACGTCAGATCTACTGTGTATCTGCTTATGAATTGTATGTACGTCTGTGCTTTATCCACCAAGTTCTTAAAGTTTTTTTTGGCTCCTCTAAGAACCAATTATCATTCCAATTGAGAATGCATGGTGAAGAGGAATGCATGAAGTATGATACTCTTTAGGCAGCATTTTAAAGCATGCACAGCAGTAAGGTTTGCTGATGGCTACATACATATGCGGTAAAGACATAAAGGAATGCTTTGGAACGGTAAATACCAATTCTGGGAGAAGCATAACCTCGCGGGGACAGGGGTGGGAGGAAAATGAAATTGGAGACGGGTGCACAGGGGGGACTTCGGGTGTGTTGACGGGTACCTGGTCTTACTGACATGTCGGGTGGAAACTCCAAGGGGGTAAAGCCGCAGCCCCCATACTCCCTACATACTCGTTTTTACCAGCTTTCTTCTGCCTGAAAATCTCTCCAGAGCTTACATTTAAAACCTCTTGAAAGAAAATACATTTCACGGGCTGCAGTCACCACATCACGTAGTAAATGCAATCAGTAGTCACCGGTGTATTTTTAAAAATGTGACTGGGTATGGCATAACATCAAGTCACACGAAGTTGTAGGTCACAAACAGAAACGACCCTCCCTCCGGCAAAAACCCGAAAGACGTGCATGAACTGTTGCAATCACGGTTGTATGTAGGGAGGGGCAGGAATCGGTTGGCATGTATCATCTTAATAGAAATTTGGGGAAGATAGCAATGTCCATCAGAACAAAGCAAATCCCACAGGTTTGGGGCGTGGAACACACACCATAGAGTTTGTAATTTCTGAATTAGGCTCATGAAGTAGCTTTCATGGAATATGCGTCTGTATGTTTAATTTTTCCTTTATTCAGCATGTTGACTATATCACACACGTTGGCTGCTCTCTCCTGGCCTGCGCCGCCTTCACCTCTTAATTATATTATGACTTCATTTGAAGGCGAGCGCCGGGCAGTTCATAAAAACCCTAACATTTCGGCTCACTTTGTTACATTAGGTATTTTAGGCTTTCGCTCATTAAAATATTTTCTCCACATGTATGCGTACTTATACATTGTTATGTATATATAATAGAAATAGAAATATATGAACACCCATTTCTACAACATTTGTCTTCATAATGAGACTCAGCAAGCATAAACAGTTTTGGTTTGTGCACATTGAGTATATCAGATTTTACATATTTTATTCTATTGTGCGTTAAAGAAATGCATTATAACAGAGCCATGTAATTTCTTTCATAAGTGATGCAGTACTTTAATATGTAACCACATGAGAGGCTCCTTTTCCCAAGCTACTACTGAATGAATGGCCATGACAATTCTTATGAAAGAGAGGAAGTCTGGCTACATGCAGCTATCATAACTTATTTCCAGATGAGTCTTTAGTTATAGTTCCTGTAATTCTACAAAGGATAAGGAAGGGAACTAGGGCAGTTTATAAAGGAAACATTTTTCTCTTTTTTTCCGGAAGTATAATTAACATATAGTGTGATATTAGTTTCAGGTGCACAATATAACGATTCAACAATTCTATACATTACCCAGGGCTCATCACAATAAGTATACTCTTGATCCCCTTATAAAGGGAACATTTACCGGTAATGCCCCAAGGGAAGGTGTGCCTTTCTTTGTGCTAGGGATTGAGGTGAGCGTTGCACTCACTCTTCTTCCTTCCCAAGCTTCTGGGTGATGGAGAACATAAAGTACCAAAAGTCAAATGATGTCAGCATTATTAATGGTAGGATGAAAATCTCTTAACTCACAAATATAGAGTTCTCTGGAATGAAACATGCTTTAAGGGAGATGTCAGTGTGGAGCTTCCTGCTTCCTCCTTGAACCTAGATCCCTCTATTCGCCTGTCAGAAGAGTGGAGTCTAAAGGGCAGTCTTTGTGTCCACTTCCCCACATTACTTCAGGGGGTATAAGCCTGCCTCGCTCACAGGGTGGCTGGTGGGACATATTGAGAGAGAAGGAATGGAAAGTTTCCTTTTCACAGGGAAGCTCTGTCCGGGAGGCCCCATCCCATGAAAGTGACACATAAAGATGGAGGACTTTCTCCTGAAATGCTACCTAAGCACACGATGGGCAAAGACAGAATGTGCCTGACTGGACTATGGCCTTTAAATATGTGTGTTACATATCCCATTCAACTGATCAAGAAAAATAGCACCCTATGAATACCCTAGACTCTAAACAATGGGCTTTTATGCCTTCTGTTTGGAGGAGCTTTTGGAGAGACAGAGATTGGAGGAGTTCCCGCCAACACTTGGCCATCAGGTGGAGAGGCATGGAAGTCCCTTCTTGTATGGAAACCTAAGGGGGTGTGTTGATGAGGCGGCATGGTGTCAACATTCCTCTTTCACCCAACATGGATTCACTAGCCCCAACCAGAAGGTCATCCATTGGACTGGGGCCTCTGAAGTATGCTGTTCAAGTCAATGTGGCAGCAGAGGATAGAAGGGAGCATTTATCGAGTGTCTACTATGTTCCAATAATTCTATACACTTACCTAATTCCACCGTCATATCATGTAATGCTCACGGTAATCAGGTGGAGTTACAGCTCACACTGGGGGCAGGCTCTAAAGTTAGATAGGAAGGCTCTATGGTCCAAATTAGCCATGAAGATCCCTTAGGAAAAGTGCCACACTGGCAAGAGATTTACCATTTCTTAGTAAGCCCAACGTGGCTGCTTTTCTCACCAGCTTTGGATCAGAATTGTGATTTTTGCTTTTCAGCCAAACATGAGGTAAATAAAATAGTTGTCTGTTTAGGGCATACGTTGTATATAAAATATGTATCTTTCGAAACTGCAGCTATATGTAGCTAGTGAGATGCATATACTATATGAGGCAGTAAAAATGGGGAGCAAATGAGGGTGCAGCCATCCATGGATGATTCCTACCTCACACTAGTGCTCGATCATGCACTTTCTGAGTGAAAAGGGGAGCAGAATGGTATTTCCTTCTTTTCGTAATTATTTGAGTATATAACACACAATGTTACATTAGTTTCAGGTGTACAACAGAGTGATTCGATAACTATACGTTATGCTGTGCTCACCACAAGTGTCCCTCCCATCTGTCACCACGCAACGCTATTACGGTACCATTGACTATCTTCCTTCTCTTGCGCCTTCTATTCCCGTGACTCATTCATTCTATAGCTGGAAGCCTGTATCTCCCACTCCCCTTCACCCATTTTGCCTAACACCCCACCCTCCACTGGCAACCATCAGTTCATTCTCTGTATTTATAGGTCATATTCTGCTTTTTGATTTTGTTTGTTTATTCATTTTTTTCTACATAGGAGTGAAATCATGTGGTATTTGTCTTTCCCAATCTGACTTACTTCACTTAGCATAATACCCTTTAGGTTCATTTATGTTGTCTCAAATGGTACAATCTCATCCTTTTTTATGACTATGTCATATTCCATCCTGTACACACCCACACCCACACTCCCCCACACCCACACACACACATACAGAGCACATCTTCCTTAGCATTTGTCTACGGATGGACCTTTAGGTGGCTTTCATATCTTGACTACTGTAAATAATGCTGCAATAAACATAAAAGTGCATAAATCTTTTTGAATTAGTGTTTTTGTTTTCTATGGGTAAATACCCAATAGTGGAATTATTAGATCATATGGTATTTCTATTTTAAATTTTTTGAGGAAACTCCATACTGTTTTCCACAGTGGCTGTACTAATTTATATTCCCATCAACAATATACAAGGGTTTTTTTTTCTCTACATCCTCGCCAACACTTGTTATTTCTTGTCTTTTTTTATTTTAGCCATTCTAACAGATGTTAGGTGATGTCTCATTGTGGTTTTGATGGGCATTTCCCTGATGCTTAGTGATGCTGAACATCTTTTCATGTGTCAGTTGGCCATCTGAATGTCTTCTTTGGAAAAATATCTATTCAGGTCCTCTGCCCATTTAAAAATCATACTATTTTTTTTTTTTGTATTGAGTTGTATAAGTTCTTTATATACTTTGGATATTAATCCTTTATTAGATATATCATTTGCAAATATCTTCTCTCATTCAGTAGGTTGTCCTTTTCTTTTGTTGATTGTTTCCTTAGCTGTGCAGAAGCTTTTTATTTTAATGTCATTCTAATAGTTTATTTTTGCTTTTGTTTCTTTTGCCTCAGGAGACGTATCAGGAAAATATTGCTAAGGCCGATGTCAGAAAAATTACTGCCTGTGCTCTCTTCTAGCATTTTTATGGTTTCAGGTCTTACATTTAGGCCTTTAATAATTTTGAGTTTATTTTTGTGTATGGTGTTAAAAAAAGCAGTCCAGTTTCATTCTTTTGCATGTAGCTGTCCAGTTTTCCCAGCTTACTGAAGAGACTACCTTTTCCCCATGTATATTCTTGCCTCCTTTGTCATAGGTTCATTAACCATAAACCATATAATTGTGGCTTTATTTCTGGGCTCTATTCTGTTCCATTAATCTATGTATCTATTTTTGTGCCAGTACCATACTGTTTTGATTATTACAGCTTTGTAGTATATCTTAAAATTTGGAATTGTGATACTCCCAGGTTTGTTTCTCTTTCTCAAGATTTCTTTGGCTATCTGGGGTCTTTTGTGGTTCCATACAAATTTTAGGATTATTTGTTCTAGTTCTGTGAAAAATGCTTTTGGTATTTTGACAGAGATTGCCTTGAATCTATAGGTTGCTTTGGATAAGGCAGCCATTTAACAATACTGATTTTTCCAATCCATTCCTTCTCTCTTAACTTAGGTTTTTTTTGGTTTTTTTGCCAAGATTATATAATTAAATTTATCTGATTGGACATATGATGTGACTGCATTATATGGCATATTAGTCAGGGTGAGGCTAGGCCATGTTGTGGTAACAAACTGATCCTGCAGTCTCAGAGGCTAAGCCCAAGAAAGGCATATTTCCTACTCATGTGAAGTCTAATAGGAGACCGTGACTCCTCAAGGCAGCCATCTTCCTTTTGAAGACTCAGCAACTGAGGCTGTTTCCATCCTGTGTCTTTGCCATCTATCTCATCTTGTAGCCTCTGCAATCAAGTCTCTAGAGAAGAGAGCTGAAAGGTCATATACTGGTTCTTAAATGCTTTGGCCCAGAAGTGACAAACATCACAAGCTCACAGTTTACTGGACAGAACTAGGTACATAGACTTATTCAACTTTAAAGGGTCTGGGAGATCTGGGGGTGCACATGGATATGGGGAGAGCAATAAATGTCTCTGCCACAGATTGTGAATTTAATAAGGAGCAATTCTGTGCATGGCTTTGTTCTAGGCACTTTATGTGCATGATTTAATTTAATCTATGAGACAAGTAGTATTTTTGTCTGTATTTGAAGTTATGAAACAGAAGACTAGAGTCACTAAATGACTAGTCTAAATGTTCCCAGTTAATAAACAACAGAGCCAGGACGTGAACCCACCTTTATGTACATCAGAGCCATTAATCCAGGTACTTGTCATTGAGTCATTCGTCAGCCCTTTCATCAGACTTTAAAACTGTCCGTTGGGCCTATAACTGAATATGCATTGTGGTTTATCCTAAACCAAAGGATTTGATTTGTATTATAATTGAAGCAGGCTACCTGGTCTTGAGAGGTTTTTTCCCCCCAAGTATTTCTTTTGGATGTATATGTAACATATATTCTTCTGCCCTCTCCTTCTTTAAAAAAAAAATGTATCCTCTTCTATTATTTCCTCTTTTCTCCCCTGAAATGTCTTCTTTGCTCCTCTCACACTGAATTCACAACTTTATACTTATATAGGTATTAAAAATCTGTCCGCTTTTACTAGAAAGCTGACAAATATCCCTATGGGCCAGGGCTGGAAGTGGTGCATAACACTTCTACCCACAATCCATAGGCCAGAACTAAGGCATTTGGCCATACCTGGTTGCAAGAGAAGTTGGGAAATGTAGTCTAGCTGTGTGCTCAAGAAGAAGAGGAGATGGGTTTGGTGGACACCTTGACAATCTCTGCCACAACCAATATGAACAGAAAGTTAGCATCTTCATAGAGGGCTCAGTTTATGCCCCTGATTGGGAGCAAGGAGTCAGGACTACATGTCAGGGGCCAGGAGAGCCATAATACTGCAGGTCAGCTTAATGTGGAACATGGCCTGAGGCAGGGAACACTAAAACCTTGATACACACAGAGTGTTATTCCTTGGCGTTAATCCAGTGGCCTTCTGGGAAGAGAGGGGCTCCTAGAATTATGAGGCAGTGAACAGATGAATTGATCTGGAGCTTTGGGGAACTCCATAATCTTTTTTGAGACCTTATATGAGACTCTGCTACATTTTCTTATTATGCTACGGACATCATCTTGCTATAATGTTCACAGATTATACAATAATTAATAGGCATCAGACGTGTGATATATCGTAACCACAGAAAGGATGATAGCCTGGAGACTCATACGTTCAGTTCCCCACACGGTCCAGAGACTAAGTATAGCTACCAAGACTAAGAGACGCTACCAAGATCTACCACAACTGTTAAGAATGGTGAAGCAGGAGATAAAAGCTCAGATTTCTGATGACTCTGCAGAGCCACCCTCACACGCCTGGACTGTTCAAGTCAGGTTTACTTTATGTGAGTGTAGTTTTCAAGCTGTTAACTGTTACAGCAGTTAACAAACAACCCCCACTTTTAGTGGCTTAGTGCAATGAAAGTTCACTTTCATTCATGTAAATGCCCACCTTAGATGTTTGGGTTGAATGACTCTCCTGGCAGATCCTTTCAACGTGGCAATGAAGGATCTGGTCTTCCATCTATGACTCCCCTATTTTCTAGCTCTTAGAGCCCGCTCCATTCAGATGCGGAGTGGAGGATCCCCTGTGGGAGGGTTTCATAACCCATGCCTGGATGTGGCACATATCACTTCTGCTCATTACTCATTGGTGAACCTCAGTCACATGGATGTGGTCAACTATAAGGAGTCTGGGAAGTGTAGTTTAACTGTGTATGCCCAAGAGGAAAGGAAATATGGTTTGGAAAACAACGAGCTAGTTTCTGCCGTGGTGAGAGAGAAATGATCTAATTTGTTTAAATCATTGCTATCTCTAGCCTCTGCCCCCCAGTTGAAATTACATCAATTTCAGTATTTTTTTTTAATGTTTTATTTATTTATTCATGAGAGTCAGAGAGAGAGAGAGAGAGAGAGGCAGAGGCAGAGGCAGAGGGAGAAGCAGGCTCCCTACCTAGCAGGGAGCCCGATGCGGGACTCAATCCCAGGACCCTGGGATCATGCCCTGAGCCGAAGGCAGACGCTTAACTATCTGAGCCACCCAGGCGCCCCTACGTCAATTTTAGTATTGAACTGGTATGTCTTATGTACCAGTATAATAAAATTGCCAAGAAATATACAAACAAGGCTAAATTATATAAACAAAGATATCTAATCTATATAAAATTCAACATACTACATGTTTATGTATACAGATGGGTCTATAAATGGGAAAGTAATAATCCAAGAGGACCCATAGCAAATTTTTAAATGTGGCTATACTTATAGGAAGTGGTTTGAGATGGACTTTTATTTTTAACCTATGTGCTTCTATACTGATTTTTTTTAACAAAAGGAATGGATTTGTGTCTATATTAAATAAATTTGAAATAAAAAAGAGCTCATATACAGCCTTGGTTAAGGCCTCTTTTAAATAACCCATGTAATTCTGAACTCCAAAACTCATGAAGTTGGAGAACCTCACAGAGTTCCCACACAGCCCAGAAAATGCCTCATTGTAGAAAAATAAGAATGGCAGTGACACTGAGGGACTCAGGGAAGATAAAGGGAAATAAGAAAGTGGACATTAGACAAATGAATGTTTCTCTATATCTGGTGAAGATGGATCAAAGGGAAACATGGTTTAAAGTGCAAGATTAAGGATTTAGGGTAGTCATCGGCAAGATCTCTTTCCACGTTTTTGCCTGTTAAAAATTGGGCTGGGTTATAATGGGAGGGCGTGGAATTTCATTTCCCAAGGGCTGGTGTGATGACAGAAGGGCCTTTATTGTTATATTCCTCAAGTTGGATAGAACTTCATCACCTTTGACTCCCATGGGCATGGTTACTTGAGGTAAAACGCTTGAGGTAAAGACTATTGATGTCTCCTATTTATCTTGTAGCTTTTGTCTTTGCTGGCGCCAGTGAGGAGAGAACTAGCTAGTGAGTGTTTCTGGAGAGCCAGAGTGAGCGCCAGCTGGGGGGGGTGGCGCTGTGCCCAGGACGGGGTGTTGGGCGGAGGCAGCACAAAGTTGTCATCCCATTAAGCAGGGTTAAGATGGAGATTTTCACCACTGATTACACCTTGTTCTGCATTCTTTTCTGTTCACATTTTTTTTCTTGCTTCTTAATTTTTTTTCAACTTTCTTAGGAAAAATATTTTGCTTATTAAGGATGGTATGAATAAATGTTTAATCATCATCCCCTTATTATACTGCACATAATGCTGGTCTAGCATTTTCTAACTTGATAAATGTGTTACATTTACTTGTAAATTAAGGATATTCGTATTACAGATGGGTGTGCCATGACAGGAATAAAATCTATGCTTAATACCATAAAGTCTTACAGGATACTCATGATGAGTCTACCTCCCCCCGGCTTTTTTTGAGGTATTCTCAGTTTCCAGATGTAGTGTTCACAATTTTGTAGCACTGAAGGGCAAAAATAGACCAGGATGAATGAGCAAACTGATGTTAACTCATTTGCTGGCGGCCGCTCAATCTTTCTTCTTCCAACACCTTGAGACACCCTCCCCCCAGCTTGGGGGTGAAGGGGAATCAGCCTGAGGGATCAGACGGCAACAGGAATTTTCAGACTCCTTAATAACACCCCGGTTCATGTCAGGAAGTCTTATGTTTTGATAAAATTTAGGAGAAAAGTTTGGAATTCAATAATTTTCTCTTTACAGGCTCTCCATTTTCGTTTTTATCTCTGATCTGCTTAAGCAGTACACTCCTCCAACAATTTATCGCCTTTTAAGGCCATGAATTCAGAGGGCTGACAGTAAATCTGGACAAGCTCTAATATGCCCTGTGCCAACTGTAATTTAGCTGGTCCTTTGAGAGCACAAGTTTTTATTACCATAAATCTTCTGCTTCCAGGCGTCTCCCTGCTGACAACGTTGTCCAATTTTGAATCTCGACATCTTCATTTCAAAAGCCCGCAAATAAAACTGCAAAGGTCAGGTTTCATTGTAATTGTGGGCGATGGTGAAAAAAAGACCACAGTCCTCAGGACTGAGCTGCCACCACGGCTTGCTTTGGCGAGCACAGGGCTTGGGCAGAATGTCACCGTGTAATTCAGGTGAATGATTACACCTGGCACTTGGATCATCAGGAAATATTTGGTCATATTTCAGTGTCTGACTTTGTCACTACACAAGGAGAGAAAGATTATACAGAGGACTCTGATTTAGCATACATGAACACCGCATACTTCCTACATTTTGGAATGTCCTTTTCTCCGCCTTTATGTAACTGATGGCTCCCAACTTTCAGATCTTATCTCAAGCAACACAACTAACTGTACATTGCTGACCTTTCGGTGCCTTGTGTTTACCTGCAAAACAGGGATAATGATGGCTTCTACATCAAAGAGTCATTGGCAAGATACTAAATGAGTGAGTGCGAGCCACATACTTAAAGGGGTGCCCGGCATGAAGTAAATACTCAACCACGGTGAGCTATTATGATCTCTATCACTGTGATGGTCAAAGCTGTCTGAGCAAGACAGTCTGTGTGATTCCTTTGTATTTTCTTGCTTCATTCCCGCAGTAGCCCTATGAGGTCGGCGTGACTGTCATTTCTGTTCTATGGTGGAGGAAACTGAAGTTAGAATGGTAACTTGTTCAAGGTCACAGACCAAGTCAATGATGCATCCAGAATTTGTATCCAAGCACTCAGACTCCAGAGCCCATGCTCATTAGCAAAGCCATGGTGACAAAGCTAAGAAGCAGATACTGTCACTGCCTGGTCCATATCCCATCGCTCTTACTATTTCATGCACACTGGCCCGACTTCAAATGCTCCGCATCTACATTTTGTTGCTCGAGGACTCTCTCTGGCCTCCAAATCCCACTTTACCACTCAGGTGGAAGACAGAAGTAAGGGAATCGACATCCCTGGAGCAGCCCTCAATTAATGATTGCTGTGGGTCTGTGGATAAATACCCCAGCTTCCTTGCCCCTGCGTGGGATAGCTCTGAGACGTGTCCTGCCCTGGCTCCTGGTTCCGGTTGCCCACCATAGCAGCTGACTGCATCCTTCTGCTCTCTCACTTCTTCTTCTTCTTTTTTTAAAAAAAGATTTATTTATTTATTTGAGAGAGAGAGGTGGGGAGAGAGAGAGAGAGAGAAAGAGGAGCAGAGGGAGAGGGAGAGAGAAACTCAAGCAGACTCCGTGCTGAGCATGGAGCCCGATAGGGGACTCGATCCCATGACCTTGAAATCATGACTTGGGCTGAAACCAAGAGTCGGGTGCTTAAGCGACTGCACTACTCATGTGCCTCCCTGACTCATTTCTTCATCTCCTGTTTTTGTTTCCTCCACGTCCCGATAACTTACACTTGAACCTGGAGGAACCCAACTAAGATAATTTCTTATGACACTAGGATTCCGGGATTCTAAAGATGCTGAAAGTGGAAAAGGGCAAGGGAGCGGCTGGACTCAGACAAAAGGACGAGGGTGTACCACAAAGCAATGTGTCCTGTGAGTACACAGCAAGGTTTCTCACGCTTGGCACTATTGACGTTTGGGGCCGGATGTATTTTAGGGGGCTGTCCTGTGCATTGTAGGAAGTTAAGCAGCATTTCTAACCTCTACCCAATAGAAGCCAGTAGCATCCCCACCCATCACTCATTATGACAACCCAAAATGTCTCCAGATATTGCAAATGTCCCCTTTTGGGGGGGGTGCAAAGTCAATCCCAGTTGAGAAACATTGAGTTAGAGAAATGAGACTAATTTTTTGTGTTTGATTGACATACTGACTCAGCAGGTATGAACTAATTCAAGAGGATTATAATGATATTAACATTACTGAGTGCCCACGTGCAAGACAGTGTGCATGCTGCTCTACATACATGTCTCATTTTGTCCTCACAGCATTTTATTTTTTTTATTTTTTATTTTTTTAAAGATTTTATTTATTTGAGAGAGAGAGTGAGCTCACGTACAGGGGTGGGGGGGAGAAGGAGAAGCAGATTCCCCACTGAGCAGGGAGCCCGATGCGGGGCTTGATCCCAGGATCCTGGGATCATGACCTGAATCGAAGGCAGATGCTTAACCGACTGAGCCACCCAGGCGCCCCCATCACTGCATTTTATTACCTCCATATCATACACAAGGAAAACAAGGCTCAAGGAGAGTGAATGATTTGTCATAAAACAAGTAAAAGAAGCACACAGAGTTGAAACCCAGGTCTGTCAGGCTGCAAGTTTGTGCCCCTTCAACTAAGATGCATTTGTTTATTCATTAATGGATCAGCGTACGCACTATTTATTGAGCATCTGCTGGGTGTCAGGGATGGAGCATTAACAGCAACTGCTATAACCCTAATGCTTAGCTTGGTACCTGGCACAGAGTTGTAGCTCAAGATTTATTTCTTACCCCAAAATAAGCAAAATCAAACTATATGAAATTTGGGGGGTTAATATGAAAAATTAATCACTTTTTGAGACACCATTTCATTAGCAAATATTTTTAAATTTCAAAAACCTCACAAATCAACTCTTGCAACACAACCTATTCAAAATTTGAAAAGTACATATTTTGGAAAATTCCTATTTTCCCTTATCTCTTAGATTTGAAAAATAAAAGACTTCACTCTGTAAACCATATGTGATTATGATTTTAGTGGCTATAATGATTTTTTGTGGGGACTCATGGGTACATGAGTTCTCATGTTTTCAGAACACTATTTCCTTTCTGTTTGACTTAGACAATTAAGCAAGAGGATCTTAGTTGCTTATCAGATCATAGTTTCACATGACTAGAAATTAGAAAGTAGTTTCCAAGGTAACAGAAAACCAAGATGTTTTGCCCTCCAGTGTATCAGAAGTATAAAATGGGATTCTCCCTGTCTTAGTTTTTGCTTAGGTCTCAAAGGCTTGTAATATGAAATAAAAAATGTTAAGTACTCTCACATTCCAATGTTCCAACAGGAGGTGCTGGATTAACACACACACACAGAATTTTGGACCCTTAGCTCAGTACCAAGTTTGTGAGAGGACTGATGCTTGAGAGGTCAGGCGTGCGGTGCACGGGAGAGAGAGAAAGAGAGGGAGAGAGAGAGAGAGAGAGAGAAATTCCTTGGATTCTGTAGTTGTGTGACATTTCCTCTTTCTTGATCCCATGATGTTCCTCTTTCTTGATCCCATGATAGAGGTGAAGGTGGATACTTACCCTCACTTCAAGTCAGTGAGGGGGCTTCATGGGCACCTCTTAGAGAGAGCTTGTGTACATGTCCTCTTTATACAATGTAGGTGGTTTCCATGTCTTGGCTATTGTGAATAATGCTGCAGTGAACATGGGGATGTAGATATTTGAGATTGGGATTTCATTTCCTTTAGATATATACCCAGAAGTGGGATTGCTAGATCGTAGAGTAATTGTATTTTTAAAGTTTTGAGGAACTTCCGTATTATTTTCCACAGCGGCTGCACCAGTTTGCATTCTCACCAATAGTGCAAAGGGGTTCCCTTTTCTCCATATCCTCGCCAACACTTGTTGTGTCTTTTCTTTTCGAGAATAATCATTCTAATCGGGGTGAGGTGGTATCTCATTGTGTTTGTTTTTAAGATTTTATTTATTTGAGAGAGAGAGAGCAAGCAGGAGGGAGACGGAGAGAGAATCTGAAGCAGACTCTGCATTGAGCACAGAGCCTGACGTGGGGCTCAAGCCTAGGATCGTGAGATCTTGACCTGAGCCAAAACTGAGTCTGACGCTTAACCGACTGAGGCACCCAGGTGCCCCTATTTCATTGTGGTTTTGATTTGCATTTCTCTGATGCTTGGTGATGTTGAGCATCTTTTTATATGCCTGTTGGTCATTTGTATGTCTGTCTTTTTTTTAAAATTTAAATTCAATCAATTAACATAATGTATTATTAGTTTCAGAGGTAGAGGTCAGTGATTCATCAGTCTTATATAACACCCAGTGTTGATTATATCATGTGTCCTCCTTAATGCCCATCACCCAGTTACCCCATACTGACTCCAGCAACCCTCAGTTTGTTTCCCATGATTAAGTGTCTCTTACGGTTTGTCTCCCTCTCTGATTTCATCTTGTTTTATTTTTCCCTCTCTTCCCCTATGATCCTGTTTTGTTTCTTAAATTCTACAAATGAGTGAGATCATATGATGTCTTTCTCTGATTATGTATGTCTTCTTCGTAAAAATGTCTATTCAAGTCCCCCGACCATTTTTGTTTTTAGTTGATTTATTTATTTATTTTTGCTATTGAGTTATATGGGTTCCTTATATCTTTTGGATATTCACCCTTTATCAGATAGATGATTTGCAAATACTTTCTCCCATTAGGTTGTCTTTTCATTTTGTTAACTGTTTACTTTGCTGTGCAAGAGCTTTTTAGTTTGATATAGTCCCACTTTAACTTTTGTTGCCTGTGCTTCAGCTGTTATATCTGAAAGAATCATGGCTAAGAGCAATGTCAAGGAGCTTCTTCCTCATTTTTTGTTTTCTAGGAGTTTTATGGCGTCAGGACTTATATTTAAGTGTTTAATCCATTTCGAGTTAGTATTTTTGAGTGGTGTAAAGTAGGGGTCTAATTTCATTCTATTGCATGTGAATATCCGGTTTCCCCAACACCATTTATCCTTTCCCTCATTGTGTATTCTTGGCCTCCGTGTCAAATATTATTTGACCATATATGCATGGGTTTTCTTCTGGGCCCTTGATTCTGTTCCATTGGTCTGTGTGTCTGTTTTTATGCCAATACCATACTGTTTTGCTTACTATAACTTTGTAATAAAGTGTGAAATCAGAAAGTGTGATGCCTCCAGCTTTGTTCTTCTTTCTCAGAATTGCTTGGGCTGTTTGAAGTCTTTTGTGGTTCCATACAAATTTTAGGATCACTTTTTCTATTTTTGTGAAAAAAGGCATTGGAATTTTGACAGGGATTATAATGAATCTGTAGGTGGCTTTGGGTAGTATGGACATTTTAACAACATTAATTCTTCTGATCCATGGACATGAAATATCTTTCCATTGATGTATGTTTTCTTCAATGTCTTATAATTTTCAGTGTAGTACTTTCACCTCCTTGGTATATATATTCCTAAGGATTTTATTCTTTTTGGTGCTAGTGCAAATGGGACTGTTTTATTTATTTTTCAGGTAGTTCATTGTATCCTCCAACTTTACTAAATTCATTTATTAGTTGTAACAGTTTTTCAGTAGAATCTTTAGGGTTTTATGCATATAAGATCATATCATCTGCAGAGACGATTTTGTTTTCTCCTATCTGATTTGGGGCCTTTTTTTTTTTTTTTTGTCTTGTCTAGGTGCTCTGCCTAGGACTTCCAGCCCAATGTTGAGGAAGAGTAGTGAGAGTGGGCATTCTTGCCTTGTTCCTGATCTTAGCACAGAAGCTTTCAACCTTTCCTCAATGAGTATGATGCTAGCTGTGGGTCTGTCATATATGGCCTTTATTACGTTGAGGTACAGCCCTTCTATACCCAGTTTGTTGAGTTTTTATCATGAAAGGATGCTGAATTTTGTCAAATGCTTTTTCTGCATCTATCGAGACCAGCATCTATATTCCTTTTTTTCCAGTTTCATTGAGATAGCACTGACATATAATATTGTATAAGTGTAAGGCTTACAACATAGTGATTTTATATATGTATAGACTGCAAAATGATTACCACGTTAAGGTTAGTTAACACATTCATCATCTCACATAGTTATTATTCTTTTGTGTCTGTGGTGAAAACTTTTAAAAATCTACTCTCTTAGCAACTTTCAAATATACAATACAGTATTGTTGACCATAGTCACCATGCTTTACTTATTATGGAATGTATTCATCTCATTAAGTGAAGTTTGTGCCCTTTGACTACCTTTACTCATTTCCCCCATCCCCCGTTTCCCACTCCTGGCAACCACTAATCTGTTCTCTGTTTCTCTGAGTTCGAGTTTTCTTAGATTCCACACAGAAGTGAGACCATGTTGTCGCAAGTGGCATCTACTTTTTTAACAGGCTCCCACGTGATGCCAATGCTCCTGGTGTGGGGACCACACTTGAAGTCATAAGATTTCGAGCTATCTGCCAAACATCATGAATGCGCACATTTTTTGAGAGTTTCCATCAGTCTCAAGCAGCCTGTGACACGATAAACATCAAGAGCCACTGCCTTAAAGAAATTAAGGTATAAACAGCTGAGTTAAGAAGCCTTTATGAGATTTGAAAACACACATTTGAAAAGAGGCTAATATACACTCATGGTGGAGGCCCATGGGAGGCTCTTAATTTGTGGGAAGGAATAAGGCTGTACTCTTTAATGTTCCCTTTCTCTTGAGGGTGGGGAGAAGGGAGCGGGGAGAGGTTTTCTTTATTTCTATGGCCCGTATGAAGCTCAGTGCCTCTGTGTTGCTGCTTGGGCCCTCTGGCATGTTCTGGTTCTTCTGCTGCTCCCCCGCCATTTTCAGAGAGCAGGATAAGGAGACAGAAATTAAACAAAACACAAAACCTTCTGGGACGTAATGACCACCAGAGTTTGCTTTAAAATGCAGATCCCCAGGCCTCAAGCTAGAGCCTAGGAATCTGCATATGTAAAAAAAAGTACCTCACAGGACTTGGACGTGGCCCTCCCCAACCATGTTGTGAGAAACCCTGACCTATTATTTTCCAAGTGTTATGCTGGCTTGAAGAAAACAAATTGAATCTCTAGGCATATCACAAATCTAATCTCTCGGCTACCTGTGGTTATGAAAGCTAGGCATCTCTCTTTTCTTATTACACTTCTAGCTAGGGTCATTTCCTCCTAAGATTCTAACTCCCCTGTGCCCTGAGGTTAAGTCGGAGCATTTCTCCTTATTTGGCTTCCTAATTGCAGGGAAGAGCTACTCTGCCATGTTTTGCAACCTCTACGCTGTACCCTGGAGGTGCGCCATCTCAGTGGTGGACCTAGTACCTTCTCTTTGCAACATGCTTTGTAGAGTCAGTAAACTTTATAAAGTGCTTCATGAGCTATTTGGACCTGAGGCATTGCATAAAGAGATTATGCAAACAGAATGGCATCCACATTGTAGGCAGGTGGTGAGACATTTTCTCTCCTCCCCTCCTACCTGCCCCAGCCCTGGGAAGAATTTGAGCGCAGATCTGCTGGGAAGCCTTCGCAGAGAAAGGCTGGGCTGTTAGAAGAGTAAAGTTGGTAACATAAACTGGTAACAGCTGCAGGCTGGAGGAAGCATCATGGGATGAGATAGCTTGAGACGCCGGATGTTAATGCTTGGAGTAGGAAAATCCATCAGCTGAGGATATAATATTACCATTTACTGAGCATCTACTATAGGTCAGGCACTGAACTAGGCATCTGCCTATATACCTTTTCTTATTCCATATTCATCACAATGCTGTGAGGAAAGGCATTTTTAATCTCCATACCACAAAAAGGGAAACTGAGGCTCAGGGAAATGTGGTGAATTTGTTCCCTATAATACAATTACTAAGTTGAAAATCTTGGATTCAAAATCATGTTTCTTAAACCACAACCATCTTCTCACCATCATCCCGCTCTGCATCCATTCATATATCTGGGAGGTAAAGGGACAGAGGGAGATGACAAGAGACACGTAAAACTGATGTGGCATCCCACACAAATCCCTTTCTGGCTTATCTTTATGCCAAGTTTCTGCTATTACGCAGGCACTACCTCTTTTATGTTGTACAGGAAAAATATTTTCATTTCTGCCGAAGCAAAAAATATAATTTTGAAAGTAAGTAGATGAGGATAATATTTTGAAAATTATAACTCAATATATTTTTTATTTCTTTGTAGGTATTGCTCTCCTTCTGCTATCTTATGAGTCATAAGGTTTATGGCCAGGGAAAGAATGGGAGGAATCAAAGATCATACACAAGAAAGGAGGAAATAAAGGAGAGGTGTTTCTATTCCACTGGGACCAGAAGTTCTTTTGGCTCTGAGAAAAAGACCCAAGGAAAGAGAAAGAAATTTAAGAGATCAGATACCAGTATCCTTACTTCTTCCCATGCTAATGGCTGCATCTCAAGAGGGGAAGGTGCATCAATAAAACATTCCACATAGTTTGATGGGTGATGCCTAAAAGAGGGGGGCTCATGTCCTACCCTCTTATATAAAACTGGGAAGAAAGCTCACAAGGCCCTCTGCCGGCACACAATACTCATGGAATATTCCAGAAGATAACCTAGGTTTTATTGTGTTCACCCGTTTGAAATATGCCGTAGACTTCTGATCTAATCACTTTAGACAGCTTTTAACTTAGTTTTGTTAGTACAAGGGGTCCTCTTTACCAACTGGATTTTGGAAACACATACGTGATTTCTTTTTTCACTCTTTTTGTTTTAGTAGCATAACACAAGGAGTCAAATTTCATAAAAGGCCAGAAGAATGTGACATCTCCTGTGGATGTTGAAACTTGTGAGTCTTTACCTGCCAAAAGGTAGAATTGCCCCTCACTGCCTGCTCCCATTCCTGACAATACAGCATGGATATGAGCCATGGCATTAACACTTTGTATTCCTAGTAATGACACCCAAATAGAGGTAGGCAGAGATGGCAGTGCCTCCTGGGGATTAAGGGCTTCTTCATTCATGCACATGGGATGACCTTACTCTAAGGAAATGGTGCGAAATATTGCAATTGTTGCATGTATTGAAAGTAGATGATGACTCAAGCATGTTTGAAGCTGCCTGATTTTATTATGGTGGTTCCTTGATGTCATCACTATGTCCTGGCTATCAGCTTCCATGCTTGGTGAACTGATTACAAGGGCAGATCAATTTGTTCATGGCTTCCAGTATCCATATCCTTTAGTAGTGGCCTGTCCCATCTGGGCTTAGCCTTTTGACTTGTTTTGGCCAATGGGACAATAGCCTATATGACATGGAGCAAAGACTTGGAAAGTGCTTGTGCATTTGGGGCTTGTCCTCTTGGTGCTCTTGGAATCTTGCCACCAAGCCCAGGCTAGCCTACTGGAGGATGAGACACCATGCGGAAAAAAAACTGGTAGTCAGCCAGCCCCCAGTCAGCCTGGCAGCTGGTTATAGCTACATGTGTGAGTCCCAACCAAGGTTGACCAGTGTAGCTCAAATCAGCAGAACCAGCCAGTTTAGCCCAATCTAAATTGATGACACACAGAATCATGAGATCAATAAAAAGTTATACCTTTATGCCACTACATGTTTAGGTGGTTTTTATGCAACTGAATCAATATGGATATTGAGCACATGATTTAGTCAGTCTACTGAAAACTGTTTGGGGTGGGGGGATGATCTCAAGAAGGGCAGATGAATTAAACAAAGCAAATTTATTAAGAAGCAAGACTGATAGGTAGATAGGATGATTATTAGTGCATTTTCTCCTTTAGGAGAATTTTCATGGGAATCCAAATGATAACTCAAAAGGCAGTCTTGATAGCAAAAATATCAGCCTTAGGGAAGCAACTGCTTGATCTGAGAGTTAGCTTGCTGCATCCATGTCCATTCTCACTGTATAGTAGATTTGCAAAGGGGAGAGGGAGAGAGATCTACCATGTGCAGGTGTGATGAGTCTCCTCTTCCCTGGAGAGGCTGGGGTTACATATACAGATTCTCCCACTTTGGGCTCCCCTTCCCTAGAATCCATGAGAACTGCACCAAATATGCCTCTCTGAAGGCACACCCAGGTTACTTGGCTTAGACTTGGAAATGATGATATCTTACAAATCAGCTTTTATTATAGGTTATTTCTATGGCATTTTATGTTTAAGCTTTTTAATCCTATATATTTTAATGTTATGGGAGGAATGGATTGGGTTGAGATGGACAGTTGATGGAGAGGCTACTGCAGTGGTCCAGACAAGGAAGATGATTATTAAGATTAAGCTGCTGACTGTGCAGATGGAGAGAAGTGGATGGACTTGAGAGAGTTTGGAGGTCGGTCAGGACTGGATGAAGGTAGGGGGAAAAGGGAGGGATCAAGGGTGATGCCCAGTTTTAGGATGGAGCAGTTTGGTGGTGCCATTTGCCATATGAGATAAATGTATCTTTTGTTGTTGTTGTTGTTCTGTGGAAAAACATGGGCTCAGAAGCATTAATCAGGATGACTTGGGCACAGTTCCGGCACCACTAAGCCCTTAGTAAATGTCAGGTTTTATTTTCATTGCCTAGTCACAGAGCTAGTCTGACTCCAAAGTCTATACTCTAAGCCAGTGCTGCTCAAAGTTTAATGTGTTTACAAATCACCTGGGTATCTTGTCAACATGCAGATTCTGATTCAGCAGGCCTGGAGTAGGCCTTTCAATTCTTGATTTCTCATAAGGTTCCAAGTGGTGCCAATACTGCTGGTCCACAAACCATTCTTTGAGCGACGGGGATTGGGAACACTTACGTGGACATGGGATTGCTATACACACTTCAATAATAGTAATGATAACACTTTGGCAGCCATAAGAGCTGAACACTTACAGAGCATGGGTAAAGTATGATCAATAGCTACTTGAGTTTGTCTTTGAGGTTTCAATTCTAGACTGTTAATGCAAGCAGTTGGGTTGGTTCCTGGAATAGAGGAGGTAGGCTATGAAGAAGTCTCATGCTAAGAGACTGGAACACCCAAAATGGGTACTGAGTAATTTGTTTTAATTTTGCGTATCCAAAGCTATGGCTTGTAGCCTTTTTGGTGAAATTGAAATATTCAGACAAGAATTAACCTTAATCTTCTAAGAAGAAACAGAACAGCTTTCTTTGGAGCAAGGTATAGCACAACTTTCCTGGGCATTCCAACAGAGACTTAGGGCAGCCTTATATAGAATGTCCTTGAAATGTAAGTGACTGAACGACATTTGACATTCTTTAATGCATAAAGACTCATCCCTCTTTAAGACGCTATCTCCCGTAGTTGACAGAACATAAAGAGCTAAAGAAGCTATCGCAGGCTGTCAGAAAATATTCAACCACATTAGTACAGGATCTGTTCGCTTGCTCAACAATTTAACCCAGGATGCTGTTGACAGATTTCTTAAGCAGCTCCATCAAACTGCATGCAACCTGACAGCATTTTTAAGTACTGAGCCCGCATTTTTTGTCGAAGAAAAACATTTTACGCTGATTTCTCTCGGAGGGGGGGATGTCAAGGTGTAAAATAGCTTTCATGGGCTGTCAGAGGAATCATGGTGAGTTAGCATCAGAAGTGATTTTGAGGGGTGCCTGGGTGGCTCAGTCGTTAAGTGTCTGCCTTCGGCTCAGGTCATGATCCCAAGGTCCTGGGATCGAGCCCCGCATCGGGCTCCCTGCTCCACGGGAAGCCTGCTTCTCCCTCTCCCACTCCCCCTGCTTGTGTTCCCTCTCTTGCTGTGTCTCTGTCAAATAAATAAAATCTTAAAAAAAAAGAAGTGATTTTGATCACCAAACTTTAGGGCTGGAAAAAATTTAGAATCTATAGAAGTCACAGAATCTCAGAGCTGGTAGGAACTGAACATAACCTCTCATGATGCAATGGAGAAAGGTGGGCCTCAAAGAGGTGAAATGACCTAGAGTAAGTCACACAACTAGTGAATGGCCATCCTTAGTATTGGTTCTTGACACAATTGATTGACATAACACTAATCATTTTGTTAAACTCTACAAATTGGAATTTTGCAGAGCCCACATTTTCCATGGAGGGATTTATTAAAGCACTTGGGGGATAGGAAAAAAGGGGACCTCCACATATGGATAGAAGGCTTTGACCGTCTGCTGTCCTTGAAAAATAAAAGATTTAGAAGCATTCCACATTCCACGAATAGGAGACTCCTGACATGATCTCCCCTCTTCGCAGGAGAGTTTAAAATCAGATGAAGAAATTTCTTCTTTCTTCTGAAGGTTAACATGAGCTAAAAGATGCTCATGAGAAAGAAGGGAAGATGATCCTTGCTTGAGGCGGGCTCCTACCTGAAGAGTTTTTTTTTTTTTTTTTTAAGGGATGACAAAGATACGTTCCATACATTAATTATATAGGAAAATTATTTAATTTTTATGCCTTTGATTTTCTCTGATTTTTGTTCTGTTTTTCCTAAGTTCTATAGTAAAATTCCTATGGAAAAATACTAGAGTGCTCTTTTACGTGACCTAAGGGAAGAAAGTTATTTATTGGCTCATACCTAGGCTACAACAGCCAGGACCCTCACTGGCAGGATTCAGGAGGAACACCCAGCATGGCACTCAAGGCCATTAATGATCTGGCTCCTGCCCTGCTGACACCCACCTACTATTTGGCCATGGGAAACCCTATTTCTTTTCAAAATGCAACTTCCATGCAGTACGTGCCCTCCTTGGAGCACTGGGGGTTGTATGAAAACAATGAATCGTGGATCACTGCATCGAAAACTGGTGATGTATTGTATGGTGACTAACATAACATAATAAAATAAAATTTAAAAAAGTAAATACATTTAATAAATAAATAAATAAAAAAACCCAAAATACTTCTTCCTTGTCCCTAACTCTGTTTCTTTGCACTTGCTCTTCAATCTGCCTGGAATATCCAGGACCCCTTCCCTTCTACCCTAAGAACATGTGCTCATTCAATTAGATCAGATCAATGTCTCCTCCTCTGAAGGCATTTGCAGGGTCTGTGGTCAGAAGCAGTGGCTCTGTCTTCTTGCTATTTATAGCACTCTGATCTTACTTGAACCACAGGGTCTTATAATGACTCATTTGCATGTGTGTCTCTCCACAGTGATGGGCAGGCCCAGTCTGCTTCTTGAGTCACCAGGAGAGCTCTAGAAAAACTACTACTGTCCAGCCCTACACCCCTAGAGATTCTGATTTGAAAGGTGTAGGGTGGGTTGAGGGTCCTGGTATTTATGCTGAGGCTCCCCTAGGTGATTCGAACGTGCAGCCAGCAGTGAGGAATACTGGGATTAGAAGGTCAGCTCTTGGCTTATTTGTTTTTTTCATTATCCCTCCCTATAAGTGCCCAGACAGTGCCTCCAATGGAACTTGTGTGAACCCTGAAAGTGAAGCCAGTCAAAGTAGGCTCCTCTCAACACACAGTTGCTTACTTTGTTGAATGATCCATGTTTTCAAAGTGGATTTAAGTCCAATGGAGGGGGGGAGACACGTACACAAACTTCACAGAGGAAAATGGGGCCAATGTTTATATCTTCCAGTGATATGATTGGCATCCGAATATACTATTTAAGAAATAAACCCACAAGGAAGCTGCCTAGAGAATCATCTGTTTGCCACTAAGGAGGGCAGAAGTGCGAGGAGGTGCGGTTAAGGTTCGTTGGATCCCTCATGAGACCCATTCATAGAATAGCTGTGTCCAACTCCCAGCAATGTCACTTACTAGTTCTGTGATTTTGCTCAAGGTACTTCACCTGTCTGTCCTCATTTTTCCCCATCTGCAAAATGGGATGCTGATGTTATCCCTTGTACTGGCTTCCTAGGATTATCATGGTGATTCAGTAAGTTAATATATGTAAAACACCTAAAACAATATCTGGTATATAATGAACTCCCAGAGAATGTTAGCTCTTATTATTATTATTATTGTTATTGTTGTTATTATTTCTAGGGGAGTGGAGGCTTTGCTGGAGCAGGAAGCTGATGAAGTGAGGCCAGTTACCCAGCACAGAAATAGATAAATGCAGTCTTATTGTTGTCCTCTGCTCTGTTTTTCCAGTATCCTTGATCTAATGTGTTAGAAGGAGTGATGCCTTTTATCTTTAAAGTATAAATGAAAAAGAGTTTGGGAGATGCCTTGGGGCACCTTGTCCATTCAACTAGAGAATGACCAATGATGGCACTCAGCTTTTCAAAGGGAAGCCTCAAGTGCATCGTTTAAGCACAACTGGCTTGGGGCCTTTGGCCCAGAATATCATTGCTTCCCTACAGTCCTGCTGGGGGCAATTTCAGGTTTAAAGACTTATATGTATAGATAAGTCTTTCTCTATCAGTTGTTTTTCTTAGGCAATGCTGAGAACATAGCACGTATTTCTGTTCAAGTCATTTCCTTCAGAAATGCTATTGATTCACAGAAAATATATTTTATGACATCTTTTCTGAACTTTTTACATGACTTTAGAGGAAAATTAACCCTTTGCCACTACCTGTTCTATCTAATGGAGAATACGGCCGTCACCTACATGCTAGACAGAAATCACAATATCTCTGGGTTCAATCTCAACATGAAAACCACATTTTCTTTTTTTTTTTTTTAAGATTTTATTTATCTGAGAGAGAGTGAGAGCTAGAGAGAGAGAATGAGAGAGAGAGAGTGCACACACACAGAGGGCGAGGGAAAGAGAGAAGCAGACTCCCCACTGGGCAGGGAGCCTCGACGCAGGGCTCAATCCCAGGACCCTGGGATCATGACCTGAGCTGAAGGCAGACACTTAACCAACTGAGCCACCCAGGCACCCTGAAAACCACATTTTCAATTGACAAACTTAATTTAACTCGTTAGGAAAACAAAGCTATTTTATAGATTTAATATTTTGGCTTAGAAATCCCTCAGAATGTGACTGTACTTGGAGACAGGGCCTTTAAAGAGGTAAATTAAAATGAGGCCATTAGGGTGGTTCTTAATCCAGTCTGATCGGTGTTTTTAAAAGAAAAGGAGATTCAAACTGAGGGTTCTAGAGGGGAGGGGAGTGGGGTTATGGATTAGCCCTGGTGATGGTATTAAAGAGGGCACGTTCTGCATGGAGCACTGGGTGTTATACACAAACAATGAATCATGGAACACTTCATCAAAAACTAATGATGTAATGTATGGTGATTAACATAATAAAATAAAATTTAAAAAAAGAAAAGGAGATTAGGACACACAGAGAGACATCAGGGATGAACACCCACAGGACAACCATGTGAAGAGGCAGCAAGAGGTTGCCACCCACAAGCCAAGGAGAGAGCCCTTAGAAGAAACCAACTCTGCCAGCACCTTGGATTTCCAGCCTCCAGAAGTATGAGGAAAGGAAATTTCTAGTGTTGAGGCCATCCAGTCTGTGGAATTTTGTTGTAACAGCCCTAGTGAATACTCCCCTTCTCCTAGTTCTGATCCCAAGATATAGCACTATTCTGGTCTGTTCCTTCTCTTTCTGGATGGATATGGCTAGCAATGGGCATGGTGGTGATAACTCTTTGGTCCGCATCAGGGTGACCCAGCCTCAGGTGTGCAAAGCATCATTTATACAAACAGGTCACATCCAGAGCAGTCTCAGCCTCCCACAGGGCTAAGCTCTTGTGTAATGTTGCCCCTTCTTCTGACCCAGCCCCCTTGTCCCCTCCTCCAGAGCAGGGCGAGGTCTTCTCCATGACTATTAAATCAGATCAAGAGTTTATTTCTCATTGGTTCACTTTCTGTAAAATCCATTTGACAGACCTCGGCTGTAATTACTGTTGCTTTACTGCTTTATCTTGCTTAAGATGACAAATTTTAGCAATGCTGGGAAGTAAATCATTTTTGTGGCCACATTATGCTGCCTAATACAACATAATCTCAAATTAATTTATTCAAAAGAGTACATTCCCAGCCCAAGCATATTCAGCATGTTTGCAGTTTTCCTGTTTCCAATGTGAGATCATCAAAGCATCCATTAGGACTTTTCCATAATTCCTAAAGCTAAATATGCAACTTATTCTTTTTTGTTTGTTTGTTTTGTTTTTTTAAAGATTTTATTTATTTACTCAACAGAGAGGAAAACATCGAGAGAGGGAACACAAGCAGGGGGAGTGGGAGAGGGAGAAGCAGGCTTCCCGCTGAGCAGGGAGCCTGATGCGGGGCTCGATCCCAGGACCCTGGGATCATGACCTGAGCCGAAGGCAGCCGCTTAACTGACTGAGCCACCCAGGCGCCCCTATGCAACTTATTCTTGAGAAGATTCCCTATAAATTAGCTGATGCTTGTTTTCCTTTCCTCAACTTCCATGGGCAAACAATTAAAAAGGGTAACAATTATAATAACAACACTTAGAATGAAAGATAACAAGCATTGAGCATTTCCTTGGGTGAGACACTGTGGTACACACTTATTCTTGTATTGCCTCATTCATTACTTAAAAAATAATTTTATGCATTAGTTGCTATCAATATCTTCATTTTGCAAATAAGGAAATAGAAACATAGAGAGGTTGCCAAAGCTGTCTTACTATAGAACTTCATGGAATAAAAGATGAAGTTTACATAGCATTTTTATCTCTTGCCTGTGTTACCCTCAGATTTTTTTGTTTGCTTTGAGAGAGAGAGAGAAAGAGAGAGAGAGAGAGATTGAGCAGGGGGGAAAGGGCGGAGGGAGAGAGAGAATCTCAATCAGGCTCCACACCCAGTGCAGAGCCCGACGCGGGGCTCAATCTCACAACCCTGAGATCATGACCTGAGCCAAAATCAAGAGTCAGATGTTTAACCAACTGAGCCACCCAAGCACCCCCACCAGTTTTTAATATATTTTATTTTTAATAACAAAAAGTGCTTACAAAATCTGTACATATCTGGGGAACAGTGTGATGCAATGAGGGAAAAAACATAGTCTTTGGAACCAGAACTGGTTGGCTTAAAATCTTAGCTCTACTCTTGAATAACTCCATGACCTTGGAAAAATTACTGAACTTAGCTAAGCAACAGTAGATTCAACTATCAATGAGGTTCTTATGACATCTCTCACGGTATGCGAGTCTTTGTGTGGACATATATTTTGGCTTCTCTTGGGTAGATACTTAGGAGTGGAATTACTGGGAGGGAGGTATGATAAAAATTTATATTTAACTTTTTAAGATACTACCAACCTATTTTCCAAAATGGCAGTGTTCTTTTAAATTCCCATCGGCAATGTATGAGAGTTCCTGTTTCTCCACATTTGTTATTGTCTGCTGTATCGATTACAGCTGTTCTAGCCATTGTAGTAGGTATGCAGTGTTTAGTATTCATTTGTATATTTTCTTTGCTAAAATGTCTATTCAGATCTTTTGCCAATGTTTTAATTGGGTTGTTTGTCTTATTGACTTGTAAGAGTTCTTTGTAGATTCTGGATAAAAGCCTGCTGGAATCCTTTTACGTTAGTTCTGAATTTTCCAACATCAAGTGCACCACACTATGTGGAATATCTAACAAATATTTGACAAGAACGACTCTGACAATGCTATTCAATTCAGTTTAGTTGAACAGATTGTTATTGAGTTGTGACTATGTGGTAGGCATATTCTAGGCACTGGAGATTCAGTAGAGAATATAAGAGACAAAATCTCTGCTCTCAGAGAAGTGAGGAGTCGTCATTAATGGTTGCATGGCTATTGGGTAGAAAAGACTGAAATTTGTGCCGGGCCATCCCCTTTGAGGCTCAGGCTCTCGGCTCCTACTCTCTACAGCCTGGGCACAAGTGGAGTGAAACATGCTGATCTTCTGCTCAAGAATCTCATTCCCAACGTGGCTCAGATTGTTTTGATCACCATTTGGCATCATGGAAATCCTCAATTCCAGAAGTTATCTATATTTCAAAGTGAAAACTGGTACAGAGTACAGCTTTACTTCATTAGGTTAATCCTATAGAAGATATTGTTTTTATACAAGCCATATATATGCGACCCTGTATTTTCCTCCAAAGGCTTAACCTCTGCCAGAAACTTATAAGCAGGATCATAGTTCTCTCTTTCTCTAACACAATACTCTCCTTTTCTCTTTTTCCATATTGTTGGCCTAAAACCCCCTCCTCAGAAGTTCTGGGGACCAATCTCACCAGATCTATAGGTAGGGAATTTTATTCCATATCTTTAGGAAACAGGCTACTAAAAGATCAATGGAGTCCGTTGCCTTGATGTCAACGGAGTTTTGTCTGAGATGGTAGAGAGGCTGGGAAACCTTTGATTACAATGTCTCCCCAGGGGGCACCTGGGTGGCTCAGTTGGTTAAGCGTCTGCCTTCGGCTCGGGTCATGATCCTGGAGTCCCGCATCGGGCTCCCTGCTCAGTGGGGAGTCTGCTTTTCCCTCTGACCCTTCCCCCTCTTGTGCTCTCTCTCTGTCTCTGTCTCTGTCTCTCTCAAAAAATAAAAAATATCTTAAAAACAACAACAACAACCAGGGTCTTCCCAGCCTGCCCTTCTATTAGCAGAGCCCCAGCAGACATTTCTGGTGATGGTGGCTCCCCACATCTCTGCTCACAGCAGCTTCTGGGAACAGCTTCTTCTGGTGGAGGCAGCTTTCTCAATGGCAGCTTCCAAGTGCTTCTGCTGCCGGCTCTCCGGAGTTCTACCCTCCAGTTCCACTTCTGGCAACTCTCTCCACAGAAAGTTCGCTGTTGAGCCTCTTCTGCTCTTTCAAAATGTGCTTTACATGGAGCTGTTTTTAGGATGAGAGCTGGCTGTCACTTCCCAGGTGGCCACAAATGGAGCTGCTCCCTCTGGCTGCGCTGTGACCTTTCTGCTTTTTTCCTGCTCCAGGCCTCCTGGGAGGACATGGACTAGGTGGGGAGGCAGCATCTTCACTCATGGAGTTGGAGGCACAGAATTTGGTACCAGGCGGACCTATAATCTGAGGCAGGCTCTGTCTTTTCTTAACTGCATGATCTCAGGCAAGGGACTTAATCTTTGTAGTCCTCAGTTTCCTTATCTAGAAAATAGGGGGATACACTTTCCTATCTCCTGGGTTACTTTCAGGATTCAGTGGAAAGCACTTTGTATCTGGCACATTATAAGAACCCGGTAAGTATTAGCTACTATGATATTATTATTCAATGCCAAATAAATACTGCTTGAATAACCAAACTATGGAAAGGACTTGCAAACAGCCCTAAGTTCTTCACGTAGGGTTTAAGGACATCCTAGAAAATAGACGGAAGAAACAACTGCTTGTTCTTTCCAGAACATTGCCATGTCTTTACTCCCACCTTTCCTATTTGGATAGCTGGAGTGCTCTTCTTCCCTCCTTCATGGGGGCAGAGAGGGGGGGGACCCACTCAGCTTTCAGATCTACCTCAAATGTCATATATCATGTATGACATATGCCCACAGCCTTCCCCATGTGTATTTATCTAACACTGTTTTTTCCTGAATTGCATTATAGCATTTGTTTGTCTGTCTTCTTTATCAGACTTAGAATACTTGAGACAGAATTTTTGCCTTATCTATCTAAACACTTGCCTGCCAACATGTGCTCAGTATGGAAAGTTATTTGAGATATTTTATATTCTTTTTCTTGTGTATATATTATATCTTCAAAATCTTGTATTTTACATTTATAGCACATCTTAATTTGGATTATCCACATTTCAAGGGCTTCGTAGATCCATGTAGTGAGTAGATACTGGATTGGACAGCACAGTTCCTAGTGCTCCATCTTCCATATGCTCCTGGCCTTTGTGCATGTCAATTACAGCACTTCAAACAGATTATATTACAAATTATCTGTTCATGTGTCTGTTTCCTATGAGCATTTCTAGGATGAGGATTTTGCTTTACTTGTCTTTGCATCCCCATTCCCTGATGTAGTGCTTACCATATTGTAACTTCTCAAGCAATAATTATCAAATGAATATTATAGATATCATTTATTGGGCAACTACTAAGTGCCTGGGACTTTATACCTGATATTTCGTTTCATCATTACAAAACCTTGCTTGGTCATCCCCAGTTTGCAAATAATACAATGGAGACTTAGATAGTTTAAGAGACTTCCTAAAAGTTATAAAGTTTTAAGTAGCAAAGCTGGGATTAAACCCTTCTGGCTCTAAAATTGGAACATGGCTGGGGCGCCTGGGGCGCTCAGTGGGTTAAGCATCCAACTCTTGATTTCAGCTCAGGTCATGATCTCAGGGTCGTGAGATCGAGCTCTCCTGTTGGGCACCACGCTGGGCATGGAGCCTGCTTGAGATTCTCTCTCTCCCTTTCCCTCTGCCCCCCCCCAAAAAACCCCAAATAAATAAATCTTAAAAAAATAAAATTGGAACATGGCTCTCATCAGTGCACGTGGGTTTCATCCCAGCTTCATTTCTAATTGGATGACCTTTGGCATAACATTGAACCCCTTGAGCCTCAGGTTCCTATTTATAAAATGACTGAATTGAAATAGCTAATGTCTAGGGTCTCTTTTAGTTTTGGTTGCTGCAATTATAACTTCTTCCATATAATTGAGTCAGTTTTTCTCCATATCTAAGTGGTTTCCCAGAGAATAAACTATCTCCCAAATGAGGCATACTTATGTCACTTGGTGCCCTCCAAAGAGGGACTATATATTCACCTGATTTTATTGTAAGAACTGTGAATAAAAATTAAATTTTTATGAATGGAGTTCTTTTTCTTTTTTATCCTGCATGAAAAAGTAAAGGTTGTTTTATTGTCATTCTTACTTGATTCTAATGCTTTAACACTGGCTTCCCCATTTAATTAATTTGAAGAACTCTAATGAACCTTGTGAGCCTACTATGCCTAATTTTAACAAGGAAAGCATTTGTTTTCCCCTGAATATTCTCTCCCCAGTTCTCACAATCTTCCCTTCACTAGCTAACACTTATAAACAAAGCTCCAGGGCACTAAAAGAAGCCTTTACACTAAAATAAAATCAGGTGGGAAAGTCTCCCGAAGTCCCTTCTAGTCTTAACTTCATATGAGTTTTTTCTATGAATTGTGTTACGGTGGATTTACATATTCAAAGGTCTTTGAGAGTGGCACTCACAGGCAGTGGATGATGGGGACTGAATCACACTCTATACAGCCTGAGGGCAAAATCCAATTGCTGCTGGTGTTGATAAATAAAGTTTTATTGGCACACAGCCACGCTCAGTTGTTTATGTACTGTTTACTGTTTGGGGGCTATATATGGCTGGCAAAGCTGAAAATATTTATTATCTGGTCCTTTACAGGAAAAGTTTGTTGACTTCTGTTAAGGGTACATTGCTTTGGTTTGCCAAGTTTCTTTGGGAACAGCCTCTGCCATGAGGTACATCAAGATTCTGAAGTAGTCTATTTCTTCAGGGGAGTTCACAAAAAGCCCAGCTGGAATCCAAGTTAGGCAAAAGTTTGAGAAGAAGAAATAGACTCTGGATTTACACTGCTGGATGAAAAAGTTACTTCATGCTGGTTGAGATACAGATGGGAAACAACATGCTTGCAGTTGTTAGGAGGAGTTTAATTCTAGAATTTTCTTTTCTTTTTTTGTTAAAGATTTATTTATTTTGAGAGAGAGAGAGTGAGGAGGGGGAGGGGCAGAGGGAGAGAATCTTTCAAGCAGACTCCCTAACACACATGGGACTCCATCCCACAACCCATGAGATCATGACCTGAGC
This sequence comes from Mirounga angustirostris, assembly GCF_029215605.1. NCBI lineage: Eukaryota > Metazoa > Chordata > Mammalia > Carnivora > Phocidae > Mirounga > Mirounga angustirostris. The sequence continues at coordinate 10,706,234 of NW_026991719.1, forward strand.
CGCCGAAACCAAGAGTTGGACGTTTAACCAACTGAGCCACCCAAGTGCCCCAATTCTAGAATTTTCTACTTAACATTTTTGTGACCTTACTAGGTAAGGAAAGTAATTTTTACTGGCCTCCTTGTCTTTAGTTACAATATAAGACTGATGATAATATAAACCTCCTAGGGCTGTATGAGTCTTAGATGAATTAATATACACAAAGGACTTAGAACCTGGTACTCAAAGAACACTAGCCATTATTAGGTAGCGATTTCAAAGGAAGCAAAGCCTACCAAGAAAATATTTTCCACCTGAAGTTACTCTAGATTTCAATTTAGAGGACAAACTAAATTAGTTACTACAAAGACTACATTCATTTTCCTTGTCATGTAGAATCCTGTGGTGACATCACACCAGAAAAAAAGTTTATATGAGAGAAAATTAATTACATTTGGCAGGGACTTTTATTTGTTTATTATCAAAACATGTTCTGATGATAGCCAGAGGGAAGTAATATACAAACCAAAGCAAACCAGCAAATTTGAACATTATTTTCTGAATATGATATATATGAGGCATCCGTCATCCCGCAGAACAAAATGAAACTATCCAATGGGGGAAAACATGGCTATTTATTCTAAGTGTCATCAGTGCTAGTTATTGCTTTGGCTTGAAGGGAATAGAAGCTGCCGTTAGCGCCCTCCACACGTCCCCTCAGCACTGACGTAAGTGTATGACAGCTTGACTTTCAACTGCCAGCACCTGAGATCTTTCAAGGATCTCTCTGGCCACCAAATCCCTCTGTCTACCCACATACAGTAGGCCTGACATGCCAGATAACACCCCGCCGGGTGCAGCCCTCAACCACTACCTGGTGGGAATTGGTGGATAGATAACCCAGCCCTTTCGCCCCTAGGATGTGAGGTTTCTGAGGAGTGTGCTTTACCCTGGTTCCCAGAGCTTTCTGGTAGGCTTAAGCTCCAGCTTTCCAAAGTAGTAACTTGCTTCACCACAATCCCTTTCTTGGCTTTCTTCCCTGTCCCATCTCACTTTGCCTCTCGAATGTTCCCTGGGATTACCTCCAAAATACATTTCTTGTAGTGGAGTTCTTATCTCAGAGTCAACTTCTGGAGAAACTGGTGTGAAGATACGTTTTTAACTGTACCTTAGTGGTGCATTTCCCTTTATTATTCATAGAAGAACTCATAAGCACATAATTAAGTAGGTTAACTATATAACTATATAACATTATAACTATATAATGACCAACCATTTTTACCAAAACAAAACAAAACAAAACAAACCCCATCTGATATCTATACCAGAATCAGTTGGGTCAAGTTTCACACATAAGGTAAGTGAAGTGAAGGCACAGTATGGTGGATATAAAGTCTAGGCTCACTTATGAAAAGACTTTGAAAGATCTTAAACCTTTTCCTAAGTTCAGAAAGTGAATCATAAACTTGTTGAGATGTGCACAGAAATATATTTGTTCCAGTAACCAAAACTATTTACTTTCTATAAAATTTATCCAAACTTTCTATGTTGGCTATTATCAGCTTGTTTTCATTTTTGGAAACAAAACACAACAACCACATATTTATAGCTGTAGAAAGGATATTGAGCAGGGATTCTTAATTCTCAGCCTGTTGATAGCAATGATTCACAGTTGGGCTTTGGGGGAATCAGTGAAATCTCTGGAATTTTCTACAAAAGGGGATCCATGCACATTTTTTTCTGAAGGAAGTCCCTGAACTTGCATTAGATTCTCAAAGGTGTCTATGAATCAAAATACATGGGAGAGGCCAACCACATTAGAGATACCAGAATTGATTAGCAAGGGCCTTTAAATGCATCCTCAAGGAAATCTTTGGCAATATTAAAACATAAAAGATTAAAGACTCTCGTTCTGATCACGGCAGAATTACGGCTATCAGATTTACCTTCCTATCATAAACAACTATCTAATTGGACAAAATATATGAAGCAACTGATTTAAGGCAGTAGACAAAACAAGGTTTTGATCCCTGAGAGGAGATACATGAGGTAAGCTCCATATTTACTCTGCTTTCTGCTTTGGTGAACTTTCTAGACTGCAGCACAGGGGTGTAACCCAAACAGTGAATAGCAGTCTTGCTCTGCTTAGGAAACAGAGATCAGATTTCTGGATTGTTCAGTTGGCTGGAATGTACTGGAGAGGGACCTGAGCAGAACAGGAGTTTCAGAAATCTGCATACGTAACCCCTTGAATCCTTGGTCAAATATAAGCTGTATAGGCATAGGGCAAAACTCTATGAGGTCTAGCAGAGAACAGCTACTGGGAATATGGGAGATGAAAGAGACATAGTTGGTTCAATTGGCAAAAATGAAGAGATTTTGCTCAGTACTCTGGTCATTCAGCTGAGAGCCTAGAAAGACCATGCCTGGGGATAGAGTACTCTAGTCCTAGAGGAAAAGCTACTGTAGACTCGCCCTAGGCAAGTCTAAAGCCAAGCTTCAACTCATTTGAGCTGATCTACCAAAATTTATCTGCTAGCCAAAATAAAATCCAACACTTTTTTATAGGAAGACAACCAAATCCGGACTTTAAAAAAACCCACAGCATTCATGATGCCAAGTATACATTTAAAAAAAGTTACAGTATGTGTGAATAAACAGAGAAATCTGAGCCATAAGCAGGAGACAAATTCAGAGATCACACAGATGCTGGAATCAGTGGGTAAGGGTTATAAAATAGCTATTACAAATATAAATATTAAGAAAAATGGCCACAGTGAGAGAACATGTGGGGAATTTCAGTTTATAGATCAAACTATAAGAAAGAATTAAATAGGAACTGTAGATGTACAATATCTGAAATTAAAATTTTACTGGATGGGTTTAACAGCAGATTGGACACTGCGAAAGAAAAAAAAAAAAAAGCAATGCTTTTTTAAACATGGCAAGACAAACTATCCAAACCGAAGCACCACGAGAAAAAACAAGACCAAAAAGTAAGACACCTGTTGCACAATACCAGGAGGTTTAACAGTAAATATTTTGATTAGAAAAAGAAGAGAGGAGCCCCTGGGTGTCACTCAGTTAGGCATCTGACTTCATCTCAGGTCATGATCCCAGGGTCTGGGGATCGAGCAGGGAGCCTGCTTCTCTCTCTCCCTCTGTGCGTGCGCTCTCTCTCAAATAAATAAATAAAATCTTAAAAAGAATCCTAGCAGTTTTCTATGTAGGAATTGCCAAGCTGACTCTAAAACATGTCTGTGAATATAAAAAGATCTGGGTTGGCCAAAGGATCTTTAAAAAGAACAACAAATTTGGAGGATGCACATTCTCCAATTTTAAGAATTACTACAATTCAACAGTAATAAAGGGAGTATGGTATTGGCATAAAAACAGGCAAAGCAATGGATCAGAACACAGAGTTCATGAACAGACCCACACATTATGGTCAAGTGACTTTTGGCAAAGGTGCTAGGTATTTCGAAGGGGGGAAAGAATGGTCTTTTCAACAAATGGTCCTGGAACAACTCTGCCCCAACTTCTCACAATATCCATGTGAGAAGAAGTAAATGGATTAAGTTGGACTCATCGAAGTTAAGAACTTCAGTTTATCCAAAGACAATGTTTAGAAAATGAATAGACAAGCCACAGATTGGAGAAACATATTTACACAGCATATATTGGATAAAAGGCTAACATCCAAGGTCTATAAAGAGCTCTTATAACTCCAAAATAAAAAGACAATGAAATAAAAATGGGCTATAGATTTAAACAGATAATTTATAAAAAGAAGATACTCAATTGGCCAATAAGCACATGAAAACTTGATCCACATTTTTAGTTATCAGGAAAATACAAACTGCATCCATGTTGAGATACTACGACACACTCATTAATATTTGAAGAGAGTGTTGGGCAGTTTGAACTTGCGTATAGTTTTTGTGGGAATGTAAAATGATATGGCTACTTTACAAAACCAGCTGGTGGTTTTTTATAAAGTGAAATGTGCACCTACCCAATGACCCAGCAATCCCACCCTTAGGTATCTACTCAAAAGAAATGAAAATGTGTTCACAAAATAACTTGTTCAAGAATGTTCATGGCAGCTTTATTCATTATAGCCTTTGCTGGAAACAACCAAATGTTCATCAACAAGAGAATGGATAAAACAAATTGTATTTTCTTTGCACAATAGACTACTAATCAAGTGTAAAGAAGAATAATACACACATGGATGAATATCAAAAACATCATGCTGTGTGACAGAGCCAGATGCAAAAGAAAACATACTCTATCATTCCACTCATATTGTGAAGTTCCAGAATAAGTCTAAATAATCTATGACAATATTACTCACAACAGAGGTTGCTTCCGGGGGCCTGTGCTTACTGATTGGAAGGGGAATGAGGGAATACTGGGCGGCGGGGGGTGGTCTTGCTAATGTTCAGGTTATGCATTTATCAAAACTCATTAAACTATAGTCCTAAAATCTGTACATCTCACTGTATGTAAATCATACCTCAACTTAAAAATAAGAAAAATTAAAGCTAAACACGTTTCTAGTTTAATTTTATACTTCCCCAACAAATCATTTTTTTCTGTAACAAAGGGATTGAATGGGTAACACCTCATCTCTGCTCTGTGCAGCTCAGTGCTTGAAGTGTAGACAGACTACGGAGATGAATGAGACACAGTCTTTGTCCTCAAGTTGCTTATATGCTTATAACCTAGGAAGAGGAGAGCTGAGCAGAGATAATGGAAGGAAAGGAAAAATAATGCAGCAATATTTCCCTGACAGATGTGAGCTTAGGCACTGCTATGGCCGGAACTCTGCTTGGCCATAGAGAATATTAATTAGGTTTAGCTTTTCACCAGCTTAGTGCTGAAAGGGCCATGGTGATTAACGGGACTAATTAGGCCAGCCCCAAGGGCAATATCTGCATGTAAATATAATAGGATTATTCTTTATGCCTCTCTAGCATGTCACCTTCTATTACTATTGTGAAATGTTTGGGGCATTTAACCTAATCACTTGTCTAGACTTGTCTTCAAGATAGACAGGCTTTTCGGATTTTATTGTTATTCTTACCCAAAACAGAAAAATCAGATTCAGTCCAGGTAGAGGCAAAAGAGGAAATGTTCCCACATTTTGGTCTCAGAAGAACCCAGGGAACATGTCATATGTACCACTGTTATGAATCCAAACCCTGTCAGGAAAGTTCACTAAGTAATGCCTTTCACTTCCCACTATTCTGAACCCTTCTACCATGTTTTCAAAATCTCTATTAAACCAGGCCCCTATATTTTTGCAATGGCAATGGTCTATAATGAACTTTTAGATCCCATAAATAAACATCATCAAAATTCCATGTAGATTAATTTACACATCCTACCCTGATTATCTGGAAGTTGAGAAAGACTTCCTGTTGGTGGTGGACCTCTACAGTGATGTAGATGTAAGTGTAGGGGTGAGAGGGGGTTGGGGAGGAAAAAGGTAATGAAACTATGCCAAAATTGGTAGTCACAGGAGTATACACACTACTTTTAAGATCTTTTCATTGTGAAATGAAATACATATATGGAAAGCCAAACAAAACAAATGCACTCCTTAGTGGGTTGTTGTAAGGTGAACACGATTCTAACTACTAACTGGGTCAAGAAATAGAAGTTTGCCAGTCACCCCTTCAACACTCTTTGCCTTCAAAAGTAACCACTATCCTTACTTCTCATAGTAATCCTTCCTTGCCAATATTTGTGGTTTTATTACCCAACTGGGCGTGTCTGGAAACTATAGCTTAGTCTTGCCCATTAAACAAAGATATGTTTTTAAAGTCTCTTTTATTATACAGGTGCCCCCTCAGTTTCCCTGCGATCTACCTCTTTTGACATAGAACCTCACACATTCTCAGTTTTGCTGGGACGGCACAGTTGTGGTAGAGGTCAGTATGTTTCTCTGTCCATTATATTTCCTACCAACTGGCAGGTGGATTCAGAAGTTTGATCAGATTCAGCTTGAATCCTTTGACAAAACCAGAGGGGACAGTGTGTTCTTTCTTTTGGAGACACATGGTTTTCTGGGTTGTTATGTTAACAGCTATTGTTTCTCAATGGCTGGATACATTAATTTCAATGAGGTTGCAAAATAGTGCTATTCTGTTGTTTTTCATTTATTAATTGGAATACTTTTACAAAGAGATACTTACGATCTACTCTTTGGTTACCCAGTGGTACAGTTCATATAGGAAAGGCAGAATAAATGCTTGATTCTTTTTCTTCATTTACACAATTTGACAGCAACAAATTGGCTCACTGTCATAAAAAGGTGACAGATTACAATTTTTAAAGATATTATTATATAGTCATGGATTTATAGGTATTTGATGGGTTTCAATTAATTGCAATTACTACTCTTTAAAACTCAAATTGTCCGATCTTTGGCAGTGGGAGCTTCCTCAACTTAGCTCCTGAATCCTTTTGACTTGACCCTTGTAGTCTTTGATAGCTGTCTATCAGGTGTACAATATAGTGATTCAAGACTTCCATACAACACTTGGTGCTCATTATAAGTGCATTCCTTAATCCTCACCACCTATTTAACTCATTCCCCCACCCACCTCCCCTCTGGTAACCATTAGTTTGTTCTCTATATTTAAGAGTCTATTTTTTGGTTTGCCTCTTTTTTTTCCCCCTTTGCTCATTTGTTTGTTTTCTTAAATTCCACATGAGTGAAATCATATGCTATTTGTCTTGTTCTGACTGACTTACTTCACTTAGCATAATACTCTCTAGCTCCATCCATGTCAATGCAAATGGCAAGATTTTATTCTTTTTAATGGCTGAGTAATATTCCATTGTATGTATATTCCACATCTTCTTTACCCATTCTTCAGTTGATGAACATCTGGGCTATTTCCATAATTTGGCTATAGTAGACAGTGCTGCTGTAAACATCAGGGTGCATGTATCCCTTTGAGTTAGTATTTTTGCATTCTTTGTGTAAATGCCTAGTAGTGGAATTGCTGGATCATAGGGTAGTTCTATTTTTAACTTTTTGAGGAATCTTCATACTATTTTCCAGAATGGCTGCACCAGTTTGCATTCCCACCAATAACATTTTTCACAGAACTAGATCAAACCATCCCAAATTTGTATGGAACCACAAAAAACCCCAAGTAGCCAAAGCAACCTTGAAAAAGAAAAGCAAAGCGGGAGGCATCACAATTCCAGACTCCAAGTTATATTATAAAGCTGTAGTAATCAAAGTAGTATGGTACTGGCACAAATATAGACACATAGACCAATAAAACATAATAGAAAACCCAGAAATGAGCCCATAATTAGACAGTCAATTCCTCTTTGACAAAGCAGAAAAGAATATCCAATGGGAAAAAGACGGTCTCTTCAACAAATGGTGTTGGGAAAACTGGACAGCAACATGCAAAGGAATGAAACGACCACTTTCTTACATCATACACAAAAATAAATTCAAAATGGATTAAAGACCTAAATGTGACACCTGAAACCATTAAATCCTAGAGGAGAACACAGGCAGTAACCTCTTTGACATTGGCCATAACACTCCCTTCTAGATATGTCTCCTGAGGCAAGGGAAACAAAAGCAAAAATTAAACTATTGGGACTACATCAAATAAAAAGCTTCTCCACAGCAAAGGAAACAATCAACAAAACTAAAAGGCAACCTATGGAATGGGAGAAGATATTTGCAAATGACATATCTGATAAAGTATACAAAATATATAAAGAACTTATAAAACTCATCACCCAAAAAATGAATAATCCAATTAGAAAATGGGCAGAAGACATGAAGAGACATTTTTCCAAAGAAGACATCCAGATGGTCAACAGACACATGAAAAGATGCTCAACATCACTCATCATCAGAGAAATGCAAATCAAAACTACAGTAAGATATCACCTCACACCTGTCAGAATGGCTAAAATAAACACAGGAAACAAGAGGTGTTGGTGAGGATGCGAAGAGGGACCCTCTTGCTCTATGCAGTTTTTTAAAAGATAAACATACTTGATCTGGTCTTACTGACATTTTCATTTCAAATTCAGGAATATAGTCTTTTTTTTTTTTTTTCCTAACCTATCCCATACTACATCTTGTCTCCTTTCTTCTACCCAGAGAATCTTGGACACAGGAAACTATAGAATGTCCCATAATTTCTTTATCCCACATTTCACACACAAAAGTCTCAAAATAACAATACTAATCTCAACCACCAACATAATTGCCAAAAACATTTGAACAGTTTTTGCCTATGTTTTTCCCTTTGCTCCCCCTCCTCCTTTTTAATAGTTGAACTATATGCATATTATCTGAGCATATGGATGTTACACACAACACTCTCTTCCTTCTAAACCTCATTTAGTCTTTAACATACCAGGAACCATGTACCAAATTCTCATCTGCAGTCCTTATGTCAATATTTTTCTAGTTATTTTGATTATCTGAAGTTTAGTAGATTTCTCAGGCAGGCTCCTGGGGACAATATTCCCTGTTCTTGTTTGTTGATAACAGTTTTTGTCCTTTATAATGGAAAGTCAATTTTGCTTGATATAAAATTATTGCCTCACATCTTTCCTTAAGAATATTAAATATATCACACTATTTTCTTCTGGCCAAAAGCATTGCTATTGAATATATGATAACAAGTGATTTTTTTCATTATAATTCACAAGCTATTTTTGCTTACATGACCAAAAGTGTTCAAAATTTTTATTTAAATTCTAGTAATGTATGGGGTGCCTGGGTGGCTCAGTAGGTTAAGCAGCTGCTTTTGGCTGAGGTCACGATCCCAGAGTCCTGGGATGGAGCCCCACGTCAGTTTCCCTGCTCAGTGGGGAGCCTGTTTCTCCCTCTCCCTCTGCAGTTCTCCCCGACTTGTGCTCTCTTGCTCACTCGCTCTCACACAAAAATAAATAAATAAAATCTTTAAAAAAAATGTCTTGGTGTTGGTCAACTGTTCTGGGTCAATATTCTTAGATAAGTAGTGTGCTCTTGTAGTACGTAGTTTTAAAACTTTAAAAAAATATCGTTGTTTGCATCATTTACCCTTTTTGTTTGTTTGTTTTTCTTCAGGAATTCCTACAATCCATTAGTGTTAAATGTTCTTTGCCTATCTTCAATATCTGACACTTTCTCTCAAATCCTTTTTAACTCTTTATTCATTTTTGCAAACAAATTTTTCTTCCTGTTTACCTTCTATTTCACCTGCGGTGTTGTATGATACATAGTGAATGAATAACATTCTTGATTTCCTTCTGATTTAGCCTTTATATTTGAAATAAAGTATTCTTTTATATTCTTCATAGAATTGTAATTTTATTTCTGTGTTTTTCTGATTCTAATGTTTTCATGTGTTTTATCTTTTTCTTAATGCCTTTATGTTATTTTGAATTAGAAGGTTTTGACCTGTTCTGTAGGTATGTCTTTCTGGTGTCATTACATTTTCTGTAATGATGTTATTCCGTTCCTTGTTCTCTTTTCTTAAATTTATTTTATTTATTTATTTTTAAAGATTTTATTTATTTATTTGAGACAGAGAGAATGAGAGAGACAGAGAGCACATGAGAGGAGGGAGGGTCAGAGGGAGAAGCAGGCTCCCCGCCGAGCAGGGAGCCTGATGCGGGACTCGATCCCGGGACTCCAGGATCATGACCTGAGCCGAAGGCAGTCGCTTAACCAACTGAGCCACCCAGGCGCCCTCTTAAATTTTTTTTAAAGAATTTATTTATTTGAGAGAAAGAGTGAGAGCATAAGCATGGGGGGGGAGGGGCAGAAGGAGAGGGAGAAGCAGACTCCCCACTGAGCAAGGTGTCCAATGCGGGCTCGATCCCAAGACCCTGGGATCATGACCTGAGCCAAAGGCAGACGCTTAACTGACTGAGCCACCCAGGCACCCCTTTAAATGTTTAATGGCATTTCTTACTTTTGATGGTATTTGGCTTTGATAACTCCTGGTTACTTATCTTTATGTGAAATTAATTGTCTTGAACAAAAACATAAGGGGGAGATGGGGTTCCATACAGCTTCTCCAGCTTCACCGACCTCCCTGTGTATTGGTCCTACATAGTGCTCAAGAACGTGGTAGTTTCTCTTTATAATTTCTTGGTTCTGTTCCTCTCCCCACTTTTATCTGGACCCTGTCTTTCTCAAATCTCTGTTGCCCCAATCCTGCTCACTGCTGCTTTCATTCCTAGCAGTTCTTTTAGATTGCAGGACCTTGTTATGGAAAAGAGCCCTGGCATGTCACTTCTGAGAGTCCACAGGGTCTTAGCTGCTCTGGCCCCTTGGGTGCTCCTGCCAGTGGTCCTTGCCCTCATCTGCTATTGGAGTGGGCAAACGCCTGCAGTTTCAGCTGACCGTCCTCGTTTCCATCTGTCCTGCTTTCAGGGGAATGCCTTGGCTAGCTTGGCATTCCTTGGTCCTTCAGAGAGCAATGCTTCTTTCTGCTTTCTCCCATAAGTTGATACTGAGCAGGTCTCAGAGTTACTGGTGATTTTTTTCCCCACCTGCTTGTATTTTCAGATCCTTGCTTATCAGCTAGTTTGTTTGAAAATGCTATCTATGGGTTTTCTATTTTTCTGCCATTTTTTGTTAGTTTCTTTGAAAAGATTTTTTTCATATTTTATTTTTTTATTTAAATTCAGTTAGCCAACATTATTCTGCCATTTTTATTTATATTTATTTATTTAATTTATTAATTTATTTATTTAAATTAATTTTATTTTATTTATTTATTTGACAGAGAGAGACACAGCGAGAGAGGGAACACAAGCAGGGAGAGTGGGAGAGGGAGAAGCAGGCTTCCCATTGAGCAGGGAGCCCGATGCAGGGCTCGATCCCAGGACTCCAGGATCATGACCTGAGCCAAAGGCAGATACTTAATGACTGAGCCACCCAGGTGCCCCTATTCTGTCATTTTTAATGGGAGAATTTGAAAAAATGCAGAAGTGACGTCACTGCTGTGACTGCCATCTTCTCGGATTTTTCTACTCTTTCATACATTCATTTTTAAGACTTTTTCTTGAAGAGAGAAAATGCTTTCTTTTTAATACTAGCAGCAAACATTTTTCTGGTGTCAGATAATATGACAATTTTACTTCTAGACCAATATTTATGTCTCGAGTTGATTATATAGTTGAATTTCTGTCACATTATCCAACCCACCATATGTGGAAAAGTGCAAGCTTCATTAGAGGGACTTATGGGATGGCTAGAAACCAATTACAGACTCAGTGAGTCTATGATTTCACAGGAAGGCCCAAGTGATGCCTTCCAGTGGAGTTTTTAGGGGTTAAGCTCAGTGGGTGAGTGGTGGTCATTGTGAAGGAGTTGGGGGCCATGTAGTTTAAGAGGATACTGAATGCTTGAATACTCTGAGTATTCTCACTGAAATGGATTTCAGCTATAAAATGTGGATGAAAATTTACTGAAGCCTTGGGAAGGGGATTTCAACAGCTTTTGGGCATTCAGTAGTGGCCCTCAGGGTTTCAAAGTTGTCTCTTAGGCAATATTCTCTCTCTCAGCAGGGAGAAATATCACTGAATTTATAGAAAAAGCACTTCCTCAGGCTCCCGTAGGTGAACGAGGCAGTTTGCTACTCTGCTTTTGCTCCTGGGTCTGTGTGATTATGCTAATATATTGTATTCATTTCTGTTGCTTTTAAAATTTAAATAAGACATGATTTTATTCATTTGTTGAGTAAAATGTACAGGGAGGTATTAAGAGGTAACTCATTTCCCTTTTATTTCTTGTTTATTCTGAAGGTGTGCTAAAAGGGCCTTAGTTGGTTGCCAAATGGCAGAGCAAATTTACAAAATCCCATGCAGAATGATTTTTTTAAGACATAAGAATCTGAACATGCAGACTTTTAGATTTTGCCATTGCATTTATAATTTCTACCGGAAGACAAAACTAAAAACCTGACTTGGGCTTTACGTAAGTCAGTTGCTATCTCTGGGCTTTTTTTTCTTTGTCAATTGGTAAGGTAGGTTTAGATATTTTGAAAGTTCCCTCTCTTCTACTTGTAATCACTAATGATCTTCTTAAAATCTATTAAAAAGAAACAATCATATTGCCATTTAATTTCACGTTAAGGCTTCAGCCCGTATGCCAGTTGGAAGTATTCAAGTGTCCAAGTGTGGGGGTCTAGATGGAGTTTGGATAGTCACAGAGAGATCCATTCTGGTTTAAGATATTTGAACTACAAGATGTAGTCATACCTGTGTTTTCCTTAGAGTACCCTTTAAAGCCTGTGTTCACCTTTCACCTCCTCAAATTTCTCCGTGGTGTTCTTTGTTAAACAGAACTTTAAAATTTTGACATAATCCAAGTAATTGAAGTTTTGTGTTTATACGTCATGCTGTTGTTTTGTTTGAGAAGCTCTTCCCCTCACTAACATCACAAAGATAGTCTCCTACATTATCTTCTATTATTGCAAAGTTTTAATTTTTCACACTTGAATATTTCATTAAGCTCGAGCTCCCCCTTGATGCATAGTAGAAATACAGCATTGTATTTCTCTGTATAATAAACCATTTACCCTGAGGCCACACAAAGAGCAGTCCTTATTTCCTCCATTAATTTGTGGTGCACTTTCAGATACTGAGGGTTCTTATGTTTGTGGGTCTGTCTCTAGAGTTTCCATTTGGTTCCGTTGGTCTATCTGCTTGGTTTTTTGGCCAATGTCTTACTGTATTTATTACTATAGGATTATGGATATCTTAGATCTTAGCTAGGCTAAGTCCTCTTCTTGGCTTTTCTTTTTCAAAGTTAAATAGCTTTTTGTGCATATTTATTCTTTCATATAAATTTCAAAATAATTGTATCAAGTTCCTTAAAAAACCCAGCTGTAATTTAGGTAGAGATTACACTTGAGTTTATAATTTGGGAAGAAATGACTTACTCACAATATGAAGTTGACCTAGCCCAGAAAATGAAATATCTCTGTAAAAGTCAGATATTTCACATCATGTAATATAGTTCAATGATCTCTCCACTGAGGTCTTATATATTCAATTTATGTACTTTATTGCCATTATGAATGGCATATTATTTTATCCTATTTTCTAGTGAATTATTGGTGTTATAGGAAACTATTCTTGATTTTTCTAAGTTGATCTTTAATTAGTGGTCTTGCTGAGACCTCATTTTTTCCCAGCTTTATTCAAGTCTGATTGACAAATAAAAACTGTATATAAGATGTACAATGTGGTGTCTTGATATACTTACACTTGTGCATTGATTACCACAATCAAACTAATTTTCATATCACCTCATTTACTTACCAATTTTTGTGTGGGTGGTGAGAACACTTAAGATCCACTCTGTGAGCACATTTCAAGTATACATTATTAACTATAATTACAATGCTGTACTTTAGATGTCTAGAACTTATTCATCTTATAACAGAAGGTTTGCACCCTTTGATTAACATCTCTCCACCATCTCCACCCTGTAGCCCCTGATAACCATATCAGTGATGATATCATATAATATTTGTATTCTGTGTCTGGCTTATTTCACTTAGCATAATGTCCTCCATGTTCATCCATGTTGTCAGAAATGGCAGGATTTCCTTCTTTTTAAAGGCTGAATAATACATCACAATTTCTCTATCCATTCATCCATTGACAGATACTTAGGTTGTTTCCATACCTTGCCTTGTGAATAATGCTGCAAGGAACAGGGGAGTGCAGATATCTCCTCAGAATACTGATTTCACTTCCTTTGGAATACGTACCCAGGAGTTAGCTCTATTGTTAGATCATATGGTAGTTCCCTTTTTAATTTTTTTGAGAAACCTCTATACTGTTTTCCACAGTGGCTGCACTAATTTACATTCCCATCAACAGTGAACAAGGGTTCTCTTTCTACATCCTCACCAACACTTGTTATCCCTTGTCTTTTTGATGGCATCTATTCTAACGGGTATGAGGTGATATTTCGTTGCAGTTTTGCTTGGCATTTCCCTGATGATGAGTGATGCTGAGCATCTTTTCATACACTTTGTTGGCCACTGGTATATCTTCTTTGGAGAAATTTCCCCAGGCTTTTAACTTCAGGAGGGTTGATTTATTTCTGATTTATCTTTACTACTGAGTGTAGCCCTTTGCTGTCACAACTACAAAACCTGTAGCGTTCGTCAGCATCTCCCCTTCTTTGGCACTCCCTGATTCTAACTTCTGTCTACCTGATACCCAAGGGTCTCCTAAGATCTCTGCTAAGTGTCACAGCCTTTCAGCCACCACATTTGAATTGAAAATTGGCCAGAGTAGAAATGAAGCTTCAAATGCCAAGCTCATTTCTCTTGAGTTTTCTTCTCTCTTGACTCTTGGACTTGCCATTCTTCACTTCCTTTGTAGCTTCTCCAGTGACTCAAAGGAGATATTTCAATACTCGTTCAGTATTTTAGTTGTCCTCAGTGGGAGGGTAGGCCCCAAACAACCTAGTTTATTATTGTTAGCAATAGAACTTGACAAACCACTTTTGCTGAAGCCCATATGCTGCTACTCCACCAGGCGACCTCTTTTGCTGAGAATTCAATAGTAAACTCTTACAAAGCAGCAGCACCGGAATGAGACGATCTCCTCCAGCCTTGAGGGTTTGTAGGGCACGGGGGCAGAGGGGTGACTATTAAGGATAACAGAGTCACCTGTATCTGTTTCACTTAAAACATTTTTTTTTTAAAAAATTGGAAATAATTTCAGATTTACAGAAAAGCTGCAAAGATAGCACAGTATATCTTCATCCATCTCTCTTTCATCCAGCTCCCCCTGATGTTACCATCTAACATAATCATGGTGCGTTTGTCAAATCCAAGAAATTAACGTTGGTTCAATACTGTTATCTAAACTACATACTTTATTCATGTTTAACTAGTTTATCCACTCATTTTTTTTCCCCTGTTCTACGATTCAATCCTGGGTGCCACATGACATTTCTTTGTCATATCCTCTGGTCTGTGAGAGTTTCTCAGACTTTGTTTTTCATGACTGACAGTTTTGAAGAGTACTAGAGTACTGGTCAGATATTTAGTACAATGTCCCTCAGTTTGAGTGTGCCTGAAGTTTTTTTTCAAAATTAGAATGGGGTTATAGGTTTTGGGGAAAAATACCATGGAGATAAATTTCCATGCTTGCTCTGTCATGTCAGGGATACATGGTATAATTATGACATATTATTGATGATGTTAACCTTGATCACTTGGCTAAGGATGGGTCTGCCAGGTCTCTCCACTGTAGAGTTACTATTTTTCCCTTTGCAATGCACACCTATTTTCATTAGCTCTTTACCCCAGAAGGACTTCTTTGCTATCTGGATATCTCCCTCACAGACCTGTGGCAGCCTAGATTTCTCCAGTGGTGGGACAGGTAATCATGGCCTCAAGGGAATGTAAAAAATAAAAACAACAGAACTTTAAAGCTGTCTTTCAACCCACCTTTGGCCCCGGGAAGCTGCCTTCTCATTACCCCACTCATTTATGACAGACTTGCCCTCAGCCCCTCAGGGCATCTTAAGGTTTTCATAACTTTATTTCTTCAGTTCACGGGTTCTTCTTGCTTTTGCAGGAGGTGGTTTGTCAACCTGTCAGAAAGCAGAAGCCACCATTTGGTAATTTTCACAACCCTATGGAATTCCATAGTTGCCATGGCCCAATTTTACAACCAAAGAAACTGAGGCAAAGAGAGGCTAAGGAATCTACGCAATGTCACAGAGCTACTTATTGCAGAGTTCAAATTCACACCCAAAGCCCTAGATTCTAACCATTGTGATGTACTACCTATCAGTTAGATACCAACTTGAGCAGCACATACTCAAAACGGTGCCCTCTCTTCATACAGAACCCTTGACCTTGGATGCAACTTGAGTACCAAGCTCAGCTTTGTTTCTTTGGGATGGGACACTTTATAGGAGACATTGTCCTCTTATGTGAAGAGTTCCAGTAAGTCAACCCTCCAGACATCTGCTGCCTTATCCAAACCTGCTGGATCTTTATGGCTGGGTCTCTCACACTAGAACCCCAAGACACTTGTTTCAACTGATGCTTCATCTGTACTGCTGAGTGTCTCTCTTGAGCCAAGGTCCTCTTCAGACAAGTAGTTCTTTGGCAGTAGTTCAAGATAGCACAAGATGAAATTTATCCTGCAAATATTTATTGAGTGCCTACTGGTAAAGGGCCCGGTTAGGTGCTGGCTGAGAAGGAGTGTGGTTTTGAGAGAAATAAAGATGCCTAAGACACAACTCTCAGCTTCATGGAGTTTAAACTAATGGGCGTTATAGTGAAAAAGTATATATTTCTATCTCTATCTCCATTTCTGTATCTATTTCTATTTCTCTACACACACACACACACACACACAACTGGTTGCAAGTTTTTTCCATTGCTTTAGAAGTCAGGGAAATATTTTCTGCACCTGGATATAGAAAAAAATGACTAACAAATGAAATTCTGTAGCCAAACCACATGCCTTGTCATCCTTAGAGAAGTTTCCTGGGTTAGAAAGCTACAGAGTTTCATTTTTTAAAAAATTTAATTCTTTTTTCTACCCATACACTTGATTGCAGATCTTGTTTCACTTTCCTTATGTCTTTGATGATAACAATTTCCTCTTAGAAACATGTTTAATTTTTCCCGTTCCATATGTCATCCCTGTGCAAAATCATCTTGTTGACTCATTCTGATAGGATATGGACGGGAAACCCAGTGACTTCTTTTTGGTCTCCAGAGCATAATTAGAAGAAAATTCCTTTGAACCTCTTCCATAAAAGAATATAAAGTTTGCTTAAAAAAATGCACATATCATCTCTTTTTAATTGCCATTACAGTGGGTCTTCCAGATGCATGCATTTTAATTTAGATTTTTTTTTTTTTTTTTTTACCATCTAAGGAAAAATAACTATTTTCTTCTTCACCTAGGTAGAATCAATGCTAGGGGCAATTTAGAAATAGACTGTGGCTTTTGTGACATTTACTGGCAATTTTTGGCCATAATGACTGTTCCTCTGTGCCAGAGTCTCACAAAGGATGAAATGTTGCTAGAGAAATGTTTTCTCCTCCCTTTACATATTCTTAACAATTCATTTGACTTCTGCTCCACAAATACATTGCAATTTTAAAAAAATTGGAATGCATAACTTCAGGGTTTGAAAAGTCCTTGAATCCTGGTGAACTGAAGCTCAATTTTAATAGTTTCTTTGGTTTTCATTCCAAGAAACTGGCAGGTTTAAAGATGTATGTGGCACTTCCTGAGTCATTTCCAAATATTCAAGTTTTAAAAAACGACTTCTTAGGTTAATTAGGAATTTCTCCAGAGATAGTAAGCAGATCATTGGGTGTGGGAAATTGTTGTTGAATGGTGATAAAACGCTGGGTGTAGCATTTATTTGTGTCTGGGTGTTTCATTTATGTATGTATGTATGTTATATATATATCTAATATATACGTGTGTATATATACAATTTAGTATCAAAAGTTAGGAAATTTGGGGTGCCAGGGCAGCTCAGTCGGTTAAGCGATGGACTCTTGACTTTGGCTCAGGTCATCATCTCCGGGTTATGGGGTCGAGCCCCGTGTCAGGCTCCATGCTCAGTGGGGAGTCTGCTTGGGATTCTCTCTCCCTATCTCTCTGCTCCAAACATGCACACACACTCTCTCTCAAATAAATAAATAAATAAATAAATCTTAAAAAAAAATTTAGGATTCAAAAAACTTGATTAAAAACTATGCTTAGCCTATTTTTATGTCAAACTACCCATATAAATAAGATCCTAACATCAGATTTTATGTGGTAAATTATGTGCTAGAGTCAGAAAGGTGTGGTTCAACCCCCAAGATCTACATTAACAATACATTCTGGTTTTAATTGAGGTAAGCTTAAATGTTAGTTTTATGTTAATGTAACTGAATACAAATTACTATTTTAAAGCTATGGGATCACTTCTACACCCTTAGGTGTAGAAACCCTAATGGAATGACCATTTACCCAGATCATTCAGATCAATCCAACAATCTGCCAATTAAATGCAACAGCTCCATTGAGGCCTCTATTCTTTAAATGGTTTCATCTCCTTGTTGGCATATATCATAAATATGCAAAACAGAGATAGTGCAGGAAAGTGAAAGTACACCAGATGAAGTCAGGAGACTTTACTTCTAATCCCCAGTCTGTCACCAACAGTAATCACGAAACATATACAAGTGTATCTTCTTACTAATATTAAAGCACGCTTGTACGCATATTGTATCATTTGAGATCAACACCTAGGGAAGCAGATATTCTTATTATCACTTCTTTCTTTTGAAAGCGCTTTGACTCTGCTTATGTAGATACCGAAACTCTTGAATTCAAAGGCCCTTGGCCAAGGTGATTTAGTACTTGAGAATGTTTGGCATTTGAATCTAAGCCTCTGGGTTTTAGAATTCTCATCTGCAGAATGAAAACCAGATGCTCTCTAAGGCTCCTTCAGTTAAAAAAAAAAAAAAGGCTCTACAGAAGTTATGTTTCCTAGATGGAAAAAGTATATTAACAAATCAGACTTACAGGACATAACCAGAAAACATGCTAGTTTTTGTCTCCCAGTCACTTTACAATTTATTCAGTGGGGGAAATACCACCTCTGATCCTGGACAAAAACTTAGGCAGTCTTGGGACATTTCTATCCACTGTTAGGAAAAAAAGGCCAATAATCTTTTTAAGTTACCAGCACAGTCCCAGTTCAGAATTTAGAATGCCATGGCCTTGTTATATTAAACAGTCCTAACTTAAAGTTAAAACCTCTTCTCCCCAGTCTGGGGGCCTTCTATAGGAAGAAAGCCAGGGAAGCAAGGCATGGTTCCTTCCCTCCTCCCCCACCTCCCTAACCATAGCTCTGACAAGCCCAGGGCCTAAAGAATGGAGGGGTGGCCAGAGGTATTGAGAGTGTTATAAGCTGCCTGTATCCAATTCTGGGCCCTAGTCCTTCAGGGGCCGTCACTAGGAATATCTGATGGTACTTGTGATGTGGAGTGGGCATGTCTCTGACTGGCAGCTCCCCCTCAGCTGCTTGACCCTTCAGTGGTCCGCTTGACAAGGACTTCTTCTGCTGAGGTCACAGCTCCCCTCCACACTAACCTCTTGGGTGGGATTTAAAATGGCACCAGGTCTCCCACCTGGTTCGTGGGAAATATTCATCCATTTTCTGCCTTACTAGACCAGTCCCAACCCAACCACCTGTCCTTTGCTTTCAGGTTTTGCAGGTGGGAGTCAGAGATCTGGCCAATGTGTCCCCTTAACATGACTGAACAATGTCAAACCTCTCTTGCTAGAAATGAAGGACAGGCATACCACACACTCCTTGGGATGACAGGGTTCACAATCTAGCTCTGTTCAAAGGAATTTTCCTCAAAAATTCTCTCTAAATCTCATCTTTATTGATACTCTGTATCTTCAATAAAAATGGTCATCTAATTGTTTCTCAAGCAATAATTTTGACATTTTTGTTCTCTTTGGAATGCAGTATTTATTATTTTCATATATCAACCAGAAGACAAAATGGAGACACAAAGTGTTTCGTAGTTAGTATTCCCCATGACCGTATAGAGAGGTTAATAGTTTACATCTGAGTATGGCTAGTCCATATTGGCTGTGACACCACCAACCTCATCATTTTGGCCATGATGTTAATGGTTAAACCATTTAAATGAATGATAGGTTTGATTTTCTGTTGGCTAAGTTGGCTGTGTCACAGTTTTGTTAGTAGAAAAAAATATTCTTAAATTTCTCCCCTTCTCAAAGGAATGGAAGGACAAAGAGGTGAAGAAGTGTTTCATTGTTTTTTTCCAGCTATGTTGAGATATAATTGACACATACAATTTTAAGGTGTACAAATGTAATGATCTGATACACATATATATTGCAAAATGATTACCTCAATAAGGTGAGTTAACATATCCATCACTTCAAATAATTACCCTTCTGTGTGTGTGTGTGTGTGTATGTGTGTGGTCAGAACATTTATAATCTACTCTCTTAGCAACTTTCAGATATACAATAGAGTATCGTTAACTATAGTCACCATGCTGTACATTAGATCCTTGGAAATTATTTGCCTTATAACAGAAGTCTGTGCCCTTTGGCCAACATCTCAGCGTCTATGCCCCCCAGCCCCTGGTGACCACCACTGCACTCTCTGTTTCTATGATTTAGGTTTTTTAAAGATTTCACATATATGTGGAATAACTTCCAGTTATAAGATGAATACATTCTGGAGATTTAATGTACAGCATGGTGACTGTAGCTAAGAATACTGAATTATATACTTGGAAGTTGCTAAGAAAGATCTTAAATGTTCTCACAATGAAAAAAATGGTAATTATGTGAGGTGAGGGAGATGTTAACTAACCTTACTATGGTAGGCATTACACAATATACACATGTACCAAATCATTACTTCGTACACCTTGAACTTACATATGCCATGTGTCAATTATATCTTAATAAAGCTGGGGGAAGAAGTACCTAAAACTTTACTTACTAGCCTTCTTATTCCTAACCCATTGAACACTCAGAGCAGGCAGCATTAGGTGGTCTAAGACTTTGAAGATGGATCTGTCTGCTGCAGGAGCTTCAATTCTAAGCTTGTGAATAGTTTCTGTTATGGAGGGCTTTTTAGTATCCCTTGTGGTATGTTAGGGGCTGTATAAATGCAAATTTCATTTCATTTAGAAAGGAAATGAGCCACACTGAATGGACATGGATACAACTCTGGAATTAAAAGGAAGGTGGATTCCTTCTGTCAGCAGGGCCAAAACAATACTCCATACCAAATGCATCTTTTTTGGAAGTCTTAGCAGTTAAAAGGAACATGAGATCTTGGATGAAAACAGAAACAGGGTGAGTTCTCTGTTCCATTTCTTTGCTTTATTGCTCAGCACCTATAAGGCAGAACTTACCCTATTGGTTTTCTCTGCTGATTCCTGATCCTGTATGACCACTGAGCTCAAATGAGCTTCTTTTGACTTAATTCTAATAATGGAAGGCAAATTGCTGTACCATTGTTGGATACAGCCCTTCTACCGCTTAGCAGAGAATGAACAACTTGGGAGCAATGTTTCCTAGATAGAAGAGAGAGATCCAGCAAATCGTGTGCCTGTGGTGCCACAGACCACATGTACAAATCTTGTATCTTTCTTCTCTGTGGCAGAAATTCCTCATTGGCATAGCAGAAAAATCTTGTTGCTTTATGAAAAATAGTAACTGTGAGTTGGCTTTGTTTAACAACTGCATCTTAGTTTGCTAAGCATTGGAGTACACAAAAGAAAGCTAGACAAGAGTATGCTCAAACTAAAAACTCAAAAGTGAGGACTACAGTAAAATGAAAAAAAAAAAAGCATTCACTTGAGTTCGAAAGGAAAAATGAGATTAATTTTCAGTTGCCGAAATCAAAAAAGGAATGCAAATTTATAGTGGAGTTTTACGAAAGGAAGATCAGAAGGGTTTGAGGGAAAGGGACCAAATATAGGCCCTAGTGGGATAGAGTCAGAAGTAGATTAAAGACAGCCACACATTTTTTGCCCCCCCCTTTCCATCAAGAAGTAGAAATTCCATTTGTACTGAGGCTGACCTATTACTTGCTTTGACCCATAAAAAGAGACAGAAATTACGCCGTGTGATATTCAAGGCCATGACTTAAGTGATCTACAGCTTCACCCTTCTCCTCCTGGAAGGCTCCCTCTTGAAATCCAGCTGCTTTGCTGAGTGAAGCTCAAGCCAGCCTCATTGAGTGGTCATATGGAGGAGCACCAATGCATCCTATCCAAAAGCCCTAGCTGAGCCCCCAGTCAACAGCTAGCAACAACTTGCAGCAATCTCAGTGAGCCATTGTGAATGTTTCATCTCCAGTAAATCCTCCAAATGACTTCAGCCCAGCTAATACTCATATGGAGTAGAAAAAGTACCTCGCTGAACTCAGTCAACCTATAGACTCATGAGAGATAATGATAGGTTGTTTTTGTTTTAAGCCAGTCAGTTTTGGAGTTGTTTGTTACACAGCAATAGATAACCAAACCAGGGCTTGAGATTTTAATGTCCACATAATAACTGAATGTATGGCCATCAGCCTATACAATGCAGAGGGGAGGTGCTGGAACCAAGACCTCTGCATAACCCCAGGACACAGAAGTGTTGCTCCCTTGGTAAAGGAGGAACAAGAAACGCTCTGCCCACCATCCCACATATGCACAAGGAAGCTTGCCTCTCTTGTTTTTATTAGGAGGTAGATGAAAAAACACTCGTGTGAAAATTGAAGCCTCAGGCCAACATTATGCCAGGGTGTGAAGGCTAAATTTACATGACTCACTTTGTGCAGGATTTCTCCAAGCTGTGAAATTAACATAAAAATTGATCAAGAATGGATAAGGCTCCTTGAGTACTTTAATAGAAACAATTTAAAACTGTTCTGTTGCAACACTGCTACAATTTAAGGTGGCTGTGACACTTATCAGAGTGGGGGAATCCTGATGAAGATGATCTCACAGTAAAAATTTATAAACTACAGGAAGAAGAAGAAAAAAGAAATTACCTGAAGAAATGATTTACCTTGAGAAAGGGTCAAAAGACAAAACCACAGAAGGATTCACAAGCATAGATAACAAATCCAGCTGAAGAATGTTTTTAAAAAGTGTATTTAAAAGTAATTCAGAGGGAAAGGGAAGAATCAAAACTAAACTTAAAGAATAAACAAGATATTTTTAAAATAGCACATGCCCTTGAAAAAGAACCAAATGTAATGTCAAGAAATGAAAAACATCACTGAATTTTAAAAAGTTATCGCAGGTTTTAAACAGCCGATTTGGCCCACCTGAAGAAGGAATTAGTGAACTGGAAGACAGCTTGGAAAAAATTAGCACTAAACCTAAAGTGATAAAGAGTTTTAAAAAATGGAAAGAGATTAAGAGACATGAATGATAACAGGAAAAGCTCTAACATATATCTAACAGAGTTCCAGAAAGAAAGATGAGAGGTAATGGTAGAGAAGGAATAACTAAAGGGACATTAAGTATGTTGCTAAGGCTCTGCATGCCACATTGACATTTTTTTTGTTATTTCATTATCAACATAGAGGGATGAGATTAACCGTTATCCTCATTTGCAGTTGAGGAAAGTGAAACTTTGAAAAGCTATATGACCCAGCATTTTCTTTTCCCTCCACAGTCCCCACATGCTTGGTTCTATCCATTTCTCCACTCCACCCACACTGCTCCTTAGCCAAGGTTGCCAATGACTTTGTGGTCAAATTCAGCGCACTGTAGTTTGCCAAGTCCTGCCCTATATGAATGATATGTCAGGTCCTCAAACTGGCCCACTGCCACAAATAATACTGTTTAAGATAAAAATGGAAGATTTGAATGGAAAAACTTGCTGGAGGGAGGAGGCACCCCAGCATCATTAATGAATACTGTAATCCCTTTTGTAGAAGCCCTCCTCTTCTTAATGTGAACACTTTCGCTTATGTACAGGTGAACATATTCTCGAGTCACCTCCATTTCAGAGTAGATGAAAGGTTTTTAACCAGCCTTCTTAAATCATGATTGTATATTTTAGGGAAAGTGACATTTCCTATGTATGATTGGAAACATAACATTATAAATGTAACTAGCATGTAGGCTATAAGGAATATCTTACTTCTGCCTCGTTCTGGATTTACCAAAACTGTCAGAGAAGACTCCAATAAGGGTAAGCAAGAAAAGTGGTAGATTGGGTCCAAATTTCTTTCTTTCCATTTTACAAGATAAGGATGAAAATATGAGAAAGCAAGTGCCAGGGAATAACGGAAGCATAAAGATGAGAACTTTCCAACCCTCAAAAGAAATAGGTTTACCCTTGGTACCGATCTCAGCCCTCACAGAACTCCCGGGGGAACTGAGGTCTGCTAAAAATGTTCTTACATTTTGTAATAACCAGGAGCCTTGGCTATACGCTAAGCTCAATTTTCTCTTGTGCTGGACAGGACAATGGTGGTGTGAAGATGATTTAGGGAAAGCCAATCCTCTTCTACTCAGTGGTGGCCCTCCCACACCACTGTCCCCAGCCTATATATGGTAGTGCCCGAAGCTTAGATATCTACATCCTATGTTACTCTCCCATCTTACTAGTCTTCCTCTTATTCTAGAGAGAGTAAGTTCTATGATCCTTGTTCCAAAACAGGAAGGGCCCTTTCTGATTTTCATTCTGGGAACTTCCCACTCTGCTGATTTTCTCTCTTCTCTTCCTTCCTGTCAACCTATTTTTTTTTTCTCCCGTCAACTTCTCTTTCTTCATCTACATCTTCCCCTTCTCAGATTTCCTATACTCAACTATAGCTTTGGCTTTCTCCACATGGAAATTCACTCACTAGTTACTTGACTGTTTTCTATTTCCATTTTGTATTTCAACTGAAATATTTTTTCCAAGGGTCTTTCCTCACTGAGTAGTTTTTCTGGATATCCCTTTCAAGGTGCTATCTCAATGGGATGTAAGATTGGATAGTAAGAATGGGACCAAGTTTTGGAGAACTCTGCATACATGGACATGAGCTGAAATTCCCTGTGGTGTAACTATGGAGTCAGGGGTGAATGAGCAGGGGCGTGTCCTGGTGCTGGTGGGGGACAAAAAATGGGCTGTGTAGCAAGCAGAGCAGAGACAGGCAGGGAAGTCAGTCAGGGATTATTGCAATGGATATCTAAGACTGTAGCATACTTTAGAATCTAGTAAAGTGCTTTTACTTGCTAATACAATTGATCATCACATAGAAAATCACTAGTTGTATAGGTTCTTAACCAGTTAACTGAAAGCATAATGAGATACCCTAAGGTAGTATGGAGGTAGCAACTGCAGGAAGCAATAGGGTCGTGTGACAATCTTAGTTGTAAAGAGGAGGAAACGGAGAGCCAGAGAGCTTATCCAAGAAATGATATAATTTAATAACAGAGCTAATGAAACTGTGTTCTGATCTGATGACCGAAGTACCTTGCCCTGCCTATAAATAAGGGAATAATTAAGTATAAGCAAGCTTCCCTCCTTTCGCCTATGAGCAGAGGAAGTATGTTTGGCTAAGTAAGGAGAATGGTGGCAGGGAAGGTGGATGCCTCACTCCCAAGGGTATGGATCTGGTTGCCGACGAAGAGCTTCCATTAATCCAGAGATGCCTGTGGCCACTGTTGAACTGAAAGGGATCTGAGCCTGTGCCATCTGTTACTGTGCACGTTCAGAGCCATGGCAACTGTAACCTGTATCCTTCTCTGGGATTCACGTGGGCTGAGGCGGTTCACTCGCAGTGCCTGATCATTAGTGCCACGCCTGTGTGCATTTAGCTTCATCCTTCTTCCACGGTCATAGGATGACTAGGAGGTAAATCTGAGTTTTTTTTTTTAAAGATTTTATTTATTTATTTCAGAGAGAGAGAGAGAGTGCGCGAGAGAGACAGCGCACATGAGCAGGGGAAGGAGCAGAGGGAGAGGGACAAGCAGAGCAGACTCCATGCCGAGCGTGGAACCCCATGCGGGGCTCAGTCTCATGACCCTGAGATCATGACCTGAGCTGAAACCAAGAGTCAGACGCTCAACTGACTGAGTCACCCAGGCGCCCCAGTAAATCTGAGTTTGAACCCAGGTCTCATGATGCCAAGCAGTTTGCTCCTTCCTCTACACTAAACAGTTAATCAAACATTGGGAAAAGGCAGATGCACGATGGCCTAAATAAGGAAGTTCAGGAGGAGGCTCAGAGACTAGAAGCTGTGGCCCAGAATAGGGAAGGGACACAAGTGCCTAGGAGTGTAAAATCATACCAGTGAACGTTTGTTGAGTGTTTTTTGTATTCTGGACATCCTACTAAACATTTTACATGTATTCTCTCATTTAATCCTTTCAACAACCTCGTAAGGCACATTCTATTATCATGATTGCTATTTTACAGATGAGAAATCTAAGACTCAGATAGATTAAAAAGTCTTGTTTAACGTCCAGAGCTGATAAGTAATAGAACTGGGCTTCAAATCTGGTTCTCTCTGTCTTCATTAATACATATGCTACTTTTGATCCTGAGTTACCTCTGGAGTATCCTCTTCCACCAGAGCCCAACTCAAAGAAAACACCCTGGACACTAGCCCACCTACCTTCCTGCTCGGTCTCTTCTTTGAGTTCATTTTAAAGGCTAACGAAATGTCAACCATAACAGCATATTGATGTCCAAGTGGAATTTGTACCTTAGATAATAAATTGTGGAGCTAAAAATCTTCTACCTTACAGGTTAAATACCTGGGGAATGTTGGGGAATATAATTTCCAAAGAAAGAGGTTAGCTAAAAGATTTATTAAGCTGGATCTTTCACGGTCCAATGGAAGCTTTATCTGTTGCTTGGCAACTGGTTTTTGAGATGGTGCAACTTGATCCAACTGACAAGCAAAAAAAAAAAAAAAAAAAAAAGGCCAAAGCAACTTGTTTATCATATAAACTCATTCTTCTCTAATAGCTGAATCTAGATTCTGGATCATTTGTCTTCCAGTGACTTTGGTATTTATCTACTAAAATTACTAGTTCCCTAGGTAATATCTATGCCCATGGTTTGAAGCAAAATGCTAGCATAACATCTGTGAAGTTCTTTTTGCAAATACATTTTATGAACGTCTTCAAAGCCCTGGGTAAGTGTGGTTTCTCTTCAGGGAATATAAATCTTAAATTTCTACTCTGAGAAATACAAGAAGTTCACATACAATGCGGGGGTGGGGAGGGGTAGACAGCGGACATCCGGATTCTTAGTGACCTCCCATCCATGACCACCTTGAATCAGATACAATTTCAATTGGTTTTTCTAGGAGCTGCTACATCTGAAAAGAGTAAGAACAAATTTCTCTTCCCTCCTCATTATGCACCTGTCATATGTGCCCACTGAATAGACCTAGGTGAAGTCCAGGTATGCCACCAAAGCTGGGCAGCTTGCAAAGATTTTATTTATAAGGAGCTCCAGTGCTAACAGATTTGAGGCATGGTTAAGTCAGGTCTGAGGTTCACAACCTTCTAAGAATATCTTTGACTTTCACATCTTCTTCTATCTGAGATTTAAGAGCTTCTAAGTGGTAGAGCCAAGATTTGAAACCAGATTCATGAACTCAGGATCATAGTTTCCACTTTATAATGATAGAACCTCTCCTTCCTGAACTGTCAAGGACATTACTGTCATTATTATTATTTTTTTGTTTAAAACAAGAGAAATTTAGTTTCTCACAGTTCTGGAGGCTAGCAGTCTGAATCAAGGTGTCAGCAGGGCCATCCTTCCTTTGAAACCTGTAGGGAAGAATTCTTTGCCTTTCCCTAGCTTCTCATGATTTGCCTGCAATCTAAGGATGTTACTGTCATTTAAAAAAAAAGATTTATTTATTTATTTTAGAGAGAGAGAGAGCACGTGTGGGGGTAGGGACAGAGGGAGAGGGAGAGAAATCCTCAAGCAAACTCCCGGCTGAGGGGGGAGCCTGAGGTGGGGCTTGATCCCAGGACCCTGAAATCATGACCTGAGCCAAAACCAAGAGTTGGCCACTTAACTGACTGAGCCACCCAGGTGCACTTTTTTTTATTTTTTATGTTTTTATTATTTATTCATTCATTTATTTATTTGATGTTACTGTCGTTTTGATGAAGTTTTATGCCCCAGGATCACCTCTGCCATCATATGGGAAAGTACAGTAAAATATCCAAGTACTGGCTCCATACAATGATCCAAAGAGTATTACTATAAAGCAAATGTGTAGACCCCACCTATTAAGGCAGTTGATGGCATCATACCAACCTTTGGCTTTATGAATCCAGTGACTGCTTATATTCACTATCATTTTAGTGTTGTGTGTGTGTTCACTATCATGGGTGTATGTGCATGCATATTTATGTAATTGTGGAATTAGCAAATACAATTATGAGTTGTATTATGAAGCATGAACATAAGGATTATGGAATTATCTCAATTTTTGTGTGTGGGGGTCATCTTATAAAAGGGTAATATATATAATATATTAGATGGATTTGGAGTTGGTTTATGTATTTATTTATTTGTTTATGGTGTTAAAAATCCCTTTTTAATTTTTTGGTATTTATTTATTATTTATTTAATTCCAGTATAGTTAACATACAGTGTTATATTAGCTTGTGTACAATACAGTGATCCAACGATTCTATACATTATTAAGTGCTCATCATGATGAGTGTACTCTTCATCCCCATCACCTATTTCACTCATCCCCCCTACCTACCTCCCCTCTGGCGACCATCAGTTTGTTCAACACCAAAAAACCCAAATAATCCAATCAAAATAAGCAGAAGATATGAACAGATATTTCTCCAAAGAAGACATCCAGATGGCCAACAGACAAACGAAAAGATGCTCAACATCGCTAATCATTGGGAAAATGCAAATCAAAACCATGATGCGATATTACCTCACACCTGCCAGAATGGCCAAAATAAAAAACACAAAGAACAAGTGTTGGTGAGGATGTTGAGAAAAGGGAACTCTCGTGCATTCTTGGTGGGAGTGCAAACTGGTGCAGCTACTGTGGTAAACAGTAGGGAGATTCCTTTAAAAAATTAAAAATAGAATTACCATATAATCCAGTCACTCCACTACTGGGTATTTCCCCAAAGAATATGAAAACACTGATTTGAAAAGATACATGCACCCCTATTATACTGGAGTTTAAAAAAATAAAAACAATTGACCATAAATTGAAACAAGTAAACTTAATTATGTATCAGGGTGATGTCATAAGCATGTAGAAAAAGGAATAACCTCAAATGACTTTAAAACACAGTATACTGTTTGTACGTCTCTAGTGGGATATCTCCTGAGGACAGAAAAAAACACAAAGAAATCATAAACTGTACTGTGACCTTATTGCTAGTAGTAAAATTAATATTGGTGCTAATATTAATTAAAACATCAGTATTACCATAGGTGTTTTTGTAATTACTATGGGTATATTTTACCTAAAGCAAATAAGCAATTATGTTACTGCGATTAGAAATCAAGATTCTCAGTATTTGTGAGGTTGTGAAAGAAAGGGAACTCCTGTGCACTGCTGGTGGGAACGTCAATTAGTACAGCCACTATGGAAAATGGTAGGGAGGTTTTTAAAAAATTTAAAATAGAACTACTATATGGTCCAGCGATCCGATGTCTAGGTGCTTTGCAAGATGAATGGATAAAGAAAATGTGATTATTTATTTATTTATTTATTTACACACTGGAATATTATTCTGCCATAAAAAAGAAGGAAATCCTGCCATCTGCAAAAACATGGATGAACCTGGAGGACAGAATGCCAAGTGAACTAATCAAGACACAGAAGAAAAAATAGTACAGGATCTCTCTTATATGTGGAATCTAAAATAGTCAACGCCTAGTAGCAGAGAGCAGAATGGTGGTTGCAGGCACTGGGTGGCGGGCGGGAGAGGGAAATGGAGTGAAGTTGGGCAAAGGGTACAAACTTTCAGTTGTATAAGATGAATATGTTCTAGAGATCTAATGTACAGCATGGCGACAATAGTTGATGCTGTGCTGTATATTTACATTTGTTAGGAAGCTACATCTCAAATTAAATCTCACTGCATACATGAATGGTAATTATGTAGAAGTGATGGATATGTTAATTAGCTTGATCATGGTGATCTTTACACAACGTATACCTATATCAAAACATCAAGTTGGGGTGCCTGGGTGGCTCAGTTGTTAAGCGTCTGCCTTCGGCTCAGGTCATGATCTTGGGGTCCTGGGATCGAGCCCCGCATTGAGCCCCGCATCGGGCTCCCTGCTCGGGGTGGGGGAAGCCTGCTTCTCCCTCTCCCACTCCCCCTGCTTGTGTTCCCTCTCTTGCTCTCTGTCAAATAAATAAATAATATATTAAAAAAAAAATAAACCCATCAAGTTGTACACCTTAAATATGTAAAAATTTTTATGTGTCAAAGATATCTCAATAAAGCTGTTAAAAGATTTTCAGTGTGAAAAAAGATACAAGTGTAAAATCACAGTAAAAACCTTGTAGTCTTAGATGTGAATAGAAGAATATAATATGAACTTATTGTTTCTCATTGTCATAAAATGTTTCCCCCAAATTTGCTCACTGAGAAGGTCTTAAGTTAATGACAATCCAATAGCAATAAGCCCTTTTATAGCCCAGTCTATGTTGTAAAAATACAATTTCTTGATAAAAAAGAACCAAGGCTCCTTGGAGAAATGACAGATTCTATGTTTGGAGCAAGCCTTGGGAGAAATGAGGCTGAAACTCTCTTTGTATGAGAAGTTAGGGGATGCTATAGAAGACTATGCTGACTCTGTCAAAAGGATAATGAGAGCCAGAAAATTAGGATCTCTGCAGGTTGCATATTTTGCTGAAAATGGATAGATAAAGTATCAGAGTCAAGCTTTTATTCTGATTTTCCTGCATGAATGGTATGTGAAGGTGAACAATAGTTTATGAAGGGAAGTTCCTTTTCATAGAACAATTCTGGGTAATAAATATAGAATAGAATTAGAAAATCATTATTTTTGCAACCATTAAAGAAATAATGAATGTCACCAAAGACCATGAATAAACACCAAACTATTGGGTGAAAGCTTGCTAACTTCACAATACTGGATGGGGCTGATAGCCCATGTACCTAGTAATCATTCTCACATCACTGAAAATGGAACAGAGATTGGATGCCTAATTACAAGATACACTAGGGTGTTTACAGCAGTGCCTTTGAGTTATTCTCAATGAAAACAGTTGAACTTGAATTGAATGGAGCCTCAAGGTCTGTCTGCCAGTTTACGGAAAATATTGGGAAAGAGAGAAACAAGTTAAATGATACCATGAGGAAGTAATCAAAATCCCAACCGTGCTACATTCTTCAAGACAAATAACCAAGTTTATCTAACAATTTGTATCATGAGAACTAAAAAATAAGTACAGATGGTCCCCAACTTACAATGGTTTGAGCTATGATTGCTGACTTTATGATGGTATGAAAGTGATATGTACTCAACGGAAACTACTTCAAATTTTGAATGTGGATCTTTTCCCTGGCTAGTAATATGCAGTAGTATCATCTCTCATGACACTGGACAGGGTAGCGAGCTGCAGCTCCCAGTCAGCCACACAGTCACAAGGGTCAACAACTGATACACTGACAACCAGGCTGTTTTCCACTTTCAGTACAGTATTCAATGAATTACATGTGATAGTCAAAACTCTATTATAGGGGCGCCTGGGTGGCTCAGTCGGTTAAGCGGCTGCCTTTGGCTCAGGTCATGATCCCAGGGTCCTGGGATTGAGCCCGGCATCGGGCTCCTTGCTCAGCAGAGAGCCTGCTTCTCCCTTTCCCTCTGCCTGCCACTCTGCCTCCTTGTGCTCTCTGTCAAATAAATAAATTAAAAAAAAAAACTCTATTACAAAATAGGTTTTGTGTTAGATGCTTTTGCCCAACTGTAGGTTAGCATGAGTGCTCTGAGCACGTTTAAGGTAGGCTAGGCTAAGCTATGATGTTCAATAGGATAGGTATATTAAATGCATTTTCGACTTTTGATATTTTCAAATTACAAGGTGTTTATTGGGATGTAGCCCCCTCATAAATCAAAGAAGATCTGTAATAGATTTAACAGAAACTCAAGAACCATAATGATATTAAGGAATTGTTAATTTTGTTTGGTAGGTTAATGGCATAATGGTTAAGTTACAAATAACACCCTTATCAGAGTGACAAACTAAAATATTCACAATGAAATGACATGATGTCTATCATATGGTTTAAGATGCTCCAGCAAAAAAAAAAAAAAAGGTATGTTTGTGTGAATAAATGAAATAAAGATGGCAAAATGTTGATTCTTTGTTGAATCTGAGCAATAAGCACATGAGAGTTTATTATATATATATTTTCTTCTTGTGGATATTTGAAGGTATCCAATATCAAAAGTTTTCAAAAATTGCCCCAAACTCAAATCAATTATTTTGCAACATTTTTCAATGACGTAAACACTTTTATATTGGTAAGGGCACTGTGATCTCATAATGACATGAAAGTTCATGTTTACATTTATGTGTAATACAAGAAAAGCAAAGAAAACAAAGAAAAATTAGCTTCGGCTAATTTGAAGTTGCCATTGCTTTATTTACTGCGATAAAAATCCAGCCTAAGTTTTCCTTTGATTTTGCAACAGAAAATGACTGGATTGATAGCCTTTGATTTTATTTTCCTCAAACAGAAGATAAGAAGTGAGATAGAAACAAGGATCCTCTTCTAATGTTCTGCAATTCTTGACCTCCTTCTATTTTAATAAAATCTGGTTTGCTTGTCAGTTTAACGTTTTATCAAAGGTCAGATTGCAGTTTGTAATAAGTAAATTCCAGAAAGGTGTGGGTAATAGAACTTGCATTTGAGGGCAAATATAGCTGTTAAAAATAATTATCGGAGAAAGCAAAATTTTTCTTTGGTGTCGATATTATTCCATTATTTATATATTTTGCTTTTAAGTACGTATCTTGATTTTTATATATTCCATTTACCGTGGCCTATCCTTCTCCATATATTTCTCCTTTTTCTGATTAACTCTTTGCTCATATCTTAAAGCTCATTTGAAATGTTACTTTTTCTATGACCTTCCTGATTAATAATAATGATGCTGTACATTTTGCACTCACTAATAGGGCCATGTGCGTTATAATGACTTTACACGTAAAAACTCATCCAGGCCTCACTACAACCTTATGAGAGAGGTGCTATTTTGTACCTACTTACAAGCTGAGGCCCAGAAACACGAATAGACATTTCTCCAAAGAAGACATCCAGATGGCCGACACATGAAAAAATGATCATCATCACTTATCATCAGGGAAATGCAAATTGAAACTCCAATGAGATATCACCCTACACCTGTCAGAATGGCTCAAATCAACAACACAAGAAACAACAGGTGTTGCCGAGGATGTGGAGAAAAAGGAATCCTCATGCGTTTTTGGGAATGCAAACTGGTGCAGCCACTGTGGAAAAAAGTATGGAGGTTCCTCAAAAAGTTAAAAATAGAAATACCTTACAATTCAGCAATCACACTACTGGGTATTTATCCAAAGAATACAAGAACACTAACTCAAAGGGATACAGGCACCCCTACGTTTATAGCAGCATTATTTACAATAGCCAAGATACGGAAGCAGCCCAAGTATCCATTGATTGATGAATGGATAAAGAAGATGTGGTATATCTATATAATGGGATATTATTCAGCCATAAAAAGAATGAAATCTTGTCATTTACAACCACATGGATGGAACTAGAGAGTATAATGCTAAGTGAAACAAGTCAGAGAAAGACAAATACCATATGATTTCACTCATATGTGGAATTTAAGAAACCAAACAAGGGAAAAAAATGAGAGGGAGAGAGAGAGAAACCAAGAAACAGACTCTTAACTCTAAAGAACTGATGATTACCGGAGGGGAGGGTTTGGGGGGATGGGTTAAATAGTTGATGGGGATTGAGGGGTGCACTTGTGATGAGCACGGGTGATACATGGAATTGTTGAATCACTATATTGTACACCTGAAATTAATATTACACTGTATGTTAACTAAACTGGAATTAAAATAAAAACTTAAAAAAATAAATGTAGTTAGGGCTTTAAAAAAGAACAGGCTTTGATTTAAATGCATACTTACATAAATGTCAACTTTACATCAAGTGTCCTATATTGACCTACCTGCATTTCCTTCTCTTTCAAAACGGCACCATCAGAGTAAGGAGTGAGGTGTGGAGAAGGGAAATAATTACTATATTCAGTGTGAAGTGAACTATCCTTGCTTGCAAGTGGCGATAGTCATCCCTGAGCAAAACACTATCATCAACTTCCTTAGCCATGAGCCTTCCCCAAAAAGTATCTTCTAGTTTATGAGAACAGGCTACTTCATTTTGCATTCTATATCTTTACAACAATTTTGCAACCTATTTCAGAATTTAAAGATAGGATAATTCAGTTTTTCAACAGACTGCACGATATGGTTAAATCACTTCAGTGACCAAGGGCTTACCCCCTTATTTCTTTTTCTTTTAAAGATTTTATTAATTTATTTGACAGAGAGAGAGAAGGAAAGAGAGAATGCACAAGCAGGGGGAGCAGCAGAGGGAGAGGGAGAAGCAGGCTTCCCACTGAGCAGGGAGTCCGTCACGGGGCTCAATCCCAGGACCCCGGGATCATGACCTGAGCCGAAGGCAGACGCTTAACTGACTGAGCCACCCAGGAGCCCCTGCCTCTTTATTTCTTAAAACCAATTAGCAAGTGTAATCAAACTATAGGAGAAATTGTGTGTCTGACACCATTTAACATCTCCTCCTGAAAGGATGCCATTAATTATCCATATCCTTCAATCTGAGTCCTATTTATGACAGGGATGTTCTCAGGGTGAACCCTGGGGACTGTCTTCCCAGAACATGAGGAAGATTTAAAATCTTCAGTGGTCAATATGTTGTAAACTGTTCCATGATTTGGCCATTTAGGACAACACGTCATCTCCTTGACCCCAGGAGATAGCTTGAGTGTCAGAATGAGCATCGGAATAGTTTATTTAATTACATCTGCCTTTGAGGTGCTGTTTTTGAGAATGGAGCCAACTTCATGAAGGAGGTGCAGTTTATCTACCCTATGTGTCCACAAGTTTGTCCACTGATCAGAGGCAGAATGTCATCCTTGGGTCTGCTGACATTTGTAATTTATGCTACATAATGTTAAAACATCATTATAATTTTATTATGTATTTACAAAATATTTTCACTTACAAAATATGGACAAGTCAAAGGAAGATCTTATTTTATTCATTTTTTCAAAGGAAGATTTTAAATCAGCCATAACCCCATCCTCTAGTTGACATTTTACTAGTAGTCATTCCTGTTTGTTTTTTTTCCTGGAGACAAATGTATTTTTACTAAAATAAGACATATTTCAATAAATAGTTCAAAAATTTAGAATAAAACAGAATCCAACATAGTACATAACTTGCTTCAAAAGTGTTTCTATAGTAAGAACTTCTCGTGCTGCTAAATATTTATTTATTTTTAAAGATTTTATTTATTTATTTGACAGAGAGAGAGAACAAGTAGGCAGAGAGGCAGGCAGAGGGAGAAGGAGAAGCAGGCTTCCCACAGAGCAGGGAGCCCGATGTGGGGCTTGATCCCAGGACCCTGGCATCATGACCTGAGCCGAAGGCAGTGGCTTAACTGACTGAGCCACCCAGGTGTCCCTCGTACTGCTAAATATTTAAACTATAGTCTTATTTTTAACAATGGCATAGAATTTTGTTGTAAGGATATAACAACTTATATAATCCAATTTACTATTTTTGGAAATTAGTTTTTCTCCCCCTTTAAGTACTGCTGGATGAACTTTTTTGTAGCCAAATATTTGCACATATCCGTAACTATTTCATTGAACAAATTTCTTAGAAGTGGAATTCCTGAAATGAAAGGATTAGATATTTTTTAACCCAAAAAAGTCTATCCGTTTGGCCTAATTTTGTTTCCAAGTCGTCTAAAAATATCTGAACATTAGGTCTCACTATTTTGTTAATAGACCCCTTTTATTTATCACCCAACTACAACACATGCCAAGGAATTCTGTTGTTGGCTTAGTGAGTTGCAGCAGGGATGACTAAAATTTTTATTGCTCCCAGCGTTTTCTCAGTCTTTTCTTTTTGTTTTGCATACATGTTACAGGGAGCATGACCATATACCCTGGTTTGCCTTGGACAGCTACAGTTTATGTGTATTGTTCCAGCATAATTATTCACCGCTCCCCATTTCACTCTCAAAATTGTTCCAATTTAGATGGTCATGATGTGAATGTGAGAGGATGTGTTTGGAGTTTTAGAAAAGAGCATGAAAAATACTTAGAGCTCATGAGGTAGAAGATGAATAAGGAGCAATGAAATTATCATTATCCACCCATGATACCACTTGAAAATTTTGGTTTCCAAAGGAAAATGAAGAAATGCTTGAAGTGGGTGAACTGTAACAGTGGGGGTTACCACCATTGGTACTAGAAGATGGATTTATCAAAGAGTTGAGAATTCTTTGACTTGGAGGGTACCTTGGGTCCCTGATTGATGGAAATTCATAGGTTGTTCCTAGAAGAGGCACAAGTGTTGGTAGTCAGGTCATGGCTTACCAAGAAGGGTACTCCTAAAGGAACTGGTCCTCTGGTAGGGTGAGTTAGCTTGAGAAATTGAAAACAGAGAAGTGGTTCTGGGCTCTACTGTCTACTTACAGATTTTCCTGAAGTCCATACTGTTATTTATTTCATAATCACCGGCATTATTTCCTGAATGATGTTTATACTCTTCTTGTGAATTTCCAAGGACATAATTTTGGGCACATAGTAATCACTTATTAAATGTCATGTATTATAAATAACGGGAACAATGAACACTGTAGTGGAATGCATGAGCCATGACATTTGGCATCCAGATTTTTAATTTCAGGCTTCCTCTCATTAACTTTATTATTTTTTCAGAGCAAATTATTTACTGCCTTCTATATCTGTTTCTTCTTCTGAAGAACATTTTGAGCAGAGCTTGAAGGAATACATTGTTGAAGCCCTGGAATTTCTAGGAAGGTCCAATTACACCCACGGTGCTTTGCAGTTACAATATCTCTCTTATTTGGAGGAGTATGTGTTCATGAAGCAGCAGGTGGCAAGCAGAATTCTCCATCTTTACCGATGAGAAAGATATTTCTACACAGTTATGGTGGATAACTCAGCAGTGAAATCTCTCTAGTTAACTACCCAATCATCTGCCATTGACTTGTTACATCTCACGAGCAGAGATTTGGTATTTTTCTTAATGCAATTCTTATTCTGGCTATGACAAAATAATGAGGTAGAACAATGATCAACCTAGCGATTTTGGTTATCATGATACTTAAATCGTATTTGTAGTATAACTCAATTGATTGTACAGCCACTAATCAAAAAATAGATGAAAAAAATCACTTTGAAAGTTTGTACTCAAGTTTGTACTTCGGCTGGCTCAGTCAGCAGAAAATGTGACTTCTTAATAAAAATTATTTATTTGAGAGAGAGAGAGAGAAAGCACCAGCACAGGGTGGGAAAGAGGAGGGGCAGAGGGAGAGGGACAAGCAGACTCCCCACTGAACAGGGAGCCTGATGTGGGACTCGGTCCCAGGACCCCAGGATCATGACCTGAGCTGAAGGCAGATGCTTAACCAACTGAGCCACCCAGGCACCCCAAAACATGTGACTCTTGATCTCAGGGTTGTGGGTTCAAGCCCCACATTGGGCATAGAACTTACTTAATAAAATAGAAATAAAATCTTTTTTTAAAAAAAGAAAGTTTGTATTCAATAGTTTTGCAGTTTTGAATTACACTTCCTCATACCTTGCCTTTTTGGAAAATATAAATGCTCTTTTTCTTAAATCTGAAACTTTAGAATAAAATATATTGGGTAATCAAGATGTCAACAAAAATT
Organism: Mirounga angustirostris; assembly: GCF_029215605.1. Classification (NCBI taxonomy): domain Eukaryota; kingdom Metazoa; phylum Chordata; class Mammalia; order Carnivora; family Phocidae; genus Mirounga; species Mirounga angustirostris. Next base: position 10,743,760 of record NW_026991719.1, read on the forward strand.
TGCTGGGCAAAAATCTCACCCTTCTTTAACTGAGCAAGCATCTGTGGTTTATGTCTGCTGAGACTGTAAATCTATTCTTATGTGATTGAGTCGGCAACCCAATGATGTCCTCTGGACCTCATCTTTAATTAGCTGTAGCCCTAAGTGTGGATGGTTTATTGAAAATATTAAAATAAGTCTTAGGAAAATATAGGCAGTATTCCTACTATCAAATGTTTTAACACTGGATTTTATTTATTATTATTTTTTAAAAAGATTTTATTTATTTATTTGACAGAGAGAGACACAGCAAGAGAGGGAACACAAGCAGGGGGAGTGGGAGAGGGAGAAGCAGGCTTCCCGCCGAGGAGGGAGCCCAATGCAGGGCTCGATCCCAGGACCCTGGGATCATGACCTGAGCCGAAGGCAGACGCTTAACAACTGAGCCACCCAGGTGCCCCCTGGATTTTAGTTATTTAATGAAATTTTTCATAGATCTCAATTGGGTATGCATATAAAACAACTTTATTCTGTTCTCCATTTGCTCAGGGGACTGTTTTCCTCTGAAGGGAAATCTCAGAGCAGGTCCCATAATGTTTCCAGTTATTCTCATGTAATAACAGCCCTCCAGTCATAAGCATAGTCTTATTTTGATAATTGATATTTCTATTCTAACTCTAATTTTTCTCTGGCCTACTTCAGATCTAAGCTGGGGGTTGGACTGGGCTGGGAGGGGTAAAGATATGATTTGGGAGGTTTCAGGATTCATTCTCGATTAGCTCCATCTCCTCCTCTTTCCTTCTCAGTTGGCTGACCTTCGTTTTGGAACCCTCTAGCATAAGGAATGGAGCTAGGGGGCAGAAAAGGTCTTAAATGACTGGTATTATTATGATTTCCTCTTTATACTCGCCAGGCTTGGCAAGCAGTTAGAGCTGACTTTTGGTGCACTTCAGAGTTTTTCAGAGATTTCCCAGTGGGAACATTTGATACTGTTCAGTGTAGTATCCCCTCTGACTGGCTGCTGAGGAACATTCTCCGCAACTTCTTCATCCAAATATATATTGCCAAACTCTTTCTGCTCAGATCACTTTGATCCATATCAGGAAGACTTCTTAGGCAATTTTCCTTTTAAAATAAAACTAATCGGGCGCCTGGGTGGCTCAGTTGGTTAAGCGACTGCCTTCGGCTCAGGTCATGATCCTGGAGTCCCGGGATCGAGTCCCGCATCGGGCTCCCTGCTCGGCGGGGAGTCTGCTTCTCCCTCTGGCCCTCCCCCCTCTCATGTGCTCTCTCTCACTCTCTCTCTCAAATAAATAAATCAAATCTTTAAAAAAAATAAAATAAATAAAACTGATCTACCTTCCATTTTCAGAGCCCACATCTTGTCCAAAGGATGGATAGAATGACTGTCTTACACAGGTTGGGGGGGGGGCATGGCTCTCAACACTGCCCCCTACTCCGATGCCATGGGCTGCTTCCACCAGCTTCTTTCCTGGCATGAGCCACTGTGTCCTTGATCGCCAAATGATATGGCGGTGGGATCACCATTTACATAGGCTGTAATGTGAATAGCGATCCCTGTGGGTATGCAATGCTTCCGAGCCTTCTGAGCAGTCCTCTTAGTCTGTCTCACTAGGCTTGAAGTGAGCTGGGAAATTTCCGTCTCCCTTCCTCTAGTGTGGGAGGAGAGGGGGAAAACAGCACAGGACTCCAATAATACCCTCCAAAGAGAGTTTCTCTCTGATTCTTTAAGCCCAAGCCCTTCACATCATCTTGATATGCCAAGATGCTCTCACATCCCAGCCTGGAGTTTCTTTTTTGCACTTTTAATAGGGGAATGGGGATAAACAAATTATGGTCCATTCATACAATGACCATTTTTCAGCAACAAACCAAACCAAACACAACACACACAAAACAAAACCCAAAACCTCCCCACACAATGGATATATACAAAAACATAGATGACTCTTAAAAACATTATTTGGAATAATAGAAGCCAGGCAAGAAGTTTATAAATTATATGAAGCCATTTATATGATGTTCTACACCAGGCAAAATAAGCTTTTCTGTTAGAAATCAGAACAGTGTTTGCCCATGGTTGGGAGGGAGGATTGACTGCGAATGGGCATCACTGAGACGATGGGAAGGTTCTATGCCTGGATTTGGATGATGGATACCTGGATGTATACATCTATCAAAACATATCCAATCTGGTGTGCACTTTCATTGTAGATAAATTATACCTCAACGTAAGAGAACTTAGGTTTTACCAGACAGCTTTTGTAGAATATTGGCATAAGGAACACTGAAGCCAATTATACAAAGAACACCCTGTATTCTCCTTCACTCTCAAAAAATTACTTTGTGCATTTAGCTCAGCATTTTGGCACATCAAGGAGGCTTGGAAACTGTGTTCTCTCTTTGCTTTTTGCTGTCTGCCTACATTATTTTGTCTTCTCTGTCTTCATCTGTATTATGAGTATAAATGCTGAAAATCTACCCCCCATCAACTCCTTCCAGGTTGAGATCAGGTTGTTCTATCAAATGCCTGCAAGTTGTGCTCCTTAATAAGCTATGCCCTTACCTGAGCTTATTAGCCCATAATGAATAAGTCATCTACATGAAGGTCACAAAACATTTTATCAAAATAATTATTGACTTCAACATGCACCGTATTTCCACACTTCCTCTGATTTACTGAATGGTCAATATTTTCAAGATGTATTTTCTTTCTTAAACTAAAATATGTAAAATTGAGCTAACATCTCTTTTAAAACCATTTCTGCTATTTTCAATGTCACTGATTCCTTTTATGTGTCTTATCTTTTTCATTGTGTTTTATTTTTTTACATTTACAAGTATATACTAAAGAGAACACTTGAAAGGCTGTAGCCCCTTGCCCTTTATAGATGATATTAGATAAAATGAAAAATGCCTCAAAGCTTCCAGCAATATGGCAGACTGAGCTGATAAGGAAAAGCAAATAGGCAGAGATGCTGGACAAAAAGTAGCAGTCTTTTTCAATACAGCTAGACTGGAAAGAAAAGAAAGAAAATCCCCTGATACTAGAAATGAAGAGAAACCAGCACCAGAGCACGAGGCAGAAGCTGATGCAGTGGAAGCTCATGGGGGTATCAGGTTCAGGGGGCTAGAGGTTGGATTTTGATGCCCACATAGGGACAGAAAATGTGGGCTTGAAGCTGCAGATGTAAGGAAGTTATACCTAAGCTCCATAAGTAAAGCTCAGAGCCCTAAGAGGCTGTTCTAATAATGCGAAGTGAGTAACTTCCTTTCCTTGAGGAAGATACAAAGAATGTTACTATCTGCTGAGGGATACTGTAAATATAACAGTTGTCTGTGAGAACAGAAACATTATGAAGTGGTAGGGGGTGGGAGGGATGGGGTGGCTGGGTGATAGACATTGGGGAGGGTATGTGCTATGGTGAGCACTGTGAATTGTGTAAGACTGTTGAATCACAGACCTGTACCTCCAAAACAAATAATATGTTATATGTTAAAAAAAAAAAAAAAGAAAGAAGATATCAGGAAGGGAAAAATGAAGGAGGGGGGAATCGGAGGGGGAGACGAACCATGAGAGACTATGGACTCTGAAAAACAAACTGAGGGTTCTAGAGGGGAGGGGGGTGGGGGATGGGTTAGCCCGGTGATGGGTATTAAAGAGGGCACATTCTGCATGGAGCACTGGGTGTTACCCGCAAACAATGAATCATGGAACACTACATCAAAAACTAATGATGTAATGTATGGTGATTAACATAACATAAAAAAAAAAGAAACATTATGAAGATCCAACCCAGAGCCATCTATAGATTCAAGGCAATCCCTGTCAAAATTCCAATGGCATTTTTCACAAAACTAGACAAAGCAATCTTAATATTTGTATGGAACCACAAAAGACCCGGAATAGCTGAGGTGATCTTGAGCATGAAGAACAAAGTTGGATGCATCACACTTCCTGAATTCAAACTTTATTATTAAGCTATAGATATCAAAACAATATGGCACTGGCATAAAAAAAGACACATGGACCAATGGAACAGAATCAAGAGCACAGAAATAAACCCATGCACATCTGGTCAACTAATATTTGACAAGGGAACCAGGAAAACACAATATGAAAAAGATAGTCTCTTCAATGGTTTTGGGAAACTAAATGTTCACATGCAAAAAAAATAAAATTGGACTCCTATCTTATACCACTCACAAAAATTAACTCAAAATGGGATTAAAGACTTAAACATGAGGTCTGATACCATAAAACTCCTAGAAGAAAACATAGGGAAGAAGCTCCTTGGCACTTGGAAATGATTTTTGGAAATATGACATCAAAAGCACAAAAAACAAAGGCAAAAGTAAGCAAGAGGGACTATGTCAAACTAAAAAGCTTCTGCACAGCAAAAGAAACAATCAATAAAATGAAAAGACAATCTATGGAATGGGAAAAAATATTTGCAAGCCATATATTGGATAAGGGATTAATATTCAAAACATATAAAGAACTCATAGGACTCAGTAAGAAAAAATCGAAACAATCCAGTTAAAAAATGGGCCTCTGAACTGAATTGTCATTTTTTCAAAGAAGACATCCAAAATGCCAACAGGTACATGAAAATATGGCCACCACTAATCATCAGGGAAATGCAAACCAAACCACAATGAAATATCATCTCACATCTGTTAGAATGAACTATCATCAAGAAGACAAGAGATAACAAGTGTTGGTGGGGATGTGGAGAAAAGGGAACCCTTGTGCATTGTTGTTGAGAATGCAAATTGGTTCAGCCACTATAGAAAACAGTATGGAGGCTCCCTAAAAAATTAAAAATAGAACTATCTTATAATCCAGCAATTCCACTTCTGGGTATATATCGAAAGGAAGTGAAAACAAGTTATTGAAGAGATATATGCACTCCCATGTTTATTGCAGCATTATTCACAGTAGTCAAGATATGGAAACAACCTAAGTGTCAACAGAGGAATAGTTAAAGAAGAATGGCACACACACACACACACACACACAACGGAACAGTGTTCAGCCACGAGAAAGAAGGAAATCCTGCTATTTGCAACAACATGGATGGACTTTGAGAGAATTATGCTAAGTGAGGTAAGTCAGACAGAAAAAGACAATTAGGTATGGTATTGCTTATGTGTGGAATCTAAAAATGCCAGACTCACAAAAACAGAACGTAGAATGGTGGTTACCAGGGGCTGAGGGTGGAGGAACTGGGGAGATGTTTTTCAAGGGTACAAAACAACAACCAGTAGATAAATAAGTCCTGGAGATTGAATGCACAGTATAGTGATTGTAGACAGTAACACTGTACTATAAACTTCAAAGTTGCTAAAAGACTAGGTCTTAATTGTTCCCACCACAAAAAAAGAACTGATAATTAGGTGATGTGATAGGCCTGAATCTTAGCTAACACAATGGTGGTAACTGGTAGATACATCAAATCAACATGTTGTACACCTTAAATTTACACAACATGCCAATTATATCTCAGTGAAAAAATCATGAAGAATGGGTTCTGAATTGATATTATCTGCATCGTACAGAAACCTCAAGCTGAGCAGTTAAAATAAAAAGATTTAAATGAGATGAATAAAAACCACCATTTCAGTGGGGGAAAAGTCTGTTCCAAAATCCAGAGCAATATAGGATTCCCCCACCCCACAACTCCACGGCTTCCCCAAAATAGATGAACTCACAACAAAAATTGCACACAATTATGGTTCTAGCAATACAATGATCTCGCTAAAGGGAAAACTCTCCTGCTATGAAATGCTGGACAAACTATAACAAACTTTAAGTATGTAGTTCACACACACACACACACACACACACACACACACACACACACAATAGGGAAATCTGCAGAGGGAAAGAGGTGGCTATTAACAAGACATCAAATTGTGATTGGAAGTTACCAATTCCTTACGGTGAATGGGATGAAGGTTGCCAGTCAGTATCATCAAGGATTGGGTTTTAATGCATAGAAACGGGCAACGAACTTTTGGTTTCAAATTAGAAGACATCTCGAACCATGTCTTCCGAATAAACCCACGAATTTGAAGAGTTATATCCTTCACTTACTGGATTGTTGTTGGCATGAATCACCTTTCTAAATTCCTATGCTCTATCCAAATTACAGTAGCTAGATGCCTGAGAACAACATTCCTGAGAATCCCCTGTAAAAAGTATTTTGGCTTAGATTTGGCCAATGATACAGAATCATGAAAGAGTTGGGGATGGAAGAGACGCCGATGTTGCTGTTCTTCTGCTGCTCTGTTCATGAACAGATGTGTGAGCTGCAGATGTAAAGTTTTACAGTGGCCTCTTGGTGTAATACTATGAACCACCCTCCAAGGTTATGCAGAAGCTATGAGCTTCTGAGCTGTCTTTTGAAGTGACTGACTTGGATGATTGTACTAACTTCCTACTTCTCAGGAAACCAGTGGTGAAATGGAGTCTTCTTTGAATTTCATACTTCAAAAACCTCTGATGGTTTATATTTGCACTTATTTCCATAATTCCTACAAGAAATACCTCGACTGGATCCTGACTGACAGACTTAAAGGATAGATAAGAAAAAATATCCTTCAGGTAGAGCAGGTAGATATCAAAGGAAGCTTGTATGTGTTGGCCTGGGCTCTGGGTGGGGGAAAGTCTCCCATGAAAATTTTTCATAATGGACCTGCCCCTCAAACAGATGGTCCAAGAACCGCGAAGCCAAGGAATTAAAACAAAAGTGTTAAGAAAGAAGTGAAACTCTCAGTGTAGGTGGAAGAAGCATATAGAAATCTTTTATGAAGGTATGTACCCACAGTCCTGGCTATATAGATTCTTAGACATACAACCCCATTGAACTTGACCTCACAGCTCAAAATTAGGAGGCTCACAGGATAACAATCCATCATAAGTGAGAACCGTACTTATCAACAGGTATAATCACAGCAGGATTATACTCCCAAGAATTTTAGATAATGGAACCATTTTATTAAAATAATAAAATATGCTTGGTATTAAAGACATAAAGAAGAGAATCAAAGACAACCATGAAAAATTACAGGCAGGTTTGAAAAATAACCAAATGGGTTTCTGAAGGGAACAAAACGGCCAAGAAACTTAAAAACACACTTGCTAGTTTTAGTTTTAAAGCAGATTAGACAGTGCTGCAGAGAGAACTAGTGAACTAGAAAAAAGCTCCAGAATGAAACACAGAGAGTTAAAGAGACAGAAACAGGAAGAGACTTAAGAGACAAGGGGGATAGAAGAAGAAGAAGAGCCAACACATCTAACTGAGTTCTCAAGGGAGGAAAAGTGAAATAGTCGATTCTTTAGGCAATAATAGCTGAGATTATTTTATAATTGACGAAGGAATTAACCCCCCAATTTCAGAAGCACAAGTATTTCAGAAAGAATTAAGAAAACAAAAAGTAAAAACAAAACACAAACAAAAAAACCCTAAAAGCACACTTGGACATATCATTGTGAAACTCCAGGACATGAAAGACAATGAGATACTTTCTCAAGCAACCAATAAGAAAAGACAAGTCCTATGCCTTAGCGGTTACATGATTCAATCTCAGACAAGTCACTTAACCTTTATCCATAGTTGATATCATAATTTGAGAGGTGATGTTTTTACTCACTTTATCATCCTTTCAGTATTTTTGATGAGTCACTGTAAAGCCACTATTGGTGAGGTTTACATCTCCCCAGAACTCCCAGCCTGCTCTCCTTTTGAGTCCATGGGAATGGCAAGTTCCAACTGCAAGTCTGCATGCCCTTTTTCTTTTTTTTTTTTTTTAAAGATTTTATTTATTTATTTGACAGAGAGAGACACAACGAGAGAGGGAACACAAGCAGGGGGAGTGGGAGAGGGAGAAGCAGGCTTCACGCAGAGCAGGGAGCCCGAAGTGGGACTCGATCCCAGGACCCTGGGATCATGACCTGAGCTGAAGGCAGTCGCTTAACCAACTGAGCCACCCAGGCGCCCTGCATGCCCTTTTTCTTAAGGACCATCTCTGTCAACCAGGAGAGCAGTGAATGACACAAAAAATATCCCATCTCCTACTTCCGTCATTTTATGTAACTCTGAGAGATGTAAACTATCTCACGGAGTTCCCCAGGGGGACTGGGCTTCAGTGTCTTATAGTGGGAACTTGCTCTATAATGTACTCTTTTTTTTAAAAAAAGATTTTATTTATTTATTGGAGACAGAGAGAGAGAGAGCATGAGCAGGGGGAGTGGCAGAGGGCGAAGCAGACTCCCCACTGAGCAGAGAGCCTGATGCGGGCCTGGACCCCAGGACCCCGGGATCATGACCTGAGCCGAAGGCAGAAGCTTAACCCACTGAGCCACCCAGGCACCCCTATAATGAACCCTTAATTGGCTTCCTCCCTTCCTCTAATTCCCCACTGGTGCTTCCTGGGATGATGTTTCACACAAACTATGTGCATTTACATCCTTGTGTCAGGGTCAGCTTTAGGGGAACCCAACATAAGGCAGACATAAAAAATAGGATTTTGACCCCACAATTTTAAATAAAACCACTTTTTTGGGGAAGAGGGATATTGTTCTTCATTTTCAGACCCCGGAATTCTGAATTACCACATGGTTGGCCATGTCTTGTGAAACACACATGAGGCGGGACATATGTGGCTCATTAGGCCTCTTTTTGGCTGTTGCTCATCAAATCCTGAGTGAGGAAGTTCTTACTCCAGCCTGTGAAAATCACACTCCCTTTAACTCTTTGAAAACTTAATTTTGAAACAAAGACTCCCAGGAAGTTGAAAAATGGTACAGAGAAATTCTGTGTGCCCTTCATCTAGCTTCTCAGAATGGTAACATCTTCCGTGCCTTATGGTGTAATATGAAAACCAGGAGATTGGCATTAGTACAATCTACAGATACTATTCAGATTTTGCCAGTTTGTGTGCATGCATTTGCATGCACATGTGTGTAGGTATGTGTGTGTGTAGTTCTATGCAATTTTATCACATGTGTAGGTTCATGTAAGCACCACCACCATCAGGATATAGAACCGTCCCTCACCCCCGGCAACCACTAATCTATTTTCCATCTATATATTCTTTAATGCATAACCTTCAGACTTGTGTAAGAAAAAAAGTTTTAATCTCTTACAGAGACAAAGCAGATTAACAGGCAGTTTTTCAATGTCAATGGGACTTTCAGACTTGATTCTAAATAAATTCACTGACACTTTTGATACAGTGAAGTGTTTTTAAGAGTGTCCTTTATATGGGTAAAATCCTACTTCAAGGGAAGTACAGGTTCATTTCAAAACTGTGCTTTAGGGGCGCCTGGGTGGCTCAGTTGGTTGGGCGACTGCCTTCGGCTCAGGTCATGATCCTGGAGTCCCGGGATCGAGTCCCGCATCGGGCTCCCTGCTCGGCAGGGAGTCTGCTTCTCCCTCTGACCCTCCTCCCTCTCATGCTCTCTGTCTCTCATTCTCTCTGTCTCAAATAAATAAATAAAATCTTAAAAAAAAAAAAAAAAAAAAAAAAAAACAAAACTGTGCTTTAAATATTTATGAAACCGATAATGTATTTCCTTTCCTTTCTTTTAATCAAAGATTTATTTATTTATTTGAGAGAGAGAGAGAGAGAGAGTGTGTGTGTGTGTGTGTGTGTGTGTGTGTGTGTGTTGGGGGGTAGGGGCAGAGGGAGAGAAAGTCTTAAGCAGACTCCCACTGAGTGTAGACCCCAGACTCGGGGCTCGATCTCATGACCCTGAGATCACGACCTGAGCCCAAACCAAGAGTCAGATGCTTAACCAACTGTGCCACCCAGGTGACCCAAAACAAGAGTATTTCTCATGATTTTTTTATTTGTACTAATCAACACCTAGCCTTGATACCTCCTATTTGCAAGAGTGTGTTTCTTCCATTCACACGAGCCCACTTTCATGATAATTCTACGAGCTTTAGTATTGGTTTTTTGGTCCAATGGCCTCAGTTCTATTACCTTGAACAAAGAACAATGGAAACCTTCTGTTATTATTGTTGCTTTGGTCCAAGGGTCCCCGGCTCTTCCAGGGCTGCTGTTTTTTGTCGCATGGTGTTGCTGAGAGTCAAGCAGTTGGATGCAGACCCCCTCTGCTTTGAAGATAAGACCAAGCACACACTGCCGCTGCTATACGGGAAGCTTCTTTGGGTGCAGTTGGGAAAGAGGAAGTCTCCACGTACCCAAAGAACTATCTAGATCTGAAGGCATTCCAGCATCTGCCATGCACGGGGAATGGGATTAGTCTTCCTTTTAACCTTCAAGAACGACAGCTTATCTGTGTTTGAGAAGTGCCATTCCTGGCTCTCATGCTGCTTCCTGGGGGAGCTGAATTCAGCAAAGTGAAGTGGGAGGGAGAGAAAGGAGATGCCATCAAGGTGGTATTTATTGTACCTTCACTCCACAAGGCCAGGGAAGCTTACCCATAACCTCAAGAACTCACCACCTCCGGTCTTTTTGAGTATCAATGTCCTTGTCCCTAACCTTAACCCTAACGTACTCCAACAAGGGTTGCCCATTCCTGCTGAGATGACTTGGCATTTTAATACTGTATGTCTCGGCAATAGACAATCACAGCCTTCTAAAATATTTTGTAAGATCTGGATTTTTTTCATCTTATCCAGAATCACTTTGTTATGTTCAAAAGTAAACAAGTTTTACTCTACTTTATTTTTAAAAAGATTTATTTATTTATTAGAGAGAGAGAGAGAGAGAGAGAGGATGCAAACGGGGGGAGGGGCAGAGGGAGAGGGAGAATCTCCAGCAGACTCCCCGCTGAGCGCAGGGCCGGATGCAGGGCTCCATCCCAGGACCCTCAGATCATGACCTGAGCCAAAATCAAGAGTTGGCTGCTTAATTGACCGAGCCACCCAGGCACCCCAGTAAACAAGCTTTAGAACAACCATCTCTAAAATTGACTCTAGGACATTAATCATATAGTTCTACTACTGCTAGGCATAATTTCCATGGCCAACTTATAATAAATGAAAATTTATTCCCATAGATGCATTCCAGTAAAAATCCATCTGAGCAGAGGTTGAGCTCTGATGCACCAATTACAGAGCCTAGTGAACCATGCTGTGCACCTCCTCTCTCTCTCCAACTGCCTGTAGAGTTCCTGGCTCCAGTCGAGAGCAAGATGATTATGGAGATCACATTCTAAAACGACGAGACCGGCAATAAACAAATAATGTGATGCATAGTAAGAATGAAGGGAAAAGTGGGGAGTCATGGCCTGGGGTGACTAAAGTGTGCATTTCTTTAGCTAAAAAACCAGAGAAGACTCAGAAAGCAGCCATAAAACATCCTGAGAAAGAGAGTATATACTTCATTCAGGCAGGGGTCTCCAGATGTTTAGTTCACACAAAATAGAATAGAGCCTGACACATCTAAGACGTATTTGTGAACTGAATTAATAAGGATTTCAGGCAGAGGGGACAGTCCGTGCAAAAGCCCCAAGACAGAAAGGTCAGTGTGGTGGGAAAAGAGTGCATGAAGAGGGTCAAAGGAGAGGACTTGGAAGGTGCACGTAGGGGGGCCACTTTTGCACGTTGGCTCCTGCTCTATTTGTAATGCAATGGCATGACTTGCTGTGGGAGAGGTACATGGGAAGCTGGGACTCTGGAGGGCTCGCCCGATGCCTGAGATCAGCCCTGCCGTACAGGACTCTTCACAGTGTAGGCAGCTCAGGGTCACTCTGCTCTCCCTGGAACTGATAGAATCCATCGAAGGATGCCCCGGTCATGAGCAGCTCAGGATCAGGAGTGAGGCGGGGATGTGTGGATGACACCCCCAGGAGTGGATGCAGTGAGAGGATCTGAAAATGCAGGAACAGGGAGGGACTGAGAAAAGCATTGCCAGATGATCAGTTGCAAGGAGAGCTAAAATGACTGATTTCAGTCACGGGCATGGGGTTGGCATGACCTTCTGCATTACAGTCAAAGAATCAAAATTTGCTTTCAGATAGACGCACGTGATGTCTGTTTCTGAACCTGCCGTGATCTCTTTAGGAAAGAAACATCTGGACTCATTGTTCCAAATGAGTATATTTCAGGAGAAAATTAATATATTCTTAAAAAGTTTCTTTGTTACACAACTTTCAGAGTTTCCTTTCAGAAATGAATACATATGCTCACATAAAGCAGCTCTGCTATGAAATAAAAAGACAAACTGATCAAAACAGGACTTGAAAAATACAGCTTGGTAAAAATGTTTGGATTTTCACTACTTACCAAATAGCTATATTTATGTTTCTGCTAGTATTTTATTTTGCTTTTTCCCCTAAGTTCGGGACTTGCCTAGGCAGATTCTCTTATTTTTGAATTTGTAGATCTGTAGGAAATGCTACCTTTATAAATGGTGAAGACCCAGCTGGGAAGCCACAAAACTGTGATGACAGTTAAGCAGAAAACATGATCACTTTAACAAAAGTGGCCAAATAAACCAAGATGATTCGGCCGTGTTATTGTCATTTACTTCATATTTTCTTCAGCCCTGATAAGCTCCTGTAATCACCGTCCTGTTCACCACAGAATTAAAATAAATCCTATTTAACTAATATTCATTGTAGCTCTGTGTCTTACCACACAGCTTCAGTTTAGTGACATGCAAGCAGAGAGTGGCCGGAGTTGGCTTTTAGCACCTCTCTTTGGCTTATTGGGAGGGAGTGGTATGGGGTGGGGGTGTGAGATGGGGTAGGTGGCAGAAATGGCTGTATTTCTTCTTCCTGGATGCAGGCTCTTTGCCATGCAACTCTGTGGTACCTCTTACTCTGACTCTGGACCAGGCTAATGAAATGAGGTGGGAGTGGCCGTGGGGTCATTCTGAGCCGAGGCCTTGAGGGGCCTTGAGTGTTTATTATTGCCCGAAGATGTTGACGCTAATGCTTGGAACCTGTGAATATGTTACTTTACACGATCAAGGAGACTTTGCAGGTACGATTATGTTAGGGATCTTGAGATGTAGATGTTATTCCGGATGATCTGGGTGGGCCCAATTTAATCCCGTGAGGCCTTAAAAAGTCTTTCCCAGTCAGTCAGAGGGAGGTGTGACTCTAGCAGAGTTGTCAGAGAGATGCGGACTTTGAAGGGGGAAGGGGGGCCATGGACCAAGGAATAGGGGTGGCCTCTAGAATCCAGAAAAGACAAGGAAATGGATTCTCTCCTAGAGCCTCTAGAAAGGAATGCAGCCCAGCTGCCACCTTGATTTTAGCCCAGTGAGACCTGTGTCAGACTTGTGACTTCCAGAACTGTAAGGTAAGTTTGCACTGTTTAAGCCATAACTTTTTGATGGTTTATCGCAGCAGCAATAGAAAATGATGCGTGGCCATAGATAACAGATACCAAAAGCTAACAGACTTTCTCTCTTCTGGTTTAAATAATCTGTTTTGTAGGATTCAGTTCATATTACGGAATATTCAGTCAATTCAATTTCAGCTCCCCATGAAGGCCATCTTCCTGCTTACCCTTCTTGCTGTGCTTCCGGCCCGGGCTGCCCTTTGACATCCGCTGCTCGAGTCCATGGCTTACAGATCTTGTGGTCTGTCTTCTCGTTACAGTCAGCCATCGCTCCTCCTTCCTGAGCTCCACCTTGATTCTCTCTGGCTTTGTGCACCTTCAAGGTTTGACTCACTCCTCTGTTCAGCCGTTCCCTGTGTGGCCTTCCCTGTAGCCCTCAGATGCTAAGCTATTTTCCCTTCCACAGGCACCTTCCATGGTAAGTTCCCCTGTAGATTCTCAGCTTTATTCTGGTCCTTCCCTGGGGCATGTGGAAACTTAGAGATTCATTCCACATATGGGAAGTGGGGGCTAACACAGCCGTGTCATGTCAGCACCATTCTATTAAGTGCCTTTCCTCCTGGCATGCCTGCCATCTCAGGAGTTCCCAGTTAGCAGTGCACCCCCCAAACCACTGCGCTTTCAACTTCGCAGACCATGTAAGAGACCTCCCCACTGCAGGATTCAACCCAGAGCAGGGAGGCCAAGGCACATGCTCTCACGCTTTCCTTCCTCTTGGCCTCCTTCTTCTTCCACACATGCTCCCCAGGGCAGAAGGAGTGGACTTCTTCTTCCATCCAAGAGGGATTCCCAATGCATCCCAGGCTCCTCCTAAAGAAGGCAGTATTTTCTCTGCCCTAGTCACTGAGTGTGTAATTGCAAATGAGAAGCAGGGAGAAAAGCAGTGTTGCTAATAATGCAAGATCAAAAAATACATTTCTGGTTACAGCCAGGCACTAGGCTAGGTACTTCAATGTGAAGTATGGTATTATTCAACAAGAGACTTCTGATAAGAGAAGAATGTGTGTGTGCACGCGCGCACGTGTGTGTGTGTGTTTGCATATGGTTGGTGAAAGAAAATATAGACAATTTTGTCTAGTGTAACAAAAAGAAAATGATTTATACAATGTTTTTGAGTCGATTAAAAATGGAGGAGACATTTTTTAGGACAGCATATAAAACTAGGTGATGGATCAACTGAATCTGCAAAAAAATTGTTCTACTAATAGAGAACTGTGGTCAAGATTCTGAACTATTACAGCAGTGCAATTGGTTCTGGAGCATAAGACAAATCATTTGTACTAAAGCCAGGAATGAGATATGAACGGAGAAGTCTTGCTAAGTTGTGATTCTTATAAAAGTAGTCCTTTTTTGCATCCAATAATATCAGATTTAAGGCTTGAATCTGATGTACTGATTCACAACTTCAGATTTGATCAAAATGGAGAGTAACTGCTTTGACTTGTTGGACAAACTCCCAAGTCGGATTCTCAGCTTCATCCTGGTACTTGTTTTTAAAAATTATCCATTAAAGATCTGATGTGGGGGCACCTGGGTGGCTCAGTCAGTTAAGCGTCTGACTTTGGCTCAGGTCATGATCTCGGGGTCCTGGGATCAAGTCCCACGTCTAGCTCCTTGCTCAGCGGGGAGTCTACTTCTCCCTCTCCCCCTCCCCCCACTCGCGCTCTGTCTCTCTCAAATAAATACATAAAATCTTAAAAAAAAATCTGAGGTGGAAGAAAGGACCATAAAAGCCCACAATGAGTAACAGCCAATGTGGCCTGTGTAAGAACACTTTGCAAATGGTAGTGTGCTGTCCTGGGTTGGGTCCTTTGGAAAAGACCGCCAGGCAAGGATTCCCGTATACATGGTATATTAAGGATGTGCTCCTAGGGAAGACTGGTCAGGGAGTGGGAGAAGCAGGGCAGGGAAGAAAGGATGCCACAAAAGCTTGCAATCTTGGGCAAACTTCCCCCAAAGTTGGCTTCAGTCTGATCCTGCAGGGGAGATCTGGGGTATAAGCTATGCTCCAGATTTTGTCTCACCTGAGAGGAAAGCAGCTAGGCTTTCATATTCTGCCATCTATCAGTCATTGGTTCAGGGCTGCCGGGAAAACGGGGAGCAGGGTGTCTGGGGAACATCAATCTCTGGCACTCTACAGTGTAGAATACAGCTCCAACTCCAGCTGCCTGGGCGGTGACCTCCAAGGAGATTCACAGGTGCAGGTATTAGGAACAAAGGTCACAGTAACTGGAGGAGGCTGCATGGCCATGGTAAAAGGGATCACAAGGGATCCAGGTGGAGCACTGAAGGTGTTCCTGACCTGCGTCAGCTAAACTAACGTGAGGTCATACAGTGAAAAAACACTAAGCTTTCCCAACATACTCTTCCTGTTTCCTGCGGATCTTGTGACAATCAGTAACCACTGATACACAATTGTGAGGCTGCTTAAACTCCAAGTTACTGTCCCATCTTTCCCCACCCCAGACAAGAGATTTCCTCGGTCCAGAGCTCAGCTTCCATTAGCAAGCTTGGATACTTTTCAATTCAGGAATACCAGTTTCCCAAAGACGGCACCATCGGTCATCTTGACAGAAGACCAAGGCCATCCCTTCCACTGACCTTAAACTAGTGGTGCCATCTTTGGGACTTTTTTTTAACGTCTTTGACCTCGCGTTAGTTTAGCTGACGCAGGTCGGGAACACCCTCAGTGTTCCACCTGGATCCCTTGTGATCCCTTTTACCATGGCCATGCAGCCTCCACTTTTTCTTATCCAAATCTGTGCCCTACATCCCACTTTCCAGCCTTCCTACTCCTCTCCTGCCGGTTGACTCTCAACTGTCAGCATCACATGACATGTTCACATCTGCTTTGTTCCTACCTTGTGGGGCTAGTTCTATTGCCTGGATTCCTCCTTTCTTTTCTTTCATCTGTGCGAATTCCATTCGCTGCTCCGAGTTCAGCCTGTCACTCCTCCCTGATCTTCCCTTTCTGGACAATTCCAAGCCACGCTGCTGTCCCCCTTCTTTGAATGTTTATGAATATTTGTCACTAGAACATTCTACATGCCTTTCTACCGGGCTTTCTCTGTTCACTATGAAAGTGTTCCGTGAATTATGCTCAACTGATTTTGTAAAGGACCC
The DNA here is from genome assembly GCF_029215605.1 of Mirounga angustirostris. Taxonomy (NCBI): domain Eukaryota; kingdom Metazoa; phylum Chordata; class Mammalia; order Carnivora; family Phocidae; genus Mirounga; species Mirounga angustirostris. The sequence goes on from NW_026991719.1 coordinate 10,760,214, forward strand.
TGGGTGATACTAATGTACAGCCAGAGTCGAGAATTTGCTTGGAGATACAATGAATAGAATCACGATGGTAAATACTCAACTCCAGAAAACAGATTCATATATTGTGGTGATGGGAAATACCCAACACCGGAAAGAGCTTCCCATGAGCATATCGTATCACTTATGGTCCCAGGTGTCCCTGTTCGGGATGACTGTATTGTGCTCAGGGTTCACATGGTACCCAGGTCTGCTAAACCCGTGCAGAGAACAGTGGTCAGTTGGAGCCATTCTGCAACCATCCTACATAAGCCCTGCATCGTCTTTAGCTAAAAAAATGCCACAGAAAATAAGGAAGGAACGCCCATATATCTCTAGAACTTCAGATCCATGTGTTTGGCTTTTTAAGTCTCATTTTTGCTAACAACTCATAGTGGCTTTTCAAGCAGAAAGAAATTTCATATAAGGAATCGGTTGATTATGGAACTATTGGAAGGGTTAGAGGGATCTGAATCAGGAGGCTGTCTCTAGGCTGGCTTCCAGGTCATATGCCAACATGACCACAATGCAGCCGGGAAACTACCACAGTGACTATGAAATTCAGCAGCATCATACCTGCTGTGCCCGATTTTTAAGCCCAAAGAACGTGGAAAAGAATGGCCTCTATCTCTTCTCCTTCTGGGCTTTTTCATCTTTGTAACGCAGACACGGGGCAACACTAAAGCTATATAGTTGTTGACGCAAGGGCTTGCTCAGGAATGTATGCAAGACACTGTCTTCTGGCATTGAGCATCCATAGCCACCCACAGTATCTAAAAGGCTGGAAGTCTAAAACCTACGTTGACCAGACTCCCTTAACGCTAGTCTTCCAGATGTGATACAGGTTCTGCCAACTGTATACAAGTATATGCACATCTGGAAGACTAGCGTCAAGGGAGTCTGGTCAACGTAGGTTTTAGACTTCCAGCCTTTTAGATACTGTGGGTGGCTATGGATGCTCAATGCCAGAAGACAGTGTCTTGCATACATTCCTGAGCAAGCCCTTGCGTCAACAACTATATAGCTCTTGGTGAAAAATAACAGTGTTTCATATCAATAGTGTTGCCCCGTGTCTGTGTTACAAAGATGAAAAAGCCCCAGATCTCGAGACAGTAAGTTTCTTTCAAGGAGTTCTTACATCTTAGGCTCCATCTGTGGCCACAGCTCCTTGGAAGGTTTGCCTTATTATGTCAATCACCCCCAAAACCCTTCCTAAATTAGGTGAACTCATGTCAGTTGTGTGTGCCTGGGCTCGTCATTTGATCTCCCTGGGTAAAATCGGGGCATGAAAAATTGGCATTCCTGATGGCAGCAACTACGTGCTGTTTTTCCAAAGACAACTCTAAGTTTAGGAGAAATTTTAAACAGAAATGGTTTGCTTTGAGGAGCTTTGCAAGTTTTCCGTTTGTAGTACATATGGAACACTTAAATGTTTTTATTTTTTATTGTTTAGACAGAAACAGCACAACTAGATGACAGTTTGAAATGTCAGTGCTAAAATATAATAATACACCCTGAGAAGTGAAGTTTGGCCTTTATCTGCTTGTCTTACATTTATTTCTGTTCAAACTGAGATTTAAGCATCAGTGGAAATGTTCCAAATAAGGGAGCTGTAACATTTTGGGCAAATTAATAACTTCTGTGGACCCTGACCTCGACAAGTGTGAAGTAGGGAACATTACACATTTGTTAGGAGTGAATAAAGGAAATACCTCTCAAATTTCTCCACTGACCTTCCCCTAATGGCAGAGAGAATGTAAGGGACCGACAGAAAATTCAAAGCTTTTTTTTTTTTTTTTTCCCAGAGGGGAGGGGAGGGGCAGAGGGAGAAGGAGAAAAAGAATCTTTTTTTTTTTTTTTTTTTTCCAGCATGGGGAGAGAAAGAGGGAAAGAGAATGTGGAGGGGAGGGGCAGAGGGGGAGAGAGAGAGAGAGAGAATCCCAAGCAGGCCCCATGCCTAGCATGGAGCCCGACACGGGACTTGATCTCACAACCCTGAGATCATGACCTGAGCAGAGATCAAGAGTCGGATGCTTAACCAACTATGCCACCCAGGTGCCCCTCAAAGCTTTTTTGAAATCTTTTGTTTTACCATAAAATTTCAAGTGAATTCTACATATGAATCCACATTATATTCATTTTTTATTTTTTTAAGGTTTTATTTAATTTTTTAAGGTTTTATTTATTGATTTGTCGGAGAGAGAGAGAGTGAGAGAGAACACAAGCAGAGGGAGCGGCAGTCAGAGCAGGCAGAGGGAGAAGCAGGCTCCCCGATGAGCAAAGAGCCCAACGTGGGACTCGATCCCAGGACCCTGGGATCATGACCTGAGCCGAAGGCAGATGCTTAACCGACTGAGCCACGCAGGCATCCCTATTCATTACAATTTTATTATAGAAATATCTTAGATATTTTTCACCAAGGAAAATTGACTTTTTAGGATGTAAAGTTTTATCCCATGGCTTCCAGTAGATTCTAGCAGTCTCTCTTGAGAACCAAGTTTACAACAGGAAGTGTTTCACCAGTGTCTGCACGTAGAAAGCCCTTAATCACTCTTAGTTGAATTCTGAAGACGTTTTCAGATATAGGGAATTTAGGATATTAACATATTGAAGAGTAGTAGGTAGCAATTTCTAAATTTTGAAGTTTCCTGTTTTTGTCTTGTTTTTACAACTTTGCCAGAGAACTTCCAATTTTTTCTGATATGCTGAGGTGCGCTTGAGCCTGCTTTTTCTATCCCATCCAGTTACAGATACTGAACATTTTTACCCAGTGAGGTCTTGTCTGTCTTGCCACTAATTAATCCAGACCAAGACTGCTTTTATGCCTTTATATTAGGAGTCCTATCCTCACCCACTGGTGGTGTCTGGGGATGGTCTTATTGCTAAGTTCAGAAGTCTCACATACGTGGAGTGTAACCCAAGAGCCTAAATACTACAAAGGCCTGCTGGACGCCTGGGTGGCTCAGTTGGTTAAGCGTCTGCCTTCGGCTGAGGTCGTGATCCCAGGGTCCTGGGATGGAGCTCCCTGCTTGGTGGGGAGCTTGCTTCTCCCTCTTCTTCTGTGCTCCCCCTCCTTGTGTGTACTCTCTCTCTCTCTCATGAATAAATAAGATCTTAAAAAAATAAATATTACAAAGGCATGCAGACTATTTCCTCTACCAAATTGCCAGTCAACACCAGAACTGAACTTACTCTGTTTCCCTGAATGACTTCCAGGTCCTCCACTGTGGCAGAAGAATATTCCTGATTAACAGACTATTCTACTGGGGGTGCACCATGGCAGCACAAAACCAAATGTAATTTAGCTTGCAAACGTGCCCCTCCTGCTCTGCTCTCCCTGTGCTGCCTAGCCAGATATAGGGGATCTGTATACTTGTCTATCTTGGATAACCCTACTCAGAATTTCTCAGCTTTTGCCTACCGTGCTTCCACACCTTTATTACTCTGCTTGTGAGGTTTCCCTTGACATGCATAAGTTCATTCTTCCTTTGTACTTGGAAAAATTCTGCTTTTCATGTAGGACAACATTCAAATGACAAGTGATTTAAGTTTTTCCTTCCTCGATGCCTGCTGCTTCATCTACCAGCCACTTTCCATTTCCTAGGATCTGATATCTAGGTCTAGTTTAGCACTTGCCACATCATATTGGCGGTTGTTACATGTTGGCCCTCTCTAACGCTGGCTGGCTGTGAGCTTCACAAGGGAGAGAGACCCACCTTAGCTATTGTGGCATTCCCAATGCCTGCAAACTGTGGGTGACCAATTGTCGAAGGGAGGAAGGGAAGAAGGGAGGAAGGGAGGAAGGGAGGGAAGGAGGGAGAGAGGAACAAATAGTAGCCTAGATCATAAACAAAAGCACAATCCAAATGATGGAAACCCATCAGCACCACTGAGCCTATTTCCTTCCTTGGGAAATATTTGTGAAACTGACATGAAGAACTGATGAAAGTCTTTACAGGAAGGTACCTCATTTGCAAATGAAACATAGAGAAGGCATTGACTGGATACCTCAAATCTGCTTTACCAGGAGAGTTATTTCTAAATAAAACACATTAGAAAGATGACCACGCTCCACCACCCCCCCCCCGACCTCTGTCCCACTTCTGTTATCAATAGTGAAGGAAGTAGAGTCTGCATGTCTGAAAGTCACTGAAGTACAGCTTGAGTTTGTGACCTGGCATTGTATCTATGCCGTCACTTCGTTATTTTGAAGTGAGTGGATTAATTAATGGGTAACCACTAAGTGAGAATGATGCACAAGCCGCTTTTCCCAATATTAAATTTAATATTTAATAACTATTTCACAGATTATTTATATGAGTAAAAAACAGTCTCATGGAACCTCCTTTCTCAAGAAAAGTGCAAAAAAAACCCCTTCCATTTTTAATTTAGCACTGAGATTGCTGTTTCTTTGTCATAGTAATTATGGGCCTTCCTGCCAGGGCCCCATTTTGGCTTCTCCTTTATAACATGGCCATGGTTGAATAGCTTTCATCAGGCACCAATTAGTCCCAAATCTATAACTCATTTAAGTCCGAGTCTTTAGTGGTTGTGCTTTCTCCTTTCAAACTGGGAGGGAAATGTTAGAAAAGTTTCAGCAAATGATCTCAATCCCTGATGAATAGTTTGTAGAGAGATATTTCTGTAACCTGCCCAATAAACTGGTTATCATATTAGACTCATTTTTAGCAGCTTATATTCACTTAAGCCTTGCTCCAGATGGTGGCTGTCAAAATGTTTTTTATAATTAGCATCAGTAAACTTCTCCTGGGCCTTTAAAATTCATCGCAAATCACATGTCTATAATCATAATAAGATTGGAAATGTTATTAATATCCTGCTCAGTATTCTGCTATACCAGTTTCTGTAAAACTACACGAATTGACAGAGCCAACTCTTCTCTACTGTGCTGTCTCAAAGGCTGTTAAGTGGTAAGGCTGTGACTATATCTAGATGCTGTTAAAATTAAATATAAAATGGAGACCGGACTTGAGAATTCCCTGAGCAGACAGAACCATTTAAGCCACATAAGCTAAACCAAATCTAGCTTATTTCATGAACATAAACGAAACTTAGCTTAGGTTACTTCTTGTAAATGCCTCTGACAATCATAAAATAAAGTCATCTTCCTAAAAATGCTATGAGATAATCACTTTTAAACAATCCCCTGCCATCTGGAAACCCCCGCTGTAATAACCAGTCATTGTAGAGATTAATAACTTCCTCATTTTCACTTTGTAAGCCATCCTATAACTTCATGCCCCTGAGCTTCATATGCGTTCTTATTTTTGGAGGCTCCCAGTTCATGAACTGTCCTTCTGTGCACAGTAAAGTCTTACTAAATTCTATTGATTGATTTAGTGGTTTTAATTTTGCTATTTCTGGATTTTTGACCATCTACAAACTGATCTGATCATTTTCATGGAGTCGACTAACCAACTCTGAAACATAAAGAGCTGTCAATCCATTGGTTTAGTCAAACACATAAACGGTTCTGTTCATCTTAACATATATTCTATAAAATCACATGTGGATCACACCATATCCCATTGAATTGGGTGTCTTGGTTGTTGAATTAATCAGGTCTCTTTTGGTTGCAAGTGACAGAACCCCTATCGGAGCCAGTTTATAAAGAGGAAACGGGGTTGGAAGAGCACCAGGCATCTTAGGAACCAAACTTCGGAGGTCTACTGAACAGTCCTGGGGATGATTGGGGCCAGTGACTCACCTGAACGCTGTCTTACTTTCTGTGTCTTGTGCTCTTTGGAGAAACCAGGAAGGCAGTATGAGAAGCAGGATAGGAAGCTGTAGAAGGCAAACAAGGACACTGTTCCAGGCCAAGTCCCGGCTTCAGCTTAATCCTGCAGGGTAGCTCCGACATATAAATTATAACTCAGAGTTTGCTCCAACCGGAGACAAGGGAGCTTGATTTTCATGTGCCTGCACCAGTCAGCCATTGACTAAATCCCCAGCCCCCACCCTGGGTAAACATAACCCCAGGCACTGCTGGCTCCACGAGTCAGGATAAAGAAGCTCTAGTGGCCAAAAAGATGGCGTCTTTCAAAGAGGCACAGATGTGGAACATTAGTAGCAAGGCACAGAGAAGCACTAGTAATCCCAAAGCGGCTTCCTGACAGTCACAGGTGTAGACCATTAGAAGCAGAAGCCCGAAGAAGCTGACGGAGGGCTGCACAGAAATAGTTAAAGGGATTCTCAGAGGGATATGGGTAGGATGCTGATAATGTCTACTAATATGGAAATCATTTTTTGTCTTTGATCTTGGCTTCTTGGCTTTCCCTTTTCCCCAATACACCAACTTCCTTCACGAGTCAGGGAACATGGGTGCCAATTGCTCTTAAGTATCACATCCTGTAGCTATCGCTACCAAACTGGGGTCAACTCTAGCCTTGGGGACAGGGTGAGAAAAAACATGGTGGCCCTACAAGAGATGCATTTGATGTAAAGGAAGAAGCAGTTCCTAAGAAGGGCTGTGATGTGACTGAAGAAGGCGAATATGCTAGAGAGACAAGAGACCATTTGTTTGGGGGATGGGGTTGTCGTGGCCAGCGTAATGGGTTTACTCCCTGAAGGACTTACTGATGCTCTACAAAGGCATCCTATTTAAGATTACATCCTAACTATGGCAGGGGGTTGCAGGTGGCAGTCTCTGGCACAAAACTAAACATGAAAGCAGAGATTGTAGATTGTTTTGAAAAAACTCTCAAAAGGGCACCCTATTGGGACAGATATAAACATGAATTCATATTAATATAGAATAGATATTACATGAACATAAATTCAGGATTCAGTCATTTATTCTATCGGGTCCTTATGCATGGACTTCCCTGTTAGATACAAAAGGGATTTCAAATGTTGGGAATATACAGCTGGAAGGGAATTGGACCATTTAAACCATCTAAATTTATCCCTTAGCCTGATTTTTCTTTGTGAGACTACAGATGCTTAATAACTGTTTAATCTGAACAGAGCTCCACCACTAGTATCTCAGAGGTGAGATACCCACTTTTATTTCTCCAGTTTAAAAAGATGCCATCTTTGCTCATTTAACATCCTTTTCAACCTATATTCCCACTTCTGTTTATCAAGCATTTTTAGTGTAACATGCTCCGATATTAGCACAGCCTTGTGTGAGTATTTCAGTGTGCCGAGGAACAGCGTTGTTATCAAGCATCAGCAGCTGCTGTTTATTGGTGATAAATGAGTTTTTTCCATCGAGAGCAATTTCTCTGGTTTTTAGTCTATTATCTAGGTAGAAATGAAGGATATAATATATCCTTAAAGTGGTATTCACACAGTTATCCAGTTAATGAAGCATTGAGGAGAGGGGTAGTGGAGAGAGACACAGAGAGGGAGAGCGAGGGTGGGAAAGGGAGGGAGAGGGGGGCAAAGAGAGACACACATGCACAGAGACAGAGAGGCAGAGAGAGACAGAGGCAAAGACACACACACACACACACACACACACGGGTACAGAGAGAAGTGCAGAGAGAGGGGGAGAGCACAAAACAGGCAGAATCTGAAAATACTGTGGATCCCCACTGTGCATCTATCTCCGGGGCTTTGCCGTGCTATATTTTGTAAAGAAATACTACCTGACAGTGCAAGGTAGCGAATCATTAGTATTCATGATGAACAAGTTTCCAGCATTGTATTTCATAGTAAGATGGGTGCTTCTGCTGTTGTTTGGAGTTAGTCTCCCTAGCATTGACAGCAGAGGCTTAATTCAATGAGTAAATTTGAGTAAATTCATAGCTATATGTTGGCGGAGACAGCACTGTGTTTACCTCTGTGGAACATCGAATCGAGGGAATTAAGTGGAAACAGTTCATAAGCCTGGGCACTTAATACACTCTGTGCAGGGCAGAAAGTCTTAACCTGTGGAAGGAATGAGTTGAGGGAAGATGCAGTAGTGTGAAGGCTGGCTGCTAGGAGTTGTTCTAGGATTTTAGGTTTTATCTAGGGAAGGACACTAATTCTGATCACTTCAACAAACGTTTCCTGAGTATGTCCCATATGCCAGACCCCATGCTACATGCTAGGGATTCCAAGGTAAGTCATAGTTCCTGCTGTCAGCAATGTTAATCGATTATTTCAAATCATTGTGGTGCATCTTCTGGTAGAACTGAACTCACCATGTCATGGACATACAAAAGAGAGTTACCTCATGCCTTCTGGGTGTTGAATGTAGGCAAGAAACATTTGTAGTTCAAAATATAGCAAACATGGGGAGGTTGACTGGTCAGCACAGGCTACATGGAGCCCACAAACCCCAGATCTGAGTTGCCCGGCCTGAAGGATAGATCCCGTGTGGTTATCCTTAGTTGTTATCCTTAATGCTGCTCAAGGTAATGCTTATTCTTAGTGGTTATCATTCATGTGGGTTCATATGGTTATCCTAATGCTGGTTAATATAATGCTTATCCCGAAAACACTAGCCAACAGTACTTACCCTTAATACTGGTCAACATAATGCTTATCCTTATTGTTATTCTAAATGCTGGTAAAAAATGGTTATCCTCAGTCGTGGTGCACAATGGTTATCATTAATACTGGTCAGCAACAGTTATCCTTAATGCCCATCCTCAATGATTATATTTAATGCTGGTCACCAACTATTGATGGCTTGTTCTACTTCCTGGTTAGACGATAGGTATGCATTTCCTGGCCCCCTTATAGATGGGTGGTCTCATGTGACTAGTTCTGGCCAGGGCATTATGACTAGGGGTGATGTGTGCCACGTTCAGACCAGAGGAGCATTTAATCCTTGGAGTGAGAGCCTTCCCTCTGGGACAGTGAGCTGCAGCATCTGGGGCAGGAGTTGTTCCATTACCATGAATATGATGAGCAGAGTAGACCTGTAGCCTTGCAATACATATGTAACATGAAGCAGAAATAAACATGTTTAATTTTAAGCCACTGAGATTTGAGTGCTATTTGTTTCTGAAGCAGAACATATCCTATCTTGACTGATCGGGGCACAATGGCTCTCAGCCCTGGTTACTCACTGGACTCACCAAGGGAGCCCAGAGCAGATGTGAATATCCATGTTCTACTGCAACTCAGTTGGAATAGAATCCATAGGTCTGAGTCCTGGATATCATTATTTTTTAAGTTGAGTCTTAATGATTTCTTTTTAAAAACTCAAATGATGAGTGACTAGAATGTAAACTTCACAAGGGCAAGGACATTGTCTTGGTTGCTGCTCTACACCCAGTGCTTGGAATGCTATCAGGCACATGGCAGACATGCAGTAAATAGTCGTTACATGAATTATTAAGTGAAGAAATGAATAAATATCATCATGCCTAGTTTATTTAATTTTCTTACACCAGGGTCTGCATCCTGATCCCTATGCCATCTACTCAAACCCAGGGTTCTCTTCAGGATGCTTTGCCTTGGTTGCTTCGCCAACTTTCTACCTGGATTTCTGCATATGTGTCCTCCCCTCTCTGTTCTGAGCCTTGTTTATATTGAGGGCCAAATTAAAAAAAAAATTGTTCTCTTTTATTCCATTGTTACCTCTCCCATCATCTTATTCATCTTGACTGCTAGTCCATCTCTGATCACACGTGTGAAAAAGGAAAAGAAAATGATACTTTTGACAATCTTCAACACCTAGCTGAGCTTCCCTTTCCACGAAACCTTTCCCCAGGCTTCCCAAATCACAGTGAACTTTTAATTTTCTGAATTCCCAAAAAACCTTTTGTGACCTGAACTAATTATTTTGGCACTGGGGTTGTGTTTGATTGTGTGTATGGATGGGTGGATAAGTTCACTGAAAAATTAAGAGTTCCCTAGTCATTACTGTATATCCTCCGTAGTGCTTAGCGGTAAAGGAGAGTTGATATTCAATACTTTATTTTTACTCAATAAATACTTGAATGAGCACATACTATTACATTAAAGTATATGTTATATTAAATATGATACTTGACTGACAGACTGAATAAGAAAATAAATTATGTTGTATATATATGTATATACATTTACATATATATGTACATGACATATGCCTTTATTACATTCATCAATTAGAAATTTATGGTTTACATCAAGACTAATTAAAGTGAAATGATTCTAAATCTTGAAGCTCACGTTAGAGTATTTAATCACTTATAAAAATTAAAAGTTTCCAAATTCACACATCCATCATGTTCTGTAGCATCTCACCATTACTGCTGGTTATGAATTTTAAGCAATGCTCCTAGCAAGACTAATGACGAAGTGTCAAACATTATCAAATATTGCCTAGTTGCATAACTCTGCTAAACACTTACAGGAAAGAGTTGCAGGTGCAGTGCTATTAGAGAATGGTTAGTGTTAAAGAATTTTCCACCAGAGATATAAGTGCATAAATCTGGCCCATAGCCAATCACTTCTTCCATTCCAGTAAGGGATATTGTGCTCTAAACCAAGTGAGGGAATCTGTATAAGATCATTGGTTTTAAGATCTTTCTTAAAACTTATTTTTGCCATTTAACATAGCAGTTGTATTAACATATTTTTAATTTTAAAGAATATTCTTTTTCTGAATAAATTGTAAACTTCTTGAGAGAAAAGATAGTAAATTTCTTGCGAGCAAGGATAAAATTGTCTTGGTCATGTAGAACCATGCTTGAAGAATTATGTTCATTAATTCTTTGTTGATCTGATCATTTATTAAATTGAATTAAATAAATAAGGTTAAATGTGCATGCAGCATTGATTATACAGTGTCTATTATAAAATGGAGTTTCATTAAATCAGATTGTTTTTTCTCATATTATGGACTTCTTGAAAAGTCTGGTGAAATCCCCTTCTCAGAATCAATGTTTTTAAATGCATGAGATAACGATGCAAGCGGGTCCTGGCTTTGTCTGTGGAAACTGATTACACCTTCCCACTTGCTGAAAAGGTCAAGGCCTTCTTGGCTGATCCATCTGCGTTTGTGGCCGCTGCCCCCGTGGCCGCTGCCCCCACTTCTGCACCTGCTGCCTCTATGGCCCCAGCCAAGGTTGAAGCAAAGGAGGAGTCAGAGGAGTAGGATGAGGATATGGGATTTGGTCTCTTTGACTAATCACCAAAAAGCAACCAATTCAGCCAAGTTTATTTGTGAAACAAGGAAATAAAGGCTTACTTCTCTTAAAAAAAAATAAAATAAATGCATGAGATAAAATGCATAGAATTTGATGGTATCAAGTTTATGGATGCCTTGAATTCTGTCCATGGATCCCTTAGTTGATGGACTTTGAGTTATGAATCCCTGCACTGGGGGCATGAAAGTCCAGTAAAATGTATGGATCATAATTGATAAATAACTGTTGCTACCATGTGTACACATTCCGTGGAAAACTCCATGTAATTTACTTGTGATAAAAATCTTAGAGTGGAATCAGCTTTTCTAAAAGTGTCAATAATATTAAATAACTTTATTACGAAATGTACATGTTTTGACACAAGTGAATGAGAGTATGACCAATGAATAAATGATTTGCATCGATTTTTATGGGAAAAAGAAAACTCACCATAGATATTCCTCCCCGAAGACACATTCAGTCTTTTTATGTGTCACACACAAAATAAACAGAAAAGATAAAGATGTATTTGTAACTACTGATACATAATTGATATTTTTATTATATGGGGTTTCTACGTGTCTATGTGTTTGAAAAGATTCCCTGGTAACTCAATGGATATATTGGCATGACTCAACCTAAAAACTGCTAACCAGTTATAATTCATGATTGCTAGCTTAAGTTAGCCATTATTTATAGTAATCATCTATCAACAGTATAGGGCATGATATTTGTATGGCTATATATGGGTGTATGTGCACACACACGTGTGCGCATACACACACACACACAGAAGTACACACACTGGAGGCAATGTTGAATAATGGAATGAAGCTGGGCTTGAAATGAGATGGATGTGGCTTTGAATCCTGTCTCTTCCACTTAGTGCTTTTGTGACCTTTGGGGCTTCCCTTTCTCACTTCTTTCCTCTTTTGCTTCATTCAGAAACATTCAGAAATAGTAGCTGGGTATGCCATGAGTAGACAAACTTAGGTGAAACCTGTCTCTCTCGGCCACAACCTGTTCATATTTAAAACAGGGAGCATTTATTTTATAAGATTGAGAGGAGGAATATAATGAGAGCACAAACTGAGAAACATTTTATGGAATTTTGGACACATAACAGGCTCTCCAAGGAAAACCTTTATGGAAAAAAAGAGTCATTAAAAGGAAATTGGGAGGGTGGCATTGGAGGAAGGAGGAGTCAAAAGGCACAAACTGCCAATTAAAAGATAAATAAGTTCTGGGCATATAATATGTGGCATGATGACCACAGCTAAAACTGCTGTATGATATATAGGAAAGCTGTTAAGAGAGTAAATCCTAAGAGTTCTCATTACAAGGAGAAAATTTCCCCCCTTTTTTCCTTTCTTCTTTTTAAAATTTTTATTGTAGCTATATGAGAAGCTGAGGGTTAGCTGAAGCTACTGTGGTAGTCATTTCACAATATATGTAAATCAAACCCTCATGCTGTATGCCTTAAACATACACAGTGATGTATGTTCATTATTTCTCAATAGAACTGGAAAAAAAATTAAATACAGTAATGTATTTTAAAAAAAAGAAATTGGATGCAGTATGAAATGGCTTTCCCATAAGATCGTGGTGTCTTTTGATTGCATTGCTCTAGCAAAAGAGCTCGAGGCCTACTCACCCAGTACTTGCATCCTTGCTATAGCTGGTAAAGCTCACTGGAACTAAGAAGATGTGACTAACACTGATTTAAAATAATGAAGGCTAACATAAATAATACATATAAAAAATGTAAGTCTCGACCAAGGGCTCCTAGATGTAAGCATGAATCACCACGTGATTGCTGGGCCACATTCCCAGAGCTTTGGCTCTTGTCCAGAAATTTGTACTTCTAACAAGTCCTAGGTAGTGCCGACTGGCTTTTCCATAAGTCAAGGACCACACTTTGAGGTCTAGACTTGGCCTTGTTATTAATAGCAGTGTCACAGAAATTCTACTGGAGTCCAGAGTCTTGCAGTTGGCCAAGGGGCCACAGAACATTACTCGAGAGCCCCCATTTTAAAAGGAATGAAGAAGAAAGCAAGTATGTAGACAGAATAATGGCCCCCAAAGAGGTCCGTGTCCTAATCTCTGGAGTCTATAGATAAGTCCCATGCTATCTTACATGACAAAAGGGACTTTGTAGATGTGATTAATTTAAGGTTGTTAGCTTGGGAAGATTATCATGGATTATCTGGGTGGACCCAATGGAATCATAAGGGTTCTGATAAGGGAAAGAGAGAGACAGAGGAGTCAGAGATAGAGAAGGAGATGTGATTACAGGAGCAGAGAAGGAGAAAGAAATTAACAATGAAGAACCCGCTGGAATAATGTGATGAAAGGATACAAGTAACCTCCAGGCACTGGAAAAAGCAAAGAAAACGAATTTTCCCTTAGAACCCTCCAAAAAAAAAAAAAAATGCAGCCCTGTCGACACCTTATTTTAACTCACTGGGGCCCGTTTCAGACTTCTGAACCCTAAAACTGTGAGGTAATAAATTTGTGTTCTTTTAAGCAACTACGTTTGTGGTAATTTGTTAGAGCATCAAAAGGAAACAAATACAGCAAGTAATAAACATGCTAGTGCTTTCTGTTGTCGACAGAATAAAATTCAAATTTTTTAAAAATAAAAAGAAAGAGACAACCTAACTCCATACTCAGTTTACCCAGGCAAGAGATTCTTATCAATGCTTCAGAGTGCAGTGACTTATTCTTTCCTTTAAGGAAGCTGGTAAAAACAGTAAAAAAAAAAAGAAGTTTCTAGACATGGGTCTACAGATATGGTACAGCCAACACTCCATTCAGCATCATCTCTTCACTTCATCTTTACTTCTGTAAAGTATCATTTCCTCGTCATCTTTACTTCATCTACTTCTGTACCAAGTCAGCTGACTTGTAGGCTGTTGCCTCAAGCATCGCAATGTAAAATCAGGTCTGGTCTGATTCACCAATGGGAACTTCGTGTGTGTTGGTCTTATTACTCCAAAACTACTAAGATAAAGGAAACCCAAATGTCTTGTGTCTAGTCAGCCAAAGAAATTGAATAAACTGTTCTCGGTTAAGTTTACAGAGACTCCGCTATCCTTAAATGTAGATTGTACAGATTGTTGTGAAAACTAAGGAAAAACGCATGTATATATATTCTTCTATCATCGTTTGGCTCACTGTAATGTGTCTGGATACCTGCACCAGTGAAGTGCAGGTTTTCATAATTTTTGTATGGTACTCACATCCTTCATATTTATAAACATTGGTAGGTATTCCCTTCCTTTAGCAAATGCAAATTCTTTTTTAAAAAAGTATTTATCCATTTGACACAGAGAGAGAGAGACAGAGAGAGACAGAGAGACAGAGAGAAAGAAACAGCACAAGCAGGAGGAGTGGCAGAGGGAGAGGGAGAAGCAGGCTCCCCACTGAGCAGGGAACCCGATGCGGGACTCAATCCCAGGACCCCGGGATCATGACCTGAGCTGAAGGCAGACGCTTAACCGACTGAGTCACCCAGGCGCCCTGCAAATGCAAATTCTTACAATTCTCATTTATAGAACAGATGAATTAGGACATTGCCTTAATATTAAGGCATACGCCTCCCTCACTAATATTTTTATGGTTTTGAAATAATTATATGCAATCAATACAATAGTCTATTTTTCTCCCCCAAAGCTGTTATTGACCCAATGGTAATTTTTACAATTCATGGTGTCCTAGATGAACAGAAATACAGGAGTGCTATCATTATTTTTGTGCTTGGCAAAAAGATTTATAATACATTTTAAACATGCATTCAGAATCTCCTGTGATCTTTTAGAACAAAACAAAACTAATAAAATATATATGTGGATTTTTAATAGTCATAGTGAAGATATACTTTACAAACATTTGAAAGCTTTCCTGGGTCATAGAATTGTTGGAGGTGGTCTGGAGGTCTTGACTTCAGGGGCCATTGCTGATCTAGAATGACAAATGTGCCCGCAGTCAAGAGCGCAGACTGGAATCTGAGTGAATTCCTCATGGAGACAAGATTTTTCTTTAGGGGCTGAGAATGTTGCTTGTAAAGCAGGAGAAAAAATACCTAATTTTTTTATTTACTGTATATTGCTTCTGTAGGTTTCTTTTTGTCAGGATATGTAAGAACAAATGACTTCATTAAGTTTTCTTCACGTGGTGCATAGCCACACCAACAGTTGAGAACAGATTAGAATTATCCAAATTCTTCAAACTAAACTTTGGTGGGAATAAAGAGTGCGGTTCATTGCTTTCAATATTAAGATACTGAGGCCATGACTTTGGGCTCTTGCATTTAACGGGCTATAGTGCGGTATAATGTTTTCCACCTGTCATTTGACACCAGCTGCCATTGTGTCTATTCTAAGAATTAGGGTAAATCAATGTTATGTATTCATTTTATCATTACTTGTTCAAGTGTGGGTGATGGTCTATGAAAACTGATTTCATATTCCCTGAGTCTTTTTCTAATACAGCACAGTCAAGAGCTCTCATTTGGTATTATAAGAAAGAGAAAAAGAAATTTCACTAAAATTAATAGGTAAGTTGGTGATACCCTTAATTTAGGGATAATATTGATTTCACCATTACTCTAACTTGCCACTTATTTCTATTGGAATAGTAATTTAGGCCAATACATAATTTACATTAAATGAGTATTTGTTGACAGAATGATTCCTATGAAAACATATTTGATAAAATTGTTCCTCATTAGAGATTTTTCTACACACATATGTTCTTTATGGATATGCATTTGGCCTGAGAGGCTCATGAAGGCAAGACTGTGTATGTGAATTTGGATTTTGAAAAATTTTATTTTGCTTCCCATTATTTGCCTTTGAATGGCTTTAGGATTATTTTCTCCTATTACATGAATGACACTTCAGAATTTTAAAGCGTCATTCCTTGCCCCTTTGTGTTGACGTTCGTGCCTCCTTTCATGAGACCTATATTTTCCTTCTATTTCCGAATTTTCTGTCTTTATTGGTAAGCCTATTACAGATCCATTCCGACACAAAGATCTTTTCATTTTCCACTGTAATGTCAGCAGCAACACCTAACAGTTAATGTCCCTTGGTTGTCAGATTTTTTGAGAACCATAATTAACTAGATGCATGCATCATTGATGTTTACATGCAACAGATGGCTTAGCTGGGAGAGGTAGATAAATTTAGCTTCTGTTGGGCATGTATGAGTAATATACTGGAAGGAAAAATGTGTAGAAAAAAGTGACTTGAATTTTCCTATATTTTCAGAGTTTTGTACATTCAGCTTTGGAAAACTGTATCTTTTTATAAAATCAAAGTTCCTTGAAGGTAGAGGTCTGGTGAATGTCTTGGTGAAGAGGTCATAAACAAAGGAAGTTCCTGACTAGATTGTAGATTCTGGAGCAGGATGCTCAGCTAATCATGGACTCTCAAGGAAGAGGCAAGTAGCCGATCCTGAAGGACAAAAGCTATTTATTATTCACTGTAGTTAGAACAGATGCTAGGTTCTCAATACATGATTGCTGGCAGATAAATGAATGAGTGAATGAATGAATGATGCTAAGGATAATTAGTGAGAGCTAGTAAAGTCACAGTTTACAAAATCATATACATTTTGTTTGAACTTCATGACAAATCCATGTGGTGGATATTATTGTCCCCATTTTCTAGCTAAGAAAGCAAAGTTCAGAAAAGTATAGTGACTTATCCAAGGTTCTTAAATGGTAAATGGTGAAGGCAGAACTTAACCAGCACTTCTGGTTCAAATTCCCTACTCCTTTGGTGACACCCTGCCATGTCCTGTTATCTATGGTCCATCTGAACTTGGGTGTCTAGGAGGATAACACAAGGATTTCTGGTGGGATATTTGAGGGGTTGCACATTTTCTTGAGGGCCTAAACTAGGTCTCCCTTTATTTATGGTTTATGAGAGTGGAGACCCAATGATCCCTGACCTTGGAGCAATACCCCTGACCCCTCTGAAGGCAGCAAGCTTCCAACACAGAAACCAGAAGCTAGCTAGTTAGCGTGTGCGCTCTCTATCTGAGGTATAATTGACAAAAAAAAATTGTAAGACATTTAGATTGTACAACATGATGATTTGATATATCTATACACTGTGAAAGGATCCCCCACATCAACTCCAGACAGGTAGAGCCATATCTCTGGAAATAAAAAATGATTTCAACCATCTTCCCAGACTAACTGCAAACCCCAAGAAGGCAGGAACACAGTGGGTCTGTTCCCTGACTTTTTCCTCAGTGTTTAACACAATTTCTAAAACATAGTAGTTCCTCCATATCCTAACCCTACACCTACCCTGACCCGAAACTCCTAACACTTAACCCTAACCCTAAACTGAACCCTCCGGAAAGAGGGATATAACCTAACCCTAAACCTCACCCTCACCCTGGTTTTAACCGTAACCCTAGATCTGAGGGAGGAAAAAAAAGATACCTCTCTCTCTCTCTCTCTCTCTCTCTCTCTCTCACACACACACACACACACACGCAGGAATATTACTCAGCCATAAAAAAAAGAATGAATGTTGCCATTTGCAACAACGTGGACGGAGCTAGAGAGTATGATGGTAAGTGAAACAAGTCAGAGAAAGACAAATACCATATGATTTCACTCATATGTGGAATTTAAGAAACAAAACAAACGAGCAAAGGGGGAAAAAAGAGAGAGAGAGGCAAACCAAGAAGTAGACTTTGAACTTTAGAGAACAAACTGCTGGTCACCAGAGGGGAGGTGGGTGGGGGATGGGTGAAACAGGTGATGGGGATGAAGGAGTACACTTGTTGTGATGAGTACTGGGTGATGGATAGAAGTGCTGAATCACCATATTGTACACCTGAAACTAATATTTCACTGTATGGTAACTAACTGGAATTTAAATAAAAACTTAAAAAAAACATAGTAGTTCCTCAATAAAAATACTTAGCCCTCACCTTTTGACTTTAAATTGTACCTGAAAACCTGACTGCAAAGTGAGAAGTCATTAAATAATAAAACATTTCCATTAATATTAATGGAAAAGATTATGCTGCGTCCCATCCCAACCCAAGACCCTTCATTAATTTTTAACAGGTAGAAAAATATTCATCTGGACGATGAAAATACGCTTTTATAAATAAGAAACAACAACCTGAAAATAAAGTAATGCTATTTGACATGAAATATAAGAAAAGCTTATTACACTTTTCAAGTGCTGAAGAAAAGTCTTGAGAGGGGCTGGGGGTGGTGGAGAAGAGGTATCAGGGAATCATTCTTTACAACGTGTAGTTTTCTTTCAGCCTCGTTTTAGCCCCTAAGTTTTCAACCTTTTGGGAGATTATGGTTATTTTGCACTTACACTGGCCTTTTAAATATTACAGCACAGAAAACCACCTGTAGGTCAAAATAAAGGCTCATTTATGAGAGGGGTTTGAAACATGTAGAAATATTTCATGCACCCAACAGCTTGAAGATCTTCTCTTGCTGGCTGTATGAACTCAGAGCAAAGCATTTGGGTTTATTCCAATAAGTCACACAGTTCAAATACATTCCGTATGATTTTCTCTGACTAGGAAATTATTGTTTCAAGTAAATCGTGGAACATGTCTTTTTCTCAAACGGTAATGTTGGTATATTATTTCTTTAGTGTATTTATTTAGTGCTTTTTGAGGTAAAAACAAAAAAAGAATCATTTCAAAAGTGAAATAACTTTCTAAGAACTCCTAGGAAAACAACTATTAACTGACAGTCACTGTGTAAAGTTAAGTCTGTATTTAATGATTGATCAATGGATTTAATCCGGATTCTGAGCAAACTAGAATCTCTACATTGACTTGGATGGTGCCAACCTCTGTTGATAAACATGCATAGCTCTGTCAGAAACTTGCTAACTTTGCTTTTGTTGGAACAAAGCCCCAAACCAGTTGATCTGCTGCTTTTTAAAAAAAATTTTATTTTATTTTATTATGTTATGTTAGTCACCATACAGTACATCTGCTGCTTAAAGAGGGGAATGAAGGCACGGTCGGGACAAAGGTTGGCTCTAAAGACCCCCGCAGCCTAGTCTTTCCCCCCTTAGGTCCCATCTGTCTACCCAGATGCCTTTCTCCTTACTTCCTTGCACCCCTGTGATTTATAGCATTTTCAGTTTTCAAAGTCTCAAAAATGGTTTGAAAAGGCAACTTGAATTTCAAATCTTAGTTTAGAGGTATTTAAAAAAAATCATTCTAACGTTGGTAAAAAACGCACTCAACTCTAAATGAAATTAGAATTTAAAGGTAGATACTCCTGTAGGACTTTTAGTCGATCTCTATTTTTACTCTATGCAATAATTGCTAGTTTAAGTATCTTTTCTCCCAGAGTACATGCAACTCCTCATGGGAGAGACCTTATTCTTTTTCACTACATTATCTCCAGTGCTTCACATATATAAGGCACTCGTGTCTCTTGAAAATATGAATGCGAGAGATGCCACACTGAGAGAGTGGGAGAAGGCGACTTTAAAGATCTCCCACATATTTGCTCAGAAAGTCATGCACTTATATGCTTGTTGATCTCCCAGAGAAGAATCCATGTATGTGGCCAGTGTCCTAGATTATCTGGTTGGCGTGCATGCTAAAAGTAACATTAGGTTTTTAGTTTTAAAATAGCCCCTTGTCTGAAGTATTAGGACTCTAAGATTCAGTCCATAGCCGTGATTATCCATATTCTATCTAATGCAGTGATTTTACAATCTCTGCGTTCGTTTCTGTATATATGTACTTTGAAACTCTCCCTGGAATTTCATGTAGATACATTAGTTTTTAGGATCCCCTACCTTTGCTTTGGGTGGTTACAGCTCATCCTGGGATTCTGGCACATTTGTCATCTGGGACTATTCTGGAACGTAGCATGTGATAAAGTGACCTTTAGTTTTCAATTTTTTTGTGGCATTGAAATTGACCCAATTATATTCCTTGCTTCAACTCTTACCCATTGATTGGTTTCCATCCTGTAATACAGGAATTGGACAGTCAACCTAGTAACATAAAAATGCTTAGGAATCTGAAATTAGCAAAATGCTAACAGCAAGATACGCATTCTTAAATTTTACTTGAATGTTTGGGAGTTGTAGAACATGTTCAACATTCATGTTTGCTTTGTTTTTAATAGTAAGAAGTTGGTTCTATTACACACATGATAATGGATGATATGAACAAACAATGGGGAATCTGAATTTACAAGTCTCCAAGTAACAGAAAGATATGCTGAAATCTAAATAAAATTGAAACATCCTTTGGTATTTGGAAAGGAAGATAGAATTCCAGAGATTGTTTTCCTCATCAAATGAGAGCTAATAAGAACTGATGACTGAGACAGGTGGTAGAATTAACTAGGCCAACCATCCAATCATACAAGCTGACACAAATCACTTGAATGTACTTTTCAGGCTGAAAATATGGGCTCTGAAACCCATCAAAATAAATTTTACAGATGGTTTGACAAAATGTCATCACGTAGGATGCAAATCATTTTCTGTACTCTTTTAATACCTATCTGTTTTTTGTGTTTTTTTTTTTTTAAGTTGCATCCTAAAGGTTTCTTGTAGCTTATAACTCTACTAACAGGAGTTATAAAAATGTATCTATCTTATGTATTCCATGATAGTACCTGAAAAACACACATATACGCACACCCA
Organism: Mirounga angustirostris; assembly: GCF_029215605.1. Classification (NCBI taxonomy): domain Eukaryota; kingdom Metazoa; phylum Chordata; class Mammalia; order Carnivora; family Phocidae; genus Mirounga; species Mirounga angustirostris. Next base: position 10,780,984 of record NW_026991719.1, read on the forward strand.
TGCTTCTTCCCTTGTTAGAAAGAATGCATATTCATGAAATTATATTTTAAAGTGTTTTTGATATTTTAATGTTTTGATGACAGGTTTTAAGGATGCTCTCTCCTGGGGTGAGGAGGGAAATGAGAGAGTGTTGGCTATGCTTTAACATCGCTGATCTAATCTAGGCCATTGTCCTTCCCTGCCATTAGGGTAAGATAATGTTCCTGACTGGTCTCATATGTTACCAGGGAGAAGGTCAAGTACTGACCTTAGAAGGATCAAGTATCTCACCAAATCACATAGTAGTTACAACCCAAACAGACTTGGACTGCATTAGGCACGGCCTGGTCAACGGTCCCACCCGGACATAGTTGGGCAAGCTAATTCCCTAGATAGGAGATGGAGATGGATTCCCATGGGACTATGTGAGTAGAGTTCAAGCATATAGATAATAGTAAAATAATGGGGAAGTGATGAGTTTGAGTATTACCTTTGTTCTTGATAATTTCATTGCAAATTTGTATAGCTTAATTTTTAATAGCTAATGTTTGGCCACTGGATTGCAAATTTTCTAAATATTTAACAATTGGCTCTCACAAGCCAACACATGCTGGCTTCAGCATACTGTTGCCTGATGTCTGCATGAAGACCAGGGATAATGAATATCAGCATTTTTTAAAGATTTCCTGTTAAGTCTACAATTTACTCACTGTTTGTTACTTCTCATTTATTTCTGCGCTATAATAGCAACACTTGGATGACCAAAACAAAACAAAAAAAAAAAATGGGGGAGAATGTGAGCTTCTTTTTGAAACTCTGTGAAGGAGAAAATTTGGAAAACTGAGCCAGGCTTTGAAGCCAGGGCTGGAGAGAAGAACTAGGCAGGAACTGGGAGCTACCCCAAAATTAGGAAAGAAGTTTAGAGCCTGAAGCAACAAGCAAGAAGGCGTTGTGGTCCTGGACTGATTCCCAGAATAATTTTTCTCATTGCCAATCACCACCAATGTGTTTTTCCTAGACAACTCACAGAAATATATAGTGTTTTTATTTTAGTGCTATAAATTGCTACAGGCCTATTAAAACTTTACTTCCTCTTTTCCCACTTCCCTAGATGACTCAGAATTTTTAATTTCCACCATGTAAGATCATTTGAGCTTCATTTCTGGATCACACCCAACTCCTCTCTAGCATACAACTCTTTCCTAATACAAATTCTGAATCCTCAGTTGCCTATAAGAACATCTCTGCCAGGGTGGCCCTAAACCTCAATTTGGCCACAACAACCTCTTCATCCTTTTCCCAAACAAGCTGAGCCTGTCTGACTTTCTGGCTTGTGCTGATGGCCCACAGTTCACCTAGTCATTCACACTTAAAACTTCTGAGTCCATACTTGACTTTTCTCCTTTCCCTCCGGCCAAGTCCAGTCCATTCTATCATTGAAAGGCCTTCCTAATATGTCTCTTTCTAAGGAACTTTTTCTTTCTTTTATTTAAATTTTTTTCAGCTTTTATTGAGATATAATTGACATATAACATCGTATAAGGTTAAGGTACGCAATGTGTTGATTTGATACACTTACATATTGCGAAGTGATTACCACCATAGCATTAGCTAACACCTCTATCACATCACATAATTTGTTTTGTGGTGAGAACATTTAAGATCTACTCTCTTAGCAACTTTCAAGTATAAAGTATAGTATTATTGACTATAATCACCATGCTGTGCATTAGATCCCCAGAACCTATTCATCTTATAACTGGTAGTTTGTACCCTTTGACCAACATCTCTCTATCCCCCCTGCCCCCTGGCCCACAGCCCCTGGTAACCACCATTCTATTCTCTGTTTCTATGAATTTGGCCTTTTTAGATTCCACATATACAATATCATACAGTATATGTCTTTCTCTCTCTGACTTATGTCACAATGCCCTCTTTCTATGGAGTTCTCCCTTTCTATGCAAAGGCCCCACACCAACAAGACTAACAAGGCTTTTGTGTCCTATAATTGCACACAGCAATAATTTACCCTCTTACCTCTTTACTTCTGATTCCTCCACTCCGCTCAGTTTTTTGGGTTTATCTTCCTCAGTTGTCTACCTAAAAGCTGTCATTGCTTCCTGAATCTAGCCCAGATGACTTCTCCTGGCTCCACAGTCTTACATTCCAACTGTCTGTCCCATGACTTCAATCTCTACCCTACACTAGGCAAAGTCATTGTTTTTTTTTTAAGATTTATTTATTTATTTTAGAGAGAGCAAGCGGAGGTGGGGGGGAGGGAGCGGCAGAGGGAGCAAGTCTTCAAGCAGACTCCCTGCTGAGCATGGAGCCCAATGCTGGGCTTGATCTCATGACCCATGAGATCATGACCTGAGCTGAAACCAAGAGTCGGCACTTTAACTGACTGAGCCACCCAGGTGCCCCAAAGTCATTGTTTTCTGAGTATGCCTTTCCCTTTTCCAACTCCCAAATTTTACCCATTCTACTATTTCTGCTTGGAATTACCTTTCACCCATTATATCACTTTTTTCCTGGCTTCAGCTTTCCATCCAGATTCCATCTTTCCTCTCTGCAAACCTCCATGGAATCATTTGTTCGTCTGCCTTCCCCATTTTATAAGTTATTTGGGTAATTATTTTAAACTTCCTACCAGAGAAAGAAGACCACATCTTACATTTATTTTGCATTTTTGCAGTGCTCAGAAGAGAGACATTTGCTGACTTATTAAGATGAGCAGTCAGCTGCATTTTAGAGGGTTTCTTCCAGACTAATTTTGTTAGGGCCATGAGGGAAAAAAAAAAAATGCTTTAGAATGTCGATTGCCATGGTGGGAAAAATCAACAATAACAATAACAATAAGGTAATAATATTAATGGTTATAATTTATAAGTGTCTGCTCTGTTGTCAGATCCTTGTTAAGTGATATATATATCTCCTGATCCTTACTACTCACCAACGGATGCATTATATATGAGTAAACTGCTCCTCAAAGAAGCATAGTGATCTTCACTAGAATTTCAACTCAGGACTCCTTTTAACTGAAGCTCATATCTGTCTAGTCTCTATTTGGGAAGGATGTCACTACCAGTGCATAAATGCCTGGGAATGGGAGGATGACCCCAGCACTCTCTTTGGGGCCTCTGCCAATCCTCTGTCAATTTTTCTGCACAAACATTTGAAATTCGCCTACATTTTACACCACATATCACTTGATTTCAAGGATAGTATACTTTTGACATCCTACTATGCAAGGCCAAAAACCCATTGGGCATGCCTAAGGTTGGTTCTTCTGGCTTGAGCCTTTTCATGTCCTCTTTCTTATGTACATGGTACTGGCATCAGAGAAAGGTCTTTATACTCAGAAATGTGATAAAAGATAAATGTTAAAGGCCAAGAGATATGTAAATACCAAATATAATAAAATCAAGTCACTCTACATGTGAAAACTTCTATTGGGGTGAAGAACATGGATAAGTATCTAAAAATAAAATTCCAAAGTGTGACACCCAAAGGCGTCTTTCAGGGGATGTTTTACTAAATATTAGACCACTGACTAACCAGCTTCTGGGCTAGAAGTGGACGTTGGGGCTCAAATGACAGCACTTCCTAGTGTTGACTACAGAGCAGCATGAATTTGGGCTCAAGGAGGTTTGAGATCATGTAGAAGTTGAAAGCTCTAAATTTTCTATTTATTTATGTACCTTTTACTTCATAAATAGTATGATGCAGGAGAAAAGGGGCTTTGGGAGTAGGCAGGATTTGATTCCTGGCTCCACCCCCAGTCACCTAGCCTCTCTGAACCTGAGTTTCCTCATGAATAAAATGAAGTTAACACTATCTACCTCAAGGCACTGTTGCTAAAATAATGAAATATACAACCATTGTCTATGGATGTGAAGCTGAGTGGCTTAAAAAACACCAACACTATTGTTATTCACAGGTTTAGGTTTAGTTGAGTGGTTCTGTTGATCTGCATCAGGCTTGGCTGATGTTGGCTGGGCTCACTTGTGCTCTGCCATCAGCTGGCAGGTCAGCTGGGGCAGGCTGGTCTAGGACGGTCTCACTCACGTGTCTAATAGCTGGCTGGCTGTTGGCTGGGATGAGAGAGTTGACCCAGCCACATGCTTCTCATCACCCAGCACGCTAGCTTGAGCCTGTTTACATGGAGACTGAGTAGGTCTCCTAGAGAGCTAGCCAGAGCAAGTCACAAGGCCAGCCCAGATTCAGAGATGGGGAAGATAGGCTCCACCTTTTGATGGGAGGAGCTAAAAAGTCACATCATAAAGGGATATGGATATGGGATATGGAATGAAAATTGTGACCATTTTTGCAGTCGATCACATGACCACTTTGAGAAGTTGTCAGTATTTTTAAAAACTGAGCACAGGCATTCCTTTCAACCCAGCGATAGCATTCCTAGATATATACCTAAAGGATGTATTCATATGAGCTCAAAATATATGTACTGGAATATTCATAGCAACCCCATTCACAATAGCCTCAAACTGCAAACTACCCAAATGTCCATTAGCTTGCCTATTTAGAATAGATAAATACATTGTAGTATCTTCACACCATGGAATACTATGTGCAATGAAAATGAACAAACTACCACCACATGCAATAATATGGATGAATCTCACAAGCATAGTGCTGAAAGAAAAAAAGATAGACACAGACAAGTACACGTTTTCTGGTTCCATTTACATAAACTTCAAAAACATGCAAAATCTATCTGTTCTATTAGAAATCATGACAGTGGTTACCTTTGGGATAAAAGGATTAAAAATGGGTCCAAGGCAGAGGGGGGACCTTAAGGGTGTTGGTCATCTTTTCTTCCTTCTCTTCCTCCCATCCTCCCTTCCTCCCTTCCTTCCTTCCTTCTCTCCCTTCCTCCATCCCTCCCTCTCTCTTTTTCTTTCTCTTTCTTTCTTTCTTTCTTTCTTTCTTTCTTTCTTTCTTTCTTTCTTTCTTTCTTTCTCTTTCTTTCTTTCTTTCTTTCTTTCTTTCTTTCTTTCTTTCTTTCTTTCTTTCTTTCTTTCTTTCTTTCTTTCTTTCTTTCTTTCTTTCATAAACTCTAGGCCCAACATGGGGCTTAAACTAAAAACCCTGAGATCAAGAGTCATATGCTCTATTGACTGAGCCAGCCAGGCACCCTGGCCACCTTCTGTTTCTTGATCTGGCTGCTGATTAAACAGGTGTGTTCAGTTTGCAAAAATTCATTGTGCTGTACTCTCATGAATTAAGCACTGTTTTGTATGCATATTTTATATCAATTAAAAAGTTTATAAAAGATGATATACTTGAAAATACCTATTCATATCAGGCTCTCAAATATTTATCTCTCCTCTTCACATTCCAAAAAGAGACTATTTGTATGGTAACAATTTCCATTGTCAAAAGTTTAGCATGGAACTATCAATCATTTATGTAAATGTAAACAAGACACCCAAAGATAATTAAAACAAGGGGCACATTAAAATCTTTTTTTTTTTAAGATTTTATTTATTTATTTGACAGAGAGATCAAGAGAGAACACAAGTAGGCAGAGAAGCAGGCAGAGGGAGAGGGAGAAGCAGGCTCCCCGCAGAGCAGGGAGCCCGATGCAGGACTTGATCCCAGGACCCTGGGATCATGACCTGAGCCAAAGGCAGCCGCTTAACCGACTAAGCCACCCAGGCACCCTGGGGCACATTAAAATCTTATGCTTTTAAAGTACCCCTACTGTCTGAGATATGATGTTGGCATTCAAAGAGCTGAATCTGTTATAATGGCTGGTTTGTAGTCTGTCTGGACAGAGTGTCTCAGCTGTGTTCAACTTTTTTTTCCATATGTTCAGATCAGTGAACTCAGGGTTACATCCAATTTTAAGGTCAGTAGCCTTATCTCCTTTCCTTTATCCCCCACTCAAAAACACATATTGGAATGTAAGAAACCAAGCATGACTTTATTACAGAGATAACTGTGCATTCTCTCTAATTTATAGCAGAGGAGAAAACCATTCCAAACTCTGGAGATACAATGGGGAACTACACAGATTATATCCTTATGCTAAAAGAACTTTACATCATTCATAGTGATAAAATACTTGCAAGATATTCACAGTTAATCAGGATAATCAGTGTATTATGACAGGAAATTGACAACTACTAAATCAAAATCAGAGCTCGGTACTAATTTGGATAGGGTTGAATTTTGCTGTGGCAAAAATTATCTCCCAAAATCAGAGGAATAAAACAATGAAGGCTTGTTTCTTGCTTTCACTGCATGTTCATTGACAGTTAGCTGGGAATTTTGCTCTGCTTTACTTTCAACCTGGGACCGATGTCAATCTGGAATGTTGAATGTCGTCAAGGTATATAGGGATAGAAAACGTAACAAAGCACATACTTAGTCTTCAAGGTTCCACTTGAAAGTGACATAGGTCAGTGTTACTCACATTTCACTGCCCAAAGCTAATCATGAGGCCACACCTAACTTCAGGTGGGTAGTGAAGTTTAAAACTATCATGTATTCAGAAGGAGAGAGAGTTAGAACTATTGGGGAACAATCTTAATTATTATCATATATCATGAATTTGCAGGTCTTAAGATGGTTTCTTTCATTCTTGGTCACAGAGTATACCTTGATTCCTGCCCTTACTACCAAAAATATATCTTGATAATTGCAGGAAGGAATGACTGAGAACTCGAAAGTGAATTAACATAAGTCTACCCTAGTATTATTCATGAGATGTTAGAGCTGGAAGAGACCTTCCATAGCATCTAGTTCAATCCTCTTATATTAACGTTGGAGAAACTGTAACTCAGAGGTGACCTGCTTCAAGTCAAAGAGCTATTTATGATAAAACCAGAACTCAAACTGAATTTAATGCTTTAATTCAAAGTGTCAGCCTTGTACGTAAAGGGAAGAAACTGCATATTGCAATAATATTTCAAACATTTATGATTTTGGCCAATTTCAGCCTCCATTCATTCAATAAATATTTTTTCAGCACTTATAGGCAATGAACTAGATACTGTATGAAATAAAAGATGAAATAGCCACAGAATCTACACATAAAGAGGCAGGGTCTGAGAGAATCAACCAAGTAATGGGATAAGTATGGTAAGAGTTGCAAGGGAATAGCAAAGGTCACTTTTGCTCTCTAAAAAATTAACTCTTAATGATAGCTGGTCAAGAATTGATATGCAGCGGGGCACCTGGGTGGCTCAGTCAGTTAAGCATCTACCTTCGGCTCAGGTCATGATCCTGGGGTCCTGGGATAGAGCCCTACATCGGGCTCCCTGCTAGGCGGGGAGTCTGCTTCTCCCTCTCCCTCTCCCTCTGACCCTCCCCACTGCTGTGCTCTTGCTCACTCTCTCTGTCTCTCTCAAATGAATAAATTAAAAAATCTTTAAAAAAACAAAATAATTGATATGCAACAGTCAACTGATGTTTGACATGAGTGTCAAGAATACACAATGGTGAAAGGACAGCCTTTTCAACGAATGGTGTTGGGAAAACTGGACAGCACACATGCAAAGGAATAAAATTGGACCCTTATGTTACACCATACACAGCAATCAACTCAAAATGGATTGAAGACTTAAACATAAGACCTGAAATGTAAAACTCCTAGGAGAAAATAGTGGGGAAAATCTTCATGACATTGGCCTTGGCAATAATTTCATGGATATGACACCAAAAGCACGGGCAACAAAAACAAAAACAAAAACAAAAACAAAAACAGTGGGACTACATCAAATTAAAAAGCTTCTGCACAGCGAAAGAAACAACCAACAGAGTGAAGAGTCAACCTACAAGATGGGAGAAAATATTTGCAAATTATATATCTGATAAGGGGTTAATTCTCAAAATACAAAGAATTCCTACAACTCAATAGTAAAAAAACAAAACAAAACACAACTAATGAATCGTTGAACATTATGTCAAAAACTAATGATATACTATACATTGGATAATTGAATTTAAATTAAAAAAAAAAGAAAAAAAACCCCTAGTAACTCAGTTTAAAAAATGAGCTAAGAATTTGGATAGACATTTTTTTCCAAAGAAGACATACAAATGGCCAAACAGATACATTAAAAAATGTTCAACTTTACTAATCATCATGGAAATGCAAATTAAGACCACAATGAGATATCACCTCACACCTATTAGGATGACAAAACAAAGAGGGAGAACAAGTGTTGGCAAGGATGTAGAGAGATTGGAATTCTTGCACACTGTTGGTGGGAATGCAAAATGATGTAGCTGCTATGGAAAACAGTATGAAGGTTCCTCAAAAGATTAAAAATCCAGCAATCCCACTTCTCGATATTCATCCAAAAGAATTGAAATCAGGATCTCAAAAATATATTAACATTCCTATGTTCATTGCAGCACTATTCATGGTAGCCAAAATGTAGAAGCGAACTAGATGTCAATCGACCAATGAGTGGATAAAGAAAATGTAGTATATACCTATAATGAAATACTATTCAGTCTTCAAAAGAAGGAAATTCTGCAATATGCAACAACACAGATAAATACTGAGGATATTTTTCCAAGCGAAATAAGCCAGTCACAGAAAAACAAATACTGCATGATTCTACTTATACAAGGTATTTAAGATGGTCAAATTCATAGAATCCGATCAGTAGAATGGTGGTTTCTAGGGGCTGGGGGAGGGGGGGAAATGAGGAGTTACTAATAAATGGGTATAAAGTTTTATTTCAGCAAGATGAATAAGCTCTAGAGATCTGCTGTACAATGTTCTACCTATAGCCAACAATTATGTATTGTACACTTAAAAATTTGTTAAGAGAGAGTAAATTTCATGTTAGGTGTTCTTACCACAATAATACAATTTAAAAAAAGAATTGATAAGCAATAAAATCTAGAAATACTAGTTATTATTAGTTGATTCCTTTCTGTGTACCACATAGTCTTTTGAGGACTTCCATTTTCCAGACTGATTTAGGAATAAGTGGCATATATATTATATTGATCTTCTGTCATTTTTTTCAGGTCCTTTATGCCATTCTATGACATTTTGTAAATTCATCCAAAAGGGACTTGTGCATGCATTGCTAAATGTATTCCTAGGCATCTTTCAGTATTTTGTTGTTATTGATTGAAACATTCATATGTACTCTAATTGGACATTGCTAATGTGTAGGAGGCACGTTGATTTTGGTATGGTGATCTTGTACCATCAATCTTGCTGAATTCTCTTTCTAGTTCTAGTAATGGTTCTTTGATTATTCTGTATTTTTCAAGGTGGTTATATCATCTACAAATTAGGATCAGTTATCTCTTCGTTTCTCATTTTCATACATCCTTTATTCCCTTTTTCTAGTATTATTTCATTGGGTAGGCCCCCCATTAAATATTCAGTGATAGTAAGGGGAACAGGGTAGCTAGTCTTTTCCTTGACTTTAATGGGTAAGTCTTAAGATTTTACCAATACATATGATGTAATATAGGCTTTTTAAGAAATTATTGTTTTTGTTGTTAACAAAGGTCCTTTTTCTTTCAAGCTTTCTAAGAATTTTATCTTGAATGGATGTTGAATTTTATCAAGTATTTTCTTTTTGTTTCCACTGAGATAGCCAAATAACTTTTCTCATGTAGCTTGTTTATGTAGTAGATTAGATTACATCAGTGTATTTTTATGTTTTACCAATTTTGCATTCCGAATGTAAACAAACTCTACTAAATTTGATGTATTAATTTTCAAAACCACTATTGGATTTTATTTGCTAATATTTTATTTAGAATTCTTTAAAAAAATCTATGTGCATCTATAATTCCTTTTTCTTGTACTGTTTTTGGCTGGTTTTGATATTAAGTTCATACTAATTTTATAAAGTGAGTTTGACACTTTCCTCTTCTTACAGGTATCTGAAACAGTATAAATGTGTGTGTGTATATATATATATATAGTATAAAGGTACATATATATGTAACATATATACCATATGTATACGTGTATATATATTGTATAAACAGTATAAATGTGTGTGTATATATCACTTATATACCATGTGTATATAACATATACATATGACACATGGAACTATATATACATATATATGCACTGTTTGGGAAATTTTTATGGGCCGATCCATTGACCAGAACTCAAACTCAGTGACTATCCACATGTAATCACAAAGGACCCTGGGAAACAGTCCAGCTGTGTGCCCACTAAGAAAGAAGAACACAGATATTGATTAGCACTAGTAGTCTGCTATAGTAGTTTAATATGTTCTAGAAAATTTCCATTGCATCTACATTTTTGTATTTATTGGCATGAATGTATTCATTGAATTCTTTATGATTTTTATAAATTTCTATTATATCTTTGGTTATGTGGTTGTAATAGTGTTTATTAGCATGCCTTCTCTTTATTCATTTATCAGTCTTGCTAGTAGCTTATTTATTACTAATTTCTTTATTAAAGCTAGGTTTTTGTTTTGTTGAATCTTCCTATTGTTTCTATTTTCTGAATTTCTGTGTTATCATTGTCATGTTTTTCCTTTTGTTTTCTTGTGTCTATTGTTTATTTTCTAGTTTCTTGAGTTTTCTTATTGATTTTCCATCCTCGAAGTTTCAAAAAGTTCTCTCTCTCTTTTTTTCTTCATAAATCCCACCACACTCTTCCCCATTTGTATCACCAGTGGTCGTAAAGAAAGCTCCCAACCTGTCATACCAGGCATTTATCGTTGCCTAACACAAAGCAGACATACTAGGGGGTAATCTGTGGTAGCAATAATAGTAAGAGGCCTGTGGTTCCCAGACAAACTTACTGTACCCTAATCGTAGAACTTTATCAGTCTAGATAGTTGAAACAGCAAGATTAAACCATAAATTAAAAGTAACCCAAAGCACACAATCTTAATTCCATCACATAGTTCCTTTTACTATACTACACAGGCACATTATCCAAGGCACTCAGTTCCTAGCCATTATTTCTTCTTGTTCTACATTAACATAAAACAATCGCATGCTTGCATCTCAATTATACTTCAGTTCCTTTGTTTCCAACTAGGTTGTTCATATAGTGTGTCCACATTCACAGATATTTAGAAGAAGGGCTTAAACTGTTTTGCTAAAGCACAAGATACAAAAACAACACATTCGAGAACAACTCTAGCTGTAGAAATAGACAAAAAATGTGCTGAATCATTATCTACAGGGAAAAGGTAGGACAGTTGAAAGATGTCGCACAATATGGAATTAGTCTTGTAGGGATTAATGGGGGAGAGCAGCTGGGAGACAAGAATGTGTATGGTGGCCAAGAGTATGTGGGAATGAATTCCTAGTTCGGAGTTGGCGGTGCTTTGTGAGATCCTTGGTGGTAGAGGACATGGTCTTATTCACATTTGCATTTATCTATCCTGGTCTTGGCTCTTAAAAGATTCTCTGGGTGGTTTTTTTTTTTTTTTTTTTGTGGTTGATTAACAACCAGAACTGAAGAAAGGGAAACGTCAGTGTGGTCAACTCTGCAATAGCTTGGAAGGTTAAAATACATGGTCAGAACTTTGCAATTATAGAATTGGAAGGAGTTATACATGTTAGGCTGGAAGAGAATCTAGGAATAGTTGGGTCAAGCCCCTTATTTCACAAGTGAGGAAACAGCAGCTCATAAATATAAGGCATAGTTCTCATGGTACCAGGAATATAACTGATTAAAATTAATAATCATAGGGGAATTCAGGCCTTTGGGGCCATTTTGTAGTTATAGGAACTTTGGATACAACCAGATTTGATGTATTTTTGGAAAGCTCGCTCTAGGTCAGGAGTTGGCAAGTGATGGCCTGTGGGCCAAATTCAACTGGACACTTGTTTTTGTAAATAAAGTTTTATTAGAGCACAGCCATGACCATACATATTGTCTATGGCTGCTTTTATACAACGATGGCAGAGTTGAATAGTGGCCCACAAAGACAAAAATATTTATTACTACTTGGTCCTTTACCGAAAGAGTTTGCGGACCCCTGTCCCAGGTAGTTGTATTCTCAAAGCTACCTTTTATTCCACAGCTGATCTAGGGGGCCTGTCTTTGTTGCTTTATTGCTTTAGCAATAAATTGATTCATTGCTAAAATTAATCTGACAATTGATGATAATTTAAAGAGTGACCTGATGTGCTATTTTTGAGACACAAAGTCGTCGAGGTAAAACTTAAGAGCCTCCAAAGTAACCGTTCGCAAGAAATGATCCTTTCACAGATTGGGGCTTGTGGGTTTTCCTCTGGATGAGCGAGATGGACATCGGGAAATGGGCTGAACCAGTAAAAGTCATTATGAAAGTAATTTCCAGCGATCCTGTAACATTTAGAGTTCATTTCCTCAAGAGGGCCTTGCTTCGGTGCCTCTTTAGACACTGTCCATTCAGCCGGATCGCCCTTTTGAAAGGCACTGGGATTTGCCCTTCTGAACACAACCCTCTGCCGCTGGGGAAGTGGAGCTCGTTATGGGTGAGGGCTTGCTGGAAGGTTCACATGTAACCCAGGGGCAGGAAAGGCGCTTGGAGGAAAGAGGACAGGGAGCTCAAGACCACAGCCAGTTTAAAATGCTGCCTCATTAGTGGCAATTAGCACTCAGTCATGCCTGGGAGATTGTCCCCATAAAGCAGGTCAAATCAATTACTGTCTGCCTCTCAGACAAAGGAGGAGGCTCTTGCGGACGGCTCCAGCTCCTTCTGGGTTTCTGCGTCTGAGACCAGGCACGGTTTGGACTACACTTTAAAACCTGCTCTCCAGAGGAAAGCTTCCCTCTTTTCTTATGCTCTGTGTGCACAAAGAAATAATAGCTCCTGTCAAAAAAAAGGCCCATCCGTAGCTTCGAGGTTTTGGTTGCAGGAGCACTGGGGCCGACTTGAAGGATGCTGGAAACTTTGTGACTTTGTGAATGCATGCAGGGACCCGGAGGGTTTGCTCACGGCGAGGGAGAGACTGAAAGCGAATGAGGTTCACACGTGACGTGGAGGCTAATTCCTTTCCCTGGCACATACGTAAATGGGCTCTAAAGAAAATCAAAGAATTGATTGCGTCCCCGCTCCTGGCTAAACTGGTGACAGCGTTTTTGTCTTTTTAGGAGGTGATGGAGAAGGGTCGGCAAGGTGCTTCATGAACTTCTGGGAAAAAAGATATGCAAGTGCCAGACAGGGTCCTGATGTGGCTTCTTAACTGCTGGCGATGTGCCCACAGGTGCTTTCTGTCCTTCTGCACAGCTGGAGCCCAGAGAACAGCAAGGCAAGCTCCTTGGGAAAGAGCTGGAGACTTCTGCTTTTTTATGTAATATCTTATGTCAATAGCACTTTGGGTAATTTTCGGTTGGCGTTCGCGATAAGGCTCTCTCAGTGAATATCACTTTGCGTTTATCTAGTTCCTTTGCTCTGATGCTGAATCCACTTTACAAGTGCCAGGAGCTGTTCTTCTGTGGGTGATATAAAGCTTCTCTTCACCTGCCCTCGGTCATCGATGAGGAAACCTCCCTAGGCTCCTCCCAGAACGCCCCTCCGAGGCCTCATTAGCGGTGGTCATCAGAGGGGTGGGGGGCAGTGCGGTGGCGAGCTCAAGGGCAGAGACATGCTGAGGTGTGCCTGGGGTCCTGTGTCTGCCTCCTCGGTCTCAGCACACTAATTGTCCTCCAAAAAACATACCATCCTGGGAAAAAAAAACCCAGTGTTCTTGCTACGCTGAGCTTTACGGCACGTCCTTTCTTCTGGACCAGACTGCCGTCCCTAAGTCCCTTCAATACTGAAATTCACCAGCAAAAAGCTTTAAGTGGCATTTCTCAAAATATCTGGGACTACCTGCATGACAGTCACTGAGGGTGCTTGTTAAAATGCAGATGACCAGGCGCCTCCAAAGCCTACGGAATCAGAATCTGAGGGTAGGGTAGTCACATAATTCTCACATCTACTGAAGGCTGAGAAGTGCTTGTTTGGTTCCTAATGGCATGACATTTCACTTATGGTCAGTAATCCTGAGGATATGAGACTTCATATACGCTGTATGTGATGCTCTCATTCAGGGTTTTCCAAATCTGTACTCTTTAGCGCGAGCCTTTCTCTGATTTAGCCTTTTCTTTGCCAGTGTTCCCAGGACAGAGGAGTTGCCAGCCTAGGTCAGGACTCGGGGCAGCCATGAGACCAGAGGAGTTCTTGAGGCTCTCGGTTCCCCATAAATTGTGGAGGTTTCCATGGGAAGGAGGGCAGAAATTGAGACAGGCAAGGTATAGATAGAGTAGTGGGCTGGGAGCTGTGGTCAGGAATCCAGTCAGCTAAGCCAAGACACCAGCATCCAGAATGCCATGACATGAAAATGCATCTGAGCTTTTCAACAAGGCTTCCCTCTCTCCCCTTTCTTTATTTTTCCTCACTGGTCTGGACTTTGCTAGTCCTTTACCCCTTTTCACTCTGGGTGCACCCTTTTGATACTCCCCTCTTGATCTCTAGAATTTCTTTTCTCCTTGAACTTATATGGACTTTGTCAGGTCACTTCAAGTCCCTGGGTTCTATTTGTATTTGCTTTCTCCACTTGCGTGTAGGGGTCATTGGCGTGGAGAAGGTCATGGAAATATATTGGCCGAGACCACTTTGAATCCATTCTCTGTGGCCTTGCCTGGCTCTCGCAATGGCTCTGCTGTTCCCTTATTTGTGTTTCCTTTCTTGCTTTTGCAGACATTTTCTCCACCTCTCAAAGCCTCAGTATCACTCCCGTCTCCCTCACTTGGAGCAGACAAACTTGTCTCTTATGTTCTGTAGAATATCCAGAAGACTCAGGTGAACTTGCTAATTCTGCCTTCTTCTGGTCATTATAGCTTCACTGCTCTAAATTTATATTTCTGCTTAACTCACCTCTTTTGTCTCAAGAACTCATCTCAGCCTTTCAAGGCTAACTCTTGCATGTAGGTTCAAGAAAGAAAACTTCATAAGTTTTTGGAAGTCCAGTATATTATACCTCCCCTTTGGGGGATTTACATGGCACATTAGCATATTTAAAACTTTGATAAGTTGTGCAATAATAAAAAATGTTTAACTTTGTTTAAACCAGTGTTTGTCCTTAACTGTAGAACACTTTTTTTTTTTTTTTGGCAATACTGATTAATACTCTGGACAACTCATTTTGGAAAACATTACTTGAACATCTAGAAGGTTGAGAACTTATTTTAAGAATCAATCGGAGGGGGAGATGAACCATGAGAGACTATGGACTCTGAAAAACAACCTGAGGGTTCTAGAGGGGAGGGGGCTGGGGGGATGAGTTAGCCTGGTGATGGGTATTAAAGAGGGCATGTTCTTCATGTAGCACTGGGTGTTACACGCAAACAATGAATCATGGAACACTTCATCAAAAACTAATGATGTAATGTATGGTGATTAACATAACATAATAATAAAAAAAAATTCAAGTAAAAAAAAAAAAGAATCTTTTCATCCGGGGCACCTGGGTGGCTCAGTAGGTTAAGCGTCTGCCTTTGGCTCAGGTCACGATCCCAGGGTCCTGGGATGGAGCATTGTGTCAGGCTCCCTACTCTGCGGGGGACCTGCTTCTCCCTCTCCTTCTGCCTGCCCCTCCCCCTGCTTGTGCTCCCTCTCTATCTCTCTGTCAAATAAATAAATAAAATCTAAAAAAAAAAAAGAATCTTTTCATCCTATCTCCCAGTATAAACCCTTTTCCTTATGACCTGGTGTCTTTTTGCAAATAATTGATCTTCAGTAAATGTTTGCTAAATGAGGAAATGAATGAGTCTATCCACTCACTAATGAATATTTGGGATGCCCGGGTGGCTCAGTTGGTTAAGCATCCGACTCTTGGTTTTGGCTCAGGTCATGATCTCAGGGTTATGATCTCAGGGTTGTGAGAGTGAGTGCTGTGGAGCCTGCTTAAGAGTCTCTCTCTCTCTCTCTCCCTCCCTCTGCCCCTCCCCCCACACCTGTGTTTTCTCTCTCTCTCTTAAAAAATAATGAGTATTTATTGAGTTATTACTGTGTTCTAGGCACTGGCGATACAATGGTGAATAAGACACAACATCTCTTGCCCCCAAAGAGCTTCCTTTTTAGTGGAGGAAGCCAATTATAGATAGATGAATTAAGATAGATGAATAATATCGGTGATGACAGGGACTCAGATACTACTTTTGATGGAAGTGGGGTATCAAGAAGGACCTCTGTACAGTGGTAACATATGAGCCGAGGCCTGAATAAAGTGGAAGAGTGAGATACTGAAATATTTATAGACAGAGAACAGCAGATAGAGGGAAAAGCAAGTGTGTGTTGCTTTTAAAATATGTCTACAAATTCTTTGGTAGCCTCTCTTCAAGAGATGGAACTTACTACCCATCCCCATGAGTATGGGCTAACCTAGTGACCTCTTTCTTTTTCTTTTTTCTTTTCTTTTTTTTTTTTTTTTTCCAATTTTAGTATATCTGCTGCTGAAGCGAGCACTTTAGTGACCTCTTTCTTACAAAGAGTATATGGCAGAAGTGACGTGTGCTTTCTGAGACCAGGTCATAAATGGCATTGCAGTTTCCTCCTTGACTTTTTCTCTTGGGTCACATGCTCTGGAGAAAGCCAACAGCCATATTGTAAGGACACTCAAGCAACCCCTCTTCCATTCTCATCTGGCTTGATGTACATATAATCTTGAGCCAACCGAGATTATTCAGCCCTTCCAAACTCCCCTTGGTTGGCACAATCTCTTGTGTTGAGCCTACTTCAGCCTGTGAAATAAAATCAACCCGAATCCAAAGTCCTTTCAAAGCTAAAGAGATAAATCTATGTGGTGTTGGCAGGATCTGAATTGAAGGGTAAGAAAACAGCAGCAAGGGATTATAAATCCCTGCTTGCTTCAACTATAAACCAATCTGTCCACAGCAAGAAAGCATTTAATAAAGGGTTTCATTGTACTGGAGGAAATGGAAAATTATACTCCATGAGTGAATGGTCTGCCAGCAACAGCCCAGAACCAGCAGTGTGGATGCCTTTTAATAGTTTTAAAAAATCGATAACTTTAGTCTTTTTAATTAAATTGCTATAAGTGGGAAGAACACTTAATTACAGCTTCTATTCCTTCATAAAATGTTCTCCATGAAGAACTAGTATAATCATATTTGGATTCTTCCCGGACAACATACATATGTATTTTTCATTGCGTTAGTGGGCTGAATTCTGTTTTTGATGGCCTAGAAGCAAAAATGAGGATAAATGGGAAAAAGTAACAAAATGGAAACCTACCTAGACAGCATCTGTGACATCATAAATCCCAACTTGGGCACTAAGGAAAGGATGGGGGGAAAAACCCACAAGATTTCAAATAGCAGACACAGCATATCCTGTTCCTATTCTAAGCAAGAACAGGCAAGAATTGGCCAATGTCCAATCTTGAGAAGGCACTTAGAGATTTTTAATATATTGGTGAGAGCAGTGGGTGTTTTCAGGGATGAAATGCTAGCGTGGTGCTTCTAAAAATATCCAAATGCAATGGAAGTCACCTCTTCAGTCACTCTATTTTAATTAGAGTCTCTCCTCTGTCTATTTCTTATTTGTGCTGCTTTCTTTTTATTTTTTGCATTCTCTTGCTGTCCTGGGGGCTCTCCTACATGAGCACAGGCGGTGATGCTCAGTGGTACTGACAGGCTGCCAGGCCGGCTGCTACCATTCTCCCCTGGAGCCCAGCTTACACCAGCCCCCTGCTCTGATTCATGATCTAGAAAATTCCCTCTGCTCAGGTATGACAGATTTGACCCTGCACAGATGCTGGCCACAGCTTAAAGACCCCTACCTTCCTTATTCTTCAAGACTCATTTTCTGAAGTGACAGACCTGAATGTCAGGTAAATAAAACCTTCTAACTTAAAAAAAAAAAAAAAAGGTATTTATCTCACACACAAGCAAGATCAACTTAAAAGTCACCTTGCCATGCTATGGGCGATGACATAGCAGAGGTGGCGGGAAGCCACGTGGAGGGATGTGACTCTGTCACGTGTGTTGTGAGAAGCCCGGGAAGCTAACGCACGTTCAACATGTTCAGTAAGTAGGTTTAGACCCACTGTAGCAGTTTTCTATACAATCATATCGTGTCGTAGAGGAGCTGAGGCTCACGGTCGAGCTAGATACTCATGGGTTGAGTATCTCTCTAGCTCTATATAAAGCTGCAGCATCATCAACCAGAAATAGCACATAGGACATGACAGGTAACCTGTGATGCTACCTCGGCGCTGTTCATTCGGAAGACACGCTTCGTCTCACAAAAGGCAGGGCCAATTCTCTTGTCTTATTTTACTATTTTGGGCCCCATCTTCCCAGCCTAAAAGCCCCTAAGTAGGCTCACAGGAAAAGCACCAAGATGAACAGATCACAAAGGGAGCCCTAGAACTAATGCTCATAGAAGTGAAAACTCTAGCTCAGAAAAGAACAACCGGGTAACAGTATGGGAGAGCTTTTTTTTCTCACCCCACGCCTATAAAAGGAAAGCTGGATGGTCGCGAAGAATTGGTTCATGCAGAGGAGACCTCCTCTGAGTCTGTCTACGCTTGGCAGCAGGACTCACACCCAGTTTGCCAGCAAAGTTCCCCTCTTGGCAGATCGTCAGAAAGGGCCTATGCTGGCCTGACTCTTCCTTCTGTCTTCAACCCTCTGCAGCCCCCATAGTTTTGCCTGTTGAGGTTAAGTTGGGACCAGTCTCTTGCTTTTGTATGTCCTTGGAAAGAATGATTGTTTATAGCATTAACAAGGAATATTTTTTGTGATGAAATTTGTCGTTTCTTTACTGGCACTTCTCTGTCAGTCTTCCCTAGGAAACCCCCAAAGAAAGAGACCATGCCCCTCTTACTCAGTGACTCTCCCAAAGAGAGTGCTCTGGCTGAGAGGTCACCATCTTAGCCAATTGCCCTTGAAATATGTCAAAATCCGAATGAGACAGACTTGGAAAAGAATGATATGGTAGATTCTCTCTGGCTGAAATATTGGCAGCTGTCAATTACCATTGATAAAATGGCTTTGACGAAAAGGCTCACCTTCTGAAAGCACAGATTAATGGAAGGGAATCCAACTGCTGTGCGAGCTTTCTTTTTTTAATTAAGGGAAGAAAGCATACATTCAGGAACAGGATCATACTTGCAAAAGTCAGAGGAAGAAGGAAATATGAAAAGTATTGGCCCTTCCAAGAAATCGTACATGATAAAATTCAGAACATGCCATCTGACACAAATCTATTTTAGATACCTTCTGTGATTCTGTGGTAGGTAATTGGCTCTGTAGCCAACCTTGCCATTGCCAAAACGCCTGGGCTGCTCCCTTTCCTCCACGCCCCTATCAACCCCCATCAAACACACACAGAAACCCCGGGGGTAGGACCTGGGTGACTCCAATGTGCAGTCCAGGTTGAGGACCAGAAGCTGAGCACTTGTGCTAACTTTCTGTGCTGAAGCCAGAGCCTCCGGAGGTAAAATGACACAGATATATTTATCTTTCTTATCTTATTTGTGATAAATGGTGCCTGCACTTTAGCTAGATTAAATGTATCAGAAGCCTTTCCCTAGTCCCTGAGATTGAAGACCATTTCGCATGACCAAGCCATCCCTCGAAGGAGCACTGATTATAAAAATGGGTAGTTCTCTAACAGTGAGCAAAATGTGTACAGAACTTTGTAATGCCACCCTCCCATCCTGGTCTCATATTCTTCTAGCTCACTGAGATGGGAGATTAGAAGGAGTTATTTGGAGCTTCTTGTTTTAAGTACCTGTCACAATTTGTGGGGGTATTTAGCAGTTTGCTGCCCTTTCTCATCTTTGGGACCATCACCAGTAAAAATGTCACTTGGGCCAGCTCATCTTCTTCGGGCTTTGTCACCTATACTTATTCTGAAAAATGTCCAGGAGATAATGATATCATTTTTCCCAACACAAGGAGGAGGACAGGTGTGTAGGTGTCCTCGGCAGCTTTTAATGATGACCTGGCTCTCAGAGGAATAAAGGTAATCTGGAAAACTCACTCATCACGAAGGGCTAAGATCCTCGGGGGGTGACCCTGCAGTGCCATTTGCAAATAGAGAACAGTGCTTTCCATTGACTTAATACAACAAATAATTGAGCCTTTTCGTGCCAGGCACTATGCCATTGACCGCAAATACACTGGTGAACAAGGCATTGTACGGCGCCTGACTTCATAGAAGTGACCTCCCGATGGACCGCTCATGACCAAAAAGGACTGGATTATTAATTTCAGAATTTCAGGCATTTACAGAGAAATTTTTGAGTCATCTTGAATTTCCTTATATCATTGTCTACGGGATCCCAAACACTGCTGTCAGTAAGCTTGGCCCCGTAGCTCCCTGTTGCACAATCTGAGTGATGTTTATATAAATATATCTGTGCACACACACACACAATCGGGTTTGAGTATTATTTGAATTGCAGGCTAAATACTTACTAAAAGCTTATTGTAAACCAGGTACTACTTGAGCAGACCCAGTAAAATGACTTTTTTTTTTTTTAAAGATTTTAATTTATTTATTCATGAGAGACAGAGAGAGAGAGAGGCAGAGGGAGAAGCAGGCTCCCAAGGAGCAGAGAGCCCGATGCGGGACTCGATCCCAGGACCCTGGGATCATGACCTGAGCCAAAGGCAGACGCTTAACCATCTGAGCCACCCAGGCGCCCAAGTAAAATGACTTTTAAGACAAAGAATACCTTATTTAAAAAAATTACTACCAGTACCTTCAGCTCTCCTTCTCTCATTTTTTCTGTCACTCTGGTATTTAGTTGAGCCATTAGAAAAAAGAATCGTCGAGGCCCCTGCCTGTATTTGCTCTCACAAGAGCCTTAAGGCATTGAACCTCTGGCAATCAGCACATTCCAGGCAGTTTGACTCAAGAGACGGTTGATAAGTTTTTGAAGAAAACAAATCTTAGCAGGTCACAGAAGGGAAAAAATGAGAGACAACACGCAAAGCATCACTGGAGTGGCATGATGCCAGGGCTGCTTGGGTCACAGGGCTGAGCACTGGGAAGAGTCACTCATGTTTATCATTTAGTAGGGTCATTGCTTGGCCTTTCAAGACTCTCTCTATTGCATAAATTGTATTTTTTCCTTTTTTCCCCTGCATTGTTTGTTTCTCTGAATCTTTGAGAAAATGAAGTTTTACTAAATCCATTTTTTATGTTGTGCTTGGTTTTAACTCTCAGCATGAAAGCTATCTAAAATCATAGCACTTAAGATAGATTATACTGTATTACTAAAGAGAAAATTTTAATAAAACAGAAATCATTTGGGAGAGTGAAAACAGTCTTTTGGCAGTTGTAGAACCTTAATAATTTCATCTATTTTTATTTATCTATTATCATCTATCAGTCATTTTGTTTCCCTTAGCATATATACCTTTATGCTTAATATAGCCAGGAATTATGTAGGGATATGAAGGTTACAAAGATGAATAACCTTCTTTCCTAGTCTTCATTTTTGTATAGTCCAGTGTTTTACCTAAAAATGACCAGACCTGTGTTGGTGATGGTCTGTTCCTGACAAGGAGGATGCACACAACAGCAGGGGATGACAACTCGAGGGCTCTTTTCTAAAGCCAACAAGGCAGCTTTATAGGTCCCTCCGGATAGTGGTGACCAATGAAACCATAATTACTAATTAGCTGCTCTGCACAAGGCTCTCGCCAAGTACATTTTAAGGGATGGATGGATAATACTCCTTCCTATTTCTAAAAGAACCTAAGATCCAGGTGGAGACAAATGGACAGTAGAGGAGACAGGCATGACCCCAACCACACTTAGCCAGGGGAGTCTGAAGGACACAGAGGAGGGAACACAGGATCGGAAGCTGAGTAGGGGGTAGATAGGTGTAGCGGAGCTGTAGGGCATTCTAATCTGAGCACACGGTTGCCAGGGAAGAGCTTGAGAAGCAGAATGTCCCTTGGGCCCCATGGCTGACAACCTAACGACTGGCACCATGCCACACTGTAATGACAGACACCTTCTCCTCCTCTCCGTCGAGGTCAGCACACTTCTTCTGTAAGAGGCCAGAGAGTCAAGATTTCTGGCTTTGTGGAGCATGCAGTCTCTGTCGCAACCACTCAATTCTGCAATGTTAGTGAAAGCAGCAATAGACCATATGAAAACGAATGGGTGTGGCTGTGTTCCAATAAAACGTCATTTATTTATTTTTAATTTAGATTCAATTAGCCAACACATATAGTACATCATTAGCTTCAGATGTAGTGTTCAATAATTCTTCAGTTGCGTATAACACCCAGTGCTCATCACGTCATGTGGCTAATAAAGCTTTATTGACAGAAACAGGTGGCAAGTGAGATTTGGGCTGTGAGCTTTCATTTGCTGACTGCTTTTCTTTCTTTCTTTGTTTTTTAAGATTTTATTTATTTATTTGACAGAGAGAGAGGGAGCACAAGCAGGGGGAAGGGCAGAGGTAGAGGGAGAAGCAGGCTCCCCGCTAAGCAGGGAGCCCGACACGGGGCTCACTCAAGCCCAGGACCCCGGGATCATGACCTGAGCTGAAGGCAGACGCTTAACCAACTGAGCCACCCAGGTGCCCTGCTGACCCCTTTTCTATTCTACAAATCTATAATTTAGTTGTCCCCTGTTTTCTTTGTAGCCAATGGTAGTGAAGCAGCCATTTTCTAAAAGGAAACTTAATGAAGAAATGAAAACAAACTAGCCCGTGTAAGTCAGCTTAGAAGATGGGTGTTAGAGCAGCGCCTTGGTTGCATAGTCAGTTGAGCATCCGACTCTTGGTTTTGGCTCAGGTCATGACCTCAGGGTCATGAGATCGAGCCCTGCATGGGGCTTTGTGCTCAGCGGGGAGTTTTCTTGTCCTTGAGACTCTCTCCCTCTGCCCCTTCCCCCCCATGCAGGTGTATGCATGTGGGTTCTGTCTTTCTCCCTCTCTCAAATAAATAAAAAAATCTTAAAAAAAAAAAAAAAAGAAGATGAATGTTAGAGAACAAATCATGGACCAAACAGAATCCACAGAGGAGCTTGTCTCTAGTTCACCTGGCACTTTCTTGGCTCTAACTCCATCTTTTTTTTTTTTTTTTAAGATTTTATTTATTTATTTGAGAGAGAGAGGATGAGAGACAGCATGAGAGGGAGGAGGGTCAGAGGGAGAAGCAGACTCCCTGCCGAGCAGGGAGTCTTGGCTCTAACTCCATCTTAACAAACTCCAGTTTTCAGCTTACTTACAAGGATGAAATGACCTGTTAGATTTTGGGCTCAGTGAATGGATAGAAGTTATCTGATTTACCCATGTTTTGTCTGAGCCTCATCTTTTTTTTTTAAAGATTTTATTTATTTGACAGAGAGAGGCACAGCGAGAGAGGGAACACAAGCAAGGGGAGTGGGAGAGGGAGAAGCAGGCTTCCTGCGGAGCAGGGAGTCCGATGCGGGGCTCGATTCCAGGACCCTGGGATCATGACCTGAGCAGAAGGCAGACGCTTAACTACTGAGCCACCCAGGCGCCCCAGTCTGAGCCTCATCTTTTGGGCATGACCGAGCTAAGGTGGAATGTCCCCTAGAGTCACTAAATTGCATCTTTGCAGCATACACTATTGTAAACACGCAGTGAATTCTTATTCATTAATTCTCAGCAAGAGTAAAAGAAGCATTTCCTCAGAAGTCATGATCCCTATTATGTACAGTGACAAAGCCCATTCTTTTATGTAGTGCATAAATAAGACATTATTAATGATATGTAGGTAGATTATATTAGAGAGTGCATAATATCTTCAAATTTAACATTCTATTTCCCACACAACAGTATGAATCCATCAATCTTTATGGAATACAGGATACAATGATAATTTATGATTCCTAAGCCCTTAATAGACAATAGCTCTTTCTCACACAGGAGATAGCAACAGCACCAGTAATATTAACAGAAAGAATTTAATATAAATAATATTCCCAGGCATTGGAAAACTAAAAAGGCAAAAAGGAAACATGTGTCATGTGGGAAGTACAACCTCTGTGGCTCAGCAAAAAAAGAGGAAGAGGAAGAGGAAGAGGAGAAAGGAGGAGGAAGAGGAGAGGTTGACATTACTAAAACTAAGAAGCTTGAAGGACGGGGCCCACAGAAGTGGGACTCAGGCCTCTGGGGAGATGGCAATGCCTGGCTGATGTTGGTGTCTCTGAGCTCAAAGAAGGGGCACATGGAGCTGGGACCTAGACCTCTAGGAAAAGTACTTTTCTAGTGAGTGATAGCTCCCAAGAGCACACAATGAGGCCGGTTCTGAGAGTGTCAGCAAAATATCAAAGTAGAATCAACTGGTGCTACTGGGATGAACAGCCATTGCTAGGATAAAGAAGCATTGCTAGGATGATGCTGACAGAAATGAAAGCAAACCGAAAAGAGCAATTTCCTTCTTCCTCTTCCGGGCTTGCAATGCTCCCCTAGCGTCCCCTATTGGCAGAGCTTAATAAAGCGGCTGAGAAGCTGCAATGTCGTTTGCAGAGTCCCAGCTCCAGCACACAGAGCTAAAAATGGAAGATTGGACCACATCTAATATTACTCAGCCATCAGAAAGGATGAATACCTACCATTTGCATCGACATGGATGGAACTGGAGGGCATTATGCTAAGTGAAATAAGTCAAGCAGAGAAAGGCAATTATCATATGGTTTCACTTATTTGTGGAATATAAGGAATTGCATGGAGGACACTAGGAGAAGGAAGGGGAAAATGAAGGGGGCGGAAATCAGAGGGGGAGACAAACCATGAGAGACTATGGACTCCGAGAAACAAACCGAGTGTTCTAGAGGGGAGGGGGGTGGGGGGATGGGTTAGCCCGGTGATGGGTATTAAGGAGGGCATGTATTGCATGGAGCACTGGGTGTTATACACAGTGAATCATGGAACACTACATCAAAAACTAATGATGTAAATGTATAGTGACTAACATAACATAATTAAAAAAAAAAAAGGAAGGGTGGGTTTGAAGCTGAGAGTCAAGGCCTTAGAACTGGTGTGTCCTGGAAGAACATGCCTCTGAAAAGTCACATGTGAATCAAACTGTATTAAATAGAATAAATTCTTTTCACCAACTGTCAGAATGATTTCAGTAGCTGCTTTATCTGTATTCCGGAGCGGGGGGCAGGAAAGCTGCAGACACTTGGTTGCTGGACATTTTGAGTTTTCCATGTCTCTCCTTTCTTTAGCCCAGGGGACCACAGACTTTTTCTGTAAGGAGCCAGATAGTAAATATTTTCAGCAATGTGGGCCATATGGTCTCTGTCACTCTACTCAGCTATGCCTTTGTTGTGTGAAATCAGATGTAGACATACATGGAAATGGCTGTGTTTTGATAAAACTTTATTAACAAAAACAAGTAGCCATAAGGATTTGGCCTTCTCTTGCTCTAGTGCAGTGATTCTCAACCCTGAATGCACATTTAGATTAATCCTGGAAAGGTTTAAAAATACCGATGCCCAATTCCAACTTCCAGAGATTGTTATTCGATTGGTTTGAAATGGGACCTGGGCATTCGGATGTTTTAAAAGCTTCCTAAGTGACTCGAATGTGCAACCAGAGTTGAGAACCATTGCTTTAGACTCCCTGTAATTCCTTAATCAAGTGATCAATCATCAATAATTCTTAAATGCCCTAAGGGGATTCACGATCTGAAAGAACCCAGAGGTGAATTATTTCATGAAAATTTTTTTGGAAACCAGAAACATCATATCCTCAATTATCTTTCATAAGTTCAGATTTCCATACATGAATTTTTAAAAAGTAGGAAGCAAGTGTATATATACAAATAGGACTCTTATGCATTTGTTGGTTTGGAGTAACAAGATCTATAATGAGACACTGGTGTCTTACTCATCTTTGTGTGTCTGGCATGCAGGGACGGTTGAAAAATATTTGTTGATGGAATAAACAAGTGAATGAAGAAAGGAAGGAAAGAGGTGCCATAGAAATCTTAATCATCATTCAACTGAGATTGTGCCAAGGCTTAAGTGACAATTACTATAAGGCCACCATTGAAAATTTGTCATGTTCTTTATCCATTCATCTGTTGAAGGGCCTGGTGATGGGTATTAAGGAGGGCACGTATTGCATGGAGCACTGGGTGTTATACGCAAACAATGAATCATGGAACACTACATCAGAAACTAATGATGTACTGTATGGTGACTAACATAACATAATAAAATAATAAAAGAAAAAAAGAAAATCTGTCATGGATATAATAGCCTTGACTTCTGTACATAGATTAATTTCCTTCAGGATACCGGTAAAAGCAAGTGACACAACACCCATATGACAGGGCAAGACCCAATGGCCATTTCATTTCCTTAGGCTGCACTTGGAAAATTCTATTTTTATTTATAGTCTCACATGTAGAGTCCTCAAAAACCCAACTGTTTTTGGATGGTGTTATACTTTCCATAGCAATGTGTTTATGGTAACCTTAGTGGTATTAGCAGGGGAAAGGAGGAGATAGAAATATTAAGATGGTAATACTGTTTCCCTTTGTCTTATTGGACTGCTCCAGGCACCAAGCCTGATGGCTTGGGTAAAATGGGGACTAGTGGCTGTGATTGCAGTGGGGATGACGCCTGGATGTCATTATTAAGAAATTAGCACGGCCAAAGCTTTATAGTCCCAGGCTTACATTGAATGCCTTAATTACCAATAAGATCTCCTCTTTTAGAAACACTCAGCTATCTAGTCCTCCTTTTGAATAACAAGATCTTAAAGTATTTTGAGTAGTTTAGATATTTTAAAATTCAAGTCAAAAGTGGAAAGAAACCATTATAACTTCCTAATGTATTTTCCCCATTAAAATGATTCTGTAGGTATTATCAGACCATAGAACCGCTGCCAAATAAGATGCCAGTTCCTGTGACTATTGTATGTTTTACTACAATGTATATTGGCACAGCTAAGTAAGGAGTCCTAGAGAAATTTTTTATTCTGTGGATTTCCAGACCTCTGGTCTCTTAGCCAGTCCTGACATTAGTTACAAAGTTAAAGATGTATAACTTCCCACCGGTTGCTCATCTGTTCTCAGCCTTGATTTAACATTGGAAACACCTGGGGAGCTAGAACACTCAATGGTGATGAGGCCCCACCCACAGGCGATTTAATTGGTCCAGGGGGTCTGCTGGTACGCTCGCCCAGATAATTTCAATGTGTAGCCAATGCTGAGCACTTTTATGTTATGTCCTGTGCCGATAACCCGCTTTTCTAATTCAAACCATTTTGCTTCTACCCCCCGCTCCCCCTGCCATTTCAAAGGTCTTCCTGGGACTGGGACTTTGCCTTTTCTGAAGATCAGAGAACAATCTTTGAGTGGTCTTGTAGGAGGGCTGTTTACTTGCTTGTTGACCTTTATTTTATCTGCTTACAATTTGAGCTTGGGATCTTTGTGGAGTCTTTGCTAGCCTTCCCGTTAAAATGCACTCTGTGCCGGACTGCTAAGTGCTGCATGCTTGGCTGGGTGGCATTTATGATTGTGCCTATTATCAGCACACGCAGGCTTTCACACTCTGCCTCCCAGCCCTTGTCTACCTTCCCAGCACCTTTTGCACCCCAGAGGACAGATCTTATTTATTCTGAGCGTCTGCCTTTCTCAGCCTATCTCATTACGTTGCAGTTTCCTGGGCTGTATCTGATTGTGTCCAAATAATTTATATAAGCCAATATATTTCATATAAAAAGTACTTTTGCTCAAGGAATTCAGGTATGTGTAAATGATGTCAGAATTCTTAAGTTTCTTTAAGTCACACGGTTTGAAAAGGAAGTAAAAGTTTTCCTCAAGTTCTTTAGAAAGGCGAAAGGGAATTCACTTGAAAGAAATATACAAGATTCAGTTCTAAACCAAAACAATCAGAAATCTTATAAAGAAATTTATTTTATTGATGTCTTTCTTTTCCTTACTCTCCATTCCTGTAGCAGAGACAAGGCTATCTATCTGTTCAACAAACTGTTGTATTTTCCTCTTCCTGGGCAGACAAGAAGACTCATTTCCCGGGATTCCTCATAGTTGAGACCACACAACTGGGTTCTGTCCACTGGGTTGTTGGTGGAAGCTATCTAAGCCATTCCCTAACCAAGTCCTTAAAAGCATCCACCCAGTTGTTCAGTCTTCTCTTCTCCTGCTGCTGTACCCTTGGAGGCCAGATGCAGCTACAAGATGGTGGGGTCTCCACCATCATGTATCCCTAAATGAGAAGACAAGACCCTCTTTGACCAACCATGTTGGATTTTTAATGACAGAGAAATATACCTTGGTTAAACCACTGAGTGTTTTAGTTACCATACAATAGCCTGTGTATCCAATTAACACATTTCATTTCTATTTTTTCCTTATATTTTGCTTCAAGGTATAATTGAGAGAACAACACAAAGTTTGATGTAGAACCACCTGTTGAAGACAAATGATCAAAATCTTTTACCATGGCAGGAAGATAATAATAATCTATGAAATAGATTATTTCCGTAGGAATTTATTATTTTTATTTATAATATCTCCACAGGAAAAGA
The DNA here is from genome assembly GCF_029215605.1 of Mirounga angustirostris. NCBI lineage: Eukaryota > Metazoa > Chordata > Mammalia > Carnivora > Phocidae > Mirounga > Mirounga angustirostris. The sequence continues at coordinate 10,809,469 of NW_026991719.1, forward strand.
GTAATGACCTATTTTATGCCATACATACACACAGCAAATTCTTACAAATACGAATTCACACAGAACAGAGATCTAACTGCTTCATGTATGTTTCCATACATCCATAGTGTCATGAGGCCCTAGATGGAAGTTGCCAGAATGTTAATCACACCCTTCTCCTTGAAAGTTTCTTTCACTTGGTTTCTAGGACACCACATACTTCTGGTTTTCCTCCAATCTCAACATCCACTCATTGTCTCTTTTACTGGTTTCTTCTCGTCTCCTTGAACTCCAAGGTCTTGCTACCCTGGGCCTTGGTCCTTGGATTTGTTCTTTTTCTACATAAAATCCTCACTTAAACTTCATGATTATTTTCATGGCTATACATACTATACATACATCAAGAACTTCCGAATTCATATTTCCGGTTTTGATTCTCCCTTGCACTTCAGATTTGTAAATACAGCTGACTTCTTGACATCTCCATTTGGATGTCTAACAGACAGGTCAAACTTAGCATAAGCAAAACTGAACTCATGATTTCTCCTGGAAACCTACTCCTCCTACAGTTTTTCTTGTTTCAATACTAGGCAATTCATTTTTCCAGGTGCTCAGATGAAAATCTGGGGAGTCATCTTTGACTTCTCTCTCATCTCACTCATTTCCGGACTGACTGTAGAGAGAGGAGCTTCTCTGACCATTGATGGTGGAACCAGTTGCCCTCTGTCAACAAATACAGAATCCAACTACTTATTTCACCATTGTTCTCACTACATTCTCTGTTCAGATTATTGCCTTCTAGCTTCATTGCCATAATCTATTCTCAACACAGGAAGCTAGAGTAATCTTGTTAAAATGTTAGTCAAGTCATGTTATTTCCTCATTGAGATCCTTCCACTGGCTTCCTACCACACTCATAATAAAAGCCCAAGTCTTTATGATAGCATACAAAGGGTTATAGGATGGATCCTACATTGCCTCTCTGACATTCTCTCCTACAGCTCTCCCCCTGGGATCAAGTCAGCCAGGTTGGTCTCTTTCCCGTTCCTTGAACAAACCAGGCATCTTCCCAACTTGATCAAGGCCTTGAAAGGGAAGCCTTGCTATTGTTCAGCCTGGGACACTTTTTCTCCCAGATAATCACATGCCTCCTCCCTCAGCTACTTTGGGAGTTTGTTGACATGTTACTTTCACAGGGGAGTATTTCCTGACCAGCCCATTAAAAAATGTACCTCCAAACTCAGCCCTCTTTATCTTCCTCCCATTCTTTAAATTTTTCCATATCACTATTCACCATCAGACACTTACATTTGTGCTTACTTGTTTATTTCCATTAAAATATAAACCCTATGATTATTAAGAATTTTGTGTATCTTATTTACTACTATAACACCAGCACCTAGAATAGTGCCTGGCACAACTTGAGTGATAAATAAATAATTGTTAAATGAATAAATAAATAAGGGAAGGCAGAAATGAAGAAATGGATTTTCCTCCAGGATTTAAGTGGCACTGGCCTTAAACCATTTCAGAAAGATTCTTAAAATATTATCACAGGGTGGCCACGCATTCAGTGGATTCTAATTAAATCCCATTACTAACAGGAAATATATGCCGATGTTACAGCTTTCATTGTGTGTGAGTTATTTATATGTGACCTGCTGAGGTTTAAAGAGATTTCTAGTCCTTGCTCAGTGAAGATGGATAAACTGATTATAATGCTTCATATGATTATATTATCTAGAGTCTAGTAAAAAAAACCCAGAAATCATACTTGGTACTTCAGTTGAAGAAACTTAATGCAGGGAACTGATTGCACAGCATTGGAGGTTAGAAAGAATGAAAGGGAACACTGAGGTCATCTAGTGATTCTAAGTGAAGGGGGGAGCTGCTACTCCTGGGGCTGTGGGAATACAATAAAGAGATGGAGATCATCAGAATTAAGAAGTTTGGAAAACATATCACCTAGTAATTCCACTTTGAGATAGATACCCAAGAGAAATGGACACATGGGTCTACACAAAATCTGTACATAAATGTTCATAGTATAAGTATTCACAAAAGCAAAGAAGTAGAAGCAACCTGAATGTCTACCAGTTGATGAACAGCTGAACAAAATGTGGTCTATTCATACAATGGAATACTATTATGCCATAAGGAATGAAGTACATGCTACAACATGAATGAACTCTAAAAAAATCACGCTAAGTGAAGGAAACCAGTCACAAAGGGCTGTAAGTTGTATGAATTCATTTACATGAAGTGCCCCCAGTAGGCAAATCCAGAGACACTGTAAGTAGATTAATGGTTGCTTTGGGCGGGAGGAGGGGTGGAAAGTGACTCCCAATAGATACTGGGTTTTTTCTGGGGATGGTGAAACTGTTCTAAAATCAGATTGTGTTGATGGTGGCACAACTCCGAATATACTAAAAACCACTGAAAGGTATAATTTAAATGGGTAAATTTAATGGTACGTGAATTGTATCCCCATAAAGCTGTTAAAAAAAAAGAAGCTTGGGAGAGAGGCTCTGTGGATCTCGGGCTCAGACCACTGATGAAGGGCCCAATCTACCGCGTCTGGTACCTCTGAGGTAACATGATAAAGCTGGTTTGGGGATAGAAATGAAAGTTGGAGGCTGGAACTAGCTGCACTGCTGTGATAAAGGTCTATTGCTGTTGAGATGACACAGAAATAGCCAGGGGAAAGGTATTCTTTTTTTTTTTTTTTCTCCTCCGGGCTTTTATCTCAGTCTAGCTCCCCCTACCATCTGAACTTCACAGGAAGCCAATTGGCAAAGGAGAAACATAGTTTGCTGAGATCCAGTCCCAAAGCAGCCTAGAGGAGGGTGCATTGGAGGTATCAATGGCCCAATAACGGAGAGAATCCAGATTTGTGGTATCGCAGGATCCACACATGCTCTTGCACATATTCTAAATTCTATTAAACTGAAGTAACAAATTTATTATTGTGCCTAACGATATATAACTATCCTTTGCATAAACAAAAATGGTCTCATAGTCCCTTCAAAAAGGGGAAAGACTAAGACCCAACTATCATGAGAGTCATCTGGGGTTGGCAGTCACTACTTCTCTTTCTGGATAATTTTATCCCTCCTTGAGTTTAGTCACAATCACACTTGAGTATTCTGGAAGCTAAAGGCTAAACTATGACAATTTCTGTAATTTCTGAGTCTAAAATTACTTCAAAGTAAAAGAAAGACTAAATTTTGAAGTTAACTATCACGAACAATACTTACACAAAATAAAAAAGGAAAAGGAGACGAGAGGAAAAAAGGAATTGGTACCACATATACACACATACACGCGTGTACACACACACACACACACACACAGTCAGTGGCAAGGAAGAAAATATAACTGAAGACTTCCCTTCTATAACCAAAGACCCATCACTGATGTTTGTAACTGCCTTCTTCCAATAGCCATTTCATATTCCTTTTTTCCTGGGCCAGCCAGTTGCTATTCTATTCTTTTACCTGGTTGGGTGGTTCTGCCTTTTTTTCCCCCCAGGGGACAGGGTAGGGAGGTTGCTATTACCATTAGCTTTTACTCTTGGACACAGAAAGTACCAGAAGGATTCCCAGAGAATCCCTTGGATTCCAGACATAATCTACTCTAACTCCACTGAGTAGCAGCAACTCAATCTCCACCTTGAGAATCCAGATCAATCGTCCCAACCAGGACAGGTCTTTACCCTTCTTTGCCTTTGGATTCAGGTGTGCCAGGGGAACAAAATGGCCAGTGGTAGTCTCAACTACCAATTTAATGAAATCATGGTCATGTCCCCTGCTTGGAACTAAGTCCTCCAAACCAGCGTGACCCAAGTAATGGGTTTTAAATCAAACATTCTGTGAGTAGGATATTAGGTGTAATGGTTAGAGGAGTTATTCCCACTTCCATCCCTTGATTCCTGGGCTTATGATTTCTAGCTTGTGGGAGCTAGGCATCAATATTTGTTGCTGATTCAAAGCATATGCTACCTCCTGTGAGATCTTTTTTGTTTTACTTATCTCCCAACTGGTCATAACTAAACCTTTAGTCAGGCTTTTCTTTCTTCCATTAGACCGGCTGCTTCTGGGTGATGAAGTATGTGGTAAGAGCAGTGAATTCCATGGGCATGCAGTCATTACCACACTTTTTTCTCTGTGCCCTGAGCCTTTGGTCAGAAGCAATGATTTGTGGGCCATCATGATAGTGAATGAACCATTCCATGTGTGCATAGATGGTGGTGCTGGCAGAAGTATTATTGGCAAGGAAGGCAAATCAATATCTAGAAAACATGCTGCTCAAGCCAAGAGAGAACACTACTCCATGGGTGACAGAAGGGATCCAGTGTAATTAACCTGCCACCAGGTGGCTGGTGTGTCCCCTGGGAGAATGTTGCCATATTGGAGACAGCGTTGGTTTCTGCTATTAGTAGTTTAGGCACTCAGCAGAGGCAGTCGCTGGATCAGCTGGATCAGGAAAAGCTAGCTTTTTCCTTTTTTCTTTTTCTAAATTTAAATCCAATTAGCCAACATATAGTACATTGTTGGTTTCAGATGTAGCATTCAATAATTTATCACTTACATAGAACACCCAGTGCTCATCACATCACATACCCTCCTTAATGCCAATCACCCAGTTACCCCATTCCCCCCCACTTCCCCTCCAGCAATCCTCAGTTTGTTTCCCAGAGTTAAGAGTCTCTCATGGGGGCACCTGGGTGGCTCAGTTGGTTAAGCGACTGCCTTCAGCTCAGGTCATGATCCCAGGGTCCTGGGATCGCGTCCCACATCGGGCTCCCTGCTCTGTGGCAAGCCTGCTTCTCCCTCTCCCACTCCCCCTGCTTGTGTTCCCTCTCTCGCTGTGTCTCTCTGTCAAATAAATAAATAAAATCTTAAAAAAAAAAAGTCTCTCATGGTTTGTCTCCTCTCTGATGACTTCCCATTCAGTTTTCTCTCCCTTCCCCTATGATCCTCTGAGCTATTTCTTATATTCCACGTATGAGTGAAACCACATGATAATTGTCTTTCTCTGATTGACTTATTTCACTTAGCATAATACCCTTCAGTTCCATCCACGTCGATGTAAATGGTTAAGTATTCATCCTTTCTGATGGCTGAGTAATATGCCATTGCATATATATATATACACACCATGTCTTCTTTATCTATTCATCTGTTGAAGGGCATCTCAGCTCTTTACACAGTTTGGCTATTGTGGACGTTGCTGCTATGAACATTGGGGTGCATGTGCCCCTTCAGATCACTACTTTTGTATCTTTGGGGTAAATACCCAGTAGTGCAATTGCTGGGTCATAGGGTAGCTCTATTTTCAACTTTTTGAGGAACCTCCATACTGTTTTCCAGAGTGGCTGCACCAGCTTGCATTCCCACCAACAGTGTAAGAGGGTCCCCCTTTCTCTGCATCCTCGCCAATATTTGTTGTTTCCTGTCTTGTTAATTTTAGCCATTCTGACTGGTGTGAGGTGGGATCTCATTGTGGTTTGATTTGTATTTCCCTGATGCCAAGTGATGTGGAACATTTTTTTCATGTGTCTGTTGGCCATTTGTAGGTCTTCTTTGGTGAAATGTCTGTTCATGTCTTCTGCCCATTTCTTGACTGGAGTTTTTGTTTTTTGGGTATTGAGTTTGAGAAGTTCTTTATAGATCTTGGATACTAGTCCTTTATCTGATATGTCATTTGCAAATATCTTCTCCCTTCAGGAAGAGCGAGCTTAAAGGAAGAAGGAACTCCCTCTTTCCTCCTCCTGCCTGTCAGCGTTTCTCTAGTGCCCCCTATTGGCAAACCCAAACAGGATGCTAACTGGTAAAGGAGAAATGCCATTTAACTGACTCCCAGCCACAGCTTCCTGAAGCAGAATAAAGACTGGTGGATTTTGTTGTGAGAGACAATAGCTTAATAACCATTTGTACCTGGTAAAAGTAACTCTCCCCTTCCGGGGGCAGAAGAAACAGCATTATGAGGCTGAGCCTTTTCAATGTGAACTGAGAATCATGAGGCATAAGTGAATGAGCATGAACTTTGCAGTCAAATCTCCATCCCACCACAGAACAGTTATGTGAGAAGTCGAACAAATCACCTGATTCCTATGAGTCTCTGTTTTCCCATCCATGAATGGGTAATAAAAGCTATCTCATAGACCTGCTGTGAAAATTACAGGAAGTATATGAGGTAGTATCTGTCAAAGCACTTGTTGCTCAATAAATATTGTTTCCTATCCCCTATGTACTCCCGGTTTGAGTCTCTGATCACTTACTTGAGTATGGAATTACTCATTACCTTTTAGCAGTGGTTCTCAACAGGAGTGCTTTTGCCCCCCAGGGGTCACTTGGAACTGTCTGGAGACATTTTTTGGTTGCTACAACTAGGGTAGGGGTGCTAACAGCACCTTGGAGGTAGAGGCCAGGGATGCCGCAAAACGTCCTACAAGGGACAGCCCTCCACAACAACGACAACGACAATCAGGCTTCACATATCAATAATAGTGCTGAGGTTGGGAAACTCTGTCCCATAGCCAGGGCCACTATGATTATTATATGCTAAAGCCACTTTCTCAGATGGGAAGCCCAAAGGGAAGTAACTGCAGAAGTGGCTGAGTTAACGGACTCCTTGCCATGTTGCCTTGATTTAGCTCCAAGCCTTGCTCCCAAATGGGTTCACAATGGCACTTTCAGATTATATTGCAATGGAATAGCACAAGAACGCTTACAGAAGATAAACAGCTGCCAAACTGGCCAGAGACCAGCCATCTTCCTCTCTAAATTTATAGCAGTCTGATCTTTGCCTCATGGAGCAGGGGATAAGCCAGCCACACACTCTCCTGCCCAGGTTAAACAACAGTGACCCCTAGGACAGCTTCAGCATCAGCAAGAAGAGCTAAAATATATGGAGTGTTCACTGTGTACCAGCCACTATGCTAAGCATTTTCCATGCATTATCTTGTCTTGCTTTTCTTCAGGGGTTCAACTTTCTGGATCTTCTTTCACATTCAGTCATCCTATCGGAGCAGATCAAAGTGTTAACCCTTTAAATGGTACTGCAGGGACATTCACAGAGCTCAGGCATTAATTATCCAAGATGGTAAGTGCTACTGTCGGTGGGAATGCAAACGGGTGCAGCCACTGTGGAGAGCAGTATGGAGGTTCCTCAGAAAGTTAAAACTAGAACTACCCTATGATCCAGTAATTGTGCTACAGAGTTTTTACCCCCCAAATACAAAAACACTAATTGAAAGGGATACACGCACCCCCTTATGTTTATAGCACCATTATTTACAATGGCCAAATTACAGAAGCAGCTCAAGTGTCTGTCATAGATGATTGGATAAAGAAGGTGTGGTATATATACACAGACCATGATTCCATTCCATTCCATTCCATAAAAAAGAATGAAATCTTGACATTTACAAACACATGGATGGAGCTACCGAGTATAATGCTAAGTGACATAAGTCAGTCTTCTTAAGTTGAACTTAAGAAACAAAACAAATGAGCAAAGGAAAGAGAGAGACACAGAGAGAGAGAGAGGGAGAGAGAGAGAAAAGCCAAGAAATAGACTCTTAACTATTGAGAACACACTGATGGTTACGAGAGGGAAAGTGGGTAGGGGGATGGGTGAAACAGGTGATGAGGACTAAGGAGTGCACTTGATGTGACGAGCAGCGGGTGATGCATGGAAGTGTTAAATCACTATATTGTACATCTGAATCTAATGTAACACTGTATGTTAACTATACTGGAATTTAAATGAAAAAAAAAAAAACCAAAATGGTAAGTGCTGTGTAGGTATTATGCGTTTGGTGTTCTCCTTCCCCTGGAGACAAACTATCTGAAGACAGAAATCAATCATTGACTTTCAGACAATCAGTTTGCTGCAAGTATTGTCTACATATGACTCAGGGGAAAAGCAACATCTCACAGTCCGCAATTTAGGAAATTATTTTGCACTTGTCTTTTGGCTTCTAGATTACAATAAACCGAAAGAAAATAACCTCACAAATGTTGCAGCGGAAGGCTCAAAGGCACTGTGATTTGGTGTTAAGATGGAGAAATTTTCCATAAATTTTGGTCACTAAATATTTGGCTTTGCGAATCAATAACAAAACACGATTTCGGAACTTGTGACTTGACAGATCTCTTCCTGCACGAAAACTCTAGAAGAGTTGCAACTCACACCTACCTGTGCTCGGGTTTGCTGTTAATGGTTTCCCATGTTAAAGAGATGGTTATCCAGTGCCAGGAAAAGCTCTGGCTTTGGAGTCAGACAGATCTTTTATGACTTTGGGGGAGCTACAGAATTTTAAAAGGACTCAGGAAAATGAAGATAATGAGACTTATTTTACAGAGTCTTTCAGAGTATGGGAAGAACAAAGGCAGTGTGCCTCGTATACAGTTGATGCCTTATAATAGTATTTGCACTCTCCTTCTGCAGCATTAAAATGGCATTTCCAAGAGATCAAGGTGAACATCCCTGAGTAATAAGACATATCAACATCATGAAGCCCTTGATATGATACCCTCTTGCCAAAAACACATAACTTCACTCCAACTGTAAGAAATATCAAAGAAACCCCAAAGGAGGGATATGCTTCAAAATATCAGTACTTTTCAAAAGTTTCAAGGTCACAAAAGACAAGGAAAAACTAAGAAACTGTTACAGATCGGAGGAGACTAAGGGGAAATAATAACTACATACAAGGTGGGATCTTGGCTAAGATCCTGAAACAGAGTAAGTACATTAGGGTAATAACTGGTGCAGCTTGAATAAGTTCTGCAGTTTGGTTAATAATATGCTAATGCTAATTTCCTGTTCTCCATAATTGTACTATGGTTGGATGTCAACACCAGGAAAAGTGGGCAAGGGATACATGGAGACTCTGTATTATTTCTGAACTTTTATGTAAGTCTAAAATTAGTTTAGAGTAAAAGAAGGCAGATCCAATAATTTGTTGGGGTTAAACAAATACATGTATGACTTGTGTTAATTATGTGTTAATTGTATCATATTAATTTCCCCAAATTGTGAAGAAGATTCTTTTTTTTAAAGATTTTTAAAATTTATTTGACAGAAAGAGAAAGTGAGAGAGCAGGCGAGCACAAGCAGGGGAGGGGCAGAGGGAGAGGGAGAAGCAGGCTCCCCACTGGGCAGGGAGCCCAGGCGGGGCTCGATCCCCAGACCCCGGGATCACCACGGGAGCCCAAGGCAGACGCCCAACAGACTGAACCACCCAGGCGCCCTGTGAAGAAGTTTCAAAAACAAGTTTTTTTCTTCTCCAAGGACTAAATGCACACTCTCTTTCACACACTTGCATACACACATATACAAACGCACATATGTTTGCAGGACAATTTGGAAATATATACCAAATGCTTTAAAATATGCATACATTCTGACTCTGCTATCCCACATCTAGAAATTCATCCCAAGGAGATCATGCTACTCTTCTATAATAGGTACTCAATAAATATTGGTTAAATAACTGAATGGATTGAAGTATATAAATGAAGATGTCTTTCACAGGTTGTCTATCACAATAGAAATAGAAAGAAGGAACAGTTTTAATCCATGTCAAGAAGAAATTGATTAAATAATGGTAGCCTCCATACAATGGAATAGCTTTTAATTGTTAGAGATGTTGATGTAGAGATTTACTGACATGGGAAGATGCTTAGAGTATCTTGCTAATTGAAAAAAAAATTCAGGTTACAAAATAATCTCAGTTTTGTTAAGAAAAATACACTTTATATATAGAAAAGCATATATATCCAAATGTTTTCAGTGATTGTCTCTGGATGATGGAATTCTGCATGTGTAACTCTGTTAAGATGAAAATTTCAGGCCAGACAAGAAATCACAACAGAAATTACAATAGATATGAAAGCGCCAAACGAGTCAGCGCAAGCATCACAAATGTGATTTTAAGGGACTTGTTCTAGGACTCCTGGACCCCTCAGCCACAATGAGGCTATAAAAAGGCATCAGAGAGAGGACTTAGTAAAGGAGATTGCAGAAGAAATTTCTTTGCAGAGGACCGCTGCCGAGAGCTATGGGGTGTCACTGCCTTTAGAAGGTGGGCTAGCAGGGGGGCCATGGGGGAAAGCACCTCGGGAGTCTGAACTGCATCACCTGCTGCTGGGAGATCCAGGGACTGGTGTCTGACTCTTGCCCAAGAAAGATTCAGAAGCCTGGGGACTGAAGTCAGACTCCTGCTCACGAAATGAAAAGGAAGGGGTGCCTGGGTGGCTCAGTCGGTTAAACGTTGGCTCAGGTCATGATCCCAGGGTCCTGGGATGGAGCCCCCTATAGGGCTCCCTGCTCAGGAGGTTGCCTGCTTCTCCCTCTGCTGCTCCCCCTGCTTGGGCTCTTTCTCTCTGTGTGTCAAATAAATTTAAAAAAATGTTAAAAAAAAGAAATGAAAATGAGGGTTCAGGAAGGGCCAAGAATCACCCTCGTTTCTAGAGCCAAGAGGGGGCTTCTGTATTTGGATGGCCCGAATTTCCAGTTTCTGGATGTCACATATGCAAATAGGAGTGTTCCCTGGACAGGGGGGCAGAGTTTGGGGAGGGGGAGCAACAGAGGTGTACGATGAAATATCCAACGTCTAAGGGAGAAATCAGATGTATCCCGTAGTCAAGGAAACTCAGTACAGAGGAGACCAGCAGGGAAACACCAAGGAGGATCTCGCATGTCCCAGGAGAAGCTGTGAACATCTTTGAAGATTAAGAGCACAACGAACGACAGCTTCAGGTGTTAGAAGATCACATAGGAGCATCTTTCCCCTCTCCTTCTCTCTCCTTCCACCCAGCTAGTCTAAAGGAGTCATAGAGTGCAGTGTAGCCCATGGGGATTTTAATGTGCATTTATCCAAAGAGTGACAACAGGCTAAAGCTCAAATCGAATATCAGAATTTCCCAAAAGATCATTGAGGTCCCAATCAGGAGCTCGGGTGTTCAAGTGTTTGTCGGTCCTTTTCTTGTCAATTATCTCGGGTTATGTTAGTACTAAGGCTAGTGTGAAATAGGATGATCCATCCCTTCAGGAAAGAATGGGCATAGCATCTCTCTGGGAGCAGTTAAGGTTCGGCAGGAATCTATGGTATATACTGAAATGGAGGCTAAAGGCCACTTGCACTTTTTTTTCATGAGACCAGAGTAAACAAGTATTAATTACAGAGGGAGTTCATATTCATATTCTACTGGAGAGATCTATGAAGTCATATACAAATAGTTCAAATATACGAATTAGTTTTTCACCAATACTGTGCTTGCTCATTGGAGGAGATAAAAGCATTGGAATTTCATTGCTGAAGAGATGACACATTTATTTTGGGAAACGTGGCGATTGTTTTGTTGGGACTACCCTTCTTTTCCTTCTCTCCTAATTCCCTTTTGGCTGTCTCCACCACCTTTTGACCATGTTTTCATGATGATTATGCTCTCATCAACCCGACATTCCTTCAACAGCTGTACTAACGTCCATCCAGAAAACTCACTCCGCTGCTATTCCAAGCAGCGCATGCCCTGTGTATGCTGGAGCCCTGGTTCCCCCCCCTCCGATGGTTCATTGTGTACCTCCTATATGGTGGGCAGACTCATTTGAACTGGGCTTTCATCCTCGTTGAGGAAGAGAGTGGCAACCACATTTCTTTGGAGGCATGCTCTCACTTTCAACAGAGGAAATGCAATTGCATTAACTTATTCCAATACAAAGATAGAAAATCCTCGTACTACTGCCCTCCCCACCCCCATCCAGTTCCAGCACTGGAAGAGCATGGTCAGAAAGCAGGATACTCCACTCCATCGACTGCTGGATTAACGTTAATGCACACTACCTTCCTTCCTTCCTTCTTTTTTTTTTTTTTTGGTAAAGATTTTATTTATTTATTTGACAGAGAGAGACACAGCGCGAGAGAGAACACAAGCAGGGGGAGTGGGAGAGGGAGAAGCAGGCTTCCCGCGGAGCAGGGAGCCGGATGTGGAGCTCGATCCCAGGACCCTGGGATCATGACCTGAGCCGAAGGCACGCTTAACGACTGAGCCACCCAGGCACCCCCACTACCTTCCTTCTATGGAAGGTGGCGACTGATGCCCATTGCCCAGGGAATTACTTGTGTATGGAAGGCTGGTCTCATTTACACCTCTCTAGACGCACACTCACATACACACACTTGTTCCCACCATTAAGTTTGGTGATTATCAAGTGTTCATTGCATTTGCTCTGAAACCTGTTTATGCCACTTTCCTTTGTCATAGCAATTACACAATTTAATAAGGAAGAAAATGGCTATTTTAAGATTGGGTGCTTTGGGGGTGCCTGGGTGGCTCAGTTGGTTGAGCGACTGCCTTCGGCTCAGGTCATGATCCTGGAGTCCCTGGATCGAGTCCCACATCGGGCTCCCTGCTCGGCGGGGAGTCTGCTTCTCCCTCTGACCCTCCCCCCTCTCATGTGCTCTCTCATTCTCTCTCTCTGAAATAAATAAATAAAATCTTTAAAAAAAAAGAAATCTTTAAAAAATACTCTAAATAATCTAAAAAAAAAAGAAAAAAAAAAGATTGGGTGCTTTGGCAAAACCCTTGTAAAGGCAAGTTACTCAAACACCGCTGTCAAAAATTGTGTGTGTGGGGGGGTCACAACTCTAAAAGATTGGGGAGGTTTGTAAAAACTAGAAGCATTTTCACCTTGAATGAATTTGTAAGCGGCTTCAACTTCTCATTGCTCTTAAGACGAAACTGAACTAGAAACTTCAAAGTGCTAAGGAAGGCCATCTGAAATCTAATTGGCAGACTTCTGCTAAAATAAAAAGTCATGGTCCTGGGGCGCCTGGGTGGCTCCGTCGTTAAGCGTCTGCCTTCGGCTCCGGTCATGGTCCCAGGGTCCTGGGATCGAGCCCTGCATCGGGCTCCCTGCTCCATGGGAAGCCTGCTTCTCCCTCTCCTTCTCTCTCTCTCTGTCTCTCATGAATAAATAAATAAAATCTTAAAAAAAAAAAACTATCTTATTTGAGGGGTGCCTGGGTGGCTCAGTCATTAAGTGTCTGCCTTCGGCTCAGGTCATGATCCCAGGGTCCCGGGATTGAGCCCCGCATTGGGCTCCCTGCTTGGTGGGAAGCCTGCTTCTCCCTCTCCCACTCCCCCTGCTTGTGTTCCCTCTCTCGCTGTGTCTCTCTCTGTCTAATAAATAAATAAAAGCTTTACCAAAAAAAAAAAAAGTCCTAGTCCTATATGGAAAGAACTGGTAAGTGCATATATATTGATCTGTTATTATTTATTGATTTATTCATACTTTTTTAGAGGGGGGAGCGGCAAAGGGAGAGTGAGAATCCCAAGCAGGCTCCACGCCCAATGCAGAGCCTGACCTGGGGCTCGATCCCACAACCCTGAGATCATGACCTGAGCCGAAATCAAGAGTTGAACACTTAACCGACTGAGCCACCCAGGTGCCCCTGATATGTTATTATTTAAAGTTGTTTGCTAAAAATAAGTATTATTTTTATGATACTTTAACTGACTTTTTCAATTTAACCACTAACTTCCAGTCCTGAATGAATTGGAAAAATTCTACCCTGACTTAGAGCAGGGGTTGGCAAACACAGCCTGTGGGCCAAATCCAACCCACTGCCTGTTTTTAGATGACCCATGAGCTAAGAATATTTTTACATTCCTAAATGGTTGAAAAATACTAAAAGGAAAATATTTTGAGATATAGGAAATTTACATAAAATTCAAATTTCTGCATCTGTTAATAAGGTCTTCATGGAACTGGATATGGCCATTCTTTCAAGTATTGTCTATGGCTGCTTTCGAGCTACAAGGACAGAGCAAAGTAGTTGCAACAGAAAGAGTATATGGCTTGTAAAGCTGAAAATATTTAGGGTCTGGTGTTTACAGAGAAAGTTTGCTGACCTCCGTCCTGGGGCATTATTGAGCACGTTCTTTCTTCTGCCCTTCTGTTTTCCTGTGGTATGGTGGGAGGCCTTTAAGGCTGCCTTCACCCCTCAGGGCTGTCTGGATTAATGCTGCCTTTCTCTGCTCTAGGATTCACACTAGGACAAAATGCTTTTCTTGGCAATCAGACATTTTTCTGTGTCGGAACTGAGTGAAAAGAATCAAGAGTGACCTTTTAATGAACATTATTTACTCACAGGAAGGCTTTATTTAAGTACAGACAACTCTGAGTTCATCTTTTCTCTTCTGCTTCCTTTGGGCCATGTTGTCCGAAAGAACAAAGCAATTCTTCTGCTTTGTTTCTATTCTGAAGGAATGATGTAGGGAAATGACCTGGAGAAAATTGATTTTTTTTTTTTTCTGCTTGTGCATCTTGGTTTGATTTTCCTTTTGGAGTTGACAGATAATCCTCTTTTCTGATTTACTGGAAAATACTGGTATTCAAAGTTAGGTGTTGGACAGCCAAATATGTGATTTAAAAGGGAAAAAAAATAAAAATAAAACCCCCATGGATTACTCCCTTTTTTTGGCAGGAAGCAGTCAGAGACAAAAGAGAAAATAGGGAGGATCTAGAATTGCAAGTTTTTGGTTTTTTTTTTCTGAGGCAAGGAAACTCCTAATTCTAATTCGCTATTAAAAATCGTTCCGGGGGACTTCATCACTGTTCTGGCGGAAGAGGGCTAGGATAATACAGGGTAATCAGCTTCTGGTGTAACTGGAAGTTTTGACTGAGGAACAAAGGTACAACATACAGCCGTGTTAGACTGCATTCCCTAGACATAGAGCCCACGCCAGGGAGTTTTATGTAAAAGAACGTTGAGAGGGCGCCTGGGTGGCTCAGTCAGTTAAGCGTCTGCCTTTGGCTCAGGTCATGATCTCAGGGTCCTGGGATCGAGCCCCGTGTCGGGCTCCCTGCTCAGCGGGGAGTCCGCTTCTCCTTCTCTCATTGCTGTTCCCCTTGCTTGTGCTCTCTGGCTCTCTCTCTAGCTCCCTGTCAAATAAATAAATAAAATATTAAAAAAAAATGCTGAGAGAGGACAAATCAGTAAAGGAGTGGAGAAAGCAAGAGAAGGTAGGGAGGGATTAAGCAAGAAAGTGGTTTCGGGTGAAGTGTAGTGCCTTGGCCTGAACCTTTGGGGAGCTTGGGAGCATATAGCTCGGGGTCTGCTCCTTCCCTGAGGCAGGGAAGCCGGGCTTCGGGTTCCTGTCATCACACAGTCCTGAGGCATCTTGGGTGGGGGAGTGCACTCCCAGGCATCTCCAGCAAGGCCACTCCCATCAGCCAAGGGCAATCCTCCACAGAGGGAGAAGGTGCAGGGGATCAGCAGTGACCTTCAAAGCAGCTGGTCAAGGGAGCCGAGAGACCTGCACCAATCTTCACCTGCAGGCGAGAGCCAACGAGGTGCTGTCTTTTATTTTCTTGTACAATGGACCAGACCCAGGAGAGGGGAACAAGAACCTTCAAATGAAGATCGAAGGGTTCATTATTATATGTGACGGAACACTGACTGCAGACTGTGTTCTGAGATTTAAAGTGACCACAGACTTTGCATTACCGAGGAATAAACAGAAAAATAATTACATTTCCCTCTTTGAATCCTGGGGCAAGCGAAAAGCGAGCCCCACCTGGGGGAATTTAAAGAGGGCAATGGGAAACTAAGAAGTGTGCTTGCTTTGTCAACAGCATCCTGCAAGACTTGTGGAAATAGGGTTATCACTTTATGTAGAAGACACTCAAATTGTCTACTTAAATGTATGGCCGAGAATCGCATCTGGAATTGATCAGAACTGTCAAATCCGAGGAAAAGGCCTTTTCATGTTTTTCTTGCAAGTTTCCATCTTAGAATCCTCTTTTGATTTTAAAACATCAAATCTGGAGATACACAGGTAGACAGAGGCAGAAGTTAGAAGTGCTGCTGACGGTTTTCCAGGCCCTAATTTTGACCTTCCGTGGACTCCAAGAAGTAACACTAGTATCCTTCTAAGAAATTTTTGCTTAGCTGGCTTGAATGGACTTCTGTAACTTACAACCGAAATCTTTTAACTACATCTTGTTACATGGGAGGGTCTTGGAAGCGGTGATTGAGTTCTCTGTGGGCTGGATGAAAGAAATGGGAAGACTTCAAGCATTTAGCTTGAAGCTTTGTTTTCAGGGTAATCACACTTGTTTTTAGTTTATCTTTACCTGTGGTGACTTTGGGTAGGGGTGGTTGATGGAAATCCTCAGGGTGGACTTCCCAAGCCACAGTGTCATTTACATCCTTTTCACAGGTGAGGAATAGGAGACCGAGGGGTTTAAATCGGTGGCCAAAGATCACACAGTGGCCAAGTGGCAAAGCCTGGGAGCCTAGCCCGTCGGCCTCCAATGACCTTGCTCCTTTACTCCCTCCCAGCACGGTGGAAAAGACCCAGCTTTGGGGAGACGTCACTTTGAACGTGTCTGCTGTGTGCATCGTGGAAGGAAGCTTTTGTTTGGGAAGATCTGAAAGGCTTTGGAGGAAGGTTATTTGTTTCTGTTCTTGTAATACAATTAGCCTGTTGAATGTGAGACGAGAATAAAATGTTTTTCTCTGCTCAGTCTATCCATTTTAAAAGAGAACCAAATCTACCGATGCTGACACTAATGTGCATGGGGAAGCTCACCAGAAATGAAAACACTAATTTATCTCAGTCTAGTTATTACTTTGGCTCCTTCCTTCCCTCGGAGTGTAAATTGCTAAGAATGTGAGACTGTGTCCTGAATGGAGGTTTGTTATCATTTTGCTTAATTAAATAACATTCTCCAAGGCATGGAGTTGTAATTATTTCCTCCCTTTCTTATGCCCATTATTTGAAATCCTCACATTTATTTATAAAACATGGTAGGTTTTTCTTCCACTTACTGCTGCTGCCAGCATGGTAGATAGTTCTTGTTCTTTGATTTTCACTGTATTGGAACAGATTTTCATTAAACTTTATGGCAATTACTTGTACAACATTTACAGGACTCATCTTTTCTCTGTAGATGGCAAGATTCTCATCTTGGGCAATTTTCTCTGGAAGAGATTTTGATCATGTAATTTTAAAATTCTATAAAATGAAAAGAGAGGAAATTATTATGAAGGTTAAAAAAAAAAAAAACAAAAAAACCCAAGCAGCTGGTTTCATTATCATTTTTCCTCCTGAGTGTCTGTTGATGTAAATAGTAAGCTTTTGCATTCAAGCAAATAATAGTTTTATATACAAGGTTCATCAGAGAAACTAAGCATAATAGTGTCACTATCATGGAGGTAGGAGCTCCTAATTAACTCTATAGAGATATTTTATTCCACTTGAGATATATTTCTTTGGACAAATTCGACATCAAAATCTTGGGCAATGAGATCCCTTCTATTAAGTTTCTTATAAAGCATCAAAGTTATTTTTTCAAGGTCGAAAATACAAAAATAATACCTAATAACAGTAGTAAATATTGATGTCTGAGCCTGTGCAAAGTTTTCCATGCACTATTCAATTGTTTATACTTTTAAAACCACCTATTTGAGGTATAACTGACATGTCAAAAACCGTATTTAATGTATACAACTTGATGAGTTTGGCGATAAGTACACACCTAGAAAGCCATCATCACCATCAAGGACAGAAACGTATCCATCACTTCCCAGAGTTTCTCTCTCTCTCTCTCTCTCTCATACACACACACACACACACACACACACACACACACACACACAACCTTCCCTTGCAAGGCAAGACCATTGGAGTATTTTAGAGGTAGTGATTCATTTTAAAGAAATCATATTTACGTGTCTCTGGGAAAATGCCCACAAAGGTCTTTTTCTCTGCTCCATAATGCAATCGTAAGATGCCCAGTTGCTCTAGTAATCCATGCTAGCCTGCACACCAAACGACCAAAGTGGGGAGGGATGAGCAACAAAGGACTAGAAATGGTCTTCTTATCAGGAAAGACTGCTTGCTGTGAAATGACTGGCTCTTCCAAAGCAAAGAGTAATTTCTTTCACTCTTAGAATGGCTCTCTCAGCCAACACCATTGATTATACCTTAATGCGCAATATAGAGCAGCTAATAAAGACATCTGGGAAGTAACTGTGTTATAGGAAGGTGTTAAGAGCTTGTAAGTAAAGGAAACCCAAGAGCTTTGGGGCAGAAGGTGAAAGACAGATGGAAGAGAGGTTCGAAGGGAAATGGGGATCATCTTTTCAAACCAGACTTCTAGATTACTGTGAACAGAAAGCAGGTAGACTAGTGAAACAGAGCGCCACCTACAGGGAGTACCTGCAAAATTGAAATCTGAGGTTACCCGCAACAGGTCTGCCAAAGTCCACCACTTAGTACAGGGGAGGACAAGTGACAACCCATGGGCCGAATCTGGTTTGCCATCTGTATGGTCCACAAGCTAGGAATGGCTTTGTATTTGTAAGCGGTTAAAAAACAAAAGAAGGTTAATATTTTGTAACACGTGAAAATTACCTGAAATTCACATTTCGGTGTCGGTAAATAAAGTTTTGTTGGAACACAGACAAACTTGTTTGTTTCCATATTGTCTATGGCTACTTTTTTTTAATAGTTCATTTTATTTATGTGACAGGGAGAGAGAGAGAGAGAGCACAAGCAGGGGGAGGAGCAGAGGCAGAGGGAGAAGCAGGCTCTCTGCTGAGCAAGGAGCCCGATGTGGGACTCCATCCCAGGACCCTGGGATCATGACCTGAGCCAAAGGCAGATGCTTAACGCTTAACCAACTGAGCCACCCAGGCACCCAGTCTGTGGCTACTTTTGTGCGATGTTGATAGAGTGGAGTATCTGTGCCAGAGACCGTATGAGACCATGGAATCTAAAAGACTGTCTGCCCCTTACAGAAAATGTTTGCCTGCTCCTGACTTAGACCTTCAGTTTACTTGGCTATGTTTTCGTATTAGAGCTGCAGCGGGGTTTCCTTCCTACAGATATTTTTCCTTAATAAAATAAATCTTATAACAATATATTTATTATATTCTAAAAATAGATCTTAACACTTTCCCTAATTTTGCTGCTATGCAGCCTTATTAGATTAGATGTCTCTTGTCTTGTGAGCAGCTCATCATCGGAGAGCCATATATCTGGCAGTGAATAATCAGCACTGTTCATTAATTTAAGTAAGATTCCAATCTTATTGAATTTCCCTTCAAATTGTTTTCAATTTAATAAAACCAAACTGCACCTAACAGAGGATTAAATGTCTATATTTGACTCAAATGTTGAAGCCGACTTTGTCATCCAGACTCTTATTAGAATGTGCTGGAGTTGTTTTTCTTAAGCCAGCAAGGGGATATATGAAATAAGACTCTTCCGAATGGATCATTGGACCATTGGTGTGGGGGCAGAAAAACGTGGAAATCATGGGCTCCATTCTGAGGATGGAGCAATCAAAAGAGCTTAGCCTTGTTTGTGGCTATAACTGCATTTGAATGTTTCCATCTCTACCAGCTTGTGAGGACAAAGATAGCTTGATTAATATTAACGACAAATACGGATCTATGAATATTAATACTGAATTCCCCCTGGGCTCCCAGCTTCCATGTGCTTATAGGGAAATGCCAGTGCCTTACAAAGGTCTCGTCCCCGTGCATTGTGGGGATCCTCGGGGCTGCCCCGCGGGTGCCTGTTTCTCAGACTCAGTCCTAGCGTGCTGTAGCTGCTGGCCAAGTGGGGGCTCTGAGGGTGCAGGTCCGAAACCTGCTAGACAGCTGTGCAGTGGTGTCATTATACCAGCGAGAGCTTCCTCTGTGGCCTCGGTGTGGCCGAGCTGGGCACGTACTGTCTCTGGGGAGCGTCCCCCCCCACCCCGCCCCGCTGACGTGTGTCACCGCCGCTCCCAGGGGACAGAGGTGCAGCTGCCGCTGCCAAACCTCATTCCTTGGATCGCTTGATGTCAGCACCCAAATGGCCCCCTTCGAGGTGAAAAGGAAACTGAGTTCAGGGCTGTCCCACAGCAGGGCTGCTTAGAATGAAAGTGCCACAGGGTTTGGGGAACCCGTGGGTCCCATTCACACTCACGGTTTTTCTGCCTTTCTGGGGTCATCATCTAATGAGGATGAGGAATTCCCAGAAAAGCTAAAATGACTCTCCACTCCCACCCTCAGGCCACACTTCCAAGTTTGGCTGGTTGTTCCTGGAGTTCATCTCCATCATCATCATCAATTCCCTCCCAGGGCCCTGGTCAGCCCTCCCTGCGAGCCAGTGTTTTGGGGCCTCACCAGTGTGTCGAACTTATTTATACACACCTGACCTCAAGTTACCAGTCAGGCTGAAGTGTACCTCACCCCCACTCCCCAGTCCCCAAGTAGATATGCAGAAACAAATAAATGTGCATGCGTGCCTGTGTGTGTGTGTGGTCTATTCAACTTTGAAATCTGACCAGCCAGGAATCCCTTTTACAGAATATCAGAGGATTCTTTTGTGAATGGAAGGTTTGATTATGGTCTAGTGTGAGAGAAATGATATATCACTTTTTATGTAAGTCCTTTACTTTGAGAAAATTATGTGGATAATAGATGCTTTTCTGATGATTTTAGCAGATGCCTTTGAATGGATGAAAAATGCTATATTTAATTCAGTATATTTAAAATTTTTGTCCATTCACTTAAAAATATTTGTTGTGCATGTACTATGTGCCAGGCATCAGGAGAACTGTGGAGACACAGGAGGTCTCTGCCCTGGCTGGTGGATCTCCTATTCTGGTGGGTGAGTAATCAACACGTACATACATACAATACATACATACTTTTCAAGTCATGACAATTTTCATCAGGCAAATGAAGGCAGGGTGAGGGGGTAGAGAGTGACAGTGGGGGAATGCTAGAGTAGAGAGACAGCATGGAGAGAGAAGGCCTCCAGGAGGATGGCACTCGGAAGCCAAGACTTGAAGGAAGCAATAGAATGAGCTTTGCACCATTTTTTGAGAAGGCGAGCATAAGAAAAGCATGTGCAAAGGCACTGGGCATAGGTTAAGACAGAGGATGGGTGGAGCTCCTAGGCTAGCACAGATGGGCATTCCTTTAGGCCAACCTTCAACCCAACCACCCTCTCCTCCCTCTTTCCCTTTGGGAAAGTTTAATCATGCTCCCTGCAACTAATACAAGGGACACCCCCTACCCCGACAACAAAAATCACCATTTATGAAGATCTGCTATGTTCCAGAGATTTTTACATAAGCCACTGACAACATTTGAAATGATCCTGGGAGGCAGGCAATTTTATCCTCATTTCAGATTAATCACGTGACCTGCCCAAGACCGTACAACTAGTAAGTGGTCAAACTCAAGTCTGTCGAGCTCCAAGGCCTGGGCTATTTCCATCATTTATAAAGTTTCCAGTCTTCTCCAACCCCTGCCTCTGTCTTCGTGTTAACTCTTCTGCACTAGATGGGTTCTGAGTCTCAGATGAAGACCCATTTGGCGGGAATAAGGAGAATGGAGAAGGAAGGCTGCTGGGAGACCTACCAGCTCCCTGCTGATCATGTCACTTCCACCAACATTTGGAGGCTCTTCCCAGGCTCTGGCAGTGAGCACACAGAAGGAAGTCTCACAGGAAGTAGGGGAAGCTCGTCTGCCTCACTGGCCTATTGGTATCACGGAGTTAAGGGCCTGACACTAAGCATCTCATGGCCTACGAAGATGATTTCCCTGGAGCAGGCAAGTTATGGTAGAGGAGGGCCCATGCACTTACAGATCCTACAGGCTTTCTGCCTCTACAGATCAGGTTCTCTATGTCATCTATTCCATCACCCTCACTCAGAGTATTTGCAGTAGCCAATAACTGAGAATGTTCCACCCATTGAGGTGAGTTCAACAGCAATGTCACCAGCTCACTGTCCTGACCTTGGACCTGAAGCTCTGCAGGTAGAGGGGTGGGGCTCCCACGTGGAGTACCCTAGACACAGCTGGAAGACGGGCCTTTTTCTTCCAGAATCTCTGCAGGGAGATTTTCTGGTTGTGCAGGTCTGGACTCCTCAGGGATCATGGTTGGATGGAATCCAATATTCTCTTTTGTCAATCCAGCTTAGACAGGTGGGGAACACTTTCCCTAGTTCCTGCCTGGGGACAGGAATCCGTTCTGTGTTTGTGAAATACCAGTCATGCTTTCGATGTCTCTCAAGTCCTCTGCTTCCAAATGGGAATCCTAATTAGTTATGTACTCATTATCCAATGAATGTAATTGTTCACAAATCCAATCATCTATTCATTACTCCTTTCATTCTTTTGCCCTCTGGGCCATCCCATTCAATTATCTAACCCAGAGAATGTAATGTAATAGTTCTCATCATCTGCACATGGCCACACATGGCACTATTTAAAAAAATATCACTTCACATGTATGAAGATGAGTACAAGGCTAGAGTAACCACTGTGACAAACCCTCCCCAAATTTTATCAGGTTGAAGTAGTCAAAATGAATGAGTCACTTACATCAGAGAGCATCATGTGTCTTCTCACTCCAATGGCTGCCCTGGGAGCCTGCTGTCCAGCTGCTCACTCAGGAACCCAGGCTCCTGCCTTGTTGTGGCTCCATCTTCCTCTAAGTCCTTGGAGTCCTCTCTATTCAACCAGCTAATTGAGAAAGAAAAGGAAAGGCCACATACATGAGGATTGTGGAGGGTCAGGACGGAGGCTTATATCTCTTTGTCTCACATTCTTTTGGTCCAGACTCCATCATTTTGCTGCATCACAGGCTGCAAAATGAAGCCCAGCTAGCTATCCTAGAGGTAAGAGAAGTGATCTGGTGAACACTTGGCCATCCACTTGAAGCCATGGTCTCTAAAATCAACTAGGTTGCTGCTTGCCCAGTATCCCATGTCACCCCAGTCGGCTCTTTCTCTTATATCAGTTATTTCAAAACTTAGTGTTTCCCAAATTTCTGACTCCACCATATTTCCCATTATTCTTTTATTATTATTGTTATTATTATTATTATGTTCAGTTAGCCAACATATAGTATATCATTAGTTTTTTATGTAGTGTTCAATGATTCATTAGTTGCCCATTATTCTTTTTTAAAAAGATTTTGTTTTTTATATTGTTAAGTAATCTCTACACCCATTGTGGGGTTTGAACCTACAATCTTGAGATCAAGACTCACGTGATCTCCCAACTGAGCCAGCCAGGTGCCCCGTGCCCATTATTCTTTTTTAAAATAAAATATTTCAGCCATATGAAAAAGTATCAAGAACAAAGTTCACTTGTATATCCACACCCACATAGGAAATGAAATATTGCAAAGACAGTTGAAGCTGTCTGTCTATCCCTGATTCTTTCTCAGGAGGTGAGCTTGTTTCTAATTTAACAAAGAAAATCATAACTCCCTCAATGTCGTGCCATCATTAATACAAACATCCCTGCTTCCATCAGCATTCCTTCCTGTTTTCTGTTGCCACACAAGAGAGCAATGTCTCCCCACTCCCTACTCGACTCCTTCCTCTTGCTCTCTCTCTCCCCCCCATTGTCCGAGACCTCACTCTGCTATTCCATCTCTCTGGGTGTTCATCACTTCATCATGATGGCTCTTGAGAGGTTTGTTGTAACCTTCATATTGCTAAACCCAGTGGGCATTTGTAGCCATCTTTCCCCTGACCTCTTAGTGGTCTAAAGCCTATAGATGAGTGCTTAGTAAATAAATAGACTTGTTTATTGGCTTGGGTTCTGACACCACACTTTCGCTCCTACCTCTTTGACTACTCCATCTAGACTACTCTGCTGGCTCATCTCAAACTCCAAAGTTTTTCAAGGCTTGGTCCTAGGAATTTTTTTCCCCTCAAATTTTCCCTGCCCTTGACTTCAGTTACTATTTACATCCCGATGATCCACAAGTGTATTAAATGTCAGATCAGATCATCCTTCTGAGCTCCAAACCTGCATATCCAATGTTCTCCTCCACCTTGCCACTTGCATATTTTAAAGGCTTCTCCAATTCAATATTTCCAAAACTGATATCTTGCATTTTTCTCTCTAAATCTTTTTTTTTTAAAAGATTTTATTTATTTATTTGAGAGCGTGAGAGCGAGCAACAGTCGGGGGAGAGGGGCAAAGGGAGAGGGAGAAGCAGACTCCCTGCTGAAGCAGGGAGCTGGAAGTGGGACTCAATCCCAGGACCCTGAGATCATGACCTGAGCCAAAGGCAGATGCTTCACCGACTGAGCCACCCAGGCATCCCTCAAATATTTTCCAAATCTATTTCTCTCCATATCTACCATACCTTATCTCTGTATATCTTGTACCAGTTTTCCTTCTCTCCCTGTGATCCTACCACACTGACTCTAGAGGCCTTTAAATTAGGCCCACTGCTTCTGTCCCCTTTTCTGGAACAGTCTCTTTTTCTACTCTATCTCTCCCTAATGACCTTGGAAACTCCTCTCATAATTTTGATCTCAGCTTCCGCATCCTTTTTTTTTTTTCCCCCAGGGAATTATTCTGTGATTCCTCAGACTGGATCAAATTTCCCTGGTATATACTCTTATGGTTTACTGTATCTTTCACAGTACTTAAGACAGTATATTTATATTTGTATGATTATTTGACCAAGGTTGAATCTTCTTCACTAGATTATGTCGCCTAGTCCATAGTGCTAACCTCCATATTCTTGGCATATAGTATAGCACATGACACATATTTTAGGTGCTCAGTAAATGTTTGAGTGGTTTTAAGTACTGCTTACAGGCTAACAATTGCCAAAACTATTTCCAACCCAGTTGCTTCCCTGAGCTTCAGATCTATATAACGATCTCTTTACTGGGCATCTCTGATTGGGAATCCTACCGGCATTGCAAATTTAACAAATCCCAAACTATGCTTTTATCTCCTCCACCCCCATCCAAACCTTATTCTCCTCCTGAGTGTCTGTCTCAGAGAATGATTCCCCCCAACCTTTCATTTGCCCAAACTGAATACCAGGCATCAGCTCTGGACTTTTTGTCTCCCTCAACTTTCACTTTTGATGAAGCACTAAGTCCTACTCATTTTCAATTATGCTTCCAATCTGTTCATTTCTACCCAAGCTCTTGGTCCCTATTCTAATTCAGGATATTATCAACTCTAGTCTAGATCACTACAAATGTCACTTTACTGGCCTCCCCCACCTCCCAGTTTGTATTCCTCCTCATTATTAACCTTTATACACAGTAATTTGTCTAAAATGAAAATCTGATCATACCTCTGTTTTAAGCCCCTATATCATTCCCCATCACTCAAAAAGGCTTGTAAAACTCTGAAGGATCCAGTTCTTTCTTGGCTCTCCATCCTCACCTTTCATTCCTCTCTCTTCTTATTTCATCTTCCATCCATGCTAGGTCACTTCTAGTTTATTGAATGGGCCTTGCTCTCTTATACCTTCAGATTTTCTGTAATAGTAAGTTACTGCTGCTTAACAAATTGTTCCAAAGCTTAGTGTTTTATAACAACAATCATTTATTACTTCCCATGGGCCTATAGGTCAGCTGAGTAATTCCTCTGATTTGGGCCAGATTCATCTATCTCCATTGGACTAGCTCATTTGTCTTTGCTCATTGAGCAGGCCAGTTGGGGGCTGGCTGGTCTAGAATGATCTAGCATGGCCTCATGTGGCTCTCTTCCACATGGTTTCTCATCGTCCAGAACCAGTAGTCCTGGTTTATTCTCATGGTGGTAGCAGAGTCAAAAAGAAAGAAAGAAATAAAGAGAGAGAGAGAGAGAGAGAGAGAAAGAAAGAAAGAAAGAAAGAAAGAAAGAAAGAAAGAAAGAGAAAGAAAGAAAGAAAAAGAAAAGAAAGAAAGAAAGAGAGGGAAGGAGGTTGGGAGGAAGGGAGGGAGGGAGGGAGGGAGGGAGGAAGGAAGGAAGGAAGGAAGGAAGGAAGGAAGGAAGGAAACAAGCATGTGAGGCCTCCTGATGCCTAGGCATGAAATTGACATACAGTCATTTCTGTTGCATTCTATTAGCCAAAGCAAGTCAGGAGATCATTCCATATTCAACAGGTTGGAAATAGATTCCACCACTTGGAGGAATTGCAAACCTACATCGCAAGGGCTGAGTACATAAATGGGTGGAGAATCTGGACTATTTTTGCAATCAGTTTAGCAAATCTTTTACCTTCCTTTTGCAGAGAACACCTGTACCTCAGCCCTTCTCTTTGATAACTCATAATAGTCTCAATTTAGATGTCACTTCTGGGAAGCTTTCCTAGATTCCTCTAGATGTCTCTCCTTTGGACCTCATCAAGACAGCACGTGCATTAAACATCTGACTATTGATCTGATTCTCCAGTTAGAACATAAGTTCTTGAAGACAGAGACTGTGTCTTATTTGGTCACCTCCTAGCACAATGCCTGGCAACAGCAGGGGCTGTTATAGGTAAATTTAAATTTAAAATACACAATAAAAATCAATCAAGTAAGATCTCAATAAGTGAATTTAAATGTAAAATGCACAATAAAATCAATCAGTATCAACATGTGATTCCTTGCCATTTAAATCTCTGATTGAGAAGAACACAGCAACAAATACTGCCACCAACTCACCCTCCTCTCTTTATTTTCCTCTTTAGTAGAAGCAAGGGAGCGGGATTTGAACTTTACTGTGTGGTTCTACTCATGCAGAGTGGCCACAAAAACACAATACAAACACCAGAATAACGGGCGTAAATCTACCTTATTTTCTTAGTGGGACAGAAGTATGTCTTTCAAGCCACCCCCCTCTTTTCCTAAATACCCTGCTCTCTACTCATCGCCTGTCTGGTAAGAAGCATTGCACTGCTTTATCTATAAATTACTTTTTCTCAGGGCTCAGTAATTCTCATCACTAGTCTCGTGTCTTCTGCAAATTGTCGACGTCTCACAACAGAGCTAAATCGGTATTCACAGTGCAGTCTCTAGAGCAGCGAGCGAGGCACAAGATGACTCCAACTTCCTTCACTCAGCTGGCTTCCTTTTTGCCATCTTATCACATTCATTTCCAAGTTGTTATTGCCTTTTCTTAATCGCCTCTTTCACTTTTTAATTTACTTTCTTCTTGCTGTAGCTGCTTCCTCACCCACACCTTGCCTCACCCCAGAGATTCTCATGTTCTGCTGTACTGTCCTCTTGAGGGATGGGAACTGACAAATTCTAGTCACATTTCTTTTGCTTTCCCATCCACATATTTTGTTCTCTTGCCAACTATTGTTGTTTTAAGTATCTGATCCGACAGGAAATGCTCATCCCCCATCCCTATAAAATTCATTTTAGTAGCAAGTTGCAATGACATGGGCTGTTCTCTCTTTCACAGCTGTTTTTTTTTTTTTAAAGATTTTACTTATTTATTTGACAGAGAGAGAGATAGCGAGAGCAGGAACACAGCAGGGGGAGTGGGAGAGGGAGAAGCAGGCTTCCCGCAGAGCGGGGAGCCCGATGCGGGGCTCGATCCCAGGACCCTGGGGTCATGACCTGAGCCTAAGGCAGACACTTAACGACGGAGCCACCCAGGCGCCCCTCTTTCACAGCTTTAAGCCCATCAAGGTTAAGCCCATCCTGTGCCAATATGTACCCACTCCTCTGGTTCCCATCATTGCCATTGTAACACATTTTCTTGACTTCAAAAACTGCCCCTGAGGTTAACTACCATTTATCACAAAAGAGAAGATAAGTAATAAGTAATACAAAAGTATTCCACAGAAACGCCCCACACGCCTGGGTGGCTCAGTTGGTTAAGCGACTGCCTTTGGCTCAGGTCATGATCCTGGAGTCCCTGGATCGAGTCCCGCATCAGGCTCCGTGCTCGGCAGGGAGTCTGCTTCTCCCTCTGACCCTCCCCCCTCTCATGTGCTCTCTCTCTCATTCTCTCTGTCAAATAAAATAAATAAAATCTTAAAAAAAAAAAAAAAAAAAGAAACGCCCCACAAAGAACATTAGAGTTAGTCAACAAGGGCTCTGATTCAGCAAGATAAGCCTTAGGTTCTCAAAGTGACAGGATGAACTCTAAGTGAGCCACTATTCCCAGCCAGTAGGAGGTTCGGTATTCATAAGTCATGCCAAAGTAGCACCGTTTACCTTTTTGACAAGTTTATAAGACTAGGGCTTCAGTAAAATGTTTGGCAAAGTTTTCTTGGTAGTCTTGAGAACTGTGAGGAAGAATATAGGTAGGACGATCCTATGGCTGCATGGTTATGTGGTTGACTCATCAGTCCTACTGATGTGCATGGCTGTTTTCCAATAAAACCTTATTTATAAAACAGACATGGGCTGGATTTGGCCCATGGCCACAGTTTGTTGGCCCCTGTCTTCGGGTCTAAGCTACCAAAGGGCAGGACTACCTCATGCAAGTTTTAGGGACAGCAGAAGAATTCGAAACCTTCAATCTGCAACTGGACTGTTGTCTTTAATTACTAGACCCCATTGCACTTGGTTAGCGTTCACACCTGCTGACACACCCGTGTTCACGCACACATGCTCAGTCACCATAGAAAGGTTTTCTTTTATTCTAATTAATATCAGCTATCCTTAGAGAGAAAAGAAACACCGAGCCCTATTACTACAGAAATCAGTGCAGATTAAGAATTAATCTACACATAGATGAGCTCATAAGAACATAAGAAAACATTAGCAGCTGATTAGAAATTAATGCTAAAATGCTAAATGAGGTTCTTAGATTGAAGCAACTACATCACACTTGAATTGTTAATATGGCCATTAGCTCAGCCACCTACAAAATACTTGTTAATAAATACTTCATAAAGACTTTTGTTCAATGAGGGCACACAGCAGGTTTATGAAATATAAGTTTAGATGGTCTTGAAAAATGTATTCAATGTGCTTTCTTTTTAAAAAGTCTAGTCATGGTGACTTCTCGAAAGAATTCATGCCATAGCTAAATTTCAAATATTTTGTCCTTTCTGAAACTGAAGCCCAATAATCTACAAAATGGTTCTCAAAGTGTGGCCTGCAACTAGCAGCATTAGCATCACCAGGAAACCTGTTAGAGATGTCAGTTCTTGGTCTTCACCCCAGACTTACCCAATCAGGGTGGGAGCCAGAAGTCTGGGTTTTAACAAGCCTTTCCAATGATTCTGATGCGGCTCAAGCTTGCGCACTACTGCTTTGCAATACTGAGGATTAATCACAAGTAAGGTTGAGCTGTGTGTCCTACTGTGTGCATGGGGCAGTGGGTCCTACTGTGTGTTCACATTGGAATCACCTGGGGTACTTCATACATACTGAGTCTTACCTGTGTCCTACCCAGAGATTAAGATTTAACTGGTCAGGGATATGGCCTTGAAATGCTTAAAAAATCCCCACGTGATTCTTAACCTGTAGACATGCTCAGTAAACACAACAGTAGAAGAAGCCATACTCCAACCCAAACATGGTAGAAAAAACTATCTTGATGGTATGGAGGATGAATATCTGCTTCCTAGTTTCCTTCAGTTAGATTTAGCTCCATTTTGGTTGAAGAATGGTTTGTTTGCTGTATTTGTCTTTGGGAAAAATCCTGGGTTTTTTTTTTTAAAGATTTTATTTATTTATTTGACAGAGAGAGAGAGACAGCAAGAGAGGGAACACAAGCAGGGGGAGTGGGAAAGGGAGAAGCAGGCTTCCCGCCGAGCCAGGAGCCCGATGTGGGACTCGATCCCGGGACTCCAGGATCATGACCTGAGCCGAAGGCAGTCGCTTAACCAACTGAGCCACCCAGGCGCCCCAAAATCCTGGGTCTTAATAGCATCAGCTTACACATGATCTTTGTGATGTTGAAAAGAGTGGTATATAATTGTATGTATACATGTATTCTTGTTTTGTGTACATTAAAATATAGTTTCTTATGCTCAATCCGTAACCATCAGGGAATGCAAATCAAAACCACAATGAGATATCACTTTATAGCTGTCAGAATGGCTAAAACCAAAAACATAAGAAATAAGTTTTGGCGAGGATATGGAGAAAAAGGAACCCACGTGTCCTGTTGGTGGGAATGCAAACTGGTGCAGCCACTGTGGAAAACAGTATGGAGGTTCCTCAAAATATTAAAAATAGAAATGCTGTATGATCCAGTAATTCTACTACTGGGTATTTACCTAAAGAATATGAGGACACTAATTCAAAAAGATATATGCATCTCTGTCTACTGAAGCATTATTTGCAATAGCCAAGAAATATATGGAAGCAGCCCAAGTGTCCCTCAATAGATGAATGGATAAAGAAGATGTGGGGTGTGTGTGTGTGTGTGTGTGTTTATATATATGATTGAATATTACTCAGCCATAAAAAAGGATGAAATCTTGCCGTTTGCAACAACATGGATGGACCTAGAGGATATTATGCTAAGTGAAATAAGTCAGTCACAGAAAGACAAATACTATATGATTTCACTCATATGTGGAACTTAAGAAGCAAAACAAATGAACAAACAAAGAAAAAGAGAGACAAAAAACCAGACTCTTACATACAGAGAATGAAGTGGTGGTTGCCAGAGGGGAGGTGGGTAGGGGAGGGGTGAAACGGGAAGGGGATCAAGAGCACATTTATCTCAATGAGCACTGAGAAATGTATAGAATTGTTGAATCATTATATTGTACACCTGAAACTAATACAACACTGTATATTAATTAAATAAAATTATATAAAATAAAAAATAAAAAACAAAAACAATAGTTTCTTCTATCCTTAAAATATTTACACACACACACACACACGCTCATCTGTTAAGCCAAAAGTCCATGGTAGCAGGTACACCATGCCCTTTGCATTAGTAGATGAAATCCTATGAATGGGGAGATGGTTTGGTTCTAAAGATAATGGGTATGAAATAAAACTAAAAATAAAGAATAAAACTAGAAACAAAAACTTCCGTAACTTAAAGATTTAAAACTACTATGTCAAAATAACTAAACAGGAAAATCAGCAAGTGCAGAACATCTAAAAATAATGATAATGTTGGTTATGTATATAGGATATGACCAATATGGCTTCCAGACTGCAAGTCGTTTACTAGACAAGCAAAAATAAAATAAATGAATTTAGAGGTCAATTCCAGAAGTAAATAATAAATATAAACCAAAGGAAACAGAAGAAATTCATTAATAAATATACGAAGACATTAATAAATGAAAATACAGGAAAAAATGAGAAAAAAATAGCTGAACCATTACCTAGTCTAATTAAGAAAAAAAAGATGAAACTCAGCAAACATACTTAGGAATAAAATAGGAGCATCACATATAAGAGGAAATAGAAAAGAATTATACAAATACTCTACATATTTCTAAGCTAATACTTTTGAAAATTTGGATAGAATGGAAAAATTTCTAGGACTACATAGTTTTTAAGAAAATGATCCAGAAAGAAGTAAAATACTTAAATAGATCAATAAGTATAAGAGAAATTGAAAAAAAAAAAAGGCAGTTTTTCAAATCTTAAGTTTCAGATATCCCTCAACCATTAAGACAGTTGCAGGGAATAGAGAGTAAAAGGACCTTTTCATCTTTTTACAAAGCCAGAAACTAGAGTAATGCTGAGAAGC
The DNA here is from genome assembly GCF_029215605.1 of Mirounga angustirostris. Taxonomy (NCBI): domain Eukaryota; kingdom Metazoa; phylum Chordata; class Mammalia; order Carnivora; family Phocidae; genus Mirounga; species Mirounga angustirostris. The sequence continues at coordinate 10,840,907 of NW_026991719.1, forward strand.
ATACCTGACATTCAAAAAGATTTTCACAGACTGGAGAACACGAGAGGGAGGTGGGGAGAAGGAGAAGCTGGCGATTTCACAAGGACTTCACGAAACGGCTCTAAGAAAAACTAAATTTTATTTATTGGCTCAAGTGTGAGGCCAGGAAAGGGCCTTGAGCCTTCTGGAGTTTTCCATTGTTCAAGGATGAATGGCCTCAGGGAATTATTTCTGATTCTAAATTTCTATCGACTATAAAACCATCAATTTAATTATAGATATTTTAAGGATAAAACAAACTATATTTTTTAATTTTTAAAGATTTTTATTTATTTGACAGAGAGAGAGAGAGAGCACAAGCAGGGGGAGCAGCAGGCAGAGGGAGAGGGAGAAGCAGGCTTCCCGCCAAGCAGGGAGCCCGATGCGGGGCTTGATCCCAGGACCCTGGGATCATGACCTGAGCCGAAGGCAGACGCTTAACTGACTGAGTCACCCAGGCGGCCCCAAGGATAAAACAAACTATATTTAATGTACCTAAAACAAGAAAACATGCATTCATATATTTATATACCATTTTCTCCTCACTATCACAAGGTTGCATCTAAACCTTCTTCACACTGCAGAGTCTAAAAATTCCTGGGGCTCGTTTCAGCACACAGCGATGGGCTGCTTTTCAAAATCTCAGCTGCGGGACTTGACCTTTCCACCAGCTTTAGGATGACAGTCTGTTTGGTGGACTAAGAGCACCACCACTGTGCCTGCATTTCTTACTTGGTTAAAACCCTGTTTCCTCTTTTTTTTTTTTTTTTTTTTTAATCAAACCACATATCTGCTTGAAGAGATTCGGCTTCCTTTGAAAGTCAGCCAGAAGCTTTAGACTTATAGCTGTTTGGTGCCCAGGTGATAGTTCCTTGTCACATGTGTATGAGCTACACCAACCACTCCTGGCTTTCAGAATCCTGTGGTCTTTTCTGAGATTTCTTATTTCCACTGCCTTTGATGGCGTGTCCTGGTATTTCACAGGAAATCTTATATTTGCACAATGACATCTCTTTCCAGTGCAACACAGAAATGGGATATTTTAAAAAGCCAGTTTAAAAGACCATTAAGGTACCTATACTGCCGAAATCTTGGGCATTCTACAATAAAACCATCCTCCGATAAAAAGAACCAGGGCTCTTTGGACAAAGAGTTGACTCTAGGGCTGGGGCAGGAAATACACAAGTCTGGAGCACCTTGTAGTGCCAGAAATGGAAGTGCTAAAAAGACCCCCACAATGATGGGGGTATGCCAAGGGATGCAAGACTCAACTGAAAGAGTTCCCAATGGATAAAGCTAGAACAGTTTTTCACCGACAAAATGAAGTTATATAGGATTATAATTCAAAGCATAGAATAAATATCCACAAGTCCATATTGATATAAATAAATGATTGAATAACTAACCAGAGGAAAAGCAGTAAATCTCCCATGCAGAAGAATCTCAAATAATTCAGGTAGATACTCTGCCCTCGATGAGGTAGAGTGTTACTCTCCACTTATGTGTAGGCTATGCACAGTGACTTCCTTCCAAAAAGTACAATATGAAAAGGGAGAAAAAAGAGTAACTTTATGGTGGAGATCCTGGACAAACACTACCTCAATCAAGTGATCAAGGTTAAGCTCATCATGTTAAGTCACTTTGAGTGTGTGAAAATTAATAAGGGGAAACCTCACTGAGGGGGACTCCGGGATGCTAGAAGGGTAGGTTGGTATGTACACTCAATGTCAATTACAGGAGGAATTGTCAATTACAGACCTAACAGAAGAATCTCAAGAGGAAAGAATCACCAATTACAGCCCCCAAGAGGGAAAGATGTACACTGTATCTCCTATTAGACACTGACTACTCCTGCAACTTAGCTAATGAGAAACTATCATCACCCTCAACACTCGCTTTTCTTCAATAGACTCTTGTTCAGAACAGCCCCTCGAACAGCCCCTCCCCACTTCCCCTTTGTGTGTTGGACTTTTTTACGGTTTTACTGTAGCCTCCTTGTCCTGGATTGCAATTCTCTGCTATTCCTGAATAAACCCACTTTTTTGGGTATAATTCCTTTATTTTTGAAGAAATGTAACTGCAAAGAGTGGAGGTTTTTTAAAGCGTATTTAAAACTTTTAAGAAATAAACCCATTTTTTGCTGGTAAAATAACTGGCAGTTTTATTTTTAAGGTTCACAATAACATCTATGATGTGATTAGAAGGGCACTTTATTTACCTCTGTGGCCTTCCTCCTCAAAACTCATAACCTTCATCTATAAATGAGACAAACATCAGACTAAGTCCAATAGAGGGACAGTCTACAAAAGAGCTGACAAATTCTCCTCAATATTGTCAAGATCATCAAGAGCAAGGAAATTCTGAGAAATTGTCACAGCCAAGAAGAGTCTAAGGAGACAGGACAAATAAATATAATGTGGTATCCTGGATGAGTTTCTGGAAAAGAAAAAGGACATTAGGGAAAAACTAAGGAAATTTGATATGGACTTTAGTTAGTAATAATGTGTCAATATTGGTCCGTTAATTGTGACAAATGTATTAAACCAATGTAAGATGCTAATAAAAGTGGAAACCAGGGTATATGGAACTCTCTGTATTATATTCCAACTTTTCTTTAAATGTAAAACCATTCTAAAGGAAAACATTTATTTAAAAGACAAGGATGTAAATGTAAGTTAAAATTCAACTATGTGTAGCACTTTCAAAGCAAATCTCCTTTTAAAATTAGTTGCAAAGCAAACATCTCAATGGAAGTGGCAATTAGATAAATAAGGTCCTTTAATACTTGTCCACATTCAAATATTCAGGCAATAACAACACAGTCAGCATTTTATCTCTCTTCTAACATTATTTTTAAAATGTATATTGATTTCACAGATATTAAAATCTGAAAAAAGTTCACTTAGTATTAGGGATAATTAATTTATTTTTGTACTCATTAAGTTTAATTGTAATTGATAACAGAAAAATATTTATTTTTATTGCCTCCAATGCTGTGAGCTCCTGGGTCCCATTCATCTCTGTCTCCTCAGCACCCCACAACACAGGCACTCAACTGTATTTGAAATATGCCAGGCTGGATGCATAATGGCATCAATTTGTTGATTGATTAATAAGAGTGCCCGGCTCTGGCAACCAGGGTAATTACAAAAATGGAGAGGCAGTAGTGAAGGGCCCACACTCACACACACTATTTTCTTTGGGCCCTTTATTCATGTAAGTGTACTCTTGCAGGTGTGTTCTTTTAGATGAAACACGCTGATGTCAAACTGATTTTCTTTTGATTGTCCTTTTGAATTATTTTTTATGCTCAACAAAATGATATTTGAAAACTATTTCACCAAAGGCTTCTGCATTGTATGTTTAAATAAGATACAATGGGCAAGGGGCGCCTGGGTGGCTCAGTCCATTGAGCATCCGACTCTTGATTTTGGCTCAGGTCAGATCTCAGGGTCTAGGAATGGAGCCCCGCCTTGGGCTCTGCGCTCAGCTGGCAGTCCGCTGGAGGATTTCTCTTCCTCTCCCTTTGCCCCTCCCCCCACTCATGCACACCTGCACACGCTCTCTCTAAAATAAATAAATAAATCTGTTAAAAAATACAATGGGCAAAACAAAAAATGCAGAAACTTTACATTTTCTTGAAGACTTGTTTGGAGAACAGTCACCACGTATCTGCTGTGTATGCTGGAGGAACGGCAGTTTCTGGGGATGATGATTCTAAACAACAGGTAAGTCAAAGATGACCTTAAAATCTTGTGGCAGATTTGAGTGCTGTTAAATTATCAAAGAAGACTTTAATCTTTTCTTGCAAATTTTCTCCTTCAGTGATCCCGTATCCAGATATCCACCTTTATCCTCCCTGTTAACCCTTCCAAAAGCCCATGGTCCATCTGGATACTTCCTTCTCTGCATTTCAACAGCAAATTAATCACACGGGCTTGCACATTCTAAGGCTAAAGTGCCTGGAATTTGCCCACTTCTCTTGAATCTTGCCTCTTATGTCTGAGCTACCACTCTTCTCTAATGGATTTCCTTTCTTTGACTCTTATTCCTTCTGATCCATTGCCGCCCAGGAGCCAAAAGGATTGTTAGCAAATGCAAATTTGATGATGTCATTCTGAATGACTTCCCGTTGTTCCTGGCATAAAGCTTAGAAACCTTTCTACAGCTTCTCCTCTGTAGTGAAAACTGCAGCACGGTGCCTTGACCCTCTCCCCTCAGGATCTAGGTATTGTCCCTCCGCCCCCCGTTGGCTGCTGAGGGCTCACAGCTGTCTCTCCTGGGAAATCACCCTCAACCAGAGGCGATTATCATTTGATGACAGGTCAATGGTGGGATCTACAAAGGTCTGGCCCCTTGCCTCAATTTCAGACAAAACTGACGGGCCATCCCGACTCCCCATGTTGTCTGCTGAGTCCTCTATTGGAACTACACTGAGGTTCACATTCTCCCTCTGCTCAATCCTGTATCATCCCACCTCCTTTTAGAGATACTCTTTTTTAGTTCACACCCTAACAACCTCCCTGTACTCAAATCTGAGAGGCTGTTTCTCAGAAACCCAGTTTAAGACACCACCACCTCTCTTGTCTCACTTCTCTGTCTCCGTGGAATGCATTCGCTGCCCCATCGCTGTGGTGATCTGGAGTTCAATCCTGCATCTGCACCAAGTGACGGAACCAAGGCTCATCATTTGACCTGCTTATTCTTCCATAAAAGGAGAAGGCATCGGGCGCCTGGGTGGCTCAGTCCATTGAGCATCTGCCTTCAGCTCAGGTCATGATCCCCGGGGTTCTGGGATCGAGCCCTGCTCAGCAGGGAGTCTGCCTCTCCCTCTCCCTCTCCCTCTGTGCTCTTGCTCTCACTCTCTCCCTCACTGTCTCTCAAGTAAATAAAATCTTAAAAAAAAAATGGAGAAGGCAGTTTTATTTATTTTTTATTTTTTAAAGGATTTATTTGAGAGAGAGAGAGAATGAGCAGGGGAGGGGCAGAGGAAGAAGGAGAGAGAGAATCCCAAGCAGACTCCCCGCTGAGCACAGAGCCCGACTATGGGCTCCATCTGAGGACCCCAAGATCATGACCTGAACCTAAGTCGGACACTAAACCGACTGAGCCACCCAGGTGCCCTGAGAAGGCATTTTTAGATCAGAAATTCTCAAACTTTAATACGCCTACAAATCACATTGATTTTGCTAAAACGCATGTTTGGATTTTTTGAGATTCTGCATTTCTAGTATCAGCTCCCAGGTGATCCCAGAGGCAGTCTGTGGATCACGCTCCAGTGTTAAGATTCCAGAAATTCTTTTAGATTCTTTGCATCTGTTCTATCTAGTCCGATAGCAGCATAGAATTTGGGATCAGAGATTCTGGTGTCCTACAGATCAGGCTTCAAGTCCCCACTCTGCCCTTCGCAGCTGTGTGGCCTTGATCGAGGTGTCCTGTCCAGGTCTCAGTTCCCTCATTTGTAAAATGGGAGGAAATAGTGCCAACTGCCGGGCACGAGTGCGGAGCCTGAATGATCTAACATGCGCAGCGCACTTCGCACAAGGGCTGGCACACAGCCTTCAAAAACGGTCAGCTTCATATTATGACTACAGATCAGCACTCCATGTGGGAACACGAAGAGCGTTCTTGTGGGTCAGTCACTTGAGCCACAGAGAGATACTCAGCTCGGTGGCGTGAGCAGCATCCCTTGTGAAGTCTCAGCGGCACAGGGCTGCGGAGAGGGCCGTAGCCCAGAACGGACTGTTCGGGAGCCGAGAGATGGAGAGAGACTTGATCAAACAGAAGAGCAAAAGCTAGCAAGGGAGATGGCACCCTTTCTGGAATTTTCCATGTCATTTCACAGGTAAAGAAAGGCACCAAAGTCTCAGCTGCTGGCTGTTCAGTGGGCCCTGGGGCTGGGTGATCTGGGAGGCGGGCATTGGAATCCTCACAGAAGCAGAGGAGAACCCATCATGTTTTTCCCCTTTTCTGCCTTTTGTGCTCAGTAACCCCCCCCCCCAGAATGCACCCGTAAGGCTCATGCTGGATTTAATCCTGGTACGTATATGTGTGACCAAAAACAAACAAACAAACAAACAAAACCCCAAGAGTCCCCAGAGACAGCATTAAAAAGGATTCCACAGCCTTAACATGTTACCTTTGATTCAGAGCAAAGGAGCTATATCAACAGGAAACACTGCTGTTTTCTCTCAGTAGGGATGGCTGAAAACAGCAGCTGTTGTATGAACCAGTGTGCCGACAAAGGGACAAAGGGACACATCTTGGAGCTGTGTGAGACAAGCAGGCAACCAGCAAATGTCATTAAATTCCATTTCAGCCAAGAGCAAGTTCAGATAGACTGGAGAGGCAAGGCCACACGCAGGGCAGGAGAGTGGGGGGTGGGGGCCTGGGAGGTGGGGAAGGGGTGGGTCGAAAGCCGCCCAGCAAAAATGCTGCACCTGTAAGTCCTTTGTGGTCCCCAATATGAACAAACACACTGTCAGAGGAGGGGCAAAGCTAAGGCAGGCCTGAGTAAAATCATCCTGTTTTTACCTGGTGAAAGGAACTTGACATAGAGAAGACACATTTTCAAAAGACCTATATACAGCATCTCTCAAAACACAAAGGGAAAAGGGACCATGAAATTTAATTCACCTGGTTATAACTCAGTCCTGTTTGCTTGTTAACAAATTCAGTTGATATTAATGTTTCAGTCATCTACTAAGAGCAAAGTGTGCACAGTTCTACATGAACGAAGTTGTCCTATACTCACAACTCATTCATTCATTCATTCAACTTCATTTCTAGCTCCCTTTGTTGTTACATGTGGCCGAAGGATGGGGTTCTCACCAATGAAAGAATGTACTCCAAGCCTGGCCCATAAAGCCTCTCTCTCACAGTCCTTGCTCTTTTTCTTCATTTGACTGCAGAACAGAGATTTGTAGGATCTCCTGGAAGACTGAGTCACAAGACAGGAGAGTGAGTCCTTGAATGACTGAATGAGTAGAGCACAAATACTCAGCTGATTCCACAGCCCCATTATACGTGTGAGAAATCAATATTTACTGTACTGAGCCATACACATTTTAGTGCTGTGTACCCCCGCAGCTAATCTACCCAGACTAACAGGTGTGCGTAATGCAACGAAGGCATAGAGAATGAATTACCTTAGTCCTAGGGAATCTGGGAAGGCATTGCAGATGTGAAAACACTCAGTGGAGTGGAAGGAGGACTAGAGGTTTGCTGAACAGGCAAGGGAGAAGAGAAGGGAATTCAGGGGGCAGTCAGGAACAAATGCAAGGGAAGACATCACTAAACAGCTGGGTTATTTGGGAAACTATGTTTTAGTGGGCCTGGAGTGATAGATGGCAGGTGAGGCTTGGGAGGCCCCAGACAAGTGAGGGGCAGGGGTGGGCAAACGATGGCTCGTGGGCCAAATCCAGCCTGCCCCTTGTTTTTATATAGCCTGTGAACTAACAATGGTTTTGATGTTTTTTAATTGTTGGAAGAAATCAAAAGAATCATGTTTTGTGACACATGAAAATTATAGGAAATTCAAATTTCAGTGGTGATAAATTAAGTTTTATTGGAATACAGCCATGCTCATTCATGAATATATCATCCATGGCTGTTTTTACACTAAAATGGCAAATGGCAGAGATGAGTAGTTGAGACAGAGACCATATGGCCCACTGAGCCTAAAATATTCACCATCTATCTCTTTACAGAGAAACTTTGCCAACCTCTGCTTTAGAGTCTGGACTCTATCATGTGTGATAGACTACATTATGATTCCCATACTTTGCTTCTCCTTGAATTCATACTCTGTCAAGTGACTCTGAATTCCATACCACTGGGTGGACTATATTTTCCTGCTCCATCGATGAGGACTTGGCCATGTGACTTGCTTCAGTCAATGGAACATGGGAGAAAGTAATAGTGTACCTGTTCTAAGCCCTGGCAATAATAGAAATCATGTTTTTGCTTTTCCTTCTAGTATTTCTCTCATTGTCACTAAAAGAACCCATCCCTCACAGCACAAGAATGAAAGGACTGTGGAGCAGAGCTACTGCAACTAAACCACAGACTCAAATCTGAAGCAGAGCCATTTGAGCCAATTCTCAGACCTGTTAATTCTCAGAGTGTTAATACATGTTTATTGTTGTATGCCAATGAACTTCGGAATTGTTTGTTAAGCAGCAGTAGCTGATTGATACATCATGTAGCTGCTGTGGAGAGGAAGTTACTAGGTGCAAGCCTAGACACACTTCCTTATAACTAAATGTTGAAGAATATTAGCGAGTTAAGTTTGCTGAGGCCTCGTGATAAAGGAATGTTATGTTAATCATATAGAAGTCTAGTATGAAAGCAAAATTATTGTGAATTTAGGCAGAGAACTCTTGGCTCTTTTTCCTTTTCTTGAGATCTGAATTAGGCCTCTGACATCCCTTCCCCAAAGTTAAGTGGTCCTATGTTTTCTTATAAATTTTCCTTTTCTTCCTTTTACTGCTGCTTGTATTTGTTTTGGCATACCTCTGCTATATCCTCAATTGCTCTCTAATAGGGATATGGCCTTCCCCACAATCTGACCTGTATAATTTTAGATCTTGAAAATCTTGAATTCATCTATCGCAGGAAATTCTGGAATATGAATCATACTATGAAATGCCTAAGAAAGGAGATGAGGTTGAACACCAAAAGTGTCCCTTTCAGGTTTCTTGGCTAATGCCTGTGTGGGTTGTCATGGTGATTGGAAAGAGATGGAGAACAGAGAAGAGATTGGGGAAGATATTGTCATATTGGGACCTATAGAACCTTTGTGAACATTTGCTTCTTGGAAATTAACTCAGGGAATTGTATCATTCACTAATTTGGTTTCCTGATTGTCACAAGATCAATGAAATCCCTTCAAGAATCTATAAGCTGGGATTTCTTCTTTCTCTTATCCCAGAGTCTAAGGGGCCATGGCTAGGAGAAGAAGCATCCTGGACATGGTAACATTGAAATTTAAACTTTAGAAATTTGCATACCTATTTTTTACATTGAAGTCTCTCACTTTCTCCTTCCAGTTGCCGCCTGCCCTCTCATCACCAAAATTAAGCAAATAAGATAGAAACACAAAACCCCAATCACACACAAAACAATTAAATCACAATCTCTGGGAGATGAGACACAGGCATCAATTATCTTTTGAAACTCCTGGGTGATTCCAATGTGCAGATTAAGTTTAAGAACCAGTGCTCTAAGCCTTGTGCTTAGTAAAGCAGTGTTCTACTCATCACAGGGGCACAAAGAGGCAGACAATCACGTCATTGTAAGAGTTGGGGGCATTTAGTCCAGACCAACACATGTATCAGATATTTTCAGTTTTAGAGTAACAGAAATCCTGACTCAAAGCAGTTCACTTAAGACCAGCGATAATGTCATGCAAATGGAAAGTTCAATGGCCGGATTCTTTTTGTCTCTCCATGCTGCCATCCATGGTGTCATAACTGGTGGTTCTACGGTTCTAAGAAGCACCTGGGGCTATATGATTTCTCTTCAGGTTCAGCCCAGGAGATAAAGCTTTCTTTCCCTCAACTATCAGACAGCGTCCTGCCTTTGCCTTGGTTGGATCAACTTAGGTATGTGCCACCCCCCAATGCACATATTAACAAATTGCTAGATGTCTTAGCCTGGGCTGCTATAACAAAATACCACAGAGTGGGGGGGGGGGTGTTTAAAACAGCAGACATTTATTTCTCACAGTTCTGAAGGCTGGAATATCCAAGATTAAGGTGCCAACAGATTTGGTGTCTGGTGAGAGTCCATTTCCTGGATTGCAGATGGCCACCTTCTCACTGTGTGCTCACATTGCCTTTCTTTGGTGTGTATGTATAGAAAAAGAGAGCTCTCATATCTCTTCCTTTAGTTATAAGGCCACTAATCCCACCATGAGGGCATCACCTTCATGACCTACTTTAAACCTAATTCCCTCACAAAGGCTCCACCTCCAAATACTATCACTTTGTGAGTTGGGGCTTCAACATATGGATTTTTTGGGGGGAGGGTGGTTGACACAGACATTCAGCCCATAACACTAGCTAACTGGCCAGGAAACTCTTTTGCACTGATTGCCTTAGAGATAGGTTACAATTTATCCCTGAACCAATTACTAGGACAAGTGTTTTGTTTAGGCCAGTTAGGAACTGCTATTAGAGCTGGAAGGGAGAATAATTCCACCTAGAAAGCATGGCTGCCCCATAATAGGATATGACTGGGTCCTGTTAGGAAGGAAGAAGTATGGGATTGGTGCTGGTTAGGCAATAAACAGATTGTCCACTGAAGAGTAGAGACAAAGTAGAAGACGTTTTGAGATTATTTTTTGGTTCCTCCATGGTAGGAGAACAGTATTGGATTTCCCCTAGGAAGAGGAGGCCCTTCCACACTTTTTTTTCCAATTCATGAGCCATGCAGAGAGATGACAAACATCACCGAAGTCCGATCATTCCTAAAGGTTTGGATTTCTTTCATCTTCTTAACCATTCTAGGAAAAGGGGAGCAATATGGATGTTTTCCACCCAGTCAGCCAGAATATACCAAGGAGTCAGGAACTCCTCATTCTTGGGCCCAAAAGAGCAGACTCTACTTCCTTATCTTAAAAGCAATAGCTACTCTTTACCCCATTGGGAAGATATCAAGTTGCCCTCTGAATGTCTTCAGCAATCCCCCAACCTCAGTATAAGATGGGAGCTACTCTTGTAGGATTAGAGTAGCTCCCTGAGGAGTATGAAATCCAAAACCACTAGAGATTAGTCTCTTGGCTGAGGTAATCTCCAGTCAAAATGCAAATACTCTTTGTATTTATCAAGGAAATCATTAACATCTATAAATCTTTCAGTGTTAACTGGTGGATCAGAGAAAATCAATCCAAGTGTCTCCTAAGAGAATTGAAGAGGAGGACAAGTGGGCTGGTTTTCAACCTTAGCTGCACATTGGAATTTCCACCAGATAAATTAAATCAGAATCTCTGAGGGTGAGGCTCTGGTATCAATCTTTTCAAGCTTTAACAGGATTCCAATGTTCAGCTCAGATGGAGATCTGGTCTTGATGAGGGCTTTTGGGAGACCTTTGCCAGGTGAAGCAGCTGGAAGGCTTTGGAAGCTGGAAGGTAGAATAGGTGGAGGTGAAACTGGGATAGAACCAAAGGGAGGGACAGTGCTGGAAGAGGAGTTTGGTAGGGTACCAAAAGCAATCTGTACCAAAAGAACAAATATCTCCATCTTCACAATTCAGCCTTGGTCTATCTGTAGTCTGTATCTGATGAAATGATATGTCCAATCCTCTGTTATGCTCTTCTCAAACTTGAATGTTCTACAAATCCCTGGGGACCTTGTAAAAAATTCAGATTCTGATCCAGTGGGTCAAGAATCAATCCTGAGACTTTGCATTTTTACCAACCACTGAGGTTATGTTGCTGTTGATTTGTAGATGAAATCTGAGTAGCAATTATACAGTATATTATAGGATGTTACCATTTTTCCTGCTATAGAGGTACCAGCCTAATTTCCCCCTATTAACTTATAAATCAAATAAGATATAAAATTCAATAAATTTCCTGTTTATTAAAGATCGGACATGACCAGAGACACATATACTTTGTAGGGGAGGAAAAATATCCTCTACCCATCTTAGGTTCTCAGCTGGGTGTCTGTAACAAAAGACAGATTAACAAGAGAAAAGCATACACATTTATTTAATATAATCTTTATGTGGCATAGGAGCCTTTATAAGGCAATGAAAATCTGAAGAAATGGTTAAACCTGAGTGTTTTTATACTAGGTTTGATGAAGAGTGGAAAGTCACGGAAAAAGCATGAAAGGAAGAAAGGTCATGAGCTAAGGGGGGAAGCTAGCAAGTCCTCTTCATTCAAATTCCCCTCAGCACCCCTCCCTCTGCAGAGATCAGGATGTTCCTTTCTTCCAGGTATAGGGAAGGTACCTCAGCCTCTCAGGAAGATCTTATGACCTGCTTCAGGGGAAAGTCAGAGTACTTCCAGCATCTGCCATTTCTCAAACTACTTTAGCTTAAAACATTCCATCTGCCAAGGTGCCCTATTTTGAGGTAGCATGTCCTGAACTCATTACCTTCTGTCCCACTATCTGGCCAGACATGAGCACCTACAATGAACCTTTAGAGTTCCATTTGCACCATCTAAGCCATACTTCACTGTTAATTCAGCCTTTCTAATTTAGTAATGTGGAGTTCCTGAATGTTCATATATACTGAGGTCAAAGCTCCGAAGTTGAGAAAGAACAGCCAGAGACACAATAAAAAAAAAAAAAAAAAAACTCTTTTAGAAGGTTGTCACATATTCCCTTGGAACAAATGACCCATGCAATAAAAAGAAATGGGGCGCGGGGAGCACAGATTGAGGTCAAGTACCTTAGAGGCTCCAATAAAAGGAAAATACATTTGTAGAAAGCTGAATTAACCAAAAAGTGAACAGCAGGACTTCTAGTTTGCCTAGCAAAATAGACATACTGAATTAAACATTAACATCAAATTGATCCAATGCTGGTGATGTAATGCTGAAATAAATGAGTTTTATATAAATCATATTCTTAAGAATGTTGGCTTCCTACTGCCATCGGCATTTTAGCCCAACTGTCCTCTGTCTGGATCAAAAGGAACATTCACTTTTTTTTTTTTTTTTTTAGGTAGCACAACAAAAGCTTTAGATTTCTCCAAGGGCCATTTGTAACAATAAGCACAGGTTAACACTGCCTTCTTATTCAGAGACCATAACCCGAATTTGAATTGGATTTCAATAAAGTCACATTTGGAGTGCAAATAGGAAAGTAATTAAGGTAACAAAAAAGGATGTAAAAGTATATGGTTCTCGGAATGCATCCTAAAAACTCTTTGGTTTGAAGAGTACCCCTAGCTGGAACCTGCACAGAATGAGTTGTGCTAATACAGAAGCAAGAAAGTGGATAGTTTTTAAAAAATATATCTTAGTCCTTTAATATTCTTTCAAATCAGCATGCCGGTAATGCACAGATCTTTGCAATTAAATGGAAGGATAAAAGCAATGCACACATGCTTATGCCAGGGAAGCCTTTCCTGTGGGAGTTATCTCTCTTGATCAATAAGCATGGACTGTGGTAACACCATAAGAGCCATGGGGGCCTGATAACAGGTTTGGCCCCGCAACCTTGAAACACATAAGGAAGATGTGATCTATTCTCTTACTCTTCACAGCTGTTCATTCCCTCACTTCTTTGTAAGAGGACCCTTCTGCCCCAAGGATTCCGGACTTGGCCACATAACTTACCTTGGCCAGTGAAATAGGAGGTACCGTGATGTCGACAAAGTTCAAACAAAAGCTTTAAATATGGTTGTGTGGTTTGGCTGAGCCTCTTGCTCTTCCTCTCTGCTAAAAATTGGGCAGATCCTACCTTAAGTGTTCCTAAAGTCTGTGTGCTAGAACAAGAAGGCAAAGCAAAGCAAGGCAGAGCCCATCAGAGCTGAGCAAAGCCACAATCCATACACCTGAGCCACAGTTTACTTGTTCCAACATGCAACACGAGTGAGAAATAAATGTTTATGATTGTAAGCCATTAGGTTTGGGGGGATTATTTGTAACTGCAAGCAAAACGGACTAATACAGAGATTGGTATATGAAAATGGCATGCTACCACAACACTCTCTTCCTCCTCTCTGTATTCTCTCTCTCTCTCTGTACACACACACACACACACACACACACCATATACATGCATATATATATGAGTTGTTTTAATTTTATTGGTTTTATTACCTTGTTCATATGCAATTTTAAAATGTTTCCTTATTATCTTTAAGAAATAAACATTTATGAGGAGAATGCTGGTTAAGGTCATGGATCTGAAATGATCATGCCTATGTTTGAAAACTGGCTCCTATAAAATAGGGATTGTCAAAAAACGAACAAACAAACCACACAGGCCCAAAATGGAGTCACTTATGCTAGTCCATGTCACCAAACTGGACCTTAATACCGAACCTAATTGCAGTTTCAACTTTCCTCAGGAATGTAGTTTTAACTGGTCAGTCAGGACTTTTCTGGTCAGCACCAGTGTGGTCATCTGTCACATGGACCCTTTCCATCCTCCAAAGGAAGATGAAGTAATTGCCCCAATAAGACCCCCTGCCCTTCCCCTAATGGAAGGTGACCATGCCTGGAACAATCCTTTCTTTTCTTTGGCTACTAACTTCCTTGCCCGACCCTCCTTCCCATAAAAACCTTCCATTTCATACAACTCCTTGAGCTCCCCTCTACTTGTTAGATGGGATGCTGCCCAATTCATAAATCACTTAATAAAGCCAATTAAATCTTCAAATTTACACAGTGGGATTTTTGTTCTTTAACAGGATAATAGTTTTTACAACATAAGATTTTTGTGCATATAGAACAAGCTTAGCCACTGAAGGCCTTACAAGAAATCCTGGCTTTTACAGAGCACTTAACACAAGACTTATTCATATATTATGTTCGTGCATATTTATAACATTATGATAAAAATAATGTGTAAGAGTTCAGAATGAGTAGCCCCTAAATGTGTCACTTTGATATGCAGATTATTTTGAGCTAAAACAAGGCCCAAAAATACTGAGGAAAAAACCTTGACATTCCCCATAACTATGTAAAAGAATTTTGCTAAAACACCTGCTCCAGGAAGAGAGCCACCACCACTGATAACTACATTATGATATGAACTAGGTACAGTAGACAGGGAGGAACCTAGCAAGGCCTGTTTGATGAAATTCCTCTCTGTGTTCCATTGTTTCTGGACAGCCTAGCAAACATTTGTTTACCCAACATTTACTCTTTCCATTCTTCCTGTGCATTGCCTTCCTTCCCTTTGAAGCCCTGGATGCCTAAGCCCATTTCTGGTTCAAGCTGACATACGTACCTCATTTTGTCTGTCTTTGGAATCTCAAGTTTATGTAAATTTCCCATAGCTTTGTAAATTTGATTTTCTCCTGTTAATCGGTCTCATGTCAATGTGATTTTTAGACAAGCCAGAAGAATTTTGAAGGGTAGAGGAAAATTTTTCCTCCCCAATGAATGTAACTTAAAACTGGAAGTCTGTAAGGATATTTTTCCTTTTATAAAGGTTGAATATTTCTCCAGCTAAAAAATGAAACCTTTAAGCTTGTCCTCAGCAGCTGAGTTTAGCTTGTGGCTTAAGGTGAAAAGAGATGAGTTTAGGAACCGATGGAAGATAGTGCTGCAGAACAGCGTGTTTGTGTGTGTATGAAAGATAAAGAAGTCATAAGCATGTGCCCATTGAGCATATGTGACTGGCTGGTCAGATGTTATAAATATTAATGCAAAAGCTAAGGCAAGAGGAGGACTTAATGCTAGCAGGAAAGTAGAAAAGAGAACTCAAGAAACAAGAACAGTGCCTGGCATAAAATGGGACTCCATAATGCAAGACCTCTTTTCTTTTTGTTTTTATTTAAATTACAGTAAGTTAACATATAGTGTAATATTAGTTTCAGGTGTACAATTTAATGATTCAATGCTTCCATACAACACCTGGTGCTCATCACAAGTGCACTCCTTAATCCCCATCACCTATTCAACCCGTTCCCCTACCCACCTCCCCTCTGGTAGCCATCAGTTTGTTCTCTAGAGTTAAGAGTCTGTTTCTTGGTTTGCCTTTCTCTTTTTCTCCCCTATGATCATTTGTTTTGCTTCTTAAATTCCACATATGAATGAAATCATATGGTATTTGTCTTTCTCTGACTTATTTCACTTAGCTTAATACTCTCTAGCTCCATCCATGTCATTGTATCTATCTATCTATCATCTATCTATCTATCTATCTATCTATCTATCTATCTATCTATCTATCATCTATCTATTGTCTGTCTATCTATCTATCTATCTATCTATCTATCTATCTATCTATCTTCTATCTATCTATCTATATCACATCTTTTTTTTAAGTGGGCATGGAGCCCAACTCGGGGCTTGAACTCATGATCCTGAAATTAAGACCTGAGCTGAGATCAAGAGTCAGATGCTTAACTGATTGAGCCATCCAGGTGGCGCCCCTATACCACATCTTCTTTATCCACTTGGGCTGTTTCTATAATTTGGCCATTGTAGATAGTGCTGCTATAAACATCAGGGTGCATGTATCCCTTTGAATTAGCATTTTTATATTCTTTGGGTAAATACCTAGTAGTGTAATTGCTGGATTATAAGGTAGTTCTATTTTTAACTTCTTGAGGAACCTCCATACTGTTTTCCAGAGTGGCTGTGCCAGTTTGCATTTGCACCAACAGTATAAGAGGGTTCCCCTTTCTCCACTTCCTTGCCGACACCTGTTGTTTCTTGGGTTGATTTTAGCCATTCTGACAGGTGTGAGGAGATATCTCATGGTAGTTTTGATTTGTATTTCCCTGATGATGAGTGATGTTGAGCATCTTTTCATGTGTCTATTGGCTATCTGTATGTCTTCTTTGGAAAAATGTCTACTCATGGCAAGACCTCTTTTCTACATTACTTAACTATCTATCTCCTCCAACTAAACTCATCACCCCTTGTCAACTGAACGTGACCTGCCTCTGGGTTTGCTCTCAAAAGCCAAATAACTCATTGTCATGTGACTTAAACTGCAAGTATACTTATCCCCCATTACATTGTGATGTTAGGGTTATGTGATATAACTCGCCCTAACACCAGAATTCATATTACTCTTCCAGAAATCTTTCATAAGGATGTAATAAATGATCAATATTCTGATTTATTTACAATAACATTAACTGCAGCCTTACCTATAGTAGCAGAACAAAGGAAACATTTTAACAGTGGAGAAAGGCTTAACTAAATTATGGACCACTCATATTCTGAGATATTATGCAGCCATTTAAATTCCTGTTTTCAACGTCCATTAAATGACAACGAAATATATGATTACAATCTATCTTAGGCTTTGTTATAAGATTAAGGAATAACTTGCACAATATAATCCTGGTTTTATTAAAATTTATATATATGCATTGACACAAAGGTGAAAACTACAAGGAAAAATATCAAAAAATAAATATTAATTATATCTAGGTATTGGATTTATGGGTCACTTGCATTATCTTCTTACTTCTTTTATGGACTTCAAAATGTTCGTGAATAAGCACATCTTGCCTTAATAAATAGAACAAGTACATTGTAGCTAAAATAATTTTATTAAAAAAATTTTTAAACCATTTTAATTTTTACTGAAAATTCATGTAAAAAACTGTTAAGTTAGGGAGTTGTGCCTTGGGACATTTCACAGAGTGAGTTTCAGGATACGGTTTCAAAAGATGCAGAGCTGACTGGAGCTATAGCAGCCACAGCCCACTCATAGCGAATGACTTGTAATGTGAGCAGGAAAAAAATGTTCCTATAAACCACTGTAAATGAGGGGCTGTTTGTTACTGCAAGAAAGTTATGTCAGATGATAATACATGAAAGCTGCATGACCTTGTTAGTTCTTCTCTTTACTTCTCCTAATAAGATTCATATGTGGACTAAAACATTTTGGGGATCATCTTTTGCCTTCTCATTTTTCAGATGAGTAAACTGAGATTCAAACACATAAAGTAACTAACCTAAAGACACAGTGATTTAATTATAAAACCAGGATGGAATTTTTTTTTCTCTAGGGTTCCTTCATTGTTTTTCTAGTGGATGGGATAACTGAGAGTTTATTGGGAAGATCTTGTATGTTGGTACCCCAACCATTATCCACCTAGGTACGCCCCCCCCTCCCTTTTTAAGTCAGAGTGCTACTGAACAGCACAATTTTTGGCCTCCCCGATGTAGATTACAGGTCTGAATATAAAAGCCGTACAAAACCTATATATGTACAATTTTAGGAACTTATTAAAAGTTACTAAAGGACACCTACACAAATGTTTATGGTTAGAAAAGACAAAAAAGAAAATCAAAACAATATAAATATACAACTTCTCTACAAATTGGTCTGTAGAATCAATGTGACTTCAGTGAAAATCCCAACAGATTTATTTTTTAAAATTCAAAAGTTTATATGGAAAAGAGTTAAACTTGTCTATATATTCATGAAGAAAAACAGGGTTGGCTTATTTACTTTGGGGGAATATCATTATTTAATAAAGCCAAAAGTAAGATAATTAGGACAGTGAAGAATTTACACTGGGATAGAACAAATAAAGCAACAAAACAGGAATTTCTAGGAACAGATACAAAGATAGCATTTCAAATCATTGGAGAATAGATGGGCTTCTCAACAAATAGTGGTATGACAATTAGTTAATCTATAAAGAAAAAAAATTTTGGATCCTAATCACAGATCATCCACATGATCAGTTCTAGGTAATTTAGAAACTTAAGTGAGGAAAGCAAAACTTTCAAAATTCTAAAAGAAAAATAGGAGACTATCTTTACAAGCTGGGGGTAGAAAATAATTTTATAAACTACATATAAAAGTATGGACTATTAATGAAACAACTGATAAATGTGACTACATTTAAAAAATTAACAACTTCTAGTAATCAAAATATGCTATAAAGAAATTGAAAAAGTAAACCACAAACTGGGAGAAGATATTTGCAAATTATATGACCAACAAAGAATTAGTATCCAAAATACACTAAGAAATTATAAAAGTCCATATAAAGATATAAAAATCCACTTAAGTCCATATAAAGATAAGCAAACCAAGGAAAAATGATCAAGAGAACTTTACAGAAGCAAGAAACCTCAATGACCGATAAATTTATAAAAACATGCTTGATCTCATTACATTTCAGAGAAATTTAAAAGAAAACTACAATGACATGTCTTTGGATTCTAACAGTGCTATGGACTGAATTGTGTAACCCCCCCGCAGTTTATATGTTGACGTCATCCAATGTGATTATATTTGGAGTAAGGAAGTAATTAAGGTTAAATGAGATCATAAATGAGACCCTAATCTGATGAAATTAGTGTCCTTATAAGAAGATGCACAGAGAGCTCTCTCTCTCTCTCTTAGTCTCTCTCTCCACCCCCAGCCCACCATGTGAGGACACAGTGAGAAGGTAGCCCTCTGCAAGCCAGGAAGAGAGTCCTCATTAGAACTCAACCATGTAGGTACATGATCTTGCACTTCCAGTCCCCAGTACCATGAGAAAATAGTTTTGTTGTTTAAGCCACCCAGTCTGTGGTATTTTGTTATGGTACTCAAGCCAAGACAACCAGATAGGCAAAATGTTTTAAAGTCTGACAATACCAAGTGGTATGCACATGAGAGGGGAAATCTTATAGATTCCTAGTGGAATCAGTACTTTGAGAAACTTTGGCACTACTCAGTAATTTTAAAGATAATCTAACTTATAACTCAGATATTCTACTTCTTGCTATTACCCTAGAGAATCACTTCTATGGGCACACAGTAAACATAAACAAAATCTTCTTAGCCCCATTTTTGCAACAGAAGTAAACACAAAACAAAATCAATAACAGCAACAACAATAATAAAAATAATATAAATACCTGTGATAGGATATGGTTAAGAACATTCTGGAATAATAATGAATGGAACACTACACAGCAGTGAAAATTAACAACCTAGTACTAATTCATCAACATGTGTTAATCATAGAAACATAACATGGAATAAAAAAGCAAGTTGCAGAAGCACACCATTTATAAGAATTTCTAAAAACCCCAGTTTAACTAAACCATTTGCATTTAATTTTCTTTTTATAACTAGGCTCCATGCCCAGCGTGGAGCCCAATGTGGGGTTTGAACTCATGACCCTGAGATCAAGACCTGAGCTGAGATCAAGAGTCAGATGCTCAACCAGCTGAGGCACCCAGGTGCGCCGATACTGATGTTTTCTATTAAAAAGTTTGTATTCCTGGAATGGATAGTGCACCTAAACCATTCGAATTTTAGGAGTGTATATGTATGTCCATATGTGCTACGAAAGTATTAAAGAGAAACAACATAATAATACAAACACTGAAATTGGGTAGCGACTACCTTGGAGGAATAAGGGAGAAGGAATCAAGAAAGGACAAAGAGAGGTGTTCAAATTTTGGCAATGTTAAATTTCTTATCTTGGTAATTGGTACACAGGAGCTTATTTGATTAATATTTTATATGATGCACATATTGATTTGTATTTACCAAATATTTTATAATAAATGACAAGATTAAAATTATTGGCAAGTGTATTTGGCAATTATATGTGATTTTCTTAATTAATGGGTATATGTTCTTAAGTACTTTTAGACCACACTGGAAGAATATAACTAAAGAAACAAGGTACATGACTCATGACAGAATTTGAATCTGACTAATTGGAATTAATTGCCGAGAGGTACACTGTGAATTGCTCAATTTTATCATTAAGTACAGGGAATGAGAAGCCACTATGAAAAATCAATAAAATAACATCTCAAAATGTACCTTGCCTGATTATTCAATGCTTATGTTTAGCTTCAATTAATTATGAAAATTAAGTAGTTCTTACTATACTGGTAGCATTAACTCATTAATTTGCTAGCAGAAAAAAATAGCTGGTGACCTGAACAGGGAACGCCTTTCCTGTGGTATGTTACATTTGAAAAAACGATTAGTATGTCTCTTTTGAAGGGAAAGATGTATAGCCTCCTTTTGTAAGATATTTTTCTGTTAAGTGATTCTTACTTTCATATCAGTTAATATTATACAATAATAAATATTGCATAATATAAAAACATCAACCCTGGAGAGAAAAAAGTAATGATGAATTTGTTTCAAAATTCTGTACCGAACAGTCTCCCCCTCCTTAATAAAACTCTTAGAAATGATAGAAAAGATAGAAGATAAATTGACGAATGCATAATTAATCACAAAAACAAAAAGAGGACCCTGGGCAAATCAGAACTCTGAGAAAGTTCTGAAAGATAGAAAACCAAGGGGATGATATTGCAAAAGAAAACAACAGGCCCAAATGCTTGGAATTGAGACTTCTATCAAAAGGAGAAAACAACACCAAGCTTTCTTCATGCCTGGATGTCCTCGATACCAGCAGCAGAAAGGGTGGGCTCCTGTGTGCTGGTTAGTGAGGTACAGCAGCTAGATTAGTCAGGGATATTCCTGCATGAACTGAGCCACACATTAGCAAAGGGGAATGTTTGTCAGTCTCTTGTGGGAGCAATGAGCAAGGGAGCTTGAGTCAAAGAATAAAGTAGCACTCCCGAGAAGAACGGGGAAACCAATCATAGAAGACAAAGTGCTGAGGGTCAGTGCTTGATTGTTCACCTCTCCATCCTGTAGTTTGACTTCAAATGCATTGAAAATATAATTTGATGTGAAATGTTGGGGGGTCCAGGAGTGAACCATCAAGAAAGAATTCTTGAGACGTCTTTGGTGCAAAAAAGGTGGTTTTATTAAAACCCGGGGACAGGACTCTTGGGCAGAAAGAGCTGCACTGGGGTTGTGAGGAGTGACTGATTATATACTTTTAAGTTGGGAGGGGTTTAGGGATAGCATAAGTCTCTAAGGAATTTGGGAGCAAGGTTTGCAGGACCTTGAGGGGCTGGCTAGCTGCTATTAAGATAAGGTCATTTATGACTGTGTAGTAAAACCTTAGTCATGAGACCCTTCAGATGTATATCAGTGGACCACATGTTTGGAGGATGATTGCTAACACCTATCTTGTTGGGGTGTGTGTGTGTGTGTGTGTGGGTAGAGATAAAGGAAGTTTCCAAAGGGGTTTTTACAGGATCCTAGAGGTCAGGCTAATGTCAAGCTAAGGTGGCCTTTTGCCTTTAGCAAAGTATTAACATTGACACAGTTGAGTTCCTGGAGGAAGGTCACTCTGCCTGTCTCAAGTACTTGTCAATGGGCTGTGAGTTCTAAGGATATCTGTTTTTTTTCTACATTTCTTGTGCCTTTGTTCTGCATATCACAATTCACTGCAGCATCTCTTGTCTATCAAGAGATCTTGATGACAAAGTTGAGTATACAAGTCCAAATTTCTATACATTTAATGAAGGCCAATTCTGAAAGGGAGACAACAAACCCAGCAAATGAAAGAATTTATATCCAAGGAAATAGAATAAGAAGAGCAGATGGGATGGGGTTTTAAAATAAGCTTAATTGGTATCCTCAGAGAGTGAAAAGAATTTGTACCTATGCAGAGGAACATAAAATTATAAAAAAGTACTAAATTGCAATCTTAGATATTAAAAATAATAATTATAAAATAAAAACCTCAACAGAAGAACTACATAGCAGATCCAGAAATTTCAATATCCTTAAATATTTTTGGAAAGGGACAGCAGAGATAATGGAAGCATGATTCAATATATGAGGGTTTTCCAGTGGTAAATAAAGAATAGTCTACAGATTAAATGGCACAACCAATTGCTGAGCAAAACAAATTGAACAATACTTTCCCTACTGCAAACACACACACACACACACACACACACGTGTACACACGTGTATGTACACATTTAGACATGTCATTATGAATTTTCAGGACATCAGCATTGAAGAGAAAATCCTAAAAGACTGAGTGGATAAAAAATACATGAAAGTATAAAGATTATATTGATATGAGGATAAGCATTAGAAATTATGGGTTCGTGGTAATTGAGCAGTATCATCAAAGTGCAGAGCAAAAAAGTCATTTTGACATTAGAAATTTTCATCAAGTTAAAATATCAGTGACATGTGACAGCAAAAATAATATTGTGACACAGAAGTGCTGTACCAGAAACTAATCCATTTGGAAACAATAAAAAATGTATTTGAGCAGGAAGAAAAATGAATACAGGGGGAGATAGTGTAATTTGGGGTAGAGTTGGAGTGTCCCTACCATGCTTTTAGACAATGACGAAAAGCTGGGGACACTGCAAATACATGAGTTTCCTGAGCCATTGGAAAGCTGTTTTCGGAGCAACCATTGACCCAAGAGTCATGAAAAGGCAGGCCCCGTTAGGGCCAATGAGAAGCAAGCATTGATTTATCTGGGGGTAGACTCAACCACACACCAGTAAGAAGAGTTCAACCAGGATAGTTTGCAAATTTACCAAGGTTTTGTGTGCACTGATGACAGAGTGTGAAGTGTCTGGGGACTGCATAATTTGGTGAATCTGAACCCTCTTCGTGATTTTTCTCCACGCCCTACCCCCAGGTACACATAAAATCAATTAGAGAAAGTATGAAGAAGATGTCCTTTGTGGAGCAGGTGGGTTGGAACAGGAGCAGCCGAGGAAGGGGCACGGACCCTTCTCCTCTCTGTTCCCCATGGAAAGAGATCCTGTCTTAGAATTTATAGAACTGCCAAAGAAGTTCCTTTAGTTCTTTCAAAGTGAAACTTGTATGGAAATCAAATATCACACAGAAAAATGCATGAGTAAGATACAACTTCATGCAGTTCATAAGTAAACATACCCATGTAAGCAGCATCCACATTGAAAACAAACAAAGAAGAACATTATCCAAAAGACTCCCAAGGTCCTCCACCCCCATGACAGCCCCAGGCACTTTTCTTCAAATATAACAACTATCCTGACTTCTAACACCACAGATTAGTTCTGCTCACTTTGGAACTTTATATAAATGGAATGATGCTGGATGGATGTACAGTTAGTTTTAACATGCCAGGAAAATAAAGATAATAGACCATAAAATAAGCTCCAAATATCAAATCCTTAGTAACAGTGTCTCTTGGGTCAGGTAGTATTAGACAATCAACTGAAGACATCAGTGGTGACTAGAAAAGTGGGTCATGTCTGTGTAGACAGCTCTGTGTTCAATCTTAATGCTTTAAGTTTATAGCTGGAATCCTCAGTAGAGAGCGTACGCCCATTAAAAAGTAATCTGAGGGGCGCCTGGGTGGCTCAGTTGGTTAAGCGACTGCCTTCGGCTCGGGTCATGATCGTGGAGTCCCGGGATCGAGTCCCGCATCGGGCTCCCTGCTCAGCGGGGAGTCTGCTTCTCCCTCTGACCTTCCTCCCTCTCATGCTCTCTGTCTCTCATTCTCTCTGTCTCAAATAAATAAATAAAATCTTAAAAAAAAAAAGTAATCTGAAAAGCTTGAAAAAGTCCTGATACACTTGTTAACGTTAGGCTGTTATAAATGTTGAAGAAGCTGGGGACTTACTGAAAGGGCACAAAAGGAAGCTGGTAAGAGCACAATGGCAGCATCGGAATGCCCAAACCCGTCAGGGGGGGAAGAATGGTCCTTTAGAGCCCCATCTTCCATTCTTAGCTTCTCAAGTTTTCCCCCCGTTTTAGCTGTAGTAGGCACCAGTGTTGGTCAGGAATATGATAGGGTTGCACGTCCTGCCTCCTTGAAGCAACCATGCAGCCTGCTTCAGCCAATACAATGTGATCGGAAGAATCTGTGTCCTCTCGAGTCGCCAGCTTTAAAAGCCAGTGATTTGCCCCAGTCCTATCGCTCTGCTGTAGTGATTACAAAGCAAGTGCTCAGGGAACACCATGGGCAGAGGCTCGTACTGACTGGTGTTACTCATATACCAGAAGTGAGAAAGAATTTTTATGTGCATTAAGCCATTGAGCGTTTTGGGCTATTTGTTACTGCAGCATACCTGAGCCCAGGCTTACTGAGCATTGGTTTCCATTTCTTTCTTGAAACAATTAAAAGATTAAATCATTATATGAATTTTTCCTTTGAAAGATAAGTATTTGAGATTATCTGAGCTTACAGTGATATTGGTATATGATGTTTTTATGTATGACAATTATTGGAAATCATATGGGCCCACTCAATAGTGACTCAAACGATCACTTATCCATAAAGCTCCCACGGAGCTTATCAGTATTATAAAGTTTCAAACTCTTTCTATTCTCAATTAAATATCATTTAATTTAATTTAATTTAATTTAATTTAATTTAATAATAGACTGATGGGTAAGGCAGGACTTACAAAGTACACTGATGTCAAAACACTGGTTAGTGAGGAGCCCAGAAAGGATCAGAGTTCTATGACTGAGCCTGAAGATGGCCTCCACTGGAGCCATGAGTTGTATCCATTTGGTCCAAATTCTCAATTTGCACATCAAGATTATTCTAGGACTCCCAAAGACAGTGTGAAAAATTAAGTGGTGAAAATTACATAACTGTGACTTTTCGTTCATTGAAAATGAAGACCATCCACACCTGCCAGGTGTTGTTTGCACACTTGAAATTGCAAAGAGCAGTGGCTACTTCTTGCTGTCACTTAGCAACAAACTTCCAAATCATACAGATAAGCATGGTGGGTGCTGAAATACAAAAATGAGAGAATTCTAAATATCAGGCCATCGAAATGCTTCTTACCTATTTTAAATACCATAATATATTGTTCAATATTAATCTCTGGTTTGTCTATTCAATCACCCAATCAAATATTTATGTAACTTTTGAATTTAATGTGTTAATAAATTATACATTTCTCTTTAAAAATTCATTTAAAATAAATCACATGCCTGTATCATGCACAAACTGTGAAAAGTAAAATTTGTCTTTATGAATTATGATTATTACTATATTTTAATTAAACTTTATATTAAATTATTTGACAGTATAATGATCTTAGATGAAGCATATGTGCACATTTTTCCTTAAAACAATTTCTTTATGGGCGCCTGGGTGGCTCAGTTGGTTAAGCGACTGCCTTCGGCACAGGTCATGATCCTGGAGTCCCGGGATCTAGTCCCGCATCGGGCTCCCTGCTCAGCAGGGAGTCTGCTTCTCCCTCTGACCCTCCCCCCTCTCATGCTCACTCTATCTCATTCTCTCTCTCAAATAAATAAATAAAATCTTTAAAAACAAAACAAAACAAAACAATTTCTTTACCTCTTACCAGGCAAAAATGCCTAAATGATTTAAAAAATGTCCTAAAGAGGTTTATAGGATTATTGTATATTTTTATGAGAGAGGACCAGAAGTCAAGTAAGGTTTGTAAACAGTGTTTCAAGAAACCATTATTATCTTTATGAATATATTTCTAGAGTTGAAAATTCCATTAAATCAGTTGTTACATAATATTGATCCCTCCTAACAATTACAAAGCCATTTGCTGATAAATCACTTTTACATACTTTCTCGTTTCACTGTTCTCTACAATTATCCAAGTTAAAGGGACTTGTCTGAATTTAGCAGTGTCTTGGATCCAAGATGAACCTTCTATAAACTACTCATTCCACTAAACTAGGATCAGGAGTATACCCAAAAGTATTAATGAGGATGTAAATTGTATAAGAAAAATTAAAGAAGCCAAACACGTTTGGTCTAAAGAGAGAAGAAGAAAAAAAAAAAAAGACTAAGGATTGCAGGATGGAGGATGATTACTATAAAATCTTCTAGTATTTTAAGGGGTAAATGAAGATTATTTTTATAAATCCTCTTCTCACACAGAGGAAAATAATCATAACTTTCATTTATTGAACATCTTATATATGCCAGGAGTCAGAAATAGATTAGCTCATTTCCATTTTGCAATACATCTTAAATTGGGGTTTATCATCTCTATTTTATTTTATTTTACTTTTTTTTCTCTTTCCAAAGATTTTATTCATTTATTTGACAAGAGACACAGCGAGAGAGAGAACACAAGCAGGGGGAGAGGGAGAAGCAGGCTTCCCACTGAGCAGAGAGCCCGATGCGGGGCTCGATCCCAGGACCCTGGGATCATGACCTGAGCTGAAGGCAGACGCTTAACGACTAAGCCACCCAGGTGCCCCTATCATCTCTATTTTAAAGATAGAGAAATTATGTTGTGAGAGAGAGAGACTGAGAGAGAGAGAGATGGGAAATAACCAGTAAATGCGGGAGTCAGGGAGCAAAATTGTTCTGTATATTTCTACCCAAAACCCTCACTTAGCCACTGTGATCTATTGGGCACATGAAAATAACATAAATTGCAACAAGACACTGAGAAGATTAAGGGTTTTGTTGTTGCTTTGTTGTTCTTGTTTTATTTTGTTGGTTTGTTTTGAAATTTCTGAGCTTCCAGAAGAAAATCTCTGATTTGGGTGTGCTCAGACTAAGGCAGGCTTGGAATTTTTATTTGTAGCCTTGTTTATGTGGAAAGACTCAACCATGTCACAGAACATTTTGAGATCGTGTGCCTCAATATTTTGCATTTCACATATCCCGGGAGACCCAGTTTCCTAGCCTGGGCTTGGTCTTCTCTCTACCGAGCTGACGCCACATGAGGAAAGAAGCCTTCCTGAGAACGCACAGCTTGTCCTTCAGACAACATCACCATTTGAAACCAAAGCATGGGGAACAATTTTTTTCTCTGCTTCAGGCATTAGGAATGCTATTACTCCATCAATCCCCTAGCAATGTAAATGTGTACACTGGCCCTCGAAAGACCGCCATATATATTAGTACTCGGTCTGCATATTTTCCACACACATATATTTTACTTTATTATGAATATATGTTCAGACTCACCATACAGGATTCCCTAGTCTGCAAATGCTATAGTCTTGGTCCTCTAAAAGAGTGGTTACTAACCAATTTGAAGTTGCAAAATACTAATTTAATTTGATTTGATGACATTCTTTTCCCCTGAAAATGCCTTATAATTTTATATATTAAAGCTAACATTACTTTCTGGATTTCTTGTTTCTCAAGATAATTGGAGGTGTCCTGTGGTACTACAAAGCCAGGCTGGTAAGGACAGAGGAAGTTGCAAAAGTTAAATTCTAGGATGTATTCAGTTAGCAAGGGGGGCATAATGTTGAACATCAGGTTTATCTTACCTCCTGGAGATGATAGTGGGTGGGCAGTAACAAACTCTCTCCAGGGGAGGCCCTTCTGATGGAGAAAACTAGAAACCTGAAGGTCCAGAGCAAAACTGAGTTGGAAAGCAATGTGCATGACCAGGTATCACAGACAAGAACAGGGGAGTGGGAGAGGATGGCTCAGTGCAGTTCACGAAATGGTTTGCCTGCCATCTTGTCTGGCCTTTATTAAACCAACCCAGCAGCAGTCCATGTGACATTTCTTTGGGGCATCTTAAAAATCCCATGTGGCCCCTGACACATAAATTATAAATTAATGATGGTCTGCAGTAAACTTGAACCATCTTTGGTACCAGTAAGTGCTGTCCCTGACCATAACATACGTAAGCAGATTGATGATGATAGATAAAAAAAGGAGAAAGGGGGGCACCTGGGTGGTTCAGTCAGTTAAACGGCTGCCTTTAGCTTGAGTCATGATCTCAGGGTCCTGGGATCGAGCCCCGCATCAGGATCCCTATTCAGCAGGGAGTCTGCTTTTCCCTCTCCCTCTGCTGCTCCCCCTGCTTGTGCTTGCTCTCTCAAATAAATAAAATCTTTTTTTAAAAAAAAGCAGAAAGGAAGAGATTGTTGAGAGGGAAATGGGGGAGAATTGAGGTAGTGTTCTGGGCGCTGAAGTGGAAGAGAAGGGGCAACGAAGAGGATGGTTGACATGGGAACAGAGGTTGAGCCATGAAGAATCCCTACATGCTGGCTTTTCCTCTTGTCTCTCCTCAGAACAAGGTCCTGAGGAACAAGGGGGTATTCTTTGGAGAAAGGTGAGCACAGCATATTGAAGAGGCTACCGAGATAGACACCTATTGGGAGGTGAAGTAATACAAAGTCTTTCAAAGTCCTCCCCCCGCCCCCCCCCCCCCCCCCCGCCTTGCTACCGATCCTATCACCAGATAGAATCTCTATCATTCACTGCATGTGCTGTTTGGGGAAATCACTTAATCTCCTTAAGCCTTAGCTTCTATATTTGTAAAATTTGAAGACAGTAATACTTGCTTTATGTATTTCATGGATACTCAAGTAAATACCATATGGCAAAAGCACTTGGCTAATCGTCAAGTTCTTGAAAATGAGTTATTAGTTCACTATTTTAAGATGTTCCTTGGGGGCATGAGTAAAATGCTCCCGAAGAACTTGGAAAGAATGTGTCTCAATGAGCATTAATCTAGTAACGCAGACACACACACACTCACACAGAGAGAACACAGCAGTACTCAAGCTAGGGATAAACCTATATCTGGAATGTCAGATCTTAAAGTTGGACACACAACTTCAATCACAGGGACCTGACTATACACTGAGGCTGAGTGGGAAAGTGAGTGTAAAGTTAGGGAGCAGAAACCTGATCCATTGTAATTCAACCTGTTTGGAGAAAGGTTGTGGACATATGATTGTCCCATTTGATCATAGTGCTTCTCAAATATTTTTAAATGACCAATATTTTAAAATTGAAATAGAATAGAATAAAATAGAAAACACCTGAGGGCATCATGTGTTCCCAGGGTGAGAACTATTTTTAGTTGGGGTGTGTGTGTGTGTGTGTGTGTGTGTGTGTGTCTACCCCTCAACTCCAGTGCCTTTCTCTGCTTTGGCGTACTCTGTCATGGACCATAAAGTTTAGGCTTCTTCTTCTGATTCCCTGCTCACCTGACAAATTTCTGCCAACTATTTGTTTTTGCATGAAGCTTCCCTATGAGGAGAGAATGCCCTGATCCTCCACAGCCAGACTTCCAACGGTATTTGGCTTGATGTGTAAATTAATTACGGTGGTATTTGGCTTTATGTGTCCGTTTCAATGAACATGAGTGATGTGAGTCTTCCCTTAAGGTGGATCCACTTTTAGTGTGGGGAATAAAAACCAAGTTTCTAAGCTGGGACTGGGGTGAAGTCATCAGCTTAAATGACACTGTGGGAAACATTTTAGTGACACATGACCTTCTCTGGTGACCTCCAACCTTGACCAGCTCCTAGGGTAACCAGTCCTTCCTGGAATGCCTGGGACTGAGAGGGGCTTCCAGGACATAGGATACCCAATATTAAAACTGAGACAGGGGCACCTGGGTGGCTCAGTCAGTTAAGCATCTGCCTTCGGCTCAGGTCATCTCAGGTTCCTGGGATCAAGTCCCGTGGCGGGCTCACTGCTCAGCGGGGAGTCTGCTTCTCCCTCTGCCCCACTCTCCCCCACCTGTGCTCTTTCTCTCTCTCCTCCTCTCTCTCAAATAAATAAATAAAATCTTAAAAAAAAAAAAAAAAAACTGAGATAGTGCCAGGCAAACCGGGATGAGGCGATCTCCCTACCAGCACTGTTTCATATGAGCTGCAGCCGTGTTCCCGGCCCAGTTGTCGGGAAGAGGTAGCGATGTGAGGGGCAGGAGGAAAAAGGAGACACTTTCTGCCCACAGGTGGGGACACATGAGCACACAGAGCAGGGGACCCAGCAGCTGCCCAGGCAAAGGGCTTGTATGGCCTACAGTCCCCCATCAAGATCACTCGACTGAGGTTACATCTCCTCAGGTCCCTGCAGAGTTTCCCTTTCTCATTCTCCTGCCTGTTCAGGAGCCTCCGACCACATCACCTGTCTGCCCAGGCACTGGTGCAAATAACTGGCAATAGGACCAACATACTGAGGCTGAGGCAAGTCTGGATCCACTGAAGGTTGGTTTCATGCACACACTGCCCTCTTAGTCCCAAACTTCAGACTCACGGAAACCCTACTTCTTCACTAGTTACCTACATGTGGTCTCATATTTATATTGTTCCACCCTATTGTTCAATTCCAGGGTTTTACAATCCTTTTACTCAAGAGTCTGCCACCCTGCAGAGTGTAGCTCACAGACTGACGCCATTTTTGAGATCCCTCATCCCAGCCTTGGAGCAGACATTCTACTAAGAGTCACCCTGTCTACGCCGGGGACCTCACTCTGCCTCTTTTTTTTTTTTTTTTTGAGGGGGTGGTGTTGGATACAAATATGATGTTTATTGGTCCTAAGAAGGCAAGTCAGAAAAAAATATCTTTTCATAAAAGGTTTATACATATTTCCTTTCAAGTCCAAAGGTCAGAGCGACAATTGAGCTGCAGGTATTTGTCTCAGAGTGTCAGCTTCTTTCACTGAGACAGATTTTGTACCAAGTAAATGCCCAGCTACCATGTATACAGTTGGATAAGACTGACAAATCTATACAACCTTGTTAACTATTGCTTAATGAAGATAGCGGAAACATTTTCATGAATGATTGTGTCACAATCAGGTTTGTTTTGAGAGGTGCTCTTTTAAATTAAATTTTTAATTTTGAAATAATTGCATATTTATATGCAGTTTTAAGAAATAATGCAGAGAAATCCTGTATACCCTTTATATACCCTTAACTCAGTTTCTCCCGTTAGTAACATCTTGCAGAACTACAGTACAATATGGCAACCGGGATACTGACATCTATGTAGTCAAAATACGAACATTTCCATCAGCACAAGGATTTCTCCTACTGTACTTCTATTTTTTAAAAAGATTTTTTAAATTTATTTGACAGAAAGAGACACAGCAAGAGAGGGAACACAAGCAGGAGGAGTGGGAGAGGGAGAAGCAGGCTTCCCGCGGAGCAGGGAGCCCGATGTGGGGCTCGATCCCAGGACCCTGGGATCATGACCTGAGCCGAAGGCAGACGCTTAACGACTGAGCCACCCAGGCGCCCCTCCTATTGTACTTTTAGAGTGACACCTACTAACCTCCCTCAACCCCTGAAAACCACTAACCTAGTCTCCATTTCTATAACTTTGTCATTTTAAGAAAGTTGTATAAATAACATCATACGGTGTGCAACCCTTGGGGATTGGCTTCTTCCACTTAGCATAATTCCCTGGAGTTCCATCCACCTTGTTACAGGTGTCAATAGTTCTTTTCTTGTTACTGCTCAGTAGCATTCCATCTAAGCAGCTGTTATATCTTAGGCAAGTCATTCTACTTCTCTTGACTTTACTTTCTCCTCCGTAAAGTGAGGGAGTTGGACTGGATGACACTACTTTTTTTTTCAATTGTGAAATTTTTATTTTATGGGTTCTCATCTCCCCGTTGATATCATTTTATGATTGTAGAACGCAGCCCACTCTCTTCTCTCATACATTCTGCTTCCAGGCTAACGGCAGGAATAACAAACCCTGTAGGAGAGGTGGTTAGGGCAGGAAGTGGGAGCAGTGAGCTAGCTGATCATGTCTGATGATGTTTTCTCCTGAATTTTATATCTCATGAATGACTATTGGGATAACCATGGGTTTGAGTTATGGGCCCCTCTCCTTTCTCCTAGCATCAAAATGAGCTTCATTACCTGACTTATGTCATTTGATTTTTGGCCTAGACTGAAAATCTGCTGGGCCAAGTACAAGGTTGAGGTCATAGCTAAAGGAAACCCTCAAAACAATCTAAATTGTTTAAGTTTTTGACATTTGCCAGAGGCCATCACAATAAAAGTCTACAGCTTTGCAAATCATGTTCCAGTTTCGCAATTATTCATTCCGTATGGGGTTGTGGCTGGTGCTGTGGTGGAGGTGTGGGGAGTGAAATACAAGCCCTAATAGACTGCCATGAATAATGGAGATCCATATTTACATTTGAGAAGAAGCGAAGCAGCACTAGGTTGATAATAACCATCCTCCCATCATTTCTACTGGAAAATTGGGGACCTTCCCTACTGTGCCTCCCTAGCACTTATATATTCAGGGAAAGGTAACTGCATAATACCTCTTAGATCCCACCTCCATGTGTTCTTTCTGGAAAAAGTTCACCCCATATACAACTCTGAGACCTAAACTTCCATCTTAACTTGTGCAGCTGCTCATCAGAACTGGGTCGATAATTCTGTATCATTAATTATCTGTGCTTTCACTCAGCTTCTCAATAGAGAACTCCACCCCCACCAGTTGCCTAAGACTCCATATGTCATTTATTTTTCTTGTGTCAATTTTCTCAGTTTTCAGATGAAAATATCTCAGCTAAGTGACTCCTGACTCTGCCTCTGCAACTCCCCAGGACATCTCCAATTATCTCAAGAGGTGTCACAACATTCTTCCCAAACAAAATTCTAATTACTTCATTAATGAAAAAATAAGAATTTTGGAGACAGTAGGAGAGGAGGGAGGACTCTAAGCTGTCACAAAACCTAGCAATGGCAGAGTATTCTATTGCCAGAAGGTTGGGACTTGCTGGGAATGACCCAGTCATGGTAAGCTGCAAGCGAGGATGAAAGAGATCAGACAAATGAAGATTTGAACTGGACTGCCTAATTAGAAATGATTTAGTTTTTAAAATCCGGACAGTACTGTATTTTCAAGCAAGGTGGGCATTATTTGGAATTATCCATAGAAACAATGTCACAAATAATGAGTGGTTTCTTGGGAGACCAAGGATCCCCAGAAGCTGAACTAATGGTATTAGTGTAAATTCTGGAAAGCTGGGTGGGGTGGGAGGAGTTCCTGGCATGCAGATGGGAGGTCCAAGACAGGGATTTACAAAATTTTTCTTTCAGAGCAATATTTAACATAGTTGGGGCTTGGCTTTGATGCTCTTCCATCTTTGCTTCCTTGCTTTTTTCTCTAGGTCTCTGTGTCCTAGTGAAACTTTCAGCCCATCTTCAACAGCCTATTCAAGACAGTCATACCCGGTCCCCAAATGCTCATGTTCTGCCACTTTGATAGTATGCAAGACAAAACCTTTCCTCAGGGAATTTTGGCCACCCTGTAATTCTTTAAGATTGCCCACCATTTTATAGGGGCCCTGTTTCCATTCTCAGCTTTCTGCTCCTAATTCCCACTCTAATACCTGACATCTCAAACTCCACATGTACAACTGGGCTCCTGATCTCTTCCTCAATACCCTCTCCTACTACATCTCAGATAACAGTAACTTAATGCATCCAGTTTCTCAGGCCAACAGTCTTGATATTACTGTTGATTCTTCTTTCTCTCACACCTCACATCTCATCCTGCAGCAAATCTAACCACTTTTACCTGTGAACTGCTACTTTGGTAGAACCACCACCATCTCCTACCAGATTCTTGTAATTGCTTGCCGTAGTCTAACTGATGTCCCTTTTTCTACCCTTGCCTTTATATAGTCATTTCCCAATAGAACTGCCACAGCAATCCCACAAAATGTAAGCAAGTTCACATCATTGTGTTGCTTGAAATTCCCCAAGGTTTTGCCATCTCACACAGAGTAAAAATGGAAGTCCTTACAGTATATTACAAGACCCCATGATCTCCTCCCACCATTCCCCGACTGACCTGTTCTCTTACTTTTCTCCCCACTGCCTCCTCCACCCCCACCTCGCTGTGGATCACTGGTGTTCCCTCAACACACCAGGCCAGGTCCTATCTCGTTCCCTCTGTCTTTTTTCAGTATTCTCAAGGCTTGCTTTCTACCAGTTTCCAAGTCTTCTTGACAAGCCTATTCTAAATACTGTTCATCTATAGATGAATGAATAAAGAAGTGGGATATATATATATATATATGTATATATATCATGGAATATTACTCATTATATATATATATATATATATATATATCATGGAATATTACTCAGCCATAAAAAAGAATGAGATCTTGCCATTTATGACAACATGGATGGGCCTAGAGAATATTATGCTAAGTGAAATAAGCCTGATAAAGACAAATACCATATGATTTCACTTATATGTGGAGTCTAAAAAAACAAATGAATGAACAAGCAAGCAAAAAATAGAAACAGACTCATACATACAGAGAACAAACTAGTGATTGCTAGAGGGGAAGTAGGTGGGGGATGAGGGAAATAGGCAAAGGGAATTAAGAGGTAAAAACTTTGAGTTATAAAATAAATAAGTCATGGAGATGAAGAGTACAGCATAGGGAATGAAGTCAGTAATATTGTAATAATGTATGGTGACAGATGGTGACTACACTTAGAGTGATGATCACTGAGTAATGTATACAATTGTATTGATATGTTGTCCATCTGAAACTAATATAACATTATATGTCAACTATACTTCAATTAAAAAAAATAACTTGCAGTATCAGGGCTTAACCCTGACCTTGTAATAATATTATTCAATGTCCTTATAAAATCCCCATTGGCATACACGAAACTATGAAAGGGCATTTTACACCTTCATTAATAAATGTTGCAATTACATTCTAAAAATACAGCCATGTTTACCAATTAATTTTAATGAACCAGGTTACAGGTAAGCATTCACTATGCAATATGTTGCTGATTAAAACCAGAACATTATTAGCATATGGTGAAGTAAATAATCCTGTAGATATTCATAGGAAAGAGCATATTTTAACTCTTAATTTGTTACATTTGACATCAATCATTTTTAGAAGTTTGCTTCCCATGACTTGTATGGTTAAGCACAAATTTACCTACAATTATTTGGTCCCAAATGTTCTCCACTTACAGATCTCTCCCATTTCCAGGCTCACACCTCTTGTTTTATTCTATATAAGGAGCACCAGAATGGGCTACTCACAGCTTTGCTTCTCAGTGGCTCTGTGACTTTGGACAAATCCCTGTTCTTTCTGTATCAATTGCCTCAATTGTAACAGGAGAACTACAATGACTCTCTTATTTCCTCCTTCATGGTATATCCTTCATCATAGATACACACAAACTCTCCTTTCTCTCCCCCCTTTCCTCCCTCCCTCTCTGTGTCTCTCCATCCCTCCCTCTCTCTCTCTCTCTGTCTCCCTCTGTCTCTCACACACACATACACACACAATTATTGACAACTTTCTTTGGTTTTTACATTTACATAGGAGTTGCAAGATAGTACAGAGGGTTCCTGTATATCCTTCACCCAGATTCCTCTAATATTAACACCTTCCACAGCCATGGTACACACATAAAAACTCAGAAATGTTTGTCTCATTTGAAATCACCTTGTGTTCTTCCACTTCTAACATTTTGCTCATCTAATTTCTGCTTCATAGGACACCTCTTCACTATGTGCAGCTATCTGTCTTCACACAGGAAGTTCTCATGGGTCACTCCAAGCCTTCTTCCATTGCAGTCTCCCAGACCTCAACATCATGTGGTAGCTCACATACTTATTTGACATTATTTCTTCTTATGCCTCATCTTTCCCATAGAACCGCCTAGCAAGAAAAGACTATATCTGGGGTCCTATAATGATGGAATGGAACAGAGCCTTCCCATGTACCCCCCCCCCCCATTTCCCCTTGCCCCTGTTGACCATCTTGGACTGTTACATAAACAAATAACAAACTATTACTGGGTTAAACCTCTGAGATTGTAAGTTTATTAGAGTATTTAACACTAAATGAAGTATTGTAGAACAAATTAGGTAGAAAAATCATTGTGAGAAGTACATAGTTCTTACAATAAGAATGTCTAAATGGATGGTAAAGTTGATGGTAAATCAATAATTATTTTTGATGTTTACCTACTATCGGATGGTTATGAGGTTTCTTTTTAAAGATTTTATTTATTTGAGAGAGAAAGAGAGCATGAGAGGGGAGAGAGAGGGAGAAGCAGACTCCTACTGAGCAGGGAGCCCGATGTGGGACTCGACCCCGGGACCCCAGGATCATGACCTGAGCCAAAGGCAGTTGCTTAACCAACTGAGCCACCCAGGCGCCCTATGAATTGTTTTTGAAGTATGGTCTGTATGCACTGGTTTTTCACTTGAGAAATGAAAAACAGGATGAATTTATGGCTGTATTGGAGATCAGAACTATATGAGCGGGGCCTCAACCTCCTTAGGCCTATGTTGTAGGTAGCTGTCTGCTATCACTACACCCCGAATCTCATGAGCACTTTTGCAGCCTCTTTGCCGTGTGATTCCCATAATCCTGGGAGGCTGACAGGACAAGAAATGTTAATCCCACTTTTCAGATGAATAAATCAGAGCTCAAAGATGTTACCTGAATTGCCCAAGGTGAGAGAACGGGTGTTGACAATCTTAGAGATCTCAAGTCCCTAAATTCCATAGGCCTCCACCTTGCAATGTGGGGATGCAGCATTACAAAATGATTTCTATTTCCCTTACTGCAAAATACAATTGTTCATCTTTGGGGTTTTATTCATGCTATTCTGACTCCAGTACCGTTGTTTTTACTTTCGGCCACTGTCACTTCTCTGATAGAAGTAGTTCTCTCCCTCCTTTCCTCCCTCCCTCATGCATGTCCACATACCTACATGTATCTCACCTGGCTATGGGGATGTAAAATGGGGTAGCGACTATGGAAAACAGTTTGTCAGTTACTTAAAATGCTGAACATAGAGTTACGATATGACCCAACAATTCCATTCCTAAAAATATACTCAAGAAAACTGAAAACATGGGTTCACATAAAAACTTGTACACAATGTTTATAATAACCCCAAAGTGGAAACAACCCACAGGTCCATCCATTTGAATTATGAGTAAATAAACTGTGGCACATCCATACAATTGAATATTACTCAGCAATAAAAAAGAACGAAATACTGATATGTGGATGAATCTTGAAGCATTATGCTACATGAAAGAAGTCAGACACAAAAGGACATGTGTTATATGATTCCATTAACATGAAATGTCCAGAATTAGTAAATCCATAGAGACCGAAAGTAGATTAGTGGTTCCCCTGGGTTAGGGTGAGGGAGAGAACAGAGAGTAAGTGCTAATGGATACGGAGTTTCTTTTTGGCATTCTGGAGTTAGACAATAGTGACAGTTGCATAACGTTGTGAATATGCTAAAATCCACTCAGTTGTATACTTTAAATGGGTGAGTTTTATGGTATGTAAATTACAGCACAATTTTTAAAAAGGCAAAAGAGAAGTCTTACCTGGCTCACACCTATTTGCAATTTACTGTTCCACACATGCATCAACTCCTTCAAAGAATCTTCCCTCGTATCACCCCCATGTGCTATCATAACTCCTGTGGAATTAATGTTACCATATTGTATTGTGATGACACGTGCTTTTGCTTTGCTCTTTCAGATTTTGAGCTCTTTGATGAAGGATTTATTTTAAAAAGTGCTTTTATTTATTTTATCTATTTATTTATTTTTAGAGTAGGCTCCATGCCCAATGTGGGGTTTGAACTCACAACCCTGAGATCAAGAGTTGCATGCTCTACCAACTGAGCCAGCCAGGCAACTCTTTATTTATTTTTGTTTAAAAAAATGAAACAGTGCTTTTAAATTTCCCAGAATGTATGGAAAAGGAAATTTTGTTAGTGATTACTAATGTTATTTCAATATTATCAAGAACCCAGCTACATGAAATTGATTCTTTGATATTTGCTGAGTCCTGTTTTGTGGCACTTTATGGTAAATTTTTGTAAATGCTCCATATGTATTAAACAAAATGCACATTCCCTAAATTCCCTATAATGGATAATGTTTTAAACAGTATCGCTCAAAACTTCTATATCCTACAATTCTCTAGTCTGCTTGATCTACCAATTATTGAGGAAAATGTATTGAAATATTCCATTGTGATTGTGAAATTTACATTTCTTCTTGTAAGTCTTCACTTTTATAACCTTACATATTTTGGACATAGATTTTCAGGTGTATATAGGTTGGGAATTGCTATATCATCTGCTGAAGTTTCTTTTGAGTATTATGAAATATTTCTCTTTAAACCTAATGATATTAATTTTCTTTAAGTTCTATTTTGATTAATATTGGTATATAGCCATATTTGCTTTGTTTAGGTTGCATTTGCCTAGTATATTTTTATTTTTCCTCTGTGCATGCATATAAAGTAGGCTTTAAAAATTCAATTTGACTATCTCTGCTTTTAACTAGTAAATGTAGGGTTTTTGTATTTTTTGTGATTATTAATGTATTTAGATTTATTCAAACTCTTATTTTGTGCTTTATATCTTACTTTTTCTAAGCATGCTTTTTCTGTTTTTGTTCATATCAGATTGTTTGGGTTTCTTTATTTTTCTAATCACCTACTACTACTACTACTTTGGAAATATTTTGGAAGTATCTCCAATATATAATAGTTGTTACTTTTCAGTATGTAACTTGTATATGTTAAATTAATATTATTAAAATTACTATTTTTATTTTCCTTCTAAATAATACAAGGGACTAAGGCTACTTAAACTATATTCAGCCTTATCCTCTAACTTCCATTTTACATATTATTTCCCAGTATTTAAAGTATAACTTGCTTTTGCTATTTCCCAAATTATTCCATTGTGATTACTGTTTTGTTAGAGACAATGTGCTTATATTTTTGCATCAATGTCCTTTGGCATCACCATTAATTTTTGTATCTCACTCCTTCCTTCTGTGTTCAATTTCCTTATTACAGAAACACATCTTTTAAAAATTTATTTTTCTGAGTAAAAGCCTGAGAATGACCAATTCTCTTACAAGTTGGCAGTTTTCTCTCAATTGTTGTATAGCTTTCGTTGGTACTAGTGGATGTCTGCTGACAGATTAATTAATTTATTGCTTTTTATTTCATAGGTCTTATTTCTGGTCAATTATAAGATGTTCCAAATGGCTTTGATTTTCTGCAGTTTCTCAATGATTTGTCTAGGTGAAAATTAATTTCATTTATGCTGCTTGGAACCTGGAGGGGGAGGGCTCTTGAATTTGAGTGAGCATGTTTTTCATTAATTAAAGAGTCAATACAATTTTCTCTTTGTATATTGTCTGTTCTTCATTCTCT
The DNA here is from genome assembly GCF_029215605.1 of Mirounga angustirostris. Taxonomy (NCBI): domain Eukaryota; kingdom Metazoa; phylum Chordata; class Mammalia; order Carnivora; family Phocidae; genus Mirounga; species Mirounga angustirostris. Next base: position 10,880,385 of record NW_026991719.1, read on the forward strand.
GTGTATCATTTCAAAAATTCATATTGAATATGTTGCTCTTGCTATTCTATTTTCTATTTTTCTCAACTTTTCCTTTGTATTATTCATTTCTTTAGCTTTCTGTGCTGCATTCTGGGTAATTTTCTCACACCCAAATTCTAGTCAGTTAATCCATGGAGACAGAAAGTAGATTAGTGGTTGGGTTATGGAAACATTTCTCCAGATGAATTTTGTGTTTGGTTTCCTGGGTGTTCTTGGTTCAAGTTGGTACTACAAATAAGAACCCCAAATCTGTGTTAGTTGAGGCCCAGAAGCTAAGACCCTCAGATGAGAGCACTCTTACTCAAGACCAGCTTAAGAAAGATGAAGACTCAAAGTTTCTTCTTGTGTCTATCTGCTGAAGGGTGGATTTTTATCTGTTTCACCGTTTGTTTGAGGCTGAGCCCTTCAAGGTCTTACTTCCAACTTCTTACCTCATTCAGGCTCAGGACAACAGTTTTGTCCCTGCGTGGGCATTAAAACCCAAGCCTGCGAATGACTAAGTCATATCAACTCTCCCAGGCAGCACTGGCCCACTTGCTGGCTTCTCTGGGATTTTAGCTCTTTCATTTCTGTCATCTGTATTTCTTATGACCACACATACTTACTTAAGCTATTTTTTCTTTTGAGAATGTCCAGATATCTTTAGCAAGATTTTTTTCCTGCTATCTTAGGCTACCATGTTGTTGGAACCAGAGGTTTGTAATAACTTCATCAAGGGATTCCTTGCATCCAATCTCACAATTCTCAAATCTATTTTTACAATTACAGCCAGAGAGATGATTTTGAAATGCAAATGTTACTCTCTGACTTAAAAATGTGTCATGGCCCTAAGGAAAAAGATCAACTCCTTGGCATGACTACAAGGTTCCCCAGGATATGAATCATACCTATCTCTAAAATCTTACCCATGGGGCGCCTGGGTGGCTCAGTTAGTTAAGCACCCGACTCTTGATTTCGGCTCAGGTTATGATCTCGGGTTCCTGGGATTGAACCCCATGTCAGGCTCCACACGCATCGTGGAGCCTGCTTAAGATTCTCTCTTTCCTCATTGTCTATTGTTGGTGATAAAGGATTGTTTTCTGCAAACGGGTCATGTTCTCTTCTACTGCAGAGCATTTATATAAGCTGTTCTTTCTGCATAACCCCTCCCCACTTTTAGCATCTCTAATTCCTATTGTTCCTCCTGGTTTCTGCTTAAATGCTACTTCCTCCAAAAGGCCTTCACTATGTACACCCTGACAGCATGTGCACTTGCCACTTTATAACATCCTTAATCTTGTAATTATTGTCCAAGATCTGTCTTTCTGTCTTGGTGCTAAGCTTCCTAAGAAGTAAGACTGTCTATCTCGTTCACTCCTTTTGGTCTAGCAATTAATCTAGTGGCTGGCATATAGTAGGCCTTAATAAATCTTTGGGAACAAACAAATGAACAGATTAAGTACTCCATTTGTGAATGGAGTTCCCTGACTGAAGCTTTGCTTAACATCAGATTGCTGCCATCAGTTTTAAGAACAGAACAACTCTTTGGGCGCCTGGGTGGCTCAGTCGTTAAGCATCTGCCTTTGGCTCAGGTCATGATCCCAGGGTCCTGGGATCGAGTCCCGCATTGGGCTCCCTGCTGGGCGGGAGGCCTGCTCCTCCCTCTCCCACTCCCCCTGCTTGTGTTCCCTCTCTCGCTGTGTCTCTCTGTCAAATAAATAAATAAAATCTTAAAAAAAAAAAAAAGAACAGATCAACTCTTTAAGGAAATTTCTCTTTATATATATATATATATAGTGTTATTGGGAAAAGTGTGATTCTTGGGAAGTGAAGACTAAAGCAAGGTAGAAACCCAAATTCCTCTTTCAACTCATGCAAGGAAGGCTCTGAGCTGAACAGGCCAGAGGGAGAAAGACAGGCATGGTTTACAAAACTTCAGTGCTGGCATAGTAATGAGATTCAATCAATGAGAATGCTTGGATGAGACAAAGGAATCTTTTAAAGGTGAGCAAAGATTTTCTATTTCTTCTGGATCAGCGACCTTCAGTGGGACTTAGAAAAGGCTTAGGACACATGTCGCCATGTTGTCAAAGAGCAGGTCATCTTGTCATCAAGTACAGAGTAAGCATGGAATCACTGGACTATGAATCAATAATACAATTTGGATTTCATCACCATCATGTCAAGATACTCCTTACACTGCCATCTCCAAAACCATTTATTTTAAGAATCAGGTATTCATTGATTAGAAGACCAGAATTTGTAATTGTGTCCAATACATTTTTATGACCACGTGAAACTTGATTCTATTTTCTTTTAACCTGAAGTTTAATCATTCACTGTTTTTTTTTTTTTTAAAGATTTTATTTATTTGACAGAGAGAGACAGGCAGAGAGGGAACGCAAACAGGGGGAGTGGGAGAGGGAGAAGCAGGCTTCCCGCAGAGCAGAGAGCCTGATGCGGGGCTCGATCCCAGGACCCCGGGACCATGACCTGAGCCGAAGGCAGACGCTTAACGACTGAGCCACCCAGGCGCCCCAATCATTCACTGCTTTTGCAGATAACATCCTTTCATGTTAATATTCATTTTTATTGCAGGACACAGAGGCAAGCCTCTTTTTAAAGCTTCCTTCTATGTCAAGATATAGGATGAACATTACTTTTGATATGTGGTTTGTCTTTGCTTCTTTTCTTTCATCCTCCTCTTCCCTTTTATTTTTTATTTATTGGCGGAGGCAGAATGAGAGGGAGCTTAAAGAATGAGATGTTTTCTTTTCAGAGTCTACTAAGTATCCTTTCCTATTGACTCCATCAGGAAGATAAAAAACAAAGCCAAAAAAAGTAATTTTAAAAGATAAAACAAACAAAAAGCAAACATTTCAAAAGTGATTATTCTTATCTTCTGAAAAAAGTCCTGATACAGCAGCCTATGATATAAAAATATGACCATTTAAAAAGCTCTCTGTAGATATATCCATTACTACATGGGAAGTAGATGTTAGAAAAATTTAAAAGTCTCTATTAGAGGGAGAGAATAGATTATGAAAAGCAATTCTCAGGGCAGTGAGGATATCTAAATTGTCTCCCTTTACTTCCAATAGTTCATCAAATATTGACGAAATTTTTTACTTACTTAATGTGCCTGAAATTCTGATATTGAAGATTCAAGTAGCTTATCAAAGCTATCTTTTAAGAATTCAAATTCCTTTGGAAGGATTAAGGAATCATTTTCATGTTAGTGTAAATTAGTTCAACCAGACTGCTTTCATATTATCTCAATTTCACTGAATAACTCAGAGATTCAGAGTTTTGATGGGGAAGGGATAGAGTATTGGGGACAGCACGAAGATACAGATATCCTTTTTCTCATTTTTACATTTTTTTTATTAAAAAATTTTTTATTAACATATAATGTATTATTTGTTTCAGGGGTACAGGTCTGTGACTCATCAGTCTTACACAATTCACAGCACTCACCATAGCACATACCCTCCCCAATGTCCATCACCCAGCCACCCCATCCCTCCCACCCCCCACCACTCCAGCAACCCTCAGTTTGTTTCCTGAGATTAAGAGTCTCTTATGGTTTGTCTCCTTCTCTGGTTTCGTCTTATTTCATTTTTCCCTTCCTTCCCCTATGATCCTCTGCCTTGTTTCTCAAATTCCTCCTATCGGTGAGATCATATGATACTTGTCTTTCTGATTAAATTATTTCACTTAGCATAATACCCTCTAGTTCCATCTTTGTCATGCAAATGCAAGATTTCATTTTTTTGATGGCTGCATAATATTCTGTAAGATACAGATATCCTTAAGGAGGGGGGCAAAAAAGGCAATATAAGACTCAAAAAGAGAGATAGGAAAGTACTAAAGTAAAAGGGAATTTTATTCTTCCTCCCAACACCGGAATTAATTCAGTATTCAGGCATTGTATATAATAGTATGATAGTATAGTTAATATATATATTATACATAATATATAGATAGATAGATAGATATAGTTAATAATACTATTAATATTAGAGTCTGGCTAAATCACGGTTTATACAGTCTTTTAGAACTATCTATATGACCTAGTTGCCATTTAAATATATTTATTGGAAAAGATATTCTTAGGTTGGAAAGATACCTTGAGATTCAAATCTTGATGTATAATCATACTTTTGATATTATAGATTGTTCCTAAGTTGCTACATGCATCATATCACATCACTTTGGAATATAAAATTTTAGGCCAGATACAGTAAGAACCTAGACGCTTAATTATTAGTTATTCTTTCTTTGAATTCATAAAGAAAATAAAAGTCTTAACATATCCACTCCTTGCCTGGTTGGGGAGAGAAAAACCTCTCTCCAGTACTTTTCCAGACTAATGCTTATTTTTGGAGAGTAAGCTGTTAGAGTCTACTGACATTTATAAGGAAGAAAGAGAAAAATCCTCATTTTTTCAGTTCTCAAGTTGTCACCTATCAGGAACATAGCCAAGAACAAAAAATAAGTTATAAAAATATCTCTGAGTGACCCAAGTACCAATATGCCCTGTTTTTTACTCATAGGAAAACTACTCAGATTAATCTCAACCCTCATTTACTCTTACTTTACATACACTTCCAGTAAGTTGCATTGTCTGGTTTCCAAGTCCAAAACAGTCTGGAAGCAGTGAACTAGAGACGGTATGGGAAGAGGCCCTTATGTAACCTCATGGAACATTGTAAGTGACATATTACTTTTAAGAGAATTTATCTTTATTTTCCTTAAAACATTTTTTTGAAGCTTATCTCTCTTGAGTAAATACTCTTTCCCAACTTCAGGGCTGAGCACTTCAGACATTACTTAATTATCTCTCCCTCAATTTGATGAGGTAGGAATTACTATCAGCATGCATTCTCTTCCACTTCTCCTCCCTTTACTCTCATAGAACTAAGTGGTTAGGTAGGGATATTACATTTATTGAATTCATATTAAATTCATATGATAGGTTATGTAATATTTGAAGGAGAGCATGAAAGGTATTGTTCTAGGAAAATTTGCTATCATGATTGCTGTTAAGAGACTATATATATATTCCTTTTTCCTGACCACTCCACCTAACCTCCTGCCCCACCCCACCATTTCCATGGTAGATGATTTTTGTCTCTCATCAGAGAAGGGTCCAGGAGGGACATGGGCAGGTTTCCTACTTATCCCGCACCAGCAGCCAATCACCACCTTGTGCTTATACAGTTTGCTCTACCCTTAAATTTAGGCAGAACTTAGGCAAGCCTGCAAGCATATGTATGTATACGTACAAAATGTTCTCAAATTCACTAGTAATCAAGGAAATGCAAATTAAAATCTGTTCATATTACTTATAATAAGAATACATTGATGCTAGGAGTAGAAATTTGTAAAACAATTTAGAGGTTAACTTGGCAATACCCACCAATGTTATATCTATCCTAGTACCCAGAAGTTCTACTCATAGGTCTATGTGCTAGGATTAACTCTCACACATGCACATACAGACAGAAATATAACACTACTATTGGGAGCAATTTTATGGTAGAAAAATCAGGAAGAATCCAAATGTCCATCAGCAAGACAGTGTTCCCATTATTGCTTTTCTACCCAATAGAATAATAAAGAGCAATGAAAAATCCACTGGCCCAGAGCTACATATATACACATGGATGAAAATCCAAGTTTGAGGAAAGCAAGTTTCAGAAGGATACAAACAGTATACCATTTATATAAAATTTAAAACACTAAATATTATTCAAGCAAATATATATACAAAATCAAACTCCAAAGAAATCCTCTAAATCCTAGGCCATGATTACCTTTGGAAAGTGTAAATTTTTATCAAAGAGGCATCAACAAGGAGCATTAATTCTTTTGGTAATATATCATTTTTTTAAGTTGAGTGAGACGTACATATGTATCTGTTTTATTATTTCAATACTTTTTTGTATGACTGAAATATTTCAATATAAATTAAAAATATGTAAAATTAAGGGTGCCTGGTTGGCTCATTTGGTGGAGCCTGTGACTCCTGATCTTGGGGATGTGAGTTTGAGCCCCACATTGAGTGTAGAGATTATTTTATGTATATACACACACATATATATATAAAATACTGGTTACTACTAAGTCACAAAAACTGACACACCCAAGCCAAAACTCTCTTAAACGAATATCATCAAGATGACAATGGAGTTACATGTGAGACAGGAAACCATCAAAATCCTAGAGGAGAACATAGGCAGCAACCTCTTTGACCTCGGCTACAGCAGCTTCTTACTAGACATGTTACCAGAGGCAAGGGAAACAAAAGCAAAAACAAACTATTGGGACTTCATCAAGATAAAAAGTTTCTGCACAGTGAAGGAAACAATCAACAAAACTATGGAATGGGAGAAGATTTTTGCAAATGGCATATCTGATAAAGTGTTAGTATCCAAAATCTATAAAGAACTTATCAAACTCAACGCCCATAAAACAAATAATCCAGTTAAGAAATGGGAAGGCATGAATACACATTTTCCAAAAAAGGCATCCAGATGGCTAACAGACACATGAAAAGATGCTCAACATCACTCACCATCAGGAAAATGCAAATCAAAACCACAATGAGATACCACCTCACACCTGTCAGGATGGCTAAAATTAACAAGTCAGGAAACGACAGATGTTGGTGAGGATGCAGAGAAAGGGGAACCCTCCTACACTGGTGGTGGGAATGCAAACTGGTGCAGCCACTCTGGAGAACAGTATGGGGGTTCCTCAGAAAATTGAAAACAGGACCCTATGACCAAGCAATTGCACTACTAGGTATTTACCCAAAGGATACAAAAAATACAGATTCGAAGGGGCACATGCACCCCGATGTTTATAGCAGCATTCTCAACAATAGCCAAACTATAGAGAGAGCCCAAATGTCCTTCAAATGATGAATGGATAAAGAAGATGTGGTATATATACACAACAGAATATTATTCAGCCATAATAAAGAATGAAATCTTGCCATTTGCAAGGACATGGATGGAGCTAGAGTGCATCATGCTAAGTGAAATAAGTCAGTAAGAGAAAGACAAATACCATATGATTTCACTCATATGTGGAATCTAAGAAACAAAACAGATAAACATATGGGAAGGGGGAAAAAAGACAGAGAGAGGGAAACAAACCATAAGAGACTTTTAACAATAAAGAACAAACTGAGGGGGTGCCTGGGTGGCTCAGTCAGTTAAGCGTCTGCCTTCGGCTCAGGTCATGATCCCAGGGTCCTGGGATCGAGCCCCACATCGGGCTCCCTGCTCCGTGGGGAGTCTGCTTCTCCCTCTCCCACTCCCCCTGCTTGTGTTCCCTCTCTCGCTGTGTCTCTCTCTGTCAAATAAATAAATAAAATCTTAAAAAAACCCAAAAAACAACCTGAGGGTTGCTGGAGGGGAGGTGGGCAGAGGGTGGGCTGAATGGGTGACGGGCATTAAGGAGGGTACTTGTTATGATGAACCCTGGGTGCTGCACGTAAGTGATGAATCACTGAATTCTACCCCTGAAACCAATATGGCACTAATTAGAATTTAAATAAAAATTTGAAGAAAAAAAAAGCTGACAATAGAGTTGCATTTCCCCAAAATTCAATTACTTGCTAACCTCCACTAATAGAAAAAGAAAAAGCTGAATTTCAGGAAGTGGAAAGATGCAAATATTCAGACACAAATGGGTACACACACACACACACACACACACATGCATAGACGCACATACTCACCTGCACACTCATTAATAGCTATGGTAAAAAAATTCATGTATGAAAAGCATGTATATTATACTTTGAAAAATATGATAAGTAGGCATTTTAATGGCCATAATAAGTGACAACTAGCTTCAGGGAAGAGGACAAAATAATACATTATCCAGAAACAAATTGCAAAAGCTCAGGAGCATGGAGTGATTTAATGTAGGACCAAATGTTTATGATAATAACATATATTATTATTATTATAGTCTCTGCTTTTATTGTCTATAAATCTGTCAGTTTTTCTGTCCACCCTTTTATTCCCTTAACACTACACTTTAACCAATCAAGCAATGTTACATTCTCTACTTTTTTACTTCTAGAAGCTCAACCATCAATAACACGCCCCTCTAACTCATGCAGATGCATTGATTATTCCTAAGTGGGCTAATAAAGAGGGGCACAGAGGGAATTCCACTCTTTGAACAGTGTATTTCATTCCAGGTGCCTGCTGCCTATGTGAGCGAGGAGAAATGGCTAAAAAGCAAAGCCCATTGCTTTGTACTGGCCTCACCATATCATGGATCTATAGGACCAGTTTCTATAGCCGGGAATTAAGGTCTTCATATTGCTTTTTATTTTCAGAGAGAAATAGTGTTCAGGAAACTAAAAAAACCCATTCTTTTTGCTCGGGATCATTGAGATGCCCTATTGTAGAATTCCTTAGTTGTTTGCACCACTGATGTTACTTATCTTCTTGCTCAGATGTAAACTCCTGGATTCAGTCCACTAAGCTTATGTAAATAACTTGCTGAGATTCATTTAGAGTGAAATTTTAGTTTCTTTTTACTCCTGAAGGTGATGGTTCTAATTTTTAGCAGAAATGTGCCCTAGGCTAGCGGGTTCGGGCTTAAACTCGTTTCTTATTCATTGTCAATAGTTGCCTTTTAGGTTGATGTAATGAGTAAAGCTTAGCGGTGAAGTCCACCCAGACAGGATCTTTTTCAAGAACGGCATGCTGCGCAGACCTTTGTCCCAAAGTAAGGGAGCAACTAGTCACAAGGCCGGCTGAAGCCTTCCACTGACACCTCTACTTTATGATGCTCAACAGGGAGTCTGCTTCTCCCTCTGACCCTTCCCCCCCCATTCTCTCTTAAATACATACATACATACATACATACATAAAGGGGGGAAAATTGACGACTGCAGGGTTGAGAAAGTACTCTCAAAGTTTTTGTCCTTGACACCTCACCTTCCATTCTTTACCCCTTTCATAGCTCTCTTCTCAAGACAATTCCCCCATTGTCTCCTTTACTTTTTCTATCGTGGATGAGTGTTATCTAATAAAATAATTGAAAACAAGTGCTTTGGTGAGTCACTTTGCGATGTCGGCCATAAATTTCAAGAGATAATTTGCAGGTTGACATTTTTAAGAGATTTATCACCATCCAAGAGAAGAAACACACCTACTACATTTATTGTATGTGTGGCTACAATATGGTGCTCGTGACTTGATGATAATCTACAGTTCATGCTGTAGTGGGATTTATCCAAAATGATGAGATTTCTCTTTCTTCCACAAAACATGTAACACGCTATTGACCATATAAAGAGGCAAGTTAAATCTATGTTATTGAACATTGAGTTTTTAGAATATCTATAGTGTTCACTTCAAAAAGTGCACATTCTTCTTTTATTAGTAAAATTTTTCCAGTTTGTATTTGTCATTAATCTTACTGTTACATTTTACTGAGACTTTTACTTTATAATCAACTCCTCAGGCTTCAGGCCAACTTGATATCAAAAGGCTTCTCACAGGGTGGCTGGCCTAAGGGGAAGATGAGTGCAGGGTATGTGGAAACTCACTACTATCTTTGCAACTCTTCCGTAAATCAAAAATTATTTCAAGACAAAATGTTTTCTTTTCTGTTGTTTTGTTTTTAAAGCCTTCTCAGGTGAATTTTTTCATTTGTCAGTGTGTTGACATTGGATTGAATTTTCTATCTGAACTTTATTAAATTTTTTCTTTCTTCTTTTCTGAGACAGCAGGTATGTGCCAAAGAGTATGGTCAAATATGTGCAACTTTTATGTAAAAAGTATGTATTCTTGTGAGAGATTTTTTTTTCCATTAAGAAGGGAAAAATGGCCATTTCTTTTAAACATCGAGAGCATAAGACAGTGGGTGCACTCTAGAAATCCAGCTGCTTCTTGAGGTCCACGTGCAAACAGTGTTTCCCCTCTTCACATTGAGCAACCAGCTCAAACTTCAGATTACATCATCGGCTATAAATTGTTTTATTAAAAGTTTCTTTAGGATGGCTTTCTTCAAATCCTTTTATTTTTATCAGGAAAAAAAATTTTAAGCAGAGAAAGTACTCAAATAATTTAGGCAGAAGTGAAAATTAATTTCAGTGTATGTTTTCCAATCGGGTTTCCATTTTATAAACAGAATTACAGAAAGCAAAATTTAGCATAAATGGGTGAATTTTGGGTCTTATTGGGCTGATATCTAAAAGCAGATCAATGGGGTGCTTGCTTCAGCAGCGCACATACTAAAATTGGAACGATACAGAGAGGAGTAGCATAGTCTCTGCGCAAGGATGACACACAAATTTGTGAAGCATTCCATATTTTTATGTCCTTTAAAATTATGTTCAGTTCTTCGCCTTAATAAAGTCACCCTGGTATCAAAAAAATAAAATAAAAGCAGATAACGGGAATGCAGACCCTCCTAGATCTTTGATACGCACAATATTAGTTACTACTTGGGAAAAAAAGACATACCAAAACACATCTGGAATTGACCTTTCTTTCCTTCTTTTTTTCCCCTGGCATAGTCATCTTGCTAGCCACATGCACCACGCATTCAGAGAAAGGGCCATTTTAGTATGGCTGCTGAATGTTATATAATGTGCTTCCAGGAAGCACCAATATATATGGAACCCTCTTTTACAAAGCTACACCTTGCACTGGGAATTGGAAGGCAATTTATTTTCAGAGTCTTTCTTTTTCTCTTTGGCTGGAAGGCTCAACCAGCACTTCCTAGGTAGTCTCCCCTTGGGTAATCTTCCTAGCAACATCTCAGCAAGCAGACAATTTGTTTTTCCTTGGACAAGCTACAATTCATGTTATTGGGCAGACTGAAGATGTTCTTGTAAGGCTGTTCTTAATCGAGCTCTCTATTCTGGGTGCTCCTTCAGTCACTTCTACATGTGGGATTACCTTAAGGTTTCTCTTCAACCGGAAGTGCTGCCACGTTCTAGGTTCATGGGTTTTTTCTACCAACTTCAGACATCTGGAGTGCACTGGCTATGCCCAGAGAGAGGTAGATGACCTCTTTGAGACCTCTAGTCTCTTCTTTCTTGTCTTGATGGGCCAAAATTATTAGTTGCTTATGGTAGGGTGGACATGTTGAATCTCAAATCTGCCAATGCCCCAGGCCAACTTATTGAGTCTTTTGTCATCTATAAAATAAAGGTCATAATTCTTACCTCTTAGAGATTTTGTGACAGTTTAACATGATTGATTTCATATCTACATAGACACAGATACATAAAATCCTCCTGCATGTGCTCCATATCTTTGGTTTTCCTGCGTTTTCATTTAAATTCCAGTTAGTGAACACACAGTGTAATATTAGTTTCAGGTGTACAATTTACTGACTCAACACTTCCATACAACACATGGTGCTCATCACAAGTGCACTCCTTAATCCCCATCACCTATTTCGCCCATCCCCCCACCCATCTCCCCTCTGGTAACCATCAGTTTGTTCTCTAGAGTTAAGAGTCTGTTTCTTGGTTTGCCTTTCTCTTTTTTTCCTTTGTTCATTTGTTTTGTTTCTTAAATTCCACATATGAGTAAAATCATATGGTACATGTCTTTCTCTGACTGACTTCTTTTGATTAGCATAATACTCTCTAGCTCCATCCACGTTGCTGCAAATGGCAAGATTTTATTCTTTTTTATGGCTGAGTAATAGTCCACTGTGTTTATATACTACATGTCCTTTATCCATTCATCAGTCAATGGACATTTGGGTTCTTTCCATGATTTGGCTATTGTTGATAATGCTGCTATAAAGATCGGGGTGCATGTATCCCTTCAAATTAGTTTTTTTTTTTTTTTTTTGTAAATACCGAGTAGTGTAATTGCTGAATTGTAGGGTAGTTCTATTTTTAACTTTTTGAAGAAACTCCATGCTGTTTTTCAGAGTGGCTTGCCTTTCTGAAAAGGCTCTCGCCTTTTTATGCGCTCCTAGAGTTGGTAGTGGTGGCTACTCTTAGTCCCTCTAGAGGGCAGCCCCAAGCAGTATCCCTGAGAAGCCAGCAAGTTTGACCCACTGTGTGGCATATTTCTGCCCAGATGTCTCACTTTTTAGCAATAAGTGGAAAGTCTTTCAGGCGGCTTAGTGGTGCAAGACTGATACTAGGGGTGATACTAGGAAATGTTTCTTCAAAGCTGACACTCTATCTGCTGTGTCTTGAAACCTAGTCCTTCAGTGACCCAAGAGAGCCCACCAAGCAGGCAATAATAGTTGTTGCTTTCTCTGTAGTGTTGAATGTTGCTACCAGAAGAACTAGGCAAAAAATCCTGGGCTGAGAATCACAGAATTCAAACTGAATCACAGATATTCTCTATTCACTCAAGCCCACAGTCCAAACTAAGTGCAATAATGATGCCAGTTTGTTTATGCATAAGCACATTCTCTATTATGGATTGTTTAGTCTGCCATGCTGTTCTATCCAACCCATTATGCTCTTTCTTTCATTGCTCCTTACTTTAATTCTATTGACCTTTCAAACTTGAGCTTAAAATCCATCTGTTCCACCAAATCTCTCTAGATCACTCGTCTCAGCCTGAAGTTATGTATCTCTTCTTTGAATTGCTGTTGGTATAGTCATGCATTAGCCTGTGATTATCATCATCCTCTCAAAGCACTATTTAAAAATTTCATTGTTATCTAATGAGAAACATGTATCAGGTTTATTTTCTCAAAGAAGTTGGCGAACCCTTTGAGAGAATACATTATACCTTTTTGGTATCTGCCATAATGCCTACAATATCTTAGTGGATATGATATTTTCATTTGCATAATGGCTTCTTCAAATACCTGCAAACCATCAACTCTCAAAGATTTCAGCTACTGGAGAAGGTCAAGTGGATATGAATAATCCAACACTTGAATTATTCAAAAATCATTTATACTGAGTTTTGGAAGATATTAGTGGCAGCTACATTCTTTCCCTAACAAATGATTTATAAAAAAATAATAGTAACATCAACACTCACTAGGCCTTTATGCTTTTCAGAGCTCAGCTCGAACTAATGATTCACCCATATTTCTCCAAGCACCTGGAACAGAAGGTGAAAAGATAAGGCCCAGTCAAGGACTGGTTATAAGAAAAGCCTAGAGATTACAGCTTCCTTGGTACTCCACATAGTACCCACAAGCATATTGGTCTATACCTATGCATTTGCCACATTTCACTTGTGTTTCTCATTGATAATAGTTGATAAGTGAGAGCAGCACACAGCCTACATTCGCATTCTGCTTTTCTCATTTCCTAGCTCTGTAATCATGGATAACTTACCTAACCTCTGTATTTGAGGATACTCCTGAACCAAATTGGAATAGTAACAGTGCATATTTCATAGGTTTTTTGGTATGGGACTTAAAATGGTTTATGTAAGATGCTTAGCACAATGTCTCAAATGTTAAAAAGAGAATGAGCAAGTGCAAGAATGCAAGAGTAGAAGAGGGTCACTAGAAGTTTTATTTTCTTCCTTTATTCTCCTAGAATCCAAAGTGTAAAGAATACCTGAGAGGGAAGAGTAGCTACATGTAAAGATAACCCAAACCATGTTCTTCTCTTGGGAGAGAATGATAGGAAAGAAAAGCGGTACAAAACCAGTGTAAGAGCAACTCGTAAATGGGTACAGAATTTCTAAGTGTGAGCCATTGGAGGGATGCTATTAGCTACTGGAGGCTACATGTAAACAACACAGAGTGCCTCAACCAATAACATATGTTTGACTTCCAGAAGCTTCCAGAGGGTGGACTTTGTGCCTAACTCAATTTATAGGCCAACTGATGATGTCATTGAGTTCCTGCTATGATGTTGGGGCTGGTGACCCAAAGAACATTTAAGGGCTCAAGGTTTTGGAGGGGGAGGTGGGACACAGGTGCAAACATAACTACAGCTTGGAGCAGGAGGAATGTGAATAAAAAAGGAAGCAAGAGTTTAAGCTATCACATAAAAAGTGCCAAATTAGGGCTACAGAAAGAAGATATTACCAGGGTCACTGAGAGAGAACTGTCTAGAAGGGGTGATTTCAGCCAGACGTTGAAGGTTGAATAGGAGGTTAATTTAAGCATGCCACAGCCATGTGTTAGGATAAAAAGAACACTCACTCTTGCCTCCAATAGGCCTGAGGTTAGAAGCCAGGTTCCATTCTTCATGAGCTGCATTTACTAAATAATACAGACTTTCAAGACTATTGTGGGAAATATTTGTTAAGTATCTAGTATGGTGTCTGGCATATAGTATAGCCTCAAATATAATCGCTACTATTGGTAACCATAGAGTCTTGGAGTATTCTTTTTTTTTTTTTTTTTTGATGATGATGTTGCCTTAAGCACTGGTAAGCACAGCTGTTTCACATTTCCTCTCTATGAGCCTGAGTAGCAGTGGTAAACATCTGCAGGGGTTTCTGTGCTCACCTACCTGAAAATACCATAGGGAAAGGATAGCCGAGGTTCAGAGTATCCAGAAGCCCACGACAGAAGCAAAGGAACAAGCTCAAGCCAGTCATGACAGCAAACTCCAAGGACAGTCAAGGTCCTTGGAAAGGGCTGATCTATACTGAACAATAAATCCGGGACACTTTGCCTTTATCTTTCCTTCCTCCTTCTCCTTCACTCCTTCCTTCCTTTTCTTCAAGGTGCTTTGCTCTTCCCATCAATGGATAAAGTCAGCAGCCTAATCAAACTCCTAAACACTAAGAGTTAAGGGATTTATTAAGTCACTCTTCCCACAGACATTGGTGTTTCAAATATTTCAAGGGATGGTAAATGTTTAATTTAAATCATGCATGCCTGAGAGCAGGAGTTTGGGTATTAGCAGTCAGTCAATGATGCGGTTGAGAGGGGGGTGGTTATGACCAGAACTACTGAATTCATTTGAAAAATTTATATGGAGAAAAGCATGGTGGAAGGAAAAGGTGCTTGCATTTAGAATTAGGGGAGCTACCTTAAAATCCCAACTCTGGCACTTTTTAAGAATTGATCCTTATCAAGTAATTTTACTCTCTTGTTCTCATTTTCTCCAGTGAGTAATAAGAATGAAAATCCTTAACTTATACAGGATGTTGTGAGGGTTAGACAAGCACTTCTCAAACTGAATGTGTACACAGACTACTTGGGCATCTTGTTAAAATACAGATTCTGATTCAGGAATTCTGGAATGGGGCCCAAGGTTCTGCATTTCAAATGAGCTCTCAGATGGTGCCAATGCTGCTGATCCAAGGACCCCATTTTGAGTAGCAAGAGGCTGTTAGATAATGTAATTAATGATAAAGTGGGCTTTCTTCCCAGATAATTGGGTAGGAAGAGATCATTTCTCACCCTGGCTTGCTACCAGTTACAAAAATAAAGTCAAGTCGAGGCTGGAGAAATGTAGAGAAGAAAAAATTGCTGTCAGAGTTTGGGGAGGGAGCTACTGCTTAATCAGAGAGGCTGAAAACTGTATTTTTTCACCTTGGAAGGAGCTGCTCAGCAATGGCCTGGCCAGGAGTGCTTGAGGGGAGGCCAACGGTACTGTGAATTTTCCTCATCCAAGCACCAAGCGATGGCTGCCAATGTTTCCTAATGAGGGCTGTCTAGTTCCAGTGTGGCCTTTACTTGCTGTTCATTTGCTCCTTTTTCACTTGGTTGTAAACAGGATTGATGTTTATCTTAGGGAGACTAATCTCTTAGTTTCAGTGTTCTTGCATTTCATTTTCTTTCTACAAATGTGAGCTGGAGTTCTAAAAGTTTGCTTCATAAATAATCTGCTCTCAGAATGATTCCTGCCCTACGCTTCATCCTTTCTCTCTCGCCTTCCTGGTCTTGCTCGCCCTGCTAATGACGGTAAACTACATTCTGGAGGAACTTAGTGCAGTATCAATGCAGCCACATCATTAACACTGTCTCATTTAGAGGCTCAATTATCCTATGGTTGAAAAACACTGTGTTTCTATACATAGGATTAAAACCATCCTCTTGACCTAGAGTTAGTTAATTTTAATCAGCCGGGAAAGCGTAACCATGCCAGCCAGGGCAATATGACCTCCTGAGTCTATGCACACATTGTCGATAAACACTTGTAAAGCCCCATGTCAGGTGCTAGTCATGCACAAGACATTATAGAGAAGATAATTAGAGCAATCAAAAAGGAAAGCCAAATGCTCCTCTAGCAGGATGGAGAAGACAATGTGAAGGAGCTAAAGGGGAGGGAGGTAGAAGTTGGATCAATGTTCGTTTGCCTAGGCGGGCAGACAAATGGGTGTTTCATGTGCAAAGTGAAGGGAGGTTTAGTGAGTCTGTAAAATGAATTAAAAATTTGTGTTAAAAGAGCTTTTGGTAATTTAAAAAGTTAATCCTCGACAACACATTTAAAAAATTAAGGGGTATTTAAAAAACACACTTATTGAGGTAAAACTGACATATAATAAGTATCATGTATTTAAGAAGTACAGTTTAAGTTTTGACATATGTATACACCAGTGAGACTACTACCACCATCAAAATAATGAACATACCTATCACATATGCTGCCTTGTGGCCCTTTGCCATCCCTCTTCCTGCCCTTCCCATCACATCCCCCATCCCCAGGAAATAACTGATTTGCTTTCTGTCACTATAGTTTGCATTTTATAGAATTTTATATCAGTAGAGTCCAATAGTACATACTTTTTTTGATTGACTTCTCTCACTCTGCATAATTATTTTGTGATTCATCCATGTCATTATGTGTTCATTCTTTTTATTGCTGAATAATATTCCATTATATGGGTATATCATTGTTTATACATTAACCTGTTGATAGACATTTGGGTGGTTTCCAATTTTTGGCTATTACAAATAAAGCTTTGATGGTAGTCTTTGTATAGGCATATACTATCTTTTTATCAGATAAATACCTAGGAGTAGAATGATCAAATCATATGGCAGGTGTTTAACTTTTTTTTTTTTAAAGATTTTATTTATTTATTCATGAGAGACAGAGAGAGAGAGAGAGAGAGAGGCAGAGGGAGAAGCAGGCTCCCAAGGAGCAGGGAGCCCGATGCGGGACTCAATCTCAGGACCCTGGGATCATGACCTGAGCCGAAGGCAGACGCTTAACCATCTGAGCCACCCAGGCGCCCAGGTGTTTAACTTTTAAAGAAATTGCCACGAACTGTTCTCCAAAGTGGTTGTATCTTCCCACCAGCGGGGTATGAAAATTCCTTTCTCCATATCCTTGCAAACACTTGATATGTTCAGTCTTTGTTATTTTAGAACCTTGAATGCGTGTAGTAGTATCTCATTGTGGTTTTAATTTTCATTTCCCTACGACAAATGATATTGAGCATATTTATATTGATTATTTGTCATCTGCATGAAGTGCTTTCTTTGATGAAGTGTCTGTTCAATCTTTTCCCCATTTCATATTGGGATATTTGTTTACTTTTTATTAAGTTTGGGAGTTTTGAAATATATTTTGGGTACAAGTCTCTTATTGGAGAGATGGTTTGCAAATACAGAGCTAGCACTTCAGTGGATTCAGAGGTGAATAAGAGCTAGACCCTGTTTCTAGGAGCTCACAACCCAACAAAGGGATCAGGACAATAAAAAATAATTGCTGAACACCGTGTGAGCTATAATCAAGACCCTTGCTGTGGGAGTGTAGAAGAGAGTACAATAAATTTCACCCAGGAGAGCATGGAGAGATTTCCCAGAGGAGGGGAACTTAAAGCTTCGTTTTGAAATGTGAAGAGTTGGGTAAGTTAAGAACATCTGTAAAAGAACATTCTAGGCAAAGAGAATCTGTGCAAAGGTAGGAAGGTAGGTTTGGGAATCATGAGTTCTGGATGACCAGAGGGAACAGGGAAGGGTGAAAAAGGGTAAGACTAGGAAGGCTGAGACTAGCTTGTCAGATTGTGGAAAGTTTTGTAGGTTAGGCTTAAGAATCCGAGCTTCATCTTCAAAGCAATAGGGAGTCTGGTAAAGGGTTTTAAGCTTCAGAGTAAAATGGTCAGATTTGCATTTTAAGAAAATGTCCTGCAGTGATAGTGAAGGATTAGAGGATAATGAATTCAGAAAGATTGACAAGAACCTAAACAAAGCAGTAATAGCACAGATAAGGGAGGAGGGAATGGATTCTCAGGATATTTAAGAGGAGTGGTAGCTGTTGGTAAATGTTTAGATGTTATGGGTGAGGGAGATGGCGGTATATGGGCTGGCTCCCAGATTCTAGTTGAGATAACGGGATGATTTGGGGCATATTCCTTACATCCAGGAATATATGAATTGAAACAGGAGAGGTGGGGAGTATTAGAGGTTCATCTTGTATCATTGATTCATTAATTCATTAATTTAGCACATTTTTACTGAGTTTCTACCATATGTTAGGAATTAGATATCTGATGGAGATCAAAGTAGATATCATGATAGCCTTCACAAAGTAAAAAGTCTAGCATGGAGAGAGAAAATGAAATAGTCCCACAAATGTGTAATTTAAAACAATTGGCTCTGAATTGCCTAAAGTAAAACAAGAGGGTTTTTGGATAGTGCATTCAGGTAGATCTCAGTCTCAAGAAACACTACCTTGAAGAAGTAGTTTAAGGGGAAATCTGAAGGAGGTAGGCTGAAGAAGATCAAAGAATAATGTTTCAAGTAGAAGGAACAAGGCAGGTTAAATACTACAGGTCATCCAGGTGGAGGTTTCCAATAAGTAGATAGAAACGGGTACCCAGAAACAAGGCCTCAGATGGAGAAGTTATCAATCCATGGGGGCAAGTAAAACCATGGCAGAGAATGAGAACTTTGAGAAAGGGCTTGTAGGATGAGGAAAGAATGATACTTGACTTGTGGCATATCAATATTTAAAGTGCAGGCAGAATAGGAGAACAAGTCAGCTAAAGAACAACGAAGAACAGTCAAGCATCCAAGAGAAGTGAGATGAAGCAAGGAGAGAGGAAATTCAATGCCCAATGGGTGGAAATGACTGTTTTGGTTTGTGTAATTCTCCTTCCCTCACCCTATATAGAGCCCTTTGCCTGGTATTAACTGATTCTTTTATTTAAATATATTTTTTTAAAGATTTTATTTATTTTAGAGAGAGAGAGAGTGAACGAGTGGGAAGGGACAGAGGAGGAGGGAGAAAGAATCTAAAGCAGACTCTGCACTGAGTGTGGAGCCCAACATGGGGCCCGATCCCACAACCTCGAGATCATGACCTGAGCTGAAACCAAGAGTTGGATGCTCAACTGACTGAGCCACCCAGGTGTCCATGGTATTAACTGATTTTTTGGATTGTCTTTTGCCAGGCTGAACCAGGTCCCTGCTTCCTTATTTTCAAGGAAGGCATGCACATAAAGAAAAATATTTTTTATATCGGTTCTAAACATTCTCAAGGGAACTTGTTTTGGCATTTTCCCCTTTGCCTGTCATTCTGAAGAGTGATTAAAAATTTTGGATTCATGAAATCACTTTCCAGCATCTTTTAAATGTAATTACATTCCAAATTGTGTGCTTTGTGAAATGAGTCAGAATATTGTGGCCATTTCTTCTCTTCCGGGAAGAAAAATCAAGACCCCCAAAAGAAGGTCTTCCCATTCTGTAATAATGGCATGCATCTGTACATGAATAAGAATGTTTGTTAGGCAGCCTTGCTGCAAGGCTCAAACTAACCACCAAAGAAAAACTATTACCCTTCTCTCTGCCTCCTTGCTTCTGTGAGTTGGTCCTTCAAAGTCTAACTCATCGTCTTCTGCATAAAGTTAATTCCAATATTATAGTCCTCAACTCATTTCCCTTCTAACAATCATTTCCTAAGAACCTGATATGTACTGTGCACTATGCTAAGCATTATTGAACAATACATTGCCCTGCTTAACTTCAAGCAATTTTGTGAGGAAGGTTTATGACACCCATATTATAGAGGAGGAGGCTGGGTCTTAGAGATGCTAAATGATTTGTCAGATCTGTTGAACTCTAGTATCCTAAACAAATAAAGATCATTTTATCACTCAGGATATGCCCAGTTATGCTGCAGTAACAAACAAACCCCCTGTCTTAATAACAAATGTTTGTTTCTCACTCACATGGTATGTGCATCCTAGGTCGGTTCTGCTAAATGTCCCCTTGCCACAAGATCCAAGCTATCAAGGATGTCACAATCTTGAAAGTTGTTGATTGTCAAGGTAGAGGGAAAGAGCTCTGGATGGTTCTGTATCAGCAATTCAATGCTTTGGCATAGAAGTGACAGGCATTGCTTCAATTCACAGCTCACTGCCAGGGCTAGTCATTTGGCCCCACCTAACCACAAGCCATTCAGAAAAATGAAAACTGACTCAGGACTTGGAAGGCAGAAGAGTACGAGCTGCACCAATGACCACACAAAGTTAGAGAAGTTCCAAGTATTAGATTTCTGCATCCACTTCAGTGCTTGCATTCCAGATGGTAGGGGATAAAGATGTTAAAATTGTATTGCAAAATCAAAAACAAAATGAGATATCACTTTTAAACCCACTAGGATTGCTATAATCAAAAAGGCAGAAAGTAATAAGCGTTGAGGATACAGAGAAATTGGAATCCTCATACACTGCTGGTGAGAACATAAAATGGTACAGCCACTTTGGAGAACAGTCAGACAGTTCTTGCAAGTGCTACACATGGAGTTACCATATGACTTAGCAATTCTACTCTAGGTATATACACAAGAGAAATGAAAATATATGTCTACACAAAAACTTCTACACTAATGTTCATAGCAGCATTATTCATAATAGCCAAAAGTGGAAATAATCCAAGTGTCCATCATAACCTGAAGAATGGATAAACAAATGTGGTATATAGATACAGTGGGATATTACTTAAAAAATTTAAAAAATAAAACAATGCAGGACTGATACATGCTACTACTTGCACGAACCTTGCTAACATTACGCTAAATGAAAGAATCCAGCCACAGAAGATCACATATTTCATTAATCCATTTATATGAAATGTCAACAATAGGCAAGTCCATAGATATAGAAAGATTAGTGGTTGCCTAGGACTGAGGGCGTTGGAGGAAATGAGGAGATGTAGCAGGTATCAGTACTCACTTTCTGGCTATTAAGGAGAACTGACACTGAAATCATGATACTGTTCCTAGAAGAGATCCATTAAGAATGGTAATATCTGGCAGGAGGGAAATACCTCCCAAGCAAGCATCCTGCAGACCAATGAAAGACTTTTTTCAGGCAAAATTGGGTTTAAATGTGAGGGGGGAGGAGGGAGCTGAGATATTTTTATTGTCACTGACCCAAGGAGGCAGATCTCAAAGGTGAAAAATAACATTGATGATCTTGCTATTACTTTAAGCTATGATGAATTTATCATGTGTAGAGACTAATCTGTATTTTGGATTGTTAAAACTCTTCTTCTGAAAAAGTGTAAGCTCCAAAAACTTGGAGCTATGTGATTTGAGCACCCCCAATTTTAAAAATTTTTATTATTTATTTATTTTTTTAAATTTTATTTTTAAATTTTTTTTATTATGTTATGTTAGTCACCATACAGTACATCATTAGTTTTTGATGTAGTGTTCCATGATTCATTGTTTGCGTATAACACCCAGTGCTCCGTGCAATACGTGTCCTCCTTAATACCCATCACTGGGCTAACCCATCCCCCCCACGCTCTTCCCCTCTAAAACCCTCAGTTTGTTTCTCAGAGTCCATAGTCTCTCATGGTTCTTCTCTCCCTCTGATTTCCCCCCCTTCATTTTTCCCTTCCTTCTAATGTCCTCCATGCTATTCCTTATGTTCCCCAAATTAGTGAAACCATATGACAATTGACTTTTTCTGCTTGACTTATTTCACTTAGCATACTCTCCTCCAGTCCCATCCATGTTGATGTGAAAGTTGGATATTCATCCTTTCTGATGGCTGAGTAATATGCCATTGTACATATGAACCACATCTTCTTTGTCCATTTGTCTGTTGGAGAGCATCTTGTCTCTTTCCACAGTTTGGCTATTGTGGACATTGTTGCTATGAACATTGGTGAGCAGCCAAAATTTTTTTAATGGCATACAGAAGTTTAGGTCTCAGAAATAATTTTCTATGTGACCCAGACATATTCCAAAGTGGAAATCAAAGTATTTGAAACACTAAACTGCCAATGATAAAAATTAACAAAAGTAATTACTTTTTGAAACTTCTGTTCAAGAGATGTGCATGTAACCTGATGAAATACAGCACTAAGGAATGTCTGAGAAGCTGTGAACTATATTCATAATTCTGTCCAGGGTGAGACATGCTCTCTAAGCATACTCACCGATTTGAAATGGTCTCAACACAGTGCAGCCAAAGTGTTAAATAACTGTTATTTGCAGACAAAATTTTGTTTAAGAAAATATGACCTTCTTGGGACAGAACCAACTGAGATAAAGAAGGAGACCCTGGCACAAAGCCCAGATCTCAAATCTTGGGAAAAGATCAACTACTCTTCCCTGTCTAGAGCATTTAGAATTTTGACTTGAAACTGTAAGGAGGTTCACCAGGGGTGGGGGCCTGTGGGCTTCCATCTTCACCGCCACCTTTTCAGTGAAGGGTGATTCAAAATTGGGGGAAGTTCCCTAAGAGAACTTTGGCGAAGTGAAATTTGATTTTAAAATACTTGGAAAGAAAAATTCTCTAGCTTCCTTTGGCAAATTAAAAAGGATCCTGAGAGAGGGAAGGGCAAACAGGAAATACAAGTCAAACAAGAAATTTTTGAGGACATTGGACCCCCTGAAGGGAAGAGGGATTAAGTCCTTCTGCAAGATAGACTGACGATAGAACCCCCACCCCAACCTTCAGCAGAGCAGCGGCCATTAACAGAAGTGATAACCTCAGGAGATCTGTAGGTGAAACCACATGGGCGTTGCCCCTACCTTAATCCAGATGCTAACTAAACAAGGAATATGAAAATCCCTTACCATATCCCAAGCAAGCAGGTGTCCAAGACAGTTAAATTATTGCAAACCCTAAATTCTGAAACACATAGACTACCAAACTATTAAAAATAAATTACTTGCTTCTGGCTCCTTCTAGATCCAAGTAGGAATCTCAACATGCAATGGGCCTGTTTAGATTTGGGCAAAGCTATATCTCACATTTGGAGATCTTATTATGCCCTATTCACCAAGTTCTTTAGAAGAGAGTAACTGATTATTCCTTGTCTGTAGTAATTATACACAGATTTAAACATTAGAGGGGCTAAAATCCCTGTAAAATGTTGCATAATTGCATCAAAATATTCTACAGCTACAGTTTGCTAAATTGTTGTATTTGTTTTATATGTGGATTAAAACTTTTGGAATATGTCCAAAAATGTTGGGGGACTTGATGGTACAGGGATTTGGGGATATTCAAATGTAATATGATTACAGAATTACAAATGAAATGTGCTATAACCCAAATGCGCTAGTGTTTTCTGAGTCAGCTCTTGTAAAATGTAGACAATTCATAGAAATTATTCTACCTGAACTCTTGGGATTAAGTTTTATAAGTGTCTCAAATTTCCCAATATCAATTTGGTTATATTTTCTAACACTTTTAGTTGCTTTTTGAAAAGGTAGACTGGTACAACACTGAGATAAATAATTTCAGTATATTTTGTATCAGTTACCTATTGCCATAATAATGCTATATGACAAACAAAAAAACCTCAGTAGCATAAAACATTAAGCGTTTATTGTTTAAGCATCTGGAGTGGTTGGTTAAAGTGGCTCTCCCATTCTTGGCTAGGCTCACTCACATGTGTGGATCTTGCTCACTGTTGGTTGATCTTGGCTAGCTGTGGCTTGGGTAAATGGGACGACTCAGACATGCTACATGTATCTTTCATTCTCCTGGGTATGTTTTTATGGCAGAGGCAGAGATAAGGGAGGGACTGGCATGCTATTACCTTCATCATGTTCTACTGGCTAAAGCATGTCACAGGACCAACTCAGACACAAAAGATGGAAAAATACCTTCTGCCCCTTTAGTGAGAGAAATTGCAAAGTCATGTAAAGGGTGTGGACACAAGAAGGGGAATGCAGGTGAAAAACTGGGACTCCTGACAGAATCAATCTGCTAATATATATAAACACAAAGGTCTCTACAACTAATGAATCGTTGAACACTACATCAAAAACTAATGATGTACTATATGTTGGCTAACTGAACATAATAAAAAAATTAAAAGTTGTAGTTCAATATTAAGGTCCTCATGGTAAATAATAAATCATGGCACTCTGACCCATAACAATGAAAAGTCAAAGAGCTTTGGGAAAAATCTTAAAGGTTTATAATGATCTGTATTGACGTATTCCATGTGATTGCTGGCAAATTGA
The DNA here is from genome assembly GCF_029215605.1 of Mirounga angustirostris. Lineage (NCBI taxonomy): Eukaryota > Metazoa > Chordata > Mammalia > Carnivora > Phocidae > Mirounga > Mirounga angustirostris. The sequence continues at coordinate 10,904,719 of NW_026991719.1, forward strand.
TGGGAATCTAGTTGAATTACTGGGTAGCCTGTGTCTCTGTATTCTTTGGTGTTCTCTTTGAAGGATATTAGGATTTCTTTTTCTTTTTAGACAATTGGTGATGACAGTATAGACAAGGGAGATCATTCAGACTAAGGGATGGTGAACTCTTTCTTTAAAGGGCCAGATAGTAAACATTTCAGGTTTTGTGGGTCAGGTAGTCTCCATCACAACTATTCAACTTGGCCCTTTTAGTGCAAAAGCAGCCAGAGACCACATGTAAACAAGTGGGCTTGCCTGCGTTCCAATAAAGTTTTATTTTAAAAAATCAGGCCATGAGCTGGATTTGGCTGATAGGCTGTAGTCTGCTGACCCCTGATCTAGACTTTCATAATCTGGTGCCAATTCCACGATGCTTTAAGCAAAAGAGAAAGAAGAGAAAACAAAAGACTTCTAAATTTGGAGCAATAATATAAACCAAGAACACTGTTGTTGTAAACTACGGCAGGGTATACCAGAAGTCACTGGAAGGGATAAATAAAATGGGTTAATACATTCTCATGCTAGGGAAAAGTAAAAAGGATACCTGAACACTTGGATTTTGGAGAAAAAGTGCTTTTTCTGCCTTATGTCAGTGGTTTGAAGCTCCTGTGTCATGTCGCTCTGCTTTGAGTTTCCTTGTGAAATAATACAATGTCCTCTCCCTGGTACCCAGATGTCCATCTCTTTTGGCCAAGAGAACTGAAAATGAACCTGGAATATCTTGTTGAGGATATACTTTTTAAATATCTGGAGATGATGACCCTTAAAAGGGTCCCTCTCAGGCATGCTGTGACAAATTGAACACCAACAAGGAAGCAATGATTACACTAAATTGGGATCAGCTGAACCTGTGGATGGCATTAAATCCAGATTGACACTCACAGAAGGCAAACGATAAATATGCACTCAAGAGAATATCCCTACTGCCTACCAATTTGAGTTAATTATTTGTATCCAATTGTCAAAACAGGAAGAGGGTGGAGGACAAGTAATTCAAGGGACAAAGTAATATGGACCACATCAGTTTGTTTAACGGATACAATACTTTCCTTTCTTTGGGTAGTTTGAAATTTTTTTATGCCTCTCATGTGAGCTACAAATTAGCATATTCCCATTAGTCATGTCATCTCTCCATGGAGGTCTCAAACATAAATCCAAAACTGAGTCATCAAATTCTCTCTCTCTCTCTCTCACACACACACATAAATATTTCTCTTCCAGAGTTTCATATCTCTGTAAATGAGACACCTTCCACCCAACTGAGCTAGCCACACTCCATGTTCAATTGATTTCTGAGTCCTGTGTACTTTTCCACTTATGTGTCTCTCAACTTTACCTTCTCCCCATATATATCACCAACCTGGTTCAAGCCATGATTTTTTTGTGACCCAGACCACTGTCATGGCTTCCTAACTGGTCCCCTCCATGAAGTTTTGTTTCCCTCTGGCACATTCTCCATTCTCCAGCTACATAAACACAAATATGGTCATATCAGCATTGTTTAAAACTCTTTGATGCTTCCTAAATCCTTTATAACAAAGCCCAGATGCCTAAACTTGGCTCATGAAGCCTTCCATGATCTAACTACAGCCTGCCTATTCTGCCTCGTCCTCCCCCTTTGCCCACTCTGCTCAACCTGAGCTGTCTTGAATACACCAATGCTTCTATGCTCTCACACTTACTGTTCTCTCCCCACACCCATGTTTCTACACTCATCTCTTTTCAACCTCCAACCCATTCCCCTGCTTCCCTTTTGTACTCTCCTTCCCTTTAGAGGGCATTTTCTTTCTTACCAATTTATATTGCAGGACTCAAGAAAGTAGAGGCTGCTTCTCATTCACACAGTGTTGCGTTTCTAGTACCCAGCACCACTCTTGATACATAACAGATGTTCCATAAATAATTGTTGAATGGGTAAGTTAATACTTTAATTATGTTACTATGTGTGACTTTGGTAGGGGTTACCAAATTTCTTTCAGAGAGAAAAGATGCTCAACATCACTGATCCTCAGGGAAATACAAATCAAAACTACAATGAAATGTCACCTCACACCTGTCAGAACGGCTAAAATGAACAACACAAGAAACAACAGGTGTTGGTGAAGATGTGGAGAAAGGGGAACCCTCTTGCACTGTTGGGGGGAATGCAAACTGGTGCAACCCCTTTGGAGAACAGTATGGAGGTTCCTCAAAAAGTTAAAAACCTTATAATCTAGCATTTGCACCACTAGAATACAAAGAATACAAAAATATTAATTCAAAGGGATACATGCACCCTGAATTTTATAGCAGCATTATCTACAATGGCCAAATTATGGAAACAGTCCAAGTGTCCATCAATGGATAAAATAGATGTGATATATATACACAATGGAATATTACTCAGCCATTAAAAAGAACAAGATCTTGCCATTTGCACTGATACGGATGGAGCTAGAGAGTATTACGTTAAGCAGAATAAGTCAGTCAGAGAAAGACAAATACCATATGATTTCACTCATATGTAGAATTTAAGAAACAAAACAAACAAACAAAGGGAAAAAAAAAAGAGAGAGGGACAAACCAAGAAACAGGACTCTTAACTATAGGGAACAAACTGATGGTTATGGGGGGGATGGGTGAAACAGGTGATGGGGATGGAAGAGTGCGTTTTTCGTGATGAGCACTGGGTGATGTATAGAAGTGCTGAATCACTACATTGTATACCTGAAACTAATAGTACTCTGTTAACTAACTGCAATTTAAATAAAAACTTAAAAGAAATTTTTTCAGAGAGACGTACAGAATGTATAATTTGGGGAAAAATACATCATTGGCTAGACTTGTAATGTTATTAATGTCAGAGCCATAATTTTCTTAATTAACTTTATATCTCCATAAAGCCTCACATGAGACCATGTGATAAATGAATGGTTTATTATCACAAATTCCCAAGTTCCTTTAGTTCCAAATAAGCAATGATTCCATATTTATTTTTCTTTCTCTTTTTCTGACTAACTTTCTAACTCTGGAAGGTTGTATATATTTATTTTTTTAAAAGATTTATTTTTTATTTGGAGAGAGAGAGAGAGCGCAGGGCTGAGGGAGAGGGAGAGAATCTCAAGTAGACTCCCCACTGAGCCAGGAGCCTGATGCAGGGCTTGATCCCATGACCCCAAGATCATGACCTGAGCCCAAATCAAGTCAGATGCTCAATCAACTGAACCACTCAGGCACCTCAGGAAGGTTGTATATATTTCTCCTAATTTGGGACTATAAACAAATAGTCATTTCCCCTAGTTTCAAAAACTATATATTTTTTTTCATTTACAGTCTGATAGGATTTATGAAGATACAGATCTTTTTTTTTACATTTTTTTTTATTATTATGTTATGTTAATCACCATACACTACATCATTAGTTTTTGATGTAGTGTTCCATGATTCATTGTTTGGGTATAACACCCAGTGCTCCATGCAGTACATGCCCTCTTTAATACCCATCACCAGGCTAACCCATCCCCCCACCCTCCCCTCTAACACCCTCAGTTTGTTTCTCAGAGTCCATAGTCTCTCATCTTCTTAACTTCTTTGTGTCTTGTCAGAAATCACAGACATTCTTTCATCGTGTAAGCTGAAGCCAAATGAAAGATATGGTCTGCCAGCATGTGGAAAATCAACTCTAAATTAGCTACACACTGAAGTAGAATAATAAAAAAGAAAATGCACACAACTAGGTTTCAGAAAGACCACACTCGAGTCCTGGCTCTGGTGCCTCTACAATATGTAACAACATGGCAAACGTACGGAACCAGAATCCCTTACGTGTAAGCTTCACGAGAGCAAGGATTTTGTCTGTTTATCAACGTAGAACTATGTACCTGGAATAGTGCATTGTACAGCAGATAGTTACTGCCCAATAACTGTTTGCTTAATGAATGAAAAACGAAGCTTTGGGTCACAGATCTTTTTAGTTTCAGGTTGTTACAAAATGAGGTGATATTAATAATTCTGGCAATTTTAGGAAATTATTGGGACAGGCCGAAACGTATGTTTGTAAAGATTTTAAATCTAGAGATAAGTGCACAAGTTTAAGATGTTGTTATCAACGGCTGTGTGGCTTCCCTCTAATGCCTAATTTTACTGGATTATTTATTTCATCACATATGGGAGTTTATGCCCTATCATTGCAGTGAGTGATTAGTGTTCTTTCATTCTAAGTGCATTATAAGCTTGAAATAAGATGTGAGATTACAGAGATTGTCAGTAATACTCATACTTGAAAACAGTTTGTGTTTAGGAAAAAAAAATAATTTCAATACAGTGGCAAGTTTCAGGGAGCCTGATTTCACATGGAATAATTTCAAAGACAACAAGGACACATTTGTATAATTAACATGTATATAAAACTTGGCAGTTTTTAAACATTCCATATCCATTATCTCATTTAATTTTTGCAGTAGTCCTCTTGTATGTAGATGGTATTATTTCTGTTTCACAGATGAGGACAATGAGGCACAGAGAGAGTAAATAAATTGTCCAAATTCACGCCCTGGTAAGTGATGGACCCTGCCCTTGAACCTGGATTCTTCTGCCTCCAAATGCTTTGCCAATTACATTATATCACTGTGAAGAGTTTAGACCAAAATATGAGACTGGAGGGCGCAGTCTCCAAGGCTGCTTTCATTTCTGTCACCAACTATAAGTTTCAAGGGGTTCCCCAAAGCACCCTCAGTTTCAATAATTCACTAGAACTCAGAACTCACTGAAAGCAATTATACTCAGGGTTATAGTTTATTATAGGGAAAGGATTTAGAATAAAACCAGTCAAGGGAAGAAGTGCATAGAGCAGGATCCAGGAAGGTTCCAAAACAAAACTTCCATCGTCCTCGCCCTGTGGAGTTAGGATATGTTACTTTCCAGATATCAATACATATGGAGTATCGCCAAACAGGGAAGCTAACTCGAGCCTCAGGGTTTGGAGTTTTTATTGAGAGTCCATTATGTAAGCATGATCAATCATTTGACTGCCCACATGATTGATCTTGGTCTCTAAGCCGACTGCCACCACATGATCCGAAGCCCACACCCTATGTCACAGTGTCAGTCTTTCTGGCATGGCCAGCCCCTCACCTTAAGACTATATGGGAATGGCCAGCCCCCCACCCTAAATCACTTGTTAGACTATTCAATAGGACTCAAGGCACCCAGGCAAACAATGACACTCCAACAGGCACAACACTACAAGAGCCCAGAGATTACCTCCCAGAAACAGGGCAAAGGGCAGACCTTTTCTCTGGGCCAGGCCAAATTCTTCACCTCACAAACATGCTGAGAAAGGAGTATGCCTAGAATAGAAAGATGTAGAAAATGAAGACAGCTGGCAAATGCTTATGGATATACATGTATGTGTCAACATGGCTTGTTCGAATCAAAATTTGAATCTTCATTTGGTTTTGTGGTTATACTCTCCTCTGGCCAGATCGAATGAATTGGGAAATGTGGGAAGTCCTAGATGAAAACGATTATATCATTGCCATGGTTCAGAAAGAGCCCTCTGAGCTTAGAAGAAGAGGTACAACTGTGGAAAGTGATGAAAACATGAAGCCCATTGTTTGAGGAGGAAAGTCTGCTTGGTTTATGGGTTTTTCTTTTTAGGAGCTCTTAGCTGTTTTCAGTTTAAAAAATTGATATCCATTATGAGACCAGCAACAGTCAATTCCTGCGGCTTTTTGCTAAAATTAGTTTTGATACCTTAAAGAATATTGATGACATTTTACAGTAGAACAGCCTAACAGATCCAAAATAAAAGCTTTCTAAAAAAGACTTTATCCGTTAGCTTTATCAAAAGGCCAAAAAAGAAATAAAAATGAGTTCTGTTATTAGACGTAAAGGCTCCAGTCATTTCTATTTATACAACTGCTCAACTTTATCTAGCATAAAATAAAATAGAAGGTATTATGGGTATTAAAGAGGGTACATATTGAATGGAGCACTGGGTGTTATACGCAAACAATGAATCATGGAACACTACATCAAAAACTAATGATGTAATGTATGGTGATGAACATAACATAATAAAATCATATTAAAAAATAATAATAGATAAAATAGAAGGAAGCAGTACCGTATTTCTGAGTGAGCCAGGTGGTGCATACTAATTCCTTTTGGCTTATAATTTATTTTCCTTTGGTATAATTTTTAACCATTGAAGTAGATGATGACGGTCTCTGGTGTCTGGAAATCCCAAGCTATTCCTTCCCATGCCCTCTTCCCAATCCTCTCCCCTCAGAAACCCCCTTTTTAGCTCCCTAAAAATCTAAGATCTCTTTCCTGGACTTCTCTGGGAAGGAGGCAAATCTATGATTACCAGAGTGAATTAGTTTCATGGGTTAGTCCTCTTTCCAAGAGCATTTGCAATTAAGAGAATATCGTGGGGATGAAATTTTCTAATTTCTACTTTCTATACTGGGTTTGTTAGTTAGGATAAGCAAAGTTCTGCTGTAGAAACAAACCACCAAATTCCAGTGCAATGACACAGAAAAAGCGGATGCCTCATTTAGGGCACAGATTCATGTGGGTCGGGGGCTTCTCCTGCCTGCCCTTCTTCCAAATGCTGACTCAGGGACTAGTGACTTTTATTTTGCAACTCTGACATCTTGGAGTCCTTTGCTTCTAGCTGTATGGACCAAACATAAGCTACTCCTGAAAGCTTAAAACATTCCTAACCTTTATTGAGCTTTCAGCATGAGCCATGCACAGAGTGGAGCATTTCGTGGACATGACCTAGTTTCATCCTCTCAGAAGCTTTATGAGGTATCGTTATTATCCCCATTTCCAGACGAGGCAACTTGGGAAACAGAGCAGGACAACTAGTTTGCCCAGGGACATACAGCTAGTACGTGATGAAACCAGGATTAAAACCCAGGCGATATGAGGCCGGAGTCAGATCCTTTTATCTAGACCATAGCTGTCCAACAGAAACGGAATCTGAATTATATTTACATTATGTTATATGTAAATATATGGATTATAGATTAAGAAAATTTAAAGTTTCTAGTAGCCACATGAAAAAGTAAAAAAAGGTGGAAATTTTAATAATATTTCATTTAACCCAATAGAGCAAAAATATTATTTCAAACTGTCATCAATATAAAACATCGTTCATTCGTTATCTCATGTCCTTTTTTTTATACCAGGTCTTTGAAATCTGGACTTTGACACTTGCAGCATTCCCCAATATCCGTCCCGTGTGGCAAGTGGCTGCTGTATTGGACGGCATTGACCTTGAGGGATTATTTCCGTGGTTTTTTTGTTTTTTTTTTAAAGATTTTATTTATTTATTTGAAGGACAGAGAGATAGCAAGAGAGGGAACACAAGCAGGGGGAGTGGGAGAGGGAGAAGCAGGCTTCCCCTGGAGCAGGGAGCCCGATGTGGGGCTCGATCCCAGGACCCTGGGATCATGACCCGAGCCGAAGGCAGACGCTCAACAACTGAGCCACCCAGGCGCCCCTATTTCCGTGGTTTTATTCTGTGAAGTATTTATTTACGTTTGAAGCACAACAATTTAGCTAAAGGGTACTAAGAAGTCATACAACTAAATGTCTGTCCCTGTTTTCAGGTGGTTTGATTGTAATCACACACATAGATTACACAAACACACATGAAACAGCTCAATTTCAGATGATTTTCTCCTCTCACGACTTCTTCTAAAGTCCTCCTTTCCTCCTCATGGCAGGACTCAGTAATTCTACCTCAAATCCTACATTAGCACATCTGGCACCGAGAGGTGTCATGGTTCATTGTCAGGATTATAAATGACAGATGGACTATTCACACGCCACATACACTATCTGTCCAGTATCTAGGAAATTTTCTCTTCCAAGTTTGATTTCCTCCGAGTGATGGTAGGTGTTATATATGCCAAACATGTTTTGAATGCCAATGCGGAAATTCTAGCAATTCCAATTAGGGTCGGCTTGTTGCATTCATGGGAGGAACATCAAACACGGATAATTGAGTTTCCCAAAGAGGGGATGACCTCGCTGTTTGCCCTTCACAAATACACATGCTCTCTTATTCTATTTAACTAAACTCCTGCCTAAATATGTCTTGTGGGAAGGAAGAGTTTATATAAAGCCATTGAGTAGTCTCTCTCAAGCCCCCTGCCTGTGGCAGACTTCTTTATGCCCATTATATACCTTTATTGAAACCTATCCGTCTGCCACTCTCATGCCAACCAAGATAATTCAGCCTGGATTTTGAAGTGCACAACACACAGGATAAATCTGTCTGTGGGTAAAAGGTTGTGGTGGCTTATATTATTGCCAATGGAGTAAATTTTATCTCTTTCAAAGTCTACAATTTAATAAACTTATTGGAGTTTCTATGACTAAAGGATTATCCTGGATATTGGGAGATGACGATCTACAGTAAGCCTCAGTTTCTACATCTATAAAACTGAGGTAATGATAGAACCTGCCTTGTAGAGTTGCCAGAATTAAAGTGTGAAATATAGAAAGCACTTAGCTTAGCAGCTGGCAAAAAAATAAGTGGTTGATAAATATTCTCTCTCATTGTCTTTGTCTTTTCCTTTCTGTGGTTATCATCTTCTTGTGGGAAGGCAGACACATAAATACCTATAATGAAAACCATAGGTCAGCCAACGCTGGTTGTGGTGTAAATCAATACTGGGAGGGTAGAAGAACTATTCATTCTGGTTAGGGTTGGATGTTTTAGTGGAGGTGGTAGCATTTGCCCAGAGGTTTGAAGCATGAGAAGGGAGAGAGAGAAAAGAAGGAAATTCTTGGCAAAACTATAGTGGAAGTGTAGCCCATAGCTCAGGAATATGAACAGAAGGATTGGTGTACTGGGCTGTGGGATTTGGCTTGGAGAATAATTTGGTTCTCAGTAAGGGCCTTGAATATAGGACTGAGAAATTTGGGACTTTCTCAATAAATGCACAGCCATGACTCACTTGTGAGACAGGCAATGACAATACAACGTGTGTTTTTTAGAAAAAAAAGTCATTGTAGAAAACAAAATTAAGATGGAGACCATCTGGGCAGATTCAAGACATGGCTAATATTTAAGATGGGTCATGAAAAGTTAAATTTTTTTTTTTAAGATTTTATGTATTTATTTGGGAGTGTGTGTGTGTGTGTGTGTGTGTGTGTGAGAGAGAGAGAGAGAGAGAGAGAGAGAGAACAAGTGGAGGGGAGGGGCAGAGGGAGAAGCAGATTCCCCACTGAGCAGGGAGGGAACCCGTTGCGGGACTCGATCCCAGGACCCTGGGATCATGACCCGAACCGAAGGCAGATGCTTAATTGACTGAGCCACCCAGAGGCCCCGAAAAGCTCAACTTGTTGACTTGACTTTCAGGCCTCACTCACTATTAGGACAAAGACATTCTCAATAATCAGAAACTATGTCAGTGATTTTTTTTTTTTTTTTTACCCTGTGTATTCTCAAGACTTGAAGAGTTATAAAATAGATTTGGAAAATACTGCCAACCCTAGTTAAGACAATAAACAATTTGAAGATCTCTTGTTTTCAGTATCTGGTATAATCACAAACACGCTGCCCTAATGGCAAGAAAAAAGCATGGGAGACTTTTAAAAAATTCCAGTGCCTGTGTCCCACCCAAGGCCAATTACATCACAATCTCTGGGTGTGAAAACCACTGATCTCTCTTAGGTGCTTGATACAAATGTGGATATTTAATAACCAATGACTTATGATTTACGATAATCTATACACAGTGTTGCACACAGATTATCATTATAATTGGTTCAAGTCTTCCCTTCCCTACATGCATTTGTAGACGAGCGACTTATCAAGAAAAAGTTCACAATTCCAATGCCTCTCCACGTGGAATTCTTTCTCTTCCATGATAATGAGAGATCACTAGAAGCAAAGGAGTATCAGCCTAGCGTACTGCTTCTAAAATATTCTACCAAAGTACCCATTGTGGCAAAAAAAAAAAGTCTACTCTCAGGGAACTAGCAGGCTTATTTTTTTGAACTAAGCCTTTTGTGAATATTACATTTGCACAATATATTTATATCTACAGAAACACACACATTAAATGGTATCTGGGGGTCCTTTCATACTAAAAACACTCAACATGGACATTTTTTATGATCTTATAAAAGACAGTCATTAAAGAGTTGAAAGAGGAAAATCCATGAAGGAGAGGGGTGTATTTTTGTGTGCAGGTTGTTTTGTTTATTAATTCTTTGGAAATCCATTACATAGAGATGTGAATTTACTCAGTCTGGATATCTTACTTCTCCTAGATCAACTTTAAAGCTTACATCTGTTTTTTTTTTTTTTTTTTTAGTGTAGCTGACACATGACGCTACGTTAGTTTCAGGTGTACAACATAGTGATACAACATCTCTATATGTTATGCTGTGCTCACCACAAAAAAACCTTACATTTTTATTTATTTGCTGATTAGTTGCTTTTTCAAATGGACGTAGTGAACAGTTTCCCTACATTGTGTTTGGATCATGTGTTTCTGCATAAAGCTATCCCCAAATACAGTGGCTCAAGGCAGCAATGACGTATTACTTCTCGCAAATCCGTGGGTTGACCTGCCCTAACGAGAGCTCACTGCTGGTGGCTCTGCTTGGATGGCTGGGCCGCGCTCTTCACGTGGTCTTTCGTGTCAGCTTCTCCATGATGGTCTCAGGCTTCGGGGAGGGCAAAACTCAATGCACCCGCATGGCCTCCACTTAAATTGCATTTGTTGATGTTCTACTGGCCAAAGCAAGACACACGGACAAGTCCAGAGTCCAAGTGGGAGAGGATTACCCAGGGCAAGATTTCTGGGAGGCGTGATTCATTATTTAACAATCTACCAGAACTCCTTGTCCATTTGACAAAAGTGGGAGACAACACTGATTTGAGGAATGCTATGAAGACATTCTCTCTAAAAAAAATCTCTTTGGATACATGCACCCCAATGTTTATAGAAGCATTATCAACAATAGCCAAATTATGGAAAGAACCCAAATGTCCACTGACTGATGAATGGATAAAGAAGATGTAGTATGCACGTGCACACACACACACACACACACTAGAATATTACTCAGCCATAAAAAAGAATGAAATCTTGCCATTTGCAGCAACGTGGACGGAGCTGGAGAGAATAATGCTAAGTGACGCAAATCAGAGAAAGACAAATACCATATTTCACTCATATGTGGAATTTAAGAAACAAAACAAACTAAATTCTACACCTGAAACTAATATTACACTGCATGCTAACTAACTGGAATTTAAGTAGAAACTTTAAAAAAATCTCCCTTTGTTGTGTTACCAGAGAAACCATCGCATTTGGATTAAGGCAGGGGTTCTCTCCCGGAGCTCATTTCAGAACAATTGTGGTATTTTCTCAAAAGACAGGTACCCGGCTCCCCACCAAAGCAACTGGATCAAATCACTCCATAGTTGATTTTGATGTACGCACGTCCTGGTTAAGGCTAACTGAGTTAGAATTCCATTTTCAGTAACGACCAGTTAACTTGTGCGAGCGACCAAAGCAAAAGTGACAGGCCACTTCCTGAGGGGCAAGGCCAGCTCCTCAGGGTGAGAGCTGGGCGGGGAGGTAACTCACCGAGGTCTCGGAGGCCTCCTTTTCAGGTCCTGCAGAAGCAGTGGGGCTCGTCACCGGGCGACGCGGGAATGGTTGTCAGGCTAGTTTTGTTCTCCAGTCTCAACCCAAACTGAGAGTTTCGTTTTAGCATTTTGTTACCAAAAATGTAAATGACTAATCCTTAGGAAGCTAGTAACCCCTTTACACTGTATCTTAGGTAAGTAGCACCAGGTGAACGAAAGCAGTTACTTGCTGATGTGCTTAGGGCTCACTCTTGTTGAAGACAGCCAGGATCATAGATTAGCATGTAATTAATTTATCCATTTACAGGCTACAAAATACCTGAAGGGATTAAAACCACACTAATGAGCTACTCATTGGTGACTAGGAAAAAGTAAGAGCTCATTTAACACCAGACTTAACTATGATCTTAATTTAACTCCAGTTTGTCTTTGGAAGTTGAATAAAGCAATTTGTGAAGAGTTTTCTCCTAGTATTTCTCTTGCCTTCTCATCTCCCTCTGCTAGCTGTGTATTCAGTACATACACTCTGGCTGCTCAGGGGAGAGCATTTGCTTGCCCTTCTAACATCCTTACGTCCTCTCCTCCAGTTGGCAAAGGCGAAGGGAAAAATCGCAGGCCTCGTTGTGACTTTCCAGGTCTCAAGTTGAGAAAGTAATTGACTCAAACCACCTCTTCTTTTCTTCGAAGAAGCCTACATTGGCATGCCTAATTGTTATAAATGCTGACTTCAATCACATGCTTAAGATTATCCATTAACCATCCAAACAGGCACCTGGCTCCTTTTGAACCCAGTCTATTTTTAAAGGGCTACACCCCCTTTTTATTTTTGGACACTGCCTTTGAAATTCATTTAAAAATAACTGTTTCCAAATGAGCAGGTAAAGGCATTGTTGAATGCACCGGATGATGCAATTGGAGATAGGAAAAGCTGAGGGCTTTTTACACTTGCATGACTCAGTCATCATGCAGATCCCATAGGTGCCTGTTGAGCAGAGAAACAGCACTGATTTGATTCAGAAGACTGGACCTATAATTCTGGCTCTATCATCAATTATATTTGAAGTCTTGAACATGTCATTTCACCATGTGGGGATTTATCTTCGGGTGGTAAAAATAGGGTGGTGGCGCACTAGTTTATTAGTTGACAATTATGAGCACGTCGTACTCTTGTTGATACTGATTTGATTCAGGGTCTTTTTGAGGTCATAAATCGTTTGAGCTCATCAGCATTTGGGATCTAAATTTATTTTAAGAAAATGCTATACAAATGCTTAGAAAATGAGATTGAGGACTGTTCTTATGTAGCAGGAATTTCACGCTTGATGCATTAATAATTTGCAGAGGTTTGTTCTTGAAATCCAATCTGTGAACCTCTGTGGGATTATATATTCTCCAGAGGCTCTCTTATAAATTACCATGAATTGGACAGTTAGGAACCTACACGTTGATTCATGACCAGACCTGGTAGATTAGCAAATTATTTATAGCTGTATTCTCTGAGGCAACTGCAACCCTTTCACTATCCACTAAAGCATTCTACATGTAGAAGATTGGAACAATCGCTAAAAAGATGTCATTTGAAACTGTTCTGAGACCGGGCATCTCAAACTTTAACACGCACAAAGCACCTGGGGATCTTGTTAAAATGCAAGTTCTGAGTCAGTAGGTCTGCGATGGGGCCTGAGACTGTGCATTTATAGCAAGTTCCTAGCTTAAGCCACAGCTGCTGGTCCACAGACAGCCCTCTGAGCAGCGAGGCACTAAGGGATTGGGTAAAATGTGTATGGATTTCGTATCAATTATAAGTCAGTTTGCCCATTATCAAGATAGACTGTACACCACTTCCAAAACACACTACCTGAGCTAACAGGAGAAGGATCTCTTTCCAAATGGCACATCAATAGAATGGCATGTTTCAACTTTAAATATTCATGACTTGTCTTCCTCTTGTTTCTTTCAAGCGTTTTGACATTTACTTAAGTAATTACTGTCACTTTCAAATGGCGGCCCATATTTTTGTCCTTTGTAAATCCTCCTCTGTTATTATTCATGCCTTTGTTCCATTTCCACTCTTGGAAGCTGCCTTTATCTGGTTTGCCAGGTGGATTCTGCACATATTCGGAATTAATCTCCATGGCCCATCAGAGTGTAGCCAACTTCATTTAGTCAAGGGAAGAACCAGGGAGGGAGACAGTGACTGGGAGGAGAGATTGGGAACCTGATGACCACGGCCGCTTATCCTGATCAGACAAAACAAAAAAGCCACTTTCCGCTCACGTCTTCTTAGAACTAGCAATGCCAGAATCTTAATGTGTTTTGCTAAAGCCCTTGCAAAGAGTTATCTTCTAGACACACAGATTGACATGTTAGCTTCATGCGGTCTTTGTTTCCCAAGATTATCTATATTACAAAATATTTCAGAACTGACAAATTGTCTTCCTCTTTGTGAGTCCATTTGGGAGCTGAGTGGTGGGAGACACTTAGAGGGAAAGGGAAGTGACATGTGCTCCTAATTGTGCTAAAATCTCTAAATTTATTATTAATCCTCTAAGCCTATTTAGTGTATTTAACACATAGCCAGTTACGCGTGAATCTCATGAATGGCTGATTTTTTTATTAAAGGAAAAAGTCATTTTCTGATTAAGAGGCGCTTCCTCTTTTAATGAAAAGTCTTTTGGTTCTGCTCTACAGAAATAAATCATCAAAGCTCTCTCGGTAATGGCTGTAAATATTTTGTACTTGTGCACTTTTAAAATAAAAGTTGAAGTCATTTTAAAGTCGATCAATTCGTCTTTGCCAAGGTTAAGTACATTTAGGTATTAGCATGCTATTGCATAATACAGTGAGCTGGCAGAACAGAAAGTAATCAGCCAAGTTTAAAAATGCTCATAGATTCTTTATTTTCTGGTGACCTTGAGGCAGGCAATTAACAAATGCTTTACATTTTAATTTTGCAGGTAAAGAAAGCCAGAAGGGGTAAACTAAGTCCAAGATCTGAGTGAGTCAGATGGACGGTGGAGAAGCTACTGTTTAATGGTCTCTGTCACTGTAGCAGTTGAATTTTGGGGAAAATTATATTGGAAAAAAATGACTTCCTGATCATTTTTCTTCACCACTGATAATATACATTGTTTTTTCTCCTGGCAGGCATTATGCCTCCTTCTTTTTCCCAAGAGACAAAAGAGCAATCCTCATAGGTAGCTTTTTGTTATGTAACTCACTACTGTGGAGTGTGAGTACCCACATGCAGTAGCGTGTAAAACACCTCCCACCCTATTGTAAGTGGCAGAATAACACACACACACACACACACACACACACACACCCTTTGCCGTCAGAACTTTCAGATTCTGCCAGACTTCATTTGGAATCGTCAAGGTGTGCTGACGTCTTGCTCTGAAATGACTTCAGGGCTAATGCCCTGACTCCTCCCTCTGGGACCACAAATCCATCCTGGCACACATCTGCAGGGGCAAAAAATAGCTCACAGTTTCACTGACTCAGGTGCAGCCTCTTTTGGCAGCCTCTGGGCCACTTTAGGTGTGGTCTGCCACCTGCGTGCTTGTGAACATCACAGAGCAGAGAGAGAACACAGCGCTACTGCTCAAGATGCCCTTTGCTGGGCTCATTTCCATGCTGCTTTGATAGTTAATCTTTTGAGTCCTCCTTTCCATATAATCTCTCCGCTCTTGAAATGGCTGAAATCGACTCTGTTTACCTTATTTAATGTGATGCATGCTATTAAGAATTGCTTATATGTGGTTAATCTTCTTTCCCCTTTACTCAGATCCTCATGTGAGATGTTTTATTTTCATTTCCGAGTGATCTAACACTTGCGATTGGCACCATCAGTTGGTCAAGTGATCAATAATCTGTAAAGCATAACAATTTACTAAGGAAGCTTGCTATTTACATGGGCCCTTAATGCACTACTGCAAGGGGCAGGAGGTGTGGAGCAAGGAGGTATTATATTATCTGTTTGCTCTGTGATGCCTCTCTGTGGTGAGCATACTAATACTGGAGAAAATTACATTGGAAAAAAATGATCTCTTTAGAATTATTCCCTAATATTGATTCAGATACCAGTGAATGATATCTGATAATAGAAAGAAAATTCATGGGGCGCCTGGGCGGCTCAGTCAATTAAGCATCCAACTCTTGATCTCAGCTCAGGTCTTGATCTCAGGGTCCTGAGTTCAAGCCCTGTGTTGGGCTTCACACTGGGCATGGTATCTACTTAAAAAAAGGAAAAGAAAACTCATTCATTCTATGATTTTTTCCATCAGAGATTGGGGGGTTTATAAAATGAGGCCTGACATGGGAATAATAAACTTAAGTGTCTATTCCATAAACGGAATAATGCCTTGTGGTCCACATCACACCCTTGAAGTAGTACTGGTGGTGTCACTTCAAAACTAGATGATTAGAGGGACGCCTGGGTGGCTCAGTCGGTTAAGCGGCTGCCTTCGGCCCAGGTCATGATGCCAGGGTCCTGGGATCGAGTCCCACATCAGGCTCCTTGCTCAGCAGGGAGCCTGCTTCTCCCTCTCTCTCCCTCTGCTTGTGCTCTGTCAAATAAATAAAATCTTCAAAAAAAAAAAAAAAACAAAAAACAAAAAACTAGATGATTAGAATTATAGTCCAAATTGTCATTTATTTTCTTTCTGATCCTACTTAAGAACTCTTTGGCTACTCATAAGTCATGAAAATAGTATCCTATGTTTTCTTCATTGCTCTACTTTTACATTTATATCTACATTCTATCTAAATTAATTTTGTGTATGGTGTGGGGTAGTGGACAAAATTCATTGTTTTTTCCATTTGGATATTTAAATAATCCAGGGCCATTTATTAAAAAGATCCTTTCCCCCGTTGCACCAAAGAATCAATTTTGTCATAAGTCATGTGACTCTATATCGGTGGGTCTGTTTCTAGACTCTCTATTTTGTCTCAATGGTTCACTTGTCTCTCCTTGTACCAGTACCACATGGACTTAATTGCTTTAGCTTTATATAAGCCTTGATATCCTCCAGCTCAATGCTTGAAGATTGGTATGGATAAATAAACTGGACAACTTAGAAGAAATGAGTAAATTCCTAGAAACATACAATCTTCCAGAACTAGACCAAAAAGAAATGACAAATCTGAACAGATTGGCTGCAAGTAATGAAACTGAATCAGTAATTTAAAATTTAAAATCAGAAAACAAAAGTCTAAGACCAGATGGATTCACAGGTGAATTCTACCAGACATTTAAAGAAAAGTTAACACCCATTCTCCTTAAACTATTCCAAATAATAGAAGAAGAAAGAAAGCTTCTAAACACATTCTATGAGGCCGGCATTACCCTGATACCAAAACCAGACAAAGACACTACAACAAACAAAAACTATGGGCCAATATCCCTGATGAACACAGATGTAAAAATCCTCAACGAAATAGTAGGAAACTACATACAACAATACATAAAAAGATTATTTACCACAATCATGTGGGATTTATTCTAGGATTGCAAAGATGGTTCAATATTCACAAATCAATCAATGTCATATATCACATCAACAAGACAAAGGATAAAAATCATAGGATCATCTCAACAGATGCAGAAAAAACATTTGAAAAGATTCAACATCATTCATGACAAAAACTTTCAACAAAGTGGGGTTAGAGGGAACATAGCTCAACATAATAAAGGCCATATATTAAAAACCCACAGCTAACATCATACTCAATGGTGAAAAACTGAGGGCTTTTCCTCTAAGGTCAGAAACAAGACAAGGATGTCTACTCTTACCACTTTTATTCAAGATAGCAATGGAAATCCTAGCCACAGCAATCAGATAAGAAAAAGAAATAAGGGCTGTCCATATTGGTAACAAAGAAGTTAAACTGTTGCCATTTGTAGACAACAGGATACTATACATAGAAAAGCCTAAAGACTCCACCAAAAACCTATTAGAAGTAATAAATAAATTCAGTAAAGTGGCAGGATACAAAATTTATACCCACAAATCAGTAGTGTTTCTATACACTAATAATGAAGTATCAGAAAGAGAAATTAAATAAACAATACCATTTACAACTGCACCAAAAAGAATAAAATACCTAGGAATAAACTTAACGAAGCAGATGAAAGACTTGTACTCCAAAAACTATGAAACTCTGATGAAAGAAATGGAAGAGGACACAAACAAATGGAAAGATATTCCATGCTCAGGGAGTGCAAGAATTAATATTGTTAAAATGTCCATATTACCCAAAGCAATCTACAGATTCAATGCAATCAAAATGCCAACAGCATTTCTCACAAAACTAGAATAATACTAAAATTTGCGTAGAATCACAGAAGACCCCAAATTGCCAAAGCAATCCTGAGAAAGAAGAAGAAAGCTAAAGGTATCACAAAACCTTTACTACAGAGGTGTAGTAATTAAAACAATATGGTACTGGCAAAAAAAAAAAAAAAATAGACACATAGATCAATGGAACAGATTAGAGACCCCAGAAATAAACCCACCCTTATGCGGTCAATTAATTTATAACAAAGGAGGCAAAAATATACAACGGGAAAAATACAGCATTTTCTATAAATGATGCTGAGAAAACTGGATGGCTACAAGTAAAAGAAGACACTGGACCACTTTCTAACACTGTACACAAAAATAAACTCAAAATGGATTAAAGACCTAAATGTGAGACCTGAAACCATAAAAATCCTAGAAGAGAACATAGATAATAATTTCTCTGACATCAGCCAACATTTTTCTAGATATGTCTCCTGAGGCAAGGGAAACGAAAGCAAAAATAAACTATTGGGACTACATCAAAATAAAAAGCTTTTCTTAAAAAGAGATTTTATTTATTTATTCATGAGAGACAGAGAGAGAGAGAAGAGACAGAGGCAGAGGGAGAAGCAGGCTCCCCGAGGAGCAGGGACCCCGATGTGGGGCTTGATCCCAGGACCCTGGGATCATGATCTGAGCCGAAGGCAGATGCTTAACAGACTGAGCCACCCAGGCACCCCAAAATAAAAAGCTTTTGCACAGCAAAGGAAACCATTAACAAAACAAAAAAGACAGCCTACTGAATGACAGCAGATATTTGCAAATGATATATCTGATAAGGAATTAATAGCCAAAATATATAAAGGGCTATACAACTCAACACCAAAAAAACAAACAACCCAATTAAAAAATGGGAGAGGACCCTAATAGATATTTTTCCAAAGAAGATATCCAGATGGCCAACAGACACATGAAAAGATGGTCAACATCACTCATCTCAGGGATCAAATCAAAACCACAATGAGATATCACCCCACATCTGTTAGAATGGCTAAAATTAAGAAGACAATAAACAATAAGTGTTGGCAAGGATGTGGAGAAAAAGGAACCTTCATGCACTGCTGGTGGGAATGTAAGTTGGTACAGCCACTGTGGAAAACAGCACGGAGATTCCTCAGAAAACTACAAATAGAAATACCATATGATCTAATAATTCCACTATCGGATATTTACCCAAAGAAAATGAAAATCTGAAAAGATATATGCACCCTCTATATTTATGGCAGCATTATTTACAATAGCCAAGATATGGAAGAAACCTAAGTGTCCACCCATAGATGAATGGATAAGGAAGATGAAGTATACACACACACACACACACACACACAAATATTATGCAGCCATAAAAAAGGATGAGATCATGCCACTTGAGACAAGATGGATGGACCTAAAGAGTATTATGCTAAGTGAAATAAATCAGACTGAGAGAGACAAAGACTATATGATTCCAGTGGAATCTAAAAAAATGAATAAACAAAAAGTAGAATCAGACCTATAAATGCAGAGAACAAACTGATGGTCCCAGAAGGGGAAGGGAGTAGGAGTTGGGCACAATGGGGGGAGGTCAGTGAGAGGTAACAGGTTTCAGTAATGGAATGATTAAGTTGTGGGAATAAACAGCACAGCACAAGGAATACAGTCAATGATCTTGTAATAGCAGTGTAATGCAACAAATGGTAGCCACACTTGTAGTGAACATAGCATAATGCATAAACTATTCAAATCGCTAAGTTGTACACCTGAAACTAATGTAACATTGTGTGTCCACTATCCTCAAATAACAGAAACAGAAAAACCTGGTGGTTGCCATAGGGGACGTGGGTCAAAGAGATAAAGGAGATTAAGAGTACAGTTATCCTGATGAGCATTGAGAAAAGTATAGAATTGCTGAATCACTATATTGCACACCTGAAGCTAATATAACACTGTATATTAATTATACTGAGAATATTATGCTAAGCAAAGTAAGTCAGTCAGAGAAAGACAAATTCCATATGACTTCGCTCATATGTGGAACTTAAGAAACAAACAAGCATAGGTAAAAAAGAGAGAGAGAGAGAGAGAGAGAGAGAGAGAGGCAGACCAAGAAACAGACTCTTAACTTAGAGAACAAACTGATGTTATCAGAGGGGAAGTAGGGGGATGGAGGAAAGAGGTGATGGAGATTAAGGAGGGCACTTGTTGTGATGAGCACTGGGTGTTGTATGTAAGTGTTGCATCACTATATTGAGCACCTGAAACTAATATTACACTGTGTTAACTGGAATTTAAAAACTTAAAAAATATATACTTCAATTAAAAAGAAAAGGAAGAATTAAAAAGAAGACAATGATAAAATAGATGAACTTTCATCAAACATGGCTCTTACTAAAATTTTTCTAACTTAATCTATAAAATGCTCAAGACGTTAACATCGTATCACTGACATAGGTTAAAGGGGCTCATTCTGTTTTTGAACTTGATCTTAATTAATAAAAAACTACATATTGTAAAGAAACAAACAGAAGATTGGCATGGATATTCTTCACCTTTGCATTTCCATATACATTTTACAGTCAGTTTGTGCATTTTCACACTGATTGAGATTGTGTCAAATCTATACTTCAATTTGAAGAGAAATAGTATCTTTACAATATCGAATCTTCTAATCCACAAATAGAGTAAAACATAGTATATCTAGAGGAAAAGGATTGAAGATTTAAAAGATCTGGAATAAATTCTGCTTCCTCCTAAATCAAGCAATTAGGTGAATGCCAAATAAGTCCCAAAAATATATGCGAAGAAGGTGAATATTAGCTTCAGTCCTGCTCTCCATTCTTTTTGTCTTCTCCTCTCCCTTTCCTATCACTGAAAATCCAGGAACTTCATGAATTCTTTTGGGTGTCTGGGCATTCATCTCAGTTAAAACTCCCCATTACTTCTCTCCAATCAAAATTCACAATTCTTTTGGGTGTCTGGGCATTCATCTCAATTAAAACTCCCCATTACTTCTCTCCAATCAAAATTCACATGGCACACAGTAACCTAATATGGAAGAGTGGTGAATCACTCACTTAAGAAATATTAGTTATGTTGGGGGGGGGGAATTGTAGGCACTGTATCAGGAAATATTTTAATTTTGTGTATTACTAACTATGGTGACAAAACTGTGGGAAAACAACCAACCACAGACTCTTAGAGGCAGAGAGCCTCACACTTTAGAAGATCAGCGGGGGGATGGCTCCCCTGGGAGGGACTGGCCTGGGGAAGCTGGGTTCTCTGTGCCTCTCCTTTTCCTCCCAGGAACAGAGAGATAAAGCAAGTTCTTCTCACGGTGATAGCAGAGGTGCAAGTGAAAAAGCCCAATCTTTGAAGTGCTTTGCAAGCCTTGTGTCTCCTGACAACCCACTGTCTAATATAAGTCCATGGACATTAAAGAGGGCACGTGAGGGGTCCCTGGGTGGCTCAGTCGTTAAGCGTCTGCCTTCAGCTCAGGTCATGATCCCAGGGTCCTGGGATCGAGCCCCGCATCGGGCTCCCTGCTCCGCGGGAAGCCTGCTTCTCCCTCTCCCATTCCCCCTGCTTGTATTCCCTCTTTCGCTGTGTCTCTCTCTGTCAAATAAATAAATAAAATCTTTAAAAAAAAAAAAAAAGGAGGGCACGTGATGTGATGAGCACTGGGTGTTGTACACAACTAATGAATCACTGAACACTACCCCAAAAACTAATGATGTACTATAAGTTGGCTAATTGAATTTAAATTAAAAAAAAATAGGGCGCCTGGGTGGCTCAGTTGGTTAAGCGACTGCCTTCGGCTCAGGTCATGATCCTGGAGTCCCTGGATCAAGTGCCGCATCGGGCTCCCTGCTCGGCAGGGAGTCTGCTTCTCCCTCTGACCCTCCCCCCTCTCATGTGCTCTCTCTCATTCTCTCTCTCTCAAATAAATAAATAAAATCTTTAAAAATAAATTAATTAATTAAAAAAAATAAGTCAATGGACAAACCTAGAATCCAGGGATAGGCAAGTATACTGCATCCACCAAAAAGGAAGAGGGGTGAATGAATAATTTTTAATAATAATATACCATAGTTAGGGAATCTTAAAAGTTCTTAAACTATCTGAGCTTGTGAGCTGTGAATGTATAATCAAATTCTGTTTCAGTGAAATAACAGAAATTAACAGGTATGTTTTTATTACTCTAAAACTTCCTTTGTTTCGTAGGTATCCAGTCCACATTTCATCAGTGACATGATCTCTTATAATGTATGACTCGGAAATTCATTAATTCTGTCCTTTCTTAGGACACTACAACTTCAACCTGACCAAATCTTCACTCTTCCCAGTCTCTGAGAATGGTCCATTCAAATCTCTAAGCAGAAGTCTGGGACACATTCTTGATTATTTCCTTCTTCTTTTGGTCACTCCTTACATTCATCCAATCCCCCCCGGGCTATGAATTATCTGTCGTAAACTTCTCTCAAATCAGACCACTTTTTTTCATAGTCTAAACCACCCTTATTTTTCCTCTCATCTACTGCACCAGCCTCCTAACTGGTCTCTACACTTCCTTACTTGATGCCCTCTAATCCAAATTCCAGAGCTTAATGTAAGTAATTTTTCAAAAATATAAATATGGTAATGCCATTCCTCTTGCTTTCCAGTCAGATCCCACACTCCAACCCACCTACCAATTGGGTAATTGTGTCTGAAACCACTAATGGTCCCCAGTATCCATTCTTCCCTTTGAACTTTAGTCAATCATGCCCTTGAGTTGTTGCTTTGCATATGACCGACCAGATAAAGACTGCATTCCCAGCCTCTCTTGCAGTCATATTCCTAGGTACTGGCCAAAATGATGTGAGCAGAAGTGATGAGTGAAATACCTGGCTTATTTGCTTTGAAGGAAAGGAGCATGCCTTCCACACTCTTGCTCCTGGAATATAGACATGATGGTGGGAGTTGGAGTGGCCAGTCAGATCATGAGATGGAGGCCAGGGTTTGGAGATTACAGAGCAACACTATGAAAGGGCTTGGGCACCCCACCCTGTAGATCTGTCTTATCACCCTGCATGATTTATGATTGGAGTGTTACAAGGAGAAAAATGAATGTCCATTTTGTTTAAGCCACTGGTATTTTGGTGTAATTGTTCGAGCAGCTGAGCCTATATCTTAATATCATTGACTTCTGCCAATCTTTACTACTATATTGTCTTCAACTTCCCACCCTAGTTGGTGATCCTTGCTTTGTCACATCTCTCTGCCCTTACATGTATGCCCCATTCATCTACTGGGATAAGTTCCCATCTTTTCAAGATCCAACAAAAGTCTTTCCACTTCTGGAAGTCTTCCTCTGTTGGGTATTTTTAAAAGGTCCCTTGAGTTTATCTTTGCAAATGGTGTAAGGGAATGGTCCAGTTTCATTCTTCTGTATATAGCTGTCCAATTTTCCCAGCACCATTTATTGAAGAGACTGTCTTTTTTCCATTGCATATTTTTTCCTGCTTTGTCGAAGATTATATGACCATAGAGTTGAGGGTCCATTTCTGGGCTCTCTATTCTGTTCCATTGGTCTATGTGTCTGTTTTGGTGCCAATACCATGCTGTCTGGGTGATCACAGCTTTGTAATATAGCTTGAAGTCAGGCAACGTGATGCCCCCAGCTTTATTTCTCTTTTCCATCCTTCCCTTGGCAATTTGGGGTCTTTACTGGTTCCATAGAAATTTTAGGATTTTTTGTTTCAGCTCTTTGAAAAATGCCAATGGTATTTTAATAGGGATGGCACTGAAAGTGTAAATAGCTCTGGGGAGGATAGACATTTTAACAATGTTTATTCTTCCAATCCATGAGCATGGAATATTTTTCCATCTTTTTGTGTCTTCCTCAATTTCTTTCATAAGTGTTCTGTAGTTTCTAGAGTATAGATCTTTTACCTCTCTAGTTAGGTTTATTCCTAGGTATCTTATGGTTTTTGTTACTATTGTGAATGGAATTGATTCCTTATTTTCTCTTTCTACAGTTACATTGTTAGTGTATAGAAAAACAACTGATTTCTGTGCATTGATTTTGTATCCTGCCACATTGCTGAACTGCTGTATGAGTTCTAGTAATTTGGGGGTGGAGTCTTTTGGGTTTTCCACATAAAGTATCATGTCATCTGCGAAGAGGGAGAGTTTGACTTATTCTTTGCCAATTTGGATGCCTTTTATTTCTTTTTGTTTTCTGATTGCTGAGGCTAGGACCTCTAGTACTATGCTGAACAATAGTGGTGAGAGTGGGCATCCCTGTCGTGTTCTTGATCTTAAGGGAAAAGCTCTCAGCTTTTTCCCATTGATACTGATATTCGCTGTGGGTTTTTCATAGATGGTTTTTATGATACTGAAAAAAAAGATAAACTCAAAATGGATGAAAGACCTCAATGTGAGACAGGAATCCATTAAAATCCTAGAGGAGAACATAGGCAGTTACCTCTTCAACATCGGCTACAGTAACTTCTTTCAAGACACGTCTCCAAAGGCAAGTGAAACAAAAGCAAAAATGAACTTTTGGGACTTCATCAAGATAAAAAGCTTTTGCACAGCAAAGGAAACAGTCAACAAAACTAGGAGGCAGCCCACGGAATGGGAGAAGATATTTGTAAATGACATTACAGATAAAGGGCTGATATCCAAAGTCTATAAAGAACTTCTCAAACTCAACACTCAAAAAACTAATAATCCAGTCAAAAAATGGGCAGAAGAGATGAACAGACATTTCTCCAAAAAAGACATACAAATGGCTAACAAAGACATGAAAAAAATGCTCAATATCATTAGCCATCAGGGAAATATAAATCAAAACCACAATGAGATACCACCTTACACCAGTTAGAATGGCAAAAATTAACAAAGCAGGAAAAAATAAACGTTGGCAAGGATGTGGAGAAAAGGGAACCCTCTTACACTGTTGGGAATGCAAGTTGGTACAGCCACTCTGGGAAACAGTATGGAGTTTCCTCAAGATGTTAAGAATAGAGCTACCCTATGACCCAGCAATTGCACAACTGGGTATTTACCCCAAAGATACAGATGTAGTGAAAAGAAGGGGTACATGCACCCCAATGTTCATAGCAGCAGTGTCCACAATAGCCAAACTGTGGAAGGAGCCCAGATGCCCTTCAACAGATGAATGGATAAAGAAGATGTGGTACATATACACAGTGGAATATTATTCAGCCATCAGAAACGATGAATACCCACCATTTACATCAACATGGATGGAACTGGAGGGGATTATGTTAAATGAAGTAAGTCAAACAAAGAAAGACAATTATCATATGGTTTCACTCATATGTGGAACATAAGCAATAGCACATAGGACCATAGGGGAAGGGAGAGAAATACAAAGGAGGAGAAATCAGAGAGGGAGATGAACCATGAGAGACTATGGACCCCGAGAAACAATCTGGGGGTTTCAGAGGGGAGGGAGGTGGGGGAGGGGGTAACAGGGTGATGGGTATTGAGTAGGGCAGGTGCTGTGATGAGCACTGGGTATTATAATGAATTGTTGAACACTGCATCAAGGACTAATTATGTATTATACAGTGGCTAAATGAACATAATAAAAAAATAAAATAAAAGGTCCCTTGGTCTCCCATAGCATTCACACTGTGCATTAATCTATTAAAGCACTTAATACATTGTGTTAAAAATAGTATTTGCTTGTCTGTCTTACTTTAACATGTCTTCTCTCTCAGCTGCCCCACCTGTTCTCTTGCTGTGGGTTCACATAGGGCAGGATTGGTCTTTATTCTTATATCCTGGGTGCTTAACAGTGGGTGATAAGTAAATTCACGTTAAATGAGTAAACGAATCAATGGTTTCTGTGTACATCTGGTGAGTATATATGTTCTTAGGATGTGTTTTGTGTCTTTTAGAAAGAATAAACAGGGGTGACTGGTTGGCTCAGTCAGTTAGGTGGCGGACCCTTTGCTCAGGTCATGATCTCAGGGTTCTGGGATCTAGTCCTGCATCAGGCCCCGTGCTCAGTGGGGAGTCTGCTTGTCTCCCTCTCCTCCTGCCCCTTCCCCGCCCCCCCCCGTTCGCTCATGCTCTCTCTAAAATAAATAAATAAATCTTTTTTAAAAAAACAAAGAAGCAACATAATTGAATCAGAGCATTTGTTAAATTACATTTTTGGTCTATATAGATATTTTATGTATGCCTCAACTGAACTCTGGTTGGAAAGCTCCCTTTTTTATTCAGATGAGAGAAATGGAAAAACTTTCAGAGGAGAAAATGACTTAAATGTGAAGTATTATTTTGTTTTAAAATAAAAATCAGTTGCCTAGTAAAATCTCAGGTTTTGCTTGATCTTGGGAAAAAACTAAATGTTTGTATACCTATTATATTAACATCTTCTACAACTTTGGTTTCTTTGAGATTGCCTATTGAAACTAATTAAAAAAAGGAAAAACTCTGCCTCTGAACAGAGAATATGCTTATGTTTTAACTGCCTTTGAGGACCTACCTGTCTAAGTAGCACTCACACATATGTGCCTTCGCCAAGTGGCATTTGTTTGTCCTTATGTAAGGGCCCATCTTCTCTCCTTCCTCCTTGAAAGGCCATTTCCTTCCTCTCCCCTAGCCCAAAGACTTCTGCTTCATTCATTGGCAAAAGGAAAGTCCCAGTGCCAGAAGACAGCAGGACCTAGGATTGTTACCAGACAGTGACATTTGAAGCCCTTTAACTCTCTATTGTCTTAAAGTGATGGCTAATCTGCTGGGCCAGAGGCAGAACTGGAGATGCTTAGTTACATATATTCCCTTTTTGCCTACCTAAAACCTCAAGATTTGGTTTAAGAATCCCTTTAATGTACATTTTCAGCTAACTGATCCCTTTTTAAAATAAGAATTTAATGTTTTCTCTACAGCACATGGTCATTATAGAAAACATAGGCAGTAGTTAAATAAAACTAATAAAATTTAAATTATCCCTAATTTCAACAATATATACTCATATGGAAAACATAGACCATATAGTTATATAAAAATAATATTATTATTTCTAGACAGAACCACTATTAATATTTCTCTCTATATATACACACGTGTACACACTGTACATACACACATTTTTTAAACAAAAACAAAAAATTGTACATGTTGGGCGCCTGGGTGGCTCAGTTGGTTAAGTGACTGCCTTTGGCTCAGGTCATGAACCTGGAGTCCCGGGATCGAGTCCCACATTGGGCTCCCTGCTCGGCAGGGAGTCTGCTTCTCCCTCTGACCCTCCTCTCTCTCCTGCTCTCTGTCTCTCATTCTCTCTCTCTCAAATAAATAAATAAAATCTTTAAAAAAAATTGTACATGTTGTTTCTTAACTTACTTTTCACTTTATAATATATAATGAACATTAATATTTCCTTAATTCTTAATTGTTGTTCCACAATATTATTTTAATGACTGGATTATACTCCATTATGTGATTATATAATAATTAATTTACTCAGTCCCCGCTTGGTGTGTATTGAGGCTGTTTCCAATTTCTTCCCTCATGAACATAATTTTAGCAAATACCTATATAGCCATAGATTTTTCAAAGCCCTGTGATTTCCCCCCCTCGGGATAAATTCCTAGAAATAGATTTGCTAGATCAAAAGATATGCAAAATATAAATTAAGTCTTTTCGTATACATTACCAAACTGCCTTTTCTCGATTTACTTTAATACTTCTATATTGCTTTTCATTTATGAGCAGTGTGCCTCCTGAGCTTATTCTGTCCTTTGTTCACTTCTATGATCTCTAGAAACTCTGAGGGACATGGGATGTAAAGAGCCGTGGTTGTGCTACCCGCTGACTAGGCAAGCAGAGCTGAATCCATGTCACACACACACTGGTGTCTGCCTTGTTGGGTTTCATCTTTACAGAGAGGCCCCTAAAACCACCCTTTAAGCCCTCATTGTGCCCTTTGGGAAATAGCCAGCTGAAGTTTCAAATGTCAAGTCGGGTGCCATGTCAGCCATAGCTTTCCAACCACATACCATTGTCAGTGTTTCATTTTTCAAGGCTGGTTGAAGTACATGCCAATGGGCAAACTTGTCTATTTCTGAGAATCAGCTTTTTTTACTGAGTGTATTTCACACATGGTAATGTTCTCACAATACGTGCTACATAGACACTGCTAAAACAATCACTGCGGGGGTACATATAATGCTTACTATAAATCTGAAAGGGGATATGAACACATTCTGGTCATGGCCATCTTCTCATTATTGTTCTAGCACAATGCATTGCTCAGAGTAGCAGTCAGTAAACATCTGTTAAAAATTGAGTGAATGAGTGAATGAATGTTGTCTTGTAAAAGAGTTTATGTATGGTTGTAGTACTTGAGACTCCAGCCATGGATGGGGTATAGCCATATTCTTCTTGAGTCTCACCTAAGTCTGCAAGAAGGTATGAGTAGAGCTAGAAATCTGAGTCAGAAAGAATAAGACTAACTATTATTACAAATATCATAGTTTTTTCAATTCGTTGTGAATAAGGTGAGTGGGATAGCCCAATTAGAACTGGGAAGTTTAAAAATAACGATAATAGGGCGCCTGGGTGGCTCAGTTGGTTAAGCGACTGCCTTCGGCTCAGGTCATGATCCTGGAGTCCCTGGATCAAGTCCCGCATTGGGCTCCCTGCTTGGCAGGGAGTCTGCTTCTCCCTCTGACCCTCCCCCCTCTCATGCTCTCTCTCTCTCATTCTCTCTCTCAAATAAATAAATAAAATCTTTAAAAAAATAATGATAATAATCATAATCCTAATTAATCCCAAAACTTTTGGTGTTTACTTAGGGGATCAGATTGGCAACAACTCTTGTATGATGGGAACTAAGACTATGCCCATTAGGGGGAATCAAAAATCTCTTTGGAACCCTGCCTGATCTCAGTTTCTCCCCCCACCCCATAGAAATACACACACACACACACACACACACACTTTCTTTGATGCTATGCAGATGTTAATTATTTGTCATTTTTAGAAAAGAATCTGTATTCATTATCTATTGTTGCATAACAAATTACCTCAAAATTTAGTGCCTTGAAACAGTATGTATTTATTATCTCACAGTTTCTGTGGGTCAGGAATTCACATATGGTTTAACTGGGTCCACTGTCCCAGGGTCTCTCAAAAGGCCACTGTCACCTCAAGGCT
Source organism: Mirounga angustirostris (assembly GCF_029215605.1). Lineage (NCBI taxonomy): Eukaryota > Metazoa > Chordata > Mammalia > Carnivora > Phocidae > Mirounga > Mirounga angustirostris. The sequence goes on from NW_026991719.1 coordinate 10,933,849, forward strand.
TAATTTAGAAGGATTTACTTCCTAGCTCACTCATGAGGTTGTTGGATTCATGTTGGACTGATGGCTTCAGTTCCTCATTGTCTGTTGGTCAGAGGCCTCCCTCAATTTCTTGCCAATTGGCCTCTCCACAGGGCATCTCCAAATATTACATCTGACTTCATTATAGTGAGCACATGAAAAGGCAAGAGAAAGAGGGCAAGAGAGAAGGAAGTCGCAGTGATTTGGAAGTCTTGTTACTTCTAACTGGGGAAGTAATGTCCCATCACTTTTGCTGTATTCAATTTTTAGAACAACTTGCTTAAGTGGTGCAGGCCACACTCAAAGGGAGTGAGTTATACATGGGCATGAATACCAGGAAGTGGGGAATCCTTGGGGCCATCTTACAAGTTTGCCTGCCACAGAACCCATGAGCGGGAGTGGTTATATCTTTATATCTACCCATCTGTTCATCCATCTCTATCTATCTATCTATCTATCTATCTATCTATCTATCTATCTATCTATCTATCTATCTATCTATCTACTTATCTATCTACCTATGCATCTCTATCAAGATTCCACTAGTTAAATAGCTCCTGGGCAATATCTGCAGCCCAGATTAGTTTTATAGATCTTTATCTCCTCAAAACTGACTATTCATTCCACTATTTCCTCATCCTCTGTCCTCCATAGGCAACACCTTGTTCAGTATCAGGTTAAGAATGATGTTATGGCATCATTAGCAGCAGCAACAAGACCAACAGACTTTTATTGGACAGCTACTCTATGTAAGGACCACCCAAGGACTGCAAGGATATTAAGTTCATCCAGTCATTTTTTAAATTTAATGAGAATTTATTGAGTGTCCTCCACCTACACTAGGCAAAGCACTTCAGAGATACAAAGATGAATGTCTCATTAAATGTTTGTCTAGTTAAAGTCATTAAAAGAGGTCCAGATCCCATGTTCACAGGGAGATTTTAGACTTGTCTCATGAAAGAGGAGGTGCTGCCCAGTTTGGTCCCCCTACACAAGCCCTTCCCCCAACAGCTCTCCACTGTAATGCAGCTGGACTGACCTCCACAGGCTGTGTTGGAACCTTGAGGTAAGCCCATGCTATCAACACAGCCGGCTAGAACAGTGATTCTCAAAGTGTGGTGCTGGACCACCAGCATCAGCAGCATCTGGGAACCTGTTAAAGATGCATATTCTCAGGCTCTACCCCTGATGCCAAATCAACATTTCTAAGGGTGGGGCCCAACAATATGTGTTTTAAGAAGCTTTACAGGTGATTCAGATCGACTGCTATTGACCCAGAAGATCCTCTGCTCCTACTTTATAGTAAATATGTTCCCCCCACCCTCCGCCAGTCCCAGAGATAACTTGGATCCAAATTCTGAGGTGGGATTAGCCCTAGAGCCCCCTAAAAATTGTGACTTGGAAATCACCCTTTCTTCCATTGCCTCTCAGCTGCCAGCTGCATCTCCATCTTCTGCCCTTCTTCCTTCTATGCACCCTATTATATTCCTGTACAGGCACTCTTGCTCTGGTCTTTAAGTCCCTGCTAAATAAAATTCAGGAAGTTAGCCATCTCGCTATGAAGACAGATGCACACAAAATCAAAGCATGGTCAGAATGATATGAGTCCTAGTAATGATCAAGGTGGAGATAAATGTGGGCAGAATCCAGAGGAAAGATTATTTTGTTCCAGCTGGGAGGATTGGAAAAGGTGTTACAGAAGAGATAGGGCTTGATCTGAGCTTTGGAGGATGAGAAGCATTTTGATAGACTGACAAATGGGGGAATTAGTGTTTTGACATATACCTGAAGTGATGCGCAGAGTTGTGTGCTTAGAGGTAAAACTGCAGATACAGCCATTGGAATTATAGCTTTCCCCAACTTGTAGCATTATCTGTTTTAGCCTGGATTTATTCTGATCTGCCTCAGCCTCCTTTTGTCCAGACTTTTCTCTCCTCATTTCGTAAATATTCTGAAGTTTCTCCTTCATGGGATTAGCGCCTTATAAACAAGTTTGAGCAGGCACATTTGTAGCTAATGGAGACAATTTGAGAGTTAATAGCCTGGGCAAGCCTAAATAGTGAAGATCATATGGAAGCAATTTCACTTTGGTCTTAGTCCAGTAAGCCATCATCACGGGGTTATAAGTCTATGGGTCTGGGGGATGAGTTGAGGAGTTCCGTTGGAAAGAGAGGAGAGTGGTGGTGAAGAAAAGCTCTTAATTTCCAAAATAAAGGGGGGAAAGAACCCAAAGGAGATACACAAGCATTACTGATCTTGTTTTACTCAGACTTAGAGTGCCATGATGGATTACAGTGATTCTCAAAAAGGGAAGATTTTGTCTCCAAGGAGACATTTAGCAATATCTAAAGACATTTTTGGTTGTCACAGTGGAGTGGGAGGTGCTACTGGCATCTGGTAGGTAGAGGTCAGGGATGTGGCTAAACATCCTACAATGCATAAGACAGCTCTCCCCACCAACACAAAGAATTCTCCAGTCCAAATTATCAGTAGTGCTGAGGTTGAGGAGCCCTGATGAAAAGCACACTCAACACCTATCACACTGGCTAAAATAAAATACAGTGACACACCAAGGATTGGCAAGGATGTGGAGAAACCAAACAGAATCACGTGTGCACTGCCGGTGGAAATCTGAAAGGGGGTAGCCGCTCAGGAAACCAGTTTAGTAGTTTCTCATAAAACCAAACCTGCAATCACCACACGACCCAGCAATTGCACTCTTGGGCCTTTAATCAAGAGAAATGGAAATTTATGTTCCCCCCAAAACTAGTGCACAAATATTCAAAGCAGCTCGATTCATAATAACCCCAAACTGGAAACAACACAGATGTCCTCCAATGAGTGAATGGTAAACAAACCATGCTACATCCGTAGCACAGAATATTACTCAGCAGCAAAAGGAATAGACTACTGATACATGCCACAACTTGGATGAATCTCCTGAGAATAATGCTCAGTGGAAAAAGCAAACCCTAAAAGGCTACATACTCTATGATTCCATTTACATAACATTCTTGACAAGAAGAAATTATAGAAATGGAGAACAGATTAGTGGTCGACAGGGGTTAAGGACAGGGGAGTAGGGGAGTGGGTCGGGGGTAGGTGTGCTTTTGAAAAGGCAATACAGGGGCGCCTGGGTGGCTCAGTCATTAAGCATTTACCTTCGGCTCAGGTCATGATCTCAGGGTCCTGGGATCGAGCCCTGCCTTGGGCTCCATTCAGCGGGAATTCTGCTTCTCCCTCTCCCTTTGCCACTCCCCCTGCTTGTGCTCTCTCTCTCTCTCTCCCTCTCTCAAATAAATAAAATCTTTAAAGGCAATACAGAGGGTTCTTAACATCGGAACTGTTCAGGATCTTGGCTGCAGTGGTGGAGAGACAAACCCGTCTACGTGATGAACTCTCTTCGTCACACACACACACACACACACACACACACACACACAACACAGACAAGTAAAACTAGGGAAATTTAAACAAGCTGGGTGGACTGTATCAATATCAACATCCTGGTTGTGATATTGTACTACAGTTTTGCAAGATGTTATTATTGAGTGAAATCGAGTAAAATGTACCTAGAATATCTCTGTATTATTTCCTACATGTACGTTTGAATCTATAATTATCTCAAAATAAAAAGTTAAAAAAGAGCTAACTCAGATCCGCATACTTGGAGAACATTAATGGTTTGTTTTGCACAATAGTTCCATAGATTATAACTTTTCTTTTTTGTGCTCAAGTCTATTGTGATTTTTGTCTTCTACCCTCAAATTAAGTATGAGGCTTCAAGGTAAAACAATCTATTCACCCTTACTGATAATTTCTCAGTGTCACTAGATATGAAAATCATAGTGATTCCCATGCACCTAACCATTTTCGTTTGCAAATGCCTCTGTCCCTCCTAACTGCACATGCTTCCCTAGGCTAAGAAACATAGCCTGTTGCCATCAGTACAAATACAGCACTTGAAATAAGAGAATCCTTTAGCAAGATGCAACTCACCTCCAATATACCATGATTCACAGAACTAAGAGGAAGAATTTAAAACATAAGCTCATCAGAGATTATAAATGAGTGACATTTAAAGAAAACCAAAGTTTTCAAAATAGCTCTTTCATCCCAAGTTTTATTTATTCAACATTCTTAATTAATATGTTTCTAATTAGAACTCCATAGATATTACCCATGTAAATGTTGAGTCTAACGTGTTTGTTCTTCTGTTAACTTGTCACTGCTAAGAATATGTCTTTATTCCTTCTGTAAAGGATGAACAGTGATTTGCCAAACCAGTTCCATGTTGCAGTGATTCTAGTAGCTTCGCTTCTAAATCAGAGCCACTATCGTACCTCTAGTACTAATGAGAATTCAGAGTGATGGATCAAAGACATAAAACCTGCTTTGTAAAATGAAGGATACGGCTATTTCTGAAACTATGGAAGGTAGAAATCCATAGGAGAGGGTGAGGTTAGGTCTTTCAACTCTCTTCTGTTTGATTTATTTGACAAATAGAAGACAATCATAGTCGACATCTCAGGACAAGACAGAACCAGATTGTCAGCATGATTTTAGAGAAATATCTGGAAAATCACATAGGACAATGATATTGTATGCCTATAAAAGGTGAAAGAGAACTTGTTTAGTTAATGAGCAATATGGTAATTTAAGAAATTATCTGGCAAAATTTTTTGAGGATAAAGTTAGAATACTTAACTCTCAATAATCCACTTGCTTGACTAAAAGTGATGTCTGTTTTCACCACTGGTTTTGATAACTGAATGAGTGTTTCTTATTGCCCAGGAAGATGTTGAAAAATCGTTTGATGGTAGGAATCCTTGTCCTGATTCTGTTTTTAATGAAAATGTCCCTATTTTACTGTTTAGTCAGAAGTTTGCCCTTGGTCCTTGATAAATATGCTTGCTCAAGTTAAAGACACACTTCTTGTCACCACTTACTAATAATTTTATCGTGAATTTCTGTTTAATTTTAGCACATAAACCTATTAAGATGTCATATGGCTTTTTCCTCTTTAATTATGTAAATTATTTCCTGATGTTGAATTATCCTTTTATTTCTTACGTGTGGTATAGTATTCTTTTAAAATCCATTTAATATTCAATTTGCTAATATTTGCAGTATATTCATAAATGAGATTGGCCAATAGTTTTTTTATCTGAATGGCATGTCAGAGTTAGCTTAGTCTCTCAGAAACGAGTTGGGATTTTTATTTTTTCCTTAGCTTTGGAATAGTTTAAATAAAATACATATTATCTTTTCCTTAAAGATACTGTAGTGCTACTCCATAGAACTATATGGTCATAATGGCTTTTGTGGGGGAAGGGAGAATTTTGACAATTTAAAAAAATTTCTTTTATGGTCTACTCAGTCTTTTTAACTCTATTTGGGTCAGATTTAATAATTTTTACTTTCTTTGAAAAATGTCCCAATCATGTATATTTTTAAAACAGTTGCCATATAACTGTAATTCTGTTGCATGATTTTGAATGCCTTAGGCAAAGCATAATTTTGAAAATACCTCACTATACCAGCTATTGTACCAAAAAAAAAAATCTGGATTTAGGGAGACTGATATCCTATCCGAGGTATGGGAAAAATTAGGTCTCAGTCTCTCAAGGATCCTCTACTTTCAATAAGGCTTGCTTTAAACATAGTCAGAATTATCAGTTGCCTGGATGACGTGTATCGAAGGGAACCAAAAGCCTCTATGTCCTCAATACTTTACTACTTCTTGATCACAATCACGAGGCAATCAATCACTTCTTTAGATTAAGACTTTGGAGGCCCCAGATAAAGTAAAAATATGCTCTATGGAAGGAGCGTCACATTCTCCCTTTTACCTTACCATAATTTTGTTCAGCCCTAACAGATCCCTGAACATCTTGGTTGGATGTGTACTGTTAGGTTTCAGATTCAAATATAAATGGGCCCAAGGGCTTGCCCTTGAAAAAATATATCAGTGCTTATTGTTTTATTCCAGTCTTTATATTCTAGATTTTATTCCATGCCAGGCAACCTACACCTAATTTCTGCCTCAAATTTGCTTGCCTGTTTGATTTCGGGTGTTTAATCCTGGATTGAGACCTTTGGTTAACTAAGGCATAATCCCTCATAAGGAAAAACCAGAATCCCCGCACTAGATGCAGACTTGAGGGCATATGGATGTCCATTGACCACAGATGAGCAAATCAAAAGTTAATTAACGGGGCGCCTGGGTGGCTCAGTTGGTTAAGCGACTGCCTTCAGCTCAGGTCATGATCCTGGAGTCCCTGGATCAAGTCCCACATGGGGCTCCCTGCTCGGCAGGGAGTCTGCTTCTCCCTCTGACCCTCCCCCCTCTCATGTGTTCTCTCTCATTCTCTCTCTCTCAAATAAATAAATAAAATCTTAAAAAAAAAGTTAATTAACAAATAATTAACAGCCAAATAACAGGGTCATCAACATGTATCCAACCAACAGCCTGGAAACTTAGGTATTCATTACCCTTGAAATTTGCATTGACTAAAATGCACCTTCATGGCTTCTTGGCACCCATCTACTTACTTATTTTGAACTGAGAGGATGGTTAGGACTACCTAATAGTAAACCTAATGAAACTAAGAAGTTAGTTTTCCTTAATTCTAAAAATGGAGTCTGGGGATACCACTACATAGGGTATAGAGCTGAGTTAGTAGTCTGAAATTCAACTCACCATGTTTAGCTCTCTCCATGCATTGTCTCCATCTGCTCTCAGATTGAGCATAATAAATATTGATCCCTTTACCTCACAGGGATTTTTTTTTTCACAGTGTAATGAGCTGCTTGTGGAAAGCTCCTTAGAGAAAGCTACTGCTAAGATACAGCACTTCAAAATGCATGAAAAAAGAAATCGATCACGGCCTTATCAAATAAGATTAGTATACAGTCACATACACCACCTCTTAGTATCTTGAGGAAAATCACACTTTTGTTTTGTTTTGTTTTGTTTAAATCAAGGAAGCGTTAAAGACTTGATTCCCATTTCCCCACGAGTCCCAAGAAGATAGCTGCAGGGAAATGAGAGAGTGGAAGTGCCAGGATAGAAGAAAGCCAGGGACTGATTACATCTCTGCTGTGCATGCTAATGCCTCACCCAGAACGGTTCTACATGCGGAAATGAGACGGTTGCATTTATTCCATCCACCTCCACCGCTCCCCTCCCCGCCGAGCTCTGATGGATACAGAGCTGTGCTGCCCAGCTGCAGTTGTCAGTTCCTACAGGGAAAGAAGGCTGCCTGTTAGCTTACTTTATATCAAAGTACAATTGACTAAAATAGTCACGTGGGCTATATTCTGATGTTCCCTTTCAAATAGCTCAGAAACTTTCCAGGTTTGTTTCTAGTTCACAACATTAAAAGCTCACACACCAACTATATTGGCTTTGGTGTTTGTGTCAGAACAAAAAAAGAATGCTCAAGTTCAGAAGGAGCAGGCAAATAAATAGAATTCTTCCCAGCTTCTGCCTCACCAATTAAATCCTTCCTTTGTAACATACCTCAGTCCAGTGTTTTCTTTTTAACTTTAAAGAGCGCACAACCCGGGGTGCCTGGATGGCTCAGTCGGTTCAATGCGCACAATCCCGGAGCCTCCCGCTCGGGTCAAGATCTCAGGGCGCTGGGATGGAGCCCTGCCTCGGGCTCCCTGCTCAGCGGGGGGGGGGGGGGGGGGGGGTTCTGCTTCTCCCTCTCCCCTCCCCCACCCCCGCTCTCGCACGGGCATGTGCATGTCCTCTCTCTCTCAAAGAAATAAAATCTAAAAAAAATAACAATGAAGTGCACACAATCCCATGAGGATAATGTTACGATGCAGAGTATGACTCAGGAGATCTGGGCGGGGCCTAAGATTCTGCATTTTTTAAAAGATTTTATTTATTTATTTGACAGAGAGATAGAGAGCACAGATAGGCAGAGCAGCAGGCAGAGGGAGAGCGAGAAGCAGGTTCTCCGGGGAGCAGGGAGCCCGATGCGGGGCTCAATCCCAGGACCCCGGGACCATGACCTGAGCCGAAGGCAGACGCTTAACGACTGAGCCACCCAGGCGCCCCTGCATTTCTAAACAACTCCCAAAGTGATGGCCAAGCTGCTAGTCCACAGACCACAGTATGAGGAGTAGAGCCATATTGTCACACAGAGGTGCTATTTTTTAAATGTTTTAGAATATAAAAAAAAAAAAAAAAGGAGAAATAAAGGACAAAGAGAAAGTAACCAGGCGATGAAGGAACTAAGAGAAGGCCTGGATTTTCAGACAGTAAGTGAACAACTACTAAGGTACCACTAGGCAAGAACCTTCGAATTAGACGTGTGGTGATGAGAGGGGCGTGTGTGTTGAGGCACTGAGGGTGTGCCTAATAAAAACAATAGGACTCGTGGATATAAGCAGTCACTGTTCTGAACAGGTATTCCATTTCAGTTCCCAGATGGATAGAGATTTTCACTCCCTCATGATACCTCAGGTAATGAGAAAAAACTCCTGAAGTGTGACATAAATGGCCATCAAGAGGCATTAGTGTTTAAAGACCAAAAAAAAAAAAAAAAAAAAAAAACCCAAAACAAAACCCCTTTACTTCAGGGTTATTGTAGGGGAAAGGAGCATTTCAAATTAGCAGATATGGGAATAGCAAACGGTGAGGCAGAATTTTCCTTCTTAAGTGGGTCAGTTGATGAACTATTCAAGTCTGTTTATCATCATCCAAATGTTCTAAGGCATGAGGGTGTAACACAGTGTTAGGCGGACTTTAATCTTGGAAGAAAATGTCAGAAGGAATCTTCCCTGCTCTGCTTCCTTGAGGTGAGGAGAGGACTGGTGGATGGACTCTGGGAGAAGAAATGAGAACCTCTTCATCCTTTAGTAAAGGTATGGAACACTTGGGTATAATAAAAATGAGCACTAGGCAGGGAGTCAGAGTATCTGAATTCCAGCGCCGATGCCGCTATGAACTAGCTGTTGGACCTTGGGCAACAGCTCTCTGAATAAGTTTCCTTCTTGAGAGGATTAATCTAGAATAGCATTTTCCAAAGTGTGACAAAATGTTAATTGGAATTATCTGGAAAACTGCTGTCCATGGTCGAATGAGGTAGGCAGACATTGGGTTATATACACCTAAATATCTTTCATTAGAGGCAAGCCTCTTGAGTTCTTTATATGGAGCCTCTGAATATGGAGAGCAGTATTTCCCAAACTTACTTCATTGTGGAACACTTTTTGCAAGGACCGTTTTATTGACTTTCTATGGTTAAGGGGTAACGAGAAGATTGTATAATGCCAGTCTTCCTCTGCCAGCAGCGGGTACTTTGACTGTAAATATCAAAATCTATTTTCCCTTAGTGCTCTTAAAAAAATAACAGTGAATCTAAGAATTAGAGATAGTAATAGTTCAGATGGTTTGCCATGTGCTGAGAACCCCAGATGGCTTAAGGATGAATGATCAGGCTCTCATTGTAAGAACTTTTATTTTTAATAATTGATGGTGAGTAGGTATTGCCGCCACTGTTTCCCACTTAATTACTTTTCTTTTTGATCAAGCACATTAATGAAAAGAGACCTAATAAATCATGTGCAAAAACAGTAAAGCACTTAATTAACATGTGTTTCCCTGATTGATGGTGATAGAAAACCACAGTAGCGCTGAGTAGGCTCACAAGGGCACCTTCAACCGACATGGTATCTTGAACAAACATACGGCTGAGAGCATAATACATGAACTCTATTCTCATGTAAGAACTAGCCATGACAACCACAGATCACAGTGTTATTACAATCTTCCTTCTTCTCTCTGACTGAGAGGCTCTATGCTCCTGGCTTGGGGGATGTAAACAATACATGGTAAACATAAACCAACAAATGCTGGGGTAGATTATTTCTAATACCAAGAGCCAACATTTACCGAATACTTACTGTGTGCCAGGTTCTCTGCTATGTGTTTTAAAAGACTGACTTACTAGGGCACCTGGGTGGCTCAGTCATTAAGTGTCTGCCTTCGGCTCAGGTCATGATCCCATGGTCCTGGGATTGAGTCCCACATCGGGCTCCCTGCTCCGCGGGGAGCCTGCTTCTCCCTCTCCCTCTCCCCCTGCTTGTGTTCCCTCTCTTGCTGTGTCTCTCTCTGTCAAATAAATAAATAAAATCTTAAAAAAAAAAAAGACTGACTTACTTAACTCTTCAACAATGCACTTAGCTAGTGATCATTACTGTCTTCATTTTATAAGGAGAAGACCTGATACATGTAGATGGTAAGCCATGGTCGAAGTTGCTCAGCTAATAAGTAAGGTAATCTGGTCAGCCTTACTCCATAGCCCCGTTTGATTGGCTGGAAGATGTTTTTCCCATGTGTTTCCAGCGAATTTGAAATTCTGTGGGAGAATCACAAACTACTATAGATATCCCAGGAATGGGATCACCTGAAAACAAACAAGAGTTGAGATAACTGGGTTTTATACACACACAATGAAAAAGTAGATCATATTGCATGGTTAAAACACAGCTACATCTTAATTTTGATTGTGTGAGAAAGGTAGATCAGGGGTAGAAGCGAGGGTTCTTTTTTCTTCTTTATCCTGTATTCCATTTTTTTTGTGTAATGTGGTTTTGCTGCATTTAAAATGAGACCCAGTGGAAGCCAATAAATAAATCCCTCTTCTCTCTACCTCCCTCAAGAATGGACAGGTCCTACGTCACCTTAATCTGATGTTTCTCCAGAATGGATGAACAGATCAGCTTCCCTGTTTAAAGAGGTCACCTATGTTCCCAAATCACCTTTCAGCTCTGCAATCAAGTTTGCTGATGGCTGAACAACATTTCCCACCCCCTACCGAGGATCCCTGGCTGGCCAGTCTGTTGCTGAAAGATATTTATGAAGACCTTCATCATGCCCTGCTTCCAGATCCTTTCCCAGAATACCAGGGATGGCAGGATAAAGAAACCATTGCTAATCCTGCATAGCATCTCTTTTATGGATGGCTGCTAGGTGCATTTGGTTAAATGAGACAAGCCGGCATTGTTCTGAACTCACAGAGATTCCCATGAAGGAAGGGACTGATTCATTCTCTGTGCCATCACACCTCAAATTTGAGGACCTTTAGACCAGGTGCATTGTTTGTTTGTTAGGGGATATGAAGGGAAGGCTAATATACTGAGTATCTCAGTTCTGCTAAGTACTCACATACAAGAAGGCAGAGAGTAGAGCTCCAGCAGCTAAAGTGAACCAGGGGATCACAAACGATGCTCAGGACCCAGAACAATTCCTTTGGACCGTGGAGAGAGGCAAAGAGCATCAGGTGTGTCCTAGAGTCAGAAAAAAAAAAAAGTTCTAATAGATGAAAGGACCACAGAAAAACTTTCAAAAATGCTGTAGGGAAATTGGTACGGAGATTGGTGGAGAGAATTACTCCTCCCTGCCTGACCCTTTTCTTGCCAAGAGATTCCAAATTAACAATTGGGAGATTTTTTTCCTTCCCCATGGGAACACACACATTTAATTTCATTATAAAATCAAGGGAAAGGAAAGATCCACCTTACATATGGAGTGCAAAGTACTTCTGTGTAAAGGACAATCAGGGTCTGGTTTAAAAAGAAAAACAATTGAACAAGAGCTCCTCATGAGTTGTTGTTCAATACATATAAAGTTTCAGTTGTGCAAGATGAATAAGTGCTAGAGATCTCTTGTACAACATGGTGCCTAGAGTCAACATGGTATTGTGCACTTAAAAATTTCTGAAGACGGTAGATCTCATGTTAAGGGTTCTTACCACCCCCACACAAAAGACAAGGAAACTTTCAGAGGTGATGGATATGTCCATTAGCTTGACTGTGGTGATAGGATCACAGCTATGTGCACATGTCGGAACTTACCAAATTGTATACAGTAAACATGTATATTTGTTTTGTATATCAATTATACCTCAATAAAGCTCTCAAGGAAAGAAAAAAGGAAAAAGAAAATCAAGTCATCCTCTAATGAATTGAGATGTTTACAAATTAAGTTTCCATCACTGCAGCAGTTCTTAGTTTTTTTGGGAAGGTAGCGAGGGTAAAGATACCTTTAGGAATCTGATGAAGCTGGTGAACCCTCTCCACAGATAAAAGCACATACATTCATACACATGAACTGTTGCACGTAATCCCAGTGGTTCTGCATCCCAGCTCTGGCCTATCCATGGGGCTCATTAAAGAACACCAGCGTTGTTAATTGCTCTCAGTGTTGTTCCAGGTTTCCCCCCTTCCCCAATAGGTACTGCCCTTGTATTGTGAGCATGTCTGTGTCTTGTCATCATCAATGCACCCAATTCATCTTTCATTCAACAGCTGTCCACTCCCTCTTCAGAATGAGAAACCAGCCTGCTTGGACTTCATTTCTGCACACAGGGGACTATGAAGGCATATGATTTTCCTTTTTCTGTGATCAATATAGGTATTGGTTGATATCATGAAAGGAAACTGTTTCAGAATCTAAAAGGAAAGGGAAAACTTTCCGAACTGAAGAAAATATGGAAGAGAGATTCCAATTTCTTCCCTTTACGTTTGATGGCATGATAAGAAGTAGACAGTGGGGGGAATTTGTTACTGGAGCTTGACTGGCTGTTTCCCGCTGCTCTGTTATGTAGGAACACATTTTAAGAATGGTTTTGCACAAGATCCAGATTGGTAACGAAATATAGAAATAATTGTATCTTCTCAATATGTATGCCTTTCTTACATAACATAATCAAAAAAATATTAAAAAATGGCCCAAAGCAATCCTTCGGCTAAGAGGCCATGTGTGGACAATGACTACCATAATTACGACAGTCAATCGGGAATTGTTGTGAGCTGTACAATCCACTATGAGTTGACTGAGTATGATCTTATCATTAAACCATCCAATTTCCCAACTCACTAGTCTCTTCTCAAGTCATTGCAGTCTCTCATGTATGGCCAATCAAATCCAGCCACTCTACAAGGCTGAGATTTACTGGTGGTTGCCCTGCAGCCTCTATAGCTTAACCTGGCCTGAGTTACTTTACACCTCAGGCTGCCGTAATGGTACAGCTTGTGCCTTCCACAGATTTCTGGGCTTGGGGGACTTGAGTAAGGACTGAACTCCAATCGGAGCTTACTAAGTGCCTCATTAGCCTTCATTACATACCCACAGACCTCAAACCTTAGTGGCTTAAAACAATAACCATTTTTTTTTTCTGCTCATGGTTATTATAGGTTGGGTCTCTGGATTGGGCTCAGTTGGATGGTTCTTCTAAGTTTGACTGAGCTTGGCTAGCTAGCTTTTTCATCTATAGTCAGCTGCTAGGTGGGCTGGAGCTGGCTGGTTTAGGATGGCCTCAGCTGGGATGGCTGGGATGACCGAGACCCCTCCCCAACAGACTCCCATCATCCATCTGGCTACCCTGGGCTTGTTTGCATGGTAAGAAAGGTTACTGAGAGCAGCAGGAGGACAAATCCCAAAGTATAAGCCTTTTTCGAGGCTCTGCTTGCATCATGTTTACTGATATCCCATTGGCCAAATTAAGTCTTAACGACAGTCCAGAAGTAATGTGGGAGTGCGATACCAAAGACTATGGATAAGAGAGAATCATTTATGGCCCTCATTATAATCTACACCACAGAGCTATGGCACTGGCCTGAGCCTACATTAGTGTGGAGGAAGGGGCAACTTTTTCTAGATGTGTCTTTAGGTGTGTCTTTTCCTAATTCATTTGCCCAGAGTGGGTGCCTCTTGTTACAACTCACAAAGGTACCATATGGGGTAGCTGAGGCTCTAGATTGGCCCAATATATGTTTTATCTTATTAACTAGATGTACATGGCAAATAATATCCCCAGGGATATTTTACCCTTTTTCTTTTTTGTAGACTCTCCAAACCAGGCAGGCCCAACAATAAAGACCATCTCTTAAAATTTTTTTTTAGGTCTTTAAGGGAAGAATTCATGTCCAATTCAAATTTGTAAACTCCATAGTCTTTAGCTTAGCATTAATTTGGGCTCAAAAATATTTAATCTGAATTTTCACATTTTTATCATTCATATCAGTTACAATCTGGACCCTAGATACATGGTATTCAAAGTGGATCTGCAGACGACCTGAATCAGAATCACCTGGAGCCCTTGTTAAAATGCAGATTCCTGCGGAGGAGCAAGATGGCAGAGGAGTAGGAGACCTCAATTTCGTCTGGTCCCAGGAATTCAGCCAGATAGGGATCAAACCATTCTGAACACCTACGAACTCAATAGGAGATCGAAGAAAAGAATAGCAGCAACTCTCTAAACAGAAAAGCGACTACTTTCTGGAAGGTAGGATGCGTGGAGAAGTGAATCTGAGGCAGTATTCAGGAAGATAGGCGGTGGGGGAGGGAACCTTCGCTGGGACAGTGTGGTCTCAGGACCCTCGGGGTCACAGAAAGACCGGGGGTACCTGAGTGTGGCAGAGCTCCCAGGGATCGGAGTGGGGAAGCTGGCTGCAGAGACAGAGCCGAGGCGCAGGCTCTCAGCTCGGGGTTGCCATAAACCGTGATCCGCGGCGCAGTCAGGCCACTGCTCCTCCAGCAGGGACCCAACAAGCGGCAGATCCGGGGAGACTCCCCTTCCTCCCCCAGGAGGAGTGGCACGGGAGTGCACCACAGGGATCTGCTGGGTTTGGAGACTCCACACGGGGTCAGGTGCCAGAGATAGAAACACTTGGTCACAGGCCGGGTGAGCACGGAGTGTGGCCGGAGACTGGGGAGACGGGAGTGACTGACTGCTTTTCTCTGGGAGCTCACTGAGGAGCAGGGCCCGAGTTCTCAGCTTCTCCGGGGTGGAGATTGGGAGGCCGCCATTTTCACCCTCGTCCTCCAAAGCTGTAAGGGAGGCTTGCAGGGAACAAAAGCTCCCGAGAGCAAACCTGAGCAGATGACTTAGCCCAGACCGGCAAGGGCGGGGCAATTCCGCCTCCAGCAAAGACAAATGGGAACCATGGCAACAGGCCCCTCCCCCAGGAGATCAGTGAGAACAGCCAGCCAAGACCAAGTTTACCAATCAATGAGAATGGCAGAACTCCAGCGATAGGGGAATACTGCACATAGAATTCATGGCTTTTTTACCATGATTCTTTAGTCTTTCAAAGTTAATTTTTTTTTAATTTTCCTTTTTTCTTTTTCTTTTTTTTTGAATTTTTCTTTTTCCCTTTTTCAACCAACATCAATTCCTTTTTTAAAAATCTTTTTTTATTTTTCATTTTTAGAGTCATATTCTATCCCTTCATAGTAGTTAACCTTATTTTTGGTATATATATATATAAGTTATTCTCTCTTTAAAATTTTGGGATACAATTTCTTCTAACAGACCAAAATATGCCCTAAATCTCTAGTGTATGGCTTTGTTCTAGTCTCCTGCTTGATCACATTCTCTCCCTTTTTTTTTTATATTTCTCTTCTTTCTTCTTTCAACCAACTTCTTATCAATTCCTTTTATAAAGTCTTTTATAATTTTCATCTTTACAGTCATATTCCATCCCTTCATCATATTTACCCTTATTTTTGTACATATATAAGCTTTTCTTTCTTTAAAATTTTGGGAGGCAGTTTCTTCTAACATACCAAAATATGCGCCAAATCTAGTGTGTGGCACTGATCTATTCACCAGCCTAATCATATTTGAGCATATTCTTTTTTTTTTAATCTTTTTCTTTTTCTTTTTTTTTCTTTTTCTTTCTTTCCCTTTCTTTTCCCCCGGTTTCAGGTCTCTTCTGATTTGTTTAGTGTATATTTTTCTGGGTCATTGTTACCATGTTAGCATTTTGTTCTCTCATTCATCTATTCGCCTCTGGACAAAATGACAAGATGGAAAAAAATCATTGAAAAAAAAAGAACAAGAGGCAGTATGGACTGCCAGGGACCTAAGCAATACAATTAGTAAGATGTTGGAACTAGAGTTCAGAATGACGATTTTAAAGATACTAGCTGGGCTTGAAAAAAGCATGGAAGTTATTACAGAAACCCTTTCTGGAGAAATAAAAGAACTAAAATCTAACCAAGTTGAAATCAAAAAGGCTATTAATGAGGTGCAATCAAAAATGGAGGCTCTAACTGCTAGGATAAATGAGGCAGAAGAGAGAATTAGTGATATAGAAGACCAAATGATGGAAAATAAAGAAGCTGAGGAAAAGAGAGATAAACAACTACTGGATCACGAGGGCAGAATTCAAGAGAGAAGTGATACCACAAGATGAAACAGTATTAGAATAATTGGGATCCCAGAAGAAGAAGAAAGAGAGAGAGGGGCAGAAGGTATATTGGAGCAAATTATAGCAGAGAACTTCCCTAATTTGGGGAAGGAAAGAGGCATCAAAATCCAGAAGGCACAAAGAACCCCCCTCAAAATCAATAAAAATAGGTCAACACCCCAACATCTAATAGTAAAACTTATGAGTCTCAGGGACAAAGAGAAAATCCTGAAAGCAGCTTGGGAGAAGAGATCTGTAACCTACAATGGTAGAAACATTAGATTGGCAACAGACCTATCCACAGAGACCTGGCAGGCCAGAAAGGACTGGCAGGATATATTCAGAGCACTAAATGAGAAAAATATGCAGCCAAGAATACTCTATCCAGCTAGGCTGTCATTGAAAATAGAAGGAGAGATAAAAAGCTTCCAGGAAAAACAAAAACTAAAGGAATTTGCAAACACGAAACCAGCCCTACAAGAAATATTGAAAGGGGTCCTCTAAGCAAAGAGACAGCCTAAAAGCAACATAGACCAGAAAGGAAAACAGACAATATACGGTAACAGTCACCTTACAGGCAATACAATGGCACTAAATTCCTATCTTTCAATAGTTACCCTGAATGTAAATGGGCTAAATGCCCCAATCAAAAGACACAGGCTATCAGATTGGATAAAAAAACAAGACCCATTGATATGCTGTCTGCAAGAGACTCATTTTAGACCAAAGACGCCTCCAGATTGAAAGTGAGGGGGTGGAAAACCATTTACCATGCTAATGGGCACCAAAAGAAAGCTGGGGTGGCAATCCTTATATCAGACAAATTAGATTTTAAACCAAAGACTATAATAAGAGATGAGGAAGGACACTATATCCTACTTAAAGGGTCTATCCAACAAGAAGATCTAACAATTGTAAATATCTATGCCCCTAACATGGGAGCAGCCAATTATATAATCCAATTAATAACAAAAGCAAAGAAACACATCGACAACAATACAATAATAGTAGGGGACTTTAACACCCCCCTCACTGAAATGGACAGATCATCTAAGCAAAAGATCAACAAGGAAATAAAGACTTTAAATGACGCACTGGACCAAATGGACTTCACAGATATATTCAGAACATTCCATCCCAAAGCAACAGAATACACAGTCTTCTCTAGTGCCCATGGAACATTCTCCAGAATAGATCACATCCTAGGTCACAAATCAGGTCTCAACCGGTACCAAAAGATTGGCATCATTCCCTGCATATTTTCGGACCACAATGCTTTGAAACTAGAACTCAATCACAAGAGGAAAGTCAGAAAGAACTCAAATACATGGAGGCTAAAGAGCATCCTACTGAAGAATGAATGGGTCAACCAGGAAATTAAAGAAGAATTAAAAAAAATTCATGGAAACAAATGAAAAAGAAAATACAATTGTTCAAAATCTTTGGGATGAAGCAAAGGCGGTCCTAAGAGGAAAGTATATAGCAATACAGGCCTTTCTCAAGAAACAAGAAAGGTCTCAAATACACAACCTAACCCCACACCTAAAGGAGCTGGAGAAAGAACAGCAAATAAAGCCTAAACCCAGCAGGAGAAGAGAAATAATAAAGATCAGAGCAGAAATCAATGAAATAGAAACCAAAAGAACAGTAGAACAGATCAATGAACCTAGGAGCTGGTTCTATCAAGATTGATAAACCTCTGGCCAGACTTATCAAAAAGAAAAGAGAAATGACCCAAATCAATAAAATCATGAATGAAAGAGGAGAGATCCCAACCAACACCAAAGAAATACAAACAATTATAAGAACATATTATGAGCAACTATATGCCAGCAAACTAGATAATCTGGAAGAAATGGATGCATTCCTAGAGATGTAGAAACTACCAAAACTGAACCAGGAAGAAATAGAAAACCTGAACAGACCTATAACCACTAAGGAAATTGAAGCAGTCATCAAAAATCTCCCAAGAAACAAAACCCCAGGGCCAGATGGCTTCCCAGGGGAATTCTACCAAACATTTAAAGAAGAATTAATACCTATTCTTCTGAAACTGTTCCAAAAAATAGAAATGGAAGGAAAACTTCCAAACTCGTTTTATGAGGCCACCATTACCTTGATCCCAAAACCAGACAAAGACCTCATCAAAAAGGAGAATCACAGACCAATATCCCTGATGAACATGGATGCAAAAATTCTCACCAAAATACTAGCCAATAGGATCCAACAGTACATTAAAAGGATTATTCACCATGACCAAGTGGGATTTATCCCTGGGCTGCAAGTTTCGTTCAACATCCGCAAATCAATGTGTTACAATACATTAATAAAAGAAAGAACAAGAACTATATGATCCTCTCAATAGACGCAGAAAAAGCATTTGACAAAGTACAGCATCCTCTCTTGATTAAAACTCTTCAGAGTATAGGCATAAAGGGTACATACCTCAATATCATAAAAGCCATCTATGAAAAACCCACAGCGAATATCATTCTCAATGGGGAAAAACTGAGAGCTTTCCCCCTAAGGTCAGGAACACGGCAGGGATATCCACTATCACCACTGCTATTCAACATAGTACTAGAAGTCCTAGCCACAGCAATCAGACAACAAAAAGAAATAAAAGGCATCCAAATCAGCAAAGAAGTCAAACTCTCACTCTTTGCAGATGATATGATACTTTAT
This sequence comes from Mirounga angustirostris, assembly GCF_029215605.1. NCBI lineage: Eukaryota > Metazoa > Chordata > Mammalia > Carnivora > Phocidae > Mirounga > Mirounga angustirostris. Next base: position 10,952,770 of record NW_026991719.1, read on the forward strand.
GTGGAAAACCCCAAAGACTCCAACCCAAAACTGCTAGAACTCATACAAGAATTCAGTAAAGTGGCAGGATATAAAATCAGTGCACAGAAATCAGTGGCATTCCTGTACGCCAACAACAAGACAGAAGAAAGAGAAATTAAGGAGTTGATACTATTTACAATTGCACCCAAAACCATAAGATATCTAGGAATAAATCTAACCAAAGAGGCAAAGGATCTGTACTCAGAAAACTATAAAATACTCATGAAAGAAATTGAGGAAGACACAAAGAAATGGGAAAACGTTCCATGCTCATCGATTGGAAGAACAAATATTGTGAAGATGTCAATGCTACCTAGAGCAATCTACACATTTAATGCAATCCCTATCAAAATACCATCAACTTTTTTTCAAAGAAATGGAACAAATAATCCTAAAATTTGTATGGAACCAAAAAAGACCCCGAATAGCCAGAAGAATGTTGAAAAAGAAAAGCAAAGCCGGTGGCATCACAATTCCAGACTTCAAGCTCTATTACAAAGCTGTCATCATCAAGACAGTATGGTACTGGCACAAACACGGACACATAGATCAATGGAACAGAATAGAGAGCCCAGAAATGGACCCTCACCTCTATGGTCAACTAATCTTCGACAAAGCAGGAAAGAATGTCCAATGGAAAAAAGACAGTCTCTTCAACAAATGGTGTTGGGAAAATTGGACGGCCACATGCAGAAGAATGAAACTGGGCCATTTCCTTACACCACACACAAAAATAGACTCCAAATGGTTGAAAGACCTCAATGTGAGACAGGAGTCCATCCAAATCCTAAAGGAGAACACAGGCAGCAACCTCTTGGACCTCAGCCACAGCAACTTTTCTAGAAACATTGTCAAAGGCAAGGGAAGCAAGGGCAAAAATGAACTATTGGGTCTTCATCAAGATAAGAAGCTTTTGCACAGCAAAGGAAACAGTCAACAAAACCAAAGACAACTGACGGAATGGGAGAAGATATTTGCAAATGATACATCAGATAAAGGGCTAGTATCCAAAATCTATAAAGAACTTATTTAACTCAACACCCAAATAACAAATGATCCAATCAAGAAATGGGCAGAAGACATGAACAGACATTTTTCCAAAGAAGACATCCAAATGGCCAACAGACACATGAAAAAGTGCTCAACATCGCTCGGCATCAGAGAAATCCAAATCAAAACCTCAATGAGATACCACCTCACACTAGTCAGAATGGCTAAAATTAACAAGTCAGGAAATGACAGATGTTGGCGGGATGCGGAGAAAGGGGAACCCTCCTACACTGTTGGTGGGAATGCAAGCTGGTGCAGCCACTCTGGAAAACAGTATGGAGGTTCCTCAAAAAGTTGAAAATAGAGCTACCATCCGACCCAGCAATTGCACTACTGGGTATTTACCCCAAAGATACAAATGTAGGGATCCAAAGGGGTACGTGCACCCTGATGTTTATAGCAGCAATGTCCACAATAGCCAAACTATGGAAAGAGCCAAGACGTCCATCGACAGATAAAGAAGAGGTGGTATATATATATAATGGAATATTACGCAGCCATCAAAAGGAATGAAATCTTGCCATTTGCAATGACGTGGATGGAACTGGAGGGTATTATGCTGAGCGAAATAAGTCAATCAGAGAAAGACATGTATCATGATCTCACTGATATGAGGAATTCTTAATCTCAGGAAACAAACTGAGTGTTGCTGGAGTGGTGGGGGGTGGGAGGGATGGGGTGGCTGGGTGATAGACATTGGGGAGGGTATGTGCTATGGTGAGTGCTGTGAATTGTATAAGACTGTTGAATCACAGACCTGTACCTCTGAAACAACTAATACATTATATGTTTAAAAAAAGAAGAAGATAGTAGGAAGGGTAAAATGAAGGGGGGGAAAATTGGAGGGGGAGACGAACCATGAGAGACTATGGATTCTGAGAAACAAACTGAGGGTTCTAGAGGGGAGGGGGGTTGGGGGATGGGTTAGCCTGGTGATGGGTATTAAAGAGGGCAAGTACTGAATGGAGCACTGGGTATTATACGCAAACAATGAATCATGGAACACTACATCAAAAACCAATGATGTAATGTATGGTGATTAACATAACATAATAAAATTTTAAAAAAGAATAAAAAAATGCATATTCCTGGGTTCGACCTCAGGTCTAATGTGCCCAAATCTGCTTGCGGCTGGGAAATTTATCTTTAACACACCTGAGTACTGCTTATGTACTTTAAAATTTAAGAATAACCGTCTTAGAGAAGCAGATTTTGCAATGGTTCGAACTCTATTCAAGGTAATAAATAATTTTTACATTCTAATCACAGACACATTCACATCCATACATATACACAGACAGGGACGGATGACTGAAAAAAAAGATTTTGTGGTGAAAATACCCTAAGTACCATAGATCTTTTCTAATCTATTTAAGTTTCCGAAATGTTGATCAGTGACTCAGATATATTTCATGACCCAATAATGTGTGATGACCTGGCTTTTGAAAAACGCAGGTCTAGGGAAGATGCTCATAGGACCTTTATTTGAACATTTTTTTCTTCTCCCATATATACGTGGCAAATATATAATGCTTCTTTTTCTATGCTTATCAATTCCTTTAAATATCCATTCCCCTATGCCAGTGGTTCTCAAATTTTGGCATGCATCAGAATCACCTGGAATACTTGTTAAATCACAACTTTCTGAGTCCCACCCTCAAGAGTTTCTGATTCAGTAAGACTGGGGAGAGGCCAAAAATGTGTATTTCTGGGGCGCCTGGGTGGCTCAGTCCTTAAGCCTTTGCCTTCAGCTCAGGTCATGATCCCGGGGTCCTGGGATCAAGCCCCGCATCGGGCTCCCTGCTTGGCAGGAAGCCTGCTTCTCCCTCTCCCACTCCCCCTGCTTGTGTTCCCTCTCTCACTGTGTTTCTCCCTGTCAAAGAAATAAATAAAATCTTAAAAAAATGTGCATTTCTTTAAAAAAAATTTTTTTAAATTTTATTTTATTATGTTATGTTAGTCACCATAAAATACATCATTAGTTTTTGATGTGGTGATCCATGATCCAAAAAATGTGCATTTTTAACAAGTTTCCAGACTGATCCTTCTCCTCAAGGGACCAACTTTGAGAATCACTGCTCTATATATTCCAGTCTCTTTGATTTGCTCCACAAATCATTAGAAATACCCAAGTTTCCCGGCTGATTTTTATTACTGTTTCTAACCACATTTGCACCATTTCTTGATTATTTCTTTTATTACTGCTTTCCAGCTACATTTGCTTTTGCTGGTTTCCACTCACTCAGACTTAGCTTGCATTGTGTAATGAACATATTGGATTCAGCTGGCATTTCCCTAAAGCCTGCCAAAAGCACTCCAACCATTGTCTTACTGGCATGTTTCCGACTCTGATTCTAAAACTGTTCTTTTCGTTCCTCTGTTTCTTCAGAAAGCACTAAGGTGGCTCAAGTCCCAGTCTAGTGGTGCTGCTTGTTCTGTAAAGTCTCAGAGATGGCAGATCAGCCCCTCAAGGATGTCATTCTGATGCTATTAATCATTTCTTCCTCCATGGGCCTGCTAGATCTCAGCCTGAGTCTACTGGCCTGGGTTTACTATGGTGCCTCATGCTATTGGAAACTCACTACCACAAGCAGAGAGTGAAACATTTTTGGAAATTTCATATGTTTGGCGGGAATTGGACAAAATAACAAGCTATTAGAGCTCCTTCTCTTCTCCCAATGCAGAAAAGTGGTTTTTGTTCTAGCCACTGTATCCAGTTTTTTTGGTTGTGAAAAAAGAGGAAGGGGGACACAGCTAAGGCTAGATCTCTCCGCCCAATTCTGAATTACCCATGGTAAGAATGGACCGGCTTTGAATGTTTTAATACAGGGGATAGGGGACTCATTCCTATCTGAGAACCCAGCATTCTGGCCCCACCGTAGACCACTGCCCTCTCTTGGTCATGATAAGCTGATTAACACCTATGTTATGAATGCTTTGAGGGAAAGATATTTGGGAATCTGATGTCATCATGTGATTTCCCTCCCTCACTTGTCACCCAGATAGCCCTCAGGGCCAGAATGGTACTATGGTACTCATGGCAGTTAACCCAAACATCTCCCTGTAAACTTTCCTAGGTAAAAATTCTTTCTCCTATATTCTATGATCTGTTTATCTGGGGAGAGGGATGGGATCTCTGAGTTCTCTTGCAGGGCTTTGAGCAGATTTTAGGTTCTTTTCTGAGAAATATTTGGACTCTGCCCAGGTCCATCTGAGGCCCATTTCCATTAAAGGTAGGATGACTTTTCGTCTAAGCCAAAATATAAATCATGTTCTTTAATTTTCAAAAAAGATGTTTAAACTGGGGCGCCTGGGTGGCTGAGTTGAGCAGCCAGCTGTTGATTTCAGCACAGGTCATGATGTCGGAGTTGTGAGATCAAGGCCCAAGTCAGGCTCTGTGCTCAGCGTGGAGTCTGCTTGAGGATTCTCTCTCCCTCTCCCTTTGCCCCTCCCCCTACTCATGCTCTCTCTCTCTCAAAAAATTTAAAAAATAAAAAAGATGTTTCAACTTTCTACACAGTCATCTGAAAGCAAAAGCACTGGAAAAGTTTATTTTTGAACTGTTAGGTAGCTTTGGCCAAAATCATGCTTGGGAAGGGTTACACTTGCAAGAGATGTTCTAGATTACCCACCAATAATAGGATCTCTTACTTCTAGCCTTGTGTTCAGTGCTAGATCCCCTAATAGCAATGCATTCAATAATACCTTGGCTGCAGTAGAATCTTCTTCAGGAACTCACTCTACTCCCACCCAAAAGGTAAGAGCAGTCCCTCTGGCAACCATTTTCTGTGATATGGCCTTGGCTTCCTACACACACTTGATTGGTCCAGACTTGGATGTGTGATCTAGACTGTATGAAATAGAGAACCTTCACTGAAAATTTGGAATTAGGATTGAAATTCCAGTTTCCATCAGGACTACTTATTTAAAAGGAAGCAATATAAATCCATGGGTGGTGGTACAATCCTGTTTTTCACCATGTGGATTGGAGAGCAGAGAAGCCCAGGAGGAGGAGAGAGATACAGAAATTTCGAGAAGAAGAGAAAGAAATGAAGATGATACAGAGATGAGAAATGGAAAGAGTGCAGTTGGTGTTCCAAGCCCTTCATTCTAATGTATTCCCAAGGCCTTTGGGATCCATGTTATTATATCTTAATAATAAGTGGTAGCTTTTTTGCTTATACTAGTTTGGGTCCACTTGAGTCCATTTCTGTTATATGCAGTCAAAGGAGTTGTAAATAGGACTAATGCCTTCTCTGAACTACTATCTAATGTCATCTCTCGGCTTAAATCAGAATCCTTACAGAAAAGACGTCTGCATTCTGTATAGAGACATGGTTGAAGTAGCCCCCTCTGTATTACTAGTTGGGTGAAAAATCGCTACACAGATTTACATCTTTGTATGAGTGTATTTCTGAGTGCATATTATGTCACATTTTCTCCATGAAAATGTTTAACTTCTTGTAAGTCATTTGACAAATGTTTATTGAGCACTACTGTGTTTCCAACATTATTTTAAGACCTGGTTTTTAAAAAATGGCAACTTTTTTTTCAGGTGTTGACGGTTTTATAATTGATAATGTTTCCCTAATTATCTTGACTTCCAGGGAGCTCCCAGCTAAATTTACATGCCAGTTATGGTGACCATTTTGTTTCATTATTTTATTACTGTTATGCTTTATAGTCTCACTTTTTAAAATATGATTCTTCTTAAAAATTAAAAAAATTTTTTTATTATGTTATGTTAGTCACCATGCAATACATCATTAGTTTTAGTTTTTGATGTAGTGATCCACGATTCATTGTTTTCATATAACACCCAGTGCTCCATGCAGTATGTGCCCTCCTTACTACCCATCACCGGGCTAACCCATCCCCCCACCCCCCTCCCCTCTAAAACCCTCAGTTTATTTCTCAGAGTCCATAGTCTTTCATGGTTCATCTCTCCCTCCGATTCCCCCCCTTCATTTTTCCCTTCCTTCTCCTAAATATGATTCTTAACCACAATTTAAATTCCTTTTTACTAGGGTGCCTGGGTGGCTCAGTCGGTTGAGCATTGAACTCTCAGTTTCAGCTCAGGTCGTGATCTCATGGGTCGTAAGATTGAGCCCTGTGTCAGGCTCCATGCTCAGTGGGGAGTCTGCTTGAGATTCTCTCTCCCACCCCTCCCGCTTGCACACTCTCTCAAATAAATAAATAAATCTTTAAAAAAAGGCCTTTTTACTAGCCTGGATTCACATGTCTATGCATTTTTATTTTAAGTGGACTCCAAGACTTTTGTGAGAAGTTGGGGCACAGATTATTTGGAAATCAAACTAATGAAATTTGGTTCTGTTTGGGTTGGTCCTTGGAATGGAGAGGATATTAACTCCAGAGTAGAGTCATGAGATGGCCATGTTTCTTGCCACATAGATGAGGGAGGAGAGACAATCAGTCAAGACAGAGAAAGAGAGAGAGAGAACAAGAGTGAGAGAAGATAGAAGTAGGCATGCAGGAAAACAGAGAGGCAAAGTGGAGAATGTAGCACTAAAGTGGGCTTTCAACATTCACAGTTATTCTTTCATTTCTCCTCCAGAGATGTATCGGGTGCTTAGAAGGAAGTCTGCTAAGTGCTGAATATCAAAGACAGTGTTCCCTCTTAGTGTTTACATTGTCACTGAGGGATCATCATTTAAAACCCTCTTTAACTGAATCAGGTTTAATAGTGCTGACCCAGGATGTCTTTTCTTTTCTTTTCCAGACTAGTTTTCAATGGGTCTTCAGGCTTTATTTCTGATCTATGTTGTGGGATTCCACTTCTCACCTACGGGCCTAATTAATGCCCTGGTGGCCTCTCCCAGTCTTCACTAAGCCCTAGGTATTTACCGCACACCCTAGAGCCAGGGATAAGTCAGTATCAGGCCTGCACTCGATGGTTTATCTCACTGAGGTCAATGACGAGTCATGAGACAGAGAGAAGCACTTGATATTGGCAGCTGGGCCTGCATGTGAGCTAGCAATTTAGAGTGAAAAATCCAGCTGCCCGTCCCTTGAGCTCTTTCACATTTTAACAATGGCTGTTTACTGGCAGGGGTATCGAGGCCTGTGCAGAAAGAAAGAACAGAAGATAGAAAATCACACAACCCACATTACGAAAATTAGAGCTTTGTTACTTCTCTTCACTACATATTCTAATATGTTGATCCGGAGAGATTTTCCCTCACCATGTGACTTTAAATGAATTCCATGAGATCCACAAAATACACTTACCATTTCAGAGCCTGAAGAGTGATTACAATGTACGGCAAAACAACAACAACAACAACAACATACACACATATACACATACACATCCTCTTAGTGGGGGAAATTTTCTTCCAATTCAATGAAATTTGGTCGTATTTAGAAGTCATATTTTAGCCCACTCTCACATCTAAGGATGCAACATAAATATTGCTTTGGAAAGCTGAAAGGAAAGACAATCAATTAAATGCTTCTATTTTATAGAACTGAATACAATTAAAATGCTTATATATACATACAATATCAAGCAGGACTAACCATTTGGTTTAATTACACAGTCCAGATTTTTAAAAAATGTGCTTTAACTCCCAATTGGCATTCTAAAATCCGAAAGTAAACTTCCTGTGATAGTGAATGGAAGGAATTCCAGAATTCGAAGAAGCCTTTCTTGAGGTCCCATCAGTGATCACAAAGAATGCATATGCTCAGTGAACGCAATTATACATTAATTTAGATAAAGACTGTCCAAGGAATGATTTCCTGAAATTCAGTGTGCCTGGCTACAGTGGGCTCTGTGTTGAAAGTAGATGTACATATGGTATGTATAATGAATTAGATGAGATATTCTATTTACAGGCAACATCATTGCACTTTCTTTCGTCTTTGGGAACGTTCTAATCCATTCACAAGAATGTTCAGAATCACATTCTGCAAATTCTAATGCTTGAGCAATGCGGGGTGGGGGTGTAGGGTGGGAGCAGAGAGTGAGACATAGAGGAACTTTCATCTAAGCAAAAATCTCACCAAATTTTGTTCATATCAACTCTGGTTATAGGGCAATTGGTAAAATTTTTCTTTCAAATGTTGTTATCATTTCTCAGAGAGATGGCAAAGATGAAGCATGTAAAAGCCAGTAGGGGATCATAGTAGAGCTCATTGATGAATGGATGTTTCTAAATATAAAGATGATATTCATAAGTCTAAAACATAGAACATCTCAGCCTAGCATCTTAAAATTTGAAGTTCTAAAATTGAGCATGCCAACAGCAGAGAGGGTTTTTATGATCATCTCTATTGCTGTCACCACCACCACCATCATCACTATCATCATTCTCATGCAGTCTTTTTTTTATGTGCCAGGCATCAAGTTCAGCATTTTTTAAAAGATTTTATTTATTTGACAGAGAGAGAGAGGGAGAGAGAGGGAGAGAGAGCACAAGCAGGGGGAGCGGCAGGCAGGGGGACAGGGAGAAGCAGGTTCCTGACAGAGCAGGGAGCCCGACATGGGGCTCAATCCCAGGACCCTGGGATCAAAACCCAAGCCGAAGGCAGTTGCTTAACCAACTGAACCACCCAGGTGCCCCTCAGCATTTTACTCTAACAGGTAATTTAATCCTCACACATACCCTCTAAGGGAGATATTACTATTATTCCCCTTTTATAGGGGAACAAACTAAGTCTTAGAGCAGCTAACTATATACCACTAAAGTCCAAATTCCGCCATCCTCCAGTTATTTGCCACTATAGAGACAGCAATCCTAAGTGTTCTTGATTTGGTATTCTTTCTAAGAGAACACATTTCAACTCTGAAGCATGCAATCCACATTTGCTAGATAGAAGGGCAACCCTCTTCCAATGTGGAGCATGAAAGAGGTATCTGAATGTGATTTAAAGATCCTTTTACTGTTCCCTGCTTGGTGAAGAAGCAGCTATTTTTATCTTATCATGACTCCTGCTTTCCAAATTTGTAAAGTGGTGCACAGACACACCAGGACACAAAATAAAAAGCTCTCTCTTTTCACCCGCCCTTTGTTAACTACAGTAAATAGTAGAGCTGATTTTCCCAGCTAGACATCAGAATGGCAGAACAACACAGAGGTTGTGACACGGATTCTGGAGCTGGACTGCCTGGATTCTTCCAGATCCTGGCTGTACCACTTGCTACGTGTGTGACTCAAAGCAGTCCCTTAATGTGACTATACCTCAATTTCATTGTCTGCAGGATGGTGATAAAAATATCCTTCTTCATAGGGTGGTGGCGAAGATTAAATGAGGTGCTACGTGTAACATACTTAGAACTGTGTGATAAAAGTTGACTTGTATTATCTGGCTATGACATTCATCACTTACTCACTACTCAACTGTCCCCTGGAGGTCATCGCTGGGCTTTCGCTGGCTCTGAAATGATTGGCTTCTAACTCTGTCTCCTCATGATAATAAACTCCTTAATGGTGGGGGCCATTTATTATCTCTTGATACTTCCTGGTGTCTGGCACAATGGCCTTTTTATGGGTAAGAACTCTATACTGTATCACCACATTAAAAAAGTGTGGGTGACAGAAAAGACCTTTTATTTTGTACCTTGGTCTATCTTTATACTAGTTTTACAAATTTCAAAAGCTGGAGTCGTGACAATATAAAAATAGCTGCCATACTCGACTAATGAAGCAGATGGAAAAGGATCTTCAAATCACATTAAAGCATCTCTTACGTACTTTGCATTACCTGAAAGGAAGGGTTTTGCTTTAACCCAGTTAAGGTTTGCTGTTGGTTAGTGCCTTGTATTTTCTTTTTGGTCGTTTCTTTTCTTTTTTAGAGAAGGAAAGGGAAAGGGGGAGGGAGGAGCAGAGGGAGAGAGAGAATCTTAAGCAGGCTCCATGCCCATGCCCAGCGCAGAGAGGATGCGGGGCTCAATCTCATGACCCCGAGATCATGACCTGAGTGGAAATCAAGAGTTGGATGCTTAACCCACTGAGCCACCCAGGCGCCCTGTATTTTCTTGTTTATCTTAAAAGAACACCAAGTCAAGAACACTTAATGTTACTGACCTCGCACTAGGAATGAATCCAACTGGATGGATAGCAGAATTAGGGCATAACTGTGTGAGTCCTCAGGGATATGACTGAAGTTAGGTAAGAAGGTAGAGTGGCACAGAGGGGTGACGTTCTTGGCCAAATCTTTTGATTAAACATCTGTTATAAGCCCAAGAATGGACAAAGTATAACTTCTGTAGCAACAACACAGAATAATCTGGTGTTGAGAATGTTAATCTGCAAAACCTGGTACTAGCTCTGGAGACTGAGATGTGTGGGGAGACAGTGTCGTGTTGGTGATGGGGTCTGTCATTTCTGAAAGTCACATGATCAATAAGGTCATATCAAGCCCTCCATCTAGAGGGGTTGATGGAATTAAAACAACATTTGGAAAGTATTTCACTGGTCATCAGCAGCAGAAAATAACAGTCATCTTGGTAAATACCTAAGCTTTCTTCCAAGGGGCTCAAAGGTTCTATTTATACCCAGATAACGTAGAAATCTCAAAGCTCTCTACTGTAAATATTCATTCCTAGGCTCATGCTAAAATAGCAGTTGGTCTTTTTTTTTTTTAAAGATTTTATTTATTTATTTGAGAGAGAGAGAATGAGAGAGAGCGAGTACATGAGAGGGGGGAGGGTCAGAGGGAGAAGCAGACTCCCTGCCGAGCAGGGAGCCCGATGCGAGACTCGATCCAGGGACTCCAGGATCATGACCTGAGCCGAAGGCAGTCGCTTAACCAACTGAGCCACCCAGGCGCCCTAAAATAGCACTTGGTCTTAAAAAAAAAAATTGTGCTCCTAAAAGCCACATCGTTACAGCTACTCTTGTTTACTCTGATCATTTCCCAAGGGGGCATTACTGTTCGTGCCTATCAGTTACCTAAGAATCAAGCCTTATAGACATCACCTTTTCATCTCCACTGTATTATCAGGCAAGCATCACCCAGGGTCACCACTTGAGCATGAGGGTATCTCTAACTTTAAGGAAATACAGGATATTAAAATCTGAACTTGATATATATGTCCCATGAAGGAGAGAGAGGGACTATTTATTAAAGACATATACATACCATGTTGCAAACTTGTACTACACACTAGGTATGTATGAGTACCTTACATATGTGTCATATAGGTTTATATACATTACATCTGTACTGTATACTACATCATCCATCCTTACAGTTCCTAGGTCAAAACCCTCAGTGTGTCACTCTGATACCTCTTCTCTTCTTTTGATGCCTCCCTTCTCTTGCACCTCACAACGGATTCACCAGCAAATACGATCAGCCTGATCTTCATAATATACCTGCAATCTGACCACATGTCACTTACCTCTGTTGCCACCACTCCAGTCCCACCTGCCATCTTCTCTCACCCGGATTGTTGCACTGGCTTTATAACTGGTCTCCCTACTTCTGCTGTTGCCTCATAAAAGCCTATTCTCAGTTAAGTTCCAGGGTGATCCTTTGATGGCATGAAGTGGGTCACGGCACTCCTCAGCCGAAAACCTTCCAATGGCTTCCATCTCACTCCATGATCTGTTCCACCTAGTACCTCTTCGGCTTCATCTCCTGCTCTTCTGCATGCCTCATTCTGTTTTGTGTTTTATGTAAATAGAAGCACAGATTAGTTATTTTTTGTGTGTCTGGCTCCTTTCTTTCAACATTACAGTACTTAAGAGATAGTGGTATTATCTCAGGGTTAGACAAACAGACTAATAGCACAAAAGGGAAGGGCTGGAATTGTGCCCACGTATACATGAAAGAGATGAAAAGATACATGAAAAAATGAAAAGAGATGAAAGATACATGAAAAGAGAGAGCCTAGAATTGGCCTACATAAACAAGAGTTGGCATGGGAGATCAGTGAATAAATAACCCATCTCTTCAATAACTAACACTGGAATGAATAGTTATCCCTATGGAAAGAAATGACCTTGTATCTCCATTTTCTATCATAAACAAAATCAATTACAGGTGGATACAAGACTCAAAGGCAAACAGAAAACTAAAATTTAAAGAAGAAAATATAGGGGAAAAGCATTACAACTTCTGGGTGGGGAGGATTTCTTTAAAAAGATGACAAATACCCAAGCAAAGCTAAATTTAAGTACATTATAATTAAGAATGCCTATTCAATAAATAAACCATAAAAGGTAAAAGACAAGCCACAAATAGGGAGAAGATATTTGCAGTACATATGACTGGCAAAGGATTAATATCCAGAATATAAAGAAAGCCCCACAAATCAATGAAAAAAAAAGAAAAAAGAAAGCAGGCATTTCAAAAGAAAAGATATATGAATGAAAATATCCCTAATCCCATTAATAATCTGGGGATGCTAATTAAGGATACAATGAGATGGCCTTTTATGCCTACCAGATGAACAAAAATTAAAATGTCTGACAAAGATGATTATTGCCAAAATGTGGAGAACCAAACACTTCTTGAGCAATTAGTAGGTATATAAATTGGTTCTACCACTTTGGAAAAGAACGTGGCATCACCTTGTAAAGAAAAATATGTGTATTCTTATCACCCAACAGTTTGGCTCCCAGGCCTGTACCCTAGACTCTTTCTTATCTGACCCTAGAAACATGTGAAAAATATTCTAAGTAGAATGTTTGTAATAACAAGAGAATAGAAACACCACAACTACCATTGACTGGAGGATGGATGAAAAAACTATAATATATTAATAAATTAGAGCAGGACAGAAAAGAATGCCTAATCTGTGCTTCCATTTAAATAAAATGTGTTAGCATATTAAGAAGGCAGTGAAAATGAAATATGGTTACATGCATCAACAGTGGGTAACTGTTAAACATAATATTGAGTAAAAAAGCAAGTCACCAAAGAGTGCATGCAGTGTAATTCTGTTCATAAAATGTCCCAAAACATGTGAAGTAAAATAAAATTTTGTTTAGAAATGCATAAAAATTCTGGTAAAAACATCCAACAAAGTCAAGGAATGATGAACACAGAATTCAGGATAGTAGTTACCTCAGCGGGGGTAGAGTGGGATACAAAAGGGTTCAGGCAGAGGCAGCTTGGGAACTTCAGAGGCTTGGGTAATATTCTCTTTCTTAAGAAGAGTTGGAGGGTACATGGATTATTTGATTATTATTTAAACTGTATATACTATATACTCTTTTGTGCCTACGATAATATTTAATAAAAATATAGCACCCATGAGTTCTTCTACTACTACACTTTCCAATATGGCAGTCCCTAGACATGCATGGTATTTGAAATCAAATTATTTAAAATTAAATAAGATTAAACATTCAATTCCTCAGTCCATACTGCCATGTTTCAAATGCTCAGTAGCCATATGTGGCTGCTGGCTACCATATAGGACACTGCAGATCACTGGGCAGCACTGTTCCAGAACATTTTTACCTCCTTAGCATTAGATACTGTTTTTATCCACTTTTTATAAAATCAGGCAATTCAACGACTTTCTGCAAAAAAAAAAAAAAAAAGTCTCCATAATTCTGTCAATAACAGCAGTAGGAGATGAAGCAAAGATTTACTTCCTATGGATTTTGTTGATCCTCTTGGTTAAAGAAAATTCCATTAACAAATTTGTCAGACTTCATATTCCAGTTCACTTAACTCATCAAATGCCAGCATGAGCCTGATTACTATTCTGCTTCAGGAAGTCAAAGACAGCTTCCATGCAGCTTCTTGTACCAACAAGGTCGTGAGCAGAATTTCATCTGCCAAAAAATTTCATTGTGTGAAGATTTCCAAAGCTATATATTCTCCAAAGTAGAATTCGTAAGTGGAAAATGGTCTTCTAGAATGAGAAGGTACCATAGACAAAAGAGAAAATCTCTGCCTTCTTCCCACCTATTTTCCAGGGACTTCCCCAAAGCAGGTGTGGCTATTTGAGAGTTTCAGATTCTAGTATTCCAAGTGTATATTTTACCCTGTGTGGTTAGAGGGTCAAATACATGGGTGTATTTCTCTGTTTCCTTGCTCCCATGGAGCAGAATCTGGCCTTGGGCTCTGGCATCCTTTCTTTCTTTTCTATCTCACACACACTTGGATGTTCTAAACCCTGACCCCATATTCCTAATACAGTTTCCGTAAGGGTGGTAAAAATTTGAAAGTGGGGTTTGGAATTAGGGGAGGGATAAACTCTCCCTGTGCACTTGGGTCTAAGCCATGGATTCTTATCCAGTTGCCTAGAAAGCTCTGCATTGGAGTTTTAGGCACAAACTCACTGAAAGGAAAAAAAAAAAAAAAAAGATGGGCACAGTGACTTTGGGGAGGGACTACAAGAAGAAGAGAGGGGCTGAACCAAAATCAGATTCAGATGATGCTTTCTCCTTTTCTCAAAATTCCATTTAATGGCACTTAAAGCCCCAACATCACCCCCCGAGATTCTAGCTGAGGATTCGTGATTCAGAGTTGAACGGGGAGTTAGAAAAGTAGCAGTCAGAAGCCTGCTGTTAGCTGTAGTCCAGCTCTGCAGGGAGTCGACATCCCTCCTTAAACGGGTGTTTCCCTCACCTTATGGGTGGTTGTCACCCCATCAACACCAGAGATGTTGGGTAGGGTAAGGTAGGAGGCAGCAAGTTACCTTCTGTCCTTGCTCAGGGCACTCAGGACATGCCTGTCCATCCTGACAATGTTACATCTCAAAGCCATGAACGTTTACCTGGTCTGCAGTCCTGAATCCCTGAAGAGAAAAGCCATCTTTAAAAACACCATTTTAATAGTTAAAGCCTACTTCTAAAGAAGACTGATTTCATCTGATTGCTCTATTAACACAGATGGTTGACCCCAAAGTAATGAGTGCCCCTAAATTCATCACAGATATTCATAGCAGTAACAAGAATTATCATAAAATAATTTCCCATTTACCCATCAATCATAATTCCAGACTCAGCAAAGATGTCTACTTTCTTCTCTTTTACTAATAAGTGTAGGTTTTGTTTTTTTCCACCCAATTATTCATTTTGTATGTATTCATTCATTTGTTTATTTAATAGCATTCATTGTCTAAGTCACCGGTTTCAAATCTGTGCATTGTGGGCACTCAGGAATTCTAGGTCCTTTGCAAAAGGACCCTTTAATCCCTCTACTCACCGAGTACAGGCTGTCTAATGAATAAAAATAGGTCTTCCTATATATGGGCCTTGGGCTTCCTATATGTGGACTGCTATTTTTAAATGTCTGCAGGTGTTATGATTTATAAAATACAAAATCATTTAAAATTGTTTTTGAAACTATAGTCATTTTGCCCTTGTATAAAATATTTTCTTAACCAACTAACACTAGAAACGTAGGTAAAATTATACTATGATTTGGAGATTTTTCTGATGGTATAAGGAGGTCTTCAAACTCATAGTGTTAGGAAACTCTGGTCTAAGTCGCGCAGAGTTGGGTCCTCTCTCACTGTGAATTAATATCTGCCAACAGATTTTCCAAATCCTTGAGCAACAGAACCCATTGCTGATCAGTGACTATGTTGAATACTGCTGGAGCAGAAGCTGGGACAGATACCTGGGTTGTTAACAAAGGAAAATGAACAAAACCCTCTCACAAACAAAGAAAAAACCTGTTTGCTTATCCAAAGTGATTTTTCCCTTCCTCTTTTTGAAAAATCCTATAATGCCACAATTTCTTTCCAAACATAAGGTAATAATAGCACCTAGAGGGAACACAGAGGAAAAGTCAGGGGATTCCCAGGCATCTAGCCATCCAGGGTCACCCAAGCATTCCCTTGTCCTGCTTTTATCTTCCAATGTGTTCCTGGATGGAGGCAGTGCCCAGCACACTCACCTTTAAACAATCATCTGCTTCTTCTCAGGCTACTCATCTGCCTGGGATTCAAGCTGGAGGAGGATGGGTGGCCAGCTAGAAGTCCTGCTAGGTCTGCACGTGCAACGTGCCAAGTCTCTCTGCAGTTCGCTTAAATAGCCAACATTATCTCTTCTTCAGTCAGCTGCAACCCAAGTCTGGGGGGCAGTGTGGGGATGAAAACTGGGGATGCACCTGGGCTCTAGTCCCAAGGTCAACAGATAAGATGTGATGACTAATTCACTCCTAGTGAATTTTTTTTTTTTTTTTTACAAATTCACTGGAAAAACAGTTAAAAGTATTATATGATATGTATCTTTTGCTTAAAGTTTGAACAGCAGGGACACACAATTCTCCAAAAATAAATCCTTTTGTATAACAAGCTCCTTTAGCTCAGTTCCACGTCCACACTCTGTACCTTAGATTTTGGTTCATTAGCTTGCAAAATGCATGTTCTTGGTAACAACGGGGAGCAGCGAGGGTGAATCAGAGGATCTTCGTGGCTGGATGAAACAAAGAAACAACGAAAATCCTGTGCCCCTGATGTGAAATCAGTAATATCAGCTTCCTGTGGAAAAAAACACACCTTGCTATAAGGGGATGGGGAGACTGTGGAGAAGTGGAAGGAGAGTACAGGGGGACAGAATCAAACTTCATCACCTCCTATTACCTACAGTGGTTTTGGTGGACATTTTAGAAGGCTAGTTTATTATACTGCCAAATTGGCATAATGATGGCCAGCTTCAGCACAAAGCACACACTCTGCACATAATAAGTACCCAATAAATATTTATTAACGCCATCTGACCAATTGCAGACCAATTCAGAAGACTGCTTCTGTTTTCTTTGCCCATTTGCCCCTACTTGATTTCAGCTCTCAGAATTCCTTTAACTAGGCTCAAGACCAAGAATATAGTTGGAATTACTATAAAACTTGCTCGTTTTGCCCTAGTATTATGCTCAGAAAATACTATCTTTCCTGGGGGAAATATACCACAAGTAGCTTTGCCTATTTTTTCCTCATGTTTCTGAATATTATTTTTTAAAACATTAATTGTAAGGAATATAAAAAAACTGTCTTCATTTAAAAATTACTTTATTGAGTGCATTTCCTCTGAAGTAGTTCAAAAATAGGGCTGTATTTTTCACCTACACTTGTTTTTTAAAAAAGATTTTATTTATTTATCTGAGAGAGTGCGAGAGAGGGAGAGCATAAAAGTGGAGAGGAAAGGGAGAAGCAGGTTCCCCACTGAGCTGAGCAGGGAGCCCGACGTGGGGCTCGATCCCAGAACCCTGGGATCATGACCTGAGCCAAAGGCAGATGCTTAACCGACTGAGCCACCCAGGCACCACTTACCTACACTTAATAATGATATTTTACCACCTATGGTCATAAAAAGAGGGCCACACACGCTCCTGGAAGCTGGCAGTCTTATTCACTGCTATTACTGGAGCCATTTAAGTTCTTCCTTGTTTAGGTTTAGGGAAGTCTGGTCTTAAAAGACTAATAAATCAACACTCAGTACAAATCTGAAAATATTAGGAGAGGCTTCTCATTTCCTCTTCCCAAGTTTTAAATTCAGCTTTGTGATAAGTGTAAACTGCTAGTTGGTGGTTCTTAAACTTTTGAATGCATCCAAATCCTTTGGAAAGCTTGTTAAGATACAGATTCCTGTGCCCACCCCCAGAGGTCTGATTTAGAAGGGGTTGCCTGAGCATTGGGATTTCTAACAAGCTCCCCGGTGATGCTGAGGCTGGCATTCTGCAGGCCACACTTTGAGGAGCACTATTCTAATGACCTGGATGAGTTAATGAAGCCATTTAAAACGCCTGACATCCTCCTAGAGGATTATGTATGCGTGCAAGTAATCCTGCCTGATAAGTGAAGATGGATGGCCATACTTGGGCATCTTAAGACTTCAGCTCTGGCTATACCAGAAATAGTATGTTTTGAGACCAGCTCCAGTATGACAAATGTGTTGTCTTATAGCTGATCACCATGACTCATGCCTACTGATTCTGTTGTTAAGGCAGCCTGAGAAGTATGTGTGCATCGGGGGAAAGCCTGTCTCTCTACTTTGGGAAATACCAGGTCAAATGAAATTTGAGGTCATTCCAGTAAAACTGTGGAAAAGGGAGAAAGCACCCAAGTAGATTCAGTTACCTTCTATGATCGTAGTTTAAAATACCATGGCCCAGGGGGCATGGGTGAATTTGTCTCCTTGGGAAGCAAAGGGGTTGACAGAAAACAGGTATGGATGTGTTTTCAATTAACTCACACTAGTTCTTCTGCACACTTGAATTCTGTAGGAGCTTATCATACAGAACAGCAGGCTCTCAACAAATCGGGAGGCATGATTCAAAGGAGAAGAGGTGTCCTTGAGTGTCGTCGAGATGCATTCATATCCTCTGGAGTCCTCACGCTCTTAATGCTCCATTTATTTACTGTGCTACCTATGAGACCAACAGAAAGCATATTCTCTGAGGAAAATACTAAAATTCAATTCAAGGTATGGAGTCTTCCTCTGTTGGGCTTATCTCACTTAGCATAATACCCCAGGCCCATCCATGTTATCACAAATGGCAAGATTTTATTCTTTTTATGACCGAGTAATAGTCCATTGTATATGTAGATCACATCTTCTTTATCCATTCGTCCATCGATGGACGCTCAGGTTGCTTCCATACCTTGGCTATTGTAAATAATGCTGCCACAAACATAGGGGTGCATATGCCTTTCCAAATTACTGTTTCTGTTTCCTTTGGATAACTGCCCAGCAGTGGAATGGCTGGATTGTATGGTATTACTAGTTTTAGTTTTTTGCGGAACCTCCATACTGTTTTCCACAGTGGCCGCACCAACTTACATTCCCAGAAACAGTGCACAAAGGTTCCCTTTTCTCCACATCCTTGCCAACAAACTTGTTATCTCTTACGTTTTTGGTACTAGCCATTCTGACAGGTGTGAGGTGATATCTCATCGTGATTTTGATTTCCATTTCCCTGATGATGAGTGATGTTGAGCATCTTTTCATACTATATGATTTCACTTACATGTGGAATTCAAAAAACAAAACAAATGAACAAACAAACCACACAACAACATAAAAGAGAGGAACAGGCTCATAAATAGAGAATAAACTGGTAGTTGCCAAAGGGGAGGGGGGTGGGAAGTTGGGCGAAATGGGGGAAGGAGATTAAGAGGTACAAACTCCCAGTTATAAAATAAATAAGTCATGGGGCTGAAAAGTACAGCATAGGGAATATAGTCAATAATAATGTAATACAGTAATTGTAGTGAGTGTTTTGTAATGTACGTAATGTGGAATTACTATGTTGTATACCTCAAACTGATTTAATATTATATGTCAACTATACTTCAATTAAAAATTGGGGAAAAAAAGGTATTGAGGACTTCTGGATCTGGCTAAGTTGGAGTAAACACACTTCATCCTATCCTCCCACTAATTACATCTAAAAACCCTGGACGGAATCTATAAAGTAGCTATCTGACTATGGCAAATAAACACGTGGAAGTATGTTCAACATCATTAGTCACTAGGGAAATGTAAATGAAAACTGCAATAAGATATGACTACACAGCTATCAGAATTGCTTATCCAATAACCTGATAATAGCAGGTGCTGGTGAGAATGTAGAGCAACTTGAGCTCTCATACATTCCTGATGGCAACTCAAAATGGGACAGCATTCCAGGAAACAGCTTAACAGTTTAAGGTAACAAAACACCAAATAAACTAACATTCCTACCTGATTAGCCAAAAGAAACGAAAGCTTATATTCACACACAAAGCTGTACATGTATTTTTATAGAAACCTTAAAGCGAAAAAAATGCTGTTCAACAGATGAATGAATTAACACATTGTGATCCAGGGGCGCCTGGGTGGCTCAGTGGGTTAAGCATCTGCCTTTGGCTCAGGTCATGATCTCAGGGTCCTGGGATCGAGCCCCACGTCGGGTGCCCTGCTCAGCGGGGAGCCTGCTTCTGCCTCTCCCTCTGCCTCTCTCCTCACTCATGTTCTCTCTCTCGCTCGCTCACTCTCTCTTGCTCTCAAATAAATAAATATCTAAAATCTTTAAAAAAAAAACCAAATTGTGATCCATACAATGGCATGCTACTCAATAATAGGAAGGAATAAACTAAGTATATATGAACAACATAGACAAATCCCAAATACATTGTGCCAAATGAGAGAAACCAGTCTAAGAAGTTACATACTGCATAATGCCATTTATAAGACATTCTGAAAAAGCAAAACTATAGCGTGAGTAGTGGCTTGTCAGGGAAAAGGGTGGGTAAGGGGTTGACCATAAAATAACAGCCTGAGGGAATTTGGGGGAATTTTTGTGCTTTAATCCAGAGTGTGGTAGTGGTTAGATGACACCATGTATTTGTCAAAAGTCATAGAACTTGACACCAAAACAAAAGTGAATTTTACTGTATCTGCTAAAACTGAACATACACATATTGTAGGACCCAGCCATTGTATTTTTTGATTTACATCCCAAAGAAATGCACGCATTGGTCCACTAAAACACACGCATGAAAATGTAGTAATACTATTCTCAACAGTCCAAATCTAAAAACTACCAAAATGTCCATCATAACAGAATGAATAAATAAACGGTGGTATGTCAGTACAATGGAATCTACATGGGAATTAATGAACTGCAACTAGACAGAATAATATGGTCTACTCTCACAAACATAAAGTTGAATTTTAAGAAGCCAAATTTAAAAGTGTACATACTAGATGATTTCATTTATATGAAATTAAAAAGCAGGCAGAAGGTAATTAAGGTGTCAGAAGTCAGGGTAGCGTTTGCTCTTGGTGGCCTAATGACTGAAAGGGGAAGAGAGGTCCTATTGGGGTATTGGTAGTGTTCTATTTTTGATCTAGGTGCTGTTGATATGGGTACGTTCAGTTTGGGAAAATTTACCAAACCGTAACCCTATGTATCTTTAGCACGCTTTATGTATGTTATACTTCAATATAAATGTGAATATGTATAGATTTTTCTAGGGAGAGTTGCTACAGGTTTCAGCAGTTTTGCAAAGGAGTTCCTCCTGCCTCAAAACTAATTGCAAGCATTGAATTAGAGAACAGAGAGCAGATCTCAAATGGCATGAGGATTGTGGCTTGACCAGTAATTTTTTTCTGGATTTTTCTACATTGAATGAATCAGTCTTGTTCTACTTAAAGAAGTTGGTGGTCATGTGACATTCCCCACCCCTGGCTGCCTTTAAGAATACTATTCTGTTTTCCCAGGACTGTAGGGTTTCCTAGGACTAGGCACGCTCACTGCTAAAGCTGGCAAAGTCCTGGGCAGCAGAACAGAAGTGGAAGAGACCGTGTTCTGCTTCTTTTTAGAAAAGAACAAGTCTTCAAAGTCATGTGTCATTGGAGTTGTTGGCCTTTGGAAATCATCTACTCCCACAGAAGCACCCAGATGTGTTTCATGGGGAAACGGAATGGAATTTCCAACAGTTCCCATATTTGAAGAAAACTAAAGTGGGTCAGGGCAGCATTTAGAAATTCCCGGTGTTCTGAGGGCGAGGGCCATCATAGCTGCTGACCTTTAATCAGCCCTCCGTATGATGCTTCCTTTCTTCTTCCATGCTAGGTGCAGACCTGGTTTCCTGTGGCACCTCAGCTGGCTGCAGTTTCAGCAGCGTTTTCAGGACAAGTGATTAAATGAATGCTTTTCAGAGTCCTTGCAGGTGGATCAGATTTAGCCAGGGCAATCATGTGTCTCCATACAATGAGTTCCCTAATGCCCAGGGAGAAGGCACAAATGGCCTAGTAGCCCTTGAGAGTTTTCAGTGTAAGATGGTTTCTCTCTCTAGGGTTGTGGTTATTGATGTTGTCCTTTTATACTTGGTGAACACCACTTAAAATGTTCAGTATAAGGTAATCAAAACTTGTCCACCCCCTTTTTACAGAAAGTATCTTTGCCTTATGTAACAGTCATGCTTTTTCCACTTGTAATTAACAAATAACTTCAACATGGAGTGGAGGAACAGATGAAGTGGCTGGATTCGCCAAACATTGCAGAAACTCATAATGCAGGCTAGTGGACAAGATGTTTTACTTTCAAAACTGGTTTTAAATCCCCTCCAAAGGAACACATCTACACATCCATTTTTGTTAGGTAATACAGAGTCCTACTCTAGCTTCTAGAAAAGCCACCGTGATTGGTATGGGAGCTAGAAAAGGGGAAGGGTGAGAGACAGGGAGGGAGAGAGAAGAGAGAGCAAGAGAGAGAGAAAGAAAGGAAATGCTCTTGATAACAAGTTTATTGAACGCTGAGTACTTAGAAATTTCTGACCATATATATATATGGTATTTAAGTTGTGTGTATCTATATGTATATATATAATATATATATAGAGAGAGAGAGAGAGAGAAAGAGAGAGAGAGATGTAGATATATGACCATATATGTCTATGTGTATATTTATATCTATATTATCATTACACATGTATACATGATATTTATGTATATGTGTATATTATATCCTTATTTAATCATCTCAACAACCTTTGAGTGTATTATCTGTTTATAGAAAGAATCTGAGATTGAGAGAAATGAGTAATTTGCCTTAAGCATGCACAGAAAACAGAAGAGAAAGGAAGGATTTGAACCCTGTTCTTCTTGATGCCGAGTGGATTCCTCAGGGGCTTTATGACCACTGTGGGCCTGGGAAATAAAACAGTCCCTTTTTACAAAGGAGAACTTGAGCTGGCGGTTCTCGGGATAATTTTGTTTCAGATCATCCAAGAGAACTATGAAAAAAAAAACATTTTAAAGGCAGAAGTTTGTGAGCCTTTAGGTTCACAGCAGTGAAGAATGCCATGTATCTGAGGGAAGAAGAAATAAACCATCATGAGGGAAATGCAAGGTCTGCACAGGGTAATTGTGAGGGGGAAAATGGATGCTCAGATTGCTGGGGGTGAGAGTTCTTGAACCCTAGATGAGGCATGTTGGCTCAGGTGACCCCAAATTCTACCTCAGCATCAAGGGAGGTGACTGAAACCCAAATGAAGCCATTTTTATCATCTGTTCATGGCACGATACACCTTGTGTCCCGAGTTTTAAGTCCTTGAAATGACAGACTTCTCTAAGATTAGCCAAATGAGTGCTGAGTAAATCCCACATATATGGATTGACCTCAGACAAAATAGCTCAGATTGTTTTGGAACACTCTGATGCATTTCTCCTCCATTTTCAATGCATTTGTCATTACTTTCTGTCCTTGAGGTGATTGTATAAACACAGTTATCTCAGCTCGAAGGCAAGCAGAGGGACTGATTTTACTGCATTTGCCTTATAACCTTAGAAATCGGTGAGTTAGCTGGTCCTGCTTTCCAACATTGTCTTCGTGCTAGCACTAAATTATGATCAATCCAGTGTGTTTCCCAGGTGCATTGATTCTGAAGAATTCAAACTGTTTTCTGGATTCTTGATTAATCCTTCAGATATGTGCCTGAGGGACCCACTGTCACACGTCAGGCCCATTTTACAGATAGAGGATTTGAGCAGCTTAATAAAAGACATGCCGGCCACATCCTCAAAGGAATGAGAGTCCAGCCCAACCGTGACCCTGGTCCTGCTGGTTCCCAGCCATTGCTCTCCTTATTACCGAACGTGGCTTCTCTAGTTTCTACTCAGGCGCTGGTCTTCGGCTGGTTACTAGGCAACTTGAGCTATTAGCTTGGGCGCAAAACACGAGAGCATCAAAGTCCTAGAAAAATGAGGCAAATCTTCTCATTGTATGCATGTGAAATTGAGGCTAGCATCATGCCGTGCCAGGCAGCACTGGCCGGGAAAAAAACAAAAAGCTTTCAAGGGCAACCAAACACTGCATCTGATGGATCGGGTTAATTTGAGGCTGCTAATTATTACAGGTGTCTTAGAGCACAGAAGAGGAAAACTAAAGCATAGCCACTTGCCCTACAGAGCTTGAGCTTCAGCAAATAAATACTTGTACCACAGGAAAAGATGATGTAAGGGGGATGTTGAGGGGTCAAGATAGAAGAGAGAAATCATCCGATAACCAGGACGACTTGGTCTTAGCTTCTCTGAGCTGGCATGGTGATTTCAAACAGGAAAGCAAAAAGGGAAAGGTGGAGAGAGCAAATTACCCCAGCTACTTATTTGCAAAGCATAAAAAAGAATTCCTCCAAAGAGTGAGAAGAGGAAAACAAGCTTCGTGTCGCTGTCTATCATCCTCCGGGAGTGGGTCCACGTGGGCCTGGGGATGTGAAGTGCGTTTTGTTCCAGAGGACAGAGAAGGGTGTGAGATGTGCTCCTGAGCTTTGGAACAATAGCAAAGCCACACGCCTCCCACACAGTCCAGAGACGTCCGAGGGGAGCGGCAGACTGAGCCTCCAGCTGCCCATCAGGCACAAGATCCGTCGCTGGGAGCATGTTCACCCCACGCTGGGTAACGGGGGGCATTTTGACCAGACCTGAAAAGCAAGAAGTTCACATTTTCTTCATTTTTAAAAAGGTCGCTGCTGTTACTAAAAATGGTGTGCGTTGCTCGATCCTCGAGAGGTACCTCACACCCTGCCCTGCATGCTGCCTTCCTCCACCTGCCATCAACCTCCCACATAGGCCGAGCTCTGTCAGATCCTGTCCCTTCAAAACCCTTTGACCCAAAAGTATCATCCCTATCCCGATGGGACAGACAGCAGGAGGGATCACATGTGAAGTATAGCTCTAAGGTAAAATATTAGCCAACAGCTTATGCTCTCTCAGGGAAGAGATGTCACTGTTTTCATTTCTTCAGAGTTCTACCTAATGCAATATGCTTTAAAAAGAAAAGAATTTATGTAAATATTGGAAGAAAGTCATATTATCCTGGTGTGAACATGATAGGACGTTTTCTTAGAAAACCTAATAGGTGTAATTAAAAAGTAAATTATTGGATTACAAGTAAAATAATTGATTAACGTACCAGTTACCAGGAAAAATAGTTTAAAAATCAATTCATTTACTAGTAGAAACCAGATGGAAATGGAAATGGTGGGGCGGCGGGGGGGAATCACACATGCATCCTATTAACAATGGAGACAAAAACTATAGAATAGATAGGAAAAAAATTTAACAAAGAAAGTGTAAGATCTGTTTGAGAGCAATAACTTATTGAGGGACATAAAACCAGACCCAAATAAATGTACAGATATATCATGCTCCTAGATAGAAAGTCTTAATATAATAAATATTTAATCCTTTTTCAAATAAATATATAAATTTCATGTAATTTCCATCAGAACCACAATGAACTTTCTTTTTAAATTGAAAATAATTACTTAAGAAAATATAAGAAAACAGAGTATACAAAATTGCCAAGAATGTTTTTGAAAAGGTAGAAAATAAGGAGGGATTTATCCTCTCTGCTATTAAAGTTAAAAACTACAAAGATTCTGGAACACAGTAGCCCAACATGACACAGTTATGATCAGTCTGTCACTCAACCATATATTAATGGGGATGTCAGAATTCAATTGCAAAAAGTGAGGTTTTTATCCAGATAAAGGAGCATACAAAGGAAGTGGGTTTAAGGTTTCTAAAGCTGCACGTTACGGCCAGTTGGGTCTCAGGTGGGCTATGGATCCAGAAAGCAGTCTTCATGATCCCTTTCCCATTTTCTTATGCCTTTAGGCTTTTCTTTTTAAACATTCGCCTTTGTGACCTGGTCCTCTTTCTTGGCTGGATCATTTGGCTTGTTTCTCATCCGGCACAATTCCTTCCGGTTTTACTTGTAATTCTGTTACTCGGCACTCCTCCCAGTGCTTTGTTCTGGCTTGGCCACCTTTATGCTCCACTTGGCTTTGGCCCAAGATCTAGCCCTTTTTCTCCCTTGCTCCATCCTTGCAGGCAGTTCCAGAATTCCAGATTTAGTCATAGCTTCATTTGCACTTATACTACTCCCTCTCTGGAGAACACCGCCTCCAGTGGATTATGACAAGTGGCTAGACTCTTAATGATCTGGAGTCTGGGGCCATGTCTTATTTATCAGCCAGGCCGTGAGACTGTAGTTGTAGTAGTTTGCTAGGGCTGCCGTAACAAAGTGTCACAGTCTAAGTGGCTTAAACGACAGAAATTTTATTTCCCCACAGTTCTGAAAGCCAGAAGTCCAAGATCAAGGTGTCAGCAGGGTTGGTTTCTTCTGAGAGCCTCTGTTCTTGGCTTGTAGATGGTCATCTTCTCCCTGTGTCTCCACATTGCCTTTCCTTTGTGCATGTCAGTGTCCTCATCTCTTCTTTTTATAAGGACACCAGTCATTTTGGACTATGGCCAACCCTAATGATCTCATTCAACCTTAATTCCTTAATTACCTCTTTAAAAACCCTGTCTCCAATACAGTCACATTCTGAGGTACTAGAGGGTAGGACTTTACCATATGAATTTCATGGGGCCACAATTCAGTTCCTAACAATGGTCAAGCTATCTGGGTTCAAATATGTATTCACCTCTGCCTAGCTGAGGGATTTTGAGCAAGTTCTTTCATTTCTTTGGGCCTTACTTACCTTCTCCATAAAATGGAGAAAAGAAGAGGCTGCCTTGTAGGATTGTGTGAGGATTAAATAAAATAATATATGTAAAGTGTCTGATTCACAGTAAACACTCAGTAAAGGTTAGCTCTTTTTGGTATCTTTGAGGTCCCAGCACCAACACTGAATTCAATATGAATACACATAATATTTTGTATACATAAAAATATGCAAATGTGAGGTTTTTATTCAGTTGCTCATTTACCCAACAAGTATTTATTGAGCACGTGTCATATATAGTAGATTCTCATTATTTGCAGCAGTGATGTTCTATAGAGTCACCATGAACACTGACTTAGCAAATATTGAAACATCGCTCCTAGGGAAAATACAGGGTTAGGTTTCTGAAAGTCTCTGATCATAACATTTTTGTTAACTGACCAATGCATAACTTTGTCTTATGTATATTCCTGTTTCAATATAGATTGTTGGTTCGTTCATATTGAACTCATGGCCAACATCATTATAACTCATGCCTGAACAAAGCTTATTGAACACACATATTTTCTCCATAAAGCACATCACAGCCTTCTTGTGTTTGGCAACACTAGACAACACCTCACCCAGCATTATACTTGGAAACCATTTTAAATAGTGAAATCAACAAATACCACAACAATTTTAGGAACGTGGCACTAAGTTGGTTGAGAAACTTATGCTTGTTTACCATGTGAGAGCTAAAAACCAAGTAGGTGAAGCTTTGTCTTACTTAACCTCAGCTGGAAGCATGCATGTGCTTTGGAAGACTAAATATTTTTTGTTGCCTTTCACATGCCCACAAATGACCACGAAAGCTCTGCAGGTATTGATTTTGGGGTTACAAATAAATTTTAATGGATTTGCAAATATGGAACCTGCAGATAATGAGGATGAACTGTAGGTCTGGTACTGTATTAGGTTCTAGGGAACTACTGTGCAGCAGGGGACAGAATGTTAGGGGGCAAAAGAGGGGTTAATGAATGACCTGCTGACTTAAGGAATTTGCAGGAATGTTCAGATTCCCTGAATCCTCTGGGAAGGAAAAGGATTCCAAGCATCTGCCTCCCGAAGAAGTTCTACCATCACTCCATTTGCTGAACGATGAGGATCTTTTTCCAGAGGGTACTGCTATCAGGGTAAGACCGTACGGCAGTCCAAGCTGAGTTATGTAGTGTGTCAGACTCTCCTTGCATGTCCTGTGTCTCCTGGGAAATGCTTGTACTTGACTAACATAGGGCCTGCATCCTCCCTCTATTCAAACAGTTCCTGGTTGCAACGCTTTCCCTCTCCAGTGTGGCTGTGGCTCACCTCCTCTCAGTGCTCTCTGCCAACAGCTCACATTCTGCAAGGAGGCAGCGGGGGCGGGGGGGGCAGTGGACACATCTCTGATCTGGGATTTACATGGCTTTGTTCTAGTCCCCACTCTGTCTGCCACTGAGCTTTAAAACAGGGATGCTAAACTTTGGCAATGTATGAGAACCAAGGGGGGGGGGGCTTTAAAAAAAATCAATGCCAGGCTCCATCCCTGACCAATCAGATGGGCTCTGGAGGTGGGGCACAGGCAGCCCTATTTTCTAAAGCTCCCAGATAGATTTAGTGTGCAGCCCGAATGGAGAACTACTTTGATCTCCCAGAGTCTTGCTTTCCTCATATGTAGCAAAAGATGTTGGTATCCAATGAGTCCCAAGATAATATGTTCTGAGCTACAATCCTAAATTCTATCTCAAAACTACCAGGGTACCTCCCCAACCAGTCTTTTCTTCCACTGATGTAGCTACTATAGGAAATATGTTGATTAACATAGAACATGTTTATAGCATCATTGATGTTTATCTCGCTGTCTATAAGTTTGGAAGGATGTAAAGGGATTTTCCCCCTCCACACAAACAAAAAATGAAAGAGACGAAAATATAACTCAGTGTTTACTAAATGGAAAGAAAAGCACCATGATCTTTCACATGCTAGTTGAACTTGAATGCTCTATGGCATGAATTTCAGTACCATCTCATGTTTCTAATCACATCCCTTGAGCACTGTCCGAGTGCCATTGCTTCAGCTGGAATGAGCAGGATAGACACGGAGTTCAACCAAACCATTTTTTTTCTGTTTGTTTTTGAAAAAGAACATGTCTGGAACTCTGAAAAATAGTTCAGATCAGAATCTACGAAGTAAGCCTAGAATAGATTTGAGTGGGCAGATGAGCAGAGCAGAGGCCACAAGGCTCTCACCACAGGCCAAATGCTGAGTGGAGTAAGAGGAACACTTTGGCAGAGTTCTCCTCAAATGAGACACTAAAATTCCATACTTGAGTTACTTAACGAAACCCTCATTGGATGATATGTAACAAGTCTTCTGGAGGTAAAACTGAGTGCTAAGAATAATTTAGATATACTGATGAGCAGTGGTCTAAAGAGACTCTAGCTGTTTGATACACGGAGTTTTAAAAAGTTATCCCCTGCTAATACGATAGGTCTGGTCACTCAGTTCATAAACTGCATGGAGGATAAGATAGGTACTTGACCTCCACCAGCCAAAATATGATGTTTTTCAAAACTGTCAACAGTGAAGAGAAAAGATGAGAGAAGGAAACTCTGACCAAAGTCTGAATTTTGGATCTAGGAACTTCCAGAATGTACCAAACATTTGACAGGACTGATGTGGAAAGTAGCCAGCAGTTACTATAATTCACATGGAGGGCAAGTGACACTCGGTGACATCAACAACTACATGTGATCAGATCTCGGCCGGGGGGTGGGGGGGTGGGAATGAAGGCTAGATAGAGGGTGCTGTCCATGGTGGAAAGAAGCAAACAGACAGAATGCTTCTGCACAGGGTATGAATCAGAAATCATGGCGTCAGGAAGCAGAAATGAGGAAGCTGGGCTCAAAGATTAAGTTTCAAAGGTTGAAGGACTCTGAGAATCTCAAGTGAGACAGGAAGTTACTCAGGATTCCAGCAACAAAAACAGAGCGGTTAGTACGGAAAGATCTGGGGATTAGGGCTTCCTGATAGAGTGACCAACTGTCCTGGTTGGTCTGGGACTCTTGGTTTTAGCGCTCAAAATCCTGTACCCAGGGCAACCTCTTAGACCTGGGAAAACAGAGATGGCAGATTACCCTATGGCTGTATAATCCTGAGCCAAGACCAGATATTTTTCTGAGTAAGAGGAGGCCTATTCTAAAGAAGATTACAAAAGGATACAGCTTGTTTGAGAGAGAATGTCAGAGAAGGGCTAGGGTATCAAGAATGCTCCTTGGGCGCCTGGGTGGCTCAGTTGGTTAAGCGACTGCCTTCGGCTCAGGTCATGATCCTGGAGTCCTGGGATCGAGTCCCACATCGGGCTCTCTGCTCAGCAGGGAGTCTGCTTCTCCCTCTGACCTTCCTCCTTCTCATGCTCTCTGTCTCTCATTCTCTCTCTCTCAAATAAATAAATAAAATCTTAAAAAAAAAAATTAAAAAAAAAAAAAGAATGCTCCTTGTAACCACCACACCTAGCTATGGGATCTTCTAAATGTCCTTTCATCTTTGGAGACTTCAGTTTCTTTATGTGCAAAATGATTTGGCATTAGAGCAAGGACTTCCAATCATTTTTATTTTCCTCTTGTAAAAGCAGCAGACTCTTTTCTTCAAATGAAATCTTACCCAGAAAGGAATATATACACAGCAGAAAGCAGAGCTGCTGGGGTTGAAGGCAGGTGGGGAGACCTATCACCCTGACCACTTTGTTGTGCACTCAACCCTCCCTCACTCTGTGCCCAGCTAGCCTCTGAGGCATCTGCACCAAACCTACACAGTTCTGAAGAACAGACTTTTAAAACCACCAACTGGATGATCTTCAAGTTCTCTCTGGGTCAGAAATCCCATGATGCCTTGGCCATCTGCAACATTATCACTATTTTTCAGAACTGGACTGGCTGCCCCTATTTTCAGAGTCCTGGCCTCAATATCTCTCCCTCTCTCCAACACACACACTACTCAGAACACAGTCAGGGAATCAGTGTGGTTGGGATTTGCTTACTCTCAAAGTCAAAGAATGCATAGGAAACATACTGAAATGATCAGCTCTGGGTTGCGGGAATGTGGGTGACTGATTTCTTGTAGTGTGTGTGTGTGTGTGTGTGTGTTTCTGTATTTTCTACAATTTGGATATAATACTTATTTGATCTTGGGCCAAACCCTGGGGCTTGGACATGCTTTGGCCTCATCTACTCCTATTGACCTACTACTTCCCCCTGCTCAGAGACTCTTTTTTCTTGGCTCCTCCCTTTTGCCTTGCATCCCTGCTTTGATGGTGCACTTTCCCCCCGCCCCCCAGTTTCTCCTATATAATTTTCCACCTTGCATTTCTTCCTCCTACTTTAGCTTCCAATGTGAATTTCTTTTATTAGCTTTAATGTCCCCTGCTCCCAGGGGGCTGATCCAGCCCTAAGATGCCATGCTGTTTCCTGTGCATCTCCCTAGGAGCTGATTCCCTGGTGAAGTCTTCTCTCCCTGCAAATAGCTTAGTAATCATCCTGTGCCTACCTCCCAGCCTTAGGGGGTGATCTACCCCCAGGTCTGTTAACCTTACAGGATGTGCTTCCCTTTGAAGAGGATGTTCTGATAAAGAGGAGACAAGTCCTTGAATTTGATGACCCTGGATGATCCCATAGTCATTTGGTCTCTCTCAAGATAAAGACCCTCCAATTGAGCCTGAAACTATGTCAAAGGATGTGTTCCTCCCTTTGCCATGTACAGGAAAGCTTTATGGACAGATATTGATGACCCTGCCACCTTAAAAGGATCAGGACCAGTAAGTTATAGTGGGACCCAGACAGTACATTGGAAGGTGGTGGAAGAATCAGGCGGCAGCTGTTAATAAAAATATCTTTGATTGCTTTAGAAAGAAAAGGATGCTTAACCAAAGCAAAATCTCTTATTCCACTTTTTTATTGGGGTAGTTGCTTACAAGGAACACTCCATAGTCCAACAACCAACCCAATTTCAACCATTCCTATCTTCAATTACCTAGTACCTGACTCATGCCTGACCTGGTTCTCCTGGTCTTTTGCTTCCAGGATTAATTTATGACCTTGGACTATCAGATCTGATTCTTCCTGATGTCATTCTCCTGTCAATAACCCTGCACATTACAAACTATTCAACCTTGCTACTTGCTGATCCTTAAGAAAAGATGGTGGTGGATAAATCTGAGTCAGAAAGAAACATGCCACCACTGACTGATTTTGTGACTTTCAGCTTATTACCTGAACTCTCTAAACCTCATTTTTTCATCTGTAAAACAGACAATAAGAATTGCCTCACAGGATTGTTGTGAAGACTAAATTATAACATTTATAAAATAGTTGGCATAATATCTGCCCCTTAAAAATTGGTAACTATTATTTATATGGAACAGAGCTATTCAAAGTATGCTTCATGGACCAGTACTAATTGTTCATTACTGGTCTGTGATGGAAAAAAAAAAGTACAGAAATTGAGAGTTAGCATTTAGAAAATTTCAGACTGGTAATTTTTTTAAAAAAGAAAAACTAGACCTTTCCCAAAGATACTTAGAGAAGCACTGCTATAAATGGAACGGACTCTGGTTGGGAAATGACTGATGTACAGCTTAGCATCTATCATCTGGAAAGACATTCTTAAGAAATATTACATGATCTCTCCCTTTTCTGCTGGCCAATTACCTTCATGGTTTTGCTAATCCTTGAAAGTCCTCCCATCACATCATCACATTCACGAAGGACCTCTTTCCCTTTTCTGCTCATCTGTTGGTGTCTGTTAAGGAAACACAAATTAACGTTAACATTTGTTCAAAACATAACTCAGAAAATCTGTTTCAAAAGCACGCAGGACGCATTCCAAAGCCAACTAGCATTTCTGATTTGTTACCCATGCCATTTCCCAAAGCTGTCAGGGGATAATTAAAAGTCAGAGGGGAAATTTAATCTTTTCATGTTAAGGTATAGTGGCTATAGGAGAAAGAAAGCATTAACATTTTCAGGGGAGGAGGGGAGAAGTGCTTGATTAAATCCAAAGAAAACAATCAATTCTAGGCGTATGCTGTGGTCACTTTATCCATTAGCTTCAGGACAAGAGCGGCACTTGGAGCAGTGTTTTCAAGGCATTGGCACCAGGCCATTCCTGAAGCACACAGTCATTATGGAGACATTTAATTAGTGCATTTTGCATGATTGCCTATGGACACAGGAGGGGCAATGTGCCATCTAGCCCGTTTAGGGTCAATTGATGGCTGGAGAGGAGGCCAGCCTGCAAAGTCATGAAAAATTCTGTGAGGTTAGGAACTTCATATTACTTTCATTTTTAATATTTCCCATGCCCAGAATGGGGCTGCAACATAGTAGACACTCAGAAGAATGCTTATTGAATGAATAAATGATTTCAAAGTCACCAAAACTAGCATCCCTCTAGAAAACTTGTTCCATCGCTTTTTTGGTCCAGCATGCCTGGTCCTAGTAAATGATAGAACCAGGATTCAAACACAGAGCTGTCCAACTCCAGAGTTCAATGCTTATCTATTACAGCATGCTGCAGAGATGACACCAGAAAGAAATGCCAGGCCCTCCATAACGAGTGGCTCCAGAATGCCCGATCTGAGCCACCCCCTCTCCAGACTCCATGGGGCTGTTACCCCTCACTTCTCTCATTCCTCTCTAAAGAGGGATACACATCTGGTGCCTCTTAGGCTTATTACCACAGAAATAAAATTGGACACTTCTACTATGGGCAAAGAAGTCTTCCCTCTCTCTATCATCATCTGTGGGATGTGTTCTGGCCATGTCTTAAAGAACCCAAGCTGGCCCTTCGGGGTACAAAAGGAGACATTGCTGTAATAGATTGAAGCATAAAGTCAAAGTGGAATCTGGCTCTAAAAATCCATTCCAGTCTCATCTTTATTTATCCTCCCCGGACCAATAGCCTTGGGTACTATATGAGCATCCTTCTGAGCTTCCTTCACTTGATTTTTTTAATACAATAAAAAAAACCTAATAGTGTTTAGTTTAAGTAAAAGTGATAGCACTTTCCAAGTAAACTGACCTCCTTTCCTTGATCAGCCAAAATAATTTTTTTTAAAGATTTTATTTATTCATTTGAGAGAGAGAATGGGAGAGAGAGCACGAGAGGGGGGAGGGTCAGAGGGAGAAGCAGACTCCCTGCTGAGCAGGGAGCTCGATGCAGGACTCGATCCTGGGACTCCAGGATCATGACCTGAGCCGAAGGCAGTCGCTTAACCAACTGAGCCACCCAGGCACTCCAGCCAAAATAATTTTAAGATGAGCTTTGTATTGTGCCCTGAAGGGTGCAAAATCAGACTGTTATATTGAGAGAGCAAAGGACTTTCAGACTTATAAACTCCGAGTCCTTTGATTTGTCATTAATAATCTAATTTAGTGGCTTTATAAAGGGGGTTGGGGACTTAAAGGGTTATAAGAATTGGATCCAGGAGGAAAACAGGAATGAAAGCATGGGTTAAGATTGAAAGTAAATAAGAAAGGCTCGAAAGGAGAAGAGGCAAATCAAGAAATAATAAATTAAAATTTCAAATCCGGCTCCTCACTAGTGCCTCTTCCTGGACTAGAAGCTATGAGAAGTATGAAAAATGGATTTCTGTGTCATCTTTAGGTGTAATATGTCTTACACCTAACTAAATAATTATATATGAATCTAAAACAAAGTGCAAAGTCATGATAGAGCATAGAGAACATGTCCTACAGATGATATGGAATAAGAGAAAGTAATGTTGAATCCCAGCTTGCAAAACAGGAAGGTGAAAGAGAATAGAAGAGAGAGCTAAAGGTCAGAAAGGCAGTTTGGATATGATCTCATGGGCAATGGTGCTTTGTATGGGAGGAGGTCCTGGCTTTGTATGGGAAGAGAGGGTATATTCAAATGGGTTAAATGAAGAGGTCTGCTAAAAGGACTATTTACAAATGTCTGTGGTCAGGATTAAAGGAAGCCAACTAGGAATGGTAAAACACCCAGGAGCCAACAACAGCAGGGAGCTGTTCAAAAGTAGAGCCATTACAGAAGGTTCTAGAGTAGAGCCATCCTAGGCCTGAAGGTTCAAGAGTAGAGCCATTACTGGAAACCGGAAAGAGCTGTAGTTGTAAGAGAGCACCACCTTCTAGGAACTGTGGCCTTTCTTTCTATTTGCCTTAATTGATATAAATGATATATTTTTCTGGGTTTGTATTTCTGTGTTATAATTTCAGTTTTTAGTGTTTCTTTCCCTTTTTCTTTATCCATATTTTCTTTGTTTTATGCTACAAAAGTTTAATTTGGGGAAATGTCTATCCATTTTTTAAATTGAGGTATAATTGACATATAACATTATATTAGTTTCAGATGTTCAACATGATTCAGTATTTATACATTGAGGAATGATCATCACAATAAGTCTAGTTAACATCCATCACCATACACAGTTATAAAGAATTTCTTTCTTGTGATACGAACTTTTAAGATCTACTCTCCTAGCAACTTTCAAATATGCAATAGAGTATTATTAATTATAGTCATCATGTTGTATGTTATATCCCCATGACTTATTTATTTTATAAGTGGAAGTTTGTATCTTTAGACTCTCTTCAACCCATTTTGCTCACTCTCCACCCTTTGCCTCTAGCAACCACCAGTCTGTTCTTTGTATCCATGAGCCTTTTTTTTTAAGATTTTATTTATTTATTTGAGAGAGAGGAGTGAGTGAGAGAGAGAGCACAAGTTGGCGGGGAGTGGCAGAGGGGCTCTATCCCAGGACCCTGGGATCATGATCTGAGCTGAAGGCAGATGCCCAACCGACTGAGTCACCCAGGCGCCCCTATCTACGAGCCTTTTGAAAAATTCCACCTATAAGTGAGATCATATAGTATTTGTCCTTCTCTGACTTATTTCATGTAGTATAATGCCCCCAAGGTTCATTCATGTTGTCACAAATGGTAACATTTCATTCTTTTTTATGGCTGAATAATAGTCTACTGTATACTTTCTTTTCTTTTTTTTGGAGAGAGAGAGAGAGAGAGAGAGAGCGAGCAAGTAGGGGGTGGGGGAGGGGCAGAGGGAGAGAGAGAACCTCAAGCAGGCTCCATGCCCAGCGTGGAGTCTGACATGGGGCTCGATCTCATGACCCCGAGATCATGACCCAAGCCAAAATCAAGAGTTGGAAGATTAACTAACTGAGCCACTCAGGTGCCCCCCTTTTTTAGAAAGAGAGAGGGCATGGAGGAGGGAAGGGCAGAGAAAGAGGAAAAGAGAAAATCTTAAGCAGGCTCAACATCCAAACATGGAGCCTGACTCAAGGCTCGATGTCACAACCCTGAGATCATGACCTGAGCCAAACTCAAGAGTCAGACATTTAACCGACTGAGCCAGCCAGGCACCCCTGTATATTTTATATCCATTTAAAAATTGAGATATAATTCTCACATCATAAAACTCACCCTTTTAATATGCACAATTAAATGGTCTTAGTATATTTGCAAAGTTTTGCAACCACCACCATCTAACTCAAGAATGTTTTTACCACCCACCAAAACCCTATATCCATTAGCAATCAGTCCCCATTTTCCTCTCCCTCGAGTTGCTAAAAACCACCAATCTATTTTGTCTCTCTTTTTTTTTAAGATTTTTATTTATTTATTTATTTGACAGCGAGAGAGGGAACACAAGCAGGGGGAGTGGGAAAGGGAGAAGCAGGCTTCCTGCTGAGCAGGGAGCCCAATGTGGGGCTTGATCCCAGGACCCTGATCATGACCTGAGCCGAAGGCAGATGCTTAATGACTGAGCCACCCAGGCGCCCCTATTTTCTGTCTCTTTGATTTTGGCTTTCAACAGAAGAACAAAACCACTACCAAATTTCTGCTCAGCTGGGAGGGAGCTGATGAAATAAATATTCCAACTTCTCTTTCCCTCCCAACTCTGATCTCCTGATGGTCCCTCCTATTGGCTGAAATAAACTGGAAGCCAGATGTCAATAAAGCCTCATTTGTGCAGTCCATTGATGTCAGCCTCCAGAGGCACAGAGCAGGATGAAGGGTGGAGAGGGAATCTGGAGGGACATAGAGGGAAAACAGAGTACCCAAAGGCCCAATAAATTCTTGATGAGAAGATGCTGGGAAGAGAATGTACTGACAGACTGAACTGGAAAGTAAGGAGTGTGCAATCCTGGTACAAGGAACTGGGACTCCATGGTGAAAAAAAGAAACCCCTGGGGATAATGGGTCTATTTAACATAACAGAATCAAGGGGTCTGAAGTTCACAGTAAGACTGTTTTCAATGTCCTTATGTAACAAAAGATTAATCATGGTATCCTTTCATTTTAATTTTTAAGTGGCTTCTGGAGACCCAAGAAAATGATTCATCATCCATTATTCATATTTCATTTTCATTCTTATCTGTATCAGTGTGACTTTGTATACATGTCATTGAGAATTGCATTCATCCTTTCTTTATGGTACCCTATAAATAAATATAAAAGTTTATTTTCTAATTGTATGATGGGAGCCTGTACAACTAGATTTGTCTTGTATTTACTTAAAAACTGATTTAGTTTTGCAGTATAATTTGGCCTTATCTTCAAGGCATTACAATCCATAACAAAAATAGTTTTCCTTAAAAGGAAAAAGATGAATGGTTACTCAATTATTTCAGTCTCTTGAGTTGATTACATTTCTTGGTGTGCTGGTCAAGAAGCAAGCACAATTCAATATTTTCCAGAGTCAGTCTTATGGTTACATTAAATTGTCTTTAGATCCCTTTAAAAACTTTTTCTGACAAGACCTTTCCTTTGTGTCAATTGAATTCTGCCCCCATTCATATTTAGCAATTTATCTAAGTCATTTGGCATGACTATTAAACATGTTTTATTATTAAAGTTAGTAACTTAAAATTTGAATTAGGTTTTCTTTCCAGAAGCTCATATAATAAATGCCCATCTGAAACATAATAGGATCTTATTTTCTTCATCAACATATATTTTGTATATACTATTCATCATCATTGAAAAATACATTTCTCTTTTTTCTATTTTCCTTAATCAATGTGAAATGTTGACTACAAATTATAATCCTCTCCTTAGAATTAAGGAAATGATTAAGGAGGCTATTACATAAATAGTTTCATGTGATCGTGATAATGAAATCATTTATTCAAGAGTAACAACTTACATTTATTGGAGTCCTTGAAGTTTATATAGCCCTGTAACCCATGTCATTGGATCCCTGCTACAACCAGGGGAGGTAGAGAGGGAAGGTGAAATTGTCTCCCATTTTGCTGAAGGGGAAACTGGAGCTGAGAGAATTAATAATTTGTCTAAGATTGTAGAGCAAGTAAGTAGGGGTGCTAGAACTTGGATATACATCTTTTAAATTTCAAATAATATCATGGGCCATAGATGCATAAGCTTGGAGGGAAGCAAGTGGGTTTATGACAGACCCACATGTTTTTTAAAAAATCTCTGTTGATGGAGATTCCACCCATTTCCTCTTTGCCTGGTCCAACAGCCTACCATTTGGCAAAAATTCCCACCTTTGATAAATCCTAGACCCAGGGCCCCATATGGTTGTCCTGGAAGGAAATTGAGATATGCTGGTTCGGCATATTTTAGAAAATGGACTTTATATTCTTGAAGGCAACAGTTAAATTGTCCTTTAATGTTCTTATATGAAGTGAACTAATCCCAGCATCTTGGTCTCTGAGAACCTTGAACTGGGGGCGGGGAGAGGGAGATGGAGAGGGAACACCTTTGATTCTCCAGTTGAAAATGTTCATTCTGTTCAACTTTTTTTTTTTTTTAAGCATTCAAAAACTTGTCAGGATGACCCTCTGGCCTTCTACTCCCTCTATTAATCTTTCTGCTCATCTTCATCTTCCTTGATTTTTCTTTCTGTTCTATCCTAATGTATCATACTATAGCTTTAATCAGATTGATTTGGGTACTATTCCTGGCTCCCCCTAGTAAGATTTTTTTTTTTGCCTTACAAACTACTTTTGCCTGAAATTAATATATATTGTTATTATTTGTTCATATTTACCTATCTGTATAGCAATTTCTATGTTCACTACTTTTTCTTGCATCTGATACCTTCGTTCTGGAGTCATTTTCCTTTTTTCTGAAATAGTCCTTCACTCTAAGTTTTATTTTTCTTTTATTCCTTTCTGGATGTTTCATTGTTATTAAACATTCTCAGTTTTGTTTGTCTGGAAATATATTTATTTCACTATTGTTTTTTTAAGAATTTGCAGATAAGTAATTCTAGGTTGACAGTTATATTCCCTCAGTATAGTGAATAATTCATTTCATTGTCTTTTCCTTTTATTATTGCTAAGAATTCAGCTGTCTAATTGTTGTCACTTAATAATTATTTATTTATTTATTAAATTTTATTTTATTATGTTAGTCACCATACAGTACATCATTACTTTTTGATGTAGTGATCCACGACTCATTGTTTTTGTATAACACCCAGTGCTCCATGCAGTATGTGCCTTCCTTAATTCCCATCACTGGGCTAACCCATCCCCTTACCCCCCTCCCCTCTAAAACCCTCAGTTTGTTTCTCAGAGTCCATAGTTTCTCATGGTTCATCTCTCCCTCCGATTTCCCCTCCTTCATTTTTCCCTTCCTTCTCCTAATGCCCTTCATGATATTCCTTATGTTCCACAAATAAATGAAACCATATAACTGATTTTCTCTGCTTGACTTATTTCACTTAGCATAATCTCCTCCAGTCCCATACATGTTGATGTAAAAGTTGGGTATTC
This sequence comes from Mirounga angustirostris, assembly GCF_029215605.1. Lineage (NCBI taxonomy): Eukaryota > Metazoa > Chordata > Mammalia > Carnivora > Phocidae > Mirounga > Mirounga angustirostris. Next base: position 10,992,033 of record NW_026991719.1, read on the forward strand.
ATCCTTTCTGATGGCTGAGTAATATTCCATTGTATATATGGACCACATCTTCTTTATCCATTCATCTTTTGAAGGGCATATCAGCTCTTTCCACAGTTTGGCTATTGCGGACATTGCTGCTATGAACATTGGGGTGCCTATGGCCCTTCTTTTCACTGCATCTGTGCCTTTGGGGTAAATACCCAGGAGTGCAATTGCTCGGTCATAGGGTAGCTCTATTTTTAACTTTTTGAGGCATCTCCACACTGTTTTCCAAAGTGGCTGAACCAACTTGCATTCCCACCAACAGTGTAAGAGGGTTCCCCTTTCTCCACAACCTCACCATCATTTGTTGTTTCTTGCCTTGTCAATTTTTGCCATTCTAACTGGTGTAAGGTGGTATCTCAGTGTGGTTTTGATTTGAATTTCCCTGAAGGCTAATAATGATGAACATTTTTTCATGTGTTTGTTAGCCATTTATATGTCTTCTTTGGAGAAGTGTCTTTTCACGTCTTCTGCCCAATTTTTGACTTGATTATTTGTTTTTCAGGTGTTGAGTTTGAGAAGTTCTATATAGATCATGGATACCAGCCCTTTATCTGTAGTGTCATTTGCAAGTATTTTCTCCCATTCCGTGGGTTGCCTCTTTGTTTTGTTGACTGTTTCCTTTGCTGTGCAGAAGCTTTTTATCGTGATGAAGTCCCAAAAGTTCATTTTGCTTTTGTTTCACTAGCCTTTGGAGATGTATCTTGAAGGATGTTGCTGTGGGCGATGTCAAAGAGGTTACTGCCTATGTTCTCCTCTAGGATTTTGATGGATTCCTGTCTCACATTGAAGTCTTTCATCCATTTTGAGTTTATCTTTGTGTAGGGTGTTAGAGAATGGTCGAGTTTCATTCTTCTGCATGTGGCTGTCCAATTTTCCCAGCACCATTTATTAAAGAGACTGTTTTTTTTTTTCCATTGCATGTTTTTTTCCTGCTTTGTCAATGATTATTTGACCATAGAGTTGATGGTCCATATCTGGGCTCTCTATTCTGTTCCATTGGTCTGTATGTCTGTTTTTGTGCCAGTACTAGGCTGTCTTGGTGATCACTGCTTTGCAATATAGCTTGAAATTGGGCAACGTGATGCCCCCAGTTTGGTTTTCTTTTTCAACATTTCCTTGGTGATTCGGGGTCTTTTCTGATTCCATACAAATTCTAGGATTGTTTGTTCCAGCACTTTGAAAAATGTCATTGGAATTTTGATCGGGATGGCATTGAAGGTATAGATTGCTCTGGGTAGCATAGACATTTTAACAATGTTTATTCTTCTGATCCATGAGCATGGAATATTTTTCCATCTTTTTGTGTCTTCTTCAATTTCTTTCATGAGTGTTTTGTAGTTCCCAGAGTATAGATTCTTTACCTCTTTGGTTAGGTTTATTCCGAGCTATCTTATGGTTTTTGGTGCTATTGTAAATGGAATCATTTCTCTAATTTCTCTTTCTACAGTTGCGTTGTTAGTGTATAAGAAAGCAACTGATTTCTGTGCATTGATTTTGTATCCTGCCACATGACTGAATTGCTGGATGAGTTCTAGTAATTTGGGGGTGGAGTCTTTTGGGTTTTCCACATAAAGTATCATGTCATCTGCAAAAGAGAGAGTTTGACTTCTTCTTTGCCAATTTGAATACATTTTATTTCTTTTTGTTGTCTGATTGCTGTTGCTAGGACTTCTAGTACTATGTTGAACAATAGTAGCGAGAGTGGGCATCCTTGACGTGTTCCTGATCTTAAGGGAAAGGCTCTCAGCTTTTCCACACTGAGGATGATATTCGCTGTGGGTTTTTCATAGATGGATTTTATGAACTTGAGGAATGTTCCCTCTATCCCTATACTCTGAAGAGTTTTAATCAGGAAAGGATGTTGTATTATGTTAAATGCTTTTTCTGCATCAATTGAGAGGACCATATGGTTCTTCTCTCTCCTCTTATTAATGTGTTCTATCACATTGATTGATTTGCAAATGTTGAACCACCCTTGCATCCCCGGGATAAATCCCACTTGGTCACGGTGGATGATCTTTTTAATGTATTGTTGGATCCTATTAGCTAGGATTTTGTTGAGGATTTTGGAATCCATATTCATCAGGGATATCAGTCTGAAATTCTCCTTTTTGATGGGGTCTTTGCCTGGTTTGGAGATTAAGGTAATGCTGGCCTCATAGAATGAGTCTGGAAGCTTTCCTTCTGTTTCTATTTTTTTGAAACAGCTTCAGGAGAATAGGTATTATTTCTTCTTTGAATGTTTGGTAGAATTCCCCAGGGAATCCATCAGGCCTTGGTCTCTTGTTTTTTGGGAGGCTTTTGTTAACTGCTTCAATCTCTTTATTGGTTATTGGCCTATTCAGGTTGCCAATTTCTTCCTGTTTCAGTCTTGGGAACTTATAGGTTTCCAGGAAGGCATCCATTTCATTCAGGTTGCTCAGCTTATTGGCATATAGTTGTTGATTATAATTTCTAATAATGGTTTCATTTCCTTGGTGTTAGTCGTGATCTCTCCCCTTTCATTCATAATTTTATTAATTTGGGTCCTTCTTCTTTTCTTTTGGATAAGTCTGGCCAGTGGTTTATTGATCTTATTAATTCTTTCAAAGAACCAGCTTCTAGTTCGTTGATCTGATCTACTGTGTTTCTGGTTTCTAATTCATTGATTTCTGCTCTATTCTTAAGTATTTCTCTTCTAATGTGTGGCCTAGGCATCGTTTGTTGTTTTTTCTTTAACTCTCTAAGGTGTAGAGTTAGATGGTGAATTCAGGATTTTTGTATTTTTTTGAGTGAGACTTGGATGGCTATGTATTTCCCCCTTAGGACTGTCTTTGCAGTATCCCATAGGTTTTGGACCGTTGTGTTTTCGTTCTCATTGGATTCCATGAATTGTTTAAGTTCTTCTTTGATTTCCTGGTTGACCCAAACATTCTTGAGCAGAGTGGTCTTTAGCTTCCAAGTGTTTGAGTTTCTTCCAATTTTTTTCTTGTGATTGAGTTCCAGTTTTAAAGCATTGTGGTCTGAGAATATGCAGGGAATAATCTCAATCTTTTGGTATCGGTTGAGACCTGATTTGTGACCCAGCATGTGGTCTATTCTGGAGAAAGTTCCATGTGTGCTTGAGAAGAATGAGTATTCTGTTGTTTTAGGGTGGAATGTTCTGTAAATATCTATAAGGTCCATCTGGTCCAGTGTGTCATTCAAAGCTCGTGTTTCTTTGTTGATCTTCTGCTTAGATGATCTGTCTATTGCTGAAAGTGGAGTATTGAGGTCTCCTACAATTAACGTATTGTTATCAATATGACTCTTTATTTTGGTTAACAGTTGGCTTATGTAGATGGCTGCTCCCATGTTGGGGGTGTAGATATTTACAGTTGTTAGATCTTCTTGTTGGACAGACCCTTTAAGAATGATATAGTGTCTTTCTGTGTCTCTAACTACAGTCTTTAGTTTAAAATCTAATTTGTCTGATATAAGAATTGCTACCCCAGCTTTCTTTTGAGGTCCATTGGCATGGAAAATGGATTTCCATTCATCCCTTCACTTTCAGTCTGGATGTATCTTTAGGTTCAAAATGAGTCTCTTGTAGACAGCATATGGATGGGGCTTGTCTTTTTATCCAATCTGCAACCCTGTGCCATTTTATGGGAGCATTTAGGCCTTCCACATTGAGAGTGATTGTTGAATGATATGAATTAATTATCATCATGTTACCTGTGAAGACCTTGTTTTTATAGATTGTTCCTGTAAATTTCTTGTCTATATCACTCTTGGGGTCTTTCTACTTTTATAGAACCCCCCTTAATATTTCTTGCTGGGCCAGCTTAGTGGTTACATATTCTTTCAGTTTCTGCCAGTCTTGGAAGGTCTGCATCTCTCCATCCATTCTAAATGACAGCCTTTCCGGATAAAATTTTCTTGGCTGCATGTTCTTCTCATTTAGTACTCTGAATATGTCTTGCCAGCCCTTTCTGGCTTGCCAGGTCTCTGTGGATAGGTCTGACATTATTCTGATTTTCCTCCCTCTTGTACATAAGGAATCTCTTTCCCCTAACTGCCCTTAAGATGGCTTCCTTGGTTCTAAGATTTGCGAGTTTTACTATTACATGCTGGGGTGTTGGCCGGTTTTCCTTGATCTTGGGAGGGGTCCTCTCTGCCTCTAGGACAGGAATGCTTGTTTCATTCCCCAGATTAGGGACGTTCTCAGCTACAATTTGCTCATATATATCATCTAGTCCTCTCTCTCTCTCCACCCCCTCAGGGATTCCAATAATTCTGACATTGGAATGTTTCATGGCATCATTTATTTCTCTAATTCTGTTTTCATGTATTTTAAGCTGTTTGTTTCATTCCCCAGATTAGGGAAGTCCTCAGCTATGATTTGCTCAAATATATCATCTAGTCCTCTCTCTCTCTCCACCCCCTCAGGGATTTCAATAATTCTGACATTGGAACGTTTCATGGTGTCACTTATTTCTCTGATTCTATTTTCATGGATTCTGAGCTGTTTTTCCCTGGCCTCCTCTTTTCCCTTTTTATCTATTAATTGGTCTTCAAGGTCACTAATTCATTCTTCTGCATCACTTACCCTAGCTGTTAGATTATCTAGATTAGATTGGATCTCATTGATAGCATTAAGTTCTGCCAATTCAGCTTTCATTTCTGCCCTTGAGACTCTATTTTGCCATTAATTGATTTCTCCATTCTAGCTATTGTCTTCACAATTGCTAGCCTGAATTCCATCTCTGACATCTTGGTTATATCTGAATCCATTTGTAAATCTGTGGCATAAGTCATAGTCTCTGAGTCTTTTGTATTTTGGGGGTTCCTCCTCCTAGTCATTCTGTTGAGGGGTGGTTGAGTCCAAATTATTGACCACAACCCAAGCAAGATGCACCTGTTTTCTAGGGACCTTAGGGTTGCCTCTTGTTTTCCCAGCCTGTCTTCTGGGGGAGGGGCCTGCTGTGCTGTTACTCAGGCAACCCTGTTTGGGCGGAGTTGCCCTGCCCCCATGGGGGGGATGGGCTCAGTGAAAACCAGTTTTTTGGGGCTTTTGTTCTCTGGCGGCTTTCCCTGGTGGCTTTCCATGTCTCTTCCATGAGTCAGAGCAGAAGAGACCATTTCCAACCCTCTGCCTCAGAGCAGAGAGATCACAGTCTGTTCTTTAGTGAGTTCTCCAGGCCACACTATCTCCATTTCTATCTGTGCTGCTATAAACTGCAGTGTCCTGGGTTGTGCGCCCCTCAGCAGGGCTCTCAGTCCTTGCCTCCAGGTCAGGGCATGTCTCTGCCCTTTGTGCTTCTAAAACCGCCAATCGCGGTTTCCCTCTGGGGGGGGGCTGCCCTAAATTCCTTTTCCCGCCACTACCGGTCTGCGAGTCTGTGCCCAGTCCCCAGCGCGGGAGGCTACCGCTTACCAGTGGTGTAGGATCCCCATGGCCAGGCTCCCTCCTGCTGCCGTTTATCCTCAGATATCTGCTCGCGGAATCACGGCTCCCCACTTCGTACCTCAGAACCAACTACCTGCGATCTTCTGTTTGTAGAGATCCAGATCTTCTTACATCTCAGGCTGATTTTGTGGGTGTTCAGAGTCGTCTGGTAGATACCCAGCTCAGTTCCGGGGACCAGTTGGAATAGGGTCCCCTACTCCTCTGCCATCTTTTCCCCCTCCTATATTAGAAATTTTAAAGCCTTCTCACTTAATAATTTTTTTAAATTGATTTCTGACTGATTTCAAGGTCTTTTCCTTATTCTTCAGTGTCTTTAGTTTCACTTTAAATACAATTTATTTAGGTATGGTAATTTTCCCATTTATTCTTGGATTTCACCAGAATTTCTGATTCTGATGATTCAAGGTTTTCCATCAATTCTGAAACATTTTAGCCACTGCCTTTTCAAAAATCACTACTCCTGAAATCTATTATTTCTTTGAAACTCCTACTTGACATGTGTTAGATCTTCTTTCTGTATCCTCCATGTTTCTTCTCTTTCATGTTTTCAAATTCTTTGTTTCTATATGCTGTTTTCTAGATAACACTTTTGGTCTATCTTCCAGTTCATTAGTTATCTCATAAGTTATATCTAATATGATATTTAAAGAGCTCATTGACTGTTAAGTGTGAATTATTATAATCTTCATTTCCTGATATTTTATTTGGTTCTTTTTGAGTTACTTATTTCTTACTTTTTGTTTCTATAATTGTTAAACACAATTAATACATCTATTCTAAGTCTGATAATTCTGATATCTGAAGTGTTTGAGTGTCTTATTCTATTACTCATTGCTTCTCCTGGCTCTTACTTATGCATACCTTGTTTTGTTGCATGTTCTGTGATTTGTGTTTGCAAATCATTAAATCCATTATAACTTTAGCTAAAGGAAAACTTTGAGGTATGTGTTGAACTTCATTTCCCCCAAGCAGACTAGCACTGTTTCCACCAGAGATACTTGAAGTCACCAGCTTAGAACAACTTTAAATAAATTCCTGGCTTGAGGTGTTTGGATTATAGTTAGGATCACAAGCCTATATGATGTTTTCCTGTAGTTGCAAATTCTCAGATGATGTTTTAGCTCCATTAAAATTCAAGTTTTGGATAGGCAGTGCTTCTGTGCTATCTTTCCTTTTGTATGGCTTATATAGAGGGTCTCCACATAGACCATCTACCTTGCTTGGACTCTAGGCTTTCTATCTTATTCTCCCTACCCCCACCTCCAGCCCATGCTGCCATTAAAACTGAAGCTATTAGTCTTGGGGATCAAAAGATACTCAGAGTAGCTCCTGTCTTTAGCATTTGAATTTTACTCTGGATTCATGTGCTCTTGTTTTGGGTCTCGAGAATTTCTCTCAGTTCACAGCCACTTCAACTTTGCCTTTAAAAACACATTTTATCTACAAATCCTAGGTGTTTTATATTGAGAGGTTTTTTAGTCTATCTAATCTTATTTATTGCTTGAATTAGAAGATGACACAGAACTCTGCAAATATTAATACTGGTAATCCTTTTACATGGCTCTTGTAGTTAATCTTCAAAGACAACTGTCCAATGAACCATACTTTCTAGTATTCACACTCTAGAGAAGTCTCCTTCCACACTGAAACCGATTTGACCATGTGTAACCAGTAAAATGCAGCAGAAGTGACACAATATGACTTCTAAGCCTATGTCATAAGAATCCTATAGCAGCATCTTCCTTGTTATCTTGGAACGCTCACTGTTGGGACATGCTTTTTCATAACCCAAGCACCAAAGTGGAAGAAGCCCAAGCCTCAGGGAAAGACCATGTGTAGATCCTTTAGTTGACCATTTCAGCTGAGTTCCCATCCAGTATTCAATAGCCAATATCAAATACTAATCATGTAAGCAAGCCATCTTGGAAATCTGACCCAACTGAGTCCTCAGATAACTCAACCTCAGCTTCCATATAACACCTTGAGAGATCTCAAACAAGAATGTCCAGATGAACCCACTCAACCTGTGGAACCTTGAGAGATAATAATAAATTGTTGTTTTAAACCATAAAAGTTTTTGGATCATTTATTACACAGTCATACATTACCTGAACAGACAAGTCTTTTTGGATTAGGAACCATTTTATCTCTTTTTTTTAAATAAAGATTTTATTTATTTATTTGAGAGAGAGCAGAAGAAGCAGACTCCCTGCTGAGCAGGGAGCCCGACTCGGGGCTCCATCCCAGGACCCTGAGATCATGACCTGAGCCGAAGGCAGCCACTTAACCCACTGAGCCACCCAGGCACCCCCATTTCATCTCTTTGAAGTGACTTTGCAAATCTATGCTCTAATATGCCATATTGATATTATAGGGCATTTTAATTTCCAAATTCTTAGAAGGGGAGCACCTAATTCTTGTTTCTATATATGATCCACACACATTATTTAACAACTATATGTGTATGACAGTCACACAGATAATTAAAATAGACAATATTTACTCAAGCTATTAATTATTTAAATGTGAATGACATTTAGAAACCTTAGAAGATAATATATCTTCATAATATCAATATTGATACTTTTTATATTACAAGACAAAGATAGCAAAATTATAAGAGAAAAATGAATTAATTTTTATCATATTGATAATATCAAGAAAATGAAAAGCCACAAACTAGAAGAGATATTTGTAAAACATACAACTAGCAAAGAATTTTTATCAAATAGATTTTACACAGGGGCGTCTGGGTGGCTTAGTCAGTCCAACTCTTGATTTCGGCTCAGGTCATGATCTTGGGGTCATGGGATCAAGCCCCATGAGTGTGGAGTCTGCTTGAGATTCTCTTCCTTAGCCCTTGTTCTCTCTATATATCTCAAATAAATAAATAAGTAAAAATCTTAAAAAATAATTTTATACATAAATAAGGAAAAGGAAACAACCTAATTGAATAGTTTTCAAAAGAAATGTATTTTACAGATAAAACACAAATGATCAGTAAACATGTTGAAATGGTACTCAGGGTCATTAATAGTTAGATAAATGCAAACTAAAACCACAGTGAGATACTGGTTAACAGTCTTTGGATTGGTCAAAATTAAAAAGTCTGACAATATCAACTGTTAGTGAGGATATAAAGAAATTATAACTTTCCTATGCTATAGTAAGAGTGCAAATTATTACAACATGGTAGGAAACAATTTGGCATTATCTAATAAAATTGAAGCTGTGCATACCTTAGGACTCAATAAATAAATTTTCTTCCTCTAAATATGCATATATACAGCAGAAGAAATGTATAATAATGCTATGAGGCATTATTTATCATAGCAAAAAATCTGGAAACAACCCAAAAATCTATCAGCAGTAGAATGGATGGGTAAATGGTGGAATGCTCACAGAATGAAGCAATGTAGTGTGAAAATAAATGAATTCTTGTTATGTGTAATAACATAATATTGACCAAACAAAGCAAGCCACAGAAGAATATAATCTCATTCAATTTAGGTACAGTTTAAAACATGAGAAACGAAACAATGTGTGTGTGTGTGTGTGTGTTAGAATAATAAATCAAAGCAAGAAAATGGTAACAAAATATTCAGGATAGAAGTTAACCTAATAGATGGAATATTCCACATATATATTTTTTTAAGTATATAATATTTCATAATATACCATTTTAAAAAAGCAATGGATGTGTCAATTAGCATGGAGTTGATTAGAAATGGAGCATGAAAAAAGAAGTCTGAGGGAAATCAAATCCCAATCCAAGAAATGAGTAATGAGAACAGATAATATAAATATTCAGTTTCATAAATGGGTATTATGAAGTTGGAGATGGCTCCATCAGTCTATTTGAGATCGGTTCTACTCAACTTTTTCACATTTCAACCATTCAGTCAGATCCTATTAGTCTAACTTCATGTTTATCATGAAGCTTTCCCAGGCAGTGTGCACCCAAGAAGTTTATACAGTGCTTAGCCGACATGGGTTACTGGGCAGCTCAGTAGCTGTATTTTCATTCTGGTGTATATGTCAGGCTCTTAAGTATTATTGAGTTAATATGTCACATCCCTCATTAGTAACATATTTGGGGCACTGACGAGATTAATTTTGTGGACCTGTCAAGGTAAGAACTAGAGTTTATACTGTGAAGAATACATAGGTGAATGCCATATTTTGAAGCTCTTCAGTGCCAGTAAGCTGATCTCCTCAGATGATACCCTAACTGAGAGCCCCACTTCTATAGTATTTATTATTCTTATCTTCATATATAGATCATAAGTCCCTAGAGGGCAGAAATAATATATTACTTTATCTCATCTTCATAGACATATACAGTACTTTGTATATAGTAAATGCTTAATTATTATTTGCTGACTGGATGATTGGCAGGAATGTTGATTACATATACACTACCCTGTTAGCATCTATGTTATACTCTACAACAATAATAAAAATGTCATCATCGAATATAATGAATGGAACTACACTTCAATTACCAAGTGCTAGTTATCTGCAGATGTAAAACTATTGCTATTGTTCAAGTTAAAATAATTCACTCTTTCAAAATCAGCTTCATTTCAGCCTTCTGTGAACCAAGAGGCATTTTATGGGGAGGGGAGATAAACATTAATAAAATCAATAACAGGGAGCCTGGGTGGCTCAGTCGTTAAGCGTCTGCCTTCGGCTCAGGTCATGATCCCAGGGTCCTGGGATCGAGTCCCACATCGGGCTCCCTGCTCGGCGGGAAGCCTGCTTCTCCCTCTCCCACTCCCCCTGCTTGTGTTCCTGCTCTCGCTATCTCTGTCTGTCAAATAAATAAATAAAATCTTTAAAAAAAATAAATAAAAAATAAAATCAATAACAAAACTTCAGAATCTGAGAACTCTTCGAAGGACATTTTCAGCAAGGGTATCATGATAATGAAGGTGGGGTTGAGGCAGTTTTCATGTCAGTTGCAGAACCTAGAAGATTTTAAGACAAGTGATACTGTAACAGTCAATCTTATTGTTATTCATTATTTTCATTTTTAGAATTGTAGCAAAGGAGGAACCTTTCTAATACATTCAAGTGAGATTACATTTGATTTATCCTCCAAATTATCGTTTGCCCACTTGATGTTTATGAAAAGAAATGCTGCATTTCTCACATTAGCCAACAGAGAAGCAATCACTTGTATGAATCATTGCTGGAAATAGAAATTGTTTCAAGTGCTGGACACGTTTGTGGTCTGTGAACACTGAACACTAATAATCAGGAGAGTTCCAAACCTAAAATGATTTTTCTGACTTCTAAGTAATTTAATCCAGAAATGCTCTGGATAGACATTCAATTGTCTGCATGGAACCTGGAAGAAAAGCGATTTCATATTAAGACTTCATGGCCTTGAAGCTTGCCTCTCTGCATATGGAGCATCTTTATCCATTCCAAAAGATAAAGAAGAGAGAAGCAAACTGAATTTCTAAAAATGAAAATAAATGCAGGGCAAATCAGCTCTTTGTCATCCTTGCTCTGTGGATAATACTGGCCATTGAAAACTGCTATAAATTCATCAGTACTAGTGCTTCTGGCGGCCTGCACAAATCAACATGAACTATGCTTTGGTTTTCACCTTACATTTTAAATGCCCATTCTCCTAGCAATTTATTTAATACAACAAAGTGGGCTCTATAGTGTTCCTTTCATTTCTAACACAACCACTGCAAGGGGATAAAGAACATATGGGCCGGTGAGTGGCCATGAAAGTTGAAAGCCATTTGTTGACCCTGTAGTGGTAGCTTAGAGATCTCAGACTTAAGAGGTAGACTCTCTACCTGATCCCTGAGTTATTATATATAGTCAAACAATGGCAATCATTAATCACTAATCTCACAAGCCACATGATTTAACAAATATCATAAAGACCACATGTCCTCATGTCAGAAGATTTTCTTATCCAGAAATTCATTCTGATCCGGGGCCCCATAATGAGAAAAGGGTCTGTTAGAGGCAAGAGAATCTCTCCTAAAATTCAGAAGGTGCATTGTATCAAGATGAAATTGACTTACTTGTTCTCTGTGAGGAAGCATCCTCAAGAAACTAAAGATTTGTTAAAACAACTTTTTGCCCTCTCTAATTTGCCTCAAACCTCTGCTTCTTGGGTGATGTCAATTGTAAATTAACAAACCCTTTCTTAATCTCTACTTCTTCCTTTTAAGTGGAGGAAAAAATGTCCATATTTGAGGAAGATCATCTGTCTTCAGGAAGACCCTTAAGAGTCAAGGAAACCTGATATAGGATATTGATATATTAGACATCTTTGAACTCTTTCCCAAAGGAAATCAACTTTGAGACTCTTAATAATGGGTTTTCATTTGTCATTTATGGGTAACTGGATCTCAATATAATGGAGACCAAAATGCCCTCAAGAAAGGGGCACTTACTACAATGGAATAATAAACACAGTGATTAAAAATAGTTTAAAAATAGGTATATAGTAGGTTTTCAGTGACTTCAAAAATAAGATCAATCATACATACAATGAAAAATAAGTGTGCTCACTTGGGTAGTAAATATAGAAAGTATGACTTTGTCACTTAATAATCATGTGAACGTGGGACAATTGATCAACGTACATGAACTTTAGATTCCTCATTGGAAAGAAAATTGTGATTAATCATTGTTCTGCCTACCACATAGTATGAGTATTTTTTTTTAAGATTTTATTTATTTGAGAGAGAGAATGAGATAGAGAGAGAGCATGAGGGGGGGAGGGTCAGAAGGAGAAGCAGACTCCCTGCTGAGCGGGGAGCCCGATGTGGGACTCGATCCCGGGACTCCAGGATCATGACCTGAGCCGAAGGCAGTTGCCTAACCAACTGAGCCACCCAGGCGCCCCGAGTATTTTGAAAATGATAAAGCATTGTTTATGTTAGAAGTTTATCAGTGTTAGTAAATGATACTGATTTTCAAACAATGCTGATGTTCATAAGACATGTCTCTATTTGTTTATATCTATTTAGAATTTTTAATTTGCAGCATCATATAGACCAAATATTGTATATTGATCTTTATGACATTATAGGATGGGTCAGAATCTTCTCATTGCTTTGATAAGAAGAATACAAAATGAGGGTGCCACATGCCTCAACTAGTTGTAATTTGGTGATTTAGAAGCATAGGTGCATTCGACTTCAGGATTCCATTGCATTGCAGATAAGACCTTTTCTAAGCTCCTGAGACTTACTGTGCTTGAAAGTGGAACTGCCCAAGGAATAAAGTCAAAACATGAATTTTAGCAGTCAGTAGATGTTAAGAACTGAGATTAAGAGCCTAAAAACACATCCTCAGCTATGATTTCATATGACTTTCAAGAGTATTCCATATAGTAGTATTTTACACAGCAATATTATCATCTGTATTTTACATATGATGAAAATGAGGCTCAGTGGGAGTAAATGGCTTACCCAAGGTCACATAATTGATCAGTGTTAGAGTTGGAACTGGAATCAAGGATATCAGATTCCTAGTCTCTTACTTGTATTTTCATCTCATGCTATAGACTCATGAGCCACTGAGCTTGGTTTCCTTTCAAATAATCATAGTTCTTCATTTGTTAATTCCCTGTGACAATTTTTGACAAAACTATACATATTTAAATATATTGTTTTGTTTAAGCAGCACTTCTGGATGCATTTTAAAAATTGTATCCTAATCATCATCAAAACCATTGTGATTATTATCATTATCAGTGAATGTATGAGGATACAATGATGGTCTAATACAGATGCTGTCCCTGTCCATTACAAAGCTCATCACTTAAGTAATTAATCATACATATGTATACATAAAAATACAAGCTCTTTGACTCAGAGTTGCTGAGTACTAAGGAAGACTATCGTAGGGAGAGTTGACAGGTCAGGGAAGGTCTTTTTGAGGAAATAACATTTGGGCAGAGATTTGAAAAACAAGTTGATATTAACAGGACAAAATGGGAGGCATACACATTCCTTGGGATTAAGCAATATGGAAAGCATGAGGGACTAAAAAGACACCAATATAGCTATAGGGGGAGAAATGAGATGAGTAGGGGACAAGATGAAGGACAATGTAGGCATGGGCCAGACCACGTGGAACTATTAGATCACGTTATGTAGTTTTTTTGTTCTACCCAAAGATCAACGGAAAGTCATAGTGTTATTCAGGGGGTGTGATATAATCAAATTTTGATTTTTAAACAACCACTCTGGTTAGAGTGTATAGAATGAGGTGGAGGAGGATCAGCTGTTGGTTCAGATAGACAGTAAGGTAACTATTGCTACAATACAAAGAAGAGATAAGGAATGCTCAACTGGGGTTGTGGAAGTTGATATGGAGAAAAGTGGACAGATTTTGGAAACATAGGAGTGATGAAATCAATAGGGGTTGGTGAAGAACTAAATATGGTGGGTGATGGAGAGGGAGTCTTAGAGATGACCTTGGCTTTTGGTTGGCAACAATGAAACAGGCACAGTAGAAAAGGAATGTATTTAGAGGAAGTATTAAAAGTTTGATTTTGACATGGGGAATTTGAGGAGCCTTTGAGACATCCAGCAGGAATTGTTTAGGAAGCAATTGGATGTACAGGTCTGGATAGAAATATATATATTTGCATGCCATCTGTGTATGAGGGTAATAAAAGGCATGGATGTGCAAACTATTGTCTAAGAGAGTATAGTATGAGAAGAAGAGAGAACCTAGAATATTGCCTTTAAGAATCTAACTTTTAGGGGCGCCTGGGTGGCTCAGTTGGTTAAGCGACTGCCTTCGGCTCAGGTCATGATCCTGGAGTCCCTGGATCGAGTCCCGCATCGGGCTCCCTGCTCGGCAGGGAGTCTGCTTCTCCCTCCCCCACTCCTGCTTGTGTTCCCTCTCTCGCTGTGTCTTTCTCTGTCAAATAAATAAATAAAATCTTAAAAAAAAAAAAGAATCTTACTTTTATAAGCCAGGTAGAGTAGGATATGCCTGCCAAGAAGACAGAATGGAGGCAAGCTAGGAGTACACTGCATCACAAAGTCAAGGGAGGAAGTTGCTTCAAGAGAGCAGAATGGTGGTTGCTAGGGACGGAGAAGAGGGGGGAAGTGGGGGAGTTGCTAATCAATGGGTATAAAGTTACAGTGATGCAAGATGAATAAGTTCTAGAGATCCACTGTACAACATTGTGCCTACAGTTAACAATATTGTATTGCACACTTAAGAATCTGTTGAGAGAATAGATCTCATGTTAAGTGTTGTTACCACAATAAAATAAAACTAATTTTTAAAAAAGAAGGGAAAAGAGACCAATAATGTTCAGGGCCATGGAAATGTCAAGTACTATGACAACAGAAAAATATCCTTTGGCCTTAGTTACAAGGAATTCATTGTAAGATTTAGAGCTGTTTCTGTGGATTGATAGAGCTGGAATCCAAATTGGAAAGAGCTGAAAAGTAAAATGAGGAGGCTAGGATGCCTGGGTGTCTCAGTTGGTTAAGCGGTCCGCCTTCAGCTTAGGTCATGATCCTGGAGTCCCGGGATCGAGTCCCGCATCGCATCGGGCTCCCTGCTCAGTGGGGAGTCTGCTTCTCCCTCTGCCCTTCACCCTGCTCATGCGCGCACACGCTCTCTCTCTCTCTCAAATAATAAAAATAATATAATAAAAAATCTTTTAAAAATGAGGAGGCTAGACTAGATCCTCTTTAAAGTCCCTTCCAACTTTAAAATAGTAAATGCTGTGATTTCATGCTGCTGGTCAGAGCCTCTCTTTGTCTTAGGTTTCCCTACTCACCTCACTCCTGGTTAATAAAAAGACTCTGCCATTGAAAGAAATGATTTGCAAAGACCGTGTTACTTTAAGCATCATTACAGCCTCAAACAAACTTGGGACAAATCATTCTCTTCTACATTTACATATATATTTTTTCTTTTGAAAAGAATCTTGAGCACAAAAAATTCTTATATGATTTTTCCATAGCATCAATTGAAGAAATATATTTCCAAGAATTGGTTTTATTTTTTGGGTCAGGACTGCAGGGATAAAATCAGGTCTAGAGTTTCCATGTGGATGAATTTGGAAGTGAACAGCTTCGAAGCTGCAGTCCAGGGATGTCTCACGCTACACTATACTATTTTCCTTTTAAATTGAATCACCTTTTCTGGGCTTTGAGAGCTAAAAAAACACATCCAAATAATTGATTTTGTATGTAAGCAGAATGCTTGGGCACTTGCTGCTTTTCATCTAAAGAGAGGTTCCTATATTCTCACTGTCTTGGTAGGACAGAAATCTGATAAAAGGTCATATAGACTGTTTCTACTCAAAGTGAGATCGGTGGACCAGCAGCATCAACCTCAGCTAGGAATTTGTTAGAAATGCAGAATCTAAGGCACCACCTCAGACCTACTAGATCAGAATATGCATTTTAACAGGATGCTCAGGTGATTTATATTAACATTAAAAGGTAAAAAGAACTTAGTAATTTTTTTTTCAGAATCTACTTTTTAAAAATATAGAATCTTTTGTTACTCTGCTATGGTATTTAATTAATCCAAGGGCAGATTAGTCATTTATGGACTAAAAACTAATCATTTTGTTTTAAAATTAAGACCTGCAGTAGAGTGCCTAGGTGACTAACAAGATATATTTTACAGGCAAATAGTAGGTTACTCACCCAACTCATGGTAGAACACGTATTTTTCATTTCCCCTTACCAGAAGCTGCTAATTATTTGCATTGAACTATTTACTTTTCCTCTTTTAGTAATAATAATATTTGTAAATTTACTTTGAAACAAGATTACCTGTCATGCTTTTGTATAGGATTTATAAACGTTCACTATTTTCTGTCTCTTTAGCCAGTTTAGGAGAACATCTACACTTTATTGCATGGATCTCCCTGGTGATTAACATCTGGAATGGACAGATGAAAACTCAACCCTCAGTCGCACCCTTCCTTTCTGTTTCTTACATGAAGCCCTACTCTAACCTTTAATCAGGGCAGAAAAAGATTGCTACTGCCCCCTGCTGGCCTATTGTATTTTTACTCCTCTACAAATTGACTTGAATAGGATGCCCAAGGATTTTGAGCCACTGAAGAAAGCTCAGCGGAAGAGACTTTCCCTAGTAGAGAGGTAGCGATCCTTTGGGAGCAGGCGGCTAAAATCAAACGAAAACACTCAAGGGGAGAGGAAGGCATAAAGGGCTTCTAAATTAAATTATTGATCCTCATGAACCTTTTTCTGCGCACGGACTTGTCTATGTCAAGAGAATGTCCCTTTCTCTTCAGCACAGGACTCCTCTTTTGCCTCTAGGTTCCACTGACAAGGAGTGAACTACCCACTCCCCTATTATAATTTCAGTACTCCGGATTCTGTTTTCTGCTTCCCCCAATTTCCCTTTCCCACTCCTTAACCGGATTCCCTTTTCTGCTTTAAACTCCCGTTCCGCCCACCCACCGACAGACTCGCATTTCTAGGGGTCAGACCCTAACCTCCTTCACCCTCCTCGTCTACCCTGACCTCTGCTCTCCCCTGATTGTCATCACACCCCCCTTTAGCACCCTTTCCCTGAACAGCAAGCCACTCTTTGCCTTTGAACATCAGGCTTGTCCCCTCTTGAATGCCTCTCCCCGACCCCCGCCCCAAGCGACTGAAAAAGGAAACATGCGCACTTCAGAGCTAGGAGCTGTCCGAGTGCTGAAATTTATAGGCTGGGTAAGATCACGTCTCCCATCTCTTTCTGTAGCTCTCATTCCAGCACAGGATCTCAGCAATTTTGCCCTCTTCCCCCGTGCCCACTTCAGCGCTCAGAGTCCTTTCTTCTCTCTCATTTACAACTTCTTTTAAAAAGAGAACATTTTCTAGAGAAAAGGGATTTGCTAAACAGAAAGGACATAAAACAAAAGCCACAGCAACCCGACTTCCAGCATGGCATTGTCACCAGCCCCCTTTGCATGGTGATGCGATTAAGGTAGCGGCGTTTTTATTATTCGGGAAAAGCAGCTGGGGAATCCATCAGTTCTAAGGCTTTGTCTTTCCTTGGTTAGCTGATGGTCCTGAGCCCCGGTTTGACCTGACCATGATGCCTAGGACTGGCACTTTTTGTTTTTTCTCAGCAAACTGTACAAACCCAAATCTCTTTTTGATTTTCAAGGAAACTAGATTCCTGCCAGATTTCGAATCTGGACAATAAATAGATACTTTGTCCTAGCTTTTTTCTGGAATCATTTCGGGGATATTTTCCACAAGCATCACAGAAACAGGAATGAACCGGCAGCTAGTGAACATTTTGACAGCCTTGTTTGCATTTTTCTTAGAGACAAACCACTTCAGGTAGGTGAAACGACTTTGCATGCTGATATTTTCCCCATGAAAACTGTTTGAAAGAGAACGTGTCATACATTTTTTTATCTATTTTTCTATGCCCTGGACCATATTATTTTAATTTTATAGAGGAGAGTTAGATTTCTTTTGTTCTTTTAAAAGGCGTAATTATGGTGGGAGGGTGGTAAATTTTCACAAAGGCAAGTTTTATGATCCATAACCCCACTCTGCATTTCCACACATTTTCACAGGCAATGTGATATTAAGGAAGTCTAATGAGTTGCATGCTCTTTACATTTCTATATAATGATGATTTTTTTTTTTTTGGCTTTCAAGTTCTTCTGAAAGTCATTTAAAATGATTATTGGATGCAATGCTTCTCATATGGTGGAAGTGATTGGATTAATTTACAAGAAGCATGCTCATTTTATATAAAATATAAAAGAACCCTAATTCTTAGTCAACTTGAAACTTCTATTGTGTTTCAGCAACTAGATGCAGACTATGAGCACTACAATTCAGGAAATTTCTTGAAACATCAAAAATATTTAAAATCTCATTTTACCACTATGTTCCATTGCTCAGTATATTTGGAAACTGAATGACTACCAAAATTTAGTTAATATGACATCTTTGTATTTATCTGTGTATGAGAAATGGGCTATGCATAATTAAAATAAGTGGGAAATCATTATTTCATGTGTGCATTTTCTACCTAGTTTATAAATTATCAAATCAGTTTATACTTCAAAGTATCAGATGATTACCAGTAAGTGAAATAGCCATCCTAATGGCAGAGGTTCTAAGACAGCATAGAGACAGGAGATGTTCATACAACAAAGTGTAGGACTCCTCATTTAATTTTCACCACGTTTTATGGTATTTTTTCACAGAACCAAGAGAAATGGAACATATAGCTAATGTTATGAGTACTGGGAAAACCCACTATGTTCCTTTCAGGTTCACACCTACTATGATTAAGAAAAACTATAGGCTGGGTTTCATTAGAAGCATCATCACCATCATCATCATCATCACCTTCATTACCACCACCACCACCATCATAAATAATACTTGATTAATCAGATGAATCTGCATATGGGAATGTGAGTATTTTTAGATAATTGTATCAATTTTTAACTCCTACCAAATGTTTAAATTCTCTTTGCACTTAATACTTTGCATTTAATACTACCTTGAAAAACTGGCAAAAATGTGGTGTTTTCTCAGTGATAGAATTAACAAGATTATTTGTTAAACTACTAAAAACAAAGCTTATAAAATATTATGCTTTAGCGAAGAAATAGACATTCAGTCAACCACTATGTATATTGTGAAAGAATTCATTTCACTACAAACCAAATAGGCTCTTTTTATAAGTCCTTTAAGGAAAATGAAAGTATGAGAAATTTTCCAGTCAACATTTAGTGTTTTTGATAATGCAGAAAAGAAAATTATTTAGAAGTTCTTTTTCATGAATACTTTACTGGAGAGTGAACAATTTAAATGCTAATATATAAATAACATCTGATAAGGTAATAGAAGTACAGACACACTCATTATTGACCTATTTTAGAATGAAGTTAAATTTCCACGTGAAGCTTTTCTTTTAGGCAATGCATTGAAAATTATTAATAGTTGACAGCAGGAATACAATCTAGCAGGTGAGAAAATAAGCAATGGAATAATTAGTTCACTGTTTACTTTGTTCTGCCCATTGTATTATATATTTCTAATAAAAAGTAGAGGACTTATATTAAGGGCTAAAATGCTGGAAGAATTGTTTAAGAGTCATGGGGGAATAATTTTAAGACAATCACATTTTAGAAATTATCATCTTCATTTCTTTGACGAGTCTAGAAAGAAACAGCTTTAACTATATGTCCATAAAATCTACAACATAAGCTATGCATGTTGTATCATCTTAAACATCTTTATGGCTACAGTTTGGACATATGGGAGATATGACTCAGGATTTCTAACTCTCATCATTTAAAGTTAACTTTAGAGAATGTACAAATTCAGAAGCTGACCAAAGAGTTTGTAATTTTCTTTTTATTCTTACTATCATGTATATTAACAAAACATAATGTCAAACATTCTGTGAGCCTTAGTTCTCAGGCAATGAGAATGGAATTGTTGCTAAAAAAGTTAATGATGTGTTTAGGACGGCTTTCTGCAAAGACCATGACTCCAGGTCTGGAAAACAGCCTTCACAGACCCTATCGCCTTCAGATTTCTTGGACAAATTAATGGGAAGGACATCAGGATACGATGCAAGAATCAGGCCAAATTTTAAAGGTAGGTTCCATTTAAATTTATATATTTTTTTGTTTTTTGTTTTTTTATTTATTTATTCATGAGAGTCAGAGAGAGAGAGAGAGGCAGAGGCAGAGGGAGAAGCAGGCTCCCTGCCTAGCAAGGAGCCCGATGCGGGACTCGATCCCAGGACCCTGGGATCATGACCTGAGCCAAAGGCAGACGCTTAACCATCTGAGCCACCCAGGCGCCCCCCATTTAAATTTATATTAAGCCTGTGGGAAATCTAGATGTTTGAATAATCTGAAATAAGTTTTAAGGGCTTTTTATTATAAAATAGTATAGTATTCATTTCATTTTGGCATTCTTTTGAGCTAGCCAATTTAATAGTTTGAATTTTATATATTATTTGCCACTTTTGAAAACTTTCCTCATTTGTATTCTATTCCACAAAGAAAACTAATATCAGAGATTATTGCTACATTCCTTATTTTATCTTAAGTGGGAGTGTGACTAGAAATGAATCCAAGAGTAAATGATGGATTTGACTTATATGAGTGCCTACCAGGATTCATACAGGATTCAATGATTATTCAAAATCTTTGGTTTTCGTTTTGAATACCTACTCTCAAAGTGAAGTTTAAATCTCAATATAAAACATGCCATTTTACACACTTTCAGGCCTCTCTCATTTTTCAACATTGTGGCAAGAGACTCTAATTGAAAATATCAGAAATTTTTGGTTTCTTTTTGTTTAAACATTTTAATTGTTTATTTGAAATTGTTTATCTAAAATTAACAAAGATCATAGAATTGTAAAGTGCACATGTCAAAGATGGTGGATACTTTCTTTGTTCAATTAGAAAAAACCAAAAAGTTTGATGTTTTTGTTTATTTAATGTTATAAAGATGTAATTAATCATCTGTAGAAATTACTTTTTATCTATTTGGTTTATTTTTATATGAAATAAAAACCAATTATTAATGAATGAATTATTTTTGATGGTTTAGTTTTTAAATACATATTTTAAATGACAATTGCATTTTATCTTGTAATTTAACATAATGCATTGTGGAGTGTTTATAATATTTTATAAAAGAAGAATCCTATAATATTCTAGATATTATGTTGTAATTCCATTGCTTTGATTTTGCTTATTAGCGATTTAATTAGATTGCTTTCCTTGAGTTTTGAATAATTTTTATTATTTGCAAATATGAGCATGAAAACTAAATTCTAGATTCATTTCTTCTTTAAATGCTACACCTCTGAATATACCCAGCTAAGGGCACATTTTATAAAGAGCTATGTCATAATTTTGACAAAACAAGTATATCTGATTTATAGAGTATTTTCAAAAGAAACAACAGATCTAAGTTCAAAGCTCAATTTTCCTGAAAACAATTTTCATGCTCATCCTATTTCATACTAATTTTGTGATCATTGCTTTGGAAGTCAACATTTGAAATAAAATCTTATGAGTAACAAGTTGAGAATGAGCTTTCAATGGGACCACTCATTCCTATATTTATTCACTTAGTCATTCAATAACTTCTGAGTCTGAACTATATGGGAAATACCAACTACTGCATGCACTGGAAAGTTGAGAGAGGAAACAGGTTTGAGTGTTACTGTCAAAAATTTTAATGGGGAGAGTAGATGTTACATGAATAGTTATAAATTAATATACATTATGAGACAGAAATAGTTAAGTAGTTAAGTAACATTAAGAAGTACAGAAAAAATGCTACAGGATTCCAACAAATGAAGAGATGATTTCCTATTAAGCTATTCATGGGAGGTTTCATAGAGAAGGCCCAGAGATGGAAAATTGTTTCAAGTTTATGAGCATCTTATTTAATAGCAACTATTATTCATTATATTCTAGAAGTCACGTTTCAAAAGGGGAGAAAAATGCAGAGTAATAAAACAAACACCCATGTTGCCATTGCTACTTTAAATGACCACATAGAATGAGCAATCATTTTCACACAGCTTTTTTTCTGGTTCTTCTGGGGATGTCATCCTTTGGAGATGACATTTCCCATGATTCTAAAGGATAAATAAATGGAGAGAATATCAAGTATAGGAAAGCATGGCCATGTTTTTGAGATCTTTCCACCACTTAAAGACCTGAGCACAGGATGTTTTAAAGACTTATAAAAGGGAAATGGGGTAGATATCCTTTAAGACTTGAACATTAATGGACTTCACTGAGTTTTGTCTCCCACTCCTTTTAACTCTCCACATCAATGAACCCTGATCCTCTTTCATAAATTTTATTTACATGAACCATTTATATCAGATTAATTACCTAACAGCTCCCACAATTCTCTTTATTCAGTGAATCTTAGCTCTTCCTGGATGTAAAACATTCCCCATTATTTTAGAGTAAAATAATTTTAACTCCTAGGTATTCCCATGAAACTTTATATGTCTAATATGGTTCTTTTGCATATTTATGTTTTATCAACCCACCCAACACTGCATCTGAGAAGGCAGGGATATATATATAGAGAGAGTTCTATATATATATATATAGAGAGAGAGAGAGAGAGAGAGCGTTATATATATTTACACACACACACACACACACAAATATGTACACATACACAATGTAGGGAAAAGAAGTCATTCTTTTCTCCAGAATGAGGAAATAAGGAACAAGATATAGAGGAAAATGTAGATCAGTTATGAAGATTAGTGCTTCCAATTAGCTGTAGTAGAAATTGAGGGTAGGAACTTTTGAGGAACCAACCAGTGGTCACAGTGACTAGCAGAGATGATCTTAGCTGAGCTGAGGAGAAAGAAATAAAAGAGATAATAAGGAACTTGTAACAGTGAGGATACTAGGAAGAACACTATAGTACTTACTGTAACTTAGTATAGTTGATTAGCAATGTACCAATGAGAAATTTTATATAGTAGGTAGAAATGAAGGGTGATTGGGAAATGTGACTGTATCTGGAATAGTGACAGGCACACTGTAAATGCTAAAAAAACAAATTGCTATGATAACAATAAACATCATGATGATGTTGAAAACAACAATAATAATAATTAATAAGAAGACAGAAGGGCAAGATCTGGCCACAAAAATAAAAGCAAGAGTGAAATATGGGCTGTTGAGGTAAAGGAAATGGCTTTTCTAGATGTCTTATTAAATATTAGTTCTCTGTTTTCCTTGCTGCCATACACTGGCAAGGGAAAAGGAAATGCATATGCATAATTTTTCTTATTGGAAGGAATCTTTCCTGCATACTTTCAAGTCAGTAAAATATTTCATGTCTATTCCATATCTCTGATGGACTCTGAAAGATGTCATAATGGACACATATACAAGAAGAAAAATGGACGTAAGCTAGAAAAGGGGACCAGAAATGAATCAGACTTAGGCTCTGTAATTGAGAGCCATTCTTAGAAACTACAGGGAAAAAAATAGCTTTTCTGATGTGCAGAAGCACAAGTGTATAAACAAAGTCATGAGTCAGAGTTGCCAATTGCATTCCATCTGTAAGATCCATAGAGACCTGGGTCGGAACTTGTCAAAACATAAATTTTCAAAATCTTCAGTTCAGATGAAAACACAAGCTATGTCCATTCACAATTACCTGGTTCTGAAACCATGGCAAATATTGATTCTATGTCAACAGAGGGGCCACTTTCCCCACTTGGGTGATTTGTCTCATTGTCAGTCGATTTATCATGGTGTTACTCCATCATTCTATCAGATATTCCTTTGTCAGTGTTATTGTATCTTGAGAATGCCACTTTAAACATTAAGCTTTTAAGGAGGCCAAATGAAATGCTCAAACCTGGGCAAAGTGCATTAGTTCCAATTCTGTCTCTTTGAAACAAAGCCTTTATCTATTTTAATGAAATTTTCTTTGAAAATAAAATTAACTTAGAGTTATATCCTAAGTTTCATCCCAATGTGAATAAATACATTCCACTATAGCATTCATTTTGGAATATAATCTGGAATGGATAATGCCAGGAGATAATTATTCACTCCACTTCTTTATGCATGCCATGCACACTAATTTTTTTCTATGTCTGGAGACCTAAATTTGAAAGTGTGATGTGTGACATTAAAACCTACATTTGCATGCAATATGGTTTCCTTCATTTTCTAAGGAGTTATCAGCTCAAGAGGTGTTTCAGATACAAGTAGAAATAGATCCACTTTCAAAAAAACTAGAGGTTCAGTTTTCTCCCCTTGGAAATTCTATTTATTGTCTGTGGCCAAGTGGAACTCAAGCTCAAATGTTGTGCTTGCCAATCCCTGTAGGGGGTGGCTTGAGCACAAATGTCCAGCAGGGACATTTGGAAAGGGTGATTCTCACAGTTAGTGATAATGCAGCCCCAGCATGATCATTTCTTTGATCACCCTGGTAGATGTGGGCATCGGATGTTACTATGGATTCTGAGAAAAAGAACAGAATGCTTGCAAGTATCAGAAGTATTTGACTTGAGTGCAGGAAGTTACAGAAAGAGTGCAGCCATTTTAGAACAAGACAATAGGAGATAAAAGGGGGAAAAGTATTATTGAAATGAAAGGCTGGAGGTAACAAAGGGAAATTTATATATGACAGTTTTGTTCAGAAATGACATTGATGAAGATTTTTGAACATCTGAAATCCATTGGCTGTGTCACAATTTAGCTTTTCTCTGCTTTATGAACACCAACCAACACATTTGTATATACTAGGCTGCTACTATGGGCCTACAAGATGCTTATCTGGGATTTGAGGTGACATCAGGAAGGAGACATCTAATATTCTAATAGACTCTGGCAAAGTATATGTTTTCCATTCCATGATGACAGAGTAGTATAGTGGAAAGAGTCCTAGACATGGATTCAGAAAACCCAAGTTCATGTCCTTTTTGAGAAAAGGTATGTTCACCTCTCCATGCTTTAGGTTTTCTTTTGCCTTTGCCCATTTCATCTGAGTTGTTCTGAGCATCAAATGAGATCATGCATCTGAATAGTTTGTTTTTAACTATTAAGTTTATTGCAAATAATTTAAATTATTACTAGTCCCTCATTTCTCTTTTGTTTTTGCTTTTTTAAAAGATTTTATTTATTTGAGAGAGAGAATGAGAGAGAGAGAGAGAGCGCATGCGCATGAGAGGGGGGAGGGTCAGAGGGAGAAGCAGACTCCCCACCGAGCAGGAAGCCCGATGTGGGACTCGATCCCGGGACTCCAGGATCATGACCTGAGCCGAAGGCAGTCGCTTAACCAACTGAGCCACCCAGGCGCCCCTTCATTTCTCTTTTGTAACTGACACTGATGATATATTGTCAAAGCTAACCCTTTATGGTGGTTGGGGCCTTATAATTGCTTGATTTTTTTTAATGGTAAAAAAAAAAGTCAGAGGGGCGCCTGGGTGGCTCAGTCATTAAGCGTCTGCCTTCGGCTCAGGTCATGATCCCAGGGTTCTGGGATTGAGCCCTGTATCGGGCTCCCTGGTTGGTGAGCCTGCTTCTCCCTCTCTCTCTGCTGCCCCCCCTACTTGTGCTCTCTCTCTCTCTGTCAAATAAATAAATAAAATATTAAAAAAAAAAACAAGTCAGAGAAGTTCTAGTACCTTAGAGTTCTGCTGCACTAATCAGAACATAGACGCCATGTGTCTCAGCTGGTTCTCCTTTTATTCGATTGGTGGGAAGATTTCCAACCTGAAAGAGTTATTTCATATTCCTAAATATGAAACAAAGAGGGAGCCATTTGTGGGAAGGAATTATCTTTATTCATTCAAATCCCATCCCTGATTATTTTCTGGGACTCATTTTTAAATGAACTGAGTAAAAGAAAGAACCAATTTTACTTAGTCCTAGAAAGAAGGACCCTAAATTTAACTGAAGATATATGACTGTCATTTCTTATGTATGTTCTTGTCCAGTTACTGCACTTTCAAGGGTCACTGCACAAGCATGCAGAATTGATTTCTTATTTTACAATAAGCATTTTGAAGAGAACATTTGGTCTCTACAACATGGCAGGTTAAGAGCAATAGAAATGGAGGCCCATAATTTCGTTTTTGAGAATGTATTGCATTGCTCCTTGGTTGAGTCCAGGTAACTTTGTATCCTTAATTTTCATTACTGAAAGAGCCTAAACATTTTATCCTAAATTCTATAGTGCTTGCTTGTCCATCTTGAAGGACAAGTCAGTACATTTTACTGATAATCTGAGACTTCGTTTTTTTAAAAAAGGTAACAGCATTGATATCAGGGTATCCTGGTCCTTAATGAGTGGACATCAGAATGTGTCCAGTTAGGGCGATCAGGTTTAGAGAGAGAGAGAGAAAAAATCATCATTTGTTTGTTCTTAGTGGTGTTGAATATTTTTCTTGGTGTGTTGGATACATGTTTGCAATACGGTCTTAAAAATGGAAATATAGTTGATCAAGCCTCATAACAACAAGGTCTTTGGAAGTGTTCTGGGTTCTCTTTGGAGTTAACACCTATGAGGCTGTCCTGACTGTGGCACACAGCATTTGCTCATTGACTTCTTTCTTGAAAGGGCTACTCTGGACACTTGTGAGTGATTGCAGACATTTTTCGCCAGTGAAATGCACTAAAGGAAGGACCTGCACAAAAGGAATAGGTCTCTAAGTGGTATTCTTAAGTGAGCAGGACATTTAAAAATAAAGCCACTGGGTTACTCTCTTGGAGTCTAGTCTGGCTAGCCAACCAAGTGTGGTCATGGGGCAAGTAAAAGAGGAAAGCTGGGCACTGCCTTGGACTCATGCCCTAGCTTGTGTACCCACCATTTCCTTATGAACATGAGTATACCAAAAGGTGTCTCTGTTTTCTTAACACATTTATCCAAGAGGGCAAAAGAAAATCCTGGATCAAGTCAAAATATGGAAAGTCAATAGGCAGTTATCACAAATGTGACTGCCTAAGTTTTGTTTGCTTTTTTTTAAAAAAAGATTTTATTTATTTATTTGACAGACAGAGAGAACAGAAGCAGGGGGAGCAGGCTCCCCGTTGAGCAGGGAGCCTGATGCGGGGCTCAATCCCAGGATCCTGGGATCATCACCTGAGCTGAAGGCAGACACTTAACCGACTGAGCCACCTAGGAATCCCCTAAGTTTTGTTTTCGATTTCTTCTTTTTTTTCTAATGGGAGGGGGGCTTATTTTCTTGAGGAAAAATAAGCTACACCTGCCCATGCATTTTCAAAGCAATAGAATAAATCTGTGGCAAGGGAGCATCTATGTGGGCACAAAAAAAATTCCATGTAATAGTTTTACATCTTTATATTGGAGTCTAAACACACAATTCATTTGTTTGTTCCTCTTAAATAGTGAGTAGTTACTATGTGCCAGGTGCCACGTTACTTGCTAAGTATACAGTGGTAAACAAAATTTAAGCTTTTAAATGTCAGTTCTCACCTCACTAAAAACTGGAATATAATTTGTAAATTGAATGCTGTAACATCCAGGACCTCTGCAGGAAAGAAATGGCACACTCCAATGGGGTGTGAGAGAGTAATACACTCTCGCAAAAGGAGAGTGTAGTACTCCAGGACTATCAACAATAGACCTGAAGAGGGAAGGGGTGGGGGGAGTGGTTACCAGAAAGTAGAGAATGTGGCTATATAGACAGGCCACCTAATGAGATCTGTGGAGCAATGTAGTCAATCTGTACTGTCCTAGCAGGAGAAAGCTAGAGAATAAATATTCTGACCTCACTTTCCTCCTGTATTTCATTTTCTTGTGGGAGTCTCTCATTGGCCAATCCAACTAGAAGTCAGAGGGCAAGGGAGCTCAAAGATGCAAACCCAAAAGGTCAGTTTCCCAAGGAACAGAGAAGAACAGGAAAGAGAAGAGAGTGTCTCTGGGCGGGAAATGGAAGATAATCAACACAGAGCCAACAGAGGAGCAAAGCCATCCGTCAACCTTCAGGTGGTGGAGCAGACATCTCCAAAACTGATAATCAGTTTAGTAAGCCTTCCTTGATCAGTCTTGGGAAAGAAGGGAAGTGAGAGAGGGATGTTGTTTGGATAAATTATCCCAACAGTAAATGATACCTCCAAAGGCGGAGAAGAGAGAGGAAGATAATGTAAGGTGATAGTTCCTTCTCCTAAACAGACAACTGAAAGAGACACAACCAGTGGACTGGTGTGTGTGTGTGTGTGTGTGTGTGAGAGAGAGAGAGAGACAGAGAGAGACAGGGAGACAGAGAGAGAGTGAAAGAGTTTTCTGTGGAGTATATGAAAATAATATAGTTTCCTGGCTATTTAATATGTTTATATGTTTTCCAATACTGTATTGTTGTGCTTGCCCCATGGCAATCCCCTCCAGGCTCCTTATGCTGGGATGTGTTGTGGGCTTAGATTTGAGCACAAGACTTAAGGCCAAGTCTCTTTGGGGCAGCATTTCTGAGACATATTTTTTCCCTCTGTGCTCTTCTGTTCTACACAGAGCTGTAGAGAGAAGAATAAGAGATTGGGTGGAGGTTAGAAGAGCATGAAGACCAGGAGCAGAGTAGTGTGCATTTCTTTTTTTTTTTTTTTTAAGATTTTGTTTATTTATTTGACAGAGAGAGACACAGTGAGAGAGGGAACACAAGCAGGGGGAGTGGGAGAGGGAGAAGCAGGCTTCCCGCGGAGCAGGGAGCCTGATGCGGGGCTCGATCCCAGGACCCTGGGATCATGACATGAGCCGAAGGCAGACGCTTAACGACTGAGCCACCCAGGTGCCACAGTAGTGTGCATTTCAAAGAAATGGCAAGGCTGAAGGAACAGTTGCTTGTTTTCCACTCCTTGGTGGTTTGATTACTGCACCTGAAATACAGCTACTTATCATGGCAATTCTGCTACTTGAGGAAAATCTCAGAACCACTTTGCCACATAATTTTTCTTTCATTTTTAAAACCCAAGTGTATATAGATGATAATATAATCTACTGTTCCCTGATTTATTTACATTTAAATACTTCAAAATGTTGATTTCTAAGAACCACTTCGTGTCTAAGAAGGCAGTTGAGATTTCTTTTATCAGGCTTTCTCTTAGGAAAAGCATTCTTTGCCCAAAAATATATTCAGGATCAAGGGGTCAATATATTTAGCTTTGAAACTCAGTCTCTGAAAAGTGAATGATACACACATTTGGCAAACCACACTGTAGCAACTCGTTAGATGATGTGATTCAGGATAATTTATAAATACACTGTGCAATGCTCACAATGGAATTCTTAGATTTTACTTTTTCCTTTGAATTAACTCTGGTTTTAGTACTTCAGCATTGTATAGACTATGTGAAGGCAAAGGATTTAGGATTTAATACTAAACCAAATGAGCAACCAACCAGATGTCTTTCTTAAACCACGCTTTTCAGAACACCTGCTCCAGAGCCACCTGAGTCCTGTTAAAAAGGCACATACCTGGGCCCCACACTTCTCCAGCTCTACCTTTCCAGAACTGCTGAATGATGGGATCTTAAAATACTCACTTGAACAAATTCATAAGTCCTCGAAGTTTAAGCACTGCAAGACCAGAATGAGAAAATTTTGTCCCTATATCTTTCTTGTAGTATTTTTCCCAAGATACTGTGTACCAGGGATTGCCTTACCAAATAAAGGCTGGGGGGGTGGGGTGGGGAATAGCACAGGAGAAAAAAAAATCTAAACTGAGACTCATGAGGCCTGGTTTGAACTCTAGTTTTGTCAGCTGTAACCTGGAGCATGCCACCTAACCTTTCTAGGATTCATTTTTATCATCTCTAAAAATAAAGAATTTGGGCCAAGATGTCTATGTCACTTCCAACTTTGATAGTCCCTGGTTTTTATATTCTAAATTAAAATTCTGGGGTATGTGCTTTTATGAATTATTAATTCACCCACAGAAGAACTTGGATACATCCAATTTTCCTAGGGAATTGGTCTTTCATCTGAGAAATATTAATTCTGTCCAGCTTTTTTTCAGTTTCCCATATCTTATTTCAACTCCCAATATTTCAAGGATGATCATTATTCTATGTGAAGACTCGGGAAACTTATGAGGGGATTACTGAAGAAATCAGCCGTTTACAATTTTGTCTTGCTTTCAGTTTAGAGGTAGCAAATTCATGTATAGAGGCTGCTTCTGGGAAAAGTAGCTGCCACGTTTCTTTAGTTCAGCAACTGGTCAAAAATATTTCTCAAAACATTAATCCTACGAAATGTTCTCAGATAAAAGGTTTAAAATGGAAAAATGGAAAATAAGAATGGGAAATTCTATAAAACAACCTCTGAGAGAGTTCCAATATTCATTAGCATATTAAAAGTTTAGAGAAAACCTGCAGTAAAAATACACAAATAAATATTTTTAAAACTTTTTTACATAGGCGCTTATCCTATACTTATTTGATCATGGATTTCTTAAATGAGTAACATTCTAGGGAACCAGTATTTCATGGAATACACTTTGGAAAATGTGGTCTTGGTAAAATCCATAAATCTAAACAATTTTTTTTTGCCCTGAAAATTGATGATGATGATAATGATGAGAAACCTATGATGCTCTGCTGGAAAGATAATATCCGTAAGAGTGAGAATGCCCCTGCATTCAGTAAATGTGGCTTTCATTTTGATACATGGTCAACATTAGCATTCCGATGCCACAAGAGAATTACTGTACAAGTTAAAATATTATTGCAAGCTATTTATCTCCTGCTTCATTTACATGAATAAATGAGCAAACAGTGGCATTTTGAAAAAACAAACATTGAAGACAAAAGAAAAGACATCAGTCAATACAGCAAAATACTTTGATCTGATAATAATCTTCTGTTTTAGTCTTTAAGATTCTTGAATGCTGAATAACCAATACATATTTAAACAAGTGGCCTTTAACCTTGAACTGAAGACGTTTCTTCAGCAGGCTCTGACAAGGTTTCATGCCTGTATGAAGAATTTCCTTTTGGATCGCCATCTTCTCTTTCAGGCAGTTTTCCAAGATGGATAAATCTTCTGGTTGTACAATTTCCATCCAACTGTTTGTTTAGAATTTTTCCCCCATCACCTCTTTGAAATGAAATTTTTCAAATTTGAATCCATACTAAAAAAAAACCCCACATTTAACAAATTGAAATTATGCAAGATTTATCTTAAATAACTTGTGTAGATTTACAACCAAGGTCTTCGTTTATTAGCAATAAAATACATTCTAAGTTAGTCTTCTCAAAATTAATCATGTTTCATACTTAGATATGTAAATTCCCAGGAAAAACTATTGAAAATTGTTTTCAATAAAGATGATGCAGAAAGAAACGTCTTTGAAATAATCACTAAATCACTACTTTATTACTAGTTCTTCCCCCATTCTTTCTCTGAGAGAGTTTGTTAAATAACCCAGTGTGATTTTTTTCTTCCTGTTTCTTACTCCAGGATCTTAGGAGAATATAGAGAACAAAGTAGGGGGTGGGAAATATTAAAGCTACCTTAGATTTAACCAATGGCTCCTGATCCATGTCACTTATTTCATACAGTAGGTGAAGATATATTGATAATGGAGCCACTACACATTCTGTATGAGACTAGTCCTTTATTTGAAACATTGCTTCAAGGTATCCACAGTGATGGCATTAGTGTTGCTAACATTCCAGTGTACAACCCACAGATAATGCGATACCAATTTTTAAGCTTTTCTGGTGATTGGGGGTTGGCAGTCTTAGATATACGGCACCTTGGAGAGGAACCAAGTGAAGATTAACAAAGTTATTTAACCTACACACAGTTTGCTTACTCTGTCGTTAAATTTTGTTTTATATAGCCTGGGTGCCTGGCTCAAATTCCTTGCTATCATTTGCTCCTGATGTCATTGCTGCTTCTCCATTTCTAGGAGGCAGACAGTGGCATTAGATATTAAGGGATGAGGAGATGGCTTGGGCTGAATCCTTAGTTACAGAAGTCAGGGAATACAAACAAGAAGATAACATTTTCTCCAGGATTCTGAGATTTGCTTTCAAAATGAAGTATATAGTATCTTCCCAAAATATAAAAATTTAAGAAGAGATCATGCCTCTTTGAAAGGAAATGTCACATAGGCCCAATGCCAGGCCTCGTAAATAGGAAAACTGGCCCCAAAATTTCCATTTTTTTCAGGAGGATTTTTGATAGATAAAATGCCACTCTGCTTCTTCTAAAATTTGAGATCATAGCTTGTTAACAAAGTTGCTACACTATTCAGTATTTATTTTCTCTGGAATATCCCTATTTCATTTTCTGGAGTTAATGACTACCCTGCGGCCAGCAGCATACTCAACCTAATCCTTACCAAATTAATCCTATATTAGCAGGCCTATTTTTTTCCAGCTGTCCAAAAATAGGAGGAATTACCCACATTTTGGGATATGTGTTCCTTTTATTTCCCCCCAAGTACTACCTACATTTCCAATATTCACATTTGTTTATTAGGCACATATGCCTCATTTAAGCTCATCCTTTATTCAAATCTTCTGAACAAATATTCCCACTTAAAACCCAGCAGGTGGCTTCCTGTTCCATAGATCTGATGCCAACCAAGTTTATAAAATGCTGGGCTTTCAGCAAAGTGTATGAATTTGTGACTTGGGGCAAATATCCTAAATCTCATTAAAAAAAAGGATTTCCGGGCACCTGGGTGGCTCAGATGGTTAAGCGTCTGCCTTCGGCTCAGGTCATGATCCCAGCGTCCTAGGATCGAGTCCCACATCGGGCTCCCTGCTCCTTGGGAGCCTGCTTCTCCCTCTGCCTCTCTCTCTCTCTCTGTCTCTCATGAATAAATAAATAAAATCTTAAAAAAAAATTAAAATTAAAAAAAGGATTTCCTCAGCAAGAGAACACAGTTATTCCAAAGAAAAAATTCCACATTTCTACTTGTCAAACAGACTCTGCAAACAGCATAATTACACACACATTTTTTATTTCCTGCCTACTTTTGAAACTGGGTTTGCATAGGGCCCCTGGAGTCTTCCATAGCACCCACTCACCCCAACTGAGTTCATTTAAGAGGTGCCAATGTACAGTTAACAGCAAAATAGCTTAGGTGAAGGAAACTTTGTGGAGCATGGCGGAAGTGGATTGACACATGAAGCTTCCATGATTGAGTTATGAGTCCTCCACCATGGGACCTTTCTCATTCCTCTACACATTAAAAGAAAACTATTATATAAAAATCTGGACCCAGGTGCTAACAATATGTGCCATAATAAACTGTGCATATGTAAAGTCTCCAGTGAGCAAGTATCCCTCAGTGTCTAACGTTTTATATAAATGTCAGAATAAATTATCTGCTTCAGTGATAGAGCAACACAGTTGAAGGTACTAACAAAAAGTGTCCATCAGTGACATCGTGAAATATGCCATATAAATTGCAAAATGACACCTTTGAAAAAAGTTATTTACTGCTGAGGGGTGATGTGGCAGGTGCAAAGAAGGCAAAGAAGTAGAGAATGGATAATAAAAAGATTCTAAAGGCAAGCTAAGATCAGAAATAAACTCCTATACTTTTTTTAGAAAATTCATAGTGCAGCTGCTCTGGGGTGCCTGATTGGCTATATCTTTATCTGAATGCACAGGAAAAGCAAGCTGAGCTGTCACCCAAGGGAATGCAGAGCTCAAAATACTAGTATCCTCGATGTTCTAGGCCTCTCATGACTCTTGAAATTCTCCTGGGACTTATCATTTCTTTATACACCTGCGCATGGCTTATAGAGATCTTCATAGTTAGATTTTTGACTACATCTATCTGAGGTTAGATTTCTGAGAAGCAGACCCTGTGTGCAAGTAATTTATTAAGGATAAGTGAGCAGGAGAGACACGTAGGAGAGCGATAAAATCAGAAAAGAACGGGAGGAAACCCAGTATGGGTGTGATCTCAGGCAAAGTCCAACAGAGGGCGGGGTCAACCTGATCCCCAGGGTTTCCGGGGAAACTTCAGTGTAAGCTGTATCCCGGGGTTCTCCTGACTGGAGGCAAGAGAGCAGGAGGCTTTTCATATTCCCCTCTGTCAGTTACTGAGTAAAGACTGCCCTCAGCGTGTACATAGGTGGGTGGGGAGAGTAAATTTCCCAAATGCGTCTATTTCTTTTCACGTGACCTCCCGTAGCCCCAGGACAGTCCTCTGTGAAAGGGCACAAGTTTTGGCTACTGGAAGCGAAAGCACACTGAGGTAAGAGGCACAAAATGATAAATGGGACCCAAGGAACCTGGGTGGAGAATCAATATTGTCTATTTCAAATGACCATTCCACATTTCCAGCCATGCCCTCCCAACTCTGTTCCAGCCTCAATGCCCCCGTTTCTTGTTCCTCAAACCTTTTGTCTGTGGTGCT
Organism: Mirounga angustirostris; assembly: GCF_029215605.1. Taxonomy (NCBI): domain Eukaryota; kingdom Metazoa; phylum Chordata; class Mammalia; order Carnivora; family Phocidae; genus Mirounga; species Mirounga angustirostris. The sequence continues at coordinate 11,026,375 of NW_026991719.1, forward strand.
TTGTACTTTCATTTACCTCCACTGTGCCTGCCTTTACAGCAGCCTAATGCCTACACTCATCCTACAGACCTCAGCATCAGTATCATTTCCTCCAGAAAGCCTCTGTTCAACTACTAAGTCCATCCTGTCCTTCATGCTCAGTCTATAATCTCTGTTGTGATTGGCTACTTTCCTGTCTCTCTCACTCCTAGACTAGTTCAAGGAGGCCAGAGATTGGGCTTATCTCATTCTCCACTGTATCCCCACATCTGACAGTAGGTCAGGCCAATAAACATTTATCAAATGAATAGGAAAACGTACAATACCAATCTTTATTCCTAGAATCTATACTAAAGCAAAGTTGGATGTGAACAATTAAACTAAAATAATAAATTATTATCTGGTAATATTCGTGATTCTTTTAAAATGCATGAAGTTTCCCCCCATACGTTATCTCATTTGGCTCCTTATGCATTTCTCAGAATGGAAAACAGCTGGAATTTTGTTTACCATTCTTGTTATTTAGGGGGAAGGAAAAAGTTATTTTGTTGCCAGACATGACTTAAAGCAACTCTACATACGTAAAACCTAGGATGGAGTAGAATGTAGGTCATCATTTAAAGAATGAAGATAAAGACACTCAATCTGCAATACTTCATTGAATGTATTTTTTTAAAGATTTATTTATTTATTTGAGAGAGAGAAAGTATGCGCAGCGCACATTGAATGTATTTTTAACATAACTGCCCCCCCTTTCTATTACAGGGTGAGTCTAATTTATCTTTGAAGTCCCAGATTTTTATGCATTTCCTGTCTTTGTAGGAGCTTAATAAATGTTTAATGTTGAGTGAGTGGATTCACTCACATATAGATAAATATCAAGCATTTATTGTGCATATGTCACTGTGCTAGGCACCAAGTAGAGGAGAATTAAAAGGAGAATTATTAATTTACCAAAATTCTAACCTCCAACTTTTCTATCCCATCTCCTTCTACTTTACCACTATTCCAGGGTCAACATCCCACGTATAAAAAGCTTTATTTTCCATGCCCAGTTCTGAATAGGGATGTATAGTGGCATCAAACATACCCAAATAGGATCCACTGGCCTGAGGCAACTTTCCTATCCAGCGCCTGCAGTTTTACTAAATAAAACCAATGTACCCAAATGATACTCATTGTGAATACTGGATATACCTGAATTGCCAGTGAGTTCCAGTGCTAAGGTAATATCAGATTCCCTTCAGGGTTATAGCCCATAACTCCTTCCAACCAGTGAGCCTGTGGTTGATTCTCCTCTAAAATTCTCCTTTTGAGCCTCGTCTTCCAGCTTCATCAAAAATCAAAGAGTGGCTTTCAAGGTGTAGGATTCTCCCAGATTATGAGGCAATGGACAAAAAAATTTCACAAAGCCTAGGAAACCCAACTAAGGCACCTACTACTAATGATGATCTTTATATTTCTTTGGAGAGTCCTTTATATGTGAGAGGTCAGTCTACAGAGGAGGAAAAAAAAAAGTAGCTCTAGGTTTCATAAAAGAGGTGATGTTTGAATTGGGTCTTGAGAGATGAGTAGGTATTCAATGAATGAAAAAAGGAATTTCAGATAGGGAACTCTTGATGTCCAGAAAGAAAATGGCTAGCTTGGGGGATAACAAAAGATGAGTATACCTAGAGGAAGTAAAAGGAGGGGGGCATAGAAGATGAGGCTAGAGAGTGAAGTTAGGGCCAGAGTATTAAGGAGATCATTAAGGTATTGAAATTTAACCTTAAGTAACAGGGAAGCAATCAAGATTTTTAAACAGAGAAGGTGCATAATTAAATGTGGTTTCTAAGAAGATAACTCAAGATACCTTTCAAATGGAATACTAGAAAGAGGGGGAATCAGGGTGCCATGACAATCACCCACAAGGTAGAAATAGTGAAGGTTTAGTCTTAGGCAGTGACAATGGGATTAGAAAGCAGAAGCCAGATTAACAAGATAAATTTAAGGCCAAATTGCATTAGACAAGATATGGAGGGTACAACAGAAAGAATAGTGTTTGCCTCAAGGTTCCTGGTTAGGCAACTGAGCAGATGGTGATTTTGTTTACCCAAAGAGGAGCTATAAGAGGAAGAAGACGCTGAGGGAGGAAGATAATAAGAGTTCAGTTTTGGACATGTTTTTGAGATGACTGTTACAAATCCACACAGGGGTGTCTAACCTGCAGTTAAAAATGTTAATTTGAAGCCAAGAAGAGACGTCAGGGCTAGAAATGTAAGAATGGGAGTCCTGAGAATGTGACAGTGTCAACTAAGATCAGTGTTAAAGTGTAGAAAGAATAGAGAAGAGGAATAAGGATGAGACTTACATGCACATGGACATTGAGGGAGTGGGGGAAGAGAAGGACTCAACAAAAAGTACTGAGAAGCAGTCATCAGAAAGTCTGGAAGAGAACCAGTAAAAGATGTAGTCACTGATGTTAAAGGAAGAGAGAGTTTTGTGGATGAGGACATCAACCATGCCAAGTGTAGCAGGACCATTGGATAGAAAGAGGTGAGGAAACAGACCATTGGATTTTGTCACTGGGACATTTTTTAACCTTAGCAAGGGCAAAATTTCTCTAGAATAGGGAAACAAAAGCTTAGGCTGTATCTGGTTGTCGAGTGAATGAGATTTTAGAAAGTGGAGAAAAGAATGTGTAGAATTTTCATTTAAAAGCATAATGCCAGGGAGAAAAAGGGAAATCAGATATTGGCTTAAAGAGTTTGAGAGAAGAGAGGCTTTTGTTTTGTTTTGTTTGTTTTTATATTAAAATGAAAAGAATGCATTTGTGATATGAGGGAAAAGTAGATTGAAAGTACAAGAGACATAGGAGATGATGGATGAAGCAGAGAGGACAGAAAGGACAGAAAAGAGCAATATCATGAGGACAGATGGAGAAATTACCCGTGCACTCAAGGAGAAATATCACTTCCTTACTCCAATAGTAAGTTTTACAGGTGTAGAGGAAGGTAGTCAGGGTAAGCTCACATCCAATGGCCTCTCTTTTTTTGGTCAAGTCATGCTCTGTCATCTCCCACAGAGGAGTCACTGCCCCTGGCATGGGCTGGTCCTCAGTATAGTCATCATTAAGCTGGAAAAGAGCACCAGATTTTTGATGTTTTGTCTTTTTTTTTTTTTTTGAGAGAGAGAGAGAGAACAGGGGGAGGGGCAGAGGGAGAGGGAAGGAGAGACTCCCAAGACATGGGGTTCAATCTCACAACCCTGAGATCATGACCTGAGCTGAAATCAAGAGTAAGATGCTTAACCAACTGAGCCACCCAGCCGCCCCATGATGATTTGTCTTGATGGTCCTCTTTACTATCAGGAAAGTCCACCCAGACATTCAGGAAGCTTTTGTAAAATTTAAATACATCATAAAAACAGAATTTTCTAGGGGCGCCTGGGTGGCTCAGTCGGTTAAGCGTCTGCCTTCGGCTCAGGTCATGATCCCAGGGTCCTGGGATCGAGCCCTGCATCGGGCTCCCTGCTCAGTGGGAAGCCTGCTTCTCCCTCTCCCGCTCCCCCTGCTTGTGTTCCCTCTCTCGCTGTGTCTCTCTCTGTCAAATAAATAAATAAAATCTTTAAAAAAACAAAAACAAAACAGAATTTTCTAATAAAATTCACTTATCAGTAGGCTTAGTGAGTAGGGAGATTATTTTAAACATGAGACCCAGAAGATGAAGCCAGAAGGTATTGTGTGTAATACTCAGACAAAAGATGAGGGAAGTAAAGGGGCTCAGTGTCCAAGATATCCATCATTTGCCTTCTTGGCCAACCCTTTATTCCTTGCTGCATCTATCCATGTATTTCACACCATTTTTCATTGTACGGGCCCAGAAAGAGTTAATAATAATAATATTAGTTTATGTTACTTGAGTCCTTACCATGTGTCAAGCATTCTTCTAAGCACTTTGCATATTCATTCATTTAATCCTTCTAATACCCTGTACATTTTATTACTATCCCTATTTTCCTATTGAGGAAACTTAGAAAAGAGAGCACAGTGGTCGTTCATAGTCATATGGCTAGTAAGGGTGTAGAGCTAGCTTTCAATCCCAGGTAATGTGCCATGAGTCCACCCTTTTACCACTAGTAGCATAGTAAAGGCCTAGAAGATTTGTGTTGTTGTACACCAAGTTCATGAGTGAGACCTGCATCCATTTCTTAATTACACAGCCATGCTGGGGGCTGTGAGTCTGGAGGCTTGCGAGAGGCTTTGAAGCATTTTCCTCAGAATCTGCTTATTATTCAACTTTATATCTTCCGATTTGAGCACATTATTAATCCTTCATAAATATTTGATGAATGATTAAATGAATGAGCAAAGCTGATTTCTCTCCAATCACCCAACAGCTTTCTGCTTGGAATATACTGGAACTAGCTTGCAGATCGTGGGGGTGGGGAGACAGCTAGTGGCTGAGGAAAGAAGAGATTCAGTGACTGCTTCTTCACAGGTTACACATTCTGTGATTTTGTCTCTGACTAATGGCATTTTGTAGTCATTTTTTTACATCTTCTTTCAGGACAAATTTGTGATGTGTTTAAATATATCCCAGAAAAATGCTGACTATGACATACCAAAAGCATCTGGCATTTTCTCTAGTCTGATGGCCTCCTTCTTAGTGCAGTTTACTATCTGGGCTCTGGGAATGTTTTCCTTTAATAATCTCAATCATTTAGACATAGTGGGAACAAATGGTAAGTCTGGGACCTGAAGTCTGCAATTCGATTCTCTTCATGATAACTTTCTAACATATATGAAGAGCCCAAGCTTGCAAAGAGAATAGGAGAGGGAAGATTTATGTGCTGCTTGCTGGAATAATGTTCTTTAAGAACTAAGGACACTGCTCTCTGAAACAATGTACGTGGGCTTTTCTTAAGCAGAAGAAGCAGGGGCTGCTTATGTACAATTCAAGTTTACTTTGTAGCAAGGTAAAAATTAATCACAAAGTATTTGGAAGAAAGACTTAGGAATGGGCCTAACTTCTAGGTACTTTGGGAATTTACTGAAAGCAGTACCAGGACAGTCACTGTCCTTTCTAAATGTGTCATCTTGATGAACAAATGAAACACAAGTCAATTCTTCACTATATGAACATGCAGCTAGGTATGGAATTATGTCATGGACACTAGGAGTTCTGAGGAAGGGAGGTGATGATGGCTGAAGTGTAAAGAAGAGGTAGAACTTGACCCATAGGTGGGGTCTACAGAGACAACGAGTGCCTCAGGATGCGTCAGGCAACATGTTAAGTGTGCTGCATGCAGAATCTCATTTATTCCCTACAAAATTGACAAGTACTACTATTACCAATTCCCTTTTTCCAGATCCAGAAACTGATGGTCAGAATCCTTCCACCTTCCAGCTGGCACAGCTGAGAGAGGCAGAGCAGCTGGTCAAATTCAGGCTATCTCGTGCTGGAGCCTACATACTGACCCACCGTGCTGTTCCTTACAGTAGCCTAGGCAGACTACCAGTGTCTGTGTTTGCAAATGAACAGCGCATCTGACTGGAAGGGAACTTTTGAGGAGGCATGCATGAATGCAGGGTAATCCCCAGAGAGAAGACTCTCTTAGGAAGATTCTTGCCTTTTAACTTGAGGGACTTTCTATCTCCATTCCCTGAGAATTTGGGAATGGGGCCATTTCTCATCAAAGGATTCTTTTCTACAACACTGCTCTACTGTGTTTGGCACAACACACAAATTAGAGCCTATTAAAAGCTTCAACAAATCTTGTCTCTAGAGTGAAAGGATTAGGAGTACAAACCCCACTGTATTTCTTTAGCAAAGCATCCAGACTTTCATGTCTTCGAATCATAACCCAGCCAAGGTCCCAAAGTGATGTTCCTGCTTGTTGTCATAGGCTCACAGGAAGTGATGATGTCTAATGGGAGAATGACATCCTCTACTTCAAGTGTGAACTCAGTTGTGGTGAATGGGAGGAGGCCACTTAGCTTCTTCATTCTTGGAGGGACAGCCGTACTCAGCTTAGTATCAGAGATCCTATCACAGTGAGATGGATGTGGAAATATAGGATATTAAAATCCTGATGGAGGACAGTTTCTCTACAACTTTAAAAAAATCTCAAACAATACAAAATTTGGAGGCCTCTCAATTTCAGGAAGGATATGTAATAAAAAGAGCAATAATGCAGGTTCAACCTTTGATTGCTGATTATGCTTTGGCTAATAATATGTACTTTTAATAAAATAGAGCCATATCTTTCCCCTCCTCTGTATATAAAGAAATACATCAACCTTCCTACAAAGAATCCTTCCTCTTCTTTCCCTTTCTCCTGTCCCATGCATGATTCATCACCTCTGCTACATTCCCTTAAAATATTCCCTTACTATCATCACCTCTGCTACATTCCCTTAAAATATTCCCTTATTATCACATTATATTACAGTTAGTCTAATTAATGTCTTTGTGCCATAACAGATTGTGAGTTTATTGAATGCATGAATTGAGTACATTTTGGTATTCCCAGCACCTTAGAGGCACCACTGTAAGCCCCTAGACCATATCCCCAATCCCTTATCACTTCAGTGCACCGTCTGACTTCCAAATGCCAACACTTGCATTTCTTTGCTTGAGGGCTTTCTCCAACCTAAGCCACTCTCTCCACTGCCGTGGCAGATCAGATGTGAAGATGAATTAATGCCCCCTGAGAGTACTCTCATTCAATGACGGATGGTAATTGACATAAAATACCCCAGCTCCTTCCTCCCCTGGGTAGCATAGTTCAGAAGAGTGTGCCTTCCAGAGTTGCTCATGGGATAAAGCTTCATTTTTCCTCAAAGAATAATGGACTTGCTAAACTACCTTTTCTTAGCTTCCTTCCCTACCCTGTCTCTCTTCCCCACCTCCCAACTGGTGTATCATTCACCTCTTTAATAAACTACTTCCACCTGAGTCCTTGACTTCAGCGTAACCCAAATTAAGTAAACACCCAATATAAAGAAGTCCAATAAATGTCCTTTTAATTAAACTGAATTACAAAGATGCATAGTGTAGCATGAGATAAGAGACATGGAAGTGCTATACTACATAAGTGCTAGGGGCCTATTATTAGTCAAATTTGAGCACACGTAAACACCACAAACATCATAATTTTAGGGTTTCCTTCTGTAGTAGTGAAGCTGCTGGCCTAGTTGTTAGTAGAGAAGAGTGCATGTCAGGAACTCTGGCTTCTATTTTTAGATCTCTTGCTGACACAGAAAACCTCTGTTTCCTAACAGTACAATGGTGACCTTCCTACCCTCAGAGAAATGGTGCAGAATGCCTAATGAGAAAACAGTCCCTTATTTGTGGAAGCCACATAGGAAAAGCGGAGGGAAATGAGAACTTAGGTACTATATATTGGCAGACATGGTGCTCTAAGATCTCCTTTGGCAGCAAAACCCAAGAGCTGGGTTGCCCAGCAGTGCAGTGGCCTTGAACAGAATTTAGGTCTCTAAGCTTCCAAATCCTGGTTCTGAGTCTAACACTTCCAAAGGGTAATCATTTCTTTAAAAAAACAAAAACAAAAACCCTTGCATTAACAGATAATTTTTTTATAAATGTAAAATCATGACTCTAATGCAGATACAAAATGAATACATGTTACAGATTTTATTTAACTCATTAATCAATGAGGGAACCAGAGAGATGGTATAGCCAGTTCAAAAGAAAATCCAAAGAACAGACACATTTATAGGTCAAGAATACTGAAATGAACATGCAAAAGGAGGCAAAACTAGCCTCTTCCACAGTGGGGGAGGGCAGTCACTTGAACTTCTACAGGACAGGACAGGACAGGACAGAATTTACATGTCTCTAAGCAAGATACCTTGCTATCAGTTATAAAATTCATGGAATTGTAAAATACCTCCCATAGAATCAGAATCAGGTAATATGGAAGAGTGTACTAGTGACAATGCATAGTTTCCATTGAAGCACATTTCCCCCCCTACATTCATGATTCTCCAACAAAGAGGAGATTATATATATATATAGATTTTTTTTTTCTAGAGCCTATTTATACTGTTAAAATCCAGGTCTTTTTCTCTTTTTCTCAACCCTGTGAGTGGGGATGAGCATATAAAATGCAGGGCAGAGAGAGGGTGCTTGAGAAAAGTACATCTGGTTGTTAAATAAAGGGAAAAATCTCAAGGTTTAAGAGGAAGATTCTTTTTTGATAGGGGATGGAGATGGTAAGAAAAAAGAAATCAGTGGCATTTCATTCACACAATCACATTCAGTCCCCCCAATGGACCTGAGAATTTGGTGAAGATATTTCTTTTGTGGATGAGGAGCCCAGAGTGATTCAGCAGCTTACAGAGGGTCACACAAATAGTACACAGCAGAACCAGGATTCAAATCCAGTTCTTCTAGCTCCGGAGCTTATGATTTTTCCCCCATTATTTCATGCTGTACTAGTGAAGGATGACGTTAGGAGGGAGGGAAACAGTCAAGAAGTTTCCTGACCCCCACCTCAAACAGGACAGCTCAGTAGTAGTTTCAAAGGGCCATGTTGCAATGCTACTCATTGGTGACTATCATGTATGTTCTTGTCATAATTTTCTCATTCTGCTGAGTGTTCTGGAAAGATAGCAAGCAGAATTCACTTCTGATTTCATGAGAGTGAGATGAGACAATTGATTTAAATGAACAACCATTTCAATGAACTACCCTTTGAAGATGAAGGGATGGAGGCCAATTGATTTAAAAGTTAAAATGTCCCATATTGAAAGTTGTTCTGAAATGAAATGGAAATGCATGGATTTCTTGGAATGCCACTGGCATTTCCTACACAAAAAGGCTTATATTCTGATCAATAACATTCATTGAGCACTTATTGAATGTCTACTATATGCTTAGGACTATACTAAATGCTTTGGAAAACATTATAGTGAATCAGATCTGAACCACAACCCTTCTAGAGCATACTAGAAATGGTTAGACACATATGAAAACTTGACCATAATACAACATGATAAAGAGTTGTGGGGCTATGGAAAGATGATATTCAAGTGGGGAGAATCACAGAAAAACCCACTGAGTAGGTATCATTTGAACTAGACTTTGAAGCATGAGAAGATTTGAACATGGAAACATATATGTATATGTGGGTAGATTGCACCTACCAATTCCATTATTATAAACCTAAATGCAGCATAGTTCCTTCTTCAGAAATTATTAATGCAAAACAAATCTATTTTCAATTTGTTAGGACCTAACAAGTTGTTGAACTTGCTTTTCATTTTGCAAAGTAGTAAAGGATCCAATTAACATGAAAGAAAGTTTTCTTTATTTTATTTTTGTTACTTCCTAAAATCAATGGAAATATCATTTGGGTTCATAAGAAATTCTTAGATCTCTTCATTTCAAAACTAATTCCAAATGACATTTAAAATTGTCTTCTTTTAAGACTAAATAGGTCTTTATTTATTATCGACCCTAATCCCAAGATAGCAAGAATCTCATGGTTTTTTTTTTTTCTTAGCTATTCTCCATCTGATGACATTTTATGACAGCATAAACAGAAATATATGTAGATTACACTTACAAATTACTCCCAACATGAAGGTCTACATCTAGTCTCTGAGATCTTTAAAATAGTAAATGAACTTTGTCACCACAGGCAAAATGCCCTAAATATCCCAGAACAAAAACTGTTCACTTTAAGGTCACTATGATCTTACAATGAACAAAAAAGCAGTAGTTCACTTTTATTAGAAAGAGGCTTAACAAAAATGCCCTATGTGAGATGCTTGGATAGGCACACACTTTTTGTTCCATCTGACATTTCTTGCAGGATGGGCTTTTCAGCAAATTGTTTCTGACTTGTCCATAATGCCTGATTTTCTTATATTTAGTCCCACAACTCACCATCTAATGTAAATGATAATTAGTAGAAGACCAAATATATACCAGGCACATAATGGGTACTCAATAAATGTTTGTTGATTTAATGAATGACTGAAGACTTATAAGATGGAAATGTCCAGAATTCAGTAAATGCCTGCAAAGAATCACCAAATTTAATTTCCTGAACCCAACAACGGGGTATATGTTTCATGAGAGTTCTTATGAGAAAGTCACAGGACCAAAAATATTTTAATATGACCCTAACATATATTTGGCTAAGCAGAATTATCTGAAGCTCATTTCATTATTACATAACATATAACCCGTGTTAAAAAACCTTTCCATTCATCCTGCCATTTTTACCTTCTTTTTATAATCTAGTGGTTCTCAACCAGGGGTGAATTTTTTTTTTCTCCCAGGGGATATTTGGCAATGTCTGGACACATTTTTGGTTGTTACAATAGGGACCATGAAAGTTGGGGAGCTGCTGGCATCTAATGAGTAGAAACCAAGGCTGCTGCTCAACATCCTACAATGCACAGGACAAGCTCCCACAACACAGAATGATCTGGCCTAAAATGCTAATAATCCCAAGGTTGAGAAACCTTATTTTAAATAAAGAAGCTAGCAGCAGTGATCTCAAACCCATAGTGCTATGTGGTTGCCCAAACAAAAGGAATGTTTATGCATAACTTCTCTAAGAAAGAAAGTTATAAAAGGTGGTTGGATCCTGCTAAAAAGTTCCGTAGAGCTGAGAAAAAACAGTTTACAGAGAGAAGAGAAAGAAAATTGGATGAGATGGGCATTATTTCAGTCAAGATTAGCACAGAAAATGTCAGGAGATCTAAGTTGTAGTCTCAACATTTCAGTTTACTCTATATTAAAATGGGTTTAATGACACACCTCCTGCATAGGCATATTTTTGACAATCCCATGAACTTGTAATAATGATACTAATACTACTACTATTACTATGAATAAACTACAATTTATTGAGCAACTATTATGTGTCTTCCATACATTACTACTAATTTTCACAATTAACATCAAGGCAAGCATCATTATTCCCATTCTACAGAGGACATAAAAGACTCAGAGTTTCTGTACTGTTTAAAGCTCACAGGTGGAAATAAACAGAGCTAGTGGCAAAAACAAGACAGACTGTAGTCACCATATTTCAAAAATATCTGAGTAGTATGACCCAAAGTCCAGGTTTTCTCAGGACAGTCCTGGTTTATACCTGGTGTTTCTGTGTAATTATCAATAGCTCCCACTTTCTTTCTTAAAAGTAATCATCCTACATGAGATAATGGTCCCTGTCTTATCCTTTGTCTTAAAATCATAGAGAAATCCACAGCATGAAAAAAAATAGAAACTTGCTAACATTCTCAAAGCTCTCTGACATGGATCTGAGCTATGTGTTCATCTATCCATTCACTCATCCTTGTGTGAGAGCACTTGACAACTGGTAGCCATTAGTGATTTGGTTCTCTATATTTAAGCTACCTTAGGTGCTAATTAATTGCTTTATCTGTCAATTTCATCATTTTATCAACATGGCTGGCCCAAAGCAAATGGTTTGCTGGACTATCTTATAAGCTGTGGGAATCAGTAAATGGCCAACTTCTTTACTTCTCTAAATAGTTTGTCCTTTGCACAGACCTGGATGTCAGCAACCATGTGTTGAACAGAAGAACCAATGGTATATAATTCATTCATGGTGAATTATCAAGAAGATTAAAATAATGCAATGGGTTACTTAGTTTATGTAGTCATTTATAATTACAATCATGACATTTGAAAAAAAACCTCCCTTCTTTCAGATTAGATGCCTCAAATCACCCCTCATAAAGGGACTACACCATGAAAAGCCATTCCCTCCCCCTTGCAATCCTCCCATTCTCAAGGCTCTCTCTTTCATGGGCATCAAAGCACCATGCAACACAGGAAGCCATCATAAGAAACACTGCTTCTCCCCATTCAAATAGCAAGGCTCTGACCCCTAACTATACATCTTCTTGCTTCCTTTGTGTGCTTTATTTTACCCCTTTTATCTCTTGAGCCAATGGCAAGAATCTTTCTGCTAGACAAAAATCTTATTCCAAAGGAAACTTAATTCATGTATAAATCAAGCACATATATTTAATATTCCATTCCCATTCAAGGGTCTTACACTAAAGCAACCATGGTACTTAATGACACATTAAATTATTTACTAGGAATAAAACGCAAAATGAAAATGCCATTCTTGCCTATTTGTGACAAGAGAAAAAAATAACGTTTTCATCTTGGAACTCAAAGAATGCCCTCTGCTCTTAAATCTTTCTCCTTAAAATGATGTTGGAAAATAACATTCTCGAGGCAAAACTAATGAATAGTGACTACTTGTTTTGGAGTTACACAAGATCTCCTATTCTTTCCTAACGCTTATTTTTTAAATCTTTGCTGCAGCCCTTGTTTAAATTTTTTCCAACTTTATTGAGATATAATCAACATATAACATTGTGTAGGTTTAAGGTGTACAATGTGTTGATTTATACATGTATATATTGCAAAATGATTACCACTATAGCATTAATCACAAGATGATTACCACATAGTGTTATTTAACACCTCCATCATATCACATAACTACAATTTCTTTTTTGTGGTGAGAACATTTAAGAGCTACTCACTTAGCAACTTTCAAATATATAATATAGTATTGTTAACTATAGTCACCATGCTGTACATTATATCCCAATATCTTATTCATCTTATAACTGGAAGTTTGTATCTTTTGACCAACATCTCCCCATTTCTCTCACCCACAGCCCCTATCACTCTACTCTATGTTTCTGTGAATTTGGTTTTTTTTTTATAGTTTCTACAAATAAGTGATATCATACAATATTTGTCTCTGCTGCTTATTTTTAAATAGACTCCATCATGAAGCTTTTTAAAAAATAATATTTATTCTTAACTTATAAAGCTATGGTCAATACAGATATATATACATATATATAAAATATATATATGTATATATATATATGGGTTTATATTAATATAGTCACTATGAATAATAGATAAAATTTTCATTACTGGGCGCCTGGGTGGCTCAGATGGTTAAGCATCTGCCTTCGGCTCAGGTCATGATCCCAGGGTCCTGGGATCGAGTCCCACATCGGGCTCCCTGCTCCTTGGGAGCCTGCTTCTCTCTCTCTCTCTCTCTCTCTCTCTCCCTCTCTGTCTCTCATGAATAAATAAATAAAATCTTTTAAAAAAAATTTTTCATTACCATGGTCGAAGTTATAAAAATTGGTTTCAGGTTTTAAATATACAAGATAGAGAACATATTAAATATAATGACTGAGTCAAATATACTAAGTATGTGTTGTCCACATTATCTGGCCAGTCCTTATTTTTCTTCCATACTGCCTCCTAGCTCTTGCAATAACATAGCAGTCTAACTTAAACTTAATGGTTTCACCCACAACAGTGCAGCTGGCTCAAAGGACATCATTTCTCATCCAACCTTGCTGCCAAAGTAGGTTTTTTTAATGCCAAAAATCACAGTATTAAACTGATTATAGATAATCCTACAGACAGTCCCTATGCTCCTCCATGTTCATGGGTGGTCCTCACTCATAGGTGTGGAAAAATCCTAGAATTCCACACAATTTCTGCTGTTCACCAACCTCCTACTCTGAGCCCAGAGCAGGGCTCAACAAACTCGGCCCATGGGCAAAATCTAATCCACCACCTGTTTTGTAAAGTTTTACTAGAACACAGCCATACCTACATACTGTCTATGGTTACTTTCACTACAAAAACAGAATTGAGTAGGTGTGACAGAAACTCTGTGGCTCACAAAGCCTAAAATATTTACTATCTGCCCCTTTACAAAAAAGTGTTGCTGACCCATCATCCAGAGCACTGAGTTTTTAAGAGAACTCATCCAGGAATTAATACATTTATCAAATCTGATTATAAGCAGAGTTTTTCACTTGCATCCCTAAGTTATATCTCTAGACCACAGGATCATTACATAAATTTAGTCTTAGATAAGTGAGAAAGATTAAGCTGATCTTTACTGATTCTTTGTTCTTCCTCCATTACCTCTCCATCCCAGGCACTTACCCTGCAGCCCCCAATAAAACATCCCCTCCTTGGGAGGAGCACAGAGCTTTATTATAGCCCTATGATTGCCTTTAGTCTTAGTCATAGTTTTATTATTATCATCTAATATATTTATTGTTCAACAAGACTTTGTTAACTAAATTAATAAAAGAAAAATGTGGATCAGCATTTTCGAAACTATGTTGTGCAGAATGCTTGCCATCTTTGAAATGTGCTTCATTAAAAGGATGGTCTATTTAAAAAACAAAAAACCTCCTATGGTCAAATAAATCTGAAAAACAACAATAACACTCTATGTTCTCCTTCAGGAACACCATAATTCACAAGACCGTATTAAAGTTTTGGGGATGAGGAGGCTGATGTTAACAAAATGGCAGAGTAGGCAGGTCCAAGCTCTTGTTCCCCCAGAGAAACATCAAAAAGTAGATAGAAACTGTCAGAACTAACTTTGTCAGAGTTAACTCTAGAAAACAGTCAAAAGTTTGTGGTAACCAAGAAACTGCTGAATTAAGAAAAAGCCAACTTCAAATGGTAGGAAAATTTTGTGTTGTTTTTTTACTCACTCTTGCCCCATTCCCTCCCCAGCAGTGGTTTGGGTTTTGAGTTAGTGGCAACCTGCATTCTCAGTGTGGAACCCTGGTTCTTGGTTCTGGAGGGGGGCAGACCAAACATTATTCACAAATTATTTTGTTTGTCTATTCTAATCAATGTGTGCTACCAGAAGAACTAATGCAAGGCACTTGTATTAGTTTGCTAGGGCTGTCAAAACAAAATATCAGAGACTGGGTGGCTAAAACAACAGAAATTTACTTTCTCACAGTTCTGGAGGCTATAAGTCTAAGATCCAGGTGTCAGCAGGATTGGTGTCTCCTGAGGACTATCTCCCTGGCTTGCTAATAGCCATCTTCTCAACTCTGTCCTCACATGGTCTTTCCTCTGTGCACACACATCCCTAGCAACTCTTTTCTCCTCTTTTCATAAGGACACGATTTGTATCAGATTAGGGCCTACCCTGATGACCTCATTTAACCTTAATTACCTCTTTAAAGATCTTCTTTTTTTAAATTTTATTTTATTATGGGGCACCTGGGTGGCTCAGATGGTTAAGCGTCTGCCTTCGGCTCAGGTCATGATCCCAGGGTCCTGGGATCGAGTCCCACATCAGGCTCCCTGCTCCTTGGGAGCCTGCTTCTCCCTCTGCCTCTCTCTCTCTCTCTCTCTCTCTCTGTCTCTCATGAATAAATAAATAAAATCTTTAAAAAAAATTAAATTTTATTTTATTATCTTATGTTAGTCACCATACATTACAACATTAGTTTTTTGTTTGTTTGTTTGTTTGTTTGTTTTATTCATGAGAGTCAGAGAGAGAGATAGAGAGAGGCAGCGGCAGAGGGAGAAGCAGGCTCCCCGCCTAGCAGGGAGCCCAATGCGGGACCCGATCCCAAGACACTGGGATCGTTACCTGAGCCAAAGGCAGACACTTAACCATCTGAGCCACCCAGGAGCCCCAACATTAGTTTTTGATGTAGTGTTCCATGATTCATTGTTTGCATATAACACCCAGTGCTCCATGCAATACATGCCCTCCTTAATACCCATCACCGGGCTAACCCATCCCCCCAACCCCCTCCCCTCTAAAACCCTCAGTTTGTTTCTCAGATCTTCTTTCCAAATACAGTTACATTCTGAGGTACTGGGGGTTAGTACTTCAACGTATGAATGTGGGGTGGGGGGGAGACACAATTCAACCGATAAGAGTGCTTATCTCTGTTCCACCTAACTTGGAACTCAGGATGGAAAAACAGCAAGTACTGATCAAAAACACTGCAAAAAAAAAAAAAAACAAAAAACACTAAAAACCTTCAGATGTCTGGGGCAAAAGATTACAGTTGAAATATATAATAGACCATCTAAGGCCTGAGAGCTAAAGCTGAGGAAATTTTCTTAGGGAAATTAGGAAATTCAAATCAGCCACGTACGCAGGGGGAATTTTGAAAGCCACATGCATTTTCAGGGCAAGATGCATCCTCAGAAAAGACCTGAGCAGATCCTAAAATTTTACCTTGGGCTGATCTTCAGGTTCAGTTCAAGACTGGCTAGGTATTGAAGGAATGCCCAGCACAGAGACAATCTGCATGGGAGAGGTATGTTTCATTTGTTTGGTTGGTTGGTTGGCTGATTTGTTAGCTCTTGGTGTTCACAGAAATCTCTGTCAAAACCTCATTGAACACAAGCTGAGGAACAGAGACTACAATGACCACACGTGAGATGGAATATAGTCTTTGCAAAAAGGGTTTGGGAAACAGATGGACTACTATATCCTTCAACAATCAAAACATCCAGCAAACTCTGGGGAAGGGAGAGAATCTGATTTCCAGAGTTATCACATTATAATATTCAAATGTCCAATTATCAACAAAAATTACAAAGCATACAAAGTAACAGGAAAGTATGGTCCATTCAAAGGAACAAAATAAATTAACAGAAATTGTCACTGAGGAGGTCCACACATTATTAAACAAAGCCTTTAAAATAACTATCTTAAATATGCTTAAAGGTCTAAAGGAAAATAAAAACAAAGAATGAAAAGAAATCAGAAAATTGATGCATGAATAAAATGAGACTATCAATAAAGAGATAGAAAATATAAAGAAGAACCACACAGAAATTCTGGAGCTGAAAAGTATGGTAACAGGAATGGAGAATTCACTAGAGGAGTTCAACAATAGATTTAAGCAGGAAGAAGAAAGAATCAGTAAACTTGAAGATGGGGCAATTGAATTACTGAGTCTGAGGGGCATAAAGGAAAAAGAATGAATAAAACTGAACAGATCCTCTGCCCAAAAATACAATACACATTTTACTCAAGTTCACCAATGGGATACCACCAAATGGACCACCCTGTACATTCTGGGAGTTCAAGAAGGAGAAGAGAGAAAGGAAGAGGTGGGAAGAATATTTGAATATATGAATAGAGCATTTAAATAAATAATGGCTCCCCAAACTTGATGAAAACATAAATTTACAAATCCAAACACCTCAATGAACTCCAAGTAGGAAAACCCAAAGAGACCCACACTATTGAGAACATTTATAGTCAAACTGTTGAAAGCCAGAGACAATGAGAGGATTTTTAAAACAGCAAGAGAAAAACAACTCATTATTTACATGGGATTCTCAATAAGATTATTAGCTTATTTTTCAGTGAAACCTTGTAGGCCAGAAGGAAATGGAATGATATATTTTAAGTACTGGAAGGAAAAAAAAAGTTAACTGGGAGCTTGGGACCTGATATCCAACAAAACTGTCTTTCACAAATAAAGAAGAAATAAAGACATTTATAGATAAACAAAAGCTGTAAGAGTTCATTACAACCACAGACCCTTACAAGAAGAGATGAAGGGAGTCCTTCAGGTTGAAATGAAAGGGCACTAGACAGTAACTCAAAACCTAATGAAGAAATAAAAATTTCTGGCAAAGTAAATATATGGGCAAATATAAAACAGTATTATGGTAGTTTTGGTTTATAACTCCACTTTTTATCTCCTCCAGGATTTAAGAGACAAATGCATTTACAATTTGTTAATCTATGCTATTGGGCACACAATGAATAAAGATGTAATTTGTGACAATGGCACATAAAGGGAGGAGGATGGATCTGTATAGCAGTAGAGTTTCTGTATGTTACTGAAGTTAAGTTGGTATAAATTCATACTAAATTATAAATTTAGGGTGTTAAATGTCATCCCCATGGTAACCACAAAGAAAATATTTAAGAAGTATATGAAAAAGAAATAAAAGAAAATCAAAATGATTCACTGCAAAAAAGTCAGCTAAACACAAAAGAGGGTAGTAATAGAGGAAATGAGGGACAAAAAAGCTGTAAATTACATAGAGATCAAACACCAAATGGCAGATGTAAGTCATTCCTTATCAGTAATTACTTTTACTGTAAATGGAATAAACTTCTCAATCAAAAGACCTAGACTGTAAGAATGGATAAAACAAAATATGATGCAACTATATGCTATTTACAAGAGAATCACTTTAGATCCAAAGATACAAGTAGATTGACAGTGAAAAGATAGAAAAAGATATTCTATGTAAATAGTAACCAAAAGAGAACTGAGATAGTTATACTAACATCAGACAAAATATACTATAAGTAAAAATCTCTTAAAAGAGACAAAGATTGACATTATATATTGGTAAAAGGGTCAAATAATCAAGATGATATAACAATTCTAAAAGTAAATGCACCAAATAATGGAGCCCCAAAATACATGAAGAAAACCTTGACAGAAATGATGGGAGAAATAATACTTCTATAATAATAATTGGAGACTTTAATATACCATTTTCAATAATGGATAGAGCATCTATACAGAGATCAGTAAGGAAATAGAGGATGTGAACAACACTATATATCAACTACACCTAACAAACATATATAGAATGCTCCAGCCAGCAACAGTAGAATTCTCTTCTTTCTTTTCTTTTTTCTTTTCTTTTCTTTTCTTTCTTTCTCTTTTTCTTTCTTTCTTTCTCTTTTTCTTTCTTTCTTTCTCTTTTTCTTTCTTTCTTTCTTTCTTTCTTTCTTTCTTTCTTTCTTTCTTTCTTTCTTTCTTTCTTTCTTTCTTTCTTTCTTTTCTTCTTTCCTTCCTTCGCTTCAATTAGCCACCACATAATACATCATTAGTTTCAGATGTAGTGTTCAACAATTCATCAGTTGCGTATAACACCCAGTGCTCATCACATCTTGTGTCCTCCTTAATGCCCATCACCCAGTTACCCCATCCCCCCCTACCTCCCCTTCAGCAAACTTCAGTTTGTTTCCCATAGTTAAGAGTCTCTCATGGTTTGTCTCTGATTTCTTCCCATTAGTTTTCCCTCCCTTCCCCTATGGTCCTCTTTACTGTTTCTTATGTTCCACATTTGAGTGAAACTATATGATAATTCACATTCTTCTCAAGTGCACATGGAACATTCTCCAGGATAGACTTTATACTGAACCACAAAATAAACCTTAATGAATTTTAAAAGATTAATATCATAAAAGTTATCTCTTCCAACCATAGTGCAATGAAGCTAAAAAACAATAATAAAAGGAAAACCAGAAAAATCACAAATATTTCAAAATTAACACACTCAAACAACCAATGGGTCAAAGAAGAAATCACAAGGGAAATTAGAAATGAATGAAAACAAAAACACAACATACTAAAACTTATGGGATGCAGTGAAGGCAGTGCTCAGAGGGAAATTTATAATGTAAATGACTGCATTAAAAAAAAGGAAAGATCTTAAATCAATAACATAATCCTATATCTTGAGGAACTAGAAAAAGAAGAGCAAAATAAACCCAAAGCTCTTCAAAAAAGTAAATAATAGAGTAGAGAAAAAAAAATAGAAAAGCAATTAGAGAATCAACAAGACCAAAAGTTGGTTCTTTTAAAATATCAACAAAAATTACAGACCTTAGGTAGACTGTCAAAGAAAAAAGAGAGGACTCCAATAATTAAAATCAGAAATAAAAGTGGGGATATTACTACTGATCTTGCAGAAATAAAAAGAATTATCAGAAAAGATTATAAACAAATTAGATAACCTAGATGGAATGGATAAATACCTAGAAACACAAAAATTACCTAAACTGGCTTAAGATGAAATAGAAAATCTCAACAGACTATAACAAGAGATTGAATGAGTAATCTAAAACCTTCCAACAAAGAAAAATTCAGGATCAGATGGCTTTTCTGGTGAACTCTTCCAAACATTTAAAGAAAAATTAACACCAATACTTCTCAAACTCTTCCACAAATTAAAAAAAGGGAAAGAACACTTCCAAACTTGTTCTATAAGGCCAACATTACCCTGATAGCAAAGCCAGAAAAAGACACCACAAGAAAAGAAAATCACAGACCAATATCCTTCATGAATATAGATGCAAAAATCCTCAAAAAAAATTAGCAAAAAAAAAAAAGGGCACTTGGGTGGCTCAGTTGGTTAAGTGTCCGACTC
The DNA here is from genome assembly GCF_029215605.1 of Mirounga angustirostris. Taxonomy (NCBI): domain Eukaryota; kingdom Metazoa; phylum Chordata; class Mammalia; order Carnivora; family Phocidae; genus Mirounga; species Mirounga angustirostris. Next base: position 11,046,369 of record NW_026991719.1, read on the forward strand.
TTGATCTCAGCTGAGGTCATGATCTCAGGGTCGTGGGATTGAGCCCCACGTTGGGCTACACGCTGGGCATGGAGCCTGCTTAAATTCTCTCCCTCTCCTATTGCCCCCCCACTCACATGCATGCTCTCCCACCTTCTCTAATAAAAAAATTGTTATTAGCAAAACAAATTCAACTGTTTGTTTTGAAGAGTGTGGTTTTTGTTAATTTTTTTTTAGATTCCACATATAAATGAAATCGTATGGTATTTGTCCTTCTCTATCTGATTTATTTCATTTAGCATAATACCCAAATAGATTTCCACAATGCAAAAGAATGAAGTTGGACCTCTATCGCACACCACATACAAAAATTATCTCAAAATGAATCAATAGCCTAAATATAAGAGCTGAAATCATTAAACTGTTAAAAGAAAACAGGGGTAAATCTTCATGACCATGGATTTGGCCATTGATGTTTTTTGATGACACTAAGACAGAAGCAACGAAAGAAAAAATAGGTAAGTTGGACTTCACCAAAACTAAAAACTGTTGTGCACCAAGACACATTATCAAGAAAGAGTAGAGACAACCTACTGAATGAGAGAAAATATTTGCAAATCATATATCTGATCAGGGTTTAGTATCCACAATATATAAAGAACTCCTGCAACTCAACAACAGAAAGACAACCCACCCAATACAAAAATGGGCAAAGGACTTGAATAGACCTGTCTCCAAAATGATAGCCACTAATCATAAGAAAAAATGTCCAATGTCATTAGTCATTAGGGAAATGAAAATCAAAACCACAATAAGATATCCCCTCACACCTACTTAGATGACATTGAACAAAACACAGAAAATAAGTGTTGGCAAAGATATGGAGAAATTGGAACACTCAAACATTGCTTGTGGCAATGTGAAATAGTGTAGCCACTGTAGAAAACAGTATGATAATTCCTTAAAAAGTTAAACACAGAATTAGCATATGACCCAGTAATTCCACTCCTGGGTATATATCCAAAGGAATTGAAAGTAGGAAGTCAAACACTTCATTGCAGCATTACTCATAATAGCCAAAGGGTGAAAAAAATCCAAGTTTCCATTAACAGATGAATAAATAAAATTTAGTATATATATACAATGATTATATAGTCATAAAAAGGAAAGAAGTTGTGGTACATGCTACAACATAAATGAACTTTAAAAGCATTATGCTAAATGAATGAAGCCAGATACAAAGGACAAAATTATATGATTCCACTTAAATGAAATACCTTCAATAGACAAATTCATAGAGACAGGAAGTAGATAAGAAGTTACCAGTGGCTGGAGAGAGAGGAGAATGGGCAGTTATTGTTTAATGGTTATAAAGTTTCTGTTTGTTTGAAGTGATAGAAAAATTTTGGAAATAGATAGTAGTTAATAGTTGCCCAAATTTGGAGAAACCTATATCAAAGAAACTTGTCTAACCTTATCCAACAGTGTTTTCCAAACTTGTCTGACCTTAGTAGTTTTATTAATGGACTACAGTTAAGATTTCAAGGAACACTCATGAAAAACTGAAATAAAGTACAAATGATCTTGATTTTGAAAGGGAGAAGAAATTAACTGTAGGAACAATTCTCCCTTATTAAAGTGCAAACCACTTCAGCAGGACTCAAATGGGGCTGGAGAGTGTGCATTTCCAGCAAGCTCCCAGGTGGTGCTGATTCTGCTGATCTTCCCACTACAGTTTGAGTAGCAAGGGATAAAATAGTTGGATGCATTATTAATCGTAATACTCTTCCTTCTTACAGCCAATTTGATCAAATGATCCAAAAGTGAGGATGTTAATAGACAATAATTGATAACTGTTATTCCTCCCAAGTAGCATCACTGTAGTTTCACTTGGGCCACCAAGACAAATAAATGCCTTACTCCAAAGAAGATAATCTGAGAGAGTGATATATAGCAACAAAGATCAGTATAGGATGGGGCTTGTCATCTTTGTGCTAGGGGTCAGGAAGGGAGCGTTTCTTCCAACTACTGAAAGTATTTGAAATCTATTTACCATATACCAAATCTACCTCCATTTATATTTGAATTATATACTTGAGTTATGACAAGATCACTCTCTCAAAAGAATAAGGCAAAAAGAATCAATGCAATCCCTATCAAAATACCAACAACATTTCTCACAAAACTAGAACAAATAATACTAAAATTTGTATGGAACCACAAAAGATCCCAAATGGCCAAAGCAATCTTGAGAAAGAAGAACAAAACTGGAGGTAGCACAATTCCAGATTTCATGATATACTACAAAGCTGTAGTAATAAAAACAGTATGGTATGGGCACAAAAACAGATACACATAGATCAATGGAACAGAATAGAGCCCAGAAATAAACCCACACTTATACAGTCAATTAATATATGACAAAGGAGGCAAGAATATATGAGGAAAAGAAAGTCTCTTCAATAAATGGTGCTGGGCAAACTGGATAGCTACATGAAAAAGAATGAAACCAGACCACTTTCTAACACCATCCACAAATATAGACTCAAAATGGGTTAAAGACCTAAATGTGAGACCTGAAACCATAAAAATCCTAGAAGAGATAGTCATTTCTTTGACATCAGCTGTAGCAACATTTTTCTAGATACGTCTCCTAAAGCAAGGGAAACAAAAGCAAAAATAAGCTATTAGGACTACATCAAAATAAAAAGCTTTTGCACTATGAAGGAAACCATCAATAAAACAGAACGGCAGCCTACTGAATGGGAGAAGATATTTGCAAATGGTATGTCCAATAAGGGGTTAATATCCAAAATATATAGGGAATTTATACAACTCAACACCATAAAAACAAACAACCCAATTAAAAAATGGGCAGAGGACCTGAATAGACATTTTTCCAAAGAAGACATCCAGATGGCCAACAGACACATGATAATAAAGTGCTCAACATTGCTAATCATCAGGGAAATGAAAATCAAAACCACAATGAAATATTACCTTACACCTGTGAGAATGACTAAAATAAAAAAGACAAGAAATAACAAGTGTTGTTGAGGATGTGGGAAAAAAAGGAACTTCATACACTGTTGGTGGGAATGCAAATTGGTATAGCTACTGTGCAAAACAATATGGAGGTTCCTCACAAACTTAAAAAGAGAATTACCATAAGATCCAATAATTCCACTACTGGGTATTTACCCAAAGAAAATAAAAACATTAATTTGAAAGGATATATGCACCCCTATGTTTATGGCAGCATTATTTACAATAGCCAAGATATAGAAGCAACCTAAGAGTCCATCGATAGACGGACGGATAAGGAAGATGTGGTACACAAACACACACACACACACACACACAGAAAGAGAGAGAGAAATATCATGCAGCCATTAAAAAAGGATGAGATTGTACAATCTGCGACAACATGGATGGACCTAGAGGGTATTATACTAAGTGAAATAAGTCCAACTGAGAAAGACAAATACTACATGATTTCACTCATATGTGGAATCTTAAAAAAAATGAATAAACAAACAAAAAGCAGAATCAGCCCTGTAAACATAGAGAACAAACTAATGTTTGCCAAAGGGTGTGGGAGATAGGCAAAATGGGTGAAGGGAGGGGAAGATACAGACTTCCAGTTACGAAATGAATAAATCATGGAAATAAAAAGCACGGCATAAGGAATACAGTCAATAATATTATAAATAACAATGTTTGGTGATAGATGATAGCTATACTTGTGAGCATAGCATAGTGTTTAAACTTGTCAAATAGCTACCGTGTATTCCTGCAACAAATAGGACATTGTGTGTCACCTACACTCAAATAATAAAAAAGAATAAGACAAAAAATAAAGGAAGAGAGAGAGTGATAAAGAAAGTGAAAGAGGGAGGGAGAGAGGGAAAATGTGAGAGAGGAGACAAGTTTAGAAAAAAAGATAAACAGTGATATGAGAGATTAGATGTCTACATAATTCTTTTTCCTATCCAGTTCTCATTCAGTTCACTTTGGAATATCGTAACTTTGCTGATAAAACCAATTACATGAGGTTAACTAGTGTTAACTATTTCTTTCTACAGTTTATAGAACACGTTCATTCACTGGTGATCACATCTAAGAATGTGTCCTTGTTAATTAGAACACCTTAGCAGATTACTGGGCTAAAATACATGTCTCAAATGAATAAATAAAATCTTTAAAAAAATAAAATAAAATACAGATGAAAGGTTGTGCTGGCATATATCAGGATAACAAAAGTGAAAAACACTTCTATCATTTAACTCAAAGAACTTGTAGGCCAAGTTCCAGTAGCTTCTCTCATTAACATAATTCCATTGGCTTCAGACATTTCACCCCTGCAGTTAAGAAAAGTGTCCCTAAAGTTAGGCAATTTCTGCCTCTTACAACCTCTTCGACCTTGGGAAAATTAATTAACTACCCTTGTGTCTTGGCTTCCTCATCTATAAAATGGGGGACATGGTAGCACCTACTTACTGAAGAATTAATAAGGCACTCACTGGCACACAGCAAGGGTTTAATATAAATCAACTCTTAATATATGCATGTGCTAATCCCCCATCAAAAAACCGCCTTTTCTTCTTTCCAAGATTTTATATCCAAATGCAAATGAAACTTGAGACAATGCCGAAGATTGAAGAGGTCAGATATAAAGTATCAAATTATCCCAGAAATATACAAAGCAGTGGAAAGCACCACGGTTGGCAGGTCAGGAGGGAGAGAGGTTATCCTATAATGAATGCAGTGCAGCAAAGTGGTTGAAAGTTTAGGTTTTTGGGAATCGGAATGATAAGGCATGGAGGGTCAGCTTTTCTAATTACTGTGGCAGGACTCTAAGCAAGTTACTTAACCTGTCTCACCCCCAGTTTCCTCATCTGAAAACATGTGCTGGTGCAGTAAAACAATTCCTCTTTTTTGAGGATTAAACTAGATACTTTTTAAAACGTGCCTAATACAGTGTGTCAGTATGTGGTAGCTTAAAAAATATCTTGAGTTCCAGCAATACACTCACACTTCCATTTACACGGCAGGATAAAAATAAATATACGATGGTATGATCCAGCCTCCTAAATGCTTGCAAGCCAATTGGGGAGGCCAGACAAATGGATAATGTGTAGTGGAAGACAATCTATGTTTGAATTTTCAACTTCTTCTTCTTAAGATAACATTTCTCTTTTTCCTGTTTCTTTATCCAATCATCATTCATTTTCTTATCTATCTTGTATATAAAAATTCGTGAAAGTTTTCCATCCTGAGTTGGGCTATTTAAAATGAAATATTTTATTGTGAAGAGAAGAAAAAAAGCAAACATACACAATTTCTTATGGCTTGTTTCTACCTTGTCTTAATTTATTTCTTATTAGCAGAAAAATATATTTGTTATAGAATAGAATTTTATGGCCAAGGAAGAAAGTCATTTTTGTTTTGTTTTGAGTAACGAAAAGAGAAAAACAAATAAAGCAGAGTAGAAATTGACCCTGGAGAGGAGGTCATCTTGGCAGATGCCAAAATATGAGGGGAAGGGAGGAACAATAAGGCTTGGAATATCTCAAAGACATAGGCTGAAAAATGCTTTGGTAATGGGGGGGGTTGCCTGTGATTCTATACCTACAGACATTTAAAAAAAATAAACACAACTGTTTTTCATTAAAAAAACAAAAGTTAGTTATGTTAAAGAAAAAAGCTCAACACATCTCTTTCACTGAAGGTTCTTGCCTGGAGACTTAAATTGCTGTTCAGCCTCAGTTTCCTTTCCTCAAAGGACAGGGTTGGAGAACCCACCAACTTGTAGAGTTTAAAAACATGGTGTTCAAGTGTTGTTTTACCACCAGCCTGAGAGGGAGACCTCAACCTAAACTCCTCCTCACTTAGATCCTAGTGGCTTGTTGGGTACAGAACCAACTGGAGTGTAGCCTGTACTAGGTTGCTGAGACCGTGTTGAGTGAAGAGAAACAATTTTCCACTGGGGAAATCAGCAAGTGAATAGATGGTTCATGGCAGTGTGTTCTTATCCCAGAAAGCACTAGGGGGTAACTACATGAGGGCAATAAATATATTCCCCAGAACAACATGAAACTGGAAATCATTAGACAATGATACCTATCATCGAAGGGCAAAGGGCCTGTGGCCATACCCCCCTGAACATACCTGTTGTTTTCTGATCGCAGATACTAAGCAGAAAAGGGCCTGATTAGTGCTTGGGTGGGAGACCAAGAGCAAGAGAAAAAGAGAGCTAGCCCCTGGGTCTCTGGAGAAAAAAAGTGGGTTCTCTATTGAAAGCACATTGAGAATTAATAACCCTTGCTTTACAATCTGGGCGTTAAGTGACATTTCTGAGTTTCTTCCTTAAAATCAGCTCATTTTCTTTGGTTTTGTGTTTCTGTACATCAGTTTTCATTGGGGGGTCAGAGGATATAAAGAATGAATGGGGTAAATTCAAAGGTATCAAGAGAATCAGTTAGACCCACTGATTTAAAGGGAGTCATAGAAAAGGAAGTGGGTATTTCTGGCCCACTTCTCACCCACAGTTCAAAATGCAGCTCCATTTGGACTCATGACCCAGGCTGTTTCAACACCGTGGGGCACCCACTGTTGATGTCTACAATGTTGATGAGCCTCAGGTGGAAGAAAACCACCCACCCAAAAGGCTATTTTGATAGCAACTACTGACAGTGAATTCCGTTTAATAGTCTCCAGCTTATATTCTCTAAATCCAAAACTCTGCTGGTAAGCTATCATTGCTTAACTGTCATTATTTGAAATACTAGTGGAAATGTTATCACTCTGAACCTCTGGGTAAAGCATTTTTGTTTTTCATTTTTTTTGTTTTTTGTTTTTTTGCAATCTCACCATCATTTTAATTTAGTTTACATTTCTAGTCATTTGCACAGATGTTGATGGAGCTGTATTTTTGCTTCAATGTCTATCGCAATATTCTTATTGCATTCTGCAGGTCCTCCAGTAAACGTTACTTGCAATATTTTTATCAACAGTTTTGGATCAGTCACAGAAACCACCATGGTAAGTGCTACAATGCCACTGGCAAGAGAAAAACATGACTTGATTATGCCATGAACACAACCTGTCAAATTTTCTATTTATTGTTCAACTTTCAGGGCCTCCTGTAAATGTTACCTGCAACATATTTATCAACAGCTTTGGGTCAATAGCAGAAACTACAATGGTGAGTGGGACTGAGCATTGAAGCCATCGTGTGAAGGAATGGGATATGGGATCGAAGAAGCACTGTTTTATATTGTGGGACATTTACTGAATGCCAATTTCCATGTTCATTTACCTCTAGAAAGTGATTATTTATACACTTTCACTTTAGAAAGTCTTTAGTCAAATGTTCATTACTTCAAATTCAATAATATTTTATCCATCATGCCAAAGAAATTTTGGAAACACTTGTTGTTTGGTTGGATTTAGGTAGAATTATCAGTAATAAACAGTGTAACGTTAAGGATATTTAAATATTTGTATCTCTAATGTTTCAGAAATATAAATTTCAAAGTTCGGGAGATATAGCCAGTCTTTTTCATATAATGAAAGTTTTAACACAGTCAAGCCTCAGATATGTTACATTTAAGGTATATGCCAAAGGGGCTGACCTTACAATAAACACACACACACACACACACACAAACAATCTTGTTGGCAAAAGAAAGTAGTCCCAAGTCCATAGCAATTACATCACATGCATGGCTCCCTCGCCCCCCCCAAAAAAACCCCAATAAACATAAAACTAATTATAAGCTCATCATAATGTATGTGCAAACATGTCTCGTGTACATGAAAAAAATTTCAGATACTATAAAATCCACCAATATTCCTTCTAAATGTCATGGTGATGGTGTTGCCTGTAACATAGCCTATTAGATCAATAGCCTTACAGTACTAGGCAATAGTGTGGAGACTGACTTTTGGGTGAAATTTCTTCTTGGTTCTCATACTATTTATTTTAAGTCTTAAATCAATTGGCTAATTTTCATGATTATGTAAAGTATACAGTCATATTATTGCATGAAGTCAAAATAAAATATAGTTGAGCTTGACTAAGTACTATGGTGGCTGATGTCCTAGAAACACTCAAGCGAAATAATGAGCATAATGCCATTGAGAAGTAAAAGATTTTGTTCCCTTGTCCTTATAAATTTTCTCTTTTAGGCTACTAAGATTGTGTTTAACAAATTACTGTACTTTTTGGTGTCCTTGAGCTAAAAAAAGTTATTTACCTTTTACCATTCCTTTTCACTGGCAAAATTAGACATAATGCAACTCTACTACCCATTTTAATATTACTGACACAGCATTGTCTGGAAATGAGACTTCTGGTGCTTTGACAGGATGTAGTGAATTAAGAATTTTACTCAAATAAGATAGGTTTTTTTTTCTTGAAGATTTTATTTATTTATTTGACAGAGAGAGACACGGCGAGAGAAGGAACACAAGCAGGGGGAGTGGGAAAGGGAGAAGCAGGCTTCCCACCAAGCAGGGAGCCCGATGCGGGGCTCAATCCCAGGACCCTGGGATCATGACCTGAGCCGAAGGCAGACACTTAATGACTGAGCCACCCAGGCACCCCTCAAATAAGATAGTTTTTTTTTTTTTTTAAGATTTTATTTATTTATTTGCGAGAGAGAGAATGAGAGACAGAGAGCACGAGAGGGAGGAGGGTCAGAGGGAGAAGCAGACTCCCCGCTGAGCAGGGAGCCCGATGCGGGACTCGATCCCGGGACCCCAGGATCATGACCTGAGCCGGAGGCAGTCGCTTAACCGACTGAGCCACCCAGGCGCCCTAAGATAGTTTTGATAGGGTTATTAAATGACTCACAAGACAAGGTAAACATAGAAAGACTAATCCAGCTCCGGACTTGGCATTCAGTTTCTGTCTCTCCCCTCTTGGTTTTATCCTGAGAACAGAGGGGCAAATCTTCCAGCAGCCCAAATCACCGTACCAGCTTTACACCATGGCGTTCAATGACGGTATTTGCACGACCTAATGCTGATTGCATTAATTAGACTCCTACGTTGCTTTGATTAAATCTCCCCATTGCATTTACCCTCAATCAAAAATGTAAATGTGCACTTTTTCAATGTTTATTAATGCGAGAAAAAGCTAAACACTCATGGAGATGAAAACGGAAACTCTGGATGTCCTTGTTTTCCCGTGTCTTCAATAGCTACTGAAGGTGTTTAATAAATGGTCTGCTTAGGTGCTTCCTGGCCACTTATTAAGGTGTCCTTTGTCATGTTTCCTATGAGAAAACTTGGAAATCACTGCTCAAGTGTAAAATGAACAGCCTGCCTATCTTGCCTTTTGAGATAGACTGAATCTCATGGTCAGAACAGTGATGCATATTGTGCTTCTTTTCTTTCTTAGCTTTTGATGGAATGACAAACTTCATTTGGCTTTTAAAAAGGTTCTTTTCTTTTCTTCAATTAAAGCTTGTGTGTGAAACTAAAATAAATATTTTTGGAAACTCTATCATGCTTAATAAATCCTCATGCCGTGTAGGGTAGGGACGGGCCAACATTTTTTTCTGTAAAAGGCCAGACAGTAAATACTTAAGACTTTGAGGGCCTGCCAGTCTCTGTCACCACACTCAATTCTGCCCTTTGGGCAGGAAAACAACCATAAACAATAGTAAGCAAATGGGTGTGGCTGTACTCCAAAAAGCAGGCCATAGATTGCCAACCCTGGATCTGAGGCATCAGTATTTAAATAGATGTTAAGCGGATGCTCAAAAGAATATGAGAGTTGCTCCACCTTGAAAGGGTCTATCTTGCTAGACCCATGGGGCCCTGCCTGGGAATCCACCCTCTGAGTTACAGAATATCATTGCAGCCCAAACTTCCCTTAACCAAACCTTGAGAGTCCACCACCCGTGAATTGACCCATATTTTCACAAATTCTGACTGAAAGAAAATTGGTCAAAAAAGTTAAACAGAACCAGATTTTTCTCTGAACTGTCTTTAATTGAATTCAGAACATCAGACCCTTAGTTTTTCTGCACGGTAATGTATGTGGTCACTGAGGACACGGCTGTGCTATTAGGGAGCAATAATAATTTTGCTTTCTCTCTGTGTTCTGGAATGAATTTTTCCAAGAATGCCTCAGAATTTTGAGTTTCTAAACAGGTTGATTTTCCCCTCTTCCCTCATGCTCCATTCTCACTCTACAACCCCGATAGCCTTATTGAAGGATCCAGTTTGGGTATTTGTTTGTTTCTAAATAAGAGGCAATGACTATCCATTTTAAGAACTCAGGATGACTTTCTTCTGGTGCTATCGAGTTTGCCCCTCTTATGTTTGATATTATCTCACTAAATTATTGTTGGTACTACCTGCCCACAAAGTATAGGCTCACTTACAGACCCAATACTGCCTCTCACTCCTCTCATGTGTTAGTGTTGAATATATGTGATCGGAAGACAACGTATTTGTGTTATCTAAGGAAAATTTTTATGAATCATTATGATGATATACATTATTCCAAAATACACACTTTTTTTTTTTTTTTAAGTAGGCTCCATGCCCGGCGTGGAGGGCATGGAGCCCAACCTGGGGCTTGAACTCACAACCCTGGGATCAAGACCCGAGCTGAGATCAAGAGTCAGATGCTTAACCGACTGAGCCACCCAGGCGTCCCTAAAATACACACTTTTCTTCATGAAGAGTCACAAGGATCTGTTGATGGTCACTGCTAGTTGGCCCTGTATTAAGAGATTTCAGTAGAATAATCTTTTTGTGGTTCCAAACAACTTAGGAGACTAGTAAGGGATGTATGGTGAAACAGTTTATATTTTGTCTGGAGAATGTCAGTTTACCTTTTCTTTTTCTTTCTTTCCCCCTTTTCTTTTTTTTTTTTAATTTATTTTTTAATTTTATTATGTTGTTAGTCACCATACAATAATACATCATTAGTTTTTGATGTAGTGATCCACGATCCATTGTTTTCATATAACACCCAGTGCTCCATGCAGTATGTGCCCTCCTTAATACCCATCACCGGGCTAACCAATCCCCCCTCCTCCCTCCCCTCTAAAACCCTGGTTGTTTCTCAGGTCCATAGTCTCTCATGGTTCATCTCTCCCTCCAATTCCGCCCCCCCCATTTTTCCCTTCCTTCTCCTAATGTCCTCCATGCTATTCCTTATGTTCCACAAATAAGTGAAACCATATGATAATTGACTTTCTCTGCTTGACTTATTTCACTTAGCATAATCTCCTCCAGTCCCATCCATGTTGATGTAAAAGTTGGGTATTCATCTTTTCTGATGGCTGAGTAATATTCCATTGTATATATGGACCACATCTTCTTTCTAACTGAGATAGAAGGTGACCTTTGTCTCTAAATTAACAGTGCAATGTTACAGCCTGAATTCATCATAAAACAACTGCACCCCTCCCCATAATTCCAAATTCAAGGCTAACTTCCCATATCAAAGCTAGCACAGACTCAGGAGGATGAAAACTTTACTGCAGTGTAGCCAGAGGTTAAAACCAAAGGGCCACATTGGCACTGTGGGGAATCAACAAAGCATATCCTTATGGTTGATAACTTTACAACATAATTGGATTGAGAAATGTATACATATAAAAATAATAAGAGAGTAACAGTAAGATTTAATATGAGTATGTATGAGACAGAGTGGCAATCTCTGTGCATAAATGCTAGACCAAATACAATAGTACCAAAATAATTCAATTTAAGGAAACGATCTGTGCCACAGGCATAGCATTAGAAGGTATTAGGAAAAGTGAAACTTTAGAAATAATAAACTCGATATAAAATAATAGTATGGAATGTAGGTACTCGTAGTACCTGTGTTAAGAATATAATAAAGATTGGGCGCCTGGGTGGCTCAGTCGTTAAGCATTTGCCTTCGGCTCAGGTCATGATCCCAGGGTCCTGGGATCGAGTCCCACATCGGGCTCCCTGCTCGGCAGGAAGCCTGCTTCTCCCTCTCCCACTCCCCCTGCTTGTGTTCCTGCTCTCGCTATCTCTCTGTCAAAAAAAAAAAAAAGAATATAATAAAGATTATATGACTTAAACACAGCATTTGAAAAAATACATACATATTTGCATATACATATATGTATATAAATTCGAATGTTTCCATGACCTAATCTAATACCCAGAGAGTCAATCATAGGAAAACAAATTGTAATACAAGGAAATATGACATTTATTTGAAGTAGAATATGTCTTTGTAGAGAGAAGGCAGTGTAAAAGAAAATTCAGTCTGCATTTAAGCATGTCTCTCAATATTTACTCTGCCTTTAATATTTTATTAAACCTAGAAGCAAACACAAAGACAAAGAAAAACTACAGAAGAATATAACTATCTCCTGTGGTTTGGAATATCATGAGGAAATAAACTTATCTCTAAATAAACAGAGATGATGCGCAGAGAAATCACATTTGTCAAATTTTTATCCTACATTGAAAATCATAGTGAACTGAGAGAATTACAGAGGTCCAGCCCCAGAAGATCTTTTCCTTGGATGTCTATGTCTCTAGTTCCTTGGGTGTCCTTTTCTAAAAGGTTTTAAGGGTTGCTATTTATTTTAGAATAGTGTGTATCATCATAAACAAAAGTATGGAAAACTATAATTCCTATACATTTATATAAAGGATACTTCCAAAAGAAGTTGTATTTCACATAATTCCTGTCATTGTGGCATAAACTGTATTTTTTCTCTAAGTTTTCTACTTATCCTTGCTTACAAATAGGATTCATTTATTTTAAATTAACTGTTTAAATTAACTGTTAGACATTTAATGGTTCTAATGTGATATGATAGATTCAGTATTCTTTTTAAAGTTCTAATATTGGAAGAATCTATTTTATCATTTTCTATATATAAAATTCAAAGTAGGAGACCAGGAAACACGGGAGAAGAATGCTCATGGGAAAGACTTTTTTAAAAAAGATGTACATTAGTTGTGAAAATTTATATTGATTTTTTTAAAGGTCAGTGTTTTCATATTGTATGTCATCATGTAATATTTTCTAGAGTCTTTCAATATACAGCTTTAAATCATTCTCAGGCTCAAGGGAGGATTGCAGTGATGTTCTCTTAGTGATTTCACTGCCCAGTACTGTCTGTCTGGCTTCACTGGCCTTTCCCATCCTACAACTGCTTCCTAGACAGGGCCGGGAGCCTAGTTGGCTTCCCAATGGCCTAAGATATTTAACACATTCACCTCTACTATTTCTAGCTGTCATTGCTTCTCATACTTAGAGTTTCTCTACCTCCAGAATTCTCTAAGGGATGAAATTCTCTGAAATTCTCTTTTCTCCTACTTCCTACTGAAACAAGCTCATAGACCATCCCTCACCCACACACACACCATTTTGTTAAGGAAAACTGGCTTTTACTCAAAGGGATATAACAGGGGTGGATGTCAAACACTGGAGAAGCTGCATTTTTTCCCTCAGAAAACCTTAAGGAAAGCTCACAGTTCATGTATCTAGTTCATACTTATATGTAAATTGGATTATTGTATTTTCAATAGCCCCTTTTTTTGATTTTCTACATATCACACATCCTCACTCTTTATTCACACACAATTCCAAAGCTTCCAGTAACTCCTGTTGCCAATGAAACACCGAGCTGGTAATCTCTTTCCACTTAAAATCCTCTGGTCCCTTTGAACAATTCCAAAACTATATGATGGGAACAACTTTGAGGTTCTGCTATTCCCTTGATTCACTCACTGGAGGAGTCAGTGAGCAAACAGGATGGGATGGAAGCCTGACTGGGCCCACAACAGTGCCCTCTTAGGTTTGAAAATTTGCCATTCATGCCTGGTAAAATCCCAAATAAAAGTCCGCTGATAAATTTTCCAAGTCAGAAAATTCTTAATGCTGTACAACAGAGAACCTTAAGGTTATTTCTTTTAATATCAACCTTTCCAAATGAGCTGGGTTTTGATGACTGATTTTCAGAAGTTAGTAACTATTTGATTATTAGCATTCTTTAAGCCTACATTGGGCACTATTTCCAAGAACTGCCATCTCCAAAATACTCTATCAGCCTGATAAATCAGGATGGCTGTATTTGGAAAAAATGTCCTAGGAACTTGGATAGTTTAGTAATAGGTAGAAGGAACTGGATTGAAGCTCTTTTCCATATACCCTAATCTTTATAACTTATTTTTTTTTTCTTTTGGTCCTGAGGGAATGAACCAAAACTGACCACCCTGAGGTGTCTCCACTCTACCTAGTAGAATAACCAACCATCCTGGTTTTATCTAGAAGTGAGTGGGTCCCCTGAATGTGTGACTTTGGGGGCTAAAAGTGGGAGGTTCTCAGGTAAACCAGGATAAGTTGGTCACCATTAGAGTAAAATAAACAATGACCAAAACTCCAGGTAACAAAGATGTGGGGATGGAGCAAATGGTGAAAAAGGAAAAGGAAAGAGAGTAACAAGGTATGAGTATGTATCACTCTAAATGACCATAAGTATCAGGAGTGAACAACTATTAGTTCTGAACTATAGTCCCACTTGACTAGGGAATACTGTTAAAGCCTCTTTTGGGGTCCACTCTACCAAGGAAAGCAACAGTTTCCATGAACCTAAAGACCTTTGAGTAGAAATTCCCAGAAGAGAAGTCACTGCCCCAGGCTGATTTACTGGCAAAGAAGTAAATTCCCAGATCAAGTGGGAATGACAGGATGTACCTGAGTCTCCCATAGGGAGGAACACCTTTGTCAGAAGGTGCTCAGATTAGGAAAACATGAAAAAGATCTCTGTATTGATGAAGTATCAAGTCAACTACTACAAATACAACCTATTCAGAGAAATGATAAAATATTTAAGAATTTGAAAAGTAAGTAGTGTGAGGGAATTATCTTGTCAACATGAAGCATCTTAATACTTATGTAAATGAATTTAAAAAATACTGCCCCATCATGTCAGATTTTATAATAAGATTTCCACTACCAAAATTACAGAATGGGTTTCCTTCTGCCCAGAGCATCTGAGCAGTATGAGAATAGAGATCATGTTATTTCTGATTTGGAAAATGAATCAGTTTTGAAAATCTACCATCACAGTCTGACTTCTGTACTCATGGTTACCTTTTTCTATGGAGAAATCAGCTTGAGTTAGTATTATTTCCTCCCAGGACGAATGATTTAAATTTAAGCATAAAAAAAATTCAACCAACTCAGTGTGTTCCATTAGTGTTCTGGTTTGGTTGAGCCTTCTTTCTTTCTCCCCTCTGTTCCCACTCCTAATAGAACAGAGTGGTTTATTTTGACCAAGATATACAGAGCCTGGTTCATACAGACACCAATACTGTGCTAAATCAGGGAGAAGAGTGATGGGAAATGTAGATGGACCTCTTACGCCAGACTGCATGATAAGTAACTCTTATGCATGGGGTTTCTATAGGACTACCGAGTGAACATTTTTCTGAGACAACAGTGGAATGATTCACGGCTGGCATATAGCGAGTACCCTGATGATTCCCTGGACTTGGACCCATCCATGCTGGACTCCATTTGGAAACCAGATTTATTCTTTGCCAATGAGAAGGGTGCCAACTTCCATGATGTCACCACCGACAACAAATTGCTTCGAATTTCAAAAAATGGCAAAGTACTGTACAGTATCAGGTAAGCTTCTGTTGGCTGTACCTGTTTCCTTCTCCATTTTTCTCCTGGCCTGCTGCTGCCTGATTCTGAGGGTAAGATGTATATAAATATTTGACTTTTGTGGTCTCTTGATTGTCATTTGAATCTTAAAATTGGTGAGAATGCCAGAGGTTCCCACGGTCTCAGAAGTGTGATTCTCCACAAAAAAAATATATTTGGAAAAAATATATATATGTATTTGGTAAGATGGGGGGTGGATATCATGTAAATACCTACATACATGTATTTTTGATTGCTTCAATAAAAGAAGTACAGGCCTTTAGTTCAATTAATCATTGAGCATAATGTAAAATTCTCCATTTCAAATAATTTTGCCATTCTATAACATGTAACCACACAAACAAAAACATTGAATGGCTCAGCATGGTCACTGACAATATACTTTGGGCTGGGTGAGTGAAAAACTGGTTCTAATCTCAGATCTGCTTCTAACAAAACATGTAACCATGATCTCTTAACTTTTCCTGGGCTTGAGCTTGGGAGTGACAAATCTTGAGATCCATTTTTGCTTTTACATTCAAATGTGATCTTCTCCAGAATCTTTATCACCCCGACCTCAAAATCATATCTTTCTTTACTGAACTCTAGTTCCTCTGTGACTCTATAAGGCTCTTATTTCTTCCTACCTCATATTTTGGCTATTTCTGTATGAATTTAGCATAAGAACATGGATCTTTGGAATCACACAATCTAGAATCAAATCCAAACTTTGCCACTAAGTTACATCACCTATAACCCTCAGTTACCTAATTGTAAAATGGGAAACACTATATTTATCTCTAAGTATTCTTGTGAGAATGAATGATATAGAGATCAGCAAATATTTTCTGTAAAGGTCCAGACAGTAGGTACTTCAGCTGTGTAGGCCAGACTGTCTCAACTCTGTCACAACTACTCAACTCTACCATTGTAGCACAAAAGCAGCCATAGACAATACTCAAACAACTGAGTGTTCTGTGCTTCAGTAAAATGTTATTTATAAAAACAGAGAGTGAATTAGATTTGGTTCTTTGGCCATAATTTGCCAATCTCTGATACAGCGTATATAAAAATACTTGCCACAGTACCCGACACAACATATGTGCTCAATAAATGAGATGACAGCTGTCTGTATTTTAAAGTTAATGTTCTTTCTAAATAGTAAGCTCTTTAAAGCCAAGACATTTGGATTTTGCACCTTCTGTAACTCCTCCCAAAGATCCAGGATGATGTACTGTATATGAGAGATATTTATTTTATTTTATTTTATTTTTTTAAAGATTTTATTTATTTATTTGAGAGAGAGAGAATGAGAGACAGAGAGCACGAGAGGGAAGAGGGCAGAGGGAGAAGCAGACTCCCTGCTGAGCAGGGAGCCCGATGCGGGACTCGATCCGGGGACTCCAGGATCATGACCTGAGCCGAAGGCAGTCGCTTAACCAACTGAGCCACCCAGGCGCCCTATGAGAGATATTTAATACATTAAACAAATACTGACATTTTAAAGATTCTTTGTAGAAGTTCCCCTTCCCCTCCAATCTTATTACAAAAGAAAATGGACAGCTTGTATCCTTGCAAATAATTTTCAAAAGTCTGTAGAGTCACCACCATCAAAACCTCATTTCACAACTCTCTATACAATTTAGGTCTGTACCGTGTATTCCATTCTTAACCTAGTAATTTCACAGTTTGCTGATGGCTGACAGACCGAATGTCTTGTGGAATGAAAGAGGCTGCTCATTAATAAAAATTGGCAAAGTCATTGCTTACACAAAAACAAGGAAACTTCCTCCACTTGATTTTTAAGGAACTTTATTTTTATTTTTATAAACATTTAAGATATGAGGAATTCTTAATCTCAGGAAACAAACTGAGGGTTGCTGGAGTGGTGGGGGGTGGGAGGGATGGGGTGGCTGGGTGATAGACACTGGGGAGGGTATGTGCTATGGTGAGCGCTGTGAATTGTATAAGACTGTTGAATCACAGATCTGTACCTCTGAAACAAATAATACATTATATGTTAAAAAAAAAAAAGGAAGAAGATAGCAGGAAGGGAAAAATGAAGGGGGGGGGAATCAGAGGGGGAGACGAACCATGAGAGACTATAGACTCTGAGAAACAAACTGAGGGTTCTAGAGGGGAGGGGGGTGGGAGGATGGGTTAGCCTGGTGATGGATATTAAAGAGGGCACATTCTGCATGGAGCACTGGGTGTTATGCACAAACAATGAATCATGGAACCCTACATCTAAAACTAATGATGTAATGTACGGTGATTAACATAACATAATAAAATAAAAAAATAAATAAAATAAACATTTTATGGAAACACAGAATATTTCACATGGTGAAGTGTTTGGTGTAAGATGCAGTATTGGGCACAACCTAAGTTGATGTGACCTGATGAAATGGGACATATGTAGATCGTGGTGCTAGGGAGGAGAGTTATAAAAAGCAGCACAGGGTATCAGCAGCTCCAGCTAACCCCCTGAGCCTTGGGTAGCATTTGCTCTAGTAAATACCTGGCATCGTGCACTGCTGAAATAAAACCAAGTTTTTTCCCTTCTGTTCTATGAAGGCCTTTCCATTCTAGAACCATGAAGAATATAATGTTCCCCAGACCCAGATCCAGAGGCAATTCTTCTATCTCTCATTCCCAGTGTAGCATATTATAAGCTCTGAAACACCCTGACAATTGTTTTGGATTGGGTAGAGTTTGTCCTGTCGCAGGCTGGTTTAAATTTTTCCTTCATTGTGGGTGTTCTATGGAATCAGAGGAAAGATCCTTGGTGTAGGAGAACTGGGCATGTCATTTTAGAGAAACACAGCTCTTGGCAGATTTGAGCTACAGGAATCTAATTATTTGCCTGGAAGGATTTTCAATGAGCCAGACACTGTGCTGGGCCTGGAGATCCAGAACTGAGTAAGATACAGTCCTGCCCTGGAAGGGCTCCAGTCTAACAAGGCAGGCAGAGATAAGATAAATTAAGTAATAGGAATAAATGACAAACAAGGAAAAGAAAAGTGGCTCTAACTTTGCAAATGAATATGTGACTCAAATATTGTTAGAATTTGGGGGCTGGCACCTACATATCTGTTTACTTGAGTCACTGAACTCAATTTAACTAGAAGGCAAGGAGTAATTAGTGCTAATAAATGCCCAGCTGCAGGTCTGATTCAAGTTTAAAGCCAAGCAGGTGACAGTATCTGATGTTTTAAAGGTGCTGGAAAGATTCCTGCTGATGTTGCATTAGGGAGGATTTTCCCTCTACTCTCAGGTTTACAATGCAAATACCCCTAGAAGAAGGAATCCATTGACTTAAATTCATACTAAGATATAAGGAGCTGATATGAAATTTTCATTCTGACAGTACATTTGAGGCCTATGAAGAATAGTGAGAACGAGCAAGTTGGATGCCTGAGACGAGAAATCAGGATGAAGAGGGTTAAGAAAGATACAAGGAAGGGATACAACAGAAGTACCAAAGATAAATTCATGAATTGTCTCTACCTTACATATTTAAATAACTACTTAAACATTGGTCCACATTAAAAAAATTATGTTCTTTGTGACGTTTTATATATGCATTTTCTGAAACCTAAAACAAATAGATGATAGCATTTCATCCACAAACAATTCCATGCTTCCTTAGCTTTGTAGGAGCAGAAGTAAAATTAACTCCACATGGAAACCAAAGCCTAAGGCTTTGATGGCCGAACAGAATACAAAGAGAACTATGCAGTCCATTGATTTCATGACAAGCAAGATCACACTTTCCAAGAAGTTTCTTAAAAGGCAGCAGTTTAAAAAAGAGGGGACAGTAGACCAGAACTCCACAAGTGTCCTGCAGATCCAAACACCTGGGGTACTTTAGTAAAATTCAAACAAATCTTTTAAATAGGAGCCAAAGGTGTTAGCTCATTGTTGGAAAATTTCTATCCAGTGTGGCAGGACACAAGTCTTTGCTGATGAAAAAGTGTCAAATCTATTTTTGTCCACTTCTCTTCTGATTTCTTCTTTGATATTCTCTTCTCTAATACATTTGATCTTACTCTTTGTTTTCTTTTTAAGTTTTTTGTTGACCCACTCCATTAAGTATTGATCATCCCTGACCAAAATATAAACAAGGACATACATCTTGCTTTGTATATGCCCTTCAGAGACAGTCAAATTCTAAACTCATGTTACTTAAAAAGGCCTGAATCCATAGTGGAATAGTGAGGTGAGGCTTGGGTATTGTACATATTATTGCTCAAACAATATTTGTTGAATTGAATATAATGGATTGAAGTAAAAGTCAGGGCACCGTGGCATATGGTGTGTAATATGAAAGAAAAAAAGAGAAGGTATTTTTGGAGAAGGTATTTTTGTCTCACTCGTCCACAATGTCTTTGCTAATAATTTGTTTTCTTTCTTTACTTTCCATTGCTTCTGAGAATTTTATGCCAGCATTCTGACTTTTATAGAAGCATAGGATTATTTTTTTTTTAATTTGAAGGTATTATGTTGCAAAGTATCTAATCCAACACCCTTGTTTTACCAATGAGGAAGTGACTTCTTTCATCAAGTTAGGTGAGGTAAAATAATGGAGCCCATAGATAGGAAAGGTAGGTCAAGAATCAAACTCTTGACTTCTATTTCAATGCTATCGTCTCCTACCCCACATTAATTCTTCATTTGCTCCAACTCAAGTCCAAAGACACAAACAAATACAATTCCAAAGGCATGTCATTTTGGAACCAACCTTTTTGGAACTCATTTTTCAAAGAACTATTGGAGGAAGAAGATAAGAATTAAGATGAGAACATAAAGTATCTTCAAATTTTGCAAATGTCTGAAAAGACTGTTTAAATTCAAGGTGCAACAGTTGACTTTCAGTTCAAGGTGCAACAATGTCAAGATCGATTTGATAGTTTTACATAGCATATGTCACTAACATAGCATATCTACTTTCTGAAAAATTTTACTATCCCAGGGATGAAAGTCATTAAGTCAAATTTCCTCCCTTCAGGCAACCTGTTGAGAACTCATTTTAGTTTTAAAGACCCTCAGAGGAGACTTTATATTCTTTCTTTGGATCCTATAATAATTTACTCTAGCACCATGCAGAAATTCTTCCTTATATAACTTAAATCACAGTTGCTACAACTTAAATCAGTAGCTTTTTCCTACATTTGTTAACATGATAAACAAATGGCTACCATTTTTGGAAGAATGGAGGGAATTACCTCACTGTTTTTACTTTCATACATTTTGTCCCACTAGATTTAGTAGACATATGCTTGGTCATCAACACTATGTTGCTAATTTAATTTTACAGTGTGTTTCACTTCAGCACCAAGATGTTCTTCATCTCCCAGTTTTCACTTTGCTGTACCCTTTGGGGCTCCTACTTTGAAACGTATGATGCTGAATGCTATCCTGGTTATTTCTGATACTATAGTAGACAAGGATTTTAGAGTAAACACCCTTGGCCTTGAGTCTCTGGCCTCAAAACTTGATGAATGGCCTAGGGAAATTTGTTACTCTCTGAACTTCTATTTCTTCAGCTTTGAGATGATTTGGTTAAGACCATTAATAGAATACAATATATGTTATACAGATACAGGTCAAAAGTGGTATTGCCATATACTCTAAGGCCGTTGGTATTTTCTTGTAATTTAATGATTGTGCTTTCTCTTCTGGGCTCTAAGACAAAAAGTAAGCTGATCAAGATATATTCCTACAAATTTCAGACATTAAGGATAGGACAGACCCATTCCCTGAGTGTGACCTTATAGAGTAGGGGGTTCTTAACCTGAGGGTTAGGTGAAAACTCCAGGAGGTCCTTGAATCTCCCTAAAGTGTATGCATATTTCCTGTACTGGGGTATTCAGCTCTTTTGTTTGTTTGTTTAGGGGAAAAGTTCCTTAAGGAAGCTATGATCCTCCAACTGCTAACAATTCTGCTTTAAGATTTAGTGCATGCCTCCAGAATGGGTATACCTGAGGCAAAGTTGGTAAGGAAATATTGTTTGCCTTAAGTGTCTTATTATTTGACTGACCAAGTACCTAGGGGTTTTATGCTACCCTCCAAATACACAGAGTCCTCCAAACCATAAATAATTATGGGATTGCTCCTCCACAACAGTACCCCTTATCACCAAGATATCTGTTCCCCCTCATCATCAAACATTATCTGACCTGAAACTTATTCTTTTATGGCATTGGAGGTGATTTTCTTGTTAATCTCTTTTGATTCAATTCATGATTCTAGGTGTGGATGATTCAGTGTTCCACCTTCCCAGTAGTACTTGAGTTGTAATAGAGAACTCTCAGGGATTGACATGCCTCTCCCTCTGATGATAGATTAAGGCACCACTGAGAGTAGGTGGAGTATAGATTTCTAGACAGACATCCAACAGTGTTCCCCAAATAATCCTGTCTAATAACTGACTCTACCCACACACATACAAGGCCAACTTTTCTCACATAACCTCCTATCCTTGACTCATCCGGAGCTTGATGCAAGAACTTCAAAAGATTCTAACTTTAGTTACAGAATGATTTTTATGGCATAGAAAAAAAGAAAATTCTCTATTTAGATGTCAGAGCTGAAAATAAAATGCACAGTGAACTTAGACCTGCCTAAATGTTACCAGTGGTGATACTTTGATTATCTTACTCTCAATTTTGATGAGACATATAAGCCCATATTTTCTGTTAGAAGGCAGCTATAAAAGCTGTGATTTCTTGCCTCTGTGCCTATTTGAACCATGTTTATCTTTATATCCTATAATCCAGGCAAAATTACATTCTCATTTTCCAATTCTGTGTCCAAATCCTCATTAGTTTTGTGACTTGACTTAATGCAGTAATTAATGACTGTAACATAAGCCCCCACATCAGAATTAAGCAGTGAGTCTTCAGAGAAGTGCTGGGAAATGCCATGGAAACCACAACGATTCCATTCTTCCTAGAGTCAAGCAAGGTTGGGAGGGTGGGAAGCAGTGGTCCTCAAAAAAGGCGCCACTGAGGGTACAAGTATTAGAGTTTAGAAAGTGTGTTCTGTATATGACAGACTCTCTTAAAGTTCTGGAAAGCTCTGTCAGGCTTCTAACTGGGTTCAGAAATTCACACATACTCATGGACATAATACTTATTCAAACACAGCAGCATTAGGATTTTACCCTTGTTTGGAGGAAAAGAGGGAATTGTGCAATGAAACTCATGGCAGCTGGCATGAGCACTTGTCCTTGACTGTTTACCTGATTGGACTAGCAATAGCAACCAGTAGAGTTTCCTCCTTTTGGAGGTAACTTTCCAATGCATTTAACATTCATCAGAATTTGCTCTGAAGGTGATGGGGCAAAGAACAGAATACTGAAAAGGTAGCTCAGGGCATCAGGAACTCCACACTTGCTTGCATCATTTACTGTATCCTCCAGGCTCATAGAACTGCCTCTCTAACCCAATCAGTCATTCTGAGTCTTAGTTTCCTCATCCATAATATGAGATTGAACTAGAAAAGATTAGATAAAATCTGAGGCTCCTTGTAGCTCTATCTTACATCTATAACTCAAAATGATCTCCTTCCCAAACCGCAAAATTCCCTCTGGATGAGGAAATAAGAGTGAGTCCTTTGTGTCCCTTAGGGCTTGGGAGTAAGCAAGCGAGGATTCTGAAGTTTAAGGTGCTGATCTCAAATTATTTTTGGATCTTTGAACCTTTCTCTCACAAGTTAAATATCCAATTCTTGAAAAGAGAAACCTGATTTTCGAGTGGGGCAGGGAATATTGGACTACCTATAGTTTAAGAGGCAGCCTTGTGTTCAACATACAGTTTTCACAATGACAAATACTCAATACTAAACTCCCTACTGAGAAATTTCCCAATCACAAATTAGACCATTTATACCCTCTGATTCACTCAGCAGGAGTATCCATGAGATATTATTTTAGAATGTATTCATGAATTATGGGCTTATATGCTTTTAGACAATTTTACAAAGATGGTTGGCTGGCACAATTATTAACTAGATATGTAGGCTAACAGAAATTACATGGTATATTTGAGCCAGCAGAGTCGAAGGGCTAGTCTGCTATTAATCATTACCTGAATTTTCTTGTGGCAGGAAGCCAAAGGAAATTCGGAGGTCCTAGTGAGCCTGTTCAACTCATGTTGACATGGGCCTCTGCCTGGTCCGTAGTGCTGTCTTTGAAAGCCTCCCTGGATGGCATTAATCCCCAAATAAATACATATAATATCACCATGGCTCTTATGAGACACATGAATTACTTTAGCACATTCTCATAGCACATAATCCAAAAGAAAGGCAATCCATTTTAAAATGGGAAAAAAAAAATTTACATCCTCAAAGCTCAGCAGTCTCTCCAACAAGTCTATCCTTGCTTGTGGCATTTAAAATTACAAACCAACATCTGTACTGAAGAGAATACAACATTTATCACTGGACAGCCATTGAAAGACAATTAAGGACATATATAATTATGTAAAGTTCTACACATAACACACACTCAGAGCAAGGCCATCTCATATCTGATTGATCATTCCTTTCAAAGGACAATAAAACAAATGCTTTATTTGATGTTTCATTTTAGTAGGGATATTTTGCTAAATTTGAGCAGTTAGATGAAGGATAGGAAGCAATAAATGAGGTGGGGATTACAGACAGAATGCTATGGGGTGGGGAAGATGTCAGTTCTGAGATTTAGGAAGACTTGGATTCAAATCCAATCTTAGTAAGTGACTGTGAGGTCATTTAACCTTACATTGATCTGCAGTTTTTCTCAGTTCCAGATTCATACCAAATGTTCAATGAATGTCATAATAACCCCGAGGTGGCTGTGGGATAAAAGGGAGGGAAGGGGGGAGACCGCTCTCCCTATTCCCCCTAACCCATATACATGAACATTTCCTTATTCAGTACCTGTTACTCAGGCTTTACTCACTTTCCATACCTAGTTTCAAGCAGATAGATATCCTCCTTGCCTTGGGTTTCCTCCCTTTGGGAGGCATTTAGCTCATAACAGAAGTGATAGTTGCATCTTTTTATCTTAAAACCCTATTTGCAGTTCACAAGCATTTGTTCCCTTTCTCTTTTGCCAGAGGTAAAATAACCCCAAACAAAATGTTAAGAAAATTATTATACAACACTTTCAGATACAGAATGGCTAAGAAAATTGCTATATGGTGCTCTTAGACATACAGTGACCATGGACAAGTCAGTTCTCATTATTCTAATGTGTAGACTTAATAACATTTTATCTTGATGAATATCTGGGTGTATAAATAAATACTAGATATGAAATGACTTTGAAATATAAAATGTAACTGGAATGTGAACAGTATTAGTTGAGTCTTTGGTACTTTGGGCTCTTCTTTCTGGGGGTGTCCAATTTAGCCCTCTCCTATTCAACACCTTCAAAACATTTTTGTTCAGGAAATATCAAAGCATTTGGAAAAGTTTTAGCCACAGATTTATCAGTTGCTCTCCAAGTTGAATCCAATCCATATTTGGACTTAATTAACATGGGCCAACCATATGTGTGCACATTTTTCTGAAAGGACCAGGCACAGATGGGAACAGATATTGTATTTTTGTCCTTCCCAGCTAGTATTGCTCAATGCATATGGGTATTTTCTGTGATGCCTTTATAATGTTTGGTAAACATGGACCTTCCTAGTCAGCCACTGGCATTTTAGTCAAGGGAGAGGAGTAGAACAGCCAATGAACCAACAGTGATGTGATGCATCTCTTCCAAAACCCAAGGTCAACAGTGAAAAACAAGTCTTATATTTCTTTGAAATTAATTAAGAGGATAAAGTCTAACCATACAGCTTAGATCCAGGGTGGGGTTTATGTTCAGCCCTAGACAATATTGAAAGAATGATTTCTCTCTGGTGTCCTGATTTCTCTCTGGTGACCCTACTTGGGCCTAATTGTCCTGCCTTGGTTTCAAGTAGAAAGTATATCTCCCAAAGAGAGTGCTAACATCACTGAAAAATTGCAGATGTCTTTCTCAATCTTCCTATTTCCCTTTTAAAATTTTCTCCTTTTACTATATCATGTTGACAGTAATTAAAGTCATCCATTGAGACATGCTGAAGTTGTGCTTCTCAAAATGTGCTCTAGGACACCAGCATCAGTATTACCTGGGCTGCTTATCAAGAGGGCCTGAGAACCTGCATTCAAATACCCTTGCTATGATAAAGGGTATCTTGATCAGACAACCAGCCTGGCAGTGTCTTTTAATCCACTGACTCCCTAACTCTTCTCTCCCCTCTCCCCATCTGTGGGTTGTATTAATGATGTACTTTTAACTTGACTTCTAACTTGCCCCCAGGCTACTTTCACTTAAGGTCTAGGTGGCTTCAGACGATACTCTTGTTTGATACTGGATGCATCCTGTCAAATCTCCCTGGCATTAGAATGTCACATGGTTCAGAAATTTCAAAGTACAACTGAGAGGAGAGATTCAACAAACCTACATTGTATCATAAGGCTGTCCTTATGTTCTTGAGGAAAGAGGGGATTGTGTTCTAGGATGCTGGATGACAAAGCCCAATGGGGGCAATAAATATGTCACCTATATACCCAGATAGCCAGAAAGTTCCTATTTTAAGAAGCATTATTACTTGCATTTAAAATTTTCATTATATTCGAGAATGCAAATTCACCTATAAGAAGAAATCCTTTAAGCTGGCCACCTTCACTGACAGTTTAGAATCATAAAAATTATGAACAGGATAGGGTTGTGGGTGGAGAATGAGGCCCGAGATTTATTCAAGGTCAAATAGCTCTTTATGGGTAAGCTGGGTCTACCACCTAGGTCCCTGAATCCCCAGTCAATGATACTTCTACTCTGTGAAGCTACCAGGAGAGGCTAGAGGAATTTTTAAAAGAATAGATCATGAGAAGTCTGGATTCCTGAAGAAAAATGAAAGGGGTATCCCTGAGCAGGTACAAGGCAACTAAGGTGTCTACAACCTACTCTGTTGACTTTGCCGACAAAAGAGGATGATAAACTACTAAGATTTTTTTTTCTAAGGAGAAAATGTAGTAGAGTGGAAAATAAATAAATGGATCTGACATCAATTAAAGTTGGGTTCAAATCTAACTTTGGTCACTTAATGGTTTTGTAGCCTTGGGAAAATGGCTTAACCTCTGAGCTTCAATTTGCTTATCTCAAAAACAAAGAGAATACTGCCTTATGTGATGGTATCCCATGACTGTAAAATAATAAGAGTGCTTGACCTACAGCAGGTGCTCAGAGAATTATGATTATTAATACTATCATTGTCATCACTTAAATTTTTATTTTTCCTTAATAAGTATTTTAATGCTAAAAAAAACTCACCATAGGTCCTGTCCCCTCTATGGGGTTTTGCAGTGTGCTACATAGAGTGTGCTAAACGTTGGCCCTAAGAGAGGAACAATAGTAATATACCAGAGACTCTCTTGCTTCTCCTGAAAAACACAAAAATATCCCTTTGTCCTTCCTCTCCAAGCAAGACAGACTACTGTAATCATTAGAATCAACTCTCCCAAAATAGTACACTAGCAATCTTTGCTTCAGGCAAACAGATCACTCATTAAAATTTGTATTTCTACCTGAAAATTCATTTTTTCTTCAAATGGCTTTATCCCCCCTCCTCTTTCACTGGGAATGAACTCCCAATTCTAACACTGAGTTCCTTATGAACCGTAGTTGCTTCAAGAGTCAGGGAGCTTGGGTGCCTGGGTGGCTCAGTTGGTTAAGTGACTGCCTTCAACTCAGGTCATGATCCTGGAGTCCCCGGATCGAGTCCCGCATCGAGCTCCCTGCTCAGCAGGGAGTCTGCTTCTCCCTCTGACCCTCCCCCCTCTCATGCTCTCTCTCTCATTCTCTCTCTCAAATAAATAAATAAAATCTTAAAAAAAAAAAAAAAAGAGTCAGGGAGCTTTCTGCCCACCATAACAATGGAAAGTTAAATGATTAATTTGCATCTCTCTAGCTATGTGAGAACAGTCCTGGCCATGGACCCAACTATCTGTCCAAGGCTCAAGGACAGGTGGACTGAGCTTCCTGAATTTCCTTCAGCTTGATTTGCCTCACTTCTAGTAAGAGCCAGCTAGCAACTTACAGAAGGGGCAAGCAAGCTTTGTTGGCTTCCCTTGCCTGTCTTGTAATTTGGCAACACCCTCTGGGCTCTGGTGAACAGGTTCCTCTCTTCTAAATCCACAGTCCTTTCTCATTTCCACAGAACAAAAGCCTGAAATCCTCCCATAGAGCTTTAGGATGCTGATTCATTCATTTGTTCCACAAATATTTACTGAATATCTACTCTTTGCCAGGCACTGTTTTAGATGGTAAAAAAGAGAGTCCCAGGCTTTGTGGATTTTGCATTGTAATAGGGGAGAGATACATGTAAGGGTAACTGAAACAGTTTACAATGTCTGCTTCTATCAGTCGTTTAAACTTTGAGTAAGGTATAAACCCAAGAGCCGGTTTTATGGGCAAGGTAAACTGAACAGGAGAGGAATAAGGAAGGCATGTGAGATTTGGGGAGACTGACTTCCTGTGCTTCATTTTATTTTATTTTTTTTTTGCCTTTAAAATAGAAATGGGTACTCAGCCTTCTTTCTCTCAGTAACAGGGCCCCTGTAAGGGAACTTTATTCTTTACCTTGTGCAAACAGGAGCAGGGGTACCCTGAATGCATGCATGTCAACTGCAGTGACAGTGGGGGAATGTAGTAATAATGCTTCAGGAAATGAGTTATTTAACAAAAAACGAATGGAAGATGGGTGGCCTCAGCTCAGTGCCTTCAGGTGCAATGGCCTTAATATTTTAGATCATGGGGAAGAAGAGCATATCTGATATGCTGTAGGCAGTACCTGCCAGCGGAAAGTCTGAGTTTCAATTCAAATACTTAATTCTGTAAGACCCATCAAAATAGATGGGGAACATCTATTTTGGAGAGAAAAATTGTTCACGTTTTAGTATAATGTCGTGTCAGTCTTATTTGGTGCAATTTCTACACCTCAGTAGAGATAACCAAAATAATATCAAGCTAATCCCCCCCAGAAGTCACATTTTTAAAATAAAAAATAGCTTAAAAATAAAAGTAGTGCTGTGGTACTTCCTTTTGAAGGTTCTTTCCAGGGAAGAGAGCACAAGGGAAGTTCTGGGGTGATGGATATATTCTAAATCTGGATGTGGGTGCTTTTTAGATAGGTGGATAAAGATGTAAAATATCATCATGCTCTCTAACTTAAGATTTGTATGTTTTTACTGTGTTTAATGTATACTCCAATGAAAAAGGGAAAAATAAGTAGAGGGCAAGTCTGAATTTTAGGCCTGCAGGTGTGTGGTGAACAAGACATAAATTATGGGCTCTGTGACCCATGAAGGGATTGATTAGGTCTTTACAATCTTTCCCCATTTGCTCAGCTAATGACATGATGTAGCGAACTACAAACCGTTAACTTTTCTCCTTGTATTGGTGCCCATCGGGTTCCAATACAAAACCTATCAAGAAAGGAAATTAGAAAAACAAATGAGGAAGAAGGAAAATACCGGCTGAGTTCTCAGCTGAGACAGAATTAGAGAGGTTTTTTTTTTTAAGATTTTATTTATTTATTTGAGAGAGAGAGTGAGAGAGAGAAAGAGCACAAGAGGGGGGAGTGGGAGAGGGAGAAGCAGACTCCCTGCTGAGCAGGGAGCCCGATGCGGGACTTGATCCCGGGACTCCAGGATCATGACCTGAGCCGAAGGCAGTCGCTTAACCAACTGAGCCACCCAGGCACCCCAGAATTAGAGAGTTTTATGCTTGTTGGGAATTTCTCTCAGTGGGGTTTTCCATTCTGTTCATAGTTTTGACCCTAAGAATTCTGGGTCCCTGTAGGATTGTGAGATCTTCCACAAAGGCAGAAATAATTGTGTGTGAGACCTCTTCTCCCTAAATAAATGTGAAAGTTTCACTTCACAAAAGAATCATATTCAGCAAGCCTATGATTAAGAATATTAAAACTGGGTTTTTTCCAATAGCAAATGAATGGTTGCATGTTTTTCAAAGCTGTATTCATTTCCACTATTATTATTTTCTAACTTCTCAAAAGTAAACTTTTCAAAATCACGATGAAATTTCCAGTTTCTGGTTTTGATTCACTTAAATTATGCACATGCCCCCTGATTGTTTTTGTCAGATGAACATATTTTTTATTTTATGAAAATATTTCTATTTTAAAAAATAGAGAATAAATGGATTCTCATTGTGTTAATAACAAAACCCCTATTCATAGATCCTGCTGAGGTCTTTTCCCCCTTAATAAAGTGCCAGGTTTTAAAAAGTTTTGATTACTAGAAATTTTCATTTTGATTCTTTTACTCTGCCCTTAAAGAGTTCATGCCATTGATCTCAACAATATTGTGTTTTCCAAAAAATAAAGTCTTCATGATAGGAAAAAAATCTAAATATCTATATCTCCATTTATATCTATCTCTAAATGAACTCTATGATTGACAAAAATTATATATCCTGTCTAAAATGCTATTTTTACGTCAGTTGTTTAGAACTCAGAGCTATTTTTTTTTCCTTTAGAAACATGGTATTCATGTTCTCAGAACAGCCCACAGAAGCTAGGTAATTTGTTTAGCAATGAAGGTGAAATACTGTATGTTTATGGCACAATTTTAATTATAATAAAATAAAGCAAAGGATTACTGAATAAGACAGAATTTTATAATTTTACCTTTCAGCTATTGTTTGAAGACAGGCATGTTTAATTACGTGAAGATGGACATCTTCAAATAAATTATACTTGTCAACACAGATAATGCTGAATAAAGAGTAAAAACAAAATATGAATCACCCAACCAAACAGAAATACTTACTTTTAACATAGTGTTGTGTTTATTTCCAAGACTGAAAACTTATTTTTACGTAATTGAGATTATAATGCACTGTTCTGTATCTTGCTTTTCCCAATCGTTCTTGTATTTGAACAAAAATTTGAAGACTGTCAGCATAGATTCTTCACCTGATCTGACTTCAAATCCCAAACATTTTTTTTCTTTAACATAAGTGTGCTACTACTTTTTGTTTTGTCTTGGCTTGCATGGAATGTATAAAATGAAGCCAAGAAAGGAGAAGGGAGTTTAAGTACCCGTGCAAGCATCAGAGGGTTCTACGCGTATAAAAGATGTCTGAGAGAAAATGAACAAAATCGGGAGCAGCGAACTTAGAATAACAGGGATGCTAATGTTAGAACTAAATGGGAATAAGCATCATTTTATCCTATCCCATCTTTTGAAAAGGAGATGAATGTTTATTGAGTTTAAGGTCTTGCTTAGGGG
This sequence comes from Mirounga angustirostris, assembly GCF_029215605.1. Taxonomy (NCBI): domain Eukaryota; kingdom Metazoa; phylum Chordata; class Mammalia; order Carnivora; family Phocidae; genus Mirounga; species Mirounga angustirostris. The sequence goes on from NW_026991719.1 coordinate 11,077,363, forward strand.
ACAGAGAGTGTTTGAGGCAATACTGGGAAAGGAACCTAGATCTGGTGGTGCTCAATTTCCTTCCTTACATATCTGAGGTCTAGAAAAATTGAAGAGGAAGAGGTGTGCATCATCTCCTGGAGGAATAAACAAGGAAATGGCGAAAGAGATAGCAGCTCAGTCAATATCCTGATACAAGGCATGGTCAGAGCTGCCTGGAGCTCTGAAAAGTTAAGGAAACAGGGAAGGAGGAGCGGAGTAGCCTTCCTTTGGTGCAGAGAGGTGAAGACTATTTATAAGCTACCGTCCTTAAATGTTCTTTTAACTCAAGCATTACTTGCTCCAGATTTGTCAAAATTCTAGAATAAGTGCTACAATATATTGTGAACCTATCCATGTGGATTAGCAAATGAAGAGTTAAATATTTGCCCATTTGATGGAAGGAGAACAATGCCTGTCACAACCAATTATGCTTATCACATCATTTACTGTCCTTGAAGCAAAGTCCACCTGTCTCAAAGTATAACTCTAAAATAGTATAAACTTTACGTCTTTTGGACATCAGTGTAAGAGCCCATTGTTGTCATATGATACTATTTCTCAGCACTCTTGTTGATTCTAAAATAAACTTGAGATCACTGAGGTGGGAGTTAGAGGCTGGAAGATGGGAAATAGAGAGTAAGGGGTTATAACGAAATTCTATAACGTTCCTAACATTTACAAATGACTACTTGTTCACTTGAAAAATAGAAAGCATTGCCTTGTGTGGATCTTAGATTTCATTATTTCAATCAGTGTCACTTTGCTTAATGCCAAATGTTGATTTGTTTCTCAAGATTCAGACCTTGTAGATCTAAAATTTGTTTTTAATTTTTTTTCTTTGCTAAGACTCACCTTGACCTTATCCTGTCCCATGGACTTGAAGAATTTTCCAATGGATGTCCAGACTTGTACAATGCAGCTGGAGAGTTGTAAGTCCCCACTGTTGAAATGACTGCCTGCTTGTTTTAACCGATGACCTGGTTCTTTTAGTGTGTCATTAAGAAGAAAGGACCCATAAGACTCATTCTCTACCTATTACCAAATCCCAAGGCCCTAATGGAAGGATAAGCAAGTGTGCATGTCTCATATACAGACAATCTTTCAAGTAAAATGCCAAGTAACTTGCTCTTCCTCAAAAAACAAACCCGATTTAGTAACTTTTATTTGAAATGAAAATGTCTCCTGGGAAAATTAAGATTATTAGTCATTCAATCTCTAAAATGAATCACTTTCTCATCAGAAAATTATATTTCTTTCTATCTTATGCTCATATAGACCATCACCCCAAAGGAATTTTGTCAGGAAGGGATAACTGATTTGAGGACAAGATATAGGGACCTTAGCCAGAGGAGGATGCAAGAACAGGGAGGCCAGAGATGATATGGAAAAAAAGGCAATTCCCTTAAATGGGCAGTGGATCCACAAAGGCACGGGGAAGGAAATAGAGAAATGTAATCTACTTTATCCCCTTTATGCCCTAGCCCTGATTTCACTGACATCTTTGACATGTACCATACGTTGCTGATGCCTCCAAGGTAATGGGATTTTTAGGCAAAAGACATGAACATTTTTTTTGGCTTGTTCTGTCACTTTCTCTGTTTGTAAAGTACAGAGAATAATAAGCAATACTGACCTACAGGGATGTTAGGAGATTTAATGAAGCAAGGGCAAGCAAATACTTTTAACTTCTTGGTTTAGAAAAATAATAAAGATAAAAAGACACATCAACTATTATTAAAAAAGAGGCAGTGACAGGGTTTCCTTCTGATCACTTAAAATCACTGTAGATTTCCCTTGAAATTCCCTACAGAAATAAACAAAATAATGAAATGTCTTTGTTTTAAGAAGTTGTCAGGGACAAAATGAGAATTTCTGATTTACAATAGGCTTTATGTATTTATTTGTTTCCCTATTGCCTCTTCTTTTGAGAAGAAAGTTGAGAAAAACATTTTCTTATATAATGGTTCCTTCTTTGTGTCTCCTCTCCTGCTCCAAATTCTCTCCTGCCTCAACCCAATACTTATTTTCTCTGTAAAACAGCAAGCATAGCTGTCATCTGAGGCTCCCCCAAGACTTAAAAAACTTCAATTAGTAAATATGCTTGGTCCTTGCAGGCCCTAGAAGTAACGAAACCAAAGCAGCCGCAAAGTGTTTACCACTAACTTAGAATTATTCCTTCCTCTTTTACCCTGGTATTACTTACTTCCTCCTTCCCCATCTCTTTCCCTCATCTGTCTGCCCCAGTCTGGGGCTTCAGGATGGCTGACAACAACTATTACTGTGGTGGCCAGTAAGAAGCTGACCAGATAAGGATATGGGATCACATGGATATGGGGATATGAGCTTCTTGCATTGGTTGGAGAAACCCAACAAGTACTCATATAGCGTTCAGTGCAAGAGACAGGGTTAGTTAGCCATTCTCTTTGTGGAACATCAATACTTATATAGTCTCCTCTTTTTAATTCCCAGCTTTCCATGTTTTATTTTTTGGCTTTGAATAGAAAAGGTGGCTCAAAGAAAGAGGAAAGTAGATTCCAATTAACTTTGTCATTGATTTCTGGGTAGCTGTGGCGAGTCACTATCTTGTAGTAAAAAAGAATCTATAAACTCAATAAATATGCTGAAGTTATTGGCCCACCAAGACCTAACATAATATCCCTTGTCCTCCTCACTCTCATTTTAGAGTTCAAATATCACAAAGAGGGAAGGGAGAGAAAAGATGCCTAAAAGAATAGCAGCCTTCATTTCTGGGGTACAAAAAGATCCAGAAGCACTTAACAGATAATGACCTAGTTAGCAGGAGCTTGGAAACTAAGAGCTAACTCTGGTTTACTAAACTGATAACAGTCTTACTTTGGATGGCTCAGGATTCATAGAACAATATGACCTTATATGATGGAGAATCTGTTTTACTTCATATTAATCATTGTGATGAGTGGGCCCAGTTAGCAAGATACTAGCACAAATGAATATTCCTGATTTGCATTATTCCACAACTTCCTTTTAGGTTGCTTGTTTACGTCTCCCCCACTTGGTAAAATAACAGAGGATTGACCATAAGAGCCTTAACATAAGCTTTCTTTTTTTTTTAATTTAAATATAAGTAGCCAACATATAATACATCATTGCTTTTTGATATAGAGTTCAATGATTCATTAGTTGTGTATAACACCCAGTGCTCATCACATCACATGCCCTCCTTAATGCCCATCACCCAGTTACCCCATCCCCACACCCACCTCCCTTTCCACAACCCTCAGTTTGTTTCCCAGAGTCAAGAGTCTCTCATGGTTTGTCTCCCTCTCTGATCTCTTCCCATTCAGTTTTCCCTCCCTTTCCCTATGATCCTAACATAAGCTTTCTGAAAACAAAGCTAATATACCCTAGAAGAGGGGCCAGGTTTACAATGGAAGTGTTTTAGGCAGGACTGTGATGAATTCATTCTCATTTAATAAAAATAGAAGAATGCTTTTCATTTGAAATACTAAGACTAGTGCCATGAATTGGATTGTCTTACTGGATTGTCACAGACACAGCTCTTTCTAAAATAAAGACAACCTTCAAAGGATTTTTATGTTCATTTATTTGTTTGTTCTTCAGAAAGATTTAGTAAATTAAGAGGGCAGAAGAAAATGGACTTTATAGATTCCATTCTCCCATTACACAGAAAAAATCATTCAGAAATAGCTTGTGCTCTTCAATTTCTTTGGCTCCAATGACATGTAGTTGTCACGATGATTGTAGCTCCTTTACTAAAAATGATCTTGAATTGATTGGGCATGTGTCTGCTTTAGATGGTTTCCTTGTTTGTTCTTTACATGGCTAGACTTTCAAGCTTTCCTGGAAAGATGCATTAAATTTTTCACTATGATTTGTTTACTCCAGTTGGGTACACGATGAATGACCTGATATTTGAGTGGTTAAGCGATGGTCCAGTTCAAGTTGCTGAAGGACTGACCCTGCCTCAGTTTATTTTGAAAGAAGAGAAGGAACTTGGCTACTGCACAAAGCACTATAACACTGGTAAGTTTACTTTCAGCTGCTAAACCCAAGTGGGCTCTATCTGCAGTGTGTGCAGATAAGATGCTACAAGGCATAGACCTTGGCTCAAAACCCCCTTTACAGATAAGATGTCTGCACCCTCTGGAATAAGTCAGTGAGCACAATAGATAATTTCTCCAAAATGGAGAGAGAAGGAAAAAGATTTGGGATTCTTTTGCTGTTCCCTTGCTGACCACGTGCTGTCAAATGAGTTTGAGGAAATGTGTACAAGACCTTGTATATAGTGCAGGAAATGTATAAATTCTGGCCCGTTCCTGGCATCCACTCTTGCCACTGGATCCTCAGATCAGTTTGTACTCTCTGACTTAGTGGAAGAGAGGAATAACCACATAGGACTTTGTAAACCCAGAAATACAGTTGCTGTGCTCTCCAGTCCTTGATGGGGATAAGAATTTGGATGAAAACCAGCTGGTGGGAATTCACCTGGTTCTAAAGCCACGCACTGTCGTAGTGCTGATAGACACACAGGTCGGGGGAGAATATGAGGAGGTAGTAACAAGTGAGCCTATGTTGTTACCTAGAAGATCATGCCTGCCCAGTAAAGTTGATGGCTTTTCCTACAAATGTCCCAGTCTTTGATACCACACAAGCTGATCATGGAGAGGCAAGCTAGACAGGATAATTCATTCAGTGACTGCTCCAGATCCCTTGCTAAATAGAACATTCATGAACACTTATTCCAATAGTCAATAGTGCTTCTTATGAAGTGACCAAAACCTGGTTCCAAAGTGTTTTTCCTGACCAAGAGGAATCCAACCCTATCTCTCATAATTTGTGTGGACTAAGCCAAATTACCTTCCGGGGTTCTGTCTCCAAACCAATTAAGGGGAAAGAAAAGTGGCAAGGGACAGGAACATTTGTCTCTTAACAGTATGTTAAAAGTTTTAATATCTTTGTATACACTCCTTTTATAAGTATTGTAACACTGTAAACAGATTTTAGGAATATTCTAAATGTCCTCAAGCAATTACCCAGAAAGCTAGGAAATTGTTACAATGACTAGATTATATGCATGTCATATACAAATGTACATTTTTCTCTTATTATGGATGGCACAAAGATAGATACACAATTATCCAATTAATTTGAGGGCCCCATGTGAACTTTACTATTTTCAACTGTTACATATTATGCATTATATATTATATGCTATACATACATACTGCAGCTTATGTATTGTATGTTATATATTACATATTATAACCTCACAAAATGTCACTATTTCTACTTGTCAGTTTCTGACTGTCTTGCAAATTCTGAAGTTCTGTCTAAATAATCAAGCTACAAGCACAGATTTAGAAAAATCATTCAGTCCAGTGACTCTTTTTTTTTTTTTTTATTAAGTAGGCTCATGCAGGGCTTGAATTCACAACCCTGAGATCAAGACCTGAGCTGAGATCAAGAGTCAGATGCTTAACCAACTGAGCCACCCAGGCACCCTTAGTCCAGTGACTCTTAAGATCACTCATTCTCACAAATGTTAATTCCATTACTGGTTGAGTTGAAAAAGAGTTGAATTGGTTATGTAGGGTTAGCATTTTGTGCAATCTTCCAAATCCACCTGTAATACTCTTAAAAACTGAACAGTGGGAGGCTAGAATGGGAAAGATAAATTCAAATTGGATCTTAAATCATTATTTCCTGCTTTCAGGAAAGTTTACCTGCATCGAGGTTAAGTTTCACCTGGAACGCCAGATGGGATACTATCTGATCCAGATGTACATCCCCAGTCTGTTGATAGTCATTTTGTCCTGGGTCTCCTTTTGGATAAACATGGATGCAGCCCCTGCTAGGGTTGCACTGGGCATCACCACTGTCTTAACAATGACCACCCAGAGTTCAGGTTCCAGGGCATCTCTGCCAAAGGTAAGAAGTCTCCTCACTTGACAACAAGTGACAGGAGGCGGGGGGGGGGGGGGGGGCGGCTGGGGGGGGAGGGGTTGTCAAAGGTCTTCTGGGCTGGAAAATTCTGTGAAGACAGAAATGTTTGCCATCCTGTGGTACTGTTGGAGGTGCAATGCAATAAGAGAATGAAGAGCTGAGTTTGAGAGAATTAGAGCTCTGAGGACATGGGGGACCTTCCTGATCAGATCAATTAGGGGAGAGGAGAATCAGGGTTGAGAGAGAAGAGGAATGAGTGAAGGCAGAAACATGGCTCAGGAATTATGTCTAAGAAGCCCTTGAGTGCTTCTGACCTCATGTTGTTCATGAGCCATGAAGCTTGCAGGAATTAGAGTAAGATTGATGCAACTTATGCTGTACTATCAACTATTTATTGGTGAGCCTATTGTGATTCATGTGCTCAGTGAAGTCATTTACAATAATAAGTTTGAATTAAGCTCCTGGAAATTTACACAGAAAAGCCATGTCAGTGAGTATATATGAGAAATAAATATAAATATTAGAGTGCAGCAAAGTAGATACACAAATCTTTGTCATTCCTTAATTTACCTTAATGGTTGACACACAATTATTTTCAAGTGACATAGTTACCTAGAGAAAGAACAGTGGAGTCTTCCAAGATGGTGAAAATTCTGACAACCATGGCAGGTGGACAGAGAAGCATGAGATGGATAACAGGTACACATAGACATTTTGTAGCACCTCAAATAATAATCCATAATGGCTGTATAATTTATTTTTATGTAAGGGCAGGTCCTCTATATTTGTAAATATTGCTTAAGCAAACAATGATAAATGTCCTGTTTGTGAAATGTCCCAGCACTCCAGAAGTGTGCCTGCGTGTGTTTCCTTTTCACTGAGTACATTGAGCCACTGGCTTCAATTTTCCAGGAGTGTGAGTTCAATTTAGTATTCACTGTATACTGTCTCATACTGGTTGAGCAGTCTCTCCAAAACCTAGTTCCAGCAAATAATTGAGGTATAATCCCCTATCTTTGCTGGCTTGAGCTTATGTTCAGTTGTGCTACATTTGACATAAGCTATGTTAGATCATGTTCCACATTAACTTCTGTGTTGGAAGATAAGATGACATATGGAGGAGGTCTGTGGCTATACTGGAGATGGACTGAATGCTGGGAAAATTGTCATACAAACTTTCCAACTTCTATGCCTCCAAAGATAAATATTAGATTTGTATGCTAATAGAGAAAGGGATAGATCCATCTCTGATACTTCTTAATTTTCTAGAATAACAAATAGTATAAAATACTTGTGTTGTATTTCTATTGAAATACAGATATCAGAAATACTAACAGCTTTCTTTTCAGCTACATAATAAATCAATTTTACCTAATAAAAATTCTAATCCACAGTGTGCCCCAACCCAAACAGGTTCATTTGCTTATGACTTGTTAGTTATTAGTTCTAGCCATCACTGCATGCTATGTCATTAAACCTCAGGATGCACAAAACATGTAGTTTACAATTTAATAGATAGCTAAAGTATTGGTTACAAGTTGTAAGAAGATAATCAAAAAAGAAGACATTTATAGCCTCCAAACTCCCATTGCTATGAAAAAAGTAGTCATTTAATTTCAAAATGGAAGCTTTTGTTTTTATAAATTTGTTATTCATTCTTATTAGCTATTATGATTCTACATCAAAGGTCAAAACTATTGCTAAATCAATGGTCACTGATCGGTGATCTTTGTCTGTAGAGGCAATCAGGAACTCAGATAAACTAAAAGATAGTATATTCAAAAGTCATTTTATACTTGGCTCTGAACTCATAGTGGTTATCCTTTAGCCATCAGTAGGTTTATCTTCCTATGTATGTTTTTCTTGGGCTATTATTAAACATGGTTGGCTCTCAACTGACTGTGGGGAGATGTGACTCACATGGATTACAGTGAGAAAGGAAAATGGGATAAAAAGTGAGTTATGGAAAATAAAGAATTGACCATACACTTACACACACACACACACACACACACACACACGTACTCATTTTAATTTATAAACACTGTAGTCCCCAAGCAGATGCCCTACTATGCTGATTGTACAGTTGTTCCAGAGCCTATAGCAACGCCCTTTACAGACTAGGCATGCACCTTGTACTTTCAAAATAAGACATGCTTGTTAGAGAAAAAATAGAAGATACAGAAAATATCATTAACATTAACTATCCAGTAAGTAACTGTTGTTAAGACTTTGGTATATTTTCTTCCAACCTTTCTTCAACGCACATTTGTGTAGGCAAACCCACACACATGTACACACAGACAATTGGATCAAAACTGTCTAAAAAGACAGTTATGTACTATCTGCCATTTCCATAGCATTAAAAATCTATCATGAACATACTTTGCAGTGACATAATAGCCTATCTGGCATATTAACAATCATTTATCTTACTATCCTGGATATTTAGGATTTTATTATTTGCTTTTCTAAGTGTGATCATTATAAATATATTTGTATACGAGTGCTCGTGTCTCACTGTGTTCTAGAAGACATGTGTATATATTTTCTAAATCTTATTTTACAATGGAAAAAAGAAGAAATTGAGGATGATTAGAGGAAATGAGGGACAATCTGTAGAAAAATGCCCAATATCTTCCATTCAGGCAAAAATTTTGTCTTGTTCATCATGTTAACTTCAGCACCTAGTACAGTGTGTGACTTACACTAGATGATCAATAAGTCCTCATTGAATGGATAAAGAAGTTAATGAACAACCATGTTTCCCCTTGTGAAACCATGTAGAAGATACACTTAACACACACTCTATGCGTAAATGTTTTACAGAAAATATTAGAATTCTAATATATGGAAGAATCTCATAATAATATGACATATACCACAGAGGAATGGAATTTCTCTAAAGGACTATGTCTCCCTTTTCAGAAGTTCTCAAGTAGACTTTGGGAAGTTAAGAATATATCCACAAATATGTATTTTGAAATACAGGCAGGCCTCCCAGATCTAAATCTTAAAGCCTTCTTTTCACTTAACCTCTCCAAGTCTAAAATGAGACTAACCTTATCTACTCCTTTTAAAAATTGAACTAGGATGAGATGATGTATTACTTATATAAATCATTTAGCCCAGTTTTTGTACATGGTAGGCACTCAATTCATTCTCGTTATTTTTATTGTTATTTTTCCCTGTCCATAATATTAGTAATATTAGAAGTAATATTAGAAGATTCATAAATGGCCTTATGTGTAGAAGATACCATGTTCTTCGGATGGCCCATTATTTGGTTATAATCATGATGCCAATGAGATGAGCCAAAGTTTGTTATATGCATGTGTGTGTGTATACACCCACGTATGTGTTTTTCATAGGTAGACAATTTATTGAATGGGTTAAGCTCTAGAGCATCTGAATAAGCAATGGCTCTGTTTTTCTCTAATCACTGCCATTAAACATCCTCAGTTGGTTCTATTTTCCCTGTCCCTGGAGGACACTTCAGAAATATTCCATAGGTTCTCAGTTACTACATGCCATGCCATTAGACCGAGAATGAACAAACATGTGCTTTACAATTTAATAGACAGCTAAAGTATTGGTGATAAATACTTTAGCACAGTCCTTTTTTTTTTTAATTTATTTGACAGAGAGAGACACACGGCAAGAGAGGGAACACAAGCAGGGGGAGTGGGAGAGGGAGAAGCAGGCTTCCCGTGGAGCAGAGAGCCTGATGCGCAACTCGATCCCAGGACCCTGGGATTATGACCTGAGTCAAAGGCAGACGCTTAACGACTGAGCCAACCAGGTGCCCCTTTAGCACAGTCCATTATCAGATTTTTTAAAAATCAGCTAGCTTGAAATAAAACTTCAGTCTCACAACCAATTCAATGCTCTTTCCCTCCCTTGCCCCCAGCCCAGACCTAACCTTTGGCTTGAAGATGTCTGGCAAGGTGGACATGTTGTCTGTTTTTACCCTTGCTTTTCACAGCTCTTACCCTTGCTTTTCCAATTCTCTTCCCCACTCCTGTTGCTTGCTTCTCTACTATTGAGGGCTGAGGGTGAAAGAGTGGATGGAAGAAAGTTGTACAAGACTGACACTATTGTATTTGAACTCTTGCCTTCTCTAATGGCAGGCCTCCAAATACTGGCTTTCTTGATGGTTGAACTTGAGTTCCTTGGTAATTCCTGGGGATCCTGCACATTACACCATTCCTGGATGAATAATGCAATCTCTGGCTGGTGTCTTATAATTTCCTCTTATCTATCACTTCCTAGCAGTATATCCCATACAATTGCTTACTCCCAGGCTCTCCTTACTCAAGTAGATAGCCCTCCTGGTTGACATGTTTTGAAGATGATTCACATCTATCTTCCACACCATTTATTTGGCCCACCAAGAATATGTGTTCATTGCCTTGCTAAATAGTGGAAATGCAACTTAACTGTTAACGCATCTGCTTTTACCCTACCATCTTGGGTATTCTAGCTAACCTACTGCCTTCAGAATTTATCCAGGTAAGAAACAAGTATTGGTGTTCATTTTTTAGTACAAAACCCAAACTACTGAGGACACATGACAAGTTCTCCTAATAACACCTTTACTCCCTCATCCAGGAGCAACCTTTTGGAATTTCAGCAGCTCAGCAGATACATGACATGTGCAGGAGATGCCAGTCTCTTTTCTTACCAGGGTGGGGGTAAACCATCTTCTCCCCATCTTTAGGAGAATAGGGAAAAGGCCACAGCACTCTCAATATCCACGAATCCCATTACTTCAATTAATTCTTTTCAAATGTCTAGTCTTCTGTAATGGTACAGGCTATGGAGTACAATTGTCTCTAGATAGCATTTGCTTTGTTCTAACAAGTCCTGTATCCTTCATGCATATGTGTAGAGTCTCCCTTCAGAGTGAGGTTTTAGCTGACATTCTGAGACAAGAATATCCCATTCCCATACTATTACACTTACGAATAAAATACTTAATTTTAGAGCTTTATCCCTATGAGGCAAGGACTCCATTGATGTCATCTATGTTTACATATCACTACTTAGCACAACACCTGGATCATAGTAGATGCTCAGTGAAGATTGGGTTAGTAAATGAATATACAGTGTTAAAAAGATTTATGGTTAAGTGGCATGCCAGGTGTAATTTAATTGGTGATTCATTCATCCATTCATTTATTCAACTAACATTTATTGAATGTTTTCTCTGTGCCACTCATTGTTCTAGGGGCTAGAGAAATCAGAGATAAATAAAACATAGTCCCTGCCCTCACGGATTTGTCATCTAGTATGCTAGAGGCAGATACCTGGAATGGTGACCATTAAACAATGTGGAATATAAGGACATCCAGAAGCATGCCTAACCTATTAAATGAAGTAGGGAGAAATGGAGGGGGAGGAAAAGGGCTGGAGGAAGAGAGCCAGAGAAGGAGGGAGAGAAGTAGTGTTAGGAAAATGGCCTGAAGGAGGGAGCCTGAGCTGAATCTATGAAGAAAATAAAATAGGTAATGTAGAAGGTGGCAAAAGTCATTCCAGGCAATGAGGACTTCCTACTCATATTTGGGCTACACCCATAAAATAAGATTTTTCTAGAAGGCACTCTGGGCAGGTTTCCAACATGCTTCACAAATCTTAAGCACATTTCAAGTAGTGTTTATTGATTCCAAGTTAATTTCCTGCTTTCCTGCCAACCAGAGTTTTTGTGGTTTTTGTTTGGTTTGGTTTGATTTGGTTTTCAAAAGTTCAATCTCTTCCCTAAATACAGGAAAATGAAATACCAGCATGGTATCTGTTCCATAGGTGCCTTCCCATTTGAAGCTGTAAAATTGTTTTTTTAAATATACATCTCTGCCAACCCCCAAGAAGCTGTTCTGCTGGTAATGTTCTATTTGGAGCACAAAACTCCTAGTGGTAGACTAAAGGCTGGGTGTATTGTTGTCTTTTCAACCCACAGGAAAATATCAGGATGAATTGAATAGAAGACTGTGAGACATCAGGCAGGCTTTGAGTGTGGCCAGAGTTAAACCATTAATTTTCCTTTACTTGTGTTTGCTATTATTGCTGAATGATTTGCAGCCACTCCTAAATGTGTCTTGAGTCCTCATTTGTAGGTGCAGCCCAGAGACTGTAGAGGTGAGAGCCAGTGTTGGTAGGGGACAGTTGGGATGATGTGGTGTGCAGGTGACTCTGACAGATCCTTAACCATCTCCTCAAAGCAAGGATCCAGAGGTATTGTCTTTGGCCATTATTAACCAAGATGCCCTATATCCTATATAAGGAAATTTCCCCTTACTTTTCAGCCATCTGGTCAACTAAGACCAGCTGGACCATTTCAAGCAGCTGCCAAACCCATGACAGCTTGAAATTTTAAACAAAAGAGGCCATAATCTTACCATGTTTGGTCTTGCTTTATTCCCCACGAGAATGTTTCTAGCTAGAGACTGCAGTAAGAGAAACTATGAAAGCAGCAAGGCTGATACCTACAGAAGTTTTGAAATAAGAATTTGTCTGGATGTCTGTTTTAACTCTAAGAAAATAAAGATGATTGCTCCTTGAATCAAGTACATCCCCAGCAAATTGGAATGAATCTCCTAGGTCAGATGGGTATTTCTGGAAGAAGATGGCTATGGCTAATTTTGTCTTATAAAATCAGGATTTTACTTAGTCCTCAGATAAAAGGTTGAAAAGGAAGAAAGCCAAGCTTTGGCAAATTGATCTGCAGGCCTGCTTGCTTTAGCCAGATGTCTGCATATATGGGAGACTACATAAACTTTCCCTTCCAGCATTTCCTGAGACACAGCAAATTAAAGAGTTGTTGATATAGTGAGTGTCTGACAAAAATATGCAAAGAGATGAAGTGCACGAATTCTCTTGAGACAGAGCTGGAGCACCAATGGCACTTTAGTTCAAGAATGTTGTTGGAAAGGGGCACCTGGGTGGCTCAGTTGGTTAAGCAACTGCCTTTGGCTCAGGTCATGATCCTGGAGTCCCGGGATCGAGTCCCACATCGGGCTCCCTGCTCGGCGGGGAGTCTGCTTCTCCCTCTGATCCTCCCCCTCTCATGCTTTCTGTCTCCCATTCTCTCTCAGATAAATAAATAAAATCTTTAAAAAAAAAAAAAAAGAATGTTGTTGGAAAGCTGACAGTGGGAGAAGCTACCCAGGCTGTGCTTCTGCTCAAGTCTTGATGAGGTTCATAAACCTTTTTGGGATAGCATTTTAAGGGTCAGGATTATTATTTTTTAAATTTTAATTCCAGTATAGTTAACATACAGTGTTATATTAGTTTCCAGCATACAATATAGTGATTCAGCACTTCCATGCATCATCCATTGTCCATCACAAGTGCCCTCCTTCATCCCCATCACCTATTTCACCCAGCCCCCCATCCACCTCCCCTCTGGTAACCATCAGTTTGTTCTCTTATAATTAAGAGTCCTGTTTCTTGCTTTGTCTCTTTTTTCCCTTTGCTCACTTGTTTTGTTTCTTAAATTCCACATGAGTGAGATCATATGGTATTTGTCTTTCTCTGACTTATTTTCACTTAGCATTATATTGTCTAGCTCCATCCATGTCATTGCAAATGGCCAGATTTCACTCTTTTTTTATGGCAGAATAATATTCTGATACACACACACACACGTACACACATACACACATACATACCACATCTTCTTTATCCATTCATCTATCAATGGACTCTTGGGCTACTTCTACTTCCATGATTGGCTATTGTAAATAATTCTTCAATAAACATAGGGGTGCATGTATCCCTTTGAATTAGTGTTTTTGTATTTTTTGGGTAAATACCCAGTAGCGTGATTACTGTATCATAGGGTAGTTCTATTTTTAACTTTTTGAGGTTTCTTAAAAAGTTAAAAACAGGATTATTTTTAACTCTCTCTTTCCATTTCACTAAAATGGGTAACTGTATCTAGGTCATACAGCCTAAATGTCTCTGGTTCTTATAAATGCCACTCAGTGAGGGAAAAATCAACTATTATGGAACATGTACTACATAAAGAAACAGAACTTCTTAAGAAGATTGCCATATACATAAACTAGATCATAATTTAGTAAAGTAAGGACAGTGGGGTAGATTTTTTTTTTTTTTTTACAAAAAATGGCTGTAATGATTCTCCTCTCTGTATCCATAACCTTTGGGTAACAGGCTCCTCCCACATTGTCAACTTGACTGTGTGACTTGCCTTGGCATGTTGGACAATGGCAATTGTAACATAAGCAGAGACTTCAAAAATGTTTGCATATTGTAGCTAGGTTTCTTCTGCTACTCTTGGGATCCTGTACACACTACCATGTGAATAAGGCCGGGCTAGCCTTCTGAATGATGAGAGACACGTGGCCCAGTTATCTCAGTTACCAAGATGACAGCCAGCTAACCACCACTTCCTTGCTCACTGCTCTAGGCACACTGGCCTTCTTGCAGTTTCCTGAATATGCCAGGCACATGCTGTCATCCCCGGGGCCTTTGCAATGACTGTTCTCTCTGCCTGGAATGCTCTGCCCCCAGATATTTACATGATAAACTTTTCCACCTTTTCCAGGTCTTTATTCAAATCCTGCCTCCTCAGTAAAGCCTGTTCTGGCCTTTATCACCTTACCCATGCCCTCATCAATACCCTGACCCAACTTTTCATTTTTTTTGTTTTCTCAATATACTTTATTACCTTATAGCAACCCTATGACTTGTATAAAACTCTGTTATAGATTATGTTTCCTGTATATTGCCTGTTTCCCTTAGCTTGACTATGAACTCCAAGGAGGCAAAGATCTTTATCTAGTTTGCTCCCTAAAACAACATCTAGACTATAGTATATGCTCAGTAAATGTTTGTTGATAGAATGAATGAATGAATATATACATCTCTAAAGTCTATTCATTGTGAAAATTCCATCTAAATTTTCTCAAGGATACCGAACAAATAAAAGGAGCCCACATAGCCAGGGGCCCATCTTTCCTTAACTGGCTGGCTATTCATTACCACAGAGAATCCTGACTGCCTATGTTATGTTACTGTAACATAATTACATTATTTTAAAGTTTCACTTCTCTGACTGACTATATCAAATAGTGTTATGTACAGCTTTTGATAGCTGTTTCTCTTAGAGCAATCTAGCCAAAGAAATAATAATACAACAACAATGGTTTAGATGATGAGAGAACATGCAGACAGGCTATATTTATCTAAGTTTTGCTTCCTCAGCACTGTCACAACTAATTTGGAAGTTTCTCAGTGTGCCAATGCAAGTGTCCATTTCCCCTTCTTGCTGCTCCAGTTTGTTTGGATGCAAGTGTAGCCTCTGAGTCCTGGTGAAGGCACCCAGTACTCTCCTCATCCAAGCTCTCGACAGCCCCACTCTGGGCCACGGGTGCTGTGCTATACTCTTTCTTAGGGGCCCAGACACCAGAAAATACTCCCCTTTATTTATGTAACAAAAACCAAGTGGATTTTTGTTTTCCTCTGATTTTAATACGTCATCAAAGGCTATTTCTGCATTTAAACTTAAGGATTGCTTTGGACTGCATCTAGGACTTGAGAGGTCATGAGCTCCAACCTGAAGCCAACTGTATATACCCAAAGCACATCATTTTCCATCCCTCCCAATAACAGGAGTGGGGGGAGACAACTCCATTTGCTTTCCAAAATTGTGCTTTAATGAAACTGGAGTAGTGAAATATTTTCAAACTACACATGAATTGATCTTATAAAATCTTAAACTTTTGTGTTGTTAAAAGAGCCTCAGCAATCCTATTAGGGATATGAAAACTGATGACATGAAGGTGAATTCACTTCTCATTTTTTAAGACCTGCTTGAAGTGGGGGCATCTGGGTGGCTCAGTGGGTTAAGCATCTGCCTTCTGCTCAGGTTATTATCCTAGGGTCCTGGGATGGAGCCCAGCATCGGCGTCAGGCTCCCTGCTCAGTGGGGAGTCTGCTTCTCCCTCTCCCTCTGCCCCTCCACCCGCTTGTGCTCTCTCTCTCAAATAAATAAAATCTTAAAAAAAAAAAGATCTGCTTGCAGTGGATGCCATTTCTTACGTGAAGCCCTCATGGAGCTCCATAAAATGTAAATGGCTTGTTTTCCTTGCCTCCACAGTACTTCGTGCTTTATATCAATCATTGCATTGCATTTTGGACTCCTGGCTCAGTGATTACAGCCCATGTGTCCTTGCCCTACTTTAGATCATTCAACTCTGCATAACCTGTGTGACTTACACAGAAGCAGTCCTCAGTAGTTACTGCTGAAGTACTGTAAGAAGACCATGTTCAACAGTTTCTGATGTTCGGTGATCACAGTAATAAGAATTACTGCCAGAGCTTAATGGGCCTGAAAAGAAAGTGTCACCAAAGCAGAGGGTCTCAGACTTTGCTGACGTTAGAATCAGCTGAGGAAATTTTCAAGCTTTCTCAGATTTCACCACAGACAAATGAAATCAAATTATGTGGCAGTAGGGTCCAGGCATCAGAATTTAAACCAAATGTTAATGTGTAGCCAGGGCTGAGAACCGCAGCTCTGAATTTTGGTGTTGTCTGGGGAAATGTTTTCAGTGTTTATCATGTACCAGAATATATATATTCACTTGAACTTCACAACAACACTCAGAACTAGACACTATTATTATCCTCACTTTGGAGATGATGGTACCAATGCACAGAGGAATGAAGTAACTTGCTCACATTCATACAGAGTGAAATCTGTTGTTTAAGCCTAATTACTAATCATGGTGCCACACCATCTTTCATAGTTAACAGTTGCGAAGTTCCTTCCACGTGCCTGGCCCTATGCTAAACCCTTTTACAGAGGTCATATCACTGCAAACAGATGACATAAGCACGATTTTGCATCATCAGGTAACAGGTAGGGAAACGGAAACATAAAGAGGTTAAGTAATTTGTCAAGGTATTTTTCTAGCAAGCAAAGAACTAAGATTCAAACCCCTGGTCAGTTCAAATCCTCCTGAAGGAAGAACTAAGAATTTTAAGTTCCATCACGCTGTCCATACCATGCTAATTACAGGTGGAAGTTTTGACTGTGAGAGGAGTTATTTTCCAGGCTCTGAAATCCCTGTCTGTGGCTATGCATACTGTATTCACTGGGTACTGAATGCAGTTGGCAACTTTGTTCATCATTTGGATGGAGAGACAATGCTTGCCTGATTGCCCTCTTTCATATTATGAAAGGACTTATAATGGTTCCTGAGGCTTCCGTTATGCAGTCCTCCTCAGCAGACTCTCTGACTGAACTCAGTTGCTGTTTATTGCTTCGGTCAGCTGTAGCCATTTTAACCATCATTTTCATCAACTCACAGGTATGATTATGTTAAGAGCCCCACCGGGCATAGGCCATGATCTATCATTTAATGCCAACTAAAAGGTTGAACAAAAGCAGATTGGGTGATCATCGACAACAAAACAGTTAAATAAATTGTGGCCTATTCATACAATGAAATACTAGGTACAAAAATGTAACAACTGCAGGCACACTTAACAACAGAGATGAATCTCTGTCAAACCTAATGTTGAAGAAAAGTTAACAAGCACAGAGAAAACGTTCGCAGGCAGAATTAATCTAGGGTGTTTGAACTAGAGTTATGGTGGGATTTGGGAAGTAGAGAGGGATTAGTGACTGGGAGGGACCATGAGGGATTGAGCTTCAGGGGTCAAGGAATGTCCTATTTCTTGACCTGGGTGGTTATGTGGGCATGTGCATTTTGTGGTGATTTACTGAACTGTATAGCTGTGATCCTGGTACTTTTTGTTTCCAATATAAATGGCACATTTTGTTTCTAAAAAGAGGAATAAAAGTTGTTTGGTAGAGCAAAAAAAAGACAGGTTCCCCAAATGAGCTTAATTTGGGGACGTTTCGGCACAAAGCCATTCTTTTTTCTTTCTTTCTTTCTTTCTTTCTTTCTTTCTTTCTTTCTTTCTTTCTTTTTTTTTTTTTTGATTTTCTTTTTGATCTGGTACTTTTAAATATTTTAATACAGAGGTTTTAAAAAAAACCAGATTGCACAAATAATGAAGAAACAATAGAGAATACTGTTTCCTCCTCTTCCTTTTTCAGAACAAAAATAACAAAGGCTGATATTTATTGACTCTAGGTTCCAAATTTGCTACAAAGTGCTTTTCATTCATATATTATTTAACCCTCTCCACAGTCCTATGAGCTAGATATTATTGGTCCCATTTTCGGGATAAATAGATTGAAACTCAAGGTTGTACAACTAATAAGTGCCAAAGCCAGAATTCAAACTTAATTGGACCCTACTCTATTCCTTTCTTACTATGCTACTCTCTTCATTTTATAGTCACTAATGTCCCTTCAGCCTTTAAAATGGATATCCTTTACAACTGTTGCAATTTATATGCTTGAGGGTTGACTGATGAGGCTCAAAGGATTCGGTAACCTAGAGATCCCTTCCATATTCTTAAATTATGAAACACAGTGTTGAGGGATCATAATGAATTTTCCATCCAGTTCTGACTTCTCCCTGGAACAGTCTCACCCTTTATCTTGTTTCACACTGCTGTTCCCTGCTCACTTGCTAAACAATCCTTTCTTATGAAAAGGGAAATTAACAGCTTTCTGTCCTTGGAGAGAATTTGAAGGTCCAAGATATTAAACAAATTGGTACCTAATAGTGTTTCTTGCCTTACGTAATCCTAATGAAAAGATCCCTAAAAAAGGGAATGAACGTTTTGTAATTGGCTCATAGAGAAGACCATTTCCCTTTACCCATAAACTTGTTGGTTCCAAACCATATGCATGGGTTTCTCTTTTTGTGGGACTCCACAGAAAGTATGGTCTGCAGATATGGAAATACATTATAGGACTAGTCTTCTCATTCAGTTTTATTTAATGTTCATAGTATAGCCTATATTCTAAGATGTACTTTTTCCTGTTTTCACAGCTCTGAGTTTGGGTTGCAGGTTAAAACTGAAGGCAAATCAGAGTTTAATTAGAGATGTTTTTCTTTCTCAGTGGTGTGTAAAATAACGGCGCATCTTCCAGTATGGCATCTTGGGTGTAATGAACTTCTTCTAGAGCCAGCCACTATGCTTGGCACTGGGCATATAGAAGTAAGCAGGATATACATGCACCCAGCCTTTGGAGACCCCACATCCCACTGGAGTGACACATATTGAGTATGTAATTAGCTGATAATACTGCAATGCCCCATGAATGATCAGGTTTTCTAATCTGGTTGTGGGAACAAGCGCTATCCTCAGCCCTGTGAGAACACCAGATCCCCTTTCCTCTAGTTCTTTTTTTTTTTTTTTAAAGGTTTTATTTATTTATTTGACAGAGAGAGACACAGTGAAAGAGGGAACACAAGCAGGGGGAGTGGGAGAGGGAGAAGCAGGCTTCCCGTGGAGCAGGGAGCCCGATGCGGGGCTCGATCCCAGGACCCTGGGATCATGACCTGAGCCGAAGGCAGACGCTTAACGACTGAGCCACCCAGGCGCCCCTCCTCTAGTTCTTTATGGCTATTCTTTCCCTGGCCTTAGTTACTTTCCTCAAGGGAGTACTTTGCTGACTGTTCTGGAGGAACCTTCTTCAGACCTCTGGAACTCACTGTCTGTCTCCCTTGGCAATTCTCTCCATTCTGGTACTCTACCCTGTGTGAGGCGAACGTGATAACCACTACACTATGGAAACTGGTACTCTACCCTGTGAACTCTAGACTCTGTGGACTACCAGACCCTCAGCTTCATCTCTTCAATTTTGGGAGTTGGTTCATCCTCTCTGCATCATGACCTGAAAGCTCTCTCAAAACAGTACACTGCAGCAATAGCTGGACTGACTGCATCTGTTTTCCATCTTTTAAGGATCACTATCCTTTTTGCCTAATGTCCAGTGCCTTGAAATCCAATTTTTTCATGTTTTCTCCAGATTTTTTAGTGATTCAGGATGGAGGTAAATCTGGTCCCTCTTATTCCCTCTTGGCCTTAAGTGGAACTCATTGTGATGGTTTTGAATCCATGATTTATTTTTAAAATTTGACATGGGATGTAAATAAATTGAATGTGACAATTTAGATAATTGAAATAATTATCAGAACCAGCTAATGCTAAGAGTGCAGTTGTTCTAATCAATGAAGACTGCATTTATTAATACATGGTCTATGAACTCTAAGACCAAGAACAAATGTTTTATAAAGAAATTAATAATTGGGATGTATGGGCATGAATATTAATATCCTAATGGGAAAATTGGTTTTGCTCTACAAAATGTTTCATCAAAAAGATTTGCTTCAAAGTGATATATTCCAACATATTTAGGCTTATAGTTGACTGATAACTCTTGACTCTTGTTTTATAACACACTCTGGACTGCTTTGGGAAGAGGGAACCTTAACCTCCCATTCAGCAACTCCTCTTCACAAGTCAATATCTCTTGATCGTCCCTGCTTGCCCCCCGTGGATGCAGTCACTAAATCACATAGTTATTTACTTCATTTAGGTTTGATTTGATTCAATAAATATTCAAGGTACACCTACTATGTTAGGCATTAAGTAGGTCAAAGAGATGGTAAGATAGTCCCCGCCCTTGAGGAATTTATGATCTAGTACAAGAATCAGCAAATACTCTCTGCAAAGGGCCAGATAGTAAGGAATTTAGGTATTGTGGGCCATAAGGTCTCTGTCGCAACTAAACTCTAGAGCTATGGCATGAAGACAGTCACAGACCATACATAAACAAATGAGTGTGGCTATATTCCAATAAAAAACCCCTGACCTGATAGGAAGAAGCAGAGATACAAAGATCACCAAAAGCAAGTGCTACGGGATGTCACAGAAGGGAGATACATATCTTAATATCAGGTTTGTAAAAACAGTGAATGATTTAATGGAGGCAGCAATATTTGACTTCATGTATTAAGATTAGATAGGATTACAATAAGCAGAAATGACAGAAGACCTGAAATAAATACCAGAGATGAGTAAGCACTGATGATTTGGGGGGAGAAGTCATCCTATTTAGCCAGAATGTTGATTATACTCAGGAGTGAGGTAGAAAAATAAGGAAATGTAAGGTCTTTGGGCGCCCTCCCCAGCCCCCAAGAGAAATTTCTTCCTCCTGTAGACTGGTTAAGCTCCTCTCCTTGGTCCTTTATCTCATTCTGCCTTATATTATGGTTATTTTTGCACTTCTCTTTATTCCTCTGCTAAACAATCTTCACCTTTAGGGCAATGATTATATATTGTTCATCTTTGAATCTCCACTGTTTCTAGCCAGAGATGAGACACAACAGCAGAGGAAAGAAATTTGTGGGGTTAATAAATGAAAGCATCCACTTCAGCCCAAACCATTTGGGTTTAGTAACTAGACTCTGAGGCCCCGCACAAACAGTTTAAAGACTAGCTGACTCACAGGGGGTAGAAATGTTCACTCGTTACAACAGCAGCACCTTTATTTTTCAACAAGGGTTTTGGGAAGAAATCATGCAAGCATGCATAGGTTAATTCCTTTAATTCCTCTTCCATGTAGATTTGACCGTAATTAGTAGCCACTTGAAATACAGCTTATAAGTTGCAATTCTCCAGTCTATTTCAAGGGGGAAAATCCATATAGATAAGTACTGGGGTTTTATTTTTTAATCAAAAGGTTAATTAAGTGAATTAATCTTTATGTTTGAATACATTTTTCCATGAAATTTGGAATAAATAATTTAAATGGGTTAAAATCAAGTCAGTGTAGTATTAAAATGAATAATAAAGCTTAGGAAATGGGTAAAAATCTTATGTGTTCTGTTAATCATGCATCAGCAGGCAAAATTGCCTATGGCAAGTTTAACCTGAGAAGACAGGAAAGATTCTCAAATCCTCCTGCAATTGCTAATACCTCCATAGAAATAATTTTGTAAAATGCATAGTGCTTCACAGAGACCCAGTTTTTGAGCAGTTCTTCAAAGAAAAACACCCAGCAGTTAGCATTTAAATGAACCTTCTGAATAGCAAAGAGAGTAAATAAGTGCAGAATTATAAATCAGCTTTATTGTGTCCACTGAGAAAATGAAGATAGCAAAACTGGACTCTGACTACACACATGGGACTGAAAGCCAATGGTGACACCATCCATCAGCAGGATCAGTTCATAAAACACCTGTGTGTCATGAGACTATGTGGTAAGTGGTAGCTTATGAGTAGGAACGTTCTCTTGTTAGTAAAGAAGCAAACAAGAGAAGTATTAGGGTCAAAATCTGTGTCACTATTCACAAGAAAATGGGTTGTATCATAAGGATATAATGTACACGTCAAAATATGAGAATGCAAGACAATTTCTTGCATTTCTTTCATGCATATTCAGTCACGGTCTTTGAAGGCCCCCAGAGAAGTGTTAATTTGTTCTTCATGTAAAGTTAATTAGGTCATGTGAGATGTGTGTCTCGTGTTACCTCTACTGGAAACAACTCCTAAGGAGGAGTTTTGAGTTTATGTCTCCCAACCCCAAGTCATGGAGATCAAATGTACTGTGGTTTGTATTGAGAGCAAAGAGATACTCCCCTTTGTGTCCAGGTAGAATCACTACTCCTGGGATTCCTTGGCCATACTGAAATTGGGACACACGCACAGAGAACCATTAGGGGTATGTCTAAAGGACACAGGAGCCGAATGAATGAGTTCCCAGTGGCCAAAGCTGGAACAATTTAGAGGAAATAAAGTGGTACTGGATTATAACCTATATTATAAAGTAAATATCCATGAGTACATACTGATATAAATAAATGAATAAAAATGTTTGGGGAACAGTAAATAAATCTCCCATGCAGAAGGATTCCAAAGAATTTATGTAGATATTCTACCCTAAAGGAGATTGAGCCTAATTCCCCACTTCTTAAGTGTAGGGTGTATGTAACGACTTTCTTCCAAAGAGGACAGCATGGAAAGGAGAAAAAAAAAATAACTTTACAGTAGAGAAACCTGACAAACCCGACCTCAGCCAGATGATCAAAATCAACTTCAACAGTGACAGGTGATGTTGATAGCATGTGACCTTGATCCAATGTGATGAGAAGGGAAATTTACCTCTGTAGTCTTCTTCCCCAAAACCCATAACCCTGGTCTAATCATGAGAAAAACAACAGACAGTGCCCAGTTGAGGGGCATTCTACAAAATGCCTAACAAGTACTCCCCCAAACTGTCAAGGTCATCAAAAACAAGAGAAGTCTGAGAAGCTGTCACAGCCAAAAGGAGTCTATGGAGAGACAAAAACTAAATGTAATATGGTATCCTGGATGGGATCCTTGAACAACAACAAAAAAATCACATAAAAACTCAGGTATCAACGTTGGTTCATTAGGTACAACAAATATACCAGACCAAAGGAAAATGTTAACATTAGGGAAAACTTGGTATAGGTTATATGGAAACTCTCTGTGCTATCTTTGCAACTTTCTATAAATCTAGAATTATTCTAAACTTTTTCTAAAGTTTATTATTCTAAACTTATTTTAAAGTTACTTTAAAAAGTACTATTTTAAAGCAACTGAAATGTCTTCTAGAATCTAATGTGTGCCTAGGCATCCAAACTGGACTAGAGCGACAGAAGGAACAAGGGGAATCTTCTTTCTCTGTCTCTGAATAAGAGATCTAGTTTGTTCTATTCTCTCTCTCACTCTTCTTAGCCACACAGGGTAGCAAACCTGGCTATAGACAGCACCAGAATGTTCATGTTGTATGCTAGGTACCTGAACAGGGACTGTTCTCTTTCTGGCCCAATTCCAAATTCCCAGAGAAAAGGATTATCTGCTTTGGGACAGTAGTTCACCTCCATTCCATCAGCTGTGATAGACAGGGTTGGGGAAAGGACTCCAATCAGCCTAGCTTAGGTTGCTTGCTCGGCCTGGACAAATCAGTAGCCATCAAGGGAACAGGTATATGTATGTACATGATGGCCCAGAGATCCTACCCTTGGGGGGGGGGGAAGAGGAGGAGGAGGAGGAAGAGAAGGAGTTTCTCCCAGGGTGGAGAGCAGTGGGGAGGACAAGGTAGCTCCTACCCAATAAGGGAATGTCCATAAAGCATCTAAATTGCAGGGGTTGGGGGGAGAAGCAGACTTAATATAAGACATAAATATTCAGCACTTCTGAAAATGTACAAGTCCAAAATCCCTTATCCATACTTCTGAAATCCCCAAAGCTCCGAAAACCAAAAGGTTTTCCATAGCTCATTTGGCAGCAAACCTGTCCTGAACTGATGGGAGGCTAATTATACGTTCTACATATCCCATTTAGTGTGAATATTCACACTGTTTGCCAAAGAAATATTAATGTGTTTGATTACAGGGTCTTCCCCAAGCCCCAGTAGGAGTAAGTAATATGTAATAAATTGTACATGTTACAGTATTACCTTAATAAAATCTGAAAAACTCTGAATTACAGTGCTTAAATGTTCCCATGGGTTTCATATAAGGGATACATATATAATGGTACATATATTGAAGAACATGAATGTCAATTTCTATGTAGGTCTGAAAACAAGAGCCTCAAAAATAAAAACCGTACAAGAAAACAAAGAAAAAACCTTTAAAACAGTGAAATAAAAATATACAATATCTATGCTCATTTGGGAGGATAAACTATTAATGGTAATACCTTATTTTTACATAATGTTTAGCTTTCAAATCTCTTTTCTGTTACTTAATTATCAAAACAAGTCTTGGACATAAGTAGGGCAAATACTATTATTGCCTTTTTTGATAAGATTTTATCCCTATCCAGCGAAGATTTTACTAGAGAAATAGAAGGGTCCCAGTTACATGTCTCCTAACCACTAATCCAATATCCTTGAACTCTGGCGCTTCGTGTCTCAAATGGAAAGGGGTTATTGAACTGGCACTTGGAGCATGTAGGGAAAAGCATACCAAAGCCACTTAATATGTACTTTCTTTGATGTTTGGGGGACTATGAAAAAGAAGGTTTGCCAAGGATCCTTGGGAAGGTGGAAGTGAGGCAGCTTCCTGCAGGATAAAACATCCAGGGTTCATATTCCTTGGACCTGAATCCCTTATTGGCTGTAAGTGCCTTTGGTCAAGCCAGTTATCATAGTAGCTACCTCTTAAGGCTGCTGTGGGGTCTGACATGACACACTCCACAAATAAAGTCTTGCATGGTGTATTCCATAAAAGGTAGTTCTCTTCTCTTCTCCTTCAAAGTCCTGCTGGCCTTTCTTAGGAAGTCACTCAAACTTTCTTTCCCAGGTGATTTTTAATGGGAATCACATCTCCAATGCTGAGAAATAGGACACTGTAGACATATAGAAATATAACATACACCTCATGAAGGCAGAGACCCGTTGGATACTCAGCATAGCACGGAGCTTGGTATGAAGTAAGTGCTCAATACATATTTAGTGAATGAATAACTAAAGGAAGATTAGGAATTTTCCATTGGAGAAAATCCCACATCAGAAGGAAGGAAATCCTCAACATTTAATTAGTTAAATTAGGCGATTTAATACTCTTAGAAGAAAATCCCTCCTGTGTTGCAATTATTTATGGTTTTTCTCTATTCAGTGACAATGCTTTTCTATTCCAGTGCCAGTATGGAAACCCCAGGGACAATTGTTAAAGCCAGCTCTCCATGTCTGCGCCCTATGCCCCTCTGCTTTCTACTCCTCAAATGCTGCTCTAAATTCTTAATAAGTGCCTGAAAACCCCACAAAAAGAACTGAAATTGGTCTAAACTTGAGAGATTAATCCTATGTAAATAGCTCCCTGTTTGTTTGCTATATTTGCTCTTTTTATTTTTTGTTTGGAAGATGCGTAGAACTACATGGTAAACTCATCATTTAAAAAAATAATCAAGGGGCACCTGGGTGGCTCACTCATTAAGCGTCTGCCTTCAGTTCAGGTCATGATCCCAGAATCCTGCGATGGAGCCCCGCATCCGGCTCCCTGCTCTGCAGGAAGCCTGCTTCTCCCTCTCCCACTCCCCCTGCTGTGTTCCCTCTCTCGCTCTGTCTCTCTCTGTCAAATAAATAAATAAAATCTTTTTAAAAAATGCTTTAAAAAATAATCAAGAAGTATACTGCTTATACCATAAGGGAAAGGAATGTCATGCAAATGAAAAAGAAAGGAAAAAGAGCTAAAATACTGTTTAATCACAGGAAAAAAAATTTCCCAGGCACAAATCTTTTCTTTTCATTAGAGTAAAAAAATACACACATTAAAACGCATAAAATGCCCTAATGTTAAGGGTACAGCCCCCCAAATTTTTACACGTATATACATCTCAGATCAAGATGTAGAATATTTCCAGTACCCCCAGTAAATTTATTTCTCCTTCACAGTCAATTCCTGCCCCCGCCAGAGGAAACCACTGTTCTGACGTATTTAACTAGTGATTAGTTTTGCCTCTTCTATTTCATTTAAATGGAATTTTATACTATGTACTTTTTTATGACTGCCTTTTATCACAGAACTGGATATCTATGCAATGTATCTGTGTTGTTTGTGTAGTTGTAATTTGTTCCTTTTTGTTGACCATTCTCCTATTGATGGCTATCATGCCCAGGTTTTAGTCTATGATGTGTTAAACTTGTGAACATTTGACACATAATTTTTGATGAATATATGCACTCATTTATCTTGAGAATATATCTGTGAGTGGAATTGCTGGGCCACGGCATCTGAGTATGCTTGGCTCCAGTATATACTGAAGTTTTCCCAAGTGGTTAAAACAATTTACACTTCCCCAGCAATGTGTGAGGGTTCCAGTGGCTCCACATCTGTATCAACAGTGTTAGTCTTCTTCGTTCTGGCCACTCAGATGGTGTTTGGAGGTAGCTCATTTGGGTTTTAACTTGCATGCCCTTCATCAGTAATGATGATGAGCACCTTTGTCATAAGTTTAATGGCCACTTAGTTCTCTTTTGTGAAGTGCTTGTTCCAAGTTTTTGCCCATTATGTTATCAACCAAGCACAATGTTCTATTTGAACTCTATTATCTGAGTACTGTATGTTGAATTCTACATAATTTTCATAAATTAATCTAGTGAGGTTTTTCAGGGGTAATAATTTTTGTCTTTTTAGAAGTTCTCTGTGGTGTTTACAAAAGTGGTGATTTCAAAATGGTTATTTTTTCAAGTGCAAAATTCTATATGGTAGGATTCCTCTTCTGCATATGTTACCAGAAGTGAGATACCATCCCACAGTTTAGTGGTTGGGAGCATGGACTCTGAAGCCGAGATATCTGGGTTCAAGCCATATTATGTTGGTGATATTGACATGCCTTTGATACCTCATCTGTATAATGGGGATCATGACATGACTTGCCTGCCTCAGTGCTGGGGAGAGCACTGGGGTTAACCTACATAAAGCTCTTAGAGTGATGTGTAGTGTATAGCAATCCTTCAGGAAGTGCTGTTTATTGATAACATTACTTAGAGTGCCAGATTAGGCCCTCACTGTGTCTGTTTAATCAAGAGAAGATTAGAACATTATCCAATGAATTGGGGAAGCATTCACATGTGGATCTGGACCACTCGAACAAAAACTGGGGGAGTGGGTGTGAATCTCTAGAACTGGCTGTTTGAAATGACCACTGAAATGATCAGTGAAGCCTGTTGAAAATGTTCTTTCTGGTCCATTTGGCTTTGAGGACCCAGCATATGCCTAATAGCTCCATTAGTGCCTGAGTTAGGAGGGCCCAGGCCAAATTATACATATTCATGACTCGTAAATTGTTCAGTCTGGCTCTGAGTAGGAACTAAAAGATGTAGGGAAAAAAATAGCAGCTCCCCTTCCAGGCAGCCCAAGACACAGGAATGCTTTAATAAAAATGGGAACTTGGGTTTCATAAGAATCATTTTGTAAAATCTGTAATGCACTCTGATAAAGGTTATATATTCAAGGACATCCAAGTGGCCAGAAAGCACAAGTCAAATGTGGCAGGGGAGAAACTGCCTAAGTAAGAGCACTTACTCTCTGTCAGTAACTTAAAGGGGGCCATGGGCTTTTTCTCTCATTAAGTCCATCTGCCTAGGGTAGGTGCCTGGCAGATCTTCTACTGATGAGAATCTGTTCTTCCTAATACTGGAAAAATTAAGTCTTCATCTCTATCCTTTTACATGTGCCAGTGTCATGTCAGAAATAATTTTTCAAGAAAGAGACCAAGGCACAACCAGGTATGATCGTTCAGTCACCCAGCTCCTCCCGTCATTTGATGCAATGAGGACAGACGACAGTGCTGACTGACTGTCCTTCCTCTGCTGAATCATTACATTCAGAAGGGAATCACATCCTTTATTATCCAATGCCATCAGGATGTTAGCTTCCCCAAAATGCTCATGTAAGAATGCAATTATTTACACTTGGTAATGATTTTTTTTTTTTTTGCACAATTCGTCAAGTTATGGCTACATGGGTTTTTCGCTATTAATATGTCCATCAAGCAATTATTTTTATTTTGCTTGTGTTTTTTTAAACCTTCTACATTATGGATTTTAAGAAAATTATTCTTGAGAATTATTTCACTCAAAGGAAAGACAGTCCTGGATCCCTTTAAATATGTTCATTGACCTGATATGATAGGCAGGATTCTAAAAATGCCCTTTCCCCCCAGATTCTGTGAATGTGATGAGATATCACTGCTGTTATTGTGTTATGTTGCATGGCATAATTGACCTTAATATAGGGAGATGATCCAGGTGGGCCAGGTCTAATCACGTGAGTCCTTAAAATCAGAAAGCTTTCTCTGGTTGGTTGCAGAAGAGAAAGTCAGAGAGATTTGAAGCACAAGAGAGATTCTATTCTGGTTTGAAGATGGAGGAGGCCACAAGAGAGTTAGGCAGTCTTAAGGAGCTGAGAGAGGCCTCTGGCTCAGGGTGATCAAGGAAACAGGTATTTCAGTCCTATAACTACAAGGAACTGAATTCTGCCAATAATAAAAATGAGCTTGGAAAAAGAATTCAGGCTCCAGGTGAGAACATAGCTGGCTGACATCCTGACTCCAAACTTATGAGACCCTATGGACAGAACACAGCCATGCTGAGCCAAACTTTCAACCTACAGAAATGAGCTAATAAATGGATGTTTTAAGCCACTAGATTTATGGTAATACGTTACACAATAGAAAACTAATCTACCTGGTTTCTTCTCTTGGCATTCTTTCAAATGGCCAAACATAGATGAGGATTGAGTAGAGAAAATTAAAAGGCCTGTGAAACACTCAGGGATTGACTCAGATTATTAGAGATTATGGGGTCATCTCAAGAAGAAAAGGCCCCAATTAACCCCATCCTCACAGTAATTATCACACTATAGTTGGGATAAGGAAAAGAATATTGTATCTTCCAGTGGGAGCATAAGAGAGTTGACCAGGTGACAATCATTTTTCCTCAAATTTGAAACATGCCAGGAATGTCACTTTGGTTTTTGTGCTTCCCTTTCTTCCTTGACTTAGACAGGCTCATTCTCATTCCTGTAACAGTATGGCCAAGGTCAGGAATGCCATGACAGCTCCATGAATGAAATAGGAACGTGCTGACATCATCATTATCACAAAATCCATTATTAAAGCATACCCAGCACAGGTGTCACAAGGTGTTAGATAAGTGGAAGGTGTGAAGTGGTGATAAAAATAATTTCCAAAATTACAAGAAAATATGATATGCTGATTCAGGAATCTTGGAAAAGAAAGAAGACAGGAGTATGGGTCCTGTGTGTGTTTAACGCAGAGCTAAAGCAAGAAGCTGTTAAGAGAAGGATACATTTATCCACCCCTACAGTTTCTAGGAGCAGCTCTGAAGTCCCTCTGAGGTGGTCCCTGGCGTGGACCACTCCCATTGGCTTCTGCTTCCCCAGGCGTGCCACCAATGTTGTTGGATTTTCTCTATACTCCTGATATCCTTTACCCTTCTTCTGCGGCCCTTCCTGTTCTTATGAGGGATTGTTTTCAAAAAGATTCCCCATGTCCAAATGACACTCTTCTTTCTGAATCCAGAGTCCTCTCCTCATCAGAGCTCACATATCTTGCTCTGTTGATAGAAAACTGAAGTTTAGATAGACTAATCAGATAAGAAAATGAACTGGAATTTTTTTAGGAATAGAGAAATTGAGAGTCATGGATTTTAATGAACTAATGGGGCAATCTAGATATTCGGAAATCTCTCTTTCAAATAATATTCTAAGCTTTCTAAAAAATAGGGAATTAACTGTAGAAAGAAATGAAGATTCAAAGCCTTCTAGTTTAAGCAAGGAAAAGAAGTATGGTATTCCCCACAGCCAAAATCTCAAAAGGAAAAGCCCAGGGCATCAAATCCGGGTAATTTGTTTTATTATCTTAACCTACAGTGTTTCTTTTGCAGATATGATTTCAGAAGATGGATTTATCTTTTTAATTAGTATGCTTAAAAAAAACTAGAAGGCTCCTTAGTCTACCAAACAATAAATTTTATTTCCTGCCTAAGTGAGTGGTTCTAAACTGTTTAAAGTACTGCTTTATCCTTAAACATTCCTACTTGGGAAATTAAATGCTGATTCAAGGGAAAGGAACAAATGAGAGAAGATAATTCAGTTCAGTGTTGGCTTTTGGTTTTATAGTTTGAGAAAAGCAATCCCTTTCTTGTTTATCCTATACCTTTCTAGTGCTAACCTCTAGTACTAATCACAGCACTTTAATGAGTGTTGTAAATACTGTTTGTTGTTCAATCTTCAAAAATATGTTAACGCTTAAGCCTACATCTTCAAGTGAAGTAGAATTTTGGTGGTGGCATAAATAAAAATGGCCTGAATGACTTTTGTATATGGCATTAATGAGAAATGTTGATTTCATATAACTGATATAATTTCCCTGATCCATAGTAATGGCATAGCTATGTAAAGGTGAACAGCAAATTCTCTGCTGCTTCTGCTCATGTTTTGATTACTTGGCATGGTACATGAAAGAGAACTGCAAGGTGGATAATATATATTTTCCTTGATTTGAGCCATAGACCCTCTTTACCTACAGATCAAAGTGTCTAATAAATATTCTTCCTTTTCTTGCACTAGTGAATGTGAACACTTAATTGATGCCTTCATTTTTCTCTTCTCCATCCCTGATAGCCATATGTGCTTCTTATTCTTACTGCGTTTTATTTTCCAGTCTCTTCCTCGGGGATGGGAATTAACTTAAACTTTCAACAATACGAAACTGAGAAAAATATGGAGAAATGACTGTAAACTCTATTTTCTGGTCTTTTCTTCTTTGAACCCATAATTAGACACTCTGTGCAAATACATGTGCAAATAGCAGAGTCATTTTTCAAAGCAAAATACTTTGAACAGAGATCCAAACAAAACACAGCTCTCAATCCATTATCTTGCCTCTTTGTAATTAACCTACAGGAAAGACTAGAATAAGAACTCATCACAGATTCTGGAGCAAAGTCCACCTGGGGCTTGCCAGACCTGGTGCGATATTAGATGGCTGGTTTTCCCACAGAGTGAGATAGATGTGCTTTGAAAAATAATTAAAGGGCTTTTGTTTCTTGGGTGAATTAAAACTGTCCCTTTGCTTGCCTGTTCCCTTGTTTTCCTTGTACAGTAACTCCACTGATCCTCTGTGAGTTGAAAAGTATCACAAATCTAGTCTATGCAAAAATAGCTTTTCTACCTTCCAACCCAAATTTAAGGCTACATATCATTAAAGCCATCATCCTTCTGGAATGAGTGGAGACAAATGCACAGGGCTCAAGAAGACCATGATTCAATAATTAGGGAGGAGAATTCCAGTATCCGAAGGGAAAAAAATAGCCAATTGAGTTGCATGCTTATTATGTACCAAGCACTGTACTAAAATGATTTATACACATCATGTTATATAAAGCTTAATGAAATCCTATATGGTAAGGTTACTATTATTATAGATAGATGAAGAAATTCAGCCTACCAACTTAGACTATGTGACCAGTGAGTGGCAGAGGCAAGATTAGAACCTAGACAGTTAAGAGTCTGAAGCCATGTGTTTTATGGCTCTGGTCTAAGTTCCTCTAATTGATTGGCATACTGTACTTGCAATGACTATTTACTTGGTACTGGATGCCCTAATGAATTGTTTATGTGATTAACTCATTAAAACCTTTAATTAACTCATTTAATCAAACAATAAATGAGGTAGGGGCTCTCAGTAGCCCATTTGACACCTTTATAAACTGAGGCAAGAGAAGTTCAATAATTTGGAATCATTAGAAAGGGAGTAAGGCAAAGCACTGGAATTTAAATTCAGAAAATCTTCACCAGAGGCTGTGCTTTTAACTGTGGCCTCTCCTTCTGTCACTAAATAACTGACTTGAACCTTCCCCATGAGAGGGAGTTGGAAAAGTCAACTTAATTTGGGGAGCCAGACTCAGTCTTGGACAAATCCAGAGGGCTTGGAAGAGGATAAGTGGGATGTGCAGGTAGACACGTGACAGAGAAGACTGTGAGTGACATGGTCCTGAGGAGAAGGTTTAGCAAAGGTGGGGAGGGTCCGTCAGCAGAGGAAGTTGGGCAGCACCATTGACATAACCTCGGTTTGGCCTAGGGAGGCACAATCCTTTGATGGTGTTGAAAATAGGAAGTACTTTTTACTCCAGGCTTCAGTTTTCCTGTCCTGATGTCTGTATGCCTGGGACTTCATAAAAGAGCAAGAGCCACTCTGGGCCAGGTTTTCATAACTGCAAAAACCTGAGCAAATCAAGCAAAATAAGCCATTATTCCTCTTCACATTAGCTGTAGAAAGCCTGACATGAGCAAGTATGAACAGATGTGGGCAATGCACAGAGGGATCCAAAAGCATATAATTAAATACAAAACAAAATGCAGTGAGGAATGAGAAGGCTGTGTTCTGGGCTTACCTTGGCCAGAGGGACACTTAGGAGTCAAGGATCATTTTGAGGAAATACCAAAAATACACCTAAAACATTTCTCCCAAACACATTTGTCTTCAACTGTGGGGCTGAGAGACGCATGGATTGAAGCTAAAGGTTGACTTCAATAATGATTATGATAGTTTATATTGGCACGGCATGTTAAATTTACAAGTGATTTTCCCATTATTTAATTTCCAGAGCAGCCTTCGAAGGTAGGCAGGGCTAAGTCTCCTTTGCAAAGGAGACAACGAAGGGCCCTAGCCCCACTGTCAGTGGCTAACAGAGCTAGAGTTGGAATCTGGATCTCATGACTACTGGTCTGAGGATACAGGAGGCTGAACAGAGGAGCAATAGGGGAGCAGGGGGAACCCACTAACAGAGGAGAGCCTGCCACAGCCAGAAGACAGATATTAAGAGAAAAATGGTAAAAAGCTAAGGACAAACGCCATTTATTTTTATTTATTTTTATTTTTTATTTTTTAAAGATTATTTATTTATTTATTTGACAGAGAGACACAGCGAGAGAGGGAACACAAGCAGGGGGAGTGGGAGAGGGAGAAGCAGGCTCCCCGCAGAGCAGGGAGCCCGATGCGGGACTCGATCCCAGGACCCTGGGATCATGACCTGAGCTGAAGGCAGTCGCTTAACCAACTGAGCCACCAGGCGCCCAAACGCCATTTATTTTAAGGTAAGATAGATTGAGGTTTGTGGCTATATACATGAAGGAGCACTCACGGTTACCTGGTCATTTACCTGGTCAGATTATGGGAGGTACATAAAAGTGTTGGTTTTTGAGATGGGTAGAAGACTTTCAGGCAGAGATGAGGTGGAGAGAATTGTAAAGTGGAAGAGACAACTTGAATGAATATAAAAAAGCAGAAATCAATGCCATAAGTGAAGAACAATGTTGCACTGGATATGTGAAAGGGAATAGCAGAGAATAAAGCTGGCAGGGGCAGGTGGTTGGATAATACCACCAACACTTCTGAATGCCAACCTACACAGTTTGATCTTAATCCTTAATTGTCATATAGGCTTTGGAGAACCAGTAATAATTTATAAACATCAAGGTAAACACACTGTCGGCCTCATGGGTTTCTTGTGAGATTTTAATGAAATGTTGATGCCAAAGGGCTTTGTAAAAATATGAATTAAGTATTATTATATAATTGCATTCATTCATTTTGCAAGTATTATTTGAGGGCCCATTACATATCAGGAATGGTCTAAGCATTTGGTATTCAGAAATGAGCAAGACTTATCACTATGCACTGAAGCTCACAGCCTAGCGGGGAAAGTGAACATTTAAATAAATAATTACAATTAAGTACTCTGAGGTAAATGTACATACGGTGCCATGAAAGTACGAAGGAAGATTTGATGAACTCTTCTGGGTAGAGTCACAGGGGAAATGAATCTTGAACAAATGAATCCTGAATAACCACAGATCTAAATGTAGGAGCTAAAATTATTAAATAAGAAAACATAGGAGAAAGTCTTTGAGATATTGGATTAGACAAAGTGTTCTCAGACAAATCACAAAAATCACAAATCATAAAAGAGAAAATGCTAACATGGACCTTACTAAATTTAAAATGACATTTACATAAATGAAAAAGCAGGCCATAGACTGCTTTTAGAGAAATGGAGAAAATATTTGCAAGACATATAACTGAACAGAAAGCTTATATCCAAAATATAAAAAGGGCTCTTACAAGTCAATAATAACAAGAGAAACAACCCAATAAAACAACAGGCCAAAAAGTTTCAACAAATACTACAAAGAAGACCTTTAAATGGCCAGTAAAGAAAAGATAGCATCATTAGTCATTAGGGTAATACAAAATGAAATCACAAGACTCCATTATACTCCCACTGGAATGGTTAAGTTTAAAAGACTGATTGTACCTAATGGTGGTGAGAATGTGGAGCATTTGAAATCCTCATGTATTGCTGGTAGGAATGCAAAAAATGCAAAATGTTAAAGCGCATTTTAAAACAATATGGCAGTGTCTTATAAAATTAAAGACACACTTACCATATAACACAACAATCCCACTCCTAGGTATTTACCCAAAAGAAATTAAAATATGTCCACACAGACTTGTATATAAATGTGCGTAGCAGCATTCTTCACGATATTCTAAAATGGAACATGACCCAAATGGCCATCAATAGCTGAATGAATAAGCACACTGTAGTATATCTATACTCAGAACTTTTAGAGTATAAGGACTGGCGGTCCCTATTTATCTGCAGAAGAAAGATGAAATTAACGCTACAAAGAAGAAAGCATAGTACCTAATGGCTGTACACTTTGGCAATGTAGATATAGAACAGCTAGCAAAAATTTGAGGACAATGAGAAGAATAAGTTCACTCCTAATAACTTAAAAAGATGTAGACAACCGTAAATAAACTTTGTTTTTAATGCTGAGAGATTAACTTTTAAAGTAAATAAAGCCCAAGATGCAATATGTCCTCTTTCTCCCTAATATTTACATCATCTCTGACCTGCCTAATCTGATTCCCCAGATATACTCCTGTCTGCGTTTTCTTCTCTCATCAGAAATATGTGGATTTTGACCACTTACTTGAAAAAAAAGTAGAGCTAAAAAATGTTAAACAGATATGAAAAGTGATTTCCTAAAAGTTGATCTTTAAAACTTTTCACTGTTTTGAATTAGTTGACAAATATGTAGTGATTGTTCAATGCAAGAATTCTAGATAAGCCAAATAAAACATCAAGTTACGGATTCATATAAAACATAATATTCCAGCCCAGGCAGTACTGTATTGCATATATTAAAGCATAATAGGAATATTTTAGTTTCTGATTATCACAGGACTATTGCACTAAACACCTTCAAGAACTAATAAAACATTGATGCAAGGAAAACAAAATCTAAACACACCATAATGACTACAGGAAAATCTCTGATGAAATATTATTATATATAATAAATGACAATTTTGAAAGCTTTCTCAAACTGTGTTTTAATCATGTTTGTCTCCATTAAGCCTCTAAGTTAATTAAATAGGCAAACCAGCTTGAGACAAGAAAATTGATTTTCTGCATAGAACACTCTCAACAGAGTAGCAGACATAAGAAGAGGATCAGTTTTTCTTCCTGGTGTGCAAATTAAACTCTGTTAAAGAAAATTAACAAAATCCCTGTTCCCTTGTTCCCTTGTTCCCTTGTTCCCTTCTGTTCTTTTATTCTTTAGTGACATGTTAATCGAGTAAATATGGCAGGAAGGGAAAATACAACTGAATGTTCCTTGTACCTTTCACCTCTGGGAAAACAAAGAAGTCTCCTGTCTCATTAGAGAGAGCCTCCACTCCCCGCAGCCTCCTCCCTAGTGGAGCCTGGGCACTGAGACCCAAGGAGTGGGTCCCAACTCTGTTTTACCCACCAAGGAATTCCAGTAGCAATCTGTTCAGCATGGACCCAAAAAAAGAAAACACAGCTTGTGCATCACTTTTTTTATTATTATTATAATAAAGGCCGCCTAGTCCTTTGCTTTCCATTTCATCACAATCTCCTCATCTCCACCCCAATGGCCTCAAGTACACAAGGGTCTCATTTTCATTTGCTTCTCCAAAAGAAAAGTCAGGAATACCAAAATTTGCCTGTGTTCGTAAGGCTGGAGGAAGCTTATCAGTGGCATCCCAGGCTTGAGTCTTTGACATGGGATTTTACTGTTTTAGTGACTTCATCAATGTCCGCTTAGAAACTAGAATAAGTGAATGGAGGGCCGTCTGCTATATTGCTTAACTAAAAATCAAAAGAATATCCTTTTGTGGAATGTGGATGCTGAGAAGTGCGTTCTCGGATAGAAGGTAGAAGAAAGATTTTTTCCTATACCTTTTTGCTTAGTATCTACATGATATCAGTAACACTATATTCCAGAAGATATGTGTCAACAGTTCAACAATGACAGAGTAGTATTCACTGTAGAGCATGCCATCTCCGAAATAATTGCATGCAAATGTGAATATATTCTTTATTCTTCTCCTGTTGAATTTGAAGAACAGCAAGACCTTAATCATTTCCGAAAGTGGTATTACTGATTCATGAGAGAAGAATCTGCTAATAAATGAAGTTCAAGCAGGAGCTTTTAAATAATTCCAGAGAACTGTTCTTCCCACACTTTGTAATTCTAAACCTGTGGATAGGGCGCAATGCGCTTTTTGAGATGTAAGGATCTGTG
The DNA here is from genome assembly GCF_029215605.1 of Mirounga angustirostris. Lineage (NCBI taxonomy): Eukaryota > Metazoa > Chordata > Mammalia > Carnivora > Phocidae > Mirounga > Mirounga angustirostris. Next base: position 11,114,403 of record NW_026991719.1, read on the forward strand.
TGTTGAGAGATTTCGAAGTCAAATCATGCCTGATATTGTAATCATATAAAAGTGTATTATAATATTCAAATATAAAATATCTAACATATTAAAATATAAATTTATGTTTTATTTTAGAATATCTACCATCCAATTATAGCTTAACTCCACGTTATTGTATTCAGAGATCCCACAGTAAAATCAGGTGTGTTTAAGTATAAGGCTCCAAAGAACAAACCTAACTTGGAACATATGCGACTAATTTTACTTAGCGTGCTTTCTCAAGGCTGTCATCTAGGCCGGCCCTGCTTCGCTTGCCTGAGCAGAAATCGAACCAGGGATTACTGGACATAAATGAGCCAGGTGTGATGTCCACAGTGCACAGGGGCTACTTACACGTTGGGAATTCTCTAGAGAAGAAAGTAAGCGCTTAGTTGGGTAAATCCCAGAATCGTGAAGTTTCATTTTGGAAATAGGAGAAGCTGGGTAAAAACAAACCAGGTTGAGCTCAGAGCCAATCTGGGTTGTGTGGAGCATCTGTGGGGCAGGGAGCTGAGTGAGTGCCAAGGTTCTCTATTACTCTCGCAGTGGTGGATTCTCTCTCTCCCTCCTGTACTCCAGGCAAGGACACTCTTCATTCTTTTTTTTTCAGCCACCACTGATTTACTCCCTGCCATAGACCTGAACAGGTGATGACCAGATCAGATTCTCATGAGAAGTCTGTTATTCTTGGTGACAATAATCCGAACCAAAGGTTCCTGTATAAAACCCCTCCTGACTCTTTGATGGCCATTATTCCCTGGAGGAATCTGAAGGAGGCTTCTGCAGCTGCACTTTTGGATCTGTGCCATTCTCAGAATCAGTCCAGAAGGAGGTTTCTATAGCTTAGTATTTATTTTCAGTTCTTAGGATATTTTCTTAATTGCCTCCCTCGGCACCCTCCCAGTTCTTGCTGGCTGCATTTTATATGGGGCTCAGTTGCTTGCCTTTGTACATTGTTGTTTTTCAATTGTTTCTCCAGATATAGTGGCATTTCACTCTGAAATATGGGGTCTATGCCACAGATCCATCTGTGTTAGAACACGGCACTCTGCGTGTTTATTTCATAACTATATATAGTCTATTTTCGAACACTGATCACTTCTTGCATCTGGGAACCTCTGTACTGAACTCGAGGACCAGCAGTATTGGCATCACCTGGGAGCTTGTTAGAAATGTAGGATCTCAGGCCATGTCCCAGACCTACTGCATCGCAATCTGCAGTGTAACAAGATCTCTAGGTGATTCATGCGCACATTATAATTTGAGACACATTGGGCTACAGTAGTGGTTTCTGAAGCAGGGGCTGTACATTACACACATGGAGAACTTAAAAAAAACCAACCACCAAAGTTAGGTCCGACTCCTAAAGATTCTAATTGGCTTGATATGGGGCCCTGATATGGGTATTATGTTTAGGTTTCACATCTATTTTAAAGGGCAACCACAGCTGAGAAACACTACTTCTCTAGAATAAGCACTATTAGGTAAGATTTGTATCCTTTCAGCTGTGCAGATTGTATACTCAGTGTTAGACTGGAAGATCCCTGAAGACCAAATCTTTTATTTTTTGTGTCCTCCAAGTTTCCCTTTGTGCAGGGCTTAGCATATGGTGGTTACTCACTTACATGTTCATGGTTGATGGGGTATGAAAGCAGGAGAGAGATTACTAGGATTTATGTCCTAGCTCTAGAAGATATGATGTCTTTGACCTTGAGCAGGTCACTGAACTTGTTACAAAGCCCATTTCTTTGTCAATCAAATGTGAATGACTTGCTATTCTAGTAGTTATTCAGTCACTCATTCAATATTTATGAGCATCTATTCTGTTCCAGGTACTCTTCCAGGCACTGAGGATACAGTGATAAATAACCAAGACAGGAAAAGCTCTTGTCCTCATAGAACTTGTATTATAATGTGATAGGAATAACAAACAAGCAAATAAACAAAAGTATAAAGAATAGATACATAGGTAGTGGTTAGTACTAAGAAGAAGAATAGAGCACAGTAAAGTGATGGAGAGTAGTAAATTGTGTGGGGAGAGCAACGTAGCTGGGTGATCAGAGAAGAGGTCTGTGAGAAGGGGACATTTGAGCAGAGGCTTGAATGATGGAAGCAGCCAGCCAGGCAAACATAGGGAGACAGCCTGTAAGAATACAATCCCTGAGGTGGAGCCAAGCTAGGAGTAGTTAGGGGTAGACATAAGGCAAGGGTGGTTGCAGCAGGATCCTTTGTAGATGTCACTAGTCTATGGCTTAAAGGACCAGGTAGATTTATGGGAGACTTGTAACTATCAAAGCTATAGTGCATTTATGGGAAACATCAATTACCTGAAGGTAAAAATATCTAATATCTGAGGCAGCAGCAAAGTAAAAACAAAACAAAACAAACAAACAAAAAAACCCAGAGCATTATCATCATTGGCTGAAATTCTTCATTTTTCAATACATGAGTATTTTACTTTGGAATCTGCGGGACTGTGTTCCCAAACACAAGCAGAGGTTATATTTACTGCTCTGGACAGTGCCTCGAGTTCCATGGATGTACTCCCAGCTCTCTTGTGTGATGAAAAGGTCCAGTGAGGCACTCTCCTGCTTTTGTCTCTTCTTATCAGAGCTCTGTGAACTGCTCAGCAAGCCAGAATCAGAGGCCTGGCTTTCTGAGAGCTGGAACTTAGCTCTGGTTCCAGGCGATATGCATCTCTGGTTCCAGGTAAGAAGCAGAACACCATTATTTTGTTGCTGTCTTGCTTCTTGAACCATTTTTTTCAGATGTCATGGTTTTATTTCTACAGTTCAATCACCAAAGCCCATCTAGGGTTTAGAGATCTGTGTTCCGATTATAGGAGTCTTAATGGCAAATCTTCAAGTTAAAATATAAGCTCCGAAAGAAACAACTCTTGATGATGATGATGATGATGATTAATGTATCCATGATAGGTCTCCTCTTTTTCACATGATATTTAGCTCTAGTAGTGCAGGTTAAATATTCATAATAATAACATTGACTAACACAAGATAAAGTTAATCTGATTTAATCTCTCTTCTAAGTTCATTACATATGTTATCAAATTTGATCCCCATAATCCCCTTATGCATTAGTTATTGTCATGTTCATTCCCAGGAGCCTGAGTCCCATAGAGATTAAGCAACTTGTCCAAAGGCATATAGGAAGTGGCCAAAACAGGCCTCACGCTCTAGGCTTTCTGGTTCCACAGCCTGAGCTCATAGTCATATAGCTTACATGCTTGACAAACACCTACTTATCCTACAAAATTCAATTTGAGTCTACTCTCCATGTAGCTTTCCCTTATCTCCCCCTCATCAGGTATAAATACTATAGCAAAAACTATATAATTACAATGTTAAATCCTTATTCTGTGTCAGACTCTGTGTTTAGTGCTGTACTTATGTAACCCTTATAAAATTAGGCTGCCTCCTGGCCAGGCAGTAAAATGGTTTTATTCCAAGTCCTACACTGTAAAATTATATTGTAGTTTTCATCCTGATTGCATTCTCTCTAAACACTCCAGAAGGAGAATTACATTCATCACACAGAGCAATACTTCTTAGAATCCTTCTCTCCCTCCCTTCCCCTCACCATCTCTGTGGCCTACAAAGCAGTGCATGAGAGCTGCCTCCAATCCCATTTCTTCCAAATTTCTAAAACTCTCTCCCTAAAAACCCATCCCAGGATAGCCTTTCTTCCCTCTCTCCCTCCTTCCCAACTCCCCCTTCTTTCCGAATCCAGTTTTTTTTCTATCTCTACAGAAGCTCTGTATCTTTTCCAGGATAAATTGTTCTACTGTTTTAGGCTTCTTTCTTTCACTTTGGCTTGAATTCTACATAGCCAAGAGGATGGGTGCTCAATCACCTGACCTCACCACAGAGGCAGCAGCCTTAGTGGCAAAGGAAAAAAGAAAAGAGAAGACAATGGCCATCCATGTGTTTATATTTTCGCCTTGTCACATACACTTCCTCAATTTATTATCACTTCTGAGATGGGTTTAAATCTTTGCCATTTGTTTCCCCAACCCTTCACTTTTGCTCTCTATGTGTCTTTAGGTCTCAAGTGAATCTCTTGTAGGCAACACACAGATGGGTCTTGTTATTTTTATCCATTCAGTCACCCTATGTCTTTTTGATTTTTTTCTGAGTATAGTTGACACACAATGTTACATTAATTTCAGGTGTACAACTTAGTGATTTGACAAGTTTATACATTATGCTATGTTCATCACGAGTATAGCTACCATCTGTCCCATTACATCACTATTACAGTGCCATTGACTGCATTCCTTATGCTCTGCTTTTCATTCCCATGAATTACTCATTCTGTAACTGGAGGTCTGTATTTCCCTCTTCCCTTCACCCATTTCGCCCAACTCTCCCCCCACCACCCCAGCAACCATCAGTTTGTTCTCTGTATTTATAGTTCTGATTCTGCTTTTTGTTTACTCATTTTTAGACTCCATTCATGAGTGAATTATATGGTATTTGTCTTTGTCTGACTTATTTCACTTAGCAGAATACCTTTGAGGTCCATCCATGTTGTCTCAAATGGCACGATCTCATCCTTTTTATGGCTATGTAATATTCCATTGTGTATATATACCACATTTTCCTTATCCATCCGTCTATTGATGAATACTTAGGTTGCTTCCATATCTCAGCTATTGTAAATAATGCTGCAATAAGCATAGCGGTACATATATATATATATTTTAAGATTTTATTTATTTATTTGACAGAGAGAGAGAGAGAGTGAGAGCAGGAACACAAGCAGGGGGAGTGGGAGAGGGAGAAGCAGGCTTCCCACCGAGGAGGGAGCCCGATGTGGGGCTCGATCCCAGGACCCTGGGATCATGACCTGAGCCAAAGGCAGACACCCAACTGACTGAGCCACCCAGGCGCCCCAGGGGTGCATAGATCTTTTTGAGTTAATGTTCTTATTTTCCCTGGGTAAATACCCAATAGTGGAATTATTGGATCATATGGTACTTCTATTTTTAATTTTTTTGAGGAATCTCTGTGCTGTTTTCCACAATGGCTATACCAATTTATACCAATTTACATTCCTTTTTCTCCACATCCTTGCCAACACTTGTTGTTTCTTGTCTTCTTAATTTTAGCCATTCTAATAGGCATAAGGTGATATCTCATTGTGGTTTTGATTTGCATTTCCCTGATTATGAGCGATGTTGAACATCTTTCCATGTGCCTGTTGGCCAACTGCATGTCTTCTTCGGAAAAATGGCTGTTCAGGTTCTCTGCCTGTTTTTTAATCAAATTTTTTTGGGCGGGGGCTGTTGAGTTGTAGGAGTTCTTTATACATTTTGGATATTAACCCTTAGCAGATATATCATTTACAAATATCTTCTCCCATTCAGTAGATTGCCTTTTTGTTTTGTTGATGGTTTCCTTTGCTGTGCAAAACCTTTTTATTTTGATGAAGTCCCAATAGTTTATTTTTGCTTTTATTTCCCTTCCCTTAGGCGACATATCTAGAAAAATGTTGCTATAGCTGATGTCAGAGAAATTACTGCCTGTGCTCTCTTCTAGGATTTTTATGGTTTCAGGTCTCATGTTTAGGTTTTTAATCCATTTTGAGTTTATTTTTGTGTATGGTGTTTGAAAATGGTACAGTTTCATTCTTTTGCATGTAGCTGTCCAGTTTTTCCAACACCATTGATTGAAAAGTCTTTTCCTCCCTGTATATTCTTATCTCCTATGTTGGAGATTAACTGACCATGTATATGTAGGTTTATTTCTGGGCTCTCTATCCTGTTCCATTGATCTATGTGTCTCTTTTTGGGCCAGTACAATACTGTTTTGATTCCTACAGCCTTGTAGTTTATCTTGAAATCTGGAATTGTGATACTTCCAGCTTTGTTCTTCTTTCTCAGGACGGCTTTGGCTATTCGGGGTCTTTTGTGGTTCCATAAACATTTTAGTATTGTTTGTTCTAGTTCTGTAAGAAATTCTGTTGGTATTTTGACAGGGATTGCAATGAATCTGTAGATTGCTGTGGGTGGTATGGACATTTTAACAGTATTTGTTCTTTCAATCCATGAGTATGGAAGATCTTTCCATTTGTTTGTGTCATCTTCAATTTCTTTCATCAGTGTTTTATAGTTTGCAGAGGACAGGTCTTTTACTTCTTTGGTTCAGTTTATTCCTAGGTATTTTATTACTTTTGATGCAATTGTAAATGGTATTTTTTTAAAATTTCTCTTTCTGCAATTTTGTTGTTAGTGAATAGAAACGCTACCAATTTCTGGGTATTAATTTTGTATCCTACCACTTCACTGAATTTGTTTATTACTTCTAGTAGTTTTTTGGTGGAATTCTTAGAATTTTCTATGTATAGAATCATGTTGTCCGTGAATAGTGACAGCTTTTGCCACTTTAAGATGAAAAAAAAGGAGGGGTAACTCATTTGCCCAATCTGATAAGGTAAATAAATAGAGATCCAGAATTTGAATCCAGTCTGAATAGATAAAAGCCCTCAGGTTTAGCCAGATCAGACACTGGATACATGACCTAATCCCTTCAATCTCCCTTAAGGACTCCCGTGTCCTCTAAAACAGAGGTTAGCAAGCTATGGCCCATGGGCCAAATCCAGCTCACTATCTGGTTTTATAAATAAAGTTCTATTAGAATGTAGTCACTGTCATTCATTTACATAGTTTCTACAGCTGCTTTTGCACTACAAAGGCAGAACTGAGTAGTTGTGACAGAGAATGCAAAACCTAAAATAATTGCTGTATGACATTTTGCAGAAAATGTTTGCTGACTCCTGCTCTAGAATAAGATCTCATAGCACATCTTAACAGTTGGCTGGAAATAGGCCAATTCATCACAAATAGTTTTAAAGTAATTTGATAACTTGACAAATTTATTAAATATGGTAAATTGGTCATTCAATAAATTTATTTGTTGCAAGTTGGGTTCTGACAAATTTTTCACTCAGTGAATTCATTCAAGAATTATTTATGGAGTATCTACTATGTGCCAGGTTCTATTTGGATTTATGAATGAAAATGACCCCCCCATGCTTTTATACATTACATTGCAGCAGCAGAAGACAGATAATAAACAACACATATAATAAAAAAGTAAATTATATGGTACTTTAGAAGGAGATATGGGCTGTGGGATTAAAAAAGTTTGATGGGAGATTGAGAGCACAAATGGAAGGATACAATTTTAAATGGTATTATCAGAGTAGACTTTTCCTCAACACTTCTCCTCATTGAGAAGAAAATATTGAGCAAAGACTGAATAAAGTGAGGAGAAAGGCACATAGGCATCTAGGAAAGAACATTCCAGGCACAGGGAGCAAAACAAAGAGGACAGTGTGTCTGGAGTAGAGAATGAAGTGGAAATTAGTAGATGTGGTCAAAGTAATTATGATGGATGTACCATGTAGGTCCTTGTTGACCAATGGAAGGATTTCAGCTTATATTCTAAGTGAAATATGGGCGATGGAATTTTTTGAACAGAGAAGCAACATGATATGATTCATGTTTTAAAAATATTACTGCAGCTACTTTGCTGATGATAGATTCTGGGAGAACAAGGGAAGGAGCAGAGATACTACTAGTTAGGAGGCTATTGTAGTTATTCAAATGAGAGATGATGGAGAGTGGGACAAGTGGCTGGCAGTGGAGAGACAAGAAATGGTCTCGTTCTGCTGGATGTATATTGGATTAGAGCCAACAGAACTTCCTGATGGATTGGATATAGAATTTAAATGAAAAAAAGTAGTTAAACTTTTTAGCATAGCAACTAGAATGGAAGTACCAACTAATATGACCATTAGAAAGATTTCAGGTAGAGCAGGTTAGTATAGATGTTCATGAAACATCAAAGTAGAGTTACTGAGTTGGCATTACATACACAAGTGTGGAGTTAATAGAAGGTTCTGGTTAGAGATGAAAATTTTATTGATTAAAATATAGCTCATGGCATTTCTTTGTTTCTGTATATTCTTTGATGGCAGGACCCTTTCTCATTCATCTTTTAATCTCTAGTCCTTAATATGGTGTCATGAGCACAATGGATAACACTGTATTTTACTGATATTCAAAGATGCTGCATGAATGAATGAATGAATGGAATGAATGAATAGGTAAATGGACAGATATATTAATGAGACCAATTCACACACTTTGAGAAAGGAATATTTTCCTTCTGTGGAAGAGAGAAGACCTCAAATTGTTTCATTTACCTTTAATAGTATCTAGGAAGCAATGTTCATGTGGGTATCATGATAAAAGATCACATATGACCTTCAAATTTAGCAGCAGTCAGTCATTATCATCATTTTAGTTGTATGAAGATATAAATACATTGGCAGTCCTAATTCTTGTTATTCTTGATATAAAAGAATGACTCAGATTGATCAAAGAAGAGTTGTCAATTTCTGAACAAGCTGGATGATCAGAGAAAATGAATTCCAAAGAAAAAGGGCAGGAAAATTCACCCATCTGGGAAAAATTCTGTAGTTGAAAATTGTGCCAAGAGAAATATAATAAATCTAAAAAGTAGATAACTTTGCTAAAACTTAATTTAAAAATAGATTTGTCAATATCATCCAGTCTAAGAATTAAGTATATTTTCCCAGATTACCTAATTTTTGATCTGAATAATATCTCAAGCCTATGATTTATTAAAATTTGAAACTCTATCCAGATGAATACAATACTAATATGAGTATTTTATCACTTTTAATTTCCAGATTATATTTTATAAAAGGGATGGAATAGTTAGATGGGTAGAACTGAAATGCAAGGACATCTGGGATTTATTATTTCCCTGAATACTCTCCAGTTTGTCACTATAACTCCTTTTGTTGACTTATGATAAATGAAGATGAATTACACATTCTAAGATCTCTGTCTCTTTAAAATTCATGAAGCAGAGCAAAACACACACACCACACATACACACACAAAGACTCACACAAAGACTTAATGAAAATTCACAATCAATAAGACAATTTTACTTAAAGGGGCAGATATGATGCGATTTCATATTTTTTCACATTAACTTCAGATTCTATATTACCACACAAAAAAAGGGCAACACAATTCACTTAAGCTAACTTTCAAAACTGTATTTCATAAGTCAATCAGAGAAAGACAATTATACAATTATAATTATATTATGTTTCACACATATGTGGAATTTAAGAAACAAAACAGAGGAGCATAGGGGAAGGGAGGGAAAAATAAGACGAAATCAGAGAGGGAGACAAACTGTAAAAGACTCTTAACTCTAGGAAACAAACTGAGGGTTGCTGGAGGGGCAAGGGTGGGAGAATGGGGTAACTGGGTGATGAGCATTAAGGAGGGCACGTGATGTAATGAGCACTGGGTGTTATATGCAATTGATGAATCACTGAAGTCTACCTCTGAAACCAAAAATACACTATATGTTAAGTAATGGAATTTAAATTAAAAAAAAAAAAAACTATCAAAGTTCTAATCCAAAAGGAAGAAAAAATTTTGTGTTACTATAGGGGGAAAAAACTGTATTTCAGATGTGAATGATTTTAAAAAATAGAGAAATTATGCTGGTAAGAATTCCAGGGCCCAAACAAAATGTATATGAATGTTCAGGCTTTAGAGGTTTAGCTACACCTGATTTATAAAAATATTTATTTAATTTTCTGAACAGACAATACATTTATATGAATGCCCGGATAAGGTACTAAAAAGAAGTCTTCCCTGACTCCATCTTCCAGAGGCCCACTTCCTAAGTTTGTATCACTCTCAACAAGTAAACATTTCACATATTTTTCAGGAACACATACAGTTACAAATTTAATCTATAAAAAGATTAGAACTTATATGGTATTGAGCCTTCTTATGCAAGTACACGGAATGTCTTTTCATTTGATACCTAAATCAACTTTTGTGTTCTTATACATTTCCTAAGTGAATTCATAAACATTTATTATTTTTCTATTGTTATGGTGAGTAAGTTATTTTATTATACTTTTATATGAATAAAAGTTTTTGATTTCTATATATTAATTTTGTCCTTTACCACCTTAGTGAATTCTTTCACACTTGGAGACTTTTCAGTTAATTCTCTTGGGTTTTCCAGGTAGATTGTTATACGATTCACAAGCAGTTTTATTACCACCTCCTTTCTTTTTTTTTTTAAAGATTTTATTTATTTATTCACAAGAGACAGAGACAGAGAGAGAGAGAAGCAGAGGGAGAAACAGGCTCCCAAGGAGCAGGGAGCCCGATGTGGGACTCGATCCCAGGACCCTGGGATCATGACCTGAGCTGAAGGCAGACGCTTAACCATCTGAGCCACCCAGGCGCCCCCACCTCCTTTCTAATTTTTATAGCTCTAGTTAAGTTCTTTGGCTAATTGCCTTAATGTCTACCTCTAGTACAGTGTTGCACAATAAGGGTAATGTGGGCATCCCTGCCTTGTTCCTAACACTAGTTTTTTTTTTTTTTTTTAAGATTTTATTTATTTATTTGACAGAGAGAGAGAGATAGTGAGAGCAGGAACACAAGCAGGGGGAGTGGAAGAGGGAGAAGCAGGCTTCCCGCGGAGCAGGGAGCCCGATGTGGGACTCGATCCCAGGACCCTGGGATCATGACCTGAGACGAAGGCAGACACTTAACGACTGAGCCACCCAGGCGCCCCTGACACTAGTTTTAATTGTACCAGTGTTTCCCTTGTTAAACACAGTTCTGGCTTTTGCATACAAAGTTTCCAACTTAATATTATTGAATATTTTATCAAGAATTTATGTTGAATTTTACAAATATCTGTTTAGCATATCAGAAAATGACCTTATAATTTCTCACATTAGATTCTGGGCCCAGATGGCTTCATGGAGGACTTCTAATATACCTTGAAAGAGAATAATTCTAATCTGTTTGTCTATTCCAGAACCTAATGTATGAAAGAGAAACTTCTAAATCATAAAGCAAACACTGACACCAGAATTCCCCAAAAAGATTACACACACACACACACTCCATAATCGCAGACAAGACTTACTTAGAAAAATGGATGCAATAATTCTACGCGGCAAACAATTCAGCAAGGCATTAAAAAATAAGTTATAACCAAATGAGATTTATTAAAGAATGCAATGATAATTTGCTCTAAGAAAATCTATTGCTAAAGTACTTCATATTAATTTATGTAAGGAGAGAAATCCTATGGTTATCTATATGCTAAAAAGGTAGCCCTTGAATAAATGTCTCTATTGCTTCTAGAAAAATGGTCTACTCCGATTTTTAAACAATTTCTTCTGGGATCATTTTCAGTAAATCGTATTTTTCTACAGTATTGTCCATTTCATCCAGGTTTTGAAATATGTTTAGGCTGAACAAAGTAGTCTCTTAGTAGTCTTAATTTTCTTTTTCTGTTTTTTGACCATTATAACCATATAAAATAAGAAATGATATTTTCTCTTTTTTTGTTAGTCCAGCTAGCAGTTTATCTTGTTGTTTTATTATAAAAAGCTAGTTTTTTACTGTATTTATTTTTCAAATGATTTCCTTTTCCTAACTCATTAATTCCTGCTTATAAAAGACAACTTTTAAGTCCTCCCTTCTACTTTCTTATAGTCTATTTTGTTTACAATATTTTACAATAATAAATATAAATATCATTCTGAGTACTGCACTAGATAGGCCTTATAAATTACAGTACATATCGTCTTACTATTTTCTAGACACTATGCAGTATTGGTTTATAGTTCCTCTTTGGTTTAAGGATTAAGAGAAATACATTTTACCCCCAAAACAAAGGTCTTATTTTCTGGATTTCATTGTTCTTGTTCTTGTTTATTTCTAGTTTTGCTGTATTATGAGAAAATGCTTGCTGTACTATTTCCAATTTTTGAAACTTATTGAGATGGTCTTTGCAGTCTAATACATGGTTGATTTTTGTGAACACTCTATGGGTATGTGCAAAGAAAACATATTCTTTAGAGAGTTAAAAAATGTCAGTTAGATCTTCCTCATTAATTACGTTATTAGGTCTTCCATTCATGTTCACTTCAAGTCTCAACTTCCTGGACATTTCCTCTGACACAGGTTTTCAAACCATGCACACCCTAAGCCCAGATGGGCTCCTTTCCTCTCTGCTCATTTAGCACCTGCACTTCCTGCTATTTTCACAATTCTTACCCTGTATTATAACTGCTTATTTACTTGTCAACACGTTCAAAGTCCTTGAGAACAGGGAGCATGTCTTGTACTTTGTTAAGTCCTCAGGACCTGACAGCACCTGGCACATAGACGATCCTCAGAATCTTTGTGGAATGAATGGATGAGTATCTCCATAGCTTTCTCTTCTTTAGAATTCCTCTTACAGAAGAAGACTAGGGAGAGGGAGCGAGATACTGGGAAGAAAATATTAAGGATAGATTGAAGGTGTCTGGCAAGTAGATAATATTCTAAATAAGTACTATGATTCCCATCCAGACATTGGCAGCCTCCAGTGTTGGTACCCAGATGTGGTCTGGGTACACCAAGAGCCCGAGTACATCAAAAAAAATGGCAAAGTGGCCAGTGTTCATCATTTCTACTCTTATTCTGTACCCAGCCCTTGAAGAAGCCACTAATCTCATATGACTGATCTAGTTCCAACATTCAGAAACTTCCTCAGTCCTTTTTATCTCTTCTGCAATGTAAATTCCAGCCAATTAGGCCAGTCTCAGTTAAGTACTGATTATATTAAAGTAATTTGCAATGAGTTGTGACTGATTCTATAACTTAATTTTTCAGGACATATGTTCATCCCCAAATGGGAGCCTGCTAGTCCAAATACATCTTGAGTTAGTTGCTGTTTATCTCTTCTGAATAGCACCTTCACCTCCATGCTTAATTATGCTTTTGGAATGCATGGGATCAGCATAGTTTAAAGCAGGCACTCATAGACAATCTTGCCCTTTTCATTTCCGTTCCCCATCTGGAAAATGAGGGAATTCAGTTAGCTCATCTAGAAAGTTGTCTCAGCTCTGAAATTCTATGATTGGTGTTCTGTCATCTAGTCCTTGCAAATTACTCTAAATAACCTCAGTCACCACTGGAGAATTAGTAAAGACAGGCAAGGCAAATATTGAACTTGATCAATCCTCAAATTGGGGGAGGGGATAGTAGTCAGTCTTTGACTATCCACATCACTGAGGCATGACACAAATATCTGAACAGTGAATAACACAAAAATCTGTTATCAATGAACAAAGACAAGTAAAAGAATAAGGAAGAATCTAAGATACAATCTGGGCCAAACCTTTTCCATAGGCATAAAATCCCTGGAAAGATGCATTGTAGGAAGCATTCTGATTAATCAAATATTCCAATTAATTGTACAATGCCAAAAGACTTAGAGTACAATAAAAATATTCCAAATGTTAAAACTAGGATGAATATGTGATGTCACAGTGGAAATAAGGCTGGACCAAGAATCCTGTTCCAGGCCTGGCTTTGCTCTTAACTGGTTCTTTGACATTAGGGAAATCTCTCAAGCTCTCTGACCTGAGTATCTGCACAGCTATAGTATGTAGAGATAGAATGAATTGTATATTGAAACATTTTTTTCTGCTTATTTTTTAATTTTATTATGTTCTATTAGTCACCATACATTACATCATTAGTTTTTGATGTAGTGATCCACGATCCATTGTTTTCGCATAACACCCAGTGCTCCATGTAGTACGTGCCCTCCTTAATACCCATCACCGGGCTAACCAATCCCCCCTCCCCCCTCCCCTCTAAAACCCTGGTTGTTTCTCAGGTCCATAGTCTCTCATGGTTCATCTCTCCCTCCAATTCCTCCCCGCCCCATTTTTCCCTTCCTTCTCCTAATGTCCTCCATGTTATTCCTTATGTTCCACAAATAAGTGAAACCATATGATAATTGACTTTCTCTGCTTGACTTATTTCATTTAGCATATTCCTGTCCCATCCATGTTGATGTAAAAGTTGGGTATTCATCTTTTCTGATGGCTGAGTAATATTCCATTGTATATATGGACCACATCTTCTTTATCCATTCATCTGCTGAAGGGCATATCAGCTCTTTCCACAGTTTGGCTATTGCGGACATTGCTGCTATGAACATTGGGGTGCATATGGCCCTTCTTTTCACTACATCTGTGTCTTTGGGGTAAATACCCAGGAGTGCAATTGCTGGGTCATAGGGTAGCTCTATTTTTAAATTTTTGAGGAACCTCCACACTGTTTTCCGAGATGGCTGTACCAACTTGCATTCCCACCAACAGTGTAAGAGGGTTCCCCTTTCTCCACAACCTCTCCAACATTTGTTGTTTCTTTCCCTGTCCATTTTTGCCATTCTAACTGGTGTAAGGTGGTATCTCAGTGTGGTTTTGATTTGGATTTCCCTGATGGCTAATGATGATGAACATTTTTTCATGTGTCTGTTAGCCATTTGTATGTCTTCTTCAGAGAAGTGTCTGTTCATCTCTTCTGCCCACTTTTTGACTTGATTATTTGTTTTTTGGGTGTTGCGTTTGAGAAGTTCTTTATAGATCTTGGATACCAGCCCTTTATCTGTAGTGTCATTTGCAAATATCTTCTCCATTCTGTGGGTTGCCTCTTTGTTTTGTTGACTGTTTCCTTTGCTGTGCAGAAGCTTTTTATCGTGATGAAGTCCCAAAAGTTCAATTTTGCTTTTGTTTCACTAGCTTTTGGAGAAGTATCTTGAAAGAAGTTGCTGTGGCTGATGTCAAAGAGGTTACTGCCTATGTTCTCCTCTAGGATTTTGATGGATTCCTGTCTCACATTGAGGTCTTTCATCCACTTTGAGTTTATCTTTGTGAATGGTGTTAGAGAATGGTCGAGTTTCATTCTTCTGCATGTGGCTGTCCAATTTTCCCAGCACCATTTATTGAAGAGACTGTCTTTTTTCCATTGCATGTTTTTTCCTGCTTTGTCAAAGATTATTTGACCATAGAGTTGAGGGTCCATATCTGGGTTCTCTATTCTGTTCCATTGGTCTGTATATCTGTTTTTGTGCCAGTACCATGCTGTCTTGGTGATCACTGCTTTGTAATATAGCTTGAAATCGGGCAACGTGATGCCCCCAGCTTTGTTTTTCTTTTTCAACATTTCCTTGGCGATTCGGGGTCTTTTCTGATTCCATACAAATTTTAGGATTGTTTGTTCCAGCACTTTGAAAAATGTCATTGGAATTTTGATTGGGATGGCATTGAAGGTATAGATTGCTCTGGGTAGCATAGACATTTTAACAATGTTTATTCCTCCAATCCATGAGCATGGAATATTTTTCCATCTTTTTGTGTCTTCCTCAATTTCTTTCATGAGTGTTTTGTAGTTCCTAGAGTATAGATCCTTTACCTCTTTGGTTAGGTTTATTCCGAGGTATCTTATGGTTTTTGGTGCCATTGTAAATGGAATCGTTTCTTTAATTTCTCTTTCTACAGTTGCGTTGTTAGTGTATAAGAAAGCAACTGATTTCTGTGCATTGATTTTGTATCCTGCCACCTTACTGAATTGCTGGATGAGTTCTAGTAATTTGGGGGTGGAGTCTTTTGGGTTTTCCACATAAAGTATCATGTCGTCTGCGAAAAGAGTTTGACTTCTTCTTTGCCAATTTGAATACCTTTTATTTCTTTTTGTTGTCTGATTGCTGTTGCTAGGACTTCTAGTACTATGTTGAACAACAGTGGTGAGAGTGGGCACCCTTGACGTGTTCCTGATCTTAAGGGAAAGGCTCTCAGCTTTTCCCCATTGAGGATGATATTCGCTGTGGGTTTTTCATAGATGGATTTTATGAACTTGAGGAATGTTCCCTCTATCCCTATACTCTGGAGAGTTTTAATCAGGAAAGGATGTTGTATTTTGTCAAATGCTTTTTCTGCATCAATTGAGAGGACCATATGGTTCTTCTCTCTCCTCTTATTAATGGGTTCTATCACATTGATTGATTTGCAAATGTTGAACCACCCTTGCACCCCGGGGATAAATCCCACTTGGTCGTGGTGGATGATCCTTTGAATGTATTGTTGGATCCTATTAGCTAGGATTTTGTTGAGGATTTTGGAATCCATATTCATCAGGGATATCGGTCTGAAATTCTCCTTTTTAATGGGGTCTTTGCCTGGTTTGGGGATTAAGGTAATGCTAGCCTCATAGAATGAGTTTGGAAGTTTTCCTTCTGTTTCTATTTTTTGAAACAGCTTCAGTAGAATAGGTATTCTTTCTTCTTTGAATGTTTGGTAGAATTCCCCAGGGAATCCATCAGGCCCTGGACTCTTGTTTTTTGGGAGGTTTTGGATCACTGCTTCAATCTCGTTACTGGTTATTGGCCTATTCAGGTTGTCAATTTCTTCCTGTTTCAGTCTTGGCAGCTTATAGGTTTCCAGGAAGGCCTCCATTTCATCCAGATTGCTCAGTTTATTGGCATATAGTTGTTGATAATAATTTCTAATAATTGTTTCTATTTCCTTGGTGTTAGTGGTGATCTCTCCCCTTTCATTCATAATTTTATTAATTTGGGTCCTTTCTCTTTTCTTTTGGATAAGTCTGGCCAGTAGTTTATCAATCTTATTAATTCTTTCAAAGAACCAACTTCTAGTTTCGTTGATCTGATCTACTGTGTTTCTGGTTTCTAATTCATTGATTTCTGCTCTAATCTTAATTATTTCTCTTCTAATGCATGGCTTAGGCGTCATTTGTTGCTTTTTCTCTAGTTCTTTAAGGTGTAGAGTTAGTTGGTGAATTCGGGATTTTTGTATTTTTTTGAGTGAGGATTGGATGGCTATGTATTTCCCCCTTAGGACTGCCTTTGCAGTATCCCATAGGTTTTGGACCGATGTGTTTTTGTTCTCATTGATTTCCATGAATTGTTTAAGTTCTTCTTTGATTTCTTGGTTGAGCCAAACATTCTTGAGCAGAGTGGTCTTTAGCTTCCAAGTGTTTGAATTTCTGCCAAATTTTTTCTTGTGATTGAGTTCCAGTTTTAGAGCATTGTGGTCTGAGAATATGCAGGGAATAATCTCAATCTTTTGGTATCGGTTGAGACCTGATTTGTGACCCAGTATATGGTCTATTCTGGAGAAAGTTCCATGTGCGCTCGAGAAGAATGAGTATTCTGTTGTTTTAGGGTGGAATGTTCTGTAAATATCGATGAGGTCCATCTGGTCCAATGTATCATTCAAAGCTCTTGTTTCCTTGTTGATTTTCTGCTTAGATGATCTGTCCATTGCTGAGAGTGGAGTATTGAGGTCTCCTACAATTAATGTATTGTTATCAATATGACTCTTTATTTTGGTTAACAGTTGGCTTATGTAGATGGCTGCTCCCATGTTGGGGGCATAGATATTTACAATTGTTAGATCTTCTCGTTGGATAGACCCGTTAAGAATGATATAGTGTCCTTCTGTGTCTCTTATTACAGACTTTAGTTTAAAATCTGATTTGTCTGATATAAGAATTGCTACCCCAGCTTTCTTTTGAGGTCCGCTGGCATGGAAGATGGATCTCCATCCCTTCACTTTCAGTCTGGATGTCTCTTTAGGTTCAAAATGAGTCTCTTGTAGACAGCATATGGATGGGTCCTGTCTTTTTATCCAATCTGCAACCCTGTGCCATTTTATGGGAGCATTTAGGCCATTCACTTTGAGAGTGATTATTGAAAGATATGAATTAATTGTCATCATGTTGCCTGTGAAAACGTTGTTTTTATAGATTGTCCCTGTAAATTTCTGTGGTAGATCACTCTTGGGGTCTTGCTCCTTTTATAGAACTCCCCTTAAGATTTCTTGCAGGGCCGGCTTAGTGGTCACATATTCTTTCAACTTCTGCTGGTCGTGGAAGCTCTGCATCTCTCCATCCATTCTAAATGAAAGCCTTGCCAGATAAAGTATTCTTGGCTGCATGTTCTTCTCATTTAGTACCCTGAATATGTCTTGCCAGGCCTATCTGGCTTGCCAAGTCTCTGTGGATAGGTCTGACATTATTCTGATGTTCCTCCCTCTGTACATAAGGAATCTCTTCCCCCTAACTGCCCTTAAGATGGTTTCCTTGGTTCTAAGATTTGCAAGTTTTACTATTACATGCCGGGGTGTTGGCCTGTTTTCCTTGATCTTAGGAGGGGTCCTCTCTGCCTCTAGGACTCGAATGTTTGTTTCATTCCCCAGATTAGGGAAGTTCTCAGCTACGATTTGCTCAAATACATCTTCTAGCCCTCTCTCTCTTTCCTCTCCCTCCGGGATTCCAATTATTCTGACATTGGAACGCCTCATGGTGTCATTTATTTCTCTGATTCTATTTTCATGGATTCTGAGTTGTTTTTCCCTGGCCTCCTCTTTTCCCTTTTTATCTATTATACTGTCTTCCAGATCGCTTATTCTCTCTTCTGTCTCAGTTACTCTAGCTGTTAGATTATCTAGATTGGATTGGATCTCATTGATAGTATTTTTAAGTTCTGCCAATTCACCTTTTATTTCTGCCCTTAGAGACTCTATGTTGCCATTAATTGATTTCTCCATTCTAGCCATTGCCTTCACAATTGCTAGCCTGAATTCCATTTCTGACATCTTGGTTATGTCTGCATCCATTTGTAAATCTGCAGCATAAGTCATAATCTCTGAGTCTTTTCTGTTTTGGGAGCTCCTCCTCCTAGTCATTCTGTTGATGGGTGTTTGAGGGAATGTACAGAGCCGAAATTATTGACCAGAACCCAAGCAAGATGCACCTGTTTTCTTGGGACCTTAGGGTTGCCGGCCTCTTGTTTTCCCAGCCTGTCTTCTGGGGGAGGGGCCTGCCGCGCTGTTACTCAGGCAACCCTGTTTGGGCGGAGTTGCCCTGCGCCCCTGTGGTCGGGGGATGGGTTCAGTGGGAATCAGTCTTTGGGGCTTTTGTTCTCTGGCGCCTTTCCCTGGTGGCTTTCCGTGTCTCTTCCACGAGTCCGAGCAGAAGAGACCGTTTCCAACCCTCTGCCTCAGAGCAGAGAGACCTCAGTCTGTTCTTCAGTGAGCCCTCCAGGCCACACCATCTCCGTTTCTGTCCGTGCTGCTATAAACTGCAGCGGCCTGGGTTGTGCGCCCCTCCGCAGCGCCCCCAGTCCTGCCTCCAGGTCGGGCACGTCTCTGCCCTCTGCCTTTCGTGCTTCTAAAACCGCCAGCCGCTCCCAGTTTGTGCGCACGCAACTCCGCCGCTCGGGGTTCCCACCCCGGGGGTTGCAGTTCACCGGCGACCCAGCGCACAGGGTTTCCCTCTCGGAGGCTGCAGTTCGCGTGCACGCACCGTGGCTCCAGTTTCTGTCGGGGGGGCTGCGGTTCGCATGTGCACGACCCCGCCGGTCTGGTTTTCCACCCCAGGGGCTGCCCTAAAGTTCTTTCCCGATGCTACCAGTATGTGAGTCTGTGCCCCCTACGCAGCGCGCGAGGCTGTCGCTCACCGGCGGTGTAGGATCCCCACGGCCAGGCACCCTCCCGCCGCTGTTTATCCTCCGATATCTGCCCGCAGGATCACGGCTCCCCACTTCGTACCTCAAAACCAACCGCCTGCGATACTCTGTTTGTAGAGATCCAGATCTTCTTACATCTCAGGCTGGTTTCGTAGGTGCTCAGAGTGGTCTGGTAGATACCCAGCTCAATTCCGGGGACCAGTTGAAATAGGGTCCCCTACTCCTCTGCCATCTTTCCCCCCCGAAACATTTTTGAAAGATCAATGTATACTACACAACATATATAATACTAATTTTTCATGGTGATAATATTCTTCAGAATGTTAGGGAAAACTGGGCAAAGTTACACAAACTTTGTATTCTCATAATATTACTCATAAATGCCTTCAATATTACCACCATGAGTCATAATATTGGATGAGGCTCAACAAAAGTTTATGGAAAAGATTAAGTTCAATTATGAATTATAGAAGCATAAATGAATCTCTAAATAGGATTTGTGCAAATATACAGTTTGCATTCTGTTTATCTAAATTCCACAAGAATAATTTTGCCCAGTTTTCCAAAAATAAACAGTTCGGGATTTAAAGGTAAAACCGAGCCATTTCAGGCCAAAAGGTCATTCTAAAACAAGAATAGTGGCAGGAAAATTAGCCATTCACTGATAGCATTGACTTCAAGATACAGCAGTTGCCCAAAATCTCTTAAGTGCTTCCATCCAGGAAGGAGTCACATGAGACTGACTCCCACATTTAATTTTAATGAAGATCTTAAATTGGATGAAACTATTAATTAATCTAACTAATTTGCAGTACTCAAGGCATTGACTCTAATGGCCGGATGGGAGTACCAGAGGTCAGCTCCACCATGATGATCAGAGTTAACACGTTTGAGCACTTACAAAGTACCAGGCCCAGCTGTAAGCACTACCCCCTTGTTAGTTCATGTATATCTCAGTTGTTACAGCAAACCTATGAGATCAGCTCCATTATTGTCCCCATTTCTCAGCTGAGAAATCGAAGGCACAGAGTGATTAAGTTATCTTGCCCAAAGTGTATAGCTAGAAAGAGGCAAGGCCTGATTTGGACCCTCAAAGTCAAACACTGGTGCAAATAGGCTTTAGCACCATGCCAACATAGCATGGATAGAGTGCATGGCCATCAATTATTCAACAATTTACAAGGATTTGTTGACTGACTGCTAAAAGTATGTAATTCATTTTGGGATCCTATATCTGTATACACAACAACAACAAGAAATTGACATGAGAATTTAAGTGATTCCAGAAAAAAAAAAAAAACAACCCTTACAATGGAATGTTTGAGTATGAATTATCCAGTTTTACCTTCTGTGTTGATCAAACCATAGAGAAAATTTATTAGCTCAGACTACCCTGGGTACTATTTACTTGAATTACAATATATAATTAGTTCAGGAATTCACAACAAAATTTTTTTTTCTGTAAAGGGCTAGAGAGTAAATAAATTAGGCATTCTGAGGTGTTAGAGCTCTAGTGCAACTACTCAACTCTACCATTTTAAGTAGTAAATAGAGAGCCACACACAATATGTAAATGAATGGGTATGGCTGCATTCTAATTAAACTTTATTTGCAAAGGAAAATAACAGGACAGATTTAACTTGTGGGCAGTAGTTGGTGACCCCTGGACTCCAGCACAGGTAAATTGATTTTGAATAGCTATTTTATATATGTTTAAGCAGGGAGCCTGCTTGAGTGAATAGATTAAAAATGAATGTGTTATGGTTCTTGTTCTCGTACGCTAATTATATCCTTCTGGATACCTTGGCTATTATTTTTAACTAAACTTTCCTCTTTAAAAAGTCCAAAACTAAGCCACAAAATCTTACCAAATTCTGACTTTGTGAAGCCCCAAATAGACAACTTATCTCTTTCCTTCTCTCTTCTCCCTCTTGCTCTCTCCTGAAGATACCATGTATTAGTTAACTATCACTAAATAACAAATTACTCCCCCCCCCACATACACCACCACCACCAAATTTAGTGGCTTAATCAACATTTTAAGCTTTACTTTCTATGGATCAGGAATCCAGGCAAAATTTAGCTGGGACCTCTGTTTCAGGGTCTCTCAGGAGGCTGAAATCAAGGTGTCAACTAGGACTGCAGTCTTACATGAAGGCCCAACTAGAGAAGGATCCACTTCCAAGCCAACTCATGGGGTTGCTGGCAGAATTCAGTTCCTTCTGGGTTGTTGGACAGAGGCCTCAGTTCTTCACTGACTGTTGGCTGAGTGCCACCCTCAGTTCCTTGCCAGGAGCCCTGTCCACCAAGGCCAGCACATGAAAAGAGCCAGAGAGAGATGCCAGCAAGAAAGAAAGTACAAGCAAGATGGAAGTCTATCTTTTATAACCTAATAATGAAAGTAACATCCCATCACTTTTGCCATAATATATTTGTTAGAAGCAAGTTGCTAGGTCCAGTTCACAGTCAAGGGGAGAGGGTTATAATACCAGGAGGCAAGAATCATTGGGGGCTGCTATTAAAACTAAGTCTTCATTGGTCTTTTAATGTAATGTGGTTAACATTGTTAATTGATGCCCTGTCAACAGGACTAATTTGTACCTTCACAACATGTACATCCTTATAGGGTCAAAATATAGCTGTGACTCAACCTCCCTAACAAACATCATACCTAGCATGGAACAGATTATATTTCTGCAAATAAGGTGCTCTCATTATTTCCCTGACCCCAAGAGGGTTAGTATATGCTGAATAACTCTTGCATATTATTGATAGGAAGTATTAGTTTTTGTTATAGTTACACAATTCCAATTTGATCAGTTCAAAACTAGCTGTGTAGAACAAAAAGGGAAGTGATGAGTATTAAATTATACGGGTAATAGATCCCAAATTGATTTGATACTTCTCCAGATGGGTTTTTGAACCATATTGACACTCCATTCCTATTGATGCTGTGCAAACCAGCCAGATATACGGCTTTTGTCGATAAGAAAGGAATTTTCAGGAGGAGGTGTGGTTAGTTTGTTTGCCATCCTGGTTTTAAATGGTGCCTGATGTGGCAGGCATCATATTTGTGTCAGGTTTCCCTGATCTAGTTTTAGGTTTGGGTCATTTGTTTCAGTAAACCATGGGCCATATAACAAGTATTTGGATGCAGATAGTTCATTTGGGAGGTGGTCTCAGGAAGGACAAATGAGAGAGTGGGGAGTGTAAACAAGGAAAGGAAAAAGCCAATAAAGTGTATTACTGAGTTGGTTATCATGGAGGGCAACTAAAGCTCAGTCCTGCTGGGGATCCTCTGAAAAAACCATACAGAATTTTCACTGGACTTGTCCCACCAATAATGGGAAATCTGAGGTGTTTATCTTGTTTATCTACCCAACTCAAATCCCTCCATGGTTGAGAGCTGCCCCTAGGAGTGTTCTAGGCTTCCTTGCATACAAGTAGAAAAGTTATTAAAACACCGGGAAAATCTCTTAGGCAGAAAAGCGGAGAGGTTCAGGGGCTTGAGGTAAGCTGCTGACAATTTACAGGAGAATTTTCCACTGAATTGGCAGGTGAATTTAGAGCATCTGCCACAACGGTCTTACATGTGTAAATATTTTCCATCCGCGCAATTTGTTTCTAAGCAAGGAAGTCACCATCTTAGGCAAGTTCTGCCTGGCACGATGAATATGCATTATTGGATGGGTGACATTGAAGGTGGTAATAAAGCAGAGCAGAGGGTCAGAAGGCTACCTTGAGACTGGGACTCCATCCCGCTATTGACTTGGTTTCCTCTCATCACTCTCTCTTTCCCTTGAGCCCCAGAATCATAGAATAGCAGAAGCCTTAAAGATGATCGTCCAAGCCTTTTCTATTTCTAGAAGGAACCCGAGGCCCAGAAAGGTGAAGTGATGTGATCCAGTTTGCAAAGCCAGCCAGTGGCAAAGCCAAAACCCACATCCTTGGCATCTTCTCATTGCTCTCTCCATCGCAGCTCTGTTACCTCCTCTTAGTTTCTATAATCCTATAGGATTGATTGCCACCAAGGGACTGAGATTGATCGTAACTCTCTGAAGCAGATATATACAACTGGTATATTAGAAACTGGTGTGCTCAATGAGTTCTACCAAAATCTTTTCACATTTACAATTTGTTGTTTTTACTCATCTGTACATTTCCATATTGAAATATAATAATAATGCTTCCTGATGGTGGGGACTTTATTTTTTTATTTCTTCAAAGAGCTTACCCATCTATTTTTGTCATTTTATTCAAGAGGTTTCTTTTCTTTTCTTTTTTAATTACTGACAGACTCCTGCAGGCTAGTATCTATTGCAAATAAGTATCTAATTATTAGCTGGTGATTTGTGCTTCTGGTTTTTTTGGTGAGGAGAGAGTCATAGAATTGACTTGCATCAAAATGCTGCTAGGCTACTAGGGCTCCTGGGCAGCTCAGTCGTTAAGCGTCTGCCTTCAGTTCAGGTCATGATCCCAGGGTCCTGGGATCAAGCCCCACGTCAGGCTCTCTGCTCAGCGGGAAGTCTGCTTCTCCCTCTCCCACTCGCCCTGCTTGTGTTTCCTCTCTCGCTGTCTCTCTCTGTCAAAATAAATAAATAAAATCTAAAAAAAATGGCGCTAGGCTACAGGAAATAGATACAGTAGAGGCCAGCTCTTTGGTAATTTACAGTAGCAAAAAGTGAAATCACCAGCCCAGCCAGTGGCTTTTGTATCCGTTAATTCTCAACCCCTGATGGACCTGTAGCTCCTTTTCTTGTTTTCTCCTCCACACATGTAACCTGGAACTTGATGGGGGCCTGAGATTTTTTCCATTTCAGTTTTACTTTGAATGCTATGAAACAGTAGGCAGCTGAATAGCTTCGGGAGCTTTAGATTAGCATGCACCAGGCAGGGGTGCTCAGAGTGTCAAGCCAAGAAGGGAAGGTTTCTGTCAAGATTCTATCATGGAGACATCCTCACTGGCCTGCTGCCTCCACATGAGCTCACATGCATGTACAAAGCTGATGTTAAACCAGGACAGAAGCCAGGATTTGGATGGTAAACTTCTCAGCTACCACGCACTCTGCCATTCAATTATCATCTCACACTATGTCCTCAGCTGTGAAATAGTCTTTGTCCTTCTACCAAAAGAATACTTTTCCTTATCCCCAGGATGTAGCACCCCAGTGCTCCGAGGATTCAGGTACATTGTGGGGAAGGTCAGCATGGGGAGAAGTCTCTTGTACCCCGAAGTCATGAAAGGATTCTAGGTGTTCTTGAGGAAATGGCTTCTCTATAATTGTGGGTTGAACTGGGTTTCTCAGACTTCCACCATTTTATAGTCCAGAATCACCCATTCCTCACCTCTCTTACCTACTGATCGTCTCAGACGTGGGCATGAATCAGGAGTCCACCATCATGATTGCTGTGGGACGATGAAAAGCCTACACCTACTCAGCACTGGCATCCTCCCCAGATGCCTACATTTTCAGAAGGCTGAGAGACTTAGGGGTGCCTTGCCACAGGGTGTCCCTCTGGTGCCTCTAAAAGTGGATACCACCTAATAGTCCTTGTATATTCTGGGGCTGGCAGTTCTACCCTTCTTTTAACCTCTCCACCCATAAAAACTCACGTAGGTAGTAGGTTTTGGCAAGCTACTTTGAACAGTTTGCTGACCACCATAATAGAGAGAAACTTATTCATCTTTGGAAATAATCAGCTATCTAGGCCTGTGTGCCACCCAACAAACGAATTGGTCCCTGAAGGTTGTTCAGGTTTGTCCTTATGAAAGTTTTGTGATTTTAGGAGTACCATTTTTTCTAGTTGCCTCCTGCAGATACCAGGCTTGGAGGCACTGCCACCCAATGGCTGTTTCTGCAAACAGCACTTTCACGAGAGTGTTTACTCAATATTCTACCCAGAACCCAGCAAGAGCGTAAGACGTAGAGAGAAAATGGGGCAGGGGTAGTGACACTGGGATGGGCCAGGTATTGGTGCTGCCTCCATCCCTCTCTGCCAAGGAAATCTGATTTTCCTGGCATTAAACAGCAGATGTGAGCTCTTTAATTAGGCAATAAAAATGGCAACTTGGCAGTGAAATTATAAAGATAAAATTGTACAACGCCATGAATCTTTGGCACTAGGATTAATTCAACTATCTATATTTTTTTTCTGATGATATTTTTACAGCGACTGAATGTAGGTAAGAGTTGAAACAGAAAATCAAAACCAGAATTCTCATTTCCTCTATTGTTGATTACAGCTGTATAAGATTTAGATGTGCATTTGATAAAATTATTTTTCCCCCATAAAATGGGGATGGAGAGAGTGGTGGTGTATTTCATGGCACTGAATGAAAGTCAAGTTCATTGGAGTTACTAAAGACTTCTGTTTCACATAATGAAAGCGCAAGTCAGGCTACTGTGACCAACAGGTACCCTTCATTTCAACAGCTGCATTAACAAGGATTAATTAAAAATTTGCCTTCTAAATTAGGTAAGAAGCAATTGTACTGTACATAGCAGAAAAGCTTCTATTCTGGTTTAGCAATGGTTTGTATGTATAGTTTGAGAATAAACATTGACTCAGGCAGGTGGGTGTGAGAGACCATTCCACTTAAAGAAAGAAAAATATCTTAGTATTTTGAGATTGCCCTATGAATCCATTTTGTCTTTTTTCCATTAAAAAATAGGCTCAGTGGGTTAAGCGTCTGACTCTTGATCTCAGCTCAGGTCTTGATCTCAGGGTGAGTTAAGCCCTAAGTTGGGCTGCACACTGGGCATGGAGCCTGCTTAAAAAAAAAAAAAAATACTACTTGGTTGATCATAGTCATTTGTGATTTTTCTCTACTGTAGAGAACTTCTCTCTGTATGTGTTCATAACTAACCCTCCTTGCTTGTCTGCCGGAGGAATGTCACAGCTCTCTGAGGTCAGCCCAGAAGCTGAGAAGGTGGATATATTTTTGTTGACAAATTGTCACAGGCGAGTGACCTGCCCATGAAGGATGGAGACGGCGTCCAAGCTGTAAGGACATTCAGGCAAACCTCATACAATGATGATTCACTCTTCTGTGCAGAGGATAAACCCTGGGTATAAAATGGCCCAACCCCGTAAACAACCAGCTTCATGACATGGAATATGGTGTAGTTTTTGAATACAAACAAAACAAATTATGGAACTACATTAAATAAATTCACGGCTTGATTTTCCCTTTTGAAATGGATCTGAGTAGATGATTAATAAAAAATGTAACTCAAGAAAACTTGCCTAAGTTTTCAAAAAAAATGCCAAAACAGTCTTGAAAAGAACAGTGATGCAAAATATCTTTAAGAAATGTCAACATGATGCCAAAACAATTGAGCAATGAGCTAAACTCCACCATCTAAATGATGTGTTTGAATACCAGATCAACATTTATTTAGTGCCACACAAATCTAATCCATTTGGCTGGCTCTACTTTTTCACCAGAGAGGTTTGCAAACTACATAAATTGTGAAGTCATGAAAATAATAAGTATGCTTCTTTCCCTTAATGCAAATAAAGAGTAATCTGGATATCATCATCTATAAAGACCAAAGCGAATTTTTTCCTTTTAGTTTTTGTTGTTCTCATTTTTGTTTTGGTAGCTGATCCTTCATATAAAGCATTGATTGTGAAAGGAATCTGAAATTATATATGGCTTGGATAACTTGCCAATCAACAGAAACTATGGTGCACTCATGGTATGCTCAAAGACTTGTCCTTGCTGGCATAGATACAAAAGACATTACTGGGTCTTTATCCTCCAGTATCATATACTTTAGTTGGGTGGATAAAACCTGCATACAAGAAGCAAAGACTAAACTGTATGATCCTAACTTTAAGTGTAATACAAGTCCTAAAGATGGGCAAGACCACCATGGACTAGAATGGGCAGAGAAAGCATCACTCTGGAGATGGAGTTTGAGCTACTCCTTGAGGAATTCTCTGGAAATAAACAGGTAGAGGAAAGGCAGGAAGAGTTTCTATGCTGGCAGAAATATATAGGCCAAGTTTTCTCAACCTTAACACTATTAACATTTGGAGCTGGGGAATTCTAGGTCATGGGGAGGGTGTTATGCATTGTTGGGCATTTATAGCAGTATCCCTGGCCTCTAACCACTAGAAGCCAGTGGCAAAACCCCACTCTCCAGTTGGGACAACCAAAAACATCTTCAGGAATTGCCAAATGTCTTCTCAGAACATCGTCCCCAGTGGAGACCCACTGGACTAGATATAGATGCCTGGGTTTGGGGAGTTTTTGCTTTCTCCATCTCAGAGTTTATCAACCTCAGAATTACTGACATTTTGGGTTGGATAATTCTTCATTGTGGGGGTTGTTCTGTGCATTATAGGATAGTTAGCAGCATTCCTGACCTCAACATCCCAGACGCCAGTAGCACCTCCCCCTGGTTGTGAAAACCCATTGTGTGTGTGTGTGACACAAACATTGCCACATGCCCCCTGGGGTGCAAAATCACACCCATTTATGAACCACTGGGGTTCTCAGTAGGAATGGACTTGGCCCCCTCAGGGATGAACAGAATTGCTTAAACAAAGTACAAGGTTCATGTTAGGAAAGAGTGGAATAAGATTGATTAACTAGGGTGGATACATGTGGTGAAAGATCTTGGATACTAGAGCCTATAATAGGCAGCCTTGGCAGAGGGAGAAGCAAGCTTCCCAAGGAGCAGGGAGCCCGATGTGGGGCTCGATCCCAGGACCCTGGGATCATGACCCGAGCTGAAGGCAGATGCTTAACGACTGAGCCACCCAGGTGCCCCAGCCTTGGCAGTTCTTAAGCAGATGTGTTGCAAAATGTAATTGGCATTTTAAATTTAATCTCACAGAAGCAAAAGGATAAAGTGCCTTGGAGAAGAACTGAATACAGGGAGCAGGGGGCTTGGTCAGGAAGTCATAATAACCAGGTTTAAGTACAGATGGCCAGGGTTGTAGTGACATCTTTAAAATGGAGAGAAAAGAGTAAACCCAAGGGTGCTCTGCCGAAAGAAATGTTGAGTTTTGGGGCACCTGGGTGGCTCAGTTGGTTAAGCGACTGCCTCTGGCTCAGGTCATGATCCCAGGGCCCTGGGATCGAGCCCCACATCAGGCTCTCCACTCAGCGGCGAGTCTGCTTCTCCCTCTCCAGAGCTCTGTGATCTCTCGCTTTCACTGTCTCTCAAATAAATAAAATCTTCTAAAAAAATAGAAAAAGAAATGTTGAGTTTTCACAACAGATTGAGTAATAGAGATAAAGGTGAGTAAAGAACCAATGGTGAAACTACATTTGCTAGTGGAAAGAAAGATTAAAATCAAATGATAGGGAAGGAGGGGCATTTAATGAGTTTGATTTTGCAAATAGTAATTGCAGGCATTTTAGAATTAGCACAGGAATGAGAGGTGAGAAGTCAGTACTGAATGATGGATTTGCAAGTGTTGAAAACACAAAATTCTGAAATCTCTGTGGCCTAATATAATGAAAGTTTATTTCTCATTCAAATTATACTCCATTGTAGAGTGGGTGGCCCTGGGTCTTCTAGGGATCCAGGCTTCTTCCGTCTCTGGGCACTGCCATCTGAAATGAGTGACATCCAAGGTGGTTGTAGAAGGGTTGAATCATAAGGATTTCATGGGAGATTTTAGAGGTCCTGAAGTGGCATATAGCACTTCTGCCCACATTGCGTGGGGGATCCAACTAAAGTGGCAAATCTATCTTACTGGTGTTCCAGGAAAAGGAAGTGGGATTCATGAGAACTTGGCCAATCTCTGCTATAGGACGGACACAGACATGGACACACACACACACACACACACACGAACAAGAAGAAAACTATAGGAGTGGATGAATTCATTGAGGACATGAAGACAGAAGGAAAAATCAAAGAGGTAGAGCTCAAGGAACACAAATTACAAATAGAAGAAGATCCAGCAAAGGATTCAGAGATGTTAGAATGCTTGGAAGAAAACAGGCCTTGTGTAGAGTTGAAAGTGGCAAGAGGAAGGAAGGCAAATTTTGGTAAGGAGGGAAAATGTCTGCTTTTTCTAAGACCCTGGCTTTTGAAGACAAAAAAACACCAGGATAATTAGAAAAGGACTTACACATCTATACCCACCTCAAAACCACATTAGCTTATTTTTAAGAGCAGTCCGACACCCAAACCCCTTGGCCTGGCCTTCGATGTGCTGGCCCAGCCTATCTGTTCATACCCCACCATGCACTTCCCAGGTACCTAGCATATCCTGGTATGAGGCTGTTCGCGATCCCTAAGCCCACCTACTCTCCCATCTTCATGGCTTTGCTTCTATAGCTGTTTCCACCCACCAAAGTCCCAGCTTTCCACAAACCCTAAGTCAAATGTCACATCACTGAAGAATGAAGCCTTTTCTGATCTTCCCTGTCAACATCAACCTCCCCATATTCCAACAGCCTTTTGGTCTTTCTTCTACCTTGACACAGGGGACCATCTACTGTGTATCAGTTATATGTTCATTTGACTGTGTCCCTCAGTAGACCAGGAATTTCTCAAGCACCAAGCAGTGCTACTGTGATGTATAACCCCAGGACAAACCAGACAACGCTACAGTCTAGGTCAGGGGATAGCAGATGTTTTCTGTAAAGGACCTCATAGTAAGTATTTGAGGTTTTTGCAGGCCATATGGGCTCTGTCACAACTACTCATCTGTGCCATTTTAGTGTAAAAGCAGCCATAGATAATATGTAAATGAATGAGTATGGCTGTGTCCCAATAAAACTTTATTTCTAAAACATGTGGTGGGCCAGATTTGATCCATAAGCCCTAATTTGCTTCTCTGTGACGTATGGGAATGACACTTTCTGGAGCACAGTGTGAATGGGGTCCTCTGAAGTATAATCTGGGAAGTATCAATGTGCATCTTAGTTATCCTTGTATCTTTTGCCCCACCTCCCACCAGCACCTAGTATAGTGCCTTCCACACAGTAGGCCCTCAATGTTTATTTTCCTGAATTAAATATGTCTGGAAAGATACCAACTCAATGAGTCATAATAGCATTTTGAGAGCTTAATTACCTTTGAAATCTATTTTTTGCAAAACTGTAGTAAAGTAGTTCAGGAAGCAATCATGTAAGCCCAAGAATCATAAAAAGAATGTGACAGGGGAAGATGTGAACTAACAACATCTAGGGATTAGCAGCCAAAGAGAGAGAATCTGACATCAGAGCTAGGTAAAAGCAACAAAAAGGCATTTCAATCCTCAGAGATTAGCACCAAGGGACATCACATCACATGTAATAGATGTCTCACAACACCCTCTAAATCCGTGTGAATAATGCATTTAATGCCAGAACTTCAGTGCTGGAAAGATGTTCATGATTTGGAGGAAACTCAGAGACCAACCAAAATGATTAAGAGACTGAAAGGACTCATTTATGAGCAGCTATAAAAGAAGCCAAATACGTGCTTGGCCTGCTGATGAGCAGAACAAGATGGGGGAAAGGTTTACAAATTACTAAATGCTATAAACACCAGGAAGGGGAGGAATGATGGTCAGCTCTATTGGACTTAGCTTGTGGTATGGACATATCTCAGGCACTGACAAATTCCTCTCATTATTGGGTCTTAAAACATTTACGGGCCTTCTGAATAATATATAACTGGGAATGTTGTGATTGGTAATGTTCTATTATTACAGGAGAACAGGATTGCTCCAGAAGAGCAACTATAAGACAAATTACAGTGGAACAGGATTGCTCCAGAAGAGCAAACACAAGACAAATGATTGCTTATTAAGGGAAGAAACATTCCAGGCATGCTAAGCGTGCCGAGAGAATTAAAATCCACTAACAGTCCACTCCTAGAAATATCAAATACATGCAACTGTGGGTAATGTTACATAGTGTAGAATTGTTGAAATTTAATACAAAGATGGAAAGATGGCCTGATATTTCCATCATTCCTTCTGTCATTCAATCACTGATTTATCCATCCATCCATCCCACATATCTAATGCTTACTCACTATTTCCTAGGTCCTGTGCTGGTGATACAGAGATTAATAATACCCAGAGCCTTTTCAAAAAAAAAAAAAAAAACTGCTTATGGTCTAGTGGTGGGATCAGGGAAGTTCATGGAGTAAGAATGGACAAGTTCAATAGAGAATGATGAGAGAGCAAAGAAAAGTGGCTCCTAACCCAGAAGGCAGAAAGCGGGAAGGTTGGGGAAGCTTCCCAGGTGAGTCGACATCTGAGTCAAGTCTTGAAGGATTCTGAGGAGTCTGTGAATCAGAAAGAATGAGAATAAGCATCCCAGGTAGGAAGGGTGATCTATTCAAAGTGCTGGAGATGACAAAGTGCTGAACCACTTTGTCACAACATATGTGGGACTGACCAGTAGATCAGGTTGACCGAGACAAACAGTGTAAAGCAGGTGGTAACCTTAAAAATAAGAATTGGAATATATTAGGATCATGGGTGATTTTTTTTTTATTTTCCTTGATCTTTCTCTCTCTTCCAAAATTTCTCCATTAACAAAATCACACCCTTATGTAGACGAATAATTGCAAACATTTATATAGCACTTATTCTGTGCCAGACACTATTCTAAGCACTTTGCATATATTAAGTGATCTTCACCACGTAACTCTGAGATAGGTATTATTGTCCCTATTATACAGACAAGGATGGGAGGCAGAAAGAGGTTTAACAATTTGGCAAAATGATAGTTAGAACAGGGCGCTCTTTTCTGCTTGGGGCATCTTACTCTAGAGCCTCTGCTTTTTCATCTGCTG
The DNA here is from genome assembly GCF_029215605.1 of Mirounga angustirostris. Lineage (NCBI taxonomy): Eukaryota > Metazoa > Chordata > Mammalia > Carnivora > Phocidae > Mirounga > Mirounga angustirostris. Next base: position 11,146,630 of record NW_026991719.1, read on the forward strand.
TGTTGCTATTAACTTTCTCAGTCAGAAGCTGGTTTTCCTATCATTTATTCCCATAATCCCACTCTAAAAACTGATCTGACAAATAATCAGAGATACAGCCAAATATTTTAGTGGAAGAATGTTCATAGCCCCAAAGTTTATAGTGGCGAACAATAGAACTTCAAATCACCTAGATGCCCTGTAATACAAAATGATTCATCATGGTCTGGACCATTATGCAAGCATGATTTAGAAGGAAGTTAAATGATGTAAGAAATGCTCACTCTAAAGATCAAAGAGAAATGTAAGATACAAACGGTATAATCCTAGTAGTGTGTTTGTGCGTGTGGAAATCCACCAGTCAGACTGGTATCCAATTCCAATCTTAGCTCTGTCATTTAACTAGCTCTGTGACCTTGAGTAATAATTTAACCCTTCTCCAGTTTCCTCATCAGAAAATGGGGGTAATACAGTTGTTGTGATGGTTAGAAAAGGCAGGTAAAATGCTTATAGTACTGGCTGGTAAACACTCAGGGTCTGATATCAAAATAATTGGAAACCCTATTTAAAAGTTAGAGTTAGGGGCACCTGGGTGGCTCAGTTGGCTAAGCACCGGACTCTTGATTTTGGCTCAGGTCATGATCTCAGGGTCATGGGATTGAGCCCCACGTTGGACTCCATGCTCAGGGGAGAGTGTACTAGAGATTCTCTCTCTCCCTCTCCCTCTGCCCCCCCGCCCCCCAACGCATGCTCTCACGCTTGCTCTCTCTCACATAAATAAGTCTTTAGAAAAAAGTTACAGTGGGGTGCCTGGGTGGCTCAGTCGGTTGAGTGTCTGACTCTTGATTTCGGCTCAGGTCATGATTTCAGGGTCCTGAGATTGAGCACTGCGGGCTCCCTCTCAGCAGGAAGTCTGCTTTTCTCCCTGTCCCTCTGCCCCTCCATTGCTCTTGTGCTCTCCCTCGCTCTCTCTCTCTCAAATAAATAGATAAATCTTTTTAATAAAATTTAGAGTTAGATGGTACACATTCAGCTAGCAGTTTGATAAGTATCCTTTGTAGTCTGGGGTCCAGTAGGTTACACCACCACCTAGTTATTTTTAAAAAATAAGTGGGAATGAGGTGAGGTGAGGGGCACTTTCCATTGCAAGTAAAAACTATTTGCTTTCAGAATCTGATTTCTCAAATTTTAAGGGATACTGAACACTCAGCCAACCATTGAAATGTTATAAAATTTCCTTGTTAACCAGATCCCTTCCCAAGACCAGAGCCCTGATGTTTTACCTGGGTTGAATATTTTTGAATTGTGATAGTTTAAAACCATTAGAAATGTGTTTTCATTGTCAGGATCAATAGATTGATGGAAATTACAAATGGGTTTTTGAAGGGTCCAAAGCCAACACATAGCTTCTTTCTCATCCAGGTTTTGGAATGATCTTAATTATACTAGTTTTTAAATATTAAGAAAAAATGGAAGGAAATAAGCAGCTTCAAAATTTTGTTTTTTCTTTTTTTTTTCCATTAAGGAAATTCTTGTAGTCCTCTTTGGAGCTGGTCTCAGGGATGAGGCTACTTGAGCAGATGGACTTACACTGAGAGAGACGGAACAAAAGGCCTGGGGCAAAGGGCATGTCATTTTCACTGCTCAGCCCGAGTCTGCAAAGTAGAAAGGAAAATGCTTAAGCTCTCTCTTAAGGAAAGGAGAGAAAATCCTTGATGAAGGAAAATGAGGTGTTCTGCTTCTCACAACATGAGGAGCCCGATTTCTCCACGAGTTTTCACAGTGCCCCCCTCCATTCTCTCTCTCTTTCAGGTTTCCTACGTGAAAGCGATTGACATCTGGATGGCGGTGTGCCTTCTGTTTGTGTTTGCTGCCTTACTGGAGTACGCGGCTGTGAACTTTGTCTCCAGACAACACAAGGAGCTCCTGCGGCTCCGGAGAAGACAGAAGAGACAGACTAAGGTACAGTTGACCCTCAGCGCAGACAAAGTCGGGTAGAGCTTGAGGTAGTTACCCAGGCAGCGCAATTCAGAAAATAGAATACATAATGAGCAAGAGGCTAAGGTTAATTTTGGTCCTGAGGTGTCCTACTAGACTGAATTGGTGCTCAGGTCAGTCCTTTAAAATTGGGGCAGGGTTGTCACATTTAGCAAATAAAAGCACAAGGCATGCAGCTAAACTTGAAGTTTAAATCAACAAACAGCATTTGGTATAAAGATGTCCCAAGTACTGCATGGGAGATACTTATATTAATGAATTATTTGTTGATCTGAAATTAAGATTTAACTGGGAGCCCTGTGTTTTATCGGGCAACTCTAATTGGAGATCTATACTCCATTTGACAAAATTGCTTTAAAATCCTGTTGTTTTGAACATTAATAATTTGTGTGTATGTGACTTTGTGTACATAGCTACCTCGACTAACTTTCTCATCAATTGCTCTGATTTTATGTAAATAAGGTCCTTACCCAGGTTGGTCACAACTTGATAAATCCAATCAAACTGATCTCATTGTCTCAACTTAAACTTTAATGCATAAACCCAAATTCTACACCATCCAGAGGTTTGAGGTTTCAAACAGATGCTCAAAATCAATAGCTCCGTGGTTCCTAAACTTGCCTGCCCCTTAGAATAGCCTGCGGATCTTTCAAAATCCCAAACCTTGGCCACACCCCACAGCAATTAAATCCCATCTTTGGGATGGGGCACAGTAGTCAGGATTTCTGAAGCTCCCCCCAGGGAATTTCAGCATGTGTACATGTTGGAAAAGCACTACTCTGGCTTATGATCCAATTTCATATGGGACACCAGGAGGCTTGCCCTTGTTTTCAGTTTCAATTCTGGAAGAGAAACATGCCCTTTGATATGGAGGATCCTAGTGCCAGTTGCTAGAGGACTGAAGTTAAAATTTTACATATAGGAAATGACAGATATTTTTCAAAATCTGCTCCCCTAAAATTTAAGAAATTAAACTTGCCATTAAAGCCATAGTTATATACTACTCTGTTGGAAGAAAGCCAAAAATGTTTCACTGTCAATCTTAATGCTTCTAAATACCTAGATGCAAAGCTAAACATTTATTGTGATTTAGATGTTGGTTACGTTGAAGAGGTCGTATGCATATGAGCTCACAGAGTCCTGACCTCATCTACCAAAATGTTTCCTGCACATACTCTGGACTGGTATCTGGCTGGTTGCCCTGTTTCTCTTCTCTACCTCTTAGGAACATTTTGTCCTATCATAGCCTAGGGAAACACACACATTCTCTTTTCTGTACACTGTTGAGTATCAAGCCTTTCTCAACTTTCTCCTCCTTGCCTCCTTGTTGATGATAACGATTTCTTCATCCTCATCCACAGGAATCTGCACAAATGGCACCTGTGCCACCCAGGAAATTACAGGAATGTGAGGTTATTCCAGCACATAAACTGTATTCCCAGAATTCCCTCGCTTAGCATAGTAGATGGCCACTGACTGCATACTCTCCTAGACCAGAAATGGAAAATGAGTTTCATTTTGCTTCCCAATTCTGAATAATTGGTAGGACTTCCTTGGAATGCTATGTGGAAGATTCTTAGGCTGTATCTGTATCTTATCATAAGAGTCACATGGAGCACCTGTTAAAAGTAGTTTCTTGTACAGATTCCTAAACCTATGAATCAGAGTCTGCAAGGGGAGGTCACTGAGAATTAGTACCTTTCACAAGAGTCCCAACTGAGTCATATTATAAGTCTGCAGAAACCTGGGCAATACTAGAGCAGGCAGGAGAAAAGAAGATGAGGTTGGAGGAATAGGTGATTTCAGATTCATACAGGACTTTGCAGGCCAGTATAAAGGAATGGATTTCATTCCAACTGACTGGAATCCAGAAATTAGTTTCAACATAGCAAATACCAGGATATCAAGTGGATGGTCCATGGGGTCAAGCGTAGCAGCAGCAGATAAGTTAGGAGGCTATTGTAGAAATCTTCCAACCCATGAGCATGGAATATCTTTCTATTTCTTTGTGTTATTTTCAATTTCTTTCATCAGTGTTTTATGGTTTTCAGAGTACAGATCTCCCCCCTCTTTGGTTAGGTCTATTCCTAGGTATCTTATTATTTTTGGTTCAGTTGTAAATGGGATTACTTAATTTCACTTTCTGCTGCTTCATTATTGGTGTATAGAAATGCAACAGATTTCTGTATGTGGATTTTGTATCCTGTGACTTTGCTGAATTCGTTGATCACTTCTAGCAGTTTTTTTCGTGGAGTCTTTCGGGTTTTCTATGTATAGTATCATGTCATCTGCAAATAGTGATGGTTTTGCTTTTTACTTCTTCCTTACCGATTTGGATGCCTTTTCTTTCTTTTTGTTGTCTGATTGCTGTGGCTAGGATGTCTAGTACTGTGCTGAATAAAAGTGGTGAGAGTGGGCATCCTTGTCTTGTTCTTGACCTTAGGGGAAAAGCTCTTAGTTTTTCCACATTGAGGATGATGTCAGCTGTGGGTTTTCATAGATGGCCTATATTAGGTTGAGGTATGTTCCCTCTAAACATACTTTGTTGGGGGTTTTTATCATGAATAGATGTGCCTTGTCAAATGCTTTTTCTCCATCTATTGAAATGATCATATGGTTCTTATCCTTTCTCTTATTGATGTATAACATTGATTGATTTGCAAATATTGAACCACTCTTGCAACCCAAAATTAAATCCCACTTGATCATGGTGGATGATTTTTTTAATGTATTGTTGAATTCGGTTTGCTAGTATTTTGTTGAAGATTTCTACATCTATGTTCATCAGGGATATTGGCCTATAGTTCTCTTTTTTTAGTGGTGTCATTATCTGGTTTTGGTATCCAGGTAATACTGGCCTCAGAATGAATTTGGAAACTTTCCTTCCCTTTCTATTTTTTGGAATAGTTTGAAAAGAATAGGTATTCAGCAACACAAGAAACAAACAAGTGTTGGCAAGGATGTGGAGAAAAAGGAACACTTGAGCACTGTTGGTGGGACTGTAAACGGGTACAGCCACTGTGAAAAACAGTATGGAGGTTCCCCAAAAAGTTAAAGATAGAACTACCCTACTGTCCAGCAATTGCACTATTTACCCAAAGAATACAAAAACACTAATTCAAAGGGATACATGCACCCTGATGTTTATAGCAGCATGATTTACAATAGCCAAGATATGGAAGCAGCCCAAGTGTCCATTATTGATGAATGGATTAAAAAAAGGTAGTATGTATGTATGTATGTATGTATGTATGTGTGTCTGTGTGTGTATAATGGAATATTATTCATCCAAAAAAATAACGAAATCTTGCCATTTGCAACAACATGGCTGGAGCTACAGAGTATTATGCTAAGTGAAATAAGTCAGAGAAAGACAAATACCGTATGATTTCACTCATATAAGAAAGTTAAGAAACAACAAACAAGCAAAGGAAAAACAGAGATAGACCAAGCAGGAAACAGACTCAATTACAGAGAACAAACTGATGGTTTCCAGAGGGGAGGTGGGTGGGGGGATGGGTGAAATAGGTGATGGGGATTAAGGAATACACTTGTCATGATGAGCACCAGGTGATATATGGAATTGAATTACTATATTGTACACTTAAAACTAATAAAACACTGTAGCTTTAAAAAGGGCAATGGAGGAGTTGGAGGAGAGGAAGGGAAAGTGGGAGGGAGAGCAGGGGAGTTAAGGGTGCTTGCAAGGGACCAGTAGTGATGAACCAGGGACTCTAAAGTAAGTAAAGTGAGAACATGAAGGAGACACTGGCTACTAATGGATCAGCCATTTCACTGAGGTCAATGAAATGCTGAAATAAGAATATTAAAATAACTGTGCTGGAAGGACACAAAGCAGTGGTGAGCAGGGAAAAGGAAAGTTCAAAAATCAAGATTTCACAGGAAGTAAAGACAAGGATAAGGGTATGAACATAAATATTTGGCTAAGGTCCAGCAGAGGAAAAATTGACAGCAAGGCAGTCCACAAATTGAAAGGCCAAGGATGGGGCCAGTTATCCATTTGGTTATTGAAGACCCTCCATGAAAGATGGCATTCATGGGTATTGAGCTGATAATGAAAGAGTTCCTAAAGTCATCAACTCCTAAGGGCTGGAGGCTGGCAGATGACAGCAGTGATAAAGGAGACCAGTGATGAAGTCGAATGAAGTCAACTTCAGAGGCTCCAGAGGAGCTGGGGTTAAATAAGGAAGAAAGCAAGATAGTTTGGGCACTGCAGAGAGGAGCAAGAAGGACACCTGAGAGGCTGACAGTGGCGGGCATTAAGGGGAGACTCCTTAGAGATGCCAGTTGGCATTGGTAGTCACTGCTTTGTCTTAAAAAAACTGAGAAATCCAAGTTTAGATGTTTTGCATGGAGATATTCTGGAGTTTGACTATGCATCTCAAAATGGCCATTCAAAAAACAAAGCTTAATTAACAAATTTAAGACGTGAGAAGGAGGTGGGGAACAAAACAAATCATGTTTGGACCTTTGCTGTCAAGGCTATTATTTTCATTGACAATTAAATTTTGGAGGAAAAAAAAAAGATTAGGAGACATTTCCAATTATGTGTCCCTTAGAAAATGGCGTCTTTTTCTCTAAGGCAGTATTTTAAGTTTTTTAAGTCTGAACCATGGTAATCGTAATAAGTGCTAACATTGATTGAAGGCTTACTATATACCGGGCATTGTTTTAGGCACTTTCCATACAGTAATTGATTTAATCCCCAAAACAACTAGGTGAACAGTGTGGTCATACAGCCCAGCTTACTGTGGGAAGTCCTGGTCTTGCATATTGTCCTGATGCCTTGGTGTAATTTAGCATTTGTTATGGATTATTCATTTTAAACAAATTATTAATAGTTGCATTAAAACAAAATGAAGTGGGTTTGGTCATCTTCTGGGGTGGAGGCATACATGTACAGTGGACGAGTTCTCATTTTAACATGTAGTCAAATCTAAAAAATAACCATCACTGTCCCTGGCTTCTTTTCTTGACCCTTTCCAGAAGCAATGTCATCTCGCTCTCTTTACAGGATAGCTCAAAGGGAGCTTGCTGATATCAAAATGAAGTGCATTTGGACACAAGAGACTAGGGATAAAGGAGCCTTTCTTTTGGCCTCTGTCAGTGGGGGGACACTGCTATCCTGCTGGCCATTTGGGGTACCAGCCTTGGTCCATGACATGGCACACAAAATCCATGACACCACTAGGCCACCACTTAGTTGGAACACATGGAAAATCATAGGTTCAATGGACAAAAAACAAAACAGAGGCTGAGCAGTCTTGCTGTTGAGCATCTGATAGTTCAGGACTGAATGTTTTTGTCATTGTTTGCAGGATAATTTGTTTGATAATGCATTTTTATTTTGTCATATCATCAGAGAGTTGTATTGTCTGCTAGTGCCATTTTCCACTCTCAAAACTGCCCTTGTTTGGATAAATTATGTGGTCTTCCTGTCAATAATGAAGGCAGTATTTGTATCTCCATTTTACAGATAAGGAAACTAAAGCAAAGAGAGGTTAAGCAAAATGCCCAAAGCCACACACGCAGGAAGTCTGGCTCCAGAGTACCTGACCTTAACTGCTATTGCTCAAACTTCACATTTTAGATCTTATATTATGATCCAGCCTCTCTCTCTGAGACACAGACATACTTGAAACAAACACCTCTAATGCACTCTAATGGTCTATTCTGCTTTTTAAATGCAGATGTACAGGGTCAGATGCTGTTTTTACTTGAAATTCTGCTATTTTGTTCCCCTTGGATTTTTCGCACTAACAGTGAAGTTTTTGCATTAAAATATTGACCTGGAGCACTGGGGTTGTGGCACCCCCTTACATTTTGCACCTGAGGCCTTACCATGCCCTAGGTCTGGCCCAGCTAGTCATGAACCACTAAATTCTCACAGACCCTAATAGGTTGTGGCCTGAGTTAAAACAAAAACACCATTTTTATTTTTATTTTTTAAGATTTTATTTATTTATTTGAGAGAGAGACAGAGAATGAGCAGGAGCAGAGAGGGGCAGAGGGAGAGAGAGCAGCAGACTCCCTGCTGAGCAGGGAGCCCCACGCAGGACTCGATCCGGGGACCCCAGGATCATGACTTGAGCTGAAGCAGACGCTTAACTGACTGAGCCACCCAGGTGCCCCTAAAAACACCATTTTTAAAAGTTCAATATTCCCAGTGAAAAAAAGTCATTGGGGAACTGACCTCTGCAGCACAATACAGGCTGATTATTTAGAAGGTATAAGAAAAAAACCAAGAGCAAATCATTTTCCAAAGTGACACTGGCATTAAGATTTATTCAAGGAAGATATTTATTGAGAGAAATGCCTGAGATTACATTTACTTGCATGGGAAGAAAGTCTGCTGCTCACTAAACAAGGAAGTTATGAAATGGGGTCACCTTCAAGGAGGGGCCAGGCAGTTTGTGACTAGGTGTATTTGCTTCAATTATCTTTTCTACATCTCACAAAGCAGCCACTGTCAATTTTACCAAAGCAGAGTTTCTCAGAAACAATCAAGCCCAGATCTTCAATGGACAGAACTTGTAAATCCCGATGGTTGGGCCAACCCCAGTCTATTAGATGCTGACGCCCCAGGTCTATGTGGTAAAATCCTATTTTTATGTTACCTCCTCAGCTCCAATAAGAAGTTTTCATACCATGTGATGTTTATAACAATTTCCCCAAAAGAACTTTAAAGCCTCACCTGAGTTTCTCCCTTTCTTTTGTTGTTTCCTTTCTTTTTATTATCTGGCTGCACCACACCTGACTTTTGGCATTGGGCCAGGTTTCAGATCTTTCCAGTTGCCCACAGAGCCCTGATTTCTTTATTTTCCATGACAAAACAGAAATTGTGGCTGCTTGAGAACATAGTTACGGTTTTTAGGCCACCTAATGATAAGCTCTTTGTTTTAAAGTTTTCATTTTAAATCCAGTTAACCTACAGTGTTATATTAGTTTCAGGTGGACAATATAGCCATTCAACACTTTCATCCAACACCTGGTGCTCATCATCATAAGCTGCCTTTTGAAAGGAATGTTAACACATTATTCAGACTTCAACCTCCCAGGAAGAAAATAAGGGGCTTCAACCTGACCAGACAACAGGGTGAGAATGTGAGGCCCTGATCAAAACATCTCAGATGATAATCAGTTGGCAACGTTAGAATTCAGTAATCATTTTGTTGTGCTTTTCTGCCCTCCCCCCATCTATCCTTTAACTCTTAGCTAACTTGCTAATTCCTCAAAAGATCATTTCCTGGTCCTACAGGGCTGAAATAATCCCACTCTTTCAAGCACCCTTAGTAACCAGTTTGTTCCTTTTGATAAACGTGTACAACAATGGGTAGAAAGTGACACATGTTTATAGAAGAATAGAAGATTGGAAAGATATTGGTAGATATTATTCAGGACACTTTACCTAGAAATACCTGAATCTTGCTCTCAACCAATCGTCTTCTCATTGACCTACTGAATGGAAATAAACCTACAAGGACAATAAACTATTTTTATCCAGGCTTTAGCCTCAAACCTGAATGCAATGCCCCCAGGAGGGAAACAACTTAGAAGAAGCCCTTGTCCCTCCACCCAGCAGGCCCAGAAGCCCTGCGCCATTTCCTCCCCACTGTTCCAAGGGCCTTAGATTTTCCCATTCCAATGGGACATGAGACCCCACTGGTGAAAGCCAGAAGACAAGGACCCAGAGCAAATGGTCATCTTGGAGTGGCTTATCTAAATCCATGGAGTCCTGGAATGTCCCCAGTCAGACCAGCCCTCCTCCTCATTAGGGGTAAAAATCTCCTTCCTCTTTTCCTGGAGACATCCCTTCAAACACTTAAGGATGGTGAGCTGGCAGGTCTTCTCAAATCTTTTGAACTAAACAGAACTAGTCCTTCCTATGATGTGGCTTACAGCCATGCAGCACACTGATCACCCTTTTGTGGTTTGCTAGTGGACATCTTGAAGTATGAGTCACAGAATTTGAAAGATAGCCCAGGCATAATCAACATGTAACACAAAGGAGCAGTAATGTCCCCTCTTTATCTGCAGTTGTTAATAGAGCATTAAATTATAATAGTGCTTTTAAGTCATCCTATTCCAAAATTGGCTTTTTTGACCTTGCTAATGCTTGTTAATTTCCCGTCTTTTTTTTCCTATTATTAATATGAATTGCTATCAAGTTATCTCCTCTTGATTAAGTGCTTGACTTTTTTCTAACCTAAATAATTTATTTAGGTTAATTTTATTGCTGTAAATGATCACTTCATTGGATTTGGCCCATTTTCTAGATTATATTAATCTTTTTGATACTGATTTAGTCATCTGGAATTAGCTACCACTTTTAGCTTTGTAACATTGACAAGTAGTGTCAACACTCTTCAGCCAAACACCACCAGAAACAAGGCTGTAGTTAAACAAGGTGGGTTTACTACTCTGCAGTGAGGAAGAACACACACCACAGGGAGCAGTGGAAGAAGGTCCTCTGTAAATTGGGTAATTTGGGAGGAAAACCTAAGGAAGCAGGGGTTTTGCTCTAGAGTGGGTGCCGTCAGAAAGCAGGGGGAAATTTGGGGTGACTGGGTGACTCAAGTCAGTTAAGCGTCTGACTCTTGATTTCAGCTCAGGTCATGATCGCAGGGTTGTGAGATCGAGCTCCACGTTGGGCTCCACTGGGCATTGAGGTTGGTTAAGGTTCTTTCTCTCCCTCTGCCCCCCCAACCCCTTTCCCTCTCTCTAAAAAAAAGGCAGGGTAAATTCTATAATTGGGTATCTCAATAACGTATCTATAGAAGGGCAGACTCATGTGTGGATAAAACAATAATCGGTAAAGAAAGAGTAGTCACTTACTTTAACCAAGAGCTGGATGATGAGTATTTTGTGGGTACCATGGTGACCTTGTTTTTTTTGTGCTTAGACAAAGTTATGAAGTAGCCTTGTTTTGTCTGACTCTGTCAGGTTCTCAGTCTAGCCTTCTCTGAGGTGAGTATCCTGTGAGGGATTCCAGTTTTGGAGTTGTGGGTTTTGCCTCCAAAAATGAGGGGCCTAAACATTCAAATGGAGGCACTGTAATTGACCAGTCCTGTGACCTTGGTAGGTTACTTAAAAACAAAACAAAACAAAACAAAACAAAAAAACACAAAAACCTCTCTGTGCCTCAGTTTTCTCATCTGTAAAATGGAGTTAATAGTATTCCCCTCATAGGACTGTGGTGAGAATAAAGTGAGTTCCTGTGAGGAAAGCTCATAGAATAAAAAAAAACCCTGGCACATGGTAAATTCTATGTTTAGTGATTGTTCATTTTAGTATCTACTTTCTCTCTGGGTCATAAAGCTTTTGTTCAATTTAATGGGGAGCATATTCTACAGATTAAAATCAAACATTTTAAATAGCTTCATTTCCCCTCCCCCATTTGCATTCCTCTTGTCTTTCTTGCACAAAGGAAAATTAGATTGCACAGCAAGATGTGACCCATGTACAGCGATTTTTATAATCATAGGATTGAAATAATGAGTTCGTGCTTCTACTCTATAGTGTCTAAACAAGAGAAGTGGGAAGAATTAGGGGCAAGCGGAATTCTTCCATTTTATCCCCCATGGTTATGGGGCTGTGGCTAAACTTCCTAAGTACCAGGGCACTTTTTCCAAAGGTGAGAACCCATGAAGACCCTTCTAACCCAATTAGAATGTAAACTGACTCTGAAAGGCGACTATTGAAATGCAAATGGTACTATCACTAAGCTTAATCAACCCCACAGATCGAAGCAAATGAATCCACTGAACTGTAAGTCGAATAGGATCAACCTTTGAGAATCTTGCATAAGGTCTCTCATTTTCCACTCCAAAGGCTTAGAGTAGTGGTTCTCAGCCAGAGCAGTTTTGCCCCCCTAGGGACATGTGGCAATGTCTGGAGATAGGCTTGGTTGTCCCATCTAAGGGAAGGGTGCTATTGGCGTCTAGTCTGTAGAGGTCAGGATGCTGTTAAATTTCCTACCATGTACAGGGTTACCCCCCCAACCATAAAATGAAAAATTACCCAGCCCTAAATGTTGATAGTGCCATGGTAGAGAAAACCCTGGTTTAGAACAGTTAGGACTGTTTCATATTGAGAAGTATACCCTAATTATTTCCTATTTCTTGTTTGCAAGGGTGACACAGTTTGCATACATCTGCCCACGAAGTCAGGAGAGCACTTTCAGTTCTGCAAACCTCAGAGTCAATTCCTCCATGATTCATATGTAGGTGGGGCTCATTAGGTGATGGCCAGTTCTTTCCCTTACATTAGAAAAAGGCAAGTTCTATCCAGCAGCCTATCTTTGAAAATTTGATTTATTCAAATGCACACTCAGTTGAGTATGAAGGAAAACTCCATCTGATTGGCTTCATTGAAACATAAATCATATGGATCTGCACACCACACACCCTAAGAAAACAAATCTATGATGCTATGCATAGCTTCATGTAGAAGGTAAGGCAGGGCCCCTATATGGGAACTATTAAGTTCACACTCTGAATATCCAAATTCTGTGAGATGAAGATACTTGTATGTGAGTAGGAAAAAATTAAGTTATTTTTCACACCTATTTAGGGAATGCTCAGTGGTGTTAACAGTCGTAACAAAAGCTTATTTTTAAGTTTAACACCTGAATGTGTGTGGTTCACGAGGTGCACACAATGATGTTTAGTGTTAAAGAGAAAGGGAGGGCAGTAGGACAATGTTAAAGAGACCCACGATTTCATCCATTCTAGAAAGAATCTAGAGGGAACTTTTGAATTGGGTAGGTTACTAAAACTGTGAGAATGCATATAAGAATCCTTACTACTTGGACTAGCAAGAGGCACAGGAATTGAGAAGAACCAATGACAAACACACTTGTCCACTTGCAGACTACTGCTGGAGTATGGGCTACCTCTTGACTTGCTCTAGATCAGTCCTTCTCTAACTGTGGCACACAGGAGAATCACCTGGAGGCGTAGGTCCAACAGAGTCCTGGAACCCAGCCCCGAGCTTGACTCAGAGCCTGAGACATCTCCGACAAGTATGTGCCAGGTACAGGTGATGCTGATGTTGCTAGTCTCGAGAGCCACACTGAGTACTAAGGGTCCAAAGAACCCCTACAACTGCCTTCAGCAGTGAAAATGTTATCATTACTTCATACCTTTGCTACTGATGTACCCATAATCATGTCAAGGACATTAACCCCAGTGATTCAGTGTTGAAAAACTAGCCATGAAAAGATTACCAAACAGAAAATAAAGTACTTTTTAAAGACATTTTTAGACTGGAAATCCTGACAGGTCTCCTTTCTCCTTGTCCTTGGGAAGGAAACTCCATCATCTTAGCTTTTTTTTTTTCTTTCAAGAAGAATACAGTGAAACGGTGTGTGTTTTCTCTTGTCCTTTAGCATTTCCCCCTATATTCTGCCACATGTTTGCACACGGTGTTTAAAGAGGATTTTGTAGATCATTAATTAAGGTAACAACCGCTTCCTTAGCAAGCAGGATGTTGAAAAGGTTGTAACTACTTCCCCAGGGAGGTAGAGGGCATGTTTGTTTTTTGTCTTAAAGGTTGAGGAGTTTAGATGAGGCTTTAACAGACCTGTGTGGATTAGGAGTTTGGACTTAATTGTGAAAGCCAGCCAGAATAAATAAATGTCATGGTACTTTGCAATTCCCCTAGACCACCGGCGTGGAGAGCTGGTACTTGTCAGGGACACAGAGGCCTGAAATGTTCATAAGGTGCTTTTCTCCCAAGTTTGTTGCACTTCACTAGGTATCATGACAGCCTTATTTTAGGGCTTGCGGTATAGAATGCTCTTTTTTAGGATGCGAAGTGACGTGTGGAAGCAGCCTTGCAGATGAAATCCCTGTCTTTTTAGTATCTCCAATCCTTTCTTTCTTTTTTTTTTTAAGATTTTATTTATTTATTTATTAGAGAGCGAGCGAGAGAGAAACAGCATGAGAGAGGAGAGGGTCAGAGGGAGAAGCAGGCTCCTCGCTGAGCCGGGAGCCTGATGTGGGACTCGATCCCAGGACCCTGGGATCATGACCTGAGCTGAAGGCAGTCGCTTAACCAACTGAGCCACCCAAGCACCCTCCAATCCTTTCTTTCATCCCAGCCTGTTTACCATTCTAGTTTCTTTGCCTTCCTTCCTATCAGATCCTAGTTTTCTGTCCCTGCTTGTCTTCATCATTTTCTCTTTCCCTTATCTTCGGTGTCCTCTCTTCAGACTATCTCATTTTACTCATTCATTCATTCAGTCACTTGGTGTAAACGTAGTGCATACCTACTATAAGCCATGCACAAAGTCCTGTGGACTCTGCCCTGGGGATGCTCACAGTCCAGGGAGAGACAGACTGATGAGCAGACACACCTTCCACGTACATCGGACATGTATTGGGCTAGAGGCCAGAGGACTGCTATGGGAACATGCCGGAGGGGCCCGGTGCTAAACGCTGTCAATGCTCTACCCATTATTCCCGTGCCACTCCTCCTTTCCATATACAATAATGGCTTCCCACTATAAGCTCTGCTCTGCCATGGTGTGGAGAGGAGGGATCCTGGGCCCCAGAATCATGCTCAACTTGTACAGGCAAGCTAGAAATACTGAGCACTCACTCCAGAAACAGCTCTCTGCCAATAACAGTTGGGGACTACAGATAAATATCCCAGCTTCCTTGTCCCTCTGTGGTATGTTCTATACTGGCTCCCAGTGATTCCCAGTGGGATTGAGCCCATCACCCACACTCTAACCTGCTTACCAATACACCTTGAATTGACATGGTTTCTCTCCCTGCCTCACTTTCCCACTCTCTACTGGTGCCTCCTGAGATCAACTCCCAAATAAACTATATGTACTCAAATCCTTGTCTCAGGGCCTTCTAGAAAAAGCCACCTAAGACAAGCACCGGACCAACAACTGGGCTCCCTCAGAGTTAACTAACAAGACAGGAGCCCAGAGAGCTGAGCAGGTGCCAGGCAAGGAAAAGCTCTGCCCCAGGCTAAGAAGGTTGCACTTCCTCCTCAAGGCAAAGGGGAGACAAAAGTATGGCTCATGTGATGGTCCAGGAGGAGGTAGCAATGGCTATATAATGTAAAGAGGAGAAGAATAACAATGAAAGGAGGACACTTTATACATAAATGAAAATGTGACCAATACAATACAGGAGTTACCACCACTGTTTTCTTTGTGATAAAACAGTTACTTCGGGTCTTTAACATCAATGATCCTTTATATTTCTATAATCATCAAACTTAGCTGAAGTTCCAGTTTTGCATATAGACCCTTTCAAGAGACTTGCTACACAAAATTTTAAAAGGGAATTCAACGTTAAAATGAGAAGAAAAACTTTATCAACTAGTCTCCTTTTTGTGTTGTCTGTGGGGTTTTTTGCCTAGGATGGATAGACTCGTGGACAAATGGTTTCAATACAGAAACCATGTACTGTGCTACAGGTGAGGTTTAAGTGCAAGATTCGGTGAGGACAAAGGATAGAGCAGGTCCTCCACCTTGTAGCATCTGGGAAGTGACCACTCATCTGGGTCTTGACACAGGAGTAGGAGTTGGACAGGTGAAAGGGGGCTAAGAGGGATATTCAGGTTGAGGGAACAGTTATGGGGGTCAGAAGTCCAATATGGGCCTCAGTGGGCAAAAAATAGAAGGTATTGGCAAGGATGCATTGCTTCTGAAGCCTTGTGGGGGTTTTTGCAATTTGGAGGCTGATCAAGGAAAAAGACACACCCATGAGAGGAAGCACCACATGACAAGCTGTATGGGATGGGCTTGGCAGGGTGGCATGAGATGGTTAAAGGCTTCCAGCAAGGCGCTGCCACCCAGAAGGAAAGAGGGCAAAGGGACTCCCAGCGGAGAGGAGGCTTACCTGTCTAGGTGACATTATTCAGCAGCATGCGGAAGTGTGTGTCAGAGAGCTTCGAAAGGCATGGCAGCCGAGGGTCTTATAACCACAAGGCTCTGTCTTATCACTGGTCAGCAGATGCTGAACACAGTTTCATGAGGTATGCAAAGCAGGCAGGCTTTAGATGGCTAAAGATCTGCTCATTTGGACCATTTTAAAAATTATTCAATGTGTAAAATTTGAGTGAGACACCAGCGGGCTTTGGAGCTAATAGGTCTCAGCCCACACTGAAATAAACAACCCAGGGACCAATACATAGTGGCCAACTTTGTCTCACTATGTAACAAAGTTCTAGGGAAGAAGCTGGTTTCTTGCCTTTTCCCACTTCTAAAGGCCACCCACGTTCCTTGACTCACAGCCCCCTTTTTTCAAAGCCCTCAGTGTTGTCTCTGACCGTTCTTCCATAGTCACATCTCCCTCTGACCACAGCTGAGAAAGGTTCTCCAATTTTTTTAAGGATTTTTTAAATTTGATAGAAAGCATACACATGAGTGGGGCAGGGCGGGAAAAGGGGCACAGGGAGAGGGTGAGGGAGAAGCAGACTCCTGGCTGAGCAGGGAGCCTGACTTGGGGGCTCGATCCCAGGACCTTGAGATCACAACCTGAGCCGAAGGCAGACACTTAACTGATTGAGCCACCCAGGCGCCCCAAGGTTTTCCACTTTTAAGAGCAATGTGACTAAATTAAGCTCACCTGGGTAATCTAGGGCCCTCCCTCCATCTCTAATTCCTTCACTTAATCAGACCTGCCAACTCCCCTTGCCCTGTAAAGTAACATTTTTACAGTTCCAGGGATTAGGACACAGACAATTTTGGTAGCCGTTATTCTGACCACCACATACAGCAATGGATTCCTGTGACTGTCTGAGAGTGTCTGCAGGCCACTCTAGTATATTCCATCCATACTCAAAGCAGCTGGAAGTGGCAGGAGGTGAATGCCTCAGGAGTGGCCCTCAACCAATGAGAGCTGGGGCTGGGTAGCTGACTACGGAGCTTCCTCACTCCCTGGTTCAAGTCTGTCTCTAAGAGGTTTGAGCTCCATTTGCCAACAGTAATCTGCTGCTCATTCACACACCCTTTCTTGACTTTCCTCTTTTCCCTGTCCCATTTCCCCACTCCCTCCCTGCACTTCCCATACTATGTCCCCAGTAAACTACTTGCACACAAATCATTGTCTCAGAGTTGCTTTGGGGAGAACAAAAGCAAACGAAGATACAATGCCTTTTATGCCAGGAGCCTGATGACAATTACAGTCCCATTTAACCCCATCCTCTGCCTCCTCACGAAATACCAAACTGACCCTGGAATACATTTTGTGCCTAAAGCGTTGAAATAGACCGCTCAGGATCTAGAAGAAGCAATGAGTGCATCCCTGAAGCCAGAATAGTCATTTCTCCAAATTAGAAAAAAACAATTGCATTCCACCTATTGCAACTTGCAGTTGGCATTGATAAAACATTTTGTGCTACTGGGTATTCCAAGCAACTTGACGGATTTCATAATACAATTCTATTTCCTTACGTCCCTGAAATTAAGCCTGTGCCTTCAGCTCTACTACTATCTTAGAAAGGTGATGATGGCAGATATCTTAACCCTTCTCCTTTTACTGTCTAGCTCTTAATTGCTATAAAATTCTCCATGGTGATGCAAACTGTAGTTACATGTAAACATAACTGGACTCTCATAAGCAGATCAAACGGAATGAGAGAAGTTTGATGCTTCCCTAATCACAGTTTTAATTTGTCTTCTATCAATATTATTCTTCTTTGTAACAAGCTCATTTGGGGACGAAACACTTAAGCTGGAGTTATTCCCACCTGATTGAAGAATTATCACAAGCAAGTGTAGCCTTTTAGAGAATAAATGATCCTGGCTCTGTGTAGAAGTGCGTATATGGAAATAGCCCTTATTTTCTTTGTTCTCACTCTAAGCTGCTGGACAAACCCTAGAGTTCATTTATTCAGGTATTTTTTTTAGAATGCTTGCTTTGTACAGAATTCCGTTTTAGCTAAGGGGAAGAGGGGATATGGAAACTGCTTGAAACCTGTTTCCATGCAGCTGTGGGGATCCATAAGAAGAAAAATTAAGTGCAAAATTTTTCTGATATGGGGTAGAGAATGTCAAGAACCCTAACAGAGTTACAGGTGGAGCTGTGGCAATTCCTAGGAAGGGAAAGTATTGATGAGGAGGGGCTATCCTCAAGGAGGAATGGGCATCTGTGAACTTCATTTTGTCTTGGAATGTTAACTATGAATTATTCTAACCTCATCTTGTTATTGTGAATAAATAAAAGGGAATTAAATAAACAGGCAATGAAAATTCTGCTCTATAAGGTGGCAGTCAATGCTCACCGGAAAATGGCCTCATCTTACCTTGCCGATGATCTACCTCTCATTTGCATCAGATGAACCCCAAGAGCTTCCCACACTGAGATGTTCAAGGCGAAAGTGAGAGTCACTGATGTGGAAACGTCCTTTGATCTAAGGCAGTGGTTCTCAAGCAAGGGTTATTTTTCCCTTGCCCCAGGGGACACCTGGCAATGTCTGGAGGTATTCTTGGTCCTCACAACTGGGGGGTGGGGGGGAGACTGTGTGTGCTATTGGCATTGAGTGGTTAGAGGCCAGGGATGCTGCTAAACTTCCTACAATGTACAGGACACAGCATCCACAGCAAAGAATTATAAAGCTCAAATGTCAACAGTACCAAGGTTGAGAAGCCCCGATCTAAGGGACAGAGACATGCTGTGCACGCAGACGACTGCGGTTTTGAGAGAGAGAAAAAAAAAGTTTAGCTTCATGATTGCAACCTGCTTACGAGCAATGATACCACTCCTGTCCGGAGTAATTAGGCTAGTATAACCCAAAAGATTATCCAGCTAGAAAAACATTTTAATTAGGAATTTCCTCTTTAGTAAGTTAGCTCTTTATGTAAGCTTTTTTTAAATTTATTTACATCAGACAGTAAAAAATGGATCCAAAATATGTTTCTTTGCACTGGTGAGAGGGGTATGAATTTTGTTGGGTGTATAATTTAATTGCTTTTCAAGAAGTTGACATGAGTGTAAACATTAGGAGGTTAAGTTATTGAATCTTCCCACTTCGTTTCACTCTGCTGCTGGATTTATTCAAGAGCAACAAAAGTCACACCAGAAATGAGCCCTCATATTTTCTAGAGACAAGGTAATCCACTAGAGCAAAGTTCTTAATCCTGGTTATACATTACCATCACCTGGGAGTTTTTTAAGCTCTCCATGCCCAGATGCCACCCCAGATCAAATAAGTTAGTATCTTTGGGGAGTAGGAAACAAATCAAGACGTCTTGATTTTTTAAAGACTTCCCAGGTGATTTCAATGTGCAGCCAATTTTGAGAACCACTGTTCTCGAGGCTCGTTTTTTTAGAGCATCACCTGGAGCTTGTTAGAGATGCAGCCCCTCAGGACCCACCCAGACTACCAGAATCAGAATCTTCAGTAGAGCAGGATCCCCAGGAAATTCACAAGCACACTGAAAACTTGAGAAGTGCTGCTCTGAACATATTGCAAATAGTCAATTTAAAAAATGTATGCATATTGCAATATGTACAGTCGAAAACAAGGCATGGGGAAATGCCCCAAAGCTCAAGGTAAAATGAATTTTCACTTGATGAGAAATGTTAAGTTCATCACTGTGGCTGCTTATGTTTTTCAGTAAATCTTAACTATTTTAATTATGAAAGCTCTTCATCACATAGAATAATTTAATCCTATGTTGTGGGGGGGTGTTGTTTTGTTTTGGGGTTTTTTTGGTTTTCTTAAGAGTAGCACTCGCTATTTGGTGGCCTGAGATGATCCTTCTGGTATTGGGAACCCAATGAGAACCCAAGGCAACACCTTTCTTTGCCTGTAAGTGAGAAGGTGGTCTCTCAGCTCCGTGTGCACATGCACGAGGAGGAGACAGTATGAAATGCCAGCCATTAGAATCCATGCCAGGCTGAAAAGTTTCACCTTAGTTAACAGCACTGAACTGTGCTCACATGTATCGTGGTAAAACAATTGTTCTAAATAGTCACACAGCTTTATTCTGGGAAGCACAAAATGCTTCGAATTAAAGTAGTCTGGCGGTGAGATTTTCCTAGGGAATTTAGGAGGTTTGTTAAATGTCGTACAGCCAATTCCTGACTGCCAGACCTTAGATGCCTTAATTCGTCATTGAATCATCGAATGCTCGTTCACACTTCCTGTCTTTTAGGACAGACTGATATAAGGGAGAAAAAAAAAAACATAAAAATCTCTGTCACAAAGCCAGCTTGCTTCATCCCAGCCAAGTACCCTGTCAGCATGTTTCATTAGAGCACCCTTTTCTGGAATAATTCTACCATGTGAATTTCTGCCCTCAAAAAATATATACCTTTTTCTCTTCAAATCCTACAAAGAAAGAGGTGAGAGAGAAGCATGGCATAGTGAAATGAGTTTCTGCCAGGAGTCCAGCTGGCTGAATTCAGATCCTGGCTGGTACTCTAGTTGCTGGGTCTTAGTTTCTTCATCCATAAAAAGGGTCTAATAAAGCCCTTTCTCATGGAATTACTATTAGAAGTAAACAAGATTATGCATGTAACAACAGTGCCTTGCACAAAGCCAACACTCATCAAATCTTTCTCTTTCCTTTGCCTGTTTTTAAAAAAACCCGCAGGAAAATGTTATCAGACATCTAAAAAGCAGAGGCTGTTCATTATTCATCTTTCAATCTGATGGGCCTGTCATGTTGTCTGGTACATACTCAGTACTTGAGAAATATTTGTGGAATGAATTACTGGTTTCTACTCAGGACTTGTAGCTCAGTGGTCTGAAAGTGGAAAACTAGCCAGCACTAAGTCATCAGAAGTCATGCCATTTCTTATATGGCACGCGGCAGACGTAGATAGCTACATCTTCTTAAGAATCCAGCCCCCACTGGCATCTCACATCTAGCCCAACGCACAAATCTGTGGGAAAAGGAATGGCCAGCTACCTGCAATAGTATAATTGAGTTCTTTATGTAACGTTATCTTCTCCTGCTCATATAAAATGTCCTCTGACTCTTTAAAATGATCCTATGTATTATTTTGATTAATTACCCACTGTTTAGTACACAAAAGACTCACAATTGTATTATTAAAATCCAACCTAATAAATACAAGCATTTAGGAGAGAAGAGAAAAAAGGTGTGGTTCCTCCTAAATGGGTGGCAAAAAAGTGGGAGGCAAGAACCTTCTGGAGGGAGCTATAATTTGAGCTAAGGATGGAAGGTTGAATTGTCATCCAGCAGGCAGACAAAAGTCAAAGAGAACCACTGGACAGAAAGAATAGGACATGTAAAGGGCCTAGCACAATGTCTGATACCTAATAGGCCATCTCTCAGATCTCCTGTGAAAGCCCAGCACCTTCTTCAGCATGATGCATGACAGCTACAGGGAGTTTGAACAGAAGAGTTGACTCTTTGTCAGGACTCTCCTGTGTATTTATTTAGAAGTCTCTTTTTTAGATTTCCCCATGACTGGCACATGCCTATCACATGGTAGATGCTCAGTAAATACTTGATGAATGACAGCTGACAGTGAAGGAACCAATTAAGACCATTCAACACATACTTCTCAAACCGTGGGGTAGGACTGACTTGTGGGTCATGAAGCCAGTCCAGTGGCTCAACACCAACTCTTTGGAAAAATACAAATTAGGGGGGAAAGGTGAGAAAATATCAGAGTGCACTCTGTTTTGGAAAAGTCAACACCACTTTGTGAAACTTTGGTTTCTGTTAGATATACTCGTGTATGTGGGAGTGTGTATATGTGTATATCCTGGCTGGCAATGGGAAATAGGTTTCCTACCTTGGGTCATGGTGAAAAAGTGCCTTCAGCCTGCATAAGGCCAAGCAGACGAGTTCACCAGAGCTTCTCTGATTTAAATCTTCACAGACACACTTAGGAATCAGTCACAGATTGAGTAGCAGGGGTCCTTATTTGGTTGCTATGACGGAAGGGACAGGAGGTGGCCCTTGCACTCACTAGTGCACCACCCCCAAACCCCCCCTCCCAAGCCGCTGGCCCTTGTCTTACCAGCGCGCACCCACCCCCTACCTGAGCACTGTGATGCCCGTGGCCCTGTGGGTTCACCATGCAGTAACTGTGCCTGCAGTGTGAGAGCCGTGTCATCCTCAGTGGGGTGTGACATCGGCCTTATCAGGAGATACAGACTGAGGGGAGAAAAGCACCCGCCCAGAACTTAAGTCTATTTTCTATGAAAATATATTTTCTTATAACCACATAACGTTAACTCTCTGCCTTTGATTATGACTGTTGCACTGACATTCTTTGAAAAAGAAAAGGAGGCAGATTCCCCATTATATGCTAAGTACAGTGCTACATACCTTCACACACTTAATGACCCAGAAACTCAACTGGTTAACAGTTAGCTCAACAGAGAGTGGTATTATTTTCAGGTTGGGCCCGATCTCTGTCTTCTGTGTTTGCTGCAGTCAATCTTCCCTCTGGGCCTACAGACAAGTTTCTGTCTGAAATCTTAAATCTGGTAACCATAGTAATGAAGCACAGAGAAGGGGAGATCTTGGAAATGTGCTACAGATACTCCAGGAAACAAACAAACCTCATTTTATCTATTATTTTCCATTTTCTTTCTTCTATTTTTTGTTTTTGGCAAGAGTTGTTTGCAAGAAGCTATAGTAAAGTGCTAGTGAACCAATGGTTGCAGGGAAGGTAGAAGAGAGCTAGGACATAGATGATCTGCAAAACTGAATAATAATCCAGAATAACGGAGTATAGATTGTGTTTCTGGTTCACTTCACTGCTTTGAATGTCCTTGGGAGAAGCGCTACAAAAGTGCCTCCTCGTGGTTTACAGTGCTCATATGCTTCAGTAACTGCTAATTTTAAAACAGAACCTACACTCCGTATTCATTTGAGAAGACCTAGCTTATTGGGATCATTCAAATTCAGAAGGAAATAACGATTGGCCAGAGAAAGCAGGTTTCTAGTTGTTCACCTGCAGAAAATGTGTTTGTTGTGCAGCTTTGGAAGATGAAGCAATGGCCCACAGATGTCTCTTTCCTCAGGCTATGCCTCACTGCCCCTCTGTCAGAGCCTCCTAATGCTTCTCCAAGTCACGCCTGGGTGATGCCATCATGACGTTAACCTGTCTCTTCAAAGTGGAGAGAAGGGGATCCAGGGCAAGACCAGAGATCCAGTCCTACTGATTGAGTTCTCAGTTCTTGAGTTTTACTGAGCTTCCTGCACCAGCAACCAGCTCACCAAACCCTGACGGCCCACAGCATTGCCTCCTCTCCCTCTTAGCTCCTTTCAGTAGAAACTGAGTAGTGGGAGGGAAGAGAAGAGGTACTTAGAAGGTTGATATTATTGCTTGTGGCCTCTAGATTTCAAAACTGAATAAAGATAGGGTTCCATGAATATGGTGTATTGACCTCCAGAAATACACCCACTCAGGGCTTAATTCTTCATATAATGTGAGGTTATATGTTACTATTTGGGGGGTTTCATTATTCTATAGCCTATATTTTATATATTCTATATTAGAATCTTTTTCAAAATTGTAATAGTAGCAAGGGACTTGTTGCTTAAATGAAACCCTTAGAAATAATGAAATAAAATACTGTGCAAGTCAAAGATAACTGAAAGAGAAAATACACCTGAACCAAACTGTTCCTGTGGGGCTGATTATATTATGGCAGGGTTTCTCAAAATGAGATCAGAATGACTAGAAATCTCCAAGAGGTCAAGGAGAGTCATAGCAGGGCACAGCTTATTGAATACATCTTTCCTGCACATGGGTCAGCACCTTCCATGTGTTTTGCCCTCCTAGACTTCTGACCTTAGTAATTCTTATATGATCAGAGATTACCACAATTACTGGTACAGAAATGGTCATCTAGTTGCCTAACCAACATGTTATGCCAATACCCATCTCCAACAAATGATTAAATGGCTTAAACATCTCTATCAACAAGGAATTCATTACCTTCCAAGGTGGTGTGCTCCACGTCCAGTCACAGAGTTGTTAAAAGTTCTTCCTCATGGTAAGTTGACTTCTGTCTCCCTGTAATGTCAACCAGTTGTTTCTGATTAGCAACCTGGGAGCCATTAATACAACTGCTCTTCACTCTTTTGAAAACACCTGTCATAAGAGCCAGGCTCATCTGTTTCCAACGCCAGCCTCTCTTGTTCCTTCTATGGTTCCTCAAGTGGTATGCTTTTGGGGACATTCAGCATGCTTGCATCTTACCCTGTCCTCAGGCTATTCCGTATTTCTTACCCCTTTTCCTATTCAATGACCCAAGCACAACAGTCTATAAGCTGGGATATCTATGAAATTCTCCCTTTCAAGAATTTGAATGAAGAGTATTCTAATTAGATGATAGATGATAGGAGCACCTGGGTGGCTCAGTCAGTTCAGTGGCTGCCTTCGGCTCAGGTCATGATCCCAGGGTCCTGGGATTGAGCCCCACATCGGGCTCCCTGCTCAGCGGGAAGCCTGCTTCTCCCTCTCCCTCTCCCACTCCCCCTGCTTGTGTTCCCTCTCTCGCTGTGTCTCTTTCTGTCAAATAAATAAATAAATAAAATATTTTTAAAAAAAAGACTCTCCCTCTCCCTTTAAAAAAAAAAAAGATGATAGCAGGGACTTGAGTTGAAAAGGTCTCCACAAGGTGGAGGCTGGGTTGGCCCAGCTGGAACATGCATAAGTAAAGGAAACTGAAAGGAGAAGAGCTGAAAATGGGAGAGGATAATGGCCATGAGAGATTGGGAATAATCTCATTTCCTGACTTGCTCACTGGAGTTCCTGGGCCCTGCTCCCACCATCATCAATATCCCCATCATAACTAACATTTATTGAATATATACTATACACCAGGCACTGTTAAAAGCCCTTAATGTGCAGTATCTCACTGAATCCTTTCAAAAATCCAAAAGGACGTTGTCACTATTTCTCTCTTACTGCAGAAGAGACTGAGGCACGCAGAGGACTGAGTGACTTAGCCAGCTCCCACACTGGTTAGTGGCAGGGCCAAGATTTGAAACCAGGAGTTCTGGATCCAGAACCCAGGCTTCTTTCCTTTACAGGGCACTGCTTCTGGATCCTTGGAGACTCATGATATTTTCTTACATATTTTTATAGTAATTTCTTGAAGAAATTCCCCATTTATTTAAGCAACTGTGAAGTAGGTTTCTGTCTTTTGTAACAGATCCTCCCTGATTAAAATACAGGAATATTAGAAGATACTGACTCCTGGCCAAAAGCCACAGACAAGTGCCTTTGTGCTGTTGTATAGTTGCCCTAAAAAGTAGGCTCAGTTGATGAAATGAGGCTGCCTCTTGACATGGCTCACTTTTCTGTAACATATCTGTAACACTCATGTATATCTTCCAGAGGCAGTGCATTTCTTGGTGCTAATAGAAAAAGGATGCCATCTAGCTTCTCCTTCATTACTCCAGCCTAACATTAACCCTTCCCTAGGATCCTATTGGTCTGTACATTCTTTCACCATAGCACACATCACATGCTATTGGAATCATTTGTCTGTGTCAGTGTTTCCCAACCTCAGCACTATTAAGATTTCAAGCTAGAGGAAGGGAAAAATGAAGGGGGGGAGAAATCGGAGGGGGGAGACGAACCATGAGAGATGATGGACTCTGAGAAACAAACTGAGGGTTCTAGAGGGGAGGGGGGTGGGAGGATGGGTTAGCCTGGTGATGGGTATTAAAGAGGGCACGTACTGAATGGAGTACTGGGTGTTATACGCAAACAATGAATCATGCAACACTGCATCAAAAACTAATGATGTAATGTATGGTGATTAACAGAACATAATAAAATAAAATTAAAAAAAAAAGATTTCAAGCTAGATAATTCATGCTTTGCTGTGGTGGAGTATCCTGTGCACTGTAGGATGTTTAGTAGTATCCTGGCCTCTACCCACTAGATGCCAATAGGACCATCTCCTCCATTATGACAACCAAAAATGTCTCCAGACATTGCCCGATATCCCCTGGTGGGTAAAATCACTCTTGGTTGGGAACCACGGGTCTACATGTTCTAAACCCCTATCCCAAAGCCCTGCTGCCTTCAAGGGCACGACTCTGTCTTTTTCATCCTTATTTCTTTTCAATGTTTGGGACATTATGATGCTTAATACGTCTTAATTGAATAAAACTATAGTAACTTGCATTCAAAAGGTGTTTTGTACTTATAAGTCTGAAGTACCTATATTATCTATATCTGTCTGGGTTTAGTCAGGAAAACAGAGACACTAAACATACTACCATATTAAGGGGTTTAATATAGAAATCAGGGTTTATATGAATATGAAGAGTAACTACAGGAATGAAGGTCTGGAAGGCTATAGTCAGAAGAGAGGACTTTAACTTGAAGCTCTGGGTGGAAAAAGAGGTGTTCACAGGGAAATCTGAGAAGCCACCATAGCCAGCCTGGAAAGTGAGATCATAAAATGGGAGCCCATTGAAAGATCTGGAATCCCACTATGTCTAACAAAGCAGCCTCATCTGACATCCACAGACTCCCAAATAGAATAGCCTCTGCCTCCTTCCCACCTTTGAAATATCTCAAATTCTTCTCCCTGACAAACCTTAACATGGAACCAGGCAAGAAGGGAATTGTTGGAAGTGTAGTTTTTCCCAGCCTTAAGGCAGGCTCTTCAGCAGAAATGGCAGTGCCAGGAAAACGACAGCTAATCCTAACAATAGCTATGTGTTAGCCTAACAAGCCACTTTTTGACACCAAGTGTGTACGTGGCACGCGTGCGCGCGCACGCACACACACACACACACGAGCCGATAATGGTCCAGAGAATTTGGCAGTCACGATCATCCAAGTTAGAAAGGAAGTAAATGTGATTTTGTTGCTGCTGCTGCTGTTCTTGTTTTTAGTTTGGCAGAGGGCTCATACTCTGATCATCCATCCCCTTCAGTTTGCGCTCTGTAGACAGTCGCAATGTTCACTTTGTTTGCACCCAGAACAGATGGCAAACTATGTTAATAATCGAACAGCTCATACTCCAGATGGAAGATGTTACCCTTCATGCTTCTTAGAATTTCGGGTGTCTTCTGAGCATTCTCGCTAGGCCAGAATTGACAGAGATTACTAGGAAAGAATTTCCAGACACAAGGCATTGCTTCGCTCTTGAGGAATCGAAGCCTCAGAAGCATGTTATCAACTTCTAAACTACTCCCTAGGACTACAGCTGACATGAAGTGAAAACATTTCTGCTTTATAGATATTGAGCCAGAAGTCAAACAATTACTTTTAAATAATGACTTCCAGTCCATTAAAAACATGGTGTTGCGGGTGAGGTGTGGTCCAAAGTAGAGTCAAGTTTATATGTCACTTCAGAGAATTAGATTCCACATGTTCATTGAAAGGACGTATACTTCAAAGACTGCAGGGCCCATGACGTCTAAGATATTTACTATCTGGCCCTTCACAGAAAAGGTATGCTGACACCTGGGCTGGAAGGAGAGCAGCAGGAGTTAAGGTCTGAGAGGTAAAGGGGACATTGCAAGGACTTGTCTTTTACCGAGTGAGGTGAGATCCACTGGAGAGTTTTGAATTGATGAGGATCTCCCTTGACTCACATTTTAACAGGATCCCTCGAGTTGGGGTCCTAAAAATGGACATTATTGTTGGGAGGGAGGATCTAGAAGCCAGGGGACCAGATAGAAGACTATTACAGTAATTCTGGTGGGAGTGATTCTGATGAGCCACCATTGGGCGACTCAGACCAGCATGCAACATTGGAGGTAGTTAAAAGTGACTAGATTTTGGTTTGGAGATGGGGCTGACTGGACTTGCTGGTACTTGAGATGCTGCCTAGCCCCACACAGGTGCAAGGGAGGCCAGAAAATGCAGTCTCCCCATGTGCAACATGTGTGACCGGCTGAAACAGGGCCTCTTCGGTAGGGGCGATTTTACAATGTCTGGAGACATTTTTTCATTATCACAACTTGGAAGGAAGGGTGCTACTTGCATCTAGTGGATAGCAGCCAGAGATGCTGCTAAATATCCTAAAACATACAACACAGTTCCCTACAACAAATAATCACCTGGTCCTAAATGTCAGTAGGCTACAGTTAAAAAACCCTGAGCCAAAGGAAGATCAACCACTGGAACAAGAGAGACAGATGGGTTTTTGTAGATAACCAGGAGTCTTAGCCCAACCCCATTCCTGGGCCCCAACCCCTGCAAGGCATTTGGAGGCTGTGGCAGGCTCAGTCCTGGAATGCCAGCTCATACCACAACTGAGTCCCGTCTGACCTCCTTGCCACATATTCCCCCCGTTACTGGAGGTGAGCTTTGTCCTGCATAAGAGGCACTGTGGGCTTTTATGCTCACATGGAGACATGCAAAAATAACATGTGACCCAGGCAAGGAAGGAGGTTTTGTGAAATGATAGCTAAACGATGCACAGCACCACAGGGCCTGCATTCGTTTGTTTTAAGAGATTTGTGAAGAAAATGTTCCATTAATTAGAATTTCATGACATAAAACTGATGTTTGGTGATGACCATAGATTTACAGGAATTATATTCTGTTCACCACGCCCAGATGGGCGGCATGTGAGCTCAGATACCCTTAACATTATGCAAATTTAGTCTTTGCTATGGGTAATAACTGATAAGGTCTAATTTATTTGGTGAAATATTTGCATATATCTAATATGTACTGTCTTTTCATTTACCTAGCATTATTGTTTTGACTTGCAAATAGATGCATAAATTAAAAATTGTTTCTTTGTATTCTGGCATGTTTGTCTATGCCATTTATTTTCTTTGCAAATGAGTGTACATTGTTTGCTAAGGTTGTTAATGAGTTTGATCTAAATTTATGTATTTTCACACTATCTGGGCTGCTTACTAGCTTAACAGTGGACCAAAAAAATGGACAGTGTTTCAAAAATAGACCATAAACACCTCAGTCCTTGAGTGGCACTGTTAAGTTTAAATTTTGCCCTAATTTTATGTCAATTCAATATGCAAAAATAAGCGACATGATAAGTAAGCAAGGAAAGCATTTTTCGTATTACAAAAGACTTTTTTTTCTACTATTCATTTAAGAAGCATTTCCTTTATATATATATTCGACATAGGAAGCTTCAGCCAAGTATTGTTCTAGGTACTGGGGCTATCAAGATATGAGAAACTGCATCCCTATACTTGAAGGTCATCAAGGAGGCTGACATGTAAACAGCTGATTTTAATATGATGAAGCAGGTTCTGTTATGGAAGCATGTACCGGGTGCTTCTGAGGAGAAACTCATGACCCAGGCTCAGGGGTCAAAAATAGGCATCCTGAATGGGATGATGGCAGAGCGGGGTCTTGAAGGATATGCAGGAGCTCACCAGGTGAAGAGAGGTGAGGGGTATTTAATGCAAAGGGAAGCAGTTGACTAAAATCACAGATCATGGAACCCCATGAGAGAAGTAGGTATAAGGCAGGACATAGGGGACCTTGAATGTCACACAAAGGAGCTTGGGAGTGGTCATTAAGGAGACGAAACTGTTGAAAACTATGAAGTCGGGGAATAGAAGCAGTGGGCCAATGGCATTCCCTCAACCCTATGACAGCAGAAAGCAGGGCTGGCTTCAAAATTTGTGGGGCCTGGTGCAAAATGAAAATGTGGGACCCTTGTTCAAAAATATTATGAATTTTAAGATGCCTCTAGCAAAGCATGAAACCAAGTATGGACCCTTCTAAGCACTGGGCCCAGGTGTGACTGCACAGTATGCATGCCCATGAAGCCAACCTTAGCAGAAACTATCAGGGCAGGGATAGGAAGAAGACATTAAGACCCTCATTTACATACTCTCTAGTCTCTGGTTGCGAAGGTAACTCTTAGACATATCAACCAGCTAGAGATCAGTTTTAAGGCAACACACTAGCCAGCATTATAGTCCTATACTGAAACTCAGAAGATGGCCAAATGACTAATTTTCTCCTTTTAAAAATGAGGAAATGGGAGGGCAAAAAGTCTGAGGGGATCTCCTAAACCCACACATTTAAGAGATAGTAAAGATGTGAATTCAACCGAAGTCTTTCAGATTCGGTTCCAGTATCAAGGCTATTGTGTCTGTAGTGAGAGGGATAGGGATGGAAGTTCTTAGAGGCTGCAGAAAGGACTGCAATTGGCAAAGAGAGGGAGATCAACTAAGAGACAGTCACTATCCCCTTCTCTCTCCCAGGGAGCATATCCTTCCTGAGCTTTTACTCAGAATCAAGAGGATCATGGCAGGCATAGTTATTGAATAACTGTCACAGGACCAGCACTGTACCAGAGAATAGGGCTCCAGAGATGACTTTAGCACACTCTCAGGAGCTTACCCTCCAGTGAATGAAGACAATAATGGAAATCAGCTATCAAAATTCAGAGTTCCTGACTATCCAGTTTTTAATATAATTGGGAAACAAAAATTTTAAAATAACAATAAAAAGGAAAATGGAGAATGTAGTCTAAAAACCAATAGGTAGCTAAAGAGTCTTTTCCAGATGGGGGCAATCACAGATGATTTGCACATTGCCTTGTGTATCTCAGCTATATTACCGTGGATACCCTCACCAATTCTGGAGACTCTAGGCGCATCTGACCATCAACACAGCTTTGTACATATCTCAAGGATGTGTCTTGTATTATTCTTTATGTCCC
Organism: Mirounga angustirostris; assembly: GCF_029215605.1. NCBI lineage: Eukaryota > Metazoa > Chordata > Mammalia > Carnivora > Phocidae > Mirounga > Mirounga angustirostris. Next base: position 11,177,224 of record NW_026991719.1, read on the forward strand.
GCCCCCAAAAGACCCAAGGTCTTATTCATCTTTTGTTTCCCATGGTTCTGAAAATAAAGCTCTAAGCAGGCGGCATGGTTTGTAAGGCCCTATATGACCCAGCCCCTGCTCACTTGTGAAACCTGTCTCACCCCACTTTGCCCCCGCATTCCGGGAGCCATCTCACCATCTCTCCATTGCAGCAGACCCTCCCATCTTAGACATCTCCCCGCTCTGCCTTCACCTCTTTAATGCCTTTGCTTTTTCAAGTCTCTAACGAAATATCACTTCCTCCAGGAAAAGCTTCTCCTATTTGCCAGATGAGACCAGGACTCCCATTAATAAGCTCACATAGCACCCTATAACTTTCCTCCAGGGCCCTTATCATAGTTAGCAACTCTGTATTCTTGTGATTATTTTAATTTATGTTTGTCTTCATCTCAGGATTGTGAATTCTTTAAAGGCAAGAACTTGATCTGTTTTGCTTACCAGTGGATCCCTCACAAATGGCCCAGTGCCTGGCATCTCCTTAGGCATTTTCTGACTACTCAATCTGAAACATCCATTTCTCTGCCACACATCTCTCTTAAGTTGCTTACCTTGATTGTTTTTCTTCAAAGCATTCATCATTATTTGTGTGTGCGTGTGTCTGCGTAAGTGTGTGGGAGTATTGTGTGTGTGTATACACATATGTATATATGTGTGTATATGTAGAAGTGTTTGTGTGTGTGGGTGTATAGTTTCTTTACTTGTTACTATCTGTTTTCCCCAATAGAATGTAAACTCCAAAAAAGCAGAAACTTTGTCTTCTTGTTTACTGCTGTATCCCTACCATACCACACACCTGGCACATAACAGGTCCTCAATGAATCTTTGTTGGAAATACAAATATATGAATAGCAAGTGCTCAAGAAATGAATGAATGATAACATGAATGATATCCTGCATTGAAAAAGAGCTGCTCCAATGATAAGCTTTCCTTTTGGAAAAATTGCTATTTACTGTCTGCCCAGAATGACACTTTGACAGTTTTAATTCATTTTACAAGATGTCATTAAACAACAAAGGGGGTTACATTTGGTTTACTTTACTGCAAATTTGTTGTTCTACAAAGTTCAGTCAGATTCTTCATCCATAATCTTCAGTGAAGCTATTTGGGATTTGATAGGGACAAATTCATAACAATCACAGACTTTCAGAGTCTTTGGAATCAGACAGTTTTGGGATCAGACAGACCTGAATTTGAATCTCAGCTTCAACATTTATTAGCAATATAACTTTGGAAAGCCACATAACTCTTCTCAGTCTCAATTTTCCCTGAAAGCATGTGATTTCCACAGTCAGTTTGGTGAAAGGACTTACTGTAGTTTTAAGGGCTTAGTACATAGTTATAATCAATAAATGATTACTATTTATTATTCCTATCGATCCCCAAGTCCCTGTGACATAAAGGAGAAAACTGAGGCCACAAGAATTGAGAATTTCTCAAGGCCATCTCTCCTCCCCAAGTCCAGGTGACAGAAATCAGCAGGCCTTACAATTAAATATTATCCAGCCTTCATTTGACCAGGGGTCTTTTTCGCGGGGGAAAACCTACTGTGTTTGGACTCATAGTGTTTCCTTTTTTTTAAGAGGTGGGAGAAGGGCAGGGGGGCAGAGGGAGAGAGAATTTTAAGCAGGCTCTGTGCCCAGCGTGGAGCCCGACGCAGGGCTAGATCTCACAACCCCGAGACCATGACCTGAGCCAAAATCAAGAGTCGATTGCTCCACCAACTGAGCCACCCAGGTGCGCCCCCCATGGGCTCACACTGTTTCCTAAGGAGGGCCAGAGATTCCATTATGTCCTTGCACTGACTGAGGCTCACTACAACCTTGAGTTCCAACTGAGGAATTTCCTATTCCTATAGAAGAGACACTCAATCCAATCAAAGAATCTGGTTGAGAAATGTGATGGAAAGAATTTTTCCCTACACCAGTTTTTAGGAATCCTTTTCTTTCCTCCTTTCTAGGGCATAGAAGAAAAATTGGAACTATGGGCTCCCCTAAAATCTTTCATTTTATAAATACCATGTTCTTTAAGTATACTGAAATCATTTGCTTGTGACAAATAATTCACTACAATGCAATTCTGGTGAGCTTTAGGTTTAATTTCACATCTACACAAGAGTTATTCCAAATACAGGAATGAGTTAATTTTACAGTAAGTAAAACTGAGGCATGAATTAAATAAAATAACAAATCTCAAATGAATTACATAGTGCCATGACAGTGCTTCATATGGGAGGATAGGATTTAAGGAGATTTTTCTCAAAGTGGGATATAGAAATTGAACGTATTGAAGCTTTGGATGATTCATTTTCTGTGGAAATTTAATCAGTGAATAACAAAACAGAGGGATCTAGAAGTATTTACTGTTCAAAGTTCCTGAAGATGGTGGGTCAGCAGCAATACTTAACTAATTGGTTTCCCGGCTAATTAGAAGAAGTGGAGAATATATGCCTAAAATTCTTTCCATACTGGGAAGATCTGATTCTCCCTGTTAATATGTTCAACTAAGCTGTGCCTACAGATTGTTCTTTCTTTTAGCTTCAGCTTAACCATGACTCAAGCTCATCTCCATTTTACCCTCATATAGGAATCTTGCCATATTACCACATTTTATTCTGAACCTGCTATAAAGGCAATTAGTCATTCATTATAACACAAAAATTCAAACTGGTTGCAATTATGTTTTCTGAATCAAAACCATACCCTTTGATGTGGATAATTTAAAGTTCTATGTTTAAAATGCATTGAATGAGTCATAATGGTAAGTAAGAAGACCCTTAAACTAGCATTCATATCTTCTGCATGTGAAAAAATTAAATGGATAATTTCTACCTATGACAAATTTATTTTTGTGGTGGAGAATTTTAAAGAATGGATTTAATTAGCTGTAACTATGCTCAGAAGCATAATTTGAAGTACCATTGAATGAATGAAGAAAGTATTTTCAAGAATAGAAAAAGCCCTCTTAAAATTCCCTTTTGTTCATTACTCAACAAATGTTTATTAAGCAGCCACAGTTTGCCAGGCAATGTACAACTTAATGATAACCTAACCTGGCATCATTCTACTCTAGCTCTGTACTTAATTGAATGAGTTAATCTCTTCGGCTGTCCATTCACAGTATGTGAGGAGAAACTGTAGAAATTAAATGAATGAGTCAGTCTGAAAAGAAACATGGATGTGGGTATTTAGGTTTCCTTTTGTTCTGCATGCTAAAGCAGGTTACTAGCTAACTAACTTTTCTATTTCTTCAGGGATCCAGGAATTTAAAAAGAATCTTATCTCACTCAGGCAGTGATCTATATGCTTAATCATGAGTTTCTAAATGTTTATAGAGGTGAGAACAGCAATTTGCAAGATTCTACAGATATGGAAAGGAAAAACAGCACAGTAAGTTTAGGCAGATAAGGGGAAATGTACTTTGAGGAATAGTTCCCATTCGAAAAGTAATTTTATACTTAATAATATAGAATAGGTTCAGCATTTTAGAGCTGGACCTTAAAGCTCATCTAGGTCACTGGTTTCCAACCTTCTGCATTAGAGTCACTGGATTTTAAGAGTCTCATGCTCTACCGACTGAGCTAGCCGGGTGCTTGAGTCACTGGATTTTAAATCTCCCTAGAAATTCTAATTCATTTGGTCTGGAAGGGGTTTGGAGGGGAGGCAGGCATGCATATACTTGTAAAAGTTCCCCAACAGTCAAAGCTGAGACCCACAGATCTAGTCCAGCCTTGACATTTTTGGTATGAGGTCCCTGAGGTCTTTATTTAATTAATTCATTTATTTCATTTTAAGTAGGCTCCACGCCCAGTGTGGAGCCCAGCACGGGGCTTGAACTCACAACCCTGAGATTGAGACCTGAGCTGAGATCAAGAGTAGGACGCTTAACAGACTGAGCCACCCAGGCGACCCCCTGAGGTCTTTAAAGAATAAATAACTTGCTTAGGATCAACACAGCTTACAATGCTTGGAGCCTGACCTAGAACCCAAATATCCAAATTCCTAGTCTGTATCTCTGTTTACTAAACCAACTGGCACTGTTTTACTTCTCTCACTCAGTAGTTGAGATCTAATTACCAGTTAGTAATAGAAAGTTCAAGACAGCTATAACCCATGTGACTCCCAAGTCCCCTCCCCCTAATGACCTGTGTGGTTCCTTTCTTGCTAAGTACTGAATAAATCTTCTGATAACATTGTAATAATTAATATGTTTATGCCACATTTTTAAATACTTCACTTATTTAAAACTTTTGCATCTATAAAATATATCATTCACATTTTAAGACAAAGAAAACAGATTCAATATTTGAATCTGAGTCCAATTAAAGTCTTCATTTTTGATCTTATATAGCTGGGCACATCAAGATACTCTAATGTCAGGCATCATTCTACTCTAGCTCTGTACTTAACTGAATGAGTTAATTGAATGGTTTTCTTAGCCAGCTTCCTTTTATGATAATGTCTTTAGGTTGAACACTTCCACTGGGTTCTGAAAGCTCCATGCAAGTAGGGCTCTTGTCCAACTTCATCAACTGTTTCTGAGGACCTAGCAAAATGCCTGCCATAGACTCAACACTCAATAATTCATTGTTGCATGAAAAATCCTTCATTATATTTTGTTAAGAAATGAGATGGAATGTCTTAAACCAACTTGTATAGAATAATCCCATATAAATAAAAGTACCAGGGAGATGATTTTATAAAGGAGTAGATTTACAGTTACTTTATTATAAGAGCTCTGGCCTGATTTTCCTGCCATAAATTTGTCCTTGCTGTACCATTTGGATTACAGTTGGGCTCTCATTCATACTATGTTCAAGTACTTCACTCAAGATATCTTTTACATGTGGCTGAAGGCACAACTGATATGCAATAAACACCGATAAAATAAAACTCATACCAAGTTTTCTTGTGTTTTGGGAAACATAAGCCTTGGTATTATCTGGCAAAATAAAGAGTGCCCTGCCTTTGGTAACTCCCAGGGGTTGAACAGTATTGTGGAAGGCAGTGAACTCATTTCAAAAGAAGATTCAATCGATGGTTATTTAGAACTAAATTTTTATTTTTACTATTTATTTATTTATTTGAGAGAGAGGGAGAGACAAAGAGTGAGAATATGAACAAGTGGGAGGAGGAACAGAGACAGAGAATCTCAAGCAGGCTCTGCACTGAGCGCGGGCCCGACACAGGGCTCCGTCTCACGACTCATGAGATCATGACCTGAGTCAAAACCAAGAGTTGGTCACTTAACTGACTGAGCCACCCAGGCGCCCCTAGAACTAAATTTTTATTAAGCAGTTCATTTCAATCCCACCTTTCCAACTCCACCATTTTGACCCAACCACACACCGAGATTCCATACATTTGATTCTACTAAGGCTATTTGCACTTTACCCTGAGGTTGCAGTTTTTTTAGTGTTTTATTTAATTCACATAGAAACAATCAACATAAAATACCACTGACATCTGTTAAAATGACCCATGTTTAAATATGGTAGAGATAAATAACAAAAGAATCAATGTTAAAAATTGACACTAGAAAACAGGTGTTGGTGAGGATGTGGAGAAAAAAGGAACCCTCGTGCACTGTTGGTGGGAATGCAAACTGGTGTAGCCACTGTGGAAAATAGCATGGAAGTTTCTCAAAAAGTTAAAATAGAACTACCATATGATCCAGCAATCACACTACTAGGTATGTCCCCCAAAATTACAAAAACACTAATTCAAAGGGACACATGCATGCTGATGTTTACAGCAGCATTATTTACAATAACCAAGTTATGGAAGCAGCTCAAGTGTCCATCAATAGATGAATGGATAAAGAAAATGTGATATATATAGATACACACACACACACACAAACACACACAATGGAATATTACTCAGCCATAAAAAAGAATGAAATCTTGCCATCTGCAACGACATGGATGAAGCTAGAAAGTATAATGCTAAGTGAGTAAGTCAGTCAGAGAAAGAAAAATAGCATATAATTTCACTCATATGTGGAAATTAAGAAACAAAACAAATGAGCAAAGGGAAAAAAGAGAGAGAGAGAGAGACAAACCAAGAAACAGACTTAACTCTAGAGAACAAACTGATGGTTACCAGAGGGGAGGTGGGTGGGGGGATGGGTGAAACAGGTGATGGGGATTAAGAGTACACTTATCATGATGAGCACTGAGTAATGTAGAGAATCGCTGAATCACTGTATTGCACACTTGACATTAATATAATACTGCATGCTCACAATACAGGAAAGAAAATGAAATGCTTGATTAGGGCATCTGGGTGGCTCAGTCGGTTAAGCATCTGTCTTCAGCTCAGGTCATGATCTGGGATCCCGGGATCGAGCTCAGCAGGGAGTCTGCTTCTCCCTCTGCCCCTCCCCCTACTCCTTCTCTCTCTCTCTAATAAATAAATAAAATCTTAAAAAAACAATTTAAAAAATTAGATTGCCTAAAAAAAATTGACACCAGACAATTAGCCATGGTAGAAATATTCAGCACCATATAGTGAATGTTTAATCTCTGATATATAGCTGAGATGAACTAGAGGACTGGAGGGGAAACAGGTATACATTCAGGGGGTTAATCTTAGGTCTAACATTAACATTAAAGCCAATGTTAATGGAAGGAACTAGGCTGTGAATGGGCCACAAATTTGCTAGCTAAATTTTCCTAAATTTAGGAAAAATTTACAATTTCTAAAATTTCCTAGCTCAAGGCCAGGTACACAGCAGGGATTCAGTAAATGATTTTTTGAATGAATGAATGATGTGTAAGTGAGTAAATGAACAAAGGGTCCTCTATATAGATGTAGAGTATAATATTTGGATCTGGAGGCTTGGCTTTAAAACAGTCCATTCAAAGTTATGGATCAATAAACTAGATTTTGGGAAAGTCAGTGCTGAATATAATGTAAGTGTTTCTGTTTGTTAATTAAAATGACCACGAAGTCGTTATTCTTTTTTTTTTTTTAAAGATTTTATTTATTTATTTGACAGAGAGACACAGCGAGAGAGGGAACACAAGCAGGGGGAGTGGGAGAGGGAGAAGCAGGCTTCCCGCCAAGCGGGGAGCCCGATGCGGGGCTCGATCCCAGGACCCTGGGATCATGACCCGAGCTGAAGGCAGACGCTTAACGACTGAGCCACCCAGGCGCCCCCAAAGTCGTTATTCTTACTCTTAATTTTTCAGCCTGAAAGTTAATAAACTATATCTGTTCCATGAATAATTGAGTTGAACTTGAAAGAGAACTCCACATTCCAAAAGCCTCCCACACTACCAGTTAACTGTGATTTATCCTTTTACTTCTGAAGAATTTTAAGCATCTTCCATCTGATCTGACTGACAATCAATCTGTGCTTCCTCTGTCTTTATTCTCCCAGGAAGAAGATGTTACTCGTGAAAGTCGTTTTAATTTCAGTGGTTATGGGATGGGTCACTGCCTCCAAGTGAAAGATGGAACAGCTGTCAAGGCCACACCTGCCAACCCACTCCCACAACCCCCAAAAGATGCAGATGCCATCAAGAAGAAGTTCGTGGACCGGGCAAAAAGGATTGACACGATATCTCGAGCTGCCTTCCCGTTGGCCTTCCTCATTTTCAACATCTTTTACTGGATCACATACAAGATCATTCGGCATGAAGATGTTCACAAGAAATAGATGTGCCCTTCAGACCCTGGACTTTCTTGCCTAACTATTGTGCTTGTAAATACACAGTGAAATTGTCTTTATATCACTTTGACAGAGGAGGAGACCGGGGGAGGGGGGCGGGAAGATCATGAGAGCAGGTTTCCTGGCACCTACATGAATAAAGATAAGTTATCTGGGCAATGAAGGAAAATGTTTGCACAAAATTAAGGTGTTACAGAATCATGTGAGCATAATTCTCTTCACAGTCTTTAGCATTGTTCTTTCAGATGATGTATTAATTAGACATGATATGCAAGGTCAAGTTCTCGAAAGCTATTTGTCTTTGGTTTGGTCTGGTTTTGACTAATTCTGGTACTGAAAAGTTAGCTTAGACCACACACACACACACACACACACATACACACACACACATGGAAAATGCTTACCATCTGACCATAGTGACTAGCCTATAGTGAGTCAAGGACCAAACTTTTTCAGGAAAATGCTGCCTCGTTTTTAAAACAAGTACTCTGAGCCACAGAGTCTGAGCTACAGTTCTTTACAATGTCTGTAATTAGTGTTTCACCTGAGAAATCCTTTTGTGGGTCATAAATTATTTCTACTTATTGAGAAAAAAACAACAGAAAATAAACACCAACCACAAAGAACAGATTTCTACTTTACTGTCCGTGTAGGTGTGCAATTTAATATTATTTTTCTTTCCTAAATGTAATTTGGGGGTTTAAATTGTGTGTCATAACTGATTTGATAGTATACCCTCTTAAAAATAAATGCCCATTTTATTTTAGATCCCGATCAGCACACTGTATTTTTTTCGCTTTAGCTATATTTACATGTGACTTTAACTGCTCAAGTGTGACTTAGCCATTGCAACCTCTTGGCCACAGTATTTATGGAGATGGTGTGTCCTGAATGGTGTAGCTCATATTAGCTTGAACTTTCCATTTCTGCTCTCATTGTAGGTGTAACTACTAGTCCTAATGTCAAATGACCCATGATTTCTACTGTCAATCAAGTGAATATTGTTTTAAATATCCTTAACTAACTTAAAGAATTTTAAAATTGTACTGTGATTTTCATAACCTGTTGCCTTTTTGGTACCAGAGCTACGTGGTTTGAATCCTGGCTACATGTTTTAAGTAAGAAAAAATAAATAAAAGACGTATTTTTGCTTACTCAGATAAAAGACAACCTGTAAAAATATAATGAAAAACTTAAATTTTACATGTGCTGTCAAAGGGATTATTAAAAATATTTGTTCAATTTCAATAAAGCTAAGTGTGCCACAAAACTTCCCTAAGAGTCTTGCCATTTTTGCACCACAATGTAAGTAAGTTGGATGACAATGGTAACTTGGATTTTTGTTTCTGGTCTTTCTCACAAACTTAAAGCACTTAGAGCTATGATGTTCTGCCCTAATATAATAGTTGCTTATAGTGTCCCCAGGAAGAAAGGAAAAATATTATTCTCCTTGCAGAAACAGAGAAACAGGTATGTGGAACTACTGGGAGTCACCGTGGGCAAAATGAATAGTGGATACTTCGTATGAGCTCTGCAAAAGTTCCAAGAACACTGAGGGATCATGAAATACCAAAATGAAAAGAAATTTAAAAGAACAATCTGTCCACCTAGCCATCCTGGTTTTGTCAGGAATGGAGTTCTATGATGAAAAAAAAAAAATCTGAAAACCTCAGTGAAGTAGAGGAAATTCACCTTAACCCCTTGCAGATTTTCCTTAATCAAAGAAATCCATCATCATATTTTCAGATAAGATGCAGATTTATAAGTTGATGTTTATGGCCTTTTAAACCTATTCAAATATTGAATCATTTCCATAGAGAGGAATATTGTAGAATGGCTAAAAGCAGGAATTTTGCAGATAGAAAGATTAGCTTGGCCACCTATCAACAGTGTGATCTTGGATAAGTTACCTGACTTTTCCTGAATAGCTCCTGTTTCATAGAGTTTTAAGAGGATAAAATGAGAAAAATGCAAGTAAAGCCATTAGCTTAGTGTCTAACACACAGTAAATTTCCAATAACTAATAGATAATAGTAAAATTCTTATTATCATGAATAGTATTGGTTATCCACTGGGAAAGAAGCTTTACAGTTCCTCACCTTGGCAAGATTAATGCTATGTTTTTTGTATCATTCCTAAAACATCATTTCTGTCCTATTGCTCATTCCTTTCCAAACAAATAAGGCAAAGTCTTTGATTGTTCTCATTTCTCTTCCTCCCACTAAAAAGTAGTAAACTGAGGCTAAAATGCCTTCCAAACATGGGCCTGACTCCGTAAGTATCTTAGGAAGAGCCCTGATGTTGCTTATGGAGGGATGGGGAGGCACCTTGGGGGATAATCCTAAGCTAAATGATCATATCTAATCAATGTGTGTACCATATAATTTTCAGGGGGGTGTGGTCCCCACATCAGACAGTTTTAAAAAAGATTCTCCTCTAAACATACCTGCCAGCCACTCAAGTAGGCAAAGACATCCTGGATGGCAAGAGGGATTCTTGGCTTATCTCTGATTCTAGTCTACATTCAGTGGAAAGAATTCTTCAGTGCACTGATTTGAGTTATATAAATAAGATAAAATCTCAGGGAAAAGATTTTTGGGCTGCATACTCTGGCAAAATAGATAACTCCCCTATAATGTTATTGGAGATTTTATTTAGGACATCTTTCTTTCATAATAGTATTTGAAGGAAAATAGTTCAAGAATAAAAACATGGATCTGAGGAAGAGAACTTACCAGTTTTTATTAGATTGGAAGCTTCTGGAAGAAAGTGGCTATGTTTTCGTGGGTTCTCTGCACTGCCTGCCAAAGCTCAAATGCCCAGTGAATGTTATTACTACAGCTAGGAAAAAGTTGGTGAGGGAGGATATGATGTGCCTATTGACAAAGTTATATAAGTTTTTCCCAACAAAGCAATGACATGAAGTAACCAAATACTGCTACCATTTCTCAACAATGGATTAGTGGGAGATTTGTCTTTTAAATATTTTTGAATTCCTACCATTCGGTTTTAACAACAGATCGAGATGACTTAAGGCTTAAGACTCTTTATGGCATTCTCAAACACCTTGGCCCCAAACAGATGCTACAAACCAGACTTGCTGTAGATATTTTTAAAATCCTTCCAGTGTTAGCATTAAGCTCCTCATTTGTGCTGCTGAACGGAACTGCCAAATTCTGAAACCAAATTTTCCAATAAAGATTAAATGAGTATCATTTTATAATATGCTTAGTCAACTAATATCAAATAAGAAAGTTCTATCCAAAACACAGCACAAAATTCCCTATCATAAGATTCACAGTTTTGGAAAAAAAAAATCTATTGAGAATTTTTTTTAATTTATGCATTTCCTAGTTTAAGCCCGAAGCCAATTTGTGGAATGAATATAAGTCATATGTCTGCCAGATATATTTTTTTTAATCTTTCAGCCTCTGCTTTAAACTCTTTCTTATTTTCACCAATTTGGGTTTTCTTAAGTATAATTTAAATGATTCAAGTAATGCATGCTCTTCATAGATCACAAAGTAGAACTAAAGATAACACCACAACCTCATACTCATACAGTGCTTTCAACATATCAGAATGTTTTGATGTCCACAATAGCATTCAATTCTAATAATTGTCCAAGGTGGCCAGATCCAAAGGATCATATCCATCCTTTGGTCAATAGATAAACAGAAGCTCCATGAATTAAATGCCTCACCCAAAGTCACCTGTCATATTGGGGGTTGAACATCCAGCATAATTTGTTTCCTAACTCCTCAGACTCTTACCTGTTCACTATATACACTGTGTTTAGGAAAATAAAAGCTGAGAAAGTAAAAAGTCATAGTACCACTGACTCACTCTCATGGATGACAAAATAATTTGGTAAAAGAGGGCATATAACAGATTTCTGTTGAAAATGCCTAAGAGAAATTAATACTACATACAGCATTAAGAATATCCTCACAGAGAGTAATATCTTATGCAATTGATGGCCAAAAAGATACTGGGGGTGACAAAAGACCAGCAGAACTCAATTTAGGAGGTGTTATTTCCATTCTTGAAAAAGGGAAAATGACCTTCACATTGTTACACATGCCCCACATAAGAAAAAAATGCAATATTCCTACTTTGATGCAAACACAATAAAAATAATAAGTAATATAGGGCGCCTGGGTGGCTCAGTTGGTTAAGCTTCGGGCTCTTGATTTCGGCTCAGGTCATGATCTCAGGGCCGTGGGATCAGGCCCGTGTTGGGCTCCGCGCTCAGCATGGAGTCTGTTTGAGATTCTCTCCTGCCTCTAACCTTCCCCCTGCTTGCATGCTCTCTCTCAAAATAAATAAATAAAATCTTAAAAAAAACCAAGTAATATAGTTTCCCCCAAGCTGAAGGTAGTGTATATGTGATGCTTTTAGACCATGAATCAGCATTTAGAAAGCACATTATCACCTTGGCACAAATGACTCATAAATAGGTGAATGTGTCTTCAAAGAGGAGAACAAAGCTCTGGGGTGCTCTTTTGAAGTGTGTATAACACTGGCCTTCTGGTAGGACCCAGGGCTGGTCATGAAATGGACAGCTTGGCCAGTCCTCATGCAGACTGAAGCCTCATGAGAGGTTCCAGGTCCCCAAAAATAATAGAATCAAGAGCTAGGAGACCCTTCATGTGCCAGGATCAGAACTAACGAAGACTTCATCAAATCCAATAGATAATCATTTCCTGAGCTACTCCTGCTTTCTAAGGAGAAAGATGTAGAGGCAGGGTAGTGAGAAAGGGAAAAGAGATCAAAGAAATACAGTAGTCAGAAAGTTCCTTTTAAGGCATAAATCAGATCATGTCACTCTGATTTAAATCTCCAATGGCTTTCTGACTTAGAGAATAAGCCAGAATCTTCATTATGGCCACGTGATCTGACCTCCCTACCTCTCTCCCATCACCTTCTCCTATCCCCTCTCCCTCCAGGCATACTGGCAGGTGCTTAAACATACCAGCCACAGTTCTACTTCAGAGTATTGCATTTGCTGTTTCCTCTGCCTGGCACCCTCTTCCTTAGACCAGGATTTGCGAAACTTTTTAAAGGCCAGACAGTAAATTGTTTAGGCTTTGCAAACCATACAATCTCTGGGCTATTATTCAACTCTGCTATTGTGTATGAAAGCAATCATAGACAATATGTCAACAAATGAGTGTAGCTGTATCCCAATAAAACTTTATTTACAAAAACAAGTGGCAAGCCAGATTTGCCCCATGGGCAGTACTTGACCAACACGTGCTCTAGATACATACAGGGCTTACTCACTCATTTAATTCAGGCCTCAGCTCAAATGTCTCTCTATCAGAGAAGGCTTCTCTGACCATCCTATATAAACTAGTACCCTCCAACCATTATACTCTATTACTCATTCATGCCTTATGTTTTGCATAGCATTTGTCACTTCCCAATTGATGCTTCTATGTGTTTATTGGCATGCACACATACTTGAAGGACAGTTTCATGTGAGAAAGTAGAAACACAGGGATACACATTGTTGTATTCCCTGATTCTAGATCTGTGCTTGGCACTTAGTAGGTGTTCAATCAATATAGTATTTGTTCAATGAATATTGAATAGTTAATACTTATTAAGGAGTTAATTGAGTGTTTGCACGGGAGGCTAGGAGATGGAAGTAAGCAACCTAATACTAGCCAGTTAGATAAAAATTGCTTTCAAAACTTAAGCAGGTTTTGGGTTTGTAACGATGAAGAAATTGTACTAGATTAGCATTTTCCAAAGTGTGTTCTGAAAAACCCTATTTCTACAGACCCTTAAGGGTCTGGGATATTAGCCATCCTGCCTGAATTGAGTTTTTGTAGTTTCCCATTGACTTTTATCAAAAGATGGGGGCCTTCTAAGACATGGGGTTTCTGAGAGGTACCGCAGGGGATCTCAGGCGTTTCAAACATATTTCTCTTTACCTCTGCTATGTAGTAGCAACTCAATTTCCCCTTGGTAGTCAGGATCAGTCACCCCAGCTAGTACAGTAACCCCCTTCTCTGTCTGCTGGCACAAGGAGCCCAAAATGCCAGGCAGCAGTCTCAACTTCCAGTTCTATCATTGTGTCTCTGCGAGAAAGCAGAGGCACAGATTTCAGAAAATGTTGTAGATTTGAGGCTTTGTAGCTAAATATTCTTAAAGCATAATTTTCAAAAAGATAAAATCATGATGCTCAAGCAAATATAAAGTTAACACATGTCAAAATTAATTTAACTTAATAACTGATAAAAAAAACAGTAAAATGTTAAAACCAGTCCAAAGAGCATTTGGGAAGTTAGGTATTTACAAGCATCGCCAGGGTAAGTTTCCAGAGTTAGACACACAGCCAGCTGATGTCCAACAGGTCCACAACCAGTAACCTTTGGGATTATTTCTTCTTTAGACAGAAATTATTCGCACTTCTACTGGACAAAATTCTACATGTTCACCTTTGCCTCTACAGAGTGGTAAAATAGGCCAGACTATACAATGTCAAGCCCAGCACTGCATTGAAAGAGTACCTGCAACCTTTTTTTTTTTTTTGGTCTATTTCCAAGTTTCAGATAATTTTTATGACAGATCACAATTCAAATCTAATGCTTATCTGTTATTTGACTATTAATATCATACCTTAACAGGACCAAGACCCAGAGCGTTAAAGTGACAGACTCTATATCACACAACATGTTAATGTAACTTTGGGCTCAGAAACCAAAATCCCCTGAATTCTATCCTGGTTTCTTTCTAAGTACTCCCGTGCGCTTTTTTCCATGTATCCCTGGTAGGGAAAGTTAGAAAGGGCAGTTTCTTTCCTTTATATTACTCTACTTCCATGTGATTATTCTGGAAGGCAGGTGGCATGGTTGTAAAGGCACAGTTTGTGGAATCAGATCTGAGTTCAAATTCTCCCTCTGTCTCATATTTGTAAGGTGTCCTTAGGCAAAGCTTTAATGTCCCAGTGATAAGATACTGTAAAATAGAACATAATAATGTCTACCTCATACAATTGTAGGTAAAGACTAAATTGATTTGTATCTGCCACTTAATGGGTAGTGAATAAATATTAGTTCTCATTTCCTTTCCTACCCACACTTAATTAATGTTTTATTTCACTAATGATGTCATTCTGAACCTATCGCCTATGAATGGAGTCTCTTCTTGTGTGGTCTACTGTAACTACTGTAATTTTATTTTTATTTTATTCTATTGTAATTTTAAATTATCATCTAAACACTAAAAAGCCTACAAGTGAAAAGTAAATACAAGAAGACCATATCGAGAGACAGTCTGAACAAACTTCTTGGGTAAAAGGCGACAAGAGAGTTTTTATTGTTTCACTTTGACCTAATACAGAAAGGAAAACATTTTCCTGATTTAAGTGTTGAAAAAGTTTAAGTATAAGGCATATTCAGGGCCAGTAGGAGGAAGTTGTTAGGAGGACTTTTACTGTATATAATTGACATTTGTGGAACACCAGTACAGTTTACAAATCATTTGCACATAAATTCTGCCAGATTGTCCTGTGATCATAGGAATTGTGGCCTTGGGCAAGTTTCTCCCATAGCCTCAGTTTATTCTCCTGTAATGTAATGGAGAAGAATAATGGTTTCCCATTAGAAAGCCTAGCATAGAGCAGGCCTTCGGCGCATGATAACCACCACCACCACCATCATCATCATTTTATGGATAAGGAAACTGAAACCTAGCACAGTTAAGGGATTGGTTACTGTCAGAGAGGTAAATCCAGCTCTAAAGAATGAAGATGACGATACTTGCCGCACCTACCCACCTTTCAAGGCTGCTGTAAGAATAAAATAAAACCACGAATGTCAAAGATATCCAAAAAACGTTTTATTGAAAAGGCAAGTGGGGCACAGAGAGGTAAAGTAACTTGCAGAGGGCACACAGCTTATAAAATGTCACAGCCAAGATTCAAACTCAGTCTGTCTTTCTGCACGATCCATGCTCTTCGTCACCACAGTCTATTGCTTCTTCAATATAAAAAATTATCATGTTGGAAATACATTTATATACAGTTGTATATACACAACTATCATGCTGGATACATAAAATATATATTTGATATATTTATTTTTAGATTTTTATCATATCATTTTAAATTATTCATTTCCTTATCCATTTCCCCTATGAAACTTTCAAGGGCACTATATTAGTTTCCTGGGGCTGTTGTAACAAATCATCACAAGCTGGTGGCTTAAGACAACAGAAATGTGTTCTCTCACAGCTCTGGTGGCTGAAAACATGAAATGGAGGTGTCAACAGGGCCATGTTTCCTCCGAAAGCTCTAGGGAAGCATCTTTCCTTGCCTCTTCCTAGCTTCTGCTGGTGGCCGGCAGTCCTAGGCATTTCTTGGCTTGTAGCTGCATCACTCCAGTCTCTGCCTCCATCTTCACATGAACTTCTTCCCTCTGTGTGTCTGTCTACAGATCTCCTTCTCCTTATAAGGCCACCTCATAAGGCCCATCTTCATCCAGTATGACTTCATCTTAACTTATTATATTTGTAAAGATCCTATTTCCAAATAAGTTCCATTCTGAGGTTCTAAGTGGACACGAACTTTGGGGGAACAGTATTCAACCCAGTAGAGGCACCAGTTGTATCTCATTTTTTATAGCCTTCCAGGAGCCTGGCTCAGTGTGAGGAACAAACAGATTCAGCTAGATATAGCTTACTGGTTGAGCAAACAGGTGCTGTGATGAGATTGCCTGGGATCAAATCTTAGTTCCGCCTTTACTAGCAGTGGGCCTTTGGGCAAAGGTTCCAAACTCTCTATGCATTGAAGTCTTAATGTGTAAACAGTACCTATTTTACAAAGTTCTAATGAGATTTAAATTAGTCAGTTCACGTCAAGCACTTAGAACAGTCATTAGCCCCTAACAAGTGTTCAACAAATATTACTAGCATTATTTTTTGACAGTACAATTAATATTTGTTAAATAAGATAATGAAAGCAAGCAGTGTCACAAAGCACGGAAAACAGCTTACATTCAAGCTGTTAATATTATAAAATATTTTCACATCAGCCCTTTTACTTTGCATAGTCTTCTTAGAGCATCAGTGAACATTCAGTTTAAAAGAGAGAAGGGCTGCAGAAACAAAGGTGAAAAGGAAAAGCTTGCCTTTCCTTCTCCCTCAGGGGAAAAAATTTCCAAAGAGCCATGGAGAAGTAGTATTATTTCTAAGAGACCATGCTAGGAAAATGGAATTGCTTTTCTGAAAGAAAGTAGAAGATTAATACCTGGAGGGTCTAAAATGTAATTATGGTATTGATCTCAGGAAAGCCTTGGATGGATCTAATTTTTTTTTTCTTTTTTGCTCACCAGTATCATTAAAATGGGCTCACATGTTAGGGTCTGCAGACTGCAAATATCTGAACATCACACATCAAAATGAGCAAAAAGTTTCTGTTAATGGATCCTGGGCGGCATCAAGGTAACATTCAATACGTGCTCTTGTTTGGTTCCCACCTTCAGAAATTTTCTTAATGGCTCTGGGGACTGATTTAGCAAGCTGTTAATGAAGTGGCGAGGCAACACTAGGTTGCAAATCAACCTGAAAGTTCTGTCTGTATCCTAGCTCCATCCAGTCTGTGGGTTGACTGAGGGGTCAAGAGGACCCCAAACCTCAGACAATAAATGAATTGAGGCTGATTTTACATCTTTCTTCCCTAGCCCTAGTGAGGAGATGGCTTTTCTTGATTCCAGCTTTTTTACCTTCCCAGCTTCTTTCCCCTCCAAGTTGTTCAGAATCCTGCAAACAACAGTCCCCTTTCCCACTTGGTCAGACAAACACATGACTCACTGTTTTGCTGAAAGCCCCTGATTGCCTCCAAACCCAATAAAAGCCTTGAGACTTATGACTGGGGACTCCGGATTTTTAAGAAACAGTCGTTTTTTAAAGATTTTATTTATTTATTTGAGAGAGAGAGAGTGAACACGAGCAGGGGGAAGGGCAGAAGGAGAGGGAGAGAGAGAGGAACAGACTCCCCACTGAGCAGGAAGCCCTATGCGAGGGCAGGGCTCAATCCCAGGACCCTAAGGTCATGACCCCAGCTGAAGGAAGACGTTCAACGACTGAGCCACCCAGGCGCCCCTTTTAAGAAACAGTCTTAACAACAACTCATATTAGGCGTACTTCAGGTAGTTGAGGGGGAACAAGTCAGAGATGCACTTGAGGCCTTTTGGACATCTCTGATTCTGTGGTTATATTTTTATGAAATCATTCAGTCAAAACTCTTAGCATTCCATGTCCTCCTTCATAGAGAAACTATACCAGCTGCAGACAGTTTAAAATGCTTGGATCTTATTCTGGAATGGGAATGAGAAATGAGGCTGGAAAGAAAAGCTGGGATGAAAAGATAAAGTCACATGCCTGCTTAAAGGATCTTGGGATTTCTCTTCTACGTAATGACACACCATTACAAGGTTTTAAGCAGGGGAGAGACAGAACTGATTTTGCATTTCAGAACATAATTATGGCTATAGAGCACAGAAGAGACAGGAGGAGGATGAAAGAGGGATGATCTCTAAAGTTGTGAAATTAAATATTCCTGTTGAAACTTGACAAGATCCATCTACTGCTGAACATAACTTAAGCAAAGGAGAACTTCCAGTCTGGACAAAGACAAAAACAAAACGGACCCTAGAAATGTGGATGAAATTTTTACCAGTTAAAATTCACCATGTCACCGGTTAAAAATTCAGTAATATTCCAGTTCAGGTTACAATCAAGAGTTAAGCAAAATGGTAAGGTATGGGTGCCTGGGTGGCTCAGTCGTTAAGCATCTGCCTGCGGCTCAGGTCATGATCCCAGGGTCCTGGGATCGAGCCCCGCATCGGGCTCCCTGCTCGGCAGGAAGCCTGCTTCTCCCTCTCCCACTCCCCCTGCTTGTGTTCCTGCTCTCGCTATCTCTCTCTCTCTGTCAAATAAATAAATAAAATCTTTAAAAAAAAAAATTTCAAAATGGTAAGGTATTATCACTCTGTGGTTAAAAACACAGGCTTCTGCACTGGAAAGGCTTGGGTTCAAGTCTCAAATGTGTCACTGTCTGTTCCTTCTGTTCCTGTTCCTTTGATGTGTTGCTTACCCTCTTAAATTCTCAGTTTCCCCGCCTACAAAGGCAGTAATGAGAGCAGACCTGATTTGCAATGCCCTTGTGAGGCTCATGCACGGAAACTGTCAGAACCTACAACACAGGGTTTGTGGAAAGTGTCTTGTTTCCCAAACTTGGTGGTTTCTTTATATGTAGAGGGACCTCACTAGGGTATTCCTTCTGGCTCCTCTCTGCCCCTCTCGGGACAGGAAAAGTAACTGAATCTGATTGTGGAGTTTGAAGGTGTTTTCCTACCCCCGCCGCCCCCCCCCCCCCACTGCCCCATCTCCTCTTCCTTTCTTTTGGGGGATGGTCAATCCTCCAAAATTGCATGTTGTGCTCTGGTCTTGCCATATGTTTTCAACATAATGGAAATGTTTGCCATGGAGGAACCGTTTTCAACATTTCCCTTCAGGGAAAGCCCACGGTTCTCCAGCACGATCTATGACTCAAAAGACAAGTCTGACTAATTCTAGAGCACAGAATTTTAGAGCCTGCTCACCCACAGATATAAATCACATTTTCCAATATCAGTACTATTTACAATAAAAGTGACACACGTATACCACACAGACTGTTCTTTGGTTAATGTTTTCTCAAGAAAATGCCTCTTGGCTTTTAATATCCCAACTTCAACTAAGTACTTTTCAGGGGAAGGAGGGTTGTATTAAAAAATTACATTTATGCCTCAGGCGCCTGGGTGGCTCAGATGGTTAAGCGTCTGCCTTCGGCTCAGGTCATGATCCCAGGGTCCTGGGATCGAGTCCCGCATCGGGCTCTCTGCTCCTTGGGAGCCTGCTTCTCCCTCTGCCTCTCTTTCTCTCTGTCTCTCATGAATAAATAAATAAAATCTTAAAAAAAAATTACATTTATGCCTTAAAGAATCAATACAACCTTTTTTAACAAAAGAGTGTCCGGGAAACATCTTAAGTTTCACTCCTAATGCAATTGGCATTTAGAATAAATCATGTTTAGATGGATCAGAAGCACACACAGATATTTTGAAGTGTTCCAGAGTGTCAACAGAGGGGATTTGTGGCTAGAATATTGCTGGCACTAAGAAAGACATGGCTGTAGACAAAGCAACTGCTTGTTAACAACCATATTAATTATTTGGTGTCAACAAAGCAATGTTTTAAGCATTCTACCTTATGATATGAGAGTTTGTTCTTTATATATGGGCATTTTAATGTGTTCGGGTTGTGGTTGGGGGTTTGGGGTTGATTTGTAATGCATGGTAATTTCTCCCATTTAAAATAATTGGAAAAGAGCTCCTTTAACATTTTTGTGCAGAACATCTGATTTCATTAACAGAAAACCAGTGTTAAGCAAGAGATGTCAGCATTTTCGGCCTCCCATCTGCCTCACCTACTTTTCTGATTTTTCAGTTAGCTCACAACTCAATGGAAAAAGCAGATGGCTATTTGTTGGCCTCCACTAATAAAGAGAATAAGGCAAAGGTGACAGGATGTCACTTTCAAGATCAGGTCACAAAAGACTGACTTCTATCTTGATCTTCCTGGGTCTTATTGCTTGCTTGCTTGCTTGCTTGCTCTGAAGAAGCAAGCTGCCATGTTTTGAAATGCCCTATGGAGAGGTCTGTGTGGCAAGGAATTGAGGGAGTGCTCTGGCCAACAACCAGCAAGGAACTGAGGCCCTCAGACCTATGAGGCCTATGAGGCACTGAATCCTGCCAACAATCATATAAATGAGCTTGGAAACAAATCCTCCACCAGTTGAGCCTTGAGTTGATTGCAGTCTTGGCCAACACTTTGATTTCAGCCTTGTAAGAGACTCTGAGCCAGGGGACTGAGATTTCTGACCCACAGAAACTGTGCAGTAATAAATGTTTGTTGTATTTAGCTGCTAAGTTTTATGGCAATTTGTTGTGCAGCAATAGATAACTAATACAATCAGTAAACATACGTTGATGAAGGGATAAATGAATGACTTAATTATTCCCCCAAAAGCTCAGCTGATTTGGATCCTTAGGTACTTACTTTCAGGAAATAGACCAAGACTTTCTGAGTATGTTTGGCTTTATGGGAAAATTACATAGGGCAGGTGCCCAAAACTTGGTTGGATCCTATCAGTTTAAATCAAGCATAAGTTTAGAGAATTGCTGTCTGGAAAGGAACTTTGAGGTCATTAGCCAAACACCCTCATTTTATAGAAATGGAAACTGAGATTTAGAAGAGCTAAGTGACTGACTTTCCCAGGGCCATAGGATCCATGTAAGTGTCATGATAGAATCTATGGCTTCTGATTCTCACTACAGAACTCTTCCATGACATCCCATGACAGTGTTTAGAGGACAGGAATATCAGAAGGGCTGGAGGAACACTGAATGTAGAAAGTCAGGCTCAAGAAGGGCTTAGAAAAATAGGTGAGATTAGGGAAGGTATTCCACATGAGGGGTTCATGACAGACAAAGAGTGATGGGACTGTACCTCATGGGAGGGGTACTAAGAATCAAGATCTCCATGGTTTGGTCAATCATCTTGAATCTCATATGAAAGGTGAGGATGGGGAGGCCTTGGAAAGAAACGGTACCTACAAAGAGGAGAAGTCAGCAGAGAAAGGAGGGCAAATCTTGTTGCCATGAAAAGGTCTTTTTTTCTCTCTCCATAATGGCTTCCTTCACAAAGAACAAAGAAGTTCAAAGGCTGAATTACATAAAATTACATAACACTGTCACAGCACATGCAATAAATAATAGGACTGAAGATATTCACAAAGATAATAAGATCAAGACCCTGCAAAGCAGAGCATTTAATTCCTATGATCCTGGCCAGTAAGGAGAGGTAGGGATAAGTCTTCAAGGTTTCAGGTGTGGAAGAAGTAGCAGAATCCAAATGATGAAAGCAGAAGGAAGTGGTGGGATGAACATGGAGACTTCTCTGACGTATAAATTAAGATAATGCTAGTTGCTGTAACAAATAAGCTCCCAAATCTCAGAGGCTTAATACAATAAAACTTTATCATTCAATCATGCAAAGTCCAAACGGGCATTTCTTTTTTTTTTTTTAAGATTTTATTCATTTATTTATTTGAGAGAGCAAGTGCATGGGTGCACACGAGTTGCAGGAGGAGCAAAGGGAGAGGGAGCAGACTCCTCGCTAAGCAGGGAGTCCAGTGCGGGGCTCGATCCCAGGACCCTGAGACCATGATCTGAGCCGAAGGCAGACGCTTAACCGACTGAACCACCCAGGCGCCCCCCAAATGGGCATTTCTGATTGACAGGTAGCTCTCCTCTCTTTCAAGCAGTGATTCAGAACCCAGGCTCCCTTGATGGCTCAGGCATCACCATGGGCTCAAAGGCCCATGCTGAATCCTCTGTATCTGTCTGTTGTGTAGAAAAAAGAGAAGAAGGAACACCTGCTTTCAGCTACTTATCCTTGGAGATGATACACATCACTATTATTCATATTCCTGGAGTGAGAACCTGTCATATGGTCCCACTAGATACAAGAGAGATATGAAATGTAGTTCCTGGTTTGCCAGCAACAGCTCCACACTATGAAAAAGGAGTTCAAACCTTTGGGGAACAGGTAGCCATCTCTTCCCCACCACAGAACAAAGAGGGAACACAGATTTCTAACATTTTGCATCCTTTCCTTTTGCCAGCATTTCTTTTTTTTTCTATGCACTACACGCATCAAAGGTTTTTATAGCTAGAAATGTTACCAAGAAAACAGACATCATTGCTTGGAAAGCCACTACCATTTATCCTTAAATCATATGAAAATAGTACAGCATGGTTCTAAATCAGAGATCAGAAGCTTATGGGAGGGCATCATTAAAAAAAAAAAAAGGCTTTGAAATCAAGTCAGGCTGGGTTTTAATCTCTGCTCCAGCCCAAACAATAATGGGCCTTGCACAATTTATTTAAATCTTCTAAACCTCAAAGTCTTCAGCAACAGCATAAGCTCAATAATAAGATCCTGAAAGGTTTTTGTGAAGACTCATCAAGATGGTATGTCAAGTTCTTGGCCTATAAAAGGCACTTGTAAAGTAGCGCCCTCACAGTATCTACAGAAGTTGAGTTCATACATCCCCTATGGCCAGGTTTACACCCAATGCATATACATATTTACCCAAAGTTAAGTACCAGAATGATCAAAGGAGCACTATTCATAATAGTTAAAATGCAAAAATGTTACATATGCCCACTAAGAATAGAATGGACAAATAGATTGTAGCATATTTTACATGCCATACGTACTACACGGCCATAAAAATGAAGAAACTACAGCTACGCGCACCCATATGCGTGAATCTCACAGATATTGAGCAGAAGATACAAGAGAATACCTAGTGTGTGATTCCATTTATATGAAGTTTCAGACAGATCTCATCTATCCCATTAGAAGTCAGAATGATGGCTACCCTTGGAAGAAGCTATTGAATGGGAATAGAGGTGAGAATGGCTTGTGGGAGGCAGGTGACATTCTCTTTTGGAAGGAGGGAGGTGCTGGTTACAGAGCAGATTCAGTTGTGAGAATTCATTAAGCTGTATACTTACATCAATAAAAAAAGTTTTTAAAAATAGCATCCTTCCCCTGAAAGACTTCCAACATGCTTAAATATTACTCATGAGTGCCACCAGCCTTTGGAAGGGGAGAAAAAGAGTTAAAAGGAGCAGAAGGGGAGCAATGTGAAAGTAAGCCATAGAGAGGGAGGAGAGATGGTGAGGATGCAGAATAAGGCTAGAGGGTACCAAGAGCCAGAGATATCTACCACTTGTCTCAAAAATGCCATTTTGTGTTATACACCCCAAATCCCTGACAATAACAAAAGGGTCCAGGATATTTTTCCACAGTGACACGGGCCTTCTTATTTGGGCTAAGTTTTAGTGCTGCTAAAAATACAAGTCTTCCCTATGGGCAATCAACTACATGTCTTCCAGATTATAATGTGTCTTTCTATTCCATATGCCACCCTGTAATTTCTGTCATTGTGATTCTTCTTTCCTGTGTCATCGTGGGGAGCTATGGTTATATGTATGTGTATGGGGAAGAGGTTGATCCTTACCAATCCCAGTCCTCACAATCTGTATCACATACCCTGATCACAAATGGAGGCTTCTAACATCACGATCATGCAAAAATCTTTCTCTGCTAGTATCATCCCAGATAGCCTAGCTTACAGGGGCAACCACATAATAACTCAAACCTGGGCTCTACTATACATCCAGATATTTAACGAGGCACCCATCCATAACCATAAATATATGTCATGTGTGGTTATCACATAATAACAAAGAGTCACTAGGATGACAAAACTAGAAGTCACTGATTAACACATGTGGTTTCATTTTATAAGTATTTTATAAATGTTAGCATCAATGGGAACCTTAACAAATTACCTTTCCATTTAATCTAGGAAGAAAACTGAGGCCAAGAGAGTTGAATAACTTGCTTTAAAAGATAAAGATAGCTGTGGCAGAACAAAGACAAAAATCCAGATTTTCTTTTCCCTATCTAGCACCCTTTTTACTGCATATTTTTAAAGGGCTTCTGTTTATCTCCAGATATTGGGCATAAAATGAACATGACTCGAGCATTCTCCATGTCCCATTTTGATCATAAGCCCCAAGATCTGATGTCTACTAAATAAGTATCTTGGCTTTTGCCTAAAACAAATGTATTAAGATAATGTTGTTAGAAAGTTTCTGAAGGAAGCTGTTATCAGTTAATTTTTTATTTCCTCAATTGTTGAGTTTTCCTTTTTACATTTTTTTAAACATTTTAAAACTTAAAGATACACAAATAGCATAAAGAACCCCCATATAACTTTACATAGCCTGATTAATTTTTAGTATTTGCTACAATTGCTTTATAATTCTGTCTTCCACCTTCCTCCTCTTCCTCTTCCTTCATCTTCTTCCTCCTTCTCTCTCTCACATACATTATTATTACTATTATTATCATCTATCCTCTGAGAGAGAATATCATTATTAGTATTTTTCTCTGAGTAGGTTACATAAATCATGTCACTTTATTGCAGAACACTTCAGTGTGTATTCCCCAAGGGGAAGGATGTTTTCTTACATAACCACAATATAATTATCAAATTCAAGACAATACTATAATCTATTCCACAGTCCACATTCCATTTTTTTCAATTGTCTCAGCAATGTCTCTTAGAGCATTTCCCCCACACAGCCTAAGATGCAATCTAATATGACATATTACATTTGATTTTCATGCTTCTTTGCTATCCTCCAATCTGGAACAGTTCTTTGGTCTTTCTCTTCTTTCATGATATTGACATTTTTTTAATGCAGGTCTTTTTTGGTAATAGACTGTTCTTTAATTTAGGTTGTATCTGTTAGTTTTTGCTATATAATAAATCACCCCCAAATTTAGCAGCTTAAAACAAAAATTTCTTACAACAAAAATTTATCATTTCTCACAATTTGGTGGGTCAGCTAAATGATTCTTCTGGTTTGGGCCAGCTTGACTGGGGCTGGATGGTCTAGGTGAGCTCTCTCACGTGTCTAGCAATTAGATGAATATGAGCTGCGGTGATAAGGATGACCTAGCCATTCATTCACATGATGGTGGTCACAGTTCTGAAGCTCAGCAAGGGAGCAAGCCCCAGTGTACAAACATTTCCCAAGCCTTTGCTCACATCATGTTTGTTAATGTCCCATTGGCCAAAGGAAGTCACAAGGCCAATGCAGAGTCAGTGTGGGAGAACACTCACAGATCATGGATAGAAAAAGGAAAATAATTTGTGGCCATTTCTATAATCTACCATAGCCGCTAAACACAGGGGATGAAATTTTTTTAAGGAAGAATATGCTATTAATGGAAGAAATGAGGAGAAAAGACAAAAGCCTCCAAAATAGTGAGGTACAAATACTTAAAATTTATATCCTTGAAAGAATCCGAAATCAAGATGCCACCCCACTGAGGGAAAAGGGCTTATAACACAAGCTGCCTATTTTCAATTGGTCAAAGGGGTCAAATTTAAGAGCCTATACATGAACTGTAATGCTCACTCTCTGACAGAGAATTCTGTGCAGAGGAGTATGTCCCTTTGGTAAGATGAACAAGAGAGAGCTGATAAAGGGACACTGGCAATCTTTCTCCCTGCTAGGGCAGGGATGGAGAGGCCTGAGACTGTGATAAAGAAGGGAGCCTATACCCATTGCATAGGCAGCCCCAGCAGCTCCTTCATCAGTGCTAGGCACTGCTAGGCAGCAGTGGAGGCCCTGGCATACCCACATTTACCACTGTTTTTCAAGAAAATATGAAAATCTGGATTGAAGTGTGAAATTTCCAGACTCTCTAAACGTTGTTTCAAGTATTTTTAAGAGCACATTCCCATGCTAAATTAGGCCCAAGGACCATGCATTTGAAAACTCAATTGTCTAACCTACAATCAAAAAAATCAAACTACAAGAACAGAAGGGGTTTAAATTTTGGGTAAATGAAATGCTTATCCAATCCCCTTAGACACAGTCTCTCAACCTGTGACTATATAAAATGTACTTTTTTTTTTAAAGATTTTATTTATTTATTTGAGACAGAGAGAATGAGAGAGAGAGAGCACATGAGAGGGGGGAGGGTCAGAGGGAGAAGCAGGCTCCCTGCTCGGCAGGGAGCCTGATGCGGGACTCAATCCCGGGACTCCAGGATCATGACCTGAGCCGAAAGCAGTCACTTAACCAACTGAGCCACCCAGGCGCCCTAAAATGTACTTTTATTTATGCTCAATAACTACAAGACTTAGTTAGCATCATATACATAGCATGGATATACTTTAAGCTCGATAACTATCATCTACAGCATGATATATTATGTATAGCATAGATGACTGAACTTTGTAATATTGCCATATGAAGACATTCAAGAGGTAATGGAAAGTTGACAAAGAATAAGACCATGACACAATTTCTGAAATCAAAAGCCTGAATTTATTTCTTACTTAAGGAAGAGAGATTTTTGCTGGTCAGGCACAGTCTCTCTGAGCAAAACAAACTGCTGATTTAGGGGATGGGTTTGTTTTGAGGTTACACTGTCAAAGATATAGGAGTGGTCAGTCTTGGAAACATGTTCAAAGTCAGTGGCTTCCCATTAGATGACTGTCAAAGTGTGAAACTGACACTGATTGGCTGGCTTTCAGATAAGACAGCTAAGACAGCTTTAATTCTTGTTTTGGGGTTTGATTGTTACCATGGCTAGAGCATGGGCTGTCTTTCCCTAAGAGTGTGAGGGCTTTTGTGAATTATTGGAATTAACTGTGTAGAACTAATGTGGGACACTGCAAAGGTTACACTGTCATGGCCTCATGTAGGCATAGATGCTATCTACCAATGGGCTTTGAGCTTATTACCACAAGGGGTGTGGCTCCTCTGTGACATCATGGCTCCTCAAGTAGAAAGTCAGGGCCACTTCTCATCTCAACCTAAGAAGAGCTCTATCAATGTAGACAGGTGGATCTTGCTCCTCTGAAAGGTGATGTTCCTACCCTCATGAACTACAAAAACCATTAAGTCCAAAAAATGCTATTTCATTGAAAGCATTGTCTCTCTGATGCCCCAATACTGAGACAAAAGGGGTGAATAAGAGAAAACATGGGATACTGAAGAGGAACAGAAGGGGGAAAAAAAGAAACCAAGGTAAAGGTAGTCTTCTGTCTTATTACAACTACATTTGGAATTAGAGAATAGATTAAAATTCAGGCAGCTGGATAATGTTCATTTTTTATATATTCCTATGAAAGAGTTCCTAACTCCCATGATGACTTTTTTTCCTTATTAATAGCATGTCTCTAGCTTCAAATAAAATAGGATGTGGGATATTCCTTTATAAATATGAAGCCCAAGTTAGATCTTATATGAGATACCCCTCTCCTGGCTTCTCATGTAAAGAGGATCACAGGAAGGTTCAGAGAATTGGAAGGTTTCCAAAAAGGGCCACAGGGAGTAGATGAGACAAGAAGAACCTTGCTGGGGGTTCAGTGCCAAATGACAATGCCATGTATTTCAATCAGTCTTACATCTATCTGACCCTTGCAGTAGGAAATCTCTCCCCCCTCTCCACAAAACTGATGGGATGCAAGAAGTGGCTTTAAAGCGACGTAACAAGAGAATGTGTTGTTTCTCATAACTGCTCATTCATCCATCCATTCCACAAACATTGGGCATTTACTAAAGGCATAGGCTTCAGAGCAAAATAAAATTCATCCCTGGGCTCAAAGCACCACAGTCTTAAAAGAAAAAGACACAGATTCACTGACATACCAGGTGAGTACAGAGGTAGGATCATTGCCTGAAGGAGGGAGGTATTTAAGTAAATAACACTCCCTGTGGGTTTTGGGAATTCACCAAGGTGGTATTTGAATTGAATCTAGAAGGAAGAGAAATGGCTTTCCAGGAATTTATTAGACATTCACTTTGAGTAAACCATAGGATAAAGGTTCCATAAATGGAAATTTAAAAGTTAGTCTTGGAGTTGTTAATAGATTCTTAGTTCTGGCACTAAAAGCACAAGCAACAAAAGAAAAAATAGATTCATTGGACTTCATCAAAATTAAAAACTTTTGTGCATGAAAGGACACTATCATAAAAGTGAAAAGACAACTTGCAGAGTGGGAGAAAATATTTGCAAATCATGTATCTGATAAGAGTCTCATATCCAGAATGTAAAGAGAACTCTTAGAACACAATACAAAAAGACAATCCTAAGGGCAAATGAGCAAAAGGCTTGAATAGACATTTCTCTAAAAAAGATACACAAATGGCCCATAAACACAAATGGCTCAACA
The DNA here is from genome assembly GCF_029215605.1 of Mirounga angustirostris. Lineage (NCBI taxonomy): Eukaryota > Metazoa > Chordata > Mammalia > Carnivora > Phocidae > Mirounga > Mirounga angustirostris. The sequence goes on from NW_026991719.1 coordinate 11,205,822, forward strand.
TCACTAGCCATTAAGGAAATGTAAGTCAAAACCACAGTGAGTTACCACTTCACATACACTAGGATGGCTATAATCAAAACAAAGAAAATTACAAGTGCTGGCGAGGATGTGGAGATATTGAAACCTTCATACATTGCTGGTGGGAATGTAAAATGGTGCAGCCCCTGTGCAAAACAGTGTGGCAGCTCCTCAAAAAGTTAAACATAGAGCTACTATATGACCCTGCAATTCCACTCCTAGATATATACCCAAAAGAACTGAAAGCAGGTATCCAAATAAAAACTTGTGCATAAATATTTATAGCAGCACTATTCACAATCACCAAGAGCTAGAAACAACTGAAATGTTCATTCACTGATAGATGGATAAACAAAATGTAGTATATCATACAATGGAATATTAGTAAATAGCCACAAAATATATACCCTTATAGAGGTAATCTTAGAAGGTTTTTAAGAGTAACACTGCAGTTTAGTATTTGAGAAAGAGTCTGGGTAATTGTAAATAAATTACTGAAGGGGGAATGGTGACAGGGGGGTCAGTTGCAAATGATTCCAGAGACGCAGAGGGTTTGAACTGAGGAATGGCAGAACAGGTGGAGAAAAGAGACTGGTATGAGATAAGCTTTTGAAACAGAATGGACAGCAGTTCATGACTGGATATAACGGTGAGATACTATAAGGAGTTGGGGACACAGTGCTGGGAGAAGTAGACGGTAGTATTATCAACACTGAGTGCTATATCAAGAACAGGTCTGAGGGGAGTCCTAAACCTTAAGCATCTGCACATTGGGGGAAGGTGTGTAGACAGTGGATTAGCAGCATGACTGTGAGATCTGGGCCAAGACTGAGCTTTTAGAGGGCTAAGAAACAATTGCCTCTTTTGACCAGCCCCATGGAAAGTGGGTCCATTCTGGGCCAATGCATCTCATCACTTTCCAGATCAGTGATCATAAGTTTTACAGAATGAACAGCAACAGTCTCAGAAGCTCTAATTGGTTTATTGATTCTGGTATCGATGTTTTCTGAAGTGAAGGACCTTGCATCGAATCATTGTTTTTTCCTGGATCAGCCAGAGGACTTAACTGGCACTTTTCACAGAAGAAATGGGGAGGCTGGAGGAGCTGCTGGTTTGCTTTTGCTGGCTATCAGGCACTCCTTTAGTAGTCACGTACTCTGCAAATGTTACTGTGAGGAACCCTAATTGTAGCTGGAAGAACAGTGTCAAAGAGGCACTACTTTCTGGACATATGAAGAAAATGAAGTAGGGTAGGGAGAATGAGCAAGGTCAGCTGGGGTCATTCAAGAGAGGCAGAGTTCCTGAAACAAGGAGAAAGTCAGCAGTAGGGATGGAAAGAAAAAAAAAAGGTCATAAGAGGGTTTTCTGAGGTAGAACAGATGGGATTTAGTGAATGGATAGAGTGGTGAGAAAAATAATGAAAGGCTGGGAAACAGTGGAGAGTGGAAGGTGGATGATGGATACATGGGGAATAGACATGAAACAGGTCTCAAGCAGGTACAATCCTTGCTGGAAAGGATGAGCACATCCCTATTTAGAGAGTTAGCTTTCTCCAAAGACAGTGAACAAGGGGGCACTATGAACGTGTGCATGGTGTAGATGTGATGGTTAAACCTCAATGGGGATGAATAAAGAGATCATGGGGAAAGCCTAGTCATGATGTGGGGAAAGGGCCATTTTGGACAGAACTGTCTTAGTGTATAGAGGAGGGTGTGTTGACCACACATGTCCACCAGAGAGAGTATCAAGGATGCCCTCTTGGCCCAAGCATGAGTCTGCATTTCTAATACTAAAGTGTTGGAATCAGGGGAGCCTGGGTGGCTCAATAGGTTAAGCGTCTGACTCTTGGTTTCGGCTCAGGTTGTGATCTCAGGGTTATGGGATGGAGCCCTGCGTTGGGAGGGGAGTCTGCTTGAAGATCCTCTCCCTCTGCCCCTCCCCCCTCTCTCTATCAAATAAATTAAGTAGGTAAATGTTGAAATCATGCTTCTTTCCCCAGCCAGCAATGTTACTATGGTCGAAAGCTCCATTAGAACAGTGGCCCTCAGGCTTTGCTTATTTTCTTTACAGTAGCATTTGCAGAGTGCATGACTACTACAGGAGTGCCTGATAGCCAACAAAAGCAAACCTGCAGCTCCTCCAGCCTCCCCATATCTTCTGTGAAAAATGCCAGTTAAGTCCTCTGGCTGATCCAGGAAAAAACAGTGATTCGATGCAAGGTCCTTCACTTCAGAAAACATCAACAACAGAGTCAATAAACCCTTATAAGATCAAATATTTGTGTGGTTCACAACTACTGAAATAGCAGTCAATTTGTCTCCATGCAGCAGGCTTGCTTCCTTTCAATTCTTCCTTTCATTCTTCAAACTGTAGCCAGAAGATATGAGCCATGTTTTGATATTTTTGGTGTTATTGCAGTGTCTAGCATTGTGTTTAGCAAGTAATTAGGTTAAATAAATACTTAAGGATTGAAAAAAAATGAATTTTGATCTTTCACTTACTTTAACCTTTTAATGGCTCCTCAGGATAAAGTCCAAATTTTTTTTTAAAGATTTTATTTATTTATTTGAGAGAGAGAGAATGAGATAGAGAGAGCATGAGAGGGAGGAGGGTCAGAGGGAGAAGCATACTCCCTGCCGAGCAGGGAGCCCGATGCGGGACTCGATCCCGGGACTCCAGGATCATGACCTGAGCCGAAGGCAGTCGCTTAACCAACTGAGCCACCCAGGCGCCCTAAAGTCCAAATTTGAACATGGTTTGCAGCACAGTGAGCCATCTAGAACTGACCTAGCTTTCTGGCATCTGTTTAGACTACTCTCTTGTATTTCAGAGAGTGGTCTATACCAAGCTTGGAAAGGTAGACTGGTGGCAGATCGCTTGCTTTCCTGTAAACCACATTAGATGCTTCACTCCTTGGTTTCAAAAGTCCAATGCCTTCATCCTATCACCCAATTGCACTCCTAGGTATCTACCCAACATATGTTGTCCTTCACCGAAGCCATGCACAAGGATGCTCACAGCAGCACTGTACACAACAGTTCCAAATGGGAAACAGCCCAGATCATCCACATGAACAGGAATCAATGTGGTATCCTCTTAAAAGGCAACACTATGCAGCCATGAGACTACAGCTAGATGTAACAACATGAATGAATCTCACAAATATAATACTGGGAAGGAAACCTAGGTACAGAAGAGCATGTGCTATATTAGTCCAAGTATATAAAGTATAAGAAGGGTCAAAATTAAAGTATGATGTTATAAGTTAGGACAGGGTTACCCCTGCAGAGGAGAAGGGCAGGTTCTTCTCTGGAATCGGACACAGGTAGGCTTCTGGGAGGCAGGTAACACTGTTTCTTCATCTGAGCAACAGTCACATGGGTATTTGCTTTGTGCAAATGTATCCATCTGCACACTTAGGATTTATGCACTTTTTCTGTCATACCACAATAGTTGACACTTTTAAAAAATTCTCTGCCTTCTTACTCTGCATCTCTCCTTTTTGGCCTAAATAATTCTTCCAACTTTCAATATCACTTTCTCCAGAAGCCCTTTCCTGAATTCCTAGACTATTTTAGCTCATCCTGCTGTGTACTCAAAGTCCCCTGTTGTTCACCTATCTTAACAATTCTCCACATTTAACTACAACTACTCGTTGGATCAAGTTTTGCAAATTGGCTTTATATATCTTTTCAGGCACATTGTGAGAGCGCGCAGATTTTAATAGAGGGCATGAGGAGGGACTAAAATTTAATAATACTCTCCCAAGGGTAGAATATCAGCCCCAATACAGTGTGAAAGATACAAGGGTGAGCTAATTATCTATTGCTTTGTAACAAATGACCAAAAACTTAGCACCTTAAAACAACACACACATAAAAACAAACAAACAAACAAACAAACAAAAAACACACACACACACACAAAGCCACACACGTATTCTCTCACAGTTTCTGTACGTCACAACCCTGGGTACAGATTAGCTGGGTCCTCTGCTTCAGGGTCTCAGAAAGGTACAATAAAGGTGACACCAGGGATGCATTCCTTTTGAGAGTCTCGAGGTCCTCTCCCAAGCTCACATGGTTGTTGGCTGAATTTAATTCCTTGCCACTGTGGAACTGAGATCTCCTCTTTTTTTTAATTTTTTTATTCTTATATTATCCCCATACATTGCATCATTAGTTTTAGATGTAGTGTTCCATGATTCATTGTTTGTGCGTAACACCCAGTGCTCCATGCAGAATGTGCCCTCCTCAATACCCACCACCAGGCTAACCCATCCTCCCACCCCCCTCCCCTCTAGAACCCTCAGTTTGTTTTTCAGAGTCCATCGTGAGATCTCCTCTTTCTTGTTGACTGTTGCCTGGGGCCACTCTCTACTCCTAGAGTCAACCCATCTTGTCACACACAGACCCTCTAGCAGGTCTCTCAACATGGCAGCTCCTTCAAGCCCAGCAAGGGAGAGTCTCTTGCTCTAGTAGGCTAAAAGGGACCCATATAATGTAAAAGAATTATGAAAATGAAATCCTATTACCTTTGCCATATAATATAACCTAATCAAGGTAGTGACATCTTATCTTTATCTTATTATGTTGGCTAGAATCAAGTCCCAGGCTCTGCCCACATTCAAGGAGAAGGTATTATACACGGGTATAACTCATTAAGGGTTACCTTAGAAGTCTGCCTTCCACAAATAGGTAATATTTAGAGAGTGAGGGAGATCCTACCAGCAGCCCTCAAAATCCCACATTATAGATGTGGGAATCGGCCTCCAAGATGGCACCCTATGATCATACCCTTGTGTAATCCCCTCCTACATTGGATGAGGATTGGTCTATGTGACCAACAGAAATTGGCAGAAATGATGTCATGTGACTTCTGAGATTGTATCAAAAAAGACCATGCAGTTTCCTCTGTCACTTGGTTCTCAGAGAAGCTGGCTTCTGAGCTTCAGATTAGCTGGGTCCTCTACTTCAGGGTCTCAAAAAGGTCCCACAAGGACCACGCCATAAGGACACTGAAACAGCCCTTTGGAGAAGCCCGCATGGCAAAGAATTAAGACCTGCCAATAAGATTATGGCATTCAAAAAGAGAATGCCAATTAAATTTGGATTTCTGATAAACAATGAATAATAGTAAACGTATGTCCCAAATACTGCAGATCTATATCACAAAATTATTTGTTGTTTATCTGAAATGCAAATTTAACTGGGTACCCTGGGGTGTTTATTGTTTGTTTTCCAAAATCTGCTAGCCCAACCTGCCAGCAGCCATGTGAGTAAAACGGATTCCCCAGCGCAGCTTCAGTCGAAACTTCATCTGACAGCAGCTATGGCTGACATCTTGACTGCAACCTTGGGAGAGACCCTGAACCAGAACCTCCAGGCTCAGCTGCTCCTGAATTCCTGACCCACAGAAACTGAGACCACATATGCTTGTTATTTAAAGCCACGAAGTCTGGGGAGTCATTTATTACACAATAAGTGATGACTAATAAAATAGGTAACTGTCTACCCACTACCTTGCCCAATCAGCCTCTCTCTTTCATGAGACACAATAATCGAAAGAATGGTTCCATTGTTTAAGAAGCAAATCACCTTCTTTCGTCAAAGAGTAAGAAAACAGTTCAGAAATGACAGCTCATCATCTATTAATGAAATGCCTCAGTATCTATGTGAATTAAATGTGTCAAACAGGACGTACTTGTTAGGGAAGTCAGAAGGCATTTTTTTGTTGTTCTTGCTTACTGAAGTCGGCAACAGCAGCTTCAGCATAACAAAGCCTGACAGCTAGATTCAGCCTGAAAATGCTGATGATAGGCAAGTGATATCTGTTAGAAATATAAAGTCCCGCAGTTCCTCAAGCCAGGAAGGGAACGACAAATGTGCATTAGACTACTGAGATCTGCCTGGGTCCACTCTGCCCCTGGAGGAACAGAAAGATGTTTAAAAATGATTTCCACATTATTAAACATGTAGCTGGAGAGAAGGGAGGAAAGGAAGCAAATGATCTTAAGAGCCACGGTGCTCAACTAGGGGCAATTTTGTCACCACCCCCCTCTCCCAGCAGACACTGGGCAAAGGCTGGAGACATTTTTGATTGTCAAAATAGGGTGATGGAAGCTACAGGCATCTAGTGAGTAGAGATCAGGGATGCTGCTAAGCATCCTACAGTGCACACGACAGCCCCACACGTCAAAGAATTATCTGACTCCAAATGTCATCAGTGCTGAGGTTGAGAAATCCTGCTTAATAAGAGAAATAAATGATTGGACATAAAAAGGGGATGCAACAGAGGCAGGCCGGAGCCTCTGCCGTCGCTATGACCTGCGGAAATCAGCATGAGCTCACCCACCAGAAGAATATGAAAATGCAGAGCAACTCGGTGAAGGGAAGATGCCAAGATGACAGGCTTTCTGCTGCTGCCTGCAAGCAGAGGGCCCCATCATCTCTACTCCCAGGGATTCAGAGATCATGCGGCAGAAGCAGAAAAGGGCAAAAGAGAAGAAGGAGAAACCCAAGTCGCTTTGTGGCTTCATGTCCAACCCTCTTGCCCTTCACCTGTGTGTCTGGAGCCAGTCCCACCATGCTTGCGTTTCCTCCTTTAGTGCTCACAGGTCCCAGCACCAATGGCTCTCCCTTTGCCCTGAGTCTGCAGCAGGTCCCTTCTGTGCTTTCTTACCCTCAGATAGCCATTCTCCCCCTGGGCCACTCCTGGGGGTGTGGGGGTTAACTCTTCCCACTGTTTTTTTTCCTATGGGGCTCACCCCAACATATTAAACGTAGCTTTGTAGTTTAAAAAAAAAGATAGAGAAATAGATGATCTTCTTCAAATTATGACAGGGTTACATCCTGATAAACCCATCATAAGGTGAAAATATCATAAGGTAAAAATGCATTTAATACACCTAACCTACTGAACACCATAGCTTAACCTAGCCTACCTTCAATGTGGTCAGAACACTTACATTAGGCTACAGTTAGGCAAAATCATCTCAACATAAAGCCTCTTTTTTAATAAAGTATTGATTATCTTATGTAATTCATTGAATACTGTGGCAAAAGAGAAAAACAAAATGGTTGTCTGGAGACAGAATGGTTGTCAGTCTATTTGTTGTTTGCCCTCGTGATCACGTGGCTGGCTGGGAACTGCAGCTCCCTGCCCTGCCCAGCATCACAAGAGAGGACTGTATATTACCAGCCCAGGAAAAGATCCAGATTCAAAATTCTAAGTATTGTCTGTGTATCACTTTCACACCAACATAAAGTCAAAAAAAATCGCAAGTTGACTGTTGTAAGTTGGGGACCATCTGAATTGTTTGTTATATCGACAAATCAAGTTGCTATAATACTCTGGCATTCAGAACATTTCCACTTTGAAAACACTTAGTTCATTGATCCATTCTACACTCTTTCATTCCATATTCATTCATATATTCATGCTTCATTCAATAAATTTTTGAGTGATTCACTGTGCCAGATGCTTTGAGAAAAACTGTGTATAAGAAATTCACTCAGCCATTAAATAAATTAGTAAGCACCTGGAAGTGATATGGAGAAGGAATCAGATGTGTGTTCTTCCCTCAAAAAATGAAAATTTTGAGTTAATACTGAATGCAAATAGAAAAAAAAAAGGAAAAAATGAAGCAAAACCCTGATTTAATAATGAAAGCTTTGTGTAATTCTAATAATGGGTCATTTTCTTCAGGCAAACATTTAAAGAGCAGTTGTCACAAGACCATAGGCCAGGTAAAGGATGTATCACTAGGCTAATGTGTGAAACTAGCTGGTCATGTGTGTTTTCACTGACTGACCTCCATTTGTCTTGAATCTTATACAGCATATAGTAATTTATGAAGAGGTTAAAAAAATGTTTGTGAAAAACAGCAATCGAGGTGAAACTGAAAACATCCATGATGACCAAAGACCTAGCCTTAGGATACATATATATCTTGCACAAAAACTTCAGCTCAGAAGAAAGCATGAACAAGCATTTCAACTTAGCAAAGGTGGGGGTCTGTGAAGGCTCTGAACATGCATCTTATGAATGGTGAAGTATAATAATGCTATTCAAATCAACAAATAGGAAGACCTGGGAGTCTCAGAAGAGGTTTCAAAGACAAGAAAGGCAAAGGTATAGTCCTAAAGCAGTTTGGCTGACATGCAGGATGCAGGAAGGAACAGACTAGGATACTGGTAGAAAAGCCATGACTGAAATTTAGAGGATACCCAATGCTCAATAAGATGCTCACATCTAAACAAAGGCATGGAGGGAGGAAAGGAGTAAAAATATCTTTTATATTGTTCAGTACTACTTCAATTTAAACTATTTTTATGTCACCTCACATCTGCTAGAATGATTAGTACCAAAAAGATAAGATAGTAAATGTTGGCGAGGATATAAAGAAAAGGGAAAGCTCATGCAGTGTTGGTGGGAATATAAATTGGTGCAGCTACTATGGAAAACACTAGGGAGGTTCCTCAAAAAACAAAAAATAGAACTGCCATATGATCCAGCAACCTCACTTCTGGGTATATATCCAAGGGAAATGAAATCAGTATATTGAAGAGATATCTACACTCCCACATTCTTTGCAGCATTATTCATAATAGCCAAGATATGGAAACAGCCTAGGTGTCTATCCACAGATGAATGAATAAAGAAAATGTGTTATATATACAGAATGGAATATTACCTAGCCATAAAAAAGGAAGGAAATCCTGCCATTTGTGACAAGATGGATGAATCTGGAGGATATTATGCTAAGTGAAATATGCCAAACAGAAAGAGAAATACTGTATATTCTCACTTGTATGAGGACTCTAAAAAAGTCAAACTCATGGAAACAAAGACTAGAACAGCAGTTTCCAGGGGCTATGAGGTGGGAGAAATAGGAAGATGTTGGTCAAAGATGTTTCAGTTATAACATGAGTAAGTTCTGGGGGTCTAATGTAAAGCATGGTGACTACAGTTAATAATATTGGATTTTATACTTGAACTTTGCTGAGAGAATAGATTTTTTTAAAAAAAGATTTTATTTATTTATTTGAGAGAGAGCACACAAGCGGGGAGGTGAGGGGCAAAGGGAGAAGCAGATTGAGCAGGGAGCCTGATGAGGGGCTCAATCCCAGTTCCCTGGGATCATGACCTGAGCCAAAGGCAGACACTTAACTGACTGACTCACCCAGGCGCCCCAGAGACTAGATCTGGGTGGTAACTATGGGAGGCGATAAATGTGTTTATTAACTAGATTATGATAATCATTTCATAATGTATACATATAGTAAATCATTACATTATACATCCTAAATATATAAAATTTTTGTCAATTATACCTTAGTAAAACAGGGGGGGGCACTATCTTTACAAAATGGGATTCTTAGCTCTCATAACCAGCAAGAGTGTGATTCTAGTTAGAGATATCTGAAGCAGGAGATCCATGTCACTAGAACACTCTATAGATATCAGCCTTTTTCTTTCTTGCTGTGTTCTCCATGAAGCAAAACCATGCTTGCTTACAACTCTAGGCTAAAAATGTCACATCTCTAAACGCTACAATGAGTTTCCCCATTCAAAGAGATCCTAGGGAAAGAGTCTAACTGGCTTGGCTTGTGTCACCAATCTGGCTGTTGAACCCACTACCAGGATGTGATGAGGTTCTTTGTTTAATGGCCCTCAACCCAGTCATATGATTAGACTGAGAACGAAGCAACTACCCGAAAGAAAGAGGGTAAATAAATACCAGACAAAACAATCAATGCCCACAACCTAAAGGTCGCAAAATAACAGAATGGTTAGATAAATCAGGGTATATCAATATGAAAGAATATTAAGTAGTCATCAAAAATTCTGTGTTATGTTTCATAAATTCAATGAGATTCCAACAAGTGCCAATATTCTTTTTCTAGAACTAGGCAAGCTAATTGTAAAATTAAATGAGAAAAGAGGCAAGAATAGTTAGGCAAATACCTGAAAAATTATAAAAGTAATGAAGAATAACAAGTGTTACTATTAAAACATATTTATAATGGCACAATAATTTAAAAATAGGGAACTACTGCACAACTAGAAATGCCAATGTAACTGAATAGCCTAGAAATATAGGATAGAAATACACACGGGAGTTAGCATATGATAGAAGAGGCATTTCAAACCTGTTGGGTAAAGTTGACTTTTTAAAAAATGTAGAGATGATTGGGTAGCCCTGTGGAAAAAGAAGTTGGCACTACACTTTACATTGTGCAGCAAAATTGACTCCAAATGCATCAGTGATTTAAAGGTAAAACTTAGAAACCTTAAAAGGATTAGAAGGAAAAAAATGGGCAAATTTCTTTATAACCTGGGAGTGGTGAAAACTTTCCTGTGATTCATAGGAATTCATAAACTCAGAGGAAAAGTACAAATGTTCTGCTGCATATTTTCTTTCCCATCCTTTCACAGGTAGCTAAGGATCAGATTCCTAATGCTCTGGCCATGTCTCTTTATTGTCTATAAACTAGGACATTTCCTTTTGGGGCCCTATTCTATTCCCACTCTGTAATTTCCATTCCTCTAACCCAATTTTTTTATTTTGGTACCATTTGGTATAAGTTTCCATAATCTGTTTAAAATGTTTTGAAGGAGGGTACATATGGGAAAATAAAGAAATGAATGAATGCAAAAGAAAAAAAAGAGAGTAAGCGAAGCTGGGAAGAACCAGAGAAAGCATGCTAACTATAAAGGTTGATAAAAGCCATAAATTTTCATCACATTAGAATCTGAGGTTCCTAGAAGCCAAGGTATGAAGGGAAAAACGAGGTCAGAAATATCTGGTTTTCATTAAGGAGAGTGAATATCAGTTTCTCTGAGGACATACAACATTTTCCTGGCACAGTATCCTCAAAGAAATTGAAACCTTATGAGGATAATAATGCCCAATTCTGAGGGTTAAGTGCATTAAGTATATATAAAAGCCTTTATAAACTGCAAACTGTTTTTTTTTTTAACACTAATTAAAATGTAACTCTCTTTTCTACACTTGCAGATTTTCCTACTGGTAATCCTTCTCCTGCCCTCATTACTCTACCTTTTAATACAATCCATGCTTGCCCAGTCAGTGTGGGGCAGAAGAACCTCAGAAGAACGTAGGCTGAGTCAGAAGATGATGTTGGGCAGACACTTGGGAATCCTGGCACTGATATAAAGCAGCATGGAAAAGGAGATACCTATTCGAGATCAGCTCAGTGGGCTAGAAAAGACTCCAACTTGTGGAGGAGTCCAAGATGGCAGAGGAGTAGGAGACCTTAGTTTTGTCTGGTCCCAGGAATTCAGCTAGATAGCTATCAAATGATTCTGAACACCTGCGAACTCAACTGGAGATCTAAGAAAAGAATAGCTGCAACTCTACAAATAGAAAGTGACCTCTTTCTGCAAAAATGACAAGACAGAAAAACTCACCTCAAAAAAGAGAACAAGACGCAGTACTGACTGCCAGGGACCTAATCAATATGGATATAAGTAAGATGTCGGAACTAGGGTTCAGAATAATGATTATAAGGATACTAGCTGGGCTTGAAAAAAGCATAGAAAACACTAGAGAATCCCTTTCTGGAGAAATAAAAGAACTGAAATCTAATCAAGTCAAAATAAAAAAGGCTATTAATGAGATGCAGTAAAAAACAGAGGATCTGCCTGGATAAATGAGGCAGAAGAGAGAATTAGTGCTATAGAAGACAAAATGATGGACAATAAAGAAGCTGAGACAGAGATAAACAACTACTGGACCACGAGGAGAGAATTCAAGAGATAAGTGATATCATAAAGCAAAACAATATTAGAATAATTGGGATCCCAGAAGAAGAGGAAAGAACAGAGAGAGAGGGGCAGGAGGTATATTGGAGCAAATTATAGTGGAGAACTTCCCTAACCTGGGGAAAGAAACAGGCATTCAAGTCCAGGAGGCACATAAAACCCCCCTCAAAATCAATAAAATAGGTCAACACCAAAACATATAATGGTGAAACTTGCAAATCTCAGAGACAAAGAGAAAACCCTGAAAGCAGCTTGGGACAAGAGGTCCATAACTTACAAGGGTAAAACATTAGACTGGCAGCAGACCTATCCACAGAGACCTGGCAGGCCAGAAGGGACAGGCATGATATGTTTTGGGTGCTAAATGAGAAAAATATGCAGCCAAGAATACTTTATCCAGCAAGGCTGTCATTCAAAATAGAAGGAGAGATAAAAAGCATCCAGGACAAACAGAAACTAAGGAATTAGTGATCACTAAATCAGCTCTTCCAGAAATATTAAAGGCAATCCTTTAGGCTAAGAGAGAGCCCAAAAGTAACATAGACCAGAAAGGAACAGAGCCAATATACAGAAACAGTGACTCTACAGGTAATACAATGGCACTAAATTCATATCTTTCAATAGTTTTCTGAATGTAAATGGGCTAAATGCCCCAATCAAAAGACACAAGGTAAATTGGATAAAAAAGCAAGACCCATCAATGTGCTGTCTGCAAGAGACTCATTCTAGACCCAAAGACACCTCCAGATTGAAAGTGAGGGGGTGGAAAATCATTTGTCATGTTAACGGACATCAAAAGAAAGTTGGGGTGGCAATCCTTATATCAGACAAATTAGATTTTAAGTGAAAGACTGTAATAAGAGATGAGGAAGGACACTATATCATACTTAAAGGGTCTATCCAACAAGAAGATCTAACAATTGTAAATATTCATGCCTCTAACATGGGAGCAGCCAATTATATAAACCAATTAATAACAAAATTAAACACATCAATAATAATACAATAATAGTAGAGGACTTTAATACCCCACTCACTGCAATGGACAGATCATCTAAGCAGAAGATCAACAAGGAAGTAAGAGCTTTGAATGACACACTGGACCAGATGGACTTCACAGATATATTCAGAGAATTCCATCCTAAACCAACAGAATACACATTCTTCTCAAATGCACATGGAACATTCTCCAGAATATATCATATTCTGGGTCACAAATCAAGTCTCAATCGGTACCAAAAGATTGGGATCATTCCTTGCATGTTTTCAGACCACAATGCTTTGAAACTGGTACTCAATCAGAAGAGGAAATTTGGAAATAACTCAAATACATGGAAGCTAAAGAGCATCCTACTAAAGAATGAATGGGTCAACCAGGAAATTAAAGAATTAAAAAAATTAGTGGAAACAAATGAAAATGAAAACATAACTGTTCAAAACCTTTGGGATTCAGCAAAGGCAGTCCTAAGAGGAAAGTACATAGCAATACAAGCCTTTTCCAAGAAACAAGAAAGGTCTCAAATACACAACCTAGCCTTACACCTAAAGGAGCTGGAGAAAAAACAGCAAATAAAGCCTACACCCAGCAGGAAGAGAAATAATAAAGTTCAGAGCAGAAATCAATGAAATAGAAACCAAAAGAACAGTGGAACAGATCAATGAAACTAAGAACTGGTTCTTTGAATTAATAAGATTGATAAACCCCTGGCCAGACTTATTGAAAAGAAAAGAGAAAGGACCCAAAATAAATAAAATCATGAATGAAAGAGGAGAGATCCCAACCAACACCAAAGAAATAAAAACAATTATAAGAACATATTATAAGCAACTACATACCAACAAATTAGGCAGTCTGGAAGAAATGAATACATTTCTAGAGACGTATAAACTACCAAAACTGAAATAGGAAGAAATAGAAAATCAGAACAGACCCATAACCAGCAAGGAAATTGAAGCAGTCATCAAAAATCTCCCAACAAACAGGAGTCCAGGGCCAGATGGCTTCCCAGGGGAATTCTACCAAACATTTCAAGAAGAACTAATACCTATTCTTCTGAAGCTGTTTCAAAAAATAGAAAGGGAAGGAAAACTCTCAAACTCTTTCTGAGGCCAACATTACCTTGATCCCAAAACCAAAGACCCCACCAAAAAGGAGAATTATAGACTGATATCCCTGATGAACATGGATGCAAAAATTCTCACCAAGATACTAGCCAATAAGATCCGACAGTACATTAAAAGAATTATTCACCACAAACAAACGGGATTTATTCCTGTGCTGCAAGGGTGATTCAACATTTGCAAATCAATCAATGTGATACATCACATTAATAAAAGGAAGGACAAGAACAACATATGACCCTCTCAATTGATGCAGAAAAAGCATTTGACAAAATACAGCATCTTTTCTTTATTAAAACTCTCCACAGTGTAGGGATAGAGTGAACATACCTCAATAGCATAAAAGCCATCTACAAAAAGCCCAGAGTGAATATTCTCAATGGGGAAAAACTGAGAGCTTTTCCTCTTAGGTCAGGAAAATGATAGGGATGCCCACTCTCACCACTGTTGTTCAACATAGTACTAGAAGTCCCAGCCTCAACAATGAGACAAGAAAAAGAAATAAAATGCACCCGAATTGGCAAAGAAGAAGTCAAACTCTCACTCTTTGCAGATAACACGATACTCCATGTGGAAAACCCAAAATTGCTAGAACTCATATAGGAATTCAGCAAAGTGGCAGGATACAGAATCAATGCACAGAAATCAGTTGTATTTCTATACACTAACAATGAGACAGAAGAAAGAGAAATTAAGGAATCGATCCCATTTACAATCACGTCAAAAACCATAAGATACTTGGAATAAACCTAACCAAAGAGGCAAAGGATCTGTACTCAGAAAAACATAGAACACTCATGAAAGAAATTGAGAAAGGCACAAAGAAATGGAAAAACATTCCATGCTCATGGATTAGAAGAACAAATACTGTTAAAATGTCTATGCTACCTAGAGCAATCTATACATTCAATGCAATCCCTATCAAAATACCATCAACTCTTTTCACAGCACTGGAACAAATAATCCTAAAATTTGTATGGAACCAGAAAAGACCCCCAAATAGCCAAATGAATGTTGAAAAAGAAAACCAAAGCTGGAGGCATCACAATTCTGGACTTCATGCTGTATTACAAAGCTGTCATCATCAAGACAGTATGGTACTGGCACAAAAACAGACACATAGATCAATGGAACAGAATAGAGAACCCAGAAATGGACCCTCAACTCTATGGTCAACTAATCTTCAACAAAACAGGAAATAATATCCAATGGAAAAAACAGTCTCTTCAACAAATGGTGTTGGGAAGATTGGACAGCCATATGCAGAAGAATGAAACTGGACCATTTCCTTATACCACACACAAAAATAGACTCAAAATGGATGAAAGACCTAAATGTGAGATAGGAATGCATCAAAATCCTAGAGGAGAACACAGGCAGCAATCTCTGTGACCTCAGCCACAGCAACTTCTTCCTAGAAACATCGCCAAAGGCAAGGGAAGCAAGGGTAAAAATGAACTATTGGGACTTCATCAAGATAAAAAGCTTTTGCACAGCAAAGGAAACAGTGGACAAAACCAAAAGACAACCGACAGAATGGGAGAAGATATTTGCAAATGTCTTTTCAGATAAAGGGCTAGTATCCAAAATCTATAAAGAACTTATCACACTCAACACCCAGAGAACAAATAATCCAATCAAGAAATGGGCAGAAGACATGAACAGACATTTCTGCAAAGAAGACATACAAATGGCCAACAGACACATGAAAAAATGCTCAACATCACTCGGCATCAGGGAAATACAAATCAAAACCATAAGGAGATACCACCTCACACCAGTCAGAACAGCTAAAATTAACAACTCAGGAAATGATAGATGTTGGCAAGGATGCAGAGAGAGGAGAACCCTCTTACACTGTTGGTGGGAATGCAAGCTGGTGCAGCCACTCTGGAAAACAGTATGGATGTTCCTCAAAAAGTTGAAAATAGAGTTACCCTATGACCCAGCAATTGCACTACTGGGTATTTACCCCAAAGATACAAACATAGTGATATGAAGGGGCACCTGCACCTCAATGTTTATAACAGCAGTGCCCACAATAGTCCAACTATGGAAAGAGCCCAGATGTCCATCAACAAAAGAATGGATAAAGAAGATGTGGTATATATACATAGTGGAAAACTACTCAGGCATCCAAAAAAAAAATGACATCTTGCCATTTGTAATGACGTGGATGGAACTAGAGGGTATTATCCTAAGTGAAATAAGTCAATCAGAGAAAGACAATTATCATATGATCTTGCTGCTATGTGGAATTTAAGAAAAAAACAGAGGATCATAGGGGAAGAGAGGGAAAAATAAAACAAGATGAAATCAGAGAGGGGGACAAACCATAAGAGACTCTTAATCATAGGAAACAAACTGAGGGTTGCTGGAGGGGAGGTGGGTGGGGGGATAGGGTAACTGGGTGATGGACATTAAGGAGGGCAAGTGATGTAATGAACACTTGGTGTTCTATATAAGTGATGAATCACTGAACTCTACCTCTGAAATTAATAATACATGTTAATTAATTGAATTTAGATTAAAACAAAACAAACAAAAAAGAATCCAACTTGTAGACACATCCTAAGCTGTGGGAATTACTTTTTATAGCATAGTGAAATCTCAGCTTGAGCTTCCACTGGGTCACCAGGAGGAATTGAGAGTGTCTGGGCATGTCTGTGGGCCCAGTGGGTTGAACCTGCCAGAAATCCCCCCAACTGTTTTTGAGGAATTAAGAGAACTCTTGGGACAAAACTTATTAAAACAAAACATTACAAAAAGTCCTGCATAACCGGCTTAATCCAGTTACCCAGCTATAATGATCAGAGGGTTGAGGCTATTTTGAGTATCACATGGAATCAGTTATTTAGAGTTATCTCTCTACTGAGCATCTACTATTGGACAAATGTCTGTGCCTTATGGAGTATTCCTGGCCATAATCATTAAAAACTCCATAAAGATCCAGGGCACAAGATACCGCTATATGAGGGTGACAGAGAGAAGAGAGAATGTCCATCCACTCCACACCAGCTCTCCAAGCAAGAGGTCACCAGTGCCCACAAACTTAGCCGGGAGAATGCAGAGCTGGAGACCAGCAGGCCTGCTGGGTATCATCAGAAGGGGAATACAATTGGTGATTTGTTTGTGGGCACATTTTATATGCCCTGATAGCTCCCCAAACCACTGGAGTAGCAGGGAGACTGGAGGTGTCAAGGGTCCTGCAATTGCAGGAAAAGTGGAAATGAGAAAAAGAGGGGTTTTCACATCCTCATTGCTTGAACGTAGTGTCTTCTTAGAGCGCTTTTCAGCTCATCAACAATGATAATAGCAAGTAGTTGAGACTGATCCTAGGGAAAATGCCTACTTCCTTCAAGTTGTTAAAAACACCTGCTGGCCATCTGGCCAGGATGGTTGGGACGGCTACTGAGCACCAGGCCAGTTCAAATCTTGGCCCTGTCAGAAACAAGCAATGAAACGCTGAATGTGTGCCTCTAACTCTCTGGGCAAAATAAGGAAACTGAACTAGACCAGTGATTCACAAAGAGTATTTAACAGAAAGCTCCAGTCTGTGGAGTGCCTAAGCTGAGAAGGGAGCTATGAAGACCAGCTAAGATGGCCCCTGGGCTCCAGCCCCACTACTCCGGGAGCAAGATGTGGGTCTATTTCACACACGGGGACTGCTTAGCTATTTTTATCCAAGGGAAAAACTTGGCTGCTGAAATAAAGTTTGTCAACCGCTTAACCAAACAAAAATAGTTAATCATAAGAAAAAAATCAAAGTAAATCTGTGAGGGCTGATCAATATTAGCAAGAGAAGAAATGAGCAAGTTTATCTTGTAGGTGTGCAACTCTGAAGAGAATAAGGATTCTGGGCAAAATCAAACTTGCTAATACAAGGTGAGAAGACCTGTCATCTGGACCACATTGGGTGGGCTTTTGGGTCATCAAAGGGATGAAACGGAGGGAACAGGTTGGAAGAAGAAGCAGAAAGAGGGACCAAGATAGAACTACTGGCTATCCATGTGAGGTGGGCTCAGAGTAACTGGAAGGTGCCTCAAGGGGAATGGGTCAGACGACGCTGGCCCTGTCTGCTGATCTCTGTGGGTTTTTCTGCTTTACCACATACCAAGAATGGGTTGTTTCAGGACCCCTGCAGGCACTGCTGAATCTAAAAGCAGGTTTACAAAAATAAAGCCAACCATTACAATGCTGAAATACTTAAAATCCTGAAGATTCAAAAGCCTTTGTCTCTGTCTCTTTTTACTAGAATACTGGTTTATTATAAAAGGACTTAACTCAGGAACAGACAGGTGAAAGAGATGCGGAGGGCAGGGTATGGGGGAAGAGGCCCAGAGATTCCATGTCCTCTCCAAGGACACCATTCTTTCTGCACCTCCGCATATTTACCAACCCAGAAGCTCCTCAACAGCTTCCCTCTCTCTTTTTTAATTGGAGTATACCCGACAAACAATATATTCATTTCAGGTGTACCACATAGTGATTCAACATTTATATACATTTCAAAATGCTCACCATGATAAGTGTAGTTATCATCTGTCACCATACGAAGTTCCTATAGTATTATTGACTCCATTCTCTGTGCTATACTAAAGTAAAGTGACTTATTTATTTTAGAGCTGGAAGTTTGTACCTCTTGAATAAAGGTCTTTGGTAGTGTAAATTAGGTGATTTTTCCCAGGGATCTACTTGTTAGGGCACCTGCTGAGAGACTGCAGTTAGCTATCATCACTTCCGGGGAGCTTGAAAATAGCAAATTATTTTTCTAAGATGGAAAAGTAATGTCCTCTTATCAGTTCAAATTCCTGAGATTACGATTTGTAATACTCAATATTTTTTTTCAATTCTATCTGCTCCTAATAGAGATATAAATATTCAGTGTTGAAAACTGAATTCAGGGGATAATTACTGGATTCGTATAAAGTCACAATTATAGTAATTTGATGATTTCAATTAGTCTGGCTTTCTCTTTGACAAGGATTATTGAAACAAACTGAAATTGGAACCCATAGGTCATATAAAGATAAGATTACTGGACAGCATTTTGTATGGAAATATTGACTCTTAAATATGCTTCATTAGAATCACATTCCCAAAACACTGTCAATCTTTCCTTTTAAATAAGAGATTGGCACATCCTGTCTTATCCAATAACACTCATTCTATTCCTCTCATTCCAAATAAAATGTTACTAGGAAATAATCAATTATTACCCAATATCATAGTCTTTCAATGGCTGCTTCCCATTGAGCAAGGCAGTCTGCATTCAAATCCTGATTTCTTCAGAGACTTGGGACAAGACATATGTGAGACATCTGGGTCTCTGAGACCCACATGTTGCTCAAAGCATGGCTCCTCAAGTTCTTGCATTTGGAATATGTGAGATTCCTCCCTTTCATCTTGTGAATGTCCAGAAGAAAACAAAACAAAACAAAAAACCCCAAAAAACCATGAAAAATTCTATCATTTAAAAAGGGAAAGGAAGAAAATATTTCTGGCATTTAAAAGATGCTGCTGTTAAAACATGAACAGACATTTCTCCAAAGAAGACATACAAATGGCCAACAGACACATGAAAAAATGTTCAACATCACTTTGGCATTAGGGAAATACAAATCAAAACCACCATGAGATACCACCTCACACCAGTTAGAATGGCTAAAATTAACAATTCAGGAAACAACAGGTGCTGGCGAGGCTGTGGAGAAAGGGGAACCCTCCCACACTGTTAGTGGGATGCAAGCTGGTGCAGCCACTCTGGAAAACAGTATGGAGGTTCCTCAAGAAGTTGAAAATAGAGCTACCATATGACCCAGCAATTGCACTACTAGGTATTTACCCAAAGGATACAAACATAGTGATTCGTAGGGGCACATGCACCCCAATGTTTATAGCAGCATTATCAACAATAGCCAAACTATGGAAAGAGTCCAGATGTCTATCAATAGGTGAATGGATAAAGAAGATGTGACATATATATAATATACATATATATTATATATATATATGATGGAATATTACTCAGCCTTAAAAAAATTGAAATCTTGCCATTTGCAATAACGTGGATAGAACTAGAGGGTATTATGCTAAGCAAAATAAATCAGCCAAAGAAAGACAAATACCATATGATTTTACTCATATGTGGAATTTAAGAAACAAAACAGATAAACATAGGATAAGGGAAGGAAAAATAAAATAGGATGAAAACAGAGAAGGAGGTAAACCATAAGAGACTCTTAACTATAGGGAACAAACAGAGTTGCTGGAGGGGAAGTGTGTGGGGGGATGGGGTAACTGTGTGATAGGCATTAAAGAGGGCACTTGAAGTAATGAGCACTGGGTGTTGTATGCAACTGATGAATCACTGAACTCTACGTCTCAAACAAATAATGCAGTATGCTAATTAAATTGAATTTAAATATTTTTTAATTTTTTTTATTATGTTCAGTTAGCCAACATATAGTACATCATTAGTTTTTGATGTAGTGTTCAATTATTCAATTTTTTAAAAGATGCTGCTGTTAATTAACCTACATGGTTTCTAATACTGAAATCAATCTTGCACAGGCTCCTAGGAATTTATTTAATCCACTGGTCTCAACCAGGAGTGATTTTGCTCCCTAGGGGACATTTGGCTATGTCTGGAGACACTTTTTGTTGTCACAACTTGGGAGAAAGCTAGTAGAATGTAGTGGGTAGAGGTCAAGAATGTTGCTAAACATATTATAATGCACAAGACAGCCTCCCATTACAAAGAATTACCCAGTCCAAAATACCAGTGGAAGTTGAAAACTCCTGCTTAACCCAACTAGGGCATGATGCATCATTTGTAATGGTGTTTAACTGTACTAAATAGAGAAGTTCATAATTCATTCCACTGCGTCATACAACAGACACTAATTCTAGATTATGGCCAGGAGAGCAAGGGGTTGCTAGAGACTAACAAAGTGGGATGATTTCAAATTTGACATGTATGGAAGAGCTATCTTGTACTAGTTTCCCAGGTATCTTCTTTAATCAATCCTGAGGTATATAGAACTTTGCTCACTTAAAGAGGCACAATCTAGGGGCACCCGGGTGCCTCAGTCAGTTAAGTGTTCAACTCTTGGTTTCATCTCAGGTCATGATCTCAGGGTCGTGGGACTGTGCACTGGGCATGGAGCCTGCTTGAGATTCTCTCTCTCCCTCTCCCTCTGCCCCTCCCCTGTGCTCGCACTTGCGCTCTCTCTTTCTCAAAACAGAAAGAAAAAAAAGGAAAGAAAAGAAAAAAAAAGAAAAGAAAAGAAAAGAAAGGAAGGAAGGGAGGGAGGGAGGGAGGGAGGAAGGAAGGAAGGAAGGAAGGAAGGAAGGAAGGAAGGAAGGAAGGAAGGAAGGAAGGAAGGAAGGAAGGAAGGAAGAAGCACAATCTAAGAGACTAGGAAGTTTAGACATATGGCTAAGGTCCCTTGGTAGGGTAGGAAGCCTAGATTCACTCCCAGGGCTCTCTCCTTCCAATGGTATTTGGAAGTAGAGGGTGATACATGCCACACAGCAAGCATATGCTAGAGGAAATAAGGTGATAGGAATCGAGATCCCTCTTACTGCTTCTACGTACCCTTCCCTAGCTTCAGTGTGCTTCTGCTTGTAACAGCTTGTACCTATGACTCTGTTCAAAAGATTTCCTTAGATTCCTAGAGCCAGTGTGCCCACATGCATGGAAGGCCCACAGTGCCTGGTTTTCTACTTGCCCCTGAGCATCCATCACCAATGAGTGGGACCCATGAGAGGTCTGAGCAGTAACTTCCACACCAGAGTTCAGGCTCTGGTGGGATCAGGCTGAGGTACACTTCACGAGCCTCACCTGCAATCACACTCTTCCCTATCCTGCTTACTTCACTCCCTCACCATTTTCTCTTGAGAGCATTTCCTTAAGAAATCACTTGGATAGGGGCGCCTGGGTGGCTCAGTCGGTTAAGCATCTGCCTTCAGCTCAGGTCATGACCTCAGGGTCCTGGGATCGAGCCCCATATCAGGCTCCCTGCTCAGCTGGGAGTCTGCTTCTCTCTCCCTCTGCCCCACCCCCTCCCCCTGCTTGTGCTCTCTCTCTCAAATAAATAAATAAAACCTTTTAAAAAATTTTTTTAAAAAGAAATCACTTGCACACAAAGCCTTGTCTCCAAGTCTGCTTCTGGGAAACCTAATGCATAAGAAGAGGCAACTTGGAGGCTAGGGAGGTTTGGGATGCTTCTCAGAGTAAGAGGACATTTAACTGGATGATGGTGGAAGATAGCGTCAGAGAGACCGCACCCAGGATGAGTCTAACTCAGGAATTTGGATGTAGCCTGTGAGCAACAGAAAACTATTAACAATTTTTTCAGTAAGGGAGAGCATTCCACATGAAATAGAACTGGCTACATTAATAAACCTTAGTTGATACTAAATGTAATTTATTGGACATTTTCCAAGTACATTACTAAGTAATGGGGAACTTGCAAGTATAGCAAAATGTAATAAAGGAAAATGAAAAATTCTTAGGTGTTGATTACTTTCTGTGTACAAAGGAGCTTAATGCTCTAGAAATACAGGAATAGATCAAATGACTTTGAACTGCGATTATGGCCAACCATAAAAAGGAAGCTTGCTTCCCTGTGGCCTGGGACCACTTATTTTACAAAATGAAACACTTGTTTTTTTAACAAGGTAATTGTCTAACATGAAACAGGAGAACTACTTGGTATTTCAGAAAATTATGGTCACTTTTTATTTATTATTAAATATTCTGTATCTGCCTATTACATGTCAAGCACTAAATAGATTAAGAAGTAAATATTAAAGTTAAATACTGAAATACTTCCTGATTTTTAAACTCTATATTCTGTAGATACAACCAGAAGAAGTTTTCCTACAACATTAACTCTTAGCCTGAGGTCAAAAAGTAAGTTTTATTAATGATAATCAGGTAGAAGAACATCTGCTAAGCTTTTTAAGTGTCAAAAATATTCTGAAAGAAAAATAAAATAAAATATTCTGAAATTATTTTGATGTAACACAGAAGGTTAGAGTTTAGTCTGTACTTGATAGATAATGTAACAATTCGATTTTAATGTGACACTTATTGCCTAGACCATGGGTAAGCAAACTTTTACTGTCAAGAGTCAGTAATAATTTTAGGCTTTGTAGGCCAGATAGTTTCTGTCACAATTATTCAACCTTCCATTGAAGTGCAAAAGCAGCCACAGATAATATATAAACTAGTGGGCATAGCTATGTCTCAATAAAACTTCATAGACGCTGAAATTTGATTTTCATATAATTTTCATGTGTCACAAAATATTCTTCTTTTGATTTTTTTCCAACCAGTTAAAAATGTGAAAATCATTCGTAGCTCAGGTAGTGGGGTGGATTCGACCCAAGAACCTGGTGTCCCAATTTTGGGTTTCCCCAAAGCAGGGCTGGAGCTAGGGCTTGGGGTGCAAGTAGTTTATTTGGGAGGTGGCCCCAGGAAGCAGTAGCAAAGGAACATGAAAAGAGGGAGAGAGGGAGGGAAGAAAAGAGGGTCATGGGAGGGGGAGGGGAGAGAGAGACAGAGAGAGAGAGAGAGAGACCCTACAAAGAGCATGTTCATGCAACAAAGGATGAGTCCCAACAACTCATTCTGGGAAGAAAGGCAGTATGATAGCATGTCAGCCTGCAGCACTCAGGAGTGCTTCACTTCACTCAGGAGAATGAGGGGGACTACCGCTGTCTGAAACGAGCAGTGATGGGGAGGAGCCCATCAGGAACAAGAAATCACTCTCAGTGGGAGCCATCACAGAAACTCAATGGGAAATGCATAGTACACAACTACTGTTTTGTCAGCCCAGAATTTTTTTGCCTTTCTGGTAAAACAATACTCATCGAGTCCCCAGATATTCTCTTGGGATATCCCATCAATTACTCTTGAACAATGTTCAGTGGGCATTTCGCACTGGGTGTCACTCCTTGTTACAGCATTGGAGCCTGCAACCATGGTCAGTGTATCTCATTTCTCTGGAGCCAGTGACTGGCTCAGAAATGATGTGTGTGACCCAGTTGAACTACTGAGAGGTAATCAGCCCTTTTCTAGGGCTTCTGGGGGAGGGGACAGTGCCCATTCCTCCTAGGCCTAAATCTGAGAGGATATAGAGCATGTTGAGGCTAAGGCTAGCACTTGAAGATTCAAACTGAAAACCTCAGGGAATGCAGAACCAGGAGATGGTGAGAAGCTAAACTCTGAATCTGGTCTTATTTACCTGGCTGACATAGAGTGTAAAGTGCTTCTCAGATTAATGTGCATACAGATCCTGGGGCTCTTGTTAAAATGCAAGTCTAATTCAGGGTCATCTAGGATGGAGCTTGAGATGCTGCATTTCTAACAAGCTCTGAGGGGATGTCCATGCTGCTGGTTTGCAGACCATACTCTCTGAGTAGCAAGGATGGAAAATGCACTGAACCTTCTCTTTTTTTCTTTAAGATTTTATTTATTTATTTGAGAGAGAGAGACTGAGAGAGAGAGCACATGAGAGGGGGGAGGGTCGGGAGGGTCAGAGGGAGAAGCAGACTCCCTGCCGAGCAGGGAGCCCGATGTGGGACTCGATCCAGGGACTCCAGGATCATGACCTGAGCCGAAGGCAGTCGCCCAACCAACTGAGCCACCGGGCGCACTGCACTGAACCTTCTGTCCATAATCTGATATAGGAACCCAGGGGTTCAGACTAGGCAGGGCTGAGATAGCTAATTAAATTGGATGGCTACTCCTGATGGCAGTGTGGAACTTAAAGCATGAACAAAAATCTCATACACCTAAATTTTTACCTCAAGACACAGATTAAAATCAAAGATTTTCTATAACATGATCTTTAAATAATGTTCTCTCTTATAGCAGTAGGAATAAAATACTCAAAAATCTAACTCAGACTTTGAGTCTGACCCAATCCAAGTTTGCTTGCTGAATTGCAGTGTCAGCTGGATTCATAGCCCTGCCAGGTCTTGGATGTGAGTGAAGGCAGTGACCTGGAAAGAGTACAATTCCAGCAATTTGAATGGAAATATCTGGAACACTTTGAGGAGTACCCTAAATTCCCAATCCCCTATGATGTGCTTCCCATAATCAGATTCCAGCATGCCCTGGGAGGAGAGGAGACTTGAGTGTGGAACCAAACTAGGGAAGAGAAGGCTTATACAATGGAAGACCTTTAGGAATTTGTTAAACTATAAGAGCAAAAATCAGAGGTTTATTTGTGGGAAGAGATGTTGAGGAGTTTGAACCCAAAGGAAAGAGTATATAAAGGAAGAATAAAAAAGAACATAACTCACAATAAAACAACACATATTTCAGTATGGAAATGGTGGGGCATAACTACAAGAGCAGGTATTCTGAGGTGGTTGGATACTGGCCCCTATTACCATGGATGCAACAGCTACAAATGCCAATGGATGCAGATATGTTATGTCAGCAATACAAGCCTGTATTATTATTAGTTTCCTATTTTGCTACAATAAATTACCACAAGCTTAGCAGCTTTTAAAAACAACACAAATGCACTGTCTTATAATTTTGGAGGTCAGAAGTCTTCAGACTTGGTCTCACTGGGCCAAGATGAAGATGTTGGCAAGGATGCATTCCTTTCTGAAGGTTCTAAGGGAGAATTCATTTCTCTGCCTTTTCAGCTGCCAGAGGCTGACTGCATTCCTCAGCTCATGGCCCCTTACTTCATCTTCAAAATCAGCAATCCTATTTCTCCAACCTCTGCTTCTGTCATCACATCTCCTTCTTGGATTTTCCTGCTTCCCCCTTTCCCTTATTAAGACCTTTGTGATTACACTGGGCCCACCAAGGTAATCCAGGATAATCACTCCGTCTCAAAATTCTTCATTTAATCACAGCCGCAAAGTTCCTTTTGCCATGTAAAGTAACATATTCACAGGCTGGGGGGATTAGGAGTATCACCACTGTTGGGGTTTCTAGTCTTACATAGTATATCCAGGCTAGAGTGCCCATTTCTCTGAGCCTTTTGGCTCTTGCTTACACCATCTGAGAAGGCAATTCTGCCATTTTTGCTTGACTTGGTGCAGACCATTGTTTTCTCCAAGCTTCCGAGAGTTATCACAATTACGTGTCAGCATGGTCTCCTGGTATCCTTGTCAGAATGTCAAATCCTACATCACAGGAGAGTGTTCCCAAATCAATACCTTCTCTTTGATCCAACTTTGGCTCACTTCCCCTTGATCCAGCATCTCGAGACTCAGTACCATAGTTCTCTTCTGGATCCTAATAGCCTAAGTTGGCTAAACCCTGCAGCAACTTTGGGATATAGTCCCCTTCCTCTCTCTGAAGGCCAGCACTTCTCTGACAGGGTTATGTTGTGATACAACCCTAGTTTATCCCCGATTTGGCCACAGGAGATAAAAGTATTCTATTCCAATTTGCTACCCTTGGAAGTTTGTTTTGTTTTTTGCTTTACCTTGTTTTAATAATCCCAGGGCTACAGTATGCCAGAGGTTGTCCATGCTTCACTACCCCCCAGTGATGGAGCCCTGATTGCCAGCTAACTGGTGGGGTAATCCACCTCCCAAATCTGATTTTAGAGTGAGCTTCCTCTCATCACTCCTGGCACCAAATCTCTTAGGTATAAGAGTGTTCTTGGGAACATCTCTAAGAGTGTGAGGAAAGCAGGTTTTGGCACAGAGAGAAGTTAACTGCAATGTTTTCACAACAATGGCCCTCAGTTGAGCCCAGTGGAGAGCTCTGAAGCTTAACTGCCCTTTAAATTGTCCTGCCTTGAAGCAAGGGGTCCAGATCTTTCTATTTCTGCATCAGCCAGTCAATGACTGTGGGTGTCCTGGGGGAAGGGGTGTGACCCTTGTGAGGTGGCTCTCTTCAGCCCATGGAAATTCCCAGAGGGATTCTCACTGAGTATTGTCAGCCACCAGCACCCTGCTGGTGGGGGAGATGGGGCTTCAGCCCTGAAGGGAAAACAGGGAAGCACCTACAATAAGGGCTATGCTAAAAAAGTTTTTAAAAACCTTGCCCCAGCAGCTTTGATATGCTGAGATGACTTTTCCTGACCCTCAGATGGGAGCCAAGGCATCTTGGACCTATTATATAAAAGTGGTAGGGTCTGGTCCTTCTCCTTATCACCAGTTGCCAAGAATGGAACCTGACAAATCAAAAAACCTCCCCAAAAGAAGATAAACTATTTTTAAACTCATATTTGTGCTAATTCCTCTTTCACCCATTCTCTCTTTGGTCTTAAGGTAAGGAAAGGGAGTTGAGGACAAATGTACCTCAAAAAAGCCTTTCCATGTCCCCGATAAAAAAAAGTGAAAAGAAATAGCCTCATAATAAATAGGCAGAAAGCAGACTGGGGTAAAACTGCCCAAGAAGTGGCAATATAACCTATTCTTTGGCCTCCACTGGTATCAAGAAGTTCATTCCCACCTGAGAACACCATGGAATCAGCCTTGCCCTGGCTGCCACTTCCCTAGTGCCAAACTCTCCAGGTTTGTGGCACCAGAAGGATTTGTCCAGAATCCAAAGATAATATATTTCATAGACCACAGATTTAGAGCACAATGAGTCAGATTATGTGAAACGTCACAGTGCATAAGTGTTCCTGTGAAGAAAATGGGTCAAAGGCAAAATGGGGATTATGGCTCCA
This sequence comes from Mirounga angustirostris, assembly GCF_029215605.1. Taxonomy (NCBI): domain Eukaryota; kingdom Metazoa; phylum Chordata; class Mammalia; order Carnivora; family Phocidae; genus Mirounga; species Mirounga angustirostris. Next base: position 11,233,415 of record NW_026991719.1, read on the forward strand.
AGGAGAGGTAACTTTCCCATGGCCTAAGTCACTACATGTTCAATTCCTTGGGAGAACATCCCTCACCTAGGCTGGAGGACATATTAGGGGGAGCCAGAGAAATAAAATCAGCATTGAAAGTATTCTCTCATCAGTGCCCTTTGGGACTCACTCAGTTCTTGCTGTGCTTATGAAAAGTCATTTGAAATATATATGATGTATACCCATGTTCATAGCATTATTCCCAATAGGTAAAATGTGGAATCAACCCATATGTCAGTTGATGGATGAATGGATAAGTAAAATGTGGTCTATACCTACAATGGAATATTATTCAGCCTTTAAAGGGAAGGGAATTCTACAATATGCTATAATACAGATGAACCTTGAGGACATTATGCTAAGTAAAATAACCCAGTCACACACACACACACAAAATACTGGATGATTCCACTTATATAAGGTACTTAGGGTAGTCAAAATCAGAAAGACAGAAAGTAGAATAGTGATTTCCAGGGCCTGGGAGGAGGAGAGAATGGGGAGTTATTGTTTAATGGGTATAAAGTTCCAGTTTTATAATATGAAAACAGTTATAGGAATGGACGGTGGTGATGGTTACATAACAATATGAATGTATTTAATACCACTGAACCATGCACTTAAAAATGGTTAAGATGGTAAACTTTATGTTAAGTGTATCTTGTATGATTTTAAACATGTTTAAAGCATATATGAAACAAAGAGACAAGGAAAAACAAGCAGAGACTTAAATCTATAAATTCAAAAATAAAAGAAAGTTAACTGGGGCGCCTGGGTGGCTCAGTCGTTAAGCGTCTGCCTTCGGCTCAGGTCATGATCCCAGGGTCCTGGGATCGAGTCCCACATCGGGCTCCCTGCTCGGCGGGAAGCCTGCTTCTCCCTTTCCCACTCCCCCTGCTTGTGTTCCCTCTCTCACTGTGTCTCTCTCTGTCAAATAAATAAATAAATCTTAAAAAAAAAAAGTTAACGTGTTCATTTTAAAGTTTTTGTTATAAACCTACCCAATATCAATAACAGAAAGAAAAAAAATAAATGAAACAGATGAGACTTTAAATGAGGAAACCAAGAGTAAGAGAGGCGGAAACTAAAAGACAAAATAAAAAAAAATAATAATTAAAAACACATTTAAAGAAAAATGGAAAATTAATAAATGTAAGATGAAAAAACTGAGATCCAGTGAGAAATACAATAGAAACAGGAGTTGAAGGAGGTACAGTTAAAATAAAACCTCAAAATTTTTGGTTAAAAGGTGAGGTTAAGAATTAGCAGAAAGAAAGGAAGAAACTCTGGCTAGACTGTGTCAGCGGTGAAGTCCTAGGTGAAGTCCAAGGTGAAGTCATGGGGCTGGAGCAGCATTTGGTGGAAGCAGCGGGAACAGGGCTCACATGGACAAAGATCCCAGGAAGCCCATATGGGGAGTCCAGGCAGGAAAAGAGACATCAGGCCAGGTATTTGAACTGAAAAGATTTCATCTAGAGAGTTGACTGAACTGTTGTCGGTGGATTGAAAAGACAAAAGGAGTAACCTGCAGCAGCAACCCACCCCCATGTGAGCGGTTTGGGTAACTGGAACTAAAGGGGGCCTGGGCTGCGGGGAGGCACTGCCCAGCTGGTCCTGGTGACTTGGAGGGGTACAACAGGGTTAGTTCTGGGAGTGTGGCAAGTACTGCAACCAACTGCCACTGTCAGAGTGAAGAGCCATTGCCATGGTGATACTGCCTGCCAGGAACGGAAGTGGACAGGAAGGAATAAGGCCCTTCTCCTCCGAACCGGGACGTCTCCCTCTAGTGCCCCCTCCTGGTAGAGCCTAACAGGGCAAAGGTTTGCAAAGTCTCATCCCCAGCAGGACAAATCACAGTGCTGGCCAGTCTCGTCGTCACTAGCCACAAGTGGCCATTTAAGTGCAAATGTAAACATGTGAAAATTAAGTAAAATTTAAAATTCAGTTCCGCAGTTGCCCTGCCCATGTTTGGAGGGCCCAAGAGCTACATGAGGCTGGTAGCTACCACCTAGGACAGCACAGCTGTGGAGGATGGTGAGGCCCCAAATCACAGTAGAAGGTACACAAATGATCTTGACAAGTTTCACCCTCTCTGTTGCATCTGCAGACCCTGGGAAAGCATCGCTACCCCAGCAAAGGTGATCTTTCTTACACAAGAAATAGTACTATGCCATTATAAAAAGGACTTTTCTTCAGCACGATGAGGACGGTGGTGGTGGTGGTAGTAGTAGCAGTCAGGTCCTGTGCAAAGCATTTGGCTTTCGGTATTTCACTTAAGACCACAACGCTACGAGCTAAGTACTTTTTTGATCTCATCTTACAGATGTAGAACCTGGACTTTAGAGTGGGTAAGGAACTTTCCAAAGACACACAGTTGATACAGAGCCCTTGACTTAACCTTATTGTCTCAGGCTGTCAAAGGGAGGTGACATTTCACAAGATTGTATTTGCACGCCATTGTTCGGTAGAACATTATTTTTCTCAGAAAGAATGAATTGGACAAAAAAACCTAATAATAATGGCACTTAATAACATAAGGAATTATAACAGTGAAAGTTATTTCAGTTTAATAAAATTCACTCCCAACAGACTTGCAACAACCCAAGAGGGAGAAATAAAGTTTCTTTCTGATTTTATGATGAGTCATCACACTCCCTCAGATTCAGTATTTAGAAATACCTTGGAATGAGTCCTTCACCTTTTGGCTTATGATGTTTGCAAGACGATTGCTTCATTTATGATTAGAGACTAGAGCTCTTTGTGTCCTCATTTTCTATAGAATTCACACTGCACCTATCTAAGTTATGCTCATCAGACGCAAATGGTCAAGACATGGTTGGGACAAGCATTAGCTTTGTGATAATGGAATAGTTACAAAATTCCTCTAAGACTCAGTTTCCCTACCTTATAGTGATATTGTAAAAATTAAATTAGATCATGGATATATGTAAACAATCTAGAACATTCTTTGATATGTATAATTATACTATTAATAAATTTTAGGTGGCCCTCTAACAGAAGGCAAAGAGACAATTATTTCTTGTCTTTTAAGCCTGTATACATTTATTTATTCACTCAAACAATGTTGGCTGAATGCCTACTCTGTGCCACACACTATTCTAGGTTCTTGAGATGTATCACTAACACACCAGACAAAAATCTGACCCATTATAGAAACACAACCAATTTTTGTTTATTAATTTTGTATCCTACAACTTTACTGAATTCATTTATTACTCCTAATAGTCTTCTGGTGGTCCTTAACATTTTCTATATATAGTATCATGTCATCTGCAAATAGTGATGGTTTATTTTTATTTCATTTCCTTGTCTGCCTGCTGTGGCTAGGTCTTCCAGTACTATGTTGAATAAAAGTGGTAAGAGTGGACATCCTTCTTTTGTTCCTGATCTTAGGGGGAAAGCTCTGAGTTTCTCACCATTGAGTATGATGTTAGCTGTGGGTTGTGGATTTTTCTTTTACGACCTTTATTATGTTGAGTTATGTTCCTTGTAAACCCACTTTGTTGAGAGTTTTTATCATGAATGAATAGTGAATATTGTCAAATGCTTTTTCTGAATCTATTGAGATGATCATACAATTTTTATCCTTCATTTTGTTAATGTGTTGCATTTCTATACACTAAGAGTAACATAAAGAGAAATTAATAATGCCATTTACAATTATACCAAAAAGAATAAAATACCTAGCAATAAATTTAACCAAGGAGGTGAAAGACCTACACTCTGAAAACTATAAAACACTGATGAAAGAAATGGAAGATGACACAAACAAATGCAAAGACATACATACTCATGGATTGGAAGAATTTATATTGTTAAACTGTCTATACTACCCTAAGCAATTTAGAGGCTCAATGTAATCCCTATCAAAATACCAATAGTATTTTCCACAGCACTAGAACAAATAATCCTAAAATTTGTAATGAGCCACAAAAGACCCCAAATATCCAAAGCAAACTTGAGAAAGAAGAACAAAGCTGGATGTATCACAATCCCAGATTTCAAGATATACTACAAAACTGTAGTAATCACAATAATATGGTACTGGCACAAAAAGAGATACACATAGATCAATGGAACAAAGTAGAAAGCCCAGAAATAAACCCATGCTTATATGGTCAATTAATCTACAACAAAGGAGGCAAGAATATTCAATGGAGAAAAGACAGTCTCTTCAATAAAGTAGTGCTGGGAAAACTGGACAGCTACATGCCAAAGAATGAAAGTGGCCCACTTTCTTACACCATACACAAAAATAAACTCAAAATGGATTAAAGATCTAAATGTGAGGCCTGAAACCATAAAACTCCTAGAAGAAAACAAAGACAGTAATCTTTTTGACATCGGCCACAGCAGCATTTTTCTAGATATGTCTCCTAAGTCAAGGGAAACAAAAGCAAAAATAAATTATTGGAACTATGCCAAAATAAAATGATTTTGCACAGTTAAGGAAACCATCAACAAAATGAAGAGGCAATCTACTGAGTGGGAGAAGATATTTGCAAATGATATACCCAATAAGGAATTAATATCCAAGATCTATAAAGAACTTATATAACTCAACACACACACACACACACACACGTACAAAACAATTTAAAAAATGGGCAGAGGACCTGAATAGCCATTTTTCTAAAGAAGACATCCAGATGGCCAATGGACACATGAAAAGATGCTCAACATCACTCATCGGCAGGGAAATGCAAATCAAAAGCACAATAAGATAACACCTCATACCTGTCAGAATGGCTAAAATCAAAAACATAAGAAATAACAAGTGTTGGTGAGGATGTGGAGAAAAAGGAACACTTGTGCACTGTTGGTGGGAATGTAAATCAGTGCAGCCACTGTGGAAAACAGTATGGAGGCTCCCCCCAAAATTAAAAATAGATATACCATATGATCAGTAATTCCACTACAGGGTACTTACCCTAAGAAAATGAAAATGCTAATTTGAAAAAATATATGTACTTCTATGTTTATGGCAGCATTATTTATAATAGCCAAGATATGGAAGCAATCTAAGTATCCACTGATAGATGAATGAAAAAAGAAAATGTGATGATTATATATATATATAATATATATATATATAATATTACTCAGCCATAAAAAGAATGAGAACTTGCCATTTGCAACAACATGGATGGACCTAGAGGGTATCATGCTAAGTGAGGTCAGACAGAGAAAGACAAGAACCATATGATTTCACTTATATCTAGCACCTAAAGAACAAATGAGCAAACAAACTAAAAAGCAGAAACCGACCCATAAATACACAGAACTGATGGTTGCCAGAGGGAAGGGGGATGAGGGGAATCAGCAAAATGAGTAAAGGGGAGCGGGAGATACAGGCTTCCAGTTATGGAATAAGTCATAAGGAGGAAAGGTACAGCCTAGGGAATATAGTCAATGGTTTGTAACAGCATTATATGGTAACAGATGGTAGCTACACTTGTATAGTACAAAGTATAAAGTTGTTGAATCACTATGTTGTATATCTGAAACTAATGCAACATTTTGTGTCAACTATACTTCAGTAAAAAAAAATCTATGCCATTATAGAGCTAACATTATGTCTCTTTAGCCCCCATTCTATGAGAGACATTAACCCCATTTGTCACAATACAAATAGGAATCTTCCCTGTCTCTAAGTTTATATCCCATTACCTTAAAAGCTTATAAAACACTCTCTGAAAGGAATGACATTTATTAACATATGAAGTATTCCTGGCAACAGGAATTAAGTGTGTATGGGAAAAATGCTAGTTTAGACATCAGAATATCTAGGTTCTAGCCCTATCTCTGCTTTTAACTTCTTGTATTATCAATTACACTCCCTGACTTCTATTCTCTCACCTGCCAACATGGGAGTAGGGTCTCAAAGGTATTTTCAGTAATAAAGTTATGTTTTCTATCTGTCTACTATAATCATACTAGCAAGAGAGGCCATGTTTATGGAGACCAGAAAAGTACACTTTTTATAGTTAATATCATAACCATAGGCACTACTATCATGTATAACTTGAATTGAGATGCAACCTTATAGGGCATTACTTAGTTTTTCTACTAAAGATTTAAAAAAAGCAGCTATTTGGATTGTCTCAAAATCACAGTCTGAGACAAGGAGACAATCTCAGTGAATGTTGGTCATCTGTTTGAGAGGGGATCCCAAGAAGGTGTAGTAAGACATAGAGACAGTGAGACAGGAGAGAAAGCCAATGTCAGAGTGCATTAGTGAAGTTGCTATTATAGTAATTAGAAACCAGTCTCATCAGGACTTCTAAGAAAAGACAGAATACCTGCCAGAAGAATCCATCCAAAGGAAAGGAGGCTGGTGCATTTTTTCACTGGGTCCCATCCCTGATTGATTGAAGACCGCCCCAAGGGTGTCAACAGCCTCATCTTCAGAGCCTAGCAGATCTCTACAGCTTTAGTTTGAGAAGGCACAAGACAAAAAAGCAAGGGTTTAAGGTGGGTTTAAGGTGTGACACTGTTATGGGTTGAACTGTGTTACCCCACCCCAAACTTCAAAGGTTGGAGCCCTAACCCCCAGAACCTCAGAATGTGACCTTATTTGAAGACAGGGTCTTTATAGAGGTAATCAAATTAAAATGAGGTAGTCAGAGCAGGCCCTAATTTAATATGACCAGTATCCTTAGCAAAATGGGGAAATTTGGACACAGACACAAGCACACAAGGAGAATATCATGGAAGATTGGAGTTATGCTGCCACAAGCCAAGGAACTACCAGAAGCTAGGAGAGAGGCCTGGAACAGAGCCTTCCCTAGCACCTTCAGAGGGAGTGTGGCTGGCCAACACCTTGATCTCAAATTTCTACACCTCCAGAAGTGTGAGACAATAAACTTCTTTGTAAGCCACTCAGTTCATGGTACTTTGTCATGGCAGCCCCAGGAAACTAATACAGACACTACTGTGGCAAATCTATGCATGCAAGTGAAGGGGTTCAGGACAGCCCCCCCCAAATGTGCCATTGTGGAATGTGGATTATTTTGAGCTGAAGGCATCTGAGACCCTGTCGGCTCAAGAGAAACCTTTGTCCCTCTCTTAACCACATAGGAGAATCTAAATTGGGGGTCTTTCTCAGAATAAGGGTTATTATAAATATATAATTTTATTATAAACATATAAATTTTATCCGAGTGACCCATGTGTATGGTAGGGCAAACATCTAATTACCAAACATCTGCTCTTCTTATCACCCTGTGAAGTGCATTCCTTTCCTCTGAACTCCCAGACCCCTACCCCCCTCTCTTTAGTTCAGAATGACATATAGACCTCATTTTGCCTGTCTCTGGAATTTCCATATCTATGTGGATTCCCCGTATGTATGCCTGTTAAATTTGATTTGCTCCTGTTAACCTGTATCATGTTAACTTGATTCTTAGTCCAGCTAGAAGGACCTTGAAGGGGACAGGAGTTCTTGCTCCCTGTGAAGGCAGCAAGGCATTCTTGCTCCCCGACACAAGGAACTGTGCAACACAGCTATGGCAGAAATTAGGAGCAAGCAAGAGAGGTGACATGGGCACTACAGACATCTTCTACAGAATCCACAGAAGGTAGACATGTTGAGGCTGAGAGACTCTCCTGTTGTCTCTCAGATCCCCCTAAATAAAGAGTGGGAAAGCTACAATATGCAATGGCTAGAACAAGCACCTACACTGCCAAAAGGTGTGCCCTATGTGCTCATTATATTTGAGGCAATGGCAAACCCTCCTATTATCCTCCAATTGTTAATATACCTTTTCTTCCTAAGGCAGCCATTAAGATTCCATGTCCTCTTTTATATGAACCAATTACATTTGTTAACACATGAACAGGGAACATTTTAACAGCCTGATTTCCAGAGCAGCCTCCATTCCCTTTAGGGTAAGAATGACAAAAACAAACCAAAAAATGGATGACAATTGTGTTACACCTCAAAATTTTACATTTATATTCATAATATTTTATATGGGAAAATGTTTAAAAATTGTAATGAATTCACTAAAAATGTGTCATAGACATGCCAAGGAAATTGGGAGCATGGGTTTTTGCCTGAAATTTGAGATTCTTTAACTGGGTCAGGAATATCTTGCTAAAAGCATTGCTCTCAGACACTGTCATTTTGTACCGTCCTTCCAAAAGCATCAATCTCAAAAGAAATATGTGCATAGTGAAAGGACTTTTTCAAGATGCTGAATATGTTTGATCTGAAGAAAAAGCAAGGCTCTTCATGAAAGCCAGTCATTTTATCATGCCTTATTTTGGCTAGAACCTGACTCTCCTTCTCCACCTGGCTGACTCATCCCTTCCAGAAGCCAAGCAATTTTCTGGAATGAACACATACATTGAACCCTGTTGGCCAACAGAAAGAAGGGACTTGGTTTCAGCATCGATGCATGATTTTAAAAATTAAACATATTACTTCATTATAAAAGGAGTTATAATTTGTCAAGAGTTAAAAACACAAAAAGTTGGAAGTAATCTAGACATTTTATCATAAATAATATTTCCATTTATAATTCTGTAAATTAAAAAAGGAAATGTGCTGTTTAGATTCTAGGCTATTGGATAAGGATCTCAAGTGCAGACTTTTTTTAACATGCATTCTTATTACTTCTTTTTTAAGCTTCCTTGAGATGTAGTTAATATATACCATTGTGTAAGTTTAATGTGATGATTTGATAAATGTATACATTGCAAAATGTTTACCCCAATAGTTACTTAACACATCCTTTACCTCACATAATTACCATTTTGTTGTTCTTGTTGCTACTGTTGTTATAGTGAGAACATTAAAGCTCTATTCTCATAGCAACTTTCAAGAATACGGTATAGTATTGTTAACTATAGTCACCATGATGTATAATAGATGCTCAGAACTTATTTATCTTTCAGTTGTATGCTTATAAGTGTGTGTGCTTTGACCAACATCTCCTGATTTCCCTCATCCTTCAGCCTCTGACAACTACCACTCACTCTGTTTCCATGAGTTCAATGTTTTTAGATTCCCTATATAAGTAAGATCATATAGTATTTGTATTTCTCTGACTTATTCCACTTAGCATAATGCTCTTAAGATCTATCCATGTTGTCATAAATGGCAGGATTTCCTTCTTTCTGTGGCTGAATAATCTTTCATTGTATACATATATTCCACATCTTCTTTATTCATTCATCCATTGACAGACACTTAGGTTGTTTTGAAAGTGAAGTACTGAAGTCCCCTACTCTTATTGTATTATTGGCTACTACTCCCTTCAGATCTGCTAGTATTTGCTTAATATATTATTTAGGTGCTCTGATATTAGGGGGATATGTATTCACAATTGTTTTATCCTCTTTATGAACTGATCCCTTTATTGATACATAATTACTTTCTTTGCTCTTATTACAGTATTTGACTCAAAGTCTATTTTGTCTTATATAAGTATAGCTACCCCTGCTCTCTTAGTTTCCATTTGCATGAAATATCTTTTCCCATTCCTCACTTTCAGCGTCTCAACAGCAGCATATCGTTGGGTCTGGTTTTGTTTTGTTTTAATCCATTCAGCCACTCTGTGCCTTTTTGAGTTGGAGAATTTATTCCACTTACATTTGAAGTAATTATTGATAGGTAAGAACTTGCTATTGCCATCTTGTTAATTGTTTTCTGGCTTTTTTGTAGTTCCCTTGTTCCTTTCTTCCTCTCTTGCCGTCTTCCTTTGTAAACTGATAATTTTCTGTAGTGGTATGCTTTGATTCCCTTCTCTTAATCTTGTACAGATCTGCTATAGGATTTTGCTCTGTGGTTACCCTTAGGCTTACTGGAAACATCTTAATAGATACAACAGTCTATTTTAAGCTGCTAAGAACTTAACTTTGATTATACACAAAACTCCTTCCTTTTACACCCACCCTCACAGTTTAGGTTTTTGATGCCACAATTTACATCTTTTTATATTATGCACCCATTAACAAGTTATTGTAGTTATTGCTATTTTTAATACTTTTAATCTTTATAATAAAGTTAAGTGGTTAATACCCCACCATATTTCAGGAGAGGATTTGAATCTGGCTATATATATTTACCTTTACCAGTGTGTTGTATATTTGCGTGTTTTCATATTACTAGTTAGTGTACTTTCATTTCAGCTTGAAGAATTCTTTCCAGCATTTCCTTTAAGGCAGGTCTAGCAGTGATAAACTCCTTCAGCTTTTGTTCTTAGGGAAAGTCTTTATCTTACCTTTATTTCTGAAGGACAATTTTGGTGGGTAAACTATTCTTGGCTGGCAGGTTTTTTTTTTTCTTTTGGCACTTTGAATATATCATCCAATTCTCTCCTGGCCAGCAAGGTTTCTGCTGAGAAATCTACTAGCCTTATATGGGGTCAGTTGTACAAGAGAATTTTTTTTCCTACTGTTTTAAAACTTCTCTTTGTCTTTGATTTTTAGACAGTGTTATTATAATGTGTCTTGGGGACAATTGCTTTGGATTGAAATTTTGGGGGTGCCTATTAGCTTCATGAACTTAGATTTCCAAGTCTCTCCCCAGGTTTGGGAAGTTCTCAGCCACTATTTTTTTAAATACACTTTCTGTCCCTTTCTCCCTCTCTTCTTCTTCTGGGACTCCTATGATGTATAGATTATCTCTCTTAGTGGTGTGTCCCTAAGGCCCCTAGGCTTTCTTCATTTCTTTTCATTCCTTTTTCTTTTTGTTCCTCTAATTGGATGATTTCAAACGATCTGTCTTTGAGCTGACTGACTCTTTCTTTTCTTTGGTCCTGTCTGCTGCTGAAGCTCTCTATGGAATTTTGGTCCAGTCATTGTTTCTCAACTTCCAAAATTTCTGTTTGGGTCTTTTTTGTTTTCTCTCTTTTTGTCGAACTTCTAACTTTGTTCTTGGAGTGTTGCCTTGATCTCATTAAATTGTTTAACTGTGTTGTCTTGTACTTAGTTCTCTAATCATCTTCAGAACAATTATTTTGAGTTCTTTGTTGAGCAATTCCTGTATCTCCACTTCTTTAGGGGCCAATTACTAAGAGGTTACTGTGTTCCTTTAGTGGAGTCATATTTCCTTGATTCTTTGTGATCCCTATAGCCCTCCATAGTTGTCTGCACATTTGAAGAAAAAGTCATCTCTTCCAGACTTTATGGGCTGATTTTAGTAAGGAAAGACCTTTACCTGCAGGTGGCATCACACTGGAGTATGCTGTGACCCTGGGTCTAGCGATGCAAGGCGCCAACTGAAGAGGTGTGTGGAGACTCTGGGTCCAGTGGGTTGTGGTGACTCATTGGCTCAGGCTACTGGGGTCCACAGCATCAAATGCATGATCCTTGGCAAGCACTGAGGGGGATCTGCAGAAGCTGCAAGAGCTGTTGGGGTCCTCTAAGACACTATTACAAATGTGTCTTGTGTGTAAGCAGATGAATGACATGCTTTTGTTTACATGGACCCAGGCAATGGCCAGGCTGAAGAGTCAAGAGTCAGAACCAAAGTGGTAGAAATGGGGAGGAAGAGGACAGCTTATATTTTTAAAGTACCTTAGATACAATGGAATATTACTCAGCCATCAGAAAGGATGAATACCCACCATTCACATCTACATGGATGGAACTGGAGGGGATTATGCTAAGTCAAATAAGTCAAGCAGAGGAAATCAATTATCATATGGTTTCACTCATATGTGGAACATAAGGAAAAGCATGGAGGACCATAGGGGAAGGGAAGGAAAACTGAATGTGAAGGGGAAGAAATCAGAGAGGGAGAAAAACCATGAAAGACTATGGACTCCTGGAAACAAACTGAGGGTTTCAGAGAGGAGGGGGATGGAGGATGGGGTAGCTGGGGTATGGGTATTAAGGGGGACACGTGTTTTGATGAGCACTGGGTGTTATATGCAACTAATGAATCATTAAACACTACATCAAAAAATTATGATGTACTATATGGTGGCTAACTGAACATAATAAAAGCAAATATAAATAAATAAATAAATAATAAAATGAAATAATAAAATAAATAAATAAATAAAGTGCCTTAGAGAAAATCAACAGTTTGTTGACTGACAGATCCTGGGGATGAAGACTGAGGGAGAGGAAGATGAAAGATGCATGATGATGCAAAGATGTTTTAGGTTGGATAACCGAATGATGTTGCTCTTAATTAAACTAGAGAATACCAGAAGAGAAAGGATGAAAGGAAAGATAATGAGTTGAGTCACTGTACTGAAGATACCTTTATGAGATGCCTTTCAGATATGCAGTTGTAATCATGGATTTGGATCTAGGGAGAAAACTGGGGTTACATATGTTTGGAAGTCATCTGTGAATATAGAATGCAATGAAACTGCCACTGTAACAAATGTTTTAACATTATCTCATTTAATGTCCATGACAACTCTGAGCCATACATTATTTTTACTGATGAGGACATTTTTAAATTTTGAAAGAGATTTTGAAAGACCAAATAACTTCCCAAAAGTCACATAGCTAATAAATGGCAGAACCAAAATTCAACTAACTCTCATTAAATACAAAGTCCACATTCTTTCCTCTCTGTCTTGTTGACCCTCTCTAAGTCATGGCAATAAATGGACCTTCAAAAACAAAAACCAAGAAAAGCCTTGTAGAATAAGGAGAAAATAGGCACAATATTATTGGGTGCGATGGAAGAATCCAATGATGTAGTCAGTTTGTAGTTTACATTTCAAAAGGGGACTATAATAAAGGGTGTGATTGAGAGGGATGGTAGCCACCCTGCTACAGTGATTCTCACACCTAATAATGGCTGTTACTCTGCTTCCTAGGGAAAATTTCATTAGGCATTTTGAGTGGACGTGCCTTTCTGACTCTGCAAAATAACAAGAAATCAAGAATACTCATGTATCAATAAGAGAAAAAGTGTCTTGAATCTCCAGCTTCTTGTTTCAGTATAATGCTTTAAATGCTATCAAATGGCCATTAGGTTGCCAAACTGGTAGTTGACCACCAGCCAAATATATCTCTATTTTAAGTTTAATACATCTGTAGCTCCTTTTACTACATCTCTGGAAAAGAGGCTCTAACTTTCATCTTAGTTTTCTTTTTCAACAAAATGAAATACAAATTTGGGGTTAGATATGAAAAGAGAGTAACTCTATTCTTCATTAAGTATTTCAATATTTTCACAACTAATATGCTCACTCCTATATTCAATGAATCTTCATTAATAAGACACTGCTCTTGCCTTCTAGAAGACTAGAGTTCAAATGAGGAAAGAGTCCAGTTCTTAAGTCACGAGTAGTTTCAATGAGAAGAAGCCAGAAGAGGGGAAGCAGTGAAGATGCCGACCAGCCCCTGAGAAGAGGAGGAGACAATGTGATGCAGAGCATAGGTGGAAACATTAGTCTATGAAAAGAGGACACCAACTCTTCAAGAATAATAGCCAGAGGAGAGAAAAGATTGCATACAAAGGCAGTTTGATGACAAGAAAATTGAGGTAATTTGTGTCTAGCAGTTTCTATTATTTTTCCAATGGGATTTTCTTCTGAAAATCAAGAAGAAAGGCTCAAACAAGCAGAGAAATTTAGAACAAAATTATGTCTTTCATAGGGTTTTTACCCTCTCCCAAACACAAAGATGTCTACACCCAAACATAAGATACCAGAATTACTAGCATTAGGAAGTCAATTCTGAGTGCACAGAGGAAAGGGCCAGGTCAATGTAACACAGTCCAGGTAAGAAGATCACTGATGGAGGATTTGATTGGACATAAGGAGAAACTTGAAAATATTGAGAAGTACAGAAGAGTTAGCACAACAGATCTGTTGCTTCAGTTAGACATTTGATAGATCTCTTACAACACAAATAAGTGGTCAAGATCCCTCTACTCAAAGGCAAGTATTTCATGATTCTTACTGACAGAAGAATAAGGTGGTACTCCTTAAGCTTGGCTGTATATTATCACCTAGTGTGGTACTAATCTACTGCTATATAACAAGTTACCACAAAACTTAGTAGCTTAAAACAACAAGCATTTATTATCCCATACAGTTTCTATGGATCAGGAATTTGGGAGTAGCTTAGTTCAGGTTTCTGGTTCAGGAATTCTTATGAGGTTGCTGGGCTGCCGTCATCTGAAGGTTTGAATGGGGCTTCCAAGATGGTGCTCTTGCACGGCTATTGGCAGAAGGCTGTATTAGACAGGCTTCTCCAGGGAGGATCCAATAGGATACAAATATATATAAAATGAGGAATTTGCTTACATGATTACAGAAGCTGCGAAGTCCCAAGATCTGTAGTTAGCAAGCTGGAGACCCAGGAGAGCTGATGGTGTCAGTTCCAGTCCAAAAGCCAGCAGGCTTGACACGCAAGAAGAATATATATTTCAGTTCAAGTCCAAAGGCAGGAAAAGACTGATGTCCCAGTTCAAGCACTCAGGCAAAAGGAGTTCCCTCTCAGTCTTTTTGTTCTATTCAGGTCTTCAGTGGATTGGATGAGGGCCACCAACATTAGGAATGCCAATCTGCTTTACTCAGCCTACCTATTCAAATGTTAACCTTATCCAGAAACACCCTCACAGACACACCCAGAATAATATTTGTCCAAATGTCAGGGAACTCTGTGGCTCAGTCAAGTTGCACCTATAGGGCCCAAGGGCAGGCTCCAAAATTATTATTTTATGATTATTTTAAGGAAAAGCTACTTAAGAGACAGCCTTTACAAGAAGGACACTCAGACCCTCATTTGTCCACCTGAAAGCAAGAAATAAATCTCCCATGTGAAAGGTACCCTCCCTGTATTAGGAGGTAAAGAGACATCCTTATCACCAGAGATAGGAAATTCAGGGCCAAGAAAGCTGTATAAACAACCCTTGTTACTTTCTACTAATTTACTACCCTATTCCTTACTGTTTAGAATTCCTTACTTATCAAAGATCCCAAAGTTAAGTTTTCTTTGTCCTGTCAGTTCCTCCCAGATATATTGTCTCTTTGCCTAAGAAGTATAAAACTTGTGTGCCTTGGTCATGTCTTTAGGTCTCAATTTAATTAGGGGCCTCTGTGCACATGTAATAAAACTTGGGTTTTTTTCTCCTGTTAGTCTGGCTCATGTCAATTTAATTCTTAGTCCATCTGGAAGACCTTGAAGGGTGGAGTAAGAATTTTTCCTTCCCTTCAACACATAAAATAAACCATTGCAAAGGCCTCAGTTCCTTGCTGACTGTTGGTAGGAGGCCTCACAGTTACTTATAACCTGGGACTCTCTAGAGCTGCTTGCGTGTCCTCATGACCATGGTAGCCCGCTTCCCCCAAAGCATGTGGCTCAAGAGAAAAAGCCAGGAGGAAGCCTCGTAGTGTTTTATGACTTGTTTTAGAAATCACACACAATCACTACTACCATATGCTCTTGTGAGAAACAAGTTACTAAGTCTAGCCCACTCTCAATAAGGGAGGAATTAACTTTTACCTGTTGAAGAAAGGAGTATCAAAGAATTTATGGGTATATTTTTAAACCACCACCTCTGGAGAACTTTAAGAAGTACTAACACCTGGCTACCACCCCTAGACCTGATTTAATGGGTCTGGGATTTTTAAAACTACCCAAGTGATTCTAACAGGTAGCCAAGTGTACCTTCTATCATCTGGATCCACTCTTGTGTCTCTTGATACTGTAAGCCCTTAGCAAGAAAGCACATAGCACTGCAATTTGTGTTTTGCCAGCCCTAATGTTGTACCATATCATGCAAGTGGGTGTGAAAACTGCATGTGATAAAAAAAAAAAACTTCAATTTCATTAAAGAAATTTTAAAAATTCAAAATGCTTTTTTTTTTTAAAGATTTTATTTATTTATTTGATAAAGAGAGATATAGCGAGAAAGGGAACACAAGCAGCGGGAGTGGGAGAAGGAGAAGCAGGCTTCCCGCTGAGCAGGGAGCCTGATGTGGGGCTCGATCCCAGGACCCCGGGATCATGACCTGAGCCGAAGGCAGATGCTTAATGACTGAGCCACCCAGGTGCCCCTCAAAATACTTTTCTTAATGCAACAAAGTAATATGTTTCACACAGAGGCATGATATTCAAGAGAAGAGTATTTAATAACTAGTGTTTTCAAAATCATATGTATTACAAAGCAAGGCTATAAAACAAATACAAGAGACTTCTAAGTATGAAGCCTAAAACTCACAAATAAAAGCATAAGTAAGTAATACTTTATCTTATAAAAGATCAGATACTTAATGATTATTCATGACAGAATGTGACCAAGTCTGACTTTGGGGGTGTGATGGTTAGTTTTATTTATCAACTTGGCTAGGCTAGAGTAACTAGTTATTTAATCAAACACTAATTTATATGTTTATGTGAAGGTATTTTGTAGGTGTGATTAACATATACAATCAGTTGATCTTTCTATAAAGTGGTAAAGAACTTGGTTGCATTGTATCCTAGAGTTTTATGGCAAATAGAACTTACAAGTGATGAACTCGGACATGTGGCTGGGGAGATTTCCAAGCAAATGATGAAAGGTATGGCCCAGTTTCTCCTTGTTGCTTATAATAAAATGCTAAAGGAAAGGGATAGATTGAGAAAGAACTGTCAAACAAAAAGGGACCAGCACTTGACGATCTGAAAAATTCTCTGCTTATTCAGATAGCAAAAGATGATAAAATGTGCTCTGGAGAGAACACCAAGGGTGTGGCTGGATAATAGTTTGTTTAAGAGACTGGACACCTGATTAATGGATCCAATCAACCATCCTGGCAGAAGCCAGAAATAAAGATGGGGTCATCCAGGAAGGATCTGTGGAGGACCCTTATGTCCAATGGCTAGGACTCCCATGAATCTCACCAGAAAACTGTCAAATTATTGAGAATTTTATACCAGCAAAGACACTATCAGCCTGGACTAAGAGGGACAGAGAGAACAGCACGTGAAGACAGAGATACAAAGAGAAAATTCCATGTGAAGATGGAGGAGACAGAGATTGGAGTGATGCATCTATCAGCCAAGGGAAGCCAATGATTGCCAGGAAACCATCAGAAGTTAGGGAGAGGCAAGGAAAGATCCTCCCCTAGGGCCTTCAGAGAACATGGTCTTGCTTTCAGACTTTTAACCTCTGGAACCATGAGAGAATAAATTCCTATTGTTTTAAGCCACCCAGTTTGTAAAACTTTGTTACAACAGCCCTAGGAAGCCAATACAGGAAGTACTGAAATTAGGTACTGACAAGCTGAAATCTTCTCTCATGTTGAACCTACATATATTCTGTGCCTGCTGAGGGAACAAAAGATAAATGTTCTAATTTAATAAACAATTAGATTTCATTAACTTAATAATTAAATAATTTCATTTAAAATTTGGCTTACAATATATTTGAAAGTTATCTTACTTGTCATTTTGGCCTCTTTGCATCTGCCTTGATCTCTAATTTCCTCTTCCCTTCTCCCATGGTTGCAAGAATACCAAAGAATATTTTTGCATGTGAAATCCAATAGAGTAAACAACAGTGTTCTCTTGCAAACATCACTGCTCATTAGGTAAGGGATTTAAATTCTGCACGGACTTTGTTTGCACGCTCAGCCGCTAATTATCAGTTGGTGTGCCATGCACAGTAAACAAGGAGAGCAGTGGACCTAACTGAAGCAGAAGCACTACACTGATGTGACTGACCCCCAGTGTGGCTGCTGGAATATTCTCAAGTGATGGGGCCATAGCACAGGCTTGCAAGTCCCTCAAACCAAAGTCACTGGCTCTGAATGGTCATCCGCCACTCCAGTCTCTGAGTTCATGCTCTGAGAAGTTAATTAGGTAACTTCATTCAGCTCTTGGAAGAGTCAGAATTGAGCTGCTTGTCACACTTGTTTCAGTTCTTTAAAATGCAAGGAATTCTATTCATCAGCTTGATACGGATCCCACCAAGCATGCATGGCTCCCTCTTACAATTGTTTCTTGGTAGGGCCAAGAATAACTATAACCAGGATTGTTTAAAAAACAACATAGAATGGGATAGACTAATTAGAATAGAAAATATCAGAATGCCTGCCAGGTAATAAAGGTAAATATTTCATGAAACTTTTTTCTCTTCTGTTTTGTTTGTGTATGTGTACAAGGGGCCAGTGGTCATTTTTTTTTTTTAGAAATCATGATCATGTGCTAGAGCTATGTTTTTTAAACTTTCAAAAACACGACCCCCAGAAGGATATACAGTTTAATTATGATCCAATACACATAAACACATACTAGACTTTCCCTGTCAGAGGACAAGAGGAAGGACACTCCAGGCAGAGAGAACGGAATATGCAGGGTACGTGAAACAAATGGCAACTCCGTGGAACTTGGGTGTGTTACAGGATCATCACATGGCATCATGTGACAGGGCTGAAACACTGGGTCACCCAGCAGAATGGTGGATCATGGAGTCATAAAGGCAAGCAGTGACCAAGCCATAGAGAGAAAACCTTGAAGATCATGCTAAAGAGTTCAGGCATCATCTTGGAGTCATGAGAAATCACTGAGGGGTCTTGAACTGTAATAAAACAACCTGATTTGCAACACAGAAGGGCCATTCTCTAAGGAGGACAAGGCCAATTGCTGAGATCAGGGGTGATAAGCTGCTGAGAGGCCGAAAAGCTCAATAGAACACTATTACTATAGACTACATAAGATGTGGTGGGGACCTTCATTCAAGGGTGGGAAAGCAGACAAGAGAACGTAAGTAAGACATTGTAAAGATAGAACCAAGAGAATCTGGAGACTGGTGAAGAAGCAGGAGATGTCTTGGATAGCTCCCATCCTTCTCAGTTGAGGTCCAGGTGGATGGCAGTACTCTCTATCGGGACAGGAATGTGCAAGGAGAGCAACACTGTGGGCAGAGATAGTAAGTTCGGTTTGGGCCAAATTGAATGAATGTGCCTGGGGACACACAGGTGAATGAGGATATTAGGTAATTGGATTTGGTACCCTCTTTCTTCTGTTTTCTAAGCTGAAGTGCAATCCAACAACCCAAGAAATATACAGGCCTTGGGGCGCCTGGGTGGTTCAGTTGGTTAACTGTCTGCCTTTGGCTCAGGTCATGATCCCGGGGTCCTGGGATGGAGCCCCACATTTGGCTCCCTGCTCAGCGGGGAGCCTGTTTCTCCCTCTTCCTCTGTCCCTCCCCTGCCCCCACTCATGCTCTCTCTTGCTCTCTCTCTCTCTGAAATAAACAAATAAAATCTTAAAAAAAAAAAAGAAATATACAGGCCTTCAGTCAATCAACCCTCCCCTTTAAAGTCACCAGGCAACGGTTTCTACTATGGGCCTTAGAGACATATTTCAGAAAGAAAGGATTCAGTATGCACCAAATACAAGAAATTCTGGAAAAATTGGGGCACCGGTGCCGGTATCTTCAGATCTAGGTACTGCTGAGACTTGAATAAATTCTCTTCATGTCAGTATATGACAACTAAGCTTCATTTTGAAAGCTAAGATGCTTCCATTTGTAGAAAAGAGTCCGTTGGGCCACGCTGTGGTCCCGACCTCACAAATTTGTCTCTGGACTCCAGGAAACCTACTGTTTTGTATACACCAGAAGGATTTTGTTATGAACAATTCAGGCTCAAGCTCCCCTAAAGGGAGAGACTTTTATTCCGAAGGACAAGATGTGCAGATCACCCAGGGATTTCAAGACCTGTCAACTAACCATAGGCATGTTTGGTGCTAGGACAAAGCACAGATGGTACTTGGATTTCAGCAATGAACTTGGTGCTGGCATATGTAAGTGCAGAACAAGACTCCAGTTTAATCGATTGTCTTAAAGACCTCAGAAATTCCGTTAGCCACTCAAAATTTTAAAATGATCACCATGTGTTTCTTCACCAAAAAAGAAGTTATATTCTGAAATGACTTTTTGAGTTAAATTACCTAATAATAATTCTTTGGGTGTGTGTACATGGCACAGGAGTTGGGGGTGGCAAAGGAGTGTGAGGGAGGAGAAACTCTTGCCAAGATTTTTGGGGGGATGGAGTGTGTTGGGAAACATCACATAGACATCAGCAAAATTAAAATAAGAAAAATTAAACTGTAAGAAGTGAAATTTTAGCATGCTTCTGGCTTCAAACACCATGCTTGTTTTTCACCCACAGCATGTAGAGACAATAAAGTTATAGTTCTACTGATGTGGGTTAGATTTTTTTTTTTAAGATTTTATTTATTTATTTGAGAGAGAGAATGAGAGAGAGAGAGAGCACATGAGAGTGGGGAGGGTCAGAGGGAGAAGCAGACTCCCTGCTCAGCAGGGAGCCTAATGCGGGACTCGATCCTGAGACTCCAGGATCATGACCTGAGCCGCAGGCAGTCGCTTAACCAACTGAGCCACCCAGGTGCCCTGATGTGGGTTAGATTTTATCCTCTTTTTCTAAGTGGATTACTCACCTCCATCCCTTTGCAGATTATTAAAGAGCTACCTGCTTCTGCCAATTTTAACAGGGTGCTTTGTAGAAAGTAGAGCAAACTCAAAATGCCAGGGCCTGCTTCTCGGTTCCACCCCATTTAACAGAGCTAAGAAACCAAAGGCAGCAGTTCGGCAAAACAGACTAGATTTGTTTCCCTAATCCAGCCCCAGCACTGACTTTCTAGTGGCTTTTGTATGTCGCCCTTGCCACTCAAACCCCACATGTTTCCACTGTATTTATCGCCTCCTCCTTCTCACCCTACTAGCCTCGACTTCTCCCCATTGTCCCAGAGCCCAGCCTTCCTGGATTCAACTCATCCCGTAAAAGGTAGATATGTGAGTAGGGGGATGGGGTGAGTGGGTAATGGGCATGAAGGAGGGTGCTTGTGGTGATGAGCACTGGGTGTTGTATTCAACTGATGAGTCACTGAATTCTACCTCTAAAACTAATGATACAGTATATGTTAATTAAATTGAATTTAAATAAACAATTTTTTAAAAAGTAGATGTGTGAGTCTTACTCACGGGCCACATGATTCACTCTGAAACACCAATCCCTTGTCTCTTGGTTTATGTTTGTGTTTTAGCAACCTCATGACCCTCAAGAACATTTAAAACAGAGTATGATAAATCTGTAGGTGTCAGCATCTGTGAGTCTACAGCTGCCTACTCAACATCTGCAAGAGGGTACCTCAAACTAAACACAGGCATAACTGAATCCCTGATTTTCTCCACATTCACCCCAAAGTGCTCCTCCTCCTTCATTCCCTTATCTCAGAGGGCGTACTATCACCCCCTAAACTGCTCAAGCAGGTCCCGCTGACTCATCTGCCCATCCAGCTGCAAACCCCTTTAATCCCACCTTCTTAATAGCTTCAAATTCATTTCACCCCACTACCCTTGTCCTGCCTCAGCCCAGGCATTTTATGTTTCCTTTTGGAGTAAAAGTCTTATAACTGTTCCCTCTGATTCCACACAAACTGTGGCCCTCTGGCTGAAGCCAGAGTGATCATTCTAGTTTTGAGCATAATGTTCTGCTCCTTTACATCTTTCAACAGTATCCTTCTGCCCACATGATATTTCCCAAGAGCTTCCATCACATGGCCCATTCTGACTACTCTGATCCCATCAGCTGCAATTCAACAACTTAGTTGTACTCTCACCTGCTACTGTTGCCCACAAAGTTGTCTATGCCTTCTTAGGCTTCTCAAACGCCTTGATACTTTGTGTTGCTTGCTTCTCATTGAGAAATTAGGAACTCTTGTTCTGAGAAATTAGGAACTCTCGTTCTTGGGCGCCTGGGTGGCTCCGTCAGTTGAGCGTCTGCCTTCGGCTCAGGTTATGATCCCAGAGTTCTGGGATCGAATCCCACATTGGGCTCCCCGATCAGCAGGGAGTCTGCTTCTCTGCCCCTCCCCTGGCTGGTGCTCTCTCTCTCTCGCTTGCTCGCTCGCTTGCTCTCTCTCTCAAATAAATAAAATCTTTTTTTTAAAAAAGGAACTCTCATTCTTAACAATGTGACAGATTAAAGAAAATGCTAATCTGAAAGCATATGTTTCTGAAGGGTGTCTACCCAGAGTAGATGGCCTTTGTTTGGCA
The DNA here is from genome assembly GCF_029215605.1 of Mirounga angustirostris. Classification (NCBI taxonomy): domain Eukaryota; kingdom Metazoa; phylum Chordata; class Mammalia; order Carnivora; family Phocidae; genus Mirounga; species Mirounga angustirostris. The sequence goes on from NW_026991719.1 coordinate 11,255,445, forward strand.
GAAGGTCTGGCTGAAGTTTATAAAATGAAAAAGCAGGACCAGGGTTGAGTTAAAGATTGGGAAAGTCAAATTGTAGTATATGCTACAGTAAAGGCAATTATGGGCTTCAAAGGAGAACTGGATAGAGAGCGAGGGAGGGCCCTGAGAAACGAGGGAAGGGGACATGTGAGGAGAGTGTAATAATGAAAGAAAGCCCAGTATCGGGGGGACATGCTGGGGCCAGAGAAGAAAGACACCCACTGAGCGATTCCCAGTGATGACGGTTGGCCAAGGGATTCTTGAGAACTGGAGTGCCTGTGATTCTATTTTATAAGGCGAGTCTTGACTATTCTGAGTCGTGATACTCCTCTATTCCCCCTAAACCCTCCAAAGAAATCTGCCCCAGGAGCACTCTGTGTTGGTGCAGAACAGTACTCCAAGCCGGAGGCAAGGCAGCCATGGAGACAGCACAGGTGGTATGGAGGGAAGACAGTAGCTGCCAGGGTTCAGGGGGTGACAAGGAAAGAAGCCACAGCATGGACTGACCACACGGAAGTCAGATGCAGAGAACCACCCAGACAGCTTGATCAGCATGTTAGATTTTCTCCCACCTGAGGCATTGTGTCTCAGGACAGTTTACTTGACATCGAAGGGAAAAGAGACGCAACTCCCATAAGGCAGAAAGACTGGGGGATTTCTAGGCAGTCGACCCTGGGGTTACACTTATAGCTCATACAACAAAGTTATAGGATTGCAGTGAAGTAAATACTCTTGGGTAGGTAAATAAATGCAATAATAACTATGTTAAGTATAAGTTAAAATGAATACACTTATAGAAGGGGGTCAGTAAAAATCACATTGGACTGTAGAGATAAAGTAACATTACAAAAGTCCTGGTGCTAACTTTAATAGAAAAGATTGGTCTTTTGTCTTCAGATCTTTAACTTACAAAAAAAAAAGTGTACTGTTTCCAAAAGGTCAGAGAAATAATGACATGATTTTGATTCAAATTACAGTGAAAGAAAGAGTAAAGTGATTGGAAGAGGGAGAGGTTGATTACCACTATACTAGAATTTTCACAATTTTAATCTAGAAATTCAGGAAACTAAATAAAATCTACTTTATATCTTACATAATAGAATTTATATAATAAGCAGGTAAAAGTCATCAAGCTTGGAATGTCACAAATCAGAACATATTCTAATACCAAAATAAATGATTACAGACATAAGGTGTATTTCCAAAGCCTAAAAAAATATTCCTTCACATATCCACCCAACAACTATATGTGAGAACATCTGGTGCTTACTGCAGAGTCATTGAAGTTTTATAGAGACTAACATCTCTCTAGGACCTCAATGTGAATCAGAATTTGACAAAGCAGTGGGAATGAATACGTAGGTGAAATATTAATATATCCTGATTCCCAAGGCAAAAGTAACAACCCTGAAATTTTGGGGTTCAAGAATTCCAGAGTACTTGCTAATTAACTTGGATATACTAGGATAAGTTAGAATATGCTAAAGTAATAATTCCAAAATTCTCACTCGTGTAACACAACAAAAGATTATTTCTTACTCAAAGTCTTTAGGAGATCTGGGAGACTGCACAGAATTGCTCTTCCTCACGTGTTGGCACAATTTTCCACATTGCTTAGATTTTATGGTTTCTCCATCCCAGCATATACTCCCGTGATTGCTGTGGCCTAGGAAGAGAACATGGAAAATCATAAACTGGCTTCCATCCATAACTCACATTTCAGTCATATGACAACATCTAACTTCAAGAGGGCATGTGCCCCCAACCAAAAAAAGGAGGATCAGAAATCTTGGTGGCAAATATTAGTAATGTCTACTACAGATACATAGCGGATCTTTAGATTTTACTTGTCTTCCTACAGGAAAGATAAAATGAAAATGTCTCCAGGTATATCTAAGCATAAGAAGCTTTTTCCCACCTTCCTCCCACTTGTTTCCTGCTTCAGTATGGTGTGACACACACACAAAAGGAATAAAAAACAGACTTTAAATACATTATTTATTTTAATCTAATCCACATAAACAGGGAAGGACTAAGAGTTTTCTTTTATCTACTGTAGGGTTACTTAACCTTGGCATTATTAATGTTTTGGGCCAGATCCTTCCTGGGGGCTGTCCTGTGTTGCAGGATACTTAGCAGCATCTCTGGTCTCCACCTACTAGATACCAATAGCAACCCTCCCACTACAGTTGTCACAACCAAAAATGTCTCCAGATATTGTTAAATATCCTTGGGGGGTAAAATTGAGAAGTGATTGAGAAGCGCTTTTCTATTTGCTTCCTTTGACCACCAGGAAGAGTTCAGATCTTTTAACACATCAAATAACCCAGGACTGAGGACGGGTAGTAATAGAACAAAGAGAATACACTTTCTCCCAGGTCTACCACTTTGGCCAAGTCTCTGAATCTCTTCTTTACCCTATCTATAAAATAGGGAGAATAATGTTACCTGGCTCACGAGCTTATTGCATGAATTAAATGAGACAGTAAATAACTCCTCCTTTTCTCTCTGTTTAAGGAAATCACTTCTGTATAAACCCAGTTCCTTTTTAAACATGGAATCTATTTCTGCATTTTCTGTCCTGTGTTACTTGTCTCTGCATATTCCTGGGAGAAATCCTCACTGTCTTGATTAACCACTGTTACTATTAAGCTCTGTATTATCTACAGGTGACCTGTTTGGGAGACGTAGCCATCAGAAAAGGGGCTGGAAAACGAGAAGTGAAGAAAACGGCCTGCAGAAGCCCTGCCCTAACGTTCAGATATTTTTCTCACTGGGAAGTCCCCCAAGTGGCTTAAGACAGTTCATAAACTATTAATTCTTTAGCCCCTGCACCATCTGGTGCCTCACACACAGGTTCAGGCACCCAATACATGGTTGCTGAGGGACTAAATGACCAATTTCACACATAAGTCAAACAAGCTTATCCTTACTGGGTTTCCCCAAATCACCTTAGGTTAGAAGTCCCAAATTAGGTTTGAGGACAGGGAAGCTATTAATACAGGCAGAACTGGCATCAGCAATAAGTGACAGGTGATAGCCTGACATTAGAAGGGCAAATTAAATGGCAGACATTAATTAAAAAATAAAAACCACATGCTCTGGAGAGTAAGCAGCCATACATATCACAATAACCCCTTAGCTGCATTACACTGTCAGTGCATAATAACTGACATCCCTAATAATGACTCTGACATTTTAAAAAATGCTAATATCTGTTCAGCATGTTCTATTTTAAAAAAATTCAGAGTCCTGTGTATGGCATTTGAGAAAGATTTCCAGCACAGACTTATAAACTATGTAATTTGCAATATACCTTAGAGATGAGCTAATCTGTTGTCTAGGTGAAGCAAGTCAGTCACAGAAAGGTAAAGTACACTTATCCAAAGCCACATGCCCACAGGGGCAGAACTAGAACTAAAGCCTTACTTTGCTGACTTGATGGCAAGCTCTGTTTCCACGAAGGCACATCTTTGAAAATACAAATATATTTCTTTAATTAATTAAAATTGCCAAATTTAGTGTTTGGAAACTCAATAAGGGTGTACTTCAACTATATGGAATTTTCCTGTGCTGAGTTATTAATCAACTAGTCCTTATTGAGCCTCTGTGTTGCTAAAAAAAAATAGTTTAGATCTGGTAGGTGTGTCAAAGAAGAAAGAAAGCATGACGCCTGACTCAAGTGACTGAACTTTTTAGAAGGAAAGGGACGATTTACATGTAAGAAACCAGAGTGATGCAAAGCAGTGTGGGGGTGTGACAATGAGTCTTAGGATGTGGAAACCAACTCTAGGTGCTCTGGGAACTGAGAGATAAGAAACAGCCACCCGTGGCAAATGGTCAAGGGTGACACAGGGTAAGGTGGGACAGGTCACCCTCGTTGGACCCAGAGGATAATACAGACTTTGGAAAAGACAACAAAGATGTCCCAGATGCAAAGAACAAGATTAGAAAACACTTGAAGGGGACGGAAGCCTGGATCACATTTTCTAAACCATTCATTTGAACAGGTTATCTCACAAGTATGAGTTATTTATGAAAACAGGGAAGAGGGTGGTTAGAGGGAATATTAAAAATTTAGCCTGCCCTGGAAAATCTAAGTTGAAGGGAGGGGGGAATAAGGAAAATGGCCCAATTGTTCTAGAATAGCACTGTCTGATAGAAATACAATGCATACCACATATGTAATTTAAACTTTTCTAGTAGCCCCATTAAAAAAAAGCAAAATGCAAGAGATTACAGGCATATCTCAGAGACACTGCAGGTTCCATTCCAGACCACAATAAAGCACGGATCACAATAAAGTGATCCCAGTACATACATAAGTTCTGTTTACATTATACTGTAGTCTGTTAAGCGTGTGATAGCATGATGTCTGAGAAAGTACATACCTTAACTAAAACATACCTTATTGCTAAAAAAATGCTAACCATCATCTGAGCCTTCAGCAAGTCATAATCCCTGATTACAGATCACCATAACAAATAGAGTCATAATGAAAAGGTTTGTAGTATTTGCGAGAATTACCAAAATGTGTCACAGAGACACAAAGTGAGCAAATGCTGTTGGAAAAATGACATCACCAGACCTCAATGCAGGGTTGCTACAAACCTTCACTTTGTTAAACATACACTATCTATGAAGCTCAATAAAATGACATATACCTGTAAATTCATTTTAAAAATATATTTTCTGGAATTTGATATATCCAAAATGTTATTTCTATATACAAACTCAATATAGAAAAACTATTGAGATACTTGACATTCTTTTACTCATACTAAGTCTCTGACACCTAATGTGTATTTCATACTTAGAGCATATCTCAATTTGGATGCTAAATTCAGCAGAAATATTTGATCTGTATTTAGATACTATAAGATTTATAACTGAAAAGATGAATTCACATACTGAAGTTGTTCCAAACATACTTTAAAGTTTTCCAGTAACTGAATCAAATACCAATCATCATTTTGTTAATAATATTTGCATCACCTTGAAAAAACTGCTTCAGTTTTTAAATTTAAATGTCAACCAATTAAAATTAAATAAATTAAAAGTTCAATTCCTCAGGACCACAGGTCAAATTTCAAGGGTTCCATCATACATGTGGCTAGTGGCTACAAGTTAGGCTGTGAGGGTCTAGAGGTAGGTTCCCAGGTGACATAAGGCCCATGGATGGCCGACTCAAGAGTATCTGGAGGTAAAATGCATATGAGCTAGGACATAGCACAGAGCCGCTCTATACTAGGTGCCAAGAAGGAAGAAGATATCATGACAAAAACAGATTTCTAGGAAGACTAATCTATAACAGAATAGAGAAATCGAAAAAGAAAAAAATACAACGAAGTCAGGGAGACAAACGGAGAGTTTATCATAGTAAAGAAAATGTGAAATAATGAGAACTAGAAGTGGAGGTGGGAAAAAAGAATGAGGCATAGGATCTGAGAAGCTCTTTGCTGAATAGACTAACTGACAAGGCTGAAGAATAAATAGGACACAGAAGAGCCCCAGTTGAAGACCTCAGAAGGACCTGGGTTTTGTTTGCTTTGTGTTATGTTGGGATTTTGTTTTGTGCTTGTTCTTTCTCTCTTCTTTTTTTTTTTTTCCTAAACATGCTTTTTATTTATTTATTTATTTTATTTTTTATTTTTTTTTATTCTTATGTTAATCCCCATACATTACATCATTAGTTTTAGATGAAGTGTTCCATGATTCATTGTTTGTGCATAACACCCAGTGCTCCATGCAGAATGTGCCCTCCTCAATACCCACCACCAGGCTAACCCATCCTCCCACCCCCCTCCCCTCTAGAACCCTCAGTTTGTTTTTCAGAGTCCATCGTCTCTCATGGTTCGTCTACCCCTCCGATTTCCCCCCATTCATTCTTCCCCTCCCGCTACCTTCTTCTTCTTTTTTTTTTTCTTAACATATATTGCATTATTTGTTTCAGAGGTACAGATTTGAGATTCAACAGTCTTGCACAATTCACAGCGCTTACCAGAGCACATACCCTCCCCAGTGTCTATCACCCAGTCACCCCATCCCTCCCACTCCACCCCCCACTCCAGCAACCCTCAGTTTGTTTCCTGCAATTAAGAATTCCTCATATCAGTGAGATCATATGATACATGACTTTCTCTGTTTGACTTATTTCACTCAACATAATACCCTCCAGTTCCATCCAAGTCGTTGCAAATGGCAAGATCTCATTCCTTTTGATGGCTCATCAAACTCAACACCCAAAGAACAAAGAATCCAATCAAGAAATGGGCAGAAGACATGAACAGACATTTTTCCAAACAAGACATCCAAATGGCCAACAGACACATGAAAAAGTGCTCAATATCGCTCGGCATCAGGGAAATCCAAATCAAAACCTCAATGAGATACCACCTCACACCCGTCAGAATGGCTAAAATTAACAAGTCAGGAAATGACAGATGTTGGCGGGGATGCGGAGAAAGGGGAACCCTCCTACACTGTTGGTGGGAATGCAAGCTGGTGCAGCCACTCTGGAAAACTGTATGGAGGTTCCTCAAAAAGTTGAAAATAGAGCTACCATATGATCCAGCAATTGCACTACTGGGTATTTACCCCAAAGATACAAAAGTAGGGATCCGAAGGGGTACGTGCACCCTGATGTTTATAGCAGCAATGTCCACAATAGCCAAACTGTAGAAAGAGCCAAGATGTCCATCGACAGATGAATGGATAAAGAAGATGTGGTATATATATACAATGGAATATTATGCGGCCATCAAAAGGAATGAGATCTTTCTCTCTTCTATCTTCTATACACATTTAACAGGGGAAATTATATTCCATAGTGGTTTTCAGGAGCTCACAGACTTTTTTAAAAAGAATGTTTCTCTGCCTCTTTTATTTACTTATTTCTTTTTTAACTAATCTGTACACCCAACATGGGACTCAAACTCACCAGCCTGAGATCAAGAGTCACCTGCTCTACAGACTGAGCCAGCCAGGTGCCCCTGAAGTTCACAGATTACTTGAAGTACCTAGTGAGCTCTTGGGACGGTAATGGGTCAATTATTATGGAGAACAAGAAGGAAGGAGGGGAAGGAAGCAGACAGGAGAGAAGGGGAGGGAGAAGCAGAAGGAGACAAAGAGGCTATAAGTGTTAACTTTAATATTTACCAATAAATAGATGATAGATCAAACCATTTGAGTGAGTGAGATCACCCAGGGAGGTATTTCGAGTTAAAAGACAGGGGCCACCCCAGGAACAATACATTTCTAAAGACAGAGAAGTCTTCAAAGGAATGCTTCCAATGGGCAAAGAGACTGAACCAGAGTTAGGTTTGTTCCATGGCCTCATTCACTCAACCAACATTTACTGAGACAAAGGCCTAGGTGTTCACATTCTAGATACAAGCCAGGTGGGCTGCCCTGGAAGAGTGCACTGCTAAGCTCGCAGCCAGGACTGAACCCCAGATGATTCTGCCTGCAGCAGTGTCTCTGTCCTACACCACAGGAGTCATGTACAGTGTCACCGACAGTGTTGTCACCTTGGAAATAGATCAGTCTCAATTCTATCCTGTTTCCTCGAAGTTTCATTCGCCATGTATAAAAATGCTCTTCAAGGAAGATCCTACTTTTCCTAACAACAACCAAGTAATTCGATTCCTATCTTAGAGGGAAAAGACAAGTTAGGACTGTGCAGAGTTGGGATAATGGAGACATCTTCAGTATTGTGTAGTGATGGTGCAGGAGTCCACGCAAGGCTTCAGGAAGCCAGTTGGTGTTGGTCTCCCGCCCATGAGCTATTGCAACGATATGGGTGTGGAAGTACAGAAAAACCACAAATTACGATGCAAGAAAATTCAGAAGACATTTAGTTCAATACAAACTGATGACACATTATACCATTTAATGTTTGAAAGGAGTAGTGCTCAAATTGAATTAGGATAGAAAGGTCTATTCTTTGTAACTTCTCTTTCCATAGAAATGTCACAATATTTTCCATTAAGGATCAAAAGGACCACCATACTTTCACCTGCTCTAACAACAGATTTTTAATGCTATCCTGGCAAACAACTGCAATTTTCTATTTGTTAGTTATGAAACTTCTATTTCCCCTGCCTTGTAATTTGAAGGAATGTGTAGTATTCTGAGTTCAAACTGTGAAATACAATAGAGAAAATTACCCATTTTAGAAACAGAATTCCTTCTATTGCATAACTGACTTTTAAAAAAAGACCTTAAAGGAAGAATTTATTCATTAAATCTAACCATTTGCACAAAACAATGCTCTCCCTCAATTCAATCTTTACTTCTCTCCTCCCAAATTTTTCATAAAAGATAGAACTCAGCCTCATTAACTTTACACTTCTCTCAATGACATTCAAGATTTTGAAATCAGAGAACCATGGAACACACAATAAGGGAAAGCAGTTGCCTGGAGTGTCCTTTCTCCTCCACCTGACATCTCCTCCACATCATCTATGTGCCAGTTGAAACATCCCTCTGGGAAAATGGAGCTGACTCATGTGAATTCTCTGCGCCCTTACAACACCTCTACTCTCTTAGAGAAATCTGCTTGCACTTTTCTTACCTGTGAACACATCTGCCTGTGCCAATCCTTCAGGGCAGGACCCGTATCATGCACATCTTTGTATCTCTGGAGATTAGTCCAGTAACTGGTCTAGGAAGTACCCAATAAATACTTGTGTAAGAAATAAAGAATGGGGGGCGCCTTGGTGTCTCAGTTGGTTAAGCGCCTGCCTTTGGTTCAGGTCATGATCACAGGGTCTTGAGATTGAGTCCTGCACTGGGCTCCTTGCTCGGTGGGGAGCCTGCTTCTCCCTCTGCCTGCCGTTCCCCCTGCTTGTGCTCTCTCTCTCTCTGACAAGTAAACAAATAAAATCTTTAAAAATATATATATATTTAAAAAAGAAATAAAGAATGGATATATAAATGAATAAGTGTTTGACTAAATTATAAGAAATGGATTCGGAGCTGGAATTCTTAGCTGTATTACCTTGAGCAACTCATTCCACCTCTCTGAGCTTTCATTTCCTTATCATAAAAAAGATAAATAGTGGATTGCCTGGTGGACTTCTCAGAGCACTGGAAAGCAGCACATATGATAATGTTTGTGAAAGCTCCTGATAAATGGTAAACTACTATGCAAATATAAGTTATTGTCTAGCATCTGGATAGAGACATAAAAGCCTAAAATCTAGCCAAGTGTAGAACGAGGATAGGAAATAAATTCCCTACATCTGGGAATGGTGTCATTGTTGACCCAGATCCCAAAAGAAAATCCTAAGAAACTTCCTTCACTCCTCCTTCTCCTCACTCCTAACACCCCAATAGAACCAGTATCACCTGTTTCATCATCACTGGGGACAATACAGACAAAACCAAGTATACATTCAAGCCTCCACCCCTCCTGGTAGCAGCAAGCCCACTTCCTCCCTTTATATCATATCTCCCCATTACTGACCATGACCTCCAGGGATTACTCAATCTAAGGAGTGGGATCAGGGTGGGAAGGATGGTTTTGACTCTTCATATCAGTGGAGAATCATCTAGAGGACTGGTATCTGACAGAGTTCTCACACAATTTTGCTGTCATAAACAGATTCTGTACGATTGACTGCTGGAAAGACTGGTCAAGCACCCATCTCTGGTTTTGAGGAATGCCACATCATGCACCACAACAGACCAGGAAGTTAGGCCTGAAGGAGCCTCCAGCAGCAGCCACAGACTATGCCCAAACCAGCCCTTGTCCATAAACTCCAAACGCCTTGTCTCAGTGGTTGCTCAGAAGCCCCCTTGCTTCAGTCCTATTTACAGAATGCCACTGCCCATCTCTACCGCTAGTTCTCGAAGAGGTCTTCCTGGCCTATGTTTACAGGTCTCCTTAACTTTGAACCTTGGGAAGCAGCAAGGTGTTCCAGCATCTTTTCCCATACTGAATAATGGATGCCTTCTCCTCTGGATATTTACATAACTAACGGAATTCAGTAGATTTTAGAGAGCAATGAAGATCAGTTGCAAGGACACCACCCGCCTGCCACAGGTACCCCATTCGATATCTGCCTTGACAGGCCGTCTATCACGCAGGCAGTCACAGAGTTCTGCCATTTTGATGCCAAGATATTTCTCAGCTCCATTAATTTTCCTGGCCACTACCTTGCTCAGGCCTCATCTTTCACCTGGATTACTGTGGCAGCTTCCTAATGCTGCCTGCCTTTTATTACTGCACTCCCATCCCCTCTCCCGATGGTAGCCAGAGTACTCTTTCCAGACACCGATCAGATCCTGTCCCCTCTTTGTTTACAACAAGTGCAGCGCTTCTCGTTGTCCACCTAGTGAACCCCCTGATGTGATTTTACAAGACCTTCATGATCTGGCCCCTACTTTTTGCTTCCTAATTTACTTTCCCTTTCTGGCAAATACTTCTCTCTCTCTCTCTCCTCTCTCCTCCTTCCCTTTCCCATCTCTCACTTCCCAGCCTTTCCCATTCTTGTTCCCCAGCCTGAAATAATCTCCCTTCCATTCTTTACTGGTATACTTCCTACTATCTTCATGGCACAATTTAAAGTCACTTCAGTGAAAGTCTTTGCTGATTCCCCAGACTAGGTTAGAGTCATGTCTTGTATGCTCTCTTAACTATTGAAGTAACTTTATTGTATTATAACATCTATCATGTTGGTATTGTAATTGTCTATCTCATTTGTTCTGTCTTTTTGTGTTTCCCACCTAGAAGGGAAGTTCATTGTGGGGAGGGACTTTGTAAGAGTTTCATCCATAGGAGGTACAGAATAAAAATGTAACACAAATGAATAAAACCTAATAAAATAGGTAACTGAACTATTAAGTGTTGAGTGGTGGTAATAAATAGCCTTTGCTAGGGTTCAAATCCAATTAGACCTATATTTTACATTCTTGAAGTTTAAATCTAAAAAAGATAACTAGGAATAAAAATAAAATAACTAGAAAGACAGATGGCAATAATCTCAGCTATACAGATCTTTATATGAAAATAGTATTTTTATTAAAATGAATTTTATTATAGTTATAAAAGATGTTAACATAAGGAGACTGGGGGAATAGTACACAGGAACTTTGCACTATTTTTGCAAACTTTCAGAACTCTAAAATGATCTAAAAAGTTTTTAAATACTTTTTTTGTATGCAATCCCTTCTTCTTAGCTATGTAATCCTCTTCAAAAAAAATTCCACAAATATGTCAAGCCAAAGAGATGAGAATCTGAATATTTTCTGAAATTAATATTGATCAAGGATTTCAGAAATGTGTTCCAAGTGCCTAAAATATTCGGTTCATTGCATTACTAAAAGCGTCATAACAAGTTTGGTCTATTACAACTTTCTCTACTTACTGTAAAGATAAAAGCAGTATAGAAAATTAAGGTATTTTACCATAAACAGCTTTGATTCTCAAAACTCCATAATGTCTACAATGACTAAAATACTACTTTTAGGTAATACACTGCAATTGTACCACAGGTCAGGAATAGGTTATGTGTCTCAATTACAGAAAACCCTTAAGAGAGGGAGAAAAAAAAATCTTGTGGAAAGCAAAGCTCCATGATGAGGGTAAAAGCTTGATAAGGGCCAGCAAAGCAGGAGAAAAAGTGTCTAATTTCATGTTTTCATTACATCTTAAAATACATATTCAGAAAATATTGCCCTCTAACAAATTAACCCTGTCATACAGTTGACATCTTTATGACATCTGACATGGCATAAAACATACCATAGAATAAGACAAGATATTTAACATAATCTATGACACATATAACCTAGTTATTTTAAAAGATGATTATTTCAGTTCTCCGTTAGTCAGCTACAAATTTATAGAGTCATATAAGCAGGCCGAGTTCAACTAACGTACAATGACATTAAATGGGGCTTTTCTTATCAGCTGGGGGTCCACAAAGCCCACAGAGCTGAAGTCCACGGGTATCTGGTATCCCGTCATCCTAAAGACAGGTGATGACGTAGTCACCTCTTGACTGGTTCAGTGACCATCACCTACCTCCAGCTTCTTTAGAAGAAACACTGAAAGATTTATTAGGAAAATGAGAAGAGAGGTGATTTCTCAAAGTGAGAAGAAATGAGAGCATCCTGGCATTTTTCTTTTCTTTCTCATGGGGACATTCTCTCCTCCTTCAAACTAGGTCAAGAGAGTTAAGGGAACAGCAGGAAACTCCTGTGAGAAGATGGGAGGCTAGGACTAGGAGAGAAGGAAAGGGACTGGTGAGCAGTGGGGAAGGCAGGGGAAGATGACATGTAAAAGTAGGGGCCAGATCATGAAGGTCTTGTAAAATCACATCAGGGGGTTCACTAGGTGGACAACGAGAAGCGCTGCACTTGTTGTAAACAAAGAGGGGACAGGATCTGATCGGTGTCTGGAAAGAGTACTCTGGCTACCATCGGGAGAGGGGATGGGAGTGCAGTAATAAAAGGCAGGCAGCATTAGGAAGCTGCCACAGTAATCCAGGTGAAAGATGAGGCCTGAGCAAGGTAGTGGCCAGGAAAATTAATGGAGCTGAGAAATATCTTGGCATCAAAATGGCAGAACTCTGTGACTGCCTGCGTGATAGACGGCCTGTCAAGGCAGATATCGAATGGGGTACCTGTGGCAGGCGGGTGGTGTCCTTGCAACTGATCTTCATTGCTCTCTAAAATCTACTGAATTCCGTTAGTTATGTAAATATCCAGAGGAGAAGGCATCCATTATTCAGTATGGGAAAAGATGCTGGAACACCATGCTGCTTCCCAAGGTTCAAAAGCCAGGAGTTAAAGGGGAGTCCTAAGAAGTCATTTCTCACCCTGGTCATGAAATGTAGCAGGGCTAAAGCTTCCACCAAGATCTCCAAAAAGCTCATACACACAAGCTGTGAAATAAAGAGCCTGCATTTAGGAGCTGCTTCCGTGACAGAGGTACCACCAGCTACCAATCCAGAGGGACTACTCTTGGCCTCGAGTTTCCACGTCAGGAGCCAGCCAGGACAGCAGAGCATAGGAAGGTCCAGAGTCGAGCCCATTCCCCTTCCTCACTGCTGCTCTGCAGAACTGGGGGCCAGGCCTGTGCTGAGAAGAGCGGGGGAAGGTCTGAATTGAAGGAGAGATTAATTTTTTAACAGTTTACATTTTAAAACATAAATGCATCCATCTTGTTTTTTAAAAAACACTATAAAAAAATCAAAAAGATCATTGGTGAAAAATCGTGCTCCCAGCTCTAAAAGAGGTAATTACCTTTGTTAGCTTCTGAATTAGTTTCTTACGCCTACTGTAACAAAGGGCCATAAACATGGTGGCTTAAAACAACAGAAATTTATTCTCTCAAATTTCTAGTGACCAGAAGTCTGATCTCAGTGCCATTGAAAGGAAGTCAAGGTGTCAGCTGAGCCACGCTCACTCCAGAGGCTCTAGGGGAGACTCTGCTCCTGGCCTCTTCCAGCTTCTGGCTTGCCTTGACCTGTGCCTACATCACTCCATCGGCTGCCTCCCTGGTCAAAGTGCCTTCACCTCTTTGGTGTATAATCAATCACTCACTGCCTCTCTCTTATAAAAAATGCTTGTGATGGCATTTAGAGCCCACCTGCATAATCCAGGAAAATCTCCTTAACTTAATCACATCTTTTGCCATATAAGTACCAATCATATTTTCCAGAGATTAGGAAGTGAGTGTATCTTTAGTGGCCATTACTTAGGCTACCACAGATTCCTACTCTCCAGATATAAGCAAATGCAAGCACATAGGAAAATATACCCACATTTTTTCACTTTCTACCACCAAAGGTAATTTACCATACATGTTCTGTATCTTGCTTTACTAACTGAACAACATATGTTGAGATCTTTCCCTATCCCTGCACAGAGAACAACCTCCATTTGTACAGGTGCACAGAGCACCACTGAATGCATGTATGCAATTTATTTCAGTCGTTCCATTCAGTTTTCATATTTTTGACATTATAAACAATGGCAAAGTAAACAACTTTGTAGGTGTGTACACACATACATAAACACACGTTTGAAAATAAAACTTAGGAATTTTAGAAATTCCTAAAAGTAGAATTTCTTTGTCAGAGGGCATGTGCATTGGGGGTTTTTTCTTTTTATTATTCAATTAACATAGTGTTATATTAGTTTCATGTATATAATAAGTCAACAATTCTATACATTACTCAGTGTTCATCAAGATAAGTGTACTCTTATTCCCCTTCACCTCTTTCACCCATCCTCCCACTGACCTCCTCAATGGCAACCACCAGCTTGTTCTCTATAGTTAGGAGTCTGATTTTTTTGTCTCCTTTTCCTTTGTTCATTTTTGCTTTTTAAATTCCACATGAGTGAAATTATGGTATTCGTTCTTTCTCTGACTTCTTTTACTTAGCATTATACCCTCTAGATCCATCCATGTCACTGCAAATGGCAAGATTTCATCCTTTCTTTTTTTTTTTTTTTTTAATTTTTTTATTCTTATGTTAATCCCCTTACATTACAACATTAGTTTTAGATGAAGTGTTCCATGATTCATTGTTTGTGCACAACACCCAGTGCTCCATGCAGAATGTGCCCTCCTAAATACCCACCACCAGGCTAACCCATCCTCCCACCCCCCTCCCCTCTAGAACCCTGTTTGTTTTTCAGAGTCCATCGTCTCTCATGGTTCGTCTACCCCTCCGATTTCCCCCGCTTCATTCTTCCCCTCCTGCTACCTTCTTCTTCTTTTTTTTTTCTTAACATATATTGCATTATTTGTTTCAGAGGTACAGATCTGAGATTCAACAGTCTTGCACAATTCACAGCGCTTACCAGAGCACATACACTCCCCAGTGTCTATCACCCAGTCACCCCATCCCTCCCACCCCACCCCCCACTCCAACAACACTCAGTTTGTTTCCTGCGATTAAGAATTCCTCATATCAGTGAGATCATATGATACATGTCTTTCTCTGTTTGACTTATTTCACTCAACATAATACCCTCCAGTTCCATCCACGTTGTTGCAAATGGCAATATCTCATTCCTTTTGATGGCTGCATAATATTCCATTGTATAGATATACCACATCTTCTTTATCCATTCATCTGTCGATGGACATCTTGGCTCTTTCCACAGTTTGGCTATTGTGGACATTGCTGCTATAAACATCGGGGTGCACGTACCCCTTCGGATCCCTACTTTTGTATCTTTGGGGTAAATACCCAGTAGTGCAATTGCTGGATCATATGGTAGCTCTATTTTCAACTTTTTGAGGAACCTCCATACAGTTTTCCAGAGTGGCTGCACCAGTTTGCATTCCCACCAACAGTGTAGGAGGGTTCCCCTTTCTCCGCATCCCCGCCAACATCTGTCGTTTCCTGACTTGTTAATTTTAGCCATTCTGACTGGTGTGAGGTGATACCTCATTGAGGTTTTGATTTGGATTTCCCTGATGCCGAGCGATATTGAGCACTTTTTCATGTGTCTGTTGGCCATTTGGATGTCTTCTTTGGAAAAATGTCTGTTCATGTCTTCTGCCCATTTCTTAATTGGATTCTTTGTTCTTTGGGTGTTGAGTTTGATGAGTTCTTTATAGATTTTGGATACTAGCCCTTTATCTGATATGTCATTTGCAAATATCTTCTCCCATTCTGTCGGTTGTCTTTTGGTTTTCTTAACTGTTTCCTTTGCTTTGCAAAAGCTTTTTATCTTGATGAAGTCCCAATAGTTCATTTTTGCCCTTGCTTCCCTTGCCTTTGGCGATGTTTCTAGGAAGAAGTTGCTTCGGCTGAGGTCAAAGAGGTTGTTGCCTGAGTTCTCCTTTAGGATTTTGATGGACTCCTGTCTCACATTGAGGTCTTTCAGCCATTTGGAGTCTATTTTTGTGTGTGGTGTAAGGAAGTGGTCCAGTTTCATTCTTCTGCATGTGTCTATCCAATTTTCCCAACACCATTTGTTGAAGAGACTGTCTTTGTTCCATTGGACATTCTTTCCTGCTTTGTCGAAGATTAGTTGACCATAGAGTTGAGGGTCCATTTCTGGGCTCTCTATTCTGTTCCATTGATCTATGTGTCTGTTTTTGTGCCAGTACCATGCTGTCTTGATGATGACAGCTTTGTAATAGAGCTTGAAGTCCGGAATTGTGATGCCACCGGCTTTGCTTTTCTTTTTCAATATTCCTCTGGCTATGCGGGGTCTTTTCTGGTTCCATACAAATTTTAGGATTATTTGTTCCATTTCTTTGAAAAAAGTGGATGGTATTTTGATGGGGATTGCATTGAATGTGTAGATTGCTCTAGGTAGCATTGACATCTTCACAATATTTGTTCTTCCAATCCATGAGCATGGAACGTTTTTCCATTTCTTTGTGTCTTCCTCAATTTCTTTCATGAGTATTTTATAGTTTTCTGAGTAAAGATCCTTTGTCTCTTTGGTTAGATTTATTCCTAGGTATCTTATGGTTTTGGGTGCAATTGTAAATGGGATCGACTCCTTAATTTCTCTTTCTTCTGTCTTGTTGTTGGTGTATAGGAATGCCACTGACTTCTGTACATTGATTTTATATCCTGCCACTTTACTGAATTCCTGTATGAGTTCTAGCAGTTTTGGGGTGGAGTCTTTTGGGTTTTCCACATAAAGTATCATATCATCTGCAAAGAGTGAGAGTTTGACTTCTTCTTTGCCAATTTGGATGCCTTTGATTTCTTTTTGTTGTCTGATTGCTGTGGCTAGGACTTCCAATACTATGTTGAATAGCAGTGGTGATAGTGGACATCCCTGCCGCGTTCCTGACCTTAGGAGGAAAGCTCTCAGTTTTTCCCCATTGAGAATAATATTTGCTGTAGGTTTTTCATAGATGGCTTTTATGATATTGAGGTATGTACCCTCTATCCCTATACTCTGAAGAGTTTTGATCAAGAAAGGATGCTGTACTTTGTCAAAAGCTTTTTCTGCATCTATTGAGAGGATCATATGATTCTTGTTCTTTCCTTTGTTAATGTACTGTATCACATTGATTGATTTGCGGATGTTGAACCAACCTTGCAGCCCAGGGATAAATCCCACTTGGTCATGGTGAATAATCCTTTTAATGTACTGTTGGATCCTATTGGCTAGTATTTTGGTGAGAATTTTTGCATCCATGTTCATCAGGGATATTGGTCTGTAATTCTCCTTTTTGATGGGGTCTTTGTCTGGTTTGGGGATCAAGGTAATGCTGGCCTCATAAAATGAGTTTGGAAGTTTTCCTTCCGTTTCGATTTTTTGGAACAGTTTCAGAAGAATAGGTATTAATTCTTCTTGAAATGTTTGGTAGAATTCCCCTGGGAAGCCATCTGGCCCTGGGCTTTTGTTTTTTGGGAGATTTTTGATGACTGCTTCAATTTCCTTAGTGGTTATAGGTCTGTTCAGGTTTTCTATTTCATCCTGGTTCAGTTTTGGTAGTTGATACATCTCTAGGAATGAATCCATCTCTTCCAGGTTATCTAATTTGCTGGCATAGAGTTGCTCATAATATGTTCTTATAATTGTTTGTATTTCTTTGGTGTTGGTTGTGATCTCTCCTCTTTCATTCATGATTTTGTTGATTTGGGTCATTTCTCTTCTCTTTTTGATAAGTCTGGCCAGGGGTTTATCAATCTTGTTAATTCTTTCAAAGAACCAGCTCCTAGTTTCGTTGATCTGTTCTACTGTTCTTTTAGTTTCTATTTCATTGATTTCTGCTCTGATCTTTATGATTTCTCTTCTCCTGCTGGGTTTAGGCTTTATTTGCTGTTCTTTCTCCAGCTCCTTTAGGTGTAGGGTTAGGTTGTGTACTTGAGACCTTTCTTGTTTCTTGAGAAAGGCTTGTATTGCTATATACTTTCCTCTTAGGACTGCCTTTGCTGCATCCCAAAGATTTTGAACAGTTGTGTTTTCATTTTCATTGGTTTCCATGTATTTTTTTAATTCTTCTTTAATTTCCTGGTTGACCCATTCATTCTTCAGTAGGATGCTCTTTAGCCTCCATGTATTTGAGTTCTTTCCGACTTTCCTCTTGGGATTGAGTTCTAGTTTCAAAGCATTGTGGTCTGAAAATAGGCAGGGAATGATCCCAATCTTTTGGTACCGGTTGAGACCTGATTTATGACCTAGGATGTGATCGATTCTGGAGAATGTTCCATGGGCACTAGAGAAGAATGTGTATTCCGTTGCTTTGGGGTGGAATGTTCTGAATATGTCTGTGAAGTCCATTTTGTCCAGTGTGTCATTTAAAGTCTTTATTTCCTTGTTGATCTTTTGCTTAGATGATCTGTCCATTTCAGTGAGGGGGATGTTAAAGTCCCCCACTATTATTGTATTGTTGTCGATGTGTTTCTTTGCTTTTGTTATTAATTGCCTTATATAATTGGCTGCTCCCATGTTAGGGGCATAGATATTTACAATTGTTAGATCTTCTTGTTGGATAGATCCTTTAAGTATGATATAGTGTCCTTCCTCATCTCTTATTACAGTCTTTGGTTTAAAATCTAATTTGTCTGATATAAGGATTGCCACCCCAGCTTTCTTTTGGTGTCCATTAGCATGGTAAATGGTTTTCCACCCCCTCACTTTCAATCTGGGGGTGTCTTTGGGTCTAAAATGAGTCTCTTGCAGACAGCATATCGATGGATCTTGTTTTTTAATCCAGTCTGTTAGCCTGTGTCTTTTGATTGGGGCATTTAGCCCATTTACATTCAAGGTAACTATTGAAAGATAGGAATTTAGTGCCATTGTATTGCCTGTAAGGTGACTGTTACCGTATATTGTCTGTGTTCCTTTCTGGTCTATGTTGCTTTTAGGGTCTCTCTTTGCTTAGAGGACCCCTTTCAAGATTTCCTGTAGGGCTGGTTTTGTGTTTGCAAATTCCTTTAGTTTTTGTTTGTCCTGGAAGCTTTTTATCTCTCCTTCAATTTTCAATGACAGCCTAGCTGGATAGAGTATTCTTGGCTGCATATTTTTCTCATTTAGTGCTCTGAATATATCCTGCCAGTCCTTTCTGGCCTGCCAGGTCTCTGTGGATAGGTCTGTTGCCAATCTAATGTTTCTACCATTGTAGGTTACATATCTCTTCTCCCGAGCTGCTTTCAGGATTTTCTCTTTGTCTCTGAGACTCGTAAGTTTTACTATTAGATGTCGGGGAGTTGACCTATTTTTATTGATTTTGAGAGGGGTTCTCTGTGCTTCCTGGATTTTCATGCCTGTTTCTTTCCCCAAATTAGGGAAGTTCTCTGCTATAATTTGCTCCATTATACCTTCTGCCCCTCTCTCTCTTTCTTCTTCTTCTGGGATCCCAATTATTCTAATGTTGTTTCGTCTTATGGTATCGCTTATCTCTCGAATTCTGCCCTCATGATCCAGTAGTTGTTTATCTCTCTTTTTCTCAGCTTCTTTATTTTCCAGCATTTCATCTTCTATATTACTGATTCTCTCTTCTGCCTCATTTATTCTAGCAGTTAGCGCCCCCAATTTTGATTGCACCTCATTAATAGCCTTTTTGATTTCTACTTGGTTGGATTTTAGCTCTTTTACTTCTCCAGAAAGAGTTTCTCTAATAACTTCCATATTTTTTTCAAGCCCAGCTAGTATCTTTAAAGTGATGATTCTGAACTCTAGATCTGACATCGTACTAATGTCCGTATTGAGTAGGTCCCTGGCAGTCGGTACTGCCTCTTGTTCTTTTTGTTGAGGTGATTTTTTCCGTCTCGTCATTTTGTGTGGAGGAGAATAGATTAATGAGAGAACAAAATGCTAGCAGAGTAACCACGTCCCCAGAAAATATACTCTAAACAAATCAGAAAAGACCTGAAGCAGTGGGATAAGAAGGGGAAAGAGAGAAAAAAGAAAAAGAAAAAAAAAGAAAAAGATAAAGATAAAAACAAAAACAAACAAAACAAAACAACAACAACAAAAGAAAAACCAGAATGTGATCAAATATGATCTATATGGTATATAGATCAGTGCCACACACTAGATTTGGGGTGTGTTTTGGTCTTTTAGAAGAAAGTGTCTCCCAAAATTTTAAAGAAAGAAAAAGATATATGTACAAAAATAAGGGTTGATATGATGAAGGGATAGAAAATGACTGTAAAAATGGAAATTATAAAAAATTTTATAAAAGGAATTGATAAGAAGTTGTTTGAAAAAGAAAGAAGAAGATTTAAAAAAGAAAAAAGAAAAAGAAAAAGAAAAAAAAAGGGAGAGGATGTGATCAGGCAGGGGAATAGAAAACACCATATACTAGAGATTTAGGGTATATTTTAATCTGTTAGAAGAAACTATCTCAAAATTTTAAAGAGAGAACAACTTATATATATAAGCCAAAAATATGGGTAACTACTATGAAGGGATAGAATATGACTCTAAAAATGAAAAATAAAAATGTTTTTTTTTTAAAAAAAGGGATTGATAAGATGTTGTTTGAAAAAGGGAAAAAGAAAAATTCAAAAAGAAATAAAAAGACAAAAAGACAGTTAAAAAAAAAAATTAACTTTAAAAGACTAAGGAATCATGGTAAAAAAGCCGTGAATTCTATGTGCAGTATTCCCCTAGCGCTGGAGTTCTGCCGTTCTCATTGATCGGTAAACTTGGTCTTGGCTGGCTGTTCTCGCTGATCTTCTGGGGAGGGGCCTGTTGCCGTGGTTTCCAAATGTCTCTGCCGGAGGCGGAATTGCCCCGCCCTTGCCCCCTCCCGGCTAAGTCATCTGCTCAGGTTTGCTCTCCGGGGCTTTTGTTCCCTGCGAGCTTTCCGTACAGCTTTGGAGGCGGAGCGTGAAAATGGCGGCCTCCCAATCTCCGCCCCGGAGGAGCCGAGAACTCGGGCCCGCTCCTCAGTGAGCCCCCAGAGAAAAGCCGTCAGTCACTCCCGTCTCCCCGGTCTCCGGCTGCACTCCATGCTCAACCGGCCTGTGACCGCGCGTTTCTATCTCTGGCACCCGACCCGGTCTGGAGTCTCCAAACCCAGCAGATCCCTGCGGTGCGCTCCCGCGCGGCTCCTCCCGGGGGAGGAAGGTGAGTCTCCCCGGATCTGCCGCTTGTTGGGTCCCTGCTGGAGGAGCAGTGGCCCGGCTGTGCCGCGGATCACGGTTTATGGCCACCCCGAGCTGAGAGCCCACGCCTGGGCTCCGCCTCTGCAGCCGGCTTCCCTGCTCCGATACCTGGGAGCTCTGCCGCCCTCAGGCACCCCCGGTCCTTCTGTGACCCCGAGGGTCCTGAGACCACACTGTCCCGGAGGGTTCCACCCCCCGCTTAGCCACCAGAGTGACGTCCCTCGGCGGAGCAGACTTTTAAAAGTTCCGATTTTGTGCTCCGCGGCTCTATCACTTGCCAGAAGCGGCCGACGGAGGCCCCTCCCCCGCCGTCTATCCTCCCGAATATCGCCTCGGATTCACTTCTCCGCACGTCCTACCTTTCAGAAAGTGGTCGCTTTTCTGTTCAGAAAGTTGTTGCTCTTCTTTTCTTTGATCTCCTGTTGGGTTTGTAGGTGTTCAGAATGGTTTGATCCCTATCCAGCTGAATTCCTGAGAGGAGACGAAATCCAGGTCTCCTACTCCTCCGCCATCTTGCTCCCTCTCTCAGATTTCATCCTTTCTTATGTCTGAGTAATATTCCACTGTATACGTGTGGGTGTATATTTATATACACCACATCTTCTTTATCCATTCATCTATCAGTGGACATGGGTTGCTTCTCTATCTTGGCTATTGTAAGTAATGCTGCAATAAACATAGGGGTGCACAAGTCTTTTTGAATTGGTGTTTCTGTTTTCTTTGGGTAAATATCCAGTAGTGGAATTACTAGAATGTATGGTAATTCTATTTTTAATTTTTTGAGGAACCTCCGGACTGTTCCACAGTGGCTACATCAACTTGCATTCCCACCAAGAGTGCACGAGGGTTCCTTTTTCTCCATATCCTGGCCAACACTTGTTTTTCTTGTGTTTTTCATTCTAGCTATTCTCACAAGTGTGAAATAATATCTCATTCTTATTTTGATTTACATTTTCCTGATGCCTAGTGATGTTGAACACCTTTTCATGTATCTGTTGGCCAACTATATGTCTTTTTGGAAAAATGTCTATTCAGTCCTCTGCCCATTTTTAATTAGATTATTTGTGGGGTTTTTTGGTTAAGTTCTTTATATAGTTTAGATATTAACCCTTTATTGGATACATCATTTGCAAATATCTTCTCCCATTCAGTAGGTTGTCTTTTCATTTTTTTTTTTTTTGATGGTTTCCTTTGCTGTACAAAAACTTTTATTTTGGGGTAGTCCTAATAATAGTTTAATTTTGCTTTTGTTTCCCTTGCCAAAGGATACATATCTAGAAAAATGTTTCTACAGCTGATGTCAAAGACATTACTGCCTGTGCTTTCTTCTAGGAATTTTTCAGGTCTCACATTTAGGTCTTTAATCCATTTTGAGTTTATTTTTGTGTATGGTGTAAGAAAAGTGGTCCAGTTCTTTTGCATGTAGCTGTCTAGTTTTCCCAACATTATTTGTTGAAGAGACTTTTTTTTCCCATTGTGTATTTTTGCCTCCTTTGTCATAGATTAGTTGACCATAAAAATGTGGGTTTATTTCTGGACTCTATTCTGTTCCATTGATCTATGTGTCTTTTTGTGTCAGTACCATGCTGTTTTGATTATTATAGCTTTGTAGTATATTTTGAAATCTAGGATTGTGATACCTCCAGTTTTGTTCTTCTTTTTCAAGACTGCTTTGGCTATTCAGGGTCTTTGTGGCTCCATACAGATTATTTGTTCTAGTTCTCTGAAAAATGCTGTTGGTATTTTGATAGGAATTGCATTAAATTTGTAGATGCTTTGGATAGTATGGACATTTTAACAATATTGGTTCTCCCAATCTATGAGCATGGCATGTCTCTCCATTTGTTTCTGTCATCTTCAATTTCTTTCACCAGTGTTTTTATAGTTTTTGGCATACAGATATTTCAAACTCCTTGGTTAAGTTTATCCCTAGATATTTTATTCTTTCCAGTGCAGTTGTAAATGGGACTGTTCTCTTAATTTTTCTTTGTGCTACTTCATTATTAGTGTGTAGAAATGCAACAGATTTCTGTATATTAATTTTATATCTTGCAAATTTACTGAATTCATTTATCAGTTCTAGTAGTTTTTTGGTAGAGTCTTAGGGTTTTCTGTATAGTATCATGTCATCTGCATTTTCCCCAAATCTCATGTGTTCACCAACCCCAAAGCTCTCTGAACTCAGTCCTTTTGGGTTTTAATGGAGGCTCTATGACATAGGCATGATTGATTAGAGCACTGATCATTGGTAACTGAAGTAAATCTACAGCCCCTCTCCCCTTCCCTGGAGGTCAATAGGTGGGACTGAAAGTTCCAACCCTCTAATCACATGGTTGGCTCCACTGGCATCCTTAGGTCCAAAAGTCACCTCATTAACACAACAAAAAACACCTCATCACCCTCATCACAGGAAATTCCAAGGGTTTTAGAAGCTCTGTGCCAGAAATGGGGACAAGGACCATATATATATATTTCTGATTATGTATCACAAGATAACAAGGAGTTTTAACTCAGAGAAAATAATAACATTAAAATAATAGTACAGACACTTATTGGGAGTTTACTACGTGTCAGGTGTTTCCTAAACATTTTATATGCATAATGTCATTTATGGTCCCCATTTTACAAGTGAAACTGAGGAATCCAGCTTCTGGCAAAAAACCTATGTGTGATTTTTCAGGTCCAACAAAGGCTTTACCTGGCAGGCCCCAAGTGAGAAAGGAAAGCTACCCTCATCACACCAGACAGTGTACAACCAATCCACTGCAACTCTCTGGAGGGAGTTGCAGTCCAGAACTCATTTATGTTGTTTCTGTACCTTGCCTGCTGTGAATAATGATGCAATGAACATGGGACCACAGATATCTCTTCAAGATGGTGATTTTCTATCATTTGGATATAAATCCCCAGAGGGATTGCTGGATCATATGATTTTTAAATTTTTAATTACTTTCTATTTTTAATTTTTTTGTTGACCCTCCATACTGTCTGCCATAGTAGATGTACCAATTTATGTTCCCACCAACAATGAACAAGGATTCCCTTTTCTCCACATCCTCACCAGTGCTTTTTTCTGATAGTTCATTGTTAGTGTATAGAAAAGGAACTGATTTTTGTATGTTGATTTTATATCCTGCAACATTACTGAATTTATTTGTTAGTTTTAAGTTTTTTTGTAGAGTCTTTAGTGTTTTTTATATATAAGATCATGTTACTACAAGGAGAGATAATTTGACCTTTTCCTTTTCAATTTGAATGCTATTTATTTCTTTTTCTTGCCTAATTGCTCTGGCTAAGACTTCCAGTACTATCTTGAATAGAGGTAGTGAGAGTGGGAATCTTGTATTGTTCCTGATCTTAGAGAAAAAGCTTTCAACTTTTCATTGTTGACCATGATGTTAGCTGTGGCTTTGTCATATATCTCCTTTATTATGTTGAGGCCATTTATTTCTATTCCTACTTTGGTGAGAATTTTTAACACAAAAGGGTATTGAATTTTGTCAAATGCTTTCTCTGTTGTCATTGAGATAATTATGTGATTTTTATCCACCATTCCGTTAAGGTGGCATATCATATTAATTGGTTTTCATATGCTGAACAATATATTCCTTGCTTCCCAGGAACACATCCCATGGTCATGGCGTATGATCCTTTACTGTGCTGCTGAATTTGTTTGCTAGTATTTTCTTGAGGATTTTTGAATTTATATTCGTCAGGGACATTAGCCTGTAGTTTTCTTGTGGTGTCTTTGTCTGGCTTTGATATCAGAATAGTATTGGCTTCATAAAATGAGTTTGGAAATATTCCCTTCTTTTCAATGTTTTGGAAGAGTTTGAGAATGTTTGGTGTTAATTCTTCTTTAAATATTTGGTAGAATTTACTGGTGTAGTCGTCTGGCCCTGGACTTTTCTTTGTTGGGAGGTTTTTTGATTATTTAATCCTCATCCTAGCTATAGGTCTATTTGAACTTTCTATTTCTTCATGAGTCAGTCTTCTTAGGTTGTATATTACTAGGAACTTATTTCTTCTACACTATCCAGTTTGTTGGCATATAATTGTTCAGAGTAGACTCTTATAATCCTTTTTATTTCTGTGGCATCAGTTATAATGTCTCTTTTTTCATTTATCATTGTATTTATTTGAGTCTCCTCTTTTTTTTCGCTTTGTCTAGCTAACGGTTTGCCAATTTCATCTTTTCAAAAGCCAACTTAGTTTTATTGATCTTTTCTATTGTCTTTCTAGTCTCTATTTATCTTTGTTATTTCCTCCTTTCTACTAACTTTGGATTTAGATTGTTCTTGTTTTTCTAGTTCCTCGTGGTGTAAAGTTGTTTGAGATCCTTATTTTTTTCCTTCAGGTAAATATTCATTGTTATAAACTTTCTTCTTAGCATCGTTTTTCATGCACCCAAAGTTTTGAAATCTTGTGCTTCCATTTTTGTTTGTCTCAAAATATTTTCTGATTTTCCTTTTGATGTCTTCTTTGATCTTCTGGTTGTTCAGGAATGCATTTATCAATCTCCACATATTTGTGAATTTTCCAGATTTTCTCCTGTTATTGATTTCTAGTCATACCACTGTGGTCAAAAAAGACACTTGATATGATTTCATTCTTCTTAAATTTGTTAAGACTTGTTTTGTGGCCTAACACATGATCTATCCTAAAGAATGCTCCATGAGCCCTTGAGAAGAGTTTTATTCTGTTCCCATTGCATGGAATGTTCTGTATATGTCTGTTAGGTCCATTTGCTCTAACGTGTAGTTTAGGTCCAAAGTTTGGTTAATGATTTTCTATCTGGATGATCTCTCAGTTGTTGAAAGTGGGGTATTGACGTCCTCTACTATAATTGTATTACTCTCTATTTCTCCCTTTAAATCTAATAATTACTTTAGATATTTAATTGCTCTGATGTTGAGTGCATATGTATTTACTATCATTATTTCCTCTTGATGAATTAACCCCTTTAGCATTATATAAGGACCTTCTTTGTCTCTTATTACATTTTTGACTTAAATTATATTTTGTCTGACATATAGTTATTACTGTTCTTTTTTGGTTTCCATTTGCACAGAGTACCTTTTTTTCCATCCCTTTATTTTCAGCCTACATGTGTCCTTAGGTGAAGTGAGTCTCCTGTAGGCAGCATATAGTTGGGTCTTGTTTGTTTGTTTTTTGTTTTTTTTTTTTATTGATTCAGCCACTCTGTTGTTTGAGAATTTAGTTCATTTACACTTAAAGTAATTACTGATAGGTAAGGACTTACTATTGTCATTTAGACCACTGTTTTCTGGGAGTTTTATAGATCCTTTGCTCCTTCCTCTCTTGCTTTCTTCCTTTGTGATTTGATGATTTTCTATTGTGATATGCTTTGACTCTCCCCCTTCTCTGCATCTTTTTCTGTATCTAAGTTTTTGCTTTTGGGGTACCATGAGGCTTACACAAAACATTTTATAACAGTCTATTTAAAGCTCAAACAACTTAATTTTGCATACAAAAGCTCAACATTCTTTACTACCTCCCTCTCAATTTATATTTTTGGTGTCACAATCTACATCTTTTTATATTTTGTATCCATTAACAAATTATTGGAGCTACAGTTATTTTCAATACCTTTGTCCTTTAACCTTTACACTAAAATTATAAGTGATTCACACACCACTATTACAATATTAGTGCATTCTGAATTTGACTATACATTTACCTTTACCAGTAAGTTTTACACTTTGATATGATGTCATATTACTAGTTAGTATCCTCTCCTTTCAACTTGAAGAACTCTGTTTAGCATTTCTTGTAAGGTAGGTCTGCTAGTGGTGAACACCTTCAGTTTTTGCTTGTCTAGTTATGTAATGATCTCTCCTTCATTTCTGAAGGATAACTTTGCTGGGTAAAGTATTCTTGTTTTTTTTGTTTTTTGTTTTTTGTTTTTTGGGGTTTTTTTCGTTTTAGTCCTTCGAATGTATCATCCCACTCTTTCCTGATCTGCAGAGTTGCTGCTGAGAAATTTGCCGATAGCCTTTTAGGGAGGTTCCATTGAACCTGGGGCCGGGGTTCGTATGTGACAAATTTCTTTTGCTGCTCTCAAGATGCTCTCTGTCTTTGATTTTTGACAGTTTTATTATAATGTGTCTCAGTGAAGTCTTCACTAGGCTGAACCTGATTGGGGACCTCGAAGCTTCATATACTTGAATGCCCATATCTTTCCCCAGGTCTGGGAAGTTTTCAGCCATTATTTCTTTAAATAAGCATTTTGCTCCTTTTTTTATTCTCTTTCTAGGATTCCTATAGTGTGAATATTGTTTCACTTAATGTTGTTCTATAGTCCCATAGGCTTTCTTCCTTCACTCTTTTTCACTCTTTTTTCTCCTCTGGCTGGATAATTTCAAATGACCTATCTTCTAATTCACCGATTTTTTTTTTCCTTTTGCTTGATTGAGTGTGCTATGGAAGCTCTCTTTTGCATTTCTAAAATTTCAGTCATTTTATTCCTCTGCAAAATTTATTTGGTATTTTTAGTGCTCTCTTTGTTGAACTTCCCATTTTGTTTTTATTGTTTTTCTGATTTTGTTAAAATTTCTAAGTTCTTCTGTAACTCTCTGAGCTTCTTTAGAACAATTATTTTGAATTCTTTGTCTGGCAATTTGTGGATCTCCATTTTTTTGGGGTCAGTTACTGAAAGCTTGTGTACTTTGCTGTTGTCATGTTTCCCTGACTCATAGCAATCAATGTAGCCTTGTGGTATGTGTCTGCACATTTGAAACAGTCACATCTTCCAGACTTTATGAATTGACTTTTGTTAAGAAAAACCTTCGCCTGTGGGTCAGGATAACAGAGTATGTTGTGGCTCTTGGTCTATTGGTATGGGACTCCAAGTGTGGGGGCATGTGGTACCTCTGGGTCTGGGGTGCAGCATAGTGTCTTATCAGCTCAGGCAGCCATTTTCCACACTGACAATTGTATGATCCTTTTCAGTGAGACATGCAAGGTGTCTGTGGTGGCTGCAGTGGCTGTTGCCTCCAGGTCCGGAGGCAAGGGACGAGAGCTGATAGTGTGCACATGACCAGCTGTGGGAAATGGCTACTGGTGCCTGTGTGGTGGCAGGGGCCAGCTGCAAGCATACAAGCAGTGGCAAGGGCCAAGGCCAATTTCAGAGGCCAGGGCCAACTGTGGACACAGAAGCATCTGTAGGGTCCCAGGGTGTTTAGCATGCCCTTGCATAACTACAGGGGCTAGCCAAAGGTACATGCATGGCAGCAGGGTCCAATGAAAGGAATCAGGGCCATTGATGTGCACGTATACATCTGCAGGGGCTAGCTGCAAGCATATTTGTTGATATAGGCCTGTGACAGGGTCAGGGCCAGCTCCAGGCACCCAAGTAGCTGTGAGGTTCTTGATGTGCACTCATGCTACTTACTATAGGGGCTAGTCCTAGACACACACACACAGCAGTGAGGATCAGCGATAGGAGTTGAAGTAAGCAACATACAGGTGCACAAGTACAGTGGCTAACCGCTAGTGCATGAGGTGGTATAGGCCTATGACAGGGGTTGGGACCAGCTCCTGGCACACAAGCAGCTGCTGCTGTGCACTCCTATGGCTGCAGGGGTTAGCTGTGGGCAAGTCAACTGTGAGCAAGGAGCTGTGGAAAGTGGTGACGGAAGTCAAGCTGGCAGCATGCAGGTGCAGGGCAGCTGTATTGCTGAAGCTTCTTAAGTGGACTCCTGAGGTCTTTCAGAGCTATTTTCATTTGTGGATAGCTGTCTAACTGTTGTACTCTGTGTGGGGATGGAGACTTGGGTCTCCTGCTCCACCATCTTGGTGAAGTCACCCTGTTGTCATGCATTTAAGTTCTACAAATGATTTCAACTCACAAGATGTCCATCAACAGATGAATGGATAAAGAAGGTGTGGTATATATATACAATGGAATATTATGCAGCCATCAAAAGGAATGAGATCTTGCCATTTGCAACGACGTGGATGGAACTGGAGGGTATTATGCTGAGCGAAATAAGTCAATCAGAGAAAGACATGTATCATATGACCTCACTGATATGAGGAATTCTTAATCTCAGGGAACAAACTGAGGGTTGCTGGAGTGGGGGGTGGGGTGGGAGGGAGGGGGTGGCTGGGTGATAGACACTGGGGAGGGTATGTGCTCTGGTAAGCGCTGTGAATTGTGCAAGACTGTTGAATCTCAGATCTGTACCTCTGAAACAAATAATGCAATATATGTTAAGGAAAAAAAAAAAGAAGATAGCAGGAGGGGAAGAATGAAGGGGGAGAAATCGGAGGGTAGACAAACCATGAGAGACGATGGACTCTGAAAAACAAACTGAGGGTTCTAGAGGGGAGGGGGGTGGGAGGATGGGTTAGCCTGGTGATGGGTATTAAAGAGGGCACGTTCTGCATGGAGCACTGGGTGTTATGCACAAACAATGAATCATGGAACACTACATCTAAAACTAATGATGTATGGTGATTAACATAACAATAAAAATTTTTTTTAAAAATTAAAAAAAGAATTCTAGGCTCTGTTATTTTTTATAAGTAGTTTAAAAATGAAATTCCATTGCTTTCTGGTTTCAGTTGTTTCAGGTGGCTGTCAGTTAATACTGTTGTTCTTTTAACTAATTTTAAGATTTTCTAATTGATTTTATCTTTGCTCATCAGCTGTTATTCCACAATTCGCATGTGGTTTCCTACTTTTTTTTTTTTCCCCATCTGGAGTTTTCTGAGTTTCTTGAATCTCTTGGTTGATATCTTTTATCAGCTTGGAACAGATTCTCAGCTTTTAATAATGCATTTGCCTCAATCTCTCCTTTTCCTCTTGGAATTCAATTACATGAATTTGAGTATATCTCATCTGTCTCTTACACTCTATTCTTTTTTTCCACCTTTTTTTCTCTGCTTCAGTCTGAGTATTTTCTATTGGCCCATATCTCAGTTCACTAATTCTACATTCTGCTATGTCCCCTCTATTGCTAAACTCATACTTCTTAAAACTTCAGATACTGCATTTTTCAGTTCTAATCTATTTGTTTATAAAGATTCCAATTGTTTTACATATCCATCCTTTCATATATTTTGTCCTTTTCCTCTACTTTGAGTATAACATATTTTAGAGTTCTTATCCACTAACTTCAATATCAGCAACATCTGTGGATCTGCATCTTTTTTTCTTAATTACTATACAGTCTTGCCTCTTTGCTTATGTAGAAATTATTTTAATGTGTGCCAGATAGTATGTATAGAAGAACCACAGAGGTTCCATGGAAAAGAGGGTTTCTCTTTGATTTCATTAGCCAATTACGTTGAGTAGCTAATCAGCTCAATCCAATCAGAAACTGAGCTTGATCAGGGCCCTGCTGCCAGTTTAGGAAGACTCAATCTACTTCTGGTCTGTTCCTGTTCCTAGATTCTGGAAGTACAGATCTCAGCCCTAGAAGCTAACAGAGAGATGGTTCTGACCTTCAGAAGTTTATAGCTTAGCCCTTTAAGCCTCCTACTTCATTCATCTTCAAAATTTGGCAAATGTCTTGAAGGGGAAACCAGCCATGTGTTTGAAGCAAAGCTCCTCCCTGGCAGCAGTGTACAGTTGAAAGAGATTTCAGTTTTCCTTTTAGAAGTTTTTGTGCTAGCTGCCCCATTTCTGGTGCAGCCACAGATCTATGAAAATATCACATGGTCAAAATTATGTGCATTTAAGCCTCCTTAATGTGTCAATTCATCACTAGAGCATTATGCAACTCCTAAAAGACTGCTGACTTCTCTGTCCCCAAGCAGAAGCCCTTTGCCTGGACCAAGCCTGATCCACAGGCTGTCCTCAGATAAACACAAGGCTGGAATTATCGAGTCACTTTGGAACAATTTCCCTTTTTCTGTATTTTTAATCTATCTGGTCCTTGTTTCCACAGCTTTCTGAATCCTTTAAAATGTGATCTTTGTAATGTATCCAGTTTCACCTAACGGGAGAGTGGGCCTGTGGCAGCCTATTTCATTTCACTGTTACATGAAAGTCCAGTTTTTTTCAATGCAGTTTTACTTTGTGTTTTGCTTACTGTGTGAAGTTGCACACATTGTTAAATGTATTTGCATTTTCTTTTCCACTAATTTTATTTTAAAGTTTCTTTGCCCCCTTTTCTATTGATTTCTTTCCTTTATCATTTTCAAGACATTTTCCCTGTATTATGGATATTTGTTTTTAAGAAATGTCATAAATAATGTTTTTCTAGTGTTGCCTTTTGACTTTTTTTTAAAGACGTTTTGACTTTCTTTTAATGTGAACAAATATTACAGCTTCTGGATTTTGTGAAATAGATTGATAAGTCTTCCCCACTCCAAGTTAACCTGGAAAGCATCCCTTGTTTTCATCTAATCTGCTTTTGTTTTCTTTTTTTATGCTTGAAACTTTGATCTATATCAAATTAATCCTGGTAATAGGCACAATCTCCCCTTTTTCCCCCAGGTGGCTACTTGGATTTCCTAAGACCATATTTTCCTCACTGAAGTGGAATGTCATCATTACATCCTTACCTGGCAAAACAAGAAGTTGTCAAATCTATGCTCGTCACTGCAATTTCTAAAATTACACCTGCTTACATGATCAAAGTCTAAAAACCACTGATTGAAGGACTAAGTACAAGCCTCTCAATGTGACATGGGAACATGGAAATCCTCCCCTCTACCACACACATACAAACACACCAAGGTTCGTTCTTTTTTTTTTTTTTAAAGATTTTATTTATTTATTTGACAGAGAGAGCGAGAGAGCACAAGCAGGGGGAACAGTAGAGGGAGAGGGAGAAGCAGGCTCCCCGCCAAGCAGGGAGCCCGATGCGGGGCTCAATCCCAGGACCCTGAGATCATGACCCGAGCTGAAGGCAGACGCTTAACGACTGAGCCACCCAGGCGCCCCCAAGGTTGGTTCTTTACTTGAATTCCTTACAACTACATTTCATTCATTAATGTTTTCCTTTTTTTAAAAAAGTACACTAATATTAGTTAAGTTCCAATTATGTGCAAAGTACTGTGCTAGACAGGATATAAAGTTGATCAAGACAGAAAATGGACTTTGCCCACAAGGAAGTTAAGAGTATGAGTTTTTACATTTTGGAGTTAACAGCCCTGATTTCAAATTGTAGTTAACTATAGTACCTGCCTATAATTACTTAGCGATTAAATTATAATTACAGTCGCTGGAAAGAAGTATAGTGTACTACAAAAGTGTATACAGGGGAACTTGACCTGGTTTTGGAGGGTCATAGGTTTCCATGAAGAAGTAAATTAAGAACTGAGATTTGAAGGGTGAGCATGAAATAAGGTGAAGGAGAGTAGGATTGGAGAGAGAGCAGCATAGGTAAAAGGAAGAACATGTGCACAGTTTGAAGTAGAAAGCACAATGCCATGCTTGAAGAAATGATGGGATGTCAATGACTAGTGTCCACAAGGACAGAAGTAGAATCCTAGCTAAGTGCATGAGGTAGGCTAGATGACACCATATACCTAATATGCCACACAGATTCTGATTTTATTCTAAAAGTAATATGGGGAGCTACTGAATGAACACTGAAAGAATGGAGAGATACTGAGTGGCTTTTCTGATCAGATTTGTGCTTTGACAATTGTTTGCTGTTTGGAGAACAGGACTAGAAGGAAGCAAGAGTAAAATCCTGGAGACAAGTTGGAAAGCTGCTGAAATAATCCAGGTGAGAAATAATGGTAGCATGGAATAGAGAAGTAGCAATGAAAATGGGGAAAAGAAACTTGATAAAATTAAAAGATTTAGGAGGAGAGATGGACCAAATCTTTAATACTAACAACCATCTGCCTTTAATCCTATGCAAACATCTTGCTATTTTTTCATGGCCTTCACAATGACCTACCCTCCTTCCTCCAAAATATCCTTGATTTTTTTTAATTTTTAAAACTAATGCAATGGATAATAAGTCTTGTATTTGTTTCCTAGGGCTGCCAAAACAAGATGCCACAAACTGAGTGGCTTAGAACAACAGAATATATTGTTTCACAGTTCTGGAAGTTAGAAGTCTGAAATCAAGAAGCAGGCAAGGTCATGCTCCCTCTGAAATCTGTAGGAGTCCCTTCTAGCTTCTGGTGGTTCACTGGCAATCTTTGGCATTCCCTGGCTTGCAGTTACACAACTCCAATCTCTGCCTATGTTGTCACACTGCATTCTTCCTGTGTCTTCACATCTTATAAGTTATGGACACCAGTCATATTGGATTAGGGACCCACCCTACTCCAGAATGATCTCATCTCTACTTAATTAATCACATCTGCAATGACTCTATTTCCAAACAAAGTCACATTCTATGGTACGAGGGCGGGGGCGGTGGGAGGAGGGGTGTTAGGACGTCAATGTATCTTTTTGGGAGAACACAATTCAACCTGTAACAAATGCTTATATAAAAACATTTAAGTAGTAGTAAACAGTGAAAAGTCTCCCTCTCATAACCCAGGCCTAAGCCAATCCATAAAGGGTATTCAAATGGCCATAGACCATTTCAGGACTGAATGTGTGACTAAATGTGGGCAGTAAGACATGAGGCAAGATTTTCCTTTGGAAAAGAAGGTTCCTCGCTCTTCTGTAAGCTCTTTCTGGATGGAGTGACGTGCAGAGGCATACTCTGGAAGTGTTGCAGCCTTTCTGTACTGTGTGGGGAGCCAACCTTAGAATGAAGATGAGAACATCCTTGATATCCTGCTGAGCGGCTAAATCAAACTGACTCAAGCCTGCATACCACCCACCAGTTATAATAATCAGGACATCTTTTTCACTGGTAAATTTGTTTTGAGTTGGGTATTCTTTCACTATAAGTCCTAATGGATAAAGGGTGCCATTAGGCATTGTACAATCATCATCTTTCCATTGCTTCAGTGTTCAGAGTAATTTTTCACTGTTAGGAATTAAAGAAAAGATATCCTTCCACAGTGATTATGGACATTAGGCATGGAAGATAACCTAAATTGGAAAATGTCAAAGAAGAAAGTAAGAGTCTTATGTACCCTTTGGAACACAGATAATGCAAGGCAATACTTCTGTGTAGAATTTGTATCAATGGAAGCACAATGCCAGCAGAGACGGATTACTTTGTATTTAACCATTCAAAAAAAAATCACATCAGACTGTGAGAACATATGGAATGACAACAAAACTATATTTTGAAAACTTGAATTTTCCCCAACATACAAGCCTTGACTTTGACAATACCATAGAGCAGCTTATCACCCTT
Organism: Mirounga angustirostris; assembly: GCF_029215605.1. Classification (NCBI taxonomy): domain Eukaryota; kingdom Metazoa; phylum Chordata; class Mammalia; order Carnivora; family Phocidae; genus Mirounga; species Mirounga angustirostris. The sequence continues at coordinate 11,289,772 of NW_026991719.1, forward strand.
GACTATGAGTGGAGTCCATGAATCAGCAGCATCAACATCATCTGTGAGCTTGTTAGACCTGTGGTCTCAGGCCCCACCCTAGACCTGCTGAATCAGAATGCAGAATTGAACAAAATCCCCAGGTGATTTATATTTACATTAAAGCTTGAGAAACAATGGGATATTACATTGTTAAGAGAAAGATGCAGTGACAAAAAAAAATCTGTGAAGCTGTGCCCCCTGAAATGGTCAAGTTAATTTGTTGCTTCCAGTAAAGTGGTAGCTCTCAACCCTGGATGCACATCAAAATCACCTGGAGCTTTTAAACCTTTGCCAAGGCCCAAGGCAGAACCTAGAACAACTGGATCAGAATCTCCCAGGTGGGGCGTAGGATCAGCAAATTGCTCTATGAAGTCTTTAGGTGATTCCTATGTATAATCACTGCTGAGAATTTTTTTTTTTTAAGATTTTATTTATTTATTTGACAGAGAGAGACACAGCGAGAGAGGGAACACAAGCAAGGGGAGTGGGAGAGGGAGAAGCAGGCTTCCTGTGGAGCAGGGAGCCCGATGCGGGGCTCGATCCCAGGACCCTGGGACCATGACCTGAGCCGAAGGCAGACGCTTAATGACTGAGCCACCCAGGCACCCCACTGCTGAGAATTATTAATGTAGAGCAAAGGCAGGGGAGAGGAGGAGGGAGAATTAATGTTTAATGGGTACAGTTTCAGTTTTGCAATATCAAAAAGTTCTAGAGATCTGTTGCACAACAATGTGCATATACTTAACACTACTGAACTGTACAATTAAAAATGATTAAGATGGTAAATTTAATGTTATTGTTTACTGCAATAAAATAGGCAAAATCATTCAGGTAATCAATTTAAGGAAATTATTTGCTTTAACATACATGGATATGTTATTTTAATTTTCAGAACAAATTTGTTTTGTTCTTTTTGTTTCTAAAAGGGTTTTGGAGGGGTGCCTGGGTGGCTCAATCAGTTAAGCATCCAACTCTTGATTTTAGTTCAGGTCATGATCTTGGGGTTGTGAGATCGAGTCCTGCATCAGGCTCTGCACTCAGCGGGGAGTCTGCTTGAGATTCTCTCTCCCTCTCCCTCTCCCCCTTCCACCCCCCACCCCACTAGCACTCGCTCTCTCTCTCATTCAGATAAATAAATAAAAATTAAAAATTAAAAAAATAAAAGGGTTTTAGATATATTTTATGGGTTCACCAATATAATAAAGCCAACTTTTCAATCAATAAGTATTTCAAAACTGCATGATTTAAGTATTTTAGTCCCCTTTTTACTGAACCAGGTACTCTGGTTTGAACTTCTTTGTGTATACATTTCTCTCTGCACCTTTCTTAATGGGGCATGAACAGGTCTGGCAGATGAGCCCTGATTCAGGCAAAATTCTGTTATAACACCACTTTAATCCACAGTTACCTCCAACATGAATACCCTTAGCTTTTATCAGATTCCCAAAAAGTCCTGTTCCCCCCAAATTAAGAACTCTTGCTCTCAGATGGTGCCCCTAATGGGCACAGTGTCCTATAAGGGTATTCCTATGGAACCCCAGGTATACTTGTATGAATTATCCGGTGTAACATGCAACTCTGTGCCACTCTCTCCAATTAAGACTGCAAGCTCTTTAAAACCTAAGAAGGTTTTGTATTCATCTTTATATCCCCAGCACCTGCTTATACATCTGGGCATGACAATGTATTCAATAAAATGTCAATAAACACATGACTGAATGAAAATCTACATATCCCCTTCCACTTCATACACCACTGATATTTTGAAAGAGGCGAAATATTTTCTAATTGGCACATCATTTGGAAGGATTAGAGCATGGCAACAGTTAAAAAAGAAAACAGAATTCCACTGCTTTTCTTCTCAAGTGATGCAGTACCCATAGGGAATAAACATCTAAGTTTTCTAGGCTAGACAGCTTACAACTTTTCCTGGAATTCCACTCTCCACCACAGTGATTCCCTGCCAACAACAAACATTTCAGAAATTTTAAGACCTCCTAGAGATATCTCAAAGAGAAGTTACTTAAGGGTTGTTTAAAGAACTGACACTTGCATTTAAGAAACCCCCAAATATGACTGAAAAATGGTAAATTGCAATATTTCTGGAAAGTGATGGTTCTAACAAAGACAACTGAAAGGAAATAGGGAAGAGAGACTCAGGTATTAGATATAGTTGGAGGGCAGCAGTCAAAAGATAAAACTCAGGGTTTTGGCAGAGCAAGATGGCGGAGGAGTAGGAGACCTGGATTTCGTCTGGTCTCAGGAATTCAGCTGGAGAGGGATCAAACCATTCTGAACACCTACAAACTCAACCGGAGATTGAAGAAAAGAATAGCAACAACTCTCTGAACAGAAAAGTGACCACTTACTGGAAGGTAGGACGTGCGGAGAAGTGAATGCGAGGTGATATTCGGGAGGATAGACGGTGGGGGAGGGGCCTCCGTCGGCCGCTTCTGGCAAGTGATAGAGCCGCGGAGCACAAAATCGGAACTTTTAGAAGTCGGCTCCGCTGAGGGACGTCGCTCCGGTGGCTAAGCGGGGGGTGGAACCCTCGTGGGACAGGGTGGTCTCAGGACCCTCGGGGTCACAGAAAGACCGGGGTTGCCTGAGGGCGGTGGAGCTCCCAGGTATGGGAGCAGGGAAGCTGGCTGCAGAGACGGAGCGGAGGAGCGGGATCTCAGCTCGGGGTTGCCATAAACCGGGATCCGCAGCACAGTCGGGCCCCTGCTCCTCCAGCAGGGACCCCACAAGCGGCAGATCCGGGGAGACTCACCTTCTTCCCCCAGGAGGAGTGGCGTGGGAGCGCACTGCAGGGATCTGCTGGGTTTGGAGACTCCGCACAGGTCGGGTGCCAGATAGAAACGCGCGATCACAGGCCGGGTGAGCACGGAGTGCGGCCGGAGACCGGGGAGACGGGAGGGACTGACTGCTTTTCTCTGGGGGCTCACTGAGGAGCAGGGCCCCGAGTTCTCGTCTCCTCCGAGGCAGAGATTGGGAGGCCGCCATTTTCACTCTCGGCCTCCAAAGGTGTACGGAAAGTTTGCAGGGAACAAGAGCTCCCGAGAGCAAACCCCAGCAGATTACTTAGCCCGGACTGGGCAAGGGCGGGGCAATTCCGCCTCCCGCAAAGACATTTAGGAACCACGGCTACAGGCCCCTCCCCAGAAGATCAGCGAGAACAGCCAGCCAAGACCAAGTTTACCGATCAATGAGAACGGCAGAACTCCAGCGCTAGGGGAATACTACACATAGAATTCACGGCTTTTTTACCATGATTCTTTAGTCTTTCAAAGTTAATTTTTTTTAACGGTCTTTTTTTTTTTTTGGAATTTTTCTTTTTCCCTTTTTCAACCAACATCTTATCAATCCCTTTTTTAAAAAACATTTTTATTTTTCATTTTTAGTCATATTCTATCCCTTCATAGTAGTTACCTGTATTTTTGGCATATATATATGTTGTTCTCTCTTTAGAATTTTGAGATAGTTTCTTCTAACAGATCAAAATATACCCTAAATCTCTAGTGTATGTTTTTTTCCTACTCCCCTGCCTGATCACATTCTCTCCCTTTATTTTTTTTTTAATCCTCTTCTTTCTTTTTTAAAACAACTTCGTATCAATTCCTTTTATAAATTTTTTTTATAATTTCCATCTTTACAGTCATATTCCACCCCTTCATCATATCAACCCTTATTTTTGTACATATATGTTTTTTTTTCTTTAAAATTTTGGGAGGCACTTTCTTCTAACAGACCAAAATACACCCAAAATCTAGTATGTGGCACTGATCTATATACCAGCCTGATCATATTTGATCATATTTCTTTTTTTTTTGGTTTTGTTCTGTTTTTGTTTGTTTTTATCTTTTTTTCTATTTCTTTTTTCTCTCTTTCCCTTTCTTTTCCCACTGCTTCAGGTCTTTTCTGATTTGTTTAGAGTATATTTTCTGGGGACGTTGTTACCCTGTTAGCATTTTGTTCTCTCACTAATCTATTCTCCTCTGGACAAAATGACAAGACGGAAAAAATCACCTCAACAGAAAGAACAAGAGGTAGTACTGACTGCCAGGGACCTACTCAATACAGACATTAGTACGATGTCAGATCTAGAGTTCAGAATCATCACTTTAAAGATACTAGCTGGGCTCGAAAAAAGCATGGAAGTTATTAGAGAAACCCTTTCTGGAGAAGTAAAAGAACTAAAATCTAACCAAGTCGAAATCAAAAAGGCTCTTAATGAGGTGAAATAAAAAATGGGGGCGCTAACTGCTAGGATAAACGAGGCAGAAGAGAGAATCAGTGATAAAGACCAAATGATGGAAAACAAAGAAGCTGAGAAAAAGAGAGATAACAACTACTGGATCACAAGGGCAGAATTCGAGAGATAAGTGATACCATAAGACAAAACAACATTAGAATAATTGGGATCCCAGAAGAAGAAAAAAGAGAAAGAGGGGCAGAAGGTATAATGGAGCAAATTATAGCAGAGAACTTCTCTAATTTGGGAATGGAAACAGGCATCAAAATCCAGGAAACACAGAGAACCCCTCTCAAAATCAATAAAAATAGGTCAACACCCTAACATCTAATAGTAAAACTTACAAGTCTCAGCGACAAAGTGAAAATCCTGAAAGCAGCTCGGGAGAAGAGATATGTAACCTACAATGGTAGAAACATTAGATTGGTAACAGACCTATCCACAGAGACCTGGCAGGCCAGAAAGGACTGGCAGGATATATTCAGAGCACTAAATGAGAAAAATATGCAGCCAAGAATACTATATCCAGCTAGGCTGTCATTGAAAATAGAAGGAGAGATAAAAAGCTTCCAGGACAAACAAAAACTAAAGGAATTTGCAAACACGAAACCAGCCCTACAAGAAATACTGAAAGGGGTCCTCTAAGCAAAGAGAGACCCTAAAAGCAACACAGACCAGAAAGGAACACAGACAATATACAGTAACAGTCACCTTACAGGCAATACAATGGCACTAAATTCATACCTTTCAATAGTTACCCTGAATGTAAATGGGCTAAATGCCCCAATCAAAAGACACAGGCTATCAGACTGGATTAAAAAACAAGACCCATTGATATGCTGTCTGCAAGAAACTCATTTTAGACCCAAAGACACCCCCAGATTGAAAGTGAAGGGGTAGAAAACCATTTACCATGCTAATGGACAGCAAAAGAAAGCTGGGGTGGCAATCCTTATATCAGACAAATTAGACTTTAAACCAAAGACTGTAATAAGAGATGAGAAAGGACACTATATCTACTTAAAGGGTGTATCCCACAAGAAGATCTAACAATTGTAAATATCTATGCCCCTAACATGGGAGCAGCCAATTATATAAGGCAATTAATAACAAAAGCAAAGAAACACATCAACAACAATACAGTAATAGTGGGGGACTTTAACACCCCCCTCACTGAAATGGACAGATCATCTAAGCAAAAGATCAACAAGGAAATAAAGACTTTAAATGACACACTGGACCAAATGGACTTCACAGACCTATTCAGAACATTCCATCCCAAAGCAACGGAATACACATTCTTCTCTAGTGCCCATGGAACATTGTCCAGAATAGATCACATCCTAGGTCATAAATCAGGTCTCAACCGGTACCAAAAGATTGGGATCATTCCCTGCCTATTTTCAGACCACAATTCTTTGAAACTAGAACTCAATCACAAGAGGAAAGTTGGAAAGAACTCAAATACATGGAGGCTAAAGAGCATCCTACTAAAGAATGAATTGGTTGGTCAACCAGGAAATTAAAGAAGGATTAAAAAAATTCATGGAAACCAATGAAAACACCACTATTCAAAATCTTTGGGATGCAGCAAAGGCAGTTCTAAGAGGAAAGTATATAGCAATACAAGCCTTTCTCAAGAAACAAGAAAGGTCTCGAGTACACAACCTAACCCTACACCTAAAGGAGCTGGAGAAAGAACAGCAAATAAAGCCTAAACCCAGCAGGAGAAGAGAAATCATAAAGATCAGAGCAGAACTCAATGAAATAGAAAGTAAAAGAACAGTAGAACAGATCAACGAAACTAGGAGCTGGTTCTTTGAAAGAATTAACAAGATGGATAAACCCCTGCCAGACTTATCAAAAAGAAAAGAGAAATGACCCAAATCAACAAAATCATGAATGAAAGAGGAGAGATCCCAACCAACACCAAAGAAATACAAACAATTATAAGAACATATTATGAGCAACTCTATGCCAGCAAATTAGATAACCTGGAAGAAATGGAGGCATTCCTAGAGATGTATCAACTACCAAAACTGAACCAGGAAGAAAGAGAAAACCTGAACAGACCTATAACCACTAAGGAAATTGAAGCAGTCATCAAAAATCTCCCAACAAACAAGAGCCCAGGGCCAGATGGCTTCCCAGGGGAATTCTACCAAACATTTCAAGAAGAATTAATACCTATTCTTCTGAAACTGTTCCAAAAAATAGAAATGGAAGGAAAACTTCCAAACTCGTTTTATGAGGCCAGCATTACCTTGATCCCAAAACCAGACAAAGACCCCATCAAAAAGGAGAATTACAGACCAATATCCCTGATGAACATGGATGCAAAAATTCTCACCAAAATACTAGCCAATAGGATCCAACAGTACATTAAAAAGATTATTCACCACGACCAAGTGGGATTTATCCCTGGGCTGCAAGGTTGGTTCAACATCTGCAAATCAATCAACGTGATACAATACATTAACAAAAGAAAGAACAAGAATCCTATGATCCTCTCAATAGATGCAGAAAAAGCTTTTGACAAAGTACAGCATCCTTTCTTGATCAAAACTCTTCAGAGTATAGGCATAGAGGGTACATACCTCAATATCATAAAAGCCATCTATGAAAAACCTACAGCGAATATTATTCGCAATGGGGAAAAACTGAGAGCTTTCCCCCTAAGGTCAGGAACATGGCAGGGATGTCCACTATCACCACTGCTATTCAACACAGTACTAGAAGTCCTAGCCACAGCAATCAGACAACAAAAAGAAATCAAAGGCATCCCAATCGGCAAAGAAGAAGTCAAACTCTCACTCTTTGCAGATGATATGATACTTTATGTGGAAAACCCCAAAGACTCCACCCCAAAACTGCTAGAACTCATACAGGAATTCAGTAAAGTGGCAGGATATAAAATCAATGCACAGAAGTCAGTGGCATTCCTATACACCAACAACAAGACAGAAGAAAGAGAAATTAAGGAGTCAATTCCATTTACAATTGCACCCAAAACCAAAAGATACCTAGGAATAAATCTAACCAAAGAGGCAAAGGATCTGTACTCAGAAAACTATAAAATACTCATGAAAGAAACTGAGGAAGACACAAAGAAATGGAAAAACGTTCCATGCTCATGGACTGGAAGAACAAATATTGTGAAGATGTCAATGCTACCTAGAGCAATCTACACATTCAATGCAATCCCCATCAAAATACCATCCACTTTTTTCAAAGAAATGGAACAAATATTCCTAAAATTTGTATGGAACCAGAAAAGACCCCGAATAGCCAGAGGAATGTTGAAAAAGAAAAGCAAAGCTGGCAGCATCACAATTCCGGACTTCCAGCTCTATTACAAAGCTGTCATCATCAAGACAGCATGGTACTGGCACAAAAACAGACACATAGATCAATGGAACAGAATAGAGAGCCCAGAAACGGACCCTCAACTCTATGGTCAACTAATCTTTGACAAAGCAGGAAAGAATGTCCAATGGAAAAAAGACAGTCTCTTCAACAAATGGTGTTGGGAAAATTGGATAGCCACATGCAGAAGAATGAAACTGGACCATTTCCTTACACCACACACAAAAATAGACTCCAAATGGTTGAAAGACCTCAATGTGAGACAGGAGTCCATCAAAAATCTAAAGGAGAACACAGGCAGCAACCTCTTCGACCTCAGCCGCAGCAACTTCTTCCTAGAAACATCACCAAAGGCAAGGGAAGCAAGGGCAAAAATGAACTATTGGGACTTCATCAAGATAAAAAGCTTTTGCAAAGCAAAGGAAACAGTCAACAAAACCAAAAGACAACCGACAGAATGGGAGAAGATATTTGCAAATGACATATCAGATAAAGGGCTAGTATCCAAAATCTATAAAGAACTTATCAAACTCAACACCCAAAGAACAAAGAATCCAATCAAGAAATGGGCAGAAGACATGAACAGACATTTTTCCAAAGAAGACATCCAAATGGCCAACAGACACATGAAAAAGTGCTCAACATCGCTCGGCATCAGGGAAATCCAAATCAAAACCTCAATGAGATACCACCTCACACCCGTCAGAATGGCTAAAATTAACAAGTCAGGAAACGACAGATGTTGGCGGGGATGCGGAGAAAGGGGAACCCTCCTACACTGTTGGTGGGAATGCAAGCTGGTGCAGCCACTCTGGAAAACAGTATGGAGGTTCCTCAAAAAGTTGAAAATAGAGCTACCATACGATCCAGCAATTGCACTACTGGGTATTTACCCCAAAGATACAAAAGTAGGGATCCGAAAGGGTTCGTGCACCCCGATGTTTATAGCGGCAATGTCCACAATAGCCAAACTGTGGAAAGAGCCAAGATGTCCATCGACAGATGAATGGATAAAGAATAGGTGGTATATATACACAATGGAATATTATGCAGCCATCAAAAGGAATGAGATCTTGCCATTTGCAACGACGTGGATGGAACTGGAGGGTATTATGCTGAGCGAAAGAAGTCAAACAGAGAAAGACATGTATCATATGACCTCACTGATATGAGGAATTCTTAATCTCAGGAAACAAACTGAGGGTTGCTGGAGTGGGGGGTGGGGTGGGAGGGAGGGGGTGACTGGGTGATAGACACTGGGGAGGGTATGTGTTCTGGTAAGTGCTGTGAATTGTGCAAGACTACTGAATCTCAGATCTGTACCTCTGAAACAAATAATGCAATATATGTTAAGGAAAAAAAAAAAGAAGAAGATAGCAGGAGGGGAAGAATGAAGGGGGGGAAATCGGAGAGTGAGATGAACCATGAGAGACGATGGGCTCTGAAAAACAAACTGAGGGTTCTAGAGGGGAGGGGGGTGGGAGGATGGGTTAGCCTGGTGATGGGTATTAAAGAGGGCACGTTCTGCATGGAGCACTGGGTGTTATGCACAAACAATGAATCATGGAACACTACATCTAAAACTAATGATGTAATATATGGGGATTAACAGAACAATAAAAAAATTAAAAAAAAAAAGATAAAACTCAGCAGGGGCCATCAATTAACTCTAAGAACTTGTCCACCACAGGACTGAAGATAACATGGACTGCATTTTCCCTGATATTTCAATTATATGAACAAATTTATATTTTTGTTGATTTGTACATCTCTTTTATTTTTTTCCTCAGAGATAATTTCAATGTGATCTTCTAATCTTTTTTTTTTTTAACAATAGGTGCATTTTGTTAACATAAAACTGTCAGAGTATATGGCACTGTTTTATTACAAACTGACTTTATAAGCCAAAAGGCTTTATAATTATTTTTCCTACTATTTATAGTTCCAGGCTAATTCTTTCCCCTTCCAGGTGGCCACCAGCTACAGGAAACACCAGACCATCTGCACAAAATCCCACCTCCCCTTCTCTGGTCCAACACATGTACTACATGTTCACTTTCTCTGACAATTTTGCAGATTATCAAGAATACATTTATTTGGTCCTGGCTCCTTTCAGATGCTACTGCCTGGCCTCACTCCCAATGTTTTTACTACATTTACCGGAATCTTTTGAGTGTGAGAGCATATTTGTTTCCTGCCTGAATAACTTATAAGAGGATTTTATTATTGCACTTGACATAACCAAATTACTTAGTAATTCTAAACCTTAAAGCATCTCATCAGGCTTACAAAAACTACACTAAAAATTCCCATCATATATCTTTTTTTAAATGAGGTTAGAATGAATGAAGTTAGAAAAGGTTATCTTTTGTTCCTTAGTATATGTTAAAAGGTAACCATTCATGTTCTAGTACATTTATTTGTTACCTTTGAAAAAGCTACAAGCTCTAAATTAATAACGCTGTGCATCTCTTTTGATATAGCAGTACTACTCTATTTCCAAAACAGTCCCATAATATCAAATCTGTTTTTCCTAGCACAAAGACTCTTAGAAAGTCAAAATTGATAAAGGCTTCTTTCTCTTCCTACTGGAGAGGATACAGCTAGGGTTATAAACACAATAGATATAGTCCTTACATGTATAATCTTACCTTCGTGTCAACTCTAATTCAATTAAAAGTTTTTTACAACTTAAAAATAAAAAGCAAAATTTGATTAAAAAATAAAACAGGAAACATGAGAAAGGTTAAATAATCTGACACAAATCTCTAACCCACTGAGGAAGGCATCATTGAGCAAGTGGCCTGGTGTAATACCAGAGGGAAGCTGAGCTAAGGAACAGAGAAAAGATAAAGAATTTTTTAAAAATTAAAGCTTATCTCAGATATAAACTACTATCAGGTACAAACTAAACTGATTTTAAACTAAAAAAAAAAAAAAATCAAAAACAAAACCCAGAAAAGCCAGGGAGCCACTGCCCAGAAAGGAAAGGTGCATGTGGGGCAAGGAGTAGGTAGCTCTTTCCCACTCTTCCTTCAGCAAGCACAAGCATCCTGTTTCTGCAGTAAACTGTTCCTGTCCTGGGAGTCCACATGTCCAACAGTCAGTTCTGTTCTCTGGAATTCTTTTTCCCCCTCACATGTCTAGCAGTGAGGAATGTTTTCAGGTGCAATTAACCAAAATCTTGATTTCGGTTAGAAGCAATTTTTTTTTTCTGAAGTAATAAAGTAGTCCCAGGAAAGGGTGGGATTTAGGTTTGATTCAGCGGCACAATAAAACAATTTTGCAGGCTGTACTGTCAGATTCATTCTAACACCTAATTTCCCGTGATTTTTAAATTAGGGCCACCCACTTCCAGCAGGACAGAAGAGCCTCGTCCTCACCAAAACCCCAAGTTGTTTTAGGCCCTCAGTCCAATTAGGCCCAATTTAGGTCTTGTGCTCATCCCAGGCCCATAGCAGCTTCCAGGCAAATGTCTTACATTAACTGGCTTAGACTATTCAGGACTAAGCTCTGGAACTGGGGATAGGGTCTACCTTCCCAATCACATGAGCTGTAGAAAGAAGCTTCCTGACCAAAATGAGAGTTCTGGTACAAGAAAAGGAAGAAATCAATGTGGAAAAGGCAATCAACAGAGTGCATCACACTCTTTTCCGACTCCTGATTGACTGGATATCTAGTGATAAATGTTTTAGCTGATGGCATGCTTTACTGGCCCATAACACTGCTTGTACTTTTGGGGTAAGTGACTGCTGCTGTGAGGACATGGGTAATTAAAGATAAAGTTTAAAGATACTAAATAATTTTCCTAGCTGAACTCAGAACCATTAGGCTGGCCTCAGTTATGCACAGAGAAAAGGGGAACAGTGAGGGCAGAGAAGGTTTCTGACTTTCTGCCCTTATGACTGACCACTCACTATCTGACAGTGCCTGCTATCCTACTGAATAAAAAGGCAAGACAGGATTATTGAAATAAGATCCCAGAAAGGGGCCAGACCAACGGCACAGTGAAGATACTGAACAGTAGGATTTTTATAGGAGAGGGCGATTTTGCTGAGGCAGAAAGCAATTCAAGTAACAGATCCAGGCAACTCAAAAAGGGAAAACAGAACGAACCAGAGGATTCAATTAAGTACACAGTTTATGGGTCAGCATTCTTTCCATTACACCATACTGGCTTTGGCATTAGAAGCCTTTCTCCAGATGGGGTTACCTAAGGAATAGTTTTCACTCTCAAATTCTTAGAATGGAAAATAATGTTTCCACAAGTTTGAATATAAGGAAGAAAAAGGACACCTCTCAATATCTGGTACTGTCCAAGTTCTAGGCAAGAGAGAGAAAGCATTACATAGGTTTCTAGCTTGGACAGTTGATGTTTTTGCCTTAATTGGGAAGAGCAGGCAGAGAAGTAAGTTAATTAGATCTTTTCTAAGACTGGGAAAAAACTGAGCATTCAATTTTATATGGTATAAAGAGATGTTATCAGGACAATAAAAGATTCACTTATATATTAGAATTCTAAAAGGATCTGCTCATTTTGAAAATCTTTGTAACAAGGGTGTATAGCATTAACTTGCTTAGGTGCACTCCCTTAATTTGGTCTAACATTTTGTTCATACTGGGGACAATACTAATAATTACACTTTATGGGTTGCTGTAAGGATGTAATCACACATATGTATGGATATGGATATTTGCTTGTATGTGTTTTTCAAGCTTACTGTTTGGCATATAGTTGGCCATCAATAAATATTACATTTCTTCCCCCTCCCTCATCCTAGTCACCAAACTGAATAACATCATAAGCTGGCTTGCATGCATTCCTTAGTTAAGGGATCAGGAGGACAACAAAAAGTTTTGTGTCTGAAAACTGTGGTGTGCTCTGTTCTAAAACAAGGCTCATTTTCACTTCAGTGTGGATTTGGGAGAAGCATGTTTTTGAGGGGAACAGATTCATGACCAGGACAGTGGTCAGGGGAATGTGCTTACGGGTACACGCAAACACTACTGAATCATGAGAGAGTGGCAAGGGCATCATTCCCTCAAACTTCGGCTGTTCTTACTTGTAGTGGGTAGGAAAAATATACTGGAATACAAAACTCACTTGCAAAGAGGTTATTTGATGTATATAGATGAATACATTTTGGTTGCTTTTATAGATAAAAAAGAAGCAACATGCTTTTTTTGTATTATCCTAACTTTCCTACAGATAAACTATTATAATTAAATTCTGTTTACTTTTTGACAGCCTCCATTTTTCAACTTAGTTCCCACATTTTATACATGGTTGTTGTTTCAGAACATGTCACGGGCAGTTTCAATGTACCTACTGACACATACCGCTTCCAGATCTCCATAATTAATCCTGAAATTATACCATTTCCATTTCCAGAAAGTCTGAAATCTTTTCTATCGACATTTCAAAGAAATAGAGCTGTAAGGTTCTATCTCCATTTGTAATGGATTACAAAAACAAGAGGTAGCATATTATACGGACAATCATAAAAAGAAAATAATAACCTGTATTTTCTAAACCCCATCTGCAACACCAGATCATTAAGCACGAGCATTTTGAAGGCATGGCGGGAATTAGCACTTCAGAGCTGCAAGCATGAATTGCCACTTTTTATAATCATCTGTTTCTTTCAACTCAGATCAAAACTTCCAACTCACTTAAGGATTTTAGAGCAAAAAGAATCAGAAACATTCCTTTTGGCCCATATCCTTTTGTGTCCTCCCCTCTCCTGACATTCTCTTATTACTCCAGCATTCTTATTTTTCCAAAAAGAATAGGTTAAATTTTTACCCTTTTGAAATGTCTCGTTGGACCCCTTAAAAAAAAAATCACTTTTTTTTTTTTAAAGATTTTATTTATTTGACAGAGAGAGACACAGCGAGAAAGGGAACACAAGCAGGGGGAGTGGGAGAGGGAGAAGCAGGCTTCCCACGGAGCAGGGAGCCCAATGCAGGGCTCGATCCCAGGACGCTGGGATCATGACCTGAGCCGAAGGCAGACACTTAACGACTGAGCCACCCAGGCGCCCCTAAAAATCACTTTTTAACTGTTAAGTGAATTTCCACTTATTTTTAAATTTCTCAGTCCCTAAGGAGCATCATATTCTTTAAGTTACTTTAGTTAGAATTCTATATTTTAGCTTTGCCCAGAGTTGGAATTACAAATGGCTTAAAGGCATTTTCAATTTTTTTCAAATAGTGGCCTATGCGGTATGCTTAGCTTTTTGAAAGAAATAGGCTTTTCAGAGAAACGCCCTAAAATTTTCATATTCCTATAGACTTACACAATTTCAGAGAAGCTCTCTAATAAAATTTAAATTAACAAGGGGTTCAAAGATTTTCATTTTAATGGTCTCACCCAGACACTCCACGATTTCAATTTCCACAGGAGCTTGATGTTTACAGAAACTTGTGAATCCTAATAACCTTATCTGTTTGAAGCTAATTTTTATATGCTAGGTTTTACTAAACAGGATACAATAAAAGGACTATTTAAGTTTTTTGAAGATTTAGACCAAAATACTGTTAGATCACTTCTGCCTTCACTTAAGTGGTAACTCTAAGGCAGGATTTCTCAACCTTGGCATTACTGACATTTTGGGCAGGATCATTCTTTGCTGTGGGAGCTGTCCTGTGCACAGTAGAATGTTTAGCAGCATCCCTGGTCTCCACCCACTAGATGCAAATAGCACCCCAACCTCACCCTCCCCAACCCCAATTACTTCTCACAACCCCCCAAAAAATGTCTCCAGACACCGCCAAATGCCCCTGGGTGGGGAGTGGGGGCAGAAGGAAGCAAAATGGCCCCGGGTTGAGAACTGCTGCGCTAAGGCATGCTATTTTGTGCATCAATACCTACAATTCTACAAGCCTCAATCTTTATTTTTGCAAAGGAAGCATATAATGTAAAATGAAAACAAATCTGGAACCAAATTGTCCTGGCAGAGAAAACATATGTTAAAATAAATCAAATTAAGATTATAATTATAAACCAGCCAGTTTCTGGGCAGCAAGGTCTGATCTCAGCTGAACCTCAGCTAATTTCAAAGTCATTTCTCTATAAAGAGCACCACTCACTTTTAGGTCCGTCCCCAATATTTGCTTCTTTTCTCTCTGAAGTTCTTTTCTGTAGGACTGGATGTTTTCCTCTCTGTCTGATAAAGCCACCACACCACTACTCTTTTCTTTGCTTGCTTCACAACTTTGCACCAAGTTGTTTTCAACCTTAACTAAGGCAGAAGAAAGAGAACCAAGGATAACCAGTTCCTTCTCCAAAGTTAACGCCAAATGATTAATTAGGGAATCGACACTTCCGAATTTTAGATTTTTGAAGAAACAGTTTATAGGGAGAGCTCTGATGAGATTATGAAGGCACTGGAACAAAACTGTTTGATTCCTGGAATAAAAAACCAAACATAACATTATAAAACTTGGGACAGCACAAAGCAGTTGTATACAACTTACTATAGTAATTAATACTCATTTATAAATCCTCTCATGATGAATAGAACCAATAATGCATGCATGTGATCTTTGATATAATTCAGACTGTAGCAATCAAATATACATATTCTATACCAAGTCAGTTGATGTTCAGCACTTGCTTCATGATTAATTTTCTCTCTGAGTAATAAGATTAATATTATATTTTTTAAAATGTCATTGCAGGAGAAAGGTAAGTAGAAATCTTAAAATAACTATTAGGCCCTAATCAACCAAAAAAAAAAGCCCAAAACAAACACCAAGTTAAAACAGCTCTAGTTTCCACATGAGGCCACCTGTCCACTGAGGCTATACCAGGCAATGACCTGGACATGTCCCACAATGACACAGATCTCTACTGTGGAGATGGCTCTTGGACCACACACATACGCACTAACTTCTCTGGACATACTCCAATTTGATAGGCATTACCTGGAATAGACTATTAAAATCCCTTCAAATGGTGTTTTTTGTTTCCACTTGAAGAGTGTCCCATAGAAACTTCCTGGCATTTTGCAAAAGCAAATTTCGGGAAATTCTCTGATTTCTTCACACTTCATGTGTTCTAGGAGCCATGTCTTCATTAAAGTCAGAGAATAGCTGGGTGATGTGATTTGAAAACAAGTTTTGTTAAACACTGTGAGAAGTGCAAACAGATCCTCCATGTGTTCTACAAGAAAAACATGTCACAAGCTCTGTCATTAAACTGTCCATTATCAAGTAAAAAGAGTTCTTGAAATTTTCTAAGTCAATTAGGTATATGATTAAAAAGTACCGACAAAAATTACCTATAGGTGTCTTCTTTGGAAATACCAGCAGGTATTGCCTACTTGAAAGGTCTTCTAGACTTAAAAAAAGGCTGCCGCACTGAGTATAATGACCTTCTGAGTTACCATTTCCCCTCTCCCTAATTTGTAGCAGCACAGTGCAACAAAAATTACGGAATGCTAGAAGTGGTGAAAGAGATGTTACAGCAGTGATGACCTGTACACACTCTTTCTCAGATGACTGTTCACAAAAAAAGCTTTCGTCTTCCTTTTCCTCTTCCTCTCCCTCTTCCTCACTGTCAACAGCCAACTTGATCCTTTTTGCCTCTGATCCTATTTCACATGGCACTGAGCATGGTGCTGGGAAAAAATCCCTAGTCAACTTGATAACCCTATTTTGACACTTAATAAGCCGACGGCTGGAGCTATGAGCTTGATCCATTAACAGTGATAAAGTCACATGATTCAGGGACCTGTAAAAAATCCAGAGTTGAGTCTTAAAGCTCATTCTTTAAAATAAAAGAGATGATTAAATGCTACACAAACAACAAAAAATTTCTCTTTTCCTAGGAAACATCATTTCAAACATAAAGTATATCAGAAAATCAAGTATATAAACCAAACACATTTTTAAAGATCCTGTAATAGCACTTTTCTTGAAACAGGAAAGCAAAAACATTGTAAATATGTTGAACTGCAGGAAAATAACTTCCTTGAGAGAAAGGAATGGTAAAATAATGCTGGATTTTACTTTTGAGGTAGGTTCTCCCCCTTCTTTTTAAACAAGAAAAACAATACTCATTTTTTAAAGAGTTTATTTTGGCAATAGTTTAGAATGCAAATAACTCTAAAGTAAAAACTCTATTTTATACTCCCCTAAATAACTTGAATAAAATCTGCTTTTTAATACAGAACATTGTTTATCCCTCAGCAATGATACTGTCTGGGATATGATATTGTGAAAATTAATTTCACCTGTTTCTATTTACATTTTTTAATATGGCTAATTAGAACATTTAAAATTGCTTATGTGGCTTACATTATATTTCTGTGGGACAGTGCTATTCTAGACCATCAAGATAATGTTATCATGATACTTACAGCTTCAAAGAAGATGTGGTTGTCACTCCAACAACCAAGCTGTCATCTATTACATGATACCATATCTTCTTTACTAGCTGTTCTGAATCTTGAAAACTGTCTGGTATCCTTTCATCAAAGGTACAGACAGGATTTTCTTCTTTACCACAAAGAGTAAAAAGATGTGCCTTATAGAAAAACATGTTAAATAACTGATTACCAAAAAAAACCTACCAAATGTGGCGAAACTACAAAAATAATGTAAGTCAGCTTTTCGTCAGGCCTTATAGCTTATATATCTTAAATTGTCACCTATAATATTGTACGTTACAGATTATATATATATCACTAAAACAAAATTTATAGAACTTATATGTAATTAACTATCTATTCAGATCAAGAAGCATGGCTTGATTGGAAACAAGATGAGGTATCCAAAACAGAGCCAGCAAAGACATAAACTTGGAATCCATTTTGAAAAAATTCTGACAGTATGTGTCCCAGGCATGCTGAAAACAATCCAATCATTATTAAAGTGACTTGTACTAAACCTATAACTGTAAAATTTTGTCCAAATAAAACTGATTATCTTTGGACTGCTGATCAATTATGGCTAAAATTGTATTCTTAAAGTCCAGGCCATACTCATTCATTTCCATGCACATATGGATTTATAATAACAATAGAAATGGTGGGAGGAGGAGGAGTAATAACCATAATAATTCACAACACTTACTGAATGCTTACTATGTGTCAGGCACTGTTCTTAATGTTGCTCGTGATTCAATTTGCTTAACCTTCACACAAAAAAACCCCTAGTACCCTAGGTCGGTAATATTATCTACACTTTCCAGATAAGGAGAACAAGACAAAAGGAAGCTAAGTACCTTGCCCAAAGTCGCCCAGCTAGCAAATGGCAGAGCTGGGATTTGAACCAAAGCCAACTGGTTCCAGAGCCCATGCTCTATCTTAACAACTACTCTATCCTGCCCTTCTATGTGGGCAGTAATTACTGAAAAAAGATATGGGCATTTACATTCTAGTGGACTAAACAACTTCCTAGGAATCTGATGCTTCTGCCAGTAGCTGTGAGCTCTGAGACAGGCCATTCATTCGAAACCTGGGGAAATTTTTGCTACCTGCCAGAATTGTTTTTAAAATTAATCACATAAACAGCCCCAAATGGTGCCTTGCACACAGTAGTTTCAGTGCAGTCACTTTTAAACATTTCTTCCCCTTTTCTAATATTGGCAAAATCAGGGTGTCTGGGTGGCTTAGTCGGTTCAGCATCCAACTCATGATTTTGGCTTAGGTCATGATCTCAGGGATGTGAGATCAAGCCCCGCGCTGGGCTCTGTGCTGGTCATGGAGCCTGCTTAAGATTCTCTCTCTCCCATTACCTCTGCCCTTCCTCTCTCTCTCCTGCTCTAAAATAATAATAATAATAATAATAATACTGGCAAAATAGTTGGGGTGAGGTGGCGAAGGGAAATGGGGAGACTTTTAAAAATGACCTTCATGAGCTTTCCCAAGAGATTGGTACTGTAATACGGAAATGCAACATGATGTGCTTTTGTTATGATTCTCACATTAACGGAATCCTATTTTGGACCCAAGTCCTCATATTGCTAAGACTGAAATACAGACACAAGGCATAGACTGCTATGAGAATGGTCAATCTAGAAGAAAATCAGAGCTAGGCACTAAGGTGACTTGAGGGAAAAAACTTACTGGATTAAATTTCTCTATGCTAGCTTTTCTTGATTTATTTGTAACTTTGCTATGTTGTCTTTGTATGGAATTAATGTGCATAAATACTATTTTTTATGAAGTCAGGGAGCTTTTGCTAACTTTCTACATTACTGTACTGACATAAGCAACTGCAAGGTACCTAAAGAGGTTCTTATGCTGGTCAACCACAAGAAAAATGAGAGTAAAATTATAAAAGGCAGATACAAACACTAAAAAAGCATAGCAATTTAGGGGCATTAACCAGAAGAATAAATACCCTTAGAAATGAACATTGCAACAGACAAAAAGAACAATTATAATACTGATGAAATTACATATTCATCAATGAAAGGTTGAATAATATGCTGCATATTCTGTTTAAGGAGTCAGAAAGTACATAATTCACCTAGGGGTAATTTCTATGCAAATCATACAAATAAAAAAAGTTTAATAGTTAAATCTTTTGAACAAGAGGACTTGTTCCCCAAGGTTCCTGATTACTGAGATTTTAATATCCTACAGAATAATTTGCAAATTGGTAAAATATTGGCTCCTTAATCAAATATTTTCAAGTCATGAAAGTCCAGCATTATAATCTCTGCCACTTTGCTTCTTGGATCCATTAAGTGGCATTTTCTAAAATATCCAAATATTCCAATTTAAGTAATGCTTCAATAACTTGTAGATTTTCAATTCATAAAATGATAAAATGGTCACATGATTAATTTTACCTTCTCTGCACTTGACGTACTATCATCTTTCCCTTGAACCAGGTTTATTAAAGTTTTGTAAGATTTTGAAATAATTTTTTTCTTAAGCAAGAGATGCTGCTGCAATTCCTGAATAGAAGCCAAACCAACCTATAAAATAGAAAGAAAAACCACTGCCAGAGACATTTCAAATGAAATCTGATGATACCGTTAATTCAGAAAGTACTTTCTCCAAATTTGCTTATTAATTCATTTTTCTGTAGAAAGGCAGAGAATACTTCTCAGAGCAAAACTATTTTCTTCACAAATTTTAAGTAATTATAAAGGAAACGAACATAGCAAGTAACTGCAATAGAGTTTATGTACCCCATTACAAGAATGCCAATTTATTAGCATGCATTTCCCCACTGAATTAAGCAATCAATCGATACAAATATGGATGTCTAATCAATATGAATAAAAATCAAGGGCTACCAACACTCCTACCCCCACAGGTAAACTATTTTTCTTGTTGAAATAATTTCTGCTTCAAAAAGCAAAGACATCATTATGAGTAGAAATGGTCACTTTTAATTTGATACTATTTGAAATCCTGTTCATACAACATCTATAGCAAATTTTAAAGATAACACATAGCCCCCAAACTGCCACAAGTTTATTTTTGTGCTAATAAACTCAGTGTTAAGGTGGGCTCTTAACTACAGGAAACAAACAAAATTTGGCTCTGAGCTGGGTAGGCAGCAATCCATTCCTTTTATTATAGCAGATAAACAGATTTCACTACCAAGGATGAAACATTCATGAAATGTATTTTGCTACTGAAAATATAAAGTCGTATCACTGAACTGATAGAAGTGGTTTCATTTCAGATGGATATCTGAGACTGTTTAAGTATTAATCCAGCTTTTAATCTAACTTGTTTTTCTAGATTGAAAACATAAAATGCATCCTGTTTTTTAATCCCTTTCTTTCAAATTACAGTTTAAGTCAGGTAAATTCCTTTAACTTCTTATTGGTGAACAAAAGCTGGAAAGTGAAGACTGAATTATATCTTACCTCACTGCACAAAATAGGTAAAGTGTCTAGCTAATATTTTAAAACTTCATCTGTTGACCTATTTCTGTGGGCTCCACATTATTCACACTCATTCGCTGAGTAATTTGTGACTTAGGGAAAGGGAGCTGTACACATCAGAGTGGGGGAGCCAAATCGGAGAATGCTGAGGGGTAAGGAGTAGAAGAGAGGAATATGTGGGCAGACTGACAATGAAGGCACTCTCAAAAATTATGTGTGTTCTCTCTTCCCTACTCTCTTCAAAACACCCCCCGCCCCACTCCAGGACTAAATGGTGAATCACTAGACTACTTAAATATTCTATTTTGTGAAGTTTTGTTATAAAGCTATAAAAATAACCATATGATAAAACATTCAAACGGCATAAAAATACTTCTCAACTTCTATTTCTAGACCTTCAATTCCATTTGCATAGCCAACAGATTGTTTACCTTTCCAGAACTTTTCTATGTGTATGTTAAGGAATGCTTTCTTTCTCCTCACTACAAACAAGCAAATAAAACATAACCCAAACCAAATACGGGAGCATACTGTACTGCAGAACACCAAACCTTGCTTTTTGGTCTTTTTATTGTGATCTCTCTCATACACGCAGAAAAGGGCATAATACAAAAAACAGTTTACAAACTAATAATGAAGTCAACACCCAAGGAACCATGTGCAGTCAGCACAGTCACGAACTTCTCTTTTTCCAATAGAGGCAACACTACTCTGGCCTTTTAAGGTAACTTCCTTGTTTGTCTTCATAATTTTACCATCACTGTATCTCCTAAAGAATATTTTTAGTTTTTTGTGTTTTGCTTTTGAACCTTTTATGAATGGAGCCATTCTGTTTGTGTTAGGTTTTTAGAGTCATCCCATTTGTCACCAGGAGCTGTAGTCTGTGACTTTCACTGCTCTGTAGTATTCCATCATATGACCATACCAGCTCGCTTCTCCATTCTCCTGCTGATGGACATCTGGGTTATGTCCAGGCATGCATGGACTATTACAAACAGTGCTGTTGTGAACATTCCTGTACATGTGCACAAGTTTCTCCAAGGTCCTGGTCTCCCCATTTCCCCTCCAACTGGTTCCCTTCCAACCAGGTGGAAAACAAATTCCATAGGGGAAAGAACGGTGAGACAGACACTGGTTCTAGCTCTGCCTGTCCTTAACCTTTCTGGTTATTTGTTTCCTCACATGTAAAATGGAGGAGGAGGGGTAGACTTGTTAATCTCCAAAAGACCTTCCAGGGGATGGTGGGTGGCTCAGTTGGTTAAGCGTCATGATCCCAGGGTCCCGGAATTGAGCCCCATGTCGGGCTCCTTGCTCAGTGGGGAGTGTGCTTCTCCCTCTCCCTCTCCCCCCCTACCCTGCTCATACCCCCTCTCTCTTTCTCTCAAATAAATAAATAAAATCTTAAAAAATAAAATAAAAATAAAATAAAAGGCCTTCCAATGCTTGGAAATATTTTTATCCAACTTAGGAGCTAGTGATAACACGTGGATACTTGGAACAAAATGGACATGCAACTCTTATTCACCACTTCCATATGCTCCTGCCTTCTCTCTGTGTTTCTTTCTTATTTTCCTTCTATGAATCTGTGCTACCTTCTGAGCAAGTTTTTTTAGGATTTTATCTTTATTTTTTTTATTATGTTCAGTTAGCCATTGTATAGTACATCATTAGTTTTTGATATAGTGTTCAGTGATTCATTAGTTGCATATAACACCCAGTACTCATCATAGCACATGCCCTCCTAATTTTTGTAACACAGTTTGGCTTGCTTCTTTGCTCTGCATCTCTTTGAGTCAACTCTTAAATTCACCTGATGAGACTTTTTTATTTCAATGTATTTTTCACTCATAGATACGCTATTTGGTTATTTCCTGTGAATAATTGCTCATGATGCCTTATTTCTTTATGTGCTTATTCTGTGAGTGGTTCATTTTCTTTGAAAAACTACTTGTGAGATTTATAAGAGGCCTAGGATAAAATGTATATTTTGAGAGAGGATGGGATGTTTGTTTCTGCCAGTTGTCTAGAGTACTACTGCTTTAGTTTAAACACAAACGCTCCCAGGCAAAAGTAGCAACAGTGTTCTCTGGGTTCTCTCTGAGTTCCAGCCTTTACAGTTTGGCCTGATAACTTATTCTTACATTTTCAGCATTCTGAAGCTTTTAGGGAGATTTTAAAAACATATTTCAACTATGATTTTAACTTGGTTTTATCAGAAGAGTTGGTCCAAATAAATTAGGTAACACATTAGTAGAGGTGGAACTTCTAAAAGTCATGCTTTCATAAATTATTTTGGCAACATTTCTAAATCAGTATAAAGATCTACCTTATTTTTTTTGACAGCTGCATACTATTCCATAGTTCAAGGATATTATAACTGATCTACCAAACTCCTAATGATGGATATTTAAAATGACTGAATTTTGTTGTCCTTAAATACTACATAAACAGCCCTATAAAATCATCTTTACTGTACAAGTATATCCTTAGAATAGATTTCCAGAAGTAAAACTGCGAGAGTAAAAAGATATGTCCAATTCACATTAGCAATAACAAGTTTCCTTCTGAGGAGGTTGAGCCACTTTACATTCTCAAGAATACTGTTTCAGAATGCATATTCACATTAAGGAAATTCATCCTTTGTCACTTGTTACAATTTCTATTTACATAACTTGTCTTTTTATATATTTTACTTTGTTCAGAGAACAAAAGTTTTTAATGTAATTGATCTTTCCCTTTATGGGAAATCATCTTAAGGGCAGTTAGGGGGAAGAGATTCCTTATGTACAGAGGGAGGAACATCAGAATAACATCAGACCTATCCACAGAGATCTGGCAAGCCAGAAAGGGCTGGTAAGACATATTCAGGGTACTAAATGAGAAGAACATGCAGCCAAGAATACTCTATCTGGCAAGGCTGTCATTTAGAATGGATGGAGAGATACAGAGCTTCCAGGACTGGGAGAAACTGAAAGAATATATGACCACTAAGCCAGCCCTGCAAGAAATATTAAGAGGGGTTCCAAAAAAGGAGAAAGACCCCGAGAGTGATATAGAACAGAAATTTACAGAGACAATCTATAGAAACAAGGACTTCACAGGCAACATGATGACAATAATCTTTCAATAATCACTCTCAACATGAACAGCCTAAATGCTCCCATAAAATGGCACAGGGTTGCAGATTGGATAAAAAGACAGAACCCATCCATATACTGTCTACAAGAGACTCAATTTGAACCTAAAGATACATCCAGACTGAAAGTGAAGGGATGGAGAACCATCTTTCATGCCAACGGACCCCAAAAGAAAGCTGGGGTAGCAATTCTCATATCAGACAAATTAGATTTTAAGCTAAAGACTGTAGTTAGAGATACAGAAGGACACTATATCATTCTTAAAGGGTCTATCCAACAAGAAGATCTAACAATTGTAAATATCTATGACCCCAGCATGGGAGCAGCCAACTACATAAGCCAACTGTTAACCAAAATAAAGAGACATATTGATAATAATATGTTAATAGTAGGCGACCTTAACACTCCACTCTCAGCAACAGACAGATCATCTAAGCAGAAAATCAACAAAGAAACAAGAGCTTTGAATGACACACTGGACCAGATGGATCTCATAGATATATACAGAACATTCCACCCTGAAACAACAGAATACTCATTCTTCTCGAGCGCACATGGAACTTTCTCCAGAATAGACCACATACTGGGTCACAAATCAGGTCTCAACCGATACCAAAAGATTGAGATTATTCCCTGCATATTCTCAGACCACAATGCTTTGAAACTGGAACTCAATCACAAGAAAAAGTCTGGAAGAAATTCAAACACTTGGAAGCTAAAGACCATCCTGCTCAAGGACATCTGGGTCAACCAGGAAATCAAAGAACTTAAACAATTCATGGAATCCAATGAGAACGAAAACACATCAGTCCAAAACCTATGGGAAACGGCAAAGGTGGTCCTAAGGGGGAAATACATAGCCATCCAAGCCTCACTCAAAAAAAATAGAAAAACCCTGAATACACAAACTATCTTTACACCTTAAAGAACTGGAGAATCAACAACAAATTAAGCCTAACCCACACACGAGAAGGGAAATAATTAAGATGAGAACAGAGATCAATGAATTAGAAACCACAAATACAATAGAACACATCAACGAAAATAGAAGCTGGTTCTTTGAAAGAGTTAATAAGATCAATAAACCACTGGCCAGACTTATCCAAAAGAAAAGAGAAAGGACCCAAATTAATAAATTTATGAATGAAAGAGGAGAAATCACAACTACCATCAAGGAAATAGAAATAATTATCAGAAATTATTATCAACAACTATATGCTAATAAATTAAGCAACTTGGAAGAAATGGATGCATTCCTGGAAACCTATAAACTACCAAGACTGAAACAGGAAGAAGTTGATAACCTGAATAGACCACTAACCAGTAATGAGATTGAAGCAGAGATTGGAGGGTATGTAATATGGTGAGTGCTGTGAATTGTGCAAGACTGTTGAATCTCAGATCTGTACCTCTGAAACAAATAATGCAATATATGTTATGAAAAAAAAAAAAAAGAAGAAGAAGGTAGCGGGAGGGGAAGAATGAAGGGGGGAAATCGGAGGGTGAGACGAACCATGAGAGACGATGGACTCTGAAAAACAAACTGAGGGTTCTAGAGGGGAGGGGGGTGGGAGGATGGGTTAGCCTGGTGATGGGTATTAAAGAGGGCACGTTCAGCATGGAGCACTGGGTGTTATGCACAAACAATGAATCATGGAACACTACATCAAAAACTAATGATCTAATGTATGGTGATTAACATAACAATAAAAAATTAAAAACAAAAAAACCTCCCAAAAAACAAGAGTCCAGGGCCTGATGGATTCCATGGGGAATTCTACCAAACATTCAAAGAAGAAATACCTATTCTACTGAAGCTGTTTCAAAAATCAGAACCAGAAGGAAAGCTTCCAGACTCCCTTCTATGAGGCCAGCATTACCTTAATCCCCAAACCAGGCAAAGACTCCATCATAAAGGAGAATTTCAGGCAATATCCCTGATGACTATGGATGCCAAAATTCTCAAGATCCTAGCTAACTGGATCCAACAGTACATTAAAAGGATCATCCACCATGACCAAGTGGGATTTATCACTGGGATGCAAGGGTCATTCAACATTCGCAAATCAATCATTGTGATAGAACACATTAATAAGAGGAGGGAGAAGAACCATATGGTCCTCTCAATTGATGCAGAAAAAGCATTTGACAAAATACAGCATTGTTCCTGATTAAAGCTCTTCAGAGTATAGGGATAGAGGGAACATTCCTCAAGTTCATAAAATCCATCTATGACAAACCCACAGCGAATATCATCCTCAATGGGGAAAAGCTGAGAGCCTTTCCCTTAAGATCAGGAACATGACAAGGATGCCCACTCTCACCACTATTGTTCGATATAGTACTAGAAGTCCTAGCAACAGCAATCAGACAACAAAAAGAAATAAAAGGTATTCAAATTGGCAAAGAATAGTCAAACTCTCTCTCTTCACAGATGACATGATACTTTATGTGGAAAACCCAAAAGACTCCACCCCCAAATTACTAGAACTCATCCAGCAATTCAGTCATGTGGCAGGATACAAAATCAATGCACAGAAATCAGTTGCTTTCTTATACACTAACAATGTAACTATAGAAAGAGAAATTAGAGAATCGATTCCATTTACAATACCACCCAAAACCGTAAGATACCTTGGAATAAACCTAACCAAAGAGGTAAAGGACCTATACTCTAGGAACTACAGAATACTCATAAAAGAAATTGAAGAAGACACAAAAAGATGGAAAAACATTCCACGCTCATGGATCGGAAGAATAAACACTGTTAAAATGTCTATGCTGCCCACAGTAATCTATACTTTCAACGCCATCCCAATCAAAATACCAAGAGCATTTTTCATAGTGCTGGAACAAACAATCCTAAAATTTGTATGGAATCAGGAAAGACCCGGAATCACCAAGGAAATGTTGAAAAAGAAAAACAAAGCTGGGGGCATCACGTTGCCTGATTTCAAGCTCTATTACAAAGCTGTGATCACCAAGACAGCATGGTACTGGCACAAAAACAGACACATAGACCAATGGAACAGAATAGAGAGCCCAGATATGAACCCTCAACTCTATGGTCAAATAATCTTCAACAAAGTAGGAAAAAATGTGCAATGCAAAAAAGTCTCTTCAATAAATGGTGTTGGGAAAATTAGACAGCTGTATACAGAAGAATGAAACTCGACCATTCTCTTACAACATACACAAAGATAAACTCAAAATGGATTGGATGAAAGACTTCAATGTGAGACAGGAATCCATCAAAATCCCAGAGGAGAACAAAAGCAGTAACCTCTTCGACATCGGCCACAGCAACTTCTTTCAAGACACGTCTCCAAAGGCAAGGGAAACAAAAGCAAAAATGAACTATTGGGACTTCATCAAGATAAAAAACTTCTGCACAGCAAAGGAAACAGTCAACAAAACAAAGAGGCAGCTCACAGAATGGGAGAAGGTATTTGCAAATGACACTACAAAGGGCTAATATCCAAGTTCTATAAAGAACTTCTCAAACTCAAATAATCAAGTCAAAAAATGGGCAGAAGATATGAACAGACACTTCTCAAAAGAAGACATACAAATGGCTAACAGACACATGAAAAAATGTTCACCATCATTAGTCATCAGGGAAATTCAAATCAAAACCACATTGAGATACCACCTTACACCAGTTAGAAGGGCAAAAATTGACAAGGCAAGAAACAACAAATAATGGAGACGGTGTGGAGAAAGGGGAACCCTTTTACACTGTTGGTGGGAATGCAAGTTAGTACAGCCACTTTGGAAAACAGTGTGGAGGTTCCTCAAAAATTTAAAAATAGAGCTACCCTATGACCCAGCAATTGCACTCTTGGATACAGATGTAGTGAGAAGAAGGGCCATATGCACCCCAATGTTCATAGCAGCAATGTCCGCAATAGCCAAACTGTGGAAAGAGCCGAGATGCCCTTCAATAGACGAATGGATAAAGAAGATGCAGCCCATATATACAATGGAATATTACTCAGCCATCAGAAAGGATGAATACCCAACTTTCGCATCAATATGGATGGGACTAGAGGAGATTATGCTGAGTGAAATAAGTCAAGCAGAGAAAGTCAATTATCATATGGTGTCACTTATTTGTGGAACATAAGGAATAGCAGGGAGGACATTAGGAGAAGGAAGGGAAAAATGAAGGGGGGGAAATCGGAGGGGGAGATTAACCATGAAAGACTATGGACTCTGAAGAAACAAACTGAGGGTTTTAGAGGGGATGGGGGGGGATGAGTTAGCCTGGTGATGGGTATTAAGGAGGGCACGTACTGCATGGAGCACTGGATGTTATACGCAAACAATGAATCAAGGAACACTACATCAAAAACTAATGATGTACTGTATGGTGACTATCAGAACATAACATAATAAAAAAAAGAGATTATTAATAATTTCCTAACTGTAATAATAGTATGGTGTGTTTACATAGGAGAATGTCCTTATTTTTTAGGCAATCCCTGCTAAAATATATAGGAGTGAAGTTATAATATTTGGAACTTTCAAATGGTTCCACAAAAATGTACATACACACATGCATATGCACACACAAGCACAGATGAGGAAGATAGAATTTTTCTAAAAAGTACAAACAGTTGAATCCTCGTGAGGACTAGAGAAAACTACAGTGCTGTTCTATGAACTTTTTGGAATACTTAAAAATTTTTATGAATGAAAAAAGGCAGGTTACAAAAGAACATACATCTTATAATCACATTTCTACATAAATTTGCAATATATTCATTAAAAAAACCTACAGGAATATATATGCCAAAGTGTTAAAATGGGTTATAGCTCAGTAGTGGACTCATAGGTAATTATTAGTTTCTTTTTAATATTTCTTTGTACAGTCTGAGTATTTTACAGGGAATATGCATTACCTTCATACACTTGGAAAAAACCAAAAATTCTTTTTCAGAGAGCTTTGTATGGAAAATTTGAAGGCAAACTGTTCATGTTTGGAACATGTTATGAGTCATCATATTTGATGCTCCTTTAAAAGAGATACTGCGATATACTGATCCTTAAGACCAGAAAAAATGTGTTCTCAAAAGTGAGCTTCATGTATTTTATCTTGCAAGTCTTATTAAATTTACAGTCGTACCACAAAAAAGTATCATTTTTAGATAATGCATTTATAAGTAATGTCATAATAGTTTTTATAGAAGTATTAAAAAGGCGAAGATCCTTTGAAATACCATTTTTTCCCACTGAGTTGTTTACGCATTAAGATCCTTTCTTTCAATGTTCTTTCCATCATTTAGAACAGCACTAACCCAAAAAAGCAAAACAAACAGCAAACATAGCCACTAACTTTCAATCCTCTTTCCAGGGGTGGAACCATCAAATAACGATTCTGATCTTTGTCTTCAAATAAGTCCTCTTCACTGCAATCCAATGTTTCACTCTAAGAAATAAAAAAAAAATACACTAAAACTGAAATTTTGAAATAAATTGAAAATTTATAAGATTAACAAAATACAATTAAAGTTTATCCAAAGGGCAGTTTTCCATGTTACACACTATTAGATAAAAGACAAAAAATATGTATTTCCCCATCACTTCTTGTAACCAGAAAAAATTACTATTACTATCACCACTGACCTAACATTTCTATACTGCTTCAAAAATATCAGCTTACTAGATTTTTATAAAATCCCACAACTAGGGAAAATAAGAATTATCTTCATTTTATTAAGGAAAAACACAGACTCAGATATTTTATACAGATCTGAAACTTCAGGGGTATTATTTCCCTTCTGCCCAAGCTCTTAACATATTATGAACTGTTACTTCTTTTAATAAAGCAGGTTCATTTTATTTTACTCCTTAATTAATCCAATGTTATCATGTTTACTGGTATAAAATGTGACTTTCAGAAGCAACAATAAAGTTAATTTACAGTGTTACTATCACTATATTCCAAATTTATATCAAAAGCATAGTCCATTTGTAAAACATTTATTGAAAGGAGAGTCAATGTATAATTTCAAAAATGCATTCTACGTATTTTTAAAGTTCAAACGTTTACTGTAAGTATGAAATTATAAACATTGAAACAGTGGGTCAAAAGCTTTAAAGTGCTTCACCTTTCTAAAATGGTTCTTAAATATATAAAAAGTATACAGAACTTACTGAATAGTTTATGTAGCCAAGATCTGTTATTGTAAATGAACTCAGGCAATCTGAATTCAAGGACTCCTGAAAAACTAGCAGTACTTGTTCACTTCCAGTTCCTATAAAGTCATCTATCAGTACTGAGCTAATTTTTTCCCACTTGGCAGCAACCTGAAAGAAAGAGAATGGAAAAGAAAAAAAAATCAGACGTGAAATAAACTAAATCCTTTTGTTGCATGTAGGTGTAATGTGTCCTCTTCAATCTTATAAACAAGTAACGAAAATGGTAAACACTAAAAACTAAAGATATTGGGGGATCAGACAACATAAGGAGTTACAACAATTTTACAAATAGCAAGATACTTAAATTTAATATTTTATCAAATGTTTGTCCAGTGTCTGTCACACTCCTCATTTCTATATTAAAATCTTATTATGATTTATAAATTCTAAACTTCTCATGATTATTTTGGAAACTCTAGGTAACTAGAAAGTAGTGGTAAACACTCAAAAGTTCTCGAAGCAGAATAACTTTTAAGAGTCAAGATGAACTTAATACACTAAACTTTGGTGGAAGAGAACATAGCCATTATTAGGGACACAGAGTGGGGAGGGATCCTACTAGTGATGTACCTAGAACCGTCCTAGCCCACTGGAATGATCTGATCAGTTTATACCAGAATGCGGGACCCCAAGTTTAAAACAGAAGACAACTTCGTAAAGGTCCATGAAGCTGAAAGCCTCCAGCCTGGTCCCCTGTAAAACTAATACCATGGGGATAGCTATCCCTTCTCCCTCAGACAGAAAAGCTAAAACTCCTGCTCAGAATCCTAGCACTAGCAGAGATACATCATCTAGATGATAGAGGGTGGCATGTATTAGAGCAAGACTGTAAGTAAGACTTCAATCTATATAACCAAATATCAATCTTTCCCATATAAGGTTAATTTCCAAAGCCAGGATTTTTCACTTATGCAGGGAGAAAGTTTATTTGTATACCCATATCCTCCCTTCCTCCCACCACACCCCCACCATGAGTATCATGGAGTACAATGAACTATGTGAAGATATTAATAGTACGAATGTGCTCAACAGGGGCACCTGGGTGGCTCAGTTGGTTGAGCATCCAACTCCTAATTTCGGCTCACGTCATGATTTCAGCGTCATGAGATGGAGACTGGCATCAGCTCCGTGCTCAGTGGGGAGTCTGCTTGAGATTTCTTTCCCTCTACCCCTCCCCCCACTCACGTGTGCACTCTAATAAATATTTTTAAAAAAAGAATGTGTTCGACATGCAAACACAATAGAGCTATGCACTCATGTATGCACACACACATTTACAATCTACAGCTCTAGAATAGTGCTGTCCAAATATAGGAGAGCAACAATGCAAGGCATATATATTTAATCTTATATTTAATTTGATCTGCTATATCCAAAATAGTATTTCAATTCAATATTATCAATAAAATTATTAACTAGATATTTTCCTATCATTTTTACTAAGCCTTTAAAATCTGGTGTGTATGTGACATTTATAGCACATTCCAATTCAAACGAGCCACATTCCAAATGTTGAATAATTACACGTGGCCAGAGGCTACCATATTAGAGAACACACCTCTAGAACGTACTAACTTCTATCTACAACATACCAATATTTGTTTTAGGTATACTTGACAATGATTCAGTTTTACCTGCTACACAGATTCTTGTCAAAACTTACAGAGACAATTTCTACTCGAGAGAGAAAGCCTAAGAGAAAAGTTAATCAGGCATTTGTCTAGACTCAGCTGTTTCAAGTTCTATCACTGGATTAAACATTATACCTGGGGCTTTTATGAAGGACTGATCTGAGAACATGCTAACCTTGATTTTCAGTATTTATTCTAATTTATGCTTGTTTGTACTTTACTTGTCTTTTAAGCTGCCTTAATTCCTTTATAGAATGAGGTAGTAAAAGGATGATTGGATGAATCCCTAGCCAACCCAAAGGAAGATTGTGTCTATTGTTTTTTTCCCAATTTGGAGCAAAACTGCTATCAAAGACACCATTTTATTATTCAATAATGTATTCACTTTATTATTCAAAACCTCTTACATAATACCACAAACAGTCAATTCCTCTCAGAACTCAATGTCAAGAAACAAAAAATTTCCCCTTTCCACTCAGTTGTAAAACCTGCTATATTTGCTTTTTTTGTCCTAACTACTAAACTAAGTATAATTCCTCAAATGCAATCACTTCCCTTAACCCAGGTTTTCTGACATGGTTATCTCTCCTCCCCCTTTATTTGTAGATTCCTAGCCTTTATTCCTGTTTTTAAAGTCATTGCATATTTTACCCTAAGATATATATATATTTTTAAGTAGGTGAATATAAATCTAACACCAAGGTAAAGCCAAGAGCTGCAAAATTCTCAGAGTAGCAAGGTTACCAAAGCAATTAATGAGTACTGAATTTGTGGATATCAGGGTGTAATTCCAGAGCTTTCGATACAGGGCATTTGAAAACAGCTTAGACGTACAGAATCCCTAAAGAAGTAGCTTAAGAGATGTGTCAGTAGGGACTTAGGTCAGTAACTTGTGCAAAGGATGACAGTCCATTGTAGAGAAAGAAACCTAGAACACAATTTCAAGGCAGGAAAGCCAACCGTTTACAGGCTCACTTACAGAGAGTGGCATGGTATCCCTCTTTGGGTAACATGTTAGTGGCAGAGCTCTACAGCATCCAAGCAGGGGACCCACTTAAAGTGTGTGAGGACTATATTACACTGAATTAATGACGCACAAGGGGACTGTTTTTCCTTATCCAGGTGAATAAGGGACCTCAGGTAGGTGCAAGTCAGTGATGACAGTCCTAGCCCTTGTATAACATAATAGCTACTTACTGAGCTTCTCCTGTGTGCCAAGCACTGTGCAAGACACTTTACAATGTCATTTTCTTTAATTCTCTCTTCTCAGAGGCAGGATGATCCCAATTTCATAAAGATAGAAAACGAGTTCACAAAATTTAAACACATTCCTTAAGGTAAGACTAGAAAGTGGCTCAGCTGGGATTCAAACCCAGGTGCTCTTCCCATTATCCTGACCCCAGTAAGGATTATAGTTTATACTAGATGTTTCCCTGCTACCATTTCTGGAAAGGCAAAGAGAGTAGAGAAAGACAGAAAATGTTACCTTCCAAATAACCTTCAAATAAAAGTACAATATGCTTTTTAAAGATTGCTTTCAAAATAAAATAGGGTACTTTCAAATTATTTTCTTCCAAAAATTTACATTTATTTTTTTTAGAGAGAGCAAGTACACGCAGGGGGAGCAGCAGTGGGAGAGGAGAGAGAATCTTTTAAGCATGCTCCATGCCCAGTGTGGAGCCCAACCCAGGGCTCAATCCCACGTCTCTGCTCAGCAGGGATTCTGCTTCTCCCTCCCCACACCCCCACCCCACTTGTGCTTTCTCTTGCTCTCTCTCTCCCCCAAATAAATAAATAAAATCTTTTTTAAAAAAAAGACTCCAGGACACACTCTCTGAAACATAAATGCTTAAAAGGTCTAAGGCTACACCAATTGAATGATTATAAGAATAAGTACTGTACCTGAAAGTTTTTTTTCCAAACGGCACAAGCATCACTGGACCTAAAGGATACGACGAAAAGGTCTCCTCTGTCTGAATCCATAAGTTGAACTGCACAAGGATCTCCAAATGGAAGCTGGCACACACTTTTAGGAGTCCCATTTTGAAATGAAATCAGCTGATTCTTTCGAGTAAGGGCAATCAGAGACATTCTTAACTGATCGTTGACCATCTCCATTGCACAGACATGCACATAAGTTACTACACTGCTATAAGCAGGAGGGATAATGTAAGCCTCACTTATTAGTTCTTCATTTTCAAGGGAGTATACACAAAATTTGGTATCCCAAATTGCATAATCTGATTTTGAAAGTTTTTGAGTGCATCCTTCTTCATATAAAAAAGATGTCTTTGGTCCTAATAAAACCATACCTAGATTTTCAACCTCCCCTGCCCACTCAACAGAGGAAAAATTAAAAGACACAGTAACAACTTTGCCAGTTTGAGAAGAGATACAGTAGAATGTTTTGACATGTCTCCATAAAACTGAAGGGCCATTCAAGACCCTTATACCATCCTTCAACTCATGGCTTAGTCTAAAGCTCAAACGCTTTTCAAATTTATTGGTACTGTGAAGAAATAGAAGAAAATATCTGAAGATGTTATTCTTTTTACTGCACTGTATCATAATACAAGGGAGATTAATTCCAGTTCTGAAATCTGACACACAGATGCAACACATAATTTTTAAATGAGAGTTTTCTTCCTTTAGCATAAAGAATCCAGTGGACTTCTGAACAAATGCTCTTGTATTTCTGTCAAATACCATTCTTCTGACATGTAACACAGGTATTTTTGCAGGCCCTTTACCTGCAAAATCTCCCTTAGACAATCGAAAAATAAGGACTTCCCCATTATAACACAAGAGCATTTCTTGTTCATTAGATGACATTGCTTGTTTGCTAGTCATTCCACAATATCAAGTCTTTGTGTCAGTCCAGTTTTCGAATGCAAATTGATTCCAGCTGATGCTTTTAAACCTAAAAATGTAATGAGGAAAACTACCATCAAGTAGGCAGTTGAAAAGAAAACACATTTCTGCCAGAGAATTATCACATAGATAACTATAAGTTTTATGAACATTTTTAAGCTTTTTATGCTATCTTAACAATGTTACACTTATCAAAAAACCACATCCCAACTATCATTTCTGTACAGTTAAAAAATAGTTTGCAAACAATGCAAATAACCACATCACAAAAGATAACTAAATGTGTTAACAGCATCTATTAAAAGCTGTGGGTGCTCCATTGAAAGTGCCTGAAGATGTTCTTTCTGGTTCAGGGGATTTCTTAAGGGTTCCACTTATGTCTCTCTTTCAAACCTACCAACCTAATCTGGTTTTCCTATTTTCTTCCCCCTCCCCCATTTTCTACCCTGTTGACTCAAACCTGGTTTTTTCCTCTCAGCCTTACACCCTCAACAATGACAATTAAGTAGTCAGTGACTCATATTGAGTGCTACAACAACCCAGGCACCTGGGGTCCTGCTTTCCTGAAACAGGAGCTCATACAGATTCTATGGCCAAAATAAAAGCCCAGAAAGAAAAACAGGAGATTCTATGCCATGGTTTAAAAATATCTCCATAGAAGTAATAGAAATATAATATTAAATCTTACTTTGCAAAAACAGTGCAGCTTTAGGACCTTAAGAAAGTCACTATTCCTATTCCAAATAGAAAAAACTAGAAGATTAGTAATATTATAATGAATACAAGAATTAAATAATAGCTATCAATTATTCAGGCTTATATGCCAGGTACAATACATAATTTCATTTAATGCTTACAACTATTCTTTTAAAGTATTCTTATTATCACATCTTTCAACTGAGAAAACTTATTATTATTTTAACTGAGGTCAGAAAATTTTCCAAGGTTACAACAATAATCGGCAATGGCACTAGATTTGGAAGAGGGGCCCTCTGACTTCTAAGCCTACACTTTTAACTACCACACTGTCCTGGCATGCATCCCCTTACTCTGAACACTGGTTATAAGCAAGGCAACCTGAGAGAATTAGTAAAGTAGAATGAAGAACAAAGGAACACCCATAGCATCACAAATGGCAAGATTTCGTTCTTTTGTATGGCTGAGTAATATTCCATTTCACACACACACACACACACACACACACACATCTTCTTTACCCATTCATCCACTGATGGACACCTGGGACCTACAGGATATTTTATGACGTGAAATAAGTCAGACAGAGAAAGATAAATGTTATAGGATCCAACTAACACATGGAATCTAAAAAACAAAATAAACAAACAAAAAAACAGACACTTAAATACATAGCACAAACTGCCAGAGTAGAGCTCAGTGGGGAAACGGGCAAAACAGATGAGGGGGATTAAGAAGTACATTTTTCCACTTATAAATAAGTCATGGACATGAAAAGTACAGCCTAAGGAATGTAGTCAATAATTTATAATAACATTATATGATGACTCTGCTTATGGTGAGCACTGAATAATGTATAGAATTATTGAATCAATATGCTGTACACCTGAAACATACATGTCAATTATACTTCAATGGTAAAAATAAAGTTTAAAAAAGAACACAGGCCAAATCTAACAGCAAAAAAACGAAATTACAAGGGAACACCCCTTACAGTGAACACACATATAAGAGAAAGATGTTGATCTCTACTCAGTGGCTATATATGCAGAGTCACTCCTTTAACAGTTGTAGAAAGCTCAGCATATGCTATGAACTGCACATGGCCGGAGAGCCTAAAGAACTGTGTGAATGGTGGGCCTGGTCTGCCTCTTACTAGAGGTATGACTTTGGGCAAGTTACTTAATCCCTCTATGCCACATATCCACATATAATGGGGTGAAGTACTACCCCATAAGGTATTGAAATTAACAAATATAACCCACTTAAAATAGAACCTGACACATAGAAAGTGCTTGATAAAGCTTAGCTGCTACCATTGTCATTATCATCATCACCATGGCCACTCTGGTTTATATAGTACCTAACTTTTGAAACATCAGAACAGTTGTATACTTAACATTGTGAATGCTGAAAGGTCCCTCTCCACTATAAATAACTCTAACTCATACTCTTTCTTTTCTCATACTTGTGGATCATTTACACCAGAAAATTCAACTATTTCAGAAAACTAGGTCATTTGCAATTAAGTAATAATGTTTTCCTCTGCTGAATGAGAAACAAACTGCAAAGGCTTAGGTTTTGCTCTTTTATTATAAAAATCTACCAAGAGTCCAATTAGAAAAAAGGATCACTGAACCATCTACAAATTTAACTTAATGTAGCATTTTGTAGAAATGACTTTAATTTAGAGGCAATTCTATTAAAATGCAGACTTGATTAGTCAGCATCTACTTTCAAATTGGAGATACCGTGGCTTATTGTCTAATTTCCAAATACATCATTTGTTATAGTTTTAAACGATGTTCACAAATTCTTTGAAATTCCTTCCATCAAGAAGTGACACTTAATTCTCCTCTCCTTGGGTGAGGGCTGGTCATTATGATTCACTTCTAGCCAATAGAATATGGCAGAAGGGACAACGTGAGACTTCCGAGACTGGGTCATAGGACATTGTGGCTTCCTTGTTGACCTGCTCCTTGGATCACCTGCAATGAGGAAAGCCACCTACCATATTATTAAGACACTCAGGCAGCCCCATGGAGATGTGCATTCAGCAAGGAACTATGGCTTCCTGCCAATGGTCAGCAAGAGATTGGGGCCTTTTACCAACAGCCATGTGAGTAGGCCTTCTTGGGATCAGATCTTCCAGCTCCAGTCAGCCCCCTGGAGAGATCCTGAGTCAGAAGAACCAAGCTCAACTGCTCCCAAATTCTTGATCCTCAGTAATTTTGAGATAATGTTTGTTGTTTTAAGCTGCTAAATTTGGGAATAATTTGTTATACAGTAACAGATAAATACATTCCTCTCTGGTAATTTGTTTAAGTTGATGATATTGTTTTTGAGAAGTTCATGAAACCTATTACTTGAAGTAACTGGAGAAACTATCATAATACAAACTAGCAGAAGTCACTGGCTTATTGGTTTGTTGTTAGGCAATTAATGCAAAGATCTGGGACAGTAAGTATCATAAAGTAGTTTCAGCTTTATTAGTAAAGAAGATAAGCAGGTAAATCAAAGGTGTGGCTTTTACTTATGAAACTATCTTTTAGTTTAAAGGAAATAAATATTGTATTACAACAAAATGTATGAATAATAATTTATTTAAAGTTTCCCACAGATATGTCCGATCTCTTAGATTTCTAAAAGAAGTTTCCTTTTTTAGCATTAAATGATACATTGTTCTTTTAGCATTAAAATTATATAATCTGGGGCACCTGGGCAGCTCAGTCAGTTAAGCGTCTGCCTTCAGCTCAGGTCATGATCCCAGAAGTCCTGGGATTGAGCCCTGCATAGCATTGGGCTCCCTGCTCAGCGGGCAGCCTGCTTCTCCCTCTGCCCCTCCCCCTGCTCATGCTTTCTGTCGCTAATAAATAAATAAAAATCTTTAAAAAAAATGATAGAATCTGAGGTAAAGATATAAGAACGTGTCTTTTACTACCTATTTACATGAAAAGTTTTTTCAGATTTCTTAAGTACTAGAAACAACCAAAAGTAACTTCTATACAGAAAAGGATTTTGGAAGAAATGAGTGAGACCCTTAATACAGAGATAATAACATAGCAGAGATAAAGGGCTCAATAAACGAAATGAGAAACACACTTGACAGAATGAACAGCAGGCTGGAAGAAACAGAGGAACGAATTAGTGACCTAGAAGGAAGAGTAAAGGAAAGTAATCAAGCTGAACAAAAGAAAGAAAAAAGAATTCTGCAAAACGAGAACAGACTTAGGGAACTCAGTGACTCCATCAAACGTAATAACATTTGTTATTTTAGTATTAAATGTCACAACTAATGTTTAATCAACGCAATGCTCTGGTTCACCAATATCTGAATATGACAGAAGGAGAATCTGATTGCTGAAAGGTCAGCAGAATATCCCCCTTTACTAAACTCTATGTATTATTGCACCTTGATAAAGTTATGACTTAAGAAAATCAGACCCCTTACATTCTCTTCTTTTAATGCTACCAGCAACTTCCTTAACTTAGAAACCACTATCTTCTAACTCTGTTCCAAGTGCCACTACACTAGTTCAGGCTCTCAACTCTCACTTAGGTTGATGAAAAAGTTTCTTAAATTGATCTTCCTTACTCTAGGCTCTCTCCCCTGCAACTTACCAATTTATTTATGCTACCTCAGTTATGGTTCTAAAACATAAACTTGATCTGGTAACTGTCCCCTACCTCAAAAACCTTGCATGTACCCTCTCCCCCTTCTCAATAGATGTATGAACCTAGACTTACTTCCTGGAAAGATAGATGCTAAACACTGTGAATTGAACACATGAATGACACAGAGAAAAAAGATTGCAAACCATTGCTATAAAGTTTATCATGGCATTCAAAGCCTTGTTATAATCCTAACCCAACATGCTTTTAGCATGAGCTCTAGGCAAAAAGCAAACTTATTCTCATGGATTTAGAGACTGTTATATGAAAGGTCTTTATTTTTAAATACTACTGCAAAACCATGCATTTTAAATACAGGTTATTTAAAATTGATCACCTTCGGTGTTAAAAATTAGAAGTCATTATTACTTATGAAGACAAATTTTTTTCCTCAAACTTTCTATAATCTCAAGGCTTATTGAATTTGCATACCTGTGTACATTTTATTTTACACTGATTCAATATCTGTTTTAAGAGTAAGAGTTCTTAGCATATGTTCATAAAACAAACCTTTAAGCCTATGGAATAAATGGTAATTTTCTTTTTTTAGATAAAAATATGGAAACAACTGAAACTAAGATCAATTTAGAGGTTCTAAGACCAATATAAACAAGCCCTGATTAATCAAACCCTGATTATCAGAGCACCAGATTTACTATTCCAGCCTATTGGTCATCTGACTTTTTACTTATCCTTACAACAGTGGCTTACACCGTAGTGGCTTACACCCTTACGACAGAAACAAAACAAAACAAAACAAAAACAGGTAACTCAAACCGGTTAAGTTTTACCTCCTATTGCACCTAATGGGGTGGGGAGAGGGTTGGAACCAGATTATTTATAAAATGCTATATATGAATTTTAGTTTTTCCTGTTCTGTATTACCATATATCATAGTTGAATGTATATATTTTGTACATAAAATGAATATACTAGGGAAATAATACATGCTCACAGAAATATAGTAGGTTGGCAATAAATTATCACCCTCATCCACTCTTCCCTACCAGCCTCCTATTAAATAAACAATGTTCCTTTTAAATGTTAATAAATTCTTCTGGGTGTCATAAATTTCAGAACTCTTCAAATAAACTACCTGTCTGGTTGAGGAAGATCACCATATATCTGGTTGAGGAAGATCACCATATATCTGGTTGAGGAAGAGCACCATATTATCTGCAGATAAAATCTAAAAATGTCTCTAAGAAACTATATCAAGAGTGAGCAATAGAAAGTATCTTTGGAAAAAAGGTAGAATTAAGACACCCAACTAAAAATTTCACCTAAGAATATTAAACATAATTTTATAAGAATACGGATAGATGTACTTTTCACAACATATAGGACATTATTTACCTAAGTAAATTAACTTGGCTACAGAATAGGTCTGCTGTTAAAAACGTTTTTCTACCTATATAACTGTACATCATTTGTTGGAGCCTACCCAGAATCAAGCTCTATTTTCCCTTTTCCAACAGCACTTAGTGTATCTGAAATGTAGGTGAACATGGGGGAATGGTGATCCACTAAGAGAATTAGGAAAGACTAAGTTAAAGGTTTTCTATGTCACCCTAAGGACTTCTAACTTTCTCTAAGCAATGATACACCACTGAAAGATTTCAAAAATAGAAATCACAGGATTGT
This sequence comes from Mirounga angustirostris, assembly GCF_029215605.1. Taxonomy (NCBI): domain Eukaryota; kingdom Metazoa; phylum Chordata; class Mammalia; order Carnivora; family Phocidae; genus Mirounga; species Mirounga angustirostris. The sequence goes on from NW_026991719.1 coordinate 11,330,128, forward strand.
ACTTCTGAATTATAAAGATCCTGGTGACAGTGTGGAAGATGGGGGTGAGGTGAGAATGGAGGCAGAGCCATCAATTAGGAGATAATTATGAGTTCTTAATTAAAGGGAGAGGTGACTTTGGAAGGCAATTTGGCAGTCATCTGAAATGCATATATCCAGCAATTTCATTTCTAGATATGAACCCAGAGAAACAATCCTACATAATAATGTACAAAGACATTGCTCTAGAATGTTCATTGTGCTGTTGTTTGTAATATTAAAAAAGTAAAAAACTTCAATGACCATCAATAGAGGAATGAATAAATACAGATGGAATATCATACTACAGTTAAAAAAATGAATTAGATCTATGTATACCACCATGGCTAAATTTTAAAAATCAAATGAAAAAAATTAAGCTGCAGAAAAATGTATTCTGCGGTACATTATTTATCTAAATCAAAACACATAAAACAACATTACATATTTTCTGTTTACCTACAAAGGCTACATTCCCTGAGTGCTTCTCTGTGCCAGGTACTATTCTAAGCACTTTGGACTCATTTATTCCTCACTACATTCTTATGCTATAGGCAATATTATCCCATTCTACAGATGGGGAAACTGAGGCATGGAGGTTAAGAATCTTCTGAAAGGCCTAAAATTAGGAAGTGACAGAGCCAGGATTCAAATCCAGGCAGCCTTGTCCAAAATTTAAAGAGCAAAGATTCTGTAAAGATTCATGCCAAATTCCAATGACTGTTTATTCTGGAGAAGGAGATAGATATCAGGTAGGGGAGTGGAGCCACAGGAAGACGTTAGCTATAGCTGCAATGTTATTTTTTAACAATGCATTCAATTATTTTTAAACAATATGTCCATTTTTCCCCATAAAAATTTGTAGCATATTAAAAAAAAGTCTCCGCCAAAGATGCTAAAGTGTCGATCATAGTTGACTGTGGATGGTGGAAATATGGGGACTTCCTGCAATTTCTTTGTAGTTTTCAGTATCTTTCAGTTTTTAAAACCAGTATTATTGAATGCAAAACGATTTCCTTTCAATATTTTAGCCAACAACCATAAAATTGTTCCAGTGCCTTATAAACCTAACTCTTTCTGAAGTTTGGCACTTAATGTCATTTTGCACTGGATAACTGTCATAGGGGCCTCCCTGTGCGTTGCAGGCTATTTAGCAATACCCACTAGATGCCAGTAGTAGGCCCCAACCCAGTTGTGACAACCAAAAACAACCAAAAACATCTCCAGACACTGTCAGATGTCCGCTGCGAGACAAAATTGCCCCAGGTTGAGAACTACCCTAATTAATAAACTATGTTTTACATCTTTCAACTTTATATAACTGCTTTAGTTTAAGGATTTCAAATATATAATCCTTGATTATTGATTATTGTTTCTCACACTCCAAGTGGGAAAGATGAGGCGGGGGTGAAGAAAGTTCCAAGCGAAATAATCCTATACAGCAAAGCACTTAAAATCTAGTCATCATTCCAAAGAATGATGAACATAGGCCGCGGCAGACTCGCTTCCATCCCCTTATTCCGCAAAGAAGGGAGCCAACCCAGCTCTGCCGCCCAGCCCCGCGAAGACCAGGTAAGGGTAAGGGACGACTGGCCGGCCCTACCTCTCCGCGCGAGGCCCTGCGTCCTATAGCCGCCAGGTTCCCGACTCCGTACGCGGGCGCAACGTCCCTGCGCTCCAAACCTCCCGCCCGCGCGCTGCATCCTGGGAGATCTGGGCCGGAGGCTGCGTCGAAAGCAGAGGAGGCGGAGCCTGCCGAGCCGGCCGAGCCTGCTAGGAGACGGTTACCAAGGGAGGCTGAGGGGGCGGGGCCTCCAGGGAATGTGAAAGCGAAGGGCAGGCGGAGCTTGCTTGGGCGGAGCTCGGCGCGGGAAGCTCCCGTGATCCGGCGGTAGGCGGAGGCGGGTCCGCAGTGCAGGGGACGTCGGGGGAGCGGAGCCCAAACGAGAAGCTAATGGAAAGCCACGCTGGGACCTGGTTCCGCCTCCAGACCCAGGCGGCCACATTGGATTGGACAACGCGGCGACACTTCCGCCCGCCTCCCGGTGTCACGCGACCGTCTCCACCTCCCGCCCTTCTCTACCTCCTGGCCCGCCTGGCCAGTGATGAGATATTCGGACGGGTCGGAAGGTGGCCACCGCGATCGAAATCACGTCCACGACCGCGACCATGGCCGAGGTGAGGAGGCGACCACACCGCTGCCGGCCCTCCCCCCAGACCCGGAAGCTTCCTCTGAAGCCAGGGGGCTGTGCGCCCAGGTGCAGGTGGGCTGGGCTGAAGGGAAGCGGGGTGGTGCGCGTGGTGTCTAAGCGTCCCTTCGTGTCTCCCTTTCAGTATCACGCCCAGAATAAAGCCAAGCTCATCTCTGAGACCCGACGGAGATTCGAAGCCGAATATGTGACAGGTGGGTACCGCGTTCTCGATGTTGAGGCAGGTGTGCAATGAGCGTCCCCAACTTTCCAAAGGTGTTTGCAGGTGTCTGTGGGAAGCTTTAGGGACCATTTCGACCCTCACAGTGATGATGCCCTGCACGTTTCCAAGGTTTTCTTCTCCGTAACACGCCATGCACGCTGCTCCAACTGGGCAGGTGATACGCCCATTGCTTCCTAAAGGGTTAATGTAAGTTGGAAATTAGTTACTTTCTAGCATCTCGAGTTTGTGAAACTTGCAGGACACTTTCAAGGCCCACGGCACAGGTGACACTGTCCAGTACACGGTTTCTCTGCTGACCTTTCACCAGCAACAATGGAGAAAAAGAATCTGGAAACCGCCATAATGCTTTTCACGTGTACTTAATTGGGGATACAAATTCCTTGGATATTTTTGCCTAATTCCACTTCATACAACCCAGTATGCTACCCACGGAGTAGGCCTTCCAGGGCTGGAACAAGTTTTCTTTCATCCCACACTGTACCTAGCCAGAGTACCTGTGAGTCCAGAATTGATTTATTGGTTGAACATTATGTGTTCATATGGTTGAACGGATGTCCCAGATACTTGAAACTGATGATTTAATCCTTGTACAGTAATTTTTTAAAACCTGCAGGATAATTTATTATAAATATGAAATAGTGAATCCTGACCCTGCCACTTATTAGTTTGGTTGTCTTTTCTAAGCCCCTGTTTCCTTATCTGTGAAATATGAATAATTAGGAGGATTAACTGAAAAAACAGATCAAACTGTCTAGCATGGGGTTAACCTATTGTAGGCTCTCAACGAATATTTTGTCTCAAGTCGGTTGGTTTGGTTGCTGTGGAAGGGGTTAAACTTCTGCATCTTGACTTTAGTGCTCAGCAGAGGTTTTCTGCAACTTTAGACTGCCCTAGATTAAATGTCAGTGATGACCTAGAACAAATAAGGAAATGTGTTCCAAATAACCTGGTCAGTAAATCTTTTCATCCTCCCTGTCAATTTTCTTCACATTCCAAACTTTGCACTAGAGAGTTGTAAAAGCACTTGATTCACTTAGCCCAGAGATCTCATTTAAATAATATAGCTTGTTCCAGTAAAAAGATAATTCTAAAATTGCTTTCTATAGAAATGTAATTCTTATATTTACACGGTTTGTAGTATTTTAGGAAGTATCCCAGAACTTGACCTAATGGGCTAGTGTCTCCCCAATAGTCAGGTATTTATGCCCAATGGAGGAAGCAGGATATATGTATACATATGTGTGTGTGTGTGTATAGTCATACAAGTTTAGCAATAGATAAGATCTTAAAAGTTATCTTGGTCCAGACTTCTCATATTTAAAATGAAGAAAGTAAGATCTAGAGAGATGAAGTGATTCACTCCAAATCCTTGGTGTTAGCGGCTAGGCCTGGGCTAGTTTTCTGAATTTCACTATAGTGAAAATCTTTTGGCAACACCATCACGTCGAATTAGATCATGTCACTCCCTAACTTGAAACTCTTCAATACATTCCCACTGTGTTTATAATAAAAATCTCCATTCTTTATGGTGGCCTACAATGCAAGGCCATGTATGCTGTTGCTCTTGCCCAACCGTCCATCCTAATTTATAATTACTCTCTTCGCTTAGTACAGATTTCACCACTGCCCACAGTAAGAATCATATCACACATTGCAATCTAGTACACGCTCACACATGCACACATAACGAGCAAAAGTTCCTTAAGGAATACTTCTTCTGAAAACCTATGACTTCCTGTTGCGGTGACCCACAAAATTGACATCACATCCTACATGACCCAGGGTTTGAAAAACATGACCAGCCACACTGCTTCTTTTATGTTCTTCAAACAGACTGAATCTGTTTTTATCTTGGGACCTTTCCACTTCTCTTTGTTTGGGAGGCTCTTGCCCAGATAGCGTGCACGGCTAGGTCCTTTTTTTCTTTTCCATCCTGGTTTAAATGTATCTGAGAGGCCTTTGCTGATGACTAAATAGCCTCCCTGTTTATTTTGTCTCCTTTACAGCTCTTACCGTAACCTGTAATTATCGTGTTCATTTGTTTACTTATTGTTCATTTCCTCCAGTAGAATGTATATGGGTCTGGGGCAACCTGTGGGCATTGAGGGCAGGGACTGACTCACCTCTGTATACCTAGCACAGTTTTCAATATATACTCAATATAGCAATGCTTAAATATATACATAGGGAGATTAATCCGAGTCTGAGTTATGAGTTGTCCTAATTGGCTCCCCATCCCACCCCCCTCCCAAAATCTGGCAAAGAGCAACCCTCACAATATGTTTCATAAAGACGAGCATTATTTCAAAGTAAAACACTCTATGGCAATAAGTATAGGGAGGGTTGGGTTCGTGTGAATTCGTGTGAGCGGGTTATCTGCACAGCTGCTGTAAATACTAACTTAATTCAGACTTGCACGGGAAAGGAAAATAAAAACCCGCAAAGACTTCTGCCTTTAAAGTTTGAGTTGTTTCCTGAGATACTGCATCAGGTAAAGGTAAAGTAGGAAAGTGGTAAAAAGGGGTTTTTGATCTGCCTGTGTTCACCCTTTCAAGTTTACTTTTTAGAAATTAACTCAAGTGCTTAGAGAACGTGTACTTTCCTAATTCCTCTTTCATTTCACCCTTTCTATTGTCACAAACAATGTTTTGTTTCAGAAGACGCTTAAGGCTAACTTAAGCAAACAAACGTGATGTTTTTCCTAAAAGAAAATATTTGCAAATGTCACTTTAATAACTGGCTGTACTCCAAAAACTCTTTTGGAGGTAGGTTCTTGGGAATTCCAAGCACATTTTTGTTTCCATAGAAATTAAGTTACCAATATGGATAGATTTGTAGCTGTCAGAAAGAATAAAGGTTCATAATTGTTTTATGCATTACAAGTAGTCCTTTTTTTCTCATTGTTTCTGTGAGAAAGTCCATGCTCTCAAATGAGAAACATTTCCCGTTCTCTCTTCCTCCTGGTGGCCAAGGCAAGAGACTACTCCCTTGTGACAGTAATTTATTTGGTTCCTCAAATACTCATTATGTGCTTAATTCTGAGAAGCAGTATGTCCTTACTAGAGAAAGAACTGAAGAAGGATAGAGCTCCCTCTTGAACTACTACAATCTAGTAGAGAGGCATTAAGACAGAGCTAACTATTAGAATTCAGGCAAATTGTATCAAGAAGAATGAGAGTGCTAAAATCATTTCTGTAGAAATCAAAGACAAGGAAAAAAGTCACACGTGGTTGGGGTGATTGGGTTAGCACCAAGTGAGAAAAAACTTAGAAAAGGTGGAAACTTTGGAAAGGTGGAACTTTGGAAAATGGCAGAACTTGGCCAGGTAGAGAATGTGGTCCAGATGGATCAAATAGTCTGAGCTAAGGCACTGTAGTGAGAGGGTACAGGGCATGTTAGGGAAGCCCCGGAAAGTCCGCTTTGATGGGCTTTAAGCACACCCACTAACAACAGTGGGAATGTAGTGTAGAGAGTCAGTGTGTTTGTACTTTAGTGAGTTTGGAGAGCAGTTGAGGGATTGGTGTGTTTTCTTATTTTAGTTTTGTTTCTTGATTTTACAAGTATATGAATTCATATAAATGAATTTGGATGATACCAGAAAAGCCCAAAGAGTCCCCCATAAGCTAACCATCCCGAGATAGCTCTGCTAACAATGGATGCATTTTTTCCGTTTAGTTTTTGGGTTTTTTCTTAATAGGCTTCACGCCCGGCTGGGCTTGAACTCAGGATCCTGGGATTGAGACCTGAGCTGAGATCGAGTCAGGACACTTAACCAACTGAGCCCCCCAGGCGCCCTCACTCTTTTTTTTCTATACATTAAAAAAAAAAGCAGTTAAAAGACTTGTGTATGTAATTTTAGGGCTTGCATTTTTTTATTGACACGATCGAATTTATTTCCCTAGATTGATGAAGTAAACAGTGTTTTACATTACTATTTAATACTCAGCTCAATAAAAGATAATTTTCTTATCTTTTATCTTAATACTTCCTATTTGGATATTTATATTCTTTCCAGTTTTTTTTGTTAGTACAGTTTTTTGTGCAGTAGTTCAGATTGTTTCCTTAAGACTCATGTCTAGAAAGAGAATTATTAGTTTTAAGAATATGAATATATTTAAGACACTTCATATATGTGCTGCCGTTTCCTCCCCAGAAGTTGCACCAAGCTTCATTCCCACCAGCTGTGTTAGAGTGTTAGTCTCACCACAGCCTTACCCACGTGTCAAGTCCTCACTCCTTACCTGATGGTTCTTTTAGTTTGCATCTGGTTGCTAGTGAGAGTAAATTTCTTTTCGGATATTTACATCAATTTGTAGTTTAAATTTTTTTTTATTACTATGGCTTTTAAAAATGGTTGGGCTTTGGGCGCCTGGGTGGCTCAGTTGGTTAAGCGACTGCCTTCGGCTCAGGTCATGATCCTGGAGTCCCGGGATCGAGTCCCGCATCGGGCTCCCTGCTCGGCGGGGGGATCTGCTTCTCCCTCTGACCCTCCCCCCTCTCATGCTCTCTCTATCTCAGTCTCTCTCTCAAATAAATAAATAAAATCTTAAAAAAAAAATGGTTGGGCTTTTTCTTATGTCACTTTCACTTTTTTCGTGTTTTTAATGTATTCAAAATTACCCATTCCTTTGTGGTTTCTTTCATTGCCGTTAAGTTAAATAATTTTCTCTCGTCTGATAATTTCCTAGTCCTTTAATTTTTGCTTTGTCTTGGCTTATTATTTTTTACAATTTGAAATCTCTTTTAAGTAAAAATTGTATGAAACATGAATAAAGTGAACACCCATACACTTAACACCGCCATTCAGGGGCAGTGGTGTGTCCTGCATTTGGTGTTACTCATTCTCTTGCTTTTCATTAGCTTTACCACCTATGATGTATTCTTCACCAGTACTTTATTAAGTTTAACTGTTTTTGAACTTTAAAATAAAAGCTGAATGTATTTTTCCATGACTTGCTTCTTTTTTTTTTTTTTTATTCATTCGAGATAGAGAGAATATGAGCAGGGGGAGAAGCAGGCCCCCCGCTGAGCAGGGAGCCCGATGCGGGGCTCGATCCCAGGACCCTGGGATCATGACCTGAGCCGAAGGCAGACGCTTAACCATCTGAGCCACCCAGGCGCCCCTATGACTCGCTTCTATTACTCAAGAGTCATTCGTATTGTCAAACATAAGTGTAATTGATTGCTTTTGATAGCTGTGTAGTAGTGCATGGAATGAAAATGTCAGTTGATGGATTTGGGGTGGTTTCTAGGCTTTGCTATTATGCGCAGGGCTGCTGCAAACATTTTTAAACATGTCTGGTGCCTAGACTTTCTCTAGCGCAGTGGTTCTCAAAGTTGGTCCAGGAACCGTAGTTCCTTGAGACCATTTCAAGGAGCTGGAAAGGTGGAAACAACTTTTATAATAACACCAAAACATCATTTTCCTTTTTCACTGTCACTCTCTCACAAGCATACATTGGCATTTTCCAGAGGTCACATGGCACATTGTGATGTCATTGCTCTGACAGCTGATAGAATATGTGCTTGTGTGTTCTCATGTTTAAAACTTTCCTCAGTTCTAATACCTAATAGAATAACTACTGGTTACTATAACCCATATAAACAAAAAAGCTCTTTGGAGTCCTCAGTTATTTTTAAGAGTGTAAAAGGGGTCCTGAGACCAAGAAGTTTGAGGACTGCTGCTCTAGGGTTTGCACCCGACAGTGAAATGTGTGGGTCATCGATGAGGCACATGTTCAGCTTTACTAAGTAATGCCGAACTAGCTCCTGAAGTGACTATACCAGTTTTCATTTTAACCAGCAGTTTCCACATTCTAAAATTTGGTGGTGGTGGTGTTTTGTGTTATTGTTTTGTTTAATTTTTGCCCATCTGATTAAGGTGTAGGGATATCTCATTGTGGTTTTCATTTGCATTGCTTTGAGTACCTGCGAGATTGAGCATTTCTTCATATCTTTATGGACCATTTGGTTTCTGCTTCCGAGAAAATCACTTCTTCAGGCTCTTGGCCCGCTGTTCCTCTGTATAAGTTCTAGAATCAGCTTATCGTGTTTCTGCAAAAAAAAACCAACTGTTGTTGGGATTTTGAATGGAATTGTGTTAAATCGGAAGACCAATTCTGAGAGGCTTGACATCATCAGGGTGATGTTTTCCTAAACAAGAGCCTGGTATATCTTTGCTAAACTCTTCCTTATTGAAAGATTTATAATTTTCTCCATAAAGGTTAACTCACTTTGGTTAAATTCATTCCCGGGTACTTACATGTTTTATTTTTGTGGTTGTTTAAATGATATCTCTTAAGTATTTTCTAACTGATTGTTTGTGGTTAACAGAAAGTACATTTGACTTTTTTACATTAATATTGAATTCAAAAACCTTACCAGCTCTTATTAATTTTGATAATTTATCTCTAGATTAGTTCGGAATTTCTATGTAGACAATAATATCACCTTGAAATAATGACAGTTTTCTTTCTAACTTCCCTGTTCTTACAACTTTAAATGCTTTTATTTTACACTGGCTGGACTTTAGAACACTGTTGAATTGAAGCAGTGAGAAAAGCCTACTTGTCTTGTTCCTGATTTTAGAAAGATAGCCCCAAACATGTCACCATCAAGTATGATCTCTGTAGATATCCTTTGTGAAAATGAAGAAGTTTCCTTCTACTTCTGGTTTGTTTTGGTTTTTGTTTGTTGCTTTGTTCTCATCACGATGATGGTTGAATTTTACTAAATGCATTTTCTTCATCTATTGAACACATTTACTGTATCTGATGAGATATTTACTTGTTTTTTTTCCTTTTTAATCTGTTAATATGGTAGACTCTATTAATCAGGTTTTTAAAATACATTGCTGTATTCAGTTAGCTGGAGTTTTACATCTATATTCATAAATTAGCCTGTAATTTTCCTTTTTTATACTTTTCTTGTGCAATTTTGACATCAAGATCATGCAGGCTTCATAAAATGAGTTAGGAGTGTTTTCTCTTTTCTACTCCCTGAAAAATATAGTCATTGTGTAGTTTTAACCTCTTCTCCGTATTCACCCCTCCCTCCATTTATTATTGTTTTATATGTTAGTTTTTGTCTACTTACCATATATTTACTAATATCTTTATTTACCATCCCTTCTTGAGTTTTAGATCTTGCATCTGGGATCATTATTGTTTCATCTTAAGTATAACTTTTAGATCATTCTTTAATGTCTTTCTTTTGTCTTTTTTTTTCCATTAAGCAATTAATCTTGAAGAGTGCCTTCATTTTATTAGGCTGAAGGAGACAAAGTGATTAGAGAAGTAGAAGAACCAGGATGAGCTCTGAGAGAATTTCAAGGACAGGATGATTAGCAGTGACTGGAAGGAACCTCTGTAGGTAAAGGGTACATAAAACAGGGATTGTCCTTATCAGCTGCCCTCTCTGGAGAGGAAGAGTAGAAGGAAAATGACATTTAAAGTGTAACTACACTATTGAATGTTTTACATAAGCCCTCTAGATTATGAACCACCCAAGGGATCCACTCAGGCTTTATTCATCTTTGCATCTGCAATACCTAGCTCCATTTTGAGCTAGCATATAGTGAGAGTTCATAAATTAGTCCTCAAAGTTAATGAGTTATGTATTATCCTTCAATAGTGGAAGCCTTTACAAGATAGGTAGACAGCCACTTGCATTTTCTTAAATTTTGTTCCATCCTTAACATTCTCACAGTTAACCTTTTAAAGTTGTCATGATCAGAGCAAGAGGAAAAGATTTTAAGAGTTTATCGATTTTTGTTCTTATTTTACATATCTAGAAATACCAAGCCTCTGTCATAGAGAATATAAGATTGTAACTTCTTTTATGTTGTATTTTATTTTATTTTTTATTTGAATTCACTTAATTAACATGTAGTATGTTATTAGTTTCAGAGGTAGAGTTCAGTGATTCGTCAATCTTACATAATATGCAGTGCTCATTGCATCACCCAGGTACCCCATAACCCTACCCCCCACCTTCGGCAACCCTCCATTTGTTTCTTATGATTAAGAGTCTGCTGTGGTTTGTCTCCTGCTCTGATTTTGTCTTGTTTTATTTTTCCCTCCCTTCCCCTGTGATCCTTTGTTTTGTTTCTTAAATTCCAAATATGAGTGAGATCATATGATCATTCTCTTTCTCTGATTGACTTATTTCACTTAGCATAATATCCTCTAGTTCCATCCACAACGTTGCAAATGGTAAGATTTTATTTTTTGATGGCTGATTAGTATTCCATTGTGTATGTATACCACATCATCTTTATCCATTCATGTAAGATTGTAACTTCACATGGAGACCCGAGGCGTAAATTGGTGATGGGATAGAGAATTGGTAGACCTGCTTATTTTTGAATCCTTATTCTCAGTAATGACTTTTATCAGTGCCTGGCAAATATTTTTTTGACTTATCTCTTTAAATTGTTGATACCTATTCTTTTTTTTTTTTTTAAAGATTTTATTTATTTATTTGAGAGAGAGAATGAGAGAGAGAGAGCACATGAGAGGGGGGAGGGTCAAAGGGAGAAACAGACTCCCTGCCAAGCAGGGAGCCCAATGCGGGACTTGATCCCGGGACTCCAGGATCATGACCTGAGCTGAAGGCAGTCACTTAACCAACTGAGCCACCCAGGCGCCCCGATACCTATTCTTCATATATGTTCATCCTGAATGTTAAGTGAGATATGCAACTTCAAAGAGTCTGTTGCTAGTACACTGTCACTTCTAGGATATCAACTTGTATGTAGTCAATTGTTATTTGAATACACACAATGGAATATTAATGTAGAAAGGTTAAAGATAAGGAGATGGAAAGAGGTGTACAAAACAAAGTGTACTAACCAAAAGTGACACTGTGTTGGCTGCATTTTTGTTAGACAAAATATTTAGGGTGAAAAACATTAATACACTTAAAAAGGGATTCTACTGTTGATTAATGGAACCCTGAAAAGGTTTAACATTTAGAATTAATAACATAAGTATCTCACAGTATAGCCTTCACATATATAAAGCAAAAGCTCCCAGAATTATGAGAGAAATTCAAGAAATACACAAACATATTGAAAGATTTTAACAAACCTCTTTCAGAAATACGCAGAGCATGCAGGCAGGAGATCCTTAAAATTGTGTTTTGTTAAGTAAACTCTACCCCCAACATGGGGCTCAAACTCAGGACCCTGAGATCAAGAGTCTCATGCTCCACCGACTGAGCCTGTCAGGCGCCCCAAGATTTTAGATTCTAACACAATGAACAGAGTTGATCAAAGATATATATGTATGTGTATATATGAATGTATAGTCTCTTCTCAACAAATAGGGAATATATACTTTAGACAATATATTTGTGCCCTCGGAGCTTTTGTAAACATTCACCACATATTAAGTCATATAGGAAGTCTCAGAAATTCCAAAGCAGCTACATCATACAGACCCATGTTTTCACACCATTAAGCAACTGTATTAGAAGTCACAATCCCAGGTTTTGGCACCAAAAAACAAAAATGAAAACAAGTCAAACAGGTACTTAAAAACAAATCAAATGTTAGGAAACTAAAATAACACACCTCTAAATAACCCACGGGTTAACAACTTCCCTGTATTGTGTGTAATTCTTAGCTCTGCTAAATAACCCATGGGTTAAAGAGGATATCACAGTGGAAATTACTAAATAGTTAAAGCTGAGCAACAGAATATCTAGGGTCTTATGTTCATTGATTAGAAAACAAGGCCCAAATTAAAATCAGCTATAATTCAGTTCAAGGAGCTACAAAATAAACATGAGTAAATACAGAGAAAGTAGAAGGAAACAGATAGGAGCAGATATTCATGATATAGGAAAGAAGATAGTCGGTGTAATAAACATAAGCTGGTTTTTTGAAAGGACTAGTGAAACAGACAAGCCTAGGATGACTAAGAGCAAAGGGAAAATGCAAAGACACGAGGAGCAAAAAGCAGACATAATTAAAGATGTGGTAGAGATTTTAAAAATCATAGGAGAATACAATCACCAGCTTAATCACAGTAAGTTATAAAACTTAGATTAAGTGGAAAACTTTATGGAGAGGAGAAAAATCCTCTCACTTTGTCTCAATGAGAAGTAAAAAGCCTAACTGGATCAATGACCATTAAAGAGACTGAGTCGGCAGCCATAGGTCCCTACCACTGTCCCCTTTGCAGAGAGACGTGCCCACAGATAAGGCCCAAGCAGTTGGCTAGTCCCAGGAACACAAAGATGGTAATCAGAAAATGCAACAGAGGAACTTACCACATTAACAACATGCTTCTCAATGACATTTCTGAATAGGTCAGGTTCAACAATCAAAACCACATAAAAAGGTAAACATTGAGAGGTCTTTCATCTCGTGTGCCTCTTCTGTGCCTTCTCTTTTCTCTTTAGCTAACCATATTTGTTTTCTCTTTTTTCTATAATTACTTGAGCAAATAAAAATATATATATGCATTAACAAAATTAAATGAGGAAAAGCTTTTATTTCAACAAAGACAGAAACCACACTGGGTATAATTCAACTTTGTGTAAAGCAAACAAAACTTCGTGCAAACAAGGAAAACTTTCTTTGTTCTAAGTGTATCTCCTAAAAACCTACAACAAATGTTATGTTTAATTGTGAAACTTCAAAATAACTCCCATAAAGTCAAGGGAAAGATAGTGATCGACACTATTATTTCTAAAATTCTGCGGTATATAAAATAACCTAGTTACCAATATGGCAAGGAAAATAAGAGGTATAGGGTTTGCCACTCTTTATTGGCTCTTATAGCAACACAAAAATCTCTAAAATACGTCATGATCTAATAGAAGAAATTTGCAACATTTTTTCTTTTATCAAGAAAATTGTGTTACTAAAGAACATTGAAAGAAGACCTGAATAAATAAATGGAGATATATATCATCTAAGATAGAAAGCACCTCCCCTCTCTACAACAAATCATAGGTCAGCAAAGTTTTCTTTTTGTACAGCCCTCGCACTAAGAATGGTTTTTGTATTTTTAAAGGATTACTTAAAAAGAAGAAGAAGAAGAATCAGCAGCAGCAGCCATCTTGGCCTTCACAGTCTAAGATATTTAGATATTTACCATCTGGCCCTTTACAGAAAGTTTTCCAACACCTGTAATAGACCATGGTTCTCAAAGTGTGTTCCCTGGACCAACAGCAGTCCAGCATCCTGTAGGAACCTGTTACAAATGCAGATTCTTGGTTCCCGTCCATGAATTACGTACTCTGGGAGTGGGGTCCAGTAATCCCCCTTTTAAACAAGCCCTCTGGTGGTTCTGACAGGTCCTGAAGTTTGAGAATCACCACTATAGGCTAGTGGCTTAATCCCATCTTTTTTGTGTGTGTGTGGCTTAATCCCATCTTAAAAGAGCACCTGCCTCTCAGTCTTTCACCAGATGACGTCACAGGAAAGGGGAGATTTAGGGTAGGTTGTAACCTACTAAAATTCCCTTAAGGATGTCCTTAAGGGGATATTTTGTTATTTTACCCTGATCACTCCCACTGTTGACAGTAACACATTCCAGCCAATAGAAATGGTCCGGACAGTACAGATGCTCTTCCGGGGCCCTGCCAGGACTTTAAGTGGATCAGTGCTCAAAGTCCTGGAGAAATAAGAGGGTTTAGGAGGTTTTAAATTACTATAATGTTTGACAGTTGTATATTTGCCGCTTTTGAACGTCATTATGTTGTCTAGTTAAGAATTTTTCTCTAGTTTTCATTATCAGAATACTTTTGTATTTTTTCCAACCTTTATCTGAAATTTAGGCACATTTGTAATAACTACAGTTTACTTCTAAGATTTTCTCAACTGATTAATGGGCCAGTTAGAATTTAATCTTATATTCATGGATAGCATTCTACCTTAGGTTAATGAAAATTCATTTATATAGTATTTAAAATTTTCAGAGTGTTCTTGATCTGTGGGTAGGGTAGGCAGACCTTATCTCCATTTTACAGAGAAGAAAATCAGTGACTTGCTCAGTCCCTGTACATAGTAGCATGGGTCTTCTGATTCCATCACTCTGTCCCATATCCTGAATCTGGCTAGACCTTTTTTTCATATTCGTTACCTTTAAAATACGGTTCTGACCTGTTGGTAATTTCACCAGCCGAGTACAAGGGAGAAAAAGAAAAGTTAATAATGAAATTCACCATTTTACAAGTAAAAACTGTATCCTGCAAAACTTAAAAATTTTTTTGGAATGTATACGTGAGAGACAGTATGAAGTGTGAGTGTGTGTGTGTGTGTGTGTGTGTGTGTGTGTACGTACACACAGAAGAGAAAGAGATGAAAAGCTGAGAGAAGTCATCTTTACTCTGAAACATTTAGTACTGTGTGAGAGCTCAATCTCCCTTGCCATTTATCTTTAGTTCTTTCTCTGCCAAATTCTGAACTTGAGTATGTGTCTGATGGTGAAACACTGTATAAGTACAGGACCAATCGACAGCAAAATTTGTGTAAGAATAAATAAATAGTGGAAAAATACAGTGGACCATGGGTGAACCATTAAGGTTTCTTACAAAGGAGTGGCCAAAACGAGCTTTGAGCTGTTTGGAAGAACTGCAAAGTTGAGGCTTAAAAACCCATAACTTGAGATTAATGTTGGTTTGCAATGAAGTTTTCACTGGTTTGCAGCAAGATGAAAGTAGTAAGGATAAGGTATTACGAGAATATAGACATATACATACATGTCTGTGTATACAACTAATCTCTTTCTCGTTTTTATACCTTAATTATTGAGAGGTAAAGTCTTTCAAAATGATGTCGTGAGTAGGTGGGAGGGGCAGAGGTGTATGTGCACAAATGTGTGTTTGGTAGCTTTAGTTACCTTTTGAGTATACCTCTTTAGTTTATTCCTGTATAACGTCTGGATTTACCAGAGGACCGGTTTTCTGAAAACCACCTCACACTTGAGGGTTCAGTTGTCTGGGGGCAGTGCTTGAAAGCAGCAAAGTGTGTTGTCATAAGCACCCTTATTGCACTTGGCCAAGCTTTCCTTACCTTGAATGTTCAGTTGACTCTTTTTCTGTGTGTGTGCGTGTGTGTGTGTGTTTCTCCTCCTCCTTCTCCTCCCCTCAGCCCTCCTCTCTGTCCTCTTCTGCCCTGACTTTCTTCCTGCCTCCCTCCCTCCCCACCACCATATAGGACCTCCTCCCAATCCTCTCCTCTGTCTTTTCCTGCTCTCTCTTTCCCTAGCTGTATAGGGGTAAATGTTCAACAGGCATTTCATATATAAGCACACATCCTGACAATAACAGTAATTAGTCATTTTACTATAAATGGAGATTTTAATTTCAAAGACCTCCATCCCTAAATCTATCCAAAAGCAGTTTGCTTTACATTTCATAGTAACAGGTGCTGTCTCTTTTATGGTATCCCTAGTGGGAATACCAGCAGTGGTTACAATGATAGTAACAACAGTCATGGTTTCTTCTTCTCCTATGGCTAATGTTTATTGAGTTTTTACCACTTGCCATATATTGTTCCAGGTAAGTGGTGCTGAGTTTAGTCTTTGGACCCTGGGGGATGCCCAAGACTCTGCAGGAGCCTGTGAGGTCAAAACTATTTTCATAATAATGCTAAGAAGCCATTTGCCTTTTTTATCATATTGCTATTTGAGCTGATTACACAGAAGCCATGGGTAAAACTGCTGGCTCGTCAGCCCAGATCAAGGGTAGTGGTCATTGTAGTCTTCCTTGTGGGCACTCTCAGTTAAAAAAAAAAAAAAAAGCAGAAGCAGCCAATTTTATTTTAGAAAGCCCCTGATGAAGCAGTACATTTTATTAAAACTTGACCCTTTATTACATGTCCTTTTAATGTTCTGTGTGACTGAATTGGGCAGTACACACAAAACACTTCTGCATGTTTGAGTTGCCAGCTGGATTAGTCACATTTTTCGTGGCGAGGCAACTGTGGTTATTCAGACTTGAGCATTTGGCAGAAATGTTCTTGAAAATGAAGAAGCCAGCCTGTAATTTCAAGGACAACAGTGTATTACTGGTGGAGTGGTGGGGGCTGTGCAGTGGCCAGACTGGAGGGTGCTTCTGCAGGGGAGAGGTGTTCACGGGGGCCCTCCTGATGCGCAACAGTGTCAACTTTTTTATATCCGACTCATGTTTATAAATTAAAGTTGGACTTTGAATACTGATGAATTTTTGAGTAACAGAGCCAAAAAACATTTGCCAGGGTTTACCTACTGTAGAATCAGTCATCATATAGATTAGCAAAATAGAGCCCAGATATCCAAGGTAACCCTGTACAAATGCATGATTCATGGACTAATCTTATATTTTATAGCACTTTAAACTTCCAAGTACTTTCATATATATGTTTTCATCTGATCTTCACACAACCCTGTCATTATCTAAAGCAGTTTAAAGATAAGGAAATTGAGACTCAATGAAGAATCTTTGTACTTTATATTTTCCATCCCTTTTGGCTGTTATTTCTGATGGCTTGAAATAAGGCAGAGTAAATAGAGAGGAGATAGAATCTGTAAAACTTGGCATCTAACTAGATGCAAAAAAAAAAAAAAATGGAGATGAAGGAGCCAGGGAATTTTCTGAAGTTCCCACTTGGACCCCTGGGAGGGTACCATTAACTGAGAAAATAAAAATAGGGAAGGAATAGATTGAGGTCTCCTGAAGGCCTTTTCGTTGGCACTAGTATAACCTGCTTTGAAGGAGTCCTAAAATATATAGGCTCTGCTCTCACACACAGTCTCTATATGGCAAGTTACGTGCTGTAACTGATTAAAGGGAAAACATGCTAAGTGCCTTAAGAAAGGCTTGGTTTAAGTCCTGTACCTGTTCACAGGAGGGAAGGAATTCCTTCTGGGCTCAGGGAAATTTGTGGAAGAGGAAACATTTGAAAGGAGTCTTGCAGAATGGTAGAATCTGGATGTGCAGAGGTGGTTGTGAGGAGACCAAGTTCAGTTACAGAAAAATAAAGCAAGATGTGGAAGGAGGAATATCAAGTTCCATAGCTTGTGCGTAAGCAGATAATAAGAAATTATTGGAAACGGCTATTCCAGTAAATTATGGGAAATGTTGACTGCTACACACATGGTCAGTTTTCCATTTTGTATTTCATTTTTTAAAATGACATTGCCAGGGGCACCTAGGTGGCGCAGTCAGTTGAGCATCCGCCTCTTGGTTTTAGCTCATGTCGTGATCTCAGGGTCGTGAAATCGAGCCCCGCGTCGGGCTCTGCACTCAGCGCAGAGTCTGCTTAAGACTCTCTCTGCCTCTCCCTGCTAAAATAAATGAATCTTTAAAAGAAATGATATTGCCAAGCAGATGTCGTCTTAAGTACAACTTCATTCTTTACGTATAAAACTTCATTTTTTTTCATTGACCAGGGTAAGGATTTCAAGTTCAGGCAACATAATCTTCCTAGATACTGGTTTATAGTTTTAGAGAGGGTCATACAAAATATCTTACTGTGGTCTTGGGACAGCCGGGTGGCTCAGATGGTTAAACGTCTGCCTTTGGCTCGGGTCATGATCTCTCCGGGTCCTGGGATCAAGCCCCACGTGGTAGGACTCCTCGCTCAGCAGGGAGTCTGCTTCTCTCTCTCCCTTTGCTCCTCCCCCCACTCCTGCTCTTTCTGTCTCTGTCTCTCTCTCTCAAATGAATAAATAACAATCTTTTAAAAAAACATTTTACTGTGGTCTTATTTTTTAATTCTACTATGGCTTATTTAAAATAAGCTTGCCGGGACGCCTGGGTGGCTCAGTCGGTTAAGCATCTGCCTTCGGCTCGGGTCATGATCCCAGTGTCCTGGGATCAAGCCCCACATTGGGCTCCCTGCTCAGCGGAGAGCCTGCTTCTCCCTCTCCCTTTCCCTCTGCCTGCCTGCCGTTCCCCCTGCTTGTGTGCGCGCTCTCTCTCTCTCTCTCTCTCTCTCTCTCTCACACACACACACACAAATAAATAAATCTTTAAAGTAAGCTTGCCATCTTTTGATAACGTTATTCTCCTCTCAGAAATTCCATCAATCCTTTACATTGCATTTTCATCTGAACTGCATCCTTCAAGTGGCTATCTTCTGTAGCTTAGCTTTGTCTTGCCTATCTTTTTTCTCCTGGCATTAGTGTTATTACTCACTGCAGAATGTATCTGACTTGGCTATTTATTACTGTTTTCCCCCAGATAAGCCAGATAAATATGATCCACGTGATGTTGAAAGGCTACAACAGGATGATAACTGGGTTGAAAGTTACTTACTTTGGAGACATAGTGTTGTTGATGAAACACTGAAGATGCTTGATGAAAGTTTTCAGTGGAGGAAAGAAATGTGTGTCAACGGTAAGACGTTCAATTTAACCTTGACAGTATACTGTCCCCTGCATAAATGTTAGTTTTACATTTATCAAATAGTGTATTTGCAAATATTCTTGGTAATCATCATAAACACCAAAATACAATGTTTTATAAAAACGCACTTACACTTTGAAAGCATCTTACGAATGTCTTAAAAGTAGTATCGTTCATAGGGAAATCAGATCACCAAGGAGCAGAATTACATTCAGATTCTTGGACTCAGAGCAGAGTCTCTTAATCTGTGCTTGTTTAGTTCAGTACCATTGAACAATAGCAAGACAGCATCGTCACTACAAGGCCTAGAGGTACGGAGGAGATACTGTTTTCCTGTTTTGTTTTGTTTTTCAGTTGTTGCCTTATATCTTTTTCTATCCCCAGAGTTCCTTGTGCTAATAGGTACCCCCTGTAGCATTGCTAAATAACTGGGGGCCCCTAAAAAAGCAGGCTTATCCCCAAGGATGCCTATGGCAGCCTTTGCTTAACTTCTTGATTTGAAGACCCAATTCTAGATTGACATTTTCCCCCACAATGGGAGTTTTAAATCTTGGAAGGGTTTTTTGTTTTTTTGGTTTTTTTAACAGTCTTCAAGTATATGAAGAACCCTTGATAGGAAAGGTTACACATTACCTCTCTTGTAAAATTTAACAGGAGGAATCTGGCATAACTGCTGGTTTTGATGAGGTACAAAGAAGGATTTCTTGACCTTGAGGGTTACAGACTCTGGAGTGAGTGAGTCTGGAGACTTAAGACAAAAAAGTCAACAAATAAATCCAGAGCAGATACTCTCCCCAGTCTTCATACTTGTAGAAAAAAATCCATGAGAAGGGGAGTATTTAAGAAATAATTTGATTGGAAATGTAAAAACCATAGATCATGTCAACAAACAGTGAAGCATTTATTAATCAAGCAAAGAAATGTAAATCATTTAAGTACAGAATGAACTTTTAAGCTAAACAGTAGTATTTTTTTATATGGAATTGCTAGTTTCCAGTGACACATGGCGGAGATATGGTAAAAGGGTAGTGCAGAAAGGTAAAGAATCTTTGAAAGTTCTCAGGGAACTACTGGTGAATGAAACAAAAGCCTTGGCATTTACTGCCTTGCTGTGTTCTCACTAGAGACTGGACAGACCTTGTTTTGTTCCTCCTGCTAATGGATCTAGCTTTTTTTTTTTTTCCAAGTATTTTCCATTTGCCGCAAGATTATAAAATGTGTTAGACTCTACTAGATATGAATCTTTGTAGAAAAATATTTTACTAGAGAAACCATAAGTGATTTTTAAATCAGTCCTGAGGCTGTAATGTGGATATTTACTAGCATGTTATCTTGAAATTGTCCAATCGTGATAGTATTTGTTGAAAATGATTATGTGAAGCACAACCAAAAATGGAAATGTGTCCACATAATAATGGCCAGTGTGTCAAGGGAAATGGATTTTTTTTCCCATTTCTCTCATCCATGTCTTTATGTAGTTTGTTTACTTAGTAAGAAACACCATTTTTTTATTGCCAGAGGTTCTTTCCAGATACTTGAATAAGCTTATCTTTTTTTATATCAGATCTACTATATAACATTAGCATTTACATTGTAAGTTTTCTTTTTAAAAGGCCCCTAAGTTACAATTACTCATCAGGTTTATCCTTTTTTAGACCTGACTGAATCCTCCATTCCCAGATGGTTATTGGAAATTGGTAGTATTTATCTCCACGGTTATGACAAAGAAGGCAACAAGTTGTGTAAGTATATTTTAATTGATGTACTGGCTTTTCAAGATTTTGAGATGCGTTTATCTCAACTGAATTAATAATAGGCAGAACCTTCTCCATATGTACCACACATCAAGTTCCCTACAATTAGGACCATTAGGGCCATCTTGACAGTGTCAAACACTTAGTTGTATGTACTGTTTGCATTATGATAAAGTAGGTGGTAAAGGCAAATGCCACATCCTGTAACACAGCCAAAATAATGTAATGCAGAGTCATTATCTTCTTTCTAATTTACTGATACTAAAATTCAACCCAGTATTTTCATGGAAAATCTTTTCGACAGTTGCTAAGGGTTGCTAAATGGACTTTTCAAGTTTGACGTCTGTCCCTGTCATGCCCATGTCCCCCCACCCCCCACCAGTCTTCTCCCCTTAGCTTCTTGTGAAATCTGTGATAGTAGGAGGACCAGTAACAACCATCCCTACCATCCTGATGCCTCCCTTATTATTCCTCTCGCCCCTTTGTCCAAAATGCAGCTTGGTTTGTACTAGAGCTGTGACTGGGCAGGAGTATCAGAGCCCCATCCCGAGCGCTTGCTTGCCCGCTCCCTCTGCAGCATGTGGTCCATTCCTGTTTTAACACTGTTCTCCTAGCATTTCCCTCCTGTGCCGGCTCTCTTTCCCAGTCTTCGTTTCTCTTTGTTCTCTTTGCTCTCATTCCCGGTCCCTTACATGCGCTTCCCAGGCTTCATTCCTTTCTTCGCTGCTTTTACTTTCCAGCTGATACAGTCCCCTTGGGTGATCTCAAGGACCTTGCCTCCCCACAAACAGTGATGACCCACATGGTCCCCAGGGGACGTGCACATAGCTACCCAGCTACCCACTTGACTGGTGCCACTGGACTGATTGCCGGCCACCTTCAACACAAAAGCGCTACTGGATCGCATCCCACTGCCTGCCCTCCTTCCGCACCACCCAGCACCACCCAGCTCGGGCCCACAGCCTCTGTCCGCCCCCCCACCCCCCGCCACAGCTTCAGCGGAGCCCCTTCCCCATTTCCGTCACTTCCTCAGTCCCGACCCTAACTGCCTTCCCAGGGCACGGCCTGTTGGGTTGCCTTCTCTGCCTCTTCCATTCTCCCCTCCGCGCTGCTGCCTCCGCGGGATGTCTTAAGTAGGAAAAGCACACCTTAGCATTTGACTTGGAGCCCTTCCAGCCCAGCCCTTGTCTCTTGAGCGTCTCCTCTCGGCACTGGCCGCATTTTGCCCTAGCTGCCCTGCCCCGAGCGGTTCGTGGCGCTCTGTCCACGCGCGCGCTCCCGCCCCGACTCGGGCCGCCCTCGTGCCTCTGTCCAGGCTGCTTCTCCGCACGCGATGTTTGTTCTAGTGCTTCCCACCACCACTGGCTTGCTTTCTTGTCAAGCACAGTGAAGAGTACTTTTAGGTTATTACCAGATATTGTTTGTTCACCTGTATTTTCTTTTCCCTCTTACTAGAGAAGTTTATTTTCCAAGGCGGAAAAGAGTTCCCCTTTCTGCTCCTCTCGAAGTTCCCAAATGCACAGTGTTTCTTATTTAAAAGAAGAAGGAGATGTTTTTAATCTGAGAAGGAAAATGAAATGCAAATGAAGAAAATGTTAAGGGAAAGGAATGATCTGTGTGTAAAATAACATTCTAATGACAGGTACTTTTCTTATTTTTATCCTCTGTTCTGTTAAAAGTCTGGATCAGGGTGAAGTATCACGTAAAAGACCATAAAACCATGTTGGACAAAAAGAAGCTTATCGCATTCTGGTTGGAACGTTACGCTAAAAGAGAAAATGGGAAACCCGTAACAGTGATGTTTGACCTGTCAGAAACTGGAATAAATAGCATAGTAAGCATTTCTTTAATTCGCAAGCATTATTTATTGTCATGTCCTCCCCGCCACTCCTCCCAGCCAAATACTGCTGTATGTTTAAGCTGACCAAGTTCTGTTTGGGATTTATTTGTTTTCCTTGTGTATTGTGAGTCAAGTCAGACATGAAGTAAGTTTTGCAAAGAAAGAAATTTGCTTCAGTATTTGGCACGGAAACTGTGAGTTTCCTAGAAATGCTCCTCATGTGATACACAAGGTGTCAGGGTGAGACGTGGAAGCTGGCAGGGTAACGAGTAGCTGTGGTGATATGGAAGTCTTCTGTCAGTACTAATATCCCGCAGCACCTCGCCCCGTGCCTGGCACAGAGAAATGCACTCAGGAAGTACTGGGGAAAGTAATGCACGCTCTCTGCGGTACTGTTAGGTTCATACCATGTTTGGTAGTTGTGAGATGTTCACCTGACTTTTGCACATATGGCACTTTGTCATTCTGTTGGGGGTTTTTGTTTGCTTGATTTGGTCAGCTTTGGAAACCAGTTTTCTTCAGGTGATTTTTGTCAAGCTTAAAAAATAAGTAAAACCCACCAGTCTTTAACTTGGGCCCTTGTGACCTTAGTAACTACAGACCCTTCAGCAGCGATGGGGATCCTTTGGCACACTGATGATAGCTCTTGTCTCTCACATTCGAGCCTTAGCTACTTCTGGTCGCAGTGAAGCAGCCTTCACACACCTGCCTGGGGCAGTAGTGAAACGTTTTTGCAAGTCCGCTCGGCAAAGTATGTTAAGAATCTTAAGGTGTTCGTATTCGTATTCTTTGCCTGGTAACTAAGTTCTGGAAATGTATTTTAAAGAAATAATCCCGAGTACAGAAAAAAGCATTGTGTGCCAAGTGTTTTTTTTTTCAGAGTGTCATTTAAAATAGTGAAAACTTAGAAAAAATTTTTAAAAAAATAAAATAGTGAAAACAGAAAAAAATGTAAATGTCAGCATGGGCAAATGGTAAATTATGGTGTATTAATTGATAGAGTGTATGTAGCTATATAAAATGGTGTTTATAAATAAGTGTAGTAATAGTGGAAAATACCTTTTTTAAAAATGAATGATAAAAAAGGCTACAGGATTATGTCCTAGTGATACCTAGCCTCCAAAAAAGGAACTCTTAGACATCAAAAAAAAACAAACAAAAAACAGCCTAGAGAGAACAAGGGGATTTTTTTGGGTGGTGGGATCACACATTTTTATTTTCATCTTTATCTCTATGCATATTTTAAGAGTCCATTGCCCTGGATTTTTTCAATCTAGTTTCCACTTCAGTGAGTTGTAGATTACAGAGTAAATTGTTTTATACCCAAAGTCTAAATCAAAATACCTAGATAAATAGGTATTCCATAAAAATAAATCATGATTCTGTCATCCTCTGTATATGACAGTTTCTAATTATTAACCCAGAATCATAAACAAGTGCTAATGTTTTTTACTGCCAAACATAGGGGCAAGGAATTGACTTGAACTGATTTTTTTTCAAACTACTTATATGCTCTCTCTTTAAATAAGGTTTATTTGCATTACTAAGTATTTAAATCAGTATTAATGTTTTAAAATACTGAATCCTAATTGAGTTACTTTTATATATGACTCCCTCGTGATTCACAAAGGATTTAAGTTGGCTTATGAACAGTATGCAGAATTGCAAGGCAAAAAAAATTAAAAGCTATTTGTTAGAGTTGGGCCACTGATTGGAGTCCAGTCTTTCATCTGCCTGTCTGAAAGAAATGGAATCACTTAAAATTATTTCAGTGGCCGTACTTTAAAACCAGTGTCTTAGGAGAAGTATATTCATTACTGATACTTGAACTAGAGAGAAAAGTATTTCATGGGTCCCCAAAGGGAGGACATTTTACAGGGTAATAAATAGTCCTTGAAGACATCCTCACAGAAGGCAGAGCAATAGGTTTCATGGAACTTTTTAATGTAGTACCCACTAATATACTTAACACCAGTGGTATCCTATCAGATCCACTTGAATTAGCAGTAACTTGGGATTTTATAAGCAAGGCTATCCAGTTAAAAGACGAAAACAAGAATATTGGATGAAGACTTTTTGGGCAAAGTCTCTGGGGGTCACAAATCATATAGGTAACCAGATTTTTATAGAACTAGTTATTTTGAGATATTTCTTTGACTCTTAAATACAAATTATTAAACTCGGTACACAGTGGATATAATGATTAGTTATAAAGGTACTATTATATACTAGGATTTATTCCATAAAAAATACTTAACACACTTAAGGATGCTTGCTTTCAGTTTACTGAAATTAAGGATGCTGCAACTCACATCCTAGAAATGACTTTATAGATTCATCTCTGGACAACTCACCTTTCAGTAATTGATGGATTTAAGTTTGCCTGATTATCTTTCATCCTACAGTCCTTATAAGATGGCTGATCAGGATTAGTAAGTTGGCCTACGGCCATGGAATAACATGGAATGAAATGATCCATGTGAATAGTGACCCTCATAACCTAATTTCATGTTGCTGTGTTCAATGCAGTAGAACCAACAGACAGTTATGTTCATAAAGTTTCCCAGGAATTGGAGTCAATGAACAACACTTGAATATAAACTAAAAAATTCTAATTCTAATTCGAGGTCCCTAAATAAGAGGAAAGAAGCTAGAGGCGAAGTAGATACAGAACACCAATATGTTCAGATTAGCTGTTGTGTAAAAGATTGATAAAACGTATTTTATTGAAACTATTACAAGGTATAAAAATTAGGTTTAAAAAGCAAATATACCAGAATAGATATATGTAATATCATTCCAAGTAGTGAGATTGTAAACTGTACACTTGTTTTAAATAATTCCTTAATTGTTCAACAGATTTTTAGAATTTCTCTATAGGCATTGCTTTTAGATCCACTTTATAATGCCATGTTACTTTAGCAGCCTGAAGTATCTCACTAGTTTGAGGTAACAGGAATGATGTTTAAGCATCTGCTTTCTTTTACTTGATTTTAGGACTGATTATTATAAGTAGCTTAATGACTTAAAACCTTAATCCCTGGAAATATAGATACATATTTATATATGAGCTTATTTTTTAAAGAATTGTCTCATTTGTATTTTTTTCCCAAGAACCATATTTTAATTGTTATTCCCCTATTCCAAGGGGTACCAGTTCAGTAAGATTTTTTTAATTATTATTTTATGTTATTTAATAGTTGTATCACCTTTAGAAATGTGCAATTTAAAATTCTCTAACGTGGATAGTCTTAAAGATTTAAATGTGTAATCTTTGTTTTAGGATATGGACTTTGTACGCTTTATCATCAACTGCTTTAAGGTTTATTATCCTAAATACCTCTGTAAGTAACTTACTCTTTTATAAAAATACAAAATATAGAAACTATAAACAATGGCTCAGATTGCTTTAAATTACTATAGACTTTAATACCTGAAGTGTTATTTTCTGATGAGGAGCTTAAATGTGTGCATAGAAGTTTAAGTGCATATCCTAGTAGATATAAGGGAAAATTTTCATAATTGTCCTTTATAGTTTTAAGAATTTAAGTTCTAAACTGTATAGATGGCATCCTATAACACACATACATATATAGGTACATAAAAACATACCTTTATTTTGAAGATTATCCCATTTTTAGTCATCTTTCAATAAAAAGCTCATTTAAAATAATATTTATTATATGGAACTTCTTACATATAAGAAACACATAAGCAGTATTGATAAAGTATACTGTGTGATAAGCAGTACTCATACATAAAATGTACTGTGTTACTAATCGTTCATTTTAAAATTGTCATTAAGAAAACATTAGACTTGGGCACCTGGGTGGCTCAGTCAGTTAAGCGTCTGCCTTCGGCTCAGGTCATGATCCCAGGGTCCTGGGATCGAGCCCCACATCAGGCTCCCTGCTCAGCGGGGAGTCTGCTTCTCCCTCTCCCTCTGTCTCTACCCCCTGCTTGTGTGCTCTTGCGCACGCTCGCTCTCTTTCAAATAAATAAAATCTTTAAAAAAAAATTAGACTAGCATACACTGCATTTAAATCAGGCATTTAGAGTTTATTTTTAATTGTGATTCTTGCATTAATTACCAGAATGAAGAACTCCTAAATCTTATGTATTCATTTTTGATTTATTAGATTTATATGATGTTTTCCAAACTCTGGAGAAATCAAGATGTTGTCCCACATAAACAGCCATATATTTTTAGCTCCAGTGGACTAAAAGTGAAAAAAGCAGAAGAGAGACAACAGGGATATCAGAAAATGGAAACTCACAGATCTGCCTGGGCACAGCCTGGCAAATACCACAATTAGGGTCTTTTGAGACTTCTGACTTAGGTGATATTAAACCTTAAAATCCCTAAATCTTCTTAACTTTGGCATGCTTTCACGTTATTATTCATGTGAAGTAAGGAACAGACAGCAAGCATGATCAATCTCAAGGATCAGTGCCACTGCTAGCCCATGCTCTCATGTCTTTAGAGGGAGTATTCATGAAACTTTTTAGGTAAAGAGAATGTCTGGTTGGGAAACCTGGAGGATCTGCTATTCCTTCTGAATTCTTCCTGGATCCACCATGTACCCTGATTCATTAAGTTTTATAATACCAATCAAATGGTCAATAGGGAATCTCGACCCCATATGATTAGGTTGTTCCTCTTATGTATAAAATGAAAATAAAATATCCACTTGTTTATTGAAATATCTAAAAGTTTGTGAAGAGCCATTTATAAATAGTATAAATATCATTATTACCTTATAAAGCATATCTAAGATTCTTTTGAGAGAACTCTTAATAAATTCATGGTTCTAGATAAACTATGAATTGGAATACTATTCATTCCGATTAACTAGAGGTAATGTGTATATATTCTGCCTACATAATGTAGTTTTGCAGACATTAAATTTTGTAAAATCTGATTATGCTTCAAAATTTGTCATGAAACACAACCATTATTTCGTAAAACCTTAAGTCCACATCTTTTTAGGCATATCACAGATGAAAATTGAGGTATTAAGCACCAGGCTACCTCTGTGAGATACCTTGTTTCTCAGATGAACTTTACTTGTCCTACATTAATATAATCATTCTAGGATGTTCTCTGCTCAGAGAAGAATGAAATTATATTTTGATTCATTTGTAATAGAACAATGAATTGGATATCAAAACTTCCCTTTGTGATTTCTGGTTCTTTCTTATAATTGTTAATAGGGCTATTCAAGTCTTCATCTAAATATGCAAATAATACTTCTGTATACTTGGGAATTACTGGCTTGCTGGGGCTTATAATATGAAGAAAAGTATAAATTCTGTTTCTTAAAACGTAATGGTGTATTAAAGTTAGGGTAAAGGGAAAATGTGCGAGTGGTTTAACAATATAATCTCTAGAAACTTAGCAAAACCAATAAATTAGACATTGAAATCATTTTTTTATTTAAATTCAATTAATTAACATAGACATTGAAATCATTTTAAAGTTCACTGGACTTCAACACTAATATGACATGCCACATCCAAAGATTCCACTTACCCATTTAACTATTTTCTTTTGTACCTTTCTGCAAACAGCAAAAGCAATAAATGAGCAAAAGAACAGGCTATTTGCCAAAGGACAGTGATAATGCAGTGGTCATTTCCAAAAAGCTGCCCTGGGGGGTGGGCCCCTCATCAGTGTGAGAAGTTAATTTGGTTCAAGCACCACTCACACTTCACTGAATTAGAACAGAGTCAGCTAGCTCAGTTTTTAGTTAGGTTTAGATCGCCAGCTTTTTCTAGACCAGGTATAAGTGATAGTACTATAGTGGTACTAAATCACATTGAATGAATTTTTTTCTCTTTCAGCAAAAATGGTGATCTTTGATATGCCTTGGATAATGAACGGTGAGTATATTATACTTTGCTAAAACAAAATGTCTGATTTCCTTTTTTCCAATTTAGCCATATTTCTATGGTGGTTTAAAATAATGTTTATGTTGTGCTTGGTGTGTACTCTTAAGAGGCTGGAGCTAGAACATTCAAAGGCTCTTCCTAAGCAAACCGGGTTAATGTTCTACCCCCAGGCTCTGGATAGGACATGCATTAGTCTTCTCTAAAAACAGCGTCAAGATGTTCAACCAATCAGGTAAACCTAGAGACAGATGCCTCAGTTTGTCACCCACAGATGGGCATGTCACAGAACACAGGCATTGGCTGGATTTTCTCATGGGCTTTGGGTGTTGAGGAAGAAGGTGGGATGAATCTGAAGTTTACTCCAAATCTCTGTAGGCACATTACCCTTCTATAAGACAGTCATGATACATTTTTTGGTAAAAAATTATTTTAAAAAACATTGAAAAACACTCTTTACCAACTTCAACATGATGCAAATTTAATGTTGTTTTCAGAATGTACATTTTCATTTGTGTTTGCCAGAGTCAATTGTTATATAGAAACCAGTAGAGAAAACCAATGAAACTAAACCTTGGTTCTTTGAAAAGTTAAATAAAATTGACAAAACTTTAGCTAAACCGATAAAGAAAAAAAAAAGACTCCAGTGATTAAAATCAGGAATGAAATAAGGGACATCACTGCTGACCTTACAGAAATTAAAAGGATTATAAGGGAATACTGTGAATGCTTGTATGCCAAGAAATTAGATGATATAGATGAAATGGACACGTTCCTAGAAAGACAAAATACAGAAATAATTCAAGAAGAATCTGAATAGAAGTATAACAGAAGACCTTGAATTAGTAATCAAAAAACTTCCCACAAAGAAAAGTCGAGGCCTAAATGACTTCACTGGTAAATTCTACCAAACATATAAAGAAGAATCAACACCAAACCTTTGCAAACTCTTCCAAAAGAGAAGAGGGAACACTCCCCAACTCATCTTATGAGGCAAGTATATTCTAATAACATCACTGGAAAAGAAAATTAGAGACCAGTATCCCTTATGAATATGGATGGACCAACCCACAATAAAGTACTGACTGAACCTAGCAGCATATAAAAAGGATTATACACCATGACCAAGTGGGATTTATCTCAGGAATGCAAAGTTGGTTCAACATACGAAAATCAATCCATGTATTCAATGTATTAATAGACTAGAGGAAAAAAGCACATGATCATCTCAGACACAGAAAAAGCATTTGACAAAACCTAGTACATTCTCATGATAAAGGCACTCAAGAAACTAGGAATAAAAGGTGCAAAGAGTTGTAACACCTGCAGAGTTAGGGAGACCACAGTAGTCCACGTAAGACTACCCTCACTTCTGAGACCACCTGTAAGTTCGGGGGGTGCCCCAAACCACCCTCAGGTCTGCTAGAATTACTCATAGACCTCACTGGAAGCTGTTATACTCACAGTTATGGTTTACTACAGGAAAAGGGTTCAGATTTAAATCAGCCAAGGGAAGAGAAACATACGGTGGAATCCAGTTAATTACCAAACGTGGAACACATTAGTTTCCCAGCATTGATATGTGGCAGTACTTCCTGGAGTATTGCCAACCAGGGAAGCTCACCTAAACTCCACTGTTCAGTTTGTATTAGGGCCCCCTTACATAGGCCTGACTGATTAATCACGTGCTTGATCTCAGTCTCCATTCTCCAGAGGTCTACTCATACTGTGTGACCAAAGCCCCCACCCTAAATCATTGTTACAGTGTGACCCAAGACCCTCAGGCAAACAAGGACACTCCTTACCTTACAAGGTGGGCATGAAGGTTACCTTCCAGAAGCTGAGGGCAAAGGCCAGACCTCTCTTTGGGTAAAGTTAATTCTTGAATATACAGAAGAGAACTTTCTCAGCCTGCTAAAGGGCATTTATATAAAACTTGGATCTATGAAAACTCAGAACTAACATCATACGTAGCAGTGAAAGAAGGAATGCTTTCCCCCTAAGATCAGGAACAAGACAGAGTAGTCTGCCTTCACCACTTATCTTGCCAGGGCACTTAGGCAAGAAAATGAAATAAAAGGCATCCATATTGGAAAAGAAGTAATACTATTTATATTTGCAGGTGACATAGTCCTCTATATGGACAATTTTAAGGAATACACACACCAAAAAGAAAAAAAACAACCCTATTAGAACTAATAAACGAGTTCGGTAAGATGGCATGATACAAATCAATATACAGACTCAACTGTATTTCTACACATTAGCAATGAATAATCCAAAAATGAAATTAAGAAAAAAATTCCATTTTGAAGAGCATCACAAAGAATAAAACACTTAGAAGTAAAAATTAATAAAAGAGGTTCAAGACTCCTACACTGAAAACTACAAAACACCATTGAAGGAAATTCAAGACCTAGGTCAATAGACATCTCTGGTTCATGGGTTGGAAGACCTAATATTGTTACAATGGCAGTACTTCCTGAATTCATCTACCAGTTCAGTGCAGTCCCTGTCAAAATCCCAGCTGCCTTTTTTTACAGAAATTGACAGGCTTGTTCTTAAGTGCACATGGAAGTGCAGGAGACCGAGAGTAGTAAAAATAGGGGCGCCTGGGTGGCTCAGTCGTTAAGCGTCTGCCTTCGGCTCAGGTCATGATCCCAGAATCCTGGGATCGAGTCCCACATCGGGCTCCCTGCTCGGCGGGAAGCCTGCTTCTCCCTCCCCGACTCTCCCTGCTTGTGTTCCCTCTCTCGCTGTGTCTCTCTCTGTCAAATAAATAAATAAAATCTTAAAAAAAAAAAAAAAAAGAGTAGTAAAAATACTCTTGCAAAAGAACAATGAAATTAAAGGACTGACATTCCTTAGTTTCAAAACTCAATACAAAGCTACAGTAATTAAGATGTCGTGATACAGACATAAGGATAAACATATAGATCAGTAAAATAGTGTTGAGAGTCAAGAAGTAAACCCTAATATTTATGAATAATCACTCTTTTTTTGACAGTAATACCAAGACATTTCAGTGGAGATAGAATAGTCTTAAATTTTTATTTTAATCACACAGTGCTCATCATGACAAGTACATACCTTAATCCCCGTCACCTATTTAACCCACTCCCTCCCCTCTGGTAACCATCAGTTTGTTGTCTATAATTAAGAATCTGTTTCTTGATTTGTCTCTTTTTTTCCCCTTTGTTTGTTTCTTAAATTCCACATATGAGTGAAATCATATGGTATTTGTCTTTCTCTGACTCACTTATTTCACTTAGCATAATACTCTAGCTCCATCCATGTCATTGCAAATGGCAAGATTTCATTATTTCTTATGGCTGAGTAATAGTTCATTGTGTGTGTATATGTGTGTGTGTGTATATATATATATATACATATATATATATACATATATATATATACATATATATATATATTATACCACATCTCCTCTATTCACTAATTAATGGACACTTGGGCTGCTTCATATCTTGGCTGTTGTAAATAATGCTGCTGTAAACATAAGGGTGCATGTATCCCTTTGAATTTGTTTTTTTTGTTTGTTCTTTGGGGGGGGGGGTTTGTATTCTTTGGGTAAATACCTAGTAATGCAATTGCTGGATCATAGCGTAGTTCTATTTTTAACCTTTTGAGGAACCTCCATACTGTTTTTTTATAGTGGCTGCACCTGTTTGCATTCTCACCAACAGTGCATGAGGATTCCTTTTTTCCACATCCTCGCCAACACCTGTTTCTTGTGTTTATTTTAGCCATTCCGACAGGTGTGAAGTGATATCTCATTGTAGTTTTGATTTGCATTTCCCTGATTATAAGTGTTGATGAGCATCTTTTCATGAGTCTGTTGGCCATCTGGATGTCTTCTTTGGAGATATGTCTGTTCATGTCTTCTGCCCATCTTTAGTTGGATTATTTGTTTTTTGGGTGTTGAGTTTTATAAGTTCTTTATATATTTTGGATACTAACCCTTTATCAGATACATCATTTGCAGGGCGCTTGGGTGGTTCAGTCGGTTAAGTGTCCAACTCTTGATTTCAGCTCAGGTCATGATCTCAGGGTCGTGATATCAAGCCTCGAGTTGAGCTCCATGCTCAGCAGGTAGTCTGCATGAGATTCTCTCTCTCCCTCTGCCCCTCCCCTCCACGGGCCCTCTCACACATTCTCCCCCCGCCGCAAATAAATCTTCTCAAATATCTTCTCCCATTCAGTAGTTTGTCTTTCAGTTTTATTGATTGTTTCCATCACTCTGATAAAGATTTTTTTTGGGGGGGTGTAGTCCCAATAGTTTATTTTTGCTTCTTTTTCCCTTGCCTCTGAGGGACCTATCTAGAAAAAGGTTGCTACAAATGATGTCAGAGAAGTTACTGCCTGTACTCTATTCTAGGATTCATATGGTTTCAGGTCTCACATTTAAATCTTTAATCCATTTTGAATTTATTTTTGTGTATGGTTTAGAAAGTGGTCCAGTACATCTTTGTAATATAACTTGAAGCCTGCAATTATGATGCCTCCACCTTTGGCTTTTCTTTTTCGAGATTGTTTTGGCTATTCTGGGTCTTATGGTTCCATACAAATGTAGTATTATTTGTTCTAGTTCTGTGAAAAATGCTGTTGGTACTTTGATTAGGGATTGCATTAATTGTGTATATTGTTTTGGGTAGTATAGACATTTTAACAATATTTGTTCTTCCAATCCATGAGCATGGAATGTCTTTGCATTTCTTTGTGTTGTCTTGAATTTCTTTCATCAATGTTTTTATAGTTTTCAGGTACGGGTCTTTCACCTCTTTGGTTAAGTTTATTCCTAGTTATCTTACTATTTTTGATGGGATTATTTTCTTTCTCTTTCTGCTGCTTCATTATTGGTGTATAGAAATGCAACAGATTTCTCTATGTTGATTTTGTATCCTGCGACTTTACTGAATTCATTTATCAGTCCTAGCAGTTTTTTGGTGGAGTCTTTCAGGTTTTCTACATATAGTATCGTGTCATCTGCAAATAGTGAAAGTTTTACTTCTTCCTTGCCAGTTTGGATGCTTTTTATTTCTTTTTGTTGTCTGACTGCATGTGGCTAGGGCTTCCGGTACCATGTTCAATAAAAGTGATGAGAGTGGACATCCTTGTCTTGTTCCCAACCTTAGGGGAAAGGCTCTTCCCCACTGAGGATGATGTTAGCTGTGGGTTTTCATATATGGCCTTTATTATGTTGAGGTGTTCTTTGTAAACCTACTTTGTTGAGGATTTTTATCATGAATGGATGTTGTATCTTGTCAGATACTTTTTTGCATCTATTGAAATGATCACATGGTTCTTATCTTTTCTCTTATTGATGTGATGTATCACATTGATTGATTTGCAAATATAGAACCACCCTTGCAACCCAAGAATAAATCCCACCTGATTGTGGTGAAGGATTTTTTTAATGTATTGTTGAATTTGGTTTGCTAGTGTTTTTTTGAGGATTTTTGCATCTGTGTTCATCAAAGATACTGGACTGTAGTTCTCTTTTTTTGTGGTATCTTTATCTGGTTTTGGTATCGGGGTAATACTGGCTTCGTAAGATGAATTTGGAAGTTTTCCTTCTGTTTTTTTTTTTTTTTGGAATAGTTTGAGAAGAATACGTATTAACTCTTCTTTAAATGTGTGGTAGGATTTGCCTGTGCAGCCGTCTGGTCCTGGACTTTTGTTTATTGGGATTTTTTTTTTTATTATGATTCAATTTCTTTGCTGATAATTGGTCTGTTCACATTTTCTATTTCTTCAAGCTGTTTCAGGTTTGGTCATTTATATGTTTCTAGGAATGTTCTTCTAGGTTGTCTAATTTGTTGGCATAGTTTTTCATAATATTCTCTTATAATTGTATTTCTGTAGTGTTTATTGTTATTTCTCCTCTTTTATTTGTGATTTTATTTATTTGGGTCCTTTGTCTTTTTATATTGGTTTTTTCAAAGCATCAGCTTCTGGTTCCATCCATCTGTTCTGTTGTTTCTTTAGTTTTTATATCATTTGTTTCTGCTCTGATCTTTATTATTTCTTTCCTTCTGTTGGCTTTAGGTTTCATTTCCTTCTGTTGGCTTTAGGTTTTTCCAGGTCCTTAGGTATAAGGTCAGGTTATTTGTGATTTTTCTTGCTTCTTGAGGTCGGCCTGTATTGCTATAAACTTCCCTCTTAGAACTGCTTCTGCTGCGTCCCAAAGGTATTGAATCATTGTGTTTTCATTTTCATTTGTTTCCATGTACTTTTTTATTTCTTTGACTTCCTGGTTGACCCATTCATTGTTTAGTAACATGTTATTTGACCTCCATGTATTTGTGCTCTTTCCAGATTTTTTTCTTGTGGTTGACTTCTAGTTCCATAGCATTGTGGTCAGAAAAGATGCATGGTATGACTTTGATCTTTTTGAATTTGTTGAGGCATGTTTTGTGGCCTAATATGTGATCTGTTCTGGAGAATGTTCCATGCACAGTTTAAAAAAAAATTTGTATTCTGCTGTCTTTGGATGGAATGTTCTGAATATATCTGTTAAGTCCATCTGGTCTAGTGTGTCACTCAAAGCCATTGTTTCCTTGTTTATTTTCTGTTTAGATGATCTGTCCATTGATGTAAGTGGGATGTTAAAGTCTTCTACTATTGTATTATTGATTAGTTCATTTATGTTTCTTACTGTTTTGTGTATTTGGGTGTTCCCATGCTGGGTGCATAAATATTTACAATTGTTTCTTCTTTTTGGGTTATCCTCTTTATGATTATATAGTGTCCTTCTTTGTCTCTTGTTAGTCTTTGTTTTAAAGTCCAGTTTGTCCAATATAAGTGTTGCTTCTCTGGCTTTCTTTTGCCAGCCATTTGCATGGTAAATGTTTCTATCTGCTCACTTTCAATCTACAGTATTGTAGGTCTAAAACGAGTCTCTTGTAGGTAGCATATAGATGGGTCTTGTTTTTTTTATCCATTCTATAACCCTGTGTCTTTTGATTGGAGCATTTAGTCCATTTACATTCAGAGTAATTATTAACACATATGTATTTATTGCCATTTTATTACTTGTTTTGTGGTTGTTTCTGAAGATTTTCTCTAATCCCTTTTTTGTCTTTCATGGTTTGCTGATTTTCTTTAGTGGTATACTTGGATTTCTTTCTCTTTATTCTTTGCCTACTTGTTAGTGGTTTTTGATTTGTGGTTACCATTATGTTTGTATATAAATAACCTCTTCTGCATATAGCAGTCTATATTAAGTTGATGGTCTTCTAACTTTGAACCCATTCTTTGTTCCTCTCTCCCCACATTTTAAGTGTAGGGTGTCATATTTTACATCCTTTTATTTTGTGAGTTCCTTGACTGATTTCTTACAGAAATATTCATTTTTACTGCTTCAGTGTTTCCTACCTTTATACTGTCACTTTTGGTCTCTCCTTTCCACTTCGAGTCCCCTTTAATATTTCTCACAGGGCTGGGTTAGTAGTAGTCATGAACTCCTTTGTTTTTGTCTGGGAACCTCATTATTTCTCCTTCTATTCTGACTGATAGCCTTGCTGGATAGAATAATCTTGGCCGCAGGTTTTTCCCATTCAGCATTTTGAATATATCATACCATTCCTTTCTGGCTTATAAAGTTTCTGCTGAAAAATCCATTGATAGCCTTATGGGGTTCCCTTTGTATGTAACTGTCTTCTTTTGTCTTGCTGTTTTTAGTATTTTTTTCCTTATCACCATATTTTGCCATCTTAATTACAATATGTCTTTTTTTAAAGATTTTATTTATTTATTTGAGGGGGAGGGAGGAGGACAAGCAGACTCTGCAGAGTGCAGAGCCTGACGTGGGGCTCGATCTTATGACCCTGAGATCATGACGTGAGCCAAAACCAAGAGTCAGATGCTTAACTGACTGAGCCACCCAGGCGCCCCTACAATATGTCTTGATGTGGATCTGCTTTTGATAATTTTGTTAGGGGTTCTCTGTGACACCTGGATCTAGATATCTGTTTCCTTCCCCAGGTTAGGGAAGTTTTCAGCCACTATTTCTTCAAAGAAATTCTCTGCCCCCTTTTCTCTTTATTCTTCTTCTGGGACTCCTATAATATGAATGTTATTATGTTTGATGGAGTCAACTGAGTTCCCTAGTCTGTTCTCATTTTGCACAATTCTTTTTTCTCTCTTTTGTTCATCTTATTTTCCATTACTCTTCTAGGTCACTAATTCATTTCTCTGCTTATTTCATCCTGCTTTTCATTCCATCAAGTGTGTTTCTCATTTTGTTTATTGAGATCTTTATCTCTGCTTTGTTATCCCTTATCTCTGTGTTCATGGTCTCACTGATGCCTTCCACTCTTTTCTCAAGTCCAGTGAGTATCCTTGTGGTCATTGCTTTAAATTCTCCATCAGGGGGCGCCTGGATGGCTCAGTCAGTTGAGCATCTGACTCTTGGTTTCTGCTTGGGTTGTGGCCTCGAGGTCATGGAATCAAGTCCCTCGTTGGGCTCCATGCTCGGTGTGGAATCTGCTTGGAATTCTCTCTCTCTCTCTCTCCCTCTGCCCCTACCCCTGCTCACACTGTCTCTCTAAAATAAATTAATCTTGGGCGCCTGGGTGGCTCAGTTGGTTGGGCGACTGCCTTCGGCTCAGGTCATGATCCTGGAGTCCCTGGATCGAGTCCCGCATCGGGCTCCCTGCTCGGCGGGGAGTCTGCTTCTCCCTCTGACCCTCCCCCCTCTCATGTGCTCTCTCTCATTCTCTCTCTCTCAAATAAATAAATAAAATCTTTAAAAATAAATAAAATAAAATAAAATAAATGAATCTTTTAAAAAAATTCTCCACCAGGCATGTTACTTGTATCTGTTTCACTTAGATCTCTGGCCGTGGCCTCATCCTGTTCTTTCATGTGGGATAAATCTCTCTGTCTTCTCATTTTGTCTAAGTCTCTATGCCTGTCTTGGTGTGTTAGGAAAGTCAGCTACATCTCCTGTTCTTTTTTTTTTTTTTAAAGATTTTATTTATTTATTTGACAGAGAAAGACACAGCGAGAGAGGGAACACAAACGGGGAGTGGGAGAGGGAGAAGCAGACTCCCTGCCGAGCAGGGAGCCCGATGTGGGACTCGATCCAGGGACTCCAGGATCATGACCTGAGCCGAAGGCAGTCACTTAACCAACTGAGCCACCCAGGCGCCCTACATCTCCTGTTCTTAAGGGTAACTGCCTTATGAGGAAGAAGTGCTATAGTGCCCTGCCATGTGGTGTCCCCTGTTCCCCAGGGCCTGGCGCTTCTGGGAGTGTCTCCAGTGTGTGCTGTGTGTCCTCTGCTGTTGTGTCCTGACCACTTTATCCTTCAGGCCAGGCATCTGCAGAGGCTCTCTTTGCCTGTTGTGGGCAGAGTTTGGTCCCTGGCCTGAATGTGGCACATTTTAACTAGGTGTGCTCTGGTCTGTTTGTGAAGTGAGACCTGTCGGGGCCTCACAAAACTCCTGGGTCAGGAGATGCAGTATTGGCAAGGGTTTGGGCCGGTCTCCTGGGGGAGGGGGCCTGCAGACCTGGAGCTGAGGGAAGCGTGACTGGGAAGGGTGTTTCTTCTAGAGCATGGGGCTGTGGAAGAGCTTGGGTGTAAGCAAGTTAGGTAGCAAGTGTCAGTACTGTGCTGGTTCCTGCAGGTGGCCCTGTGCTTATGCTGGCGGGGGTGGGGAGTGAAATGGTACCTGCCAGTTTCTTTGTTCCCCAAGGGGTCTCTCCATGAATGCTGCCTGTCTGGGACATGCTCCAAGATGAGCAGATAACCTCCGTACTGTGCCCCGGGTGCTCTTCAGATCTCTGTTTCCACACTGTATATCCATGGGCTGTTTGTCCTGCTTTCTCCCCAGGAGCAGCCCCAGTGTCCTCTGAGCTCTTCCAAAGCCAAGCACGCTGAGGTTTAAAACTCCACTTTAAGCCCTACTGATTGCAAGAGCTCACGAAATTCAGGCCCTCTCGCTTTCCAAGCCAGTTGCTGTGGGGATTTGTTTTCCCCACGTGCTCCCCTGTGTGCTAGTCTGTCTCTTGCCCTTCTCCGTGACCAAGGCTCCCTCCCCATTGCAGCAGCCATAATCCATTTCTCTCCTAAGCCAGGTCTCTGTACTTCCTACCTTCTTTGATGTGGCCTTGTCTCTACCTCGTGGAGTTTGTTCTGCCAATCTTCAGATGAATTTCTGGGGCATTTAGGATGATTTGATAGTTATCTAGTTGTATTTGTGGGACGAGGCATGCCTTAGGGTCCTTCTACTCTGCCACTGTCTTCCAAGATCTCTCTTGAGAAAGAATAGTCTCTTTAATAAATGATACTGGAATAATTGAACAGTGAAGTTGGACCTCTACCTCCCTCCATATACAAAAATAAGCTCAAAGTGGATCAGAGACCTGATTGTAAGGGTTAGAACTATAAAAGAAGAAACCATGGGAGGGGTGCCTGGGTGGCTCAGTCGGTTAAGCGGCTGCCTTCGGCTCAGGTCATGATCCCAGGGTCCTGGGATCGAGCCCCACATCGGGCTCCCTGCTCTGCGGGAAGCCTGCTTCTCCCTCTCCACTCCCCCTGCTTGTGTTCCCTCTCTCACTGTCTCTCTCTCTCTGTCAAATAAATAAATAAAATCTTTAAAAAAAAAAAAATAAAAAAAAAATAAAAAAAAAAATAAAAAAAAAAAAAAAAAAAAAAAAAAAAAAAAAGAAACCATGGGAGTAAATCTTTGTGACCTTGGATTAGGCAGTGGTTTCTGGATATGACACCAGAAAAGCACAAGCAACAAAAGAACAGATACATTGGACTTCATTAAAATTCAAAATTTTGTACTTCGAAGGACACCATCCAGAAGGTGAAAAGACAACTCTCAGAATGGAGTAAAATATTTACAAATCATACATCTGATAAGGGACTTAGATCTAGAATATATAAGTGGCTTTTACAGCACACAATAAAAAGACAAATGGCCCAATTAAAAAGGGCGAAAGATTTGAATAGACATTTTTCCAAAGAAGTTATGCAAATGGGCAATAAACATATAAAAAGATGCACAACATCATTAGTCATTAGAGAGCTACAAGTCAAAACCAAATGAGATACTACTTCACACCAACTAGGATGGCTATAATCAAAAAGACAGTAACAAGTGTTGAGGATATGGAGAAATTAGAATCCTCATACATTACTGGTGAGAATGTAAAATGGTGCAGCCACTCTGGAAAGCAGTTTGGCAGTTCCTCAAAAAGTTAAACATTGAATTACCGTATAATTCAATTCCATTCCTAAGTATATTCCCAAGAGAATTGAAAGCATGTCTACATAAAAACTTGTACACAGATGTTCATAGCAGTATTATTCATAATAATAACAAGTGGAAACTACTCAAATGTTTATCAGTTGGCGAATGGATAAACAAATGTTGTAGATCCATAAAATGGAAAATTATTCGGCCATGAAAAGGAATTAAATACCAATACATGCTTACATCATAGATGACCCGTGAAAGCATCCTGAGTGAACAAAGCCAATAAAAAAAAGAAAACCCCATGTTGTATGATGGCATTTATATTAATATCCAAAATAGGCAAATCCAGAAAGTAGATTAGTGGTTGCCAGGGAATAAGGTAGGGAGATTAAGGAGAATTGCTTATGGGCAGGGGTTTCTTTTTGGTGTTATGAACATGTTCTAAAATTAAATAGTGGTGATGGTTATACAGTTGTCTGAATACACTTAAAACCTTTGATGTGCATACTTTAAAGGGTGAATTTTATGATATGTCATATTATATTTCAACAAAGCTGTTATAAAAAATTAGATTTAGCACTTTGGTTAATTCAAGTAGCATAGCTTCAAACATGTCAACTCAGACTTTTTAAATTGAAATTAATGAAAATGTAAACCTCATGTAAAATTTAAGCATAATTAGCCAAAGTAAAAATGCAGTTTTCTGAACCACTATTTAATTTTTATCATACTGTTTTATTTCCTGATTTTTTTTCATTGATGCTTTTACAAATTTAATGCAGGATTCCTCTTTTAATTTCTTTAAAATGTGTTTAGAATGTCAGAATGGAAGCAAGGTTTAAAAAATTAAGTATAAATTAGAATAGCATGAAAGAGCAAGATTGTAATTACTAAAGAGCTGTGTTTGATAACAATGTATTCTTGTAGGTTCCATAAATAAGTTCCTCACAATTATATAAGCTGCAGAGCTTGCAAGAAAGGCAAAAGTTTAGGGTTAGGATGAAGTCTGAGTCTAGCTCAAACCCATGAGGAGAGCTACTTCCTTCTCTTGTTGACTTCCCATTTGAGAAGGTTTTTCAGGTTGGGGATTGATCAGGAGTGTAAGGAAAAATGACTTTCCATACTATTGTGCAGTTATTCCTCAAACTACAGTGCTATTTGGTTCTGTGTCTGGGAATCTTAGTAGTGGGGATCATTGACAGATTTGTACAGAGGCCAGAACCTTGATAAGTTTATTGATGCACATCAAGGTAATTTCATCTTCCTGAATCTTCATGGAACATTTGAAACCCATTAACAGATCGTCACAGTGTAAATGCCTACAGGAATTAGTGAATGTTAATTATCACACCACAGAAAGATACATATTAACAGAGTTTTGCCCAAACAAATTTCAGAAAACCTACATTACCACATACAGTAAATTAATTGAGAAAGAGAATGAATTTAATGAAGTGACTGTTTCTTCTTCAGCTGCTTTCAAAATTGTGAAATCCTGGCTTGGTCCGGAAGCAGTGAGTTTGTTGAAGTTTACCAGCAAAAATGAAGTCCAGGACTATGTCAGTGTCGAGTATCTGCCTCCCCACATGGGTGGGACTGTAAGTATCGTCCTCGGAATGTGTTTCTAAAATAAGACTGCATCATGGCACATTAGGCTGTATTTCTTTAAGGAAGAAGAAAAAGCAATATCTTAATATCCAGAGAAAGATCATAGATACTCCAAAATAACACCATTACAGACATTTTTTATATAAGTTTTCAAGGTGTTAAATTTTCATTTTGAGAATTTTTAGAATCACATGATTCTAAACTGAAAAGTATTCTATTCAGTACAAATATTCAGAAACAGTATTCAGTAAAAAGTCTTTCTACTGCTATCCTAGTCACTCTCTTCCTCTCCCCAGTTCCATTTCTTATATTTATTTCCATGAATCTGTATTGCCTATGTAAGCAGTACAGTATATTTGTAATACATATAAGCAAATATGTAATTCTTTCTCCCTCCCATCTCTTTTAAACAAGTAGTGTGTTTTTACACCATTATGCGTCCTATTTTTTTCTTTACAACGTGTCTTAGAGATCATTCCAAATCAATATGACAAACTGTTTTACTCTTCTTTATGGTGACATAGTATTCCTGTATCTAGAGATGAACCATAAATTATTTAATTAGTAGCCATGAGTTATTGAATTTTTTTCATGTGCCTTAGTTTGCTTCCATTTGTTTACTGTTGAACAGTCTTTTTAATTTAAAAGATAATCAAGTTTTTTTGAAATGGTTATACTACTTACAAATAAGAGACCAGGAATAAGTAGGTACGTGTTAAATTTTTAATACTACATAACAGTGAAACATACTGTGATAATGATTTTTCCTCTAAACTATGAAAACCTATGGATTTGGTATGCTTTGGGTTAACTTGATTGATAATATTTCAGTTGTTTGATTTTTATAATCTATTTCATATACTGTCTACCTGGCAAAATTGTATTCAACCAGAATCAAGTGACTAGCAAGATAAAAAGTTTTGGTATGTCCTTTTGTTTTCTTTAATAAGAAAAAACTTGAACCAATATTTTTATTTTTTTTTAATTTTATTTCATTATGTTATGTTAGTCACCATACAGTATTTTTAATTTGAAATTTGCGACTTTCCTATTTTAAGGCTTTATATTTTACATTTTAACAAGAACACAGTATGGTTCATTTCAGGTTCTGCCTTTAGTTAAACGAGCTATTTGATTTCTTTTTAATAATTTGCCCATAGAATTGTTATATCTTAAAATTAATGGTATCTAGCAAAAATTGTTTTTAGAGGTAGAAAAGAGTGTCTCCCTTCTCTGTCATTAATGATGTATTTTTTTCAGGACTATACTCAGAATTGTAGTAGGACTACTATTCTTTAACATAATTTTCCCCAAAAGTAATACATAGACCTTTCTTTTTTAAAGCAAACAGTACCAGAAGACTGAAAAGTACAACAGCTTAGTGAAAAGTATGTCTCCCTCCCCACATTACTGCCCACTGCCACTCTCCACAGGCAGTCAGTCACTGTTTCCAAGTTTTCTCTTCTAGAGATATTCTGTCCATTTTATTTTTTCATGTATGTTGTACTAGTTTTTCCACATTTCTTGTTAGGTTATGCCATATTGATTCTTAGAAGTCTACCTGATTTTTTAAACCATTTCAGAATATTCCATTGTATAGATGTAACATAATGTATTTAATCAGTTCTCTTTTGAAGGACTAGTAGTTGTTTCCTAATCTTGCCATTATTAATAGTGCTGCAATGAATATCCTTGTAAATAACTCTTGGTACATGGGTACAGCAGTGTAAGTAGAAGATGAACTCCTAGAGGTAAAATCATCAGGTCAACGGGTATTTGTAGTTTAAATTTTGTTACCTGTTGCCAGTTTCCCTCTAAAGAGATTGTGCTCATTTCCCAATTATGTGTGGCATGCTTGAACCTCATTTTTGTAATCATTGCCAGTCTTGGGTGAAAAATATTGTGGTTTTGCATTTCTGTTGTTGTAAGTGATGATGAGCATTTTTTATTATTTAAAAGGTAGTCTTCTTTTTCTATGAACTCTGTATCATTCCTTTATTTTTTCTGTTATTACTCTTTTCTTGTTGATTTGTATATATTAACAAAAGCTATCTTGTTTCTGATACATGTGGTACATAATTTTCCCAGTTGTGGCTTTAAAGAAAAAAAAAAACTTGGTTTTTTAGGGGGTTTTCTTGGCGAGGGGGTGTGGTTGGTTGGTTGATTGTTGGGTTTTGTTTTTTTTGCAATTCAGAGATGTTTCATTTTAGCGTGCTCCATTTTTATCAATATTTTTATGCCTGCTAGGTTTTGTGCTATGATTAGAAAGGTCTTCAATACTTAGGTTTTGTGTTTTCTGTTTTTTAATCCTGTGTGTTGTTCTGGAGCTTTTTTTTTTTTTTTTAAGCTTACAGGGGTTTTAAAAAAATACACACTTTTGGAGTGCCTGGCTGATTCCATCGGAAGAGCGTGCTACTCTTGATCTCGAGGTCATGGGCTTGAGCCCCACATTGAGGGTAGAGATTACTAAAAAAATAAATAAACTTTTTTAAAAAATACATACTTCAAAGTTTTTATCCATCTGAAATTCTTTTTGGTGCAAAGAATGAGCTAAAGATCCAACTCGGTGCTTTCACAGATGGCTAGCCAGTTGTCCACACCACTTTCTGCTCTTTCCCTTTGTGTTTTGAAATGCTTCCTTTTTTAAAAATTTCACTAATTAAGTCTGGTTTTTTTTCCTTTTTTTTTTTTTTTTTTTGGCCAGGAGAGTGGATTTTAATTTTACTTAGAGAATTATTTCTCTACCCACCTGTTAGCAGGCTGTTATAAAATTCCTTTCTTTTAGGATCCTTTCAAGTATAGCTATCCACCACTAGTAGATGATGACTTCCAGACACCATTGTGTGAAAATGGGCCTATTGCCAGTGAGGATGAAGCTTCAAGTAAAGAAGATATAGAAAGTGATGGCAAAGAAACCCTGGAAACAGTTTCTAGTGAAGAACAAATAACTCTTCTAAAAAAGGTAATTTTAACAACAAAATGGCGTCAAAACCTGTGGCCTGTCCACCATTCTGCAACTAGCTGTGTATGTGATTGTAATTCACTTAACTTGCCGCCCTTCCCCATCTTTGTCTGTAAATAAGAGGAAGGATGGTACTAGCTAACCAGTAGTATCACTGTGGTGTTTAAAAAGGCTGATTTCATGCATTTGTATAAAAATTGGCAAAATGCATTTTGAAGGAATTGTTTTATTGAAAATATTTTTGATTTACCTGAGAGAAAAGTAGTTAGTTTACAACCTTCTACTTCCTCTATTTCAGTTTTGAAAGAGCACTCAGTTATCTTTTTATGAGTCATCAGGGGCTTGATAGAGGGATAAATATGTTATAACTTAGAAGAAATTTAAAGACTAAGGGAAAGACCATGTTATATTTTCTGTAGCGACTTATTGAAGTATGCTCTCATATATGTTCATGGTCATGTTAATATATGTTAAATACATAATTTAGGTGTGCTGAACTTAGGTTAAAGATTGTAATTTGGATTGAATCACTATGTTTACTTTTTGACCTGATGAACTGC
The DNA here is from genome assembly GCF_029215605.1 of Mirounga angustirostris. Taxonomy (NCBI): domain Eukaryota; kingdom Metazoa; phylum Chordata; class Mammalia; order Carnivora; family Phocidae; genus Mirounga; species Mirounga angustirostris. The sequence goes on from NW_026991719.1 coordinate 11,374,767, forward strand.
CCAGATATCAGCATGAAACTAAATTTCTTTATCTTTTCTTTCTTCATATTTTTTTTTTGTCTTTAGATTAACCTAACCGAACATACTTCCAAAGCAGAAGAAACTGAAAAGGTTGATTCCAAAATGAAAGCTTTCAAAAAACCACTGAGTGTGTTTAAAGGGCCCTTATTACACATCAGGTAATCATAGTTGATTTTTTAGCTATGCTTTTATAACCTGTCTTGATTATCTTGAAGGAATTGCAAAATTAAGAAAACTCCTGTATTATTTTTCAAACTGTGGAAATATAAAATTAAAGGTTATCCAAAGACTCACCTTGGTTTCCAGTCATAGTAGATAATTTAGCTACCTTTTTGTTATTTATTCCATTAAATGTGTTTAAAGGGCCCTCATTTCATATCAGTAAATAAAAGTGAATATTCATATATTCACAGTTAATCTGAATGACATACATTTTTTCTCATTTTACTGGTACTGTTTGGCTTGCATAAGTTCAAGGATGGCAGAAATGACATTGAACTAAGCATTTATCAGTTTGACTTTCTAAAAGCTAAAGCTGAACTAGAAAAATAGGGTTGTTGTTTTTTTACCAAAGCCAGAATTCAGTACATCTCTATTTTTGTTTCTGGGTTACTCAATCTTAAGATTTAGGGTTGTTTGTAATTATCATTATGTAAAGATCTCTTTCTCACTAATGATGCTTTTCGTTGGTAAATCTATATGGCCTTATGTTAATGTTGCTGTACCGACTTTACTTAGTGATGACCTAATGTATCATTTCCCCTCCCATACTTTAAATCTTTCTGTGTAACTGTTTTAGGTATGACTCTTATGAACAATACAGCCAGACTTTTTAAAAATCTGATATTCAAATTGATAAGACTAGTTTGTTTGCATATTTTTGATTACTGTTATATCTGGATTTATCTACCATCTGTGTGTGTTTATGGGGGGACAGAGGTGGGGGACAACACATGCATATTCTGTTCACCGTGGTTTTTCTTTGCCATTTCCCCCCCTGTGGAGTTTGTTTTCCATTTTTCCCTTCACTGGTTTAGAAGTTACACACTGTGTTTTCATTGGAAGCCTGTCAAAACCATAGGTCTTGACTTAGAAATGTCGGGAGTTGGCTGGAAGAGCTGCCTGGGAAGAAAGCCGGAGGGGAACAAGGCAGCGTCTAGGGCTGCAGTTTGGGCTCTTCGGCTCCCTGCCTCTGCCCCTGGGCAGGTCACAGCACTGCTCCTGCACAGGCATGGGGACCCACCAGCGTCTGTCTCTCCACAATGTCTCACGGGTTTTGTGCTGGTTACTGTGAGCGGTTCTGAGATTCATGACCCTTCTCTTCTCTGTGGTCAATTTCAGATTGGGTTCTAAAAAGAAGGCAGCAACCATGCTAATTTGTCTTGTCCAGAGTTGGGCAAAGCCCTCCTCGGAAAGCACGTCCTTAAAAAATGTGTGTCCTCCAAATGACTGTCTCTGATATGTAGGCATTCCTGATATAAAATGAATCTACTTACATATATAGCTCAAAGTGAAGGACAGCCTGAATAATTCACCTTTTTTTTTTAAGATTTTATTTATTTATTTGACACAGAGAGAGAGAGAGAGACAGCGAGAGAGGGAACACAAGCAGGGGGAGTGGGAGAGGGAGAAGCGGACTCCCAGCTGAGCAGGGAGCCCGATGCGGGGCTCGATCCCAGGACCCCGGGATCATGACCTGAGCCGAAGGCAGACGCTTAACGACTGAGCCACCCAGGCGCCCCTCACCTTTTTATCTAAAATAAAAACACTGTTCTGCCCATTGTTTGGAGGCACCTGATACAATTTGACGAATGTAATTAAACTACACAAACTTTGCTTTAGTCTTTTAGTTTTGATTTTAGGTCATGAGTACTACAGCGGCCAGCAATAGTAAAATTTGCACTTTGAGGTTCACTGATTTTACTGTTTAACCAATATTTCCCACCCCAAATTTTATTTTTGTTTTTTGTATTCCATATTACTCAGAAAAAGCCTTTATTATTAAGGAATTACCTAAGGAATTATTCTGTGACTTAAGTACATCTCTAATGACCTTTCATTTTAAGTTATGCTTTTTGGTGTATAGAATTATGTCCCATTCTAATCTCTTTGTAATTAAAGTTGAAGCAGCCGTTTCTTCTTTGTCTTGATTATCTATAACCTTCCAAAGAGTTTAAATGCACCTTAAGATGGTGCTGATTATAGGCTAATTCAGAATCTTCCTAACTCTCTCTCCTGTCCTTTTCCTATTTTGCTTTTGATTCTTGGGGAAAACCATAGGACTTTTAAATAGCATGCAATGAATTAGTAAGATTAAAACACAAACTATATTAGGTAGTTGCCTTATAAGCTTTTCTTTTTTGATGAAATCTCTATACAAATGAGCAGAAAATATTAAACAAATACTTTTCTTCCAGCTAATGATTAGACTGTCATTTATTCCGAATAATACAAATGCCTTATATTTTTGTCACCACCTAGCCCAGCAGAAGAACTGTATTTTGGAAGTACAGAATCTGGAGAGAAGAAAACTTTAATAGTGTTGACAAATGTAACCAAAAACATCGTAGCATTTAAGGTAAATATCAGAAAGATATAATAAATTCTATGTGGAAATCTGATAGGGGAAGTGATCTCAGACATATTTTAATTGAAAGATTGAGAATTTTTAACTTGCACGGTGTTTTTATTTGATATTTTTAGGCATGTAATACTGCCTTCTAGTTTTAACCACGTGGCATAGCTTATCTACAATTTTCCCCAGGATCTATATCTCAATCTTTAATGAGCCATAATAGGCTAACGTCCAAATTAATCCCAGGCTTTAATGTTTGTGGTAAATAAAAACCCAAGGAAAATCACTCTTCATTATATAAATAATTCATAATGACAGTGAAAATAAAACGATAAAATCAAAAGTGCATTTCCCCCTGAGTGTGATATAGTTTGGAATGTAGTTTATACTGGATACTGACCTAATGACTGAGTTTACCACTACCCCATATTGTAAGTATTAAGATGTTCTGGATGTTCTTTGAATATAGTGTGTTTTAATTTGTGAATGCTATTATAACGTGTCCTAATACACAGGGTTTTTTTTAATTTGTATTATTAAATTTAGGAAATTACCAGACAGGATATTTCATAGATTTTTTTTCTTTAAAAGGAAGACTAAGTGACAATTGGACTTACGAGTGAATATTTTTTAAAATAGATTAAGATACCGTTTTCCTATTGATGGGGAAAAATACATTCTATGCCTAACCACCATGGTTGTTTTGTAGACTTTATTATTAACTGTTAATTTTTTAAAACTCATTTTTAAGCCATTTACCCCAAAAGAAACATTTTTCTTATGTTATTAGTTATTATATGACCACTGTATTTATAAACAGGTGAGAACAACTGCTCCAGAAAAATACAGAGTCAAGCCAAGCAACAGCAGTTGTGACCCTGGTGCATCAGTTGATATAGTTGTGTCTCCCCACGGGGGTGAGTTGTGGCCTGATGGCCTCAGAGGGTGTGCTGGGGTACCTGGGGCCGGGTGAGGAGTCCATAGAGCCAGACTAGAATCTAGAAACTAGCTCAGTGTCAACAAGTCACCTCACTGCACTGTAGGCATCTCTTTTCTCCTGTGTAAAATGAGATGGGTCAATGTTTCTCATTACAATGTGTTTTTTTTTAAGATTTTATTTATCTGAGAGAGAGAGCAAGCATAAGCAAGGGGAGTGGCAGGCAGAGAGAGGGAGAAGCAGACTCCCCGCTGAGCAGAGAGCCCAGCGTGGGGCATGAGCCCAGGAACATGACCTGAGCCTAAGGCAGACGCTTAACTGACTGAGCCACCCAGGCGCCCCTAAAATGGTTTTTTAGCACATAAAATTGTTTAAACGGATGCCAGTTGAAATGGGAATTTTTTTTAAATCCTTTTTAGAAAATTTTTTTCTTTAAGGTACTTCCGTATTACTCTTTTTCCATTGTTTTCTACAATAATGCCTTAAACCACGTGTCCAGCCCTTTGTAAAGGTTCTTGTTTATATAGTAAGTTACCCTTTTGGAATGCAGGTTTAACAGTCTCTGCCCAAGACCGTTTCCTGATAATGGCTGCAGAAATGGAACAGTCATCTGGCACGGGCCCAGCAGAATTGACTCAGTTCTGGAAAGAAGTTCCCAGAAACAAAGTGATGGAGCATAGGTATGCTTTTTTACTCAAGGACTCTCAAATGTGATGGGAAGAAGCAGAAGGAGAGAAGTGCCTGCATGGACTAGGCAGGGGTCTCTTCCTTCTTGCATTTGGCAGACATTTAGGCTTCTAGTGTGACCCAGGTGAAGGCGATCTGCAGTTTCGCAAGGAGGTTGCTAATAGCAGACTTGTTTACAGGTCAGTGCAAGAATCTGGAGGTGTCAAAATTACAAACGTAGATCTCTCTGTACCAGCAGTTCCCTTTGTAGGAACACTCACCCTGTGTACTAGAATGTGTGTCTTTCACCATTGTTTGTGCTAATGAAAAAATGGGAAAGAAAGAACCTAAATGATCCTCAGTAAAGCAATAGTCAAATGCACTTGAGTATGTGCGGGAGTATTCTGCAACTATTTGAGACAGTGTGGTAAATCTTTATGTTCTGATACGGAAAAATACCTATGATATATTAGGAGGAAAATCCTTTGCCTACATCAGCATATACAAGCATGTATGTGCATGTAAAGATCTATAGAAAAGGAGAAAAGAGGAGAAACCTGTGTAATGATTTTATTTTGGAGTGTGCCAGTTCTGCCTCCCAGGGGACACTTGTCAGTGTTGGAGAACACTGTCCATTATCACAACTGGGCTTTGGGGTACTGTGGCATCCAGTACTTTGAGACCAGGGATGCTGCTAAACATCCCACAATGCAAAGAACAGAGCCCCCCCCCCCCAAGACAGAATGATCTGGCTCAAAATGTCAGTAGTGCCTAGATTGAGGATTCTCCATGGTGGGTAGTTAAGGAGGGCCACTCTGATGACAAAAATGTAGGACCTGAAGGAAAAGAGAGTAAGCCACTTAGATAACTGGAAAAAGTGCTTTCTAGGTGGAAGGAACCACAACTGAAAAAGTGTGCTTGGCCTGTGTAAGGAACAGCAAGGAGGGAAATGTAGCTTGAACTCAGTTCAGGAGGGTGGGGGAGATAATGTGGGAGATGAGGTCAAAGAGGTAGTAGGAAGGCAGATGATTACCATAGTGAGGACTTCTGATTTTGAGAAGAAAAACTATTAGTCTGGTGCTAAGCAGAGCCAGGAAGTGATTTGGCCTTTTTTAATTAAATTTTTTTTTAAGGCTTATTCTGGGGGCTATGTGGAAAACAAACTCTAGGCAGACACAGGTGAAAGTGAAACTGAGTTAACACAAATAGCGCGTGCTGCAAGCCTGCACCATTCTAAGTGCTTTACTCTGATTTATTCACTTCGTCATTAAAATGACCCTAGGAGGTAGGTAATTCTTTGTCCCCCTTGATAAATGAGAAGCTGGGAAACCTCTTAACAGCCATGGCTGGGTTAAATCTTCAAAAGGAATTGAAAGAATACAGATGTGGCTGGAACACAGAGGTGAAAGGATCCAGGGTAAGAAGAAAGCTGGAGGGATGGACAGGGCCCAGAGGAGGAGCTTGGTCACCCTGGTAAGACCCATGGGAGAGCGTCAACCTGACCTGAGTCACCTTTGACAAGATCACTGCAGGCTTGTTCACAGAAGGGAGGAGGACAGGAGTGGGCCTGGGAAGATAAGCTTTATTTCAGTTGTCCCAGCCTAGAGGAGGATTTAGTGGCCGGAGGACGACCGTCCATCAGGGACTCAGGAGGGAAACCAGTAGGTGAGCTCTGTCATCCAAGTCTAGGAAAGTGTGTTTGACAAAAGAGGAAGGGACCAGTGCTACTAAGTGCTGCCATGCCAATCAGGAAGGATGAAGTGTGAGCGGTGGCTATTGGTGACATCACAGAGGCCATCACTGACCTCATAGAGAGCATTTTCAGTGGGCAGGAACCAGGTTCTAAAGAAATGAAGGTAATAGCACTGTTCTACAGGTTTGGTTTGTTGGAGGAAGGAAGAATGTGGTGTTGACAAAGGGCTTGTTTGGTGTGGGTTTTTCAATGGGAGAAGCCGACTCTAGAAGGTAAATCATTGATTGATAGGTCCTGTCCCTTCAGCTTTCTCAGGAATTGCACTAAAGCCAAGGTATGGGTCAGCTTTAGTCAGGAAGAAGGAAGGAACGCAGATACACATTAAGGCTCGTGGTGGGCTTGACTTGTTTTTAGATGGAGTAGTTACATATTTAAATTTCCATATTGTAACAGGGTCTACTTTCTCCTCATCAAGAGTTTACTTTTGTCAAAGGCATGGCTATGAAAACAAACTGAAAGATTAAGTAACACTGGTATAAAAGATGGAGATTAATTTGAAGTTCTTATCAAACAGTCCCTCAAAAGCAGGTTATTTTTTGTCTTTTTAAATCAATTCCTTATGGTTTGGTTTTCTGTAAGTCAAGAGAGGCTCGCTTACCTCACAGAAAGAGGGAGACTTGGTGGTTTGATACTGAAGGCCCAGGTAAAGCAACGACCCCTATCTAGAAAGGGTGGTTTCCTTCAAGTAGTAAGATGGGGTGAATTCTACTGAACACCATATAAAAAAAACTTTTCCTAGGTTCTTGAGCGGTATGTGTGATTGCTTGTGTTATTATACATTGCCTCTACCCACCTTAAATACCATCTCCAGCGAAAGACAAAAGTGGGGAGCGGGGAGCCAGTTATGAGAGGTTATCAGGAAAAGCACAGTCAACAAGGGTAAGGTTATTTTACAGATTTAGATTAATTCCTCTCCTCGAAGCCCCTGAGCCTGCCAAGGTAAGGGACCTTCCTTACTCACCTGGTGAGGCTGTCCAGAATTCTGTAAGCAAGGTTACAGGTCCATTTTTTCCAAGGAGCTTTATTGGTTCCATAAAGTCAATCTTAGTTCCTTAAAGTTCTGGTCATACCTGATTTTATGCATATTATTTTCAAATATGACATTCCAGTCAAAGCCTTGGTAATATAACCATGCTTCCAATTGTGTCCTATTAATTACAAGGAGAACAGATTATTATGCGGGAAAAAAAAAACTATTACCATGAAAGAATACTAAGAGTTTCTGAATTCTGGAAGAATCAGGTAGGGAGAAAAATTGTTTCAGTCCTGATCACAAAAGTAGTTTACCGAATTACTGCCAATCATAGATAGCTTATGAGAAAAGAGTAAAAGATTACCTTAAATCTGGGAAAACCAAACATTAAAGAACCAGCAATAAAAAGTATAGTCATCAGTTCATTCAATCCCATGTTATTAATTCTTGGTCTGCTTGAATCCTGTTTTTTTAGTTCTTGAAGTTCTTACCCAGTTCAGTCTTATGATCTGAAAGTTACTAGAAACCTGTTTTTAGGAGTACTTGTCAGAGTCCTTTCCATGAATCTCTGAAGATGAAACCCATTTGCAAAAGGATCAGAGTAAAACAATAGCTTCTTTAAGTGACAAAAAGACTTAAAAATGGCCATGGTTACAGATCTGATGAGAGTTTATGGTAATACAGCTTCTGACAAGGAAATTTGGTTATTTCTGTGACATATACAGCATTGTAAGATAATAACTAGAATTACAAACCATAACGTTATACCACGACATTCTAGGAATTTTATACAATTTCTGGAACACTTTTATATTAATAACATACCTATACAAATATAATCTAAAGAAGGTTTAGTATTACTTATTTGACAATGCTTCCCATGTAATTTAACATAGCAAATAAGCCTAATTAGTTTTACATCTTTTTTTAAGATTTTATTTATTTATTTGACAGAGACAGCTAGAGAGGGAACACAGGCAGAGGGAGTAGGAAAGGGAGAAGCAGGCCTCCTGCCGAGCAGGGAGCCCGATGCGGGGCTCGATCCCAGGGCCCTCTGAAAAATTTCAGAGATGTTCAAGGTCAAAAAGACTTCATTTAGAATTTGAGTTGGGGTCTGTCAAAAACGTCAGAAGGTTTTAGACACTTTAGACTAAATGGGATCATAAGTCATCATGAAATAATAATTATCCATTTAACCATAGTGACAATAAAATATCAAAGGCACATACAGTTACATAGTTGTGAGTAAAACTTAGGAAAATAGTCTTCTAAAGATTAAAAGAGCTAAACAATCAAAGAGCTCTTGATAAAGATAACATGGAGCACAGGAAATTATTTTGATAAAACGCACCATCTTTGCTTTCTAGGCAGATTACTTAAAAGCTAAAGAAAAGCCTTTTGCAGTCTCTTCTCAGTAGCTGACTGATAGTCCAAGAAAAGGTTGTCCTTTTAGCAGATGAAATTTTTAGTTTTACATAAGTACACTGTTGATGTTGAAGCTTATTTGTATATAACCTTTATAACTAATACACTCAATTTTAGCCAGCTTGACTACACAAAGTGAAATTTTCTCTTTCCAACTGTCTATATCCATTTAGTTTGTCCTTTATTATCTTCCCTATTCTGAAATAACCAGCTTTATTATAAGAGAAAATTACTTTCATTCCCCTTAACAAAAATACATGTCCATATTTCATACATTTCCTCAGCCAAAACACATCCTATTTTCCTTGCACATGGAGTTAGTTGCTTCTATTATTTCTAGCAATTACATATATGAATTAGAATTCTTAACCCTTAGAAACCATGATTTCTAGTGAAAACTAAGTGGTAAGCAACTGTGTTAACACCAGCATTCTGTAGATTGGCAAATTTATGAATACATCATTTCTAGAAGCATATGCTTTCTCATAGTACAGTTTTTCAGTGTGGCACAAGATAGATATGTTTACTAACAGACTAAATATTTTTAGTCCCTCTGTAGTAAGAAGCCAAAAGTAGATACTTAAACCGATGTTTAGTAATTAATGTTTCAGTATTTTATCTTACAGTCAGTGATTTTCCCGTCTAACTTAGCAAAACTAAAGTTTCAAGTTGTCAGATTTGAAAACCTGTTTTTAAGTAGACTTCACCTAAAAACTCTTATCCGACTTACTTCTAAATCACTTGCTTTCAACTCTTATCCAACTTACTTCTAAATCACTTGCTTCCAACAATTATGCTTGACTACTCATGACAGCTTCATGAAACATCAGAGTCAGTCATCATCCCAAGCTATTTTTCGTGCTGACAAATTATGTACCCAAGATAACATGAACCCATCTGAATAGTAAACTCCAGAAGAAAAAAAAGTTGCATGTCTGCATTGTATCTAATATTGACAACTTTAAACCAGCAAATTTAGCTTTTATTTTACCTAGAATTAATATATATCACATGAACTTGAAAGACACGGGTTAGTTTCTGTATTTCTAAGAGGTTTAGGAATACTTAACTTGGTAAGTACTTATTTTTCTTTAAGCCAATCAAAGAGAGCTTTTACAAATTAATTTTCACAATACCATCCTGAGGTGGAAAAGCATTACACATCTGTAACATATATATAGAGACACACATAAACGTAGAGACACACATAAACATACAGACACAGAGACCTTTTAGCTATAGCTCTAAAATTTTAGCCATGAATCAGGTACAGTAACACAAAACTCACTAGTTTATATAAAAGAACATTTACGTTCAAATTGTGTTTCTGACAGTTGGAATCAGTTTGCCTGCTCAGATGGCTAAAAGCTTTTTACTGTTTTTTTTTTGTTTTTTTTTTTTTCATTTGCCAAAATCCCAAATAACCCCTTTTTCCTTCTGATGAGAATCACTTCCCTAAAGTTTGTATTTCAAAGAGGTAGCTGTCAGGTCCTAGAGAAGATAGGGCAGAAAATCTGTACCTCAAAGGCACAGAGAAAGTATCAAGGGGTTTTGGGATATATTTGCCTATTATCTGATGTCCAAAGTAATTTCTATTTCTGTGTTCTTTTTCTTAAGCACAGGACAGTTCTGTTTTCCAACATCCTGATCTTTTACAGTACCTACATCTATTTTGAGATGACTAGGGGAGGTTTTAGGATTGGTAAGGTTAGGTGGACTTCGAATTGCTTCCAGTGTTGCATTTCTGGTTTTGTAAAGATTTGCAAGTCAAAGATTTGCTTTTAATTACTCAAATAATTCTTTTGCAGCCTGAATGGTATCAAGGGACTGATACCACCCATGCAACTACATTTTCTTCAATTTGCTCTATATCTGGGAGAAATTTCCAACTAAGATGGAAAGGAAGTGATTTCTATGTTTTGGAGCTTCAGGGTTTAATGCACTATGCCTTTAAAAAGTTTATATAAAGTATTCCACAAAGGCCTTAAAGGGGAAGAAAAAAACCCTTACTATTGCTTCTAGCAGCCCCCAAACATCAGCCTTCAGCTGACCCATTTCCTGAACATTTGTGGGAGGGCCTGGGAGAAATTTTGGTCATGTTTCTAGTGAGGAGAGTTTTCCATGGGGGAGCCAGGTGGCTTGTCTGATAACTACAGTATAATCGTGGGTGGGAAGAACAACCCTTAGCAGCTAGTCACAGTCCCTGTGAGTGGTGAATGAGTGGCCACTAATCTTTTACCTCTTCTCTATATTTGGCACGTATCTTCTGAACGTGGAGGTAAGAAGAACTTCATAATTTCATCTTGCTTAGGAAGTCTCTCAGGCTGGTGGCCATTCTCCTTCATATTCTCCTTTCAATTTGGTCTTTCCAGAGGTACAAGTTAAGACAATTGCTTAGGATGAGAGCTCTCTCAAAGTTTTTTAAACATAGAAGCTTTTCCAATTCAAAAGATCCATCATCTGGCATTGAAAAGTAGGATCTTATATTAATCTCAATAGCGACTCGACTCAAGCCAATAGGCCTTCTTTTGGTTTAACCATGGACATAAAGAGGCATCCCCAGAGACGTGCAAAAAAATGCAGTCCTCACAGGATCCCGAGAGTTAGCATAAGAAAGCAAAGACTTCCATTGCTCCAAGTGGTAAGAATGGTGTAGTGAAGGTGCTATCTCTCCTTTCCCACAAGAATGTGAGAGGCCTCCAGTCTAAGACCGTCTAATCTGTGACATCAGGGAAGGGTTTACTGGATTGGACTTTTCCAGCACTAATGACCACAAAAGCTGAGAGGACAAAGGCCCCTCATGGATTGGGGCCCCTAATGACAAACTGCCCTGAGAGCTGGCACAGCTGGACAGAGAGGATGCTGCCTGTCACTTTGTGCCTCAGATCCCCAGCCTATTCCACTAGCTGCCAGACACCTGTGGACACATGCATCCTCCCCAGCTGACAGGGACCAAAAAGAATATTCTTGCTGGTCACAACACCAAGCTCTCGAGACCTAGAACAAGATGAAACGAAGACCTCATTTGACCTATTTTCTTCTGCTAATCTAAATTTGGAAAGGAAGGGACAAGGTCAAATTTTGACCTTTCTCTCTCGACCTGGCACCAGAGTGAGATCCAGGAAAGCGGGCTTTGGTAAGAATTCTTACCTTTGCCGGCTTTTGCCGGTTTTCCACGCTCCCATCTGTAGGCTCCCAGGCGAGTACGGTGTTTCAGCAGGCCCCAGCGTAGGTTGCCAAAATGTAGGAGAGGAAAAATTACTTATCATCTACCATGCTAGGTTCTTGGCTGAGACCCCCACCCCCTGAAATAATAATTAATAGGAGAAAAGCAGAAGTTTAATACCATGTATACCTCCTGTATATATGGGAGATACCCAGGAAAACAGTTAAACTCCCCAAAGTGGCCCAAGACACCACCTTAAATACCATCTCCAGCTCAAGACAAGATGTTGGGGCGTAAGGGAGTCCATTATGGGGGGCTGTCAGGAAAATCATAGTGAACAAGGGTAAAGTGGTTCAGCAGATGTCGATTGGTCCCTTTTCCATTAAATGTTAATTTAAAAAAAAAATCTGCCCTTTAACAACTCACTTGTACTAAAAATTAAAAATTAAAAAAAGAGTTCTTAGAGATTTCTGTCATCCCCTCGTCCTGGCAGGGAGAGGAAGACACCCTTATAGATGGACCTTTCCTTCCCTTATTGATGGCCGTGTCCCTGACAAAAGGTTTTCAAAGCTTTTCTTAGGTCTGCTGTTTCTTAAAAAATAACCAGCTCCAGATAATCCTTGTGCCAGAGAGGCGCATTTGGGGGTGGCCAGTTGTGCTCCCCTTCCAAGATAGATCCACAGTGAGCTGCCACCATACATGTGTATCTGGGGAGGAGGAGGACTTGCATCCCGGTTACATGAACTTCTGTGTTTGACTTTTCTCACATTATACTTTTATAAAAAAAATTTCATTAAAAATTTTAAGAAGTTGTGTTTCCTTTGGACTTTCATAGGTTAAGATGCCATATTGTTGAGAGCAGTAAACCAACCACTCTGACATTAAAAGACAGTGCTTTTAACATGTCTGATAAAACCAGTGAAGATCTTTATCTGCAAGTAAGTGTTCTTTCTCCCTAACTAAAACAGAGGTGTTAAGCTAACTAATATTAGTAATCCACTTTTTCCCCACTGATGTAAGGAAGACCTTTGGCATAGACATGACAGAAATGCTCTTTTCTTTGTGAAGGGAAGCCAAATCTGAAATCGTAAGTGGTGAGTTACTTTTGGAGATCTATTAACTTTTGAAAAGCTCTGGCCATTTTAATTTGGACAAGTTGTATGGTGCCTGGGGGAGTACCAAAGAATCTGATCTCATGAGAGGAGTACCATTTCAACTTGAAAAAGATGGAGGGGCTCTCTTTCTGAGTAGCTGGTTTAGGTACCGCCAGGAAGGTACTTGCTTTGCTCCTTCTCCACTAGAAAATTAGACCTTTCCAAAACAGGAGTGAGAGGGTGCACGTCTATTCACCAAACAAATGTAATCCCTCATGGCATTGCCAGCTCCCAGCTGCTCAGAGTGGATAGACCCCATCCTGTAAATGGTTGGGTTTCTAATATTCCTATTTGTCGTTTACATGATTCATGTACTGTTTTACTGATATAAATCTTTCATCCTTTTTTCCCTCTTTAGCTCAGTCGTTTACTAGAAAGCAATAGGAAGCTTGAAGACCAAGTTCAGCGTTGTATCTGGTTCCAGCAGCTACTGCTTTCCTTAACAATGCTCTTGCTTGCTTTTGTCATCTCTTTCTTCTATTTGTTGTACAGTTAAAGAAGTGGCACTCGGTAGGAAACAAGGTTCTTTCGTTCATTAGTTGGAAAAAGACCCAGAACTTCATGCTACTAAAAGTGCCGCACATCTGTGCTTCCTGAAAGGAAATTTGCCGCACTTAGAGGGGGACATGTCTTGAAAATAAAGTCTGTTAGAATAAGGAAACACTGGAGAAATTGATTATAAGAGACTATAGCTGTAGTTAGCCAAGTCAAGGCATAGCCGTGTGTAAATTAATACTTTAGATATAATTTATTTTTTCCTTTCGATTTGAAGACTTCTGAAGTTTAAGTTGTATTATATATATACATTAGCTGAACTGAAAAGTGTAAGTAACAAGCTTTGTTGCAGCCAAAAATGTCATCTGCTTTTTTTTAATGACAAAATCATTATAGCTGAGCCAACTTACTAGCTTTTCTATACTATGTATATAGAACATGTATATTGAAAAAACCATACTTATACAGAGTAATTTCTTTAAACATGACTTTGTAATTTTGAGAATTACTTCCAGATGCTAGTCAATATTCTTTGAGTATGTAAAACTATTTAATGCCAAACCACCTTTAGCCTTTGTTTCTTATCTGTCTTCCTTAAAGTCTGCCTTTTATTAATCTTGGACTTTTTAATGAATACTCACATTTAGGTAGAACTGGGGAAACTAAGTTTGGTTGGGTTTTCCTTGAATTCTGTCAGTGGCACAGAGAAGAAAAATCCTTTCGGTCCCACTTTCCAGTCTTTTTTATGCGGTGTCACATTGCTCACGGTGGCTGGACACTGACCCGTATGCTTCAGTATTAGAAAGGCCTACTCCAATGTTGTACCATCTTCACCCTCTTTTCTAAACGAGTTAAAATTTCTTTGAAAAGTTAGTTTTTGAGAGGCATAGCCGTAGAATTCATTTACATTTCAGGTCCTTGTTAAAATCAGCCACCAGAAGGAAACTTGACAAAAAGACTAGAGGATCTAGAAGCATGAAAAAAAAAAATCAAAACTCAAGTGTCAAGTGTCCATTTCTGAGTGAAAAGTAGAACTCATGATCCACTTGTACCACCTTCAGACTGGGGCTGATGGACTTGCTGGATCTTCTGCCCTTGTCACAGTAATCCCAAGGGTGGTTCCTGAGTGCCTAAGATGATACGACTCGCAGGGGCAGAGGTGGATAAAAAGAGTTTGTTTTCTCATTTATACAGCCAGTTTCAGTCCGTGTTGGTTCACGTGTAAATCTACTTGATATGAAAGAAAAAGAGTCTGCCTGTTAAATAAATGTTGAGTTTTGATTGAGCCATGCTTGGAGAATGTTTTCTTCTGAAGTGTGGTGTTGGCGGCTTTCATCTGGAGAAGCTGATGATTCCAACACTGAGTTGTGAAGAATGATATAATAGAGTCCCTTCAAAATTGGCCTAGAAATAAAACCTTAAAAGGACACTGGTCTGGTAACTTTGTCTTAATTTGGGTTTTTCTGTTGCAGTTTGCCAACTCCAGACGTGAAACAGTACACCCTAAGTACTGGCCGTAGTATCTCCCTGTGTGTGTGTGTCACATCCCCGGCTTGACTATCCTCTAACCCCAAAGTATTTGTGTATGTTTTTTGTTCCTCAGCAGAGAAATGAGGAAATCATTGGTCAGAATTGGAAGCGTGCTGTCCTAACTAACAGTGTCCCTTTAATGTTTCTGATGAAAATGACATTGACTCGCTAAGTTGTTCTTCCCTGATGTCTGGCCAGTTCATTGAATAACCTATCTTGTTAATGTTTGTGTGTCTATTCAATGTGACTATGCAAGAGTACTGAAAATTAACGATAAAATCAAAGGCATCTGAACTTTTGTTCTTGTCTTAACTAATCACCTATTTACATTTGATTTTCTTCTGTCTTCTTTTGATTTTATTTCATCATACTTTGTATGATTATTACTCTGAGGACTCTGATAATAATTTTATTTTTTAGCTTGTCATTAGCTGTTCATGACCAGATTACCAGGGATCAACATTGAGATTTAGATTGTTTTCACTTGAGAATGGAAATTAATAGACTTTCCATGAAAATAAACTATCATTAGCTTGATCTGAAACTAGCCTAAAAATGCAATTGCGGTTAAACCTAGCCTCAAATTTCATAGTAATACCATAACTGTTTTTATATCTTGCCACTAATTTTGACTGGATTTAATAGCACTTTATTGTACAATTGCAAAAAAAAAAATATATTCCTAGAATTGTTGCCAGTGTAATTTCTCTAATATTCTGGTGCTTTTCATATATTTTCAGTATTTTTATTACTATATTGGTATTTTCTTTGTATAATTGATCAAAAGAACATGTTTTCTATTTTAATATGTTTTAGAAAAATAATTACATTTATGAAATAAATATCATCAGGAAAAACTTCTGGTCTCTAATTGATAAAGCATCTTAAAATCAATGCTCCGGCATACTCTGACCTTTCAAAGATCCCATTAATTTCTTTTGGACCTGCTTTGCATTTTTATAAGGACAGTGCTGTAAGCTTCCAGAGTTACAGTTGTGTTATCAGGTGAACCTGTCCTTTGTATGTCCCGTTTCTCCTCAACCCGGGTCAGGGTCTGGTTACTCTTCAGTGGAGCTCTCCATTATCCCCAAGCTTAACACTGGACTCACTGTCATGACTGGGGGCTCCATCGTGGAACCTTCTGTAGAGCTGCCCCACATGAGCCAGAACTGCCCAACGTCCCCTCAATCCTAGTACACCTTCCCACCTGACAGGAAGCAGGCTGTGGAGAGACAGCCCTACCTGGCTCCTGGGTCCCTGGAAGGCAATCCCTGTGCTGAGGCATCCACAGGGTGTGGGTGTGGCTGGGAGGGGCCTGAGAATGATTGGTGTGGTCCCCTCACCACTGGAAGATAACCCCCACGTGATAGCTACCACTCCATAAAAATAGACTAACACAGATCCATCTTCTAAACTGAAAAACAGCCCATCTGCCCAGGACTGTGAGGCCGTGCCCTCCCTTCCTAAAAGATACAATTTTCTAGGAAACAAAAGCTCCTGGGGGGAAAGTTCCAGCTAGGGAAGGATTGGTTCCTTTACACCCATCTTCTGCTTTCTCCCCAAAGTTTTCAACAACTCGAAGTTCCCTGATGTCCGAACAGCATCAGCCCCCCGAAGCACAGGGCTCCCCTTCTCTCCCTGCCCCAGGAAGACAGAATGGAAGTTGTCCCGTCTGTTCCATTGGAGGCAAAGGCAGTTAGGAGTGAGGGCTCTGTAGTCAGGCTAGCTGGGTGCATGCAGCTGCCCTCCGCACCACCTGCTGCCTGTGTGACGGCAATGTTAATTGACCTCCTTGGGCCTCAGTTTCCCCATCTCAGGCTGATACTCGTAGTGCTGCTGTGCAGGACGAGTGGGACAGTGAGGGGAAAGAAGGCACTTGAAGCAGCCCCGAAGAGGCTGGCCTTGCTTTGCTGCTGTTGCCCCCAACACCTTCCATCCCAGCTTCCTAGAACTTTCCACATCTGGGTTGATCTCACTGAATATACCACCTCATTCAAAGCCAATCAGCAGTTCTCCAAACTTTTCCCTGCCTTGTACTCCCACCCTTGCCTTCCTGCTACCCCACTCTTAATTCTAGTGCTCAGGTCAAGGGATATACTTTAGAAGGGTAGTGATGACTGGCTGCCTTGAATCCTCTGAAGGAATATCCCTTCCAAAAAAACACTTTGGTCAGATGTTTCCTTCTACCATTGCACCCACATCCCTTCAGAACAAACACACGGAATTGATCTCGCAATATTCCACCCATAAGTTTCCCTTAAATGTGTAACAATTCAACAAAAATACCACATAGGCACTTTTATATCTTGTAATTTTGTCCTTCCGTGGAATAAAATTAACTCTCTGAATTGTCTAAAGATTCTCTTCCTATCCTACCCACCGGTGTCCCCTGCCATGCAAAATAAAACTAATATACGCGTTAAAGTATTTGAGACAACTGGTTCAATGGGCAAGAATATAGAGGAACATCTCCTTGACCCAGAGGGGCAAAATAGGTGCACACTTCCAAGTCTTTCTAAAGGGGGAATTTGAGTGGTTCTTGAAACTCTACCAGTTGGCCCATGCTCCTTTGTCCTCAACCGTCTGGGAATACATAATAAGGTCTTGTGTTTTACCCAGAAGGAAACCCAAGGCCAGAGAAATAATTCTCGTCCCAAGGTCATGTGGCTAGTTGCTTTCAGAGCCAAGAGTTGAACTAGTCTCCCAAGTCTAATGCTTACCTGTTTTACAACCACCCAGAGCCAATCTGAGTGATAGTTTAAAATGTTCAAAGGACAGGTCTGAGAACTTTACCGTCACCAAACAGCAGGAGAGGAAAAGAGAAGATCAACTACTTAAAGAGAAGCAGAGGTGACAAGACACAATTGCCGCTCAAGACCCTTGGCTGGAAAAGTAAGTTTCTTGGTTTTCTAAGCTACAGACCGTACTTTGACAAAGATGTGAAACCTATGGGTTAATGTACTATTTACTTGGATGGAGGGTTTTGGCTTGCATCCTCAGCCTTGTCAGAGGTTTATCTAGCACTCCAGAGAAGGGCATCTACTAGCTGTGTGGCCCAAAGTTGTCTCAGCCACAGTCTAGTGACCTCAAGGAGTCTTGTGTTCAATAAAATTAGAGCATTTAAGTTTTCTGTTTCCATATAACAAATGACCACAAATCTACCATCTGAAAACCACACAAATTATCTCACAGTTTGCATGTGTCGAGCCTGGCACAATGGGGCTGGGTTCTTGGCTCAAGGTCTTACAACACTACAGCTATGCTGTCAGCCAACTGCATCCTCCCTGGAGGCTCAACGGGATCAAGATCCACTTCCAAGTGCCTTCAGGTTGTTGGCAGAATCCTTTTTCTTGGGGCTGTAGGACTAAGGTCTTCAAGTTCTTGCTGGCTATCAGCCGGGGACTGCTCTTCAACTCCTAGAGGCCACTCCCAGGCCTTTGCTAAATGGCCTCCTGGATAGGCAGTACACAACATGGCTGTTCTCACTTCAAATCTCTTCTTTCAGGGAGGGCCCCGTTAAGGGATCACCTGATTAGGTCAGGCCCACCCAGGACAATCTCCCTACTGATGAACTCAGAGGTAACTGATGAAGAATCTTAATTATATCCGCAAAATCCCTTCTTCTATATAAGCTAACTTGGATTATGAAAGTGCTATCCCATCACATCCACTAGCTCTGGCCCCCACTCAAGGGGAGAGGGTTACACAGGGTGTGTTGGGTGGGAATCTGCAAGCTCATCCAATCTAGTCCCCCCATTTTGCAGATCGGGAAATAGAGGGTCAGAAAGCTAAACCAACCTTACCCAGTCTAACTGCTTTGAATTCACAGATGTCCTGCACAAGAAAATAGCCTAGAATTATGTTAGGCACTAAATGACAGGCATGGGGACAGTAGGTCTCTATCCCAGTTGGCTTTCTCCAGTCTCATAGCTTCAGTGCACACATGTATTCAGACTTTTATAAATAAACTTAAGGGAAAGTGTGTAGCCAGTATTTTCAACATTTGTTCATTATACACCCCAGATACATTCTTACAATGGATTAACTGTGCTAGGGCAAAGGGGACTTCCAGTAATTATGTGCTTTTGTAAACAAAGCTCTAGTGGAAAACAGTTTTTCAACTTTCTCTTCTCTTTCAGAATAACCCATTCACTTCAATTAGTTTAATTAAATTAGTTTTCTTGGACATAAATATGCTCTGTGAATCTAGCTACATGAGAAGGTTAAAACTCTAAGAAAGGGGGAAAATCCTTTTCTTACAGAAACTCACATCATGATTCCCAGCATTTGTACTGTCCAATTTACTTTGGATCAAATTCCAGCACACTGAATTCTATTATTCCAGAAAGTTCCCTGCAAATTTTCAGGCAATACTAGAGCTCTGTGGGTTCGTGTGTGTGTGTGTGTGTGTGTGTGTGTGTGTGTTGAAAAATCTCACTAGTTTTTGGAAGTCCTCTAAAACTGCCCTGCATGGATTTGCTATTGCCTCACAAATTCAGACTTGATTTCCCCTTCTATGTAGGTCTTCTTGTTTCTGACTGCAAGAAACCTCCAAACTCCTAATATTATGCCTGTCCCCTGTTGCTGGATCTGGGACAATAATAAAGAAGTGAATCATTTGTCTTTCCCACTCCAGTACTCCTCTACCTTTTCTGCACCAAGCCCTCGCTCTAATACTAGCATACAGATTCATTCAGTACAATTACTATTTGCAGTTAGATTTGCCCTGAATTGCTTTTGCCCGCTAATAGGCAAATGTGCTTGAGCAACTTGAGTCAAATACCAAATCACTGTTCTCTGTCATAAAATAAATGTCAAAAATGTGTTTTGGGCACTTTTCCAATATTCTAACTCTATGACTCAAGCTACTGCCTTTTTTTTTTTTTTAATTTTATTATGTTATGTTAGTCACCATACATGATTGGTTTTTGATGTGGTGATCCACGATCCATTGTTTTCGTATAACACCCAGTGCTCCATGCAGTACGAGCCCTCCTTAATACCCATCACCGGGCTAACCAATTCCCCCTCCCCCCTCCCCTCTAAAACCCTGGTTGTTTCTCAGAGTCCATAGTCTCTCATGGTTCATCTCTCCCTCCAATTCCCCCCCCCCCATTTTTCCCTTCCTTCTCCTAATGTCCTCCATGCTATTCCTTATGTTCCACAAATAAGTGAAACCATATGATAATTGACTTTCTCTGCTTGACTTATTTCACTTAGCATCATCTCCTCCAGTCCCATCCATGTTGTTGTAAAAGTTGGGTATTCATCTTTTCTGATGGCTGAGTAATATTCCATTGTACATATGGACCACATCTTCTTTATCCATTCATGTGTTGAAGGGCATCTCGGCTCTTTCCACAGTTTGGCTATTGTGGACATTGCTGCTATGAACATTGGGGTGCATATGGCCCTTCTTTTCACTACATCTGTGTCTTTGGGGTAAATACCCAGGAGTGCAATTGCTGGGTCATAGGGTAGCTCTATTTTTAAATTTTTGAGGAACCTCCACACTGTTTTCCAGAGTGGCTGTACCAACTTGCATTCCCACCAACAGTGTAAGAGGGTTCCCCTTTCTCCACAACCTCTCCAACATTTGTTGTTTCTTGCCCTGTCCATTTTTGCCATTCTAACTGGTGTAAGGTGGTATCTCAATGTGGTTTTGATTTGGATTTCCCTGATGGCTAACGATGATGAACATTTTTTCATGTGTCTGTTAGCCATTTGTATGTCTTCTTCAGAGAAGTGTCTTTTCATATCTTCTGCCCACTTTTTGACTTGATTATTTGTTTTTTGGGTGTTGCGTTTGAGAAGTTCTTTATAGATCTTGGATACCAGCCCTTTATCTGTAGTGTCATTTGCAAATATCGTCTCCCATTCTGTGGGTTGCCTCTTTGTTTTGTTGACTGTTTCCTTTGCTGTGCAGAAGATTTTTATCTTGATGAAGTCCCAAAAGTTCATTTTTGCTTTTGTTTCACTAGCTTTTGGAGAAGTATCTTAAAAGAAGTTGCTGTGGCCGATGTCAAAGAGGTTACTGCCTATGTTCTCCTCTAGGATTTTGATGGATTCCTGTCTCACATTGAGGTCTTTCATCCATTTTGAGTTTATCTTTGTGTAGGGTGTTAGAGAATGGTCGACTTTCATTCTTCTGCATGTGGCTGTCCAATTTTCCCAGCACCATTTATTGAAGAGACTGTCTTTTTTCCATTGCATGTTTTTTCCTGCTTTGTCAAAGATTATTTGACCATAGAGTTGACGGTCCATATCCGGGTTCTCTATTCTGTTCCATTGGTCTGTATGTCTGTTTTTGTGCCAGTACCATGCTGTCTTGGTGATCACTGCTTTGTAATAGAGCTTGAAATCAGGCAACGTGATGTCCCCAGCTTTGTTTTTCAACATCTCCTGGGCAATTGGGGTCTTTTCTGATTCCATACAAATTTTAGGATTGTTTGTTCCAGCACTTTGAAAAATGTCATTGGAATTTTGATCGGGATGGCATTGAAGGTATAGATTGCTCTGGGTAGCACAGACATTTTAACAATGTTTACTCTTCTGATCCATGAGCATGGAATATTTTTCCATCTTTTTGTGTCTTCTTCAATTTCTTTCATGAGTGTTTTGTAGTTCCCAGAGTATAGATTCTTTACCTCTTTGGTTAGGTTTATTCCAAGCTATCTTATGGTTTTTGGTGCTATTGTAAATGGAATCATTTCTCTAATTTCTCTTTCTACAGTTGCGTTGTTAGTGTATAAGAAAGCAACTGATTTCTGTGCTTTGATTTTGTATCCTGCCACATGACTGAATTGCTGGATGAGTTCTAGTAATTTGGGGGTGGAGTCTTTTGGGTTTTCCACATAAAGTATCATGTCGTCTGCGAAAAGAGAGAGTTTGACTTCTTCTTTGCCAATTTGAATACCTTTTATTTCTTTTTGTTGTCTGATTGCTGTTGCTAGGACTTCTAGTACTATGTTGAACAATAGTGGCGAGAGTGGGCATCCTTGACGTGTTCCTGATCTTAAGGGAAAGGCTCTCAGCTTTTCCCCATTGAGGATGATATTCGCTGTGGGTTTGTCATAGATGGATTTTATGAACTTGAGGAATGTTCCCTCTATCCCTATATTCTTAAGAGTTTTAATTTGTCAAATGCTTTTTCTGCATCAATTGAGAGGACCATATGATTCTTCTCCCTCCTCTTATTAATGTGTTCTATCACATTAATTGATTTGTGAATGTTGAACCACCCTTCTTGCATCCCAGGGATAAATCCCACTTGGTCGTGGTGGATGATCCTTTTAATGTATTGTTGGATCCTATTAGCTAGGATTTTGTTGAGGATTTTGGAATCCATATTCATCAGGGATATCGGTCTGAAATTCTCCTTTTTGATGGGGTCTTTGCCTGGTTTGGGGACTAAGGTAATGCTGGCCTCATAGAATGAGTTTGGAAGTTTTCCTTCTGTTTCTATTTTTTGAAACAGCTTCAGTAGAATAGGTATTCTTTCTTCTTTGAATGTTTGGTAGAATTCCCCAGGGAATCCATCAGGCCCTGGACTCTTGTTTTTTGGGAGGTTTTGGATCACTGCTTCAATCTCGTTACTGGTTATTGGCCTATTCAGGTTGTCAATTTCTTCCTGTTTCAGTCTTGGCAGCTTATAGGTTTCCAGGAAGGCCTCCATTTCATCCAGATGGCTCAGTTTATTGGCATATAGTTGTTGATAATAATTTCTAATAATTGTTTCTATTTCCTTGGTGTTAGTCGTGATCTCTCCCCTTTCATTCATAATTTTATTAATTTGGGTCCTTTCTCTTTTCTTTTGGATAAGTCTGGCCAGTGGTTTATCAATCTTATTAATTCTTTCAAAGAACCAACTTCTAGTTTCGTTGATCTGATCTACTGTGTTTCTGGTTTCTAATTCATTGATTTCTGCTCTAATTTTAATTATTTCTCTTCTAATGCGTGGCTTAGGCGTCGTTTGTTGCTTTTTCTCTAGTTCTTTAAGGTGTAGAGTTAGTTGGTGAATTCGGGATTTTTTCTATATTTTTGAGTGAGGCTTGGATGGCTATGTATTTCCCCCTTAGGACCGCCTTTGCTGTATCCCATAGGTTTTGGACTGATGTGTTTTCGTTCTCATTGATTTCCATGAATTGTTTAACTTCTTTGATTTCTTGGTTGACCCAAACATTCTTGAGCAGAGTGGTCTTTAGCTTCCAAGTGTTTGAATTTCTGCCAATTTTTTCTTCTGATTGAGTTCCAGTTTTAGAGCATTGTGGTCTGAGAATATGCAGGGAATAATCTCAATCTTTTGGTATCGGTTGAGACCTGATTTGTGACCGAGTATATGGTCTATTCTGCAGAAAGTTCCATGTGCACTCGAGAAGAATGAGTATTCTGTTGTTTTAGGGTGGAATGTTCTGTAAATATCTATGAGGTCCATCTGGTCCAATGTATCATTCAAAGCTCTTGTTTCCTTGTTGATTTTCTGCTTAGATGATCTGTCCATTGCTGAGAGTGGAGTATTGAGGTCTCCTACAA
Organism: Mirounga angustirostris; assembly: GCF_029215605.1. Classification (NCBI taxonomy): domain Eukaryota; kingdom Metazoa; phylum Chordata; class Mammalia; order Carnivora; family Phocidae; genus Mirounga; species Mirounga angustirostris. The sequence goes on from NW_026991719.1 coordinate 11,397,994, forward strand.
TTAACGTATTGTTATCAATATGACTCTTTATTTTGGTTGACAGTTGGCTTATGTAGATGGCTGCTCCCATGTTGGGGGCATAGATATTTACAATTGTTAGATCTTCTTGTTGGATAGACCCGTTAAGAATGATATAGTGTCCTTCTGTGTCTCTTATTACAGACTTTAGTTTAAAATCTAATTTGTCTGATATAAGAATTGCTATCCCAGCTTTCTTTTGAGGTCCACTGGCATGGAAGATGGATCTCCATCCCTTCACTTTCAGTCTGGATGTATCTTTAGGTTCAAAATGAGTCTCTTGTAGACAGCATATGGATGGGTCCTGTCTTTTTATCCAATCTGCAACCCTGTGCCATTTTATGGGAGCGTTTAGGCCATTCACGTTGAGAGTGATTATTGAAAGATATGAATTAATTGTCATCATGTTGCCTGTGAAGACGTTGTTTTTATAGATTGTCCCTGTAAATTTCTGTGGTAGATCACTCTTGGGGTCTTGCTCCTTTTATAGCACCCCCTTTAATATTTCTTGCAGGGCCAGCTTAGTGGTCACATATTCTTTCAGTTTTTGCCGGTCGTGGAAACTCTGCATCTCTCCATCCATTCTAAATGAAAGCCTTGCCGGATAAAGTATTCTTGGCTGCATGTTCTTCTCATTTAGTACCCTGAATATGTCTTGCCAGGCCTTTCTGGCTTGCCAGGTCTCTGTGGATAGGTCTGAAGTTATTCTGATGTTCCTCCCTCTGTACGTAAGGAATCTCTTCCCCCTAACTGCCCTTAAGATGGTTTCCTTGGTTCTAAGATTTGCAAGTTTTACTATTACATGCCGGGGTGTTGGCCTGTTTTCCTTGATCTTAGGAGGGGTCCTCTCTGCCTCTAGGACTCGAATGTTTGTTTCATTCCCCAGATTAGGGAAGTTCTCAGCTACGATTTGCTCAAATACATCTTCTAGCCCTCTCTCTCTCTCCACTCCCTCCGGGATTCCTATTATTCTGACATTGGAACGCCTCATGGTGTCACTTATTTCTCTGATTCTATTTTCATGGATTCTGAGTTGTTTTTCCCTGGCCTCCTCTTTTCTCTTTTTATCTATTATATTGTCTTCCAGGTGACTTATTCTCTCTTCTGCCTCAGTTACCCTAGCTGTTAGATTATCTAGATTGGATTGGATCTCATTGATAGCATTTTTAAGTTCTGCCAATTCACCTTTTATTTCTGCCCTTAGAGACTCTATGTTGCCATTAATTGATTTCTCCATTCTAGCCATTGTCTTCACAACTGTAGCCCGAATTCCATCTCCGACATCTTGGTTATATCTGCATCCATTTGTAAATCTGCAGCATAAGTCATAATCTCTGAGTCTTTTCTATTTGGGGGGCTCCTCCTCCTAGTCATTCTGTTGATGGGTGTTTGAGGGAATGTACAGAGTCGAAATTATTGACCAGAACCCAAGCAAGATGCACCTGTTTTCTTGGGACCTTAGGGTTGCCGGCCTCTTGTTTTCCCAGCCTGTCTTCTGGGGGAGGGGCCTGCCGCACTGTTACTCAGGCAACCCTGTTTGGGCGGAGTTGCCCTGCGCCCCTGTGGTGGGGGGATGGGTTCAGTGGGAATCAGTTTTGGGGGCTTTTGTTCTCTGGCGCCTTTCCCTGGTGGCTTTCCATGTCTCTTCCACGAGTCCGAGCAGAAGAGACCGTTTCCAACCCTCTGCCTCAGAGCAGAGAGACCTCAGTCTGTTCTTCAGTGAGCCCTCCAGGCCACACTGTCTCCGTTTCTGTCCGTGCTGCTATAAACTGCAGCGGCCTGGGTTGTGCACCCCTCCGCAGCGCTCCCAGTCCTGCCTCCAGGTCGGGCACGTCTCTGCCCTTTGTGCTTCCAAAACCGCCAGCCGCTCCCAGTTCGCGCCCATGCGGCCCCGCCGCTCCAGGTTTTTGTCCGGGGGGGCTGCAGTTCGCAGGTGAGACCCCACCCTCCGGGTTTCCACCCCGGGGGCTGCCCTAAAGTCCTTTCCCCGCCGCTACCGGTCGGCAAGTCTGTGCCTGTCCGGAGCGCACGAGGCTGTCGCTCACCGGCGGTGTAGGATCCCCAGGGCCAGGCACCTTCCCGCTGCCGTTTATCCTCCGATATCTGCCCGCAGGATCACGGCTCCCCACTTCATACCTCAAAACCAACCGCCTGCGATACTCTGTAGAGATCCAGATCTTCTTACATCTCAGGCTGGTTTCGTGGGTGCTCAGAGTGGTCTGGGAGATATCCAGCTCAATTCCGGGGACCAGTTGAAATACGGTCCCCTACTCCTCCACCATCTTTCCCCCTCCTTCAAGCTACTGCCTTTTAAGGGCGTGAAGAGGGATGAGGTCATTATTGGGAGCAATAACAATAGTATGACATTTGAGCAAAATCTAACTGTTTTTTAATGTGGCTGAACTAATAAGTTGCTAAAAAGGTAAGGTAAAAGAAATGGATATAAAAAGCAAAGCTTCCTTTCAAATTCAGTATTTACTACTCTGGGATCACTTAAACTAATTAAGAGCTTAGTCATTAAAGGTGGAGATACATCTTATAGAGGAGTCATATCTAAAGTCAGTAAGCTTAGAGTAAAATTGAGTATACTCAGTATGTCCCCTGAGAATTCATTAGGAAGTTGCCACAAGAGAGATGGACATAGTAACTCTTACCTTGGTGAGTCCAAACATTCTAATACCAGATAAAGTATTTAATTGGCTTTATTTGGGAAGGGGATATAGTATAATAAATATACATATTGTATCTTCAAAACTAGAATCACCATCAGCAAGATTCTCTTAAGAGGCACAAGAGAAATGAGAATGAATGAGGGGAAAAAAAAACATTCACATCTACCATTCTACATTGAGTGGAATAGACCCTCTGGATTCTACGAGTTGAGGGCCAGATATAAGTGAGGTTGATCACAGAGGTAAGGCCAAAATCAGAACTGAAATCTGGTCTCCCTCTTCGACAAACCTCTTTAGGAAGGGTCCTCACCACATCTCCACTTTCATCTTTTTCCCTGTGATGACTCCGTTTTAGTGCCTATTCCCATCACTCCAGAAAAACAGTACTTGCTAAGGTCCAGCAGTGACGTCCCTATCACTTCATCCAATGGACCTGCTTCAGTTGGAATTTGAAGTGAGTTCTTACAGCAGCATTTGGCTATACCAACTACCAGGTCTCTGCTTTTTCTTCTCACACTAACACTCTTTAGTGTCCTTTACTGGCTTATCTTCCTCCACCAAGTCTTTAAGATGTTAATACTAGAACTGGGCTCCTTTTCTTTTCTCCTCATAGGTGATCTACTCAATACCCAGGGCTGCAATTAGCACTGGTAAGCCATTAACCCTTGGACATTCTAACTAGACCTCCTGATCTAAGTCTAGACATGTATCAACCGTCAACTTAGCAGTTCCAGATGTCCATCACAAAATGTCAAAAACAACTCCTGATCTTCCCCCAGACCTGGTCTTCTCAATGAATGGCACCACCCTCCATTCATTTATACCAGCTAGAAACCTGACCTTCACCCTTGACCCCACAGGGCCCCTCCATTCTCCACTTCTCTCCCTCTCCACTCCCACCCCTCTTCTTTAATCCATAGCATCACTCCCTTGACTTCTGCAACAATCTCAGGCAATATCTGGACATCTGCTTTGATTCTCTATAGTCCTTTCTCCATATGGCATTTGGGGATATTCAGGACTCACTGAAAATGCATATCCTATCATACCACTCCCCAGATTAAAACCCTCAAATGGCTTCCATGGCTCAGCCCATGATTACACTTCCTAATTTGGCCTACCAGCTCCTGGAAGATCTGGCTCTTGCCTAACTTCACAACCTCAGTTCCCCTCCCCCTCATTCTCACTCTTTGTGGTTTGGTCCTGTATGAACCAGACTAATGCCATCTTGATCAAATCCTCCATGATGACCACTCTGACCCAAGCCTTCTAGAGCACAGCCCCACTCCCACATTCTTCCCCTTATTTATCCACATCCTCAAGTATACCCTGGGGGCATAATGTCCTTGATCTGCCTTAGAGATATGACTATGACATTCATGTATTCTCAAACACTCTCCTCCTGTGTGGTCTCCTAGCCCCTACTCCACAGCCTCTAGGGCTATAAAAGCAGGTCTTATGGGAGGTGAGGCCTTGGAGATCTACTTGTCTTGCTGCCACCCAAGACATGCTTCTATCTATAAATCCCCTTAGTAAACCATTTCTTGTCAAGCTAGACTTGTCGGCCTTTTTCTTCAGTCTTATTGCTCCTTCAGCCTTTGGAGGTCATTTTGCATATACCTCCCTTTCATGGAACAGGTCCCATCTCTGCCTGGAATTCTCTATCCCAACCTTCCCACCTCACCTCCTCACAGTGACTCTCAGCTCATCATTTGCTCCAAAAAGTTATCTCTCAGGGGTGCCTGGGTAGCTCAGTCAGTTAAGCATCTGACTTGATTTTGCTCAGGTCATGGTCTCAGGGTCTTGAGATTGGCTGGTGCTGGGCATGGAGGCTGCTTAAGATTCTCTCTCTCTCCCTCTACCCTCCCCACCTGCCCACACACGCACACACACACACATTCTCTCTCTTTAAAAAAAAAAAAAAAAGTATCTCTCTGCCCACTCTTGTCACTTTCATTCAACATAGCATTTTAAGTCCTAGCCAGAGCAAGAAAGAAATAAAAGCAAGGAAAAAAGTAAAGGGTATCCAAATTGGAAAGGAAGAAGTAAAACTGTTACTATTTGTAGACATGACATTATGTCTGCATATCATGATATGACATTATTATACAGAAAGCCTGAAAGACTTCACCAAAAAACTGCTAGAACTAATCAACACATTTAATGAAGTTGCAGGATACAAAATCAATATACCAAACTCTGTTGAGTTTTTATACACTAATAATGAACTATCAGAAAGAGAAATGAGAACAATTACACTTACAACTGCATCAAAAAAATACCTAGGAATAAACATAACTAAGGAAGAGAAAAACCCCACACACTAATAACTGTAAGACATTAATGAAAAAAGTCAAAGACGCAAGTAAATGGAAAGTATGTTGTACTCATCATTTGGAAGAATTAATTTTGTTTAGATGCTGATACTATCCAAAGCAATCTACAGATTCAATGCCATTCCTATCAAAATCCCAATGGCATTTTTCATAGAACAAACAATCCTAAAATTTGTGCAGAACCACAAAAGACCCTGAATAGCCAAACCAATCCAGAGAAAGAAGAACAAAGCTGGAGGCACCAGGCTTCTTGATTTCCAACTATATTACAAAGCTATAGCAATCAAATCTGTATGGTATTGGTATAAAAACAAGATACATAAATCAATGACACAGAATAGATAGCCCAGAAATAAACACACACATAGATCATCAATTAATTTACAACAAAGGAGCCAAGAATAAAAAATGAGGAAAAAACAGTCTCTTCGATAAATGGTGCTGGGAATACTGGGCAGCCACATACAAAAGAATGAAACTGGATAACTATCTTATACCATATATAAAAATTAACTAAACATGGATTAATGACTGGAATATAAGACTTGAAACCATAAAACTCCTAGAAGAAAACAAAGGCAGTAAGTTTCTGGACATTGGTCTTGACAATGATTTTTCTTTTGGATTTGACACCAAAGGTAAAAATACATAAGTGGGACTACATCAAACTTAGAAGCTTCTGCACAGCAAAAGAAACCACCAACAAAATGAAAAGGCAACCTACAGAAAGGGAGAAAATATTTGCAAATCGTGTATCAGATAAGGGGCAAATATCCAAAATATATGAAGAACTCATACAACTCAATAGCAAAAAAAACCCCAAACACACACACACACACAAACCCTGAACCATCAGATTTAAAAAATGAACAGATGATCCGAATAGACATTTTTTTCAAAAAAGATATACAGATGCCCAACAGGTACATGAAAAGATGTTCAACAACACTTGTCATCAGGGAAATGCAAATCAAAACCATAATGAGATATCATCTGATACCTGTCAGAATAGCTAGTATCAAAAAGACAAGAGATAACAAGCACTGGTGAGGATGTAGAAATAAGGGAACCCTTGTGCACTCTTGGTAGAAATGTAAAGTGGCGCAGCCACTGTGGAAAACAGTATGGAGATTCCTCAAAAAATCAAAAATAGAACTACTGTTTGATCCAGCAATTCCACCTCTGAGTATTTATCTGAAGAAAACAAAAACACTAATTTGGAAAGATATCTGCACCCCTATGTTCATTGCAGCACTATTTACAATAGCCAATGCATGGAAACAACCTAAATGTCCATCAACAGATGAATGGATCAAGAAGATGTGGTGTGTACATAATGGAATATTATTCATCTGTAAAAAAAACAAAAAGGAAATCTTGCCATTTGTGACAACATGGATGGACCTTGAGAGCCTTATGCTAAGTGAAGTAAGTCAGACAAAGACAAATACCGTATGATCTCACTTATATGTGGAATCTAAAAACAACACAGAAGGAAAAAACAACAAAGAAAAACTGACCTCATAGATACAGAGCACAAACTGGTGGTTGCCAGAGGCGGATGGGATGGGGGTAGGCAAAATGAGTGAAGGGGGTTAAAAGGTACAGATTTCCAGTTATAAAACAAACATCATGGGCATATAATATAGCATAGTGACTATAGTTGATAACACTATACTGCAGATTTGAAAGTTATTAAGAGTAAATCTTTTTTTTTTTAAAAGATTTTATTTATTTGAGAGAGAGAGAATGAGAGACAGAGAGCAGGAGAGGGAGGAGGGTCAGAGGGAGAAGCAGACTCCCTGCTGAGCAGGGAGCCCGATGCGGGACTCGATCCCAGGACTCCAGGATCATGACCTGAGCCGAAGGCAGTCGCTTAACCAACTGAGCCACCCAGGCGCCCTCTAAGAGTAAATCTTAAAAGTACTTATCACAAGAAAAAAAATTATAACTGTGTGATAATGAATGTTAACCAGACTTACTGTGGTGATCATTTTGCTATATACACAAATATGAAATCACTATGTTGTACACCTGAAACTAATGTTTTGTGTCAATTATACCTCAATAAAAAAGAAAAGGTATCTTTCATTTGAAGGATGTGGTCAGGTTCCATTAGATATTCCCATGACACCAGCACATTTTCTTCATAGCACTTATTACAGCTTATATTCAGATACTTGTGTGATTCTTATTAATGCCTTTCTCCCCATTGGACTATAAACTTCACAAGCGAAGGGATGGTATTCACCATTGCTTTTCCAGCACCTAGCACATACCTGCCACATGGCTGGAGCCTACCTCATGAGAAGGAAATTACTTCCTGGGGTTTAAAAAACAGACTATTCTGGGGGCGCCTGGGTGGCTCAGTCGGTTACACGTCTGACTCTTGATTTCGGCTCAGGTCATGATCTCAGGGTGGTGGGTTTGAGACTCTCATCAGGCTCCACGTGCAGCATGCAGTCTGTTTGAGATTCTCTCTCTCCCTCTGCCTGTCCCCGGCCCCCGCCACTTGCTTGCTTGCTCTTTCTCAATAAATAAAATCTTTAAAATATTAAAAAAATATATTCTCAAGTTCTAGGCTAGTCTTCCCCTCCCTCGTTTCTAGAATTTTCCCCCCCCATATACATCAATGAATTAACATTTACCAAACACAGTTTAGGCAAAGCAAATAACCTGATGCTATTGGGAAAATATCAAGTGAAAGAGACAGTGACGGTTTGCAAAGAACCCAGAATACCTGGTCTGCAGCCCTGGTGGCAACTGGATGTCAGAAGGGCCATTTTTTCTTCAAGCCTCGCAAAGACATTCCTTCTGTCATTTGTCATGGACTCACTGGAGCAGGATAATGTTTGGGCTCACTCAAATGTTGACTATGCGGGGAGCTTCCCCCAGCTTTACTTACCTGACTTAGAACACAGCCGAGAGGGCTACAGTTCCATTAATACCATACCACAGTGGTTCTCAGGTGCTGTTCTCTAGGTCTACAGGCCTGCATTTTCCCAAGGAGATCCCTTAGACTGCTCATTCCATCATTTGCTCTGGGCCAAAAGGTCTCCATCATCTTATAATTTTGAGACACACTGCATTAAACAAAATCAAAGTTTTCCGCCATAGAATTTCTCAGAATCTTTAGTGTGCTAATGTGCATAACAAATCTCTGAGAATATTATGTATTTCCACATTTTTTTTTTTTTACAACACAGCTTTAGGTAAAAGAGCTTCTGTCTTAGAAAATGAAAAATCTGTAATAAAAATCATTTATGAAGCCATGGAATTGTGTGGCATATAATACTTTTGATGTGTTTTAAAGGTTGAAAATCTGATAATATTGTTTGGAACCATCACCAATACAAAGTGAGAAGTTCCCAAAATAAATAAGTATTTTTCTAAATCCTTAATGTCTCTAATGTCTGTGTAGCATTTCACTGGAATTCATACCCCCTTGTTGGATTACCAATACGTGTAGATTCATGATGGTAAGTAAAGCGAACCCTAGCTCAACGTGACTTAAGAACGCCTCCTGCTATCAAATCAGACCAACAACTGTTCAACTGCTGTAGAACCTATTTACTCTAAGCCTCTTGCTCTGTTTTCTCATTATCAATTGTCCTGGTAAACCGTTAATCCCGATCGCTCACTTGGCTTTGAAGGATTTCGTTTTCCCTTCCCTTTAATCAGTGCAACGACAGGAAACCACAAGTAACTTTGACTCTTGGGTATCAAAAGCTGTCTCCCAGGTTTGTGACAGGTTGAACTGAATGTGTACAACAGAGGATGCAGATTGATGAGTGGGCAGGTCTGGTGCCCAGATGGCCTACTCAGTCTTGTTTTGTTTTCCAACCAGGCCAAGATACAATAATCAGGATATTTCACATAAACATCTAGTGTTCTGGCTTTTCCTAAAATGTCGGGAGATGTGACAGTTCCTGACTACACCCCCCACCCCTGGACACATGACAGCAGTGAGTAGGAACTGAGCAGTGACTGGTCCCTTTACCACATACTCTCTAGGTCCACTCAGACTTTACCACTCCATATTGTCTCCTTGATCCAGAGACCAAGCCATCAACTGCATTGGTTAGCACGCATGGAGTGTTGCTTTTCTCACTAATGGGAAGCTCTTCTTTCTGACCATGTCTCTATCAAAATTGAGAAAGTGAGGGATGCACTAAGAGCATCTCATGCTTTAAGAATCATGCTTCCTGCTTTGTGGAAGTCCAAGGTTTTATATAATGGCATATCTTGAATAATTGCATATGCTATTACTTTCCTGGCCCTGATAGGTATTTGGGTTTGAGATCTCTGGAATACAGCTTACTCCTGAAATATGCACACAATGGAAAAATCTGACTTGAAGTTTCATCTAACAAGAGAAACCATCCCTGTAACTCCATCCATCCCATTCTGCATCTTCACATGTCTCTGGGTCAAGGTGAATGTCTCATCCCTGTAGCCATGCTCCATTGGCTATATTAAGCAATTGCTCTGACCTATATTAATTGCTCTGAAAATATAATAATGATGAAATGACTTGAAGCTGGGGTCTGAAACACACCTGATCCCATTCGTACTCAGCATCTGGGAACTGTGCTCTATCACATCTCCACTCTTTTTCTGCACAGATCTCATCAGCTATAAAGAAAACTGCTACTCCCCTTAGCTACTGCTCTTTCTTCCTTTTACTGCCCAGATCCTAAAGCAGATAGTGTGTTCTCTGCCTCAAGCTTTGGATCACACACACCATAGGCTCAAGCCAACCTTGACTCATGCAGTGTGAGGTCCTTGACAATAACTTCCCCAATAATTCTCTCATCAAGATGACCAATGGTCTCCTTCTAGTCACTTTCAGTTACTTTAGTTTCATTGAACTTTCTGGGCCATTTAGCAACATTGACTTTTCACGGTCTCTTGGGACTTTGCTACCATTGGAGTCTATGACAATATATGCTGTAGGTTTTCCTACTGCCTAACTGCAGGTGACTTCCTTGCTTCTTTATTTTTTCCTCTATATTTGTATTTCCACTCTAAATTTTCTCCTCTGGAGACTTCACTGATATTTATGGCTTTTGTTATTCTATACATTTATTTTATTTTTTAGGATTTATTTATCTTATAACTGGAAGTTTGTACCTTTGGAGCATTTTCACCCATTTTGCCCATTCCCCACCCCCACCCGGCAAACCACCCATCTGTTCTCTGTATCTATGAGTTATTTATTTACTTATTTATTTTTAGATTCCACCAATAAATGAGTTCATACAGTATTTGCCATTCTCTGACTTAGCATCATGTCCTCAAGGTAAGGTCCAACCATGTTGCCACAAATGTCAGGGTTGTCTTCTTTTTTATGACTAAATAATATTCCATTTTGTATCCATGTGTTTCAGATGCCCCCAACATACCCAACTTCACAAAATCTTTTACCCAAATATGTGGATAGCCTGTTAAATTTTGAAAAGTATTCTGACCATTAGCCCAATGACTCATACATCATCTTCCCAACAACTGCTAATGTTTGACATTATTATTGCTATGCCCACTTCTGGAATAAGCTCTAGAGAAGTTAATATGTGCTTGATCACGAATGATCAGGAATCAGTGGAAGTTCCAGCTTACTGGCTGAAGGACTGTGGTGCCAGGAGACCCAGCAGCTGACGAAGGTGATTGGGCACAATGAATTAATAGTAGGAAGTCCATATGGTGAGGGAGACAGAATTTTAACTCAAGTACCCCAGCTCTGTCACTTAAGAGTTGCATGACTTCATTAGCTATATTAAGCAATTGCTCTGACCTATATTAATTGCTCTGAAAATACAATAATGATGAAATGACTTGAAGCTGGGGTCTGAAACACACCTTTTGTTTTAGACGTGAAGAGTATTTCCACAATTGTGTGTATTTCCACACTTTTTTAAACCATGGAATCCTCTTTTCAAGCAATATATATTGAGACTGAGTATCCTAAGAACACACTTTGGCTGTGTTGGGAGTTTTTACGGACATTGAAGGGATCCTGTATGCTTGTAAGTGCAGCCTGCAACTGAAATTTAAGTTGGAGCCAAAGGTAATGTTTCAAAGTTAAAATGCCATGACACTTGTAAATAAAGGAGGGGATATTTATTGATAAAGCTCCAGTATAGCTCCTCATAGTCTCACTTTCTAACTTCCATTTGTAAAGTTAATTAAATATGGCAGAGTGTGCATTTTAACTAAAAGCTGCCTTCAATCTCAGAGACCTTTCTGTGGATTTATATTTCCACATTCCATTTTACTCCTTACAGCTAGTTTATATTTTACTCATGGCCAGATTGCATATGCCTGACTCTCCCTTCCTTCTTATCCCTATCTGCACCAATATTTGCCTGTTACCTTTCTGTAGATCAGTTAAAGATGTGAAACATGTTTGCAACTCACTCAGATGGAAGCTCATGAGAGCCTGCCAGCTCTCTGCTCAGCAGGATTTTAGCCAACCCACAGACAGCTTTGAGCCTAGCTCATGACCCATCGGCACCTACCACCTCCAGGAAACACATCTACCTTTGTTGGCTTTCCCTCACTAAGGGTAAATCGAAGAAGACCTCAAGAGCATTACGAGAATCCTAATTTAGGGGAGTCTATTATAGACATTAAATGTAAGTATGTTTAAAATTAATGGCATTTCCCAAGTGCTGGCAGACTTGGATATAACTGCATATAATCCCTTTCATCTCAGCCTGTTTCTTTGTCTGTGTTAATGCATTGCCTTTTTGAGTCTTCTTTTCCATCTTGATGTTTCTCTGAAGACAGAAATTCTGCTGAGTACCTCACTTCATGCCAGTAATGTTTTCTTCTTCACTTACATCTTTGAATTTCAGTGGTGCTGGTACTGGTCTTTGGCTACCTGTACCTATTAACCCTTCCATTTCATGGCTTAAAATCAATACACATTTTTGTTAAAGATTCTCAGGGAGAGAAAAAGAGGTGACTCTGTGAGTTACCTATATGTAAATGCATTTTATTTAGCCCCGGCACATCTTTCTATACCTACTGAATCGAATATTTTGACTTCATTATAGGCGAAATTTCCACATTCCTTTTCTTGTCCACAGGATTCGTTATTCAGTATTGTATTTTCCCACCCTCCAGTAAACAGCATGCATAATAGTATTAGACTATTTATCAGGCAGTCCCTAAACAAACATGGCTTGAATCAAATCGATTGAAAGTTCAAAGTTTGATGGTTTCAGAAAGGTACAAGGGATAGAAATCTGCTCAGTTGCCCCTTAGCAATGAGCTTAGAAAAGCCAATTGATTATGATGGAGACATAGAGGCACCAAAAAAAAAAAAAAAACCACTTCTGGCAACCTTAGGGAGAAATCAATAAGGAGTCCTTGGACCTTTTCAAAGAGTATGTTCGAAGGAATCAGGAATCTGATGAAAAAGGAGCCAAAATTTGGTTAGGAAAGGCTGGGGCAGGGCTGAAGATTCTGCATTTCAAACAGCCTAGGTCATGCTGATCCTGCAATGCCCAGACCATACTTTGGCTAACAAGGCTTTAGAAATGTTAGAAAAGACCATCTCAAGTCCCATCCTAGATTTGCTGCATCAGAAGTTGCATGTAGACAAGATCCCAGGTCCCCAGGTGGTTCATATACACATTAAAGTTTGAAAAGCACTGATCTAAAGGACTCCTATCTTTTATTCTCAAGTCCTTTTTCCTAAGGGCCTCCCCATTTTTTTTTTTTTGACTATTCATCATCCCCTTGGCTCCAACAGCTGTGATTAGGAGCTGTATGATCTTTTGTGAATTTTGCTAGATAACTGGCTTGTGGCCATTTGTGTATTCTTTAACATGAATTAAACATGTATTGAGTGTTCTCTAGATGCTATATACTGTGCTGGGCACTGTGTTACAAAGAGGAGTAAGATGTACTCAGGATGGGAGAAAGGGCAGGGCTTATAGATTGTGATTAGGCCCAAAGAAATGTCACTGGAAAGCAGATAGGGGAAGAAAAGTTGTTTAGTTTAGTATAACAACTTTGCCTGCCACTCGTAGAGTGAGAATAAAAGGGCAAGTTTGCATCTACAGATAGGTTCTACAAATAGTCACTGAACAAAAGCAGCAACTCTCAGGCTCTGCTGCCAACACAAAGATTAGATTCCCTCTTCTCAAATGACAAAAGTGCTGGGTTGTACTGGAAAGGCCTCTTGGCTCAAAAAGCCCTTTGAGTCAACAGTGGGATGTTCAGAATATTATGTCAGAAATTCATCTGTTCAGATGAGGAAATATGGGACCTTTGAAATTCACACATGCCTGCAAATCCAGGCACCTCCCCAAAATACTCAGAATGGTTTTGAACTGTTAAAAATAAGACAACAGAACCAAAATGGAGATGCTTATGCTAAGCCCTACATAACCAAACCAAGACTTAATTACAACTTTGGTTCTCCCAGAAATGGAATCTTAAACCAGGCAATCAGGAATGTGCAACCTTATGCCTGCCTCTATATATGATGACAAGAAACCCCATTTAAACATTCATCCTGACCCTAAATAAAAGGAACCCATCCATTGCTGCTCAAGGAGTCACTGCTTTGGAAGTTATTGCCAGTGATTTCCTTCTTTGTTGCAAATACAATTTATTTTGTGCCACAACTCTGGTATATCTGTGACTCACCATGGAACCCACTCGTGTTGGTTCAGTAACAAATTCAGGGACCCAGATGAGACTGTTGTCATTCTGAGGTTCTGCCCCCTGCTTTTCAATGGCTGGAGCAATGGGCAGTGGCAGCTCAGCCAGGCTAACCCATTCAAGCTAATGGGGCTGGGGGTAGGTTCTTTGGAGGGAACTCTCCCTTCTTGGTACTTCTGACTGCCAGCCTGGCATTCTGTCCTCACCTGAAATCCAATGGCCACTCTGATTACTTTTACTCAGAAGGATTTCTGTTGGGATAAGTTACACCAGGTCCGTGGCACAGCTTTAAGAGAGAAAACTAGAGTTGTCTCATAAAGTCTAGGCAAGCAGGCGTTAACAGTCAGAATACTCCGGAGAATTGACAGGGTCTCTGGTAAACACTCTGGGGGACAGAACAATCAATTGGAGTCAAATCTAGACATCCCCGGGTGATGAAAGATCACAGGATCCAGCTATTCAGAGGCTTGGATGCTCCAACCTGGCAAAACGGGAGTGAGCTAACAGAGACTAGTCTAGGGTGTGGGAGATTGAAAGAAATCTCCGTCCCACCTGGTTGTTTGGTCTGTTTGTTGTTGTTCCCTGTTTAAATCTCCACCCTGGCTGCTTAGCCCTTGTGCACCTCCTCCGTCCCTTACAACCCTGGACAAAGGAGGCAGCAGCAATTTGGGTCGCTGGAAGCATGCACTGGGCACAGACAAGAGTTCTACTTAATCGCTTAAAAGACAAGGGCTTATAAAAATTGGTCATTCTAAAATGGAGAAAGATAAAAATGAACCCAAATGTTTTTCAAGTTCACATTATCTGGGATAATCTTTGGTAAATTAAAAGAGACATGTCTTTTGGAGTTATCAACATCAAATGTACTAGTAAACTTTTATTCTACCTGGATTTATTAGTTACATTCATATTGTATCTACTGCAATTTGTCAGCAAAAGTGACTCAAAAGGATGGTTGCTTCTGTCTGTCTTGTGAAGTTTTCATGGGTAATTGTTAAGAGCAAGTAGGCTGAATAGATAAAAAGGTTTATAGGTAAACTTCTAAAGAGCTTTCAAAATCTTTGGTAATCTGAAACTTTGAAGTTTTGCTAAGTAAAATGATATATTGGTTTGATTTCATTGGATACTTAAGTCTTTTCAAAATAAGATAGCATTGATTACTGAATGTAGGTTTGTCTGCTTTTGGCTTCTTATTGCAGGGAAACTGAGGATACTTGATTCTCTTAGTGAACATATTTTATGTTTTATTGAACGTTGCACTATGAAAAAAAACAGGTTTCTAGAAATTGTAAAATAGATTCATAAATTTGTCAGTCTAAAGAATTCTGCAGCAACAGGCAGTTCACAATTGGTTACTACTTAGTTTTCACTTGAGACTAAGGTTTCTAAAAGTAAATATTCCGATAAATGTAATTGAGACTGCTAGAAATAAGGGAAATAACTCTGTAAGTAAGAAAAGTAAGATGTGTTTTTGATAAGATATAAGGAATGGGAATACATTTTTGTTGAGGGAAAAGAACATAATTTTGTCCTACAATGAAACTGATTACTTAGACAAAGGAGGCTTAGGACAAAATCTGAATGTAAAAAGAAAGTTGTAGGTTTGTGAACAAAAAACTTTAGAAAAGAATTTTATGTGTGGTCAGGACTAAGACTGAAGTGAATGGATCTTAAAAGTACACTGGTATAAGATTGAAATTTGGTTCTTCTCTCTATTAAAAAAACAAACTTTTCTTGGATTACTGGTGTGCTCTTGATGAGAAATTGTAAAGAAAGTTTTTCTTTTTCCTATTCATGATCTGCCCGGAAAGCCAAAGTTTCTATACTTTATCTTTATCAGATCTTTGATTACTTAGAGCATTGAAACTTCTTAATATCAAAGGAGCGGTTTTGCTAAACTTCTGTGATATCTCTTATTGCCATCTTGATTAAATATAAAATTTATGATACCCTGTAATCCTATTTAGGCATGCCCTTTAAAACCTTCTGAGGTTTTTAACAAACTTCCCAAGATTTGAATTCTAAATGAAGTCTTTTGACAGTTCTAAGACGGAAGTTTATAGCAATACAGGCCTACCTCAAGAAGCAAGAAAAATCTCAAATACACAACCTAACCTTACACCAGAAGAGCTAGAATTAGAACAAACAAAACCCAAAACCAGCAGAAGGAAGAAAATAGTAAAGATTAGAGCAGAAATAAACGATATAAACTAAAAAAAACAATAGAACAGATCAATGAAACCAGAAGCTGGTTCTTTAAAAAGATCAACAAAACTGATAAACCTCAAGCCAGAGTCATGAGAGAGAGAGAGAGAGAGAGAGAGAAGACCCAAATAAACAAAATCACAAATGAGAGAGAAGAAATAACAACTGACACCACAGAAATACAATTATAAGAGAGTATTATGAAAAATTATATGCCCACAAATTGGACAACCTGGAAGAAATGGATTAATTCCTAGAAACATATAACCTACCAAAACTGAAATAGGAAGAAATAGAAAATTTGAACAGACCAGTGGTAATCAAAATCAAAATTTGTGGTAATCAGTGGTAATCAGTAATCAAAAATTTCCCAACAAAAATCTAGGGCCAGATGGATTCCCAGGGGAATTCTATCAAACATTTAAAGAGTTAATACCTATTCATCTCCAACTATTCAAAAAAATAGACATGGAAGGAAAACTTCCAAACTCATTCTACAAGGCCAGTATAACCTTGATTCCAAAACCAAAGACCCCACCACAAAGGAGAATTACAGGCCAATATCCCTGATAAACTTGGATGCAAAACTTCTCAACAAGATACTAGCAAATCAAATCCAACACTACATTAAAAGAATTATTCACCATGATCAAGTGGGATTTATTCCTGGGCTGCAGGGGTGGTTCAAGATTTGCAAATCAATCAACGTGACAGACCAGGTTAATAAAAGAAAGGATAAGAACCACATGATCCTCTCAATAGATGCAGAAAAAGCATTTGTCAAAGTACAGGATCCATTCTTGATAAAAAAAAACCCTCAACGAAGTAGGCATAGAGGGAACATACCTAAACATCATAAAGACCATACAAAAGACCCACAGCTAATATCACCCTCAATGTGGAAGAACTGAGAGCTTTTCCTCTGTGGTCAGGAACAAGACAGGGATGTCTACTCTCACCATTGTTATTTAATATAGTACTGGAAGTCCTAACCTCAGGAATCAGACAACAAAAAGAAATAAAAGGCATCCAAACTGGCAAGGAAGAAGTCAAACTTTCACTTTTTGCAGATGACATGATACTCTATATAGAAAATCCAAATACTTCACCAAAAAAATTGCTAGAACTGATGCATGAATTCAGTAAAGTCACAGGATACAAAATTCATGTACAGAAATCTTGCATTTCTATACAACAATAATGAAGCAACAGAAAGAGAAATCAAGGAATTGATCCCATTTATAGTTGTATCAAAAACAATAAGATGCCTAGGAATAAACCTAACCAAAGAGGTAAAAGATCTGTACACTGAAAACTATAGAACACTGATGAAAGAAATTGAAGAAGATACAAAGAGATGAAAAGCATTCCATGCTCATGGATTAGAAGAACAAATATTGCTATTTTTAGCAACAGTAGACACAGGAGAATCTCTGGAAACACAGATGTTCACATTTTTCTAAGGGACATTTACATTTATAAAGGAAATTACCACTTGTAAGTTCTCCCTCCCTGTACTAGGAAGAGATGGAGTAACTCTAAATCTCCAGAGACTCTTATCAATGGAGAAGGCACTGACTTAAAGCTGTGTAACAAATCTGACCATTGTTTACTGTGCTTTTCCTGCTAACCTTCCATGACTGGCTTCCTTCCCAAACTCCAATCTTTCGTCTTTAGCTGAAGTTGGTATTTAAAGTAG
Source organism: Mirounga angustirostris (assembly GCF_029215605.1). Classification (NCBI taxonomy): domain Eukaryota; kingdom Metazoa; phylum Chordata; class Mammalia; order Carnivora; family Phocidae; genus Mirounga; species Mirounga angustirostris. The sequence goes on from NW_026991719.1 coordinate 11,415,600, forward strand.
TGCCTTGAGGGGCACCTGGGTGGCCCAGTAGGTTAAGCGTCTGACTCTTGGTTTCCACTCAGGTCATGATCTCATGGGTCGTGATCTCATGGGTCATGAGTTCAAGCTCCAAGGCAGGCTCCACACTTAGCGCAGAGTCTGCTTGAGATTCTCTCTCTCCCTCTGCCTCTGCCCCTCCTCATGTTCACATGTGTGTGTGCTTGCACGTGCACGCTCTCGCTGTCTCTCAAATAAATAAATAAATCTTTTAAAAAAATAAAGTAGTGGCTTGGGCCATTTCAGGGAGTTTTACTCAGTTTTCCTGGGTCTCTCCCACGTGTACAGAAAGTGTACATGCTACTAAAGTACTGTTTTTCTCCTATTAGTTTGTGTTTGATTATAGGGTTCTCAGCCAAGAACTCAGAGGATAAAGGGAAGATGATTTTCCGTCTCTACACAGATATAAACAATATTTAAGTTTATGGTCTTCCTATGTCATAATATAACTTTATTTACAAAAATAATTAGCGGGCCATATTTGGTCAGACCAGCTTATGGTCTGTAGTTTGCCAACTCCTACAGTATTCTTCTGCCTCATCGTTAGTCTGCCTACCTCCAGTCTTCTTTCCCTACAACCTGCTCTCCACGCTACTATCAGAAAGATCTTCCTGCAGTGCAAACCTGATTGTGGTGGCATCTTCCAGAAAAATATGGATATCAAATATGGATTCTCTCCCACTTACTTTGTCATAGAGTCCTGATTTTTAACTCAGTATGTGGCAAACCAGAAAACAAAACAAAACTACAGCCTCCTTTGCAGCTATGTGTAAACATGTAACAAGTCCTGGCCAATGAGCTATACGTAGAAATGTGGTGTGGAACTTCAAGGAAGGTTTCTTAACAATTAGGAGGAAGTGGCCTATTGACCTGCAGCACAGATGTGCTGGGTGGAATTTCAGCGACTATCATGAGGATGGAAGTCCTGCAGTAGGAATGACAAAGGTAGGTGCGCCTAGGTGATGCAGTCGGTTAAGCATCCAGTTCTTGATTTCGGCTCAGGTCATGATCTCAGGGTCATGGGATTGAGCCCCACATCAGGCTCTGTGCTCAGCTCCCTCTCCCTCTGCTCCTTACCCTGCCTGTGCTCTCTAAAATAAGTAACTAAAATCTTAAAAAAAAAAAAAATGGCAAAGATAGCAAACAGAGTTCCTGGTGTTTTGTGGTAACTGCCATTATAGATAGTCTAGGCTGCAAATTGCTGAATTTTTCTATAGGGGAGACAGCAGTAAACATGTATATTGTTTAAGCAAATATTGTTTTGAATTTTGTATATGTCCAAACATAATGCTAACAGATATATTAACGATTTGTCATTCTGGGCTAGTCATAGGAGTGCTTTCAGTTGCAAGTAACAAAATAATAATAATAATAATAATATCTGGAGGAACGGTCTCCTGGCTTAGGTTCTGCAGTCCAACAAGTCAGGGCTAGCACTGGCCTTTCTCCCGTAATCAAGATGGCTGCCACAGCTCCTGGAATCACATCCCCATTAAAGGCAGAAAGAACTGGCAAAAGGATCTGCTGGCCATGCCTATTATTTTAATCAGGAAAGCAGTAGCTTTCTCAAAAATCACCATAGTAGATTGTCACTGAGGTGCCCTGCCCTTTCTCCAGCTGCAAGGGAGTCTAATAAAGCCAATGTTGAGCTACATGCTCATCTACCTGGTACCTATAGCAAAGGCAGCAAGAGTGCCAGGGGATATTGGTTTAGCCAACCTTCAGTGCCTAAAAACCTTTTAATATGTAATAATTAACCATATCTTTCAGGATAAAGGTGCCCATAAAAAACGTAACCTTCATAGGTCTCAGAGCAGTGCTTCTCAGGCTCTACTGAGCTTATGGATCCCCTGAGGTTCGTGCTGAAGTGCAGACTCTGATTTAACAGATCTGGGGTAGGCCTGAGAGCCTGCATTTCCAGAAAGCTCCCAGGTGATGCTATTGCCACCGGTCCTTGGCACCATACCTGGCCTGGCAAGAATTGACAAGGGCGTCATGATTTGACCCCTGTGTTATTTTTACAGCATCATCTTTTGCCTCTTCCTCTCCACTCAGCTCCAGCCATGTTTTACTTCCGGTTCCCTGGAAGGGTCATGACTAGCTGCTGACAGTCTCCCATGAAGTACCCTCTGTCTGAAACATGTTCTCAGCCTCCCCTGCTTCACCCCAGAGGCTGTTATTCATGCCTTGGGTCCCACTGGGTATCACTTCCTCCAGGAAGATTTTCTGGATGCCACTACCCTCCCTCCTAGGTGGAATTTCTCCCTCACTCATCTTTGGATCCCCAGGGCCTGGGACACAGTGGTTTGTTGAAGAAACACATGTTAAATGAATCGATGAGTGAATCAAAGAAATGATAAAATATTTACAAGCCAAATGCTCTATCTTAGCTGGAGCCTTCATAGCCAGCTTTCCCATGGATAAGAGCTATAAATTATCATGCTTTTCCAAAGGCATTTACTCCTTTTAAAAATTAAATAGAAGTCGCCAAGAAAAATCACTAAATCTAAATCATGTAATTTAAAACTAACAAGAGTTGAACATAAGAAATAGAAAAACTCAAGGACTATTTCTTACTATGCTGCAAGGATTACTTGATTTAATGCATTTTCTCTTTCTCTAAGTCTAATGTCCTCCAAATTAGTGTTACTCAGGACTGGGCCCATTTACTGTTCATTACTGGTCCACATGAGAGAAGTACAGAAATGGAGACTAAGCATTTGGAAACCTTTTTGCTAACTTTACAGAATGGTTTTATTTCATTTGACTCTAACCAAAAAACAGTTGTTTGTATTTTATGCCCTTTTGTTACTTTACTTTTTAAAAAGAATTCCTTTTTATCATGCTTCAAAAATGTATCGGTTCACAATAGATTAGAAATATTTTTCAACACTGCTTTTCCCTACAGATAATTCAAGAAGCCCTGCTCCAAATCTTCGAATCTGGGTCAGACCATCTAAAGCAGTGGTTCTCAACTGAGAGTAATGTTGCCTCCCAGGGGATATTTGTCAATATCTAGAGACAGTTTTGATCCTCACAACTGCAAAGAGTTGGGACAGGTTTTCCTGGCATCCAGTGGGTAGAGACCAAGGATGCTACTCAACATTGCACAATGCATAGGACAACCCCCACAACAAAGAATGATCTGGCCCCAAATGGCAATAGTGCTGAGGCTGAGAAATGCTGATCTAAAGATCTAAACTCAGAATCCCAAACCAGTTTATGGCCAAAGACTTTTTTTCTTTTGTCTCTTCTCAGCTGATGAGTTGCTTCTTCCTACCAGAATCACAAACAGAAAAGTCACGTGCTCACATGCTAACATAGTTAGATTTGATAAGAACTTTCTGCCCTTCTTAGGGTCAAAGATGCTTCCCTCTTCCTCCTGACACCCTTGATTCCTTAATGGCAGAACAAAAAGAGAAGCACAATAGAATTATTCTGCTGCAAGAGGGTCTCATGCCTCTTTTCCCCTATCATCAGGTTTTCTGACAGTTAGCTCTTTGGTCTCTCAGTCTTGCATTCAGAATGTGTGTTAGTACTAATTTGAAAGCAATGCTGAGATGTTCACATTACAAAACCTTCTCTGCTGACCCTTCTGGCCACCATCTCTTATAGGATTAAATTAAAACTCTTCTTGTTGGACTTGAAGTTGCTGTTCAAGCTTTTTGGAAAATAACTTCTCAAACACGTGGAAACAGGCTCTCACAAGTTTTGTTGAAAAAAAATGTGAAGCAGTATATCTGCTATTATTTATGCTTATTTGCATTGCTACTAGAAATCATTTAATTTCAGTTCTCATTCAATGACTTGATCCTTTTTCATTTTGGCAGCATCAACTGGCCATTTATAGATAAACATGGTCATTGGCAACTGGGCTAATAACTGTATGTGAATAATTAAATTGAACTCAACATATTTCCTGACGTCCTTTTATATAAAAGAGGTCTTTGCAATCTTTATGGAAGCCATCTTAAAAATAATCTTCCTTCTGCTGTTGCCTGGTATTATTTTTTATAAAGGAGATGATTGTTTTATTTTGGTGCTTTACTAAAATGCTGGTTATAAAGCTTATATTCTACAATTAAAGTTCTGATTGATATAAGAGCTAACACTTTGAGTGTTTACTATGTGCCAGGTACTGTTCTAAGCACTTTAATAATACAATGATATATTAATATCATTTAATCATGATGATGAACCTACACTATAGGCATTATCATTGTTGCCTCTTTACACATGAGGAAATGTAGGCACATAGAGGTGATGGAACTTGGTCAAGGTTATAAAAGTAGTAAGCAGCAGGGCTAAGATTCAAACTCAAGCACACTGGATCCAGAAGCTGTGATCCTACCCATCCTTCCTCTCTTGCAAGTTAAAACTCATGTAAACAAGAAATTCAAGTGGAGTAGGAAATCAAAAGCCATCCTTTGTGTGCTCTCAGGGTTTTCATGAGAAGCACCACATGGAAACTAAGGTAATGAAGTTGCATATCTTTCAGACTGCATCTTACCTATCCTTGTTTCTCCCACAGATTAAGTGGTCAGTTGGTATTTGTAGATTTGCCCCACACTGGAAGCTGGTCATCTACATTTTTTTTCTTCTCCACTCACCCCATATTCTCCCCTTTGTGATTTCTAAGTTTGGTCTGAAACCAGTAACCGCAAACCCATGCATTCTCTCCCTGGGAAGCCCCTGAGGACATCCCTTGAGCCAGCCACACATCTGAACTATGGTCTCTCTAATTATTACTAATTGCCTGTTTGTCCTTGGCAGGGATAGTGGGAGCTGAAGTTCAAGGCAGACTATAAGACAAAATCTGCCATTTGCAGAATCTGTAAAATGGCAGGTCAGAATGAGACCAAAGAGTAAGAGTGACTTTTCCGTGACTCACAAGATATCCTCAAATGGTGGTCTCTAAACCAGTAGCCGCAGCACCTAGGAACTTGTAGAAATGCAGATTCTCCTATCCCACCTCAGACCTGCTGAGTCAGACATTCTAAAGGTGGAGTCCTGCAGTCTGTGTTTCTAAAAATCCTCCTGGTGATTCTGATACATGGTCATGTTTGAGAACCACTGCCCCATATTCATGATTCTGGGTGTTATATGCAACTAATGAATCATGAACACTTCATCAAAAACTAATGATGTACTATATGGTGGCTAACTTAACATAATAAAAAAATAAATAAAAATCACCTTAGGAGTTGTAAAAGTCCAAAAGTTCAAGCTATAGGCCAGAATAATTAGACTTTCTGGGGGTGAGACATAGGGAGAAGATTTTTTTTAAAGCTTCCCAGGTAATTCCACTACACAGCCAAGGTTCCTCAACCATGGCAACATTGACATTTTGGGCTGTATCATTCTTCATTGCGGGAGGCTATTCTTTGCATTGTAGGATGCTTAGCGCATCTGGCCCCTATTCACTAGAAGCCAGTGATACCCCCTCCCAAAGATGTCACAACCAAAACTGTCTCCTGACAGTGCCAATGTCTCTGGGGTTAAAAATCACCCCCAGTTGAAAACCACTGGGTTAGGCCGCCTGGGTGGCTTAGTCAGTTAAGCATCTGCCTTTGGCTCACTCAGGTCATGATCCCAGAGTCCTGGGATTGAGCCCCACGTCGGGCTCCCTGCTCAGTGGGGAGTCTGTTTCTCCCTCTCTAGCTCCCCCTGCTTGTGTTCTCACTCTTGCTCTCACTCTCTCTCTCTCAAGTAAATAAATAAAATCTTAAAATAAAAAGAAAAACGCTGGGTTAGAGTTCATCATTATCTCTCCAACAATGATTATAGGCCAACCCAGATCAGAAACATCTACAAGGCTTATTCATTCATTCATTCATTCATTCATTCATTCACTTGTGTTTTGTGGGGTTTTCTTCTTGATGCAAATCAGTTCACTGAAGCAAGCAAAGAAGATACGGAAAGGCATGCATGCTAAGGAAGTAATCTTTAAAATAAAGCAGGCTCCTCCAGATCTGAAGCAACAATGCACTTTGGTTTGTGCATTTCCTTTGCAAAGAGCTTGGTGTTTGAAATGCAGCATCTGCAATTTTCTGAGCTATTAATTGTCATAGTATCTATAGGGCTTATTTAAAAAGCAGATTATTAAGCCCCACTCAAGCCCCCAGATCCAAATCCTTCAGGAAATCAGGACACTTGTTAGTGTCTGAAATTCTTAAGTGCCTTAAAGTTGGAGATCCACTGAATTGAGTATTTCTTCTGAAAGGTAAATTGAATTTGTCTTTGGTACTTAGTAAAGCAAAATTTGGCCTGTTTGGGATCCTGTTCTTTATCACAGGTAGAAGTGAATTGATATATGGTTCTTCCAAAGATTCCAATTTAGCCAAGCAGACCCACTTGGAGAATTTAGACTTCTCCGGGGTGTGCAGTGGGATCAAGTAAAACTATAAAATTTCAATGCGGTGACAGTATTGTCATGTTTTGTGTGAATGAGTATTTCAGCATCAGCACAGTAACTTTTTATTCAAAGATTCTTGACTGTAAAGGACACTCACTGTCAATGTCAATTTATACATCTTGAAAGTCACTGATCATATGAGTTTACGATATTGATTCCCCAGTTTATGTAAGGGTATGAGCAGCACTGATGACTGTTTTCCTAACTACTTTGGTCTTTGGAGTTCCCTTTATGATACTGTTAATCCTCTGTTAATATTTATAGTTTTTTGTTGAGCTTCTTAGCAATGTTCCAAGCAGGCATCTACTTACTAGTTACTTTTGGTTTGTCTACTGTCTGTGTGCACATGAAACATGCTTCTTGGTTTAACCAGAGTTGGCTGTGCCTCCACCTGAGGCTTCTACCTGTAATGTCACCTGTAACCATTCATTCATTCACTCACGATGCAGAGATGACTGTAATCATGAATAGATGCTTTTAGCAGAACTCTGGCAAAAACCAAGACCACCACTGATAAAGGTGTCATTTTTCTGCCTTGGGACATTAGTGAAAGGAACAGATTTTGCCACCCCAAAATATGTTTCTTTGGCATAAGGATCATTTGGAGCTAAAGGCAATCCAAACCCAACAGAGTCAGGAAAAGCTCTTTACACCTTCCTCTCAACCACTAAAATTTATATCAGAAAGGGGGCCTGTACCAGGAAGAGAGCTATTATAAAAGATAATTTTTTACCTAAGAAGCACATTTGCATTACAGGGCAGCCTTTATTTTCCAAACATCTCTCTGTTCCTGGGAATGGCCCTTCTCCCCCTTTGCATCCCCAGATCACTACCCTTTTCTTTAGCTCAGGATGTTATATAAGCTTCAATTACCTGACTGCCTTTGGGTCTCTTATTTCTAATGGGGCTCTCCTAGATATAAAATTTGTTTTTCTCCTGTTAATCAGCCTTCTGTCAATGATTAGACCAGCCAAAGAACCTAGAAGGGAACGAGAAATTTTTTCCTCTTCTGCATTAGCAAAGTCTTCACAAACAAGGAGGCATTTGAGCTGGCCTCACAGGCGGAACAGGAATTCATCAAGCAGAGAACAGAAGTCTATTTCGATGGTAAATCTACTATCAAAGATTAGATGGGAATCTTTCCTATTTCTGTGTCTCAAGGAGTTCACAGTACCATGACCTGAAAGTGAGAGTGCCATTTTCTCAATGATTAAAAGAGATGTCCTCCCCCTACCATCACATGCACTTTTACAAATATAATTTTCTCCTCCAAAGAAGAAAACAAACTGAAGTAGAATATTTCATATTATCAAAGTGTCGAAAAAACAAGACAACAGGCCCAAAAAGGAGTAACTTACGCTAAGCCCTACATCACCAAACTGAGACTTAATTAAAAAGATTCAGCTCTCCCAGAAACAGAATCTTAAACTAGTCAATCTGTCAGCGAGCCCTCTTGCTCAACTATAGATCCCAATGGTTAAAACCAGAAAAAGAGGGGCGCCTGGGTGGCTCAGTCGTTAAGCGTCTGCCTTCGGCTCAGGTCATGATCTCAGGGTCCTGGGATCGAGCCCCGCATCGAGCCCCGCATCGAGCCCCGCATCGGGCTCCCTGCTCGGCAGGAGGCCTGCTTCTCCCTCTCCACTCCCCCTGCTTGTGTTCTCTCTCTCGCTGTATCTCTCTCTGTCAAATAAATAAAAATCTTTAAAAAAAAAAAAAAAAACAGAAAAAGACAAGACCACTTAATTCATGCTCTAAAACCCAAATGTTCTTATTTGTTACTGCACTTTCTTGAGGCATTGACCAAGATATTTTACAATGACTAGACCTTTCTAACCACCAGGCCAGAAAAGCCCTGCAAGCAACGGAATGCCTAGAAGACCACATTCCGTTCCCTTCCCTGCCCAAAATCACATGCTGAGCACATACATACCCCCAGCCATGATCACATGCGCCCTGCCTGCTCTCTTGCACATTACCCCGCGAACCTCTCTCTATAAAACTCTAGGTGCCCATCTTGCCAGGAGAGGTCGGCTGTTAAGGCTTGAGCCTGCCATCTCCCCCGACTGCCAGAACCTGAAATAAATCTCTCCCTTTCTCTTTTCCGAACCCTTGTCTCTTGAGTTATGGGCTTCTCTTGAGACGAGTTTATCTGAGTTTGTTCGGGAACAGCGTTGGCAAACCCAGACACGAGCTGTGCTTTCAATCTGACCAGCCCTCTCAGAATTCCGCATGGCAGAGCAGTTGGCTAAGGCAGTGCTGGGGCTCGCCCCTTTGTTTCCTGAGTTCACAGCTATGATAGATCATTCTGTAACAAATCAATCAGGAATCATCTGGTCAGCATGCGTTAGGTAATATGCCTGATTGAGCCCTGCCATCCCCTAAGGGAAAGTAACCTTGCAATAACTAACCTGCTTTTTTGCCAGTGTAATGTTCTTGTTCCTGATCCCTCCTGCCTATAAAAGTCTTTCATTTTGTACAGCTCCGCAGAGCTCCTTTCCAGCTGCCAAATTGGATTCTGCCTGGTTGAAATCGCTTTTTGCTCAAAAAAAACCTTAAAATTTTTAATATGCCTCAGTTTATCTTTTAACCATCTGAATGCAATTAGTCATATAAATCTTCAAATTAGGCCAAAAAAAAAAAAAGGAAAAAAAAACCATACAAATCAAATTTATTTCATTCTAACCCAGTGATTCAAGTGGGGATGATTTTGATCCCCAGGGGACATTTGGCAATGTCTAGGGACATCTGGGGTTGTCACACCTGTGAAATAGGTGGACACTAGAGACCAGAGATGATGCCAAACATCTTACAGTGTGCAGGACTGCCCCCCATGACAAAGAATGGTCCAATCCAAAATGTCAACAGTGATGAGGATGAGAAACTCTGTTCTAGTCCATGCCATACGGCTAAGGGTACATTTATTTCAACTGGCGTGCTTTCATTTGTGGAATGGAAATCAGTCCTACTCAAGCTTTGTTCCTTAGACAGTTTAAATGATAACACGTAAAATTTACCTTGTCCCACCTTCACTGCTGCACAGCTCCATCTATAAACAAAGCCCTCGTGAATTTTGAACACCATGCAAACTCATGCAAATGTAATAACTTTCCTTGTGGGAAAATAAGATCAAAAATCAAAGCATAATGGGGAGGACATCATAGCTCCAAGGCTCTGCGCCCATCACTGTCAGTCCAATGTAAATATTTATGACAGCACACTGTGCTATGAGCACATTTGTCTAGGATAGACTCGTTTCATCCCCCTGTAAGCAGAAGCCAAGTTTTCTAAATACTGCCTGTATTGTTTGAAAGGAGTAGTCCTACATTTGTACCAGGTAGAAACTGTACAGAAATATTCAGTCAGCAAACATAGAAAGAACAGGGGTGGGGAATAAGACCGTTCATGTCTAAAATTATATTTTCTAATTTGGTAGGCACTTATCACATGTGGCTCTTGAGTACCTGAAATGTGAGGAGTCCAATTGAGGTGCGCTATAAATGTAAAATACACAAAGGATTTCTAAGACTTATTCCAGAAAAAAGCAAAAGGTCTCATTAATAATTTGTTTACAATAATTTGTTTTAATTATGAGTTGAGATAATTTTTGGCTATATTGGGTTAAACACATTGTTTTTTTTTTTTTAAGATTTTATTTATTGGGGTGCCTAGGTGGCTCAGTTGGTTAAGCATCTGCCTTTGGCTCAGGTCATGATCCCAGGGTCTTGGGATCAAGCCCCGAGTAAGGCTCCCTGCTCAGCGGGGAGCCTGCTTCTCCCTCTCCCTCTGCCACGCCCCCTGTTTGTGCTCTCTCTCAAATAAATAAAAATTTTTTTAAAAAGATTTTATTTATTTGAGACAGAGTAAGTGAGAGGGAGAAAGAACCTGAAGCAGAGTCCGCACTGAGCACAGAGCCCGATGTGGGGCTCGATCCCACAGCTGCGAGATCATGACCTGAGCTGAAACCTCCCTCTCCCTCTGCCACGCCCCCTGTTTGTGCTCTCTCTCAAATAAATAAAAATTTTTTTAAAAAGATTTTATTTATTTGAGACAGAGTAAGTGAGAGGGAGAAAGAACCTGAAGCAGAGTCCGCACTGAGCACAGAGCCCGATGTGGGGCTCGATCCCACAGCTGCGAGATCATGACCTGAGCTGAAACCAAGAGTTGGACGCTTAACTGACTGAGCCGCCCAGGCACCCCAAGTTAAATATATTCTTAAAATTAAAAAAATAAAAAATAGGTGAAATTGATGTGCCTGGTAAAAAATTTTAAATTATATATGTGTATTAATATATACTAACATACATATTATATATAACAGCACCGTTGGACAGTGTTGTTATAAAAACACATGCTTCTGTCATTCTTTTTTCATCTTATTGAGATGCTCAAGAAAAGACCTTAGAGTTCACATTCATTTTTTAATTTTTTTTAAAGATTTTATTTATTTTTTTGACAGAGAGAGACATAGCGAGAGCAGGAACACAAGCAGGGGGAGTGGGAGAGGGAGAAGCAGGCTTCCCGCAGAGCAGGGAGCCCGATGTGGGACTCGATCCCAGGACCCTGGGATCATGACCTGAGCCGAAGGCAGACGCTTAACGACTGAGCCACCCAGGCACCCACATTTATTTTTTTTGAGAGAGAGACAGAGCAGGGAGGGGCTCAATCTCACAACCCTGAGATCATGACCTGAGCCAAAGTCAAGAGTTGGACACTCAACTGACTAAGCCATGCAGGCAGATCCAGAGTTCAGATTCCTAACACACATGTCCTTCAATCAGCAGGCACTGGTTCTCAACCTTAGCTGCACACTGAGATCACTTTGGAGCGCTGTTAAAAAATACTGACGCATGGACATCCATAGGCAAAAAAACAACACACAAAACACAACAAAAACCTAGACCTAAACCCCACATATTATACAAAAGCTAACTCAAAATGAATTGTAGCTTTGTTGAAATTCTAGGTCCAAGATGAAGCTGCTCCTGTCCAGGTCGCCACATCAGCAACCCAGAAGTTAGATAACTTTCACGTCCTTATAAATACTCTACTTGACCAAAAATGCAGTATATCCAGTCAGCCAATCCCCAAGTGCCAAGCCAACCTGGGGGCTTCTCACCCCAAACAAGGTTGATTATATATGGTCCCAGCCAAACATAATTTGTCTTTTCCTGTTATTTATCCTAGAAAAGCTCTCTGCTTTTTGCCCCACTTGGCAGTTCTCCAAAACTCTGTTCCAACAGAAGATGGTTCACTTTCTGAAGTGTTAAAGTTTGTTTGTATCACTTAAGTTATTTTAATTCTTTTTTAACACTTTTAAATGTAAAAGTGTAAAGCTTTTAGAATATCAGGGAAGATTTTCAGGATCAAGAGCTAGGCAGCAAATTTTTAGACTTTATACCAAAAATACAACCCATGAAAGAAAAAATTGACAAGTTGGACTTTCATCAAAATTAGCTTTTGCTCTGTGGATGCCCACAGGGGGAGGGTAAGATAAGCTGCAATGGAGAAAATACTGGCAAACCCTTATCTACTGAAGTATCTAGACAATCCAAGAATGCTAAAACCCAGCAGCAAAAATACAAATAATCCAGTCAGAAGATGGGTAAAAGATGTGAACAAATATTTCACCAAGAAGGATACATAAATGGCAAATAACGCAAATATATTCAGTATCATCAGCCATTAATGAAATGCAAATTAAAACCACTGCATGTCGATTTACAAATATCTGGATACAAATTTCAATTTAACAAAGTACTAACACCATCTCCTCCCATCCCCCCACTCCTCTAGACTTTAATTTAAAATGGTCTGGAGTGTGGCCCGGGCATCCAGAGTTTAAAATCTCCCCTCTTCCCTCCCCTCCACAGTTTTAATGTGCAGCCAAGGTTAAGAACAATTCTTCCGGGACAAAGAATATAGCTTAATAGGAATTTATAAAACAGAGCCTGAAGGCAGGTGAGGGAAGGTGCTGACTTTGGGCTGATTGATGGTTATCTTCACACTCAATCCCCAAATAAGAGAATGCAGCTTGTTCTTAGGATGTTTTATATTCCAGCATAATGTCTAGCCAGAGAGTCAACTATTTCTATTCACTGGAAAGAACAGGATCCGGGCAAATTGACCAGGTAGATGAAATTGTGATGCCTTCCTATATCCTCTCTCCTTCTCCCATTAACTTCCTTTTCAGTCTTTCATGAAGGTGTTAAAAAGAAAACCACAGGTCCAAAATGGCATCACTTAGGCCAAGTCCCTAAATCAGGGCTTAATACCTAATTTAAATTAAGAAATGCAGTCTTAACTGGTCAGTCAGGAATTTTATTATCAGCGCCAATGAGTCAGCCACAGGGGCCCTCTCCAGCCAATAAAAGAAGATGAGGTGATCTGCATGATAAGACCCCCCCTGTTTTTTTCCCTTCTTGCTTTTCTGGGTAATCTCCCATTACTGGCCTCCCTGACCCTTTCCCACTTTTCTTTGTTTTATCTTTAGCTGAAGATGGTATTTAAGGCGGTGGCTAAAGCCATCTTAAGGAGTTACTCATTTTCCTGGAGTATCTCCCATATATGCATGTGGTATACACGTTAATAAACTTGTGTTTGTGTTTCTCCTGTTAATCTTTCAGTACACAGTTATCTGCTAAGAACACAGAAGGATGGGGGAAATTATTTTTCCTCTTGTACAGCAACAAAACTTTGAGGATCACTGTTTTAGGCCCCTGGTTCTCAACCTTACCCGCAAGTTGGAATTACCTGGGGGAGATTTTATTACTTTTAAGATTTTATTTCTTTAAAGCAAAAGAGAGAGCAGGCACACGTGGTGGGGGAGAGGGGGGAGGTAAAGGGAGAAAGAATCTCAAGCGGACTCAGTGCTGAGTGCGGAGCCGGGCACGGGAGCTCAATCTCAGGATCCGGGTATCATGACCTGAGTCGAAATCTAGAGTCGGCCGCTTAACTGACTGAGCCACCCAGGTGCCCCCTGACCCCGGGAGATTTTAAATATCCTGATGCCTCATATCCAAAGATCCTGACTGGATTTTTGTTATTGTTCTGGGGCGGGGGTGGGCCCAGGTCACGGGGATTTTTAAAGCTTTCCAAGTACTTCTTTTTTTTTTTTTTAAAGATTTTATTTATTTATTTGAGAAAGAATGAGAGAAAGCACATGAGAGGGGGGAGGGTCAGAGGGAGAAGCAGACCCCCCGCTGAGCAGGGAGTCCCAATGGGGACTCCGGGATCATGACCTGAGCCGAAGGCAGTGGCTTAACCAACTGAGCCACCCAGGCGCCCCAAAGCTTTCCAAGTACTTCTAACATGTAGTCAAGGCTGGAAACTACTAGTTTAGGCATTCATCGTCCCTTGTCTTTAACAGAGATATCAGCAATGTTTTGCCACACAGATCTTTAGGATTCAAGACTGAATGATTTCATAGGAGAAAACTTCACAGGTAGGAGAGCAGGGAGAGTCCCATCTAGTTTCTCCCAAATTGCTGATGACTTCATATGCTTTTAGCGCTTGGAAACTTTTCCACTCAGTACCATTACCAGGGTAACAGCACAATAGCCCCTTTCACTTACAAAATGCATTTGTCTATTCTGAGCCCACAAGACCTCTCCTAACCCCCCATCCAATTGCCATGTAAATTGCCTACGTCAGTGGTTCTCGAAATCTGTTGCATATTAGAATCTCTTGGAGACTTAAAAAAAAAAAAAAAATACCAAGGCCTGGGCCCCTTCCCCCAAACAGTCCGATGTGATGGGTCTGGGGCGCAAACCGGGCACTGCGATTTTTAAGAGTCCTCGTTGATTCGGATGTTCAGCTAAATTTGAAAACCACTGGCTCCAGTGGTATTTTACTTAGTGATGGGAAACTGACTTTGGGTACACCTATCTTTTGGAATTGCCACAAGGGAAGCAGTCGTGCAAAACGTGTCTCACGGTCAGGCTAAGGACTCCCACCACACGGTGACGTGTCTCCAAGCGCCGTGGAGAATGTCTGTAGGTGAGTCGGTACTGGGAAAGCAGTCTCCCACACTCGGATGGCCCCCTCTCACGGCACAGGCCCCTATGGAGGACCACCGTCTCCTGTGAGAACGATCCAGAATTCCGGGCCATGCCAGCTCTACAGATGTGCACCATGGAAGGTAGCTCTTATGCAAAACAGGGACTCGCAGCTCATCAACTCTCTCCCTCCTAGTGGGCAAACTTTACACCATCACCAACTGCAAATTAAAGAGAAACTAATTTAAGTACTAACCGCCTCTACCTGAAGTCCTGAGGGGGTTGATGTTTGCGATCCCACCTCCAAAGCCGCGCGCCCCCTGCGGGCTGCCATTTTCCTCAGATGTGCTTAACTATGCAGCCTTGTTTTGAAGGTATCTGCTTGCGATCATTTCCAGACCCCACAGCAGTGGAAGACATTTTCCCAAGTTAAAATCTCCTCTCCACCCTTTCCGAGGGCACTTTCAGTTTCAAAATGAGCCTCTGAGAGGAACCACAGCTCCTGGCAGCAATCTTTAGGGAGGTTTGGAAAAGAAGTTGAAATAACGATCATAAGAGAGAATCATATGGTTTGCACTCTGATTAAAAGTCCATCCTCTTGCTGAGAGGGATGAGTGCCAGAAGATGAGTCACTCTGATGAGCACGATGGACGGCAATAGCAAGGGGCGGGATGTAACGGGGGCTCCCAGAACCCTGGCTAAAGGCAGGCAAACGAGTGGGACGAATGCTTGTTGCCCCAGATTTTCTTGGGCCGAGTGATTAGGAAGCAAACGTTTAAAACATCTGGGAGACACTGGTGGTTTTGCCCAGCTGAGCCCACTGGAAGCTCTTTCCACATGCCAATGGTGATGTGTAGTCAATAAAAATGTGGTTCAGAAGGGAAATTTACTCTAAACTTCCTGTTGGTTCTATATGGTTCTTTTCCCCACACAAGGGACAGTCTGTGCTGGGGTAAAGAGATTTCTAAACCAGGGAGTCCAACAATTCTGATACATTCAACCTAAAGGCTCAGGAGACTCTGCCTGCAAAGCTGTGTATCAAATTCCAGGAAAGCTTTAAAAAAATCTATACAGGTGGTTCTCACATTTCAGTGCATATCAGAATCCCCTGGAGGGCCTGTTACCCCCCCCCCCCCTTGCAGTGTTTCTGGTTCTGCAGCTCTGAGGTAGGGCCGAAGAATTTGCATCCCTAACAAGTTCCCAGAGATGCTGATGCTGGGGTGCCAGGGACCATACTCTGCAAGCCACTGCTCTGAGAATAACTCTGGGTATTTTTTTTTAACCTTAAAGGATGATTTATACATGACTCTGAGGTCTTACACCCAAATATACCTCTTTCTTTGTAGATATTCAGATCCCTAGTAGGTGAAGTTAGCGCGGGATTTGGAGTCACATGGAAGATGTTGACTCTGGAGGCCCATGATGTGACTTGTGTGACAGGAACCTCTGGTTTCATAAGCAAAACAGCAGCTGACTGAAAAACAAGAAAAACAATGTAGAAAAACTGTTGGGAACCTAAAGGGAAATACCAAACCCTAAATGCAGAAAGCAGTGTGTGTGTTGGGGGTGGGAGAGACAGGGAAGATGAAGGAATGTTCTTTTCTGGAGGAGATGCTCATCGTTTATATGGAGGGCAGACCATCCTTGAGAGACTGAGCAGGAGAGTTTTGGTTATTTACTAATTCATCATTATGAATGACCACAGGGTGCATGGGACTGCGCCACATTACACATCTGATAGAATTTCCTAGTTGAAAGGTTTGTGATGTTGGGACGTGGTACCAGTGGGGCAGGGGGGTTCGTCTTCCCCGAAGGTTTAAATTTGGACTTGACCCTTGTTTATTGGTCAGCCAGGACTAGTTCTACCTACACTCTCCTAGATGCAGAAAAATGGATTTAATGACATCTCAAGTTCCATTTCTTCTTTCTGTAAACAGGTAAAGAAATGAATGCTTCACTAGGAAGCTCCACGTTGTCTCTATCTTACTCTTCCCCACTATCTCCTTCTGAGTCTATGAAAACTATTCTACAACTCTATGCCATGGACAACTGAGAACAAAACAGTTCTTGCCTACAGACGTGCGAATTTGGTCTCTCTGGAGGGCCCATCATCTTCCCTCCCCCACTGAGGAAGAGACCGGTTTTGTCTCTACATTTCTGCACTACCCTTCTGATGCCCATCACCCGGAGTTAGTGCCAACTGCATGGGTTAAGGGCACAGTCCCCCAAGACTGTCCTCGCTTCAGACGCCAGCTACAAGTTTGGTGGTCCCCGAGCCACCTGCACATCTGACCAATTAGCTACAAATTGGATTCCCACTCTCCCTCGCGTTCAATGATTCACAGAACTCAGGCAACTTATCTACTTAGGATTACACTTTTATTGTCAAGGGTACAAGGAGGACCCACAAAGGAACAGACAGACACCTAGAGCGGTGGGCAGCAAAGCAAAGTTTACTGGGCGATAATACAAAGCTCCTGAAGAAGAGGGGACCGGAGAAGGTTGAGGTTGGAGTTTCTAAGTCTAGGGGTTTTTATGAGATTGTTGGTGGGCTGCTTTAATCCGATGAACCCTCCAGCCTGTCACCCAATCAGGTTTTGTCCACGTGCTCATCTACCTATCAGATCAGGTAGTTGTTTACGTGGGAAAGGGCGGGGGGCTCCTTCCAGGGTGGTGTTGAATACCAGGATGGGGTCTTTTTCCTCTCAAGGGTAGTTTCCTCTTAGGTCGGGGCCCCTTGCCCCTGCCTGCCTTTCTTCCGAGTATCCTCCATTACTATCGAACACAGGGCAACACAACTGAAGAGCAAATGAAGGCCAGGTTCTAAACACCAAAGGCTTCCTGTACCTTTTCCATTTTTACCAAGCAGACACGAGTGACCCAGGTTTCTTCTTTCATTGGTTATTAAGCATATGATGGGATTGGGGCAGAGCTTGAAATTAAAGGAAAGTAAGTGTAGAGGCTGCTTTTAGGCCAACAGGCTTGAGCAATGGAATGTAGAAAGGGCCCATCAAGTGACCCCCCCCCCCCAAATATCCCTAGGCCCTAACTCGCCAGTGGGCTACTTACACCCAGGCACAGTTCCCAAAAAAGGGAAGGTTCCATAGGTCGCCATACCTCCTCACTGTCTCCCTTTAAAAAACAGCCCCCACCCACTGCCTCACTGCGGAAGCTTCCCGTCCGCTGTCCTGCCCGCCACTCCCTTGCAGGTGTCCTCAATAAACGTCTGTCTCCTTTGTTCTGCCTCAGGGGGTGAATTCTTTCACCGCCCAGGCCGTCGCCCCACATCTGGGGGCCGCCATCTGATCGGACAGACACCACAATTAGACACCACAGGATGTCCTTTAACAGATGGGAAAAAATTGCCAGTAAAGTTAGCTATTTCTGTGCAGATGTCAAAACTGAAACATGGGGTTGTTTCCTATCAGAGCTTCCTATCAACTGTATATTCTGTGAAAATGATACAGCGGAACAGGGAAAAACTCATTTGAAGCTCTTTTCTATCCAAGCCCGTGCCAACCAGGGAGAAGGTGGGGGGTGGGGGGAACAGTGTTACCTGTAGTGGCCTTTAGGGGGGAAAAACGTGTGCTTACCTGCACAAGCCTTTTGCAAAAACATAGCCTCCAGCTGTGACATTATAGGCCTCTGCTGCTCACTGACCAAGGTCCACACAATACCCCTAATCCTTGTGAGTTGGTGAATGGATCCGGATTATTGGATTAGATATCAAACAGATGCTGGAACCATTCTTTAAACAAGTGCCCACATTGACCAAGGAAGAATCTTTGGTTTAAAAGAACCAGCCATTTGAAAGTGCTGGTTCTCAACCTTAATTGGAAAATGCCATCACCTGGAGAGCTTTTGTCATTTTTTTCCCCCCACCCCCGCCCCCGGGCCCGGGCCACAGCCCAAACCAATTACAACAGATTCTCTGCAGGTGGACCCCAAGCATTGGCTTTGTTGAAGCTTCCCAGGTGATTCCAATGTGCAGCCAAGTTTAAGAGTCAGTGTTCCAAAGCAGCACTTCTGGAATGTTAAATTGCATAGGATTTCCCTGGGGATCATGCCAAACTGCAGATTCTGACTCAGGGAGTCTGGGGCGGGGCCTGAGACTCTGCATTTCGAACCAGCTCCTACCAGTGCTGATGCTGCAGTGTATCTCCCGTGTAAGAAAAGTACCAAAATGGGAAGGTTGTGCTGCATCGAGACTCTCCTGTTTGCCTGGACTCATAGCAAGTACCAGAAAATGTCAGGAGAATATCTGTTCTTCAGCCCTATTGAGAGTGTTACTATCTTATCACTGGTGAGGAGGCAAGGAAGTTCCAGAAACAGCTGAAATCCTAATTTCTCTTACCTAGCCTCACTACTATGAAAGGCTCCGGGATCCTCTAGAATAGCATGTTATGCCCTTCTGGATGGACTGTCGGATCCAGTGAACCCTCAGCAATCCTATGTTTAGTATTACTCGGTGAAATCAGTTTTCAGCAGACAGGATACTCTTCCATATTATGTGCATAGGGCTAAACCTTGCCGATTATTTTCCAAATAATCAGGCATTCCCCTCTCCCTCAGCACCAAAATTCTGTAAAATGTGTGAGTCACATTGGGCATATGTTACTCAATGACATACTCTCTTCTTGCTTCTCATGCTAGCTGTTCACCAAAGCCCGTCATCTTCTTCCTAGTCTACCTATCTCAGCCTCCTTTGCTGTTAGGTGTGGTCATGTGAGTGGATTTTAGCCAGTGGAACATAAGTAGAAATATGTGTGTCTCATGCAGACCCGACCCATAAAAATCTCTCCCCAGGCGATCTTTCAAGTACTTTCCCTTCTACCAACTTAGGGCAAATGAACGCAGCTATCTGGAAGCCATGTGTCCCAGGTGGCAGGGCCATAAGACGGACAGGGAACTTCCTGCTAATTAGGAACCCCTCTCTTTGACTTGACTTTATGAAGAAATACACTTCTTTTGTCTTTGAGCCATTCCACCTTTTGTGATTCATTACAGCAGGTAGTCACATTTTAATTAATATACCTTGCAACCATCCCAACTCCACCCTTAATGGAGATGCAGAAGGTGGGGATATCATTAGTCATTAGTCTGTAAGGACAGAGAGAATCATTAGTCATTAAGGACACACAGTATGGTGCCCATCCCAGTCCGGGGAGCAAGGTGTTTGTGGAGGAGTTGAGTTTCTCTTCCTCTTCACGGACCCCTCTCTCTATGCCTTTCTGCTGCTAGACTGCTGCAATTGGGCTTGGGAGAGTCCTTCTACTAAGAGATGAGATACAGGGAGCCAAAGAAGAAGCAAGGAGAAGTGAAGGGGATTGTGTAAGTCTACTTCTTATCTTGGTTTTAAGAATGAGAATGTTATATGCAAACAATGAGTCATGGAACACTACATCAAAAACTAATGATGTAATGTATGGTGATTAACATAACATAATAATAAAAAAAAGAAAAAAGAAAAAAAAGAATGAGAATGATGAAAAAAACAGAGTCACACGTTGTCTAAGCAATGTCACCAAGGAGACAAGGCAGGGATAATAGTGATTATGATGCTGATAACTGATATTATGAAGTGTTTAACACCTGCCACTGCTGTTATAACATTTTATACACATTACCTCACTTGTTCTTCAGAACAACCCTATTATTAAGTACTGTTAATATTTTCATTTCACAGTGGCAAAACTAGAGGCCCAGAGAGATTAACTTGACCACTCTGCAAGTGCCAGAGCCAAGATGCAAACCCCGGCAGTCTGCCTCCAGATCGCACGCTCTTAACCACGATCCTGTGCAGTTCCAGGGTCTGGGAGACATCCAACCACTGGGGAAAGGTATGCTTGTGTCTGTAGTTTCTCTTCTCTCTCTGCAGCCAGAGAAAGCAGGGGTCTGGGAGAATCAGGGAACCCCAACATCTGGGGGATCTTCAACACATGTGGCATCATTATGAGAAGCCCTTAGGTGGCTCACACCTGGCAAACTCCATGGTCTATTTCTCACCATTGCTCCTGGCTGAGACCCACAGTAACACATTTACACAGAACCTCATGTAAACCTTAAATGAATGCATGTATGTGTGTCTCAGAAGAGGCTCAATTTCTTCTATGCCTACTACCTTATATTTATGACTTATCTGTATCCTCATAATTTTGGAATTTTATTATCTTGAAAAAGGTTAATTATACAGACAAAAAGTATATGTAATATACAAGTATATCTGAGGATAATGAAATGCTCATCTGTGTACCCACCACCAAGCTAAAGATAGACAACATTCCAAGATCTGGGAAGTGCCCTGTGTGCTGCACCCCCGTCTCTTCTTTTTCTACTCCCCCACCTCCAAAAGGTATTCAGAATTATATGTTAATTACTTCTTTGCTTTTGTTGGAGAGCAAGAACTCTTGCTCCCTCAAAGGTCCTTCTGGCTGGACTAAGAATCACATTGACACAAGACAGATTAACAGGAGAAAATCAAATTTAATCAAATTTAATAGCATAGGTATGGGGAATCCACACAGACTTGGAAATTCCAAAGACAGTCAGGCACAATGAGGTCTATATGTCACTCTGCACTAAGGAGAAGGGGGGGAAGGCATCTGGGACCTCAGAGGCAAGGAATGCAATTCATGGGAAGATGAAAAAGAGTGAGTGTTTGGTAAACAGCTGTTTGCCCTGCCAACATCTATCTATAAAATCTCTCTCTGGTAATAACCCTTATTCTGGAAAGACCCTCCAATTTAGATTTGTCTATGTGGTTAAGGGAGGGCTGAATGTTTTCTTGAGACTGCAGGGTCTCAAGTGCCTTCAGCTCAAAACAATCCACATGTCACAGTGGCCCATCTTGAGGTAGCCCACCCTCGGCCCCCACACTTCCTTTATTGCCTTACCCCAGGGTTTCTCAATAGCAGCACTATTGACATTTTAGATGAAATAATCTTTTGTTGCGGGAGACCATCCTATGCTATTGAGTTGACTTATACCCTTCAAAAGTATACTCAAGTCCTAACTCCCAGTACTTCAAACATGACCTTATTGGGAAATAGGGTTGTTGTAAATGTGATTAGTTAAGATAAGGTCATACTGTAATAGGGTGGGTCTCTAATCCAATATGACTGGTATCCTGTAACGTCACATTAATGGAATCATACATGTACTCTTCTGTGACTTGCTGCTTTTTGATCAGTGTCATGTGTTGGACATTTACCTAGGTTAGTTAGCTATAGTGTATTCATTTTACCTGCTGTATCGAATTCCACAGTATCAAAACGCCTAACTCCCCCAGTCCTTCTATCTGGGGAAAAGGTAGAGGCAGGGAAGTTTCTGAGCTGCCTCCTCTGCATTATGAGTTGAGTTTTTGTTCACCCTAACCCTAAGGGTGAAGCTCTTCAGGGTCCTAGCTTTATAGAGCATTCTATTAAGGTCTCCACCTTAGCATTCTCTAGGCTTTATTTTTTCTTCCCCAGGCCTCATGCAGCCTCTAAAACAGACCATGAGGATCAACAGACACCCCCAAAGTAAAAGCCATATTAAGTCTTCCTTAGTTCTTGGGATTCCTACTTTCCCTTCCCCTTCGCTTTTTTTTTTTTTTTTTTAAAGATTTTATTTATTTGACAGCGAGATATAGCGAGAGAGGGAACACAAGCAGGGGGAGTGGGAGAGGGAGAAGCAAGCTTCCCGCGGAGCAGGGAGCCCAATGCGGGGCTCCATCCCAGGACCCTCGGATCATGACCTGAGCCGAAGGCAGATGCTTAACAACTGAGCCACCCAGGTGCCCCCCCGCTTTGCTTTTGTAGATTTCTATCAGCGCACTTATAAAACTCATTTTTCTGGGACTATTATCAGGACTGTTAGAACTGAAGTGCACTTTTTTTTCTTCCAGGTAAGAAGAGAAGCGATTCTTGGAAAAGACCTGATCAGGCTGGTAACCTTAAGAAGTCTTGGAGCTGAACAATAAAATATCTCAAGAAACAGTTATGTTAAAAGCCAACCATTATCTTTCACAATGCATACAGAGCTTCTGCACAATCTATGGGAGATTGCCCCTCAAGCATTTCCCTCACCCACTGCATTCCCTGTTCATTATCTAACTGAATAATTCCACCATTAAGCACACATCTATCCCTGAGCCTAGTTCTAGAAGAATCTCCTTTTGCTCTGTGTAGAGAATCAGTAACACTGGGCTTAGAAGCATCATCTGCATTCTTCGGCTGAATTTACAGCGGTCACATGTCCTCTCTGCAGTCTGTTGAGATTTCTAGGGCCATTCTGTCATTTCCAGGCCCAGTAATTTTCCTGAAGAAGTTTTACTACAATTACTATGGGGTTTCCTTGTCAAAGCTACACAATGATGCCCGAAGCCAGCTCTGAGGCACCTTTCCCATCACTAGATTTAAATCTAAAGTGAGAGGCACCCTTTTAGGCAAAGTGAATACAGCAGAACCAGGTTGGGGAGGGGGACGATGGCATGATTACAAATGTTCTGACATAGTCCAAGTGCCAAAAGCCCACAAGTCTAACTTCTACTCCACTGGTTTACGTATCTTTCTGTAAGAGGTCGGCTTCTTAAGAAACATGTGCTATCTGGCCTGGGAATCTCAGGGATCTCTTTTGGAGTTGATGAGACCTCATTGGAATTCAGATACAACCTCAAGTTGAATTCAATGTCATGTTTAACTCTTTTCCTGGGGGTCCCCTTCTCTCCTTTCCATGTCAGCTAGCAAGCAGGTGATGGGTATCTCTTTATCCCCCCAGCTTTATTGAGCTATAACTGACAAATAAAATTGTAGGGTATTTAAGGTATGCATCATGATGATTTGATACATGTATATATTGTCAAAGGATTCCCCGCAACTAGTTAACTAAGACATCTAAGGTGATGGACATCTTGCCACTGCTCCTCTGTGGCCCTGATCAGATACAGAACCACTAGAGCAGTTCCCTGTGGCTCCCGTCACCCTTCAGACCACCTGCTTTCAGTGGGTGTTGGAAAACAGGCAGCAATCACGATATAGTCACATACTGTAATCCCTCTCTCCAAGGCTGCCCTCAAGAATAACCTTGCTGTGCACACCACCAATAGTCAAAGCAAGACTCTAATCCCAGGTAGATCCCTTAGGACAGATATCCAGATCCTTGGAACCAAGTCGATCCTTTCTTAAAGTTGGCATGGCAAACATGTTACTGGCAAAAGCCGAGCAAGGTTTCTAATGAAGTGTGGGTAAAAATCTGTCGTTTTCCTGCCAGTAACCCTCCAGGGACCTCGGGTAGCGTGTATACTAAAGCCCTTATTGTGCTTTATGTGGTGTGTTGCAGGGTGGGACACACACAGGTCATACCCTGCTGCCTTCACTCGCTTTTCTTTTCTTTTTTTTTTTAAAAAGATTTTATTTATTTATTTGACAGAGAGAGTCACAGCGAGAGAGGGAACCCAAGCAGGGGGAGTGGGAGAGGGAGAAGCAGGCTTCCCCGCCGAGCAGGGGGCCCGATGCGGGGCTCGATCCCAGGACCCCAGGATCATGACCTGAGCCGAAGGCAGATGCTTAACGACGGAGCCACCCAGGCGCCCCCACTCGCTTTTCTTAGACTTGTGTTTATGGTCCTTTTCTGGGGAATGCTGCCTTCCCAAGTCCTTCCATGGCTGCCCCCTTCCTTCTTACAGTTCAGGTCTCTGACCAACACCGATTTACAGAAACGCCCTCCTAGACCACCCCTTGTCAAATGCTCCTATGCCCACCATCTCTGTCTCTCTACACTTTTACCCTGCTTTATTGTTTGCAGAGCACTTAACCCTACATAAAAGTACATTATTTATTTTTTATATTACTATAAAATTATAATATTGTAAATAATAGTTTAATATATAAAATTATTTATTTTAGTTGGATTACAGTCTGTCTTCTTCACAACAATCTATGCTAGGGGCTTGTTGATTTTGGTTACCTCTGCAACCTGAGCTTCTGTTAGAGTTATTCACTTAGTACATGCTCAATAAGTATTTGCTGAATAGTGAGGGGATGTAAGGTATGAATAGAGAATTGGGAATTAGAAAGCATGTGCTATTATTTAACTATTTCAGCCCACTTCCTGCCTTCATACATAGGGACCAGGTGACATTAATCTAGCCATTTAGGGGGTGGCCAGTATTCCCGATGTGAATAAGATCATGTTAACACGAGAACACAGTTGTCTTTTGAGCAAAGGACCTTTCTTTTAGCTTTTATTCATGATCAAGTCTCTCTCATCTGGAGAAAAAAAAAAGAAAACCCACTTTCAACCTATTTCTACCTTACTTCCTATCTCCAGAAACTGCCCCCTTTTCCCTCTTTCTTTAAAATAAACTTGTGTCTGAACTTTCTTTCAGCATTTATTCATTCCCCAATACTTACTCCTAACATTTATTCATTTCTGCTCCCATTCTTCTTGAGCTCTTGGCATCGTGAGACTCGGATGACCACTCCCTTCCAAAAGCAGCCTCTTCATGTTGCTGGTATGACGCCAAGTTTTTTTGGTTGTACTTCTAAGGCTCTGGATGATCCTTCCTACTCCCCTTGTTTTCTCTATTTGACCCTGAAGCCTCGTCCCTCCTCTTTGTTTCTCCCCATTCTTCTTCCTCTCTATTTTTTACCCATGTCATTCACTCTCCGGCTTGATTTATCCATGTACACCCCCCAGCCAGGGTTAAAGATCTATATGCCTGACTCTCACCCCACATCTTCACTTGTTGCCACAGAAGCATCTCAATCTTTCTTTTTTTAATTTTATTTTATGATGTTATGTTAGTCACCATACATCATTAGTTTTTGATGTGGTGATCCACGACTCATTGTTTTCATATAACACCCAGCGCTCCATGCAGTGCATGCCCTCCTTATTACCCATTACCAGGCTAACCCATCCCCCCACCCCCCCTAAAACCCTCAGTTTGTTTCTCGAGTCCATAGTCTTTCATGGTTCATCTCTCCCTCCAACTTCCCCTCCTTCATTTTTCCCTTCCTTCTCCTAATGTCCTCCATGCTATTCCTTATGTTCCACAAATAAGTGAAACCATATGATAATTGACTTTCTCTGCTTGACTTATTTCACTTAGCATAATCTCCTTCAGTCCCAACCATATTGATGTGAAAGTTGGGTATTCATCCTTTCTGATGGCTGAGTAATATTCCATTGTATATATGGGCTGCATCTTCTTTATCCATTCGTCTATTGAAGGGCATCTCGGCTCTTTCCACAGTTTGGCTATTGCGGACATTGCTGCTATGAACATTGGGGTGCATATGGCCCTTTTCACTACATCTGTGTCTTCGGGGTAAATACCCAGTTGTGCAATTGCTGGGTCATAGGGTAGTTCTATTTTTAATTTTTTGAGGAACCTCCACACTGTTTTCCAGAGTGGCTGCACCAACTTGCATTCCCACCAACAGTGTAAGAGGGTTCCCCTTTCTCCACAACCTCTCCAACATTTGTTGTTTCTTGCCCTGTCCATTTTTGCCATTCTAACTGGTGTAAGGTGGTATCTCAGTGTGGTTTTGATTTGAATTTCCCTGATGGCTAATGATGATGAACAGCTTTTCAAGTGTCTGTTAGCCATTTGTATGTCTTCTTCAGAGAAGTGTCTGTTCATGTCTTCTGCCCATTTTTGACTTATTTGTTTTTTTGGGTGTTGAGTTTGAGAAGTTCTTTATAGATCTTGGATACCAGCCCTTTATCTGCAGTGTCATTTGCAAATATCTTCTCCCATTCTGTGGGTTGCCTCTTGGTTTTATTGACTGTTTCCTTTGCTGTGCAGAAGCTTTTTATCTTGATGAAGTCCCAAAAGTTCATTTTTGCTTTTGTTTCACTAGCTTTTGGAGATGGATCTTGAAAGAAGTTGCTGTGGCCGATGTCAAAGAGGTTACTGCCTATGTTCTCCTCTAGGATTTTGATGGATTCCTGTCTCACATTGAGGTCTCTCATCCATTTTGAGTTTATCTTTGTGTAGGGTGTTAGAGAATGGTCGACTTTCATTCTTCTGCATGTGGCTGTCCAATTTTCCCAGCACCATTTATTGGAGAGACTGTCTTTTTTCCATTGCATATTTTTTCCTGCTTTGTCAAAGATTATTTGACCATAGAGTTGAGGGTCCATATCTGGGCTCTCTATTCTGTTCCATTGGTCTGTATGTCTGTTTTTGTGCCAGTACCATGCTGTCTTGGTGATCACTGCTTTGTAACATAGTTTGAAATCAGGCAACGTGATGTCCCCAGCTTTTTCTTTTTCAACATTTCCTTGGCGATTTGAGGTCTTTTCTGA
This sequence comes from Mirounga angustirostris, assembly GCF_029215605.1. Classification (NCBI taxonomy): domain Eukaryota; kingdom Metazoa; phylum Chordata; class Mammalia; order Carnivora; family Phocidae; genus Mirounga; species Mirounga angustirostris. Next base: position 11,442,339 of record NW_026991719.1, read on the forward strand.
TTCCATACAAATTTTAGGATTGTTTGTTCCAGCACTTTGAAAAATGTCATTGGAATTTTGATCGGGATGGCATTGAAGGTATAGATTGCTCTGGGTAGCATAGACATTTTAACAATGTTTATTCTTCCAATCCATGAGCATGAAAATGGAGATTTGTGTCTCCCTCAATTTCTTTCAGGAGTGTTCTGTAGTTCCTAGAGTATAGATCCTTTACCTCTTTGGTTAGGTTTATTCCGAGCTATCTTATGGTTTTTGGTGCTATTGTAAATGGAATCGTTTCTCTAATTTCTCTTTCTACAGTTGCATTGTTAGTGTATAAGAAAGCAAGTGATTTCTGTGCATTGATTTTGTATCCTGCCACATTACTGAATTGCTGTATGAGTTCTAGTAATTTGGAGGTGGGGCCTTTGGGTTTTCCACATAAAGTATCATGTCATCTGTGAAAAGAGAGAGTTTAACTTCTTCTTTGCCAATTTGAATACTTTTTATGTCTTTTTGTTGTCTGATTGCTGTTTCTAGGACTTCTAGTACTATGTTGAACAACAGTGGTGAGAGTGGGCACCCTTGACGTGTTCCTGATCTTAAGGGAAAGGCTCTCAGCTTTTCCCCATTGAGGATGATATTCGCTGTGGGTTTTTCATAGATGGATTTTATGAACTTGAGGAATGTTCCCTCTATCCCTATATTCTTAAGAGTTTTAATTTGTCAAATGCTTTTTCTGCATCAATTGAGAGGACCATATGGTTCTTCTCTCTCCTCTTATTAATCTGTTCTATCACATTGATTGATTTGCGAATGTTGAACCAGCCTTGCATCCTGGGGATAAATCCCACTTGGTCATGGTGGATGATCCTTTTAATGTAGAAGCATCTCAATCTTTTTTTTTTTTCAAAGATTTTATTTATTTGTCGAGAGAGAGAGCATGAGCAGGGGGAGTGGCAGGCAGAGGGAGAAGCAGGTTCCCTGCTGAGCAAAGAGCCCTATGTGGGACTCGATCCCAGGACCCAGGGATCATGACCTGAGCCGAAGGCAGACGCTTCACCAACTGAGCCACCCAGGCACCCCAGAAGCATCTCAATCTTAACATGTTGCCAACTGGGCGTGTGCTCTCTTATGCTAGTGAGTCCCAACTCTGGGAATGGCACCATCACCCACCCACGCAGTATGGAAAAGTCAGAGATCCAGGGATCCCTCGTGATACCTCCTTCTTCATGTTCATATCCTAAGTCCAGACAGTCATACATCTGACACTCTGTACTCTACTCCACCCCTATGGCCCCACCCCAGTGCTGGGCTCTAAAACAGTCCAGTCTTCCTTAAAAACAATTTGTCCCTTTCAATCACTTCACTAAAGATATCCTCTTAAAACCCAAATATGGTTGGGCGCCTGGGTGGCTCAGATGGTTAAGCGTCTGCCTTCGGCTCAGGTCATGATCCCAGGGTTCTGGGATCGAGTCCCGCATCGGGCTCCCTGCTAGGCGGGGAGCCTGCTTCTCCCTCTGCCTCTGCCTCTCTCTCTCTCTCTGACTTTCATGAATAAATAAATAAAACATTTAAAAAAAAAACCCAAATATGGTCATGTTTCAACATTTTAAAGGCTTCCACTTGCTTTTAGGCTAAAATTCAAAATTCTCACCCTGGTATTTCATGTTCTTACTGCTCTCCCATCCTCCATCCCCAACATAGAAAACTTTCTGCTCCTTATGTAGCTCTCAGTTTATTTTCCAAAGAACCCCCATTCCTGATTCCCAGATAGGTTAGATCCATTATTACATGATTTCTTAGCACCTATCACAAAAGGAATGAGATAATCCTAAAGAACAACTATACAAATTACGGTTTTTATGTATGGCTATATTCTAGGATGCAAACTCTATGAGGTCAGGAGTTTGCCTGTGGTTTTTAACTGCTTCCTAACCTTTTTTCTGTATCATGACACAAGTAGAAAAATGATATTTATAGGAGAAACTGTTATAACAATAGGAAGAGGTTACTTCTGGCCAGAGGCCATCAACCTCTAGCTGCCCTAGGCTCTTCTCCACCCTGAAGGCTGGGGACACAAGTGTATGGGCACATGTGGGCCCTGGGCTAGATGGGAAACTCTGTGTTACATGAATTCCATATCCCTAGGACTTGCATGACTTTTCTATTTTAACACACTGCTTTTTTTCTCCCCCTGGAGTTATTTAAGATAGAGCCTGGAGGAAATGTATTAAAAGTAAAAAAAATTACCCAATGATCATCCAGTAGGGCCTGGAGACTTCCACAGGTTAGGAGAGGAACACGGAGATTATATGTCCAAGCCCAGCTGTGAGAAGAACAGAGAGGGGCACCCACAGAAAGGGCCGTGAATACAGGCATTGTTTGTAGCTCACCAAAGGATCTCCACCATAGAGAAGCCTGGACTATGGTACCTGGCTTCCATTTATTATACAAAGCTCTAAGGGGGAAATTTGAGTACCTTCTACTGTTATATGCTTGGTTGTATATTTATTATTAAATTGCATGCCTATATTGTATTTTGCATACAGTGCCTAGGTTAAAAAAGAAAGCAAATTTGCAAACCTAGTATGACACAGATGAAATAAAATGGATCTTGAAAGTCTTGCTAATTAGGGCACTTCATATTTTCATTTACCAACATCTTAAACACAACAGGTACTTAATGTGAGTCTTACTCTGAATGGCAGTGCACAAGAACCTTTGTTTCCAGTAATCTTCTTGAAATTTTGGATTTCTCTTAGCTGATTTTTTAAAATTAGATTTGACTGGTTTTTATTCCTAACATAACTAATGTAGATCTCATTTTCCCCTGGGGCTTGTATTATTAGCATTATCTGATTAATATTATTGTTTACTCATATATTTTAAAGTCACTTGTCCATTTGGGGGGTTTAAGTTACCACTAGATAATGCAACCTGTAGACACACTGAATGGGCATTTGTCAAGTCCATTATTTCACAATACACTGACAGCAACAGAATGAAGGTAGAGGGGCCACAGTCCACTCCTCCCCCAAATGGGATGCCAATATTTTCTCCAGATATCTCAGGGACAGGATAGAAGGGGGTGCCAGTGTGAGCCCATATATGACATACTAGAAGATTGAATTGTTTCTTTATTTAAAAAGGGAAAAATAACCATAAATAACAGTTATAATTCTTTCCCCTGCACCACATTAAAACATCTTGTCCAACCCTGAGAGGTATACTCTATTTTGCAGATCACTAGTCTAGACCAGGGGTCAGCAAACTTTGCCAAGGGCCAGAGAGTAAATATTTTCTGCTATGTGAACCATACGGTGTTTGTTGCAGCTACTCAACTCTGCCATTACAGTGCGGAAGCAGCCATAGCCAATACATAAATGAATGAGCATGGCTGTGTTCCAATAAAACTTTATTTATAAAAACAGGTGGCTGCCAATTTGGCTCATGGCTATAGTTTGCCCATCCCTTGATGAGGGCAGCAAAAGCCCAGTTTCTCACAGGCAGTATTTGACACAAAGATCCTTGCCCACAATTATGGAAGAAATAGTACAAAGTGACAAATGCTTTTAGGCTCAAGGAATTATAAGTATATCTAAGAGTGAGGAAAGCAGGTGCTGGTTTCCAGCTCACTGAGTCAAAGCCCTGGAGGGTAAAGCACCAGGTACCAAGATCAAAGAGGTATTCATGGTGTGTATTAGGTTGAACTACGTGAAAGTGCTGATTTTGACCATTATCGGCAGGCAGAACTGGCAGCTTTGTATTGTTGAACTTATATATACATATATATATGCAAAAATAAAAATAATAACAGGTTTTTATTGAGGGCTTACTACATTCTTCGCACTGGGCCAATATTTTGCATGTGTTATTATTTCTTATGTCAGACTTGTGAGGTCACTCTTATTATTTGCATTTTCCCATAAGGAAAATGAAATGTAAACTGTTTACGTACCTTGCCCAAGGTCTCATGGCTAGAAAATGCTGGAATAGAAGTGGTAGAACTAGACTCAGCCTGACTGAATCCAAAGTTCCTGTTCTTAGCCATTTTTCTATGTTATGTAGAAAATAACCACTTTGGAAAAATGTTTGAGACTGAACAAAGAAGGGAAAGGGCACAGGTTTGGTTTTTTTTTTTACTATTATGTAAGTGAGCCAAATATGGCCTCTGTACATTGGCCCCTGTATTGTTTACTTCTTCACAGCAGGCTGTGATCCACCAGCTCAAAAGCCCCCTTGATGCCAAACTCAAATTCTTACATATCCAGTTATTTTACATATGGCCTTCCCAAAAGCTTATTATGATAGAATATAGACTCTTGAACAGAATATATATCCAAATCATTTAAATGGTTACATCTGGAGAGGGAGGGACAGGGATGGCCTGGGGAAGGAAGCAGAGATTTCAACTTTTATCTCCACAGTTTCATTTAAATAAAAAACATGCAAAAATTTAATATACTTTATTATTATGTTCAGTCAGCCAGAGTACATCATTAGTCTTTGATGTAGTGTTCAGTGATTCATTAGTTGCATCTAACACCCAGTGCTCATCCCAACACAGCCCTCCTTAATACCCATCACCTGGCTACCTCATCCCCCCACTCCCCTCCTTATCTTGAGAAATGAGTATATGATGTTTTAATATTATTTTAGGTATCTCTACTGTATTTCAAAAATATTTTTGAAAAAATAACAGAAGACAATAATTTGCCTGAAGACCTATCTTATCAAGCAGAGAAACTGAGATTCAAGCCAAGTAATTTGACTCTTAGAGCCTGTTAAGTTAAGAGCACATTTGAGACCTTGATATGTGCTGTTAGGTTAGGTGTAAGTGAGTTAATTTACCATGAAATATCTAATTTTAGTTTTCTTTTGTTTTTTAAAAAGCACCCCTACTTAAATTAATAATCTCAATATTACATTTCCATGTTCACTTGGTAATTGGTGAATACTACTGGGAGAATTTGGGTCATTGCATTTTTCTCATGATTACAAAAACCATATCTAAACCTAGGATAGTAATGCAAGTTCAGCAAAGGTATTTTCTCACAGTTTAGTCATTTATTAATAGATTGTCCATGTCCTACTAGAGTTTGGCCCAATACAATCATAGTATATATTCTTCAGCTCCAAGTGAAAATATAGGTTATGCTGTTAACATCAAGTGCCATAAGGTTGATGAATGGATCGCATCAAATTCTAAGCTTTTCTAAGAGTCTCTATACATTTTCTGTCACGCTGAATTTATATAAGGATATAATATTTAAATCCATTATAAAATTTGTTCTCTGAAAAGAAAGAGAAATAAAAAAATCTAGTGCCCTAGAGCTACAGTAAGTTAGAAAAAGTTACTAAAGCACTTTAGGTGTTAGGCTTATAGGTCTTCACATTGAGGATGGTGAACCTTTGATTTTCAAAGCCTATTTATGATGAAAGGATCCTGTACTGCTCTAAGACTGGTGGTGTCTATCAAAGCACTGCGCATTTACATTTTGTAAAATACCTAAGAGGGCACCTTAAGATGTGCCTGCTAAAGGAGGTTCTGGAGTCCCTAAGTTTCCTCTAGCACAGTTTCAAATAATGCCACTGAGACATAAATAATTGGAGCCCTTGGTGCCTTTCTGTCCCAAGTATGTTCTACAGCAAACAGAAATTCTTCAGAAGGGAGCAGAAGAAATATTCTTCTTTATTAGAATTCTTTATCTTCAGGGATAGTTGCCAAAAATGACCATCTACAACTAATACTAAATTTTTTTATTTTAGGCTTGCAAGCTTTCAGTCTGATGAGTGGCTAAATGAACAGAAATTTATAATTTCTTGAAATTTGAGTTATGCTTTCATTTATGTGAATATCCTTTTGCAATTTGTTAGTAACTATAGGAGGTAGGGTTCCATATTAAACCAAGCCCTCTAGAGGACTGATACTATTCTCAGATAAGTGCTTCCTCTTTTGATAGAGCTCAGAGGAGGAAAAATACAAGGAAATGTTTGCAAAGATAAAAGATAGTTGAAGGTATATTAAAATGGAACTTTGTAAGTCAGATATAAAAGGCAATTTCAGGATTTTTCTCTTCTAGATTTTGAATGTGAGTACACATATGTAATATTTTAGATGAAATAAAGTGTTCTGATTAGTCAAAGTTCTGATTCCCAGAAATTTAACAAGATACAGATTCTTACTTTTAAGGAATCAGGATTCAGGAAGGTAATATTAATGCTGTTCTTAAATAGAGTATAATAACTAGAGTTATGCAGTTCTTGCTATGTGCTAATCACTTTAGAATACTCTCTCTTTTAATATTATACATACTGTTAAACATGGTTCCATTGAAAAATATACTTTAATTTGTCTTTAGGAAAGAGAAGATGGACTGATTGATAGAGATTTTCAAGGATTAAAATGATGGCTAAGTAAACCTATTATAAATAATGAAAAAGTGAAGGAAAATATTGACAAGAGAACTACATAAAAATTAAAATAGCAGGCGTCACCTGGCTGGCTCAGTTGGTGGAGCATGTGACTCTTGATCTGGGGGTTGTAGGTTTGAGCCCCATTTTGGGTGTGGAGATTACTTAAAAATAAAATCTTTAAAAAAATTTAAAATAGCAAGTATGTTAAAAATTCAGTAAACTTTAGGAGCGCCTGTGTGGTGCAGTCGGTTTGAGGGTCTGACTCTTGGTTTCTGCTCAGGTCCTGATCTCAGGGTCCTGGGATCGCCTCGCCTCAGGCTCCACGCTTAGCAGAGAGTCTGCTTGGAATCTCTCTCCCTCTTCCTCTGCCCCTCTCCCTGCTCTCTCTTTCTCTCTCTAAAATAAATAAATAAATCTTTTAAGAAAAGAGAGAGATGAGTCTACTTCTCTCTCCTCTTGAAGTTGGGCAGGTCTTTGGGACCATCTTGACAAATGGAATGTGATAAAAGTGATGCTGTATGATTTCTTAAGACTAGCTCATGAATGGCAGATTAGCTTCTCTCTCTTTCTCCGCCACTGCCCTCTCTCTAAAAGAAATAAATACATCTTTTAAAAAAGTAAATAAAGTGCTCGCTTCGGCAGCACATATACTAAAAAAGTAAATAAATTTTAGGGGCACCTGGCTGGCTCAGTTGATAGAGCATGTGACTCTTGATCTCAGGGTCGTGAGTTCAAGACCCACACTGGGCATAGAGCTTACTTGAGAAAGATTAAATAAGTTTTAGTTTCATTATCTTTTTCAATTTTACAGGTATCCCACTGTGAGTCACCAAGGAAACTGATACCATAAGTACATACAGATGAAATGTACACATAGTGCCTTCAGCCTCTGGTGAGAGTGAACTAGATGATAAGGATCAACAGTCCTACTGATATATAAAAACCTTTTACAAATGAGTAAGAAAAAGACAGACAATGCAAGGGAAAAACAGGAAAACCACTCAAACAGGCACATCCCAATAAAGGAAAATCAAATGGTCAAAATCCTATGGAAAGGTGCTCAACCTCATTGGCTACTAGGTAAATGCAAGTTGAATCCACCACAACATGCCACTACATATGCGTCAGAGTGACAAAAATAAAACATCTGATTATCCACATGTGTCAGGATGGCAAAAATGTTAACAATATATGGCTTTGCCAAATATTAACAAGGATACGGAGCAATGAGAACTCTTAACGCACAGCTGATGGGAGTCTACATTGTAAAATCATTTTCGAATACTGTCTGACAGTAAAGCAGAATGTGTGCACAGCCTATGACCTAGCAATTCTATTGGTGGCTGTCCGTACCCCACAGGTACATCCCCATGCATGTAATGCATGCTTACATGCACCAAGAAACATGCTCTAGAATGTTTCCAACAGCACTGTTAGCAGAAAGCCCCAAACAAGAACAACTCAATAAAAGAACTGATAAACAAATGGAGTAGATCCATACCATACTATATAGCAAGAAAATAAATGAACTACCCCTCCATACAACAGCATGGATAAATCTTAAACACAAGAAGACTGAGCTAAAGAAGCCAGACTACCTACTGTATGATCCCGAGGATACTTATTTCAAAAAGAGGCCAAAATTAAACCATTATTATACAGCACAATAACAATAATACAGTTATACGTATAATAATTGTAGCATACAACTCCAAAGGAGGCAAAACATCAATGCAATGAAATCAGGCTAGCAGTCACCAGTAGAGGTAGGTTAGGGCTATGATCAGGAAGAGACAGGTGGAGGCCTTCTAGGAGGCAGATGTCTTTCTATGCTTTGACCTGCAGGGAAGACACACTGGTGTTTTTCAATACAGACAGTCCCTGACTTACAATGGAGCAATGTATGATTTCTTGACTTTACGATGGTGCGAAAGCTGGAAGCATGTGGTGGAAACCATACTTTGAATTTTGAATTTGGGTTTTTTTTTCCCAGGCGAGCGACATGTAGTACAATGTCCTCTTGTGATGCTGGACAGCAGGAACAGGCCACAGCTCCCAACCAGCCACATGATCACGAGGGTTCACAGTCAATACACTGACAAACATTCTGTACCTAAACAGCTGTTTTTCACTTTCAGTACAGTATTCAATAAATTATATGAGATACTCAATACTTTATTGTAAAATAGGCTTTGTGTTAGATGATTTGCCCAACTGCAGGTTAATGTGTGTGTTCTGAGCACATTTAAGGTAGGCTAGGCTAAGCTATGATGTTCAATAGGGTAGGTATATTAAACGCATTTTTGACTTAACAGTATTTTCAACTTATGATGGGCTTGTTGGGATATAAGCCCATCATAAGGTGAGGAAGATCTGTAATTTGTCAAGCCAAATATTTGTGTCTTATGCACATTTTGTATGTTGTATCACAAGATAAAATATTAAAGAAAATTATTTCCCTGGTATTTTAGAAAGGTGAGTTTAGCTCTGCCATAAATATTTAATGAAGTCTTACAGTGTACCTGGGCCTGTGTGAGAGGTAGCTCATAATTTAAGCCAGGTGAGCCAAAAAAGAATAAAGACAGGCTAAGGAAGTTTCACTTCTTTTATTTAGTTAGAATTATCAACAGGAATATGGTTGAAAAACACTCGACTTAAAGATGAAAGGAATAAAAAAGTAGATGACTGAATAGAGCCAAAAGACCGTAAAAGGTGCCAGAAACCTCTTATATCTGGGAGGAGCTTTATTTGTTAATGAATTTCCCTGTCAGGTTTGAATTCTATCCTCTGGCTTGTTTGAAAATTGCTTGACTTCTCTCTCCTATTCTTTGTGCTCTTTCCACATTGCCTGTAAGAATGTTTTCATTAATTTCCTTAAACTACTGACCAAGCACTTCTAACATTTATTATTTGGAGGAAAATAAAAGAAATCAAATTCAATCCATTTGAAAGCCCCTAAGTGTTAGAGCCTATGGGGTAGCTACAAAAATCAAGCTTGAGAACTCTTGACCTTCCTCTCACTGATATATTTTAAAAGCAATTTCATGAATTTATATTTCTGGTCTGGAGAAAAGAAAAAAAAAAAAAACACTTGGCCACAACTAAATTTCCTGCAAACAGCTTAACATGCCATTTTGACAGCTTCTTCTACTACTGTAATTTATAACCTTGAGTGTGACAAGAGATTTTTCAACAAAGGTTGTGACTCTTTTTTAAAAAAAAATTTTTTTAGATTTTATTTATCTATTTGAGAGAGAGAGAGAGAGAGAACACAAGCAGGGAGGAGGGGCGGAGGGAGAGGGAGAAGCAGACCCCCCACCGAGCAGGGAGCCTGATGTGGGGCTCGATCCCAGGACCCTGGGATCATGATCTGAGCCGAAGGCAGGCGCTTAATTGACAGAGCCACCCAGGCACCCCAAGGTTGTGACTCTTGAGTTAAGAAGTTGAAACTTTAAATCCTGAACAAGGGAATAAGTCTTTAGTTAGAATGTACTTGTGCATCAACCAGAATAGTGGCTAGAAGAACAGTGTTGTAATGAGTCACGATTTACTAAAATTTTATCATGAGTAGCAAAAAAGACCAAATTTGAATGCAAATCCCTGAATTAATGCAAGCAAACATATGTTCTACCACCGTAGCTAGGTAAGAGTGGGCAGTTAAGAAACTTGGAATAGATTTAATTGTCATGAAGATTACGAACAGGGTATGACTACTGAGATGAAAGTGCTCTTATCTCTGTTAAAATACCTTGCTATATGTTGCTTAAATATATTTAAAAAACATTCTCTGGAAAGCTTAGATAGTAACTTCAAATCTTTTCAGAAAAGCACATCTACTATCCACACTAATTGTGTGAATCAGCTATGGTTGCTAAGAGACCACAGCTTTTAAATTAGTTCTACCTTCAAAGGGCAAGGTTGGAGGAAAAACTCATTTTCTCCTAATTGGGAAAAAGAGGTATGCAGCTTAATGTTTAACAGGATAGAATGTCACTATTTGTCTCAGGATTTGTTTGTATATTGCTGCAAGTCATTGAGAACCATGTGTTCACTAACTCCTGGCCAACAATTTGGCACCAAGGGAATGTTAAATTAAGAAAAACTAATGCCTGTGCTTTGATTAAATGTATGCAGATGGTTAAGCTTTTTTTTCTAGGAAGATGTGGAAACTTCCCACATGTTAATCTCATAGCTGACTTAACCTTCTCAATCTAGTGGCCCTTACTTCCACATCCACTTAAGCCTTCTACACTGCTAGTTACCTTTTTTTCCCCTCAAGTTTTTATTTAAATTCAAGTTAGTTAACATATAGTGTAGTATTGGTTTCTGGAGAATTTAGCGATTCATCACTTAACATTCAACACCCAGGGCTCATCCCAACAACTGCCCTCCTTAATGCCCATCCCCCATTTAGCCCATCCCCCTGCCCACCTCCCCTCCAGCAACCCTCAGTTTGTTCTCTATAGTTAAGAGTCTCTCATGGTTTGCCTCCCTCTCTGTTTTCATCTTATTTTATTTTTCCTTCCCTTCTCTTATGTTGATCTGTTTTGTTTCTTTTTTTTTTTAAAGATTTTATTTATTTATTTGAGAGAGAGAGAATGAGAGAGAGCACATGAGAGGGGGGAGGGTCAGAGGGAGAAGCAGACTCCCTGCTGAGCAGGTAGCCCGATGCGGGACTCGATCCCGGGACTCCAGGATCATGACCTGAGCCGAAGGCAGTCGCTTAACCAACTGAGCCACCCAGGCGCCCTATCTGTTTTGTTTCTTAAAACATAACAGTGCCTGAAACTTTTCCACCTCTAAAATCTTGGACTCTCGGGGCACCTGGATGGCTCAGTCAGTTAAGCATCTGCCTTCAGCTCAGGTCGTGATCTCAGGGTCCTGGGATCGAGGCCCACTTCGGGCTCCCTGCTCAGCAGGGAGTATGCCTCTCTCTCTCACCTTCCCTCTGTGCTCTCTCTCTCCCAAATAAATAAATAAAATCTTAAAAAATGAAATAAAATCTTGAACTCTGAAGTACCATCTCAGGTCACAACCTCCTATGGTATGGTTATCTCATTCCCTTACTCCTATAACAGGGCTTGAAAGAGAGTGAGGTAATCATCAAATTTTGACTGTAGGTTTCTGCCTTTAGCATTTGGGAAGATTGTGGAGGCCATCTACTGAGATAAGAATCACTGAAGAAGGGCGCCTGGGTTGCTCAGATGGTTAAGCGTCTGCCTTCGGCTCAGGTCATGATCCCAGGGTCCTGGGTTCGAGTCCTGCATCGGGCTCCCTGCTCAGCAGGGAGCCTGCTTCTCCCTCTGCCTCTCTCTCTCTCTGTCTCTTATGAATAAATAAATAAAATCTTTAAAAAAAAAAAAAAAGAATCACTGAAGAAGAAGCAGATTTTGGAAGAGAAAATGGTAAGTTCAAGTTCAGATATAATTAGCTTAATATGCCTGAGAGACAATAAATCTATCTAGAATTCAAGAGAGAGGACCAGTTTGAAGCCATTGACACAAAGATGATAATGTGGCTGTGCAACTGGTGAGATCATCTACGAAGACAGTAAAGATTAAGAGAAGAGGACTCAGGGTCAGTGTCTCAAGAACTCCAACATATAAGAGTTGATTAAAAGGAGCGGGGCTTTGAGTAGCCAGAAAGGCAGGGTATACATAAACCAAAGAAAGAGTGCTTCATGAAAGACAGAGGACAATTATGTCAAGGTAGGTGGTGAGATGTGAAGTCCGAATTCTGAAGATTGCCCATTGGATTTAGCAACATGGAGGTCACCAATGATCTTGGCAAAAGCAGTTTTTTATCATGTGGAACTTGTGGAATGAGAATGTGAGGCATGGGAGGAAACTGAAGAAATGAGAATGGCAAATATTGAGTAGTCTTTTGAGAAGTTTGGGTGGGAATAGGGAAAAGAAAAATGGAACAAGCCTGATGCAAAAATCAGATAGAGTGAGGGATTTTTAATTGAGAGATGCTTAAGTGAGTTTGAATGCTAACGGAGAGGGACCTAGGGTCCAGAGCATGGGGGAGACCTGAGGCTTAGAGAGGAAAAGACATTTCATCAATGGAAATTTGGCTTGCCAATTTGGTGATGGGCTGTCTGATTTCTATTTTCTCTTTGAAATAAAAGGAAAAATTATCTGCTGAGTTTGTGGTAGAGATAGAGAGCTCACTTGACTAATGTCATGCTTTCTATGAGTGGTTTGAGAAGAGCTCCAGTATCATTCCTTTGTCATTCCCTCAGCCCTTCCCTTTTTCAGGAGTCAGCATTCTTCCCAGACAGGCTTTCCCCATGGTGGCAAAAGGGTGACAGAAGTTCCAGGCTTCACATTTGCATACCACAGAGTCCATAAGGAAAGAGGGTTTGTGTTTCAGAGGTCCCAAAAAAGTCCTAAGATTCACTCAGATTGCACAGGCATAGTTGATGCACACATCCAGAAAGAGATGGTCAGAAAGATGGCAAGTTCTGACTGACTTGTCCTAATTCACATGTTTGACTCATGGGACTAGGAGAAAAGTAACTGCACCTAAAACCCATGGATATTCAATGGAAATAGAGGATTATTTGAAAGGTGGAGCATGAGAAACAGATGGTGAGAATGAAAACAAGTGTTTACTACAAAAGAATAAAGAAGGGAACCTAGAAGCCTCTCTCAAGGGGGACAGAGAGAGAGAGTGAGAGAGAGAGAAAGAGATGTGATAACTATAAAGGAATGAAAATTAGGGGCGCCTGGTGGCTGTCGGTTAAGAGTCCCATTTTGGATTTTGGCTCAGGTCATGATCTCAGGGTCATGAGATCGAGCCCTGCATCAGGCTCTGCACTCAGCAGGGAATCTGCTTGAGACTCTCTCTAGCCCTCTGCCCCTCACCCTGCTCATGCTCTCTCTCTCTCTCTCAAAAATAAATAAGTCTTTAAAAAAAAAAAAAAGATGGAGCAGACAACTGCCATCAGGTGATGTTAAACCATAGCAAGGACAAGAAAGGGTTCATTTCCTATAGCCAGGCTCCTGGAACCCCTGGTCAGCTAGCTGCACAGGCTTGTACCAAATGATTTATTAACTATGCAATGACACAACTGAGCTTTTTGGACTCACTTATTCCTTTATACTGGAGAGAAGTTCCTGTATTTGTTTTTTTTTTAAATCCTTAATTGTAATTATGTGTCCTTCTCATAAACACTGTGATTTATATCCCTTCTTCAGATTTACATGCTACTCTTATTGATTTCCCCCTTACTCCCACATCTGTACTCGCCCAAAGGATTCCCAGTATCCCACCATAGTTAGTACACGTTTTTCTGAGAAGTTTTACTATTTTAGATTATAAGACATTATTATCTACCTGGTCAAAGTATAGTCCTGATAAAGGTAAAATGCATACATAGAAATAACTAGATCAGTGTACATGCAAATCTAAATCTTCAAAGCCAAAGGAAATTCCATTATAGTACCAGTCACAGCTTTGTGTATCTCAGTAGCGTTTAACTTTACTCTTCACTCATCTCTTTCACTTTATGAGTACCTGAGTAGTATATAATGTAACCGTGGTTACTGGAATAAAACTCCTTCTATGTGTAAAGGCAGACACTAAATATATTTGAAGTGTTACACTTCTACATCTTCAGATTGTTTAACAAATTGGACTTGTCGCCACTGTTCTGCTTCAAATGGCTTTCGTCATTATTTGAAAGGCATGTATTTCCTCACCTGAAGTACCTGCTGGTTCAATACTTATAACATTTCCTTGATATCATATTTTCAAAGAAATTCTCCTTCTGCCCTATTGCCCTATTCCCTTGCATGGAATTCATTTCCAAGTAAATAGCCTAAGAAGTGGTTTTATGAGCATTAAACAGGTAATTCTTTGGTACATTAATTTTGAAAGTTTTGGATGATAGCAAGTATGGGGAAAGAACAAATCTCAAGGTTGATATTCTCTACTCCAGGGAAAAGAAGGCTTTCATCCATAGATTCTCTAAAAGCAGACAGCTGTACAATCATTTAATAAAAATAGAAACAAACTTGAGGAGGAACTAGCCCTAAAAGGTGAAGGTCTGGTTGTGATGATTACCCCTGTCAGCCACCACAATCTTGTGGGAGGTGTCGCAGGCCACCCCCGCTGGTCAGCAGAACTGCCTGTGCCGGGAGCCAAAGGTACTGAGTTTGTGGTAGAAGGCACTGCTGGATTTGAACACTTGAGACTTTTGCTTATCTCCCCCGCTGGGAGTACATGTTCTAGGGACTTGGGCAAGTGCCTTCATCTCTCCCTTCTTTAGTTTTCCCACTTGTATAATGCGATTTTTAGTCATAACATGTGACCTATTCATTTGTTGTAAAGATCAAAAGAGCTAATACATGGAAAGTGTTTAGAACAGTGCCTGGTACAATGGGAGAGCTCAAGAAATGTTCCTTATCCATGTTAGAGACCGTAAATTCCTTAAAGGTAGGACGCTAATCTCATTCCACTTTGTAACTCCTATGGGACCTACCATCTTGTGTTATGTCTAGTTGGGTATTTAATAAATATGTGCTGAGTAAACGTATGAATGAATGACAGTTATATGAGTCTTTTCTGACCATACCCCTCACCTTTCTGGGCACCCATTGACTATAAACTAGACCTACATCATCCATGTGGTCAGTATTGGTATTATTCATTGTGATCATAGACAGACCCTGTGCAGTACAAGTTGGCACCAGATTTCTTCCACTCCTGAAACATTGTGGGGGTAGATGCTTGATATCCTGCTTGCAGGTTCCTATACTGTTCCCATTTTTCTGTGGCAAATTGCAAGATAACTACCTTATATTTTCCAACCTTACTAATGTTCCTGGGCACAAGCCTGAAGAAAATTACATTAACCCTTTCACTCTAAGCCCACAAATTGTACTATCCTAAATGGATGTCACCAACTCTGAATGGGCTGCAGGGGGACCACTGATGCAACTCACTGGCAAGTTAGAGAAAAACAAACATATGAAGGCAAAAAATATATATATCAACAAATATATAATGATTATTGAGTCCCAGACAGTGTATTATGCAAGTGACATAAATTTTCTCATTCCTAATACTCACAACAAACTTGCAAAGAAGATTTTATCATGGCAATTAAACATCCCAATTAATAAGTCCCAAAGGCTGGAGTGCAAGACCCAACCCCCACCCTAACCCATGCATTGCTTACTGCCTGTCTTTTAAAAAATAATTACTGACCTGCCAATGTCATGCGTTCATTAAGTGGCAAGTCATGTGTCACAGAGTCCTAGTTTCCTCATGCATAAAATGAGAGTAATAATAACACTTGTCCTGCCTGACTCCCAGAATTGATATGACAGTTACATGACCACTCTTTAAAAGCTGTAAAATGGGGCACCTGGGTGGCTCAGTTGGTTAAGCATCTGCCTTCAGCCCAGGTCACGATCCCGGGGTCCTGGGATCAAGTCCCACATCAGGCTCCCTGCTCCATGGGGAGCCTGCTTCTGCTTCTGCCTACCTCTCTCTCTGTCTCTCATGAATAAGTAAATAAAATCTTTAAAAAAATAAAAGTTGTAAAATGGCATAAAAATGCAAGGTGCAATTGTTACTTCTGTTGTTGGTTGGATCTCATTGTCTGCTTATCTGTTGCTGAAGAAAACTGAAGGTATGTAATCTTCGTAATTTGCAAGCAGGAAAAGAAGGCTATGTCATGATATAGCTTCTGCGTAGAAACCAGTGATGTCACTCAAACGTGGGACATTATTGCTATGGACAGTTCACTCTGCTCCTTCAAAAGCAATTCTCTCTCTCTCATCCCTTTCTTCTCTTTCCTCTTCTGCTTCCTTGTTTTGCTTCATTCAGTCAACAGATATTTGCTCAGCACCTGCCAAGGGCCAGGTCTCGCTGGCAAAAGAAATAAAACAAGGAAGAAAACAGATGAGTCACTGCCTTCAAGAAGCTGACATTCCAGTGAGGGACTGTGGTACAAAGTGGTGAGTGCTACGAGAGGGAAACTAGGGGGCGCTCTGGAGCACTTGAGGGGACTCCTTACCTGGATTTGGGGAGTTAGGGGAAGGAACCCCTACAATGAGACCTGAGGATAAGTGAGCATTAGCCATACAAAGAGTGGGAAGGAGTGTGCCATTCAAAAGGAACAGCATGTGCAAAGGCAAGAGATAGAGTTGGGGGGCTTCCTGGGGACAGACTGTGCTAGGGCCAGGAAAGCCACGGTAAGAGCAGTGGGAAGCCATATAGGAATTTATGCAGGATCAATTTGCCAGTTTTCTGCCTGCAGGAGGCTTCCTGCTCACAGCTCCCCAAGACTCCTGCGAAGTCCTGTTGGTGGTCCCCAAGATGAAGGAGGTTGCAGACCTCATCTAGGCGAGGTTTTCTCAGATAGAACTAAGCCTATGGTGACCAAACTGACTTAATTTATATTGTTTCTCTGCCAAGAAAAGAGAAACCTCTCCAAATAAACCAGTGACTATTACTTATGCTGGTTAATAAAAAAAAAATTGAATACAAATTTTTGTGCGAGGCCCTTTTAAGGCACTGTGGTCTTTTCTTTTTTTAAAAAAACTTATCCTTGAGAGATTTGATCTATTATCTCACCAGGTTATGGGAGACTTTTGCCTCACAATGACTTTTTCACTTCCAGCTTCTGAAAGGTGGTAAGATTATAATAAATGGTCACTATTAGTATTGATCTTCTTTCATCTTCTATTACTCTGATAAACTAGTGAATGTGTTTTGTTGTCATTTTGATGGAAGTGGCATATCTAGGAAGAATCAATTAATATGTAGTCCTTATCAAAGCAATGATTATTGACATACTGACAAGAGTTTTCCCTACTCCAATCCTTTCTTTTTAAGGACTCAAGGTCACATGAAATGATGGAATCTCAGTTTAGCCCACAATTAGCTGAGTGAACCTGGGTCCAACCTCAATTTCTTCACTTATAACAGACAGGTAATAAAATACCAATCTAACTGAGTTTTGTGAGACTCCAGAGAGAAAACTTGAGTAAGAGCACTTTGGAAACGGAAATGCCCTTTACAAATTTTATGTGTTATCACAATTGCTACTAAATTTGGAACTGCTTGGGGCGCCTGGGTGGCTCAGTCGTTAAGCGTCTGCCTTCGGCTCAGGTCATGATCCCAGGGTCCTGGGATCGAGCCCCACATCGGGCTCCCTGCTCCGCGGGGAACCTGTTTCTCCCTCTCCCACTCCCCCTGCTTGTGTTCCCTCTCTTGCTGTGTCTCTCTGTCAAATAAATAAAATCTTTAAAAAAAAAATAAATTTGGGGCGCCTGGGTGGCTCAGGTGGTTAAGCGACTGCCTTCGGCTCAGGTCATGATCCTGGAGTCCCTGGATCGAGTCCCGCATCGGGCTCCCTGCTCGGCAGGGAGTCTGCTTCTCCCTCTGACCCTCCCCCCTCTCATGTGCTTGCTCTCTCTCATTCTCTCTCTCTCAAATAAATAAATAAAATCTTTTAAAAAAATAAATAAAAATAAATAAATAAATAAATTTGGAAATGCTTTTCCTTGGTTTTATTATTTCAAACCAGAGTACAATTGATTCATGAATCCAACTGGTAATTTTATGAATTAAAGAGTTTTCATCCCCCTTTCCATGAGAATCCAAGAATCTGTGAGATATTGACTTATTTATTTATTTATTTGAGAGAGAGAGAGAGAGAGAGAGAGAGAGCACAAGCCGGGGGAGGGGCAGAGGGAGAGGGAGAAGCAGACTCCCTGCTGAGTGGGGAGCCCCACATGGGACTCAATCCCTGGACCTTGGAATCATGACCTGAGCTGAAGGCAGACGCTCAACCCACTGAGCCACCCAGGCGCCCAATATTGACATAGTTTTAAAGAAAATATGATCACAGTTAGTCCTCTCCATTCTCCTTCAGATTCAATCTGAATACTACTTCCGGAAAGAGAGTTTCAAAAGTTGAAAACGTCATAAAAGCATCCCTAAAGTCTGTAAGTCTTAAAAGTCATTCTCTTTTTTTTTTTTATTTTTTAAAAAAGATTTTATTTATTTATTTGACAGAGAGAGAGAGAGACAGCGAGAGAGGGAACACAAGCAGGGGGAGCGGGAGAGGGAGAAACAGGTTCCCCGCGGAGCAAGGAGCACGATGCGGGGCTCGATCCCAGGACCCTGGGATCATGACCTGAGCCGAAGGCAGACGCTTAACGACTGAGCCACCCAGGCGCCCCCATCCTTCTCTTTTAAAACCAACTATTTTGAAGACAACAACCGATGCCAATCAACATTACTGTCCAACTACAGAGAACATATACTGAAGTAACACTCCAAAGGGTGCCAAAAGATATTAGATATAAAGTCAGTGTAAATAAAGTTAAACCTCAAGGATTAAAAAAGGTCAAGAACTGTCAAGATAATATCCACCAGGCTTAAGAAATTTTGAAGTGACATCAGCTCTGAAACAATCATCAGAATCCTGTCAGGAAACTAAACCAGTGACAAAATTTTTCTCTCTATTCAGCTTTCAACCTGGGACCACAAATCTACGTCATTGAGACTTCTTACCTGTTTTGGGTTGTTAAGATAGAGTGAAAGTCAAAGAATTCCTTTCTCCTCTATCTATATATTCAATCATATACTTACACTTATATATTCAATCATATACTTATATCATTCAGTTTGGATGAAAGACCATTTATTTTACATTTTGGGTTTTAATCCAATACTACTTTATTTTGTTGCTTAAATTGTTCCTGTTTCGGCCATTAAGAGCATATTCAGATTGGCTCCTGAAATTCTAATTTCATTGTGCTTTGGGAAAGGAAAACCAAGTGGGTGGTGGTGTCTAGAAATAGGGGCAAATGGTGGACTGGGAATGAGGAGATCTCAATGGTGGTCTCAGTTCTGAACAACTGGTTTTATGATTTTGAGCCAATCATTTAGCCTCTTTGACCCCAAAAACCTAAGGCACTATAGCTTAGTGGTTAGGGGCAAGACCTGGAGCCAAACATCTCTGCTCAAAGTCAGGCTCCCCTGTTTAGTGGCTGTGTTAAGTTGAGCAAGTCAATTAACCTCTCTGTGCCTCAGTATCCTCCTCTGGAAAATGAGGATGGAAATAGTAACTGCTCCATGGGGCCGATACAGGGATTAAACGGGGTACATGATATTATCTCTAATCTGTTTAGGACTGGGCCCAATAAATTGTGAGCATTGAATGATACAGTAAAATGAAGACAATAAAACCTGTCTTCCTTTACTTCTTGGGGTCCTGTGACATATGGGAAAGGGTAATCTACTCCATCAAATTGTCATTGCTGTTTTAAAGAATAATAAACAAAACCACAGTGTTCTATATTTTTCCACTAATGTCCTTTTGGTGTTCAAGGATCTCATCCAGTATATACCACATTGCATTTAGTTGTTAGGTCTCCTTAGGCTCTCTGGTCTGTGACAGTTTCTCACAGTTTCCTTAATCTTAACAGTTTTGAAGACTACTGGTTAGATATTGTGTAGAATCTTCCTCAATTTGAGTTTATGTGATGTTTTTTCATGATTTGGGCTGGAGATACAGATTTTGGAGGGAAAAAAAACAGAGAGGTGAAGTGCCCTTTTCATCACATCACATCAGGAGAAACGTGATGTCCACATGACTTATCACTGGTGATATTAATCTTGACTATTTGGAAAAGTGCTGTCTGCTACATTTCTCCGCTGAAAAGTTACTACTTTTCCCTTTTCATTCTCTATTCATTAGGACAAGTCACTAAACTTAGTCCAAACTGGGGTGGGGGTGGGGGTAGGTATCTAAATATATTACTTAGAACTCTTTTGTGAGGAACGTAGGTCCTTTCTCTCATTGCTTATTTTTATCATTTATTTATATCAGTATGGATGCATGGCTATTTATTTTCTACTTTGGGTTATAATCCAGTATGACTTTATTTTGTTGCTCAAATTGTTCCAGTTTTGACTATTGGGAGCATGTTCAGGTTGGCTCCTGTGTCTCTTTGACTTGCCCCTCTCCTCTTGTTTTTTTTTTTTTTTTTAATACTTCTTGCTTTCTGGACTACAAGATACTCCAAGGCTCATCTTGTCTTACCTTGTCTTTCCTGTTCCAGTCTAGAATCAGCAATTTCTCTAAGAAGCTCTAGTGACTTCTAGTGGAGAATGGTAGATCCCGAACTTTTTTTAAGATTTTATTTATTTGACAGAGGGAGACACAGTGAGAGAGGGAACACAAGCAGGGGGAGTGGGAGAGGGAGAAGCAGGTTCCCCGCTGAGCAGGGAACCTGATGTGGGGCTCCATCCCAGGACCCTGAGATCACGACCCGAGCTGAAGGCAGACGTTTAACGACTGAGCCACCCAGGTGCCCCAGATCCCTAACTTTTAACACAATGGGAACAGCATGGGCTCTGAGGCCTGGGTGTGAGTCATGACTCCCAGCACATAGCAGCTGTGTAGCTGGCAGCAAGTTCCCACACTGTAACATGGGGTAAGGAAACAGGGCACCTCATCGCACTCAGCACTGTGCCTGGCACACAGGGAGCACCCAGTAATTGTCACTTACTATATTCGTTTCCTTTTGCTGCTGTAACAAATTAGCACAATGTACTGGCTCAAAACAACACAAATTTATTACCTTACAGTTCTGGAGATCAGAAGTCTGAAATGAGTCTTAAGGCGCTAAAGTTAAGGTGTTAGCAGGGATGGACCCTTCTGGAGGTTCCAGGAAAGAATCTATTCCTTGCTTCCTACAGCTTCTGGAGGTCTGTCCTCATCCCTTGGCTCCTGGCTGCCTCATTCCCATCTTTGCTTCCTTCTTCACATTGCCTGTCTTCTTACTACCACTCTGAGCCTCCTGCCTCCCTCCTATAGGACTCTTGTGATTACACTGAGTCTGCTTATATAATCCAGGATAATCTGCCAACTCAAGAGCCTTAACTTAATTATACCTGCAAAATCCCTTTTTAACATAACACGTTCATAGCTTCCAGGGACTAGGATGTGAATGCCTTTGGGGGCCATTATTCAGCCTACCACACTTATTATTTTTATTCTTATTTCAGGACTTGATTTGTCAAATTAAGAGTGTAGGAGAAAAGAACACTGAAAATGAAGGGAGTGAAAACTTCCAGATATTCATTCCATGACAAAATTAACACAGTTAATAATTATTTTAACTAACAATTAGTTTGGAATCTTCCCAAAAAGTTCCCAGAAAAGGTTTTTTTTTTTTTTTCTTCTTTTTGAGGTTGCTCGCCAAATTTGGCATTCTCTTCTTTTTGGCCTTAGAGTTTTCTTTGGCAGAATGAACTCTCGCCTCCTGAGGAAATTTTCTTTTGTAGTTAAACCCTCTCTTTTTGTCTTCATAATGTTTTTTCTTCTGTTCCATCAAAGAGTCACATGTTTTTCCTATGATATTTTCTGACTCTCTTCTCTGGCTCTTGTTCAACCTTCTCATTTTTCTCACTGCCAAGCTCTCAGAAACTGAGTTGCACACACCAGCTGTCTCAGTTATTACTTTTTAATATTTTACTAGAACTCATAAATTAATTATTATAATATAGGTACTATTACATAAGTATGTATTATTTATTAATAAATTATTATTATTTTAAAAATTGTAATCACTACCTAAAGTCTTATTTTGTTCTCCTCAGTTCTGGCGAAGATATGTACTTGAAAGTAGTCAATTTCTTTAACCACCAAATGCAGTAGCCATTTCTTTGTTCTCTCTAGACATTTGTTACTATCCATTTTGAGACTCTTAAATTTTTTTCCATGCTTGAAGACCATGTGTGGTAGATGACATTATTGTTTACCAAATCTTCACTTCCCTTGCCCCCTGCTCTATTTTCAGGGGAGAAATAGTATTTTCTCCATCCCCCTATGGATGTTGAACTTGACCACTGAAAGAGTAGGGCAGAAGTGACAGAGAGGGAGTTCAAAGGCTAGGCTTTAAGAAGCCCTGAGTGCTTCCTCTCACCCCTCTGTGAGTCTCCAACTCCCACCATGAGGACAATGTGCCCACAAACCTACTGCTCCTCTAGCCTGAGTCAGGGAATAAGGCATGTATTACAGAACTTCTCCAGGTACCCCCACAGATCTGCAGCCTAAAACAACGCAGCCCTGGCCAACAGTAGACCTGAGGGTGTGAGATTGGAGATGGCTCCATGAAGGGAAATACCAACTCCCAGCATCTGTGTCTCCAAGAGCTTTTTCACAGGCCAAACATGCTGAGCAGTTTACATCCTTGAGAGTAACCCTCAACCAATGACTGAAGGGACCGCTATATAACGCTCCTCTCCCTTGCCCCTCAGGCAAGATAACTCTAAGACCCACATTCTAATCTAGCTCCCAGAGTTTCCCAGGGAACTTAGCTCCAGCTACCTGAGGGGGTAACTTGCTTTCTAATATACTCTTTACTGGCTGTCTTCCCTTTTCTGCCTCACTACCCAACTCCTTTTCTGCACTTCTTGTCTGAGAGTATGCTTCTGGGGACCCATGCTAAGTGAATTTGATCTATCTTGTTGATATTCCACCCAAGAAGGCTACCTTCTCAATGAGACAATCTCTGGAACAAGAAGCTATGGGAGCTGAGGAGAGGCTGGAAGGGGCCAAAGCTAAACCTCTCAGCATCTTCAGGGGCTTAGGCAGCAGCAAAGAGACCCTTTTAAATCCTCCATCCCTAAGAGTTTATAGCCTCAAACTCACTTCACCAGAGAGTCAATATGTGGCTTCTTCAGATGTTTGCCACAGAGGAATCAACGATCCGAGAGTGTTAGCCAGGGACACTATGACAACAGCCACTTTAAGTCAAGAGGCACTTGTCTTCTTCCTTGTCTTTCCTGCCTGCCTTTCTCTAGAGTTAGTTGTGGAAGTGGAGTGGGAAAAACCATGTTTCAGAGCTCATTAAGCTCTTCCCACTAGCGGCAGTCATTGTCCCAGCTTAAACTTATGTTGTGGGCAATGGAGGAAATGAGTTATAAATCAAGTCTGAGATTGAAGTTTTAACCTGGGCTGGTCTTGAAGTAACTGAAAGCCACCAGAAGGTAGTGGAATCTTCCAAGATATGCATTAAGTGATTCACTATCTTCCATAAAAGGGAGATATGATAGCACATGGCTGAAAGTAGTGATTGAAGGAAAAATAAATCCAATCATTTTTATACCCTCTTCTCAATAAACTGGTTATGAGAGTGATTTCAGAGAAGAATAAAACTCAAGCGCCCAGGTTAGAGTGGTTTTAACCTCAAGGAAAAAAATGTCTAGCAGAACTTATCTAATATTGAAACATAAATCCAGCTCATGTCTCCCCGTACACCATCCCAAGAGTGAAAGTCAAAATGTTTGTCTGTGAGGATGTTCACCATTATACTGGAAGTTCCCTAATGAAAGCTCTGTGCTGAGGAAAACCATTTGTGGTGTAGAGAAATAGTTACTACAAAATCCTCAACATTTTATCTTCAAATTATTTCAACTCTTGAAGGTCAAGAATAAAATCCTCTTGGAAAAACAAGATGAGAGAGTGTCTATAGAGCTGTTCAGAGTTCTTAACCCCATGTAATAATATTAAGCCAAGAAAGCTTAGAATTATAAGGTTTAGTCGATTTAACCTTCTCACTATCCCCGGAAGGAGAGAGGTATAATGGAGGGATTGAAGGACAGGGACTTATCATATTCTATAAAGTGGGGGTTTCACAAAGATCTTTTCACAAAATAAGGCATTTTCTTTCAAAAATGAAAAGAACAAAAAGAGAGAAAATTCTTCCAAGAGGGCACAGCTATATTGATACACAACATAAAATATTACAGCTGGAAAAGACCTTAAAATGATATAATCTAAATTTTATAAATCTAGAAACATAGCCTCTTGATGTCAAGGCTATCGCTCTTATTAAGCACCACATGGTCACTTCAAGGAAAACATATTTTTAGAATTGTAGCCTCATGATCATGAACTAGAAACCCTCTGCCTTTGGGCCACTAGGAAAAATAAGAACAATGTGATGTGGATGAACCTGCTTCTTTTTTTATTTTTTTATTTTATTTTATTTAAAGATTTATTTATTTATTTATTTGACAGAGAGAGACACAGCGAGAGAGGGAACATAAGCAGGGGAGTGGGAGAGGGAGAAGCGGGCTTCCCACCGAGCAGGGAGCCCGATGCGGGGCTCGATCACAGGACCCTGGGACCATGACCTGAGCTGAAGGCAAATGCTTAACGACTGAGCCACCCAGGCACCCCAAACCTGCTTCTTTTCTTTAAAAATATTTTATTTATTTATTTATTTATTTCAGAGAGAGAGAGCATGACCAGGGAGAGGGGCAGAGGGAGAGGGAGAATCCCAAGCAGTCTCCACGCTGAGCACAGAGCCCCAGGTGGGGCTTGATCCCACAACCTTGAGATCATGACCTGAGCCAAAACCAAGAATTGGATGCTTAACTGACTGAGCCGCCCAGGCGTCCCTGAACCTGCTTCTTTTGTACAGCCAGACTCCATGGGGACATTTTGTTTTCTAAAGATAAGGAATTTGACGTTGTTTTGTAGATCACACTCTAACAATCTTTCTACGAGCTAGAGGAAGAAGGAGGTATGGATTTTTTTAAATGTCTCATTGTTCTACCTTCTGGATATTGTCCAAGTGGGGAGAGATACTTTCCAGAATCCTTGAGAAAAGGTAATGGAAACTTTTAGACTGGAGTCTGTCTCAATTATTAAATGTGTGTATGTGCTTATGTATCATTCCTTATCTGTTTCACTGTAGTGATAATAGCAAGTTGTCCTTAAATTAAGATGCATACTGTACTTGCCACCAGATCAAACGACTGAAAAGCTAGCAAGTATTTTAAAATTAAACAAGACTCAAAGAAAAAAATAATCAGACTGTGTTTAGCTGTAGAGCCATATTTTGGGAGAGAAAGCAAGTAGAAATATTCAAAATGGAAAAATTAACAAAAGGTAAAAAAAGAAAACTGGGATAAAATCATGGATCCCATAGAAAAAGAGGGGGGTAGGAGGAAAGATAGGCAAGGATTGAAGAGTCCTTTGGAGGCCTTAATGATCAAGTGATTATGTTTGAAGGATACCTGGTTCTTCTCTCTAGAGCCTCCAAATGTATTGTCTCTCTTGGGGAACACCCCACTCCTTATTTTAAAATTCAGGCCCCACAAGCAGCTCTTGGTTCTGAGATAAGAGCCTATTTCTTGCTTTTATAATACTATAGAGCATGAAACTCGATGAATGATTTTCTCTCTCTTCCAGCCCTAGTATCCTGTAAGCATGCCCAGAGGCGCATGTGTGATGGAACTGACTAATAAATATGATAAACCATTTTCCCAATGTTTTCAAAATTAGGCACATTGATTACCAAATCTCTAAAAGTATTTTTGACAGGCAAAACTGTTTCCTAGTAAAATTAGTCATTATTCTGTGGCTTCTTTTTATGGACATAGAAAATGCATCAGGCCCTATGGATACAGCAGTGTGAGACACAGAGTTGTATCTGCTTTCCAAAGCAACCTGATTTTGCAGGAATGTGAAGTTTATGAGAGCTATCTTTAGAAACACTGAAAAGCTAAAGGGCATTTTACATTCAGCCATGGCTTAAGAAAAAAGCAAGTATCATTATGGTATTCTAAATTCTCATTTATGTTAGAGGAATCTAAACCAGAATTTGCTAAATAATAGACGTAGCATTCAAATTGAGAAGTTATTTCCCACCTGCTAAAAAGAGTAACCAGAAATTGCGTAAGCAATCTGAGTCTTAAAATGGTTGTGTAAAAATTTCAAGATTAAGAATAGGTGCATCTTGGGGCGCTTGGGTGGCTCAGTCGTTGAGCATCTGCCTTCGGCTCAGGTCGTGGTCCCAGGGTCCTGGGATCAAGCCCCGCATTGGACTCCCTGCTCAACGGGAAGCCTGCTCCTCCCTTTCCCACTCCCCCTGCTTGTGTTCCCTCTCTCGCTGTGTCTCTCTCTGTCAAATAAATAAAATCTTAAAAAAAAAAAAAAAGAATAGGTGCATCTGGGAAACAAGGGCATTATGAATAAGGGATGTTCACATCACTATCACAAACAAGCTAAGTACAGAAAACTCCAAAGAGGAGATATAATACCTAGACTATCAGGAGGAAATCAATGAAAGTGAAAAATAAGAAATCCTAGAACAACCTTTGACACAATTTCTCCATATTTAAGTAGCCTGGAACTGAATGAGAGCTTTGAAGGAGAGGAGATAGCCCTCAGAGAAAACGTGAATTTATCATCACTGTTACTTGTAGATGATATTTTTATGGCCCATTCCCCCATTCTCAATGTCACTATATATTGGACTGGATGACACATTGGTACTCACAGGACATATAAGCCATTTTGAGAAAGCTGAAGGAAATGATCAATAGTTGATAACCCTTTGCATTTGTAGGTGGCACAAATTATATTATTTTTAATCAGACATAGAAACATGGTGAAATGTATCTGTCAAAAAAACTTTAAGTTTAAATCATAGAAACCCAACTCAAAATAATTTAAGCAGAAAAAAAACCCAGGGGTCTATAGTGGCTGAAGGTATGGAGAAGTTAAGTAATTAATCAAATTCAGGGCTTTAAGAGATGTTATCTACATTCTGTCTGTCTCTCCATCTCTTGAAAGTTCTTCCCATGCATTGGTCAAGATGACACCAGTAAGTCCATGTCCTGCTAGCTTAGTAACACCAGGAATGGGAAGTAGTTTTTTTTAAAACATCAAAGGAAGATACTTATTAAACTGACCTGTGACCTGTGTCAGGAATATGCTCATTCCTGAGCTAATCACTCAGCCAGGGAGATGGGGGACTCTGATTGGCCAGAGCTGCCAATTAGATATTTAATCCCACACTCTTAAACAGGAGCAGACACCAAGAATTCCAGGTATCTGAGGAAAGCCTCTAATATAAAATATTGAAACCAAAAAGAACCCATCAGAGAAAAAACGAGTTAGAGGTTACAGTACCTAGGTAGGGAGAAGACAATTAAAAAAATGGAAACCTTAAAAGTTTATCCTTAATCTCACCAGAGAAAATAGTGCAAGCATGAAAGAAGAACAGGGTATTATTAAAAAGGAACATTCAGAAGATGACTATGCCTCTTAAATTTTTTTTTAATGGTAGCACAAATGAAAACCTCAATAGCTGGATAAGGAGATATATTTCCAAAACTCTTCCAGAAAGTAACTTAAAAAAATAAAGAGATAGAAAAATCAGAGAGAAAGGAAAATTAAAGAACCAGTCCAGTATGTCCAAAATCCAAGTAACAGGTGCTCCAAAAGAGAAAAAAGAAAAAAATAGACAGGCAAAAATCATCAATAAAATAATTCAAGAAAATGTTCAGGATCAAAGGGATATGTTTCCAAATTTTAAAAAACTCACAAAGCAAACAGGGCAACAGATAAAAATAAACACACACTAGGACCCATCATCAAGAAATTCAGGATCCTGGGTTTAAAAGGTCCTACATACAAGTCAAGAGAGATAGAGATAGAGAAAGAGAGATATATAAATAGAGAGAGATGGAGATAATATAAATAGGTCATATACTAATGATCAGGAATTGGGATAATTTTAGACTTCTCAACAACATTGCTGGAAGTGAGAAGAAAATGGAACAATGCTTTAAAAATGATTTCCAACCTAGAATTCTATACTGAACCAAATTATCAGTCAATTAGGAAGACATATAAGGTTTTAAAAAACTTACCATTGCGTACTCTATTAGGGCACCACTGCAGGGTGTGCTTTACCAATGAAGAAATCCCTGAATACAGGACCCAGGAGATCCAACACAGGAGAGAGGTAAAGATGTTCTTCAGCATGGTTGCATGGCTCACATTGGCAAAGGCAAAGACGGCAACGTATCCAGAGTAGCACAGATGGAAAAGCACTGGGAGGTATTTCTAAAAGAAAAATGAACATCACAAAAACAGTTGATGTGACTGGACCTCTTGAAAGGAGATTCAGACACTTGCCAGAAAATACGGAATTTAATTAATGTTTAATGTTCAGTATGTAGCAAACATGAGGTAATTATTAATCACAAGAGAATCAAAGGTGATTAAAAGGAAAAGTAATCATATTTGACTACAAAGCACACCCACATACAGTATTTATATAGCCATAAAAAGGTAAAGAACAATATTGATCTAACTGGAATTAAGATATAGGAACACTGAGGAGAGGGGAGGATGTTAAATGCTCATTTTCCACAGTAGGAAGTCAATTAATTATGCCTGAGCTGAAAAAATAAGAAGCAGCAATTATTAAGAGAAACATTTTATTTAGAGAAATAGACTAGTTAAATAAAAATAAATTAGAAGAGGAGAAAGTGATTTTCTCTGGAAGGGGGCAAACGGCAAGGCAGACGTGGTTTTTATATAAGTCTGTAAACACGTGCATGTTATGCATATTATAACTTCGCACATAGAAATATAACTTTGATAAATGTAGAAGTTAAAAAAAATCTTATGCTCTCCCTAGTTCATTCTCTACTCTTTGAAATGTTAAGCTTTAGCTCTCTTTGGAATTGACAGCTTTCATGTCAACAATTAGCTAAAAGAAGGTGACAGCAAATAGATTTGTTTTTTGTTTTCTTTTGAGAAGTGCATTTAGTTAAGAGTGACATAAATAAAAAGGAGACTGGATAAAGCACGTTGACAGTAAAAGAAATCATTTTGTGCCACAGCCAATTTATTTACACTAACACCAGCCTTTTATTTTTTATTTTTTAAAGTTTTTATTTTAATTCCAATTAGTAAGATATAATTTTTTTAAATATGCCATTTTCTTTATTAAGAAGACATCATATTGAATGAACTATTGGATAGTATGTTTTGCTTTCAGTTATAAATAAGTCACTATCATAAAACTGCTAGAACTCATATAAGATACAGTTTTATATTAGCTTCAGGTATATAATGTAGTAATCCAACACAAGCCTTTTATTTTTTAGAAGACTGATTTTCCATAGTAGATAAATGCTGGAAGACTATTATACTTTTCGCTTGGCACAATCAATAAAATTACCTCACAGCAATCATTTAATAACTTTTAGACTCTTATATATAAAATCAGAACAACGGGGCGCCTGGGTGGCTCAGTCGTTGGGCATCTGCCTTTGGCTCGGGTCGTGATCCCGGGGTCCTGGGATCGAGCCCTGCATCGGGCTCCCTGCTCCACGGGAGGCCTGCTTCTCCCTCTCCCACTCCCACTGCTTGTGTTCCCTCTCTCACTGTGTCTCTCTCTGTCAAATACATAAATAAAATCTTTAAAAAAAAAAATCAGAACAATGACTTCTAAAATTGATAAGTACTCGATCAATAAAATCTTTTTCTCTCCAACCAGATTCTTTCTCAGAATGAACTCATTTTTATCAGTATTGTCAAAAACTGTGAAATTAAAAATTAACTACTTGTGTTATCATAGAAATAAAAATAAAATAGCTTTCTAGTCAGCTACATATGAGTTGCAGCCCTCAGCTTGCTCACAGTTTGGTATTAGCTGGGGAGACAAAAATGTGAGCGGATATAATGTGAACACAAAATTATAACGGAACATGGCCAGGGTCCAAATGGGGCTTTGGGAATGAAATAGAGGGTATGTCTAACTTCCTGGGGATGAGAGGGGGACATTTCAGGCAGAGAACCCCCTTCTGAAAGGCCAGGAAAGCATGAGCTGCTGGTAGCCTCTAGCTCAGTATATAGATGGACACAGGGAATCCAACACAAGGTAAATGCCAGGCCAAGAAAAGGCCATTAGACAGGGAGGGGGCACATTCAGTGGGGTGCACAGGAGCAGGGTGGTCCTGAGAGATGAAAACAGAACAGTAACAGTTGAGATATACTCTTGGCAATCAAGGTCTGAAGGTCAGAATATTAGGAAGAAGAGTGGGCCTGGGAGAATCATCTAGAGAGAGTGGGAGCCATTCGGAATTCCACGGTTTCTCCTCAGGCCTCCTGTTAGGATCAGGTCTGAGCTATAAGCAGAACCAGTAAGTAGGTCATCTGCTACTTCAGGCTTGGCCTAGATCTCCTCACTAGAGCCTTTTAACCTATTTTAACTGTACAGTTCAGTAGTATTTAATCATATTCACTGTTGTGTAACAGATCTCTGGAACTTTTTCATCTTGCAAAACTGAAACTCTACACACATTCTGTTCTCTTAGATTTTCCCTCCATTTTGGGAGACCCACCAGATATTTAAAGGACCAGCATCTTCCACTTGAGTCATTCCACTTGGAGGAGTTCAGCCCCCCAACCCAGGCACATTGAAGCTCCAAGTATTGGAATTTTCCAAAATCTATTAGAGTACTAGGGTGGAATTCTCAAGTTTATCCCTTTTTCCCTAAGCACTTCAGCAAAGATTTGCAACCGGCTGCATGAATCAGCATCTGGTTTGAAAGGAGATCAATATAGCTTAGTGTTCCCAATAAAATAAAAACAGAGAACCAATTTAATTATTATGCTTCTGTTGAGCTTTCTATCCCCAAAGCTAATTATTTTTCGGTAAGGATCTCCACCTTGATTATAGCCCACGTTACACAAAATTTAGAATTCAATAATGTTGCATCCAGCTTCAGGGAGTCAGGCTCAGCAAACATATTTTTATTAGCTAAAAGTTCTGGCAAAGGGAGTAGCCCTGACAAAAGCAAAAAGCTTGCGGGGGTGGGGGGAGGGGCAGACAGAAAGACTGACTAGACTGTGGGGTAGAGTCTTTCAGAATTTCTTTCAATATGAATAGATTTTCCCACAAATTAAACTTAGAAGCATTCGTTATAGCACAGGTCAGCTTTACTTCAGTCTGTTTCAGATATTATGATTTCATCTCTGACAAATGGATTTAAGCTACTGGAGATACTGGAATTCAGCATCTGGCTATAATTCGAGTTAGCTTCATTTTGTTCATCATCTTTGGCACCATCTCTCCAGATTCTTCCTATGGGTCCTTAAGCAAGTAAGGGAAGGAGGAGAAATTACAGGAGGAGATAGTACCCTCTAGCATCTCCTCTACAGTCTGGTGTCACAGGTGTTAGGGGAAACCTTTCAGGTTTTAGGGAAAGCCTGAAAAGCAGACTTTGAGATGGGGATTAGCATATAAGAAATTATTGGGAAATGCTCTTGGAAACATCACCTGTGAGGGAAGGGAAGGAGTTAGCCTTGGGCAAAAGGAGAAGATGGGCCTCAGACCATTACAAGGGGGTCTCTTAGGGTATTATTCAGCTTGTCCCAGTTTGCCTAAGACTGTTCCAGTTTTAGCATTTAAAGTCTCACATCTTGGGAAACCCCTCAGTCCCAGGCAAACCAGGATGGTTGGTCACCCTAGGCCCTCTGGAACTGGGATGTCCCAGTTGAGATATCCTGAATTATAACCAGGTGGCTGGGCCTTTAAGCCCCTGAATCAACCATTCAGTAGATAGGGGATGTCCTCCTAACCCCCAAGGAAGCATAACCGTGGATGATGTACCTCTCTTTAGCCAAGGGCAATGTTTGGAGAGGGATTCAGCGGTGAGCTGTCAGTTACCAACTCTTTCAGCAGCTGGAGCAATGAGCACTTCCTTCCTGAAAGAGGCAGTGTTGGGAGGTGCCGGATTTTGCAGTAAGTTACACTCTGGGCTCTCAGAAAGTCCATGAATATTGATGAATCCAAAGGTGGATCCAGTTAGTCCCTTACAGAGCAATCATCTTAATCTGGAACACCAAAGGCCCAAAACTAAGTGCCACCCCCAACAGATGCTGCTGCTGAATTCCTGGTACTTAGAGAAATTGTGGCCAACCATCTATCTATTTGAGGAGCTGTTCCAGCCCTTTGATACTGATACGTCCTCGTTCAGGTGATATGAATTTTGGTGGCTCCAACCCATCTTCCTCTTTCATTTCAGGAGAGGGGCTCTGGCCAAGCCAAGAGTACACAGTGAGCTTCGGGAGGATAATGGCTGTCCTACCTGCTAAGGCCAATATAATCCTATATATGTCAGAAGCATGTGCTGAGGAGCCAGCTAGCCTGCATTCCCTTCCATCCCTAACCTTGTGGCCAAGTTGTTAATGTCTCTAAACTTCAGTCGCCTCATCTACAGATGAGGCTAACAAGGCCTACTTTTTAGGGTTCTTGTTAAGATTAAATGAAATTTAGATAGACATACAGATATATGTTGAAAGGTACTATATCTTTCTTTTTATTATTATGTTATGTTAATCCCCATAC
This sequence comes from Mirounga angustirostris, assembly GCF_029215605.1. Lineage (NCBI taxonomy): Eukaryota > Metazoa > Chordata > Mammalia > Carnivora > Phocidae > Mirounga > Mirounga angustirostris. The sequence continues at coordinate 11,474,939 of NW_026991719.1, forward strand.
ATTACATCATTAGTTTTTGATGTAGTGTTCCATGATTCATTGTTTGCATATAACACCCAGTACTCCATGCAGAACGTGCCCTCTTTAATACCCATCACCAGGATAATCCATCCCCCAGCCCCCTCCCCTCTAGAACCCTCAGTTTGCTTTTCAGACTATGGACTCTGAAAGGTACTATATCTTAATGGTTAAGAACTCACATTTTCTTGGTTTCATATTTTTGGCTCCACTATTCACTAGCTATATGTCATATGTCTCTGGGTAAGTTATTAGTTTCTATATACCTCAGTCTCCTCACCTGTAAAATGAGCTGTAGTGAGGATCAAATGAAACCATCTATTTAAATGACTATAGCTAGAGCGTAACACCCAGATAAGTGCTCAGTATAAGTTAACTCATTATTATTCAGAGTCCTAGCACAGTGTTTGGCATATAGTAAGTGTTCATCAAATTGTTATTAAGATGGAGATACAATTCCTGCAATTAATAATGAAACAATAATAGAACACCTCCTCCTTCTGATGATGCTTCTCTTTTCCTTTTTGAATGGGGCATTTTGGGTGGTGAAACTTGGAGGTGCATGAGCCTTCTTAGGAAGTGCCTTTGGGACAGAAGAGCTGAGAGAGCTTGGAGTAGTGTTTGGGTAAGAATAATGGGGGCTCTGGCTGCTTGGGACTGGCTATTTCCTGGCCCAGTGGTTCTTAAAGATTTTATTTATTTATTTATTTGACAGAAAGAGACACAGCGAGAGAGGAAACACAAGCAGGGGGAGTGGGAGAGGGAGAAGCAGGCTTCCCGCTGAGCAGGGAGCCTGATGCGGGGCTCGATCCCAGGACCCTGGGCTCATGACCTGAGCTGAAGGCAGACGCTTAATGACTGAGCCACCCAGACGCCCCACCAGTGGTTCTCAAATAATGGCTTGAGACCAACACTATCATCAACTGGGAACTTATTAGAAGTGCAAATTCTTGGGTTTCACCCCAGACCTACTGAATCTGAAACTCGGTGGCTGAGGCACAGTGATCTGTTTCAACAAGTCCTTCAGATGATTCTGCTGCATGCTCAAGTTTGAGAACTGATATCCTAAGCTTTGGAAATGAAATGAAAGCAATCTTAAATTTTTCATGTTAGATGGGGAATAGTGCTTCTGGAGACAAGTGACTCCCAGCAAATTCCTTCAAGGATGTCCATAATTGGACATCAACCCTTGGAGCCGGCCTTCTTTGGGGCAAGCAGTGAGAGAGGACCAGTGCCACCTCTGTTATGCCATATCATAATGTGTAGATGCAGCTCAGTTACTCTGTGCATGCGTGACCCATAGCAGGTGTTCAATAAATAGCTACTGAGCTAAGGAGACAGGAAGTCTATGCAGAGGACAAAAGTCCTCAATACATTTCATTGCTTATGTCACCACAGTCCCTTTTCATGCAAATCCTGGAACAAGGAACTACTCATGTGTGGGACTCCTTACTGTACACCTATGTGACTGACTTGGCATAGCTGTTCAGTTGAAAAAGCACATGGTTTCTTTCAGGCTAGGGATATAGCCATCCATCACCTAAGCTACCCATGTGGCCAGTACCCCATTCCCATACTCAAATTTCTAAAATATTAGAGATTTATGGAATCAGGAGAAAACCCACTGAAAAATCTCCCCCCATCCAAAGGTTTTGATAGTCAGTATAGCTCACTGCTATCAATCACATATACCTTGGAATCATATAGATGTGATCATATACATGAAATAATCATACACATGAAAACTGACATTACTGAGAAAAAGTTGAAATACTTGTTTCTGTATTTTTGTTTTAAGATATGATAGCATATGGGAGTCCTGTTGGATACAAATGGCTCTGTATTTTCTAAATCTCTAAAACAAAATGTGTAAGAATCTTCTGCTCGAAATTCCATATGGCTTTAATTAATTCACAAAGTGAGTAAATGTATTTTCCATTTAATGGTAAAGCCTTTTGGCAGTAGGACCACTTACATTGCACTAGTTAATGGAGCATTAAGAAAAAGACAGAGAAACATTAATCATATTTGAAAACATGCCTAGTTTTGTTGTTAGGCTATTAACCACTTATAGCACTACTTATTAAAATGATATAAAACATTCAAAGAGAATTATCCTACAATTAGTACTATCATATAAAAGTTAATAAACCAAGACACAATATTCTCTAAAACTAAACAAATAGAAAACACCGTATCTCCAGCTCCGAAATAATGCCATTTTCCCACTTAAATCATCTTATCATTTCAAACAGGAGACTTTACCAGTTGTCACACTTTCTCTGAGTAAAATGAACAGAAAAAGTAAAAATATTGACCACAAGATTTATTTAAAAATGTTGTTTGTTCTTTAAAAAGAGAGAGAAACTGTAAATTCCCCAACAATGAAGGTATCATGAGCAGCTCAAAGACAGCTTCCTTAAAAAGTACTGCTTTTTGCTTTCAAAGAGACTTTGTCTTTTGTATTACTATTGATTTCTATCCATATAGTGAGGGTACTGCACATAACACCAAGGTCATTTCATCCCTCAATTTATAAAGATTGCTTTCAAGCTGAACACATGGGATAATGATGAATGCTGCCTCATTTAGAGCAGATGGGATCATCTTGGCAGAGTCAAAAACTGTATTTGGCATAGCGGTAAAGTATATGAGAACAGTTCTTGAGGGATGAGATGGTGTTGGATGAATTCCAAGACAGTATACACTAACCCATTGAGAAATCCAAGATGTAATAGTTTGCTAGGGCTGCCATAACAACTGGGTGGCTTAAACAACTGAAATGTATTCTCTCACAGTTCTGGAGGCTAGAAGTCCAAGATCAAGATGTTAGCAGGTTTTCTTTTTTCCTTAGGCCTCTCTCCTTGGCTTGCAGATGGCCACCTTCTCACTATGTCCTCACAAGGTTGTCCTGTGTTGTATCATAATCTCTTCTTATAAGGACATAGCCATATTGTATTGTGGCCACCCTAATGACCCAATTTTAACTTAATTACCTCTGTAAAGGCCCTATTTCCAAATACAGTCACATTCTGAGGTACTAGGGATTAGGACTTCAATATATCAATCTCAAGGGGGGCAGAATTCAGCCCACAACAGGAAATAACAAAATTCTTCTAGCTTTGGGAATGTAACTTTTCTTCATTCACTCATTAAATTGCAGTTATTCATATAATGAACAAATAACTGTGAATTTCAACTGTAATAACTGGCCTGGCCCAAGAGGTGACTGAAAATGTTCCTACAGAAATAACAATTCAACCAACATTTGAAAAATTAGTAAATATGAAACAAATGAAGGGGGGAGAAGGGGTTTTAGAGACAAAATAGTATATATGAAGACTCCTGTGTCAAGGAGTATGTGTGAAGGAGCAAAAGAAGGACACTATAGCCAGATCAGGAAGATAGAGAGGAAGCTGGGGACCAGAGAAGGATGGAGAAATAGGTAGAGGCCATACAGGGAGGGTCTTGTGGCATAGATTAAGGATTTTGTGTCTATTTAATGAGTAATGATTTTAAAATGTTTATTTTTTATTTTTGAGGGAGAGAGAGCATGAGTGGTGGGGCTGGGGCAGAGAGAGAGAGGGAGAATCTTTTTTATTTTAAAGATTTGTTTATTTCTTTTAGAGAGAGAGAGCATGGGGCGGGGAGGGGCAGAGGGAGAGGGTGAAAGAGAATCCTCAAGCAGACTCCAGCTGAGCATGCAGCCCGACACGGGGCTTGATCCCAGAACCCTGAGATCATGACCTGAGCTAAAACCAAATGTCCAATGCTTAACCGACTGAGCCACCCAGGTGCCCCTAAAATTAAAGTGTTTTAAATCTGGGGAGGAGGGCATCTGGGTGGGTCAGTTTGTTGAGCATCTGACTCTTGGTTTTGGCTCAGATCATGATCTCAGGATCATGGGATCGAGCCCCCAGTCACGCTCCACACTCAGTGCAGAGTCTGCTTGTCCCTCTCCCTTCCCCTCTACCCCTCCCCCCACTCTCTTGCTCATGCACTCTCTCTCTAAAATAAATAAATAAATAAATAAATAAATAAATAAATAAATAAATAAATAAAAGCTTAAAAAAAATAAATCTGGGGAGGGGAATGAGGATGGAAGTAATCTTATGACTTTGAGAATAGATCATGGATAGTGGTAGAGAGGAAGTAGGCAAGCAAGTTAGGAGGTATTTGCAGAGGTTTAGGAGATGGTGGAGAGACAAAAGAGATTGACAGGTTCAAAAATATTTAAGAGGTAAAATAAAAAGAATTAGATTAATGATAGATTATACATGTGTGTTGGGGAATGGTGATGAAGAGAAATGAATTGAGAAATAATTACTAGATTTTGGCCTTTTAAAACTGGATGAATAGTGGTAACATTCCCTGAGATAGAGATCAATAGGATAGTATAGGGTCATGTTTGGAAGAAATGCCATGTTTTCCTTTGGATCTTGTTGAGTTTGAGATGCCTTTATGATATCAAAGAGGTATAAATTAGACAGACATGCTGGTCTAGAGTGCAAACTAAAGGTTTGGGCAAAAGATACAAATGTGATTTCTTTCTTTATGGGTGGCAACTGAAGATGAAGAGGTGGATAAAATCAGCCAGAGACTATAGAGTGAGAACAGGAGTAGGTGTAGAACCAAGCCTTGAGGAACTTTAACATTTCATGGTCAGAGACAGATGAACCTGCAAGGGAGACCAGGCAGAAGCAAGCAGAGAAGTAAAAGGAGAACCAGTGGTACATAGTATCGAGCTGTCAAGAGTGTTTCAAGAGGTGTATGCAGTCAATTTGTATAATGTCACTAAGAGACTAAGAATTGAAAATGCCCTTTGTATTCATTGACATGAAGGTCTTCAGTGACATGATGGGGCAGAATGCACAGGGGCATGGTTGGAGAGTGATGAGAGGTGGTGAAATAGAAATGGGTATGTCTTGGGTGTGGCTCCTCCAGAAGCAGATGCTGAGACAGGATTTAACTTCACATGGTTTATTTGGGAGACAATCCCAGGAAGCAACAGTAAGGGAGAAGGGAAGTGAGAAGGAAAGGGAAAGAACCATGTAAAAGGTGAGGTACTGAGCATATTATTGCTGTGGCAACTGTTACTCAGTCCTGCTGGGTATCTCTGGGAGACAGTGCAGAACATACCTCAGAGTTATGCTCATCTCACCTAGGGACTAGGAAGTTTCATATTTATCTTCCAACTTCCATCCATCATTTGCTGAGGGATGTTCCCATGGACACAAATTCCCCAAAACTTCTGGTGTACCCTGCACTAGGACTAGAGAGAAGCCTCTGGGGTTGGGGGCTGAGGGGCGTCCCAGGTGCTTAAATTAGGATGCCACTGACCTGTTCTGGAAGCTGAGTGCTGCAAGAAGTTGAGCGGGAAACTGACTGTGTTGGCCTTAGGATGCAGTCCGTACAGATAGTACAGACAACTCAAGGGATTTGGAGATGAGGAATAGGAGGGAAATTTAGAGTTGGTTGGAGTGAGATAAAAGGTTAAGAGAGATTATTTTGGGGGGAGGAGCAAGATGGCTCCTGGAGTAGGAGACCTGGATTTCGTCTGGTCCCAGGAATTCAGCTGGATAGGGGTCAAACCATTCTGAACACCTACGAACTCAACAGGAGAGCGAAGAAAAGAATAGCAGCAACTCTCTGAACAGAAAAGCAACCACTTTCTGGAAGGTATGACATGCAGAGAAGTGAATCCGAGGCGATATTCAGGAAGATAGATGGTGGGGGAGGGGAACTCCGTTGGCCGCTATTGGCAAGTGATAGCGCAGCGGAGCACAAAATCGGAACTTGTAGAAGTCGGCTCTGCTGAGGGACGTCACTCCAGTGGCTAAGCGGGGGGTGGGACCCGCGCTGGGACAGTGTGGTCTCAGGACCCTCGGGGTCACAGAAAGACCAGGGGTGCCTGAGTGCAGCAGAGCTCCCAGGGATCAGAGCAGGGAAGCCAGCTGCAGAGACAGAGCCGAGGCACAGGCTCTCAGCTCGGGGTTGCCATAAACCATGATCCACGGCACAGTCGGGCCACTGCTCCTCCAGCAGGGACCCAACAAGTGGCAGATCCGGGGAGACTCCCCTTCCTCCCCCGGGAGGAGCGGTGCGGGAGCGCACTGCAGGGATCTGCTGGGTTTGGAGACTCCACACGGGGTCATGTGCCAGAGACAGAAATGCTCGGTCACAAGCCGGGTGAGCACGGAGTGCGGCCGGAGACCAGGAGACGGGAGTGATTGACAGCTTTTCTCTGGGGGCTCACTGAGGAGCGGGGCCCCGAGTTCTCGGCTCCTCCAGGGCAGAGATTGGGAGGCCGCCATTTTCACTCTCGTCCTCCAAAGCTATACGGAAAGCTTGCAGGGAACAAAAGCTCCCGAGAGCAACCCAAGCAGATTACTTAGCCCGGACCGGGCAAGGGCGGGGCAATTCCACCTCCGGCAAAGATATATGGGAACCACGGCAACAGGCCCCTCCCCCAGAAGATCAGCAAGAACAGCCAGCCAAGACCAAGTTTACTGATCAATGAGAACAGCAGAACTCCAGCACTAGGGGAATACTGCACAGAGAATCCATGGTTTTTTTACCATGATTCTTTACTCTTTCAAAGTTAATTTTTTTTTAACTTTTTTTTTTAATTTTTCTTTTTCCCTTTTTTAACCAACAACTTATCAATTCCTTTTTTTAAAAATCTTTTTTATTTTTCATTTTTACAGTCATATTCTATCCCTTCATAGTAGTTAACCTTACTTTTGGTATATATATGTTGTTCTCTCTTTAAAATTTTGGGATACAGTTTCTTCTAACAGACCAAAATATACCCTAAATCCCTAGTGCATGGCTTTGTTCTAGTCTCCTGCCTGACCACATTCTCTCCCTTTCTTTTTAAATCCTCTTCTTTCTTTTTTCAATCAACTTCTTATCAATTCCTTTTATAAAATCATTTATAATTTCCATCTTTGCAGTCATATTCCATCCCTTCATCGTATTTATCCTTATTTTTGTACACATACAAGTAACACATAAGTATTCTGCTTTTTTGTTTGTTTGTTTTTATCTTTTACTTTTTTTTTTCTTTTCTTTTTCCTTTCTTTCCCTTTCTTTTCCCCTGGTTTCAGGTCTCTTCTGATTTGTTTAGTGTATATTTCTCTGGGGTTGTTGTTACCCTGTTACCATTTTGTTTTCTCATTCATCTATTCTCCTCTGGACAAAATGACAAGATGGAAAAAATCACCTCAAAAAAAAGAACAAGAAGCAGTACCAACTGCCAGGGACCTAATCAATACGGACATTAGTAAGATGTCAGAACTAAATTTCAGAATTATGATTTTAAAGATACTAGCTGGGCTTGAAAAAAGCATAGAAGATACTAAAGAATCCCTTTCTGGAGAAATAAAAGAACTAAAATCTAACCAAGTCAAAATCAAAAAGGCTATTAATGAGGTGCAATCAAAAATGGAGGCTCTAACTTCTAGGATAAATGAGGCAGAAGAGAGAATTAGTGACATAGAAGACCAAATGATGGAAAATAAAGAAGCCGAGAAAAAGAGAGATAAACAACTACTGGATCACAAGGGCAGAATTCGAGAGATAAGCGATACCATAAGACGAAACAATATAATAATTGGGATCCCAGAAGAAGAAGAAAGAGAGAGAGGGGCAGAAGGTATATGGGAGCAAATTATAGCAGAGAATTTCCCTAATTTGGGGAAGGAAACAGGCATCAAAATCCAGGAGGCACAGAGAACCCCCCTCAAAATCAGTACAAATAGGTCAATACCCAGACATCTAATAGTAAAATTTACGAGTCTCAGAAACAAAAAGAAAATCCTGGGGGGGGGCGGAGCAAGATGGTGGAGGAGTAGGAGACCTGGATTTCGTCTCCTCTCAGGAATTCAGCTGGATAGGGATCAAACCATTCTGAACACCTACAAACCCAACAGGAGATTGAAGAAAGGAATAGCAACAACTCTCTGAACAGAAAAGCGACCACTTTCTGGAAGGTAGGACGTGCGGAGAAGTGAATCCGAGGCGATATTCGGGAGGATAGATGGCGGGGGAGGGGCCTCCGTCGGCCGCTTCTGGCAAGTGATAGAGCCGCAGAGCACAAAATCGGAACTTTTAAAAGTCTGCTCCGCCGAGGGACGTCACCCTGGTGGCTAAGCGGGGGGTGGAACCCTCCGGGACAGTGTGGTCTCAGGACCCTCGGGGTCACAGAAAGACTGGGGGTGCCTGATGGCAGAGCTCCCAGGTAACGGAGCAGGGAAGCCGGCTGCAGAGGCGGAGCCCAGGCGCGGGCTCTCAGCTCGGGGTTGTCATAAACCGTGATCCGCAGCACAGTCGGGCCACTGCTCCTCCAGCAGGGACCCAACAAGCGGCAGATCTGGGGAGACTCACCTTCCCTCCCCGGGAGGAGCCGCACAGGAGTGCACCGCAGGGATCTGCTGGGTTTGGAGACTCCACACGGGGTCGGGTGCCAGAAATAGAAACGCGCGGTCACAGGCCGGGTGAGCATGGAGTGCAGCCGGAGACCGGGGAGATGGGAGTGACTGACGGCTTTTCTCTGGGGGCTCACTGAGAAGCGGGGCCCCGAGTTCTCGGCTTCTCCGGGGCGGAGATTGGGAGGCCGCCATTTTCACTCTCCGCCTCCAAAGCTGTACGGAAAGCTCGCAGGGAACAAAAGCCCCAGAGAGCAAACCCGAGCAGATTACTTAGCGGGGAGGGGCCAAGGGCGGGGCAATTCCGCCTCCGGCAGAGACATTTGGAAACCACGGCAACAGGCCCCTCCCCAGAAGATCAGCGAGAACAGCCAGCCAAGACCAAGTTTACTGATCAATGAGAACGGCAGAACTCCAGCGCTAGGGGAATACTGCACATAGAATTCATGGCTTTTTTACCATGATTCTTTAGTCTTTCAAAGTTAATTTTTTTTTAACTGTCTTTTCTCTATTTTTTTCTTTTTGAATTTCTCTTTTTCCCTTTTTCAACCAACATCTTATCAATCCCTTTTTTTAAAAAAAACATTTTTATTTTTCATTTTTAGAGTCATATTCTATCCCTTCATAGTAGTTACCCATATTTTTGGCTTATATATATAAGTTGTTCTCTCTTTAAAATTTTGAGATAGTTTCTTCTAACAGATTAAAATATACCCTAAATCTCTAGTATATGGTGTTTTCTATTCCCCTGCCTGATCACATCCACTCCCTTTTTTTTTTCTTTTTTCTTTTTTAAATCCTCTTCTTTCTTTTTTCAAACAACTTCTTATCAATTCCTTTTATAAAATTTTTTATAATTTCCATCGTTACAGTCATATTCCATCCCTTCATCATATCAACCCTTATTTTTGTACATATATAAGTTTTTCTTTCTTTAAAATTTTGGGAGGCACTTTCTTCTAAAAGACCAACATACACCCCAAATCTAGTGTGTGGCACTGATCTATATACCAGCCTGATCATATTTGATCACATTCTGTTTTTTTTGTTGTTGTTGTTGTTTTGTTTTGTTTGTTTTTGTTTTTATCTTTTTCTTTTCTTTTTTTTCTTTTTCTTTTTTCTCTCTTTCCCTTTCTTTTCCCACTGCTTCAGATCTTTTCTGATTTGTTTAGAGTATATTTTCTGGGGACGTTGTTACTCTGCTAGCATTTTGTTCTCTCATTAATCTATTCTCCTCTGCACAAAATGACAAGATGGAAAAAATCACCTCAACAAAAAGAACAAGAGGTAGTACCGACTGCCAGGGACCTACTCAATACAGACATTAGTACGATGTCAGATCTAGAGTTCAGAACCCTCACTTTAAAGATACTAGCTGGGCTTGAAAAAAATATGGAAGTTATTAGAGAAACCCTTTCTGGAGAACTAAAAGAACTAAAATCCAACCAAGTAGAAATCAAAAAGGCTATTAATGAGGTGCAATCAAAAATGGGGGCACTAACTGCTAGAATAAATGAGGCAGAAGAGAGAATCAGTGATATAGAAGACGAAATGATGGAAAATAAAGAAGCTGAGAAAAAGAGAGATAAACAACTACTGGATCACGAGGGCAGAATTTGAGAGATAAGCGATACCATAAGACGAAACAACATTAGAATAATTGGGATCCCAGAAGAAGAAGAAAGAGAGAGAGGGGCAGAAGGTATAATGGAGCAAATTATAGCAGAGAACTTCCCTAATTTGGGGAAGGAAACAGGCATGAAAATCCAGGAAGCACAGAGAACCCCTCTCAAAATCAATAAAAATAGGTCAACACCCCGACATCTAATAGTAAAACTTACGAGTTTCATAGACAAAGAGAAAATCCTGAAAGCAGCTCAGGAGAAGAGATATGTAACCTACAAGGGTTGAAACATTAGATTGGCAACAGACCTATCCACAGAGACCTGACAGGCCAGAAAGGACTGGCAGGATATATTCAGAGCACTAAATGAGAAAAATATGCAGCCAAGAATACTATATCCAGCTAGGCTGTCATTGAAAATTGAAGGAGAGATAAAAAGCTTCCAGGACAAACAAAAACTAAAGGAATTTGCAAACACGAAACCAGCCCTACAGGAAATCTTGAAAGGCGTCCTCTAAGCAAAGAGAGACCCTAAAAGCAACATAGACCAGAAAGGAACACAGACAATATACGGTAACAGTCACCTTACAGGCAATACAATGGCACTAAATTCTTATCTTTCAATAGTTACCCTGAATGTAAATGGGCTAAATGCCCCAATCAAAAGACACAGGCTATCAGATTGGATAAAAAAACAAGACCCATCGATATGCTATCTGCAAGAGACTCATTTTAGACCCAAAGACACCCCCAGATTGAAAGTGAGGGGGTGGAAAACCATTTACCATGCTAATGGACACCAAAATAAAGCTGGGGTGGCAATCCTTATATCAGACAAATTAGATTTTAAACCAAAGACTGTAATAAGAGATGTGGAAGGACACTATATCCTACTTAAAGGATCTATCCAACAAGAAGATCTAACAACTGTAAATATCTATGCCCCTAACATGGGAGCAGCCAATCATATAAGCCAATTAATAACAAAAGCAAAGAAACACATTGACAACAATACAATAATAGTGGGGGACTTTAACACCCCCCTCACTGAAATGGACAGATCATCTAAGCAAAAGATCAACAAGGAAATAGACTTTAAATGGTACACTGGACCAAATGGACTTCACAGATATGTTCAGAACATTCCATCCCAAAGCAACAGAACACACATTCTTCTCAAGTGCCCATGGAACACTCTCCAGAATAGATCACATCCTAGGTCACAAATCAGGTCTCAACCAGTACCAAAAGATTGGGATCATTCCCTGCATATGTTCGGACCACAATGCTTTGAAACTAGAACTCAATCACAAGAGGAAAGTCGGAAAGAACTCAAATACATGGAGGCTAAGAGTATCCTACTAAAGAATGAATGGGTCAACCAGGAAATTAAAGAAGAATTAAAAAATTCATGGAAACCAATGAAAATGAAAACACAACTATTCAAAATCTTTGGGATGCAGCAAAGGCAGTCCTAAGAGGAAAGTATATAGCAATACAAGCCTTTCTCAAGAAACAAGAAAGTTCTCAAATACACAACCTAACCCTACACCGAAAGGAGCTGGAGAAAGAACAGCAAATAAAGCCTAACCCAGCAGGAGAAGAGAAATGATAAAGTTCAGAGCAGAACTCAATGAAATAGAAACCAAAAGAACAATAGAACAGATCAACGAAACTAGGAGCTGGTTCTTTGAAAGAATGAACAAGATGGATAAACCCCTGGCCAGACTTATCAAAAAGAAAAGAGAAATGACCCAAATCAACAAAATCATGAATGAAAGAGGAGAGATCACAACCAACACCAAAGAAATACAAACAATTATAAGAACATATTATGAGCAACTCTACGCCAGCATATTAGATAACCTGGAAGAAATGGATGCATTCCTAGAGATGTATCAACTACCAAAACTGAACCAGGAAGAAATAGAAAACCTGAACAGACCTATAACCACTAAGGAAATTGAAGCAGTCATCAGAAATCTCCCAACAAACAAAAGCCCAGGGCCAGATGGCTTCCCAGGGGAATTCTACCAAACATTTAAAGAAGAATTAATACCTATTCTTCTGAAACTATTGCAAAAAATTAGAAATGGAAAGAAAACTTCCAAACTCGTTTTGAGGCCACCATTACATTGATCCCCAAACCAGACAAAGACCCCATCACAAAGGAGAATTATAGACCAATATCCTTGATGAACATGGATGCAAAAATTCTCACCAAAATATTAGCCAATAGGATCCAATAGTACATTAAAAGGATTATTCACCAAGACCAAGTGGGATTTATCCCTAGGCTGCAAGGTTGGTTCAACATCCGCAAATCAATCAATGCGATAGCATACATTAACAAAAGAAAGAACAAGAACCATATGATCCTCTCAATAGATGCAGAAAAAGCATTTGACAAAGTACAGCATCCTTTCTTGATCAAAACTCTTCAGAGTGTATGGATAGAGGGTACATACCTCAATATCATAAAAGCCATTTATGAAAAACCCACAGCGAATATCATCCTCAATGGGGAAAAACTGAGAGCTTTTTCCCTAAAGTCAGGAATACGGCAGGGATGTCCACTATCACCACTGCTATTCAACATAGTATTGGAAGTCCTAGCCACAGCAATCAGACAAGAAAAAGAAATAAAAAGCATCCAAATCAGCAAAGAAGAAGTCAAACTCTCACTCTTTGCAGATGATATGATACTTTATGTGGAAAACCCCAAAGACTCCACCCCAAAACTGCTAGAACTCATACAGGAATTCAGTGAAGTGGCAGGATAGAAAATAAATGCACAGAAATCAGTGGCATTCCTATACACCAACAACAAAACAGAAGAAAGAGAAATTAAGGAGTCGATCCCATTTACAATTGCACCCAAAACCATAAGATACCTAGGAATAAATCTAACCAAAGAGGCAAAGGATCTGTACTCAGAAAACTATAAAATACTCATGAAAGAAATTGAGGAAGACACAAAGAAATGGAAAAACGTTCCATGCTCATGGATTGGAAGAACAAATATTGTGAAGATGTCAATGTTACCTAGAGGAATCTACACATTCAATGCAATCCCTATCAAAATACCATCCACTTTTTTCAAAGAAATGGAACAAATAATCCTAAAATTTGTATGGAACCAGAAAAGACCCCGAATAGCCAGAGGCATGTTGAAAAAGAAAAGCAAAGCTGGTGGCCTCACAATTCTGGACTTCAAGCTCTATTACAAAGCTGTCATCATCAAGACAGCATGGTACTGGCACAAAAACAGACACATAGATCAATGGAACAGAATAGAGAGCCCAGAAATGGACCCTCAACTCTATGGTCAACTAATCTTTGACAAAGCAGGAAAGAATGTCCAATGGAAAAAAGACAGTCTCTTCAACAAATGGTGTTGGGAAAGTTGGACAGCCACATGCAGAAGAATGAAACTGGACCATTTCCTTACACCACACACAAAAATAGACTCCAAATGGTTGAAAGACCTCAATGTGAGACAGGAGTCCATCCAAATCCTAAAGGAGAACACAGGCAGCAACCTCTTCGACCTCAGCCGCAGCAACTTCTTCCTAGAAACATCGCCAAAGGCAAGGGAAGCAAGGGCAAAAATGAACTATTGTGACTTCATCAAGATAAAAAGCTTTTGCAAAGCAAAGGAAACAGTCAACAAAACCAAAAGACAACCGACAGAATGGGAGAAGATATTTGCAAATGACATATCAGGTAAAGGGCTAGTATCCAAAATCTATAAAGAACTTCTGAAACTCAACACCCAAAGAACAAATGATCCAATTAAGAAATGGGGAGAAGACATGAACAGACATTTTTCCAAAGAAGACATCCAAATGGCCAACAGACACATGAAAAAGTGCTCAACATCACTCGGCATCAGGGAAATCCAAATCAAAACCTCAATGAGATACCACCTCACACCAGTCAGAATGGCTAAAATTAACAAGTCAAGAAACGACAGATGTTGGTGAGGATGTGGAGAAAGGGGAACCCCCCCTCACTGTTGGTGGGAATGCAAGCTGGTGCAGCCACTCTGGAAAACAGTATGGAGGTTCCTCAAAAAGTTGAAAATAGAGCTACCATCTGACCCAGTAATTGCACTACTGGGTATTTACCCCAAAGATACAAATGTAGGGATCCGAAGGGGTATGTGCACCCCGATGTTTATAGCGGCAATGTCCACAATAGCCAAACTATGGAAAGAGCCAAGATGTCCATCGACAGATGAATGGATAAAGAAGAGGTGGTATACATATGCAATGGAATATTATGCAACCATGAAAAGGAATGAAATCTTGCCATTTGCAACAACGTGGATGGAACTGGAGGGTATTATGCTGAACGAAATAAGTCAATCAGAGAAAGACATGTATCATATGACCTCACTGATAGGAGGAATTCTTAATCTCAGGAAACTGAGTATTGCTGGAGTGGTGGGGAGTGGGAGGGATAGGATGGCTGGGTGACACACATTGGGGAGGGTATGTGCTATGGTGAGCGCCGTGAATTGTGTAAGACTGTTGAATCACAGACCTGTACCTCTGAAACAAATAATACATTATATGTTAAAAAAAAAAAAAAAAAAGAAGGGGATAGCAGGAAGGGAAAAATGAAGGGGGGGAAATTGAAGGGGGAGACAAACCATGAGAGACTATGGACTCTGAGAAACAAACTGAGGGTTCTAGAGGGGAGGGGTGGGGGGATGGGTTAGCCTGGTGATGGGTATTAAAGAGGGCACATACTGCATGGAGCACTGGGTGTTATGCACAAACAATGAATCATGGAACACTTCATCAAAAACTAATGATGTAATGTATGGTGATTAACATAACAAAAAATGAAAAGAAAAGAGAGATTATTTTGTTGTTTAAAAGGGAGAGATTTAAAAGTTCACAGGAAGGGTCTCATGGCTGTGTAATATTTGTGTGTCTGCATGTGTGTGTGTTTGTGTGTGTGTGTGTACATACTACATCTTTATTCATTTGTCTATCAGTGGACACTTGGGTGGCTTCCATATTGTGGCTATTGTAAAACATAGAGGTGCAAATACCTTTTTAAATTAGTGTTTTCATTTTCTTTGGGTAAATGCTCAATAGTGGAATTACTGGATCATATGGTATTTCTATTTTTAATTTTTTGAGGAACCTCTATACTTTTTTCCACAGTGGCTATACCAATTTACATACCTACCAACAGTATGCAAGCCCTCCTTTGTCTCCACACTCTTACCAACATTTGTTTCTTGTGTTGTTGATTTTAGCCATTCTGACAGGTGTGAAGTAATATCTCATTCTGGTTTTGATTTGCATTTCCCTGAGAGTTACTGATGTTGAACATCTTTTGATGTGTCTGTTGGTCATCTGTATGTCTTCTTTGGAAAAGTGTCTATTCAGGTTCTCTGCTCATTTTTTATTGGATTAATTGGTTTTTTTGGTGTTGAATTGTATAAATTCTTTATATATTTTGGATATTAACCCCTTATCAGATATATCATCGTGCCATTTGTGACAACATGGATAGACCCAGAGGATATTATGCTAAGTGAAATAAGTCAAATTAAAAAAGACAAATACCACCTGATTTCATTCATATGTGGAATCTAAAACAAAAACAAATGAAGAAACAAACAAAAGGCAGCATCAGACCTATAAGTACAGGGAACAAACTGATGTTTGCCAGAGGGGAGGGGAGTGGGGGATTGGGCAAAATGGGTGAAGGGGAGAGGAAGTTACTGGCTTCCAGTTATGGAATGAATAAGTCACAGGAATAAAACACACAGCATAAAGAATATAGTCAATGATATTGTAATAGTGATGTAACGGGACAGATGATAGCTACGCTTGTGGTTTATATAGCATAATGTATAAACTTGTCAAATCACTTTGTTGTACACCTGAAACTAATGTAACATTGTGTGTCAACTATACCAAAAAAAGTTCATGGGAAGGAAATGAATGAGAGAGAGATTAGCATATAAAAGAAAGGATAATCAGTTACACAAGCTGACTACTCATCTTTCAGAACATGGTTGATAGATATGTCAACTTCTGTACTCCATATTGTCTTCATTTCCATACCACTTACAATCATGATTACTACCTATACGTATTAGCAGGCAAAAATTTGTGTAAACAAGATAAAAATCATCACATGCATTAAATGACTTCCTGTACAGTTTTTAATATATGACAATCTGCTGAGAGGCTAACTGGGAAGGACTAAAGGATGAGGCACGCTGGGCTGCTTTAGGGGGTTTTAAGTGGCAGCAGTATGGGAGAGTTTCATTTTCAAATGGGAGTAATAAGTCAACATATTCTTCACAATGCTACATATATTCTTCTGGGTGATTGAGTTATATTAAAGGATGATGTAAGCTGAATTTTTAGACCAGTCTTTTCAATTTACACTGAATTCTTTATTTTAGTCCTACTATTGAGGGTTTTTTCCCTGCCAAAGTACCTCATGTCAGAGCCAGCAAAAGCTTTTAGTCTCTGCTTATTTGCATTCCATTTCTTTAAATTTAGCACATCTAAGCAAATCAAATATGTGTTTGGCAATTTGCAACATCTCTGAATACTTGCTGATCTTAGACATTAAGATACAATGTTTTATAGAATAATCATCAAAGTATATCCACTAAAATTTATCTTAAATTTTGGTTTTTGTATTTTCATCCCTATCCATCATTTATTATTCAATAATTTTATTAAGTATTTCTTGAGAGGTAGTCAATATGTGTATTTTAGATATAATAATGAATAATAAAAATACAATAAATGATCCAGACATGTTTGTATAAATATAGATCAGCATTCATTCATTCACTTCATTTGTTATAGTCTCTCTATATAAGGGAATTCTCTGCAAATAACCCCTAGGGAAGGCCAAAGGATTTGGCCTGGACACTAACAGCATCTGCTGTAGCCACCGACCTTGCCTTAATTCCAACTTCAGTTATGGATACTTGTAATCACTTGAGCACCATTAGCCTAGGCCTCTATCCTTAGATCAGCATTTGATTTTACCTAAC
The DNA here is from genome assembly GCF_029215605.1 of Mirounga angustirostris. NCBI lineage: Eukaryota > Metazoa > Chordata > Mammalia > Carnivora > Phocidae > Mirounga > Mirounga angustirostris. The sequence goes on from NW_026991719.1 coordinate 11,492,055, forward strand.
CTTAGGACAGTAGTAATTTTACCAAGTGGTGACAATGGCATGTATAGGTTAAGATCATGGGCAGGGTGAAGTAGAGAAGAGTTTTAACTTCAGTGTGAAATCAATGTTAGCTGAGTAATGTGCTTTCAAGTCATTCACCTGTAAAGGCACCATTGGTGGTCTAAATGACAGAAGCAACACATGGAAGAGCCCATCCCACAGCTAATGGATGATGGCTGATTTCTCAAAGCCCATCATGATTGTATGGGAATTGACATTGGTCCCAACTCATGGTGATAAGGAAAATCTGTGTCCTAAGATGGCCAGCGAGAGAGTCCCAGTCCTTGCCCGGGGGCTCTTCCAGGTTCTTCTCCCTGCTCTGCTTCCCGTGTGCACCTATCTGGGTTCTTCTCCCTGCCCCGCTTCACCCATGCGCCAAAAGTGCCAGGTATGTGGAAGTAGAATGTATAAATTACCCCCTTTGTTTGTGCTCGGGGCTCAGACCTTTGGAGACCACTCTCCTCTGAGCCCGCCAGTGTTAAATAAACCTCCTATCCTCCAAGATCTCCGAGTGCCGCTTGGTTCTTCCATCAGGCGATCCAGTCCAGATTCTGAAACATTTGGTTCCCTGACCGGGAAACCCAACCACGCTGGCCCATTGTTGCCACTGGTTTGGGGGCAATGGTGGGGTGGTGATGGAACAAGGGATCGTAACGGAGAAGGCACACCCTGCCTAATTTTCGGCAGTCTCCCAACCCGGTCGCCTCGGGCCAACCCTGCTCCGCTGTTCCCGCCGGACTCTAGGAGACTTGGCAGGTGAGGATCTGGTCCTTACGTTGGATTCCAGTAAGGCCTGGGGCCCCAGGACCCAGACAGGCCCACCACCACTGGGGTGGAAGGGGAGCCTGATCACCTTCCAGAGACCTCTTAGAGGTCTCACAGGTAGGGATACCCAGGGAGGGAATGTAATAACTTCTGGAGTGTGAATGTGTGAGTGAATGTGAGGTCTGACCCAGCTTGCTCAAGCAGACTGATTCTGTGACTCCACAGGTGGGCACCCTTAAGGTCCCCAGAAGCCTACGGAGTCTGAGTGGGTCTGTCTGTGATTCCGTGGTGAACGGCATACAGCCTATGGCGGCATTGGAATAGTTTCCAATCGCAAGTCACAACGCTGAGACCGCTACAGCTAAGCCTCACCTACGCTCCTTTGGGACATGGCCAGACAGGCATCTGATTGGTCTCATCTCAGGAGGCACCTCCCCCTTTGTCTGTCTCTGCGCCACCGCACATGGGGACATCACCATGGGGTCAGGGCAGAGTAAACCTACGGTTCTAGAGACCATGATCAAAAATTTCAAGAAGGGGTTTTCAGGAGATTATAGAGTCAGGATGAACCCCGGCAAGTTGAGAACCCTATGTGAATTGGAGTGGCCCACCTTTGATGTCAGGTGGCCTTCAGAAGGGACAATGGATGTCTCAATGATTCGTTGAGTATGGTGAGTCATAATAGGAGAACAAGGACACCCTGACCAGTTTCTGTACATTGACTCCTGGCTAGGAATTGCTCAGACCCTCCCCCCCAGGTGCAATTCACTTGCAATAGGCAGGGACAGGCCAGGATCTTAATCGCCTCATCCAAGCGACCCAAAGAAAATCAGCAAAAGCCCCAGTCTCCACAAATCCTAGCCAGATATCCTGAGGACGAACTGACCCTGCCCCCCCGATATGTACCCCCAAGACCCTCTACACCTGCCCCTTCAGCTCCACACACTCTGCCGCCATTGGTTTCACCGGTGCCCCCAGGCCCAAAAGATCCACTTTCTCCAAGACCAGCAGCCAGGCTGTGCCCCAGGCGAGGTGCAAACGCCCTCCAAATGTCAGTTTGAGAGACGCAGGAACCCAAGAAGCATGATGAAGACAGAATGGTCCAACCTGGCCATTCCATGATATATTATCAGTCCTTCTCCACCACCAATCTCCTCAACTGGAAACCTAACACCCCATCCTACTCTGAGAAACCACAGGCTATGGTAGACCTCATAGAATCCCTCTTCCAGACTCCGGCCAACCTGGGAAGACTGCCAACAGTTACTCCGCACCCTGTTTAACACAAAGGAAAGGAGGAGAATAATGAGAGGTGCACGGCAGTACCTGGAAGAGCGCGCACCAGCAGGAGTCATTGACCCTGCTGCCTGGGCTAACACAGCCGCACCCAAAGAGCAACCAGCATGGGACTTCACCACAACCGAGGGACAGGCCCACATCCACCAGTACCAGGAGGCCCTCCTCTGGGGAATCCAGGCAGGAGCTAAGAAACCCATGAACATGACTAAGGTATCCTCAGTCACTTAACAACTGGGGAGTCCCCTGGGGACTACTACGAAAGACTATGTGAAGCCTACAGGATATACACTCCATTTGACCCCAAGGCACAGGAAAGCCAACAGATGGTAAATACCTCCTTCATGGCTCAGGCTGCCCCAGACATCAGAAAGAAACTTCAGAAACTAGAGGGTTTTGCCAGGATGAACATCACCCAGCTAATAGAGATTGCCAATAAAGTCTACATGAACAGGGAGGTCACAGCTGAACAGGAAGCTGACAAAAAGATGAAAAAGAAAGTCAGCCTCCTTGCTGCCACCCTGAAAGAAAAGGACAACACAAAGGCAGGGAGACCCCAACCACCAAAAGGGGGGAAGCCCAGAACCCCCTTGGAAAGGGATCAATGTGCCTACTGTAAAGAGAAAGGGCACTGGAAAAATGAATGTCCCAAATGGGGAAAGGCTCAAAAGCCCAGCCCCTACAAGGAAGAACCCCGAGAGGAGGACCTCATAGGCCTTGCGGGAATGGACTCAGACTGAGGGGACCAGGCTCTTTCCTCCTTGGCCCCCATGAGCCCAGGGTCAAAATGAAGGCGGGGGGCCAATCAGTGACTTCTATGGTTGATACTGGGGCCAAGCACTCTGTTGTCACCTCCCGAGTGGCACTTTTCAGCAAAAGGACTGTGACCATCCTCGGGGCCACCGGGACACGGGCAATACAACAGCCCTTTTGCCAGGCTCACCAGTGTGAACTCGGGGGCCACAAGGTCCGACACGAATTCCTTTATCTGCCCAATTGCCCCATCCCTCTCCTGGGCTGAGACATACTCTCCAAGCTTAGGGCTCAGAGAACCTTTGAGCCCACTGGACACACCAGCCTCCAACTGAACCCAAGGCAAGAGGAGACAGGGTCTCTAATACTAGCAATCACTACACCAAGGGAAGAAGAAAGGAGGCTATTCTGTGCCCAGGCCCAACCAGGCAGCCCGCCAGAGTTCAGACTCATCTTCCCTTCAGTATAGGCTGAAAACAACCCACCTGGACTAGCCCAGAATCAGGCCCCTATCATTGTTGAACTAATCCCAGGAGTCTAACCTCAGAGGCTAAGGCAATACTCCCCTCCACAAGAAGCTAAGATTGGCATCCAAGAACATCTAACCAAACTCAAAGAAGCAGGTATTCTAGTCGAGTGCCAGCCAGCCTGGAATACCCCACTCCTGCCAGTCAAGAAGCTAGGAGGGGGATACCGACCAGTTCAAGACCTGCAGGCCATCAACAAGGTGACCATCTCTCTGCACCCAGTGGTCCCGAATCCATACACCCTCCTCGGCCAAATCCCAGGGTCGGCCAGATGGTTCACTTACCTAGATTTGAAGGATACCTTCTTCTGCCTCCACTTAGCTCCCCAGAGCCAGCCACTATTTGCCTTTGAACGGTCTGAACCTGATACAGGGCGCCAGATGCAACTGACTTGGATGCGCCTCCCGCAGGGGTTTAAAAACTCACCAACCCTCTTTGGGGAAGCACTGGCCGCAGACCTTGCCAGCTTCCCAAGAGAGGCCACATGATGTACCCTCCTCTAGTATGTGGAACACCTCCTCCTCACCAGTGACACACAAGAAGACTGCACAAAAGGCACAAAGGCCCTCCTACAGCTCCTGTCAGACTTGGGATACTGAGCCTCATGGAAAAATGCACAAATCTGCCAACAACAGGTCCGATACCTTGGTTTCCTCCTCACCCAAGGGAAAAGAGAACTAGGGCCGGAGAGGAAAAGAGTCATCATCTCCCTGCCACAGCCCCAGACAAAAAGGGGCCTACAAGAATTCCTGGGGGCTGCAGGATTCTGCCGCATCTGGATCCCTGGGTTCTCGGCAATAGCAAGACCCCTTTATGATCTCTTAGGGGGACCAAATCGAGAACCCCCTACCTGGACTGAGGAAGCAGAAGCCACTTTCACAGAGATAAAGGCCACGCTGGGGTGGGCTCCAGCCCTGGGCCTACCAGATGTAGAAAAACCCTTCAATCTCTTTGTGCATGAAAAGGAAAAAATAGCACTTGGGGTACTCATCCAGACTGTTGGACCCTGGCAACAGCCAGTTGCTTACCTGTCAAAGAAGCTGGACCCCGTGGCAGCAGGATGGCCACCGTGCCCCAGGGCGCTGGCAGCCACAGTCCTACTCATCAAGAAGGTGGACACACTTACCCTGGGGCAAGAACATAATATCAAGGTCCCTCATGCAGTTGTGTCCCTCATGAACACACAGGGACACCGCTTCCTTTCCAACTCTAGGCTAGCACAATACCAAGGGCTCCTCTGCGAAAACCCATGGGTCACCCTCAAAACAGTAAAAACATTAAACCCAGCAACCTTTCTCCCCACGGAAGAGGGGGAACCAGACCATGACTGTTCTGAGGTGACTGATAAAGTCTACGCGAGCCGTCCAGATCTGCGGGATCAAGCCATAAAGAATCCAGAGCTCATGCTGTTCAGTGATGGCAGCAATTACCTACAAGTGGGTCCCCGGAAAGTGAGTTATGCAGTAACCACAACCACTGAAGTCCTAGAAGCTAAGGCATTACCAGCTGGGATGGTCAGCTCAATGGGCTGAATTATATGCCTTAGTCCGAGCCCTCACCCTCGGTGAAGGCAAGCGAGTCAACATCTATACTGACTCTCGGTACGCCTTTGCTACTGTACATATACATGGAGCCATCTGCAAGGAAAGGGGCCTCCTAACCACAGCAGGAAAAGCTATCAAGAACAGAGAGGAGATACTGAGACTCCTCGAAGCTGTCTAGCTTCCAAAGGAAGTAGCAATCCTGCACTGTAAGGGACACGAGAAAGGAGACGATCCCATAGCATGGGGAAACCGTCTGGCAGATGAGGCAGTCAAGACCACAGCCAGTGAGGACATGGACAGAGCCCCTTCCCTCACCATGGCCCTAACACCCCCGGAAGAAGTCCCTCCACCCAGTTACACTAAAAAGGAAAAGGAATGGGCCATGGCTGAGGGAGCCACCCTGACTGGAAAGGGATGGTGGATGATGCCAGATGGGCGCATCTTTGTTCCAACAGCAACTGGAGGGCATCTAGTCAAGGAACACCACCAACTCACTCATCTGGGAAAAACTGCATTAGGGGCCCTTCTCAAGAAGCACCACTACATCAGTCAGCTGCCAGCACTATGCCGAGCACCGAGTGAACGATGCATAACATGTGCTAAAAATAATGCTCGGTCTGCACCATGGCCCCACCAGGTGTCCAGAGGATGGGAGAAAACCCTTTGAAGATCTAGAGGTAGACTTCACAGATATGCAGCTGAGCAGGGGGTTCAGATATCTCCTAGTAATAGTATGCACATACTCTGGGTGGGTCGAAGCCTTCCTGACTAGGATAGAGCAAAGCCGGGAACTAGCTAAAGTCCTCTCGCGGGAGATCATGCCCTGGTTTGGTCTACCATTAAAAATCCATAGTGGAAATGGACATGCATTTGTGGCAGACATTGTACAGGTCTTGACCAAATCTGTCAACAACCCCTGGAGACTCCACACCGCTTACCGGCCCCAACGTTCAGGGAAAGTATAGTGAACGAATTGCACCCTAAAGGGAACCTTAGCAAAGTTTTGTCAGGAGACTAACCTCCCATGGCCGGATCTGCTACCCCTAGCTCTCCTGTGTGCTCGCTGCATGCCCGGGACATCAGGTTTCTCCCCCATTCGAATTAATATATGGACGGCCTCCCCTGTGCTTGGGAAGCCTTCCTGGAAACTTGCATCAGGTTGGAGATAAAGGGATAAAGGAGCAGCTTCAGGCCCTGGGGGCCACCCTAAATAAATTACAAAAGTACACCATTGAGAGGGCCCCAATCTCCTTAGGGTCTCAGGTACACTCCTTCCAGACAAGGGACTCAATTTGGGTCAAAGATTGGAAGAAAGACCCCCTCAAACCACAGTGGACAGGGCCCCACACTGTTGTTCTAACTGCCCCTACTGCCCTCAAGGTCTCAGGTGTCACCCCGTGGGTCCACCACTCCAGAGTGAAGAAAGCTCATCATTCGGATGAGGAGACGTGCCAGTGGAGAGTCCAGCCAGACTTCATGAACCCACTCCCGCTTCACCTTCGACGAGACCCCACTGACTGATGGACACCTACTCACCATGGTCCCTGGCTCTCATTGGTGTGATTTCCCTCACCTTGGGAGTTGGACTCTACACTGTTGCCCCTCCTGACTGGACTTTCCTCCAGAGGCTTACTATTGTCATTGCTTATTGGGTGACCCTAGGGTGTATTACTGCACTTATTTGTCCACGGGTTTCATCTGCTGACGGGTTAGCCACGATGGTTCCCTCTACCTAAGGTCGTAAACCCCGCTTTTACTGGCCCTCTGCTGTCTACTCCTGAGCGCATTTCACCATGGTTTTCCTGACTCCAGTCAGTCCCGGTCTTCTGCTACCTGGTGTGCTGTTCCTCCGCACTGCCTCTAGCTTGCCCGGCCCGGCAAGGGGGGCAAACTCTCGTATTACCATTACTGGCAAGTGGACTTTCCAGCTTATCCCCCTCAATCCCTCACCAGCACCCCCACTGACTTCTTCCATCTGGGATGGGCATGCACCGAAGGTTAACCTCCATTTTGATGGATGCCAGTTTCTTGATACCTCCTGGGAACCTCATAGATGGTGTTCCTACCATGGCCCTCACTCTGGTTACCAGCTGGTAGATATCTACATCTGTGGGGGCCCTGTGCCTCCACAGCCAAACACCTGCCCTCAGTTCTGCTCGCAAGCCTGGGGATGTGAGTCATGGGTGGCGACTTGGCCAGGAATGGAACTATGGTCCACCAGGTGGTGGCACCTCAAACAGAGCAGTGACATCCAGATTTCCTTGTCACGCAATGCCACCTCATCCTCTTGCTCTAACAATCACTGTATACTGCTCACCCTCTCAGTCTTAGAACCCAATGCCACATCATGGGCTACAGGAATCATTCTCCTGTTGGGCCGATATCACCCTATGGGAACTGACCCCATGGCCAAATTTATGATTAAGTCCATGTTCATTCCAAGCCTTACAGTCAACCCCCAGAGTCAGACAGAAAATAACTCGCCCTGGTGCATCCCTGGTCCCCCATCCATACGCAGCAAGCATCTATAGCGCAACTGCTAGGTATGATTAATGCCTTCCACCAAGCGCTTAACCACTCAAATTCACCCCTAGCATCTGATTGCTGGATCTGTATAAAGCCCGGTCCCATCCAATACCTAGGTGTCTTCAACCAATCTACCATGTCACCTCCCACCTCGGCACCGGGGACCTCAGATTATCCCTTTCTGGCTCCAGTACCACTGTCTGGCAACTCTTCCTCTCCCATCATGGGCCGCAGTTGGGTCTGTGCACCTAACAACACTTTTCTGGCTTGTGATCAAGGTGTATACATCTGCATCACCCCACGCCATCAATCATGCATGCTTGTCAGTCTCTTACCCGATCTTTCAGTCCTCCCCGGGAGCGATGCCCCACGCATATGGAGACCTCCTAGCCACCTTCAATGCTCCCCCATGGCCATCCCTCTTATTGTGAGCCTGCTGGCCACATCAGGTGTTGCCCTCGGCGCCACTGGCATCGGGATGTCTCAGGTTCAGTACCAGCGGTTAACTCAACAACTCATGGCGGGTTTTTCCACCCTCACTCAGTTGGCCCTGGCCCTGCAGCGCCAACTTGATTCACTGGTCTCAGTGGTCCTCCAAAACAGGTGCGGGCTCGACTTGCTCATGGCCGCACAAGGGGGGCTCTGCCTATTCTTAGAGGAGGAATGTTGTCTCTATGCTAATGAGTTGGGGGTGGTCCAAGAAACTCTGACCCAATTACAGGAACGAGTACATTGCTGGTGGGAAACACTCCAGCGGGCAACTTGGTGGGATACCCTCTCATAATGGTTCCCTTGGTTTGCCCCCCTCATCGGCCCCCTCCTATTGCTTCTCCTCATAGTAGCATTTGGTCCTTGTATTCTTAATGCCCTTACTAGGTTTGTCACTACTCAAATTGCTAAAATTGGACTCCAGTTATTCCTTACTCACTATCACCCCTTAGAAGATGAAAATGATGCTGTCTAAACTAGGCGTTTAAAAGGGCATCAAAAAGGGAAATGATAAGGAAAATCTGTGTCCTAAGATAGCCGACGGAGCCAACGAGAGAGTCCCAGTCCTTGCTCCGGGGCTCTTCCAGGTTCTTCTCCCTGCTCTGCTTCGCGCATTAGCCGAAAGTGCCAAGTATGTGGAAGTAGAAGTGTATAAATTACCCCCTTTGTTTGTGCTCAAGGCTCAGACCTCTGGAGACCACTCTCCTCTGAGCCCACCGGCATTAAATAAACCTCCTATCCTCCAAGATCTCTGAGTGCCGCTTGGTTCTTCTGTTGGGCAATCCAGTCCAGGTTCCGTAACAATGGAGCTTGCTCAAAACCAGACACAGGATCCTTCTAGTTAACCTGGAAGCTGCAATAATCCAATAGCACTGAGAGGTTAACCATCAGGTCAGGGAACTTCAGGCTTGAAAGTGTGTTCAACACTCCAACTCCCAAGCCTTCCAGGTCTTAGGGTTCCTCTATGTGGCAAATATGAGCATACACTTGCCTTGATACCTACGGTCATACAACAGAAAATTTGCTCATATTTTGGTCATGTGACTCTTTTGGAAGAAGATCACACAGTGATGAACTGGGAGAGAAAGGCCAAATCATTTCCAATTGGATTGCTTTCCCATCATTTACATCTCCACTCACATGTCACCTTCTCAGGGAGGCTGTTTCTATTGAGATGCCTTAGGCTATAAGCAATGGCAAACTAACTCAAATGGCTTAAATAATAAGGGGTGTATTATCTTACATAATAGGAAGTCTGGAGGTCGTGTGGTTCCAGAGTAGGTGATTAAGTGGCTCAACAACTTATGGGATCCAGGTTCTTTCCATCATTTTGCTCTGCCATCTTCAGGTTTCCCCTCACAGTTTCAGGAAACCTCCACCAGCTTCAAGCATCACTTCTCAGAAATCTAAAGCAGAGAACTTCTTTTCCTTATGCCCTTGTGTAAAATGGAGGAAAATGGTTCCAACAGCCTCCAACCAACTTTCCCTTGCATCTCAAAGGCCAAAATTATCTCACTGTTCCCTTCCTAAACCAATCACTGGCCAAAGGGACAGAATCACTACAATTGGCTCAAACTAATCATTACTTACCTCCTGGGGTAGAGATGGGCCTGGCTTTCACTGAAGCACACAGCAACTTGATTTGGAGGAAAACCAGGCTTCTTTTAGTAAAGAAGAGGGTGGTATGGCTCTTGTGAGGGCAATTAATAGTGCTGTGTACACTTTCCATGGCCAACTTGACTTTTATCCCAACTCCTCAATTTCTTCCTCATGATCCTGTTCTTTTCTGTCTTCCTTTATATCTTAGATCTTTTAAAAAGTATATTATTTTTTCATTTGCTTATTCCCTACCACCACCATTGTAATAATGTAAGACCTATATAGGAAGAAAGTTTGAAGATGCTCAATAAACATTTGCTGGATGATGAATGAACATATTGTGTGGTCACAAAAGCTTCCCAAAATGGTCTTTGTAGAAATGAATTCCAGAAAGAAAAGGGTGGTGGCAGGGAGGAGAGGATGGAAATAGGCAGGGAGACAGACCAAGATAGAGTCATGGTTACTTTTCAGTTTATTGTCTTGCCTTCAGACGACTCCACATCTAAATAGTTTCCCAGCTTCTAAGGCTGCAGATTTAACCAAACGATCCTGGGCATTTCATAAAGATTTCACCATCCCCATTGTGCAAGATAATCTGGTAGAAACCTTTTTTTTTTTTTTTTAACAACTACCCAGAACAAAACTTATCTTTTCTTGCTAGTGAACATTCAAATTATTTTGGCCTTTCTGCCCATATCTCTGGACAAAAATGGATGCTTATAGTATATCATATTTTCCTTACCTGAGATTGCTACTTATAGAGAGAGTCTATTTTGTCTCTTTTACTGGGAATTTCCACAAACAACATACCAAAGAATGTCAACCACAGATCATGGACATAAACAGGAGAATAGAGAGGATTCCTCAATCATGCAGTTCCCTTTACAATACGGACAGAGACATGATAGCTCACCCCCACCAAATGTAATGACTACAGTGCCTAGAAAACAAAAGGGAGAGAAAAATGCATACAAAAGGCAATTTATTCCACTTTCTAAAAAGTTTTAAAAGGTATTTCCTATTTTCCACTTAAATTGAAGGTGGCAATGATATAACATTGGTCATCTTTTATTCTTCCCTAAATTCTCAAACGAAGATAAAATATTTCAATGAGTTAGTGCAATTGTTTTGCAAGTTGCATGAGGCCTCCATCTTACCTTCTAGATCTCAGTTTCAAAAGACATTTCCTTAGAAGCCTTCCCTAACCATCTTATCTAATATTACCTTCTCCTGTGCTCTCCCCACCCTCATCATGCCATCTTGTTTTATTTTCTTCTTGGCACTTTTCACTAGTTGAAATCATCATTTATTTACTTCCTAATTTATTTGTTGTCTATCCTTTCTTGCAGTCACCCTGGCACCCAGATCAGCACCTGGCATGTGGCAGATGCTCAATCGTTATTTAAGAAATGAAGTGTTCAAAAGATGTCTTTTTTCATATTTACCCTAATACCCTGATCATGTGACCTCACCTTGTCTTTCTTCCTCTTTCTTTCTGCTGCCTTTCCTAAAGGTGTTACCTTAAATGTCTTGTGGGATGGCAATACTTCAAAAGGTTAAACATAGAGTTACCATGTGACTCAGCAATTCCACTCCTAGGTATATATCCAAGAGAAATGAAAACATGTATCCACACAAAAACGTACATGAATGTTCATAGCAGCATTATTCATAACAGCCAAAAAGTGGAAACAACTCGATGTCCATTAATTGGTGAATGCCTGAATGAAATACAGTCTATCCATATAATAAAATACTATTTGGCAATAAAAAGAAATGAAATACTGATACATGCTACAACATGGATGAACATTAAGAACATTATGGTAAGTGAAAGAAGCCAGTCAGAAAAGGCACATGATTCCATTTTTATGATATGTTCAGAACAGGCAGATAGAAAGTAAATTAGTTGTTGTCTAGGGCTGGGGTTAGGAGAAATACAGAGTGACTATAAAATGGGCACAGGGGTTTCTTTTAAGGGTGATGAAAATCTTCTAAAATTGATTACAGTGGGGCGCCTGGGTGGCTCAGTTGGTTAAGCGACTGCCTTCGGCTCAGGTCATGATCCTGGAGTCCCGGGATCGAGTCCCGCATCGGGCTCCCTGCTTGGCAGGGGGTCTGCTTCTCCCTCTGCCCTCTTCCCTCTCGTGCTCTCTGTCTCTCATTCTCTCTCTCTCAAATAAATAAATAAAATCTTTAAAAAAATAAAAAATAAAAAAATAAAATTGATTACAGTGATGGTTACTTGACTCTGTGAATACCAAATCCATAGAATGGTACACTTTGAATGGGCATTTCGTATGGCATATGAATTATATTTCAATAAAGCTGTTATATGATTTTAACTCTTGGGGAAAGAAAGAAGAAGAGGTAAAATCTAGACTAGTCACTTTAGGAGTGACTATTAGGGAGATAAATTTAAATGAAATAAGGCACAGAGATCATTCTTCCCTTTAATGCATTTAGCAAGCATTTATTGAGCACCTACTGTATGCCAGGCATTGTTAGAGCTTCTGGGAATAAAGCCCTTGTTTAAGTTGTAAGGGGAGCACTGTGTTATAAATGACTAACCCAGAAAGTTGCTTTTGTAGTTTTGTTGTAACACCCACACTTTTTAGTTGTTTTTCCTCATGTTGTTGGCCTGGAAAGCACCTTTGCCAGGTGTGTTTTCTACCCACAGCAGATTGGATGTGAAAAGTGAGGCCAGAGAGAGAGCAATGTACTGGCTCTTCTGATCTGGGTTAGATCAGGTAATACTAATTATAGCCTCTACAGCTAGTGTATTCTTCTTTAAAGATCTCTATTAAATATTGAGTAGATACAAAATAATTTTATAAAGTGCGTGTACATTATAAAGAATTACAAAAAGATGAGCACATGTGAACACTTGGTGCTTTCACCTGTCCTCATGTTCATCCCTTCCTTCCCCCCAGAGATAACCACTGTCTATTGTAATTTTGTTATATCACCCACATCCTGTGATTGTCCTTCCTCAGGCTGCTAGCCTGGAAAGTAGCTTTTCCTGGTATTGTGTTTTTCTAGCCCACAGTAGACTGAATGTAAAAAGCGAGACCATGTAGATATCTATGTGAAGTGTTGACTCATCATTGCCTGATATTCAGCAAGAAGATAGAAAAAGAAAGGACAAAGCATTCCCAAAGTGGCATGACCTGGGGCTACCATTACCCATCTTAATATTCATAGAAGTTATCTCTGTTTTATCATACAGTACAAAGATAGATGTTCTCACTGAAACTGGTCCTTCATGGAAACTGAAACTATGCTTGTTATAGTTTACATACGAAGATAAGAAAATATATACCTTATTTTGTTGATTCCAAGATGCACATATTTCCTCCCATTTCACATCTCTGAACCCGGATGTAGCTGCCAATCTGTGGCATAGTTTTATATGTCTAAGCATGCTCAGACTTGGTCATACTATTATTGCTTAGACAGAGTCATATATGTGCATTGTTGGTTTCTACTTGTTGAGTATAGTTGCTATTTTTTAAATGACTTCAGAAGTTTACACTATGATTGGGGATTGAAATGAAAAGTTAACTGGTACATAGAAAGGCATAGTATAAGGACGTGACTCTTATTAGAGAAGCAATGTTCATGACCACTGGAGGAATAGCCACCAATTCCACACTTCACTTAGGGCAACAACCAACTGCTTTGTAGGACCAAAAGGGAAGATTCTTACAAATAGGTGAAACTATATTACATTTTGTTGCTGAGATATATGAAACATATTGCCTATCAACACCAAACCCTGAAACAGACACTGAAGAAATTACCAAATTTCTTGGAAAAGATGAAAGAGGTTTCAAAGGAAGAAGAGGCCACTGTGACCAGTTTATGTAGCACTGTCATTAAGGAGCTGAGTATCAATGTGTCAGAAATTTCCTGCTGACTCAGAACAAAAGTTGATGATAAACTTCCAGGTATATATAGTTTAATAGAGGAAAAAATAAAGGAATTAGTCAAGCAAGGCATGCTAACAAAACCCAGCCTTCTTCAGTGTGCCACAAAATTATAGTGTCAATACTAAAGATCAAAAAATGTCCCTTCTACAAGCATAAACTTCAATTCTTGAGAAAGTGTTAAAGCAATTCATTGACAGTGGGTTTTTTTATTCTTATGAAAAGAAAAAAAGACTCACTGAGTCTTGACATCTTTGAGTCATCAAAATACAGTATATCTAGAAAATGTTCCATAAAAACTTATCTATTGTAAAAATATTTTAATTAAGTTTTGATAGGCAAACAATAGACTTGGAAAAAATATTTTTAACACAGAGAACAGACAGTGGATTAGAATAAAGGACTCTTAAAAATTATCAAAAAGGTTAAAAAAAAACTACAAAAAAAAGATGAAAAATCTGAAGAGATATTTTACGTGAGGGTAAATCCACTTGGCCAACAAACAAAAATAATAGGGAAATAATTTTTAAAGTAATAAGATATTATGTTATCAGACTGGCAAAAATTTTGAAGGATCATAACATTTCTTGTTGGCAGGGATGTGGGAAAAGGACTACTTTTAAGTTTGCTGATGGACATGTAAATTATGACATTTATTTTAGAAAGTAATTAAGTAGCATCTATCAAAATTACTATAAATGTATACTTTCACTGAGCAAAACCTTTATTAAAAGACTATCCCACAGAAATAAGAGTACTAAAAATAAAGGTATGTATGTCAAGGATTATGGCTGAGAGTTAGCAGTGTCCAACCCCTATATGCTCACTTCACTGCATCAATGCCCACCAATCTGTCTTTCAATAGACAGTTGCTTGAGATTGTTGCTGGAACCTACTTGGCCACCTTCCAAAGTTCTGGGGAGTCAATGCTCACTAGGTGTAGCCCACAACCAATCACTGGTGTGGGTTGGTATAAATACCCCTGCTCCCTCACCCTTGGGTAGAAAAATCCTGAAGCACATTTTCTATCCTGGCTCGGAGAGCTCCCTAATGGAATTAACTTCCAATTATCCACAGGGATAGCAGTCTGGATAATGCACCCTTCACAGGCTGTCTTCCCTTCCCTGTCTCACTCTTCCACTCCCCTACTGTGTTCCTTCCACTTTCAAAAGAAACTATCACATTTAACCCTCATCTTGGGTTTGCTTCAGGGATTCCCAAACTAAGACAAGGATGTAAAGGAAAAAACAACCCCAAACCAGAAAACAAAATGAAAGCTGTCAGTGAGTGAATGGTTAAATAGATTAGATTACATCCACATAATGAAATATTAAGCAACCATCATACAGAGTTAATTCGTGCTATATCAGTTGATACTGAGTTATTTTAATAAGGTATTATTGAGCAAGAGAAACAAAATGTAGAAAATTGGGTTTAACATGATCTCAATTTTAGAAGCAAACAGTAAGTAAAGCTTATATACATGTATATATGTCTAGGTTTCTTAACCTCAGCACTACTGACATTTTGGGCCAGATCATTCTCTGTGGTGGGGACTGTCCTGTGCACTGTAGGATATTTAACAGCATCGCTGACTTCTACTTATTAGATGACAGTAGCACCCCCTCAGATGTGACAACGAAAAGTGTCTCCAGACATTGTCAAATGTCCCCCAGGGGCAAAAGCTCACCCTTATTTAAGAATCACATACCTGTATGTGTCTAAGTATGCATGTGTATATTTGCTATGGTTACATGAGCGTGAAGAAAAAATATAGAAGGATTATATATTAGGTTGTTAACATGAGTTATCTGTGGGGACAAGAACATAAAGAGTAGAAAAGATTGAGAGGAGAAAGAAATGAGTAAGGGGAGCAAAAAAGCATAAAAATAAGAGAGTGGTAAATACTTTTATTTATGTAAAAATTTTTATAAAAAGTAAAAATACAGGAAGTTTTGTTGCTTGAAAAGGAAGGCTTTATTGGAAGCTTCACTCATGGGCTAGCATTGCATATCACTGTTGTTAAATGCCTGGCACATCTCTTTCTATTGAGACCTGCTAGTATCCCAGCCTATGTGATTCTGATGGGACAAGTCCAGAATATCACCTAGACCACAAAAGTCGCTATTTGACCCAAGCCTTGCTAATCACGGTACCCCATATTCCTCCCCACAGTGACTGGCCCACAGGCTAAATAGATAACTTACATAAGACTCTGAATCACAAGCTATGAGTTTGAAAGATTTGGGCTGCCTTTGGCTATTATTCCCATCCATTTGTAACAGAGTGGAGTTGGTATGCAAAGAATAGCACAGAAAGATTGTTGATTCTTGGAGAGAAAGAGGGAGAGATAGAGGGGAAAGGAGGAGGGAGATCTGATGGCATCATTTGAGACCCTGGGTATAGCTGAGCCTGAAATTATTTCACCTTAAGACTTCTGTATTCTGACAGTATTTCTTTGTCATTGAAAAGAAAAAGAATCCACTGTAGCACTTTTACTTTAAGTGTGAAGAGGAAAGGGATTAATTAGGAAGGGCAGAAGAGGTGCTCATTGCAGAATTAGAAGAAAGGCCTTTGCCTATGGCACCGAGGTTAACTGAGTGATGCAACACTCTCCTGCATGACTGGACTTCCAGTGAAATGGTGCATTCAAAAGGAAAATGCAAGTTCTGAGAGGGGGCCTAGGGAGAGGCCCACAGGAAACTTGAAAGCTTACTCATGAGGAAGTATGGTGTGGACACATTAGGCTATTGATTTTTACTAAATCTAAAGAGCCTTCAGACAGTTAGATTTACTTTGATTGGTGCATTTGAGAATGAAATACATGTTCCCTAGCATGCATCCTCACCCCCTATCTGAAAATCATACTTGATTTTTGGGCCAGCTTTATGAAACCTTCTTTCTCACCTGAACAGCATGATTTCAGCCAAGCACTAAGTGCCAAGGACAGGGCTATGACTCAGCATGGAAAAAATGTTACAGAGAGGGAGAGGGAAATTAGAAATTCCATCTTGCCTTCTTTGGGGTTTCTGTTGTGTCTGTTCATTCTCTGTACAAAAGAAACTGGTTGTGGAGCAAGGAGGGCAGGAGACTGGTAGGAGACACCATCCTTTTCCTTTCTTCCTTTTCTTCTGGAGTTCTACCTACAGATGTTGGGGGAGGGGGATTGGCCAACTCTGAATTTCCCAGATCCCATAAAAGCTACCAGATGAACTCAGGACTCCTCCATCCTGCTGGGAGGATCCCAGTGAGGCTATGTCCTTTATAACCCAGTCTCAAGATGGTACAAGTCTATAAGTATCTTCTACCTCAATATACTCCCTCTTATAGAGTAACTTTGGGTGCATACACAATACACCAGTAAGGGTAAATTTCAATAGTAGTTTTCATTTCAAAGAAATCAGAAGAGTGATTCCTTTTGTTTTAGTTTTTAAACCCAAGTCACCAGTCCATGGATGTTAGATTAGATTTCATAAAAGCCTGAATCTGTCTATTTTCCTACTTTATCATTTTGGATCAGGTAAAAATGTAAAATATTGAATGGATATAATGTATATGTTGGTAAGAATCAGAATGATTCATACAAGGATATAAGAAATTTAAATCTCAAAAATTCATTTTAAAGTGGCACTCCTAAAAAAATAGATTGAAGTAGCAATGATAATAGCAAATACATTTCTCCCTTTTTGATTAAGCATTATACTTGTTCAGCTTATAAGAAAAAAACTAATGGGAAGTAATAAATCTATAATATTTGATTCCTTTAAGTAAACTTATTTTCTCCGGAAGGGAGATGGGATAATTTGGAGTAGATATTTTGGAAAAAAATTTTTTTTATTAAAACAGCATGGTGGATATGTCTTTCCATATAAAATTATCAGAAGAAAACATTCATTTTAAATGGAATAAAACAATACTCCTACAATCTTTCCTGAAATATATAAATGCAATTGACAAAGTTAAAACAGACTTTTCTATGCTTTGCAGACTATCTATAGTAGGAAACCAAGTGTTGCTGTTCAGGGCTGACTGAAATCATAATTAAGATGAGCAAAAATTACAAATATACTGTATTTGCACAGTTAATTTGGCTCTGCAAAAAAATTTAATTGATAAGTTGAATACAGATCCCAAAGTGTAATATTTGCACACAAATGTAAAACCCAAAAGAGTTAGTTTGTGAAAGATATGCCACACAATGTTTCATGTCAAAAAAAATCAGAATAATGAAAGAATTATCATGGAGTGAAACTTTTAATTCAGACTAGAGGGCAATTCTTTCCCAAGTATTTTCAAAGCTCCTGAGGCCTTCTGAAATTCTGAGGGTTTCACCATAAAAGGTTTCTGGAAGCATCTAAATATTTCTGACAAAGGTATTGGGGAGCAGAAAGCAGACAGAGAGAAAGAAGCAGCAACTGATGTATTTTTAATAGATTCCTATAGCTATATAGAGAATACACCCAATACTGGTGATTCAGTAGGACTTTGGAGGTCCTACTCATCTTGAGTCCCCACATGCCATTTTTCCAATGATCCCAGGTCATGACAGTCAGAGTCACTCTCTTCCTTAACCACAATCCCCAGGGTATCAACTTTCAAGACTACTTAATGAGTCCTGTGGGTTTACCTGGACCACACCAGGAAGGTTTTATGGCGGGGGTAGAAGCTGGGGCCTGAACAGGTACAGGAGTGGTCAACTGGGCTGTCAGAAGAGCTCTGCCTATCAGGCATGGATAGCATTCCAGAGGATGATGATCTCTGCCTCAGTTCAGGCAAATGCTCACACCATAAAACAAGTGAAGCAATCTGTGCTCTTCCTGGAGGATGGAGCCCTTCATGGGTCACTGTGGCTCTCCATCCTTGGAAGACCCCACAGGCAAGTGTCTGAGAGTCTGTCCATAGGCGGTTGTGCTTTATCCAATGACAGGACACTTAGTATAGTTAAGTATTGTCAGGGAGGACAAGACCAGGCTCTCTCTGTTTTTTGTTTTTGTTTTTTTTAAGAAGAGCTAAGAACCAGACAGACCACCAGAAGGGGAATTACAAATGGAGAGCAAAGCAGCACAACACTTCTCTGTGACCTGGGGAACACAGAGGCTGGGTGGAAGGAAGAACTCGGGGTGGGACTCAGTTGCCAGCAATTAGACATCAATGGGAAGAAGTGACCTGCCACAGAGAGAATGAGAGAGTCCTGTGATCTGCACTCATCCAAAAACAGCAGGGCAATAATGGAACCTGCAGGGACCACATTCCAGATCAGTCTTACGAGTTAGGTGCCTAAGTATTTCCTTTCTAAGCCTGGCTTGTTCTGAGAAGTGGGACAGAGATGATTAACCCACAGAGCAGGGCATAAAGCTGCCAGGGAGGTAGGAAAGACAGAGACAGGTCATCAATACACTTTAATACTACCTCCTGTTAAAACTTTTCACATATGTCTCATGTACTATGGTTAGTTCACAGAGGCAAGGAGGAGTACCCCATCTAACTTTTGTGTGATCTCCCATGGCACTCACTATGGTATGTGCTCTGTCTAGGTGCTCAAAAGATATTTACAGTGGCAGATTTAAATTTGAAGGGATTATACAGATTCCTTGTCTGTATCAGCCCACCAATCAGGACAACAGGCATTAAGATTGAGAGGCAGATAAAAGGAAAGGAATAGATACACTCAGCTGCTTAGGAGGAGCACTTCCTTCCACCCAGTGGAGTATTTATGAGACTGTCCACCCTACCACCCATTGCGGTCACCACTCGGGGCCCAAGAGTAAACTACTTCTTAGGTCAACAACATCCACTGTACAGCAATGGCAAGCAAAACATGGTCTTTTTGTTAAGACCTGTTGACATGGCTAAGCTCTAGAGCTATAGCAGTGAAAAAGACAAGATCCTATTCTCAGAGAGCTTAGTTTAATGAAGGGAAATAAGGGCATTAAAAAAATAATCACAAAAATTATTTATGGTATTTGTGAAAAAGGCTACAAAGGAAGCATGCAAGGTCATATGGAATCTACAACAGGGCATTTTCTGAAGCTGCAAGGGGTTTCTCAGCCCAAATAGAAGAGTGCTAGAGAGTTCTGTACCCCTTGATGCAACATTCCAAAGCAATGCACCAGCCTCACCTTCTACCTTCCATCATCCATGGAAAAGGCAATTCTGAGCCTTATTCTACATGATCCCTCAGAGGACTCATGGTGGGGCTGAGCCTCAGGTGTTTAACAGTGGTCTTTAATGATTGATTAACATGCCCTTTAGCAGATTTTCTTCTATGTCTTACTGCTCATTTCTTCTACAGTGCCTCCTGGGATAGGTTGCCAGATAATATAGAGAACACTCAGGGTTTTTTTATTATTACTAAAAATACTTAAAAAAGTAAAGTATTCATTGTTTATATGAAATGCAAATTTAACGGGGCATTTTATATTTTTATTTGCTAAATCTGGTAACCTTAACCTGGGAACATTTCCCAAATAAACTCCCTCTTTCTCAAGTTCTTGTTTCCAGCTCTATTTTGAGAGGAACACAAACTAAGACAAGCACCAGCATCCAAAGAAAAGCCAGCAAAAGAAATGGATTGGCCAGGAATCCAGGATAAAACACAGAAGACTGATGTTCTGGAAGCCAAATGGAGATTGTTTCAGGGAGGTATGCTTAACATTTGCAAGGATCTGTCAATGATGGCAGGCAGTGTCAAAATGCTAGGCACTTTTCATGGATTATCTCATTTTCTCCCACACGACCCTGTGGGGTATGTAATATTCTTATCCTCCTCTTCAGATGAGAGAGCCAAAGTGTACAGAGGTTAATGAACATGGCTCAAGTCATATAGTTGTACAGAAAAGCCATTCTGGTCCCCCTGATCTAAGCCAGTAACCCCTCTACTGTGGTCCTAGTTGTCCCCACATCCTTCATCAAGATCTCATCCCTCCAGTCTTCAGCACTTTATTCACAGTACTAAGTACTTCACTCAGGGGAATATGGAAGCAACATGACTTGCAATTAAGGGTATAATTAAGAATAGTCAGAAACAGGGGAAGATGGAGGAGTAGGAGGATCCTAATCTTGCCTCATCCCATGGATACACCTAGGTGACACCCAATCAGTGTAAATAAACCAGAAAATCACCCAAAGATTGGCAGAATAGACTCTCCACAGCTAATTGTAGAGAGGAGGCCACAATGAAAATGATAGGAAGGACAGAGACATGGTCAGGAACAAAAGTAACTTGTGAGATTAACCACAAAAGGGAGGGACACCACAGGCACAGAGAAGGGAGAGAAGCAGACACCACACCAGGCACCCCAGACACAGAGGATCTACATTGAGAAGACAAATCCCCATAACATTTGGCTTTGAAAACTAGAGGGGCTTAACTTCACATGTTTTCACAATTAGTGGGGCTTAGCATTGGGAAACATTTAAAAAAATCAGCAGAATCAACTCAGGGAAAGCCAGAGGGCAATAGGAAACTGAGCCCCTGCCTTTAAAGAGAACATCACAATCAATACTGCTGAGATTCAGCACAGAAGCAGCAGTTTGAAAAATGACTGGGGTATATGGGAAGATTTATTTACCAATCTCAGAACATGTCCAGAAGGGGCAGAGATCTTTAGGAGATTTCTGCATGAACAAAAGAGCTGGCTGGTGCAGGAACTAATGTCAGTGCTCTCCACCTAGCTTGCTAAGAGCCACCTCCCCGCCTCCAGTGGATATGCCCTGTCCAACCTGTCCCACTATGCAGGAGTTCCTCTAAAGTGGCTCAAGGTCTCCTCCCACAAGCAGACCAGTGCATACCTTGCTAACAACACATGTCCCACCGTAGGCTCCCTTGCAGATCCACCCCATCCAACCTGCCCCACTTGGTAAGAGTCCATCCAAAGCAGTGCCAAGAGCATGGTACGGTGAAAGCAGCCCCAAGAGTGGCCAGGACCCCTCCAAAGTGACCCTTGTCCTTAGGAAGAGGGAAAGATAACCACACACACCAGTTTGACTGCAACCCCAGCAATGGACTGGGGGCAGACATCTGATCTGACTGCTGGCCCCACCCATCAACAAAAACTTCACAAGGGGCAGCACAAAGAGAGAGCCCAGTACTTGGGGGTCATGGCAACCCCAACAGACTGAGGGCAGACATCTGATACGACTGCACGATTTGCCCACAAATGAAAGCCTCTCAGGGTACAATGCAGGGATAGCACACTGCAGTTCTGTGCAACCACTGTTCTTGTAAACATCTGGTCTGACCCAACTCAAGCCCAGGGTGGGCCCATACTAGCTCCTTAATAGCACAGGCAAGGAGAACCATTGTAGATGACTGGACTGAAGGCAAAAGGGGCTCAACCATAATAGTAGAGTGCACACAATGCACATAGGAGACACTCCTGAAGCACCAGGTTCTGGTGAACAGGGAACACTGCACTGCAGTGTGCTATAGGACCTCTTCTTCATGAGGCCACTACTTTCAATACTGGGAGACATAGCTGACTTTCCTAACACATAGAAACAAACACAGAGAGTTGGACAAAATGAGGAGACAGAGGAATATGTCCCAGATGAAAGAAAAAGACAAAATCACAGCAAGACACCTAAACAAAACGGATATAAGCAATATGCCTAGCAGAGAATTTAAAGTAATGGTCACAAAGATACTCACTGGACTTGAAAAAAGAGTGGAGAATCTCAGTGAGATCTTCAATAAAGAGATAGAAAATACAAAAAAGAACCATTCAGAGATAAAGAACTCAATAACTAAAGTTAAAAATATACTAGAGGGAATAAATAGAGGCTATAGGAAGCAAAAGAATGGATCAGTGACCTAGAGGACACAATAACGGAAAGCAATCAGGCTGAACATGAAAAAGAAAAAAGAATAATAAGAAATGAGAACAGGTTACGGGAACTCAGTGACACCATCAAGCATAATTACATTTGCATTATATGGATCCCTGAAGGAGAAGAGAGAGAAAGGGGGCAGAAAATTTATTTGAAGAAGTAATAGCTGAAAATTCCCTAATGTGGGGAAGGAAACCAAAATCCAGATCTAGGAAGCACAGAGAGCCCCTAACAAAATCAATCCCAAGGAGGTCCACACCAAGACACGTAATAATTAAAATAGCAAAAAGTAGAGACAGGGAGAATTTTCAAAGCTGCAAGAGAAAAGAAAATAGTTATATACAAGGGAAATCCCAGTGGACTATCAGCTGATTTTTCAGCAGAAACTTTGCAAGCCAGAAAAAAGTGGCATGATATATTCAAAGTGCTGAAAGAAAAAAACTCCGCAACCAAGAATACTCCATCCAGCAAGGCTATCAGTGAGAATAGGACAGACAAAGAGTTTCCCAGAAAAACAAAAGTTAAAAGAATTCATCACCACTAAACCAGCCTTACAAGAAATGTTTAAAGGGATTCTTTGAGTGGAAAGGAAAGATGATAAGCAGGAATAAGAAAAGTAGGAAAGGAAAAAAATTTCTCAGGTACATATAAAAATAATAAAAGTAGTAGATTAGTCACTTATAAAACCAGTACAAAGGTTAAAGCACAAAAGTAGTAAAATCAAGTGTGCCTATGAAAATCAGTCAAGGGATTCAGAAAATAAAGGGGTGTAAAGTATGACACCATATATCTAAAACATGGGGGATGGAGTAAAAATTTAGTGCTTTTAGAATGGGTTCAAAGTTAAGCAACCATTGACTTAATATTGACTGCTATATGCATAGGATATTATATATAAACTGAATAGTAAACACAAATAAAAAACCTATAATAGAAATGCAAAAAAATAAAGAGAAAAGAATCCAAGCGTATCACTAAAGAAAGCCATCAAACCACAAGAGAAGAAAGGAACAGAGAAGAACTAAATTTTTTTAAAAACCATAAAACAAGTAACAAAATGACAAGTACATACCTATCAATAATTACCTTGAATGTAAATGGACTAAATGCTCCAATCAAAAGACGTAGGGTGGTTGAATGGAGAAAAAGGCAAGACCTGTCTATATGCTACCTACACAAGACTCATTTCAGATGTAACGACACATGTAGAGTGAAAGTGAAGGTATGGAAAAGCATTTATCATGCAAATGGAAATGAAAAGAAAGCTGGGGTAGCAGTACTTAAATTGAACAAATAGGGTTTAAAACAAAGACTGTAACAAGAGACAAAGAAGGAAGCTATACAATCTTAAAGGGAACAATCCAACAAGAAGATACAATAACAATGTAAATATTTATGTACCCCACATGGGAACACCCAAATACATAAAGCAGCTATAAACAAACATAAAGGAAGAAATTGATAGTAATACAAGTATAGTAGGGAACTTTAACACACCACTTACATCAATGGATAGATCATCCAAACAGAAAATCAACAAGGAAACAGTGGCTTTGAATGACACATTGACCAGATCTACCTAACAGATGTATTCAGAACATGCCATCCCCCAACAACGGAAGGTACATTCTTTCCAAATGCACATGGAACATGCTGCAGAAGAGATCACATGTTAGGCCACAAAACAAGTCACAACAAATTCAAAAAGATTAAAATCTTATCGTGCATCTTTTCTGACTACAAATGCTATGAAACTGGAAATCAACCACAAGAAAAAATCTGAAAAGAGAACAAATACATGGAGGTTAAATAACATGCTTCTAAACAATGAATGGGTCAACGAAGAAATCAAAGAGGAAATTAAAAAATACATGGAGACAAATGAAAATGAAAACACAATGGTCCAAAATCTTTGGGAGGCAGCAAAAAGTGTTCTAAGAGGGAAATTTTTAGCAATATAGGCCTACCTCAAGAAGCAAGAAAAGCCTCAAATAAATAGCCTAAGCTTACACCTAATGGAGCTAGACAAAGAAGAACAAGGCCTAACGCCAGTAGAAAAAGAAAATAATAAAAATTAGAGTAGAAATAAATGAAATAGAGACTGAAAAACAGAGCAGATTGATGAAACCAGGAGTTGGTTCTTCAAAAAAATCAACAAAATTGATAAACCTCTAGCCAGACTCATCAAAAAAAAAAAAAAAAACACAAAACAAAACAGAGAAAGGACTCAAATAAACAAAATTGGAAATGAGATAGAAGAAATAACAACCAACACCACAGAAATACAAACAATTGTAAGAGAGTATTATGAAAAATTATATGTCAACAAACTGAACAACCTAGAAGAAATGGATACACTCCTAGAAACATATGACATCCCAAAGCTGAGTCAGGAAGAAATAGATAATTTGCACAGACCCATTACCAGCAGTGAAATTGAATCAGTATAAAAAAAATCCCAGCAAACCAAACCAGAGGACCAGACAGCTTCACAGGTGAATTCTACCAAACATTTAAAGAGTTAATACCTATTCTTCTCAAACTATTCCAAAAAATAGAAGAGGAAGGAAAGCTTCCAAATTCATTCCATGAGGCCAGCATTACCCCGATACCCAAACCAGATAAAGACAGTACAATAATAATAATATAAAAAACTACAGGCCAATATGTCTGATGAACATAGACACAAAAAACCCTCAATAAAATATTAGCAAACCAAATCCAACAATACATTAAGAAAATCATTCACCACAATCACGTAGGAATTTTTTTCCCAAGTGTTTATTTAAATTTCAGCTAGTTAACATACAGTGTAATATTAGTTTCAGGTGTAGAATTTAGTGATTCATAACTTACATACAACACCTGGTGCTCATCACAAGTGCCGTCCTTAATACCCATCACCTACTTAACCCATCCTCCCTCCTCCCATCCACTAACTGTCAGTTTCTTCTCTATAGTTAAGAGTCTGTTTCTTGGTTTGACTCTTCCCCCCCCCCGTGTTCATTTGTTTTGTTTCTTAATTTCCACATATGAGTGAAATCATATAGTATTTGTCTTTCTCTGACTGACTTATTTTGCTTAGCATAATTCTCTAGAGAGTGCTCTATCCACACCATTGAAAATGGCCAGATTCATTCTCTTTGATGGCTGAGTAATATTCCATTGTATATATATATCACATCTTCTTTACCCATTCATCAGTGGATGGACATTTGGGCTCTTTCCATAATTTGGTTATTGTTGATAATGCTGCTATAAACATCGGGGTGCATATATCCCTCCCAAATCAGTATTTTTGTATCATTTGAATAAATACCTAGTAGCACAATCGCTGGATTGTAGGGTCGTTCTATTTTTAACTTTTTGAGGAACCTCCATTCTGTTTTCCACAGTGGCTGCACCAGTAATTACCACTAATAGTGTAAAGGGGTTCCCTTTCTCTGCATCCTTGTCAACACCCGTGGTTTCCTGTGTTGTTAATTTTACCCATTCTGACTGGTGGGAGGTAATATCTCATTGTAGTTTAGACTTGTATTTCCCTGATGATGAATGATGTTGAACATCTTTTCATGTGTCTGTTAGCCATCTGTATGTCTTCTTTGGGAAAATGTCTATTGATGTCTTCTGCCCATTTCTTAACTGGATTATTTGTTTTTTTGGATGTTGCATTATATAAGTTCTTTATATATTTGGGATACTAACCCTTTATCAGGTATGTCATTTGCAAATACCTTCTCCCAATTTATAGGCTGTCTTTTAGTTTTGTTGATTGTTTCCTTTGCTTGGCAGAAGCTTTTTATTTTGATAAAGTCTCAATAGTTTATTTCTGCTTTTGTCTCCCTTGCCTCAAGAGACCTATCCAGTAAGAAGTTGCTACAGTCAATGTTAAAGAGGTTACTGCCTATGCTTTCCTCTAGGATTTTTGATGATTTCCTGTCTCACATTTAGGTCTTTCATCCATTTTGAATTTATTTTTGTGTATGGTGTAAGAAAGTGGTCCAGTTTCATTCTTTTGCATGCTGCTGTCCAGTTTTCCCAAAACAATTTATTAAAGATACTGTCTTTTTTCCATGGGATATTCTTTCTTGCTTTGTCAAAGATTAATTGCCCATATAGTTGTGGGTTCATTTCTGGGTTTTCTACTCTGTTCTATTGATCTATGTGTCTGTTTTTGTGCCAATACCATACTGTCTTGATCACTACAGCTTTGTAATATAACTTGAAGTCTGGAATTGTGATGACTCCAGCTCTGCTTTTCTTTTTCAAGATTGCTTTGGCTATTTGGGGTCTTTTGCAGTTCCATACACACTTTAAGATTGTTGCTTCTAGCTCTGTGAAAAATGCTCGTGGTATTTTGACTAGGATTGCACTAAGTATGTAGACTGCTTTGGGTAATATAGACATTTTAACAATATTTATTCTTCTAATCCATGAGCATGGAATGTTTTTCGATTTCTTTGTGTCATCTTCAATTTTTTCATCAGTATTTTTATAGTTTTCTGAGTACAGGTCTTTTACCTCTTTGATTAGGTTTATTCCTAGGTATCTTAGGGTTTTGGTGCAATTGTAGAATGCATCCAATCCTTGATTTCCCTTTCTGCTGCTTCATTATCGGTGTATAGAAATGCAACAGATTTCTGTACACTGATTTTGTATCCTGCAACCACCGAATTTGTGTATCTGTTCTAGCAGTTTTTCTGGTGGAGTCTTTTAGGTTATAGAGTATCATGTTATTGGCAAGTAGTGAAATTCTGACTTCTTCCTTGCTAATTTGGATGCCTTTTATTTCTTTTTGTTGTCTGACTGCTGAGGCTAGGATCAAGTGAGATTTATTCCTGGGATGCAAAGATGGCTCAATATTCACAAATCAATCAATGTGATACATCACATCAACAAGAGAAAGGATAAAAAACATATGATCATGTGACTAGATGCAGAACAAACATTTGACAAAATACAACATCCATTCATGAAAACTCTCAACAAACTAAGTTTAGTAGGAATATACCTCAACATAATAAAGGCTCTATATGAAAATCTCATAGCTAACATCATTCTCAGTGGTGAAACTAAGATCAGGAAGAAGACAAGGATGTTTACTATCACCAGTTTTATTCAACATAGTACTGGAAGTCCTAGCCACAAATAACCTAATTAAAAATGGGCAGAAGACATGAAGAGACATTTCTCCAAAGAAGACCTATGAAGACACATGAGACACATGAAAAGATGCTCCACATCATTCATCAGGGAAATGCAAATCAAAGCCACAATGAGATATCACCTCACATCTGCCAGAATGGCTAAATAAAAAACATAAGAAACAACAAGTATTAGTGAGAATGTGGGGAAAAGGAACTCTTGTGCACTGTCAGTGGGAATGCAAACTGGTACAGCCACTGTGGAAAACAGTATGGAGGTTCTTCAAAAAATTAAAAATAGAATTACCATACAATCCAGTAATTCCACTACTGGGTATTTACCCAAAGAAAATGAAATCACTAATTCAAAAGGTATATACCCCTATATTTACTGCAGCATTATTTACAATGGCCAAATTATGGAAGCAACCCAAGTGTCCATCCATAGATGAATGGATGAAGAAGAGGTGGTATGTGTATATATATATATGGTGTATATGTATGTGTGTGTGTATACATATGAAATCTTGTCATTTGCAAGAACATGGATCGATCTAGAGGATATAATGCTAAGTGAAATAAGTTAGTCAGAGAAAGACAAATACCATATGTTTTCACTCATATGTGGAATTTAAAAAACAAAACAAATGAACTAAGAAAAAAAGAGACAAACCAAAAACCAGACTCTTAAATATAGAGAACAAACTGATGGTTGCCAGAGGGGAGGTGGATGGGGGAGTGCGTGAAACAAGTGGAGTGGATTAAAAGTATACTCATCATGATGAACACTGAGTAATATATAGAATTGTCAAATCACTATACTGTACACCTGAAACTAATATAAAACTATACGTTAATTATACTGGAATTAAAAAAAAAGAATAGTGAACCTCTAAATAGATGACCACATATGATTGGAAAAGAAGCCTAATTATTTATTTTCCTTATTTTAATAAATTTTATTGGCAAATTTCAAACATATGCAAAAGTAGAGAAAATAATATAAGCCCCCATGTTACTCTATCTGCTTCAAAAATTATCATCATTCTGTCATTCTTTCATCTCTCCCTCTGCTTAAATATTTTAAAACAAATCTGTGAATATATTATTTTATATGTAAATACTTCATTATAAATTTCTAAGAGATAAGGACTTTTGAAAATAAAATAGCTGTCATACCAGTATCAAACTTACTAATATTTCTTATTAGATAATTTCTTAATATAATCTGTAGTAGTCTGAATAATCCCCCCACACACACACACACACAAATATCAGGTACTTATCCCTACCACTTCGTGAAGTTACCTCATGTGGAAAAAAATGGTTTGTGCAGATGTGATTAAGTTAAGGATTCTGAGACAGGGAGATTATCCTGGATTATCTGGGCCCTAAATGCCATCACAGGAGGCCTTATAAAAGGGAGGCAGAGACAGATGAGACACAGAATGCAAAAGGCTAGGTGACAATGGAAGCAGAGAGAGACTGGAACATGCTATACTGCTTTGAAGATGGAGGAAGGGGGCCATGAGCTGTGGTATATAGCTCTAGAATATGAAAAATACAAGAAAACAGATTTTCCCCAGAAGAAGCACAGCCCTGCTGACATTTTGGTTTAAGCCCAGTGAGGCTGATTTGGGACTAGCTAGTTTTAGAACATTTTCATCACCCCAAAAAGAAACTGCATACCCATTATTGTAAGTTAAATTTTTATCAAATCTACAAAGCAAGGCATAGTTAGAGGCCTAGCTTATATTTCTGCCCCTTCTACCCTTTTCTCCCCTCTCTTTCTTATGGGTAACATACTTTTAAAAAGTTTTTGTTTTGCTTTTATTTTTCTTATTATAAACAAATATGTGTACTCTTATATTTCTTTAGTTAGTAGAATATTGTATATATATTTTTATACCTCTATTTTTTTCACTTGGTAACATATCCTGACAATCATTCCAAAGTCATATCTAGAGATGCACCACATTCCTTTTCACAGCTGTACTGTCCTCTGTTGTGTGGTGCATCCTAGTTTATTTAACCAACCTCCTAATGATGGGCATTTGGGTGTTTCTACTCTTTTGCTATTATAA
Source organism: Mirounga angustirostris (assembly GCF_029215605.1). Classification (NCBI taxonomy): domain Eukaryota; kingdom Metazoa; phylum Chordata; class Mammalia; order Carnivora; family Phocidae; genus Mirounga; species Mirounga angustirostris. The sequence continues at coordinate 11,521,579 of NW_026991719.1, forward strand.
ATAGAGCTGCAATGAACAGTCTTGTGCACATATATTTTCATATTTTTGCTAGTGTATACATGGGATAGATTCTCAGAAGTGCAGTTGCTGAGGAAAACCAGCCTAGTTAAACAACATAAAACTAATACTCTTACCACAGCTAGTTTATTTTTTAGATGCACACTCAATTTCCTTTTGAGATCTTACCAAAAGGCAGATTTTTATGGACAAATAATCAATATCTAAAGAGATAGCATTTGAATACTAGTTACAAGAGATAGCATTTGAATACTGAATACAGCAAAATGTGGGATTACATTGTTCTATATTAAAACAGAGTGGTGTTCACTAGTGATGGGGCTGGCCTTCCCAAAAATGGCCCATCACTTAACCTATGGATGTTGAATATTCCAAGGACATTGTGGATTTGACTGGCTCTTTCTGGAAAAGAGAGGATGTCCTAGTATGAGGAGTTAATCTTAGGTTCTAATAGCATTTCTATCATCTCCATAAGTACCACTTAAATAAAATATGAGCTTTCTTCATTTCTGATCTAGTCTTGTGAATGCTCAACTTGTTAGCCTGCCTCTTCATACTATTTTTTTTAAGTAGAAAACATCTCATTCCTTTAAAATTCTCAGATACACAACCGTGCAGCCAACAAAAGTGCCAAATTCATGTATTATTCAGATGAAATTCAAAGGGACACTACACCAAAATAATTCTACCAGCCCATGAATTAGTGGAGCAAATGTACCTTTGAGCAACATGCATATTTACTAGTTTCTCTGAGAACACTTTGTTTTTATTCCTCACCTTTATGAACAGTAGCTAGAAGCTCTTTCATATCACATTGTTTATCCTCAAAATCTCCCTGTAGAAGTTTGGCAGGTGAAAATTATAATATTGAAATTTCCCAAATGGAAACAGACAAATGCCCACCATGTCTACCTCACAGGACAGATTAGATTTCAACTTCTTTGTGATGATTGAGATTCTGCCAACAGCTTAAGAAAAAAGAAAAAATTCCCTCACCTTCCTGCTTTCCTCACCTCTCCCCACAAAGCTGATATCTGAATGCCTAAGAGCTTCCTGTGTTGTCCCATGCAAAATAGTTAGTGGTCAACCATCTTCTTTCCATCTAAATGTTGATAGGATATAAGAAGCCATTTTACTAGTATAATTATTTAGTTTTTTTAAACCTATTTTATGCCAACACTTTAGCCTGAATTATTTCATTCAAAGCACGCCAACTAGAAGGCAAGGAATCCTGTAGTTAAAAGAAAGGGCTTGGAGTCTGTCCAACAGACTAGAATTTAACTCTATCAATGCCTATGAGTCACTGCCAAATTACCCAAACTCTCTTGAGTATCATTGCCTCATGCATAAATCAGGGCTAACAGTACCCACTTCATAGAACTGAATGACAAAATCCAAGACTGAGAATATACGTAAAAGTCTTAACTCTAGGTATCACACTTGGTAAGCACTGAACATGTGAGAGAATTTCATATTGTTATTCATATTTGTAATTTGCAGACCTGAGAGCTAAAGTAGTTTAAAGAGGGCGCCTGGGTGGCTCAGTTGGTTAAGCGACTGCCTTCGGCTCAGGTCATGATCCTGGAGTCCCTGGATCGAGTCCCGCATTGGGCTCCCTGCTCGGCAGGGAGTCTGCTTTGCCCTCTGACCCTATCCCCTCTCATGTGTTCTCTCTCTCTCATTCTCCCTCTCTCAAATAAATAAATAAAATCTTTAAAAAAATAAAAAAATAAAATAAAATAAAGTAGTTTAAAGAATTTGGTTATTCCCTGCTGTGTAATGAAGAATTAACCTTATCCAAAAAGAGGTTTGGCCTTTGCTCTTGGCTACTAGGAGGGGAGAGCTAGGCCTTTGGAAAACATGCCTCATTGGAACATCTTTGTTTGCCTGGAACCCTGGCCAACAGAGAGTCTAATAATGTGATTTACAATGGGAGCTTCGGACCATGAGGTATCAGTTCTACCTTTGGAGGGGCTCAAAATGTAAGGCCAGCCACATGGGGCAGTATGTGATCAAACCTCAATAAAAACTCTGGACACTAAAGCTCAAGTGAGCTTCCCTGGTTGGTGATACTCCATATATATTTTCACACATTAATGCTGGCAAAGTAACACTGTCCATGACTCTATGGGGAGAGGACAATGGAAGCTCTACATTTGGTACATTTCCTGATCTCTGTACTATGCAATTCAAAACCACAATGAAATATCACCTCATACCCATTAGGATGGCTGTTTTTGAAAAAAAAAACAAAAGATGGGTGCCTGGTTGGCTCAGCCAGTTAAGCGTCCAACTCTTGATTTCAGCTCAGGTCTTGATCTCAGGGTCATGAGTTAAGCTCCACACCAGTATGGAACCTACTTAAAAAAAAAAAAAAGACAACAAATGTTGGCAAGGATGTGGAGAAATTGGATCACTTGCATACTGTTAATAGGAATGTAAAATGGTATAACCACTATGGAAAACAGTAGAGAGGTTCCTCAAAAATTTAAAAATAGAACCACCATATGATCCAGAAATCCCACCTCTGGGTATTCATGCAAAAGAACTGAAATCAGGGTCTCAAAGAGATATCAACACTTTCATGTTCATTGCAGCACCATTCACAACAGCCAAGAGATAGAAACAAACTAAATGTTCATTGATTCCTGCATAGATAAATAAATGTGGTATACACATACAATGGAATATTATTCAACCTTTAAAAAGAAAAAATTCTGCAATATGTGACAACATGGATGAGCTTTAAGGACATTATGCTGAGTGAAGTAAACCAGTTACAGGAGAAAAACTGCATGATTCCACTTATATGGAGTATATAAAATAATCAAACTCATAGAGAATGGAATGATGGTTGCCTGCGGCTGGGGGGAAATGAGAAGTTGCTGATCAGCAGATAGAAAGTTTCAGTGGTGCAAGATGAGTAAGTTCTAGAAATCTGCTGTACATTATGCCTATAGTTAACAATACTGAACTGTACTCTGACAAATTTGTTATGAGGGCAGATCTCTTACTCAGTGTTCTTACCATAATAAAATACAATTTAAAAAAAAAATGTAGAAAAATGTTGTTTTTCAATGAGCAACTATGCATTGTCTTACCCTTTCCGGTTATCGGATTCTATCTTGTCATTGTCTTTGAGCTATTTCACAATTCTGTAAAAAGTAGTTAAGTGATACAAATGTAAAATAATTTTTATAGATATGCAAATTCTGTCCTGACTGAGGTCTGACTTCTTTGCCCCTCGTGCAAAACCAGTTTTGTGTCCACTTGCACATCAACTGAGAGTCATATAGAAAAAGCCACCTATGAAAGAACACTGACTTTCAGTGGAAGTCTAGGAAGAAGCCAGGGAGGAAAAACCCAGATTTCACTCTCCTCCCTCCTCCAGCCTCTCTCAGGCCTCCTTATCCGCTAAATTAGAAGAAAGATGGCAGAAAGCAGAAAAGGATGGAATGTGGATCTAGAGAGGCAATGGGAAGATTCCAGCCCAAGGATCCTGGTGAAGCTGTGCTGATTCAGATTCTCTCAACAACTCAAAAAAACCTTTAAGTTCTACCATATTTGATTCTATGATAAGATTCCCTGATGAGGTCATTGAAACCGCCTATTTTGGGGGCCTATTGGGATCACGTTTTGGGTTAAGCATACCCTAGAAAGCAACGATGCCCTTGAAGTTGCTCCGAGAGAAACAGTGATAATAAAAATAACTTCAGGGCGCCTACCTGGCGCAGTCAGTTAAGCGTCTGACTTGGTTTCAGCTAAGACTGTGATCTCACGGTAATGAGATTGAGCCCTGCACTGGGCTCCGTGCTCAGCACAGAGTTGGCTTAAGATTCCCTCCCCTTCTCCCTCTGCCCCTCCTGTTCATGCTCTCTCTCTAACGAATAGATTAATTAAAAAAATAACTTCAGTAAATGAAAACTTTTATCACTGAAAATGCTTTATAAAGAGACTGGTTGGATTAAATATGGTATATATGCAACATTGAAAACCATGCAGCCATGTGAAAGATTGGGATGGATTTATGTACTGATAAGACTCTCTCTAAAGTATGTTGCTGTGTGTAAAACCGAGGTACATAACAATGTATGCAGTATGGCTCCTTTTGGGCCAAAAGGAGGAATACAAAAGAATTCTATATATTTTCACTACGTTGTCTTTGTTCTATCTGAAGTTTTTACTATAAAGTATTACTACTTTCACAAACTAAAAAAAGACGAAAAACCTTTTTTAAAAACTAAAGGCTGACAAGAACTAACTAACTACGTCATTAAAAGATCATTTCTAGATCAGTACTTTTCAAATGTAAATGTTCATATAAGTTGCCTGGGTATCTTGCTAAAATGCAGGTTCCAGTTCAGTAGATCTGAGATGGGACCTGAGATGTTACATTTCTGCCAAGCTTCCATGTGACACTGATGCTTCTGACCCATGGATCGCACTTTAAGGAGCAAGGTTCTAGACTAAGCATCAGCGAACTTATTCTGTAAAGAGCCAGACGGTAAATACTTAAGGCTTTGCAGACTATAGAGTCTTTGTCACAATTCTGCTCTTGTGGCACAAAAGCAGCTGCAAATAATATATAAACAAGGAGGTAGAAGCCTGATTTGGCCCACAGTCCATAGTTTGTTGAACCCTGTGCTAGACCATTAATAAGAGCAATGAAGTGTTTATTGTGTGGCAGGTTCTCTACAAAATGCCTGTTATGGGTTAAACTGTGTCTTCCCTAAAATATATGTTGAATTCCTACTCCTGGTACCTATAAATGTGACCTTGTTTAGAAATAGGGTTTAGGGGCGCCTGGGTGGCTCAGTCGTTAAGCGTCTGCCTTCGGCTCAGGTCATGATCCCAGGATCCTGGGATCGAGCCCCGCATTGGGCTCCCTGCTCCGCGGGAAGACTGCTTCTCCCTCTCCCACTCCCCCCTGCCTGTGTTCCCTCTCTTGCTGTCAATCTCTCTGTCAAATAAATAAATAAAATCTTTAAAAAATAAATAAATAGGGGGTGCCTGTGTGGCTCAGGCATTAAGTGTCTGCTTTCGGCTCAGGTCATCCCAGGGTCCTGGGATCGAGCCCCACATCGGGCTACCTTCTTGGTGGGAAGCCTGCTTCTCTCTCTCCCACTTACCCTGCTTGTGTTCTCCCTCTGGCTGTCTCTCTCTGTCAAATAAATAAATAAAATCTTTTAAATAAATAAATAAATAAATAAATAAATAAATAAATAAATAAATATAAATAAATAATAAATAAATAGGGTCTAAAAAATTTTTGAAAAAGAAATAGGGTCTAAAAGGCCTAATCCAGTATGACCGGTTTCCTTCTAAGAGGAGGAAACACTGGACACAAAGACAGACAGAAGATGGCCATGTGCAGACAGAGATGGAGATTGGAGGTATGTTGCCACAAGCCAAAGAATGCCTGAGGCAACCAGAAACTAGGAGAGGCAAGGAAGCCTCCTTTTCTAGAAGCTTCAGAGGGAGCACAGCCCCGCCCACACCTTGATCTCAGACTTCCGGCCTCCAGACCTGTGAAGGAATAAATTTCTATTGCCTTAAGCCACTCAGTTTGTGGTGCTTCCTTACAGCAGCCCTAGGAAACTGGTACAGTGCTTACCACAAATTATTTAAGGCTTACAACTGCCCTATAAGTCATGCACCATTATTATCCCTGTTTTAAAGATGAAGAAACTGAGACTTACGGAGATTAATTTACTCCCAGAGGACAGGAGTGCCATTGGAACCTTCTTCAATTCAAGAAGGACTACCATGTTCCTTTTTAATTATGCAAGACATTATTATGGAAGATACAAAGCTGAATAAGATATAGTGCCCGCCCCTGAAGACTCCCGGATGACCCTGTGGGGTAGGTAAGAGAGATAACGTGAACTGTTTCACAAAGGGGAGCAACCTTTCCAGGGTCATGCAGTTTACTGGAGAGTTACAGTTAAGATGGAGAACTCAGGTCTTCTAACTACTAGCCCAATTATCTTTCCCCTGTTTCTCAAACACGAGTGAGGTACTGACCGACCCCTGTTTTCTTCCTTAAAAATTCTTGGAGAATACCCTAGTTTTATTAGACATAAATTTATTTATGTAGTTCCGTGTTTATATGCTTATGATTTATTATACATAAATGAAAACTAGGATCAGTTAACTTCCCTGTCCCACAGTGGAAGAATGACTGCTACATAAATCAAAACTAGGATAAAAAAAAAAAACTAGGATCAACTGCTTATCTTTAATGATTTTGCTCAGTTTAAACAACCTTGTAGATAGCTTTTTTACCCTTTTGGATATCCTACTTACCATTCATCAGCAGAGCACTGTCTAACAGAGATAGATATATGAGCCCATAGGTAATTTTTAAATTTGTAGTAATCGTGTTAAAAAGGAGTAATAGGAAATGGGTAAGATTAATTTTAATGATAATATCCAAAATAATATCATTTCAACATGTATTCCATATAATCAATGAGATACTTTACACTTTTTTCCTAACTATGACTTTAAAATCTGGCACATCTCATTTGGAATTAGCCACATTTCAAGTGTTTGATACTCACATATAACTGGGGGCCATCAAACTGAACAGCATGGCTTCAGTAACTCCTCTTGGTGCAAAAGTCAAGATCCACCATCTTGGATCTGAACGGTTCTCACCACCTTGATCAATACTTCTGGGTCCAAACCACCATTCTCTCTTCCCTGGATCATTTTGAAAGCCCCATAGTTGATCTTTTAATTGAACTCTTAGCTCAATATACTCTAATCTTACCACGGTAAGTTCTAATCCTTAAAGTTCCAAAAGGATCTTTAGAAAAATGGAAACTTTTTCAAGACCCTTCCCTGTTTTTCAACCGGCCTGTGGCTGAGAACTATCACATATAATGTAAAACATAAAAGCCTCACCATGGATTACAAGGCCCTTATTACCTGGCCCCTGACTACCTCTCTGACTTCATTTCCTACCAGTCTCTCCTTCATTTGCTCTGCTTCATGCTCTCCTTCCTCTGTTTCTCAAAAAAGCCAAGGTTACACTTCAGGGTTCTTATACTTGCATGTATTAAAGGACAATTTTCAAGCAAAGGTAAAATCATGACTCTGATATAGATGTAAAATGAACATGTGCTAAACATTTTCCTTATCACTGAGGAAACCAGTAAGATGTTACCAATTCAAGTGAGGATCCAGAAGACAGACACATTAATAGATCAGGGATGTTGAAATGAATGTGCACATGGAGGCAAAATTAGCCTCTTCCTCAGTAGGAGAGGACAGTCACTTGAACCTCCAAGAGAAAGAATTTATTACATGTCTACAGACCAGTGTTATTTTGCATTCCTATCAGTTACCTGCAACGTACTGAATCGTCCAAGAACTTAAAGGCAATAAAAGGCACAGAGTCCCCATAGAATCAGAATCAAATAACCTGGAAGGGTATGCTTTAAAATAGGATTTCTCATCTTCAGTACTATTGACATGGCTGGATAATTCTTGGTTGGGGTAGGCGTGACCGTCCTGCACCCTATGAGATATTGAACAGCATGCCTTGCCTCTACTCACAAGATACTAACAACACCCTCCCCCTAAAGTTGTGACAACCAAAAATGTCTCCAGGTATTACCAGATGTCATGGTTGGGGTAGGAGGGTGCAATTCACCCACAGCTGAAAATCATCACTTTAAACAATGTACAGTTCTCCAGGAAAACACACATTTTCCCCTACTCTCTGACTGGAACGTTTCTCTCCCATATCCTTTCTTGGTTATCTGCCTCACTTTATTCAAGTCTTTGCTCAAATGTCACCTCCTCCTAGAGGTCTCTCTTGCTACCCTGTCTGAAATAGAACCTATCTCCCATTTGCCCTCCGCTTTATTCTTCTACCTAGCACATTTCTTTCTCTTCAAGTTTTCTTGCTTATTGCTTGGCTTCCTCACTCTAAAACATAAGTTCTATGAGGATAGAAACTTTGCCCAGTTTTATAATTGACATCTCCCAAGTTCTTAGTACAATGCCTACCACAGAGTAGGCTCTTGGGAAATGTTTGTTAGATTAATGAATCAATCAAGGCATGATAGAAGCAAGACAAATTTGCATATCCCCAAAAGCCCCTAGAATGAATGAATTAGAGATATGAAAACATTGTGTAATAGATATATGGATTTTTTTCTTTTTGCTGAAATCAAATAGCCACCTGAAACATGAATAAGGAGTCAACTCCCAGGGTGGCAATTCTTTTGGGTTGCGCCCTCCTCCCTTTCCATGTGACTCGTGAGGATTGTGACAGCAAAATTCCTTAACCAAATTAATCTGAGTACGTCAAGGTTTATTACTTATCAACAAAGGAACCAGCAGATGGAGAACGCCAGTTTGAAAAAATGGGGTGCACAGACATATGTTCTAAACAGGGGACTGATTTCAAACACAGCTCAATTGCTAAGTGATGTCATGGGTTTCTTTCTTTCACCGGCTCATCTTATCACAACCCCAAACTGGCCATTCCTTTACCATGTGCCATAGGTTAATATTCAGGGCATAGGGTCTTCAGGACCGTCTTTCCATAATTGCTAGACATGTGTGAGGAGTCAGAAATAACAGGTAATATGGCCAAGACATAAACAATAAGCCAAATATCTGTGGCTAGACGTTACCAACTAACAAGGCTGTGTCCCCTGACAGAGAGGCAATTAGCATAACGGCACTAAAAGGTCCCAAGCAAAAGTCAACCAATGGAGACAAAGGTCCTGCTTCCTTCTTCCACACGGCTATTAGCAGATTTTTCCAGCAACCCATTGAACACTCAGTTTGCTTAATTCTCAATTTGAGGATAAACTTTTTCTGTTAGGATTCACTAAATTTTCCACTACACATCACCGCACACTGGGATGTAATCAGCCTTTATTCAAGTGTAATTGATTTACGATAAGTCTCTGTTTTGGCTCATTAGTCTAGGACAATTGAAATTGGCATTAAAACATTGTCAAGATTAGGTTACCAATGGTGCCTTTTACTAATCTAAAGCACATTAGTTCACCTCTCTGCGCAAACCTTACTTATTTTCAAACTGGAGATAACAATAAATTTGCCTCACTGGATTTCCGTAGCTACCAAAATAAAATGATAACTCGAAACAGTTAAGAACTCAACACACTTCTTAAAGGTGATTATCCTGATAATCCATATTGTTCCTACACTAGTGTTAAGATTATCACCAAAAACAAGGCCTAAGTTTAAAAAGTTATTACCAAGAACTTCACTCCCCTGAGAGGCCAATATTAGAACCCGAGACATCTAAAAACCTCAACTTGAGAAATACTGTTCTTTACAAAAATGCAATGCCGTGGATGTAGGGCTGACAGGTAAACCCAAAAAGAAAAAGGCTGTAATGACAGTAAGTTTAATGCAAAGATGGAAACTAGAATTTTTTAAAAGGTTTATTTATTGGAGGTCGGGGGTAGAGGGAGAGAGGAGAGAGTCCTCAAGCAGACTCCCCGCTGAGCATGGAGACCTACACAGGGCTCGATCCCAGGACCCTGAGGTCACGACCCGAGCAGAAATCAAGGAGTCAGACACTTAACCGACTGCGCCACTGAGGCGCCCTTGAACTAGAAATTTCATAGCACGTTCTCAAGACTCCTTTAACAAGGGTAATCACTGCCCCCGAATAGCACTACTCAGACATTTCTATGTCCATTTTCCAGGTACTGCAAGGGATAAAGCCATGAGATGCCATGTGCTAGGTTCATAACACCACGGCCTAGCCAGCGACCTTTTCTCTCAGAACATGCCACAGATCTCTGCAGGCGTGTTCCCAGAAGACCTTTCTTGGAGAACACAGAAGACTGCTTTGCGTGGCAATGGGAGCCCACGGGCCTGAGGCTGTCAGGAACAGCAGCTGCCGCCATCAGAGGAGGTAGGCTCGGGTCTGAGGCCCACGCATCTCTGCCTCACCTTCCTTTAGCGCCCCTATCATCCCTGCTCCCACAGTACCTCACCCTCTCCCCTGAGTGGCCGTCCACCATCAGCTGGCCCTCAACAAAATTGCACAGGGAGGCAACGTTTGCCCTCGGTCCTGCCTCTGCTGCCTCCTAGCCTCGAGCCTCCATCACAGGCGAGGTCCCAGAAATGTTGGCAGGTAACAGTTGAAAGGCTTAGCCTAACTCTGGGCACTTGCATTTTCACTGGTCATGTTTGAAGGCAGACCAGGTTGTGACAGGCCTGAGGCTCGGGAGCCAGGAGACCTCTCTTTAGAAATGATCCTCCCTGACCCTCAGTTCTTGTCATCCACAAAGAAGAATGCTGACCTACCTCTACCCCAGGCTCATTGAGAAAATGTAATGGGATTAAAGGTGATAAAATAAATAAAACAATAAGAAAACACACTGACCATGGGACACTAGCTGAGGAGTATGATGAACTCAAACTTTTGCTCCCGAGGACCAGGGAAACTAGAAAAGGAAAAAATTAAAGAACATGTGATGGGAAATCTTTAAACCAGCAGTTCCCCAACTTGAGCATCAGCATCTGTTGGAGGACTTATTAAAACACAGTTCGGGGGCACCTGGGTGGCTCAGTGGTTAAGCGACTGCCTTCGGCTCAGGTCATGATCCTGGAGTCCCGGGATCGAGTCCCGCGTTGGGCTCCCTGCTCATTGGGGAGCCTGCTTCTCCCTCTGACCCTCCCCCCTCTCATGTGCTCTCTCTCTCTCATTCTCTCTCTCTCAAATAAATAAATAAAATCTTTATTAAAAAAAAAAAGTTTAAAACACAGTTCGTCAGGCCTCACCCTGAAGTTTCCGAGTCAGCAGGTCTGCGGAGGGGAGACCTGAGAATTGGCACCTGTCTCACATTCCAGGTGATGCTGAGGCTCCCGGCTCGGGAACCGATCTCTGAGAAGCCTCGCTGCAAACTAGTGAGGCTCCATCATATCACTGGAATCATTTGGGAGTGGGAAAATCACTTCAGCTTCAGTCCCCCCTCCTCACAGTTTTTGATTTAAGCGGCCTGGGGTGCAGCCTTGGGCAACAGGGCTATTATAGACCCAGGCAATCTAATATGCATCTGGGATGGAGAACTGCTGTTCTCAACCAAGAAGCAGCATCAACAAATCGGTGGAATTTATCATGATGCCATACCCCTGCTAGGCTTGCCTTTCATGTGTATTTGCTACACAGGCTCCTTAGAACCTTAGGGCTGTGGACCGAATGACGGAACCACCTCGGTGGAAAGGAGAACAAGCAGGTGGACCCAGGTTCAACACCTGCCAAGGAATAGCCATAGCTTCAAATGGCACTGCGTAAATATTAAGTCTTGGCTCTATACGTGTTTAACCCCAGATACGTACTGAAATCACCTGAAAAGACTTTTAAGAAAGCCTGATGGATAAGCCACATCCAGAACCAAGGTTCTTAACCTTTGACCAGCCCCTGGAATCACTGGGGAACTTTAAAAAAAAAATACTGGGGTGCCCACTCCAGAGCTTCTGATACAACTGGTCCAGATGTGGCCTGGATATAAAACCTCCCCAGGAGCACCCAAGGTTGAGAAAGTCTGGTTCAAACCAAGAGTCTTCCTGATGCATCTACCATCCACCCCCACCCAGATGGTGACAGCGCTGACTGGTGAGCATTGTGTGATGTATAGAACTGTTGAGTCACTAGGTTGTACGCCTGAAACGAATATAACGTTGTATGTCAACTCTATATCGATTAAAAAAAAAGAGTTAAAAATAAATTTTAAAAAGATCTAGGGCGCCTGGGGGGCTCAGTTGGTTAAGCGACTGCCTTCGGCTCAGGTCATGGTCCCAGAGTCCTGGGATCGAGTCCCACATCGGGCTCCCTGCTCAGCGGGGAGCCTGCTTCTCCCTCTGACCCTCTCCCCTCTCATGTTGTCTCTCTCTCTCTCTCTCTCTCTCTCCCTCTCAAATAAATAAATAAAATCTTTAAAAAAAAAAAGATCTAAAAAAACCAAACCAAACCAAAACAAAACAAACAAACAAACAAACAAACAAAAACCCAACAACTCCCCAGGGATTGTCATGTACAGGCAGAGCTGAGACCCACTGCTTTAAGTGGGAAAACAAACAAAAAACAGGTAACTGGCAGTTACAATATTATTGTCTTCTGAAAAGTATGTATTTGCAAGGGACCGGGGGGTAGGGGCATGGGGAGACTGAAATGATATGCTCCAAAATGTTAATAGAATTATTTTTGAGAGATAAGATTATAAGTCATTTTCTATTTATGCTTTTCATGATTTTCCAAAAATTTCCACAATGGTTATTTTTGAAATCGGTGAGGAAAACATCCCACCAAAATTGTTTTATATTCAATACTAGAATAGCAAAGTGGAAAAATGTATCACCTTATTTTGCCCAAAGTAATGAATCTCCAAATGTACAACTTCATCAGTATATTCAATTAAGCCCTATAAATTCTTGTTTCATAGATGAGAGTGGTTTCAGGTGTGATCTCTGACTTCTTTATTAGACTCTACATACAATATTATGTTGATTGTGTCCTTCTGTAGAGATTCCTTTTTAAAAAAATATATATTTGAGAGAGAGAGAGAGAGCAGGGAGAGGGGCAGAGGGAGACGGAGAGAGAGAACCCCAAGCAGACTCCGCACTGAGTGTAGAACCCGACACGGGCTCAATCTCACAACCTTGAGATCATGACCTGAGCCAAAATCAAGAGTGGGATGCTCAACCTACTGAGCCACCCAGGCGCCCCCTTCTGCAGAGATTCTTTAAAAAATACCACTTGGTGCTCGCTTCGGCAGCACATATACTAAAAAATACCACTTGAAGGCATCCTCAGTCACTTACTGTTAGACTTTATGACATGACACAAATGTGCATTTCCCTGCAAAGATAGACATTTACCTCTGAAACCCAAGCATGAGTCACTTCCCAGAAGTGCCCGGCTAATGCAGGGATTTCATAAATGACATTTTCTTTATGTCAATACAACCTCTGGCTTCCTTTTCTAAAAGATAATCTAAGCTCCAAGCTGAAAATGGGCAGTGCTCGGAGACTGACTTCAATAATGGTTTTCACAGTTTAATGCTAAAGGACTTTGATGGGATAGATCGAAATCATAGCATTTCTTCCCTCAAGGTTACAAAAGCTACTCAATAGGGCTCAAAAAAAATATAAATGACTATAGACAATAAAACGTTTTGGATACGTGGTACTAGATAAGTGAGAGATTTATTTAATTAACACTGTAAAGTTATTTTTTTTCCTTTCTATTGAAATAGTAACCTCTTTCATTAAAAGGAATTGGTCATAGACAGTTGGATACCTCCCAGTTTGTACTTAAACTGCATTTAAAAGGAATTAAAATTTGCTTTGCTCTTACTTCATTGCTCAGAAACTTTCATCAGTGTCGGGATCCTTTTAGGGAGGTGGTTTTGTGATTGCAGTTAGTTCTTACTACATAACACAGGAAACATCTACATCACACTGGGCTATTTCAAAGGTACTTGTTAGAGCTTAATTCAGTTAACATGTGCCAGGGACTGTGTCTGTCTGAGATGAGTTCCTTTACACATCACTCGGTGCAAATCATTAAATTAGAAACCCGAACAGGCCATAGTTTACAGACAAAATGTTCTGCCAACACAGAACAAAATGGATCAAAGACTGAGCCACAGAGCAATGCTGAGTTGGGTGGAGATGGCCAGGCAGCTCAGGGGCTTTCTCTAAAGGAAAGTGGGTTTCAGCAGTCAACAAAGGGGGGAATAAAGGTCAAGATGTCCCACTCAGACAGAATAAGGGGAGCAATGGCTTATGGACAGAAAAGTTCCCTGCTTCACTTAGTTGTTTGGTTTTTTTTTTTAAGATTTTATTTATTTATTTGTCAGAGAGGGAGACAGAGAGCACAAGTAGGGGGGGCGGCAGGCAGAGGGAGAAGCAGGCTCCCCGCTAAGTGGAGAGCCCCATGCGGAACTCAATCCCAGGACCCTGGGATCATGACCTGGGCTGAAGGCAGACACTTAACCGACTGAGCCACCCAGGCGTCCCTCACTTACTTTTCCCTTCACTCTTGTGCCCTATACAGTCTATAGCATATAGCTCATAGACTCTGTTTTCTGGAGAATATGGATTAAAATGAGTAGCTTGGAATTGGTATTTGTGCCTTACATCTCTATCATCGACCCCGACTCTCTGCTTTTCATTGCAAAAAAAATTCAAGTTGAAAAATTCGACCCAAAGACATACAGAAATGTCTCTTTTAGGATAAAGGGCAAATAACATGATTTTTTACATTGTTGAAACTTAGTCGACAATGGAACTGTGAGCCAAAAGGGATAAAGCGCATCGGCCTCCTCACAACGCCTGTCCCACAGAATATTCACTCCCCCAGGCCCCAGCTCCCAAGGCACAGCCCTTCAGCTGACTTCCAAAGTGCTGGAGGGAGTCAGAGCCTCTGTTAGTCCAGTCGCATTAGGCACTGTCCGGACCTCCCTGCGAGTGAGGCTGAGCCAATGTTGGAAGATGAGACCAATAGGATGGCAGCGGGCCTCTCCTCTCAAGCGTTTAGCTAAGGATCAGCAAGGCGGAAGGGGTCAAGGGAAAGTGAGGAGGTGCCTACATTGGATGAGATCTATCACCTTTCACTGAGGAGTACATTTGAGTCCAGAATCTTACTCTACCCAAACTTCAGGCTGTCTTCCAATAGTGCAGAAATAGATTATCAAAATTCTGCTTGGTCAGAGAAACAAAAGCAGTAGGAGATTCTAAATCTTGAACGACCTTGTGAAAATTGAATACATCACGTACTACCCCTGACCATCCATCTATTTTTTTCTTTGACTCACACCTAATCGTGCTTACATTTTAACATTAGCATATCCTAATTAATTGTCCAATACCAACAATTGGGATTCATGGAAAGCCAAACAATGCAGAGAAATTCTTATTCATTTGGAAAGGTCAGCCCAATTATAGTAGACAAAGGCTTGTACTCTCTTATGTTCCTAGTTAATAATGTCAGGAATCTGCCATTCCACGCATTCAATAAAAATGTGTTGACTGTCTACCATGTGCCAGGTGTGCAAGAAATACGAAGAAAATTAATCCAAGCCTTTGACCTTGAGGAATTCATAGAAAGACAGGTAAATAAATAGCCCTGATGCATAGAGATAAGGAGAAGGCATATGCTAATTTGATGGCCTATTTTCTCAAATGGGACGGCAAAGCAACGCTTGGTGTGCTATCCATTATGTGGAATTTATTCTGTAGGAAGGTAATATGAATGCTTAGCAAGTTTAGAAATGTTCTTCTCATCCATTGCTTGCGGTGAGTGTGCCGCACGGTTAAGAGCTAGCATTGAGGGGCGCCCGGGTGGCTCAGTTGGTTGGGCGACTGCCTTTGGCTCAGGTCATGATCCTGAAGTCCCGGGATCGAGTCCCACATAGGGCTCCCTGCTCGGCGGGGAGTCTGCTTCTCCCTCTGACCCTCCTCCCTCTCATGTGCTCTCTCTCTCTCATTCTCTCTGTCTCAAATAAATAAATAAAATCTTTAAAAAAAAAAAAAAAAGAGCTAGCATTGAGCTGCTAAAGGACACTCGAGCCGGTCACATTTCCTAGATTCTGGCCTGCATACAACACAGAAGCACTGACTTTGTGTAACTAGCCCTTTGCCTGTCTGTCATTAGTTCCTCACAGGCCCCCACGTGCTCGGTACTGTTGTCATTCCTGTTTTACAGATGAGGAAACTGAGGATTAAGGTGGTTCCCGACATCAGAGCGGGAGTGGCACCGAGGACATTTGAATGCGGATCGTGTTACCCCACAGTCTATGTGCTCTGCAGACTGGCTGCCTATTAGTAAACTGTTATTGATCTCTCATGAGATAAGGAGCTTGCGCCAGAATATAAATCAAGTGCATCAGTAAGAACACGGTTTAATTCAGGCGCCTGGGTGGCTCAGTCGTTAAGCGACTGCCTTCGGCTCAGGTCATGATTCCAGGGTGCTGGGATCGAGCCCCGCATCGGGCTCCCTGCTCAGCGGGAAGCCAGCTTCTCCCTCTCCCACTCCCCCTGCTTGTGTTCCCTCTCTCGCTGTGTCTCTCTCTGTCAAATAAATAAACAAAATATTTTTTTTTAAAAAGGAGAAGAACACAGTTTAATTCATCTAATTTTTTTTTTGGTATCAAAACTTTCTCACTAGAGTAAGCAGTGCATTGATTTACATTCTAGTGCAGCCCCTTATCTTGTCATGAATCAGCGCTTCGTGTAGCACCGTGATCAAACCACACTGACTCCTAGAAAGACAGAATCTTAGATTACTGTAGAGCCTTGCATCTTTCACATCTATGGAGGAAGGCTATAAAAGGGCACTTGGCTTGTCTTGAGACAGAAGCAACTCAGAGGCTCCTAGCTACTACTCTAGGGAGTCTGCTCCAAAATTTCCAAACCTCCTGGTCATTCTGAATGTTCTTCTTTCTGCTTCCCAAAGAAACATACATCTTACAGGGAACTGGCTGTCTTGAAATTGGCTGGGGGAATTTTCTTGTAATGGTATTATTGACCAAGCGCTTTATCACCTTGTGAATACTCTGTCCCCGTGACACATCCTTCTAGCTGCCTCGGTGCCCAGGACAACAGAGGTGATTGGGACCAGATCTTCCTCTTTGTTGGCACCTATCAGCATCCACTCCTGTACTCAGGGGCTTAACCAGTTGTTTCCTTTACTCATGTGATTTCCTACCATCATTTTTGAAGATGTAGTTCTGAATATATGCCTACTCCGTGATCCGGCAAGTCCAAGAGAAATGAGCGTGTATGTCCAGGAAAAGGTATGTATAAGAATGTTCATAGCAACCTTATTTGTGATAGCCCCAACCTGGAAACCCAATGTCCATCCACGGGAAAGTGGATATATAAATGGTATATAAATTCATATAATGGACTACTATGTAGCAGTTACAAAGAATACTGTTATATACAATACAGCCTGGACGAATCTCAGGGACACAGTGATGAGTACAAGTAGCCATACACAGAATAGTACAGTATGAATCTGTTTATATGAAGTTTAAGAACAGGCAAACTAATCCATGGTGATAGAAATCAGAATAAAAGTCACCCCTGGGGTGTGTGGGGAGTGGGTAAAGATTGGTAGGAGGCATAAAGGAGCCTTCTGGAGGGCTGAAAATGTTCAATATCTCAATCTGGAAATTTCAGTATAAAGAAACCTTTAAAAAATACTGCAAAGAGGGGGCACCTGGGTGGCTCAGT
Source organism: Mirounga angustirostris (assembly GCF_029215605.1). NCBI lineage: Eukaryota > Metazoa > Chordata > Mammalia > Carnivora > Phocidae > Mirounga > Mirounga angustirostris. The sequence continues at coordinate 11,538,841 of NW_026991719.1, forward strand.
CGTTAAGCATCTGCCTTCGGCTCAGGTCATGATCCCGGGGACCTGGGATCGAGCCTCGCGTCGGGCTCCCTGCTCCAGCAGGAAGCCTGCTTCTCCCTCTCCCACTCCCCCTGCTTGTGTTCCCTCTCTCACTGTGTCTCTCTCTGTCAAATAAATAAATAAAATCTTTAAAAAAATACTGCAAAGAGAAGGAATATATAAAAATTTGGGGGTTCAGTTAAACTCAAAATGTACACATCTATTTACCCTCAATTTCCTTTCTAGAAATTTCTCTTAAAGAAACAACCATGATTATACACAAAGATTTAACATCAACATTCTTTGAGAGCTCTGTTTATAATTGGAAAAAATTGGAAACAACCTCAATTTTTCACAATAGGGACTTGGTCAAAGAAATAATGATAAAAAAGAAATTATGATATAGTCATATAGTGAACTACTAGGTAGAAATCAAAGATGAGGTTGTAGAGAATTTTCAATGTCATGAAAAATGTTAATCTTGTGTTAAGTGAAAAGTGGTAGGTTACAAAGCAGCATGTAAAATACATTTGTATTTTTAAAATTTGTACGTATTCATTGTATACATATAAACTAAATAGATATGGATTATGAATATATATGATATGGTACAGAAAACACTGGAAGTAGATTTACCCACATGTTAAACTCAGAGCTTTTATTATGGACAACAGTTTATTTTTATCTTTGGGCTTTTAAAATTTTTTCACATACTTTCAACAATGAACACTTATTACTCATGTCATCAGAAAAATATTAAAAGTAAAGCCTGCATACTTTGTGCCTATTAAATAAAGTCTGTAAGTTTCTAGCAATATGAAAATACAAATGAGATAGAGAAAATTGTATCATTATTTATGAAAAAAATGTAAATCCATCATCCAAATATCAAATGGGTACATTAAACCACTCTGAAACCAATGATTACACCCCGATTTACATTTTTTTCATAAATAATGATGACCTTCACCCATTTTGCATAATAATAAACATGTAGCCTGGTCTCAGTAATTCTCTATTAAAGGAACCTTGAGCTGAACTCACTCACTTGAAAAACATCCACGATCCCCCAATTACCATCATTTACTGAACTTTTTGATGGAGAAGAAAAATGATCACAACTCAATTTTAAACCAGATTTTTTCCCCTTTGTCACTTTTACCTCAAGAAGTTGTCGATTAAACCAAAGGGAAATTTCACTGCTCCGAAGTTTCACAAAATAAGAGGTTCACTGGTACCAGGAGTTGCAATTTAGTGTCGTCAGTTCCTTCCATTTATTACTGAATGCTCAGAGACCTTAAGAGAGATATTTTTGTTCTTTTAAGGACAGGATGTACATAGGGACACCACTGTAGCAACATCACTGAGAGTATATTTTAACAACCCCAAACTAATCTTCACCAATGCCTCAGCATTCTGAAGTTATCAGATAAAACCATGCCTATCTGCTTTGTTACAAAACCCCTACAAGGGGTAGCTATAGGCAATTGATTTTTTTCCAGTGGGAGACAGGTAACTATGGTAACTATTTTCATTTCTACTAACATTATAATCTCATGTTGGCTAAAGCTGCCCATAGCTTTATTTGTAATAGTCAGCTCTTAAGGGACTCTTTGAGAACACTCTTCTGGAAGCACCAGTCTCTCCGTTCTTCCCTTACCTGGTAAGTAGTCATTAAAAGAAAATTATGCAGGCAAAAAAGACCAGTTAGTGTTTTCAGGGGTTTTTGAACCATTGCTTTAGACGTTGGGGGGTAATTTGTTTTAATGTACCTTACCTCTCTTTTTTTTTTCCACAACAGACTTTTCCTCGGCTGTAAATACACACCAAAATCACATAGTACTGTGATATTTATACTATATTGTGTACTCTATTTAAAAAATACATTGGGGTCCCCTAGCTAGCTGCTGGGTTGCTTTTGCCCCTCAAAGCCCCTCAAAGGCTGGGCGTTGGGATCAGACTTGATAATATAAGCTATTTAGGCTAGCAGTAAGGGGAAGGAATGAGTCGAGGCTACTTGCTGCTCTCCCCCCCCCCCCCCACGCAGAGTCTGCGGAGTATGTGTGTGTGAGGGTCTACACATGCATATTGTGTGTGTTTGTGTACTGGGGCGAGGAGGATAAAGGTCAACCAGGAAAGGCTTTAAGATCAATTGGCAACTTGTGATTAATTTACTAGAAACTCTGGTCTCCCAAAAAATATGCAAACCAGGGGTCAGCCAATACATGGCCTTTCTATAAAGGGCCATGTATTAGTTTCCTAGGGCTGCCATTAACAAATTATCCCTAACGTGGTGGCTTAAAACAACAGAAATTTATTCTCTCACATTGTGGAAATCCGAAGTTCAAAATCAAGGTGTTGGCAGGGCTGCAGCCCCTCCCAAGGCTCTAGAGGAGAATCTTTCCTCATTGCATCATTATTTGTGAAAATAATGGCTCGAGAGGAGAATCTTTCCTCTTCAGCTCCTGGGAGCTCTTGCAGTTCCTTGGCTTGTGGCCATAACGCTCCAATCTCGACCCCCAGTCTTCACATGGCCTTCTCCTCTGTGTCCGTGCCTCTTCTGTTCTGTCTCTCATAAAGATTCTTGTCATCAGATTTAGGGCCCACCTAGATAATCCAGGATGATCTCATCTCGAGATCCTTAATTACATCTTCGAAGACCCGATTTCCAAATAAGTTCACATTAATAAGTTCTGGGTGTTAGGATGTGGACATATCCTTTTGGGGGCCACGATCCAACCCACTACAGGCCAGATAATAAAGATTTTAGACTACGTTCCAATAACACTTTATTTCCAAAAACAGACAGTGGGCCAGATATGGCCCATGATCCATAGTTTACCAACTCCTTGTCTAAAACCCCTTTCCTGGAACTCAAGGACCATAACAGTCTGGCCCCACCAGAAATCTCTGACACTGGCTCCTCCATTCCTGGGCATGGACACTCAGTCAGATAAATTTGCCCAATGTCCTTTGAACAGGTTTTTCTGGTTTCCCGCTTTCTTTGCTTACTAAATGTTTAGCCTCTTGCAAGTGTCGCCTGGTTCAAAGTGAGTGCCCGATGTGAGTAGTTGTTACAAAGTAGCCCACAAGTTAGGCAGGCAGGCAACTACTCATTGTTTTCAGGGGAATGGGACGCAGGTGCTTTTCACTATCCTTCACATACTTGTCTCTAGAATTGAGTATTTCCCTTGAGCAAGGTTATCAGATAAATACAGGCTGCCCAGTTAAATTGAATTTTATACAAACAGTGAGTAATATTTCATTATAAGTAGGTCCCCAATATTTTATGGGGTATACTGTACTAAAAAATTATTTATTTACCTGAAATTCAATTTTATTTGAGCATTCTGTATTTTTATTTGCTATATCTGACAACCTTAACCCTGAGCATTTCTTACTTTCATAAGCAGAGACAAAGTGATCATTAGAAAAAGATAATAAAATACAACGTGCTGCCATTATTACTCTTCTTTATCCTTTTTTGTCTGTTTTAGTTGCACATGTGATGCATAGCTATACTTCCCCAACAAGGTATGAGAGTGTCTGCTTTTCTACACTTTGGTCACCCCTGTATATTATCATTGAAAACATTTTTGCCAGGGCGCCTGTGTGGGGTAGTCAGTTAAGTGTCTGACCCTTGGTCTTGTCTCAGGTCCTAATTTCAGGGTTGCGAGAGCCAGCCTCATGTCAGGTTCCGCACTCAGCACAGAGCCTGCTTAAGTTTCTCTTTCCATCTCAGGCGCCTGGGTGGCTCAGTTGGTTAAGCGACTGCCTTCAGCTCAGGTCATGATCCTGGAGTCTCTGGATCGAGTCCCGCATCGGGCTCCCTGCTCGGCAGGGAGTCTGCTTCTCCCTCTGACCCTCCTCCCTCTCATGCTCTCTGTCTCAAATAAATAAATAAAATCTTTAAAAAAAAAAAAAAAGAAAAGAAAAAAAAAGTTTCTCTCTCCATCTCCCTCTGCTCCTCCGCCACCAGCCCCGCATGCACTCTCTCTCTCTCTCTCAAATAAATAAACCTTAGAAAAATATTTTTGCCAATCAATGGTATAATAGTATCTCTGTTTCTTGCTCATTTGGGGGTTTTTTGTTTTTGTTTTTTTAGATTTTATTTATTTATCTGACAGAGAGAGACACAGCGAAAGAGGGAACACAAGCAGGGGGAGTGGGAGAGGGAGAAGCAGGCTTCCCGCTGAGCAGGGAGCCCGATGCAGGGCTCGATCCCAGCACCCTGGAATCATGACCTGAGCCAAACGCAGACGCTTAACCGACTGAGCCACCCAGGTGCCCCATCTTGCCATTTGTTTTTAAACTAAAATGTTTTTTTATTATGAAAGTAATATGTACCCAGTAAAAGAAATTCTGAGTGTTCTAGAAAAATGTAAAATGTATTAAAAGTCTCCCTCAACCCATCCTTTACTCCCCAGTTTATTCAACTAAGAAACTGCTTTTAAGATTTTCTTGTATATTTTATCTGGATTTTTGTATGCTTATACAAGCATATGTTTTATACGTATATCTATTTTTTATTTAGATGGCATCATACATTATTCTTTATCCTGCTTTATTTTTTATTAATACTATATCCTAGACACTTTCTACATCTGAACATATAACTTTACCTCAGCATTTAAAAACTCACCTCTAATGGAATGAATAAGTTATGGGAATAAAAAGCACAGCATAAGGAATACAGTCAATGACACTGTAATAGTAATGTAATGGGTTGGATGGTAACTACATTTGTGGTGAACACAGCATAATGCAGAAACCTGTCAATTACTAAGTTGTATACCTAAAACTAATGTAACATTGTGTCGGCTATACTCAAATAAAAGAATAAAAGTTAAATAACCTCTCTAAAAGAATATAAAGCTTATTAGCAATGCCCCTAGTATTACTGACTTTAATTATATCCAGTTTTATGTTTGAACATAATTAAGTAACATTATCTAGAAGTAAACTGTTTATGCATATGGGCTTTATATAATTATAAGACTAAAATAGACTTACAAATTAAATTCAAGCTGCTAGAAAACTTTAATTGAACAACATTAAGTTAATAATGATGTAACTTTGCTGAAACCTACATCTTACGGCTAAGAGATGCATTCACATGTTTCACGGTATACTGGTGGTCAACATGATTTTGTTTTATTTTATTTTGAAGACGATGGGCCATGGCTTTAGTCCCTGTCATTATCATTAATGCTAATTTTCCTTTTGCACCACAAACGTTTTTGTAATTATTAGTTCTGTATCCTTTTAGGGAAATTAATTAAAATAGTAAAAGCCAAAATACAATTATTTTAAAAGGCTTCTTAACAAACATTTATTTATTGCAAATTCAGTGTTACAGTTACTGAAAATAAACCTGTTGGTCAGTATAAAAAATGTGACATTCACATCCCATCTGGTCATAAAACAACAAAGATGCTTACCGTTAGGAGAAGGTTGCTTTTGAGTATGTTCTCTCTGAGCTAGAGAGAGCCATGCAATGACGCAGGTCTTCGCCGGTATTCTTTAATAGCCCTACTGCAAATCATTTGCATGGACACACACTGCGACATTATTGGGCAAAAACATATCATTTTGCCTTAAGTCCTCTTTTGTATATTTCTCTTTATCCTATGACAATTAAAGTAGTATATTACTGATCTCTACTACATTGATTTGATTATATCAACCCACTTTCAATTTACTAAATAACTTATAAAACAGATCTTATTCTATGAAAGTGTTATAAATGTAAGTTATAACTGCAAGAAATAAGTTTTGTCCTTCACACTGTTGATAGAATGGTGGTAAGAAGATGGCTGTTCCTATTTTGGCTTAAGAATATTCTAAACTGGCAGTAGTTAGTGCTGCTTATCAGACAGCATATTAAGAGTTAAATACGGTCATTTCAGGCATGGATGTGACTAGACACACAAATGCAAATACGGACTGGGCTCATTTTATAATGTAATCAAACAGATGAGGGGTCAACAAACATTTTCTGTAAAGGGCCAGATAATTAACATTTTCCACTCTGTAGGCCATGGAGGTGCAACTACTGAACTCTATCATTGTACAAAAATAGCCATACACGATACTTGTATGAATGAATGTGTGGCTGTGTTCCAATAAAACTTTATTTATAAAATGAACAGTCTCCTGGATCTGGCCGTGGCCTATAGTTTGCTAACCCCTGATATAAATGATCCAGAATGTATTTATTTTTATGGAGTATCATAGAATTTAAAATACAGAATTAAAAGATTTTTTTCAAACTTAAAAGATTCTTGAAGAGCCCTGAGAATATATTTCTCCTAAAGAATGTTCTTCATTCTGCTTACTTCATCCTGAATAGCATTTCTTTTTTAATTTTTTATTTTTTAACAACTCTTTAAATTCTTTTCATTATTGTGTTTTACAATTGGTTATAACTGGTTTGAAGGGGAAAGCTACTGATTTGTATATGTTGATCTTACATCTGGCTTGCCTACTGAACTCAAATATTCTGTTAGGGTTTGAGTTGATTGAATAGGCTTCTCTAGGTGGATAATGACAAAAACTCCAAATCATGACAATTTCTAATATCCATATATCTTACTTATTTTTCTTGTCTAAATGCACTGGCTAAGCATCCCAGAGTAATGTTGATTGAGCATGTAAAAGCAGCCAAACTTCTCCTGCTCCTTTTTCAGCATTTATTTTTTTTTCCATTTAAGTGACTTTGTTAAAGTCTTGACAAATTCTTCTAGGTCTCTGATATGAAGCAGACAAGAGAGGACCAAATCTGTCACATCTTTCTGGATCTAAGCCCTAATGCCTGTGGCTGTGGCTTATTAAAAATACTGGCACTGGACCAATTTAATTAATTTGCTGAAGGGCATATAAAACTCTTAGGTTACACATAAGATGTGAGAAAGTCATTTCTATACCAATCATTAGCCAGAGGTATGGGTTTGGGCTCAGACAAATCATTAGGGACCATTAGATGATGTGCAATCAACTAGCATGGCCATCAGAATGGTCTGCAGGAAGTACTTAAGTTTCATAAGCAATTCACACTGCAGATGAGGTTACTTCTGCAAACTTAAATGTCAGTTATTAAGCTACTGTCACTCAGCTCCAAGCCTTCCTTTCTATCATCTGTGATGCTGGGGCTGGGCCTTTACAAAACACATCCTTCCGTTGCCAGCCGATCCCAGTTAGGCTATCACTAGGAGCATCAGGAATAGACTGCAAGGCCAGAGAAGGGAGAGGGCCTTGATTTTTCCTGTTTCCTGTTTGCTTCCTATGGGCTTCTTGTTGGATTCTTATTTCTATCATCATCACCCCAGTCTCACTTCTTTACCCTGGCAGTGGCGAGGCCTTCCTGTAGCAGCAGCTGAATTCAGTTCTCACTTTCTTTCAACATATGCAGAGCCAGACTCACCACCTTGAGCCACGCGCACCTGCCAAGCAGTGTTCCTTTTTCAGGGCTCAGGGTTTTAACTCCATGGGCCCCTCCTCCTCCAATCTTCTAAAATTTTACAATCCCCACCTCTTTCCTTTGTTCCCCCAGGGGTAGTAGCTGCTTCCTGCCGTTGCTATCCCTACATTACCTTTTTTCATTACTTAGTTACCACTTTATACCTGGCTAACAATTCCTTATATTAAATTCTATTAAAATTACTGCTGTCATTTCTGTCTCCTGACTGGGCCCTGACTGATATTTACCTACAGAAAAAGACTTCCTTACTGGCTGTGTGGATTCATGTTAGCTCTCCTAACACTGGGTTTTCCCTGATATTGCCCCTTTCGGGATAACCTTACTTTTGGGGCGCAGAAGATTCCAGCTGAGAATCTTAAGTTACCCATGATTGAGATAAGTAAATATACTTATTTTAAAATTAGGTTCACTTATACCAAAGTTCTTCCCATTACTTTTAAGACTTTTCTGCCCTCTAAAGATCTGAAATTCAAATGATATTTTATGAAGTGCCCCTTTTAGCAGCAACTAGAAAGCAAAACCAGGTTAAGGGCAAATAACTATCAAAGTTTCCAGAGTATAAAAACTCAAAGACTGCTTTCACCAAAATAATTAAGTTTGGTCCACCAGAGAATGTAATCTGAGGAGAAATAAAAATGAAGATCCAGGACAGATCAGATTATATTAGCAGTGAAGAAGGCAAAATGTGAAAAGTCAAATAATTTTTTTTACTCTGTGGAAATAAAAGATCTTATAGTTATGTATATCATTGTCAACATATCTAATAATTAATACATTGAGTGAAATCACCTTTGTGTGAAAAGGAAATTATTTTATTCCCATAGGGTCAGGAGTATAGAGAAGTCATTGAAAAACAGCTCAATTAAGTTGGATGAGAGTGAAACATCAGCAGTCTTGGTGGGTATTCCCAGCTTGCCTCAGGCACCAAGACACAGGATGAAATTTTAACGTGATAAACTTAACAGTTAGAAATACGTGGCATTGAGAGTGGTCCATACTTATACAAAGTTTAGGTTCCTGTAGGGAAACCCAGCACACATTGAAGCTGATGGGGGAGTGGGAGTTTCCTTCCCTCTGTACACTGATATAATGTCTGAGCCTGTAGACCTAGGGGCCTCCTAATTCTCAATCTCATAAAGCATCTAAATTGCATGGGAGGACCTAGAAAATTGAGCAATTTCTATCTTACCTCCATGCACTGAAGTAAATAATTTAGTTTGTGCTTGTTAACTAGTGGTTCAATTCAATTCAGCAAGCCTTCCAGATAGATAGATTGGATATAGATGTGTGTATGTTTGTACAAAGCTTCTGTGTTCTGTATCCTCCCATCCATACATCCGTGCATGCATCCATCCATCCATCATTTATCTCAGCTCATCCATACCAATGAGCTAGGCACTAAAGAGCCAAAGAAATTATGTCTTCTCTCATCCCCTTATCCTCTTCCTTATATCTTGCTTATGGTGCCAGGAATAAGGGGGAACACAATTTTGTAAAAAGTGTTTCCAAGCATTCTATTCCCCACTTTTTTAATTTTAAAGATTTTATTTATTTATTTGAGGGAGAGCGAGACAGAGACAGAGAAGGCGTGCAAGCAGGAGGAAGAGCAGAGGGGAAAAAAATCCTAAGCAGACTCTGCACTGAGCACGGAGCCGACTGAACCACCCAGGTGCCCCTACATACCCCCAGCCACTGTTTAAAATTCAGATGAAAAAAAAAAGGGGGACTTCTCCTTCCAACTCCATGAAGTTCCCCTCCTCAGAACCTTCAACTCATGCTTTTAATTGTGTCTAGAACAAATTTCTTTTCCTGGCTAAAGATTACTTATGTCTCAAGATTCTATCCATCCTTTTTCCTCTTCTGTGCACCATTAAGTTTCTCATCTAGCACATTTCACATTATCTTGAATAATTCATTTCAGTCTTGCCTCCACCTATAGATGAGGGCAAGGACTTTGACTTGATTTTTGTCTCTTGTGCTTATCTCAATGCCTGGCACGTAATGGGTATACAAAAAATGTTTGCTGTTCTGAACAAGTTCACTGACAAGCTGGATATTAAGACATGCAAACATGAGAATATCATCAGAGTTTTCTGCTTGTTCTTCTGTTTTACATACCTGCGTCCTCTTTCCCCAACCAGATTTGAAAGTACTTGATGGCAGGAAGTGCTTATCTAGTCATTGCTTTATTCAACTTTTTTCTTCCCTATGTCTTGCCAGTGCTGGTACAGTGTCTTTCTAGAAACTGAACAAATCTGTGGGTTCCAAATTTTCATTTAGATAATGTGGCTGTAAACTTTTTTTTTTCCAATCCTACAAGATGAATACTTTTATTTCCCTAAAGCAAATATGTTGTTTTACGTAATGAAATATATTGTTCAAGGCTCTTTCCCACCCAATGGTCCAAATCTCTATTCATACTCATTTTTGAATTTCAACAGGTTCCTAGAAACAACTGCCAACCTTCCCTTCTGGGATGTAGCAAAGTCTTCAAGGCAGTTTGAAACGGGCACCATGTACACGGAACAGGCTCTTTAGTGTAGAGAAAGTTAGAAATAGAAATTCAATGAGCTGAGTTCAATCAACATTTCGAACTTTTATGTACTCAGAGGAGTTTTTAAGAACCCATATATTGGTTGCATGTGGATTTCCTTCCACATTTCCTTCTCTCAAAGTTAGCATCACTAGCCAGTATTTTAATAGGAGAGGAAAGGATTGGAAACCCAGCAGCCAGAATAAATAACAGCAAGGAGTGTCTCAGGGGGGAAAGTGGAAACATGATAATTCTGTGGCTTCCTTTAAGCTTGTTAACAGGCTATACGGTAAGCAGTTGGCATAGTCACACAGGAAACATTTATTGTCAGATGCTCATCCTCAAATTCAAAGCTAATCATTTTCATCCCTACTTATATCCCAGAGAGCAGGAAGCAGATTTAAAACAGCCCTGAATACCAATGTATGTAATATAAATTTTAAGTATGGTAAAACTGTTTAGCAATAGATTTGTCTATCCTATTTCTCTGCTACAGGTGTAAAGAAAATAATAAGAATGTAATCTCCAGGAAAAAATTTGTGGTGATTTAGAAGAACATACTGGTATTATTTTGTCTAGAAGTAGAAAACATTTTCAAACATCCAGTTAAAGTGTAGAAAAATCATATAATATACCCTTGTTCATACACCAAGATTAAATAGATTTACATTTTTCCATCTCTTTTCTTATAAAGTGTTACCAACACAGCTATAGTCATGCTATCTCTTCCCCTCTGCCTGAAGCTGATGTCTATTCTCCTGTATACTTTAAATTTAATAACATAAATATATGTCCACAAGGAAATTACATTGTTCTCTTTTGTTTTGAATTTTTGCATAATAATACAATGATGCATATTGGGTGCCTTGATCATTTCACTCAACATTTTGTTTTTCAAACTTATCCATATTAATACGTGCAGACCTACTCCATGCATCTGCACTATTGTATGATATACATTTTCTGAATACTACAGTTATCTATTGTTCTATTGAGGGATAGAGTTAGATTATCCCATTGTTTCACTAAATTATCTTGTACTTGTCTTCTTGTGCACAGGGATAAAATTTTCTAGGAATGGAATTGCCCAGTTAATGTTTATATTTAACTGCATCTTTATTAAAGATTGCAAAAATGCTTCCCAAACTAAGTAAACCAATTTGTAGTCTACCACCAATGCCTTTGAGTTCCTGTTTCTCTATGTTCAACTCATACCAACATTTGTTGTTTTCAGACTTGAATAATATTTGCCAATCTGAGAGTGGTAAAATGATGTTTCATTATTATTTGAATTTTCATCCCCCTGATTACAAATGAGGCTAAAGAACTTTCCATATGGCTTATTAACCACTGAGAATTTCTCTTCTCTGAATTATCTGCTCATCCTTTGCCCATGTCTCTTTTGGGTTGTTTTCCTTGTAAAACTTGCCTGTAAAACCATCTGGGCCTAGTGCTCATTTTATAAATAGATTTTAGATTATTGGTTCTACTTCTTTAGTGGTAATGCTTTCTATTTCTTAAGGCAATTTAATAACCTAAATGTTTTAGTAAGAAATGAATGATTTTCCTAACTCTGGATTTTGTCTGTAATTTTGAATGCTATTTTAGCTAGGTGTAAAATTATAGATGACTATTAATTTCTCCTATTATTTTGAAGATATTATTCCAATGTTATTGCTGTTGCAAAGCTCACTGTCTGTCTTATTGTTAGTATTGTGATAATCTGGCTTTTTTCCCCTACCTTTTAAATGTTTTCTTTGTTTCTTTGCCTGCAGTTTCACTATGTATGTCTGGATGTGGGCTTATTTTTGCTTACCCTACCCAGAACATGTTGTATTTTTTAAATTTAGGAATCATGTCTTCAATTCATTATGGAAAATTCTGTTATTATCCTGCAAATATTGCCTCTCTGCCAATCTCTCAATGTCTCTTAACCCCTCTTCCCTTTTGTCTATTCCTTTCTCTCTTCATGCTTCATTCTGATCAATATGCTCAGATTTACTTTGTCACTAAGCCTCTCTTTGGCTATCTAGAGTTTACATTTAATTTGTCCAATGGGTTTTTAACTTCAATAACCATTTTTTTAATTTCTAGAAATTCTATTTGGATATTTTTCAAATGTCTGCTCTTCTCTAAAAGTATCTTGTTCTTTTTCTGATTTTGATCACTTCTTTTGTCTTTCATTATGTTAAACATATTTTTATAGTCTTCCATTAATTATTCTATCATTTCAAGTCCCTTGAGCTTTAATAAACCTATTTGTTAGGTCTGTGGACTCTTGGCTCATGGTGGATTTTGTCCTCAATTATTATCATTAAATTTTAAAACTATTAATAATATATCAGTCAGATTCCTGGCAGGAAACATAGGACACATCAAATAGAGTATTTATGGAGAGTTTCATAAAAGGACTATTTCCAAATGTCTGGGCATGATAAGAGCAGCCAAACAATAGTGAAACATGAAGTTGTTGCTATCCCACCATAAGTGGCACAAGGAGGAAGTGATTCCCAGACCTGTAGGTAGAAGACAGGTCTGCCCAACAGGAGCCGTGGTCTTTGGTAGTGGTAGGCTGACACTGCCAACCAGTGACGCAGAACAGGTGTGGCTGGAGAAAAAATATCATGACCTTGCTTAACTATTGTCCTTCAATCTCCTGCCATTACCTCCCACTGGCTGAACCCAGTAAAAAGCCAGGAAGCCCAGGCGATGCAATATATAGAGGTCCATCTACTGGGGAACAAAGCAGGGTGGAGAAGGATGGAGCAAAGGTCTAGAGGGGCAACCAGAGGACACTGGGCACCATTGTAAGCTCGTGTTCAGTGTTGTTTTATCTGTTAGAAGCCCTTGTTGCTTGGGGGGGGGGGCATACCCATCCAGAGAAACTTTATATTTGCTTTCTACATATGCCTTAAGGGTATCACCGGCCTAGACTCAAGTTCGGTGTTAGTTTTCAACACCAGAATTCCTGATCCAGAAGAATAGTCTAAATTCTAACCCTAAATCATGTGAGATACAGATCCATCATTATACAATCTAAAGGGAGATAATTTTTACTTTTACCCAAAGCACATTCATGAGCAGAACAGTTTTTTGTTGTTGTTGCCTTATTATGATAATAGATGGGACTTTTCAACCTTGTCCCTATATATGCAGCCCTTTAAGAATCTTGGCTTTATGCAGGGATTTTGGTTCCTACTATCTACGTTGCATAAATTGAAGACCTTATATTCAGTCGTCACTGCATGGGTGGTAAAATTCAAACACCTAGCTTACCCAGACTGAGAACCTCCTTACCCACCAGCCAGTTACATGCTTCCCACTCTGCTATAATTTTCATCACAGAGATACAAGGGGAAATATGAGAACAATCTATGTTATTTTCATCTATGTAAGAAATTAAGCATCACTAACATTTTATATAAATACTGACACTGGCATGGTCATTCAGTTACATGCCAGATGGTCACAGTCAATCCATAAGATGTCCTGAAGGAAGAGGAGGATATGAAAATGTTGAGGGACTGACACTCTTTGATTCAGCCTTGGCATTTTGTGACATTTCAGCTTATGTATTACAAGATGTCATCAAGTTTTCTTTTATAAAAATAAGACCTTTAATGGTAGAATCTTTATAAAGCTTTACAAACAAGGTGGTACACATTCCATTGTGTTTGTTACAGAATTTTCTGGTTAACTTGTGGCAAAGTACTTGAAATAGTTATCAACTTAAAAATTAGTTAATTATTTTTCTTTCATCAGAAGGCTGTTGTCCTCATTTTCTGGCAAAGAACAGAAGCTTTGCCTGATGACAAGTGGCTATCATTAGTTGGCTACTTACAGACTTAAAATTAATGCACTAATGTGTCTCTTCAAGGTACATAATAACATTTTGGCAAAATGTGCAAAAGTACCTGATTTTTTTTTTCAGAGATATTTTATGGAGAAAACATTTCCAAAAGAAATGTTTGGAAAAATGTCCAACCTTATGTAATTTTTGTCACCAAAAATGATATAAGCATATCACTTATAAAAATATTATCATAAATATATACAGACAAGCCTCGAAATGGAATATTCTAAACTGAAAAATATCTTTAAAATGCAAAGGTTGACTGGCTTTTAAGACCACTAAAATATACGCAAATGCAAAATTTTCATAAATTGGCAAGGACTGATTTGTATCATGGAAAATGGAAATTAATAACCAAATTACAACAAAAACTTTGGCATAAATGGTGAATGGATTTTTTTTAAAAATGAGCACCACGAATCAGAAGCAGTAGGTAATGAAGGTCTTATAAAATGCAGTGACGGATTTCAGAGCGCAGAAGCTGAGGTCATCACTCTTTGCAGTTGGAGATCTAAGAGATATATTTTCACGGTCACTACAGCAATACAATAGACAAAGCTGCCAGGTGCTGCCAGGTTCTGTGTGAGGTTCAGGGCCACCAGGATAAGTGAAGTCATTCCTGCCTTTCATTCAGTTGTAAATAAATTTGCTGGCACAGGCCTGCATCAGCATCTTAAATGCCTACACAGCAGCCCACCTACCTGTTTGCTGAGTATGGAGGGACATCTGCACAGCACACAGCCTATAAACAGTGAAGACAGGGCATAAGTGGAAGGCAAAACAGAAGGAAAATCCAACTACACAGATGCTTCTCTCAATTTTTCAAATGCTTTTCTCTTCCTTGTATCTCATCGAGTTCTTGGTCTATGACCAAATATTATTTGGAAAACGTAAGGCCCATATGTTTATACAGGTAAAGTTTTGTTTTTGTTTTGTTTTTTGTAAATGCTCTTTTATAGTATATTGGGCTGTTTTCCAAATCCTTGACCAAACATGATGCTAGAAATGATGAGATCACTTCTGTGAGGTGATTCTGCTGGGAAAAATGTTTGGTACTACATCCACAGTTGAATTTTTATTAAATTTTATTCTACAGGCTATGCTCTCATTGGCTCCTACACAAATTTCCTAGCTCTAGCTTCATTTTGTTGATTAATGATTCTAACTTTCAATTTAATTATCAAATTTGTTGATACGAGACTTAAAAACCACATATAGTAGGGGCGCCTGGGTGGCTCAGTCGGTTAAGCATCTGCCTTCTGCTCAGGTCATGATCCCTGGGTCCTGGGATCGAGCCCTGCATCGGGCTCCCTGCTCAGTGGGGAGCCTGCTTCTCCCTCTCCTCCCTGCTTGTATTCTCTGTCTCTCCTTCTCTCTCTCTCTCACATAAATAAATAAATAAAATCTTTAAAAAAAAACACAAAAAAACCCCACTTATAGTAGAAAGTCTAAAAATCCTTGGCCTCAACCATATGCTAAAAGTAGAGATTCCCAACATTTATGAAATAAGATAGTGCCTAATACTCTAAATATATTGGGTTTCCTAATACACAACCTCTATTCCACCCTCTTCACCATCAAAAAAAAAAAAAGTATTTGTAACATCTCTTTATTTGAAAAGTAAATTTATTTTTAAGTTGTACTTTTAACATAGATTAGTCCTTAAAGTAATCAAAGATAATTGAAGGTGTATAAAAACAAAAGGCCTAGATTAAAGGACAGGTACACTTATGTTGCCTTCTTGTGTTAAGTATAGTAAAGTACTAGGCTAATCCTATACTTTACTATTAACCTACTAATATAACTCTTTACTACTATACTATACTATACTATACTATACTGTATGGACCCATAGAGGGCCCATATATGAGTTACTATAATGCCAGCTACTGAAACAAATATTTAGACTGTTAAAGGCATAGAAATTAAACACTCATTTTTTACTCATATACAGTCCAGTCAGTGGTGAAAAGGAAACCTAGGATAATGGTATTATGATTAAGAAAGTGGTTTTTATAGGGAGACATCTGGGTTCAAAACCTCAACTCTACCACTTAATAATGGTGAAACCTTTGGCACTTTACTTAACCATTCTGTATCAGAGATAGGCAGAGACTAAGGAGACACAATTAAATTCAACATGAGATCCAGGACCAGAAAAAGGCTCTTAGGGGCGAAACCAGAGAAAGTCACAAAAGAGCTGTAGGTTAGTTAATAGTGCTGTGTCAAAGTCGATTTCCTGGCTTTATTTTTTTTTAAGATTTTATTTATTTGACAGAGAGAGAGCACAAGCAGGGGGAATAGCAGGGAGGGGAAGAGGGAGCGCAGGGAGTGATGTGGGGCTCAATCCCAGGACCCTGGGATCATGACCTGAGCCGAATGCAGAAGCTTAACCGACTGAGCCACCCAGGAACCACCCATTTCCTGGTTTTAACTGTCATACAATGGCTATGCAAAATGTAAGCATTAGGGGCAGCGGTGTAAAGGCTTTATCTGGGGGCACCTGGGTGGCTCAGTCGTTAAGCGTCTGCTTTCGGCTCAGGTCATGATTCCAGGTCCTGGGATCGAGCCCTGCATCGAGCCCTGCATCGAGCCCTGCATCGAGCCCTGCATCGAGCCCTGCATCGGGCTCCCTGCTCAGTGGGAAGCCTGCTTCTCCCTCTCCTGCTCCCCCTGCTTGTGTTCCCTCTCTCGCTGTGTCTCTCTCTCTGTCAAATAAATAAAATCTTTAGAAAAAAAAAAAAGGCTTTATCTGGGAACTCTCTGTACTATTTCAGGAGCTGTTCTCTATGTCTAAAATTCTTTACAAGTAAAAAGCTTAAAAAAGAAACATTTAAAAGATCTTTTAGTGTAGTGGCATTTTGTCTGACCCTGTCATCTGGTAGCAAGGTTGTGAGCATGGCACCTAACCTATAACTGTCACTTCAGTTTAGTTATTGGTGGGTTCACAAGTGGCCTCAGTTAATCTGGCATTTCCAAGCTTTGCAACTCTTGTCCTCGGGGAGGGAAAGGTCTGCAGAACACATGAATAAAGAAGAGGGGCAGCAGGAAATTTGCAAAGAAAGAAATGATGGGTAACTCCTGTCCCCTCAAAATCCCCTAACGGAAAGAGGATCCAGAGGATAGCTAACTTTCTTTCACAGCAGGGATTGGATCGGAGTCTGATGGCATCATCAGTATTGACAACAGCAGTAAAAACAAGGAAAAGCCCATATCTGCCATGAAGACATTTTGAAAAGGTACCTCCATGTTCATAGTTGAGGCTACTTGACCCAGTGGGTGATTTGTATAGTCCATTTTTCCTTCTCCTTTTGTGCCCTCTGCCTTACATGTCCAGGGTACCTGGATTCCGAAATGCTGCATGAACTGCTCTGGTGTCTCTATTGTGTGGTCTGCAGCAAAGCAATGGAAACCGAGAGGCAGAAGGCAGTAATTGGCTTATCTCATGTTTTGACACAGAGACAAATCTATTCTCTGCTGTCGTTCACGTGAGGCTTCTCCAAACTGTGTGGCTTTCATGTCAGATTCGTCTGACAGCTAGTAAAGACTCCAGGGAGGTTGGAATTTATCTGCACCAAGTGAACTGACATGAAAGGGTGAGAGAAGAGGGATGCAGTTAGAATACAAAGCCAGGCTGGGACTTAACTGCCTCTCTAGACCTCGGGGGTTGGGGGGAGGTTTCTTCCTCTTCTGACACTGGAAAATGAAGGAAGCATTTCCTGCCTCGACCATTTCCACCTGGAGTGAGTGGCACTTTCCCACTCTAGGCATGGCCTCGAGATCAGTTATTTGGGTCATTATCTTTGCCTCAGTTGCAAGATGGGGGTGGCAGAAGGGCAGAGACCTGTCAGGAGGGATACATGAGTTCACACCTATAAAAAACTTAAAACCGTGCCAGGCACCTTGTAAGCTCAGTCAGTATTAGCCACTGTTGTTCATGAGGATACTATTATTGCTACCAGAACACTGTATGGGGGAGGGGGTATTTGAAGTGAACAGGAGATAGGCTTTGCGGTCAGAACACGTGGATCAGGGGCGCCTGGGTGGCTCAGATGGTTAAGTGTCTGCCTTCGGCTCAGGTCATGATCCCAGGGTCCTGGGATCGAGCCCCACATCGGGCTCCTGACTCAGCGGGGAGTCTGCTTCTTCCTCTCCCTCTGCCTCTCCCACTGCTCATGCTCGCTCTCTCTCTCTCTGTATCTCTGTGTCTCAAATGAATAAATAAAATCTTTAAAAAATAAATTAAAAAAAAAAGAACACGTGGATCAGGATACCGATTCCAGCACTCCCTAGTTGAGAGATCTGAAGGAAACGAAGTCTCAGTGGCCTTAACTATAAAGGGATAAGAGTGCCTTACTTCAGAGGTATTGATGAGGTTCACAAGAGAAAAAGGACCGGTTGCTTGATATAAAGTAAGCATTATTCCTATGAGCATTAAATCAGTGACCGGCAGAAGTCAGTGATGTTCTGAGTGCAGGCCCCTCCCAGGCTGCACTGGCGGCCATTGGTCCTTTTCTGTAATGGATGAGTGGATGGCCTCACACATACCCTGGAAAGCTGGGGGTGGAAGAATCTTGAAAATCATCTGGCTTCCTTGTTTTAAACATTTTAAGCACACGGCTGTTGGGCAGCAAGCTACACCCAGACCTCACTCACTTGGCTCGTTTCCAGCCCAGCTTTCTCCCAGGTTCTGCGATTAGGCTGAGACCAAGTAAACAAAGACTGGCGAGCTGGGTGAAGTCATTTGGGACAAAACTAATAGAATTTTCCCAGCTGTGTTTGTTTTGTTTACACCATCTACCCATTCTTATTTAGAGACTGTTATCTGACAGCTTTGAAGTACACACACAAATGAAGGGTGGAATTAGTACTCAGAAACTGTGAAGCCCAAGATTATAGCCTTTCTTGTATGATTTTATGCCAGGAGTCAGCAAACTACAGCCCCGCATTCTAAAATCAGACCATCTTCTATTTTTGTGAATAAATCTCTTGGAACACTAGCACGCTCCCTCGTTCACGTACCAGCTGTGGGCGTATTCACACTGGAAGAGTCACCGAGGAGTAACAGCCAACGCTGTATGGTCCCACAAAGCCTAAAATAGTTACTCTCTGGCCCTCTACAGTAGAAGTTTGTGGACCCCTGGTCTCGGTCCACAAACTAATGTAGTAGACAAGAGCATTAAACATCATTTGCTCAAATGGATATCTTTTAAAATGTGGACACCAGGCTTAGAGAATTTAGCATAAAAGTCATAATTCTCAATACTTCTTAAAGAATAAAGGCCACTGGGTAAATCTGTTCTCTAACATCAGTGCAGTAAAAAGAAAATATGAAACTCAAATATGCCCGTCCACTCTGAACATCACAGAAATGTAATATAAGTAAATAGTTGTGAAGTATTCCACATTCCTTGCAAAAAAAGATTCTATAAAAGAGCACAGAGAAATAGGTGAATAGGCCATGTGTCATATGCTTCAAAGTAAAGTGTCTAATGCCAGTCAAGTTATTCTCTTTATAAGTGGACATCAAAACACAGTGGAAGCTTGCAAGCATCATGGGATGGTGCAGACACTTGGAAACTACCATGGCTGAGAAACAGGGTAGATGTTACTTTGATTATCAGCATCCGCCTCCTCAAATTCACACAGAACTTTTAACAAATGATTACAGTCATCAATTTAGCTACTAAAAAGAAAGTTAAATAAAAAAACACAATCTCGTAAAGCCTTCTAAAAGTCTACCCAAACCATCAGTCTTTCTCAGATAAACTCTCAGGTGCTCCACTTTCAATTTGAGAGAACAGAAACATATTTTTAGTCCTGGGAAGATAACGGTCATTTTCTCTCCTGATCAGGTCAAAGCCTTCTGATTGGTGTGACCTGCAGAAAAGCTCTTGGTTGCCACTTAGATTTTAAAATACTGCATTTTCAGGGCGCCTGGGTGGCTCAGTCGTTAAGCGTCTGCCTTCGGCTCAGGTCATGATCCCAGGGTCCTGGGATCGAGTCCCACATCAGGCTCCCTCCTCGAGGGGAAGCCTGCTTCTCCCTCTCCCACTCCTGCTGCTGGTGTTCCTGCTCTCGCTATCTCTGTCTCTGTCAAATAAATAAATAAAATCTTTAAAAAATAAAATAAAAAATAAAATAAAATAAAATACTGCATTTTCTCCTGCAAAACTTCTCATTCACATACTAATTGAATTTCCCAATAAGCTGAGAGGCTTGGACAAAATGAAGAAATTGTACTGATCATCTAGTGTCGTGACTGAGAAGTTAGGCTCTGGAGTCAGAAAGCCCTGGTGCCACATGTAAGACTTTATGCAAGCCAAAATCCCTGAGGCTCAGTTGCTTCATCTGTAAAATGGATATTAATAATAGCACTACCTCATAAGGTTTTTGTGAAGATTAAATGAGATAAAGCATAAGAAGTGCTTAGAAAATTGGGGCACCTGGGTGGCTCAGTCAAGCATCTGCCTTCGGCTCAGGTCATGATCCAAGGGTCCTGGGATCGAGCTCCACATTGGGCTCCCTGCTCCGCGGGAAGCCTGCTTCTCCTTCTCCCACTCCCCCTGCTTGTGTTCCCTCTCTCACTGTGTCTCTCTCTCTGTCAAATAAATGAATAAAATCTTTAAAAAAAAAAAAAAAAAGAAGTGCTTAGAAAATTACCTGGACAGAGGAAGTGCTCAATACTTTTAACTGCTTAAGCATTATCTTTAGCATGATTTTAATAAAGTTAAAATTAATAGCATTGCCATATTTGTAACAGGAAAGTATAAAATGAAATGTTGAGGGGTGTGTATGTGCTTGCGCATGCACACGTGTAAGAGAAATCCTCTCTCTAAACAATTCTTCTAATCTTGCTGAATTTTACTGGATTCTTGGCTTACACATTGGAATCACCTGGGGAAATTTAAATATCCTGATGCCAAGGCCACATTCCAGAGCAATCCAAAGTCTCTGAGCATAGGGTCTAAATCATCAGAATCTTTCCAAATTCCCAAGTGATTCCAATGTACAGCCAAGATCCAAAACGACTGATCGAAAGTGACCTTTCTCGTGGGAAGTTAGTGGAATGTTGACATTACTATATAGCTCCTAGCTGAGATACAATATAGAATCCAACATCACAATCTTCCCACAAATCCCCCCCCAAAAAACAGATTTTATTGTAAAATCCAGCTCTTCTGGATTTCCTATTATTGAATGACACCATCAGTGTCATCCTACATTTCTTCTGCCTCATTCTTCACATAAACTGAGGCTCCAAGTTCCATCAGTTGGGATCCATCTTGGTACCTTGTAACCATCTCTCCCTCCCTGTTACCTCAGCCTCATCTGAAGTTCAGATCATTATATTCTCTGTCTCAGACTGACACAATTATCTCACGGTTGGTCTCTATATCCCTGGTATGTCCTTATTCAACTTCTCTGTCTTAGTCTAGGTTCCCCAGAAGCAGATACAAAGACAAGGATTCAAAGACAAATAGTATTTTGGGGGAGGTGAACCCAGAAAACATCAGTAGGGCAGTAGTTTTAACCCACAAGGGGTAACAACTGAGGCCCCCAGGGATATTTGGCAATATCTGAATATATTTTTGTTTGTTACAATTTGGGGGGGTGCTACTGGACTGTAGAGGGTAGAGATCAGGAATGTTGTTAAACTTCCTACAATGCATAGGACATTCCCCTTACCCCCACCCCAACAACAACAACAGCAAAGTATTAGGTAATTTCAAATGTCAATAGTGCCCACGTTGAGACACCCTGCAGTTGAGAAGTAAGAAAGTGAAATAGGAAAGAGAAAGAAGCCAAATAAAAGTATATTATCTAACTAGTTAGCACTGTGGGCAACCATAGCTCAGTCCTGCTACTCTAGGAAACAGTATAGACCACATGCCTCAAAATTATCCTACACAAGGGGTGTGGGAGCAAGGGTATTTATATACTAACCACTGTAAGTTATCAGTGAGTGCTGCAGCAGTCGAAGTATGAGTTGTCTAATTCTCCCATATTTCTAGTCTGCTGTGTATGGGAGCAGGGAAAGAATAAGGTTTCATCAGTTAGAGAAGGCCATCACGCAGTTGGTCAGAAGTCTGCAATGGTAAATTCCAAGGTATATGGGTAGGACAGCATCTGCTAAACATCTTTCACATAAATGCCAGAAGAGTCATTCTAGAGCTTAATCAGAGCATTCTTCCATTGATTTTTCCTTTCTCCTTAAGATAAAAGCCAAGTTCTATAAGATGGCATACCAGACACTCCACGATGGAGCACTATCCATCCCACTAGTCCTGAATCCTCTGTATCAAACAGAATTGGACTTTATAACTCTAGGTTTCACATACCAACTACCTCTAGAACAGTGATTATCAACTTGGATGCACATTAGAATTACCTAGGGTGCTTTCAAGAAATATTCTTCCTGGAGACTTCTGGGGAAGATGATGGAACAGGAAGATCCTAAATTCACCCTGTCCCATGATACAACTAGATAACACCCACATCAGTGTAAATAACCCGAAAAAATGACCCAAAGCCTGGCAGAACAGACTCTTCACAGCTAAATGTAGAGAAGAGGCCACATCCAAGAGGGTAGGAAGGGCAGAGACACAGTTGGGAGCTAAATAGACTGGCAGGACTGTCCGAGGGAGAGAGGAACACCGTGGGCACAAAGAGGGGAGAGAAAGCAGACCTTCACACAAAGCACCATAAGGCACAGGGAATCCCCATGGGGAAGATGAATCCCCTTAACATTTGGCTTTGAAACCAAAAGGGGCAGAATTTTGTGAGTTCTTACAATCAGTGGAGCTTAACACCCAAAACTTTGAAAATCGGCAGCCTTGGCCATGGGAGAGCCAGGAAGGTGAGAGGAAACTGAGTCCCCACCCTTTGAAAGCAGTTTGAAAAAACATCTTGGGGTATATGGGCAGGAGATTTATTTACTGACTTCAGAGCATGTGCTAGAGGGGCAGGGATTTTTTAGGGGACTTCTCCAGGAACAAAGGAACTGGCAGGTGTCATTTCCCTCCCCACTAGCCTAGACACATGGACATCTGTGGGAACCAGCACAACACAGCACTCTCCACCTAGCTTGCAAACAGTGTGGCCTGCCCATGCATGCTTCTGTGGACACACTCCTCCAGCCTGGCCTGGGCCCCAGGTTTCCTCCTACAGCAGGCCATTGAAAGCCTTGCTAATACCACATGCCCCACCCCCAAGGTCTTCTGCAAATCCACCCCCTCCAATGCCAGCCTCCTCCTGGGGAGCTGTAGTTCCCCTCCTGCAGTGGACTTGTGCAGATCTTGCTAGTACCACACACTCTGCCACCACGATCTCCTGTGGATTCTCTTCCTCCAGTCTGGCGGCAGGAGTTTTCTAAAGCAGTTTCAGTTCCCTTCCTAGAACAGACCTGTGCAAACCCTGCTAACACTGTGTGCCCCACCCCTACATTGTCCTGTAGTCCTGCCCCCTCCAATACCACCTTGGCCAGAGCCCAGTGAAAGTAGTGCCACATGTTTGGCAGTGTGCAAGCAACCCTGATGGGCCAGCACCACTCCAAAGTGACTTCTGCCCTGGGGAGAGGGGAAGATAACCACAGACGCCAGTCTGACTATAGCCCAGCAGTGGGATGGGAGCTGACATCTGGTCTGACTGTAGGTCCTGCCCAACAACTGAAGCTTCTTAGCGGACAACACAGGAAAGCACACTGGAGTCCAGTGCTACTGCATCTCTGGCAAACACCTGGTTTGACTCAACTCAAGCCCAACGTGGCCCCAGATTGGCCAACTAACAATACGGGGACTAAACCCTGCCCATGACAGGCAAGGAGCGCCATTGCAGATGACTGGACTGAAGGCAAAAGCAGCTCAATCACAATAGTAGGGCACATGCCACACACATAAGAGACACCCCTGAAGTGCCAGGTTCTGGTGAACAGGGGACATTGCACTGAGGGCACTACAGGACCTCTTCTTCATAAGGCCACTACCTTCAAGAGCAGGAAATGTAGCTAACATTCCTAATACATAGAAATGGATACAGAGAGACAAAATGAGACAGAGAAATATGTCCCAAATGAAAGAACAGGACGAAATCACAGCAAGAGAGCTAAGTGAAATGGAGATAAGCAATATGCCTAACAGAGAATTTAAAGTAATGGTCATAAAGATACTCAGTGGATTTGAGAAGAGTGGAGGACCTCAGTGAGACCCTCAACAAAGAGACAGAAAGCATAAAAAAGAAATAATAAGAGATGAAGAATTCAGTAATGCAATAAAAATACAGTAAATGGAATAAATTGTAGACCAGAGGAAGCAGAAGAATGGATCAACAACCTGGAGGACACAGTAATGGAAAGCAATCAAGCTAAATAGGAGAGAGAAAAATAATAATAATAAAGAAGAACAGGTTAAGAGAACTCAGTGACACCATCAAGCATAACATTCACATCATAGAGATCCCAGAAGGAAAAGAGAGAGAATAGGGCACAGAAAATTTATTTGAAGAAATAATAGCTAAAAACTTCCCTAATCTAAGGAAGGAAATCAAAATTTAGATCAAAGAGACACAGAGAACCCATAACAAAATCAACCCAAGGAGATTCACACCAAGACATGTAACAACTAACATGGCAAAAAGTAGTGACAGAGAATTTTAAAAGCAGCAAGAGAAAAGAAAATAGTTATATATAAGGGAAACCCCATAAGGCTATGAGCTGATTTTCAGCAGAAACTTTGCAGGCCAGAAGAAAGTGGCATGATATATTCAAAGTGCTGAAAGGAAAAAACCTGCCACCAAGAACACTCTATCCAGTAAGGCTATCATTGAGAATAGAAGGAGAGAGAGTTTCCTAGACAAACAAAAACTAAAGGAAATCATGACCACTAAACCACCCCACTAAACCACCCTACAAGAAATATTGAAGGGAACTTTTTTCAATGGAAAAAAAAAAAAAACATAAGTAGGTATAAGAAAAGTAGGAAGCAGAAAGTCAGTAAAATTAAGTATATCAATAAAAATTAGTCAAAAGACTTACAAATTAAAAGGATGTAATGTATGACACCATATACCTAAAACATGGTAGGGAGAGGAATAAAGAATGGGTTCAAACTTAAGGGACCATCAAGTTAATATAGACTGCTATCTGCATAAGATGTTATATATAAACCTAATGGCAACCAGAAATCAAAAACCAGTAATAGATATACAAAAAATAAAGAGAAAGGTATCTAAGTATATCATTAATGAAACCCAGCAAACCATGAGAGAAAAGAACAAGAGAAGAAAGGAAAGGAGAACGACAAAAACAACCATAAAACAAGTAACAAAATGGCAATAAGTACATACCTATCAATAATTACCTTGAATGTAAATGGATTAAATGCTCCAATCAAAAGACATACGGTGATGGAATGGTTTAAAGGAAAAAAAAGACCCATCTATATGTTGCCTACAAGAGACTCATTTCAGAACTAAAGACACCTGCAGAGTGAAAGTGATGGGATGGAAAAGCATTTATCATTCAAATGGAAGTGAAAAGAAAGCTGGGGTAGCAATATTAATATCAGACAAAATAGGCTTTAAAACAAAGACTGTAACACACACAAAGCAGGACACTATATACTCATAAAGGGAACAATCCAACAAAAAGATACAATAATTGCAAATATTTATGCATGCAACATGAGACCATCCAAATACATAAAGCAGCTAATAACAAAAAAGGAAGTAATCAATAGTGATACAATAAATGTAGGAGACTTTAACACCCAACTTATGTCAATACATAGATCATCCAAACAGAAAGTCAAGAAGGAAACAGCAATTTTGAATGACACATCGACAGATGGATCTAACAGATATATTCAGAACATTACATCCTAAAACAGCAGGATACATATTCTTTTCAAGTGCACATTGAACATTCTCCGAAAGAGATCACATATTAGGCCACAAACCAAATCACAACAAATTCAAAAAGATTAGTCATACCATGCATCTTTTCTTTTCTTTTTTTTTTTTTGAGAGGCATGCGCATTTTTTTATTATGTTATGTTAATCACCATACATTGCATCATTAGTTTTTGATGTAGTGTTCCATGATTCATTGTTTGCGTATAACACCCAGTGCTCCATTCAGTACGTGCCCTCCTTAATACCCATCACCAGGCTAACCCATCTCCCCACCCCCCTCCCCTCTAGAACCCTCAGTTTGTTTCTCAGAGTCCATAGTCTCTCATGGTTCATCTCGCCCTTCAATTTCCCCCCCTTCATTTTTTCCCTTCCTCTTATCTTCTTTTTTTTTTTTTTTAACATATAATGTATTATTTGTTTCAGAGGTACAGGTCTGTGACTCAACAGTCTTACACAATTCATGGTGCTCACCACAGCACATACCCTCCACAATGTCTATCACCCAGCCACCCCATCCCTCCCACCCCCCACCACTCCATCAACCCTCAGTTTGTTCCTGAGATTAAGAATTCCTCCTATCAGTGAGGTCATATGATACATGTCTTTCTCTGATTCACTTATTTCGTTCAGCATAATACCCTCCAGTTCCACCCACGTCATTGCAAATGGCAAGATTTCATTCCTTTTCATGGTTGCATAATATTCCATTGTATATATATACCACCTCTTTTTTTTTTTTAAGATTTTATTTATTTACTTGAGAGAGAGAATGAGATAGAGAGCATGAGAGGGGGGAGGGTCAGAGAGAGAGGCAGACTCCCTGCTGAGCAGGGAGCCCGATGCGGGACTCGATCCCGGGACTCCAGGATCATGACCTGAGCCAAAGGCAGTCGCCTAACCAACTGAGCCACCCAGGTGCCCGACCTCTTCTTTATCCATTCATCTGTCGATGGACATCTTGGCTCTTTCCATAGTTTGGCTATTGTGGACATTGCCGCTATAAACATCGGGGTGCACGTACCCCTTCGGATCCCTACATTTGTATCTTTGGGGTAAATACCCAGTAGTGCAATTGCTGGGTCGGGTGGTAGCTCTATTTTCAACTTTTTGAGGAACCTCCATACTGTTTTCCAGAGTGGCTGCACCAGCTTGCATTCCCACCAACAGTGTAGGAGGGTTGCCCTTTCTCCGCATCCAGGCCAACATCTGTCATTTCCTGACTTGTTAATTTTAGCCATTCTAACTGGTGTGAGGTGGTATCTCATTGAGGTTTTGATTTGGATTTCCCTGATGCCGAGCAATGTTGAGCACTTTTTCATGTGCCTGTTGGCCATTTGGAAGTCTTGTTTGGAAAAATGTCTGTTCATGTCTTCTCCCCATTTCTTGATTGGATCATTTGTTCTTTGGGTGTTGAGTTTCAGAAGTTCTTTATAGATTTTGGATACTAGCCCTTTACCTGATATGTCATTTGCAAATATCTTCTCCCATTCTGTCGGTTGTCTTTTGGTTTTGCTGACTGTTTCCTTTGCTGTGCAAAAGCTTTTTATCTTGATGAAGTCCCAATAGTTCATTTTTGCCCTTGCTTCCCTTGCCTTTGGCGATGTTTCTAGGAAGAAGTTGCTGCGGCTGAGGTCGAAGAGGTTGCTGCCTGTGTTCTCCTTTAGGATTTGGATGGACTCCTGTCTCACATTGAGGTCTTTCAACCATTTGGAGTCTATTTTTGTGTGTGGTGTAAGGAAATGGCCCAGTTTCATTCTTCTGCATGTGGCTGTCCAACTTTCCCAACACCATTTGTTGAAGGGACTGTCTTTTTTCCATTGGACATTCTTTCCTGCTTTGTCAAAGATTAGTTGACCATAGAGTTGAGGGTCCATTTCTGGGCTCTCTATTCTGTTCCATTGATCTATGTGTCTGTTTTTGTGCCAGTACCATACCATCTTGATGATGACAGCTTTGTAATAGAGCTTGAAGTCCAGAATTGTGAGGCCACCAGCTTTGCTTTTCTTTTTCAACATGCCTCTGGCTATGCAGGGTCTTTTCTGGTTCCATACAAATTTTAGGATTATTTGTTCCATTTCTTTGAAAAAAGTGGATGGTATTTTGATGGGGATTGCATTGAATGTGTAGATTGCTCTAGGTAGCATAGACATCTTCACAATATTTGTTCTTCCAATCCATGAGCATGGAACGTTTTTCCATTTCTTTGTGTCTTCCTCAATTTCTTTCATGAGTATTTTATAGTTTTCTGAGTACAGATCCTTTGCCTCTTTGATTTATTCCTAGGTATCTTATGGTTTTGGGTGCAATTGTAAATGGGATCGACTCCTTAATTTCTCTTTCTTCTGTTTTGTTGTTGGTGTATAGGAGTGCCACTGATTTCTGTGCATTGATTTTCTATCCTGCCACTTCACTGAATTTCTGTATGAGTTCTAGCAGTTTTGGGGTGGAGTCTTTGGGGTTTTCCACATAAAGTATCATATCATCTGCAAAGAGTGAGAGTTTGACTTCTTCTTTGCTGATTTGGATGCCTTTTATTTCTTTTTCTTGTCTGATTGCTGTGGCTAGGACTTCTAGTACTATGTTGAATAGCAGTGGTGATAGTGGACATCCCTGCCGTATTCCTGACCTTAGGGGAAAAGCTCTCAGTTTTTCCCCAATGAGAATGATATTCGCTGTGGGTTTTTCATCGATGGCTTTTATGATATTGAGGTATGTACCCTCTATCCCTATACTCTGAAGAGTTTTGATCAAGAAAGGATGCTGTACTTTGTCAAATGCTTTTTCTGCATCTATTGAGAGGATCATATGGTTCTTGTTCTTTCTTTTATTAATGTATTGTATCACATTGATTGATTTGCGGATGTTGAACCAACCTTGCAGCCTAGGGATAAATCCCACTTGGTCTTGGTGAATAATCCTTTTAATGTACTGTTGGATCCTATTGGCTAATACTTTGGTGAGAATTTTTGCAACCGTGTTCATCAAGGATGTTGGTCTGTAATTCTCCTTTTTGATGGGGTCTTTGTCTAGTTGGAGGATCAAGGTAATGGTGGCCTCATAAAATGAGTTTGGAAGTTTTCCATTTCTATTTTTTGGAACAGTTTCAGAAGAATAGGTATTAATTCTTCTTTAAATGTTTGGCAGAATTCCCCTGGGAAGCCATCTGGCCCTGGGCTTTTGTTTGTTGGGAGATTTTTGATGACTGCTTCAATTTCCTTAGTGGTTCTAGGTCTGTTCAGGTTTTCTCTCTCTTCCTGGTTCAGTTTTGGTAGTTGATACATCTCTAGGAATGCATCCATTTCTTCCAGGTTATCTAATTTGCTGGCATAGAGTTGCTCATAATATGTTCTTATAATTGTTTGTATTTCTTTGGTGTTGGTTGTGATCTCCTCTTTCATTCATGATTTTGTTGATTTGGGTCATTTCTCTTTTCTTTTTGATAAGTCTGGCCAGGGGTTTATCCATCTTGTTCATTCTTTCAAAGAACCAGCTCCTAGTTTCGTTGATCTGTTCTATTGTTCTTTTGGTTTCTATTTCATTGAGTTCTGCTCTGAACTTTATCATTTCTCTTCTCCTGCTGGGTTTAGGCTTTATTTGCTGTTCTTTCTCTAGCTCCTTTAGGTGTAGGGTTAGGTTGTGTACTTGAGACCTTTCTTGTTTCTTGAGAAAGGCTTGTATTGCTCTATCCTTTCCTCTTAGGACTGCCTTTGCTGCATCCCAAAGATTTTGAACAGTTGTGTTTTCATTTTCATTGGTTTCCAGGAATTTTTTTAATTCTTCTTTAATTTCCTGGTTGACCCATTCATTCTTTAGTCGATGCTCTTTAGCTTCCATGTATTTGAGTTCTTTCTGACTTTCCTCTTACGATTGAGTTCTAGTTTCAAAGCACTGTGGTCTGAAAATATGCCAGGAATGATCCCAATCTTTTGGTACCAGTTGAGACCTGATTTGTGACCTAGGATGTGATCTATTCTGGAGAATGTCCCATGGACACTAGAGAAGAATGTGTATTCTGTTGCTTTGGGATGGAATGTTCTGAATATATCTGTGAAGTCCATTTGGTCCAGTGTGTCATTTAAAGTCTTTATTTCCTTGTTGATCTTTTGCTTAGATGATCTGTCCATTTCAGTGAGGGGGGTGTTAAAGTCCCCCACTATTACTATATTGTTGTCGATGTGTTTCTTTGCTTTTGTTATTAATTGCCTTATATAATTGGCTGCTCCCAGGTTAGGGGCATAGATATTTACAATTATTAGATCTTCTTGTTGGATAGACACTTTAAGTAGGATATAGTGTCCTTCCACATCTCTTATTACAGTCTTTGGTTTAAAATCTAATTTGCCTGATAGAAGGATTGCCACCCCAGCTTTCTTTTGGTGTCCATTAGCATGGTAAATGGTTTTCCACCCCCTCACTTTCAATCTGGGGGTGTCTTTGGGTCTAAAATGAGTCTCTTGCAGACAGCATATTGATGGGTCTTGTTTTTTTATCCAATCTGATAGCCTGTGTCTTTTGATTGGGGCGTTTAGCTCATTTACATTCAGGGTAACTATTGAAAGATAGGAATTTAGTGCCATTGTATTGCCTGTAAGGTGACTGTTACTGTATATTGTCTGTGTTCCTTTCTGGTCTATGTTACTTTTAGGCTCTCTCTTTGCTTAGAGGACTCCTTTCAAGATTTCCTGTAGGGCTGGTTTTGTGTTTGCAAATTCCTTTAGTTTTTGTTTGTCCTGGAAGCTTTTTATCTCTCCTTCAATTTTCAATGACAGCCTAGCTGGATATAGTATTCTTGGCTGCATATTTTTCTCCTTTAGTGCTCTGAATATATCCTGCCAGTCCTTTCTGGCCTGCCAGGTGCCTGTGGATAGGTTTGTTGCCAATAATGTTTCTACCATTGTAGGTTACAGATCTCCTCCCGAGCTGCTTTCAGGATTCTCTCTTTGTCTCTGAGACTCGTAAATTTTACTATTATATGTCTGGGTGTTGACCTATTTTTATTGATTTTGAGGGGCGTTCTCTGTGCCTTCTGGATTTTGAGGCCTGTTTCCTTCCCCAAAATAGGGAAGTTCTCTGCTATAATACGCTCCATTATACCTTCTGCCCCCTCTCTCTTTCTTCTTCTAGGATCCCAATTATTCTAATATTGTTTTGTCTTATGGTATCACTTATCTCTCGAATTCTGCCCTCATGATCCAGTAGTTGTTTATCTCTCTTTTTCTCAGCTTCTTTATTTTCCATTATTTGGTCTTCTATATCACTGATTCTCTCTTCTGCCTCATTTATCCTAGCAGTTAGAGCCTCCATTTTTGATTGCACCTCATTAATAGCCTTTTTGATTTTGACTTGGTTAGATTTTAGTTCTTTTATTTCTCCAGAAAGGGTTTCTCTAACATCTTCCATGCTTTTTTCAAGCCCAGCTAGTATCTTTAAAATCGTCATTCTGAACTCTAGTTCTGACATCTTGCTAATGTCCATATTGATTAGGTCCCTGTCAGTCGGTACTGCTTCTTGTTCTTTTTCTTGAGGTGATTTTTTTCCGTCTTTTCATTTTGTCCGGAGGAGAATAGATAAATGAGAGAACAAAATGCTAACAGGGTAACAATGACCCCAGAAAAATATACACTAAATGAATCAGAAGAGACCTTCCAGAAAGTGGTCGCTTTTCTGTTCAGAGAGTTGCCGCTATTCTTTTCATCAATCTCCTGTTGAGTTTGTAGGTGTTCAGAATGGTATGATCCCTATCTAGCTGAATTCCTGGGACCAGAAGAAATTGAGGTCTCCTACTCCTCTGTCATCTTACTCCTCCCCCATGCATCTTTTCTGATCACAACACTGTGAAACTAGAAATCAACCACAAGAAAAAATCTGGAAGAACCACAAATACCTGGAGGCTAAATAACATGCTTCGTTTTGAGAGAGAGAGAGAGAGGAGGGGCAGAGGGAGAGGGAGAAAGAGAGAATCTTAAGCAGGCTCCATGCCAGCACAGAGCCTGACACAGGGCTCATTCTCACAACCCTGAGATCATGACCTGAGCTGAAATCAAGAGTCAGATGCTTAACTGACTGAGCCACCTAGGCACCCCTAAACAATTAGCTTCTAAACAATGAATGGGTCAACCAAGAAATCAAAAAAATGCATGGAGACAAATGAAAATGAAAACACAATGGTCCAAAATCTTTGGGATACAGCAAAAGGTGTTCTAAGAGTGAAGTTTAGAGCAATACAGGCCTTACTTAAGAAGCAAGAAAAATCTCAAATAAATAACCTAAGCTTACACCTAAAGGAGCTAGAAAAAGAAGAACAAAACACAAGCCAAAAGCAGTAGAAGAAAGGAAAGAATAAAGATCAGAACAGACATAAACAAAATAGAACTTTAAAAAAAAAACACAATAGAACAGATCAATGAAACCAGGAGCTGGTTCCTTGAAAAGATCAACAATATTTATTGATAAATCTCTAGCCAGACTCATCAAAAAAGAAGAGGGAGTGAGAGAGAGAGAGCACTCCAATAAAATCAGAAATGAAGAAATAACAACTGACAGCACAGAAATATAAAGGATTATAAAACAATATTATGAAAAATTATATGCCAACAAACTGAACAACCCAGAAGAAATGGATACATTCCCAGAAACATATAGCTTCCCAAAACTGAATTAGGAAGAAATAGAAAACTTGAATAGACCAATTACTAACAATGAAATTGAATCAGTCATCAAAAAACTCACAACAAACAAAAGTCCAGGACCGAACACTTAAAGAGTTAATACCTATTCTTCTCAAACTATTCCAAAAAAATAGAAGAGGAAGGAAAGCTTCCAGATTTATTCTATGAGGCCAGCATTACCCTGATACCAAAACCAGGTAAAGACAGTACTAAAAAGGAGAGCTACAAGCCAACACCTCTCATGAACATAGATGCAAAAATCCTCAACAAAATATTGGCAAACCGAATCCAATAATACATTTAAAAAATCAATCACCACAATCAAGTGGGATTTACTCCTGCTTTGCAAGGGTGATTCAATATTCTCAAATCAATGATACATTACATTAACAAAAGAAAGGATAAAAATTATATGATCATTTCAATAGATGCAGAAATTGCATTTGACAAAGTACAACATCCATTCATGATAAAAACAAAGTTTAGAGGTAATATACCTTAATATAATAAAGGCCATATATGAAAAACCCACAGCTCACATCATACTCAATGGTGAAAAACTGAGAGCTTTTGCCCTAAGATCAGGAACAAGATAAGAATGTCCACTCTCACCACTTTTATTCAGTATAGTACACGAAATCCTAGTCACAGCAAACAGACAAAAAGAAATAAAAGGTATCCAAATTAGTCAAAAAGAAGTAAAACTTTCACTATTTGCAGATGACATGATACTCTATATAGGAAACCCTAAAGACTCCACCAAAAAATGTACTAGAACTGATAAATAAATTCTGTAAGGTCACAGGATACAAAATCAATATACAGAAATCTGTTGCATTTCTACACACTAATAATGAAGTAACAGAAAGAGAAATTAAGAATACAATCCCATTTACAAATCCCATCCCCCAAATAATAAAATACCTAGGAATAAATTTAACCAAGGAAGTGAAAAACCTATACTCTGAAAACTATAAAACATTGATGAAACAAAACAAAGAGGCAACCCACAGAATGGGAGAAGATATTTACAAATGACACTACAGATAAAGGCTGGTATCCAAGATCTTATATAAAGAACTTCTCAAACTCAACACCCAAAAAACAAATAATCTAATCAAAAATGGGCAGAAGACATGAACAGACACTTCTCCAAAGAAGACATACAAACAGCTAACAGACACATGAAAAATGTTCAACATCACTAGCCATCAAGGAAATTCAAATCAAAACCACAATGAGATATCACCTTACACCAGTGAGAATGACTAAAATTAACAAGGCAGGGAACAACAAATGTTGACGAGGATGTGGAGAAAGCAGAACCCTCTTACACTGTTGGTGGGAATGCAAGCTGGTACAGCCACTCTGAAAAACAGTATGGAGGTTCCACACAGCAATTGCACTCCTGGGTATTTACCCCAAAGATATAGACATAGTGAAAAGAAGGGGCACCTGCCCCCCAATGTTCATAAGCAGCAATGTCCACAATAGCCAAACTGTGGAAGGAGCCAAAATGCCCTTCAACAGATGAATGGACAAAGATGTGGTCCATATACACAATGGAAGATCACTCAGCCATCAGAAAGAATGAATACCTACCATTTGCACCGACATGGATGGAAGTGGAGGGGATTATGCTAAGTGAAATAAGTCAAGCAGAGAAAGACAATTATCGTATGGTTTCACTCATATGTGCAAAGTAAGGAATAGCATGGAGGACCATAGGGGAAGGGAGGGAAAACTGAATGGGAAGAAATCAGAAGGAGAGATGAACCATGAGAGACTCTGGACTCTGGGAAACAAACTGAGGGTTTGGAAAGGGAGGTGGGTGGCAGGATGGGGTAGATGGGTTGTGATGAGCACTGGGTTTATAGGCAACTAATGAATCCTTGAACACTACATCAAAAACAAATTATGTACTATGTTGGCTAACTGAACATAATAAAATAAATAAATAAATAAATAAATAAATAAATAAAATAAAACACTGATGAAAGAAATTGAAGATGATACAAACAAATAGAAAGATATTCCATGCTCATGGATTGGGAGAACAAATATAGTTAAAATGCTCATACTACACTAAGCAAGCTACAAATTTAATGCAATCCCTGTGTAAATATCAACAGCATTTTCACATAACTAGAACAAATAATATTAAATTTGCATAGAACCACACAAGACCCCAAACAACCAGAGCAATCTTGAAAAAGAACAAAAGTGGAGGTATCACAATCCCATATTTCAAGATATACTACACAAAGCTGTAGTAATCAAAACAATATGGTACTGGCACAAAATAGACACATAGATCAACAGAGAGCCCACAAATAAACCCATGATTATATGGTCAATTAATCTATGACAAAGAAGGCCCAAGAATATGTAAGGGGAAAAAGACAGTCTCTTTTCCCAACAAAGAGTGTTGGGAGAAATGGACAGCTACATACAAAAGAATGAAACTGGACCATTTTCTTACACCATACACAAAAATAAACTCAAAATGGATTAAGGACCTAAATGTGAGACCTGCAACCATAAAAGTCCTAGAAGAGAGCACAGGAGTAATTTCTCTGACATTGCCCATAGCAACAATTTTCTAAATATGTCTCCTGAGACAAGGGAAAGAAAACCAAAAGTAAACTATTGGGACTACATCAAAATAAAACTTCTGCATAGCAAACCATCAATAAAACTACAAGACAACCTACTGAACAAGAGAAGATACTTACAAATGACATATCCAATAAAGGGTTAATATCTAAAAATAGAGAACTTATACAACTCAACATCAAAAAACCCAAATAATCCAATTAAAAATGGGCAGAAGACATGAACATACATTTCTCCAAAGAAGATATACAGATGGCCAAGAGACACATGAAAAGATGCTCCCATCACTCATCAGCAGAGAAATATAAATCAAAACCACAATGAGATATCACCTCACACCTGTCAGAATGTCTAACAATCAACAACACAAGAAACAACGTGTTGATGAGGATGTGGAGAAAAAGGAACCCTCTTGCACTGTTGGTGGGAATGCAAACTGGTGCAGCCACCGTGGAAAACAGTATGGAGGTTCTTCAAAAAGTTAAAAATAGGGTTGCCTGGGTGGCTCAGTCGTTAAGCATCTGCCTTTGGCTCAGGTCATGATCCCAGGGTCCTGGGATCGAGCCCCACATCAGGCTCCCTGCTCAGTGGGGAGCCTGCTTCTCCCTCTCCCACTCCGCCTGCTTGTGTTCCCTCTCTCGCTGTCTCTGTCAAATAAATAAATAAAATCTTTAAAAAAAAAAAGTTAAAAATAGAATTACCATACAATCCTCTAATTCTGCTCCTGGGTACTTACCCATAGAAAATGAAAACACTAATTTGAAAAGATATATGTGCCTCTATGTTTGTGGCAGCATTATTCACAATGGCCAAATTATGGAAGCAACCCAAGTGTCCATCCATAGATGAACGGATAAAGAGGTGAGATAGATGATAGATAGATAGATAGATAGATAGATAGATAGATAGATAGATAGATAGATAGATAGATAGATGATAGATAGATAGATAGATAGATAGATAAAATGGAATATTACTCAGCCATAAAAGACAATAAATTATTGCCTTTTGCAACATGGATGGCTCTTGAGGGTATAATGCTAAGTGAAATAAGTCAGTCAGAGAAAGACAAACACCATATGATCCCACTCATATGTGTAACTTAAGAAACAAAAGAATAAAGAAAAAAGAGACTAACCAGACTCTTAAGTATAGAGAACAAACTGATGGTTACCAGAGGAGAGGTGGGTAGGGGGTTGATTGAAATAAATTAAGGGGATTAAGAGTATACTCATCGTGATGAGCACTGAGTAATGTATAGAATTGTTGAATCACTATGTTGTACACCTGAAACTAATATAACGCTCTATGTTTTCTACATTGGAATTAAAATTTAAAAATAAAATAAAGTGAGCAAGGAGGCTCACAACCTCTATGACTAGCCTATCAAAAAAAAATAAAAGAAATACTTTTCCTGGGGTGACACCCCCAGAGATTTTGATTTAACTGACCTGGGACTTGGCCTGGACACTGGCATTGTTTATAGCTCCTCTGGTGATTCTAAGGTATAGCCAAGGTTGATAAACAACATGCTAGAATTTTGTTTCTTGGGAACAAGACTGTCTTGTTCATTTGCGTATTCTCCCTATGACCTTCCCCAGAGTGAATCCCATAACAGATGCTCAACTGATGTTTGTTAAGCTTGTGTGAAGACGGGCAAAGCTTAGAATCACATAGGTTGAGGATGTACTATGATCATTACGGCTTCACAGTGTTTTAGTACTTTTGGTCACTGCAGCAGCCTTGTGTAGGTAGATGTTTTTCTGCTTGATTTTTTCAGAGGAAGGTGTTGATATTCAGAAAAGTTAGATTGACTCATTCAAGATCAAGAAGCAGAACCATGACTCAAACTTCAACTGACTGTGAAGACCAGGTCCTTTTCAATACCCAATCCTGTCTCAAATAGATAATGGCAAGTGGGAATTCCATTAAGAGTGTGATTCCTTTCCTCTTTCAAGGACCTGAAAAGGGTGCCCAGGAGACTCCTGGAAGCAGAAGGGAAGCAGCAGTAGGCCCTCAAGTTTCTGGTCCCATAAGGCACTCCTAATGATACTCTATATACTCAAAGGTGGAGATTATACGCTGAACATTAGTGCCACGGCAGGCAATGGAAAATCAGAAACTACCATCTCCAAGAGGAACCAATTCAGCATTATGGAAATGTGACTATAGGATCTTCTTTAATGAAATCCAAGTCTTTGTGTGCAATTGCTTTTTCATGGTTTGAGCCATGGCAAATGCTGGGATGGCCCAGTAAGCAAGAGGGGGGCAAATAACTCTATGGCTTTAAGCCTATGAATCAGAGATAATACAATTGTAAGCATCACTAACCAGAAATAAATCTGCAATGATTGATAGGTAGGCTGTAGAGAGTGCCTAAATAAACAGGTGATGTTTCCTTTTCTGAACATCAACGGTTTAAAAAAAAAACAAAAACATGACAGAGACTGTTATGCCTCTAGCTGTTCTCATTCTAGAAAAGATGGTGAGGGGAAAAAAAGCTACTAGCAGTTAGTAGCAGTTAAACTACAGAAGATTTCCATCAGTCTTGGCATTAACTTTTCCCCCACCACAACTGCAAAAGAATTCACATTAATGGATAGGACTTTGAGTAGAATGTGCATATCCCTGGGTTAGAAATTTCCAGCTACTGTTCCATATACTTCGTGAAAAGGCAAACAACAGTGACAGCATGCTGCCTTTGGTTTCATGGGCTTAAATATTGTGATGTACAAGCAGAGATACTTTGTACAATATAAACACAACCTGACTATTAGCTGTAATACTAGAAAACACTGCTATACCTTTTAAAGGCAGAGATTTCTCCCCATCACACTGCTAAGCTTTTCTTCCTACAAAGTCTGGGAAACAAAAAGTTGACAAGTCTGACAGGGACTCAGAAATGCTACATTCTAGCTCTCAATTTCGGTGTCTCCTGACTTGCTGACAACCTTTTGATGATGTGTGAAGGATCAAATCTGAAATGCATGGTGGATTTCATAAATGCAGTGATGCTCTCAATTTGGCCCATATTCAGCGGAATATATCTATGCCACTTGATTTGTATGTGTAACTCAATCATGTTGTGCTTCAGAATGAAGACAAATATAAAGCTCTGTGTTACGACACTGTCATTACCTCAATGAAAGGAGAAATTGAATATTAAAAGAAAGCTAACATAGAGCCGAGAAAATGGTAACTTTTAGGTCAAAGCATCACCATGTCCCGCAATCCAGCATTAATTTGTCCATCAGAAAATCCTCACATCTAAGGTTAATTGCCCTATGCTTGCTGGCCCCTGTGTATTCTCAAATCCAAAACCTGTCAGGCATAGTAATCAATAAATGTTGGCCTCCCTAATCAGGCTTTCAATGAAGACCAAACTCTACCCATGTCTCTAGTTATATCTATTTATGGTGCCAAAATCAAAAGACAAAAATGCTGTAAACAAGCTGTTGAGTCTTTCCCAGCACAAATGGAACACAGAGGACATTTATCATAGCAGAGATGAATAAATCACTCTCCCAACTGTCTCAGATAGGCAAGCCAAAAATTGTTTTACTTTCTAGCACTAAAATATCTGTTAGCAGGAAATTTTTTCATTTTCCCAATCTGTATTTTTAATTTTTCACTGAAAGAAAATATATATTTGAGGTAATAATAGCAATCAGCCATAAAATTTAAAGGAATACTTATGCCAGAAAATCCTCGGTGTTAGAAGCCTTCGTAGAGCTTGGAGCCAAATTTTTGAAAATTAAATTTCATAAGGAGAATGTGAGTATGAATATCAAAATCCCTTTGTTCATTTGTGATACTCTTTAAATAGATAAACTTATGTTTCTGGCCCAATGAATTCTAGAGAAAGGAAAACAAAAGACTCAAGACTGATCATTTGAGAACACTTACCACCTATAAGG
Organism: Mirounga angustirostris; assembly: GCF_029215605.1. NCBI lineage: Eukaryota > Metazoa > Chordata > Mammalia > Carnivora > Phocidae > Mirounga > Mirounga angustirostris. The sequence goes on from NW_026991719.1 coordinate 11,577,836, forward strand.
AAAGGAAAATTTGGAATCAGCCAAGTATTCAAAAAAGAGGTTGGGAAGCAAGGCAAGATGCCCTTCAGAACCCCACTATCCTACCTGGCAGTTCCGTGAAGAACTGCCCTCCCCTCCCCCCACCAGCCCAGTCCCAAGGACCCATATCTTCCCATCCCTTGCTTGCCCTCCATCTCTTGTACTCTCCGTTCCCTGGCAAGTCTTTATCTAGTCGCTTGGCAGGAAGCTTAGCTCTGTCTTGCCACAGCTTAGTTTTTGTCTGTGCTCCAATGCCCCTCAGGACCTAAGCTTATGAAACTTAGTCTCTGTTCCTGTCCTCCCACCCTCCTGTCACAGTATCCCTTTCCATAGGATGTAGCTGCCCGGATGATCAAGAGGGCCAAAGAGGATAAGGGATATATATTAAAAACAAGGGGAGAAGCTGTGAGCTCTGGGCACAGTTGCCTCTGTTTACTCCCAACCATGGACATCTGGCCACAACTTCATCCAGGTCACATACTAAATCTGCGAGAGTCACAGGATACCAGTGGTCTTTCTCTGGGTACATGCTTGAGAGAAAGAAAAAGTGTTTCCCTTGTAAAATTTTATTTATGGATTTATTTAGTGTTTCTTACTGAGGTCTAACACACACACAATAAGCTGTGTAAAGTATGCAACAATGTACTGTTCAAAGAAGTTTTACCAACATATACACTGAGTGACCACCACCCAAATCAAAAACACGTCCAACACACCAGGAGGCTCCTTTAGGCCCTTCCCCTGTCAATAGCCCTCTCCCTCCCCACACTCCACAGCAGTAAACACTATTCTGAACATCATGTACAGAACACACTGTGTCTGGCTTCTTTCATTCACCACTGTGTGTGGAAGAGTTCTCCATACTGCTGTGGATATCAGCAGTTCTTTCTTTTTCATGTGGAGTATTCCGTTGTATGTATACGCCACAATTTATTTTTCATTCTACTCTTGACGTACATTTATGTTGTTTCCAGTTGGTGCTATTATGAATGAAGCTGCTATAAACTTCCTTGGCCATGGTTTTTTTTGGTTTTGTTTTTTTGGTTTTGTTTTTTTGTTTTATTTTGTTTTGTTTTTTTGATGGGCATTAAGTACTCATTTCTCTTAGGTGTGTATCTGGGAGTATAGAATTGCTGGGTCATGAGCTAGGCATTTGTTTATAGAGTTAGTAGACACTAAAGGGCTTCCTTTTGAGAAGTTAAGATACCCTATGTAGCAATAAGTTATAAACCTCTGAGTCATTTGACTTCATAATGCTATTGCCAACAGTAAAGCCTTAGTTATGGAGAAAGCTATTAAACAGAAGCCAGGTGAGAGGGTCAGGCATGTTTCTTTCAGAAAGGAAGCCCTGTTTATTTTCCACCAATGGTATGCATCTATAGGTTTATCCCCAAGGAGAGCAATTAGAATCTTAAGCATTTGGGGATTTTTATCTTCCCCAAATTGCAATCTCATTATGCAGTATACCAGGTTTGTAAACAAGTTTCAGCTACTTGCCATTTCACCAGGACATTTAATTAGCTGTTTCTGTTCTCACTGCCCTATTCCCTCTGGAGATACATAGGTAATAAAATAAATGAATTAAAGATTCTTTAATATTCCCTTGGCAAAATGTGTCATTTAGCCTGCAATTAAGTAAATGGTTATATATGAGACTGGCTAGCTTATACATATTTAATTTTTTCCCCAAATCAATTGTGTTGTTGCACTATGGAGTATAGATTTCTCAGGAAACTTACACTGGTCCTATGTTTACTTTTTTAGGTTTCTGTAATTAATTCTATTTGAGATTGTGGAAGGAAAGAAAGGAGGAAGGGAGGGCGAGAGGATCCATTTTTCATGTAGCAATTTTATACTCACGTTCCATTTCAGGTTGCCTTCACCCCACCCTCACTGTATCAGTGTAATGACCCACAATATCACAAAGGTTGAAAGGACGAAGTCTGTCATTATAAATTTTGTCCTCAGAAATCTCAATGACTTTTGACAAATTGTGACCAATCGCCTCCCCATGAACTCTAAAATTATCTCTAGATGGATACTGGTTCTCTCAAAATCTAGAAGCAACAGATCAATAGATTAAACAAATACCCAACTGACTTTAATTCTACATATTCACTGGGGAGTGGAGGTATAGATTTTTGCTGGCTCACACTATTCAAAAGGTGCAGAAATACAGGAAGTTGATAGAGATTAGAGTTGCAGATCATAGAAAAGAGGTGTCCTAGGAGGTGTGTCAATTTCATAAGGCAAATAACAGGAAATATTTTAAGCCAGGTGATTAGAGTTGGATTTCCATAAGGTAGGATACAGGAAAAATCATGTCAAATCACAGTTGAGAAAGACTTTAGACATCACCAAAGATGAGGAAATTCTTGGTGAGAAGGTGAAGTAATTTGCCTAAGAGAACAGGGAAAAGAAAAGTAATAGAATTATCAATAAAATTAATAAGTTCCTGACCATTACATATTACACATAATATATTATGTGTTAAATATTTCTGCATATAAGTGCTGTGTATGCATGTGTGTATCCTGCTATATAGGTATATGATTATCCCTAATTTACAAACTAGGAGGCAGTTAACAATAGTTACTCCTGAGGATAGGGGATAGGAGTGGGAAGTATGGTATTATTTTAACTTTTTACTTTATAAATCTATTTTTTGAATTGGTTTCTAAAATTGATTGCTTGAGGACAACAATAATGTATTATTTCTAATTTAAAAACTTACTGAGTCTGAAGGAAAGATACAAAATCCAGACAAAGGTCATTAAATTTGACTATTTAAAAACTAAAAAAACTTCTGCATGGGAAAATTCCAAACAAATGAATTTTAAAATATATGTGCATCATTTACATGATGGCATTAATTAATAAGAAAAAGCAGGACAACAGAAAAATAGAAAAAGAATATTACCAGGCAGGGGCACCTGAGTGGCTCAGTTGGTTAAGCATCTGACTCTTGATCTCATCTCAGGTCTTGATCTCAGGGTCATGAGTTTAAGCCCTGTATTGGGCTCCAAACTGGGCACAGAGCCTACTTAAAAAATATATATATGTGTACATATATGAATGCATGTATATATATGTGTGTGTGTGTATACACCCACACCCACACCCGCACACACGCACAGGCAGTTTCCAGAAAACAAATTATAAATAGCCAATAAACATGTGAAAACATGCTGAAATTCATTTGTAATTTAAAAAATGCAAGTAAAAAGGTAATATTTTTCATGCATTAAGTCAGCAAAAATTTCATAGGTTAATACCCAATATTTTTGAGAGTGTAGGGGAAACATGCATTTTCATATATTGTTAGTGGGAGTATAAAGAGTTTTGGGGTAGCAACTTGGTAATATGTATCAAATATAGAATTATGCAGGCTCTTTAATCTAGCAATTTTTTTCTCAGAATTTGTCCTATGCACCTGCTTCATCATGCATAGGTAGAAGGATGTTTATGACACCATTTCTTTGAATGACAAAGAACTTGAAACACTTCAAAGTCCATCAATAGGGTGCTGATTAAAGAAAGTATAATGCATCAATCCTGTGGAATTTTATGGAGATTTATTTATGCATTCATTTATTTATTTAGAGAGCACAAGCAAGAGAGGCAGAGGGAGAGGAAGAGAGAAACTCAAGCAGACCGCACTGAGTGTGGAGCCCAATGCAGGGCTCAATCTCATGACCCTAAGATCACAACCTGAGCCAAAACCAAGTCCGTGCTTAACCACTGTACAACCCAGTCTCCCTTTCCTCCCTTCCTTCCTTCCTTCCTTTCCTTCTTTTTCTTTCTTTTCTTTCTTTCTTTTCCTTCTTTCTTTCTTTCTTTCTTTCTTTCGAGAGAGAGAGAGAGAGAAACTTTATGGAGCTTTAAAAGGATGAGGTAGATTTATGTGCTTATGTGAAAGGTGGAGAAAAAATATTATGAAATGAAAAAGTAAGGTATAGAACAGCTTATGTAATGAATTCATCTGGTGTCACTGAAGAAAAGTGTATGTCTATATCTGTGACAATGTTGCTATAAATTTATATATGTAAGTATATACGTAGACATATAAATTATATATTCTAAATATAGATAGGTAAAGAAATAGAAATAGAATATTTTTTGCAAGGCTGGAATTAGGGTAAGGGAAATGAGGCACTTCAAAAGGACACCAAAAAACTTAGTCATCAAAATAAATAATATTTTAATGCAATATATTTTTTATTTATTTGAGAGAGAGAGCGAGAGAGAAAGCATGAGAGGGAGGGGCAGAGGGAAAGGGAGAGAGAAACTTAAGTAGACTGCGTTCAGCATGGAGCCCCTTGCCGGGCTCGATCTCAAGACCCTGAAATCATGACCTGAGCCAAAACCAAGAGTCAGGTACTCAACTGACTGCGCCTTCCAGGTGTCCCAATGCAATATTTTTAAAATAATAATTAATGCAAAAATTTCATGATGAAAAAATATCAAAATTTTAGATAAAGACAGGCTGCTGTTGTTTGTTTTATGACCTGTGGTATCAGGCAAGGATGTTTCTATAGCCTTGGAAGACAAGGCTGTCCAATATACTTGGACACCTACTGTCTAATACACTTGGACACTTACTGTCCAGTATAATAAAGATAATGTCTCCATCTGGGGCAAAATTCAGTCATGTTTGCTTGCAGCCCATTATAGAATATTTTAGTTTCTTAAGATTGGGGTTCCTCAGCTGTGACATGAACCCACTCTGTACGCAGTATCCACCTGGGCCCCTCTATGTTGCCTTTGTGGGACCCAGTGGGCAAGGGAAACTGGCACAAATGTGAAGCTCATGCTTCTTGCTGTACTGTGAGTAATAAAGATCTGACTCAGGGATTCCTTGTCTCCTGAATGCATCCATGAAATCCAGGCTAACTTGTCAGGTTGCTAGTAGGGCAAAATTCACAGAATCTTCACAATTACTGACAAGAAGATTTCTTTTCTCCAATTTTGGGAAAAGGGAATAGTTTATGTAAAGATTTGGGGTTTTAAGAGAAGTAAAAGCTTGGGTAAACTTAAAAGGTAGAGGGAATAAAGGGAAATAGCTGGAGATAAAGACAGAGAATGGCTGGACCTTGAAGAGTCTTTTGGGCCATGCAAATGATCTGAACTTTGGTTCATAGGCTTCATGCAGCCAATAGATATTTTAAGCCAAAATATAAGTTCCACATCTGTTTACTAGAAAGATCACTCAGTGGCAAAGTAGAATGTTGACAGGAGTCAGAAATAACCATTAGGAGGCTGCTAAAATAATAAAATAATTAAAATAATAATTAAAATTGCTAGCACATATTGGTTCCCGGGTGCTAGACACTGTGCTAGGCTCCTCAGGATTATATTCTTTATTCCTGTGAGAAAAGAAATTATTATCTCTATTTTATACATGTGGGAAATGAAGTAGAAGGTAAATTAACTTGTTCAAGTCAATTGCAGAAATGAGATGGAGACTCAAGCTGACTCCAGATCCCAAGTCCTTAACCACTGAGTGGAGTTTTGATTAAAATGTATTCAAATGCTATCATTTAAATGCCTATGTTGTGATCTTCTCTCCAATATGGAGTACAGCCTCTTTATATCACACTGTTTACTTCTGCTTATATTTATTCTGTAATTCTAGCTATCTTTGGCCACACTACCTTCCAAATATATTACTGTCAGTTATTTTATCCCCTCCAAATACATTACTTTGTCTTTGAACTGGTTAAATCCCCATACTTTAATTCTTATCCACATCAACTCAAACTCTCTAGATCCATTTTTATAACTTTATTGGCCTCCCCAGTGTGAGAAAACTTTCTAATTGGATATCAGTGGGAAATTTAATGAGCCTGCTATTTATTTTCTCTTCCAGATCATAATGAAGACTTAAAATTTCCTTTCTTTTTTGTGCCATCATGTGTTACAAATTAATGCAATCCTCAGAACACTAGGAGATTCTATTTTTATTAAGAAATGTAAGTAGAAAATGCTAATTAGGCATGCCTGTAAAAGATAACCAAACCTAATACATATTGATTGTTTTATATGGATTATTCTATTAATAAATGATAGCAATCATCCTTGCATAATCTGAAATTCCTAACATAATATAAATGTAAATTGAGAAATAATTCCCAAATCAGTCCATTTTTTGTCATTTTGTTATGATTCATTATGATTTATTATTATTTTTCATACAAGAGCAAGTTTTCATGATACAGAACATACTTTAATAAGAAATCAAATGGGGGAAAAGGAAAATTAGATGTAGATACTCAAATCTGTATGAAGGAAAATATCAAATAAGCTATCTTATGAATACATAACCCCAATATCTACTTCACAGTTGGGATCATAAACTATTAGTTTGAGGAAACTGGACTATTTCATGTTGATAGATATTTACTCTCCTTATGTAATAGATTTATTTAAATACAACTCATATACCACAAAATTAAAATATACAATTCAATGGTTGTTAGTATATTCACAGAGCTGTGTGGTCATTGCCCAATTTGAGAACATTTTTATCACTCCAAAAGGAAATTCCAGGCCTTTTAATTATCACCTCCCAATTCTCACATGCCCTGCAGTACTAGGTAACCCCTAACTACTTTCTGCCTCTATAGATTTGCCTATGCTTGACATTTTATAGACATGGGATCATATAATATGTGATCTTTTGTGACCAGCTTTTGTCACTTAGCATAATGTTTTCAAGGTTCACCCATGTTGTAGCTTTTATCACTATTTCTTTTTTGTGTGTGTGGTCAAATAATATTCCATTGTATGGATGTGCCACATTTTCTTTATCCATTCAGTAGTTGATAGACACTTGGATAGATTCCACTTCTTAGCTATTATGAATATGCCGCTATGAACAGTTGCATACCATTTTTTGTGGGGCTGTGTTTTCATTTCTCTTAGGTGTATATGTAGGAGTGAGCAACTATCACATTGTTTTCCATAGTGGCTGCACCATTTTACATTCCCACCAGCAGTGTATAAAGGTTCCAATTTTCCCACATGCTTGCCAACTTATTGTCTTACTTTTATTTTATACCCATCCTCACGGGTGTGAAGTGATATCTAATTGTGGATTTGATTTCCATTTCTCTCATGACTAATGATATTGAGCTTCTTTTCATGTGCTTATTGGCCATTTGCATATCTTCTCTGGAGAAATGTCTATTCAGACCCATAGCCCATTTTTTAAAGGGGGTTATGTCTTTTTATTACTGAGTTTTAAGACTTCATTATATATTCTAGATATAAGTTCTTTATCAGACATGCGATTTGAAAATATTTTCTCCCATTCTGTGGGGTTGTCTTCTGGCTTTCTTGATAATCATTGAAGTGCAAATTATTTTTAACTTTAGTGAAGTTGAATTTATCTAGTTTTTCTTTTGTTGCTTATGCCTTTGGTGTCATATCTAAGAATCCACTGCCAAATCCAAGACCACAAACATTTAGTCCCATGTATTTTTCTAAGAGTGTTATAGTTTTGGCTCTTACATTTAGGTTTTTGGTCCATTTCATGTTAATTTTTGTACATGCTATGAGGTAAGGGTCCAACTTCATTGTTTTACATGTAGCACCCTTGTCAAAAATCAATTTGCCAACATATTTACTTTTTAAAGTAACCTACCTATATTTTTCTTTTTTATCCATAAAATTTTCTTTTACCTTATTTCTAATACTCCCATTTTCTCTTTTCCTTCTTTGCTTGTGACTCTTTGAGGGAGAAAGTCACACTCATGATACATAACTCATCCCTGGCCAATCAGAACATTTCATTCCCTCAACCACAACAATTAGTTTAGGGATATGCTGTGACTCAAGGGAAGCAATAGTCCCAGTAAGAGTCAATCCCTGGACTTGGTGGGAGCTACAGAAGAAAAAACCTTTTCCTTTGGATTTGAATCTGGGATGATGAAAACCTGGAGTTTTGGGCTGTCATCTTTTTGCCACAGGACTATGGGACTAAAGCCAACACAGAAAAGAGTAGAGCCAAGGGATAGAGAGAAAATGAATCCTAATGATATAACTTGAACCCCTGGGTCCATCTTTTCATGATGCTAATTCTCTGGAATTTTAAGTTAAGGGACTAGTAGGTTTTTTTTTATTTTTTTTTTTATTTTTATTTTTTAAGATTTTATTTATTTTTATTTGAGAGAGAGAGAATGAGAGAGAGGGAGTACATGAGAGGTGGGAGGGTCAGAGGGAGAAGCAGACTCCCTGCCGAGCAGGGAGCCCGATGCGGGACTCGATCCCGGGACTCCAGGACCATGACCTGAGCCGAAGGCAGTCGCTTAACCAACTGAGCCACCCAGGCGCCCTAGTAGGTTTCTTTTTAGACTTAACCCACTTTGAGTTGGGTTTCCATCTCTTGCAGCAATAAGAGCCCTAACTGAAGCATAAATGAAGTGGCTTTTTTTTTTTAAGATTTTATTTATTTATTTCAGAGAGAGAGGGCACAAGAGGGAGGAGGGTCAGAGGGAGAAACAAACTCCCTGCTGAGCAGGGAGCCCGATGTGGGGCTTGATCCCAGTACCCTCGGATCATGACCCGAGTTGAAGGCAGACGCTTAACCGACTGAGCCACCCAGCACCCTAAACCAAGTGACTTTTTAAACAAAGAGAGGAAAAAAGTTTCTTTCCACCTCTTTCTCTCTCAAAAAGTGCCAGTAGAAAATTTCAAGAGGTTCATATGTCCCTTAATGGAGAGAATGCAGGCAGAGACCACATATATTCAGAATAACCATGATCCAAGCTTCTTATATGAAAGTAGAGTACTGATCCTTTGAATTCAAGAGTGGGATTTGGGTTTTCAATGCCATGTTGTACTTGTGCATCTAACAAAGTATCCAGCACATGATGGGTTCTCAATAAACATAGTGGATGGGTGATTAATTGAAAAAGTGTTCCATCTGCCTATAACATCTTGATACAAAGGTATTAATCCCATCCAATTCTTACCAGGACCATGACTCAGTGTATGGCCCTGAAGCATTTAGCCTTAAGGTCCACCTCTGGTTGTATTAGTCAAGTTATTGCTGCATAACAAACAACTACACTCATGTGTCTGAGTTGGCTGAGTTTGGATTGGTTGGCCTCTAAAAGGCTGTTCTGCTTCAAGCTGTGGGCCCAGCCAGGCTTGCCTTGCTGTGGACTAGGCTCTGTTCTGTTCAAATATATTTCATTCTTCAGCTCAGGCTGAAGATGTAGCAACTCCCCAGGGGGAGCTCTTCTTTTTTTTTTTTTTTTTTTTATTATGTTATGTTAGTCACCATACAATACATCATTGGTTTTTGATGTGGTGATCCACGATCCATTGTTTTCGTATAACACCCAGTGCTCCATGCAGTATGTGCCCTCCTTAATACCCATCACCGGGCTAACCAATCCCCCCTTCCCCCTCCCCTCTAAAACCCTGTTTGTTTCTCGGAGTCCATAGTCTCTCATGGTTCGTCTCCCCCTCCGATGCCCTCCCCCCATTTTTCCCTTCCTTCTCCTAATGTCCTCCATGTTATTCCTTATGTTCCACAAATAAGTGAAACCATATGATAATTGACGTTCTCTGCTTGACTTATTTCACTTAGCATAATCTCCTCCAGTCCCATCCATGTTGATGTAAAAGTTGGGTATTCATCTTTTCTGATGGCTGAGTAATATTCCATTGTACATATGGACCACATCTTCTTTATCCATTCATCTGTTGAAGGGCATCTCGGCTCTTTCCACAGTTTGGTTATTGCGGACATTGCTGCTATGAACATTGGGGTGCATATGGCCCTTCTTTTCACTACATCTGTGTCTTTGGGGTAAATACCCAGGAGTGCAATTGCTGGGTCATAGGGTAGCTCTATTTTTAAATTTTTGAGGAACCTCCACACTGTTTTCCAAAGTTGCTGCACCAACTTGCATTCCCACCAACAGTGTAAGAGGGTTCCCCTCTCTCCACAACCTCAGGGGGAGCTCTTCTGACAGCAGAGGCACAAGTGTGCACACCCAACCCTCAGGTATGCTTAAAAACTTTACTTGCATCATGCCTGCTAACACCTCATTGGCCACAGTAAGTCACATGACTGAGCCCAACATCAATGGAACAGCAAAATGTAATATTCCTCTAGTGGAGGTGGGAAAAAGGAAGTGTATGTTATGAATGATAATTCTATCACAGTGTTGTAGAACTCTTTTCACATCAAGGGTTAAATCTTTTTCTTGAAAAAAATCTTTGCTCTAAGTCAAACTGTTCCATTCATTTATTCATTCATTCATTAAAAAAACTTTATTGAACATCTACTAATGCTGTGTGTATGTGTGTGTGTGTATGTGTGTGTGTGTGTGTAGGAGGGAAATGAGAAGGCTGAAAGCACTTCTCAGAATAAATCTACAACTATATTCAGAGGTTGACTTTTTTCCTCAAGGACAGCTCTAACACATCCTGTACCATCCTCTCTGGGACAATGATTCAACATCCTGATAACCCTCAAGGAAGAATACAAGGAAAGCAGGGGAAAACATGGATGGGATAACAACATGCTTTGTTTTCCTGTCATTATACATTTGAATTATCCCAGTGCTGATCAAGCACTACCCAAATTCCCAAACTAAGCCCTCATTGTGTTCAGCTGTGCTGCCAACATAATCCAGCATGGCTCCTTTGTGTTCCACAATAAAGAAAGGCTTCCATAAATCCACCCCCTTTCAAGGGGGAAGCTACAAGGGCAGATGTGTGGTCTGGGATGGTTTCCAGAAGTTGACAGTGCTGAGTTGGCAGCACCTCCTGCTGCCACCAGGAGAGGTCTACCTGTAAAGATGCAGTCACCTGTACCCCACATTTTAACCAATGTTCATGGCCACTGGAGCACAGAGGTTTGGCTCTTCCACTTAGCAACTCATCCTACAGACCTCTCCTTTGCCACAGGCTACAGCCTCTAAACTACATGCCATTCAGTACAGCCATGCTGAATTCACCTCATACTTGCTTGAGAAGGCCAATTGTTAAAATGTCAGGATAAGAGGGGCACCTGGGTGGCTCAGTCGGTTAAGCATCCAACTCTTGATTTCAGCTCAGGTCATGATCTCAGGGTCGTGAGATTGAGCCCCACATCTGGCTCTGTGCTGAGTGTGGAGCCTGCCTAAGATTCTCCCTCCACCCCTCCTCCTGCTCATGCTCACTCTCTCTCTCTCTCTCTCCAAAAAAATGTCAGGATGTGAAAGTCAATTGTTAAACATAGCCTATATTAAAAATTAAATTACGTAAACTTACAATTAAATTATTTTTAAAACAAGGTTAATACTCAAAACTCATCACTTTCTAATTATCTTACTGCATTATATGATCAAGCTCTTGAGATCAAATACATCTGTTGTATCTGTATGTTGGAAATACCATATAATGGTGTGCTACTATACTTACCTCTTCCCAATTTGTCGTTCAATGATGCCACATCAGTAGCTTCATACCTGCCACCATGGGAGTACTTACACTATGGGAATTAACAAATGCTATAAATCAGATTTCTTTAAACATTTTTTTAGAGAACTGGTTGTTCAATGTCTACAAGCACTAATGATCTCCATTATCTACCTTATGTAATGAAGGCATATTTACATTTTACAAATATTAACCCATTTTAATCTTCATAGCAACCCTATGGAATAGGTACTATTGTTGGTCTCATTTTACTGTGGCACAGAGGAGTTAAGTGACTTTCCCAAGCTCACATAGCTAGTAGCTGGGGAGTCTGGTTCCAGGCTCCATGCTCTCATTCACTGTGTATGCAGCCTTTCCTTCCCAGAAAACCCGGCAACATTCTACCTTCAACTCATAATTAGAGCCTGAGTTGTTTTCATTGTCTCCAACCTCCTTAATGTGCTCACCCTGGTCCCAGGCCCACTCTGGTAACTGGTCTGAATCTACAGAGTTCAAGGCCAAAATCCAGGGCTGCCCACCTGGGTCCCTATGTACAGTGGAATCCCCCCACGACCTCCCTCTTCCCCTTCTCACTCCCTGATGCCTGTCTGGTTTGCCAACATTGTTATTTTCAGCTAATTTCTCTCGCTAGCACTGTGATCCTGCAAAAAATGTTTTAGAACTGTTGGAGTCTTAGTTTCTCCATCCATAAATTGGGGCTCATAATGGACGGGTAGCATACACAAGAACTTTGCTCTGTATCAAACAAGTGTGAGTTGAATTTGAATGGGCTCCCACTCACCTTCACACATTCTCCCCTCTTTAGCTTAGTTTGCAGGGATCCATCCTGCTGACTTCATCCTGTCTAGAATGCTTTCTCAAGTCATCAGGAAAGTGATGGAGGATCCTATTTCTAGACAGGATTTCTTAGAGAGTAATGATTTCTGAGAAGATGCAGGATTGGTGGATGTGTCTGCATGATCAATAGCAAGCCTTTCCCCCAGCAGAAATTCGATCCATTCTGGCTGCTTCAATGGGGGCTCCTGGGGCTTAGACACTAAGCAGATGCAATTACTGATTTTCACTGATTTCAGCTCTGAGTTCCCTACTGGCCCACACCATTCTCCCCACCTCTCCAAGTCCCTTCCGCTTCAAGTCGACCTCTTCATTCCTCTTAGTGACAAAAACTGCCTGTGGGTCTCCTCTCAAGGTTGCAATGCTCACTGTGGGTTTGTACCTCTGACTCAGTGCTCCCTCCTCCATTAGCCACATACACAACTACTCCCCTGTGCTCTGCTCAGCTCAGACTTGTTAGAAAAAAATAGAAGTCTTCTAACAGCTGGAACGAGCTATTCAGAGCAAACTCTGTCAAACAGAGCAGGACTCATTCCTCTACAGCCCGAATCAGCAACTTTCCCGATAAAAGCAGACAGTAAATATTGTAGGCTTTGCCGGCTCTACAGCCTCTGCTGCCCCCACTCCATTCTGCTGCTGCAGGAGGAAAGCAGCCGCAGATCATCAGTAAGCAAATGGGTGTGGCTGGGAGACAATAAAACCGTATTTGCGGACACGAAAATTTCAATTGCATATAATTTCACACCCCCCAAATATTCTTCTTTTGATTGGGGGGGGCATTTAAAAATATAAAGCTATTCTTAGCTTATAGGTTATACAAAAATGGGCTGCGGGCCAGATTTGCCCCATTGGGTCATAGTTTGCCCACCCATGCGCTGTAGGAACTCTCCCGTGGGACTACAGTCTGAGGGCTTAATGTAACCTTCCCAGGATACCAGGCATTGCGATTTAACACCTGTGCCTGAGCCAAGCTGCCCAGGTGTCTTATTCAGTGGATAGCAGCAGTCTTTGGCAAGTACCTCTTAATGGCCCGTTGAAGTGTTTGAAAGGCAGAGAAGGTATTTTTACCAGACTTGTGTTAATCAGTGAATTATTCTCAAAAAAAAAAATTAAGTAACTGTTTGTTCACTGCCAAGCCCCTGTCTTAGAATCAGTTCCCTAGCAGCCAGGCCTGACACAGTTTTGAAGGTACGTGGTTCATCGAAGGAGAGCCCTCAAGAGAAAGGGAGGGATGGAAGCAGGATAGGGTGGGGTGCAGGGGAGTGGGCTTGGCTAGAGACCAGCTTCAATCCGATCCCATCAGCAGCTCTGGGGCACAAATGGCCCCCATGCCAATAAATCATTAGCCCTGGCCTCTGGGGGTGGGGATGGTGGGCTTCACTTCCAGGTGAGGCAGCTACCATCCAATTGAGGGCAAATCTTCAGAGAAAGGGGCAGCTGTGAGCTGTTAGGGGCCAACATGCCCAGCAGCTAGGGGTTGGAGCCCTGGCCCAATAACCGGCTGGGCCACCTACAGAGTTAGAGCCAGCTTCCAGCCATAAGAGCACATGGGTTGCCTTTCCATTCTGGCTCTTTCCTCACCATGGACTGCCGTCCCCCTCCCAAAGTTCTCACTGCGTCTTCCAGGAATGAGAAGGGATGGGGTTGGATGGAAGTGCTATACTTCCCACACGCCTCAGAGTTGCTGGCGACCTCAGTTGTGGGAGAGCTTCTCTTCTTCTGAAGAAGGTGGCTCATAAACCAAGGGGAGGGCAATTATTTATTTTCCATGTCAGCTGCCACTTTCCCACTGCCAACCTTCTGAAGACACCATCTCACCTAACGTCCTTCTCCAGTTGTTGTTCCTTCCAGCGTCTCCTGGGAACTATTTCTAGCCACCCAGTCTGATGTCTCTGTCAGGCCCTTCATAATGCCTTTTTTTTTTTTTTTTTTTGGATGAGTGTCTCTTCTATTTATCCTCTTATTGAGGACATACTCGGTTATTCTCTTGGGAGAAGTACATGGTTCAGCCACAAAGAATGACAGATGCATAAACGTTCATTTTAAGTAGAAAAATCACTTGAGATGCCACAGAGGGTTCCAAAACCTTGAGGACATAATAACTGATTTAGAATCACAGCTGAATCTAATTTTTCTAAGTTTTGCTAAATGAAAAATCACAACCCTAATAGGTTTATCTTAAGAAGAAAATCTTGTCATGCATGGAAAAGGAAATTAAAAGTACAGAACACAGTCGCTAACCCACCCCTGGGGGAAGCCCAATGTGTGTCCTTTCCTCAAGCTTAAGGGCACAGTTTAAACATCCCCGGACTGTGAATGCTGCAAATGATTCTAGAGCAATAGTTATAAAAAACATTTACAATATACCAGCAAAACTATGTTTGCTATACAATTTCTCTAAACACACACTAAGGGATATTTACAGAACTTACTAGAAATGAGAATAAAAGCGTTTTGACTGGTTTTCCCTTCTTCCCTCTCATCCCCCCACCTCCGCACTATGGCCACACAAAGGGCCTCTCGATCCACAAAACTGGTCATGTTGCTTGTTAATTAGCATCATTCACTGGCTTCCTAGGCCTCTTACAATGAAGCCCTGAATTTGTCCCATGAACCCTGAGGCTCTATCCAGTGCAGCCCAGCCTTCCTTTTTGTTTTTTTTTTAAGATTTTATTTATTCATTTATGAGTGAGAGTGCGCATGCGAGTGGGGGAGGGGCGGAGGGAGAGAGAGAGAGAGAATCTGAAGCAGACTCCACACTGAGCAAAGAGCCTGATGCAGGGCTCCATCTCACCACCCTGACATCATGACCTGAGCGTCAATCAAGAGTCAGACGCTTAAGTGACTGAGCCACCCAGGTGCCTCCCTCCTTTTTGGTTTTGCCTCACAATTCTTTTCTTCTCACTACCTACACTCCAGCCACAATGACTATAAATGGGCCACGGGCTTCATACTGCTTGGGACACAGCTGCTGTCATGCTTCTCCTGACCAATGCTTACTTATCTTTCAGATACCAGCTCAAATGGCACATCTATTGGGAAACTTCCTTCACCAACTTCGCTCCCTCAGACAAGGTCAAATCCCTATTTTAAATGCACTTAGAGTCTTGTGTATCTTTCTTTCAGAAAGCACCTATCACACCGTGTATTTATATTTTGTTTCTGTGATAATTTGATTCTCTGCCTCCCTCACCAGATGGTTGGGATTTTGTCTACTTCGATCACCATTATTTGCAGCACCTAGCACAATGAAATAATTTGGGGAAACAGAGTTAAAGAGGAGGATGTGAGTCACATGGAACAGAAGCAGATCATCTTAGCCAAGCCCACCCTAGATCAGCAAAGCCCCAGCCCCTAAGCTGTTTACTTTTTATGCTATTGAGATTCTGTGGATGTTTGTAACCCAGTAATGATCAAAGCCACGTATGACTAATATGCAGACATTTTCAGGACTTTTATTATTAAAGTGATAAGCATAGTAAATCTCCAGGATGGAATTTAAAATATACAGCATCCTTCACCTATTTGAACATGAACTCACTTTTTTTTTTTCACAGACTATGTTATGAAGTACCTTCCTGAGAACATGATCTAGGAAATGTTGGG
Source organism: Mirounga angustirostris (assembly GCF_029215605.1). Lineage (NCBI taxonomy): Eukaryota > Metazoa > Chordata > Mammalia > Carnivora > Phocidae > Mirounga > Mirounga angustirostris. Next base: position 11,593,733 of record NW_026991719.1, read on the forward strand.
TTTTTTTAAAGATTTTATTTATTTATTTGACAGAGAGAGACACAGTGAGAGAGGGAACACAAGCAGGGGAGTGGGAGAGGGAGAAGCAGGCTTCCCACCGAGCCAGGAGCCCGATGCGGGGCTCGATCCCAGGACCCTGGGATCATGACCTGAGCCGAAGGCAGACACTTAACAACTGAGCCACCTAGGCGCCCCAAAAAGATTTATTAATTTTTTTTAAAGATATTTTTTATTTATTTATTTGACAGAGAGATAGAGAGCACAAGTAGGCAGAGTGGTAGGCAGAGGGAAAGGGAGAAGCAGGCTCCCACGGAGCAGGGAGCCCGATGCGGGGCTCGATCCCAGGACCCTGAGATCACAACCTGAGCCGAAGGCAGATGCCTAACGACTAGCCACCCAGGTGCCCCAGAAATGCTGTTTTAAGGACTTTCCCAACTCTAACATTAATTCTGTGATTCCAAAGACCACATAGGTTAGTTCTTGGGCTTAACCTGTAGTCCTTTTTTATTTAGATAATTATAGGGATTCATATGAAATCAGAAGAAATAATACAGAGAGATCCCATGTACACGTTACCCGTTTCCCCCAATGGCAATATTTTGCAAAACTATAATGTAATCTGACAACCGGGATATTGATGGTGATGTAACCTACTGATCTTATTCAGATTTCATCAGTTTTACTTATACTTGTATGGGTATTAATTCTATACAATCTATCACAAGTGTAGATCTATAGATCCACCACCAAAGTCAAGATGCAGAACAGTTCCAATACCACAAGTACAAGGACGCCTTATGTTTTATAACCACATCCAAAGTTAACTGAAAGTGAATCACAGACCTGAATATAAACCGCAAGACTACAAAACCCCTAGAAGATAGCATAGGAGAAAACCTCTGGCTGGGTGTTGGGGGAAGTCATTGAGAGGACAGGATCACCAGCTGAGCCGTGAGCTGGACCCCAGCAATCAGAGGCTCCACACCTCTTCCCCTATCCTTGGAATGTGGATTTCGTTTGCCTTCCCCACTTCCAGAGGCTGCTTTGAGATAGTGATGTGGTGTTAAGACCATCCAGACAGTATACATGACTGAACCCAGTTAATTCCTGTATAGAAACTTTTTAGATTTGATGGGCAGGTGTGGAGATCTACTCATCTTGCTGTTGCTCAAGACAAGCCTCGCGGGTAAGTTCCCTTACTTATTAAACTCGTCAGTTACCAACCTCGAGTGGCCTGCCTCTTTCTTTGGTCTCTCTGCCTTGCCCCAGAAATGGGGACCCGTTTCAGATTACACCTGGGATGCTCCTGCAGAGTTTGCGTACCAACAGTAGGCAGTGACTTTTTAGATACAACACCAAAGACACAATCCATGAGAGAAATAATTGACAAGCTGGACTTCACTAAAATTATTTCTGCTGTGCAAAAGACTGTCGAGAGAATGAGAAGATAGGTCATAGATGGTGAGAAAATATTTGCAAAAGACATCTGATAAAGGACTATGATCCAAAATATACATAGAACACTTAAAACTCCACAATAAGAAAACAAAACAACCCAAATTAAGGGGCGCCTGGGTGGCTCAGTTGTTAAGCGTCTGCCTTCGCTCAGGTCATGATCCCGGGGTCCTGGGATTGAGCCCCGCATCAGGCTCCCTGCTCCGTGGGAAGCCTGCTTCTCCCTCTCCCAGTCCCCCTGCTTGTGTTTCCTTTCTCACTGTGTCTCTGTCAAATAAATAAATAAAATCTTTAAAAAAAAAAAAAAATTAAAACATGGACCAAAGGCCTTCACAGATACCTCACCAAAGAAGCTATAAAAATGTCAAATAAGCATATGGAAAGATGTTCCACATCTTTGTCAGCAGGTAAATGTAAATTAAAATGAGATACCGCTACGTACCTATTAGAATGCCCAAAATCTGGAGCACTGACAACACCAGATGCTGGCAAGGATGTGGAGCAACAGGAACTCTCTCAACCTGTGGGAAAGCAAAATGGTTTGGCCACTTTGGAAGACACTTTGGCAGTTTCTTACAAAACTAAACATACTCCTATCATCCAATCCATAAATCACACTTTTTGGTATTTACCCAAAGGAGTTGAAAACAATGTCCACACAAAAAACCTGCACTTGGATGTCTACAGCAGCTTTATTTGTAATTGCCAAGCCTTGGAAGCAGGCAAGATGTACTTCAGTAGGTGAATGGATAAATAAACTGTGGTCCATCCAGACGACGGAATATTATTCAGTACTAAAAAGAAATGAGCTATCAAACCATGAAGAGACATGGCGGGAATTCCAATGCATATTAGTAAGTGAAAGAAACCAATCTAAAAAGGCTATATACTGTTTGATTCCAACTATATGACATTCTGGAAAATGCAAAGCTATGGAGACTGTGAAAAGATCAGTGGTTGCCAAGGGTAGGGGAGAGGGAAGGATGAATATGCAGAGCACAGGAGATTTTTAGGGCAGTGAAAGTTTTCTCCATGATACTCTAATGGTGGATACATATCATTATACATTTGTCCAAACCCATAGAAAGGCAGTCTCTCCCTTTTTCCTACCATATTATACCATATGGTCTCTAAGCACTGCTTTTCCCTGCTCATGTATTTTATTCTTTTTTTTCTTTCCTCAGTTATCTTTGTTTCTCTGTGCTCAGGGCCATCCCTCCACAGATCCTAAATTTCCATGCCCTCAGTTCAAGCCAGACGCAGAGGATTCCTATCCTTCTCTGAATCCTGATTCTTAATTCCTATGCCAGCAAATTTGGTTGTCCTAGCTTGGAACATATGTTGTTCTCTAATAGTCAGCAGTGGCCAGTAGCTAGAAGTGACAATAAGACACTTGGGCAGAGAAGTGATATGACTGTCACCCTTGTGGGGTGCATCTTCATGGGCAGGTCAAATCTACCCCAAGCAGTCTACTCAAAGCCCTACCCTAATTTGGTGGTTGTATGGCATTTTGTTAAAACACAATACTCTCTCTTTTAGTGGATTTAGATGTTGAATTTCAAGTTGAAATAAAGACATGTTTGTGTTACAGCTTAAAACTGTGAAATCCACACAGACACAATCGACTTATATTACTCTTAAAATCTACCCATACCCAATTTGGGCCTTTGGGAAGGTGGCAACAATAAAGTAAAACAAGGTTAAGCTGGCCCCATATTCTATCCCACCCCTCTACTTGATAACTGCCAATCCACCTTTGGCCCACACCTTATAGCACATCTGTGGGTGAGTATATGGTGCTTTCGTTTTGAGTACACCTTTCTTACAATGTGTAAGGACAAGAAATACAGCTGGAGAAGGGCATCTAGAAACATTTGCTTCCTACTGACTAAGGTATGAATTCCCCAAATAAATAGAATGATAATAATTAATAATAACACATGGCTATAGCATTGTCCTGAAGACTAACTGAGAAGACACATGTAAAACACTTAAAATAATGCATGGCACTGAGTAAGACCTTGATAAATGTCAGTTATGTCACAACTCAGCACCATCGGTTGCCAACTGAGTGGATAGTTGAGGTTCTCAAGGAACAAACTGGACTGATCTTTGAAGCGGTCAGTAATGAACCACACAGAATGGTATTGTTATGCAGTGTCGTTTGGTCATAGGTAGAAATGGCCGCATTGATGAAGTGATGGGTTTCCATTTGTATGGGTACGTTAAGCAGATATACTTAAGGATTGTTCATCAGCTTCCTTTGTATTCTTAAAAATAAGACATAGAAATTTAGAATTAACCATGAATTCCAATTCCAAAATAAAACAAAATTAATTTCAGTAAAAATTCCTTTTGTTTCTTGGGTCTTTTCATTTTCCTTTATAATATATGGATGAAAACATTTTTAGAGAGAGCTGCTAATTTTTAGAACTTGGTCTACTAGCATGTGGGCAAGAGTGTTCTTTATTATTTACTCTAATTTTCAGGTTGTATTTTTGGCCCTAATTTATATGATCTGACAAGAGAAATTTGTGTTTGCACTGGGGGAATTGAGTAATTTTAATTTGATGGGACCCTGGGGAAGAAGACACTGCATGTGGACGGTATTTTTTCAGGGTGTAGTTATCAGTGTTTATTAAGGAAGAAATGAGAAAATCAAGCTTTTTCTCCACAAGTAAATGGAAATAGATTTTAGTTGTATTAATGAGGGTCAAGCAAAAGGCTTTTGTGTATAGATGCGTTATTAGTTAAAATTGAGTCTTTCTTTTCCGTGTTTGCTATTTCAGGAGCTCAGTAACAGCCCAGTTATATTTCAAAGGTAGAGCCACAGTAAATTCCATTCCAATTGGATATTCTAAGTCCACTGCTGGCTGTTAAAAATAAAGGCTCTTACCTCCTTAAATTCTTACTTGGTGCTAACATAGCACCCTAAGCTTCTGTCCAAAAATGCACAACAGGATGACACATAAATCCCTTTACCATATGATCAAAAAATAAATGAAGTCTCTGGATTGCTTGTCTGTTCCAGTTATTCAAAATAGTTATATAATTTCCTCATCACTATAGTTATACTATAGTTCCTGGGATAATAAACCTGAAAACAAAATGAAAACTAAAATCCAAAAGTGGTGAGAAAAGCCTACTAAATTAATAAGCCCATAGGAGTTCTAAACAAGGACTTCTCTGAGAAAAGGAATTAATCCCTCCCCCTCTTTCAAGGCACCTGGAAATTTGGAAAACAGTTGAGACTCTAAAGCTAGGGTTATGCAGCCCTGGAATAATGTCTCAGAACAGTGAATAAAGTATGATGGATAGCGTCTGTTGGTATACAATAGCCATCCCAATTCTCTTCTCCCTTGCCACTTTCTACTAAAGAGGTTTTAAAAAAAAAAAAAAAAAAGCAAAACAAAAACAAAAAAACTTACATTCCTGGTCTCTCCTATAGAAATGGGTATCCAGATGACAGATCTGGTCAACTAGAGGGAAAAGGAACTCTGCTGGGAACTTCTGCAAAAGACCTTTTTGCCTTATAAAGGAATAAATATGCCAACAGTACTCTCTGTTACAGCTCCTTCACTCTTCTTCCTTCCTTGAATGTGGATATGGGATGCTCTGATGCATACAACTACAGTAGTCATCTTGACTTAGGTTACTGCCTTAAAGAAAAACACATCCTATGTCATTAATTATTCTTCTGTAATTTTTATTTACTACATAGTATTCAGTCGAATGCCTATGGCAGTTACTTCATCCACCCTATTGACTATCTAGGGTTGCTGCAGTTCTAGATATAATTTTTTTAAAATCCCATATAGAACATCTTGAGCATTATGTGGCTAAATATTTGTGCATATTAATAATTATTTTCTTAGGCTTTCCTCTATGAAACAAGACAAAGATGCATGCTCTCACCACTTTTATTCAACATAGTGCTGGAATCCTAGGCACAGCAATCAGACAAGAAAAAAAGAATAAAAGGCATCCAAATTGGTAAGGAAGAAGTAAAACTTGCACTATTTGCAGATGACATGATATTACATATAGAAAACTCTAAAGACTCCACCAAAAATTTCTAGAACTGATGGATGAATTCTGTAAGGTCACAGGATACAAAATCAATATACAGAAATCTGTTGCATTTCTGTACACTAATAATGAAGTAGCAGAAAGAAATTAAGAAAACAGCTCCATTTACAAACTTCATCAAAAAGAAAAAAATACCTAGGAATAAACTTAACCAAGTAAGTGAAAGACCTGTATTCTGAAAACTATAAAACATTGATGACAGAAATTGAAGATGATACAAACAAATAGAAAGATATTCCATGCTCATGGATTGGGAGAACAAATGTTGTTAAAATGTCTATATTACCCAAAGCAATCTACAAATTTAATGCAATCCCTACATAAATACCAACAGCATTTTTTCATAGCACTAGAACAATTAACCCTAAAATTTGTATGGAACCACAAAAGACCCTGAATAGCCAAAGCAATCTTGAAAAGAAAGAACAAAGCTGGAGGTATCCCAATCCCAGAGTTCAAGATATACTACAAAGCTGTAGTAATCAAAACAGTGTGGTACTGGCACAAAAATAGACACATAGATCAATAGAACATAATAGAGAGCCCAGAAATAAGTGCACAATTATATGGTCAATTAATCTACAACAAATGAGGCAAGAATATGCAATGGGGAAACAGTCTCCTCAACAAACAGTGTTGGGAAAACTTGACGGCTACATGCAAAAGAAAGGAACTGGACCATTTCCTTACACCATATACAAAAATAAACTCAAAATGGATTAAAGACCTAAATGTGAGGCCCAAAAACATAAGAATCCTAAAAGGGAACATAGGCAGTAATTTCTCTGACATCAGTCATAACAATATTTTTCTAGGTATATCTCCTGAGGCAAGGGGAAAAAAAACAAATGTAAACTACTGGAACTATATCAAAATAAAAAGCTCTTGCACCCCAAAGGAAACCATCCAACAATACAAAAAGACAACCCACTGGATGGGAGAAAATATTTGCAAATAAGGGGTTAATATCCAAAATATATAAAGAATTTATACAACTCAACACCAAAGAAACAACTAACCCAATTAAAAATGGGCAGAAGACATGAACAGACATTTCTCCAAAGAAGACATACAGATGGTCAACAGACACATGAAAAGATGCTCCACATCACTTGTCATCAGGGAAATACAAATTAAAACCACAGTGAGGTATCACCTCACACCTGTCAGAATGGCTAAAATAAAAACACAAGAAACAACAAGTATCGGCAAGGATGCGGAGAAAAAGGAAGCTCTGTGAATTGTTGGTGGGAATGCAAACTGGTGCAGCCACTGAGGAAAACAATAAGGAGATTCCTCAAAAAATTAAAAATAGAATTACCATACAATCCAGTAATTCTGCTACTGGGTATTTACCGAAAGAAAAATAAAACACTAATTTGAAAAGATATATGCACCCCTATGCTTATTGCAGCATTATTTACAATAGCCAAATTATGGAGGCAACCCAAGTGTCCATCAATAAATGAATGCATAAAGAAGTGATATGTACATACACACACACACACACACACACAGGAATATTACTCAGCAATAAAAAAGAATGAAATCTTGCTGTTTGCAACAACATGGATGGATCTAAAGGATATAATGCTAACTGAAATAAGTTATTCAGAGAAAGGCAAATACCATATTATTTCATTCATATGTGGAATTCAAGAAAAAAACAAGCAAACAAAGAAAAAAAGAGAAAAACCAAAAACCAGACTCTTTAAAATATAGAGAACAAATTGGTGGTTACCAGAGTGGGGGGATGGGTAAAATAGGTGAAGGGGATTAAGAGTACACCTACCATAATGAGTACTGAGTAATGTATAGGATTGTTGAATCACTATACTGTACACCTGAAACTAATATAACACTATATGTTAATTATAATGGAATTAAAATTTTTAAATAAAATAATAAAAAATAATTATTTCCTTAGGAAGAAGTCCTAGAAATTGAATTGTGAGGTCAACAGATTTAAGTGTGTTTAACAAAATTCCCCATACACAAAGGTTGTGTTAATTTTCACTCCCACCAGCAGTGTATGAGCATGTCTGTTTATCCACACTGTCCTTACCACTGAAAACTACTAACTCTTTCAATTTTTTACAATCCTGTGGGTGAAAAGTAATATCTTCCTATAGATGCAATTTGCATTTTTTAAAATTTGGCAAGGGTAAACTTTTAAAATATGTTTATAGGTGCATCTTTTTGGTGAATTTCTTATTTATGTTTTTTCAAATGTTCATTGAAATTGTTTTGTTAGTGTCCTTTATATATTAATACTACTAACTTCTCTATTATGTATGTTGCAAACATGCTTCCTAATTGATCAAAGGCTTTAAAAATTATGCTTTTTGGCATTTCTTGACAAAAGCTTCTTGTCCTACTTTATGAAGTCATGCTAATCCATTTTTTAAAAAATTTATAGCTTCGGTCTTTGCTATCATAGATAGAAATGCAATAGAACCTGTAACTTTTTAGGTCTTATGTAGAATAGCAGAGTACAACTTTTCATTTAATCAATGTCAACAAGTCAAAAAAGGGGACTTAGGATGCATTACATGTTAACTGCTGTGCAAAATTCCAGATACTTTCTTATTCTTTGGCACATTTAGCCCTTACGCTTTAGACTACGGTATGATTGGGCCTATTTTTACAGATGAGAAAACCGAGGCTCATGAAAAATCTGTATTCATTTATAGGATTTGGAAATGAATCTGCTACCTTAAATTATCTTGGAAATTTATTTCTTAATTTTGATGGCTATGACTTTTCTAGTCATAATTATTTGATACTATGGATCTGATCAAGGATCTGACCCCAACTGTAGTTATCCCTCGGAACAAAACTGGACTCCTGGACTTCTAAGAGAGCTAAAGCACACAAGAACAGAATTTTCCCAGCCCTGGAGAGGTTACCTCAGTGCCTAACTTAAATGCACATTCTTTGAGATGAGTAGCAAAACTCTAGGTATCTCTGGTTGCACCATCAATTTCTACCACTGGGTTGGAGAGAACTGGCTTTAAATGTGTTTCTTTTATGAAGTCAGGACAAGACCACATTCTAAGGAAAGCCCAGAAGAAAACATTTGGTACTTCAAAGTTTTAAAAGACTTCTCTTCTGTTGATTTTATCCATAAGAACAGCCTGGAAGCAAAGTGCCTACATAAACAAAGAAGCTGATGTTTTTAACATGTGACAGAACCCCTTTGCCCTCAGTGTCCCTAGGATGCCAGGGTCCTAGTTAACAGCAAAACAATCAACAGGTGTCTTTGAATTTGCTCAGTGTGAAAGGTCGTGCTAATGAGGAAAGCTGCTAAGTATCAAAATGGCAAGTTCAAGGCGCCTGGGTGGCTCAGTTGGTTAAGCAACTGCCTTTGGCTCAGGTCATGATCCTGGAGTCCCTGGATTGAGTCCCACATCGAGGTCCCTGCTCGGCAGGGAGTCTGCTTCTCCCTCTGACCCTCCCCCCTCTCACGTGCTCTCTCTCATTCTCTCTCTCTCAAATATATAAATAAAATCTTTAAAAAAAAAATGGCAAGTTCACTGAAGGCATGTGTTCTCAGAAGAGCAAATGCCTTTGGAATTCCCTGGGGTGAGCTCGCATTTTTCTGCAGGGTAACTGTGCCCAAGACTCAGAATTCCAGTTTCAATAGAATCTTAGTGTTGGCAGATCCCTTAAAAGTAATTCAAGCAGATTAATGGTCATTTGGCACTTGGGCTGGGTAACTGGGATTGACTGCAAATATGCATGGGGGATATTTTGAGGGTGATAAAAATGTTCTAAAACTGAATGGTGGTGATAGCTGCTCAACACTATAATTTTACTAAAATTCATTAAATTATACATTTTAAATGGCTGAAATATATGGTATATCAAATATGCCTCAATAAAGTTATTTTTTTAAAGATTTATTTACTTATTTGAGAGAGAGAGCAGGGGGAGGGGCAGCAGGAGAAGGAGAGAGAATCCCAAGCAGACTCCCCTCCGAGCACACAGCCTGATGGGGGGCTTGATCTCACAACCCATGAGATCATGACCTGAGCCGAAACCAAGAGTCGGATGCTTAACCAATAAAGTTATTTTTTTTAAGTAATTCAGTCCAACCCTTCCCCCAATATTTATATCCTCTTTTATCTGTTGCCTCACTATATCTCCTCTGGCTTTCTTTGATAGAGCTGCCTTTGCCCATGCTGTCCACAAAAGGAAAAGTCAGATAATTAGCTCTCTCTATGTATAGTCTCTGATAATAAGGGATGGGAGTTTGTGTACAACGGTGTTTCCAAATTCTTCAACATTTGAAACAAGAAATTGAAATACTTGGGAATTCTCAGGAGTTCTCCAAATTATAAATTATTCTTTAAATACATTAATGTTCTTCATACTCTTTATTCATTATTACACATATCTGAAAGACTTTAATGAATGATAAATATTAAGTTTAGTAGTATTTACAAAGAACAGTAGCCTACAGTGAATATTCAAAGATTAGAAATGTCCACAAAATTATTGCATATTTCTTGAATATTATCTGAATATTCTGATTGCTTAACAAAGTTAAGAGCACTACCCAAAATCACATATTTTATTGACAATTTAAGGACTTATTTTGCTTTCAAAACATGTTATTCTAATGTACAAATCATAGGATTTGTACAAAGTGTAGTCACTGGTATAAACTTATGAATATTTTATTTGCAAGAATATTACACCATTAACAACTGACAGGGGTATGAACACACTACACATTTTTAACATGGTAATAGATATGAGACTGACCAATTAGATCATAATCACTTCTCTTCCATGTGCTCCTGTCTTTGTTCCTGGAAATGCTGACCTTAAACTTTCACTCCATGAGAAAGCTTTTGCTCACACTTTTGCTCTTGCTTTTGACTGAACATCAGTAGATTCCTTTGAAATCATAAGGTCTCTGGATTGAGAGTTAAGCTTTAATTCGTACAGGAGAATTATAATACTTACCCCCATTTTCCCAATGGGTTTGTCTTAGAATTTGGAATTCAGAAAAACACACGTGTTTCCTAGGGAAATTCCAGGGAAGAAATTCCACACAGAAACAGTAATAACTGGTTCTCAAAATGTGGTCCCTGGACAAGCATCATCAGTATCACCTGGAAATTTGTTAGAAATGCAAATTATCAAGTTCCACCTCAGATCTACTGAATCAGAAAGCTGGGGGTAGGACCCAGCAATCTGTTTTCACAAGCCCTCTGATGATTCTGATCTAACCTAAAGTTTGAGGAATAGTGCTATATCAATACCCCAGCTCTCTCACCCCTACAGAGAAAAGACCTGAGGAATGTGTTCAACACTTACTCCCAGAGCTTCCCTCACCAAATGAGACCCAGTTGCCTCTAGTGGTAACTGGCTTGATAACATACCCTCTATTGAATGCCTTCTCTTTCCTTTCACTTCTCTCTGGATACTTCCTTGGGTCACCTCCCAAATAAACTACTTGTACTGGAATCCTTGTCTCAGAGGGAACCCAAACAAAGATACTTTTTAAAAGCCTAAAAAGGCAGGTGAAGAAACAAGTAAAAAGGGTTCTGGTGTTGGACAGCCCTGGCTCAGATTTCAACCAGCCACTTAGGTACAGTTTCTCTGAGCCTGAGTTTCCTCATGTTACCTGACTAGCTTGCAGAGTTGTTAGAAGGACAGGTGATAAGAAAGGCCTGGAGGTGTCAGCAAGTGATGATTTTTAACAGACCTAGTCAAAGGCAGTCTAGGCATAGTTTGAATACTCCCAGGTTTCAGACAGCTCAAAGTTATGAAATTTCTCTATAGTCTCTCTTCTTGCCTACAGTTACAATCATGATAGGTTAAGCTACACAACAGCAATAAAATAACCCTAAAATCTCAGGGGTCTATTTCAACAAAGGTTTATTTTTTTCCTGTCATCACAGCCTAACAACAGTTGGGAGGGACCCTCTTCATCGGCTCTTGTCCCAGGAAATGAGACTGAGTGGAAGATTACAAATACCATGTTTTATATCCAAGCCAGTAAGTAATATGCACTTTTAAGCCTACACCCCATTGGCCAGAACCCAGGCATATGGCCTCAGAAGCTGTAAAGGAGGCTGGGAAATATAGTTTCCTGTGTACCCAAAAAGTGAAACAGTACTTGGTCAAGAAAGGATTTTCCTCTGCCACAGTTCATGCGCCTATTACTAGGACTGATGAGTTTTATGTTTTGGCTCAGTAAGGTTACCTTGTTTTTCTCCCTTGTTTGTATAGGTTCCACCCAAATGTCACACTCACAGGTATGTCTCAATGTCCTTCAATATTGAGAATGCTCTTTCAATCACTAATGATGTGTCTGTCCCTATAAGCTTAGTGTGTGGTCTCCATTCTTTCCATACTGGAAGGGGTAATCTACTCCATTCAGTTCAGTCTTTTTTTTTTTTTTTAATCTAGCCTATCTATCTATCTATCTATCTATCTATCTATCTATCTATCTATCTATCTATCTATCCATCTATTTAAAGTAGGCTCCACACCCAGTGTGGCTTGAACTCACAACCCTGAGATCGAGAACTGAGCTGAGATCAAGAGTCAGATGCTTAACTGACTGAGCCACCCAGGCACCTCCAGTTCAGTCTTTATTGACTGAGTCTTCTGGTACTACTGCAGGATGCACAACCACCCGTATTTTCCACCTACCTGCCGACATGCTGTTGAATGTCCCATTTTTCTTTTTCTTTTTTTTTTTTAAAGATTTTATTTATTTATTTGAGACAGAGAGAATGAGATACAGAGAGCATGAGAGGGAGAAGGGTCAGAGGGAGAAGCAGACTCCCTGCTGAGCAGGGAGCCTGATGCGGGACTCGATCCCGGGACTCCAGGATCATGACCTGAGCCGAAGGCAGTCACTTAACCAACTGAGCCACCCAGGCGCCCCATGAATGTCCCATTTTTCTGTCACCTGGGTCATTTTACTGCTGTTCACATTGATTGGTCATACTATTATTTCCAAAACTCAAAATGTGATTCACTTTCTACATATATTTCCAACGGAAATATGTATGTAGAGTCACTAAAACATGTCTCTTAGCATGTTCATAGAACAGTATTTGTAATCAGCAAAAACTGAGAACTATGCAAATGCCCATCAGTAGAATGGATAAAGTGTGGAATATTTACACAATGGAATACCATATGGCAATGAGAGTAAATGATCTACAACTATGTGCAACAGTACAGATGAATCTTACCACCACAGTGTTGAGCAAAAGAAGCCAGACAAAAAAGAGAGCTTCTTGTGTGATTCCATTTATACCAAGTTCAAAACATGCAAAACTAGTCTGTGGTATGAGAAATCAGAAGGGTTGCCTTTGGGTAATCACTTGATCGAGGAACAAGGTGGCGCTGCCAGATGCCGGTCATATTCTGTTCTCTTCATCCAGGTGCCAATTACATGGAAGTGTATTCAAATTTGTTTTCAGCTGTATGCTTAGGATTTGTGCAGTTTGATGCACGTATGCTGTTTCCATTAGTAATTAAAAGCTATCCCGTTCAACATTTTTTTTCAATAAATCTTCACCATATGTTCCTTAAGTACAAGGATTCAGTTTTACTCATTTTCCTCTCCAAAGCACATAGTAGATGCCTAATTAATTTCCATAAAATTGAATATAAAATTGTTCCGTTCTGCTTGGGTCAGACTATCATAGCCTACTACTAAAAAAAAATCAATTAGATTCAGTTTCATTTAAATTCCATATCTAATTGTTAAGCTGTCACATAACCTACAACCTAGCAAGAAATTAGATAATAAGGGGCACCTGGGTGGCTCAGTCGTTAAGCGTCTGCCTTCGGCTCAGGTCATGATCCCAGGGTCTTGGGATCGAGCCCCACATCGGGCTCCCTCCTCCGCAGGAAGCCTGCTTCTCCCTCTCCCACTCCCCCTGCTGTGTTCCCGCTCTCACTGCGTCTCTCTCTGTCAAATAAATAAATAAAATCTTAAAAAAAAAAAAAAGGCTCTTTAAAAAAAAAAGAAATTAGATAATAAAAATAATGCTATAATAATATCATAATAATAGCTGACTTGGTTGAGTGTTGGCTTAATGCCAAGCACTAAATTTAATACTTAAAACAATTGTGTTGTAAGTTGTATTTTTATTCTCTTTTTTATAGATGAGGAAACTGAGACACAAAAATTCTCAGCCCAAGGCCCTTGATTAAAACAAAGTGGGTTAAATTCCAGAACTCCTTTTAATGACCACCTATATTAGTTTTTTTTATTGTTGTATAATAAATTACCACAAACTTAGTGGCTTAAAACAACATATATTTATTATCTCACAGTTTCTAATGGTCAGGAGTCCAGGGACGGCCTAGCTGGGTCCTGCGTTTGGAGCCTTGAAAGGATACAATCAAGGTATTAGCCAGGCTACCTTCCTATCTGGAGACTTGACTGCGGAAGCATCCACTTCTAAGCTCTTACAGATTTTTAGAAGAATTCATTTTCTTGAGGTTATATGACTGAGGCTCCCATTTTTTTGTTAGCTATAAGGTGGGGTCCACTCTTAGCTCCTCGAGGCTGCCCTAAGGTCCTTGCCAAGTGGCCACCTCACAACATGGCAGTTTATGTCCTCAAGGTAAGCACTAGAACCTCTCTAATCTCTAGACCCTCTTTTCGAAGCCTCACCGATTAGTTCTGGCCCATCCAAGGTCATCTGAATTTTAATTAATTCAAAGTTAACTGATTAGGGATCTTTTTTACATCTGCAAAATCTCTTTACCTTTGCCATATAATGTAAGTTAATCGTGGGAGTGATATTGCATCATATTCATAGGTCCTGCCCACACTCAAAAGGTAGGGGGATTATATAGGACATGACACCAGGAGGTGGGAATCTTAGGGAATATTTTAGAATTCCATGTACCATATCTCCCTCTTTAAATACAAGCATGTTGGATGTCAGGAAAGAGGATGTGGGAATATCCAATACTAATTCATCCCAAAATCACCTCCCAGAGGGAGAGTTTGGGTGACAGGGCCATGATGGTGCCATTGCCCACCTGGCCCTGCCACGTCCATTGTAAAGCAAGGGAGACATGGGTGAAAATGCGAAAGAAGTGGGGCATGGCACCTGCTTCTAAGTTCTTCCCATCTTCTTTAACATCTCCCCCCATCTCAGGAATAGTACACCATTCCAGAATTGTGCAAGTATCTTTTGAACCATCTGGGACAGATGCAGTCAATGCCCTTTTCTATATCCCTCGGTGCTGCCACGGAAGGACATGGTTCCTGGCTGGCTGACAGCTTCCCTCCTCGAGCACTTTCTCTGACGGTAGAGGCGCTCACTCGGCCACAAGTGCCTAACACAGAAATGCAGGGGAGCTGATGGCCTCAGGGAAAACCCTCTAGAAGCGATGAAAGTGAGTAAATGCCCCTGCCTTCTCATCATCTAATTGTGAGGTAGGTTCCACAGAGTTCCTCAGAAGGTCCCAGTGGCACTGAGTCCCAGTTGCGCCAGAGCAGTAGGCTGATCACTAGTTCACCCTTTACTGGCTTGTCTTCCTGCTCAGGCTTATGTGTCCCCTTCCTCACTTGTACTTTCTGGAACCACCTCTCAAATAACTGCTAGCATCCAAGCCTTTGTTTGCTTTAGGGGATGGGGAGATACACCAAGACTCGCTTTCCTTCCCTTATGCCTCATATTAAATGAATGCCCAAGCTCCTAAGTATTTCTTGCATCCCCCACAAGGTTTTCATAATTTAAGTCTGCACCCTTTATTGCTAGGATGAATGTACTGATCTGCCGATGTCCCGATCTCTCAGGCGCTTGCTTCCATCCTTCCCTTGGCTGCCAGCACGCTCCTTCTAAAATGCAAAACTTACCCTGTCAGCCTCCTTGCTCACGACCCTGAAAGGGCTCCGCTTTGTCTAATAATTAGAATCTAAATTCCTTAGAGGAATATACAAAATGGTTCACTCATTTATTCAATGAGTAGTGACTGAGGGGCTCTTTTGTGCCAGGCACTCTGCTAAATGCTGGTGATGAAAGAGGCAAACATGATCCTCACTTCATGGGGCTTAGGGTCTAAGGAGACAGAAGTGAAGCAACCACCCACACAGGTAAACATGTAAGTACCACAGAAACGTGGCTTGAAGGAAAAGCACAAGACTCTAGAGCCACACTGTCCAGTACAGTAACGACTAGCCACGTGTGACTATATTTAAATCAATTGACATGAAAATTTCAGCTCTTCAGGGATGCCTGGGTGGCTCAGTCGGTTAAGCATCCAACTCTCAATTTCGACCCAGGTCATGATCTCAGGGTCGTGGGATCGAGTCCTTGTCGGGCTCTGTGCTCAGTGGGGAGGCTGCTTCTTCTCTCTCTCCCTCTGCCCCTTCCCTGACTCATGCTCGTGCTCTCTCAAATAAATCAATAAATCTTTTTAAAAATTCTCTCTTTCCTGCTCCCTCTGCCCCCCCACCCCCCCCCACTGCCCCCCCCCCCGCTGTGTGTGCACAGGCACTCTTGCTCTCTCTCTAAAAAAAAATTCAATTTTTCCATCTCCCCAGCTACATTTCCAGTGCTCATTAGTCACATGCAGTGTAGCAGACGGTGCATATATAGAACTTTTCCATTATCACAGGAAGTCTCACTGAACGGCACTACTAAAGGCCTATCTTTACTTAATATTATGTTTCAAATAAATAGTGATTAAGCTTATTCACTTTAACTACAATAAAGGACTTCATTGCATAAATAAACCACAGCTGGTGGACATTTTAAAACATACAAACTGATATATTACATTAAGGATCTATACATGGAAGCAAAAGCATACAAAAGCATTTATAGGAATCAGATACACCATCTTGAGGGAAAAGGAGGAGGAGAAAAGGATGAGAGAGAGGGAAAGAGATTTAATTCTATTTTTACTGTTTTCTTTCTTTTAAAAGAGATCCAAATCAACAAATGGAAAATATTTATCTCTGTAAAAAATATATTTATCTCTAACAGAGTGGTTCTATTCCTCTGAATTATTTACATAAATGTACCTTTTTCTCTATAGTGAATATTAAAATAACTTATATTGAAAGTTCTAATTCCTAGTTTCTAACTCTTTGAAGCAACCCATAGATAAAGGTTCTCAAATATTTAAATCAGCCATTTTAAACAGGAGAGATTTCTAGATGGCTATCCAGTACAATAATAGAAATATTACTTTCTTAAGCTTTACAATGATCAGGTTTGGTCATTTAATATTTAAATGTCAAACTACTGAGATTTTCGCAGCTAAAATATTCTAACCCTGAAGTAAGCAATGGGCCTCATTCTGAAATTTTAGGAAAATGGAAAAAATCCCTTTATAACGACAGCAATTCTACTGCTGAGAGCAAAGTTGCCAACTGCTTTTGCTGATAAGATGAAGTAGTTGAAAGAATGGTGGTTAAGGTTGCTTTTTCTGAACGGTGCTGGAACACTCCATACCCCCTGCTCTGTAACATTAGCACTCCTGTGTCGTAGGTGTTAAAGGACTCACACAAAAGGAACTGTACTTTTGAAAGTAGCATTTGGATTGCCTGAGGTGAAAGACAGGAATGGCCATAAACCCTAAGTTATTATTAACAGGCCAACTTCAGAATATACATATGAACCTCTCCATTTTATTCACTTGCAAAGTGTTTTTCCTAAAACCCAGAATATTACAGTAATTTTGCCTATTTATTCCACTTAGCTGGGAATTAATCTTTTGTTTTCCCATTGACCTATGAAGAAAACAACACCTATGCGTGGTGTTTTTTTATTTTTAAAGGCTCAAAGAAAATCTTATCGGATAAGTTGCTATCATAAGATTAAAGAGCAAATTTTAAAATAAGTTAATTATTTCCTTTTCAAGCACTCCAATTAATCTTATATTATCATTCTATAGCTTCCTATTTATCAGACTTTTTACAGATAAAAACTTGCTCTGTCTTCTCCCAAAAATACCAGGAAGATTTTTTAGGAAGCCCCTTCATCCCTACCAGAGAGGGCCCCATGCGTACCACTATCTGGGCTCTCAGAGGTGTCATATCAAGCTCTTTTCCAGCCATGCTTTCCTCCCCACACCACTGATTCTCCAGGCATGTGTGTGGGTGTCTTAGGCTGTGATTCCCAATAAATGGACCCTGAGACCCATAATATATTAGGGAGGCAATCCCCCAGAAGCACTGGTAGGAGAGTAGAGAAACGAGGCAGGAAAGGGGAGGGAGCCAATGTGGTCACTGAGTAGATCACTGCCCTAGGCATAGCTGTCTCACTCCAGCTTGAGACTGCCGGAGAACATCTAGAACATGTCTCAGAGTTGTCCCACCTGAGGGGCAAGGAAGCTAGCATGTTCATTTTATCAGTCAATGGTTGAGGGCGTTCTTAGAGGCTCAACGGCTCAGCACAGAGGGCTGACCCAGTGCATGGACAAATCTGCTTTTCCATAGCCAGAAAAATTCCTCAGGCTTTTAGAGAGTCTAGTATTTGCAGGAGAAAGCCTTGGCGGGGGGGGGGGGGGGGGGGGGGGGGGGGGGGGTATTAGTTTCCTATTGCCACATACTTTGTGGCTTAAAACAATGCAAATTTATCATCTTATAATTTTGGAGATCAGAAGTTTAAAATTCATTGGCAGGGCTGCATTCTTCCTGGAAACTCCAGGGAAGCATCCATTTCCTTGCCCTTTCCGGCTTCGAGAAGCCACCTGGATTCCTTGGCTCATGGCCTCTTCTTCCATCTTCCAAACCAATAACATAACATCTCCAGCCTCTGTTTCTGTCACCAGATCTCCGGCCCTGTTTCTGCCCCTCCCCACTCTCTAGTAAGGATCTTGGTGATTACATCAGGCCCACACAGATAACCTAGGATAATCACCTCACCTCCAGGTCCTTAACCAACCCGTGTCTGCAAAGTCCCTTGCTCCACATGAGGTAACACATTCACAGGTTTTGGGAATTAGCACATGGACATTTGAGGACCAACTGTTCTATACCTACCACAGATGACACAAGAATATCAAATGCCCAGGGGATAATGTGGGGCACCCATGGTGTTTCCTCCCAAAGGTGGGACTTTGCAAGATGAATGTGGTTAATTAGCCTTTGAATACTTTGTGGAAAGAAAAAGTAGGTGCTGTATGGATAACTGTTCCTTTTATTCAACTGACATCCTCTGTTGAAAAAGCCTAATACATATCATATCAAGGGGGACATCTAGTTGTTACTTTGACATCAGCGTTAACATGTTTTGAGGCCCGGGATCACAGAGGAAAACAGAATGCCTGAGTTTCCATTTCTTGTCAGTTTCATGGGGGAACAAAAAGCCTCAAGACAATCACATCTTATTTTAGGGGGCCATCCAACTTTCAAGAAGCTCCACCAAAAGCTAAAAATGTGTTTCTGGGGAACACTGCTGCTCTGTTTATGAAAATAAAAACAGCAAGTGTCCACACAGGTGTTGGGTAATTTAGGGAGGTGAAAATCAGAATAAGGACTTTGCCTGCCATATGGGCTTCTGCAAGAGTAACCAATAACTTCAGAACCAAGGAAGCTTCACATTTGCCAAAGAGAATAACTATGAATAAAGGAGAAACAAAAAAAAGCTCTGTAAGAGTCACCAACAAAAAGGGATAGCTGTTTCTTGCTGTTCTTTCTCTTTCTCTCCTTTTAAATGGAGCTGTGAGAGAATTACTCCCACCCTTCTATTTGCTTTGGCTCTGGGATAATTTATTGAGCCATTTATTTCCAGAATAATCTGTTTGGGACCTCAGATCAATACAAATCTTATGCTAGCTGCAGAAATTCAGAGGTGAGCAAGAATGGGGCTCTGTCTTCAAGCTCATCAGTCCATGTTAAATAGATACAGGCAACCAAACTCTTTCAGTACACTGTGATACTCCCTGTCTATAAAAGATTGAATTCTTTGTCCCCAATTCTTCACTCATCTGAGGGTGCATTATATCTCCACATCCTTACCAAATCCTCTTGAAGGCCAGAGTTGCTTCTCTGCACCCCCAGACTTTGGGTTTGGCTGTGCAACTTGCTTGGGACAATAGGATGTGAGCAGACGTGATTCAACCAGAGACTCAACATGTGTTTGCCCTGTCAAGATGTCCTTCTTCAGTCTGGTGCCCGGTCATGAGAAGTACACGCCCACATAGACACTGCCTCTTCATCTTGGGTCCCTGAATGAGACGTGTTGAGCTCACTACATGCCCTGGGTAACTTCTGGTCCATGGAAGAGAAGAGGCCTGCTGAGCAGAACTAGATTCAACCTGGAGCCTGGGACCTGAAGTCTGGAACCTAGAGCGCAGAACCAGGAGCCTGGATACCAGCCTCACCCAGTCTAGATGCACCCAAACCACATAGAATAAACGATTACTGCTTAAAGTCACTGAGGTTTGGGGTGGTTTGTTATTAGGCATTATTGTGGCCCTATCTGCCTGGTACATTGTAACAGAAGCTGGAGATAAAGGATCCCAGAAAGTGGAAGAAGGAAATCAAATGTTCAATACTTACAGAGCCAAAGAGGTAGCTGAGAAACAAAAAGAAGGCGACAGCACAAAAATAGAACAGAAAATAAGTAATCTTTGCATGGTAATGCCCTCCCTTCTTTAAATAATAGAGGCCCAAATGAGAAAGTCTTCCAAGTGCCAGGTCACCCTGGGCTCTGCTGACGTAAAAGTCAAGATATAATCATGACTTCTCAAGTGACAAAAGCTGGTAATCCAGAGGTGTCAAACATACACACACGCTGTAATTTCAGTTTAGAGGGACTCCACTCTTGGGATAAGAAACTATTTCAGGGATCCTAGCACATAGATTTACTTTAATATACACGTATTCTCCCATCTGCATGTCTGTCTGCAGACCTTAGCGTGGATGTCTTTACTTATTTTTTTACTCCCTCCCACCTCTGCTCTGGCTCCAACAGCCTTTTATAGAAAGGAATTGGAAAGAATTTCAATCGACAAAGCTACACCTAAAGAAAGCCACAAGGCGTTGCTTTTTTATCCTTTAGCCTCTTATGTGGCAATCTTCTCGTGGAATTTGAAAAAAATCCGTCTAAATGAGAAAACTAGTTTGCTCTAGGCAATGTTGAGTCCCAGAGTTAGGCACAGAGAGGGGATCATATATTTTTGTTACAATGAAAGATTCTCAGTCTCTCTGGACTCACTAGCTTTGTTTTACAATTGGAAACATCAGATGGCAACCCCTAACAGAAAATGTCATAGTCCAATGACTGGATATAATTTCAAAAAAAAAAAAAAGGGAAATTTTTCCAAAGGCTCCTCAAAAACATAGTACAAAGAGACCTATCATCCTTTTATAGGTTTTCTCTTGACCAGCTTTCTAAGTTTCAGTGAGAAATATATAAAAATTCTTCTCAGGGAATACTTCTGAAATGCTCACCTTCATCAAACCCACATCACAGATACGTTAAAAAAAATAAGATGCAGACAGACATGCAGATGGGAGAATACGTGTATATTAAAGTAAATCTATGTGCTAGGATCCCTGAAATAGTTTCCTATCCCAAGAGTGGAGTCCCTCTAAGCGGGAATTATAGCATGTGCATATGTTTGACACCTCTGGATTACCAGCTTTTGTCACTCGAGAGCAAGGTAGAGGTTAAGGAAGCCTCCCCTATGCACCCCCAAACACATACACACACACAGCCAGGTCAGCCCTCGAGATTATTTTGTTGTGATTTCCGCTCTCCTCAGTGCCTTCCAAGCCCTGCATCAGGGGTTTGCATGCTCCTTAAGTTAATCACCCTCCAAAAGAGCTCTTAAGGCTCACCCTTTCCTATCAAGCCTTCTAGCTCCGGTTGCGAAAGTATGAGTAGAGAAAAGGTCATTCTGGAAAGGGTTTTCATCAAATATGCCACACCATTCACCTAGTCACACTGTAGCACATGGGTGGCTTACACAACCCCTTCCCAGTTCTTTCTGTTCCTCCTTCTTCCCAGAGCCTCTTTGTAGCTATGAGATCTTCAAGATGAGCCTCCACTATTTAATCTAGCATCTAACCACAGACCGTATCACCAGGCAGAAAAACAGAAGCCGCAGAACCGACTCAACCGGAACTGACTACAACTCTGGGAGGAAAGGGGCTTTGTTTTTGTTTTTTGTCCTTCAAGCAAAATAAAACTTGAAAACCAAAAGCTGTTCTCAGCTGTGAAGGCAGCCCTGGGAAAGTTCAGGAGACTAGCCAAACTCGTTCCATACAATTCAATATAAAGGGTGACTCCTTTCTGCCCTTTCTCACTTGGATTCTTTGCTTCTGAATAAAAGTGTTTCTATTATGAGAGGTGAGACCGGAGCCCTTGGGCTCTGAAAATGGTTTGTGTGACTTCAGACAATTGTCTTTGCAAATATGATACCATATTTTCGCACTGGAACCCACAGAGACCTGTGTCAACGTGAGCAAACAGAACCCCGTACGTAGGGAGCACATTGGGACAGGCAGAGTCTTGATCATTGAGGACAGTCCAAGATCCGACCGTGAAGATGGGGGATTGACCCTTTGGAACATTCTCCCCTGTCGGCACCTTTTCCTTTCTCTCCAAGTGCCACCCCAGATCCCCACAGCAACGTCCCCCTCTCTGCTCTTTGGGGTTCCCCTTCAATTGTTTTTTTTTTTTTTTACCCAGTTCTATAAAATTTGTCCTTAATTGAAACCCGCCAGGGTCTTCCCCCTCCCTACCATCTTATTCTGTGTGTTCTGCTTACTCCTTCCCACTTCAGTCCCCACTTAAAACAACCCTGGGGGTGGCAAGGAGGTGTAGTAAATCCCCAGATCCTAAGCCTCGATCTGAATCCCACTGCGCCACCTAGTGGCCATGTGGTCATTGGCAACCCACCTTCGGAATTGCACTTGTTCTGTTGAAATCTCTGGATGGCCAAGTTTGCCTAAGAGGGTTATTTGAAGATAAAGTGAAATAATACGTGTGGCATTGTTTTGTAAAGTGTTGATTACTAATTTCAGGTTACGATAACTAAGCAAATCTCCTTTCTTTGCCAGTTTGGGCTGGGAGTCTCTTGCTTGAAAATGGAAGTACCACAAACACAGCTTCGAATTGATGTTCCCTGTCTAATCCTCAGCCATTTCCACCCACCCTCCCTGTCTGCTGCCATCCAGGGCTAAGCTCGGACCAAGACTCGGGATCAGAGCAAAGGCCATAAGTGGCAAGGACAAACCAGCAAACTAAGTTGGGAACTGGGAAGAACCTCCTGGTGGCAATGAATGGAGCAGCTAACCCAAAGAAAAGGCAAATCTTGAAAGATTTGAGTCTTGAGGATGCAGAAGACAAAAGTACCGACTGAAACAACAGATATGGGAAAGACAGTTTCAAACAGAGCCTCGCAGTACGTCCCAAATCAGCCAGAGACCTTGTTTTCTTAAGGACACCAGACTGGAAAGTTAATTAGACTCAGCTATCGATGTCCTGTGCAAGTAAGGAAAGAAATGAATTTTTATTGAGGAAGAAGTACAATTCTGTAATTTTGTCCTGAATATGTTTTCTACCCTGTGATTCCTTACCCATCAGGGAAATAGACTCTTGTACTTTGAAGAGCTGGTGTGTGTGAGAGTGTGATGGAAATTTTATATAAAGCTGGGGCCCTGAGGAGACCTCAGGGATAAAGTTATATCCCCAAGGCTGTAGTTTTATCAATTTTTATCTCTTGTCTGGTGGTTATGGATACAACTAGCCATGAATACAAAAAGGCTTCTGCTTGGAGGTGCTCCTGGCATTTTCTCACGGAACGATTTTCTTCTTTAAAAAATGGCCCTAGCACTGACCACTCACAAAGTTAGAATCTATCCAGTCATGGCCCCGGCCATTCGACCTCAAGTCAAAGGAGCGTGCTTCTGAAAATCTCTGCACCTCATTTGTGCAGTGATGCTTGCTGGTTGGACACATGATCCTTTCGACCAAGTGGATACAATTGTTTTTAGGGACACCAACAGCACTGCCTGTTTCCAGAGCCACGCTCAATGTGGCCCTGGTCTTGGCTCTTCTAGGGGAAAGCAGTTGTAAGTATTTTTAAATAACCTAGGAACTCGCCTACAGGTGGGTTGGCAGTCAAGAAATAATTTGCTTTCTGGGGCAACATGACAGTTAAGAGGGGTTTTTTGATCAGGAGATCGATCATACCAATTCATTTGCAAAGGTACTGAATAGTCTTCCTTGAAGTAGAAATGCTTTCTGATAAAATTACTAGTGTTGTCCATTAGGGTAAAAATCCCATCTTCCTCCTCTCTAACCAAGATATCTTGTTTAGAGCGCTAGCAGTAAATTTAGTATTTAAGCCCTGCCAAAACATGTGAGCTGATGAACTCTAAACAACTGAGAAACATTACTTATTGACCCTTAAACATCCATATCCTATGCTCACCTTAATTTGGGGCAAGTTCATATTTTTTTCTCTTCAATTTATACAGGCATAAAAGCAGAGAAAGGATAGAGAATACAAAGATCAACTGAAGGGAACAAAATCACCTTGTATCTTGCAGACAATTTCTCTCAAGGATGATATTTTGGGGCTAAGCTATTGCTAAATCAAGTACATAGGAGAAGTGTCAACTATCCCATTAACCTGCTCATCTCCTTTACATAGTAAAGTGTGCCCTTGGGCCAACCAAGAATTTATCCAATAGATGATATGTTCCTGGCACTGGAGAAGGAGGAAAAACCACAGTTGCTGTTCTCAAGAAATGAACAGCCAAGCAGACAGCCTTCACCATGCCTCATCCATAAAGTGGGGATAATACAGCTTGCTTTAAAGGTGTCATGTGAAGATAAAATAAAACAATATGGCGTACAAACTTCCAGTTACAAAATGAGTCACAGGGATGAAAAGTACAGCACGGGGAATATAATATTGTAATAACTTTATATGGTGACAGGTGGTAACTATATAATTGTCCAATCAGTATGTTATACACCTGAAACTAATATATCACTCTACTCCAATTATAAATTAAAAGGAAATACGAAATGTAGCTAAATGAAATAGCATGAATAAACCAAAGAAAATGAAATCAAAACTAACATGAAATCTTGTAAATTCTTTAGCTTCACAAGCTTAACACTTAACCGTGTTGGGTATCCTCATTCCTGCCTGTGGGTGATGTTAGGAACAAACTTGGCTGGTGTTCCGGAATGGATTACAGATGGCAAGGGTAGAAGTTTATTCTCTGCAAAGAGAATCTCCACTTGGCTGGTTCCCATGAAACCACAGTGACTGTATTAGGAGAGTCCATGGGTTAACATTTACATGGAAGTGAGTTCCAGCGAGGTGGAGAGGATGAAATGTAAAACAAACTGACAAACAGACCCCAAAGGAACTGGAAAAGGAGTAGGAGAAAACATAGGCATATATTTTCATATTCTTTGGGTGAGGAAAACATTTCTGAACATGACAAATTCCAGGAGGAAATACTTGAATAAGGATAAATTCGCCTTTATAAAAATGTTACCCGTTCACATGTCCAAAAACCACTACTGATAAAAGAGAAATGAAAAACTAAGAAAAAATATGTGCAATGCACATAAGAGACAAAGCTTTCCAAATCAAGAAGATTTGATAACAAACTCAATAGAAAAATCATTAAGGACGTGAAGAGACAATTCACAATTAGGAAGAAAACTCAAAGTCCAATAACATTTGAAGAGATGGCTAAGTCACTAACAATAAATTTGAAATGACAATAAAGAAGTAGAGAGCCATATTTCAAAAAGCTTGGCAAAAACTTTAAAAGGTGGATAATGCCCAAAGGAGGATGAGGGGGGGAGAGCCACACAGCTTCACACACTCTTGGAAGAAATGTCAATTCACGTAACCTGTAGTAGTTCGAGTTAGTGGCATAATCTTTGACTAAGAAATGAGCCTTCTAGGTATTTATCCTGAAGTAATATTTGGAATGATGAGCAAACATAGACATTCTTGAACATTTATCCCCTGCTACTATAGTGTATAAAATTGGGAATACTCCCAATGTCCACCAAGAGAGAATTTGTAAAACGAATTGTGCTATGTCTATTCTCAGGGCTTCTCAAGCTCAGTGCCGTTGACACGTGGGCCAGAACATTCTTGGTGGCAGGAGCCATCCTGTGCATAGTCGGATGCTGAGCAGCCTCCCTGGCCCCCACCCCGAATATGATGCAGGCTTTAAAAAGAATATTATCAGGGGCGCCTGGGTGGCTCAGTCATTAAGCGTCTGCCTTCGGCTCAGGTCGTGATCCCGGGGTCCTGGGATCGAGCCCCGCATCGGGCTCCCTGCTCGGCGGGAAGCCTGCTTCTCCCTCTGCCACTCCTCCTGCTTGTGTTCCCTTTCTCACTGTGTCTCTCTCTTCAAATAAATTTTAAAAAAAAAAGAATATTATCAGAGCCACACTGAGCTGGAGAGGCAAGCATGGGATATGGTGAAATTAGAGGAGTGACTGCGGCGCTGGTTTTCACAAATACATATAATTCTGCTAATTATTTGTGCGTGCTGCTGGGTCCCTAGGAAAACATCAGGGAGAGTCCTGGTAAATTCATGGTCAACAGGGATGATCCTGAACCTCTCATCCTAGATATGAAGAATGTCTGTGTTTAATTATGAACAAGTCACATGACCTCTCTGAGTCTCCGGATCTCTCATCTCTCCACAATGTCATTCGAATGATGAAGGACTCGTGAGGAAGACATTCAGAAAGTGACAGGGAGCACTTGTGGTGAGCAGAGCATGACATATGGAGTTGTCAAATCACCGTGTTGTACACTTGCAACGAGTAACGTTGTGTGTCAGCTGTACTTGGATTTTAAAAAATGACAGTCATTTTAGTGAAAATATTCTGTCTCTGAAAGACATCTAGCTTTGGCTTTGAGGCCATTGTTTTTAAGCTTTTGCAAAAGAGATTCATAACGATTTCTAGAAGAATTTTTCTGAGGGTGAAATTCCTTTTTCAGAGCTCATCAGCAGACACACAGCTCACCGCTCACCACTGCCCTTTCCATGACTCCCTGAGCTTTCCTTCTACTGTAGATACTTGGTATTTCTCTTTGTGGCAATTCCTTCATTTTTGCACTGACTTGAAAAAAAAGAGAAAAAAAAAACAACAAAGAAAACGTGACCTTGGAACTTGGGACAGACAAACCATTGAAAACATGACGGTCTCTAGTGTTTGTCTTATCCTGTGCTGATATCTATGTTATGGACTATAAAGGAGAATAATTTTCTTGGCTTTTGTTGTTTAAAAATAGGCAATGATGATCAGAGTTCTCAGAATTTAAAATGTCTCAAGCTCAGAGAATGATGGAAGTCGGACAGCAAATACAACTTGTCCTTGCTGATCTATCTCTAAATGAGAATGTAGAGGATGAGCACGTTAGCTGTCTAATTCTCTGGGCCTTCAGTGGCAAATAAAAGAATCTATTTGATTGAGAGGTTTCTTTAACAGGAGACCCCATCTGTGATAGAAAGAACAAAATTAACTGTTATGCTTCATTTGTTTTCATTATCCACAAAACAGCATGTCTCTGAGATCAAACAGATTTCACTCTTTTCCTCTTACTGCAGGTATGGTAAGTGTCAGAAAGGAGAGAAAAATCTACTTTCTCTTGCAGGCCCGAGAGCCTAGAGGGAATAGGGTAGGGAGGCCATCAGATTCAGGATTTTAACACAAATTAGATAATAGGATAGTACTTAAAGGAGAAATTGTTCAAGAGATATCACCCAAACTCCTAGAAATGTCGAATGCAGAAGAGGCATTCCTGGAAATGATGAGAGATTAGGTTATTGGATGAAGGGAGATTAGACAAAAACTCCAATTATGTTCAAACCGAGAGAGCTATATTCTGCGGAATTCCATGCTCTTTGTACAAGAAATTGGGGATTGATTTCAGAGGGCCTTCCTTCAGTAAGTTCTATTATTTAATACCAGAAGCAACTCTGAATCATTCACAAGTGAGTGGCAAGATAGCTAGCCCAGAGTAGATTTTGGTTACTAAGAGTAGCTACTTTGAATAAAAACCAGCACAGAGGGTCTCAGTTGGTGCCATGGCTGAAAGGCTACCTGGATGGGGACAGACTAGACCTCTTTACTTCCATTCCCATGATGCCACCAGCCACCTGCTCATCTTCTCCCACTCCCCGGTGCCTCGGCAGCATGGAACTTTCCTGTGAAGTCCCACGTGCTCACTTCTCTGCAGTCTCCTCATTTGCTCCGGGAGGGGGGCGGGGCTTTGGGGTTTTTCACCTTTGCTTTTTCTATCAGTCCAACTGTATTTTTCAATTTTTCACATAGTCCTCAAAATGCACGTTTGGCTGGTGGCACCCAAGTCTCTTTCCAGAGCTGCCATGGGTTTATCAGAATTTTAAAAATTCTTCTGACACGCCAGCAGAAGCTTTGAGTGCAAAGAGCAGTGAACGTGGCTCTCCAGATACAGAAGTTAACAAACTGGTATTTGGCTTAGTGTTCTTTTTCACAGAAGAGACCAAGTTAATTATTCTTTCCTGTTCCTCATCAACCTACGGAGCTATGGGAAACATGCCCCATATACGTTTAAATATTTACCATCTCCCCCTCGTTCATGTATCTCTTCTCCTTTTTGTTTTCTCCTCCATGAAAATTTCAAAATCGGCTTTAATACTTGAATTCTGAAGTTCTTTTTGCTAGGAAGAGATGTTACCTCTTTTTTTTTTTTAATTTTATTATGTTACGTTAGTCACCATACAATACATCATTAGTTTTTGATGTAGTGATCCACGATCCATTGTTTTCATATAACACCCAGTGCTCCATGTAGTACGTGCCCTCCTTAATACCCATCACCGGGCTAACCAATCCCCCCTCCCCCCTCCCCTCTAGAACCCTGTTTGTTTCTCAGGTCCATAGTCTCTCATGGTTCATCTCTCCCTCCAATTCCACCCCCCTCATTTTTCCCTTCCTTCTCCTAGTGTCCTCCATGCTATTCCTTATGTTCCACAAATAAGTGAAACCATATGATAATTGACATTCTCTGTTTGACTTATTTCACTTAGCATAATCTCCTCTAGTCCCATCCATGTTGATGTAAAAGTTGGGTATTCATCCTTTCTGATGGCTGAGTAATATTCCATTGTACATATGGACCACATCTTCTTTATCCATTCATGTGTTGAAGGGCATCTCGGCTCTTTCCACAGTTTGGCTATTGCGGACATTGCTGCTATGAACATTGGGGTGCATATGGCCCTTCTTTTCACTACATCTGTGTCTTTGGGGTAAATACCCAAGAGTGCAATTGCTGGGTCATAGGGTAGCTCTATTTTTAAATTTTTGAGGAACCTCCATACTGTTTTCCAGAGTGGCTGTACCAACTTGCATTCCCACCAACAGTGTAAGAGGGTTCCCCTTTCTCCACAACCTCTCCAACATTTGTTGTTTCTTGCCCTGTCCATTTGGCCATTCTAACTTGTGTAAGGTGGTATCTCAGTGTGGTTTTGATTTGGATTTCCCTGATGAATAATGATGATGAACATTTTTTCATGTGTCTGTTAGCCATTTGTATGTCTTCTTCAGAGAAGTGTCTTTTCATATCTTCTGCCCACTCTTTGACATGATTATTTGTTTTTTGGGTGTTGCGTTTGAAAAGTTCTTTATAGATCTTGGATACCAGCCCTTTATCTGTAGTGTCATTTGCAAATATCGTCTCCCATTCTGTGGGTTGCCTCTTTGTTTTGTTGACTGTTTCCTTTGCTGTGCAGAAGCTTTTTATCTTGATGAAGTCCCAAAAGTTCATTTTTGCTTTTGTTTCACTACCTTTTGGAGATGGATCTTGAAAGAAGTTGCTGTGGGCGATGTTACCTCTTTAGATTAATAAATAATGTACACAACTCTAATGATATTTTTCTATTAATATTTAGCAAAGCATTAAAGTGAGTCTCAGTGTGATAAACTTATGGAATTGATGAGCTCTGACCATGGAGCCACCTAACAAGGCATGTGCTTCTGAAAGACATGACTCTGTGCAGAGGGCTTCATATTAATTTCTGAAGTACTTGGGCTAATGATGTTTCATTAAGGAACCCTTAACAAACGCAAAGTGTTCACTTTTATGGAGGGATTTAATGGGACTTAATGGATTTATTCTATCACTTTGCTCATTTAAAAAATACTCTTTAATTAGAAATTACTATTAATGGATCTATTATGCATATTTCAAGGAGTCTCACCAATTATTCAGAATCTAATCATTAAAATTTATCAAATCAGATGGAGAAAGCATAGATGAAAACAGTTACATATTTACATAAGTACCCTGGAATGTAAGACATGTAACAAATGAACAGCTGAGATCTAATAAGGAGGGGAGTTCCTCAAATATATTTGAAAAATTGATCATTTATCCAAATTTTTCTTTATATACAAAAGTTTAGTTATTCATTCACTTATTAAACATATATTTGTCTACTACTACTAATATGTGAGCTACAGTGATTTAAAAAACATAAGAGGGGCGCCTGGTGGTTCAGTCAGTTAAGCATCTGCCTTCAGCTCAGGTCATGATCCCGGGGTCCTGGGATCGAGCCCCGCATTGGGTTCTCTGCTCCATGGGAAGCCTGCTTCTCCCTCTCCCTCTGCTCCCCCCGCCCCCCCCATGGTCGCTCTCTGTCAAATAAATAAATAAAATCTTTTTAAAAAAATAAAATTTAAAAAATAAAAAATAAAAGACAGAAGAATTTCAGAATCAAATGAAAGCAGAAATAGACAAACCAGTAACTACACCAGAACATGGTAAGTGCTAAAATAAAGGTAAGAGCAGTGTGCCAAGGAGCAAAAAGGGCAACTCACTTGACTTGAAGGCAAAGGGAGAAAAAGACCATTGGAGACAAGGTGACATTTCAGGTGAGTCTTAAAAGTTGACTTAACACTAACCAGGCACGTGAGAAGGAGAGGGATACCGTGGGCAAAGAAAATGTGGAAACACAGAACACTGTGTGTTTCAGGAGGTCATGGCACACAAGGGGATATTGCGAAAGGTTGAACTGATGTAGCAGTGAGGATAAGGAGAAGAGGATGAATTAGAGAACTATTTCAGAGAGCTTGACATGCCTTGGGTAACTGATCATACGCAGAACAGATTGATAGATTTCTGACTCCGTGGCAGTACGTAAGCGGGTGCCTTCCACCCGTGTAGGGAATGCAGGAGTCAGAGTGCATTTGTGGAGGATGGAGTGTCAGGGACTATGATGAGCACCATCTTGGACAGGCTCTTTAGAGAGGCCTATAGGAAATCCAGATGGTCCAGGCAGCCAGATATTTGACATGGAAAGAGATCTGTACTGAAGATACAGAGCAGAGATTGTTATTATTTTACCACAGGGTATCTTCTGATTATATCATGAAACCAAGTTGTCAGGAGAAGTACGAATTTATTTTTGTTGTTGGAGAAGAAAAACTGTTGTTTTCAGAGTTAGTGTCCGATATCATCTACCATAAAACATGCAGACCTAGTGTATAACGGAAGCTTGAACATCTGCGCACACCCCTAAATTAGGGACTCTGGCATTCTGCTGAGGACTAAGCATTCCCAGAATGTGGGGTGTGGAATGAGAAAGAGGTCAACAGGTGACCAGAAAATTGGGGGTTAAAAAGCAAATGATAGGGGCGCCTGGGTGGCTCAGCCGGTTAAGCGTCTGACTCTTGATTTTGGCTCAGGTCATGATCTCAGGGTGGTAAGATCTAGCTCCATGTTGGGCCCTGCAGTGGGCACAGAGCCTGCTTAAGATTTTCTCTCTTCCTCTCCCTCTGCCCCTCCCCCCTCAAAAAAAAAGCAAATGATATATGCAAATGTTCACAGAAGCAATATTCATAATAACCAAAAAGTGGAAACAGTCCAAATAACCATTAACTGATGGATGAATAAACAGAATGAAGCATATCCATACAATGTAACAGTATTCAGCAATAAAAAGGAATGAAACCCTGATACATGTTATAGTATGGATGAACCTTGAAAACATGCTAAGGGAAGGAAGTCAGTTACAAAAAAAAACATATTATTCCATGGATAGGAAATGTGGAGAACAGGCAAGTCTCTAGAAACAAAGAGTAGATTAGTGGTTGCCTAGGGCTGCTGAGGGTAGAGGGCTGGTGGAGAGAAATGGAAGGCAATTGCTAAAGGTACTTTGGGGAGTGATAAAATGTTCTAAAATTGTTTGTGCTGATGGTTGTAAAACTCTTTGAATGTACTAAAAGCCACTGAATTCTACATATTAAATGGGTGAATTATATAGTATGTGAATTATATTTCAATAAAGTTATTACAACAGAAGAATTTTGTAGTCTTATTTCACAAATGAATATTTCAGTAACTATGTATTGAGAGCATACAAAAAAGCAAATAATGTCCATATGATGAATTATTAAGTGAGAAAAACAAGTTGCAGAGTAATGCATATCTTAGGGGCCCATTTTATAAAAATAAGCATCAAGGAAAGCCCTAGTATATGCATTTATGTTTGTGTAGCATGTATAAGTTACAGAAGGATAAACACATTGCTTTCAACAAAAGAATAGGAAAGGGGGAGGAGTGGGTAATTAGCTTTTTAAAATACATGACTATAGGGCGCCTGGGTGGCTCAGTTGGTTAAGTGACTGCCTTTGGTCATGATCCTGGAGTCCCGGGATCAAGTCCCGCATTGGGCTCCCTGCTTGGCGGGGAGTCTGCTTCTCCCTCTGACCCTCCCCCATCTCATGCTCTCTCTCTCAAATAAATAAATAAAATAAAATAAAATAAAAAATAAAATAAAATACATGACTATATATTTTTCTAAAGATGAGCAGGTTATACCTTTATATTTTGAAAAATTAATACAAACATGTATTTAAAAAAAAAAAAAAAAACACAAGCAAACGTGGTACCAGGTCTTGAACCTCCTTACAAGGGTGACAACTCTCTCTGTCTCCTGCTTGACCCTCAGCCCAAGACGGGTCAACTCAGCCCCATCCAACCCAACCCCAACCTTGTGTCCATGGATAGAGATTCACTTGTGCTTAAAGATGGAGGGTAAGAGAGAGAACATGTGTACACAATCAATAAAAGCAATAATGGGGTATTTGGAGATATTTTTGTGAAACACGTACTCTGTGCTCAGAACTTTATATCCATCCTCTGATTTATAACCCCATAACAAATCTAGGAAGTAGGTATTCTCACCTCCACTAAACATACAGAGATGCTCAGACTCAGGAAAGCTAAATGATCCACCCAAGGTCACATTTCTATGGAATTATAAGGGCATATCTGCCTCTTTCCAAAATCTCTACTACTTTGTGTGTCAAGAAGCTCTGAGTCCATGATTATATTCATTGTAAAGGGGGCAAAACAAAGCCTCAAGAAAAGAAACTGGATCAATTTATATGGGGTAATAGTGTCCCTTAACAGTAAAATGGGGTCCTAGCTAGAATCAAGGAAGAAGAACCGGGGTGGAAACTCAGTCCTTCAGGCTGGGCCAACATGGTGGGATAGAGGGTGGAAAGATCAAAGACCCAGAGGAACAGCCCAAGTCTGTGAAATAGCCTGGAGTCCATGAGGATCTTGGGAAACAGGATCTTAAAGGGGCTATAAATTTGGGGGGCTGTTTCAGTACTTCAGACTTTTCTCTGAGGATACGGAGGTCTAGGCCCAGTTTGTCGTGGAAGCAACTTCCGTGAAAGAAATCCACAAGAGTTCCGGAGTCATGGCTAGAGTATCAGTAGAGTGATTTAATCCCATGCCTTATCAGATGGAGGTGAATATCCATGTGGAGTGCATAGTGAGGTTCCAGCTAGTCCAGGCTCAGGTTCCTATCATGGCTCTGTCCAAACAATGGTTCACTGGAGCCAGCTTATATTGGCTTGCTAAGAGCTGCCTGCTCCCATATCCTCCCAATTCCACACTCACTAATGTCACATTGGTCATTTGTAATCATCCATGGTGGGAGCACTTATACCATGGAAACTGGCAAATGCTCCAAATCAGGGCTTTTTTTTTTTTTTTTTAAAGGGCCAATTGTTAAACATTTACAACTGCCTCTAGGTATTAACACAGATGGGAAATAGTGAGGGAACCTCTGAGGAGGTTTTGAGCATCTGATCAAAACGCAATGAGGATGCTATTATACCCCTTCCCCAAACTGACCTGAACGAGGGGGTTTGACCAAATAGAGGGGCTCTACACGGCAGGAACACTGGGAAATCAGCAGCACCATTCGGGTATCTAAGTTGTGACTCCAGCAGGTAGGGAGCATTCTGTCAAGTGTGTGTTTGTAGATGGCTTCGAGAGTGCAACGAGGACTGAAAGAAACTCCATCTCTGGGAATACTAATGTCAGTACCTGGGTGCTGTTCGTAAAAGCTGTAGCTAAAGACCAGGGTGGGCTGAGACTATATGAGACCGTATGAGATACCTTGGTGGATTCTCAGAAATAAACAAGGTTGACTTTGAGGGAGAGGCTGAAGACACGGTGTCAGCAGGTGGGGACTACAAGCTATAATAATGTTACCTTATTTGTACCTCTGCTCGTGAAGCCTAGGGAGTTTGGGGTCATGATTATTTTGTCTGCCCCGTCAGATTTGCTTCACATTTGTCTCTGTGATGGGCAGACTTCTAAGATGGCTCCTCATGATTCCCATCCTCCTAGTATTCACATCCCCGCATAATCCCTTCCTATTGAGCATGAGCTGGACCTAGTGATTTGATCCTAATGAAGAGAATATGGTAAAGTCATGGGACATGACTTCAGTGATTAAGTTATAAAAGACTGTGACACCATCTTGCTGGTAGTCTGTCTTTATTGGCTTCTTAGTTTGTACACCTTGATCAAGCAAATGTAGAGAGGCCCACATTGCAAGGAACTGAGGGCAACCTCCAGCCAATAATCCTCAAGGAACAGACCCCTCAGTCCAATAGCCCTTGAGGGACTGAATCCTGACAACCACCATGCGAGTGGGGATCCTTCCCCAGCTGAGTTTGATATGAGACCATAGCCTCGGTCAATGCCTCGATCGCCAGAGGATGCACACATCTAAGCCATGCCTGAATTCATGACCCACATCAACTTCGAGGTAACAAGTGTGTGCTGTTGTAAGCTGCTAAGTTTGGGGGTAGTGTGTTAACACCACGGTAGTTAACTAAGATGGGCTGGGATGACACAGGCTAGGAGGCCACAGATGTTTGTGCACTCAGTTTTGGGTTGTCCCTAACACTCAATAATAAATCCTGCCGCAGAAAACATCAAAAAGGATAGGTACAAGATGGCAGGCTATTGACAAAAATAACACCCAATGGTATAAAGAGCTACAGTAACAAGCAGATGGGCTTTGGGACGTCGGACGAGGCCTGACAGATCTGACCAGTAAAGAAACATGAACCCTTTGTACACTCAACTTATTGCATAGACACTGAAAGGAAGAAGAGCCAAGATGTCAGCTCCCTGTGGTCCTTACTCGGAGAGACACCGAAATAAAAGCAGCTAGATAATGGCAGCATCAATGACAGGACAATTTCATGTCTGTGGACAAGACTTGTATTACATCACTCTCCGTTTTCTGCAGGCTAGAGTTGTAAAATAGCTCCTGTAGCTCCAGAAGCAGGTAAAAGGGGAAAGGTGTGGCGGGGATCTGCACTGAAACACAGATGTTCCTTCCACCGCCATACCAAGGGCTGTGAGGATACTAACTCATTGAAGAGTCACGGTAACGATTTACGGGTGGGGATATCATTAGAAGCATTTTGTAAAGAAGACATCTAAAGTACCCAGAAGGTAAGCTGAGCCGTTCCAAGTCACACAACGTGAACTGCAGAGCCAGGCTTTGAACTGGGTCTACGCTCCTAGCCTCCATATCCCTCTGCCTCTCTGCACTGAGCCAATTAGCTTGGCTGGACAAAGGTCCTGAGGAAGGAACGATCAAAAAAGGGAAGTTGCTCACGTTTATGGTTAGGAGCTCTGGAGAACTGAGGAAGGCTGAAAATCAGATGATCCGGTTGTTCTATACCTTGAAGAAGCTGTTATGCTTGTTGTCCTCTATGAAGGAAAAAGGAAACAAAAATCAGAACAAAATGAAGCTTCTGTGAGGGGCAGTGTTTTCTTCCTTCTCTAGACAGGAAAACGGGAGACACCAAGCAAATGGTGTTCCTGAGATGCTGGCAACCTGAGGACAGCCCACTGAGAAGAACCTCTGTCATGTGGTAGCCACATTTCTCCCGAGGACAGTCAGGTGGGCAACCTTAGTGGTAGGGACCAATGACTTTCTGTTGCTGGCCTGGAGGCTCAGAGACAGGAAAACACTAGAAACCCCCGCTTGGCACAGAATGTGCTTTCTCTCTCGAAAGCAGTGCTTCTCATTGGGGCAATCCTCCCCCACCCCCGCCACACACACATAGACACACACACACACACACAAAGGGTTGGGAAATGTTGCCCGAGAAGAAGTAGTATGCTGAGTCACTGACTCAGACACCACTCTGAACATCTGCAGGGGAAAAAAAAGAGCGTGGAAGAGGCAACAGATTAATGAGTACAAAATCAAGCATTGCCTATCTCATCCCTTGGTGAAACGGGTTCCTCAAAACAGCCAACAAGATGGATCAATGGAGCCCTAACTTGTTTTCTGTCTTAAACTATTAGTGTTCTGTATCTCCTAGAAAAATCAGATATCTGGTTCATAGCTGGAGCCAATAATTGAGAATCATGCCATGAAATGCAGTCTAAGTAATTTTTTTCCTATGCCTGCAACATCCTCAATCCACAATTAGGATCATCTAGTACCTTATGAAATGCCTGGACATCCATTTTTCTAAGTAGACAAAGAAATCTGGAAAACCTGAGGTGCTTCATTATTCGACAACAAAACTGATTCACTGAGAGCCCACAAGCATAGCCACTTTAACTTAATAGGTGCATTAGAATCATTTGAACTGCATTATAACAAAGCCAAAGAGCCACTTGGTAATCTTGGTCATTGCCAGATACAAACAAGCTCAAGAAACTTACAGGGACGCCTGGGTGGCTCAGTCGTTAAGCGTCTGCCTTCGTCTCAGGTCGTGGTCCTGGGGTCCTGGGATCGAGCCCCACGTCGGGCTCCCTGCTCAGCAGCCTGCTTCTCCCTCTGCCTGTTTCTCCCTCTGCTTGTGTGCTCTCTCTCTCTCTGACAAATAAACAAATAAAATCTTAAAAAAAAAAAAAAAAAACTGACAAAGAACAGCTTTCCCAAAACAAAACCCAAGCATATGTTGGAGAAAGAAAATACCCCTACCCCTCTGTATCAATATAGAAGAGAGAAGGAGCACAGTTTATTAAAGCAAGCACTACCACATTTACATGCTCAAAAGTATCTACAAAGTTCAGACAGAATTTTATATGTTTCTACAGTGAAGTAGAGGAAAGAATAATTCAGTCTTCTCTTGTCTCCTTGAACAATAAATGGATTCACTTTGTGAGAGTCTCCTATAAACCTCATGAGAAAGGTCATTTTGGAGGTGTCAAGGATCAGAAGGCTCCCGACCTTTCATTGTAAACTAAAAAGGTCAGGCCTCTTATTAGACCTATTAAGTTTTCAAGGAAACACTCTAAGGAAACGAGGGTAAAGAAGCAGCCAATCCTCCCTCTTCAAAGAAAATTCATCATTTTACTCTTATGCATAGGAGAGAAGTCAAAGGAGTAAGTGTAAGGTTAGCCCCGACTAAGTACCAGGCAATTCAGGGTACTGTCAATTCTCCTTACTCACGGTAGTTACATTCTATAAAATCTCCATAAACACTGAATTAGCAAACACTAAATCCCTGCTCCCGGGGAAATACAGGGCTAAGTTCCTGTGATGGTCTGGTCAACATTTTCTTTTTCTTTTTTTTTCATAATTCATACCAAAAAATATAATGGTCACATTTTCGTCACCCAATCAATACATAACTTTGTTTTGTGTGTTTCTGTTTAAAGACACTTTCTTGAGTACATATTGCTGATTCATTCACATCGAACTCACAGCCAACAGCACTGTAACTCAGGCCTGAACAAAGCTTACCCAACATGTGTATTTTCTCCATAAGGCATGTGCCAGCCTCCTTATACTTACAAACAACACACAGTGCTTCAGCTCTACGCTTGCAGGCCATTTTAAACAGTGAAATGACCAAAAAAAAACAAAACAAAACA
Source organism: Mirounga angustirostris (assembly GCF_029215605.1). Lineage (NCBI taxonomy): Eukaryota > Metazoa > Chordata > Mammalia > Carnivora > Phocidae > Mirounga > Mirounga angustirostris. The sequence continues at coordinate 11,631,440 of NW_026991719.1, forward strand.
AAACAAAACCACAAAACCTGTGCACTAAATAGAGCCAAAAAATAAGGACACTTGTTTAGCCTGAGAGCTGAAACTAGAAAGCAGAGCATGGTCTTATTTGGCCTCAGTTGGGAACATGCACTTTGGGGGACTCAAACTTTTTGCCACTCTGTGCATTTCTGTGAATGATGGTGAAAGAAATTTAAGTATTGATATTGGGTGACAAATTCATTTTACCAAGTAGGCAAATTCACAAATACCACTTTACAAATAATGAGGATCAACTGGATGTCACCCTGTTTACACCTTACAAATGACCTTGCAAAGAAGGCATCATAATCTCTACTAAACATTAAAAGAGGAAGTTCAGAAAGGTTAAATAACTTCCCCAAGATGACCAAACTAATAGGTGATTGATTTGGTAAGTAATTCTTGGGTGTCCAGTGTACCATGCTGGGGCTCGAAGCAGGCAGGCAAAGTAGAAAAGACTGGTGGACTCAGAACTCAAGGCCCATTCAGGGGCCGTCCCTCAGCTCCTATTAAGACCCTTATGTGATACGGTCAGACAGACCCTCTAGTTGCCATGTTCATGTGCTCTTCTCTATCAAAAGGAGCCTTCTAGAAAAGCAGTGAAATACCACCTGACTAAGAAAGTTGAGGTCCAGCCAGAAAAGGACCACTTTACCCAAACTGTAATTTGCGGGCGCCAAAATTTGTTCTTCCTTAGCCAAACCTCCCGGTTACCCAATATGGTGACTTTGAAGATGTCACTGTTGCTAGAAAGATCAGCTGGCACAAAGGTGAGCCATCCTCTCCAACTTAAAGCTTCCCTTACCTCATACAAATGGTTCAGTTCTCAGCCTGAAATGACTGCCTATCATCTCTCCTTTCACTGAACTAATTCTCAGACATGTACAGCCCCCAGCAAGTTCCCCCAGAATCTTCAGTGAAAAAGAAATGAGAGTCGCATCGCTGAGCTTAGCTTGGTCCTGTGCCCAACCTGGAGGAGAATCACTGCCCCCCCCCACCTCCCACCCCTCCTCCTCTCAGTGACATGACCACTGGTGTTCCCGACCCCCAGCTTGAGAAGAACTCACAGTTCCTTGAGGCTGGACCCTGCCATCTCAGGGCAAGAGCGAACTTGAGGGCGGCAGCTCCAGGAATATTCTGAGTTTTTCCTGGAGTAGCAGGAGGGACTTGAGGGAAGAATTGGCTTTGCCAATTCTGAGTAAGGGATGAAGATACACTCCTTCATAATTATTACTAAGACCCTATTTTATGACCAGGCCTGGTGAAACAATGGAACACGTGTGTTGGGTTAAGAGTGCTCCCCCAGAGCTCACAGAAAGGTGTTGTTATACTAAAGTCTAAATATGGCACCTTTTCTGGAGAGGCCTGTGGTTGTACCCATCAGCGCAGAGTTCTAAGAGTGATATATTCCCAAAGGCACTGAGGGGGGATATCTTAACATGATAATGCCTGGCCTTATTTGAGGAGAATGGAAAATATTTCGTTTAGCCCATATTTGATACCTACGTTTCAAATGAGACTTCTTATAACTTACAAAAGCATTGGTAGCTTAAAGGAAACAGCTAATGGAGAGGACAGATGAAAGGAAATACGTGCAAAAGAATTCTTAGTATTCTTCGGGTAGTCTGGTTTGCCACCTGGCTGAGAAGTTCTACTTTATTATTATAAACATAATGTAGAGAGTAAGAAGTTCCCATAAATGCCAAATGCAGATACTTAAGAATGTTTTGAAGCAATTTCTGTGAAAAAGAACATTCAGAAGGCACTGTATAGACCTTATTTTTTTTTAAATGTTGATGTTTCCAACTAGATCACTATCTAGAAATTCCAAGCTTAAAAAAGTAGAAGATTTAAGAAAAGAGGCTTATTCCTCGTTCTTTAAAGAAATCAACTTTTTTTTTCAGGAGCGGGAATAAAATGAGATATTTAAATAGTTTAAATAGTGCAGAGGGTTAAGTATCACATAATGGTTTAACTATAATACACAGTGGCTCGTCTTAGGTACCGTCCTTTGAGGAAGTACTATAATTGAGATCACAGTAAGTTTTTTTTTCCTTGAGAATAAAGCAACTAAGCCAACTTTAATGGTTCCCAAGGAGGTTTTATGCCTTTGTTTAAATACCTGCCTGTGAGTTACTTAGTTCCATTGAAAAAATTGTAATCAATAGAAAAGACATGTTCCCTTTTGGCAGAGCCAGTTCCTAAACCTGGAAGTAACACAGACTGGTTGGTCAGGAGACAAATTGCACGAAACTCTAACTGGCTTATTAGGGTCACGTCTTAGTTGTGAATCAACCATGGTGCCTCGGGCAACATGCTGATCCTAACTGGTGTCTTATAATTGGTGTCTTGCCAAATAAATTAATGAATGGGTGATCATACTGGTGACACACGGGGGGTGGGGGGGGTGGAAGAGGAGGCAGTGAATGACAATCCCACCCATGAAAACCCATAGGAACACACTGCTCCATAAACTTACTACTTCCTCCTTTGAATCTGGCCTTTTCAGAAAAATTCAACAATTTCACCTCTTTGCTTTCTAGTATTGCAGATTTATTGTCTGCTTTCTTAAGTAAACATACCCATAAGCCAAATTCATTTTCACCTCGGGGAAGGATAAACTGTATAGGACCTAAGAATGGCGCCAGGAAATCTGTTCAGCCCCTTTCCTACAGTAGCAGCAAAAATCTCAGTGTTGCCAAGTTATCTTAACAAAGTTGATCATGTGTAACTAACTATGGTATGTCATTATATGCTAGGATATCCTACCATTGTAGCGATATTTACTATACCTGAATAGAATGACACCATTACCTTATCTCTACAGAGGTACAGAGAGACTCAGGAGAGGAGTTTAAGGCAACTCTTTTTATGATGCCCTTAATGTGCCATAAATCTAACTGTAAGACTTAAAGTTCATCTCGATGTTTCCCTACTTCTAAAAAGCTTTTAGGCTATGGTGGATAAAGTAACTTGTGCTTTTTCAATTTGATGGCTAACCTTTGAAGGGGATTCTGAGAGCCAAGAGACTATCATTGCTGCTACCACCCATTGGATTCAGCAAACATATGCTGGGTTCCTCGCATGTGATTGGGTGTGAGCTGGGTGCTAAGGATACAGATGAATAAGCTCATGAGCACTTTTAGTCTAGGAATCATAACCAAACATCTGTGTAAACAATGCTATAAAGAGAGACATGAGCTGTGATAAATGCATGTACAGTGTACAGTGAGACCCAAAGGAAATCATCATCAATTCTGCCTAGAAGATTGAGGAAAGGCTTCACGGAAGAGATGAAATTGAACCAAGCCTTGAGTAATGAGTTGGTACCAAGGTAGCTTAACCCCTTGCAGTGAAGTGGTATTTCTCAAACTTGAGTGATAAAATGATAGCAAAAGAAATGGTTTGGCCTCTTGGAGTTGACTTACAGTATTTTTTATTCCAGTGATATTTTGAAACGTACATACATAAAACTAGGTATAAAATCCTCATGCTTTTATTCTATTATAAAATCAAAACAAATTTACAAAATAAATAAGATCAAAGTGACAATATCAATGGACTCCCAATTAGCCACCTTTCATTTGATGTAAGGGATGATGTTGTTTTCCTGAAACCAAATCGCTGATGTTGTTGATGTTGTATCTTCTGTTTCTCTGGCTTATCAAACTAATGTGTACAAAGTAATATACTTAAACATACAATAGGACAAAAGAGCTTATGATGTAACACTGCAGTTGTCTTCCTTTGAAGAAACCACTATTTCTAATTTTGTCTGATAGGTACTGCTGTATTTCTCAATAATTTGCTTATACTGATATTTTGTATGTATGTATCAACCTTAAGCATTTTGTAACAATTTATTGATTTTTAGATGTAGACCTAACACTGTTACCTACTGCTCACTTCCCCTCTATATTCCACCCAATAGAGTGACAAGCGTGGTCACCTCTGAACGTTCAACAGCACTTTAAATCTCCATGTCTGGAGCTATCCAACACAAGCTCTTTCTCTTTTCTCTCATTTTATTAGACAAAGACAGGAGTACCCCAACCTTCCTTCAATGTCTCCTCCCTCCCTTTCATCCCTCAACTAGTGTCAGCTATCCCTTTCCTTGCATGATAATATTTATATCCTGAATTATAACCATAGTTAAGTTTCCTGTGATTTGTCTATAGATTGATCCTAAAGGTTAAAAACCTATAAGCTTTGTTAACATTGGTTTGACCAAATATTGTTCACCTTAGAACCAAATGATGTTCTCCAGAGGAGAACAACCCCATTGTGCCTTGTTATTTCAGCTAAAAAATAGGGGATAATAATTTTACCTACCTCATAGGGCTGCTGAATTAGTGCATGTAAAATATATAGTGCCAATACATGGGAACTCCTCAATAAATATTAGCTTTTATTACATTTCCTTCCTATGGCTTTCAGAGGAGAATGTCCCCAGGATCAGGTTTAAATTGATTATCTTCTTTTATATATTTGGCCGATAGCTTTTTCCTTATTCTACATCATCTCCAAATTGTCCATTTTGTCTCTTTTTCTGATCCCCTTTATCTGGACACTTTCTTCCTGGGTCAACCTGCATGCTCCTGTGTCCTTCCTCCTTTGACTGAGCTGGATGTTCTTTAAGTCAGGTCATGATCTCCAGGTCCTGGGATCGAGCCCCATGTCAGGCTCCCAGCTCAGCAGGGAGTCTGCTTCTCCCTCTCTCTCTGCCCTTCCCCCTCCCCCTGCTTGTACTCTCTCTGTTTCTCTCTCTCAAATGAATAAATAAAAAATCTTTTTTAAAAAAAGAAAATTAGATTTCCTAATTTCTTGGAAAACTTCCTATTCTCCATCTTCTCTAACCTCACTTCCTTTAATTCTCAAGTTTCTACTTTAGGTGACTGAGAGGGTATTTGGGCCACTTACCAAAACAGTAAATACATACAGAAGGAGGAGCAGATATAGTGAAGAAGTCAATTTTGGAAAAATGCTTTGCCGGTGGGACATCTAGGTAGAGATCAAGATTATATGCTCTCTAGTCAGAACGTTTTCCTCTCCCTTTGTCTACAATTCCCTAAGAATGAGGAATATGTCTTATTTGAAGTATCATTGGGGGGAAAACATTCACTTGGAAAATCTGGGGGGAAAAGTGTATTTACCAAAAATCCCATTTGTCAAAATGTGGTTTCTCAATTATGCCAAAGGTCTCAGTGCAAGTGAACATTTTTCCACTCCCTGGAATAGGCAAACAGTAACATTCATGATAGACAGGGAAGAATTAATGCTGATTCCAAAAGCATAAAACTGGCAGCCAGGGGAACAGAACCAAACAAGAGGTTTAAAAATCATGTCTCTTCCACCCTTTTCCTTTCTTTCTCTAGTTCCTTCCTTTTTAATCACATATTAACAAAACATTTCAGCTCTCATATTCCAGGGTAACTCGTAAGGCTTGGAGTATGGTATAAAAACACTCCAAGGTCATAAGACATTTCCAGTTGATTATGCCATTTGAAAGAGAGAAGAGGCTTGAGAAAATGAAATATTAAAAGGCCTCTGCTGAAATTTTTCCTGGAACCCTATGGCTGCCACTGCACAAAATGTTCCCTTTTACTACAGGAAATCGGAGCCTTGGGGACCCCAGCAGTTGTTCAGTTCATTTAAGCATTTAGCCCACAGGCATTTTAAGATGGTTCCTAAGGGATTCTCCTTAGCTCCTTCCCACTGTTATTTTCTTGACACAGCGTTGGCAGCCATATATGCTAGAGTGTTTAAGCAGGCTCCAATCTGGCCAAGAAATACATGGGTATTAGGAAGCCCTAAAGGGGCGCCTGGGTGGCTCAGTTGGTTAAGCGACTGCCTTCGGCTCAGGTCATAATCCCGGAGTCCCTGGATCGAGTCCCGCATCGGGCTCCCTGCTCGGCAGGGAGCCTGCTTCTCCCTCTGACCCTCCCCCCTCTCATGTGCGCTCTCTCTCTCTCTCTCTCTCAAATAAATAAATAAAATCTTTAAAAAAAAAAAAAAAGGAAGCCCTAAAGAATGAGCTGGTTCAAGAGACTGTTGAGAGGTGGAAGTAGGCTACTGATAGCAGAACACCATCTATCTTGCAGGAGACTGAACTTCTGACCCATACAAAAGATTTAGAAGTCAAAATGGTACCTGGAGAAGATACAGTTTCCTTTGTGTTATGGAAAAAACATGTTATTATAGATCTTTATAGGTCAGGAATATTGTAGTGAACACTATGAGGGACTTCCCAGATGTCCCCTCAGGAATGAATGACTTCTAGTTCCAGATGCTGGGAGCCCTCTGCAGGGATGGTCTCAGCTGAATCTAATAGACTGGACCAAGCTCACATTCTCTTTTGAGGGCAACTTCATCCAGTGATGAACAATGCAGGGGGCATAAAGGCCTAGACCCTGGGACATGCCTGGACAAGTCTGAAGGGCCATCCCGGCTCTAATGTCCCCCATGGGATGGGCTGACCCTTTGTTTAGAGTGCATCCCAGCTCAATTTCTCTCTAGCCCAATCCTGCTTCATTTCCCTCCCTTCTGTAGGTGCTGATCCCCAACACTCCCCAGTAAATGCCTCGGCCCTTAACTCCAAGTACCATCCTAGACCATGTCCAAGTCGACTGCCCAGGCAACCCTGCTTGTAACCAATGGGGAGAGCTGAAGTGCAAGCGCCTTGCTAAAAGGCATCCTGACACCTCCAAATCTACGGAAGCAATCTCTAGATGTTCGTGTGGTGTTGCAAAGTTTATATAGCGCTTTCATCTCATTAGAGTCTCGAGTCCACTCTATGACTTAGGGATAATTTTATCTCCATTTTACAAATCAGGAGCATGAGTCTCAGAAAAGTTAAGTGACTGCTGCATGGCTCAATTCACTAACCCATCGGTGAGAATCCTAGTGATGGTGGTATAAAAGGTGGCCTTAAGTTTGGGAGCTAAGTTTGACTGTTATCTCCTGTATTTTTTCCATTGCTGCCATAACAAATCATCACAAACCCAGTGGCTTAAGACAGCACAAATGTATCATCTCACAGTTCTGTAGGTCAGAAATCCTGGTAAGCTTAGTTGGTTTCCTGGCTTCGTATTTCACAGGGCCAAAATAAAAGCGTTGACTGACTGGTTTCTTACTGCGAGACTCTGGGAAAAGTCAGTTTTCAAGCTCATTCAAGTTATTGGCCCAACCCAGTTCCTTATGGTTGTAGGGCTGAGGTCCTAATTTCCTTGCCAGCTATCAATCAGGGACTGGCCTTTGCTCCTAGGGGCTGCCCACATTCTTTCTTACGCTTTCTGCGTGTCCCCCGACCCCAACATCAGCAGGTCGGGTCCTTCTCATGCCCTGAATCTCTACAACTTTGTTTCTGCTGCATCTCTCTGAATGAGTCTTTTGCCATCCTCTTCTGTTGCATCTCTCTTCTGATTTTGGCCAGAGAAATTTCTTTGCTTGTAAAGGCTCATGTGATTAGACTGGGTAATCCAATCTAAGCAATCCAGGTTAATCTCCCCATTTTAAGGTTCAGTAACCAGAATTACACTGGCAAAATCCCTTCACTACAATATCTAGATTAGTGTTTGATTGAACAACTAGGGGACTGGAATCTTGAGGGGATATCTTTGGAATTTCATCTACCACACTGATGACTTATGTATCTAAAACAGATGGCAGACTCAGGGCCCAGGGAGTAGGTTGTCGTCTGATACATTTGAACCTGCTAACTTTGATCGCTGCTTCTGAGAGGGTGAACACCACCGAAATGAGCACTATGAAAAACCAACAATATTACCCAGTATTCTTTACACTCAGTCCCCATCTCCTTGACTACTCTCTGGTCCAAATATCACTGATAGTTCTTTACAGGCAGGGTTTCCCAAATGTTCCTAATGATAGTATTCACCTGTTTCCTAGGACTCTCCTCTCTAGGTCCTGAATCAGTGAGTCTGGGATGGGGGCCCCAGAAATTTATACTTAAGAAGTACCCCACAGGCCTAAGGAAAGATGAAGCTACATTGCCCTGAGACCCAGGCCCTTTACTGCCACTACGCGTTTGCATTTGCTGTTTCCTCTGCCTGGGTTACACCTCCCCCTGCTCTTTGCAGGTCCAGCTCCTCCCCATCCCTCAGGCCTTAGTTGTCATGTTCTCTTCTCAAAAAGGATCTCAAAATACCATCCTGTCTACTTGAGATTGGTTCTTCTGTCTAGTTATATTTCATCCCCTCACAGTTTCATTTCCTGTACAGTGCTGATCATAATCTGCACATATTTTATTAAAGAATTTGCTTGTTTCTTATCTACCTCCCAAACTAACATGTAATATTGAACAAGGCAAGGACCATTTTGCAATTTATTGCTTATACTGAGCACACTGCTTGATACTCAAAAAGTGTTCAGTGAAGAAATGAATGAATAAATGAATGAACTGCAGCAAACTCATAAGCATATTACCACGCTCCGATAAAAGCCAAAGTCCCCTAGGGCAAAAACATTCCTTAGAAGCTCAACTGGTGATCTCCCCATTTTCTCAACAAGAATATGTGGGGAAAAATGAAATATTTTTGTCTAATTTGAGTAAACAAACTTTAGAGATGTGGATGCAATAGTCAGTCACCCAATATATGTGTAACCTTAGTATTTCAAATATTAATATTAAGAGTAATAATATTATTCTCTATCCCTATAATAGTTATCACAATTCTCTGCTTAAATAAATATGTACCCAAATGTGTATAGACTTTCACAAATGTTAGTAGATAATCTAAACTGTAGGCTAAAAACTAATTCAAATGTGCCTCAATTGGTCACTGTAAGTGCTATGTCTAAGTCCTATCCTTTGGGGAGCCAAAGCACCCCTGAAACTGATTTTGTTTGTATATATTTCAGATTTGACTCATGAGTGAGTAAACAAAATGAAAACCTCCCTCTTCCTTCACCAGCCCCTAGATCTCTTCTCCATCTTTCTCTGTTCTTCTATGTGCCCCAGGAGGCTGACTTCTATGGACTGCATCACTCAGACCTCTGTAACCTCTGGCTTCTGGTTGGGTTTAGCTAATGGGGGGTCACCTGGAGAGTAATCAGAGCACAGGAGATTTTAAAAAAAAGAGAAAAGGTCAAAGTAATTATTTCTGTGACTTTTTCCTAGTTCCATACCATTCTTCTGTGACAACAATCCCTATGGCGGGGGGAGGGGTGTGTGTGAGGGAATGTCTTCCGTGGTTCCAGCTATCACTGTGCCTGGTAGTTCTGTTTCCTCTTTTGCCTCACCAGGTCTAAGGGTGCTAACAGCCTCCTGATATTGCCATACTCTGGTGCCCCAGCATCCCTTAACTCTACCACTACCTCTAAACAGTTCCTTCACTAAAAAGATATGTTCAAAACTCCCAACTAAGTATACTGTTTTATTCTGGGACTCTGACCCATTACTCATTTTCCTTAGCCCAATTTCCCATTTCATGTGTGTGATTACAAGATTAGAAAAGCTGAGGGGGCATTCCTAGAATATCTTCTGCTCCTGATCATTATATATGACCATTTGGGATGCTAAGCAAAATTTCTTCTGTCTTCATAATTCTAATGTTTTAAAAGATTGAGAAAGGCAAAAATAGTTCACAGTTGGATAGGGATTTTCTTCCCTGCTTAGCAGAAATTAGAGCTAATACTTTAAAGCTGATTTGAATTTTTTTAAACGAGGATGCCAACCTTGAGTACTTATATTTGAAAGCTTAATTGTTCAGCTTTAGAGCATTTTCATTGATTTATGAATGATAATAAATCATTTGAGTGGAATATTTTGCTTATAAAGTGCTTCATTTGGCTGTATTTCAGGAAATGCAACATACTTGTAAATGTATGTTGTAATATGAATGGTTCAGAAAACAAACAGATAAAGAGCTAATAAAATTTCCATTCTTTGAATCACTAAAAATGGGCCTTAGCACTTGAACAAAGCTCATCTAATGAGTATTTACCATTTTGCCTAATTGCAAAGGGAGCACTTTCTACAAATGAGTTATAAAATACCCTATGCCTACCTCTGCCACCACTGAATTTTTATACTGGCAAATGAGGTATTGCATGGAAAACGCTTTGCATCTTGGGTGGAAAGGACACACTGGTGTTGTGGAAACAGTGGACTGGGAAGTATTCTAACTATGACATGTTCTACAAATAAAACTTTCAAGAAGTTACTTCATCTATTCATTCTTTGGGTTTCTCATCTTTAAAGCAATAGTAATAAAACCTTCCAACTTCATAAATGATGAGTAAATACATTAGTTTGTGTTCCCTCCAAAACAGAGCCTGAGACAAGGACTAGAGAGCAGGTGGTTTACTTGGGAGGTAGTCCTGTAAAGCAGGAATGAGGGAACAGGAAGAATGAGAAAAATACAATAAAAAGATTTCATGAATGACCTTGTTACCACCATGAATAACCCAAACTCACACCCACTGGGCACTCTCTGAGCATCCATGTAGAATGATTCTCAGAGTTAGTTCTCTAAAGGGAAGCAGTGGCTAATGCATTTATCCAGCGACTCTTCACTTGTTGAAGGCTGCCACCAGATATTAACTCCCTAGCACCTCCAGTTGTGCCTTCCAGAGGTTAAGAGGACCTCTGGGGTCCTAAGGCAGAAAAGAACAGCAATGCTTGAGGTCAGATGCTTTTAGGGTACATGGAGCTGTCCACTTCAGAGGTGCTGAAACTGGAGGGATGTGACATGGGGGGAAAATGTGTCTGTTAGAGGAAATATACTTCATTTTTTAAAAAAGATTTTATTTATTTATTTGACAGAGAGAGATAGCGAGAGCAGGAACACAAGCAGGGGGAGTGGGAGAGGGAGAAGCAGGCTTCCCGCCAAGCAGGGAGCCCAATGTGGGGCTCGATCCCAGGACGCTGGGACCATGACCTGAGCCAAAGGCAGACGCTTAATGACTGAGCCACCCAGGTGCCCCCAGGAAATATACTTTAAATGCTTTTAGTTCATAGCCTGAACTAAGGCAGTTGTGGTGGGGATGGGGAGGAAGATTTCAAGAGACATCTGAGATAAAAATGACAAGGCTCATGACTAGATGAATAGAAAAATCCAGAATGAACTTGATACTTCTAGCATAAAAGGCTAGATAGATAACTGAGTTCATCACTAAGATAGGAATATGGTGCTAGGTCAGTTTTGTTGAAGAAAAATGAAGAGATCTGTATTAGGCAATAGTTGGTTGAGGATAAGGCATCTGTTCACTTTCCAGTTTCCACAATGTTGAGAAAGGCAAATATTTTATCATTATGATGTAATTCTAGAACTCTAATGCCTTGTGGCAACAGCATTCTCAACCTAGGACAGTAAGTGGGAAATTAGTGGAGTTTCCTTTTCTGTAACAAATAGGCAGTAAGAAGAATCAATGAATAGGTTTCATATTAAGTGATGTTGGAGTTGGGAGTATTTAGTCCTCTCCATGTCTGATATTTCCTTCAACATGGAGGGATATCCATTAGTGTTGTCCTTCTGGTCTCTCCATCTGAAAATGACTTCTCAGCCCACCCTTTTATCAGAGACTTGTGGTTTTCCAGGGACACTGGTCACTTGGTAGAGTTAAGTCTGATTGATTCTGGAAATCCAGTTGTCCATAAATATAAACCACATTTTCCCAATATCCTAAATACTTGTTTTCCCTGTGAGTTTAGAGCTCAGGTAGTAAAAAGGGATACTACTAGGGCTCCCTGAACAACTACAAATGAAGGTCATTCAACCAGAAAGAACCTCCAAAGTCCTGCCCACAAATTGCAGTTCATTCCAGAAAGGTATTTGCAGCAAATAGAGATTTAATAATTACTTAGGAATAGGCTAGGTTTCAGAAATGAAATAAGAGCACACATTTCCAGGAATTTAACAAAGGGATAAACCAGAAATCTAGACAGAGCTTTGACCTTGAATGGCCCCACCTGATTAAATATACAATTATATATGTAATCAGAGTGCATAGATAGAATACACTGAAATATTGGAAATATAAAGGGATTTTAAAAAGGAAATATTTCCTTTTGGAACAGAACATCTTTATAGGACATACTGATCTAATTTACCAGAAGGGACAGCATTTTCTGGCTATTTCTCTTCTGGGGTCAGACAGCCAATTTTCCCTGTTACCAGGCATCTTGGCAGAATTAATATCTCTTTGTGCTTGAAAGGACCTTAGAAAATTAATTTAGCTCCCTTATTTTCTGCTCCCTCTAAACCAGGGTGAACAAAGTTTTTGTTGTTGTTTTTTCATAAAGGGCAAGTAAATACTTTGGATGCCACAGGGTCTCTGTCACAATAATTCAAGGCACTGGAGGCAGCCATAGACAATGTGTAAGTAAACGGGTGTGGCTGCATGCTAAGAAAATTTGGTTTCTAAAATAGGTGGTGGGCCTGTAGGCTGTGATTTGTCAATCCCTGCCCTAACCAGGTGCTAAAATGTGGTCGTGGACCAGTGCCCATCTAAAATAAGGGATTCTCAGGGCACCTGGGTGGCTCAGTCATTAAGTGTCTGCCTTCAGCTCAGGTCATGATCCCAGGGTCCTGGGATGGAGCCCCGCATCGGGCTCCCTGCTCAGCAGGAAGCCTGCTTCTCCCTCTCCCACTCCCCCTGCTTGTGTTCCCTCTCTCGCTGTGTCTCTCTCTCTCTGTCAAATAAATAAATAAATAAATAATCTTAAAAATAAAATAAGGGATTCTCAAGGGTCCACAGTGAGATAGGTACAGAAATTGACAGCAAGCATTTAGAAACTTGCACTGCCTTTGGACATGGTCAACAGCCAAGCACATGGTATTTGTAGTAATTCATTCTTGCTGTATTTCACAAAAGCATCAGGCAATGATGAGTTGGAAATATAACACTGTTCCTTCAGCCATACAGTTTGAGAAGCAAGACTCTAAATTCCAAGCTCATCCTCGTTTTCCAGACAGGCAGTGAGACTCCAAGAATGGAGCTGCTCTGTGTCACCCAGCCAGATAGAGGAAGAGCCAGAATATGAACCGGGTTTCCTGATTCCTATCCCAGTGATGTTCCCCCATCTGGTACAAATTTCACAAAATCCCCTGTGTGGTACAAAGTCTATGTTAATGACTTTAAGCCTTAAAATCTTTTTCACAAGGCCACATCTATAACTTTGAGCCCTTCTGACTGCCCAGAAGTTTCGAAGATCACATGCCAAATGATTTCCTGTCAAGGCAGAGAATAAAACCCTTCAGCTTCTGAACTTCTCATCCTATGTCTGATGCTACCCGGGCGCAGGCTATTGCTCCAAGCCAGTCTGCCTTTCTCGATTATTTAATTAAGATTCTGTAATTTCCAGGCCAAACAGCTGTGAGAAAATAAAAATTAATTATAGTACCCCTTTTCACCCCCACTCATGCAAAGTTGCTGGGTCATGAGGAGGACCCTCTATAACTCAATGAAACAAAAAGCCACATTATTCCAAATATTCTGCCCCCTTCTATTCCCTACCATCCACCTGGGAGATTTTCAACCCTCACTTATACAAGGGAAAAAAAATAGCTACTTCTGTACGCAGAGAGAGTCTGGGTAGCTATTAACAATACAGTGAGTGATGAGGGGCAAAGGCAATGTCACTGGAAGATGGAGCAGCTGACATAATTTGTGGAGAGCTCTTTAAGGCCTACAAATCTAAGTGATGCCAAAGATTCATTGACCGTGTTAGCAATAGCAGCTTAAAGAATGGTTACTTAAAAATGAAGAAAAATATGGATTCAGAAATGAAAAAGATGACGATTCCTGCTAACCTAAGCCAGCCTGTAGGGTAAAATGGCCACACCACGGTAGGTCAAGGATCAGTTCTAGAAACAACTGCTTGAATTTTATTTAGAGGACATTTAAATGCCTGAGTCTCTATTTCAGATTCCACTGATTTAACATCATTGGTGAATGATTTGAGACTTGGGCCAAAGTTTGCTTCTGTTGAATAAACTCTACATAGATTGGAAACAATTAATGTCAGACACTTATAATGGACTTGATTCATACTGATAGACTTATTTCTAGTTTTATACCATTTTTCTCTGTTCCTTAAATAGAACCCTCAAGAGCCTTCACTAGGTGACACGGCAAACTTACTTATTTTCTCAATATCTGCATGAAACAAAAGGCATTTATTTTAAAATGTCCTCTAGTTCATATGTTCACATGGTTCTGATGGGCCTTTTCTTTGCATTAATCCAGATTAGTGTTGACTGGGACTTTTAGGATCATTGTATTGTTGCTCTATGTAGGGCAATGAAAACATCCAGGCCTACATTCACTCAAAAATTCTCACCGAGGGTGCCTGGGTGGCTCAGTTGGTTAAGCGACTGCCTTCGGCTCAGGTCATGATCCTGGAGTCCCGGGATCGAGTCCCACATCAGGCTCCCTGCTCGGCGGGGAGTCTGCTTCTCCCTCTGACCCTCCCCTCCTCATGCTCTCTCTCTCTCAAATAAATAAATAAAATCTTAAAAAAAAAAAAAATTCTCACCAAGAGGGGTGCCTGGGTGGCTCAGTCAGTTAAGCTTAAGCGTCTGCCTTCGGCTCAGGTCATGATCCCAGGGTCCTGGGATTGAGCCCCAAGTCGGGCTCCCTGCTCAGTGGGGAGTCTGCTTCTCCCTCTCTCTCTGCCCCTCCTCCCTGCTTCTACATGCTCATGCTCTCTCTTTCTCTCTCAAATAAATAAATAAAATCTTTTAAAAAATTCTCACCATGAGGGAATGTAAAATGAATTGTCTATATGGAAAACAATATGAAGATACTACAAAAAAGTGGAATAATATAGTATTTGTCTTTTCGTAACTGGCTTATTTCACTTAGTATAATATCCTCAAGGTTCATCCATGTTGCATGTAACAAGATTTCTTTCTTTTTTTTAAGGCTGAACAGTAGTTCATTTTATGTATGTAAAGTAGTCCAACTCACAGAAAGTAGAATCGGGGTTGCCAGGGGCTGGGAGAAGAGAGAAATGAGGAGTTGCTGTTTGATGGGTATAGTTTCAATTACATGAGATTGAAAAGATTTAGAGATCTGTTGCACAACAATGTGAATATAATTAGCAATACTGAACTATACACTTAGAAACTGTTAATCTGGTAAACTGTGTGTTCTACCACAATTTTTAAAGTTAATTTAAAAAATACTCACTTGGGCACCTGGGTGGCTCAGTTGGTTAAGCGACTGCCTTTGGCTCAGGTCATGATCCTGGAGTCCTGGGATCGAGTCCCGCATCGGGCTCCCGGCTCGGCGGGGAGCCTGCTTCTCCCTCTGACTCTATCCCCTCTCATGCTGTTTCTCTCTCTCTCTCTCTCTCTCTCTCAAATAAATAAATAAATAAAATCTTTAAAAAAAAAAATACTCACTCATCTTTATGTGTGTCCCCATGGATGAAGAGGCAGTGTGGTAGTGAGAAGACTGCGTAGACTCTGGCGTTGGTAGTCCAAAGTTCAAATTCAGCCCCGCCACTTACCAGCTCTGCTGTGTCAGTCAAGTGAAGGTTCTAAGCTTCAGCTCCCTCATCTAAGATATACTCAGCTTGTGAAACCCTTGATCAGACTAAAAGTAATCATGACTGTAAAGCTTCTAGTATGTTCAAAAAACAACAGCTATAATGATGACAATGATGTTGTTGCAAGGTGGTAGAGGAAGGGAAAAGAATAAAAGAGAAGGCCCAGCCCTAAGAGCCTTTTAGTGATATTTAGGTTTTTCTCTGACTTGTTTCTATCTAGAAGATAAAGAAACCCCTTCAGTTTTTCTTGAGATGCTGTAGCAAGCCAGCCTAAGTGGCAAACTTAGTCCCTTATTTCATAACGGGGTCATTTAAATGACGAGCCCACAACCTCTTATTATTCCAAACCCTTCATTTCCCAGAAGCAAAAGAACTTCTTCAAATAATAACCTGCACCTGGCTGCCACTAAATTTTATAAGCATTGGCTATGAAAGAGACAGTCTGTGTTGAAAAGCCAGGAGGGAAACACTCTATACCACACATCACTGCTCCATCCTTGGATAAATTTATCTTCATGCTCATACATGCAACCTCTATGTTTTATGACTGGTAAGTCACAGTATAATACCACGTATTATACTTACTCCAGTATTTTTCTCCAGTATAGGTTATTTATAGGGTCTTCTTTTTGAAATGTTAGTCTTAGGAAAAACTTGTCATGGAGTATCATGAGTTGGGCTCTAAAGAATTTTTAATACAGTGTACTGGGTCCTCACGAAATGTGAATGAGTAGAAAGTAAAAAGGGGCCAGATGGCTAAAGAGTGGTGGGGGTTTTTTCCACCTTAAGTGATCAATAAAAACAAAGAAATCTTTTTTTTTTTTTTTTGAGAGAGAGAGAGAGAGCGTGCACGCACATGCATGGGGGTGGGGGTTGGTGGGCAGGGATAGAGGGAGAGAGAGAATCTTAAGCAGGCTCCATGCCCAGTGTGGAGCCCGATGTGGGGCCCGATCTCAGGACCCTGAGATCATGACCATGAGATCATGACCTGAGTCAAAATCAAGAGTTGGATGCTTAACCGACTGAGCCACCCAGGTGCCCCATTAAAAACAAAGTTCTTAAACAGGTTTCAGATTTTTATTATCTAGGCCAGGGGCGGGCAAACTGTTTCTGTAAAGAACCAGATAGTAAATATTTCAGGCTTGCAGGTCACAGTGCCTCTGTCAGAACTATTCAACTCTGCTGTTGTAGCATGAAAGTAGTCATAGACAACACATAAATAAATTAGTAGGCCTGTATTTATGGGCACTGCATTTATGGACACTGAAATGTGTTCCAATAAAGCTGTATTTATGGACACTGAAATGTGAATTTCAAATAATTTTCACTTGTCATGAAATATTCTTTTGATTTTTTTCAACCACTTAAAAATGTAAAAAATCATTCTTAGCCCGCAGGCTATACAAAAATAGGCCACAGGCCAGATCTGACCTGCACGCTATCGTTTGCTGACCCCTGGTCTAGGTAAATTGTCCTTTGGAATGTTGTCAATACCAAGAGGTGTCCTAAATATCCACAAAATAAAATCCAAACATCTTTTCTAACATACCAAGCCTTTTGTTATCTGACCCAAATCTCTTCTCCCACTACCATGCTCCAGTCATCTTCCATCTAAGTCATCTGGTTTTTCATCATTCCAGAATATACCATGGACTGTCATTATCACCATGCCTGTTCTTTCCCCACCAATTCTATGTGGTAAAAACTCATTCATGTCTTAATGTACAGCTCCCATACCATGTTCTCCATGAAAAATTCTTTGATGCACTCCTTCCCCTGGTGAGAACAAATCCTTCATGTCCTTCAGGTTCGTGGGTGCCCTTTGTATGTACCTCACCTGTGACATATGTGTTAGCATCATATATCATGCTGTTTTTGTCTATATTCTAATCAGATGGTCATCTCTGTGGGGAAAGAAAAAATGTGTATTATTCATGGCTATATAGCCCCTGAGAGCCATTTCTTAACACATTGCCTGGTATGTAGCAGGTGTTCAATAAATACTTGTTAATGAATGGGTTTGTTAATGTATTCAGACACATGATCAGAGCGACTTTAAAATATGCTAACACATTTCTATCCTTGTTCTCTTTAAGCCCTGATCAGGAGGGGATCAGGAGCTTTCCTCTGAAAAGGGGACAATACCTGAAGAGCTACCAAATGTTTGGGACAACTTACCATCTGAGCCCTTACACTGGCAGCAAGTGGACAGAGCTTCCAATGCTTCTGAGATAAGAGTCACGTCACAAGGCAGTATTTCATGGAATCCTAGAAAGTAGAACTTTAGGGAACTTTAGCAATCACCTAATACCACAAATCTGTGTGAAATGAGGTGGAGCTCAGAAAGAAGACTGAACGTACTAACTGCACCCCCGGGGACACAACCCTGAGCCAGAGCTTGTTCAACTCCACTTTGTTGAATATGCATTTTCATTCCTTACAGGTAAGTATCTAGAAGTGGAATTGCTAAGACAAAAGTAGGTGTGTGTTTGGGGAGGGGGTTGTTTTATTTTGTTTTCTAGAGAAGGAAAGAGAGAGCAAGCGAGCACAGAGGTGGGGGGTGGGCAGAGGGAGAGGGAGAATCTTAAGCAGGCTCCACACCCAGCATGGAGCCTGACGTGGGGCTCACGACCCTGAGATCATGACCTAAATGGAAATCAAGAGTCGGACGCATAACCTACTGAGCCACCCAGCGCCCCAGTGGGTGTGTAACTGTATCAGAAAACTAAACTGTTCTCCCAAGCACCCTGTACCATTTCACATTGCCAGCAGTAGTGTACAAGGGAATTCAATTCCTTTGCACCCTTGCCACACATGGTAGGGTCAATGATTTTACCGTTAGCCATTCTGGCGGGTAGTGGTATTCCCTGGAACCATAGCAGAGGTTCCAGGGAGCATCTCACACATTTTATTTTGCATTTAATTTGCATTTTCCTGTTGACTTATGATGTTTAACACTTTTTCATGTGCTTATTGACTGCTCGTATAGTATCCTTAGTAAAGTGTCTGTTTAAGTCTTTTGCCCACTTTTTTATTGAGCTCTGTCCTTTTATTGGGCTATAGGGGTTCTGTAGCCTGCCATATTTTAAAAAGAGCCTTGCAAATAGTTTTTAGAACATTTGACCAGAATAAATGTATTTTGGCTCACGGTACTTTATTAACATCTCACCCACATATACAATTTATGCCCCACATCATATGCCTAAGCAGTGATACAACTTATATTTCTTTGCACACTAAACTGACTCATACTTTCAACTTGCAGCTGAAACACTCAATTTCTGCCACAGATTCCTACAAAAAAGCTGCAATATTCCAATCCAATATATGAAAATAGATGTGAACTAAATTGAATTTCTCATATTGTCATCAGGCCTGTTGACCAAAAGCTATTTGATTTGCAAAGCCCTTCCTGGGTAGATGGGTCAGTGTTTATTTTCATGGATTTTGCTGTTCTAAATCAAATCAACCAACAGTCCTTTATTGAGTGCTCTAAGTCATCTCTGTAAGGCATTTCATGCATTACATATTAAATTCCAGTTCACAGATTCAATTCCTCTTTTTTGACCCAACTTTTATTTGTGTTCTTTTGACAGCCTGTATTAAGCCTTTTCATCATTTTTAGCAGCCAGATGTCCAAATAGGAAAGCAAATTATTTCCCTGAAATTCAACATCATCACAATTCCAGTGTAAGTAACAACAATAACACTAAAAAAACCTCAAATTTTTGTAATAATTCACAGCATGTGCATACAATTCAACTACACCTTACTACCACTCCATAGGGTAGAAATTACCTTTCTGTTTCACTGGTAACAGAAATTGTTTCAGGAAGTAAAGAAACTTCTCTGAGGTCATGTAGCTATTGACTAGGAAGGAGAAAAATCTGAACCTTTGTGTTATAAAAGAGCCCACTGGTCTTTCCACATTGTGAGGAATAGTTTCCAAAGTGGTGTCTATTCCAAAATTAGACACAAAGGAACAAATGTAATTCCTACTAAGTGCTGCTATAAATCAGGTAACCCAGGAATTTGGCTCCTTTTTCAGCCCATGTCAACATATTTTAGTGACCTCATTATTTAGAAAGAGAAGTCAAAGAATCAGAAAAGCACAAGGAAATTACAGATCAGTTGAAGTCATACCACACAATTATTTGGAACATTTAGACATCCTTCCAAATTTCTCACTCTCAATTTCCCCTCCACTTTGTCTCTCATGGTCTATACACACACCTACACCTATGTGGAATTATTGAGGTCATGCACCTATATATCTTTATTGCCAAGGGTCCTTCACCAGTCTTATCAGAGGTTCCTGGGAGCACCTCATACATGATGGGGAGTCCACTCTACTCCAGCACCCCTGTTACATGGCCAACCTGCTGCCTCCCCTCTTACAGAGTACTGTGACTTGGATCTTGGCTCTGCAGGGCACGGCTATCCTTGCTGGGTGACCACTGCTGTTTCCTAACTTCCCACAAAGGAACGCTATCATCCCATCACCCTCCTCCTCACAAGTGAGGAACATACCCTGTTCCAGATCTCTCATCAGCACATCACAAACCAGGCTAGGCCTTTTCCCAAGACTTCCCTGTAAAGCTAGTGATAATCCAAAGAACATTTAAAAAAAAAAAAGAATCATTTGATAGCAGTACCCAAATGAAGACCCATCTTTAGAGTCCCTCAGGAGGGTAGTTCTCAGCCTTGCTCCCAGCCTCCACATGGCATATGACACCTCCCACCATGAGGAGCATGTCTAATGCTGACCCTAGGTTTCAGAAAGAGAAGAATTGCTGATCACAAGGAGAACTGACATGCTATGTAGGCACAAACACTTATTCCACCACAGAGATGTGGTCCAACCATATGGCCTCAACAGAAGTCAGAGGACACCTGCTAATGGAAAAGTCTATTCAGCATCAAGCGTGAGAATATGAGCACATCCACTGACTGACCCTGGGCCTGCTGGACTCTTAAGAAACCCATGCCAAACTTGTTTGAAATCTGCTTCCTGGCATCAGCTGAAAGGCATCCTATCACGTCCTATGAGCCTACCTCCTGTGGTGACCAGAGAACTGTACTCATGACCTGTCTCATTTGGTGGATTTCCTCCTTTTTGCTCTGCATCTCACCCTTTCAATTTCTGTTCAGAGAGGCAGAGAGGTGGGCTGAGCTCACACCTGAGCAATGTAGCTCTCCTTTCATAGGCCAACAGCAAATCCAGTTATAGGACCACTTTCATTTTTTGTTTACCATTTATCACCTGAGTTCAGTTCCTCAAGTTCCCATTACTCAGTCTTCAATAAAACCACAGGGAAGAAAAAAAAACTCAACAGCCCATTTCTGACTTGCTTCACCAAACTTGTCAGCTTTTTTTCTGAGTTCTTTAATATTCTATGAGAATTATAAATTACATACATATACACATATGCACACACATATATATGTATCTATGTTATTTTACTTAAATGGAATCATACTACAAGGACTGATTATTCCCACTCAATAATACATCATGAACATCTTCCCATATCAATATAGATTTACAACATGTTTTCTAAAGGCTAAACACTTCTTTATTGCATTTATCTGCCATAATATTTTTAATCAGTTCCAATCAATGTACATTGAGGCCATAGATCAGGATTCTTTGACCACAGGTGGTAAAACCAAATTCAAATTAATTATGCAGAATGGGGAATCTGTTGGCTAATATAACTGAAAATGTAATGGGTAGATCAAGAATGATTAGATACTCAGGCTGAAATATCAAGGATTGATCTCTAATAATTTCTCACTCTACTCATCTCTGCTTCACTTTGCCTTCTGTATTTATTATCTTTTCTCCCATGTTGCTAAGGGAGAAAAAGGTGGAGAGCCATGATAAAGAGACTTTCTAAGAATCTTATGGCATGGGGGAAGGGAAATTCCTCAAGGTAACATCAGACTGCATTTATCAGATAAAGATAAAATAACAATACCAAAAGCTGATAAAGAAAGCACTAGAAAACTATAGCTAAATCACTTCAAATGTGATGTAAAAATATTACATATCCTAAAAAAAAACTACCAACATGTGAATAACACATCTTAACTAGTTTTCATTCTAGAAATTCAAGAATTTTTTTCAATATTTGGGTATCAACAATTATAAATTACAATTACTATACTGAAAGGTCAAAGAAGAAAATACCTAATAGGTCAAGAAAGAAAAACAGGAAAGAAAAACAGGATGAGAAAAGGCCACTAGCCTCCCATCTGAGTCAGTTCCCTTTAAAAAAAAAAAAAACAAAAACTGGGAAATTGGAACCTGTGCACACTTGGTGGGAATGCAAAATGGTGCAGCCACTATGGAAAACAACACAGAGGTTCCTCAATTAATTAAAAATAGAACTGCCATAGGATCCAGCAACCTCACTTCTGGGTATATATTCAAAAGAACGGACATCAGGATCTCAAAGAGATTGAATACTCCCATGTTCATTGTAGCACTATCTGTAATAAGATGTTTCTAAGATGTAGAAACAAACTAACTGTCCATCAACAGATGACTGGATAAGGAAAATGTGATATGTACGCGCAAGAAAAAACCATTCAGCTTTGTTAAAGTAATTAAACAGGGAGGGGCACCTGGCTGGCTCAGTGGAGCATACCGACTTTTGATCTTGGGATTGTAAATTCAAGCCCCACTTTGGGTGTACAGATTATTTTAAAAAATAAAAAATAACTGTCAAATAAATAAATAAAATCTTAAAAAAAAAAAAAGAAATCAAGGGCGCCTGGGTGGCTCAGATGGTTAAGCGTCTGCCTTCAGCTCAGGTCATGATCCCAGGGTCCTGGGATCGAGCCCCACATCAGGCTCCTGGCTCAGTGGGGAGCCTGCTTCTCCCTCTGCCTCTCCCCCTGCTCATGCTCTCTCTCTCTCTATCTCTGTGTCTCAAATGAATAAATAAAAAAAAAAAAAATCCTTTTTTTTTTTTAAAGATTTTATTTATTTGACAGAGAGAGCACAAGCAGAGGGAGAGAGAGGGAGAAGCAGGCTCCCTGCTGAGCAAGGAGTCCGATGCAGGACTCGATCCCAGGACCCTGGGATCATGACCCAGGCCGAAGGCAGCCGCTTAACTGACTGAGCCACCCAGGCATCCCATAAAAAAAAAAAATCTTAAAAAAAAAAAAAGAAATCAAAACTGAAGAATCCCCAATTACAAACAGCCAACTAGGCTTTCCCAAATAAGGTAACCACTTAAGCTACAGCCAATCAAATATTCTCCTTGGTACCTGGCTGGCTCAGTAGGTACAGCATACGACTCTTGATATTGGGGTTGTGAGCTTGGGCCCCACGTTGTGGGTAGAGTTTACTTTAAAAAATATATACATGTGTGTGTATGCTTTGCTTCTGCATTTGCTCTGTAAAAGCCTTTCCCTTAGCTCCTGTTGGTGGGGTTCCCCCAACAATTTCACTGTGACTCATGTTTGCTCAAACAGCCTTCAAAAAGAAGGACATTCTGCACTGTGCAACATAATGAAAACATTGTGGCAAGTGAAAATAAGCCAGACATGGAAAGACAAGTCCTGCGGGATTCCATTTATAGGAGGAATCTAAAACACTCCATTTCATAACTTCAAAGACTGGAATGACAGTTGCCAGGAATTGGGGGTCAAGGGAATGGGGAGTCATTAATCAAGAGACATAAAATTTCAGTTAAGGGAGATGAATAAGCTCTAGAGATCTGCTGTACAACATTGTATCTGTAGTCAACAATAACGTACACTGAAATATTAAGAGGATAGATGTCATGTTCAGTGCTCTTACCACAATAGGAAAAAAAAAACTTTCCAGGAAAGCTGACCCGACAATTTCTGCTTATCTCTTATTGAGCCTCCCTCATCTTCAAGGAATACTGAAAAATACAATGTATTTGAGAGTCTGGGCACATTCTTGTTCCCAATAATCAGGGGGTTCTGTTACTAAGAAAGACAGGAAGAATCGGTAAGGAGAGTTATCTGCCCTTAATTTATTTTTATGTACTTGATCTGTCGACAGAGAGGTTATACTCCTCCACTATTATCCCATTTCTTGCAAAACATTTTTTGTCATATTTCTTATTATGTGAATTGGGATATAATGGCTTCTGACAGTTACATCTTTGTTGTGGATTTTACCTTTCATTGTTTTAAAATGACCCTTTTTATCCTACTAAATGCTCTTCAATCTCTAATGAAACCCTATTTGCTTTGTATTTGCCTAATATATTTCCCCACATTCTTTTATTTATAATCATTCTGATTCTTTGGTATACATTGCTCTCTTACATTCAGCATATAATTTTATTATAGTTTTTTCTTCAACAGAGCATGTACTTTTGTTTTTTAAACACCCATCTTGGAGCTTTATCTTACAATATATAAACTCTTTTCCATTTAATAAGAAAACAAATGTTTGATTATAATCTTTCCATGGTATTTACTTTTTAAATGCTTTTTTCACATTTCCTTTTTTTTTAAATTTTTTATTGTTATGTTAATCCCCATACATTACATCATTAGTTTTAGATGTAGTGTTCCATGATTCATTGTTTGTGCATAACACCCAGTGCTCCATGCAGAATGTGCCCTCCTCAATACCCATCACCAGGCTAACCCATCCTCCCACCCCCCTCTCCTCTAGAACCCTCAGTTTGTTTTTCAGAGTCCATCGTCTCTCATGGTTCGTCTACCCCTCCGATTTTCCCCCATTCATTCTTCCCCTCCTGCTACCTTCTTTTTTTTTTTTCTTAACATATATTACATTATTTGTTTCAGAGGTACAGATCTGAGATTCAACAGTCTTGCACAATTCACAGCGCTTACCAGAGCACATACCCTCCCCAGTGTCTATCACCCAGTCACCCCATCCCTCCCACCCCACCCCCCACTCCAGCAACCCTCAGTTTGTTTCCTGAGATTAAGAATCCCTCATATGAATGAGGTCATATGATACATGTCGTTCTCTGTTTGACTTATTTCACTCAGCATAATACTCTCCAGTTCCATCCACATCGTTGCAAAAGGCAAGATCTCATTCCTTTTGATGGCTGCATAACATTCCATTGTGTATATATATCACCTTTTCTTTATCCATTCATCTGTTGATGGACATCTTGGCTCTTTCCACAATTTGGCTATTGTGGACATTGCTGCTATAAACATCAGGGTGCACATACCCTTTCAGATCCTTACTTTTGTATCTTTGGGGTAAATACCCAGTAGTGCAATTGCTGGACCATATGGTGGCTCTATTTTCAACTTTTTGAGGAACCTCCATACTGTTTTCCAGAGTGGCTGCACCAGCTTGCATTCCCACCAACAGTGTAGGAGGATTCCCCTTTCTCCGCATCCCCGCCAACATCTGTCATTTCCTGACTTGTTAATTTTAGCCATTCTAACTGGTGTGAGGTGGTATCTCATTGAGGTTTTGATTTGGATTTCCCTAATGCCAAGCGATGTTGAGCACTTTTTCATGTGTCTGTTGGCCATTTGGATGTCTTATTTGGAAAAATGTCTGTTCATGTCTTCTGCCCATTTCTTAATTGGATCATTTGTTCCTTGGGTGTTGAGTTTGATAAGTTCTTTATAGATTTTGGATACTAGCCCTTTACCTGATATGTCATTTGCAAAGATCTTCTCCCATTCTGTCGGTTGTCTTTTGGTTTTGTTGACTGTTTCCTTTGCTGTGCAAAAGCTTTTTATCTTGATGAAGTCCCAATAGTTCATTTTTGCCCTTGCTTCCCTTGCCTTTGGCGATGTTTCTAGGAAGAAGTTGCTTCGGCTGAGGTCGAAGAGGTTGCTGCCTGTGTTCTCCTTTAGGATTTGGATGGACTCCTCTCTCACATTGAGGTCTTTCATCCATTTGGAGTCTATTTTTGTGTGTGGTGTAAGGAAATGGTCCAGTTTCATTCTTCTGCATGTGGCTATCCAATTTTCCCAACACCATTTGTTGAAGAGACTGTCTTTTTTCCATTGGACATTCTTTCCTGCTTTGTCAAAGATTAGTTGACCATAGAGTTGAGGGTCCGTTTCTGGGCTCTTTATTCTGTTCCATTGATCTATGTGTCTGTTTTTGTGCCAGTACCATACTGTCTTGTTGATGACAGCTTTGTAATAGAGCTGGAAGTCCGGAATTGTGATGCCGCCAGCTTTGCTTTTCTTTTTCAACATTCCTCTGGCTATTCGGGATCTTTTCTGGTTCCATACAAATTTTAGGATTATTTGTTCCATTTCTTTGAAAAAAGTGGATGGTATTTTGATGGAGATTGCATTGAATGTGTAGATTGCTGTAGGTAGCATTGACATCTTCACAATATTTGTTCTTCCAATCCATGAGCATGGAATGTTTTTCCATTTCTTTGTGTCTTCCTCAATTTCTTTCATGAGTATTTTATAGTTTTCTGAGTACAGATCCTTTGCCTCTTTGGTTAGATTTATTCCTAGGTATCTTATGGTTTTGGGTGCAATTGTAAATGGGATCGACTCCTTAATTTCTCCTTCTTCTGTCTTGTTGTTGGTGTATAGGAATGCCACTGACTTCTGTGCATTGATTTTATATCCTGCTACTTTACTGAATTCCTGTATGAGTTCTAGCAGTTTTGGGGTGGAGTCTTTGGGGTTTTCCACATAAAGTATCATATCATCTGCAAAGAGTGAGAGTTTGACTTCTTCTTTGCTGATTGGGATGCCTTTGATTTCTTTTTGTTGTCTGATTGTTGTGGCTAGGACTTCCAATACTATGTTGAATAGCAGTGGTGATAGTGGACATCCCTGCCGCGTTCCTGACCTTAGGGGGAAAGCTCTCAGTTTTTCCCCATTGCGAATAATATTCGCTGTAGGTTTTTCATAGATGGCTTTTATGATATTGAGGTATGTACCCTCTATCCCTATACTCTGAAGAGTTTTGATCAAGAAAGGATGCTGTACTTTGTCAAATGCTTTTTCTGCGTCTATTGAGAGGATCATAGGATTCTTGTTCTTTCTTTTGTTAATGTATTGTATCACGTTGATTGATTTGTGGATGTTGAACCAACCTTGCAGCCCAGGGATAAATCCCACTTGTTCGTGGTGAATAATCCTTTTAATGTACTGTTGGATCCTATTGGCTAGTATTTTGGTGAGAATTCTTGCATCCGTGTTCATCAGGGATATTGGTCTGTAATTCTCCTTTTTGATGGGGTCTTTGTCTGGTTGGGGGATCAAGGTAATTGTGGCCTCATAAAATGAGTTTGGAAGTTTTCCTTCCATTTCTATTTTTTGGAACAGTTTCAGAAGAATAGGTATTAATTCTTCTTTAAATGTTTGGCAGAATTCCCCTGGGAAGCCATCTGGCCCTGGGCTTTTGTTTGTTGGGAGATTTTTGATGACTGCTTCAATTTCCTTAGTGGTTATAGGTCTGTTCAGGTTTTCTATTTCTTCCTGGTTCAGTTTTGGTAGTTGATACATCTCTAGGAATGCATCCATTTCTTCCAGGTTATCGAATTTGCTGGCATAGAGTTGCTCATAATATGTTCTTATAATTGTTTGTATTTCTTTGGTGTTGGTTGTGATCTCTCCTCTTTCATTCATGATTTTGTTGATTTGGGTCATTTCTCTTTTCTTTTTGATAAGTCTGGCCAGGGGTTTATCCATCTTGTTCATTCTTTCAAAGAACCAGCTCCTAGTTTCGTTGATCTGTTCTACTGCTCTTTTAGTTTCTATTTCATTGATTTCTGCTCTGATCTTTATTATTTCTCTTCTCCTGCTGGGTTTAGGCTTTATTTGCTGTTCTTTCTCCAGCTCCTTTAGGTGGAGGGTTAGGTTGTGTACTCGAGACCTTTCTTATTTCTTGAGAAAGGCTTGTATTGCTATATCCTTTCCTCTTAGGACTGCCTTTGCTGCATCCCAAAGATTTTGAATAGTTGTGTTTTCATTTTCATTGGTTTCCATGAATTTTTTTAATTCTTCTTTAATTTCCTGGTTGACCCATTCATTCTTCAGTAGGATGCTCTTTAGCCTCCATGTATTTGAGTTCTTTCCGACTTTCCTCTTGTGATTGAGTTGTAGTTTCAAAGCATTGTGGTCAGAAAATAGGCAGGGAATGATCCCAATCTTTTGGTACCGGTTGAGACCTGATTTATGACCTAGGATGTGATCGATTCTGGAGAATGTTCCATGGGCACTAGAGAAGAATGTGTATTCCGTTGCTTTGGGATGGAATGTTCTGAATATGTCTGTGAAGTCCATTTGGTCCAGTGTGTCATTTAAAGTCTTTATTTCCTTGTTGACCTTCTGCTTAGACGATCTGTCCATTTCAGTGAGGGGGGTGTTAAAGTCCCCCACTATTATTGTATTGTTGTCGATGTGTTTCTTTGCTTTTGTTATTAATTGCCTTATATAATTGGCTGCTCCCAGGTTAGGGGCATAGATATTTACAATTGTTAGATCTTTTTGTTGGATAGACCCTTTAAGTAGGATATAGTGTCCTTCCTCATCTCTTATTACAGTCTTTGGTTTAAAATCTAATTTGTCTGATAGAAGGATTGCCACCCCAGCTTTCTTTTGGTGTCCATTAGCATGGTAAATGGTTTTCCACCCCTTCACTTTCAATCTGGGGGTGTCTTTGGGTCTAAAATGAGTCTCTTGAAGACAGCATATCTATGGGTCTTGTTTTTTAATCCAATCTGATAGCCTGTGTCTTTTGATTGGGGCATTTAGCCCATTTACATTCAGGGTAACTATTGAAAGATACAAATTTAGTGCCATTGTATTGCCTGTAAGGTGACTGTTACTGTATATTGTCTGTGTTCCTTTCTGGTCTATGTTGCTTTTAGGGTCTCTCTTTGCTTAGAGGACCCTTTTCAATATCTCTTGTAAGGCTGGTTTCATGTTTGCAAATTCCTTTAGTTTTTGTTTGTCCTGGAAGCTTTTTATCTCTCCTTCAATTTTCAATGACAGCCTAGCTGGATATAGTATTCTTGGCTGCATATTTTTCTCATTTAGTGCTCTGAATATATCATGCCAGTCCTTTCTGGCCTGCCAGGTCTCTGTGGATACGTCTGTTGCCAATCTAATATTTCTACCATTGTAGGTTACATCTCTCTTCTCCCAAGCTGCTTTCAGGATTTTCTCTTTGTCTCTGAGACTCGTAAGTTTACTATTAGATGTTGGGGTGTTGACCTATTTTTATTGATTTTTTTTTTTTAAGATTTTATTTATTTACTTGAGACAGAGAGAATGAGATACAGAGAGCATGAGAGGGAGGAGGGTCAGAGGGAGAAGCAGACTCCCCACCAAGCAGGGAGCCCGATGCGGGACTCGATCCCGGGACTCCAGGATCATGACCTGAGCCGAAAGGCAGTCGCTTAACCAACTGAGCCACCCAGGCGCCCCCTATTTTTATTGATTTTGAGAGGGGTTCTCTGTGCTTCCTGGATTTTTATGCCTGTTTCCTTCCCCAAATTAGGGACGGTCTCTGCTATAATTTGCTCCATTATACCTTCTGCCCCTCTGTCTCTTTCTTCTTCTTCTGGGATCCCAATTATTCTAATGTTGTTTCATCTTATGGTATCACTTATCTCTTGAATTCTGCCCTCGTGATCCAGTAGTTGTTTATCTCTTTTTTTCTCAGCTTCTTTATTTTCCATCATTTGGTCTTCTATATCACTGATTCTCTCTTCTGCCTCATTTATCCTAGCAGTTAGCGCCCCCATATTTGATTGCACCTCATTAATAGCCTTTTTGATTTCTACTTGGTTAGATTTTAGTTCTTTTACTTCTCCAGAAAGGGTTTCTCTAATAACTTCCATGCTTTTTTCAAGCCCAGCTAGTATCTTTAAAGTGATGATTCTGAACTCTAGATCTGACATCGTACTAATGTCCATATTGAGTAGGTCCCTGGTAGTCGGTACTACCTCTTGTTCTTTTTGTTGAGGTGATTTTTTCCATCTTGTCATTTTGTGCAGAGGAGAATAGATTAATGAGAGAACAAAATGCTAGCAGGGTAACAACATCCCCAGAAAATATACTCTAAACAAATCAGAAAAGACCTGAAGCAGCGGGAAAAGAAAGGGAAAGAGAGAAAAAAGAAAAAAAAAAGATAAAGATAAAAACAAACAAAAACAGAACAACAACAACAAAAAAAACAGAATGTGATCAAATATGATCAGGCTGGTATATAGATCAGTGCCACACACTAGATTTTGCGTGTATTTTGGTCTATTAGAAGAAAGTGCCTCCCAAAATTTTAAAGAAAGAAAAACTTATATATGTACAAAAATAAGGGTTGATATGATGAAGGGATGGAATAGGACTGTAAAGATGTAAATTATAAAAAATTGTGTAAAAGGAATTGATAAGAAGTTGAGAAAAGAAAGAAGAGGATTTAAAAAAAAAAAAAGGGAGAGAATGTGATCAGGCAGGGGAGTAGAAAAAAACATACACTAGGGATTTAGGGTATATTTTGATCTGTTAGAAGAAACTATCTCAAAATTTTAAAGAGAGAACAACTTATATATATATGCCAAAAATATGGGTAACTACTATGAAGGGATAGAATATGACTCTAAAAATGAATAATAAAAATGTTTTTTTTAAAAGGGATTGATAAGATGTTGGTTGAAAAAGGGAAAAAAAAATTCAAAAAAAAAAAGAAAAAAGACAGTAAAAAAAAGAATTAACTTTGAAAGACTGAAGAATCATGGTAAAAAAGCCATGAATTCTATGTGTAGTATTCCCCTAGCGCTGGAGTTCTGCCGTTCTCATTGATCAGTAAACTTGGTCTTGGCTGGCTGTTCTCACTGATCTTCTGGGGGAGGGGCCTGTTGCCGTGGTTTCCAAATGTCTTTCCCGGAGGCGGAATTGCCCCACCCTTGCCCGATCCAGGCTAAGTAATCTGCTCGGGCTTGCTCTCGGGAGCTTTTGTTCCCTGCAAGCTTTCCATACAGCTTTGGAGGCCGAGAGTGAAAATGGCAGCCTCCCAATCTCCACCCTGTAGAAGCCGAGAACTCGGGGCCCCGCTCCTCAGTGAGCCCCCAGAGAAAAGCAGTCAGTCACTCCCGTCTCCCCGGTCTCCGGCCGCACTCCGTGCTCACCCGGCCTGTGATCGCGCATTTCTATCTGGCACATGACCCCGTGCGGAGTCTCCAAACCCAGCAGATCCCTGTGGTGCACTCCCACGTGGCTCCTCCCGGGGGAGGAAGGGGAGTCTCCCCAGATCTGCCGCTTGTTGGGTCCCTGCTGGAGGAGCAGTGGCCTGACTGCTGCAGATCACGGTTTATGGCAACCCCGAGCTGAGGGCCCGCGCCTTGGCTCCATCTCTGCAGCCGGCTTTCCCGCTCTGATACCTGGGAGCTCTGCTGCACTCAGGCACCCCCGGTCTTTCTGTGACCCCGAAGGTCCTGAGACCACACTGTCCCACAAGGGTTCCACCCCCCACTTAGCCACCAGAGCGACATCCCTCAGCAGAGCAGACTTCTAAAAGTTCCGATTTTGTGCTCCGCGGCTCTATCACTTGCCAGAAGCGGCCGACGGAGGCCCCTCCCCCGCCGTCTAGCCTCCCGAATATCGCCTCGGATTCACTTCTCCGCACGTCCTACCTTCCAGTAAGTGGTCGCTTTTCTGTTCAGAGAGTTGTTGCTATTCTTTTCTTCGATCTCCTGTTGAGTTTGTAGGTGTTCAGAATGGTTTGATCCCTATCCAGCTGAATTCCTGAGAGGAGACGAAATCCAGGTCTCCTACTCCTCCGCCATCTTGCTCCAACCCCTCCTTTTATTTTTTTTTACGTAATTATTCTTTTGTTAGCTCTTAGTCCCTCTCTGGTAAGTTTATAGTTATATATTTTATTTTAAATTATAATTTTAACAAACACACATCGCCTATATAAAATATATTAATTTTAAAAATGTTAAATGGAAATGGAATGATATCTATTAATAATTTTGTGGGAAATGAGGGAAAATTCTAACTCCCCTCACCCCCCCCAGTTGTGTGACTGCTTCTATGATTTTTAACCCAATTACTTATATGAAAATTGTTTGTTTATATCAGTGTATCAGGTAAATTTAGATTCAGCTGCATACTAGAGGCTTTAATGGCTTAAACAAGTAATGCTCCTCAGTCATTCTTGCTAAAGGCCGCTCACACCTCAGCTCTGCCCTGGTCTGGTCCTTAGAATCTTCTCTCACCTTTAGTCATCTCGCGCCAGCCTCACATGCAGGAAAAAGTGTTGTTGGCTCCAAAGTTTTCTCAACTTTGACTGATTTTATTGTACCTGGTCACTGTTCTCTGGACACTTGGGAAAGAGTTAGGGTCTTTCCTAGTTTCCAAGTAAGGTTTGGAGTTAAAACTGTGTTGTGTACATTTTGGTAGGTATTGATTGGAAAGTGGAGGTATACAGGCCTGTTCTAATGCATTTTCTAGAAATCATCCTCCATTTACTTTTCATAAAGTAATATATCCTTATTGTTAAAAATTTGGAAAATAAGTCATAATGAAATAAATCCAATTATTTTTACATGTTAGTGTATTTCTTTCCAGTATTTCATGTATGTGTATGGAAGTGTGACGGAAGGAAGGGGGATAGAATGTTTTCTGCTTTTTGTTTTGTTTACAATACTGTAACCCTTATATCTTCCTTTTTCACTTATTTCACTATAAACACTTCCTATGCCATCCTACATTCTTTCAAAATATTTGAAAGCTACCTAAGATTTTATTATATAGATGTACCAGAATTTCTATAACCATCTTTGTCTTTAAATGTCTTTCATTTCTAATTCTCTGCCATAATAGTGTTACAATGAATATTGTTTTCCATAAACTCATGCTTACATTCCAATCATGTCCTTAGAATATATTCCTGGGAAATGAATATCTAGCTTTTTTTTTTTTAAAGATTTTATTTATTTATTTGAGAGAGAAAGAATGAGAGATAAAGAGCACGAGAGGGAGGAGGATGAGAGGGAGAAGCAGACTCCCTGCTGAGCAAGGAGCCCGATGCGGGACTCGATCCTGGGACTCCAGGATCATGACCTGAGCTGAAGGCAGTCGCTTAACCAACTGAGCCACCCAGGCGCCCGAATATGTAGCTTTTTGAGGTACATTTCCAATTTGTCTTCCAGAATGGTTGATGAATTTGGACTCCCAACATCTATTTTATAAGTAGCTATTTAACTACACTCTTACCACTACCAAGTATTATGTGTTGGGTGGGGAGGGGAATCACATTTTTGGATAGGCAAAAAAAAATCCTTATTGTATAAATCACATGTACAGCACTTGGCCACTAATGATGTACATGTTTTCCATTTGTATTTCTTATTTTCTGAGTTTTATTTCTAGGGCCCATATTTTTCAATAGGGACTTTAATGTTTCATTGAGTTCTTTCTATGGTCTTTTCCACCCTTACTCTTCAAAGGTAAAGTACCAAATTACATGTTGCCAGAAAACCCTCAGTATTTTTTTTTAAGATTATTTATTTATTTATTTGAGAGAGAGAATGAGTTAGAGAGAGCATGAGAGGGGGGAGGGTCAGAGGGAGAAGCAGGCTCCCCACCGAGCAGGGAGCCCGATGCGGGACTCGATCCTGTGACTCCAGGATCATGACCTGAGCCGAAGGCAGTCGCCCAACCAACTAAGCCACCCAGGCGCCCCAAACCTTCAGTATTTTATTCTATAATCTAGAGAGGGGAAAGAAGGCAATTAATTTTTCAACAGCAACTTTTTTCATTCTCTTCCAGAGCCAAAGGCACATTACCATGAAAACCGTGTTGTTGTCTTTATGAAAGCAAAATGTGTGCTCCATCTGTGGACACGAGGGAGAAGCTAATTAGCTTGCACTAGAAAACGACTGTATTTAATCTTCTCGGATAAAAGGATATGAACTAAACTCAGTTGCTTCAGATTTGCTCAGCAGACTCCTTATGAAGTTTCTAATCACATAAGAAGTTTATTCTTGCTTATCTTTATTTGAAAGAGATCGCAACAAGGACAGGAATTGATTTGGGAAATGAAATCCGAAGGCCTCCAAACAGGAATGTTATTAACAATCTGTTATGACTAGTCAAGCATGGGAACCAACCAATCACGCGGATGCTGTAAACAATGTTTCCTCCAGCCACGTGGGTGTGCAGCCATCCTGCCAATGAGCAGGCTCCTCTCATAGAATGAGACCTAGCCAGGGGACTTCAGCTACTTTCTCTTTCTTTAGAGCCTATGAGTCTTCTTTCAGTTGGTATTCTACCATCAGTTTAAAACTCCCAAGCATATTGAAAGAAAAATAACTGGGGGCACCTGGGTGGCTCAGTTGGTTAAGCATCCCACTCTTGATTTTGTCCCAGGTCATGATCTCAGAGTGGTGAGATCGAGCCCTGCCTGGGGCTCCAGGATGGGTGTGGCGCCTCGAGATTCTCTCTCTCTCTCTCCCCCCCTTTGCCCCTCCCCCCACTCAAATTCACGCTTTTGTGTGTGGGTGCGCTCTCTCTAAAATAGATCATCAAACTGGAATTTTGGAGTGGAGGAATTAAAAGAGGTGGAAATAGATGAAATAATTTCAGGCAAGTATCCAAATTCAGTATCTATAATTGAATATTTATAAGAGCATAATTACTAGAAAAGTTTACACAGAGGCCATTATCGAAGAGACTGGAGAACCAACCGAAAATTCAAGGATTAGAGGTTCTGTGTAGAGGTCCATCGGGGACATTAACTAAGAGGAAGCTAGGTGCTCATGCCCATAAACACTAATGGGTTCCTCTGTAATTTAAAAGAAGTTAAGAAACCTTTCAG
The DNA here is from genome assembly GCF_029215605.1 of Mirounga angustirostris. NCBI lineage: Eukaryota > Metazoa > Chordata > Mammalia > Carnivora > Phocidae > Mirounga > Mirounga angustirostris. The sequence continues at coordinate 11,665,759 of NW_026991719.1, forward strand.
AATGTCAAAAAAAAACTAATTCCTCAAATTGAAAACCAACTGAAACAAATGAACCCAGTTATATATCAAACTGACATTATAACCATAGAAAATAATTATTTCAAGTGTCTCCAAAACACAGCATTTTCTTTTCATCCTTTGGGGATACATTATAAGAAAAAGAAAAACGCAAAAAAAAAAATCTTGAATTTTATTCAGTAGTTTTATGGTTAGTGGTAATACTGTATTGCTAATTGAAACCATTTTTGTATATTAAAGAATAAAATAAATAAATGATAGAATCCAAGATTTTTCAGTGTAAGAGAAAAGAGCCCTAAGTATAGAACCAAATAAGAATGCTGTAAAAATCAATATAAACTCGGGGCGCCTGCGTGGCTCAGTCGTTAAGCATCTGCCTTCCGCTCAGGTCATGATCCCAGGGTCCTGGGACGGAGCCCCACATCGGGCTCCCTGATCGGCGGGAAGCCTGCTTCTCCTTCTCCCTCTCCCACTCCCCCTGCTTGTGTTCCCTCTCTCACTGTGTCTCTCTCTTTCAAATAAATAAATAAAATCTTTAAAAAAAATCAATATAAACTCATTGTGTGTGTGTTCTAAAGCTGTCTGCTAATAAAGACATGCCAGAAACTATGATTCCTAAATGCCATTAACTACTAAAAAGAAGCAGTGCTCTTTAGAGAAAGAGTGGTTTCTAGATATGGGATATGGAAAATGCTAGGTGAACACGGGATGGCCTGTTGAGCTAAAAAGCAAGGGAAGTGCTCAAAGACTAACCGGATTTGGGGCTAAGAATCAAACAGTAGAATAAAGATATATACTTAAAGAATGCAAGCAAATTTTCATAATATTCTAATCAAAATTAGCTGGCACGTTTGTAAACTTCTATTGCAATAAATGAAAATCACATGCCTTCCGAAAAATGTGACTATCGCTGATTGAAATGCATTGACTATATTAAAATCCACGGGTCTGTGCGAAGAAAACAGCAACAAAAGACTCATTTGCCATCACTGAGGGAGAATATTACACCTCCTCCTTACTTTGGAATTTGTATTGAAGAAAACATTTATCCCGGTTTGCAATAGGAATTATGTTTCAGTGTAATCAAATTGACACAGCTGATGAGAAAGCTCTTTCTCAAAGTAGAATGACAGCTGATGAATGTAAAACAAATGACTGGTTTAGAAAACCACCAATCGGTAGCCTCTTACGTAGTCCTTCGTTAGGGCAAGGATTAACCACAGATGTGAAAACCATTAGGTAAATTGTTAACGGGGAATTGGATCATCACATGGTGCCAAAGAATCACCCTAGAGATTACAAACAGCTTGCCAGGGGGGAAATGTAACTTTACAAGGGAGGGATCGGGCTGTCACCATTTTAAGCCAGTGATTAATCAGCATTTTCAAATAGTAATGGGACAATCAGATCTTATGAGCCCCCTGAGGTGATGTGGTAGGAAATACACACCATCACTTAAGAAGTATTCTGCACAATAAATGCTTCATGTGCACTGAACCAAGCTGGAAGCTCGGACTTGCATTTAGAGCAAGTACAGGGCACAGCGGGACAAGCGAAATGACCCCACGAGGTAAAACGTGAACAAGTCCAGGAAATGGAACTGTTATGGAACTATTGTTTGAAGCAGAGCTTCACGTTGGACCCTACGAACCATCAAAGGCTTTGGACAAACACCAACAATCGTCACACGATGCAGGCTGAAACTCATAAGCAAGAGGGTTCTACAGTAGGATGTGTGCACAGCAGAAAGCATCATGGGTGAAATTACAAAAAATGGACTCCCTTTCATGAGTGGCCTTGCAAGCAGAGGGAGTCCGGGAATCCTGGACTCGGGAAAGTGCTAAACAAGTACCGCACCGTTGGGTCTTCTGCTGATAGCACCTGACAGGCTTGTGGGCCATTGGGACCATGGGAAGCAGCATCTGCTAAGGGGAGGGAGAGACACCAATCCCAGGCAGCAGGAAACCTGGAGAGACCCAGCAAATGCCCGACGGTGGGCAATTCTTCCTGTGTTCTTAGGGGATCATCCCTTAGGGATAAACCCTAAGTCCCCTATGGGAGCCTCTTCAGGTCAATGGGGGAAAAAGAGTGAGAGAGTAAGAAAGAGAGAGAGAGAGACAAATGGGACCTGGCAGTTTCTGGTCCCATTTATAAGGAGCTTGGAAGTCACCAGTCCATCCAACAAGTGAAGAACTGAACAAACTGAAAAATCAACTCTTCTTAGATCCGTAAGAGAAGTAAGGTCACGGGGCAAATCCCCAAATCGGAGAGACAGGCAAATAAAGAGAATCAGCACTTACCGGAGCAGAAGCAGGATCTGCAGCCTGCACAGGAGCCCGTGTCAGAGCAGGGAAAGCGGAAGTGTAACAGACCAGCAGCCAGAGGCTTCCGGCGCCCGAATCCGAGAGTTACAAACCCCAGGGGGACCCACTCATCGAAGGGCCCTCACACTTCTGTGAGTTTTAACTCCAGGAGCTGGACCAGGATCCCACAGTAAATTTCGGAGAAAAATCCCCTCGGGCTTCCAACAGGGAGAGGGGGAAGGGATCCATTTTGAAATACACAAGAGTGCTCTGTTTTTCTTAACAAAAGTCCACCCTCCGGAGAAGTCATTTAACAGGAGCCCAAAAGACCTGGGAGAAGGGAAATACCCGACTCCATCCAGCCGACTCTAGCCATCCTGTTCCCCCAGGGGACGAAGGGGAAACTGAGAAAGACTTGTGAAATTCACAGTCCAGAGACACAGGCTCCCTAGAGATTAAGACCTAATCCTAGGACTATAAGACACTTCCCCACCCCGACACTGTATCACCAAATTACTAAAGGCTTGTTTCTATCAGTTTCTTTTACCCGGTACATCACATCTGGCTATCGAGAAAACCTAAGAACGCATACTAAAAGACCAAAAAAAAAAAAAAAAAAAACAGTCTGAAGAGACAGAGCAAGCAACAGAAAAAGACATGGCAGGGATGTTGGAGTTATCAGACCGGGAATTCAAAACAACGATGATTAATATGCTAAGGGCTCTAATGGACAGACATCATGCACGAAAAGATGGGCAATGTAAGCAGAGAGATGGAAATCCTAAGAACCAAAAAGAAATGCTACAACTCAAAAACACTGTGACAAATGAAGAATGCCTTTAATGGGCTTATTAGTAGACTGGACACAGCTGAGAGAGGCATACTGAGCTATTTAGGGGTGAGCTGTCAAAATGTCTTTCAGTTACTCGAAAATACTCTGCACAAATAGATGAAGCGAATATGGGAAAAAAAATAGATGTGGATGTCCATTATATTTCTATTTTTCTGTTTATTTGAAAAATGTATATATATAGTCCAATAAATGTTTAATGAGATCAAGCATGCAGATTTAATTATATATTTTAATTAAAGATACATCAATATATACTATATTTTAATTATATTTATGTTTAATGATATATAAATATAAAAGAATAGAGTTAACTGTATTATCATTTTCTACCAAGCACTAAATGATTCCAAGTAAGCTGAAGACTTTAATTAAAACAGCGTCAGTAGAAGTCTGAGCAGGACCTGAAATTAATAAATGTGCTAATCGGAGAGCCCTGCTGAGAACCTTCGCTCATTTGTATTTAACTGTGGCATACATTATTTCTAATAGGAGATTTAATATTTGTACAGCACTGTGTTTTTGTAGCTTTGTTTTAAAACATTATCAAAATACTGAAAAGTAAATATCCTAGGCCCCCATCAGCCTTCCCAAGAAGGAAAACAGCAGGCTTTCTTTCCAGAATTTTTCTGTGCAGATTCCTTGTTAGATTACTACACTGATAATTACCCACCTTGCTTTTTCATTTTTAGTGTCTGTTTAATTTTTAGCTTTTGATTTGAACATTTGTAGCTTCAGGTTTTACCTTTCAGTTTTGACTTTTTATTAGGGAAGACTTCAAACACTCAAGTAGCAAAAGAAGAGTATATTGAAACCCCATGTACCCATCGACCCATACAGTTGTCTTAAACTCACAGTCAGTCTTGTCTCATCTGTGTTCTCCTTCCTGCCCAGAGATGAATACACTATTACCTTCATAATCTATAGACTGTTATGAAGCAAATCCCAAACAGCAGATTACTTCCCCCAGAATGTTTCATTAGGCTACTCTGAAATATAAAGGCTCTTCTTTAAATATAACTTCGACATCATTACCAAACCTAAAAAAAATAACAATAATTATTTAGTATTATCAGAATTTCCAGTCAGTGTTCAAACGTCCCCAAATGACTTATAAATGCACTTTTAAAGTTGATCCATCATAAGGATTCAAAGTCCACGCATTGCATTTAGTTGAAATGTCTTAGTCCTGTTAGTCCCTATATGCGGTTTTGTTTTGTTCTTAAAGATTTTATTTTATTTTGAGAGCGAGAGAGAGCACGTGAGCAGGGGGAGGAGGCAGAGGGAGAGGGAGACAGAGAATCCCAAGCTGACTCTGCACTGAGCACGGAGCCCGACCGGGGCTCGATCTCACCACCCTGAGATCATGAGATCATGACCTGAGCCGAAGCAAGTTAGACATGGAATCGACTGCAGAGTTTGCCATTGTACAGGTGTCCCATAACAGATTTTACCTAGTCACCCGTGATGGATGATGAGGCTTTTTTTCAGCCACTTACTGTTATAAATCATGCTGCAGTAAATAATCTCAAATATATAGCTGTGTGTGTGTGTGTGTGTGTGTGTGTGTGTGTGTGTGTGTGTATATATATATATGGAAAACAAATTCCTATATAAGGAATTGTTGGTTCACATGGCATGGGACTTTGCAATTTTAGTGGAAACTAACAAATTGTCCTCCAAAGAGACTGCCCCAAGGGTATACCGGTTTTCCCACACCCACACCAACATTGGTGTGATCTAAAATTGTGTGCCAATATAAGAGGTGAAAAATGGTAAATGTTGTTTTATTTTCATTTCCTTAACTAGGAGCAAAACCTTATCCTTTTGTTTATTTATAAGACATTTGTTCTTCATTTTCTATGAGATAACTCTGATCTTCGACCAGTTTTTCTATTGAATTGTTGGTCTTTTCATATTGATTTACATGACCAGTTTATAGAACAGGGAAATGAGTTCTTCTGATGCGTGTTGCAAATATCTTTTTCTTGTTTGCCTTTTATTTGTGGTATTTCTTGATATACAGGATTTTTTCCCAAAAAATCCACGCGCTTTATTTTATCCACTCCATGATAATAAAATTTCTCCTATGTTTTCTTTATACACAGGGTATTAGAATTTCCAAAGGCTTCTGCATGCGCTATCTCGTTTGTAACAAAGAAAGAGTGGCAAGAGTTGGCTAAGTGACTCAGCTCACATCTCTCATCTTCATTGTGTGCCCTTGCCTGGTAAACGTTGATAAATGCCCAAGCCTGTGTTTCCCCCCCAAATTCATCTCGGGTGTGCTCTACAAGAAATGAATACTTTGGTCAAGTCATTTTCAGAAATACTGGGTAACTTCCCGGATGGCCTCTATTCCCCCTTATTACATTTAGGGATATAACTGAGACTAATTGAAGGAATTGGTGAATAGTGGTATTTTTCCTGAATTTTTTTTTTTTTAAGATTTTTTATTTATTTATTTGACAGAGAGAGACACAGCGAGAGAGGGAACACAAGCAGGGTGAGTGGGAGAGGGAGAAGCAGGCTCCCCGCAGAGCAGGGAGCCCGATGCGGGACTCGATCCCAGGACCCCGGGATCATGACCTGAGCCGAAGGCAGTCACTTAACCGACTGAGCCACCCAGGCGCCCTATTTTTCCTGAATATTAATAGAATTTCCAACAGTGGCTAATTGAGGAAGGCATTCAATGGAATTGGTTACCTAAAAAGTCCTTCTAAAACAAAAGCAAAAACAATTTTTAACGGGAGAAGCTAGAAGTCAGGTTTGTTTGCCCCTTAATGTATAATACTGGATAATGGAGGAGATACTTTAAGTCCCTTTCACTGACAAATGGTGCTGAGAAAAAAATGAGTAGTCAGAAGTCAAATGAGTTGTCCAAGGTCACTCACGGAGTAAGTGGTGGAGCCAGGATTCATATCCAAATTTCTCAGTTTGGACTGCAGCCAGTATTCTGTTTTCTCAAAAGAATAATCCAGAAACCAGAGAGGATATTAATGTGAGGCAATGTATACACTGAAAGTAAATTTGGGGTGTCATTGATCATCATTTATCTTGAAAGACACTAGTTTCTGCCTCTAATACAAACTACCTTGCTTATACAACCCATGAAACATTTATTTATAAGAACTTACTGGTTTTCCCATGGACTCTCCTCCTTCCCACAGTTGTCCAGGCATCACGCCATGCCCTCTCAGCAACAGCTGCTTGGTATTTGTTGAATGAACTCTCACTGCTACTCAAAATCTCAAAGAAAATTCAGTGGTTGATTGTCACTTATGAATCTTGATTTTATATGTACATGCACACGTATTTTAAGATACCCCCATCAGTAAAAGAGCCTCTTTTCTATTGTGAATCATTTGATTAAAGAGAAGTTGCCATCATTAAAATGAAATCCAGAGCCTAAACTGAGCCAAAGAAATAAAACACAGATTTTCCTTTTTAATAACCAAAACTAGTATATGTATATATATATATATATATATGCAATGTATAAATAAAATATAGAATCCCACAACCCCAGGAGTATATATATCTCAGCCCACTAAAATCTTATGTGCAAACTATAATTATAACAACTTTTACCAAACATTCTCCATATGCTAGGCACTGGATTAAGACCTTATTTGGATTATCTCATTTCATCCTCATAACAACCTTTTGAGTTAGATATCAGCGCTATCAAGCTGTGAGAAGACATGAAGGAACCTTCAATGCACATTACTAAGTGAAAGAAACCAATCTGAAAAGGCTGCATACTATATGATTCCAACTATCTGACATTCTGGAAAAGGCAAAACTATGGAGACCATAAAAAGATCAGTGGTTGCCAGGGGTTAGAAAGGAGAGAGGGATGAATAGGTAGAGCACAGAGGATTTTTACAGCATTGAAAATACTCTGTATGACACTACAATGGTGGATACACAGCATTATGCATTTGTCCAAATCCATAGAATGTACAACAGCAAGGGTGAACCCTAATGTAAACTATGGACTCTGGGCAATAATGATGTGTCAGTGTAGGTTCGTCAACTGTAACAAATGTCCCACTCTGGTAGGGGATGTTGCTAATGGGGGAGGCTGTGCATGTGTGGGCCAGGGGGTGTATGGGAAATTTCTGTACCCACTGCTCAATTTTCCTGTGAGCCTAAAATTATTCTAAAATTAAAGTCTAATAGGTGATGGGGATTAGAGAGTACACTTGTCATGATGAGCACTGAGAAATGTATCCAATTGCTGAATCACTGTATTGTATGCCTAAAACTAATATAACACTGTATATTTTTTTTTAAAAGATTTTATTTATTTGACAGAGAGAGACAGCGAGAGCAGGAACACAAGCAGGGGGAGTGGGAGAGGGAGAAGCAGGCCTCCCGCCGAGCAGGGAGCCCGATGTGGGACTCGATCCCGGGACCCCAGGATCATGACCCGAGCCGAAGGCAGACGCTCAACGACTGAGCCACCCAGGCGCCCATAACACTGTATATTAACAATACTGGAATTAAAATAAAAAACTTAATAAAAAATTGTATAGCACATGCACAAAAAATTTAAAATTAAAACCAAAGTCAATTTAAAATTGCAATATAGGGGCACCTGGGGGGCTCTGTCAGTTAAGCGTCCAGCTCTTGATTCTGGCTCAGGTCCTGATCTTGGGGTTGTGAGATCAAGCCCCACATCGGGCTCTGCGCTCAGCATGGAGTCTACTTGACATTCTTTCCCCCTCCCCCTCTCTCCCCTTCTGCCCCTCCCCTGACTCGTACTCACTCACTCTCTCTCAAATAAATAAAATCTTTTTAAAAATGTAATATAAATTATAAGCAAGTTACATGATAAAAAAGATAATCTAAAATAAAAATATATGTATATTTCAATCTTCTCTGATGCATCCTGGTTTCTGTTCTTCCTGCTCTCTACATGTAACCTTCTTGCAGCATTCAACACACTGTATTTTAATTTCCCTGTGGACCCCGAAATTGGGTAGTTTCATCAGGCAAGGAAACTTGGGCAGAAGGCCTCAGCAAAATCAGACATTATTAATATTTAACATGTATTAAACTTTATTGCTCTGAGTAGGCTGCTATAAATTGGCCTTTTAAGAGTTATACTTTCTGCCAGTGGACTACACTTAAATTATAACGTCAGAGCTAACATTTCAGAGAGGCTCCTTCACCCTTTGTGAATTGGAAAACCAAAAAGCTCTCCCCAGAGATGCCTGCTCTCCCCAACTTCACCCTCTCCCAACATACCGGCCCCTTTGATTCTCAGAAAAGGTACATCCAGGTGGATTTGCAGTCTGGGCTCCTGTCCTCCTGCAGATGTGTGCATGCAGCCCAACAGCATGGAATCCACGCCTTCCCATGGTCTTTCTTCCCTCATTTCTCGGGAGTGGAAACCGAGAAGAGCTGGAGCTGTTGGCAAGGCCTGTGCCTCCCAGCCCTCTTTCTCTGGTTCCCAGTTCCTTCCCGGCATGCTCAAGCTTGCCCGCCATGTTTCCTCTTGCTCCTCTAACTGAGGCCCTGCCTCTCCTACTCCTCAGGGTCAATTTGGATCTTCATGGTCAATAGGAATGGCAAAAGCGTTCGTGAATGGTAGGTGTAATGACATTGGCCATGGTTTATCCGGACACATCTTACAATCATAAAATGTTAAATCAGTTGGATCAAGAAAAGAAAGATTTATTTGGGAGACACAATTGAGGCTCTTCAGATGTACTCAGTGCAGAAGGAAATAAATGGACAGAAACTCGGAATTCTAACTGCAAGTGTCTTGGATCTTCAGGGCAATTTAATAATATAAACCCAATGAGGCCTTGGGCTTTTTAAAAAGGAAAAATTACAGAGATTATAGAGGTATCCTATAATTATATGGAAATTGTTCACATCATAATTACTTTCTCAGTTAATTTTCAGGTTCATGGTGAAATCTGAAAGAACCTATTTTCATCCACTATCCATAATAAGTGATTATGGTTTCTTTTTTTTTTTTTTAAGATTTATTTATTTATTTGACACAGAGAGAGATAGCGAGAGCAGGAACACAAGCAGGGGGAGTGGGAGAGGGAGAAGCAGGCTTCCCGCCGAGCAGGGAGCCCGATGCGGGGCTCGATCCCAGGACCCTGGGATCATGACCTGAGCTGAAGGCAGTCACTTAACGACTGAGCCACCCAGGCGCCCAATCATTCTCATTTTAATGTCCATTGTTTTGGTTTCTTTTTTTTTTTTAAAGATTTTATTCATTTATTTGACAGAGACACAGCGAGAAAGGGAAGACAAGCAGGGAGAGAGGGAGAGGGAGAAGCAGGCTCCCTGCGGAGCAGGGAGCCCGATGCAGCGCTCGACCCCAGGACCCTGGGATCATGACCTGAGCCGAAGGCAGACAGTTAACGACTGAGCCACCCAGGCGCCCCATTGTTTTGGTTTTTGTGTTTGTATTTTTAGAAGAATTTAAGGCAAAAAGAGAAATAAAGTGTAAGAAAAAAATCTGTGAACAAAAGTTGGTGTTTTGTGTGCCATTTTTATTTTTGTGTTTTTACATGTCTAATAAGTAGAACATAGCAGATGGAGTCGAAATCCCCTTTGTTCTCCTTTCTGGTCCCATCTCCCATCCTCTCCAGAGTCAACTGCCAGCACAGAGAGGCATGAACCCTCCCAGTCCATGTTTCCATGTTTGACCACACAGACACCTGTGAACAATATATAATAGTGCTGTGTATGTTTAAAATGACACGGAGGCTATTGTGCTATGTGCATCACACTGCAAATTGCTCTATTTACTCAGTGGTATGTTTTGGAGATCTATCTGTGTTGAAACATATTGTTCATGTATTCATTCTAGGCAACGTGTTCAATCTATGCACATAGCATACTATATTTATAAATTCCTCTATTGCCCAATAATTAGGGTGTTTCCCAGTTGTTTTGTAATTAAAAGGATGCCACAATGCACCTTATTCTAGAACTCTCCTGATGTTTCTGTGCCGGACTTTTCTCTGGGGTTGAGCCCTCAAAGTGGAACTGTGGAGTTCCAGGCCATGCACGTTTTTAATGATAATAAATGCTGTCAGATTGTTCTCCAAAATTCTTATGTCCATTTTCACTTCTGCCAGCAGTGATGAAACTTACTTTCACCCCACATCATTGTCAACCCTTTGTATTTATGGGTTTGAAATAGCATCTCATCTTAAATTCTGAGTTTGAGGGTTTTTAAATTATATTTATTAGGCATTTAGGTTTCCTGTTGTGTAAATTGCCTGTTCCTATATGAATTCTTCTCAAAATGCTTCTGTATCAGATCACCACAAGGGTAGTGGCTTAAAACAGCACAAACTTATTATCTTCTAATTCTGGAGGCCAGAAGTCTAAAATGGGTGTCACTGGATTAAAATCAAGATGATGGCAGGGTTGCACTGCTTCTAGAAGCTTTGGAGAAGAATTGGTTTCCTTGCTGTCCTGTGTCTTGTAGAATGTTTAGCAGCACCCGTGACCTCTGTCTACTAGAGTCAGTAGATATTGTAAATGTCCCCTGGGGGACAAAATCACCCCTGGTTGAGAAGCACTCATCTAGAGTTCTATACTCTGAATCAATCTCCTTTTCCTCCTATGATACTAACTGAAGGTTCTGCCAAAGGGAGAGCCGGATACAAAGATGGGAAGGAAAGATCCCCTGTTACCTGGCAGTTAGAGTCCCATGGATAAATTATTCAAGTATACATAAGACTTTAAATCTTAGCAAAACGAGATAACCTGCCACAAGAAGGTGTAACAAAAATGAAAACAGATATGTTTATATTCTAGATCATTTAATATTTGGGAACATGTGTGGAGATATCTCTAGTTATAATATGCTTAGAAGTAAGACTTCTATGTTTACTAGGTTACTTATAGGTGAACGTTGTTGCAACATGCCATATATACAAATGAAGTGAAGACCTCTTTTTCATTTTAATCTACTTTCGTTGGATATTAAAAAGAAACCATAATTGGTTTAAATGGTTAAAGGAACCCATTAAGAGAAACCTTAGGGAAATTGACACCTGCCTTTAAATTTTTGAAAGATTTCCAAGTGGAAGAGGAATGAAAAAAATTAGTATTAGAGCCAAAGTGAGGAAGAGATTCAGCGACGCAGTTCCCAGCTAAGAAAACAGAACTTCTAAAATAGAGAGCTGTCAAAATATTAAAAAAAAAAGGGGGGGGGAATGGGTTGCCTCAGAGGAGTTCAAGCAGAAACTGGATGAATGGTTTCCAGCAATGCTTAAAAGGAAATGCTTATTTGGGAAGAGGCACTGAACTAGATGAAAGAAATAGAATCGTTCTGTGCCGATCACTCTTCCTAACACTGGTCTAATGGGGAAGCAAGAATCCACTCAAATGGTTCTGGAGGCCCCTCCAGCAAGGGGCACTGAAGTGACACAGATTCCCTCTAGATGTCACAAACATCATGCCCGTGTGGATACGTCTCAAACGGAGAGTGGAAAAGATACACTGAAGATATTGGAGAAGGGTGTGCCCTCTGGTTTGGTCATCCAGACCTGTTCTTTTGGGGTCTCCAGAGGCTGAGGTCAGGTATGTGATGAAGAATGTCACACCAGAAGACAGAGGAGCAGATGGGTATCATCTTTCAGGGGACCACCGGTGCTTGGCAGGTACCTACATAAGCAAGGTGACAAGTGCCATGAATTGAGGTCAGGTGGCCAACTGGAAAACCGTGCGAAGGATCTGGCAAGTAAATGGTCTAGATGCAGTACTGTGAATCAGTATACTACTCAATATGAGATCTAGAACCAGGAAATGCAAGAGAGGAAAAAATCAAAGCAACCTGGACACCTGAGGCCGTCTGTTATAGCCGATGGAGGCTTGTGGGGGCAGAAGGGTATGCCGCGCGAAGTCTCCTGGACCACAGAGAGCCGATCCAATCCCCCCGTTTCGGTGCCCCACCCTCTCTCGGAATAGCATACACAACTGCAAGGTGACCTCACTTGAAGCCTCTTTTGTTCTTCCCACCCTTGTCCTCAGGTGTCATCATCGCATCATGCCCTCCCCGAGCTCTCCCTGCTCTGGCTGACATTCACATAATCCTTTCTGAGGACTCACTGTACCAGAATCTGGGCTCCAGCGAGATCATGGTCATGTGCATGCACATGACAGGGGGAGAGGCATTGCCCTAAGGATTTATAACTGTGGCCCAATCAGGACGACACTCGTGAATTAGCGTCACTGTACAGCAACCAACCAATAAGCAATTATTGTTTTGAACCCACACTTTTCCAGAGTTATCCTAAACTCTGTTTGTGCACTTAAACAGGGTGGACCACAGCGGTAAAGGTAAACGATGCGGTGTTGCTGGACACTGGAGTAGAGAGAAAGCTCATGAACCATGGGGCCTGGTTTTAAGAAGAAACTACCCCCTCCTTTTTGCAAATGTCAAAGTGAAAGAAAGGGACAATGAGATCAGAGAACAGATGTGGGCAAGTTTGCTGAAGGGGCTACTTTTCTGAGCATGGCCTATGTTGCCACAAAAATCTCTGGGATTACGGAAAGTGATGGGACGGTGAGTACTCCCACTTCTAATGTTGATGGTCTGCCACGCATCCAAGGAGACCGATTTGGCTGCTAAATTAAATCATAATTCCTGGGATTATTGCCGTTTTCCAGAGAGGACTTCCTTACTGTCCCACGAAGGTTTAACAGTGAGCCAAAAAAATATTATAGTATGGTGGATATTGTGGGGAATTGTCCAGAATCCATTCCCCTCTCCCGCCCCCCGCCAGCCCCAAGCCAACCATGGAAATTCCATCCCTCTTGCCAGTCATTAGTTCAGATCTGGGCATGCCTAAGCCAGTTTGGACCAAAGAGAGATGCTAGGAGAGACTTGCTGAGCACATCTGAGAAAGAAGCTTCCTCAGTTTTAGGAGAGACCGAGGAGGAGCCTCCCCTCACTTGACAGAAGCAAATGAGGGTGGATGGGATGCAGATTTGCCACCCATCAGCATCCAGCAACCACAGAAACAGGCCTTAGCATGAGGCCGACCCTACAGGCTCAAGAGGAAATTCTTTCTCTCTCTTTCTTGCAAATTGCAAAGCCTCAGAGGAGAGAAAGCAAAAGAACTCCAGTCCCTAATGGCACTATTGAATCCCTGAAGCTCACTCTACTTCTGGACATCCTGTTGCACATGCTATTACATTAATTCCCCAAGTTGATTTGATGTGAGCTTTATCTCTGCCTATAGCCAGAACCATCCTTACTGATACAAATCACTGGCGAGCATCCTCTCTTTATGGCAGGCACGACACAACGGTGTAATTAGCATGGATTTGCTACTCTTCATTTCTGAAGTGATGCTATTTAAAAGCACATGCTCTTATCCCAGGTGAAAGAATACAATTTTTACTGACTATAATGAGATCCAACAATTACAGCCAAGTAATTTTGAAAACAGATGTCATGATACTCCCATCTTGTGCAAAGCTTATTTTAGTATTTTTATTGGCAATTCTTCACAAGGTGCTGAGGGCTGCGGTGGCTGTAATTGGTAAGACTGATTGCATCATGGAGGACATTAACATGTTAATTGCATTTCAACTTTCAGACCGTATTTATTGAGTAGATTCTGTGTGAAGGCTTCCATTGTTTTCCCTGGAGAAGTTCAAAACAGGACTCGGTTTTATATTGTATTATCTCTGCCTTTAACCATTTACAGTACCCCATGTCTTAACATGTCTGGAATTTGCGTCTCAAGGAAGAAAGTGATTTAGAGGTTTCTTGGCAAGCTGGTAACTGATCAGATTTGCTAGGGCAGGCAATGAAAATCTGGGGCCATTATTCCTTTAAAACAAAAAGCCAGTGAATCACGTTTTTGAAGTTAATATGTAAGCCACTGGTCAAGTATTAATGTTCCTAATTTTCCATATGTTACTTCTCTTCCCTTGCATGGCTATTCCTTGTTTTCTTTGCTAATTCAAATCTTAGCTAGCCCCTGGGTTTTTTTTCTTTGTTTGTTTGTGTTTTTTTTTTTTTAATTTAAATTCAAGTTAGTTAACATCTAGTGTAGTATTGTTTTCAGGAGTAGAATTTAATGACTCATCACTTACATATAACACCCAGTGCTCATTACATCAAGTGCTGTTCTTAATGCCCATCATCCATTTAGCCCGTCCCCCCACCTACCTCCCCTCCAGCAACCCTCGGTTTGTTCTCTATCATTAAGAGTTTCTTATGGTTGGTGCCTCAGTTGGTTAAGCATCTGCCTTCAGCTCAGGTCATGATTTCAGGGTTCTGGGATCGAGCCCCACATCGAGCCACACATAAAGCTCCCTGCTCAGGGAGGAGTCTGCTTCTCCCTCTCCCTCTGCCCCTCCCCCTGCTCATTCTTTCTCTCTCAAATAAATAAAATCTTTTTTTTAAAGAGTCTCTTATGATTTGCCTCTCTCTCTGTTTTTATCTTATTTTTCCTTCCTTTCCCCTATGTTCATCTGTTTTGTTTCTTAAATTCCACATACGAGTGAAATCATATATTTGTCTCTCTCTGACTACTGATTTCACTTAGTGTAACATCCCCTGGTTTTTAAGACTTAGTTCAAGTACAAATCCTTCTTTAAATCTTTGTAACTGACTCATGCCATAGACTGGAAGATAAGCTGATGCTATATTGACAAAGCTGAGTCTTTAAGTTTAGCAGATCATTTTAGCACTCAACATCTAAGAGCAATTGGACAATCAATATTGTGTAACCCTAATTCTAGTTCTAGACCTAGAACAAGGTCCACGCTGACTTCTGAGCCTTAGTATTCTCATCTGTAAAACGGGGAAACTGAAAGTACAGCCATAGCTCGTTTGATTGTGCTTCACTTTATAGTACTTTGCAGATACTGCATTTTTTTTTTACACATTGAAGGTTTCTGGCACCCCTGCGTCAAGCCTATCGGCACCATTTCTCCAACAGCATTTGCTCACTTCGTGTCTCTGTGTCATATTTTGGTAATTCTTGCAATATTTCAAACTTTTTCATTATTATTCTACTTGTCATGAGGATCTGTGATCAGTGATCTTTGATGTTACTACTGTAATTGTTCAAGGGCACCCCGAATTGCACCCATATAAGATGGCAAACTTTATCAGTACGTGCTGTGTGTGTTCTGACTGCAGATGGGGTGGAAACAGCAAGAGAACTAGAATCACAAGTAGAGCCTGAAGATGGGACTAATCACTGCAATCTCATGACCAACTTTAATGAGTGAGGAGCTGCTTCTGATGAAGGAGCAAAGAAACCGGTTTCCTGAGATGAAATCTCTTCCCGGTGAAGATGTGGCAAAGGCCATTGAAATGACAACAGAGGATTTAGACTATGACATAAAGTTAGTTGATAAAGCAGCAGCAGGGTTTCAGAGGATTGACTCCAATCTTGAAAGAAGTTCTACTGTGGGTAAAATGCTATCAAACAGCGTCACATACTACAGAGAAATCTTTCATGAAAGAAACAGTCAATGCAGCAGACTTCACTGTCAGCAACCGCCACCCTGAACAGTCAGCAGCCCTTAACGCTGGGTAGAGGCAAGACCCTCTACGAGCAAAAAGATTATCACTGGCTGAAAGCTCAGATGATGGTCAGCGATTTTTAGCAACAAAACAGTTTTTTAAAGATTTTATTTATTTATTTAAGAGAGAGAGAGCACAAGCGGGGGAGAGGGGCAGAGGGAGAGGGAGAAGCAGACTCTCCACTGAGCAGGGAGCCCAACGAGGGGCTTGATCCCCAGACAGTGAGATCATGACCTGAGCCAAAGGCAGACGGTTAACCGACTGAGCCACTCAGGTGCCCCACAACAAAGCATTTTTTTAATTAAGTATGTACCTTGGGAGTTTTTTTAGATATAATGCTATTTCACATTTAGTAGACTACACTATAGTGTAAACATAACTCTTCTATGCACTGAGAAACCAAAAAATTCACTTGACTCACTTTATCGTGATAATCACTTTATTGCAGTAGTCTAGAACCGAACCTGCAATATCTCCAAGGTGTGCCGGATGGACCACAGTTTATCTATTCTCTTACTGGAGGACATCTTGCTTGCTTCCAAGTTTTGGCAATTACCAGGAAAGCTATTATAAACATCCATGTGCAAGGTTTTTGTGTAGATATAAGCTTTCAACTCTTTTGGGTAAATACCAAGGAGTGCAATTACTGAATCATACGGTAAGAGTATGTTTAGTTTTGTAGAAAACCAAGAAATTGTCTTCCAAAGTGACTATACCATTTTGCATCCCACCCACAATGAATGGGAGCTCCTAATGCTGTCAGTGTTCCCGATTTTGGCCGTTCTAATAGGTGTGTAATGGTATCTCGTTGTTATCGTAATTTGCATTCTCCTTATGACATAGGATGTGGAGCAGGTTTTGGTTGAAATGAATTTCAGCATGGAGAGAGCTTAGGGGTAGTGGGGGGAGAGAGGTCTTAATAAAGGAGCATAGACCAGAACTGGCTTGCTCTGGAGGGGATGACAAGTCACTAAAGGGGCGAGGGCAGAGATGGGGATGGGAGTGACATGATCAGATTCGTTTCTTAGAATCATCATTATGGCATGGATTGACCAGGCAGAAGATAGAAATCCAGGTAACAGAGGATAGAAGACATGGAAGGGGGATTAGAATTGAATGAATGGATTCCAGAGCTCTTTGGGAGAGGAAAGAAAGGATTTAGATTGATGGCCTTTCTGCCAACAAGCCCTCCCTGGTGGCCCTTGCCTGCAGAACATCAGGCCTCCTTCTGCTATGCTTCCCAGAAGCTCATGTGTGTTTCTGCTGTCATTCCTTCTGCATCCAGCTTTAGCCACAGGTGGGGAGTCTGGGCCTCTTCCAGCTATAGGAGGATGACTCCATGTTAGCACCTTACAGAGTTATTGGCACCTGGGTGTTTCACTCTTTTTGAAAGAATGGATTGCTTGTATTCTCCATTTTCACCTTTAGCTGTTTTTGATAATTTGGTGACACGTACATTTATCTCATTAATTTCTCTGGGCTAATCTTCCCATCAGTATATTTCAGGGCTAGACAAACTCTCCAAAGACATGCTATGAGTCATACTTTCCCTATTTCAAATTACTTGATGCTTGGTGACTTCAGCTATTTCTCTAGGGAGCCTCGTTCTGCATTTCATATTCCAGTAATTCTTTAAATGAAAGTCATTTCTAAAACCATCTTCTCAATTTCCTTTATCACTTGTTTGTAGTCACCAGTTTTATTTGGCCCTTCCTACGTGTTCTTAAACATGATTACATGACCTCAGTCAGCAGCCCTTTATCCTGGTAATCCACGGCATTTCTCAATTCCTATTCTAATATCTAAAGGTAAATAGAAAAAGCAAACTTGACTTTAATGAATATTTCATTCAATGAATATTTTTTCATGCTCTGTCACATGCACAAGATACATGGAATCATGAGACCTTTGCAAACTCTTTAAAAAGCAGATCTTGAGGGTCTCTCACTCTCTCACACACACACTCACACACACACAATATTCATCCTTCCTCATCAGAGGCCAGCGAAAAATTTTCCAAAATGCCAACAAGCCCCTCTGATACTTTACCCTGTGCTCACTCACAGCTTCAGCCATGATGGAAACCACAGGATAACATATCAAGAAGCCTTTTTTTCAAAAACAGATAGTATCTCACCCAGCAGTTTTCAACCTGGGGTGATTTGGCATCATTTGCAATGCCTGGAGACATTTTTATTTGTCACTCCTGGCGGGGGCCGGGGGGGGGGGTGGTGCGGGCAGGCAGGTGGTGCTGCTGACATCTAGTGGGTAGAGGCCAGAGATGGTGCTGAGCATCCAACGATGCACAGAACAAAGAATTATCTAGCCCAAAATGTCAACAGGGTTAAACTTGAGAAACTCTTAAAACCTCTGTCAACATTTAATACAATTTATGCTTGCACAATTCCACTTCCTAAAAATGAGCTCTCCTAACAATGACATAACATTTTAGCCTGCAGACAACTTCGGTGCCACCAAAGTTCCCTTCATAAGTCATTCATTCTGGAAATAAAAACATGGATACATTAGGTTATAAAGATAAACCAGGCCCCAAAACTTAAGTAACCAGTAAAATCAGCAATCCACAAGCCCATTTTGGGAATGTTTCTAAAAACTTTTTGTTTTTAAAAGCAAATAAGCCAGTTTTAAAAAGCAAGCCAAATTTCTTCTTGTCATTTCATTTCCTGTCCTCAGAATTTCAAGTTTCTGAGACTCCGTGTCATCTGATCTCACTTTTGTCTTAATTTTGTGTTCCTATGAAAGCCTTCTAAGCCCAGCCTAATGGCCCTCCTTTGCTTGGCCCAGTGCCACCAAGGACTGTTGGCTCACCCCAAAATCAATCCTCTTGGCCGGTCTCTAATTTTCATTTAGTAAATTTAGAGTATTATGAAGAACCCTTCTAACCCCTCTCTGGGATAATGTCCAGAAGCCACTTTGCCTAAACAAAGTCATTGATTTTAATAGAACAAATGAGAGAGCCAATTTGTATTGCATGGCACCCTGACAAAGATGGGAAAAATGCTAGGACTCATTTGTCCCAAATTCTATCTCTAATTATAATAACAACTCTGCAACCAAAGCAATCTTTCACGAAAGTAAATTAGATCAGGCCACTCCCAGGTTAAATCTTTTCCATAGCTTTCCGTTACTGTTAGGAGAAATCCCCAAATCTGTCATGCAGCTTGTAGAAGATGAGTATTTTCTAGGCCCTGCCTTTTCCGTCAGTCTCAATGCACTCCCTCTCCATCGAGTTCTGTGCTCCCTTTTTCTGGATCTCTTAAAGTACTCTTCCTTCTTCCTGGACAGCTCATGCTTCCCATGGCTGCACCCTTCCTTTGCCCAGCTGATCCCTTCCCATTGTTCAAACCATGGCTTTAATTCATTTCCTCAAAGAAGTCTTTTCTGCTTGAATTACGTCTGCTGAAAATTCCACTGGCCAAAGCAAATCGTGTGCCAAGTCCAAAGTCAAAAGGGGAGGACGTATAGTATGATAAGGCCAAGGCAAAGAGTAAGGATGTGGGGAAGAGGAAGGAACCGGGCCATTTCTGCAACCACCACTTTCCTCATCCAGGTGCATACAGGTGATGATTAGGCGCCACCTAATGATGATTAGCATGTACCGACACTCATCTAGAAACAGTCTGTTCCTTTATACAGCTGAATAGTTGTCTGTTTCAGGTTCTTTGTCTATACTTGTCCTCTCCCGGAAGCCCTATTACACCCTATTGACACCTTACTGAGATCTGGTAAATTTCCTCTTTTCTCCAAATACCTCAACAATGCATTCTTTCTTTGAAATTCCACTGAAGTTCAAATCTACTGAAGTAATTAAATACAGAAGAGGAGGGGCAGGTCCTAAACGTGGAGGCCACCATGTGCCTGAGAAAAACAGCCCTATTGGAGCCAATCCTGATATTCTCAACTGATGATAAGCAAAGCTGACCAAAAAAAAAAAAAAAAAAAAGGACGATGCTCAGACAAGGCCAATCCACAACCACAGAAATGATTAAACATTCTTCTCTTATGATCAACATGCTTCTTTACCAGTGACCACTCAAGCCTTGCTTTAATCCTCCTGCCTCCTAATTAAACATCATCTAAAAATACCCAGTGACCAAATTGTCTCTGCTTCTTGGTAACAGGCAAGCCAGAAGAGGCCCTGATTTCCTAAATCCTCCTTAGAGGATTTTGCACAAGCGTAAGCCCTCTAAGGAGGCCTTTCCAGATCCATCTTCCTGAGATGTCCACGTTTCTTCCAAGGGATGGTATTTCTTGTGGCAACAAGCTCCATACATCTAACATTGTTTGAGTATAGCTCAAACATGGGCTTCAACACCTTCAGTTAACTCCTTCCCATTCAAAGGGAATGCTCTGACATAGGTCTGGTCTGAAACACGCTGCATTTCGAGCCCTGCTCAACAGCACAAAGGAGACTTAAATAATATCACCGGGTGAATGTAGGATTGACCCAGGCTAGGCAGTGTGCTGAGACAGACAGGTGCAGGAAGCAGTCGCCAATAAAGCACAACGTCCCTTTTCTAGACGTTCTATTCTATAGTCAGTAACATATTCTCCCATTAGTGCCTAGACTCCAACAAGACGAAGTAAGGTTCCATAGGTAAAATGGAGTTTTTTCCCCCACATTAGCTTCTTATAACACTCAAACCTGTGCATAGTAAGCAAAATCAGTGCTTACAGGGACCCAGAGACTCATTCTTTAGAGTTAGTGTAGCCCAAATTCCTGGCTCATTTACCTTCACATTTTTTCCAATAAGTATTTCATACTTCCTTATATGATATTGATTTCATTTGCAGTCACTGAAGAGTGGAAATGAGCAGTAAATTCTCACTTCTACCAATTTTCCAGATGCCATCAAAATCGTTCACTATCATATTACTAGAAGACACATGCACATTGTTGCAGAAATATCATTAATCATAGTATTATCAGTAATTGGTATATTTTCTTGAAATAAATTATTATTTGGGGAGAAAAACAGATGTGTATTCAGTATCAGCCTGAATGCTTTACCAGATAAGAACTGTTAAATCCTATTGAAATATTTCCCCAGGTAGTCAACCAAAATAGCTCGAGAAGCAACAACCTACATTTTCAGCATATGCTAAGTTCTCCAACTCTACAAATAAAGATGACTGTGGGGTTTTTGTTTGATTTTTTGTCTTTTTGGGGAGAGAGAGCGCAAGTGGGGAGGGGCAGAGGGAGAAGGAGAATCTTAAGCAGGCTCCAAGCTCAGGATGGAGCCCCACACAGGGCTTGATCTCACGATGCCGAGATCATGACCTGAGCCGAAATCAAGAGTCAGATGCTTAACCGACTGAGCCACCCAGGCACCCTGAAGATGACTGTGTTTTACATAAATGAGGAGTTGGGTAGGTGAGGAACTTTCAAATACTGATTAAGCTTTTATGAATGTTAGCATAAGAGGTCTGAATTCCAGTTTTGTCACTTGGCTTTTCCTTCTTCCTTTCTTAACTAAAAAGGAAATGATGCAAATGTGGTAGACATTAGGGCTGTGTGCAAATTCACCTCTCTCTGGGCACAGGTTCTGTTTGTATTCCCCTACTCGCTTGGACTCAGGGTGGCCATGAGACTCTCTTTGACCAGTGAAATTCATAAAGGGATGTGTGTTAATTCCTTCTAGGAGAAAGGCTGTGAGACCCCGTATCATCTCCTTCCTCTTACCACGGTGACCAGTAAAGCTGCAGGTGTAGGCTTCGTCAGCCTGGGTCCTAGGATGACAAGGCATGGAGCAAAGCCCACCAGCCAGCTCATGAAGAACACATGCAATAAGAGAGACAAATAAGCATTTGTTAAGTCACAGATATTTTTTTAGGGCGGTCTGTCATCCCAGCATAACCTAAACCATAACAGAGGTAGACATTTTTATTGTTAAAAAAATTAGGTGTTTTTTCAAACAATATAAAGGTATATTGAGCTTCACTCTCCAACACATTAGCCACTAATCATACATGGCTATTTAAATTTTAAACATTAGTAAAAGGAAAGATTCATTCTCTCCACCACACTAGCCACATTT
Organism: Mirounga angustirostris; assembly: GCF_029215605.1. Classification (NCBI taxonomy): domain Eukaryota; kingdom Metazoa; phylum Chordata; class Mammalia; order Carnivora; family Phocidae; genus Mirounga; species Mirounga angustirostris. The sequence continues at coordinate 11,687,527 of NW_026991719.1, forward strand.
CAAGGGCTCCACAGTCACGTGTTACTAGGGGCTCCTGAGCAGGACAGCGCAGATACGGAACATTCTCCTCATACAGAAAGTTCTGCTGGACAGTGCGGAAGAGCTGAACAGCAAAATACCCAAATCACTGCCCAAACCCCTTCACCAGCCCCTCCCTAAATGCTACCACTCCTTACAGATTATTAAATATCATTCTAATCCTTCTTCTACCTTATATTACTTCTCCTATGGTTTCACACTATAAATATAAATACATCCACATACATACATGTACATATTGCTTGGTGACCTGCCCTTTTAATTCAACTAATAGAATGTCCTGGAGATCATTTTTTTCCTCCTGAACACTTAGGTGGTTCCTAGAGGTAACCACTTCTTAGCGTATTGATAGGGATCCTTCTAGCTCTTTGTCCAGCTATTTTTGTTTACTTTGATATGATACATAATATGTATTATATTGTGATTTCTTTTACTATTTAAATAACAGTAAAGTTTGGAGTTTATTTTATTCATTTATATTCCCCTAAATCTTTTCTAATAATTTCATTATTTTGATTTTACATTTAGCTCTTGAATCCGACTGAAATTTAGTTGTTAGGAAATAAATAATTTAAATAAAGATATAAAAACACCACACCCTGAGTGGTGTGAATTTGGAATCTAAAATATTGGTTTTCCATATAGATAGCAAATTACATCAATTTCATTTTCTAACTACCCTCTAATACCTGCAATTAACAGAAATGGATTAATAGAACAGACAAGAGAATTCAGAAGTTGATACACATTTATTTGAAGTCCTGTGGCTTCATAGAGTACTTATATTTTGTTTCTGATATGGCCAGTTATCCTCAATATTCTTTTTAAAAACTCTCTTTGTTCCTTTCATTACATTTTCACTTTTATATGAATTTTAGGGTTGGATTGTCAACTCCTTTTATAATTTCTTGTTGGGATTTCAAGATGGAAAGCCCTGACCTTACACATGAATTTGACAAAAGCTTACATTTTTACAACATTGAGTTTTGTCATTCAGAAATATGACATAACTACATTTTTCAGTAAATAGTTCGTTTTAATTTCTTCAACTAAATCTTACAAATTGTATTAGGTTAGTCCTGGTTTTATTTATTTTTTTAACGTACTTGCTATGGTTGTTGATACCGTGAATGTAGTTTTTTTTAATTCCACTTTCAAATAGGTTATTGCTAGTATAAGAAGGTATTAATGTTTATATTTTTATTTTCTATTTCCTTAATTATATGAACATTATTCATAGTTTTAATCATTTTTCAGAGAAATCTTTTAGATTTTCAAAGCAGATAATCAGTATTATCTTCAAGCAAAGACACTTTTCTCTCTCTTCTTTCCAATATTTATGCCTCTTGTATCTTTTTCCTGTCTTCCTGCTTTGGAAGTACAGTGGTGAAAATGGACATTTTGTATTCTTCCTGGATTTAATAAAAAATGCATCTTACATTTCTCTATTAAGCACAGGAGAAATCAGTCTTAAATTTAATTATCAAGTGTTTGGGTTTTTTAGCATACATGAGATGATTACTGAGTTTGACTCCTTTAATCTGTTGCTGTCATAAATAACCTAAAGATGACCAAATTCTAAACCATCCTTGCATTCCTTGCAAGGATAAACCCTACTTAATCATCATCTAACACTGGCTTAATACACTGCCAGATGTAAAATGCTGAATTTACTTAGGATTTTGCATACAAGCTCGAAGGAATCCTTTGAGATTGTTAATGCTCTGCAGTAGTTTACAAAGCATGAAAGCTATGTGAGCTTCTGTGAGGTTTTGGAGCAATTACTCAAAAAAATGGCACCTGAGTATAAAATTATCTATTTATGTCTTCTTTATTTTTCTCGACACCACACTTGTTAAAGGATAGACTATTTGGGAGATCCTTTAAAAGAATCAGGTTTGTGTTATATTGATTAACTATAATTGTTAGAAAAATACCATTAATATCTGCTTTGCCTTTATATTTATTTCTACTTTTTAAAAGGTTTTTTTCTGTTGTTCTTTTATTGGGTTTTAGATTTCACTGATAATTTCATTTTCTCTGCTTTTCTAGGAAATGTATTTATAACTGTCTATTTTTCTTCAAGCACTTTTTTTGACTGTACTCCCTGTGGTTTTTTTTTCAATCATTAAATAGATACATTTTATTCAAAAACAGAATACAAAATCTTAATTTCTATGATTTCAAAATCAAGTTGATTGTAGTACAGATTGCTGTGGGCTTTGTCCGCTCCTATTTTCTTCTTTGGGCTCATTTTTATATTTTGTACTCATGGTTACAATATCCAGTAAAAAAAAAAAAAAAGGCTCTACATATCTTCCGCATCTGACCATCCTGCCGTGGTGAACTGTTAGTCTGGTCTAGGCATCCTCTCTATCTTCAATGTCCCCGTGACTCCGGAGTCTCTCACCAATGGCACTTGCCCAAGGCCATAATCTCAGAGTGAGGTAATTTGCATCCACAAATTCTCTCCATAGACAAGCTTCTCCACCAATGATGAGTTTTTTCTGTTCTTGAGAACCATCAAAATCAAGAGGGTCCACATTATAGGAATTTCTCCAGTTTTGTCCATAACTAATCAAATCTAAATACCAAGGAGCAGAAAGGACCACAGGGAAGCCAGCTGTTGTGATTTTGCCCTGTTCCTCACCATACATTTGATCTTTCCATACTTGAGCTGAAGTGCCTGGCCAAAGCTTCCCACGATCATCAAAAACCTCTTGCCGGATTATGGACCCCTGTTTATGGTTAAACAAGACCCCAAAACTTTTGAATGTAGAAAGATTCTAGTCTTACAAAATCTTCACCAAAGCCTTTCTGCTTCATGAAATAATTGGATTTCTGGATCAGACTCCCCACATTTAAATATTGCTTCATCTCCTCCCAAGTGAATGAAGTGATTTAGAAACACTGTATTAATTTCTTTGAAGAATTTAGACAGGAAGCTGTAAGTTGAATTCAGAATAGGGTTTATGGCTCCACAGGTCCTAGACTGCTTAGGTCCATTGTAACATGGAGTCACAAGGTCTTTCTGAACTTCTCCTCAAGACTGTGTACGTCCAGGGCTATCAAATTCTGGTATGACTCAAATCCCTTGTAGCAGGGTATATGAGATCACCATATGGACATCATTTGGGGTATAAACATGAGACAAAGAATAGCTTCCTTTGCTGCCTAACTGGGGAAAAGCAAAGCTCTGATAAGGGAAAGACTGGTCATCAACCATGTGCCAGGGCAAAACATTAAACTTATTAAAAGCCATGGTATTCTCATAATACGCCCCACACTCTGACGGCCTTGAGTAAAGCCACTGGTCCTTTCACAAGTATAAGATTCATCTGCAGAGATATTGGGGAAAACATCACACTCCGAGTCAAGGACACCTGAGACTAGAAGTTGCTGTAACTCAACTGCAGTGTTAAGTTTAGCAGGGCCACGGTGCCACTGGTAGAGACCAAAAATATAGTCATGATACTGCCGAAACACTTCTTTTTAAGTTTTTAAGTCCAGTTAGTTAACATACAGTGCTGTATTAGTTTCAGGTGTACGTATAATATAGTGATTCAGCACTTCCATACATCACCCGGTGCTCATCACAACAAACGCATTCCTTAAATCCCTTCTTGCAGGAGGGAGCAGGCAGGGTGGTGGTGGGCGAGGGGCTGTGGCTGATGTGGAAGTTCTGGGGCGAGAGGTGCAGCAGGCTCAGAGACATCTGCCCTGGGAGTGGCATAGGCCACGGGGCCTGGCCCCGGGGCAGAGACAGGGGGTTGGGGCAGAGACAGGGGTCAGACCTTGATTAACCTCATAATTTGCTTTCATGTCCTTTTCATTGCAGAAGTAATTTGGGGGTATTTTGGCTTTTATTTTGTCATTAATTTCTAATTTCATTGCACGGTGATCAGAAAACATGGCCTGTGATTTCTGCTCTGGAGAATTGGTTGTCATACATGTTTGGAAAGAATGATATCGTCAGTCTGTTGGTTATGAGAATATATCAAGCTAAACTTCATAAATGCACAATGAAAAGCGCTACATACCGATGCTTTTGAGTTGTAGATATTGGTTTCTGGGAAGTTGTGTTAAATTCTACCAATATGTTTGGCAAGTTTTCTATTCTTCTGTATTTCTATTTGTTTTTCCTTTACCTATTTCAAAATTCTGCTGTTCAGAGCCATTATATCATCTTCAAGACATGGATCTGTTGTCAGCATCATCTCTTTTTCTCTTACTACTTTTGACTTTCACTCTTAAGAGTATTAATATTTCTGCCCTTGTTTTTTTTCCCTTTAGCATTTGATGATATATCTTTTCTAACCTTTACTTTTTTGTTTTTCAATGTTATTTCACCTTAAAGCTATTTCTTGTAAAGAGCATATTGGTAGATTTTTTAAATTGTTCAAACAATCGGTTTTTCTTTTCCCTTTTTTAAAAAAGGTCTATTTAACCTATCTACATTTAATGCAACTGTTAATATTCTTGGATTGATTCCTGCCGTCTTACTTCATTTGTTCTCTTTACCATGACTTTGCCCTTATTTCTTCTTTTTACTTGCTTGCCTACCGTTGTGCTGATACACTGTTTTTTGTTCCACTTAATTTTCTTCTAGCAATCTCGAAATGGTCATCATTTTTCTATTTTGCTACTTGATACTTCTAAATTTTTAACAAAAACATACTTAAAATTATACTATTTAAGTCACATTCAAAGGCAATCAGCATCTAAATCCTCCTGAACACAATGGAAATCTTACTTCCTTCTTTCCCTTTCATTTCCCTTCTGACAGCTAGGATTTCAGATCCTGGGTTGTATCATTAGTGTTATTATTATCATTTGACTTTTTCCTCCATAATCATGTACAATGATCAATAGCTTTTTCTGGTACTTTGCTGACCACTGCGATTCTGGTGCTACATCTCTCTTCGTGGCTTCTGTTTTCATTCTGGTGGCACTGTAAGTAACAACTTTTTTTTAAGCTTTATTTATTTGAGAGAGAGGGAGGGAGAGAGAGAGAGCAGGAGGGGAGAGGGGCAAAGGGAGAGGGAGAATCTCAAGCAGACTCCCCACTGAGCACGGAGCCCAACGCAGGGCTCGATGTCTCCACCCTGAGATCACAACCCTGAGATCACAGCCTGAGCCAAAACCAAGAGTCAGACCCTTAACCGAATGCACCACCCAGGCGCCCCGTAAGTAACATCTTTAAGTAGCACTTTCAAAGTGTCTCCATGAGTCTCTGCATCTCTAAAAAGGCTTAATTTTTCTTGACACTTAAATAGTAGTTTGCCAGGTTATGGGATTCAAAATCCAAAATCATTTCCCTCCAGGTTTTCAAAATCTGTGGCAAGAGGGAAGGAAAGAAGAAAACTACTCTTTATCTAGGGTGGGCCACTCTGCCCACACTTTCAATACACCCGGTACTTTGCCATCGTAATAACCCGAAAGCAGAGACAGTCTTTTGCCCAACGCACGTAAGTGGAAACTCAAGCTCAGAAGGGTGTTCTCCTGCCAGAGCTACACAGCAAGTGAGGGGCAGGGATAATTTCAGTCCAATGTTCTTGGACCTCACAGCCCTGCTCACAGTCTAGACCGCTGCCTTCCCACAGAAATACAATGCAAGCCACATGCCTAATTTCCCATTTCCATGTGGTCACATTTTAAAAAGTAAACAGGTGGCATTCATCTTAACATTTTATTTAGTTCAGTTTAGCCAAAACACTGTCATTTTGGCATGTGATCAGTGTTGAAAAGTGATCGAGGAGATACTTGGCTTTCTTCCTACTAAGTCTTTGAAACCTGGTGCATCTTTAACCCTTACGGCACAGCTCTTTTTGAAATGACCACCTTTCATGTGCTCCATGACCACATGGGGCTAAGTAGCCACTGTACTGGGCAGCCCAGCTCTATGCCACGCTGCTTTTGAAAGCAAACCCTTTCCGACACTGGTAGAAAGCATCCTAGGTGGGTGATTTTTTTCTTTTTTTTTTTTAAAGATTTTATTTATTTTTATTTGAGAGAGAGAGAATGAGAGAGAGCGAGTACATGAGAGGGGGGAGGGTCAGAGGGAGAAGCAGACTCCCTGCCGAGCAGGGAGCCTGATGCGGGACTCGATCCAGGGACTCCAGGATCATGACCTGAGCCGAAGGCAGTCGCTTAACCAACTGAGCCACCCAGGCGCCCCGGGGTGATTTTTTTTCTATCCCAGTTTGACATGAGGAAGTCTGGCTTGGCCTGGAAATAATTGTACGGCTCTTTTGTGCTGATTGCAGATATACAACTAAATCCTCCTCGGTGCTCATCTTCACTGTGTAGCATGGCCTCTCCTCCTGGTCTACACAGCCACAAGTCGGAGGCACCTTCTTAAAGCCAACCGCTAATCCATTCAAAAGGCAGATTAAACACTTGCCGCCATTTGATGCCCGCTGCGTGTATATTTGTATACACGCCTGACTTCCTTTTTCAGACAAATACCCGGCCCCAGTTCAGACAGCCTTTTTATCACTCTTGGGACAGCACTGGGGCTCGAGCAAACATCTGATAGCTTTCCTTTAGTCAGCCCCCAAGAGTGTTAGAAGGAAATCAACATGCACACACACACAGCAATTTCTTTTAAGTCTCTGAAGCATCCACCATTTCACATTCCTTCTGCCAGAATTTCCACCAAAATTAATCTCCCAGGCCCCTCACCTCCCCAGAGCCTCCTAACTCCAGCAGTATCAACAACTTAGAAACTGCAGTGTTAAATAATAAAGGGTACCCTCCCTCAGGGGTGCCTAGAACTGGCAGACAGGCTGGGACATCAGCATTTGGGGTCCAAATGGCAGCTTGACTCACAGGACAGTCAGCAGAGAAGAGCTGTTGAAGGTCCAGCCGGAAACCCTTGGGATCAACATAGCACAGCTCTGTCTTACTTAAGAGTTGTATGATCTTGGGCAAGTGACCTAATCTGTCTATCCCTTCTTTCTGACATCTCCATGTGACGACCATGATGCCTACTCCATGGGGCTGTTGGTAAGATTAATGGATATGATGTGTCTAAAGGTTCGTTCTATCTCCCCCAATAAAAGTTAGCCGAAAGAATTTTTTAAGAGTTTACATTTTATTTTTTCAGCTTTACTGAGGTATAACTAACAAGGGAAATCAGATATATTTAAAGGGTAAATGTGATGATTTGAAATACATATACTTTGTGAAATGATTACCACAATCAAGTTAGTTAATGTGTTCGTCACCTCACATAGTTACGTTTGTGTATGTGTGTGTGTGTGTGTGTGTGCTAAGAACACCTAAGGTCTACTCTCTTAACAACTTTCAAATACACAACATGGTATTACTAACTAGAGTCACCATGCTGTATATTAGATCTCCAGATTCCCATCTTACAACTCTAGGCTTACAAGCTTCTGGCCAACATCTCCCCATCTCCCCCACCCCCAGGCCCTGGTAGCTACCATACTACTCTCTAGTCCTATGAGCTTGGCTTTTTTTTTTTTTCTTGGTAGATTCCACATATAAGAGATTACACAGTATTTGTCTTTCTCTGTCTGGCTAATTTCGTTTAGCATAATATAATTTTTCTAATATGTTGATACTAAAACAATTACCTTTGTGCTTAGGTTCGAATACTGACTTGACTGCTTTGAGACCTTGGACCTGTTTCTTACTTTCCTAAGACTCAGTTTCCTTAACTCTAACCTCATAGAGTCAAGGTCTCGGTCTCGCGAGGTCACTGTCAGAACCAGACAAAGCAGCGTATGTCAAGTTCTCTGCACAACGGAGCCACACATTAAGTGCTTCATAAACGGGAGCTCTTTGTACAATGGACCGATGTGACATTAGAGTGACAATATTTCTATCCTGATGTTTTAAGAAGTGAAGATTAATTCTAAATGACATTCCTGGAGGAATGTTCATCTGGCGCACCAGCATACCTCGAACTCTTGACGATTCAATATGAAGGACCAACTGGTGACCTTTGGACATAAGGCATTTCAGGAGCTGATGAGGACACTGGCAGAGGACACAAGAAGGTTCAGACAGCCCGATCAGAAAGGTGTGTGTGGTACAACCGCGTCTGTGGTCAAGCAGCCTGCTGGAGTGGACGCTCCCCGTGGCACGCCCTCTCCGCTCTGCATCCCCGAGTTCTGTCGTTTGTCTCTGCCATTTCCGGTCTCGGAGGGGCATCTGCTCACCTCACTCAAGGTGCCTTTCACCCTGGCCCCTCTGCCCCCGTGCCAGCTCTTTGCCTGACCCTGCTTGGCCATGAGCACCCTACGAGCCCTGGGTGGATTTACTTCCATCCCCCTTAGGGACAGAAGGGTATTTATTTCAGCAAATCAAATTTATTACCTGGGCATTAGGAAAGCAAGAGGAGAAGGCTGTGGGACCAGAGAGATCTTATCTCTTCGGCTTAAATTAAATCTGTGCTCAAATGAGCAAATGCTCGCATGTGGTAACTGATTTTGATCTATCCACACAGTGTCCCCTGTGTTCTGTTGCCCCCAGATTCTCCAAAAAAGTCAGTGCCATTAGCCATGAAAATGCATCTAGCAGAGGAGCAGCTTGTCAGAGGACAGCGACAGCAGGATGTACATAAAACGCCTGATAAAAAGCAGGCTCCTTGAAACAGAGGGCTTCCCCTGGGGAAACTAGGGCTGGCAAGCTCAGGAGCATACTCCATATGCCTTGTCTGCCATCATCAGCCACAGCCACCTGTGACAAAATGTCCCCACCTTCTCGTGTGCCTCAGGGCTAGGGTCTCCCCAGCTGTTTACTTCTTTTCTCGTGTCTCCCCACTTGTAATCTCATTTTTGCTCTCCCTTCTCCTGCTCCTTGTTCATTTAATTATTCATTTGACAAACATCCCCTTAGCACTGTGAGAGACCATGTTCTCCCCATTTCTCAAAATGTCTTCCTGGTCTACCTGCATCCAAATCAGGTAGGCTACCAATTAAAATGCATATTCCTGGGCCTCTTCCCAGCTATGCAGAATGGAACCCTCTCGTGTGCAAAGCTCAGGGACTTGAATTTGTGACAAACCCTCCAGGTAGTACTGTGATACATGGGTGAGGGTGTAAACCATTCACATGGAATGCCCTTCTGTTCTACCTTTCTCCCATAGCAGAATCGCTCCAGCATCAATCAAGTCTGTGCCAGTTCCGCATACCATTGACTAGACGAGGGAACACTAGAGCTGCTTTAATAGATACATAACATTTCAGTGCAGCGTAACCAGTCACGCAGTTTTTCTCCAAGTGGTGATTCAGGGCTCAGACTCCTTCCATCTTGTGGCTGCATTATCTTCAAGGTGTAGCTCCCAAAATGTCCTCCACAAGATGCCCTCCACTCCAACCTACCAGAAGAAGAGTATGGAGGACTGCAATGGAGGTTTTCATGAGTTGGGGCTGGAGGTGGCCATTTTCTACTTCTGTCTACATTCTGCCAGTCACACTCGGTCAACTAACCTCAAGGAGTGTGGACAAGTGGTCTAACCATGTGCACAGAGAGCAGAAGATTTTGAAGAAAACTTAGTGTCTACTTCATGTAGCTCACTAAAAAATGTTTTTCAGGGGCGCCTGGGTGGCTCAGTCATTGGGTGTCTGCCTTCGGCTCAGGTCATGATCTCAGGGTCCTGGGATCGAGCCCCGCATCGGGCTCCCTGCTCCGTGGGGAGCCTGCTTCTCCCTCTCCCACTCCCCCTGCTTGTGTTCCCTCTCTAGCTGTGTCTCTCTCTGTCAAATAAATAAATAAAATCTTTAAAAAAAAAAAAGTTTTTCGGTATGGAGGTTCCACAAACATTAAAAATAGAAATACCAAATGACCCAATAATTCCATTACTGGGTATCTACCCAGAGAAAACAAAAACACTAATTCGAAAAGATGCATGCATCCTATGTTTATTGCAGCATTATTTATGATAGCCAAGATATGGAAGCAACCTAGTGTCCATCGATAGACAAATGGGTAAGGAAGATATGGTATATATATGATATGGTGTATATATATATACATATATAAACATATAAATATATACAATGTAATATTATATAGCTATAAAAAAGGATGGACCTTGCCATTTGCAATAACATGGATGGACCTAGAAGGTATTATGCTAAGTGAAGTAAGTCAGACTGAGAAAGACAAATACCACATAATTTCATTCATATATGGACTCAAAAAAAACAAATGAATAAACAAACCAAAAGCAGAATCAGACCTATAAATCCAGAGAATAAGCTGATGGTTGCCAGAGGGGAGGAGGGAGGATACTGAGCAAAATGAGTGAAGGGCAGTGGGAGGTACAGTTTCTAGTTACGGAATGAATAAGTCTTGGGGATGAAAGGTACAGTGTAGGGAATGTAGTCGATGGTATTGTAATAGCACCGCATGGTGACAGATGGGAGCTACACTTAGAGTGAACACAGCGTAAGGTATAGAGAAGTTGAATCACTACGTTGTACGCCTGAAACTAATGTAACATTGTGTGTCAGCTATACTCAAAGAGAAGAATTTGTTTAATGTTTTTTCAACACCAGTTGAGAGTAACCTTGAACCTGCAAACCGGAAGGAGCTATCCAAAGACATGAGAACTTCATGAACATGGGCTGCCCCTGCCGATGCTGGCATGATCCTTGCCAGAGAACAGAAAATGAGTCAATCTAGTCCATCCATTCTCCATCCACTCCAGCCCTCTGTAGGCTTCTGGGAGCGTGTTGGGCCCTAAAGGTAAGCTGCAGCCTTATTGGGAAGCTCAGGACCAGAAATCTCAGGGGTCCTCCAACTGGCTTGAAAATTTTACCAGCAGGAAATCTGACCATAGTTGATCCATATACTAAGAGTACTCTTAAAAAAAAAAAAAGCATATTTTTGTCGGATAGGGGCATTCCAGGGAGGCCTGGTCACCAAAAGTATACAATCAGGAGTCTGTTACAGGGCGCCTGGGTGGCTCAGTCGTTAAGCGTCTGCCTTCGGCTCAGGTCATGGTCCTGGGGTCCCGGGATCGAGTCCCACATCGGGCTCCCTGCTCGGCGGGAGGCCTGCTTCTCCCTCTCCCATCCCCCTGCTTGTGTTCCTGCTCTCGCTGTCTCTCTCTGTCAAATAAATAAAATCTTTAAAAAAAAAAAAAAAGAGTCTGTTACAGTGATAGGGATCCTGAAGCAAATCCAAAGCCCAGACCGTAGAAAGCAATGATAAAATGAGCAGACATAGTAACACAGAAAAGTCAGAACTCATTATCTGAACCCCTTCACTTGAGGAATATCAGAGAAGTGAGATCTTGGGACTCAGTGATTTAAAACAAAAGAGAGAGACCTACCCCAGGTGACTCTTCATCATGAGATGGACAGTTGGTAACAGTGAGAAAGGCAACGGGGTGCTGCTGCTTGATGACACTGCAAACTGGAGTGTTCTGGAAGGAATCTGTTGATATTGTCACTGGACTCAAAAAGATGCTACAGCTCCATTTTGGCAGGAAACTGGGGGAAATGGTCTTTATTTAAACCCTAGCAGAGCCAAGAGATCGCTCAGTGCTGGTGATGACAAGCTCTGAGCAAAAACATCAGGCAATAGTAATCGGGAACGAATAAGCGAAAAGAATGGGATGGGGAAGGAGGAAAAGCCAACATCAAGGTGCCCTATTGAAGTCTCCACTGTGGGAAAAGGGGGCTCCATTCTGCGAGAGAAGCTGAAAAAAAATGACCACCCTAAAGGTGGGACACTGGAGCATTTATACATTAGCTTCCTTCCCTCGTGGTGAGGGTACTTGCCTCCTTTCTGGGCTGGGCTTGTGCAAGGGCCTACTGAGCTTCCAAGGTGTCAGAAGAGACCCTGAAGCAGAATGCAGAAAGGTGTGTGCTTGAGGCAGGGCCTTGTAAGTGCAAGCCGAGTCTAGATTGGCAAGGAACTGTCCATCTCAGCTGCCTCTGAAATCAGAGGGCAGGCCCAGTGGATGTGACGCAGGTATCAGACGCATCTTCCTAAAGAGATCCGTCACAACCTTCCCTTCCCCTGAACTTCATCGCTGCTTTCTTCTTGAAAGAGTGGCCATCTCTATCTACTTCCTCGCCTACCATTTGCTTTCAGCCCACCACGATCAAATTTCTAACTCAAAGAAGCTGAGTTACTGCTTGATTACTGTATTGGTGATGGCCCAATCAGAGTCACTTCTTAGTACTCGTTTGGGGGTGTTGGTATAAAGGTGGCATTTACAGCTATGGGGCTGGACAAGGGTACCTGGGACTTCACACATCAAAGGGAGTGTGGGGCAAGAGTAAGCTGTTCTGCTTAAGAGAACAGAGACAGCGGACGCCCTATGTGGTGATTGAAGGGATTCTCTGAACGCCCCTCTGAGCTCCAGCATCTGTTCTTCCAACCTACAAAAGCATAACATTAGAAGTTATTTCTTGGTGCCTCGAGGACTTTTTTGTTTCCCAGAATCTCCAAATACATTGCTAGGAAACATCTTGGGCTTTCATCAGCAAACATTGGAGTGGGAACAGTGAGCAGCGAGCAGACCCCAAGATGGTTGAATACATGGGTCATGGCTTCTGTGGCGGGAAAGGGATCACAGGAGGTGATGAAGGACAGCCAGTCATTACCAGTTTGCCCTACTTCTCAGTCAGCCTGGCCTGAGTCCCCTCACCATGTCCCACAGCCAAGGGAAAACGTGCCTCCTTACTTCTCTCCCACCATTTCCAGTGTCCCACCATGGCCCTTCCTCTCTTTGGGGTTGGTCAGAGCACCTCTGACTCTGGCTTTGGGTCAGGGCTGGAATATTGTTTGAAAACCCATTTGTCACCCAGCTGCTCCACCATATGAGTTATGACTGCACTCAAGTTCTTTCTTTGGATAGGAGTTAAAAATATATATTCATTAAGAGCAGGATGACATGTATCAGTATGCATGATATATTATGATCGATATAGGATAGACCAATATTCCTTGATAACAAATCGCTATTTCAGTGTAAGAGTCACTGAACAAGGGAGACCCAAGTGTGGATGCTTCTCTGGGTGGTGCCGGAGCCTTGGCGGATCCCTCCCTGGTCTTGGCTGCCCCATTTTATCCACAGGAAACATGAAAGCAGGACAGAAACGAGTGATGTCTGTGCCACAATCTGAAGTCCAGAGCAGAGCTGTTTTGGGAAGATGGGTCAAGGCAGACTACACGGTACACCTTCTCTCGTCTTCTCTACCTGGCCACTCTGCTCCTGCTTCAAGCCCCTCCTCTCTGTCGCCCTGACACTAACATCCTCCACGCCGGCGTTTTACACCCTTGCTGCCACTCACATTCTGGACCAGTTCTTTGTTGGGGGGCAGGGGGCGCGGGGCGCGGGGCGGGGAGGTCTGTCCTCAACATCGTAGCATCCAGCTCTGACCAAAAAGATCTCCACACATTGTCAAATGTCCCCCGGGAAGGGGCTAAATACCCCCTTGCTCAGGAGTCAATGAGCCCCCAGAGGACCCCAGAAGATTCCACTGCATGGTGCCGGGTGGAGAAAGGGCTGCTGGGGGAAATGGGGGATGTCAGACGTGGTGAGAGCCCGGACCCATAACCGAAACAGAACCAAGGGGCGCATATTTCCCGGCAGACGGGGCCTGGTGGAGCAGACCCTTTTTTCTTTATTTAAATAGAGCCCTCGGCCAAAAGCAGTTCTGACTCGCCAAGCCCTATCAACAAATTTCTGGTTACCTGAGAGGGAAAAATCAGCAGAGGTGTTGGCCCCCTGCTGTGTTCACACATCTCCTTAAGCTTTCATTTCGCCCTCAGCAGTAACGAGCGGATGCCAGGCCATCCGTGACCTGCTAATGGGGTGCATTTTCATATTTATCTGCTTGCGCGTTGTCTGTGGCCTCTTTGGGAACGCTCCCTGATTGCTCTCCAATCATTTCCCACCCCTTTCAAGAACATTAGGTATTAATTCAAGCTTGTCAAATCTTATATGATATATTCCATTCAGGAGCTAATACCTCATCAACCTTACCTGGCACTGGAAAATTCAATTTCTCAAGATACCAGCTGTTATCCTGGAGACCTTGCATATCTATTTAGAACAGCTAATAGGAAATGTTCTTGCTGAGCACTTTCTTTTCTTTTCTTTTTTGTGCAGCTGGTAAAGTTCTATGAATTGGATGTGAAGTATACCTCCACGAATCTAAAACAAATGAACAAAATGAATAAATGTATGGCCTAGTAACTTAAGTGCTTTTTTGTTATCCCCCTAAATTAACAATAAATAAAATAACAACACAATGCATATATGCAAGTTATAGGATTCTTCAAAAGACATTTTTGTGCAAGGCTGTTGTCACCTGGACTGTAGGGTGGTGTTTGGTAAGGGGGAGGGCACATCCTGTTCGATATCCAATCAATATCATTTTTTTTTGTTTTAATGGTTACCAATGTTGAAAAGCCAATCCATAGAGATACATTCTTGCAAACAATATTAAACCTCCATAGCTCATTTTACAAGGGGAAGATAATCTTCTTTCAAAGACATCAGAACTCTCCAGAACTTTTTTTTATAGGAATGCTAACCTGTCATTATTATTATTATTATTATTACTACTATTTATTTGCTTTTGTGGTGGTGCCGTTGGGCTTTTTTTTTTAATTGAGGTATAACTGCCATATAACGTTATATTAGTTTCAGGTGGACAGCATAATGATTTGATATTTGTATATATTGCAAAATAATCACCACAATAAGTCTAGCTACCATCCTCACCATACATAGCTTCAGTTTTTTTTCTTATGATGAGGACTTTTATGATTTACTCTCCTTTAAAGGGGAGGGGGGAAGGCGTCTGGGTGGCTCAGTCAGTTAGGCAACCGACTCTTGACTTCCACTCAGGTCATGATCTCAGGGTCATAGGACCAAACCCTGTGTCAGGCTCTGAGCTGAGCACAGAGTCTGCTTGTCTCTCTCTCCCTCCCCCTGCTTGCACTCTCTCTCTCTCTAAAAAAATAAGTATATATATAAAATCTTTAAAAACTAGTAAGATTTACTCTCCTAGGAGGCGCCTGGGTGGCTCAATCAGTTAAGCCTCTGACTCTTGATTTTGGCTCAGGTCATGATCTCAGGGCCATGGGATTGAGCCCAGCATTGGGCTCCCCCTTTAGCAGGGAGTCTGCTTGAGATTCTCTCCCTCTCCCTCTACCCTTCCACCCCCCACCCCCCACCCCCCACTCTCTCTTTCTCAAATAAACAAATCTTAAAAAAAAAAAAAAAGATTTACTCTCTTAGCAACTTGCAAATCTATTCTCTTAGAATGTTCTGAGTATAACTCCAGTTGTGAAAATATTCAACTTCATCATTTGATCTGGAGACAGGAATATCATGGTCATGTGTAATCTAGCAGCAGGTTAATAACTACAGCAATTTCAAAGATGTGACGAGCACAAAAGGTATTTCAGAATATTTGCTACAATTGGGCACCTGGGTGGCTCAGTTGGTTAAGCGACTGCCTTCGGCTCAGGTCATGATCCTGGAGACCCTGGATCGAGTCCCGCATCGGGCTCCCTGCTCGGCAGGGCATCTGCTTCTCCCTCTGACCCTCCCCCCTCTCATGCTCTCTCTCATTCTCTCTCTCAAATAAATAAATAAAATCTTTAAAAAAAAAAAGAATATTTGCTACAACTATAATGGGATATAAAAATATCGGTGAGATCTACATAGAGCCGAGTTAACAGGTAACTCTGGTTGCCTGAATGCTTAATTGAAAGAAATGTTCCATTTCCATTACATGGTATAAAATACGGATTTAAAAAAAAATTAAATGTACGGGCCTCTTGAATACTATCCATTGACTCCCACATTAAGCATTCCTGTTCTAATGGACTGACGTAGTCCGTTGCAACAGGAAGGGGAAAGCAAGGCAGAGTCCAAAAACATTGCAAAGAGCATGTGATTCAGAGTTCCACTCAGCATCTGTACCTTACCTCTTTGAGATCATCTACTAAGTTTCCCCATCATTCATTCAGCCTTGACCTCTGAGACCTCCTTGCTTTTCCCTGAATACAATCCTGCCTCGGGGCCTCTGCACTTGCTGATCTCCCTGCCTAAGTAGGGAGAGGAGCTGCCTTTGGATTTGTACATAGCTAGTTCTGTCACTACCTTGAGATTTTGGCTTAAATGTCACCTTCTCAGGTAAACTCCCTGACTTCATATTTAGAATTGCAATCTGTGCTGGGAGAGTTCATTGTAGCACGCGAGGAATTGGCCTAAGCTATTCTGTTTAAGGGAGAAGCGCCTCTGTACAGCACTGACTCCTGGCCAAAGGCATGAAACCTGGGTTGGAGGAGTTTGGAGCAGTTCGTGTACCAGCTTGTCAGCATTATTTACTGATAACAGTGAGACTGATGATCTGCATCCGGTCAGAGTGAGAGACCCGCAGAGTTCTCTGCTGGCAAGTCTGGTTACATAGCAGAAATATGCGTACCTAACCAGCAAAAGAGAAGCACCTCCAAGCCAAGACTCCATTTGGAGGTTCCTGGTTTCCAGGGGCCCTGTGTACACATGCATGGCTCCTGATTAGAAAGCAAGAAGGTATTCCTGCCACAGCCCTTACGGGTGGAGGGCACTAGAGCCCCAGGCCTGACTTCTCCAGACCCCTTGCTACCAGACGGTCTTCGGCTGTGCTGCACAGCCTCACTTCAATGTTCTTTCTCTATCGCACCCTCTTCCTGGAATAAACTCCAGATTTGTCAGCATTGTCATTTAAGGTCCTGGGAGCCTTCGTTAGCAACCAAACCCCATTAGTGCGCAATCCCAACCCAACTCTCCCCCTTCCTCCTTGCCATCTGATATATTGTATATTTTACTTATTGATTTTGTTTATGGCATTACCATATTTATTTGTTATTACTTTGCTTATAATTTTTTAACTGTCCTCCCACTATGGGACTCCACGAGGGCAGGGTTTCTGGTCTAATTTTCTCTTTATTGCTGTATCTCTAGACCATAGCAGACTTTCTGTGTTTATTTTTTTTTTTAAGATTTTATTCATTTATTTGCGAGAGAGAGAATGAGAGACAGAGAGCATGAGAGGGAGGAGGGTCAGAGGGAGAAGCAGACTCCCCGCCGAGCAGGGAGCCCGATGCGGGACTCGATCCCGGGACTCCAGGATCATGACCTAAGCCGAAGGCAGTCGCTTAACTGACTGAGCCACCCAGGCGCCCCCAGACTTTCTGTGTTTATTATTTGATGAATAAGTAAGTGCAGAAAGAGGCAGAATAGAAATATCACTTAGAGTTCAAGACTGTTTTGGCCCAGCTCTGAGGCTGGAAATCAATACACAGAAGCTTAGAAAGATGGACAATGATAAAGAGTGTGTTCACCTGCTGATTATACTCAAGTCAGTTATCATGAGGCACAGAGATGCTGGCAAGTCGGTTGCAATAGGAATTGACGCACCTAATCTACCTTGACTCAAAGAGCAAAACCTGATGTCCATGAAGGGCCACAAGTGGCTAAAACTTGTCTTTCTGACAACTCTTCCAGCCCCTGAAGGCAATCAGAGTCACCCAGATGGGGCATCGCTTTCAGTTTCCCTAGTACTTTCAGAAGCATCTGTCTTTCGGGGACTTTGCTCTAGGGGCAGGAAGATGAAATGGCCGGCAGCTGGCAAACACCACAGCAAGACCAGCCACCAAGTTTGGGGAGCCAGAGGTTTGATGGGGAGCCGTTGCGGTGGGCCACTTATACGGAGGTTTGGCTTCTTATCACCAGCAACATTAATCTGCAAATCCCTCCGTCTTTCTGGGCTCCCATATGGACTGCTGATCTAGAAAACACAGCTTCACTTTGAGGGCTGCTTAGCTGAGTGCTAACCAAGTCCCTTCTTGCTCTAGAGCATCGGGAGAATTTCTTTTAAACACTGGGTCTGCCCTTCCTGTCCACTCCCTACCGCAATTGGGATTCTAAATCATCAGGTCTGAGGTGGGAAATCAGTGTTTTTAGAACTTCTGTGTGTGATTTTGCAGTTGGGGAATATCTTCTCTAATTTGTATTATAAAGAATTAGTGAATTCAAAAGTGATTAGTGATTTTAATGAGCAAATTATATTCACTTCTTTTGAATTATAGGAGAAAACTCCTTTCTAATATTCATTTTTCTCTCAAGGATTCCGTTTTTAATTTTTAGTTTTTTCCCGGTTTTATGAAGATATAATTGACCTATAACACTGTATTGGTTTCAGGTGTACAACACAATGATTTGAGATGTGTGTATATTGCAAGATGTACACCACAAGTGTAATTCACATGCATCATCTCACAGGGTTACATTTTCTTTCTTGGGATGAGGATTTTTACAATCTACCCTTAGCAACCTTCAACTACGCAGCACTGTATTACTAACTACAGTCACCATGCTGTACATTTTTAAGTGTCAAAGTGGTGACATCTTTTCAGAGAAGACTGTGCAGTTTGCTCTGGGCTCGGTGAGTTTGCTGACATCTTATTTCTGTCTTTCACTTATTATCTTATGGTTTGAATTTCCAGAGGGAGAGTAGAGAAGATGAATGTAAAGTGCACCGCCCCACAGACTTGCTTTCGAGTTGGTCTGGAAGAAGCTAGTGCCTGGTTGTTATTCCTAAGTTGTTGGGGAGGCAGGAAAGGGGGTAGGTGACGGATGATTTGTCCAGGAGTCAAATGGTCAATTATGGGAAAAGCTGGGGAGAAAAGAAAGATCTTTCCCCCAATGGGCCCCACGCATGCTCCAATACAAAGTTCTTTCCACAACTCTGCACTGTCACGATGAAAACACGTAGTTGGGGGCCACATACAATTTATCTGGAGTAGCCAAATGGATCTGCATCATTGGTCAGCTTCTCCTCAGTGTGTGTTTAAGCCATCAAGGTGAGGCATAGTTAAAAGGGACAATATCAAAACATATGCCCTTAACTCTCCTCTCCAGCAGATCTTCTGAAGAAGTCAGTCAACAGGGGCCAGCTTCACTCTGCATGGTCTAACCTACAAAACCCTGGTGGCTGGAGCCAGGTGGTACCAGCTCCTAAGGCTGATTGGGCACATTTGTTCCCAACTCTGCATTCAATGGAACCAGGTGGGTGGCCTGAAATTGGCCACGGTGGGCGTATTACTACCACAGAAATTGGTAAACACTACAAATCAGCTGTCCATATTTCTTTTTCTGAAGACCTGAATGTTGAAGATTTACCAGGGTACCACTACTCAAAGGCTATTGCCCCTGGCAAGGTAGACAGAACTCAAATGTCATTATGTTGCCTCCGCTAGGCAGGCAAGGTGTTCGCTACAGTGGGTCCTCTACACCGAGAGCAGCTAAATATCAAACCTTGTCCTGTTATTCTGCATGGAGGGAGGGAGGGAAACAAGCATCCTCCCTTATCTCTGAGTCACTCTTTACATGACTAACACTAATTCAGAGAAGCTCATTATTCCATGACTCTCCACTTAAAGAGGGACCTTTGTCCCCTATGACAAGCCCAAGAAGATGAAGGTGTCCAGAAAGAAGTCATTTGTTTTGATCAGTTCTTCCAGCTGAGGACGGCTGGAAGTCTCACGTCAAACTCAAGTTTTTCTCCCTCCCAAAGTAGCGGGCCGTCTCTAGTCCTGACCTAGAGTGAAAATCACACGAGACACAAAAATTCACAGCCCAAGGAAAGCTCTCTGCCAGCCTCATTTGACAACCAATTTGGCATTGCCACCACGGGTGGGGATCCATACAACAGCTGCCTTCAGTCCACAGTTTATTGAACTAAAGACAGAGAATGGCTTATTCAGTAATCAGAGTGGAAGGAGTCATCATTGATGAGACATGGCAAAGAGGGTGCACTTGGAGCCTTGAAACCAAGACACCAGTACTCCCACTTGGTCAAGATCCTTCCAGATCTCTGCTACCGTGTTTTTTCTGTAGCCAAAACACCGAAAACACATATTTGTTTCTTCCTCTCTTCTACTGCTAAATTTCCAAAGAGCAGAGTGCATTTTCACTAAACCCAACGGACCTATGAAGTGATTGGATCAGAAAAACATTAATGAGCCAAAGGGCACAACAGGGCTAGTTTCCATCAGTCACTGTCAGGAGCTAGGAGCTATGCAGGAATTTTTGTTTAAGGTTTTTTTTTTTTTTCCCATCTCCTACAGTTTGACAGGTCCAGAGCATAACTGATACAACCACATTGGAAATACGTTTCTACGAACACCAGAGTTACTGTCAGTTCTGGAAAATGCAGGGAGGAAAACAGCCAAGGTGATGCTCTTGTTAATAAAAATCTTCCAAGGAAATCATTTGCACCTGCAACGCTCCACTCATAGCTGTGCCTGAGAGAATCCCTAGGCTGTCTCTAGGCAGCAAATAACCCGAGCAGTGGCTCTTGTTACTTGAGTGTCGGTCCTTCCTCTTAAGACTAGAAAAGTACATCTGATACAGGAAGTGCCCCTGTTGACCCGGCTTCCGCTGGGTTCCTGCTCTAAGTGGTCTTCCCAAGAGTCAAGACTGATTTGCATTTGCGCTGCTCCCTCTGTATCCTTTCTCTTCATGACAGCTTATCTGAAATCCTACAAGAGACAAGACGATGGACCCACTTAGCACCAAGAGCGTGGCACTTAGACTCTTTCAGTAACCACTTGGTCCTAAGGAATAGAAGCTACTCAAGCTAGTTTACATAAAAGAATAAAAATCTCATGAAAGAGGAAGTTGTATAGATTCCAGGCTCTGAAAAGAACAGAAATTTTTTTAAAAATAGTTTCAAGGGGCACTTGGGTGGCTCAGTCGTTTAAGTGTCTGCCTTCGGCTCAGGTCATGATCCTGGGGTCCTGGGATCAAGTCCCACATCGGGCTCCCTGCTCAGCAGGGAGCCTGCTTCTCCCTCTCCCTCTGCCCCTCCCCCCTGCTTGTGTTCTCTCCCGCTCACTCTCTCTCTCAAATAAATAAATTTATTTATTTTTTAATTTTTTTATTTAAGCAGACTCCCCTGCCAAGCAGGGAGCCCGATATAGGGCTAGATCCCAGGACCCTGGGACCATGACCTGAGCCAAAGGCAGACGCTTAATGACTGAACCACCCAGGTATCCCAATAAATAATATCTTAAGAAAAGAAAGAAAGAAAGAAAGAAAGAAAGAAAGAAAGAAAGAAAGAAAGAAAGAAAGAGAGAGAGAGAGAGAGAGAGAGAGAGAAAGAAAGAAAGAAAGAAAGAAAGAAAGAAAGAAAGAAAGAAAGAAAGAAAGAAAAAGTTCCACAAAGCTTAGCAATAGGCATACATGAATCCTTACTCTGCTGTCCCATCATCTGTTTGACTCACCTGACCATTCTGAGTCTTTCTATTGCCAGATTTGAATTTTCCAGAGAAGGAATGTGAGTGACTATAAGCAAGCCTCAGATGGGCGACTCTGGGAATGCTGTCCCTGCCGGTCTCTTTCTGCTGGGCAAAGCCATCTCAGACAGTTGCCCATTTTTAAGGCTAATAGCAAGGAACAAGTTATGCAGAACAGGACATTGGTTGGGGAAGCAGATCCACTAGCATCTTTACTTAGGACCCTAACAGACCAGCCAGGAGTGCCAGAGACCGCGGTTCATTTTTGAATGAATGGCACTCTGGATTGGCATATGACGAAATTCACCTCTATAAATTTCAAACATTACAATTATGCACGCTGGCTCCGGCTTACACGGAAAAATCTCTCTCTCTGCACAAAGCTAAAGCAGCCCACCGTTCTGTCATGTCAGCCATCCAATGGGTTGATTTACTGTGAAAAAAAAAATCAATTGGGTCAAAATAGTTGAGCTGGTGACCTCGAGCAGACTCAGACTGAAAGGAACAGAAGGATTTGACATTTGTGTGCCACGAGAAGTTATCGTGATATTAATGGTGCTTACTTCGCAATGTAAGGTTAACGTTCTTCATTGCTATTTCTAGTTCAGGAGTCAGCAAACTTTTTCTGTAAAGAACCAGACAGTAATAAATAAAATAGAAAGAAAGAAAAGAAAAGAAAAGAAAGAAAGAAAGAAAGAAAGAAAGAAAGAAAGAAAGAAAGAAAGAAAAGAAAAGAAAAGAAAAGAAAAGAAAAGAAAAGAAAAGAAAAGAAAAGAAAAGAAAAGAAAAGAAAAGAAAAGAAAAGAAAAAGAAAAGAAGGAAGATAGATAGATAAAAGGGTGCCGGGGTGGCTCAGTGGGTGAAGTGTCTGTCTTGGTTTCAGCTCAGGTCATGATCTCGGGGTCATGAAACTGAGCCCAGCGTCAGGCTCTGCACTCAGCGTAGAGTCTGCTGGAAGATTCCCTCCCTTTCCTTGTACCCCTCCCCTTGCTCGCACTCTCTCTGTGTCTAAAACAGAAAAATAAAATATATATATTAAAAAAAAGAACCAGATGGTAAATAATTTAGGCTTTTTGCAGGGCTTGTGGTCTCTGGAACAACCATTCAACTCTGACTTCGTGCCAAAGCCAATATAGGTAATATGTAAATGAATGGGTGTAGCTATGTTTCAGTAAGATTTTACTTATTAAAACAGGAAGCAAGATGGATTGGGCCTGCTAATTGTTGTTTGCCAACCTCTGCTCTAGATCATTTCTCTTCCTCCTCCCTCAAACCTCTGTCTCCTTTCCAGCGTATGCCAGCAGAGGACACGAGCCACCAGCCCTCCTTGTTATGGTCATCAACAAATGTCTGCTCTCTAGACCTGGCTCTCTGTGCTCCTCATGCGCTTTTATGCTTGTCATTGTTCTTGGCAGTTTTCCACTCCTGGAGAAGATCATGCACCCTATAGCCTCATTCCTCTGTCCCTTGCAGCCCCCACTTCCAGTGATCTTTCCCTTAATCCACCCACTTTCTCATCGCCAACAACCAAACGACCTGCAAAATCTTGATTTCGAGCCTCTCACTAACAATCAACCCCTCTTGCTCTAACCCGCTGACTCTAGATACTGATAGTCCTCTGACTCACTGAGTCAGGCCCTACCATGTTTGCACTGGGACATCCAGGCCGCTGGCCATACCATGTTTGCACTGTCCACCCTCAGCGTCCCCCTGTCCCTCCCTGCCCAGTGTAGGCAGCACTCATCCCCTTGTTTACTCCCCTTCAGTCCCTTGATTTTTCGTCCCTCTTTCCCACAATCGTGACCACAGATGTCAAGTGGGCACCCCACAGCCTAGCAATCCTACCACCCTTCCCTAGCACAGTCAACTTTTCCGCTATGGAAGACAACGGCTTTACATCTTGCCCATCTTCTCAGCAAAAGGTGCTCTTGTCCTTTCCCC
This sequence comes from Mirounga angustirostris, assembly GCF_029215605.1. Classification (NCBI taxonomy): domain Eukaryota; kingdom Metazoa; phylum Chordata; class Mammalia; order Carnivora; family Phocidae; genus Mirounga; species Mirounga angustirostris. The sequence continues at coordinate 11,710,798 of NW_026991719.1, forward strand.
AGGCAACAGCTTTGAGAGAGAATTGCTACGGGTGCTCTCTAGGGACGCTGGGTCCCGGGCACTGGGTCCCCCCAAGCCTCAGCCTGAGCCTCAGCCTGAGCCAGAGCCTCCTGTCTCCATGGAACCACATGAGCCTGGACAACAGACATCATCAGGGCCCACCCAGACCTAAGACTGGGAGGCCCTCCTTGCATGTTCTGGGCAATGTAAGACCCTGGAGATCTCTGCTTAACTCTTCCGTGGGGTTCATCTTATGACTAAGGTTGAATTTCCAGCCAGGCTGATGGTGGTTTGGGACCAATTAAATCCACTTTAGAGAACTAAAATAAACGGGATGTTCCTTATATCGTACGTTGAGGAGTAAAGCACACACCGAGTACATTGGATTCTGTACACTACAACTCACAGGAATACATTTCCACCAGTGGCTTTCTGCAGCACATTCTTATTTAAGTAAAATGCACAAAATGTGAATTGGATGAAAAGCAGGGTGATACCATCCCCAGTTTCCGTGGTCATAGCCCGACGTTTACAATATAAATACTTAGGCTTCCAACAGCGGTATCTTCTAAGCCTGTGAGGCTTAAATCACCAAAAACATCACATTAAAATTCCCACACGGGCCTGTGGAGCCACCTGACTTCACTGTACTCCAAAAAAAAAAAAAAAAGCCCAAGCTTTCAAAAGGGTATAGAAAGTTGAAAAATCTCATATCGCCCAAAGTGAGCAAAGACGAGGCCTTGGGTGGGGAGGAAAGTGAGCGGAAATCAATTTTCCTTGCTCCTGCCTCACAATGGATTTTGCAAAGTAAAGGGTAGAAAATCAATCTTGTCAAATCAGTGAGAATTTATACACTTGAAGGAGTCTAAAGGTCTTGGAGGGTGTATTAGGCAGAGGACAGTCTCCATCACATGGTGGAGAATACAGCACGAAGGTGGGACCCTTTTCTGTCCTGAAAGGACAGTGCCTCATCAAGGTGAGCCCACGGTGGAAGCCAAATGTGAACAGGACTCCCGTAAGTCCTGGCCCAAACATTCTGAAGGGAGGGGACTGGAGTAAGACACAGGAAGTCCTAAGAGTGCCTATTCTTTTTTTTTTTTAATTGTTTTTAATTCTTATGTTAATCCCCATACATTACATCATTAGTTCTAGATGAACTGTTCCATGATTCATTGTTTGTGCATAACACCCAGTGCTCCATGCAGAATGTGCCCTCCTCAATACCCACCACCAGGCTAACCCATCCTCCCACCCCCCTCCCCTCTAGAACCCTCAGTTTGTTTTTCAGAGTCCATCGTCTCTCATGGTTCGTCTCCCCCTCTGATTCCCCCCGCTTCATTCTTCCCCTCCCGCTACCTTCTTCTTCTTTTTTTTTTTCTTAACATATATTGCATTATTTGTTTCAGAGGTACAGATCTGAGATTCAACAGTCTTGCACAATTCACAGCGCTTACCAGAGCACATACCCTCCCCAGTGTCTATCACCCAGTCACTCCATCCCTCCCACCCCACCCCCCACTCCAGCAACCCTGTTTGTTTCCTGCAATTAAGAATTCCTCATATCAGTGAGATCATATGATACATGTCTTTCAAGAGTGCCTATTCTTGACTCACCAGAAGAAGCTTCCAGATTACATTAACAGAAGGCCCCCCCCTTATCCTGCCTCTGATTTGAATGCCTCTAGCATTTTGGGGTCACTGAGCCATCTGATAAGGCATACGTCCTGTGGCTGCAGAGTAAGGCCATGCTTCAGTGAGTCGGGACTGGTCACTATCCGTGACATCACCAGGGAATCAGACAGGAAACCAGAGCATGGAAGGTGGGCCTTGGGCAGAAAGCAGACCAGGGGCTACTGTCTGTCTTGGCTTCCACTCTCCTGGGTGTGGAGGAGCCATCACAGAGAAACGCTTAAGGGAAGTCAGGAGAGGTAAGGGACCCATGTCCTCTGCTCAAGGGGAGTTGGCCAGGGGCTAGGCCAGGGGGTGGACCGGTAGCAAACTTAGTCGCGTTTCATAAGCATGTTACTTGGTTTCCCTTTTGAGTTTTATAAACTTTAGGGAAGACTCCTGTAAAACGTCTGCCTGGTTGAAACTGTCCTTTCTCATCTTAAGTCCATTCGGGCTGCTGTAACAAAAATACTGTAGACTGGGGGGTTTACGCCACAGAAATTTATTTCTCACAGTTTTGGAAGCTGGGAAGTCTAAGATTAAGGTGCTGGTAGATTGGTGTCTGGTGGGGACCAGCTTCCTGGTTTGGAGATGGGCCATCTACTCGCCATATGTTCACATGGCAGAAGGGGCCAGAGAACTCCCTGGGGTCTCTTTTATAAGAGCACTTAACCCCATCATGAGGGTGCCACCCTCATGACCTAATCACTTCCTAAAGGCCCCACCTTCTAATACCATCACCTTGGGGGTTAGGATTTCAACATATGTTTGGAGGGACACAAACATTCAGTCCATAACATACCTGGACTTACAGAAGAGTCACGAAGACCAGTCACGAAGACCAGTGTAAGAGAGAACAGCATGCCCCCACCTCACCCCTCAGGCAGGTACACCGGTGACTTTGTACTCAGTAAGCAGGTTCCAAAGGGAATGGAGTTGAGGCTGAGAAATCCCACTTCTTGGTCCCATCTGGACCTTCATTTGTCATTGCCAAACTTGCTGATCTAGGCTTGATGTGATTAAAGGAATAGGTGGTCCCCGACAGAGCTGTGTGACCTTGGGGAAGTTACTTGACCTCTCTGTGGCCCTTTCCTTAGCTGTAAAATGGACATAACACACCTGTATCAAAGAATTATTGTAAGTATTACAGGAGTTGATGTTTGTGAAAATCTTAGAGCCATGCCTGACACACAGTAAGCACTATATACGTGTTTGGTTAACAAAAATAATCATGATCATGTTATTATATATTGGACTTCAGACAAATCAACACAAAATTGATGGCAATTAGCCATTAGCAGGCGTGGTAGGCAGAATTCTAAGATGTCTCCCAAGATTCTGGGTCCCCGGTATCCACACTCCTTCTGCCAGTTATTCAATTCGACACTAATCCAAGTGGTCGTTTGAAGGGATTTTGCAGATGTGACTAAGGTCCCAAATCAGGCGATGATCTGGGTAGTCCTAACTTAATCAGGCGAACCCTCTAGAAGCAGAGTTTCCTCCAGCTGGCCACAGCAGAGGAGCTGGGGAGATGCAAGCCACTTGGCCTGGAAGAGCCGCATCCGCATCCTTGCCGTGAAATTCCTAGGGAGGGGGCCCCAGAGCAAGGAACTGTGGGAGGTCTCTAGATGCTGAGGGCAGTTCTCAGCTGAGCGCCAGCAGGAAAACAAGGGCCTGAGTCCTACAGCTGCAAGGAACCGAATTCCGTCAACAACCAGCGATCTGGGAGGAAGAACGCCCCAAGCCCCAGAGAAGCGTAGCCTGGGTCAGTACCTTGATGTCAGCCCTGGGAGACGGTGAGCAGAGAATCCGGTCACACTGTGCCTGGACTTCTGACCCTCAGAAACTATGAGATCATAAATTTGCATGGCTTTAGGCCACTACGTTTGTGAGAATTTATTTTGCGGCAACAGAGCACTAATATAGTGAGAAAAGAAAAAAAGCCAAGTAGGTGCAGGTAACAAATGACCAGTTAGATGATTTTGTTCAAAGGCCAGGCAGCCTCCTCTCCACCCTGCCACATTACGGGCGAAGATTTTTGACACTGACCAAGTTATTACAAAGTACTCTCCGTTCAGAAAAAAGAAATGGCATTTGCCACTCAGGGCTTGGTCTCACGGGAAAATGTGTGCTGTACTCACCAGCATCCCGGCCGAGGCAAGGCTGAGCTGCCTGCCCCCAAAGCAGCAAGTCTGGGGCCTCCCAGGCTGGTTTCCTTCGGTTGGGGAGAGGGCTGGGTGACGTCCAACCTCCTACAGGTGTGTGCAGACCTTTGACCTACATATTTGGCTCCGCCTCCACTTCCAAGACCGGCCTGGAATTGGCAGGGGATTTCAGGACCCAGGGACCAGAGCCCTGGGATCTATGGAAAAGGACAGAAACCAGAGAGCTTAAGGCTTAAGAGCTCTGGCCTCTTCCTTAAACTCTGGTATAGCCACCTACGGTGCGACTTTTTGTAAATTCCTTAACCCCTCCGCACCCCCATCTGGAAAATGGGGATAACAGAGTTGTGAAGGTTTGAGGTAAGGCTTACAAATCACTGATACGTAGGACCTCGCCGTTAGCGAGCCCACTAAAATGGGAGCTGCTGTTTAACTGCTTTTGTTGCTGCCTGGGTCTTCTACCCAAGCCCTAATACCAAGCGTTCATCGTATTATAAATACCCAACCCCGTTCTCCACAACAGACAGCTGAGCACATCTTGGTCCCTTGTTTCTGAGCCCCAAGCGTCTGCCTAATGACTAACTGCTCCAACCTGGTACACGGAGTACCGCACCACGTCAATCAACCCCGCTACAAACCCAGAGTCAATCAATTGTCCTTCCTTGCCTTCCTCTTCTTGCTCCCTTGTTTCATTAGAACAGGAATTGTGCTAGAGATGGGTACCAACCGGTCAGCATCTTCTACTGGAATGAAACCAAGGGAATGCAGTCACCGACAATAGGAGACTGGGCTACAATAAGTAGGAGTTAAGTTAGCACTCTAAAAACAGACATAGTAATTACCATTTTTAAAAGATGGTTTTGTGAGGCTAAAAATCTACATCCCTCATGCATGAAGGGGGGGGGGGGTCTATGAAATGTCACCGAACCAGTTTGATGAATTTATGAGGTTGTGCCAGATTGTGGTAAGTGTTCAAAGGTATATGCCACTTATAAATATAACCACATCTAGACTCATAAAAATAGGCTCCCTATTTAAATCGAATCTTCTTTCTGAGCACTGCTAAATGAGGTAATTTGAAATTTTCCCAAACTGCAATGAGGGAGGTAGTGGTGGTATTTTTCCCATTTGTGGAGATGACCATCTATTATAGGGATTTGCAAATTGGTTAATTGTCTGGAAGATTTAAGAAGAAAAATGCTGTTCTAGTAATTCTGTACCATCCTGCACTCAGAGGATTTGGTTGAGGGAAGATTAACATAAGCAAGAGTCTGCCCGATACATTTTAAATGAGAAACCAGGCTATTTTTTGAACTAATGTTCTCAAAAAGAGAACGATAGCAAAATGCCTATCATTCCTTACTCCTTAGCAAATGATTCCCCCAACTACAGTGTTAAGATCCAGAAAGTCAACATAATATCTTTGCCTGTCTCCTTCATGGTGTCTAGAAGAGGGCCTAGCCCAGACACAGGCACGGATTATTTCCTGAATAAGTGAATTAGCGAAATTAAATGAATTAGCAAGTGGCAGGATGCTGATGTTCTTTTTGTCTAAATTCTGAGCAGTTATAAATGTCAACACGATCAGATGGAGAAGGAAAACAAAGGAGCAGGGAAGTGGGGTTCTGTAGAGTCATATTTGCATTTCGGGGTACACTGGACGGGAAGAAGGAAACCCAGCGTCAATGGAATTTATCACTACAAAGTTTTTGTTCCTGAATGGAAATTTCCAGAGCCCATGTTGTAAACCATCTTACAATGGGTCATTTATAAGGAGCCTTTTTGCTTAAGTGACGATGTGGCAGCAGCGCCATCTGCTGGGTAACTAGTTGGGCATTTTAGAAACACATTCTAGAAGCCTTTTTTTTTTTTTTTTCCAAAAAGCAAATTGAATTTAGAGTCACGGAAATTATCTCAGAAATATCTTTAGAGATAATCTAGGCCATGTGTCATCTTACAGGTAAGGACTGGCCCTAAGTCGGTACAACACTGTCTTTCTTTCTGTTGATACAATGGAGCCCCAAATTCATCTCTCCGAGAGAAGACGGACTACAGCCGTTATTACTAAACTCTATTACAGGTCTCATGTAAATCAGAAACTGAAAGGCAGTTAAAATCCACTTGTTAAGCATCCGAAGAGTGCTGTCCAGTAGAAATGTCTGCAGCGATGCAGCAATAGAACTTTCTGCAATGATCCGTATCTGTGCGTGCTGTCTAATACAGGAACCCCTAGCCGCGTGTGGTTATTAAACGTCTGAAATGTGGTCAGTGACACCGAAGAATTGGATTTTTAATTTTATCCAATTTTAATTACTTTACGTTTTTAAAAATAGCCAGCCACCGATGGCTAGTGTAAGTGGTTCTCAACCTGGGCACTATTTGCATTTTGGACTGCATCATTCTCTGCGGTGGGGGCTTGCCCGTGCACTGCAGGGTGCTTTAGCAACAGCCCTGGCCTCTCCCCACTAGATGCCAGGGGTACCCCCCCGGCCCCCGCAAAGTTGTGATGACCAAAAAAGTCTCCAGACATTGCCCCAGAAATGCCCCCTAGGGCACAAAATCACCCCTGGTTGAGAACTACCGCGCGAGTCGCTACTGGAATGGACGGCATAGTTGTAGAACATGCCTAATGGTTTTCTCATAAGAACGGGGAAGCTTAAAAAAAAAAAAAAAAAGTCAGATGTAGACAAAGAAATCTCTTTCTTCTTTATCCTCCTTCCCACGTAACAGATGGAGCCCCGAGAGTCATGTCTGAAGATTCGACCTCACGCCAGAGTCCCCAGGTTAGCCTCATAAAACCCATCCTGGAACCTGGCTTCCCTCAAGTCACTGTGAGGAACTGGAGGAACGGACCTCCCGGAGTCTCAGCGGCTCCCCTGGAGAAGGGGAGGGGGGGCTGGTACCCACCTGGCAGGGCCGCTGGGAAGGCAGAATTCGTGCTTCAGAAGCGGTTCAAACAAGAGTTGGGATTTTCACCGCCCTCTTCTAGGGAAGGGCGGAAAGGCCTCATGCCTCCCAACCAATAATACCGAAGTTCCCAGTGTGTTTCCAGCGAAAACAAAAATCTCAGTGACAAGACCAGCGAAGCTCTATGAACCTGACTTTATTTCAAAATGCCAGCGGCCACAACTCGGGGTGGGTTGTTTGTGATGCCAGTCCCTTGACACATTTACATGTGAAGGAGAAACCGTTTCAGCTCCTCGGGGAGGACAAGCCCATTGATCTTGTGATGCTGCTGGGTCCTGAAGCACTTCCGGATCCTAAGGCGGCAGAGCTGCAGCAAAGAAGGGGGCCCTGGAGAAAGATCGCAAGACAAGCCACACGTTGGTGTCATTGATCTAAGGCTACTTCTCCTTTCCTTCCTGACAACAGACAAGCTGCAACACTGTCATAGGGAAATAACATGGTTCTGCTTAAGACCATTTTCGGGCTTTTGTAGTAGGAGGCATTTTTAGGCCACGTTCTCTCTTTTTCTGGTAGCTAGCTGAAATGAGCTTATTCGGTTTTGATTTAGAACAGACTGGAAAAAAAAAGTCAAAGCTTAGTCTCACTAATGGAGGTTTAAGGCAGCTAATTTTGGAATTAGGAAGCCACACAAAATTCCCAATAATGAAAACGAAATTCTCGTTTAACAGCTTTCTTGTGTTTTACCTTAAAAAAGAAGGTATTTCCAAAAAAATAAGGCATTTCTAGATACAAACATTTTTATAATTTAGCAATTTTAAGATATTCGAATATACTGAGCTATCAGTGAAGCCTACGGGTATGTTATCTTCTCCAGGCCTTTGTTTTCTGTTCTGCATTCAGAGCTAACCCAATGCTTCGGCTCAGAGGTGAAAAGTAAACGAGCACAAACTTTGCATCGGGAACCAGCCAAGAGCTTACATTTTAGGACAGTGGTTCTCAACAGGGGGTTGGGTGGAAGGGAAAAGGAAGGGAGACTTGGCAAAGCCTGGAGACACTTTTGTTTGACACCACCTGGGGGAGAGGTGTTACTAGCATCTAGCGGGTCGGGTCGAGGCCAGGGATGCTGCGAAACATCCTAGGGTGCACAGCAGTCCCCAAGGGGCCCAAAATGTCACCAATGCTAAGGCTGAGAAACCCCACTATGAAGTAAAAGGATAGGAAACGATTTCCCCCTACCCCCACCCCCTGCACCAAATTGTAATGGGAACTCTCTTTTTGTTATTAAACACACACACAAAAGCAAAGCTATATACCCTCTAGAATCCCATAGAGCAGTGGCCCTCAATCCAGGCTGCATTTCAGAAGCACCTATCAGGGGGAGCTTTAAACCACAGGACGTTGGGCCCCACCCCAAGGCCGTTGCTTCTGCTCATGCTGGGTGGAACCTGTGCATCCAGATTTTTTAAAGGCACGTGCCCCAGGTCATCTTATCGTGGAGCCAGGGTTGAGAACACGAGTGAAAGGATACAGCGGCTCGGCTTTGCGACGGCAGCCCTACAAGCCGAGGAGCTGGGCAACCTGTATCAGCGCAACGGTAGGCAAGCAAGTAAAAAGAAGAAATAAGGGCAGAGAGACCCCTCCACAACCAAAGAAAGCAATGCAGTCCTGTCAATGTGGACGTCCGAGCACATTCACAAGGCCCCCATCGGGCCTTAGGGCACCTTCCGGACTCTGTTCAGGGGACTCAAGGCAGCTCCTAATGAACTGCTTCCTGGTGGACTCAAGGCATATGTTAACAAACTGCAAAAAGTACTCGGTGGGGAAACGGAACTTACTTCCATCTCACTAAGGAAGGTCGAAGGACGTGGCTAATCATATGCGCTAGACACGTGGGCGCGGACAACTGTGGGACGTACGGATAAAGCAGTATCGGAAGATGCAGAAAAGCAGGACATCCGAGGAAGGTCAGCGCAACTACCGCTACTAATTGAATACCTGCTGCTTACCCTAAGTAGGGTGATGCACAACAAGTGTAGCCTTAAGTCCCAGAAATAGAGCTGAAAACCCACTATAGCTCCTGCCATGCTGGGCTGAGAGTCATTTTTAGTTTTCATTGTGTGCCGTGAGTAAACACTGCTTTAGATGCTTTTCGAGGCCAGTGGGGTGGTCATACTCCTGAACTCCTTTCCTGGGACATCCAGAGACCGAATTTGCTGTGTTGGATCTGCAGGTCTGGCTCTCTGCACTTGGCCTGGCCCCACGCCCTGTGGGCTTCCAGACTGCTGAGAGGTGACCTCACCAAAACCCCAAAAATGACTCATGGAGGCAAAAGCAGCAGTAATTTTCTCGAGGAACAAATGACATTTTATAAAGCAGTGCGATCATTGACCACACTGTCACCAAAATGGGAATTAAAGGAATGAAAGGCAATGCAGGTGGGACACCTGGGTGGCTCAGTCGTTAAGCGTCTGCCTTCGGCTCAGGTCATGATCCCAGGGTCCTGGGATCGAGCCCTGCGTCGGGCTCCCTGCTCTGCAGGGAGCCTGCTTCTCCCTCTCCCACTCCCCCTGCTTGTGTTCCCTCTCTCGCTGTCTCTCTCTCTGTCAAAAAATAAATAAAATCTTTAAAAAAAAAAAAAAAGAAAAGAAAAGAAAGGCAATGCAGGTGCCTACAAATGGCCTGCGGAATCGAGTGGAAGGGAAGAGTCAGTGGGGGCAATTTGAAAATCCAATGGGATTTTTTGCTGAGGCAGGGGATGAGGGACTGTAGATATAGATACTGATATATAGATATGGATACACACACACACATATACACACATACGCACACACACGCATGCACGTGTGTGTGTGTGTGCACGACTTTGTAACTTTAGGGGGCCATGAGGCACTTTTGCTTTTGTGGATCTCTTTCCCAAGTAAAAAAAAAAATGGTATTTTACCACTCTGTCGGTATAAAGACACACATAATCCAGGTTGAGTTTTATCCCTTTCTTCCTTCGGATTTTAAAAGAAATGAACACATTTCTATGGGCCCCTAAAAACATGGGCCCCAAGCATTGTGTCGTCTGTACCTGCTGGAGAAATGGGCCCTATATATAGACAGATAGAATTTTTTAAAAAACAATCATCGAAATGCAGGGAGAGTGGCCTGGTGATGATTAGTCACACTGCTTAACGTAAAGGGGTTTCTACTGAGCTGTGCCTTATGCCTGACACTGCTCACGGAGGACAGGCCTCGTCTGGAGGCCCTAAGGCAGGGCTTTGGCTGCAAGTATGCTGGGCAGTCGGAGTAGGAGGAGGAAGATTCTGTGGCCGCTTTACAACTTTGCACGGAGCTAAGCCTAATCCTCAGCGTGCAGGCAGAATACAACCCGATAACCTGCCATCAGAACCCCTCAGGTAGGGAAGCCTGCTTCAAAGTCCCACAACCCCGAAAACGTAACAAAACCCACACTTGAGTAAAAAAGCAGATCCTGAGCTGGCTGCTCTCCGTTACAAGGGACAATTAGGAACGCCATCGGAGGGGTCTCTGCTCCCAGCCCACCCCCAACCTCACCACCCTATCCCCTTGCACGGCTCTCAATGACAGTGTTTAGTTGTTTGGGTTGCAAGCGTCGGTTCCTATTTGTGGGGGGAGTGTGGACTTAGGTGTTGATTGACTTGCAACAGTAAATGTCTTCAGATTGCTGTCGATCATTAAAGGAAGACCTTGTAGCACTTAACGAGTAGCCTTCTTGCCCCCAGAAAGCAAGTGCAGCAGTTTGGCCCATGTGTAGTGCATCCCGGGGGCATGGTACAACCCCGAAGAGGATTCTGTTGCATCATCCTAAAGCATGTTTTAGATATAATATCGAAAGTTTAGAATAATGTTAATTCTTTCAAAGCTGGCCTACCCCATACATGAACACGAGGTCATCCAAAACAGCCTGTCTCAACATCCCAAGCGACAGATGGTTCTTTACCACGTAACCGGGACCATACCTTGTTGGACACTAGATTATCTCAGCTCCCCACATTCGCTGGCGGCAGAGAACGGTCTTTCATACAGTATCAGAAGTCAGAACTCGGTAAGTACCTGCCTCCTGCGAGAGCCCACAGGAGTCACTATGGATTAGGGCTTAGGTTCGGGCAAAGGAGAAGCACCTTCTCTCTGCAAGAAGAGCTGCATCAGGGGGCTCTCTGGAGGCACCAACTCCGAGGGACGTTTGCCTTCGGCGTTCTTGGCCTGGGTGTCCGCTCCGAAGTCCATGAGCAGCAGTGCCAGGTCTCCACAGGACGCTCTGGCCACTGCATGAAGAGGGGAGTCCAGACCTCGGCCTTGGTTCACGCTGGCTCCTAAAGAGTCACAAGAACAACAGAGGCAGCCAGGGAGCAGAGTCCAAGCGTCCCCCTTCTCACAGCACTGTGCCCCCAAATCCCTTAACAAAAGCGCTTCGACAGTGGGCCTGACAGTCCCGGGAAAATGGGAGATGACTTCAATCCATTGAATAAGACGGGGAAAGTGCCATCAGACGATGTGACTGAAGGTACAAGGCGAGCTATATAGCATACGCGGTTTAAAACCTTGCCTCTGAGTGCTGACCACAGGCGTGCTACCTACAAGTAAAATCCTCTTCAGGAGTAAGGTGGATTTCTAGGACCACCCCAAGCCAATTCCATCCCTACGCTCTCTACAAATCCCCAGTCTGGCCAGCTGCAGGCTCCCACCGGGACATGTGGGGACATGTGGCTTTGCCTGAGCTGCAGTCCCCCTCGTAAAATGGAAACCAATGCCCCTGGACAAATAGTAGCTGGATTGTTTCGGTACTGTTCTTGGTTTTGTGAGGGAGGAGAAACCCTACCCTTCCCTGATGAAGACCTTAAAATCTCCCTAGAGCATTGGGGGTGCGGGGAATGAGGGAGGGAGAAAAGGACAGTGGGAAGGAGGGAGGGAAGGAGAGAGAGAGAAGGAGAATGAATCTCCTAATTCATGGCAATGGCTGCCAAATGAGTAGAAGGCAACAAGAACCACAGGAATGTTCAGGGGAAGGGAAGGGTTACTGGAGTTTTAAAGAATAAGCAGGACTCAGGTCATTACAAGGGTGATGAAGTGGAGTTCCAAGGCTGAAGAAGGGTCTGGACAACAGCAGGGAGATGAAAAAGAATGATGTGACACGGGGCTTTCCGAGGAACACAGAAGATCGACAATGAGCTAAAAATGGGGCAAGCTGAATCTCCAAACCAAGGCAAACTGCAGAAGAAGGCCCTGGGGGGAGGCCGAGCCCGGCTCCAGCTGCTGTACGAGTCCTGCCGGGCTAAGAATGACTGGCCAGAGGGAGGAGGTGAGACGGAAGGGGGGGAGAACAGACAATCACCGAGGACCACCCTGGGAGGAGATACGCTCATCATCATCGTTCTCATTACAAGTGAGAGAGCCAAAGTGCGAACAGTGTAAAATCTATCCTCCCCGGGAACACAGCCACCCCGAACCCTGACCTCATCTGACGCCGTGGTGCACACTCTTCCCCCTGCTACAATACAAACTGCTTTAAAAGACGTTCGGGTTACTTGTCATTTTCTTTCCTTGTTCCGTGTGCTTTTTGCATTACCTGACTCAAGAAGCTTCTTGGCACAAGCCACCTGCTGGTTTTCACAAGCCAAATAGAGCGGCGTGCCCAGGTGGCCAATGTCATGGTCCACGTCGCCCCCGTGAGCCGCAAGGGTCTCCACACACGCCACATGGCCTGCAGCCCAGGGCAGAAGAAAGACATTCTCTTAGCCAGGGAAACACCACCTTCCCTCTCTCCTGCGTGCTTACGCTTGCCACGGACCAAAAGCTATTTCCCAGTTACTGGGCTGCCTGGAGGAGGTTCTCTCTCTGCAGCTCCGGGCGGAACTCCACTGGGGTTTCCGAGCCACGGGAAGCAACCAGCAACCTGTTGCAAGTGGCTGTGGCCTTTCAGTCAGACTGAATACAGAAATGGAAGGGGGAATGGGCAGAGGGCTGGAGGAACAGGGACTGCACGTAGGCCTGAAGAAGAAAGGGCATGGTATGGGCCATGGGCCCGAGGAGGCAGCCCAGAAGCTCACCCACGGCCGGCCCGGGGAGAAACAGGCCACTGTGGACACAGGCGAGGCTGAGAAGCAGCTGCCCAGTCCAACCCGAGTGGGGCCCAGCCTGGCAAACTAGGTTGGTGAAAGCCGAATCGCTCTTGCTTGGTCTAGAATGTCATGCTTTCAACACTACTCCTTTGCGTTTCTCTCTCTCTCTTTTTTTTTTTTTAAGATTTTATTTATTTATTTATTTGACAGAGAGAGACACAGCGAGAGAGGGAACACAAGCAGGGGGAGTGGGAGAGGGAGAAGTAGGCCTCCCGCCGAGCAGGGAGCCCGATGCGGGGCTCGATCTCAGGACCCTGAGATCATGACCTGAGCTGAAGGCAGGCGCTTAACCAAGCCACCCAGGCGATCTCTTAACGAAGAAAAGTCAATGCTTTGGGAGATAATTATCATAGGAATGGATTCAGTGAAATAGGGCTGCTGTAAAGGCTCATGGGGAGCCATTCTGTGACAGCCACTGGGGAAATAAACACTCTTCTGGCCACGCGTGGTCATGATGGTGACAATGGGGAGAAGCAGAACTTGCCATTGTTTTGTACCAGACTATGGTGTTATGAAAAGAATTACCCCAGCTGAAGAAGTTCTGGAGACCTAATATACAGCATGGTAACCATACGCAACAATACCATAGTGTATGCTTGCAATTTGCCTAAGAGTAGATCTTAAGTCTTCTCCCCACACACAAAACATGGTAACTCTATCAGGCGATGGATGTGTTCATTAATTTGATTGTGGTAACCGTTTCATAATGTAGGTGTCTATCAAGTCATCATGTTAGTACACCTTAAATATATACAAGTTCATTTGTCAATGTTAACTCAGTAAAGCCCGGCATGGTGGAGAATTACCCTGAGCTATATATAGCATCTTATATTTCCAAAAATTGCAAGTTTGTTTCACTTAGAAAACCTAGGTGGGGGGGTGGTGCCTGGGTGGTTCAGTCAGTTACGTGTCTGCCTTTGGGTCAGGTCATGACCTCAGGGTCGTGGGATGGAGCCCCATGTCGGGCTCCCTGCTCAGCAGGGAGTCTGCTTCTCCTTCTCCGTCTGCTCCTCCCCCTGCCTGTGCTCTCTCCCTCTCTGAAAAATAAATAAAAATTTTTAAAGTCTTGAAAAAAAAAGAATATGATTTTAAGGGTAGTTGGCTCAGTCGGTGGAGCATGCGACTCTTGATCTGGGGGAAGGGGCTCCCTGCTCAGCGGGGAGTCTGCTTCTCCCTCTGCCCCTCCCCCTGCTTATGCTCTCTCTCAAATAAATAAATAAAATATTTTTTTAAAAAAGAAAACCTAGGTGGCCCTGAGACAATATTCTTTAGGGCCCTAAAAAAAAAAAAAAAAAGAATAGAATAGAATTTGTTTTATAAAATAATTTGAGAGGCATCTGGGTGGCTCAGTCCATTAAGCATCTGCCTTCAGGTCAGATCATGATCCCAGGGTTCTGGGATGGAGCCCTGTGTCAGGCCTGCTTCTCCCTCTCCCTCTCCCCCTCCCCCTGCTTGGTTGTTCCCTCTCTCGCTGTCTCTGTCAAACAAATAAGTAAAATCTTTTTAAAAAATTATTTAAAAAAATAAATAATTTGATTTTTCTGGGGTCATGGGTTCAACAATGTATTCCACACATCTTGATGGATAGTCTACCATGTGCCAGACCCTGTTCCAGAACCACAGCCGTGAACAACATTCCAGATGCTCTGAAAAGGTCATTCCCAAACTTTTTGTGCATCAGAAATCACCTGGATGCTTGCTAAACAAAACACAGATGGCTGGGCCCCACCCCAGAGTTGCTGAGTCAATGGGTTTGGCGTGGGGGCCAAGAATCTGCAATCGCCTGCCAGGCCAGGCTGATGTTTCTGGTCCCAGGGCCCCACACTGAGAAAAGATCCCCTAAAGACACCCTTCCTCTCACAACAGTAAGATGTCTGTTGAAGGAGGGGTGGAAAACGTAAATTCTCAACAGATTTACCTCTCTTAGCTGCTTCATGGATGGGGGACGCCAGATCACTCGCCGGGTGGGGGCTGGCCCCATGTTGCAGAAGCAAATTCACACAGTCCTGGCTGCCGCTGACACACGCATTAAACAACGGGGTGTGCCAGTCAGTAGTGACACCATTCACCTGGAAAGAAAAGCTCCAGGCTGAAAGCAGGCAGTGGGCTGTCCCGGGTTCAAATCTAGGCTCCACTACTTTAAGCTGCTATCTAACTTCTCTGAGCCTTCAGTTCCACAGCTATAAAATGAGGACAAAAATGCCAAATTCCACAAGGCTGTGAAAAACTCAATGAGGTAAAGCACTGAGAACATGTTACCGAATATTCTATCACTTCCCTGCCCCCAGGAACATGAACTTTGACACTAGTCAGGATAATCCTATATAGCTTACAAACTAATATCCCTGCTTTAAACATTCCATTCTAGACCTGTCCCACCCCAATCCAGTATCCTTTCCAGCAGTGAGAGTAACCTTTTAGAGATGTTACTGTATTATTTTTAAAAAATTTCAAACAGGACTTTCACAGAAATAGAGGGTGAATATGTGCCGAAGATTTTCTAGAACTAGTGAGATGGTACAGCTGGCTCAAGGGAGAATTTATATCTTCAGTCAATTAAATGCTGAAATAAATCTGCTAATAGATACAAGACTGGTTAATGTCCTACAGGGCCATCAAACTAGAGTCTTTGGGGCCATCTTTTCTAACGTTGGAAATCCGACCAAAGCTTACAAGTTCACATCTGACTTCGCAGCGTTTGGGCTATAATCAAATAGGGAAGAGCAAAGCCAAACGCAAATTTTCTACATTATTAAGCAAAGATATTATGAAGACGATGAAATCATTCTCACAAGCCATTTCCAAGGAAGGCGAGGACTAGTGAGGCACAAAAGATGTCCAGGGTGCCAAGTTTAAGGGGACACTCCCTCCCAGGAGCACGTGAGTGCTCAACAACCCTCAGAGGGAGAGGCTTCCTACAACTGGCACCTTAGGTGTCTCTCAGCCTCTCCACTGTCCTAGCCCTGTGTCCACGAGTGCAGTAAGTTTTCCTAACCCCAGTATAAACCCGATGATGCGCTCACCTACGGCTCTCTACTACTGCTCTCAGGACAAAGCCCATTTTCTTGGCAGGGACAACGAGGCTGTTTGTGTTCTGGCCCCTCTTACCCACTCTGCTCTGCGGCCATAAGGAGTGATTTGAAGTTAAAAAAAAAAATTGTTCACTTCCACTTCCAAGTCTTTGCATTTGCTCTTCCCAGTGGGTGGGAAGCCCATAACTCGCCCCAACCCACGACTCAGCGGGCGGATTCCAACAGGTCCTTCGCGTTTTGGCTTAGACATCATTCCCCCAGGAGGCCTCTTCAGATTTCCTCTCTCACCCCATCAGAAAAGGCCAGCAACACTTCTGTGTGCTCCTAGCAACCACCTTAGTATTCACGCTTGTCATTTGATGGCAGTTTGCAAAAACGACCACAGATTCTCTGCAGAGTATGCATATCGCTTTGCGACGCAGCGTTGCAATTCCTGCCATCACAAGATGGAGACTTCTTTTCCAATCCTTGAATCTGGGCTCACCCACGGGACTTGCTTTGCCCAATGTGACAAGAGCAAATGGGAGGCAAGCCGAGAGCTTGCCTTCTTTTGATGCTCTTGGCATCCCTGCTACCAGGGGAAGCAGGCCAGGCCACCTGGGAAAGGATGCGAGAGAGACCACACAGAGGTTTCCTGTCTCCCCAGCCACCCCAGCAGGGTCATCACGAAGCAGTCTGCCCCAGCCAACCTGTCAGCTAACCTGGAATGCCTAAGTTAGCCTAGCTGAGGTCAGCCAACCCAGGCCAGACCTGAAGAACTATCTGGCCAGCACAAGGAACTGTGAGATAAATAAATGGCTCTTGTCTTAGGTCATTAAGTTGCGGTGGCTTATTACATGGCCAAATATAACGGGTAGACACAGTGTTTGGTAATCTCCCACTGGGGCGGAGATGCTGTACATGCCACAAAGCTCTTTCCTCTCTCCGGGGCACACAGCTTCATTGTTATTTTCCCCCTCTTCTCAGCTATGGACTCTAAAGCTCAGAACCTAAATAACTTACCCAAGTTTCCGACATTAGCAAATGGTAGACACGGTTTGGGACCATTATTCAGGTCTTATGGGGCCAAACGTTCTATATTTCTATAATATTTCATTACCTTCCAGCCATGGGAACAAAGGCAGAAATCCAACAGCTATTTATTAGTAGTGACTGTTAAAGAAAATGATGCAGACTCAAACCATTACTCCCTAGCTAAAAATTCAGTACTTCATCTATCGCTAAGGCAAAGCAGCTTGATAGATGTAATACTTTTGAAAAACACCCCTCTTCCACCTTCAAATCAGGCTGGTCAAAAATGCCAGAAATTATTCAAAAGGGATGGAAATGGGCATTTGTCATGGTTTCTAAGACATTATTTGAGTCACACCTACCTGAGCTCCATGCTTTAATAAAATGTTTGCACAAGAGGGATGACCTCCGAGACAGGCCTCGTGGAGTGGGGACACACGATCTGCGGTGATGAGGTTCACAGGCCACCCCTGCAGGAGAGGAAGTGGGCAGAATAAGGGGTGCAAAGCCACAGCTCCACAGGGTGGCGTTCCAGCCACACATCCAGCCCTATGACAATGCTCCCAGTCTGACAGTACGCTAAGGTGTTGCTAATGATGTCAAACAAACAAAAAAGGAACTTTCGTGCAGCTGGTGAAAGGATAATATGCCACAGCCACTCAGGAAAACAGTTGGACAGCCTCTTACTAGAGTTGACGAGATGCATCCCTGTGACCCAGCAATCTGACTCTTGGGGATACACATTCTAGACCGACTTTTATCTTGTTCTCCCTCTCTCTTGTCCTCTCACTTGCTGGCTTTTTGTCTCGATGAGGTCCACGACAAGGATCGGAGAGCAGTCTCCAGCCAACAGCCACCCAGGAGCTGAGGCCCTCAGTCCAACAACCCGGGAGGAACTGAACCTTGCCAATGGCCACGTAAGTGAGTTAGCACTCAGGTCCACCTCCAGTCGAGCCTTCAGATGTCTCCGTCTCTGACCCTCACCTTGACTGCAGACTCATACGAGTCCCTGACCCAGGTAAATTGTGTCTAGATTCCTGACCCACAGACACTGTGAGCTAAAACAGGTCTATTACATGAAGCTGCTGAGTTTGGGGGTAATTTGTTACACAGCATGAGATGACTAACGCAGGGCCAAAGCATGAGGTGAACCTCCACTGACAGAGGCAGAAAGTCCTAAGGCTGAGGGGCGATTACGTTCTCACTCTAGGTACTCGAGGTCCGAAGAGCCAAGAGAGTTGTCAGAAGGCCCTGGGGTTCACCAACCTCTGGGAAAATATGCTCTCCAGGAGATGGATTATGAGCCCAAACCAAGCAAAATATCAAAAGAACTCCAGGAGAGGCTCCACAGATGTCCTGATCATGGAATACATTATCCTTAACAGGAGGAAACTGGGTACAATAAAAGTTGTTTTTCTTGGGACACATTAGTTAAGAACATGGTTAGTTTAACTAATGACTTGGTAATACATTGTACCTTTTCTTCCCCTAATAGTTAAAATTTGCCTAAAATCATTCCACTGAATTGCCTCCCACATCATCATTCCTAACAAACATTCTTCCACTTGTGTGACATTTATGAGTCAGTCAGCCTCCTGATCATCCTGTCCTGTCGGCTTTTATTCTCTGATGGGTGACCTCATAGACATACGCCTGAGTCAACAGGATCCTGAATCCAGAGCCTTTCTTTGGGTGGACCTGGGGAGGGGTTCTGGGAGACTCGAAATAACCCGTAAGTTATTCTCGTAAATGAGAAATTCCAACATCCCTTACAGTAGTTTGCCCCCCCGGCCCTGCTGTTCACAGGGAGGGAAGGGACGACATCTTCCCCTCCTTTGTAACCTTGCATCCCCTCTGTACCCAATGAGCACTGAATAAATGCTTACTGACCACCGACTCAAAATTGCATTGATCCCTTCACAAGTGCTGTGCGTGGACTTGAGCGTGGCATCTATTTTATTTTATTATTTAATTGGAGACATCCCCTCAAAGATTTGTTCTCAGATCCTTCTTTGCCCCCCCTCAATGCTCTATATTTGTCCAATCTCTTCCACTCACACTGCTAGAAAACACAAGAAATTCGTAACTCCCCGGGGCAACAGATCATGAGATGAAAGAAGACCTCCCCTTTAAAGGAATTATGTATTAGGTGTTCTGTTATTACCAATGTACTCCTCCGGTTACCAATGCCATTTCTCTTCTTTCTTTCTTTCTTTTTTTTTTTTTTTTAGACCATTGCCATTTCTAAGCAATCATTTGGGTACTTCTACATCAACCCAGGTAAATGAAAATGCAAAAAAGAAATGAGTCACGATACAAAAAGTTTTCACCACACATTACGTAAGCACATGACAAAGAGGGTCCTTTACCTTCAGGTTCACTTTGCAAATGTAGGACTGCCCATATAGTCCCTCACTGAGCTACGGCGCTACTTTAAATGGATGGTGGCAACTGGTCGGAACTATCAACAAATCTGAATCCTAGAATATCATCAGGTGATTTTTAACCCATTACTTCACACAGAGTCCGGTCCCCAGTGGGTTCTCTGGTTTTTAAAACATGGATTAAATGGCTTATCTTTAACCCTTTCTGTAATCAATTGTCCCTCATCTCAGCCTATCATCAGATGCTCTTTTTGACGGGGCCTGGGGGTTGGGCACCCACAGTGACACAGCGCTCGGTACCTGGCAGCTTTCTGTTCCAGCCTCAAACCACATGTCCCCCACCCACCCCCCCACCTGAACCAACCTGAAGACTACAGGAAGGTTCGGCTTTTTCCTTTGTCCTGTACACACCTGACACATCATTCTCTACACGCAGGGCAGAAGGTCACGAGCAGCTGTCTCCCTCACGTTCATCAAACCCATAAGAGGACTTCTTACATTCCCCTCTCCCCACCCCTAAAATCTCTCTGTATGTCTCCAGTCTTCTGTTCTTCCATTGCTCCTTTCTTTGAGAAAGAAACATCTGAGCTCACCCCAACAGCCTGCGACCTCACCTGGTCCCTCTGCCACCTCATGACTTGCCTTCAGCCACCTTCTCACATGCATTCCCCAGCTCTCTCCTCCTCAGGCACACTTTCCTTTTGCCTTTTGAAGTCTTCCCATCTTCATTCCTGACCCTCTACCAAACTTCCATCGAAGGCTCTTCTCCCCTTTGCTTCCCTCCCCTTTATTCAAAAATAGTCTGTCCCCATTGTCTCTACTTCTAGCCCTTCTCTCATCTACCAGCACAATCCTGCTGAAACTGCTTTTAAAGATCACCAGAGACTTCCTACTTATTGAATCCAATATATATTGCCCTGTCCTCTGCCTCCTTCCACCTCTGGATTTGCTATGTATTCATCCCAACCTCGTGAAACGTCTCCTCTGGCTTCGAAAACCAAGTTCTCCCTGAAAAAAGCTCGATCTCTGACCTCCTACTGTCCTTTTCTGTCTCTCTCACTAACTGTGTCCTTTTCCTCCTCACACCTCCTAAATGCAGGCATTTCAAGGATTTGCCCTCAGATCCTTTCTTTTTTCTCTCAATACTCTCTACATATTGTATAGGGCTTTCAAAACTAAATCTCTGCCCCTGGTACATGTTTCTAATTTCCTGCTAAGACATAACCACCTAGAGACCCAACTAACAACATAAACTGAGCCTCTGCCAACAACCAAACTCTCCCTGAAAAGGGTTCCTTGTCTCGCCAGCCCAAATTCTCTGAATGGCCCCACTATCTTGTCTCATACCTAGGATGGAGACCTCAGAGCGGGGGTAAGCAGTGTGATTCCCAAGTTCAAATGCTGGCACCATCACCTAACAAGCAGTGTGACCTTGAGCCGGTTACTTATCTCCCTAAGCCTCAGTTTCCTCTTTTGTAAAATGGGGACAATTGTACCTATCCTATAAGGTTGTTACGAGGACTAAGAAATGATGTATGCTTAGCACGCTGTAACTTGCAGGCAGTCATGATCTGAGATTTCTTCTTATTCTTTACCACTTAGCCTTCCATTAGCTGCCACATCTGAAAGATCTGATGTTTCAGAACACCGGGATCATTCCTCGTTTCCACTCGGTAGTGACTTAGCCCTTTGAGGATTGCAGGGGGCAGCATAAGGAGTTTTATTCAAGGAACTGAACAGCCAGTCTCCACCACTTGCTTGCAGCCAGACCTTATTGCTAAGGTTCTCGGTCTCAGCTGTGCCTTGGAATCACCTGGGGAGCTTTCAAACTCCTGATACCCAGGCTGCATCTCAGAGCATTTGCCATATAATCAAAGGAGGTTGAAGTCAGGTATCAGGATTTCTAAGAGCCCCACCTTATCCCAGACATCTCAAGGCGATTCTAATGTGCAGTCCAGATGGAGAACCACCAAATTAAGGTCCCATGGTACCATGATTGCTTTCTGCTGACCTAACAAACCGCTACTGTTTTTTAAAATAAATTTTTATTGAAGTGCAATAAAGTCCATACAGCCTAAGTGTCAATCTCAGTGAATTATCATAAAGAAAATATACATGTTATCACTACACAGGTAAAAAGCTTGGTATCATCGGTCTTTTCACATTGACCCCTTCCGCTGGGCAGAGCTGGTAGTACCATCTCCTACGTGAAATCTGAATTACCCCAATTACTAATCAGCATAGTGGGATACATTTACTGAATATTTACGAAGTGCCAGTCCAAGTCTCTCACTCATTTTTCTGTCGGGTTGCCTTTTTTTGTATTAATTTTAGACAAGGAATACAGGCCCTTCATTGGACGGATGGATGGATGTACATATATATACATAGCAAATATTTTCTCATCTGTGGCTTGCCTCCTTGCTTTTTAAATATTGCCTTTTGATGAAGAAGTTCTTAATTTTAATGAAATCCAACTTATTGGTCTTTTTGTTTCTTTCCTCCTACTATTTCTTTCACGTCCAATTGCCTTTCTCTCTCTCCTACACTATCATAATGGTCTCTTTTATTAAAAAAAAAAATCCTTGAACAACGAAACCGGAAGGGGAGACAAACCATAAGAGACTCTTAATCTCAGGAAACAAACTGGTTTGCTGGAGTGGAGGGGGGTGGGAGGGATGGGGTCGCTGGGTGATGGACACTGGGGAGGGTATGTGCTATGGTGAGCACTGTGAATTGTGTAAGACTGATGAATCACAGACGTGTACCCCTGAAACAAATAATACATTATGCTAATTTAAAAAAAGAAAGAAAAAAAATCCTTGAACATAGTGGTTCTACAGGAGCTTTTAAAAAACTACCAAAGCGGGGGGGGGGCACCTGGGTGGCTCAGTCGGTTAAGCATCTGGCTCTTGATTTTGGCTCAGGTCATGGTCTCAGGGTCACAGAATCGAGCCCCAAGTCGGACTCAGCAGGGAATCTGCTTGAGATTCTCTCTTCCTTTCCCTTTCCCTCTGCCCCTGCCCCCCCCCTCTCAAATAAATAAATAAAATCTGAAAAAAAAACTACTACTGCATGAAGACTGCCCTAGTTTAAATCAGAATATATGGAGTGAGGCCCAGGCATTGTTGTTTTTTTTAAAACATCCCAGATATTTTAATGTGAAGCCATGGTGAAGAACAGTTATGGATTCAGTTTCTCCCTTCTTGGGCCAAACGAGAATTTCTTTCCTCTTTTTTTTCTCTTTTCTCTTTGTTTTATAGACATTTGAATGTTGGTCTTATTTCCCTTCCTAAAATATGTTTGGTTTAGCAACTGTGTTTGTCATTATTCTTTGATTAGCCGAAGTCTTACTAGATCGTAATCAGAAAATAAATACCATGTGTGATGACGGTAACGGGAATAGGTAATTTACATGACGCCACCTCAGTTAATCCTCGCAGACCCACATAAGGTAACCTAATAGACTGAATTTTTGGTCTTAATTCTTTACTCTCCCATAGCAGTGTAATACATTCACACCCTTGCCATCACCTCACAGTTAATAAAATGTACTTCCTTCATCCTTGACTTCAGACTTGGTCCTCCGACTTGCTTTGGCCAACGGGATGTTGGTAGATGTGACATGAACAGACCGGAAGTACTCTGCCCGGCTGGGCTTGCCCTGCTGTGCTCCAGCCTTTTGCCCTGAGGACGATTATGCCCCTCCATTCGGGGTGGTTTGTTGCCCAGCAAGATCTGACTGATACAGGTCGTTATTGGAATGCTCATTTTATGAAGGCAGAAACTGAGGTTCCAAGAAGATAGGTTGCTCAAAAAATGTGATAGAGCTTAGATAAAGATATGGTTCCATCTGATGTGCAGTAAACATATAAATACTGATTATAAATGAGTATTGGTCCAATTTAATAAGTGATATAAAAGCTACAGTGATCATTTTTCATCCTACCAAAATAAGGTAAATGCTTCATTTTATCTGAGAAGCAGCTTAACTGCTTTTAGCTAGAGTTATGTGTTACTATCTAGATTTCTGTTTATAATAGGCTGCTGCTAGCATAAGCAGCTTAAGATAGTGGCTTAGGGTAGTCTGAAGTTCTTCTTTAGAAATTGTTATCTTACAGGAGGATTTCTTAGTCTAGATAGATCCATGAAATTGGAATTTTTTTTTTAATTTAAAACATTTATTTTCACTGGCAACTACCTAAAATGTCTGATGTCCTTCCATTAGGAATCCAGACAACGAACCACAGTGGTAATACGACTGTCACTGAGAGCAATCACAGACACTTTTATTGCATTACAATTGTTGTAGACATCTAAAATATCTCAAAATACCCACTCAACCTACTTAGAAAATATGGTAGTTACTGGAATCGCCACTAAATCTCATTTAATGCAGTTCATTTGTTCTTTCGCTAATTTGATAGGTCTTCTCAGTATTGGATTTCATGCATTTAAAACATTAGGCCAAGAAGGGGTCCACGGACTTTGCCAGACTGCCAAAGGGTCCAGGGTACAGAAAGGGCCAAGAGCTCCCACCTGAAAAGATCTATAGTCTTTTCAGAAAACAGAACATTCTGAACAAAAACTTTTATTAGAATTTTGAATGATGATTTCAACTGTTTTTACAAGTATCTTTGCCTAAGTTCCCAGTAATTTCAAACCAGCAAAACTCAAATTAACGTGTACTTGAAATTACACCTGTGGAGCGGAGAAACTGGTATCAAACTGGGCAGAGCCACTACCAGCTAGAGGTTCCGTAAGACTGAAAAGGTCTTTGAAATGGTAAGATTACATATTTAAAAAGACATTTTCAAGCATTTCTTTTATACCAGGGGTTTTCAACCTCCGAGCTACTGGCATTTGGGGCTGGATAGTTTCCTGAGGTAGAGGGCTGTCCTGCGCAACGGAGGATGTTTAGTGACATCCTCAGTCTCTATCCACTCAATGCCAGTAGCACTCCCCACCGACCCCCACTCCCAGCTGTGACAACCAAAAATGTCTCCAGACATTGTCAAATGTCCCCTAAGGGGCAAAATTGCCCCAGTTGAGAAAAACTGTTTCGCGTGATAATTTTCAAGAACACAGTCTATGGAGTAAAGTGAAAGCAACTTGAATGCACTAATTTGCCTGTTATTCACCCGATAGGTATAATAGTACCTATGATGTGCATAGAATTATACTAAATTCTAGTATTTACGCCAGCCTCCAGATAAAGAAATGATTAAAGGGGTCGAGATTCACCTCATTTTGCCAAAGAGGAAATTTCTATCTTAATAAATCAGACTGATTTTTTTCTCAGTGTGGTGAGCAATAGGATATTCTTAATATGTCTTTTTTTTTTTTTTTTTTTTTCAAAAGCCACATACCTGGCTGATGAGGTTCCTCAGAGAGAGCAGACGTCCATGGATGGCAGCTTCATGCACAGGAGACCAATCAGACACAACATCTGCATGGAAAGAGAGGAACAGATTATATCCTGCTAACGTGCTATAGACCCAAGGTGCATCCTCGCCCATCAATAAGAGCCCAAGGGGTCTTCCTGGATGGAGACATTGGAGTCAATCAGCCAAGACTCCCATGAGCCCTTCAGCATTTCCCCCTTCTACTGATGCTCCCAGTACACATTTTATGTGAAATGTCGAGATAGCTAAAGAACGAACTCCAGCCAGTCTCCAAACTGAGGACAAAAGAGGTAGATTGGGATGACTGACCACTGGACTTCCATTTACATACTGGTTTCAAAGGCAAAGGGTCCATTTCGTTAAGTGAGAGCTTCACTAATTACCAGCATTAGCGTGTTAAGCTGTGGTGGCCAGTCAAGCTTCCTGCATGAAATCCGAACTTGGTATCTCGGCAAACAGCGCCATATACGAATAGTAGTAATCACATCATTACATACACCATTAGGTTTGAAATCAGATTTAAACAGAACCATATCTATTTATGGACTATCTTCTGTCCCAATATCAAGCACAAAGTAGAGTTCAGTCTAACCTTGTAACAGGGACATTATCTACCCCAAAAGGAAGCATGCCAGTGTGGTTGAGAGAGCTCTGAATTCAGACCCACTTGGCTGCTTCTGAGCTGTGGGTCCCTGGACAGGCTCTGAGCCTCAGTTTCCTTCCCTGTCACGTGAGGACAGCAATAAACTTACCCACAGCTCAATACCTATTAGCTACTATCATTACCCTGCCCTACCATTAAGCAGAGTCTTGATTATACCCCACCATCACTGCTATTTCAAACAGCAAATGTATTCTACGACCATATAGGAAGAATACACATTCTTCGGAAGGAAGCCTGTAAACCCTATCCCAACATATTAAATGGTTTCCTCTCTCTAATTGAACGTGGAGGTAACCCGAATGAGGCAGAGACCTGATTTTCCTCATCTCAAGCTGTGTCTGATTTCCAGAACAAACACAGGAAGTCAGAATGTGACAAGGCAGAATGGTCTGATAGCAGTCACGCCTCCTAAAGGAACCGGTGTGTCTCCTAAGACCTGGGCAACGAGGGCAGTTACTACCGCCTTACCAACCGAAAAAGCCAGAAAGGAGGAGGCTAGGACATTTTGTACTTAACACGCGTTGGCTGAGGTCTGCCTTGCTATCTGGAGCTATCAAGGCCCTGGAAAATCTGTCCCAGGGAGCAAATTACTATCCTTCCAGATGGATTCATGAAGCATTTATAGGTAAGAGGAAGCTGAACAAGCCTACCGACATGCAGTCCATCCAATGCTTTCCTTCTGGGGTCACTACAAGTACCTTACGTGAAATGGCTTGTCCTACCTCCAAAACCTTGTGCTCAATAGAAACTTGATGGCCTCGCAGCATTCTCTGAGGTTCCTGATTCTCTCAGGAAAAAAATATTGCTGTTTCTAGGGCTTGGAGCCTACCCTCCAGACTACAGATACGGAAAGATCTGTCTCCAAGTTAGAATTAAAAGGACAACTAATTCTGCACTCTCAGAGCTAATGCAAAATACAATCCGCACAAAATCTTGAGTGAGAAGGAAGAGCCAAAAATTAAGGTTTTGAAAACCCGTTTTAAAAGAAATTTGCAAATGGTACCTGAATGGATCACCATGTGCGTGATGATTAATCCATTTCTCCTTCCAAGTGTTCAGCTGGTAAGAAACATACCTGGCACATTCCCCTTTCTTAAAGGGAGCTCGGATAATTAGAGTTGACAGCCTAAACAGTCCGGGCAGGTAATTTGGTTCCTATATTGTAACTCTGTTCAGATTTCATAAAAATGATGCAATTATATTATCAACTAGAGACAAAAATGGGCTTTACTTTCTATTCCTTCGTCTTGAAACCATTACTCCTTCCATTTACAGTAAATAAAGAATTGCGTACTCCTTTGAGAGGAATAAAAAAGGGGGCACCTGGGTGGCTCAGTCGTTAAGCGTCTGCCTTTGGCTCAGGTCATGATCCCAGGGTCCTGGGATCGAGTCCCACATTCAGGGGATCCTGCTCTGCGGGAAGCCTGCTTCTCCCTCTCCCACTCCCCCTGCTTGTGTTCCTGCTCTCGCTATCTCTCTCTCTGTCAAATAAATAAATAAAATCTAAAAAAAAAAAAAAAAGAGAGGAATAAAAAAGGCAACCTGCAACGGTTTGGTGCCCCAACTTTAGAATGTGGTATTTACAAAGCAGACACAGTCTGTGTCATCGAGAAGCACAGGATGTTGCCCTGGTGCACGTGGTGGGAGGCTGACCATCTACGTCTGTCTGTCTAACAACTTGATTGACTTATAACCTACATCCCTTCACCCACCTCAAGTGTACAACTCACTGGTTCTCACAGAGTTGTGCAACCGTTACGACTATGGTGTCAATTTTCGGACACTTCCATCATCCCCAAAAGAAACGCCTTGTCCATTAGCAGTCACTCCCCAGTTTCACTGTCCCTGACACCAGGCAGCCACTGATCTACTGTCTGTCTTTATAGATCTGCCAAAGTGAACATTTCATGTAAGTGGAATCACACGGTACGTGGTCCTTTGTGACTGGCTTCTTCCACCTAGCGTCAAGTCTCAAGGTCCATCCACATTATAGTACGTATCAGTACTTCATCCCTTTCCATGGCCAAGTAACACCCACTGTATAGATAGACCGCATTTTATTTATTCGCTCATAGTTGATGGACACCTGGGTTGTTGTTACTTCTTGGCTGTTATTAATGCCACTGCTATGAACACTCATGCGCAAATCTGTGCGTGGCTGTTTTCAGTTCTCTTGGCTTCATACCTAGGTGTGGAAGCGCTGTAGGACACGGGCACCCAGTGTTTAGCCTTTTGTGGATCTTCCAAACTCTTTTCCAAAAGGGTCGTACCACTTCATCTTCCCGTCAGCAGTGTAGGAGGCTTCCCTTTCTAATTTAAAGTCATTTCAGACTAGCGTTCGGTAAGCCTATCATAACGCGTCTATCGCTCCTGCCCGGGAGAAAAACTTGGGTCCTGGCAAAGCCAAACTTCATCTCACATTTATACGAGGACGTCAGCCTCAGCAGGTCTCTGAACAACTGAGTGATTATGTAAAGACTTAAAATCGTGACAGTGGGTAGGGGGACATTTTTCTAGCATCGAGAGCATGGAGATATGTATCTATACGCCTACATGCACACACACGGTTTAGTAAACACCGTAATTTGCAACAGGGACTGGTCCCCACACACTCTCTTTCGCTCTGGAACACACTGAAGAGATGGCAGAGACGGACGTCTTGTGTGGGTCCTGCCCTGGAAGATCAGGGAGAGGTTTCTCCAGGGTTTTCCGGAACCCACACCCAGGCAGGCACTGAGCTATGGATGGCAGCTTTGCCTGCCTTCCTGCTAACGCCAGAGAGAGCACGCAGGCCAGGAAAGGGGACCAATTCCCGCCAGAAGGC
Source organism: Mirounga angustirostris (assembly GCF_029215605.1). Lineage (NCBI taxonomy): Eukaryota > Metazoa > Chordata > Mammalia > Carnivora > Phocidae > Mirounga > Mirounga angustirostris. Next base: position 11,738,998 of record NW_026991719.1, read on the forward strand.
GCAAATGCTCCCAGGAGGAGACTGGATGAAGAGGGGACTCAAGGTCACCATCCCCTCTTCCACTGACCCCACCACCATCTTTGAAACTCAAGGGCCATTATCTGTACATGACACAGCCCGGAGTGTATGTTAAGGATTCTTCCCGAACCCTCGCTCAGCCAGGGTCTACTGGTTTTACTGCCAGAAAATCGACGCCCAAGTGGGGTCGCTGGCAATGCCACAGACACAGCAGCGGGGTTCGAGGTGAAAATGGGGCACGCCACGCTCCTAACGAGCCCACTCCACCAGTCCTCCAATTAGTGCCATTAAACCTACTTTTCACTCTCTTTTTTTTTAAAGATTTTATTTATTTGATAAAGAGAGACACAGCGAGAGCAGGAACACAAGCAGGGGGAGTGGGAGAGGGAGAAGCAGGCTTCCCGCCGAGCAGGGGGCCCGATGCGGGGCTCGATCCCAGGACCCTGGGATCATGACCTGAGCCGAAGGCAGACGCCCAACAACTGAGCCACCCAGGCACCCCAAAACCTACCTTTCTCTTAAATCGAGTCTCTGTCAAACCCTGCAGCGCATTAGGAAGGCTGTCATTCCATTTTTATTGCAATTCTGGAATGATTTTTTTTTTTTAATTTTCCATTATTTCAGAAGGGATTTTAAAGGCGTTAATTGGTACATTCTGGGGAGAGCTACTAACGAAGCTCTGAGCTCTGAGGCAGTGGCATAAATCTGCCTCCCTCCTAGGAAACGTTCTGCAAGGTCAAGGGGCAGAAAGGGAGGTTGGGGGGCCGCAAGAGGGCGGGAGCGTCTGCCTTTGGCCTATGGGACGCCGTAAGGGGAGGCTCGGGGGTGGCACCAACACAGCAGAGGAGCTGGGGGCTGGGGTCACAATTCTGATGGACCCGGGCTGGATTTCAGGACAAACGAAAAGAGGAGGAAGAGAAACAGAAACAGGAAACAGAAAGGCCCACTGAGGCAGCTCTTGGGCTAGTCAGACCTGCCCACTGTCATTCTTTCTCCAGCCCCATCGCCCAGCCTCTTCTTTCTTGGTCTCTGTCTGTCTGTCTGTCTCTCTCTCAGGCTGCCTTCTCCACAGGGACCTCACGGCAGCACCCATTCTGCCTGGTCAGGCAGGTTTCCCCAGAAAAGCCAAGGCACCCCGATATCTCAAAAGCCACCATGAGCGCATGGGCTTGCTTCCTTTCCATGCCTGTCGGTGCCTGTCTGCTCCTTAAATGTGAGCCCACTCCCTACAGGGTGGGCTCGACTTTGTGAGGAAAGAAATTTCTCTACAAAAACCTGCAGGAGTAATGACCTACTCAGTGGGTTATGGGTGGTGTTTCGTTTCTCCTTCAGCGTATTCTCCTAAGTTGCTACAAGTAGGTATGCATTGGTTTCCTCGAGCCGCCGTAACAAAGTTGGCTTGAAACGACAGAAATTCATTGTCACCTAGTTCTGAAGGCTAGAAGTCAGATAGGAAGGTGTTGTCAGGGCCATGCTCTCTCCAGAGGCTCTAAGGAAGAATCCTTCCTTCTTTGCCTCCTCTAGCTTCAGGTGGTGACCATCCATCTTCTCTGGGTTTTTTGGCTTGTTAGACGTGTCACCCCAATCTTGGCTTCTGCTATCACAGGCCTTCTCCCTGTCTTTCTCCCCTCTTCTTCTTATGAGGATGCCAGTCATTGAATTAGGGCACACCCTACTCCAGAATGACCTCATCTTAACTAATCACATCTGCAACGACCCCATTTCCAAATAAGGTCACGTTCTGAGGGTTGGGGCTCCGACCTATCTTGTGGGGAGACAGAATTCAACTCATAACAAGGTATTTTCAGGGCAAAAAAAAAAAAAAAAAACATTCCTTTGTCCGTTTGTTTGGTTTTTGCTCCCGGCAGAGGACCGAAGCATTAAACCAGTCTCTACGAAGAGCTGGGCTCTTCTGCATATCCTTTCCTCCCTGGCTTCAGAGAAGGAGGCCGAGAAAGACCTGCAAGCCAGAAAGGCGGCAGCCAAGTTCCCCCAGACGAACAGCACCTAGGCCCTAGTTAACCCCTGACCTGGTCCTGTCCTGGGGGACACGCTTCACCTGAGCTGAGTCTCTCGGCTGGGTCATTGGGAAACAGCGTTCTGGGTACTTGACGTTCCACACCTCACCAAGGCCAGGACTGCAGAAGCATAACCAAGAGCAATTCAGCTAGAACTGAGGTTGTGCCCAAGGGGCAGGGCTGGTGCCAAGCAGGGGGAGCCGGGCTCCACTCAGGAACGGAGCAGCAGAGAAGCCCGGGAGGGCTTCGTGGTGGCAGTGGCCGGGCTGGGGGGCGGAAGGTGAGGGGGACCTGGCCAGTCAGAGGCAGGGGACGAGGAAGGAGGAGAGCAGAGGTGTCCTACCATCTGCCCTTGTGACTTCTGCTTCTTTGGAAACTTTTCTTCCTTTAGTTCCTGGGGAATGACGACATCCGAATCTCTTCCTGCTTCTGTAACTCACTGGTCCTGCACGCTCACCTGCAGGCTTAGCTCCGGGGCTCCATCCCTGGCTCTCAGCTCTGGGCCATGGGACCAGCTCTCCTTTCCCAGAATTTCAGCACAGCCCCTGCAGACCACTCTGAGGTCTCGGCATCCTGACCTATCGCTTTCCCAGCGTCCGGGCCACATGGTCACGCTGTGCGCTTGATGTTCAAAGCAGAAGCCCTGTCCTCCCTTCCTCACTTTGCTCCCATGCCAGCTCCCGTCCCCAGCTTCTCTCTTACCTCGTCCCCTTGGCTGACATTAGTTTAGCCTTCAAAACTTTACAGTTTCGGCTGCCTCCCCTCCTTTAGTCCCAATATTTAATCAAGCAATGTACCCTGAACGTTCTCTCCTTTGAAATTGTCACCCGTTTCCCCTTTCTCTGTCATTTCCCAAATTCGAGCCAAATGTAAGCTCCATGCTTAGATAGTGAGTGCATGGTTCTCCAAGCCTGGTCCCCAAACAGCACCATCAGCATCACCTGGGAGCTTATTAGGAATGCAGACTCCCAGGCTTCACCCAGGCCTACTAGGGCATCAGGAGCCCTGGGGGTGGGGCCCAGCCATCTGCATGCGAACAAACCGTCCGGGTGATGCCCGTGCATGAGACACCTGGAGAACCAGCGGATTAGTGCAGGAATTTCCCCTGATCCCACCATCCATCCTGACTGTAACCACCAAATTCATTTACTTAACAGTCTTCCTTACTGCCAGAGCTCCACTCCAGAACCATCGATGGCTCTCAATTCCCTGCCTCATGAAGGCTTAACTCCACCGAGCCTTTTGCAGCTCCATGATTGAGTTCCATCTCTCCAAACTGGTCCTCCGCAGACTCCCTAAGACTATCTGCATCGTACTTGAGACAGTGTGTCCGCTTTCTGAGCACCAGACCTTTGAGTATATGGGCACCTGCTCCCCTCCACCCACCAATCCTGCCCCAAATGGAGTTGGATCAGGACCTTTAGAAACCCTAATCAGTGAAAAGTGGCTGCCACCCCTCTCTGGAGTGGAAATAAAAATAAACATCATACTTAGGTATAAAATAATCATGTGGAAGTCATCCAGATTACGGATTCTTTCCCAAATGAACTTGGAAATATAATTTGCTGCTTTAAAAATATATTTATCAAATTCATTTTTTAAAAGCAATTTTTGGTGCCACTCTGCTTTCTACTGCTCCAAGTTTGTGCTCAAAAAACCGGATTAGTCCAGTTCTGCCTTTGCGGATCCAAATCCTACTTACCGTGGAGTGCTCTGTTCCTTTTGCAAGTAAAATTGGATACACGGCAGTCTTATCCGCTCAGTCAGTGGGAGGGAAGGCATTTTGTTACTTTATTTCATCTGGGTTTTTTCCCCCTTTCAGCAGCTGTAGGATAGAGTAATAAATCCTACCCTACTGCTCAGTCCCCGCATATTGCCCCTCTGATAGACAAGTGTTATGGGCAGCCTTGCTAATAACATGAATCTGAAAGTCATCATTACTCCTCTAATGCTTAGACCCATTTTTCAGAATCCTTTCAGTCACCAGGCACCTGCTGAATGCTCACAAAAAATGACAGTTGCCCAGAGGCACGAGACTCTATAGTTAGCAAAGCCACCACCTGACAGGTGAGATTCATCCCCATAAGATGCTTCTCCAAAGTTTAAAAAAAAAAAAAAAAAGTCTCCTTTTAAAGTGAATCAATCAGGACTCAATGTTTGGACATCATTTATGAACCCAGCCCCACCTACATGCCAAATACCTAAGACCTTTTCATAAATCTCTTGGCAGTAAAAATATCCTATTTATAAGTTTTATACCTCCGATGTAATATACATGATACATCTGGCCCACAAAGGATAATTCTTTGGAGCTGACGTTTCTACTGGTGAATAAACTGTGACAATTGACTTTGTACAGTCTCTGGGACTCTGCAGATAGAGGTGTACCCCTTTCTGAACAACCGTGTAAAGGATAGATACCTTCCAGAGCTGCGGACACACCCCAGATAGAGCCCCTGCAATCACCCCGCCCTCTCCTCCCCTAAGCACGTTAGACAGCCTCCCCAGCACCCCAGCACTCGGGTTCCGCAGCCCATCGACTCACCCCCCATCCACGGGTTTGAGAGGAGCCTGGTGTCAGGAGGGTCCCCTGGCCTCAGGAACTTGCTGTTCCTGCCCCGTGGTTCACCGTCCATGGTGCCCTCCTGGGCCGGGCAAGCTCTGTGCTCCACTTCAGTTGCTCAGGAGAGTCCAAATTCCATGCCCCCCCTGCTCCTGGGAATTCCAGTGCTGGGGCTGGCTGAGCCTCACCGTCCTGGTCAGACGGTAGAGAACAGCAGAGAACAGAACAGGCGGGGTAATCTGAGCACTACCTGTGGTCAGACGCACGCGCCCAGACACACACACACACACACACACACACGCATGCACACACATGCTCCACCTAGCTGCCTGGAGGTTGGCCAAAGCTCACAACGGCCCCCCAGCCCCAAGTCTGCAAAGTTGCTGATGTCACGTCCTTTCCCAAACTGAGACCAATCAGTGAGGAAGCCTTGGTTTATCAGGAAGGAAAGCCAGTTTGTAACTTTTTGGAGAGCAAAGGGAACAAACAGGGTGGGGGTAAGGAAACCACTCCCTGCTGCAACGTTGTTTGCTCTGCTGGGATCCGCTTGTTCTTTGGGGGCTTCTCGTGGTTGAGAAAGCCCCAGAACCCAAGAGCTGAGAGAGCTGGTTTTGCTGCAGCCCTGCTGAATTGCTTGCACAGCAACATGCACAGCACGCCCAGGCCATCTGCACATGTGGTTTCAGTTTTTCTGGGAGTTTCTTATGGGAAAATGTGTCTATATGTTACCAAAATGCCCCTTTGGACAGAACTTCTATTTTCTTCCCTCTGGCCACAAGGATTTCCCTAAATCCTAGTGTCCTGCTTCGTCCTTCCTCCCCACGCTGTGTTTTAACTTCTAAATAAATAATTAATGGTTGCTATTGGAAAATGGGTTGCTGCAGGGCCGTGGGGTGTGGGAGAAACTTGCTACTTTGTTAATTATAAAAAGTTTTACTCTGGAGAGGTTTCACAGGCTTGCCTTTCCGAAAACAGCGGGTCCTTGTTCAGGTGGACCCAGTTTCCCCGCATCCCTGGGTGCTGCTTTAGGCTGATGGCCGTCCCAAGGGCATCTTTCTTCCCAGGGAGGGAAGGCTCTGAGTTAGTCTCAGGCATAGTCTGTCTGTGAAATGAATGTGGAGGTTTTTTTGGGTTTTTTTATTTTTTTTTACCGCCAAAGAGGGATCCCTGACTGAAACACGTGGCAGCCACATGAGGAGTGTCCTTCACATTTTAAAATGTATTTCTGTGCAGACATATGGACACACACTTATCCCTTTACATTTTTCCCATAAATGTAATTATATTACCATCTTGTCCCATGCCTCTCACACTTGTTTCATCTTGGAGATCTCTCCCCGTGCATATATAGCTGGCCCTTTCTTTCTTCACTACTGTGTAGCTTTCCATATTGGGCCCCAACTAGCTCACCATCCCCCTACGATGGAGGCAGACTGTGACCATTTCTTTCACTATCACAAAAATGCCGCAGTCCATATTTTTGTCTCAGTGGCTGTGTGTACAACTGCAAATATTTCTGGAGGAGACATTCCTAAGAGGGGGAAGGCCGGGTCAGGGGTTTGCTCCTACACATGCGATGATCTGTCCAGAACTAAAGACACACGCAGAAGTGACTACAAGCCAAACTGGAGAACTCTGAACGAGGTCGGTGGCCGAGGTCCACTGGACTAGAGGTTTGCAGAAAGCTGTCCCTGGGGGAATGTGGGCAAAGACACAGGAGCCCTCTCTGTATTGCCACTTACAACTGCATGCAAATGCACAATTATCTCAATATAAATTTCATTTTGGAATTGTTCTTTTAAGATTGAGAGAAACTCTGCCAAACTGCCCTCCGGTTCTTTGCAGAATTAACTGAACGGGCCACGGGCATAATAGGCATTGCTCACTACAACACCAGGAAAGAGTCGAAGAACTATAAAACCTGCATTTGGCAGAGACTGAGAAATGTAGTCCCCACGTAGACTGGATGACGAGGAGTTAAACAGAGAGGCACCATGGGGATCCTGAATATTAACCCCGTTCTTTTGAGTAAAATCTTCCTGGTACGGCTTCTTTATTTACCTTTAATGAAACTCCAAGAAGATACCACTTTTCCATAACCAAATTTAAGTTTATTGTCCAAAATGACAATAAAGGGGATTTCTAGGTTGTTGCCTTAGTACCTGGGAGGGAATTACTCAGCTTTTAACCTTCTCCCTACATTTATAATGTTGGTCACCTCTCGTGAATAGTGGAGGATGGGGACTGATTTTTTTTTTTTTTAACTGTTTAACCACACTTCTGGTCAGGAATTCAAAAACCATTACAAGAGAAGGTCATGCAGGGGTGCCTGGGTGGCTCAGTTGGTTAAGTGGCTGCCTTCGGCTCAGGTCATGATCCCAGGGTCCTGGGATGGAGCCCCGCATCGGGCTCCTTGCTCGGCAGGAAGCCTGCTTCTCCCTCTCCCTCTGCCTGCCTCTCTGCCTACTTGTGTTCTCTATCTCTCTGTCAAATAAATAAAATCTTAGAAAAAAAAAAAAAGAGAAAGTCATGCATTTTTAAGGGTCTATATGAGGATAGAGTTGATTTACATGTGTATGAGCTACAGTCATTCTTTATCAAGTGCAGTCTTATCAGCCAGTGCCTCTGCGCCCCCCTCACCCAGATGTCCACAGCTGACGTCACTCATGGACTCCCAGACTCTCCACCCCGCCAGGCCTTGGGGAGCCTTGAAAGTCACCTCCAAGCAGTCAAAGTCGGCCCAGGAGCAGAAACCTCTTGTCATTCCAGCCAGCCATTTTTCTAGCACAAAACCTTTAAAACCCAAAAGGTACATATCTCCTCTGATAATGTGGAATGGTCTGCCCTTCCCACAAAAAGCCGAGCTGTTTGTGCTGTTCTGGCATAGCTGGCTCTGGCGCTGAGCGAGCTGGTGCTGCTACTTGGGAGTGCACTCACTCCCACTCCATCTAGCAGGACAGCCAGATTCAAACAAGGATGAGTTCTTTAAACCGACAGAGTGCAGCATTCTTGAGGAAAACCATCAGGCAAATCAAAATTGAGAAACAGTCTGCATAACAATGGGGCTGGATTCTTCAAAAAGGCCAATGGCACGGAAGACAAAAGGGGGGGGTGGGGAGGCTTTCTAGCTCGAAGGAGACAACAGTACATGATCCTTGATCAGATCCTGACTAGGGGTGTGTTGGGAGAGGGGGGACAAGACATAAATGGCACAATCGCCAAAAGTTAAATATGGACTCATATCACATAGTCACAAGTGCATCACTGTCGAGCTTCCTGCATGTGATTACTGCACGGAGGTGATACAAAAGAATCTCTGTGCTCCTAGGAGGTGCCTGCTGAAGTGCTTAGGGCCGAGCCACATGCAGCTTGCAGAGGGAGAAATGCCTGCCCCTCTGGACACATTGTGCATCAAAGAGGAAAAGCTAATGCAAGCTCCACAGTCAAAACACAGGAGTATATATAAAGCCCTCATTGCCCAATCTGTTCACAAGCCACTGTCATTCCTCATATGTCCCAGGACCTCCAGCTGATTGGAAACATTCCTCTCCTTGCACAATTGTGTTAAGCCTGTAAGACAAACAACAGCCCATCTTTATTAAAATTTTTGATATTTTTGGTCATCGTGGGCTTTTTTCTGTAACATCTAATTTTTTTAAACATTGCACTAAAATATTTACTTCGATGATAGAGTTCCTGGGTGCCCCCCTGATATTTTTTGCAACACTCGGCCTCAGCTAATGTTGGTCTTGGGGAAGAATCATGACTTCCACAGTTTATTCATGAATGGCCCATTTAAAATTATTTGTACAGGGGTGCCCGGGTGGCTCAGTAGGTTTAGCGTCCGACTCTTGATTTCGGCTCTGGTCATGATCTCAGGGTCGTGGATCAGGCTCTCATTGGGCTCTGTGCCCAGTGGGGAGTCTGCTTGAGATTCCTTCTCTCAAAAAGAAATCAATCTTTAAAAAAATTATTAGTATATGTATTCATTATACATGGTTTATATACATATACATTCTACAGGCGTGTGCACGCACATATACACATGTGTGCGTACACACAGATGAGCAAATGTGGCAAAATGCTAAAAATGGGTGAACTGAGGTGACAGGTATCCAAATGTTCGTGGTATTATTCTTGTCATTTTTCTGTAAGCTGGGAAAGTTTCAAAACAACAGTGATGGGGGAAAATGTACCAGATAAAAATTAAAAATCTAGTGTGCATGTTTTACAGGCTAAAGTGTGTCCCATATGCTCATCCTAGTGCCGACTCGGCTGAAGAAGGGAGATTACTGACCCCGAGCGAAAGCAGCCGCTGGTGGCGGTCTGGGATGGGTGAGCTCAGGAGGTCCTCCAACGCTGAAAGCGCCCTTCCCTAGCAAGCTGTTCATACACCCTTCCTCCCTCCCCGTGCCAGCCTCAGGCACGCCAAGTCGTCTCTACCACGAGCGCTGTGGCTGAGAAAAGTATCTGTAAACCTCAGATTTCTCTGATGAGGTATTAGAAATATCAGGGAGAATCACTTTGGGAGAAACCGTCCCTTAACAAAGGACACAGGAAAACCAGAGATGTTGAATGACATACCCAACCTTTTAAATATTTTAAGGGATGTTGAAAGAGTTGAGGCTTAAGTCTCCAAATAAAACAGGCAAGCTTACTTTCTTTAAAATAATGGCTCAAGGCAGATGAGGGATAGAGTCAGATAAATGATGGATGGGTAGATAGATGAGAGACAGACACAGGGTATAGAGATTGATGTATTACATGTCTCCTTAGAGAGACACATGGTACATGGATAGGTAATACTGGATATTTGTATGGTTATGAAAATATTTTTCCCTTAAAGTGATTTATTGTGTAATATTTCCAATTATTTTTAACTATTATTTTTTTATTTTTTTTAAAGATTTTATTTATTTATTTGACAGAGAGAAAGAGGGAGAGAGAGAGAGCACAGGCAGGGGGAGCAGCAGGCAGAGGGAAAAGCAGGCTCCCCCTGGAGCACGGAGCCCCATGCGGGGCTCGAACCCAGGACCCTGGGATCAGGACCTGAGCCAAAGGCAGACGCTTAACTGACTGAGCCACCCAGGCGCCCCAACTATTATTTTAAACAGTTTTCTTAATCGGTAGATACCTCTTCTGAACATCTTCTAAGAACTACCTCAAACATTTAAAAAGATTTATTAAAAAAATGAAGTTCACTCTAGTGGTATTTGTAACAGCAAGAAATTAGAAGTAATCTAAGTATTCCAGCAATATGGAAATAGCTAAGGGATAGGATGCAACCATTTAAGAGGATAGATTCGAAGCGTTTGAAACTTAGAAGATCATTACAGTATGGTTTGGGGGAAAAGCAGGAATCAAAAATACTCTTATAACAGGATCATGACGTTAAACCAGGCAAAGAAAGCAAAACAAAACAACAAATGTGATATACTGAAAAAAGTCACTAAAACCTTCACAGTAAAAATAAACTAATAAATTTTAGACACATGCCTGAGGAATTCTTTCACAATTCAGTCACCCTGCCAGGGTCTTGCCTAATCACCTTATCTAAAACAGTAGCTCTCATCATCACACTTTACCTCAGCCTGCTTTATTTTTCTTATCACTTTCCTGACAGGATGATATGTATGTATGTGTTGCTTACTCCCTGTTGCCTCCAGTAACTTACTAGCTTGTCGAGGGCAAGGACCTTGTCTATCTTTTTCATAGGCTTAGTGTCTGGAACATAACAGATGCCAGGTAAAAATGTATTTAATGAATTAATTGAAAAGTTATCCTACAGCACTTCAAATATGATTGAAATTGTAGAAAATTACACCATTTGGGGAATAAGACATCCCACATCCTGTGAAAAATGAAATAATCTAGATTAGTATTAAGAACCCCCCAAAGCAAGCAATCTAATATCATATAAACCAGAAAATTCCATCTGGTGGCTTCACTCTAGCTTGATGGATCGTAGGACTCACAGGGAATTTAAAGACTACTTCATGTCCAATCTCTATATTCATAAATCATAAAACATCGCAACAGCTCCAAGACCCAGGGATCTGGACCTGTTCTGTGTCCACATCCTTCTGGAATCAGAAGGATCGGTCTGGTAAGTGGTCTCTTGGGACTCAGTTCAGAATTAGAGTGTCCCCCCTCCACACACATGCACAAAACACACCTACCAGAGCTGGGAGGTCCATACAAATGATTCGTGAAATCCGTGGTCTGCAGTTTCAGAAAGTAGATGGAACAGCAGGATCCTCACGTTCCTCAGGGCCACGGATGGATGAAATATCCTAGGACATCCTGGGGCTTAACACAGAGCTCAGACATTGACCAAAAAATGCACTCTGGAGAACACTTTGAAGACAGAAAGCCTCCAATTCCTGAATGTTCTATGATACATATTTTAATTACTGAATATCTATGATACGTATTTTAATTTATCAGTATTTTCTTTTAAAGTTTCTGCCTTTGATATTAGGCTTAGAAAAGACCTTCCCTTTCATGGACATTCATGAACATTTTCTTCTAGTATTTTAGAGCATTTGAAATTTTTTTAACATTTTCAAAAAAACCAAGATTTGTTTTTGGAACGTGATGTTAAATAGGAATTTAAATTAATTTAATCTTTTTTCCCCAGATAGTTAACTAATTAACTTATTTGATATTCCCAAGTTGTGAAAATCAGAAAAAGGTCTCGAACTGTACTAACAGAAATATGCTAGCCACATGTATAATTTAAAATTGTATGGTAGTCACATTTAAAAAGTAAAAAGAAGTGGAATTAATTTTAATGATGAATTTTATTTAACCTAGTACATTCAAAATATTATCATTTCAATGTGTAATCAACATCAAAATTATTAATATTTCACATGTTCTGTACTGAATCTTCAAAACACGGTATTTTTTTTAATACCACAGCACATCTCAATTCAGCCACATTTCAACTGCTCAACAGCCTAATGGGTCTTGTGGCTCCTGTACCGAATAGCCCAGCTTTAGAGCACTGTTTCTCAATCTCGGCACTACTGACATTTTGGACCTGATTATTCCTTGCTGTGGGGAGCTGCCCTGTGCACAGTAGGATGATTAGCTGCATCTCTGATCTCCACCTACTAGATGTCAGTAGCACCCCTCCCTCAGTTGTGGCAACTAAAAATGTCTCCAAGCTTGGCCAAATGTCCCTGGGGCGGGGGGGCAAAATTGTCCCTAGTTGAGAATCAAAGGGCTAGAAAAACGGGGGGGGGGGGGGGGGAAATACATATTTGGACCAAACTTAGGATCATTTGAGAGAAAATTTTCTTTTTATTTTATTTATTTATTTTTTAAAGATTTTATTTATTTATTTGAGACAGAGAGAATGAGAGACAGAGAGCATGAGAGGGAGGAGGGTCAGAGGGAGAAGCAGACTCCCTGTCAAGCAGGGAGCCCGATGCGGGACTCGATCCCAGGACTCCAGGATCATGACCTGAGCCGAAGGCAGTCGCTTAACCAACTGAGCCACCCAGGCGACCCGAAAATTTTCTTTTTAGAAGCTAATATTACTCTAGTCACTGAACCATGACAGTAGTACTTACAACAATTAAAAATCTATCCAATTTCCATGTTCTGAATTCACAAAAAGGAGGAGGAGATAAAGAAAGGCTAGCAGTGGGGAAAGCAGAAGGGGAGGGGTGGAAAAGAAGAAAAAGAGAGGGGGAGGGGAAGGTTGTGTTTTCTATTATAATCATCAAGCTTACTTGGGGTCCAGACTCACAGAAATAATATTGACCCAGCGTTGAGCCCATCTCAGTGACTGGCATTAACATGTCAGACAAAAATCCTGAGGCTCTTGACTTTGAAAATAAGCTGATAGATGCTTGGGTTGCAACAAGCATCAAACAGTGCCTGTGGGTTCAGCTAGTTGGGAACGCCCAGTGTTGCTCGAGCCTAGAAGTGTTTACGTCAAGGAACAGCATTTAATATCAGAAGTGATGAGTGATAGACTCCAACTTCTGGGTGAGCTAATCTCTTCCAACATCTCTCTTATCAGCCAGGATCTCGGTAACTGGAAGTCTCTGCTAACTGTGATGTTCTTAATGTATTCAGCATATATATATATACATATATATATATGTATGTGTGTATATATAAATAGCAAGGAAATCAAAATTATAGCAGAGGTTTATTCACAGAAGCAAAGAAAGAAAGGGGTAAGGAGGGAGGAACTAAATCAGGAACACATCTTGAATTATGTACACTCATCATAATCTTATTCGCCCAGATTTACATGTATCTGCATGATATTCAGAATATTGACCCTTAGATAATTAAAGAGCGTGAATCTTTAAACATAGATTATTTTCACTCCCCTTCACAGACTTTTAAAGTTTCTTAACAACAAAAGCTAAAGACAAAAAGGCTCCTGGTTGCCCCTTGGTTAATGAGAGCATTAACCAGGAGTTTCCACTCCTCAAGTGTTCCGGTTCATCGGGGACCTACACTAACTGCCTTAGCTCATTCGAAGATAGTTAGAGTCTAGTGGTTGGGCATCTACACTAGGTACCCTGGATACAGCAGGCAACAACCTGCTTATTTCCAAGTATCTTCCCTCGGCCAGCTGGGGCTACCGGTATAGCAGGAATCTTTCCAGCAGCTCTGGCAGATGGAGTTCATGGATGGTTTGATGGCATGCTCGACCCAAGCACTTCCGAACACACAGGCGGCAGAGCTGGGAAAGAGCAGGTGGGCCTGGGGAAAAAATTAAAATGTGTGAAGCTCAGGGCAGTGGGGGTGGGGGAGAAGGGAAGACCAGAGGACTGGAAGAGGCCAAAATGTTCTACAAGCTTAAGAGAGGCTGGATCTCTACATGGATTACAGAATGATGGAGCAGACATTAAATACACACAGGGACCCCAGTTTGCCCCCCCCCCAGGTGGGGACACATTTAAGTTGACCCTCTAAATGTAATTGTATTAGTGATATTGAAGAGTGAAGCTAACCAGAGGCAAGCCAGGAATGAAGCGTGAGGCCTAAAGGGAATTCACTTCATGTCCACAGTAGCCAAACTATGGAAAGAGCCCAGATGTCCACTGACAGAGGAATGGATAAAGAAGATGTGGTGTATGTATACAATAGAATATTACTCAGCCATCCGAAAGAAGGAAATCTTGCCATTTGCAATGACGTGGATGGAACTAGAGGGTAATATTATGCTAAGCGAAATAAGTCCATCAGAGAAAGACGAACACCATATGATTTCACTCATATGTGGAACTCAAGAAACAAAACAGATGAACACAGGGGAAGGGAAGGAAAAATAAAATAAGATGAAAACAGAGAGGGAGGCAAGCCATGAGACTCTTAACTCTAGGGAACAAACTGAGGGTTGCTGGAGGGGAGGTGGGTGGGGGAAGAGGGTAACTGGGGGATGGGCATTAAGGAGGGCATGGGATGAAATGAGCACTGGGTGTTGTATGCAACTGATGAATCACTGAAGTCTACCTCTGAAACTAGTAATACACTATGTGTTAATTAAATTGAATTTAAATTAAAAATTTGAAAAATAAATAAAGGGAATGCACTCCATTCATGCACTGTACATGCCAATGAATGTGATAATACCGGCTGAGAAGAAAACCTGAATGGAAGCACTGAGCAGGCAGGAGCCTGAGACAGAGCTGCCAAGCAAGGGCCAACTGCCGAGCGGGTGTTGGGGTTTGTATGGTCACAGAGGCCTCCTAGACTTCCTGGCTCTAGCTGCTCACGAGTTGGTGCTGGCTGGGTCCCAAGTCCTATTGGGAGGGACCCTCCATTTGCGCCAGGCTCCCAGCTCAACAGAGGATCTAGAGAAAGGACCCAACTTGCTTAACCCCCATTATGCCCGAGAACCTCAGTCTCAAGGAGGCTCATGGAGTCATCACACCCATGGCTTTGAGTGGCTGAAGGAAAGTAAGGGGAGCCAAAATATGGTTGAGTAGGACAAATGAGGTTTGGGCTGGAACACTACTTATACCGAGGCGTTTGTAATTTCCCATTATTCCCTAACCTGACTGTCTCGGTAAAGAGATCTTCAATTAGACCTGTGTGGTTACTGGATGACACAAGGTTGTCCTTGTCAAGAAAATCCTACTGTAATAGGATCCTGCACCCCATGAGAAATGGCACACTGCCTATGCAAATAGCCAGGTCACATTTGATTTGATGTTTCCAAGGAGCGTTCATGTGATAGAAAGAACAAATAATTGCCCTCAGTTAAAATCTTGGGAAGCAAGAATGGAAAGCATCTCTACCTGTCACCCAAAGCTCCTCTGGAAAACAGTAACGCAGACAGACTGTCTAGTTTGCCTACAGAAACTCAGATACCAGAGTGAACTCTGACAGAGCTGGTGTTCATCCTTCTGGATGAAGTAGCTGTATTTATGACAACAGAGGACAGAAGAACTCGCTTAGAAGAAATCTAAATGGGGGGGGGGGGCGGAGGAAGATGGCAGAGGAGTAGGAGACCTGGATTTCATCTGGTCCCAGGAATTCAGCTGGATAGGGATCAAACCATTCTGAACACCTACAAACTCAACAGGAGATCGAAGAAAAGAATAGCAACAACTCTCTGAACAGAAAAGCGACCACTTACTGGAAGGTAGGACGTGCGGAGAAGTGAATCCGAGGCGATATTTGGGAGGATAGACAGTGGGGGAGGGGCCTCCGTCTGCCGCTTCTGGCAAGTGATAGAGCCATGGAGCACAAAATCGGAACTTTTAGAAGTCTGCTCCACTGAGGGACGTCACTCCAGTGGCTAAGCGGGGGGTGGAACCCTCGCGGGACAGTGTGGTCTCAGGACCCTCGGGGTCACAGAAAGACCGGGGGTGCCTGAGTGCGGCAGAGCTCCCAGGTATTGGAGCAGGAAGCCGGCTGCAGAGACGGAGCCGAGGCGCGGGCTCTCAGCTTGGGGTTGCCATAAACTGTGATCCGCGGCACATTCGGGCCACTGCTCCTCCAGCAGGGACCCAACAAGTGGCAGATCCGGGGAGACTCCCCTTCTTCCCCCGGGAGGAGAGGTGCGGGAGTGCACCGCAGGGATCTGCTGGGTTTGGAGACTCCACACGGGGTCGGGTGCCGGAGATAGAAACGCGCAGTCACAGGCCGGGGGAGCACAGAGTGCGGCTGGAGACCAGGGAGACGGGAGTGACTGATTGCTTTTCTCTGGGGGTTCACTGAGGAGCAGGGCCCCGAGTTCTCGGCTCCTTCGGGGCAGAGATTGGGAGGCCGCCATTTTCACCCTCAGCCTCCAAAGCTGTACGGAAAGCTTGCAGGGAACAAAAGCTCCCGAGAGCAAACCGGAGCAGATTACTTAGCCCTGACCGGGCAAGGGCGGGGCAATTCCGCCTCCGGCAAAGACATTTAGGAACCATGGCAACAGGCCCCTCCCCCAGAAGATCAGCGAGAACAGCCAGCCAAGACCAAGTTTACCGATCAATGACAATGGCAGAACTCCAGCGCTAGGAGAATACTGCACATAGAATTCATGGCTTTTTTACCATGATTCTTTAGTCTTTCAAAGTTAATTTTTTTTAACTGTTCTTTTTTTGAATTTTTCTTTTTCCCTTTTTCAACCATCCTATCAATCCCTTTTTTAAAAAATATTTTTTATTTTTCATTTTTAGTGTCATATTCTATCCCTTCATAGTAGCTACCCTTATTTTTGATATATATATATAAGTTGTTCTCTCTTTAAAATTTTGAGATACAGTTCTTCTAACAGATCAAAATATACCCTAAATCTCTACTGTATGGCTTTGTTCTAGTCTCCTGCCTAATCACATTCTCTCCCTTTTTTTTCCTTTTTTCTTCTTTTTTTTTTTAAATCCTCTTCTTTCTTTTTTCAACCAACTTCTTATCAATTCCTTTTATAAAATCTTTTATAATTTTCATCTTTACAGTCATATTCCATCCCCTCATCATACTAACCCTTATTTTTGTACATATATAAGTTTTCCTTTCTTTAAAATTTTGGGAAGCACTTTCTTCTAACAGACAAAAATATGCCCCAAATCTAGCATGTGGCACTGATCTATGCACCAGCCTGATCATATTTGATCATATTCTGTTTTTTTGTTTTGTTTTGTTTTTATCTTTTTCTTTTTTTTCTTTTTCTTTTTTCTTTCTTTCCCTTTCTTTTCTCCCAGGTTCAGGTCTTTTCTGATTTGTTTAGTGTATATTTTCTGGGGACATTGTTACCCTGTTAGCATTTTCTTCTCTCATTCATCTATTCTCCTCTGGACAAAATGACAAGATGGAAAAAATCACCTCAACAAAAAGAACAAGAGGCAGTACCGACTGCCAGGGACCTAATCAATACAGATATTAGTAAGATGTCGGAACTAGAGTTCAGAATTATGATTTTAAAGATACTAGCTGGGCTTGAAAAAAACATGGAAGTTATTAGAGAAACCCTTTCTGGAGAAATAAAAGAACTAAAATCTAACCAACTTGAAATCAAAAAGGCTATTAATGAGGTGCAGTCAAAAATGGAGGCTCTAACTGCTAGGATAAATGAGGCAGAAGAGAGAATTAGTGATATAGAAGACCAAATGATGGAAAATAAAGAAGCTGAGAAAAAGAGAGATAAACAACTACTGGATCATGAGGGCGGAACTCGAGAGATAAGCGATATCATAAGATGAAACAACATTAGAATAATTGGGATCCCAGAAGAAGAAGAGAGAGGGGGGCAGAAGGTATATTGGAGCAAATTACAGCAGAGAACTTCCCTAATTTGGGGAAGGAAATAGGCATCAAAATCCAGGAGGCACAGAGAACCCCTCTCAGAATCAATAAAAATAGGTCAACATCCTGACATCTAATAGTAAAACTTACGAGTCTCATAGACAAAGAGAAAATCCTGAAAGCAGCTCGGGAGAAGAGATATGTAACCTACAATGGTAGAAATATTATTGGCAACAGACCTATCCACAGAGACCTGGCAGACCAGAAAGGACTGGCATGATATATTCAGAGCACTAAATGAGAAAAATATGCAGCCAAGAATACTATATCCAGCTAGGCTGTCATTGAAAATTGAAGGAGAGATAAAAAGCTTCCAGGATAAACAAAAACTAAAGGAATTTGCAAACACAAAATCAGCCCTACAAGAAATATTGAAAAGGGTTCTCTAAGCAAAGAGAGAGCCTAAAAGTAACACAGACCAGAAAGGAACACAGACAATATACAGTAACAGTCACCTTACAGGCAATACAATGGCACTAAATTCCTATCTTTCAATAGTTACCCTGAATGTAAATGGGCTAAATGCCCCAATCAAAAGACACAGGCTATCAGATTGGATAAAAAAACAAAACCCATCGATATGCTGTCTGCAAGAGACTCATTTTAGACCCAAAGACACCCCCATATTGAAAGTGAGGGGGTGGAAAACCATTTACCATGCTAATGGACACCAAAAGAAAGTTGGGGTGGCAATCCTTATATCAGACAAACTAGATTTTAAACCAAAGACTATAATAAGAGATGAGGAAGGCCACTATATCCTACTTAAAGGGTCTATCCAACAAGAAGATCTAACAATTGTAAATATCTATGCCCCTAACATGGGAGCAGCCAATTATATAAGCCAATTAATAACAAAAGCAAAGAAACACATCGACAACAATACAATAATAGTGGGGGACTTTAACATCCCCCTTACTGAAATGGACAGATCATCTAAGCAAAAGATCAACAAGGAAATAAAAACTTTAAATGACACAGTGGACCAAATGGACTTCACAGATATATTCAGAACATTCCATCCCAAAGCAACAGAATACACATTCTTCTCAAGTGCCCAGGGAACATTCTCCAGAATAGATGACATCCTAGGTCACAAATCAGGTCTCAACCAGTACCAAAAGATTGGGATCATTCCCTGCATATTTTCAGACCACAGTGCTTTGAAACTAGAACTCAATCACAAGAGGAAAGTCGGAAAGAACTCAAATACATGGAGGCTAAAGAGCATCCTACTAAAGAATGAATGGGTCAACCAGGAAATTAAAGAAGAATTAAAAAAAATTCATGGAAACAAATGAAAATGAAAACACAACTATTCAAAATCTTTGGGATACAGCAAAGGCAGTCCTAAGAGGAAAGTATATAGCAATACAAGCCTTTCTCAAGAAACAAGAAAGTTCTCAAATACACAACCTAACCCTACGCCTAAAGGAGCTGCAGAAAGAACAGCAAATAAAGCCTAACCCAGCAGGAGAAGAGAAATAATAAAGATCAGAGCAGAACTCAATGAAATAGAAACCAAAAGAACAGTAGAACAGATCAATGAAACTAGGAGCTGGTTCTTTGAAAGAATTGATAAACCCCTGGCCAGACTTATCAAAAAGAAAAGAGAAATGACCCAGATCAACAAAATCATGAATGAAAGAGGAGAGATCACAACCAACACCAAAGAAATACAAACAATTATAAGAACATATTATGAGCAACTCTATGCCAGCAAATTAGATCATCTGGAAGAAATGGATGCATTCCTAGAGATGTGTCAACTACCAAAACTGAACCAGGAGGAAATAGAAAACCTGAACAGACCTATAACCACTAAGGAAATTGAAGCAGTCATCAAAAATCTCCCAAAAAACAAAAGCCCAGGGCCAGATGGCTTCCCAGGGGAATTCTACCAAACATTTAAAGAAGAATTAATACCTATTCTTCTGAAACTGTTCCAAAAAATAGAAATGGAAGGAAAATTTCCAAACTCGTTTTATGAGGCCACTATTACCTTGATCCCCAAACCAAAGACCCCATCAAAAAGGAGAATTACAGACCAATATCCTTGATGAACACGGATGCAAAAATTCTCACCAAAATACTAGCCAATAGGATCCAACAGTACATTAAAAGGATTATTCACCACAACCAAGTGGGATTTATCCCTGGGCTACAAGGTTGGTTCAACATCCGCAAATCAATCAATGTGATACAATACATTAACAAAAGAAAGAACAAGAATTATATGATCCTCTCAATAGATGCAGAAAAAGCATTTGACAAAGTACAGCATCCTTTCTTGATCAAAACTCTTCAGAGTGTAGGGATAGAGGGTACATACCTCAATATCATAAAAGCCATCGATGAAAAACCCACAGCGAATATCATCCTCAATGGGGAAAAACTGAGAGCTTTCCCCCTAAGGTCAGTAACACGGCAGGGATGTCCACTATCACCACTGCTATTCAACATAGTATTAGAAGTCCTAGCCACAGCAATCAGACAACAAAAAGAAATAAAAGGCATCCCAATCAGCAAAGAAGAAGTCAAACTCTCACTCTCTGCAGATGATATGATACTTTATGTGGAAAACCCAAAAGACTCCACCCCAAAACTGCTGGCACTCATACAGGAATTCAGTGAAGTGGCAGGATATAAAATCAATGCACAGAAATCAGTGACATTCCTATACACCAACAACAAAACAGAAGAAAGAGAAATTAAGGAGTCAATCCCATTTACAATTGCACCCAAAACCATAAGATACCTAGGAATAAATCTAACCAAAGAGGCAAAGGATCTGTACTCAGAAAACTATAAAATAATCATGAAAGAAATTGAGGAAGACACAAAGAAATGGAAAAACGTTCCATGCTCATGGATTGGAAGAACAAATATTGTGAAGATGTCAATGCTACCTAGAGCAATCTACACATTCAATGCAATCCATATCAAAATACTATCCACTTTTTTCAAAGAAATGGAACAAATAATCCTAAAATTTGTATGGAATCAGAAAAGACCCCGAATAGCCAGAGGAATGTTGAAAAACAAAAGCAAAGCTGGCGGCATCACAATTCCAGACTTCAAGCTCTATTACAAAGCTGTCATCATCAAGACAGCATGGTACTGGCACAAAAACAGACACATAGATCAATGGAGCAGAATAGAGAGCCCAGAAATGGACCCTCAACTCTATGGTCAACTAATCTTTGACGAAGCAGGAAAGAATGTCCAATGGAAAAAAGACAGTCCCTTCAACAAATGGTGTTGGGAAAGTTGGACAGCCACATGCAGAAGAATGAAACTGGGCCATTTCCTTACACCACACACAAAAATAGACTCCAAATGGTTGAAAGATCTCAATGTGAGACAGGAGTCCATCCAAATCCTAAAGGAGAACACAGGCAGCAACCTCTTCGACCTCAGCCGCAGCAACTTCTTCCTAGAAACATCGCCAAAGGCAAGGGAAGCAAGGGCAAAAATGAACTATTGGGACCTCATCAAGATAAAAAGCTTTTGCACAGCAAAAGAAACAGTCAGCAAAACCAAAAGACAACCAACAGAATGGGAGAAGATATTTGCAAATTACCTATCAGGTAAAGGGCTACTATCCAAAATCTATAAAGAAGTTCTGAAACTCAACACCCAAATAACAAATGATCCAATCAAGAAATGGGCAGAAGACATGAACAGACATTTTTCCAAAGAAGACATACAAATGGCCAACAGACATGAAAAAGTGCTCAACATCGCTCGGCATCAGGGAAATCCAAATCCAAATCTCAATGAGATATCACCTCACACCAGTCAGAATGGCTAAAATTAACAAGTCAGGAAATGACAGATGTTGGCGGGGATGCGGAGAAAGGGGAACCCTCCTACACTGTTGGTGGGATTGTAAGCTGGTGCAGCCACTCTAGAAAACAGTATGGAGGTTCTTCAAAAAGTTGAAAATAGAGCTACCCTACGACCCAGCAATTGCACTACTGGGTATTTACCCCAAAGATACAAATGTAGGGATCCGAAGGGGTACGTGCACCCCGATGTTTATAGCAGCAATGTCCACAATAGCCAAACTGTGGAAAGAGCCAAGATGTCCATCAACAGATGAATGGATAAAGAAGAGGTGGTATATATATATACAATGAAATATTATGCAGCCATCAAAAGGAATGAAATCTTGCCGTTTGCAATGACGTGGATAGAACTGGAGAGTGTTATGCTGAGTGAAATAAGTCAATCAGAGAAAGACATGTATCATATGACCTCACTGATATGAGGAATTCTTCATCTCAGGAAACTGAGGGTTGGTGGAGTGATGGGGGGGTGGGAGGAATAGGGTGGGGAGACATTGGGGAGGGTATGTGGTATGGTGAGTGCTGTGAATTGTGCAAGACTGTTAAATCACAGACCTGTAGCTCTGAAACAAATAATACATTATATGTTAAAAAAAAAAAAGAAGAAGAAGAAGAAGAAGATAGCAGGAAGGGAAGAATGAAGGGGGGGAATCGGAGGGGGAGATGAACCATGAGAGACGATGGACTCTGCAAAACAAACTGAGGGTTCTAGAGGGGAGGGGGTGGGGGCATGAGTTAGCCCGGTGATGGGTATTGAGGAGGGCACGTTCTGCATGGAGCACTGGGTGTTATGCACAAACAATGAATCATGGAACACTACATCAAAAACTAATGATGTAATGTATGGTGATTAACATAACATAATAATAAATAAATAAATAGAAAAAAAAGAAAATGAGCTTGTATGAAACAATATAAAAAAAAAAAAAGAAATCTAAATCCTGGACCTGGAAACATTTTTGATGCAGTAGCCGCACCTGGGAACCCGGTGGGTGTACAGAGTCTAGACCCCACCACAGAACTCCTGGATCCAAATCTGCATTTTAATGAGACCCCGGGGTGATTTGTACTCACGGCACAACTCAGGAAGCACTGACCTAGAAAGTATGCCTACAATTATTGAACCAAGCTTTCCACTTGGAAGGTATAGAAGACGTGAGGGTGGTCTCATAAAATGGGACTGGTGAGTAAAGTAAAACCCGTCTCCCCCAGAAACTGTTTCAGAAGGTTTAGGATTGGGCCAGCATAACATTAAGAGTATGTGTTCCGGGGTCAGACTGCTTGGCTGGAATCCTAGTTCTTCTGAGGAGTCATACATATGACCTTCTGCAAGCCAGTATCTTTATGCTGCTCTTTTCCCATTTGCAACTGGGTTAGCACAAGTTACTCTAAAGTTCTCCCTGCTTTTAAGTTTCCACAATTCAGGGAGATTCATCTAATTTTCAAATTTAGCTCAGCGCCTGACACATGCATAACGCTGAATAATTACTATTATTCTTTAAGAGTCTCCCAAGCATACAAATGATCAGTATAGGCTAAGATAATATTCTCTTTCTGTATGGACTTAGCATGGCTCGCTTTTGAATCTGGAATACAGCGCATTTTAGAGACTTGCCTTCTCTCCTCTGGCGTCTGTAGCTCCGTTAGCCCGTGGTGGAAATGGGAGCGAGGCAATGGAGGGCACAGATCCACCTACTCCCTGATCTGGAGAAACCGATCTGGCAAGCAATTTCGCTGTTTAGTCCCGCGTCCGAAATACGCACTCTGTGTCCACCCTACAGCCTCTAGCTCAAGTATCGCTAATTACCCCGAATATGACAAAGCACAGTTTTGGTGTACTCAGTTGCACGCTTACGCCAGGACAGATGCAGCAGTTCGAGCTCCTCGTGGTGAAAACCAAGTTCTCTGATTATTTTCTCGTTACAGAAAATCCACAGGGACATACCAGCCGTATAAATGCCCTTCTGTGATAAGTGAATAGATACAGCCTATAAAATCTCGGCAGCGACACAAGTGACACCTGCGGCCTGCCACACGCCCAATTAAACAGAGAAAAGGCCAAAGGTAAGACAGTCCAGAGATAAGACAGGAAGGAGAGAGAGCCGACGTGCTTATGGAGGAGAAAGGCCCACCCAGCCCTTCCTTACCTTCCCGGAGCAGGAGTGCCTGCTCCACGCTGCTGTTGGGAGCGGCCAGATCCAGCGCGCTTTTGCCCCCGGCGTTCCTGCGCTTTAGGGGAGCCCCGTAGTCAGCTAGCAGGTGGATGACTTCCACGCTGGACTGCCTCGCCGCCGCATGCAGGGGAGTGTCCAGATGTTGGCCGCGGTCCACACTGGCTCCTGAAGAAAGCAGATGACCACAAGCCAACGCGAAACGTTACCGTGGAAATACCAGGAGCTGCAAATACAGTAGCTGGAGATATCTGCAAAGGTATCTGCAATGTCATGACGTGCTTGACAGATGTTTGGAAATACACGACTTAAGCCCAGAACCTCAGCGATGGCTACTCAGACCGCCGCAAACTATTTTGATGAGAAAAGTGAAGAAAGAAATTTTTAGTCATTTAAAATATGTTACTTGCTTTCCCGTATGAACTGTGTGACGAACAAAATTAAATATTTGCAGCTCCTTCTACTCAGAATTATTATTTTGGGTTTTGGCAAAGGGGAAAGTGAAGTTTCTTTAGTATTTCTCTTATTCTGGGCTCAAAAAAAAAAAAGGTTTCTGAACTACTACAGGGAGTAGTAAATGATGGGGGATGAAAAAGACAAAAAAAATCTTAGAGATAAAAATTCTGATTTAAAGATTCATAGTACAGACTCTACCTTTATGTCGGTAGCTACGTTTGGGGAATCTTTTACCAAATAATAGTTCAAGACATTCTACTTTTCCCTGGACTCCCAGTTTTTGTTATGCCTTTTAGAATTAAAAAGGTTACTAAGGGGGCACCCGGGTGACTCAGTCGGTTAAGGATCCGACTCTTGATTTTGGCTCAGATCATGATCTCAGGGTCGTGAGATCGAGTCCGGCATTGGGCTCCATGCTCAGAGGGGAGTCTGCTTGAGATCCTCTCTCTCTCTCTCTCTCTCTCTCTTCCTCCGCCCCTCCCCTCACCTCTCAAATAAATTTTAAAATCTTTTTAAAAAAATAATGAAAAATAAAAATAAAGAGGTTGCTAAGGATCTTAGCAGGACTGATCTAAAAGAGTCTATGGCAAATGTCTGTTATTTTTGCTATTGGGCATCTTCCTGATAACCACACCTAGATTTCCCTCTGGGGAACCATCCCCTGTGGTTCCCAGTTCATGTGTTTCCAGTGAAGCCCAACAACTTCAGTGGAGACTGAAATCTAGGCCTAAGCCAATCAATGCATTGTACTCCTCTGGCCACTATGATTGGCTCAGAGATGGGCATGTGACTCAAAAAGAGCCAATGAAATAAAATTGTTTTTTTCCCACTAGCACTTATGGAAAAGACACTCTTGCTCTCTCTTGAAACCATCAAGGAGAACCAGACCAGGTAAATGGAGACAATATCAAAGGAAGTAGACATTCATTTCTCTGGAAAAGTTGTTTCGAGCATTCAAACATCAAATACTGTCAGAATTTTGTCCAGCCTGACAAGAACTTTGTCTTTATCTTTTTTTAAAAGATTTTATTTATTTATTCATAAGAGACAGAGAGAGAGAGAGAGAGGCAGAGGGAGAAGCAGGCTCCCCGCTGAGCAGGGAGCCCGATGCGGGACTCGATCCCAGGACCCTGAGATCATGACCTGAGCCGAAGGCAGACGCTTAACCATCTGAGCTACCCGGGCACCCAAGAACTTTGTCTTTAAAGCCATGGAAAACCAACAAAGTTAATAGGTTCCTCTCATAAAAAGATTTCTGGAAATTACCTAATTCTAGAAGTTTCTTCACACAGTCTACCCTCTGGTAGGTGCAGGCCACATACAGGGGAGTTCCAAGCTGAGGCAGTTCTTGGTCAATGTTAACGTTATTTGCCAGCAGGATCTCCATGCACTCTCTATGACCTGGTGGGAAAAAAAGGTAACCTTACTCAAGTAAGGGAAATATTGACTATTTATAGAACTATAGAATTGCTTATCTGTAATGGGTTTTAGAAATAACCTAGATTTTTTTTTAAGCAGAAAAAAATTGGTGGAGAAATCCTAGAAAACTCCAAAATCAAAACCATTAAAAAGAAAAGCATGCCCATACTTCCCCACTTAAATTCCCCTTTGCAGCCCTTGAGGTACCTCCAACTAGACTAAGGGCTCTCTACAGTGAAGCCACCAGTTTATAAATAGAGGCTGCAGGATGCAGAGGGGTGAACGACTCATCCTATTATTACCCTGAAAAAGCCAGCACTCAAATGCAAGGCCCAGCCCTGATCCCTCTCCATTACAGATCTCTCATTCTCTTCTTCACCCATGTATGGTTGCACCTCCTTATTTTGGTTAACCTGGAAGACACCTCTGAGAATAAAAAGCCTTGAATATAGAATATATTGAACTGCACTTTCAAATCCTCAAATATAGGATATATTTAACTGCACTTTCAAATTCAGTGGCTAACAAGAAGTATGTAGACAAGCATTGTCCTTGGAGAGGCTGCCCAATGAATAGACTTGATTCATTTGCAGCATACGAATGATTTGATCAGGACCAAATACTTCTGAGGAATTGATGGGAGCTTATAAAGAGTGTTCTCTTTGAAGATTTAAGTGTTTTCTTAAAAAAAAATCTTACCATCACTTCACTAATCTTTTTTTTATAAGATAACATAAAAGCAAGCTTCTTCTCAAACCTGCTTGATTTATCACAAATGCTAAATTAAATAAAAATATGCATTAAAATGTACAAATGAGGGGCGCCTGGGTGGCTCAGTTGGTTAAGCGACTGCCTTCGGCTCAGGTCATGATCCTGGAGTCCTGGGATCGAGTCCCGCATCGGGCTCCCTGCTCGGCAGGGAGTCTGCTTCTCCCTCTGACCCTCCTCCCTCTCATGCTCTCTGTCTCTCATTCTCTCTCTCTCTCTCAAATAAATAAATAAAATCTTTAAAAAAAATTTTTAAAAAAATGTACAAATGAGGATCCTATGGATCCAAACTATTTGTTCACATAAGTAAATATTATACTGGGATTATAGCATCAATATGTCAAAGCATGGACTCAGACTGACCTACTCTGTTGGCAGATGTTTAAAAAATCCAGAAAAAATATCTAGTCAGTACCTAAAACTGCCTGGTAAATACAGGGCATCTAATAAACATTTTTAAATAATTCCTGTCCTTTTAATTTTTTTTTCTTTCTTTTTCTTTGCAGAAGAAACTGAGCCTGGTCTGAGTTAAATTTAAGTACTCACAACACTCATTAATTACAAAATTAATATATAAATGATTAGCACTAATATAACAGCATCTAAAATAATGAATTTGTTATTTGTTCTTCCATCCTGTGGATGATGGTCCCTAACATGCTTGTAGATACAGAAAAGAATACATAGACACATGAATTGATGTGTTTATGATAAGCATGTATGTATTTTGTAGGCACATAGATAGCAAACACTCCAACATAAAACCATCCAAGTACTGCAGAATTACTTCAGTAATTCAAACCATTCCCAATATTTATCTATTTTTAAATGTTCGGATGGAAATGCAACAAACGGATGAACTTTTACTTCAAATCAACCTTAAAAAAAGTTTTTTAAGACTTTTAGATCATTTCCAAAGTAGGCCATTTCCCTTCAACTTAAAGGATGTACTTGGAGTTTGGAAAATGACCAGCATCAGTTATTAATCAATAAATGTTTATTAAATACATGTAAGACATCAAAACCATAAATAGATACATTGAGATTTGGGTCTTTTGTTTCATTTAAAGTAATCCACAAACGGAAAAAACAAAAAACAAAAAACAAAAAAAACCAGACTCAAATACAGGGAACAAACTGCCAGTTGCCAGAGGGGAGGGGAGTGGAGGGCTAGGTGAAACAGGCGATGGGGATGAAGAGTACACTGGGTGATGTATGGAGGTGTTGAATCACTGTTTTGTACACCTGAAAGTAATATAGTACTGTGCGTTAATTATACTTCAACTGTTAAAACATGGGGAAAAAAATAAAAGCACAGGAAAAAAAATAATCTGCTGCAAAAAAAAAAAAAAATTACCAAATGACAATGTTTATTAACCCGGGGCAAATCTTTCATTATTGCCTTTGGAAATAAAGACTTTCATCCCCAATTAGACCAGCAAAGATCACTGTTCTACAGTGTTCTAACTTCCCCATTTTATTTATCTCAATATAATAGAATAATTCCACCACTGAGTAACAGAAATGTTGCTCTCTCGGTGTGACTTTTGACAAATGGCCTTGGCCTTTCAGTGATCTCTTCTTGTTCATGTCTAGCGGATGCATAAAGTTTTTAAAGACCTTCACTTCACTCTCTTCGCTCATTTCAAAAGTAACTGAGAATACAGGGGTCTAGAATCAACTTCCAGGTGTCTAATGCCATGCTTTTTAAAGTTGCAATTTCTTTGCAATAACTAATGACCTTGAAGTCAGCAGCTCATCTCAAAAGAGTATATTGCTTGCCGTGGACAGTTATATTTAATCTTCCATTAGGGCTCCTATCAGCCTTGGCTTTCAGACGCTTTCATCATTTATTTTAGTGGCTGATGTTTTATGGGATTTGGGAGAAGAGCTGTTCTTTTCTAGTAAAGACAGAGACGTAAGCAAAAAGTACGACTCATGGAAGTCACCCCCGCAGGCTTGACTGGGCCAGCTGCCCGCAAAACACCAGCAAAGAGCTTCGAGAAAGGGCTGCGGAGAGACTGACTCCCTAGGAAATGCGACTCCTGAGACAGAAAACTGTTCCCAGGGCCCAAGAAGGGCGGTTGCATGCCCCACCGGTACTTCCTGAAGATTCAGGGGCTCTGAAGTTGCAGCTCTGGGATTCTAAGCACCACACAGACTACCGGTGAAGGTCTGGGTGTTCCTTGCACGGTGACCCCTGTACCACTGACTCGTGCAGATCGGAGCGAGCCCACCAATGCGGCGTGTGCAATGGGATGGCCCCGTTACCTCTCTTGACTGCCTCGTGGATGGGTGAAGCCAAGTGCGCCTCCGGCTGGGCCTTGGCTCCAAACTCCAGCAGCACGTCGACACACGCAGCACTGCCGCTCCGGCACGCATTGAACAGGGGCGTGGCCCCATGAACCGTCACTCCGTTGACCTAATGGTGAGCAAAGGGACCCAGGGGATTTGTCATGCTTCTCTCACCGTTTCCAAGCGTGTACTCTGTGCATCTGCAGGGAGGAATTTCCCAGGCCGGTGAATGAGCGAGGGAACGCTACATCATTACACTTAATTACGTTCTTTAGATCCCAGTAGCCTATCAAGTCTTACCTATAAGTAATATTGCAAGTGGGGCAAAATGGGAGAAAGCTTTCAAATGTATTCATGGCTATTCCAGAGTCTCTTAGGAGCCTCCTAATCATTGAGGGGTTACCCTCCTTGGTGGTTAAGAACATGGCTTCTGGAATCATTAGCTTGGTTGGGTTCAAGTCCCAGCACCCTCTCTTCTATCTGGTCAGAGATCTTGGTTGGAATACTAACTTTCTGTGCCTCAGTTTCCTTAAATGAGAACCATAAAAGAATCTACCTCATGAGGTTATTGGGTGGATCAAGTGAGTTGTTATGTGTTAAACACTTAGAACATTGCCTGGTGCCCAGTAAGCATTTAAGCATTTGCAACAACAATTATTTTCACTTCCCATTAATAAGGATCTGACTCCCGCTCCCAATCATGAACAAACATGGCAGGAACCAAAAATGCTGGAGAAACAAGGTCCTCAAATCTGTGCTTGCAAAAAAAAAAAAGAGATCGAGATCAAGCCAAAGTCACAAAGAAAATAGCCATCAACATGGTGTCTCCAACAACCCTTGCTGCCTTCCAAGGATGTGGGAGCCATCTTTGAGTATTAGCAATAGATTGGAATGAACATCAGGGAACCAAGGCATTCGGGTGGAGAGCCTCTGACAGGATTGAAATGGAGGACAATGAAGGCTTGATGTCAAACCATTTGCCTTAACAACTGAGTATATATGCTTGTGATAATCAGGATCCTAAATTTTCTTGTTTCAGAAACCAAAAAAAGGGGGCGCCTGGGTGGCTCAGTTGGTTTAAGCATCTGATTTCGGCTCAGGTCATGATCTCAGGGTCTTGAGATCAAGCCCAGTGTATGGCTCCCCACTCAGCCAGGAGTCTGCTTGTCCCTCTCCTCCTGCCCCTCCCCCCGCTCATTCTCTCTCTCTCTCTCTCTCTCTCTCAAATAAATAAATAAAATCTTAAAAAAAAAAAAAAAAAACAAAAGATATTTCTCCACAGTGCCAGGATAGCCCCTGTTAAAATAGAAAGTGAAAGAGGAGATGCTAAGGTGGCAGAGACAGACAAGGGCAGGGCAAAATGTGTGTGAATTCATATAGTCTAGGGATTTCTAACCTATTTACATTTTTCCTGAAAAAGATTTGGTGGGGCTGGTTTCATTTGATTTGTTTTTACTGAGAATCATCCTCATCCTCAGTCCCGAAGCCTTCAAATTTGATTTCCTAAGTTTCTCAGTTCAGGTCAGCAAACATTTATTGAGCGCCTATTAGGCGCCAGTGTTTCAGAAGCAAAGGCAAGGAAGACAATTGCCTCTCCAGGATCAGTTGAATTCTATCAGGGAAGACCCACAGAGACACAGATGATTTTGATACAGTAATGGGAGCTTTAGATCACTCTAGGAGCAAGACAAAAGAGTAGCGACTTGAGAAGTATTTCGGAAGAAAATGAGCAGGCTGTGGGGATTAGTTAGCGGGGGAGAGGGAAGATCCAGGCTGAGCCCAGGTTTGGAAGGTGGGAAAGCGGGGATGTGTCTCGCCGGTCGTGGAGACTGGGCGGGCCAGAGGAGGGCTGGTCCCTGAGGGAAGAGCATCCTAAGCATAGTTTCAGATGCACTGAATTTGAGGCACCCACAGGGCTGCCAATTGTGAGGAATTTTCTACTGATGGACCAACGTTTTGATTCTTTCTCTCCTTCCGATTTAAATGTTAAATAATACAATATTTATCAACTCTTCCCTCATAAGATTGCCAAAACCAAGGGACCGTGTCTTATTCTTTTCTTTGTCCTCCACAAAACCTCCCAGCGTTGTACCAGTACACAGTCCTCTACAACCCGATGTTGTTTGCTCTTTTCCACCAACAGAAGGAAAGGGGCCTCTGGGGCACCTGGCTGGTGCAGTCGGTTAAGCATCCGACTCTTGGTTTGGGCTCAGGTCATGGTCTCAGGGTCACGAGATCGAGCCCCGCATTGCACTCATCGCAGAGTCTGCTTGGGTTTCTTTCTCTCCCTCGCCCTCTGCCCCTCCCCCCACCTAAAATAAATAGATAAATCAACAAATAAATCTTTAAAAAAGGGAAATGGCCCACACCCAACCTCACCCTCATCATTACACGTGAATTGACTAAGTGGTAACCTAATAAAAATACACGACCACTACGGC
The DNA here is from genome assembly GCF_029215605.1 of Mirounga angustirostris. Classification (NCBI taxonomy): domain Eukaryota; kingdom Metazoa; phylum Chordata; class Mammalia; order Carnivora; family Phocidae; genus Mirounga; species Mirounga angustirostris. Next base: position 11,769,766 of record NW_026991719.1, read on the forward strand.
ATCAGGAACATCGCTTTGCCCAAGAAAGACTTTCATATTCAGTTCTACATGTAGAAACCCAACTTCCACATAAAATGCTAAGAAAATCTCCTGTAAGCATTTAAAAACATTGCAGCTCATGAAACAAAGAACACAGGGACTGAATTTAAAAACCAAAATTAGCAGGGCACCTGGGTGGCTCAGTTGGTTAAGTGTCTGCCTTTGGCTCAGGTCGTGGTCCCAGGGTCCTGGGACCGAGCCCCGCGTCGGGCTCCCTGCTCAGCTGGGAGCCTGCTTCTCCCTCTCCCTCTGCCTGCCGCTCCCCCTGCTTGTGTTCTCTCTCTCTCTCTCTCTGTCCAATAAATAAATAAAATCTTTTTTAAAAATTAGCAACAAAATGATAGCTGGAAACTAAATAAACGTCACTGAGATTTTCAAAAGTTTTAATTTTACAATTCTACTGTGATATGTTTATTACACACAGCACCTCAGCTACTCCTTAGCCTTGAACTAAGGATATTGGGTGATGTGTGGCAGCATTGAATCACCATATTGTACACCTGAAACTAATATAACGCTGTATGTTAACTACACTGGAGTTAAAAAATAATATAAAAATAGGGGCGCCTGGGTGGCTCAGCCGTTAAGCGTCTGCCTTCGGCTCAGGTCATGATCCCAGAGTCCTGGAATCGAGCCCCGCATCGGGCTCCCTGCTCCACGGGAAGCCTGCTTCTCTCTCTCCCACTCCCCCTGCTTGTGTTCCCTCTCTCGTTGTGTCTCTCTGTCAAATAAATAAATAAAATCTTAAAAAATATATATATAAATAAAATAAATATACAAAAGAAAAAGAGAAATAAGGGTAGAATTTTAAAATAAGATAAAGTTAATTCTGTTGGATTTTTTTCAATGTATTATTTACTAAAAGCTCATGTGATGATTTTGCTCAAGGAAAAGTTGGTTTAGGGTGTTGCATTGTCTCTGTCGTTGTTCGTTTAATTTGTGTTCTTTCCAATGTTTCCCAATCAATTTCCCAAGATCGGTTTTCAGATAACTTCAGTTCCAGTTGCTCTTTTGAAATTTAGCATCACAATTTTCAAAGATTCCTGTGAATTACCTCATTGGAATGTTCGCCCACGGGCACAGAGGCTGAAGAGGGGAGGGACCCGCAGTGTGTCTGTCAGTGGCTCAGGAACGTGCATGCAGACAGGGCCAGACCTGCCTACACCCCCAGGGGGTGCACCGTCCGGAAGGTAGCATCTCTGTAGACGCTAGCAGGTGCACCTGGGCAGAGCCGCGGGGGGCGGGGGGGCAGGACTCACGTGCGCGCCCTTTTCCAATAAGGCTTTAGCGCAGGCTACGTGGCCTCCAAGGCACGCCTCGTGGAGCGAAGAGACCCGGTTAATGGTCACGAGGTTCACGTTGACACCCTAGAATTTGGAGAGAAGGGGTTAAAGGCTGCATTAGCGATAGCAATGGTAGCCACTCCGGGACTTCAGAGTACAGAGTCAAGGCACACGGATCTCCTAGGACGCGAGTACCACAGGAGCAGCACTGCTGGGGGCCGCAACTCCGCTGCGTCCCAACCCTCATCCCAGCCCAGTCCCAGCACGTCCCCTTCCTCTTCCTGCCACCCTCCACCTTCCTCGTCTCAGAGTCCATGTGACAGATGACAAGATCAGCGTAGCTGTTGGCCAACTCTGACCATGCCCTGATTTTCACAACTTGGCCCTTACCATTCCCCCCACCCCATCCCGCCCCATGGTGACCACTTTCTGTCTGGGAAATAAGTTAGGTCCCTGCCAGTCCTTCCCAGCCCAGTTCTGCTTCTGATTTCCTGCCTCCTCACTGGCCCGTTGAAAGCTTCCAAAACCTAGTGCGTGACCCTGAACCCCAAACCTCAAACCCCTACCGTCTCCTGCCAGACCTCCCTTGATGCCCAAGACTGCGGGTCCCTTCATCTTAGGGCCTCTCTATGCCTTCTTGGTCCTGTCCACTCTCGTGTCCTGAGTATGATGTCATTACTCGAGAGCTGTGCTACAGATTTCAAATTGGGTATTTAATACAATTAGAAAAATCTTGTCCTTTGCCTGTATAGGATTTCCTTTTAAGAAAATAAGAAAAAGCAGGCTAGTCCACAAGGTGGCAGCAGTGCACTAGAAAAAAACTTGTATCTGGCTGGCAAGCTGTCAGAATCCCTGCATTTCTGCATGTGTAATGCTGGACCGGCCTGAAAGACCATCTAGAGTGAATGGCCTCCACTGTGCACGAGGAAATGGAGAGGCAGAAAGTTCAAATTATTAATAAGACTTAAGGCTCCCCAGCAGTCGATGACAGCCAGATGACTCTGAGAGTCAGGAGCTCCTGATGCCTGGTTTAATGCTTTACTCCACCCCACTGTATGTGAAATAAAGTAAAAAATAAAATAGAGTAAAACATTTTTCACTAGGGTGTAAGGGTGAAGAAGCAGGTCATGCACTGTGAAAAATTTGAACTTCTCTCTGAAGAACGCTCCTCACACATTTAAGCACACCAGTTTACAGAAACCAACATGCTTATGGAGTATAGTTAAAAATAAAAAGGGGCACCTGGGGGACTCCGTTGGTTAAGCGTCTGCCTTCGGCTCAGGTCATGGTCCCAGGGTCCTGGAATCGAGCCCCGCATCGGGCTCCCTGCTCGGCAGGAAGCCTGCTTCTCCCTCTGCCCCTCTCCCCTCTCATGCTCCTTCTCACTCTCTCTCAAATAAATAAATAAAATCTTAAAAAATAATAAAATAAAATAAAAATAATGAAGTACTAAAGGCAATGTGGGATCCTGGATCGGAGCCTGGGAGAGAAAAAGGACTCTGTGGGAAAACAGGTGTAATTCCAATAGTCTGTAGTTTAGTTAACACTATTGTACCAATGTTAATGTCTTAGCTTTGACTGAAGTACATGCTTATGTATGATATTAGCACCAGGGGAAGTTGGGTGACATGTATGTGGGAACTGCCTGCACTCTCTTCGCAACTCTTCTTTAAAATTATTCCAAAGTTAAAAGTTTATTAAAAAAATACTAATAAGGGGCGCCTGGGTGGCTCAGTCGGCTAAGTGTCTGACTCTTGATTTCAGCTCAGGTCTTGATCTTAGGGTCATGAGTTCAAGCCCCACACTGAGCTCCATGCTGGGTGTGGCGCCTACTTAAAAAAAATACTAATAGAAGTGTTGAGGTGTGGGGCTGAGAGGGAGGAGGTGGATGCAAGACTTTTCACCTTTTAATATCACTTTAATTTTCGAACTATGTGAATATATTACATATCAAAAAGAATCAAATTTTAAGTGCTTAAAAATAAATAAGCAAGTGATAAAAATCAAGTACAAAATCCATTTGATCATTACTGGGCAGTACTGTTTTCCTTTTGCCTCTACTTTTTTTTTTTTTTTAAGATTTTATTTATTTATTTGACAGAGAGAGACACAGTGAGAGAGGGAACACAAGCAGGGGGAGTGGGAGAGGGAGAAGCAGGCTTCCCGCAGAGCAGGGAGCCCGACGCGGGGCTCGATCCCAGGACCCTGGGATCATGACCTGAGCCGAAGGCAGACGCTTAACTGACTGAGCCACCCAGGCGCCCCATTGCCTCTACTTTCTTAAGAAGTAACCCAACTCGTGAAAGAGGAAGCCAAAAAAAAGGTGTGCGTGTGTGCGTTTGTGTGTGTGCGTCACGCACACACACAGAACAGTGCGCCCAGCTGTTTAAATTCAAAATGATAAAGAAGCCAGTTTCGGTGGTAGCTAGAATGTGGAAAAAAGATGTAATAAATCACCTCCTCTATACACACGTAGACTCTAAAACAAACAAAGTAAATGGAGCATATACACTTTCGTTCACTCATTTGACAAATATTTAGTGAGCCGTTATTCATTGTTCAAGGTGCTAGGGATAGTCATCAATAAAAATAAAGTAGCCTTAATAACTAAGACTTTAATAAATCTTCCCAAAGGAGTAAGATTTACCCATGTCAACCTATTGTAATGTTTGCTCTTGAGATACTGTATCATCCCGGTAGGGAGTCTCTAAAATGGCTCCTGGTGATCCCTGATTCCTGGTTTTGGCTCACCGTGTACTCCCCTCCCCTTGAGTGTGGGCTGGATTCCCTGACTCCCATCTAATGAATAGAATATGGCAGAAGTGATGGGACATCACTTTGGCAATTAGGTTATACTAAGACTTGCTTCTTAGGCACTCTCTCGCGCTCTCTCTGGGGGAAGCTGGCTGCCATTTCATGGCACAGTCCTGTGGAGAGGCCCTTGTGCAAGGAATTAAAGTTGGCCCACGAGTACATGAGTGAGGTTGGAAGCAGATCCTCCCCCCTCAAGCTGTGAGGTGACTGCGGGCCTGGCTGGTACTTGGCTGCCTGTAAGAGACTCCAAGCCACAACCACCCAGCCAGGCTGCCCCTTGGCCCACAGAAAGTGAACGAATCTGTGCTTGTTGTTTTAAGCCACTGTGTTTTTGAGGTCATTTGTTATGTGGTAATAGCTGACGAATGCAATTTCAGGGCTGTTGTTAGTCAGGCACACCGGGAGAGGATAGGGTGAGTTAATGCAAGAAAAATGTGAGGGCATCTGCTGTCCCCGTCACAGGGAAACTGCCTCTGGGGTGAAGGCAGGCCCAGAATGGGGAGAGGGTGCTGGGCAAAAAAAAAAAAAAATGAGGATATGTACACCTAGACTGGCCGTGCAGGCCCCCAGATGGGGTGAGCAAGACTTCCGCCACAGCCAAAGCTATGAAAGCACGATGCCCATTATAGCGGAAGCACAAAGGAACACGTCTTTGGTTTACTTACCTGTGCAATTAAAGTTTTCAAGGCCAGTAAGCGCCCCTGGGCCGCAGCTTCATGAAGTGGGGATCGGTCAGCCCAGCAATCTGAAACACAAATCAAGCTCAGAGTCAAGGTCTGGAGTCTTCTTCCGGCTGTTCAGTCCCACTGCCCACCCACCGTGCCACACATCGGGCTTTCTCATCATCAGCCACTTTCAGGGTGATAAGCCACTTGAGTGTACAGCTCACGGGTCTAGTGGTGTGTGCAGAGGGAGCACAGACCATCTCTCTCACTCTTTGGGGGGCAGTTTTAACAAGCAATAGATTTAGTTCGAATACATATTGCCCCGGGCCTGGATCTGACAGCTCTAAACAAGGCAAAGTGAAGGGCAAGGCTTCCCTCATCTGCAGGGAAGGCTCTACAGAGCCTCCCTGCTTTCATCCTGCCCCTGCCTCCCACCCTCACCTCTACCCTGAAAACTCAACAGCCGGGACCCCACGAAGGAGGCTGGAGGATCAGGGGAAATGGGTTGGTTCTCAATGCCCTAGGTAATTGTCTCGGTTTCATTTTGGTCATGAGGCATATCTATTACCACGATGCAGAATAGGTATGGTTTTTCAGATGACACAGTCTTCCACAATTTCCTGTGGGCAGTTGAACGTGACAGCTAAGTGCGGAGCCCGTGGGGCCACACTGCCTGGGGTCAAGTCCGACCTCAACCCCTTTCTGCCGAGAGGGGCAAGTTACTAAAATTAATTTTGACCTCAATTTTGTGATCTGTAAAATGGGGGGTCTAGTAATTTGGTATTTAGCAAGTGCTTTGGTCTCAAAGTAGGCCAATAAAACACATCCATAATGTTAGGTATTCAAGGAACTTATGATTAATAAGTACCCATGGTAGGGTGAGTTTTTTTTTTCCCTGTAATCGCTTGTTAGTAAACAAGACTAACCAGCTTCAAGGGGCATTTGAGAAGTAAGCCTCTTTAAACATGCCATGTTTGGGATGAACACCTGTTCCAGTTTGTAAAATTTCAAACATAATTGTGCTCTTCGTTCACCGAATAGCATGTAACACAATTTGGATTTCACACAAAGGGTCCATCTTACCAACCTTTTCTAGGGGATCCTGATGGTGCCAAGAATTCGGGTTTTTCTATACCTGTGACCTTGGCAAACACAACCCCGCCAAAGATGGGATTATGTGAGTGTGAAATAGCTTGAGGCCACAAGGACAGAGTGAACTTCTCCAACAGATGAGAACAAGGGCCATAAACATTTCAGTAGGCGCTCTTCCTATATTGCAATTCAATTTTTATCTTCTCTTACCCTTGGGGTTATGAAAAGATGCAAGGCTAGAATGAACTCTATGGGGTTGGATTGAAATTGGAGTAGCTGGTACGAAAAGGTGATTTTCAACATGTATGTATTTATGTTTCTATTCATATTTATATTACTTTAACAAGGTTTTGGAGAAATGGCTGATTCCGGGGCCAGGCCGGGAAAAATATAAGATGGGCCTCGAACACCTGGCTGGAAACACAATGAATGATGGGACATGTCAAAAAGACATGGAAGCTGGCTTGCAGGGGCTTCCACTGGTCAAACATGGGATGACTTGAGCATCGAAATAAAAAATGGTAGTAGGAGATTATACCCTATCAAATGAAATAGGAATCTCTAAGTCCTCACTGATATAAATTAACATATACATAGCAAGGAGGAAGCTCTTCCTCATAGTAGAACACCAACTGGGAAATGTAGAAGAAATTGTCAAATCTGACTCGAGTTGTCTCCTCACAAAATAATTACTAGTTATAAAGGAAACACGGGCCATTTTATGGTGGAACAAAATTGTAGACACCACCTTACCCAGGGAATCAAAGTTAGCATCAGAAGTGATGGGACAGATTGGCACAGTGTGTCATGGGCGATGGATGACATCACATGCTGTCGGAGGGAATGCAACGATAAAAACACACCATAGCTTGTGTAATATTCCTGCTCGAGATGCATAACCCAAGTCGAACCCCGAGGACACTGTGAACCAACTCACCGAGGGACATTCTGCAAAGTAAGTGGCCTGTAACCAGTTCAAGGAGGGACTGAGGAACCACTGCAGATGGCAGAAGGCTGATGAGACACAACATCTAAAGGCCCACATGGGATCCTTTCGCTCTCAAGGACATTATTAGGATAGTTGGCTAAATAGGAATGCAGGTCTCTGGGCAAAGAGAAGTGGGAATTCTTTGTACCACTCTTGTAACTTTTCTGTCACTTTGAAATTAGTTCCAAAACTAAAAAGTGTGATACACACACATATATAAACTGGAACTAATTTATATATAAGTTTATCTGTATACACATATAATCACTGGGTTTTCATATTCCTGATACGAATGTGTGATGCTTTTATAAGAAAAACAGATAAAAATGTTAACAGGGAAAAAATCTTGTGCTCGTATCTCCACTTGTTCCTGAGTCAGTGAAAAGCTGATGAATGGAGTATTTTTAAATCTCTTTCGACATTTATAATTTGCATAAGCTGAGAATAATGAGATAATGAATGCATATAATCCTCAGTTAGTCAGCCCTGGTTTTCTTCTAATACATCTCCCCCTCATTCAACATGAACTGTGTGTCAGACGCGTCGCCCTCTTGCCTCATCGCTCTTGGCAATGGACACAGGCACTGGGGTTGGAAGGACAGTCTTCACCCACGGATGGCAACTCAGCCCCCTGACCAATGTAAGAAGCAAACCCACAGCCACAGCTCGGTTATTCTTTTGTTCCAAGAAAAGCCAGTCAACCCGAGTCACCTGAAGGTATATTATCTAAGTGTTTGATTCAAAAATAAAAACAAGGTTTACATGGTAACTTGCTATTATGAAATTAGAACACTAACATGAAATGGCTTTATTATTTTTAAAACTTACCTCCAGGTGGGCTGTGGCGTCCCCTTTCCTTCTGAGAAGCAGGAACCTTAACCACATCTTTGTCCTATTTCTAGTAACTTCTGTTACTCACCAGTCCCATAAGACCCACTGCACACATACAATGGAGAGATCTCCAAACGTAATGTTGAGTGAAGGAAGCCAGACACCAAAGAGCATGTGCTGTGTGATCCCTTTCTCTAATGTACGAAAGGGGGCCCAACTCACCTGGGGTGTTAGGAGTCAGAAGGACCCCAAGGAGGGGCGGGGGTTGACTGGAAGAGGAAAGAGTAGGGGCCGTGCTGATAATATGCAGTTTCTGGCTCCTGGGAGCCGAAACCTGATCACGTTCACCTTGTGAAAATCCATGCAGATGTTCACTTAGAATTTGTGCCCTTGTCTGTATTTACAAAGTACTTCAATAAAGAGATTTTGAAACGACTAGTCTACGGGTCAGTCCACTTGAGCCACCTCTCCTGTTAATGCAGCACCCTCTGACACCCCTGCCTCTGACGTCATGGGAAGCCTGTGGGGCCATCTTCCACTCCACCATGAAAGCAGGAATGGTGAGCTGTCCCTGGCTTGTCCCTCACCACAGGACTGCTCTCCGCTTCTCTTTTCCCATAGGAGAGGCCCGGGGGGTGGGGGGGCAGCTCGGCCCGGGAGGCAGCTCAGCAAGTTGCCTGAGCGGACTTCCACCTTGAGAGGGAAATACCAAGCTCCCTTCCTGTCAGGGGCCCCTGATCTCAACTGGTATTTCTCCTGGAGCCCCCACCCTTGGCCTTCCAGAGAGGGAGCACCCCCAAAATGCATGCCAACCCATTTGTCCCACATGAAGAGATCTCACTTGCAGCAAGTGGCAGAAACAGTACCGAATTCCAAGGTTTTGTGACTTAGAACACCCCCTGCTCTGGCGTTAAGAACTACTAGTTTTAAATCCCGCCTAACTTCAAGGCCCATTTATCGGCCCAGGATGCTTAGCTCTATCCACCATCTCCTCATACATAGCATGAAATGAATCCATTCGTATCACCTTCAATGTAGAACTCATTTTTGCTTCCCAGCTGGAAACAAAACCACTCTCAAGGGAAGTCACCTTTCTAGTCACATTGTTTTCCAGCACTTGCTTCCAAGGACCTTGAGTTTTCACACAAAACCCTTTCCAGCAACTCCACCATGGTGGGCTCTCCTGTTTTCCTCTTCTTATTCCCAACACGCAGCCTCTCACTCTTATCAGTCTTGTTTTGCAAATTGGAGCTAATTGTGAGAAATTAGGGATAAAAGGTAGCTGGCAACTAGGGAGTTTTTCCATTCCTTTCAGGAAATATCAGCTAAGCTCTCCAAATAAACGAACGCCTAAGTAGGAATCAACCATTCTCTTCTAAGGCAGCCTATTTTTAGTCCCTTGGCAGACTGCCTGGGTCACAGGGCTGCAAGCACATTAGGAAGATAGTTTACTGGACAAATATGTTTACTTGTTCCTGATGAGGTGTATGGAAAATGTTCAAGTACTTTTTCATCCCCCCCCCTTTGACTTTTTCTCAGAATATGATTCATATCTCTAGTTCTCAGATTCTTTGAATAACAATTTCATGACAACTTCTAAAACCAGAGATTTCAATAACAAAATTGGTTCCGAAAGAATACAGTTGTCTGAGTGCCAAGTATTCAAGATAAAACTTATTATGACTATTTAAAAAAAAATTTTTTTTTGCAATTTTCCCCTTCCTAAGTCCAACAAGTATTTAAGATTACTGGTTTATTATTTTTAAAGAACCATCTAACTGGTTATAATCTCTGGTGCACATGGAACAATCTTTGTTCTCTTAATTCAAGTTCCAAAATCATATGAACCAATATCTTCTCCTGTAGCATCTATCAAATAAAAAAATTCAAAAGGAATCTCAATTTTGAAACAAAATATACACAAGAGCCTAGCAGAATTAGTGGTATTTTAAGTCAAACAAAGGTAATTGGCAAAAACCCATATTATAATAATTTCCTGGGATACCTAAAATACTATACTAAAACTGAGTTAAAATGCATACTCTCTAGAACACGCAGTTCTTGTCAGGAGATGCACCATGGTCAACAAACATCTTTCTGTAGGGTGTTAGAAAGAAGGTGCCCTTGAGCCCATCACGAGCAGGAGAGCTGTGGGCTAAAGGTAACAGGGGGTGTGGGCAGAGCCCCGGCCAAGGACTGGGTGTCCAAATTTGGGAAAGCCAGCAGGCACTTGTGAGAGGTCACTCTGCAGAGGGTGGCTGGGCCAAGGCCTGAGAAGACAACCAGCAAAACTCAACAAGGGTAGAAAGCTAGGTAGAGGATTAGGCAAGAATGGACCAAAAGCAGGAAAAACCTGGTGGAAGGGGAAGGACAGGAAAAAGGAATCAGGATGTTGAGTCACACAGAGGCGTGGCCATCAAATCAAGGTGAGTCCTTTTTGAATTTAGAACAAGGTCAACTGATTCTAAGTGTTACACACTCAGACTCCAACTAATCTTTTACATTTGGCTTAACATAAAATTAAAAAAAAAAAAAAGAGTACAATAGTTCCACAATCTCTTACCTGCAGTTGTAAAATCGCCCACATTTTGAAAACCAAGCTTTCCCCCAAGTTTGATGCAAACTCCTTTGGCAGCTAAACATGGTGAGGACTCAGGTTAAGCAATTTACTCTTTTTCATTTGTATTTCCGCTTAGTGTAAAATATCAAATATAATACAGAAATAGAAATATCAAAATGTTTGATTATGGGAGTACTGTGAGATAATACGCTGTACACGCCGTGCAGTCTTTCCAGTATCCCCAAAACTCCTGAATCCTGAACCACGTCTGGCCCAAGGGTCATGAAAACAGATGATCAACCTGTAGCTCGATACTTTATTTTTATCAAGTTTGATGACCAAGCCCTGGACTAAATATAGCTTCAATTCTGGCCAAATTAAGCAAAGGTAGAAAAATCATATACCACATCTGTCAGGAGAAAATGCCTGCAGAAATCTCTATGGGCTGATGGTGGGATCCAGTGATTCATCCGGTGCTCGAGATGCAGCACCAAGGGCCAATGATAATGTTTTAAACTTAAATACATAGGTATCTATAATTGACCAATTACACAAAGAAGCCCGAAAAATCAAAAAACCCGCCAGCCATAGTTTACCTCAAGTCTGGTAAGTTATTGACAAATGTAATAGTTTAAGCCACAAAGACATATTGAATGATGCATTCCAGAATATGAGAGTCCAGAAGAAAGCGTGCCAGGACCTATATGACAGGCTAAACCATGGCCTGGCTGAGCTTTTAACTACCCTCCCCTTGTTTTTGACAGCTCTGATGATAGTTTACAGGAACATAATATGCTATTGGAATCAAGAAGTTTAACCTTGGACTGAGACTTATTCTAAGTCAATTAGCTAACTTACTGGTTAAATGTCACATATTTTCCCAACCGACATTTGTCTGACCCGTGAGCAGCAAAGAGAATTTCCAGTTTGAGCTGAAGACCGGCACAAAATTTTGTTCGTTATTTTTAATACATCTAGCTTTAAGTATATAGCATCTGACTCCTAACAGTGTCAAAAGAAAAACAACAACAACACTGTTTCTGGATATACTGTCCATTATATATACGTGTGGGGGTGGGTGTGTATTCAGAAACACAGTCATCCACACACACATATATGTATACATAGAAAGGAAATTAAACTGAGAAATTGACATGTACTATTCTCCCCCGCCTCATTAATGATAATCAAAAAATACGCTTTTGACTTTATAACACCATGCTACTTGCAAATTAAATGAATATTATCCTAGGAGCTTGACCGAATGAGGACATTTGAGGTGAAGAATGAATGAGCTCTATTTAAGAAATCTGTATTATGGTCCAGACCTAAATCCAAACCATGTTTACATGGGTTTTGACTATTACCGAATCTTTTTAAGAGCGTACTTAATTCAGGATGACAAAGACAGAAACAATGCACGTGAGCAACAGGACAAAACATTCTTAACATGCTCCTGCCAATATGGACTTTGTTGGACTTTACCTCATTTAAGCCGTGAGGAGGATCAATCTACAAGAACATCCACACTGTGTTACTGAAATTCTTAGAAAGCCCCTGCCCACACTTACATATTAAATTAGAAAACAGATTTCCAGATCACACTTAATTCAAAATGAAAGAGAAACTTTTTTTAAAACAGTCTAAGCAACATACCTCCCTGAAATGTGTGACAAATGTAATCCCCGAAAGAAACCTCTTTCCACATTCCGGGCCTTCTGACACTTCCTGAAACTTCAAGATTCTCTTCATTTCCCCCAGTGAACTGAAGCATTCTGAGGCTTTGCCTTTGGAGGTCTTATTTTTGGGGGTGATGAGACTACCGTCATTTAGTGTCTTCAAACTTAATCTACTGTATTGGAATCACATTGCACAGGTCTATTTTGAAAGAGAATCCCAGGTGCAAATTGACATGGATACTAGATCAGGAATGACATCATCCTGGAACCCCTATGAACACTAAGAATACAGAGGGAAATGGTGAACTCTGTTTACAAATAAATACTCCTCTATCAAGTGACCATCCCAGCAGTGACAAGTGTATCTGATTCATTTACTTTTGTGGCAATTCACTCCAATTAAGGTGAATCATTTCTTCAGAGAACTGGAGACTAAACCCTACAGAGCATGAGATTTTAAAATGTTTTTCCCAAATGCTGGCATTTCATATTAGAAAAACCTTTGTTGGCAGGGCTTTGCACAGCGCCGTGTATAAATGGGTTTAGTGCAGGGTTTCTCCTGACAGTGATGAGTAGCTAATGGATTCGAATTGCAAATGACAACACAAAAATATATATAGCATGCCACATTTGCTGCTTTAAATCAGATTTACTGGTCATTCTATTTCCTGAGGAAACTTAGTCTTGTTAGAATGCATTGTTAAAGTTTGCTTAAAAATATTAAAGAAAATTATTCCATATAAGTCATTCTTTAGGTTAGTAGAAATGAGGTTTCTGCAAATACTCTTAGAAAGCCACTACCCTATTTACTTCTTAAATAAGAGCCACTAACAGAACTACAAACTTGCAAAAAATAAAGCTGAAAATCCTTCAAATTGGTGCAGTCAAAATCATTTGCTACTTTAAATAATAATTTTTAAAACTACCCACACAAAGCCAAAGTATAAATAAAATCTGCCCTCTAGAAATATTATTCATATGAACTATCTAGGAGGGTTTTTTTTTTTTTTTTAAGTTTTAGGAGCAAATCCGTGTATTTTTACCTGGAATTCCACCATAGATCTCTTCTGCTATCCTAGCCGCTTCTTTTCTATTTCCTTTGACGATATAGAAGTGAGTTAGGAGAGCCAAACAAATTTTAATTAAAAGTTTGAAGAAAAAAAAAGTAGCAAACATTGTAATAAAAATGTTTTTAAAGCCATAGGAAACAGGACTGTCTTCCATTTTGGCTTACACTCTGTATAGGTTCCTGGTACTGCAAAATCTCACTGAGTTATAACTGGTATCATATGACATCTATTTTCAACTTTCTAGCCCTTGGTGCTCCTGTTACTGAGAACTCGCTCGTACATTCTAAGCTAACTGTGATTTGGCGGCTGCGTGTGCAGTCTCTCATAGCAATGTGGAATGAACTCCAGAAACTTCCTTTTAGACCTGCATTCCTTAGTGCTATTTAACACACAGGATTCCTGGCCGGATCTTTTTTATTCCTAAATCCCAATTTGTGCTACATTATGTGGGAAGGCAGTTATTGGAGAGAGAAAACAAACTTCTCAGATCCCATGGGGACGGAGCAAGTTATCTGAAGTGGGAAGAACTGACGCCAGACCATTTCATTTTCTCTTCCTCCTGAGGTTTTTGGGGAGATAATGCTCCAATCTAAAATATGACCATCTGAACAAGACCATTTACTCTAAGGCAGTATTTAGTAAAGGGCCCCTCTTGGATGCCTCTCCAAGTGGATGTGTCCGATTGAAAGCATTAGACCACTTGCTCTCATGGTCTCATCCGTGACAAGGTCTGCCGGCAAAGCCCATCATGCGTTTCCCATTTCAAGTGTCAGTAAAGGTGGTGCCTCGGACTGGAATATGGGCGCTCTCCTTGACTGTGGAAGAGTTACAGCAAAATGGATAAAGAAGATGCCCTCCATTCTGGGTGAATTACCCAAAGATTCTATGTATCAATACCTTCCCTCGTTGGACAGTTCTCTTCCAGCCCTAACTCTTCAACGTGTGTCGGCGGGCCAATACAAGGGAAATCAACTTCTTGTTCATTTCCCTCACCTACAAAAATTAGATGAGGAAAATCCAGGTCTCCTCTTTCATTCTTGGCTATATTAGATTTTCAAAAATCTCTACAAACTATTGAAAAAGGCAAGCCAAAAAAAAAAAAAAAAAAAAAAAAACATTGCAAGAGCAGACTAAAGAAATCTTACTTACTAAATGCTTTATGCAAAAAATATGGGAGTTTCTCATAGCACTCAGGCAAATTAGAATGACGACCTCTATGAGAACTGGCTCCCTATAGTCTGGGGAAAGGCTGATGTGTGAGCAGACAGCCTTGTGTCACAGTATAAGCTGCGTCCATTTCACTGAATTACAGAACCAGGGAAGATCCGGTGCAGTTCCCAAGCCCAAGAACTGAGATCAACATACAGGGTTTCTGGACCCAGCTTAGTCCCGACCTACAGCTTCCTACCTAGAGAGTGCCAACATAGGAGAATCCGCGAACACAAGCATCTGGGAACACAAGAACACTGCCCTCTAAGAAGCCCGTCCTTTACTCAAGTCAGCCCAGTGACATTATAGGATGTTATTCAATCTTGTTCGGGCCTTAATCTTCATTTAAAACATGACTGTACTTTCTGTGTTATACACCAGAAAAGTTGGCCATCAGGAGCTCGGCTTTTTTGTAAGGTTCAAATGGATGTCTATGCTATTTCTGAGAGACCATCTTTAACTACGTTTGAGCATTACATTTGAGATGGGCACAAAAGGCCACTGAAGTAAGGGGTTAATTCACAGCATCCTTCACAGACGAAATCCTCTGTGGCACCACAGTTTCTCAGCCTCAGCACTACTGATATTTGGGGCCAGATAATTCTTTGTTGGGGGCACGCGGTTATCCAAAAGCATTGTAGGCTATCCAGGAGCACCTCTGCCCTCTGTCCACTCAATGCCAACACCCCCACTCCCATCCAGGGCTAACAACCAGATACGTCTCCAGACACTGCCACGTGTCCCCTATGGGTCAAAATCGCCAGCCCCCCTCCTCCCCTACCTTCTACCACATCCACTTAAGAACCACTGAGCCATAGCCAAATATAAAGAACAAAGGAAAATCAACTCCCCAAAATACTAGTGAATACAAATTAAATTTTGTACAGAACTTGAATTTTTAGAATTTCATATTTAAAAAAGCCCAGCCACGGGATGATACAATTTAACATCTCGCCATATTCTTTCAGGAACACGGAGAAGAGGCCTTTAAAAATCCTGTGCAAAAGTAAACACAGACCTGTGATACCCTGACTTTGCCAAAAATGAGTTTTGGCGTAAGATAAATCAGAACATACCAACGTAGAGGACTGCTTTCCACTGCTTCCAACAAAAGGGGTGGGAGAAGCTGGGCTTCTGTAAATGAAATCAAAATTCAAATTCCTTTTAAAATAGCTTACAAGATAGAAAGTGTAATTATGTAGTTTGCACACACAATAGCTTCTAGATGTATTCACTTGTCTCATGCGACAACTCCAGCGCAGGGAAAAACAGGGCTTGTGTGGATCAGGACACAGAGGCACAATTCAACTTGCTACTCCACGAGTAGAGACAACGTACTCTAGAAAGAAAAGATGACAGAGTAATTCATCATCTGAAGGACAGTTCCTATTTTACTAACAGACCAAGCAACACATCTAATGGCAGTGAAAGAGCAAGCAGACGAGGGAGGGGGTGGGAGTGGGGCACAGTTAAACGAGTAAAATCATATTCTCTTCATCAAAGAAGACAAACTCAGAAAATTGTCAAAATGTCATTTTGGTCTTTATTTTTGGACATGTAGTGTGTTTTCATAAACCAGTTTCATATGTGCTAGTTTTTGTAATATCAAAAGAAATACAATACATTTTTCATAAATTCCTCATCACTGCAAGTTCACTTTCAAATAAATGTAAGTAGCGGGGTCGAACAATATGGTTCCACATGTTGACCAGTGCAACACTGACAGTTACAATTAAGGTATCCAGGAAGCCTGAAAATTAAGATTTACTAGAACAAGCAAATTTACTTCCCTTTGTTAAAAACAAAGGACATAATTTTGATTTATAAATTACATATTTTACATGCAAGTTGACATCCCATTTCCATCTGAAATGAATGGCCATCTCAAAAATACGCTGAGAAACAAAAATGTAAGAACAAATAGTAGTATGCCCTTAAAAACTGCTGAAGCAAATAAATAAAAACACAGGTTAGTTTCTTGCTTTAGCGTGCATATTGGCACTGTTTATTTCATATTTACATAAATCAGTTTCTGTGCATTAAAAATCCCAATAAGATTTAATGGTTCGGGTCAGTCCATTTTTCTTTAACAAAAGATCCCTTAACTTCCAGGTTTTAAGAATCGCACTCGCGCATTTGTGTTTTGGCACAAAACACAAATCGTTATTTCTTACAGATCAGTGGCAACCGGTTAACAGGCATGTTAAGATACTTTTTAAAAAAGAAGTTTTATGAGCGTTGTCGTTAAAAACAAAAGGAAACCAATCCTGTACAGAACCCCAATACTGCCAGCAGCTTCCTAGTGCACCACAAGCACCTCTTTCTTTGGATTTCACAGTCCTTTATCACAAAAACGTACTCTAAGGAGTTCAAGGAGTTAATAAGACACACCATGTGGATAATCTGGGGTTTAAAAACCCATGGCTCTGGGCAACAACGATTACAGTTAACAACAGACAACCACAAAGAGACTGTGTTCCTACAATTTTCAGACTCAATTAGCTATAAATAGAACATACTGGGGTGAAGACTCCTGCACACTGACAAGACTTCTCAGACAACAGCTAGGCCACAAGTGAAGGGAAGTGACTTCTATCAAAGGTAGTGGAGGGGAGCAGCTGAGTTGGAGATGGCACAGCTCGTACGTTCTGCTCGGAAAACACGAAGGCATTTACAGAGGACTCAGTGATGCCGGGGAAGGCGCGGAGGGTTTCTCTGCACTGTCGCCAACAGTGGTATTCGTCCCTAGCATTCCAGAAGCAAGAAGCTTTTTCACACACACAAATTAAGACAAAGGCTCTACCTAGGAGAACACATACGACAAGATCGAAGAAGTAATCGGAGTCTGCCGACCATTTTTCCTGGCATTGAAAGCCTGAGCATTTTTGGCATGTTAGATAGTTTACCATTCCGTCAACTGTGACTACAAAGAAGTGAGCCATCTGAGCGATAAACAAAGAGCATCTGAATGTGCCCCTGGTCCTCAACAGCACGAAGTGTCTACTTCAATGTTCTACACACAGTAGGAGATGCTTAAAACATGCCAATAACTGATGGACCATCTTGCTCAAGAAACCTGCTGACGATCTGTAACACTGAGCGTACCAAATAAACGTCTTAAGAACATGACCTCAATGACTAAAATGTGTCTGAACAGGACTCAAAAAGAGTTCATATCGTTGTTGTACTTCCCGAAAGAAAACCTGTAAACATCTGGTGAATGTCTAATTGATGGTAGAACATTTAAAATTGGCCCAAAAATGCCCAGAAAACATTTGGCCCTTCAGCACCCAAAGCTCCCAAAATATAATTTTAAAACATCTCTGTTAGAGGGATTTCAGTAGTCTGAAAAATTTCATACCTGAGTGGCTTCAATGTTCTCTCCTAAGTCTTAAGTAAGTGCAAGGAGTTTCTACACTCAGGAATTGCATAAGTTTTTATCTTTCCTCAAAATAAAACATTGAATGATATAGAGGTAGCATAACTTACTAAATTAACTTTAAAAAAAAAGAAAAAAGCAAGGTTATTTTCCATCGTCTTACTAGAACTATTACAAATGTGTAAAACCTTACAATCCAGGCTTTCTTCTACCTGGGTTTAGACATCTCATTATTCTCGCCCCCTTTTTTACTGTAAGGATATTGATGAGTCCAGGCGCCCTTGGGCCCTGTGGCATCTATTGCGACATCGATGATAGAATCTGGAGTCATCCATCTCAGGAAAAGGAGGAATAGAAAGTTGAATACAGCCAACAAAGCAAAAATGCAGCCTGTTACTGGGCCACAGTGAGAGATGAGTCTGTCCAGTCGTTTGTCCATTGGTAACACAGCTTCTCCTGCCACGCGGTCGTACACCTGGCGGGAGAGAGGCCGAGAGTGAGCACTCTGACCCACAAGAAACAACGACCTGCACGGACCAGGGATGCTTTACAGATGCAAACAGGAGGCGCTTACATTTCGTTGCTGTTGTTTTAGTAAGGACGTGATTAATGAAATTAAAGTAATTATTGCCATGTGATTCAACACGTATGGAGTGCTGATCCTGGACAGAACACTGGGCTAGACACCGCATCACACAGAGACGAATATGCCAGGCTCCTGTCCCCTAGGGGATCACCATCAATTTTAACCAACTACGAGAATTCCAAAGTCCTGAGAAGTTGGAACCGCTTTTCGGGTCACCTCTGTCGAGGCCATAGTTAATTCAGCAGTGACTTCCTGAAGCAGGACTGGCCTTCTAAGATTCCTTGATTCGGCTGAGCAGCTCTCACGGCTAGCTGGCAGACATCAACCACCATCAGAGAGCTCTAATCTAGTGCGCTGCTGAGTACTGAGAGGCTCTTCTTTCCACAGCCACGGGAGGCCGTGTTGCTGAGCACGGATGGTGAGACTATACAGAACCATTTCGTGGACTCCAAATAAAAGGAAGGGGAAAAAGATGGGGGAAATTTTAGTAGATGGCATAGGTCAAACACTTTTGGCAAACAAAACAACGTTTACCACTGAGAACCGGTAGTAGGTGGCTTGCTGTTTGGAAGCGCTGCTAAGCACAAAATTCAGAAATATTTTAAAAACAAAGATCCGTAAACACACTTAGTTCCAACACATAAACGAGGCCAGCATTTATCTGTTTCGATTGCATTCGAGCATGACTTGTGGTCACTGTCACACAGTGGACCTGTGAGCCATCTCCTTTGGAACTCAGGAAGGCTGGGACGTGCAGGGCGAGCTCTACAGGCCAGCAGCCTCTGGAAAGGTACGGCTGTTTCCAGCTAGCTCTTCTACCCTCAAAACATCTGGGATACATTTCAGTCCGAATTATGCTGAGACTGGTGAATTAGAACAGTTGACAAAGTATGTTTCCAGCGTGAACTCCAATTTAATTTCTTCATCAATTTTCTAAATAAGCACAGTTAAACTACGGAGGAGGAGTTGAAAAGGATCGAAACAGCCTGTGCAGAACAGGTAGAATTAAGAGAGCAACTACAAATTCTCTATCGCCGCTTTTTATTTGTGGTATTTCCAATATCTGTCACGTGCATTCTGAATCCTAACTTACTATGTTCTCAGTCAGCCCAGAGATGCAAAAATCCTCTTCCCATAGATAATCAAGGTACTTAGCCAAGGTGATGCAAGAGTTTTGGGAAGGAGCCTGAATTAAACGTTTGCAAGTGTTAAAGTTGCCGCCATTGGACTAAGCAAAACCATGTATTTTCTAATAGACCGACATGCTTTTTAGAATCAGAAACAGCCTCAAGAAAACGTCTAAGAGTAGATTTTAGTTATCAGTTTGGCCTTTAAGGTTGTGACTTCTAGAAAATTTGGTAACTTCCTCTATGGCCACTTTAATGAAAGGTCTAGATGGCATTACTGCTATTTTCAGATGTCAAATGCAACGAGTTGACTAGAAACTCAGCCTAGCATACACCAAAAGTAGTACACAGTGCATTTCTTTTCATCTGAAGAGACTTCATATACTTAAGCAACAGAAAGGGTAAACCTATACAAGAAAAAGCAAACGTGTACGTGAAACGCCAAGAATTTAGACACAATCTTCAAATACCCTTTGCTTAGCACATGACATACTTTTTCAGTTCTTTCCGCAACATTCCTCCAGGTGTAGAAAGTCTTTACTACGTTATGGATATTTTCGGGAGCCGGCAATGCTCCTGACTTCAGCTGGGAAATCGCTTTTTCCAAACCCTCGCACAAGGACTTGACGGAAGGCTCACACAGAATGATAAGATTTTCTGGAAGTACTTCAGGAATTCCACCAACCCTGGTACTTACAACCTTAAAAAGAGAAAAAGAATATACAATACACCATAGTTCATATCTCAGGAAAATCAGCAAAACTAACTTAAATTAAAAGTCACTACAGAATGCATCTGCTTATTTTTCAGAATAACAAGTACAGGAACCCCAACATGTAAGCCCTCAAAGCTTTTTACCTGTAAACCACAACTGGCTGCTTCCACAATCGCCATGCAGAATGCTTCGGTAAGGGAAGTATTGAGAAAAATATGTCCTTGAACTAAGACATTTCTAACATCCTTGTGTTCTAAGGCTCCCAAGAGACGCACTCTGATTTTTGAAATGAAAGAAGAAGGGAGTGAAAATCATGCTAGAAAATAAATATCATTTAGAAGCCAAGTGTGCTATTCACATTATACTTAGATCACTGCTGGTTCTGATGTTTTCTACCGCAAAAGATTAATATCCCCAAATTCTGATCTAAAAGAGTCCTTTAAAGCTATTTGGTTAAAACTCATGCAGCTAACATATTTCTAACTTTTGTCACGCCTACAAATTTCATCTTCTCCAAAATTAGTTGGCATTTAGTGAAGATATTAATATACTTTGGTGAGTAATTATTAAAGAGTCATTTCTAAACAGAAAAAGGCCCCTTTTAAATTGACGCTTCACAGCAAATACCTTTCTAAGTTACTGAGAAAGAGAAGTATTTGAATCTGTGTGTGCAGGACAACTTACATGATTTGGGCCATGCTATACAAATCACAACTCAGCAAGGCTTGAAAATCTACAAACATTTCCAAAGTGGTTGTTTTGTGTGTGAGTGTGTGCGCGTGCACGTGCCTTCCAGGGTACTTCCAACCATTGCCCCTAAAAGTCAAATAATATTGGACTAACAAAAAAAATTAAATTGTGATTTGTTAAAATTAAGATTTCCCATTTTACACACTTTTTTAAAATAGGTCTCGTGTTACATTTTTTCATCAAGTGCATGTAGGAGAAGCTGCCCACTTAACAGACACATGTAACCAAAACTGAATTTAGGTAATATATTTTCTCACCCAAGACAATACAGAATCCATCAATACCTGTCATGGAGCTGGTACCTTTCTCGTACTTCTTCCAAAATGATTCTCTTAGGTCCCTCTCCTCCAATTATGAAATTTAAATCTGGGTATTTCTGACAGAGTTCAGGTATTATACCACTAAGCAAATCAGTCCCTGAAAATATAAAATAAAGTTGAATGTTGGAAATTGTTAACATTTAAACTTAAAAAAAAAAAACAACTCATCAGAACTGAGAAACCACTCACTTTGAAAAGTATTAGCTATGCCCTCCTTAAGTAGAGAAACTAACTCTCAAACCTTTCCTGGGAAGGTGGAGTGTCCAAACTACCAGTGGTATCCTAAGAGTTGCAATTCTTAAAGATACATACACTGACATCCATTGTTACCCAATACCCAGACTATTCTGTTTCATTCTGACGTAATATTCTTTAAGTTATTCACTTGTGTTTACACATCACCTACTTCTAAAAAAGGTATTTGACGTAGCTAGCATTTAAGTTTTCTACAGAGCCTGACAGCTGACTGGAGATCTAGGTCTTGTCCCAGCCATTTTATGAGCAAGTTCTTTGATTGTGGGAAAGTTTTCTGATATAGAAAATGAAGAGACCAAATGTATCTGAAGTCCAAGGTCTCTTTCAGCTACAAAATTTCTACATGTGTTCCACTTCCCACCACAGGAAGGGGCTAAGCAACAAAGTGTAACTGCAGCCTCCACTTTGTTGAGAAGGCAGTTTGTACAGAGGATCTTGTAAAGAACGAACGCCATAGTAGTAGTCAAAAAAAAATTTTTTTTTTAGTATCAGTCAAATTTAAGAGCAGTCTGTCCAAACCTGCCGTACATAGCCCACTTCCCTTGAAGGAGAGTAAATGAAGGTGGCAGGACCTCAACTGCCAGATCATTATAGTCCAGAGAACAGAAGGGTGCATCTTGGTTCCTTTCTTTAATGAAATACTTTTCTTATAATACGTAAACACAACCTCAGGTTAGAAAGCAGTAACATAAACCATGCCCTACCAGTCTGAAAGTGGCTATCTAAAGTGACAGCAATGTTGACACTATTTGGGAATTTAGTTCAGTAACAACTATCAATTGGACACATTCAAAAGTAAAAGTAAATGTAAAATAACCCAGTTAAAGTTTATTAAGAAATGCATACATACACAAGCACATACATAAGAATTGCACTTTTTCTATCAATCTTCCCAAGTACAGGCAGATGAATTATAAAAAAAGATGGTGGGAGAAATCATTTATGCGGGGTCATTTTTATTAAATAATTCAAAGTAAGGATTTAAGTAAACTCGGCCAGTATTTTCAAAATATGATTGCATTAGCAAACATAAATTCACATGCAGCTTTTCTGAATTGTGAAGGTTTCTCATTAAAATCTTAGCTATCTTTGTTTCGAGACAATTACAAAATCCATCAACTGGATTTCTACATAAACCAGAAGGTGGCTTAATGACTTTTAACATTTAGCTTCCTTTAATTCTTTCATTTTCTTTCTTTCCTTTCCTTCTCCCTTCTAATACAGAGGTTGAGAACCCATTCTTCAAATGAAAAATGCAACACATATAGAGTAATAATCATAACTGCTGATAACAACTAACATTTACTGAGTGGTTACTACATCGGGCTATGTCCCTTAAGTGCATTATGTCATTTAATCCTGACAACTACCTTATAAGAAACAGAAGTGATTAATATTATCAATGATCTATAACATTATTCTAAGAATAAAAGGTTTTCCCAAACAATAAAAGATACTCTCCTGCCTCTAAGAGGAGTCTAACACAATGGAACATACAAAAGGGCTTTCAATTGCCATAGTCACACAAAATAATGGACAAAGGAAAATCATGATTCAAACTGCTTTTAAAGCTCAGTCTAACAGTATTTCAAAGAATCTAATCAATCTACATATACCTAGAAGCTGGGCCAGAGGTGAGGGGAACAGGAGACCTTAACTCAAGAGCTGAACTCATGTTTGTCATCTCTGATACTTACTGTGTAACCTGAGCGAGTTACTTACCCTCTCTGAGACTCAGTTTCTTTGTCTGTTACATGCAGATAACATCTACCCTACAGTTGTTGGGTCAAGTGAGGTACTGTACCATGCACAGGCTTTATCAACTGCAGAATATAAATGGAAGTTGTCATTACCACCACAGCAGGAAGTGGGCTGTGCCTGCGCATGCACAGGGCACCGGGAAACCCTGACTGAGAGCAAAACAGGCTCTAGAGGAGGAAGGTAGCCAGAAAACCTGGGGGATAAGAACTGGGACTTATCCTCTCTCTCAATACGTGGCAGTGGGCCTTTGAGAACTGGTCCAAAGGAACACCTCCTAAGGAAATTAATTAATTAATAAGTAACGGACCAGAAATACAGCTACTCACTTTTGGGCTACGGATGTGGCCGTTCCTTCTGAGAATGTTACTTTTTACACGGTGCCTGGCATATGGAGAGGGTTCAGTATTTGTCAAAGTACTGAATTTGAGAACATGACAGGCCATACCTTCACTCTGTGGCTGGTGGTTAGCTCAGCTGGTTAAAATACCATCACTAGTGAAGTAAAGGTAACAGGTTTAATCTTTGTACAAATTGTTCATTTTGTTCTGATCCTTGACCATGCGTGCATCACACGCTTGCTCGGCTAGCTATCTCACGAAGATATACTGTGTGATTAAAAGACAAACTAGGCACATTTTCTAAGTTACAACAAACACATCACCAATATCCCAAGAGGGATTCAAACAGAGAATGCTGGTCCATTCACATCTTCTTGATTCAGGAATGAAAGCACATCACAAGAGCATGCCTTCACCCCAGAAAATGCAGTTCAGCAGTTTTCCCACCAACCTCTGCTTAAGTGGATTGCTGGATCAACCAAGGCTCTGTTCCAAATATAAAGCCTACTGACCAAGGCCCATGCGTGGATTTCAGGCCGGTCCCTAGCACACCGGGACGCTGCTGATCCCACCGCTGAGCTTCGTGCTTACCAACAATCAGCTGCATTTGTCCACGTGTTTGATGCCAGTTACACTTCTTATTGCATTGGGTAATTTAGTTAAACAGCACATAAACTGACAGAATAAGTTTCTATGAAACTAAGCTGAATGGTTCGAAAAATCCAACAAAGCAAGGTTACGGAAAAAAGCTCTAGTCAGATCAGGGGTTATCTTAAACCACTGTATAAAATAGAAGTACATTATTTCATATACCATTACATTCTCACCCCGCTTAAAAAAAAAAAAAAACCTAAAGTGGCAACTATAAATTATGCTTTTTGAAGGAGATTGTGCCAGAAAGTTGACGCAGCTCCAAGTGGTAGACCAGTAGTCTTACGCCTGCAAGCCGACATCAGACTGTTGGCAACTCCGTGCACGTTAATAACATTTTGAGTCAAATTCAAGTATTTAAGGAAGGGTACATGTTATTTTTTTAATAATTCCCTACTTGAAGTGACAATTTTGATTACTGGACAGGTTTTCAAATACCATCCAGAAGACCAGTTAGGTTTTGAATAATCAGACTGTTCCAAGCTTCTAGTACCCGAGGCTCTACGAATGCTACTGCGGTGTCCAGTAAGTGCTGCGGAGGCACTAAAAAAAAAAATCCTCCTTGGTAACGGCAGACACTTATCAAATACCAACTGGCCTAAGTACTTCAGAGGAACCATCACCGAACCCTCACAAGATTCCCCTTGTTGCCCAAATCATACAAAGGAAAAAACTGAGACTCAGAGACGTTAAGTAGCTTGTCCTCAATCACACAACGGGATGCAGCCAGGATCAGACTCCAGGCTGTCTAATCCCCCTGCCTTCACTACTTACTTGCCTACATGTTCTTAATGTCTCAATCTGTGACTAAATGAAACAGACAAGCTGCAAAACAGCCATGTGTGGGACAAGCTCATTGATTTTGAGGATATGCATAAAACACAGGAGAATTGTAAATCAAAATATTCCTAAGGGTCATCCCTGAATAGTACAGTTACAGCTGATTTTAGTTTTCACCCCTGTGCTTTTTCTGAGTTTTTAAAATACCTGCAATGAAAGACATGACTTTTGCCATCAGAAAGGGCTACACGGTGGGCTCAGCCTTTTACTTCTTACCACACATACACGGCTGTTTTAACTTTAAAAAGACCTGACCTATTAAACAACATCAGATCACGGTTTTTATTTTTAAGTAACTATTAAAGCATCAAAGGTGGGGGGAGCGGGAAGCATTCACCACCATTCCAAAAATTTCTTTTTGGATGTATAAGACAATATTAGACCTTTCTTTGCTATATTTAATGCAGAAGTAGTTATAAAACCATAGAACAAAACGAAAAGCCAAACAATCATTACATTCAAGTATTCAACAGCTTTCTACAAGAAAAAAAAAGTCTGTGCAGTGCAATTGTAGCTATCATTTCATTACCTTTTCTGTAAACAAGTCTGCTGACAACAACAATAGTTATTATACTATCATGCCTTCTAAATGGGTCTGGAGTGAAGTCAGTAGGATCTACAGCATTAGGAATGACGGACACTATTTCAGGATTCAGTGCTGCTCTTAGCACAGTGTTTTCCTTACTAGTGTAAGAGACACAAATTATGTGGTTTGTGTCACAAAGAGACACAGTTAGAAGCTTGTTTGTGAGCACCGAGCTGACATCAGCAAATCCGAAAAGGGAATGGTCCGTGAAGACTGTCTGGAGCCCCATTGTCTTGGCGTGGAAGAGGGCATCATGGGCCATGGCAGAAAAAGAACTATGTGAATGGATTATTGTGACTCTCTCCCGAACAAATATGCACCTGAGCAACGGCAGACTATGAAAGAGGGTCGTGGCTGTAGATTGGTTGTACATGACTTTCAGAGGCAAGTAATAGACTTTGAGGCCATTAGTGAGGTAACGGATGCCTTTCCGATTTCCATAAGCATGGGTGACAATGATCACTTTGTGCCCTCTTTCAATCAGGCACTGAGAGAGCTGGTAAATGTGGCTTTCCACGCCTCCCATGTTAGGGTAGAAAAAGTCCGACACCATGCATATGTTATGGGTGCGGGTCC
Source organism: Mirounga angustirostris (assembly GCF_029215605.1). Taxonomy (NCBI): domain Eukaryota; kingdom Metazoa; phylum Chordata; class Mammalia; order Carnivora; family Phocidae; genus Mirounga; species Mirounga angustirostris. The sequence goes on from NW_026991719.1 coordinate 11,795,880, forward strand.
TACATGTTGACAGACTTCCAGGGCTAACACGGGAGCGCACAGCTGAGGGAGGCTGGCCATGCCCACCTCCTCCTCTATAGGCCATGCTGAGATGGTTTAGGCATCTGTCCTCAGTGCAACTCGGTTATGTGTCGTCTAGTACCTGAAAGAGAGAGTAAAACAAGATCTCAGCTCAGAGACAAAATACATTACCTTTTCCAAATCCAGATATAAACGCTGTTTTATGCTAATGTAAATTTGCTAGCTTTCCCCCGAGAAATAAAACACAAGCATATAATGAAATTACTCACCTGACATTTACTTGCTTAGCATTTACTCTGTGCTATACAACAAAACTAGATTGCACAATGCCCTTACATTTTAATTTTGCTTTAAAAATACTGCTACACATAATTTTTAAAAATTAGTTTGTTACATCACAGTAGAGAAGAATGTGCTATGCTAACAAACCAGTTCATTCCAATAATTAAATATATGGTTCTTTCCAGAAAAAGTTTGCCAACCCTGCTCTAGAGCTTAGCCACTGATGCAACGAATCTCATACAATTTTGCTATTCACTGTGTGGCTTATACTAAAATATACCTGGAGCTAGAAGTGTCTTTTTGACAGTAGCTTTTTCAAGTATCACCTACAGCACAGGCTGCTGACACCCATCTACGTTTTCCTCTTCCTTATTCAAGGATGGCGATAAACTGCTTTCATTTTCTTAACCTTTCTTTCAGTTAAGTAGGCCTTTCTTCCAGAAGTGTCCCTCTCTTTGGTTTGAAGTCTAAAGATAAAGGCTCAATTCGAGATGGAGTGGATCTGGGGCCATTTTCTACATCTAACGTAGGAAATATTGATCTCAGGGGTCCTCTAGATCCTCATCAGCACAAAATGCCCACTCAGTACTCAGTACTATCACAGATTCTTACTTTTAAAGCCAAAGCGTGTCCTGGAAAGCTAGTGAAAATCTTCCTCAGATTGACAAATGAGATCCCCACACTTCCGGAAACTGAACTACATAATGGAAAGCCATCCTAAGGTCTGAGTTTCTGATTTCACCTGCAAACTCAGGAAATGCAAAGTAACAGCCTGTGTAAACCCTTAATTATCTCTTCTTGCCAACAAAATCATCTATAGTTTAAATATATTCTCAGAAATACTCAATAAGTGTTTGTTGACCTGAATTTACTAATTAAGATTCAAGATTACCAAATATTGCGATTCTTCAGTTTTGTACTTTTAAGTGGTTTCAGTAACATTTTCTTACTGTGGTTTGTCACCTAAACATGAATTTCCGGTTGTATTCAATTTAAAAATATGACTGATTTTTTAAAAAGGGTAAAGAACCACATGAAATTATCTGAAGTTTTGTCATTAACCTGCAAACGTTCTGTGAGAAGTCAGCCTACTTCCATCGGGTTATCACACCTAACATCTTTATGGCGTAAAAGCTGAACAAACGGAACCACCATAGAATCTTAGATTTTAAAGCCGACGAGAGGCTTGGAGATCCAGGAATACCTCCCTCGCTTTACAAATGAGAAGCCGAACAAGTTGAGTGATTTGCCCAAGGTCTCCACCCAGCCACTAAAGTGGCAAATGCGAGATGGCCGTAAATTTACACCCACCATGGCCAACGAGTCCCTGGGCAGTCAGCAGCAGAGGCTCCCAAAGAGCTTTAGGGAGACCCTGCGGGGGCGTGGGTCAAGAGGACGGTGCTTCCACACCCACACCCTGGGCAATTCCCCGGCTTCACTCACTGAGAGGTCACCGGAGAGCGCCAGGGCCAAGGAAGGGACGACCCTGCTCAATCAGCGACCCCGCTGGAGTCAAGCAGGGTCTCGCCAGGCCCAAAAGGAGGAGGATGGCCAGACAGTGGGCAGGGGTCTGAGGCTGGGGGTCCCAGAGCCCTTCACCCTGCCCGCCTCAGTCTCGGCGGAACCGGCTCCAGTGCGGCCGCCCCAGCGCCCCTCAGCCCCACTCGACTCCAGAGGCTCTCGACCCCGACTTCCGAGCTTCTAAGCCTCGCCAGGTTCGCCCCTTCCATCGCCGGCCACACTCCCACGGGTGCAGCCCAGTCCCATCCGGAAGCGGCCGAGAGTGCCGGCGCAGGGTCAGACGCGCACTTACCGGCGAGTCCCATGGCCGCCAGTGTCCGGACCTCCCGCGGCTGCAGCCAGAGTCCCACCCCGCTACCCCGAAACACCAATCCGAGGCGTCCGCGCCCGAGCGCCGCGCCCCCGAGGCGGCCAATCGCAAAGATGCGCTGGCATCACGTGCAGGAGCGCCGCTCAGTCCCCACCCTTCAGCGCGCGATGTAACGTCAGCGCGCGTAGGCACATGTTTTCGCAATGTTGGGGAGGACTAGTTTTCTCTGCATCGAAAGTAGTAATCCTCGGTTTAACCTTTTAGATGAATTCTTAGTGTCGCGAATCTCTAGAAACCGTCCCTTGTCTCTTCTGACACAAGCAGCCTACCAGGAGCTTTCCTCAGGGTAAAGTCAGAAATCCCAGCGTGACTCGCAGCGAGCCTTTAGGGCTGCTGGGAGTTGTAGTCTGGTGGCCTTTGGAAGCGAAGCCGAACTTAGAAAACTCACTCCCAGGATGCACCGCACTTTTAAACCTGAATTCTGCGGAAGGTCGGGTGGGTTCGCGTCTTGGTTGCCTAGTTACAGCGTCTGTTTTCTGGAAGCCCGTTCTCACTGGCTTCGAATTGGAGAGACTTTTGGGGCGGAAGGCTACCGGGGTCGTGGTGGCGTTGTGTTTGTGGTTTTCTTGTGCCGCAGCAGAACGATGCTTGTTCTTAGCCACCCTGCTAGGGTTGCCTGATGTAGCAAATAAAAATACACAGATAAAGAGTAAAATAAAATCAAATTTTATAAAAATTTGAATTTCAAATAAACACTCTTTATACAAGTATATCCCAAACATTGGAGACCTTACTAAAAAATTACTCGTTGTTGATCTGAAATTCAAACTTAACTGGGTATCTTATATTTTATCAGGCACTCCGAAGAAAAAAAATCCAAGGTCTGACCTGAAATATCAATTCCCACTCAGACTGGTTCAACTGGCTATGGTGGTGCTTGGCCAGGAGGCTAATGAATCCGTGGAAGTGGTCTGATGACCCTCCACCCCTTCCATTTGGTGCTTGGAGTTCCCCCAGCTCTGCCATGCATACACTTTGGAAGAGCAGATGCCTTCCTGAACTCTATCTTCTTGGGATCTCACATGGACTTCTTTCTGAAAACTGGCAATTGAATTTTCTTGTTAAATGTCTGCCCTCCTGGCCAGATAGTAAGCTGAGGCAGGGTTTGTTCCTGGTAATAGACATTGAATAAGTTTTAGTTGTATTAATGAATTTTTTTTATCCAATACCAGTACAGTCCCAGTACAAACATATTATATACCCAATAAAATGTATTAAAAATATTTTATGGAGTGTGCCATATAAAAATTACAGTTCAGGGGTACCTGGGTGGCTCAGTCCATTAAGCGTCTGACTCTTGGTTTTGACTCAGGTCTTGATCTCATGGGTCGTGCAATTGAGCCCAGCGTCTGGCTCAGCGCTGGGCGGGGGAGAGAGAGTCTGCTTGAAGATTCTCTCTCTCTGCCCCTTCTCTCTCTCTCCCTCCCTCCCTCTAAAACTAAATAAATCTTTTTTAAAAATTACAGTTCAGTGATATAATTCAAAGAGCATTTTGATTGTAGGATTTGAAGTGTATCAGTGAGTTAACTTTAATGAGTTGAAGTTATTTAAGTCAAGTAGGAATAGATACGCTGCACTAATATTGAAGCATCAGAGAATAAAGATAATGAAGGCTCAAGGATACTTATTCAAGCTTAATAAGTTGCAGTTGGTTGCCCAGATCGCACCAACACTACCAGATGCTACAGCATTGCTTTGGTCTCCTTTTCATTTTTGCGATAGGTTTTAAGACACAGGGTGTGGGCAGAGACCCTGGAAAGTATAGTAAGCCCATTTCTTGATCCCCTGGTTTGCCAGTGCCATAGTTCTAATCACAATACCCATTTGAAATTCTAAGATCCTAATGCCAATATTCCTTCAAAAGAGTTGTGATCTTTTTTCAAAACAGAATATTTTCTACCTTTATCATCAAACATTTACTGAGTGCCGACTCCGTGGAAGGCTTTGTGGGGAATACAAGGAATATTAAACATAGTCCCTATGTTTTAAAAGTTTTTTTAAATCCTTCCTAGCTTTTATATACCTTTTGCAATAGTAAAAAACAATCCAGTTTCCTTGAAATGTTCTTTGTGTTTTAAATACTGTAGGACAGGCTGACCTTTATAAATAATTAATAAAGGCACACTGTTGCTGAGTCTCTGTGGCGGGGGAGAGGGCTGAGAAAACTACAGGCTGTTCCAGTGAAGTGTATAGGTTCTGGCAGTCTGAAAACATTGAAATTCATTCATCATGCTCCAGTCTCTGACCTAGGCACTGAGCATTAAAGGCAAATAAATCATAATTCTGCACATGGCTCACAATCTCATGTGGGTATGAGACTCTATTTATAGTCAGTTAAAATTTAAGGCTACTTTCTAAAAGTCAAAGCAAAGTTGTAGCATCAGGATTAAGTTATAAAACTAGGGATAATTCTAATTATAGTGTGCTGCTTAAATGTATGGAATCAAGGTATGCTTTTAGAGAATTTTCTTAGAAACTACTAAAATTAAAGTAAAATACTTACAGGCAGTGTATTCTGATTACACTTAGTAAAATATGAGGGCAGTCAGTACCAGTTGTGGTATAAAATGGCCTATAAATGGAGAAGGTATAAAATAAACGTCGATATCCCCTTCCCTTGAAATCGAGCTCTTTGTAAATTCAACTCCAAGCTCCCTTGGATAATTTTGGAGTGGGAAGGCCACATATTTGTATCGAGAGCCTCCTATCTATATACAAGACACGAGGCAGGGAAATTCTGGCACGAGCTTTACACCCAAGGAACCAAGACGGAGTTAAGGCATACCTGTGAGAAGAGGTAGGAAGTGATAAGCACTGTAAGAGAACTACAAGAAAAACACTGGGAGTTCAGAGGGAAAGAGTATTTCTAGCTGCCAGCATTCAGCGTAGAAGTAAAAGGTGCTCATGCAACTGTTGGGAGCAAGATCATTCCAAGAACAATAGGAACAAGGTAGAGAGACAGGTGCTGACTGTCCAGTGTATACTACTGTGGTTATGCAGGGGATGAGGGCGGGGGGGGGGGGAGGATTCAGACAGGACAACGGTGGCATTTCCAGCAAAAGTTGAAGCAAACTGGTGGAGGATCTTCCTGAGGAAAATGGACTTGATGTTGAGCCAGACTTGCAGCCGAAATAATATTTTCAATTAACATCTTGAGACGATTCACTCCCCATTCTGCTTCAAAAAGAAAAAGAGATATGAGAAAATCAAAATGTTATAGCTGTGATTTAAAAAAGAACAAAGATTTCCGCGTGCCGGAAAGAGAACCAAAATGCAAAATGGTAATCCAACCAAAGCCACCACAGGTCCTGGACTCTGTATGTGGAAGCAGGGAGACATGAACAGGGTTCAGCTCTTGAAGAATGACAAAGACTAAGGGCTCTGCATGTGGCTAGAGACAGGAACCAGGCTTGTAGGAGGCGTTTACATTGGCAGGGGAGGCGTTTACATTGGCGGCTTTCAATGAACCACCTTCCAGTATTCACACTCTTATCTTATCCCCTCCGACACTGACTCCAGGCTGGGCTGTGTGACTTGCTTGGCCAATGGGTCATCAGTAAATGAGAGGCAGCAGAAGCTTAATTAGTAAGTGCTTATGCACAGAGGAATGACCTAATGGATACTCTCCTCTTGATCGCCAATGGCTATGCAGCAAAGAAGCTCAGGCAAGATACTGAATGATGAAAAGCCACCTGGAGAGAGGCCGTGGAGAATGAGAGTTCATCCTGGGCTTCCACAAAATTAATGTAATACTTCTTTATTATTTATTGATTATTATTTATTAGGTACCTACTAAATGTAAGCCACTGTTTTCACACTGAGGATTATGAGTAAATTAGACAAAGTCCAGCTCTTGTTGACCCAGTGACCAAATCCATTAAGGTCACAATTTTCACCAAACTACTACTTTCCTTGAAAGCCTTAAAATGGGGGCCTCCTGGCTGGCTCGGTCAGTAGAGTGTGTGACTCTTCATCTCCGAGTCACAAGTTCGAGCCCCACATTGGGGATAGAGTTTACTTTAAAAAAAAAAAAAAAAAAAGCCTTAAAATGGATGATTTGTGTCATCTCCTTGATCAAGTATCTCAGTATTTTAATCTCATCCAACTCTGACTGTTATGCTGTCTAATCTGTTTCCAACTCTAAAGGGCCTCCTGCCACACTGCTTTCTTTAGTCACAGATTTATGATCTGTGCTGCCCTATTAATACATTCTCTAGCCTTGTGGCTTAGATAATCAGAGACATCATGCATCACTCACATTTACTGTGTTTGCTTTAAGCTCTTGAGGCTTCCCACATATTTTTATTTTGCAACAAATTGAGAATTTTCAGCCCACATTCCAAAGCTATTAGTATGACAAGGACTCCTGTACAATGACCAGTAAATTCTAATAAGGCAGTAGGCCAGTTATCCCACCTCCACCCTGAGGACCAGCCCCATCCCAGCTCAGACGCAGCCTCAGAGATCCAAGTGCACATCGCTTGGTAGTTACGGAGAGTTAGAAGTGCAAAGCCAGACAGTAAATAGTTTTGTCCTAGCCCAGAATTCTCTATTATATCCCCATCTAAATGGCAGTTAGGAAGCCAGAGCCACTAACCAAAACATGGTTTGAGTTGGTTTTAGGGAAGATCCGGGAATCCAGCATAAACCAAGAAATTTGCTCACAGTCATGCTTCTCTCTTTCAGGATGATCCCTTTAATTTGTAATTTACATTGTATTTTTCAAATTGTTTTCACTTTCCATAACTCAGGTGAAGTTAGCAACTCTGAGAGCAAGGAGAGGGGATTATCACCCACATTTGGCAGGTGTGGAAACTAAGGATCCATGGGGTTTCTCAGCCTCACAATGAGATTAGGTGGCAGAGCCTGTCCTTGAATTTAGACTCTCTTTTTACCAAAGATGAGCAAAGTGACTCCTTTGTGCAGTGTCCCTCGGGCTGCCTGTCTGCCCCAGCTCTCAGGGGAATTTGACCAACAACTACAGAGGAGGAGAGAGGGGTAGGAACTGAATGAAGGAACACAGCTAGGAGTTGAATGCTAATGTGTTATGTACGAGCCCTTTCAACAGGCTAGGATTCAAACAGTGAAACTAGAAGGAAGAAGGCCCTTTGGCTTGAAGGTCATAAAGCGGGGGCAAGAGGAACAGTTACAGAGAGGAATGATTGGGCCAAAGCCAGCAAATGACAGAAGTGATAATGGCAGCACGATGGGGACTGGTCCCAAGCCAGGTCCAGATCAGCCGTGTCCCCAGGGCAGAGACTGAGAACTAAAGCCAGGAAAGGAACCGGGGCCCGGAGCCACAGGCCGCAGAGGACTTGGGTGAACGAGAGGAGAATTCAGGAACTGCTTAGGGACCGGGAGAGGAAGGGCAGGGATTTGGGCCAGGATCCAGCAATTCTACCATGCAGCATCAGGAGAAACAAAACTATTTTGCCGTGTTTGTTGGTTATCTTCTTCCCCCTTGTTATTGTACAGCTTGGGTCACACAATTTTGATCAGGACAGTTTCCAATTGTAAGGAGGTCGCAGTGTATGGAGAGAGAAGCATTAACACAACTATTTACAAAAGTGATGAAGTGTTGTAATAGATTGTGTATCTATTGATCTTTCTATCTATTTCTGCAAGATGCTGGGGAGGGCATCCATTTTTAAGTTATTTGCTAAACAACTTGATTCTGTGCATTAACTTTTTAATTTGCTAAAAACACTTAATACTCGTAAATCTACCTTCATTCTGCTAATGCTAACTCCCTCCGGTTTACCAAACTTTCAGTAAACTCTATGCCATCAAAAAAGTATTTGTGGGAATATTTTGGAGAAAAAGCAAGGGAAGAGGCCCATGCTCCCTTCCTGGGTGGCCGTGGGACAGAGAGAAGAATCCCTTGGTCACGAGAAGGGAGATGTGAACGACCAGAGAACCAGTGCACAAAGTTGGAGCTGGAAGCACCCAGAAGACGCAAGTTCTCAAAGACATCAGGGGTTATCAGTGGGCTCTCCTCCATCATGAGATGTGGGTCAAGTGAAGTCAAATTGAATCTCAAAGCAAAGACAGCTGATTCTTGGGTCACACTTGCTTAACCGTATGTATGTATGTATGTATGTATGTATTGTTAACGATGTTATATATCTATGACAGAGAGTGCGAGCATGAGGGTGGAGGGCAGAGAGAGAAGCAGACTCCCTGCTGAGCAGGGAGCCCGATGTGGGGCTCTATCCCAGGACCCTGGGATCATGACCTGAGCCGAAGGCAGACGCTTAACCTCATTTAGAATCTTAAACTTTCTGAGAGCTACTCCCTGGGCTTTCCCAAACTGACATCAAGTTTTGTTGTGCCCATGTCTCTCCCCATCCCTCCCCCTTCTCAATTCCTTTCTCTCTTTAAAACATGTTTTTGTCCTTTGGCATAAAATTTAGAGTGATACCATATTAAATAACACAAAATTCCATGGCCTGAATAATTATGTTTATTTTCTTTAAATACACTTAAATATGAAACAACAGACAGTAGTTCAGTAAACTCGAAACTACAAGCTGGACAGTAATCAGAAAATCAGGGCTGATCCTACAAATCGAAATCTGCATAATAAAGAGTCAGAATGATTCACAAGAGAGTTGCATTAGCAAAGGACTTGGAGACTATAAAATTGCCTCATGGGCTTGGAGTAATCAATCATATGGCCCCTCTGATTCTAGGATGATCAGACCCTTTTCATTCACCAAAAAAAAAAAAAAAAAAAAGGGTTTACACAGGTCCCCTCCTCTCCATTCTCGGTGTGCAGGGGCATCTCAGTTGGAAGACATCTGTCAGTGAACCAGGGAATTCTCAGCTGGTGTGCAATGGAAGAGTGATCTGGAGTCACTGTGGGACTATGGGTAAAACGGATTTTTTTCTAGTACCTGGGGAAAAAAAAAGTGACAGCAACTTGGCAAAGCAGCATGCTGTTTAAAATGTCAGGGATGGGGAACTTAGGAACAAATTTGAGTCAAGGATTTTCTTGACCGTGGAGCCCACAGGCAGCCTTCTTCTTTAGAAAGCGGCAATGCTTTGCACATGCTGGTTTTCCATTTGCACATGTTCTGGTGTGAAAGGGACATCTGTCCTCACAGCTGTTGCAAAAGAAAATAAACATGACAATTCAGAATAAAGGACTACATTCAAAGGAATAACTCTGTTCTGATTTGATTACGTTTATCCAAGTGAATTTTCCAGATATGTACTGAAAATGTCAATATAAAATCCTGAATGGTTATTCCACATGGATGCAAAATCTATGAAAGCCCAAACGGTAACCTGTAAGGGTTCTATTAATCAATAAATTTCTTGCTATATAAATCCAGTGCCAGCCCCTTCTTCAAAGAAAAAACAAACATAGTTAGGTGGACATATATTGAGAGAGATCGAACCAAAGAGTCTGCTGATCTGAAACTCACCCCCCAAATAATTGTTTAAATCTCATCAATTAACTTTTTGCTGAAGATCCATACCCAACAAGAGCAGGCAGGATTTTCTTTTTTTTTTTTTTAAGATTGATTTATTTATTTGAGAGGAGGAGAGGGAGAGAGAAAGAGAGAGTCTCAAGCAGACTCCCCAGTGAGCACAGAGCCTGACACGGGGCTCGATCCCAGGACCCCGAGATCAGGACCTGAGCTGAAACCAAGAGTCAGCCGCTTAACCAACTAAGCCACCCAGGCGCCCCAGGATTGTCTTGTTTTCACACTTAATCATCACTTTATATATTCTCACTTCATCCTCAGTTGCCAAACCTCTGTTTTACTATCCAAAAAAAGGGGCTTGGGCACTGCAAACAATGCTTTAAGAAGGAATCTCACCAAATCGGAAGGGCATTCACATTCAATGTCAGTGGGTCAAATGAAGATAAAAGTGAAAATGCCTTTGACCTGCAGGTTTCTGCGTGAAATATCTTGTGCTTCTGGCAGCAGCTCTCCAGGGTCTCTCTGCACTCCATACAACTGCAGTTTTCTGGGTGCTGGATGAGATCTCTGGGACACAGCGTCTTACAGACACACTCACAACGATCTTCGTCAAACTTCATGTGCGGCCCGCAGAGAGCCAGTTCCTGGAGATGAGAGTGATCTAAACGGAAACAGAGAAGGGTTGCTCAAACGGCTGCCGCACAGATAACGTGGCATCAAAGCTGTTGTATATATTCCATTATTCTAAAAATAACTGGGATTCTCCTAATCTCCTTTCCTGTAGATTCTTGCTCCCTCATCTTTTCACGCGGTGAAGGAGGTTCACCTCTGATTTCATAATACAAACAGTGAATTCATGTGTTCTCTTAAGTTGGTGAGAAAGAGGCTATAAGCTGAATATTTTCGATAGCATTTTTAAAGAGATTTTTTGGTTGGTGACTTGTTACAAAATGCAAACTTTCACAACCAAGTATTAGGAATAAAACATAGGCTAGCTAAGAATTATGAGTCTGGTCCTTCCTAGTTTTTAGATGAAGATTAAAAGGAGGGAGGAACAGAGGTATTGGCATGATAGAAATACACCTCAGACCTTCCAGGCTGTGGATAGAAACAGTGATGTATTTCCTCACCACAGATCACAACGCTGTTATAAAAGATAGAACAATGACGATAAACTTTGATTCCACAGACATCTGTTGGAAGAATACATTCAGCTGAGAGGAGGGTCTGAGAGGTTTTTGACACACCGAGTTGACAGCTATTTCTACTGCTCCATGTCCAATTCTGATCATCAAGTTGACATTCAGTGCAGGAAATGGAAGAGATAGAAACTTGGGAAGAACTTGACTGTGACACTTGAGCATTCTTGAAGGTTCTGGAGGCCAGTACGTGGTGAGTTTCTTCCCCAAACCCACTTCTCTCCAAAATGGTGCCATCACTCCTGACTCTACTGCCATATTGGGTCTCATCACTTTGTCTACCTGGTTCTGCCATCCTGAATTTGTTCTATCATTTCCATCAACACTGCCACCCCCTCAGTTCAGTCAGTACCCTTATATTTTTTGTGTAGATGGCTGTCACAGATCTTGCCATCACAAATTTTATCCCTTCAATCCATTTTCCACAATATTATTAAATGCAAATCTAATCGCATTGCTCTACTGCTTTAAGTTCCTTAAAAGTTTCCCAATAAAAGACTATCTTCCCACCGGGACATATGAGACCCTCCATGAACTAGAGCTTACTAACCTCCCAGGCTCATCTCTCTCCCTCTCCCCTGTCCCCCCCTTCATATATATCCTATGTTCCATCCATAGCAAATTATACTACTTTTTGTTCCCCTGATATGCCAGGGTCTCTCAGCTCCATGCTTTTGGCCTTGCCCTTCTCCCTGCCCGTCAGGTACCTCCCCAGGTAGCTTTCCCAACTTCTACAAGTTTAGCTAAGTGCCCTTACCCTGTGCGTATTTCCATCCTGTCCTTTCTTGCACTGTTTACATTTGTCTATTTCCTCTATGAATTAAAAATGCTGAAGGTTATGGGAATCGGAGCTCATCATTCTGACATAAAATAGGCACATGATAAATGTTGAGTTCATCTGCTGTAATAAAAGGGTCCTGAAACAGGCTCATGTATGAAGACTCTGAAGAATCCCAGCCATCGTTCCAAGACATTGAGTTAAACCATATGTTCTTGTCAATATCTGACCACTGATAGTATATCAAAATGGCAATCTCATGTTGTCTAATCTCATAGTTTTAACCGCTCTGTGGTTGATGATATGCAAGGAACCATGTGGAAAAGGTGTTGGAAGGCTAGATCTGGGGAGATTCTTGGAATTGCGTGAAGAGGAAAAAGGTGAGCTTTGTAAGCCATATGCCAATGAGGCAAATGCCACTTTTGGGCAAGTTGAGAATAGGTTGTTCCCATTGGATATTCCTTTCTGCCTTGTCAAAGATTAATTGACCATATAATTGTGGGTTCATTTCTGGGTTTTCTATTCTGTTCCATTGATCTATGTGTCTATTTTTGTGCCAGTACCATACTGTTTTGATGACTATAGCTTAATAATATAACTTCAAGGCTGAAATTGTCCATTGATTGATAAATGGATGAAGAAGAAGTGGTATGTATGTATACAGTGGAATATTATTCAGCCACAAAAAAGAATGAAACCTTGCCATGTTCAATGACATGGATGGAGCTAGAGAGTATAAAGCTAAGTGAACTAAGTCAGAGAAAGACAAATACCTTATGATTTCACTCTTATGTGGAACGTAAGAAACAAAACAAACAAGCAAAGAGGAAAAAAAGAGGGAGAGAGATAAACCAAGAAACAGACTCTTAACTCTAGAGAACAAACTAATGGTTACCCGAGGTGCGGTGGGTGAGGAGATGGGGGAAATAGGTGATGGGGATTAAGGAGGGCACTCGCTGTGATGAGCACCAGGTGATGTGGAATTCAAAAGAATTGCTGAATCACTGTATTGTGCACCTAAAACTACTCTAACAGTGTATGTTAACCATATTGGAATTAAAATAAAAACTAAAAACAAAACAAAACAAAACAGATTGTTAAAGGATAGTTAAGTAGCTCTTAATAGATTAGCATGATTCACTGGGTGGCGGTAGAGATTCATTCAGACCACCTCAGGTAGAACCAGTGCCCTTCGATGCTTTAGGGAAACAGTCCCCTAGGTGTTTGTTGAGCTGCAGCAAGGTAGTTGGCAGAGGCTGGTTTGAATCCCTATAGGCATTAATTAAAAGTAACAGAGGGCGCCTGGGTGGCTCAGTTGGTTAAGCGACTGCCTTCGGCTCAGGTCATGATCCTGGAGTCCCGGGATCGAGTCCCGCATCGGGCTCCCTGCTCGGCAGGGAGTCTGCTTCTCCCTCTGACCCTCCTCCCTCTCATGCTCTCTATCTCTCATTCTCTCTCTCTCAAATAAATAAATAAAATCTTAAAAAAAAAAAAAAGTAACAGAGACTGGGGCACCTGGCTGGCTCAGGTGGTAGAGCATGTGACTCTTGATCTCAGGGTCACGAGTTCGAGCCCCACTTTGGTGTAGAGATTACTTAAAAAAAAACAAAAAAAACAAAACAACAAGTACCAGAGACTGGGGTAGGAGAACTGAGTGAAGCAGCAACTAGCTAAGGGTGATACCCTGAAGTATTACATATTGATTTCAGTCCTAGGGGGGTTGATGATGGAATGCCATGAGTTCTGTTCCCAGCCTTGTTTCATTCATCATTTTTCTCAATAAGCTCATGGACTTCTTCCAAATAAATTCTTGAAGTTGTGGCTATCTGGAAGAATTTAAAATAGAAAATGAGGACTCCCCAATTTTTCTTTTTTCTCTTTTGGTATTGTTTGTTGTAACACTTTAAAGCTATGATCTGAATCCAATGAGATGAAATTAAACTGGTCTTGGATTCACTAACCCACATGTGCTCGCTCATTCAGGGAAGAGAAGACATTGTGGATGGAGAAAAGGCAGTTGGTGTAACAGCCACATATGTGAAAAGGGTGTTTAGTGAACAGTAAACTCAGTATATGTCATCAGTTTGATGAGGCCACTGGAGGAGGGACCGTGATCTAGCTACCCCATGCCTCTCACTTCCATCACTGCTACAACTTCCCCCAAAGTCCCCTGCCGCCTTTCCTGCCCTGGGCCAACACATCCTCTTCTACCTTGTCACTGGTTGATTGTGTTAAAATTCAAATTGGTGCCGCCATGGGGTGCCTGGGTGGCTCAGTCCGTTAAGTGTCTGACTCTTGGTTTCAGCTCATGGTTCGTGATCTCATGGGTCATGAGCTAGAGCCCCCGTTGGGCTCCGTGTTCAGCGGGAAGTCTGCTTGAAGATTCTCTTCCCTTGCCCCTCCCCCAACTCATGTGCGTGCTCTTTCTCTCTCTCTAAAATAAATAAATAAATCTTAAAAAAAAAAAATTCTAATTGGTGCTCTCACTCTCCGGCTTGAGCCAGTTGAGGGGTTTCCCTTTGCCCTTAGCATCACATCCAATCTCTGGGACAAGGTGCCCAAGGTCCCCTGTGAACCTCTCCAGCTTCCTCTCACATCTACCCAGCCCTCTCCCATTATGTTCGCACCATGCTGAACTTTTTTTTAGCACGCTGACATGCTACCTTCTCGCACTTCCAGTCCTGAGCGCTTATGTTTCCCCTGCTCAGAGCTCTTCTCTCCTTTCCTCAGCACACTCGTGCACCAGCTGAGTCCCTCCCCAGGATATCTCCTTTATTAATTGTATATTGATCTCATGTTGAAATGATTCTATTTTGATATGTTAGATTAAATAAAAATACATAAAAATTAAATTTACTTGTTCTTTTGACCTTCTTAATGTGAGTACTACAAAATGTAAGTTACATACATGACTCTCACTGTTGTTCCATTGGACAGTCCGGTTCTGGAGAGAGAGACTGAGGTTCAATATAGCTTACTAACTAAAAAGAGTGTGCCCAGGGTAACTGGGCTGCCTTGGTAGGTGGCAGCCTCCTCCATGACTGAGGTATATTCTAGCAGAGGATAATCTGAACACTTGGAGGGAAGGATGTAGATGACATTCAAAACCTGCATGAGCTTTCATGAAAGCATTTAGAAGGAAACTGAGAGACAGAAGTCTAGAAAATAGAATGTTATTTACGGTTTCTAGGACAGTATTGCATAGAGTTTAGTCCTTACAGAGTCTTGCTTGTAGATCATAGTTTAAAACAAGCAAGGTTCAAAGTGCACGACTCCTTGTGATTTTTTTCAGTGGAATCCTGTCATGTTCTCTGGGAAATAAATTTTAACAGTGCATTCATTTTCAGCCAAAGAGTCATCACCAAACATCACAGCATTACGACTTCTGAGCAGTGATGACATTTGGTTCCCAACTCCTCTTAGCCCAATAGCTAGCCATGTTTTGCTTTTATTTTGCCCTAGTTTCAGAAAAAGTTTTCTCCTACTCCCCCTTTTTTTCTCAAATAATTGGCCTGTTTTCACATGCCACCGTTGAAAGAAACCAACAAGTCTAAAATTACTTTATGTTCCTGTGAGACTTTTATACAAATAAATTAAGTAAAATGTGGTTGACTAGTGTTTAGCTCTGAAGTGGCTTTCATGAAAGGCTTCCAGTGCCTTTCAAATCCAATGCTGTGGGATGCTCTAATCACTGGGCTTTTCTTTAAGATTAAAACGCAGAGTCATGCATCGGTAGACTTACTGTATAATGAGAACACAGAGGGCTCTGGAACCTGACTGCTTCTATCACTCTTAGCTGTGTAATCTGGAGAAAATGACAAGACATCTTGGTGTGTCCATTTTGTCATTGTAAAAGAAAGGGATAATAATAGTACATTACAGATTGTTGTGAGGATTAAATGAGTTAATACATCTAAAAGGCTTACAACATTGCCGGGTCATAGTAAGCGCTCAATAGATGTTAGTTACAATTGTTACTTTTATTATTACTATTATTATTTTCTTACTGTTATCATTACCTTCCATTCCAACAAGTGGATTCTCCTCCTGTAAAACACATTTACATTTGTCGCCATCCCACAGCATGTCAATAGGACAGAGTTTCTTAGAATGGGAACAGCTAGGAGAAGAAAACAATAAACCAGATTTAAAATCTTTCAAGGGCAATCATACCTTTGGGGCATTTTTAAAAAAAATGTTGAATACGTTTCTGAGTGGAGAATAGTTAAGATTTTTAAGGAGCTTAATCCATATTTATGAACTGTATGTTATTAGATAGTAATTCTGTAAGCACAAATATTCTATTAGGAAACTAAACTGTAATTTTGGACATTTATAATCTTTTTAAGAAGATTGCTGTTAAGGGCGCCTGGGTGGCTCAGTTGGTTAAGCGACTGCCTTCGGCTCAGGTCATGATCCTGGAGTCCCTGGATCGAGTCCTGCATCGGGCTCTCTGCTCGGCAGGGAGCCTGCTTCTCCCTCTGACCCTCCCCCCTCTCATGTGCTCTCTCTCTCTCTCTCATTCTCTCTGTCTCAAATAAATAAATAAAATCTTTAAAAAAAAAAAAAAGATTGCTGTTAAAACGGTGCAGACTAGCTGTCGACAGAGCTTATTTACCAAAAGTAAACATTGTCTTGACATAGCTCTTAAGCACTACCTTCTTTAAAATGGAGATAAGGGGCGACTGGGTGGCATAGTCGGTTGAGCATCCGACTCTGGATTTCGGGTCAGGTCGTGATCTCAGGGTCATGAGATCGAGCCCCGTGTCAGGCTCCATGCTGGACGTGGAACCTCCCAAAAATTCTCTTTCTCCTTCGCCCTGGCCCGCACACATGCTCTCTCTTTCTCTCTCAAATAAATAAATAAATCTTTAAAAATAAAATAAAATGGAGGAAAGAACACTGGCGAGGACAGCAGGAACAACCTGAGGATAAACGTTCTTTTTATAGGAGCTTTCTTTTTTGCTTGAGAGCAATAGGAGTGTTTACTTGGCTCGGTAATAACTAACATAAGTACCAGCTCACTCCACTTGCCACCCACCCAATACTTTTACGGCTCTACTTCTGCAAGATCTAAGTATCTAACTTAGTTACTTTAGGTTTTCGTTCACTGGCATTTGCCCTTTGTTTCTCTTTATGGAATTCTTTTTTTTTTCCCCCAAATCAGTGATTCTTACCTTTGATTTCAGGACACCAGGGCGTCATAATTTTTCTCATAAAGAACCACAGACTACTCTCAGGAAATTTCAATGTCAAATTAATTTTAAGCCATTTTAATTTAAAATAAGACTTTTCCATTTGGTATTCTTAAGAGGAAAGTCAGAAAAGTCACCAAACTCAGATGCAGATAGTTTTACCACTCTCAGGGACTTTGGGAACCTCCTCCCTCCCCCAATTTTGGGAGTTAAAAGGATAAAGAGCTGGAAATGAGTTTCATGTAATGCTTGTTCTGGAATAGGGACATGTGCCAAAGTTGAGGCTGGAGTAGAGTTATACAACCACACTGGACTATGCATATTAAGAACAAAGGTTTCAGGGCATCTGGGTGGCTCAGTCAGTTAAGCATGACTCTTGTTTTAGGCTCAGGTCATGATCTCAGGGTCGTGAGATCAAGCCCCGCGTGTGGCTCCATGCTCAGCCTGGAGTCTGCTTGAGTTTCTCGCTCCCTCTCCCTCTGCTCCTCCCCCCAACCATGCTCACTCTCTCTTTAAAATAAATAAATAAATCTTAAAAAAAAGAAGAACAATGGTGTCTAGGGGCGCCTGGGTAGCCCAGTTGGTTAAACATCTGACTCGTGATTTCGGCTCAGGTCACAATCTCAGGTGGTGAGATCAAGCCCCGCGTCAGGCTCTGCACTGGGCATGGGCATGCAGCCCACTTAAGATTCGCTCTCTCCTTCTCCCTCTGCCCCTCCGACCCCTATCCCGCCCCCTGGTTTCATACGCACACACCCACTCTCTCTCCTAAATAAATAAATAAATAAAATAATTTAAAAATAGAACAAAGGTGTCTATAAGTAGATGGGTAAGTTCATAACCACTGAGCTTTTTGGTCCTACTGCAATATACATCTAATACCTAATTAATGAAGTATTCTCCACATACAACTTTAGCAAACGCAAGAACAAGCATAGCTGAATACAAGAAGTACTTACTGATCTTCTTCTGGGATCTGGATGGATCTTCTGATAATGGAGTATGAGTGGCGGGGAGCCGTTGGCAAGCACTTACAACCTGTATGGTTGGCAACTTTAACAGGCACTAATTCAGGTACTGAAGTCAAAGGCACTGATATCTCAAAGAGCTAGAAGAGAGAAAGAACCATAACACATATATATTGTTAGATAATAACTTCTATAGTCTGCATTTTTGCCTTTGTCCTTTATGGTAGTGACTTTAGCAAAGCTGCCCATTAACAACAGAACTAATAAGGATAAGGGCTGGCATGATGGAAAGGATGCTGGGCTGGGAGTCAGGAGACCGGGGGCTTACGCAACTTTACCAAATATTTAAGCTTGACCAAATCTCTTAACTTTTTGGTGTCACTGGTACCCCTGTAAAAGGCACTGTTGGTCCCTGCTCCTATTTGAAATGTGAGTGTAAATTATACGGACTAAATGAAATTATAGCTATGAAGTTTCTTTGAGACCATGGTGAATAGATTATTGCGTCTTTTCTTTCCTTTTCAGTCCTTTGGACTTGGCTATGTGACTTGCTTTGGCCAGCAGGATGTTAGCAGACATGACACAACTACAAACTTGAACTGTGTGTGCTTTGTGGGCTCACTTTCTCCTGCGTATGCTGTAGCCATGAGAAGAGCATGATTTGGCAGGTGTGCTGGCCGAAGAGATGGGAGCCACAAGGAACAGACCTGCACTTAACCTGTAGCTTGGAGTCAAGCCCAAGTGAGCCCACTCGAAGTTTTAGAGTGTGTATTACACAGTAATACCTGACTGATACAAGATCATCATGCCCAACCAAATAATTATAAGTAACACGAATATCATTCTTTCTGTGTTTCTATATGCCAGGTCCTGTTTTATATTAATTCATTTACCCCTTATAACAACATTATAGGGTGGGTTTTTTCTTTATCCATCCCCAATTCTACAGGTGAAGAAACAGATGTACAGAGAGGTTACATAACTTGCCTAAGGCCACATAACTATTTATTGGAAGAGAGGGGATTTGAATTCAGGCAGTCTGCTCTAGAGCCAGAGCTGATACTCTTAAGAATATGCCTTATTACTTTTTGGAACAAAATGTCCGTGACCCGAAGAAGCAAGGTGGGATCTTGCCAAGTAGAATTCAGAGAAATGTCAATTACTTTGTTTTTAGACTGGTTCTATGGTGTATGGATAAATCTGAACTTGATTTTAGTGTTCTGTTCATTCAATCCCCATTCTACTACACAGAGTATTCATTTATTCACTTAGTTTCAAAGATGTATTTCATCAGATAGCCCATAACTTTGGGGTGAGAGGTAGTTTTTTTTAAGCCACTATTAAAATGTTCAAGTGTGCATATTTGGAAAGGAAAACTGCTGTAGACTTACACTTAAGTACATTCTTTAAAACTAATCATTTGTTGAGTGCAACAGTCAAAAATAAAGTACTCAACCATCTGTTAAGTGGAAACAATCCATTAAAGTTGTGTTTATTCTGACCTTTTGATACGTAATGGACCCTTTACGAGTCTAAGTAAGAGAATGTTTTTAGAGTGTTTACTTTGCATAAACTTCATATTCTTGCGAAATTTTTCAGCTATGCTTTAGGGAACAACATGGTCATGAACCAAAGCCTCTTACATTATGCAAGCTTTGTTTCTACTGACAGTTGATGCTTAGCCATACTTATGTCATTTTCCCCCGATTGTCAAATAGTAAGAAGTCAGAATTTTTACAAGTTCCAAGATTCTCTGAAAGAATTTAGAAAAAGAAACTCAACAGTTTGTGAGATATTCTAGGAGGTAGGGGGAACAAAATGAAGGGTAAGTTTACCTATTATCAAACAAATCAGCATTCCATTCTTCCCATCCAATTAAGATAATTTTCCTCCAAAAACGGGTGGAGGTGCCTCGGCGGCTCAGTTGGTTTAGCATCCGACTCTTGATTTCAGCTCAGGTCATGATCTCAGGGTCGTGAGATCGAGCCCCGCGTCGGGCTCCGCACTGGGCTTGGGGCCTGCTTAAGATTCTCTCTCTCCCTCTCCCTCTGCCCCTCCCCTTCCTGGTGCCTTCTCTAAAAAAAAAAAAAAGGTTTTTTTAAAGATTTTATTTATTTATTTAATTGACAGAGAGAGAGAGAGAGAGACAGCGAGAGGGGGAACACAAGCGGGGGGGGGGGGGGAGTAGGAGAGGGAGAAGCAGGTTTCCCGCCGAGCAGGGAGCCCGATGCGGGGCTCCATCCCAGGACCCTGGATTTATGACCTGAGCCGAAGACAGTCGCTTAACGAACTGAGCCATCCAGGCGCCCCTAAAAATTTTTTTAAAAAAAGATAATTTCCTACCATGGATATATTCATTGCATATGTAATTTTATTATACTACCTCTGTTCACAATCAGAGAATAGATTGCAAAGGTAAATGTGACAACTGAATGAATACATCAACATGCACGAGGAATGTGCAACACAGAACCAAAAGGAATGTAGTTGGACTTACAGCCTTTTAATATGTTTTCCTAAGTTTGTGATTACTGCTCTTCAATGCAACATTTCTTACATTTGACAATAATACGGTAGTGATAGAAAAGATAACTTACCTACTGGGCAAAAGAGATTTTACAAGATGGAGAGGGAAGAATTATCTCTTTCATGGGGACTACAGACTAACTTTCAAAGATCTTTTGTGCTAGATACGCTCCATTTGCGACACCAGAGATGCCGCCCTCCCTCCTTCCTTTCCTACCGTGCTCTGGGTCTCAAGACGCTGACCTCCATGTCTGCATCTGTAGGTCCTCTTGCCTTCTCCACCCCCTGCCCCCAACTCCTTGCCGCCACTCCTCCAACTGGTCCAGCAGCTCTCGTCTCCCCTTTCCCTCAGGGTTCCTGAAACTGCTCGAGCCCCTAGCCTCTTTGGCCCAAGGGTGGCAACAGCTCCCCACTTTTGCTAGCACTGGGTACTTCACCAGCCCTTCCTCCTTCGGAGCGGGGCACAGTGGCGGATGCCCTCCTACCTGCTTGGAAACGTAGGAGGTGCTGGTGTTCATACAGACGAGGCTCTCTTCATTGCAGCAGCCACCGCACCGGAACACGTTCACACAGGGCGGCTTGAAGAAGGTGTCGGTGCTCCTCCCCAGCTCGCTGGCCACCTCCACGCACGTCTCTCGGGGGCTGCACTGGGTCCGCTGCCATTCCTCATCTATCACTGCAGAGAGGAAGCTCATGGGGGCCGGCCCCGGAAATGGCCCTGACAGGCCAGCACGCGCCAGGGTGGTGCTGAACACGGTCATGTTCACATGTCCAGTGGCGGTTATCTTACGAGACGGATAACTTGTCAATCCCTTAGCCAAAGATTGTTTTCAGAAAAATTAAACCCCAAATCTGTGCCCCTTCCCATGTATACAGTACCTTCTCTGGTAAAGAACACCATCTCCCTATAAAACAACATTGGGTACATCTGGATGAGCTGGATAATAAGGGGGTAAATGGAAGCATGTAAAGAAATAACATGTAAGTGTCATTTGTTAAGCAGTTTAAGGACACAGCTGGATAGCCTTTCTTCTACCTGAAGTCAGGTGTGGGTGGGTCTTCACACCGTCAAGAAACACATTTCTGTTGGTTGCTTAAGTAACTACGGTAGGATTCAAAGCAAGCAAATTACATGAATGGAAATTTCAGTGGAACTAATCTTTCCTCGAGCGAGGGTTTTCTCGTGTGCGAGTGCCCAATACCGATGTTTAAGTAAAATAATGAAATAGGCCAGTTTTATTCGATGGCAGGAGCAATATTCTGGCCGTTCTGGCTAATTTGAGGGAAACAAGAAAAAGAGACAAGCCTCTGGGAATAAAAAGATTACCTACTTTCGCGTAAAACAGTACTTGCTTTTCTCTCATAGTTCATTTTTTTATTTTTTTTATTCTTATGTTAATCCCCATACATTACATCATTAGTTTTAGATGTAGTGTTCCATGATTCATTGTTTGTGCATAACACCCAGTGCTCCATGCAGAATGTGCCCTCCTCAATACCCATCACCAGGCTAACCCATCCTCCCACCTCCCTCCCCTCTAGACCCTTCAGTTTGTTCTTCAGAGTCCATCGTCTCTCATGGTTCATCTCCCCCTCCGATTTCCCTCCCTTCATTCTTCCCCTCCTGCTATCTTCTTCTTCTTTTTTTTCTTAACATATATTGCATTATTTGTTTCAGAGGTACAGATCTGAGATTCAACAGTCTTGCACAATTCACAGTGCTTACCAGAGCACGTACCCTCCCCAGTGTCTATCACCCAGTCACCCCATCCCTCCCACCCCACCCCCCACTCCAGCATAGTTTATTTTTTTTGTTTGTTTGTTTGTTTGTTTTAAAGATTTTATTTATTTATTTGAGAGAGAGAATGAGAGAGAGAGAGAGCACATGAGAGGGGGGAGGGTCAGAGGGAGAAGCAGACTCCCCACCGAGCAGGGAGCCCGATGCGGGACTCGATTCCGGGACTCCAGGATCATGACCTGAGCTGAAGGCAGTTGCTCAACCAACTGAGCCACCCAGGCGCCCGCATAGTTTATTTTTAAAAATTAGATGCTGACACTTCGATACTCAAAGTTGTAGAGCCTTTTCTACAGATGTTTTGGGAAATGATTCAATTTTATGATAAAGACAATTTTAAAGGTTTTCTTTTAGCCTGTCATGCAACTGAAGAGTGTATTATATGTTGGGAGGGGTGGTGAAAACATGCTGTGGTAGGAAGCTTCTAAACTGATTCCCAATGATGCCCACCTCTTGGTGTTCACACCCTTGCACAATCCCCTCCTCTGTATGGGCTGGGCCTAGTGACTTGATTCTTATGAAGAGAATACAGAAAAAGTGACGGGATGTCACTTCCATGATTAGGTTAAAAAAGACTGTGACTTCTGTCTTGCTAGCAGTCTCTATCTCTTGCTGGCTCGCTCTTTCTTGTAGGCTTTGATGAAGCAAGCCGCAATGTTGGAAAGGTCCACATGGCAAGGAACTGAGAGCGGACTCTGGCCAACAGCCTGTGAGGAACTGGGGCCCTCTGTTCAACAGCCTGCGAGGAACTGAGTTCTGCCAACAACCTCCGAGTCAACTGGGAAGCACATCCTGCCCGGATTAAACCTTGAGAAGCTGCCTGCAGCCCAAGATGACATTATTCTGAGTTCCCACAGATGTGAACCTGTTTCCACTAGAAAGGACAAAGAGAACTTCTGCTCAACGTATACAGATACGGTATTATTGTTGGAGATCTGACCCAAGTGTCTAAATTATTCCCTTAAAACACCTTTCCATATCTTTATTCCTCCCCCCCCCCACCATCTTAATATTCCTCAGAAGTTGCTCCTTCAGTCACTGAAAACCCAAAAGACAAGATGTTTGGCCACCCGAGAAACACTGCATACGCTACACAATTTGCCTTAAATTTGTTTTTTCATCATAAAATCTTCTAACACAAGAGACCCTTTTAAATTTCCAATTATGAATATTTATATAAAGAGCCTAAAGACTGTAACCATGAGAGATAAATTACCCAATTAGGCATTAATATGAGTACTATTTAATTCACTGTTATTAATCACGAATCCTGGGAAAAACAAGTAGTCAACTTATGAAAACATTCTTTAAAATTCTACTTAAATGTTCCTTTCCATTTGCTTTTTTGTAAAACTAAGTTTTGAAAGTCAGAGTGGTAAGATTTTAACCAAAATTGTGTGGAATTATGACTAATGCCACTGCTTAAAAGCTTCATAACTCTGCTATCCTTTCCTACTGCCCAGCAGGACTGCTCTGCCTCAGGGAATCACCCCAAAATCCATGAGGGAGAGTTGATAACAAATTACAATTGGTGTAGCACATCGATTTGATTATTTACCGCTTCGAACTTAGTAAATCTCTTCAGATGATCCCCCGTGAAATAAGAGACATTTTAGAGTTGGCAAAATGCCATATTTTTATGTTTTTTAAAAAATATTTTTGGGTGCCTGGGTGGCTCAGTCAGTTAAGCGTCTGCCTTTGGCTCAAGGTCATGATCCCAGGGTTCTGGGATCAAGCCCCACATCCTAGAGGGGCTCCCTGCTCAGCAGGGAGCCTGCTTCTCCCTCTCCCTCTGCTCCTCCCCCCAACTCATGTACGCGCACATGTGCTCTCTCTCTCAAATAAATAAAATCTTTAAAAATATACTTTTATCTTTTTTTATGGTTTCCTCCTTAGAGAATGTCAATGTCGCTGACTTTTTTTTTTTTTTTTTTTAATTGCCTAGTCTTGGTTGTATGGTAAATGCTTGTCTCTCTCCATTCTCACAGAGTATCTCCAGGCTCACCTCACACTTGCAGACAGGGAATCTGGTTAAGGCCTTGGATCTCGAGGTGAGGTCTGACCCCTTTATTTCCATGAAGTCCATGCCAATTCACGACATAGAAACAACTAGAGCTTAATCATATGTTAATCAAGTCTCAAATGCTAGATCAACAATGCCTCAGTGGCTTCTTGTGTTGTGTTGCTATTTCATCCAAAAAGTTAGATGCCTAATCAGAGGCCACAGAACTATCCTTGGCAAGCTTCATTCAGGTATGGCACAGTACATATAGGACAATGGTTTTCTTATAAAGAACCTCCATACCGGGGCACCTGAGTGGCTCAGATGGTTGGGCGTCTGCCTTCGGCTCAGGTCATGATCCCAGGGTCCTGGGATCGAGTCCCACATCAGGCTCCCTGCTCCTTGGGAGCCTGCTTCTCCCTCTGCCTCTCTCTCTCTCTCTCTCTGTCTCTCATGAATAAATAAATAAAATCTTAAAAAAAAAAAAAAGAACCTCCATATCTTACTAGGGAAC
The DNA here is from genome assembly GCF_029215605.1 of Mirounga angustirostris. Taxonomy (NCBI): domain Eukaryota; kingdom Metazoa; phylum Chordata; class Mammalia; order Carnivora; family Phocidae; genus Mirounga; species Mirounga angustirostris. Next base: position 11,820,484 of record NW_026991719.1, read on the forward strand.
AATCATCCCCCTTATTTCAAATTAGGTTATTTCCTGTCTGGAGTTTGGATTCTTTCGTCTAGAGGATTTCCCACCTCCATCACCTAGTAATCTCCATATGCAATATTACAACTCAGCTTCCGACTTCTACTTTTCATTTTTACTACAAAAAAAATCACCGAATTTTGAAGAAATAAAAAAGCCCTGCCTAATCCACTGGTTTTTATTCATGTAGGTATGGCAGTAGAATGCTCCTTGCTGATGAAGACCTAGGTTGTTTTATGTTTTTAAGTAAGCCCAGTGATTTTTTTTTTTCTATTAAGAATGGTCTTTCTGGGTTTGTTTTGCACTCACGTCTCTGAGTTCAATATATTTCTGAATTCTGAAGTGTTCTTTTGTGTCAGTTTTAGATCTCAAAATCATATTGAATATATTTCTCTATAGAGTAAACACAGGAAACCAGGATTCTTTGCTAACACCAAAGCTATGAAATCAAAGACACCCTTTTCTTCTCCTGCACACGTGCCTACCCTACTGAAACCTTTGGAAGAAACTGGTACATGTATTGGTAGCTGATAAAGAGCAAGAATTGGCTTACATGCATGCACACGTCCGCACTTACATGCGCGCACACACACCTACCTTTTAGGGTTTCAATGTCATAGAAAGTTGCCGCAAACCTGGTGGCCCGATGGGATGCTGAGCGAGAGTCTGTGCTGGTCACACTTTTGAGCTTCAGTCGGCATCTCCACAGCTTCCAGTCCTCGAAGTGTGTGATTCGCAGCAGTTCCTCTAAACCAGAAGCTGCCCTAATCTGCTGTTCGGACCGTTCTAATGTTGACCGAGATGTCCGCTTTAAAAACAAAAAAAACAAAAACACTGGTTTCAAAGCCAGTTACTGAAGTTTTAGTTTGTCTTGATAACCCTCATTGCTGACACTTAAAGATGTAAATAGAGCTGAAAAGAAAGTAGAGAAATTATTCAAATGTACACCAGTGTCTAGGAAAAATACTAGTATTTTTTTTTATTTTTTTATTGTTATGTTAATCCCCACACATTACATCATTAGTTTTAGATGTAGGGTTCCATGATTCATTGTTTGTGCATAACACCCAGTGCTCCATGCAGAACGTGCCCTCCTCAATACCCATCACCAGGCTAACCCATCCTCCCACCCCCCTCCCCTCTAGACCCCTCAGTTTGTTTTTCAGAATCCATCGTCTCTCATGGTTCGTCTCCCCCTCCAATTTCCCCTGCTTCATTCTTCCCCTCCCGCTACCTTCTTCTTCTTCTTTTTTTTTTTCTTAACATATATTGCATTATTTGTTTCAGAGGTACAGATCTGAGATTCAACAGTCTTGCACAATTCACAGCGCTTACCAGAGCACATACCCTCCCCAGTGTCTATCACCCAGTCACCCCATCCCTCCCACCCACCCCCACTCCAGCAACCCTCAGTTTGTTTCCTGAGATTAAGAATTCCTCATATCAGTGAGGTCATATGATACATGTCTTTCTCTGTTTGACTTATTTCACTCAGATAATACCCTCCAGTTCCATCCACGTCGTTGCAAGTGGCAAGATCTTATTCCTTTTGATAGCTGCATAGGAAAAATACTAGTATTTTTGATTCACATTCTGCTCATTTATGATTGAATCAAAGGAATTATTCCCTTGGGTTCTCAGGACATTTAAAAACAATATCGTGGGGCGCCTGGGTGGCTCAGTTGGTTAAGCGACTGCCTTCGGCTCAGATCATGATCCTGGAGTCCCAGGATCGAGTCCTGCATCGGGCTCCCTGCTCGGCAGGGAATCTGCTTCTCCCTCTGACCCTCCTCCCTCTCATGCTCTCTGTCTCTCATTCTCTCTCTCAAATAAATAAATAAAATCTTTAAAAAAATAAAAAATAAAAATTAAAAAAATAAAAACAATATCGTAGTGGGTTGAATGGTGGACTTCAAAATGATATGTCCATGTACTAACCCCCAGGACCTGGGGGTGTGATTTTATTTGGGCAAAGGATCTTTGCAGATGTAATAAAGTTAATGATCATGAGATGAGACCACCTTGGATTATCTAGGTAGACCCTAAATACACAGGCAAAATGTCCTTATAAGAGACAGAGAGGGGAAGACATGGGCACAGAGGAAGTGTTGTGAAGACGGAGGCAGAAGTTAAAGGAATGCAGCCAGAAGCCAGAAATGGCCTGGAGCCCCCAGAAGCTGGATGAGGTAAGGAAGGATTCTCTCCAAGAGTCTTTGGAAGGAGCACAGCCCTGCCAACACCTTGATTTCACAATTCTGGATTCCAGAACTCTGAGAGAATACATTTCTATTGTTTTAAGCCACCCACTTTATAGTAATTTGGTACAGGAGCCACAGGAAACTAATACAAATTTCAAAATCATACTATTTTATGACAGGAGCCAATGACAGGGACGCCTGGGTGGCTCAGTCGTTAAGCGTCTGCCTTCGGCTCAGGTCATGATCCCAGGGTCCTGGGATCGAGCCCCGCATCAGGCTCCCTGCTCGGCGGGGAGCCTGCTTCTCCCTCTCCCACTCCCCCTGCTGGTGTTCCCTCTCTCGCTATCTCTTTCTCTGTCAAATAAATAAATAAAATCTTAAAAAAAAAAAAAGGAGCCAATGACAATGGCTTTCGTTCCTGTGATCTGAGAAACTGACCCACAAAGTCCTGGGGACCCTGCCTGCAGTCACACAAGAAGGAAGGTTTTAAGACCCTGAGCCTTTTTTGAAAAACTTGTTTACTATTTCAAAGACATCTTTTTTTTTCTGATAAAATACACTTCTAAAGTTTATGTTGAAAATTTGCTTTCTACACAGTTGCATGAACTGTATTGGCTGACAACAATGCATGGATTTTTGAGACTGCCAATACAATATTTTCTTCTTTTTAAAAAAATTTTTTTTTTTTTAAGATTTTCTCCATTTATTTGAGAGAGAGCATGCAAGAGTGGGGGGGGGGGGCGGGTGGCGAGCAAAGGGAGAGAGAGAACCACACTCGCTGCTGAGCAGGTAGCTCGATGCGGGGCCCGATCTCAGGACCCCAGGATCATGACCTGAGCTGAAGGCAGACGCTCAACCTACTGAGCCACCCAAGCGCCCTGCCAATACAGTATTTTCAGTATGGTGGCTAAATTGTTTAAAATTAGGGGCTTGGTTATATCAACAATGATACATACATACAATGAAATAGCACGTGGTCATAAAAACCAGTGATGTAGATGTATACTGGGACAGAATGAATCGAGCTCCTGCCTGGAACGTGCTGGAGAAATGATACAGTGGTCTGTCCCCATTGTTAGGCACCCGGATTTTCTCCTGCCGAGCCTGTGGTTTCTGGATCTTTTCCTGGGCAGCTGGGATATGCAGGCTGAGGGGACTTTTAGAGCTGGATGAGGAGGGGACCGAGGGACCAGGGCAGCTGCAGGATGGTACTGAGGAAGGTGGACAGAGAGGTGGAGATCAGCTGCCTGCTGCAGGGGGAGGAACAGCAGGGAAAGAGAGGTGAGCAAATGGGGCCTTCAGGAAGCTTTATGTTGAGTGGTGTGATGTACACCCCCTTCCACCGCCCCTGAGAAACTTTAGTTAAAACCTGCATCGTTCATCAGTATTTTAGGAGTAGGATTTTTTGTTTTTAGATACAATGATGGGTACTGAGTGTTGTCTAAAAGTGGGTGCCCAGAGGAGCAAGTGTGGTCCAAGTTTTGTACGATTCAGTTATGATGCCTTTTTAATTTATGTGTGTATGATGTACATGATATATGTATGCATATATAAGCAATTAACCATCATTAATCATATATGTAAAATTATATATACAAAATATCTGGAGGGATGTACATGAAAATATAAACAATGGTTCCTACTCTAGATCAGGGGCTGTCGAACTACAGCCCCCTGGCCCAATTCAGCCTGCCACCTGCCTGTTTCATGAGTAAAGTTTTATCGGCACACACCAAGCACATTCATTTACATATTGTCTGTAATGGCAGGGTTGAAAAGTTGTAACAGAGACTTTCTCAGCAGTTTGAACCTTGAGGCCATTTCAAATTTCAATTCTCTATCTTTTCAGGCATTATATTTTTCATTATTCCATGTATTATATTGTCTCAATTCTATTTTTGAAATACTTATCAGACATATATTGGAGGCTTTTAATGATCTTACATGTCTCTTAAATGTGCTTTCATATTTATCTGTTTTGTTCTCCCTTCACCTCTCTTCAATGTGTTAAATTAATTGATTCATCTTCCCAATCACCAATTTTCCAATTGTGTGAGCCTAGAGTTTATTTTGGTAAGTTTTTCATTTCAATCACCATATTTCTTTCTTTTTTTTTTTTTAAGATTTTATTTATTTATTTGACAGAGAGAGAATGAGAGAGAAAGCACATGAGAGGGGGGAGGGTCAGAGGGAGAAGCAGACTCCCTGCCGGGCAGGGAGCCCGATGCGGGACTCGATCCAGGGACTCCAGGATCATGACCTGAGCTGAAGGCAGTTGCTTATCCAACTGAGCCACCCAGGCACCCTCAATCACCGTATTTCTAATTTCAAATATTTCCCCTTCCTTCTCCTTCCTTTTTGTTTCATTTCTGTATGTTTCTCCTAATTTGTCATTTTATCTTATATTATTCCTTTATCACTTTGAGGGTCCCAAATATACTTATTTCTTCAAATTCTATTTTAACTTAATATATATGACTTATATCCTGATGATAAATGTTATTGGCGGTCTCTTAGTAATAATTACCCGTATGTGCTTTGGAATTTTGTTTAGTAGTTTCACCTTCATTGGGGGGTTTGTCTTTCTTTCTCTCTATTCTTTCTTCATTGAGAAGTTCTGTGGTTGCACCCCCTGACTCCCAGGGCCCTGAATCCAGAAACTTGTTGAGTATTTATGACTCGGATCAGCTTAGTTCGAGTCCTGGTTGCCAGGAAGTATCTGCTTGCTCCTTTGCCCCTAGTTAAACAGTGTCAGAGAAGACACGCTCCAGGCAGCAATGAGCGGTAACTCTTCCTTCGGCTTCCAGGGAGCTGAGGGAACGCACTCACAGAGCACACTGCCCACTGAGGTTGAATTCTCGGGGGCCTCCACCTTCCAGACCCACTTCTGCAGCTTCAGTTTCATGTTTTTTGAAAGTTTATTTGTATTGAGATATAACGGACATACAACTTGGTATAAGTTTAGGGTGTACAACGTGTTGATCTTTTCAGCTTCTTGGTTTTGGTACCATTCCTGCCAATGTTTGCCATCTGCAGATGTTTACCAGCATTGGATCAATTTTTTTTAAAGACTTTATTTATTTACTTGAGAGAGAGTGACAGAGATAGCGAGAGAGAGCATGAACGGGGAGGAGAGGGAGGAGCAGGCTTCCCGCTGAGCAGGGAGCCCGACGTGGGGCTTGATCCCAGGACTCTGGGATCATGACCTGAGCTGAAGGCGGACGTTTAACTGACTGAGCCACCCAGGCGCCCCTTGATCGATTTTCTATTTTATTACCTATCACGGCTATGGACTATAAAAGATCTCAAAACATGAATTGAGAAGGTCATCTTGCTTGGAAGTTCAGATATGAATGTATGTGTGTTTAATAAAAGCGGGGGAGTCTTGAACATATTTCTAAGCCGAGGGAAAGCGCCACCAGAGAGGAAGACACTGAACACATATGCAGGAGAGAGAAAGCAGAGGGGTTGGTTTGACCTAAGTTCCAGAGATAAATGGATTCATGGATGAGAGGATCACCTTCCAAAATAGGAGCCTCGCAGAGAATGACATGGGTTTGTAGACAGCAAGGACGCTTGTGACCTATGATTTCTCACTTCTCTGTGAAGTTTAAATCAAGGCAATTTTCAGGGAGCGTGGTGAGGAGGAAGCTTGAAGAGCAAAGACAGGGTTTGTGGAACAGGCATCAAGTTTAAGCAGCAGGCCACAGCTTCTTCATCTAGGAGATCTGGGGATGAAACTGCATAATTGCTCATGTCTCAAAGCAACTTGGAAATGCGATGGTTCTCCATTAAAGGCTCACTTGTCTTTTCCTGATTATTAGATGTATACTGGGACAGAATGAATCGAGCTTTTCCTGATTATTCATTGCCTCTTCTGGTTGGACAGTGTTACTTCTTCATATTCAACATCATCTTTGAAATAAAATTTTGTTACAGCGTTGCTTCCACATGAAAATAATGAAACCAATCAAACAGCTTTTTAAATGTTTTAAAAATCATGCTGTAGCGAAAGGATTTTTATTTATTGAGGCAAATTTCATTCAATACCATCCATAAATATAGAGTGATGTATGTATCCATAGTTCTGACAGGCTTTAATTCAATCTCAGGAATGTTTTTAAAATATCCAACTGAGAGCTCGGGAGGAAAATATCAAATCTCTGGATTGCATGAAAGGCACCAAACGGCTCATATGATTTGCTCATCATAAAAAAACGCAGTGTTTACTCAAATACTCAGAGTTATCTAAGCATGCGTTAAGCCTCATAATTTAAAATCTAGTTTGAAATAGCTGAGAAATTGCAGACGGTCATTTCACTATTACAAGTGGGAGTACTAACCACTCAACATCAGCTGAAATCTGACAACTAATTCATCGGGGGATACGTCTACAAAGGGTCAAGAAAGGCTGTTGGTCTCCAATAGACTTTCCGCACTGGTTGATTTTTGTATAATTAACTTGATGTTATCTGCTTGGGAAGACAAAAATTAAACTCACCAAGCGTAAAATAGAGTCCCATATCTAATTTAAACCATTGATTTCAACAGTTTTAACTACCAAACATTTGCCAAATAAGTTGCTCATAATTTCTTCCTCTTTTCTAGTGGAAGTCCTAGTCAAAACTAAAGTAATTAGAAAGCACTTAGCAAGAGGAAGGAAGGGAAGCAGGCTTACCCGGTCTCTGTTTTTGTCTTTTTATTCATGTGTGCAATAATTAATCCGATACTGTTAGCAATTTCACTCCTAAGTAACAAATCATTCTCTGATGTCCTGGCTACCACAGCCAGTTTCTAAAACATGAGGCTTAAAGTCTTTGTACAAGATTGTCTCCTTATTTAAATGTATACTGTTCTCTGCAGTGCAAGACGAAGAGTAGCCATTTCTCCTTTTGTTAATTGCTAAGTTCCCGGGGCACTCGCCCCCGAAGAAGCAGGAGCAGCTCCCCAGCTCAGGCTTAGTTGGCAATCTGGCCCAAGTGTGATTAAAATGGCAGGCAAGATGCTTGGAAAGGTATGGTGGCTGGGTTTGTAGGAGGGGTTTGGAAGTGTCCGTGTTGTGGGGAAACCAAAGGCCTCCTGTACGCCTGATAATTTGAATTCTAAATTTCCATCCCCCCTCCTCCTCAAAAATATCTAGTCAAGTAACACATTCAAAGAGCAAACAGAGGCATGATTTGGGGATATCAAGAAGCCACACTGAAAAGAACAGTGGGAGGGTCACTTTGGTTGGGAACGGAGCAAGTTGAAGAGCGGGAGGACGGGCAAATAAGATTAGGGAGAGGTTGGCGCAAAGAGGTACCACTTCACATCACTAGGATGGCTAGAGTCAAAAAGACTAGCAGTTAGTTACACCAAGTGCTGTCAGAGATGTGGGGCAATGGGAACCCTCTTACGTTGCTGATGGGATTGCAAAATGGTGCTGCCACTTTGGAAAAGAGTTCGGCAGTTCTTTAAAAAGTTAAACATAAATTTACCACACAACCAACCCATTCCACTCCCAGGTATTCCACCAGGAGACAGAAAATAGATTATTGGCCACCCGAGGCTGGGAGTGGGAATGAGGGTTAATTATAAAAGGGCACAAGGGATCTTACATAGATGATGGCTGCACAACTCAGTAAGTTTCCTAAAAATCGATTTACTTAAAACAGGTGAATGCGTAAGTTTTAGGGTATGTAGATTGTCTATCACCATAACTGTCTCAAACCAAAAGTGGAAGGGTTGGAAGCTTAAAGGCCAGGCTACTTGTACCAATTCAGGAGGCAATGGAAAACACTGGAGAGCTGAATATTACTGGACATCCATTTCATTGGTTTGCTCTTTTGTTCATTTCTTCTTGCTCTGGCCTTGGTCCACGCTGTTCCCTCTGCTTGGGAGTGCCCTCCACTCTCTGTCCAGGTAAGCCTTTCTTAGCCAGGTGTTACCTTCTTAGGGAAACCTCCCCCACAACCCCCTCCCACCTGGGTCTGGTCCCTAGGTCACATGGACTCACAGCACCCCATTCTTCTCCTTCCCAGCGCTTATCACCACTGACACTAATGAATTATTTGTGTCATTACTTGCTTAGTGTTTGTCTGCCCCACTGGGTTGTAAGGGCTACTGAAGCAGAAATGAGATGTCTGAGCTAAATAAAGATTTTTTAAATATATGAAAAAAATGGATTCATCAAATGCTAGAGAAAATCTAACCCTGAGATTATTCATTTGTTCAAACTACGTCACTTATCTTTCAAGTATCTTCCTCCAGGTGTCCTCTTTCCAAGTCCAAATCCAATGCCGCTTCCTCCATCAAGCTTTATATGATGTCCCTAACTTAGACTCTATGATTTATGAACACGTTGCATTTCCTCACTAGACTGTGATCTCCTTGAAGGTAGAATACATGTCTGCTTCGTCCTTTTTACACGATAAGCACTTAGTACATATGTGAGGAAGAAACTGATGAGTAATAAATACATACGTGCATTTGACAAAGAGCAATCAGACCCAGGTTTGTGTGGTCTGTTTAATGTTTTGTATAGAGTAGTGCTTCTCAAAGTTTAACGTGCATACAAATCACCTGGTCATCTTGTTAGAATGCGGATCCTGATGCAGGAGGTTTGGGGCGAGACCTAGGATGCTGCATTTCTTTTTATATATATATATATATATATATTTTTTTTTTTTTTTATTTGACAGAGAGAGAGAGATCGATCTACAAGCAGGGGGAGAGGCAGAGGGAGAGGGAGAAGCGGGCTCCCAGCTGAACATGGAGCCCAATGCGGGGCTCGATCCCGAGCCAAAGGCAGACGCTCAACTGACTGAGCCACCCAGGTGCCCCAGGATGCTGCATTTCTAACAAGCTCCCGGGTGACGGTGGTCCTGCTGTTTGGCTGAACATACTTGGAGAAGTAAGGGTTTGTAGCAGCGGTTCTCAATCTTGGCTTCGTGTTGAACCTACCGGGGAAGAAGCTTCAAAGAAATACTGATGCTTTGGGATCCCATCCTCAGAGGTTCATATTTTATGGGTCTGGGCTGCAGCTTTGTCATCAGGATTTTTTTTTCTTTTTTAAACTTTCCGAGTGTTTGCTAGTCTTTGGGGAAGATGGGCGGGAGATATATAGGAATTCTCCATACTACCTTTGAAACTTTTCTGTAAATCTAAGACTACTTCAAAATAAAAAGTTTATTTTTAAAAATCTTCCCAAGTGATTTGGGGCATCTGGGTGGCTCAGTCAGATAAGCGGCCGACTCTTGATTTCAGCTCAGGTCATGACCTCAGGGTTATGAGATCAAGCCCCAGGATGGGCTCCACACTCAGCAGGGAGTGTGCTTCTCTCCCCTCCCCCCTCCCCGCCTCGTGCTCTCTCTCTCCCTCTCTCAAATAAATCTTAAAAAAAAAAAAATCTTACCAAGTGATTTTAATGAGAACCACTCATTTGGGGGATGGTGCATGCTGGTGAAAGTCCAAAGACCTTGGTTAGTCCATTCAGTAGGGAATAAATGGTAGACGCATGCTGAGAAATAATCGTATTCTTTAAACCCTTTTGGGTTACACCTTGGATTCAAAATATTTGTGTAAGTATCTTGCTTTACTGGATTTCCAAAGCCTGTCTTAACTCAAGTCAGCTGATTGATTGATGGTGGACCAGTTCCCAACCTGTATGCCTTTTTCAAGATTGAAGACCAACAATAACGTTTTCCAGGCCAAAGAGCATGAGGAGGTCAGCTGCCTTTCTTGAGACCAGGCTAAATGACAATAAATTGCTTCTCAAATTTCCAAGGACTCAAAACAACCCATTTCTCAAAACAGAAATAAAAATAATAGGCAGTGCTTTGACCTACTGGAATTCAACAGGGAAGTGTAAATTAGAGTCCTTTCACAAGGCAGTCCATAAAGTATTTGAAAGAAAACATAAATAAGGAGTATAAACATGGATGCCTAGGCGGCAGGAACAGGGCTTGGAGTACACGGCAGGGCTCAGATACCGGCTCCGAGCTCTCAGACTTTTGGCAAGCAATTTCGGAGTGGGGTTGCTGACTACTTTCTTCAAAGCGCCAGGAAAAGCTTTTCTTGGGCCATCCAGTCCCATGCTATTAGGAATCCTCCTGTCCTAGATAAGGAAGACTAATTTTGCAAAATTCCTCCCTGGACCTTTTGAGAATGCGGAGTCTAAGCCTGGGATTCCAAGCCTCTTAAAAACTTTAAAAAAGGGGCGCCTGGGTGGCTCAAGTCGGTTAAGCAGCTGCCTTTGGCTCAAGTCATGATCCCAGGGTCCTGGGATCGAGCCCCGCATTGGGCTCCCTGCTTGGCGGAGAGCCTGCTTCTCCCTCTCCCTCTGTCTGCCTCTCTGCCTACTTGTGCTCTCTCTCTCTCTGTTAAATAAATAAATAAAAATCTTAAAAAAAAAAAAAACTTTAAAAAAATGTTATTTTGTCAACCATGTTGGCAATATCTTCAGGAAGTTCGGTAATAAGGAGGTGGAGTGAACAGAATTTATATATCGGGGAAAATCCAGAAGCTTCTGGGTGAGCTATGGAGGGAACACATTTCACAAGACTCTCTCTAGATTTGCTCAGGGATTTACAAGTGTTGCCTGGGGACACAGTTCTATTACTTGCCCCTGGAGGTCGGGGCATTGAAGCAGTCAGCAATTTCCCTTTGCAGTGGGTTTGGGGAGATGGATCAGGTTGCAACACAAATAATTCTGCGTTCCCTCCGTCTCTTTAGTAACTTCTGTTTTGCGGCAAGAGCATTTGGCATTTCAATTCCATTTCAATTCCAACAAAACGTTTAAAGCTTAGCCAAAACCACTGAATTCTTCCTGGTTTGGGGTCCAGGTGGCACAGTCATGCTCCCAGCTGTCTTCCACGAAGACCGTTCCCCCTGCCCCTCGAATCCCTGGGCCATGTTACTCTGCTGAGTCCAAATGAAGTTTTCTGCCTTTGCCTCCCGTAGCTCCCAAGTAAAAATAACATTCCCTGAAAGGAAGCTTTGCCTGATATCCATAAACCACAGCTAACGAGAGGGGAACACATGGATTTGAGTTGTTCACGACTGGTTTTTAATGGAACAGCACCCTGGAAAACATGTTGGCAATTTCTGACAAAGTTCAGCAGACACTCACCATATGACCCAGCAGTCACATTCCTGGGAATTTACCCTTGATAAAGGAGGACTTATGTTCACCCCAAACCCTTTACACTAATGTTTACAATAGCTTTCTTCATAATCGTCCCCAGACCGGAAACAACCCGTATGTCATTCAGTGGGTGAGTGGTTAAGCAAACTGCTCCATCCATCCTGTGAAATGCCACTCAACAAGAAAACCGAACGATCCAGTGCGTGCAGCAACTCGGATGGGTCCGCGGGGCATCAGCAGTGGAAGAAGCCAATCTCAAGAGGTTACCTACTGTGTGACTCCATTTATGACATTCTCAAAAAACCCAAATGATAGAGCTGGAGGACAGATCAGAGGCTGCCAGAGCTTGGTGGAAAGGAGAGCATAAATGAATGTTTCCCTATTTTGATTACGGCACTAGTTACACAAATCTCTATGGTGTGTGAAAATTCATGGAACTGCCCGTCAAAAGGGAAAAAAAACATTAATGACTTTAAAACATAAAGTAAGCAGGCTTTGAATCAAGGCACTGCTCCTTTTTAGCTATGTGATTGAGGGTCAATTATTCAGCTTCCTTAAGGCTTGGTTTCCTTTCCTCATTTTATGGCTGGTGATGCTCCCAGTGCCCACCTCGGCGAGCTGATGGGGAGATTACATGAGGTCTCATGGGGGAAAGGGGCAGGCATAGAGTAGGTGTCTAGCAAAGTTAATGCCCTTTCTTTCCTTTCTTGGGGGTTGGGGGGAGACTGGTCCTATGCTGCAGTTCAGAGGTCTGTGTCTTCTGGCCCCATGTCTCCCTCAGTAACCAGAGGTGAGTCTGACAAGAGCAAGATGGCGCAACCTCAATCACAGTAAATAAAAATTGAAAAGAGAAAAACTTTTCCAGGGTAAAGCAAGGACAAGCTTTTTTGTCTTCTTTTTTAACATTTCTTGGAAGTGTTTTCAGATGAAAGGCCAATTTCAAAGTAATCTGCTCAGGCTTTACCTATATCTTTATAGATGGGTGAAGAAACAAACAACCCACTTCTTAAACCTTTGTGTTCTGTTATTGGGGTCTGGCCTTACCTAGAGATAGATGGTACCTAATGGAACGGGGTGCACCAACTGAGGGCAGGGAGGAGAATACAGGCTTGCTAGTAATTACTGCTGGAGTTGCTCAGAGGCAGCCGAGGGCCTGGGTCCTGCTTCTCTGAAATCCAGGAACCTGGCCATCTGGGGGCCTCCTGCTCTCGGTGGCTCTTTGACTTATGTAGTTCTGTATTGAAATGTATATACATGAGAAACCTAGGGTGTTTAATTAAACTTGACTAAGGAAAGGAATCGCAAACACAGGGAAATTGTGTGTGTGTTTGCATGTACTCACAAGCACGCACACGCGTGCATGTATTTCTGTGTGTGTGCATAGGTGTCTGGGTATTTTAGGGGGATACTGGAGGACTAAGATGCCTGGGACCTCCACATCATCCAGTTTGATGAATCCTGTGGGTGGTTTTCTCCCCCGCCAAGTGGGGAGATTTGGGGAGATGTCTATGCCCCCCTTTACATTTTTTTAAGTCTAAATATTAAAAAATTTTTTATTAAATTCAATTTAGTTAACATCCCCCTTTACATATTTTATTTTTATTTTTAAGTAGGCTCCACACCCAGCATGGAGCCCAATGTGGGGCTTGAACTCATGACTGAGATCAAGAGTTGGACACTTAACTGACGGAGCCACCCAGGCACCACCCCCTTTATATGTTTTAAATCCAGGCTCTACTCAAATGCCTCTGCTCCCATCTGATGTATCTGTGCTTAGGAAATGTGGGGTAGATGAATGTGGGATGGACTTGAGTGGCTAGACTCAAAAGGGTGCTCTGAATAACCCCAAGAGTATGTATTCCTGAGGTCTGTTACAGTTTCTTTATCACTGATCTCAAAGATCAAGGGCCCAATGTGTAAGGAAACAACTCAAAGCCTTCATGGTAATTAGGTTATTGTTAAAAACAACTTCACAGCTGCGCCCTAAAAGGGAGAAGTATTTAAGCCCTATTGATGTTGGGCCATGTGACTTGCTTTGACCAGTGGGACATTACAAGATATGACACAGAGTACTGAAATGTACTCACGAGTGTACACTTCTATATTTCTGCCATCACAAGTACCTGCCCCTGCTAGCCCACTGATCCAAGGAGGATGAGAGACATGTGGGGCAGACCCACACTCAACCGATGGCTTGAGCCTTGATCCTGACTCCCAGCTGACCCAGAGCAACACAAGTGAGAATAGATTTTTGAAGTCACTGAAGTTTGGACTGGTTTGTTACACAGCGTTATTGTGGCACAGTTAACTGCTACAGCCCTATTTCAGCCTAAGTGTACCACAATCTGTTGGATGGGCAGAGAATCTTTACGTAAAACTTCATGTCTTTTTGGCAAGGCACCCCACTATACTGCTGGCAGTCAGCCCAGTGTGTCCCACTTTTCCCTTCTTCTAAAGACACAATGGTCTCACATCAACATCCAGGGCTCTCCTTCTCTTCCTTGCCAATATTCTCTGCACCATTGAAGATGCCCAATGATCCCCAGTCTTGCTGTGAGGGTATAGTTATGAACCAAGCACACCACTGCAAAGTCTGCATTTACTTCTTCATCCCACTCTTCTTTTTGAGGAATCTTTTTAAGATTTTATTTATTTATTTGAGAGAGAGAATGAGAGACAGAGAGCATGAGAAGGGGGAGGGTCAGAGGGAGAAGCAGACTCCCCGCTGAGCAGGGAGCCTGATGTGGGACTCGATCCCAGGACTCCAGGATCATGACCTGAGCTGAAGGCAGTCACCTAACCAACTGAGCCACCCAGGCACCCCTTTTTGAGGAATCTTAACTTAGGATGAATTCAGGGCATTCACCCAGTCAAAATTACACCCTTCCTAACTCTCTGCAGAATGGAACCGTAAGCAGCAACAAAATATCCCGCAAATGTCATTATCTCTCTCCAGAAACAATTTTAGCCAAACCTAGATTTCAGAAAAGCAACACTTTTCTCAAACATGTGAGTGTTATAATTATTTAGGTAACAATGAACAACAACCAAAAAAAGACTCCTAAAAATTTACATTATTACCTAAAGTTCCAGGCCTTAAAATTATCCTTCCCACAGGCCAAACTGAACTCCTCGGTTGTTGGTAAGACATGAAAATAACTAAGACATCTTTATTTCATAAAAATATCATTTCCACTCATGTGCCTGGCACATCATAGACATTCCACAAATACTTACTGAACTGAATGTACAGCTGTTCTTTTTACAGGGAAAAGGAGCCTACTCTTGAACAGGAGAAATAAACTTAAGTGCCTTCCTTCAGCGACTCTACCCCAGTATCCAACCATGGTTGTTTCCCATCTCAAAGACATGTTCAAAAATATTTAGAAGCAATCAGAGTTGTGTTAGTCATTAATACCGTTCACCAAATAGTTCCAGCTTTTTATCTTCTGAGTACATGGAAGGACTGCACTTTCTGGCCCCTTGTGGTTCGATGGAGCAATGGGTCAAGGGGCTGTGACCAGAAGTGACATGTGTCACTTCCGGGCCAGAACATTTAATTGCCAAGGCAAGACTCTCCGGGGCTCTCCTGCCCTCTGTCACAGTGATTAATGACATTCAAGATGTGGAGGCTCAGCCAGTTTCATCCTGAACTAACCAGGATGGTCCTTTGGTATGAGCAATAAATAAACCTGTTTCTGAGTTGCCACGATCTTGGGGGTGCTTATCGTTGCAGCAAATCCTGGCCTATGCTGACTGATAAAGTATCCAACCAGAGTACTTTGCCATAGTCTACCACATCCCCACAAATCACCAATCACCAGATGAAAACATGGACAGCACTTCTCAGGGATCTCCAAGGTGAAGGAAATCATCACGATGTCTGTGTTTTATCCAGAGCTGCCGTGTGGCCCAATGCTGTTCTGCCTGTCTCTCTTTCTGTGACCACTAGGCTAGAATATGGGCAAAGGGGACTTCCTTCTGTAACTGGCTCCTAGCAGTGAACACCTTACGGGAGGGCTTGTGGCTAAAAGGACACTGCAGGGTTCTTTGATAACGCCATGTGAACCCTCTCTAATCCCCAGAGGCAAACCGCACAGGGTGAATCTACTGCCTTATCAAAAATGCTTCCAAATGTAAACAATTGAAATCAGACAAGCCATGGTGAGAGTAGATGTTGGAGATTATTTAATGCAGCAGTTTATAAGCTGGGTATCTCAAAATCCCAGAGGTCTTGTCCATCAGTCAGTCCACACACACTTCTTGTAGTATCTACTCTCTCACGGGCTTTGTAGTAGGTGACTGAGATGCCGAAGCACGTAATGCAGAGTTCCCATGCTCAGGGCACCCTGCAGGTGGTAAGAAGGACACGCCGCAGGTGCACTGGACTGGCTGCCGTTGGGGCAGAGGGACTCTGGCTAGGGCCGGAGCAGGGGTGCATGCCCAACGCCAAGGAGCATAAGCAACTTCTGAAGGAACTCTGGCTGGGGTCGGAGCAGGGGTGCATGCCCGATGCCAAGGAGCATAAGCACCTTCTTAAAACGAAGGAGGAGAGAAAAAAAAAAGAGACAAGTTCCTGTTCTTAAAAAGCTTTCCTTCTAGTGGAGGATGACAAAGCACTAAACTTATACCAAATTAAAAATTTCAAGTACTGATACATACAATGCAGAAGATAAAATCATGTAATGATATAGATCAGGGTTGGCAAACTATGATCCGCGGGCCCAATCCAGCCTACAGCCGATTTTACTATGGCCCATGAGCTAAGAATGATTTTTTTGTAATTTTAAGTGGTTGAAACAAATGAAGAGAAGATGAGGATTATTTCACAATGCATGAAAATGATACGCAATTCAAATTTCAGTATCCATAAAGTTTTATTGGAACACAGCCACACCCTATAGGATCCGCCCTGGCTACTTTGCCAACCTCAACAACTGTGGCTCTGGCGCCCCCTCCCTCCCTATTCCAGCTTCACTGGCCCCCTGGCTACGACCCAAACCCCCAAGCCACCTCCCTGCCCTCCCCATGGCCAGTACACAACGGTTGCCGCGGCCCCCCTCACTTCCTTCAGGGCTCTGCACAAGTGAAATCAAATCCGAGAAGTCTCCCCCACCCATCACTCTGTGTCTCCCCCTCCTGCCTGATTTTCTCCATGGCACGACCCCTGACAGGTTATAGATTTGCTACTGCCTGCCTCTCCCCGCCATTGGAATGTAAGTTCCAGGAGAGTCGAAGCACCGTCCTCTTTCCTGTTGCATTTCCAGCACTGACGCCAGTGCCCAGACATAGTAGGCACTCAACAACTGAGTGAATGAACTGTCGAACACAGTTAAGTTCTAACGCGAGGCAAGGGAGATCTTTTACCAACTGGGACCTTATGATCGGTCAAATCTTTCACGATACAGGGAGGCCTCAGTGTGTCTTTGCTTTATAATGTCCTAGTATCTTGCTAGAGATTATAAGAATTTGTGCCAAGAGAGAAAAAACTGGACTTTGCATGGAAGCCACCTAAGAAGAAAGGTCTCCTTGCCTCTCATCTCAGTGACATTCCCAATTATGTACAGTTCCCCACCCTCTCTGCTAATCTCGAGTGGTAGGAAAGAGTTAAGTTTAGAAATGTGCTCAGAAACAAGGTTACTGTCATGTGTGTCCTTATTTCTCTAGGACCTCCAGCCAATTGTGGTAGTGATAAATGTACCCAGGAGTTCCAGATCTTACATCAGGCTCTACACGGAAGGGTTCATGTGTCCAAATACTATATTTTCATCCCATAAACTACGTTTTATAAGCTGCTCCCCAAAGGGGTTCCATAATGGAACTCGTTCAACATTTAGCATTACTGGTATTTTTTTCCTAGTGCTCGTAGGGGCCTACAATAAAGGTTTATCCACAAGTCCAAATCAGGATTTTTAAATTAAAAAATAAGTCATACAAGGAAGATGTAAGATACGGTGGGTTCTATTGTATCCTGAATACCAATAACATGCTATGGTGATATAAAAGCTTCAACCACCAGTTAAAAGTGACTGACTAGCGTAGAACAGATCTGTGTATAGAAGCATGTAATTCAACACAGTTAGCTACAGGCTCATAAATGAAGAAGTTAATAGAAAACATTTCAAATGTCTTTTGTGCCAAGGACTGTGCCTGATCGAAAAGTGAACAAGAACTCATTGGGCCATGTGACCAGCAACAGAGTCAATGGACTTCTCCGGTGAATGACTTAGGAAGTGAAAAGAGGGAGGGGAAAAGAGGGTCTGCTTCCTGGAGTGAAATAAGCAAGGTGCCCTCAGTTCTTGTTATTCAATTCACTCTAGAGTCAATTTCAGGAGAAGGCACGTGACACCAAGCCTATGAAGTCCTGTTGGCCATGGGACTTCTCATGAAAGTTCAGACGTTCCAGTGGGTCTTGGTATCACATACAGTTTGAATGGCTCCAACACCCACCAACATTCATCCACCAGTGAAGAAAGAGGGGGCTAGGAGGTAGTGTGGAGGAGAAGGAAACCAATTTTGCCAGAAAAGAGTGGGGGAAGCCTACCATAACCTGCAGTTATTCCTTCATCACTCTAGTGGTATGTTTGCATCAGTGACTTTGAAAAGATTTATGGAGGCTGGCTTCATAGGAGCGCTCAAGGAGATGCCAGGATTCCCGATGACAAGAACTGCTTATCAAATAAACCAGAAATAGTGCTGGCCAGACAGTCAGTGTGAACGACTGGACAGTGAAATTATAGGTAATTATGACCGAATGCCCAGAATGTGAACACTGTGGTACTCAGGGCTGTCACATACAGATGTGAGTCTATGTAAAGCTTCCTAGAGTTGGGCAGTGCATATCCTGTGCAACTATATAGGACTACCCCAACTGTAGAAAAAAATCTGGAGAAAACAGACACCAATAAATCCCACATCTAGATGGTTAATCTGATTATATCAGTGAGCCAAGATCAGGCACTGGGTTAACCCTGTTTCTAGAAGAAAATGTGTTCTGCTTAGATTGAGAAACTTAGCAGCTAAACAGTATATACAGATTTGCATTGAGATTTTCAAACAGAATTATCTCAGTTCACAAAGTCCATGCACTGCTGACCCTAAACAGCTCTCCTAAATACAAGTAGCAAGACTAATGAAATTAGGATGCCTCACACTCCAGTGGCATTAAGTGCAATCGTCTGGGGTATCAGTAGCTGGATGCATGGTTGTTGCAGGAAAAATATTCACAGACTCGTATAATTAGGGTAGAGGCAATGCTAGTCTAACCTGAAGACAAGGACAATGTTCAAGGACAGAAAGTGAGGACTGTAAGGGAAGGGCAACCTAGGGAACAGAATTGGCATTGCCATCCATTTAGGAACAGAGGGGGCTAGAAGACAGGAGGGTGGAGAGAAGAACACGTTCATGGACCTACTACTAAGGAAGAACTTGAAAATGTCTAATAATAAATGGAACATTTTTATATCCCAGAGCAAAAAAATAAATTCATATCCCAGTGTTTATTACCATCTCGAATACACTTCCATACTAAATTTTCATTTAAACAAGAACATTAAGAAGCATATTTCTTCTTAGATTTTCTCTTAAGAAAAAGGGGCTAAAGGAAAAGTCCAATAACCAATATGGTGCAGCTCCTTATCCCTCACACTACCCAGTCACATCTATGCCAAAACTTCTGCTTACTCCAGGCACCCCCGCCTTTCACATCGGAAACATTTAATTTAGCTAGGGGTTGGGTAGACAGAAGCGCAATATATGGAGCTTCATTTTTTTTTTTAAGATTTTTTATTTATTTATTTGACAGAGAGAGACATAGCGAGAGCAGGAACACAAGCAGGGGGAGTGGGAGAGGGTGAAGCAGGCTTCCCCAGAGCAGGGAGCCCGATGTGGGACTCGATCCCGGGACCCTGGGATCATGACCTGAGCCGAAGGCAGACGCTTAACGACTGAGCCACCCAGGCGCCCTGGAGCTTCATTTTTTAAAGGAAACTCAGACATATATGAAAAAATCGCTAATAGTATATTACTAAGCATATAATGCTGCATCTTCCATGTGTAAGGACATGTCTTCTGTCACATGCAAATTCAAACTCTTTCTTCCACCGCCCCATGAAATAAGTTCATGTGTGATCAGTACATCTGAAACACTTAAAACCTCACCATGCCTAGGACACCTAAAGAATTCTTGGTGTCTGAGCTCTTTAAAAGAGCGGAAGAACCTCAAGCATATTACTTCTTTCCAACAATTCAAAATCTCCTCTTGTGCTGTCCAATGCAGTAACGTTCAAAGTCAAATGGAAACATTTTTTTTAAATCCATGCGTAACACTGGAGAGGAAAAAAGAAAAAAAAAGCTTCCATGAACCCAGCACATCTAAAGGATTCCTGAGTTTCGTGGACTTCAAAAAAGCTGAACAGCCTGAGAAGTCTTATTTGCTTCGAACAAGTCCAATTTCTTCCCCTGTCACCTAGGCTCAACAGTGGATTCCTCTCGCCTACCATCTGGCATCGAGATGCAGCCCGCACGCCGGTGGCAATGAGGGGGAGCCGAACAGCAGCTGTGGGTTCTCCGGAGTGCATGTGGAATTTGGGAAGCTAGATTTTCCTTTTTTCTTTTTTCTTTTTTTTTTTTTTTTTAGAAAGACTTGAGTAGACTGCCAGACAAGGTGGCTGTCCCCCAGCACAGCGTTCAACCTTCACAGACAAACTGTGTGTCTGCTTAGGCACCGTGTGTACATCTGTACTCCACATGGAATGAGAGGAAGACTTGTTCACCCCAAGGACCAATCTTCTCCTGTTGGGGGCGATATCACCCCTGCTGAAAATGTGTGTCCTAACAACAGCTACAAAACCTCAAGTTCATATCTGACTGCTCGTGGCCAGAAATTCCTTAATCAGTAACAATTCAGCACCGCTTATGTCAAAACAATTAAATCCAAATCATTTTCAAACTAAAGAGCTGAAGAAAACAGTATAATCTACAAAATACATGAAACTGGGCAAAATATTGCTCGCCAAGTAACATCCCAGTTAATTCTTTTGCATTACTCTCAATTCATCTGGCTCCGAGGCTTGCCCATAGAACCAAGGATTCAATTACTGTTGAATTTTACACATTTCAAAAAGCCAAAAACCAAACGACTTCCAAGAAGACATTTTTCTAGATGGTAGCTATGGGTATTTTAGAAAACCAGAGAGAAACTATCTGGAGAAAGTATTGCAGTTTGCGATTTACAAAAGAAATTAAACTAAACTAACGTTTGCTGCTTATAAACAATGTGAATAAATGGCCCACACAGTTATCCGTGTCACAAAAACAAATCAGTGTTTCACTAGAAAATCACTGTGCCATCTGCATATCTAATTAAGGAGAAACTTAGCCATCTGAAAAGTGCCCAGAAGGCTCATTCATGTTCTATTACATCTCCAAACAACAACAACAACAACAACAACAACAACAACAAACCAGCATTTTCAAACACGCATGGCAAGAATCTTAGTAAGCCTAAGAACCAGAATACTCATTAACCAACACAAGATATATCCTGTCCACTACTAGGAGTGTCTTATATTGTCTGGAAAATGGGGGGCAAAGAAAGAAAGTCCTCTGTATAAGCCAATAAGAAAACTGCATCACACTAAAAATTAAGCCACCTACCTTCACTGGTCCATGTTCATAACTGGAGCCCTGCACCAACTGCAGATAAGACATCATGAAAACATTCAGCATGGCCCATTGTCTGTACATTTTGAGTATTTTAATATCCACTGGTTTACCAAGCAGTTGACATCAGGCAGCGAGAGCAAACTGTTTCAAAAGGCATTCTCCAGAAGGAAAGTTCGAAACCCCAAGACTTCACATGGAAAAAAACAAATAATCAGTTGTGATCAAAATCCAATGAAATGACTTCAATTAGTCAAGGAACGTTTTTGCTCAATCTTATGCGGGGAGAGAGATTAAAAAAAAAAAATTTAAATGCTCTCATGCTCCAAAAATAATCAGGAGGTGGACATAACTTGCACTTGACATGAAAAAGCACTCGAAATTCACTTCACGTCCAGCAAATTAAAAAAAACAAAAACAAAAACAATCCTTCCACCCTATGCCCCAGGTTCTAGTTGCTCTGTGAGGAGGTGATGTGGCCACCAATGTCACAGCCACAGAAGGCTGGAACCCAATTCTGGATTCAAACTTTTCTCGCAACCCTCATGGAAGGTTGCGGAAGCATGTGTCTTAAATCTGACAGCGATTTTGGCAGAAAATGCAGGGACGTCTTGGCTGTAATCCTGTCGCGTCCCTACCAATAGCAGGGCCGGTTTAAAAACTGACTCAAACCCTCAGGACTGCTGTTACTTTAACGCAGATAACCCGTAATGTGAAACCCCAGCACACAGGCATGAATGTTGCATGGAAACTGCATTGCCCGGGAAGGGACCTCAGACGCTCACACATCCACTGCCAGGGACACGCAGAAAGCAATCAGATACGCTTACAAAACTCACCCGTGCGCAAAAATCACAAAACATTCATATACACATGAAAAGGGAGACATACACAAAATGATTTGTTTAAACAGAAACTTAGTAACTTAGATCAAAATGAAGAACACTGATTTTTAAAGAAGCAACCATTAGGTTTATTTGCATGGACCAGGAAATATCTCGTGTGCATTGCTATAAAAACCGTGTTATCACTTTAGAAGCATCGGCTCAGTCAGCTTTGGAAACTCAATGTGCTGAATGGATGGATGCCTGGCAAAATTCTAGAAAGCACGGAGACCTGGTCTGGTGCTCTTCACTAGTTTCCAATCTTTGATTTCCAGGTTTGGGCTCTTTCAAACCCATTTTTCGCATTTCTGAAATCAAGAATGGCCTGAGAAATCTCTTCATTGGTGTTCATCACAAATGGACCTAGGGCAGAAAGAGACATTCTGAAAGTTCTGGGTGACGATAATATTTTCTTCTATTACTAAAAACGATATATATTTCTGGAGTTCTTAATCGGAAACCAATCCAGGCATATCTGAGCAGTAAAAGGTGATTTTCGCAGCGTCCAATCCCTAAGGACTATAATACAAGTTTCTTGACTAGTATTCTGTAGAATTATAAAGGCCAAACTTCAGATAAACAAATCACATAAACAACTGCATCCCACTCAAGTCACTGTTGCAAGTTGTCATCGGCAATGGTAATCTCTTCATTCGAAATATTCTTGGGCTTGGTTCCATTAAAACAATTTTTATAGTTGTGAGTTTTTTCTTCCTTTTTTTTTTTTTTTTTTTTTTACTGAGGGGTAATTGCCATACAACATTATGTTGTATTTTCAGGTGGAGTTTCAGGTGGACAACACAATGATTCAATATTTGTATATATTGTGGAATGATCAGCACAGTAAATCTGGTTAACATCTGTCACCACACACAGAATTGTTTTTTCTCATGGTAGGAACTTTTAAGATTTCCTGTGTTTGTTAGTTTGATAGCAACAGCTGAGGTCAAGAACTGAACCGATCTGATGCAAAGAACTGGCAAATGTCACAGTTTTGGTGTCTACACAGTGTACAAAGCTGTGCCCTTATATGAGGGGTTTGAGTCACTTTTGAAAATTAGCAGCAACTCATTGGCAATAAACAGGAGATTACAAACATTTTGAGTCAAGAAACCATCACATTTTGGTTTCTCTACCAGTTGGCAAACTTTTTCTGTAAAGGGCCAGATAGTATGTATTTTAGATTTTGTGGGTCAGTGTCTGTCCCCACTACTCAACTCTTCTGTTGACATAAGAGTAGACATAGACTATATGAAAGTGAATAGGGATGGCTGTGTTCCAATAAAACTTTATTTACAAAAATATGCAGTGGGCAGATTTGGCCCACGGGTCACAGCCTGTTGGCGCCTTTGTCTAATTCCTACATTTGAACTCGGGTTTTGCTCAGAGTGGACGAATTGAGGATGGGGGCACAGTGCTAGAAGGAGAGACTGAAGGGGGGAAGAATGGCCATGCAGGAAGAGGCCAGACCCCTGTGGGCTTTGGATGTGGTCTGTGGGAAGAAGTTCGGGCATAATTCTGCAGGCGATCAAGAGTCACTGAAGGGTTCAGCAGACAGTAATGTGATCTGATTTGCAGTTTTTAAAGACTTTGGCACCAGGATAGAGAAGGTATCTGGCCTGTGAGGCTGAGTTGATGGTAGAATTTTTTTTTTTTTAAGATTTTATTTTATTTATTTGACAGAGAGAGAGACAGCAAGAGAGGGAACACAAGCAGGGGGAGAGGGAGAAGCAGGCTTCCCGTGGAGCAGGGAGCCCGACGCGGGGCTCGATCCCAGAACCCCAGGATCATGACCTAAGCCGAAGGCAGACGCCCAACGACTGAGCCACCCAGGCGCCCCGATGGTAGAATTGTTAAGGGCAGCTGAGATACCAGACACAGGAGGCTGTGGGTAGAACAAGGAGTCCAGCTCTGGATATTCTGACATGAAGGAAGTGGAGACAAGAGAACAGCTTCCTGGCAGAGGTGCTTGGTGTGTTGCTAGAAACATGGATCTGGGGCTCATGAGATAAATTTCATCTGGAGATAGAGACGTGGACTATATCAGGTAGGAAAGAATGAAAGAGCTCTCATATACAAAATCAATCCAAGAGGACACCTTGGAGAAGTCAACTTTTTTTTTTTAATTTATTTATTTGACAGAGAGAGAGAGAGAGCACAAGTAGAGTGGCAGGCAGAGGTAGAGGGAGAAGCAGGATCCCCGCTGAGCAGGGAGCCCGATGCGGGGTTCGATCCCAGGACCCTGGGATCATGACCTGAGCCAAAAGCAGACGCTTAACTGACTGAGCCACCCAGGTGCCCTGAGAAGTCAACTTTTAAAGGACACATAGAAGAAAGGGAAATGGAACTCAAAATGAGAGCAGATCCTGGGCCAAGGACCAATTTCTTGCACGTCATAATACCACTACAGTCTGGATTTGTGGAGCACCTCTCCCATCCCTTGATTATTTTTCTGAAAAAAATGGTATACTTCTGGGCTTCCATTTTGACACTTTTCTACAGTATGATGCTCTGCTTCTCAATTTATAATGTGCATGTGAATCACCTGGGAATCTTATTAAAATGTATATTCTGTTTCAGGAGGTCTAGAGTGGAGTCTGAAACCCTGCATTTCTCACTATTCTTCAGTGATGCAGATACTGCTGGTCCGTGGGCCACACTGAGAAACAAGGGAAGCACTGGAAGCTTGGAGCCTTCAAAAGCCGAGCTGAGGAAGCTTGTCTCCTCGAGTCCTTAAGAGGAAGAAGAAAACTAAAACCAGAAAGCATGTTTTTGTTTTTCTTTTCCTTTTGTTCTTTTTTTGCATACTATATCACTAAATTTATTGTTTTTTTGAAATCGAGGCATAATTGACACACATTGTATTAGTCTCAAGATGTACAACATAATGATTTGATATTTGTATGTACTGTGAAATGATCACCACAGTAAGTCCAGTTAATATTCATCACCACACAAAGTTACAGATTTTTTTTTTCTTGTGATGAGAACTTTTTTGGGGGGTGGGGAGAGAACGGAGGAGGGCAGGGGCAGAGGGGGAGAGAGAATCTTAAGCAGGTTTCACATCCAGTGCAGAGTCCAACACAGGGCTGAATCTCATGACCCTGAGATCATGACCTGAGCCAAAACCAAGAGTCAGACGCTTAACTGACTGAGCCACCCAGGCGCCTCAGTCTGGTGATAACTTTTAAGATCTATTCCCTTAGCAACTTCCAAATATGCACTACAGTATTATTAATTGTAGTCGCCATGCTGCACATTACATCCCCCAGAAAGCATGTTTTTTAATCGATCAACTGTAAGGATTATAAACAAGGAAATTATTTGATAGTCATCAATAATCTCGTAAATACTCTTTCAAACTACAGCTTTCATCTTTTCTCTACTTAAACCTTTATACTCCCTCCTGAGTAATAAAAATGGTGTGAGTTCAAGCTCTCATTATGTAGAACCCTGGTATAGTGGAGAGCACAAAGCATGGGGTCAGAAGACTAGGGTTCGAATCCCAGCTCCACTACTAATCATCACTTCCCAACAGAGAAGCCAGAGGGCAGAGCGAGGGTCAACCCAACACAGTAAGAAGCAGAAGGGCAGGGTGGTTGGAAATCAGACAGCCCGACTGTGAATCCAGCTATGTGGCAGTAGACAAGCCAATGAACCTCTGTACCTCCACTTCCTCATCTGTAAAATAGGGATGAGGGTACCAACCTCATAAGGTTGTCCTGAAGATTAAATGAATTAATAGATGGAAAGCACTTTGACCCATCATAGTCAATGATAAATACTACCCAAGTATCTGTTACGTAAATAAATAAAATATATTGATTTCATTTTCCTCATTTATAAAAAGGGACATGACTACATCGATGCTAAAGACGTTTCCTATTCCAACATTCTGTGACATTCCATGCTTAATCTGTACACACATTATTAAGGACACTCCCTGATAAGAAAAACAAGGTCCTTGGCTAGTTCATTAAATTGGTACTGGTTCCCAAACAGCCAAGAGATGGTTGTGGCTGTCTTTAAACACACACAGGTAAAAGAAAAACTTTCTGGGGTTTAAAAAGTAAAAATAAACAAACAAAAAATTCCACAATAAACAAACCAAACAAAATGCTTTGCCTCTCATTAACAGATGTCAAGGCACTTATCTATCTTGTCTGGTTAATCTGAGTTTGGTCTCCTGCTCCTCCACCATCTTGCTCCTCCCTTCTTAATCTGAGTTTGAATGTGCAGGCTTATGCAGTGTTCCCAAGATCCAAGCCTCTGAGAGAGGATTCCCCTAACACGAACGGAGGCGGGGCCCCCAGCAAACCTACCCCTTCGGTCTGTCACCTCATTTGGTCGGACTCTCATTTCTCATCATTGGTGCAGAGGCAATTATTAAACTCAAAAGACTTACATCCCACACGTCCTTTTCCCACCTAAATTCTAGCCACTATGAATAAATATTATGACCCTTCTCAATCTGTCTTCAGGCTTCTTCCAGAAGAACAAATGATTTCAGTGCTCTTCAATCAAGATAAAAGGAAACTAGAACCATGCACCTTTGGAGTGGAAACTGAAGCATGCAAAATGGAGGCCAACCACTGTTGGCTAGGTGGAGTATAATTTAATGTTTTCCCCTCAAGTTATTAATAGAACAAAAACAATGTTTTTTAAATAATCAGTTGTTCTTGAAATGTATTATCAGCTGGGCTTTTTTCCCTGAAATCATTGTGTATACCTGGGAATTCACGCAAGGCAAGGTAATACGATGGGATTTTAAGGCACGCTAAATTTCATAATTAGGTAAGTAGACATGTTTTATAGGCAGTTATCTAAATAAGTTGGCAAAAAAATTTCTTAATAAAAATGAATATTAAGTTGGATTCTAGGTGCTTTTAGATGTTCCTCATTTAATAAAACAACAATATTATGAGGAAGTCAAGACAAAGTGAAGTGACTGGTTACTTATTCCAGGAGTTTCTGCCTCCAACTAAAGTCCTATTTCTACTATACCACAGTTCCCTCTATTCATTTTTGTTTTTTAAACAAAGAAGGAGTGACTCAAATATTTTCGAAACTGCCACAAGAGATATTCTTAAGAGGTACCTATTTTTCACTAAAAATACAATGGATTACAAACAGTATTGAAATCACTGTTGTTTTTAGTAAAGATAAAAATGATATTCCAGCAACAGGCCACAAAATCTTTCTGTAAGTTGAAGTTCCCTATGACAGAATGCAAAACACTACTTCTGTTTCCCTACAGTTGTAAGCTCAATGTCCTACACGTGATAGGTATTCAAGAACTGTTCCTTTAAAAGAAGGAGAGAATGAATATGGAAATAAATACCATGTATATATTTTCCTCCGATGATGGAACAATGAAACAAAATCTTCGAATTTGTAGGTAAGGAGGACAAAAATCCAGCTATTCTTCCCCATAATACTATACATGTATACTAGTTTCAAAGAAAAAGAAATCAACCAGGAAAATTGCCATCGTTTGGGGCTTACCATGTTGGACAACTGGTTCTCTTAATGGCTCCCCAGCAATTAGGACGAAGTGGCTTCTCTCAGGATCCTAAAGTGAAGGAAGAAAACATCAAACAATAAACATGCTTTTTTTTTTTGAAGATTTTATTTACTTATTTGAGAGAGCATAAGCAGGGGGAAGGGCAGAGGGAGAGGGAGAAGCAGGCTCCCTGCTGAGCAGGGAGCCCAACATGGGGCTCGATCCCAGGACCCCAGGATCATGACCTGAGCCGAAGGCAGACACTTAACTGACTGAGCCACCCAGGCAGCACCCTAAACATGCTTATTTCTGAATGTCAAATTAGGAATAATTTGAAACTGACATGCTGGCCAGAAGGATGATGTTCCTAATTCTGAATATAAATTCCAGAAGTATTTTCTGTGTAACACTCAATATGGAAACATTTATTCCTTAAGATGATTGGTCTTCTCAATCAGCACTCAAGAGTACGTCCAGACCGCCAAAAGATTAACCTTCTCAGATAAAGGAGGAGAATGCAAATTAAAAGATTTTCTTTAACCGGAAACACCCTTAAGACAAACCATGGGATTTGCTTATCGTATTACAGGGTTTATAATCTCCCATTAACAATTTTTAAAAGGGAACATTATCTATGCAAATCCAAAAGTAAGGTTTGATTACTTTTGACATTTTTTGCTATTAATGTAAAATATGACCCAGAAATGTTGCACTAAATGGAACCTTCTAAAAACATCCAGGTGACATCTGCTCAGGTAAATTTCTCTCCAAACGGGTCCTATTATATTAAAGTCTCTAAAAGTTTGTCTTTAGAATTAAGATTCGATTTTTTCCCCCAAACTGGAAGTATGAATTACAATGTCCAGTGTCAGTGTGGATGCAGGGAAAAAGACACGTTTATAGATCATTTGGGAGATTTTAAGCTGCTACAGGAATCCTTCCAGAGAACACTGACAGTATGACTCCGAACCCCCACTATTGCTGATGTCCTGTGACCTGGCAATGCCAGAGAAAGCAGAAGAAGAACCCCCACCTCACTTGTGAGAAACAGTAACTGTTGTAAGCCACTAGAGTTTAGGGTGATTTGTTAATCACTAATAGAGAACTGAACGTTCTTTGGAGGCATCTTTTAGGTCTATCTAATTTAGAATAAAATAATAAATAAAGCAATAATGATGAGGAGCTTTAGAACAAAGCCTTCAAAAATTGTTTAAAACTTCACCCTATTCTAATAATATAGCATATTTCTTTTTTAAATTTTTTTCTTTTTTAAAAAAGATTTATTGTTATTAGAGAGAGGCAGCGTACACAGGAGGAGGGACAGAGAGAGGAGAGAGAGAATCTCAAGCAGACTCCCTGCTGAGGGCAGAGCCCTCCCACAACCCTGAGATCATTACCTGAGCCGAAATTGAGAGTTGGACACTCAACCCACTGAGCCACCCAGGCGCCCCTAATATAGCATTACTTCTAAATATGTGGTAAGATAATTATACTACATCATATTATATTTATATACTTCTAATACAAAACTTATTAAGTAGAAATCATTATAATGTTACTAGTACCAGAAGACTTATCTAGATTCAGCAAAAATAAATAATTTTTTAGACTTCCATGTAGTTAAAAAAAAATTCGTATTGTACAGGACTGAAATTGATTTCTCCTTCTGCCTCCAACTTTAAAGTATTAAAAGGCAAACTGGGGTAGAACGGTTTCTGCAAAAGTCATAACTTACCCCCTACAGTCCCAGGGTTGGTGCCATTTAGCACAGCCACCCAGCGGGTGCACTAATCAGTTCTTTGTGTTTAAAAAACATCTCTGTTTAACCATTTCCAGGCTCTATTTATTTATACATCATCACCTTACCTATCCATAACCCAACCTGCTGTCACAGTATGCTAACATGAACTCACCTGAAAATCAAAAAGCCTAAAAAGGCTTCTGGTAGTTCACATTTTAAAAAGAGATGTCATAAACTCCGTATACTAAAGATTAGCGCTTTAAACTAAGTGCAGACACTCAGTCCCTACTTATTCTTGCTTTAGACATCATGCTAACAATTAGGCTTTGTGGTTTTCAGATCTATGAGGGATTCAGAGCTGGAAGACAGAAAAGTAACTACTATAGAGCAATACAAGAAAATAGCTTAAGATCAATGATGGAAATGAAAAAAAAGACTATGTAAAACAGGCACAGAAGCTTAAAAATTAGTCTAGGACCACTTAGTGAAGCCAACAGGCTCTACAGACATCATCATACATTATAGCTCAGGACAATAATTAATACACATGCTGATGATCCAAGGTTGTGAACAAGTTAAATTGTGTATAATATACACTAAGCCCACAGGAAAGGGTGGGGTTTCTATCGGAAATGATATCTTTTTTTCCAACATCACGTTTAAATGACTAAAAATTCAACTTAAAAAATGCAGTTATCAAGAAAGCTTTATTCCCGAACGACTATGGAGTGGTGAAATTTAAATGTGAATCAAAAGACACGTGAAAGAAAAGTATTTTAGAAAAATAGTTCTGATCATTGGTACTATATCATATA
This sequence comes from Mirounga angustirostris, assembly GCF_029215605.1. Classification (NCBI taxonomy): domain Eukaryota; kingdom Metazoa; phylum Chordata; class Mammalia; order Carnivora; family Phocidae; genus Mirounga; species Mirounga angustirostris. The sequence continues at coordinate 11,850,436 of NW_026991719.1, forward strand.
TAATTTAATGTGAATGAAGATGTCATTGCATAATGATTTGAGGTGCTTTTTTAGAGACACACTTGAGTTTTAGGGTCAGCAGGCGGAGAAAGGGTTGGGGGTTACGGGAGAAGGGGCGAGGAATGGCCGACCTCCTTGGGTCATGGATGTGCCAACTCCTCAGAATGTAAATTTCTTCAAAAAAAAATTTTTTTATTTTTAAGTAATCTCTGTACCCAACATGGGTCTCAAACTTACAACCCCAAGGTCAAGAGTCACACACTCCACCCACTGAGTCAGCCAGGTGTCCCAAGAATGTAAGTTTCTTAATTCAGAAGATGCACCTTTTGTGAATGACAAAGTATCTTCCAGTTTACACATTTAGGAATGATGATCAAGCTTAAAAATAAGAGTTTTGCTTCTTTTGATATTACTTAGATCAAATGATGACTTTCCACTTATAATTTGGACAGTATAATAAAGGGACACTTACATTTGATGGGAAATGAAAAATGATTTCACTGCTGGGTGTTGAGGAGGTCAGGAGTTTGGATTCCCATTTCAGAAACCTGAATGATGGTCCACACTTCCTTTAATGACCTTTCCACTAAATTAACCTCTCAGTAGCCCCTTCTCCTCTACCCCAAACCAGATGTTTGATGTCCTTTTCTTGTTTCTTAAATGTATCTTTTTTTCTTTCCCTGTCTAGCCTTCTTTGGTGAAAGCTAATCATCTTTCTGTACTTTAGTAGAGTGCTGATGTGCTTAAAAGTCCCAACTGCTGTTACCTTGAAAAGTCCTCATCTACGGTGTCCTTGTGTATAATGTCAAATGATGAAAATCATGCACAAGGAAAGAGAATGAAGAGCTGTTTCAGACAGGAGTCCCTGTGAGGATCTCAGTAAATACCTTTTAGGGCTTGATGAAAAGACCCCATACAAAGGCAACAGGAGCCCACTTACTGCTTCATGTATAGTTACCCCACCTGAAGATCATCATCACTTCCAGCCCAGACCATGTCTTTGACTTCAGTGAACCTTCTCAGAGTTCTTAGTTCAGAGTTAGGCCCTTCTGGGTTTACTGAATAATTTCCTCTTACAAATTGCTCTTGTTATCCCGTAAATATTATTGCCAAGATAGGTCCTGAGTTCCACTGATACCAACAATAAATGATCAATACCCAGGTGAAGGCCCTATGATTCACTGAAAGTGTTGATAACTTCTCCACTGTTAGTATGGACTCACAGTCTGATTGATTCTGAAGCTTGAGATGGCAGTAGGACTCTGTGAATGAGTTAAGGGGCATGCTTTTGGTTTAAGGACACCTTTCATAGTGATACATTACTGCAAAACAATTACCAGGAAGAAACCGAACTTCAGCTTGACTTAATTGCATGCACTTGTTCTTACTGGATTTCACTGTTCACACTTCTTAGGCCAATTTAAAGATAAAACAGTGAACTGTTACCAGTTTTTAAAAATTAATGGTTATGAATTTTTACCCATAAATAAGCAAAAAAGTTGTCTCTAGCTTAAATAGGGTGTTTTGTTTTATTTCTGTCTTTTGATCTGTATTTGAATCAAAAGGTTAATCTGTATTCATTTACTGAGTTCCCCATGAATGGTGGCAGTTAAGAGTATCGTGACTCTCAAATATTGTTTTGGGGGCAGCCAATGAAGAATTGATTGTCTACCTTGACAAACTACAAGTGAATCTGCTGATGCGTGAGGCTTAAGACTTTCTCAATAGGACATGTCTCTCAAGGTGACATCTAGCCTTTCATATCAAACCAATGTGCTCCTGATCAGGGAGCCATCCTGACACCCAGAGCACCAACTGTGGGCCAAAGCAGCACAGGGAGCCTTACTCCCTGAAACAGACGCTGTTTCAGGGTCATCAGTACAGTCCAGGATTAAATGCCCAGTGCAGCATGGGGTTGATCCCAATCTCTAAGAACTATGAATAAGTTAAGACTATTTTGAAGCCACTGTTGGGAGTTAGGGCTTCCTCCAAAAAGTCAACGGTCTGGCTTAAAGACTCTGAAATCTGGCATAAACCAGGCCCCCTGCAGTTGCTACCTGCCATGGAAGACTTCAGAGTAATAGTCACAGAGGACAATCCACCCTCTGCAAGAAGACAGGGGTCCCTGAAGCCGAAAATGTGCTGACTCTAAGACAAGTCAAATGCTAAGATGGAGCAGGAAACCTGGGGACAGACGTGATCCACATCAACCCTTCAGTGCCCCCCTCTCCTGCCCCAGAGGCTTGGCCACTCTAGAGGAAACCACACATACCACTGGTTAACCAGGTAGACAGGCATGATTGTGGAAGACTCCGAAGTAAGGAGTACTGAAAGGGCTAGACGGAAGCCAGGGAGTATACCAAATCCTTATTCTTGACCACAACTCAGTGCAAATGGGATTAGGGGGAGCATTAGGAAGTCACATCTTCCTTCTTTAATCCTCAAGCTCAGTTCCCAGTGCAGATAACCCTGACCTGGGGCCATGGAGTGAATCAGGACACTTTAGAGGCTTTTTCTAGCTCTAGAAACTGTTATGTGCCCTGAATCTTTGGGCCTAAAGTATGAATCCTCAATAGGTAACATGTATCTGACGTGACTATCTATTAAATTAGGCGTTCAGAATAGTGAACTTTCTAAGCTACCTAGATACCTTCACTATTCCTTCTCCGTTGTAATCTACAGGGACTTGGGGCTACCCACGGACATAAGCATGACACACCCATTGAAATGCTAGTTTTCTAAAATTTTTTTTTCATAGAAATCATTCTCATGCCTTGCTGCTCCAGCTGTGCTCGTACATAGCATTAATGACAGAAGTGTCCACAACAGAACGGTGCCTTTGGAGCCAGTGAACTGACATTTTCGCCAACTCCTGGCTCTCCCAGCTGCCTCCTGTCTTTCTGGCTCTCCTCGGCAACTTTCTGGTGGTTCATTCCAGCTTCCGAGTCCTTCTCATTTGCAATGTGCCCTCTGCTAGATTACAGGAAGAACGGAGGTGTCAAGTTAAATCGGATAATGTTACAAACAAATCTGCTATCAGGAGGTTCTGGCCTATGTGTAGCTTCCATGCTTCTTTCCTGCATGGGGTCGGCACAAAGGAAACTGTCATTTCCGTAGGTCAAAAGTAGCAATTTCAAACAGTTCAACCTAATAAGAGAGGGCACGGACCCCGAGATCTGCATTTTCTCTGGTGCCCCGGAGGATTTTCTTCTACTTAATTCCTAGTTCATGGTGGTGCCATGGATAACTAAAGCAGCAGTAGGTGAGCTGCCAGAAAAGTGGGCTAGGATGTAGTAATACTTCAAATCCACTGCATTCTACAACCCCAGGGGCAGAGCGCCACACGGCAGTCAGCCTGCCTCTCCACCAGTCACCTACACACTGAAGTAGTTTTCATCCCTACTTTGAAAAATTCAGCTTGTCAGAGGCTTTTGCACAATTGTCTCTTCAATCCTCTTTATGAAAACGACACAAAGCCATCAGATTGGCTTAGCAGGCTCACAAGACAGTAAGAGAATCACCCAAGGGAATGAAAGAGAGCCAGGGAAGAAACTAGGCAAGGGGACTCCTAAAATCTCAGAAACTCTACCTAAGAAGCAGGGGTTCAACACAAGAGGGACTATGAAATGCATCATATGCTCCTCTCGGTTCGAAATGGGGCTGACTTGCAAAGGGCTCTCTGTGAGTAAGCATGGAGATCTATATTTATACTCCCAGAGGGCGGATCCATTTTCACTTAGTCTAAAAATAAAATAAATCAAGTGTCTAAAGAAAGAAAATTATGAGACAAGGAAGACATGTTGCCTCCAGATTCAAATGTCTAGGGGTAAACAACAGAGACTTCAGGTGAGTCCAGAAGATGAGCAATGGGTATAGAGAAAACCTTAAAACAAACCAATAGAAATAAAGAGGTTAATGAAAGGGGATAATAAACGTGGGGTATAGTTTCTTTGCCTAAGAAAGAGAGAAAAATTTCCAGCTGCACTGGAGATTTAGGCATTTACCTGTAAACTAGTAGAAAGTGCAATTTAAGAAAATTAACGATTTTTAATACTTACCTTGTTCTCCACCTGGACACTGTCACCTTCCCCCAGCACTGCTGTGTGATGAGGTTCTATTTTTTGTTGTGCATCATCAGGCCCTATAAAGAAGACGACCCATGAAATCGAACGTTCTTTATAGTACATTTATCACATGGTTACAAATGTGGTTAACTCCACAGCACTGTAATATTCATTTTAACTTCAGACATAAGAGACTTAGGAATCTCCTTAAATCTCTTGATTATATCTGCAAGTATTAAAGTCTGAAACTGGCTGGCTTCCAATGTAGAAAAAAACAGGGAGATGAATCCTGCATCATGTTTCCACTTATACTTTTGATAGCAGGTCTAACAGTTCAATTAATAAGCAACGTCTTCAGGATTACATGCTAATAAGAATGCTTCCTTGAGCAAATTATACATACCTCATAAGAATTAAGCATACTTAGGAAAATTAGTAAATGCCATCATTAATTCCTGCCAACAAGTACTTATGGAGCACCCATAAGTGCTTAGTACTATGAGAAAATCCAAAGAAGAGCAAAGCCAATTCCTGTTGTTGTTTTTTTTAAGTAGGCTCCATGCCCAACGTGAGCTCAAACTCATGACCCTGAGAAGCAAGAGTTGCAAGCTCTACCGACTGAGCCAGCCAGGCACCCCTCAGATTCCTTTTAAACAAATAACTCAAATCTCATTGGGAGGAGCTAAATATATTTTCATTAAAGAATCAGAGAGTAATTCCCTTGAAAAATAAGTAAGTGGGATAGCTAGTGAACTATGAACAAGGCTCTGTGCTAAATGCTGTGTGTGTTGGGGGGGGGTGTTTTCAGGATGGCTACGGTTCTATCCCTTCTATAATGAGACTGACAGATGAAATACAGATGAAATTGTGTCTTAGTGCAACAATAAAATAATGAGCAAAGTTCAATGAGAGAATGGAGGTGTAGGTGCTAACTCAGGTCTAGGGGCCCTAAGGATTTGTTGTGGAGCAGTTGACTTGAATAGAGCTCTGCAGGATTACAGAGACCTACACTGGGAAAAGCTAGGAGAAAGGGCATTCTAGACAAGACAATAGCCTGTGCAAAGGTAAGGTGTGGGGAACACGCAGGGCGTCTCTAGGGGAAGGGTGATCCTTCTACCACTGCTGCAACGTTTCTCTGGGAAGAATGATGGAAATGTAGACTGGCTTCAGATCAAGATAAGATTTGGAAGCCATGCTTATCCATATAAAGTGGGGGGCCTCTGAGGAGAGAGTGGGGTGTGAAATGGTCAGATCTATGTCTTGAAGACATAACTCTGGGAGCAGAGTGTAGAATAGAATGAGGGGGCAAGAGTGAAGTTAGGATGACCTGTTAGGTGTTTAATATCAGTCTCAGTGAAAATGAATTACGGTCTGGCAGCACCTGGCTGGCTCAGTCGGTGAAGCAACTGACTTTGGCTCAGGTTCAGACCTCAGGGTCCTGGGATCGAGCCCCGCATTGGGCTCCATGCTCAGTGGGGAATCTGCTTGTCCTTTTCCCTCACCCTCTGCCCCCCTCTAGTACGCACACATGTGCTCTCTACTCTCTCTCAAATGGATAAATAAAATCGAATTACAATCTGAACTGAGAGAGTGGGACGGATTTTAGAGGTGGGGTCAAGAAAGAATCTAAAGGACTTGGCAACAGTGGGAGAGAGGAGTCCAATAGGATCCTCACTAGGAACAGAATAATATAGTGACCTGAAGATGACAGCAGTGGTTCTGCATGAGGGTAGGGAATGGAGAAGCCAGGGTGGGCTGGAATAGCCACAGGAGCCTGGAGACAGGAGGTGGGGTTTGGGCTGGTTCTTTCAGTTGGGTAAAAAACCAAGACATGCAAATGGACAACAGAGAAAAGATTGCAAGCAGGGAGAAAAGCCCACAGAGACATCTAAGAGGAATACACCTTCACGACATTTGGGGATATAAATATGGGCATCCCCCTGACACGTTAAAGCTGATTAATCAATTAGGGGGTGCTTATTTAAATGAAAATAATCGCTTGAGGAATTATTATATAAACAGACACCTAATTTGTGAATTTTGTGACTACTGGAGTCCAAACAAAGCTATTTTTCTTTCTAGAGAAATCCTCCCTTGCAAACTCCACTTGGGAGATAACCTGTGTGAAGCAACAAGGCTCACTGTGATGTTTGCAAATGTGAAATAGGATTCTAACCGAGTGGGAGTTCTTAACCTAGTCAGTGCAGCCCCTGGACCCATGGATAGAACTCAGAGCAATCACTGGATGGCAGATAAACCACATCTTTCTTTTCACGAACACCTAGCTGAGATGTGGCCTTTCCTTTGGTCATGAATATAGCCAACAACCACACTGTAGTATTCGCTGGGCCGCCGACTCCATCTCCAGTAGAAATCACAGATATTTTCCTCTCCCATTACAGTGCCGTGGCCATCCCAAAACACACTTCATGTGAATCACTACTGAGAATGTAGAGTAGAGCTGCTTGCTTCTCCCTCTGCCTGCCGCTCCCCACAGCTTGCGCTCGTTCTCTCTGACAAATAAATAAATGAAATCTAAGAAAATAAAAAATAAAATAAAACTGGCTTTCAGGTTGGAGCGGGAGAACGAACCCGATCTGAAGCATGCTCATTTCCGTGGCATAAAGGCTCCCACTGTGGTCAATTTCAAGCTACTGATGTGAGGTGTGAGGTCAGGGAAGAGGTGCTCGATGGGCCCCTGCGAGCTTGTAACAGCCAGCCCAGCGCACCACTAAAGGTCCCTTCTCCATCGAAGATTTAGGTCAACGGGTGTCATGGAAGTGAACGATAGGCCTCCTCAGGCTTTCTACTCATGCATGGATTTGGCAATAAAACCGAGAGGTCTGGGAGTCTAAGAATAACCACGTTTAGAACTGGGTAATATCTTTAACTGTGAGATGAAGAAGCATTTTATTATGGGTGCTTTACTGAGATTCCCTGGGAGCAATGGGCCATGTCTTTTTATCTTCAACTCATTCATACGCAATGCCCATATATGTTACCCACAAGGTCTACTCCTGGCCCCTCATTTTATGATGTAGCATGTTCCACAATACATAAACCCCAACAACTTATACAGCCCCTCCCCTGTCTTTATGGAGTGAGCTGGCAAGAGACAACTCTCAAATAATGCAGAATTGGGATTTCTCTGCACCTCCTCTCAGGAGAGCTTGCTTGACTGCAGTGTTCATGGGTCTGTGAGCACACATGAATTCAGAAGCAAAGAGTTCATGTTGTCCTAAGGACACCAATCCTCCCTTTATATGGAGCGCAAATTTCTGCCCACTCTCTTTGCTGCTCTAGGGGAGGAATCACACTGCTGATTCTGAAGAGGCCATGTGAAATGCTCCAGCTTAAGGTAGACCTTTGTTACAGAGGCTGGAGGGAGGTTTCCAGGTCATTCTAAGTGTACCTTTAGCTTCTGTATTGTTTTATGAAATGTTTACAACAGGATCCCTGAAAACAAAGATTGCTTCTATCTTCTTATTCTTTCTATGCTATTTCACCCACCTGGTTATCTCTTGAACCTAAAATTAGTCTCAAAGAAAATATACTTTACTGTTTTTGACTCCTTTCAATTACAAACAGAGCCAAATCAGATAATAAATAGTTTCCATTGAGAAGCTTCGCCAAGAATGTTAAATCTAATAGGGCAGTTAAGGAAGATGTAACTGAAAACAATTGAATTGCAAATATTTTGGTTTGCCTAAGCAGTCCTGAAAGGGCAAAATACTTGAAAACATATTTTCAAGTTAGTGCGGCAGCTTCAGTGTGTGATTAATTGCTGGGCAACTTTTCCCTATATGCCAGATTTCCTTTCTCCTCTCTTTATAAGGACTGCCATCCCACTGACTGGCCAATGCACACAGGCTGGCACTTCACTAGAGTTTGATTTCATCAATTTTGTATGTACAGTCGAAGCCCTCTTATCTGATGAAATCAGGATCATTAATTGAAAGAGACAATCAGCTGCCTCCACAACATTTTAAAGTGTAAATGTGCATACATTTGCCAATTTTTAGAAATACAGTCAAGGTGGGTTGGCTGATTGGATTGAAGCCCTGTCTTTCAAAAGCATACCTATAATGACTATACCCACCAAAATCCTTCTAGATCAGTTGCTCCCATTCTTTTTCTGTCATCTTTCCCATACTAATTCAAAAGCTCTTCTTGAGCAATTCACTTTTACAAAGCATTGGACTTAGTTGTTCTAAAAATACCAACTCCTTTTAAAAAGATTTTATTTATTTATTTGACACAGACAGAGAGAGAGAGCTCATGCCGGGGGGCGGTGTGGGGGGACAGAGGGAGAGGGAGAAGCAGACTCCCTGCTTTGCAGGGAGCCCGACATGGGGCTCAATCCCAGGACCCTGGGATCATGACCTGAGCTGAAGGCAGACACTTAACCAACTGAGCCACCCAGGCACCCCTAAAAATACCAACTCTTTTTTTTACTTACTTCATTAATTTACATATTGTTTCATTAAATCGCATAATTGCAATTATCGGTGCAAGTGGCATAACAGATTTGAGAACAATCACAACTGCCTCAGTTTGGCTGGAGGGAGTAGCAATGGGCAGGCAGACCAGGGTTGCTGATCATCCTGGGTGTTCAAAGCACCTCACGCAAGGTAGTCCCCATGGAATGAGCACACTTCTCAGTCCAGTTCATTCTAGGTAAGTGGAGGTCAATTCCGAGGGCTTCTAAGTGTTTCCCCACGTTCATTGACATCCAGGGGCGGTGTCAAACTTTATACCCCCCAGAACCAGAAGCAAAGGGCTGAGCACAAACTAAGCGTGAATAATGACTTATTTAGTAAGTCTGAAACATTTCACTACCCGCATAAACGAGTTAGGTGTCATTTCAATAACCACAGACAAGTATTTTTAGATTTCCAAATAGCTTTTCTCAGCCCAAACAGTATACCTGATACTGGTCCCTCTAGGAGACTGACATCCAAGCTGATAAACTGTCCCACGCTGCGGGGATACAGAATATAAACTCCTCTACCCTTTGATCTCTGTGTTAATGTGTAATGTTATTTCCATCTCAGCTGCAGGGAAGGGGTTCAGCGCCAGTATACTTGGGATCTATTGGCTTTCTGACCATGCGGTTTTTAGTTTCGATTTTTTTTTTTATCCTAGACTGCAGAGATGTCAGCTGAGGGCTGGTCAAAGGACTTGATGCTTCAGTAAATGATGACTGTCAAAGATCTCACTCCAGTAATCTGTCCTGTTGAAACCTCCACCTGTCCTACAACGTACCAATATCTGTCTTGCAAGAACTTCCTGCATCAATTAATATTTTTTGAGTCCTCCTAAATCTCCATTTTATGGAATCTCCGCAGATTATTTTCTCAACCCAAATGGCAGTCTATTTATTCCAGCTCAATGCACATTTATAACATCTATTCCAACAGAATGGAGGTGCGTGACATTTTCGAAAAGACAATTACTTGCTTATCAGTTCCTGCCATCTGTGGTTTTAAAAGCACGATAAAATTGAGGCAGTAAAGTCAGAAAGCGTTTTCCGGATTCTCTCTTATAGATTTTATACGTCAGTACATATTTAATAGCTATCTCTGCTTTGTCTTTTTTCCTCTGGTGATTTGTTCTTGCCCTTTTGTTTTTCTCATTAACATTTCTATGGGGGGGTAGGAGGAAGGGAAGAAGATACAATTCAAATGAGATCATTTGGCCAGTTGCTCATTGGCTAAAGCAGAGTTCCAAGGGGCCAGTTATGCGAGTGGATTCTCTCCACGGTCCAGTTTACCCCAGACAGATGCAAGTTCGCTCCAACGCTATAGACTGTGACCCCATTTCCTGCCAGATGTTTTGCACTTGTGGCCCACGGTCATGAGAGGTGACCAGGCCAGTGAATAGAAATGGCTCAGGAAACTCCTGCCTTCCCAAGAAAAACAAGGGGATGTATAGGTCATTCTTAGCCCCTCCAAATGTTGAGCTTTTCACTTGTTGAATTCTGGGACTAAAGGTCTGTTAGAAAACAGGGCTGTAACTACTGATTAAAACAGGTTTTGTGGGGGCGCCTGGGTGGCTCAGTTGGTTAAGCATCTGCCTTAGGCTCAGGATGGAGCCCTGCGTGGGGCTCCCTGCTCAGCGCAGAGTCGGCTTCTCCCTCTGCTCCTCTTCTTGCTCATGCTCGCGCTAGCACTCTCCCTCTCTCTCAAATAAATAAAATCTTAAGAAAAAAACAGGTTTTTTTGTTTTTTTGTTTTTTTTTTAAGATTTTATTTATTTATTTGAGACAGAGAGAATGAGAGAGAGCACATGAGAGGGGGGAGGGTCAGAGGGAGAAGCAGACTCCCTGCCGAGCAGGGAGCCCGATGCGGGACTCGATCCCGGGACTCCAGGATCATGACCTGAGCCGAAGGCAGTCGCTTAACCGACTGAGCCACACAGGCGCCCAATGAACCTTTATTATTTTTTTATAAAGATTTTATTTATTATTTGAGAGAGAGAGAATGAGAGAGAGCACATGAGAGGGGGGAGGGTCAGAGGGAGAAGCAGACTCCCCGCCGAGCAGGGAGCCCGATGCGGGACTCGATCCCGGGACTCCAGGATCACGACCCAAGCCGAAGGCAGTCGCTTAAACCAACTGAGCCACCCAGGCGCCCAAAAAAAACAGGTTTTGAAGAGAGGGGGATGTGGCAAAATGGGCGAGGGGAGGGGGAGGTACAGGCTTCCAGTTAGGGAATGAACAAGTCACAGGGACGAAAGGTACAGCATAGGGACTATAGTCCGGAATGGTGTTGTATGGCGACGGATGGGAGCTCCAGGTGTGGCAAGCACAGCATCACCTATTGACTTGTTGAATCACTATGTTGTACACCTGAAACTAATGTAACGCTGTACATCAACTATACCTCAATTAAAAAAACAGGTTTTAAAGATTATTTGTTAATTTTTCTCCCCTTCGTCCTCCACACCACCAGTTAAACCAAAATCAAATATGAGCTTTTTGTAGAGTCCAGAAGCTAAGAAAGGTTTCTATCCTTTTTACATGGTTGAAAAGTATCAAAAGAATAGCATTTCATGACACATGAAAAATACACACAATTCACGTTTCAGTGGCCGTAAAGTTATATTGGAACAGCCACCCCAACTGTTGACGTGTTATTGTGGCTGCTTTTGGAAGGGCAGGAAAGAGTCGTTGCAACTCAAACTCTATATGGTCCACAGAGATGGAAATATTTATTATCTGGCCCTTTATAACAAGTTTGCTGCCCCTGCCCTTTCTCATTCTACACTAACATTTCCGGTATCCTTACCACCTCAGAATTCACATGCTCTCTTTATTACTTTCCATTTGTGCAGATTATTTTGTTTCTCTTGAAATCCTAAGTCAATGGGTGCTACCTCCACAAAAACAGTCTTTACTCTCCATGTGTATCAAGTACATTGTGATATTCATGATTTTCAAAAGAGGATCATACAACAAATGATGCTTCATCTCTTTCAGATGGTTAATATAGTTTGTGACACTTGGGATACTACTACTGATTTTTTTCACCATTTTTCAAACGTGAAGTGAGCTTTGCTTCTGACCCATAATTGAAATGCTATTCAGTGAAAGAGGAACTAAGGCCGTTTTTACTGTATAAGATCAAAATACATGGGTTTGTATTACCACTATTTTCCAGAAGAGTAATTTGAGGCAATTGAACTCCTTTCAGAGATTATATATAAAGAATGGTTTAAGTGGCTCTGGGTGTCGCCTTCAAGTCCCGAGCAGATGTTATCAATAAGCCAGCAGTTGCGGCTGTTATTACCCCAGGAGGTAGGCACGTTAGGGCCCCAGGAAGACAGTTCTTGCTGAGGAGGCTAGCGTGCAGGAGGGGGGTGGAGGCCACACAACCCCAGAGGGTCTCCGAAATGACACTCCTGGCCTGCCCCCCCCCCCATCCACACCACGCATCACTGTCATGAGGGGCAGGGGAGGGGAGAGGGGAGGCTGGTCCTCTTTTTTATTTATTTATTTATTATTTATTTTTTTTTTTTAAGATTTTATTTATTTATTTGCGAGTGGGGCAGAGAGAGCAGCCTTCCCAGTTTCGGAGCAAGCTTCAGGCCACGAGACACAGAGCCCACTGGCGAGCTAGAAGTTGGCCAGCGAGCTCCACGGAGCTGAGGCCTCAGGGCTGTGGGGAGGGCACCTAGAGCACCCGCTACCGTGGGGTTCCGGCAGTCCCACAGAGAGACATGCCCGACACCCGTGCCATTTCCAGGAGGACAGGGCGACACAAGCCAGCCTACTCTGCTGCGGGGCTGGCTACAAGGTTGAGACTGGAAAAGACAGGTTCCATGGTGGGGCTGCTGTGTTGTCATGGTACAAAGATGATGGCGTGCGGCATGGGAAACGGGCTTGGGGAGTCCTTGGTTCTGGTCCCTGGTCCACCAAGGCATAACCCTGGCAAGTCAAAGATCTTTCTTTAGACTTTACTTTCATCATCTATAAGATGACAGTTGCTTGGGTCCTGAATATCCCTCCTAGACTAGACTCAACAAGAGACAGGTGTACAACCCTTAAAATAAGAGAAAAGCAACTTTGAGATTTCTCAGCAGCACGTGGGACTGCATATTCACCTCCTTCCACCTCCCAGGAGATAGATTCCTGCTCTCCTTAGCCCATTAGAGCTCCATCCCTTTATCAGCACGGAGGTCACCAACCTCTTAACAAGGTGTCAACCCACGTGATCATGCGTGGACCTTACATCCACACACAGGCCACAGTGAAATGGCGGCTGTCGTGCCTGCTGTTCATATTCTCCTCCCTCATTGAACATGCTGGAAGCTGAGAGGTGCCCTGTCCTGGGCGTACCAGGATGCAAGATGTACTAGGATGTAAAGAGGGCTGGTGCTGGACAGAAGGCAGCATAGTATTCAATTACATGAGAGGTTCCATCTTGCTTTCCCTCTCCTTCAGTAGTTTAAATTTCAGTGCAATTGAACCCAAAGCAACATCATCATCACTTACCAATATACACATTTCCAGATATGGTATAAATGAAGCTTGTCCATCCTGAAAAAGGACCAGCAACATTAAAAGGTTAGTGTCCATAATGCCAAAAGGAACAAAGATATAACGATATATTCAACAACTCTCTATGAAATATAAATATATCTAACAGACATGAAAGACAAATTGAGATGAAATCCTTTATTTTCTCTTAGATACATATTTAAAATTTTAACTTCTGTGAGCTGTTAAAAACATATACTCCCACATTCGCACATGCATTAACATACATATACACGTACCCCTAAACCTAAATGATTTGGCCCACTATGTTTTAGAGCCACCCAATTAGGCAGTATACAATTCACCTGACTACACAGCTATATGCCAACAGCTGTATTAACAAAGCTTTCCCTCCAGTTTTAACGTCATGCTAATAACTGCAACACCCCAATCTGGTTTATCTTCAGTTCATTGTGCCTCCAGGTAGTTTTAAGTGTGAAGAAAATTCTAGAAACACACTTTACTTAGTTTACTTTGGTTTCTAGTGAACTCACTCCTTTTCATCTATCCTAAAATAGAGGATCAGTTCCAGGGATTTGGGGATGCATGATCTTTGGGGGTACACATGGGGTTTGGATGGTCCGTGCACTCCCTGGAACTGCGTACACAATTTTTCAAGTGTGTACACTTTTCTGGGAGGAGGGTACATAGCATTCAGCAGACTCCTACTGTGACCCATGGGGCCAAGAGCTCAGAGCCACAGACAACCAGCCACTTGCTCTCCCAATGCCAGCCAGCACTGGGTTTCCATGGGTATTCGTACCCACGGCCCAGAAGGGATGCTGCAGGGCCCCCAGGAGACCTGAATCCAGAAATGGCAAGCTCAAAACAGAATCAGGACATCACTTGTGTGCCTTCAGTGGAAAAGGAGAAGAGGTGGGATGGTAGAGTTCAAAGTGGAAGGGCAGGGCCCAGACTGGAGTCTGTGCAAGAGTCAACGGATGGTGAAACAGACCAAAACACTCGGGCGGACGCTAGAGGAGGTCTTTTCACCCTCCAATTTCCCAGTTTTTCCTCTCTGAGATTTTACCAGTCTCAGTTTAAGGCCTCTGGAAGTAATCCGACTTGCTGATGGCTCACCCCTATTTGTTCTCCCTTCCGGACCCACGTGCTCAGTCTCCCAGCAGTTAGGGAACAGCACTCACTCCTGTGCATGTGCCGTGGGCGGAGACACTGGGATGAAGAAGGCCCAGCTGGGCTGTACGAGTTGTGCAATTTGCGGGAGGGAGGTTCAGTGATGCTGAAAGTCCAGGCGAACAATCCACAGCCTACTTCCACTGCTCTCTCCACTTTCTCATGGATGCTCAGCCTCTCCAGTCCTATTTAGCCTGACGTGTAACGAAAACCCCTTTCCTCGCTGCTTTTTTTAAAAAAATCCACCACCGAGCATTGTTTAAATTGGTTTTTCTTTCTCTCTTTATTTATTTGACAAAGAGAGACACAGCAAGAGAGGGAACACAAGCAGGGGGAGTGGGAGAGGGAGAAGCAGACTCCCCACTGAGCAGGAAGCCTGATGCAGGGCTTGATCCCAGGACCCTGGGATCATGACCTGAGCTGAAGGCAGATGCCTAATGACTGAGCCACCCAGGCGCCCCTAAATTGATTTTTCAAAGTGCAAATGTCCTCACTGTGTTTTTCTGATTATATAAAAAAAACCTCATACCCATAAATTTAAAACATATTTTAAGACTTAGAAGTGTGTAATCTCTAAACTGAAAATCTTTCTGCAATCTTCATTCTTGGCCTGACATAAACATTGCTAGCAATTTGATATTTATGCTTTCAGTTTCTTTTTTGTTTTTGGCGCTAGGTATCATTTGCTTAAAAACCCGAACAAACTCAATGTTCTATTCTGAATACCTTTCCATGTCAAAAGAGAGAAATAACTCATCCTCGGGCAAGACTGCAAAGCATTCCAGTATAAGGACGTGTCATAATTTACGTAACCAAGCCCCTCTTTGTGCTTGAAAGGTACTAAAAAAATAATGGCTCCTGATTTTGACAAAACCTCAAAGCTCTCAATTGCCCTACTGGGTTTTTATTGGGGACTACTTTAATTGGTCTAATCTCATTTCTTCTCCACCCTCTCTGCTTCATTCCTACTCACCCACCAAACAGAAAACTAGTCCACACATAATTGCCATGGCTGGGTTTCTGTTTTATCTTTATACACGATCCAGAAGGATCAAACATTTGCTCAAAGTCATGGCCAAGCCAATGTAGTAAATGCATTCACCTATTTTTGCCCCTTGCAAAAGTCTTCTACTAGCATACAGAGCCCTTCTTCACCAGTAGTAACAAAATTCATGTTACTGGTTGGAAGGCACACAGCATTAGGGGGAAATTGCCTTTTTTTCCCTTCTTTTTAACATATTGTCCAAGTGCACTTGCTTCTGTTAAACCTGAAAGAGGACTTCCAACTACCTACATTTTGTCCTCAAACTTTCTAATTGATTCTGTTCTTTCCGGCTTGTCTCTTGGCTCAGGCAGAAGACCCTGAGAGCAAAGCATCCCCTGATGGGACCTGAGACTAGCCCCTCAAGCAATCAGGACCACCCTGAGCCAACCAAACCCCTCCCATGATGGATTCCAAGACCCTGATTGATTTGACCTTCACTGCCCACCTGCATGTACCCAACTCAACCATGTCCCACATTTTCCTTCTGTAAACCGGAACGTATTTTCAGCACTTTGGAGATAATCTTTGAGATACTAGTTTGCAGTATTCCCAGTGTTGGAATAAATAAATTCCTTTCTTGTTTCACCACTACTTGTTTCTCTGCCTTCTTCCAGCTGCAGTGAAACAAGAGCCCAATGGTGTGAACAGTTCCTGTGTTTAAGAACCATCACATTTTATGAGAAGTCTTTCTCTGCGAAGAGCAGGATTGCATCAGTAAAGCGCTCTCTGGTGAGATGTGTGGGTCCTTCTCATCTTTCCCTGCTCCCTCCCCCCAACTTTATGTCCTGCACCAGGAATTAATGCCATCCCCGCATTTTTATTGCTCTGTCAGAGGTCACAGGCCCTACAGTTTCCTTTCTTCCACCAACAGGGTCTCCATGCTACTGGCGCTGGGCAGCTGGGAAGCCCTTCCCCTCCCTTGGGCCCTGACAGAGCGGGGGTCGGAGGTCTCATTTCACCTCTGGCCCCGCAGGATGGTTTAATCAGCACCACATGTTAAGTCGGACCTCCTTTAGTCAAACATAAAAAATTGTAAGACTTTTAAATATGAAAATCATTTTCTGTGGCTTCTGCTCTCATTTCCAGGGAGGTTCCAATTCTTGCCAGTGTCCCTAGTGAGAGCTTTTCCTGGCCTATCGTCCTTGCTTTAACCCAGCTCATCCTCCTCCTGCCTCAGCTGGAGAGTTCCTTATTTCTATGAATTTTACAGCTACTCTCTATACATGTGATGTGGGAAACAGAGGCACAAGGGAAAAAAAATGTCCTTAGTACTTACAGCTCACTGACAAGTCCTTGAAACAGGCAGAGAGACATTCCTCTAGGAACTCAGCTGCCTTCATGTTAATACTTTGCTAGGGGCAAGAGGCAATCTTAGCCTGACCACCAGGATCCTGTGAGTCTACTTTAACATATAAAAATTCCTTTGGAAACTTCTTTTATCTCTACTCCCCCTCTCACCCCACCTAAGATACATGTTGGCAATCATCCCCCAAGCATATGGCCCACTGATACACATCTGAAGGGTCTCATGACTTTTTATTAGACAGTCATAAATGACATTTTCCTAACAATAGCTAGCCCCCTCGAGGTCCTGGAAACCTTGCTTCCAAAACTCCTTAGAGACATTCGTTCTCACTAACCCTCCCCCCGCAACCTGAGAGTATATAATCAGTCGCTCCTCACAATCCCAGTGCAGCTCTTACTGCCGGGTCCTGTCCCCGGGCTTTAATAAAACCACTGTTTTGCACTGAAGACATCTCAAGAATTCTTTCTTGGCCATTGGCTCTGAACCCCACCACTTCAAACCATATCACTCATGACACCTCCCTTACCCCTCCATGGCTCTAAGTTCATCTTGGGCAGGTAGCTCGTCACCATGGACTTCATGCCTGGTGATCTGGGATGGGAGAAGACCCACCTGATCCTCTCCTCCCCCTTCTCACTTAAGCAAATTACTTTTTTAATTTTTATTTTGAAATAATTTCAGACATACAGAAATGTTACAAAAATAATATAGAGAATTACTAAATACCACCCACCCAGATTCTCTAAAAGCTAACATGTTATCACAATATGCTTTATCATTTTCTCTAGAAATACATATGTATTTTCTTCTGAAATATTTGAACAGGATATAGATATGATATCCCTTTACCTTGAAATAATTCAGTATTGTTAAAAAAGAAGTTCAAAATGAAGTCATTTGTCCCCCAAGACAGCAAGCCAAGACTTAATTACAACTTACTTTTTTTTTAAAATTTATTTATTTGAGAGCAAGCAAGCGAGGGAGCATGAGTGGGCGGGCGGACGGGAGAGAGAGAATCTCAAGCAGACTCCCTGCTGAGTCTGGAGCCCCACGTGGGGCTTGATCTCACGACCCTAAGACCATGACCTGAGCCGCAATCAAGAGTCAGACGCTTAAATGACTGAGTCACCCAGGTGCCCCTTAATTACAACTTTCAACTTCTCCCAGGAATGTGACATTTTAAGAGTCACCCTGAAATGTCCTGACCACCCCTAGTAAGGTCATCTGCATGATAAAAACCCTTTGGGGTCCCTTCCCTGAAAAAAAGAAAGACACCCAGGGCTGAAACAATCCTTTCCTTTCTTTGCTAGTATCTTGTCCCACCCTTCTTCTGCCTATAAAAATCTTCCATTTTTTACAACTCCTGGGAGCCCCTGTCTACCTTACTAGATGGGATGCTGCCTCAATCATGAACTGTTGAATAAAGCCAATTCGATCTTCAGATTTACTCAGTTCAATTTTTGTTCTTTAGCAGTATTCCTTCCTAAAAACAAGGATATTTTCCTACATAAACATAGCATATTTATAAAAACTATGAAACTGATATGATACCAATGGAAAAAAAATATACAGATATCCAAACTATGCCAAATGTCTCAGTAATGTCTTTTATGGACAACAAAAACAAAAACAAAAAATACAAAAAAAACAACCACCCAACCACACAAACAAACCCCAAAACAGAAGCCCAGGCCAGGCTCTAATCCTGGGTCACAGGCTGAGTTTAGTCCCCACATCGAATCTCCTTCCATGGGCAACACTTTCTCAATGCTTTTCATTAAAAGCACAGACCAGGTATTTTGTAGAATGTCCCTCAGTTTGGGTTTGTCTGATGTTTCCTCGTCATTAGACCAAATGGTTTCAGCCCTCAACTTTTTTTTTTTTTAGAGATTCATTTATTTGTCAGAGAGAGAGCACAGGTAAGCAGAGTGGCAGGCAGAGGGCAGAGGGAGAAGCAGGCTCCCCGCGGAGCAAGGGGCCCGATGCGGGGCTCGATCCCAGGACCCGGGGATCATGACCTGAGCCAAAGGCAGATCCTTAACTGACTGAGCCACCCAGGCGTCCCTCATCCCCCAACTTTAGAGTTTATTTTCAAGGCTTTAATTGTTTAAATTCAGAAGAGCACAAAGGAGGAAATAATGAATATACGTGTTGCCATATTTCCTATCTTTCTTTTCTTTTACAGATAAAATCCTATAGGTGAGAGAAATGTCCCCTGATTGCCTTCAATCCATTTGCTACACACAGCTAAGGGGACCTTTCACTTAAAACCCTTCAATGGCTCTCTGTTCTCCCGGACAAGCCCAGACTCCAGGCCCTAAAAGACAGACTCTTCTCAGTCTGGTCCTGCTTCTCCAGTACGGTCGCCCCTCTGCTCGTCCTACCTTCTCGGTTCATTCTAACCCAGGAAACCCCTCCGGGGGAAGGAAGAAGCGGAAGGCCAAAGCCAACCTTACAGGGACCTTGTGGTACCACGGAAAACAAAGGAATGAAGTAACTATAAAACGGGCAACACAATCGAACGCACACAATCACAAGCAGAAAACTCAGGTTTAAAATTCAGCAAAAGACCCTCAGGGCAACCTAGGAGCAGACTGTTAGCCGGTCTGAGGCAGTTTCCTGGTGTGTCAAATAAGGAAATAATATGTACAACGCGGCTGTTATGCTGACCAAGTGACACTGTGGGCCCGGTCTAAACACATACACATATCTGTATACTACACACGTGTCCGTGCTCGATGTTGTCACCTTATCTACACAACAAATGCCAGTTCCCCATTCCTGTGCCTTCCTTCACTTTCCACTTTCCTCCCACTTTATACACGTCATGAGGTTGCAGGGGCTGCTACCCATGCTTCTGATAAGCTGTGACCCAGGCCAGAGGAGGGTCCTTGTCACAGAGATGGCCCCACGGTCCCCAGAGCACCACCCTCAACTCCAAGCCCACTGGTCTCTTGGACCACAGTATACACTGAGCAAAGCTCAGCAACGTCATTTCCCAAAGTGTAGAGAATGGATCCTTGCTGTCCTCATCAAGAACCCTGTGGCACTGAGGGTATTGTTTGTGTCCCATTGAACACTGCCGTCTAGAATTGGTAGCATAAGGTGGGTTTTCTGATCATATAGCAGCTGACAGCTCACTAGATCTACAAGCTCGCCAAGCACAGGCATTTTACCCCCATCTTATTAGTAAACACAAATAAGAGAGTTATTGGCATTATAGCTCTGCCAAAGAGATAGGAAAAGAGGTAGGTCATTATATGACCTTGTAGGAATTCTAGCAAAAGAAAACAAGAGAACACCCATTTTACCAAATTTGGTGACATCAGTGATAAAATGCCCAATGATAATGCATAGAATGGTACCAACATAAAGACACTTGAGATGACTGGCTTTCCAGAATAAAATATACTCAGAATGTTTTATATACTCAAGAATGATCATACTTCAGTCTATGTTTATAAGCCATAGGCATATACCATTAAGAGCTATCTCTAAAGGTCCTATATTTTAACAAGAAGAATTGCAACCTACAAGAAAACCTTCCCCTACGGTTCAGTCCACCACTGATAATATTGAACATTCACTGCACCAGAGACTAACAGAAAAACTAAGAAATGAATAAAATTTAACATTTTGGGTGAGAAATCTATTAGCAGCACAAGCTCTCTAGAATGAAGACAGCCTTCTATGTGCCCAGAATGGAGCCTAGCCCTCTGGAGGACAAGCTCTGCTGATTACTTTCTTGTTAATAAAACAGCAAAAAAAAAAAAAAAAAAAGCATTAGAATACCCTGGGAGCTTCCTGCTCTTTACAGACTAAATCTACAGGGAAGTTTTCCCCACCACTGAGATATATTAATGTGATCATTTTTAACTAAAATAATACGTTACTATTATTTCTTAGCTTTATTTGGACAGACATTTTTCTCATCTTTATTTTTTTTTAAAGATTTTATTTATTTATTTGACAGAGACAGTGAGAGAGGGAACATAAGCAAGGGGAGTGGGAGAAGAAGATGCAGGCTTCCCGCGGAGCAGGGAGCCTGAAGAGGGGCTCGATCCCAGGACTCTGGGATCATGACCTGAGCCGAAGGCAGATGCATAATGACTGAGCCACCCAGGCGCCCCTTTTTTCTCATCTTTAAATATACAGTGCTCACAGTTGGCTTTTAATTGCTCAGAAAATTTCAGAAAATAATTCAAATATGTAGTTATAATCATAAAATTACACTTAGGGCTGTAAAATAGAAATGATTTAGGCATTTGAACTTAGATTAAGGCCATGACAATTAGGAACTAAAATATATAGAACTCTAAGGATTAAATAAAGGTTCAGAAAGCAGTAGAAACCTGAAATAAGCAGAGAACACCATAAATGCCCTAGGAGTATCAAACGGCATATTTTGGCACCTGTTTTTAAGAGAAAAAAGATTTAAAAAAAAAATTTTATGGGGGGGGTGGAGGGGCAGAGGGCAAGGGAGAGAAAGAATCTTAAGCAGGCTCCATGCCCAGCACAGAGCTCAATCTCACGACCTTGAGATCATAACCTGAGCCTAAATCAAGAGTCGGAGATTTAACCAACTGAGCCACCCAGGGGCCCCAAGAGAAAAAAGATTTTTAAGTAGGACCTGAAACTATGAAAAAAAAAAAACCCAAAACACCCCCATCAAAGCTGAAATGTGTTTAAACTCTTAGAATGGTTTCTTATTTTACACTATCAATTTAATCTGTTCTCTCCTAAAGATGATATATTAGAAAAAACACAATACAGTTTTCAAACTGGGGAGACTCATTTAAAAATTTTCTAAAATTGTTATTTTTTTAACCTATCTGCAAAGTCTTGGATTTATTTACCAATATGCCCAAGGTACTACTGATAGGGTGGGTAATGGTGAGTAAATGTCCACTCATTTGTCTGGACCTTGGTAGTTGAGTCACAGCAAAAGTCCAACTGTGTAAGTCAGAATCTCATCCATAACACGCCCTAGCTAGGTGACCTTGAGTAAGTTCAAGTCAAGTAAGTAACTTCTTTGTACCTCAGTTCCCTCATCTGAAAAATGGAATAATCACAGTCCTTACCTCACAGACTTAGGAGGACTACAGCAGTTAATACAGGGGGATTTCTTAGAGCAGTTTCTGACAAACAATAGGCACTTAATACATGTTAGCTATCACTATTATTATTACTACAGGATGATTCAGTGAAGTGTGATCTCCCAAAAATGTTCATGATATTCCCTATCATGGATTTTGGCCGTTTTTTTTCTCTTTCCCAAAACCACATTTTTTCAAAAAATGCAATTGCATCTCACTACATATGAAAATCAATTCCAGGTGTAGATATATTGATAGAAAAGGAAAAACAACAAAGTATCTATAAACAGAACATTTTCATGATCTTAAGCTGGGAGAGTTTATTAAAGAAGCTACAGAAAGCACTCACTAACCTTTAAGGAACTGACCAATACATTTAAGGAATTTTTATTTATTAACATATAGAAAAATATAATAGTATATAGAAGAGTGAAAAATAAGGAAAAAGGGAGACAATATTTGCATCATGAATAACTGACAATGACAAGCATTCAGAATATATAAAGATCCTCTGAGACCAATATATGTTAATTGAATTTAAATAAAAATAAATAAATTTTAAAAAATAATCTATAAAGAGCCCCTACAAATCAGTATGAAAAAGACAGACAGCTCACCCAAAGGTAAATGATATGAAGCTTCTCACTGGATAATTTTATGCTCAGGCTCTGGTTCGTGTTCATCACTGCTCTGAAGACTTACTAACATCCATAACTGTTATGAGTATATCCTAAGGATGAGGGGCATGGTGATTGAGTATTTTAATGTACTACTGGTAAGTAGAGAGCTTGGAAAAAAACAGCCATGAATTAAATCATGCATTCTGTGTAGTGAACAAAATCAGCCCTTCTTCGCTCTATGAAAACACCTGAAAATTTAAAATTCCCCATGAATCATCCACGTTTGGGGCATCCTCCCTTAAAAAGTAGATAATGACTGTGAAGAGACATTTAGGCGGGAACTCTGAGAATTCACCATGGCACCCCCCTTCAATTTTCAAAAAAAAGAAATCACTGGGGTGCCTGGGTGGCTCAGTCGTTAAGCATCTGCCTTCAGCTCAGGTCATGATCCCAGGGTCCTGGGATCGAGCCCCACATCGGGCTCCCTGCTCAGCGGGGAGTCTGCTTCTCCCTCTCCCACTCCCCCTGCTTGTGTTCCCTCTCTCGCTGTGTCTCTCTCTGTCACATAAATAAATAAAATCTTTAAAAAAAGAAATCACAAGAGATAAAAATCACTACTTCATTTTCGAGTCATGGACCATCTGGAAAAACGTATGGCACTTGGACTCAAGATCATAAGCTTGGCAAGTTGACTCTTTTTTTTTTTTGATTTATTTTTTATTTTTTATTGTTATGTTAATCACCATACATTACATCATTAGTTTTTGATGTAGTGTTCCATGATTCATTGTTTGTGCATAACACCCAGTGCTCCATGCAGAACGCGCCCTCTTTAATACCCACCACCAGGCTAACCCATCCTCCCACCCCCCTCCCCTCTAGAACCCTCAGTTTGCTTTTCAAAGTCCATCGTCTCTCATGGTTCGTCTCCCCCTCCGATTTCCCCCGCTTCATTCTTCCCCTCCTGCGATCTTTTTTTTTTTTTCTTAACATATATTGCATTATTTGTTTCAGAGGTACAGATCTGAGATTCAACAGTGGCAAGTTGACTCTTAAGACACCCACTGCCTCATAGTCACGCCCTGAGTAATCTCTTCTCTGAGCGTGGCTGCACCTGGTGGCCTGGTTCTAACCAGCAGAACTGGCAAAAGTAATGGGATGTCACTTTTGATATCGGGTGACAGAGAGACTCTGGTTTCCATTTGCTCACTCTTTCTTCCTCTTCCCTTGTAGGCTCTGATAAAGCCAGAGGCCACATTGTGAGCTGTCCTATGGAGAGGCCCACGTGGCAAGGAAGTAACAGCGGAGTGCAGCCAATAAGCCTGAGAAACTGAGTGCTGTCACCAACCACGTGGGTGTGGGCTTGGAAGCCCATCTTTCTCAGTCAAGCCCTGGGATTGCTGCAACCCCGATACCTCCATTGCAGCCTTATAAGAGTCCCTGAGCCAGAGACCACAGCTAAAGTGTGAGGTAACAAATGTTATCTTAAGCCACTACATTTGGGAGTAATTTGTTATACAGCAACACAGATAAGTAATACTTATTTAAACATATCATAATGGGATTTACTGAACAGCTACTGTATGCACAGCATTAAAATCTACTTTTTATTTTATTTTTTTAAAGATTTTATTTATTTGACAGAGAGAGACACAGCGAGAGAGGGAACACAAGCAGGGGGAGAGGGAGAGGAAGAAGCAGGCTTCCCGCGGAGCAGGGAGCCCGATGCGGGGCTCGATCCCAGGACCCTGGGATCATGACTTGAGCCGAAGGCAGACGCTCAACCACTGAGCCAACCAGGCGCCCCTAAAATCTACTTTAAAAAAAAAAGATTTATTATTTTATTTTAGAGCAAGAGCGGGTGGCGGGGAGGGATGGGCAGAGGGAGAGGGGAAAGAATCCCAAGCAGACTCCCTGAGCGCAGAGCCCTGCGATCACACCCGGAGCCAAAACCAAGAGTCAGACATTTAACTGACTATGCCGCCCAGGCGCCCCTCAAATGTACTTTTTAGAAAAGCATTCTGAAGCACCAGTTTCTCTTTTTCCCCCAGCTTTATTGCAGTGTAATTGACAGGGCTCCTTTCTATTTTTTCCTCCCACAAAAGCAGACATACTGTAACACAGGAGCACAAACAATACAACCCTGTTATCTAATAATGCTGGGAGTCTGAAGTCCAAACATGGGTCTCGAGGGTCTAAAGTCAAGGCTATCAGCAGGACAGCCTTCCTTCTGGAGGCTCTAGAGAGAAATGCATTTCCTTACCTTTTCGAACTTCTAGAGATCACCCCTACTTGTTGGCTTGAGGTCTCCTTCCATTTTCAAACGCAGCAACGGCATCACCTAGACTGATGCTTCTACCGTCACATCTTTCCCTCTGACCCTCGCCCCTTCCTTCATTAACACAGACCCTTTGATTATACTGGGGCCACCTGGACTATCCAGGCTATTCTCCTTGGATAGTAGAAATTTGGGGGATTGGTGTATACATACTGTAAAGAAAACTAAAAGGTTGGGGGAAGCAAAAAATCCTTACAAGATGAAGTTTTTTCCATACCATAACCATCGTCCATTTTTAACATTGCAGATCATGCCTTTAAATACCTAGTGGCAGTGCGGCGCCTGGGTGGCTCAGTCGTTAAGCGTCTGCCTTTGGCTCAGGTCATGATCCCAGGGTCCTGGGATCGGGTCCCGCATCGGGCTCCCTGCTCAGCGGGAAGCCTGCTTCTCCCTCTCCCTCTGCCTGCCTCTCTGCCTACCTGTGCTCTCTCTGTCAAATAAGTAAAAAAAATCTTTTAAAAATAAAAATAAATAAATACTTAGTGGCAGAATCACTGTGCAGGAAGATGGGGAGCAACAGAGATGCTGTTCAGAGCCAAACTTCGATGCCATCAGAAGACAAAGGGGACATGAGGACCAAAAGGGCCAAGTCTCTTGGGAAAAACTGATATATTCCTAGAAATACAGATTCAGGTCCTTCTCAGTGAATGATAACAGTGTTATCTGTAAGTCAATTTGCAGCAAGAAAAATCAGACTGCTTTGTAAGAGATGGTAAAAGTCACGGCAAAACAAACAAAAAACCCCAAAACAAAAACAACTACTTATTCTAGCCAGAAACTAACATGAAAAACGTGTGGCCAATGCTGAAGGAATCTGGTACTGTCAGAGACTTGACAAATTGGATTCTTTGTAAGTGATGCACTGTCCAGGCTCCGTTCCTGCTATCAGCTCCCTTCCAAATCATCACTGCATGAAACATCTGTTTTCTGCAGGATTAGCCCAATTCCACAGAAATACGCCATAACCAAAGGCAAGAGAGAGATGGTAAAAAACCAATTCTCATACTATTTACAGGAAAGAATTCAGATAAAACCTAGTCTGATTCACAAGAAATGTTTCCAATCACCCTTAACTGGATGTCCCTTGGGAAATCTGTATTTCCCTGGTATTGGGGATGCGATGGTAGGACTGCATGCCTCTAGTTCTATCCCACTGCTCTGGTAATGATACAGTGATGTCAACCTTAGATCAGTGAGATCGCAAAGCTTATGCCAAAAGCCAAACATAACCCAGACATCCATGTCAAATCCCCTTACCATGAGTAACAAAACAATCAAAATATTATAAACATGTCCAGAACCCAGCCAATGACAAACACATTTTAAGAAATATTGGATACAGGGCGCCTGGGTGGCTCAGTTGGTTAAGCGACTGCCTTCGGCTCAGGTCATGATCCTGGAGTCCCGGGATCGAGTCCCGCATGGGGCTCCCTGCTCAGCAGGGGGTCTGCTTCTCCCTCTGCCCTCTTCCCTCTCATGCTCTCTGTCTCTCATTCTCTCTCTCTCAAATAAATAAATAAAATCTTTAAAAAAAAA
This sequence comes from Mirounga angustirostris, assembly GCF_029215605.1. Classification (NCBI taxonomy): domain Eukaryota; kingdom Metazoa; phylum Chordata; class Mammalia; order Carnivora; family Phocidae; genus Mirounga; species Mirounga angustirostris. Next base: position 11,876,615 of record NW_026991719.1, read on the forward strand.
AAAAGAAATATTGGATACAGCAAAGCACCCAAATAAAATGAATTTAAACAGTCCTTGGGTTTTATAATGGAATTTGGCCCGGAAAGGTAGTTTAAAAAAAAAAAAAAAAAGGACAAAGGGTGATCTTGACTTGAATGACTTGATAATAAAATTTATGCAGCATAATTTCACCAGCCAATATGGCTGATTATAGGCACCCAGAACTATCAAGTCTGTAAATAATGAGTGTTTTATAATACCTGAATTAAATTGTTTGTCTGGTACCGGACAGAGATGCCTCAAACTTTGGATTTGTCACTGAATGTAATGCAAACATGGATGAGTGTGTGCGTGTGTGTGTGTGTGTGTGTGTGTGTGTGTGTGAGAGAGAGAGAGAGAGACAGAGAGACAGAGAGAGAGACAGACACAGAGACAGAGACACTGAGAAAAAGAGAGGACACGCTATACCTGGAGTGATGTCTTGGAAAAGATAGGTTCTTTGGCTTTATAGCTGGGTTTATAACAGACTTGTTCCAAGTGGGTTTATACTGACTCAGTGATAAACGTGCATTTCTAAGCTACTGGCTTTTGCATCCCTCCAAAAATGTTTTTGAAAACAAATCTCAGGTTTAGAATTTTTAAGAACAAAATAAAACCGAAGTCTAGCCTTTTCAAGGGACATACACACATTCTCTCATGAGACCATACAGAGTAGTGACTAAGGGTAGAACAAAACTCAACATGAACCATCCACTTAGCGTCAATGGGGTCACTGAGCAAGTGGTACTCAGATACTCCCGATGGAAAGTGCGATTGTGTTTGTGAATTGCAGTCTGACAATATGTTTTAAAATTAAACATGCATCTACCTTGTGACCATCCCTGGAAACCCACTGCATCAGAATAAGTGTCTGTACAGAAGGACATGTGTATAAGGATGTTTATCGCAGACCAGTGTGCAGTGGCCAAGCACTAGGTACGAAAGGAGTGCCTGCAGAGAGGCAAGAGCTAAATGCATCGCACTCAACCCATAGCACAGTATACCGCCATTACACAGCAAGATCTAATTTGAGTATATATCTACGATATATCCTAGAGCTGGGATATATAGGGAAGGTACTGGAAGGAACTGGAGGGAAGCAAACTCGAAAGTAAAAGGAAAAAGCACCGCACTAAAGGTTAAAGCCTATGTGCTTTCAGGCGGCTGGCTGGCTCAGTCAGAAGAACGTGCAACTCTTGACCTCGGGGTTGTGAGTTCGAGCCCCATGTTGGGTGTAGAGGTTACTTAAAAATAAAATCTATTGGTAGCTGGAGTGCTGGGGGATGGGAGGGATGGGGTGGCTGGGTGATAGACATTGGGCAGGGTACGTGCTATGGTGAGCGCTGTGAATTGTTTAAGACTGTTGAATCACAGACCTGTACCTCTGAAACAAATAATACATTATATGTTAAAAAAAAGAAGATAGTAGGAAGGGAAAAATGAAGGGGTTGGATATCGGAGGGGAAGACGAACCATGAGGGACTATGGACTCTTGAGAAACAAACTGAGGGCTCTAGAGGGGAGGGGGATGGAGGGATGGGTTAGCCTGGTGATGGGTATTAAAGAGGGCACGTACTGAATGGAGCACTGGGTGTTACACGCAAACAATGAATCATGGAACACTTCATCTAAAACTAATGATGTAATGTATGGGGATTAACATAACATAATAAAATTAAAAAATTTAAAAAAAAAAGAAAATCTATCGGGGCACCTGGGTGGCTCAGTTGTTGGGCATCTGCCTTCGGCTCAGGTCGTGATCCCAGGGTCCTGGGATCGAGCCCCGCGTCGGGCTCTCTGCTCGGCGGGAAGCCTGCTTCTCCCTCTCCCACTGCCCTGCTTGTGTTCCTGCTCTTGCTATCTCTCTCTCTGTCAAATAAATAAATAAAATCTAAAAAAATAAAAATAAAAAAATCTATTAGAAGAAAGCATATGTGCTTTCATACTTAGTTATAAAAAATGGTGTTTAAGGGTAGAGTAATATGTCTAAGTGAATTAATTAAAAAGCTTTTCTGTACCTAAAAATAGCCAGAACCACAAAACCAAAGAAGAAAATAATGGATCCAAGGTGAATGCCTAATGACCTCAGGTGCAAACACTTTCAAAAATAAAATTGGCCTCAGGGCACCTGGGTGGCTCAGTCAGTTGAGCATCCAACTCTTGGTTTCAACTGGGGTCATGGTCTCAGGGTTGCGAGATCAAGCCCCATGTAGGGCTCCACACTTGGTGGGGAGTCTGCTTGGGATTTTCTCTCTCCCTCTTGCCCTACCCCCACTTGTGCTCTCTCTCTAAATAAAATCTTTAAATAAATAAATAAATAAATAAATAAATAAATAAATAAAATCGGCCTTAAACACTTGGGAGTTTTCTAATTAGTCTTTGAATTTAAAAAGTCAACTTTAGGGTAAGTCATCCATAACAATACGTTTATCAAGAGATACCTATATCTCAATCAGAGGTGCACCTGTTCATAAGTGACAAAGTTGGAATTTGCCTCCAGGAACACTTACAGTCACCGGTGGCTAGGAAATCGGGACACATGGCGAAAAGTTCTGCCTTGTCCAGAAAGTCCTTATGAGGACTTGAACAAGTAACTAATCTGTTGGGTCTTAGTGTTTACACCTGTAAAATGGGGGGGGGAGGGCAGACAGTCTGGCCCTAATGTTCTATGAATTCTACCTGATCTTCTTTGCTCAAAAAGCCCCAGCAATATTTGTTAAATGTAATTACACATAAACAAAGTTCACAGAACCTTGTGCTGAGGTTCAGAAATGAACACATTTCAGGGAAAGCGGTCCCTTGTTTTTTTTTCTGATGACGAAACCCCAGAAGCCATCATACCTTTAGGAATAGGCTGGCAATGCTTTGCTCCATGGTCCAATTTGAAGTCCAAATATAAGGTTGGTGTGCGAGTATAAATCTTAGACTGAAAAGGAAAAGGAAACCATCAGCATCTTTCCAAAAATAAAGTTCTTCCTCACTTCAGCTGTGCCCTTCTCTGATGAGCCTGGGGCCCTGATGATTATATTAACAATTTCTCCTTGGCAAGTGCTGTTAAAGCAAGGGGATGGGCTACCATACAGCCTCCTCTTAAGGATCTTGGTCTAAAAGTTAGTCCTCCTAGCTTTACAATATGGTTGACAGACTTTCAGGATGACAGCTCTCTCCCTAGAATCATTTCTCAAATACGGTCTGAGGTTAATAGTTTATTGGCCTAGAGTTGCTCCAGCTTTCTCATTTCCAATCTTGTACTTGATATAGTAGGTTATCTCATGCCCAAAATGCATGCTCCTTCCCCAGGTCTCAATAAAGCCATGTCCATTTAAAAAAAATTTTAAAGTGGCCAGTAAATATTTTTATTTGTTCTAACTTGACCCTTTTGCAAAAAAAAGGTCGTTCACCACCACTGGCTTGAAAAAGCCACAATTCCAGATGTGAGAAAGGCAAACTTCTACAGGATTTTCCACTGTAAACAGTGGCTTTGATTCCATCAACGGTTAAGCAGAGTTTGTAATCCACTATGACACCATTTTGAATCATTGGCACAGACCAAAATCCAAGGGATTATCACTGTTGCTATGAATTATATGATGTCTCATTGTTTATCACAAAGCCCCAGTGGTTCTGTTTGACTTTTTAAAAACTGAAAATACACACAAAAATGAAAAAGCACACAACATCAAATTTGGCAAGGATGTAGAGTAACTGGAACTTTCATACACTGCTGGTGGGACTAGAACTTGGTATAAACACTGCGAAAAACTGCTTGGCAGTATGCAGTAGAGATGAATAGATGCATAACCTATGACCCAGCATTCCATACATAGGTGGATCCCCAACAGAAATGTTCACCTAAAGTCAAGTACGTGAGTCTTGATAGTGATACTATCAGTAACAGCCAAACACCGGAACTATGGCAGCTATCTTTAACCACAGAAGGGATAAGTGAGTTGTAATTTACTTATTCAACGAAATCTACTATACAGCAAGAAGAATGGATGAACCCAACTATATACAACAACTCAGATGAATCTCATAATCATAATACTGAGCAAATGAAGGCAGGCACAGAAGACCATATACCGTATGATTCCATTTCTATGAAGTTCAAAATAAGGCAAAACTAACCTATGATGTCAGAAGTCAGAAAAGTGGTTACCCTGGGAAGCTCAGTAGCTGAAAGGGGTTAAAAAGGAGATGTCTGAGGCCAAACAGTATCTGTCTCTTGACCTGGCTTTGGTTTCATAGGTGTGTTCACTGGGTGAAAATTCTTCTGAGCATATATACTTGATTTATGGACTTTTCTGTGTCTATATTCTATCTTAATAAAAAGCTTACATTCATTAAAAACATGCACGTGTAAATAGACCAAAAGAGAATCCAGAGCCTAGAATTATTTACTATCCTTGACAAAGGCATCATTTTGCAGAGAGTACTTCTATAAACACTATGAGGACATGAACATTGCTGCCTTTTCACCCAGGGCCAACCCACAGTGCCTGCCACGTGGTAGGTATTCAGTAAATATTTATCAACTGATTGATTTTCATAATGGAAAAATCCCATGCATAGTAATACATTTATTTACAGTATACATAGGGCATTACTCATCAGTATCTTTACCTACATGCAGCAAAAGGGCTCTCGTCAGGACAGGTGATTTGATATGGTCAAAGTGTATGTCTGTACATTAAATTTTGGAATAGAGAATTGTAAATAATGTTATCAGAAGATTGTTCCCTTTCCTGTGAATATCTCATTTGTGAAGCTTTGGGTTTTAAAAGGTCTGGTAGGTGGTTTTATGTGGCTTAGAAGGCCAAGCTGCATCAATACAGCTTCAAAGATTGCAAAAGAAAATTCCCCTATGCATGCATAAGTGAAACCAGAAACACTTATGGCATTGAGTGCAACCTGAGGCCAAACATTCACAATCAATCTGAAGATGTTGAAACCTACATAAAGCTAGGGCAGCACCCATGGGACACAGGATCTAATTCTCTACGATCCTTAGGTGTGTATGGCACCATCTGGAAAGGATCTGTTTTTTTCTGAAGAAGTCTTCTAAAATTACTTCTAAAAAGATCAAGGGTAGAGGCGCCTGGCTGCCTCAGTCAGTGGAGCATGCGACTCTTGATCTCGGGGTCGTGAGTTCGAGCCCCATGTTGACGGTAAAGATTACTTTAAAAATAAATAAAATAAAAAGATCCAGGGTCAACTTCACGTAATATCATTGATTCCTCTGCCTGGGCAATATTTGGTTCTCCTCCACAAAAAGAATCCATTTCATTTAACTGTCTTTCCTAACTTCTGCCTCAGTAGCAGATGCAGTATCTCTGCCTACAGCGAAGGGATTCATCACAAAGAGGCCCTTGGTTTAATTTTTACTCGAATTCTCCCAGAATGTAGCATAAAAATACTCTTGAGCTAGAAACCTGGAGGCTTGAAAAGCTTTTCCCGCTGACTAACAAAGCACGAATCTTCTACTGGGCTTAGTTCACTATTCTGAAAATCTCGTGATAGGACTCACTGATGTCCAAACCCATGTATGGTTCTAAAATTCTGAGTCAGAAAATTAACATTTACCTCCAAGTTCTAATTTTGAAAGTTCCCTTCTGATTTCTGAGACTAGAGCTGTCGAGAAGGGAGAATGTGTCTGGGGCAAGGGAGGGCAACTGGAACAGGAGGGAGTGAGGAGGGAGTAAGTGGGGAGCCACTGGTTAACTTGCTCTACCCTTGCCCTCCACCGTAGTCATCAATCAGTCTTGCCCTCCCCGCTAGCTCTTTCTCTTTTCTTCCTGCCTCAAGCTTCTCAACCTCATCCATACTGTCCATAAAGAGTAGCCTATCTCACTAAGACTGCCACTACACAGACCCACATGTGCACACATAAACACACACAGAATTCTGTATTTCTGTACTCATTTACAAAAATCTAAACAGAAACCAATGAGATACATTATAAAGCCACAAATATATCCCATCAACTTGCAGTGTGAAAAGGGCTAAAGGGAAATTTTTAACTTATTCTGGAAGTGTTTTTTACATCTATAGCCTAAAAGAGAATCCCAATTCTAATACCCTTTTTTTTTTTACTGAAAATGGGGGCACTGAAAGTTTTAATATAACTCACGTCTTGAATAATCAACTACCCCAAACCTACATGTATATTATTCTGTTTCAATTAATCCATAATGAGATAAAATCAATTTGGAAGCTGTTCCCATGAGTATGTGTAGGTGTATATATATACATGTTATATACACATAGTTTTTTTTTTTTAAGATTTTATTTATTTATTTGACAGAGAGAGACAGAGCGAGAGAGGGAACACAAGCAGGGGGAGTGGGAGAGGGAGAAGCAGGCTTCTGTCGAGCAGGGAGCCTGATGCGGGGCTCGATCCCAGGACGCTGGGATCATGACCTGAGCTGAAGGCAGACGCTTAACGACTGACCCACCCAGGTGCCCCTACACATAGTTTTTGAAAAGCAGATAGCTTTTTTTATAATTTGATCTTCCATGGTAACTCCGTTGAAATAGCAAATGTAAATTATGTTCATTTAACTGAAAGATAATGCCAGCCTTGAATGCACTTTGAGCAAACTTAGATTTAATTTTTCTTTTACACTGTTGATTTGCAACCATAAAGAAAGATCACCATTAGAACATTCTTTCCTGTGTTCTGTTTTATTTTTGTGTGTAGTACTAAACTATTAATATGGTCCTCGAAATAGATTGAGAATTTAATGAAACAAATTATTCTTTCCTGGTTAAAACTTAGCTATCAATGTATACCTAGTTCCACAGAATTAAAACAAATCAGTCCATGACAACCTAAAATAAAATACTATTCTACGAATCCATTTCAGCATCAACAGAAATAACGTACTTAAAGTGCATCAGTGAAATTGTTTTCTTTTTCCTTTTCCCTGTTTTTGTCCTGATCAATACTTGCCTGAACAGGTACTAAAATCCAAGGCTATTCCTCTTTTGTCTTTCTTCCCATTCACATTTCTGTTAAAAATATTTAGGAAACTTATCTTTAAAGGTTTTAGTCTGTGTTTGAAAAATCTAATCGCTTAAAATCTTAGAATTCAAGTATGTAGGCAAAGCTTCCAGTGGGTAACGTAAAACTCTTCGGAAGAGGTTAAGGGTCAATTCTGGCTAACCTACAACAACAGGGGTGCTACCAAATCCAGATAAGCCTTGTCTCTCTCTCTCCATAAATGTCAGGATTAAACCTTTATAGAACCTAACACACCACTTCCTTCCGAACCCCAGCTACCTTCATCTCAGATCCTTCAAAGACTTCCTGCTTACCCTGGCTTTTGGTAGGATACCCTTGTCAAGCTGGCTTCCTGACTCTGCTTTTATTCGTAAATGTGATCTTAATTAAGGAGATGAAATCACTTCCACATGGAAGCCATGCGGCTTAAAACGTCTTCCCACGAGAAAGGAGGGCGCGCATACACTGGTTGCTGTGTGTGAGCAGGGCGCAGGAGGTCTCTTTCATTTCGTCTCTGCTCCTTTCACACGTAACTGCCATCCACTGATTGCTGAATGCTGCTGATTTCGCCACCATGCTGGCTTTCCCTAAAAGCAAGTGGCCGCAATTTGTCACATGTCAGAGCTGTAATAAAAGCATTCCCATTTCTTTGTGGGAAGGATTTCAAAACCCTTTTATGATTTAGTTATTTTTCAGAAAATGCACTCAAATGCTCAATCTTACTATATGTTGCTTAAGCAAATTCCTCTAAGTAATTGTACAAACAAGTGCAAACCCTCAAAACCCTAGAAGAGAAAGAAACAGAATATCCACCTATTCTGGGACCCTCGCCCTCATGTTGGATCATCGCTCTACTGTTGGATATTATGTTTTATGGTATGTTTGGGTCTTTTTTTTGGCATCATTGCTAACTTCTGATAAACATCTTTGCACATAAACCTTTTTTAAATTTAAATTTTAGTTACTGAACATACAGTGCAATATTGGTTTCTGGAGTAGAATTCAGCGATTCATCATTTACATACAACACCCAGTGCTCATCACAAGTGCCCTCCTTAATACCCATCACCCACACACCTCCATCCATCACCCTCACTTTGTTCTCCATTGTTAATTATCTCTTATGGTTTGTATCCCTCTCTTCTTTTTTTCTTTTCCCCCTTCCCATATGTTCATGTTTTCTTTCGTAAATTCCACATATGGGTGAGATCATATGGTATTTGTCTTTCTCTGACTGATTTATTTCGCTTAGCATAATACACTCTAGCTCCATCCACGTTGTTGCAAAAGGCAAGATTTCATTCTTTTTGATGGCTGAGTAATATTCCAGCGTACAAACACACACACACACACACACATTTCCTATCCATTCAACAGTCAATGGGCAATTGGGCTTTCTCCATAGTTTGGCTATTGTTGATAATGTTGCTGCAAACAATGGGGTGCATGTTCCCCCTTTGAATCTATATTTTTATATCTTTTGGGTAAATACCTAGTAGTGCAATTGCTAGATCATAGAGTAGTTCTATTTTTAACTTTTTGAGGAACCTCCATATTGTTCTCCAGCGTAGCTGCACCAGTTTGCATTCCCATCAACAGTGCAAGACAGTTCTCCTTTCTCCACATCCTTGCCAACACCTGTTGTTTCTTGTGTTGTTAAATTTAGCCATTCTGACTGGTGTGAGGTGGTATTTCATTGTGGTTTTGATTTGTATTTCCCTGATGATGAGTGATGTTGAGCACCTTTTTATGTGTCTGTTAGCCAAGTGGATGTCTTCTTTGGAAAACTGTCTATTCATGCCTTGTGCCCATTTCTTAACTGGATTGTTTATTGGGTGTTGAGTTTGAGAAGTTCTTTGTAGATTTTGGATACTAACCATTTATCAGATATGTTTCCAAATATCTTCTATTCCGTAGACTGCCTTTTAGCTTTGCTGATTGTTTCCATTGCTGTACAGAAGCTTTTTATCTTGATGAAGTCCCAACAGTTCAACGGGTCTAGTAAAAAGTTGTTACGGCTGAGGTCAATGAGGTTGCTGCCTGTGTTCTCCTTTAGGATTTTGATGGTTTCCTGTCTCACATTTAGGTCTTTCATTCATTTTTAATCTATTTTTGTGTATGGTATAAGAAAGTGGTCAATTTTCATTCTTCTGCATGTGTCTGTCCGGTTTTCCCAACACTATTTGTTGAAGAGACCGTCCTTCTTCCATTGGATATTCTTTCCTGCTTTGTCGAAGATTAGTTGACCACAGAGTTGTGGGTTCATTTCTGGGTTCTCTATTCTGTCCCACTGATCTATGTGTCTGTTTTTGTGCCAGTACCATACTGTCTTGATGACTACAGCTTTGTAATAGAGCTTGAAATCCAGAATCGTGATGCCTCCAGTTTTTTCTTTTTCAGAATTGTTTTGGCTATTTGGGGTCTTTTGTGGAACCATACCAATTCTAGAATTGTTTGTTCTAGCTCTGTGAAAAATGCTGGTGGTATTTTGACAGGAATTGCATGAAATGTGTAGACTGCTTTAGGTACTATAGACATTTTAACAATGTTTGTTCTTTCAATCCATGAGCATGGAATGCTTTTCCATTTCTTTGTGTCCTCTTCAATTTCTTTCATAAGTGATCTATAGTTTTCAGAGTACAGATCTTTTACCTATTAATTAGGTTTATGCCTAGGTATCTTATTGGTTTTGGTGCAATTGCAAATGGGACTGATTCCTTGCTATCTTTTCCTGCTGCTTCGTTATCGGTGTATAATGATGCAACAGATTTCTGCACATTGAGTTTATATCCTGCAACTTTGCTGAATTTATGTATTAGTTCTAACAATTTTTTGGTGGAGTCTTTCAGGTTTTCTACACAGAGTATCATGTCATCTGCAAATAGTTAAAGTTTGACTTCTTCCTTGCCAGTTTGGATGCCTTTTATTTCTTTTTGTTGTCTGATTGCTGAGGCTTTGACTTCCAGTACTATGTTTAAAAGTAATGGTGGGAGTGGACACGTTGTCTTCTTTCTGACCATAGGGGAAAGGCTCTTAGTTTTTCCCCAGTGAGGATGACATTAGTTGTGAGTCCTCCATATATGACCTTTATGATGTTGAGGTAAGTTCCCTCTATCCCTACTTTGTTGAGGGTTTTTATCAATAAAGGATGCTGTATTTTGTCAAATATTTTTTCTGCATCTATTGACCGGATCATATTGTTCTTATCCTTTCTTTTGTTAATGTGGTGTATCACATTGATTGATTTGTGAATATTGAGCCACCCCTGCAGGCCAGGAATAAAGCCCACTTGATCATGGTGAATACTTCTTTTAATGTACTGTTGAATTCGATTTGCAAGATTTTATTGAGAATTTCTGCATCCATGTTCATCAGGGATATTGGTCTGTAATTCTCCTTTTAAGTGGGGTCTTTGTCTGGTTTGGGAGTCAAGGTAATGCTGGCTTCATAAAATGAGTTTGGAAGCTTTCCATTTCTATTTTTTGGAACAGTTCGAGAAGAATAGGTATTAACGCTTCTTTAAATGTCTGGTAGAATTCCCCTGGGAAGACATCGGGCCCAGGACTTTTGTTTATTGGGAGATTTTTGATTACTGATTCCATTTCTTTGCTGATTATAGCTCTGTTCAAATTTTCTATCTCTTCCTGTTTCAGTTTTGGTAGTTCATAGGTTTCTAGGAATTTGCCTATTTCTTCCAGGTTGCCCAGTTTGCTGGCATATAATTTCTCATAGTATTCTCTTACAATTCTTTGTATTTCTGTGGTGTTGGTTGTGAACTCTCTCATTCGTGATTTATTTGGGTCCTTTCTCTTTTCTTTTTGATAAGGCTGGCTTGGGCTTTATCAATTTTATTAACTCTTTCAAAGAACTAGCTCTTAGTTTTGTTAATCAATTCTGGTGTTTTTGATTCTATATTGTTCATTTCTGTTCTAATCTTTATTTCCCCCCTTCTCCTGGCTCTTGGCTTTATTTTCTGTTCCTTTTCTAGCTCCCTAGGCATAAGGTTAGGTTGTGTCTTTGAAACTTTTCCTGCTTCTTGAGGTAGGCCTGTATCGCAATATACTTCCCTCTTAGGACTGCCTTTGCAGCATTCCAAAGGTTTTGGACTGTTGTGTTTTCATTTTCATCTGCTTTCATGTATTTCTTTAGTTCTTCTTTAATTTCCTGGTTAACCCATTCATTAGAGGTTGTAGGATATTCTTTAGTAGGATATTCTCTAATTCCATGTATTGGAGGTCTTTCCAAAATTTTTGTTGTGGTTGACTTCAAGTTTCATAGTGTTGTGGTCTGAAAATAGGCATGGTATGATCTCGATCTTTTTGTACTTGTTGACGGCTGACTTGTGATCCAGTACGTTATCTGTTCTAGAGAACATTCCATGTGCATTTGAAAAGAATGTGTATACTGCTGCTTTAGGATGAAATGTTCTGAATATATCTGTTAAGTCCATCTGGTCCAGTGTATCATTCAAAGCCATTGTTTCCTTACTGATTTTCTGCTTAGATTTTCTGCTGTGAGTTCAGTGTTAAAGTCCCCTACTATTATTGTATTATTATCAATGAGTTTCTTTATGGTTATTAGTAATCAATTTATATATTTGAGGTTGAGATATAAATATTTACAATTGTTAGATCTTCTTGATGGATAGACCCTTTAATTATGATACAATGCCCTTCTTCATCTTTTGTTACAGTCTTTGTTTTAAAATCTAGTTTGTCCAGGGGCACCTGGGTAACTTAGTCAGTTGTGTCCAACTCTTGATTTCAGCTCAGGTCATGATCTCAGGGTGGTGAAATCAAGCCCTGCATCAGGCTCTGTGCTCAGTGGGGAATCTGTTTGAGATTCTCTCCCTCTCCCTCTGCCCTTCCCCCTGCTCTAAAAAAATAATAAAATCTTTTTAAAAATTAAATAAAAATAAAATCTAGTTTGTCTGATATAAGTATGGCTACTCCGGCTTTCTTCTGATGTCCATTAGCATGGTAGATGGTCCTCCACCCCCTCACTTTCAATCCATGGGTATCTTTAATAAAGTCTAAAATGAGTCTCTTGTGGGCTGCAAATAGATGGATCTTGTTTTTTCGTCCATTTTGATACCCTATGTCTTTTGACTGGAGCATTTACATTCAGAGTGATTACTGAAAGATATGAATTTAGTGCCATCATGTTACCATGGAGGTGGTGTTTCTGGTGATGTTCTCTGCTCCTTTCTAATCTTTGTTGCTTTTGGTCTTTTTTTCTCCACTCAAAGAGACCCCTTAAAAATCTCTTGCAGGGCTGGTCACAAACTCCTTTAGTTTTTGTTTGTCTGGGAAATGATTTCTTTTTCTATTTTGAATGACAGCCTTGCTGGATAAAGAATTCTTGGCTGCCTATTTTTCCCATTCAGCACATTTGAGTATTTCATGCCACTCTCTTCTGGCCTGCCACATTTCTTCGACAGATCTGCTCCTAACCTGATCTGACTTCCCTCATAAGTTAAGGGAAAAGTAGGTTAACTTTTTTTCCCTTGCTGCTTTCAAGATTCTTTCCTTGTCTGTGTATTTTGTGAATTAGGATTCTTTCCTTGCCTGTGTATTTTGTGAATTTGACTTTGATACGCCTTGGCAATGGTCGGCTTTTGTAGAATTTAATGGGAATTCTCTGTGCTTATTGAATTTTGATGTCTGTGTCCTTCCCCAGATTAGAGACGTTTTCAGGTATAATTTGTTCAAATAAACCTTCTGGCCCTTTTTCTCTCTCTTCATCTTCTGGGACTCCTATGATATGAATTTTATTACATTTTAATAAGTTGCTGAGTTCCCTAAATCTACCTTCATGGTCCGTTACCCTTTCATTCCCTCTTCTTTTCAGCTTCATTATTTTCCACAATTTTATCTTCTATTATCACTGACTGATTCGCTCCTCTGCTTTGTCCATCCTCATTTGTATGGTCTCCATTTGGGATTGCATCTCAGTTATAGCATTTTTAATTTAATTTTGGCCTGACTAGATTTTAGTTCTTTTACCTCTGCAGTAAGGGATTCTCTAGTGCCTTCTATGGTTTTTTCAGGCCCAGCCAGTACCCTTATAATCATTGCTGTAAATTCACGTTCAGAAATCTTACTTTTATCTGTACTGATTAAATCTCTGGCCTTTCTACTTCCTATTCTTTATTTTGGGATGAATTTCTCTGTCTCATCATTTTGTCCAGAAGAGAAAAGAAGAAAGAAGAAAAACAAAAACACAAAATAAAAGACAAAGAAAAAAAAAACAACAAGATCTTGGGTGTGTTTTGGTCTGCTTGTTAAAAGAATCCAGATTCCACCCCCCAAAAAAACCTGAAAATAAACAAAGAAATAAAAATATAAATATATAAAGTGTGTGTATGTATATATATAAGAATTTTTTTAATTAATAAAAAATTTTAAAAGGGAACTGAAAAAAAGAAAATAAATGACAAAACAATAAAAATGTCAAGAATAAAAATAAAAAGGAAGCTAGATCCTACTTCCCCTAGAGCTGAAGCTTTGTAGTACTCTATGATCAGGAGACTTGGTTCAAGCGAGTTGTTTCTGCTGGTTTTCTGGGGGAGGAGCCTGCTGGGCTGATTCTTAGGCTGACTTATTTTAGTGGAAATGTGCCTCCAGGGTGCAGGGGGGGCAGAGTTTGGTGTAAGCGGCTCCAGCCTGCACTAGGTGGCGCTGTTTTGCTTCCTGAAGGCTTTCAGTGTTGATGGGAGGGATGAATACAGCGGGACATGGTGGCACTCCACTCTCTTACCCCAGAGTTGAAAGTTCGGGTCCCCCACTCTTCAGTGAGCCCACACAGAAGAGCAATCAATCACCCTACTTGTGTCCCTGGTTTCCATCTAAAACCTGTGTTCACCTGCATATGTCTGAGCTTTTTTATCTCAGGTGAGTGACGGAGTTTCAAAAGTCCAAATTTGGGGATTCCTGCGACATGAATGGGCCCTGTTCCTCTGAGGGAGGGTCTCACTAAGCTTTTGCCATTTCCTGGCTGGTCCCAGGAAAGTGGTCACATGACCTCACAGCGGTTCACAGTTTATGGCAAAATAGAGCAGAAAGCAGGCACCAAGACCCACTGCTATCAGCCAGCTTCCTGGGAACACTGCAGTAGGATAGCACCACCTATTCCTGTGATCCAGGGGATCCTCAGACCATGCTGTGACTCCTGGGATTCTGCCCTCCTTCACCACCTGAGCACCTTTAAGCCAGGCACGTTCCCCACAGTAGCAGACTTCTAAAAGTTCAGATTTTGTGCTCTGCTGTTTATAATACTTTGCAGTAGCCTCTGTAAGTAAGCAGGCTCCCTCCCCACTGCCATATCCATAGATTTAACTCCCCCACATCAACTCTCTGCACCTCCTACCTTCCAAAAGGTGGTCACTTTTCTACTTGTAGACTTGCAGTTTTTGTTCTCTCAGACCTCCAATTGATTTCTTGGGTGTTCAGAATGATTTGATAACTAGCTGTGTTCGAGGGACAAGACAAGCTTAGGGTCCTCCTAGTCCTCTGCCATCTTAACTCCTCCTTCTACACGTAAACCTTTGACCACATTTCTATTTTTTTCCTTCACAGTGAAATTTTGAGCCTAGAAGTCTAGACATTATAAGGGCTCTTGATATATCTATAGGTTTATGGCTAAATGTAATGTGGCCAAAAGCAAACTGGTCAACACAATCACATGACTGAACAGCAATTTTGCTGAACAAGTCTACTGTTAGTCATTGGTTTTTCTAGTCTTGGTAATTTTTCTACACCACAGGGCAGTTTTTCAACTAGTTACATGGTCTAAATGTTGTTTTTTCCCCCCATTTAACCGCCAATTGTTAGGAAGTTAACACATTCCAACAAATCACCTATTGTTGCATATTTAGATGTTTTTCTCCAATAAACCCTTGTCACAAATATAGAACTGAAGGATTAATTTCTGGAGGGAAAAAAGGAAAGAAAAAGAAAAAAGTATCCGAAAAATCTCTGAAAAAATAGACAAAAAGAAAAAATAAGGAAAAAAGCTTAATCTACAAAAAAGTTTAAAGGCACCACCTCCATAGTACAAACACCAATATCTGAACAACCAGGGTCTAGCAGCCCTTGTTTTTGAACAAAAAATCATTTTGACCAATTCTTATAGTAACTGAATTGCTTTTCATCCAAATTGTTTCTTTGTCAAATCACTTGGTAACTACCTCTAAAAAGTGCCCATTTCATCAAAATGTTGACTGGTCATATATATTTTTAATTTTAGCTAACTTAAGAAGCAGAAATTGTTATCTCCTTGCTCTTTTGATGTTGCTATACCTTTGGGTGATATTACTATTAAGTATTATTAATATAAGAATAACAATAGCGGGGTGCCTGGGTGGCTCAGTCAGTGAAGCGTCTACCTTTGGCTCAGGTCATGATCCCAGAGCCCGCTTCTCTCTCTCCCTCTGCCGCTCCCCCTGCTTGTGCACGCTTGCTCTCTCTCTCTCTGTCAAATAAATAAAATCTTTTAAAAAGAATAACAATAGCTAAATATGTAAGGGCTTAGTATGTACCAGGCACTATTCTAGCTGCTTCTTATGTATTAATTAGGCCATTTGTATATCCCATCTTATAAAATATCTGCTCATTACCTAGTTAAGTTTTCACTCATTTATTAATTAGTTCCCTCATTTAAAGAATACTGATTGAGAGCATGTAGTGTGTTAGTCATTGGATATGTATATTGTTGAATAACAGATCTGCTCAGCCTTTGCGGCGTTTCCTTTCTAGTGAGGAAGACAATGTAACAAATTAAATATAAAATTACACATGCTATAATAGAAATAAATAGGGTGTAGAGAGAGAAAATCAGGGGAGCAATGGAAGGCCTTGAATGAACAGAATTGAGGGTAAAAAGTTTCTGGTCAGAGAAACGAGTACAGCCTGTGCAAAGGCCTTAAGGCAGTAAGAGGAGAGTGATATGCAGACACAGAGACGGCTGCAGAGAATGGTATGGGATGAGTTCAGAGAGTCAGAAAAGACCCGGTCAAGTGCAGGCCATTGTAAGATATCTGGGATTTCTTTAAAAATACAACAGAAAAAAAAAAGTACAACAGGAACACACTGATCCAATTTTTATCTTAGACAGATATCTTGAGCCACAATTTGGAGAACTGGAAGGGAGTAAACAGAAGAGAGGAGCCCCCTGAAGAGGCTGCTGCAGTGGGTCTGTCCAGCACTGGACAAGGGATGGGAGTAAGGTAGATAAATTTAAAATATATTTTAGGGATAGAGAGGTTTTGCTAACGGACTGGATGTGGGTTGGGGAGGAGAAGGAATAAGGATGACCACGTTTTTTCTTTGAGCAGTGAGTGCCATTCATTTATTAAGATGGAAAAGACTGGAAGGGAAAGGAGTTTTCACTGGTTTGTTGTCAAGACATGTGGGAGTAGGAGGAACAAGAAGTCAACTTCTACTATTTTAAATGTGACAGGCCTGGGAACATGAAAAAGGAGATGCCAAGAAGGTGGTTGAATAAATGAGTACACAGAGCTCAGAGGTAAGGCTTGCACTGTGAGTATCAGTGTGGGAGTTCTAAGACTATAAATGGCATCTACGTCCATGGGATGGACAAGATCACTTAGGGAGAGGATGTTCGATGAGAGAGAACTCAGGACTGAGATCCAGGGAACTTGAGCATGTAGGGGTCTGACAGAGAAAAGGGGACCTACCCGAGAAAGGAAACTGAAGGAGCAAGGTGCACCGGGAGACAAAAGCACCCATCATCTCAGAGACCAAGGAACGGAGAGGGGGTGTGGAGAAGGAGGAAGCAGTCAATCCATGTATAAAAGAAGAGTCAACGTGAAAAGAAAAGACGACCTCTGGGTTTGGCTACATGGAAGTCAGTGGTGACTCTAGGCACTGATGGGGCTGGACGCCAGGCTGAGAGCACTGAGGATGTTGGGAAGCCGACACAACACGTGCAGACAAATCTTCTGTGACTATGACTGAGTGGGAGCCGAGAATGAGGGGGTAAGGGGGCGTCAAGGGAGTTAGGTGTTTCTCTTTATCAATTTCTATGAAAGGTGTTTTTTTTTTTAAATAAATTAAGGCTACTATGGGCAACTGGGTGGCTCAGTTCGTTAAGCGTCTGCCTTTGGCTCAGGTCATGATCCCAGAGTCCTAGGATCAAGCCCCATATCGGGCTCCCTGCTCGGGCAGGGAGTCTGCTTCTCCCTCTCCCACTCCCCCTGCTTATGTTCCCTCTCTCGCTGTGTCTCTGTCAAATAAATGAATAAAATCTTTTTAAAAATTAATTAAGGCTATTAGACTTTAATAATATTTGCTTTAAAAATCTCCCAGTTTGTTTTTGGCTTTAATTTCATTTACAGCAGTTCTAACATGGGTCGAGCTATCAGTCTTTTCCTTCCAATGCTTTTAAACTTAGAAAGTCTTTCCCCATCCAAAGATCATGTGTCTCCCTACATTTTGCTAGTTCTCAATTTTTAACATTTAATTCTTTATGTTGAATTTATTTTGCTATGAGGTAGGAGATCATGAGCTAAACTGGTATCTTTTTATGAATGGTTAATCAATTGTCCCAGCTGCCTTATCTTTTCCTGATGATTATCTTCTTGGGTCTATTTCAGGTAGGTTCTCTTTCTGTCAATCACAAGGAAGAGACTTAATGAAGAAAACTTCACTAACTAGCTCAGGAGCCCCAACTAACAGAGGAAGATCTATTCCATAAGGGGTTCTTGGCATGATCTAGTACACTTCCCATCGGGCTTTCCAATCTCCTCGTCCTACTCTCATGGTCTGCTGGGCTTTGCACAGAGGGGAAAAAACCCACCAGCACAGACCCTTTTTCTCTACCATTAACACCTTCACACACACTCAAGAAACTCACTGCCAGACCCCTCGGCCCCCAAGTGGAGAACCATACCTTACTCTTTCTCCTGGGGATCTTAAGGCTTTGAAGAAGTGAAAAGTACATTTACCACATTATTTAAAGCAAACTTCTGATCTCATCGCTCAGAATAAGCTGATGCCCTTCAATGAAATGGTAAGTTTTCTGTCTCCAATCCAAAGCACTCAGATTTCTGAGTTCTTGATTATTTTAAAGAATTCTGAAAAGGAGTAGGAAAGATTAGTTTCCATCCTCAGTGCCAAAGGTATCGTGGGAGGATTAAAACTTCGTAATCATATTTTGACATATACATGAAGTGCTACATAAAGAAACAAAAAGGAACACTTGGGCAAAACGCCAACAACTCTGTATGGGGTGAGAGAGAGAGCCAGACATTTTTAACTTCTATCAACCATAAAGGATTTCAGGAAATCTTGAGCATCAAGCTGTCCAGCTGACAGAGAATTCTGGACATAGCCACATTAGCCTTCAGTCCAGGGTCTACAGCATCTTATCTTGAGCAGCCCTGTTGTCAACAGTAACAGTAACACCTTCTGTTTAGGAGAGGGGTAGTGAGGAGGGAAGAGCTAAAAGAGGAAGGGAATAAAGATGCTGACAGGACTCGCGATCCTGATATTTAAGCAGAGGCATGTTAACTGTGAAACTGAACTTGGACTTCTTCACTATTTGAGTCAGCATTATTGCCTGAAGTTGGGCTCGAGATGTTTTAATTTTTTGGAAAATTAAAACCAGAGGAAGAACAAATACCCATCCCTTATATGAATGACCCACCCATAATCTTACAAAGACAACAGTACAGTAAAACCACAATGACCCCCAAATATGTCAACAGGGAGCCTTCCTATCCCTTGCCTCCTATCCATGGGTAACGTGTTCCAAGGTTGAGCCAGCAAATCTATTAACTGATGCTAGAATATTCCTCATGGGGCTTTATAATATTTTTCATCTCTATTAGTTACATTTGGTATTTACTAAGATGTTTTTAAGGGTTCTTGCAAGAAAGTGCATCAAGATGGCAAGCTATTTGGCAAAGATAAGATCTCACAGAGCACCGGGACGGATACCTCTGTGCAGATATGATTAAGGGGGAATTTATTATGGCACAGGGCTTCTCCTACGTGATCGTTTACAGGACATTCTGACCCAGTCAGGGGTATCTACTTGTACAGTTACATGCCTGAAGGTACCCTTTTGGTGTAGAAAGAGAGAAAATTTCATTCTGAAGCTGCCTTCCATGAAAAAGAGATAAGGCAAGCGGGGGAGATCGGAGGGGTAGACGAACCATGAGAGATGATGGACTCTGAAAAACAAACTGAGGGTTCTAGAGGGGAGGGGGGTGGGAGGATGGGTTAGCCTGGTGGTGGGTATTGAGGAGGGCACATTCTGCATGGAGCACTGGGTGTTATGTACAAACAATGAATCATGGAACACTTCATCTAAAACTAATGATGTAATGTATGGGGATTAACATAAGAATAAAAAAAAAAAGTAAAAAAAAAAAAAAAGAGAGATAAGGCATTCCCAAACTGGAAAGAGACACACTCAGCAAGTTTATGCACCAGGGCTGAATGGTACGGCAAGGGAGAGGTGCTGTGCAAATAAAACGGGGCAAAATTCAGGAGACCTGAGTCTGGGCCTAGATTCCTTCCACAATGAGCTGTGTGACCTTGGAAAAGACTGTCACCTAGGTGGGGCTGCAGCCTTCTCCTATACCAAGTGGTGGAAGAGCTGGAGAGCTGAGCTCTCCTGTCTACTGTTACCTGACATTCTGATTCCAACAGAAGAAAAAGGAAGAGTAGGTCTTGGTTGGCTCTAAAAAGCAACTCATAGTGTCACGAACTCTCAACTCTTGCTGCCCTAAGAACTTCATTCATAGCCTAATACACAATTATAGCAATGAAGGAGGTGAATGAATGGCAAGTTTCTTGTCCAACTATTATGTAAATAGGCCAGAGATGGCCCCTATGTTGTTTAGCCCAAAGTCTGCTGAAGCCAACTTAAATTCTCCTGCATCCAATTGCTTTAAATATATTCCAAATAAACATATTTTTAGCCATTTAGAGCCCAGCTACTACACATACCCTACGAAATCGCACCCACCGTCTCCTAGCAATAAACAACACCCTGCAGCTAGAAAAGTCCCCCAAATGCTGCTGCCCTTTGGAGCTCTCTGTCCCAGGGGCCCTCTACCTTGTTGCTGAGCGACATCATCTAGACAGGTAGGCCCCCTCTCTGATTTCCCCTACTCTCCCAGGAAGTCTCTTGCGCTATTCCCCTTCTGGGTGTGGCCTTGTGCCTCTGTCTCTGGAAGGTTCCCAACTGTAAGGCACCTCCCTTCTTACGCAACCTTGTCCATGCACCACCCAAATAAAGCTTTTGTTACCGCCTCTCATGAACCTGTCTCTTCCTTGATCAACTTCCAAATCCCCAAACTTACTACACCAACCCATCTAAATAAAGTAAGTATATAAACAGGCTCCAGAAGTATTGAATATGGCCTCCGCTCTATCCACAAACAAAAGAGGAGGTTCCCTACTATTCAGCAACAGCTCTGAGAAATTAAAGAGTTGACCAAATCAACTAAAGGGCTGGAGACCCACTCCTACCCCCATCTGGGCAAGTAGGAAGTGGTCAGCTCCTTAGCAAAATTACTGATGGGTCAAGAATCTCCTCTGAACCCTTCAACAATACATCTCTCCTCGTAGGCCTCCCTGTCTTCAAAGTTTCCACAGATAAAAACCTGTTCTCGGCAGAAAATCTGATTTATGCTGGGTTGTGCCAAACTGGTAAGGACCTGTGAGCTTGTGGTTTAGAGCACAAACTATGGAGCCAGACATCTAGTCAGAATGCCAGCTCTGTCACTCACTAGACGCATAGCTAACCTCGCTGTGCCTCAGTTCCCTCTCTCGTTACGTTGCTGTGAGAACCCAAGATAAATCACACAACATGGTGCCTCCTCAGAGTCTCTCAGCCTCACCAGCTCCTGAGCCCTTGGCCCCCTCCTCACTGACTGCCCCCACCATGGTGGGAACCACAGCAGCTCCAGAGCTCCTGGGCCTGAGGCGGACCAACAGACTGACTGAGGCTCTGGATGCACACCCAGCCTGGAATGATGATCCAAGCCACGGGATGTGGTACGCACCCTCCTCAGGAGCTGTCTCAAGTGGCCAGGTGACACAGTCCAGAAGGGCATTAGCCCTTGCCAATGGGGTGAGCTTTGGCCAAAGAGGGACGGAAGATGTGGAATGACAGAAAAATTCTTCTCTCTTTCTCCATTAGAAAGTCCTGAGGTAGGGTTTTCTGAACAGGCATCCTGTACCACCAAGTATTTGTCTCATTTCCTTTCTCCCTCACACTCGCTGCCCTGGGATCGTAGGGAAGACCTGCCCCAGGCTCTGTTTTCCAAAGAACCCAAGTAAAATTGGTGGGAAAAAATTAAAAAATAATAAAAATAAATAAAATAAGAAATAAAATAAAATATTAACCAAAAAAAATCAGGAGAAAAAAACTGATACAAGTAAAGCACTCAGAACTTCACTAATACAGTTGCCACTAACCGTGAGGCTATTAAGCACATGAAATGTGCTCGGTGTGAATCGAGATGTGCTGTAAGTGTAAAATGCACATTGGATTTCAAAGACTTAGTACCAAAATGTAAAATATCTCATTATAAACTTACACTAACTACATGTTGGAATGACAAAATTTTGGATAACTGGGCTTGAATAAACAATTAAAATTAATTTCACCTGTTTCTTTTTACTTTTTTAAAAAAGATTTTATTTATTTATTTGACAGAGAGAGACACAGCGAGAGAGGGAACACAAGCAGGGGGAGCAGGAGAAGGAGAAGCAGGCTTCCCGCCGAGTGGGGAGCCCGATGCGGGGCTCGATCCCAGGACCCTGGGATCATGACCTGAGCCGAAGGCAGACGCTTAACCGACTGAGCCACCTAGGCGCCCTCTTTTTACTTTTTTTTAAATGTGCCTACTGAATATTTTAAATTACATGTTGCTTCCATTACGTTTTTATTGGACAGCCCTGACTTAGATTTTAGTACCTTGTAAGTCCACAAGAGAGATTAGTTGTTTTCATTTCCCTTCCCAAGAAGTTCTAGAGATTTGCTCTCAGTAAAGCCTAATGATAAAAAGAATGTGGGAACAGAAAGGGAGACAGACAGGGAAAAGGGAACAAATATTTGTTAAGTACCCTTAATTATATATCATACAAATACTCGAAGCCTATTCATTATTATCCTCATTTGGCAGATAAGGAAGTAAGGGCTCAAAATAATTTTCCCAAGGTCACAGAGGTATTAAACAGACCTGAAAACTGGACCCAGGTCTGCTTGACTCCACAGTCCATGCTCTTTTCAATCTAGCATACTGTCAAAGGATTGGCTCTCATGGTCTGGTATGGTTTCAATAAGTGAGGTTTTTTGACATATGTTAGGGCTTCCTAGAATTCCCTTAAATCACCTACCCAGGAGGTCAACTACACTAACCAAGTTAAAAGCTGCTGCTGAACACAAATCAATCAATCGATATCCCCCTCACCCACCCCTCTCGCTTTGAGTGCAGGAAAGGGAATTCAATTGGTCCATGGCACGTGGTCATCATACAGCCACGAGAGCCCCCTTTGTTTTGTATTTTTCCCCATTCAATCCCATTCTCCCACTGGCTCTTAGTTGAGCACACATAATGAACAGCCTTTCAATAATACCCTTCATATGTTTATTTAGATCTACAGGTGTCCTTGAAAAGTGTTACTGTGTGCAAAACTGCTTTCTTGTTCTGATTTATGCCACACTGTTTCCTAAAATCTAATAATGTAGACATAAGTAAATATAAATCTATTGCCTCTGGCAGCTACATCATGTTCCACCATACGTAACTACCATATCCTACTTATCCGGTCCTTAAGTGGTGACTCCGACATTGTCTCCGACTCCTTTCCACCACCCGTAATGCTGAGATGATCACTGCCACAGGTCTACTTGTTGAAGTTTTGCTGGAGTAAATATCCAGGAGCAGAAATGCTGGGGCATACTCTCTATATTCTGTGTTAGCTTCACTAAGTAACCAAGCATTGCCGGCTCACTCTCCACAATGAATACAGTTAGTCACCTGCCATGCATGAAGTTTCTAGTTCTTCCCATCCTTGCCACACTTGACAATACCCAACTTCCTAACTTTGGCCAATCTGAAGGGTGTCAAGTGGTAACATATTATTTGAATGTCCATTTCTCTGCATATGGATTAGAAGAACATCTCTTCATATTCTTATCGGCCTTCCATAGTTGGGTAAAAGATTTTCTTAAGACCTGGTACCTGGAGTTGCCACCAACACAAGCCTCTGACTTTTCAACAAGGCAAGAATGTTTCAGCTCAGAGGGTGGAGGACTATGGACACATGGCTTTCTTCTCCCAGCTATAGTAATGCTCTGGACTGACCATGTTCATCAATTTTCTGCAGATATAAACACTCTAGGGCTTGGAGATTTGGTTGTACAATGAAATCTCATGGAAGCAGGGCTGGTATTGCCATAAATGTGTCTCTTACTACCTTCTGGGACTACTTCTCAAGTGAGATGAAGGAGAAGCGGTGTAGAAAGAATTCAAGTTTGGCATCCTGATGGAGCCACATCCAGTCTGGGTGACACGCCAGGCTATGGTGCTTATAAAGGACAAGAAAACCTGTACTCCCCCCAAGCAAAGCAGAATTAAAGTTGGGTAAGGAGGCTTTGGGACTTTATTTAGCATGTAATTAGAAATTATAATTTCTTTTGACTCAGTTTATAAAAGCAAGAGGTTTTAGATCAGGGGTTTAGATTTCTTCCTAGAAATCTGATGATGGGAGAAATGTGTGTTCAAGATTGGGACATTTTAATATTTAGGTAACTTTTATGCTACCACTTGGGCTTCTCACACACCTGTCAGCATGGTTGGGAATAATTCAACAGGGAACTAGCCTAGAATACAATGCGCCTTGGTATTTGTTTAATGAAAATACTCTCTATACTCATTTCAGACCCTTCTGGGGGTAAAATTTATCCCAGAGAGTTGAAGTTAGCTTTGGTGGGAAGAGGTCCACAGTGACAAACTTCTGTCCTTCCCCGAGGGGGGGGGGGGGGGGGGGCGGTCACTGCTAAATGTCAACTCCAGTACATTAAGAAACAACATGCTGAGGAATACTGGGGGAGCCTCCAGACCCCTCCCTAATGTCCCCATAAGGGGTGGAGGGGAGAGGGAAGGATAGGATCCTGGTGGTAAGGGCAGTCCAAGGAACTGAGCATGCTCAGCTAGGCTGTTTGCTCTCTCTCTCTCTCTGTCTCTTCTGCCACGAGCTAAGAGGCCAGCCTCTGAAAATGATGCCTATGACTCTAAGCTCTGCCAGGACATGTTTAATGAAGTGCAGGAAGTATTAAAAGCGCAAAAGGTCTCAAGAGACAAGTCATGTGCCTTTATCCAGATTTTACTGGTAATAAAGATGACATTTGGATCCCCATCTGGCTAACTCCTCAGAGTCTATGTCTCAATTCACCCTGAGATTGGGAGGGGAAGAGATGATAATGACCTCTTGATCCTCTCCTCTACCTCAGCTCCCTCCATTTGACTTCCACCCAATTTGAAGTCCTCTTCTGCTTTTGTCTGGCTGACAGACTCTGGCAGTTAAAACCTATGGAAACACTTAATCACAGCCACCAGAAATCTCGCTCAAAACTTCGTTTGCACTGATCAGTAACAGATGGCCTCGAATCAGTATCTGATGCTGGGAAAGTCTACTAGCCAAGCCTCGGGAGTGACTCGGAGACACTCAAAATCTCCAAGGCACACAAAGATGTAAGTGGTTCTGACTCCTGACAAGCTGAGCTGGCCAGGACTCAATTCGCAGAACCTCCAATTGATGTCTAGAGACAGAAGAAAATGAAATTGAAAAGTAAAAAGAGAGAGAGAGAGGAGAGAGAGGGAGATAAATGACCAGAAAAGTTTTACATGGTAAAGATGATCATTTTTCCCATTTTTGTGCTTAAGACAATGAATATATATGCTTTGAAGGCCTTCTTCAAGCATGGAGCTATTCCACTGGGTCTTTCCCCACCTGGAAGCAGAAACACCTTATGAACACCTCTGGGGCTTCGTGCTGTCTCCTTCGCATTGTCTAGACACTTTCCATCCTTCTTCGTCGGGTCAGGTGGCTCCTGTAGACTCGGGCCTGCTTTTCCTGAACCTTCAGATTGGGCTGAGCCTCTTATCTAGTCTGCCTTCCCCTAAAGCCGCCATGTTCACCAGTCCGGTGACACCACAGTATACTACTGTTAGCAGCTGATGTGTCTGTCCCTTCGACTGGGCCCTTCCAGCTCCCTGATTTCTGTCATCTTTTCCCCCATACCTTCACAGGGTCTCGCACACAGCTGGCCCTCCATACATACTTGCTGAGCTCCACCAAACTATTTCCCTTTCTGGGAAATCCTTCCAATTCCCCATGGCCAGTATGGAAGTCCTTCCAGGAATGGGAGGATCTGACGGTTTCCTAATCTCATTTTGCGAAGTCAAGGGAATCCTCAACAGCCCAAGGACATGCTGTGGATGATGAAAAGGATTCCCTGTGCTTTTAAGACCACAACACGCTCCTCCTTTAACAGAATAAACCCTATCAGTGATCTAGAGCCCATGTGAGTTGAAATTTAAAAATTCTTGTCCATCTTGGAGTACCTCTACCAATCCACAGGAGCAGAATTCCTAAAGCTTCATGGAATCAGACTGGTATCTGAGACCAAATTTTCTTATCACCTTTCATCCTGAGTTTGGTCAAATTGTTCATAAGCTATGTGATCCTGAGCGTCTGTGCTTTGGGCAAAAGAAAACACTGTGTTTGCAGCTATTTGTAGCATAATTTCATTCATGCCAGTACGGGTCTTTAAAATACTGACATGTACCTTGTTTATATCTGCAAGAGCTCAGCTTTCAAGGCAACACGCAAGAGCCTCTGAAACTCTATGTAGCCGTCCTGTATTTTTCACTCTGCTTAGAAAAAAAATATGTAACGTGTTCCTGGGGAAAGACTTACTATCTCCTGGAAGTCCAACCTTGACAGCCATACAAGTGATTACAGTGATCTGTAAAGTGTCCACTCAACTTTATTGAGGGAAACACCTGGGCTCTTTATGGCTTTCGTTACTCTTATTCTAAATCTCCTGGCTAATCTGTCATCCTGATGACCAAGGGCAACGATGTATGAACGGCACAGGAAGTAACCTCTGGTTTAAAAGTACACCTACCCATTCTTCACTTATTGCTAGAAAAGGGCTTGTTACCACCACTGGAATGTGCTTCCTAGGTCAGCGGGACATCGTGAAGGAATAATAACATCTGGCACCCTTTGTGCACACCAAGAATGGTATTTCGGGGGTGAACAGAGCATCCTGGGCAAGAGCAACCTTTTGTATATCGGATTTGAGCAAATCCTGACCGCTGTTTATGTGAACAATCCTAACTGCAGATGAAGTGCCAACCACGGCTGCCTACCATAGGACAAGTCTTTGAAGTTGCCGGATGCATTTCTTTCGTGTCCTCATCTTTATTCATCAAGACCAACAGACCGAATTGTGCCCATTCTCAACACTGAATCAGAACCAAGTTTTGCACTTGTCTGTGGAATGATGCTGATCATCCGCTCGGGCTCCATGGCCTGTGGGGGGAAGTTCCTATGGAACGGGCAGCTTTCTGAAATTCGAGAGAAGAGAAGGCTGCACGCAGCACTCCACCCTACCTTATCCTCAAACCATGCCTCTGACAACCCTGGGAGAGAGGGAGACGACGGGGGTAGATGCATACAGCCAAGGTCAGCTGTAGGCAAAAATCTAGGAGTAGACAGACTTGGTCTTGGATTTCCCTCCGGCCCCATATTTTACGCCGTCTCCTTTTGCCTGGTCACAACCCCATGAGGATCTGGTTATCCATGCAGCCTGCCATCATGATCCCCAAATAGGTATCACACTCCTACTACCCACGCCTTTTATCCACACCGTTCTAAAACATGACCCCTGCCCCGTCTCTTTTCTTTCCCTCGCTTTACAAAGCACACAAGCAAAATCGATGGTCCCTCCTCCAGACTATCACGGAAGCTTCGCGTGCTGCTGGCTTCACCTTTCACGTATCATATGATACCTCTGATGTGTGCCAGTTTCCCTTCGCCCGCTAGACCATGACCTTATTTGAGGACGGTGGTTGTTTCTTAGTCACCTATCTCCAGGGCACTGCACGATGTGCACATAGCTGGTGCCTAATGACTGAACGAACAGAGCTCACAGAGAAATGGGACACGTGGATTAAATAGCTGTCAGTCCCAAATCCCACAGGATGTGGAAATAGATGGCTGTGTAGGGATCTAGGGCAGCTGAGAAGGCTTCACTGAAGAGAGGGGACATAGGCTGGACCTTGGTGAATGGCAAGGAGGTGGAGATGGTGAAATCCTCAAGTCCACGTTTCTACAGGACTGCACTTCACCATATCCTTTCCTGGCAAATGCTGTTGCCCTCGCCCTGTGTCAAAGGGAGACCAGAGGGGCACCTGGGCAGCTCAGTTGGTTAAATGTCTGCCTTTGGCTCAGGTCGTGGTCCTGGGGTCCTGGGATCGAGTCCTGCGTCGGGCTCCCTGCTCTGCGGGAAGCCTGCTTCTCCCTCTCCCTCTGCCTGTCCCCCCCTGCTCATGCTCTCTCGGTCTCTCTCAAATGACTAAATAAAAATTCTTAATAAAATAAAACAAAACAAAGGGAGACCACAAGGTTCTCTGCCTTGTGATGATATTTCCTTTGCTCTTTCCCAACACCCACCTCTTATTTATTTAAGGTCTCAAGAGGGAAATTCGGCCAGAATTCATTTGGGTGACTGAATTTCTTAGGTGGGACTTTAACTTAGCATTCCTCATAGCATCTCATTAAACATGGACCATAACAAAAACAAAACAAAAAAAATCAATGGAAATAACAACTAGAGGAAAATAAAGACCGTTATCAGGAAGAAACATAAAATCACATCATTAAAAAGCTTGGGATTCCTAAAGTGGTCAAATAATACTAGGTTTCCAGAAACTGCCTCATAGAGATAATGGCCATCCTTTTTTTTAAAATGTCCACTTACTGTTCAATGTAACATTGAGTATTACAGTATTTTTCTTAACTCTTTCTTCTTTCTTTTTTTAAAGGTTTTATTTATTCGACAGAGAGAGAGACACGGCGAGAGAGGGAACACAAGCAGGGGGAGTGGGAGAGGGAGAAGCAGGCCTCCCGCCGAGCAGGGAGCCCGATGCGGGGCTCGATCCCAGGACCCTGGGACCATGACCTGAGCTGAAGGCAGATACTTAACCCAGGCGCCCCTTAGCTCTTTCTTCTATATTTGTATCTATTTTTCTTACACTGAGAATCTTGATTCCCAAAAATATTAACAAGTTAACTCATTGGTTTTTATTTCACAATATACACAAAACTATTTTAAAACTGTAATGCCAATACTAACAATAAATGATGGGGTCAAGTTTAAAATTTTTGTGCTTTTTTTCTTTAGAGTACATCCCACTAAAAATGTACTGTCAGAGAACTATGTTTAAAAGTCCTTAAAATAGATACTTTTCTCTGTGTAGTTATGTTGCTGAGAGCTTTATACACATTTTAAGGTCTTCATTTGTTTCTGTTTGTTTTTGATTTTAAGATTTGAAGTTTTTTTCCTTTTCTGGTGTGACTTGATATTTTAAATATGTAAACATTTACATCTTTCAAAACTGAAAAGAAAAAGACATATGGAGAGAAGTGTCAGATCCGTCCTTACCCCCCACCCTCACCCCAAAGGGAACAGTTTTTTAAATACCCAGTTTTTAAGCCTATCACAGAGTGTGCTGACTTAGGAATACAATAAATGAACAGAGAAGCCTTTGGAAGGGACGATTCCTTTCTGGGCAGGTGGCATTTCCCCTCGGCTCACTCTCTGGGGCAGCTAGAGCCGGTTCTCTCCAGTCCCCTTCGTCAGGAGCACACAGTGCCACTTACAACCTCTGCCACTGTGAGAATATTCATCATTCTTTTTTGAGCCAGACCCATGAACTTGTCGGCATACCTCAAAGGCAAAAAAAGAGGGGGGAAAAAAAAAGTGTGCCTGCGCTACCTGTTTTCATGATTTAATAGTTTTTTAAATGCTACTTTGAGAAGCTGTTCTTCTGAGCTCGGGAAGGAAAGAGAGGGCTCCCGTGGAGGGGCCAGCTCTCCCCACATCACAAAGTGAATGGGAACAAACTCAGAAAGGCAGAGGAGCAGGGGAGCCGAGACGTGGGGGGGGGGGGGGGGGGGGGGGCAACTGTAAAGTCTGCAAGATCTGCTTAAAATGTGCCAAACACAGAGTTCAACTTATCCCGGAAATAGAGAAATAGGTACAATGCAAAAATGTTCTAAGTGTACTGTTCAGTATTAGGACTGCCAAAAACCTACTCCTGTTTGGATGTACTATCAAGGTTACTTCCCTGAAAGCCACACACACTCCCTATATATTTTAAATCCAACTAAGGTGCAAGGAATACTGACAAAATTGTATACTGGTGATAAAGTGTTGCAAATGACATTCTGCCTTTAAAGTTTCCTGGATGCAAACAGAAGCTCTTTCTAGCTCTGGTATAGGAACAAGTATGTGTGTGCTTTTTGGTGGAGAGACATGCACGAGGGACACAGGGTCACCCAGCGCCTGCCGGAGTGAAACCAGAGTGGGGGGTGGGGGGATATCCAAAAGGGACACACTGAAAGCTGGTAAGCACGCCCCCTACTAGAGATCAAGCCACACCTTGAAAACCGACAGGAAAGATGCTAAAGCAGAGAAGATAGCTTCCTGTGGACCCCCAAGCCTCCACATCTCTGCCCATCCCTGTTGTCACTGCTTGAATTTAAGAAACCTGCAGGGAACAATTTGGGTCTTGCAAAACAGCCTAGTATTCACATTTAAAGGAAAAAGATCTTTTTTTAATTTCTCTACTTCGTAATCCCTTTAGTAGTTTAAAAATGCAATTTAGCTAATTTTACTGTTCTCTCAACTTTTTAATTAGCTCATATTAAGCTTATTGCAATCATTCTTAACCCCTAGATTGTCTACCTTCTTACTACTTCACCCGTTTCTCCTATTCCAGCATTCATTTACATTGTAATGATTTCACTTATGCACTTAGGAAATGTTCATGAATTGTCTGGTATGTATCAGGCACTGTTTCAGGTGTTGAGGTACAGTGGTGAAATCTGAGGGAATGACAGGAGATGCTTGGCCGACACTTTTTGGAAAGTGAATTTTGAAAATGTTGATTATCATCCAACACGTGGATATACAATCCGTCCATCAGAAGGAAGATCCTTTTCGTTATGTCTATAGGCCACATGAACAATGTACAAAGCTTCTGCAAACTAAAAGCAGCAAATACTTAGAGCTTATTCTGCACCAGATACTGTTCTAAGTTCTTTACACATATTAACCAATTTAATCCTCTCGACCCATTTTACAGATGAGAACACTTGGGCCTGGCAAGCTTAAGTGGCCTTTCTAAAGTTACTCTGTGGTGGAGCTGGCCTTGAACCCAGGCAGCCTGGCTCCAGGTTGCCTTTTTCTGACCCCAGTGGGACTGAGGCCTCCTTAAGGTTTGCTTCTGACACAGTGGAATTTAAAACAGCAGGAGACAAATAGAGGCATTATATTCCAGAGAGAACGGCCAAGAAACATTGCTGATGGGCTGCCTGGTAAGGATGGAATGGGCTTTGGAGAATTTCATACTGTCATGAAATAAACATGTGATTTTTGACCTTCCAGAAGTGACAGAAACTATGCAAAGTATCCCATTTTTATCCTTTCCTCCTTTCAGCCTTCACTTGAGATCGTGATGTTCTGGCAGAATTTTGCTCAAAATTGGTTGTGGCTTCCCGAGTGCTGAGACATACACAACCTGGGAAGAGGGACACATCTACCTTTCAGACTGAAAAAAAAAAAAAAGGACTTTAAACAAGCTTTTAACACCCTGCACAAATGGATGTCGAAACTAAAATCCAGAAAAGTTAGGTAAGATTTGCCAAAAGCCACAGAGCTGAACCTGAACACCTTCCCTAGGCACATAATCAACCTGTTCCTCATGACGAGTCAACTCCTGTGTCTTGGATCCCACAGTCATTCATTACACATATGACAAACAGCACGGGCATCATCTGGGAGCTGGTTAAAAATACAGACTTGTTGGGGTGCCTGGGTGGCTCAGTCGTTAAGTGTCTGCCTTTGGCTCAGGTCAGGATCCCAGGGTCCTGGGATCGAGCCCTGCATCGGGCTCCCTGCTCCGCGGGAAGCCTGTTTCTCCCTCTCCCTCTCCCCCTGCTTGTGTTCCCCCTCTCGCTGTGTCTCTATCAAATAAATAAAATAAAATCTTAAAAAAAAAAAATACAGACTCACAGGGCGCCTGGGCGGCTCAGTCATTAAGCATCTGCCTTCGGCTCAGGTCAGGATCCCAGGGTCCTGGGATGGAGCCTCCCCTCGGGCTCCTTGCTCAGTGGGGAGTCTGCTTCTCCTTCTCCCTTTGCCTCTGCCTCTGCCCCTCGCCCTGCTCCTGCTCTCTGGCTCTTGAATAAATAAAATCTTTAAAAAAAAAAAAAAAACAGTCTCGCAGGCCACCTGGGTGGCTCAGTCAGTTAAGCGTCGGACTCTTGATCTCAACTCAGGTCTTGATCTCAGGGTCACGAGTCCAAGCCCACCCAGCGAAGAGCCTAGTTAAAAAATAAATAAATAAATGCAGACTCAGGCCTCACAGGACAGGCTGAATCAGTCCGCATTTTAACAAGCCTCCTCCCTCCCCCCCAGGTAATCCATATGAATAAAGTTGAAGAAGTGCTGGGATGGTCACTAACTCCATTTTCTAGATATTTTAGTTGCAGGAGGGGAGCGGTCATTGACTCCATATTGGCTAGAAGCACATCCATCTCTTGAAAGTAGCTTCCCAGCCTCACCTTGTAATTGAACTTAAAATCATCTTCTGATGCAAAACAATCTACAGTTTGATTTAAGGTATGTCTAGGCTTTTAAGTCTCAGTCACTCCTTGGTGAACAGATATTAAGCCTTCAGATGTAAAAAAAAAAAAAAAAAAAAAAAACTATGTTTCTTATGAGACCTGGAAAAGACATGGCCAATCCCCCATCCTTACAATGACTCCTACTGCTGTGTTTTCTTCAGAGCAGGTTAAATGCCTTTCCCGAATCCCCGCGAGTCCCTTTAGGACAGACAGCAAACATAAATCTCAGCCCAGCTCCTGCCCAAGTGAACATGAACTAATCAAAATAATAATAGTAACAGCTATCGCTCACGTGGTGCTTACAGCGTGTCTGATGCTGTCCGGATAGCTTAAACATATCAAAAACTCACTTAATCCTCACAGCAACCCTGTTACGGATGAATACAGTGAAGCACAGAGAGGTTAAGTGGCTTGCCCAAGGCCACACAGCTAATTCAAGGTGGGGATTCCAATCCAGGCCGGCTGTCTCCGGAAGCCATGCTGGTAACCATAGCGCCACACGGCCTCTCAAAAGTCAAAGTGATGCTGCCCAGGGTTCCAACAGTCCCTTAATAAATTGCTCCCATAACAAAGCCTGATCGTGTACTTAGGAGAATGTAGTTCACTTCAGAGATTTTACTTGACAAAAAGAAAAAGAGAGGCCAGCAACCACTAGGACATTGTTTTACAAAGTTAAAAAACATGACCTCTGGCCTCTCATTCTTGGTTGTGATCGCAAAGACCATACATGCGGTCCAGGGCGCCTGGGTGGCTCAGTCGTTAAGCGTCTGCCTTCGGCTCAGGTCATGATCCCAGCGCCCTGGGATTGAGTCCCACATAGGGCTCCCTGCTGGGCAGGAAGCCTGCTTCTCCCTCTCCCACTCCCCCTGCTTGTAGTCCCTCTCTCGCTGTGTCTCTCTCTGTCAAATAAATAAATAAAAATCTTTAATAAAAAAAAAAAGACCATGCGGTCTGCTGCTTGGGAGTACTTGAAAATGTCCTTCTGCCTGTAACTGGAACCGGCTCCAACATTAAAACTGCATCGTGTTGTCTATAAATGAGAAGCAGTTGTGAACTCTAAGGATTCGTGATAATAATGGCTTTGCTTATCTGTTAAATCCATGGTCTCATTTCTCTTTTTAGCTGCAGATAGCTTTTTTTCTAAATGAAATCTTAACGACCATTCCAATATACATGACTGGGCAAAGCCTTGTGCTTTGGTTGGGAGTGAAGAGGGGAAAATCTCTTGACCTCCACGATCAGTATCCCCTGAAAGGAGGTCCCTAGAACCCCAGAGTTCTGGAAACCCAGAATGAAAAATAGCCCAGGAAACAGAATGAGCCGCTTAGCTTCTGCATGAATTCAGCTCTCCTTAGGCCTCCCTGCCTGATCCTTCCTATACACGGCAATGTCCTTCGCCTTGTACCAGGAAGACGCCGCAGGATCTGAATTCTGCTCTGTGGAGCTGAAAGGTAGGACACATTTGCCATACATTTGAAAAGGGCACTACCCAACATTCAGCAAAACAGGAGATATAAATACACACCGGTAAGTCCCAACCAATAATCCTGACCAACCTGTTAACCATGACACATATTCCACTGAGTGGTTGGCTAGTAGCCACTGCCAAGCCATTATCCCTGTCAGTGCATATAAGTGACATTTAAGTTTACAAAAATTAGTGTTTAAAATAGTTTTAGGTGCTGACCGCCCACAGGGAGAATGGCACAGTGGTTCCCAATATGTTGATGCTCTCCGCCCCAGGTGGCATTTGTGAAACTGTGGATACAGCCCTCCAGATCCCCGAGGAACCCTTGTAACCATTTCCGTGCCCCCAGCCCAAACTCAACGGCCATTAGGTAATGACTTCGAGGAAGAGAACAGGAAAGCCCAGCTCCCTTGCCCGGGGTGGGTCAGGACAACCTGAAGGCAGACTGAACCTTTTGGAGTCCCTGTCCTCTTTGCGACTTTGCTTGAGAGGACACCCTTGCTTGGCTCCCTTCCCTTCCTTGCCCTGGTTCCTTCTCCTGTTCTCTAGGGGCACTTCCTTTACAATAACAGGAATTCCCAGCTCAGGGTTTGCCTCTGGGAAACGCCCCCTAAGAGACTACACGACCCGGCTCACTACCGTGCCACTTCATTAGCACGAATCATTTGGCCAACCCAGTGGCAGTTAATGAACAAGGGACTTGAGCCACACCCTTCTCCTACCACAAATATGTCCATAATCTTTAGCCTCAATTGGTCTTATTTGATCAAAAAGGTGGGACCCTAATCCTAAATATTATAAAGTCTCAGCTGAGAAGAATGTACAGGGCATGGCATGTGTGGGTTAAATCAATGTTCAAGTTAATTAAAAAAAAAAAAAAAAACCCTTTCTATGATATAGTAGTGTGCTTTCCTTACTAAGTTGGGCTTAAATGATTTAAATAAATCTTCAAGGAGTGGAGCTGGTTTGGGTTATTTGTCTCTTAAAGGTCACAAACGTGCAGTACCAAGGAGCTATAAAACTGTACAATAAGTGAGAGGCTATAATTCGCACACATCCTTAGACCTTGAAAATTGCTTTTGACCACACTTTTTATACGAGCTTGCTTTCTTGAAATTTCCCTAACTCTATGGGTTTGCACGTAGCAAAAAAGGTCTGGGTTCCTTTGGGTTCCACTTCTTCTGACACCTCTGAATCAAGTCCACCCCGTGGGATGTGAACTGTGATCCACCCAGCGAGACCCGGAGACCCCGATGGGGCCAGCCTCACGTGACTGCACACCTCGGCTTTCACAGACCCGTAACAGCGCAGCTCACCTTTATTCCCAGGGCTTCTCCAGAAATGACGGCAACCGTCACACCATCCTTACTGGGTTTGGGGATTTCTTTACTCTTCACCTCCTGGTAGTGAGGCTCCACCATCTTCTCTGAGCTTCGCAAATTAACCCACAGTTGGAGGCCATGGGCTGGCTCTTCTGAGCAAGGCATCTCGGCGTGCAGAATGCCCCGGCCTGCGGTCATCCACTGCAAACAGCGGACCAACAAGAAGGAAATGTAACCCAGCCTCTAACAAGTCTGCAGGTGGGGCAACTGTGTCATGGGGACTAAGCCAGGCCCCTTACAAGCGCTGCTTTCGGGGTGGTGAGGAACAACAAAGCAACAGTGACAACTGCTGAAGCCATTTCCAGGATTCCAAAAGCTCTGCAAGCTTCCTCATTTGAATTCAAAGCATCAGACCTGAAAGTCACACAAACGGAAGGCTCTTCGCTTGGGCGCCCCGAGTCTTAGACTGAGCTCTGAGACGGGGAGCTGCAGGGGGACAGTATGCCGGGAACCACTCTCAGGAGCTACACCTTACGTGAAAAGCACACGACCAGGCTGGGGGAGAAGCCAAGGCGCAGCGCAGTTACAACGGACGCCTCGGCCGATCCAACACGGAGCTCCAGTGTTGGCTGAACCTTCCGAATTGTCCCA
Source organism: Mirounga angustirostris (assembly GCF_029215605.1). Classification (NCBI taxonomy): domain Eukaryota; kingdom Metazoa; phylum Chordata; class Mammalia; order Carnivora; family Phocidae; genus Mirounga; species Mirounga angustirostris. The sequence goes on from NW_026991719.1 coordinate 11,912,045, forward strand.
AATTGAGACGAGGTGGCCGAGCTTTCCTATCCCCACATGGGCACGCCATTAACCGGGACCCAAGCCGCAGCGGGGAGCACAGCCGTGGGAGCACAGGCGGGCAGAGACCGCGCCTGCTGCAGAGCGCGGGGCCCAGGATAGGACGCAGCTGAGAGCCGCCGCTAGGCCCTATTGGCGCAGCTGGAGGCCATGGGCCTCCGCCTACAGATCCGTGAGGGGGCCCGCGGCATCCACTGCCCCGTGCCCAGGGGACTGGTCTGTGCTTGCTCGGTTCCGCTAATGGAGCCCTCACTACCTGGCGCAGTAATTGCCTCCACCGGTGTGCACATTCTGCAAGCATCTGTTTATGTCTTTATCGAGAGCGTCATCAGGGGCCAGCCCCAGACACTAACCTCGGGACCTAGGGATGGAACATGGCAGACAGGTTCCCCGCCTGTCCTAGCTTGGCTTCTGACACAGAAATCCCGAGACTAGGAGTGAAGGGCAAGTCTTTCTTTGGGACGTGCTATAGAAAGCACAAGTGAAGAAGGAAAGAGCAAGCTCGGCAAGGGAGAAAGCCAAAAAGGGGTGGGGACGAGCAGGGGCCATCTGTGGGCCCCCGGGGCTCACAGATGGGTAGCCAACTCCCATCCCTCTCTGACAAGACTTCTTCTGGGGGTGTCCAATCCCGAGCACATCCGGAAGCTGAGAGCGCCCTTGGGCAGTGTAGCTGCGCGCGAGATGGACAGCCGTGCATGCGCGCACACACACGGGGACTGCTGCCACCTGGACTCGGGGGTGGGGCAGAGGGCCAAGAGGCAGGCCACCGACAGCATCCTCCAGCCGGCCCTCGTGCGGAGAAAATTGTACTTGGCGCTGGCGGGGGAGCTTACCTGAGGGCGGAACCTTCAGGCTGGGACCCAGACAAGGAGTAAGAAGTAACCCGGGAAGGGCGAGAGGAAGGGAGTCCATACAAAGGGAACAGCAGGTGAAAAGACTCTGAGACCAGAATGGGCAATATCCGTTCCCAGATCTGAAAGAAGGCCACTACATAGTTTAGTTTTCTTTCTATCACTAAATCTAAATAGATTTCCATCTTCCATTTGACCAGACTGATGACACCTTCTAGTACAGGGGTCTGCTAATGACAGCCCAGGGGCCAAATCCAGCCTGCCACTTGATTCTGTACGTAAGTGTTACTGACACACAGACGCGCCCGTTCAGTGACACGCTGTCTGTCTGCTCACATGCTGCGAAGGTAGGACAGAGTGGTTGCCACATATGGGACTATATGACCCACGAAACCTAAAATAGGTGCTATCCACTTCTTACAGAAAACATTCGCTGACCACAGCTCTAACACAACATGAAGGAGATCTCAGCACTGCCCCACGCTACGCTTCTTCCATCTGATGGCAGCTATTGGGGCTCCTCAGAGACTTGGCCTCCCGTGTGTTTTTCTGTTTTGTTCAGTTTATCTCTCCATATTTTCAATCTACTTTTCATACCTTGTTTATCCTTTTTTAGATATAACCTAGTTTGGCAGGAACTTTCTTAATATGTACAGCCCACCGATTAGATTTGGAGGGGGAGAGAGATTTCTCTTTTCCACCTCGCTATTTACAAGCTCTGAGGCCATGGACGTCTTTTTTCAACATCTTTAAATCCCCATTCTCTCATTTTTTAAAAAGATTTTATTCATTTATTTCACAGAGAGCGAGAGGGATCACAGAGGAAGAAGAAGACTCGCTGCTGAGCAGGGAGCCTGACGCGGGCTTGATCCCAGGACCCTGGGATCATGACCTGAGCCGAAGGCAGACACTTAACCGACTGAGCCACACCCAGGCACTCCCATTCTCTCATTTTAAAAATGAGGTAAAAAGAATACTTACTTTAGAGAGATTATTCACATGAAAATGCTTTCAATTTCATGTTCATTGAAACACAATTCAAATATTTGCAGTTAAAATTCCACACAATATGTAAATAATCCCAGAAAGTTCTTGACATTGAGTTCAGACTTACAAACCCAGCAAAGAATACCCAAGAGTTGCTGGGGCTTCTAATTCTAATGTGTCTCCAACAAGCCTAGGACGGTGGCAAGATTTGGATCATGGTCTTAAGTGACAACACTTACCCCTGCAAACAAGTTGGAAAACAAAGAGTAAATTGTCGCGGGATGCCTGGGTGGCTCAGTCAGTTAATCATCTGACTCTTGCTTTCGTCTCAGGTTGTGATCGCAGGGTGGTGGGACCGAGCCCTGCATCAGGCTCCACGCTCAGCTCCGAGTCTGCTTGGGAATCTCTCTCTGCCCCTCCTCCTGCCCTCACTCTCTCTCTCAAATAAATAAATAAAACCTTTTAAAAAAAAAAGAAAAAATTGTCACAAATGCAGTAGAAAGGTCTAGAAAGATGAGGACAGAAAGTGGTACACTGAGTTTGGCCATGGGGACATCATGAGTGACCACTGCCTGAGCAAACCTAGAGGTTTGGGTGGATGTTGAGAGAGGCCAACCCTGATTTCTGTGAGTGAAGCATGAAATGGAAGATGAGTAAGTTAAGACCATCATCCTTGATTATGCTCTTGAGAAATGTAAGAGAAAGACTAGTTGGGAACTAAAAAGTGACTGAGGGGGTCAAGGAAAGCTTGAGGGAATACAAGAAACCAGTGCAGGTTTCTAGGCTGAATGGAAGGATCCACAAAAAGGAAGAGGTCAAAAGTTTAAGAGAGAGAAGGAGGAAAGTGTGAATGTACTGGAACTGGGTGAGAGCAAGCATGCACACCCAAAGGCTATTAAACCATCAGCAATTGCTTATCTTCGGCCATACCTGCAGGTCTCCTGGGTTCATCTGACCAACATGTCCACAGAAGTCTTCATGGGCCATGCTGCCACCCTCCAGGAGGTAAGATACCTTTGACAAAACAAGCAGAAGAAAAAGTTGGTGTTTGGCAGCTATGAAGAACTGTTCACTTCTTCCATAGAAAATGTGCTGAGGAAAGTGTCAGGGGTGACCAGGACAGTAGCACAAGCTGAGAGAATGAATCTCTAGTGAAAGGACCATGCTAGTCCATACAATGTCTCTGAGAGAATTCCAAACAGGAGCCCCCTCTTCCATGTAGATGCAGCCCTGAGCATGCCAGAGCTCACAGCCAGGTGACAGAAGCCCCCACTCGTCCCCTCAGCCTACCACGATGGGTCCTAGAGCTCAGGGTGAAAGAGGAGGCTCCCTTCGAAACAGCTGGGCCATGTTACCAAGGCCATGTTCAGCCAGGTGTGTGGGACGACAGATTTCAGGTCTCCACACCTTCCCCTAAAAGCTGACTTGAGAAATCCAAAGGCAGTGTATTTCCAACACCAGGCATACAAACTCGCTTAGGTGCTCGATAAACCCAAGTGAAACATCAAATGAATTCATATAAATTAAAGCCAACTTTTCCAGGGGCATGTCCATACTAAATCTAAGAATGGAAAGAAATTCTGTGCTGTCCGAGAGAGGAGCCACTAGCCGCGTGTAGCTATTTAAGTTTAATTAAAGTGGAACAAAATTAAAAATTCAACCCCTCAGTTACACTAGCCACATTTCAAGTGACAAACCCCTGGTTCTCCCCTTCCTTTTAGGTAATCAGCCTGCCCACAGAAAGCCAGTCCATCTGGGAGGGGCCAGCCCCCATGGCCGTGGCCTTCACAGGTCCAGCACAGCCGGTGAAATCTGAATAAAGTCTGCCTAAGTTTCGCCCACATACGGTATTTGGAAGCTCAGCTACATGCAGATAGAAGTCACATTCTCCAATATCAGCTTCATCAGAAATAAGGTATTTTTTCGTGTCTGCCATCTTTCTTACTCTTTCATCTTCTCAACTGGCTCAGAATTCATGCTGGGGAAACAGGCCATCATTTACTCGGCCTTCTCATACCCCAACCGTAGGACAATTAAAGACCTGCCTACTGTCAAGCTGTTGAAATCTTATATTGTAGCCTTATACTAAACCACCTTTTTCCTGAGCCAACTTTATTGGATGCCAGTTCCTGAAACCAAAGACTTATATAGAGCATTTATGACAGGAGAAATCAGGGCTGGCTGACATGAGGGCCCTCCATGTGTCATCCTGCCAAACAATGACACTGAGGTACACTCTGTACAGAATGGTCTCAGCAGCAACCTTTATCCCAGCAGGTGACAGGCAGACAGCTATGGAAATTGGAGGCTCTAGGTTGGGATGGTTAATTTCCTGTGTCAACTTGACTGAGATACACGGTAAAATGGAACTTGCTATACTAATGGCAAGGATGCATTTTCCGATAAGCGGTATTGGAACACAACTGGCTGACCGTATGAGTAAAGAGAGTAAGCCCCCACTATATACGGAAACGTGTTCCAAATGCATAGAAGATTTAAACGTTAAAAACACACTTCTGAGGGCGCCTGGGTGGCTCAGTTGGTTGAGCGACTGCCTTCGGCTCAGGTCATGATCCTGGAGTCCCGGGATCGAGTCCCGCATTGGGCTCCCTGCTCGGCAGGGAGCCTACTTCTCCCTCTGACCCTCCCCCCTCTCATGTGCTCTCTCTCTCTCATTCTCTCTGTCTCAAATAAATAAATAAAATCTTTAAAAAAAAAACAAAAAAACAAAAAAACATACTTCTGAGATCTAAATCTACGGAGACAACAAGAATACAAAATGTCAGCACAGACCTATCTTTGCGGTGTCTATTATGATAGCAAAAAGACAGGAACAATCCGGATGATGGGTCTACTAGGGTACACTCACCTAATTATGGTACAGCCATACAAGAAAATATTACGCACCTGTTAAAAAGTGACGTAGATCTCGATTCACTGACACGGAAAAATGAAATACTATTTAATCAAAGAAAGCAGGTTACTGAACAGCAATTTTATTTAAAGAGGTCACATACAGTGATGAGTTTAAATGGGTTCATTTTAAAAGATTGTATCTTGTCATGTTACGGTGTGCGTGGAGATGCCTGGACGGACACACCAAAATGTGGACAGTGGTCTTCTCTAGAGGGTGGAATTGCAAGTACATTTTATTATATCCTCTTTCCGCTTTTCTGATAGTTTGGGTCTTCTGCAAGGAGTAGTTTACTTTTTTACAACGGAAACAACTTTTGTATCTTGCGAAAATAAAAAGATGCTACCACTAATCAGCGAATGAAAATAAGTGATATGCTTTACTCTGCAGAGATGCTGGTGAATATTTGTTCCCTCTTTAGGTGAACAGGGACTGGCCAGGAAGGCTGTGAGACGGAAGGGAAAATACAAAGAATTGGAAGAATAGCGCCATACTATGTGAGAGGACAAAAGCAGTTAGCTCTGACCTTAAGACGTTGCTAGACAGAAAAGACCTAGAATTAGTATAGAGGCCAAAATAGGAATGAAGCACTTAGGACCTCATGCAAAGCTTAAAAATGGAAGAGGACAAATAAAAAGCTTCCAAATCTCAAACAACCAGTCAAACTAGAAGGAGCAGTGTCTAGAATTGCTTTCCTTTTCCTGTTACGCATGCATTTTTAATTAAAATAACTGCATAATAAAGGCAATTTTCATTCTGTTTGGGCTGAAGCTTTGGGTTCTAAAAGGAGTCTCTTTCAAATCGTATTCCTTCCATCCCCAAAGTTTTTTCAATTACCCAAGCCTAGGGACTTTCAAGTTGTTAATCATCTAAAAATAGGTCAACTTGAAAAAGCAAATTGTGGTGAGCATGACTCATTTAAAGATGAAAATTTACGCAGACACCAAAAGAGGTTTGCGTGCGTGTGTGTGTGTTGCAAGTTTTATTTTAGAAAAGCAATGTCAACGCTGTTTCTAAAAGACAGAAGATAGTTATCTCCACTTTTCCTCTACTTTCTCAGTGTGGATGTCCTCTTTTCTCTGGTAATACAAGAGTAAACACCATCCTAAATACTATAAAATCTGAATTAGAGAAGTCTGGTCAATGAAGCTTTACAGAGTTCATAATGCCTGCCTTTTACTACTTAAAGCAAAAACCCCATACTTTTAGCCATTGGGAGGGAAAGAGATCAGAAACCAATGACCCCTTATTTATGACTTTTATTTTATTTATTTATTTTTCTCAAGTGCTATAAATGCTACACTGAGACTTTAAGTATAAATTAATGCCTGCAGCGGATTTTTTTTTTTTTTTTTAAACCCAAGCAGTACTCTGAGTTGACACAATCCAGATGATTTTTCAGGACATTACATAATCTCAAACACCTGGAGAATGGCCGTGGGTGGTTGACTGAACTGGGAGTGTTATGTTTAAACTCAAGAGTTGCGTGTGTCTCATTAAGAAATCTGTAATCTGAAACAGGTGTTTTCTTAAAGGACTTGCCATGCGCCCTGATCCTGCTCAGTCCTTTCCCCTTCTTAGTCCTAAACTTTCCATGCATCTTCACGAAAACACTTTGGCTTCCTTGTCAGTTCTTACTTCTTGTTACGTTCATATATTCGGGAGGAGAGAGACACAACACCAAAACAGGAACAAAAGAAAAGTGGCACTTGCGATGTGAAATTTAAGAGCTATCAATTAATTCTGAAGAATGACAGCACAAGACAAAGTAAAGTTTGTTGTTTCTTTCTGGCTGGTATTTAGAACGACAAGTGTGATGATCTCATTCAATGTTTCTCAATGCAAGACTTTTTCTTTAAAGCAAAACGTTTATATTATAGATAAAACTATGTTTACTTTTAATTTCCACGGGCCCCAAATGGTGGCTTTTTTTTTTTCTATTGGTAGCTGAGTAAGGAAAAAGAGAAAAACAAAACAAAAACATGGGTTGAGCCCATGGCTGTTGAGAGAAGCCAGCGAGGAACATATTGCATAATAGAAGCGGCTAGCAGGTCTTCGAGGATAGAAAGGTAATGTTCGAATCCATACAATTAAGGACCCACGTTATTTACAAAAATGTTTTAATTACTTGGGCAATCACCGAGACATCTGGAATATTACCCCACTGAATAAGCTCATCCAATCCCGACCCCACATAAACACCTTCACAAGGGCCAAAAGGCGGTTTTCACACAAAAGGAAAAGATAACCAGCACCATTTAGGTATTCAGCCAAATATTTTAAAGCTCTACTGGGTCCTGCCTTGTCATTTCCTGTCCCAACCCTGCCCCGGGGCCAATGCTGTAGGGACTCCCACCGCACTGCCCCCTGCTGGCGGGCCCCAGTCTTGGCGAACCACTCAGGCTCTGGGGCTCCTGTTGGAATCTCAGGTTTGCCATTTACCAGGTGTGAAAGGTGGAGCCAAGTCCTTTAACTTCTTGGAGGCTCGGTTTCTTCGTGTACAGCCGAACCTAGGAGAGGAGCTCACCAAGCGTGGTGAGTACTAAATCAAAGTGCCAGCACGTAAGTGTTCAGTAAGTTCTGGAACCAGCACACGTGCCACACTCCTGCTAGCACAGATCCTATTCGTGGGTCTTCCCTCATGCTTCCTGGAAAGTAGTTCTCCTGATATTCTCACCGCTCACTTCCTCACTTCATTCCGGCCTCTGTTCACACATCGTCACTGCCTGAGAGGACACCCCCCAACCAGCCCGTCACATTGGTCTGTCTCTTCTTTATCCTCCTGTGCTGACTTGTTTCTTCTTCCTCGATTTTTCCCAAAGGGACACTATACCATACAATTATTTGGTTATTCATTGTCTGTCTTCCCTAAGAAAGCATAACCTCCCTGAAGGTTCCAGCCCAGTGCTGGCACTAAAGAAAGATCTTCAGAACGAATGAATGGATAGCAGCATCTCGTATCTGCATGGCATTTCAGCATGGACAAAGCCCTGGATTCCGAGAATGTATTATCTACATATCAGTGTTGAAAACAGCGCGGCTTAGTGTGCTTAAGTTCACGCCATTAATAAGAGCAGAGCAAGGACTTAAATTAACATTTTGTCTCTGAAAATAAAACCATTTCACCCTCCCATGCCGCCTCGCAATCTTGGCAGCCCCGCATATGCTATGAGATCTGATGGGAGTTGCAAAATCAGCCAGGACTGGGGCGCCTGGGTCATTCAGTCGGTTGTGTATCTTGATTTCAGCTCAGGTCATGATCTCAGGGCCGTGAGATCAGGCCCCACGTCGGGCTCCCTGCTGGGTGCGGAGCCTACTTAAGATTCTCTCTCTCCTTCTGCCTCTGCCCCTCTCCCCTGTTCATTCTCTCTCTGATAAGAGAGAGAGAGAGAGAGAGAGAACGAACCAGCCAGGGCTGCCAAGTGCAAGGGCTTTAGGCGAACTGGCCACCTCTGGCAAAGAAAGGTCCTTGTGCTGTTGTATGCAAAGCTGAAAACAGGCCTCGGGAGTCCTGGGTGAGGTGGAGAAGAGGAGGATGGAGGGACAGGCAACCACAGGTTCCTGAGAGGAGGCACTCCCAGGGTCCTTCCTTGGTGTGGACATGAAGAGCCCAACAATGTCTAACTACAGAGAAAAGAACAACTGACTTTATTTAGGCAATTTTCCTTTTATATTTTTCTGTTACTCCCATTCGCAAATGTCTCCCAAACCTACCCATTCTCCTTTCCCTAGGAGTAAAATATCTGGCATCCACATCAAGGTTCGATAACAATTACATTCCTGAATCCAACTACACAGGTGAGCTGAATCACGGACTCCCTCAGAACCTTCCAGGTGCTTCTAGAACCCTGGGGCGAGGCCAGGAATGCCCTTTCTCTTCAAACCCCACTCAGGATTCAACCTTTTGTGGAATCTCTTCAGACAAACTACCGCTGGCTCCTCGTGTAATCATCAGGCTGACAGCACCTACATCTCTTAAAAGTGCGGTCAAGGTGTTCACGCACATTGTGTTATCATTCCTGTGTTATACTGAAGGGGCCGCAAGGGAATGGTTTGCCAGCTTCTATGATGACCCGAATTTCCCACATGCAAAAAAAGTGTTGTGTCTGCAGCCAGGGTGAGCAAGTGGATGGTTGGAAGTATTGTTGCTGAAGAGTGCCCTCTGCTGATCCTAACAGTGTGTGCTCGCTGTTTTTGTCCCATCGGACCTCACGCAAAGAGGGCTAGGCCTCACGAACAGAGCCGCTGATAACTAAGCATGTCTTCTAGCACGTGCGTAGGGTCTCTGCTTCAAGACCGTGTGGGGGTGGCAGGTTACCATCTGGACGTCAAGGGACCAGCTCTGTTGTGGTGTAGAGGGAAGGTTTTCTGCCCCCACGGTCTCTAGTTAAAAGCTGTCAAGGAAGACACCTAAGAATGAATGAAGGTTTGGGGCTCACAGGGCTCTTACCGAGATGAGTTTAAGGGATTTCCCTCTTGTTTTAATATTCTGTAAAGATTTCATTTTAATATTTAATTTCATTAAGTAGCTGACATCTTTAGATGGGTGCATTATTCCTACTCTCTGATTCAATTCATTGTAAGGATTTAACTTGTCAAACTTCTGGCCAGTGTGTTCATTGTGCTTGATGTTACTGGGTCACACTTCTCAGGTTTTGGACTTCAAGAAGCAATAAAAGCAACAACAAAAAACAACCCCCCAAACAAACAAACAGAAAGAAGCCATGAAAACATTTTATAATAAGGGGGCCTGATAGAAGGATGTCAATTTTTTATCTTTTGCCTTTTTTAATAAACTTTAGGGGTAATTTTAAATCTCTTTCTTTTTTTCCCCTCTTTGCAGCTTGCACAGGGGAAATGTCATCACAAACTCATAAACAGGAAGTTAGAAATCACCCAAAAGGAACACAATGATCGTCCCTTCCCGACCTTCAGGGAGCCACCACTCTAGCAGGGGAAACTCGACTAAAATATGCAGATAAGAGAACTTAATACTAAAAAGAAATACAGGGGCGCCTGGCTGGCTCAGTCAGTGGAGCGTGTGACTCGATCTCGGGGCTGCAAGTTCAAGCCCCACGTTGGCTATAGAGATTACTTAAAAATAAAATCTTAAAAAAAAGAAAAAGTACAATTAGTCCCTGTGGAAACACAGGAAAAGAGATTAATTCTGATGAGCAAGAATCTGAAGGGATGGGGGAGTCATTCATGGAGGAGGCAGCCCCCCACATGGTCCTTAAAAGATTGCACTACTTGAGGGGGGCGCCTGGGTGGCTCAGTCCGTGGAGTATCTGCCTTAGGCTCAGGTCGTGATCTTGGGGTCCTGGGATCGAGCCCTGCATGGGGCTCCCTGCTCGGCGGGGAGTCTGCTTCTCCCTCTCCCTCCTGCTCATGGGCTTGCACTCTCTCTCAAATAAATAAATAATCTTTAAAAAAAAAATTGCACTACTGGGGAAAAGCTGGGGTGTATGGGGCAAAAAAGTACAGAGAAGGAGGAAAAGAATTTGTAGGCTGTAGTAAAAGGCCAGAAACAATTAAAGCAGGAAGTTGGGATCCCTGAACCACAAAAGCACTGGGTCCCACAGTAAGTAACAGAGAGACTCTTGAGGTGTTCACAGCTGGGGATCCATGTCACAGGTCCAATCTCATTTCTAATGGTATTAACTTGACAATGTTTTGAGACAATATCAGATGTATAGAAGGGGAACTCTGTTCCAGAGGGAGTGGTAGCATGGAGAGTGGACAGGTGTGGGCCTGGGATCGGATGGGCCCCCCCACACCCCTACGTGGGCTGTGTGACCTTGACAAGTCACCACTTCTGAGCCTCTGTTTCCTCGTATGTAAAATGGGGGGGGGAGAACAATTCCTACTTTTCAGCATTGTTGTGAAGCTTGGAGGTAACGTACAGAAGGCATGTGGACCTTCTCATAAAGCTGGTAGCTCATACTGCATGGCAAATTTCCTTTGGGTTTAGTCCCATATGGTCAGGCATTTCATTTTTTTTTTTAAAGATTTTTATTTATTTATTTGACAGAGAGAGAGAGACAGGGAAAGAGGGAACACAAGCAGGGGGAGTGGGAGAGGGAGAAGCAGGCTTCCTGCTGAGCAGGGAGCCCAATGCAGGGCTCGATCCCAGGACCCTGAGATCATGACCCGAGCTGAAGGCAGATGCTTAATGACTGAGCCACCCAAGCGCCCCTCAGGCATTTCATTTTAAGAGAGTCTATTGATGGAGAATCCTGAAGCAGCTTGGCTAATAGTGTTGAAGATTTACAAGGAGTTTAGTTTTTTTTCTAAAAGATTTATTTATTTTGGGGGGGCAGAGGGAGAGGGAGAGAGTCATAAGCAGACTCCACACGGAGAGCGGAGCCCGACACAGGGCTCGATCTCACGACCCTGAGATCATGACCTGAGCTGAAACCAAGAGTCCGACGCTTAACCGACAGAGCCACCCAGGCACCCCGGCAAGGAGCTTTGCATCACATAATGATCTCTGTTCATTTACTCTGGACTTAATTTCAGTCTCACTTCAAAAGCGTTATTTAGCGACATGAAAGGAGGTGTAATGACTGGTTTACGGTCGTTATCACGTCCCGTCTTCCAGAAGTGTCTACTTAAGAACTCTAGGAATGTAGTCTCTCAGACATGAGTGGTTTCTGTTTGTAATTGTAATGGGGTGGGGGCGGGGCAGATGGGGAAAGCTGCTGGGAATTCATATGGATTGCTTTTGAAGAACATTTCAGTTCACTGCTACTTTCCCGCGTGTGACCCGTGCTTCTTGACATAGGCCGGGGTTGGATTCTCTGCTGTGGGAACAGGCCCCTGCACTGCAGGATGGTGGGCAGCATTCCTGGCCTCTCCTCACTAGATGGCAGTGGCTCCCTCCAGCTGGTATTAACCAGAAATGTCTCCAGAAACTGCCACACCGACCTCATGGAGGCAGGGTCACCCCTGGTTGAGAACCTGACACACACAGTCTCAAATCCCAACTTTTAGACTTAAGATGGCGCTAATTTAGAAGGACAGCATTAACTTGGGAGTGTCGGGATAGAAAACATTGGCCATCTGTTCGTAACTGGAGCTCAAGCACTGCTGTGAAGACCTTCCCCAATAACAGCCCAACCTATAGCTTTAATCCCACCCCAACCCTACACATCCAATTTTTTAAACATGTATCCCACAGAGCTTTTATTTTATTTATTTTTTTAAGTAAGCTCCATCTAGGCCCAACGTGGGGCTTGAACTCACAACCCTGAGATCAAGAGTCACATGCTCTTTGCCGCTCCCAGTGATTGTGCTCTCCTGCTCTCAATCTGTCAAATAAATAAAAATCTTAAAAAAAAAAAAAAAGAGTCACATGCTCTACTGAGCCAGCCAGGCTCCCCCCACCCCCTACACATCCAATTTTTAAGTCTGACTCCTTACTCACTATTTCTAGTGTATCCCCATACCATGCCCTCTACCTTTTCCTCCATTGTCCAGAGACTTGTATCTGATTCCTTAAGGTTGTACTAAATGGCCAATTCCCCCCGCCTTGAAACTCTCCCAGACCTTTCTGTGAGAAATGCTAGCTTCTCCCTCAGAATGTGAAACTTCATCAACGGGACTTCTCTTGCTCCTCCTTAAGTGTTTTCTGACAGTCTGGCAAACTAGAAGTCCCCTGCCCCCACCCCTTCTGAACTCACCTTCACGTGTGCGTGCACGCTTGCGCACATGCGCACACACACACACACACACACACGATTCTAATTTCCTTTTGGCCAAGGAAGTGTTAAAGAGGAGAATGTCATGCTTTTTAATCTGAGGCATTCCTTTACATTTTGTGGGACCCTCTAACGGCACACAAATGTCTCCTAAAGGAAGCTGCCCCTGGGTCACCCTCCCCATTACACACTGGCATACAGTATTAGCTTAACTGGTGGACTGGCTGATTTTATGTGGAGAGGGCAGACCCAAGTTGGAGGCCTGAGCACGAGTTCCCAGAGGGCCAGGGGGCATCAGGATCTTCACCAGCCACGAGAGCACTGTTGATCTTCAAATATGATATGTGAAGAGGGAATTCTGAAAATAGTGATATTTAAGTAACCAACACACGTGGCTCAAAACTGCAAAGGTACCACAAGAAAAAGAGGGTTAGAGTGAAAATGAACTCTTTCTCATCACTCATCACTCAACCTTCCCTGGAAGGCACAGGCCCGGCTTCCTGGGTGTCCTCTCAGAGGTAATTTAGGCATACCCAAGAATCAAGGCCTAAGTGGGAATCCCCCAAATGTCCGTCAAGAGATGACTGAATAAACAAAATGTGGCAGATGCATACAGTAGATAATTATTCAGCCATAAAAAGGAATTAAGTTCTGACACGTTACAACATGGATGAGCCTTGAAAACATTTGCCAAGCGAAAGAAACCAGACACAAGATGCCACATATCGTAGCATTCCTTTTATATGAAATGTTCAGAATAGGCAACCCCATAGAGACAGAAAGCATGGTTGCTACAGGCTAGGGGGTGTGGGGGTGGGGAGGGACTCTCGGTGAGTATGGGCTTTCTTTGGGGGTTGATGAAAATGTTCTGGAATCAGTGGTGATAGTTGCACAATATTGTGAAAATACTAAAAACCGCTAAATATTTTCAAAAAGCCTCATGAGTATGTATCTCTATCTGTCATTAAGCGTTTATTTTCTAAGCGCCATCTTTTGGACTTGTAACGTGAATTTTTGAATTTTATTTTCTTTGCATTAATGTAGCACGTAGAAATAATCACTTATTAAAATAGCCCAGCTTGCCCATAATACCAATGATAATAAACCATTTTTTTAAAAGATTTATTTATTTATTTGAGACAGAGAGAATGAGAGAGACAGAGAGCACGTGAGAAGGGGGAGGGTCAGAGGGAGAAGCAGACTCCCCGCCGAGCAGGGAGCCCAATGCGGGACTCGATCCCGGGACTCCAGGATCATGACCTGAGCCGAAGGCAGTTGCTTAACCAACTGAGCCACCCAGGCGCCCAATAAACCATTTTTTAAAAATAAAGGTAGGGGCTCCTGGGTGGCACAGTTGGGAGTCTGTTGAGTGTCTGACTCTTGATTTCGGCTCAGGTCATGATCTCGGGGTCGTGAGATCGAGCCCCGAGTTGGGCTCTGGGCTCAGCTCAAGACGAGTCTGCTTGGGATTCTCAATCTCCCTCGCCCTCTCCCCTTTCCCTGCCCCCCACCAAGCAGGCTTACGAGCACACCCTCTCTCTCAAATAAATAAATAAGTCCTTAAAAAAATGCAATAAAAAAATTAAAAAGAATAAAGGTATAGTTTTTTGTTTTTTATATAAATCCTACACTATGCCACAATAATTCTGTCACTTTCCAACTATCATGGAGATTATTCTAGATTAGAATGGATCAAGCTGTGGCATTCTTCTTAATTACTATGTAGTATGTCATGTATATGTCATTGTATGGACACATGTGTTTAAACCACTAGTTCTCATCTGGGGGCCACTGGGTGGCCCCACTCCCCCAAAGCAGGCAATATCTGGAGATATTTTTTGTTGTCACCACTGGAAGTGGGGGGAGCTGCAGGCCTCTAGTGAGTAGAGCCCGGGGATGCTGCTCAACACCCTACAATGTACAGGACAGCCCCCACAGCAGGTATCCTCTCAAAATATTACTAGTGCCCAGGTTGAGAAGCCCTGATTTAAGCAGCCCATGATCAAGGAAAATGTAAATTATTTCCAATATTTGCTTTTATAAATGATGTTGAATATGCCATCTTCCAAATATAGAACTTCCTTATATGTCATTTCCAGACACATAATGATTCCCCCATTATTTTGGACACTTACTTTGTTCCCCTTTTTTCCAACTTTTTAAAATTGGAATAAACATTTGTACAGTAAGCCTTTGTTCTTACTTTGGTTTTTTTTTTTTCCAGAAAATTATTTAGACTTCTAGAAGTAGGATTACTGTGTTTAAAGGGGCATAACTTTTTCCTCTGAGATATACGGAGAGGGGATATTTCCTAGGAAGGGGATATTTCTCCTAGGAAGGGGATATTTCCCCCATTCTATCTGGTTATTGCTTTCATGCAATAAAGTGAGTAATCTTCACAGAGTGATTTTATATCCAGCCACTTACTAAGAGGTTTTGGTTGATACTCAGCACAGAGAGAGGTGAAGGTGGCTTTCGCTTCCTTACTATAATCTGTTGAGCCTCAACTCCAAATCATGCCAAACACACACAGAAGCTAAAACCTACATGCGTGCACGGTAAGCACAGCTTCTGGACAAATCCTGTGCCCTCCATCCTCCTTCAATCAACATCACCACCCAAAGCTGGATGAGGCCATTGTAGGGTTTGCTTTTAGTACCGTATTACCTACAAATAAATAATTTTTCCTCCTCCTCTCCGACAGCTGTGACTGAGTAGCTCCGAAGCTTCCAGAGCCTTATTAAATCATAATAGTGCTGGTAGAGAGCCTTATCTCTTTTTTTCCTCAAATTAGCAGGATTAAGTCTAATATCTCAGTGTTAAGACACAACACGAGAAGTTCACTGAAGAGTCTTCATGATATTGAGAAAGTACCCTTCTTTCCCAGTTTTCCTAGAGTAAGTTTTTGTCTTTGCAAAATGGGTTTTGACTTTAATCAAGTTTTTTGTCCCCCCCAACCCCCAGCTTGGCTTCAACAATTGCTATGGCTTGGTTTTGAGAGTACACAGCAAGCTAGAAAAAACAGGCTGTGTGGGCTCGAGGTGTGAATCACCAGCACCCTTCCCTTCCTCACCAGGATATGGTCCAGGCGTTGCATGCAAATGCTGCTGGCTGCCATCCAGCGAATAGGAGTGTGGCCTTTCCGATGGGCACACCCTTGCAAACAGGACCGGTCTGTTCTCCTGGGCAAAATCAAAAAGCCTGCTGAGGCTTGTAGGGAAAAACTTGAAAAAACACTCCCAAGCCCAGCTAAGCACATAAGCGACGAGGTCATCCTTAAATGTCCCTGAAGTATGACGGTTTCGTAAATGTCCCCACAGGGGAGTGACAGACCATGCCACCTTCCCCGGGACTGAGGGGTTCCCAGGAGCATGGGACTTTCAGTGCTGGAACCAGGAAAGTCCTGAGGCTGTAATTTAAAGGATGATTTTGAAAGGCACAAAACACGTTTCTTCTCAGAACAGGTGAAAAATTCATCAATGGTGCACTGAACTTCAAGCGCTGCTTTTTCAAGCTAAACTAAACTTGGGCAGGGCATGGGTTTTTCAGATCATTATGTTTCTGATTGTTCATAGCCGCCCTAAGCAAATCAAGATATGATGCCTGACCAGAAATAGGTAACTACAAAATTATTCCACCCTTTACCACTCAGGCCTTTTGAAAACAGGGCTCCCCAGAGTCCTAACTCCCGGCAGGAAATACTGAATGCATTTTTCCCCCTTGTCTTGTGACCTCCAGCTGTGCCTCCTTTTCCAGCACATTCCTTCTCCCTCAATTGTCAGGCAAGTTTTGAACAGAAAAGCTATAGTCATCCAAACCATTAAGTTAAAAAGAAACGATTACCCGCTAACTCAGTAAAATCAGGTCCTGGCTCTTATAGAATTACGGTATTTCTGGTTTCGAAGATTATCTAGATGGGCGCTTCTCCAGTCTTACTGCAACTCGAGGATGTTGATGAAATGCAGAATGTGCATCCGCAGATCAGAGGGGGAGCCTGAGGTCCCAGTTTCACAGTTCACACTCAAGGTAATAAGAATTTTGTAGGATGATATTCTCCACGTTTCTTTGATCACATATCACTATTAGTTTAAGAAGTGAGCATGCACTCCTAATGTATATATCTATTTATATTTTATATTCATGTGTTAGTACAACAGAATTGCACTTTTATTTTAAAAAGTTAATGTCCGTCAGCACGGCACTGACTCAACGTAGCTCCCAGCCTGTTTTGAGGACCACTGATCCTGAAAATGCACCCATTACGTCAACATTCAGGGAATGCTTGTATTTCTCCAGGCATAAGAAAAGAGAGAAGAGAGAGAGAAACCGCGTGAGCAAGCACAGAGGGACAGTAAGAGGGAGAAGCAGACTCCCCAGTGAGCAGGGAGCCCAATGCGGGCCTTGATTCCAGGACCCTGACATCATGACCTGAGCCGAAGGCAGACGCTTTACCCACTGAGCCTCCCAGGCGCCCCCTAGCTCCCTTCCTTATACTAATTAGCCTTTTCAAACTTTATACCAAGCCTGTAGAAAATGAGCCAGGAGGAGTTGATGAGAGCCTACAAGTAGGCCCTGTTTTGAACTGCAGACTTTTAACATTCACATTAAGAGACAGAGGAGCCCTCGGCTTACCTACACGCCTGGGAAAAACGGATACAGTTGATTCTAGTTTTTCCCGGTAGTTCTATAAAGTTGCCATGATCATCAGATTCATGAACACCGAACCAAAGCTCTTGGGGAAATACAGGGTCTGGTCCCCTGGAGCCTCTAACCACAGCATTTTCAGCAACCAATCAATATATAACCTTGTCTTATGTGTGTTTCTGTTTAAAGATACCTCATTTTAAAGGTATCTTTACCTTGACTCATTAGGTCAAGGTAATGACTCATTAACACTGAACTCAGCAAGCAGCCCTCTATCTCAACCCTGAACAGAACTATCTAACACACCTCCTTTCTCCAAAAGGCACAACACTGCCTTCTTGCACTTAGAACGCTAGACAGCACTCCAGCACTATGCTTGGGAACTATTTTAAACAGTGAACTCACCAACAAAAAGCACAGAAGTGTGGAAGATGTGGCACTGAGTAGACCGCAAGGACACCTGTTTACAGTCGGAGCTGAAACGAGAAGGCAGCGTGGCCTCATCTGCCCTCAGCTGGGAAGGCGCACCTAAGACAGTACCTGAATCCACACATAATGAGTATTGACTGTAATTATAACTTCGGTTTTAAGGAAGGAAAATTCTTACTCAAAAGTCAAGGGCCAAACACCAGTATGCTACAGCTGAACTCCTTCACGGTTTAAAGTTGAGCACCTTACAATTTATAAATTGCAGTTTATAAAGGCAATTAAGTTTCCTTTTCCGTAATGGAAAAGAAAGCAATGTATGCCATCATTCGTTTTATTTAATATACTCATCGAAGTTAGCAAAAACTCTTCCTTATCCAATTAAATTCAGCCGGGAGTTACTGAGTATCTCCACCTGCAGAACATGGAGAGGTGTGGGATTATCTCAGCTGAAGCAATTTATAGTCCTCTGGACTATGGGAGGGGAGGTTGAGGCAATTCCTAACCCTAATCCCTGACAGAATATGATCGAGGCCACCGTTAAATGTCTCATGTGCATGAGACTAGTAAAAACAGAATGCTATGGGGACCCAACGAAGGAGAAAGTGCACCCTCTTGAGATTGTCCTATGACACTTGATGGAGACAATGACATCTAAAAAGACTTTGAGGGGTTAGTACGATGGTAACGGAGCTGTGTGAGGAAGCGGCGAGAATGTCCTGATACCAGAAGCAGAGGAGCACTGTGGGGAGACGTGTTCTGGGAACCGAGTCAGAATCCAGCATGGCTGTAGGGTAAGTGAAAGGAATGGTCTCCATTACTGTTGTAAGGCAAGACACAATGCCCCCAGAGTGCTAACAGACAAGAGAACTGGAAGGCCAATGGCTATGTGAGAAAGGGAGACCGGTCCAACTACCTTGATCCTTCATATTATTTCCAGAAGCTTCTTGGTTTACTCAACATTTACACTGCAGTGGTTAACTCTTTACTGGTCCATCTTTCACCTCCTTAACCAGATTATGAATTGGAAGCAAGTGCCAAGCCTCCTTCTTCCTTAGGCTCCCTCCCTCCGCCAACACACACACACACCCCCCAACCTACAAAAGATCGCCTGACACCAATATCTTCATGTCGCCAGTCTTTAGTAAATATTTATTCATTCAATAATTGGCTTGACAAACACACTGAGCCCTGCTCTGTTTCCTAATACAGGTTCTTCCCACGGAGCAGATGGCTACATTTTCTCATTAACTGTCCCTGCGTTTTCCCAGAATAGAGGTACATGTGGAGAATGAGAATCTTTTAAAGTGCCACAATATTGCATTATACATTTTTATCTCCTTATCTAAAACTGAAAATAAGTGTTCAGCACAATCGCTACAAATCTTACAGTTAAATTTATAAATGTATTGGTATGACCTTAAAAGTCCTAATTTTAGGCTGTGTTCTATTTCAGCCCTTGAGTCTATAATTCCTGAGAACTGACTTTAAATTACTAATAGTGTTCTTTGGATTGTCTTTGGAGTTTAAAATATTACATGAGATTAAACAGTTCTGAATATTCTTGAAGAAAAACTAGTTTTCTACATAAAATTATTTAAATTACATCTTAAATTGTTTCTTCTCTCAGAAATTATTTTAATTATATAAATATTTTAAGAAGCCCACTCTTTTTTTATTTATTCTTTTTAGAGGTGGGGGAGGGGCAGAAGGAGAGGGAGAACGTGAATCCCAGGCAGACTCCATGCCCAGCGCATGAGCCCCACATGGGGCTCAATCCCACAACCCTGAGATCATGACCTGAGCCGAAATCAAGAGTCTGATGCCCAACTGACAGAGCCACCCAGGTGGCCCAGAAGCCAATTCTTGTTCTTTACTAACTGCTCAAATAAAAATGTCTCCAGTGGCACAAATTCAAAGAATATTAAAAACAGTAAATATTTAAATTTGAATATACTTCATGTAAAGTATGCGGCTTGCCATAGTAGCTAGTCTATAACTAAGAACTTATACATTAATTTAACTATCATTCACTGTTTCTAACTTTGAGTTTTCTATTAGAAGTGATTACTACGGGCACCTGTCTGGCTCAGTCGGAAGACTATGCGACTCTTGATCTCGGGGTCGTGAGTTTGAGCCCTACATTGGGTGTAGAGATTACTTAAATAAATAAATATTTAAAAAAAGAAGTGAGTATTAAATTTTGAGGCGCCTGGGTAGCACAGTCGGTTGAGCGTCCAACTCTTGGTTTTGGCTCACGTTGTGATCTCAGGGTCATGAGATGGAGCCCCGAGACAGCTCCGTGCTCAGCTCAGAGTCTGGTTGAGAGTTTCTCTCCCTCTGCACCCCCCCACTTGTGCACGCTCTCTCTCTTTCTCTCTCTCTCAAATAGATAAATCTTTACCAAAAAAAGAAATGATTACTAGATGTAATAACAGAGGCAAATTCAAAAATACTCACTTCTGCAGTCAAATTATTTTACTTACTGTCTCAAAACCTCGATGTGGGTGATCAGGAAATCCGCCTGGTCTACCTCCTTTAAATTCATCAAACAGTAAAAATGGATCCAGATTTTTTAACTGAAATAAAAATTAAATCCAGCAGATTAGACATGCCTTTTAAACCACACTATAGCAGCTAATATTCATGGACAGATCTAGCAAAACTCACTGAAAACGACATAGCTAATGAGAAACTTTTGCAGTGCAAATTACTTTCAGGAAAGAACTACTTACACACACACACACACACACACACACCGGCTAAGTTAAAGAGCTGATTTTATAAGAAGTACAAAGAGAGGAAAAACATTTCATGATCATCTAAGATCTAAATGGTTAAGCACAAACAAGATACTGTCTATCCTGAACAGATGCAAAAAATCAGTGATTGCATTATCATAAACGTTCTGGAGGAAGACAATTTAACACATATGTTAGACTACTCCATCTGGGCAAAGATACACATGAAATTACGATGGGAGATGGGCTGAGGATAGAGGCCGAATCTTAGAGGAGTTGGGGTTTTATCCTGAAGGTGACGGGTTTTAATCAGAGGTTAAGAAGATCAGATTTAGAAAGATCACTCAGCATTCAAGTGGGAAGATGGTTGGGAGAAGGAAGAGACCGGAGACAAAGAGTATTCAGAAGGCACTTTCACTAGTCCGGGCAAAAACACAGGTCCACTTAGGCAACAGCAGTAGAGATGGAGAATGAGAAACAGGAAGAGCACTGGATGCCCCCCAGATCTCTAGCTGTGGTGCCTAGGAAGATGGGAGCGGCATCCAGAAGCACAAGGAATCTAACAGAAGCCGCAGCCCTGAAATCGCTATTTTAGGTAGTCATTTTAGGTCATGCTGACTTTGAGATATCTACATAAATGTTATCTGTTATCTGTTTTAACTATGTATCGTTAGTGTCCAGTATATTGTACATAAGGTCGAAGGCAACTGAAGATAAATCTCGAGCTCAAATGAGAGGCAGAAACAGATCAGGCAGTCATCAGCGTGTCTTGGTTATTCTCGGCCATTTGTTATTCTATAAAAATTTTATTAAATTTAAAAGCTTATAGAAATAAAAATGTTGGGACTTCTGATTGGAATCACTTTGAGTCTATGGGCCAACTGGGAAAGACTGGCCTTTTTTTTGAGAGAAAGAGCGTGCGCACATGAACATGGGGAGAGGGGCAGAGGGAAAGGGAAAGAGAATCTTAAGCAGGCCAGGGCTCCATCCCATGACCCTGAGAGCATGACCTGAGCTGAAATCAAGAATAGGATGCTTAACTGACTGATCCACCCAGGTGCCCCTAGGGAAGGTTGATATTCATATAATATTGAGGTTTCCTATACATAAACATAGTTATCTCCATCTATTTGGGGCTTTTAAAATGCCTTTCACTAGGATTTGTAATTTTCTCCATAAAGACTTTGTATATATATATTTTAAAGGTTTTGTAGCTAACAGTTTTAATGACATTGTAAATAGGATTTTTAAATTATGTTCTTGAACAGTATATGCTACTAGGGATTTAAAAATGTGAATAGAAAAGTGATTTTTGAACATTGCTAAGCTCTTATTAATTTTAATAATCTATCTGTAGCTTCTTTTGGGTTTTCTTTGTGGACATTCAGATCACCCGTGTATTTATCAATAAGCTTTTGCCCAGTAGTTCACAAATTACTTTTGCTTGCATTAGATTAAAACTGTGGCAGGCTGCCGTTTTTCTGGGTTTTGCTGGCCTCCACATGGCTTCTCATTCTCCAACCCAAGCTGAAACAGTGGCCACTATCTAGGACATGCTCATAACCAAGGACAGGAGCAAATGGAAGCCAAGCCAAATAGTGCGCAATCACATTAACATGTCCCATTGGTCACACCATGTGACATGGCCAAGCCCAAGGCAGGAGGAGGGCACTTAAACCCTGCCTATGGGACTCACAGGTAATGTACCTAAAAGTGGGGGGGGAGTGTATAATCCCATGGGGGGGTGGGCAGTTAATATTTGGGGATAATATTCCAACTAACACCCATCAGCAAATAATGGGCTTTCCCCTTCATTTTCTTTTTTTTTTTTTTTAAGATTTTATTTATTTGACAGAGAGACACAGAGAGGGAACACAAGCAGGGGGAGTGGGAGAGGGAGAAGCAGACACCCCGCAGAGCAGGGAGCCCGATGTGGGGCTCGATCCCAGGACCCTGGGATCATGACCTGAGCCCAAGGCAGATGCTTAATGACTGAGCCACCCAGGCGCCCCTAGATTTGTTGGGGTTTTTTTTTGAGATTTTATTTATTTATTTGACAGAGAGAGAGAGAGAGACAGCGAGATAGGGAACACAAGCAGGGGGAGTGGGAGAGGGAGAAGCAGGCTTCCCGCCGAGCAGGGAGCCCGATGCGGGGCTCAATCCCAGGACCCCGGGATCATGACCCGAGCCGAAGGCAGACGCCTAACGACTGAGCCACCCAGGCGCCCCTTCATTTTCAATCTTTACACGTTCTGTTTCTTTTTCTTGTTTTTTTGCAAGCTAGCGCATCTACAACAATGCTGAGTAGAAATGACAGTAATAGATGTCCTTGTTTTCTCCCGGATTTTATATAGATTGCTTTTTCAAGATTGACCAGCACACAGGTTGTTTAATGCAGGCTTTCTGCAGATTCCCTTCATAAGATAAAAGAATTCCCCTTCCATTTCTAGTTTACTAATTTTTTGAATATACACAGTTGTTGAATTTTATTGAATGCTTTTTCTGCACTATTGAGATGCCTTTTATTTCCTGTAGTCTTTTACTGTTGGTAAATTATGTAAATAGATTTTCCAACATTAAAGTAAATTTGCTACATTCTGACAATCCAAACTTTGTGGTGATGTATTATCTTTTTTATACACTGCTGTGTCTGAGTGGTTAATATTTTGCTTATGATTCTTGCAAAAATGTGTATAAAAGCGATCCTTTCACTTGTCTGTTGTCATCTGCTGCTGACTGCAAGGCAATGTCATTTCATGAAGTGAGGGGGGACTCCCGGGAGCCTCATCTCCTGTATCTGTATCTTAAATATTGGGTGAAATCTGTTTGTAAAATCATCTGGACCTGTTGTCTTTGTAACAGGCTTTTAAAATACTGACTCCATTGCCCTAATGGCTATGAAACCATTCAGAGTTTCTTCTTTCTTTCTCACTGTTTTTGGACTCTAAGACGTTCTCCAGCTTCCCAGCAGCTGAGCTAATTACATTTTCAAGTTACGTGTTTGTTTCAGGGTATCTACTGGATCATGCTGCTAGAAATGAGAGTACTAGACCCTCTCTTTGTCCCTGGCTCTGGTTTCTACTCTTATTTTCACTCTCCATGGGAAAACACACACACACACACACACACCATATACTGTACACACACATAAATTCAACAAGCTGCTGCAAGTTTTTCACGTAACCAAGTCTCAGGTCCTTCACTTTAAAATGTGGACTGTCACCCATAAAAAGCTGGGCCCCTTTAAGCCCATCTCAGTCGGCGTTTCATGTAGTGAAATATTAAAAGGTAACTGAACAGGAAAACATTTACTGAATTCTCCCCCAAATGCCCAAGAGGGCACATCAACCTCAAGGTCCATTTCAAACCGCCCTCACTGCTCTCCAGCACGTCCCCAATATTTCCATCTCCTCTCACTCAACTCCTCACACCCTCATACCCTCTCACCTTCTGGAATGGACTCTCTCTCCCACCAGGAACTCTCCTACCCCTTCCAGTGAAAATCACTCCTGGATCTTTTCAATTTTATCCTGTCACTCATAACTCCACTTCAGCTCAATGAAAGCCCATGAATGGAACCAGGGCTGGGAGGAGGAGGGTGAAAATCCTCCTCTCATATTATTTCTTTTTCCTCTCACGGGATAAGACGTAGCTGAAAGGACTGGAAACAATGAACGGTGAGCAGCTGGTCCAATGCCTGGAGCGCAGTAGGTCTGACACAGATGGGTGGGGATCTGCTACAGCGCACCAACAAGTCTCTGAGCCACAGTTTCCCCACATGCAAAAAAGGCTTCAGATGGCTTCTTAAAATGGCTTTTTAGTTCTACACTATTAGGGTTCTATGATATTAAAATGTGGGTAAAGAGGAGATGAATATGTATTGCTTCTTGGTATCAGTTTGGCGTCCAACAGATAGGTGAAGGGCATGAAGAGGTAGAAACTTCCAGTTACAAAATAAGTCAGTCATGGGGGATGGAAAGGACAGCCTAGGGAATACAGTCGATAACACCTGTGACAACGCTGTCTGCTGACAGATGGGGCCCAGGCTTGTGGTGGCGAGCAGTTCATAATGGACATAAATATCAAATCACTGAAGCTAATAGACCATCCACTATACCTTCAGCAGAGAAGTAAAAATACTGTAACACACACACACACACACACAAAAACTAAAAAAAAAAAAATGGAAAGAGTTTCACATGAGCAAATATGGGCTGCTGTTAAATAAATCGTGAAAAGCTGAGGTTCCTTCTTGCCAAGCCCACTCTCATCACCACCCACCGCTCACAGGACGATAGTCATCACTTGGCAAGGACTGTTTGTTCTATATCGATCGCACATTCGAACCTTCTGGCTGCCAATTCACGATGCAGGGACAGACACAGGAAGAAAGGTAGCACGAGGAAAAGCCTGCAGAAGCCGGAGGCTGGCTGAGGAGAGCCAGAAGGATGAAGTGTTTACGGCCAAGAGATGGGGCACAAGTGGGAGACACTCTTCCTCCAACAAGCAAGAGTATCTTGCATCAGACTGCTGTACTGAAGTGTGATTTGCGGGGTTGAGTATCAGGCTTTATTAAAGTTTCTAACATTCGAGGGACGCCTGGGTGGCTCAGTCGGTTAAGCATCTGTCTTTGGCTCAGGTCATGATCCCAGGGTCCTGGGATCGAGTCCCGCATCGGGCTCCCTGCTCGGCGGAGAGCCTGCTTCTCCCTCTCCCTCTGCAGCTCCCCCTGCTTGTGCTCTCTCTCTCTGTGTCAAATAAACAAATAAACTGTCAAAAAAAAAATAAATCAAGTTCCTAACATTCAGTAAACATTTAGCAAGTATTCAAGGGCATGTCAAGGGCATGCCTTATGATCTGTAGGCAGGATTTGATTGATAGAACTCGGATTTTCTACGTTTTGACGTGGTCACCAACTCATCCACATCCTTCTCTCTCTACATATTAAACTGATGATCTTTTCAAAGTTTTTGAACAATAGGAGAACGTCCTTTCCTTCCTGCAGGTGGCAGCTTCCAAGCTATTTCTTCTGATGTCCTGAGAAGGCCAGTCAAGAGCTGTGGCCACCACCCCTCCAGTGTGTGGTACTCCCCTAGTAAAGCTCCAGCTGCCTGGCCTTTTATTAAATCAGGAAACACGCATAGCTACCAGGAATGTCAGTTCCTTGCGGATAGGGCCAACATTGTGCTTTTTTATGATGCTCCACTCCATCTAGAATAACTCCGTGTGCATAGAAAGTACTACAAACATCCCGAGTGGTCCTTATGTTAGGTCCCTAGGCACCCTCGTAGCTGGGTGTGATCACATGACTGAGTCTGGCTAATGGGGGGTATGTAGAAGTTGCTGGGTAAGCCTTTTAGGGAAACCCTTTATATATGTTAAAAAAAGGATGGGGCGCCTCAGTGGTTCGGTCATTAAGTGTACGCCTTCAGCTCAGGTCATGATCTCAGGGTCCTGGGATCAAGCCCTGCATTCTCCCTCTCCCACTCCCCCTGCTGTGTTCCCTCTCTCACTGTCTCTCACTGTCTGTCAAATAAATAAATAAAATCTTTTAAAAAATTAAATTAAATTAAATTTTAAAAAGTATGGCTAGCTGGCACCTTGCTCTTTTCCCTCTTCCTCCTCTCTGCACCCAAGGGCAAATGGTTGCTATTGCCCCAACGGCTGTTTCAGGCCACAAGGTGATGCACTTAAGAAAGTACTAAAAAGGGGCGCCTGGGTGGCTCAGTTGGTTAAGCGACTGCCTTCGGCTCAGGTCATGATCCTGGAGTCCCGGGATCGAGTCCCGCATCGGGCTCCCTGCTCGGCGGGGAGTCTGCTTCTCCCTCTGACCCTCCTCCCTCTCATGCTCTCTGTCTCTCATTCTCTCTCTCTCAAATAAGTAAATAAAATCTTTAAAAAAAAAAAAAAAAAGAAAGAAAGAAAGTACTAAAAATGATGAACTAAGCATGGGTCTCTGAAAAGTGGGAGGGCTTCAGGCCCACCCTAGACCTTGGGTTTTCGAAAGAGAAACACAAATCCTTACATATGTAAACCACTGGTTTTTAGTGGCTACTTTGTTACACAGCTTGAACCTAATGCTAACTGAGAGAAAGGCAATAATGCCTTGGCGGCAGCCTGGAACCAACTAAAGGCCTACCCTCCCAACACCCCACAAAACGCCAGCCTATATCAAGGCAACATGGCAGCAGCAGAAGGGAAAGGCCCATCGAAGGCAGACTCCAGCAACTCAGACTACCTCCTGGGCCTACTCAGCATCTAGACAGGGGCCCGACAGAAACAATGAAAAGGCAGAAGGAAACTGCCAGTACGTAGTCCAGACTGAGATCTAGATTCAGCCTTGAATGCACTTGAGCTATGACTCTACGCTCCTCCACCTGGACTCAACATCCCGAGACCCTGATAATGGAGAATGCCATCTACAGAGGCTGTATCAGTCAGGACCAAGATTCCTCAAGGTTATTTGATGATATCAAGGGACTCATAATTTTTAAGTGTGTAATGGGATTATAGTTTTATTTTTTAAAGTTCGTATCTTTTAGAGACACAAACTGAAATATTCACAAGTAAAATGAAATGATCCACCTTTAAAATACTTTGAGGGCCGGAAAGGACGGGGGATATAGGGGAAATGAGAATGTCCATGAGTTGATCACTATGGAGGTTGGGGACATGGAGATTCATTACACTATTTTCTCTCTTTTTCTAGGTTAGAAATTCTTCGTGATAAAAAAATATGTCTGAGAGTGGTCCCAGGAAAATCACGTTCCACCAAGGAGTGTCCGCTGGAAGGGGGAGTGGAGGACAGAGGCAAGTACAAATGAGTCGTGGGCTTCCCTCCTTTTGGGGGCACCGTCGAAGAAGCTGCTAACATCACACTATGCAATCATTCACATCCAGCCTGGCCGCCTCGACCCACACAGAATCGTAATAAAAGGTGTGAGCTAACCCCCCTCCGTCTCTTCTTTATTGTTCATCACCAAAAGGCTCAGTGGAAGCTTTGTAAACACTTCTACTCCCTCATTTACACACATAGGGAACAGGTCACTGAGGGCCACTCATTCCAAACACTGTTGTAAATTCTACACTCAAATAGCTTTGGGCTCCAAAGTGTCAGAGATGTTTCTTCAGAGACAAAGCGTTGGCACAAAAAGTCTCAAACGTACTGCCCTGAAACTAGATCGGTGCTTCCCTTCTCTGCTGATTGGAGGGTGAGGGGTCTACCATTCCAACAAGCTGATAGAGTGCAGGGCACTGAAAAAATATGGTGACAATTTTAATGGTCAAAAGTAGGTCCATGAGTAAGACAATAATGGTATGCTGTACATGGGAACACGTCACAGCTATTTAAATGATGTTCGTGAAGGGGGCACCTGGGTGGCTCAGTCGGTTAAGCGTCGGACTCCTGATTTCAGCTCAGGTTGTGATCTCAGGGTGGTGAGATCGAGCCCCGAGTTGGGCTCCACACTGGGCGTGGAGCCTGCTTAAGATTCTCTGTCCCCCCTGCCCCTCCAGGCCTCACATGTGTGTGTTGGGGCGCCTCAGTGGTTCAGTCGTTAAGTGTATGCCTTCGGCTCAGGTCATGATCTCAGGGTCCTGGGATCAAGCCCTGCATTCTCCCTCTCCCACTCCCCCTGCTGTGTTCCCTCTCTCACGGTCTCTCACTGTCTGTCAAATAAATAAATAAAATCTTTTAAAAAATTAAATTAAATTAAATTTTAAAAAGTATGGATAGCTGGCACCTTGCTCTTTTCCCTCTTCCTCCTCTCTCTCTCTCTCTCAAAAGAGGAAAAAAAAGATGTGCATGAACAGTTTATAATACCATGGGAAGTGCTTACGTTACTCTGTTAAATGAAAAAATAAGGACACAAAATTGTTTATTTTATATAATCACCATGATGTAAAATATACGGCTACATGGAGACAAAAGGAAACACCCTCTGTCTTAATCGTGATTAAGCCAGGATGGTGGCATTAGGAATGATTCCGATCCGCATATTTTTCCTTAGGGTAGAGGCATACACAGGAGACCCTCTAAATTAGTAGAATGTGGGGGGTCTTTAAAGCATAGGTTTTCAGCCAGGGACTCTTAACTGGGTACCATGGATAGAATTCAGGGCAGCTATAAACTTGGCTGGGAAAAAAAATACGTCTTTCTTTTCGCTAACCTCTAACTGAAAATTGTTTTCCTTTTGGATTTTTTTTTTTGTAGTACAATGTACATAATAGAATTTACCAGTTACCATTAAGTACGTTGACACTGGTGAACAACAGTCACCACCAGCCATCTCCAGGCTGAAATTTAATACTTTAGTCATGAATACAGTCAAAGAAGCAGAGTAAATTTCCAGTATCTGTGACTCTGTCACCACTAGAAATCAAAGCTGTTTTCATATCACATGACAGTTATTGCAAGTATACTGAACTACTTTTTCAAAGATTTATTTATTTGTTGGGGGGGAGGAGCAGGGGAGAGGGAGAGAGAGAATCCTCGAGCAGACTCCGCACTGAGTGCGGAGACCAACGCAGGGCTCGATCTCAGGACCCTGAGATCACAACCTGAGCCAAAATCAAGAGTTGGATGCTTACCAGACTGAGCCACCCAGGCGCCCCGGTATACGGAACTATTCTTGTTCATGCTCCTCACAGCTTTGAAATTAGATAATTATATGACCTGCCACCAAGTCTTGTTATTTAATGCAAAATTACTAGGTTACAAATTCCTTTTGTAATACTGCGTTCACCATATTTCGATATGTTTTCCTTTGTAATCCTATGTGTTTTATTTCCTGCATTTAAAAAATATTATTCTGGGGTGCCTGGGTGGCTCAGTCAGTTAAGCACCTGCCTTCAGCTCAGGTCATGATCTCATGTCCCTCTCCCTCTGCCGCTCCCCGTTAGTGCTCTCTCACTCTCCCTCTCTGTCAAATAAATAAATAAAATCTTTAAAAAAAAAACAAAAAATATTATTCTGAGAAGAAACGTGTTGTTTTCATCAGACCGCCAAAGAGGTTCACAAGACAAAAAAAAATTAAGAAACCCTCAGCAGATGTGTTCTGGCAGATGGAGTAATTAAAGATTTAGCTACCCTCGACATACAATAATGGCTTTAGTGATGCGTGTCCAAATTCTTTGTAATTTTTCTGTGGTGATGTGGCCTAGTACAATATGATACCACATCCATCTGTATCTCCCCAACATCCACTGTGCATTTAGCCCTTAGAATAATCCTGTCTGTGTGTATCCCTTTGGAAAACAATGTCTGAGGGACCCCAAAAGACATTCACAGATGAAAAGGAAGCTAATGGCAGAAAGAGTATGAAAATATCAGAGCAGATTTTAAGAAGAGGAACAAACTGACCTCATTTTTAAAAAAGAATCCATTTCCCTAATATACTTCTTCTTTTATTCAAAAATATTTTGGGGGGGGGGAAGATGCTCAACACCACCAATCATCAGGGAAATGCAAATCCAAACCACACTGAGAGATCACCTCACACCTGTCAGAATGGCTAGCGTCAAAAAGACAAGAAATAACAAGTATAGGGAAGGGTGTGGAGAAAAGGGAACCCTTGTGCACTGTCCGTAGGAATATAAATTGGTGCAGCCACTATGGAAAACAGTAGGAGGTTCCCCGAAAAATATGATCCAGCGATCCCACTTCTGGGTGTTCACCCAAAGAAAATGAAAACACAGACTTGAAAAGTGATCTGTACCCCCGCGTTCATGGCAACATTATTCACAATAGCCAAGACACGGAAACCACCTAAACGCCCACTGAATGGAAAAAGAAAACGTAATATATATGTGTGTGTGTACACACACACATACACACACAAAATGAGATATTACTCAGCCATAAAAAAATGAGATCTTGTCATGTGCAACAACGTGGGTAGATCTTGAGGGCATTATGCTAAGCGAAACAGAGAAAGCCAAATACCGTATGAGCTCACTTACGTGTGGAATCAAAAAATAAATAAATGAACGAAGCTCACAGACACAGAGAACAGCTTAATGGTTGTTGCCAGAGGCGAGGGGTGGGGGGTGGGTGAAAAACATCAAGGTGTTCAAAAAGTACAAACTTTCAGTTATAAGATAAATAAGTTATAAGATCAATAAGCCCTGGGGATGTCATGTGCAGCATGGTGACTGTAATTAACATTGTTTTGCATATTTAGAAGTTGCTAAGAGAGTAAATCTTAAAAGTTCTCATCACAAGAAAAAAAGTTGTCTATGTATGGTGACAGATGTTAACTAGATTGATTGTGGTGACTGTTTCCCAATATATGCAAATACCAAATCGCTATGTTGTCCACCCGAAACTAAGACAATGTCATATGTCAGTCATACTTCAATCAAAAAATCTTTTTGGAATCGGGGATGGCGATGAGCACTGTATTCCCTGGGCTATAACCACCATTTGATACCTTTCTGTGCAAATAAGATGTTCTTTTCTGCAAGTCCCACGTCCTCTGTAATTTTCAAATAAAACTGCTCTCATGCTGAGCGAGCTCTACCTAACCTAAAATCACTTCCTATGAGAGAAGACTTCACGCACCCCCGTCCCCACAGGAGGTCCACAAAGTCGGGTCTCAGTGGTTTTTCCATGAACCCAAATCCCTGGCGAGGCTGACTGGCCAAGGGGGAGGCGGGTACGTGACCCTGGGAATTTGGAACTGGAACCTAAAGTTACTCCCTGATGCTTTGAACCGCGGGCGAGTCAACTTGGGGCTATAAGGTGGGCGTGTTTGGAGATGTGCATGCTCAGGCTGGTAGATCAACCCAGGATAGGACAAGGGAACGTGGAGAGGGGTGAAGATGCTTCAGCTGCACCTTCTGCGCCGGACCTCTGTACCCATGTTAGCGAAACCCCCTTCGGGCTAGGACTGGTCCAGTGGGGACCCTAACTGCTGAGTTTAGAGTTGGCCCCTACGGCACCCCCACAAGGCAGCTCATGATTTTCCCGGGCCCTCTCTTCCCAAGTTAAGCCTCAGTGTGTCCCCCCCACCCCCCGTGCCTTTTGCAGGAAAGCACGAAACAGCCACCCAAGCAGCAAACCTCGGGTCTGCCAATGCTTCTGCGGACCCTGGCTCCAACCCCTTCCGACTGCTCCCGGCTCAGCACTGACAGGGTAACCTTCTTGGAGGATGCCATGTCGAAGTCTAAAGAGAGTGTTCCGATGCTAAGCTGTAGAGGTTAGAGGGCCAAAAGAGGAGCAACAAAAAAGAAAAATCATAAGGCGGGCACATCCAAAGACTACGAAATAAAGGATATTAAATTCAGACCTGCCCGAAATATTAACAGCTACAATATATTGACTCCTTACTCTGTACAAGACCTGGATTAGGAAATTTTAAACAATAATGCTGGTGAATATGTACGAGTACTAATGTATCAGTACCACTAATTATTTGCAATCTCATATAATCCCACAGCCATCTTTTACAAGATTTAGCAATAACAGCTCTGCTGGGCACTTACCACTAATGAGCAATTTATCTGCTTTCCTTTTTTTTTAAGTAGGCTCCACGCCCATCATGGGGCTGGCACTCATGACCTCAAGGTCAAGAGTCGCATGCTCTACTAACTGGGCCAGGCGCCCCTTTATCTGCTTTATCTCATTGAAATTTCTCAACCTCCCCAACCCCACATTGCCCCCACAAGGTAGGTGCTACCCTGAGGCTGAGATTTACGTGGTGACTAAGGGAACACAAAGGAAATCCATGAGGTCTGTGACTCTCACCAGAACATGTCAAAGCTCTCGGCACTGAAAGGATCTTCGAGGGTCACCAAATTCAAAGATCCATCTATCCCTAAAGTTCAGGGCGAAGTTTAGTGGCAAGAAATCTGAGCTTTGTCAGGAAGTCTTCAAGAGCGCCGGAAACTGAAAAGGAGGTGCCCTTGACGATGCATCTTGTATTTGAGGACCAATCTATACCCCGCCTTTATTATTCAAAAGAGTTTTCTCTTTGTGGGCCTGAGTTCTACCGAATGGAGTATCCCAGAACAGACACAATCCATATCTTTTCCACTTCAAATGCTTGCAGACAGTACCACCAAATCTCTAAAACTCTTCAAGCGAAATAGAATCCATTCCTTCAAAGATTCCTACTCAAATCAACAGAGATGCTTTAGCAAGAAGCATAGACCCTAGAGCCCGAGAGCCTGGGTTTGCATCCCGGCGTCACCGGGTACCAGCTGTGTGACCTGAGGCCACTTGCTAAGCCTCTCTGTTCCTCAGTTTTTCCATCTGTGAAATAGGGGTACTAAGGCTGCCTACCTCAACGAAGTGTAGTGAGCCTTCTAAGAACGTTAACTCCTGTTATGGAGAGCACTCTACTCCGCAAGTCCCGGCCCGTCCGTCAAAATGTGTCCTCCTGGGGGCAGGCCGTCAATCAATACTTACTGGGCGCTGGACAGTGGGGCTCAGAAGTGAATTCAATCCTCAGAGCGGTACAGAACCGTCAGCACCTACCTACAACAACTAGGAAGGGCTTTCCCCCTCCATGCGCCACTTCTAGGTCCTTCCAGACTCCCGCCCGTAAATGCTGTGCACGCGGACAACTGACGAGGTGCTTACCAGATCGCAGTGCTTGGCAGACAGGAAAGCCGCCTACCACCTTCGCCCAGTGTCAGAGACCTACTGAAGCATCTCCCGTCCCCTGCCAGGAGCTGCCCCCGGGAGTCGACGGCGGGCTGGGGAAGGCGGGGTCCCGCGCCGGGAGCCCAGCACCCCCGCGGGCCTGCGGTCCCCACACGGCGGCGGCGGCGGCGGCGGCTGGGGCGGCGGCGCGGGGCGCGGGCGCTGAGCGCAGGGCGGGGAGGGCGCCGGGCCAGCCGTCTCACCGTGACTCAGCGTTTCGGCGCCCGCGGCCGCCGGGTGGGCGGGAGGCGGGAGTCTGCGGGTCTCCGGGGATTTGGGGCGAGGGACGCCCCCACTGTTTCCGGGCAGCCGGGCTCCTCTCGCGCCGCCCTCCGCCCCTCCCCTGCGGGCTCTGCAGCCCAGCGACCTCTGCGCCCCTCCCGCCCGGGAGAGATGCGACCCCCCCCCCCGGGTCTGGGGGCTCCCTGGGCCGGGCAGGTGCTCCGATCAGGGCGCTGTGGGTTCCGTTTGTGCCTCCATCGCTTGTTAGCAGCGCGAGCTGGGGCCGGTGGCTCAGCCTCTCTGTGCCCCCAGGTCTTCCACTGTGAAATGGGGATGGGGATAATAGAACCCCCCTGGTAGGGTTGTAGTGAGAATTCAACGAGCTTGGTATGCCCTCAGTACTACCCGAAAGTTTGGCGCTTAGAACGGGGGAGGAAGAGGGGGCAAGTCTCAGAGCGCAGACTTTTTTGCTCCTGCCTAAAAAAGAGACTCACTCTAGTGGGGAGCCAGTTGGTTAAGAGCTTGGTTGCCGTGGAGGGCAGTGGGCAGGCGCTGAAGAGTTTTCCCAGAGCAGTGCGGACTTGCAGGAGCCAGTGAGCCGATCTAGTTCATTGCTGGGATGCTTAGCCAAGGCTATAGGCATGGCTGCCGGTCTCTGTCCTCTAAATACTAGAAAGCTCATTGTGCGGTTTGGGGAAAGGAAAGAGAGTGGCATTTCTAAAACAGGGGCCAGAAAACTCTGTAAAGGGCCAGAAGGTAATGTTTTCAGCTTTGCAGGCCACATACATTCTCTGTGAAGACTGCTCCAGGTGGCCTTGGTAGCAACAAACCAGCCATAGACAGCCCGTAAATAAATGGGTGTGGCTGTTTTGATTAAACTTTAATTATGGTTACTGTTGGGGAGGAAGGATTTCCTCTGCCCTTCAAGATCCTTTTAGCTGGACTAAGAATCAAATTGACATGAGACAGATGAACAGGAGAAAATTAAATTTAATTTCGTAAATGCAGGGAATCCACACAGCCTGAAATTCCAAAGACACTGAGGCACCATGAGGTTTATCTGGCGTCCAGAGCTCAGGGGAGGGGGCGGGGCGTGGGAAAACAAAGGGAAGGAAGACCCATTTGCAGGAAGGTGAGAGATGTTTGTAAAACGAAGGTTGCCCTGCTCTGCACACAAGTTTCTTAAGTAAAGAGGAACCTCTGTTAATAGCTCTCTTCTTGGTACAGGCTCTCCCTTCCAATGTAAATGTAGGCAGTTGAGGGGGAAGTAAAGCGCTTTTCCTGAATCTGCTGGGTTTTGATCTCTTTTAACTCAAAATAATCTTCTTGCCAAAGTGGCCCATCTGGGAGGATGCCTGCGTGGCTCAGTCAGTTAAGCGTTTGCCTTAGGCTCAGGTCATGATCCTAGGGTCCTGGGATCGAGTCCCTGCTGAGCGGTAAGCCTGCTTCTCCCTCTCCCTCTGCCCTTCCACCTGCTCCTGTTTTCTCTCTCTCAAATAAATAAATAAAATCTTAAAAAAAAAAAAAAGTGCCCTATCTTGAGGTGATCTGCCCTTGCCCCTACTATACTGAAATTTGAATTTCATATAACTTTCACTTGTCATGAAATATTCTTTTGATTTTTTTTTTTTAATTTCAACCACTTAAAAATGTAAAAACTGCTCTCAGCTCACAGACTGTAAAAAGTAGGTAGTGGGCCAGGCTTGCCTGCAGGCCTGGTTTGCAGACCCCTGCTCTAAAAGAACAAGGTAGTAGAGGAAAAAGGACTTTCCCCTGGACTCTTTATATGTCAGTGGGACTCAAATCCTTCCTCTCTACCTTACTGTGATTCAAGGCTAATTGAGCTAATACATGTGAATATTAAAAGTGCCATGAAATAACACAGTATTGTTACTTATCATCATGATGCTGACTTCTGAAACTCTCTCCAAATAAAATAGAAATATGGACTCTCAGTCAGGCTCTTTGCAATCTTTAGTAAATGGTTCTGCAATTGCTACCAAAAATGTCAACATTTAGCCAATTGCCTGGGCCTGAAACTCAAGCTATCCCCATCACTCTTCCACCTTGAAATCCTGTGGATTCCACGCCTAATGTCATCTTATCTGGTAGCCACGCCCCTCTTCCTGCCTTCAGGTTGGCCACTGGCCAATCCACTCTCCATGTCCCAGGGAAATCTAATAAAGGCCGAAAACCTTCAGGGCCCTCAAGACAAGGTCTTGTGATGTCTCTAATCTGGCCTCACCCTCAACAGGCTGATACTTGCTCAAGGATACACACACACACACACACAGAGGCACTCCACTCCCTCTTTCCACCAGGCTGACTTCTTTTAGGCTCTGGAACGTGTATTTTCCCACTTGTTGGCTTGCTGTGCCTCTGTCTGCAATTTTCTCTCTCCTTGATCTGGCTTATCCCCATTCGTCTTTTAGCTCAGTTTCCATGTCACTGCCGGTGGGAAACCTTCCCCTCACATCTGGGTGAGATGTTTAACATGGCCATCGTTGTGAGACAGGGAAGCTGAAGGGGCTCCATGGGAAAAAAACTACCTTTTTTCTCCTTTTCCTGCTTCTGTTCTTGCTAGGACCTGCACCCCCGCCTTATGTCCCCCTTCTAAAGGTCAAGGACTTAACGATTTCTTTGGAGTCTTCCAGCGCAATAGATAACACCTACAGAGTGACCAGGCGGGCCATCGTGAACTTTTTCCAAGACCTCTGACTCCAGACACCTTGACGCCAAGACCCCTGGCTCCATAAGTGACTTATGGAGGACATCAGAGCACTGCTCCTTGTTCTGACCAGTTCCTGGATGCCTGAGAGGACGCGACACCAGACCATTGTCTTCTATAAAAACTCCAGACCCCGAGCAAAGACGAGACTCACTCCCCTTCCTTTCTGGGTCTCCCAGCCACTCAGTATGTGCTCTCTCTCTCTGTCTTCAATAAACTCTGCTCTCCCTTCCTCCTGGCTTGCTGTTGATTTCTATCCCGCACGCAGCCGGGCCCCTCTTGGCTGGTCCTGTGAGAACCCTCTGGGTCCTTGAACCCAGGCCAGCCTGCGACAATCACAACCACCCCCTGTTGATCAGACTCATTGTTTATCATCTTGGGGTAGAAGATTCTCTTTTCCTATAACAGCTGCAACAGTATGTCCCATGAGACATGTCTTCTGCCATGTGACTTCGATACTCCCTCCATTGCAAGTGGCGTTTACTTCTCTTCTTCCGGGTCTAAGCAGGGCTTCTGGTTGCTTTGACCAGTGCAATACAGTGCAAGCGACTCTGTGCCAGTTGTGGGCATGGCTCTGAGACGGCCTGGTGGCTTCTGCTTCCTCCTCCTGGGAGTAGCTGGCCTGTGAGCAGAGCCGTGGCTCTGAGACCACCATCCGGGGAGAAGCCCGTGCCACGTGGATACGACAGGAGCACCCCATGCGTCCTTCCCCACTGCGCAAATAAAAACGGTTGTTTTAAGCCACTTGGTTTCTAGATCATTTGTTTGGTGATGATAGACAACTGGAAAATATACTTTTGTGCAAGAGGAGACGAGGTGGGTTTTCAAAGCTCCCTGGGCTAAAGAAACGCTCTTACAAATATTGACCCTTTTAGAAAGTGGATGTGTCCATTTAAATGTTATTACCAAGGTGACCAGCCATCCAGCAAGATAAACAATTCTTTTTTTTTTTTTTTAAGATTTTATTTATTTATTTGACAGAGAAAGACAGCGAGAGAGGGAACACAAGCAGGGGGAGTGGGAGAGGGAGAAGCAGGCTTCTCGCTGAGCAGGGAGCCCAATGCGGGGCTCGATCCCTGGGATCCTGACCTGAGCCGAAGGCAGACGCTTAACGACTGAGCCACCCAGGCGCCCCGAGATAAACAATTCTTAAACTTGACTTGAGAGCTGAAGCGCTGCATACCACGGGCCACAGCACTGAAGTCTGGAGTTCAGGGGTCCTGGAAGGCTCCTCTGTTATAAGCAGCATTTGCAAGGAGAGCTTTGCGTTAAAAGGAAGCAGAAGAGAACGGCTTCACTGTACATCATTGCCCACTTCTCTAGCAGATTTGTAAGGCTCTTGGGGGTGCTTTCAGTTGACCACCTTTTCTTTTTTCTTTTTTTTTTTTTTTTAAAGATTTTATTTATTTATTTGACAGAGAGAGAGATAGTGAGAGCAGGAACACAAGCAGGGGGAGTGGGAGAGCAAGAAGCAGGCTTCCTGCCGAGCAGGGAGCCCGATGTGGGACTCGATCCCAGGACCCTGGGATCATGACCTGAGCCGAAGGCAGACGCTTAACGACTGAGCCACCCAGGCGCCCTTGACCACCTTTTCAAAGTCTCCTCTGGGCCTCAGAACCCCCTCCACCTTCGAAACGGTACCAGGGGTGAGAGCTTCCCTTTTTTCTTGTCTTTGAGAGGCCAGTCATGGGGGCAAACTAAGTCCGAGGGCCTGCCTGGTCAGGGCAAGGCAGGGAGCTCTCTTTGCAGACCCCGTGGAGGAAAAGAATGGGGCTGAAAAGCTAGAAGACCGAAACCAAGGACAAAGCAAAGTCAGAGAGGGGCAAATGTTTACAGATGGAATACAGGGCATGGAACTGTTCACTGGCGGGGCCCACTTTGGAGATGAGCAGCGTGACCCTGTACGTGGAGCCTGGCACACTTTTCACACTGTCATCTGCCATCCAGATGGAGATGTCCAACGTGTGTGGATATCCGAGTGTGTAGCTGCATCATCAACGGCCCTCAGGCTCCTGGGAAGCATAAAGAAAACTCTGTGCCGATGTGACAACGAAGAACCTTCCCTAAATGATTCTAAATAACACCCTTACAATCTTTAAAGACCCACACATGTCGACATATTTTATTTGACCTTTTTTTCTCAAAAATTGTATTTTCCTCTTTTGTCTGACTTACTGATTTTCTTCTCCAAGATGTATTTTATAGAAATACACGGACGTCTTCCATATTTCCTCATGTCCAGTTTTTGTCTCCTTCTAGCATGCAGCTCAAAAATGCTTTCTCGCAGGTTGGTCAGGTTTTAGTAACTTGCCTCCCAGAGCACTACTGCGGCTCTTCATGAAATGACAAATGTCTCTGGAATATTCCAAATTAGGCATTCAGACTCACCGAAGCCAGGACATCCACTGGCTCCAAACCAGACACTGATTGTTTTGTAAACATTAGTTTATGAAGGTCATTAATGGGCTGCTGGTTGAGGACATCCAAGTACATCCATCAGAGAGGGGCATCTGTGACTCCCACTTCCACCCTCGTGAGGGCAATCTGCACAACCCCGGGTCTCTTCTATCACCCAGCCTTCTGACCCCGAAGTTACATGGGATCCACCACTGCGTGGAACGCATAATGTGTTCCTATCTTTCCCATGGGTTTTTGGCAGCATTCCAGAAAAGAATAGCTCATGACCCTCTCTTTTGAGCCACAGAAATTTCCTAGAATTCACCACAAGTAAAATGTTCTTGGCCCTGAAAGGCTGATCCATCTCTGAACCAAGGAAGTGGAGACATTTAGGTGAATGATTCCCCTGATACTTACCTCCGTCACCCTGATAACCTTTCTCACTTTCAGCTTTTATATGGTGGTGTCTTCTGGCTAAATGGAGGCTGCTTTCAAGATCACAGTATTGGAGTTCAAATAAAAGGCTAATTTGAATTAACCTCTATCTAGTTAATGTTTGAGGTGGACCGATGTCTGCAACTTACTCTGAATGCACCAGAAAATAACAACAATGGTAAGAATAGTAATAGCAGTAGAAACAGTAAGACCAATAATGTGGATCGATGAGAGATGGATACACAGATATATGACAAAGCCAGTTTAGCAAAATCTAATTGCAGAATCTAGATGGTGGTGTATGGGTACTCACGGTACAAATTCTTTTTACTTTTCTGTATTTGGAAATTTCCCATGATAAACTTTTGGGAAAGACCATTTGAATCAAAGTGGGAATCATGGCCGGAAGGGTTCCATAAAGATACCTCCTTTGATATGTTGGAGAAATGTGTGTTTTACTCTAGTTTAACTTTTTTTTTTTTAAAGATTTTATTTATTTATTTGAGACAGAGAGAATGAGAGAGAGAGAGCACATGAGAGGGGGGGAGGGTCAGAGGGAGAAGCAGGCTCCCCGCCAAGCAGGGAGCCCGATGCAGGACTCGATCCAGGGACTCCAGATCATGACCTGAGCCGAAGGCAGTCGCTTAACCAACTGAGCCACCCAGGCGCCCTACTCTAGTTTAACTTTTATAGGATTTGTTCCTACCATACTAATCAAATAAAACTTGAAAATGTCAAAAAAAAAAAAAAAAGATACCTCCTTGCCTACTTTCTTCACTTCCAACTCTGGCATCTGGTACGCAGTCCAGTTCAGTGAATGTCTGTTGAATTGAGCTGTTGAACTTAATTCCAAGCTACCAGATCACTTCCACAGCTGGCAAGATTCTTCTAGAGCATGAGTTGGCAAATTTTTTTCTGTGAAGGCCAGATAGTAAATATTTGAGACTTGGCGGGCATAAGGTCTCTGGTACAAGGGCTCCGCTAAGCAGCCACGCACAATACATCACGAATGGTCGTGGCTGTGTTCCCATAAATTTGATTTACAAAAACAGGTTGTGGTCATAGTTTGCCAACCCCATCTTAGCCCCCAAATCCTTACCTTCCACTAAAAAGTGAGAGTAAAATTGACAGCATGCCAACAGGCTCTGTAAAGATTTCATTCGTATCGATAAAGGGGCTAACAAAAAGAAACAATAAACCTTTTCATGTCCACCTCCACCCCCCACTTACCCATCTCCTCTCATAAGGACCAAGTCTAACTGTTCCACCATTGAGCCCGAGGTTTAATAGGCAAGCATTTCTAGGAGAGGCGATACATTAACATTCCAGCCCCATAAGCGTAGACTCTTCACATCTGATCCCAACCTCCAAGTAGATCATCTTAGCACCAGGGGAATAAATGCAGGAGGTTACAGAGGGACACCCCCAGGGAAGAGACGCCCATGAAAAAAGCTCAGGCCGTAGAGAGAGATGCCCTTGGGGCTTACTCTTTAGTAAAAGCAGAAAGGTAATAAATGAATCGTGCAGCAGGTTTTAAGGTGTTAAGCACCATGGAGAAAGACGAAATAGAGCAGAGTAAGGGCCATTGGCAGGCTGGGTGGAGTGAGGTGGTAGGACGAAACAAGGTGGTCCAGGGAGGGCTCATTAGGAAGATGCCATTTGAAGCAGAGCCCCAAGATGAGCCAATGAACCAGGCAGATATCTGTGACAGTCTGCCAAGCAGAGGAAACCACCAATGCAAAGGCCCTGGGGCAGACAGTGCTCTGAATATTGTAGGAGGAGCAAGGAGGCCAGCTTTCAGAGGGGCAATGTGAGGTAGAAGAATCATGAGATGAGGTTAGAGACAGTACTGGTGGACCAGAAGAGGGGGGACCAAGGGAGAGTTCAGACTGGAGGAGTGGCAGGACTCGAGTTACATTGAAAAGAATCACTCCGGCTAGCCAGTGGCCAACAGACCTCCAGGAGCAAGAGCAGAAGCAGGGAGAGAAGTCAGGAGGCAAGGGCAACATTGCAGGTGAGGGACGGTGGCGATTTAGACCAGCAAGTAGCAGAAGAGGCGGTGAAAAGTGGCCACATTTGGGATATATTCTGAAGAGAGAGCTCACCATATCATGTGAAGGACTGGATGCTGGGTGCGAAGGAAGGGGAAAAGGCAAGGGTGATTCCACATTCTTTGGCCTGAGCAGTGGGAAAATTTGTGTTGCTGTTATCTGAGAGGGAATGACAATGGGAGAAGGTAGTGGGGGAGGCGAGGGGGCGGTCAGCCGGGAGGTCGGCACTGGGCATGGTGAGTTAGACACGTTTATTAGACATTCCAAGTAGAGATGGACAAGGTGACAGTCGAATGAAAGTCTGGAATTCAGGGGAGAGGAGCTGGCTGAAATTTGGAATCATAAGCATATAGATGGCATTTTAAAGCCATGAGTCAAATGCATTTTTTAAAGTGAGAAAACACAAAGGTCAGCCAGAAGCCAGAAGAGGCTCTTTCATGCTCTCTCTCTCTGTCTCTCTCTCTCTCTCACACACAAAATGGATCCCATCAGGTTCTTTCTTGTGCTAAAGACAAGCGCTATGACTCCCAAGCGAACAAGCTTGCTTACGTCATGAAGTCAAATTATCTCACGCATCCCGGCAGAAGCTTGTTGCCTGCTAAAGGCTTGCAGGAACAAGCTTTAGAACACGTTCCTAAGGGTCTCACCGGGCACAGGTGACAATGTAGACTATCATTTGAACAAATTAAATCATGTAATCGACATAGCAGGTTGCCACAACAAGTTAGAATGAAACTGAAGACATGGAAAATACAGAGCCGAAGAAAGGTCCGGGAGAGGTGGCAGAGGAAGTGAATGAATAGTGACTTGGCCAAATAAATGGGTACTCTGGTTCACCCTGAGTTTCTTGAATGATTGCCTACTTTATTCCCAGAGACCGAAGAGCTGTTTGGGGTCCATCAGTGGCTCATTTGCTATCAGGGTGTAAGCTCACCTCTTGGGAATTCTTCTGAGGGACTCTTTGCCCCTTCCCCAATTCCAGTTTCAAACAGAAATATTGACAATAGCTCTGTAAGCTATTTTTCACACACTCTACTGTAATTAAACCTTTCCTTGGGGTTCTGCCTCCACGAGACATAAGGCCCCTGAAGATGTGGGCGGCCCCTGTTTTGTTGACTTCTGTCTCCGGCCCCTAACAGAATGCTTAGCACATGGTCGGTGCTCAAGAACACTTGACTGAATGACAAGAAAATAGAAGTGTTGCTAGTCCTGTGTCCACTCAAGAGGAGACCTCTTTGAACGTCGGTAGCTTCGCTCTCCTCTGCCAACCCGAGATTTCGTCACACCATGGATGTTGCCAAGTAAGTTAAAGTAGCCGACCGTGTATGAGCTTCATACCAAAAGGATGATTGAGGCTTTCGGCTGTGGATAGCAGAGCCTCAACGGATTCGTCAGGTTTATCACATAGGACGAGTCCGTGCACCCCAGAGAAGAGGGTGGCGTGAGGAAAGCCGAAAGTTGCGATCCTCTCATAATGACGTCGAGTGACAATCACACTTTCTCCTTGCAAGCGTGGTGCCTGCTCCCGGAGCCAAAGCGATCTCTTTTCCACTTCTGGATTTCTTAATAACGTAAGGTGTGGACATGTGCTCCTTCTCGGTCATATTAACTGTCCTTCTCTGCCACATTTCCTGCAGCGTCCCTTCGTCCAGTGTTGAGTTGAAGCTTTCATTGCTTATTCTCTGCGCTCTTCGGCGTTACCTCATGGTTTCCTGATTCGTGAGAGAAGCCAGCGTCAGAAGTGGGGTTTTGCCGAGCTATTTTCTGGTCCTTTGCAGCCCAGAGCTCTATAAACAAAGACAGGGTTATCACATGTCCCCGAGGGCTGCCTGGGAAAAACAGGAGCTGTGGTTATCAAAATTGGAACCTTTATGAAATAGGCTTTTGTCTCCGTTTTTGTTGCATTCAATCAGATCAACAAGTGTTGGCTAAGTGTTGAGCGTGGTTTCCTGTGGGATTGTGTAAGGCCCTTGCAGGACAATAAACGTTTTGGGGGCACTGAGTAATGTAGCCATTTCTGACCCAGCAGCCGGGGAAAATGTGAGACATTCGCTGCTGCGGCTGGAAGGAGGGCAGCTGGGGCTTGCGTTCGGGCAAGAGCAGAGGAACCGCACGGCGGTGGACCCCGGCGGCGGATAGAGCCAGAATGGTGCGTTGCGGCGGCAGGTGGCCACACGATGTCATATCCTCCAGGCAAATGGGTTCAGAATGACGAATGTGAAATAGCTGGGGCTCCTCCGGGGACTTTGGATGAGACCCTGTAATTTGGAGGCCTGCGACGGTTTTACTGCCAAGTCCTCCCCCAGCTCAGCAACCTCGCTCAGGCAGGCGGTCAGGTTGTGTGTATGGCCCGCAGCTCGGGCGGGCTCAGCGCGTTTCCTCTGCTGCTTCTCTCCCCCCTCGTCCGCAGGCATTGCCCTTCCGCGACTTTGCATACTGGCTTCCTGGCCGCTTCCAGAAAGAGAGCGAGATGTTCGTCTTACCCGCTTTTATTTAATCTGTGTTTTTATGGTGTTACTTTGACTACAAATATTTGTTCTCAGGTTTCTGAAGGCTTCCAACGTCTGGGGTTTGGGGGGATTTTAGGTGGCGATGGAAAGATGGGGGAGGTGAAGCTTTCAGGAACAGCCACCGCCAGATAATGTTGAGAGTTCTCGCGGACCAGGACAAGTTCACTGGATTTAAGAAGGAGTGCGCGTGCATCGCGGTTTAGGTCAGGGCTTTCCAAACTCTCATGAGCACACGAGGCACCTGGGCATCTCGCTAAAATGCAGATTCTCAGGGTCTGGGGTGGGAACTGAGCGTCTGCATTTCTCACAAGCTCCCGGGCTACGCTGATACCGTCAGTCCGTGGACCACACCCGCAGTGACATCCACGTATTGATTTGTAAGAAACCCAGTGGCACAAGAACACAGTCAGTCAGGGGCTGGTTCACCCTGAATCTAAGGTAAGCCAGCCCAGGACTGAAAGCTTGAAACCGACGTGCAGGGCAGGCGCTTGCGGACAAGACAATGCACCCGGCGTCTTCCTGCCACAACCCCCCCCCCCCCCCCCCCCCCCGCCCCGTGCTGGGAAGAGGGATGAGAACTGAGATTTTATCATCAAGGCTCATTTCATTCTCTTCAGTTTTTAACCTTTCCTATGGTCTTTTTTTTTTTTTTTTTTAACTTTACCTAGGGAGTGATGAGGGGAAGGGGTACAGAATTGGGGAGTATCTGCGAGCGTGCTAGGCATCATATTGCCGTTTTCTCTCAACTCCTACTGACCCTTCGAGGTGGTTACTGTTTTACTCCCTTTACGGATGGGGAAGATGGGCTTTTGCAAGGTTAAGGAACACGCCAGGTTGCACAGAGCTGGAGCAGAGATTTGAACCCACCAGCTGGGTGCTTCTCCCCTGACCAACCCTGACCTAAGCAGTGCTGTGCGTTACTAATTCAGCATAAGGTATTAGGACATGGCTTTACCACCTTTTGCTTTTTTCCTAACTACTCCAAAAGGTGACTGAATTAGGACATACCCCATAGGATGGGGGGGGGGGGTAGGCCTACCCCACA
The DNA here is from genome assembly GCF_029215605.1 of Mirounga angustirostris. Classification (NCBI taxonomy): domain Eukaryota; kingdom Metazoa; phylum Chordata; class Mammalia; order Carnivora; family Phocidae; genus Mirounga; species Mirounga angustirostris. The sequence continues at coordinate 11,956,381 of NW_026991719.1, forward strand.
GAGTAAAGGAATGCATATTTTTTTTCTTTTCAAAGGTTTTATTTATTTGCTAGAGAGAGAGAGAGCACAAGCAGGGGGAGCGGCAGGCAGAGGGAGAAGCAGGCTCCCTGCTGAGCAGGGAACCCAAGGTGGGACTTGGGATCCCAGGACCCTGGGATCATGACCTGAGACAAAGGCAGCTGCTTAACTGACTGAGCCACCCAGGCATCCCACGAATGCATATTTTTAAGGTGCTTTAAATAGTGCCTGGCATAACGCAAGCCCCCTTTAAATGTTAGCTAGGATTATTATTGCTACAATCACTCATATCCTTCAAGGTCCAGTTTTAATGTCCTCCCTTCCATAACGTCTTTCTTGATTATCTTAAGAAAAAGAAACAACTTTCCTTCCTCGGGCCATTCAGAACAAAGAGAACATGGGCTCTGCTCTAGCATTTCAGTTGTTCCTTTCCCCCCTTTTCTTTTTCAGTCGTGGTTCAGTGCCCATGGTATGCCCAGAACTTTGACATAAGCTTTCTCATTCGTGTCCCGTAAAGATGAGAGAGCTCTATAACCCATCTCATATATCTGGATCAGAAAACTGAAGCTTAGCGCAGGGAAGGGACTCGGTCAGGGTGACCCAGCTCATAAATGACAGCCCTGTAACCTCCTCCATGCCTTCTGAGTCCACTGCCGTCCGGCCACCTCGCACGTTAATTAGCTATGAAACCTATCTCTCAAGTCTGCTCCTTGTCACTTGGGCAGTGGAGAGCTGATCCTCGTTTCTGGAACCACTCACTCGAGGTCCTGCACGCTGCAGGCTCAAAATCAAGTGTGCTGGAGAGACCTGCAGAGCTGAACTCCCTACTCTCCTGATAACATTTCCTTACAAATGCTAAGTAACCATGGAGAGTCCAAGTCACGTTAATTTAGCATTCACCTCTTACGCATGTTATGGATTACATGACAGTTGCTGGCTTCCCTAGAGAAAACGCTATATTAGTCTCTGACAGTATTTTTGGTTTTGTTTTTTGTTTTTGCCTCCGCTGCACTTTAATGTCTCTCTAGTTTCTTGTGCTTATGGAAATAGGCAGCCTGGGCTATTTGGTAAGCAAATTGATGTATCTATTCCATGTAGGTGGTAATATGAGAGCCCAGCCAAATCCTGCCGGCTCTTCTATGGAAATAGATTTCTGGCTAATACTAACTAGCTTTAGGATCCCATTTCATTTTATTTTTTTTTTTATATTTTAAAGATTTTATTTATTTACTCATGAGAGACAGAGAGAGGCAGAAGCAGAGGGAGAAGCAGGCTCCCCACCGAGCAGGGAGCCCGACATGGGGCTCGATCCCAAGACCCTGGGACCATGACCCGAGCCGAAGGCAGACGCTCAACCATCTGAGCCACCCAGGCGCCCCTCTCATTTCATTTTAAAAGTGTTTTTTTAACCTTCCCAACTGAATATACCTTAAATATGGGCAGGCAGAGCCGAATTTGTTAGCCGTCGGGCAGGCATTTGAGTCAACAGTGGTACCTGAGCCTGTCGACTTATCGTCCTGATACAGGGAGGCAATATTACATTTCTAAAAATTAGTCATCACTCATTATCTCTTCCTATACCAAGGGAGATCATAGAAATGCCTTCATTTTAGAATCTAGGCTAACGTAGGAGAAGAGTACAAGGAAGCGATAGAAGCAAATAGAAGTAGAAAGGCAGGTCCAATCTGGAGCAGGAACCAGGTACTGTTCTAGAAGAAAACTGATCTGGATGAGACCAAAGCGTGAGTCATCAAAACGGGGTTCTTCAAGTTCGTTAGGAAGCTCCGGGGGCCAGCTGAGGGAATAGAACTCTGAAGGTCTCCAAAGACATGTGTCCCCAGGTGTGTGTTACATGAGAACAACAGATTACAGACCTATCTGCACAGAGTGTGAGCTCATGTTTGTGAAAATAGACACATGCACAAGTATATTCGGAAAAATCTAGAGGTACGTTCACCAAGATGTTAACAGGTTTTTTTTTCTTTTGCTTGTTGGTAGTTCTTAATTTTGTAGAATAAACACACATCACGTCTGATTTTAGAAATGAAAGCCAAAAAATTCACAAAAGGCAGAGCTTTGGAATGAACAATTTTGTCGAAATTTGACAAATTATATTGCATCAGATGCAACAACAGGAATGAAGTCCTGGAGATTGACAAGAGAATGTGCTCGAGGACTTGGTACCCTCCTTTCTAGCCAATGTTCTTCTTCCCTTCGATATACAGAAGCAACCTTGTGAATTTCATTTGTCAATGGTGTCTGTGACTCGCCATATTAATCTTTTAGATAAAATCTCCCCCCAAATCTTTAATGTAATGAATGTAAATTTCTATAAACAGAAAAGTGTGTGTATGGTCATGCGTACCGGGAAAGGCTGCTTCCTGCCTGGGATGTTGGGATTTGCCTTTCTAAAACAGTGCTTTTAATGTTACAAGTTCATTCAGCAACTGAAAAAGTTTTGAAAAGTAAACTTTTTTTTTTTTGAAAAGTAAAAATTTTGTATTCAACTAACCAGATCTATTTAACTAGCATTCCGCTTTAAGGAGTCATGTTTTAGCTGTGGATCTAAAAGATGTTTGACAAAAGTTTTCACAGTTTTCTTTGTATGCTTTGTTAGTAAAATTTTAGAATGCAGGAGGGCGCCTGGGTGGCTCAGTCGTTAAGCGTCTGCCTTCAGCTCAGGTCATGATCCCAGGGTCCTGGGATCGAGTCCCACATCGGGCTCCTTGCTCCGCGGGAAGCCTGCTTCTCCCTCTCCCACTCCCCCTGCTTGTGTTCCCTCTCAGGCTGTGTCTCTCTCTGTCAAATAAATAAATAAATTCTTAAAAAAAAAAAAATTTTAGAATGCAGGAATGTAAAAGGCAAAAGTACCTTAAAACTATGCCCAGGGTGGTATGGCTCCCCAAAAGGGGAATGCACCTCCAAAAAACTAGATCCTCCACAGTTTCAGTAAGTCATCAAGGAAATTCTCTTCCGGCCATAGACTTTGGGTGTAGAAAATCATCTTATCTGAACAGGTGCATGTATAGAGTTTCTAACAAAGGCTGGGTTTACTGCCACCAACCTCTGCCCCATCTTTGAGTCCGGGGGCCAAGAAACCAGTGACCATGACAAATAGCACCCACTGTGCTCAAAAGAAACCCACTCTACTTTCCCAAAGGAATTAGACTCGCCCCGCCCCGCTAAAACAATATTCAAAACAGAAAGTAACCAATGGATAAGATTTGTAATGGATAAGATTTCCATTACTTCTGCCTCTAAACCAAACGATGCCCTTAGAGAACATGTGAGGGATTAATAAATAGCCACTTCATCTGTATAAACAATGAACATAGGCTGATTTTCTTGATTCCCGTTTCTAGAGTGGTGTGGTCTATGTCAGAAGGGAAGCTGGCTGGACCTGACTGTGGTTTATTCAATGTGTCTCCCTTCCCTCCCACTTCCTTGCCATAGTGGGCCCATTATGCTCAGGGCCTGTGAGAAGTGGCCTTTAGTGATTGGACAGGTTCACTTGGCACCCCCCCCCCATCCACACAGAGCAATGCCTATGTGGGTGCTTCCTGATGGAGAGTGATAAATAGGATGCAAATATTTTCTTTGTAATGCATGATCCTGGCATAGCCAAAGGGAACATGAGTGCCCCAGAGCAGCAAGGTTTTGCTTAGAGCTCGAGGGTTGAAGTTAAGGACCCACAAGCGCACCCTGGCTGATCGAATGCAAGGTGAGTAAAGGTAATGACATTCAGATTATCAGTAAACAAAGGAAGATAGAAACTATTGAACATCTGACGGCTAGTATTCATGTGATTTCGCAAAGCAAAGAAGAACATAAGAAAGTTGATCTCGCGTGGCCTACTGCTTAACATTACTTTTTTTTTTAACATTACTTTTCATTACCAGACCTGATATCGGACTGAGAGTTGAAGCAACAGTCTTAGTAGAACCAGAAAATTAATGGATTTATTTTCTAGAATTACCTCAAGCTTTAATGTTCTCCATGGCTTTGGAAGCAAAGGCAAGAGTGTTTTTAATTTGTAAGGTACCAATTTTGTTCAGTTCTTTTAGATTGATTTTGATGGCATTTTTAAACGTTTTGTTCTCAGAAATATTGAAAAGTAGACCCCTGTCCTTTATGTTAAAGATCGGATCATGATCGGGAACTGTGGGGATCACTTACAATGATATCAGAGTCTCACAGTGGCCCGGATGATCGGGTCAAACAGCCAGCCACAGTGTTGGAGAGAAATGTGTTGATCAGTCACTTCAGATATGGTGAGCTGTCTGGAGTTCAAATATTTCAAAGTTTGATCATATCCAATTCAATTCAACAAATGCCTACAGAATGCTTAAGGAATAAGGAGAAATTTGATAAGGTGGTCTGGAGGGTAGTACAAAGACAGTGCATTTATGACCCGGAGTGGGAGGCGAGTAAAACACATGAAATGTTGTAAACAAATCAACATATTTATAAAAGTCAGGGCCAAGGCCGTAGGAATGAAGGGCAGGTGTATGTGTTTTTGAGTCTGCTTAGTTAAAATTTCTTCGCTAATCCTAAGCCTGATTTGTAAAAACTGTATTATTTATATTATCCCTGAATGAGAAACAGTTGGCTCAAAATTCTGAAGGCTAAACGAGAATGTAGCTAGGTGCTGCAAACACTCATTTTCATCATTTTATTTTACTTAGGACGACAATATGGACACAAAATCCATTCTAGAAGAACTTCTTCTCAAAAGGTCACAGCAAAAAAAGAAAATGTCGCCAAGTAATTACAAAGAGAGGCTTTTTGTTTTAACCAAAACAGATCTCTCCTACTATGAATATGACAAAATGGTGAGACCCTGCTTATTCAATTGTGTTTATACTATTTATATATCTTGAGTCTCCACAAAGTGCTTAATTATAATGAAACAATGTCCCGTTTCTTAGCTCACACAGCCAAGATCAACTTGCCTTCACTTATCACATTGTCTTTTCTTAACCAAGGTATGATTAAACCAAGATCAAGGGTTTTAAAATATTGGCTAATTTTACTAAGGCAAATTGTAACTTTAGAACACTGGTCCTTGACTGAGGGTGATTTTTGGCCCCCAGGGGACATTTTTGGTTATAATTTGGGGAGGGGTGTCTAGTGGGTAGAGGCCAGGAATGCTGCTGAACATCCTATAATGTACAGAACAGCCCCCATCACAAAGAATTCTCTGGCCCCAAATAGTGCTGAAGATAAGAAACACTGTGCTGGAAATCAGACTAATTCTATTCAGCTAAGAAGTCTATCAGAGTAGAAATCCTAAAATACTGTCCTAAAATTGAAACAAAATTAAGACACTCTCTGGGCGGGGGGGTGCCCAAGTGGCTCAGTCAGTTCAGCCTCGGACTCTCGATTTAGGCTTGGGTGGTGATCTCAGGGTCGTGAGATCAAGCCCCGTATCCAGCTCCATGCTGGGCGTGGAGCCTGCTTAGGATTCTCTCTCTCCCTCTCTCCACCCACCCCCCCCCCCCCCGCCACCAAATTTTAAAAGATGCTTTCTGGAGTTAAATCTTGATCTTCCATAGATTAAGCACATGGCAGGTGATGGAAATATGTTTCAAGATTATTAAACAAAGTTAAGGGCTGCTTCTAGACTTGCTTTTGGAGGAGTATATGAGTTTGTGCCCACACTCAAAAATATATTCTGTTGCCACTGGATTTTGACTATGATGGAACAATTGGAAAAATTCTCACATACCCGTCCCATCTCTCAATCTCCCGCCTAGGATAACCTTCACTTTATGCTTTTCTTTGTGTCCCATTGTTTATCGCATGACACATCTTATATTTTGGTTTTTAAATCAGAGAAGAGGCAGCAGAAAAGGATCAATTGAGATTAAGAAAATCAGATGTGTGGAGAAAGTAAATCTTGAGGAGCAGACCCCTGTGGAGAGACAGTACCCTTTTCAGGTAAGAGGGACCACATTCTATTACGAACTCCATATATTGGCAATAACAAAAGATGTTGCAAAATGGCCAAGACAATGACAAGGCTTGGAACCTCCCCAGATGGGAGCTGGGCACTTTGTTGAAATTCGACCTACCAATCTGCTTTCCCAAAAGTGAGAGAAAGAAAGAGGAGCAAGTAAGCCACAGGGGGCTGACTTGCCTTGGGGCCTGACGGTCTCCTTCATTAAACGTTGCTGAGCATTTCTAAGGGGCTACAAGGAATCAAATGCCATCCTCGTCCCCAAGGCATTTGCAGATCATTATAATGAGGGTGAGTGTGAAATTGAAGGAGCCGTGGTGTCCTGGGAAGCGGAAGATTCACTCCTCACTCTCCAACTGGAAGAAACCAGGGGGGTTTCTTGGAAGATGCGTCAAACTCGTATCACAGAGGCATGGGACGCTCAAAAGGGCACAGGCTTCGGAGGTGCCCGGAGTTCCTAACCCCACGGTTTGTACTGGCGTTCCCATAGGCAATGCGCTCAACCCTCTATCCAAGTTCGTTTCTTCATTCGCCAAGCAGGCATAATCGTCCACATTTCACAGAGCCGAGACAGGATTAAGATCTTAAAGTGTCTAGGAAAGAGCCCAGAAACGAGTAGCTATTTAATAAAGGATCTGTATCATTTACTCATAAAAACTGAATGAATAAACGAGAGAGGGATCTGGGGAAGACATTATAATGTTCTGACATTTAAACAAGCATCTTAAGGAAGAGACAATGATTTCTGCTGGGGATTCCTTGGGGAGGGACCTGGCCCAAGGGAATGAAGTAACAGGGAGACCTATTTTTACTCAATATAAGTATGAACTATATAATGATCAGAATATATGGAAATTGCCAAGGATGGCTTAGCAAAAGTAAAGGACATTTCATCCCTAAAGATATTTTTAAGGATAGAGCAGGTAAACATTTTCCAATGGGCTATAAAGAGAGTCATGCACTGGGTCGGTGGATGGACCAGAACATTCCTGACACACCTGTAATATCTAACATTTTAGACTTTTATAATTCTCCATGGTCCAGGGCACCCATGCCGAGACCTCAATGTTCACTGATGTCAGATGCATCGTTGCTGTGATTTTCCCAAGTGTAGAAGTGTCTGGGACAAAACAAACTGAGAGGCGGAGGATAAAAATAACTAGATTTTTTTCCATCTAATTCCAGAGCAAATGCCTATTTTATAAGCAAACTCAACTTTTCTTTGGGATACCAGGAAATGTGCAGTCACGCCAGAATGAACCATGGATGCAATTGTATCTAAATGCATCCAATCTTTTCCTTTCCAGATTGTCTATAAAGATGGGCTTCTCTATGTCTACGCATCAAACGAAGAGAGCCGAAGTCAGTGGCTGAAAGCATTACAAAAAGGTAATGTTAAAAAGTCATTAAAGGGAGTCCTCCATGGAGTTCTGTTGAGGCTTGGTGGGGAGAGATATGGCAGTAGAAGGACCCATGGCCAAGAGAGACTCTGCTGATTTTCCCAGGAACCTCAGAGAACGTGACAGGCTCACGGTCATTTTGCATTCTCATTGTTACATGGAGCAAACCTGTGGCTCGCATTCCCTTTCCTGCCCTGCTCAGAGCGAGCTATTGTGCCTTCCCAGCAGGCAGCCCGGAGGAAGCCAGACCACCTGCTTCCCACCCACTGTGCTTCCCTTTCCCAGGGCAGTCTCCATTCTCCCGGGGCTATGTCAAGGCCTGTGGCTACCGGACTTCGGCTGTTTACAGAAAGTTCTATCCTACGACTTATCATCTGCCAACTGCTATGTCAAGTACTTTGTAAAGCATTTCCTTAAGTAATCTTCTTGACAAGTCCATGGAAAGGTGTGATCTTATTCTCCCTTTTCCAGATAAGTGAAGTTAAAGAGACATGGCCGGGGTCACGTACCTCATAATGGAGAACTCACAATTCGACTACCCCAACCCGGCCTTTTAACCAGTGTGGTATCAACCCTAGGCAAAACTGAGGATTTAATGGAGCTTTTGCTCAGGGATTCTCAGGTTGTTGTGGTGACAGCCCGCGGTAGAAGAGAGAACACTGCATGAAAGGGTTTAGCAACCTATCCTGTAGGATAGTCAGGTGGTCCAGTGAGGGGAGAAGCCTCCCTCTCCCTGCTCCCAGCTTGTTGAAGTGAGAAGGGCATCTGTCTTAGAGACAGATAAATCTACATCCAACTCCTGCTTTGCTGTGTTACCTAATGAAACCTCTCTCACATCTCACATCTCTGGATCTCAGTTTCCTAACCTATGAAACAGGAGGTCACGTTGCTTCTTTCCTCGAGTGATCTTGAGCCACAAATGAATGACTCACATATATATTAAAGCATCCGACACACAAACGTGAGTCGCTGTGGTTAGAGTGGGGCCTCCAGGACGAGCCCTAAGAGGCTGTTTCCCATTCAGTCTCCTCCGGGGGGACTTCCTAGGAGCAGTTGCTATGTGGACACCTCCGGTGTGCAGCTTTGAGTCATGCCCTAGAGTCTTTTGTGGGTCTTTCTGGAACTATGTACGGCAGGCAGGTTTGGGTGGGCCCTGGAGAGCTCAGGTAAAGGCATATGGAGCATAAAGGAAAGCAGAGAGAAAAAGCGAAGGTGAATCTCTTGGCCCCTCGTAAAACTTCAAAGGGACCCTATCACTAGGGCTGCTATGTGCACAGGAAGCCGCGTGTATCAGTTAATGATGCTTTGGGATGCAGGTAAAAAGACGCCAAGCAGCTGTTGAAACAAATGCATGTCGGTTCCTCTCACACAGTTAACAAGTCCGGAGGTAAACGGTCCAGGGCAGGGGCAGCAGCTCAGGGAAGTCAGTGGGGACCCAGGCTCCTGCGAGCTTTCTGCTCTGCCACCCTTAGAGGCGCTCGGAAAGGCTCTGAGCTTTTCCAGAAGCGTCCCCTGCCAACTTCTGTAGATGTCTTACTGGCCGGAACTCTGTCTCATGACCACCTCTATATGCAAGGGAGGCTGGAAGTCAGTATCTGGTTTTTCTAGCCTTCCTGCTGGTAAATAGCAAGAGAGAAGGTGGGTGAGATTGGCTGTCAGCTTGAAGGAAACAAGAGAGGAGGACGGTATCGGCCGTCAGCCTGGCCAACCAACCCACCGCCACCCACCGCAGGAAAACAAAGGAGTTTCCTCACTTAAGTCCTCTCCCCTGTGAAGTCTTTTTGTCTGCTATTTAGCTCGGGCATTATAAACTGAGGGGGCGTCAGAGACACGGCATTTTCCAGACGGTAACCAATACCCAGGAGGTTTGGGCTGACTGAGTGGGGACTCAGGCGTGTCAGCCACCATGGTTCTGAGTTCAGAAGACCAGATGGGGATAAAGCGTGTCCTTCTTTCCAAAAACGAAAACTGAAGGGGGTTCTACAGGGAAGCTGGCATCTGTGCATCGGATTATAGTAGAAAAAGCTTGGGGCTGAGTCTCAGATATGCTACTTACTAGAGGTCTGTGAACTTGAGCAAGTTAGGCCACCTCTCTGCACCTCAGTTTACCTAGCTCTGTAAGTGCCACAAAGACAGTAACAACTCCCCGCAAGGCTGTTGAGTAGATTAAACGAGATGATACATGTGAAGGGAAATATGTAAACTATACACACACATTAATATATACGAGTTCCTCTTATTGTCATTATTAAATGGTGGGAGTGTCGCAATGTGGACTTTTGGACTTGGTTGGAAAAGAAATAGTTACCCAGGAAACGAAATTCATGTAGTAGGAAATAACAGGAATCCTGGCACATGGGGAGCAAGATCTCGGAGAGCAGGAAGGCAAGTCATGTGCCCAAGGAATGGCAATGACCATTTGGGACCAGTTTCTAGTCACAAACTTGTGTTTTATAATCGTAACTCCTCTTGCATTTTGTGACTTCTGTAATAATTTCCCTTTAGTTCCCATTAATATTTAATAAAGGTTTTTGTTTTTGTTTTTAATACCAGTGCTTTCAGCCAAGCTGAGCTGAGCTAAACTAAGGGAATGATAACACCTAAAGCCCACTGTTCATTGAACACGTGCTCTGAGCCAAATGCTGTGCTGGATGCTTTACATAATTATGGTTTGTTATGATCTGATGACCCAGCAAAGCACTTATTATCTCCAAACACTTCCTTGAATCGGGGTTGGAAAGGAGGAGCAGAACTCTCCTGGGATTAAAATAAGGAAGCCTTAAGATGAATATAAAATCAAGAAGAAAAGAATTGAAGTCACACATAGAATAGCCCTCCCCACCTAGAGAGACTCTTCTTGAACTATTCTCTACTAAACCTTGTAGGTTTCTCTGCTGTATTTTGAGAGAGGCTCATGTGGTGTAGAAACAGTATTCTACTCCAGTATTAGAATTTCATTTCTTTGGCGGCACCTCGCCTGGGTGGTGCAGTTGGTTGAGTGTCTGACTGTTGGTTTCGGCTTGGGTCGTGGTCTTGGAGTCATGGGATCAAGCCCCACATCGGGCTCTGCGCTTGGTGCAGAGTCTGCTTGGGATTCTCTCTCCCTCTCCCTCTGCCCCTCCTGCGCTCCCCCTCTCTAAAGTGACTGAATAAATCTTTAAAAAATAACAGCATATTTGAAAAAAAAAGAATTTCATTTCTTTAAACATTGTCCTATTCCCATTATTTTTTTAAAATAGGCACATTCCTAGAAAAGTCGCCCCACAAATGATCCATTCCTAGTGTAAATAAGTCAAAGTCACGAAAGACAAAGCAGAGATGAGGGACGATTCCAGATCAAGGGAAACTAGAAAACTAAAGTCCATATGTGATTCTGGATTGGATCCCCAGTCAGAAACAGTGAATGATTATAAAGGGAATTACTGGAACAGTTGGGAAAATTTTGAATATAAAATACTCAGCAGTAGTGTTGTATCCATGTCAAAGTTCCAGAATTTGATAATTGTATTATGGTTATGTAAGGGTCCGTCCCTACTAACAGAAGTCACGTGCTGATGTATTTATGGGTGACATTATTTAGGTCATGATACCTGCAACTTACTTTCAAATGGTTAACAAAACATAATAATTTTAAAATTTTTAATAATAATAGTATGTATACACAGAGAGAAAGAGAAAAAGCAAATACGGCAAATAATTAAAAATTGGTGAGTCTGGGTGAAGTGTATACGGACATTCATTGTACTAGTCTTGAAACTCATCTGTGCCTTTGAAATGTTTCAAAATGAAGAGCGGAGGGAAATACATGTGCATTAGAACCTTCTTCTCGTCTTACTGAGATCTAGGACTATCCTTCAGCCTCCTGAACCCCACGTGCCCTAACCCGCTTGCTTCCTTTATAGATGTATTTCTAAAACCCTAGATCACCAAGTTAATCTGTATATACATTTTCTAGGGTTTTGTTTTTGTTTATTTTTTTGTAAGACTGATAGAAGTTACTGTGTTGTTCTCACTCTATACCTGGGTAGACTTTAAAAAAATTTTTTTTTGGCTTATTAACTTCTGAGTGAAAGACTTATATCCTTCGGGAACCATTTTCTCTTACCCTGGTTGCTGGCAAAATAAGGTTTTCATTGTTCTGTGATAACAGCGCTTACTGAATGTGTTTCTTCTCTCGGGCCAGTATTTGCTCATGCTGTGTTTTCTTCCTGCCTGTTCCCCAGAGATAAGGGGCAACCCCCACCTGCTGATCAAGTACCACAGTGGGTTCTTCGTGGATGGAAAGTTCCTGTGCTGCCAGCAGAGCTGTAAAGCGGCCCCAGGATGTACCCTCTGGGAAGCATGTAAGGTGACCCCCCCACACACTGGGCTGGGCCCTGGGAGGACGGTGCCCCATGAGGCAAACCTGCCAAATTCCAGAACAGTTCACCAGCTTGGGAAAACAAGATGTGCCACTTCGGTTGACATCATGAAAACTCAGCCTCAAAAAATGCTATCGGGCAGATGAAGTCCAATTATAGGGTCAACTGAGTCATAAAATAATAACAATATTAACATTTGCTGTTCTTTCATTTCGTGAGAAATGTTTTTTTAAATTGGAATCATGAATCGAGCAAGGCGCTATTTCCTCCCATAATTCTCCCTGGTTTAAGATAAACTCCAAATGGGTAGAATGTGGAGAACATATCACCATGGCTCATAACCTAAAATAATAAACTAAAAAAAAAAAAATTCTTTTAAAAAATATGTCAAAGGTTTTGGTTTTAGAGGGAGGGGGGAGGGGGATGGGTTAGCCCGGTGATGGGTATTAAAGAGGGCACGTACTGCATGGAGCACTGGGTGTTATACGAAAACAATGGATCGTGGATCACCACATCAAAAACCAATGATGTATTGTATGGTGACCAACATAACATAATAAAATTTAAAAAAATATGTCAAAGGATAATATTTAAGTAACACTTGGAATCACCATATATACCACAGTGATGGATGACCAAGTTTTAAAAGCCCATATTTAAAGGGCTTACCATTCTGTACATGTTTACTGATTTCTTAATAACACCACAGAAGGTAGTGAAGGGTCTGCTTTAAGCACAATCAGATTCTACCCAGAGTTATATTCCTAAGAAAATCTGGCTGAGACTTTATCTGGGGACAGAGAAGAAGGTCCACTGAGTGGCTTTGAAGGGGCAAGGGAGGAAAAGAATTAGGTTGTTTTCTGTTTGTGCCTCATAGGGTCTCATCCTATCTTCAGGATATTTACATGGGGCAGTCTTTTTTTTCTTTTTGAAGATTTTTTAAAAATATTTTATTTATTTATTTGAGAGAGAGAGAGCATCCGTGAGTGAGCGGGGAGGAGCCCGAGGCGGGGCTTGATTCCATAATCCTGAGATCCTGAGATCCCGACCTGAGCCAAAATCAATAGTCCGAAACTTAACTGACTGAGCCACCCAGGCACCCCATGAGGCAGTCTTATATATTTTAGGAGTTTGTCACTGTTTAACAACAGTAAGTTGTGAATAAATTAAAAAGGAGAACTTATTCTGATGACAGTTTTACCAGCCTGAGCAAAATATGCTTGGATTACAACTTTAATGAATTGAGTAAGATCAGCGGTGACTTTATGAACTGTAAAACCCACAGGGACATGAGCTATTATTCAAATTCACTCCATTATAGTATTGACACCCGACGCTCACATTAATGGTATTACTAGTAATTTGACAACAAAAATCAATGAATAAATGTTCATTGTGTTTTCCATCTTAATTAGACTACACAGTGAATATTTATTCATCCTAAGTATATCACATTGCCCTTTATACTTGGGAATTATCGTGATTTAATGAACTATGCAGAAACTAGTGTATATGGATCCTCCCTCCACTGTAAGGGGCTGAGGAATAATGTTTCCTTAGAACATTATTTCTTTCCCCCAATTATTCTGTCCACGATCTGGCATCATTACCCAGCAGGCCAGATTCTAGCTCTGACCCTACCTCCCTGGGAAGAAGCAGGAAAAAAGGCCAGAGAGAGCACTCCCTTGGGATTATCTTCCTAGGCTCGGTCTGGATGGCATCTGCCGTATGTTCTGGGTACAACAGGCTCTTTTCCAGCCTCTGAGGAAAACGACAGAATTTGGAGGAGCCGTGGCCCATGAGCAGCTATGATATCACTTATCTAGCCGAGTATAACTTACTCCTCTGCTGGGTTACAGGGCTGCCCAAGGGTACAGTTACTAGGAAGGAAATAGTTGAGAGACTTGCTTCCTTCTGTCTCCAAAATGCCCTGGACCTTTCCTTTTCCAGGGTACGTGGCCTACAAGTAAGTCTGCCATACACCCCAGGTTGTTTGGAGCAGTCTCATTCTGCAGCTGGTGACCTGGCACAATTATTAAAAGCTTACCTATCCCTGTAAGAAACGTTCCAGGCTGGTTGGTAAGTTGTATGGCCGCTCTGCTTAGAAGGCACATAACGGCTTTACACCCATAGCCTGGGCATCTATCTACATGTGGAAGTGGAAAGAGAAACCAACAATTATCACAAGAAATGGAAAAAAGTATGGGATAGTTTTTGTTCTGACTTATAAATCAGCTTCTTGGGGATGCCTGGGTGGCTCAGTCGGTTAAGCGTCTGCCTTCGGCTCAGGTCATGATCCCGGAGTCCTAGGATCAAGCCCCGTTTTGGGCTCTCTGCTCAGCAAGGAGTCTGCTTCTCCCTCTGACCGCCCCCCCCCCCCCACTTCTTGTGTTGTCACTCTCTCTCAAATAAATAAATAAAATCTAAAAAAAAATCAACTACTTATAAGCATCTCATATGAGCCAATCAAAGAGGAATCAGACATGGATTCTGAACCCTAGCGTCATAGGTACTACCGAACGAGATTAGATATCTGTATTTCAAATGCAAGGGGGAAATGCAGTATAAATTAATAGTTCACAGGATTTAGAGGAACTCGAATTTTTTTATCCATTTGGGGGAGGATATTGCTAATCCAAAGTGGAGGAGTGGTGTTTTAGTTGAGCGTTACACAGGAAAACAACAAAATCACTCCAGATGCTGCGTCTAAACTCACGTCATCTGAAGCATTGATCCCATAAGCTAGTTAATCTTTTGATTCTTAACATTGGGTGTTTGCTTTGTTTTGTTTAAAGTCCCTGCTGATATTACTTGGTTTTTCTTTTCAGATGCTGATCTGCACATTACAACCCATGAAGAGAAACACAGGGTTCCCATCTTCCCAGACAGAGTGGTAAGTCGATATTTAAAATTTTTTGCATAGCCAGGATATATTAAAATAAACCAAGAGTTGCCAGATTCAAGACTAGAAAATATGGCTGCATTCAGACTGCTGAGCAAAAAGAGGACAAAGGTGAGCTGTCACCCATAGCAGTGGCAGTATCGAAGGCCAAGGTCAAATATTGAACCATTTTACCATTTTATATTGTTATACTTAATAACTGGGCCTTTTCTGACCTGTAAGCACATAAATAGTCGCCAAGAAATGGGTGCATGTGGGAGATGTCCTTACGATGGCCTCACACATGAGTTATTAGCTGTCATTCCTCCCCCAGCAGCAGCCTGGCCAAGACTGCCTCATGTGAGTATCCTGGCGAAGGATGGGACTCCATAGGGCACAAGCAGAAAATAACCTAATTCTTTCTCTCTGTTATCCCTTCAAAGCCACTTGATGGGCTTTCTTCTCTGTCCCTGAATGGAATGGAATTCCAGCTGCTAGCCAATGAAACAGAATGTCCCAATTACTAGTAGTCATGAGAAGAACCTCTCAATTGTCCCATCCAATGCTATAATCCTACAACTCCAAACATCATTCCAAGTTACAACTTCTCCCCTTCACATAGCTCAGGTGTGCATCAGCTGGCAGCCTGCTTTGGGGAGAGGGCCACGGAGAAGCTGAGATTTCTGACTCTGTCATGGTTGGGGCCCAGGAAGAGGGGGTCTAATAAAAAGCAGTCATTTGTGGCTGATCCCATCATGATTTTGGTAGGGGTGGCTCCTGGGTGAGACAGTTTCCTAATGCTGATTCTTTAGCTTATGGGAAACTTTCGTGGGTTCACCACGAGCGTGCAGAGCCAAATGAGTTTTATGACAGAGGGGTAGTTCTTGACCCTTAGCTCTTGAGTTTCTTTTTTTTTTTTTAAGATTTTATTTATTTATTTGACAGAGAGAGACACAGTGAGAGAGGGAACACAAGCAGGGGGAGTGGGAGAGGGAGAAGCAGGCTCCGCGCAGAGCAGGGAGCCCGATGCGGGACTCGATCCCAGGGCCCTGGGATCATGACCTGAGCCGAAGGCAGTCGCTTAACCAACTGAGCCACCCAGGCGCCCAGCTCTTGAGTTTCTAGTCCTCATATTTCTGCTGGGTCGATTCACCCATCTTGGACAGAGTTTCTTTCAAGGTGGCTCCCAGAACCCTCTCCCAAGGGTGGAGTTGGCCTACAGTACGACAAACAAAACCTTGACCGCTCTGCTCTGTGAGAGTCACAGATGCTCTAGAAGCCCTCCTAAAAGTAAAGGAGTGTCTCTACCCATCCATTAGCTCTATGGTGTCTTGGGCACTTATTTTCAGCTGCACACTATCACACACACCTCTCTCTAAGTAAAAAAATATAATCTTTATGAACCACCATGAAGGACAAAAGGAAATCCATTATTGGAGTAGGTTAAATTGTCTCCCAAATTTCATGTTCACCTAGAACCTCAAAAGGTGACCTAATCTGGAAACAGGTCTTTACAGATGTAATTAATTAAGGACTGAGGTGAGATCATACTGGATTAGAATGTGTCTTTATAAGAAGAGGAGAGGACACAGGGAGATACACAGTGAAGAAGGCCATTTAGAGACCTGGGCAAACCAAAAACCAAATAATCCAGTTTAAAAAAGGGCAGAAGACATGAATAGACACTTTTCAAAGAAGACATCCAGATGTCCAACAGACACATGAAAAGATGCTCAACATCACTCATCATCAGGGAAATGCACATCAAAACCACAATGAGATACCACCTCACACCTGTCAGAATGGCTAAATTTAACAACACAAGAAACGATTGGCGAGGATGCGGAGAAAGGGGAACCCTCCTACACTGGTGGTGGGAATGCAAACTGGTGTAGCCATTCTGGAGAACAGTATGGAGGTTCCTTAGAAAGTTGAAAACAGAACCACCCTATGACCGAGCAATTGCACTAGTGGGTATTTACCCAAAGGATGTAAAAATACAGATTCGAAGGGGCACATGCACCCCGATGTTTATAGCAGCATTCTCAACAATAGCCAGACTATGGAGAGAGCTGAAATGTCCCTTGCTGATGAATGCATAAAGAAGATGTGGTATATCTGTACAATGGAATGTTGCTCAGCCAACAAAAAGAATTAAATCTTGCCATTTGCGGTGACGTGGATGGAGCTAGAGAGTATAACACTAAGCGAAATAAGTCAGAGAAAGACAAATACCATATGATCTCACTCATGTGGAATTTAAGAAAGAAAACAGATGAACATATGGCAAGGATGGGGGAAAGGGAGAGAGGGAAACAAACCGTAAGAGACTCTTAACGATAGAGAACAAACTGAGGGTTGATGGAGGGAGGTGGGTGGGGAATGGGCTAAGTGGGTGATGGGTACTAAGGAGAGCACTTGCTGTGAGGAGCACTGGGTGTTGTATGTAAGTGATGAATCACTGAATTCTACTCCAGAAACCAATATTGCACTGTATGTTAACTACCTAGAATTTAAATTAAATAAATAAATAAATAAACACCTAGGCAGGAGATTCAAGTTATGCTACCACAAGTCAAAGAATGCTAGAACCACCAGAAGTTGGAAGAAGCAATCGAATATTCTTCCATAGAGCTTTTAAAGGGAGCACGGCCATGGAGAAGCCTTGATTTTGAACTTGAGGCCTCCAGAAACGCAAGAGAACAAATCTCTGTTGTTTCAATCCACCAAGCATGTACTGATTTGTCATGGCAGTCCAAGGAAACTAATACAATTATTAAGGTTGGAGGGCTTTATTTTGTTCTCAGCAACATTGCTATTTTAGTTTGGGTACATGCTCCAGTCCTGAAGCTTGAAAATTATGGCTTTATTAAACACCTAAGAGCCATGTCCAGAATAAGCAAATCTACAAGGACAAAGGGTTGATTAGCAGGTTGCCTGGGGTCAGGATGGGAACGGGTGACCGCTAACGGTCACAGGCGCCTTATGGGAGTGACAGCAATGTGCTCAGACCGGACTGTGGTGATGGTTGCCCAACCTGATAAATTTACCAAAAGTCACCAAATTCTATACCTTCTATATGGTATGCAAATTATAATCCAGTAAAATTTGTTTTAAACAAATCTAAGAGCAGAGGATAATTTAGGAGCCAGAAACCATTACATCTAATCTCTGGCAAGGAATTCTTGGGGAAATGTGCTGAAAATTATCAGTCAGGCAGATCATTGGCCAAGGGTTTCTAAGTCTGTTTTGATTGTAAGCTGCCCGAAGGGATCAGGGATCAGCGAGAGTATCATGAAAAACATGTTTCCCTTTGTTTTGTTTTTACCAGAACATTCAGTAGAGGACTTACTTTGCAGAGCTGAGGAAATTAAAAATCCACTTTCTAGCCCTTCTGTTCAGATTTCCGTGTAGGGAACTTTCCACAGCATTTATCTCTGGACAGAACCACCGCATAGCTCATAAACAGCAGTGTCCTGCAGAGCGAAAATTTCCAGGACATCGTCGACCCCTGCAAAAAAGTAAAAATACGAGTATGAAAAATTAAATGCAGAGCTTATATCTTTTTATGTGAATTTTCAATTGAAGCATAACATGCATTTGGACAAGTATACGAGCCCGAAGTGTTCAGCTTGATGAATTTTCACAAACAGAACACACCTGTATAACTCTCACTCAAATCAAGGAACAGAACATCACAGAACCCCAGGGGTACCATCATGTTCCTCTTTGGTCACTACATCCCACTGAGAGTAATCACTAGCCTGACTTATAACATCATAGCTCACTTGCTTGGTTTTGACCTTTATGTAAATGGAATCATAAAGTATATCGTCACATATTATCTGTCTTCCTCTGAGACTGACCCACACTTTAGTGTGTGGTTGCCATTTCCTCTCACTGCTGTATAGGATTCCACTGTGTGAATATACCCTTATATTCATTTTATTGCTGCTGTAACAAATTACCACAAATTGAGTGACTTGAAGAACACACATTTATTGTCTTGAAGTTCTGAAGGTCAGAAGTCTAAAATAAAATGGGTCCACATGGCGATATTCCTTCTGGAAGCTTTAGCGGGGGGGAAATCTATCTCCTTGCCTTTTCCAACTTCTAGAGGCAACCTACATTCTTCGGTTTCTGGCCCCCTCCTCCATCTTCGGGGCCAGAAGGGTAACGCCTTATGTTTAGTATCAAATAGGTTTATTTATTTATTTATTTATTTATTTATTTATTTATTTATTTATTTATTTAAGATTTTATTTATTTATTTGAGACAGAAAGAATGAGAGACAGAGAGCATGAGAGGGAGGAGGGTCAGAGGGAGAAGCAGACTCCCCGCCGAGCAGGGAGCCCGATGCGGGACTCGATCCCGGGACTCCAGGATCATGACCTGAGCCGAAGGCAGTCGCTCAACCAACTGAGCCACCCAGGCGCCCCAAATAGGTTTATTATTTTACTCTTTAAATGGGCATTTAGGTCATTTCCAGTTCTTATCGAATTGAAATAATTCTGCTACGAACATTCTTATATGTGTCTTTTGATTTCACTGCTGGGTATGCATACAGACTTTCTGGATCATAGGGTATATGCGCGCCTGACTTGAGTAGATTCTGCAAACAGCTCTTCAATGTGGTTATATACTCTGAACTCCAACCAGCCAAGTATGAGAGTTCCAGTTGCTCCAGACCTTTGCCAATACGTAGTACTGCCCTTGTTGCCCTTCTCTTTCTTTCCTTTCCTTTCCTTCCTTCCTTCCTTCCTTCTTTCTTTCTTTCTTTCTTTCTTTCTTTCTTTCTTTCTTTCTTTCTTTCTTTCTTTCTTTCTTTCTTTCTTTTCTTTCTTTCTTTCTTTTTCTTTCTTTCTTTTTCTCCTTCCTTCCCTCCTTCCTCCCTCCCTCCTTCCTTCTTTCTTTCCTAAGAGCTGATGTACTTAGCTTGTTAGCTCCCACTACCTGAATCTGTGCCTCACTGTGATATATTAAAATCTCTTGTCCTCCAAAGCTGAAGATTCCTCGAGCAGTTCCTATTTTCAGAATGAATGAACCATCCTCAAGTACCACCGTGGCCCAGTATGACAGTGACTCAAAGAGAAACTACGGCTCCCAGCTAACTGTCAACATGCAGCATATTCCAAGAGAAGATTGCCCTGACTGGTGGCAAGTAAGGAAACTGAAGAGGTAAACTTCAGCTTTTAGTCGGGCTGCCCAGCACGTAGGGTAGCCATCAGCCCCCTGCCTTGGACGTCAGCCTCAAAGCTGTCTACGCAGGCCCTAGCTGAGAAGGGCTGCCCTCTCCGGAAAGGCTCAGTGCTTGAGCCAGAAGCCTGGGCGAGCAGTGGCCCACTGGGACCGAATGGCATGGACTTCCCATCTAGATGATCTGATCTATGATCTAAGTAATACTTGTGCATTTTATTTCTTCCCCTTCCTCTCCCCCTTTTCCCCAAATAACCCTACGTGCCAGAACTTGGAAGCTTGAAAATATATCCTTTACATGTTTCGGGTGGGCTTCCTTTTGTCCTGTGCTTACAAATGCCAAATAACACTCCCAGCGAGGCCTCGGCTGCCTTCTCAGGATGGACATCTTCAGCCCTCCTGATGTGATCAGTCTTCACACATTTTTTAAGCGAAAATGAAAACTACCTGGAAGGCAGTACCTAAACTGTGTATCTCTCCAGGGTCTCTGGGACCGAGCCGGCCCCATACTTGATGCTCACTAAAGATTGAACTGAATCACAAGATGACAATAGAAAAAGGGTCAAGTGACTGTCCTTCCCTCTTTGGTGCCTCAACCCTCCTCCCCATCACATTCTTCACTGTCTGATGTCTCCTCACCCAGTCATTAGCCTCCCTGCAGGGCACCGGGGTCTGTCTTTCCCCACAATGGATGCAGAACATCTCTCTGACTCCTCAGGCATCTCCTTTCTTTGTTTTCTCCCTCGTGCTCTTATTTTTTTATTCTTTCCATCCTCATCATTTTTACCTAAAGCAAATGCCTCCCTCTACCAATGACACAACCACAGGGCCACACGGAACTTGAAAGAACGTGAGTGTATTCTTGTTGTTGCTTCTGGCATATAACAAACTGTGGTGCTTTTCATTTCAAAGTGGAGCTAGAGTCCAAGTGTATTCATCTGTACCTGGCCCCTCAGGGGACATGTCACATTTATTTGCTGCAACCCAGGGTTCTTGTGGAAGGAGACCATCGATAGACACAGGTCCTAGGAGAGCGAGTGTCATGTCAGCTTTGTGCCGGGGCCCGCTCTCTACCGGAAGCCCCAGGGATTCATTGAGGGAAACGTGCAGTGAAACTGATCAGTATTCAAATAAGTAGTCAGCACTATTAATTCATGGGGTGGGGGGGGAGTACAACCACCGATGCCTGAATGGCTAGATCCTATCTGGGTTTTTTTAAGATTTTATTTATTTATTTGAGAGAGAGAGACACAGCGAGAGAGGGAACACAAGCAAGGGGAGTGGGGGAGGGAGAAGCAGGCTTCCCGCGGAGCAGGGAGCCTGATGCGGGCTCGATCCTAGGACCCTGGGATCATGACCTGAGCCGAAGGCAGTCGCCCAACTGACTGAGCCACCCAGGCGCCCCATAAATCCTATATTTATTGAAAATACTGACTTTTTTTCATCTTGGATTTTTTGCATTAATTTTTATTTTAAAAATATCATTAACACGTTATTTACCTTGACTACTGAGTTTTTCTGACACCCCCTTAGATTTTGCACCCAAGATTCAGTCCTGACCTTGGATTCTTCCCTAGAACTCGAGAAAGCTAGTTATCTGAACAAAGAACCGATGAATCACTTCTTAGCCTGAGTAGCATTACATCAGTGAGTGAATGATGATGATTGCTAAAAGATCTTTGTGGACTGATTTTTAAAAATGCAGTCATGAGTCTCAGCTCACATAAGGAGATAATACTTTTTATCAACTATCCTTACTTGAACTGCTTTTTAATTTTTTCTGAGTAGTAAAATAACAGCATGCTTCCATTAAAGCATTCAAGTATTGCAGAATATCCAGGGTACATTCTTCTAGAACTATGCACACGTTATTTTCTATGCACACATTACCACGTGTACAGAATTAAAAAATCAGGTTCTCACCACGTACTCTTCTGTGCCACTCTCTGTCTTCACTTCACATCTTGGACATTTTTTCCCATTTAAGTACATGAGGCTACACTTCAGTTTTAATGTGGAAAAAATATTGAATGGTGGTAAAACATAGCATACGTTTTGCCATCTTAGTAATTTTTAAGCGTACAGTTGAGAGGTGTTAGGGACATTTACAATGTTGTGCAAGCTACATGATTATTCTGAATGTCTAGATAGTGTTCCATCATATGGATAAACCTAAGAGCTGCACCACTGATGGGCATTCCCTGTGTGTTCTTAAAAAAAACATAAAAGCTAAATAAATTGCTTAGCGTTTTAAAATAAGAATTTTCTTTTGAAGAGATGAAGTAAAAAAGCCATGCTAGTGAGCAAGGCTCTTCAGAAGGTAGCGCTGAGGGCTTTCTCCAGTCATTCCTTGAAATGGAGCCAGAGAAGCATTTCCTTGTTAAGGAAGCTTGTTGCTATGAAGGGTGGTTTTGAAAAAGGGCCTGAGATAGGAAGGCGAGCAGGAAATAGGTCCTACATTCCAAGCAAAACAGCCTTTGGACTTGGAGAGGTAGGCACTTCCTCATGCTCTGCCTACCACCCAAAACGGAAGAGGGAAAATGACGGGTGGCAGGGGGTGATGAAGACCTTGAGGATCTCTTAACCCCACGTGGAGTTAAAAGTTCAGTATTTTCCAGACTTTTCATTGCAATTGCAACAGCCAAGAGGGAAATAACATGTTAAAATATATAAGTGACCGAATGCTTGCATAGCAACAAAAAAATCAGGAGTCAAGATGATCTATTCATCCAACTTTTCTTTTCACACTTCTCTTTTGTTTAGGAACACTGTCAAGCTGCCTCTGGTTATTGGGGTCCCTGCAAGGATGAAAATGTGAAAAGGACTCATTAGCTGAAATTCCCAAACCAAGTGAAATACGATGGTCAAAATGTTAAATGAAGCTAAAAGATACCTAACAAAACTATTTTTCTCCTTTCACATTTATAAATAAACATAAGTTTACAAAAATGTATCTTTTTGTCGCAGCAATGAAGACTTTGCAACCAGCAACCAAAGGGAAAGGACTGTTGCAAATCACAGCACCTCAAAGATGTCATGGTAAATCAAATGCAGATACTCCTTTACGTCTAGGATTTGCTTCCATTTGCAGGAAAACTAACCACATTTGCAATCATTTTGCATCTAGACTTCATGTTTAAGGTAAAAACGAACCAAAAAAATTCACGTAGTTTGCCTCTCTGAACCCTCATCTGTGATTCAGTTGGTCTGAATCGATGACTTGTGGGTTACAGTATTCCTCGCACTGATATTTCCCGTCCATCATTCAGGATATGCACTGGTGTTAGCACGAACAGTAATATACCTGGCTCGGGCAGCTCTAGCAGGAGGAAGAACCACCTCAAGTCGAGTTACTCTTCTCTAAGAATTGCTCTATACACAACCTGAATTTTTTTTTTAACCTCCTACTACAGCTGCTCCCGAAGGTATTCATCTATTTCATGAGCCTGCTCTTCCAAAAGAGTCAAACAAATCCACGTTCCTGGGGGCCTCCTGTAGCAAAGAGCCATTTTCTCATTAAACTGGGCATGAACTCGACTTTTGAGTGATTCTCTCTTCACTTAGCCGATACCTTCCCAGGTGCAAAGAGGGAACCCTGACAGTCTAAATTTTATTTGTGGGGGTAAAAGCAGGGTGGGATTCGACCTTGCACTGCTAGGTAATTGCATTATTTCTTGGTGGTTTTTTGCATTCATGTCGTTTCCTCTCTTCTTAAGGGGATTCCCCGAGTCAAGTTCATCTGAAGAAGAGGAAAACCTGGATGACTATGAGTGAGTCTGAAAGTCTTCTGTGTTCCTCTAAAACTAACATAGATGTTTCTATTCCATTCTTCCCCAAAGGCATTAGAGCAGATGTCTCAGACTTGCTTGGGAGGCTGTATTTACTTGGGGAAACTCATATGAGGTGCTGGGCCATTTATCTGGATGACGGGTGATAATGAGCTGGGTTGTTACTAAGGGAAATATTTTTCCTCAGTCTGGATTATCTAAACTGGCTGTACATATTCATCGGATTTATCATATACCTGGTGTCCCCTTCACTTGACTTTGTCTTCGTAGATGCAGCATATGACATTTCTGCCGAGTATTTCTGCCCTGGAGGTCTCTGGACAGGGTGACCTTTGAAGGCTCTTATTAGCACTTATTAGTCCCGTTTTTGAAGTTATTTATGATACAGCAACAAGGTAGCGCAACAGACTTGAACTTGACTGCATTTATGTTGGGAGAGTCCTATTTCTAGGGCAGCCTTATCATTTAACATCCAGATTAGGATATTTTAGAAAGAGAAAGAGTGCACTATTAAATATTACACCTGGACATCAGGCATGAATTGGACTCTTCTGGGTGAATAAAAATGTAGGATCACCCCAATTATACTAAGACAGGTTGGCCTAAGGGGCCCTTAAGGTCCTTTCCAAAATCTAAGACTGTATCCTTCTACAAATAGGGACAAATAAGTCTCCGGAACTTTATTTAAAGTTGGCATTAAGGAGAGGTGGGAGTGATAGGGCAGACTGCATCTCCCGGACACCTGCTCCCCAATGGTGGCCAACTCACTTGAACACTGAGATTATACATCTTTTCAGTTCTATTTTTCTATGAGTGTGGTCACTGATATATTGGCTCTAGGTACAGTGAGAGGTTTTATAAAGTACATGTCACGGTTTCGACTCTTTGTCTTACCTCTAAGCCAACGTGGCCCTAGGCGTTCCCGCCACATCGGGGAAGACGTGCTGTAGGCCCCGCCCCTCCACAGCATGGCTTTTTCACCACCATCTAGCTCCCCGTGATCCCTATCTTCTTCCCCAGTATCCACCCTCAGGAAAGCCTCTGATAGAATAATTCAAACTAAGACATAAACGCTGAGAAACACCAGCACCAAAATTATCCAAAGATAATAGCACTTTGACGGATGACAAAGACTTAAACCCATGGCAATGAACCTCTAATTGTGGATGTTAATCTCGAGCATTTCAATGAATTGGAAGTCTCTCTTCGATTTGGAAAGCCCAGATCTGACCATGTGGACGATCTCTATCTCCATCATTTCTAAATTCAAATGGTGCCTGAGAGGTGTGCACTGGGGAAACACCAGGAGAGACCTGCCCTCTTCCAAGTCAAAGAGGTGCCGAAGGGCAATTGGGAGCAGAGGGCTGCGTGATCCGGGGCTTAGCCTCTCGCACCATGCTCGGTGCCCCCAGCTTCTACCTCTCTCAGTGGCACCGAAGCATTTGTTTGGTGGGGCAGAACTTCATGAAGATTTCTACTGTGTTCTATTGAAGGCTAAGGCACTGAAGTTTAGATGGAAAATCATACCTTAGGAGCAGGCTTAAGAATCTGGTCCTCTGGCAATGACATGCTGAAATCTTTTTTAAAACAAACAGAGCCAGATCTCAAGTAAAGTGTGTGTGTGTGTGTGTGTGTGTGTGTGTTGGGGGGAGGGGTTTATTCACAATCCCACCTTGCTTCTCCACGCCTCTGTCCTTATTCCCGATCATCTCTTTCTTCTCTCTCCCATAGGCATGTATTCTGGTTCGTATTCCCTGAGGAGTCTTTTGATTAGCTGTGATTAGCTTAAAATATTAACTCAGAAGAAGATGATCAGTTCATACCTCAAGTATTAATTATATCATATCTATAAGGGTAGAACTAGAAGAGACTTTTAAACTTACATTCAACCCTCATCCTCATTTTGCAGATGGGTAATTCCAAGGTCAAAAAAGGCCAAGTGGTTTGTCCAGAGCCATACAGCTACTCACTAGGAAGTTACGTCTAGAATTCAGACCTCCAAGCTGGCTGGTGGCTCTTTCCACTCCACTGGCCTGCCCACCAGCTGACACGCCCCCCGCCCCACCTAATACATCCTCGCCCTCGGGTTCTTTTTTCCTCTTCGGGTGTTATCCTCTAGCCAGAGGGTCCTCGTAAGCCCCCAAACCCATGCTCCATCCCACCTCACACCCTGTTCATTTCCCTAGTATGACATTCTAGCCAAAGCCAAAAGACTGCAGACACTGTTGATCTCACGTGAGAAACAACTCTGGAGCCTGTTGAGCTCTACACAGAAAGTAAGATGTGATGCTCTTGGCTCACTTAGAGAAAAAGGTAATATTTAAAGATCATGCCTGGCTGCCCCACATCATCTCTTTCTCAGGTTGCCGTACCTGTTACTGGCTTACTATAGCCATAGAGGCTTATCTACTGCTATCCTGCAAATAAAAAAATATTCATTAGAAAAGCATTTGCTTTGAAAATAGATGCTATAAGGTGTGCTTCTATCAGATTATTAAAAGAAAAATATAGGGTTGAAAGACAGGCAACCCCAACTTTCCCATTGGAATATTCTTTCATTCGTCTCATCTCCGGCTCTCGCTTGAAACAGTGACACATAGAACTCACGGGCCTGCCCGAAAGAGGCCAAAGGTTTTTAAGTGCTAGCCCGCGGGAAAACAGAATCATACGGAGGTGGTGCAGACTCGCGAATCCGTAGTTTTGAAAAGCCCCTGGGGGGATTCTCTAGAGCAGTCGGGTTGGGAAATCCCTGATCGAAGCTGATGCCTCATTGTACGGGGTAGAAAGTGGAGTGATCAGGCACGCGGTTACAAATTATTAACTCGCAAATATGCGATTCTTTCTCCTTGTAGCTGGTTTGCAGGTAACATCTCCAGGGCCCAATCGGAGCAGTTACTGAGACAAAAGGTAAATTATCTAGTCTTTAAAGTAGCCTTTAAGGATCTTTCTCCTTGGGCCCAGAGGGCAATGCCCTTACTTCTCATAGAAACCGGATGGCTAATTATACAGGCAAGTGGTCATAGAGGCTGCAGTCCAGCCCCTGGGTTACCAGGCCCTTCGCATGTAGCCACTTCCTCGGTTTTTCATTATCTCCTGCTGGGTAATAAACCACTTCCAAATTTGGCAGTCTGAAACAAGATTTAGGAGTTCTCGCCATTCTGTCCACAGGGTGCCATGGTTCTGCTCTGTGTGGCTGACGTGGGCTTCCTCACAGCCCAGCGATCCCAAGGCTTTTGTCAGGCCTGCTGATGCCCTATTAGCCAAAGCAAGTCTGCTGGCCTAGCCCGGACTCAGTGTGGGAGGGGACTGCCCAGGGCAAGAATACAGAGACATGATTGACTGGGGGCCATCTATGTAACAGCCTAGCTCAACTCTGTCCCTGCCCAGGAGCACCTAAACCGGAGGACGGCAGGTGTAATAGGGAATACCTCTACCTGATTTTGTTACCAAATTGGCACGGAATTAACAGACGCAAACTCTTTCCACCTGCCAAACTGATGCTGTGATACAGTTCGACCTAGTAAAACACACCAGGGATTCCTTTGAGGGGTACTAGTGAGAACGTGATGACGTCACCACCTAACCCGGTATCTCGTCAATGTTGTCACATTCATAGCTTATTGTCTGCTCTTTCTGAATCTGGATCTGCTTGGAATTAGCACAAGCCATAAAGAAAGACAAGTTGAGCATGAAACTTTAACAAATGATTTGTTCTGCGTCTTTGGCTTTCTAATACCTTCCGAGGTATTCTATTCCATGGTGATAGGTGGTTTTAAGTGTTATTTCTGAAAGGTTAAAATATCAGGTTTCCACAAACACAAAACAGAGAACATTATCAGAGAGGGTTAAAAACTAAGTGGAGACAGAGAGTCAAAGCACAGGGTAGGTCTCTCAAGGAACTGAGAGAGAAAAGGAGGAAAGCTGAACCGTGGGTCCCCTTCTGTGCCAGTTGTTGGGTGATCTGGGCCGTCAATGACATTTAAAGTCGATCGAAAAGATCCATTTCCCTACCACCTACCAGGAAAAATAGTTTTCAAGAATAATGAAAATGTTTTCCATTCCTTCCACTCTTTCCTTCCTTTCCAGGGAAAAGAAGGTGCATTTATGGTTAGAAATTCCCGCCAGGTGGGAATGTACACAGTGTCCTTATTTAGCAAGGCTATGAAGTAAGTATGACATGGATTTCTCTCTTTTATCTTGTGTGTATGTTCTTTGAATACGTTGGCCATTTAGTCACATTTGGGGATAAGACACCATCTTTAAACTCCGGCGTTTTGGCTCAAAGGATTTCTATCGAATGCAACCTTGCCCACCCAGCCCCGACTCTGAGCGCTCGTTCTCTGGGGGAGCCTCTTTTGCCCATCCCAGGCGACAGCGAAGTGCCCAGCGCACAGCACGCCTCAGTAAACACTTGTTAAGGGAATCTGGGGTTGTTCCCCTTGACTTGGTCCGAAGCCTAGAAAGAGAGAAAAAGCGCAATGGAGTCTGTCCACTCTCGGCCCGAGCCACCTGGTGAGTTGAGGAACCTTCCCCAGTGTCTGGTTTTTAGTCAGTCTCTCCATTAGGGGCAGGGCTAGCAGAAAGTTGAATCAGTGTATCTGTGTTCCCCAGATAGCTCCTTTCCGGGGTGCTGTCCTCTTTGGGTGGTGAAGCTGCACCTCGGGGTCCAACTCCCGACTCCACCATTTCAAGGCTTTCGGACCCTGAGCAAGTTTCTTAACCTCTGTGCCTCGGCTTCCCCATTTGAAAAGACAAAATAACAATGACTATTATGTTCTATGGATGAAGTGAGTTAATTCACGTGGTGGATCACAACAGTGCCCGACACAGAGTAAGCGCTTAATACATGAATAGCGATTACTACGATAGTTGTTGTTATTGTGAAGGAGCGAATCTAGGCGCTCCACTCCCCTGTCCCAACACCCAGGCTCATACGACACCCCCAGTCACCACCTGCAAGTCACCGTCACCGACACCGACATCAGGATCCTCTGCCAGAGTTTTACAAGCCACTGTCCCATTGGCTGTTAGCTCTTTTGTTCCTTCTAATCATTCTGTGAAGCAAACAGGAAAGCTGCTTTCACTGGCACCATTTTACAGATGAGAGGTTTGGGGTTCCACAAGCGCTCACGAAGACCCACCCACCACGTTAATAAGTGACCGACTTGAAGTTGGGCCTTCCACAGCGGAGTTCGTGTTCCTTCAACCACACTCCTGCGTCTACGTCAAGACCCCCAGGGTTCTGAGATAACAATCTGGCCAAATCTTGACTAGCACCATTTGAATATATATATATATATATATATATTTCTGCTGCCCCCATGTATACCCTGCCCCTGGCACCTATAGGTTTTTTGGTAATAACGAGTGATTAAAAGGTTATTTTATTTTGAGAAATGTTTTTATGGAGTATCTACCTCCAGTTTGAGAGACTAGGATGTGCCCTAAGCAGTGACCTGGCATTTTCCAATGCAGGAAGCCACCTCCCCGGTGCATCTCATGGACCAGGTTGCACACCTAGATGCTGGCTAAAGCCAACCCAGTAAGAACCAGGGGAAAAGATTTGCTTCACTGAATATTAAGAGCTCTGTGACCCTCTGGCCCTGCAGTTTCAGCCAAAGCTGCTAGCAGAAGTCTTCCTAGTCAAGATCCTTGACACCAGGTTTATTTTTGAAGGCGGCCAGGTAGAAAAAAACAGCAAATAGATAAGGAGTCAAGTGAAAATAATCCACATTCATGACTATGGAAGCCTTCTTTTATGAAACATCATCAACAGGCTTGAATGAATTTCATACTAAGACCAAGAGCAAAGTAGCCATTTGCAACAAGAAGACACGCCTTTCCCTTTTTATAGTTGCAATTTTAACTAGGCTGTTATTACAGCGACGACAACTTATCAATAGTTTCTTATGCACCAAGCATAGTGCGAATTGCTAGATATAAAAGCGCATCCGATCTCTGTAACAACCAAATGAGGTTAGCTAGCAAGCAGAAGACGAGGACGCAAAGCCCAGTTCTTGACTGCTAGGCCATACCCTAAAATCGGACACAGGCATATTATTTCTGATTAGCCCAAATCGATGTGCATCAATTCACCACTATCTTCCAAAAGGAGAGCAACGGGGAAAATATGCTTTATGTGGAAAAGGTACAAGTTCATGTGAGGAATTAAAGGACATCCCCACCCATTTCATCTTGCATGCTCCACTCCCCAAAGAGCCTCCCACCCCTGCTCTGGGTGAAACACCCACAGCCTAATCACCTTTGTCTCCCACATTTTAATATTCATTATTATCCTAAAAGAGAATTGGTGTTCAGAATAATGATCTTGAAGAACTGCACAGCTCTCAATCATCAAAGGAAGATTCTAGTTTTAGACTGGCTAAGGGAGGAACAGTGCAGAAAGTTGGAATTTTATTGTACATGAATTCTGTACGTGCACAAAGGTGACGCTGAGTTCAGAGAGGAGCCCTCTTCCATAATTACCAATTGTCATGGGTAGCTCTAGAAAAACATCAGCTGTCAAGACTGAGAAACCCTCTCTGCCTTCCCTCTCCAAAATTTGCAAATGCATCTAAATTATTATTTAACCATTGTTGAATCAAGCTTCAATCAATAATTAAAAACATTTTAGGGGCACCTGGGTGGCTCAGTTGGTTAAGCATCCAACTCTTGATTTCGACTCAGTCATGATCTCAGGGTCCTGGGGGGAATCAAGCCCCATGTTGGGCTCTGTGCTCAGCGGGAAGTCTGCTTCAGAATTCTCTCTCCCCTTCTCCCTCTGCCCTTCCCCCTGCTCCCTCTCTCTCTCAAATAAATAAATCTTTAAAAAAAAATCTAACATTCTGTCTTCCTTACTAGTGATAAAAAAGGAACTGTCAAGCATTACCATGTGCATACAAATGCTGAGAACAAATTGTACCTGGCAGAAAACTACTGTTTTGATTCTATTCCAAAGCTTATTCACTATCATCAACACAATTCAGCAGGTAATTTATTTCAGTTTTTCTTTTATGGGTCCTTGTTGATAAATAGCAATTTTCTTGGATACTACCAATCCTCCTAATATTCCTAATATTATCGGGAACCATGAAAATCAGAATAAAAATGCTCTCAAGCCACACATCTGCTGTGTTTTTTAGCCTACGTTTCCTGGAATATAATACTATATGCTCTAAAATGCCAGAAAAATGGAGTAAGCTGAGTGACTTAGAAGTAGAGATTCTCTTCATAAAAATATTTGCAGTCTTTTTCTGCCCATAGAAATAAGTTGATTACAAAATTCACACATTATAGAATTGTTTACCATTGGAGAGAGAGAACCTCCACGGACAAGTTGGTGTCTATCCTGACAGAATTTTTTCCTGTGCTGATACTAACACTTATTTATTATATATATTAATGAATTATATATGTGTATGTATGCACATTATATTTTTACCGAGATGAGATCATTCCACACATACTACTTTTCAGCTTGCTTTCTACATTCAACATGTCTTAGTGGTCTTTCCACACAAATACATATAGCTCACGGTCTATTTAGGAGCTACATAGAATTCTATTGTAGAATGCTCCATAATTTATTCACCTAACCCTGTATTGATTAGCAGTTGGATCGCATACAGTATTTTCACTTTACAATCGATGTTTCTGTGCACGGGTCTGTGCACGTGGCTCTGTATGAGTGTTTCTGTAGCCAGATTCCCTAGAAGTGGAATTTCTAAGATAATGTTAAGAAGATTTAAAACGTAGACATTTTCAAATGCTTTTCAGAGACATGCACTCCCGCCAACAGCAATCTCCTTCATCCTCACCAACACTGGGTACTATTACTCTTTAGATTTTGCCTAATTGACCCGTGAAACTGTATATAGAAATCCCTTCCAATGGAAGCGGGAACTCACCTGGTGTGGTGATCACTTCACGGTATATACATCTGTCAAATCATCACGCTGTTTACCTTTAAAATTACATATGGCCATAACATCTCAATAAGCTTAGAAAAAAAGAAATTTAAAAAAAGGAAATCTCCTCTAAGTGCCTTTTCTAGACGAGTGCCGCTTATGGGCAATGCCCGGACGGATTTCCAACAGCAAGTAAACATCTGTGGGCTCAGCATCAAATTTGTGCAAGTCTGTCTGACGTGATTACATGCACATAGTGGAAATAGCCTTACTCCTGGCTTTGATTTTGGTCCTTACTTGTGTTCTTCCTTTGTCCCAATTTCCTCAATTGTATATTTTAACCTCTAGCACCTCAAAAGTACCCTCAACAGGTATTGTATAAACAAATATCTCCAAGTAGAATGATTCCACTCCAGAGGATGCACGAGAAACTCTACAGGGTATAGAAAGAAAACATTAGAATCTTTCTTCAGATTTTTCTCAAAATCTCCTTAAGTTTTCTATTGTGAGTGTATTTTATGATTCACATAATGTATCAATACAGCAGCCATTTTGGAGGAGTGAGCTTTTTTTTTTTTTTTTTTTCTGATTAAAGGTTTGGGATTTAAAACATTTGGAGACCACTCATATAAAAAGTAAAGCAATATATAGAAAAAGGAAGGAGAGAAAAAGGACTTGGAAAATATCACACGTTTAAGCAAGAAACATTTTTCATTTTTTTCAATGAGTTCTTTCAAACCACTATAAATACTGATTATTTTAATCCAGCTTTATCATAACTTGATGTAAGCAATGAAAATGACTTGACCGTTTAATGCAACCTAGTAATAGGCTCAATGTTTAAAAATCAAGTGGTTTGCTTTTTATTTTGTGCCCTTCTGTACTGTTTGGTTTTTTTTTTTAACCAGATGTATGTGCTGTGTGTATATGTATTTAAATATGGGACTACAAAAAGATAGAACAAAAATGGGAAAATTTTTTAAATGAAAGATTCCATCGAGCAACTAATTTGATCGATTTTTAAAAATCACATAAAGTTGTTTTACTATTTTAATTTTTGCTTTACATTGAGCTCATTAGTCAAGCCAAGCAAATCAATACAGCTACAGGATGAATGGGGCCAGAATGGATCTCCTGTCTCCATCACGACATCCTGAACTCTGTGCTTTTGCGGCTACTCTGGAGAGAGCACAAGCAGAGGTGTGACCTGGTGTGATATCATGTGATGTCATGTGATGTGACATGTTGTGATGATATGGTGCTGGTTCCATTGCAGGCATGATCACACGACTCCGTCACCCTGTGTCGACCAAGGCCAACAAGGTTCCCATCTCCGTGTCCTTGGGAAGTGGTATGGACGTACATCTGGGCTCTTAAACTCCATTTCTCATCCATTTCTGGTTAAAAAATTATATATATATATTATATTTTTATTATATATATAAAATATGTAATATATATTTATTTAAAATATATTATATATACATTTACTTAAAAAAAAGAAGGAAGACAGGAAGAAGGTCCCTATTCAGATTGTGCCCGGGAAGGCTTCAGCAATAATATGTTTGTTCATTTTAAGGAAAAAAACCCAAATATCTTTTTTGTCCTCCCGACCTAACTCTGTAATCTCCTCAGCCTTACCAAAAAGATTGTCCAATTTGGCCTCTTATTAGACCCAGTCATCAGCTTCTAGAACCCCATTGCCTGTCCTTTCTTCTTCCGGGCTTCTGTGCTTGCTCAGGGGAGCCTGTTTTCAACCTTGTGTATTTAGGATCATGACATCCACCCAGATCACAGTTTAGTTTGCTTTATAAAAAAACACTAGTGATTTTTTTTACCAAGCTAAGAGCATCGAGCGTGTCTTGACACCAGACGTTTCTAAGATGCCTCTGGGTGGCAGAGCGTTCTAAGCCTTTTGTCAAGAACTATATTGTCCTGGTGGCATTATCGTGTGGTCAAATAGGTCATAAGACCATGTCACTAAGGATCTTTTTAAGTGATCAACTTAAAATAAAAAGTCTTGCTGTTCTTTATATTGTCAATATGAAACTCATTGGAGAAGATATCACTTGGGAAGCTGTCAGCCCCAAAGCCTTCTATTCTCATCCTAAAGAGTGTCTATCTTGCCTTATTAGGAATATGGGAACTGAAAAGAGAAGAGCTTACCCTCCTGAAGGAGCTGGGAAGTGGTCAGTTTGGAGTGGTCCATCTGGGCAAGTGGAAGGGACAGTATGATGTTGCCATTAAGATGATCAAGGAGGGCTCCATGTCAGAAGACGAATTCTTCCAGGAGGCCCAGACCATGATGTAAGTTTCTTCTGAGGAATGGCAGTTTGGCCCTTACAGTGGAGGGACATTCATGCTAACAGGTCTGTCCCTAACATTTGCAAGGCCTAGAGCAAGAGCCCATGTATCATAGGTATACTTAGAAGTTATAAATCAAGCTGACACATTAAATCAGTTCTATGCTCCTACTTTGACAAGTATACCTCCGTAACAACCTGAGAGGCCATATTCAAGTTTAGAATTCTCAAGAGTCTTTAGAGAAACGAGCCTCTGGCCCATGTCACCCCACTCCCACACCAACTCTACCCCTCTCCTTTCTCCTCCCACCCCCTGCTCTGTCCTGCAATGTGCTCAGTAATTATGTGTACACATAGCATTCAGTGCATCCAAGCTCCCTCTGTGTCCCTCACAAACAGCTCTGTATCAGTTAAGGATCTTGGTTGCGGGTAGACACACCAATAGCGTGGTTCACTCTTAGGGGAACTGGCCCAGGAAGGGCCCACCCAGGTCCTGGAAGAGGGCTCAGGACTATGTGGACAGGGGATTCCAGAGTCCTGGTACCCTAAGGGTGACCAAGAAAAAGAGATGCATGGATTCTGAGTAGGCATGTCCTTGCCCTTTGGGGAGGTGCATGGTGGGATGAAGAACAGAGTGGGGCCCTGTAGAGCACATGCCCAAGAGCAGGAGCCTCTAGTGACCAGGACTAAGGCAATACTGAAAACCAGTGTCCTATGGACAATATCCTTTTCCTTCCTGGTACCTTCAGTACAGTCTGACAGAATCCCTTTCTCACCGCTTCTTTCCTCATCTGATAAATGAAGATACCCTTCCTAACAGGCCTTAGCTCCAAACACAGTCCGCAATGCTGATGTGTTCTTTCTCTCAGCTTGCTCACTCACATGTGCTCACTTTCTCTCTCCCTCTTCTGGCCCCCTCTCATCTATGTAAGTACAAAGAATTATTTTAATGATTCTACCTCTTCTTATAAACATGGTGAATCAGACTTTGAAAGGTGACCGACCATCCAGGTTTGCCTGAGACTTTCCTGCTTTAGCAATGAAAGTCCTGTGATCCAGGGACCCCTCAGTCCCAGGCAAACTGGGACAGCTGGTCATCCTGCCTTTAGGGAACTAATCAACATGATATGAAAAACAATGCCATAGCAGGATTTTGAGCAAAGATAGTTGAAATCACAAATCCTAGCCTGCTGCAGAGTAATGGCACTTTAAAATTTTTTTAAACACTTATATAGTGCTTACAGGCATCTCTCTGAGCACTTTATAAATATTAATGCATTCAATCCTCCTAAGAAGCCTAGGAGGGATGTGCCATTGTTATCTGTGTTTTATAGGAAAGTGAAGCAGAGAAATGTTAAGTAACGGGCCCAAGGTCAGCAAGCTAGTAAAAGTTGGAGAGCAGAGATGCAAACCCAGGCAGACATTCCAGTCCATTTCCTTAGTCATTCTTTTGTGAAGACCAAAGGTACCAGGAGAGTCCGAAAAATCGCTTTGACCACAATTGCAGAATTGTCTGGAAGTAGAGGTACTATGTGAACATAAGCCTGGTTTCACGGGCAAGCAACCTGCACCGTTCTTGAGGGCCCCCACACTTAGGAGGGCTCTGCACTTGCTTTACTGCTGTGATGTCACAGCTTGAAATTCTTTTAAGACTTATTTACTTATTTTGAGAGAGAGAGAGAGTGGGGGGGGAGGGACAGAGGGAGAGGGAGAGAGAATCTCAATCAGACTCCCTTCTGAGCGGGGAGCCTGATACAGGGCTTGATCTCATGACCCTGAGTTCAGGACCTGAGCCAAAATCACGAGTCAGATGCTCAACCGACTGAGCCACCCAGGCCCCCACCATTTTGAAATTCTTACTAATTCTCAAATAAGGATCCCTGCATTTTCATTTCATACCGGCCTCTGCAAATTATGTAGCCTGTCCTGCCTTGGGCAATCATACTGTCATAAAACTGGGGAGGAGACCTGTAATGTCCTCCTTTTGCAGGACAGAAAAATGTAGCAGAAACTCCTGTAGGCTTACGGTGTAACCCCTGGTCAGTGACTGAATTTACTCAAGGAACAGCTTTTTTTGGGTGAGGGATCTTTGTCCAACCACTAGCCTTCCCTCTGCAGGGAGCAATGCTGAGTTCCAGGCCATTCTCTAAAATAGCTGATAGAGGCATAATCGAGCTCATAGCCTTGAGCAACCTGATAAGGCCTGTCCCTAAAGTAAGAAGAAAATAATGATTTAATTAATTATAACTATTTAACTATAACTATATAAAATAACTTTAATAAATGCTCATTAAAAAATTCTAAAATTGACATGTTGGCTTTAAATTTACTTTACACATCAGAACATTAAAGAATCAGCCTGTAAATTGATCAATTACACGGACAAGTGGATGAACACCATAATAGCAGAGCGTCTATCTGTCATGACCTACCAGAAGGGCTATGTCAGGTGGTTACTATTTTCTAAATTTATTATTGAAAGATAATGTGGGGCACTGGCTGGCTCAGTCAGTCAAGCGTTGGACTCATGATTTCAGCTCAGGTCGTGATCTTGGGGTCATGGGATCGAGCCCCGTGTAGGGCTCTGCATGGGGAGTCTGCTTGAGAGTCTCTCTCTCCTTCTCCCTCTGCCCCTCCCCTACTTGCTCTCTCTAAAATAAGAGAAGAGAAAAAGAGAAAAAGAAAGATAATGTAACAATAATGTAAAATGAATTTCTTTAAAAAAGAAAGAAAAATCACGGGTAATCTCACTTCCGTAACATGGCAACTATTTTCATTTTTCCTGCACCCTTCATATTCTGATACAATTATTTTTTGAGAACGAAGTATTTGGACTTCAAAACTGAGAAAGTGAAATGGAAGTGATTGCCTTTAGTGTGTAGCTTCCTCCAAATCAGTCACGGAAATTCTCTAGATGCCAGGGGACTAAACAGGATCTAGGAGACAACAGACCATTGCTTCGCTGATTCTCCGTAGGACAGGCGAACCCAGGAGGCAGCTTTTTTTTTTTTTCCTTTTGCCTTCAAAGGCTGATGCTCCCAGAATAAAATCCACAACTTTTCCCGCTCTTTCTCTGTTCAAGTAGAATGGGGGACATTAAAACCAGCAAAAATCTGCAAGTGATTCATGTTCGGGACATCTGGAAAGTGGAGTGTGCAAATTTAGTACTAATCTTTGAAAATCTGTGGTTTCCAGGAAACTCAGCCATCCCAAGCTGGTGAAATTCTATGGAGTGTGTTCAAAGAAATACCCTATATACATAGTGACTGAATATATCACCAATGGCTGCTTGCTTAATTACCTGAAGAGTCATGGAAAAGGACTTGAAACCTCCCAGCTCTTAGAAATGTGCTATGATGTGTGTGAAGGCATGGCCTTCTTGGAAAGCCATCAGTTTATACACAGGGACTTGGTAAGCAAAGTCGCGGGCCCCTCAAAGCAAGCAAGGGCTCCACACAGTCCGTGCCTCCAGAGCTGGTGCCCTTGGCCGGCAAGGAGGGTGTCTCCACTTGTGCTTTGCTCCCTTGTGACTTGCCCAAGCACATGACACTTTTGTATTAAGAACCACAATTTCAAAATAAAATATTTGCGGTACAGAAAGAGAAGAAGCCGTCACGATTTATGTAGCTGTGTTGTGGTATGGAGGAAAACAGATAAAAAGGAAAGACTTTGGTCGTTTTAGTGCGTGTCACAACCATGAAACCCAAGCTGACCTTTGCTCCGGGAAGGGCTTAGCGCTAAAGCAGTCAATGAATACCAGCACTGAGAAAAACAAAACCAGGAGGAAATGAAATTTGTGTGTATCTTTGGCTCAGGCTGGGAGTGGGGAGCGTTCTACTTACTATGCACTGCTATTTACCTTTAGAGATTTTCTTGTGCCGAACAGCAAACATGCCGTGTGTGCTAGGCCAGAATTTATGCCTTCAAAGCGCCCGTTAACGCGTGGCACCCCAGTGGTGGAGAAGGAACCCCTAGAAATAGCTTTTCCCTTCTTGCTGACGAGCTGAGGTTCTGTGTTTAATGTGTAATACCCTTCATGCTGTTTGACAAGGGTGGATGCTTGGGTAAAAATACAGATGGGAGCACAGTTTCATTTTGAAAAATTGAGAATTGCAAAGGGAAAAAAGACAACTTCTCAACATTTGCGGTTTTGATAGGCGATCTTAGATTTTGTGAGTACTCTGCCAGAGAGAAGGAAGATCTTGGATTCTCATCTGGGGAGATTCTTGGCCACTTTTACTACTTGGTAATTTTGCTTTTCCCCCAAAGGCGGCTCGGAACTGCTTGGTAGACAGTGATCTCTCGGTGAAAGTGTCTGACTTTGGAATGACAAGGTAAGCCAGCTCCAGCTCAGCTCCCAAAGGGCAAGCTGTGGAAGAGGGACTTCCATTCACATCCACATGCCAGCAGAATTGTGGGCCTCGCGGCGATAGGGAACGTGCTCTGCACTGGGGGGTTCGAAATCTGGATTCCCTCCCCATACTACTTCCGACCACCTAGGAAACATGTTTTGCCTCATTTCTTCACCTGGAAGATGGGATTGTTCTTCAGAAATTATCCAAGGGGCGCCTGGGTGGCTCAGTTGGTTAAGCGACTGCCTTCGGCTCAGGTCATGATCTTGGAGTCCCAGGATCGAGTCCCGCATCGGGCTCCCTGCTCGGCAGGGAGTCTGCTTCTCCCTCTGACCCTTCCCCTGCTCGTGCTCTCTCTCTCTCTATCTCATTCTCTCTCTCAAATAAATAAATAAATAATCTTTAAAAAAAAAAAAAAAAGAAATTATCCAAAGTCCTTTTTCCTTCTTTCAAAACTCTGATAAATATTTTTTAAACTTATAAACAAATTCCATGAAAGAATAATATTAATAAATAATTTATATTTAAATAAATATTAATAAATTACATAATATAAATTATGTATAATTATATATAACTATGTATAATTATGTTAAAATATATATCAATAACATATATCACAATTATAGATTGTGTACAATTATATACAAAATTTACATATAAAAATTTATACATAAAAACTATATATAATTATAAATTATATATTAAATATTAATAAATATTCACTTTAACATGTGTCAGATTATTGGGATAAATATGTTTTATATATTTTTTCTTAACTCAATCAAGACTCCTTTAGCTCTGTTTATCTCTTAATATTCATTCAAATAGGCAGAGCATTAACACTAGGAAAGCTTTTGTTGTCACATCATTAAATTTTCTTTATCACCAAGTAAGGCGTGAAAGTAGACTTTGAGATTCTCTTAGCTGGCAGTCTATCACCACTTTATGATTTAGAGAAATTATTTTATGATAGCGGTTTAAAAGAGTCTTCAATTTTCTTTATTCTGAATCTTCCTACTATGTAAGCCTCAGAGCTAGCGTTCATGGTTTTACATGGGAAACGAAGACATACACATCGGTCTTTGCATTCAGCAAACATTTACTTTTTTTTTTTTTTAAGATTTTATTTATTTGACAGAGAGAGAGATTGCGAGAGCAGGAACACAAGCAGGGGGAGCAGGAGAGGGAGAAGCAGGCTTCCCACCGAGCAGGGAGCTCGATGTGGGGCTCCATCCCAGGACCCTGGGATCATGACCTGAGCCAAAGGCAGACGCTTAACAACTGAGCCACCCAGGCACCCTCAGCAAACATTTACTGAGTACCCACATAACACCGAGGCCTTGGGGGAGACACTGATATGAATGGGATAGTCCCTGCCCTCAAAATGATCAGCTTCATCCAGAGAGCAAGAGACTAAATACAGCTATAAAGTTGTGTCAGTTCAACATAAACTGACAAAATTTGGAGGAGGAATAGTGTATTTTCAAAGAGGTCTGAAGAGTTGTTGACTAAGGCTAGCTCTATATTCAGCATCCATAGCCCTAAAACACCATAGGAGGATCTGGGTTTTTAAAGTTTATTTATGTATTTTTTTAGTAAGCTCTACACCCAATGTGAGGCTCAAACTCACTACCCCAAGGTCAGGACTCGCATGCTCCTCCAACTGAGCCAGCCAGGTGCCCCAGGAGGATCTGCTTTTTAAGTCTTCTCCAAAATTCAGTATTGGGAAGTGCTCCTCTTCTGGGACACCTCAACATTGTCAAGATGTCCCTTGAGCTGTGTGCTATTTGCCATCGCTGCGACCACCACACACCGAGTCCCCTCTGCCAACACTCCAGATGCGTAGCTCTCTGAGTGTGAGAGAAAGAGCTCCCAGGACAGGGAAACTGATCCCCACCTTGTTCTCCAAGTGGGAATATTGGCTGTTATGCAAGCATCCAGGGAATATACCGTCAAGTTCTTTGTAGCTTAGGAAAAGGGAGACACAAAGTCTTGCTCTGAATAAGGAATCCTGGAGCCATGCACCAGGCCCTGCTGCTCATGAAGTCCTGTGGTGTCACCATTAAGAAGCCTGTGACTTATTTGAAGGAAGGTTTAAGCCATGAACAGGACCCAGTGCCAGGGTAGTTTCTGGGTGTCTTGTGGTGTCTAGAGGAGCTGAGGGGGTCTGGAGGAGGGAAGTGTGGAAGGTATTTTATGTAATCCTGTGAAAGTGTAATTTATTATTGCTATTAATATTCCTATTCTATTCATAACATATTCATATATTAAATAAATATTAATATATTATTCACATAATATTAATATTTCAAAGGATGATTTTCAAAACCAGATTTTTCTGACATTTTAACAGTAAATATCTCTAACACATTTTTGGTGTGTAAAGTTTTCCCATAAAGATCACAACCTGAGCCGAAACCAAGAGTCAGGCACTTAACCGACTGAGCTACCCAGGCACCCCTCATTTTCCTTTTTTCTTAAGAGTCATTATTTATTTGCTTTTGTCTAGGCAAACATATGGGGTTCCCCTCTATTAGTTATAGAAATAATATATGCTTATTGTAAGAAATATAGCAAAGCATATAAAGTAGAATCTGCCCCCACCCCTTTGTCTTATTCTCAGCACTAGGAGTAACTACTGCTAACACATTTGATAGATGTCCTTTCATACCTCATTTCTAAGTATACCCAATCATATATGCAAATATGTACATTTATTGTTTGTTCCCACAAAAATGGTGAAACAGGTGAAGGGGATTAAGAGTACACTTACCTTGAGGAGCACTAATATATGGAAGTGTTAAATCACTATATTGTACACCTGAAGCTAATGTAACACTGTACGTTAACTATACTGGAATTAAAAATATTTTTTAATGGAATTACACTATATATATCTACTTCTGCACACACCCATTTTCCATGGGTATTTTTTTTATTTTGGTAAATATAGAGCTATCTTGTTTCATAATGGCCACATACTGTTCTACTGCATTAATGTGCTATCGCATATTTAATTGTTCTTCAACATGTGGACATTGAGGTTGCTTCTATTTTTATCATTATTATATAGTGCATATACTTGAATATATATTTTTATGGTCTCGGTATCTCCAGAGGATATTGTCATTCATCATTGTTTATAACAGCAGATTAGAAGCAATTTACAAGGTGAAACCAGATGATGTTAATCCACAAGAGGGAATGCTATTCAGTCATTAAACATGATGCCGCAGAAGAAAATGTAACCACACGGGGAAAGTGTTCTTGCTGTGTTGTTAAAGGAAAAAGCAAACCTCAGTACGACAGAAACCCAATTTTGTGCATATTATATGTAGAACAAAAGATTGGAAAGTACAAGCAAAGATGTATCTTGAATGGCAGAATTACAAATTATCTTCAGGGTGAGATTGAGTCATTTGATTTTGACATTTTTGTGTTTTTCTATATTTCCCAAACGTTTTGCATTCCGATTTTGGTATAGGCAAAGTTAGGTATAATTTTTTAAGGTTTACAAGTCATAAGCAGCCTTGGGCTAAGCTACACATTGAAAGGAGCAAAAGATCTAGAAAACCGAGGCATTCCCCTGAGACTGCGGGGCTCTGTGTCCTTAATCAACCTGCCACAGAGGGCACAGCCAAGTGACTTGAGGTCTGTGTTGATGTTTTCCCCCCACAGGTATGTTCTTGATGACCAGTACGTCAGCTCGGTAGGAACCAAGTTTCCGGTCAAGTGGTCAGCCCCAGAGGTGTTTCACTACTTCAAGTACAGCAGCAAGTCCGACGTGTGGGCGTTTGGTAAGAATGTGGCCACACGGGCCCCAGCCCCATTTCGTAAGCTCGCTTCCACAACAGGAAACCACAAGAGCAGCAACATCCATTTTTAGCAAAAGCCCCGAGCACTTGCGAAATGACCTTCATGGCCAAAGATAAGAGATTGAAGATGATGGTGACCTATGCTTGGCCCGTATCAGGATGTCTGCCTCGTATTGTACAAAATCCGCATCCTGCTAGCTCCTTTGTATCAAACCATAGGAGATAAAAACTCTTCCACTGAAGAATGCTAACAGTTTTAAAGGAGTCGTTGAGAACTAGAGCTGAGTTTGCGTGAAGTCCAAAACGTTGAAGGGCTTGAGATATAGTCATGAACTTTCGGCGTGAAAGCAGCCGTGACCACCATTCCCTTTGGAAGCGACTAACCCTCTGGGCATGCCTGGTGCAAACCCCAAACACAACTCAGTGCTGTCTTTAGCCCATACTAATTTCAACTAGGGTCCTCATTAAAATTCATCGCTAGATCAGGGGTCAGCAAACCTTGGCTCAGGACCAAGTCTGGTGGCCTGTTTCTGTACATAAATTTTTATTGGAGCAAGCCGTGCCCATGCGTTCCTGTATTCTGTCAGATTTTGTACATTTTTAAAATAACTATTACTTTTGGAAAAGTAGTATCGTTCACTTAAAAAATAATAATGCAACATACACAGAAAAAGAAAAAAAAAACCACAAAGATAGCATTGTGGTGAATACTTGATACCCTTTCAGGCTGATTAACTTGTCAAAACTAGTTTCAGTCTCCTTGTGTTGATATGCCTTATGAAAGATGCTTTTAAAAATCAGTATCCTTACTCAAGAGTTATAGCTTGTTTTTGATCCCAAAATGGCATTGCCCAGCTTGATTACTCACCCTATGCCCTAGAAGTTGGCTCCAGATATTTTCTGGCTATTTCCCAAAACTAAATCCATTCTTAAGTAATTTGTCCCCAGTGAGGATATTCAAAATGAACCAGGGCCTCTGAAAGCAATTCTCAAAGAGGGGGCCCCACAGATATTTGAAGCAATGATATTACTTTTGAGATAAGTGGATAGCCTTCCAAAGACAGAACTTTTGGATGGTTGTTTTAGAAGGTTGTTAAAAAAAAATACAGCCCCAGCAACTTGTAATAGTGCCTTATTGTAAATATTTTACATAAAATCTGTAGCCCTAAAAGTCAAAGAAATTTTGAAGTTAGTGCTTCATTTACGGTTCTAGAATAGTTTTCTTCCTTCTTACATATTTCTGGCTTGCCAAAGCTTCGAAGCTGGCTGACTGTTGAAATTCTCTGGCTTGGGCACCTGGGTGGCTCAGATGGTTGAGCGTCTGCCTTCGGCTCAGGTCATGATCCCAGAGTCCTGGGATCGAGCCCCGCATCGGGCTCCCGGCTCAGCGGGGAGCCTGCTTCTCCCTCTGACCGTCTCCCCTCACAGCAACTCTATGATGTGCAAATATCGGCTTATTATAGACAGGGAACCCGCTCCGAGAAGGGCTGAGAAACTTACCCAGCCTCTAAGCGGCGGAACTGAGCCTCAAAGGCCACATCTAACTGACCCCACTTCCACCCTCAACCACCATGACCAGAACCCGGTTTTTAAACCTGGAGTCTGCAATGGCCTTGGATGGGCTTCAGGACACCACGAACATCCAGAAACCGAGCACAAAAATGCTGTGTGTTCACTTTCCGAAGAGAGAGCCAATGGTTTTTATCAGGTTCTCAAAAGGACACCTGACCCACAACGTATTAGGAACCACCGAGGCAAAACGGAGGAATTTTGTCAATGATTTTATCTGTAAATTTCCACAGGAAGGCAATTTCACGGTGCACCGAAATTGTTGCACACCACTGCCAAGTCAGAGAGAGAAAGGGCGAGGACCTCAGTCAGTCACTCCTCCGGTGGGAGCCGGGGGTTGACTCTGCGGGTGGACGAGGCCCCAGCCGCCTCTCTGAAACAGCCCAAGAATCTTGACCCCAAGGAGCTTCCGATGCGGCTGCCTTTGCCGTTGACCCGTTTACCAGAACGGGCACCCGGGTCCCCGGGAACATGGAGAAGGGTACCCTGGGCTCCAGAAGTGATGGTACAGTCCCACCCTCTATACCCTGTCCTTTTTGCTAGGACTCATCTCCCGGGGATCCCTCGCCCTGCCCCACGGCCTTCCTGATCTGGTGTGGGAGGCTTGTTCAACAAACTCTGTACCTTCTGACATGGGCTCTCTTTCCTTTTTGTCTGCCGTTCGCCCTTCGTGTGGCGCAGGGATCCTGATGTGGGAAGTGTTCAGCCTGGGGAAGCAGCCGTATGACTTGTATGA
Organism: Mirounga angustirostris; assembly: GCF_029215605.1. Lineage (NCBI taxonomy): Eukaryota > Metazoa > Chordata > Mammalia > Carnivora > Phocidae > Mirounga > Mirounga angustirostris. The sequence continues at coordinate 12,000,670 of NW_026991719.1, forward strand.
CAACTCCCAGGTGGTTGTGAAGGTCTCCCAGGGCCACAGACTCTACCGGCCCCAACTGGCATCGGACACCATCTACCAGATCATGTACAGCTGCTGGCACGAGGCAAGTGCCCCGCGGGGGCGGGGCTGGAAGGGGCATCAGGTGCATCCACGGCGGTTGCCTAGGACACCACTGGGCGAGTCATTTATGAGGGAAAACACCTGCTACACAGCGGGTGCAACGGCCCCGAGCCCCTTCCCTCAAGTGTCTGTAATTTAAAACCAGCAACGGAGCAATGTAGGTGCTAACGGTTTAACAAACAACTTACATCCAGCACTGTTCTAAGAACTTCATAAATATTAACCCATTTATTCATCAGGCAACACACTATGAAGTAGGTACCAGCATGACCAAAACTAAGAGGAAACAGACCCAGAGAGGTTAAGTGACTTGCCCAAGGTCACACAGCTAGTAAGAGGTAGGCTGGCTAGTCTCCGAGTCCCTGCTCTTAACCACGACACTATGGGTCTGCACAGAGACAATCCCCAGTTGAAGGTTCTGCATATAGTGAGTGTTTTGCACATTTTGGTCCCCCACTTTTAAAATATTCTATTTCACAACTTTTAGAACATTCACGATTTTCATTAGATTCCAATTTATCTTTCCCATACTTCTTTGCACAAAAGTGAGAATGCATATGTGTGTGTGTGTGTTTCCATTTCTTTCTTATGAAAAAAGGAGCATACAAATCCCCTCCGCAGGAGTTGCCCCTCCATCAATGTGCCTATTTTCCAACCATCTTACCAACACAGACCATTGTCAAGCTCCTGGATTTCTGCCAATCTGATAGATGAGAAATGGCATTTTACTGCAGCTTTTATATGTACATCTTTCATTACAATTCAGGTTTACTTTCAAGGGCACAGGTATCTCTTTCTGAGAATTAAATGGCATATCTTTTCCTTTTGTTCTATCAAGTTTTTTGTTTCCCTCACCTTGATTTTAAAGTTCCCTTTATAAATGAAAGAGATTAGTATGTTATCTGTGATAGTTGTAAATATTTTCTCCCAGTTTGTCGCTTATCTCTTAATTTATGGTAGTTTTTGCCATGCAAAAGATTTTTTTAAAAATATGATTGACTCTATTAATATTTGCTTTTATTACTTCTGGAAACTGAGTTAAAGTTAGATAGGTTTCCCCAGACCCTGATTATGATAGCATTCACTCAGATTCTCCTCTAGTACTTTTATGGTTTCATTCTTTTACATTTAGATCTCTGATCTAGTTTGTGTTTGTTATCGTATACGGTATGAAGTATGGATCCAAAGATCTCGTTTTCTAATTGACTACCTGCTTGCTGCAGCATCATTTAAAGACCATGTCATTCCCAGGGGCAAGATACCATCTAATGGTGCCGAAATATCTAACATAGGAAATTTCCATATGTATTTGGGATTATTGGGGGACTCCCTCTTCTGTTCTCCGGTCTCTATTCATGTGCTAGCACTGCATTGTTCTAATTATAGAGATTTTATAATATGTGTTAATCCTAGGTAGGCTAGCACTCCCTCATTGTTCACCTTTTTTTATACCTTTCCTAGCTATTTTTACATACATTTTTTAAAACTGAGTTTAATTTTTAAATTTTTTAAATTTTAGCTCCAGTGTACTTAACCTACAGTGTTATATTCATTTCAGGTATTATTTCTGCATATTTTAAAAATCCATGAACTAGAGAATCAATTTGTTCAGCTTGAAACAAACTTGTTCATGTTTTGGAGGAGACTGTAGTTTATATTTTAACTAGGGAAATTTGACATCCTTGTGATATTGATTTGTCCTCTTCAAGAACAAGCAATGATTTTCTATGTGCATAAGTCTACATTTGTATTTTTCAGCAGTGTTTAAAGCTGTCCTCATTTTGGGGTGGGAGGTACGTTTTTGTTTGTATTTTATTTTGGTGTCATTGCTCTTCTAAATGGAGTTTTCTCTTCCATTGTGTCTTCTGGCTGGTTCTTGTACATGTACCTGAAGGCTATTGATTTTATATGTTAATTTTGCATACTGCTCTCCTGCTGAATTCCTTATCATTTGGGTTGGTTCTATCATTCATTCTCCTGGTTTTTCCAGGCATACAACCATATCTTACACAAATAAAGATATTTTTACTGTTTCTTTTCCAATTCTTAGGGTTCTAGTTGTTTTGTCTTTAGTGGAAATGTCCATAGTGTTTCTACACTTAAACAGTCACTAGCTTTAGTTTTGAGGTATACATATCTTCTATATTTTATTTTTAATCCTAACTTTCATAAACTAAGCCATTGGGTTTTTCTTTTATTTAGCTTCCAGAAAAGCGTCCCACATTTCAGCAACTCCTAGCTTCCATTGAACCACTTCGGGAAAAAGACAAACCTTGACGAAGAAATCAGGAGATCTGATGAGAACGAATGTAAATGCTGGCCAACATTTTCATTCCTTTTAAGGAAAGTAGCAAGACACAGACAATGTAATTTAGCTAGTTCTTCTTAATAGCGTTCTGTGTGCTGTTTGCCTGTTGTATTATCTCGAAATTGAACAAGAAACAAAAGAGTTCCTTGAAATTTAGGTCAAATTAGTAATTCTGTGTATTACACTTCCCAGCCTATAGCAGAAGCACATTTTCTGATTGTGGTAGACAGAGGGTGTACCATTTGTAAAGATTGCATCGAATTAAAAAATTCTTTGTTGGATATTTGTTCTTTTCCTTATATTGTCACTATCCTGATAATTAAATATGCTATTAACAAGTACCAAAATGTGGACATTTGCCTTCATGTTTCAATGCTGTCAAACTTTACCATGTATGCAAATCAAAAGGAGAGTTCATTAAAATATACTCCTGGGGCGCCTGGGTGGCTCAGTAGGTTAAGCATCTGCCTTCGACTCAGGTCATGATCTCGGGGTCCTGGGATCGAGTCCCGTGTTGGGCTCCCTGCTTCTCCCGCTCCCTTGACTCCACCACTCTGCTCATTTTTTTCCCTCTCCCTCTCAAATAAACAAAATCCTTAAACACACACAGAGATTCCTAAGGAACTAAGCTTCCAGATGTTCCTCGCAGTCACCCCTGCCCTAGAGGACCTGCTTATACAGTGGGGCAGCATTAGGTGGTCCGTAATTCAATCTAAATGACTCAACTCTCATTTGACTTCTAGGTTAGAACAAAGACTCTTTGGGTCATATATGTATGCCATGCAAATATAAAACTAAAATTAAATAGTATCATTCAAGAAGATATTAAATATATTTCCACATAGAGCAAATTCTTAAAGATGCCAAGGTAAACTTGATGCCTTTTTTTAACTTTAATCCTTATCAATTTGGATACGGTGTAACCACAGTCTTATTTCTAGAATTGATTGCTGCCTTCTAATCATATTCAATCCTTGAGTTTGGGGCTCTGGGGTGCCTGGCTAGTTTGGTGACTGACATTTCTATTTCAGTCTTCTATCTTGACACAAAGGTACGGAAGTATTATTTCAGTTTCTCCTGGTGATTACTAAAAGGTACTTCTGCTTTTACACTATTCCTGGGACTCCTCTCCTTCACGGCCCACTGCTGAGCCCACAGGTTTTCATCTCTTCTGAAGCACTTCACAGTCTTTTCTGTAACATCAAGGAGGGAGAGAGAAAGGCCACTGGAGGCACAATTATACTGAAAAGACACTAAGTGCTGCTCCTCATCTCTGGATGGAAGTTAACCATCTCCCTTAAGAGATCCTCATATTCTGTCTCATCCCACTGACTCCATCACCTCCCACCTATTTCCAGTGATCTCTCTTGGTTGTTTCTTAACACATACATGCAGATTCCTGTATTTTCAGAAGAATGGACTTTTGATAGTTTTCTATTTTTTTTACAGAGGTGCACAAATCTCACCTGAAATGGAACTTTAAAATAACCACTAGGGCATGAATAACATTCAGCGAACATTTCTTGAGCAAGTACTGTCTGACAGGGCTCTTTCCTACCCAAGGGAAAAGAAGGAACCAGTAACTCAACTCCTCTTCTCCTCAACAGGCCCTCGTGAAGTTTGCTTTCCTTTCTTCTCCTTATTTCTTTGTATTTGGTTTTTTAAAAACAATCTTCTTTGTAACAAAAGTAATATACACTTATTGCTAAATTTCAAACAGTACAGAATCGTCTACTATGAAAAGAACCGAAGCAGTGCTTAGAAGCCTGGCTCCCGACATCAAGTCAAGGAAGGTTTTAAGATACCAGTAGAGGTTTATAAGAAAAGCAGCCCAGTGATGCTAGGAGGAGCCAAGGAAAGGAACAATACTCATACCACGTAAAACATGCATAATTTTGAAAATGCTATTTAACCATGTTTAGTGGTGATATCTAGCATTTACAGCTATTGTTTTAAGCCAGGGGACTGCCTACATGCTCTTGGAAGTGAAGAAAAGGTCATCCTCTCCTGACTTGGCTAACCGATTCACCATGACCATTATCTCCATAGAATTTATTTTATTTTTTAAAAAGATTTATTTATTTTAGAGAGCACATGTGAGAGAGTGAGAGGGAGGGAGCAAAGGGAGAGGGAGAGAGAATCTCAAGCAGACTTCCCACTGAGCATGGAGATGTGGGGCTCGATCCCACAACCCTGAGATCATGACCTGAGCCGAAATCAAGAGTCGGATGTTTAACCGACTGAGCCACCCAGGCGCCCCTCTCCATAGACTGTATTAAGTACAGAGTTACTCTAACATTATGCTGGTCACCACAGAGAGTGAGTTGCAGGGTAAAGTTGGGATATTTTCATCAATTTTGAATCCGTCTTCAGGCATGTAGTGGATGCTGTGCTCAGAACCGGGCTGGATTCTGAGGTCTACAAAAGGAGTGTTAGGCTTGGTTCCTAACTGGACAGTGTCAACAATCTTACACACCCCTCTTTAGACTGATCTTAGAGCCACTTTGTACACTAAAGCAATTTAAGAAATTGGGACACATTCCAAGACATTTGAGAGGTCAAGTGTCCCAGGCAGTCAGACAGCAACTTTGTCCGTGGAAGTGACAAGCAGACAGAATCCCCGAAGCCCCAGCACGTAAGTACACGTGAGACCTTAGGAGTGTGAATCTAGTCAGTATTTATTGACTGTCTGCTTTGTGCTCAGCACTACTCAGGCATTGTGGGTGAATACAAGATTTAAGAGATTGGGTACCCACTTCCAGGGAGGACATTCAGTTGAGGTTTCTAGTCACTCCATGGAGAACAACAGAAGTGAGTTTCTATCAGGTGTGCTCTGGGGGGGCAGGTCCCAGGAGGCCCCTGGGGCTAGTCTTACGTTGTCAGGGAGATGATGATCAAGCATGGATGGAAGTGAAAAGGCAACATCTGTGAACAGCTCTCTGGATTCTCCTCTCTTCTTTAGACCTGTCATCCCGAAGAAGGCATGATCCAGTCCACTCACCGCTGTGGGCAAATCACTATAGTACTTAGATTAACTTAATGTGAAAGAGCGTGCCATCTTTTACACTTGACTTTAAGTGAACAGCGTGTGCCATTCTCGCTCCCTGCAGTTCCGCCATTTCACAGAGACGGTCCTTAAAAGCGATCCATCTGGGCTCCATAGAAGGCCCCACTTGCTCCCACCATATATCCCTCTTTTCTCTTTCCACTCCAGCCAGGCAACAGACATTTCCACTTCCATTACCCCGAACAGCCGGTGAGGCCAAAGACACATTTTTCTCTATTACTCTCAAACATGAACAGAAGTGAAATCTCGAGGCAGAAATAAATACTGAAAGCCAGTGAAGATGCCCTCTCCTCAGGCATGTCTTCTTGGGGTAAATTTTCCTGACCAGAGCCATAGTTTTGATATCTAATGACAGCTTTATAATCTCCTATTATCTGTACCATAAAATTAACATTTGCATGCAATAAAATCACCTCAAGAGGAAATCAAACAGGTTTTCCTAAAATGAAGTCTGAACAGCACCAACATTTTGGAATCCTGGATTATTTTCTCCTTTACTCAAATTCACGGAGGCATAAGGATTTTCTTCACTTCTGGCTGGATCGTTCCTGTTAAATAAAGCGAAGTCACCTTGGTATAGCGTTGCTGAAGGACCTGGCCTCCCTTGGACCCCACTGGCCCAGGCTTCTGACACCTCAGCATCAAATCGCTCGTTGGTGAATCTATCCCCTCCCGATGGACTGGGAACCCCTAGAGAGCATGAGATTCCCTCCTTTTGCCCCACGATTGGTTGGTGGGAAGGCTGGCAGAGCGTGGGAGGCTGCTTAGGGTATCTGCTCCAGGGTCAGAGAGAGCGCACTTCTGTTCCTCAGTTTGCCTATTTGGAAAACGATGGCGGGTCTGCCAAGTCCAGGAGATGGTGCTGGCAGAGCACTCACGGTACCTGGCACGCAAGCCTCCACAAATAGTAGCCAGGATTATTCTTTATAGAAACCAAGTGGTCACTTAGAAACGAAGTGGTCATTTAGCCAAGTGCCTCCTTTTTAAAGAGCTTCCCTACTAAATGATCAGCTTCCCAAGTGTCCAGACCAGAGCAGGACAGCTCTGTCGCACAACCACCAGGTTTGCAGACCGGCTGTGGATCCCAAGCTGTTACTGACAAGCCGTGTCAGTTTGAGAGAGTGACTTGGTCTCTCTGAAGCTCAGTTTGGTACATACATGAAGATAATTAGATAATTACATATTGACATCATATGTTTGCTGAGACTATTAATGCGTCCAAGTACTGAGCAGGGTAGCCAGCATGCGGCATGAAGGAGGTTCCCCAAGTAGCTCATGTGCAAAGGAAGAATGCTTCTCAAACCATCATGTGCATACAAATCACCTGAGGGTGGCCTTACTAAAAACGCAGACCCTCCAACCGCAGACAGGTCTCTGAGAAACTGATAATTGTTGTTGGCTTTGGGAAGGGAACTTGGAGGCAAAGGGTGGCAAGAAGATTCTGGGTATCCTTTGGAGTTTTTATAATTCTAACCATATGAATGTATTCCATTCAAGGCCTAATTTTCTTAACTGAAGCTATTTTAGGGAACTAAAAATCTCCACAGTGAAGAACTGAGCAAAATAGACCAGGGCATGTCAAAATTCCATCATGAACACGTTTAGGCAACCTGCAGTGTGCACAGTTTTGGTAGGTGCTACAAAATATTATTAACATTAATTACATAAGCCTAATGAAAGCCAGTGATTTCTCAAGGTCAGAAAAACCATCTAGTGGCAGAGCAAGATTATAAATCAGGTCTCTGGCGATTTAAATCCTCACTGGACTTGGATCTTCCATTCAAGAACACATGAGAGGGCACTGTGGCCCCTGAGCTACGGAGATGACAGGGAGCATGGGCCACCTGAGGGGGAATGAAGATGATGGAAGGGTGGCAGTTTGAGGCGAATCGCAGAGCTCATTCTAGAATGGTTTTACAGTGCCAACCATCACTGAGCCAGTCTCCGGGGTCACTTCTAGACCAAGGAAGACTAGGAGTGCGGATAATCCCCTGAGCCTGCCTGCCTCCCCTCCCCGAGTTTGCAGGACCTCCCGGCAGTAGGGAAAGGACACTGTAGCCAGGATGGAGTTTCCCCGGGCTCACTCGAAAGCCCTAGGCTGAACATTGCACGCCAGCTAGGAAGGCAAAGTGCTGACAAAATCTGGGAAATTTCTAGGGGATGCATCAGAATATTTAGGTGCAAAATTGTCCAAAAAAGTAATTGGCTTATACAACCTACCACTTGCTGCAAATTTTCCAGTTAGTTTTCCCTAAACCTTTCTGTTTTAAGATAAGGTAAGTCTAGGAAGGGTCACTTACTTCCTTCGATTTCTGATCCCGGAGAAGATGAGCAGGACAATGCCAACCACCACCACTCCCATCACGACCCCAAAAACAATCAGCCATATGGTGACAGGTGGCTGGTAAGGGGGTCCCAGTGTTGGCTGAATCCCCAGAAACTCCAGGCTCTTGTCATCCAGGCGGAAAGCATCATTGATACGGCCCCGGGACATCCTATTCCCAAAAGCAAAAACACTTAGGCAAAACAGAATTGTGTGTAATTATTTACTTCTTACATCTTTGCTCCCGAAAGGATTTGATAAGCCTTAGCCTAAGACTGTACACCTCAAGTAGCGATGAAATCAAAGGCGATAGACAGGTCCCATGAAAGGTACGAGATCTGACAATTAGGCACCTTTCATATCTTGTAGCCTAGATTAGGTCTGGCAACGGCTTCCTTGGAAAATTGGTTTGCAAGTGTGGAAACATGCAACTGGCTGGTGTTTGTTCATCCATGACTGCTGTGTTGTAAAGGCAAAGTCAGCGTATTTGGCAAGAATTTCCCTTCTGTCAGAGTAGGTGTACAATGACTTTATATCAGATAACAGAAAAGGACAATTGGGTCCATCTCTTCTACAAATCAACCCAGGTCCTATACCCAAGTCTTGACGGTTGTAGTTTCCAAATAAAAGTGATTGACCTTTGGAGGCAGGGGAGGAACGCAGGAGAGGGGTCTTTGCCAATTTCTCCAGCACTGGGGATGGGATATGGCTAAATTTTAGAGAGCAAAAAAGGATGGAGGGGATTTTAAAAACCAAAACTAGGGAAATTGAGAATATTCTGAATTGAAAGCCCAAGGGTCTGGCAGCCCATCCTCCTACCCTTGGGTGTAGTACAGGTCAGGAGGTCAAAAGGAGAGAGGGAGATCTGTCAGAGCAGAATTAGCCATGTAACCTCAGCCTGAATTTGTCTCAAGTCATTCTGGAAACGGGAGATTTGGGACCCCCCGCAGCTCACAAGGAGGGCTGGGCTCTTTAATGCTGATCTCAGCTGCCACTTTTCCCCAGGACAGAAACAAGTCATTTGGAGGCCGACGGTGAAGTCTCTGGATGTGGGTGGGTTGTACACCCCAACTAAGCCAGATTTTCCAGGCCCACTCTGCCCGGCAGGTCTTGGATTTGCTTCCAGAGATGAACAGCAGCTCAAGAGGGCCACCTAGCGGGCTCCCCCATAGCAGCAGGTATCTTAAGCCTTTTTTTAGTGTCCTCGATCTGTTCTTTCTCACTGTTTGGGGAAACAGACGAGGCACCTTGGGCCAATCGTTCCTTCTAGATGCTCACTGCCCACAGTAAGTCCCTCTCCTAGTGTCGAGGCCAAGCGACAGCTAAGGAATCCTATTCTTGCCCACCTCGTTTCTGACTCTGGTTACTGAAACGATTCCTTCATCCGAGTCCCTACAACAAATGCTGGCAATACGTGTCCATGTCCCTTCTGCATTTACCATTCTGTATGCGTGCAGGCCAGACCTTCTTCAGCCAGTACGTGCTGCCTTTGCCCGAGAGCATTCTCAGGCCACAAGGGGCTGCCCGGCCTGCACACCAGAACTGCCGGGGAAGCCATGGCACCAGCCAGCACTTCGCAACCAATGGCTGGTGGGAGGCGGCGGGTAAATACCCCAGCGCGGATGGACAGTTCAGGTGCATGATGTGCTCAGTGTCCCAGAATTCCCTGGCACCATGGAGCTCTAGTTGCTCACGGCGGTCCCTTGCTCGATAACATGTCATTTATGATCTTCCTTCCATCCTCTGCCCCTGTGCACTTTTCTTTCTCAGAGCTTCTGGAGATCACCTCCCAAATCAACTACTTATACTCCAATAACTGTTTAAGAGCCTGCGTACAGAGGAGCCCAAATCAAGAGAGATCCTTCTGGAATTAAAACCCCAGTCTTTAAGCTGAAAAAGGACTCAGAACAGTGCCCGGCACACAGAGCACACTAAACCACAAGCCCTTGTCGTGGGTGCATTCATCAGCCTCCCTCCCCCTTAGAGAGCTTGTTTGAAAGTAAAATCACCTGATGGCCTCTTCCACGTCAGCTCTAGGAATGATATCAGACACATTTCCAGGTAAAGTGACAAAGAAGGTAAAGGAGATTCTGGGTTTCAAATCGTTCACCCACACGTTATCCTCCCTGCAGAGAAAAGAAACATCTTCCCTTGTGGCACGGACGACACAGCAAAGAGAATGGGGGCTCCCCCTGCCAGTGAAAAGGGGGTGGGAGCGGAGCTGGGGGGGGAGTCACAGGGTGAAGGCGAGAGACATGGGATAGGGCGAACAATGGAAGGAATGTGATTGTCCCCACATCCTCGACATTTCCCAAAGCACATGAACTCAAGGACACAAGTTGGAATAACACACTATTGGTGCTATCCGTTCTGCCCCCTAGATGAACCCCATTTTCTTTCAATGATAGAAAAATTTCGAACTGAAGGCAGCTGAAGAACCAGCGAGGAACCATGGGTGCCCCAGGATTGTGATAAACACCGTGGCGGGCGGCGACGGCTCAGTACCATGAACAGAGGTGGTGCGTTCCTCCACCCCAGTCCCACAAGGCAAAACCCATCGCGTTACACCCACAGCGGGGGGAGGGGGTAAGGAGTGGGCTTTACCAACAAGGTGACAAGACTGGCCTCTCCCAGCTGCCACAGGGATCCTGACAAAACCTAAGGCAGATCCTGTGGCTCCCAGCCCTTCTCACTCAGAAGAAAGCCAACGTCCTTGGAATGCTTGCGAGGCCCAGGAGAACGTTCTTCTCCCCCTCCTACCCCCACGCCCCACTACCGCCCTGACCACATCTCCTACTTGTCCTCTATGAGCTAACTGCTCCAGCCCCACTGGCCTCCTTGCTGTTCCTTCAACAGGTGGAGGATCTTCGTTCCTCAGAATCTTTCCACCTGCTACCTACCTTCCCCTTGTCTGCTTTGCTGGTGCTCTCCTTGCTTCAGATGTTTGCTCAAGGATTCATGAGGCCTTTTCTGACTATTGCAGTTAAAGCCGAACTGTAGACACACCAGCACTCCCTAGCCCCCCCATCTGTGGTATTTTTCTCCCTTGAACTTGTCACCATCTCATTCTAGTATATTTCACTTAACATATTTTGCTGATTGTAATCCACACATGAAATACACATTAAAGGCAAGTACAGTGAAGGCAGAGATGTCTGTCTTTTCCTTTCAGTGCTGAGGGTAGAGGAAACATTTGGTGGAGGGAAAGGGAGAGGAAAAGAGGAGGGAGAGGAGAAGGGAGGAGACGGGGAAAGAGAACAGTGCTCTTGCAATCTATAAGTCAAGTAAGTCACAGTCCTCCCTAAAGAGAATGGCCCAAATTTCAGGATATCAGAGTAGTTCCAGAGTCATTAGGAGGTTTTTCTTAATTTTACTTGCATAAAAGTTTAAGCACAATATCTTTTCGGGCCCAAGAGAAAGAGAAATACTGTTTAGAGTAACTCACACAAAAGGGATCATCTGGTTTTTGACTTTTGAAAAATACTCTCTCATGGCATATGCAATAGATGACCGGAACAAGTACATCTCATTGTCATTCCATTTGTACTGCAAATTCAAAAGAAAAACACTGCTCAGTAGGGATCATGGGATACATTCAAAACCTGATATTCCAGAAGCATTATTTTTTTTTAAAGATTTTATTTATTTATTCATGAGAGACAGAGAGAGAGAGAGGCAGAGGGAGAAGCAGGCTCCCAAGGAGCAGGGAGCCCGATGCGGGACTCGATCCCAGGACGCTGGGATCATGACCTGAACCGAAGGCAGACGCTCAACCATCTGAGCCACCCAGGCGCCCTCCAGAAGCATTATTTTTACATTTTCTAATACTCTGGAGAATCTTGCTATTCATTAGGTCAGTGACCTCCAACTTGTGTGGGCACCAGCATCCCCCGGAGGGCTGGTCAAACCACTGAAGAGTGGGCCCTACCCTCCTGAGTTTTTAATTCAGAAGGTCTGGCATGGGACCGGAGGATTTGCATGTGTAACAAGCTCCCAGGTGGCACCTGTGCTTTAAGGACCATGTTCATGGATCCTTTTCGGTTTGAGAGGAGCCAAAATAAACATCCTGAGGGCAGCTTTATGGATGGGAGCCGTGCGAGTTGTGGGTTTTAGTTAAAATGTCCATGTATTGTACACCTGAGACGAATATAACACTGTATGTTAATTATAGTGGAAAGAAAAAAATAAGTTTAAAAAAGAAAAAAAAATCCAGGTATCGCAGGCAAAGATGCAGAGCTTTTACTGTGTATATAGTAAGTTCTCAGATATGTACAAGTGTACAAGAAAAAGAAACTTGAGGTTCGAAGGAAAAAATAACTGTTTGTCGACAAGGTAATTTGTTCTTGTTTTGCGGTGCTAAACAAACAGCTGGCGTATTTGCATAGTCTGAACATTTGCTAAAAGAGTAAAAAAGCATTCACTCTTTCCTCCAGTAGCTGGCAGTAGAAATCAATGAATGGCACAAATTTTGCCTCTCTCCTTTCCCTTTTAGAAAAAACAATGACAAGGTTTCACAGAAGATTTGTTACATTAACCTCAGCTTGATACCACTCAGGTTTGGCAAAAAAAAAGCTGCTTTAAGAGTACTAATAATGTTATTAATATCGCTACTGTGAATATTCTGGTTACTATTTCCATATTAAAAAAAAAAAGCAAGGCAAACAATGAATCATGGAACACTACATCAAAAACTAATGATGGGGGCGCCTGGGTGGCTCAGTTGGTTAAGCGACTGCCTTCAGCTCAGGTCATGATCCTGGAGTCCCTGGATCGAGTCCCGCATCAGGCTCCCTGCTCGGCAGGGAGTCTGCTTCTCCCTCTCATCCTCCCCCTCTCATGCTCTCTGTCTCCCATTCTCTCTCTCAGATAAATAAATAAAAAATCTTAAAAAAAAAAAAAACTAATGATGTAATGTATGGTGATTAACATAACATAAAATAAAATTTTAAAAAAAAGTAAAGGTTGGGTTCACAAAACCATGCCAAAGATCCAGCTGGACTTTGCCATACAACAGGTTGACCTGGGCCGAGATTCTGGCCTGGATGCGCCGGGGGTGCTAAAGCAGGAGGCCGGCCCCAGCAAAGCAGTCTGCTACTCTGCTAAGGGGCCTCAGAGCGGCCAACCCCTCTGAAGACCAACCCTCTGAAGACCAACCCCTCTGAAGACCATTTACCAATCCCTCACTGCAGGGAAAGAGAACATGGGGACAGACGTCAAGAAAACCAGATAACTGAAAAGGATCCTGATCTGCTGGATCCTTTAAAGGAACTAAAATGTATTGGGCCAAGGAAGCACTAATATAAAGATAAGAGAAATAATCCCACAGACATTCAATGATGGTGAAGAACTGGAAATCTGAACGCTTAAGATTTGGGAAGGGATGCGCCTTCATTTTTATTATTTCTTTCTTAAAGCTTCCTTTTTCATGGAACACTTCATCTAAAACTAATGATGTAATGTATGGGGATTAACATAAGAATAAAAAAAAAAAAAGCTTCCTTTTTCACTCCTACTGTGTTATCTATGTTTAGCTGTCTTACTTAGCTAGGAAAATGACGCTGTAACTACCGTGGAGCCTTAGGCAATATTTAACTTGGCAGGAAACAGAAGGGGGTCGAAATGTAATCTTCGGCTCTATCCAGTGCAAATCACAATTTTCTGTTGCGCCCAGGGCCGCTCCATCCAACCGTCCCAGGCTGTCCTCTCATCCTACACGGCCTCCTGTGCTCCCCATCTGCCTGGGGCTGCCCAGTCCTCTCCTCTTTCCCAAAGCCACTGCTTCTTCAGCCTGGCTAGCCTGAGACAGGTGTCTAGTAGAGCAATAGAATCTCTGGAAGTGGGACTCGAGCTTTAATATTTTTTAAACATCCCATACGACTCCAGACTCCAGGGTGCAGCCAGGTTTGAGAAATCTTGTTGTAAATCAGAGCTTCCCAGTCTAGTGTATACAAACCAGCTGGGGGCTTGTGAAAATGCAGATTTGGCTTAAGCAGGTCCAGGGCTGGGGCCTAAGATTCTGCATTTTCAACAAGCTTCCAGGATATGGATGATTGACTAAAACAAAACAAAGCAAAACTATCTACAGTACTTCTAAAAACAATCTCTCAAAACATAACCTTGTCCTCTTCCTCAAATACAAGTAATGGTGATAAGAGTGAATTAAGATGATGGACACTTGGGGTGCCTGGGTGGCTCAGTCCATTAAGCTTCTGACTTCCGTTCGGGTCATGATCCCAGGGTCCTGGGATTGAGCCAGCATCCCTGCTCAGTGGGGAGCCTGCTTCTCCCTCTCCGTCTGCCACTCCCCCTGCTTGTGCTCTCTCGCTCTCTCTCAAATAAATAAAATTTTTTAAAAATTATTTTTAAAAAAGGGTGGACACTTGATATTTAAGATCGGATGTTTTCTCATTGATCTTCATAGCACTTGAAAGTAACAAGGAAAAAGTAGACATCACCAATCCAATAAAGAACGTGTTACTGAAAAAAAAAAAAAAGCCCAAGAGCCAGAATCTGGAGCTTGTAGTTTTTAAGAGAAACATGTGGCCTGTCTTCTTTTAGAACACACTGGAATGGGCTTATTTGTCCCATTTAAGGGAGTGCATTAAGAAGTAAAGGACGGGGGCGCCTGGGCGGCTCAGTAGGTTAAGCATCCGGCTCAGGTCATTATCTCAGGGTCATGAGATCGAGCCCCAGTGGCAGACTCCACACTCAGCAGGGAATCAGCTTCTCTTCTTCTCCCTCTCCCTCTGTCCCTCTGCATGTGCTCTCTCTCAAATAAATAAATAAAACTTAAAAAAAAAAAAAAAAGAAGTAACGGACACACTGTCCAGAATACTCACTGCTTTTTCTCCAAGAGCTGATTTTAGGCTTATCCTCACTTTAATGCTTTGGTCAGCATCTGATTAAAGAGAAATCATAGACTGTTGGTTACAGATGACAGATTGACCATGTGCATTTATTTCCTTCCCCTCCCAAGATCCCACCAAAGTGATAGTAAAGGAATTTTTTAACAGGTATAAATACATACACTTTTGGAAAATGAGAAGTAATGGAGCCGGGGGGGTGGGGGGGGTCAGAAAGCCATGGCCTAATGTGTATGCAGAGGCAGTACAGACCCCAAAAGTCCCACAGAGTCCCAGAGAGGCTTGGGATTCGAGTACAGCTGGGGGTGGGAAGAAGATATCAGACTGAAAACAAGGGGAATGAAAGTTAAGGTATGGTTAAAGCCACTGTGGGACACAGTTGACCCTCCTACCCCACATGCTCTTGCTTAGAAAGTCACTTGGAGTCTCTGCTGCAGCAAAACAAGAGGTGATCCAAGAAAGAAGGCATGGAATCCAGGCAGCAATGGATTCAACCCAGGAAAGCAGCAAAAAGATGGATGACTCAGGATGAAAACTGTGGTCAGATTGAGACAGAAGAATGTAGGACTCTAAGAAGGAAGTCTTTAGGAAAAAATGAGGCTGAAAAGAATAGGTATGTTGGAATACCTGGAAAAGATAAATGCAACAATAATAGCAAATTAGACATTAAAAGAAATAAGGCAGTAGAAACTCCAGGACAAACAAAGAGCCACATAGGAAAGTGTTTAAAATAGTATATTACTTGGCTCTTCAGGCATTATGATATAAATACTGTTAACTTCTTGTAAAAAATGTTAAAACTTTATTGAGAGATGAGAAAGGGAGGTGGGAGAGTAGGCAGAAGTGCATCCCTAAAACTGACCAATAAAGAAATTGTATAAATAAAATGTTCAGAAATATGTGACTGCCAGAAAGAAGAGGCAATAGCATTAAAATTGATTTTTAAAAAATTGTCTTTGAAGAGCAGGATTTGAGTGCAGTGGGTTGGGGAGTGTTATACGCTTTTATTTTTAAATATGGGGCTAATAAAGCAGACTTGAGAGAGAAAACTGTGTGTGTGTGTGTGTGTGTGTGTAGTTTTCATCATGCTTGATACATAGTAGGTGCTTAACAAATTTGTTTCCTCCCCAATAAAATGGCAGCAGTCACCATAGCCAGTCAGAAGCAGGGTCTACACAGAGGGACAATATACACAGCTGTGTCATAGCTCCATGAGATGGGCCAGAGGAGACTAGGGGAAGCAGAAAGGGAGGCATTTGAAATGTGTCAACTCAATGTACTCACATGGACTCCAGTCAGTGTTCCAACCCACAAAAGAATTCCTGTTCTGCTCTTTCAGCCAGGTAAACAAAGGATCAAAGTAGTTGAGCAGTGGTCTTACATCCATATTCTTTGCTCCTACAACATTATACAATGCTAAGGTCCAGGGTTTTGATCTTCCAAGTTTCAGCATTTGGCTACATGAAAAAAGGGGAGGGTGGGTTCAGGGCTTTTTGAGGAATTCCAGATGTACACATATTTACACTACGATCTATGGTTTCTCCTCTTTGGCTTAGCTAAGTTTGCTCCTGGCAGATAAGAAAATCAGGTGGGTTAATGGATGTATTCATCCTTCAATCCCTTTCCTTCTAATGACTATAAAGGGAGCTCTGTAGTTATGACATGGAGAGGAGATAGACTGTCCAGCCATCACATGGTCTAGGTTCCTGTGTGACCATAAAATAAACCATTAATTTGTGGATGAGGACATTTTGAGTTCAAAATTTTTCTTTTTAGAACAAGGAAATCAAATTTTATAGAAATTTCTTTTTTTAAAAAAAGATTTTATTTATTTATTTGACAGAGAGACACAGCGAGAGAAGGAACACAAGCAGGGGGAGTGGGAGAGGGAGAAGCAGGCTTCCCACGGAGCAGGGAGCCCGATGCGGGGCTCGATCCCAGGACCCTGGGATCATGACCTGAGCCGAAGGCAGACGCTTAATGACTGAGCCAGCCAGGCGCCCCTAGAAATTTCTTTTTAGAACAAGGACACCTAGGCATGGAAATGAGTAATATTGGATAGCAGGAGAGGTTCAACATTTTGAAATATTCAACATCTTTGAAATATTTCTTTTTTGAAAAAAAAAATTTTTTTTTGAGCTTCACCTATTTATCTGAGAGAGAGAGAGAGGGTGGGAGGAGGGGCAGAGGGAGAGAATCTTTAAGCAGACTCCCTGTTGAACTTGGAGCCGGAAGCGGGGCTCAACCCCACTACCCTGAGATCACAACCCGAGCCAAAACCGAGAATGGGACGCTCAACCGACTGAGCCACCCAGGGGCCCCTTGAAGTATTTCTTACAGCAGCTTCTGCCCGGCTTCATTGGAATTGGAGATATCACATTTGTGTAGGGGACCTTTATGTTTAGCTATTTGACAAAGGGCTTCTTGAAACTGGAATTGATAAATGGTCCTTGTATAGTATCTGTAAAATAGACAAACAAGAGAGCAGTCCCGTGTTTAGTTACTGTGCTAGACTCACAGATTGGGGCATATGTTTAAATTCTGAGGCTCTAGTAACCAAAGAGATACTAGTCCAACCTCTTTCTCCAGAAAGACCCAAATATGAATCCTGCAGACTCATCATAACCTACTTGTATTTATGTATCAGCTGATTAAAAAGGCAGTATTACTTTGTTAAATGTTAGTTCACATTTGTATTGTGCTTTCCATATTTATGGCCCTTTCATATAAATAATGCCAATTGATCCCTATGGCAGGCTAACAATATTATTTCCACCTTCCAAATAAAGAAACTGAGGTTCAGCAAACTCAAGATCTGGGGCTAATAGGTGAAGAACATAGGTTTTTGGACTTCAGATTAAAAATACTCTATTACCATCACTCTGAGCACTGCCAGTAACAAGAAGACAAAGATAATTTTATTTCCCCCAAGGATTCTATAAATTCCTTCATGGTAGAGAAAAGATCTCACATAAGTTTTATTGGACCCAATAAATCATGTTGAGTTAAATTGAATTAAAATTGATGATCTGTTTTGAGGTTGTAGGGGGAAGGAGGGTAGAAAGAGAAAGAGAAATTATAGTCATTACTTCATAGATCCCTATTTCTTTGCCATTAGCACAGCTGTCCACAAACCCTGGGGGTTAAACAGTGAGAAGACAACTGTCATTTACCTGATGAATGAGTAATCATTAGCAACATGGAACAGAGATGCAGGGTCACAGTATGTTTCATCATGGGGCAAGGGTTCCACCACCCCGACTAAGTCTCGCCTTTGGGGAAAAAAGCAGATAGGTTAGAGGCAGTTAACATGGTTTTGTCAGCCAATGGCATTTTACTGGAACTGGTTGTCAGGTGAAATAGAAACAGTGTAAAAAATTACAGAATAGAGCCCTTCTGTGGTTATCTCTTCCTTTTTTAATTCATCCAGAATATACCACTGGAAAACAGCTGCATCTTCAAAACACTAATTTAATAAAGTGCATCCCATGGCCAAAAATGTACAGTGAAAATCTTAATAATCCCTCTCTGGTACCACATTCCATGTGTTCCTGGCAGACAGAATTTTGTAACATTGACATCTTATTCTTCAAAGCTAGCTGGAGTGCCCCCTCCTCTGTGGGGCCTGCCCCTGAGCCCACCCACCTGCCAGCACAGTGAACCCCTCCAGCTCCCTTAGCCTTCCCTAGTTGTGCTCTTTTGGCATTTCTCTCTCTGTTTTACAATTATTCATACACATCTTCTTCTTGGCCCTGGACATTGGAGCTCCTAGAGGGCGGGGCTGTCTCTTCTTTCCTTCCTGTCTTCTTTTGTAATTCTTCCATCCCAAACCCATTTATTTCATACCTGTGTGTCCCAGGCATGAAGAATGTAGTGCTGAAACTATTGAAAGCGTTACTATCTGTTGCCCAAAAGTGCCAGCCTCTCACTAGCCTGGAATTCTCTGTTTCCCTCTACATACACCTGGTTAACTCTCACCTCTCTCTCAGAGCTTAATTTGGATGCCTTTCCTCATCTGACCCATCAGATTGGGCTTTTGATCTTGCCTTGGATGCTCATGGATCCCCATACACTCCCATAACAGAACACATTGCCATGGTTTCATTTTCCACATCCCTCCATAGACTAAAAGTTCTTTGAAGTCAAGGAAAACATCTGAAATGATCAGCATTGGATCCCCAGTGCCTAAAATATCACAGTTTAATGGGTGACCCAGCACTTAAGAAGATAGACCATGAGAAGTTGTGTCATCGGATCCTGCTTGGGGGAAGGCGGAACCAAGGACATATTATCTGAGGAGAAAGCACCCAAATGAAGACTTGAAAAATAAAAAGGAGGCAGTGTGTGCATGCATGCATGCATGCATGCTTGCATGTGTGTGTGTGTGTGTGTGTGTGTGTGTGTGTACAAGCCAGGAAAATGCCTTTAGGTAAGTGGTAAACTCATGAGACAAAACATTTTGCTGATTCCATATTCATTGACTTACTTCATCTCCCACCATTTTTTTATCCACTGCTCTTTGGGAATTTCACCCTTAAAGACCATCCATCTCCACTTTTCTAACATGTAAGTAAATGGTAGAGTTCCAACAATTGTAAGTGCTTGTTTGAATAGGAAGTTTATGTCTGTTTCTGAAAGTAAAATAGAAAAGGATAAATATTAACATGAGGATGACAGTGGATGTGTTGTATTAATTTCCCAATCTCAAGATATTATTCCTCAAGATATACTTACATTAAGGATGATTACGTGAGAAATACTGACAATGAACATAATAATATGTATCTACTCATTTTCTCAGCTAAGGGACTTGGAGGAGGGTGAAGACTTGGAAAGAACAGGTAAAATGAATCTGCAAGCAACCGCTAATCCTCATTTTTTCATTAGGGTCAATTGCCTTCCTTAAAAGCTCTTACCAGAGCCAATTAGGGCTATTTCATCTACTGTCATACTATTCTTGTAAGCTCCATGAAGGCAGTGACTGTAAATGTCTCATTCAAGACTGTATACCTAACCTGGTGTCTCCTACATGATATCCTCTCTGAGTCTTTGTTAAAAAACAAATTTTAAACAGATGTGGCCAAAAGCCAGTAAACCAGGGAGGAGAAACACAAACAAAAAAGAGCCTCCCCAGAAGAAACTATCCACTGGATAATCAGAAGTACAGTACACTTTAAATGTACTGACATCTTCTTCACCTCAGTTTAAAATGCTTTAACACATTATGTGATCTCATCTATCCTTTATTTAGTGATGTAAAAAGCAGTAGAGCTCATGCCTAGTGTACTAGGGAAGCTCAATGAACTGTAAGCAGGGGGATACTATCTACTTGGCACAGCATTGTACCTCTGGTGTCGAGAAAAATGCCTTGTACATAGTATAGGCTCAGTAAATATTTTTGGAAGAAGAAAGGAGGCAAGGTAAAGAGAAGGAGGGAGGGAGAGAGAGAAGGAATGAAGGGATTCATTTACCATCATTCACAGATCAGGGGCAGAGCCAAGGAAGGAAACAAGAATTTTTCAAACCAGTCGTTTAACCATGTCTAGTACTATCCTAGTGATTCAATCATCTTTGCCTGCTGTCAAGGAATATTTAAAAAATGATAAAAACAACTAATTGTCTGCTAATCGACCTTAAGAATTATATTTTAAAATTAGGCAACAGATGTGGTTGCCGTGAACTCCCTTTCCTTTGTTGCTCCCTTCATGGGAGGGTGCTATTACTCACCTATTACCCACTGGGTCTATGCTTACAGTAACTTTTTCAGACATGATGAAGACTCTACACTGACCTACTCCCAGGCCTTCATGAGATCACCAAAGTCTGGAGCCAGAAACAAGGCACAGTGAATTGCCCCCACAAGGATGGAGCTCATGACCTTGACCTCACTGACCAAACGTTCCAGCCAGTGGAGCTGATGTTTTGAACCACATAACTAAAACGAGGGGAGAGAAATATACAGAAGAGAACATATTTGGCTCTAAGTATCCTCCTTTTACAAGGAAGAATCAAAAGTCATGGCATCTTCACTGAAGAATCTGGATCTCACGAACATTCGTCATGTGCCATCAAGTCCCAGCCATCCAAAGAGAAACAGGCTGCCTTGGGCAAAGATGTTGAAGGATAGCATGGATCTGAGGGGATGTCACAGGGGCAAATTCATGCTTCAGCTGGATGAAGAAAACATTTCAGTCCCATCCAATCTTGATATTCCACCACCCCTTCTTTAAGAACTCTCAAATTTCAAGTCGCACTTTGCTTTGTATAATATTATGGGAAAAGCTTTAGATTACGGCTCTGGTTCAGGTTCTGCTATGTTGCTTTTTGACCTTGGGCTAGTTACTTTTCCTCTCTTGTCTTCAGTTTGCTGCCTCTGTAAAATAGTTTTTAGAATGTTCCAGCTCTCACATTTGGGGAAGTTTTTACCTAGAACCAGGGGGATCTAGTCAGAACTCTAATATTAATTAGCTGGGTGACCTTGGATAAGCCATTTCAGTTCTGTGGGCCTGTTTTAGCATCTTTTATTCCCTGTTAGATGTTTCTTAAAGTTCCAAGACCATTCATTCAGTCAGCTCTCTTATGCCTTTTTCTTTTTTCTTTTTTTTTAAAGATTTTATTTATTGGGGTGCCTGAGTGGGTCAGTCGGTCAAGCGACTGCCTTTGGCTCAGGTCATGATCCCAGACTCCTGGGATCGAGCCCTGTGTCCTGGGATCGAGTCCTGTGTCCTGGGATCGAGCCCCGCGTCGGGCTCCCTGCTCGACGGGAGATCCTGCTTCTCCCTCTCCCTCTGCTCTGGGTTTTTATTTATTTATTTGACAGAGAGAACGAGCATGGGGAGTGGGAGAGGGAGAAGCAGGCCCCCTGCTGAGGAGGGAGTCCGACATGGCGCTCGATCCCAGGACCCTGGGATCATGACCTGAGCCGAAGGCAGACGCTTAACCAACTGAGCCACCCAGGCGCCCCTTGTTATGATATATTCCTTAAAAAATGTTTTTACCAGTAGCAATTCCCAGTTACCCATAAATATCATATACTTTATGTGGCAAAAATTAAATATATCCCATACGTGATAATATTAGCCTTTGCCCACAACTAACTAAAGAATCCCCAAAACAAGCCATGAAGAAAAATGTCCATACCATTGTCTTCAGAAAAACCAGGTGGCAAAAGACCAATGTTTTTCAAATGCTTCGGTGTAGCTGCAGAAAGTGACATGATTTCCCCAACAGCTTCATGGAACCCTTCATTAGCTCCATTTCTTAGCAGGAAGGGTTGTGCAGCATATGCCATGTCATACTGGATGTGTCCCATCTCATGATGGGCTGTCAGGAAGTCATCCATCGTCACCTTTGTGCACATCTTGATCCTGCACAAAAACGGGCAAGATTAAAATGAATCTCAATGAATTTGATTTAATCATCACAGTAAGAGCAGTATAGGATTTTGGTAGCATGGTTCATCATTCCAAGATTTGTTCACCAATGAATCTTGAGAACTTACCTTTTATGTCCTAGAAACAGTACAAGGTGCTCAATATAAAGCGATGGGCAGGGCTGAAACCTATTGCTCACAAACTAATAGAAAGATAAGCAGAGTCTTCTACTACAAAAACTCTCAGGCAAGTACTCTGTAAGTGATCAGTAGACATGGCCTTGGGCATAACAATAAGTGAATGCAGGCACAGTCTCCTAGAAGCACTGAGAAGGGCATAACTGAGGATGCAATGAGCAACCCGGACCTTGATCAACATGTAGAAGTTTGCCAGGTAGATGGCAGGGAGGGACAAGACATTGACATTCCTTGAAGTGCTCATTGAAAAAGGCTTGAGAAAAGGGTGTAGCATTCAGGACACAGCAGGCAGTTTGGTAGAGCCAAGATAGAGAAGTAGGAGGAGAAGGGGCTGGAAATTGATATTTGGGAGTCATTAGCATTTTAAGTCAGGGAGTTGATGTGATGGCCCATGAAGCAGGCATAGAATGGCAAGGAAAGAGGGCCAAAAACAGAGCCCTAGGAGGTCCCAGTATGTACGGAGTGGAGAAAGATGATTCAGAGAAGATGGAGGGGGAGAGAGAGAGAGGAGTCAAAGAAGTCCAGAAGAGCATGACAATGCAGAAGCCAATGAAAAATAGCATTTTGAAGAAAACTTGTAAACACCGTGTAAGGCTGCAGTGGCCCAATTCAATAAGGACTGCATTCGGCAATTGACAGTGGTCCTGTTCAGCTTGGCAAGAGCAGTTCCATTCCAGTGAATGCAGGGGGCATATTTCAGTAGGTTCCCAAATTAATTTTCTTACCCCTCTGACCATGTCATCCCCCTGATAAACACCCTGTAAGTCTCCCCCAGTGCTCAAGAAGAAACTCAGCTTCCTTAATACAGCCCAGTAAGACCTGCCTTTCTAACCTGGTTTTTCTCTATTCTCTTTTGAAACAATCACAAGAAGAGCTACTGTGTGTTTAGTGTCTACAGTACCTAAGAGCCTGGGCTAGGAAACTTACATGTACTCCCTCATTTTTAAGGCTCTCTCTAGTACGGGAGTCAGTGAATTGCTTTGATAAATGAGGCTTTGTTGGAACACAGGTGCCATTTGTTTACGTACGGTACGTGGCTGCTTTGATGCCACAAGGGCAGAACTGAATCGTTGCAGCAGAGACCTGCAAAGCCTGGACTATTTACTATCCAGCCCTTTACAGAACAGGACTGTCAGGCCCTACTCGAGTGGATGCTGCTGGGGGCCTGCCCAGACCAGCTCTCCCAGGCAGATCCACCCATCCCCCATTGTGACTGCGTCACATAGCCCTTAAAAGCCAACAGCTGCTTCCTTGTGCACTGCCTTTGGCTAAGTGAGAGGTGCCTCAACCAGGAGAATGTGTCCTCCCACACTCTGGGGCAGTCCGCAGCCAGTGACTGACTAATGTGGGGGTACAAAAGGCCAGTCCTCTTTTCTCAAGGTGTGACCAACTGTGGTACAAATCGGGGTCCAGAGAGCCCCGTGGGATCAGGCTGAGGCCAAGTCTCCAACAGAGGCCACATCCTTACTTAACTCTTTCCCCTGCCTACCCCTCTTCCCTCACCCCCTTTTGCCTGACGTCTGTCCCTCAGTGAAGCATCTGTACCAGAATCTTCTTCTCAAGCTGGGGAACCCAACCTAAGACACTCACAAAGCTGCTACCTGGGGATTACCACTCCCTTTTAGAGATAAGGAAAATGAAACCCAAGAAGGTTGAATACCTTGCCCAACGCTACCTAGTCATTAAGTTACACACCTGGGATTCGAAAGCCTGTGCACATTCTGCTGTATCACAGACCCTTCTTCACATGACCTTTATTCTAGCCTAACTTGCTGGTTCTAGTACACAATGCCAGGCCCTGCCTCTCTGCATTTGATCCTGCTTTTCTTCCAGCCCAGTGTCCTCCTCCCAGCCCTGTCTGTCCAAACCCTTCTCGTCTTTCAAGCCTAATTCAAATGTCACCTGAAAAGCCCTGTCTGAGCCTACATCCTATTCCGGGTATAGTCAGTTCTCTTCCAATTCCCTATAGAGTGTTCTCTGTGGTTCTCTTCTAACACGTACCACCTTCTCTCTTTTATCCCAGCTTATTTATTCACCTGTCCTGTCTCACTCATAAGAGAGAAACATGGAGGGGAAGAACAATGCCTGACCCACCCAGCCATCTTCCATAAATCTTAGCACCAAATCTTTCTCACGGGGACACCACCCTTCCCATGACCAGGCAAATCTAATGGGTGCATATTATTTCAAATGAGGCAGACGGGCTAAAGTTCAAGTTAGGGCCTGCTGACAATCCCCTTTTCCTGGAAAAGCCCAGATGTGCTCTCATGGACTCCCGAGTCCTCATTTAAGGAGAGTTCACACATCTCTTCTGTGCTTAGAGAAGCAGAGAAGAAATCCAAATCCATCCTCATTCCTGCCTCCATTGTCTCCCAGTTTAGTATCAGCTTTGTAAGGATCATCCTCACTACCTGAAGTCATGCTTCCCTAGGTCCCAAGCTGTGGGGTGGCAGACCACTTTCCGGCTGTCGCCTGGCTCTGTTAGCATGGAGTTTTCCCAGAATCCTTGAGTCATGTTGGGAAGGCCAACAGACACAAAGAATTTCTCAGCCTCCTCAAATATCCTCCTTGCATCCCAGCTCTGAAAGAAAAAAAAAAAAAAAGAACAGCATTTCATTCCAGCATTAAAATAACAGCATTCTTTCTGTTGGCTATGTACATAGGCATAACCTTTCTGGAAGGCAATTTGGCAACATGTACGGACATGTCAAGCTTTCAAAGTGTTTACACTCTTTGTCTCAGTAATCCTGTCTCTAGGGAACTAACCTAGGAAATTCTCAGAAGTTAGGTCAAAGAATTACATTTAAAATGGGTTTTTTTGTTTATTATTTTTAAATATTGAAATATACTTGACACATCACATTGTGTAAATTTAAGGTATACAACATGTAAAATGATTTTTAATAGACAAAAAAGTGGAAACCACCACCAGAATGGTTAAATACATAATGATGTCTTCGTGGAATGGAAAATCTAAATAAATTCCATTCATAAAGACTTTTTATTGATGTTTTTTGTAATTTAATATTAAGTGAAAAAGTAGAATATATAAACCACTTATATAATGTGATATTAATGAGGAAATACACAAAAAATTAACAGTAGACTGTGTGAGATTATGTGTGATGTTTTTGTTTTTATGCTTTATATTCCAAGTATAAGCAAACAACAATGACCTTCTCTTTCCTAAAGAACTATTCAACTCAAGCCAACAATCCTTGATCAAGCTCCTTCAAGTGGGGGGAGGCCCTGGTGTTAGGCTCAGTGGAAGACATAAACATTAAGGTGCAGACAAAGTCATGGACTTTTGGAACCCAAAAGGCCTGAGTGTGACCCAGTAGCCAGTAAGTAGCTGGGCCTTGGCTTCATAGTCCGTATGGGAATCTAAAGTTTCAGAATGTTCTGGAACCAGAAAGGGGCAGCAGTAGGTGTCTGCCATCCAGCAAACTCTTCTGGGAGCTGATCAGGGCTTCTTTGGGGAAAAGGACCACAAAGCTAAGTTTGTGCAGGTGACAGATAATTCATAAATCACTTCTGGTGACACAGAAAACTTCCTCTGATCTCAAAGACCAGTCAAGTCTGGTTTTTCTCCTCTATCGCCTCAGGGATATGAAACAGGATGTGACACTGGGGATGTTTTTTATTATTGCCCTTTAAAGGCAATATTGGTATTAGTAGGTATGGCATTCTCAAGCAGAAAGAACATCTGTATACCAAAACAGCGCAGGCTAGTAAGCACAGTTAATGTCTGTTAAATGCAGAAGGAACGAATGGAAAATGAGACTGGAAATATTAGGAGTTTTGAGGTCAAACCTTTGTTGCCACTGATTGTCTTTGTGACTTCGGGCAAGACATTTACCCAGGCCTCAGTTTCCTCACCTACAACACGGATCCATCACCATCCCTATCCTGACAGTCTCGTGTGTTGTCAAGACGACCTTAGGAGAGATGGTGCGTGTACTAACACCGGAAGCAGGCTGAGGAGCTATGTGCAGATGAACTTCTGCTGCTCCTCACCTGTGAAACCAGGCCGAGCACAGCTTCGGGAGTTTGGAGGCCCTGCAGCTTCACGTTTTTATTTTGCTGTGGCCTTTCCCCAGGAGCATGTTATATACGGGAAGATGTTCACTGCATGGCTGCTTATAGGAAAGGAAATCATGGTGCAACTCTCTGAAGACATTTTATACAGCCAAGAGAAGTATGACCATACATTGTACCCGAAAAATGTAGACTATCAGCTGAATAAAGAAAAACATATAATTATAACATGACTTCACCCATGGTAGGGAACACGGTGAATTTAAACAATTACGCAAGGATGGTAACAAAAAGTAATATAAAAATTATTTTAAAGATTCCTATAGTATTTTTAACAATAATGATTTTTTTTTAAATCTTCTTTTTTTTTTTTTTAAAGATTTTTTATTTATTTATTCATGAGAGACAGAGAGAGAGAGACAGAGGCAGAGGGAGAAGCAGGCTCCCCGCGGAGCAGGGAGCCCGATGCGGGACTCGATCCTGGGACTCCAGGATCATGACCTGAGCTGAAGGCAGTCGCTTAACAAACTGAGCCACCCAGGCGCCCCTTTTTTAAAATCTTCTAATGATATCATTTTTTCTGTTCATAGAGACTACAGACTGATTACTTAGTGGTGACTAATTCTGGAAAGAGTAATGCCAACCAGTCGATAATTCCACATCTTACTGCTTGATGGAAAACTCAGGTCATCTCCATTTTTAATATCTCTCAGCAAGATCAATACCATACTTATCATTCAAGGTACTTGATGTCACTGACATTGTAAATTACTTTTCCATGAAAAGAGAGCTACATCAGAAATATATTTATTATTTTTTAAGATTTTATTTATTTATTTATTTATTTGAGAGAGAGAGAGAGAGAGAGAGTGTGTGTGTGCACATGCCCCAGCGTGGAAAGGGCCAGAAGGCAAGGGAGAGGGAGGAGGAAAGAATCTCAAACAGACTGTGCTGAGCATGGAGCCGGGGTTCGATCTCATGACCCTGAGATCATGACCTGAGCTGAAACCAAGAGTCAGATGCTTAACCGACTGAGTCACCCAGGCCCCCCACAAGAAATACATTTAAATTAGCTTAACATTTTTTTATTTACATGGTTTTACATGCAAAAGAAAAGGAAGGAAGAGTGGCAGAAAAAGAAATGAAGTTGAGGATTTAGATTTGGTTTTTAAGGCCTCTTCCTACCTGGTTCACCATTGTATCAGTAACATCTATGTTTGGTTTCTGTCTGAAGGGGACTGTCAGAGGGTACAGGTTTGTCCAAAATCTACCCCACATATCGCCTATTAAAAAAAAAAAAAGATTTTGTTAATACATAGCAAAGGCAGCAGAAGCATAGACCTGATTTTACACAGTGCATAAGTTAGGATCGGTAAATAGGCCACACAGTATTCTAAATTTAATCTAGTTTCTTTTCATTACCTCTTTTTCTGTTCTCTTATTTACAATTTTCAACACTCCCTTCTTTTACTATCTCCTCTAAAAGGTTAAAATGGCAGGAGATTATCCCTGTTTCTCCCATTTTGAATTACAATTCAAAGGCACAATTTATTAAATATATGGAACATCATAGCTACTATAGATTAGAAACAGATTTATATAATCTACCATCCATGGAACAAAATATTGCCAGCTAGACTATTAGTAATTCCTAATATTGGACTCAAGAGAGATCATATAGGATCATCATCCAGGAATCTCTACTAACTAGTAACAAAGTTCCACCTTTATCAGTATACTATAGTAATACACTTAATTGGGCAATTTTCCAAACATCTCAAACAAATGCTAAATTGGATTCCCAGGCCAGAGACCCTAAAAGGCAAGATGGATCTAGAAAAAGTCAATCTAATAGCAAGACCAGGATGTTGGCACCAAAGGAAGGGGGCAACATAACTACATGAAGAATATTCCAATGAACTCATGTTTTAAACAATAAAATTCAGTAGAGGTAAGGCCTAATAGAGGCCTATGCTTAAATTTTATTTATTTATTTTTAAAGATTTTATTTATTTATTTATTTATTTGAGAGAGAACGAGCACAAGCAGGGAGGAGGGGCAGAGGGAAAAGGAGAAGCAGACTCCTCACTGAGCAGGGAGCCCTGGGATCATGACCTGAGCCGAAGGCAGACACTTAGCTGACTAAGTGCCCCTCTGCTTAAATTTTAAAGGAAGGTGTATCCACTATAAAAATATGTGATAAGTGACTTCAGGCTGAAACATAGCCTACATGTAAAAGACCAAAAGGGACCCAAGAGACAGTGTGACATGGCTTCCAAAACACAAATGTGATCTTAAGGTAAATAAATAGAATTATAGTGTCTAGAACAAAGGAAGGCATGGTACCATTTTTGCTCTATATTGGCCAAACCTCATCTGGAGTAATGGTTCAGTTCTGAGCATGGTATTTGAAGAGAGACATCAACAAAGCCTAGCTTGTCCAAAGGAGAACAATTAGAAAATTAAGATTTTAAGGAATGGCTAAAAATCTGTATTTCACTGGAAAGAAGCAAAGAGTGTATACATGATGGTAACAATAATACCCTCTAAAATATATCGATTATATACTCTTGTGCCAAGTACTATGCTGTGCCTTATACAATGGTTGTTTAAAAGATCCAGAAGGCCATCTTATAGAAGAAGAATGGACATATTCTGGGTAACCTCATATCATGGAATTAGATGTAATGAGTGCAAGGCATTAGAGGGGTGTTGATTCAGTCCCACATAAGGTAGAACTTGCTTATAATTGGTGCCACATAGCAATAGATTGGCCTACCTTGGAAGGAAGAAAGAGCCACATCACACCAGATAGGTTTAAGCAGAAACTGAATTACTAAAGAAAGCCTACCAAAGACATTGTAGAGAGTATTTACATATTGCCTTGGAGTAAAAGTCTCCACAGTTCCTTTGTCCATATTCTCTCCTGCTGAGAGAGAGCTTTGGCTCTTGAGAAGAATTAGCCACCAGCAACTTAGCTTGGTAGGAATGCTATGTACGCATGACAGGAACTTTCCAAACACGTATATATCTTATTTGGCTTCAGCTTCTAGGGAGTGGTAGAGGGGAAGGAAGGATGGCCACTCTCTGGAAGGAAATTAGGCAATTCAGTAAAGGGCTCCAGGACTTTCATGGCCTATAAAGGCTCTGTGGCAGGATAGAAAGTTCTTGGAAGACTGAGTCTCCTCTTAAGCTAGGCATTTGTCTTCATGGCAAAGACTTCATTCAAAACCCATATAATTCCAAAGCACATACTTTGCAGTGAAAGTAATTGGTGCAGTTTAGAATAAACTTATGAAACTTTCACTCAAGCTATACCTTAATTCTAGAAAGCCTTTCTCTCACCCCTGACCACCCCCAGCCTACCAAGCTTCATTCCTCTGACAATATAATACTAAAATGCCAAACTCCACCTCAAGAGCTTAGCCAATCAATTTAAATTATAAAACTTATTTTCCCCATTTCCGCTCTCATTTGAACTTGGAGTTCTTTCCCTAGTTATCTTAAATAACCCCTTTATCCTTTGGACTGTGGCCAAATAATAACCCTTTATGTGTAAAATAAAGTAATGCAATGGAGAACAATTTTAAATGGCTTTTATGTCAAAGAAAGTGCTGGCAAAATGTGATTTCGATAATGTTACTAACTTCATTCACAAAATTTTCCAAAAGTTCTATGTTGGGCCTCATTAAAAAAAAAAAAAAAAAAAAAAAGGTTATTGGTGAAAATAACAGAGAACAAACTACACAAAGAGTTCCTGGAGTTTCTTACCAAGCAAATGGGCCGGGAGGCATCCAGTTGGGCTGATATGGGAAGGGTAGGTGTCCATCAGCTTTGCCCTCACATAAGCATGAAGATGTTCATACAATGGTTGAATCTGAAAGGCCCAGGAAGAAAATTTAAGACCAAGAGTAGTCTACTCCAATTTCCAATCCCCAACACTAAAGATAGGAGCCTCTTTAGGCAAGTAGAATTTCCCTAAATTCTAATTTCTTCTCCTCTCAAATACTCTGGAGAGTTTGAAAGCATCTCTTCTTCCCAGATATTAATGATGACTAGTTTTACTGCTTAAAACAATTAACACACCTGGAGGAATACAGGTCCCAAAATGAAAGCAGATGCAAAAAATATTCATTTTAAAGATGTTACCTACTTCCTTTGTCTTTAAATTGAAGTACATTTACAGCCCATAAAATTCGCCCATTTTTAAATGTACAGTTTCCTGAGTTTTAGTAAATTTATACTGTTGGACAAAACTCTTGTCCCCATTTGCAGTCAATTCCAGTCCCACCCCCAGCCCCAGGTCATCACTGAACTGATTGCTATTTCTACAATTTTGTCTATCCTGGAAATTTCACATAAATGAAATCATAAAGTATGTGACCTTTTGTATCTGGCTTCTTTCACTCAGGATGATTTTTAGGTTCATCCATGTTACTGATGTATCAGTAGTTCATTCTTTTTACTACTGAGTAGTGTTTCATTGTATGAATACATCTGAGTTTGCTTCATTTAGTATCTCATGGATACAGCTCACCAGTTAAGGACAACTAGGTTGTTCCCAGTTTGGGGCTATTATGAATAATGCTTCTATGAACTTGCATGTGTGAGTCTTTGTATGGATCTATATTTTCATTTCTCTCATATAGATACCTAAGAGTGGAATACCTTAGTCACATGATAAGTGCATGTTTAACTTTTTAAGAAACCGCCAAACCGCTTTCCCCAGCAGCTGCGCCATTTTGCATTTCTGTTGGCAGTGTCTCCACACCCACACCAGCACCTGCTTTTTTAACCAAAACCATTCTGGCGTGTGTGTGGTGAGGTTTTTTTTAAGATTATTTATTTATTTATTTGAGAGAGACAGAGCATGAGCGGCCGGGGAGGAGGGGTGGGGACAGAGGGAGAGGGAGAAAGACGAACAGACTCCCCACTGAGCGGGGAGCCCAACGAGGGGCTCCATCCCAGGACCCTGGGATCATGACCTGAGCCAAAGGCAGAAGCTTAAGCAACTGAGCCACCCAGGCGCCCCTCTCCAACTTCCATTTTTGATGGCTCTGCCTAACTAAGGCTATGACAGAGTCGGTCTACATAAGAAGTTTGAAGTCTAAAAGACCATTCCTCCCTGTAATCTTTCCTTCTTATAATCTTGCTCTTGGTAATTGCTGGTGAGTTCAGTGGCTGGAAAGGGGAGGAAAGCAGAGCAGTTCTGATCATCCATAGCGGTTGCCCTATTATTCTTTAAAATCTTTTCAAGCTCTAATATTCCATAACTCTGAGGCCTGGGAATAGCTGACGAGTGTGGTAAGAAGAAGCCAGAATGCTTTTGGTCATTGCCCCTTCCTCCCATGCACTGCCCTACATCGGTCCCCTGGTTACCTGGGTGAAGGTCTGTTCCACATCTTTAATCAACTGGTCGCGGCTATAGTTATAGCCATTTGTCCACTCCTCTTCATAATCTCCTCTCCAATAATCCCCATAGTCCTCATAATCTGTTTTTAAAAAGGAGAAGTAAGAGAACGTAAGGGAAAGAAAGAGATGAGGCGCTGTATACATCGAATAACCTTGCTGGGAGGTTAAAAAATCCAAAGATCTGTCACATTTTTACTGCCCTTCTAAGTGATAGGGCAGTATCCCTCAAAGGGATGAAACGAATAATAATGCTAGCTAGTGTCTGTCAAGCACTTGCTCTCTACCAGAAATTTTAACGCATTATCTCATCTAATAAGCACAAAAACTCTACAAGATTGACATTATCAAAGTCCCCACCATGCAGATTAGCAGGCTGTTCTTAGACAGTGAAATCATTTGTCCAGGGTTACCCCACTGGTAAGGGGCAAAGGCACACTGCGAGTCCCCTAACCCTCGGTCTCTACCTTCTCCAGACTTCAGTTTGTAGCTTTGGCTTTCTACCATGTGATTGGATTTGAGTTTTTAAATTCTCCTTTTGTTCAGGGCCTTATATTTTCACATCTAACTCATCTTAGACCTTGCCACAGGGGCCCTGTGTTTGTTTGCAAATTCCATGTCGGCACAGAACATCTCTCTGCGCTTCATGCAGTATCTATGCATCAGCAAACACAAGCTTGCATTAGGATGTTAGCCGATAACGTTTGCAAATCTGTTCTGATAATGTTTACTTTTACATGCACACTGGCAATGGATGATCAGAAGGAAGAGAGAACGAACTCTTTGGATGGAAGGATATGGTGATGAGCTACAGTCTCCAGTTTGCCTGTGGCTTGAGAATATCAGTTTAAGTGGCAGTGAAAGACATTTAGAAACAACAGATGAAAAAAAAAATTTCTTCCTTCCTCAACCCCAGGGGGCAGTGAATCACCAAAGCATAACGTTACTCATAATGCCATAGCTTCAGCTCATTATTCAGGCAGGAGAATAAGTTAGGAGATATGGAAATTCTGCCCCATGTTAAGAGTTTTATGACCACACGATCTGAGTTATAATTACAACTGCAGAACAGAATGGATTTCCAGCCTAAATTAATCTGATTTTATTTTCTTTCTGGGACACCATCTTGAGTTAAAGACACAAATGGCCTTTGAGAATAAACTGTGGCCAGATAGGAGTTTAGGTGAGAGACAGTGTCTCTGTCTCCCATCCTGTCGAAGAACTAGAATCCCTACTCAATCTCCAGGCTACCTCAGGTTCCTGATACATCCCCAGACAACTGATTTGTTTGACGCCCTGTAGTTCAGTCTCATTTCTGAGCTCTCTAAACTGTAGAATGTCAGTGCACCATTCCCTATTCCCTAGTAGTTTCTTCTTTGAGACACATAACCTGAATTTGTTCAGCAGATGATCATTAATTTAGGGATACTTCTTCTATCAAAGGGCAGCCTTGGTAATTCATGAGAAATAGCCCACAGCCCCATAGAGGGCTTCAGGACCTCTTTAGACCGGCAAACTTACTGTTGGCTCTTGCCATCTCATTTTTCAGGGCCACATACTCTTCATATAATGGCCTCAGCTGCTTGCCAACCTCAGACCTCCAGCCTTCCCAGGCCCAAAGCCTCTCATTGTAGTCTCTGCTGTTTGCCATTATGTCATCCAAACCTGTCATTGCAAAGCACCCAATAGGAAATCAACATACATTTCTAATATTTTTATTTGCAAACAATTATATGAGCTTTACATAATTAAAAGTAAGACTGGCAGACATCAAGGTCATAAGGTTATTAAATGAAATCTCACGATTTATCAATTTCTTCATCCTTGTTATAGTTTCAAAATATTTCTGCAGAGAAAATAAACCATTGAAATCATTTAGCTACTAACTTAATTAAATTCCTTGGAATGCTGCCCCAAAACCCCACACACAGGCACATGCTCTCTCTCTCTCTTTCCCTCAGATAAACAAACAAATAAATAAAATCCTTAAAACTTAAATTTCACAATCATTTCTCAAAATTAATAACCTACCTGGCTCAAGTAATAAGCACTCCTGTGGATTATTTGGGTTACAAGCTTTTCCCGTACTGTAGATAGTGCCCATTGCATTTAGGATTGTGTTCAACTGCAAATTAAACATAACAAACAATGTTTAAACTGGGAAATGTGCTGTATGGAATGCTAAGGTAAAGATGTCCTTTTGACCATGTGATTTTTTTATGCCCTCAAAATACAGCAATTCCCATCTTTGCCAAGTATCCTCCTTTATGTAGGGTAGGAATATCTCTGTTAAATTCCCCCGTATTAACTAACACAGAACCTTAGATAGATACACATAATAAATATATGTGGAGTGACTGAAATAAACAGATCTACCAAAATTCTGGGGACGTTGCTCAAGTACACATGCACGGAGACGGGCATTTGTTGTCTTGTCCAGCATTCTCTGAGTACACATTTACTGAACATCTACTATGTCCTACACTCCGATAACTCTGACATGAACAAGTCACTGGTCCTCAAGTCATGGGACAGTGGGGCCATGAAATCATAATTACATAACCAAGTGACAAGTGGTATAACTGTCATGAAAAAGTGATGTGGCAGTCTGGCGGGGAGTGGATAAATGAAGAACTTGGAGATTCAGGGATGGCTTCAGAGAGGAGGGGGCATTAGCGCTGTGTCTTAGAAGAGAGGTACAAATTAGCCAAGTAGAAAAAGGAGAGAGAAGGCAGAAGCTAAAAGGTGGATGGAGGTTGGGAAAGAGCAGGCATTTTCCAGAAATGATGACACGTTGAAGGAAACTGGCATAGTGATGCTGACTGAGGGAAGTGGGGGATGTAAGGATGGAGAGGTCAGCAGGAGCCAGGTCGTGAGGGGCCATCTGTGCCACACTAAAGAGTTTAAACTTTACCCTGTAGGTAAAGGAGAGTAAAGGTAGTAGAGTTAAGCAGTGCTACTCAAAGTATGGTCTGTGGACCAGTGCAAGACAGTAAATGGTTTGTTTCTATTCTGTGATAAGTACAGGAATCAAGAGAATAAATGTTTTTTTTAAAAGAGAATAAATGTTTATAAACTTTTAAAAATCATTTGATATTCCCACGACATCTAGGCATGAGAGCAATGAAGTAAACCAAGTATTCATCTGCAATGGATTGGTAATAAAAGAAGAAAGGGAATAAGAGAGGGAGAAAAGGAGGGAGGGAGGGGGAAGGGAAGGGTAGGCTAGGGAAGGGAAGGGAAAGGAAGGGAAGGGAAGGGGAGGAACTGGTTCTCTTCCACATTTGATTTAAGAAGCACTGGATGAAAGACTCTGTTTCCCTTCTCCTATTCCCTCTTCCATTATTCTTTCATTCTGCTACAAGAGTCATTATCCTAGAACATGAAATAGAGCCCATGCTTAACACTTCAACAAGATCCCATAGTCCAAATGCATCAATCCAAATTCCTTACCATGGCACAAAACTCCTCATGGTCTCTTTGTCTACCTGCTTTTTCAATCTCTCCTCCTTCCTCTCCATTGAACTCATGCATCCTTGAGTCTCCTCTCTTCCCAAACACTCCAAGCTTTTACAGGCATTTCAGCGGTTTTCAACTTTAGCTGCACATTAGAATTACCTGGGATCTTATAAAAATACAGTGTCCAGGTTCCATCTAGCTGTCTAGACTCTAAAAGATCAATGGGCAAGGTTTCACATGGTGTCTTTGTGAAAAACATGGGGAAGCATGGAATGGATAAGATAAAGTGGATTAACAAGGAGTTGGATAATTGGATCCAAAGAATGTGGAATAATAAATATCAACTTGTAGGAAGATATATGCCATATGGTTTTATCTTTGTCCTTATCATTAATTTTTTCTTTTTATAGATGGG
This sequence comes from Mirounga angustirostris, assembly GCF_029215605.1. Taxonomy (NCBI): domain Eukaryota; kingdom Metazoa; phylum Chordata; class Mammalia; order Carnivora; family Phocidae; genus Mirounga; species Mirounga angustirostris. Next base: position 12,036,242 of record NW_026991719.1, read on the forward strand.
GATTACAACAGAGTTCCAGAGGACAAGCAACTGAGAAAGAAGACTTTGATGTTAAATAGTCAAATATTTTAGATTAAAATGTTTTAATAGGTTAGATCAGGGGTCTGTAAACTATGATCTGCAGACCAAATACCGTCTGCTGCCTGTTTTTGTAAAGTTTTATCGGAACACAGCCACACTCATTTGTTTATGTATTAGCTATGCTGATTTCCTGCTGCAACAGCAGTTAACTCATCATGACAGAAACTATATGGCCCACCAAACCCAAGATATTTACTATCTTTTCTTTTACAGAAAAATATCTGCTGGCTCCCAGGCTAGAGAGATGGGATGAGAGATGTTATTTTAACAGGGCGAATACAGGCTTTCCTAAATTTGAACAAACAACCTAGTTAAGAATAGAATTTTGAAAGCTATCATTTTTTTTTTAAAGATTTATTTATTTGACAGAGAGAGACACAGCGAGAGAGGGAACACAAGCAGGGGGAGTGGGAGAGGGAGAAGCAGGCTTCCCGTGGAGCAGGGATCCCGATGCGGGGCTCGATCCCAGGACCCCGAGATCATGACCTGAGCCGAAGGCAGACGCTCAACGACTGAGCCACCCAGGCGCCCCTGAAAGCTATCATTTTAGAGCAACATTGATGGAAGAGATTTGGAGACTTCATTGACAGTGATGTTGATATGAGCCAACATGGAATTTGACTGTCAAAAAACCCAACCCACACAAACAAAAACCTAATATAGTCCTAGACTGTCTTAATAGATGTAGGGCACAGGAAGCAGACTGTCATATTCCTGTGCACCTTCATGCAGACCGGAACCAACTCAGAGTGCGGTGTTTAGTTTAAGGTTACTGACATAATGAAGACAGCAGCCAGGACTGGTTAGGAAACTTGAAACCACTGTGTAGAGGAAAATTAACAGAGTGAAGGATAGTTAGCCTAGATTAAAATAAAAGGACTCAACTAGTTTAAAAAATATATAGCTGCCCTCATTTATTTAAAAACTATTGTAGGAAAGAGCAATTTGGACCAGGAGGCGGAACAAAGTGGAGGTAAAGCACTTAATGCTCAATGGAGGGAGTATCTCCATCAATTAGGGGGGCCCACCTATGGAATGGATGTCTTGGAAAGAGATGAATCACCCACCTCTAAAGCAGTCTGAGCTGAGGTTCTTAGCCACTTGTTAAAGACATTGCAGAGAAGAGTCAAAAATGAAAGGGGGAAAGAATTGGACCACATACGGGACTGCTCAAGCTTGGCACTATTAACATTTTGCACCACATAATTTTTTGCCACTGGGGGCTGTCTTGTGCATTGTAGAATGCTTAGCACCATCCCTGGCCTCTACCCACTAGATGCTAATAGCTGCCCCCCTCCTCCAGTTATGACAACCAAGAATGTCTCCAGATATCATCAAATGTCCCTGGGGGGCAAAATCACCCCCAGTTGATCACGACTGACATAGACTAAGCATATTCTTCAGGCTGCCTGGTCCTCAGGAAGGTGACTTCTGTATATGGTATGCGTATATAACACAGTGCCCAGACAACACCAGTTTAACTCTGTGTCCTAACATAATTATTACCAGTGACTTCTTTCACTTGCAAAAGGATTCCAGTTTGGATGACAAATTCTGTGGTCACCCTACCTAGGCACAGAGCTCTTTCTAATGTCAGCATCACTATCATCTTTGCAGATAAAGGAAGCAGCCATGGGGATATTAATGTTTAATGTTTCCCAAATATTTCAGCTCTTGGGGTCAGTGCTAGAATGTTCACATACTCGTTGGCTCTTGTCTACTGAGAGCACTGATGACCCACTGTGCTGAAGGGTCTGCAATTGACGCTTGAGTGTAGAATCCTGAATTTCTTCTAGTGGGTAAGTTTTGGCTTGCTTGGACTGTTCTTCATAAAAGGCAGACCATTTGGTCCCAGCATCATTCTGAAATGACAAAAAATAAAGTTGAAGTCAGAATGGCACTGCTTGAACAGATAGAACAGAAGATACCGTCCAAAAAACATCTGGTGGAATATCTAATATTTCCTGAGTGGTTTAGTTCTCTACTTTGCTGAAGGTCAAGGCTTAGGTTATGAGTGACCAGGCCATTCTTGGTCACTCTCTCTTTCTGGCCCAGTGCCTAGTTTTCCCAAGGGTCCTATCCCCTGAACTGGAAATGAATTCTCACAGATAATTCACATTGTGGGGCCCTGGAATTTATGGCCTTAGCACTATGACGTGGGTGAGTTAATCAAGGATTTGAGGATGAATGCTCTAAAGGGAGGGCCCAGTAAAGCTCAGAGCAAACTTAATGGGGATACAGCCCCTCATGACAATTGGAACCATAAGAAATGAGAAACAGTTTGCAGTGAGCTCCATAATGCCACGACTTACCAGAGATTCTGATCTTAAATTATGTTCCCCAAAGAAGGTTGCCCAGGATATGGCCACTTGGTAGCCATGGTGATTTTCTAACAGCAAAAGAAACCAACAAACAGGGGATGATGCCAGAACTCACCTGCCCCCCATCTTGAACATCAGTATAGGCAAGTGGATCTCCAGACTCCTCTAGTACAGTCTTTTCTCAATGTACAAACTCATTTCCATTTATCAAAGATGAAAATGAGCTATTACTTTGTACACTGTACTTCTCTAGACTATATAAAAGAGGTAGCATATGAGACAAGTAAGAACTCCAAGGACGCCTGGGTGGCTCAGTCAGTTAAGTGTCTGCCTTCGGCTCAAGTCATGATCCCAGGGTCCTGGGATAGAGTCCCACATGGGGCTCCTTGCTCAGCGGGGAACCTGCATCTTCCTCTCCCTCTGCCTGCCGCTCCCCCTGCTTGTGCACTCTCTCTGACAAATAAATAAAATCTTAAAAACAAAAAAGAACTCCATTCTTGTAGTCAGACACCTCTGACTAGCTGTGTGACTTTAGACAAATTACTTACCTTCTCTGAGTCAGTTACCTTATCTGTAAAATGAGAGTAATAATAGGACTTACCTCAAAGGGCTGTTGTAAGGATGAGAAGAATTAACAAATAATAAAATGTTTATCACAGTATCTGATACATCCTAAACATTCAAAAAAGTTAGCTATTTTATAATTTATAGAAAAAATTTCTTTGTCCTTAAGTTGCTTACAGTTTTATAAGCAGGTATGACCTTATAAGATAAGGTATGCATCATGAATGTTTCATTAATGAAATATAAGAGCATATGATAATGTATAAACTTTGAGTGGTCAGTTCCTGCTATAGGAAAAGAAAGACTCATGCGGGCAACTAGATTTGGCCAAGCCCTCATGGAGAAGACCCTAAAGTAGGTAGGAGTTGGATGGATGTAGAGTACTTTGTAGAATAATTTACTTCATTTGATCTTCCTACTCCCATGAGATAGAAAATCATTCTGTCTCCATTATTCATATCTGCATAAAGGGGCTGAGAGAAAAAGTGGTTATGGCAATCAACTGACAGCATCTGGATCCTGGATCCTGTGGTAGATAAACTCTAAGATGGATCCCATGATCCTTACCTCCGGGTGGTACACATTTGTATGATCTCCTCCCCCTTGAGTGTGAGCAGGAGCCATGATTCACTTCTAGCCAGTGGCATATACCAACAGTGACAGGATGTACATATTTATGTTATAAAAGAATCTTATTTTTATCTTGCTTAAACTTTGTCTCCCTTGCTGACTTTGATGCAGCAAGATGCCATGTTGTGAATGACCCTTTGGAAAGGGCCACGTGTTGAGGAATTGAGGATGGCCTCTGGTTGATATCCTGTAAGAAACTAAGGACCTCAGTCCAGCAGCACACAAGGATCTGGATGCTTACCACTAACCACATTAGCTTGGAAGTGGATTCATCCCCAGTCAAGCCTCAGCTGAGACCACAGTGCTAGCCAGGACCTTGATTGCAACTTTAGAAGACTCAGAAATGGAAGATGCAGCTAAGCTATGCCTGGACTCCTGACCCACCGAAGCTGTGGGATAATAAATGTGTGTTATTTTAAGCTGTTAAGCTTGTGGTAGTTTTTTTTTTTTTTAAGATTTTATTTATTTATTCATGAGAGACAGAGGCAGAGGGAGAAGCAGGCTCCCTGCGGAGCAGAGAGCCCGATGCGGGACTCGATCCCAGGACCCCGGGATCATGACCTGAGCCGAAGGCAGACGCCTAACCGACTGAGCCACCCAGGTGTCCCAGCTTGTGGTAGTTTTTAACACAACAGATAATTAGTACCAATCCCAAAGGCAGGGCTTCAGGCAGGACTGCACTTTCCAGGCCAAGGAATTTGACTATTATTCTTTGAATTCTAGGGAATCACTTTGGGGCTCCAAGCAGGTACATGACATGATGGGAATGGTGTGTGGTCATGACAACAATGGATCAGACAAGAGATGAAAATAGTGGCAGTAAAAATGGAAAATGATTTCTCTCTTTATTGAGCACATACAAGCCCTCAGGAACTACTTCTCAATTAATCTTCACAATCTTGTGAGGTAGCTGTGATTGTCTCCACTTCACAAATGAGGGAACTGAGGCACAGAGAGGGTAAGTAGCCTTTCCTAGGTCACACAGCTAGTAATTTGAAAGAACCAGAGTGCCAACCCAGATATGTTTACCTCCAAAGCTAACGCTCCTAACCGTTGACTATAGATGGTATTCAACACATTCTGTTCTTCTCTGTAACACACGAGTGGGAAGTAGTGAGCTATGGAAAGAAGACTTTGGTCTATGGCACAGACTCGTCTATGCAACCCACCACTTATCTCTAAATCCCTGTCCTTCTTCACCCAATCCAGGATGATTTACTGTCAAGCAAAATTTCTGGTAAAACTTTGATACCAAATTACAAGAATGATTTCGTTCTCAGTCTCCTCTGGAAACAACTCACAATCCCCCAAAGGGCCCAGTCTTAGAACATTTTTAAATTATACTGCATATAGGTACTTTGAAGGTATCTGTTTATTATTTATTCAATTTATTTCCACACCTATAAAATAACTCAGGGGTGAAACCTGGGTTTGATAAAATCTCTAGATCAGGGCTCTGTCCACCATCTGATTTTGTAAATAAAGTTTTATTACAACATAGTCAAACTCATTTATGTATTGTCTATGGCTGCCTTCGCCCTACAACGGCAGAGTTGAACAGAGGCCATAGAGCCCACAAAGCCCGAAATATTCACCGTCTGGCCTTTTACAGAAAAAGTGCTCTGCCCTCTTCCCTAGATCTATACATTTACAGGAAATGCAGGGGACAAAAGAGCATGTTAAGCAATATTTAGGGGGCACAATCAGCAAGTCCAAGAAGTGGGAGTTTCTACAGGACCCAAAATTTAATTCTTTGGCAAATAAATTTCAAAAAAAAAAAAGTGAGGGAGGGACTCTGTAGATTAAAAGAGAGCTAAAGTACATCATTCAAAACAATTGGAAGGAGAGGACCTTGTTAGATCTTGATTCAAACAAAACAGCTGAAATTGAAAAAGAAATAGGGTGCATTTGAATGCTGACTAGATATTTGACGACACGAAGAAGTTATTAAGTTTTTGGCATGGTACTGTTATTAAGGTTGTTTTAAAAGTACTTTGAGAGCGAGAAGGTGCAATACACACATAAAAGTACATCATATTTTGGATTTCCTTCAAAATATTCCAGTAAGTGTGGGGTTGAGTAGAAAACTAAAACAAGATTGGCCAAAGTGTTAATAATTTGTAAACTGGGCAATGGATATGAGGAAATTCAATATACTCATCTCTCTTCTTTTATACATGTTTGAAAATTTTTATGATAAAAAATAAAGAAAAATCATACGACGGAATACTATTTGGCAACAAAATGGAATGAAGTAATGCTACATGCTACAATGTGCAAAGTGAAAGAAGCCAATCACAAGAGACCATGTACTGTATGATTGCATTTATATGAAATGTTCAAAGCAGGCAAACCTATGGAGACAGAAAGTAGACGAGTGGTTGCTTAGGGCTAAGAGCTGGGAGGAAGAGTGATAACTGACAGGCATGTGGTTTCTTTCTGGGGATGAAGATGTTCTAAAATTAGATGGTGGTGAAGGCTGTACAATTCTGCAAATATACTAAAAAGCATTGCATCGTATACTTTAAATTGGAGAAGTTCATGGTGCATAAATTATGTCTCAGTAAAGCGGTCGTTAAAAGCTCTCTATAGTAAAAGCAAAGAAAAAAACCTCAGCTTATCCCCCAGGCCCTATAACTAGGTCTGAAACCCCACGAAACTGCTCCAAACCAAAGGAGTTAGCCAAAATTAGCTTCATGCTCTTTTACCCAGCTGCCTGCCCTTACGCCAAGCAGCAGCGGCGGCTCCTGACCACCGGACTACCCTCCCTGCACGTAGCCGGCGGCCCCCTGCTTCCTTTTTGCATTCTAATATTTTCACTTTCCTTCAAAGGGTCCATGCTTTCTGCAGCTTGGCCACACTTTGTGATTTATGCCCTTTCCTCTCTGGCCTTGGCTCTCATCAACCACTGCAATCCAAAAGTAATAACACCTAATGATCCAGAGATGCTATCAACAACCATCACTCCGTCTCGCTCGATAACATGCCTTCTCAGCAAAGGGCACTCAGCAGAACTGTTACATGTCTCTTCAGCAGTTGTAACTCCCTCCCACACTCAGAGCAGTAAGACGGTGCTGTTCTCCCATGCTCACAAGCATCGAGCACCGTTCTGTGGGCTTTGGGTATGAATTCGGGCTTCACAGCCACCCTCCAAGGCAGACAGGAGCGGGATGCTCTTTTACACAGGTGAGATAATGAAGGTGCAGAGAGGTTAATTGACCAGCTGAAGCTCACCCAGCTGGAAAGTGCTGGAGCCGGGATCCGGACCTCGGCAGTCTGGCTCCAGAGTCCTGAGGCATGAAGCTGGTACACCTTCACCAGCGCCTACGGGACCATTCAGCTGAGAATGGAAACAAATGCATGGTACACTCTAGGTACCTCCAACAGAGATCAAATAAAAAGTGAGGAAAAACCAACAATAAAGAGATCAGGAAAGGTAAGACCAAAAAATAGGAGACAAGAAACAAATGACCTCCTATGACCACACCGGGCTGTCAAAATCTCCAGGATTTCCTTGAGCATTAGAAAAATGGAAAACCTTCTCTTGGGGTATTTCAAATGAGGTGGTAGGTCTCAGGTTGGATCTGTCCCATGAGTGGCAGTAATTTAAACACGCAACCTACTCAACATTTGAAAAAATATCTGAACTACATTTTTGAAGGAATGTATTGCTATACAAGTGTCACAAAATCTTTTCTTAAGTAATGTTGCTCAATTTCCAGCACAAATGTGTAAGGACACAGCTTTGGGATCGGTGAGAGAAGAAATTCCTAAATCCTTGCCCTCGTCAAAGCATCTGGCTTTCCCAGAGCATTCTGAGATTTGTCAAAACTGGCTTAGTTACGGTTTTTCTGCGAGGGCTCTGGATGGATTCTGTGACCTTTGGAAGTCCCTTAGAGCTCCATGACAATGAAGGAAGGAACACCCAAATCCAGTCTCCAGACCCACGGTTACTTTAATTACTAGCTAGCTTTTTCACTAAGCCTCCAATTGCATTTTCCAGTTAATGTATCATTTCAGAGAGTCTTTAGATATTCCTGTTGACATTGTAGGCTTGGGAAAATTATTAACTCAATAACTTATGGCATTTCCGTGAAATGCTTTGAAACCCTGATTATGATGAGAATTATGGTGGCAACTTTACAAAGCATGTTCACTGGTTTCTAAGAATCTGGACTGAGACCAGTGAATTATTTTGTAACAGCTTCCAAATGAGCCCCAAGGTCAATTAAGTTTAGTCATCTGGGACTCCAGAATCAGAAATACTGAAGCAAACATCCAATCTCACAACTCGGAGCATTTCTTTGATTTCCCTTTTCAGTTGTACAGGCAGTAATCTAACCCTTAAGAAGCAACAAATACCCCTAGGTAGCCGTGAAAACTCACCATCTTTTGGATATTCTCGTCGGTAATATTGGTGTTATAATTCCAAGAAGCAAGTGAACTTTGATAAGACAGCTCTTCAGCTTCATAGTTAAACTTCTCCAAAAATTTCTTGACCAGATCCTCAGTGGTGGATTGAGCAGCAGTTAGAGCAGCAAGGCTGAGAAGGAGCCAGGAAGAGCCTAACATCTTTCCCTATGCACCAAGATCCCATCCACTGAACAAATTTCCCTAGAGTAAAACCTCTTCATGAGTTTTTCCTCTCTCATCAGCCTTTGAACTTGGGTTGGGCACTGAGCAGGAAAGATGAAAAAAAAAAAAAAAAGATGAAGAAGAAGAAGTAGTAGAAGAAGAAACAGTAAACAGTCTGCTGAACCACCATAAAGTTCATCCTGGAGAGGACAGATATATAAACAGATTTTAGAATGATTTTTTCAAGTAAATCAAATAAACAAATGTTATTCATTAATCCTAGAGAATCATAGCTCTCCTAATATTTTATGGCCAGATCAGAACTTGCACATTTAGTTAATATGTTCCTAAAAAGCTGTTAAAGATACACTGAAGGTGTTATAATTTTACAGGGACCAAAGAAGCCTAGATTTAGGGATCATGGGGGTATTAGTGGTACTTACGTGTTTTCCAGACAGGATTTCATTGAAAGTCAGTTATCTCTCCTTTCTTTTTATTTCAAGCTCATATTCACAGAAAGTCTCTCTCTACTTGGATAACATTTTCCCCTCCTAAATAAACGGCTTTGCCCTTGTCTTGATGGAATTCATTTTTTTTCTGATAAATTTTAATTTCCCTGGCCATTTTTTAAAAGTATAAGGCTACCCTCCACTCCACTCCACAGGTTAACTCACCTGATCTGGCTTGGGTAAACTTAAAAAGGCTCGCTTTCTACTTCTCAGATGACCATGTTGAACACTGGTTCTATGGCCGACTTCACTGTGTGCCTCCTTCCCTCTCACTTACCTGTTCTAAACTCAGTCGAGGTCCCAGGGAAGTAAAAATGACTCTGCATGGTGTGAAATTCAAAGAGTGTCCATGTTACGCTCTGGGTATCCAAAACCATGGGATCATGGCAACACAGAATTCAAAGAGACTTCGGTGATTATCCTGTAGAGTCTCAGGAGCTGGATCAGTGTCCTCATTCCCAGGGTGCAGGTATATCAGAGATAAAAGAGCAGAGCCACTTGAAATGGTAGCGCTCATGGGCCAGCTTGACTGTGATTATGAAACCTTCACCCAGGGAAAATATTTCTTCACCCAGAAAAACAAGTCTTCCAGGTCCAGGTGCAGTAACCAAGCTTTTAAAAAAAAAGTTTTCATGACTTTCCCTTATTCCACAGTTGTTAAATTAGTGTTATTATAGAACAGGAAAAAATAATTCTAAGTAACTGCTCAAGGCGCTTTGCATTATAATATCTCATTTAAGCATTACAACAAACCTAGAAGCAAATTTAAAAAAAAAAAGATTTATCTATTTATTTCAGAGAGAGAGCACAAGCAGGAGGAGCAGAGGGAGAGGGAGAGAGAGAATCTCCAGCAGACTCTGTGCTGAGTGTGGAGCCCAATGCGGAGCTGGATCTCACTACCCTGAGACACGACCTGAGCCGAAACCAAGAGTCAGACACTTAACCGATGGTGCCACCCAGGTGCTCCTAGAGGTAAATCTTTTTTTTTTTAATCGCTATTATACAGATTATGAAATTGAGGCTCAGAGAACTTAAATAAATTGCCAAACCTCATTCAGCTAGTAAGTGGTAGAGCCGGGAATGCCATGTGATTCTAGAGTACAGACCTTTCCGTTGTAGTCAGTAGTCTAAGAGCAATAACAGAGGTATAAATAAATAGCAGCAGAAGGACGTGTGCCTTCAGTGAAGATGACAGATTTGCTTTTGCCACACCAAAAAGAGGCGGATTCTTTTTTTTTTTTTTATAGACTTTATTTATTTATTTGACAGAGACACAGGGAGAGAGGGAACACAAGCAGGGGGAGTGGGAGAGGGAGAAGAAGGCTTCCCACTGATCAGCCTGATGTGGGGCTCGATCCCAGGACCCCAGGATCATGACCTGAGCTAAAGGCAGATGCTTAACGACTGAGCCACCCAGGTGTCCCCAAAAGAGGTGGATTCTTACTCTCCTTAATGTGAATCAAAATATGCGATCCTTCTAAGAAATAAAGTAATTGACAAATTTAAGCAATTATGATAAAGAATGTTAGAAGAAAGCTGACAGGGGGCAGGGGTTGGGGGGAATCAGTGAATTTTCCAAGTTTCAGTCAAGTACAGCACTTCCCACATTTGAGGAAGCCGGGAGCCACCCGCTTCTCATAGGCATTAGGAGAAAAATCAGTCAAGAGAAAGGCGAGCAGCAGGTGAGGCTCTGAACAAAGAGTTGGAATGTTACTTTAATAAAAGCTGAAACGAAACTCTACTCAGGTCACTTCCTGAATGAAGCTCTTGGGTTTAGGAAAAAAAAAAAAATGGAAGTAGTCCAGTTTCAGTTCACTGAGGCAGAAAATAAGACTAACATGATCAAATTGAAATGGAGAAAGCAGGATATGAAATCTGAGAGCTAAAAATAGAGGGACAAGGAGCCTGGGATAACAGTGAGGCAGGAAAATTCTGGAAGCCAAGAAAGTTGGAAAAGTCAGAAATAGAAGAACTGTCACAATAATTCTGTCGAACTAGCTCATCATGGCAAGCAGAGACTGGATCGTTGGAATTTTTGGTCACTCTCCACTGAGAGGATACTGCTGTTCTGACAGTGTTCTGTCCAAGCCCGTGCTGAGAATGGAAGGACTCCACTAAAGACCCAGGGGATGGGACCCAGAAACACAACTGGCTCAAAGGAATGGGTTGTCTTTGAGAAAGAACAGAGACCCAGAAAAAAAATTAGAAAACTGGAGATGCAGGAAACCTGTTCTACTTTTTCAAAAGGGTTGGAGGGTGAATTTCATAAGTGGTAGAGGGAAGACTTTGATCTTGACACCCGATAAAACTGTAAAATGTAATTTTTTAGGATATGGTTTGCATTTGGGAAATATATAGGTCTCTGGTCCTAAATACATATCTAGGGATTTACTAGGAACGAGTCACATGCTAACTGCCTCATTTCCTTTCTGATAAAAGACTACAATAGTAAGAAAACAAATAGAAAGTATACAGTGTATCTTCCACTTCAGTAAGGGATTTAACAAAATGTAAAATTATACAAGTATATTTAAATGTCCCCGAAACATCTGCTGGTGGGAAGGCAAGCTGGTGCAGCCACCCTGGAAAACACTATGGAGCTTCCTCAAAAAGTTAAAAACAGAACTACCTTACGACCCAGCAGTTGCACTACTAGGTATTTACCCAAAGGATACAAAAATACAGATTCGAAGGGGCACATGCACCCCAATGTTTATATCAGCATTATCAACAATAGCCAAACTACGGAGAGAGCCCCAATGTTCTTCAATTGATGAATGGATAAAGAAGATGTGGTACATATACAATGGAATGTTATTCAACCACAAAAAAGAATGAAATCTTGCCATTTGCAACAACATGGATGGAGCTAGAGTGTATTATGCTAAGCGACAAAAGTCAGTCAGAGAAGGACAAATATCATATGATTTCACTCATATGCAGAATTTATGAAACAGATGAACATGGGGGGGGAAGAGAGAGAGAGGCAAACCATAAAACAGACTCTTAACTATAGAGAACAAACTGAGGGTTGCTGGAGGGGAGGTGGGTGGCAGATAGGCTAAATGGGTGATGGGTATTAAGGTTGGCACTTGTTGGGATGAGCACTGGGTGTTATATGTAAACGATAAATCACTAAATTCTACTCCTGAAACCAATACTACACTATATATTAACTAACTATAATTTAAATAAAAAACTGAAACTCAAAAAATAAGAATAAAAAATAAATGTCCCCGAAACAACCACACAGGTACAGGATGCAGCAGTCCTCTGATTAATAACAGTTCGCGTCCAAAACAAGAATCTTGATTCGACAATTATTTATTGGCTGCCTACTATATGCTAGGTGCCATCCTAGTTGTTGGCTATACAGTAATAAGACAGGAAGAGCTCTTGTGGATATCATCTGATATGAGATGGGGTAGAAGAAAGAAACAAACAGCCGATGATCAATGCTATGACTTCACAATAAGCAGGAAAGGAGAGTGGTGAGCGACGGCGTAGGGATGAGAGGGTGACCTCTGAGCAAAGACCTGAAGGAAGGGATGAAAACCATGTGGATATCTGGGGAAGACTGTTCCAGGCAGAGGGAGCAGCGAGTGCAAAGGGTGTAGGCAGGTCTCAAGAACATCAGAGGCCTTTGTGTCTGGAGCCTTGTGCCTAAGGAAAGTGGCAGGAGGTGAAGATGGAGATGAAGCTGGGGGCCACAGCAGGAGGGCTATACAGATGATTGTAGAACTTTGGCTTTTACTCTGAGTAATGTGGGAAGACACTGGAGGGCTTCCAGCAGAGAAGTGATTCAGTCTCATTGCCGAAAAGAGAGCAGACACCAAGGGAGTAAGGGCGGGGGCAGGGAGACCAGTCAGATTGCTACCACAGCAGCCCAGACAAGCTGGGTGAATAAAAAACTTAAGACGAGCTGTAACTCCAATTTAGCTGCCAAACAAAAGGAAAATTCACCTCTCACTATGTTAGACTTTGTTAATAGAGGTATTAGATGCAAAATAATTTAGAGCATCAAGTTCATGTTAGAGGAACGCAAGTGTAGAGAGACACAGGAGAGTATCCAGAGGAAAATAAACAAGAGGGTAGATGGTCTAAAGTAATGTAATTGGAAGCACAGTTCAGACTCAGAGGAGAAGACGGGACGGACAGCTCTCCTCCATTAGGGGCCTGCCATTTACAAGAAGCCAGGAAGCGTAATGGACTTACTCTGTCCTCCCAGCTGTGTCACTTGAAGCAGGTAATAATACCCCCGCACCTCATTTCCTTATTTCAAAGCTGATGATAATATCATACCCATCTCATAGCATATTGTGAATATTATATAAATTAGTACATGAGAACACAGAGAAGAATGCTGGGAACCTAGCAATAAAAGCCACCCCAAACGAGAGGAGCTGTGTAATAACTCGGCCACTTTGCGAAGTAAGGGAAAAGAGAAAACTGCCCAGAGTACAGTTTTTGTCTATAGGAAAACTGTCATATTCTGAGAATGAGCAAAATGAAAATCTACTGTTTTCATTATACCAGTTGTGCATGTTTAAACCATTGAAGACAGAAATTTTTTCTAAAATATATTCCATCCTAATTAGGATATTGCCTGAGCTTTTTTTTATGTCTTTTTTTTTTTTTTTTTTTTCCGGATGACTCAGTGTTATCATCTTGAATATTGTTTACTGACTAGGCTATAACATGACGATGTCTTTAGGGCTTTCCATTAATGGCTCTGAAGAGTTTTATTGCTCTTAACTCTGCTGTCTCTGCAGGTTCTGAATCAGCTGTCACTTCTTGAAGAATCTACTTCTGGTAGCCCTGCCCACTACAAATCCCCTCCCTGTTTGAACTGCTGTCTGCTAAAACCTAAATGGAAACCAGATAACCACGGAGTTCAATCAGAAAGCCCCTTCTCCATAGGCTCAGAGCTGAGGGTGTGTCTGCACTCCGCCAGCACAAAGTGTGTAGACTTTGAGATCCATATTTCCCTTACTGCTGTGCTTTTCATATACTGCCAGCTGAGTCATCAATGGTGAGGTTGCCAACTGGTTATGGTGAAAACGTCTTCTAGTTCCCCAAGCTGAGAAGAAAACTTTGGTTCACTTCAGAGAAAAAAAGGATGTTTCATGCAATTTCATGTCTTAACATTGATAGAGTAATGCAGAAAGAAGGGCATCTCGAACTTAAAGCATAGAGAAATTTGAAACTCCACGTGGCCAAAAATTATTTGCATTTAGGGCAATTGGTTTTGACCACATACTTATCAAAGTAGATTTATAAGTACTTTACAGAAAATAAATAACAACTTGACTTTTTAGCCCAAGGGAAAGCTAAAGCTCTTTCCTGTTTACATTTCTAGCTGCCTAGCAGTCCCTTTTCCTTACAGATAGAGCAGAGATAATCTCCATTAACGAAATTGACAAATATTTTCAACAGAGTTCAAATTTGTGAGGACAAGCTGTGGATTCCAAGAGGGTTGTACTAATTATTACCGGTCTGAATTTATAATTGTACGGTGCTTGCTGTGTCACTCAAATTTATTTCTACACCCAGACTGTACGAAATAGCAGGCAACACTAGAGCCATTTGGTATACATTTACTTCTAGGGCCTTAGAAGCAAAACTTGAGCCTTTATCCTGAGTGAAATGGGAATCCATGGTAGAGTTTAAACAGAGCAGTAACATGATCTCACTTACATTTGAAAAGAATCACTGGCTGCTCTGTGCAGAAGAGAATCCATAGGGGCAAGACCACAGACAGAGACCAGTGAGGAGGTCATTGCAAGAATCCAGGTGAGATATGATGGTGGCTTGGTGGTAGCAGCAGAGTTCATGAGAAGGTAGCTGGATTTTGAACACGTTTTGAGAGTAAAGCCAACAGGATTTGCTAACAAATTGGGTATAGGCTGTGAAAGAAAGATAGAGTCAAGGATCACTCCAGGGTTTTTGGGTTGAACAACTGGGAGAACAAGGTTGACATCAATTTACATGGGGAAGGTTGCAGGTACGACAGTTTGGAAGGAAGACTAGGAGTCCAGTCAAGTTTGTGATATCTCACAGAAATTCAAGTGAAGATGTTGAGAAGGCAGTTAGATATATAAATCTGTGGTTTGACAGAGAGGCCGGGGGTGAAGATATGAATTTGAGAGTTATTATCTAGAGATGGGTTGGTCAGGTATGTCTTTTCAGTTAAGACCAAGAGGAAAAGATCTTACTTCAGAATCCCAGTATGCTGGAAAGCATTACTTCAGACCTGAGGAGGAAAATAGGATGGATAAATAAGGAAAAAAGTTACTTGAAACAACCCCCCCCCCAAAAGGAGCCATCTGTGGACTGAAAAGAGAAATGATACAAGGGAGTTTCAGTCTTTGGTTTAAAATCTAATTTGTATGATATAAGGATTGCTACCCCAGCTTTCTCTCAATGTCCATTAGCAATGATAAGTGGTTCTCCACCCCTTCACTTTCAATCTGGAGGTGTCTTTGGATCTGAAATGAGTCTCTTATAGACACCATATTGATGGGTCTTGTTTTTGTTTTTTTTTAATCCAATCTGATACCCTGTGTCTTTTGATTGGAGCATTTAGTCCATTTACATTCAGAGTAATTATTGAAAGATATGAATTTACTGCCATTGTATTGCCTGTAAAGTCATTGTTTCTGTATATTGCCTCTGTATATATATTGTTTCTGTATATTGTCTCTGTTCCTTTCTGGTCTTTGTTATTTTATCTTGGCTCCAAGGATCCCCTTTAATATTTCTTGCAGGGCTGGCTTAGTGATCCCAAATTTTTTTAGTTTCTGTTTGTCCTGGAAGCTCTTTATCTCTCCTTCTATTCTGAATGACAGCCTTGCTAGATAAAGTATTCTTGGCTGCATATTTTTCTCACTCAGCATCAGGGAAATACAAATCAAAACCTCAATGAGATACCACCTCACACCAGTCAGAATGGCTAAAATTAACAAGTCAGGAAATGGCAGATGTTGGCAAGGATGCGGAGAAAGGAGAACTCTCTTACACCGCTGCTGGGAATGCAAGCTGGTACAGACACTCTGGAAAATAGTACAGAGGTTCCTCAAAAAGTTAAAAATAGAGCCACCCTACAACCCAGCAATTGCAATACTAGGTATTTACCCAAAGGATACAAACATAGTTATCTGAAGGGGCACCTGCACCCCAGTGTTTATAGCAGCAATGTCCACAACAGCCAAACTACGGAAAGAGGCCAGATGTCTATCGACAGATGAATGGATAAAGAAGATCTGGTACATATATATACAATGGAATATTATGCACCCATCAAAAAATTGAAATCTTGCCCCTTGCAATGACATGGATGGAACTAGAGGGTATTATGCTAAACAAAATAAGTCAATCAGAGAAAGACAAGTATCATATGATCTCACTGATATGGGGAATTTGAGAAACAAGACAGAGGATCATAGGGGAAGGGAGGGAAAAGTGAAACAAGATGAAACCAGAGAGGGAGACAAACCATAAGAGACTCTTAATCTCAGGAAACAAACTGAGGGTTGCTGGAGTGGAGGGGGGTGGGAGGGACGGAGTGGGTGGGTGATGGACATTGGGGAGGGTATGTGCCATGGTGAGCGCTGTGAACTGTGTAAGACTGATGAATCACAGACCGGTACCTCTGAAACAAATAATACATTATATGCTAAAAAAATAAATAAAAATAAAATTTTTTTAAAAAAGGGAGTTTCAGGAACTTGGCCAGAGCATCACATTTCTTCACTGGTTTAGAAAAGTAGACACATCTCAGGAGCACAAGGTGGTGAGTTGAAGCAAGGTACAGGTTCAGAGAAGGCAGCTGACGTGAGAGATAGTCAAAGTCAAGTGGCTTACGCCCAACCAGGTCAAGGCTGAAACATTGATGGTCATTCAAAGCATAGAAGACTCCTTTTGGAGTTAGCTCCTGCCTCTCAACTAGAGTCTGAGGGTGAATGAAGACTTTTACACTTTGCTTAATACTTCCTAACTGTCTAACTATCTTAGAAGAAACTTTCATCCCCTTTGGGCTCTACCTCATTCTCCAGATTGAGTATTAAAGCCACATTTTCTAATCCAACAAGAAATGTCCAATAGTTGTTCTCTTGTTGAGATCTCTCAGGCTCATTTTGGAGACAATGTTCCCCTCCCTCCACATCTTCTAAGAGATTTGTTTGATCTGTGCCATTAGTAGGGCTAGTTACGGACTCCATCCCTAGGGGACTAGGATAATTGGCTTAGACTAATCAAGATTTGCATCTGATTCATGTTGGAGAATGGTAGACATCCACCTAAAGTTGTCTCTGCCTTAAGGAAGTAGAGAATGTCTTTCATATAGGTAATATGCATAGTGCTTGTTTCAGCCACTGCGGAAGGGGATATTTGTGGGGACATTTTCCATAGAGATTTCATTCCAGCCATGAGTTTGGGTTCTTATGAATTTTAGGCACAGAAGACAGAACTCGCAAAATCTTCCTAAATGATGCCTTGGTCTAGATGGAGTTTCCATCTTAAGTTTCAATATCATGCTGCTGCCCCCACCCACTGACTATATATGACATAACCAGCTAAGAGTGGAGAAGAGGTGGAGAAAGTCCTGATAGGAGAGGAAAGATATCTATCCAAACCACTACCTCAATTTTTTCCAGGGATATAGACCCCCCCGACAGTGTTAACAACTATTTGCTCAATAAGTGAATGAAAATCACGTAGAACACATAATTTCTGGCTCATACAATCCTGTGCTGTTGGGAAATTTATTTGGATAAAAGATGATGTGAATAAACTCTGATTTGTAAGATTATAAAACTTTTCATGATTTCAGAGAAATTGGAGGTCAGAGTGGCCCCAAGGAGTCATCAGGTAGGTTTTCTGAAGGAGATGAGACTCTGAATCATAGAGACTAATACTACTAATAATTGTAACAATAATGATATCTAACCTTTGCTGAATGCTTATTGTGTGCCACCCAGGGTTTAACTGCTTTACATGTGCTCCCTCATTTAATCCTCATGATGACCCAAAAGGTAAGTAACTGGACCATCCTCATTTCCTAGATGAGGAAACTGAGGCACGGAATTAAGATCACAAAGCTCAAAAGCAATGAAACTAGGATTTGAGCCTCAGCAGTCTGGCTTCAAGATCAGACTCTTTGGAGTCAGAAAGGGCTTTTTGAAAGAATTCTTATCACAGGCATGGAAAAGAGGGACAGTCAAGGTATGAAGAAGCATAAAATGTGTGGCTGGATGGCTCAAAAAATGGCCCCAGGATGACATCAAACTTGCATCAGTTACGAACAGTTTCTCTCCTTATTTTCATGATTTTCACTGAGGGGAGACCATGGGGGCTCTGCCCTATCTTGATAAAAAGCTAGGTTTTTCTCAGTAGTGTGAGTATATTCAGCAACAGAGAATAATAATTAGAGATCATAGATTCAGAGATGACAACTTCAGATGGCATGGCAATAATTTCGTGCTGTTCAAAGCCAATCTTTGCCAGTGATATAAAACAGTGGTTCTTAACCAGGGTGATTTTGCCTCCCAGGAGACAACTGGCAATGCCTGAAGATATTTTTGGTTGTCCCAACTGGGGGAGGGTGGCTAGAGGTCAGGGAGGCTGCTAAACATCGTACAATGCACAGGACAGGTCCCCACAAACAAGAATTGTTTGGCCCCAAATGTCAAGTGCTGAGGTTCACGGACCCTGATCTAGATAAAGCTATGAACATAATACTCTCAAGAACTAATGTGTATGCATGATTGCACATCCCCAAATCTCAATCCAGGCCAAGCAGAATAGTAAGTAGCAAAGCTGCCAAGGCATTCAAGCACAAAGTATCTGATCCTGTTTAGATGTATATGCACTGGTCTCAACAGCAAATAGGAGAAAGCAAGAAAAAATACAATATAAAATATCAGTCCAAATAATTAGCTGTTCTGAATATCACAGGGGAGAGAACTGACACAAAGTATTTCCTGTGTGTGCAGGGCACCAATGTATATCAGCTTGCTGAGAGTTCACAACCACCCTTGTGGAAATTGTTACTTTTCGAATCCTCAGCAAGACTAGTAACTAGCTCAATGTCACTCAGTAAGAGGACAGGGGTTTAAACTGTCAGTGAGTTTTTTATTTCAACCCTGACTCTTTCTGTGGGATTTGGCAAAGGTTCAAGGGAACTGGTAAGACTCCATATCATAATTATGATTCTTAAAAACAGATGAAAAGGATGTCGTTCTTTTGCCTTGAAATTTGTTGACGTCAATATGTAGGACATATTTTCTAGATAACTCCCTCTCTACCCAGAAAAGAACAGGAGGAAATGGGCTGAAAGAACATGTCAAAAGCTCATGTTTTGTCCTAAGGGAGAATCGCTTGATAGTTGTTAACAGTGACACAGACTACTGAAGAGTGTTGTGTAATCTTTATCTCTGGAGGGTTTCATGGGCTAAGGGTTTAAACATGTCCTTGACTGAGTGGGAGAACATGGATGATCAGAGCTCCAGCCAAATGACGCTCTGGGAAAAAGAAAAAAAGAATGCAAAAGAATAAAGAAGGCCTACAGGACTTACGGAACATCACTGGAGCCTATTGAAGCTAATAGGTCACTCCAATATTTCAGTCTAAAATGATCTTCTCCAAGACACATTATAATAAAACTGTCTAAAATCAAAGACAAAGGGGAATTTTTAAAATAGCAAGAGAAAAAAAAAAAAAAAACCCTCTCATACAAGGGAATCCCCATAAGGCTGTAAATATATTTCTCAACAGAAATCTTGCAGGTCAGGAGAGAATGAGATGATGTATTTGAAGTGCTGAGAGAAAAATGGTTTACTCAGCAAAGCTGTCCTTCAGAAATGAAGGTGACATACAGACTTTTCCTAAGAAACAAAAGCTGAGGGAGCTCATCACCACTAGACCTGCCTTACAGAAAATGTTGAGAGGAGTTCTTCAAGCCAAAACTTAAGGACTCTAATTAGTCACATGAAAAACATATGAAAATATACAGGACACTGGTAAAAGCAAGTATATAGTCAGATGCAGAATACTCTAATACTGTAATATGGTGGGGTGTTAACCACTTAACTCTAGTATAAAGGTTAAAGGACAAAAATATTCAAAATAGCTATAGGGGGGCACCTGGGTGGCTCAGCTGGTTAAGCGTCTGCCTTCGGCTCAGGTCAAGATCCCAAGGTCCTGGGATCAAGCCCTTGATCCAGTCAGGCTCCTTCCTCAGCAGGGAGCCTGCTTCTCCCTCTGCCTCTCCTCCCCTCTGCTCCTGTTCTGTCTCTCTCTCTCAAATAAATAAAATCTTAAAGAAATAAAAATAGCTATAGCTATAATAATTCGCTAATGGATACATAATATAACAAGATGTAAATTCAGACATCACAAACATAAAAGGGGGACAGTAAAAGGATAGAGTTTTTGTATGCAATAGAAGTTGTTATCAGCCTGTGTTTTATGTAATCCTCACAGTAACCACAAAGCAAATACTTATAGTAGATTCACAAAAGATAAGAAGGGAATGAATGCATACCACTGTGAAAAATTATCAATTCATAAAGAAAGGCAGCAAGAGAGAAAGAAAGGAAAAGGGGAACTACAAAATAGCCAGAAAATAACTAACAAGGTGGCATTAGAAAGTCCTTACCTATCGATAATTACTCCAAATGTAAATAGATTGAATTCTCTAATGAAAATATGTACAGTGGCTAAAAACCAAGACCCAACTATCTGCTGCCTACAAGAGACTCACTTCAGCTTTATTAAGGACACACATAGTTTCAAAGTGAAGGGATGGAAAAGATAATTCATGCAAGTGAAAATCAACAGAGCTGGGGTAGCTATACTTATATGAGACAAAATAGACTTTAAATCAAAAGTGGTAAAAAGAGGGATGCCCGGGTGGCTCATTTGGGAAGCATTTGCCTTCAGCTCAGGTCATGATCCCAGGGTCCTGGGATCGAGCCCCGCATCGGGCTCCCTGCTCAGCGGGGAGCCTGCTTCTCCCTCTCCCACTCTCCCCGCTTGTGTTCCCTCTCTCGCTGTGTGTCTCTCTGTCAAATAAATAAATAAAATATTTTAAAAAGTGGTAAAAAGAGATAAAGAAGGTCATTATATAACAGTGAAGAGACCAATTCATCAAGAAGATATGACAATTGTAAATACATATGCCCCCAACATTGGGGCACCTAAATATATTAAGCAAATACAGATCTGAAGGGAGAAACAGGCAACAATATAATAAAGTAAGGGATTTTAATACTCTCCAAATTTCAACGATGGATAGATCACCCAGACAGAAAATCAACAAGGAAACATTGGATTTCAACCATACTTTAGATCAAATGAACCTAATAGACATACACAGAACATTCCATCCAAGAGAAGCAGAATAGATATTCTCGAGTGCACATGGAACATTCTCCAGGACAGATGATATGATAGGTCACAAAATAAATCTTTGCAAATTTTAGAAGATTGAAATTATACCAAGTATCTTTTCCAACCACAATGGTATGAAACTAGAAATCAATAACAGGAGGAAAGCTGGAAAATTCACAAATACGTGGAAATTAAACAATACACTGTCATGGTGCCTGGGTGGCTCAGTTGGTTAAGCGTCTGCCTTTGGCTCAGGTCATGATCCCCCTGGGATCAAGCCCCGCATCGGGCTCCCTGCTCAGCAGGGAGTCTGCTTCTCCCTCTCCCTGTGCTGCTCCCTGCTTGTGTTCTCTCTCTCACGCTCACTCTCTCCCAAATAAATAAATAAAATCTTAAAAAAAAAAAAACCAATACACTGCTGAAGAACCAACAAGTCAAAGAAGAAATCAAAAAATATCTTGAAACAAATGAAAATGGAAACACAACATACCAATATCTTTTTAAAGACATTTTTCCAAAGAAGACACACAAACGGCCAATAGGTAAAATAGGTACAAGGTGCTCGACATCACTCCTCATCAGGGAAATGCAAATCAAAACCACAATGAGGTATCACCTCTCACCTGCTCAAATGGCTGTGATTTTAAAAAAATGACAAGAGATGATTGGTGAGGATGTAGAGAAAAGAGAACCCTTGTTCACTGTTGGTGGGAATGTAAATTGGTGCAGTCACCATGAAAATCAGTATGGAGTTTCCTCAAAAAATTAAAAAAATATAACTATCATATGATCCAGCAATCCCATTTCTGGGTACATATCCAGAGAAAATGAAAACAGGATCTCAAAGAGATATCAACACTCCCATGTTCATTGCAGCATTATTCACCATAGCCAGGATATGGAAACAACCTAAGTGTTTGTCACCGGATGGATGGTTAAAAAAAGATGTGGTATAAGTTCCGGGAATGTAATGTACAGTATGGTTACTATAGTTAACAATATTGTATATTTGAAAGTTGCTAAGAGTGTAGATTTTATCAATTCTCACCACAAAAAGAAAAATTGTAACTATGTGAAGTGATTGATGTGTTAACTAACCTTAGCAGGTTATCATTTTTGCAATGTATACATATACCAAATTATTACATTGTACACCTTAAACTTACACAAAGTTATATGTCAATTACATCTCCATAAAGCTGGAAAACAAACAAAACCAAATGCTGCTCTGGGAATGAGCCCCAAGCACAGGCCAACTGAGGCCTCTTCCCCACCCACCCACCCCAACTCCCACTCACTGTGTAAGGACCTGGGTTTAATAGGCGTCCTAGTCTGTCCTCTATTACATCTCTAACAGCCTGATCCAGTGGGTTCTCTTCTTTCACTTCCAACCCCCTCAGGGCCCCATCTCTCCTGGCCCTTTATAATTTCAGTTTTGAATGGTTAGATCTAGGTGGTAGATATATGGGTATTCATTGTACTAGTCCTCCATCTTTCTTTATGTATGACAATTGTTATAAGAAAAAATAGGGAGTTTGCAGGGGCTGAGGACAGATTATGTAGGGCCCTATTGTCATTTGGGGATTTAGGGTTCTACCCTGAAAGAGACTGGTAGGCATGGAGAGGTTTGAGTAAAGGAATGATAGGGTCTTTCTGTTTGAACAGGATATGTCAGGGTTTTCATCCTCCATTTCAATCTGACTCTGTTCAAAAGAAGGGAAGTTGCAGTTCTGGTTGTAGTTTTACCAGAGCCTCTAAAACATGCCCTGCATTACCTAGAAGCAAAGCATAAATGGCAAAGGACCTAAATCAAGTATAGCACAGGAATGACCAACAATTCACCGAAGTGCTATATAAATGCTGAAGCAGAACTAGAATCCTCATCTTTAAAATTTCCAGTTGTGGGCGCCTGGGTGGCTCAGTCAGTTAAGCATCTGCCTTCGGCTCAGGTCATGATCCCAGGGTCCTGGGATCAAGCCCCACATTGGGCTCTTTGCTCAGCTGGGAGCCTGCTTCTCCCTCTCCCTCTGCCTGCCAGTCCCCCCTGCTCATGTGCTCTCTCTCTCTCTCTCAAATAAATAAATAGAATCTTAAAAAAAATAAAATTAAATTATAAAATTTCCAGTTGTGACAGGCGCCTGGTGGCTCAGTCGCTTACAGATCCGCCTTCGGCTCAGGTCATGATCCCAGGGTCCTGGGATCGAGTCCCCTGCCGGGCTCCCTGCTTGGCGGGGAGCCTGCTTCTCCCTCTCCTG
Organism: Mirounga angustirostris; assembly: GCF_029215605.1. Taxonomy (NCBI): domain Eukaryota; kingdom Metazoa; phylum Chordata; class Mammalia; order Carnivora; family Phocidae; genus Mirounga; species Mirounga angustirostris. The sequence continues at coordinate 12,059,567 of NW_026991719.1, forward strand.
CTGCCTCTGCTTGTGATCTCTCTGTCAAATAAATAAATAAATAAATAAAGGTTTTATTTATTTATTTATTTGACAGAGAGATACAGTGAGAGAGAGATCACAAGCAGGGGGAGTTGGGGAGGGAGAAGCAGGCTTCCCACTGAGCAGGGAGCCTGATGCGGGGCTCGATCCCAGGACCCTGGGATCATGACCTGAGCCGAAGGCAGACGCTTAACGACTGAGCCACCCAGGCGCCCCAATAAATAAAATCTTAAAAAAATAAAAAAAATAAAATTTCCAGTTGTGAAATGCAGCTAATGTGTGTAAGTTCTGATTTCTCTCTATGCCACTGCCCATGGTACTGTTTTCAGCTTGGACCAAGAATAATCCTGGCAACCACTCTGCATGTTACTCAGTAATGGGGTTTCAGGCACCCCAGTCCCAGTTCTTGTCCTCCATTAAATACACACCTTGGCACATCCAAGTTATTCCCGGAAGAGGAGTTGATGACAAAGTACATTTTAAATGAAAATAAACAAAAAGTAGAACAATGTAATTAAAATATGGAAACTAAAAGAATCAGCTGCTATAAAGCCTCTAACAATGTATGAACACTTTAAAACGCTATATGACTTTGGGCAATATATTTAAATTCACTTAGCCTCCATTTCTTTTTTTGTGAGGTAGGATTAGTAATACTTGCTATTGGGTGAATAATGAAAAGCACTAAAAATTAGTTAATAAAATGAATCCTGTGAATAAAACGTTTATATTCTTTATAAAAAGTGATATTGAAAAAAACCTCAACTTGCATTCACCAAGAAAAGAAAAGAAAGATTTACTTAGGGAAAACATTTTACTACGTGGGTAAATATTCATTGACACAATGACCAAATCTTAGAAGTAAGACAACCTATCTATCTGGAAAGAAATACAGATCTGGCAGGGAGGTGGTAAAAGGGAATACATAGATATGTGAGGCATCTATTTGGATTCTCAACACAAAGAAAGAACTATGAAACTCTGAGAAAAAAACTGCCAAGTACACTGGTTTCTAGCCCCCACAACACCCTCGATTCCCCCATAGGGCTCCAGTATTATCTTCGGGGGGGGGTTTGTCAATGGCATTTTATTTGCCGATCTACTAGAATGTGCTGTGTCAAAGTACTACAGTTGAAATTGTAACCCGGGGCTTTCTGCAATCATTGCACTACCGAAATGAACCTTGGTATTCCCCTTTATAGCTAAGCAGATGATAATCTAGCAAGTAAATACTATAATATGTGATGGGAATTCAACATGAGCCTCCATCAGCCTTGGAATGATGGCAGATACTAACATTGGCAAACCTCTGTCACTTTTGAGCAAGCAGATTTTAGTTCTTACGTTCATTGATTTAAATTCTCTTCAGTTCTTCAAAGAGCATGTTAGATTACCTGGACTTGTGCTAAAGAAAACCCAAAAAGCTTATCATATGAATGAATTGTTCCACTGCTGGCCTGTGGCCCTGTTCTCCCAGGGACCTTTGAGTCTTTGCTTGTAACAGCCCCACGCAATGAAAAAACTGGATGAGTGACTCATATCCACATACCTGGCAGACAAATCACAGGCACTAATCTTCAATGTAAAAGAGTCTAAGTATCATTAGAATTTGACCAGATGCACAAAGTTCTACCATATTGACTAGTTAATTCAACAAAACAGCTTGTCCATCTGGTGAGATAGAATTTTTTAACTGAATTGATTGGGAGGACAGTTGATTCAATAAATGTCAACTAGTTCAATGATAGTCATAAAATCAAAGAATAAAAAAAGAATAATCATTTAAAAACAGGATCATTACCTAATTGAGTTGAAGTTAATATGGGATAATTAGTTGAGTTACACAAGTTTCTCTGTCTCTCTCCTCTCTTCAGGGATTGTACAGGATTATATCCTCTGAGGGGAAATGAAGGTATTGTTGGGCTAGAAGTAATGTGTCCTTGGAAGTTTTTTCTTTGCAATTACAGTCGACCCCCGAACAATGTAGGAGTTAGAGGAACCAATCCCCTAGGCAGTACAAAATTCAGGTATAACTTTCGACTCCCCAAAAACTTAACTGCTAACAGCCTACTGTTGACTGGAAGCCTTACCAGTAAGATAAATAATCAGTTAATACATATTTTATATGTTATATGTATTATATACTGCATCCTTACAATCGACTGAACTAGAAAAAAGAAAATGTTAAGAAAATCATAAGAAAGGGAAAATACATTATAGTACTATACTGTAAAAAATCCACATATAAATGGAATAGATACTTGATCTATATTCCTACCAGCTGTCTCCCTACCAGATCTATGTGTGGTTGTGTCTTTCCAGATGGGTAGGTTATCTATTTCTGAGATTCAGCCATTGTAAATATAAATATATATTCATATAGTAAAATATTTCCCTTAAACAAACACTTTTATTCCTCTTTATGGCCTCAAGTTGAGTAGTCTCAATATCAATTTTAATAAATAAAAAATTTCATTCACAGAGCACATTTTCTTTATTAATTTTGCTGTTTTTATTATTTATTTAATTCTGTTCTCTCAATAACCTTTTGGGCAGATAGGGCAAGTATTAGTTCCTTTTTAAAACTAGTCTAGGGACGCCTGGGTGGCTCAGTCACTTAAGCATCTGCCTTCAGCTCAGGATACAATCCCAGGGTCCTGGGATCGAGTCCCACATCAGGCTCCTTGCTCAGCAAGGGGCCTGCTTCTCCCTCTGCTTGTGTTCTCTCTCTCTGACAAATAAATTTTAAAAATCTTTTAAAAATATAGAAATAAATAAAACTAGTCTATTTACACTAAATGGAGAGAACTTATTTCATGGGATTGCCTTCCCTCCACTCTTACGAATCCCTACACACCTGGGACAACACAATAGTTAATGGTGGTATTAGGATTAGAACCCAGGCCATACAGGTAATACTGTGCATATACCATGTATTAATCTACTCCCATTGGGATCTGGGGCAGCATCCCATCACCAAACACTTGAATATTTCTGCATTCGATATTACTAAATACAATAAATACAGATCATGAAGAGCATTGTATCCGTTCAGGTCAGGTGTTGCCAACAAATGGTTTTCAGAGTGTTTTGGATTTGGGAGTTGCAGGTAAGGGACTGTGGTTATGTATTCCTCTAGCCCTGGTGCTCTCCGCCACTATGTGAAGCAACTAACCATTAATATACAATGACTACTTGCACACCTTTTTTCTCTTACTCCAAGCCTCTCCTAGATGGCAAACCAATCTACTGGCAGTCAGCAGAGAGAACCATCAACCCCAAGTATGTTCTCTGTCACCTTCATTGTGCACAAGATTTAATTCTCTTCATTCTTTTACTACTAAGAGCTCAAATACACTACACAAAAGCACTTAATTTTTTCCCCATTTATTTATTTCTCCCTCAACTTCTTCTCTGGCTTCTTTCAGAATGGTCAAAGAGAGAGGAGGAGAAGTAAAAGGACAAGACCATATCACAGAAAAGTCAGGAAGAAAGAGTGTGTCAAAGAGGAGGGCAGGGTGCCCTATACTGTAAAATGATTCCAAGAGATTCAGGAGGGTGAGGACCAGGAAGCTGTGACTTTAACAACCAGAAATTCACTAGTGACTTTGAGGAAGCAGTTTCCTCCAGGTTATGGGAATGGATGCCAGAATATAAAGAGTTGGGAAGCAAGTGGATGGTGGTAAGGCCAAGATGCTGAATATAGACCTAATTTTTAATGAGCCAGGATCGATGTCCTTTAAAGGTCTCCAGAGTATCTATGAATTCCTTGTACTAGTTCCATTGCTTTCTTATTCTTCCATTAAAACCTGTTTTTCCTCAAGCACTGACAATAAAATACAGACAAAGCTAGTTCTTATTAAATTATCTTCTGTTTTCATTAAATTGCTGGCATCATAAGTTTGTCTTCTAATATTTTATATCATAAATGTATAATACTTAAGCTATATTATGGGTTAATATGCTCCTGTGAGCTGGCCTGAAGACTGTCTTACCATGTGTGGCATATATTTATATGGGGAACATCTTTCCTAAATTCCAAGGAATCGGCTAGAAAACTAAGAGCTTGAGCCATAGGAAATTGTCATTTTTGTAGATCAAAAATGATTACGTAGCAGGAATTTTATCTGATTCAACTTTGTAAGTTTTCAAATGCAACCATGATACAAACTGAATGTTGCCACAATCACTCATTGTTCACTAATTATGGTGGGCTATGAATTAATGGTTTAGGATGACAAAGTCCAGGGAGTCCAGGGAGTCCAGGGAGTGATTAAGACATTAGTCTTAATTGAACTTTTGCTAAACTTTGCATATAAGGACCACTTGTTCACTCTACCAAGACACCTGACAGTGGCACTTCTAGCTTGCCTGCCCATGGTGGCTAGTGTTCACCTTTGTTCTATGCCATGCCCAGGAGCTCACGTTCCACCCTTTCTAATGGTCTTGGTTATGACCTAGCCCTGTTGTTCTGGGAACCTACTTTCAGATTGGGTCAAAAGACATCAGACACTTGGGGAAAAAAACTAAGATCACTGTCTCTGGGTCTGAATAAATGTTTCCCTTCATCCAACACCCCACACCCATATTATTATTATATAATCACTAATTTTCAAAAAATATAAGTGACATCAAAGAGTAACTCTGGAAAAATTACTGCCCCCACTGTGTTATAATAAAGAAGAGACTAATGCTGTGCTTTATAGGTTGGTTCATATTCTGTACCCATAACTGATATAAAATTCTTTTTCAAACAATGCTATAAAAATGAAGGGCAAAAAAATCAATAAATAACCACCAGAAACCATTCATTCATTCATTCATCCCCAAATTCCCTAAAATAAATGGTATTCTTAGTAATAAGCTTAATCTTGTTATACATAATGAATGGGTCCCTTCTAAAATATTCCTCTGTTTACATTTCCTGAACCTAGCATGATATTTTACATGGAGTGGACATTCAATAAGTTCTTGAGGCAGAAAGGAAGGAGCAAAGGAAAGATAGTAGGAAAGAAGGGGGGAAATCTTCCTTGCATTTGCTTATGTAATGAAGATAACTAGACATGCAATATTTTTTATGAAGAAAAACAAGATGTAAAATGGGAAATAAAATATTATGTTAAGGGGCCCCATGAATTTGAAATAAGGACTGGGAATTTGGACTCTTGAGGGGTTTTTTACTCTTTTTGGTTCTTAACCTGTGTTCTCTCCCGTTCTTTGTTCCTTATCCAGAAATGATAAATGTGCATATTTCACTTGATGACGTTCATATCTGGAATCTGATCATGGATCATTTGAAACGCAGGAACTTACCTCATTCTTTTTTTTTTTAAGATTTATTTTTTTGAAAGAGAAAGAGAGAGAGAATGAGCAGGGGTGGGGGCAGAGGGAGAGGGAGAGCGAGAATCCCAAGACTCCACGCTGAGGGGAGCCTAACAAGGAGCTCAATCCCAGAACCCCGAGATCATGACCTGAGCTGAAACCAAGAGTTGGCCACTCAACTGACTAAGCCACCCAGGTGCCCCTGCATTCTTTAATATAGTGATGTTTGGGGGCGCCTGGGTAGATCAATTGGTTGTGTCTGACTCTTGGCTTCAGCTCAGGTCATGATCTCATGGGTCATGGAATGGAGCCCCGCATTGGGCTCCAGGCTCAGCGGGGAGTCCGCTTGTCCCTCTCCCTCTGCTCCTCCTCCCACTCATAGTCTCTCTCAAATAAATAAATCTTAAAAAAATGATAGACTGATGTTTGTATTGGTTAGTCCTTGTGGAAAACATGGAAGGTGAAACTACACCAAAAAAAAAAAAAACCCCCCCCACACACACACACAAAAAAACCAACACAAAAGTCACTTTCATTTACATTTCTTCTATGAAACAAATCCAGATATCACCATCCCACCTAATTCTTTAAGTGACTTGTTTTTCAGATGCTTCTGTTTTTCCAGTTTCATCACAGTTTTGGTTAAGGACTTGGAGAGTGGAATGACAGCTATATTTCCACTTGCTTTACACCATTTTATTTCCAGTACATATCACCTCACAGTGTGCTCCCTTGTGACACATTATGGGATCAGTAAATTAAAAATGAAAGGTGTGGTTGATGACTGACTGCTCTCTAATTACCCAGAGTGTTTGTCAAAGGCAGTAGGCAGAAGGCATAAACCCCATTTTGCTGTTATATTGACTGTCAAGTTTATAGCTCATTTCTGCTAGCATAGAAAACTTCCCCAATAAGGGAATCAATCCCCTCAGCATCAGGATAAACAGACAGTGAAGAAAATGATCTAGTGATCAAGCTGGTTCATCCCATGCTTTCAAAATAAGAAGCCTATCTGGGATGAGTGTTTCTCAACCTGTTGTCACCCCATTATTGAGACTTTTTAAACATCTTTTCCTAATAGCTCATCCACAAAATGTTAATACCATAGGTATACTTTTTATCTGTGTATGGACAGTGGTCCTTTGGAGGAGTATAAGCCATTGTAACATCTTAACTTTTTTTCTCCCCACTAAGAACAATTTCCATCATCTTGAGAATGCATGTCTTGGATTATGCTTGCTAGTACACACTGAATTCTGATGATGTTTCACCATTCTGTATGCAAAGCTACCCTATTCTGGAGTATTCAACTCAAGAAAATGTAAGATAGAAAATGGTTCTTTAGCAAATCATTATTATCAACTGAGAGAACAAATCTCCTTCCTCTCCTAAAAAGGAGGAAGCCCTAATAATATTAAAGAGCAATATGATTCCCAAGTCAAAATGGTGTCCAAATCAAAAATCTCACACCCACAATTTCAAACTCCTCCACCTACAGGGAGAGGGGCTGGCTTTGCTCTCAGAAAGGATAAGACTATGAGCTTGCAACAGTTACCATCTCATTTACTTGTTTATCAGCACACATTTATTGAGCTCTGTAGACTTTCAACTCTGTGAGGGCGGGGATCGTGTTTGATTTTTGCTCACCACTGTAGAACAAAGGACAGAAAGAAGGAAGGGAGAAAGGAAGGAAAGAGAAAGACAGGGTACTATGCTAAGTGATTTGAACACCGCCTCCAAGAATATTATATGTAGTGTGAAGATACAGATATGTAAAAACAAAGTAAAATATTATAATAATTTTCATTAAAAAGATACATAGCTATGGTGAGGTTACAAATTAGTGGTTAATTCTATCTAGTTAGAGGTGGGGGGAAGTGAAATAGGTTACGAGAATGTTCAAGGAGACAGTGTATACAGATTTTTGTAGGCCCTTGGGGTACTCTTGGCTGTATAGTCTCCTTCCTCCATAAAAACACATTTAAATATAACATAACTGTGGTACAGCAAGATGAGTATAATTATCAGGGCAGTCTAGGAACACATAACTGGGAGGTCCAGCAAAGACCTCCAGGAGGGGCAAGATGTTTAAGTGAAAGAAAGGCTAAGGACAAGCTGAAAGAGTGGCCGAGAGACAGGGAACCGTGTAGAGAGAACAGCTTGTTCAAAGGCCTGGAAGTGAGAGATCTGTTATGACTAGATGAAAGAGAGAGAGAGATAAAGAGGAGCAGGGTGCGAGATTAGAGAGGAAGGTGGAGGTAAGACTGCAGCAGGTCCTGCCTATGTTTTAAAAGTCTGGCTTTATCCTAAAGATAATAAAAAGCCATTTAAAAGCATCTATGTTATGGGTGCCTGGGTGGCTCAGTTGGTTAAGCGACTGCCTTTGGCTCAGGTCAGGATCCTGGGGTCCTGGGATCGAGCCCCACATCGGGCTCCCCCTGCTCTGCGGGGAGCCTGCATCTCCCTCTGCCTGCCGCTCCCCCAGCTTGTGCTCTCTCTCTCTGTCAAATAAATAAATAAAGTCTTTTTTTTAAAAAAGCATCTATGTTAGGAACCAACAGGATCAAGTTTACATTTTGGATATTCATTCAAGCTACATTACAGCCAATGGGCTGGAGAGGGTATAGTGGATATTCTGGGGGTCCACCGGGCCCCCTCTTCAAGATCCATGTACCTATCCCCAGCTTCTGGAAACACTGGCTTTTGAAGGCTCACAGCTGATACATTCGATGGGAGTTGCCCCCAGCCACAGGGAACTACCTTTCCCAAGAGCAGACCCTCCCCCAGAGAGCACCCATGGCCATGACTGGCTAATGTGGAGATACAAAGGCCCAGGTACCTTATCTCAATCAGGGACAACCTCAGCTCCTAGGCTTCTGGAAGGATTGGCTAAAGCCTCTGTTGTAATCATGTTGCTGGTCACTTCTCCCTCTGCCTAATCCTACACTTATTAGTTTCCTATTGCAGCATAACACCTTACTGCAAACTCAGTGGCTTAAAAAAAGCACACATTTATCATCTCACAGTGTCCCTGGGTCAGGAGTCTGGGCACATCTTAACTGGGTCCTCTGCTCATGCTGCAATCAAAGTGTTGACCAGACGGCATTCTCATCTGGAGACAGTTTGGGGAAAAATCCACTTCCGAGCTCACTTTAGTTGTTGACAGATTTCATTTTCTTGTGGCTGAAGGACTGAGGACCTCAGCTTCTGGCTGGCTGTTGGCAGAAGCTGTCTTCAGTGCTGAGAGGCCACCAATAATTCCTAAAGTCTGCTCACAGTCTCTTTCATGTAGGCTTTCCAAACATGGCCATTTACTTAATCAAGCCAGCAAGGAGAGTCTCTAGAACAAGTCTGCTAGCAAGACAGACTCAGACATAATATAAAGTAATTGCAGGAGTAACATCTCTTCATCTTTGCTGTAGTCCATGCAGAAGCAAGTCAGAGGTCCCATCCTCACTCAAGGAGAGGGGTTACATAAAGGCATGAACATTAGGAAATAGCAGACATCTTAGAGTCTATTTGCCACACCTACCTTCCTCACTTCTTACAGGTGTATCTCCTGAGAGCACTCCCCAATAAACCTTCTGCCTGCAACTACCCATCTTGGAGTCTGTATCTGGGGAGCAACACTGGGGCAGTAAAGGGAGTTAGAAACTGTTGCTGTAACATCAACTATGGGTGATAGCAGTAGGAGACTGAGCAGCAAATTTTCTTTCTATTCATAAATGTATAATAATTTATTATTAGAGATTAGAATAGTCATGGCCTATCTGGAAATAAAATGAAGTCTACAAACTATAAGATGTCTTCAAGCAAGGATACACACAACAAAAATAATTCATTTCTAGGGTTGTAGAACAGATTACACATAACTAGTAAAAATTAGGCTTACTAATTTCCACAGTATGAAAATAAATCTCAGACCACAATCAGTCACATAATTAAAAAGAGATGATTAGCACTTTTATTAAATTCACGGAGATTGTACTTTTACAAATTGCAGAAATAGTCAACCAATAGGGCTGCCTTATTAGAGAATGATAGAGAATAAGTTAAGTATTGGTATGATAACAGGATCAAATTCCACCTTGTGTACTGACACTCCCACTTTCATCATTCATATCCCATTACAAACATTGTATTTTATTCTTCCTTAGTCATATACAGAGTGATATAAACAATATTCAAAAAGGATCCATTTTCAAAGATTTTTACACCATATTATGCATATTCTCCACTGGAAAAATATCTCTCCGTAGGTCTTCAAAGTGTGAAAAAATATATATTTCCGGAAATGTTTAATACTAATGCACTTTTAAACCAATAACTAAAGACACCGCATGACTACATTTACACATTGTGTTGTCAGAGAAATATTTTAGAATATTTTAAGTAGTCAACAGCTTACGATTCCAGTGGTCTTCATGGGTATAAATGACGGCCTTTTACTTTCATGCACATGCAAAATTTCTTAGAAAAGAAGAGTGGTGAAACAAAATAGATGATCTGCCCTTGATAATTTATAATGCTCAGCAGTTGCACAGAAACAAGTGTTGAGTTCCTAGGGGGAGCAAAACAGCAGCCCTTCAGAGAGGGGTAAGCCGCTCATCCTCTGTCATGAAGGCATCATTAATGTGCCCCCCCTTCATGTCCAGAGGATCGCAGGGGATGCCATTCTCAATTGTGATCATGTTTTCACACTTATCTTCAGTGTCATCCACTTCAGATGGTCCTTTGCTCTTCCTAAATGCACACAAAAAGAATGATTGGGGTCTAGAAGAAGAAAGCCTGGTCTTCTGTACAAACATGGAGGGCAAGAGAGGGAAGAGGAAACTTAGAATGGTGAAATAATTGATGGCATTCCATACTTCAAATAAACTACAAAGCTCATAAAGAGCTAATGAGGTGAAAAGTTGCTACAAGATAAGAAATCTACATGGATGGGGCTCATCAATGGATACCCAACCATTGAGTAAGAGATGATTTGGGAACAGAGTATTCACACAGTCTCAGTCTATCACCCCCACAAGCAATGTACTGATTATAGAGATATTTGTATTTTGTCAAGGAAGAAATCTGGTGAACATCACCAAAAATGAGACAAATTGACAAGTGCCTCCAGATATGATGCACTGAGATTTTATCTATAAAATTCTGTGTTCTGTGTTCCTACCCCGCCTCATCACCAATTTTTTTTTTTTTTTACCTGAATCTCTCAGGAGGAAGTAATCAGACAAGTCCAAATTTTAAAATATTTTTTTTGGTGGGCAATACACCCATATAAATTTTAAAATATTTTATAAAATAGCTGATCTGGACTCAGCACAGAGTAGGCACTCAAGTGATGTGCTTAGAGTTGGATGGACAGACATGGATGGACACGGATAGTTGGCTAGCTAGTTAGACAGACGGATGCATCAATAAATGTAGATCAATGGCTGGTTGGCTGGATGATAAATTAATGGATGGATGGACTAATGCTGCAGGCAAAGTTACTTAGACAGTAGCCCAAGGTAGATCTTGAATAGGATCCACCACAGAAAGAGAAAGAAAGAAAAGAAAAGAAAAGAGAAGGGAAGGGAAGAGAAGGGAGAATATATACACACATAATATTTCTTTTTTTTTTTTTACACACATAATATTTCTTGTATCTCTTGTATTCTTGCTTTTCCAAATGAATGGAGGAAAATATTTGTTTTCCTACCTTAGGAATAAGGAGTTAGTATAGATTTTGCCAGGCTTAGCTGATGGTTTATTAGATAATTCCAAACAGCTGAGGTTCATAAAGAAAGGTAAAGTATCATTCCAATACTGTAGATTCCACTGTCATCACTTGAAAATATTTTGCTATTAGATATGCCACTGTCAGGTGTCACAATTTATCACTACAGGCCTAATGCTACGTTAAAGTTGGGGGGTCCTAGTCCCAGAGACCTAGGAATGGATAAGCTGCTGTGTTTTTCCATCCTCAGGGTAAAGACACTGTACTGGCCATTCTAAGCTTCAGCCATCAGCAATTAGGGCAGGTTGGGGTGAGCACAAAGTTTCATGTGATGAGGAGGTCCAACAGCCAGGTGAAATCACCTACCAGAGGACCAGAATACTTTGCCCCCTCTCTTGTGGACGGGAGTATTGTTACTTTCCATGTCCTCCAAAAGGCAAAAGCAGTTGACATTCTATAACCATCAATCATCATTTCCATTCATAGTACCCAACATTCATTGAATAACTATGTTTTGAGTTACTACTATGTGTTCAAACAGACAGTCCTTGTCTTAAAATGAAAAGAAAGGACTTAATAAAAGGGGAAAACTCCAAATTTCACTCATCCTCCCTCCCCATTTTTATGGATTATAAAAAAGAGCAGTGATGTTTCAGTAGGGATGAAGCCCCAGTAGTAACAAATGGATATTTATAAATTATCATCAAAAAATGTCTAGTTTGTGCAATTTCCCCCACACTCACTCCTCACTGGTCTTGGAGTGAATAAGAATTCTCCACAACAATAAACAGATTTTAAACAGTCAAATCTTACTCTAAAATATATATATTGTGTATATAAGTATGAAACTCATATTACAAAAATCTTAGTGGAGGGAGTATTCTAAAGCAGGTGGTAATGCAATGGGAGTCTTAGAAATAGACACCAGCTCCTTCAGTTAAAAAAGTGTTTTTACCAGGGCACCTGGGTGGCTCAGTCATTAAGCGTCTGCCTTCGGCTCAGGTCATGATCCCAGGGTCCTGGGATCAAGCCCCACATCGGGCTCCCTGCCCTGCGGGAAGCCTGCTTCTCCCTCTCCCGGTCCCCCTGCTTGTGTTCCTGCTCTCGCTATCTCTCTCTGTCAAATAAATAAATAAAATCTTTTAAAAAAAAAGTGTTTTTACCAAGTTAGATGAAAAATCACAGGGAGCTGGACACATGCAGATCACTGCAAGGAATCTCACTTTCCCCTCCCAACCATAAAGGAGAACTAATCCATTAGGTCTCACAAAGGAATGGGGAAGAACTAAAAAGAAAGATGCAAACAGACGGGGACAAGTTTGTCTTCTTTAGAAGAAGGATTTCTCAACCAAAAAGATTCTGAGCAAAATGGCTGTGGAAATGCATCTAATGGAGCTGTGCCAGTGCTTTTGTGACCTTAGATCCAGTTGTTCAGAGTCTTGGCATTACAAACTGCAGTGTCAGTAACGTGCTGGCTGGACACAATAAGCGGCTCGAAGGTTATCTAACAGTAATACGGCACTTGGTCACATTTCATAGTGTGCACTGTAATAAACTGATTCACTACCTCTGCACTGCTCTTACTAACAATAATAAAACTTAACTATCTTTCTGGATCATTCTGATTTGATGTTCTGCTTAAAACATGAATTCTTTTTCCTGAAAAATAAAATTGAGTGTTAATGACTTCCTCTGTTCTTGCAATGTCCGGTGGTTTAGGAAGAAGATTTTTTTAAAAAAGTAACTAAAATACCTGAAACTAGTTCTTAAAAACCTTGAGAGTACATACTTCTCATAAGTCCAGAGAGAAGAGCGGCAAAAGAGGGGACCAAAAAAAAAGATCAGGTTACCCTCAGAGCTAAGGGGTGTTGAGGAGCAGGGTTTGCTCAAGATAAAGTAGTGGTGGGGCGCCTGGGTGGTTCAGGTGGTTAGGCGTCTGCCTTCTGCTCAGGTTGTGGTCCCAGGGTTCCTGGGATTGAGCCCCGAGTCGGGCTCCCTGCTCAGGGAGCCTGCTTCTCCCTCTCTCTCTGCTGCTCCCCCTGCTCATGCTCTCACTCACTCAAATAAATAAATAAATAAATAAATAAATAAATAAATAAATAAATAAATAAATAAATAAAATCTTTTTAAAAGAAAGATAAGAGGCACCTGGGTGGCTCAGTCATTAAGCATCTGCCTTCAGCTCAGGTCATGATCCCAGGGTCCTGGGATCGAGCCCCCATTAGGCTCCCTGCTCAGAGGGAAGCCTGCTTCCCCCCTCCCACTCCCTCTGCTTGTGTTCCCTTTCTCGCTGTGTCTCTGTCAAATAAATAAATAAAATCTTTCAAAAAAAAAAAAGATAAAGTAGTGGTGGCTGAAAGCACAAAGAATATTTCTGTCTCCCTTCAAACTAGATAGGGCTGAAGAGCCAAGGCCCAAGAATAGCCAGAAAAACAACAAAGGATAGACAAATATGATTTTGAAACAGAACAGAATTAATTATTGGCAAATGAGAACTATCCTCATAATCAGTATGGATGATTCCTGGGGAAAATGTCAGTGTTACTGGAATGATTTCAGTGGGCATTGCAGTCCAGTCAGATTGATGGGCTTTAGGATCCAGCCTATCTGGTTTTAAATACAGTTACTACTAACTTTCTGACCATGTGACTATAGGCAGGTTGCTTTATGTCTGCTGTGTGGTAGTGATAATAATAGTAATTAGTGGGGCGCCTGGGTGGCTCAGTCATTAGGCGTCTGCCTTTGGCTCAGGTCATGATCTCAGGGTCCTGGGTTCGAGCCCCGCATCAGGCTCCCTGCTCCGCGGGAAGCCTGCTTCTCCCTCTCCCACTCCCACTCCCCCTGCTTGTGTTCCCTCTCTAGCTGTGTCTCTCTCTGTCAAATAAATAAATAAAATCTTTAAAAATAATAATAATGATGATGATAATTAGTAACTACTACATGACAGAAACCAGACTAAGTGCTTTTTTTCTCATTTAGTTCCTATTTATCTCATTTAATCATCTCATTTAATTCCTATTGCAATATTATAAAGATTTTATTATTATCCCTGCTTTTCTTTCTTTTTTTTTAAAGACTTTATTTATTTGAGAGAGAGAGCACAGAGGGAGAGTGAGAGGGAGAAGCAGACTCCCGACTGAGCAGAGAGTCCGGGAGGCTTGATCCCAAGACCCTGAGATCATGACCTAAGCCGAAGGCAGACGCTTAAGCAACTGAGCCCCTTATTATCCCTGTTTTTCAAATGAAGGAGCTAAGACTCAACTATGTAGAGCAGCTTATCTTTGAGAATGGAACAAGATTGGTGAAACCAGTGGACCTAGAACTCTACTTAATCTCCCCAGGCTTCACTCAAAACACATATTTGATTCCTATTGAGTATGTACATTTAAGAACAGCAAAGGAAAACAATTAGCTCTAACATTTCTGATTTTATTTACACATCTATTTTTGAGACTTAACTAAAACTTTGTAAGAATGTGAAATTTCAGTATATGAAAATGTTGGCTGAGCCCCATCCCCTTGTTTGAAAAGCAGTATTTGTAGAAATCTAAATGTATTTCTGCTTACTACTGACCTTATGGGAATAGAATTATAACCAGAAATAAACCAAGTGAATTTACTAATGACTCTGCTCAACTGTGAGCATTAGCTAGGATTCTATGTCCTGAGTCCTTAACCTGGCTTTGTTACCAAGTGCAAGACTATAATCTCCTTGTAGGCAGGGACCATCCACGTTATCTGTGTATGTATCTTCCCTGATAAATACTAGAGCTCCCATCACAGAATGGATGGTCAATAAAGGAATAAGGTATTTTTTACCTCTTTGGGCCTTGGCTTCTGGAGAGCTTAATTTAGAGCACTTTCCAGTGTATAAAGCACTTGTGTGTATTCTCTAACTTTGTCTTCTCATCATCATAACTATTTTTTTTTAAGATTTTATTTATTTATTTGACAGAGAGAGACACAGCGAGAGAGGGAACACAAGCAGGGGAAGTGGGAGAGGGAGAAGCAGGCTCCCCGCGGAGCAGGGAGCCCGATGCAGGGCTCGATCCCAGGACCCTGGGATCATGACCTGAGCGGAAGGCAGACGCTTAACGACTGAGCCACCCAGGCGCCCCCATCATCATAATTATTTAAGAAAATATTATCCTCATTTTCCATATGTGACCGGCTCAAGATCACCCAGATAATAAGCACCAGAGCCTGAGACTGGAACCCAAAACCAAGAGTATCAATCCAGTGCTTTTTCTACTAAAACACACATCACACCAACTGCATCACCGTTGTCATTGTCACATCACCATGGCCATCACAACCATTGCTATCGTCATCATTATCATCATCATAAAGCTGAACAGAGAACTAAAACATCTACTTGTGGGCCAGCACTAGACACAGATCTAGTACGGACATCATTGTGGAGTACATGCATTTCATCTTGGGTACCTGCCCACCTACCCAGCTGCCTAATTGTTTCCCAAAAGTAAAAAAAAAAAATCATTTTGAAGCTTTTTTTCCTTCAACAAGTCTCTCATTTCCACAAACTGCTATTCTCAACTAGATGGTAATAGCAAAGCAACTTCCTCAAATTATTTCACAAGGAGGTGGCATTTGTAATGGTGTGCTGAAGCTGGCTGGTATAGGATTGCGACAGGTGATTGTTAAATATTCAGAAATTTCATACCTGATAAGAAATCAACAAATGCTACAAATTGGGATTTTTTTTTTTACAAAGCTGGTTAACCAGTTCACCACTATTATAGTAAACAGTAACCCTAATAAGATCATTTGCTTTTTAACATATGTGTTTGTTAACTAATAAAATCCCAAACAATGAGCCATTGAACCGGAAAATTTTTTATAGTATCGTGACAATTTCTGAATGAAAACGAGATCTCTTTTCAGTATCTCTTAGTCACAGAAATGGGTTAAGCTGATCTTGGATAATAATACTGTTTATTTAGTGCATGCTAGGTACTTTATACACATTTATCTCATCCAATCTTCATGGAAGCCCTGTGAGATATTATCTTCTTCCTACAGATGGAGAAACAGTCCCATGGAAATTGGATGACTCGACCAAGGTCATTTGACTAAAGGGTACAGCTAGTGTTTGAGTTCACTAGCTTGGCCCCCAGTGACTGTATACTTTACAGCCAGCAGCTATGAACAATCAATGTAATGCTGTTACTGAAACAGGTAAAAGAATTGTTAAGGCTTTCCTTGAGAAATTTCCTCAACAGTAAGTTTAAATATGCATACGTCGTAGATGACAGTGGCACTCTTCTCCACAGAAGCAAAATGGTAACTGAGATGACCCTGCAGTCTCTCCTGGCCTTCTAAATGTAAGATTTTGTATAATGCAAACTATGTTTGTTAATATCTAATGTATGGATTGAATTGTTGAGCAAGTCTTTGTCTTCCTCAGGACTAAAGGCATTGGAGGCAACTCCTGCCTTTTCCATGATTAGAAAGGGCTTTCATCACCATTACCAGGGCTCTCCCCACTCCAGACTGCACCCTCTCCACACCTTCGAAGCAATACTTTGCTCAAGAGAAGCCCACCACAGATTGTATCTAACTTAAAACACAACAAATCAATTTATCTTCAGAAGGTTGTCATAACTGTCCTGACTCTATTTGCCAATTAGTGATGCTCTCCAGGTTTACGCAAGAGATTTGTCTGTCTGTTTCCCTAGTCTGAACACAAAATAAATTTGCGAAGGCAAGGTTGTGACAACAGCCTCATTTCTCCTGGGCAACAGATTATGATGCTACACACCCAATTATTATATTACTGCAGAACCTGCTCAGCAGGAAAGAGATAGCACAAGCTGGAAGACCAGCAAATGGCAGGATAATAAAATAACAGTAACAGCTAACACTTACTGAGCGCTCACCATGGGCCAGGAACCACTCTAAGCACGCCACAGCATTAACTCTTTTTATCCCACCAAGTTCATTATTTCTGGTATACCTCACTGTCACTCTAGCAAAGTTATCTCTGCACAGGCAAGAAAGAAAGATTTAACCAATTCGACACTAGCACCACAAACCATATTCTTCTGAGCTTGGGTTCCCTGACTCATTGCCTGTGCTTCCTGATATGCACATAGTTAATGGGTTACATACAAGAGCAGAATCCAGGATACAAATACTTTGAATCTAAGCAGTATGTCTCACCGTCCATCCTTCTAACTCCTACAGTATACTGTGCTAGTGAGAAAACTGGGAACCAAGGAGATGAAGTGAATTCACAGAGGTTATGATAGTTAGAAATCATAGAATCACAGAATTCTAGGATTAATACGGAACTTAAAAATATTAAACATAAGTAGTCAAATATTGCAAGGGAATCTTCCTTAATACTAAAAAAACTGAAAACAAAACAAACTGACAACTTGTACCAAGGCTCTCTGCATTGCATGTCATGCCAAGATGAAGAAAATCAAACAACTTGATTTTAATCTTTGAGTTTAAGTTGGGGACTAGACATAAATCTCATTTATTCCAGAGCATTTCACTTATCATTTGTGAAAAAAAGTTATAAAGGCCAACATTTGAAATGATTCCCTTCTGCTAGTAACTAGAGTGAGACATGTGGAAAGTAGTAAACCTCCAGAGAAACATTTAGTTGGACCCACACTTGGCCAAACTCATCCCACATGTCTGTGTGGGCATCGATCCTTTTGAAAACCAATGCATGTCCCTGTGATTCCCACTTACCAGAATTCTTCTTCCTTGGTATCAGATGAGAAGGTTTTTAGAAGAATCAAATTGTCTAGTGAAGAGTAAGGACTCTCTCCACTTCCCCTCTGGATCAGAGGTACTGATAAACAAAATTATTTTCTCCTTTCATCATGCTGAGAAATCCTATCCTCCTCTCCTCCTGTCCCACTACCTTAGTAACTTTCCCATTGGTCTGAAATTCTCCCTTGAAGAATTGCAATAATTTAGACAGCAAAGTTTGTAGGTGCCCCAGAATCCAGGTAAAGGAACTCTGGTAGTAGGAATCTCTAAGTTGGAAGCTCTCAAACTAAGTTAATTAGAATAACCTGGATATTCATTAAAATGCATCCCCATCACAGATTTTATTTAGAAAGTCTGCAGTAGGGCAAAGGAACCTACATGTTAAACAAGTGTTCTGGGTGATTCTGATGCAAGGTGTTGATTCAAAGTTCACTTTGAGGAACATGGTTCCATATAATACTATAGGCACCAGAGGGACAAGCAGTTGTTGAAAGGAGGGAAGTATAGAAGCACAAGAGTATCTGGGACAAGATGGCGGCTATAGGCACTGGGCCAAGAAAAAGCAAGCCAAGCTGAGGATGCATGGAAAAAACTGTGGAACTGCTAGCATTTGGAGGTAGAGGACTATTAAAAATTAACTCTGCCTACCCAAAAAGTCTGCTTAGCTTTGTATATCCAACTTACAAAAGCATAATACAGATATTAAAATCAATTCTTGATATGAAATATTCATATGGTGTAGAATAAGGAAAAAGATAGTAATGGAAGGAGTCATAGTTAGTAAGGGACACTGGACTCTAAAAAGTCTCTAAACACAAGAGCCTAAGTGATATTCCGATAATCACCAATATTTTCAAAGTTTCAGATTTAAGGCATTATCTTCAGCTTGGGGAAAATCCTCTCCTTATTTTTCCAAGTCATGAGGAAATAGGAAAATCCTCCCTAAATCACTCTGTATCTTACCTTCTACGTTGCCGGATTCCTGACAAAATCAAGAGCAGGACTGCCACTATGACGATGCAAAATATCACACTGAATATAATAATCCAGATGGGTACAGATGGGTCAGTTGGTGGTGCAAGAGTGGAAGGAATTTTTAAAAATTCCAGGGTCTGGTCATTCAAAAAGAAGGCATTGTTGATCCGGTTCCTATTCATTCTACAGTATGATGATTAAAAACAAACAAGAGAGAAAAAAAAATTAGAAACAGAAGGTACAGACCTATCTCTCCATGATTACAATTATCTCTAGAAACAGAGCATCCCTGTAGCAAGAGACCTCAGTTTGACTAGACAGTTTGACGGGGGCAATCATGCTTTGGTACCCTTTTCGAGGCAGTGCTGGCTGCTACTGAAAGGCTCGCCTACTGCCCTCCATAGCTGGGAATGTCCTAGAAGTAACCACAACTCCTGAGCTTCAAGCTCTGTCCACCATGTTTTATTTCCAGAAAAGTAGCATCTAGATTAAGATGACACAACTCTATTTAAGGTGGCTTACACAAATACCAACAGCCAGAAGAGGTATAAGAACATAAGAAGACAAGAAAACCGGGAATAAAAAAGAAAACATGAAGCCAGGAGCAGCTGCAAATCCAACAAATTGATTTTTTTTTCATTAATTCAACAAACCTTTGCTGAAAACTTACCAAGTACCAGATATGATGCTAAGTGCTAGAGATACGAAGTGAAATGAAACTACCACAGCGCTTATAGTCTAGTGCAGTCTGGAAGGATGGCACTTCAGTCCCTCCACAATCCCAGCACAGTGCAAGATGTTCCATGACAGAGCTTAAGTATGACCACGATGGGAGACAGGGGATGGCCAAGAACATCATAGCAAGAAGTCAGGACTGCTTTCCTGAGAAAGCAACTTTTGAACTTTTGAATTCTTGTTTAGGAATTCTTGAGACCAAAGTGTATAGTGAGCACAGGATTGGAGACAAGGGTATAGTAGATTTGTTCAGGAAACTACAAGTTTCGTACAACTAAAGTCACTGGCGTTTGAGAAGTCCAAAACTCTAGAAAAATATCCAGGTAAATGAGTTACTCTTCCCCGGGGAAAATCTGCATTTTTGGTGGTGGCAGCAATTAGGGAGGGGTTGATAGTGAAGACTTACTTGACTGAAAAGAAATTAAGTGAATTTCTAACTGGAATTTGCAAACTAGATGAGGAGATTTCTTGGGGATATTGTATGGCCTTGACTGAATTCACACTAGACAAGCTGACTTCATCTGCCTCTAGAGCAGCAATGGAAAATACATATATAATGTGAGCTTCATGTGTAACTTCAAATTCTCTAGGAGGTGCATTTTAAGAAAAAGTAAAAAGAAACAGGTGGAATTATTTTAATTTTTTTAAGTAGGCTCCACACCCAACATGGGGCTTGAACTCATGGCCCTAAGATCAAGAGTCACATGGTCTACTGACCAAGCCAGCCAGGTACCCCAAAACTATTTTAATAATTTTTTTGCCCAATATATCCAGAAAAATATAATTTCAATGTCATCAATATTGAGTTGGTTCACATTTTATTTTGTACTCAATCTTTGAAATTTGATGTGTACTTTACACTTAGGGTGTATCTAATCTTGGACTAGCTATATTTCAAGTGCTCAATAGTCACATATGGGGGCTGACTACCATCCTGGACAGTGTAGGTCTTGAACCTGACCGTAACGGCTTGAGAATCTCTGCAGATCAGCACTAGGCTATCAGGAGAGACCTCCTTTAGCAAATAAAAATCAGTGAGGCATGATTATTCACGAATGTGAAAAAGAATCCCAGCCAGATAATCTATAGCAGGGGATAATTCCAATGTAATTTTTTTGTCATAATACCCTCCAGTTCCATCCATGTCATTGCGAATGGCAAGATTTCATTCTTTTTGATGGCTGAGTAATATTCTAGTGTGTGTGTGTGTGTGTGTGTGCGCGCGCGTGCACGTGCACATGTGCGCACACATCTTCTTTATCCATGGACATCTGGGCTCTTTCCATAGTTTGGCTATTGTCAAACTATGGAAAGTTTCCTTTTTCCATAACCTATCATTGATAATCTGGGAACACAAACCTCTCTACAAAATAATGAACCCCACTACCAAGGTATAGCTCAGAGTAAAATGAGATGTTGCTCTGTATTCTCATTCTATCTACCTGGTTAGTGAATACTTTGCTGTTCTTTTGCCTCTCTGGCTGATTAGAAGTTCTAGATCAGTACAGACTAAATCTCCAACCACCACTGAAATCCCCCATAGGTGTCAACAACATGGATATCTTCCAGCCAAGATTGGCCTGATAAGGCCAGGCCCTCACAACAGAGCTAAAACAGACATCTTAGAACTGGTGGGTCATTCCCTCAAGTAACCCCATAGGTGTGGACACTCTGGGGGAGAGGAAAAAACACCACTGGATGTGATGGCAGATGCCTGGGTTCAAGTCCTCACTCTTCATTTTTCTAGTGTGGTGGCCTCAGCAAATCAATTAGTCTCCCTGAGTCTCAATTCCCTCATTTATAAACCAGGGATAATAATAATCACTCAGGGGCACCTGGGTGGCTTAGTCAGTAAAGCGTGTGCCTTCAGCTCAGGTCATGATCCCGGATTCCTGGGATTAAGCCCCACGTAGGGCTCCCTGCTCAGCAGGGAGTCTGCTTCTCCCTCTGTCCCTCACCTCTTTCTCTTTCACTCAAATAAATAAATAAAATCTTTAAAAAAATAATTACTCAAAAGTGATTGGTGCTGACATTAAATGCCACAGATGTGCAGGAACACACTTTATGAAGCAGAAAGGGTTATGCAAATATTAAGTGGAACTAGCATTATTTTGCCCAACTCCGCAGATTCTTCAGCCTTGAAATTTCCTATTACCTGTCCTCTAGATGCTGTCCCCTTGCTTTTCATGCTATCCTTCTTTCTTGGTATCGTTCCCTTTATTTTCATACAATACTGATGAGACCTATCCCTAACATAAATTCTCATTCTCTCAGCCATCCTCACCCCCTAAGTAGCTTCTGCTGCTAGGACCTTTGACAGAGACATTTTGTTGTGGACATATTCACCTATATCCTCTGCCTCTACCCCCAACACTCACTCTTCTCCCTCACATTAATGGAAGCCTGCTTTCACCGCAGTGCCTTCATTTCCTTGTAGCCCTCCCAGATCATGGGGGAGGGCTTAAATAAAATTCCTTTCCATGTGAAATACAATGTTCTTAATTCTTATTCCCTAAGTGGTGGGTCTTAACAATATTTTTTAGAGGCAAAAGCACAGGAACAATGTAGTTCAAACCTTCTTGTTAAAGCAGATTAAATCATTTCCCACTATATAGATCCTCAAGGCCTTTGCTTTGGCAAGGGAAATGGATTATTGTTCACACAAAAACCTTTGGCATTAATTATATACTCATTATCTTAAATGTTAATATTTTACAGAGAGCAAATGAGTTCTTATACTAGATATTTCTCCTTGGTAAAGAGAATAATGTGCATTTCAGTAACTTGTAAGTCTGTTGTAAGGGGAGTTACTTTGTTTCATTCTTTCTTTTTCCAGAAATAGTTTATTTTCTGAACTCATTCTTCCAATATACCTTTGCCCAACATTAATCATTTGAAGGATGGGAAGTTTACATGCATAAAGTACACACTGATTGAAGTAAAAACAAACTGCATCCTTCTTTGAAGTCAAGAATGCACTTCACTTTTGAAAGTTTGTTATGATCACAAGGAGAGGCGGAGAGGAACTTTCAGGAAAAACTGTGTAAAATTTGAAATGGGTAAAAAATATTACTGATTATCTGGTGAATACAACTTTCTGGACAATTTATACCTTCTATTTGTCTTTGAGTTATTTTTGCAGATCTGTAAGTGGTAGAAAACTGACATGATGTAAATGATTTTTGTCCAGAGAAAATCAAGTGAATTGTGTCTGGTAGAATATGATTGATCACTACCTGATGGATAGAAGGGTGCATCTTTTTATAAATGGACATCACCATTCCTTGATTCCCATAGATGCATGGTTCCTTGAAGTCTCCTTTGAACTGGTTTTACTGGTTCCCTCATTAATTAATGAGACAATAAAATCTTTAGTGGCATTTATTTTTAATTTGTATAAGAGTCATGCTCTTACCTTGTTTTTTAAAAAGTATCTTTTAAAGGCAAAGACTGTACATTAACTAAAGAAGCTAAGTCCTTAGAGACCCAAAAAATGAGACTATTTTTATTGGTTTTCAAATAAAAGTCAAAGGTATGACTTGTCCTTCAAAACACCTTACATTTATTAACTCATTTAACCTTCTCAGCAACTCTGAGAGTGAGGTACCATAACTATTCCCGTTTATAGATTATAAGAGGAAAACAAAATGAGGGGAAGTAACTTGTCTGTAATCAAGAAACAAAACCAGAATTTAAGACCTACGCATTTGGGCTCTAGAATCCATGTGATAAATCATCACACAACAGCACCGTACAAGATGTTCTTGCCAAAGGAAGACAGCACTAAACATTCATAGCTAATATTTAAACCAGGGATTCTCAGCCACAGCACAATTGACATTTGGGGTTGAATAATTCTTTGTTCTGAGGTGCTGTCCTGTGCATAGTAGGATGTTTAGCAGCACCCCTAACTTCTGTCTATTCAAGACCCCACCTCCCCCATCTCAATTGTGACCACAAAAATGTCTCCAGACATTGCCAAATGTCTCCTTGGAGGCAAAATTGTCCCTGGATGAGAAACACTGATCCAAACTAATCCTTAATACAAGCTAACAAAGTTAAATCTTTCACATATTAATAATTAAATCATTGTGAAGCAGTCAGAGAATTCTTCAAAATTTATGAAAACAGTCAAATCAATCAACAAGCTGATATACCAGTAGAAGACATATTTAGTGATGATTACCTTATGGCTGACTGTATCTCAACAGCAGGAAGGGTGTGATTTTTTGAAGGATCTGTAACCACAAACCAGAATGACACCCGCTGGGTTACATTGCAAAGTAGGACGTGGGAAATTCTGCAGATGATGGTGAAAAAAAAAATACATTATAAGCAAATAATGACTAATTCCATTAGAATATCCACTCTGGTGTTATTATCATCTTAAAGGTGTCTTAGCTATGAATGAAGCCATTTCTACCATTTTAAGAAATGCCTTATTAAGAAGAAAATAACAGGAAATTTCCTTTGTTTCAAAATCAGATACTTGGGATCATTCCCAAAATAAGAATCTACCAAAATGAAAAAATAACAAAAAGTACACAGTAGAGTGTTAAGGATCTCATTCTCCATCACCTGTTAGCTGACAGCACCCCTACTTCCCCAACACTGGGCCTCTTTCTGAACCACAGATGCCTTTGGTATTTCCTCATCAAGCTCTTTTTAGTCTCATCCCACCTTCCACATCTCAGATCCAGACAAATCAGTTGCCACCCCTTTACATGCTTGCTGTGTTGGCCACACCGCCGTTCCTCTCCCACTCCAGTACTGGAGCGCCAAGCTGAAGTGCTATCACCAATTTCCAGCAGCCTTTAAACACGGTTTCTGCAATTACCTGGTTTCCAAATGTCAATTGGGAATGTGCCACACCACTCTGTATACATACATTACCAGTAGATATGACAGGAAAGAAATGACATTAGTGTTCAGATTGGAGACAATTATATATGAATGTATGAAAGATATAAAGGTTGAAAATTATAGGAGAGTCCACATAACTCAACGTTGTCAGGGCTAAAACATAAATCATGAATGGCATTCACCATTTTCTTAAGAGCACAATTGCAAAAAGGGACATTAGCAACCATTCTGGAAGATGGAAGCACACATCCCCTTTACTAATAAACGTAGATTCCTCTTCCTTTGAAAGAGCATCCAAGCGCGTTATGTTCATTTATACAGTAATGAAGGAGAGTGTCATTCCATCGGTTTTCTGTAATTTCCAGGACCTGATCGAAATGCCTACATTTTCTCCCTTTCAGTGTCAGGTACAAAAGCCGAAGCCCTCGAGGCCCCTCTGCCTAGAAGCCAAGCGCCTGGGACCTGCAGTGGGAGCTGGAGGTTCCCCTGTCCTCAGTAGCGGCAGGCGCCCGGGGCAGTCGCCACGTCCGCGGGGCCCTGGCCTGGCTCGTGCCGGACCCGTGTCCAGAGGTTCCCCACGCGAGACCCCACGTGCCGCCCTCGCGCCCTGATACCAACGGTCGCTCTAGCCCTGCGAGTTCCGCGTCCGCAGACTCTCGGGGCACTTGTGGAAGCCGCGTTTCCTCGTCGGAGGCCCCGACCCCGCCGCACCGCGAACATGGGCAGCTACCTGAGCAGATACGTGGGCAGATACCTGGGCACAGCCGAGGCCGCGCTGCCACGCCCCGCTTGGAGGTGCCGGTCCCTGCGGCCCAGGCCGGCCCACCGGCCCCTGGGCCCGATTCAGAGCCAAGTCATCTCCATGCACCGGGGGCGCCGGATCGCCCGCCCCGCCCCACCCTGCCGCCCCACCTGGACCAGCCCAGAGTCCAGAGGGCGATAGTCCCCAAGGCCTGGAGGCGCTGTCACGGCAGGTCACCCCTCCACACCTTCCTGGGGTTGGATTTCTCTAGCAACCGCGAGAGTTTCGTGAAGCAGTGGCTTTGGAAAGCCCAGAACCTCCGAAACATCTGGAACATGCGGACCATCAAAATCACTCCTGCCGAGCGCAGTGGGAGCTTCAGCAGGGGCCCACCCATCCAGGAGCAGCCAGACTCCTGTGCCAAGGAGACCCGGCTGAGGGCTCGGAGCCCGTGCCAGAAAGGAAAGAAGAGGATCCACAGACCTCTCCAGTTTGAAGCCCCCCACGCCAAGAGAAGGAGGCCGAGCCCAGGGGCCGGGCCATCTGCCTTCAAGCCTGTGTGCAAAGACGGAGTGGTCCCTTCCTTTGTGCCCAGGCCTGGGCCTCTGAGAAGGGGCCTCTGCTCCTGGCATCCTGGCATCCTGGTGACGGAGCGGACGCCCACCCCGGGCCTGACCTGCTGCCAGGGCACCACCAGGCCACCGCAGAGTCCCCGGGCCTCGGCTGAGGAGCTGATGATCAGCACTCCCCAGGGCCTGGGCCCTCCTGCAGCCTGGGGTCCCCCTTGAATCCTCAGCCAGGGCCCTGCCCCCACCACCTCCTGAGACTCAAAGCCACAGTTCTTTTACCCTGCTGACCCCTGCTCTGCCCCTGCATGAGTGACTGACCCCACCAGTCAGCCCTCACCACCCCAGCAGGCAGCCCCTCCAAGCACCCAGACCCACCTCCCCTGACCCTGCAGAGTCCACACTGAAGAAACACCGTTGCTTTCAAAACCTCTGCCTTCCTCCTGCCCACCCACTCCTCCTGCCTTTTCCCTGGAAACACTCTTAGCAGGAAGGCATGCTTCTCCCCTATAATCCCAGTTTCTAGAGGAAAACGGTGTTCTTATTTTTAAAATAATAATAAACAACTTCATTATCATACAGAGTGTCTTTGTCTTTCTTGCAAAGGTACATATATTAGGATTTCGTCGACACCATGGATTCTCTACCCTGGCACGGTAAACATTTGGGGCCAGATAATTCTTTGTTGTTCGTTGGGTGCTGTCCTCTGCATTGTAGGGTTTTAGCAGAATCCCTGGCCTCTATCCTCTAGGGGCCAGCAGCATACCGACGTTGTGTAAATACAAAAAAATATTTCCAAACATTGCCATATATTCCAGAGGGACTTGGAGGGGGTGGTGTGGGAGGGGGGGCGGGGGTGGAGCGGAAAGCACTCAAAAAACAAAGCACCACATTTTTTAAAAATTTAAAACACAGCAAAGATACAGAGATGAACAAACCGAAGTGGTACATGTTTGGCCAAAACATTTCCCCCAGGTTTGGAGAATACTGTGGAGTGTGAATGATTCAAATAGATTGGCCCTATTAATCATCAGAAAATGTAAATTTTTAAAAAAATAAGCTACTCTTTCAAGCTTCTCAGGTTGGCAAAATGAAAATGCTAAAAACTATGAAATGCTGGTAAAGATGCTGAGAATTGGAACCCCAGGCAGTGCTCTGGGTGTGAATCTGCAGCAGGACTTGGAAGTGTTTCCTAGAGCAGAGTGTGACTATGAGAAACTCTCTTCCACACACACACACACACACACCGCATACACCACACACCAAATACACCCCCCACACGCAAACCACACACACAGCACATACGCCACACACACTACACACCATACACAAACACACCAAACACACACACCACACCAAACACAACACACCACACACAGCACATACACCACACGTCACACACACACACCCCAAACACACACCCCCCACACACAGAGAGGTGAGGATGTTGTTCCCAGCACTCCGTCAGAGCAGAGAACTGGAACAACCTAAATGCCCACCCGCAGGGGGATGGATAAAGCAAACGTGCTATGTGCTATCACGGGAATACTGTTCCACAAACTGAAGGAAAGAAGGAGCCCAAGGATTCTCCACTCGTGGGCTACTGGGCCACGTAATTCTGTGCATTGCAGGATGTTGAACGGCACACCAGGCCTCTATCGCCCGGATATCAATGGGACCAGCTCCAGCGGTGACAGTCAGATGCATCTCCAGACATTGCCAAGTATCTCCAGAGGGACAAACATCACCCCCAGTTGGAAATCACTGAACTCCATATTTTTAACGACAGGCTACATCTCAAAATACACTGCTGAGTGGAAGAGATGGGGAGTGGTATATTATGTGTGGCACATGCCATTTACAGAATTTAAACAAATGCAAAGTAATATTGCTGGATTAATGGGGAAGCCAGGAACCGGGTTAAGAGGTCATCTGGACGCTTTGCCTGCATTGTTCTTTCCATCTAAAGCCTCTTTAAATCCTGTTCAAACATGAATTTCACGGCATCCCCCTTTAGAGAGTCAGAGAATAAACAAAGCAAAGTCTCTTCTCCCATGGAGCTTGCTTTGTAAGGGGGTGCAGAGAGAAGGTAAACAACTAAATAAATGGACACACTAGCAGGTGTGGAGAAGTGCTATAAGGAAAAATAAAGGAGGAGGAAGGACACATACAAGTCCACCAACACAACCGTGACCCCACGTACTTTCCTGTGTCCCCATCACTGTGGAACTACACCATCCTTTACTACGAATTCAAGTTCTTTACTCGGGGTTTCCATTGGTGGCAACTCATGCTTTCATGTAGCACCTCGGCAAAGAGATTGAAAATATTTTATCTACCTACATATAAAGATTTCTAGAAGATTCAAATTGTTGCTGAAACATTTTCAATGTTGACAGTTACTGTTAGATACAAAATGTCCTGGACTGAACCTCTAGATATCAAGTGTGTGTTTTGAAGTTTACTACCTGCCATTTGCTAGACTTGAGACAAGGCATTTCACTCTACATGAGTTGCTACAAAGGGCTTGAGATCTAGTGTGTCCACGAGGGTGCTGGTGGTATTTTGAGTAGGAGATTCCTAATTACATGGGACTGTCCTGAGCTTAGCACCATGTTGATTATCTCTCAGCCTTGCTGTCTAAATGCCACAACACTCCCCAGGCATAGATGTAGTCCAAAACACACATTTCCATATGCTACCTGGATGGGGTCAGAACCGTACCCACATAAGAAACACGTATAAACCTCCTCCAAAGTGTCAAGGTCCTGAAAACCAAGGCAGACCAAGTTCATGAAAACCAAAGGAAGATGGAGAAACTGTCTCTATCGCTGGGGTGATCATCGAGGAGGCATAGGTTCTGGAACAGAAGAAGGACATTAGAAAAAAGGGAAGTAGGTCTGAAAAATTCCATTAGTTTAATAATATTGAAATAATGGTAGTTCCTTAATTTTGATATATCTATCATGGTTATTTAAAATAATAGCATTAGGGAAATGAGTGAAGAGTCTAGAGCAGTTTCTCAAACTCAGCACTATTAACATTTTAGACTGGGTAAGACTTGCTTGTGGGAGGCTATTCTTTTGTAGGATGTGTACCACATCCCCAGCCTCTACATGCTCGAGGCCAGTAGCACGTCCAATTGTAATCCCAGAGTACCTCCAGACAGTTCGAAATATCCTCAGGAGCAGTGGAGGGAAGAAGTCCCTCAAGGTTGAGGACCGTTGGTACACAGGATCTCTCTATATTATCTCTGCAAGTCTTTGTAAATATATCTGTATTTTTTCTAATTAAGTACATACAAATAGAGGAGCAAAGCAGGTGGTTTTAAAGTAGCCTTTGTACAGTAATATGAGCTACAAGAATAAAACAAGGCAATGGATTAATAATAGTTTTACTGGCTTCCTTGATGAAGAGATAGCATACAAATGTACTCTGAAAATAAGAGTCATATTCAAATGAAGATACTGGCATCCATCAGCCTAACGGTGGTCTTAATAATTATGTAAAATTTTTGGAAATTACATGTGTTCAAATGTATCAAGGATTTATCAGGGAGCCTCCCACTGTACTAGTGTCCTATGAAGCACTATTTCCATCACCCCTCCAAGATTCATAGAGGGAAAGGGGGGAGTAATATTCACTGCTGAGGGTCTTCAACTAGAGAATATTAAGTATCCTCCCGACATAGTAGTTCCTCCAGTAAAAGAAGTCTAGGATTTTTAGAAAACAAAAAGTAACCTTCTGCTCAACAAAGACCAACCATAGAAATACAATGACTGAGAAGTGTTTATATTTTGTTCAGATACAGGCAGTTGAAGTAGTAATGAGTAAGCCCACTTCCTAAAGGAACGAGGTTGTGGGAAAGGCCAGGGGAGAGCACAGCCTGCTTCTGGAGACAGCTGTAAGGCAAAGGCTGTAGAAGAAGACAGAGAAACTCATGGGCTGGCGTTTCCTCCTTGTTTGGATGATGCTCTGAGAAATGAACCATGATGTCTTGGTTCCCCCAAGAGTGAGAAACTGAGGACCAGTAAGAGCTAGAACCCAGGCAGTCCAGAGCTCCTTCTGCTATGGCGACTGACACTAGATCCAGCAGGAGAGTCTCCACTGTGGTGGAAGAGGGAGAAACGGGTGGGTGGGCACTGTTGCCTTGTGCCCTTGGTTTAAGAACCTGGATGGTAAGCATGCTTCACTCACTCACAAAAGTGTACTAAGAACTAGCATAGATGAGCCAACATGGTTAGGGATGGTGAGGAAAAGAGTTCCTACTGCAAGGGCTTTTAGAGCCCATGACGCTTCCCCTAAGTGCAGGAGTGTAGTGCTAAGACCCTTGAACACCAAGGTCACAGTGTCTTGAGCCAACCAGAAGATTAAAAACCAAAGTAGAGGCCAGTAATTCCTGAGATGCCTGAATTGGCTCACAGGATTCCATACCCCATCTGTGAATAGACCCAGCACAGTCGGGAGGGCAAAAGGCTTCTAGATTTCATGTGGTTTGTCCACAGTCCTTGTCACGAGGGTCTCTAATCCTTGCCCTGATATGAACTTCATTGTCTCCAAGCAAAGAACACCCTTTTTAATTTTATCAGCTGCAGAGTCACCTGGGAGACTATCAAAAATACTTAGTTTATCTGCAACACAAGCCTTCTCTGGGCCCTGGGACATGACATGGGGCAAGGACCAAGCCTGTGCTGCACTGTGAGCCCCTGCATTCCTGCAGTGTGGCCCGTGTGGACACTCAGGGAGGGGCTATGAAATGGATGGATGGATGGATGGATGGATGCGTGGATGCATGGATGGATGGATTAATGGAATGGAGAAATGAACTCCATTGTTTCTATGATATTCCAAGAGTGACAAACTGAGAAAGTAGATTGGGCTAACACCAAACAAGAAAGGGGGGAATGAAAGGAGGGAGATTTCTTCCCCAAAACATTGTTTACTCAACTACAGCTATTCAGACAACACAGTAATACCCGAGCTCTCTAGCAGAAGAGCGCTCCCAAATACAGTGCAGATAGGGGTAGCCCAGAGGAAGTGTCAGTGTGAGGGAAGTTGGTACTAAAACGGAAGTAACTTGAAGCCTGATCCTATAGACCAGTCATAATTTACGTAGCAACGAAAGGATATAAATTCTTCCCATTCTTGGGTTATGTACAACTAGTGTGACTTCTCCCTGGTCTTTCTTCCAAATGTGACCACACTGAATGTCATCTAAGATTTACACAGAATGAAAACTTAAACAACAAGCAGTTACTGGGCTACACTTGTCTATGTCAAGTTTCTTTTGATGTATTCAGTAAACTGAAATGCTTAAACCTTAAAAGTTCTCATCATAAGAACAAAAATTCTAAAACTACATATAGTGACAGATGGTAACTAGACTTCTTGTGGGGATCATTTTGCAGTCTATACAAATATCATTTCCTTATGTTGTCCACCTGAAACTAATCGAATGTGTAGGTCAGTTATACTTCAATTTAAAAAACTAAGTAAATAAACAAATGCCAGGAGCACAACTAAATAGAAATCCTACATTTTCAAGATTGTAAATATTGGTGGTCTGATGGAATTATTGAAATTCACTTCAATAATCATTTTGTCCAACTCTTTTACAAAGTACTAATATTTATACATATCAAATGGCTTCTCAAGCAAATCCCTGAAAAGGTAAAAATGTCTATTCCCTTTCCTCAAGTGTGGAAAGCCCTGGTTTTATATTAATCCTCTACGATTTGGCTCCACTGCCATTTCTCATCAATGGCGCCAGACAGGGCCAACTGCATCCAAGGGGTGGTAAGAATCAGGCTCTTGTTTCTGGAAATCAAAGGACTAAATAGGAGCTGGGATGCTGTTTTACAAGCACAAGACCATTAATCCCCTTACTGTGGATACAACAGCACGTTGTTCCTTTTAGATCACAAGACTTATCCTTGAATAATTAGGCAAAGGAGGAAATCCATTCCATGCCCTATACCATGGAATTCAGAAAGAAAATGCCATGCCTGGGTTAAACTTCTCCCTCTCTTGCTAAAAGTGATAAATTACCCTAAAAGCCAACACTTGAGCAAACTAGGCAGGTACATTTCCCAACTTACTTGGGAAGTAGACTAGGATTTAACCTTAGATTACATTTCCCTAGAAACTACCTTCAACATTTAAAAGTTTCTCTGAAACTATTTTATTAAACCTGGCCTACACCTTATTGTAATAACGTGAAAACACCTAGTTGGCATCTTCTTCAAATTCACAAGAAATCTTCACATAACCTGACCTGATGAAACCAGAATTTTCTACCATTGAAACTTTTTCCATACATCTTCCATTCTGCTTTTAAGGAAATCCAGGAAGTACCAAGAAAACCACTTGATATCAGGATTTGAGTAAGGCCTTCAAAAGAATTGTCTTGTTTTGGTCACATTTAGTCTACCTTCCTATCATTTCTCCCAGGCCCAGCCTCCTCGGTGTGGGCGCTATGCCCTGTGAGACCTGGTTTTATCCATCATCCTAATCTCAGGGCCGAGCACGCAGGAGGCTTCAGTAGAGGTTCTTCAATGCTATGGATTGAGCCGTAGCCATGCAGGTCAACAGGCTGGCCTCAGGAGACCGCAATGCACAAAGAGGTTTCTGTTTCTCACACCTTTGCCTTGGGCTGCTCTATCAGTTCTTTCTGCTTCAGTCCTTGACAGCGTCTCAAGCAAATGGTGTAGCTTTCCAGTCACTTGTACTTATGAAAGAGTTCAGGGCAGTCGAATCAAAACTCGGATCAAAACTGTCTTCCTGCCTCTGACACACAGCTGCTCTCCCTCCAGCAGGGATGTACTCTCCACTGACGTACTCTCCGTGCACACTCCCCGCTCCATGTCTCCCCTTCCGTCCCCCCTCCCCACTTCATTCTCGCTCCTTTAGGGATGGAAAGGAAGATGGGAGAGGGCTGTGGGCATCTAAAGAAGGAAACAGCCAAGTTCTCTTTCCTAAGCCAGGGTTCTCTGTGGATCCCCCAGGCTGTTCCACCGTCCGGGGTCCTCTGCTCCGCTGTGGTGGGCGTCCTCAGGTTCTCCATGCAGACTGTCTTGTGGGGCCTCTGCAGACCTGTCTGGGCACCTCTGCACTGCATCCTCCCTGACGTGGGCGATGCGCTCTGACCAACATCCTCCATCCTACCCTCTACTCGGCCTCCAGTGGGGCACTTCCAGCTTCACTCCCCTGCCTCCTCTTGGCCCTGCAGGTGGTTCTCAGCCCCAAAGGCAGGGACTCCATCCACCTCCCTCCAGCAGCCTCCGCTTGGTCCCAAGGATACACTGGAGGGCAGGCTGCTTGCAAAGCTGTCCTCTCTCACCCAATCACTGGAGCTTGAATCAGCCTTCCACCTTTAGACTTCTCCGGCTACAAGGCAGGCCCCAGTTTCTGTTCCATGGTGATTGGCTTCACCATTGTGCATGTTGGGGAGCATCCGACCAGGAAATAATAGGCCAGTCTCTCCTCTATGGACAACTCCACGCTCTGTGAGCAGTTCTCGGGCCTGACTTGAGGTAGATGGGGACGCAAGCAAAGGTATCACTCAAAGCACATAATCGCTAATGTGGCGTGGGCAGCAACTCATCCGAATGGGCCCAGTTGTCAGCACCCCGCCTGGCTGCGTGTGCAGACGGGCTGGACCTCGTTCCCACCCGGTCCTGTCCTATGGGGAAGGGAGTGGAAATGCCACAGTCCTCTCTGCGGGCCCACACCCCTTGCGTCTCTGACCCTCTAGCTGTCTCTCCCACTGCCTGCTAGGTGAGGGTGACTGGACCAGTTCAGCTGCCCCATCGGTCCTGTGTGGATGCAGCCAGGACCTCTCACTAGGATCAACATCCTCCTGCATAGCCAGTCAAGGTTGTACTGGATCAAGGATCTGCCAACCGAAGGTTGCCAAGTATGCAAAAGCATCGTCAGGAGATCCTGAGCTCTGTATCACTGGAGGCGGTCAAGCCCGATGTACGAGAGATGGTAGTAAGGACGGGGTAGAAGGTGGAATGAAAACGAGAGTCTTCATTATTCTGATTATGACTTGATTATCCTTAGTGAGTTCCTTTTTACATTTTTCAATTCTGTACGTCTCAGGATCTTCACGTTTTCGGCAATAGCCGTAAAATCAGCCATGAGGAGAAAGACGGAAATAAACAGTGATGTTCCAGATCTGGATCCCTGAAGCCGTCCTGGAAATGGATACTTGCCGCTGGGTTAGTCCGCTAGGGCTGCTGTAACAAACTCTACAGACCAGGTGGCTTAAACAACGGAGATTTATTTTCTCACATTTCCGGTGGCTAGAAGCCCAAGATCAGGGTGTGGTCAGGGTTGATTTCTTCTGAGGCTTCTTTCTTTGGCTTGTGGATGGCTGTCGTCTCCTGTCTTACCTGGGCTTTCCTCTGTGCACATCTGTGTCCTCATCTCTTCTTCTTGTAAGGACACCATTCCTATTGGGTGATAGCCCACCTCTATGACCTCATCGTACATTCATTACCTCTTAAAGGACCCTATCTCCAAATTCAATCACGTGCTGAGCTACTAGGGCTTAGGACTTGAACATACGCATCTTGAGGGGATGTGATCCATCCCACAGCCGCTACCATGCAGAATTTATTTTGTCCCTCACTGGCACCAGAAGGCCCTTCTAAGGCAGAAGAGTTAAGACCGGAGCCAGCTGCCAAGCCCCCGGCGTCTTCCATCCACCCACCTGCTGGAGAGCGGCAGCCTCTCTGCAAAGTCGTTTTCAATCCCATCTTGCATTCTGTGGTGCCCTTTCCCACGGGGGAAGCCTGTTCATGTAAGGATGCAGCCTTCTTTATGGCAGCGTATGGAGAATGGGGCTCAGCAATTCAATTGCATCCTAAACACATGCCGATTCATGAGGCAGCCCTCATCACTCAGCCCTGACGGCAGTACTGCTGGTACTCGTACTGCCTGTGGCTTTACAGAAACGTCTGTTGACCCTTGATGGAGTTTTGCACTTTCTGACTTTTTCAACAGGCATTGGCAACAAAGCCTTCTCTATATCTTGTGCAAGTGAAACATGTCTGCAAGTAAACAAGATCAGATATTCACAGACTTATACAATGCCTCAAGTTAAAAAAAACCTCAAACATGAATTCCTCAAAATTCATCTAAAATGTTACATATTTAAATTAACTTTTCCTAAGAATAGAAACATCCGATTTAACATAGTCATTTACAAGGTTTAATGCAGGCACCCAGAGGAAGAAATAGTACGATGAACACTGCCATGTGTAAAATCTGGGACAAGAAGAGTAGAAGATAAAGAGTGGGTAGGGGGTTGTATTGTAAGATGACAAGGGGGCTTTTTTCTTATATATTTCCTTTTCAATTTTTTGCAAAGCAATCACCGAATTTTTTTGAGAAAAGTTATAATAAATAGTTGTGGAAAGAATGTGCAGCGTAAGGCATATGATAAGCACAAGTATATTTTTTTCTAAAACTCTGTAAAACAGGAATAGAGTTCACTTTGGATATAATTTTGTTTTACTATGTACCTCCTTCTTTTAATTTTTTGAATCATGTGAATATATTACCTATTTTTAAATATATATATATGTGTGTACACACACACACACATACACCATATATCCTATGTTTATTTTGCTTCCCCAAATGCCACTCTTCTGTTTCATTCTTTATATTCACAGCCCATGCATCATATATTGTGGGTCTGAGGGAGGTCAATAAATAGTGATCCTCTTTGTCAGGTTCTGATTCCCTACAGAATTAAGACAAAAGAATGAGCAGATAGGACACCAAAATAAAAGGCCAGGTAGGAAGATACAACATTAATCAGCAGGTAAGTTTTCTTCCTAATTACAAAAATCCTGAAAGGAAATCAATTCATTGATAGTGTCCCAGGTAGAGCTGAACTGGGGCATCTACCGCACATGCTGGAGTAATATGCAAGATACTTACACCCTATATGCTATGGCACCTACCAACAGAACCAGTCCTCATCTGTAAATAGCATGTCCAGCCGTACAGTTGTAAGGGCCTGCCCATGCAGGGCCTGATTCTGTACTCAGTGTAGAGAGTAGCAGAGAAAAATGCCTGCTGTCTGAGGGCAGGCCAGCTCCTGAAGAGAAGGGAACCCACAGAGAGCTTCTCCTTCCAGCTCACCAATCAGGTCAGTCATTTCTCCTCTCAAGGGGAAGAAGGAGGGAGGGAAGAGACAGAAACCAGGAGTGGCACCAGAATCACAAATAGAGATAGAAGGATACATTACAAATAGAGATGATTTCTCTGGGAGAATAGAAAAAAGTATAAAACTGTGAAAAGTTGTACCAAAGCTTCTAAGAAAATAACCACGGTGCTATGAGAGACGCCAACAGTGGGATGAACCTATATACGTATATTTCCAAAATGAGTGCTGTGGACTGATTTGCTCCCCTTCCCCCAAATTCCTATGCTGAAGACCTCCCTAACCCCTCCCCGTCATGTGACTGTATTTGGAGATAGGGCCAATGAGGAGATAATTACAGTTAAATGTCATCATAAGGGTAGAGCCCTGATGGGATTAGTGTCCTCATTAGAAGAGACACCAAAAAGCTTGCTCTCTCTCTTTCCTCCATGCCCCCTCAAGAAAGAAGAGGTCATGTGAGAACATAGTTCTCGTGGTATCTGCAAGGCAAGAGAAAAAGCCTCAGAATGAAACCTACCTTGCCAGCACCTTGATCTTGGCCTCGCAGCCTCCAGAACTGTGAGAAATAGGTGTCTGCTATTTAAGCCACCCAGCGTGTGTTATTTTGTTACTGCAGCCCTAGCAAACTTATACAATGAGAGCAGAATTCTTTTTTCTTTTTTCTTTTCTTTCTTTCTTTCTTTCTTTCTTTCTTTCTTTCTTTCTTTCTTTCTTTCTTTCTTTCTCTCTTTCTTTCTTTTTCTTTCTTTCTTTCTACCTACCTACCTACCTACCTACCTACCTACATACCTACCTACCTGTAGGAGAAACTATATGTATACAATAGGAATGTAGAACAAGCTTATGACACATGACTACATCTAAAAATTTTTATCATCATAGTACCTATTGAACAAAGATCATTGTTGGAACATGATACAAACTGCAAGGTGAGCTAGATTACAAAAGTTTTTTTAAATGTTACAATGTGGATCCTTTTTAAAAATTTGGTTAATTATTTTCAAGATAGATTTTTTAATTAATGCATGCCTCAAATAACACTGCAAATAATCAATTAAAATTTTTTACTATTTACTTACTCTGTTGTTTCTCTGTTGGGAACTTTTCTCATGGAGAAAGCCACCATTGCTTTGAAAAGATATTCCTCATTTGTATCCCAGGCATACTAAAAGAGAAGTAAAACAGGAAATGTAAGAGGCATAGGATAAAAAATGGTCCATTGGAATCTAATTGTGACCACAGTGGTGGTGTTAATCAGGGCCTGCCTCTCTCCCTCATCTTTCTCATACACTAAATACCAAAGACCAAGATAAATCATGTCGCGATAATGTTCAGGATGGGCTTTCTTGGACATTCTGTCATTCCAAGTGTGGCGTACTTTCCATTGCATTATCTTCTTCACAATCTGCAGTATCAGTAGCCAGTCAACAAATAGGGCATTTGGACATCGTATCCTGAACATATACAGTTGGTTCCCTTCCTCCTTTACTCTCTTCCCTCATTAACTGACTACCTGTCTCAGCTTCCTTTCCTTTACTAACATAGGTACAATTTTTCTTTCCATTTTCTTAGCTGGAAACTTGAGTGTGTGTGCATATTATGGATTTAACTGTGCCCCCCCCCCCCCCGCCCATTTATATGTTGAAGTCCTAGAATGAAACCGTATTTGGAGATAGTGTATTTACAAAGGTGATTAAGCTTAAATGAAGTCATTAGGGTAGACCTAATCCAATATGGACTGGTGTCCTTGCAAGAAGAGGAAATTTGGACACAGCCACATATAGAGGGAAGACAATGTGAAGATACAGAGAGAAGATAGTCATCTATAAGCCAAAGAGAGACGCCTAGACTAGATCTTTCCTTCACAGACCTCAGAAGGAACCAACCCTGTTGATACCCTGATCGTGGACTGCTAGCCTCCAGAACTAAGAGAAAATAAATTTCTATTGTTTAAGCCACCCGGTTCACAGTACTTTGTCACAGTAGCCCTAGCAAACTAATGTGGCTGACCACGTATTTTAGGTGAGTAATCAAGTATAACTGGAGAAAGTCACATAACAGGGTTTAACTCTAAGTTCATGATGACCTACTCCCAAATTGCCCAGGAATCCCTTAGGTCTCCATCAGTTTTCGCTCTCTCATGGTTCACAATGGCTATTTCAAACCTCTTTCAGCTCCCTGCCTCCACCAAACTCAAAGCTTTCCCTTACACCTCATACTCACTAGATGCTCTTTTTTTTAAAGATTTTATTTATTTATTGAGAGAGAAAGAGAGGGAGCATGAGCAGGGGGATGGGCAGAGGGAGAGGAAGAAGCAGACTCCCTGCTGAGCAGGGAGCCCGACGTGGGGCTCCATCCCAGGACCCCAGGATCACGACCTGAGCCGAAGACAAACGCTTAACTTACTGAGCCACCCAGGTGCCCCTCACTAGATGTTCTTATCTCATAATTTAGAGATACATCCTCAAGTCATCAATTTAAACTTCCCCATCCTCCTGACACCAAACAAAAAACGTCCTCTGTAGACATACATGCTATCCGCATTCTCCCCCGAAAGGCCGGATGTGGTGTTTCTCCTCCTGTCAATGGCTCTTGCATCCACCTGGATTAGGAACACTGCCCTTCTGCCCTTCTCAGAATCTAAGGATATCAGTTTCCCCTCTCCTCCATACACTGGACTCTGGCTTTTAGCCATGCTCAAGCCTTCCCATTAAAACGACACCAAAACCAAATCACTGTACTCAATCCTTCTTCTCTACCTACTGCTGTCTCTCTCCTGCCCTTCACAGCCAGCATTCTCAAAGGAGTTGTCATACTTGTGTCTTCACCTGTTTGCCACCCACTTATTCTCAACTCCCTCCACTATCTGCTTTCTGGTCCCACCACTCCATATAGATGGCTCTCTCTAAAGTTACCAGTGACCTCCACATGACTCAACACAATAAGTGGCTTTCAGTCTCATCTTGCTTGGCCTGTTAACAGATCACTTCCTTCAACTTGAAGCATTCTCTTCCCTTTTGTGATACACATTCTGGTTTTCCTCCTGCCTATTTTGTCCCCTTTGTAGGTTCACCCTCTTCTGTAAGGGCTTCAGGTTTTAGACCATCTCAAAGCTCTATGCTAGACCTTTCCCTCTTGTCATTCTGTACTTTCTCCCTCAGACTGTCATCTACTCCAGGCTTCCATTATCACCGTAAGGTAAATGACCCAGGAATGCATATCACAAGCTCACCCTGTCCTTGCCTGTCCAATAATATCTCAGGCTCAACAAGTCCAAAATTAAAGCCATGATTTTCTTGTCTGTACCTGCTTCCCTGACTCATAAGTGGGTCATCATCCATTCAGTTGCATAATTAGAAACTAAAGCGTCATCCTTGACTCCTCCTTCCCCTTCTCCTTTCTACTCTTGTCCTCTCCCAATCTACCTTCTACACTGTGACCAGAGTGTTTTCCAAGCATTAATTCTATCATAACATCTCTTCCAGAAAGCTCTCACTTGCTTTAAAGATAATCCCAAAACTTCCTAACACGGTCCACAAACTTCTTCAGCCTGACCTCTCCTTTCTGCCCAAACTCATTACATGCCATGCTCTACCTCACTGCTCCAGTTGCAGAGACCTCAGCCTTCCTTCCATCCCATACTCTCACCAAGTTCCTTCCTGTAATAAGCCTTTGCATGTTCTGTTCCCTCTGCCCCTTTTTCTTTTATCCTCTGGTTCACCTCCACTCATATGTTAGACCTCAAAGCAAATGCCAAGTACTAAGGCTCCCAACAAAGCCAAAGCCCCCATGTACTTCTCCTTCCTGTAATACTTGTCAAGACTGCACATTTCCATTTCATTTACTGAATGTTTCATGGACAACCAATCCTCCCAACATCATAAGCTCCATGAGAGCAGGGACAAGCCTGATTTATCTGCCATTGCATCCCCAGGGTCCAGCATGGTGCCTGCCCTCAGAGGACCCTGGGATGAGCAACTACACACTGGTAGAGAGAATAGATTCTACAGTCAGACTGTTGGGTTCAAATCTCACCTCTGTCACTTGCTGACCTGAGATCCTGAGCAGGTTGCTTAATTTCTTTGTACCTCGGTTTTCTCATTTACCCAGTGAGAATGGGAATGCCAGTACTACCTCCCTCAAAGGGCTGTTGTCGGGGCTGCGCGAACTGATGTGAGTAAAGTGCTCAGAAGGGTCCCCGCTGGAAAGTAAACTAAGTTCTCAATAAATGCTGGGTGTTATAATGATCATTACTCATTGAATAAATAAAATAATACGTTGGTGGATTGGTCTGCAAACAGAATACGTACCTTTAAGTTTCCTTAGCACTCTTTTATTGCTTCTACCCCGAGGCATCTTAATATCGCCTTCTATTGGGGAAAATTTTCACAGACCACACAGGGATACTAAAACTAGAATTACACAAATCACCTTATTAATTCGACAGGCCGTACTGTTCTTATAACTACATGAGCCTTATGAGTATTTTTTTTTAAAGATTTTATTTATTTATTTGACAGAGAGAGAGAGAGCACAAGTAGGCAGAGAGGCAGGCAGAGGGAGAGGGAGAAGCAGGCTCTCTGCTGAGCAGGGAGCTGGACGTGGGGCTCCATCCCAGGACCCCGGGATCATGACCTGAGCCGAAGGCAGCCGCTTAACCGACTGAGCCACCCAGGCGCCCCGAGCCTTATGAGTATTTTTTAACTTCAATTTCATAAGCACATATTTCACATTGTTACTTTGATATTTGAGAAGAACTGAAGAAACTTCACATTAGAACTAGAAACTTCTCGTGCTATGAAAAATCTGATGTGGGTGGACCCATACCATCTTTTAGCTGACAAGAAAACCAAGGCTGACAAAATCCGAATGACCACCAACAGTGAGGTGCAGAGCCCAAGCCAGACATGAGTACCCGACTCAGGCCCCGCGGCTCCATTGTGCTTGACTGAAATGTTCGAGTTTGCTACATTGTTTTGTGTAATACAAACATTCACAGATTTTCTAGCACACACTGCAGATTAAAGACTTGAGGCAAAATCATTTTTTAAGAATTTCCATTTTACTATTTTTTAACTTTAAGACAATATCAGATTTGAGGTCTTTAGACTTAAACTATATGAGTTTAAGATAACGAGGCAGAGGCTCATTACTAGAGAAAGTAGTATTAGCAAACAAAATTAAAAATGAACATGCAGATTCTCCACTTACTGCTTTATCTCCCAGAGCTGTTCTGATACTAAGTCTTACTTTAAAAGCATTTTCTGCATCTGCCAGAAAGAAAAAAGAGCAGTATATGATGATAAAAATCTGCCAAAACATGAAGTCCAAACATTTAATCAACTCAAATCAACAGAACACAGATCTTCAGTTAAACTGCCCCCAAAACTGAAAGTTTAACTACAAGCACCTTAGATGGTTTAAATTTTTCTTTCAAACTCCTAAAACAGTCACAGTCTCAACTTTCAAGCCACAACATGTCTGCAGATTTAGAAAAATAGAGAAGTCAGTCAAAGACTTGTCAATCATTTAGAAAACTGTTACCCTATTTTTAAGTTTCAAGGCTACATACCTGGTTGACACAGTTCAGCATGAATAGCAGTCACCAGAAAAAAGAGCAGGCACAACATTCTTTCAGAGTGCAAAACACAAGGCAAACGGAGGGGAAAAAAATCAACCCTCCACTTAAAGCTGCCTTAGCCATTCTGTGACCCGGATTAGAATATCAGAGAAACAAGCCAGCCCCCACCTAGAAGGTTTAATGATTAAACCCCATTATTTGGGTTAATACTTAAAGAGAAGCAGCCCATCTCCTGTCAGTTATTTACGAAAATCTGTTGGGAAAACAGATTAGTTGTCCTTTCTGAACTGTACCTCCAGAGACTGTTTCCTCTGCTGACTCCAAGTCAGAATCCTCCCCCGCCCCTTCTGTTGTGACCCAGCTAAGTGCACCTTGGAAAGAACTGAGCCCTCTCTGGACGGTGTCCTCAGCCTCAACTTTCCATCTTTTCAGGGCTAAAATAGCCAACTCCTAGATAAGCTATCTTAATTGGGAAAACAAACATCACCCCTTTCTTTCCCTGGTGAACAAAAGACGACCTTCCAAGAATGGCCTCACCTGACTCTCACCTCCACAGATAAACATCCGTAAACATCCGGGGAGAGTTTCCACCTCAAAGGGAATCATTTTGGTCAGCCCTAAGTTCTGGTGGTCGTGTCAAGTCAGAGTTAATGATACAGAGCAGCGCTGTCCAATGGAACATTCTGTGATGATGGAAATGTTCTCTATCTGCGCTATCCAACACGGTAGCCACCAGACGTAGGTGGCTATTGACCACCTGAAATGGGGCTGGTGCTGCTGAGAAACTAAATTTTCTATTAATTTAATTTATGTACAAACATGGGACTAGCAACTCCGTTGGTCAGTGCAGCTAGAGAACAGTCATTAAGAGCTTCCTGCCATGAACTAGGTTTGCTGGATTATCTCTCTCGTCCTCAAAACAGCACCTCACAGTTGCCGTTGTTATAACCATCTTAACACCAGGGAACTGAGGGTCTGGTGGTTAAGGCATCCGTGCCAATGGGAGGAGTGGAATGGGTGTCACTTGAACCCTTCTGCACCACACTGACCTGCACTGGGTCTTCACTGGTCATCGCTGGTCAAA
This sequence comes from Mirounga angustirostris, assembly GCF_029215605.1. Lineage (NCBI taxonomy): Eukaryota > Metazoa > Chordata > Mammalia > Carnivora > Phocidae > Mirounga > Mirounga angustirostris. The sequence goes on from NW_026991719.1 coordinate 12,102,108, forward strand.
ACTGAAATTGCAACAAAGCCTCAGAGATGCTCTGAGGATGACCAGAAGGAGTGGAAGAGCATCTCCCCTAGTGGGCATTCTGTGGATGTCATTAGAAGCCCCCCAGGCAGGTTGATGTCAGGGCTTTCCTCTCTACCACATTGCCTCTTCGTGATTTCAGTCCCCAGATTCCACCTCGTTGCTCGAAAACCACGTAGATTGGGTGACCCTGATGTTAAATAGAAAATTTGGATTTTCAAAGCAACCATGAGAAAAAGATCAACAAGTACACTTCTGCACCACTCTGAGAGTCCTATCATTTCCCTCTCCTGGGTAGGTGATATTTTATCATAGATGACACATTTCTGTTTGGTGACTCCACCTGAGGAAGCTTCTCTCCTCTCCCTCGCCTTGGTTGCAAGGGCACAGTCAGGAAAAGTTGGATTAGAGGGAGAGGCGGCCAAAAGTTAGACCCGTCATTCTAGCAATTTCACTATTAGGTGAAATGGAAATTTCCTAGAAGGGAGAGCTCACATAACTTAGCCCCGAAAACAAAGTCAGACTAGATGAAGTTATCTTGAGAAATGTTAGACTAGATAAAGTCATCATGGGAAGGAAAAGCCAGTAGATGGAGATACCACAAAGCTAATTTTTTACATCAGGGAACAAAGCCATGTTAGAGACAAATCTGATTCAGCTTTAGCCTTAAACTTCCTAAAAGTATCAAACGTTTCTCTTTTGCTCTTACTTACTCAGGTATGTGACTAGGATTGAAGACAGTAAAATGCTGAATTATAGTTAAGCCATTCTTTGAAAAGCAAAGAAAGTCTCTTCCCTTTTGAATTATGATGTCTCTTTTTTCAAAATAAAATTCACCATTTATTAAACAATTTCATGTGGCAGGCACTCTAGTAGTGCTTAATATAAATATGATTTTTAAAAAATTATCCTTACTAGAATAGAATTTACATACAATATTATATGAATTTCAGGTGTACCAAAGAGTGATTCAACATTTATATACATTACAAAATGCTCACCATAATAAGTGTAGTTGCCATCTGTCACTGCACAGTTATTACACTTTTATTGACTACAATCCCTATGCTATATTTCACTTTCACTATTCTATACTTTATCAATGTTTGTTGTCTCATTTGAAAAATCACAGAGGAAAAAAAAAGACATGAAAAGAGAGCAAATGAAGTTCTGTATAGAAAATACAGAGAAGCCAAAAGAGAAAAATACAAAATATCCATAATACCACCAGCATGAATGACCAATGCCAATATATTTTGAGAGTTGAAACATACCTGCCTTAGCTTTGGATCTTCTTGTGTGTTCTTGTGTGATCCTGTTGTTTCGTCTCATTATAGCAGCACTATCAGAATCGTAATGGTGGAATAACATGGACCCTTGTTTTCTTCCTTATTCTATCTAATGGGAGTGCTGCTCTTCCACAGGATCTGGTGGGTCACTTTAAATCTGATGTGTCGTGGGGTGCCTGGGTGGCTCAGTCGTTGAGCCTCTGCCTTCGGCTCAGGTCATGATCCCAGGGTCCTGGGATCGAGCCCCGCATCGGGCTCCCTGCTCAGCGGGAAGCCTGCTTCTCCCTCTCCCACTCCCCCTGCTTGTGTTCCTGCTCTCGCTGTCGCTGTCTCTGTCTCTGTCAAATAAGTAAATAAAATCTTTAAATAAATAAATAAATTTGATGCGTTGTGAGATAAAAAGTCTCCTTTTACTAAAAATTCTTTTTATCCAGAATTCATGTTGAATTTTATCAACTGCTCTTTCAACTTCTCTTAATATGATCCTAGAGATCTTACCATTTGGTACATTTTACTAATAAATTCCTTTACGTTGATCCAACCCATAGATAAGCTCAGTTTGATGATTTTTAACGTACTCCTGGACTTATTTGCTGTGCTTTTCCTTAGATTTTTAAACCTATTTTCATAGAAGAATATCATTTAGGTTCCTTTTCAAGTGCTGATTCTTGAAGTTTATTTTTTTCTGGCCCTTACATTACCATCTTGAAAATGGTATGCAAAGATTTCTAATATCCTCTATGTTTACACATACTTTAAAATGCAGAAGACTCGGGGCGCCTGGGTGGCTCAGTTGGTTAAGCGACTGCCTTCGGCTCAGGTCGTGATCCTGGAGTCCCTGGATCGAGTCCCACATCGGGCTCCCTGCTCGGCGGGGAGCCTGCTTCTCCCTCTGACCCTCCCCCCTCTCATGTGCTCTCTCTCTCATTCTCTCTCTCAAATAAATAAATAAAATCTTTAAAAATAAAATAAAATAAAATAAAATAAAATGCAGAAGACTCATGAAAGAAATTGAAGAAGACACAAAAAGATGGAAAAATATTCCATGCTCATGGATCGGAAGAATAAACATTGTTAAAATGTCTATGCTACCCAGAGCAATCTATACCTTCAATGCCATCCCGATCAAAATTCCAATGACATTTTTCAAAGTGCTGGAACAAACAATCCTAAAATTTGTATGGAATCAGAAAAGACCCCGAATCGCCAAGGAGATGTTGAAAAAGAAAAACAAAGCTGGGGGCATCACGTTGCCCGATTTCAAGCTATATTACAAAGCAGTGATCACCAAGACAGCATGGTACTGGCACAAAAACAGACATACAGACCAATGGAACAGAATAGAGAACCCAGATATGGACCCTCAACTCTATGGTCAAATAATCTTTGACAAAGCAGAAAAAAACATGCAATGGAAAAAAGTCTCTTCAATAAATGGTGCTGGGAAAATTGGACAGCCACATGCAGAAGAATGAAACTCGACCATTCTCTAACACCATTCACAAAGATAAACTCAAAGTGGATGAAAGACCTCAATGTGAGACAGGAATCCATCCAAATCCTAGAGGAGAACATAGGCAGTAACCTCTTTGACATCGCCCACAGCAACTTCTTTCAAGATACATCTCCAAAAGCTAGTGAAACAAAAGCAAAAATGAACTTTTGGGACTTCATCAAGATAAAAAGCTTCTGCACAGCAAAGGAAACAGTCAACAAAACAAAGAGGCAACCCACAGAATGGGAGAAGGTATTTGCAAATGACACTACAGATAAAGGGCTGGTATCCAAGATCTATAAAGAACTTCTCAAACTCAACACCCAAAAAACAAATAATCAAGTCAAAAAGTGGGCAGAAGAGATGAACAGACACTTCTCTGAAGAAGACATACAAATGGCTAACAGACACATGAAAAAATGTTCATCATCATTAGTCATCAGGGAAATCCAAATCAAAACCACACTGAGATACCACCTTACACCAGTTAGAATGGCCAAAATGGACAGGGAAAGAAACAACAAATGTTGGAGAGGTTGTGGAGAGAGGGGAACCCTCTTACACTGTTGGTGGGAATGCAAGGTGGTACAGCCACTTTGGAAAACAGTGTGGAGGTGCCTCAAAAATTTAAAAATAGAGCTACCCTATGACCCAGCAATTGCACTCCTGGGTATTTACCCCAAAGACACAGATGTAGTGAAAAGAAGGGCCCTATGCACCCCAATGTTCATAGCAGCAATGTCCGCAAGAGCCAAACTGTGGAAAGAGCCGAGATGCCCTTCAACAGATGAATGGATAAAGAAGACGTGGTCCATATATACAATGGAATATTACTCAGCCATCAGAAAAGATGAATACCCAACTTTTACATCAACATGGATGGGACTGGAGGAGATGATGCTAAGTGAAATAAGTCAAGCAGAGAAAGTCAATTATCATATGGTTTCACTTATTTGTGGAACATAAGGAATAACATGGAGGACATTAGGAGAAGGAAGGGAAAAATGGGGGGGGGGGAATTGGAGGGAGAGATGAACCATGAGAGACTATGGACCTGAGAAACAACCAGGGTTTTAGAGGGGAGGGGGGAGGGGGGATTGGTTAGCCTGGTGATGGGTATTAAGGAGGGCACGTACTGCATGGAGCACTGGGTGTTATACGAAAACAATGGATCGTGGATCACTGCATCAAAAACTAATGATGTATTGTATGGTGACTAACGTAACATAATAAAATTAAAAACTACAAAAAAAAAATGCAGAAGAAGGGGCGCCTGGGTGGCTCAGTTGTTAAGCGTCTGCCTTCGGCTCAGGTCATGATCCCAGGGTCCTGGGATCGAGCCCTGCATTGGGCTCCCTGCTCCGCTGAGAAGCCTGCTTCTCCCTCTCCCACTCCCCCTGCTTGTGTTCCCTCTCTCACTGTCTCTCTCTCTGTCAAATAAATAAATAAAATCTTTAAAAAATAATAATAAAAAATAAAATGCAGAAGAAATGCAGAGTTGAAGAATCTAGATCATACATATTTTGGGGGAAGAGTTCTTTCAAAATTTCCATTTCTTATATTGTCATTTACTGCGGGTTTCATGTTTCTGAGTCTATTCTGGCTGTTTACAATTTCTAAGAAAGTCATTATTTCATCAAGGTTTTCCAGTATTCTCATGGACTTTATACAGTATTTCCCATCAAGTATCTATATTCTTTGCTATATTCCCTTTGTATTTTCTAGTATACATATTAATTTTTTCTCACTTTCCATTATTCTTGCCAGAAATTTGTCTAGTTTTGTTGTTGCTTAATCAAAGAACAAGATCTCAAATTTAATTTTCAAGTCTCTTTTTTTCTGCTTTCTGAGTCATCAATCTTATTTTTATTTATCAAGTCCTTACTCCTGTTGTCATCATGCTGGTTTTCTTGTTTTTCTTATACCCCTTGGGTTGACAAATAGGCTTATGCATTTTTAGTCTCTCAGTTAATAATGAAAATATTTGTGGCTATGAATTTTCCTTGGAGTACTGTTCTGGCCACATGACATAAGAAGTATAGATGTACAGTGAGCTCATACTTATTTTCTAAAGAGTCTGTAATTATAGTTTCAATTTTCCTATATCCCAATGTTTGCTTAGAAAAGTATTTGACAATAGCAAAATTAATAGCAGCCAAAAATACAATGATGAAAAATATCGACTTTTATAGTCCTGTCAAGTGAATAGAAAAAGTATAATGACAAAATAAGACATTGTCAATAACTCAACTTAAAATATGAAAACTCTTACAAGGTACGGGTCACTTAGAACATGCTAAAACTTATTAAAGTTGTTCTTGCGGCACCGGGGTGGCTCAGTCATTAAGCATCTCCCTTCTGCTCGGGTCATGATCCCAGGGTCCTGGAATCCAGCCCCGCATTGGGCTCCCTGCTCAGTGGGAAGCCTGTTCTCCCTCTCCCACTCCCCCTGCTTGTGTTCCCTCTCTCGCTGTGTCTCTCTCTGTCAAATAAATAAATACAATCTTTAAAAAAAAAAAAAAAAGTTGTTCTTGCCTCTTAACATACTGGGGTTTTTTTCTTCCATTTTTAAAAATCTAGCAGAAACTTGCTCTTTATTTTCACACAGAATTTGAAGTATTAAACCTCCAGAGAATTCATACCAAACTTGCTTCTTACAATGCTCATCTCTGCAATTTCACACATAGGAGGTTCAGAATTTATCAGTAACAGTGGTAACAATGACAAATAAAGCAGTTTCAATCATTCTGAATATGTTACTATTTACTTCCAACATTCAGAGTTTAGAGAACAAAGATAAAAAGGTGAGATTACTGTTGCCATGAGCAATACAAAAGACACCCAGTCTCCTGAGATAGGAAAAAGAAATTGATTTCTCCGTGTTTTTTCATACTCCACAACACTACTGAAAAGCAGTTTCTCAGTACATAACTATTGATCTACTGCTCTGGAGGGTAAATTAAATATGAGATCACACAAAAAGAAAACATGTGCGTCATTCTTTTGATGTATGCAAGATGCCTTTTAAGGTTCATCAGAGTTGTAAAAGCATGTGGGCATATGAATACACCATTTACCTGCAATCAATCAAGAGGTAGAACCAATGTTGCTTTTCAATTTTGACCCTGATTATTCCATTTCACTGTCACAAACATGTTTTTTGTAAACTTGTAATACCCAAAGCCAGTACAGTGTGGAATCATTTCAAATGTAACTTTACTCTGTACATTTTTATTGGATTTTGGCAAATGTATTTAGCTGTGACATATTAAAAATATAAAAAATCCTTTAATAGCTGAACCCAGAAATTTTTTTTTTTTAAGATTTTATTTATTTGAGAGAGAGAGAGCACATGAGAGGGGGGAGGGTCAGAGGGAGAAGCAGACTCCCTGCTGAGCAGGGAGCCCTATGCGGGACTCGATCCTGGGACTCCAGGATCATGACCTGAGCCGAAGGCAGTCACTTAACCAACTGAGACACCCAGGCACCCTCAGAAATTTTTTATAAGATAAAAGCTTGCACTTTTCAAACTTACGGCTTCACTCAATTTTCCACAATAGAAGTTGTAGAATTTTGAGTGAATGTACTCCTTTATCATTTAAATTGGAATAAAATTGATATACCATATAATAAACAATGTCAAGATGTTTGTAGTAACTAGTCTAATATTTTCAGTACAATTAGGAGGTAAGAAAATGATTTTATTCTTTTTAAATTGTCAGCATTGGGGCACCTGGGTGGCTCAGTCCTTAAGCGTCTGCCTTCGGCTCAAGTCATGATCCCAGGGTCCTGGGACGGAGCCCTGCATCTGGTTCCCTGCTCAGCGGGAAGCCTGCTTCTCCCTCTCCCACTCCCCCTGCTTCTGTTGCCTCTCTTGTTGTGTCTCTCTCTGTCAAATAAATAAAATCTTTAAAAAATAAAATAAGATAAATTGTCAGCATGAAGATGCTTGGAAAGATATATTTTTGTCTATAGTGAAAAATATTGTATTTTAACTCTGTGTTTCTTAATTGGAGGGGTGGTGGATTTTTTCCTCCAGAAGACATTTTGGCAATATCTGGAGACATTTTTGGTTGTCATGAATTGGGGAGGGGTGCTACTGACATCTACTGAGTAGAGGCCAGAGATGTTGGTAAACATCCTGCAAACTTTAGAAACATCATTTAGGCCTTCATCTGGTAACTTTTTTTCTCCTTGTATTTGGGTTAATGGAAGTAACTCACAAAAGGAAGCATAAGAGATATAAGGGAATCAAATGTGTGCACCTGTGTGTATGCATAAAATCAATCATAAGATGTTAACATCTTTTGTTCCATATTCTGAAACTATCATTAAACTCATTTATCTTTTCATTAAGATGGCTAATGAGAAAGAATAATTGCCTCGTTGCTGGAGCACTGGGTGCATATGGGCTGCCAATCCAACAGCCCATGGTTAGTACGTATAGGCACATTTATTTTTTTTAAAGGTTTTATTTATCTATTTGACAGAGAGAGAGCACAAACAGGGCAGAGAGAGAGGGAGAAGCAGGCTCTCCACCAAGCAGGGAACCAGACTTGGGGCTTGATCCCAGAACTCTGGGATCATGACCTGAGCCGAAGGCAGCCTCTCAATCAACTGAGCCACCCAGGCGTTCCAGTACAGGAACATTTAAAACTCACTGTCACTGCATGATGTTTCAGCCTTCCATTGCCTTTGTTCTCCTTATCATTAACGTTGAAGCCATTCCCACTTGAAATCTTCTCAGCACCCCAGGGCCTATGTCAGGGAATCCAAACCCTTTGGCCTCTAAGATCTGAATCCAACTTGGTTTTTCAGATGCTTCTACACCGATGTCCCCCCCATCCCCCTCTGACCTGCTAGTCCCCGCAAGTGGGCCTCATTCCACCTCTGTCCTTTGTATGTGTTTCTTTTCACACTGCTTTCTTAAGTTCAATACAGTGAATTTTCATTTTTTACCTTTAAACGTCTTAGCCATTGTTCCAGGTCTATCTCAATTATCATCTCCTTTGAGAAACCTTTGTTTTGGGATGCCTGGGTGCCTCAGTCGGTTAAGCATCTGCCTTCTGCTCAGGTCGTGATCCCAGGGCCCTGGGACTGGGATCAAGTCCTGCATCGGGCTCCTTGCTCAGCAGGGAGCCTGCTGCTCCCCCTGCTTGTGCTCTCTGACAAATAAATAAAATCTTTAAGAAAGAGAAAGAGAGAAATCTTTCATTTTGTTTTTGTTATAGGTTTTTATTTATTATTACTTGTTTTACACTTGTCCAATCCACTAACTTTTTATTCTCTCCTTCTCCTGGGCTCCCATAGCATTTTGTTCACATTTGTACATGCATCTGTTGCCAACGTGATTTACTTTTGTGTCCTACAAATTTTAAGTTTCTGGAGAGCAAGGGCTATATTTGGTTTAATTTTGCAGTTCTCATGGCCCATGAGTATTTGATAAGAGAACTGAATTTACTTATTTGAATCATAAACTGCAATTTGAAGAAGCTCAAGAATGCAGATATAAAAAATCATGAGATACAATGCAATTTTTTTTTGCATTCCTAGTCAGAGAAAAGCAACTTCTAGTATCTGCTAAAGAAGGAACACTGGGCTTTGGAATATTTTTGTCTCCACTTCCATACCTCTGGCGCTTTTAAGATGAAAAGTAATCTGAAGCTACAGTATTCGGAAGGCTCATCAAATTTTGTAGGTTAATCAACAGCCATAACCATTACAAACTTAGTCTTTTTATTCACAGGGTAACATTTTTCTAGTTCAGAGAAAGTTAATCACTACTGCATAGAAATAAAGATTAATTTAGACAAGCTGAGTGAGTGTAATTCTGCCAACTTTATATTCTTAAATTAAGAACTTAAAGGACAGGGCGCCTGGGTGGCTCAGTCAGTTAAGCGACTGCCTTTGGCTCAGGTCATGATCCTGGAGTCCCAGGATCGAGTCCCATATCAGGCTCCCTGCTCTGCTGGGAGTCTGCTTCTCCCTCTGACCCTCCCCCTTCTCATGCTCTCTCTCTCTCTCTCTAATAAATAAAAAAAAAAAAATAAGAACTTAAAGGACAGAGAGTATGTGCTATGGTGAGCGCTGTGAATTGTATAAGACTGATGAATCACAGACCTGTATCCCTGAAACAAATAATACATTATAAGTTAATTAAAAAAATTAATTAATAAAAAAAATTCTAGTGCAAAAAAAAAGAATTTAAAGGACAGTTTCTTAAATGGAATGCATGTGTGCTTGTGTGTCTCATCTCGTGCATGAAGACCAACACATTAGGGGCGCCTGGGTGGCTCAGTACCAACACATTAGGGGCACCTTCGGCTCAGGTCATGATCCCAGCGTCCTGGGATTGAGCCCCGCATCAGGCTCCCTGCTCCGCAGGAAGCCTGCTTCTCCCCCTCCCGCTCCCCCGGCTTGTGTTTGCCTCGCTATGTCTCTCTGTGTCAAATAAATAAAACCTTAAAAAAAAAAAAAAAAGACCAACACATTAAAATGAGTCTCAGGTAGTAAAAGCAAGATCTTACTGATATTTCATCTTAGATCTAACTCTTTCCAATGTTGTTTGGGTGTTGTATTAAGAGTTTTCTCATGGTTTAGGCAAGTTGTAATTTTTTCCAAAATTATTACGGCCATACTCTATGGAGCAGTATTTTCAACCTTCTATTTGGCGAACAGTTAGTGTCACCCAGTCACATTTAGCCCTGACTATAGCTACTTCTTTTGCCAACCTATATAAAAAGGTGGAGGGGCCATTGGGTCCTGTACCTTTCAGGTTAGTTGCTCTCATTTTCATAACAGAATCTTAAACTACCCTCATTCTAATGGATATACAAATCATATGAATTAATCAACATATCAAAGTTTCTGCCCTTAAATTCTGACCAGCAACAATGATTCTGACCCTTCTACTGTCTGAAAATCCTCAACAGCTTATAGTAAGAACTGCTGTTTGTGAGGACTGCCTTAAAGACATGTATGCAATACCTCTATCACTACAAATCAGAGATGCTAGATAGGTTTTTGCAGCCACTCATCCATCCTGCACCCACAACAAACATTGTTAATCTACGACAGAACTTTTTCCTTTTCAGTGTGGACTCAACCACAAAGCTTCCCAACAGTTATTCAGTCAATTGACAAGTTGAAACTTATTTGCCATCATGGGGAATAATGATCTAAATGTTGCCCTGAATAAAGCCATACCACCGACGGCCTGTGATCTCAAGCGAACAGAAAAGTTTGGGTGGTTCATAGGATTGATTCAATACTTTGTGATCGTTGGCAACAGAATACATTGAGGGGATCTATAAAAGTCCTTTTGGCACTTGTCTCCTACTTAATTCCCAGTGTCATCAAGATGAGGAATCAGGATTTCCCTTGCGACTAAAAATCAAGAAAACCTGCTTCTCAAAAACAAAAACAACAAAAAACTAAACAAGTGGATGGACCTGGAGGGCATTATGCTAAGTGAAATAAGTCAGACAAATAAAGACAAATAACATAAGATCTCACTTACATATGAAATCTAAAAAACAAAAACAAAAAACTGAACTCATACAGGTAACAGATTGTTGGTTGCCTAAGGCAGGGAATGGGGGAAGGGCAAAATCGGTGAAGATGGTCAAAAGGTACAAACTTCCAGTTACAAAATAAGTCATGGGATGTAATGTGCATAATGGTAACTATAATTAATAATACTGTATTGTGTATTTGAAATTTGCTAAGAGTAAATCTTAAAAAGTTCTCATCACAGGAAAAAAATTATAGCTATGTATGGTGTTGGATACTTACTGTGATCATTTCGCAATACAAATACTAAATCATTATGTTATATACTTGAAATACAATGTTATATGTCAATTATACCTCAATTAAAAAAAGAGACAAGCACTTACCAAGCCCTTTTCTACCTATTCCAACCCCCTTACCACACCTTAATTTTCTCATCAATTCTTGTCTCAGCCAAACCCAGGTTGGAAAACTTCAGGCTGTAAGGTCCTTGAGGTTTGTCTTGTCACTGGAACTTAGTACTCCATAAATACAATTTAAATGAATGAATAACTGAAAGGCTAATGGTAAGTGCCCTTCCCCCAGAAGTGCCCGTTCAGAGATTTCTGGACAGGAAAAAAAAAGTGGTAACCCCTTCATTTTTTTCTTGTGGACGCAGAATTATAAATGGAAGAAGTAAACCTCTTTACTTTAATCCCAGAACAGGGGGTCTACAGAGGTCTAAGTATTGTGTTGTCCGGACAGGCTCTAGACAGCAGGAGGGAACTAGGTGCTTAGAAAAAGTCTTCTGAAGAGATCAGGAGGTAGAAGAATGTGCTTATTACTCCATGCATCTGCCTAGCATTTAACGTTGGCTGAAGGGCTCGTAAGAACACAGTTCCAGTCAGTGCCAAGTTATGTTTCCTATCCGGTTTCTGCTCGTGGAGTTGTGGTGTTTGGAGCTGGAAAGAAATATGGATAAAGTCTATTTTTAGACGAGTATCAGGGATCCAAAGGCTCCTTTCACTTTATAAATGCTACTGACGTCTAGCTCTGAGGCGTGGGCGGTTTTCTCCGGAAACACAAAGGGCCCGGCCCGCTCCCGAGCGGCTTCCCAGGACCGAGTTCCACCAGCAGAGGGAGAGCAGGACGCGTACACTGGTGAGAGCGGACCCAAAAGTGGGAGTCCTGAGAACCCAGGGAGTGGCCATGACGGAACGCCAGAAAATGCTCAAACGGGCATTAGCGTGGCCAACGTAGATCGTAGGGTCGTGCCGTGGGGCGCTGGGATTGGCCATGACGTAGGACCGTGGAAAGCAGAGGAGGAACGTGACCCGGCGGGAGGGGCGGGGCCTGGACACCGTGGGAAGGAGCGCCTGCGACGTTCTAGGCGGGAAGGGCGTGGCCTAGGCATCGCTCAGGGGCGTAACCTGGGAAAGTTGGACTTAGTGCGTGAAGAGCGTGGCGTGGCCGCTACAAAAGCACGACAAAGCTGGTCGAGACAACGGAAGAGGTGAGCGCAGGCAAAGGGCAGAGAAATTACCAAAGTGGAAAGGAGGGAGGTAGAAACAAGGGAGGGATGTGGGCTCAGAGGAATGAGCGTGACCCAGGGGATAACAGGGACGTGAAAAAGGCCTGTGGAAAGGCGGGGCCCCAGAGTAGCATACGGGACACAAATTACGTAAGAGGAAGAAGGGCCGTGGTGTAGGCGGAGCGCGAGGGCGTGACATATACGTGAGGGCGTGGCGAAGATGGTCCGGCTCGAAGGAGGGGTGACCCAGGCGGAAGGCAGAGGCGGGACCAAGTTAGTGCGCAGGCGCATGGGCGCGGCTGCAGGCTCCGAGCGACGGCAGCAGAGCTGTAGCCAGGGCAGAGACCGGGTGCAGACCCAGGCTCTGGGTGGACGGAGAGAGATTCGGGCTCCGACGCGGTGAGCGAGCCCAAGGTGGGACACTGCTTTGTCGGAGACCTGGGTTGAGGCTATGGGGACGTGATGTGATTAAGCGAGATGACGTACCCGGCGTGAGGGGCGTGGCGAGGCGTAACGGGACGTAGCCAAGATGGCCGCGTGCATGAGTCTCTCCCGGTTACAGAGCGGAGGGGTCCGCGCTCAGGGAAACACACGGATAAGGTCGGGCGGTGATTGGAGCACGAGGAATAGGAGGGTACGCGAAGCCCTTTCAGAGAGGACAGGTACCGTTCCGCTCATGACCACGTTGTGAGATGGGCCCGGGAGCTGGGACGATTCCGCGAGGATGGCCGCCGTGCCGGCCGGGCTTCTCTGTAGAGCGAAGCGGAAGAGGCAGGGAATCGCTTTTTCCCTACTCTAACCCTTTTATTCCACTGTGAGGGTCATCAGACAGCTACATCCCCTTAGGGTTTTGTCCATTCAACGGTAGAATAGTTGTCTCAGAGACTTTGGGAGGTGGGGGAATTGCAGTTGCAGAAACCGAGGCGCAGCAGGCTGGGACTCACTCACATCTTCATTGTTGCTCTTCCCCACCTGACCATGCCAAAAGCTATGGACAGATTCACAACCACCCCCAGGGCAGGGGATCAGCAGCATAGCTCTGCCCTGTGGACGTATCTGAGTTTTCTCTATTCAGTTGTCTCCTTTTTCATTTGTGCTCTGCTCCAGATCTGGAGGGAAAGAACCCACAGAATATGAACGTTGTTGGTAGCCCTAATTCTTTGTGGCATGGGTTAAAAGCTACTGTTTGGAGGCAGCCGAAAACTCGTTATTATCAGTGTAATTTCTTCTCATTTATTTTTGCTGATAAAGCTTGAAAACTATGGGACAATAACGAAGATGTGTACACCTTAATTTGGGTGGAATTAATTTCCTGTCAGCCCCCTGAAAGTCACATTATTTTCTGCTTTCCCTTCGTCCTTTACTGCAAATCTGGCCATCTCCACTGTATTGAAAAGTCTTCTGGAATACGGAGAGAAGTCTGATATCTCTGGTGAGAGAAACTGCCCCACACTCTACCCATAACCTGCTCCTGCACATCCCTGAGAACTGTCACTGTTCTCAGCCTGCTTTGGAGTTTACAGTGAACCAAAGTTCACCACACCCACCCTCCCTTCTGGGTCTTGGTAAAGAGCTGCACTATCCTTGAATTATTTTGGGAACAAAAATATTCTCTTTAGCCTCATGGCCTCTGCTGACCACCATAGCTGCCCTGGCAACTATCTGCTAGACTTTTCCTCTCACTGTCCCCTTGGACCTCAAATCCATAGGATTAGCAGGAAGACTGTCTGTCCTCTTTCCCTTCCCACCTGCTCCTTTTGCCAGCTTGTTTCTCTCTTCAGGCATTCATCCTCATTCTACCACCAGCATCATCCAGCCATAAAATCACGGGGCCTTCTTCAACAACTACTTCCCTTCTCTCTCTTCCAGTTGAGTGCCAAATCCTACGTTTTTTTACCAAAATGGCAATCTCTTGAATACAAAGAACTTCGGTCCATCGCTACTGTCACTCTCTGGTTCAGTGCTTCATATTGTCTCATTTGGATTACTGGAATTTCATTTCAAACTCATGTGCCCAAATCTGAGCTACTGATGTCCTACCCAAAACCTGTTCTGCACACTGTGGTCCTTATCTCAGTTCATGACAACTCCGTCCTTCCAGATTAGGCCAAGAATCTTCTAGCCATCCTTTTTTTTTTTTTTTTTTTTGGTATTCTTTCACTTGTTGCGTTCTTTTTTTTAATTTTTTTTTAAATTTTATTATGTTAGTCACCATACAATACATCATTAGTTTTTGATGTAGTGATCCACGATCCATTGTTTTCGTATAACACCCAGTGCTCCATGCAGTACGTGCCCTCCTTAATACCCATCACCGGGCTAACCAATCCCCCCTCCCCCCTCCCCTCTAAAACCCTGGTTGTTTCTCAGGTCCATAGTCTCTCATGGTTCATCTCTCCCTCCAATTCCCCCCCCCCCATTTTTCCCTTCCTTCTCCTAATGTCCTCCATGTTATTCCTTATGTTCCACAAATAAGTGAAACCATATGATAATTGACTTTCTCTGCTTGACTTATTTCACTTAGCATCATCTCCTCCAGTCCCATCCATGTTGATGTAAAAGTTGGGTATTCATCTTTTCTGATGGCTGAGTAATATTCCATTGTATATATGGACCACGTCTTCTTTATCCATTCATCTGTTGAAGGGCATCTCGGCTCTTTCCACAGTTTGGCTATTGCGGACATTGCTGCTATGAACATTGGGGTGCATAGGGCCCTTCTTTTCACTACATCTGTGTCTTCGGGGTAAATACCCAGGAGTGCAATTGCTGGGTCATAGGGTAGCTCTATTTTTAAATTTTTGAGGCACCTCCACACTGTTTTCCAAAGTGGCTGTACCACCTTGCATTCCCACCAACAGTGTAAGAGGGTTCCCCTCTCTCCACAACCTCTCCAACATTTGTTGTTTCTTTCCCTGTCCATTTTGGCCATTCTAACTGGTGTAAGGTGGTATCTCAGTGTGGTTTTGATTTGGATTTCCCTGATGACTAATGATGATGAACATTTTTTCATGTGTCTGTTAGCCATTTGTATGTCTTCTTCAGAGAAGTGTCTGTTCATCTCTTCTGCCCACTTTTTGACTTGATTATTTGTTTTTTGGGTGTTGAGTTTGAGAAGTTCTTTATAGATCTTGGATACCAGCCCTTTATCTGTAGTGTCATTTGCAAATATCTTCTCCCATTCTGTGGGTTGCCTCTTTGTTTTGTTGACTGTTTCCTTTGCTGTGCAGAAGCTTTTTATCTTGATGAAGTCCCAAAAGTTCATTTTTGCTTTTGTTTCACTAGCTTTTGGAGATGTATCTTGAAAGAAGTTGCTGTGGGCGATGTCAAAGAGGTTACTGCCTATGTTCTCCTCTAGGATTTGGATGGATTCCTGTCTCACATTGAGGTCTTTCATCCACTTTGAGTTTATCTTTGTGAATGGTGTTAGAGAATGGTCGAGTTTCATTCTTCTGCATGTGGCTGTCCAATTTTCCCAGCACCATTTATTGAAGAGACTTTTTTCCATTGCATGTTTTTTTCTGCTTTGTCAAAGATTATTTGACCATAGAGTTGAGGGTCCATATCTGGGTTCTCTATTCTGTTCCATTGGTCTGTATGTCTGTTTTTGTGCCAGTACCATGCTGTCTTGGTGATCACTGCTTTGTAATATAGCTTGAAATCGGGCAACGTGATGCCCCCAGCTTTGTTTTTCTTTTTCAACATCTCCTTGGCGATTCGGGGTCTTTTCTGATTCCATACAAATTTTAGGATTGTTTGTTCCAGCACTTTGAAAAATGTCATTGGAATTTTGATCGGGATGGCATTGAAGGTATAGATTGCTCTGGGTAGCATAGACATTTTAACAATGTTTATTCTTCCGATCCATGAGCATGGAATATTTTTCCATCTTTTTGTGTCTTTTTCAATTTCTTTCATGAGTGTTTTGTAGTTCCTAGAGTATAGATCCTTTACCGCTTTATTTAGGTTTATTCCGAGGTATCTTACGGTTTTTGGTGCTATTGTAAATGGAATCGTTTCTCTAATTTCTCTTTCTACAGCTGCGTTGTTAGTGTCTAAGAAAGCAACTGATTTCTGTGCATTGATTTTGTATCCTGCCACATGACTGAATTGCTGTATGAGTTCTAGTAATTTGGGGGTGGAGTCTTTTGGGTTTTCCACATAAAGTATCATGTCATCTGTGAAGAGAGAGTTTGACTTCTTCTTTGCCAGTTTGAATACCTTTTATTTCTTTTTGTTCTCTGATTGCTGTTGCTAGGACTTCTAGTGCTATGTTGAACAATAGTGGCAAGAGTGGGCCTCCTTGACGTGTTCCTGATCTTAAGGGAAAGGCTCTCAGCTTTTCCGCACTGAGGATGATATTCGCTGTGGGTTTTTCATAGATGGATTTTATGAACTTGAGGAATGTTCCCTCTATCCCTATACTCTGAAGAGTTTTAATCAGGAAAGGATGTTGTATTTTGTCATATGCTTTTTCTGCATCAATTGAGAGGACCATATGTCTTCTAGCCATCCTTAATTCCTTTCTTATGAGGACTCCAGGTGGATCCCTTTATAACCAGCAACAAGCCATGTGTCTGGACAAGTATTGCAAAGTGAAGGGTGATAAACAGCTAGCCTTGCAACCTGCTGCCACGCACTCTGTTGTATGCATCACTTTGCCAATGAACACACTCAGGGCAGGGAGTGAAAATGCATAGCGTGTTAGCCAGCTTGGGCTGCTAGACCAAAATACCACAGACTGAATGGCTTAAACAACAGACACTTATTTCCCACAGTTTTAAGGGCTGGAAATCCAAGACCAATTTTCTAGCCAATTGGTTCCTGGTCATCCACATCATAGCTTGTACAAAGCTACCTTCTCACTATGCCTTCATGTGAGGAACAGACAGCAAGCTCTGGACTCTCCTTTTTCTTCTAAGGACACTAATCCTATCATGGAGGACAACCCTCATGACCTAATCAAACCCTAACTACTTCACAAGGTTTCATCTCCTAATACCATTCCATTGGGTATTAGGGCTTCAACATATGGATGGGGGTAGGGAGAGCAGAAACATTCAGTCCATAACACACAGCCACCACTTTAAAGGGGACTAGTAGGAAGTTTATGAATCCCATAGAGGTGCCTCGCCTCCAGGCCTAAATCCCTATGTGGGGTCTTAGGGCCAATGTATTAGTTTGTAACAAAGAACCACAGCCTGGGTGGCTTAGGGCGCCTGGGTGGCTCAGTTGGTTAAGCGACTGCCTTCGGCTCAGGTCATGATCCTGGAGTCCCAGGATCGAGTCCCGCATCGGGCTCCCTGCTCGGCAGGGAGTCTGCTTCTCCCTCTGACCCTCCTCCCTCTCATGCTCTCTGTCTCTCATTCTCTCTCTCGCAAAAAAAAAAAAAATAGGAAGTAACTCTGCTTCCTGATTTCAGTGGACACAGCTCAGGTGCAGTTTTTTCCTCTCCTCTCCCTTGGGGGAAGGCTTCTTTTCCTGTAGCTCAGATCTGGCAAGTTTGAGGCAGCAATACAGGGGGGAAGAGCTCGTTCACAGCTGGTTAATAGTGAGGTACATGAAGAGGAGAGGGTGAAATGAACATGTGCCTTCTTGGTCAGCATTGCTGGGGATCATAATGTGCTTTTTTGCATCTTTGACTCTTTATTTTAATAAAGAGTCAAAGTTCCAATCTGTGACAATGTTCTTCAGTGCCCCCTCAGTTTCTCTTTTGTGACTTTGGGCCCCTCTCCTCCGCGCCGCCATTGCCAGACTTTTGAGTGCCCTCTGATAGGCCAAAGGCAGAATCTGAGGAGTCGTGGATGGTTTTCCTTGCCATATGATGTGCATTTCCAGAGGCTCCAAGGGGGAGGAATTAATTGCACACCTGGAAGGTAGAGTTCATGCCTTGTTCCGCTTTGCATCCCAGCAGCCGACGTGGTTCCTGGAACAAAGGAAATGACAATAAATGTTGAAATGCAAACGTTTACTGGCAGAATTCCCATCCCTGTGAGACTAGCTAAGATTTGTCTCTGGATACGGTCCTCCTTCAGATCTTATCGGTAGGGATACGAGGCCCTCCTCTTAAATGGCAAGCATTTAAAAGTGTTTCAGAAGTATAGATAACCACACAACGGGCTGATGGCGGCATCTAGGAAAAGCCCTTCCTACCGTGCAAGAACCTGCTGGCAATCACTTCACAGTGTGCGGTTCTTGGAATCGGGATCAACATCCCCCTCACCACGGAAGTGTGCCCAGGTCACCGAGCTGCCCTCACGGGCCAGGCACTGCGTCCCTGAGAGATGCAGCTGTGCCAGAGACAGACAGGGTCCTTACCGCCGCGGGGCTCGTGGCTGGGGAGGTGGCGTCATAAAGTCCATTCTCGATGAGGTGTGCAACTGCAGGCAGCACCGTGAGGGAGCCGAAGAGGGCGCCGAAGAGGGCGCCAGGCTCACCCGGTGAGCGAGCGGTGAGCGCGTGGTCAGGGGAGGCTTCTAGGAGGTGGTGCAGGAGAGGAACGCCTGAGGGGAGGGGAGGAGTTCACCAGGCACGGGTGGAGGAGGAGCATCTGCACAAGCCCTGAGGCGGGAGGGAGCTTCGGGAGCGGGAAGAACCCAAGTCCACGGGGCTAGTGGCAGGCAGCAGTGGGAAGTGGACGGCGCAGCAGAAGAGTCTGTCCTCCTGGGGTAACCAGTGAGTTTCCGGAAGAGGAGCGGATTAACCACCGACTCAACCCCCCCTCCCCTCCCCCCCCCACCCCCACCCCTGCCATGTGTACTCATAGTCTGAGTGGTGGTGTCCTGCTTAGAGGTTTCCACTTGATGGTCAGTCTCCGTTGTTTATAGCTTTGCCTCCTCTGTCCTCCTGCCTCTGGGTTATTAGGTTCCTGCAAGTTATTTGGGACCCGGTCAAGATTTCAAGCTAAACATGGTGGCGACGAGTAGCCTGAGGGTCATTCTTCAAGCCTCTCCATGCAAGTCACTGTGGAGAAGATTGCAGACCCCCAGGTTCGTGCCAGCGAGGCCCTGCAGCCTCTACACCTGCACGTACAGAAGCCGGAACCGAGCCTGTGAGTACGCTGCTGCCTTAAAGAGAGCGAGAGGTGGGGGTGCCTGGGGGGCGCAGTCGCTTAAGCGGCCGACTCTTGGTTTCGGCTCAGGTTGTGGTCTCAGGCTTACGGTCTCAGAGTCATGAGATCGAGCCCCGCATCGAGCTCCACACTAGCTTGAAGTCTGTTTGAGATTCTCTCTCCCTCTCCCTCTGCCCTCTGCCCCCCACCTCCCCCGCTGGCCCATGCTCTCTCTCTCTAAAATAAATAAATGAAACTTTTGAAAAAAAGAGAGAGTGAGAGGCTTGGTGTTGCATGACAATGACGTGTGTCCTGTGTTTATCCATAGGTGTCACTGGCATTCCAGAGTGGGATTCTGTGCCTTGAGAATGTGAGAATAACTGCTTGTTTCTTTGTCTTCTAAAATAAATGTGGAAAATTCTTTTCCCCCAGGTTTATTGACATAGAATTGCCACCTAACATTGTGTAGGTCGAAGGTGTGCCATGTGCTGATTTGATACACGTATATATTGCAAAATGATTTCCATAATAGGTTTGGAAAGTTCTTTCCTTGACTAATTTTAACATGTTAAGATGATGTCATGTCGGTGGCGCCTGGGTGGCTCAGTCGTTAAGCGTCTGCCTTCGGCTCGGGTCATGATCCCAGGGTCCTGGGATCGAGCCCCGCATCGGGCTCCCTGCTCAGAGGGAAGCCTGCTTCTCCCTCTCCCACTCCCCCTGCTTGTGTTCCCTCTCTCGCTGTGTCTCTCTCTGTCAAATAAATAAAAACACAATCTTAATAAATAAATAAATAAATAAATAAATAAATAAATAAATAAATAAATAAAATGATGTCACGCAGAAATAGGATCAGAGAGGTGTCCCAGTTTCAAATACTCTGGAACCTGTTCTGTATCGTTCTTGTTAGCAACAGTCTTCTTACTGACATTGATCCACAGACTGCGAATTATTTCTGTGAGTCTTAACGTTCTGGAAGTTGCATGTTAATGTTTGTCAGCAGGTCAGTAGCTTCACGCTCTGGAATATTCTTTCTCAAGTCACAAATGGCAGCGTTCATTCTAGTTGACCAGCTTACCAGTGTGTGCTCTGCCGTAGACGCAGCATATCAAGCGAGGCAGCAGATGGCCTTTCCTGAACGCTCTCGTATCTCATTCCCCTCCTGAAATACCAGTTCCCTGCCCCGTCCCTATGGTGCAGGGATTGTGCACCGAGGTACTATTGACACGAGGGATGGGTCATTCTGTGTTGTTGTGGGTGCAGTGTGCACTGTAGGTGTTGAATGACTTTCTAAATATCCCCTGATGAACAAAATAACCCTAGTGAAGAACCAACGAAATCATGGGAGGAGGATAATGTGTGTGTTAGTGGAGAGAGGAGTTTAATGAAATGGCTAGAAATATTTTACGTATTTCCCACTTTTCTCCACGAATTAACACAGAGTTTCAAATGTTGGCTTGCTTCAGAATTCCAGGTTTCTTAATTTTTTCTCCTTTGGTTTCCTCTCTTTGACCCTATATTGTGCATAAGAAAAGGAATTCATTAGTAATGCTAATCTAGCTAAATTCATTGTCCTGAAAGTGCTTCAAAAATATATTTTTATTCTAAGTTTATTTTGTTTCTTCCAACGTTGACTGTGTTCTCAGAATAAACTGGCTGGAGTCAGAAGTTTTTGGTTGCAGGGTGTGACTTCTTACCAGCAGACCCACATACTACTCTGATGGCTTATTCTCAACATTTGCATTTTGGGGTCTGAAGCTTAAATTAGAAATAAAAATAGTTGTATTCATCTAGTTACTAAAGTTTTGTGTGAGTGTGGGAGTTTTCCTTGATTTTTTTTTTGTTTTTACTTACAGAAAGATGAAATTTAAAGGTGTAAATTTCAATATGCTAATGTCTTCAAGATAGTTTGCTTCTCTCAGTATTGACAAACCCAAAAAGTGGTGACTGGGGGATGTGGGAGCTTCCCTTGATTAACTTCGCACATCAGGCGAAATGTTCTTGTTTATAAGTTACTAAGGAAAACGTGACAGTTGTGGTTTGATTTGGCTTTTGGCATGTTGCACCACCCCTCCCTGTTTTCATTGGGGGGAATTTTATGGTCTCTGCTGTCCTGAGCTACTGAGCATTTCCTGTTCCTAAATCCCAGACCTCCTGCTGATCAGTTGTAAAGACAATATGCATCGTGTCTGGCAACTTAATACCCCTGCAGAAGACCTGTTGTACACTTGTGACCCAGAACAACCCAAGATCATTGAGGGTTAGAAAAGACAATATGGAAAGTCCTTAGCTAGTACTTGGTGAGGACTGTGTTGGCAGGTACTTCTGGTACTGTGATTATCATCATCACCATCTTTATCATCATCATTGACCCAGTGCCTCCCTCAGATGTTTGTCTGGCCATTGTTAAGGTTGGGTTAAGCAGAATGAGGAGTAAAGGAAGTAGGAGGATATGGCAGATTCAGAAAGCAGCATTTCCCTAGAGCCTGTCTGTGCTTTGTGCTTCACCTTCCTTCCGGTCCCCGCCCCCTCCCAGGGAATCATTGGCTGTCCACTCACATTGCTGTTTGCACTTATCTCAAGTAGCAGATGGTAAATGTTGACAGTCCGGCATCTATTACCCAAGGTGCAAATAAAATCAGTTTCGCTTAGTGTATCATCTAGTGAAGTTTAGCCTAATTGTCACATGAAAAAAAATACTAGGCAGATCTTAGAGCAGAAAAAATAAATTTAATAATGTTAATTTTTAATTTAATGAAATATAAAGAGTATCAACTGGAGTGAGAATGGTACAGATTTGTTGTTATTCCAATGATAATCTTAACAATCTCCCTACTTTTAGATGGAAAAGAAACATTTTTTTTTTTTTAGGACAATGTGGAATAGAATGGCACTGTATAAAATCTAGCCACTGTACCCATGTATGTATTTTCACATAAATGTCAATTTATTATAATTTTATGGGCACAAGTTGCTAGCACTTACCATATTGAAAATTTCCATCATCAGAGAAAGTTCTGTTTGACAGGACTGGTCTGTATCATAACTGTATTAGTAAATTGTTCTATTATTTCTCCTGTTAACTTTGATGAACACAAAGGCTGAACAACAATAGTATTAAGAAGCTTGTTGTGTTGGGGCACCTGGGTGGCTCAGTCGTTAAGCGTCTGCCTTCCGCTTGGGTCGTGGTCCCAGGGTCCTGGGATCGAGCCCCACATCAGGCTCCCTGCTCAGTGGGAGGCCTGCTTCTCCCCTCCCACTCCCCCTGCTTGTGTTCCCTCTCTTGCTGTGTCTCTCTCTGTCAAATAAATAAACAAATAAGTAATCTTTTTTAAAAAAAATTTATTTATTAAATAATCTTTTTTAAGATTTTTTAAAAATTTATTTATTTGACAGAGAGCGAGTGAGAGAGGGAGGGGGCTGTTCCTATGTATCATGTCCCCGGACTGAGCCCCAGGCCTGCTAGGGTGGTCTTCAGTTCCATGAGGAAATCTGCACATCTCGAGAAAAAGGACGGTAACGGGGCAAGGTGCGGGAGAAAAAGCCAATGAGGGTGTAGAACAACAGTGTCCAGTGGATAAATAACGTGAGCCACCAATATGAGCCACATAGGCAATTCTGTGTTTTCCAACAACCGCATTTAAAAAAGAACAAATAGCATGTCAATTACATCTCAGTAAAACTGAAGGAAAAACAAACAAATTTGTTCATTTATGAAATTCTGTATAGGAAATATATAGATGAAATATAGTATACAGATGAAATTAATTTTACTAATATGTTTTACCCAGTATATCCAAAATACTAATCACTTTTTAAAAAGATTTTATTTATTTATTTGACAAAGAGAGAGAGGGAACACCAGCAGGGGGAGTGGGAGAGGGAGAAGCAGGCTTCCCGCCAAACAGGGAGCCCGATGTGGGCTCGATCCTGGGACCCTGGGATCATGACCTGAGCTGAAGGCAGACGCCTAACGACTGAGCCACCCAGGCACCCCCAAAATGTTATCACTTTAACCTGTAATTGATGTAAAAAATATTGAGATAGTTTACATTCTGTATTTTGTACTAAGTCTTCAAAGCCCATGGGTGTTTTACACATTTATAGCATATATTGCTTGAAATGACCAAGGAGAATAGAATGGCAAAACCAGAGTTTGGGAAGAATGAGGAGAAAGGAAATTTAGGTGGCTGAGGTGGGTTCCTAATAGGAAAACCTTGGCACTGGACACAAATTAGGACTTGACATACAGACTTTAACACAGGAACAACATGATGAGTGGTAATTTAGGAAAACTGGTGAATGACAAAACATGGTAAAGGGTATTAAGCCAAGAGGCATGGTATGAAGTCCAGGGTTTAGGGCCCTGAACTGGGCTGCTGGTCATGGGCAAGGCAAGAGAGAAGCCTGAAAGATCCTTGAAGAAAATATAATGTGATCAGTAAAGTAATAGGAATAAAGATGGAAAGAAGACTGGAACCTTCCCAGCAATGCTCTTCATCTTATATGTTCAGTGAACAGGCAGTGATTAAAAGCCACTTCAGTTCTTCTTGGGGCTTATACAACACTGGGAGAGGCAGATAATTAAGCATATATGCATAGAATTATTACACCTGTGTAACAAATGTTTTGAAGAAAACAGAACGTTAGAATTTGTTTTTAAAAAGGGGAGATCATATAATAAGAGGGTAGTCAGAAAGGTGAGGAGGTGACACTTTTGCTGAAGAGGTGACAAGCCAATAATAGGAGCCAGCCCTGAGCTGAATGAGGGGAAATTGATTTCTGACGAGGAGGAGCAGGAACTGAGGAGCTAAGACAGGAACGTGCTTTCTCTGTTTCATGAGTTGAAAGAGGGACCCTCCTGAGGCTGGAGACATAGGATGGTACAAACACAAAATAAGTCAAAACTAGGACTAGTCCTACAGATAAGAACTAGAACCGAGCACATTTTCACTATGGAATCTACAAGTATTTTTGTTGCTCATTATCAGTATAGGAGTGACAGCTTCATAATGGGAGTGTGGCTCTGCTTACTGAAACATGGTGGGTTAAGATCACCGTTTCTATTTATTTCACTTTCCCCATATGAGAAGAACCTGAAAATGAAGGCACTCTTGATCAGAACACTTAATCCTCCTCCTGTTTTGAGGGAACGTATGAGCAACTACCAAGATATTTCCATCTGTATTTTGTTAAAGTGGAGGAAGGAGGTGGGAGTATTGGAGAGGAAAATTTTTCTTTTACTCTTCAAAGTTCTAACTGGTCTAAGAATTAAATTGACATGAAACAGATCAACAACAGAAAAAAAATCCCAGAAGTTTAATTACATGCATGTGGAGGCTCAATAATACAACTGTCATCCAAAGAAATGACCAAAGTGGTTAGCATTTCTACCATTACAAAGAAACAATAACTCTGTGGGGAATTGGCAAGACAAAGAAAACGTATTATTCAGGATCTTCAGTTCGTAAGGAATTCTAAACAGAATTTGGACTGGAGTAGTAAATTAGTAAAAGGAACAAGGGTTACCTATACAAACTTCTCGGCTCTGAATTTCCTATCTCTGGTGATAAGGTTTGTCTCTTTACCTCCTGGTGCAGGAAGAGTACCTTTCACATGGGAGATTTATTTCCTGCCTTCTGGAGGCAAAGGGGCTTCCAAGTGTTCTTGCACTGGCTGTTTCTTAAGTAACTTTAATTCAAAATAATAAGCCAAAGTGGCACATTTTGGGGTGGCCTGCCCTTGGCACCCACAGGAAGAAAGAACAAAAATGTGAATGTATCTCTCACGACAGTTTATCTTGCAAAACAAACCCTTGGGAAAAGCTGGCTTCACTAGGGTGACAGTCACTAAGAGGCCTTGGTGGGGGAATGGTCTGGGTCCCCAGAGGAGGAAGTGGTGGGGGAAAGGAAACCTTCTAGAAGCTGAACTTGTGAATCAAAAGGCATAAATTGATAGGAGCGTTAAGGTCATAAAAGAGCAATGAAGGAATAGGCCTGCTTTTCTTGGGCTAGTGTTTGCATGGGTGAGAGTAGATTCTGGGCATTTCCTGAATGGAGTGTGGGGGACGAGTCAAGGTGAAAGGAGGGATCGTCTTGGGGATCTGCTTGTTAGTTTCCTTCTTGCCTAGTCCTTACAGGAGACCCTCATGAATTGGTTTTGAAGCGTGTGAATTCTCAAACCTTCAGCCATAGTCTGAGTATCTTAGAGGGGAAGGAGTTGCAAGGTCTCTCTGTGCCAGGCATCCTTACAACCGAATCAGGGCTGTTTGCCTGTGTTAGAAGGTGGGAGAAGGATAGTAAAGTTTCCCCCAAACTGAGAAGGCACTTTGAGACCGGAAAACAGAGCAGGCCACTCCGTACAGTTTACACCAAATTGTATTCAGGGTAACTTACTGCGGGGTATCAGGCAGGTGATGGACGATCCAGACGAGACACAGCTATTCTTTGCAAAGTCTGGACCTTGGTCCACAGATTTTATAGAGTGAGGGGACTCCAGGGGGCACTGTAGTGAGGTCAGAGGGTTCACATGCATTTCACAGGGTTTGCATGCACCTAATTGACAGCCAACGTTTAACAGACCTTGTGGCACCATATGTGCGTCAGGAAGGGGAGAGAGACTGTGTTATCTCTAATAGATTCGTGGGAGGCCAAAGCAAACCTCTCCACATTCTGGCCTTGGCTGGCATTTCTAAGATACGAATATTAATCTCTAAGGGGCCCATAACACATAGACCTAAGACAGGTCAGCGAACAAGATGGAGAGGCAAAGATGGAGTCAGTATTGTCAGCACTCCTACAAGTTGCTTTCTAATTTGCATTCTATTTAGATTATTATATTAAAATATTGTACCAGGCAAATGCATTTTCTGTTTTAGGTGTCTGAAACAAAATTCTTGTTCTCAAACGAGCAAGTTCTTTTATAGTACGAAAATCAATAAAAACATTGGGTTTGGATCTCTCCAGAGATAAGATGGTACTGTTTATAATATAGAAAGAAATAGTTAAAAAAAGAAAATACCTGAGTTTGCAGAGACCATGGTTTCTCAACTTATTGACATTTGGGGTCATACAATTCTGTGCATTGTAAGATGTTTAGCTGCATGTCTGGCCTCTATCCACTAGATGTCAGTAGCACTCTCTTCCAGTTGTGACAACCAAAAATGTCTCTAGACATTGCCAAGTGTCTTCTAGGGGCAGCATCCCTCCTTCTGTTGAGAACAACTGGTCTACTCTCAGGAGAGCCCTCTGTCTCATTTTTACCCCCCCCCAAGAAAAAAACCCATACGGCTAGGATTTCGATTTTATAGATTTTACCAGCTACCCAAGCAAAACTAATGTCTCCTTTGTAAAGGTCAACCGGAGGCAAGTTTCTGGGCCTTTTTTTAAATGAAAAAAGGTGTCTCTGTGAACCTGCCATACAGAGTGGGTTGTCTGAATAGCAGCTACCTTATCACTTTCTCAGATCCTTACTCTCATTCTTCGTAGTGGGGTGAGGCTCAGAGGGTCATTGGTAATGATTTATCTCAATTCATGTTTCTTCTACTTTCCCTATTGCTCTTGGTTCTACCCATCTGGGGCGCTTCTAAGGGGCAGAGAACTGGAGCACCCCCGATTATGCATGACGTCCTATCCATCATGCACGGATGTCTCAGCAGCTCTCTGTGTTACAGGAAGTCCACTGTGATTTATCAGAGACTTCCCACGAACAACACCTGGTGCTTGATTCTTTGTAGAAAAATCATGATCAGTGATGTGTGGCGTCTGTGTGGGACGATTGGTGCAATACACCTGAACGCTTGAATCTATAGTGGAGTCGGAGTGCTCCTTGTCCGTTGCAGACCCAACAGGAAGAAATAAACTTTGCATGTGGATACTTTTAGCTACTCCTTTACTGTGGCAGCAGGAGGAAGGAAGATTTCCCTTCTCCCCCAGCAAGAGCCCAGTCAGTGAAACAGTTACAGCTCAGGCAATGAGAAGCCACTGCAGTTCCAGCTCCCAGGTTGCTCCAGTGGACTTTTTGTTTCTAAAAGCCTTCCCAGCTTCCTCCTTTCCTCTGTAAAAGAGCATTCCTCTTTGTTCTCTAGACTTGTGTATGGTTTTGCTATAGCTTGCTTGTCCCAGATTGTAATTCTCTGCTATTCCCCTCCCCACCAAAACCCCGTGTTTTTTTGCTGGTGAAATGACTGGCAGTGTTATTCTTAAGGTTAGCATAGCTCAAAGTAGGAAGAAATAACTCCTTTGGGGGCGCCTGGGTGGCTCAGTCGTTAAGCGTCTGCCTTCGGCTCAGGTCATGATCCCAGGGTCCTGGGATCGAGCCCCGCATCGGCTCCCTGCTTCGTGGGACGCCTGCTTCTCCCTCTCCCACTCCCCCTGCTTGTGTTCCTGCTCTCGCTCTCTCTCTGTCAAATAAATTTAAAAAAAAGAAAGAAATGACTCCTTTTCCTTGCCAGATTCATCGGTACCTTCCTTCGTTTTTTCCAAAACCCTGGAGTGTTGCCCTCATCTCCGTTGGAAGACTGTAATATCGCATTGTATAAATAATCCAGAAATCTTCCACATTGCAAGCTAAATTACAGACGCATGCCACGCAAGCCTTTATTTCTACTAGCCCGGCAATGTAAAAAATTTACAGTGCTTTCGTGAACGTTTGCGTTCCAAAAATTGTCCCTCCTCTTCCCCCATGGCCTTTGTTGAAGAGAAATCCACGATGGAAAGTTTCATTACTTTGTACTTGTATGTGAACCTGGCTGGTGGGTGGGGCTCAGAAGATGATCAGTAAAGAAAGGAAACCCATTTGAGAATACCCTCCTTCCACGTGGCGCTAGTCTGCCCGCGTCTTCCTGTCCTGCGGAGACCGGGCGGCACCTGGTTTAGGTGAGAGGAGAGGGTAGACCGAGCGGCTCGTGGCCGACAGAGCAGCAGGCTGCTCTCTGAGCCGCCTCTGCCCCCTGCTTCCGTCGTAGCCTCCGGGCGGCTACTTCCTGAGAGTTAGATTCCGTCACCTCGACACACCCCAGCACCGGAGTTGCCTGCTGTGTGATCCCGGATAGCGGCGTCTTGACGATGGCCCCGCTGTGCTTTCTCCTAGCGCACCCGCTCTGGGAGACCGTGGACCTGGTCCCGGGGGGCGAGCGCCAGTCGCCCATCAACATCCGGTGGAGGGACAGCGTCTATGATCCTGGCTTAAAACCGCTCACCATCTCTTACGACCCCACCACCTGCCTCCATGTCTGGAATAACGGGTACTCTTTCCTCGTGGAATTTGAAGATTCTACAGATAAATCAGGTGAGAGCCCGACTGGTGGTCTTGTCTGGAGTTGAGGGACAGCCTCGTGTCAGCCCAGGCCACACCACACCGCATCCATGGGCACGCAGACCGCCTTGGCCAGTGGCATGGGACTCACTGCACTGAGCTTTTCTTTTTTTAATGTGGTAAGATACGTGTAACATGGAATTTGTCATCTTAACCATCTTTAAGTGTACAGTTCAGTAGTAAGTCCAGTCACACTGTTGTGCAACCATTCGTGTCCATTACTCTCCATTTTGCAAAACTGTACCACTTAAACAATAACTCCCCATTTTCCCCTTCCCTCAGCTCCTGGCTGTGACCATTTTACCTCTCTCTGTGAATTTGACAACTGGGTACTTCATATATGTAGAATTATGCAGTATTTGTCTTTTTATGACTGGCTGATTTCACTGAGCATAATGTCAGAGTTCATCCATATTGTAGCAGATGTCAGAATTTCCTTCTAAGACTGAAGAATACGCTGTTGTATGGATAGACCACATTTTGTTTATTCACCTGTCTGTGGATACTTGAGTTGCAACCACCTTTTGGCTGTTGTGAATAATGCTGCTCTGAACATGGGTGTCCAAATATCTTCTGAGGTGTTGTTTTCCATTGGTATATACCCCAAAGTGGAATTGCTGCATCATCATTAGAGTTTTTTGAGTGTGTGAACCATGTCCCTTTTCATTTTTGTGCGTGTTTCCTTCTGGTATGAGTGGTGTTTTCTATTTATATATATAGAGAGAGAGAGAGAGAGAGAGATTGTGTATTTGAAATTTTATTTAAAATTATATATTTGAATTTATTTTTATTTGAAACTGTATATATAGATCATTTGAATTACTTTTATTTGAAATTTGTTTTCTGGTGTGTGGAATGTGTGCTAATCTTCCTCTGCTTGCTGATGTTACAAATAGCTTCTATATTAAATAGTAACACTCTTCAGCCAGATTTTAAATGATCAGATTGCAGTACAGTGCAAAAGGATAGTCAGCAAGAAAAAGACACTTTGTATTTTTAGTCACATTTTGTATTTTGTCAACCATTGATTTATTTATTTGTTCTGTATTTACTGAGTGCTAGCCATGTGCCAGCCATTGCACCAAGTGCCAGGAATACTAACTAGATTCTTGACCTCCCAGCAGTCAAAGTGTAGTGAGAGAAGCATGCAGGAAATTAGAATTATAAAACCAGTGTGATTTGAGAAAGGGTTTCTAAAAGTGCTGTGGGACCACAGAGGAGGGGATGATGTAGACTACTCAGAGAAGTCTGTGGTGACTTCACCAAGGACGGGTGTTGATGCAAAATGAACAAACCTTTTAGAATGTCTGGGGGGGCGGGAAGGAAGAGAGTTTTATTCGAGTCCAAGTGAGGACAGCTGCCCAGGATACACAATGTTCACGAAGAAGAGAGTGCTTCCCCTAAAGGATCATTTGAGGTAGGGTTACATACATTTTATATACATAAGGGGTTACAACATTTTTAAAAAGTTACAAATTATTAGACAAAGAACTTTTCAGGAAGTTGCGGCCCTTATTTTAAGTTTCCAGTATATGCAGGGCTCTATGACTTTAACCTCTTGGGAACCAGGGAAGTTTCTTACTTTCTCTTATCTCTTGTGTTCAGAATGCACGTTTTTGGTTATTTTCAACAAAGCAGATACACAGTGTATGCTCAGGGCAGAAATAGAGTGTATGCTCTGGGGTGTTGCTGAGTCATTTTGACCTTGGTAAATGTTAAAGCAGAGCTTCCCTGGGAGCCCAGGAGCAGGACCCACAAATATTAAAAGTTGAAAATTTCCTTTATTTGGGGACATTTATCTTGGGTATTGAAGGATGAATCGGAGTTTGTCAAAAGGATTAGAAGGGCATTGGAGACTGAGGGAAAATCATGTGCAAAAGCAGATGTTCAGAAAATGGCCAAAAACAGTGACCAGAATGCAGAATTTGCATTTTGGGGAGAGACAGGAAGAATGATGATCATTGCCGCTTCGGAGGGGAGATAGAAGACAGGTTCATCAGTACTGGTTATTTTTATACCACATGTGGTAGAGCATGATTTCATTTAATTAATAAGTCATTTGCTTTATTTTTTGAGATTAACCCAATCAGTAGTGCAGGTCCACAAGGTCAGATTAATCCAAGTGTGAGATGGTAGGAGCTTAAATGAAGGCTGTAGCAATTGAAGTAGGGAGAAAGCACATTTTTAAAAAACATTTCTAAAATAAAAGCGTCATGAGCACACTGTGAAGGCACACACACGAGTTGTCTTTCAGCCTTATTCAGTCCTAAAGCAAAGTTAACATAATTATAGAGCAGGTTCAGGATTCCAAACTCAGTGACATTTCACCACATGGTTAACTTGGCTTCTTACATGGCACACAGAGCAGGACAGAAGATAAGCCATACAACAAAGAAGATAACACAGGGGGCAGAAAGTGAAGGAACCAAACACGTAGTCAGTCTATGGGCGCGTAGTTGAGATAAGGTGTCAGTCCAGGCCAGGTCGGCTCTCGGCACTCACTTTTTCTGATATTCAAGCAGTGGAGGATCTCAGTTCTGTTCAGAGATTCATCGGGCACAGCTTTCGGCAACAGGTGCCTTTTTTAAGTGGTTAGACATAGAGGGGTCATGTCTGAGGAGTCTGACTGTTTGCTGCAAAAGCCCTCTCTTTTTAAAGGGATCGAATCACTCCTGGGCCCCTGCAGACTTCTCTGCTTCTGCTTGTTATAAGTTCTGGGGTGTCATCAGTTGATGCTGGTCTCGGCGATATCTGGTAGCTGTGGTATGCTTAACTGCCTGTATCACCACTTGACACAGGCCCCTGCTTTACATGAGTGCCTCCATCTTGCTCTCTACAAAAAGCAATAGGACTTGGAAATGGACTCCTCTTCAAGTGAGGAGAAAGCAAAATTAACCACATCCTTGAGTCGTCTCACTTGGGAGGCTGGGGGGATGGTGATGCCAGAAAGGTTATGAATGATGGATGGGGAATAATTTGTAGGGAAGTATAGGGAGCACATAAGGAAATAAATAAAAAAATTTTTTACAACTTTTCCCCTAATTTAATTTTTTTTAAAATATTTTATTTATTTATTTGACAGAGACACAGTGAGAGAGGGAACACAAGCAGGGGGAGTGGGAGAGGGAGAAGCAGGCTTCCCGCCGAGCAGGGAGCCCGATGGGCTCGATCCCAGGACCCTGGGATCATGACCTGAGCCGAAGGCAGCCGCTTAACTGACTGAGCCACCCAAGTGCCCCTCCCCTAATTTAATTTTAAATATTACGTTAAAAATTGAAAGAAACACACTTCGAGTGGTTATCCATCAAAGAATTGTGTCTTCACCTCCTGTTTAATTTCCGTAGGGAGAATCTGCTTCTCTCAGGATAAGCATCTTTACTGCTTTTGATGCCAATGGATTTTGGATTTTCATATTTCCTGCAAATTAAGATGGAATTGAACAAATGTTGATCCCTCACTGAAATGTTATCCTCTTTACTATATAAATACTTTTTCTCATCAAATAAATCCCTTTATTTCAAAGTAATATTAATTGCTCCTTCTGCATAAATTTCTTCCTTTTCTTTATTTCTGTCTCATTTTGCATCAGCTTGTCATATGCTTTTCCCAGTGGCTTTATTTTGCACGAGGAAACATGTTTAAATATTGTAGGTTGAATAACGCAGTCAATTTCTTTTGGAGCAGTCCTATAGGGTCAGGCATCAACCCTTTTTATAGGGTTTCAGCTGCACTTGGTGCATCATAATACAATCAAATTTCAAAGCTTTGAGGATGCAACAACTGGAGGAAGATGGTTTAGCTATGATAGGAATTTTTTTTTTTTTTTTTTGAGAGAGCATGAGCGGGGGAGGAGCAGACTCTGAGTGTGGAGCCCAACGCAGGGCTCAGTCTCACGACCCTGAGATCATGACCTGAGCCAAAATCAAGAGTCAGGACACTTAACCCACTGAGCCACCCAGGTGCCCCTATGATAGGAATATTTTTAAAGGTAAAAAAAATCTTACCAACTTTAAACGTATACTAGAATGGAAAGATGGAACATTACAATGTTGTTATTTAAGAATATTGGGATCAATGCATTGGTAAGATATAAGCAATGCTTAAAATACAAGATTGTTACAAGTACATCCCAAATGATATAAAATGGTGCTGTCCAATATGGTATCCATAAGGCATGTGTGGCTTTTAAGCACTTGAAATGTGGCTAGTATAATTGAGGAAATGGATTTTTAATTTTATTATAATTAATTTGAATTTGAATTTAAGAACTAATACTCAGTTCAGTTGTTGGAAAACTTTTAGGAATGTTTAGAACAACTTGAGTATGTGTATCTATATTTTCAAGTAAAATATGAATCAAATATTTTTGATGAAAATTTAACATTTAATTTGATATGTGTTGTGTGAGTAAAATACACAACAGATTTTTAAGACTCACTGTGGAAAAAATGGAAACTCAATAATTTTTCATGTTGATTACATGTTGAAATGACAATCTTTTCAATGTATTTGGCAAAATAAAATATGTTCTCAAAAGTAATTTCACCTTTTTTAAAACTTTTTAAATGTGGCTCCTAGAAACTTGAAAATTTCCTTTGTGGTTTGCATTACACTTCCATTTGTTGGCACTATTATAAAAGGATAAGGGCAAATAATGGTTAAAATGTGAGATCAGTTAATATATTCTAAATGGCATAAAAAGATAAAGGCGAACAGCTATGGGAAGTGATCTGGAAAGGAACTAATATTTATGAGTGCTATGTAACTATGTATTTGCTAAGTGCTTCATTTGTCTTCACCAGAGGTTTTTGATGATGAGACTATCATCTCCATTTTTCAGATGAAGTGAAGCTCCATGAAGTTCACTGCTTTCCTGCCAGGTCACACAGCTGACAGCTGGAGAACTGGATCGAAAATCTGCGGACCACACTCTGTGCAGGGCCTCTGAGCTCTTGGAGGCTCAGCAGGTGCAGGCCTCCTGCAAGCTCTGGAGGTGGAGTGTTGTCAGGGTGCCCCAGATTTGTTTTCATCAGGTATGGCAAGACACACAGACGTGGGAATGACTGTCGTGAAAGAAGAATTTCATCCTACAGTCCCTAAAGCCGGAAGGCAGGGCCACATGGGGAAGCGCCAGGGATGGCCAGGAGGCAGAGGGAAGGAGGAGAAATGGTGGATGAGAGCCTGTTGTGGTTCCTGGGGGAAGGAGCGCATGAAGTAGTATAAGCGGAGTGAAGATTGGCTACTTTGAATGATCTCAGTAGGTTCTGTGGTACAGAGGCTGTCCCTAGTTGTCTGCTACCTGGTCCTGGGGCGGGTAGGGCCCAGGGACAGTGACCCGGCATGTCAGAGCCCGATAAAGGAGCTGCTTGGGCTCTGGATTGGTTGATTTCCTTATGAAGGGCACTCTCCCAGTTGTTTGTCCTCTCTTGGAATTAGCTCACCCTGGGAGGGGCAACCCCCTTAGTGTTGGGAAGCCTCAGATGTCAAAGCATCAAACACAGAAACTGGAACACGTGGTTATTACACTGAGGCTCCAGGAATGAGCCCTTGAGGACGTGGGTGTGTGCCGAGAGCTGGGCCTTACCCGCTCCGGGTGGCTGGGAGAGTTTTAGCCACCAGTGTCCCTGGAGGCCAAGTAGCAGGGAGGCTGGGATGGGGGTGGGGGAGACGTGAGGCTAACAGAGCAGGGGCACCTTTCCCTACACACAATGGGCTTCAGCCTGTCCGCAAACCACCTGCCCGTTTGTTTTGTATCTGCTTTCATTCAGTGATGTTTATAACATCCTGAATTCTCAGTTTAAGTGCAGTTTCAGTACTGTAGATTGTTTTTAGGTAATCACCAATAGTCTGATAGGAATTCACGTTCTGTAACAATACTAGAATAAGATCTCATTTTAAAAATTATTTTCTCATTTATTGTTCTTTAGCTACACATCATGAAGAGCTACAGAAATTGGTGGACACTGTGCTGTCAATTAAGCATAAGGTAATTTTTTTCCCTAAGTCACTTGAAATACATGTTATGTTTAATCTCAGAGTGGAGACACTCACAAGGCATGTTGCGAGTTGTGGAAGAGCACTTGCCACTTCATATGCGTGTTTTGAGAGCCCCCGGCCCTGGGACACCTTGCAGGGGACAGAAGTGGTTCTGTGGGTGCGCGCTGACCGCTTTGGTTTTGCTGCCCTGCCCTAGCACTCGGGGACTCGGGAACCCAGGAACCCAGTGCTGTCCCCTCCTCTGCTCCTTCTGAGTCCCTGTGGAAACACCCAGAGCAGCTCTGTTGACTCAACCTCCCGTCCCACGGGCAGGGAGCAGAGAAGCGTTTGACAGAAATGTGGCTTGGCCTGTAAAGAACAATGACCCGTATCCTTCAGAATGGATACCTTTGTCCAGGCCCCAGGACTAACTGTCCATGATTCAGAATCCTGAAGGGGCTTTTCCCTGGAGGTCCGCATCTTCTCTCTCTCTCTCTCCCCCTCTCTCTCCCTCTCCCTCTCTCCCTCTCCTCCCCACCTCGGTCTCTCTCCCCACCACCTCTTTCCCTCTCTCTCCCTGTCTTATCTCCCTCTTTTCCCTTCCCTCTCTTCTGTCTCCCCTTTTAGTCCAGGAGCCTGGCTCCCCCAAATTTGCATTGTGTTTTAGAAAGGAGAATTCTGTTGGTTTCTCTTGAAAAAAAGAAATCTCCTTGTTCATGTACCAGCTACTGCCTGATGCCTCCCAAAGAGTTCAGAGGAGACCACCTGCAGTAAACATAGAATGGAGGGAGGAAGTGGTTTGTGCCGTGTTCCCGTGGAGGACTATCAGAACTACACTGTTGTCAATTATATCTCAGTTTAAAAAAAAAAATCAGTTATGTCTCAATTTTAAAAAAGAGAACCTTGCACAGTTTATTATATATAGGAACAAAGCATGGGCTTGACTCTGTCCTAAGGCACCGGAGTTACCTGCAATTCCTCTAGACCAATGCTAGTCCCCAGCGTCCCCAAGAATCAATGCCTTGTCATCTAATTCCTGAGTGGTTTTCAGCACCGAATGATAGTTTGGGTAACCTCTTCTCTTGGCCAGGACATCCTTGTGGAATTTGGGTCATTTGATCCTTCCTGCCTGATGCCTGCCTGCCCAGATTACTGGACCTACTCAGAGTCCCTGACTACCCCGCCACTCCAAGTCCGTTGCCTGGATCATTAAGAAGCAGCCCATAGAGATTGATCATGATCAGGTATGTTCTTTCCACATTTCTGTCTGAGGAAATGCTAGCCTGCCCATTTAAAACAAGGCTAGGCTCCAACTTTGGCATCAGTTTTTAGTATCTCATAATGCTTACACATTTTTATTAAGATGTGCTAACATCTTATCTCAGTTTGGACATGAATTTGGAGATATGTCAAGTTAACCAGAGACAGGAGTTAAAACATAGAAGAACATAAGCTTTTAGCTTTCATTTTTGACAGTAACATGTATTTTATATGTTATTATATGCATTGTGTAGAACCGTTATAAAAATTAGGATCTTTAAATGGAAAAAAATGAAGGCTGGAAGTGGATGTGTTCAAACTGGTTTGATATTTATTTATTATTGAAGTACAGTTGACACACAATGTTACATTAGTTTCAGGTGTGCAACATGGTGATTTGACAACCGCATATGTTATGCTGTGCTCACCCCAAGTGTAGCTCCCATCTGTTACCATACAAGTCTGTTACAATCCCATTGACTGTTTTTCCCTGTGCTTTTTACCTTTCATCCCCGTGACTTACTAATTTCAGTACTGGAAGCCTGTACCTCCCACTCTCCTTCACCCATTTTTCTCATCCCCCCCCATTCCCCTCCCCTTTGGCAACTATCATACAGAGTTCTCTGTATTTATGCAAAAATCCTTAATTTTCTTAAGAGAAACTTACTGTGGAATTTCAAGGTAAAGACAGAGCCTAACAATGTCTATAGAGAAATTTTATTCTAAGTCAGAAGTTTTGACTTGGTATTTGTTTTTCAATTAGAAACGAAAGTTTAAGTGGTGGTTACTATGTCAACACACAAAATGTTGTTCATAAATGAACTAAACTGTAATAATTGCTTTTACTTGTTTGTTTTGGAATTTTATTGACTAAAGATTTTTACAAGAACAAAAGCTTCTAAGTTCTTTTTTATGAAGCCAAGATAACAGTGAAAGCAAAACCCACCAAAGATTGAACACCCCCAAAGTAAACACTAAGTCCCAAAAGTAGTATCTCTCAAGAATATTTAGAAAATATTTCACCCCCTAAAAAGTAAACACTAAGCTCCAAAAGTAATATCTTCAAGAATATTTAGAAAAAAGGAAAGCTGGGGCGCGTGGGTGGCTCAGTCAGTTAAGCGTCTGCCTTCGGCTTAAGTCATGATCTCAGGGTCCTGGGATCGAGCCCCGCATTGGGCTCCCTGTTCTGCGGGAAGCCTGCTTCTCCCTCTCCCACTCCCCCTTCTTGTGTTTCTGCTCTCGCTAACTCTGTCAAATAAATAAATAAATATTTTTTTAAAAAAAGGAAAGCTAAATAGAATACTAGAATCTACCAATACATCACATAGGATTTTTTCTAGTAGGATTTGTCCATGTAAAATTTTTGCTAGTAATGTAAGAATCGTTCAATATTAGGAATGATATAGTTACAATTAATAGGCTTCATCCCATCAGCAAAGCTAAAGGGAAAACTAATGTTTTCATTTTCATAAATTCCTAAAATATATTTGACAAAATTCATAATGTATTTTTTAAAGATTTTATTTATTTATTTGACAGAGAGAGAGCACAGCAGGGGGAGCGGCAGACAGAGGGAGAGGGAGAAGCAGGTTCCCCGCTGAGCGGAGAGCCCAACATGGGGCTCGATCCCAGGACCCCTGGGATCATGACCTGAGCCGAAGGCAGATGCTTAACTGACTGAGCCACCCAGGCACCCCATTTTTGTAAAATTTTTTAATAGAATAAATGAAATGAGAATTCCCTGAGTTGATAAAGTAGACTGACCAATCTCGGCTCAGCAGTAAAGAGTATGACTAGTATGGAAAGGATATCTACTAACTGCACTATAATTAGCATATTAAATTTTAAATTGACTAAATTCTGGTAGCAGTCAATAAAGTTAGACAAAAAAAGATAAAGGAAATGAGAGAAACATTAGTGCAGTACCATACTAATTTATAGACATCAATTCCTTTGACATATGTAAATCACAAGATAGAATGGAAGAAAGAACCCTACAATGGAAACTAATAAACTAAAATACCTTGGAATGAACTTAAAATGTTAAAAAGGAAACTGTCAGATATTCCTAAGGGACACAAAACACTATTTGAAATAAAATTCATACCATGGTATTGAATAGAAAGGTATCCTAAAGACACCTTTGATGTCAATTTTTAAGTTGTAATTTTCCATGAGTTGTTTATTCTCCATAAATTTTCTCTGGTCCCAATAAATAAATCAATAGTTACATTGTGGGGGCTGTCCTGTGTATTGTAGGATGTTTAGCAGCATCCCTGGCCTCTACCCACTGGTTGTCAGTAGCCCCCCAGTGACTGACAACCAAAACTGTATCCATACAATCTCTGATGCCTGGTGCAAGCTCACCCCTGCTCAAGCACCAACTAATGTGTGCTAATCTCTAATATCAGCTAAAACGTGAAATCCTTTACCACCTAATGTGTGAAAAGAAACATCGTCAATGGGAAATCGCTTTTAATTAATCAACACGTTGGTTTACCAGTAAAAGCATAGGGGTGATCTACTTATTACTGCCTATAGGTCACCAGCAGAAGACTGTTCTGGAGGATTCTTTACCTACAAACCAGAATAACACCCACTCAGTTATGCTGCAGATGTGGGAAATTCTGTAGACATTTGAAAGAAAAATACATTATGGAAATCAGTACACAGTGGCATGAGACTGTCCAATCTCATGCTATGATCACCTGAAGAGAGATGTTAGGTATGTATGAAGAGTTTTTTCTACCATGAAAAATGTCTTAAGAAGAAATTTCTATCATAGGAACTTCTCTTTTAAAAATCATCTACCTGGAGATCATTCCTTAATGAATTGGCCAAAAAAAAAAAATTAGTTGTGAGTGGAGAATGTCAGGGGTCTCGTTGCCCTGCACCCACCGGTTAACCACACCCCCTCATCCTGAAACATTGGGTATCTCTCCGACTTCAGAAAACTTCTGGTGCTCATAGTGATCTGAAGAGGCACCTGCACCCCAATGTTTATAGGAGCAATGTCCACAATAGCCAAAATATGGAAAGAACCTGGGTGTCCAACAGATGAATGGATAAGGAAGACGTGGTGTGTGTGTGTGTGTGTGTGTGTATAAAATGGAATATTACTCAGCCATCAAAAAGAATGAAATCTTACCACTTGGCAAGGATGTGGATGGAACTAGAGGATATTATGCTAAGAAAAATAAGTCAATCAGAGAAAGACAATTACGATTTCACAAATGTGGAATTTAAGGAACAAAACAGGATCATAGGGGAAGGGAAGGAAAAATAAAATAAGATGACATCAGAGAGGGAGACAAATAATGAGAGACTTTTAACTTATAGGAAACAAACAAGGTTGCTGGACGGGAGGTTGGTGGGGGGATGGGCTAACTGGGTGATGGGCATAAGTTGTAATGAACACTGGGTGTTATGTGCAACTGATGAATCACTAAACTCTACCTCTGAAACTAATAAAAAAAAAAAACCTTCTGGTGCTTCTTCATTAAGTTATATTGAGTATCATCACCATTGGGCTGTCCACCTCTCAGATCTGGATGGAATCTGTTGCCTGCTCTAGTATCATCATTGGCTTCTACTTTCTCTCTCTCATCCCATCACTGGGGACAGCCCAATAGGTGCATTTCTGCATGGGCTTTTGAGGAAAATTTTCACCAAGAGATTGATTCAAAGAAATTAAACAGACCTTAAACCTAAACACTATAATCAGTTACCCAGCAGCCTTTAAATAGTGTTTTGGAAGTCAGATGTTATCAACTGTTAATGCAAAACATGACTCAGTCTACTCCGACATTACCAGCAGAAACGAAAAACAGAAATAGCATTTGTGTTCACAGAAAACACATTCTAGGAATGGAAGGAGACTGAAAATTATAGGAGAGTCCACATAACTCAACGTTGTCAGGGCTAAAACATAAATCATG
Source organism: Mirounga angustirostris (assembly GCF_029215605.1). NCBI lineage: Eukaryota > Metazoa > Chordata > Mammalia > Carnivora > Phocidae > Mirounga > Mirounga angustirostris. The sequence continues at coordinate 12,141,469 of NW_026991719.1, forward strand.
AATGGCATTCACCATTTTCTTAAGAGCACAATTGCAAAAAGGGACATTAGCAACCATTCTGGAAGATGGAAGCACACATCCCCTTTACTAATAAACGTAGATTCCTCTTCCTTTGAAAGAGCATCCAAGCGCGTTATGTTCATTTATACAGTAATGAAGGAGAGTGTCATTCCATCGGTTTTCTGTAATTTCCAGGACCTGATCGAAATGCCTACATTTTCTCCCTTTCAGTGTCAGGTACAAAAGCCGAAGCCCTCGAGGCCCCTCTGCCTAGAAGCCAAGCGCCTGGGACCTGCAGTGGGAGCTGGAGGTTCCCCTGTCCTCAGTAGCGGCAGGCGCCCGGGGCAGTCGCCACGTCCGCGGGGCCCTGGCCTGGCTCGTGCCGGACCCGTGTCCAGAGGTTCCCCACGCGAGACCCCACGTGCCGCCCTCGCGCCCTGATACCAACGGTCGCTCTAGCCCTGCGAGTTCCGCGTCCGCAGACTCTCGGGGCACTTGTGGAAGCCGCGTTTCCTCGTCGGAGGCCCCGACCCCGCCGCACCGCGAACATGGGCAGCTACCTGAGCAGATACGTGGGCAGATACCTGGGCACAGCCGAGGCCGCGCTGCCACGCCCCGCTTGGAGGTGCCGGTCCCTGCGGCCCAGGCCGGCCCACCGGCCCCTGGGCCCGATTCAGAGCCAAGTCATCTCCATGCACCGGGGGCGCCGGATCGCCCGCCCCGCCCCACCCTGCCGCCCCACCTGGACCAGCCCAGAGTCCAGAGGGCGATAGTCCCCAAGGCCTGGAGGCGCTGTCACGGCAGGTCACCCCTCCACACCTTCCTGGGGTTGGATTTCTCTAGCAACCGCGAGAGTTTCGTGAAGCAGTGGCTTTGGAAAGCCCAGAACCTCCGAAACATCTGGAACATGCGGACCATCAAAATCACTCCTGCCGAGCGCAGTGGGAGCTTCAGCAGGGGCCCACCCATCCAGGAGCAGCCAGACTCCTGTGCCAAGGAGACCCGGCTGAGGGCTCGGAGCCCGTGCCAGAAAGGAAAGAAGAGGATCCACAGACCTCTCCAGTTTGAAGCCCCCCACGCCAAGAGAAGGAGGCCGAGCCCAGGGGCCGGGCCATCTGCCTTCAAGCCTGTGTGCAAAGACGGAGTGGTCCCTTCCTTTGTGCCCAGGCCTGGGCCTCTGAGAAGGGGCCTCTGCTCCTGGCATCCTGGCATCCTGGTGACGGAGCGGACGCCCACCCCGGGCCTGACCTGCTGCCAGGGCACCACCAGGCCACCGCAGAGTCCCCGGGCCTCGGCTGAGGAGCTGATGATCAGCACTCCCCAGGGCCTGGGCCCTCCTGCAGCCTGGGGTCCCCCTTGAATCCTCAGCCAGGGCCCTGCCCCCACCACCTCCTGAGACTCAAAGCCACAGTTCTTTTACCCTGCTGACCCCTGCTCTGCCCCTGCATGAGTGACTGACCCCACCAGTCAGCCCTCACCACCCCAGCAGGCAGCCCCTCCAAGCACCCAGACCCACCTCCCCTGACCCTGCAGAGTCCACACTGAAGAAACACCGTTGCTTTCAAAACCTCTGCCTTCCTCCTGCCCACCCACTCCTCCTGCCTTTTCCCTGGAAACACTCTTAGCAGGAAGGCATGCTTCTCCCCTATAATCCCAGTTTCTAGAGGAAAACGGTGTTCTTATTTTTAAAATAATAATAAACAACTTCATTATCATACAGAGTGTCTTTGTCTTTCTTGCAAAGGTACATATATTAGGATTTCGTCGACACCATGGATTCTCTACCCTGGCACGGTAAACATTTGGGGCCAGATAATTCTTTGTTGTTCGTTGGGTGCTGTCCTCTGCATTGTAGGGTTTTAGCAGAATCCCTGGCCTCTATCCTCTAGGGGCCAGCAGCATACCGACGTTGTGTAAATACAAAAAAATATTTCCAAACATTGCCATATATTCCAGAGGGACTTGGAGGGGGTGGTGTGGGAGGGGGGGCGGGGGTGGAGCGGAAAGCACTCAAAAAACAAAGCACCACATTTTTTAAAAATTTAAAACACAGCAAAGATACAGAGATGAACAAACCGAAGTGGTACATGTTTGGCCAAAACATTTCCCCCAGGTTTGGAGAATACTGTGGAGTGTGAATGATTCAAATAGATTGGCCCTATTAATCATCAGAAAATGTAAATTTTTAAAAAAATAAGCTACTCTTTCAAGCTTCTCAGGTTGGCAAAATGAAAATGCTAAAAACTATGAAATGCTGGTAAAGATGCTGAGAATTGGAACCCCAGGCAGTGCTCTGGGTGTGAATCTGCAGCAGGACTTGGAAGTGTTTCCTAGAGCAGAGTGTGACTATGAGAAACTCTCTTCCACACACACACACACACACACCGCATACACCACACACCAAATACACCCCCCACACGCAAACCACACACACAGCACATACGCCACACACACTACACACCATACACAAACACACCAAACACACACACCACACCAAACACAACACACCACACACAGCACATACACCACACGTCACACACACACACCCCAAACACACACCCCCCACACACAGAGAGGTGAGGATGTTGTTCCCAGCACTCCGTCAGAGCAGAGAACTGGAACAACCTAAATGCCCACCCGCAGGGGGATGGATAAAGCAAACGTGCTATGTGCTATCACGGGAATACTGTTCCACAAACTGAAGGAAAGAAGGAGCCCAAGGATTCTCCACTCGTGGGCTACTGGGCCACGTAATTCTGTGCATTGCAGGATGTTGAACGGCACACCAGGCCTCTATCGCCCGGATATCAATGGGACCAGCTCCAGCGGTGACAGTCAGATGCATCTCCAGACATTGCCAAGTATCTCCAGAGGGACAAACATCACCCCCAGTTGGAAATCACTGAACTCCATATTTTTAACGACAGGCTACATCTCAAAATACACTGCTGAGTGGAAGAGATGGGGAGTGGTATATTATGTGTGGCACATGCCATTTACAGAATTTAAACAAATGCAAAGTAATATTGCTGGATTAATGGGGAAGCCAGGAACCGGGTTAAGAGGTCATCTGGACGCTTTGCCTGCATTGTTCTTTCCATCTAAAGCCTCTTTAAATCCTGTTCAAACATGAATTTCACGGCATCCCCCTTTAGAGAGTCAGAGAATAAACAAAGCAAAGTCTCTTCTCCCATGGAGCTTGCTTTGTAAGGGGGTGCAGAGAGAAGGTAAACAACTAAATAAATGGACACACTAGCAGGTGTGGAGAAGTGCTATAAGGAAAAATAAAGGAGGAGGAAGGACACATACAAGTCCACCAACACAACCGTGACCCCACGTACTTTCCTGTGTCCCCATCACTGTGGAACTACACCATCCTTTACTACGAATTCAAGTTCTTTACTCGGGGTTTCCATTGGTGGCAACTCATGCTTTCATGTAGCACCTCGGCAAAGAGATTGAAAATATTTTATCTACCTACATATAAAGATTTCTAGAAGATTCAAATTGTTGCTGAAACATTTTCAATGTTGACAGTTACTGTTAGATACAAAATGTCCTGGACTGAACCTCTAGATATCAAGTGTGTGTTTTGAAGTTTACTACCTGCCATTTGCTAGACTTGAGACAAGGCATTTCACTCTACATGAGTTGCTACAAAGGGCTTGAGATCTAGTGTGTCCACGAGGGTGCTGGTGGTATTTTGAGTAGGAGATTCCTAATTACATGGGACTGTCCTGAGCTTAGCACCATGTTGATTATCTCTCAGCCTTGCTGTCTAAATGCCACAACACTCCCCAGGCATAGATGTAGTCCAAAACACACATTTCCATATGCTACCTGGATGGGGTCAGAACCGTACCCACATAAGAAACACGTATAAACCTCCTCCAAAGTGTCAAGGTCCTGAAAACCAAGGCAGACCAAGTTCATGAAAACCAAAGGAAGATGGAGAAACTGTCTCTATCGCTGGGGTGATCATCGAGGAGGCATAGGTTCTGGAACAGAAGAAGGACATTAGAAAAAAGGGAAGTAGGTCTGAAAAATTCCATTAGTTTAATAATATTGAAATAATGGTAGTTCCTTAATTTTGATATATCTATCATGGTTATTTAAAATAATAGCATTAGGGAAATGAGTGAAGAGTCTAGAGCAGTTTCTCAAACTCAGCACTATTAACATTTTAGACTGGGTAAGACTTGCTTGTGGGAGGCTATTCTTTTGTAGGATGTGTACCACATCCCCAGCCTCTACATGCTCGAGGCCAGTAGCACGTCCAATTGTAATCCCAGAGTACCTCCAGACAGTTCGAAATATCCTCAGGAGCAGTGGAGGGAAGAAGTCCCTCAAGGTTGAGGACCGTTGGTACACAGGATCTCTCTATATTATCTCTGCAAGTCTTTGTAAATATATCTGTAGTTTTTCTAATTAAGTACATACAAATAGAGGAGCAAAGCAGGTGGTTTTAAAGTAGCCTTTGTACAGTAATATGAGCTACAAGAATAAAACAAGGCAATGGATTAATAATAGTTTTACTGGCTTCCTTGATGAAGAGATAGCATACAAATGTACTCTGAAAATAAGAGTCATATTCAAATGAAGATACTGGCATCCATCAGCCTAACGGTGGTCTTAATAATTACGTAAAATTTTTGGAAATTACATGAGTTCAAATGTATCAAGGATATATCAGGGAGCCTCCCACTGTACTAGTGTCCTATGAAGCACTATTTCCATCACCTTTCCAAGATTCATAGAGGGAAAGGGGGGAGTAATATTCACTGCTGAGGGTCTTCAACTAGAGAATATTAAGTATCCTCCCGACATAGTAGTTCCTCCGGTAAAAGAAGTCTAGGATTTTTAGAAAACAAAAAGTAACCTTCTGCTCAACAAAGACCAACCATAGAAATACAATGACTGAGAAGTGTTTATATTTTGTTCAGATACAGGCAGTTGAAGTAGTAATGAGTAAGCCCACTTCCTAAAGGAACGAGGTTGTGGGAAAGGCCAGCGGAGAGCACAGCCTGCTTCTGGAGACAGCTGTAAGGCAAAGGCTGTAGAAGAAGACAGAGAAACTCATGGGCTGGCGCTTCCTCCTTGTTTGGATGATGCTCTGAGAAATGAACCATGATGTCTTGGTTCCCCCAAGAGTGAGAAACTGAGGACCAACAAGAGCTAGAACCCTTGGGCGCCTGGGTGGCTCAGATGGTTAAGCGTCTGCCTTCGGCTCAGGTCATGATCCCGGGGTCCTGGGATCGAGTCCCGCATCGGGCTCCCTGCTAGGCGGGGAGCCTGCTTCTCCCTCTGCCTCTGCCTCTCTCTCTCTCTCTCTCTCTCTGACTCTCATGAATAAATAAAACATTTAAAAAAAAAAAAAAAGAGCTAGAACCCAGGCAGTCCAGAGCTCCTTCTGCTATGGCAACTGACACTAGATCCAGCAGGAGAGTCTCCACTGTGGTGGAAGAGGGAGAAACGGGTGGGTGGGCACTGTTGCCTTGTGCCCTTTCTTTAAGAACCTGGATGGTAAGCATGCTTCACTCACTCACAAAAGTGTACTAAGAACTAGCATAGATGAGCCAACATGGTTAGGGATGGTGAGGAAAAGAGTTCCTACTGCAAGGGCTTTTAGAGCCCATGACGCTTCCCCTAAGTGCAGGAGTGTAGTGCTAAGACCCTTGAACACCAAGGTCACAGTGTCTTGAGCCAACCAGAAGATTAAAAATCAAAGTAGAGGCCAGTAATTCCTGAGATGCCTGAATTGGCTCACAGGATTCCATACCCCATCTGAGAATAGACCCAGCACAGTCGGGAGGGCAAAAGGCTTCTAGATTTCATGTGGTTTGTCCACAGTCCTTGTCACGAGGGTCTCTAATCCTTGCCCTGATATGAACTTCATTGTCTCCAAGCAAAGAACACCCTTTTTAATTTTATCAGCTGCAGAGTCACCTGGGAGACTATCAAAAATACTTAGTTTATTTGCAACACAAGCCTTCTCTGGGCCCTGGGACATGACATGGGGCAAGGCCCAAGCCTGTGCTGCACTGTGAGCCCCTGCATTCCTGTAGTGTGGCCCGTGTGGACACTCAGGGAGGGGCTATGAAATGGATGGATGGATGGATGGATGGATGGATGGATGGATGGATGGATGGGTGGATGCATGGATGGATGGATTAATGGAATGGAGAAATGAACTCCACTGTTTCTATGATATTCCAAGAGTGACAAACTGAGAAAGTAGATTGGGCTAACACCAAATAAGAAAGGGGGGAATGAAAGGAGGGAGATTTCTTCCCCAAAACATTGTTTACTCAACCACAGCTATTTAGACAACGCATAATACCTGAGCTCTCTAGCAGAAGAGCACTCCCGAATACAGTGCAGATGGGGGTAGCCCAGAGGAAGTGTAAGTGTGAGGGAAGTTGGTACTAAAACGGAAGTAACATGAAGCCTGATCCTATAGACCAGTCATAATTTACGTAGCAACGAAAGGGTATAAATTCTTCCCATTCTTGGGTTATGTACAACTAGTGTGACTTCTCCCTGGTCTTTCTTCCAAATGTGACCACACTGAATGTCATCTAAGATTTACACAGAATGAAAACTTAAACAACAAGCAGTTACTGGGCTACACTTGTCTATGTCAAGTTTCTTTTGATGTATTCAGTAAACTGAAATGCTTAAACCTTAAAAGTTCTCATCATAAGAACAAAAATTCTAAAACTACATATAGTGACAGATGGTAACTAGACTTCTTGTGGGGATCATATTGCAGTCTATACAAATATCATTTCCTTATGTTGTCCACCTGAAACTAATCGAATGTGTAGGTCAGTTATACTTCAATTTAAAAAACTAAGTAAATAAACAAATGCCAGGAGCACAACTAAATAGAAATCCTACATTTTCAAGATTGTAAATATTGGTGGTCTGATGGAATTATTGAAATTCACTTCAATAATCATTTTGTCCAACTCTTTTACAAAGTACTAATATTTATACATATCAAATGGCTTCTCAAGCAAATCCCTGAAAAGGTAAAAATGTCTATTCCCTTTCCTCAAGTGTGGAAAGCCCTGGTTTTATATTAATCCTCTACGATTTGGCTCCACTGCCATTTCTCATCAATGGCGCCAGACAGGGCCAACTGCATCCAAGGGGTGGTAAGAATCAGGCTCTTGTTTCTGGAAATCAAAGGACTAAATAGGAGCTGGGATGCTGTTTTACAAGCACAGGACCATTAGTCCCCCTACTGTGGATACAACAGCACGTTGTTCCTTTTAGATCACAAGACTTATCCTTGAATAATTAGGCAGAGGAGGAAATCCATTCAATGCCCTATACCATGGAATTCAGAAAGAAAATGCCATGCCTGGGTTAAACTTCTCCCTCTCTTGCTAAAAGTGATAAATTACCCTAAAAGCCAACACTTGAGCAAACTAGGCAGGTACATTTCCCAACTTACTTGGGAAGTAGACTAGGATTTAACCTTAGATTACATTTCCCTAGAAACTACCTTCAACATTTAAAAGTTTCTCTGAAACTATTTTATTAAACCTGGCCTACACCTTATTGTAATAACGTGAAAACACCTAGTTGGCATCTTCTTCAAATTCACAAGAAATCTTCACATAACCTGACCTGATGAAACCAGAATTTTCTACCATTGAAACTTTTTCCATACATCTTCCATTCTGCTTTTAAGGAAATCCAGGAAGTACCAAGAAAACCACTTGATATCAGGATTTAAGTAAGGCCTTCAAAAGAATTGTCTTGTTTTGGTCACATTTAGTCTACCTTCCTATCATTTCTCCCAGGCCCAGCCTCCTCGGTGTGGGCGCTATGCCCTGTGAGACCTGGTTTTATCCATCATCCTAATCTCAGGGCCGAGCACGCAGGCGGCTTCAGTAGAGGTTCTTCAATGCTATGGATTGAGCCGTAGCCATGCAGGTCAACAGGCTGGCCTCAGTAGACCGCAATGCACAAAGAGGTTTCTGTTTCTCACACCTTTGCCTTGGGCTGCTCTATCAGTTCTTTCTGCTTCAGTCCTTGACAGCGTCTCAAGCAAATGGTGTAGCTTTCCAGTCACTTGTACTTATGAAAGAGTTCAGGGCAGTCGAATCAAAACTCGGATCAAAACTGTCTTCCTGCCTCTGACACACAGCTGCTCTCCCTCCAGCAGGGATGTACTCTCCACTGACGTACTCTCCGTGCACACTCCCCGCTCCATGTCTCCCCTTCCGTCCCCCCTCCCCACTTCATTCTCGCTCCTTTAGGGATGGAAAGGAAGATGGGAGAGGGCTGTGGGCATCTAAAGAAGGAAACAGCCAAGTTCTCTTTCCTAAGCCAGGGTTCTCTGTGGATCCCCCAGGCTGTTCCACCGTCCGGGGTCCTCTGCTCCGCTGTGGTGGGCGTCCTCAGGTTCTCCATGCAGACTGTCTTGTGGGGCCTCTGCAGACCTGTCTGGGCACCTCTGCACTGCATCCTCCCTGACGTGGGCGATGCGCTCTGACCAACATCCTCCATCCTACCCTCTACTCGGCCTCCAGTGGGGCACTTCCAGCTTCACTCCCCTGCCTCCTCTTGGCCCTGCAGGTGGTTCTCAGCCCCAAAGGCAGGGACTCCATCCACCTCCCTCCAGCAGCCTCCGCTTGGTCCCAAGGATACACTGGAGGGCAGGCTGCTTGCAAAGCTGTCCTCTCTCACCCAATCACTGGAGCTTGAATCAGCCTTCCACCTTTAGACTTCTCCGGCTACAAGGCAGGCCCCAGTTTCTGTTCCATGGTGATTGGCTTCACCATTGTGCATGTTGGGGAGCATCCGACCAGGAAATAATAGGCCAGTCTCTCCTCTATGGACAACTCCACGCTCTGTGAGCAGTTCTCGGGCCTGACTTGAGGTAGATGGGGACGCAAGCAAAGGTATCACTCAAAGCACATAATCGCTAGTGTGGCGTGGGCAGCAACTCATCCGAATGGGCCCAGTTGTCAGCACCCCGCCTGGCTGCGTGTGCAGACGGGCTGGACCTCGTTCCCACCCGGTCCTGTCCTATGGGGAAGGGAGTGGAAATGCCACAGCCCTCTCTGCGGGCCCACACCCCTTGCGTCTCTGACCCTCTAGCTGTCTCTCCCACTGCCTGCTAGGTGAGGGTGACTGGACCAGTTCAGCTGCCCCATCGGTCCTGTGTGGATGCAGCCAGGACCTCTCACTAGGATCAACATCCTCCTGCATAGCCAGTCAAGGTTGTACTGGATCAAGGATCTGCCAACCGAAGGTTGCCAAGTATGCAAAAGCATCGTCAGGAGATCCTGAGCTCTGTATCACTGGAGGCGGTCAAGCCCGATGTACGAGAGATGGTAGTAAGGACGGGGTAGAAGGTGGAATGAAAACGAGAGTCTTCATTATTCTGATTATGACTTGATTATCCTTAGTGAGTTCCTTTTTACATTTTTCAATTCTGTACATCTCAGGATCTTCACGTTTTCTGCAATAGCCGTAAAATCAGCCATGAGGAGAAAGAAGGAAATAAACAGTGATGTTCCAGATCTGGATCCCTGAAGCCGTCCTGGAAATGGATACTTGCCGCTGGGTTAGTCCGCTAGGGCTGCTGTAACAAACTCTACAGACCAGGTGGCTTAAACAACGGAGATTTATTTTCTCACATTTCCGGTGGCTAGAAGCCCAAGATCAGGGTGTGGTCAGGGTTGATTTCTTCTGAGGCTTCTTTCTTTGGCTTGTGGATGGCTGTCGTCTCCTGTCTTACCTGGGCTTTCCTCTGTGCACATCTGTGTCCTCATCTCTTCTTCTTGTAAGGACACCATTCCTATTGGGTGATAGCCCACCTCTATGACCTCATCGTACATTCATTACCTCTTAAAGGACCCTATCTCCAAATTCAATCACGTGCTGAGCTACTAGGGCTTAGGACTTGAACATACGCATCTTGAGGGGATGTGATCCATCCCACAGCCGCTACCATGCAGAATTTATTTTGTCCCTCACTGGCACCAGAAGGCCCTTCTAAGGCAGAAGAGTTAAGACCGGAGCCAGCTGCCAAGCCCCCGGCGTCTTCCATCCACCCACCTGCTGGAGAGCGGCAGCCTCTCTGCAAAGTCGTTTTCAATCCCATCTTGCATTCTGTGGTGCCCTTTCCCACGGGGGAAGCCTGTTCATGTAAGGATGCAGCCTTCTTTATGGCAGCGTATGGAGAATGGGGCTCAGCAATTGAATTGCATCCTAAACACATGCCGATTCATGAGGCAGCCCTCATCACTCAGCCCTGACGGCAGTACTGCTGGTACTCGTACTGCCTGGCAACAAGATCATCCCTTCCCTCCACTGAGGGCACCCTGCCAAAAAGCCAAGTCTTCCTGGCACATTTTTCCCCTTGAAGGCTGCTTCTTGCTAATCCAGCTTCAGCTTAAATGGCGTCTCTTTAGAGAGGCCTTTCCCTGATTACTCAACATAAAGAAGTCCTCACCCACCCTACAGTGATCACGGTAGTGCAGTTCTTTCCTTCCTAAAACATGTTTACCACCTATGTCTCCACTAGTCCACAGCCATCATGAAGAGCATGTGCTGAGGACATTCACAATAGTCCACCATGTTGCCCATTTGAGGTTTGGGAAATTTCGTGCACCATAGGCCTAGCAAGTGCTGTCCTCTCTGTCACTTTGGATGTACAGTTTATTGCTACTTTTTCATGCCACTTGACACAAGTAAAGATGTAATTATGTAGATGGTAGTGGCCCCATGGGATGATTTGTGGGGGCAATGCTTTAGCCTATGGTTATTTCCATGAGTACCTTTCATTGCACTCTATGTTAAGGAGAAAGGAGCTGCCTGTCAATATGTAACTTCAACAGAAGCCCCTCATGGCCTCTCCACCCATCTATAGACAAAATCTGAAGCCACCACTGAGACATTCTCATTGACAAAACCAGAGGGAATGTCTCCTATGCCAGTAATGGCTATTTTGCTCCAGCATCAGCTTGTTCATTTTAAAGATTTATTGTCTTTTTTTTTTTTTTTAAGATTTTATTTATTTATTTGACAGAGAGAGAGAGACGGCAAGAGAGGGAACACAAGCAGGGGGAGGGGAGAGGGAGAAGCAGGCTTCCCGCTGAGCAGGGAGCCTGATGCGGGGCTCGATCCCAGGACCCTGGGATCATGACCTGAGCCGAAGGCAGACGCTTAACGATTGAGCCACCCAGGCACCCCTAAAGATTTATTTTCTAATAGTACTGTGCTTTCTTTAGTATCAGGCCCTTCCTCATAGTTATTCTAAACTTGAATTAATTATTCCAAAGACTTCACTGAATGCTCCAATCAAAAGACATAGGGTGTCAGAATGGATAAAAAAACAAGACCCATCTATACGTTGCCTCTAAGAGACTCATTTTAGACCTAAGGACATCTGCAAATTGAAAGTGTCAGAATGGAAAAACATTTATCATGCAAATGGACATCAAAAGAAAGCTGGAGTACCAATGCTTATATCAGAGAAACTGGATTTTAAACCAAAGAGTGTAAGAAGAGATGAAGAAGGGCACTGTATCATAATAAAGAGGAGTATCCAACAAGAAGATCCTACAATTGTAAATATTTATGCACCGAACATGGGAACACCCAAATATATAAAACAGTTAATAACAAGCATAAAGGAACTCAATGATAATAATACAATAATAGTAGGGGACTTTAACACCCGACTTGCCTCAATGGACAGACCATCTAAGCAGAAAATCAATAAGGAAACAATGGCCTTGAATGACACACTGGACCAATTGGACTTTACAGATATATTCAGAGCATTTCATCCTAAAGCAGCAGAATACACATTCTTTTCAAGTACACATGGGACATTCTCCAGGATCGATCACATACTAGTTACAAATCAGGCCTCAACAAGTACAAAAAGATCAAGATCATGCCATGCATATTTTCTGACCACAACACTATGAAACTTGAAGTCAACCACAAGAAAACATTTAGAAAGACCACAAATACATGGAGGTTAGAGAACATCCTACTAAAGAATGAATGGGTCAACCAGGAAATTAAAGAAGAAATAAAAAAAAAAATATATGCAAAACAAACGAAAATGAAAACACAACAGTTCAAACTTCTGGAATGAAGCAAAAGTGGTCATAGGAAAGCAAGTACATAGCAATACAGACCTCAAGAAGGAAGAAAAGGGCGCCTGGGTGGCTCAGTTGGTTAAGCAACTGCCTTCGGCTCAGGTCATGATCCTGGAGTCCCGGGATCGAGTCCCGCATCGGGCTCCCTGCTCAGCGAGGAGCCTGCTTCTCCCTCTGACCCTCCCCCCTCTCATGTACTCTCTCTCATTCTCGCTCTCTCAAATAAATAAATAAATCTTTAAAAAAAAAAAAAGAAGGAAGAAAAATCTCCAATAAGCAACCAAACCTTACACCTAAACGAAGTAGAAAAAGAACAACAAATGAAGCCTAAAGCTAGCAGAAGAAGGGAAACAATAAAGACTAGAGCACAAATAAATAATATAGAAACAAAAAAACACAGTAGAACAGATCAATGAAACCAGGAGCTGGTTCTTTGAAAAAATTAATATAATTGATAAACCCCAAGCCAGACTTATCAAAAAGAACAGAGAAAGGACCCAAATAAATAAAATCACCAATTAGAGAGGAGAAATAACAACCAACACCAAAGAAATACAATTATAAGAGAATATTATGAAAAATTATATGCCTACACATTGGACAATCTGGAAGAAATGGATTAATTCCTAGAAACATATAAACTACCAAAACTGAACCAGGAAGAAATAGAAAAATTGGACGGACCAATAACCAGCAAAGAAGTTAAATCAGTAATCAAAAATCTCCCAACAAACAAAAGTCCAGGTCCAGATGGCTTCCCAGGGGAATTCTACCAAACATTTAAAGAAGAGTTAATACCTATCCTTCTCAAATTATTCCAAAAAATAGAAATGGAAGGAAAACTTATAAACTCATTCTATGAAGCCACTATTACCCTGATTCCAAATTCAAACAAAGACTCCACTAAAAAAGAGAACTACAGGCCAGTATCCCTGATGAGCATGGATGCAAAAATTCTCAGCAAAATACTAGCAAATCAAATCCAACAGTACATTAAAAGAATCATTGACTACGATCAAGTGGGATTTATTCCTGGGTTGTAAGGGTGGTTCAGTAGTCACAATTCAGTGTGATACATCACATTAATTTAAAAAAAGGGTAAGAATGTAGAAAAAGCATTTGACAAAGTACAAGATTCATTCATGATAAAAACCCTCAACAAAATAGGGATAGAGAGAACATACCTCAACATCATAAAGGCCATATACGAAAGACCCACAGCTAATATCATCCTCAATGGGGAAAAACTGAGAGCTTTTCCTCTATGGTCAGGAATAAGACATGGATGTCCACTCTCACCACTGTCACCATAGTACTGGAAGACCTAGCCTTAGCAATCAGACAACAAAAAGAAATAAAAGGCACCCAAATCAGCAGGAAGAAGTCAAACTTTCACTATTTGCAGATGACATGATAGTCAATATAGAAAACCCAAAAGACTCCACCAAAAAATTGCAAAAGTGATCCACGAATTCAGTAAAGTCTCAAGATACAAAATCAATATACAGAAATCTGTTTCATCTCTATATACTAATAATGAAGCAGGAGAAGGAGAAATCAAGGAATCAATCCCATTTACAATTGTACCAAAAACCATAAGATACCTAGGAATAAACCTAACCAAAGAGGTAAAAGATCTGCACTCTGAAAGCTATAGAACACTGATGAAAGAAATGGAAGAGGACACAAAGAAATGGAAAAACATCCCATGCTCATAGATTGGAAGAACAAATATTGTTAAAATGCCTATACTACCCAGAGCAACCTACACATTTAATGCAATCCCTATCAAAATACCACCAGCATTTTTCACAGAGGTAGAACAAACAACCCTAAAATTTGTATGGAACCACAAAAAACCCTGCATAGCCAAAGCAATCTTGAAAAAGAAAAGCAAAGCTGGAGGCATCACAATTACAGACTTCAAGTTATATTACAAAGCTGTAGTGAACAAGACAGGATGGTACTGACACAAAAACAGACACACAAATCAGTGGAACAGAATAGAGAACCCAGAAATGGACCCACAACTATATGGTCAACTAATCTTTGACAAAGCAGGAAAGAATATCCAATGGAAAAAAAGATAAGTCTCTTCAACAAATGGTGTTGGGAAAGCTGGACAGCAACATGGAAAAGAATGAAACTGGACTACTTTCTTATACCATACCAAAAAATAAACTCAAAATGAGGGACACCTGGGTGGCTCAGTCGGTTGGTCGTCCAACCCTTGATTTTGGCTCGGGTCATGATCTTGGGGTCATGAGATGAAGCCCTGAATTGGGTTCCACGCTCAGCACCGAGTCTGCTTGAGGTTCTCTCTTGCCCTCTCCCTCTGCTCCACCCCCTGCTTGTGCTCTCTCGAAATAAATAAATACATAAGTAAATAAAATCTTTAAAAAAAAGTAAACTCAAAATGGATAAAACACCTAAATGTGAGACAGGAAACATCAAAACCTTAGAGGAGAACCAGGCAGTAACCTCTTTGATACTGGTCCTAGCAACTTCTTACGAGGTATGTCTCTGAGGCAAGGCAAAAGCAAAAATGAACTATTGGGACTTCCATCAAGATAAAAAGCTTCTGCACAGCAAAGGAAATAATTGACAAAACTGAAAGGCAATCTTCGGAATGAGAGAAAATATTTGCAAATGACATATCTGGTAAAGGGTTACTATCCAAAATCTATAAAGAACTTACAAAACTCAACACCCAAAAAACAAATAATCCAGTTAAAAAAATGGGCGGAAGACGTGAATAGACATTTTTCCAAAGAAGATATACAAATGGCCAACAGACACATGAAAAGATGCTCAACATCACTCTTCATCAGGGAAATACAAATCAAAACTACGATACCGCCTCACACCTGTCAGAATGGCTAAAATCAACAACAGAGGAAACAAAAGGTGTTGGTGAGAATGCAGAGAAAAGGGGAACCCTCTTACACTGTTGGTGGGAATGCAAACTGGTGCAGCCACCCTGGAGAACAGTATGGAGGTTCCTCCAAAAAGTTAAAAATAAAACTATCCTCCTATCCAGCAATTGCACTACTAGTTATTTACCCAAAGAATACAAAAATACTGATTTGAAGGGATACATGCACATCAATATTTATAGCAGCATTATCTACAATAGCTAAATTATGGAAACAGCCCAAATGTACATCGACTGATGAATGGATAAAGAAGATGTGGTATATATAGACAATGGAATATTAGCCATCAAAAGGAATGAAATCTTGACATTTGCAATGACGTGGGTGGAGCTAGAGTTTATTATGCTAAGCGAAATAAGTCGGAGAAGACAAATATCATATGATTTCATGCATATGAGGAATTTAAGAAACAAAACAGATGAACATAGGAAAAAAAAGAAAAAAGGGGCAAACCAGAAAACGGACTTTTTTTTTTTAATTTTATTATGTTAGTCACCATACGCTACATCATTAGTTTTTGATGTAGTGTTCCATGATTCATTGTTTCCGTATAACACCCAGTGCTCCATGCAATATGTGCCCTCCTTAATACCCATCACTGGGCTAACCCATCCCCCCACCCCCCTCCCCTCTAAAACCCTCAGTTTCTCGGAGTCCATAGTCCCTCATGGTTCATCTCCCCCTTCGAATTCCCCCCCTTCATTTTTCCCTTCCTACTATCTTCTTCTTTTCTTTTTTTTTTTTTTTAACATATAAGGTATTATTTGTTTCAGAGGTACAGGTCTGTGATTCATCAGTCTTACACAATTCACAGTGCTCACCATAGCACATACCCTCCCCAATATCCATCACCCAGCCACCGCATCCCTCCCACCCCCCTCCACTCCAGCAACCCTCAGTTTGTTTCCTGAGATTAAGAGTCTCTTATGGTTTGTCTCCCTCTCTGGTTTCATCTTGTTTCATTTTTTCCTCCCTTCCCCTATGATCCTCTGTCTTGTTTCTCAAATTCCTCATATCAGTGAGATATGATACTTGTCTTTCTTTGATCAACTTATTTCACTTAGCATAATCCCTCTAGTTCCATCCACGTTGTTGCAAATGGCAAGATTTCATTTTTTTGGATGGCTACATAATATTCCATTGTATATAGAAATACCACATCTTCTTTATCCATTCATCTGTTGATGGACATCTTGGTTCTTTCCATAGTTTGGCTATTGTGGACATTGCTGCTATAAACATTGGGGTGCATGTTCCCCTTTGGATCACTACATTTGTATCTTTGGGGTAAATACCCAGTAGTGCAATTACTGGGTCATAGGATAGCTCTACTTTCGACTTTTTGAGTAACCTCCATACTGCAGAAAACAGACTCTTAACTATAGAAAACAAACTGATGGTTACCAGAGGGGAGGTGGGGGGGGTGGGTTAAATGGTTGATCGGGATTAAGGAGGGTACTCATGATGAACACTAGGTATTATATGTAAGTGATGAATCACTAAATTCTATACCTGAAACTAATATTACACTGTATGTTAACTAACTGGAATTTAAATAAAAACTTGAAAAAGAAAAAAAAATTATCCCAAAGAGCTCAATCTGATGTTATTAAGGTAGTAATGGGTTGAAATGGAAATCGTTAATAAAATGGCTTTGCTTATTTAATCCGTAGTATAGGCTTAAAATCCAAACCGATGAACAAATATATACAACTAGTATGTGTCTCTTCATCTGTGAAACCACACATGAAATGTAGATTCAATCCGATTTCTTATTTATTGAGCACCTACTATGTGTCAAGTATATGCACAGCAGGCAGCTAAGCTGCTATGAACATTCTTGCCCATGATTTTTCCATATGTTTTCTTTTTCTTGGGTATTTACCCAGGAGTGAAATTCCAGGTCATAGAGTATACGTATGTTTAGCTTTGTAACTCTTTCCTTATCCTCTCTTATATTGTACACTTTGATTCCTTTATGCACCGAGCCTATCTCTCTGAAATGTTTTGAATGCTGTAGTGGTTGTATGCTTCATTCACTGCACAGGCTTTCAGTCCTTTAACATTTACCCACGTAAGTGGCTCCATTGACAAGATATGTAATCTAGAACTATGTCAATCCTGTTCTGATCTGAATAGCTTGGCGCTTTGTGCTATGACCAAAACTCAACTCCGACACATCACCAGCCAGCTCACACTCTTGAATTTAAGAGGAAGCAATGAAAAGACAGGATATCAGGTCAAATTATCCCCAACATCTGAAAGACAACATAAATTCATGCTCCAAGGACAGCTGGCTAGCACCTTCCATTTCCATGCGCTGTGCTGAGTTTATCGTTCTCATCTGCACGAGCAGGCCTATCACCATATCAGCATTGGTAACCAGCCTTTCCAGTGTAAATCATGTCTGTGTTGATTCCTGATCAACAATGGTCTTGCTTTTTAAGTTTGTAGATGTGAAATCCTTCTACACTTCAGCTCTTTAAGCTGGTCTGATACTATGCTCACTTTAAAAGCATTTTCTTGCACAGGGAATGGTTTTGGTCAGTCCTAATGTCTGGTACTTTTATGAAATCAGTGTTAATGATAAAGAGCAGTGCCATCTAATGGAACTTTCTGCAATAATGGAAATGTTCTAGATCTGTGCTGTCTAGCATGGCAGACACTAGACAGCGGTGGCTATTGAGCCCCTGAAAAGAGCAGCATGTGGTGAGAAATTGTGTCAAACAGTATTCACTAAGTGCTAATAGTTAATGCCACTTCAATAACCAGAAAACAGAACTACAAATATTCAGCCCCAAACACTCTGGAAACTTTAACATCAATCATCATAGGTGATTTAATAGTTGTTTTCCAAACTCATAAAACAGGGGCTCAACTTTCAAGCCGTGACACTTCTGCAAATTTAGAAAGTTACCAAGTTCTTTAAGTCCAAGGCTTGCCAATCAGATGACTGAAAATGTAACCTAATTTCAAGTTCCAAGGTGACATACCTGTTCAATTTGAATAGTAGTCACCAGGAAAAAGAGGCCATAATGTTCTTTCAGAGTGCAAAACATAAGGCAAATGGAGGGGGAAAAAAATCCACCCTCCACTTAAAGCTGCCTTAGCCATTCTGTGACCCGGATTAGAATATCAGAGAAACAAGCCAGCCCCCACCTAGAAGGTTTAATGATTAAACCCCATTATTTGGGTTAATACTTAAAGAGAAGCAGCCCATCTCCTGTCAGTTATTTACGAAAATCTGTTGGGAAAACAGATTAGTTGTCCTTTCTGAACTGTACCTCCAGAGACTGTTTCCTCTGCTGACTCCAAGTCAGAATCCTCCCCCGCCCCTTCTGTTGTGACCCAGCTAAGTGCACCTTGGAAAGAACTGAGCCCTCTCTGGACGGTGTCCTCAGCCTCAACTTTCCATCTTTTCAGGGCTAAAATAGCCAACTCCTAGATAAGCTATCTTAATTGGGAAAACAAACATCACCCCTTTCTTTCCCTGGTGAACAAAAGATGACCTTCCAAGAATGGCCTCACCTGACTCTCACCTCCACAGATAAACATCCGTAAACATCCGGGGAGAGTTTCCACCTCAAAGGGAATCATTTTGGTCAGCCCTAAGTTCTGGTGGTCGTGTCAAGTCAGAGTTAATGATACAGAGCAGCGCTGTCCAATGGAACATTCTGTGATGATGGAAATGTTCTCTATCTGCGCTATCCAACACGGTAGCCACCAGACGTAGGTGGCTATTGACCACCTGAAATGGGGCTGGTGCTGCTGAGAAACTAAATTTTCTATTAATTTAATTTATGTACAAACATGGGACTAGCAACTCCGTTGGTCAGTGCAGCTAGAGAACAGTCATTAAGAGCTTCCTGCCATGAACTAGGTTTGCTGGATTATCTCTCTCGTCCTCAAAACAGCACCTCACAGTTGCCATTGTTATAACCATCTTACACACCAGGGAACTGAGGGTCTGGTGGTTAAGGCATCCGTGCCAATGGGAGGAGTGGAATGGGTGTCACTTGAACCCTTCTGCACCACACTGACCTGCACTGGGTCTTCACTGGTCATCACTGGTCAAAACTGAAATTGCAACAAAGCCTCAGAGATGCTCTGAGGATGACCAGAAGGAGTGGAAGAGCATCTCCCCTAGTGGGCATTCTGTGGATGTCATTAGAAGCCCCCCAGGCAGGTTGATGTCAGGGCTTTCCTCTCTACCACATTGCCTCTTCGTGATTTCAGTCCCCAGATTCCACCTCGTTGCTCGAAAACCACGTAGATTGGGTGACTCTGATGTTAAATAGAAAATTTGGATTTCAAAGCAACCATGAGAAAAAGATCAACAAGTACACTTCTGCACCACTCTGAGAGTCCTATCATTTCCCTCTCCTGGGTAGGTGATATTTTATCATAGATGACCCATTTCTGTTTGGTGACTCCACCTGAGGAAGCTTCTCTCCTCTCCCTCGCCTTGGTTGCAAGGGCACAGTCAGGAAAAGTTGGATTAGAGGGAGAGGCGGCCAAAAGTTAGACCCGTCATTCTAGCAATTTCACTATTAGGTGAAATGGAAATTTCCTAGAAGGGAGAGCTCACATAACTTAGCCCTGAAAACAAAGTCAGACTAGATGAAGTTATCTTGAGAAATGTTAGACTAGATAAAGTCATCATGGGAAGGAAAAGCCAGTAGATGGAGATACCACAAAGCTAATTTTTTACATCAGGGAACAAAGCTATGTTAGAGACAAATCTGATTCAGCTTTAGCCTTAAACTTCCTAAAAGTATCAAACGTCTTTCTTTCACTCTACTTAGTCACTTATGTGACCAGAATTGAAGACAGTAAAATGCTGAATTGTAGTGTAAGCCATTCATTTGAAAAGAAGAAAATATCTTCCCTTTTGAATTATGATTTCCCGATGTCTGTTGTCTCATTTTTTAAAGGTAGAGAAAAGAACACTGCAAGTTCTTTTTTTTTTTTTAAGATTTTATTTATTTATTCATGAGAGACAGAGAGAGAGAGAGAGGCAGAGGGAGAAGCAGGCTCTCCGCAGAGCAGGGAGCTGGATGCGGGACTCAATCCCAGGACCCTGGGATCATGACCTGAGCCAAAGGCAGACGCTTAACTGGCTGAGCCACCCAGGCGTCCCAATGCAAGTTCTTTATAGAGAGTAGCAGAAAAGGCAAAAGAGAGAGGTAGAAATCACCTGTAATTCCACCAGCATCAATGACCATTGTTAATGTTTTCTAAATATTTGGAACATATTTTCCTTAGCCTTGGGTCTGTGTGTGTGTGTATAAATACAGATAGATTACTTCTTAACAAAATAACTGGAAATAGAATGGTAGCTCCCAGGGGCTGGGGGATAGGAGAATTGAGGGAATGGAGAGATGTTGTTTAAGGGTACAAACTTGCAAGGGGAACATAAATAAGTTCTGCAGATCTAATGCACAGTGTAGTGATTAGAGTCAACTATAGTATTTTGTAAACTTCAAAGTTGCTAAGAGACTAGATCTTACTTGTTTTCACCACAAAAAAGAAATAATTATGTGACGTTATAGAGGTTTTAGCTAATGCTGTGGTGGTAATCATATTGCAGTATATCAATGTATCAAATCACATTTTACACCTTAAATTTACACACAGTTATATGTGGATTATATCTCAATAAAAAACTGGGATTATACTATTATGAAACTTTGTCACCTACTCCCTTGAATTTAACAGTATATTTTGAATGTATTTCCACATCATTAAATATTCCTCTATGATATAATTTTAATGATTGTTGAATATTGTGTTCATTTTATGGGTATATCACATGCTTTTAAATCTAATTTACTTTCTTTTTTACTATAGTAAAAAAACTGATAAATATTCTGGAGGTTAACAACTTTCTGCTCATTTGTAATAATCCCTTTTGTATAAATTCTTAAAATTTAAATTCTGGGGTTCAAAGTTATACAAAAATGTAAGGTTTTGGTACATGTTAATTTCCTTTCAAAAGTATTATATCAGTGTATGTATTTTTGGCAGCATAGGCATGTTCATTTTCCACTATCCTGCACCAGATATTATGGTCCTCAAAACTCTTTTGGCAGTACAAATGGAACAGCAGTATATAAATACTGCTTTGATTAGCAATTCTTTGTTTCATGTACAGCTGAACGTTTTACATATTGAATAGCCATTTGTATTTGTTTTTTGTAAATTGCTTATTTGATCCTTTACCCTTTTTTGTGCCGAAGTGTTCATTTTTCTCAGATCTTTCGTGTTGCACATTCTTTGTCAGTTATTAGTGTCCCCTTTCAATTTGATATGTGATTATACCCTTGCATTTTCCTGGAAAGCAATCCTGTCTTTCATATTATGTACACATACTTTAAATCCTTTCTTTTACTTTTCAGCAGTAATACCTAGCTGATGACGACGTTGTTCTTGTTTGTCTCACCGTAGTGGCGCTGTCAGAAGAGGCTGATGTAATGGTGGGAATAACATGGACCCTCGTCTTCCTCCTCACCCTGATGGGAATGCTGCTCTTCCGCAGGATCTTGTGAGTCCTTTTAAATATAATGGATCTCTAGTTTACTAAAAATTCTTTTTATCAGTAATTGATGTTGAGTTTTATCAGTTGCCTCTTCAGTATCTGTTAGTATGATCACTGGGTTTTTGCCATCTGGTGCATTATACTAATACATTTGTTTACATTGATCCAGTCCTTAGATAAACTCAGTTTGATTATTTTTAACATGCTACCGGACTTATTTTGCTACTTTCTTCCCTCAGATGTTTAGACCTATTTTCATAGAAAGAGTAGTACGTGGGCTCCTTTTCAGGTGCTAAATCCTGAAGATTCTCTCTTTTTTTGTCATTATAATATCACCTTGAAAAATCATACAAAAATATTTCCAACATTTCCTATGTATAGAAATATTCAGGGGCACCTGGGTGGCTCAGTCGGTTAAGCGGCTGCCTTCGGCTCGGGTCATGATCCCAGGGTCCTGGGATCGAGCCCCATGTCGGGCTCCCTGCTCAGTGGAGAGTCTGCTTCTCCCTCTCCCTCTGCCTGCCTCTCTGCCTACTTGTGCTCTCTCTCTATCTCTCTGTCAAATAAATAAATAAAATCTTTAAAAAAAAAAATTCAAAAAGCATAAAAATAAAAAAGTTACAGGTAAATAATCTGAACATGCATATATGGGGCAAGTTCTCTGAAAACTCCATTTCTTCCATTGTTTTAGTTATTTCAGATTTAATACTTCTTTCTGAATCCATTTAGATTCCCTACAGTTTCTTAGAATTCAGATTTTCTAGTACTCTCATGAGCTTTATTTTTTAAAATTTAAATTTACTTATTTTTATTTAAATTCAATTAACATATAATGTATTTATTATTGCTTTCAGAGGTACAGGTCATTGATTCATCAGTCATATATAATACTAATACCCAGTGCTCATTACATCACATGCCCTCCTTAATGTCCATCACCCAGTAACCCCATCCCCCTACTTGTCTCCCCTCCAGCAACCCTCAGTTTGTTTCCCATGCTTAAGAGTCTCTTGTGGTTTGTCTCCCTCTCTGATTTTGTCTTGTTTTATTTGTTCCTCTCTTCCCCTATGATCTTCTGTTTTGTTTCTTAAATTCCACATATCAGCGAGATCATCTGGTAATCATCTTTCTCTGATTGACTTATTTCGATTAGCCTAATACCCTCTAGTTCTATCCATGTCATTGCAAATGGCAAAATTTCATTTTTTTGATGGTTGAGTAGTATTCCATTGGATATATATATACCACATCTTTTTTTTTTTAAGATTTTATTTATTTATTTATTTGATAGAGACACAGCAAGAGAAGGAACACAAGCAGGGGGAGTGGGAGAGGGAGAAGCAGGCTTCCTGCTGAGTAGGGAGCCCAATGTGGGGCTCGATCCCAGGACCCTGGGATCATGACTGAGCCAAAGGCAAACGCTTAACAACTGAGCCACCCAGATGCCCCTATACCACATCTTCTTTATCCATTCATTTGTTGATGGACATCTGGGCTCTTTCCATAGTTTGGCTATTGTGGACATTGCTCCTATAAACATTGGGGTGAAAGTGCCCCTTCAGATCACTACATTTGTATCTTTGGGGTAAATATCCAGTAGTGCAATTGCTAGGCTGTAGGGTAGCTCTATTTTCAACGTTTTGAGGAACCTCCATACTGTTTTCCAGAGTGGCTGTACCAGCTTGCATTCCAACCAAAAGTATAAGAGGGTTCCCCTTTCTCGCATCCTTGCCAACATCTGTCGTTTCCTGACTTGTTCATTTTAGCCATTCTGCCTGGTGTGAGGTGGTATCTCATGGTGGTTTTGATTTGTATTTCCCTGATGCCAAGTGATGTTGAGTCTTTTTTCTTGTGTCTGTTGCCCATTTTGTATGTCTTCTTTGGAGAAATGTCTGTTCATGTCTTCTGCCCATTTCTTGATTGGATTCTTTGTTCTTTCGGTGTTGAGTTTGATAAATTCTTTATAGATTTTGGATACTAGTCCTTTATCTGATGTGTCATTTACAAATATCTTCTCCCATTCTGTTGGTTGTCTTTAGGTTTTGTTGAACGTTTCCTTTGCTGTGCAAAAGTCTTTTATCTTGTTGAAGTCCCAATAGTTCATTTTTGCCCTTGCTTCCCTTGCCTTTGGAGACGGGTCTAGCAAGAAGTTACTGCAGCTGAGATCACAGAGGTTGCTGCCTGTGTTCTCCTCTAGGATTTTGATGGATTCCTGTCTCATATTTAGGCCTTTCATCCATTTTGAGTCTATTTTTGTGTATGGTGAACAGAATAGAGCAATACACTGGATCCTATGTGTATTTTGGTCTGGTTGTTAGAAAACTAGATCCCAAAACTGTAAAGAAAGAAAAACGTATTTTTGTACAAAAATAAAATTAAATACAAGGAAAGGATAGAATGTAATTTTTAAAATGAAAATTAAAAAAGATTTAAACAGGGGCGCCTGGGTGGCCCAGTCATTAAGTGTCTGTCTTTGGCTCAGGTCATGGTCCCAGGGTCCTGGGATCGAGCCCCGCATTGGGCTCCCTGCTCGGCGAGGAGCCTGCTTCTCCCTCTCCCACTCCCCCTGCTTGTGTTCCCTCTCTTGCTGTGTCTCTCTCTGTCAAATAAATAAATAAAATCTTTTAAAAAAAAGATTTAAACAAAAGAGTTGATAAAATAAGAAATTGGTTGAAAAAGGAAAGAGAAAAAAAATTAAAATTGAAAGACTATAAAGAATCGTGGAGAAAAAACCATGAATTCTATAGGCTATATTCCGCTAGTGCTGGAGTTTTGGAGTTCCCACTGAACCTGCTCTTGGCGGGATGTTCTTGCTGATCTTCTGGGGGAAGGGCCTGTTGCTCTGATTCTCAAGTGTATTTGCCCCAGGCAGAATTGCACCACCCTTGCCAGGGGGCCAGGCTATGTAATTTGCTCCTGATTGCTCTTTGTGGCTTTTGTTCCCTGGAGGCTTTCCTCACAGCTTTAGAGGATGAGAATGAAAATGGTGGCCTCCCCTTCTCAGTCCTGGAGCTGAAGCCTTGGGGCCCCACTCCTTAGTGTGGCCTCAGAGAAAAGCAATCAATCAGTCCTGTCTCCCTCGTCTCCATCTGCACTCAGTGCTTGCCCAACCTGTGACCGAGTGTTTCTGTCTCAGGTACATGACCCTGTTTCAAGTCTCCAAACCCTGCAGACTCCTGCTGTGCAGTCTCCCACTGCTCCTCCTATGGGGGGAAGTGGGGGTCTAGCTGGTTCTGCTGTTTGTTGGGCCCCTGCTTAGAGAGCAGTTGTCGGACTGTGACATGGTTCGTAGTTTATGGCAACCCCCTGCTGAGAGCCCACTCCTGGGCTTGCTGATTGCAGCTGGATTCCCTGTTCTGATGCCTGGGAACTCAGCCTCACTCAGGCATCCCTGGTCTTCCTGTGACTCCAAAGATCCTGAGACTACACTGTCCCACCTAGGATTCCGCCCCCTCTTTGCCTCCTGAGCGTCTTTCAGGCAGGGATGTCCCTCACTGGAGCAGACTTCTAAAAGTTCTGATTTTGGGTTCTGCTGCTATATCGCTTTCTGGTAGCCAGCTAATGGATGCTCCCTCCTCCCGCAGTTTATCTTCCCATATATCGCCTTGGGTTCGCTTATCCGCACCTCCTACCTTGCAGAAAGTGGTTGCTTTTCTCTTTGTAGAGTTGCAGCTGTTCTTTTCTTAGATCTCTGGTTGAGTTCACAGGTGTTCAGAATGATTTGCTAACTATCTAGCTGAATTCCTGGGACCAGACGAAACTAAGGTCTCCTACTCCACCGTCTTGCACCACCGTGCTCTATGAGCTTTATAGACTATCTCCCATAAAGTATCTATATTTGTTGCCATGTTTTATATATTTGCTAGTGAATACATTTTTTCTTATTTTCCATTGGACTTGCCAGAAATTTTGTTAATTTTTGTTGTTTTTTCAAAGAACACGTTCTTAGATTAATTTTTATTTCTATTATTTCTGTTTTCTGATTCACCCATCTTATTTACATTTATTAAGTTCTTTCTCTAGTTGTTATACTTGTTTTGTTGTTCTGTTTATAACTCTTAAATTGACTAATAAGCTCGTTTATTTTTGGTCTTAGTTAATAATGAAAACATCTGTGGCTGTGAATTTTCCCCTGACCACTTCTTTGGCCATGTGACATAAGAAGTGCAGATGTACAGTGATCTCATTATTATTCATTTTCAAAATAGTTATAGTTTTAAGTTTTTCTATACCCAGTAATTACTTAGAAAAGTATTTTCTAAATTTCTAAGCCCCCTTCAAATATAACTAAACATATATAAGTGTGTATCTCATTTTAAATAGCATTCTTATTAATCTGAAGTACATTGATGTATTTTTACTTTTAGAATTTATAAGAGGAAATCTGTATAACTTACCCACTAACATCCAAAGATATTTCATTCATAACTTCAAATAAGCATCTAACAATATTATTTTAAAAGGAATCATGAATGGGGCGCCTGGGTGGCTCAGTCGTTAAGCGTCTGCCTTCGGCTCAAGTCATGATCCCAGGGTCCTGGGATCCAGCCCCACATTGGGCTCCCTGCTCCCTGGGAAGCCTGCTTCTCCCTCTCCCGCTCCCCTGGCTTGTGTTCCCTCTCTCGCTGTCTCTCTCTGTGTCAAATAAATAAATAAAATCTTTTTTTAAAAAAAGGAATCATGAATGAATACCATGCTGTTAGAGTAAATTTCCTTTTTTACAATAAAGGCATTATAGGTGACTTTCATATGGTTTTAGAGCAGATTTATCATAATTTTAAAGAGCTATGAAATATATAATTTCTTAAGGTAGTAAGATTTTTATATCAGGATAAAGCAAATTCCTGACTATGGGCTAATGTGCTCATATGACAACAAAATTGTCAGATATGCAGCCCAAAATGTCATGATTCAAAATGTCAACTTGTATAGGTCCTGTCAGTTGAATAGAAAGACAAAAGCTCAAGTGACAAATATGAGACACTGTTAATAACTTGACTTCAAATCCAAAGACACTATAAGTTACATATTACATAGAAAGTACTAAAAATAAATTAATTGTTAAATAGCTTTATGGAAACCTCAATAAAATAGATGGAAAACTGAACTGGATTCTTGCCTGCCAACATACTGTCTTTACTTTCTTATATAATATCTTGCACAAATTTAGTATGTAGAAGTTTTAAGTAGTGAACTTCCACAGGATTCATCTTCATGTAATTTGCTTCATACAGTGCTCATTTTAGCAGTTCCACATATAGGAACCCAATAACCTATTAGTAACAGTGGTAACGATGACAAATAAAGCAATTTCAATCATTCTGAATATGTTACTATTTACTTCCAATGTTCAGAGTTTAGACAACAAAGATAAAAAAGAGATTACTGTTGCCATGAGCAATACAAAAGGTACCGAGTCTCCGGAGACAGGAAAAAGAAATTGATTTCTCTGTGTTTTTTTCATACTCCACAACACTATTGAAAAGCAGTTTCTCATACATAACTATTGATCTACTGCCCTGGAGAGTAAATTAAATATGAGATCACATGGAAAGAAAACACGTGTCATTCTTTTAATTCATGCAAGATAACTTTTAAAGTTCATAGTGCTGTAAAAGCATGTGGGCATATGTATACTCCATTTACTTGCAATCAAACAAGAAGTAGTAGGAGTCAATGTCCCTTTTGAATTTTGACCCTGATTATTCCACTTCATTATCACAAACAGAAATTAACTAAACCTATAGCACCTCAATCTACTACAGTAAACTGTGAAACCATTTAAAATATGATGTTACTCTGGGGTGCCTGGGTGACTCAGTTGGTTAGGCATCTAACTCTTGATCTCAGCTCAGGTCTTGATCTCAGGGTCGTGAGTTCAAGCCCTGCATTAAGCTCCATGCCCAGCATAAATAAATACATAAAAAATAAATAAAAATAAATACATTAAAATAAAACAAAATATGATGTACTCTGCACATTTTTAAAAGATTTATTTATTTATTAGAGAGAGAGAGTGTGCAAGCACAGGGAGAGGGGCAGAGGGAGAGAATCTACAAGCCAACTCCCCACTGAGCATGGACCCCATCACGGGGCCCAATCCACGACTCATGAGATCATGACCTGAGCCAAAACCAAGAGTCAGAGGCTCAACTGACTGAGCCACCCGAGCGCCCCTGTACATTTTTATTGGTTTTTGGGAAATGTATCTGGCGTGACACATTAAAAGAAATCAAATAAAACCTTTAATCACTGAATATGGAAACCTACATTTTTAAAACTAGTATCTCAATTATATTTAGGACCACTCACTAATTTTCTACAACAGAAGTTGTAGATTTTTTTTTTTTTAATATTTTGTTTTTAAGTAATCTCTACACCCAACGTGAAGCTCAAACTTACAAACCTGAGATCAAGAGTTGCATGCTCTACTACTGACTGAGCCAGCCAGGCACCCTGAAGTTGTAGATTTTTAATAAAAAATGATCCTTCCTAGTTTAATTGGAATGAAATTGATATATCTATATAATATACAATTTCAAGAGGTTTATAATAATTACCCCAATATTTTTAGAATACTTAAAGAGGTAATAAGATGATTCTAGTCTCTTTAAGCTATCATCAGGTTAAGATACATATGGGGATAAAAGATTTTTGCTTCTGTGCAAACCTATTGTATTTTAACTCAGTGGTTCTTAATCAGGGGCAATTTTGTCCCCCAGAGAACACCTGGAAATGTCTGGAGACATTTCTGGTTGTTAAAACTGTGGGGGACAGGGATGGGGACTTCAATGGCCTTCTGATGGGTAGGTGGAGACAGGGGATGCTGCTAAACATCCTTCAGTGCCCAGGACAGCCCCCTACACCAAAGAGTTATCTGACCCTAAATGTCAGTAGTGCTGAGGCTGAGGAACTCTGTTTTAACCTAATGGTGCCACTTTCATTGTGCAGATGCTTTTGGGTAATGGACCACGTATCCCTTCCTAATTTCCCAGTACCAGAAACAGCAACTTAGGATCTATTGGAGACAATATTTGGCACTGACACCTTGATAAATTGGGATCATTTTTTTTATTGTTCACATGTACAAATAAATAGGTCATATGTCATATTCTGAGGAAAACCTCCTAGTTGTATGGGTAGTGAGTGTCACCCTTGGAGACACGAAAAAGTGGAGAGCCCCACAGGACAGCGAGGCACGAGGCATTGGAAATGTTCACCTTTCCTTGTGGCCTGGAACCCACTCCCATGCTCCGAGCCAAACCTTGTTCCGAGGTCCCTGGATAACCCCCGTGGGTCTGACCTCCCACCTGCTCCACCACCCCCTCCCCACTGCTGTCCCAACAAGGTTTTCCTTCTCGGGGTTTCTTCAGAGACCATACTCGTGGGGTTTTATTTTTTCTCTCCCTGCTCTGTTCATTCGTGCTCTGCTTCTCAGATTAGCTAGCAGCCACCTCCACCCCCTTCCTTCTTGTCTCACATCTGCTCACCATTTGAAACACCACGGAACAGTGTCAAATTAGTAAACCTGAACCGATCTCCTAGATCCTTTAGTCCAGGCATCACTTTCCAGGTGGACACAATAACTGAGGTCCAGAAAAAAGTGGCGTGAAGTCCATATCACTGATAGATCATTTCCAAAGTCCCCTTCTCCCTTCTCCTGCTTCATTCACTCATTCTATGAATTCTTGTCCCCTTTACTTCCCACCTTCAGAGCCTCCTAGGTGCTGCCCTGGTTGTTCGGGGCACTGTGGCTGCCAGTCAGACGGGAACTTGGACAGCTCTCCGTCCTGGAATGCTGTGCCTTCCTTCCGTCCTTTCCTCCTTCTTGGCATTTACAGTGGAGTCATCACCACACTGAAATCTTCATCAGCACCCCGGGGCCCATGTCAGGGAATCAAACTCCTTGGCCTCTAAGATCTGAACCCCACTTGGCTTTTCAGATGCATCTACCCCGATGCCTCCTCCCCCATCCTCCTGAGCCATCCTACCTGCCAGTCCCTACCCCTGGGCTGTGTCTCACCTCTGCCCTTTGTTGTGTGTGTTTGTTTTCTTAGTTTCCTTAACTTCAATGCTGTGAGCTTTCATTTTTTACCTTTAAACATCGTAGCCATTCTTCCAGGTCTATCTCAATTAACTCCTTTGAGAAAACTTTCCCCTTTTTTGGTTTTTTTGTAGAGTTTTATGACTGACTTGTCCAATCTACTAACTTTGTATTCTCTCCTTTTCCTGTATTCTCATAGTATTTATTTCACATTTGTATATGCAGGTCTTGCCAAGATGATATACTTTTGTGTCCAACAAAATTGAAACTTCCTGGAGGGCAGGGACTGAATTTGTTTCATTTTTTTGCATTTCTAATGGCTCATGAATATTTGTTGAACATAACTGAATTGACTAATCCTAATCATAAACTTGATTTCTATGAAGCCCAATACATTTTTTCTCATTCCTAGACAGAAAAAAAAAAATGGTTTCCAGGATCTATCTTAAACAAGGCTTTGGAATATTTTGTCTCCATCCTGATATTTTATGCCCTATTTTAGGACAAGAAAATGTTATGAAACTATGATATTCAAAAGGCTCATCAATTTTTGTAGGTGAAATTTATAGCCATAACCATGATGAACTTTGACTTATTTTTCACAGGCTAACATTGTCTTACTTCAGTGAAAGTGAATCGCTACTGCTTAGAAACAAAAATTAGGCAAACCGAGTGTAGTTTTGCCAACATCATATTCCTAAAGTGGGAATTTAAAGAACAGTTTCTTGGATGATATGGATGTGTGCCTGTGTGCCTTCATCCTGTGAATGATAAATCATGAGGTTTAGTAGTAAAAGCAAGACTGTACTGAGTCTTCTGATATTTTCTCCTAGAGGTTTAATTATTTACACTACTTCTTAGATGTTACATGGGACGTTTTTCATGGTCTTGGCACCTAATGCTTGCTTTTCTAGGCTAAATTCTTGCAGCCATGCCTGGAGTGGGATTTTTCAGTCTTTGATTGCCTATTGGGCTGCCTGTTGGAGTTTACCCAGAGGTCTGTAGCCCTGCCCATATGTACTTCCTTTGCCAGCCTTTATAAAGAGGCAGAGGGGGCATCAGGCCATATACTCCTTTGGCTAGAAGCTCTCATTTTCATAACAGAACCTTAAACTGCCCTCCTCCTAGTTGATATACAAAGCATATGAATTAATATCTCAAAGCTTCGGCCCGTAAGTTTTGGCCAGTGTCAATGACCTTGTACTCTCTTCTATATGAATAGTTCGCAGCAGCCCTTTAATGAGAAATGTTGTTTCTGAAGACTGCAAAGACCTCTATTCCTACAAACCAGAGATACTGGATAGGTTTGTTATTAATCAGTCACAAAATTTTTTCCTTCCTTTCTCCTTCCTTCAGCCTCAAAACTTCCCAGTACAGTTATTCAGGCAGCTACTATGAATGGATCCAAGTTGAAATGCAAGTTGAAACCTTGCCATCCTGGGGAACAATAATCTAAATGCTATTGTGGATTAGGCCAGACCATTCAGGACCTGAGTACTTTACTTAGTTAAACAGGAATGTTTGGACGTGGTTTAATGCATTGTGCTTTATGATTGTAGCAATGATTTACATGGAGGGGAACTCTGTAATTCCTTATGACATGTCCCACTTAGCTGACAGCATCATCTTTATGAGAAACCAGGATTTTTCTTGGTACTAAAAATTGAAAAAGCTTTACTTCCCCAGATCAATCAAAGAAAAACCCTAACTTTTATGTTATGAACATCGGAAAACGTTAAAATGGTTACCATTCTCTTTTTTGATGGGCATTCGGACGTTTACAGTCAGATCCCTAACAAGGACATTGTCCCCTGTGCTCACAAGGGGAAGGTTCAGGAATCTAGCAGCTTGTCTACTTGTTTATCTTATCATTGGCTGCATTATTCTCTTCCTTTTAAGCTCCCCTTTTCTTGATTCCTTCAACTATTTCGTTTATCCAGCATTGTGTTTATTTTCATAAGTTGCCTCAAATCATTTGTAGAAGTCAGCTCTTCCTAACTACATAAAAAGTAACTCAGTGACTCAGTCTGTATTTGGCTTTTCTTGTTATTTTTTAAGGCAAGAAATGGATGACATTTGAAACATTTTATGTAAATAAAGCAGAGTTCTCAGGGTCAGAGTGAGCTCAATTTAACTGTTCTGTTGAAAATTGTTCTTTCCTCTGTGTTCCTTCTAGCTCAACATTGTGAATGTTGCCATCATCTTCAAGGCAGAAATGGAATGGAGGAGGTTGGGAAGGAAAGAGAACTAATATGTGATCCTAAAATCATTATTGCTGGCATATGAAGAATTATATGTAGCAAATCTTTTTTTTTTTTTTTAAAGATTTTATCTATTTATTTGACAGAGAGAGAGACAGCGAGAGCAGGAACACAAGCAGGGGGAGTGGGAGAGGGGGAAGCTGGCTTCCCGCCAAGCAGGAAGCCCCATGCGGGGCTCAATCCCAGGACACTGGGATCATGACCTGAGTGGAAGGCAGATACCCAACGACTGAGCCACCCAGGCACCCCTATATGTAGCAAATCTTGCTACTATGGAGGAAAAACTGTAGCTCTCCACTGGAGTTAAAAGGATATTACATTCAATGAAGATTTATTGAGAGTTTCTTGTGCAAGGGGCCATAGTAAATACTACTAAAGTGGCTTCCTATGTTTTTCTGCCCCAAATATTCCTACTAATCAGATCAAGAAGGCCTGTGGTTATTGTCAAATGACAGAAATAATACAATTGAGTAACAAGTGTGATGTCCTTTATTCAAGGGAAAACAATGTATGGATTGGGGAGTACAGTGCCTCACAAGCATCGTTCCCCATGGATTTCAGGCAAGAGCGAGTTTCACAGAGCATTCGAAGAGGCAGCCCAGAAACAGAGCACAGTTGGCTAAGAAGCCAAGGGTTTCCTTATAAGGCTAGCAGGTCCTATTTTCTAGGGTAAGGTAGGCCCGCTAAAGCAGAGCGGGGGGACTGTGACTAGTGTATGTTAACTGTTTCCTGTAAGTGCCAGCTGACTTAGGTTTAGATCTGTGCTGTGGGCAGGGCCACTGGAGCACCCTCCAGTTTGCGAGGGCCAATATACAAATTTACTTTAGCATTACCAAGTCCTTTTCCACCTATCAACCCCCTTAACACACCTTCCTTTACTCTCCAGTCATTTCTTATTCTTCACAACCCAAGTTGGGGCAACATCAGGCTGGAAGCTCCTTGAGGCTCATTAGTGACTGGACTTAGAGTACCTAATAAATATGGTTTGAATGAACGAGTGACTGAATAGCTAACGAAGAGAGCCCTGGCCCCAGGAGTGCTCATTCTGAGATTTTTGGATGGGAAAAAATGTTGGTTATGTATAACCTCTTCATTTTTTTTTTTTTTTTTTCTGGACTCAGAGTTGTAAATGGAGGGAACAAGGCTAGCAGAGTGATCTTAGAGCACAGGGCTGCAGCCGGAGTTTCAATCTAAGTGGGGTGATGTCAGGTCTGGCCCTAGACAGCCAGAGCACCCTGGGTGCCTAGGAAAGATGCTTGGGAGGAGACATCAGGAAATACAGGATTGCTGCTTACTCCGTGCATCTGTCAGCTGAGGAGCTGGAAGGAACAGGTTTTCCAGGTCACATTATAGAACATGAAACTTGGCTAGAAGGAACACAGGTTTAATGGACATGAAAACTGGCTGGGAGGAACATGGTTCTATGACCTATCTACCAGTTGGGTTTGTCCGCTGAACAACTACGTTGCTTCTCATTAAGTCGTGGTGTTTCAAGCCAGGAGAAATCTGAGGAAAGTTATATTTTAGATGAGGACCATGAGTCCACAGCCTCATTTCATTATACAAATGCCCCTGGAACCAAGCTCTGGGGCCTGAGTAGGATTCTCAGGACCTGAGCGCCCCCCAACAGGCGCTCCCTGAGGTACCAGGGACCAGGCCTTGCCAGTGGGGACCAAAGGGGGTGTGGCATGCACAGTAAGGTGGGATTGAGACAGAGTGCACCTAGCTTTCCTGGGACTGGATGGGCATGGCCATGGCAGGTTGCAAGGAAGTGGCCTGGGCAGAGAGCAAAGGGATAGCCCAACTGGGAGGGGCACGGCTCAGGAGAGGGGCATGACCAGTGGGTGTGAATGGGGTGTAGTTATGGTGGGAGGGAAGTGACCATTGACTGGCACAGAGGCTAGCCAGAGGAGTGGCCTTCGAGGGGGAGGAATGTTGGGTGCAGGAGGGAATGTGGTTAGGACTGAGCTCATTTGTCATGGCCCAGCCAGTAGGGGCATGGTGCAGGTGGATCACAAGGGCATGACCTTTAGTGAAGGTGTCTGGCAGGTTAGGAAGGGGCTCATTTATGACGGTGCATTGGGAGCAAGGCCCTAGGGGTAGAGGTGTGCTCAAGGCTGAGCTTCGAGGACTTAGCCTAGCCAAAATAAGTGTATTGGGAGGTAGGAGGTGGCCAGGAGTGAATGAAAGGAACTGCCAGTTGGTAGTGCTAGGGGTGTGACCTGAACAGGAAGTATGTGGCCAGGTGGAGCCCAGAGGCATGGCTTTGAAATGATGGGCATGGACATAAAGAATTCCAGAAAGGTGTTGGGGCAACAGCCAGAGACCAGAGAGATGTGAGGGGGGCATGATAGAAGGGTGGCCCAGATGGACCACAAGAGTGTAGCCATAATGGGAGGGATATTGCTCATGCAGAAAGGTCAGGAGAAGCTCAAGAGACCATTTATCTATACATCCCACAACATCTTGTCTTTCCCACAATTCCTCATCTCTCCCCAAGTCTCTACATCTCCCAGAATTCCTTGTTCTCACCCACAGTTCTCCATTATAACCCATAATCCTCCATTCTCCCCTAAAATGCTTCTTTCTTTTCCATACTGCTTCTTTCTCCCTCATAATTCTTGTTTCTCCCACATTTCTGTTTACACACATAATTCCATGTCTGTCCTGCAATTTTTTAACCATCTTTTTCTTACTGAGGTATAATTGACATATAACATATTAGTTTCAGAGGTACAACATAATGATTTAATATTTGTATATATTGCAAAATGATCACCACAATAAATAGTTAACATTTGTGCCCATATGTAGTTATAACAATTCTTTTCCTTAGGATAAGGACTTTTAAGATCTACTCTCACAACAATTTTCATCTATGTAATACAGTATTATTAACTATAGTCACCATGCTGTATATTACATTCCCACAACTTAGTTGTTTTATAACTAGAAGCTTGTACCCTTTGACCCCATTCCCTCCCCTCAAACAACAGTCTGTTCTCTGTATCTATGAGTTCGTTTGTCTGTTTCTTTAGATTCCACATAAGAGATCGTACAGTATTTATCTTTCTCTATATGACTTAGCATAATGCCCTCAAAGTCCATGTGTGCAAATGGCAGGATTTCATTCTTTTTTGTGGCTGAATAGTATTCGTGTGTGTGTGTGTGTGTGTATATATATACATACATATGTATATATATATCACATCTTCTTTATCCATTCATCCCATCAGTAGTTTCCATATCTAGCTATTGTAAATAATGCTGCAATGACATGGGGGTGCTTTTATCTTTTTGAAAATTAGTATTTTCATTTTCTTTGGATAAACACCCAGAAGTGGAATTGCTGAATCATATGGTAGTTTTATTTCTTTTTTTTTTAAGATTTAATTTATTTATTTGTCAGAGAGACAAATAGAGAGAGCACAAGTAGGGGGAGCTGCAGGCAGAGGGAGAAGCAGACTCCCTGCTGAGCAGAGAGCCCGACATGGGGCTTGATCCCAGGACCCTGGGATCATGACCTGAGCTGAAGGCTGACGCTTAACCGACTGAGCCACCCAGGCATCCCATCGATTTCTAATTTTTTGAGGAATTCTATACTGTTTTTCATAGTGGTTACACCAACTTACATTCCCACCAACACTGCACAAGGGTTCTCTTTTCTCCACATTCTCACCAATACTTGTTATTTCTTGTCTTTTTGATAATAGCCATTTTGGCAGGCATGAGGTGACATCTCATTTTGGTTTTGATTTTCATTTCCCTGGTCATGAGTGATGTTGAGCATCTTTTCATGTACCTGTTGGCCATTTGTATCTCTTCTTTGGAAAAATGTCTATTCAGATCCTCTGCCCATTTTTAAATCAGATTATTTATTTATTTATTTATTGCGATTGAGTTGTATGAGTTCTTCATATATTTTGGATATTAACTGCTTATCAGAATATGATTTGCTCATATTTTCTCCCATTCAGTAGGTTGACTTTTCATTTTGTTGATGATTTCCTTTGCTGTGCAGAAACTTTTTAGTTTGATATAGTCCCACCTGTTTATTTTTGCTTTTGTTGCCTTTGCTTCTGGACTCAGATCAAAAAAGTCATTGCCAAGACCAATGTCAAGGAGCTTACCTCCTATGTTTTCTTCTAGAAGCTTTATGGTTTCAGGTCGTACGTTCAAGTCTTTAAACTGTTTTGAATTTTTGGCTATGGTGTGAGACAATAGTCCAATTTTATTCTTTTGCACGTGACTGTCCAGTTTTCCCAACACTATTTATTGAAGAGACTGTCCTTTCCCCATTGTATATTCTTGGCTCCTTTGTCATAAGTTAATTGGCCATATATGTGTATGTTTATTTCTGGGCTCTCTATTTTGTTCCATTGATCAGTGTGTCTGTTTTTATGCCAATATCATACTGTTTTCATTATTATAGCTTTGTATTATAGTTTGAAATCAGGAAGTGTGATGCCTTCATCTTTGTTTTTCTTTCTCAAGGTTGCATTGGCTATTTGGGTTTTTTGTATGATTTTACAAATTTTAGGATTATTCTATTTCTGTAAAAAATGCCATTAAACTGGGGCACTGGGTGACTCAGTCGTTGAGCATCTGCCTTCAGCTCAGGTCATGATCCCAGGGTCCTGGGATCGAGCCCCACATCGGGCTCCCTGCTCAGCAGGAAGCCTGCTTCACCCTTTCCCACTCCCCCTACTTGTGTTCCTTCTCTCCCTTTGTCTCCCTCTGTCAAATAAATAAATAAAATCTTTTAAAAAAATGCCATTAAACTTTTGATAGGGATTGCATTGAATATGTAGATTGCTTTGGGGAGTATGGACATTTTAACAATATTAATTCTTCCAATTCATGAGCATGGAATATCTTTCTATTTATTTGTTGTTTTTTAAAATATTTATTTATTTATTTAAAAGAGAGAGAGAGTGTGTGTGTGTGCATGGGGGGAGGGGCAGAGGGAGAGGGAGAGAGAGTCCCAAGCAGACTCCACACTGAGCGTGGGGCCCAGCATGGAGCTTGATCTAATGACCCTGAGATCGCAACCTGAGCTGAAACCAAGCATTATATGCTTAATTGACTGTGGCACCCATGTGCCCCTCTTTCTATTTATTTGTGTCTTCTTCAGTTGCTTTCAGCAGTCTTATAGTTTTCAGTGTATAGACATTTCACTTTCTTGGTTAAATTTATTCCTAGGTATTTTATTCTTTTTGATACAATTGTAAATTGGACTATTTTTTAAATTTCTCTTTCTTATAGTACATTAGTGTGTAAAAATGCAGCAGAATTTTGTATATTGATTTTGTATCCTGCAACTTTACCGAATTCATTGACTAGTTCTATCGATTTCTTGGTAGTCTTTAGGATTTTCTATATGTAATATACCATCCACAAACAGTGATAGTACTTCTTCCTTTCTAATTTGGATGCCTTTTATTTCTTTTTCTTGCCTAATAGTTCTGGCTACGATCTCCAATACTATGTTGAATAAAAGTGGTGAGAGTGGGCATCCTTGTCTTATTCCTGATCTTAGAGGAAAAGCTTTCAGATTTTCACCATTAAGTATGATGTTAGCTGTGGGCTTGTCAGATATGGTTTTTATTATGTTGAGGTATGTTCCTTCTATACCCACTTTGTTGCAAGTTTTTATCATGAATGGATGCTGAATTTTGTCAAGTGCTTTTTTTGCTTCAGTTGAGATGATCATGTGATTTTTATTCTTCATTTTATTAATGTGGTGTATCATGTTGTTGATTTGTGGATGTTGAATCATCCTTGCATCCCTGGAATGAATCCTACTTGATCATGGTGTATAATTTTTTAATGTACTGTTGGACTTGGTTTGCTAAATTTTATTGAGAATTTTCGCATCTATGTTCATCAAAAATATTGGCCTGTAATATTCTTTTCTTGTGTTTTCCTTGTCTGGTTTTGGTATCAAGGTAATGCTGGTTTTGTAAAATGAGTTTGGAAGTGTTCCTTCCTCTTCGATATTTTGGAAGAGTTTAAGAAGGATAGATACTAATTTTTCTTTGAATATTTGATAGAATTCGTCAATGATGTCATCTGGTCCTGGACTTTTGTCTTTTAGATGGCTTTAGTTTACTGATTCAATCTCCTCACTAGTAGTCCATCTGTTCAGATTTTCTTTTTCTTTTTTTTTGAAGACTTTTTTTATTTATTCATTTGCGAGAGAGAGAGCACAAGCAAGGGGGGAGGCAGATTGAGAGGGAGAAGCAGACTCTCCACTGAGCAGGGAGCACCCCTGCTTCAGATTTTCTATTTCTTCATCAGGCTTGGAAGATTGGATGTTTCTAGGAATTTAGCCATTTATTCTAAGTTATCCAATTTATTGATACGTAATTGTTCATAGTAGTCTCTTATGATCCTTTGTATTTCTGTTGTATCAGTTGTAATGTCTCCTCTCTCATTTCTGATTTTATTTACTTGAGCCCTCTCTCTTCTTGGTGAGCCTACCTCAGTTGTCAACTTGTTTATCATTTCAATGAACCAGCTCTTAGTTTTGTTTTGTTTGTTTTGTTTTTATTGATTCATCAGTCTTATACCCAGTGATCATTACATCACATGCCCTTCTTAATGTCTGTCATTAGGAGCAACCCTCCCAACAACCCTCCTGCAAACCTGAGTATGTTTCCTGTGATTAAGAATCACTTACATTGTCTCCCTCTCTGGTTTCATATTGTTTTATTTTTTCCCCTATGATCCTCTATTTTGTTTCTTAAATTCCACATATCAGCGAGATCATATGTTAATTGTTTTTCTCTTGATTGACTTACTTCACTTCACATAACACCCTCCAGTTCCATCCACATCATTGCAAATGACAAGATTTTGTGTTTTTTGATGGCTGAGAAGTATTCCATTGTATATATATACTACATCATCTTTATCCATTCATCTGTCGATGGACATCTGGGCTCTTTCCATAGTTAGGCTATTGTGGACATTCCTGCTATAAACATTGGGGTGTTTCAGATCACTACATCTGTATGTTCAGGGTAAATACCCAGTAATGCAATTGCTGGGACATAGGGTAGCTCTATTTTCAACGTTTTGAGGAACCTCCATACTGTTTCAGAGTGGCTGCACCAGCTTGCCTTCCCAACCACCGTGTAAGAGGGTTCCCCTTTCTCTGCATGCTGACCAACATCTGTCGATTCCTGACTTACTAATTTTAGCCATTCTGCCTGGTGTGAGGTGGTATCTCATTGTGGTTTTGATTTGGATTTCCCTGATGCCAAGTGATGTTGAGTCTTTTTTCTTGTGTCTGTTGACCATTTGTATGTCTTCTTTGGAGAAATGTCTGATTGGACATTTCTGTCTTGATTGGGTTATTTGTTCTTTGGATGTTGAGTTTGATAAGTTCTTTATAGATTTTGGATCCTAGTCCTTTATCTGATGTGTCATTTGCAAATATCTTTTCCCATTCTGTCAGTTGTCTTGCTTTTGTCGACTGTTTCCTTTACTGTGCAAAAGCCTTTTATCTTGATGAAGTCCCAATAGTTCATTTTTGCCTTTGTTTCCCTTGCCTTTGGAGATGTGTCTAGCAAGAAGTTGCTGCAGCCGAGGTCACAGAGGTTGCTGCCTCTGTTCTCCTCTAGCATTTTGATGGATTTCTGTCTCATATTAGGTCTTTCATCCAGTTTGAGTCTATTTTTGTGTATGGTGTAAGGAAATGATCGAGTTTCATTCTTCTGCATATGCCTGTCCCATTTTCCCAACACCATTTGTCAAAGAGACAGTCTTTTCCGTTGGCTATTCTTGCCTGCTTTGTCGGAAGATTAGTTGACCACAGAGTTGAGGGTCCATTTCTGGGTTTTCTGTTCTGTTCCCTGAATCTGTGTGTCTGTTTTTGTGCCAGGACCATACTGTCTTGATGATTACAGCCTTCTAATAGAGCTTGAAGTCCGGAATTGTGATGCCACCAGCTTTGGTTCTCTTTTTCAACATTCCTTTGGCTATTCAGTCTTTTCTTGTTCCATACAAATTTTAGGATTATTTGTTCCAGGTCTGTGAAAAAAGATGATAGTATTTTGATAGGGATTGTACTGATGTATAGATTGCTCGAGGTAGCATAGACATTTTAACAATATTTGTTCTTCCAATCCATGAGCATAGAATGTTTTTCTATTTCTTTGTGTCTTCCTGAATTTCTTTCATGAGTGTTCTATAGTTTTCTGAGTACAGATCCTTTGCCTCCTTGGTTAGGTTTATTCCTCGGTATCTTATGGTTTTGGGTGCAATTGTAAATGGGATCGATTCCTTAATTTCTCTTTCTTCTGTCTCATTGTTAGTGTATAGAAACACAACTGATTTCTGTGCATTGATTTTATATCCTGCCACTTTGCTGAATTCCCGTATGAGTTCTAGCAATTTTGGGGTGGAGTCTTTTGGGTTTTCCACATAGAGTATCATGTCATCTGCAAAGAGTTAGGGTTAGACTTCTTAGCCATTTCGGATGCCTTTTATTTCCTTTTTTTTTTTTTTTAAGATTTATTTATTTATTTATTTGAGTGAGAGAAAGCACAAGCAGGGGGAGCAGCAGAGGAAGAAGGAGAGCAGGCTCCCCACTGAGCAGGGAGCCCGATGTGGGGCTCGATCCCAGGACCCTGGGATCATGACCTGAGCTGAAGGCAGACACTCAACCGACTGAGCCACCCAGGTGCCCCCCTTTGATTTCTTTTTGTTGTCTAATTGCTGAGGCTAGGACTTCTAGGACTGTGTTGAACAGCAGTGGTGAGAGTGGACATCCCTGCTGTGTTCCTGATCTTAGGGGAATAGCTCTCAGTGTTTCCCCATTGAGAATGATATTTGCTGTGGGCTTTTCATAGATGGCTTTTATGATATTGAGGTATCCCTACACTATCCCTACACTGTGAAGAGTTTTAATCAAGAAAGGATGCTGTACTTTGTCAC
Source organism: Mirounga angustirostris (assembly GCF_029215605.1). NCBI lineage: Eukaryota > Metazoa > Chordata > Mammalia > Carnivora > Phocidae > Mirounga > Mirounga angustirostris. Next base: position 12,182,328 of record NW_026991719.1, read on the forward strand.
ATGCTTTTTCTGCATCTATTGAGAGGATCATATGGTTCTTGTCCTTTCTTTTATTTATGTAGTATATCACATTGATTGATTTGCAGATGTTAAACCATCCTTGCAGCCCAGGAATAAATCCCACTTGGTCGTGGTGAATAATCATTTTAATGTACTGTTGGATCCTATTGGCTAGTACGTTGGTGAGAATTTTTGCATCCATGTTCATCAGGGATATTGGTGTTTAATTCTCCTTTTTGGTGGGGTCATTGTCTGGTTTTGGGATCAAGAGAATGCTGGCCTCATAGAACAAGTGTGGAAATTTCCTTCCATTACTATTTTTTGAAACAGCTTCAGAAGAATAGGTATTAATTCTTCTTTAAATATTTGGTAGAATTCCCCTGGGAAGCCATCCAGCCCTGGACTCTGTTTTGTTGGGAAATTTTTGGTTACTGCTTCAGTTTCCTTGCTGGTTATGAGTCTGTTCAGGTTTTCTCTTTCTTCCTGTTTCAGTTTTGGTAGCAATGCTTCCATTTCTTCCTGATTGCCTAATTTGTTGGCATATAGTTGCTCATAATATGTTCCTTTAAATGTTTGTATTTCTTCGGTGTTGGTTGTTTATATTTCTTCAGTGTTGGTTGTGATCTCTCCTCTTTCATTCATGATTTTATTTATTTGGGTCCTTTCTCTTTTCTTTTTGATAAGTCTGGCCTGGGGTTTATCAATCTTATTAATTCTTTCAAAGAATCAGCTCCTAGTTTTGTTGATCTGTTCTATTGTTCTTTTGGTTTCTATTTCATTGATTTTTGCTCTAATCTTTATTATTTCTCTTCTCCTCCTGGGTTTAGGCTTTATTTGCTGTTCTTTCTCCAGCTCTTTTAGGTGTAAGGTTAGATTGTGTATTTGAGACCTTTTTTGTTTCTTGAGAAAGGCTTATATTGCTATATACTTCCCTTAGGAGCACCTTTGCTGCATCCCAAAGGTTTAGAATAGTTGTGTTTTCATTATCATTTGTTTCCATGAATTTTTTTAAATTCTTCTTTAATTTCCTGGCTGACCTATTCATTGTTTAGTAGCATGCTCTTTAGCCTCCATGTATTTGAGTCCTTTCCAAATTTCATCTTGTGATTGAGGTCGAGTTTCAAAGCATTGTGCAGGGAATGATCCCAATCTTTTTGTACCGAAAATATGCAGGGAATGACCCCAATCTTTTGGTACTGGTTGAGACCTGATTTGTGACACAGGATGTGATCTATTCTGGAGAATGTTCCACGTACACTCGAGAAGAATGTGTACTCTATTGCTTTAGGGTGGAATGTTCTGAACATATTTGTGAAGTCCATCTGATCCAGTGTGTAGTTCAAAGCCGTTGTTTCCTTGCTGATCTTCTGCTTAGATGATCTGTCCATTGCAGTGAGTGGGGTGTTAAAGTCCCCTACTATTATTGTATTAGTATCAATGTGTTTCTTTAATTTTGTTATTAATTGGTTTATGTAACTGGCTGCTCCCATGTTAGGGGCATAAATATTTATAATTGTTAGATCTTCTTGTTGGGCAGACCCTTTCATTATGATATAGTGTCCTTCCTCATCTCTTATTACAGTCTTTGGCTTAAAATCTAATTTGTCTGATAGAAGGATTGCCACCCCAGCTTTCTTTTGATGTCCATTAGCATAATAATTGATTTTCCATCCCCTCACTTTAAGTCTGGAGGTGTCTTTGGGTCTAAAATGAATCTCTTTAAGACAGCATATTGATGGGTCTTGCTATTTTATCCAATCTGATACCCTTTGTCTTTTAATTGGGGCATTTAGCCCATTTACATTCAGAGTAACTATTGAAAGATATGAATTTAGTGCCATTATAGTACCTGTAAAGTGACTATTTCTTTATATGGTCTCTGTTCCTTTCTGGTCTCTGTTCCTTTTGGGCTCTCTCTTCGCTTAAAGGATCCCCTTTAATATTTCTTGTAGGCCTGGTTTGGTGTTTGCAAATTCTTTTAGTTTCTGTTTGTCCTCGAAGATTTTTATCTCTCCTTCTATTTTCAGTGACAGCCTAGCTGGATAAAGTATTCTTGGCTGCATATTTTTCTCATTTAACACCCTGAATATATCATCCCAGTCCTTTCTGGCGTGCCATGTCTCTGTGGATAGGTCTTCTGCCAGTCTAATAGTTCTACCCTTGTAGGTTATGGCCCTCTTGTCCCAAGCTTCTTTCAGGATTTTCTCTTTGTCTCTGAGATTTTCAAGTTTCACTATTATATGTCGGGTGTTGACCTATTGTTACTGATTTTGAGAGGGGTTCTCTGTGCCTCCTGGACTTGGATGCCTGTTTCCTTCCCCAGATTAGGGATGTTCTCTGCTATAATTTGCTCTAATATACCTCCTGCTCCTCTCTCTCTCTCCTCTTCTTCTGGGATCCCAATTATTCTAATATTGTTTCACTTTATGGTATCACTTATCTCTCAAATTCTCCCTTCGTGGTCCAGTAGTTGTTTATCTCTCTTTGTCTCAGCTTCTTTATTCTCCATCATTTTGTCTTCTATATCACTGATTCTCTCTTCTGCATCATTTATCCTATCACTTAGAGCCTCCATTTTTGACTGCATCTCATTAATAGACTTTTTATTTTGACTTGATTAATTTTAGTTCTTTTATTTCTCCAAAAAGGGATTCTCTAGTGTCTTCTATGCTTTTTTCAAGCCCAGCTATATTATAAAGATACTATAATCGTTAATTTGACCTCTCGTTTTGACATCTTACTTATATATATATTGATTAGGTCCCTGGCAGTCAGTACTGCCTCTTGTTCTCTTTTTTTAGGTGAGTTTTTCCATCTTGTCATTCTGTGCAGAGAAGACTAGATGAACGAGAGAACCGAATAATAAAATGGCAACAACGACCCCAGAGAAATAGACACTGAACCAATCAGAAAAGTCCCGAAACAGAAAAAAAAAAATTAGGAAAAAAGAATATAATCAGACAGGTGAACAGAATAGAGCAATACACTGGATCCTGTGTATATTTTGGTCCAGTTGTTAGAAAACTAGATTCCAAAATTGTAAAGAAAGAAAAATGTATATATGTTCAAAAATAAAACTAAATACAATGGAAGAAAAGTATGTAAATGTAAAAATGAAAATTAAAAAAGATTTGAACAAAAGAGTTGATAAGAAATTGGTTGATAAAGGAAAGAGAAAAAAAATAAAATTGAAAGATTAAAGAATTGTGGGGAAAAAAACCATGAATTCTATAGGCTGTATTCCCCTAGCACTGGAGTTTTGCAGTTCTCACTGATCAGTAAACTTGGTCTTGGCTGGATGTTCTTGCTGATCTTCTGGGGGAAGGGCCTGTTGCTTTGATTCTCAAGTGTATTTGCCCCAGGCAGAATTGCACCGCCCTTGCCAGGGGGCCAGGCTATGTAATCTGCTCCTGATTGCTCTATGTGGCTTTTGTTCCCTGGAGGCTTTCCTCACAGCTTTAGAGGATGAGAATGAAAATGGTGGCCTCCCAGTCTCTGGCCCTGGAGCTGAAGGCTTGGGGCCCCACTCCTCAGTGTGGCCTCAGAGAAAAGCAGTCAATCAGTTCCGTCTCACTGGTCTCCCAACCTGTGACCGAGTGTTTCTATCTCAGGCATGTGACCCCGTTTTGAGTCTCCAAACCCTGTAGACACCTGCAGCACGCTCCTGTGCAGTTCCTCTCCGGGGATGAAGGGGGTTCTCGCTGGTTCTGCTGTTCACTGGGCCCCTGCTCAGAGAGCCGTTGCCCGACCATGACTTGATTTGTGGTTTATAGCACCCCAAGCTGAGAGCCCACCCCTGGACTCGCTGATTGCAGCCGGCTTCCCCACTCTGGGAACTCTGCCACACTCAGGCACCCCTGCTCTTCCTGGGACCTCGGGGATCCTGAGACCACCTGTTCCCGCTTAGCCACCTGAGCACCTCTCAGGCCAGGAAATCCCTCACTGGAGCAGACTTATAAAAGTTCCAGTCTTGTGCTCCACTGCTATATCACTTTCCGGGAGCCGGCTTATGGAGGGTCCCCCCCCAACCCTGCCCCTCGGTTTATCTTCCCGTATATCGCCTCAGATTTACTTCTCCACACCTCCTACCTTGCAGAAAGTGGTTGCTTTTCTATTGTAGAGTTCAGCGATTCTTTTCTTAGATCTCTGGTTGAGTTCACAGGTGTTCAGAATGATTTGATAGTTATCTAGCTCAATTCCTGGGACCAGATGAAACTGTCTCCTACTCCTCCACCATCTTGGACTAATCTCCCGAACCAGTTCTTAGTTTTATCGAGCCTTTCTATTGTCTTATTAGTCTCTATTTCATTTATCTATGCTCTTATCTTTGTATTTCCTTCCTTCTATTAAATTTGGGCTTCATTTGTTCTTTTTCTGGTTCTTTGAGGTATAAATTTGGGTTGTTTATTTGAGATTTTTCTTATTTTTTGATGTAGGTATTTATCACTATGAACTTCCCTCTTAGAACACTTTTACCACATCCCATAAATTTTTGTATGTTGTATTTCTATTCTCATTTGTCTCAAAGTATTTTTTATTTATTTTTTTAATTTCTTCATTGACCCATTCATTGGTTGTTCTCTCCTACAGTTCTTAGTAGCAGGCAGGTAAGAGGCATAGCTATGACAGCGCAGGGGTGTGGTCATAGACAACAACTGCCTGTGGCCCCAGCAAGAAAGGCATTGTTGTGCTGGAATTAGTGTGGCCTAGGAGGGAGGGATATTACTTAGAGAGGGCATGGCCAGAAGATGAGAGGTATGGGCCCTGCAGGACAATTGGGTAGAACAAGGAGTCAATTATCTTTCCTCCACAATTCCATTTTCTCTCCCAAATTTCCTGTCTCTTCCACAATTCTCTGTATTAACCCACAAATCTGTTTTCTCCCACAATTGTTTCATCCCATTATCCTCTGTGCTCTCCCACAATCCATCAGTGCTCTCCCATAATCCACCATGCTTTCCCACAATCCTCCTGCTTCCCCTCCAGTCCTCTGTGCTTTCCCATAATCCTTCATGTTTCCCACAATTCCTCATGCTTTTCACAATGCTACCTTTCTCCCACAATCCTCTGTGGTCACCCACAATCCTCTGTGCTTTCCCACAATCCTCTTCTCTCATAGTCCTCTTGTGCTCCCACAATTCTTCATGCTTTCCTAGGATGCTACTGCTCTCTTATAGTCCTCTGTAGTTCCCCACAACCTTTGCTTTCTCCTACAATCCTCCTGTGTTTCCCCACAATGCTACCTCTCTCCCATAATCCTCTGTTGTCTCCCACAATCCTCCGTGTTCTCCCACAATTCTCCTTCTCTCTCACAATTCCCCATGCTTTCCCACAATGCTGCCTCTCCCCCACAATCAGCCAGTGGTTTCCCACAATCCTCTGTCCTCTCCCACAAACCTTTAGTGATTCCCCACAATGCTACCTCTCTCCCATAATCCTCTGTACTCTCCCATAATCCTCCAGTGATTTCCCATGATACCAATCTCCCATAATCCTCTGTGCTTTCCCACAATCCTCCTGTTCTCCCACAATTCCCATGGTTTTCAACAGTCACTTGTGCTTTTCCACAATCCTGTTCTCTCCCATAATCCTTTGGTGATCCCCCATAATGCTACATCCCTCTCCCATAATCCTCTGTCCTCTCCCACAGTCCTCCCATGTTCTCCCACAATTCTCCATGCTTTCCACAATATTAGCTCTCTCCCACAATCTTCTGTGGTCACCCACAGTCCTTTGTGCTTTCCCACAATCCTCTGTACTCTTCCACATTTCTCCAGTAATTTCCCATAATGCTACCACTCTCCCATAATCCTTTTTGCTTCCCACAATCCTCCATACTCTCCCACAATTCTGTTTTCTCCTGTTAGTCTGTGTTCTATGACAATGTTGCCTCTCACCCACAATCCTTTTTCTCTCCCACCATTTCTGATGGTTTTCTACAATGCTCCCTCTCCTTTACAATTCTCCAGTGTTTTCTCACAATCATCTGTGCTTTCCCACAGTCCCCCTGCTCCTCCACAGTTCTCTATGCTTTTCCACAGTGCTCTCTCTCTTTCTCAGTCCTCTGCAGTTTCTCACACTTTTCTGTGCCTTCCCACAATTTTCCTGCTCTATCACAATTTTCCATGCTTTATCAGGATGCTCCCCCCCCACAATACTCCATGTTGTCCCACAATCCTTTTGCTCTCCCACAATCCTCCTGCTCTTCCACAATTCCTAATGCTTTCCCATAATGCTACTTCTCTACCGCAATCCTGTTTTCTCCCACAGTCCTCCATGTTCTCCCATAATCTTGTGCTTTCCCATAATGCTTCCTCTTTCCCATAATCCTCTGTGCTCTCCCACAATCCTCCATGTTTTCCCACAATTTGTTGCTCTCCCTCATCTTCTGTGGTCTCCTCAAATCCCCTGTGCTGTTCCTTAATCCCTCGTGCTCACCTTCTGTTTTCTCCCACAATTTTTTCTGCTTTCCCAGAATACTCTATAGTCTCCCACAATCCTTCATTGTTTCCCACAAGTCTCTATTTTTCCACAATTTTAGGTCTCTCCTACAATTCTCCCTGATGGGTAGGTAAGGGTCTTGGCTATGACTAGTGCCAGGGTATGGCCATGGATAACTGGTATGTGGCCCTTACAGAAGAGACATGCCCAAGAGAGGTGTGTGGTCATGAAGAAGTAAAATTGGCATAACCTAGGAAAGAGGGCATGACTCATAGTGTGAGGGCATGGCCAGAAGGTGAGGAGGGGTCTTGCAGGAGGGGTATGGATAGGAGAACGGGCACTTCAGGAGCAAGTGAATTCTCTCTCTCCCACAGAATATCTTGTTTTTCCCATAATTCCTGTCTCCCCCACAATTCTTGTTTTCTCCCACAATTTGTGGTCTCCCACAACCATCCTCTATGCTCTCCCCAGTCTTTCATCTCTCTCATGACTCTTTTTTCTCCCAGTCTTCCATGTTCTCCCACAATCATTCCATCTAGAGGTCTCCCCTACAATTCTGTTTTCTCCCAGAACTCTCTGTTCTCTCCCAAGATGCTTCATTGTCTCCCACAACTGTCTGTCTCTCCCAGAATTCTCTCCCATAATTTCATGTTCCCTATAATTATCTGTGGGTCCTAGGTAGGGGGCATGGCTATGATGCAGCAAAGAGTGGCTGTAAATGGAGAGCAAGATGCCATGGAACCACCTGTGGGAGTGGCCATAGTGGGAAAGGTGGGTTGGCAGCTGGGTGGGGGGCATGGTGGTCATAAAGGAACCAAGATGGCAAAGCAGAAGAGGCAGGGCAAGTACAAAGGGTGAGTTTTCTGTCTCTCCCACAGTACCTGTTTTCCCCACAATCTCTCTTCCAAAATTTCTTGCCTCTCACATATTTCTGTTCTCACTGACAATTCTCTGTTATATGTATTTTCTGTTTTAATTGTATGTTTCCCCAGGTTCTTTGTAGTGCCTTGGTAGTGGACATGTCTGTTTAGACATGCAGGAGGCATGGCTCTGGCAGTAGCTGTGTAGTCACCACATTGATCAGAGGGCTTAGCTTATGGCGATAAGAAGGAAAGGACAAGGCCTAGATGGAATGGTAGGTGCTTTCCCAGGTTGTGGCGGCCAAGGTGGAGCACAGGAGTTGACCAGGAAAAGGAGGAGTGTGGCAGGGAGAAGGGATGGGTAGTGGCTCAGATAAGGAAACTTCAGGCAGCCAGAATAGAGGGGCATGACTCAAGAGGGATGGGAATGGCCATGAAGGAGCAAAGGAGCAGCCAAGGGAATATCCCAAGGACTAGGACTGAGCTCAGGTGCCAAGGCCAAGGTGAAGGGGCCAGCTCTCAGTCTTTTCTATAATACCTGGTGTGTTAGTGAGGGTTCTGCAGAGAAACTGAATAAACAGGATACACACACACACACACACACGTGCACGCCCACAGAGAGAGAGAGAGAGAGAGATTGATTTTAAGGAATTGGCTCAAATGATAATGGAGTTGTTAAGTCCAAAATCTGCAGTAAGCTTGCAGGCTGGGACTCAGGGTAGAGTTGAGTTGAGTCCAAACAGTTGGGTGGCAGAATTCCTCTAGAGGAGGTCAGTCTTTGTTCTATTAAGACTTTCAATTGATTGGATGGGGCTCACCCACAATATGGAGAATAATCTGCTTTATTCAAAGTCTGCCAATTCAGGGGTGCTTGGGTGGCTCAGTTGGTTAAGTGTCTGCCTGCAGCTCAGGTCATGATCTCAGGGTCCTGGGATCGAGTCCTGCATCGGGCTCCCTGCTCAGCGGGAAGCCTGCTTCTCCTTCTCCCTCTACTGCTTCCTCCGCTTGTGTTCTCTCACTCTGTCAAATAAATAAATAAAATCTTAAAAAAAAAAAAAACAAAGTCCACCGATTCAAATGTTAGTCTCATTCAAAACAAACAAACAAACAAACAAAAAAACCCTTAATAGTAACATCTAGAATAATGTTGACAGAATATCTAAACATTATGGCCCAGCCAAGCTGACACATAAAATTAACCATCACAACTTTTCTCTCCAAATTCTTTGTCTCTCCCACAATTCTGTTATTGCTCAGAATCTTTCATTCTCCCCAGAGTTTCTCGCCCTGGAAAGAAAAACAACTCATTGCTTCTGTCATCAAGAAAGCCTTGCTATGGAAAAAAAAAAAAAGTCATCTAACTGAACACTGTTTAATGACATATCAGATTTACATTCCGGTCCAAGCTTCTTATCTCAGCTTGGACCAGTAACTAGCAGTTCCTGGGCTGGTACTTGAGGAGCACCGCCATTTTTCATTTCTAGTCTACTTCCTGGTATATAAATGAGCAGGGACTGAAGAGATGGCGGAATCAATGAACCTTGAACATCACTTATCACCGATATTTACGGAGCAGCCCCTAGCAGTGTGCCAGTACTGTGTTAGGTGCTGGGAATACAAAGTTGAACAAACTGGTCAAAGTCCCTGCTCTTAGGGAATTTACATTGTAGTGAACAACCAACCAACAGACAATCCAATATACAAGCCAGAAAATACATAATTACAAGTGGTGAGACACCATAAGGAAAATGAAGCAGACAAAGTAACAGAGAGAGGTGGGGCTGCTACTTAAAGTGTGTTTTGTGGAACATCAGCTTTGCATCTCCTGAGAGATTGCTTGAAATGCAGAATCTCAGGTCACACTCCAGAATCACTGAGTCAGAGTATGCATTGTAACATGATCTCCAGGTGCTCCCTATGTTCAGTGAAGATGGAGAGGCTCTGGATACAACTTCACATACGGTTGTCAGGAAAGACAGCTCTAAGGAGACAACATTTTAGCTGAGAACTGAATGATGAAGAAAAACCCAGTCATGTAAATGTAGGCAACGAGTGGTCCAAACAATGGGAACTCCAGCAAAGGAAATGTCCCGAGACAGGAATGAACAGGGGAGATGAGTGTGGGTGGGACAGATTAAGAGAAGATAACTTGACCTTTACTGTTGGATATTTATCAAAAGCCCTATAATGAGAATTGTTGATTTGCAGTGACTCCACAAAAGTTCTACATGCAGAGACCCCTATTTCTGCAAATGAGAGCTACCAAGATAGGTTTTTGCATGCAGCCACTCATCCATCTTGCACCCATGATAGACATTGTTAATCAGTCACAGAACTTTTTCCTTCTGAGCCTAGACAAAGACACAAAGCTCAGCACAGTTATTCAGGCAGGCACCACAAATAGCTCAAAGTTGACATGTACGTTGAAACCCATTTGCCATCCTAGGGAAAGAGTATGAAAATGCTACCCTGGAGGGCCTGTGTACTTGGATGAACAGAAAAGTTTTGATGGTTCATAGAATTGATTTAATACACTGTGCTTTGTGATTGTGCCAACAGCTTACATTGAGGGGACCTGTGTTTAACTCCTCATGACACTTATTTCCCACTTCTCTCACCACATCATCTATATGAGGAAATAGGATTTTTCTCAGGACTGAAATTCAAGAAAAACTGTTTCTAAAAAAAAAAAAAAACTAAAAGATTGATTTTTATCTTAAGAACACTAGAAAACCTTAAAACGATTGCTATGCCCTCTTTTCTAATGCTGTTCAAAAGCTTAGGGGCAATCTTTGTCCCAGCTTAAACAATCGTTCTGGATCTGGTGGCCTGCATACTTAAATGCTGATCTTATCATTGGTTGCTTTATTCTCCTTACATTAAGTTCCCCTTTCCCTGGCTCCTTCAGCTATTTGTTTTATCCAGTAATGTCAGTATTTTCATAAGCTGCCTCAAACTGTTTGTGGAAGAAGGTGAGGTAGAACTCACTATAAAAATCAGCTCACTAATTTATACAGGCTGTATTTGTACCAACTTCTGTGAGTTCATTTTTCAGGCAAAAATGACTGATAGTTGGAACATTTTATAAATGAGGCAGGGTTCTCAGGGTCAGGATGAGCTTAATAACCAGTGTTCTGTTAAACTTGTTCTTTTCTCTGTGTTCTTTGTAGCGCAACATTTTGAATATTCCCACTATCTTCAAGCCAGGAATGGAATGGAGGGTGGGAAGAAAAGAGAAAGTAGCTATATATGCTCTCACAAAATCTGTATTGTTGGCATATGAAGAAATAAATGTAGCAAATCTTTTTTTTTTTTTAAAGATTTTATTTATTTATTTGAGAGAGAGAATGAGAAAGAGAGAGCACGAGAGGGGGGAGGGTCAGAGGGAGAAACAGACTCCCTGCTGAGCCGGGAGCCCGATGCGGGACTCGATCCCGGGACTCCAGGATCATGACCCAAGCCGAAGGCAGTCACTTAACCAACTGAGCCACCCAGGCGCCCTAAATGTAGCAAATCTGACTGCTGGGAGCAAAGAAATGTTATCTTTCTACACATGTGAAAAGGCTAAGTATTCAATGAAGATTTATTGAGAATTTATAGTGTAAAGAAGTGTACCAAGTCCTATAAAAGTGAATTCCTATGTTTGCTACCCAAAAATATTCCTACTAATCAAATCAAGAAGACCTGTGCTTACCAAATCCTTTTCTACCTATCAGCCCTTTGCCACACCTTCTCTAACTTTCTCATCATTTCTTGTCACATCCAAACCCAAGTTGGGACAACTTCAGACTACAAGCTCCTTGGGGCTTATCTTCTTTGTTAGGGGAGCAGGTACTCAAAAAATAGGATTTGAATAAATGAATCAGAGATGTCTGCACAGGGTAGAAAAGCTGGTTATAACCTTCACATTTCTTTTATGGACCCAGAGTTGTAAGTGGAGAGAGGAAGGCTAGCAGAGTGATCTCAGGGCACACACAGGGCTTGCAACCAGAGTTGCAGTCTCATTGTGGTCGCGTCTCCACAGGCCCTAGACAGCGGGAGCTCACTGGGTGCCTAAGCAATGGAGGAGATATCAGGAAATACAGCAGTTCTGTTTACTCCACTCATCTGTCTAGCACTTAAGGTTGGCTAAGGGACTAGAAGGAACATTGGTCCATAGTTCTGGTTTAGAGGATGTGAAAACTGGCTGGAAGAAGCAGTTACAAATTCGAGTTCAGATGTAAAAGCTGACTCCAAGAAACTCGGGTAAAGTGAACATGAAAATAATAGGAAGGAACATGGTTGTGTGACTCGTCCAATATTTGCATTTCCCTACTGAGCGACCTGCTCTCAGTACATTCAGTCTTATGTTTGGAAGTGGGAGAAACCTGAGGAAAGTCATTCTCTAGACGAGGCTCTTAAGCCTGCAGTCTGATTTCACCCGACAAAATGTCGCCAGCGCTCAGTTCCCAGACCCGGGAGGGTTTCTCTAGAGACAAGGGGGGCCGCCCACGCGACCTCGAATCCCTGAGGCCAAGTCCCGCCTGGTAGGAGGGAGCGCTAGGGGCTTGGCCCTGCAGGAGGAGCCAGACCACCCCGGAGCGCAGGGGCGTAACCAAGGTAAAGGGCGGGGCCCAGGCGGAGCTCATGGGCGTGGCCCGGGTGAGGGGGCGTGGCTGTGACGGGAGGGGAGAGGCCAGGCCGCGGGCCACAGACGGCTTGGCCTGGAGGGGCGTAGCCGGGGCCGCACGTAAGGACGTGAAGGGGCGTGGTCCCGACCATTTTGGGAGAGGCTTGGAGGGGGCGTGGCCTGAGCTGTGGGGCGTGAAGACGGGGCGTGGCTATGATGTCCCAGCGCACTTGCCGCGGGTCCCCAGGCTAGAGCTAGCCGCCGAACTTCGTGCTGTGGAGAAACGCTAAGGTAAGGGCCGGTGGCCGACTGGAGTGAGGACCACAGCGGGGGCAGGCCGACTCAGGGAGGGCCGGGACCGTGCTCACACACCCGCACCCCGCCACGCCAGATCTCAGAGCCCGGACAGCTGTTAGTCCTGCGAGTATTGCCGGGGTCCCGGCACGGCATCGCCCTTTCCCCACTGTAGCCCTCTTCTACAATGGGAGTCACCAACCAGATGGCAGCACCTCCTTTAGAGTTATTGCACTTGCCGGGAAACAGCTGTCTGAGGGCCCTAGGAGGGAGTGTGGCCAGGGGTGGTTGGACGTGAATTAACTCAAGAAAGTCCAGTCTGCTGTGAAATACCTGTAGACAGGGGTAAAGGCTACAAAATCTGAAATAGCAGTTCCGGAAACCGAGGCGCAGCAAGCTGGGACTAACTAGGGTCTGGATTGTATTCCCCCCATCCCCCACCCCCTAAATTACCAGGGTCTGTGGACGGAGTCACAGCCACCTCCAAGGCAGGGGATCAGCATCACAGCTGTGTCACGTGGACAAATCTGAGCCTTCTCCTTCCGCAATTACTTCTGGCCTTTTTGTTTTGTGCCCCACCCCAGAACTGAAAGAGAACCGCTGAAGTACAAACATTTTTGATAGTTACGAGTCTTTGGGGCATTCACTGTTAAATGCTACTACCTTAAGCCTGGTGGCAACTCCTTAATATTAATGTAAGTGCCGTCTTCTCCCCTGTATTTTCCCTGGGAAAGTTTGAGAAATACAAGAAGTTGGGGCGCCTGGGTGGCTCAGTCGTTACCGGCTCAGGTCATGATCCCGGAGTCCTGGGATCGAGCCCCACATCGGGCTCCCTGCTCGGCGGGAAGCCTGCTTCTCCCTCTCCCACTCCCCCTGCTTGTGTTCCTGCTCTCGCTATCTCTCTCTCTGTCAAATAAATAAAATCTTTTAAAAAGAGAGAGTTATACAAGAAGTTAATGTGTACATCTTAATTCGGTTAGAACTTGTTCTCCCCCAGCCACTGAAAACTATGTTGCTTTCTGCTTCTCCTTCTTCGTCCTTTACTGCTAATCTGGCCATCTCCTCTCTTTTATTAAAAAACCTTGCTGGAGGGGCGCCTGGGTGGCTCAGTCGTTAAGTGTCTGCCTTTGGCTCAGGTCATGATCCCAGGGTCCTGGGATCGAGCCTTTCATCGGGCTCCCTGCTCGGCGGGAGGCCTGCTTCTCCCTCTCCCACTCCCCCCTGCTTGTGTTCCCTCTCGCGCTGTGTCTCTCTCTGTCAAATAAATAAATAAAATCTTTAAAAAACAAAACAAAACAAAAAACCTTGCTGGAATAAGGAGAGGAGCAGGCAGATTTCTCTCATGAGGGAAGCTGCTCCAGACCCTACCTCTTATCTGCCGCTGCACATCCCTCAGGGTGGTCACCGTTCACGGGTATGTTGGAAATGGAAAACCTTTCAGCTACCTGGGGCGTTTCTCAGATAATTTTTATGTCAGAACCAGGACTGAAATTCACGGAAAGGCCAAGATCAGCAAGGGCACCATTCTCTGGGCCTGTACACACCTTTCCTGTTCTCCCTGGAGCCAGTCAAAGGGTAGTGATCACTCACAGTTGGGACTCAGGAAAGATTGAGTGAATTGTGAGTGAATGCGTGAACTTTGGGAAATCTTACGGGAGGAGGACAATGCATCTCTTTGGCAGTGCTGGGGCACTTAGTTGCAGCACACAAAACAGTTACCAGAAATGTATTTTGAAACCTCTGGCAACCCCAGATTGGGATCATGATCTTGGGGAAGAAGTAGGTGAGAGGAAGAAGCTCAGCTTTTTCTATGCTGTCGGGACAAGACAGCATAACCTCTGATTTCCATTTCAGGGCTTTTGCAAGAGACTGGCTTCCTTTGAACTCAGGAGGTGAGAAAACGAAAGGTCAGTCTGATGAGAATCAAGGGATTTTTTTCAATGTAATTGTAACCTTTAGTTAGAGTACTTTTTTTTTTTTCCTGTCTGTTTTGCATATGTATAAACGGCTTAATCAGGCAGAGTTCAAACTACAGTTGACCCCTGAACAGCACAGGGAGTAGGGACACCGACCCCCTGCCCAAATGAAACTCTACCTATAACTTGATTCCCCAAAAACATAACTTCTAATAGCCCACTGTTGATCAAAAACCTTACCAATAACATAGTCAATTAACACCTATTTTATATGTTATATGTATTATATACTATATTCTTACAATAAATTAAGCGAGAGAAAAGAAAACATGATTAGGAAAATCATAGGGAAGAGAAAGTACATTTACAATACTGTACTGTATTAATTGGGGGAAAAAACCCACATACATATGGAGCTATGTTGTTCAAAGGTCAGCTCTATCTGTCATTTAATGAATACATAATTTATGAATGATTCTTTAAAGGCTTTTAGAATTTTTTCTTTTTTCACACATTTCTTAGTCTGCAAAACAGCAGATAAAAGACATGGTAGTAAAAGCCAGGGACATACATAAATCATTAGTGATAGCAAAAGCATATGGTACAAAAAACTTAGCACTCATGGGGCCCATCCAGGCTACGGTCCCATCTTAAAGACAAACTTAAGTAAAGACAGATTTTCTGTGAAATCTGGTAATGTATGCTATTAGTTCATTGTTATGTATAATGTTTGATAAACATTATTTGTGGTTTTATAAGCTTAGATTTTATGAGATCTGTAGGTAAATTTAAATAACCACCTATCAATAAATTATAATTTTAATGTCACAGAGTAGATTGGCTTTAGGCTTTAACATAAATAACCTCATGTATTGCTACAGGTATTATAGCCTAGCACTAGCTAAATTGAGTTTCTTTTTATTTGGATTTTCCTGGAACCTTCCTCACTGCTGACCTTCCATGCTCTGTTCCTTCCTTGATTGTCTTCGACTGCTCCTTCTGTCTCTTGGCCTCCTTACTCCATTTTGTCAGGCTCCCTCTATACACCTGTTACTCCTGGGGGGGAGGGTGGGGATTTTCCTTCTCTCTCTAGCCACATGACCTCTCCTGATCACAGATCAGAACTCTTTTCTAGATTTTTCCTCTCGCTGTCCCCTTGGACCTCAAATCCATAGGATTAGCAGGAAGACTGTCTGTCCTCTTTCCCTTCCCACCTGCTCCTTTTGCCAGTTTGTTTCTCTCTTCAGGCATTCATCCTCATTCTACCACCAGCATCATCCAGCCATAAAATCATGGGGCCTTCTTCAACAACTGCTTCCCTTCTCTCTCCTCCAGTTGAGTGCCAAATCCTACGTTTTTTACCAAAATGGCAATCTCCTGAATACAAAGAACTTTGGTCCATCGCTACTGTCACTCTCTGGTTCAGTGCTTCATATTGTCTCACTTGGATTACTGGAATTTCATTTCAAACTCACGTGCCCAAATCTGAGCTACTGATGTCCCACCCGAAACCTGTTCCGCACACTGTGGTCCTCATCTCAGTTCATGGCAACTCCCATCCTTCCAGTTGATTAGGCCAAGAATCTTCTAGCCATCCTTGACTCCTTCCTTTCACATCTTACCTTTCTTTCACATCTTATGGGCAGTCTCTCCAAGATATAGCCAACGCCCAACCCCTTCTCACCACTTCCACCATGACATCTTTTGTTCCAAGCCCCTGGATTATCCTGAATGATCTCCCTGCTGCTTTCCTGCTTCCCATCCCAGTTGATTTCCAGTAGGACAACCTGAGTGATCTTTTAAGAATATAAATCAGATGGTGTCCCTCCTGTGCTGCCAAAACTCCATTGTGCCCCCATTTCACTTAGAGCAGTGGTTTCCAATCAGAGGTGATTCCCCTTTTCCAAGGCACATCTGCGGTGTCTGGAGACATTTTTGGTTGTCACAGTTGGAGGGAGGTGCCACGGGCATCTAATGGGTAGAGGCCAGGGATGCTGCTAAACATCCTACAGCGTATAGGACAGCCCCCAAACTGAGTTATCTGGTCAAATGCCAATAATGTCAAGGTTGAGGAACCCTGAGTTGGAGAAAAAACCTTTACAAAGTAGCCTAGAAATCTACATGATCTGGCAGCCATGACCTCTCCACCTTCTCCCTTACTACCCTCCTCCTAGTACACTCTATTCCTGCCATGCTGGTCTCCTTACTATCCCCTTGTATGTGCCAGACACGCTCCCACCTCAGGGTCTTTGCACAGGCAATTCCCTCTTCCTGGGCAATAACCTTCCTCCTGCTAGTCCTATTACTAATTCCTTCATTTCCTTCAATCTTTTATTCAAATCTCACCTTCTCAGTAAGGCCTCCTTTGAGCAACTTATTTTAAATGCAACACTCCTTTCCCAGTGGCACTCCAAATTTACTTCTCCTGCTCTGCTTTTCACTGAGTATATTTTAATTTAATTGTCTGTACAACTGACTTACATATTACACTGCTGTTTATTGTCTGTCTCCCGCTACTAGAATGTAAGTTCCACAAGGGTAGGGACTTTGTTTTATCCCCCCAATGATCCTAGAACAGTGTCTGGCATTTAATAGATGTTTGGTTGCTATTCTAATGAATGAAAGGATAAAAGAGTGATGGATTTAATGAAGGATGGTTGAAGGAATCTCCTTGTCACTGACCTTCCCGGCTCCATTCTGCCCACTGCATTCCATCCTGTGCTGTGCACATGGAGTCGTCGGAAACCGTCCTCTATGTACGGAATAATACCTGAGGGCCTTCCAGTCTCTTGGAAATCAGTATTCTTCAAGTTAGTCTCAAATCCCCATCTGGTTCCATTGCATCCCCCGGGCATCTGTGTGGCCAGCACCTTAAGAAATATTCATAACAGACTTGGGATGATGGGAAGCCCAGATACATTTAGCTTTGTTACAAAACAGGACTTTTTTGTCTAAACACACAAAAAGTTATCTTCAGAGTCTATGTCCACCGCAGTGAGGTCAGCAGTATTCTTAGGAGCCAGACAGAGGGTCAGATTTCCACACCACGACATGCAACCCCACCATGGGGTGAGTTTTGTGAAGGCGGAGGAAGGAGAGGGTGAGGTGGTGTCAGGCCTTCTGGAGCTTTGGTGTACCCCTAGCCCTAGAGAGTCAGTCTGGAAGTGGGCAGGAGACAGTTCCTCTGGGCCAGGTGTCATCAGCCCCAGCCTCAGCACTGTGCAGAAGCAGCATAACTGCGGAGTACAGGGCCGCTGCCCAAGGCATGACCACAGCCGTGGCTCTCTGTGGAGCTAGGCCAAGGATCAGTCCCCCAGACTTCTCTGGCACCCCGCTAACATGCCTCAGATCCCCATAGAGCCCCTTATGCGGGACCAAGTGCATGCCGACTCGTCTGTATAACTCCCTTGGCAGTTAGGCATGCCCTTGACTGTATCTTACTACATCTTTCCCTTTGAAGGACTAACCAGCATGTCCTGTCTTTTGAGTGTATGTTGTACTTGTCATTGTCTTCCTGGGAATTACTAGGTCTCTTTTTCTATCTAATTGTAAGCAAGAAAGAAGTCCTTTTCCACATCTTTGCCAACCTCCCTCTGACGCTGGGATTATTGAATAAACCCAAGGTTCTGCCCATTTCAACCCTAATTGTCCTCTCCAGCCTTGACTCCTAAACACCCCCGCCTCCCCAAATGTCCTCATAATCCCTAACATTAATGCCTGTCCATCTCTACCTTTCTCCCTCCTGTTAAAATTGTCTCTCTCCTAATGACACATGGTTCAGATGCTGCCCCGTCCTGAAACTTAGAGCCTCTGCCCTCTGTGTTCTCATTGAATTAAGTCAGAGCTGTCATCACATCTGGCTTTGATTAGAAGTATTTGTTTAATTATGCTAAGTGCAGTAAGCCAGACTCAGGGAAAATATTGTATGAGTCCACTTACATGAAGTATTCAGAATAGGCAAATACGTAGAGACAGAAAGTAGAACCGAGGTTGCTGGGGGGCAGCAGGGGTGCGGAGGAATGAGGAGTTTTTGTTGAATAGGTATAGAGTTTGTGTTGGGGATGATGAAAAAGTTTGGGGTACAGACACTGGTGATGGTTACACAGCATCATGAATGTATTTCATGCCACCAAATTGTACGCTTGAAAAAGGTTAAAATGATAAATATGTGTATTTTACCATACTATAAAAAGGTAACTAAAAAACCCAGAAAGATTACTTGTTTAATAGTTTCTTAATAGATTGCAAGCTTGTGGGGATGGGGAGAAAACATGATTTTTTCATCTTCACCCAGCCCAATGCTTTGCATGGGATAATCACTCATTATTGCTTCAATTCAGGGATGGAAGTCAATGGAAAGAAGCACAGAATTCAGGCAAGGTTTCCCCATACCTCTTAGGAATTTTTAAAAATTCATTTTATTGTCAAATTGATTTTATCAGAGAGAACCCTGTGTAGTTGGAATTGTTTGATGGTATTATCTCAGAAAGAAAATGAAAAACATGAAATTAAAAATCATCCCAAACTGCTTTCTATTTTCTTAGTGTTTGCATTTATAGCATGGGGAGCATTTTAGCAAGCTCAGTTTGAATAATAATAGCTTCCGGGACGCCTGGGTGGCTCAGATGGTTAAGCGTCTTTCGGCTCAGGTCATGATCCCAGGGTTCTGGGATCAAGCCCTGCATTGGGCTCCCTGCTCAGCGGGGAGCCTGCTTCTCCCTCTCCCACTCCCCCTGCTTGTGTTCCTGCTCTCGCTTTACCTCTCTCTGTCAAATAAATAAATAAAATCTTAAAAAAAAAAAAAGATGAAGGGTGTACATTAAGCCTCACTCTTAAATATTTCAGTTCAAAAAATCCTTTTACTCTGCTGATCTGCAATTATAAATTATACAGTTTCATGCTGCACATAGTCTTACAAGTTAGAAAGAAGCATAAAGTTCTCAACGTGAACTCTCATCCAAGATTAGGGTGGAGAGATCAAGAGAGAAGTGAAATGTTTACATGAAGAAATAGGTGAGCGCTGAGAAAGTATCAGGTTACTGGGCTTTTTGCTATTTTTTAATTTTGGAAAATTGATAGGTTTCATATTCTGTCCATGAACTACCACCAGAGGCTATTTCCTACAGATGATTTTTATGGAGAAGAAATTATAAATTAATCTGGAGATATTTTCCTATGGAAAATAATCATGGACAAGTTTCTAAGATGTCTGTCATTTGCTTCAAAGTCTCACAGAGAGGGGAAGTAGGAGGGAGGATATAAATAAAACATGCTTGGCCACCAACAGATAATTATTGAAATAAAGTGTTGGGTACATAGGTGGTTTTATTCTAGTATTTCCACTGCTTGTTCAAATTTGAAGTTTGCCAAAATAAAAAATTAAAGGAAAAAAGGAAATAGATTCTGAAATGAGGTAGCCAGTGGTCTATTATTCCTTAAGCCTGCTCAGTTAATTCAGTTAATGAAGGTATTTGAAAATGAGGGACTTTGATTTGGCTCAAGGCACTATCAAGATAATATCTTGAAAGTTTATTACCAATCTGTATTTGAAATCCTGAGTCAGACTTTTTTTTTCAAGATTTCTTATTTATTTGAGAGCCAGCGAGGGAGGGAGCATGAGCAGGGGGAGGGGCAGAGGGAGAAGCAGACTCCCCACTGAGCAGGGAGTATGAAGCGGGGCTCCATCCCAGGACTCTGAGATCATGACCTGAGCCAAAGGCCGACGCTTAACCCACTGAGCAACCCAGACGCCCCGCTGAGTCAGACTTTTGTATATCTTAAATAAGGTACATATTGACATACCCCCCAAAATGTGTGTGTTTGTGTGTGTGTATGCACACACATAAAACTAAACAAAAGTGATTTTAACTTGGTTTGAGAATTTCTGACATCTCTTGGCAATGCAGACATACTTTAGGTGTCACTGGTCTAAAGACCCCAGGTAAGGAGTTAGGCCAGCAGGTGAGGAGCCTCGATGGGATTCGGAACTTTCGACCAGTCCCCTTTAATGTGGTGACCGTGCATCTTTGCTCCCTGCGTTCAGTGTATTCACTGTCAAAGTGATGCATACAACAGAGTGCATGGCACCAGGCTGAGAGGCTGGCTGTTTGCCACAGTTCACTTTGCAATACTTGTCCAGACACATGGCTTGTTGCTGGTTATAAAGGGTTCTGCCTGGAGCCCTCATTTGTTCCTTTCAAGGCAGTAATAGGAAGTAACTCTGCTTCCTGCTTTTACTGGACACAGCTCAGGTGTAATTTTTTTTGTTCTCTCCTTTCCCTTAGGTGTAGCCTTCTCCTCTCTAGCTCTGATCTAGTGGGGTCAAGGGCAGCAGTACAGGGGAGAAGAGCTCTTTCACAGCCAATTAAAAGCAGTAAAGTACATGAAGAGAGGGAAGGGTGAAATGAGAACATTTGCCTCTTTGCTTAGCATTGGTAGGGATCATAATTTCTTTTTGTGACTTTGGGCCCCTCTCCTCCGCGCCGCCACTGCCAGACTTTTGAGTGCCCTCTGATAGGCCAAAGGCAGAATCTGAGGAGTCGTGGATGGTTTTCCTTGCCATATGATGTGCATTTCCAGAGGCTCCAAGGGGGAGGAATTAATTGCACACCTGGAAGGTAGAGTTCATGCCTTGTTCCGCTTTGCATCCCAGCAGCCGACGTGGTTCCTGGAACAAAGGAAATGACAATAAATGTTGAAATGCAAACGTTTACTGGCAGAATTCCCATCCCTGTGAGACTAGCTAAGATTTGTCTCTGGATACGGTCCTCCTTCAGATCTTATCGGTAGGGATACGAGGCCCTCCTCTTAAATGGCAAGCATTTAAAAGTGTTTCAGAAGTATAGATAACCACACAACGGGCTGATGGCGGCATCTAGGAAAAGCCCTTCCTACCGTGCAAGAACCTGCTGGCAATCACTTCACAGTGTGCGGTTCTTGGAATCGGGATCAACATCCCCCTCACCACGGAAGTGTGCCCAGGTCACCGAGCTGCCCTCACGGGCCAGGCACTGCGTCCCTGAGAGATGCAGCTGTGCCAGAGACAGACAGGGTCCTTACCGCCGCGGGGCTCGTGGCTGGGGAGGTGGCGTCATAAAGTCCATTCTCGATGAGGTGTGCAACTGCAGGCAGCACCGTGAGGGAGCCGAAGAGGGCGCCGAAGAGGGCGCCAGGCTCACCCGGTGAGCGAGCGGTGAGCGCGTGGTCAGGGGAGGCTTCTAGGAGGTGGTGCAGGAGAGGAACGCCTGAGGGGAGGGGAGGAGTTCACCAGGCACGGGTGGAGGAGGAGCATCTGCACAAGCCCTGAGGCGGGAGGGAGCTTCGGGAGCGGGAAGAACCCAAGTCCACGGGGCTAGTGGCAGGCAGCAGTGGGAAGTGGACGGCGCAGCAGAAGAGTCTGTCCTCCTGGGGTAACCAGTGAGTTTCCGGAAGAGGAGCGGATTAACCACCGACTCAACCCCCCCTCCCCTCCCCCCCCCACCCCCACCCCTGCCATGTGTACTCATAGTCTGAGTGGTGGTGTCCTGCTTAGAGGTTTCCACTTGATGGTCAGTCTCCGTTGTTTATAGCTTTGCCTCCTCTGTCCTCCTGCCTCTGGGTTATTAGGTTCCTGCAAGTTATTTGGGACCCGGTCAAGATTTCAAGCTAAACATGGTGGCGACGAGTAGCCTGAGGGTCATTCTTCAAGCCTCTCCATGCAAGTCACTGTGGAGAAGATTGCAGACCCCCAGGTTCGTGCCAGCGAGGCCCTGCAGCCTCTACACCTGCACGTACAGAAGCCGGAACCGAGCCTGTGAGTACGCTGCTGCCTTAAAGAGAGCGAGAGGTGGGGGTGCCTGGGGGGCGCAGTCGCTTAAGCGGCCGACTCTTGGTTTCGGCTCAGGTTGTGGTCTCAGGCTTACGGTCTCAGGGTCATGAGATCGAGCCCCGCATCGAGCTCCACACTAGCTTGAAGTCTGTTTGAGATTCTCTCTCCCTCTCCCTCTGCCCTCTGCCCCCCACCTCCCCCGCTGGCCCATGCTCTCTCTCTCTAAAATAAATAAATGAAACTTTTGAAAAAAAGAGAGAGTGAGAGGCTTGGTGTTGCATGACAATGACGTGTGTCCTGTGTTTATCCATAGGTGTCACTGGCATTCCAGAGTGGGATTCTGTGCCTTGAGAATGTGAGAATAACTGCTTGTTTCTTTGTCTTCTAAAATAAATGTGGAAAATTCTTTTCCCCCAGGTTTATTGACATAGAATTGCCACCTAACATTGTGTAGGTCGAAGGTGTGCCATGTGCTGATTTGATACACGTATATATTGCAAAATGATTTCCATAATAGGTTTGGAAAGTTCTTTCCTTGACTAATTTTAACATGTTAAGATGATGTCATGTCGGTGGCGCCTGGGTGGCTCAGTCGTTAAGCGTCTGCCTTCGGCTCGGGTCATGATCCCAGGGTCCTGGGATCGAGCCCCGCATCGGGCTCCCTGCTCAGAGGGAAGCCTGCTTCTCCCTCTCCCACTCCCCCTGCTTGTGTTCCCTCTCTCGCTGTGTCTCTCTCTGTCAAATAAATAAAAACACAATCTTAATAAATAAATAAATAAATAAATAAATAAATAAATAAATAAATAAATAAATAAATAAATAAATAAAATGATGTCACGCAGAAATAGGATCAGAGAGGTGTCCCAGTTTCAAATACTCTGGAACCTGTTCTGTATCGTTCTTGTTAGCAACAGTCTTCTTACTGACATTGATCCACAGACCGCGAATTATTTCTGTGAGTCTTAACGTTCTGGAAGTTGCATGTTAATGTTTGTCAGCAGGTCAGTAGCTTCACGCTCTGGAATATTCTTTCTCAAGTCACAAATGGCAGCGTTCATTCTAGTTGACCAGCTTACCAGTGTGTGCTCTGCCGTAGACGCAGCATATCAAGCGAGGCAGCAGATGGCCTTTCCTGAACGCTCTCGTATCTCATTCCCCTCCTGAAATACCAGTTCCCTGCCCCGTCCCTATGGTGCAGGGATTGTGCACCGAGGTACTATTGACACGAGGGATGGGTCATTCTGTGTTGTTGTGGGTGCAGTGTGCACTGTAGGGTGATTAGCAGCATCCCTGCCAAATACCCATTAGATGACAGTTGTATCCCCACCCAGTTGTAACAACCAAAAATATCAGCAGACATTACCAAATGAGCTCTGGGGGCACAAAACTGCTCCTGCTTAAGAATCAGTAGGACGGGGACGCCTGGGTGGCTCAGTCGGTTAAGCGTCTGCCTTTGGCTCAGGTCTTGATCCCAGAGTCCTGGGATTGAGTCCCGCATGGGGCTCCCTGCTCAGCGGGGAGTCTGCTTCTCCCTCTCCCTCTGCCTGCCACTCTCCCTGCTTGTGCTCTCTCTCCTTCTCTCTCTCTCTGACAAATAAATAAATAAATATATATCTTAAAAAAAAAAAGAATCAGTGGGACGATAGGAGAGAATAATGTATTTATTTGTGGAGAGATGAGTTTGAATTTGTGGAGAGGTAAAATGGCTAAGTATATTGTTAAAGAGGAATTTTTCATATTTTCTGTGATTTTAAAGGAATTGACAAGAGTTTTCACATGTTGCCTTCCTTCTGGGTCTAAGTTTCTCCACTTTTTCTCTTTGGGTTTACTCTCTTTTGATTTCATATGCACGTAATAAAAAAAGAAGAAGGTAAGAAAGGAATGCTTTTAAATTAGTAAAACTAATCTAGCTAAATCCAAGGATTTGGAACTGCTCCATAAATACATTTCTATTATATATTTACTTTGTTTCCTCCAACAATGACAGTGTTCTCATTCAAGTGAACTGGTTGGAGTCATAACAAATTTCTGGTTGCTGGGTGTGGCTTCCTAACGACAGACCTACATCCTACCAGGACTGGCTTATTCTCAGCACTGGCATTTTGTGGTCTGAGGCTTAAAATGGAAAAAATTAGTCATGTTCATGTAGTTTCTAAAGTTTTACTTTTTTTAACAGAGAGTTGAAAGTTAAAGGTCTAAAATCCAACATACGAATGTCTTTAGGATAGTTTGCTTCTTCTAGGGCAGACTAAAACAAAAAGTGGTGGCTTGGGGAGATGTGGGCTTTCCGTGATTAATTTGTCACATCAGATGTTCTTGTTTTTAAGTTACTAAGAAAAAAAGGTAACAGACATGATCTGATTTGGTTTTTGGCATATTGCACCACCCCTCCCTTTTCACAGGGGAGAATATTATAGTCTCTGCTGCCCTGAGCCACTGAGCATGTTGTCTTCCTAAATCCCAGACCCTCCGCTGAGCAGTTGTAAAAACAATACACATTGTATCTGGCAACTTAAAACTCCAGCAGAAGGCCCATTGTCTACTTGTGTGACAGAGTGACCCAAGATCATTGAGGGTTAGAAAAGATAACATGGAAAGTCCTTAGCTGGTGCCTGCCACACAGTGAGGACTGTGTTGGCACGTTACTTCTAGTACTAGGATTATCATCATCACCATCTTTATCATCATCATTATAGGCTCAGTGCCTCCCTCAGATGTTTGAACATTGTTAAGATTGGGTTAAGCAGAATGAGGAGTAAAGGAAGTAGAGGATATGGCAGATTCAGAAAGCAGCCTATCTGTGCTTTGTGCTTCACCTTCACTCCGCTCCCCGCCCTTCCCAGGGAATCATTGGCTGTCCACTCACATTGCTGTTTGCTCTTATCTCAAGGAGCAGACAGTGTTGACAATCCTAACTTGCTTTGTAATATGACAAAATAAAGATAAAAGGCTGCACCTGTTACCCAAGATGAAAATAAAGTCAAATTCACTTAGTATATCTTCTACTGAAATTTATTTTGTCACATAAAAAATCTAGGGTTAGAGCATATCAGGAAACAAAGCCGAACAGTCAACAACAAGAAAATCTGATTTAAAAATCTAATAAAAAAATGGATCAGAGCCCTTACTTAACAGGCACCTCACCAAAGAAGATCTATAGATGGCAAATAAGGGTATAAAAAGGTGCCCTACTATGTGTTCTGTGATCAGGGAAATACAAATTAAAACAACAAGATATTACCACACATATTACAGTGGCCAAATTCCAGAACACTGACCACACCAAGTGGTTATGGGGGTGTAGAGCAACAGGAACTCTTACTCATTGCTGGTGAAAATGTAAAACGGTACAGCCACTTTGGAAGATAACTTGGCAGGTTCTTTTAGAACAAAATATATCCTTGCCATACAATCCAGCAGTCATATTCCTTGGTATTTACCCAGCACTGTTGAAAACTTATGTCTGCACAAAAACCTGCACATGGATACTTACAGCAGCTTTCTTCGTAATTGCCAAAACTTGGAAGCAGCCAAGATGTCCTTCAGTAGATGAATGGATATCTTAACTACGGCATAGCCAGACAATGGAATTTTCTTCCTCACTGAAAAGAAATGAGGGCGCCTGGGTGGCTCAGTTGGTTAAGCAACTGCCTTCAGCTCAGGTCATGATCCTGGAGTCCCGGGATCGAGTCCCACATCGGGCTCCCGGCCCAGCAGGGAGTCTGCTTCTCCCTCTGACCCTCCTCCCTCTCATGCTCTCTGTCTCTCATTCTCTCTCTCGCAAATAAATAAATCTTAAAAAAAAAAAAAGAAAGAAAAGAAATGAGCTATGAAGCCATGAAAAGAAATGTAGGAACCTTAAATGCGTATTACTAAGTGAAAGAAGCCAATCTGAAAAGGCTGTATACTCCGTGATCCCAACTATATGACGTTCTGGAAAAAGCAAAACTATGGAGACAGTAAAAAGATCAATAGTTGCCATGTGTTAGAGTATAGGGAGGGATGAATAGGTGGAGCAGATGATTTTTAGGGTAGTAAAAATACTCTGTATATTATGATGGATACAGGTCAGTATACATTTGTCCAAACCTATGGAATATATAACACCAAGAATGTCAACTATGGACTTTGGGTGTTATCCTGTGTCAGTGTAGGTTCATGAATTGTAACAAATGTCCTACTCTGGTTGGGGATGTTGATAATGGGGGATGCTGCATGTGTGGGGACAGGGGTAAATGGGAAATCAATGTACCTTAAATAAATTAATGGATAAATAAAGTCTTAAAAAATTAAACATGAGGGGTGCCTGGGTGGCTCAGTCGGTTAGGCATTACCTTCATCCCGGGTCACGATCTCAGGGTCCTGGGACTGGGCTCCACATCGGGGTCCCTGCTTAGTGGGGAGTATTCTTCTTCCTCTCCCTGTGCCGCTCTCCTCTGCTCATGCACATGCTCTCTTTCTCTAATAAATAAATAAAATCTTTTAAAAAAATTAAACATGAGATCTTAGAGCATAACAATATAAATTTAATAATGTTAATTCTTAATTAAATTTAAAGAATATCATCTAGAATTGATATGGTACATATTTGCTATTTATTATTATTTCATTGATTCTTATTATTCATGATCTCTACTTTTAGATGGAAGAAAAATATTTTTTTAGGACAGTGTGGAATAGAATGGCACTGTATAAAATCTAGCCACTAGTCCCATGTGTTTATTTTCATGTAAATATAAATTTATTAAAATGGTATGGCTGCATGTTGCTAGCACTTACCATACTGAAAATTTCCGTCATCAGAGAAGTTCTGTTTGACAGGACTGGTCTGTATTATAACTGAACTGTGTTAGAAAGTTGTTCCATTATTTCTCCAATTAATTTTGAAGGACAAAAATCCTCGAGAACGTTAGTATTAAAAAGTTTGCTGTGCAGTGCCAGACAGAGTCTCTCATTAACATTCAAATAACCCTCAGAAACAATAGGCTGCTTAAGAGCCCCCTAGAATTGTACTAATAGCTTCAGGGGTGTCGGCAGCAACAGGGAGCTAACAATAAGCCCAGGAACTGTGGGCTTTAGTGCCCTGTGCTGATAGCCGCATGTGTCTGCTGCAGCTACCTGGGCTCAGCATCAAAGTGCATCGAACAGCCCTCAAGCTCCGAGAAGACAATTTGTGATTCTGAGATCATCCGTAACAATGTCATCTGGGAGGGGGCTGTCCCTATGTATCATGTCCCCGTGCTGAGCCCCGGGCCTGCTAGGGTGGTCTTCAGTTCCATGAGGAAATCTGCACATCTCGAGAAAGAGGACGGTAACGGGGCAAGGCGCGGGAGAAAAAGCCAACGAGGGTGTAGAACAACAGTGTCCAGTGGATAAATAACGTGAGCCACCAATATGAGCCACTTGGGCAATTCTGTGTTTTCCAATAACCGCATTTAAAAAAGAACAAATAGCATGTCAATTACATCTCAAAACTGGGGGAAATTCATTCTAATATAGCAAATACGTAGGTAAAATACAGTAAATAGGTAAAATTATTTTTACCAATATATTTGTTGGGAAGGAAGAATATTTAACCTAGCATATCCAAAATATTCTCACTTAAACATGAGATGAATATAAGAATTATAAATAAAATATTTTACATTCTTGGTTTTGTACTAAGTCTTTAGGCCCCTAGGTGTTTTACATTTATAGCAGATCTCAATTTAAATAGTCACACAGGGTGAGTGGTTACCTTTTTAGGCAGTGCAGGTACAGAGAATAGATGCCAAGGAGTAACAGCAGATGAAGGGATGCTTAATGTAGTGTGGGGCTGTCAGGGAAGGGGCTGGAAGTGATCTTGAGAGCCTGTAGGATTTTAAGAAATGAGAGAAATGGGTAGATGTGATCATGGGAACTATTGGGGAGGAAGCATTTCCTCTACCCTTCCAGGTCCTTCTGGCCGGACTAAGAATCAAATTGACATGAGACAGATTAATAGGAGAAAATCAAATTTAATAGTGTATGTAAGGGGAATCCATATGGAAATGGAAATTCCAAGGATAGTGAGGCAACATGAGGCTTATATGAGCTATAGAGAAGGGTGGGGGTCCACTGATACAAAGGGAAGGAAGACCAAAATCAGGAAGGTGAGAGGAGATGTTTGGAAAACAGAGGTTACCTTATTGAGCCACCCAGGCGCCCCTCTTTTTTAATTTTTTGAGGAACCTGCATACTCTCTTCCACAGTGGCTGCACCAGTCTGCACTCGCACCAGCACTGCACAGGGTTCCCCTTTCTCCACATCCTCGCCAACACCTGTTGTTTCTTGTGTTGTTGATTTTAGCCATTCTGACCGGTGTGAGGTGATATATCACCGTGGTGTTGATGTGCATTTCCCTGATGATGAGTGATGTTGAGCATCTTTTCATGTGTCTGTTGACCATCTGGATGTCTTCTTTGGAGAAATGTCTGTTCATATCTTCTGCCTATTTTTTAATTGGATTTTTGGGGGTTTAG
Source organism: Mirounga angustirostris (assembly GCF_029215605.1). Lineage (NCBI taxonomy): Eukaryota > Metazoa > Chordata > Mammalia > Carnivora > Phocidae > Mirounga > Mirounga angustirostris. The sequence continues at coordinate 12,210,755 of NW_026991719.1, forward strand.
GTGTTCAGTTGCACAAGTTCTTTATATATTTTGGGTACTAACCCTTTATCATATATGTCATTTGCAAATATCTTCTCCCATTCCGTAGGTAGGTTGCCTTTTAGTTTTGTGATCATTTCCTTTGCCGTTCGGAAGCTTTTATTTTTTACTTTTTTTAAAAGATTTTAATTTTTTAATTTATTTGACACAGAGAGAGATAGCAAGAGAGGGAACACAAGCAGGGGGAGTGGGAGAGGGAGAAGCAGGCTTCCCGCTGAGCAGGGAGCCCATTGCGGGGCTTGATCCCAGGACTCTGGGATCATGACCTGAGCAGAAGGCAGATGCTTAACGACTCAGCCACCCAGGCGCCCCTCAGAAGCTTTTTATTTTGATGTAGTCCCAATAGTTTATTTTTGCTTTTATTTCCCTTGCCTCAGGAGACACATCTAGAAAAATAGTGCTTCAGCTGGGATGTCAGAGAAATTAGTCTGTGCTCTCTAATAGGATTTTTATGATTTCAGGTCTCACATTTAGATCCTTAATCCATTTTGAGTTGATTTTTGTGTATGGTGTAAGAAAATGGTCCAGTTTCATTCTTTTGCATGTAGCTGTCCAGTTTTCCCAACACCATTTGTTGAAGAGACTCTTTTCTCCATTGCATATTCTTTCTAGCTTTGTCGAAGATTAATTGACCATATAATCGTGGGTTTATTTCTGGGTTTTCTATTCTGTTCCATTGACCTATGTGTCTATTTTTGTGCCAGTACCATACTGTTTTGATTATTACAGCTTTGTATTATATCTTGAAATCTGGGATTGTGATGCCTCCAGCTTCGTTCTTCTTTTTTGAGATTACTTTGGCTATTTCGGGTCTTTTGGGGTTCCATGCTAATTTTAGGATTATTTGTTTTAGTTCTGTGAAAAATATTGGTATTTTGATAGGGATTACATTAAATGTGAAAATTGCTTTGGGTAGTATAGACATTTTAAGAATATTTGTTCTTCCTGCTAGAACTTTTCATAAGGAATTTCTAGATTGAACTTTTAACAGCCTCAAGGCCAGGAACCAAGCCAAAACTTGCACCAGACACCTGCCAGACTTTGTCTGCAATACCTATAGATTTGGGTCAGTTCTCCTCTTCTTGAGCTTCTCCATATATCCTGAAGTTCCCATACCTGCTAGGAAGTAACCTAATTTATCACCTGGTATGGCTACTGGGAATTCTGTAAGCAAGGTAATAGGCTGATATTTCCAGAGGGTTTTATTGGTTCCATAAAGTCATTCTTAGTTTCTTAAAGCTGTCTGGTCATATCTGAATCTATCCAGGTCTCAAATATGACATTCTAGTCAAAGCCTTGGTAATATAGCCAATGCCTCCAACTGTGTCCTATTACAAGGAGAACAGATTCTTATTGAACTTATGAGAATAAATATACTGCCATTAAAAATATGAGAATTCTCACTGAGTTTCTGAATTCTGGAGGGTTCAGAGAGGGAGACAAGATAAATGTTTCAATACTGCTTATAATGGTATAATTTATCAAATTATTATAGGTCAGTTAGCTTAAGAGAAAAGATTTCCTTAATCTTGAAAAACAAACCATTTTAAAAAGTTGGAAATGTTTTAAAAGTCACAAAAATTATAATCCTCATCCTCAGTTCATTTAGTCCCATGTTTTTGTTTTCCTTGAATCTAGTATTTCCACTAGTTGTAGCAAATCTTACCTAGTTCAGTTTTACGATCTTAAGGTTATCGGAAACTTGTCCTCAAGAGTTTTTTTCTGAGTTTCACTGAAGATGAAATACATTGCAATGGCATCAGTGTAAGACAGTGACTGTAAATGACAATAGTTAAAAATGGCCATGGTTATGGGGCGCCTGGGTGGCTCAGTCAGTTAAGCGTCTGCCTTCGGCTCAGGTCGTGATCCCCAGGGTCCTGGGATTGAATCCTGCATCGGGCTCTCTGCTCAGTGGGGAGCCTGCTTCTCCCTTTCCCTCTGCCTGCCGCTCTGCCTACTTGTGCTCTTTCTGTCAAATAAATAAATAAAATCTTAAAAAAAAAAAAAAGGCCATGGTTAAAGATTTGATTAGAGTTCATTATGATGCAGGTGGCAAGGAAATGTGATTATTTCTTTGACACACAACACTTCAAGATAATAACATACCAGAACATCAGATTTCTAGGGGTTATATGCAGTTTTTAGAACACTTATTTTAATTACACATCTACACAAATATAATCTAATAGGGTTTAATATCACTTATTTGACAAGGCTTCTCATTTAATTTAATATACCAAATAAGTCTAATAGGTTTAATTTCTCACAAAATCTTTGAAATGTTCCAGGAGCTCTCTGGAACATCTCAGTTAGATTGTAGTCAAAAGATTTCATTTTAGAATTTGATTTTGGGAAGTATGTCAAAAACTACCAAAAGGTTTGAACATTTTATTAAATAGGATCTCTGATCATTAAGAAATAGTATTTAATTATCCATGTAATCAACTCAGCAATAAGATATCAAAGGCAAATACAGAAGGTTCCATAGCTGTAATCAAATTTAGCTTTTTTTTTTTTTAATTTATTTATTTGAGAGAGAGCACATGAGAGGGGGGAGGGTCAGAGGGAGAAGCAGACTCCCTGCCGAGCAGGGAGCCCGATGCGGGACTCGATCCAGGGACTCCAGGATCATGACCTGAGCCGAAGGCAGTCACCCAACCAACTGAGCCACCCAGGCGCCCTAGCTTTTTAAAAATATTAAGATTCAGAGGTTTTTTTTTAAAAGTAAATCAAAGACCTGATAAACATAGGAAATTATTTTGGCAAACCACAGAATCCTTCTTTTCTAGGCACTAACTTTTTTTTTAAAGATTTTATTTATTTATTTGACAGAGAGAGACACAGCGAGAGAGGGAACACAAGCAGGGGGAGTGGGAGAGGGAGAAGCAGGCTTCCCACTGAGCAGGGAGCCCGTTGTGGGGCTGGATCCCAGGACCCTGGGATCATGACCTGAGGCGAAGGCAGACGCTTAACGATTGAGCCACCCAGGTGTCCCTAGGCAGTTAACTTTAAAGATAAAAACATTTACAATGTCTTATTAAGAGCAGATCAATAGTTTAAGGAAACTTTGGGTTTTTTAACAAAGGGAAAACAATTTTAACTTGGCATTAGTGTATTTTTGACATTAAAACCCATTTACTTACTTAAATTTATTCTAATCTTAGCTAGTACTGACCACACACAAAATTCCCTTCTGAAGATTCCCTTTTCATAAACCTGCAACTTTCTTGTTTACATTCAGAGTTTGCCCTAAGTTTTCCTTCTTTAAATAATCAGTCTCACTTTAGGAAAAAATTACTTTCTTTTCCCTCAACAGAAATGTATTCTGATTCCTCGTATTTTTTCCCCAAAACACAGATCTTACTTTTCTTGCATACAGAGTTGTTTTTCTTATTATTTCTAGTAGCCTTAACTGCATTTATTAGAATTCTTAACTCTTAGGAGCCTTAGCTTTTGGTGAAAACTAAGTGCTAAGCAACTATAAATTTTTGTTATACAGTATTCTTTAGTAAATTTATGAATACATTCCATAATTTCTAGGCAGTCGCTTAACCAACTGAGCCACCCAGGCACCCCTACAAGTGAATTTTAGCAATACCATCCAGAGATAGAGAAAATATCCAAAATTTATAACATATATAGACACTCATACACAGACAAGATGCAAACAGTCGGGGTGCCTGGGTGGCTCAGTTGTTAAGCGTCTGCCTTCGGCTCAGGTCTGATCCCAGGGTCCTGGGATCAAGCCCCGCATCGGGCTCCCTGCTCAGTGGGAGGCCTGCTTCTCCCTCTCCCACTCCCCCTGCTTGTTTTCCCTCTCTCGCTGTGTCTCTCTCTGTCAAGAAAATAAATAAAATCTTAAAAAATAAAAATAAAAATAAAAAAAGATGCAAACAGTCTTCTAGCTTTTGTCTTACTAAGATCTGTGGAAAGGACATTAAAGGCCCAATTTCCAAATACCTTTCCCCACCTTTTTTGTTTTGGGGAAAAACTTTCTCTAACGTTCCCCCTAATTGTTTTTATTTCAAAGAATGGCTTTTAGGTCCTAAAGAAGATGGTAGTAGGAAATTTACATCACAAAGGAAGAGAAAGTATCCACATTTTCTTCAAAATGGAGATTTGGTGCATATCTGTCTATTATGAGAGGTGTTGGAGTTGGGGCACAAAAGCCATTCTAGAAATTTGTATTTTTAAAAACCTTTTTCCCTTTTGTTTCTTCAGTCTAAGGCAATTATGGGCTGTATTTACATTTTAAAGACATAAGATTTATAATTTCAGGGGACAGAAGGAATGCAAAAAAAAATTTATTTTTTTCCCAGAGTTTCAGGGCAATTGTGATTTAAAATTTACCCTTCTGGGGCACCTGGGTGGCTCAGTCAGTTAAGCATCTGCGTTCGGCTCAGGTCATGATCCCAGGGTCCTGGGATCAAACCCTGTGTCAGGCTCCCTGCTCAGTGGGGAGTCTGCTTCTCCCTCTCCCTCTGACTGCTGCTCCCCCTGCTTGTGCTCTCTCTCTATCTCTGTTAAACAAATAAATAAAATCTTTAAAAAAGAATTTACTTTTCTTTTAAAGTACAGGACAGTTGTTTTAATATCGTGATCTTTCATAATATCCACAAACATTTTGAGAGGAATAAGTGAGGTTTGAGAATTGGTAAAGATGGGTGGGCTTTGACTGGTTTCTGGAGTTGCATTTCTGGGTTTGTAGAGATTTGTAAGACAAAGAATTGTTTTTAATTCCTCAAAGAACTAGATTATAGTCTGAATATCAAAGGACTGACCTGTCTTTTTAACTAAATTTGCTTCTTTATATTAGGGAGGTTTTTAACTAAAATGGGAATCAAAAGATTTTTATCTTTGTAAAGTCTGTATAAAACATTTTAACATTATAACCTTTAACAAAGCATTTTAACCCTTCTTTCTGGGTTCATAATTCAGCGTGGGCTTCTATTAATCCCTGAATAATGGCCTTTTGCAGATCATTTGTAAGAGGGCCTAAGAGAAATTTTTAGTCCTGTTTCCCCTGAAGAGGGTTTGTGAATAGTCATTTTTTTTAATCTCTAAATTTAGTAGGACCTTTTCAAAGTGGAGGTAAAAGGGCTTTATAATTTAAAATATCTTGCTGCCATCTAGGAGACATGAATTCTTTTATAGTAGGGGGTCTAGGATACACCTGCAAAGGAGGTTGCATTGGAATGCCTGAAGCTGGCAGGCCTGGTTATCAATCCTTGGAAGGTAGGAGCACTGCAAGCCTTATTGCCAGTCTCAAGTGCTTTTGTTAAATTCATTTCCTGGCTTTCAGCATTTACCCAAAGACCTGTATACTTTGAACCTAGAGATTAGGCCCGAGTGCTACCTATAAATCTTAACATGGAAAGGAAATTCTTAAATCTAATTTCTGTGATTTTATCTTGTCAAGGGAGTCCCTAAGACTAGCTGTTATACTAATAAGACAAGTGAGAGCTCTGTATAAAGAAAATTTTTCTTTTAAATATAGCCAATTTAGAGGTTCCATTGTCTGGCCATTGATGAGTAGGATCTATTAATAGCAACTCAAACCAATAAGCCTTAATGGCGTAACCGAAGATGTATGCAAGATGCATCCAAGGAGGGCATAGGTGACCTGTCCCTGTGATCCAGAAGTTTACTCCCAAAATTAGTCTAAGAAAGCAAAGACCTGGGGCGCCTGAGTGGCTCAGTTGGTTAGGTGTCTGACTCCTGATTTTGGCTCAGGTCATGATCTCAGGGTCATGGGATTGAGCCCCGCGTGGGGCTCTGCACTCAGTATAGAATCTGCTTGTCCCTCTCCCTCTGCTCCTTCCCTCACTCTCTCTCTAAAATAAATAAAGTCTTAAAAAAAGAAGGAAAGCAAAGACCTTTGTTGCACAGGCAGAAAATATGGTGTGGTGAGAACAGGGTCTCCAGTCTCCCACAAAATTGTAAGATGTCTTCAGTCACATACCCACTAATCTATGACACTGGATAGATGGTACTGGAATGGGACTTTCCAGCACTAACAGGCAACAAGGATTGGGATGACAGAGGTTCCTATGGGCTGGAACCTCTCATGTCCAACACCCTGGAGAGCTGATAGAGCTGGACAGAGAGAGAGAGTGTCTGAGTTCGATCCCCAGTCTGTTTAACTGGCCGCCAAGGTGCACACTGGCAAGTGCACCCTCTGGATGGTGGAGACCAAAGAGAACGTTCTCATTGGTCACAAAGCCAAGCTCTTAGGACATAGAACAAAAGAAAGGAAAAATATTCTCATGCTAACAGTCTTGGCTAAGCCTTGGGTCTCTTAAGAGACACACTAATACCTAAGAAGGATGTGCCACAGGGTTGGGGACTGGGTTGTTTTACAGTATACTTTGTTACACGGTTTTCTTGAGGTTGGCAGGTGACCTAGTGTCAATCTAACCCATTCTGTGACCAACTTATCCTGTCATGGGAGTCTTCTTGAGGTGGTAAGTGCTTTAATAGCTTTTAAGTGCTCAGCCTGTGCCCACCAGTTTTGTGGCTTTGGCTTCCAAAATGTCCCTTAGCAACAGCCTTTACCTCAAGAAAACAAAGACCATCTCTGGGAGGAAATGGATCGGTAACCAGAGTATTCTATCAAATTTAACCAGAGTCACTAGGCCGAAAGACAAATATTTTCCACAAATATTTTCTCCTGCTAATCTAAATTTAGAGAGAAAAAGGACTGTCACCGTTCTCACTCCATCGGACTCTGCAAATAGAGATTCTGGGAGGCTGACATGGTAAGAAATCTCACCTTCTGCCAGCTGAACGTCAGATGTCCCAAGCTCTCAGCTGTGGCAGCGTTGGGGCACGTGATGTCCAGTGAGTTAAAGTATCCTGCAGACTACGCCAACTGTTGGGGAGGAGGAAGTTCTTCTACCCTTCAAGGGCCTAGCCAGACTAAGAATCAAATTGACATGAGACAGATTAACAAGAGAACATCAAATTTAATAGCATATGTAAGGGGAATCCACACAGACATGGAAATTCCAAAGACAAGGAGGCAACCTGAGGCTTATTTGAACTAAAGAGAGGGGTAGAGGCCTGAGGACACAAAGGGGAGAAAGACCATTAGCAAGAAGGTGAAAGGAAGTGTTTGGAAAACAGAGGTTGTCTTTTTATGCAGATGAGTTCCCTAGGTAAAGAGGAATCTCTGTTAATAGCTCCCTTCCTGGTAAAGCAGGCTGTTGAAGGCGAGGTAAAGAACTTTTCCTGAATCTCCTGGGTTTGGATTGCTTTTAACTCAAAATAATGTTCATGCCAAAGTAGGCCATCTTGGGGTGGCCTGCCCTTGGCTCCTACGGAACAAAGGAAGTTTTCTGACCTAAACCTGCTTGCCTGGTTGAAGAGACTGTGGGTGTGAGGTAAGGGTAGAGAGCCTTGGTATCAACTTGTTTGGTTTTCTCTGTCAGTAAAATAAGCATTGAGTGCCTTCTTTTTGCCTGGCACCAGGTTCAGCCTAGAGGTTGTAGAAGAAGTTTAGGACACCGGCCCTAAGACTGAGGCCTTGACACAGGCCCCGTGAGCAGATAAAGCAAATGCACACTGAAGGAGCAATGGTTGGGTGTGAAAAGGGCAAGAGTGAACATGATGTGAGTTCAAAAGAAAGGTCAGAGCAGTGGGAGAAAATGTCAAAACCAAAGTTTGGGAAGATGGAGTAGAGGGGAATGAGAGAACAGGAAAAGAAACCAAGGAGTATGGTAGGAAGTCCAGGGTGTAGGGGCCTGAACTGGGCTGCTGGTCATGGGCAAGGCAAGGAAGAGATAAACCTGAAAGATCCTTAAAGAAAAAGTAATGCGGTGGTCAGTAGGATAAGAGGAATAAAGATAAAACGGGACAGGAACCTTCCCAGGGATGCTCTTTATCTTATACATTCAGTGCACAAGCAGTGATTGAAAGCCAGCTCACTTGTAGATTGCAGAGCAGTGGGGGAGGCAGATAATTATGTGTATATGTATAGGGGAGAACACATAATTTTCCCTCTACCCTTCTGAGTTCTTGGCTGAGACCACCCATAATAAAGGACAGATTAACAAGAGAAAAACAAATACAAGTTTAGTAACATGTACACCTCCTGTATACATGGGAGAGACCTAAGAAAGCTGAGAGGGGCACCTGGGTGGCTCAGATAGTTGAGCGTCTGCCTTCGGCTCAGGTCATGATCCCAGGGTCCTGGGATCGAGTCCCGCATCAGGTTCCCTGCTGGGCGGGGAGCCTGCTTCTCCCTCTGCCTTTGCCTCTCTCTCTCTCTCTCTCTCTCTCTCTCTCTGGCTCTCATGAATAAATAAATAAAACATTAAAAAAAAAAAAAAAGAAAGCTGAGAAACTCCCCACGATGGCCCAAGCCATCACCTTAAATACCATCTTCAGCTAAAGACAAGAGATGTTGAGGGGGGGCAGTTATGGGAGGTTACCAAGCAAAGCACAGTAAACAAGGGCATGGTTGTAATGTAGATTTAAGTCCAGCCTCCTCCTATGAGAGCTTCTGGTGACTTAGAGTCATCCTCTTCCTAGTACAGAGAGGGAGACACCCGTACACATGGAGATTTCCCTTGTAAATGTAAATTTCCCTGACAAAAAGGGTAACTTCTACTCAGTTTTCAGAGCTTCTCCCATGTCTGCTGTTTCCAAAATAATTGGCTCAAAATAATCCTTATGCCAAAGAGACATATGGGATGGTATATTATGCTTACCCTTCACCACCCCAAAATATGCCTCTTTGGCATAAGGATTATTTCGAGCCGATTATTTTGAGAAACTGCAGACACAGGAGAAGCTCTGAAAGCAGAGTAGATGTTATCCTTTTGTCAGGGAAATTTACATTAAGAAGGGGGGCTGTACCAGGAAGAGAGCTATTACCACAGACAGATTTTTCATTAGACTTACCTGCTTGGGAAGGCAAACTTGGCTCTCCATACATTTCCTCTTCTCACCTTCCCGTGAATTGCCTTCCTCCACTTTGAAGCCTCAGAGCCCTGTCCCATTCCTTAGCTCCAGTTGTATTTAAGCCTCAATCACCTGGCTGCCTTTTGAGTCTCATATCTTTGTGGGTCTCTGGTCAGGAAGTAGGTAATTAAAAAAAATTTTTTCTTCTATTAATCTGTCTTTTTATTACAGTGGCAGGGGGGGTCTCACCTAAGGACCTAGAAGTGTAGAGGGAAAAATTATTTGTCCTTTCCTACAGTGGCATATTCTGCTACCCTTCATATGAATATAATAATAACCATACCAGTGTAATAAATCTTTCAAAAGAAAAAGATCAGAGTGTTATGATTAAAAAATAATAAGAAGAGGGGATCATATTATAAGAGAGTAGCCAGAGAACATTTTACTGAGAAGGTGGCAATTAAGCCCAAGACTTATAGATAAGGGGGAAGTTGAATGAGGGGAAATTGATTTCTGACGAGGAGGAGCAGGAACGTGAGGGGCTAAGACAGGAACGTGCTTTCTGTGTTTCAGGAGTTGAAAGAGGGACACCTCTGAGGCTGGAGACATAGGGTGGTACAAACACAAAATAAATCAAAGCCAGGACTAGTCATATAAATAAGAACTAAAACCAAGCACCTTATCATTATGGTATCTAAAGAGATTTTGGTGCTCGTCAGCAATGTAGTAGTGACTCCTTCATAATGACAGTGTACCTCTGCTCACTGAAACCATGGTTGATAAAATCACTGTTTCTGTTTATTTCATTTTCCCCTGAAAATGAAAGCACTGTTAGAACACTTAATCCTCTTCCTATTTTGAGGGAAAGTATGAGCAACTACCAAGATATCATTTCAATCTGTATTTTGTTAACATGGAGGAAGAGGATGGGAGGACAGAACAAAAATGTGAATTATCCTTATCAGAACAAACCCTTGGCAAAAGTTGTCTTCACTAAGGCAACAGTCACCACGGGCCCCTGGTTGGGGGGATGGTTTGGGCTAAAGGAGGAAGTGCTGGGGGAAAGGAAACCTTCTAGAAGCTGAACTTGTGAATCAAAAGGCATAAATTGATAGGAGCGTTAAGGTCATAAAAGAGCAATGAAGGAATAGGCCTGCTTTTCTTGGGCTAGTGTTTGCATGGGTGAGAGTAGATTCTGGGCATTTCCTGAATGGAGTGTGGGGGACGAGTCAAGGTGAAAGGAGGGATCGTCTTGGGGATCTGCTTGTTAGTTTCCTTCTTGCCTAGTCCTTACAGGAGACCCTCATGAATTGGTTTTGAAGCGTGTGAATTCTCAAACCTTCAGCCACAGTCTGAGTATCTTAGAGGGGAAGGAGTTGCAAGGTCTCTCTGTGCCAGGCATCCTTACAACCGAATCAGGGCTGTTTGCCTGTGTTAGAAGGTGGGAGGAGGATAGTAAAGTTTCCCCCAAACTGAGAAGGCACTTTGAGACCGGAAAACAGAGCAGGCCACTCCGTACAGTTTACACCAAATTGTATTCAGGGTAACTTACTGCGGGGTATCAGGCAGGTGACGGACAATCCAGACGAGACACAGCTATTCTTTGCAAAGTCTGGACCTTGGTCCACAGATTTTATAGAGTGAGGGGACTCCAGGGGGCACTGTAGTGAGGTCAGAGGGTTCACATGCATTTCACAGGGTTTGCATGCACCTAATTGACAGCCAACATTTAACAGACCTTGTGGCACCATATGTGCGTCAGGAAGGGGAGAGAGACTGGGTTATCTCTAATAGATTCGTGGGAGGCCAAAGCAAACCTCTCCACATTCTGGCCTTGGCTGGCATTTCTAAGGTACAAATATTAATCTCTAAGGGGCCCATAACACATAGACCTAAGACAGGTCAGCGAACAAGATGGAGAGGCAAAGATGGAGTCAGTATTGTCAGCACTCCTACAAGTTGCTTTCTAATTTGCATTCTAATTAGATTATTATATTAAAATATTGTACCAGGCAAATGCATTTTCTGTTTTAGGTTTCTGAAACAAAATTCTTATTCTCAAACGAGCAAGTTCTTTTATAGTACGAAAATCAATAAAAACATTGGGTTTGGATCTCTCCAGAGATAAGATGGTACTGTTTTATAGAAAGAAATAGTTAAAAAAAGAAAATACCTGAGTTTGCAGAGACCATGGTTTCTCAACTTATTGACATTTGGGGTCATACAATTCTGTGCATGTTTAGCTGCATGTTTGGCCTCTATCCACTAGATGTCAATAGCACTCTCTTCCAGTCGTGACAACCAAAAATGTCTCTAGACATTGCCAAGTGTCTTCTAGGGGCAGCATCCCTCCTTCTGTTGAGAACAACTGGTCTACTCTCAGGAGAGCCCTCTGTCTCATTTTTACCCCCCCCCCCCAAGAAAAAAACCCATACGGCTAGGATTTCGATTTTATAGATTTTACCAGCTACCCAAGCAAAACAAATGTCTCCTTTGTAAAGGTCAACCGGAGGCAAGTTTCTGGGCCTTTTTTTAAATGAAAAAAGGTGTCTCTGTGAACCTGCCATACAGAGTGGGTTGACTGAATAGCAGCTACCTTATCACTTTCTCAGATCCTTACTCTCATTCTTCGTAGTGGGGTGAGGCTCAGAGGGTCATTGGTAATGATTTATCTCAATTCATGTTTCTTCTACTTTCCCTATTGCTCTTGGTTCTACCCATCTGGGGTGCTTCTAAGGGGCAGAGAACTGGAGCACCCCCGATTATGCATGACGTCCTATCCATCATGCACGGATGTCTCAGCAGCTCTCTGTGTTACAGGAAGTCCACTGTGATTTATCAGAGACTTCCCACGAACAACACCTGGTGCTTGATTCTTTGTAGAAAAATCATGATCAGTGATGTGTGGCGTCTGTGTGGGACGATTGGTGCAATACACCTGAACGCTTGAATCTATAGTGGAGTCGGAGTGCTCCTTGTCCGTTGCAGACCCAACAGGAAGAAATAAACTTTGCATGTGGATACTTTTAGCTACTCCTTTACTGTGGCAGCAGGAGGAAGGAAGATTTCCCTTCTCCCCCAGCAAGAGCCCAGCCAGTGAAACAGTTACAGCTCAGGCAATGAGAAGCCACTGCAGTTCCAGCTCCCAGGTTGCTCCAGTGGACTTTTTGTTTCTAAAAGCCCTCCCAGCTTCCTCCTTTCCTCTGTAAAAGAGCATTCCTCTTTGTTCTCTGGACTTGTGTATGGTTTTGCTATAGCTTGCTTGTCCCAGATTGTAATTCTCTGCTATTCCCCTCCCCACCAAAACCCCATTTTTTTTTGCTGGTGAGATGACTGGCAGTGTTATTCTTAAGGTTAGCATAGCTCAAAGTAGGAAGAAATAACTCCTTTGGGGGCGCCTGGGTGGCTCAGTCGTTGGGCGTCTGCCTTTGGCTCAGGTCATGATCCCAGGGTCCTGGGATCCAGCCCCGCATCGGCTCCCTGCTGGGTGGGAAGCCTGCTTCTCCCTCTCCCACTCCCCCTGCTTGTGTTCCTGCTCTCGCTCTCTCTCTCTCTGTCAAATAAATTTAAAAAAAAGAAAGAAATGACTCCTTTTCCTTGCCAGATTCATCGGTACCTTCCTTCGTTTTTTCCAAAACCCTGGAGTGTTGCCCTCATCTCCGTTGGAAGACTGTAATATCGCATTGTATAAATAATCCAGAAATCTTCCACATTGCAAGCTAAATTACAGACGCATGCCACGCAAGCCTTTATTTCTACTAGCCCGGCAATGTAAAAAATTTACAGTGCTTTCGTGAACGTTTGCGTTCCAAAAATTGTCCCTCCTCTTCCCCCATGGCCTTTGTTGAAGAGAAATCCACGATGGAAAGTTTCATTACTTTGTACTTGTATGTGAACCTGGCTGGTGGGTGGGGCTCAGAAGATGATCAGTAAAGAAAGGAAACCCATTTGAGAATACCCTCCTTCCACGTGGCGCTAGTCTGCCCGCGTCTTCCTGTCCTGCGGAGACCGGGCGGCACCTGGTTTAGGTGAGAGGAGAGGGTAGACCGAGCGGCTCGTGGCCGACAGAGCAGCAGGCTGCTCTCTGAGCCGCCTCTGCCCCCTGCTTCCGTCGTAGCCTCCGGGCGGCTACTTCCTGAGAGTTAGATTCCGTCACCTCGACACACCCCAGCACCGGAGTTGCCTGCTGTGTGATCCCGGATAGCGGCGTCTTGACGATGGCCCCGCTGTGCTTTCTCCTAGCGCACCCGCTCTGGGAGACCGTGGACCTGGTCCCGGGGGGCGAGCGCCAGTCGCCCATCAACATCCGGTGGAGGGACAGCGTCTATGATCCTGGCTTAAAACCGCTCACCATCTCTTACGACCCCACCACCTGCCTCCATGTCTGGAATAACGGGTACTCTTTCCTCGTGGAATTTGAAGATTCTACAGATAAATCAGGTGAGAGCCCGACTGGTGGTCTTGTCTGGAGTTGAGGGACAGCCTCGTGTCAGCCCAGGCCACACCACACCGCATCCATGGGCACGCAGACCGCCTTGGCCAGTGGCATGGGACTCACTGCACTGAGCTTTTTCAACATATGAAAAAAATCCCGTCTAGTTTTTATGAACATTTTCTTCTACTAGTATAGGTAGTATTTATTAATAAGTATGTATATCTCTATATATAGATAAGAGATAGGATTTGAAATTAAAGCTTTGCCTAAAGTTTATTTTGTGTGTATTAAATATGTATTCATTTTCTCTGCTGACTTTACAAGACACTTTTACATTAAATAGTATTACTATTTAGATTTAACTGAGCAGATTGCAATACCTTTGAAATGGGGCAAAAAGAATATTCATGTGTACATGACGTTATTGTCTTAACAACCAGTTCTACATAGAAAAATGAAAACTCACATTCTGTTAATTTTATTGATTAAACAATATTACCTGGTTTAATAGAAACACAACTTAAAAGAAATTTTCAAATCCAAATGTTGTATTGCTTTTGAATCTTCTGGTTTCAACCTACCAGATATAGACTAATCTGAATGATTTCAAAGTTTACCTGAAACTTTTAGTGTCTGTTGAACACAGAATGTGATTAATTCTATGTAGATTTCTTTTCTCTTTTTCTCCTTTTCTTTTTCCAACCAAATTTGATGGTATCAAGTAATCTTAGTCTGAAATCATTTTTAGTTGAAATACTTTATCTTTAAAGAGTGGCTCTTAACCAGTGGCAATTTTGCCCTATCTCCCTCCCCAGGGGCTAGGGGACTTGGCAACATGTGTAGGCATTTTCAGTTGTCACCCTTGCGGAGTCGGGGGGAGGGGAGTGCAACTGACATCTTGTGGGTCGAGGCCAGAAAAACTGCTGAAGAAAAACTACAGTACACGGGGCAGCACTCACAAAGACTTACCCAGCCTCAAAAATCAATAGAGCCTCCAAGATTGAGAAATCCTTTTGGAAATTAGTTTTCTCTCATGAATATGAGGAGATGAGCCCATGAAAGTGTGAATGAATGAAGTAAAAAATGTAACCTAAAGCATAAACAGAAGTGTTCCCTCCTGTATCTATCCTGGTTCTGGCTCTAGGATTCTCACCTGTATCTTGGTTCTCTCTGCATTTTCCTAGTGATGCTCTGAAACTTAGACCCAGCCCTCTGGCCCCAGCCACAAACTGACTGCTTCTCCATTGGGAATTATCTCCGGCTCTCTTCCCTTTGACCTGCTTCTCTGCTGTGATCCAGGAAGTGCTCAAGTCTCTCCTTAAGAGTTTAGGTGTCCCTGTGTTCCCCATTTTCTTCTTTCTCCCCCAGGGTATGACCTGGCCCCCTAACCTTGACCATCTTACATATATTTCTCAAACTAAGAAGAAAGTAATTACTCCTTTTCCTCCCAAATTCATTAGTATCCTTCCTAGTTTTTTCCAAAACCCCGTAGTGTGCCCCCATCTCAACTGGAAGCCTATAATATTACATTGTATATAACGATTCCAGAAATCTTCAAAATAGCAACCTGCATTCCTATGTCCTAGATGACCACCTTACATGATGATGAGCTTTACTTTGTCTCTGTCGAATTCTACCGTTACTCCTGCCAACTAGACTAGTGGGCAGACCCAGTCTGTAAACACCCAACTCTCTTGCATGCACTCGGGATGCGTGGTGATCCTCTCAAATCTCAGTCCTATGTAGGGCCCTGGCAACCTTCTTTCTTTTCTTCTGAGGATCCTAAATGTTGGTTAGCCTTCTAATGACCTTGCTGATCTAGAGACTGTGTTTCCAATCTATGATTGCTTCACTGAATTGGAAATTGTGGGAAGTTGTTCAGTTGGTTTCTTAACCAAGTGAGTTAATCTCCAGATCATTCCAGGCAAATAGCTTTCTGTTTTATTTTCTAGTCATTTTTTTTTCTTTTGAACAATAGATTCAAGAATGCTTTTCCACCAGTTTGCTTGGGCAGTCTCAGATGGAAAACAAATGCCTTGCATTTTCCTCATAGTAGCTCATGAGGTACCTCCCAAGACAACTAACTAAATCATTCCTTGACGTCACTTTCTTTAGGTGTGTCAGAGTGTCACACTGTTTTTACAAAACATACAAGAAAAATTGTGGAGAGGTTGCTAATTTTCTGCTTGTTTTGTTAGGAAGGACCAAAATAGGTAACCTCTTTTTATTAAGCGTTAATAATCATTTTCTTTAAGATACCATTAATCTATGATAAGTACCTAACTTTCGCTATCTCTTTCTTTTTCCACATTTCAGTGATTGCCTCCTATTTCCTCCTTATTCTTCATTGCTATTTCTCCATGCTGTTGCAAAATAATTCATAGCATTCAAAGAGGAAGAAAGAGTGAATGAACATAAAACCTAAAGAAAAAGTAAAAGAGAGCAAAGACTACCTAGAAATGAAGAAAGGCGAGAACATTGGTTCTAATTCTAGAAAGGAGCTAATAAATATCAACGTCTATAAATTTTAAAAAACTAGGCAATGCTTCTGCAGTGTGCTTTACAAAGAACTCGGGATAACGTATGCAAGGAAAGGGTTTGGGGAAGGTATGTGATAAAAAGAAAACATACCAAACCTTATGGGATGCAGCAAAAGCAGTGCTTAGAGGGAAATTAGACATGAAAATGCCTATATTGGAGAAGAAGAAATTTCTCAAATCAATAACCTAGCTTTCCACCTTAAGGAGCTAGAAGAAGAGCAAACTAAACCCAAAGCAGACACAAAGAAGGGCATAATAAAGGACAGAGCAGAAATCAATGAAGTCAAAAGTTGATTCTCCAGAAAGATCAACCAAACTGATAAACTCTTAGACAGGTGGACCAAGAACACAAATAAGAGAAGATTCAGATTACTAAAATCAGGAATGAAAGAGAGACATCACCACCAACCTTATCGAAATTAAAAGGATAATAAGAGAAGGTATGTGAGCATCTCGTACCGCCGCCCTTTGCTGGGTGCTGTTTTCTTATTTGTCTTCTCTGAATAGGACACAGATAGTGATTTGAATGAGTGCATGTGAGGGATACAAAATATTCTGGGGAGGGGCACTAAATTATGCCCTTGAATGATCTCTAATAATTTCACCTCCTCCGTAAGTACCCTCATCGCCTATGTTACCAGGCCTCAAAGGGAGGAAGAGGTGAGTCCTATTGTTCTCCTAAGGGTGCTTCCTGCCCCATCTTGCATCACTTTACACTTTTATGGGGCATCACTGGTAAACCCAGGAAGAATGCTTCCACAGACATTTGAAGTTCTTCCGAATTTTGGTCCCACATTTACTTTTTCAGAGAAAACAATGTGATGATTTTTAGCAGTTTTAGAAGGTGGTGGAACCATTAGAACAGTCCAATTTTAGAACATTTCCATCACCCCCAGACAGTTTCGTGCCCATTTCCTTGCATTTAGTTTCCTTTGTTTGGGTCCTGTGTATCGCCTTTCCCTTCATCATCCCTTTCTCTGCTAGCTCCTTCACCTTCACGTTATTTTTTACAAGTTTAATCCTTTCTCACCTTAGAAAACCAAAAGAACAAAATGTCAACAAGCTCAAATAAATAAATACATATTTGTTTGAAATATCTTATGACTACTCTGCTTTCTAATTTCCTATCTTCCGTCTCCCTTCTCTGCTTGTTTCTTGCTGACTATACTTGCCTCTCTCATCTACACTTCTGCTCCCCCTTACCCCACCCTTTTCCTCGCTCTTGCTGAGGATACGAGTGATGTTTCAATTAACAAACCCAACAGACACTTTGTAGTCTATTTCTTTAGTCCCTGGTTTCATCCAGGATCTAAGTGCCAGGCACTGTGCCAGGTACCCAGAATAGAAAGAGGAAGAAGAGACGGTCGGTCGCTGCCTTTAAGGAGCTTACAATGGGGTGGGGGGCAGACAGACCCTTGAAGAGACAACGCTAATGCTAATGCAGAGTGCTAAGTGCTGTGAGGGAAGTGTTCACGTGGGCTCCAGTGGGAGAAGGTTTCCTGGCAGAGGTGACCTCTGGGTAGTCCACAAGGAGGTGGAGGTTCAAGGAAGTGCACTGCTTGTATTAGGTATTACTGTGTGTAGAGTGCAAGAAGGAAGAAGACAAGCACATCCTGAGGTAGGCAGGAGCCGATACTCGGAGAGTTCTGCAGACTGTGCCCAGAGATGGGGAATCTGGGTGCACCTTACCTGGGAACTCTTGCTCTAGGTCTCATACTCGGCTGTGATTGAGGTGTCAGCTGTTGTTGGCGTTTCATCTCCAGGCTCCTCTGGCAAGGATCCTCTTCCAAATTCACTCAAGTGGCCGTTGGCAGGAATCCGTTTCTCTCAGGGCCTCAGTTCTTTGCTGGCTGTTGGCCAGAGGTTGCTCCCTTTTCCTTGCCAAGTGGGCCTCTCCGTAGAGCAGCTCACAACATGGCAGCTGGCTTCGTCAGTGCGAGCAAGTAAGAAGAGTCTGAGAGGGCAAGCGAGATGGCAACCAGCATCTTTTTGTAACCTAATCTCAAAGGTGACATCCCATCAATTTTGCCCTTAGAAGCAAGTCACAAGGTCCAGCTCATACTCAGGGGAAATTACATAAGGGTGTGAAGACCAGGAGATAGGGATCACTGAGAGTCATCTTAGAAATTGCCAGGACACATGGCTAATGGCACAAAGCCCATTAATGCAAACTGAGGTCCTTTTCCTGTAAAGTGAATGCTCTTAACCACATCATACAGGAGAATACCTCCCTATCTCACGTCTTCCCTATGTACAATTTATATAGGTATAGTACCCAGCACATGTAGAGACTTTTTTTAAAAAGATTTTATTTGAGAGAGAGCGAGAGCATGAGTGGGGGTAAGGGGCAGTGGGAGAGGGAGAAGCAGACTCCCTGCTGAGCAGGGAGCCCGACACCGGGCTCGATCCCAGGACCCCTGGGATCATGACCTGAGCTGAAGGCAGATGCTTAACCGACTGAGCCACCCAGGCACCCCTACATGTAGTGACTTAATGATTTTTCTAGCTAGAAATGCCCAAGTCAGATGCCTGGGTTTCTCTCTCTTTTTTTTTTTTTTTAAAGATTTTATTTATTTATTTGACAGAGAGATAGACAGCACAAGTAGGCAGAGTGGCAGGCAGAGGGAGAGGGAGAAGCAGGCTTCCCGCTGAGCAGGGAGCCCGATGTGGGGCTCGATCCCAGGACCCTGGGATCATGACCTGAGCCGAAGGCAGCCGCTTAGCCGACTGAGCCACCCAGGCGCCCCCAGATGCCTGGGTTTCTAACTTCCCTCCCAGAGATCACAAAGGTAGAGGTACAGTGCTGTAGAGATAATGAGCCTGAGCCAGGCAGGGAGAGTCTGGAAGAAAAGGCAGTGATGGTGACTGTGAAGAACTGGCAGGACCATCTAAAGGCAGTGGCCATTTCTCCCGCCCAGCCTGTTGCCTGGCGAGCATGTGCCCAACGTGGGCAGGACATCTCTTTCTCAAGTGGCAAATGTGGATTTTTATGTAAAATTGTCTAGCTTTAAATGTTGGTAATGAACTTTAAAACGTATTTAGTATTGTGTGGGTGAATCAAAACACACCTGAAGACCAGTTCTGCCCCCTTCCTCCTGCAGCTATCTATTGCAAACATCTTTCTGCCTTGCTCATTATCTTGGGAGGAGACACACAGTGAGTGTCCAGGGTATGTTGCCAGTTTTTCTGGGGATAGGAGAGAAGGCCTTCCTCTCTCACCTTGCTCACTTAACGGGATGAGACCTTCAATTTCATTAAACACATTAGATTGAATATCTGCCAAAATCAAGCTCACAGTATGGAGCTGGCATAGAAAAACACGTTTTGGGAAGATAATTTTATTTTTATTTCAGTATGCTCTAGTACCATCCTCCTAGTAACTTAGTGAATCAGGTGGTATTATTCTCTGCACCTCCCCTGCCCCTCAAAGAAAAGTTCTCATTGGTATCTTTGCTCGCCTCTTTAAAAAACTTTTTTTTTTAAAGATTTTATTTATTTATCTGACAGAGAGAGACACGGCGAGAGAGGGAACACAAGCAGGGGGAATGGGAGAGGGAGAAGCAGGCTTCCCGCGGAGCAGGGAGCCCGATGCGGGGCTCGATCCCAGGACCCTGGGATCATGACCTGAGCCGAAGGCAGACGCTTTAACAACTGAGCCACCCAGGCGCCCCTTTCAAAAACTTTTAAGAAGAAATTATGTAAAATATTTTCAAAAGGCAGTAAGATACATAGCAGACCACTGCATGACATAGCCAGTGTATTTGGTCCTTGGGGTCGTACATAAAATTCAACTAGTGATGCAAGAAGCACTAAAGATCACTAAGATAGATGAGATGGGTAGGTTTTGTGCTGTTGTATTGGTTTAACCATGGACAGACATCACCAGGGTTGGATTAGATGGAAGAAAAGAGGAACTAATTAATAGGTGTTAGCAAATTCAAGGGAAAAAATACCAGCACAACCCAAAGTCTGAGGAAGGGTGATTTTAAAATCTCGTTTTATCTGAATATTTTGCGTTTAATGTATTGATTTCCCTAGTTCAGAAAACTCTAAAGAGAAGGTATTTATTATCCAACATGGTGAGGCCAGTGGTAGAGTGGATGACTCACATTGTTCACTGTGTTCAAAGAGAGATGGGTGATAATTTTTCACTTGCAAATTTCCTATTCCATTTCAATGAAAGGGAAAGAAATGCTAGTATCTTCCAAAATTGAAAAACAAGGGGCACCCGGCTGGCTCAGTTGATAGAGCATGTGACTCTTGATCTCAGGGTTGTGAGTTCGAGCCCTGCGTTGGGTATAGAGTTTACTTAAGAAAAAAAACGTATCCGTGCATAAAGAAAGAGCATCTTTTGTCTCCACATTTCAGTTTTATGAGATTGGTTTGGATAAATATGTTAAGAGAAATTTGCATTTTATTGCACAATTAGAAAGCAGGCACAGTAACTCAAGGTCAAGATCATGTTCTAGGAAGAGGAGGACTCCCTCATCTTCTAGGCATAGGCAATCAAGAAGCAGACTGGAAAGGAGATCACATTCTAAGTCAAGGAGTAGGCGGTGATCCAAAAGTCCAAGACAGAGAAGATTTCATTCCAGAGAGAGAGGTAGAAGGTAAAGGAGTACATCAAAAACCAGGGCCAAAAAGAAAGAAGATAAAAGGAATGTTCCAAAATACCACCAAAAAGTTATAGCACAGCCAGACGTTCCAGAAGCGCAAGCAGAGAAAGACAAGGACGAAATAGGAGTGGCACAAGATCTCCTAAAAAGCCTAGGTCACCTAAGAGAAAATCATCTCACTCACCATCCCCTAGAAGACATAAAAAGAAAAAGAAGAAAGATAAAGACAAAGAAGGAGAGATAAAAGAGAATAATCAACAAGCAAGAAGAAGAAAAGGAAAGATCGGGAAAAGGATCATCAGGAAAGAAAATCAGAGTGAAAAAGATGTAAAAGTTACACAGGACTATGATGGAGAGGAACAAGGGAATGATAGCGACAAAGAGAAAAAAGAGAAGAAGCCAACAGAATCAAGTTCCCCTAAAACAAAAAACTGTTCTGTGGAAAAAGGAATTGGTGATTCACTGAGAGAATCAAAGTGAATGGAGATGATCATCGTGAAGAAGATAGAGATGTGAGTGGCTGCGTGTTGCCTCCATGGGGAGCCAGCTGCATACTCGCACCAGCGGCCGTTCCTTTGTCTGACTTCTTAATGCTGTATTTGTTCTCAAACCCACATGGATACAGCTCTGTTATAAATGGTTACATAGCTCCTGATATTGATACTAGTTACTTACATCCCCAAAGCTTGTGCAAAGTGATACAGGAGTAACCAGTTCATGACGTGATGAAATCTGATTGGGTAACCAAGCAATTTGAGTCTTCTGGTGCTGCTTCATAACAAACCTGAAAAGCAGCGTGCATCCACAGCAGGCATGGACTGTTTATGTTGTGTGGTCTCCTTTATTAAGTAAGTTCACTTACAGTATTTCTAGAATTTGATTCATTGCTGTAATACAGCCATATAGGAAATGAGTGTTAATTGTGGCAGGAATATCCTAAATGTCATTAAAATCCCCAACGTAATGGATCTGCTTATGGTCTTGTTTGCTGACATGACAAATTAGCGTTCTTATAGTTACATCTGAAAGTGAACATTTGAAATAGATAATCCTTTAAGCCTCATAGCTAAATTTTTGTGGCTTTTGTTTAACTTTGAAAGGTTATGTATGCACTCATTTTTTTTAACGGCTTTAATTACAGAAACAAGATTTCAAATGAAACTGTCTTTGGCGGTGAATAAGTAGCATATTTTGAAGTAGAGTCATATACTTTTTTATTAAGGTGTTTAGAAATTTTTTTTCCCTGAAATCATTTATCCCACCTCTACGGCAGTGAAAGCTATCTGCCTGAGTGCATCTGTAAAAGAAAGTTGTCTCTTGTCCTGATTTTCAATTTCCCACTCTTTCATTAATTTGTTTTCATCTCAGTGTTGGAAAAGGGGGGTAGTGCATTTTAAATGGACCTTCATATAAGACAGATCTACTTTATAATGTACTTTTTATTTGACTTTAAGTATAAAACCAATACCTTTTGTTACTGTTACTGCAATAGTAGTCTAATGCACACATTGATCCCATGTGAAATGCAACATAGTTAGGCAGCTGGGTTCTTAGTTACAGGAGTTTCAAGCTTCACTTTTGTGCAGTAAAAACTAAAGTAGGCTACAGTCTGTGCCATGTTGATATACAGTTTCTAAAATTGTTTTACAAGACTTTGATAATAAAACCCTTAAACTTATTTTATGTTCCTGTAAAAAAAAAAAAAAAAAAGTGGGCACAGTAAATACAGAATATAAAAATAAGCCAAGAATTGGCCTTTAACAGTTGTAGGTAGCTTGGAGTGCCATTAAATCTCAGTGTCTTCGAGAGTGCAGGTCGTGCCCTTATACCTGTATTGACTGCATGGAAATCAAGTTTCTATACACTTGTATCTAATATCTAAGTGGGCTCCGCTTAAGACAGTTTATGTAGAAGGTCCACCCAAAGCTCTGGCCTTTCCCCCCACATTCCTCCATGGTGTGAAAAACTGTCCCCTGAATTGTTGGGCATGCCATTTCAGTGATCGAGGGAGGACCCCTGGAGCACAACTACCGATTGAAGCAATTCCATTTTCACTGGGGGGCCATCGATGCCTGGGGCTCCGAGCACACCGTGGACAGCAAATGTTACCCGGCAGAGGTATGTTGAGCAGCTTGGGAGCAGTGACAACTGTGAGGCGGGGACAGTGCTGCGTTTCTAAGACAGCCTCAGGAAAAATCAGGGGGGCGGGTCCTATAAATGCTAAAGCGTTCTCTCAGGCATATGTGATTACTCCCAGTTTATACATGTAAACATGATGATCTGCCCTCATCTCAAATAATAGAGCAGAAATGACCCTTAAGATCCTAAAACAGAATCCTTCCAGAATTTTAAGCTAGGCTCAAATTATAGCCTGAAGTTATAACCTAGGCCACCATGCAGGGCCACCAGGTTGAATTAATCCAAGTGAGAATTGGTAGGAGCCTCAAGGAAGGCTGTGGCGATAGAAATAGAGGAAAAGAGCAAGATTTAACAGGCACTTCTGAAATAAAAAGGAACAGGACTTGGAGGCAGGGTCCACTTCAGGAGAGGAGAAGAACAAGTGAACCGTGACCTTGAGGGTCTACTTGGGAGGCTGGGTGATGATGCATTCGTGAATGATGGACAAGAAATAATTTGTAGGGAGGTATAGGGAAGGCATAAGGAAGTAGAATTTCTTCTTACAATTTTTCCCCTAATTTAGTTTTAGATGTCACCTTAAAAAGAAGCACATTTTAAGTGGTTATCCCTCAAAGAAATTTGTCTTCAACTCTTGTCTAATTCCCGTGGAGAGAATCTATTTCTCTCAATATAAATCTCTCTCCTTAGGATGCAAATAGATTTTGGATATGATGGATTCATGCAGATCAGTATGGGAAAGGACAGATGTTGCTCCCTTACTGAAATATTACTTTGTTGTATTTTTTTTTTATTTTTCTCTAAACAAATCCCTCTATTCAGAAGTAATATTAGGAGTGCCTGGGTGGCTCAGTCAGTTGAGTGGCTGACTCTTGATTTCGGCTCAGGTCATGATCTCAGAGTCCTGGGATCGAGTCCCGCATCGGGCTCTACCCTCCATGTGGAGTCTGCTTGAGAGTCTCTCTCTCTCTCGGCCCCTCCCCCCCAAGATAAATAAATATTTTTTTTAAAAAAAGAAGTAATACCAATTGCTGCTCCTGCATGCAATTCTTCCTATTTATTTCTATCTCATTTTGCACCAGATTGGTATATGCTTTTCTCAGCGGCTTTATTTTGGGTGAGGAACCATGTTAAAATACCGTGTTGAATAAAGCTGTTTGTTGTGGAGCGATCCTATGTGGTCATGTGTCAAACCAGCTTTTAATGGTGTTTCAGCTGCATTTGGTGCATTGGAATGCAGTCAAATTTGAAAACTTTGAGGATGCAGCATTGGAAGAACATGGTTTGGCTGTGATCGGAGTATTTTTAAAGGTAAGAAAGTCTGACCGACTTTAAATGATGTATTGTATCCTAGGATGAAAAGATACAACATTGTAATATTAAGATCTAAGTGTATTGGGATTAAAAAGAAACAATGACTGGCTTGTGGAATGTTGTACACCTGAAACTAAAGTAATACTGGGTGTCAACTACACTTCAACTTAAGAAAACAGGAAAGAAAAAAAATAAACAGTGGTTAAAGTACAAGATTGCTATGAATATATTTCAAATGGTATAAAAATGCACAGTCCAGTAGTCACAAGCCACATGTGGCAAATGAGCTCTTGAAAAATTTTTAATTTTAATTAATTAAAATTTCAGCATAAGGACTGCTATTTAAGTGGAGCAGGGGCACGTTTCCTGCAGGCACGCAGACCCCGTCAGCAAACAGCCTGCTCATTTGTTCTGTATCTAATTGAATTCAGTGATGTTTTTAGTGATCTAAATTACCAGTTTAAGTGTAGTATAAGTCGTGTGATTGGTTTGTTTTTATGTAATCACCAGGTGACTAATTTTAATTCACATTCTGTCATGTTTCAAAAGTGAGATGTCAGTTGTTTTTAATATTTTCTCATTGCTGCTCCTTTAGCTAGGCAAAAATCACAAAGAGCTACAGAAATTGGTGGATACTTTGCCATCGATCAAGCATAAGGTAGTACTATTTTTCCCTAAGTCACTTGAAATACATGTTATGTTTAATCTCAGAGTGGAGACACTCACAAGGCATGTTGCGAGTTGTCGTGGAAGAGCACTTGCCACTTCATATGTGTGTGTTGAGAGCTCCCGGCCCTGGGACACCTTGCAGGGGACAGAAGTGGTTCTGTGGGTGCGCGCTGACCACTTTGGTTTTGCTGCCCTGCCCTAGCACTCGGGGACTCGGGAACCCAGTGCTGTCCCCTCCTCTGCTCCTTCTGAGTCCCTGTGGAAACACTCAGAGCAGCCCTGTTGACTCGACCTCCCATCCCATGGGCAGGGAGCAAAGAAGCATTTGACAGAAACGTGGCTTGGCCTGTAAAGAATAATGACCTGTATCCTTCAGAATGGATACCTTTGTCCAGGCCCCAGGACTAACTGTTCATGATTCGGAATCCCGAAGGGGCTGTTCCCTGGAGGTCTGCATCTTCTCTCTCTCTCTCTTTCTCTCTCTCTCTCCCTCCCTCCCTCTCTCCCTCTCCTCCCCACCTCGGTCTCTCTCCCCACCGCCTCTTTCCCTCTCTCTCCCTGTCTATCTCCCTCTTTTCCCTTCCTTCTCTTCTGTCTCCCTTTTTAGTCCAGGAGCCTGGCTCCCCCAAATTTGCATTGTGTTTTAGAAAGGAGGATTCTGTTGGTTTCTCTTGAAAGAGAGAAGTCTCCTTGTTCATGCACCAGCTACTGCCTGATGCCTCCCATAGAGTTCAGAGGAGACCACCTGCAGTAAACTCACTAGAATGGAGGGAGGAAGTGGTTTGTGCTGTGTTCCCATGGAGGAGTATCAGAACTACATAGTTAATTACAGGAACAAGGCATGGGCATGATTCTGTCCTAAGGTACCCAGAGATCTCTAGACCATTGCTGGTCCCCAGACACCCCTAGATTCATCACTTCATCATCTGATTCCTGAGTGATTTTCACCACGAAATGATAACTTGGTGACCTCTTCTCTTGGCCAGGACACCCTTGTGGAATTTGGGTCATTTGATCCTTCCTGCCTAATGCCTGCCTGCCCAGATTACTGGACCTACTCAGGGTCCCTGACTACCCCGCCACTCTCCGAGTCCGTCACCTGGATCATTAAGAAGCAGCCTGTAGAGGTTGATCATGATCAGGTATATTCTTTCCACATTTCTGTCTGAGGAAATGCTAGCCTGCCCCTTTAAAACAAGGCTGGCCTCTGACTTTGGCATTAGTTGTTAACATCTTGTAATGCTTATACATTTTTATTAAAATGTGCTAATATCTTGTCTTAAAATTTGGATATAAATTAGGGAATGCTTCAAGTCAACTAGAGAGAAGAGTTAAAATTTAGGAAACAAGCTTTTTACTTTCATATTTGGCAATGACATATGTCTTATGCATTGTGTATTTTATATATAAATATGAATCTCTATATAAACAAGACCCTTTTAAAGGGAAGAATGAAGGCTGGAAATGGATGTGCTCAAAACCCTTTAAAATCCATAAGGAAATTTTGCTCTGGAACCTCAGGATAAAGACAGAATCCAACAATGTCTGTCCAGAAATTCTAAGTCAGATGTTTTGAACTTGGAGTTTATTTTCTCTTTAAAAGTAAGTTTAAGTGGGGGCGCCTGGGTGGCTCAGTTGGTTAGGCAACTGCCTTCGGCTCAGGTCATGATCCTGGAGTCCCGGGATCGAGTCCCGCATCGGGCTCCCTGCTCAGCGAGGCACCTGCTTCTCCCTCTGACCCTCCCCCCTCTCATGTACTCTCTCTCATTCTCGCTCTCTCAAATAAATAAATAAATCTTAAAAAAAAAAATAAGTTTAAGTGGTGATTACTATGTCAACGAACAAAATCCTGTTTAATTCATAATTTAACTAAACTACAGTAATATTTGTATATGCTTGCTTTATGGGCTTTTTATTAATTACAAAGTATTTTTACAAGAGCAAAAGCTTCCAAAATCTTTTTTATGAAGTCAGGATAACAGATACCAACATCCATCAAATATTGGACCAAAAAATAAAGATAAACTAAAGATTGAAAAATATATTTAATTTTTTTAAAGATTTATTTATTTATTTTAGAGAGGGAGAGAGAGAGAGAGAAAGAGCATGAGTGGTAGGAGCAGAGGGAGAGGGAGATAGAGAGTCTTAAGTAAGCTCCATGCTTAGCACAGAGCCTCATATGGGGCTCAATCCCATGACCCTGAGATCGTGACCTGAGCCGATACCAAGAGTCCGATGCTTAACCAACTGTGCCATCCAGGCACCCCTCTGAAGAATATATATATATATATATATATTTTTTTTTTTTAAAGATTTTATTTATTTATCAGAGAGAGAGACAGACAGAGGCAGGCAGAGGGAGAAGCAGGCTCCTTGCTGAGCAAGGAGCCCGATGTGGAACTCGATCCCAGGACCCTGGAATCATGACCTGAGCCGAAGGCAGAGGCTTAACCGACTGAGCCACCCAGGCGTCCCTGAAGAATATATTTTAAAGAAAGCAAAAATAATATATGAGAAATAGAAGCTAGCAGTACATTAGAAGAAATAATACACTTCAACCAAATAGTGTATATTCCAGCAAAGTAAGGATGGTTCATTATTAGGAATGATATTAATATAATTCATCATATCAGTGAATCTACATAGAAAAATCCTATAACCAGGGTGCCTGGGTGGCTCAGTCATTGGGCGTCTGCCTTCGGCTCCGGTCATGATCCCAGGGTCCTGGGATCAAGTCCTACATCGGGCTCCCTGCTCGGCGGGAGGCCTGCTTCTCCCTCTCCCGCTCTCCCTGCTTGTGTTCCCTCTCTCGCTGTCTCTCTCTCTGTTAAAAAATAAATAAAATCTTAAAAAAAAAAAAAAATCATATAACCATTTCCATATATTGTTAAAAGGCATTAGCAAAATTCACTATTCAGTTTTAAAAATTTTTTAAGGTTTGTGGGGCGCATGGGTGGCTCAGTCATTGAGCGTCTGCCTTCGGCTCAGGTCATGATCCCAGGGTCCTGGGATCGAGCCCCACATCGGGCTCCCTGCTCGGCGGGTAGCCTGCTTCTCCCTCTCCCACTCCGCCTGCTTGTGTTCCCTCTCTAGCTGTCTCTCTCTGTAAATAAATAAATAAAATCTTAAAAATAATAATAATAAAATAAAAATAAAAATTTTTTAAGGTTTATTTTATTTTTTAAAGATTTTATTTATTTATTTGACACAGAGAGAGAGAGCACAAGTAGGCAGAGCCACAGGTAGAGGGAGAGGGAGAAGCAGGTTCCCTGCTGAGCAGAGAGCCCGATGGGGGCTTGATCCCAGGACCCCGAGATCATGACCTGGGCCAGAGGCAGGCACTTAACCGATGAGCCACCCAGGCCCCCCAGGTTTTTTTATTTTAGAGAGAGCAAGCACACAGGGAGGGGCAGAGGGAGAGGGAGAGAAAAACTTCAGCAAACTCCTCACTGAGCTCGGCACTTGGAGCCTGAAGCAGGGCTTGACCCCATGACCCTAAGATCATGACCTGAGCCAAAACCAAGAGTTGGATGCTCAACCCACTGTGCCACCCAGGGACCCCTCAGTTTCATAAATTTTTAAATAAAATAGAAATGAATGGAGAGTTCCCTAACTTGATAAAAGGGATTGCTCTCAGTTCAAAAATAAATAGTATGCCTAATAGAGAAAGATTATTACCATATACAATTTTGTATTATGTTCCTGAAGTATCTAATATGATTAGACCAAAAAAGAAAAAACAAATTAGAGAAACAATAAAAAACTACTTCAAAAATAAGGTAATTCAGTACTTAGTGGAGAATAATATTAATTTATAAAAATCAATATACTTAACATATATAAATCATAATCAGTTAAAGGATATAATGATACAAAGTTATAATAGAAGAATGAACACTGTTTATAATGGAAACAAAAATATAAAATACCTTAGAGTAAGCCTATCAAGAAAATTTAACATGTAAACTTAAAACATCCCTGAAGGACATAAAAGAATTCATAAAATTCATACCACGCTATTAATCAGAAGACAGCATAAAAACACCTTTGATGTCCACTCTCTTTCAGTTGTTATTCTCCATTAATTGTTTATTCTCCCTAAATTTGATGTGGTCCATTTACTGTGCCAATAGGATTTTTAGATAGATGTACTGCTTCTAAAATCACACAGAAAAACAAACAAGCAAAATTGAGAAAATTCTGAAAGAAAAAATGAGAGATGATTAGATCCACAAGGTTATAAAGCCTCAATAATGAAATAGTGTGGTACTGGCACACAAGTGAAGAGATCACTGGAGGGGAGAAAGTGGTAAGTTCAGGAATATGGCCAAGTACATATGAGAATTTAGTTTGTGATAAAGGTAGCATCTCATCTCAGTTGGGGGCGGTGGGGATGAGATTCCTCAGTAAATGCTGTTGGGGGACAACTGGGCAGACACTGGGGGGAGAAAACTTAGATCCACCATTCAGACCTCACACAAGAATATATTCCAGATATATTAAATGTTAAAAACACCACCATAAAAGTGCTAGGACAAGCATAGAGAAATCTTTTATACCTCCAAATGGAGGAAACTTTTCTAACATTTTATCAAACCCAGAAGTCCTAAAGAAAGTAACTAGTAAGTTAGACCACAAATTTTTTTTTTTTAATCTGTGTGATAAAAACCACCAAAAACAAATTACAAAAAATAGAGAGCTTAACTGTCCATAAGCCTGGGCTTGGTGGCCTATACATTTAGTCTGCATCTATCCTTCATATTTAAAAACTGATATAACACTGAAAAATAAATCAGTAAAATCAGTAAATCAGAGGGTCAGTGGCCCATGTGAGGAGTTTTCAAATGAAATCTCAACACAGAAAATTCATTGAGAAAAAAAATGTTAGCTGTCATCTATAATCCCAGTCACCTATAATCAGTGTCAGTCACTGGGTAAATCCTTCTGGTTTTTTATCTATACAGATACACATAAATCCTTTTGGTCTTTTATCTGCATAAATATACATAAGTTTCTTAACCAAATGCAATCATTCTGTACCTACCATTTTGTTCCTCTTTTCAGTGATATGTAGAACATTTTATAGATAATAAGCATTATCTTCAATATTTTTTATGGCAATGTACTAGTCCATTTTATAGATCTAATGTAACTTGTTATTATTTTTAAAGATTTTATTTATTTATTTGAGATGGGGGGGGGGAGAGAGAGCATGAGCAGGGGGAGAGGCAGATCAAGAGGGAGAGGCAGACTTCCCGCTGAACAGGGAGCCCGACGTAGAGCTCGACCCCAGGACCCTTGGATCATGAGCTGAGCTGAAGCAGACGCTTAACCGACTGAGCCACCCAGGCACCCCTAATGTAACTTATTAATGATACTTGAGTTATTTCTAATCGTTTACAATTAGCTGAATAAAAATAAATCTTAACTACTTGGACATGTTCTTAATTTATGAGGGTATATGTATAATTTGCAAGTATGGTCACTATGTTTGGCACTTGCCCCTGGTCACAGTCCTGCCTCTGCAGCTCTACTTGACCTGAAGTCTTTGATCCAAACATGCTTGCCTACTGTGCCCCAGGCTGTCCTCTCCATAGTTGCAGTGTGCCTGATTGAGTAAGGAGAAATGTTGTGAAAAGATCTTATGGCTGGCTTGAAGTCAAGTGTTCCAAAATACGGTTGCTCAGAAAGCCAGGGGGGTGAGTGATGCTATTGCCATGTTAGAGAACAAGCCCTTGATCTGGGGCTGCTCCTTTTGTACTGTACCTTTTGTCCAATCCATTAGCCACTAGCCACATGTGGCCGTTTAAATTAAAATATAAATACAGGGATGCCTGGGTGGCTCAGTCGTTAGGCATCTGCCTTTGGCTCAGGTCATGATCCCAGGGTCCTGGAATTGAGCCCCACATCGGGCTCCCTGCTCCGCAGGAAGCCTGCTTCTCCCTCTCCCACCCCCCCTGCTTGTGTTCCCTCTCTCGCTGTGTCTCTCTCTGTCAAATAAATAAATAAATAAATAAAATCTTAAAAAATATATATACATATACATTAAAATAAAAATCAATTTAAAAATTCAGTTACAGGGCGCCTTGCTGGCTCAGTCAATAGAGCATGCATGTCTTGATCTCGGGGTTGTGAGCTTGAGCCCCATGATGGGTGTAGCAATTACTAAAAAATAAATAAATAAACTTAAAAAATTAAAAATAAATAAATACAGAAAAATTCAGTTCCTTAGTTGCACTGGCCACATTTCAAGCACTCAGTAGCCATATGTGGTTTGTGGCTACCATAATGAATCATGAAGAGGACATTTCTATCATCACAGCAAATTCTTTTGGACAGTGATGGCAGGGGGTATCCCACTGTCAAAAAGATATCCACATACACTGCCTTCTCCACAATGCCCAGGTACAGTGAGCAATGAAGAATACATTGTTTATGTTAATGATTTAGTTACATTTTGAAAAAATAAAACATTTTCAGCAGTATTACTATATGCATCAGGTCTTCCCTGTATTATCCTGTAGGCTAGTTATTTTGCCCATTTCAAGATGAGGTTCCGGGCGCCTGGGTGGCTCAGTTGGTTAAGCGACTGCCTTCGGCTCAGGTCATGATCCTGGAGTCCCAGGATCGAGTCCCGCATTGGGCTCCCTGCTCGGCAGGGAGTCTGCTTCTCCCTCTGACCCTCCTCCCTCTCATGCTCTCTGTCTCTCATTCTCTCTCTCTCAAATAAATAAATAAAATCTTTAAAAAAAAAAAAAAAAAGATGAGGTTCCTAGGGGCGCCTGGGTGGCTCAGTCGATTAAGCGTCTGCCTTTGGCTCAGGTCATGATCCCGGGGTCCTGGGATCAAGTCCGGCGTTGGGCTCCCTGCTCTGCGGGGAGCCTGCTTCTCCCTCTCCCACTGCTGCTCCCCCTTACTTGTGCTTGCTCTTTCTTTCTCTCTCTCAAATAAATAAATAAAATCTTTAAAAAAATGAAGATGAGGTTCCTAGAATCAAAGATGAAGTAACTTGTCCTTGGCAAGTGGCCAATATGTGGGGGACAGGGCCTTTGACCCCCAGTCTTCAGATTCCAAGTACCACATTGGCTTTACCACCTCCTCTCACTCTCCTCCCTACACATTTTAATCCCTATCTAGTAGTGAAAGGCATTCCTACCCAGAAAGAAGTTGTACTGTATCTAGTTGTGGAAGAATGTTTCAGAATTGTAAAAATGAAAGTTAAGCTGTTACTCTGTTGAAATTATTTATGCTTCCTACTTCTATTTCTAGCTTGAACAGTTTCGGACCCTGCTTTTCACTTCAGAAGGGGAGAAAGAGAAAAGAATGGTGGACAATTTCCGCCCCCTTCAGCCCCTAATGAATCGCACTGTCCGCTCTTCCTTCCGTCATGATTATGTACTGAATATACAAGCGAAACCCCAGCCTTCAACTAGCCAAGTGACCCCCTAAGGTGCTCATCTCTAAGCAGTACTTTGCTTTAATAAATACTAGCTTTTTAAAAATTGCTAACTGGACTATTCTAAACACCTGCATTTAATAATAATTATAGATATGCATTTCTTGGTGTGGCAGTGCTTTGTCAGTCTTTGAGGAAAGCTCTTTGGTAAACGAGTTCTTAATTTTATTGATAATGACATCTAAGGCTGAAGTAGCAGCACAAGACGGGAGTTTCTCCTTACAGCAACCTGTTGGTAATTGTAATGTCTTTTTATGTCTGATATTTCTGCGCTGCCCTTTTATGTTTATTAGTAGCTCTGTAGAGTTATAAGTAGGGATGGTAATCAAAATATTTAACAACTAGAAAGGCACAGACACCATCCAGAAGGCAGGCCTTTCAGAAACAACCCTAGGGCCCAAACTGGTACTTCCTGGCTCACTGAACATTGGCCATGGTTTTAGGTATATTTTATTTTAAAACATGAATGTATATTCTTTTATGAGGCCTTCTCAGTATTTGCCCTGATCTTCAGTTGTCATTCCTAGTACATGATATGCTTACTATCAATTTATGGTATAGAAAAAATATTTTGTAGTTCAAAGAAAACAAGATTTTACTTATAACTGGGAATCCTTTTGCACTTCTGAAGATTAGATATATTACTTCAGGACTTGATCATATAGAAAGCATATGCAGAACATTTTAAAGAAAATGCCTGAAGTGCCTAGAATTTAAAATTCTTTCATGACATATTTACAGAAATCTTTTTTGAAAGACTAGTAATATAACAGTCTATAGTTTATAGTGTTATTTTGCATTGTTTGTATGCTGTTTCATAAAATATAATGTTTTCCACAATGACAGAACTATCTTGACTTCCCTTGAAAACTGTCTGAACTTTATTTCATTAGTTGAGGTTCTTTGCAAGGCAGGTGCTCAACATAAACTTCCCAATTTAAACAGTGGTTTAGAAGACTTTTGCTACAGTAATAAGGAGAGAAACTTAACAGGCTAAAAATCTAGAGAATTCTACATATTCTGAGGAATCCATGCCATTGTTGCCTTTGCTTGTAAATATCTTGGAATGTTTCTAGTTGCCTATAAGCCTGTGTTCAAACTCATATTGCATTTACTAGTAGTATTTCTTTCATTAGTATGCTAATCATCTGATCTGCAAGGTAAGGTTGGATGAGTAGACTTAACACTACTGAACTGTACACTGGAAAAGGTTAAGATGGTAAATTTTATGTGTCTTTTACCACAATTAAAAATAAGTAATACGGGCGCCTGGGTGGCTCGGATGGTTAAGCGTCTGCCTTCGGCTCAGGTCATGGTCCCGGGGTCCTGGGATCGAGTCCCGCATCGGGCTCCCTGCTCCTTGGGAGCCAGCTTCTCCCTCTGCCTCTCTCTCTCTCTGTCTCTCATGAATAAATAAATAAAATCTTTAAAAAATAAATAAATAAATAAATAAATAAATAAATAATACATTCACTAGGAAACAAATAAGGTTGGAGTTGTCTGTGTAAGTTTGGGGGGATATCTGCTCTTAAAAAAGGGAGGGGGCGAAAGCATTTGCTTCTAAAATGCATGCCTTCTCTGGGAAGAAAATGAATAAAATTCTTAAAAAGGTAAATGGGGGGGGAGTTTATGTTAACTGTATATAATTGATCTGTTCAAACCATAGTTACCTTTATTTAAAAGGGTAAACACACAAGACACACATTTTCCAGAGCACATGGGCTTCCCTCCCAGGCCTCTTGCAAACTCCTCATGCAAAATTCTCTTGCAATGAGTCTTCCAAATTGGAGTGAGAACCAATGTACCAATGCCTGATTTGCCCTTAAATCTTAGAGCTACAAAGATGTATTTATTGGGTGTGTCCCGGTTTGCCACTCATGATTCACTTGCACCTGGTGTTCTGGTGTGATTATTAACAGCATCCTCTCACTCTCAACCATGTCCTGGTTTGCATGATAAATTCTTGGTCACCTTCTCCGTAGCGGTTATGGAAACTGCCTTGGGGAGGTGTGGTTCCACCTTAACCATATGATCTCCAAAGGGGTGCTGCAGATTCCGGGGCTACTATACACCCTAACAAGAAACTTTTTGTCTTTTGTGCCTCCAAAAGTGTTTTACTTGTACCTTCCTAAACTTGAAGGGGGAAAATGGGCTTGACGTCTGTCAGAGGGCTTGAGAAAGAATTTTGTATTAACATTGCTGCTCATCTTCATTAAATATTATAATAAAACACTTCCTTTACAATATTAATATTTGTTGAATGGCTTTTTCTTCCTATTAGTTTTTTTTTTTTAATATGTACAATATCTCTACAATTAGTGGGACATCCTTTACCATGTAGATCGGAAAGTGACTGGAAAACTCCTCTAACAGATTTATTAGAAAAGCAGGAAAACAAAAACCACCCACTCCTCAGCTCACCTCTGTCAGATCAGTGCATAATCTGCTGACATTCCAATAGGGCAAGCTGCTAGTCCTTTTCTCCTTTCCAGAGCTACGTGGGCTAGGGTAAAGTTGGCTATTCTAAAAGCAGGCATCCCCCTCAAAAAAACTGGGGAAGATGTCTTTCCCTTGCTCACCGAGGGACACATTTCTTTTGGTGCAGTATTAGCAAAATTACAGTACTGTAATCACTTCAGGTATTTTTCTGTGTCACTAGAAAAACCAACATTATTTACTTGATACCTATTCTACTTAATGTTTTATTGTCCTTTTAATTCAACTTTATTGGTTAAATTCTTTCCTATAAAATGTTATTGAGCAAAAATGGATATAGTTTATTTAAGCGAATAGGCTCTAATTTTAATCATATAATGAGTACATCTAAACAATACTGGCTACTTTACATGTAAATAGTAATGCATTCTTATTAGGAACTGAATGTTTATGGCCCCCCCATTCATATGTTGAAACCTAACCCCCAATGTGATGGTATTAGGAGGTGGGGCCTTTGGGAGGTGATTAGGTCATAAGGGTGGTGCCTCATGATGGGGTTAGTGCCCTTATAAAAGAGACCCCAGAGAGTTCTCTCACTTCTTCAGCCATGTGAGGATACAGCAAGAAGATGGCCATCAAAGAGCCAGTGAGGAAGTTCTCACCAGATACCGAATCTGCTGGCACCTTGATCTTGGACTTCCAGGCTCCAGAACTGTGAGAAATAAATTACCGTTGTTTGTAAGCTCCCCAGTCTATGGTACATTGTTATGGCAGCCCAAACAGACTAAGACACTTGTCATCCCTGTGTACATTCTGATTCCCACTTTTTGAGTTCAACCACTCTTCAGAAATGGTACTTTGGTTTGGGTTCTAGGTGGGGATATCGACTCTGCCAGCATTCCTTCTCAAACCACCAGTAGTTGTGTTGCTTAGCGCTTATCACCAAACAAAAGAATCAAGTAATAAACATTATTGATGCATAGTTCTTTCCTCTTTTTTTTTTTTTTAAGATTTTATTTATTTGAGAGAGAGAGCAAGAGAGAGCATGAGCTGGGGGTGGGGGGCAGAAGGAGAGCGGGAAGCAGACTCCCCGCTGAGCAGGGAGCCCGATGTGGGGCTCGATCCCAGGACCCCAGGATCATGACCTGAGCTGAAGGCAGACACTTAACCGACTGAGCCACCCAGGCACCCCAGTTCTTTCCTCTTTTAATCAGTTATATAAATATAGATTTGCATGTACTTTTCATATT
Source organism: Mirounga angustirostris (assembly GCF_029215605.1). Lineage (NCBI taxonomy): Eukaryota > Metazoa > Chordata > Mammalia > Carnivora > Phocidae > Mirounga > Mirounga angustirostris. Next base: position 12,246,550 of record NW_026991719.1, read on the forward strand.
AATATACATTAAGTATTTTATTTCACTATCTTAGGTAATAACTGTAATCTGGAAAATATATAAAGCCCTTGGTATAGCAATGACAGTTGGAGAGGACTTGAGACCCCACAGTATGTCCCTGAATAAATCTGGTGACTAATCCTGAAATTAATGGTAGGTGAGAAATGAAATATCCTTTCCTGAGAATTTCTGCACTGACCATTCAATGAATCCTAGTACCATAGTCCTACTAGAGCAAGAAAAAAACCAAATTAGTTCAAAGAGTCCCAGTCTGGCTTTCAGAGAGTAGACATTTTTTTTCTTGCTCTCCCTTTATGCTTGCAATAAATGTGGGATACATTTATGGGTCATTCTTTGGTCATTTTATTTTCTATTTTCTACTGATGATGTAAAATTAAAGTTTAGACATTTTCCCATAGAGGGGGGATAAACTAAAATGTACATACCTGAGAATAAGTAGATGGTGTATGTCAGGAACCAAGAAAAATGTTATGTTGCAGAGTAAAGATTACATTGTTCTATTTATTAGGATATCATAGTACAATGTATCTTTGCATTAAAATTTTTACATACTTTATTATTTTTTTTTTAAGATTTTATTTATTTATTTGACCGAGAAAGACACCGCGAGAGAGGGAACACAAGCAGGGGGAGTGGGAGAGGGAGAAGCAGACTCCCTGCTGAGCAGGGAGCCCGATGTGGGACTCGATCCCGGGACTCCAGGATCATGACCTGAGCCGAAGGCAGTCGCTTAACCAACTGAGCCACCCAGGCGCCCCTACATACTTTATTTTTATCTAATGATTTATTGAATTCAAATGCGGGTAGGTATAATTTGAGGTGAAATTGGCTTTTAGAATAACTTATGTAATGAAGTTAATTTGAGCAGTTCAAGCTTGTTCATGAAAATGAATTCAGTGGTTAATTGTTGAGGATAAATGTCTAATGCCTATAAAAGGAGATTTACATTCATTTGTAAATCATAATAAAATAAAATCTAAGTCTGTATCCTTTTTTAATTGGGAGCATCTTCCTAGAAGGCATTCTTTTTTTTTTTTTAGATTTATTTATTTATTTTAGAGAGAGAAAGAGAGAGCGTGTGTGCAGCAGGGGGAGGGCCAGAGGGAGAAAATCCCAAGCAGGCTCCCCGCTGAGTGTGGAGCCCCCAATGTGGGGCTCAATCTCATAACCCTGAGACCATGACCTGAGCCGAAATCAAGAGTTGGACACTCAACCAAGTGACCCAGGCGCCCTTCCTAGAAGACATTCTTACTTAGTGTTCTGACAGAAAAGTCTGGTCTAACTCATAAGAAATGTTACAGCAACCCAGTCACACTTTCAGAATGGTAGCAATTCTCAATGATTCTCTACGATTTTCCTGGTCACAGGAACCAGCAAAATTGGTGATTTGCACAGCTACAGTTTTTGCCACTCAGGGCATTCTCTAGTCAGGGGCTGTAACTAAGTCTCCACCTTCAAGGAATTTAAAATTTATTTCAAGAAGCAGCTTTGTGAAGGCAACAAAGTATAATATAGTGTGATAGGTGTTACAAAGGTGAAATACTTGTGCTAGGAGCATATGCAGGACAAGTACCAACCCACTCTTGAGGAGGTAAGGGAGTTTTCACATCAGTGATGATGATACAACAGCTAACATGTCAGAAACACTGTTGTCAGGCACTATGCCAACATACAGTACGCACTTGGAAACTATTATCACTACCTTGATTTATACAGATGAGAAAACTGAGGACTAGACATTAAGGAGTTTACTCAAGATCAGAGAGCCAAGGCTTGGGTTTCCCCATCTGTCCAACTTCAAAGTTTATGACACTAATTACTGATGCACTGAGCTGGACAAGGTCAACTTGGAGGTGTATTATTCCAAGTGTCTCTGCAAGAGGGAATAGGGCAAGGCTTTATGCACTTTGGGCGTCTGCTGAATGATTCCAAGGATGGACTAGAAGCAGGGGCAGTTTAGTAATTGGGTACCTCAGTGATTTTGATTTGGAGGAGAGAGGAACAAAGTTAGGCCAGAGAAGTTATACAATCTTCCTCGAAAGATGGGGATTGTTAATCATTTTGCAGCCGCAGCATGTCCTCAAGAGAAGCATTTTTTGTTCTTGGTCTTGTCTCTGCCCTTGTATATGTACATCACAGTCTGATTATTAGCAGGGCTGATTTTACTTTCTCAATCCTACTCTCACTGCCCCAGTTTAATTGCTCATCTAGACTGTGATAGTCCAGCTTCGTCCTTTATATTGCAAACCAGAGTAATTTACCTAAAACACAAATATGACAACAAACCTCAACTTAAAAGCTTTTCGATGGTTCCCTGTTGGCTACAGAACATAATTAGAGCCTCTGAGCATGGCTTACTAGGCCCGTCTACATAACCCAGGCCCAGCCCATCTCTACACTGTGTTCCTTGATACTCTGGCACTTCCCTTTAAATTCGATTGCCAAAATTCTTGGCGGTCTGGCCGATTCCACATTGTTTCACTTCTCAGTGCCTTTGCTTATGCCGATTTACCATTCCCACCTGGGAATCTCACCCTTCTCCACCTGGGTAAAGGCTACCTTCCTGCAAAACTCAGGCATCAGAAAGTTCTCCCTGAATCCCCGGTGGACTGTTAAGTAAACTACGTTGCCTGTACTATCTTATTTTATCTATGCATTGGTCCTTTTCTGCCTCTAGATTGCATATTCCTTGCGAGCAGAGGTTACACGTTCGCAGCCCAAGTGTTGATTTCCCTATAGAGGTGGCAGGTGTGAATGGAAGGGGGCGGACTCTGGAGTTTGTCTGAGGGGCTGATAAGTGGAACCGCAGAAGGAGGAGCCTGGACAAGTAGGGCTGGGAAGCTAGGCGAGTGACTGTGCGTGGGACGAGGTCTCGTGAGTGGATGAGGACAAGAGAGAGAGACAGAGAAGTGTGACTTTAACTTCCTGACACAGGACAGACCACTCTGGTGTGGGGGCAGGTAGTGATAAGGCAATGGGGGAGCGCTAGGAGGGAAAAATTACTTTCAGGGAGGGGTAGGAATTTTCGGGAAGGAGACGTTTATGCAGAGTTTTGGAAGACTAGCCGCCTATCAGAACCTCCCGTCTTCGGTCTTTGTTCCTCCCAGGCGGAGGCACCCTCCCCTCCGCCCGATTCCCCGCGGTACCTGCGCCTGCGCGTGGCCGCGCCCTTTCTCTTAAACCCGCCTCTTCCGGCCACCTCTGGTCGCGGGGGGGTCCTGTGTGGCGCCCTGGTAAGATGGCGGCGTCCGAGAAGATGATGTTTCCGGAGAAACCAAGGTAAGCTGGGTTGGGGGAGATGAGCCGACGAGAAGAGGGGACGGAGCTTCCCGAGGCTGGACATGGAGGATGTGTAAGCAGGAAGGAAAGGGGAGTTGGGCCAAGCAGGCGAGCCACTGCGGCCACTGGAGTCCTTCCCGGGGGTGCGCCCCGGACTGTCACGGGCGTCTGTGGTTCAGGGAGGCGAGGAGGGGAACAGGTGGCGGGATGGAAAAGACCTGCCATCTAGTCGTGGAATGACGAGGCGATAGTAAATGCGTGTTCCGTAATTAAAACCTGGGAAGCAAGGTTTCACTGCCGGGCACCCGAGCGATTTCCTGTCACTGGGCGCGGCGGGGTGCGGGGCGGGGGTGGCATTCAGGCAGCGCCACAGGTGCGGTCAATTGACGCTGGTGTGTGCCTGTTTCAATCTTCCAGCCACAAAAAGTACAGGGCCGCCCTGAAGAAGGCGAAACGAAAGAAACGTCGGCAGGAACTGGCTCGATTGAGGGACTCAGGTAACCGACTCCTCGGCCTGTTTTCTGTGTATGAAATTACTCTCTCCGCTCGCGTCCTAACTTGAAGCCGCAGTGCCAGAAGGAAGCCACGTACTTATCTGCTGAAAAATTACAGCGGCTACTGCCTCCCAAGTAAAGTTATGTTAGACCCATTTCAGAAACGATATTAACGTACTAAAGAGGGGGGAAAACGAAAAGGTCTTGGTGAAATCAACCACTGATTATGTGTAAGTATTTATGAAGTATCTGATATTACAGGTGCAGGCATCATGAATTACAGCAGCTAGCACAGCCCTTGCACATAGTAAGTATTCAGCGAGTCTTTTCCTTTGAAAAACCATCAGGACTTGAGCGGTTTAGACATTTTGCAAATTTTTCTGAAACTTGAGTAACACAAAAGACCCATTGTTGACTCAGATTATTATTAATGCCACTGAAGTATATATATAAGCATAAAGCCAGATATGAAACTCTTATTTGACTATAAAACAATATATGTACAAGATTATAAAACCAGGTGAAATTACACATCCAGTAAAATTCAAATCTGCGTTAATGTAATGTTAGGGATGATGTGAAACAAGCTTTCAGCATGAACATGGTACTGATTGGAGTTGGGAGTGCCACTCCTGTTGCACTGTAGTTATTTACCAGTTGTTGTTTTTTCCTGTTAAAATACTGTGGCACCTTCATCTGTACTGGCGATGGTGTCATTTGTCCTTCACATGGCAGAATCTAACAAATATATATTAAACCCGCCTGTTTAATACAGTGAAATTAGTACTAACTTATAAAATTATATATTAGTTATAAATGCAGATGGAAGCACTGAAATCACACAGTAGTACTGCATTATAATGTTTGCCATCCAGATTATGCAGGCAAATCTTCAGACATTTCTTTTTTTTTTTTTCTTTGACGTATACCTGACACATTAGTTTTAGGTATACATTGTAATGATATTTGTATACATCGCAAAAATGTATCTAGACGATTCTTGCAGTCCACAGGCAAGGGCCTCTAGTAACCAGTATTCTTTAGCCTTGTAAAACATAACTATAGACATTTTATTTACCCTTGGAGTTGCCTAGTAATTATTTTTAATACCAATACTTGGAATATTTAGAATGGGAGGAGCAGGATGTTTACCTGTGGCCTGTGTTAGCATCTCTCTTTTATTTAAAACTGGACCACTAAAGGCAGGACAAAGCATCAGGGATAAAAGGAAAAAACAGGGTAGGTTGGAGTTATTGATGCCCTTGGTGTCTGTCTCCCCCCCGCCCCCTTAGCGATCTTTGTTTACTTAACCTGTTTTCTTCCAATATAACTTTTTTTTTAACTTCTTAATCTTTTTTTCCCCTCTTTTAAATCCTAGAGCTGTTGTTTTTATTGCATTGGATCCCCCCCCCCCCCCCCACCTTTGACTTCGCGAAGCGCTTTCAGAGTGAGCCTTTGTGGAGAGCCGGGTGGATCATGTTCTTCAGCAGTTTAGTCAGTTGAAGGATACAGTCACAGGTTTGGTCAGGATTATATAGCTAATGGCAGATCCAAGTCTAAGCATTTGTCTCTGGACTACTGCTCCTACTTTGGCCCATTCCAACTCCTAATTCTTAGTGGTGCCTCATGAATAGTGTGGCCTACCAAACACTGCTGTTCATTGTAGCACACATTGGATGGGCAAACAATACCCAGAAGGCTAGAATAGGGAGATGGTCTATAAGAACTGCTGTTAAGAGTGAATTGGAGGGCACCTGGGTGACTCAGTTGTTTAAGCGACTGCCTTCGGCTCAGGTCATGATCCTGGAGTCCCGGGATCAAGTCCCGCATCGGGCTCCCTGCTGAGCAGGGGGTCTGCTCCCTCTGCCCTCTTCCCTCTCGTGCTCTCTGTCTCTCATTCTCTCTCTCTCAAATAAATAAATAAAATCTTTAAAAAAAAAAAAAGTGAATTGGAAAATGAGTGGTAGAAATTTCTGGAATATTGACCTCTCCTTTACAGGTAGCCTCTTTAGCAGTTCTACCCGAAATAGCCTGAAATGAGCTGCCTTGTCAGAAATTAAAGTGACCTTAAGAATAAAAAGCAAGTTGCGTGATTCCAATTTATAGTTATATGTATGATACAATTAGATATACTATACTTAATATGTATCCTTGCATATGTTTGATTGTACGTATTGAGCAAATGCTACACCCAGTACTGTTAATGATCACTTCTGAGGAATGTGAGCTTGTTTTTAGGAGGATGAAGGGGTGAGTGAGTCAGGCAACAGATACATATATGTATGTATATACATATATATATATTTTAAAATATTTATTTATTTGACAGAGATAGCGAAAGCAGGAACACAAGCAGGGGGTGTGGGGGAGGGAGACGCAGGCTTTCCGCTGAGCAGGGAGCCCAATGTGGGGCTCTCCCAGGACCCTGGGATCATGACCTGAGCCAAAGGCAGATACTTAACGACTGAGCCACCCAGGCGCTCCAGGCAACAGATAGTTTTGAATATCAGCTGTGCCAGGCAATGTCTAGTCTATGGGTCAGTCAGTCATAACTCCTGTGCCAGGTTCTCTGGAAGGCCCTTTATGTACATTAACTCATTTAATAATCTGAATAATTAGATTTTATTCTCTGTGAGTTAGAACTTATCCTAATTTTTTTTTTTTTTTACCTATTTTAATTTTAGGTGCTGAAATAATGAAATTTACTTAAGTAAATTGTAATTATCTAGGACTGGGTGTGCCTTTGATTAGACCTATACTCAACATATGTGACAGATAGAAAATCTTTTTCCTTTAAGCCTGAGATCTTCTGTTATATTTCCTTAGGATCACTTCAGTTTTCCTCCTTTTTTCCCCCAAATTTAAATTCTGAATGGGAAGTTATATATATATATGTATTATTATTATATAATAAGTTATTATATTAAAGATATTTTCCCATGTTCTTATTGTGAAAATGTTCCAGTGTACAGAAAGTTGAAAAAATGGTACAATAAATATCCATGAACACATCATCCAGATTTGCCAGTGTTAACATTTTGCCTTACTCCCTATATAGATGGATACATATGTACATATTTTTTTCTGAATTCATTGCATGTCAGTTGCAGATATCATGATCTCTCACCCCTAAATACTTCAGCCTGTGTCTCCTTAGAATAAGGAGCATAATATCAGACTTGCAGCCAAGTAAGGAACAGTAATTCAGTGGTGTGATATGCAGGCCATACTTGAACTTTCCCAATCCAAGATTGATGATTGTGAACAGTTCAAGCCAGTTGTCTGGTAGAATGCCCTACATTCTGGATTAGCCTGTCTTCTCCTGATTAGCTTCAGGTTACACTCCTTATGGCAAATACTACAAAGCCGGTGCTGTGTACTTCTCATTGCACACATCAGGAGGCCTGTAATGTCAAGTCGTTCCACTCCTAGTATTGCTACAAGTGGTCAGAGTGTTGTCAATCAGATGGCTCCATTGTAAAGGATGTCTCCCCTTTGTAATTAGTACTCCTCTGTGAGCTGATGTTCTGAGATGGTGTAAGTATTTTCTTCCCAACAAGCTTTCATCCGATGTTTTTAGCATATTTTAAAAAATCAGTTCTTTAGTTGGGGTTGCAAAAATGACCTTTCCACTTAAGTCTTTCTGCATTTTTTAGTTGCCATTCTTCTGTAAAGATGAATGTTCCTTTTCCTCGACCACTTTTTTGAGTATCACTGTGGAACCATCAATTTTTTATTTTTTATTTATTTTTTTTTTTTTAAAGATTTTATTTATTTGACAGAGAGAGACACAGCGAGAGAGGGAACACAAGCAGGGGGAGTGGGAGAGGGAGAAGCGGACTTCCCGCTGAGCAGGGAGCCTGATGTGGGGCTCGATCCCAGGACCCTGGGATCATGACCTGAGCCGAAGGCAGACGCCCCCATCAATTAGTTTTTTAAATTGAATGTGTTATCTACCATTATTGTTCTTTTTGGGTTTCAAATTGTTTCAAATTTGGTTAGTTGGAACCCTTATTAGAAGGCTTTAAAAACAGATTCATACCATATCTGTAAAGATTAGATTTTATCTTTTTTCCCCCTGAATCATTGACCAAGGTTTTACAATATATGGATCATTTAATAAAACATTTTAAATTTCCTTAGGACTCTCACAGAAGGAGGAGGAGGATGCTTTTATTGAAGAACAACACCTAGAAGAAGAGAAACTGCTGGAGATAGAGAGGTCAGCAGTGATCGGAGAACTTCCTCATGAATCCAGTTGTTTTATTTGAATATTATAAGTCTTGGGGCACCTGGGTGGTTCAGTTCATTGGGCATCTGACTCTTGATCTCAGCTCAGGTGTTGATCTCAGGGTCGTGAGTTCAAGCCTCGTGTTGGGCTCCATGCCACTTAAGAAAAAAAAAATAATAAAAAGAAAAATAATGTAAGTCTTTATGAACTAGTACAGGTCTTCTTTATAACACCTTGTACAAAACAGGTCTTATAAAATAACCCTGGATAAAATATTTAAATCTCCACCTGACAGACTAAAATGAGATGTTCTCATTTTTCTAAATGGGAGTATTTTTCACTATTTTTGCTAATTTGAAAATGTTTTTGAAAAAGAAATTGAAGTAAGTATAAAGAGTGAAAGGGCTTCAATGAATTCAGCATACCCAAAGATAGCCGCTGTTAAAAATATAAGAGTGTAGATGTACTGTATGTGTTTATGTCTATAATGGGAGGTTATTTATGCATTTTAATTGCTTTTTTTGCTTAATATGTAGGACCTGTATTTCAGTGTTGATTCAGGTACCCGATTCAACCATTACAGTAGCAACATAGTGTCCATTGTATGGATGTAGCATAATTTATTCTTGATTCATAATCTGTAGTTCTCTACTGATGGAGATTTGGGTTATTTACTATTAAATAACATTCACTTAGTATTTACCATGAATTTCCTATTTCCTATTATTTACTATTAATTTATACTCACATATTTTTACAATTCTATGAAAAGTTGCCATGAGTATCCATGCTTATATATCCTTGGTAATTGTCCTATTATTTCCTCAGGAAGATGCCTAGAAATGAAATTGTTGGGATCAAAGGATAAGTACATGTAAAATGTTGATGGTTGGGTGGAAAGGGCACCCCAGTTTGCAGCCCTTCCAGAAGTGAAGCAAGGTTCCCGTATCCCCATACCTTCTTCACTCACACCAGGCATCAAGTTTTAAAACCCCTGTAGTGAAAAGTTGCATTTCATTGTTTCAAATGTACATTTCTTAATTAGTAAGTTTGTGTATTTTTTTAATATATTTTATTACCTATTTTAGATTGCTTAAGTATTGCACCTTTCTCTTTTGGGATACATTTTTTTTACATTTTGTAAGCAAGGTTATTACTGATTAAGGATATTCATCCTTTATCTGTCATGTGTGTGATGTATGTTTTTCTCATTTGTCATCAGTCCTAACTTGGCTTATGGCATTACCTATCATAATTTGATTTTCACGTCATCAACTTTCATCATGATATCTGCCTGTGGTGTCTGGACTGTAAAAGGCCTCCTCCATCCCAAGATGATGAAAATCTTCTGTTTCTCTCAGTATTTTTCAGGGGGTAGTTTTTTTCCCAAACCGTGCACAATAATGTTAATGTGCTTAATGCTACTCAACCGTACACTTAAAAATGGTTAAAATCCTAAATTTTATGGTATGTATATTTTGCCACAATAAAAAAATATTTTTAAAAAGAGTAAGAAAACTTTATAGACACTCTCTAGCTATTTAGTGGCATGTTTAGTAGGGAATGTTGCTGCTTTGCATGTAATTCACTCCTGTTCTCCACCTAAGCACATAAATAGGTGCAATCAGCAAAATGCCAAAAGAAAATGTAGTAGTGATTGAGAACATGGAGTCGATTGAGCCAGAACTGCCTTCTAGTCCTGGCCCTGCCACTTAACTAACTGTGTTCAAGTTGCTTATCTCTCTAAGCTTCAATTTCCTTGTCTTAAATATAGAGATAAAAATGGAAAAAAAATCAATCCTAGTACCTACCTCATGGAATTGGGGAGATGAAATGAGGTGGCAAGTATATGCACTTAACCTAGTGTTAGTAGATAGGAGATGCTGTAATAACTCTGGTTGTTAGAGATTTCTGTTATGATGAAGATGATGTATATGGTTGAAATAGGGGTCATTTTTGTTGTTTTCCCATTTAATTTGAGGTGCTTCTTTTAAATCAGGTAACCAGATCTTTGTGTTCCTTTGATCTTTGTTCCTGTACCAGTCGCATGATAGTTTGTTGTTGAAAAGCAAGAGAATGAATTCTGTGGAAATACCGTACGGCTTTATGTACTGCCTTAAAGCAGATGTATAGCCTCCGAGAATAATGCAGGCAGATGATAAAGTGGCGAGGTCAGCTTGGATTGCGTTACTCCGGACTGTAGGGGCAAGAGCTCCATTTGGATTTGTGTAGGGGCGATCAGTGCCTTTACAAGGGAGAGTGTGGGAGGAGTGCAGGGGTGCAGGGGAACTAGAGAGGGGAGGAAGGACAGAGGGTTGGGCAGGGTAAATGGGACTGGGCCAGCTGCACTTGTTAGCAGGCAGTTAGGGAAGTTAGGATTCTAGTCTTTCACAGAGGCTGGGACACAGGGGCCTTCTCCTTCTTAAAGATTACATTTCCAAGAAAAGGCTCTCAGGTCCTTGAGAGAGACCGAGTCACAGTTATAAGCCGTTTTTAGTAAATGCTCTAAGAGAGCGAGGGCAGGGGCCAATGGTCCTGTTTTGGCTAGAGCGGAGAGTCCGTTTTCCCAGCAGCTTTGAGCTTTGTCAGGCAGGCATTTTAACGGGGCAGGGGGCGGATGGAGGACTGGAGTCAACCCCAGGGCACAGCCTGACAGTGCTGGAAGCCAGGCTAGATGCTCCTCAAGTCCTCCCATTGCGGGGGAGTTCTTCATTTCTGCTTCTCAGCGGTATATGCAAGTTACCAACATTTCAACTCTCTAACCTTGACTCTTTTAAGGTCTTAGATTTATATGCGCTTTGGTTCGGTTTATATACAATTAATATGTTCCTCCAAAGACTTCTAAGTCAGAATTCTACACACTGAAACATCTATACATAACCCACAACATGCACAGGACCATTGACCTATGTGATGTGCCTGCCTCCACCATGGCGAAAAGATACACTCCGGAAATCTGGAGTTGGAAATGAAATCTCTTTTCCCATAGGGTATTTGGAATTGTGAATAGGTTCCCCAGGCTATACCTAAAACCTTATGTAATGCCTAATGTTGCTGAAGTAATACAGAACTGTTTCTCGTATTTCACTTCCCTTTTACAAATTCAGTGGGAAAATGCAATCTAAGTTCTAAACACCTGATTGGCTTTTGAACTTTTGAAATGTAACCCATCACGGGGCACCTGGGTGGCTTAGTCGGTTAAGCAGCTGCCTTCAACTCAGGTCATGATCTCAGGGTCCTGGGATCGAGCCTGGCAGGGAGCCTGCTTCTCCCTCTCCCTCTGCATGCTGCTCCCCCTCCTTGTGTGCTCTCTCTCAAATAAATAAATAAAATCTTAAAAAAAGAAAAGGAAAAGAAATGTAACCCATCTTTCAGTTAGAAACTTGTGGTATTAATGTCTGAGATGCTTGCCATTTTAAGGTAACATCACTTTTTGTAATTGGTCATTTTTAAAAATAAACTAGACACCTGCTAATGTATTTGTATAACTCCTTGTCATCTTAAAACCCGTAGCTTCCTTTATTTTAAAACATGCTCAAATAGAGTTTTATTTCCTTTTTTTGAGCAGTTTACATGCTAGGGGCAAGCCACGGCGGACTCTTAACTGTCTAGAGGAGCAGGGCAAAGATAGAGGGTGGCAGATGCCAGGTTTCCATAGTGCTGCGGTCTCGCGGGTACCGCTTGTAAAATGCATAGAAGAGGAAGGGTAGGACCTTCTGAACGTGAAAAGCTAGATGGTGCCTTGAGACTTGCTGTCATCTTTATTGACGCCTAAACATCCTGATGGTCAACCTAAAGGGAAAGTTGTAGTGTCCTCGTTCTATGTAAAAGATGTCACCGATAGGAAATGTAGAAGTAGGGATTTTCAGCTGTTACCCTCTAGGAAGAGAGCTACTGAGACAGAGTGCTTTTCCAAGATCACTACTCATATCTTCTGTTCCTCTCACCCTCCACTTAACTGCTTTCTAGAAAATACCTTTCGTGATAGCTTAATCATTCCCAAATATGTCATTTTGCTATCATTGTGTGTATGTAATTGTAAACTAGTGCTCATTTCTTTTATTTGATTACATCATTACATTGTAGGCAAAAATTACATGAGGCGTGGTTACTTCGGGAGCAGAAGGCACAAGAAGAATTCAGAAGAAAGAGGGAAAAGGAAGAGGCAGCTAGAAAACGGCAGGAAGAACAAGAGGTACGATATTAATCAGATGGCCAACTAACTAATTAGTTAACCAAAATAACTCTCAGTAAGAGTTACGGATCTTGAACTTAAAAAAATGGGTAGTACCCCTTTTACCAGTGGTAAAGTTTTTCATTTATCTGCCCCATATGTTAAATGTTTTCAAAAAGTGAGTGACAAGAATTACCGTTCCTTCTCTTTCTTTTTTCCGGTAAAGAGAAAATTAAAGGAAGAATGGGAAGAGCAGCAGAGAAAGGAGAGAGAAGAGGAGGAACAGAAGCTACAGGAGAAGAGAGAAAGAGAGGTGATTCCTGTCACAGGAGGATAAACGCACTGCGTATCCTCTTGGTGCACAGATACGGTGTGGGCTGGGGCTGAAGAATGAGCTGTAGGCATATCAGGGTTTGGGCTTTGTTTTCCTGTCTAGGAAGAGTCCTGTTTTTAGTACAGATACACGTTAGAGTTCCCTTATCTCTTCTTTGGGTCTGTGCAGTGAAGTTTTTCCTTCAACTACCCATCTGCCTGTTTATACCAGACATTGGCAAACTTTCCCTGTAAAGGCCAGAGAGTAAAAATTTGGGGCTTTATGGTGTGTATGGTCTCTGTTGCAAGCATCCAACTCTGTTGGTGCGGCATGAAAATAGCCATAGATAATATGTAAATAAATGGTTGTGGCTGTGTTCCAATAAAACTCTGTTGTTTTATTTTGAAAAACAGGCAGCTGGCCCCTGCTTGCCACTTTGTCCCACCCCAGAGCGAATGTATTTTTGCTCTAGCTCTTTACATTCACACCAAAGTGTTTTTCTGAGATTGTTGTATATGGGTTGACCCATTTAGAGAATATTTTGTGTTGTGTTCACATTTACTGAGTTAATAAGACATTTAACTGCTTATAACATGTCAGCAAGAATGAATTGACTGAAAAAAAATCAGGAACTCCAATATTGAGGAATTAGGAAATATTTTTTGTTGCTAAATCTTGACTTCCTTTCCAACTTGGCTATAAAGGCCATTGTAGCTAACACATAGTTACTCATTAGAAAAAAGAATCTATAAGTGTATGTATGTATCTTTCAGGATCTTTTAAAGATTGCTTTGGTATATTTTGCTGCTATTCCTTAATACAGTGTATTTATTTCCAAGATCCCACAGCTCATCATTCCTTGACTGATTTCCTCAGGATGTATCTTTTCTATCATATTCCCAAGTTTGAATAGCATAAAAGTAGGTAGTTTTCATGGAGAAAAATTCATTTATTTATATCCTAGTCATGATAGGGTAGAAGCAGCCTCCACAAACTTTGTTTTTTGTGTGTCAGGTCATCAGTTAATTCTAGTGCAAATTTTTTTTAAGATTTATTTATTCATTTTATTTTTTATTTATTTATTTATTTTTAAAGATTTTATTTATTTGAGAGAGAGAGAATGGGAGACAGCATGAGAGGGAGGAGGGTCAGAGGGAGAAGCAGACTCCCCGCCGAGCCCGATGCGGGACTCGATCCCAGGACTCCAGGATCATGACCTGAGCCGAAGGCAGTCGCTTAACCAACTGAGCCACCCAGGCGCCCAAGATTTATTTATTCATTTTAGAGAGACAAAGAGCACATGTGAGAGAGAGTACGCGAGCAGAGGAAGGGGTAGAGGGAGAGAATCCTCAAGCAGACTGCCTGCTGAGCGTGGAGCCTGACGCAGGGCTCGATCCCATGACCCATGAGATCATGACCTGAGCCGAAACCGAGAGCTGGACGCTCAACTGACTGAGCCACCCAGGCGCCCCTCCAGTGCAGATTTTTAACACCTTCATTTGAGCACTGTGTTACAGATGAGGCGAGACCATGCTAGCTTTTTAGGGGGCAGGGAAGTTGTTGGGAGCTTGTCATTGTTTTTATAGAGTAATCGATTCTCATTTTAACAGTAGAATGTTCTCAATTGAAGTCTTTCTGGCATCAGATAAAAGCAAAGGCTTCTTTTAAAAAAGCTAAGGCTTTTGTTTCAAAGGAAGTCAGGTGAGACATTATGGAGAGGCAGGTAAAATGAGGTAGGTTGTAAGCATGTATAAAGGGATATGCAATCCATGTTTCTGCTGTGTGCTAGATACTTTTCTAGTAGAGGGATAAGAGCAGTGAAAAACACAGTACCTGCTCTCCTTGAGTTTTTTAGATGGGGGAGCCAGATGATAAGTAAGCAAAAAAGATAATTTTAAGTGCTATGAGATAATGTTAAGTGCTATAAAGAAATAGATAGAGTCATGTGATAGTGATTGGGATAGGGATGTACTTCTTTAGATTGCCTGGTCAAGGAAGACTTGTCCAAGGAGCCGATGTTTGAGCTGATATCTGAGTGCAAAGATCTTGGGGAGAAGGGGTCCAGGCAGAGGGAAGAGGCCTGAGCATGGAGCTGAAAAGATGTCAGGGTGCCTGAATCTTGGAGACCAAAGGAGAGAGCGGTGGGGGTGAGGGAGGGGCTCAGGAAGGTAGGCAGGGTCAGCTCATGTAAGCCCTCGTGGACTGGAAGGAGGAGTTTGGGTTTTATGTTAAGTGTCATGGGAAGCCATTGCGGGGTTTTTAAGCAGGGTTTGACTTCATTTAATTTATATCTATACCTTTACCAGATCATTCTAACTTTTGTATATAAAGAAGGGGGGGAGAGCAGGGAGTGGTCACCCAGGAGACAGGAATGAAAATAGAATGAGCAGTTAGAAGGCCACTGTTCCGGGTAGGACATGACGGCGGTTTGGATGAGGGGAGTGCTTAGTAAGGATAAGTACTCAGAGCTGGGGTGTGTGGCGGGAGAGGTGGTGGGGCCCTGGCTTGGAGACTGAATGGGCAGGGAGGGCAAGGAAAAGGAGAGGAATTCCAGTTCTGCTTCTTAGGTTGTTAGTCCGAACAAGTGGGCAAATGAATGGCAACATCAGTTACTGAGATGCGGGGCGTTCAGGTGGATGGGGGTGAAGAAGACCCAGAGCTGCATTGTGAGCACGTGAAGTTAGCCAGGACCCCCACGTGACCGGGTCGCATTCTCAAGCAGCTAGACAGAGGAGTCTTTTATGTAATGCTTTAAGGGGCTAGGGAAGAGAAGTCTGTGAAGAATAATTTAAAACTTTTAAATGACAGTGAGCTCAGAATTTACTAGTATATTGCAAGACTCCTTTGCCTTACCGAAAAGTTTGAGATTTTTTCATCAACCCGAATTACTACTGTTCATGTCATAATTTAACATCTGTTAAGTGTTGATGTTTGATCTAAGCATTGCATTATATAATAATTCACTGATACTATATCACTCATCTTGAAAGCTAGAATGTGGTATATATGATCAAATATGCTAAATATTACTGTTACTGAAACTATTATAAGACTGTGTTTTGCAATGGGAGCTAATAAATGTCCTATTTGAATAAACATTCTCAGCTATATGTCCTTTGAAAGCTTTTCAGAAGATCTGTGCTGTAGAAAGCAAATTAGAACCTGAAGCCTTTGGCGTGTGTTTGTTTTTTTTTTTTTTTAATACACATGAGCTTCTTAACCAGAGAAACCAGACGTGACTTTCCTGACTTGCAGGTTTTCATTAGTCCTATGTTTGCACCATTTGTAGGAAGCTGTGCAGAAGATGCTGGAGCAGGCTGAAAATGAGGTATTTTCAAACCTTTCATTCAGAATTTGAGACCAGTGAACATTTCTTTAAAAACCGTCCCTCTAGTAGAATGTTAATTTTGTGGTAAGCTATGTAGGTCACGTCTGAATATCAGAATCACTTCTGCAGCTCTGTGATTTTTACAGCAGCAACAGCAGCAAGAGGTTTTTGATGAACAAAAGCAAATGGTATCAAGTTGTGTCCCCTGTGGCCTCCCCCCACCCCCCGCCCCATGGACTGTACTTATAGTCCTTAAAGTGTGTGTGAGCAACACCACGCGCTGTTGTCCCAAAATAAACGGTTGAACTTGCTACAGAGCAACTTGGGTCTCTCTCAGGGGTGGTTCCCTGACAAGTTCTTTGACCCCATTCAGAATGGATGGGCAGCAGGGAGACCTCAGTGACTGCTTCCCGTAGCCACAGCGGTGCCCAGTCCTGGGCAATGACTGGGAGCCAAGAAAGACACAGTGCATGTCTCTGGATGATTGTGAAGTCTCGATTGCCTGTTATGACCTAAATGTGTATATTCTTAAATCTATTTTTGTTTTTTTTGACCAAAATAATTTGAATACATGGATTTTTACACCACCAATAAAGTCGTGGTTATTTTCAACAGTTGGAAAATGGTGCCACATGGCAAAACCCAGAGCCACCCATGGACTTAAGGATAATGGAGAAAGATCGAGCTAATTGTCCATTCTACAGTAAAACAGGAGCGTGCAGATTTGGAGATAGGTAACTAATTTTGCTTTATCATGTCAGAATTCAGTGCATCAGAATGTGGAGGTTGTTCAGTTCTCTCTTTGGGAGCACCACGGGCTTGAGTTTGAAAGGTCCCCGGTCAGGCGTTGGCTGCATCCTTGCTGCTTCTCCGGTTGCATTACTCCTCTGTTCCCCCGGCGGGCTCAGCCGACTTCTCTCCTGGGGCTTCCTTTGCATTCCTTCCACAGCTTCCCAGAGACCTTGTGCTTTTTGTCTTCCTGTGCTTGCGTGAGTCCACGTGGGACAGCTTGGATGGGGAAAGAACATATTTCAAGAGACCGGAGGAACAGCTTGGCTTTATTTATTTACTTACTTACTTACTTACTTCTGAGTGGCCAACACTGTGCACAAAAGAGGCTTTGAAAAATTTGCATGCCCAAAGGGATATCTGTGAAAGACAGGACCCGAGTGAGTGAGGAAAAGTATTCTAATGCCCCATTCTCAGTCTGTCGGCTCTGACTCAGGAACAGAGCCGGGGTGCAGAAGCGGACTTGAGCAGCTGTCCCTTTGGGCAAGTTACTTAAGCCTTCTGTGCCTTCGAAGGAGGTGGTGAGGCTGCAAGGAGTGGATGAAGGGCAAGCCCGGACACCGTGGTGGGCATACGGCAGACACTGTCCTGAGTGGTCGCTGGTATTTTCATTTTGTTATGGTTGCCTTTATTCTCTGAGACACTCCGTTGCCTGCCTTTTTTGGCTCAGTGTTGTTTTTTTCTCTTCTTTTTTTTTTTTAAGATTTTATTTATTTGCCAGAGAGAGAGAGAGAGAGAGCACACACAAGCAGGGGGAGAAGCAGGCAGAGGGAGAAGCAGACTCCCCACTGAACAGGGAGCCCGATGCGGGACTCGATCCCAGGACCCTGGGATCATGACCTGAGCTGAAGGCAGACGTTTAACCGACTGAGCTACCCAGGCGTCCCATGGCTCAGTGTTTTTGAAACAAGGCATTCATGTAGAGAACTAAGTGTCGATGTCTTCATTCATTTAGCAAATATTTAAATACTTGATAATATGCCAGGCATTGGTGATGTTTATCATTTGGCTTATTTATGAATGAACAACTCAAAGGAGAAAAATAATTTATAATGGTGAATGAATCTATCCAAGACGAAATCTAATGATTACTAAGCATCCTGCAGAAGAGATCTAATCATTTCTTAGGGTCCTATTAATCCCAAAAGGGCTATGAGTAGGCAAATTCATATGTATTTAATGAGAAAACTGTATGTTGTCAGTCATGTTATTCATAAAATTATCCAAGCCATGAGTTTCATGTCCTTCTTTAAAAATACAAACTTTCTCTCTCTTCCTCTTATTTTTCTTTTTTAAGTCAAGCCCTCATGCTTTTTTATGTTTTTTAAGAGCAGTGGCTCTCAACCCAGGTACACGTTAGAATCCTCTAGAAAGCTTTGAAAAATTTATGTCCTACCTCCGGTTGAGTAAATCTCTGAGACTTGGGCGGCCTTACTTTTGAAATGTCCTCAGGTGTTTCTCATGAGCCCTAGGACTGAGAGCCACTCATGTAGGATGTGTAGCTCCTTTTATAGTTTATAGCTGGGGTTGTATGAAGCCTGTGAAAGGATTCGTAGGATGTGGTCAGTAGCAAACGCCTCCTCTTGAGGAACTAGCAACTAAGGAAAGGAGAAGAGACTTTATTCCCTTTTACCTTTAGAAAAATCTCCTGAACATATGCTTAGTTTCATCAAGAAATAGTAATGATTGATGTTAAACACCCCCCACCAAAGAAAACATGGGAGGTACCTTTGAAAGACAATTGAGACTCAATGTAAATTCACATTTGTGTGGGTAGCCGAACCAAATGGCATTTAAGGTTTTCGGGCTGCAGAATTCCTCGTTTATGATGTATCTCTAACATTTCCTTGAATTCTGAGATTGTGGTCATCTGATTCTAAATTCTCCTTTTGATGGGCACAGGTGAGAGAAGGGGAAAAGTCCTAAATGGACAGTGCTTGTGTGTGGAAAGGAGAGTGGGCCGCCAGGCTCTCCCACCCACCCCTGAGAGTCATTCCAAGGAAATAGTGACAGTGAGCAGATTAGTTTGTAAACATTTCTTCGTATTTTTATAGGCATATGAAATTTCACCATCCCAGCAATCAAAATACAAGAGCAATTTGGGTATTTTCATCATTCAAGTGATGAATTGTGAAATAAAATTCTATGAAATGAGCAGTTACAAAATCCAAGTACCACCCCTTGAGACAATGAAGCGTTCCCCTTTTCCAGAGAGCCGCAGTGACTTGCTCCAGAATCACACAGCTGTTCTTTCCTGTTAAGGCTTGTCACTTCAGACAGACACTTCCATCACCCCAGTATTTCTTTAGTGGTTCTGGTTTTGTACTTAGTCCACAGTTCAATTCTGGGACCTTTCTGGAGTTGATACTGCTTGGAGTCACAGCTTTGAAGGGAGTTCTGTGTTGTTGTTCGGTTTTTTTCCCCTCCTGAAAACATTATCACTGATGAAAGGTAAACCTTATTAGAGTAGTTATTCGTAACTCCCTGGTTTCCAGAAGTGATGGAAAGAGGGCTCATACTGTACTGCCCCAAGTGTCATGAAATAAATGGAAAGCCAGGGAAGGAGGAGAGAGGGCGTTACTGTGAGTGTGCAGTACACTTGGCTCTGGATTTTAACGCAGCCCAGGCAGAGATTTAGTTCTTACCAAAAAGGAAGAATGCGTGGTATCTCTGGAAAGACTGAGATTTTCCAGGCATCAGATCCTAACTGTTTCTCCCATGGAATACTGCATAAAGACACTGAGGAAGGAGGTGGACGATAACTTCGATAGATGTCTTATGAACAGCTGCTTACGTAATTTTCCCGAAAATGTTTCTTATAGAGACCTTCAATAAATTATTGCAGCCCAATTTCAGCATGTAACTTGAAATCTGTGAAGGACGAGGGTAGTGGGTACCTCGAGTGCTCCCTCAAGAAGAGAAAAAGAGGTGTCCGTTAGCTCTACCTGAGGGGGCATCTGGAGATCCCATGGTTCATTGGCTGACCTTGGGCTAGGGTAACGTCTTACTATGTGATTTCAGGGCAGTCTTACTTGATTCAAATATCTGCATCATAAGTAAATAGCATGGCCTAAACCAGGGGTTCCCAAACATGGCTGACCTTCGGGATCAAGTGGGGAGTTACTCTGAAAATATGGTTCCCCACCCTCAGGTCTTAACAGATGGTCTGGAACAGAACTTGAGAAATCTCAGTTCTTTCCAAGTGATTCTGGGAATCACACAGGTTTGGTATCACACCTATAGATTGCCTTCCCAAATATCTCTTGTCTTAGCTGCCTTCTCAGTAGGAGCGGTAGGGCTAGCCCTGAATATACACAGATTGTATGGACTGTCTCCAGGCCAAGTGGGGATTTTCCCTCAACAGGGACTTGGGCTCTGTTCCAAAACTCAGATGCTCGCTTGACACCCTAGGAACTAGAGCCAGGTTCATTGAGATGTAATAATCCCATGAGCAGAATTTTAACCCTGTTAAATTGGTTCCTTGTTTAAAATCTGTATGTGCTTCCTCCGTGTAAAATTCCGATTCACCGCTGACACTTGCAGTCAGCTTGAACTTTCACTCTTTGTGCTGTTGGTAGCTATACTTGGGAAGACGGATCTCATCACGAGGTCTCTACTGAATCATCTCGGAGGGTCCCATGACTGGACACTGCACATCTCTGAGCCGGGTGCGCTGTGCGGGGGGCACCCTGAGGTGTCTCACGTGGGGCACAGATGTATATGCTAGACATGGGAAGTGAGGAGGAGGAAAACATTTAGTCATTTTGAGGCGATTGATTTTTCTAGCACTTGCCTTTTTCTTCAGCTTTTTTTCTTCCTTAGTTCTGGGGATTTTTTCCTAAAAATTTTGTCTTAACCAGTTTTTTAACTGGAAACCTAATCAGGAAAATCTGACTGTTTGGAACCTTGAACTGCATTTTTTTTTTCCCCTCATTTTCGGAGAGGGAAGTAAATAAACTCATGTAAAAGACTTAAATGACTCAGGTACAACCTGGTTCAGCTTAAACTATGAAAAGAAAGTTGTTTTTCGTAATGGTTAGCCACCTCATGACGCAAGAATTCTCCGTATCATATCATATATAGTGAACAGGTACTAGACTGGAGGTTAACTCCCATCTCTTGGCCCTCTCTGAGCAGCCATGCGCCTTGGGTAAGTGTGCTTCTCTAGGCCTCAGCTTCCCGCTTTGCAAAGTGGGGACAATACTAGCCCCAACTGTCCTCACGGGTTGCGAAGATCAGAGGAAGAAATATAAAAATGCCATGAAAAATACGAAATGCTATATATACATATGTGAAATTGAACTATTCTGTTGGCTCGGAACTCTTACATTACCCTATTCTCTAAGCCCTGAGGTAGTTGAAGATCGTATAGACCCAGGATTGTATTGTTCTCACCTTCCTCCTGAGTCCCACATACGGTATCCTCATGCCTGTCACCGCAATCTGCCATGTCAGCGGACCTTCTTTTTTCCTATGCTTTTACACATACAAGGCTTTGTGAAGTTCATCAAAAGGCTGCTGAATGGCATATGAATGTGGAAATAATTCCCACCTTTACATCTTAATGAGAGCAAATATATATATCGGTCAGTCTTAGAGCAGTTTAAGTGTTGCAATTTGACACCTGGATGGCGTTTATTATCTTGCAATTAAGCAAGTTCTTTGAGTCTATCTCCAAGCTTAAAGGGAGCTTCTGATGTGTGATTGCTAACTCTTGGAGTGCTGCATTTAAGTTCTCCTTTCACATGCAGGTGTTCACGTAAACACAATTTCCCATCCTCGAGCCCCACACTCCTTATTAAAAGCATGTTCACAACGTTTGGAATGGAGCAGTGCAGAAGGGATGACTATGACCCGGATGCCAGCCTAGAGTACAGTGAAGAGGAAACCTACCAGCAGTTCCTGGACTTCTATGATGACGTGCTTCCTGAGTTCAAGAACGTGGGGAAAGTGATCCAGTTCAAGGTGGGTGTGCACGATGCACATGAAGAAGGGGACTGCTTCACTTCCCACCAAAGTGCCCTAGAGGACGCAAGCGCTAGGGCACAGGCTGTCTGCCTGGGCGGGCCGTGTGCGATGGCACAGGGCCTGGTCCAAAGTTGGGCCCCCAGGTGCTCGGTAAATGTGACTCCCTTGCCACCAGTCCTCGTTGCCTGTACGGCAGAGGGACTACCTGAAATCCGAGCTGCATAAGGTCCTGCAGGTAGCCGTCCCAGCGTTCAGTTAGAGGCTGCATATGACGGCGAAGGCAGCCCCTCCCTCCCTTGTAGTGGGTCTCACCCCGAGCCACGGTGCACGGTGCGCGCGGCATAACACCTCTCCGCTTACTCAGTTGGCTGCATGATGTTGATGGCGCCTGCTTGCACCTTCCGGCCGAGATACTTACTCTTCTGGAGCTACCCAAGAACAGAAACCTTGATTCCTTTTTTTTTGACAGTGTGTTCATTCAGTACTCTCGGTACTGAACATAGTGTTCCCCAAATCGTGGCTTGTGATGCAGCATCCGGGTGAAAAAGAGCCATTCAGAGTACACAGCTACTGGAAAACATCCCTCAAGGCAAGAGTGAAGGCAGAGGTGCTAGCGGCTGCTCACGGGACCCCGGGCTTGAATCCTAGCGTACTGGGGCCTCCCACTTTGTGACTCGAGCAGACCCAAACCCGGATGAGTTTGCTTTGTTAGGGTAGGGGAAGGAAAAAAAAATAAAATCGTGAGTTTTTGTCCTGCGAGGTGGCAATGACGGGAAAGCTGGCACAGCCGGCGGCAGTCGTGAAATGTGAAGCTATACTTCTGTCCACTGGGTTCACAATTTTTATTTTTTTTAAAGATTTTAGTTATTGGAGAGAGAGAGAAAGAACAGGAGCAGGGGGGAGGGGCAGAGGGAGATGGTGTAGACTCCTAGCCGAGCAGGGAGCCCGATGCGGGGCTCCACCCCAGGACCCCGGGATCAGGACCTGAGCCGAAGGCAGACGCTTAACCGACTCAGCCACCCAGGCGCCCCTGAGTTCAAAATCTAAAAAAAAAAAAATCTTTTAAAATTTCTCTTTCCCTTTTACCTTTTGTTTCTGTTGCATGCACCTTCCGGTCTTCACACTGCTTCCCAGCGTAAGCAGCGGATTCTAGCGTGGCAGGGCCAGCTGGGAGGTCTGCATGGTTTGACTAGCTCTGTGCTTTTGAATGTGTCACTTTACCTCTTCTTGCTTTTGCCTCATCCTGAAAGGGAGGGAATTGCGCCCCATCAGTGGTTTCCCTTGTGGGGTCCCTACATGATACTGGTTCTATGAAGTCCGTGATGGAGCTGCTTTCAGAACTCCCACCTGGTTAGTGGAAATCATTACTTAGAACAGGCTGCACCTGCTAGCCACAGTGTGCTTTGGTTTTGGTTTTTGGTTTTTTTACCCCCTTCGGTTTAGTTTTATCATCAAAGCTCATGCTAATCACATTAGCAGTTATAAATGGAAAGCTGTTTGGTAAACTTTTAGTAGGAAAAGTTCCAAAACATTGAATTCATCATGGAAAATTAATGGGTCCTTGGGAACCACTGGGTTAAATGATCTCTAAGGTCGCTGGTGCAACTGATGTGGCCTCCTGAGGCCTTTTAGACTTCAAGGATGGTGTTATAAACTATCATTAGTCTTTCTTCTAAGGACAGTGTTATAAACTATCATTATGGATTGTGCCTCTTTTTGGATACTCTAACAAAAATACTGTAGAACAAATTTGTAACATTGTAGACATTCATTTTGGAAATAAAAGCTAAACAATTGTATCCATATTTGAAGACCTTCTTACACCATTAAATAAAAAAAAATCAGATTTGTCTTTTTTTAAATTTTAATTCCAGTATGGTTAACATACAGTGTTAGTTTCAGGTGTACAATATAGTGATTTCAGAATTCTCTACATTACTCAGTGCTCATCAAGATAAGTGTACTATTAATCCCCTTCACCTCTTTCACCCATCCCCCACCTACCTCCCCTCTGGCAACCATCCATTTGTTCTCTAGTTAAGAGTCTGTTTTTCAGTTTGTCTCTTTTTTCCCCCCCTTGTTTTCTTAAATTCCACAGATGAATGAAATCACTCTGTCTTTCTCTGACTTAATTTCACTTAGCATTATACTCTCTAGCTCCATCCATGTTGTTGCAAATGACAGGATTTCATTCTTTTAGTAATATTCCATTGTATATACACCACATCTTTTTTACCCATTCATCTATCAATGGGCACTGGGGCTGTTTCCATAATTGGGCTATTGTAAATGATGCTGCTATACACGTAGGGGTGCATGTATCTTTTTGAATTAGTGTTTTCTTATTCTTCGGGTGAATACCCAGTAGTGCGATTACTGGATCATATGGTAATTCTATTTTTAACTTTTTGAGGAACCTCCATAGTGTTTTCCACAGTGACTGCACCAGTTTGCATTCCCACCAACAGTGCATGAGGGTTCCTTTTTCTCTACATCCTTTCTCTACATCCTTGCCAACATTTGTTTCTTATCTTCTCGATTTTAGCCATTCAGACCGGTGTGAGGTGATATCTCATTGTGGCTTTGATTTGCATTTCCCTGATGATGAGTGATGTTGAGCTTCTTTTCATGTGTCTTTTGGCCATCTTGATGTCTTCTTTGGAAAAATGTTCATGTCTTCTGCCCATTTTTAATTGGATTATTTGTTTTTTGGGTGTTGAGTTGTAGAAGTTCTTTATATGTTTTGGATATTAACTCTTTATCAAATATGTCATTTGCAAATATCTTCTCCCATTCTGTGGGTTGTCTTTTGGTTTTGATGACTGTTTCTTTTGCTGTCCTTTTCCTGAATATATTGTGAGCTTTCAGGAGACCTATCTAGAAAAATGTTGCTAGGGCCAACATCCGAGAAGTTACTGCCTGTGCTCTCTTCTAGGATCTTTATGGTTTCAGGTCTCACATTTAGGTCCTTAATCCATTTTGGGTTTATTTTTATGTATGGTGTAGGAAAGTGGTCCAGTTTCATTCTTCTGCATGTAGCTGACCAGTTTTCCCCAGCACCATTTATAAAAGAGACTGTCTTTTTCCCATTGCATATTCTTGCCTCCTTTGTCATAGATTAATTGACCATATGATCGTGGGCTTATTTCTAAGCTTTCTGTTCTGTTCCATTGATCTATGTGTCCAGATTTGTCATTTTTGAAGGCAAATGATCAAATGTTCAATCTTAACTAGTAATAAGAACAGTGCATATTAAGTGAGATTATTCACACCTATCAAGTAAAAAAGTATAAATTCTGTTAATACCAGGAGTGGGCGAGGAAGTGTCAA
The DNA here is from genome assembly GCF_029215605.1 of Mirounga angustirostris. Lineage (NCBI taxonomy): Eukaryota > Metazoa > Chordata > Mammalia > Carnivora > Phocidae > Mirounga > Mirounga angustirostris. Next base: position 12,271,477 of record NW_026991719.1, read on the forward strand.
TTAGTAAAACCACTTCAGAGAGCAGTTTATCAATACCTAGTGAAGTTTGAAGTACATATAACCTATAAGTTGGCACACTGCTTCTGGTTATGCATACTAGAGAAATGCTTCTACTCACAGAGACATGTTCAGGAATGCTGAGTGCAGCACTGTTTGTTGATGAAAAGTTGGAAGCACCTTGGATAGTCATCATTAGAGGAGTAGATAAATTTGATGATTTGGTATATCCAATGTACAGTTAAAATGAGTCCTTATGTTTATGTGATGATACTGTGAAAAAAGAATGTAAAATATACCTTATTTGTGTAAAAATTTAAAATGTATAAAGCAATACTGTACATTGTTTATCAATACATATATACAAGTTTCTTTGCATATGTATACATAAATATACCCATGTATTCATAATAGACACGTCTATGCATAATATGTGTAGGATCTGATGGCACGCATTTGATGTATGTGTATATGCCTGTCTGTGTACATATGGATCTGAGTGTTGGTGTCTGTGTAGATGGGTGCACATGTATTTGTGTATGTATGTTTGCATTTGGAACGTGAAGGATACTCCAGCCTCAGAGTAGTGTGTGCTCATCCCTGTGATGAGGAAGGGAGAATAGGCAGAAGGCTTTCAACTGGGTCTTTAATGTTTTGCATATTTAACCATTCATCAAAAATGGAAAGCGTTGGTGTTGAACCTGGGTGCCAGATATATGGGTTGACTTTTGTTCTCTGTATTTTTATGTATGTGTGAAGCATTTCATGTCTGTGAAAAACAATTCTGGATCAGCAGGGATCACATAGTTGGGGCCTGTATCACTGCCGTTTCTGGAAGCCTTAAACAGGCCTGGGAGTGGTACAGTAGCTGGGTTTTGCAATCTTCCAATGAGAACTACTTTTGGTAGTGTTCCCCTGGACAAAGTGCATTAGGATGACTGGAGGGTTTCTTGTCCTTTTTTTTTTTTTTTTATGATCAAATTCTTCATTGCTCTTTAGGTCAGCTGCAACTTGGAACCTCATCTGAGGGGCAATGTGTATGTTCAGTATCAATCGTAAGTATTCTGAACATAAACATCTTCACATTTTGTCTTGGTATAGTGTTGTAATTATGTTGCTGTCTGGGTTTTTCCCACTAAATAGACAGCTTTCATATGCATGGTATTTTTAAAAATGTAAATATTAAGAGCTGATACAGAAATATATAGAGAGGGGACTTGAAAACGCATTTGTATTTCATTCGCTGGATACTTAACGTAGTTTTGAATCTTTTACAATGGTTATTCTTTTTACTTACATAGTTTTAATAATTAAAATACAAACTGAAAAGGGGTAACTAGCATAGAGAAGAAATGGAAGCCCCGTGTAATCTCGGTGTGCTTTCCGCCCCCTAAGAGAGCAGTTGGTATAGCCTTTCTGCTTGTCCTCCTGTTTGTCTGGGACATGCTGTGGCTAATGGGTTAAATTATTGTAGTAAGAAAAATAGCAATCCTTGCTAAGAAAGGAGAGGCTCTGACAATGGGAAACACCTGTGCATTTTTAATGGTCCAGTCTTTCAGTTTAAGCTGCTTTGACTCAAGCTGATTTCCATGCATCAGAACCTCTGGGAGGGTTAGTAAAAAGCGTTCCTGAATATATTGTGAGCTTTCAGGAGCTTGAATGCCCTCATGAGGACTCCCTAGTACAAAAGCAGTGAACTTGGTGGTCCTACGGTAAACTAGTAAAAAGGTTCATTAACAGTAGGGGTCATCTGCATAATAGAAAGTTACTGTAAAAGGCATCCTTTAATTTGTGGCTTTTTTTAAAGGGAAGAAGAATGTCAAGCAGCCCTTTCCCTGTTTAATGGACGATGGTACGCAGGACGGCAGCTCCAGTGCGAATTCTGCCCAGTGACCCGATGGAAAATGGCAATTTGTGGTAAAATACAACACAATGATTTGACCCTAGTGGTTCCACTGTTGTGTAAAGGGACATTCTTAAGGGAAAAAACACTTTTTTTTTTTTTTTTAAGTTCAGTGCGGGGCTTGAACTCACGACTCCGAGATCGAGACCTGAGCTGAGATCAAGAGTCAGATGCTCAACCGGCTGAGCCACCCAGGCGCCCCCAAAACACAGTCTTTTAAAGGAGTAAAACATAGCTTTTGCCTCCTGAACTAGACGAGCAGAGATCGTTATATCAAGAAGCTCGCGTGTTAGATCAGTGCTAGACCTTACGGGTCACTTTATGGACGAGGTGACTGAAGTGACAGTGTATCAGTGACAGAGTTGGGGCTAGAGTTCCCATCTTCTCACTCTCATTACTGGGCTTTAAAACTTGAGGAAGCCTGAGGAGTCGTGTTTGTGGGAAGCCACCTTTTCCTTGTTGCATGGGCGGAAGTGATCTCTCCTCATTGGCTCCCCTCACTCAAGCTGGGTTCCCCCCCCCATCTTTATCCCTAATAAATTTTCTGTCATCCTTGCCACCTAAAACGTTATAACATTGCCTGCCTTGCTTGAAAGACATGCTTTCGTGCAGTGGAGACTGATTATAGCTGTAGGATCCGGTCAGGGCGCATTCAGTCAGACTGACTCATCAGACTGTGGCCGCCAAGTCAAGGAATGAGTCAGTCCTTTGAGTAGCCAGTAGTTTTGGAGGCCTCATTACTTTTTCATTTTTGTTGGATGGGCTTAGCCAAACTATTTATTGTTGAACGACTCTGGAAGCAAAGAGCTGGAACTGTCAATGCCTTAGGGGAGCACTTTGCTTACCCTTTACTTTTCTTGACTTTACACTTGCCTGCTTAACACCTCTTATTAAAAAAATATATAATTTACAAAGTCTTTATCTTTGGCAGCCTGGTCTTAATGGATGCTGGCAGTTAAAAAACCATTGATTCAAGGCGGGGGGGGGGGGGGGAAGAATTTAGAATTCCTTGCTTTGGAAAGCAGAAGAACCATTATGCCTGAAATTTGAAAGCTTGTGGGCTGAAAGAGATGGAACTGTTTTTTTCCCTGAAGGCAGTTATTTTTGTCAGTTCCTGGGAATCCAGTGTGTTTTCAGTGAGGTACTTCTGAGTGTGACATTGGCCTCCCCCAAAACAGGAGACTATTTTACCTGCTTGCTTGCTTATTTATTTGACAGAGACAGAGATAGCGAGAGCAGGAACACAAGCAAGGGGAGTGGGAGAGGGAGAAGCAGGCTTCCCGCGGAGCAGGGAGCCCGATGTGGGGCTCGATCCCAGGACCCTGGGATCATGACCTGAGCTGAAGGCAGACACTTAACAACTGAGCCACCCAGGCACCCCAGTGCTTTTTTTTTTTTTTTTAAATAACAGCTTTGTTATTTTCCGAAGTAACTAATGATGTTGAGCATTTTTTGTGTGTCCTCATTATTGGCCATTTGTAAATCTTCCTTGGAGAGATGTCTAGATACTTTGCCCATTGTTAATTAGGTTGTCTTTTTATTATTGGGTTGTAAGAGTGCTTGATCCGTTCTACAGACAAGCCTCTTATTGCAGACGTGATTGGCTAATATTTTCTCCCATTCTGTGGGTTGTCTGTTCACTTTGATGATGTCCTGTGAAGTACAAAAGTTTATAATTTTGATGAAATCCATTTTATCTATCTATGTCTATCTATATTTTTTTGTTTGTACTTTTGGTGTCATACCTAAGAATCCATTGCTCAGCCCAGTGTCACAAAGATTTTACTTGTATGTCTTCCTCAGACAGTTGTATGGTTTCATGTCTTACATTTAGGACTCTGATCGATTTTGGCTTTTCGTATATAATATGTGGTAGGGAGGGATTTCACTTTTAACTGTTTTACATATCTGGGGAATTTACGGACTTAAAAAAGTTTGAAAACCTCAAAAGGATCTCTTAAGTTGTTCAGATAGATTTCACCTGTGACAAGAATCTTCCATATTAAAAGCATTTGGTAAATTTAAAAGCGTTAGGCCAATGTTTCCCCTCTTCTTTTTTTTTTTTTTTTAAAGATTTTATTTATTTGACAGAGAGAGACACAGCGAGAGGGAACACAAGCAGGGGGAGTGGGAGAGGGGGAAGCAGGCTTCCCGCTGAGCAGGGAGCCTGGTGCGGGGCTCGATCCCAGGACCCTGGGATCGTGACCTGAGCCGAAGGCAGACGCTTAACGACGGAGCCACCCAGGCTCCCCTCTTCTTCTTAAAGTATAAAGAAAATACTAAGCCGTCCACTTCTCAGAGGCTCTCTTTGGGCCAGTAGCCCTGTCCTGCCACCAGCATGCTGTCAGAGCGCCCTGTCACAGGGCCTCCCAAGGGCTGGGTGTTCAGTGTTAATTAGGGATCGACACCGTCCATCGGTGGGACGGTGAAACCCTAAAAAACAAAACAAAACACAAAACCCCGGTGTGGTCACCGTTTGTTCAGTTGCACCCCGCACCCTCATCCCGTCGGAGACCAGGGTATCGGCGTAATGAAAACTTCTGGTTTCGTTACCGCTCACAGTGCCGTTTGTTAGAGTGTTTGCGATTGTTTTGAAATTCTGGGAACCAGAGCTATGAGATCACTTTACATAGGCCGCTTTGAGATAATGCGCAGGAGGAGATAGGCCTGTCACGTCTGAACATCAGCGGTGTGCCTTCTGAAAAGGGTAAAGCGCTAGCAGTAAATGCTGTTTCCTCACTGTGCCCTTGCAGGTTTGTTTGAAATACAGCAGTGCCCACGAGGAAAACACTGCAACTTCCTGCATGTGTTCCGAAATCCCAACAATGAGTTTTGGGAGGCTAACAGAGACATCTACCTGTCTCCCGATCGGACCGGCCCCTCCTTCGGTAAGGGCTCGGAGAGGAGAGACAGGACGGGCCACCACGAGGAGTACTATGGGAGGCCCAGGAGGAGACGGAGCCCTAGCCCATCGCACTCCTACAAGAGGAACGGGGAAGCAGAGAGGAAAAGGAGAAGCAGGCGCCGGGGCCAGAAGTCTCACAAACACATGGCAAGGAGTCGCGAGAGGCACGTTTCACGGAGTAGAGCAAGGAAAAGGGCCCGCAGCCGGGGCCGGGGCAGCGGGAGCCAGAGCTCCTCTAGGTCCAGGAGCCGTGGCAGGAGGAGGTCAGGCAGCAGAGACAGAATTCTTCAGAGTCCCAAATGCAAATAAACATACTTTGTTCTTACATGATTGTAGATCTTCTTTATGAGGGCTGCTTCATACTGGGGCCTAGGGGGCTCTGAGCTCGATGGCTGAGCAAGGCTGGCAGAACCCTATTTAAAAAGGCCTTTATGCTCTGATAAGCAGTGTGTTTAGTATAGAAAACCTAGAAGAACCTACAGTGTACAGATAGCCTGGAAATCACCTGTAATCCTAACCCTTAGTGAGAACGTTAACATGGGAGCAGTGCTTACGCCTTCTTTTCCTCTTCTGCGTCTGCACACATGGTTTTTTTTTTTTTTTTCACAGTAAGATCATATATGGCTGCAGTTGAAAATGTTTTTTTCTCCACCAAACCTCCTATTTCATCAAGCCTCTTCTTTTTCTCACTGCCCAGCGTGGACCTATCCCTTTATTCAACCATACCCCTATTGTTGGATTTTAAATTACCTTTAATTTTGCACTATTAAAGAATCTAGTGCTATAAACAGTCCTGTTGTGGATTTCCTTAAATACTTTCACATATTTTTGACCGTTTCCTTACGATAAATTATGTTACATCAAGAGCTAGGACTCCTGAAGCGTTTCCAAATTGCCCTCCAGAAAGGCTACAACAATAAGTTTTGCTGTTCTCACACCACCAAGTTCATCTTTGCCGATTTGGTAAATTTTATGTTTAACTGTTTTGTTTCTCTATGTATTGGCTCAGCCACTTTTTCTGTATTTAATAACTGTTAAATTTGGTTGTTTGCCCTTTATTAATTATCTCTTGGGTTTTTCTACATGCAATAGCTGAGCAGCTTTTTGACTTTAAAATTCCTTTTGTTTTAAAGTACTTAAAGGGTAAAGTCCGTTTATTTCCTCTCCCTCCTGTCCCGTATTCACAGCCCCTTCTCAGCTGGAAGTTCTCCATGAGGGGCTGCATCTTTTTTATAGTGTGTTGGGGAGCTGTTGAGATAGAGGTAAGTCTTATTTCTGTAATCTTTAGGAAAATGAGGGTCATTGCTACTGAATCTGCCTGGTGTTAAAGCAATTCTCATTTAAAAAGTGGTCAGAGAACCTTCTGTTTAAAAAAAAAGCTTAAGGCAAAAAATACCATTCTTCGATTTCAGATCATAAAAAAGAAAAGATGCTCTTATACTTACTTACACGTTTTTAATTTTCTTCGTAAACTTTCCATTGCCATACTGGACATCTTGAATTTCAGAGTATGTGGCTTTTGGCAACTTGGGATTTGGAAATAAGGGCTTAAGGATGCACAAAGTATTGAAGCTAACAGAAAGGGAAAGAAATTTCAAGATTGGGATTTCTGAGTAAGGTTATGTGTTGAAAGTGAGAGTTCTTAATATGTAGCCTATAAAAGTACTATTAGTATGGTCCAGAAATCATTTTACTTTAAAAATTGATTTGTTCAATTTTAAATGCCTGCTTTACCCTAAAAATGATTGAAAATTTTCTGTAATTACCTACTGGATTCACTAATGCTGAGTAACGATCACTAAATCCAGTATTTTTCAGTACTTCCCTAAATACGGCCAAGATATGCATAATTAAAGGTGGTATCCCGAGCTGAATAGCCTTCATAGATCATGGAGGACAAAATAGGATAAACACCAGCTTGTGCTCAAGGTAATTATGAGATGATGGGGTCTTTCTCTCCAGTGTTCATGGGCACTGCAGTGTGGAGGGAGGGAGAGAGCAGTTTTCAGCCAGTGGACTGGTCCATTATCCTGATAAATGTCCATCTTGAACTTAAATGTATTACTGTTTCTTAAACTTATAACCTGATTACTATTTATGATTTAAACATTCCAGCTCTACAGTGCCAGCAGAAGCCCATCAGGCCTGTTTTCAGTGAATAAACCAGATGAGTGTTGGAGACGCTCCATGTCTGCAAGTATCTTTTTAGCAGACTAGAAACTTGATGGTAGTTGATGCCTTGTTCTTTAATATCCTTGCTTTACTATGTAATATTTCCCATCTGCAGTTAGTAGGAGGTCCCTTAACTATCATAACCAAAGCTTTGAGTTGCTGCTTCTATTAGGTGGCAGTTTGTAAATACCAGTTCATTTTGGCGAGCGTACTAGCACCTCCAGTGGTGGTGGTGGGGGGGGGGTGCTGGGGGTTGGGGATCTGGTTGATTTGGAATACCTTTGATTACCTGGAGTAACGAGAGTTGCTCATTCAGAAAGTAGAAACGTCAACTGCATCAAGGTTTTAAAAGCGGCATTTATTGATTGAAAATAAATGTGTAGATGAGCTCTCAGCGTGGAAGCCACATTATTTTTTAGTGAGCTTTAAATTTAAGTACATGAAAACTTATATCTTCCATCATTTGTCTTGTGTGTGCTTTTAGCATCCACCTTCAAATGGAGGTGAATTTTCGACATTTTACTGAGAAAAATTTAAAATTCTTTCAGCAGCTCCCCATAGTTTGACAAAGTTTTGCAAAGAGAAAGATAAAAACAGACTACAGTGGTGTATGTTGAACATTTATTACAACTAATTGGTGATGTGATAAAGACAGTGCTAACACGGCCTGAATATGTATTGGTCACAATCACAACAAAGCTTAATCCAGCCCAGCAGATACAAATGAAAGTATAAACCACGAAGACATGTTTACATATACAGAAGTATGTATAAAAGTGACACTGAAACAACTGTATAGCTTTAAAAAAACACAGGGCCCACTAATGTCATTTTACCTCATTCAACTCTGTTTTACATGAAACGTGCTGTCTGTCTGCTTTTGTAAGATTTCTGATAACTAGGCATTGCCATGGAAGGGAAGGAAGCTGCCCTAAAGTTTGCAGCACTTGTTAAGTGGAGGGAAGCAAAAGAAACTTGGCCGTTAACAAGCACCCCAGGAGGAGCATTCGTGCTTTAAACAATGACTTAAGCAACATTTTGTGAAGAGAAGAACACATTTTTCTGTAAGGTAATGTTGTGAAGAGTTCCGGTAAGTCAATGTATCCATTTTTATTTGGGGGCATCAAAAACCATCCAAGTCACTAACTGGTTATGACCACAAAAAAAATTTGTCTCAGGAGTTGAATGTTCCTTGGCCTTAAAAGCAAACGTGCTCACTATTAAACAGTCGATCTCTGTTCCTCAACCCCGGCTTGGAAAGCCGGAGAAATAATTTTTAGTGTAAAACACATCATTTCAATTTAGTCATTTGTGTATTCCCTTTAATGTAGTTTCCAATAAGGAATAAATAATGGTATAAATTTTGTTCCTTTTTTTTTTTTTAAGTCTTGAACAGTTAAATTTTAATTCATTTGGTATGTATCAATTCCCTTTATTCTCATATATGCTGAAATGCTACACACTAGTCTTTGGTTTCATAAAACCAGGTTTCATATTATAATTTAAGTGTCCTTTGCCAAAGATGGTAATTAATGAACGTATATTGCCTGATTGTGTCATTCTAATAGATACATGATTAGATTGAGAGAAACAGATCTGTAAACTTTAAAATACCCAGAAATGGTACCTTTCTTTTCCTGCATCACTCTAATTCGTATTTAAGTCCCTTATCACTTGATTAACCGAAGTTCCCTTTAAAAAAAAATTTTGTGTAGGCCTGAATGAAGCAGCTTAGCAAAATAGTAATACTGACAAGACGTCATCTTATACCATTAGCTAACATGGACATGAAGGCAGTGGCCATCTACAGTGTGACCACAAGAAGTCATCAACAAGGGAGGAGAGTTATGTCAGTCCAATTTCTTCAAGGACACTACGTGGGGTTTCAGCTTCCTGTGGAGGGAAAATGTGAGACTCTGGTAAGCAGATGCGGGGAGGCTAGAGAATGTGAAATTGACACGGAAGGATGTGCAAGTTTCACAGAACAGTGCAAGCAAGTCATTGGTTTGGGCACATTCGAATACCGAGAGCAGGCAGTTATTTAGGGTTTTGCGCCCCAAACGTCAGAGACCACAGAAGGATATTTTGAGCATGCATCAAATACCTACTGATTACCTGCCAATGTGCTGGGCCCCGCTACTGCCACACAAGAAGCAGGCAAACCCACTGGCAATTTAGGAAATCATTGCTATCGAATTAGCTACAGGAAAGGTAAGTTACCTTAGTGTTAAAATCGAAAGCCTCCCCGAAATAAAAAGCAGGGAAAACCCAGAGTTCTCCCGAATCTTCACATAATTTTGTTTTCCATGCTTTTGTTTTTTATCATTTGGGTCACATGTATTTATAGAAATGTCTTCCTCTGGGTCTCGACTCAGTTTTTGACTTTAACTGTCCCCAGCAGCACGGCTTCAGAAACTCACCTTCCCAGCCCTCCCCTGGGCGACCGGTGGCTTCAGGGGAGGCAACATAACAGAAAGAATAGTCTAGGACCAAAGGCATTTTTTGGCTTATGCCACAACCAGTACTCATTTTTAAATGTCAAAGGCAGACAAAAAAAGCAGGCATAGCTAGAAAAAAATTATTAAAAATTTTCCAAAGTGGGGCACCTGGGTGGCTCAGTTGGTTCAGCGACTGCCTTCGGCTCAGGTCATGATCCCGGAGTCCCGGGATCGAGTCCCGCATAGGGCTCCCTGCTCGGCGGGGAGTCTGCTTCTCCCTCTGACCCTCCCCCCCTCTCATGTGCTCTGTCTCTCATTCTCTCTCTCTCAAATAAATAAATAAAATCTTTTAAAAAAAAAAAATTTTTTTTTCCAAAGTGGCTGATTGTGCATATCACAAAACAGGACCAGGTCAAATTCAGGTATTACTTGCAACAATTTTGTAATTAAAAGGCATTCGACAATTTAATGGAGAAAATGCAGTTTTTAGCATCCAATAATAAATAACTTACTTTTGCATCCTAATTGTGGTACAGCACAAAACAAGGAAAAGAAAAATATTAAACCATAAATCCATACATTAGATTTAATTGTATATAAGCATTACATGGAGTAATCTTAAGTAAATTAAACTCTAGCCTGTTTCCTGATTTGGAAAACAAGGATCACAGTACTTACCTTCATACATAGACATTTAAGGGAGAGAAGGCTTAGTGCCAGACTTCTAGAGAAGTGCTCAAAAAATGTTAACTGGTAGCATTACACGATTGAGACCTACCTACAAGAAGGTATTTAGCATTCAGTACTAAATAAAATATTATAAACCAACTCTGTATAAAGTTCACATGATGATCTTTTAGTAGGTTTATTAACGAAAAATGGGTAAAAATCGGCTTTGGTAGGAAAAAAAAAGGGTTTTTATGAAGTATTCTTGCCCTTGCCCCCGACATCAAACCTCACCCTAACCAGGCTACATCAAAATATATATAGGGGATAGGAAAACAAGTTAAACATTGCCACAAGATTACAATCCACCAAATACAGAATGGAAGATATTCTACAGCATGGGTGACTCGGTTAAAACAAAACAAAACAAAAATGGCAGGGGAGAAAAGCAGAGGAGTTGTTAAAGATGAAAAGACTTAAGAGACATCAACCAGATACAATGTGAGCCTTAGTGGGCATCTGGTTCTAACAAACCAATTACAGAAATGCAATTTTCAGGCAATTAGGAAAAACTGAATCAGGAACAAGATGTTAAGAGTTACTGTTAATTTGGGGGGTGTGTGGTTACTTCTGTCTCTTGGTGATGCATACTGAAGTATAGAAGATGAAATGATGTCCAGGGCTTGCTTTTAAAATGCTGAGGCCAAAATGGAGGGGGTGGTGGGAAACAGATGATGCAACAAGCATATGACTATAGGTATTGAGTTGAGGGGTGTTGAAGCTGAATGATGTGCACATGAAGGTTCCTTCTGTTTTATTTGCATGTCTCAGAGTTTTCGTGATAGTTTTTAAAGAAAGTCTAATGGAAAAGATGCAGCACTCCCAAGAATGATGTAAACCAGACTCTTTGATTTATGTTTAGCTTTAAACACTAAATATATGGACATCTGAATCACATACATCCTAAATAAAGGAAATGATTTAAAAATAATCATTTGCATTTAACCCTTGAACAACACGGATATGAACTGTACAGGTCCATTTTATACGGAGGCTTTTTACCATACAGTACTGTAAGTGTATTTTCCTTAACATTTTTTCTCCAGCTTACTTTACTGTAGGAATACAGTATATAATACATACACAAAAGAGGTGTTAATGGAATGTTGAGGTTATTGGTAAGGTTTCCAGTCAGCAGTTGGCTATTAAGTTTGTGGGGAGTCAAACGTTATATATGTGGGTTTTCAACTGCCTGGGAGAGTCAGTGCTCCTAACCCCCCCTCATTGTTCATAGGTCAACTGTAATGTTAGATAGTTTTTAAAAACACCATACAACCTTTAATGCATTTATTAAAAGATGCCTACATTGAATTCTATACAGCTAACATTCTTCCCTTATCCATGTAAAAATGGCTCTCATTCTATTCCCTGGAACTGGTCAGATTTCCCCTGTGTGCTTACTGCCTGCAGTCCTGTATCGCATTTCATGAAGAGAACCATGTTACTTATCAAATATGCATTATTTAAAATATGTGTCCTTTCTTAAAGGAATCATTTATACGTTTTACTCCTTGAGACTTGTACAAATAGTACATTAGTTTCTTTTACAAATTGTGTCCATAGTATAAAATGTAATTTTCCCATGTTGACACTGAAACTGTAGCTCAAAATTACCTAGAAGGACTGGTAGCTAAAGTAGTCACATTCCTAGAAACAAAGTAGAATGGTGGTTACCAAGGGCTGAGGGGAAGGGAAATGGAGAGTTGTTTAATGGATACAGTTTCGGTTTCACAGGAGGAAACATTTCTGGACGTCAGTTGCACAACACTGTGAACATACTTAACAGTACTGAACTGTAAACTTAACAGAATTTGCCAGCTTAACCACTTTTGGGTTTTTTTACACGATTTAATAAAATTACCTGGAAAAACCAAGATATAAAATATATTATTTGTCAAAAGGGATGGAGAAGAAAAAAGTCATTCACATGAGACAAAGTACATGCAATACTTTTATTTTAGACGTGCAAGAAAAGCGGTTTCAGAATCTATGAATTGAAAGCAAGCAGCTGTATACAAATAACAAAAGAAGCAACATCTTGTTACAGCTCAGCACACAGCATCCAAAGCAAACCGGCAGAAGACAATGCATGTTCAGCATTAAAACCAGACGAATCACATCTTGCAGGGTGGGAGGAGGGACAGAGGGAAAAAAATGGAAATGGAAGACCAATGTTCCCAATGCTTTCAATGTATGCTGCTAAGTTTCTCATTTGATAGCCCATCCAGGTGCTTCAAAAGTAAAGCAGGACATAGAGAATCCTGGAACAGGCCGCTCTGTATACCCGCCTAATCGACATTTTCACGGGTCGTCTTTCAGTGGTAAACCTGTTTGAGCGTCTTCTGAATTTGTTTACTGGTAACTTACTTAGTAGGCTTTAAACTCTCTAGATAGGAACAATGAATTATTTGGTACTTTTATAATAAGATAAGTTGCATATTTTATTAAAAGTATACACAACGACCAATATTAAAAGTCTTAACATAAAACCAGAGTTAACAAATCATTAAATATTTAAATGAAGACAATATATACTATAAAAGCATAACTAGTAAAATATTAGTATTTAAACTGAGTATTAGAATTTTCCTATTGAACAAGATACTGCAGCAGAGACTTCTGACACAGCTTTCTGATCATTCGTCAAGGGACTGTTCAGGACTGTCCGGCGTAAATGTGACTGAATGGAGGTGCATCACGAACTTAAGAACTGTGAATGTTTTACCCTTAAATACCACGTGAAGTACAGATTTTACTTTCTGGAATTATTTCCAAATACACTTTTATGGGATACATTAGAATACGTTAGCTCATATAGGCTGTCATACAGTCACACGAAATAGAATTTCTTTTGAAGACCAAGCCACGCTATATAGGTTACTGCACTGCTTATTTTGCCATAGCGTTTCCACTATATTTTCTTTGGTGAACCATTTTAATGATGGCTAGATTTTCCTCTTTCAAGATTTTAATCATAGATGGTTCGTAGATGATGACGTGTATGTGTTTAAGATGAAATACTACTCAAAACAAACATTCATAGGTCATATCTCAAGTAGAAATTAAACCAGTTGCGAGCAGGACTAAACTACATCAAGATCACATATAGAACGAAAATAAAACAGAAAAAGAAAAATGAGGACAGGAAAAACAATTACAATTGAAAGGTATTAGTTCTGAAATGCTCTATTATACAAGATAGTCACCAAGCTGAGGATATTTTCTTTCATAAGTATATCAGCTCTCTATTTCCTCTGTGAAATTCTGCATACACGATGAGTAGTCATTTAGTACACAGGGACATTAAAATATTCATGACGTGGCTACAAAAGAAATGCATACATTCTTACACAGTATACAAACTGACAGACACAATCAGATTTCTAGAATGTTTAGTGCACAGTAAAGAAAAGGAAACTTAAATTTTTGTTTTTGTTCTTTGGTTTATGTCTGAACATTTAACTTCTAAACAGTGCTTAGGAGTTCCGATTCCATTTCTTTTAGTAACTTTATATAATGATAAATCAAAATGACCTATATCCTACAAAATCCAAAAGCACTGTTACTAACAGGCTGAAAAGATTTCCAGTGTAAAATCGTCTGGTCAATACTGAGTTAACTGAAAATTCTATTAGAATACTACCTCCCGCCAGCCTTCAAGTATATCAGGATTTTATTACACAAAGTAAAGGAATTTAATCCCTTAATGAAAATCATTACATCCTTTGGTGACCATAAACTCTTCTACAGATCCTAAAGGAAAATCTCTGCCAAGAAAGAGTGGAAAAGTAGTCACCCATTTGGTATTTTAAGTAGCAATGGAGGTCTTTAATGGTTCACTTAGCTTGAAAAAAATTCCAAAGACTATGCCTTTGAGACTAAGGATATTATTTTTTAAAATAATCCTCAAGATAGATTTTAAAGAACTCTCCAAAAAGATTTGTTAGATGTCTATGCCTACACATGTATGTAAATAGAGATTTCTCATATCAACGAGGTAACCTGAGGTGAGGTTTTAAACTGACCCGAGAGTGTCCAGAGATGGATTTCTAGGGACTCGAAGAATCCCCTAGAGGCAAAATTACATACAGATTTTCCTGAGAAGAGGGCCCATGGCTCTTCGGACTCTCAAAGGGATTATACCCCTGCCAAAAGGCTTGTGACTCAAAGTTTAAAACTGCTCATTTGAGGGCTTGTAAAATATCCTCACTTTAACACTAAAGTTGGCATTTTGAAATGTTAGGCTACAAAGTCATGTAAACTGTTCAAATATGTAACAGATCCCTTATACAATAACCATTGAATACAAAAGTATCTGAGAAGCGCCAGTTAAATTTTAATCCTCAGATAATTCTTAAAACAGTTTAAAAAGAGATAGTTTTGCCTTTTTCCCCCCACTCAGAATACAGTGGCATGAACCAGCAAGTTAAAATAATACTAGTAAGAAACCCAAATGCTTCACTTTCTTAGAGAAGCTCTCATTTTCATAGGGGAATCCTATTTATCTATTTCTGTACCAATGACATCAGTACTTCACAGTATTTAATAATGCTTTTTTGTCAATGAACCTCTGAACCTATTTCAGTATTCTCTGTGTAAAAAAATAAATTGTAAGTCCCAATGATGGATCATTATCAGAGTAAAATTCCCTATGAAAAGATCAGTTAAAGGAAGTACTGGGACTATCCCTTGGGATTTAATGTAATTAAACTTTTCAGGTAATGCTAAAATATAAATAACAAACTTGACAAAATTATAAGTACAAACTGAATTCATAGATCCTACTACATTTTGATGCATGTCAGTACTCCAGCACGTATTCTAGTACGCTTTCTTACACCCAATGAAACTCTTGCTGTGATACATAGTCTCTGTTTTCTGGGGAGAGAACAAGAAAAGTTTAAGTCTGTCAACCTTTCACCTACATACCAGTTCTTTGAGACTTTATAAAATTATAGCTTTTCATCTTTTTTGTTTTCTCTCTTAATTTTATACACACTATGGGAAAACCAACCATGGAGAGCTTATGCCCACTGAAAGAAAAGAGAAAGGTAGTTTCCCCAAATAGGGCTGAGCACACGGCTGTTCCTCCCCAGAAGAGACTTACTAGGAAAGGCAACAAACAATTCTTAAACCAAGACTGCCCAGCATTTCTGACAGACCTTTTACTACATTAGTAAAGGAAAGGGTAGATGATAAGCCAAACTATTCTTTATAGCTAATGATCCATATTAGTATACTTAAACAAGAAATTAGCATCCATCAATTGTGAAGAATATTCTTCATAGGGAGAAAACCTCTTCGTTGGAAAAACACCCTTTAAGAAGAAAAACCCTAAAATGCACAAAAATAATGTATTCTTTTACCACTCTTAAGTTGCTATAACATGTTTTCTTCAATAATTTCTCAGTTTAGACAGCGTCTGAAAAAGTTGTGCTAAAAATGCCTTAATGACCAACTAACCTTTAAGGTTGATTTTAAGCTAAATGATACAGGTATGCCCGTATTAACCAAGTTATATCTTCTCTTATATACAAAGGAAATATTATAGAAGATTGAATATAACTCCAGTATTCTGGGCCCTCACACCACCAGGACATCTTCTGAGTCACGGAATAATTAAGAACTGGGGAGGGTGAGAGTCAAGTCTGTCGCAACACACAAGGGGTCCTGGGAAGAACCAGAACTACTCTTCTTCCACTACCCAGCAAGCTGAGTTCCTCAATACACTAAAACATCAGTGATTTAGATTACATGGAAATAAAGGCCAGAATGAAAACAAAAAAAAATTTAATCCAGTTGTATTACACAAATACAAACTACAAATTGCCCTTAGTATCAATTCTTTGGAGACCTATTTTTTGAACCAAGATTTTAGACGTTATTTTCAACCTGAGATGGGCCTGCAATCCTGGGCAATCCTTCTACTCATCATTTGCTCCCCACCAGTAAGTCTATTCCAAACCCTCAGCACTTTCCTCAAATCATCTATCTCTTCTCTTTCTCCTCAGTCCCCAGCAACTCTCCTCTACATGATAAGTTTCTCAAAGCTAAGAAAAGGACAACTTTCTGAATTTCGCTCATCCAACTGATGAGGAAAAAACAAACTACAGCTTTACCCAGTTATCTCCTCCTAACAGGAGGAAGATTCGTCTTGCCTAAGACCAGTGCTTTTCATTCCATTCCCATTCACCCTGCCAATATAGTTTCCCCTTTATTCTATTCCTCTTTTTCACTGCTCTCTGCGTTCGCTCCTTTTCCTTGGTACACACGCATGTATGTTCAACTTCCCTCCACACCAAGAGGAACTTTTCTCTCAGTCCCCTACAAAAGGAACCAGAGGTAGTGGGAAGTGCAGGTTAACGAACAGCAGAAAGAGGAATTAAGTTACACCTGCTCTTAAAACTGTTTACGTTCTTAAGACAAACCCCATTACCTTCAAAATTCCCAGATATTCACCATATTAGGCTGATGACTCAAAACAGTCTGGGAAACTATATAAAGAAACTGGCAGCTAGCACTTATTTGAAGGCTTAAGTCTTGCTGAGATCAGTGCTTAAGTAAACTACTGGTATTAGATCCAAAACTGAAAACCTAGTCTCCTGATTTTCTCTTTCTAGCACACAATGTATTCGAAGAGCAAATAATTTACATTTAATGAAAAAGAAATTAAGTGTAATTTGAAGTTACTGCTCTACTCATTTTTCTTGTGAAGGGGCTTCACTTATTCCTTGTACTAGAAGTATCCTCTATCCTTCATGTTCTAGAATACAATCGTCCTTTTTATTGCCCCTCACTCAATTCTGTGGCAAAGTCCCTACTCGACTCTGAAACTATTCCTTGTGCTTAAAGACCAAAGGGCCAGAGAATGTCCAAAATTCACTAAGATCTATGTTTAGCAATGAATAAAAAGAGGATGGAAAGCCCTTGTAAGGCACCTTTTAGATGACACAGCTCATGGCGTCAGTCTGATTCCACCAGCAATCGCGAGGCACTAGTATAGTCAAATAGTCAAATGATTTTTTTTTTTTTAATTAGCAATGAGTGGCCAGAGCAATATGGTTGTTCCAGATGGCTAGTGTCTAAAATGGCCAAGAGCACACAAGTGCTTCACTTTACATGTTGGAACTTTTCTTTTTAGCAAATTCTACTTTAATTTTACCTAATGGAACAGCACAATGTGTACTCTTCCATTCACACAGTTTCATTTTGTCATTTAAAAAATTTATAAATTAAAATTGTATACTTCTAATACAGGTTTGTTTTACACTTCTAGAAAAGCGGGGGGGGGAGGGACCTCAAACATTTTCAAGAGGTAATGCCGGTAAGTTAATGTCCCACTCCTAGATCTTTTCTCACTTGATATACCTTGAATATCTTTCCTATCATTGCATAGAAATCAATCTCATTTCTTTTACAGACAGGTAACAGTTTCATGTATGGCTGTACTGTAATTTTCTTAACCTATTTCCCACTGATTAACATTTGGGTAAGTTCCAGTGGCTTAATATGATACTGAATCTTAGTGCATTTGTATATTTCTATTGGATACAATTCCTTGAAAATTTAACTGATGGGTCAAAAGTGTACAAATTTAACTGTTAACAGGTATCACCAAACTAATCCTCCAAAATGGAATACAAGTTTAAGTGCTCACAAGCAGCAGACAAGAGGGTCGCTCATCCTTGCCAATCCAAGAACAAACCAAAGAAAGTTCTCATTCATATTTTCATTTACGTTCCCTTATGTAAAAGGGCCATTTGTTTTTCTTTCATCTGTGAATTATTTATATCTACTGCTGTCTTTTTCTATTGTGCTGTTGATCTGTTTCTATTACATATCTCAAAAGTTTCTTAAAAATGATGGGAATAACAACTACATCTTGTACACCCTACTCTAAAACCTATTAGTTATAAAATACTAAGAACAGATAGATCACTTTCTCTAGCAGTTAATTGTACTTTTTAAATTTAAAAAAGCAGATTAATTAGTAAATATAACTTCAGACTGTAAGGAAATCATTTTAAGCATATTTTAGGGTAACTGTATTGTATCTGCCTAGGTCTTCCATTTGGATCATAATGTGAAATGCTTTAAATTTGATCAGGGTTTTCAAAATGTAACATTTTATCACTGAATTTCAAATATTCAAACTCTAGATCTGTACTAAGTAAATTCTTTAAGGCTAATAAGGTACAAAAGAACAACAACAACAAAGTCTATATGTACAATAATAAAAGTCTATATATGCCAATTCTGGTCATTTAAACTAGTTCCCCTCTAAAAAAAATTATCAACTCCCTAAGGTGGATGGGGAAATCAGAAAATTTAAAAAATATTCTAATTGCCTACAGGGTATACTCAATTCTGTTTCCAGGTAAAAACTCAGTTTCCTTAACAGACATTAACTGATTTGGTTGTTGTTGAGGAAATGAAAATTATATAGTGACATCCCACAAGCTTTGCAGTGGGTTAGGTGCTAAAGTCAACCACAGATTATCTCCCCAGACACTGGTTATCAAGGTGACTCTGTTGACTCAGAGGTGATTTTTATAGCCATTTACATGGTCTTATTAAGCACATCTGTCCTTCTTTTACAGTTTTGATTTTATTTATTTATTCATGAGAGAGAGAGAGAGAGGGGCAGAGGGAGAAGCAGGCTCCCAAGGAGCAGGGAGCGGGACACGATCCCAGGACTCTGGGATCATGACCTGAGCCGAAGGCAGACGCTTAGCCATCTGAGCCACCCAGATGCCCCTCTTTTACAGTTCTTAAGGGTTTTTTCGCCCTCCTACTTTTGATTCATTTCAACCAATATACTCTGGACTCTATATTATATTGAAAAGATGTAGCAGTCTATAAATGTAAATGGAATCTATATCCTACTGTGTTAAATTAAACCAGGGTTTTGCAACCACAGCACGACTGATACTGGAGGCTGGATAATTCCTTGTTCTAGGGGGGTCTGTCTGGGGCACTGCTGGATGTTTAGCAGCATCCTTGGTCTTCACCTACCAGATGCCAGTAGCACCCCATTGCCAGTCGTCACAATCGAAAATATGTGCAGGCATTGTTCAATGCTCCGTAAGGAGGCCTAACTGCCCCACTCCCCACCTCAGTTGAGAACCACGGAGTTCATCTAATTGTCTCTGGTTGATGGGTAGGTAAAATTACGTTCTAGTGTGCTTGCCTGTATTTGTTAATTTTTCTATAATAGGAACTTTTATTTTTTAAAAAGGCAACAGACGAAACCATAAGAAAATTTTAAAGAATGTGTCAGTAGGGGAAAAAAGAGCTAAAACCCTGAAATTTTTCAGAAAGTACTTTTTAAAGAAAAAAAATCACCACCAACAGCTAGGAATAGGCTCTTTGCAGGTCCCAATCCTAGGGTGCATGCAATCCATTTAGTAGATCAGGATCAGCATTGAGAAAAAGGACAGTGGGGCGCCTGGGTGGCTCAGTCGTTAGGCGTCTGTCTTCAGCTCAGGTCATGATCCTGGGGTCCTGGGATTGAGCCCCACGTTGGGCTCCCTGCTCTGCAGGAGGCCTGCTTCTCCCTCTCCCACTCCCCCTGCTTGTGTTCCTGCTCTCGCTATGTCTCTCTCTGTCAAATAAATAAATAAAAATCTTAAAAAAAAAATTAAAAAAAAGAAAAAAAAAAGGATAGAACAGAAAACGTGATATAGCAAAACAAGAAATAAAGTATTACTTAACAAAATACTTTTTTCAGTTTATGTGCATGTAACTATTAGGATATAAAAATGTATTTTATTACTGTGGGTTCTTGTCAAATATCTTTGAAAATCAGATTTACAGCTACTGATTTTAAGTTACTCCAACTTTTCATTATTGCAAATAGCCCAGAGTAGCAAAAGTGGGCTCAAAATGAGTTAAAGTGAAATAAGGAGGGGGGATCCTCGAAATTCTGAAAAGCAAAGAGCTCAAAAAACACACATACAGCAAAGACTGTTGAATCTCAGATCTGTACCTCTGAAACAAATAATGCAATATATGTTAAGAAAAAAAAAAAAGAAGAAGAAGGTAGCGGGAGGGGAAGAATGAAGCGGGGGAAATCGGAGGGGTAGACGAACCATGAGAGACGATGGACTCTGAAAAACAAACAGGGTTCTAGAGGGGAGGGGAGGGGTTAGCCTGGTGGTGGGTATTAAAGAGGGCACGTTCAGCATGGAGCACTGGGTGTTATGCACAAACAATGAATCATGGAACACTTCATCTAAAACTAATGATGTAATGTATGGGGATTAACATAAGAATAAAAAAAAAAACCACACATACAGCAAAATGATTACAACCTGAAAACCAGTGCCCAAGGACTTGGCCAAATTTCTTATAAAACGTAAACAAAAGGCAAGATTTGTTCTGCCTTCTGTTTTTTCTGTATCTGCCCTTCTGCACTTTCCATTTCAAACATTAATGTCACCAAACCTTACTTACTCAGTTTGTTCTAGCAGACCCCAATCAAATTTACCTATAAAAGATTAAAATAACGCTGGCATAAGAGTATATAGCCTTGTTAACTTTTAACCTAATTTAAAAGAAAAAGGTTTAGGCTTGAAGGTTTTAACATAAACAGATTACAAAGGAATCGTAGGAGTTTGTCTAATTAGACCAAATCCTAAAAGGATTTATATCAAAACGCTTTTTGCTGTTAAATATTATTATATATGTTTGAACACATCTAGCCGTTACATAACAAAACAATGTACAATATTCTCGAGTTTGACTGGCATACCCAATATTCTTTATTAGCAAGATTTTAATTTAAAAAAATCCCAAAACTTCATGCTAAAAGGCATGTTATTAAATACTTCAAGTACTTACTTAAAATAATTTTAAGTTACAAAAGGTTCATTTTTAAAAATCACTTTTTCTAAGATTCTTACCTTTCCATTTTTATGCAGTCCAACAGATTTATTACTTCCACAAAGATGGTGCATAGTACTAAGATATATCATGCAGCCCCAGCACTAAAACAAATCAATTTTAGCAGCGCTAATTCTCCATAGAGCACCACTTTCTAGCCGAGGCAGATTAACAACTGCAAATCCAAGAGAATCTATTCATAAAGTGGATCATCTCGAAGTAGAAGCAAATTCGTGAGTGTAATGCTTGCTTTTGGTACCTCACTTAGTTTTCATTGCTCAGATTACTTTAGTGAGAAACAATACCAACAGCAAACAAAGCTCAAAAGGAAAACCCCCACAAATTTCAAAATGATGCTGTTAGTATAAAAAAGAAAGGCTGACACATCTCAAAGCGCTGATCAACACCATCATGCATCTACCGCTGAGGTTAAAGCCCAACGCCCGGTATTTTAACTATTTGATCTTCACAGATCAGGCAAGGACTTGAAATCATCTCACGTGCAACAGTCTTTGCATAACACCCCATTATATCCATGCCACAAAAACGGGAAACTTGGTAGTTACCAATAAATAAGTTGGGGGTCAAAGGGACTAAAGCCTTAGACTGCTCTTTATCATAAGATATCCTCAGACAAACCTCCCCATTCTTCATTTTGGCTCTATAAAATTAAGGAGCAGAGAAAAACTGGTAAGTGCCTGACTTCACAAAGAAAATGCACTCTATATTTCCTTGGTCATTAGATCTATGTTTATAAATCAACTGTACCACTTCCCCAAGTCCTCCCCCTCAAAAAACTAGCTTAAAATAGGCACTTAATTGGTGGTGGTGGGGAAATGTTCCAAGTACTTCAAAGAATGTCAATTTAGGAATCTCAGCATGTCGCACTTTAGTAATTTAAGAATCAAGTTAAGTACCAGTGGCATGTTAAGAAAACCTGTGTTAAATTCCAACAAACATTAAAAATTGGATAATGGACCAATGTTTCTGGGCTTTATCCCCAAATTTAATTACGTAGTCACAGAACCAAATACCAAAAAGAATACAGAATTCATTCTAGAAATGTCAAAACTGAACCACTGTTTACCAAGTAACCAAGTAAAATAAAAAAAGGTATCTTTATTATTTAATCACAAAGTCTGATGTTTTAGCAATTATTATTCAAATACACTTATGTTCTCATTACTGACTATAATATGTTAATAGAAAATCTACTTTATCCACTGACTGTGTCCGTTTGCCTATAAAATGAAGGACTACCTCAACAAACCAGAAGACATTTATACAAACTGAGGAAAAGGGAAATTTAAAAGAAATTTTTCTGAAGAAAATAAACATTCTTAATGACAGAAATGTGTATTTCACCAATTTTAAAAGGGCTAAAATCAAAATCATTTTGCGATTTCCATGTATCATTAAGCCAACAGATATTTTCATTATAAATTCAAAGGCATCATCGGTGTTTAGAAATAATCAAGTAAAAGAGCTGATACCAAAGAGAAAAATCACAATACAAAGAAAACTAGATTAAAATAAATTAATTAGGACTTCTACAAATTTAAGGCTGCATTTAGGTAAGTGTCTTTATAGCTATATTTATAATTTTGGAAGCAAAATCATATTCATGACATAGGCTAAGTGAATACTATATCCCAAATTATAAGACCAAAAAAGCTACTATAAATCCAGTTTTGATAAATCCAACAAGAAATGATTTTAAAATATTTGTATCTATACATCCCAACTTGAAAATACCAACTACTGATAGTCTGGACAATGAAAATTTTCAGTATTAAGAGGTAAAAAATGGCATCTGTCTTAGGACATCTACTCTGATCGATACAGAAAAACCTCCAGAGCGATGAATCTCTATTACCGAGAAACACAGAACTTGGTACTAAAAACAGAAGGTTTAAATTACACATACCAAGACAATACACAAATAGGGTGGGGAGAGACACGGATAGTGCTCAGTGGTCAAGATTTTACGTAGCTCTGAAGCCTAGCAGATCTGGGTTTGGAATGCTAGGACCAGTCACTGGAATCTCACTGAGCCTCTACTTCTTCATTTGTTAAAAAGGTACTCTTGATCCTTCTCAGGGCATCCTGAGGATTAGCACAGGATGCTTCCCATCTAAGTGCTCAATAAGCATTAGCTATCATCATAGTTCTTTTTTGTTGTCATGGTGTCCAGACATGTTCTCATTACTGACTATATAGAATATGCTAATAGAAAACCTACTTTATCAACTGACTGACTGCCCTGTTTGCCTATAAAATGAAGGACTACCTAAACAAACCACAAGATGTTTATATAAAT
Source organism: Mirounga angustirostris (assembly GCF_029215605.1). Classification (NCBI taxonomy): domain Eukaryota; kingdom Metazoa; phylum Chordata; class Mammalia; order Carnivora; family Phocidae; genus Mirounga; species Mirounga angustirostris. The sequence continues at coordinate 12,294,822 of NW_026991719.1, forward strand.
TGGGTAAAAGGGAAACTTTAAAGAAATTTAGCAGTTTTTTTTCATCTTATTCCACCACCTATTTTATGAACATAATATTTAAATACTCTCCCAAAGATGTAAACATGTATCATGTATCAACATATAAATGAATCTATTTTAGGAAACAAGCATCTTGTCATCCCTGGATTTGTGACAATATGTTGGCGGATAACCTGAATGAATAACAGGTTAACCTGAACAGAATCATCTGAAGCCTTACTGCCCCAAAGAGACTTTAGCCTTAACCTGCCATGTATTATAATTCACTCTAAATTCAGAATGGACCAGCTGTGTTCTGCCTCCTCAAGACCTGAATGGCTAAATTAAGAAAATGGTTCACTCAGACCACTGAATAGAAAATGTCTTAATGTACTATCACTTTGGTTTATGTACAAAACAATGTTAAGGTAGTCACAGATGAGAAATAGGGCCAAAGCTCTCTTCTAAAGATAAACTGTAGTTAACAGTAGTCAACTTTTTTTTTTTAAACTAGGGTGAGACAGGGAAAGAAAAATCTTAACATGGACCACAGACATCCCATGCTTCTCTCCACTCCTATTTTCTCCTAAAGATACAGAAATACTACTTCAAAAAGGGAGATATTACTTATTATTAAGATACTTCAATAGGAGAGATACACACACATACTCACAAATATGGACTTGGAATGACATTTTTATCCCCAATACAAGCCATGAAGTAAACTTAGTATATTTGTCATATTATAAAGTCTATAGCAATTGCTCAGTAGAGTTTGAAAAACAATTCAGACACAGGAAAGATCAGTGCCCTAAACACTACTCTCCAGGAAAAAATATATTAAAAGGCGAACTTCAAGAACTTTAAAAATGTTTTAAGACAGATATAATTAATCAATCAGGAAATGGTGAAGAACTTGGAAGAAATACCAGGTTCTGACAGAGCAGAATATAGTTCCATAATAATGAAATATAAAAGGGAACAAGGGAAGAGACAAATATGAAAAATTCCCAGTTCCTGATTCTGGTTTGACCTTATTTTTAGAAAAGTCTGATTAGTAAACAGCAAAATAAGGAGGTCTTAACTTTAAAACCAATTTTACAATAGGAGAATATGAGCTTGTGGTCACACTAACAGATGTGAAAAAAAAAAAACAAACTCACCAATGACGTATTTGTAGTCAATAAAGAACCATGGCAAACTACACACATGGAAAAGGGGCTGTGCTCATTTCACTATGGACAGTGGCTAGCATCAGGGCTGCCAACAAAAGATCCCACTTTTGGGGCACCTGGGCGGCTCGGTTGCTTGGGCGTCTGCCTTTGGCTCCGGTCATAATCCTGGAGTCCTGGGATGGAGTCCTGCGTCGGGCTCCCTGCTCAGCGGGGAGTCTGCTTCTCCCTCTGGCCCTCCCCCCTCTCGTGCTCTCTCCCTCTCACTCTCTCCCTCTCAAATAAATGGGTAAAATATTAAAAAAAAGATCCCACTTTTGCAGGCATCTTAACCACTGTTCGGTTAACTCAAGATCATTACATGTACAAGGTATTGTCTCCTATTTAATATATGTATGTTCTGGATGATGTCATCCCAATCTGGAGCAATCCTCACAACTGACCCAGTCAGTGACTAATGCAGAGCCATTACCGATGCCCTTCCTCCCATAGAGGCCCACAGCTAAGAGAGAGAGATTTATTCTTCTTAGTTCACATTTCTGTTACAACTGAAATGCTAAAAAATTGGATTTAACGCCTCCTTTAATAACACAACTTAATAAAAACACACTACAGGGGCACCTGAGTGGCTCAGATGGTTAGGCATCTGCCTTCGGCTCAGGGTCATGATCCCAGGGTCCTGGGATCGAGTCCTGCATCGGGCTCCCTGCTCAGTGGGGAGTCTGCTTCTCCCTCTCCTTCTGCCCCCTCCCCTAACTTGTGCTCTCTCTGTTTCTCTCTCTCTCAAATGAATAAATAAAATCTTTAAAAAAAAAAAGAAACACTACATATTTTATATTGACTAGCTTCTCCTTGTGCTATAGACTTTCTAATTGATTAAAACCACAATTATCGCTAAAGCAACTTGGTATCTGAATTAAGGTATCCTTAAGTATTTTGAAAAAGGTGGCCTTATCTACGAAATTTTAAACTTCAGAAATTGGAGGTCTAGAAATAACAAATATACAATTAACCCAAGACAACTGTGGAAATTGGAAATGGAAGGGGGTTTATCAATGGTTCTTGTGACATCAAGGCAAAATAAGAATATAGTCATTTGACAGAATATGGTTTGTTATTTAAAAAGAGCAAAGAGGGGCACCTGGGTGGCTCAGTTGATTAAGCATCCAACTCTTGGTTTTGGCTCAGGTCACAATCTCAGGGTCATGAGATTGAGCCCTGAGTTAGGTTCCCTGCTCAGTGCGGAGTCCGCTTGAGAGATTCTTGCTCTCCTTCTGCCTCTGCCCCTCCCCCACTTGTGCTCTTGTTCTCTTTCTCTCAGATAAATAGATAAATAAAATCTTTAAAAAGAGCAAAGAAAAGGCCAAATACTTTTTAGTTAGTTTTGCTAACACAAAACTAGAGAGTTCTACAAAGGGTGTAATTATAACACTATCATTTGCTTGGCTACGTTTGCACTTAATAGACATGAGGTGAAAATATGAACCAATCTGGGATGAAAATGACAGTCTCACAATCAGTTGATTATCCATCCACACTAATGCGAAAAGGGGTTACCTGCAGTAATCAGAACAATGAATGGAGAGTTCTCAAATTACTGTTGGACAAATCTTTTCCCTTCTTGGTCTGTCCTCTAAACATTTAGACTCTAGTGTTTTGGGTTCCAAAAATGGGCCATCAATATGACAGACCATCTCTAAAGCAAACAATCCATCCACAGATAACTAAGCTGATGTGACTGACACATACTCCAATCAGTATACTGCTCATGGACACTACATGCCAAGCATGCTTCAGAGTAATTTCTGAAACTTTAAGAATGAGGGAACATAACTGAGACTTCCCTAGCAATAGCAAAACATGCTAACGTCTAATAAAGAGAACTCCAATTAGCTTACCTCCTGCAGTAGATCAGCCTGCTCAATTGCTTTAAGGACATTTTTCTTGGATGTTTCCTGAACTTCCCCTCCCAAAAGAAACTCATCCAAAATAAAATAAGCCTTCTCAAAATTAAAGATGATATCAAGTTCACACACCTGAAAAGCAAGAAAAACAATGTTAAAACTGAAGAAAGCAAAAGATACTTACCCACCATCAGGTAGTGAATAAAATCTGATCAGAGTGAATCGATCTTAATTCTTTCTAAAAATGACAATCTTGCTAATAACTAAGCATCAATGATTTAGTCAGCTTAATTTTCAAATCTCAAGTACTTGGAAACACAAGGCCTACAAACTAAGTAAGACCTGATTCTGGAAGCTCCCACCATGGGCAACTTAATAATTCTCTACTCATCTCTACTCATAAACAATGATCTTTTTTAAATACATATTTCCTGAATAATGTGATTATAACTGCTTACCAAATCTAAATTCTATACTAAGCACTTCCAGAATATTAATTTTTGCAGTTGAACTCCTTTCTGTTTCACTATTTTAAACCTCATTCTCACAATCATCATTAAATGAGCAGGGCCATCAGGTCAAGCATTCCAGCAGTGAACTGACTGGGCCTGCTGGCAAGAGATAGTCAGCCCTTCCCTCCCCTGCAGTTACTTTCAAACAGAATCCCCAAGACAATCAAATAATAAACTTGTTACAGAAAAGATTTTAAAAAAATACTATGGCACTCAATTTCCTAAAACAAAATAATACTCACACTGCCAAAATACTTGTCAAGTAATTCCACATAACGATGAATTATTTCCAGGGTAATTAGCTCATTGTCCTGATCCTCAATAGCACAGCAAAAATACAGACTAGCGTATCTGTAACAAAGCAAATGTGGAAAAAATTTTACTCTATAAATGTTTTCATATCCTATTGTGAAAGATCCCATACTTACACAGTTTATTTCTCCTTTTACAATAGTATAGATTATTTTCCTCCTACACTATAAAAGGAATGAATGTATGTAGAGAAAGTTTGAAAAGTACAGGCAAGCAAAAAGCCAAAAAACCCAAAAAACAATCACTCAATCATACCATCTAGAAACGTAGAAAGAGTAACTCATTTTGGTCTTTTTCTTTCAGGCTGCCTTCTATGAATATTCTAAAACATAGCTGGACCCAGTTATGGAATACAATGAATGAAATATAATGGTCCTAAATTGTATGAAATATAATCTTATGTTTACCTAATTAAAACAAAAGGCACTGTGTGATTAATTCAAACTACAAATAAACAGGGAAGAAGATAAACTCTCCGACTGAAGGACTTATTGAAGATATTGTCAATGTGAAGGCAATGCCTGAAATGTTTTGCTGAAGTGTAATATATACAACAGAGAAGAACACAAGAAAACTTGAGGAGTTCTCAAAGTGCCCACCCATGTACCAGCACCCTGATCAAGAAACAGATTATGGAACTCCTGAATCCCCGCTCCTAACCCATGAGGTCACAACCTGCCACCAAGGGTAACTACTATCTTGACTCCTAACGGCATAGAACTGTTTTTAAGAAGGTTTCTAGGACTCTGGAATCAACTCCAAGAAAAGAACAGTTCTAAGTTATTACAGAAGTCAGAGAAAGAGAACAGGGGAAACGGAGACCTATTATCAAATTTTCCAAGTTCTACCTGTTAAATGGAAGTTTAGGTTATCTACCTCTTGAATATTAAGATTGGAAAACTCATATTCTCTTCCAAATTAGGATTCTAGCACATGGGACTACATTATACTTGACCCAAGGAAGTCAAACTTAACATACAACCTTGAGGCATAGCAAACAATGACCAAGTCTTTTGAGGAGGATTAAAAGACCATTTTCAAATGGTTTAAGTGCATTAAAAGCTTTTGGAAAAACAAACAAACAAACAGAAAACCTAAGACATTCTAAACAAGTCTCAGTTTCGACTGTAATTTTCACTGAGGAGCATTTAAGTGATTTTTAGAAAACACAACGAGCAATTACTACTTAAAGCATTAATGGAAAATAATACACACACACAATCTCAGTTTTGGAATTCAATGAATTCCTGCTTTTCAGTATGAGAATAATATTTACAGAATGCTCTATTATCAAATTGATCAAATAAAGATCAATTATTTGATCTTTCCAACAGCAAGCACCATCATTCTTGATGGTGGGGGGGGGGGGGGGGGAAAAAAACAAGGCCCAGGAGTACAGGGTCTGCCAAGTGGTTGCTCTGGGACAAGAAATCTGATCTTCAGACCTTTTCCCTCCCACTCCACCTTGGGGAGTCCCTCTTCATACACAGCTTGACTTTTTTGCCATGTCCATTCTACCTGACTTATACATTAAGTTATTTAAAATGGTAGGTCTCCTGCAGGCTTAGAGAGGCGGCTTTCGAATGTGTTCACTTATTAGCATGAAGGACATAAGAGGGCACCACCTCCAACTTTAACAAAGTGCTTCCTCTTTCCTAACCTATGGTTTTGTGTATCTGTTTAAAAAGGCAAGTTGGGGGGCGCACCTGGGTGGCTCAGTTAAGCATACAACTTTTGATTCTGGCTCAGGTCATGATCTCAGGGTCTGGAGATTGAGCCCTGTGTCGGGCTCTGCGCTGAGCATGGAGTCTGCTTGGGATTCTCTCTATCACTCCCTCTGTCATCCCCCATCCTAGCCCTGCTCACGTGTGCTCACTCTCTCTCTAAAAAAATAGAATTAGGGATGCCTGCGTGGCTCAGTCGGTTAAGTGTCTGCCTTCGGCTCAGGTCATGATCCCGGGGTCCTGGGATCGAGTCCTACAGACTCCCGCATTGGGCTCCTTGTTCAGTGAGGAGCCTGCTTCTCCCTCTGCCTGCAGCTCCCCCTGCTTGTGTGCGTTCTCTCTCTCTCTGACAGATATAATCTTTAAAATAAAATAATTTAAAAATTAAAATTAAAAAAAAAAAAGCAATTCCAACTCTCCATCCTCCCTCATCCATGCTCACAAAATAGTTTTGAATTTGGGGAAATTGATACAAATGACATGTTACAAGTCCCCAAATCAAGAAAACTAAATATTAAAGGAACTGACGTTAAAAATGGTAGATAAAAAACAGACATGACTAGCTGACATGAACAGAGCGCTATTTAAATAATCCCATTAGAAGGAATTTATTAATAGTTTTGGGTAAAATTCCTTTACTCTTAATGTCAACATTTCTACAATGGTACTGTTAAGCAATCTAATGCTTACACCATCCTCACTCCTTATCCACAGTACTGCCTCTTGACTTACAAATAAATAGCACTTAGTCAATTGTCCTTAATTGTGTGAATCATTTAGAAATATTAATTCAAATATCACCAGGACTGGGGCGCCTGGGTGGCTCAGTCAGTGAAGCGTCTGCCTTCTGCTCAGGTCATGATCCCAGTGTCCTGGGATCAAGCCCCGCATCAGGCTCCCTGCTCAAGGGGAAGCCTGCTTCTCCCTCTCCCTCTGTCTCTTCTCACAGCGTGTGTGCACTCTCTCTCAAATAAAATCTTAAAAAAAATAAAAAAATAAAAAATAAATATCACCAGGAATGATGTGTCATCCAAGCATCAAGCAGTATTTTTAAAATCCTGCAGTACAGGGGCACCTGGGTGTCTTAGTTGGTTAAGCATCTGCCTTTGGCTCAGGTCAAGATCCTGGGATCCTGGGATAGAGTCCCACATCGGGCTCCCTGCTCAGCGGGGAACCTGCTTCTCCCTCTCCCTCTGCTGCTCCCCCTGCTTGTTCTCTCTCTCAAAATCTTTTAAAAAACAAACAAACAAACAAAAAAAAACCTTGCAATACAAAATAAATAAATAAGTAAATAAATATAAAAATCCTGCAACACTACCTAAATGTTTGCTTTCACTCAGAATGGAAAAAGAGCCATCAATTAAACAAATTCTTTGTTGTAGGTGATTATCTAGTTATCAGGATTATAAGGCACCTCTCTACAGAAAGCTTATGGAAGAAACAGAATAGTTAACAGCTAGTATTCACTGAGGCCTCACTCTTGAGTGAGACACCAAATGTTTGCTAAGGCTTTTGCATATTTTACCATTTTAATCCTCACAACAATTCTCCCAGAAAGATACTGTCATTAACTTGCATTTATAGGGGACCCAGGCTTAACTGAGTAACCTCCCCAGGAATAGTAATTTGACTCCAAAGCCCAAGTTTCATATTAAAAACTATAGCCAGGAACCGTATTAAATAAAGTAATCCTGCACCTGGCAAAAATTAAAACTGAATAAGCAATATTTTAAGAGCTTTGAAGAGGGAGAGAAAAACTGTTATACTGATTTAGTAAAAGATTACCAAGAGAACCTGAAGTGTACTCCCTATTTTTAGAACCAAACGCTTTTTAAAAATTCAATTATGAGCTCATTTTGTTCTCTTAGTACATATTTGTAAGTCTAAATCTGAAGTAAAATTAATAATAGACTAGTAAGAAGAAAGGTATGTTTGGTTATTTTTAGCAGGGTGGATTAAGGCTTACTCTAATTACTGGCACTCAGAACATCTGAAAGTGCCTATTCTTCTATTCAAAACACATGACTTCTCCGCAGTCAGCTAAGTGTCAGCTGACTGGGCGTGAATGTAACTAAACTAGTCTCAATACCCATTGGTATGGCATTAAAAATTCTTTTGTTAGTAAAGAAAATACAGTACTGTGGCAAATTCTCAAACTAGTAATTTGGAGACATATGTATGTTTAAATTCACTGTAAAACTTTAATCTAGTGCCTCTTCCATAACATGCTGCATAAAACAGGAATCAAAAAAGCATAGTGAGATCTTTAAGGGATCTTCAAGAGCATTTAGTTCAGAGATGAGGAGACACACACAAAATGCCTTGTTCAAAGTCACGAAACTAGCTAAAGGTTCAAACCAAACAGAACTCAAGTCCCCAGATTTTCAGCCTCTTTTTTCAGCTATAGTCTCCTTATGGACCCCCCCTCCCCAAGAGGAGGAACTATTATGCGAAATGCTCAGCAAACAGAATGTGGCTGAGACAAATGGAAGAAGGAAGGCCTAAAGATCACTTGCTGACAGAAACAGCGACAGTGCTGGTTCAAAATTTCTCAGAAGCTAAGTGAGAATTCTTTTGCTTAAAAGGTCTTCTCTTCCAGCTGGACTAGGGGGGGAAAAAATCACCTGTTTATATCAACAAAGAATACGTTCTTAAATACGATATATAAGGTTTTCAGTATGAAATGGGGGCAGATTCATAGAAAAACTGATTAAAAATTCTAACTTCTGTATGTGAATTTTATCTCAATAAAGCTGTTTTTTTTTTTTTTAAGTGCACCTTTTATTTATAGGAGCTTGATACAAGTATCAGAGTCAGGTTAGATTACCCTTTATAGCCTTTAAAAGAAAAAGTGGTGGCCCAAGATGGGTGGGCTGAATACTGTGTGCGGGAACACAACGAGCGCCTCCTTTCCTTCCGTTTTCACAGGCCATTGCCTTCAGCTGCAGGAATCTCAATTCCTGGGATTGATTCCCTTGCTGGTATTTTCCTCCTCCACACGGGGGACTCCTTCCCCTATCTAGAAATAAGCTTAAGTCTCTCACACCTTTTTTAAAACTCTGTCCCTTACTCCTATGTCTGTGGGGGTGGTTACCACCTCTTCGCATCTGAAGAAGCTCCCAAAATAGTCTACATTTGCTGTTTAAAAGTCTCCACCTCTTCACGCTTCGCCCCATTTCTTCGAGAGTTTCTACTATTTCACTGAAAATGTTCCGACAAATGGCATTTTATGAACTCTCACTGTAAAACCTAATAGATTCTTTCTTCACTTTAATTGTTTTCGCAACATTTGGCACTGGTGACTTAATTTTCAAAACTCTCTCCCCCCCTCCTGATGTTACTGACCCTATACTTAGCCTCTCCCCCTTTGCCTGCCCCTTGAATGTTGGTGATCTACCACTTATGCCTTATTTCCGCCCTGACTTCCAAGCCCACCCCGAGAAAACCAGGCATCTCAAAGTCACCATGTCTGCTACCTCACGTTTACCGTCAGCTGAACCAGAAATGTGCAATCACTGCTCTCCCGGCCTCTAGCAGCGACCGAGCCTAAAACTTACCTGTAGTAACAGTTCACTCCACCTGCTGGGGCCCACAGCAGAGGTCTTCCTTCAGGGCCTCACTATAATGCAGTCTCCTAAGAGATCTCTCAGGCGCCAGCCTCAGCCCTCCCCCTTCCCATTCTCCAATTACAAGGATCCTTTCAGAAATGCATATCTGCTTTGTTCATCCCCATTTAAAACCTTTGCCTCCATGCTTCAGATTGGAGTTCTAGCCCCCCTTGTCAGTCACTAACTAGAATATGACCTTGGACAAGTCACTTCTCCCAAATTCTTCCTTTTATAAAATTGAAATTTAATCAAAAGCAGTGGTTCTAAAGCTCATGAACCATCTCTATGCAGAGGGTACAAGCCAAGTGAGCACAGGTATGAGATCCCGGTCCTGTTTTCATGAGAGCACCTCCACTTCCACTTGTTTCACTGAAGGTTCTAAGCTTGGGCAAAAAGCTTTATAAAAACAATCACCTGACTAGATTATTCCAAGACCTCTCCCAGCTCTAAAATGCTATGAGTTTTCTCAACAAGTACTAAACCAAAATCACCCAAAGATGACTAAATTTATTCTTTTGGGAAGAGGAGTTCTATGGTATTTAAAACATTCTCTCTGTCCTATAATCTCCTCCATCACCTCCTCTGCCATCTCCACCCCCCCCCCACGCAAAAACCCATCCACACCTCGAGGGGAATAAAGGAAACAGAGATAAAACCCAGACTTCTCTTCTACCCTCCTTGCAGCCCATACTGTTAGTTCCCTGCACTTCCCCTAGAGAAGACAATTTTTTATATGCAGAAACACTCTTCTTAAATACAGTAAATTATTTGTAAGGGAGGGAAATGGAGAAGAAACAAAGTAATTATATTTCTTTTAACCCTTGATTAGCCCAATCTTGAGAAATGTTATTTTAGGGTATTAAAAGACTTTCAGATATTAATAAAGACGTACATTTTTTTAAAGTTTAGTGTTCAAAGTCAGTATGAGTCATTTTGCAACATCAAAAATTTAAAAATCTATTCTTCGCAAAATTATCAGATCTAATTACACCTCCATGACAGCAACAAGTGTACTTCAAATTAATAAATACTACTAACAAAGAGATCTTATATATATAAAGTTTCAAAACCTCTATACGACTGAAATGGTCTCTGCATCCAAGGTGTTCATAAGATTCTAAAAGTCAGAAAAAAGGCATGGCAATTATCAGTCATTATAGATTTTCAAGAAAGGTTTGTCTAAATTCAGAGAATTACTCACAACATTTAAAATATGACCCCATTTTCGCCTGCAAAGAAATAAATTCACTGAATTTTTCTAAAAAGATTATTAAGTAGGAATAATCATTTATGCCTTTAATTACATAATTAGTTTTAAATCAACTTTCCTGATTTTATTTTTTTTGACTGGGTAATCAATAAAAACAGCAGTTATTTTAAAGACACAAAGCTTTAACTTAAATCTTTTTCACTTAAATCTTTATTAATCATTATTTATAAATGTCATTTCTCAAAAGTCTGCCATTACCACATTATAAATGACGGAACATTTGATCCTATTTCACCTTTCTGATAAATGAAAATTATACCTTTTGTAAACAATCTTCAGATCTCGCCACTCAAGAAAGCTGCACATTTTAGGTTTCCGTGCTAAAACGGTTTGAACAAGTTCTCTTGTAATCTTTTTCTTCTCTTTGTCTGATAGTGGGACATACCATTTCTGCAGTCGAAGCTTTCCCTGACGACTAAAAAGCAACATAAACTGCATCTGTTAAGATAAATAGAACCAAGATTACATGCAACACTTTGATTCAGTAAAGATTAAGATGACATGGTTCATAGAGAAGCTTTGGGGGCAGGGCCTTTCTTTAACTGACAAATGATTAGCAGCTATCAGTATTTCTATGCCAGTTAAAATAGCAGGAAAATTCTTGTAGAAAGACCTACCTACCAGATGCAGATCTCCCCACCCTACCCCACCCCACCCCATTCCACGTAAGTTTGGAGAGTAGTGTGTGGCAAAAAAACAAAAACAAAAACAAAGGTAAAAAGCTGGAGTGAAAATTTTGAGGAAAAAGAAAGATAACTCTTGCAATTTAGGACAACTACTGTCTACATTTCACACTCTGTGTATGCTTCAAAAGAGAATTGTTGACATCAACTGGTTTAAACACATTTGAAAGAAACAGCAGATCTACAACTATTTTTCATCCTGAGGCTGTTCAGTTGCCGGCTGAATTGTATTCAGACTATTACTCAGAATGCCCTCTTCAGTTTATGCTTTCGTATTTTAAGCAAAACAAAAGATCTAATATATTCAACAAAAAAAACCATAAATGCACATTTTTCTTAATAAAAGCCTGACTCTTAAGTATCTCTTCTCATCTTCACTTTCTAAAAATCCCAACATAAATATACACAATAAAGAAGTGGGTTAATGTAACAATATGAAAGAATATAAACCTTAAAAAGCCAAAATTTAGTCACACACATGCAGACATTACCCAAAATACCTCATTTAAAACAATTTTTTTGAAAAGCATCTACAGATGGGAGTGGATGCTGAATTCGAGTGTATTTTACTTAAACTATTTTGTATACATGTATTTGGAACCTCAAATCTGTTGATTAATTTATGTTTAATTGTAAAGGAAAGCTTCTTGTAATCCAACTAACTGGTCTTCCCAACTGCAAACAGGTAAGCATTGTTTCTACAAAAAAAGGTACAATTCAGACAGGTTTTTTTTTTCCTTGTAACTGCTGTTAAGTTCCTTTAACAGTGTTACTACAAGTAAGATTCCAGCCCGATTCTTAATATGCACCACACCATCTTAAATCTGAATATGGGGTGGGGGAATTTACACAGCCAATTTAGAATAAAATGGGCTCTAAATTTCGCTAAGAAATTGTTGTCGCTTTTTGTATTAATCCAAACGGGCATCAACAATATATTTAGAAATTTATGATGTGGCAATTTAACTTTATTTAAAGTTGGCTTATTACACCTCACTTAAAGCCTTCACTGGCACAAAATAAACGAACGATATTCTTGATGTCAAAGTGCCTCCCATACAAGTCCTGTTAAGACAGCGGCATTCGGAGGGGGACAGCAAGTAAAGCATCAACTGGACGTTGAATGTAAAGCCGTTACCAGAACTTTGAGAATAAAAGACCCCTATTCTAGGACCCTGACGACCTGGAGGAGTGGCGGTTTGCTTTCTAAAAGAGTATGAGCTCTAGGCTGTCTGTATCCCCTCCCTACCACTTTATAGAACGAATAAATAATTCAGTCTTTAAAATAAATTATGTGCCAACATGGGACGATACCCGGTTGCGAAGCACAAGTATTCCTTCCCTCCGGTTAAAAACTAATGCTTTGATTTTGCAATTTGCAAATGACAGGGCACCTCAATTCCTCGAGATTGGTTATTAAAAACAATAGGCTCAGCCGCGGAGCGGGCTCAGGGCCAGCGTTCCTCGGTCCGGCCGTCTCCGACGCCACCCCACCGCCCCATGGGGTCGCACTCCATCACTGACCGAGCCCGGGCGAGGTGACCGGCTAGGAGCCGGGCAGACAATGGCATTCGCCGCCGCGCAGGGGGCGCCAAGGGTCCTCCGCCGCCACCGCCCCCGGCCGCGGGCCCCTCCCGAAAATGCCCCGCAAAACTTGAGGTGATTCCTGAACCACAGGTGCCGCGGGGCCCCCCGCATCCTCGGGGAGCGGGGCGGAGTGGAGAGGGGCGCGGACGCGGAGAGAAGTGAGTTGCCGGGCGCGGCGACCCACTGGCGGGCCGGGGCGGCCAGGCGCGGGGTGGGGTCGTCGGGGCGCGCGCGGGGCCGCGGAGGGCGCGCCCAGCCCTCCCTCCCGGCTCCCTGTCCCCGACGCCCCCGCTCGCCCCCCGGGACTTACGGCGGCCGCGGGCCGCGGGCGCGGCTGGGCTCGGCTGGCGGCGGCGGTGGCGGCGGCGGCGGCCGAGGGGAAGCCCCTGTCGCCGGGCTGAGGAAGAGAAGCCGTGTTGCTGTGGGGAGGGGACCCAGTTAGCGGAGGGAAGGCTTAGGCGGCGAGGGGAGGGCGAGCCGACAGACCCCGCCCCGTGGGCCGGACGAGGGAGGAGCCGGGGCTGCGGCGAGCGGAGGGGCGGGCTGGGCGACGCGCGGGAAGCAGCTCGGCCTTCGCCAACGGCACCGGAGGCAGGGCAGGTGACCGCACAGTCCAAGAAATCCGATTGGCGGCGTCGCTACGGAGAGGGGTGGTCCGGGCCGGAAGTCAGGCCACGTGACCCGGAAGGGGCTTCTGCCAAGGCCCGCGCGCCTGCGTGCTCCTGCGTGTGCCTTCGGAACTCGGGCAGACGGTTTCCCCGGCTCTCTGGTGGTGGGGGACAGGGTTCTGCGGTGCCCTTTGTCGACCCCGCTCTGCGGGGCAGGGAAGGTCAGGATCGCGAAGAGCCAAGTTCGAGCTCCGATAACTCTCCGTGCCCAAAGAGGGTGGGGCGGGGAGGCGTGACTGTCCGTACTGATGGTGAGGGGAGAGAGGGAGTGCTGCACCTCTGGGGAAAACAAGTCAGCTCTGTCGTGGAGCTAGTGCACGCGTTCAGAGGGCCTTTTGCAATTATTCAGCCTCCAGACTGCCTGGAATCCAGCCCGTCCTTTCTGTCGCACTGCTACAGCCCTAGACACCTTTTGCCCCAAGCTGTGCAAGTGTCTCTTCCCTGGGCTTGCCTCGCCTATCCTCAGTGCTGCGGACCTGATGAACTACTGTCCGTTCTCTGCTGAAAAGCCCAGACAGCATCTCGTCTTTGAGATCCCACTTCCTTCACACGGAGTCGCGCCCCCCGCCCCCCCACCCCAAAGCCGCCTGGGTTCCAGTTAACCTTGCCGAAGACGTGCTCTGCCTGGCATGCGCTTCCTCTCAAATGTTACATCTATGAAGCCTCACCCTCAAACCCTGTAAGAACGAATCCCTCTTTCACCCACATGTTCGTTAGCCTCTGTTTAGCATATCTTGAATTTTATTCATTTCTGCATCCCCACGTGTCCATTTGCCTCTGTTTAGCGCGTCTTGAATTTTATTCATTTTTCGTCCCACCCTAGTTCACTGCCTGGTATATAACACATCTAATAAGTGGGAGTTGACTGATGAGGACTATAAAATGATAGATTTGTTAAGAACCATAGTGCTGAGCATTGTGCCTGGCACATAATGGATGTCCATATTTTTTTTAATGAAAAGAATGGATGAATCATCTAGTCCGACTCGTCTTTTACAGATGAGAAAAGGGGAAACACGGGATTAAGTGACCTTGCTTGAACAGCCATGGGTTTCTCATGTTGAATGGTATTCATTACCCCAGTCACCTAGGTTCTTAAAAGGAAGCTGGAAAATTGCTTTTATTGCGCTATGCCCTTTTTGCAGAGGTTCCCAAACATAGTCGCCAGAATTTTTTAATGGCCCAAAGTGAAAAAGAAATGCTAGGTTTTTCACGAAGCTAAATTTAATCAATTTAAAGGAATCCTTTATTAGGGATTGTTCTTTTTTTGTGGTAAAAGGTCTATAAAACTATGATAGTATATAACAGGGATTTGAGAGCATTTTTAATGCCCTTATTTGGCAAAATAAAAATGTATAATACCTCCCCTTTTAAGCACTAGTATACTACTAGGAAAATTTCCTACAAATATGTAGGATAATGTATACTGGAAAACAAGTGGCCGACACAAAGCACAGAGCTGGCTTTCTGTGGTCTTTAGGCCCCCTGCCCAAATTTCTCTCTGCTTCCTAACCAGTCGTGCCCCAAGTCACATGTTAATGTCCCATTTCTCCCGTGCTACACAAAACAGATGCCATTAACCAGTTCAAAGATAGATTGAATACTATGCAATGAAACCTTGCCCTCTGAATCCAAGTGCTGTTTTTCTCTTTTTGCGTACAAAGCACATATATCCTCAACGTTCCTAAGCTAACCACCTACAAGTTTAAAGTCATTGGTTATGATCCTAATGTTGGTCTGTGGTTCTGAAAATGAAGACAGGAGACTTGCTGATGACATATTGGCAGTCTCTGGTGCTCCTAGCCAAGAAAAGGTGGGGGCAGGGGGTAGAGAGGGAAAGGAATTATGGGAAAAATAATTAGCAGCTGAAAGCAGCTATTACATAATCTTGGCTGCTTATTAATTTAGAAGAAGGAATGGCTTATTAAATTCTAATAGCAGCACAACTGCAAACAACCTAGCAATTAACAATGCAGGGCCCATTATTTTGTTAATATGTTCTCTTTTTTTGGCAAGTGTATAAGAACAAAATTTATAGAAGCAGATGGTCTTTTTCAGTAGATTATAGATGGTTTTTCCCCAGTCTTAGTATTAAGTGCTTTGGTCTTTCACAGTGAATGCACAATTAGCACTTATTGTTCTTATTATTAGCAGTTAATTACTAACAAAGACAGTAGCTGCTTGACTTTGATCCCAACATTTTCCAAATTGTGGGCTTTCCTATATACATATTTCTTCTCACCTAGTATCTTCTTCATCTGTCATGTTAATAGGGTATCTTTTTTCATCCTCTGCTTTTGTTATCTGGGTGGTCCTGATTTCTTGGTTGTTAATGATGATACAAAAATAATTTCTTATGAAAAATTAAAAATCAGATTTTATACTTTTTTTGGTACAGGAGACATTTATTACAAAATAATTTCTCATGGAACAAGAGCATGTACTTTCATGGTGCAAGGCTGCCTGATGTTTCCCAGGTTTCAATGGCCCAGGCAGATAAAGGAAACTCAGCAAGGTCAGAAGAAAGAAGAACAGTTCTATCCTTAAGTAGGAAAAATAACCGTGTCCCAAGTATACAGAAGGGGAACAAATGAAGTATTTCTGGTAAACTGCCTTTTATTTATTTTTTATTGAGATATAATTGATATATAACATTATATTAGCTTAAGGTGTACAACATAATTTGATATTTATATGTATTTGTGAAATGATCAGCACAATACGTCTAGTTAACATCACTTGTTTCTTAGGGAAAAAAAAAAAAGGTGCCTAGCTTTCATTTATGCTAAATGCAAGAGGTGAGGGTGAAATAAGGATTTTGCCTTCTAACAATAAAATTTTGAGATTTTTAATGTAATCTTTTAGAAGTTTTCAAAAATAGCTTTAGTTTTAGTTTCCTGTTAAATGTGTGATGGCCATATGCTTTTATCTACTCTTACAAAATGCCATTAAATGAAAAAAAAAAAAAAAGGAATGTTTATATACCCACATGGGCAATAAGAGAGGGGACATTAGCATGAGGATGTCACCAAGGATGTCTCGGAGCACTGTTGGCACATCGTGAAACACTGATGATTTAGGTAAAAATTGTAATATATTTATATTGAGAATACGGAGGAGCAGAAGTGAGGGGATGTTGAAATAATGCTAAATCCTCATGCACTAGCAGTAAGAAAATAGATAACATCTAACATAAACCAAAAAATAGAATTATTAGTGTATTCTTTAGATACCAGGAAGTAAATTCCAGAAGCAATGACGACTTTTCTCTCCAGGGACAGAATCTTGAGGGAGGATGTATTAAAGGTTATTATTACACTTTATTTCAGTGCAGATTTTACTTAGATCATTTTTTTAAAATATTGTAATGAAGTAGATAAAAACTCTTCTGTTAGTGTCAACACTATATTATGGACTTGTACAGCATTCCTTTAGCCTGTCTATATGTTACTTAGAGATTATTAAATAAAAATGCCCTTGTAATGGAATTCAGCACTGAATCAATGTAGAAGGTCACAGTTTTAAGTGTAAAAAAAAAGATGCTTAGAGTTTGTGAATTTGCATCTCCAAAGATAAACTTGTTCCAAGGAGAAAACTGGCCTAAAATAATGAGGATTTGTGAATCAATCATTTCAAATAGATAAAGCTGTCACTGCCAAAGTCCTCAACAATAAGCTAAAGACAAATGTGGGACATCCACTTTTCCCTGAAGCCTGTTTCCAGAGCTTTGAATAAAATGCAGGAAAATGACTCTTCTTTTAATATTAGGCCAGAGCAGTGATTCTCGACCGAAGCAATTTTATCCCCCGATCCCCTGGAGGACACTTGGCAGTGTCTGGAGACATTGTGGTTGTCATATTGGCGCCTAGGCATGGGGCAGGTGGGGCTGCTGCTGTATTGCACAGGACAGTCCCCTACGGAGAATGATCCAGCCTCAAATGTCAACAGCGCTGGGGCTGAGAGGCTCCAAGTTAGTCATTGAAAAGCTTAGCATGCAGTAACCGAGCTCTTTTTTTTTTTAAAGATTTTATTTATTTATTTGACAGAGAGATAGACAGCAAGAGGGGGAACACAAGCAGAGGGAGTGGGAGAGGGAGTGGGAGAGAGAGTGGGAGAGGGAGCAGGCTTCCCCCTGAGCAGGGAGCCCGATGCGGGACTTGAACCCAGGACCCCGGGATCATGACCTGAGCTGAAGGCAGGTGAGTCACCCAGGTGCCCCAAAAATTCCATTTCTAACAAGTTTTCAGGTGCTGCTGATGCCACTGGCTCAGGGACCACACTTTAAGAACCACTGCTCAGGGGCGCCTGGGTGGCTCAAATGGTTAAGCTTCTGCCTTTAGCTCAGGTCATGATCCCAGGGTTATGGATCAAGCCCCGCATTGGGCTCTCTGCTCATCAGGGAGCCTGCTTCTCCCTCTCCCTCTGCCTGCCTCTCTCTCTCTCTCTGGCAAGTAAATAAATAAAATCTTAAAAAAAAAAAAAAAAGAACCACTGCCAAAAAAAACCCCACAAAAAACAAAACCCAAAAACAAAACAAAATAATATGATACCTAACTGGCAAGTTCTCAAGCCAGCAATTGTGATATAATTTTCCAGACTGGTGATCTTAAGGAAACTCCAGATCTGAATATTTTTTATTGCTGATCTTACTAAGTCTGATAACATTAGGAGATTAATATTCCCAGTTACATGAATCTGAAGCTAAATTGATATGCACAAACCAGAGTGGCATATCATCGTATGTCCTGTACAGACTAATGTACTGTGTTAGTCTAAGTTAGAAATTAGAGCACTTAGAGAAACTTGAAGGCTGCACCATAAAAATCAGATGCTTACTTGATGAATATCACTACTCTAAAAATATTTTCCAACTACTCATGCCAAGTAGGAATCACCTCTGAAATACTTCGTCAACAATTGGGATAGGAAGGAGAGAGTTGGGAGGGAACAGCTAGACAGAATCAGTATCTCTGGATATAGCAGAAACACACTATGTAGTGATCAAAATCTGCCCCTTCTTTTCCTTGGCACACAGCTAGCTAGACCCTGTTCTTCAGCCATCCCTGCAGTTAGGTATCCTATGGGGCTGAGATTGGGCTGATGAAATGTGGTGATATCAGGCAGGACCCAGGAAAACTTTCCGCAGGAAAGCCTCTTCTCCCTCCCTCCCTCCTCAACCCTACTTTTGTGGCCTGGATGTTGACACCCAGAGTGACTTTGGAAATTAGTCTTTTAAGATGGTTGAGTCATGGTCAGCCTGGGTTCCTGAATGACTGCATGAGCAGACACACAGAGACCACCACCACCACCATCATCCTTACCACCAATTGTGCTTTAAATGAATCAGAAATAACTGTATCAAGCCAATGATTTTTCTGGGTTCATCGGTTACAGTTGCTAGCATTACTGGCCATTCTTATAAGCTGTTACACACTTAGTTACAAAGAGAAAGAACCATAGTGATGGGGAGAGTAAGTAGATAGTTCTTTCTCTTGATTCTAAACCTGCTTTTTGTGCTCCTTCATGTGTCTCCTTTCCATTGAAATTTAAAGAAAATTCTCATGTAGTCTGAGCCCAGAATTTAAAACTCATTTATCAAAGGGGCAAAAAGACTGATTTGAGGGTTGTTTGGTTTTTTTTTTTTTTTAATTTGAGGCTTTTGTTTGTTTTTTATTCCCTGGCAAAGCCTAGTGTTTGTACCAGGCAATAGATAAGGCAAAATAAATAAATAAATAAAATAAAAATCATAGGGCTGAAAGAGCCAAGGAAATGGGGGTGGGGGGGCACATTCCAGTAAACTGTCCCTAACTGTCCAAAGTGGATAATATTATCATCAGTCTCTTAGAATCAAGAAACCAAAGTTTATAGTTTGTGACCAGATTGTGTCTTTGTCTTCTAAATACTATAGAACACAGTTAAAACATTTATCCAAAAGCACTGTTTAGAATACATGAACATTTTAATTGAATGACTTGAAAAATTTTTAGAAATACTGCATGTAAAAAAAAAAAAATACTGCATGTATTTAAAATATAACAAATATATGAAATAATAGCATTTTAAGGTCATTTCACTCAAAAACTTCATTTTACAAATAAGGAAATTAAGGCCTGGAGAAGTTAAACACATTGTTCAAGATCATACTACCTTGTTAGTGGCAGATGAAGAACTAAGACCCCTATGTTCTGTCTCCAGGCAATGTTTTTTTCCCACTATAGTACACTATTGCCTGTAAACTACTAGCCCTTATCTTTAGGCAAAAATAGACAAACAAATAAACTGAAAAACTACACACACACAGCCCCTCAAAATGTAAACTCTTCAGTGCCTCCTCCAGTGATTGCTCTGCCTTCTTTTAAAATTTTCGTGTCTCCAGTAGCCAACTGAAACCACTGGAATCTCCAAGATTGGGACAGTATCTTTATGAATCTCTGTCTCACATAACCTAATGCAATGCCTTGCATAAAGTAGATGCTCAAAAAATGTTAATTAAATTGAATTGGACAACTATACTTCAATTAAAAAAAAGAAAGAAAAAATTGAATTGGAATGCCAAAAGAAGGTTTAATAAGCTCCTGTCTTACTACTTCTTGAATGTTGCCGGTTTTCTGTGCCCCCTCTTCCTGCCATAGCATGCAAAGTATCCTTTCCATCCCCACTAATATTGCACTAGGTCAGACCAAGAAACTGGACCTTCTATCTCAGCCCCTTCATTCCACCATTACATGCCATTACAATTTCTTCTTTATGCACGTGGCCACCCGAGTGTTTTTCTAGAATATAAATCTAATAGAGATGAGGCCCTCTGCTTAAAATACTTCAATTTCTTTATTACTTCAGAATTTATACACGTAAGTCTGGGCCGGGCTCTCAGTACTGGGGATAAAATAGAGGACGGTAGGTGGAACCTCCCACCAGGTCCATAGGGTGTAAAGGTTGGGGAGTACAGTTTACAATTGGCAATCCCAATACAGTGGAGTAGGTATTTCAAAGGGGAAAGGCCAGGGTGCTGTGGGAGCATATAAACGAGGGCCTAACCCAGAGTTTTGGTACTAGTGATATGTGGTGGAGTCAGGGAAGATTGGAGGAGACAGCCTTTGACCAAGATTTTTTAAAAAGTGTTTGGGGGGGAGGGTTTAACCAAGAGAAGACAGGGGATGAGTGTTCCACAAAGGGAGAACAGCATGGGCAAAGATAAAGAGATGAGGGGTGTCTGGGTGGCTCAGTCATTAAGCGTCTGCCTTCGGCTCAGGTCATGATCCCAGGGTCCTAGGATCGAGCCCCGCATCGGGCTCCCTGCTCAGTGGGAAGCCTGCTTCTTCCTCTCCCACTCCCCCTGCTTGTGTTCCTGGTCTTGCTGTCTCTCTCTCTCTGTCAAATAAGTAAAATCTTAAAAAAAAAAAAAAAAAGAAGAAGAAGAAGAAGAAGAAGAGATGAGTGCATGAGTATCTTCCTGAATGGAAGATCAGCGTGGCCAGAGAGTACCTGGGTAAGGATGAGTCTGCAGAGGATAGGGGAACCAGATCGTGCGGGACTTTTCAAACAAGATTAACAAGATTTGGGCTTTCTATAAGGATACTGGAGGATACTGAAAGATTTTAAGCAAGGGCAGTGCCATTATAGGATTTGAGTTATAGAGTTTCAGAAAGATCTCTCTGGATGAAATGTGGTTAATTGAAGGATATATTGTAGTCACAGTTTAGTTGCAGATAGAATGAACCATTCTAACCAGTACTGACAGAAGCTGTCTAAAAATGATTGGAAAAGCAAAATCTAGGCTGAGTTTCCAGAAAAACCTTCCAGAATAACACTGTAGAACTTGACTGCCAGGGAACTGTTAATGTCTGCCATGATCAGTAAGCTGGAATGTTAAGCTGTCTCTGTAACTGCTGGCTTCAGGACTATACCTCCTCTGCTGTGTTCAAGAAATCAGGAAGCTGTTGCCAGCAAAATGGATGCTTGGGTACTGCCTTTTTTTCAGTTATATGGCTAGGGACTGGACCCTGGACTCCCCCTACAACTGCCACTGAAAGCCAAATGCTTCCATAACCAAGCTTGCCAGCTGACATAGCAATGGCAAGGCCCCCTCTTCATGATAGATCACTGCCTTCTTCCAAACGTTACATGAGCACACTTGATTGTTACAATCTACATCCCGACCAGAAGCCTAGCTAAAGAATGTCGTTTTTCATCTTCCAGAACGAGCACTGCCAGGAGGTTGGAATGGATATTGAGCAAGCAGGTCCACAATGTCCATGGCAGTGGTTAAGACTGGTGGCTAAGAGACCAGTTGGGAAGCTGTTGGATAATTCACATGAGAGGTGAAGGTAGCCTGACTAAGGACTAAAGAGAAGGAGATAGATTGGAGAGAGTTTAGGAGGTAAGATTGACTGGTGTAGGTTGCTTTGATGTGGGGGCAAAGCGAGTGGGCATAAAGTCAAGGATGACAATGGGGGATGATTTTCTGAAAGAGGGAACCCAGGATACAAGGCAGACTGCTGGTGGAATGAACTCATTTTTTAACCTCCAAAATCAGGTATCTGGGCCTGAATAAGCTTGGAAGAGGACCACAAGCTCCAGATGAGAATGCATCCCCGGCCAACACCTTGACTTTAGCCTTGTGAGAGTTGAGTAGAGGACCCAGCAAACTTGTGCCTGGACTCCTGACCCATAGCAGCTGAGAGATACTAATTGGATATTGTTTTAAACTGCTAAGTTTGGGTTAATTTGTTACACATTAATAGATCACATACAAATACCAGGGCACAACTCAAGAATACTAACTTTTAGGGGGCAGGCAAGGGAAACCCTCAAAAGAAGACTGAGAAGGAGTGATCAGAAGCATGGGAGGAGATCCAGAAGTAGAGTCATGAAGCTAAAAGAAGAGATCCTGATAAGAAGGAGAAAGTTGTCAAATGTGCCAAATATTGCTGAGAATTCAAGTAGGAACAGAGCTCTCTGGATTCAAAAAGGCCATTTGAGGGGCGCCTGGGTGGCCCAGTCAGTTAAGTGTCTGACTCTTGATTTCGGCTCTGGTCATGATCTCAGGGTTGTGAGATCGAGCCCCGTGTCGGGCTCTGCACTGGGCTTGGAGCCCACGTAAGATTCTCTCTCTCCCTCACCCTCTGCCCCTCCCCACCGCCCTCTCTTTAAAAAAAAAAAAAAAAAAGCCATTTGAGTGAAGTGATGTATAGACAAAAAAGCCATTTGAGTGAAGTGACGTGTAGAAATAGTCATTGCAGCATATGGAGGAGAAAGTGGAAAGGGAGAAGTAGAGACAGCTTTTTTAGGAGGTTTATGTTTAAAGAGGAGGAAAAAAAGAGAGGTAGCTGGGACAGGGTGGGGCGTCAAGTTCAAGGTGCTATTGTTGCTTCAGGAGGGAGACCCGCTGGGGGGTAGAAATTAGTAGAGAGGGAGAGGATGAAGATATGAGCAGTGAATGGTAGAGGAGGAAGAAAGGATGTAGATAAGCACGTAGTTTGGTGGTGGGGAAGGAACTCCTTCCTCTCTGACATAAAGGAGGAGGTAAGATTATCTGCTGGGTAAGAGAGAGGTGGGGATGGGTTGAGAGGTGGGAAGCAGGTTTCTACTAGAGACCTTTGAGAACTGGAGAGAAGCTTCTGGAGCAATAGGAAATGATAACTGAGGGTACTGAATGTGCAGTGGAGACAAGATCTATGACTGGGTCATTCTGTAATTAGTTGCATTGATGGAGGGTTGAGATTTGCCAGGTGACTGAGATAGAAGGACAAGAGACTGAAGTGGTGAGGCGTGGCATTCAAGCCAGACAAGGAAAGCAGTGACATTGAAAATGGGAGTTTCAGGATGGGAGGGAGGGAAGAAGGGGGGGTCAACGATACTGATAGAGCAGAAAGAGAGAAAGTAATGGGGTTGAGCAAGAGGAAGACCCTACAGCTATCAAGGCCAGGTTTTATAATTAGAGCAACTGGGTGAGACAGCTGGAAGTATTGGAAGTTGTGTTCTGAGAGAAACACGTGAATGCATTATTTCGGAGGTGGAGGAGGTGGGGAGGTTGGGCGGAGTATGCAACAGATAAGGGCGGGGGGGGGGGCTGAGCGGAAAGGTGGTGAGGCCCTCTGGAGCAGAGAAGACCAAAGAGCAGACTTGCTCAGGTGTTGAGTCGCGAGTCACCTGTGTGGATGTTAAAGTCCTTCGGGATGGCAGCAGGACCTGATGGAAAAGGTGACAGTGATTCAGTTGCTAAACACTCCAAAGAAAGACAGGGAGTGGTATATAATGGCAACAGGAGAAGTAGGGTGTCATTTTGAAAAACCAGCTTTATGGAGGTGTAAGCCACATGCCACCCAATTCACCCATTTATAGTATACAATTCAGCGGCTTTTAGTTTATTGACAGAGCTGTGCAGTCATCACCACAATCAATTTCAGAACATTTTCCTCACTCCAAAAAGAAGCCCCATACCTCTTAGCCATTACCCCCTAATTTCTCCAGCACCACCTCCCCATCCCCCTGCCCCCCTTCCCCCCCCCCCCCAAGCCTCTGGCAGCCACTAATGTGCTTCCTGTCTACGGATTTGCCTCATCTGGCCATTTCGTTTACACAGAAGCATACAATGTATGGTCCTTTGTGTCTGGCTTTCTTCACTTAGCATAGTGTTTCCAGGGTTCATTCATGCTGTGGCGTGTACTGGCATCTCATTTCAAAGCATGATTTTAATGGGTGGAAAGAACCTTAGAAGAGCTTAGGGGAGGATGTAAGGCAAACACTTCCTTTGGACACCCAAGTCAGCTCTGGTCATTAAGAGCGTTGAATTTGTTGTAAGTATTATCTCTTTCTCTTGGGAGTAACTAAAATAAGTCAATATTAAATGCTAATGCTTGCTTCTTCCTGCCCCACCCCCAGCAGTAAATATAACTGAAAACCTTGCTTAATTACAAAGACTGAGTCAGTCATTGTTGCTTCATGTTAACTACTTGCTTAAGAAACACATTCATCTTGTAGAGGAGATAATGAGCAAAATTGGCAATGCCCTAATAAGCTCTAAATTAAGCATACATAATGTTGAACAAAATATAAGAATCAGCAAAAAATTTTTTCTACTTATTGATCATTAGTGTTAACGAGAGCAGCCCCAAGTGGCTCTGTGCCTGTTCTCTTAGAAAGTATAAAAACACGGTAAGCAAGCCATTAGGAAGGTTAATGTGAGGATTCCATTTTCATCCTGATAATGGAATACTTTATCTTTCCTAGCCTATTGACCTTGGAAGCCCTTGATGGCTTCATGTTTTCTGGTCTTTGGCTAATTTTCAACCATGTTAGTAACAGAAATTGTGCAAATGGGATCAGGGCCTACTAACAGCAATAAAACCGAATGAATACATCTACCTCCAGGAAATGTCAATTACAAGTAAGCATAAGGAACTATTGTCTGTGTGAAGGCATGAGAGCCCCTTATTAATAAGAGTGCAGGAGGTGGGGCGCCTGGGTGACTCAGTTGTTAAGCATCTGCCTTCGGCTCGGGTCGTGATCCCGTGGTTCTGGGATCGAGCCCTGCATGGGGCTTCCTGCTCGGCCGGGAGCCTGCTTCTCCCTCTCCTGCTCCCGCTGCTTGTGTTCTGTCTCTCTCTGTGTCAAATAAATAAAATCTTTAAAAATAAATAAATAAGACTGGAGGAGGTAATCCAAGAGACTATGTGTGCTGGTGAGAGGGGCTAAGGCTTTTTGGAGGAGCTCAGATTTTAAGAGACACATTAAAAACCCGGGAGGAAGGAGATAGCAATCAAAGGCTCAAACCACAAGAACAGCACAGACCTCTAACACTAATGCAAGAAAGACGAACTCAAGAGTACTGAGACTTGCTGAAGGGTATTTGAATTTGAAGGTTCACTCCTGCGGTAGAATCTCTTGTTTGCCCAGGATCCCTCACTCCTAAAAACAGTACCCCCATTCTCCAGGGAAACTGTTCTCTCCCCTTCCCTCCATCACTCCCACTCCAAGGATGCAAACTAAAAGAATGGGAGTCTTCAGATTTGGACAAAATGTAACTGAAAAGATGAAAACAATTTTCAAAAGAGGTCCTTAAAATATCATCTGCAGTCTATGGGAAATAGAAGTGCTTCCTGAAGACAGGAGATGGGCAAATGTCTTGGTTTTCAAAAAGGGGAGAAGGTAGGTGATGCCAGTGTGAACAGGGATTTCGGTATTAATTCTGCATTAAGAATATCATACCGGTGGTGGGTGAATTCGCAGAGAGGGAAGAGGAGGTCCTTAAAGAAACCAGCATGAATTTACTAAGAAAAGACAGCCTGACAGGCAGGCTTTGGTTTCTTTTGTGATATGTTTATTAGACTAGTAGATCAAAGAAATTCTGTGGACATAGAGTTTCTGTATTTCTGCAAGGCATTTTTCAAAGACTTTCATGGCATCCTTGTGGAAGAGATGGAGAAACTGGATGGACGATAAGATAATTTAGCAGCATGACTGCTCTACCCTAAGAATCCTGATTAATGGAACTGTCTTTGTCAAATCTGGCAGATTTTGTTGCAGGTCTGTATTGAACAGGGATGTTTTCCTAGCGTGGTCCTTTTTAAGTAACCTGAATATGGACTGAGTGGACCTGGTTATCAATACATGGAGAATAAGAAGCTGGGAGGGAGTGTGAATAAATCAGATGACAAAGCAGGTTGCAAACTGGCATTGGCCCAGGGATGATGTATCAGCCAGTATCTTTTGGAATAAGGCAGGACAAATTCATAAATAAATGCATAAGTGGCCATCTCTATTAAAATGATATTTAAACATGACAAGTTTGAGTGTTTTATCCTTGGAACCAAAGTTAAGGATATAGGGAAAACTTGTGAAATAGCATGTGGAAAAAAAGACTTGGGGATTTCAGTGGCCTGAAGCCAGTAAGAGCCAAGAGCGTGATGAGGCTACAAAATAAAAGAAAAAAAAAAATACCCAAAGGAATTTGGGGCTGTTTAAATAGAAATATAGTATTCTGACTGTTCTATGCTTTTGATAATCAATCTTACCATCCTTTGATTTATTATGTTCAATTCTGGGAAACATGTTTCACGAGGGACGTAGACCAACTTCAACTCCTTCATAGGAGTCATACCATCTAGTGCCATAAATCATGAAATAGGAGCAAAAGCTGAAAGGAGTAAGGATGGTTAGCCCAGGGAATAAAGTATTTAGGGGGCAAAGGATGGCTCTCTTACAACATTGAAAGAGATGGGATATAAGGCGGAATTACGTTTAGTTCTAAGAGGAAAACAAGGATCAATGGATGAAAGTTATAGGGCAGGGGGTGCCTGGGTGGCTCAGTCGTTAAGCGTCTGCCTTCTGCTCAGGTCATGATCCCAGGGTCCTGGAATCGAGCCCCACATCGGGCTCCCTGCTCCGCAGGAAGCCTGCTTCTCCCTCTCCCACTCTCCCTGCTTGTGTTCACTCTCTCACTGTGTCTCTCTCTATCAAATCAATAAATAAAATATTTTTAAAAAAGAAAGTTATAGGGAGGTAGATTTCCAATAACATATAAACAAGTACTACTAATAATTAGGAGTCTGGAATTGAAGTAGGTGAGCTCCGGGTTGTTGGAGATGTTCAGACAAATGACATGGTGAAGGGGACTTCTCTGCTGCATGAAGGGCTGGACACTCAGAACCTTAAGGCTCGTTTCAGTTTGGGGATCCAGAAGGGACCACTTCAAGTCTGCCATTGTTTTGGGATTTGTGTGTGTGTTTTGGTGTTCTCTCTACCCTAAACAGAAATGAAATGTTTCATGAGTTATATACCAAAAGTCTAGAATAGTCAGGCACAAATGAAATAGAAAGCCAGTGTCTAGAATTTCCTTTGGTTCTCCCTCATAATGCCGAATGCACAAGCACTCAACCAAGGGGCTTTTTTCTTGAAGCTTCTCTGTGTTGCTCATAAAGATGCTTTCTTATTTTATCCCTCATTTATATTCATGATTTAACCTTGAATTGAGGTGATTTCTTTTCTCTTAAATGTCTTTCCTTTCAACTGCTTTCTTTTTGCTTGTGGGTATCTCCTAATTTGGGCGGAGAATCCTGCGTTTTTGCAACTACTGAAAAAACTGTATTTCCTTACTGCAATTTCCATCATTGCAAATTCGCATTCAGCAAAAATACTTCTCTAATTCTCATCTTATGCTTTCTCCAACAGGGCTTTGTTTTGGAAGGTACTCGGTGTTTGCCACAAAAGCCTGAAAGCTTTTCAGGGCACCATACAAAACAGCATGCCCTTCAAGTCAGGCAGAGTCAGGCTTTAAATCTTGGCTTTTCTCTGAACCTTAGCTTGCTTCATCTTTCACAACCTCAGTTTTCTCATCTGTTAAATGAGGTTACTCATATTTGTTTCAGAGGGGCGCCTGGCTGGCTCGGTCAGTAGAGCGTGTGACTCCTGATCTTGGGGTTATAAGTTTGAGCCTCAGATTGGGTATAGAGATTACTTTAAAAAATCTTCAAAAAATATGTTTCAGAAAGTTATTTTGAAGATGCAATGAAATAAAGGATGCCAAGGACCTATCATAATGCTTTGTATATACTAGGTATAAAGTGGCATGTGAATATTATTCATTCTTCACACAGCACCTTTCCAACAGTTCTCAGCTCTCCTTAAAGTAACAGGTCAAATTAGTTTCTTAATACTATAATATTTCTTTTTTTAAAAAAGATTTTATTTACTTATTTGACAGAGAGAGAGAGAGAGCACAAGCAGGGGGAGTGGCAGGCAGAGGGAGAGGTAGGTAGATCCCCGCTGGTCCCCTGGGCTCGATCCCCTAAGCTCAATCCCAGGACTCTGAGATCATGATCTGAGCCAAAGGCAGACGCTTAACCGACTGAGCCACCCAGGCGCCCCTTAACACTATAATATTTCTATTTAAAATATGTAGTGCCAGTTGTCCTTTTCTTTCCCTAATCTAATCATTTAGCTACTGCTAAAATGTCCTAACATCATAATTTTGTACAGGTTTATTGAAACAATAATTGGTGTGATGGTAACCAAGTCCAAGGCATGTGTTTTTCATTAGCCTGGACTTTTTCTGCTGCCAGCTCTGTGTCTAGGACTGAAGCTATAGTTTTCCCAGAATGTCTTGCCCAGAGAATAGCAATTGCAGGGTTCTTGCCCTAACCAAGCCCAGGGCACTGATTGTTTCCTTCCTGTACTTTGCAGAAATTGGCCTCCTCTGTTTGATTTGAAGTCATGAGTCTGGATCACAGTGAGTGGTACACTCTGCTTAATGAATCATTAGTAGAACAGAGAAAAGAATAGACTCAATTATATGCTGGGTTGGTTAACCAGCCTTTCTCTGAACACTGCCCTGCTCCAGCCTACACTGAAACAGGGAGGCTTTTGTATAGCAATGACTCCCTTACCAGTGGTTCTGTCTGTTGAACCTAGGACCCATATTCTACATTCTTGATTGATTTTAATCTGACTTGGCAGCTTTCTTAAGTACTGCAGCCATCTGCAAGCAGGAATAATGAGGGCTTTGTACAAACAGCATAGCTGCTGGGCTCCCTGCCTTGTTTCCTCCTTTCTGTCTTCTTGACCACATGCTCCGTCACCTGCAGGTGTCAAACTCTGCGTGCAGGCCTTTCACAGCCAAGCTCCTGGGGTTTGCTCGGGAAGTGATAAGCCCAAGAAGTAAGGGGAAAGAGAGCGGGGGACAGATAAATGATAAACAAAGGATCAGATGATGATAAGTGCTTTGCATCTGGGGCTCCAGCCTCAAAATATAAAAGTTCCTTGAACGACCTATGTTCTCTTCCACCTCAGTAACTGAAAGCCTGTGGAAACCTTTCTCAGCATTCAGAAAACCTCAGACCTTTTCACTTCTTCAGTGAGACCTCAACATTCCCTACATCATGGTCCCTTCTATGACCTTTTGTTGTCTGGGCACTCCCACTAGTTCAGAGGCTCCTTACCAGCAGGGACCACATTTTTCCATTTTCTGGGTCTCAGAGACTTGACACAGTGCCTGGCATATAAAGATTGCTCAGTAACTCTCGGTTGATTGACCGAATGGGTCAGGAGAGACTTGAGGGCCACCCTGGATTTATTGCATAAATAATACAGAGCCCCCATGATATCCCAGGGGAGCTAGACAATCCAAAAAGAAACACATAACTGTCAGGTGGTGAGAAGTGCCAAGAGGTGAGGGGAAGGGAGTGACAGCAGGAGATGCACAATAAGCAGATAAACAAAGAAGTCAGGAGGTGATAAACAGCAGGAGAGAAATGCCAGAGAGGGGCAGAGGGGGTTGCTATTTCTGATAGAGTGGTCGGGGAAGGCCTGCCTGGGAAAGTGATATTTGAGCACAGATCTGAAGAAAGTAAGGGGATGAACCAGTAGAATCTGGGGGATAAGCTTTCCAGACAGAGCAGAGAGTGCCAAATCTTAGAGCTTGGTGGGAGGAAGCATGGCATATTTGATGTAAGGAATTGGAAGGAAGCTGGCATGGCTGGAATAGTGAGTGAAGAGGAGAGTGGTGAGAGGTGAGATCAAAAAGAAGGAGAAGAAGAAATACAAACAAAAAGGCAGCATTGA
Source organism: Mirounga angustirostris (assembly GCF_029215605.1). Classification (NCBI taxonomy): domain Eukaryota; kingdom Metazoa; phylum Chordata; class Mammalia; order Carnivora; family Phocidae; genus Mirounga; species Mirounga angustirostris. The sequence goes on from NW_026991719.1 coordinate 12,324,822, forward strand.
TTGGCCATAAGTACTGGGGTTTGAGCCCAAGTAAATATGATAAACCATCAACAAAAACTTACAAATGAGACCCTGGATTCCTATAGTTGGAAATTAGGAGAGAAGCTAGAGGAATGGAAGGGTGTGGAGAAGAAGGGGGTTCCTAATTCTGAAAAATGAGACAGTACCGAAAATAACAGTCTAGTATGCTTGATATTACTCCCGGGTAATTGATTACAATATTCAAAGAATGATTTACAAGCATCCACACAGGAAATTGGTGAGCTGTAGGAGCTAGGATCACATCAGTCATTAGATTTCCTTTTACTTGTACCTTTACTAATGATGTTAGGCTCGTTGGTCAAAGTAATGTAATGCAAATAGTGTACAGAGAGTTCTGCAAGGTATTTGGCAAGGTCTCGGTATCCTTGTGGTCAAGATGGACAGACATGTCTTATTAGGTGGCTTTGTTCTTTTTTTAATTATTTCTTTTTTAAATTGTAAAATATACGTAACATGAAATTTACCATTTTAATCATTTTAAAGTATGCAATTCAGTGGTATTAAGTACATTCTCAGTGTTGTACAGCCATCACCACTATCTAGTTGCAGAACTTTTTCGTCACCTCAAAAGGAAACCCCATACCCATTAAGCAATCACTCCCCATTCTCCCCTCCCCCAGTCCCTGGCAGTCACTAATCAGCTTTCTGTAGCTATGGATCTGCTTATTCGGGATATTTTGTATCAGTGGAATCATACGATATGCGGCCTTTTTTGTCTGTTGTTTTTTTTCCACTTAGCATCATGTTTTTAAAGTTCATTCATGTTGTAGCCTGTGTCGTTCCTTTTTATAGCTAAATAATATTCCATTACATGGAGAGACCACATTTTGTTTATCCATTCATCAGTTGATAGAAATTTGGGCTGTTTTCTCCTTCTGGCCACTGTGAATAGTCCTCCTATGAACTCTGTGGACAAGTTTTTGTTTGAACACGTGTTTGTAATTGTTTTGGGTCTATACCTAGGGGTAGAATTGCTGGCCTATGTGGTAACTTTATGTTTAACCTTTTGAGGAACTGCCAAACTGTTTTCTACAGGAGCTGGGCCATTTTACAGTCCCATCAGCAATATATGAGGATTCCAGTTTCTTCACATCCTCACTAACACTTGTTATTTTCTGGTTTTTGGTTTTTGGTTTTGTTTTAAATAGCCATCCTAGTAGGTATGAAATGGTATCTCATTGTGGTTTTGATTTCCAGCTCCCTAATAACTAATGATGAGCATCTTTCATGTACAGTACAGTATATGTACAGTACCATACATCTTTCATGTACATGTACAGTAATTGGCCATTTCTCCATCTTCTTTGGAGAAAGGTCTATTTAAGTCCTTTGTACATCTTTAAAAATTATTTGTTTTGATGATTTATTTTCTATTAATAGGCATAGCATTTCATCTAATTCAGCTGAACAAATATCCATTGAGTAATTTTGTATGCCTACCAGTTTGGGGTGATAAATATAAAATGAAGGAATGAAAAACAATAAAGGTATGGCTTCTAGAAAGGGATGCCCAGGTACAAAAATAGTACAGATACTGTAAATCCTATGCAGTTATGATTGTGGATGTGTTGGTGTTTGACATATGTAAGTTATTTGGTGTAGAAAATGATGCAGAGGTTGGATTACCAAGAAGTTATATGAATAGTGAAGGTTAGTCAAGGATAATTGGATGAAATAAAAATGATGATAATGGTGATGATTTTAACTAACGAAATAACATTGATGATGTGAAGTCTGGTTTTTTTTTTTTTTTTCAGATATATAGAATATGTTTCCTCTATGCCTTTCTTACGTTATCATAAAAATGCCTTTTTGTCCAAGCTGGCGTCAGTCTGTGTGCCAAGACTTTTCTCCTTCTCTTCTGCGTCTTCACACGCCTAGATCACAGGCCTAAGCCGCTGACCTGATTACCTACCTGTCACTTGGCCCTCGTCCACATAGCGATGCTCCTCACAGTAATGGATTTTTCTTTTGTCTCCAGTCACGTTTCTGTCACTAAATTTTCAAAATTGTAAAAAGTAAGGCATTTCTCTATATGAACAGGGCAATCAGGGACCTCTATATCTACACCCCCTGCCTCCTGAAAGTGTTCCAGGCTATTACCATCAGCCCTCCTGGTTGGCAAGATTTAAACATAAATTCATAATTTACATGACCCATATTTTCTTCTTTTTATGGTTCTTTAGTTTGTCTTGTGGTAGTAACATGATCTTCTACACCATGACTTCTTTCAGTGTTTCCCAGACCAATCTACTGACTGTCAGTAAACACTGCTCACTTTCCCCCCCATGAGCTCCATCATCAGAGAACTCTTTTTCCCTTTGACATTATCTAGGGACATTTTCTTTGTAGGAGTTATGTGTCTCTCAAGCACATATGTGGTGATTCTTCTGTTCAGCATCAGACCTTGCAGACCTTCTTCCCAGGGCTCATTAAATACAAGCTTCCTCTCAGGGGCAGAAATTAACTGGGCTATAAGTAGGGTTTCTCAGTGAGTCAGAGGTTAGAGAAGACACTGTGTTAATAGGAGGAGTCCAAAAAGTAATACAGAGCCAATCATGTAGCTCTGTGGTGCTCTCAGTGCACTCATACCCAAGACAGTATCCCAAGAGGTGATCAGGTGCTGCTTGGCTGCTTCCCCAGGCCTTGCAGGGCCTGCTTGACTTGGCCTGGGTGATGACCACACAGAGCACCCCTCCCCTAGCCAGGTGGCTTTCCAGTGCAACCTGACTCGACTCTTCTGCCTCCTTCTTCCACTTGTAAGAACCCTTGTAATTACGTCAGGCTCAACCAATAATCCAGGATAACTTCCCTATTTTAAAGTCAGCTGATTAGCAACCTTAATTCCCCTTTGCTCTGTAATGTAACATATTCCCAGGTCCTGAGGATTAGGATATGGGTGTCTTCTGGGACCCATTATTCTGCCTTCCACATCTTCCATGTCATCTTTAGGGCTTGGAAGGATCTTCAGACCACTGGGAGGGAACCAGGGGATGAAGTCATGGACAGCTTTATCATCCCACATTTCCTGTCATTGAAGATATGCTGCTCTAGGGCTTCTGCAGCCTTTGGGCATAAGCCTTGTGATCACCTTATCACTGGCCATTCCAGCTCAGCCTGGTGACTTGCCGGCAGCCCCAGGGAACATGTATCTCACCCCTAGGTGAATCCTTCTGTGTTTCCAAAAGATCATAGCATTAGGTCAGGTGGTGTTTGCCCTACGTTGAGTACCAGCTCTTAAATCCCGAGGCAGCATCAAATACTATACATAGTACGTAATGCAGTGGTAAAGCAGGTTTATCGAGGAAACTTGGAGGAGGATCAGTGAAATATATGACAGACAGTGTCACACATGCATTGTGTGTGCCCTATTCCCAACGCTTCTGTTTCCTGTAGAGAAGTGTTCGGGGGCAGGGTATAGTTGGAATCACCAGGGTTGGCCCCAGGAGAAGGATCATGTCCCTCTGTACTCATGGAGAAGTTGAGAGGGGCAGGAGGCGCCCGATCGGGAGTGCACAGTCAGGAATTAGGGAGACCTGCCGAGGTGAGGATCATCCTAATCTTGGAATTTGCACAAAGCCACCACCCTTGTTAGATGAACACCTTGAAGTCCTTCCTGTGATTATTTTTAAGGATTTTAAGATTAATTTTAAGGACCTAGTTTTTCCTTCAAAGAGTAACAGAAGCTGGAAATAATAAATACCTGCTTAAGAAACATAAACATGGGGGCGCCTGGATGGTTCAGTCGGTTAAGCGTCTGCCTTCAGCTCAGGTCATGGTCCCAGGGTCCTGGGATCGAGCCCCGCATCAGGCTCCCTGCTCGGCGGGGAGCCTGCTTCTCCCTCTCTCTCTGCCTGCCACTCCCCCAGCTTGTGCTCTCTCTCTGCCAAATAAATAAATAAAATCTTAAAAAGAAAAAGAAACACAAAAATAGTTACTAGAGCTCTTAACAAGAACCCAGAGGCTACCCATGTAGCCCACCAAGAAATGTACTAAAAGCGCCTGAATGTATTTCCAACACCCCACAACAGATGAATGTTAAAATTTCAACAATGTGTCTCCTTCCGAGTTGGCAAACTCAAAACCCACTGGTTACTAAACATTTTACTTGACGTACTGATATCTCTCCTCCAATCTTTAAGAGCATCTTTAAGAATGTTCCCATCCAGGTGCCATAACTAATGTACTGAATGAGTGGAGTGTGTACATGACGGTAGGGGTGGGAGTAGAAAAGTACAATTGAGACACCAGATCAGAAACGGTATTATTCTAGAGTCAACTTCCCCACCATAAATTTTTTAAAACCTCAAAATCCATCAAAATGCTTATATAACATTTTTCATCTTCAATATCAGGAGAGTACCAAAGAACAAGCCAATTACTTTCTAAAAAATTTATGAAAAAGTAAATCATAGAATTCTATTCAGTTTTAAACTACGTATAATATTTATGAGTCTACAAATTGCAAATGAAAAAATAAGAAAAAGGTAATAAAAGTGATTTGTTTCCAACTGGGAAACATGCATTAGAAAATTCAAATCTGGGGCACCTGGGTGACTCAGTTGTTGAGCATCTGCCTTCGGCTCAGGTCATGATCCCAGGGTCCTGGGATCGAGCCCCACATCCAGCTCCCTGCTCAGCGGGAAGCCTGCTTCTCCCTCTCGCCCTCCCCCTGCTTGTGTTCCCTCTCTCGCTGTGTCTCTCTCTGCCAAATAAATAAGTAAAACCTTAAAAAAAAAAAAAAAGAAAGAAAGAAAGAAAGTTCGAATCTGCTCTTGCAGTCTTATTCACCAGATTTTCTCCTGGGGGCCTGGACAGTTAGCATTAACACAGATTTTCAGATGAAGAATGCCTCCTAAGGTTTGCATTTTCACAACTGACTAATTTTGACAGTTTTAGCTGATATCAAAGGAACTAACTCTTAGCCAGACCCAGAACAAAATGCATAAAGTGACCTAGGAATATCTATGTCCCTTGTCCAGTTCCGGTCGCCGCCATTTATAACATTCCCTTAACTCTAACTTAAGTCTTTTGGCTTAAGTTAGAGTCAAGGGACTCTAACTTAAGTCTTTTGGCTTAAGTTAGAGTCAAGGGACTCTAACTTAAGCCAAGTTAGCTTGGCTTAAGTTAGTTGCATGTTGGAGAAACAGTGTTGCACTGTTTCTCCAACATGCAAACAGCAGCAGGAGAAAAGGAGCTGATAAATAAAGCATCCAAGAATAGTATAATTTCCGAGTGTTGACAGAAAACTCGTCTGAATGCTACAGTGGGCATAATTTTAAAGTAGTATTTGGTGTTTGGAAACATGAACAAGTATTCTGTGTTATGTGGTAGTATGTGAACTTAAGTTAACTGATTACTTAAAACTTTTCAGAAGCATAAATTCATATATCAAAAATAGGTGTCTACCCCTAGCAAAGAGAACAACAGGAATTGTTCCAAAATCCAGGGTAAAAGTTAAGGGCTATATCTGGATAAGATGACATCTTCATGAGTAACAGAAAAATTCAGGTCAGTTTGGGGCAACTGGATGATTCTAAAACAAGAAAGCTGATTCTCAACACCAAAATTGCCATCTCTTTTAATCTCAGTACTATCCATTTCAAACACTTTTTTTTTTCCTTAAAGTTACTTGCTGACTAGAATGTTGGTATTTGATAAGTTATAGAACTAAGCATAGATGAGGGCAATAATCCCCCAAACACATGTTTTTGGAATGCTGACAACAAATAATCAACTCTTTTCGATAAAAATCTGCTTCAGAAAAGATGTGAATACATTTTGAATTTTTCCAAAAAACTGATTTCTACCCACAATCTAAAAACCAATTGTAAAGATGAAAAAGTCCCATAGAAAAATGTTGAAAAGAACGTTACATCTTCCTGCTTCCCCAGGATAATGTTATATTAATTTAGCACAAGAAAACAGGTGAATATATGCATTTTTTACATTTTACCCTTTTACAGTCTATCCTTTTTTTTTTTTTTAAAGATTTTATTTATTTATTTGACAGAGAGGCAGGCAGAGAGGGAACACAAGCAAGGGGAGTGTGAGAGGGAGAAGCAGGCTTCCCACGGAGCAGGGAGCCCGACGTGGGGCTCGACGTGGGGCTCGGTCCCAGGACCCCGGGATCATGACCTGAGCCGAAGGCAGACGCTTAACGACTGAGCCACCCAGGCGCCCCTACAGTCTATCCTTAAGCCTGCAGTAGTAATTAATTACCATCATGATCTGGAACACCGACACCAGTTTTAATTAATATGTGAACGTCTCCATATTATTATTATCAAGAATAAAACTGTTTGGGGCGCGGGGCGCCTGGGTGGCTCAGTCGTTAAGTGTCTGCCTTCGGTTCAGGTCATGATCCCAGGGTCCTGGGATTGAGCCCCGCGTCGGGCTCCCTGCTCGTGGGGCGGGGAGACTGCTTCTCCCTCTCCCTCTGCTGCTGCTCCCCCTGCTTGTGCTCTGTCCCTCTCTCTCTGTCAAATAAATAAATAAAATCTTAAAAAAAAAAAAAAAGAATAAAAATGTTAGACTATAGGCCGAGCCAAGCCCACTAGTCTCCCCGTCCCCATATAGAATGTTCTGGTAGGGATTGAGGACTAAAACAGGACTTGTTTATGTATTTTAGAAAGTCTGACTATACTGAGATGTCAAATATGCAGTCACTAGCAAATTTAGCTCCTCTCTGGGGCCTCTACTGATTTCTCGTGTCTTTTTTCTACCCACCCACTCCCTTTCCCTCAAACCTCTTTATGTGTTTCCAAATTCTTGTCTCTTAGGTTTGCATGCCCTTTTGTTCAATGAGTCTAGACAGATGTTGCTTCCATATCTGGCTTACCCTCTCTCGCAGTCATATAGTTAGGATCAGCACTTTTTCCTGTTCCGTTTTTATTTTTTTCCTGAGAAGCAGTTTGCCCCTTTACACTTTCAGCCTCTATAAGGAAACACCCACATTGCACCCCAGTTTGTCATGACCACTCAGACCAAATCCTGACCCCAAAAGAAAAATGAAATTGTGTGTTTTATATAAGGTTAGAGGCCAGTGGGTTAAGAGAAAGAACCCTGGAAGTTCAAGGCTTCATTTGTGGATTTTATGGCTTAGACATTTTAAGAAATCATCTAGATTTTCTTGAAAAGTAAATATGAGGGGTGCCTGGCTGGCTCAGTCGGTGGAGCACATGACTCTTGATCTCCTCGGGGTTGTGAGTTCAAGCCCCACGTTGGGTGGAGCGATTACTTAAAAATAAAATCTTTAAAATAAATAAATACGAAACCAGAAGAACCTTAACTATGTGGTTAAGGTGGTACCCTCCTATATAGACTTAAAACTTCTAATCTTGTTTTTTAGGAAATGCTTTAAAATTCCTTACAATATGAATAATAGAAATCCAACCAGCAGTAAAAAGGTCCAAATTATAGAGAAAAGAAAAAAGATTGTAATTCTACTGAAAAAGGAGCCCTACTGTCTGTGAAGAAAGGTGCAAGGTGGCCAGCCCTGACTCAGCACAGATGGGACAATAATAGCTTCAATCGAATTCTTCTGCTGCAGGATTATCCATTTCATTAAGGATTTAGATTCAGAGAGAGAGCTGTGCATTTTTGCTCATTCTTATTCTCACAATAATAATATCTTTTCCTTGAGCTAGTCAATTTTATCTAAAGTTCTCTATAGCTAAGACTGCTAGAAGCTATAGTACCCAGCAGAATCTTTTGTATGTTGCAAAGTAATGGCCAAGGAATATCATTCTTTGTGTTGCAACCCCAGTGATCTCCCCCTTTCTATCTCATTTTTATTTAAATTATAGGACAGAAAAAAAATGTTGAATTTCTCTGTTATCCCTAGTCTGTGACCCATGTCAGATTGCTTTTATCTCAATGAAGACTGTTTCCACAACACATATTTTTAACATAAAATTTTACATAATGAAGCATGAATGACTATTCATGACAAAACTTAAAAAAAAAACAACAACAACCCCACAACCCATTGATGTTGTTGCACTAATTACTTGAGCATCCCTCTGTGTAAAACCAAAGAGTTATTTCCAATATTTGCTTGAAGAGATCATTTCTCTTGTGAAGGACCCACTAATAGAGTCAAATAGAGTCAGCAGGGTATGTGCATACAGGGAAAAATGAATCTATGGCCTGTCTTTATTATGATAATGGTATACTTTTCTCTCAAGAAATTAAAGCTCACTGGATCCATCCCCTAACCATCTTGTGATGGTGTTAGGAAATGTTTTCCTCCTTTAGTGATCAAGATGATAGTGTTTGTGAAAGCTCTTTGTAAGCTATAAAGTAGTATTCATGTATGAATTAGTATCATTGTTGGCTTATGCATATTCACATCTGAGGTTAAAATGAGACACCTAGAGGTTGTTCTAGTTTGGTTCCCCCAAATCAGACCCTGAGACTAAGATTTAGGTGCAAAGAGTAAACTGGGGAGGTGATCCCAGGAAGCATAAGCAAGGGAGTGGGGATCGTTAGGCGAGGGAGGAAGTCACTGAAAGGGGTGAGTTATGAGTCATTCTAACCATGTGCAAATGAAGCTCAGGGGAACCAAGCAGCCTCCGAACCCTAGGTATTTCGCCACAGGCTTCTGTTCCTCATTGGATAAGGGCTGTCCCAGGGGATAATAAATCCCTGGCACTTCCCAGACAGCTGTGCTGGGACTGAGCCTGCTCCAGAGGTGCTAGAGAAAGCCGTCAGGCAAAGAAGCAGAGAAACACGGGTCACTGCCTGAGGTGAGGAGCTGTCAGTGTGTACAAGCCTGTCTTCCCCAGGAGCTGCAGGTGAACCCAGGGTGGGCCGAGGGCATACGGGGCAGGGCGTTCGTGGTGTGTGCTGAGAAGCCAACCATCACATGCAGGCTCAGAAACAAAGTCAAGAGCAGGCTTCTGGGTTCTGATTTGTTATGTTGGTCCCCGGTCTATCATAAACACTTTGCATGAGTGAAGCATCCTAGGTGAAACTACTCTGGGTTTCCTTTAATACTGTGTATTGGTGCCACTATTAGCTATTTTTATTTATTTATTTATTTATTATTTTTTATTTTTTAAGATTTTATTTATTTATTCATGAGAGACAGAGAGAGAGACAGAGGCAGAGGGAGAAGCAGGTTCCCCATGGAGCAGGGAGCCTGATGCGGGACTCGATCCCAGGACCCTGGGATCATGACCTGAGCCGAAGGCAGACGCTTAACCGACTGAGCCACCCAGGCGTCCCACTATTAGCTATTTTTAGATGTTGAGATTGAAGTGCTGTCCAGCCTGTGATGTTTCATGAAATTTGTTGATATGGTTTGGGAGGCAAGCATGTTCTAGTACAATTTGTTCTAACCCTGGGTTTTCATGAGACTCATCCAAGGAGCTTTGAAGGAAAATGCTGAGGCCTGGGCCCCACCCTTTTAAAATAAGGCTGTCTAGGAGTGGTGCCCAAGTCGTGTGTGTGTGTGTGTGTGTGTGTTTTAACTCTCCAGATGATTTTTATTACAGCCAAAATTGAAATCACTGGGTAATGAAGAAAACAGCTTTGGAAAAACTTTGAAATCAGATGGCCTTGGGTGTAGATTTCTACCTCTTCACTAAGCAGCTGCATAACTCTCCGTGAGTGACCCACCTTCTCTGGGCTCTTTTCCTCATTTGTAAAAAAGGGAAACTAGATCTATCTCACAGACCTTGAGAATTAAACGGATGCCAAAAAAAAAGTCTACTCTCTTGCCAGTACATGCTTGGTACTTAATAAGTCAGTTCTCACCTTCCCAGTATCCTCTGACTTGGCTCTGAAAAGTGCTACTGTGTCTCCATACATTGGAAAATGAAACTTAAGTTTTCATATGTAGGTGGAGAGGGTGGAAAGCTGTGAGAACAAACGGAGGAGGGCAGCCTAAGATTGTTACACTGTCAGAAGGTAGGGAAAAAGAATGTAACAACCGAACAAACAACTGGCTGAAAATGGAAACAAAACCACTAATGGGGCTAAAATACAGTTATGCAAAGGCTTTGTTTGGAACAGACTGGGGATGGCCTGAGAGCCAGTCTCTGCCAGGGATAAGTGAATACCGTGGGGTCAGGCCTCATGGAGCTTCTGTACGGAGTTGAAGTCTCAAGTGCATATACCTCCAAGTACAGGGAAAATATTTACGAGGGAGCCTTTACAACACCCTTGGTTAGGCGAAGTACCCCCCTCTGGGTTTCTTAGGCTACCTTTAAATTAGCATTTGATATTACATTCAAAGGAAGCATTTATGAATTGATTAGAAGCCTGTGTGTTTCTCTTGGGCAGGGCTGTTGTTCACTCATCAACAATACCTGGCTCGGAATGGAAATGCAGCCATTATCAAACTAAACTAGGTCCAAACAGAGACCTGGGGTCAATGCGGCAGACTTTGCGATTGCTTTGCCCAACAAGTGGCAGCCTTGATCCCTTCCCCTTTTGTTTCAGGAATGCTGAGTTTGTCCAATTAGAGAAGAGTCTAATGTCAGGAGAGACAAAACCTGCACGCATTTTGCTTCCGTAAAGAATGCCTGTCTTAAAATGGTTGCGGTATGACATAGGAAGGCAGAGCCAAGAATCACAAATAAATGGAGCCTGGGGCCCTTACTACTGGAGCTTATCAGTTATGTGAGCCAGTTCTGTCTGAGTTAGGTTTTCTGTGCCTTGCAAGTCAGAATCTCCAAGTGGCTATGGTTATTACTGAGAAAGGCAGACTCACGTACACAGTCTCACTCAGCCACCTAAGAATGGGCCTTGGACCTGGAATACTTCCTTATTGAGGGATAAAGAGCCCACACAGCCTGTGCTGGGCTGACTGTCTTGTGTGGGAGTATCTTTCCCTGTTTCATGCTCAATGAATGTTCCTTCACTCTGCTTACACCTGTATGTCAATGGCCCACAGGCACACACCTCGCTTTCAGTATTTCAGACTCCGCGTGGAGTGATCAGAGTTCTGCTGTGACACAAGAGGGGTGTGCATAGGCCAGTTGCCCTGCATTGGCTGCCCAGGGGACCCACTGGCCATGGGGGACCGACCCCCACTATCAAAGCTGGTCTTGCTCTGTGTTTTCTCTGTGTAAGTCAAACATCGTTCCATTTAGCACTTGACCATGTTGTGTTTTCCTTGGCAACTCCAGTACCATTGTGCAATGGGCAGAAGTGTTTAGAGTCCTCTGGTAGCTGGTGTGCAATGTTCTGCTCCCTTGGGATTGATAGATTGATAGCTGGTGCACGGTGTTCTGCTCGACAGTGATATATAGTCATATTTTGCACAAAAGTATAGCGAGTGCCTTATCTTTAGATAAGCAGAGTGGTGACTAAATTCCTTAGCATCGGTAGTTTTCTTAGTTGGAACTTTTCGAAACAGATGATGAAGCAAACAAAAAGGACTTTAGATAAAAAGGGATCTATTAGAAGGATCTTGGGAGAATTCATTGCCCTGTTTTCTCAGTGGGACAGTGATGTGGTTGGTGGAAAGATGCCCATAGACAAAGTTAAAGGAATGTGTTTTCTCTGATGTCAAAAGACACAGAAACTTAGCTTCAGGCAACTTAGCTTCATCTTCTGCAGGAGATGATGCAGCTGGCATCCTTGGTTCCTCCAAGATCCCTTTAAGGCCAGTGGGCACAGAGTGGTGATTTTACTGGATGGGAGAAACTCTCACCTGCCTCTTCTCTTGAGGTCTTTTTACTCTCTTAGCCCCTTTCATTCATACCGGAGAGCCTGGCTGCCTGCTTGCCTCCTGGCCAGATATAAGAAACGGACACAAAACAAGTCCCCATTTGCCATGAGACTGGTGACAGTAAATATTCATTTACCACAAGTTTCTGGTTCTGAGACTTCAGACCTGCTTGAGGTCCATTCCATACTTCTAGAATAGGGATCAGAACCAACAAACCAGTCTTGGGGAAGCAAGAACCAGGATGGCCCTGGGAACCTCAGGGTAAGATGGGGATGCTCCCTCTCCTCAAGACTACCTCCCTCCCTGCTTCTGCCTCTCTATGCAGGTGTCAGCCAGGATGTTGAAACCCTGCTTAATGGCTGCTCCAGGGCTCACATCCTTCCAACACATATACCTGGAAAGAAACAGTTCCCTTCCCTTAGGGCTGTTTTGGAAATGTCCAAAGCCAGCTTCGGTCAGGTACCCTCTCCTATGAATCAGGTTGCCTTAGCTCAGGCAGCTATCATAGAATATCATAGGCTTGGTGGCTGGAGCAACCAACACTTATTTCACACATGGGCCAGCTTGGATGGGTTCGGGTGAGAGCCCTCTTGCTGGTTTCTAGATGGCCACCTTCTTGCTGTGTCCTCCCTCTGGCAGAGTACAGGGAGAGGAAGCAAGCTTGGTCCCGTCTCTTAGGAAGGCACTAATCCCGCTCATGCAGCTCTGCCCCGACTGAATCACTTCCCAATGATCCCACCTCCTCATACCCTCACATTGGGGGCTGAGATCTCAACCCATAAATTTTGTGGGGACACAGAATTCAGTCTATAACGTGGGTTGCAGGGGAGGTGATGGGAGCTGGGAGGAGGGTATTGTGATTAGCTGCGCCATTAAAACCACACAGAGCAGGGAAGACAGTCCCCCAGAAGAAAGAATGGATTGTCATCGGAAGGCGGTGGCATGGCCACATAAAATAAGTAGATCCCACCACAACAGCAAATAATAAACCTTCAAAATCCAAATAACCTTCACCGCCAATGCCATGACCCTGTTCAGGAAAAGATATCATCCCTGAGAGCCTCGTTTCTTAAACAATGGTGCCAAACAGAGTTGTTTTTCTAATCTTGTTCAGTCCTGACAAATATTACTCTGCTCCTGTCCCTTCAAGGAAACACTTAGGAGCAGAGGGTGACCGTACAGTTCCATTTGTCTAAAATATCTAGAATTGGCAAAATCCTGGAGACAGAAAGTAGATTGGCAGTTGCCAGGGGCTGGGGGGACGTGGAGGTGATAGCTAAAGGATATGGAGTTTCTTTCCGAGGTGATGCAAATATTCTGAAGTTATGTTGATGTTTGCACAACTTCGTCGATATACTAAAACCCATTGGATCATACACTGTAAGTGGATTAATTGTATGGTATGTGAATTGTATCTCAATATTGCTGTTTAAAAAGAAAAAAAGAAAAAAGAACAGAGGGCTGAATGGCTTCCTTGGAAAGAAGCTTAGAAATTGGCAAAATAAGAAGAGCAGACGGACATCCCTTCAGCAAACCAGACCTGCAACTGAAGACAGTGGGTGGGGACAAGGTCATTATTTAACTCAGAGCTATTCCAGGTGTGGGCTCCCCACCAGCGGCTGCATCTCCTGGGAGCTCCATAGAATTGTAAATTCTTGGGTCCTACCCTGAACTACCAAATCAGAATCACTGGGGAATCACTAAAGTTGAGGAAGCATGAATTTAATGCATTGTCGCTTTTAATAAACAGGAACTCCTTCCCTAACAGTGTGTAAAGTGCTGCCAACAGTACTTCCCAAACTGCAAGTCAAACAAGATGTAAAAGCAGCAATAACACGCTTAAGGAAAAAAAAATGTCACTTGGGAGCACCTGGCTGGCTCAGTTGGAAGAGCATGAGACCCTTAATCTCTGGGTCATGGGTTCAAGCCCCACGTTGGGTGTAAAGATTACTTAAGTAAATAAATAAATTGAAACTTAAAAAAAAAAGTTACTTAGACAGAAGAACCTTAATTCTGTGCTTTGCAGATAACGATACCAACATAGCAGGGCTTATTAACAACCAGCGGTTACTTGCAATGAAGGTAGTTTATTTGCTGGAAGCTGCTGAAGCAGTTAAGCAGACTGATGTGCCTTGAAGCTGCAAGTATTTTCTCCATGACCTGCTGGAAAGCTACCTCTATCATTTTTCTCCACCGCAGATGCTAAAATTGGTGTGAATGCAATGAAAGCTGAGATGCAGGTGGAAATTCAGAGATAATTTTGTCATCTTGAAAGCCAATTACTTGCTCCAATGCCACATTTCCAGATCCAAGGTTTGAGGACAAATTTATCTCCTGTAATCATGTGAAGCAATGTAAGTGCTGCACACTTATTAGAAATAAAAAGCCAGAGCAAGAAAAACAATCTGAAGGTTGCTCCTGAAAATATTCAGAAATAATCTTCTTTAAGCCATGCCCAAGAGCTTGGTTGATGAGCCTTTGTCAGTGAAATGGTATTGTCACCATCCACCTAACCTTTAACTCTAGGAGGTGAATTTTGACCTGGGTCAGTTACTATTAGGAAGGAAACTTAGATGGGTGGCAACATCCCCGGAAGCAGAAATCCACGTGCTGGCCGAAAACACCATGCGCCTGCTCTGACTTCACTTGAAAGTCAATGTCCATCTGGTACAAAATTGCCAGCATGTGGTACAAGGGTTGAAAGAGCAGTCCAGCAGCTGTCTGAGCCCAGATGTTTCTGTAGCTACAGTAAAATGTCACACTTCAAATAGTGACGACTGTAACTTTTCCTAATATAATTATAATATTTTAGAATGAAATTTTATATATGGAATTTCATTCTAGGATAAAATACAGTTGGCCCTTGAACAAAATGAGGGTTAGGGCCCCACCCCATTTGCAGTTGAAAATCCATGTGTAACTTTTGACTCCCCCCAAACTTAACTACTAACAGCCTACTTTTGATCTGAAGCCTTACCGAGATAACATGAAGTCAATTAACATATATTTTGTATGTTATATGTATTATGTGCTATCTTCTTACAATACCTAACCTTTTCTTTCTTTCTTTCTTTCTTTCTTTCTTTCTTTCTTTCTTTCTTTCTTTCTTTCTTTCTTTCTTTCTTTCTTTCTCTTTTTGGTATTTCTAGGCTATGCGTTTTGTCTGCAGGTTTTTTTCAGATTGTGGCAAATCTCCAAAACCTTTCCAATATATTTACAGAACCAAATCTGCATATACGTGAACCCACGCAGTTCAAAGCTATGTTGTTCAAGAGTCAACTGTATTTGTTTCTGGCCTTGGCTCAAGCCACTGGGCACTTGGCTAAAACATGTATTTTGTGCACTCCTGGATTACAGTGGGCAAAACTTACAATTAACTTTGGATATCTAGATTTTGAAAACAATTTCTTGGCCTCCTCTCCAGCTCCACATCACTTTGTGTCCTTGTGCAGTTCTCCCTCTCTTCTTTCCCTTCTCTGTTTTGTCCCTCTCAGGAGCCAAATACAGATTCCTTCCATTTTCTTAAGGGAGCAGTTTGGCCCTCTCTCACCTGTACTCCAAGTTTAGTGAGGGCCTTTCTTCACAGAGCTAGGGCCTTATAGGAAGTACTGAAACCTAGAGCAGCTCCTTCCCCAGACTCTTACAGAGACAAATGTATATATTAGCAGATATATGTAATATAGTTTATATACAATTATATATAATTTACATGATATATATGCAAACCATAGATGATACTAAGTATTCAACTAAAAAAAAAGTCCAATGAATGGAAATAAGGGGTGCATGGGAATTCTTTATACCACCTTTACAATTTTTCTGTAAATCTAAATTTACTCCAAAGTAAAAAAAAAAATTTAATGGATGGAAGAATAATATGACAGAAAATAAAACAATCCTGCCAGCAAGACCCCTCTCTGTACTAATGTACAAAAGAGAGAAAACATATGATGCAAATAGTCCATGCAAGAGACTATGAAATTAGGATAAAATCTCACATACTTTATAGAGCAAAGCAGAAAGAAAAACAGTGACTTCTCCTATCTCCTGCCGAGACAAAGGACTTAGCCTTTTGAAGGCCTCCTGTACCTCTCTCAGGAGACCCTTCAGCTAATTCCAGAGGTACACACATTTACATATCTAGAGGCTATTTGGCCCTCAACCTTAGAGATAACTACATTGTCAAAATTGGAGACTGGAGAGATTTATCTCTATTCTAAAGGTCAGAGTAAGGACTCCGATTCATGATGTCACTATGTCTTAGGAAACATTGTAAGAGAAGGGTTGGGGGTGGGGAGAGAACGGTGTCTTTGCCCTCTGTAAACAGAGAAATGATTTTTATTTACTCTCACAATACCTAGTGCGGAGGACATGCATCAAAGAGAATATTCTGCTGGTGAGGATGTGAATTAGTAAACCCCTTTAGAAAACAATTTGGCATCATCTAGAAAAATGAAGGTGCACATGTCTTACTGGTATACGCTAAAGAAACTCTGGTCTGTGTGCACCAGGAGACATTAAAAATGTCCACCACAGCAGTATTCAAAATAGCAGTAAACTGGAAACAACCTGAGAGTCCATTGACAGAATAATGGGTAAATGGTAATATATTCATACAATAGGATACCGTAGAGCAGTGATCATGATTGAACTAGAATTTCACCTGTCGAGATGGCTGAATCTCACAAATACACTAATGAGTAAAGGAAGTCACAGAATACAGACTATAGAGTGTGAACATACACAGCATTCAGAAGCAAGCAACTCTAAACAGATATTCTTCAAGGATACATATAAATGCTGTAAAACTATTAAGAAAAGCAAGGGAATAAAACAATTGACAAAATTCAACATAGTGGTTACCGCTGGGGGCAAAAGGGATGTGGTAAGGACCTTGAAACATTGGTAGTGTTATTTCTTAGATTGAGTGGTGCATTACATAGATATTTGCTTTATTATTCTGTAAACTTATATAGGTAATACAGTCTTTTAAAAATATGAAGTAACTCAAGGTAGATAGTTTTGTTTTAATGGCAGGTAGAGATAGTAAAAGCTCAGGGAGAGATTAGTGCTGGCAGGATTTCCAGAGCAGAACCCTTCTGGAGGAGCTGAGACTTCACTTGGCCCTTTGAAGGGAGGAATCACATAATTTTTCAAACCTGGTATGAATATGAGAGTTTATTGGCCCCGCCCCCTCTTTTTGCAGATGAAGAAATTGAAATCTAGGGAAGTACCTTTCTTAAAATTTTTTATTTTTTAAAGATTTTTTATTTTTTAAAGTAATTTCTGCACCCAACATGGGGGTTTCACACTCACAACCCTGAGGTCAAGAGTCACACGCACCACCAACTGAGCCAGCAGGAGCCCCAGGAAGTACCTTTAAAAAAAAAAAAAAGGCTTTAAAAAATGTTTAATATATTCTCCACATTGTCAGACCAATTGCAAGGTGGAAAATTGGAGTGAAAAGCTCTTTTGAGAAGAGCCTTTTAGATGTTGAACACTGTAACTCTGCATATGTCAGGTTGCAGTTCTCTTTTTCTCGGTCTTTGTACCCCTCTCTGTTCAGTATATGCTCCTAGCCCTATTCAGGGGGGCCCTGAGAGGGTCATTCAGCTGTTAGCTGTCCAGCATGACAGGTAGCTACGAGTGGACAGGTAGCGTCAATCCTCGGCTTCCCCTCTTGCCCCAGGCAGGTGCTGCCTGGGACCTGTTAGATTCTATCTGGGGTAGTGACAGTACCAGATGAGCATCCTGTCCGTGGTGCTCTTAGACTCCTGGGTCATCAGCCCAACACACCCAGAGAGTGCCAAGTGCTAGAAACATTATGTATCATTCACTTCATTTTTTTTTTAAAACATTTTATTCATTTATTTGACACACACACAGAGAACACAAGCAGGGGAAGCAGGAAAGGAAGAGGAGCCCGAGCCAAAGGCAGACGCATAACCGCTTAACCGCTTAACCGATTGAGCCACCCAGGTGCCCCTCACTTCATCTTTAAAGAGCTGCCTCACTTTCATCGTACCACTCACGTAACTACTCGGGCACAGAATTATAATCTCCCCTCCCACATTGGAGGTTGGGCACTGTCAGGTTCCAACTCAGCCGCCTGGCTCCAAAGTATGTGCTGCTTTTATTTACTATAACCTACTGCTTGTGTTATCTTTGCCACTCTATTTAATCCTTTTTTTTTTTTTAAGATTTTATTTATTTATTTGAGAGAGACAATGAGATAGAGAGAGCATGAGAGGGGGGAGGGTCAGAGGCAGAAGCAGACTCCCTGCCGAGCAGGGAGCCCGATGCGGGGACTCGATCCCGGGACTCCAGGATCATGACCTGAGCCGAAGGCAGTCGCTTAACCAACTGAGCCACCCAGGCGCCCCACTATTTAATCCTATTTTAATCCTGTCTTTCCCCTGTCATGAATTCATAATTTATCTATTTATTTATAGTCACCTATTTATGATATTTGTACCTCACTGGAAATAAGGTTGCCAGATTAAATGCTATGCAATATTTGGGACAGGTTTATACTGAGAAATGATTTCGAGTTTACCTGAAATTCAAATTTAACTGGGCCTCCTCTGTTTTTAATTTGTTAAATTTGGCAACCCTAACCCAAAACCTTTGAGAAGGTACTTTGTTATTTCCAGTGAGGCTTTCCTCTTCACGAGAGAAGGAGAAACACATGAGATAGGTTGGCCATTGAGTAAAGACCTTAAAGAAGTCTTCTCAAGTCTTAACTGGGGATGATCGAGCTCCCCTCCCCCAACATTTGGCAATGTGTGGAGACATTTTTGGTTGTCCTAATTGGAGGGGGGCCTGCTGCTGGCATCTAGTGGGTAGAGTCCAGGGATGCTGTTAAACTTCTCACAGTGCACAGGACCACCCTCCCCCGCCAACAACAAAGAATTATCTTGTCCAAAATGCCAATAGTACCAAGGCTGAGAAACCTTGCCGTAAAGAATCACTCATTTAAGGTAGTATAAATCCAGGAAAATCATATATATTTATGGGTTTTTTAATCCCTTTAAGGCTACCAATATATTTCCAAATAGGGCTTGGCCTTCTTTTATTTCCCAGAAAAATAATGCCAAAACCATTTCTTTATCTGAACTAGTCAACTCCTAATTATGGATGCTGGTGGCAGCAGAAGTAGATTCAGATTCTTATGCACTTTAGCATATATTAGAAAGACTTTCGATATTAGATTTGTACTCTTAATTATGCTTATTGAATAATGTTCTTGATTTGTACTAGGGGCAGGGTTAGAAATGAAGTGGTCTTGGGAAACAGTCTCAATATTAGGTTGAAATATGTGATGGTCAAAACTGGTTGAACATTGGCACTTTCATGTGGTTCGACCTGATGTATGGTGTGCAGTAAGACTGCACAAAATGGGAATGCACTCTGATCCAACTCAGGCTTCGAGTCAGTTAGAGCTTTTTTTTTTAAGATTTTATTTATTTATTTGAGACAAAGAGAGAGAGAGAGAGACAGAGCGAGCAAGCACAAGCAGGGAAGGGTGGGGAAGGGAGAGGGAGAAGCAGATTCCCTGCTGAGCAGGGAGTCAGATGCAGGGCCCGACCTCAGGACCCCGTGGATCATGACCTGAGCCAAAGGCAGATGCCCAACCGACTGAGCCACGCAGGCGCCCCTTTGCTTTACTTACTAATGGCACATGGGAAGCTTGTCTTTCCGCCATTTGCTGTTTCCTGAAGCCCTCTTCTCCTTTATCTGCTTCCGTGCTTTTCAATGGCGTCGGCCCATATAGAACTTAGACCCCCAGGTGCACAAAATGTGCCCAAGGCTTGAATAGCAAGTAAATCAACCAGGAAAGAGAATTCTAACTTTAATTTGTAGTCTTCAAAATTTGGATCCAGATTTAGCTCAGGGCCCTGAAATGAAGAAGGGATAGTACATTTTAAGTCTATTCCTTGTCAAGAGCCCCTAGAGATAAGGGGCAAAAGAGAAATGCCAACTGCCCCTTTTCAGCATCCTCTAACATAAATATTAGCTGTATTTCTGTGTAGTAGATTTAGAAGAAAAAAAAAAAACTTATTTGTTAAAAAAAAAAAGACTAAGGACAACATATACTAAAATGATTTGAATTTCACAGATGATACCCTACTAATATTTTTAGTTTAGCACCATCTGTTTATCTGAAATTAAATTTCTGGCAAATGGTCATGCCAGGAGATGCTGTTTTTATTTTTGTGTGCAGCTGAAACACAGAATAATAAAAATCTGCTTGAGTTGAAGAAATATGTTCATAAAATGTTTCTTTTTAAATCTGGGTTGGCTGAGAAAATGACTTTTTAATCTAGTGGTAGCTGCTTTCATTTGGCTGGTTTTCAGCCTAAATAGTTTATGTTGGAGACAGATCATTTGTTTTATATTTGGATGCAGGATACCAAATGGTGCCTTTTGAGCTATGAGGAGGACCCAGATCTGCAAACGTCTGATTCTCCCCATTAGCCTACCTTTCTGATTATTTCTTGTTTCTTTGACCGACACGAGTGGCATGCAGTAGGTCTGTAAATTAAAAGCCCAAGTGGCAAATTGCATACCACCCGGTTGCCGAGTTATTTTTATTCAACTCTAAGAAAGTCGCCTCCTACACATTAATTGGCTTTTGTTTACAGCAGGGGGAAATGATGGCTTGTGAAAATATGACTCAGTGGAAACCCTTCTCGTCACACTGGCTTGCAAATAGAATCCCTGCACTCCCTTTGGGTACTATGGGTGATTCCACTGGGAGCCCGCTTCTTTCCAACAGAGTGTTGATTAAAGAAAGCCACCTCTTGGCACCTCTCTTGCGCCAGCCACACTTCTGAATCCTCCAGCGGCCTCTTAATCAACAACATGTGTTCGATGTCTCGTTTTGGTGTGAGGCGCTGCAGCTACCACCCTGATTTCAAAGGCGGCGGCAAGGACAGGGGCGCTTTTACTGCTTTCCTTCTGAGTCAGGGCACGTAAGCGTACGTTAGAGACACTGTTACTATCTGCCGTTGACTTGCAATAAGCGAAACTTCCTGAGAAAAGTATAAATTGCATGGAAGAGACGGATCTGGCCTGTCTGCCTTTTTGTCCCAGCACCTTGTACACAGGTTTCATTATGTTTATCTAATAAACCCGCTTGTCCTACTGGGCAGTGTTAAGTTAATTTTTTGTACCAGTTTCTCTTAGTACTGAAAAGACAATGCATTATTTTGAAATGTAGAGGCTGGTCTTCAGGGATAAACTCATTACTCAGAAAAGTGAAGGGCATTTTAAAGAAAACTGATGTATGGGTCAGTTCGGGCTGCCGTAACAAAACACCACAGACTGGGGGCCTTAAATAATAGAAATTTATTTCTCACAGTTCTGGAGGCCGGGAGGAAGTCCAAGATCAAGGTCCTGGATCCTAGTGAGCACTCTCTTTCCTGGCTTCCAGATGGTAGCCTTCTTGCTGTGTCCTCGCACAGGGCAGACTGGGGGGGGGCTGGGGGGGTGGGGGGGCAGAGTTAGCTTCCTCTTCTTCTAAGGCCACAGTCCTATCAGATTAGAGCGCCACCCTCATGACCTCATTTAACCTTAATCACCTCCTAAAAGCCCTGTCTACAAATACAGTCACTTTGGGGGCTAGGGATTCAACATATGAATTTGGCGGGTGGGGGTAGGACACAATCCAGTACATAGCAATTGGACTGGACTAAAAAAGACACTTTAATATTAGGACTCCCAAATTATTGTGAAAAAACTAACTTAAAAAACATTTGGTATTAATATTAGTCCCTCTTAATTTCATGTTTCAAAAACTAAATCAGTTTTTAGAGTTTTGTTTAAAATTGGAAAAGGTGCCAAAGCAATCTATGGAATAATATTAAAAGTCAGGATAGTCATTCCAGGGGCCAGGGAGGCTAGAGTGACTCAAAGGGGCACCAAAGGGGTTTCTGGGATCCTGCAGTGCTCCATTTCCTGTTTGGGTGCTGATCCAAAGGATGTGATCAGTTTGTGAGCATTTGCTGAGCTGTTTATACATAATTTGTGCACTTTACTCCATGTGTGTTATAGGTCGATCAAAAGTTAAAACACAAAAGAAACACGTGAGTGATGCGTTTAATACCAGAAATAAACTACACCATTGTCCCACTGTGTCCCCACCTAGACAGTGAACAGGCTGCTCCTCCTTTGTCTTCTGTACTTCAAAAAAGCACTAGAGGGGCGCCTGGGTGGCTCAGTCGTTAGGCGTCTGCCTTCAGCTCAGGTCATGATCCCAGGGTCCTGGGATCGAGCCCCGCATCTGGCTCCCTGCTCAGCGGGAAGCCTGCTTCTCCCTCTCCCACTCCCCCTGCTTGTGTTCCCTCTCTCTCTGTCAAATAAATAAAATCTTTTTTAAAAAACAACAACCCCCCCCCCCCAAAAGGCACTAGAGGTTAAAACCGAATGGGTCGGTGCATACAAAGAAGACTAGGCTTGTGTACAGTTGGGTATAATATGATCTTCCCACAGGCACAAGCGGAACTGCAGACACAGTGAAAATTTCTGGCTGACATTGCTTGATGCTGTTTTTCTCCGCCTGGTAGCTCAGCAGCTGGAGGCTAAAAAGCCAGGTTTCCAGGGACAGGAGGAAGGCTTTCTGAGTAAGAGGCAATGTGGACTGCAGATGAAGGTTATAGCTGGAGTCCTCTCGAGAGTGGTGGCAGTTTTAAATGGGTCATCCACAGACACTGCCGTGGTGTTCCAGGAGGTTCCGGCCACCCTAGGAAGAGGCTTTGAATCTGTGCAAGTGCCTAAGCTGGTTTTCCTAGATGATGTGTGGAGCTAAAGGGTCAAGTGATATGATTGTGAGCCTGGATGTCAGCGTCCCTAGAGGCTTCAACTCACACACCTAAGGTGAAACTTGTCTTTGTAAACACAATTGCAGTTAAGGAGCTTGCTCCGTGTAACCTTTTAGACCAACCAGTGTCTGCCTCGTAGAGACCTTCCAACTTTACAAATACATTACTGCCCGATTTCCAGAACACCAGGCCTGTGCTCTATTGTTCCAGGCTTTCACATTCAGTATTTTATTGTTTCACATTGTGCTTTAACTTCCTATAGAACATTAACAGCAGTAGCCCCTTGAATGTTTTCAAAACCATTTACGTTTGTGGAGCTCACTGTGCCACACAGGCTAATGGAAATTTCATTGTTCCAGGAGTGCTGGCTCTGCCAACAATTCTCTTGGTGTTCTTGTATTGTCTGTCACGTATAAAACAAGCACACTTACCTCTACTTCCTTTCTATAATTGTTTAGATGTAATTTAAAAATAACTGCATAAAATGCTTTTACAATACATTTTGGAGTTCCCAGTTGTTATTTCCCTGTGGAGATGTTTCCTTGTGGAAAGAAACGATTTCTAAGTTGTTGAGGAACGGCTTCTCAGCCTTTCGGTGAAGATCAAATGAAGTCGTTGAGGTTGTTGAAGAGCCCTGATTTGGTATTTGTGGGTTGTGTGTGGGTGTACTGCCAACAGACCTATGGCTTGGTGCCTTCCTAAGAGACTCTAGATATTCCTGATCACATTAACCTCTAGTTGTTGGTAAGTTTCCAAACGTTTAGGGCCCAAGCTCTCTTTTCTTCACCACTACCCAACCCTTGACACTCAAAATGTCCTTGGACCCCCAGCATTGGACTACCCGGGAGCTCATTAGAAGTGCAGAATCTCGGGCCCCTCCTTAGCTATAGTATGTAATAGCATCATTTGCATTTTCACAAGATCTTCCCAGTGATTCCTACACACATGCAAATGCAACAGCACGTAGGCAAGGGCAGGAATTGAGAGATCCCTCTTCTCAAAACATCTCCCACTGGGCCAGGACTGCTATTATTTAGGATGAATTTCTCTAGTTTGTGCCACTTGTTATGAAATATGCCTGGCCTGCGTAACTCAGTAAGTCATTTTCAGTTCAAAGCCTTCATGTGAATTCATCCACTCGGGCCTTTCCAACTCGACAGATGGCAGAGAGCAGGTTGACTGAGGAGTGAAGGTGGGAGGAAGGAAGTGGAGTAGAAGATGCAGCGCCTTTAGTGTAAGAAAGTAGGCAGACCCCCATGACTGCGGCAGCCTGGAGTAGCGCTGCGGGGCTGGGCAGGAAGGAGCAAAGTCGCAGTGACACTGGTCACAATAACGGTAAATCACTGTTGCTGCAGGGATTCCTAAGCCCGTGTGGCAGTAAGAGCCACCTCAGGGAGGAGGGGGCGCTTCGAGTCCCCAGAGGCAGGGAATTAGGGAATGTTCACCCTGGTCTATGGTTTATTTACCCCGGGCTTAGGACATCTGAATCTCTAGGGGGAAAATATCTGTATTTTTAGCAAGTGCCTCAGGTATTCATATCCACAGGCATGACTGAGTGAACGGTGAGCCTGGATCCTGGGCCTGGTACTCTATAAATATTCTTTCCAGAGCCTACAGTAAGCCTACAAAATCATCTGACCTCTTACTAACTGCCTTTTAAGGGAGAAGTTCAGGAGCTTGCCCAGAGTCACTGAGGCAGTAGGCAGCGGAGGGAGGATTCCATCCCGGATCTGTGGCTCTGTCGGACTCCAGAACCTTTGTTTTGGGGTGCCTGGGTGGCTCAGTTGGTTAAGCATCTGCCTTCAGCTCAGGTCATGATCCCAGGGTCCCTGCTCAACGGGAGCCTGCTTCTCCCTCTCCCTCTGCCTGCTGCTCTGCCTACTTGTGCTCTCTCTCCATCTCTCTGTCAAATAAATAAAATCTTTTAAAAAAAAACAAAAACAAAACAAAACAAAGCCTTTGTTCTCTTTACTCTCTCATACCTTAACCTTTGTAGGGGAGAAAAATGTTCCCTTTCTTTCCTTCCAGATTCTTTGGCTGGCCTAATAATTCAATCGACATGAGACAGATTAACAGGAGAAAACCAAATTTAATTATGAATGTATGGAAGCTCAAAGATGTGAGCCTCAAGGACAAGTTGAAGGAAGGCACCGGATAGGGGCCTGGGGCTTCAAGGGAGAGGAGGGTGATTCACAGGACAAAAGAAGAGCAGATGTTTGGAAATTAGATGTTTGCCCTGCCAAACAAGATAGGTCACTCAGATAAGAAGTTACCTCTTGTAACAGGTCTCTCTCTCTCTTTTTTAAGACTTTATTTATTTATTTGCCAGAGAGTGAGCACAAGCAGGGGGAGCGGCAGGCAGAGGGAGAGGGAGAAGCAGGCTCCTTGCCGAGCAAAGATGTGGGACTCCATCCCAGGACCCTGGGATCATGACCTGAGCCGAAGGCAGACGCTTAACAACTAGGTCGGGTAGGGCCCCTATCTAAGTTCCTTTAGGCAGTTAAGGGAGAGGTAAGTTTTTCTTCGTTCTGCTGGGTCTTGACTGCCTTCAACTTAAAACAATCCACATACCAGAGTGGCACATTTTGGGGTTGCATATTCTGCTCCCCTTCACCTTCCATAAAGCTGTTGTGGCCCAAAGGTTATTCTACCCACGCTCTGGTTTCCCCAACCCCACCCTTTGGGGGTGGCAGTTTCTGCCGAAGTTCCCTAATTTGATTCTGAAACTGTGATACGAACATCCAGATTTGGGGGGAGTTGCACAAGGAAACCACACTCGTGAAGTGGGGAGGATGCCCCCTCCTTCCTCCCCTCCTGCTGCGCTCAGTAACCAACAAAACTAATAACCCAGGGCTAGGATGCTGGTCCCAAAGGGATGAAAAGCAGGGCTGTCTTGGGGAATCGAGAATTTCTGGTTGCCTTGGTATGAAAGCAGTTTTCAAAAGTGATGGAAGCAGGCACATATCGTTCTTGCCCTCGGAAACCTTATTTTGTTTCAAGAAATCCCTAGAAAGAAAACACACTCATTTAATACAGCAATGTTGAATAGTGATAGTAGCGAGAACAGGGCTCCATCTGGTATGTTTGAATAATCGTTAAGGTTGGCTTTTCTTTAAATGCTGCTTATTGCAGTCCACCCATATTCAGTTACTAGAGCTAGAAGTCATCTGGTGGTGGTATATCAGCATTACAGGAATGTACCTGCACATTGAATTCCTCAACTTGGACTCAGGTTGGAAATTCAGATGCAACATTTGACCTTCATGTATATTTAATCTCCTGTTGTTGGTTACAGCCTCCTTTATGGATTTGTTTCAAAAACTTCGGATCCTGAATCTGTCACTTAGGGCAGTGGTTTCCTGTGCATGATCCCCAAATCATCCATGGGATGTGGAAAACAAATATTGCCATTTTCATTAACATTTTTATTTTGTACATATTTTATAATGTATATGGCATTGTACCATAGTAGTAGAATGTGTATAAAACTTAGAAATAAATACATATAAATGTACTGGGGTGGGGGTACATGATTAAAAATCCCCAGCCTTTGGGATGCTGGCTCAAAAACTTTATAAACTTGTCATGCAGCGTATTAACTCTTCCTCCCAGCAGCGTGTTATCTGCTCATTCGGGAAGAGTGCCTTTATCCTTGTGAATTGGGTTCCGGCTTGCCCTACGTAGGATCATGTGTTCAGTATTCCAGTGTATATTCAAGGATAAGGCATATTTATTACTATCTGGGCTGGAGTTGTTGATAATGGTAATGACTTTGGAGAATTGGAGAATGATAATGATGGGGATGATGATGATGATGATGATGATGATGATGATGGCCAAGACAGAGACAAGGAGAAGAAAGCCCCAGCTATGGCTTGCTTTAAAGCACAACTGAAATCAACTGCTTCTTCTCCGTGCTATCTGGTAGTGCTACATCTTTTTGCTAGCACTGATACTCTTCGCTGCTTGTTCATCTTGCTTCCAATGTAGCTTAAAAATACTTTTTAGTCATCGTCAGCATGTACTATAATTCTCAGCTTCCTAGGATTTAGAGCCTTGGGAACAGGAGGTTTTTCGAGGCCTCTGCCACTCTTCTGTATTTTGGTCCTCGGTGCTCCACAAGCTGTGAAAGCTGTGAGTCGTGACTCCCATATGGTGGGATCCCCCCACCCCAATCCACATGCCTGCCCAGCCATCTGCTGCCACTCTCCAGGTTATGGAGCAAGAGATGACACAGGGAAGGAAAAGGAAAACACCAGGAAAATGAACACTGTCTTATAAACAAAACTGAAAGAAGATGTATTTTCTTTTATTAACGGAGGCAATTTGTATTCGTTACAGGAAAATCAGAAAATGAAGCACAAAAACAAACCAAACCAAACACAACACAACACAGTTTCCCTCACGGCATCAGTAATCATTCCAACCATCTCCATGCATGTTTTTCCAAACCTGCATCCTGTATCTGTCTAGGGAGCTAGCTATCAAACAAAATGGGATTATTTTGTAACTTGTTTTTTTAAGATTTTATTTTTAAGTAATCGCTACACCCAACACGGGACTCGAACTCACAACCCCAAGATCAAGAACCACACACTCCACCGACTGAGCCAGCCAGGAGTCCCGGTAACCTGTTTTTTAAACTGAATTGTGAACATCTTTCCGTGTCTGTAACTATATCCCCACACTAGCATTTTTAACGTTCAAGGAGTGTTTTCTATGCAAGGCACTATTCCAATTGCCGTAGTCTATCTATAAAAGTAGGTAAGATCCTCTCTGCCCTCATCTGGGTATAACATAATTTCTTCCCTATCTAACACTTAGGTCACTTCTATATTTTTGCTTTTTACAAACAATGCTGTGATGAATATCCTTATAGCTAAATCTTTGCGTATATCCATAATTTTTCCATATTGTATTGGCTACTCTCTGTTTGCCTCTCTGGGTTACTCCCCACCCTTCGTTGCCTTGCTGTGTGGCCCACATCAGTGGGCTCACTTACCCTCTGGCAGTGGGAAGCTCAAGGAGGACATTGGAGGTGGGTGGTATATTCTGCCTCCTTGGGGATTGTCATTAGCTGCATTCTTGTACTGATGATGGCTGTGGTGCCTGGGCAGCCCTCTCCCAGGGCTCAGTTCTCAGGATGTTGCTCACCCCAGGGTACCGCACCATTCCTTGGTGGTTTCCCTTAACCTTGCCCTTGTTCTTATAGAGAGTTCTTCATTAAACCCTTCTCAGTTACCCCCTGGGAGTGTGCCATCTGTTTCCTGGCAGGACCCTAGATAGTAAAAGCATGCTCCTACTCTTGGCAGATTGCGCATCCCTAACTGCTTGCCTGCATTGGGAACCTGGGATGTATTATGCAGAAAGCCCAAGAACTCCCTTTTCTCCTTTGACTTAAGGCCTGGACACCAATGACTGTTTCTTTCTCCTGGACCCCTCCATACCCCTGTGGGGATCTCTCAAATGGTGACTAAGGCACTCTGGTGGAGGTACAAGAGAGAACCAAGCGAGCCCTTCAACCCTCCTACCCGGAACTGCTTTGACCCCAGGGTCTGTGCTACCTTCATCTTGTTTTTCTTTTTAGTCCTTGAAATAATCTGTCTACATATTTTTTTAGAGAAGGGGAGAGGAGGGGCAGAGAGAATCTTAAACAGACTCCACGCCCAGCACGGAGCCCGACATGGGGTTCGATCTCATGACCCTGAGATCATGACCTGAGCCAAAATCAAGAGTCAGAAATAACAAGTGTCGGCTTAACCGACTGAGCCATCCAGGTGCCACTAGTCCTTGGATTAATTTGTTTAATTAATTTATTTTTTGGAGTATAACAAACAATGTTATATTAGCTTCAGGTGTGCAACATGTTGGTTCTACAATTCTATAAATCACCACTCAGCACAGTAAGCGTAGTCACCCCCTGCCACCATATGACATTGTTACAATATACTGACTATATTCCCTATGCTGTTTATTTTATGCCTGGAAGTTTGTATCTCTTAATCCCCTTTATTTATTTCACTCATCCCCCCACCCACCTCTCCTCTGGCACCCATCAGTTTGTGAGTCTGTTTGTTTTGTTTTTTAGGTTACACATATAAGTGAAATCATATGGTATCTGTGTTTCTCATCTGGCCAATTTCACTTAGCATAAAAGCTTCTACATCCATCCATGTTGTTGCAAACGGCAAGATCTCATCCATTTTTATGGCTGAGTAATATTCCATCCCGCGTGTATGTGTGCATGTGTGTGCACACATATGTGTGCATATTCTTTTTTTTTTTTTTAAAGATTTTATCTATTTATTTGAGAGAGAGAGAATGAGAGGCAGAGAGCATGAGAGGGAGGAGGGTCAGAGGGAGAAGCAGACTCCCCGCCGAGCAGGGAGCCCGATGCGGGACTCGATCCCGGGACTCCAGGATCATGACCTGAGCTGAAGGCAGACGTTCAACCGACTGAGCCACCCAGGCGCCCCAGCGTGTGCATATTCTTTATCCATTCATCTATTGATGGACACTTGGGTTGCTTCCATATCTTGGCTATTGTAAATAATGTTTCATTAAACATAGGGGTGCATATCTTTTTTCAAATTAGTGTTTTCATTTTCTTTGGGTAAATACCCAGTAGTGGAATTACTGGACCATATAGTATTTCTATTTCTTTTTTTTTTTTTTAAAGATTTTATTTATTTATTTATTTGAGAGAGAGAGAGAGCACACAGAGGGAGAGTGAGAGGGAGAAGCAGACTCTCCACTGGGCAGAGAGCCCAATGCGGGGCTCAATCCCAGGATCCTGAGATCATGACCTGAGCCGAAGGCAGACGTTCAACCGACTGAGCCACCCAGGCGCCCCGGTATTTCTATTTCTAATGTTTGGGGAATATCTATACTGTTTTCCACAGTGGCTGTACCAATTTACATTCCCTCCAACAATGCACAAGGGTTCCTTTTTCTCCACATCCTCACCGACACTTGTTATTTCTTGTCTTTTTTATTCTAGCCATTCTGACAGGTGTCAGGTGATATCTCATTGTGGTTTTGATTTGCATTTCCCTGATGAGTGACATTGAACATCTTTTCATGTGTCTGTTGGCCATCTGGACGCCTTCTTTGGAAAAATGTCTATTCAAGTCCTCTCTTCATTTTTAAATCAGATTATATGGTTTGTTTTGTTTTGTTTTGGTGTTGTCTAAGTTCTTTATGTATTTTGGATATTAACCCCCTTGAACTTATTTTTGATGCCTGAAACCTTCCCTGAATTAGGAGAAGTTGTGTGGCTAGTTCTTATCCTTATGAACACCTGAGCTCATAGCAAAATTTGTTTCTTTAATTCTTTCACTACTTCAGTCTTAAGTAGTATTTTAGTATTCTTATTAAATAGGCAGAATTTTATTTTTAGAGCTTCTAGCTTGAACTAGAATCCCTTGATACTATCTCTTCTGTGATTTTCTCTTTTCTGTGAATCAGTAGAAATGTTTTTTTCTTAAAAGTCTACATCCAGTTTTACCTTCCTTGCCTTTTGAATTTTTAGATAATGCTATCTCTTTCTTCAAAGGTTCTTCACACTTGTGTTTAATCGATTGTTTGTGGCTGTTCAGAATTAAGTGTCTGGCCCATTTCTTTTGTCTTCCTCCTGTTCAATGAGATTGCTAGTAGACTAGTAGAGAATGATCAAATACTCTTCTTTTTAGTAACATGAAACTTTCTGATGAGACTTACATGAGGATAAGAGGGGTTAAAACCAAGGCAGAAACATGCTGGATGGTTTCATTTCCCCTTAGAAACACACCGTAAAAGTTCAGGGAATTATAGTCCGAAGGAAAACTCCCAGCTGTAAACCTAGGTCCCACAAGGATTTTCCAGTATTTCTGAGTTCTTTCATGAACTTTCTCCTTGTAGCATTAAGGACACAAAGAATGATGGGAAGTTGCTGACAATGATCATTATTTTCCCGGTCTTTGATAAATGCTTGTCCAGTGTTCCAGACTGAAGATTTGTTGTGTTGAATCAAAAGATAAACCCTGAAATGGGGTGCCTGGCTGGCTCGGTCGGTAGAGCATGCGACTCTTGATCTTGGGGTTGTGAGTCCAAGCCCCAGGTTGGGTGTAGAGCTTACTTTAAAAAAAAAAAAAAAAGATAACCCCTCAAAGTGGTTACATAATAGGTAAAATGGTCTTATCCAGTGGAAGAGAGCAGCTGGCTAACATAAGCCAGTTCAGTAATTCTGAGGTGTTTGGAGTTGGGTTGGAAGGATGATCCTGGGTTCCAGGAAACTGCTGTATCAGTTGATAAGGGCTACTCTAAAGGCTAGGTACAGAAATGTGTTGTGAGTCCTTTGCACCAGAGACTTCACTTCATCCCTCTTTCTCAATTGTTACAAATTCTGAACTTTTCAAGGAAATTAGGTTGGTCTTAAGATCTTTTAGGAATTTACCCTGCAATATTATGACAGAAAGAACATTTTTATCTTAAATTTTTATTACATAATATTTTATGTATACAAAATAATAATCTGTTATATATATATATATATATATATATATATATGTTAAAATATAAACACACAGGGGCTGATACATCTGGGCTCTCCTCCATGATTTTTACTTCTCCCACCAAAATAACGGCTCTTCTGAATTTTGTATTCCCTTTCATGAAAAACAAAACACTTTTACCATATATAGATGCATTCCTTTTACCATATATAGATGCATTCCTGAAAGTTTATTTTTGCTTTATTTTGAGCTCTATAAAAAAATGACATCATAGGGTGCCTGGGTGGCTCAGATGGTTAGGCGTCTGCCTTCGGCTCAGGTCATGATCTCAGGGTCCTGGGATCGAGTCCCGCATCGGGCTTCCTGCTCCTTGGGAGCCTGCTTCTCCCTCTGCCTCTCTCTTTCTCTCTCTCTGTCTCTCATGAATAAATAAATAAAATCTTAAAAAAAAAATGACATCATAATGTATATAGTGTTTTTTCACTCAAGTCTCTAACATTCATCAGTTCATTTATGTCACTGTCTGTAGCTGAAGTTCATGCCTTTAAACTACTGTTCTTATATTCCGTTTGGTGAATAGACCACAATTCACTTATCCATAGTCCTGTGAACGATCTTAGCTGTTTATTGATTCCAGGTGTCCTTATAATAGTCTTGTTAATATAGATGAGAAATATGCTAATAAGAATTTTTAGTGTTCCTTTGTCAAATTGTCGTAAACACTAGATTTATTTGCCTAGTGTCCCTTAGAGCTTTTTCTATTTCATCATTCCCATTTATCACCTAAAGAAACCTAGATGCAGGAAAAAAACAAACGATTTACCCAGGCTCTGTTGTCACTGCTGCTATTTCCACTATTATTAAATTCAAGAACCAGTTAAGTCCCCTCTTGGTTCTTCTTGTCTGAACAAAGAGGAGCCCCTTCCATTCTCGCACCAGAATTAGAAAGTTACTAATTTTGATCTTACAAATGTATAATCCAGGAAGCGGCGTGTCACAGTGAAAACAGTATAAGCTTAAGAGGCAGCAAGATTTGGTATTTAAAAAATACCAGCATGAGCCCTTATAGCTGGGGTAGTCTTGTGCAAATTCCTTTATCCTCCCAATTCTCATTTCCTCATCTGCAAGATAGAGATTGCAATGCCTTCCTCACAAGATGGCTCACTGATTATGTCAGGTGTAAAAGGCTCAATCACCACATTATAAAATAAGGAACAGAGGAGGCTCACAGCCTGACCAATGGGACTCATAATCTCACCCTAAAAAACAACCCAGGTAGAATATAGAAAGAGGTCAGTTTTGGCTTGTGCAATTTCTGACCCTTCTGCCGATGTTTCTGGTTTAGAAAAGAGGAATAATGAGGTCCTTTGCTGACTTGATGGTGTAGGGGTGGGAAAAATGTTCCCTTCTTCCCTTCTAGGTTTTTTGGCTGGTCTAATCATTAAATCGACATGAGACAGATTAACAGGAGAAAAACAAATTTACCTTGTCTATATGGGTGCCCCAAAGACATGAGACTCAAAGGCAGTCAGGCAATTGAGGCTTATATGTTATCTTGAGTTAAGGAATGAGAGAGGGGCTTGGGCTTGCAAAGGGGAAGAGGACAATTCACAGGATATAAGAAAAGCAGATGTTGGGTAATTAGATGTTTGCCCTGCCATACACATAGGTCTTTCAGATGAAAGTTATTTCTGGTAATAGTGCTCTTTCTTTCTTTTTTTTTTTTAATCTCATTTTCTTTTTTTTTTTTTAAGATTTTATTTATTCATCTGAGACACAGAGATAGAGAGAGAGAGAGAGAGAGAGACAGAGAGAGAAAGCATGAGCAGGGAGAGAGGCAGGGGGAGAGGGAGAAGCAGGCTCCCTGCTGAGCCAGGAGCCCGATGCGGGGCTCGATCCCAGGACCCCGGGATCATGACCTGAGCCGAAGGCAGACGCCCAACCATCTGAGCCACCCAGGTGCCCCAATAGTGCTCTTTCTGAGCCAGGCTCCCTATCTAAATTCTTTTAGGCAGTTAAGGGAGAGGTAAAAGTTTTTCTTGAGTCTGCTGGGTCTTGATTGCCTTCGGCTCAAAATAATCCACATGTCAAAGTGGCACATTTTGGGGTACCATATTCTGTTCCCCTTCAGTGGTAATGTGAATGTTTTGGCTTTGCTTGGGTTATCAGCTTTTTCTTTCCAAGCCTATCTTGTGGGTTATTTTAACGGTACTTTCATTAATAGCATAAAATTCCTTTGTACTTTGACTGGCAAAGAAAAACTGACCACAGTGTCTAATAATTAAGGAAATCATGCTTTTGCCTTTGGAGAAAACTTTAAATTAATAAATGTGAATTAATGTTAATTACTTAATTAATGTTAAGGCCATTGCATAAAGCATTTAAATCCAGATATTGGACTGGAGCTCCATTGGGAGTGTGACCCAGTCCGTCTTCATCTCTACTCTATCCCCAATGCCTTGCATAATGACTACGCATAATAGTTGCTCAAAAGGGGGCGCCTGGGTGGCTCAGTTGGTTAAGCAACTGCCTTCGGCTCAGGTCATGATCCTGGAGTCCCAGGATCGAGTCCCGCATCGGGCTCCCTGCTCAGCGGGGAGTCTGCTTCTCCTGCTCCCCCCTCTTGTGCTCTGTCTCTAAAATAAATAAATAAAATCTTTAAAAAAAAAAAATAGTTGCTCAAAAGATATCTGATGAATGAGTAAGTGAAAGGACTACCTCTTTTTGCCTTTTCTTATTGCTAAACTCGTATTTTTTTCCTCTTCTGAATCTTGGATAATGGAGGTTTGGGAATATCATGAAAGTTTGTCAACAAGTAAGCATTGCCCCTTTGGAACATTTATCTTTGAAATGCAAATATTCCTGGGAGTAACATACTATAATGCTAAAGGACTAATGGATAAGGTGAATTTAGCTAATCCTATGGCTCATCCTCAGCCTGGGGGTTTAGGGAAGAGACTTGAGAAAGGGAACAAAGATATCACAAAGACCTTTATGAATTAGTTTAATTGGAATTAGTTTAACCGGAGGTTTTCCTGCTGACAATTTGCTGATATTCGTAGCTGGAAGGAAAGAGACTGACAGAATGGGGGCAGGCAGGAGAGGAAAAAGACCTCATCTTGGAGCCTGGACCTCTGTGAGAAAAAGGAGCCTTGAGTGGAGCATACCTGAGCAGCCTGAAGAGAAACCAGAGGATAATACACCTTGCATGAGGAAGTGGAGGGTCAGGCAGACAAACCTTGTCTACTTGCCCTTTTTCTAGGGGGTAGATAAATGGAGTTATGGTGTCCTGCCATAACAAGAGGTCTCAAGGTAGAGTAATAACTTCTATTCATTCATTTAACAAATATGCAGGGAATGCCTTCATTGTTCCAGGCATTCTTCTGGGTGTTTGGAATACATGAGTGAAGAAAATGGACAGAGATCCCTGCCCTCATAGATCTTATATTCTAGTGGGGAGAGACAGACAGTAAACAAAAGATGCAATAGATAAGCAAACCCTATAACATGCTAGAAAGTGAGATGAGTGAGGGGGAGCAGAATATGCATGCCACCCCAAAATGTGCCACTTTGACATGTGGATTATTTTGAGCCGAAGGCAATCAAGACCCAGCAAACTCAAGAAAAACTTTTACCCCTCCCTTAACTGCCTAAAAGAATTTAGATAGGGAGCCTGGCCCAGAAAGAGCTATTTTACCAGAGATAACTTCCATCTGAAAGACCTATGTGTATGGCAGGGCAAACATCTAATTACCCAATATCTGCTCTTCTTATGTCCTGTGAATTATCCTCCTCCCCTTTGAAGGCCCAGCCCCTCTCTCATTTCTTAGCTCAAGATGGCATATAAGCCTTAATTGCCTGACTGCCTTTGAGTCTCATGTCTTTGGGGCAACCGTTCCTGTTCGGACACAACTCGTTTTTCTCCTGTTAATCTGTCTTATGTCAATTTAATGATTAGACCAGCCAAAGGAGTTAAAAGAGTAGAAGGAAAAATCTTCCTCTCCTACACTAGCAATAGAAAATAAAAAATGTGGAGCAGGAAAGGGACACTGGGTGTGGGAGGAAAAGGGGAGCCAATGGAGAAGTTTTAGCAGAGACAGCAATATAAGCTGACATGTTGTAGAAGTTTCCATCCCCCTGGCTGCTAGAATGTGTGTGTGTGGCAAGGACAAATTTAGGCAGAGAGACCTACAGTTTAGGCAGAGAGTTACAGTCATCCAGGCAAGAGTCCAAGTGCTTGGACCAGGGTGGTGCCAGTGAGGTGGTAAGAGGAGATCAGACTGTGGATATTTTTGAAAGTAAAGCCATCAGAATTTCTT
The DNA here is from genome assembly GCF_029215605.1 of Mirounga angustirostris. NCBI lineage: Eukaryota > Metazoa > Chordata > Mammalia > Carnivora > Phocidae > Mirounga > Mirounga angustirostris. Next base: position 12,360,181 of record NW_026991719.1, read on the forward strand.
GATGAGTTGGATATGGGGTGGCAGAAAATGGGGGGAGTTGGGAATGTGTCAAGATTTTTTGCCTGAGGAAATAGAAGGCAGATGTTGCCATGACCTGAAATGGGGAAGGCTGCTGGTAGAGAAGGTTTGGGGGGGAAAGGATTTGGAAATGTTGAGTTTGCGATGTCTGTCACATGGAATTGTTGAGTATTCAGTTGGATGACCAGGCCTGAATTGGAAAGAGGTATGGGCTGGAGATATAACTAGATATAACTAAATTTTGTAGAATTTAAAGCCTTGAGACAGGTTGAGATCATACAGGAAGTAACATAGAAGAAAAGAGAACCAGGATTGAGCTCTGGAGCATTACAGAAAAAAGAGGAAGCCAACAAAGGAGATTGAGAAGGTGCAACCAGTGGGATGAGGAAAGCAAGAAAGGGCAGGGTCCTGGAAACCAAGTGAAGAAGTGAGTGTCAAGGAGGAGGGATTACGGACTGTGCAAAATGCTGCTGCTAGGTCAGTGTAAGAGAAGACTCAGCCAGGGATTCAGCAATAGGAAGATCATTAGCAAACTGTGGAGAGTAGCTTCAGTGGGGTAATGAGGTCAAAGGTATAATTAAGATGGGTTTCATGGAGAATGGGAGGAGAAGGATTGAGGATGGCAAGAATAGAGAACTATTTTGAGGAAAGACTTACCTTTCTGGAAAGTTGTATGACAACATATTTTTTAAAATAAGTAATTAAATTCTTTTAATGATTAAAATTTTTAAATGAAATAATTTTTCATTTATATATTTTACAAGGATACTCTCTTACTCAGTAATTCTAAGAAGTTTTTTGTTGTTGTTTTTTAAGAAAATGTAATCAGAGATTTGCACTAAGATTGGCCTACATCTGGGGCGCCTGGGTGGCTCAGTCGTTAAGCGTCTGCCTTCGGCTCAGGTCATGATCCCAGGGTCCTGGGATCGAGCCCCACATCGGGCTCCCTGCTCTGCGGGGTGTCTGCTTCTCCCTCTCCCACTCCCCCTGCTTGTGTTTCCTCTCTCGCTGTGTCTCTCTCTGTCAAATAAATAAATAAAATCTTAAAAAAAAAAAAAAAAAAAAAGATTGGCCTACATCTTCAAACACAAGGATGCATATGGCCTTTACATATGACTTGGGCTTCCTTACAGCATGGCAGCCGAGTTTCCAGGGCAAGAGAGCCAAGTGAAAGTCGCATGCTAGTATCACCTGGGGGGAACTTTTTAAAAATGTCTGTCTTCAGGCCCCAGAAATTCTGATTTCATTGACCTGGGATGGGCCCAGTTACTGATATTTTTATAAGCTCCCCCAGTGATTTTGTGTGTCCAGGGTTAAGAACCACTGCTCTCATGAAGAGTACATGAAACAAAAGATTCGGCTCCTCAGGTGTCTGCTACCAGCAATGGTTCCACAATGGTTCCAGAGGGTTCCAGAGGTTGTAGGCATGCCCCGTGGCATTCAGAGGCCTGCCATAGAAATGAGATCAGGAAGATGCCTGAAGCAGTTGGATCACAGGTGCAATTCTTACAAAGCTCCACAGCTGCCACCAGGCTGCTTCAAACTGATGGTGGCTGGGCCCAGACCCCAGGTGTTTTACCCAGGCTATCCTGTCAAGGAGGAAAGGCTGAGTTGAAGAACTGTTCTGGGACTCCTGGTTGCCCTGATCTTGAGGTGGCAGTTAGATGAATCAAATGCCAACTGGAGTTTGCCCCATCATTCCTGAACATATCATCTCTGCATCTGAGCAACGAATGCTCGTGTTTTATGATTTGATTAGCGGCTGAAAGGAGCAGAAAACGATGAATGTTAGCTAGGGCTCATGTGAAGTACTCCCAGTAGACGCCACAGAGAATTAAGATCCTGTTACTTTTTAACCTGACACAAGATGTCACCATTGCTCCTGTGCTTTTAGCAGTAACAGTACAAAGTTAAACAGCAGTGAGAGTTTTCCTTTTCCCTGACCGTATGTTCCCTGACCGTATGTTCTGACTGTATGTTCTGTCGGTGAGGTTCATTAATCTATAGGCCATTACATTTATCCAAGTTAGGGTATTTATTTATAGCACTTACTTGATTTTTCCCCCTTACACCAGCTATGGATCAAAATTAATATCTCTTCGTGAACACTTCGCGAAGAAACTTTGGTGGAGGTGACTGTAAGACGAGACGAGCTGACGTTTTTATGGGATGACTGGAAAATTGCAAATCATGTTCTAGTTCGGCTTTACTGCTGCTGCCAAGGTTGGAGTGATCGCCTCTTACCATGCTTAGTTTGGAGCCAGTGTGGAAAGAAAGGCATGGACGTTATCCCGGGGTACAAATGGCTACAAAGCAGGGTGGGGCTAAGGTCATTGGAGCACTAAAGCATCATTGGAAATGTGACAGTTTTCCCTGGAGAAAACTGTATTGATGGAACTTCTCTCACACACAGCACTGTGCATGGTTGGAGGGAATATTTTGCCAAGTCGCTTGGAGGTGAAGATGGTGAACTCGAAGTGTAGAATTTGGGGGTTGGAGTCATTATTGGGAGCACAAAGAGAGGCTGGGACTACTGAACATCCCTGTATTCTGCCATTCCTTTATAATACTTCTCCTCTATGTAAACATGGAACAGCACCTAGAGAATATCCATTTGAAGTGGTGCCTAATTATGACTCTGCTATAGGTCTTCACACCAAAATATTAGTATCTGTTGACTCAGGCTTGTGGAATTACAGTGATTAATTTCTTTATTTTCCAACTTTTCTATAATGAATATAAAACTAGAAAAAAAGATCTCAAAACAACATGAACTATATACCGTATGATTCCAACTATATGACATTCTGGAAAAGGCAAATCTATGGAGATAATGAAAAGATCAGTGGTTGCCAGGGGTTGTGTGTGTGTGTGTGTGTGTGTGGGGGGTGATGAATAAGCAAAGCACAGAGGGTTTTTAGGGCAGTGAAAATACTCTGCATGATGCTGTAATGATGGATACATGTCATCATACATTTGTCCAAACCCATAGAATGTACAACACCAAGAATGAACCACAATGTAAACTGTAGATTTGGGGTGATTATCATGTGTCAGTGTGGGTTCATCAGTTGTAACAAATGTCCCACTCTGGTGAGGATGTTGATAGTGGAGGAGGCTATGCATGTGTGGGGTCAAGGAGATACGGGAAATCTCTGTATCTTCTCAAATCAGCTGTGAATTCATGGCTACTCCAAAACAGTTAAGTCTTTTTTTTTTTTTTTTTTTTTTTTAGGTAGGCTCCATGCCTAGCATGGAGCCCAGTTCGGGGTTTGAGCTCACAACCCCGAGGTCAAGACCTGAGCTGAGATCAGGAGTCAGATGCTTCAATGACTGAGCAGCCCAGATGCCCCTAAAACAGTAAGTCTTAAGAAAAAACCATGATTCCAGAGATTTGTAATGAAGAGAGATGTGCATGTGTTGTTAAGAAGATGTCCTTATCATTACTTTCTAATCAATCTAGATGCAGATGTAGCTAAAGCTCTGGATTAGTCCCTCTCCTCAGGAAATACATGACCCATTCAAGTTAGGTAGTTTGAATAGAATTTTAATGAAGAATCTGTTTTTAAAAACTTTGGGTAGAGTGGAGAGAAATCCCAAGGGAGAGTATGGTGCTTGAGTATAGATCCGTGGAGCTGTTACCACTCTTAGGTCTGGAGTGCAAGAGGAGAGAGAACTTTGGGACCACCCAACTGGAGTTATGACCTTGATGGGAGGGATGTAGACAGCCTGTGGAGCCAACACACAGAGGGAGCTGTGACGGTGATGCCCTGGTCTCACTCTTCTCTCTTACTCCACTCCCTGCTGTTTAGCCAGTTCAGCTAAGACTTAGTGGGGTCCACATGAGTCAACTTTCCAGGACGTTCAACAGTGAGGAGCAGGCAAAGAGTAGATCTGAGAGGGAAATGGAAGATGTACAGCAATGCTTTTAAAAAAAATAATAATTTTTAGCATACAACTCTACAAATTCGTATGGGTCTACAAGGTTTTCAGTGAAAATGAATCATCTCTTTCCCCACCTTTCTCCACCCATCACCCACTTCTAAGAGTCAACCATTTTGGATTCTATTAACTATTTTTTTCTGGGATTTATCTCTTTGTTTTAAATCAACACTGAGAGTTCTAATTTGATACTATTTATTAATTTACTACAGAGGCTGAGGATTTAACTCTTACCCTCACCTCCCCTTCTCATCTCACACTGAGTCCCAAAACACATATGTTTATGCCATCCTACCCTCCAGTTCTGTTATACCAAATTTTAAAAAGTTGGTTCAGAATTCATTGTATATGATTTTGTAATTATTATGCAGAAATGAATTATGTAGTATATAATTATTACATTTCTTTTCATGGAAAACTTGTTTTCTCTGGAGCTAATGATTGCATAATTCTTGGCCTAATTTTCTACATATCTTTCCCTAATTCAACCCCAAACACTCAGCCAGAAGTATCAATCCCCTCTGAGAACATCAAACACATGTGATAATCTACAGCTTCATTTTGTGTTTGGAGTTATCATTATTGGAGCCCTTCATCCTCTTTTCTCCAATCTGAATCAGTGGTTCTCTGGGTTCACTTCTTAGCTGTGTGGGATTTTCTTCACCTTCATCCTGGTGAAAGAGAATTCTCTCTCTGATTCCTTTTCTTTCTTTCTTTCTTTCTTTTTTTTTTTTTTAAGATTTTGTTTATTTATTTGACATAGAGAGACACAGCCAGAGAGGGAACACAAGTAGGGGGAGTGGGAGAGGGAGACGCAGGCTTCCCATTGAGCAGGGAGCCCGATGCAGGGCTCGATTCCCAGGACCCTGGGATCATGACCTGAGCTGAAAGCAGCTGCTTAACGACTGAGCCACCCAGGCACCCCTGATTCCTTTTCTTGGTCCTTTATCTTCTTAGTTTACTCCTTCAGTTTGGTGGGGCACATCTACCGATTCTGATACCAATTCCAACATGAGGGTGGAGGTTCTACCCCACCAAGCGACTCTCCAATACCAGCTGCGTGTCCTACAATTCAACTCAATTTTGACCCTATCTACCTGGAGATAGCATCAGATTCCATGGGTTAAGGGCTCAGTCCTACAAGGCTGCCCCCACTCCCCACTTCAGATACCAATCTCAAGTCCAGGCTGTCACCTGTGCTTCTGACCTACTGACTATAGATTGGAGGTTACAACCATCCCCCCTCTTTGGGTTTGATTAATTTGCTAGAGTGGCCCACAGAACTCAGAGGAACATTTAACTTACAAGATTACCGGTTTATTATAGGAGGCTATAACTCAGGAACAGCCAGCTGGAAGAGATGCATGGGACAAGGTATGGGGAGAGGGGCACAGAGCTTCTATACTCTCTGAGTGCATCCCTCTTCCCGCATCTTCACACGTTCACCAATCAGAAGCTCTCAGAACTGTACTTTTGGCTTTTTATGGAGGCTTCATTACATAGGTATGATTGATGAAATCATTGGTCATTGGTGATTGAACACCAATCTCTGGCCCCACTTCCCTCCCCAGAGATTAGGGGGGTGGGACTGAAAGTTCCACTCCTCTGATCACATGATTGGCTCCACTGGCAACCAGCCCACATCCTTAGGTCTTTCCAAAAGTCACCTCATTAACATAACAAATGACACCTTTATCTTTCTCATCACAGGAAATTCCAAGGGTTTGAGGAGCTCTGTGCCAGGACTGAGACAAAGACCAAATACATATTTCTAATAAGAAATAAGAATAAATATAAATATAAATCACAATATCACAACATTCCAGTTTTTGAGATCTTACATGTTTTTGAGACATTACATGTCTGAAAATATTTTTAAACCGCCATCAAAACAGATTGATGAGATGGCTTGTGTATAGAATTCTATGTTGAAACTATTTTTTTTAGAATTGTGATAGCATCGTTCCACTGTCTTCTAGCCAATCTGCTTCTTTGGCTTTTATTTGTGAGCTGTATTTTTTCCCTGGAAGATTTTAAACTCTTCCCCATATACCCAGTGTTCTGAAATTTTATAGTAATACCTTAGCAAGGGTAAGGCACTAGGCTGGCCCCTTATTCTGTTCTGGGAAATTTTAATTTTTTTTTTTTTTATTGTTTTCTCTTCTCCATTTTTATCTTTCTTTCCAGAACTCTTGTCATTCAATCTTGGACCTTATAGATTGATCCTCTGATTTTCTTATTTTTTTCTTGTATTTTCCATTTCTTTCTTTTTCTATCTATTTAACTCTATAAAATTTCTTCCACTTTATTTTTTTAAAAGATTTTATTTGAGAGAGAGAGAGAGAGAAACAGCATGAGAGGGGAGAGGGTCAGAGGGAGAAGCAAGCTCCCCGCCGAGCTGGGAGCCCGATGTGGGACTTGATCCCAGGACTCCGGGATCATGACCTGAGCCAAAGGCAGTCGCTTAACCAACTGAGCCACCCAGGTGCCCCTCTTCCACTTTATCTTATAGCTTCTCCATTGATTTATTTTCTGTTAAATCTTAATTTCACAGACCTCTTTATTGCTTCTTAGATTGCTTCTTTTTTTTTTTTTTTTTTTTGTATAGCATGCTGTTCTTGCTCCTTGGATGATGTAATCTCTTTTATCGTTTTGGAGTATTATTTATAGTGAGGTGTAGTTTTCCTCTACTCTGCATTGTTTTTGTTTTCTCTGGGTTCCTTTTTTTTTTTTTTTCCCATTTTAGTTCTTTGTCTTTCATGTTAGAAACTTCCTTTTAATGAAAATTCTTGGGGCGCCTGGGTGGCTTAGATGGTTAAGCAGCTGCCTTCGGCTCAGGTCATGATCTCTGGGTCCTGGGATGGAGCCCTGCGTCAGGCTCCCAGCTGGTGGGGAGTCTACTTCTCGCTCTCCCTCTGCCTCTTCCCCTGCTCATGCTCTCTCTCTGTATCTGTCTGTCTCAAATGAATAAATAAAATCTTTAAAAAAAATAAATGAAAATTCTTGGTAGTCTAGGAGTGAAACACTGAAAAGCTTAGTTTAGTGGAAACTGTACATTGGTCAGGCTTGACAGTTGATGGACGTTACCATACGTTGATTAAGAGGGGGCTTGGATGTTCCATTGGAGACCCCCATATGCTAGTATCTGTGAGTTCTTTCTCAGGGATCATGATCTTACCTGGGAAGGAAGTGAGCAGCTGCTGGTATGCTCAGAGCCAAGTAGGAGAAGGGGTTGGGAGCCTATCACTGTTTGGAATGTAATAACTGAAGTAATCCCTCTGGTTTTAGCACAGCACCCCTGCCCTCAGCTATGGCTATTTTCTGGCCTTCTGCCACGAAACCTTCGGAAGCACCTGGTCCTCCCAATTTCTGAGTGTCCTTGGGATTCTGCAGCTCAAATTGGCTTTTTCTTGCCACTGCTACCTGACCCTGAATCCTTCTGGACACTTAAGTTTTAGCTTTATGCTAAGTTGGTTACCACCTAGCCATCTGTTTCCCAGCTTTCAAAATTTTATGGCCATCGCTCATTTGCTGTCATCTACTCTCTCATTCTTTCTGACCTCATAGCCTTTCTAGAAAATCATTTTTCCTGCCATGTTTAATCTGAAACCTCCCAATCATCATTTTGTTTTGTATCTCAACTGAATGAGCGGTCAGGAGAAACTGGGGCATAAGGTTGCTCAGCTTCTCAGGATCACTCTTCCCCAAGCAGTCGCTTGCTAAAGACCTTAGGAAGCCTCATTTGCCTTTATAAACTTTCTTTCTTCTTTGCTGTGTTGACTCTTTCTCAGACATATGGCCCATTACACCCATTAAATTACATATTCCTCCATTACACTCATGTCCAGTTCCCTTATTCCTCAGAGGATTGCAAGCTTGCAGATGATCAGTGTGGAAATGAATTAATTTCTACTCTATTTATAGAAATGTGGTGACATGTCTCCCAAGGTATAAATAGAACAATGAATGTTGACAAGATTTTTTGTAACCATGGGTATGCTGCAATTATTCCTGCACCATACTCACTGTGTATCCATGTCTGAATTTTAACAAACAGGGCTCTTGATGCTAACACAAATATTCCAGTGAAAACATATCACCCATTATTATCCTCTTCTCATGAGTCAGATTTCATCTTTCAAGTTTAAATTCAGCCATATACATTTGAGAGGACTGAGTCAATCACTGTTCTTGGGTAATAGTTGAAAATCCATGATGAGAATAATAATAGTAATAACAATGATGACAACGTAATAAAAACCAAATATTCTGACAACGTTATTTCTAAAAATAACTCCATGATGTAAGCAAGTATTATTGTTAATCCCCACTTTATAGATGAGGAGACTTGAGCCTCAGAGATTTCCATTTACTGCCCCAGATCCCAACACTAATAAATGACTAAGATTCATAATTAGGCTATCATCAAACATTTGCTGGATACCCACCATGTCTCAGGCACTGAGCATACCGAGATGAACTACATACAGTCTCTGTCCTCAGGTTACTTACAGATCGATATATAAATGCATAAGTGAGTAATTAAACATGCACTGGAGATAAGGGTGGGGCTGGGGATGAGGTAGCCAAAAGAAAATTACTAAATTGCATGCTGATTTCAATGTGCCATATGGAAGGGACCAGAGAGAGAAAGGTTTGCGATTGTATTGGTTGGGTCATAATAATAAAAGAGTAGTTTGGAAAGCACATGACACTAGAGCCACCAGCTATCTGTGGTTCTTCCAGGTCATTTACTTGGATGTAACATTTGGGAGAATATCTGCAGAAAACAGTGGTCGACATGGTTTTACACCCTTCAGGATTGTTTTCAAAGTATATGCATTCCATGATGGCTCTCTCTACAGCAAGTAATACTATATAACCAGTTCAGTGAATATTCCACTTTATATACTTAAATTGATTGACCACTCAGTAATTCACATAATTTCACACTCTATTTCTTCTTCATTTGTAATAAAGTACACCATAGACATTTCAAGTATAACTTAGAAATTTTCAAAGCCTCTGAATGTGTAATAAACCACATATTTTTCTTTAATATTTTCTTTCCTTCAGGGTTCTGGCATACCCTGAGTTAGCCATACTCCATTTATAATGATCCATTTGAAAATAGCTAAAACCCATCATATCACTAAATTTCAAATAACCAAAATTCACCTCTGGAAAATATTCTACAATGTTTTTCTGATGCCAGGAGGCAGATTTAAGTTATTCATTTTTAAAAAATACATGTTAAAGCCACTGGTTTTTGCACCCAGCTCTTTCCCCTTTTTACGATTCCTACCTTTCTATAGAATATAAGCATACTATTTAATATGTTAAATTAATGTTGTGGTTAAAAAATACAGTCTCCAAAATGCTTAGATTCACTTAAAAAAATCAGTGTAAGACTATAGGCTTGGGGAGGTAGTCCCCAAACTCTTCCAGATCTGTAGAATTACATTGGATTTGATTTCCATATGGTTTTATGGTTTCCCTGGAGTGAGTCAGGTGCCAAGGGAGCTGTGACAACAATGCAAGAAGTGATGGGAAAGTTCTGTCATTTCAAGGAGTAGAAGGGAGCAGTATTCACTGGGGAGGCCTTCCACTGGGGATAGGGGGTGTATGACCAGCAGTTCCAAGTACTGATAAAGGAGGTGTGAAAATTAAATCTGGCACCAGAAGCTCTTGAAAATCAACCTCAAGGTTGGGATGGACCCAGGTGCATCTCTGAACAAGGCCTCACTTCTTGTTTTGTCCCCTTTGAGAGTTCGTACCTAGTTCCATCTCTCATCCGCCACAAGGAAGCATTGCCAAGGTGAACACTTCTACAGTTCTTTGTGGAGACATAACATTGGCCTTCACTGATAATTGTACCCATAAAGCATTTGCCTTTCCCATCAACGAATAAAAGATAATACTCCTAATCTTGATTATCCTGTGTTCTGCATTAAAAAAAGAAAAATCACTCCAGAAGATTCACCAGCTAATGTGAAATTCATAAGAATTTTGTTACAATAGAAAAATGGCAGAATTGGACAAAAGCATTTGGAATAGCTTCTTTATTCTCACTGGTATTTTCATGGCAGAAGATACACATTTTTTTCCCTTCCAAGGAAAATGTGTAGTAATTTTGCCCCAGAAGCCTACATTCTAATTGTATTAGACAGACTATATCTCTAGCATTGTCATTCCATTAGAGTTTATTCCATTGCAATAAATCTTAATGATACATGCAAATACACCAATCTAATGGTCCATTATAAAAGAACTGACTGACTGTTACCATTCGTTTCCAGCAATTTATATGATTTCTCACCTCCTGCTGGTAAAAAGTTCCAGAAGGCAGGGAATTCTTTTTTTTTTTTTTTTTTTTAAGAGCAAAGCAGATCAGAGTGTAAAGTGAAGACGAAGAAAAAGTATTGCTCTTTTTTTTGTGTCTACATTAAAAGTTTTATAGGCTTTCATAACCTGGCATAATTCTGAGCTTTTTGATTCAAAAACTACCTAAAAATAGTTATGTATAGATATTTTTCTTTTGCTTACTTTGCTTTGGCATTCTTTTTCATGCCCTCTTCCATGGAGCTATCTATACAGAGTGCAGAAAAACAGGGGAGTTGGTAAAAATCAGGTCAGAGAGGAAAAAAAAAAAAAACCTTTGAAAGGATTTCCTTCTTCTAAGAAATCAATGGAATCATCTCCCCCTTCTCATCTTCCCCCTTGAGTCATCTTCCACCTGAGAGATCTGAACTCCCTCTTGCTAGAGATGACTTATGTGCATATATAATACTGGAGTTGGTTGAGAGTCACTTATGATAGCAAATTATAAATTCCTGGACAGGGTCCACATCTTAATCATCTGTGCAGTCGCAAGACCTAGCACAGGGTAGAACCTCAGTTGAACTCACTTTCTCAGATCGAATCTAACAAGCCAAACCAATAGCCCAACCCCTTTTCACTATCTTTATCCCTTGATAACCTGTGATAACGTATGGCAGGCAGGATGAATCTACTGGTGGGCAGTAATGATACCTACTCAAAGAAATATGCACTAGGGATAGGAATGGGGGAACACATTAAAAAAAATCAGCAAATTTCATGCTTTCATGTACCACATGGAAAGAGCACAGATGGAAAGGTTCGGGATTGTATTGGTTAGGTCATAATAGTAAAGGTAAGCCCTTGACACTAGGTATACCAGCTATTTATGGTCCTTCCAGTTCCTCTATTTGGATGTAATATTTGGGGAGATATCTGCAGACAGCACTGATCTGCAAAACAAGGGCTGCACCATCCCTGCTTCCCTCTCCTCTGTCTGCAAACTGGCTCTCTTGGCATAAACATGGCAGAAGATGTCTGCCCCTATCATTTCTGAAGTTACATATCCTTTGTTCAAATGGCCAGTGGAGACTGACTTGTGAATTTGATCCCAGATCCAAACTGTCATAAGAAAGAAACAGGTCTGCTCAGCTTAGGTAAATTTCTATCCATGACCCAATATTCAAGGGCCAACGGGCAGGTTAGGTAGTCATAAATATGACTCAGGGACCGCTCTTGTCTGAGAGAGCAGTTCTCACAGAGGGGAGCTGGTGGGCTGGGCAGATAGCCTAGAAGGCCTCTAATACAATGAAAAAAAAAAAAAATAATTTACTTTTGCCCAGAGAGGAAAGAAAGTAGAAAATGAATAGGTTATATAGACAAGGCAATCAATAAACAATATGTGCAAATTTATGGAAGGCAATTGAATTCGATCAATAGCTCTCATAAATAGAACGCATTCATGTGGTAGCACAGGAAAAATCTCATCAGTCTTTTTTAATTAAAACTTTCTTTTCAGAACCAAACCTAAGAAATGGCTGTAACAAAGAATACCCACTTCTAAGGGAAGTATTTATCCCCTTCTTCTATTAAAACAGTTGGGGCATTTTCCTGCATAGCTAAAAGAACTCATTTCTCAGTCTTCTGTGTAGCAAGATGTTGCCAATGAGTTGTATGCTGAAATTGTCTGCATGCAGTAGGACTTCCCAGAGAAAGGTGGGGTTTTTTGTTTTTTGTTGTTTACGAAAGGGGCACATAGCTAGTATATATACTTTATACTTTTCACTCCTTCCCTTTCATCCTGATTGGAACATTCTGATGACTGGATCCCCAGTGCCCATTGTGGAACATGAGGTGACCTTGACGATGGTAGTCATACTCTAATAATGAAGGAATAGAAATATAGTAGGTGACTGGGTCCAGGATGACAGCATGGAGTTGCACTGCTTAGCTACAGACTTCTTTTACGTGGAGAGGGAAATAGATGTCTGTCTTAGTTAAACCATTTTTATCTCTAGTCTCCATAACTAGCAGCTGAATGTAGATCCGAACTTGGTTAAGGAGCTTCTGTTCAAGGAGGGAGCACTGTGTCACCAATGATGGTGACTGATAAAAACAAAATTGGTAACAAGACCCATCACTGAGATTAGTTTGCTCTGGTCCTGACCTTTTATGTTTTCATAGTGGCTAAAATCTATTAAAACAAAATGATATACAGATAAGATGGATAAACTCATGTCACCTTAAAAAAAAAAAAACAACACTCTGGGGTCGCCTGGGTGGCTCAGTTGGTGAAGCATCTGTCTCTGGCTCAGGTTATGATCCCCGGGGCCTGGGATTAAGTCCCATATCAGGCTCCCTGCTCAGCAGGGAGTCTGCTTCTCCCTCTCCCTCTGCCTCTCCCCCTGCTTGTGTGCTCGCTCTCTCTCGCTCTTTGACAAATAAATAAATAAAATCTTTAAAAAAAAAAAAAAGTCTGTAGGTTTGGTAGTGTGCTATGCTCTGAAGCTTGAGATACTAAGAATGAGATATGATAATGCAGTCCCTCTTTGCTAGCTCTAATTTGGTTGAAAATATGAGAAAGTGGGGGCACCTGGGTGGCTCATCGGTGAGGTGTCCAACTCTTAATTTCAGCTCAGCTCATGATCTCAGGGTCCTGGGATCAAGCCCCACATTGGGCTCCATGCTCAGCAGGGAGTCTGCTTCAGGAATTTCTCTTCCTCTGCCCCTCCCCCTGCTCTCTCTCTCAAATAAAAAATCTTAAAAAGAGAAAATATGAGAAAGTGGAGAAAGAGAGGCTCTGCCCCTCACAGTGTTCAGGAAACAAGGCAGACCTAGCTCTGCCATCTTCAACACATGGGAGGAAAGAGGGTAGAGGATTACATGGGAGGATTTTATAGGCTGGGCCTAGAAATGGGGTGTAGGACTTCCTGTCTATATTCCATTGGTCAGGAGGCTGGGAAATGTAGTCTACTTGGGAGCCAAGGAGGAAATGGAAACGGGTTTGGGGAACAATTAGCCAGTTCCTGCCCCAGCCACTTAGAAGAGGAAATGTAAGGAACAATGGGGCCTCGGTTTCCTCAGAAAGGGGAGTTTCTTTTTACAGGGACAGTTCCATATAGTACTTTCTCTTTATCAGTACTCTGGCTGCATCATTTCATTACAAAGTATACATTTTTAAGGGAATATAGAATATAATAAAATATTTTATGATAGTTAAACTGCCTTAACGCCACTTAATTTACTTGGAGATTTGTTATGCAATCAAGTATTCCCAGACTGCTTTGAACAGATTGCAAAGCTGCCTGATCAAAATTCTCATTTCTTATTTATAGACAGATTATAGTTCAGATCCAGATGTTGAATGGGGGAGGAGGTAGGAAATTTTATCTTGTGCTTCATAGGCATGTCAAGTGAAAAGATGAATTGTATTTTCTTTTTAAATGCACAAATAGATGGTTATGAATTGGACCCTGAATGAAAATATATTTAGGATCTAATCATATTTCTATGAATTTGAATACAATAAGGGTATTTTATAAATTCAAAATAAAACTATTTCAGTATCATAATGTTCCATATTAAACATCACTCAAAGATGGAAATTTTATTTTTAACAGTGCATTAAATCAAATCAACCCTTTACTTTGAATATTGCCAGTTTTGGGGTGGGATTGGGTGGGGTGGGGAAAGGAACATGTGTAAAATGCTCTCAGTAACATTTCATTTGTCAGCATATCTTTTTCTGACTTGTATTAGCTATCTGGCAATTCCAGCTGCTTGGTAACAGTTGTAGGGTACCACCTTCTCCAGACCGCTAACTACCGCACGAGACCACACAAAGTCAGAATTAGATTAAAACAAAAACAAAAACATTTGCAAAAGGATAGCGGAGTAACCAAAAGCATCAGTATTTAGTTTGGTTTCATGATACCTGCAGTTATATTTGCCAGTAACACTTTATTAATTCAGTGTTTTAAATTCAGAAAAGATCTTAAAGGTCAACTAGTCCAACCTTTTCATTTCACAGTTGAGAGAACTGAATCTCAAAAAGGCTGAAGGTTACATAGCTAATTAGTTACATGGCCAAGTTTCGAAGCCAAGTTCATCCATCCATCCAACCAACTAATATTTATTGAGTTCCTACTATCCAGACGTTTGATTTTGAGGATTCAGTGGTGAACAAAACCAGACATGGTTTCTGTTCTCATGGGAGAGACAAACACTAATCAAATGGTTATAATAATATATTGCCACCAAGGAGTACTCCACTGTGTATTGAGAGCATATACCAGGGGCTGACCTTGTCTGGTAGGTGGGGATGGCAAGGAGGTCTTATTTTAGGTCCTAAGATTTAAGCTGGGAGCTGAAGTTTGAGTGTGCATGAACCAGGCAAAGAGGAGGAAGAATACACCATGGAAATCCATGTGCTCTGATAGAAGTAAGATGGCATATTTGATGAGCTTGAAATAGACCAATGGTAGTGGGTTGCAGAGAGCAAGTGACAACATGATTCAGGATGGGGCTGAAAGATAGAGGCTAGAGAAAGAGAACATCTGTCATCCTAGTGAGTTGGTGTGAAGATGTGAGGTTTGGACTTGAGCTGCCCTTTTTTTTTTTTTAAAGATTTTATTTATTTATCTGACAGAGAGAGACACAGCGAGAGAGGGAACACAAGCTGGGGGAGTGGGAGAGGGAGAAGCAGGCTTCCCGCGGAGTGGGGAGCCCGATGTGGGGCTCGATCCCAGGATCCTGGGATCATGACCTGAGCCAAAGGCAGACGCTTAATTACTGAGCCACCCAGGCGCCCCTTGAGCTGCCCTTTTGCTACAATGAGGGGCAAGCCAAGGGATCAGTGTGAAAGCCCTGAGGATGGTGCCAACACCATGGAAGGCTGAGAAGAAACTAGAAGAAACCAGGTCCTTGGTGGCACTGCATGAGCTGAGTGGGTCGAGTTTCACCTGAACAAAGAAATACTGTGGGGCCACTTAGTTGTAGTTTTTATGATTTGAGTGAGTTTAAATTGGATTTTTTTTTTGTCAGTTGTAACCAAAAATGTCTCCCTCATATAAGGAGTCGGCCAAATTAAAATGGCAACCATTGTACTTGATGTGATGCTTGTTTTTTTTTTTAAGTAATTAATGAATATTTGCTGAATTGCATGCACATTTCCATCACTGTGTGGATGTGTGGAATGCTTTCTGTGTCTATTTAAATCCTCCTCATCCTCAAAGCCCAGGTTAACCTCCCTACTTTTCAGGAGGCTGAACAATCACCTTCATCCCCTTTTTGACTGCTTCTGCCCTTCCTCTTGGTCCATTAGTACTGTGACTCAGTCTATGTGTTCTTGTGTTTTACTTATTTCTTTAACAACTACCCCCTCCCTCTAACCATTTTTTTTTTTTTTTAAGAATGCTCTTGTATTTTAATGTCAGGGCTTCACCTGTGTCTTTTTCTCCTTTGTATCTTTTCAATGATTACTTCTCACACATAACAATCACCCGTGGACTTGTTAACAGGGCAGATTCTCTCATCTATCATAGGTGCACACATGGAGAAACACTGTACATTAGGTATTGTATAATATAGGCGCTCAGTGTATAATTCGTGAGTTGTACTGAATTAGAAGTCCAGGAGGGATTTGCTTTGGGAATTATCAGAAAGCCTTCTCCTGTAAGCCTCTAAAATTGGGCACCTTCTTCAGCTTGTCCCCAGTGATCTCATAACTGTGCTGATACCAAGGTTGAGATATTGCACA
Organism: Mirounga angustirostris; assembly: GCF_029215605.1. Taxonomy (NCBI): domain Eukaryota; kingdom Metazoa; phylum Chordata; class Mammalia; order Carnivora; family Phocidae; genus Mirounga; species Mirounga angustirostris. The sequence continues at coordinate 12,376,217 of NW_026991719.1, forward strand.
CTTAAGAGGCAGCCAACATTTTTGATGACCTTAGCTAAAAGTGGTGAGAGAAGCCATATCTCATCCCTCAAATTCTGCATGAATAAGAATCAGTGTCAGGATTTCTTGACAAATAATGGATATTTCACCAGTTCCTCATTGATTTTTCTTTTCTGCCCAAGTGCCTTTACTTCCTTCACCTTTGAGCACTGGTCTTCTCCCACTGAATTTTAGTTTTTGTTCCAATAGGAAGCACTTTGGTGTAACAAGAAGCAGTGATGCTTTGACCTGGGCCACACCTTCGTCTCAGCATCAACTTGTTCGTTTTTTCTTTTCTCTCTCTGGCCCGAGCTGAGCCCTTCCTCATCCACCCCCTCTTCTCACACACATAGAGAGCCTCTTTCCTGTGTTTGCTACAGAGATAGTCTTCCAGCTTCTCCTACCCTAATCTTTCTTTCTTCTTTCTTTCTTTCTTTCTTTCTTTCTTTCTTTCTTTCTTTCTTTCTTTCTTTCTTTCTTTCTTTCTTTCTTTCTTTCTCTTTCTTTCTTTCTTTCTTTCTTTCTTTCTTTCTTTCTTTCTTTCTTTCTTTCTTTCTTTCTTTCTTTCTTTCTTTCTTTCTTTCTTTCTTTCTTTCTTTCTTTCTTTCTTTCTTTCTCTTCCTTCCTTCCTTCCTTCCTTCCTTCCTTCCTTCCTTCCTTCCTTCCTTCCTTCCTTCCTTTTTTAAGATTTTATTTGTTTATTTGAGAGACATACAGAGAGAGAGAGAATACAAGCAGGGTGAGGGACAGAGGGAAAAGCAGACTCCCTGCTGAGCAGGGGAGCCGATGTGGGACTCGATTCCAGGACCCAGGATCATGAGCCTAAGGCAGGCGCTTAACTGACTGAGCCACCCAGGTACCCCATCTTTCCTTCTTTCTTTCTTTTACACACACACACACACACACACACACACACCTTTTTTCGATTTCATATATGAAAATAAAAATTCTCCATTTGTCCAACAAAACAATGGCAAAGTTTAAAAAACTGTAAGAATTCTTACAAGCCCTGATAATGAGGGTCTGTTTTAATTGCCTCCTTTTCACCCCACTGGTAATGGAGGAATTTCCAACCTAGGGTTCTGGGGATGGCTGAACACACAACACCCGCCACTGGGTAGATGAGATGGACAACAGTTTATTGGTCACATATACTCACAGTCTGGCAGAGGAGAATACCACATGCCATGTAGGGTTACATGGGGATTGCATTCAGGAGCAGAGTGAACAACCAGGGACTGTGAGAGGCAGGCTTTATGGTATCAAGAAGGTGAGGTGACTCCTGGTTCCTGTGGGAGTATGTGACTGGCTCATCTGGATAGTTCTAACGGCTGGCAGGGAATGGCAACCCACCACTCAGGGATACTCAGGAGCTGTGCTCAATCCCTGTATAAGAATTGTTTGGCTAGAGGACATTATCCTCCATAGCAGAGTGGGGAAACAAACTTGTATGTCAGCCACTTCCTGATTTTACCAGATGTCAAAGCAGCACATAATATTAAGTTCAGGTGTTATATCACAGGGTCTCTAGTCTTATTATTTTTTTTTTTAAGATTTTATTTATTTAACAGAGAGAGAGAAAGCACAAGCAGGGGAGCGTCAGGCAGAGGGAGAAGCAGGCTCCGCACTGAGCAGGGAGCCCAACGTGGGGCTTGATCTCAGGATCCTGGGATCATGACCCGAGCCAAAGGCAGACGCCCAACCGAATGAGCCACCCAGGTGCCCCCAGGGTCTCTAGTGTCAAAAAAAAAAATCTAAGTAGGGCTAGTCTAGCTCTTTCTGGCTCCTGATTTATGTCCTCAGCATTACATTGGGAGTAAGCTCACTCAAGTAATTTTCTTTCTTTTTGGGTTTTATATTGCCACTTTGCTATGTAAGCCTTCGGGTTGGATTAGAACATGTCAGAGGTCCTTTGATTTTGTGCTTGCCCTAAATTTGAATGATTAAGTAATAACAGTGAAAATGATTGACTCTTTATACACTTAACTTTGAAGCTCTTTGCCTCCTCTCTTAGCTTGGGTTCCTTAGAAGTAGAGCCTGAGGCAGAAAGTCAAGTGTATGGGATGTATTGCAGGAGTGTTCTTCAGGAATAACCTGTGAGAAGGGAGGAAAGCAAGAAGGGAAAGGAGTGAGGGAAGCTGAACAAGGAAGTGATCTCCTTTCCTTAAAGAGAGGCTCTGAAATGCAAGGCATACCTTTGAGTTATTCCTGCCTTGAGAGGAGAGGGTCTCTTTTGCACTCCATATCAGTTGGTCATTGGCTGTGGGCCATGGGGTGGGGGGTAACTTCAAGCAGGAGATGGCTACTCAACCCAGGGCAGTTCTGCAGAGGAGGGCAGCTGGGGTAGCCAACATTCTTTTCAGCTGGGAATCCAGCTGAAAGAAGATCGAGCCCCACATGGAGCCAGGCAGAGCCCCAACTGCAGCTACTACATATACTGAACCTTGATTGATCTCCTCAACAACCCCTAAGAGACAGATATTATGATTATTTTTCAGGTGAGGAAATTGAAGCATAGAAAAATTGTGGCAAAGTTAAGTCAGTATTCCAACCCAGAGAGCCTGATGCTCATTTTTAGAGCATTACAGAGGAAACATGCTTGAGAATTCTAAAGACTCTTCTCATTCTTCATTTTAGCCTTTTAATTTGATTCGATTCATAAAATATGCATCGATCACCAATATTGTGTAGAGTTGTCTTACAGGAGTGTTTTGCTGAAGGGCCTGAGTTACACTGCATCCCTCTCCACTGGAGGCTTTGATGTTGAAAGACCCTCAGGCCCATTTTGTCCAACACTTCAAGTTATATAATTCACTACGCATACCTTGTTGGATTCAGTCTCAAACTGTCTGATGAGTTGTTCTTCTTAATTCATCCATGTGAATTATCTGCTCATATGTCTTTAAATGAGGAAGTGTAAGAATGGCTCTTCATTTAAGTCAGTAATTAAGGAATATCATGGAGAGCAACATTATTTCAGCTGCCAGCATTGTACCTTTCTATCCTCAAGCAAATAGCTTGGAAGAGAGAGGCAGATGACTAAAGATATTTCTGGATAAGACTGGACAGTTGGGGGCCCCTGGGTGGCTCAGTGGGTTAAGCATCTGACTCTTGGTTTTGGCTCAGGTCATGATGTCAGGGTCATGAGATCGAGCCCCATGTTGGGCTCTGCACTCAGCATGGATGGAGTCTGCTTGAGGATTCTCTCTCTCCCTCTCCCTTTGCCCCTCCCCGTGCTCATGCTTGCTCTCTCTCTCTCTCTTTCTCTCTCTCTCAAATAAATAAACCTTAAAAAAAAAAAAAGACTGGACAGTTAACCTTCCTGTGTTTGTGGTACAAAAGGGAAATGGCATGAACCATGGGTTCTCTGTGAAAGAGGGAGATCCATCTTCTTAAGACTTTACCCTTTTGTTTTTTTTCTTTTTTAAAAGATTTTATTTATCTATCTGACAGAGAGAGAGCATAAGTAGGGGGAGCAACAGAGGGAGAGAGAGAAGCAGGCCCCCTGCTGAGCAGAGAGCTGGACACGGGGCTTGATCCCAGGACCCTAGGATCATGACCCAAGCTGAAGGCAGACGTCCAACTAACTGAGCCACCCAGGCACCCCAAGACTTTAGCCTTTTGTTTAAAAACATGGAGTGGGTTTCCATCAGCAGTGCTCTGTGGGGAGAAGAGAGGAAGTTTGCTAGGTAGGTCAAGTTTGAGTCATACATTTTCTAAATTTTTATTTTGTTCTTTTTTTAAAAGATTTTATTTATTTGAGAGAGAAAGCGAGCAAGAGAGAGAGAGAGAGAAGGACCAGTGGGAGGGGCAGAAGGAGAGGGAGAAGCAGACTCCCCACTGAGCAGGGAGCCCGACCTGGGGCTCAATCCCAGGACCTTGGGCTCATGACCTGAGACAAAGGCAGACGCTTAACCGACTGAGCCACCCAGGCGCCCTATGTATCACATGGTTTAAAAGTCAGAAGGGTGCGGAGGGGGAACGCCTGGGTGGCTCAGTCAGCTGAGTGGCTCCCTTTGGCTCAGGTCATGATCCTGGAGTCCCGGGATCGAGCCCGGCATCAGGCTCCCTACTCAGTGGGGAGTCTGCTTCTCCCTCTGCTCCTCACCCTGCTTTTGTCCTCTCTCTCACTCTCTCTCTCTCCAAAAAAAAAAAATCTTTAAAATTCAGAAGGGTGGGGCACCTGGGTAGCTCAGGTGGTTAAGCTTCTGACTCTTGATTTTGGCTCAGGTCACAATCTCAGGGTCATGAGATCAAGCCCTGCATGGAGCCCAAGCTCAGTACGGACTCTGCTTGAGATTCTCTCTCTTTATCTCCCTCTGCCCCTGCCCCCGCTCTCTCTTTCTTTCCCAATAAAGAAAGAAAGAAAGAAAGAAAGAAAGAAAGAAAGAAAGAAAGAAAGAAAATCTTTAAAATCCAAAAGGGTATTATAGTAAAAAGTCTTTCTGCCTTGGGGCACCTGGGTGGCTCAGATGGTTAAGTGTCTGCCTTCAGCTCAGGTCATGATCCCAGGGTCCTGGGATCGAGCCCCGCATCGGGCTCCCTGCTCGGCGGGGGACCTGCTTCTCCCCCTCCCTCTGCTTCTCCTCCTACTCATGTTCTGTCTCTCTCTCTGTATCTCTGTGTCTGGAATGAATAAATAAAAAAATCTTTAAAAAAAAAAAAGTCTTTCTGCCTTATCCTGCAGGTATCCATTTCATTTCTCAAAGGCAGCCAATGTTGTCAGTTTCTTTTCAGAGATGCTTTATGAATATTTAAGCAGATACATGTAAATATTTCCTAAGATCTTTGAAAATTCAGTGCTGAGGGTAGAAGTAGGAAAAGCCATGTATTAATTACCTAGGACTGCCATAAAAAATTACCAGAAACGGAGTGGCTTAAGACAATGGAAACTTGCTCTCTCACAGTCCTGGAGGCCAGAAGTCCAACATCAAGATGTCAGCAGGGCCAGCTTTCTCTCAGGGCTCTAGGGAAGAATCTTTCTCTGCCACTTCCTAGCTTCTGGTTGTTGCCAGCAATCCTGGGCTTTCTCTGCCTTGTAGACACATTACTCCAATATCTGCCTCTGTAGTCCCCTGGTGTTCTCCCTATGTGTCTCTGTGTCCACATTTCCCTCTTGTTATGTAAGGATACCAGTCACTGAGTTGAGGTCCACCCTAATCCATTATGACCCCATTTTAACTTGATTACATCTGCAAAGACTGTATTTCCAAATAAAGTCACAGTCACGGGTACTGAGAGTTAGAACTTGAGCATGTCTTTTTAGGGGACATAATTCTACCCACTTTAACCCATAATGTTATAATTTCAAAGCTTTAAGCAGCCTTTGTAGAGAAGTAGAGCTCAGTTCACCTTTAGGATGTGGAATGGAGTTGAGAGCTGTGTCATTTTGGGGAAAATAAATACCCAAATGGATCTTTCTCTTTCATAGACATGAAATAAAACCCACAACAAGAAATGGAGATTTCTAAACCTCCAGTGACATCAAGAAGCCTGTATTAGAATGAGTGTTTAAATTGGTGAGGGTTTTTTCCCCCAACTTTTTTTTTAAAGACTTATTTATTTATTTTAGAGAGAGAGAGAGCGCACATGAGTTGGAGGGGCCGGCGGGGGGCGGGGGGAGAATCTCAAGCAGACTCCCTGCTGAGCACAGAGCCTGACTCAGGGCTCCATCCCATGATCCCAAAATCATGAGCTGAGCTGAAACCAGGAGTTGGATGCTCAACGGACCGTGCCACCCAGTCACCCCCAACTTTTTTTTGATTCCTGCCCATAATAAGAAATATGTCATGACTCTAAACATCCAAATGTTTGAATATACATATATATATGAAGGTATAACTGAAACAAAGACTTGCTCCATGAAACAATATGTACATTTGTTATTTGAAATGAATTTTGATCTTTTCTGATCTACCCCTTTTCATTAGTTTTTTTTCTCAGGACTATTAATGGGTTGCCACCTACAGTATGAATAACACTTCTTGGTGATTTGTTCTTCCCTAAGAAGGGGCTTATAGATTTCAGTGCCTGCATGTTAATTCTTATTCTCATGGAGATGTTTGTGTATGGCAGGAATTAAGTGGAGGACTAACCTTCACCTCCCCAAGGAGGAGTGAAAGGCTGTAAAAGGGAAATGAACCCTTTTACTCACGTTGGCTCAACTTAGATTGGACTGTTAGTGCCATCCATGCATATTACTCAATTTTATGTAAGTTGGACTTGGCCAAATGTACTAATGTGGAGCTTTTGTATTCCAGTGTCTTCTTGGAGTCCTAGGATCAAGATTAGGGAATAGGGCTGTCAATCATCTTGGAAACTCCTGGAATTGAAATAGGTTTGGGTGATGTCTTTAAGCGAGAAAGAAATGTCTCTGGGACCTCTGACTCCAGGGAGAGGAGCCAGCTCAAAGACATTTTTGTTGGTGGAGTGGAAAGAAAGTGGAAAAAGGATGAATAAGGTTAACTCAGTCAAGAACTGGTGAGGCCAGTGAGATGGGCAGAGGTGCTCTTCCGGGACCAGTTGTGAGCTCTGTTTTAGTCATTGTAATGGATGCTGTTGGTACCCACTCAGATCCCTGTCTCTTTAAGGGCCTGTGCCCCATTCCGTAGCTGCTGTGAGTGTGGTGTGCTAACGGTTCATAGGTGCCTCTTTCTCTGGAGAATTGTCCTCAACAGAACGGGAGTCCCCTCATCTGGGAAGTTATGTTACCCTATCCCCTGAGTGGCAATGGCCAGTGACTGACTGACACAGAGGTACACAAGGCCGGCTCCTTTGCCTTCAAAGTACTACTGTCCTCTGGGACAATTGTACTCCAGGGTTCCCTGTGGGATCAGGTTGAAGCTAAATTCCCAGTGAGACCTCATGATTACTTCACTCCTTCCTCTGCCCCATCCTGCTTCCTTCACTCCTCTTCTCTCTCTCCCAAGAAATCACATGCCCAAGAATTCTTATCTTATGTTCTGCTTCTAGGGAACCCAGCCTAAGACAGTTACCTCTGTTTTGTACCTCCCTCAACTTGTAGTTTTATTATTATTTATTAATAGTTTCTGGTTGCCCCAAGCTGCCACCTTGCATTTCACTTTGGAAATTAAGGAAGGTGATCAGGACCATGCTTTGGGCAGAGCAGTACAAGGGAGTGATGCAGGAATGCAGGGTAAGGGAATCCTGGGAGAGGACAGTGACCAGCAGCAGGGTCCTCGGTGGCCCTAAGGGTGGAGGGAAGGAGTGGCTTTGAACCAGGAGGGGACTAAGTCAGAGGGAAACAACCAGGGCAAACTCCAAGAAGGAGTAAGCCTTCCCTTTTATTTGTGGAGAGAAGTCAAACAAAGCCTAGACTTCTAGTGACAAGTGAGATAGGACTTAAGTTATAATTTGGGGACCAGGAGTAAATCGATCTCATCTTGTCTGCATAGGCTGTTGACATATTAGTTTCCTATGGCTTCTGTAACAAATTACCACAAATTTAGTAACTTACAACAACACGAATTTATTATCTTACAGTTCTGGAGGTCAGAAGTCCGAAATGGGTTTGCAGGACTGTGTTCCTTCTGGATGCTCTGGGGGTGAATCTGTTTCCTTGCGTTTTCCAGCTTCTAGAGGCCACCTGCATTCTTTGGATCATGGCTCCTTTCCTTATCTTCAAAGCCAGCAGTGTAGCATCTTCCAATTTCTCTCTGTTCCTCTGCCTCTGCTTTCACATCTCTTTCTCTCTCACTCTGATTCACTCCTCTTGTGTCCCTTTTACAAGCATCCTTGTGAATAGAAAGGGCACATCCAGATAATCCAGGATAGTCTTCCCATCTCAAGATTCTTAATTTCAGGGGCACCAGGGTGGCTCAGTCAGTTAAGCGTCTGCCTTCGGCTCAGGTCATGGTCCCAGGGTCTTGGGATCGATTCCCGCATCATCGGGTTCCCTGCTCGGTGGGGAGCCTGCTTCTCCCTCTGCCTGCAGCTCCCCCTGCTTGTGCTCTCTCTCCCTCTCTCTCTCTCTCTGACAAATAAATAAATAAAATATTTTTTAAAAGATTCTTAATTTCATAACATCCACAAAATCTCTTTTGTTATGTAAGGTAACATTCACAGGTTCTCTGTATGAAGTCATGGACATCTTTAGGGAGGGGCATTATTCAGCCTACCATGCAAGGGAGGCCTGGACACAAAAGTTTTATTTGCCTTTCAACACTTGCTTCATGTTTAAGGCCTGGAATCAATTTTGCTGAGTTAATAATGTCTGCACCTACTCCTTGCTCTTTGAACATAAGAGTTAGTCTCTGTCAGGCCTTGGAGCTGGACCACCATAGGCCCTGCCTCCAATACTGGGGCCGTGGGGTCTGTGTCACACAGGCCCAGAGGGCACAGGGCTATGTGGTACTGGTGTGCCTCGACGTGGACAAGGCTTTCTCCTGGGACAATTTGACAAGGGCAGAACCATGAGTGGCATCTCCATATGGTCCGTCCAAAACCAACTCTTCGACTAGCTCTTTGGGGAACTCACTAAAACCCAAAAGGAAAGGATGGGCTGACTCTTCCCTTGCCACTAAGAGTATATATGGACGTTGGGCTGATAATTGAGAGCCACTAAGGAAGCAAGGGGACTTGAAGAAGAAATCATCATGAGTCTCACCCCAGCCTCATTCTCAATCTTTCTCTTTTCCCTAATTTGTCATGTATTAAACCTCTTTACAAAAGGCGTCAAAATCAGGCTCAGTGCTCCAGACAGAGTCCGTAGTACATGCAAATGAATCCCAGAACTACTGGTTAATAAAATGCTAACATAAGGTGGCATATGCCTTCTTTCTTCATTAAATAAAAATGTCTTTATGGACAGTAACTCATGATTAATGTCAATCAAGGGAGGAATGGTGTCAGAAGGTGCTGTCATTTGATATCAGTAATTTTTCTTTTGTATTCTTCCAATTACTGTCAAAGACCATTGAGAGTGAAGTTAGGCATTATTTTGCCTAGTCAAACGTATCCGACTGAAACATTTCCTGTTTTCTGTCTTTGCGTTGCTGTGCTGATATGAAAGAAATACCTTGATCCCTTAGCAAGGGGTGCATGACATCTTCCACCCCTCATACTTCGAGTACATGCTTTTGAGTCTTCCCTTTCATCAATCTCTCTGGCTTTCTCTCCCTCTCCTTCTATCCTGTTCAGATCTTTTTTCATCCACTGTATTACTTATGTTCTTCATTCTAGCACTTCTTACCTGAGCAGGAGCCTGGTCATCATATGGGTAGTTTGGTGAGAGCTAAAGTTAGAAAGCTAGGCTACTCTACTTTTAAGATACTTGCAGTATGTCAAAAAATCATCTGAAGGTTTTGAGTTGCTTGCAGTCGAATTTCTAAAACCCATCAGCAGTTTTCTCAGAATTTGGCTTGAGCCACATGCTGTTTATGACAACTCATTATTCCTAATATAATGCAGAAAAGAGATACTGACTAAAGGTCAAAATCATGCACATTGCCTAGTCACTTTTCACAGTCCAAGATGTGGAACCATGAACTTGATGAATTTTGGGTGTTGCTGACATGCTTCAGGAAACCAAGTGGCTGTTTCATGGATATTTCTTCAGTCTTCAATCTTTCTTGCCAGCTGACTGTGACAGTTTTGTACAGGGCAGGAATATCCTTTCTTAATATGTTTCCTTCAATCCCCAAGAATATAAATGAGCTGATGATTAGAGATCTCAAGCATACAGGATTCCTTATCACTCTAATATGTTTCTGAGATTTGAGCTATTTATTTTGCCAGCTCAATGTTTCTCCAATGCCAGGAAGAAATCTAGCAAGAGTAGAAGCCCTGTGATATTCTTCACTTGGGTATGGCTGTAGAGAGGATAGAATAGAAGTCAATGCGCAACCAACTTGTCTTAAGTAATAATAACAATAAAAAGAGGGGCACCTGGGTGGCTCACTCAAGCATCTGCTTCGACTCAGGTCATGGTCCTGGGGTCCTGGGGTCCTGGGATTGAACCCCATATTGGGCTCCCTGCTCAGTGGGGAGTCTGCTTTTCCCCCTCCCTCCCCTGCCCCCTGCTCGTGCTCTCTCTCTCTTTCTCTCTCTCTCTCTAGCTCGCTCGCTCAAATAAATAAAATCTTTTTTAAAAATTTAAATAATAAAAAGAAATAATAATGATGGTAATAAAAAGAAAATTTTTTTACTTCAACAAAAGTAATAATGTGCTCTTAGGTGAAATAAGCAAAATTATTTCAGAACTTGACTAAGGTATGTGACTGGCATTTTGAAAAGCATTAGGCAAAGGATTTTATGGGTACATTTGAATTGATTGTACTTTTGTATGGGACACTAATATGTATAAGACAAAGAGAAAATCCTTTCTCTGTTGAGAGCCATCGACCTAGAGGAAATATTTTTATTGACAACCCACAAGTAAGAATGAAATTTTATTAGTTTCTTTTAAAAAAAACAGATAAGTATACTGGGCACCTGGGTGGCTCAGTTGGTTAAGCGTCTGACTCTTGATTTCGGTTCAGGTCATGATCTCAGGGTTTTAAGTTCAAGCTCCGCGCTGGGCTCCACTCTGGGCATGAGGCCTACTTAAAAATAAGTAAGTAAATAAATAAATATTTTACTATGAAAATTTCAAATATACATATAATTAGCGAGAACAGTATAATACATTGCCACATATCCATCATCCGGCATCAACAGTAATTGTAGTTTTTCCAGTCCTTCAACTTCTTTCAAAAGTAAGAAATACTTGAGTCATATCTTATAGAGGTCCTATTCGGTGTCTTGCCTGGTCATTGCTACTCCTTATGGACCTTAAGACATCTCATCTTAGTTTCAATAGATTTTCTTACCTCTTACTTCCCCTAGAAGATAGGCCATTCTACCATGTTTTCCCTCCTCTCCACTTCACAATGTCTTGTCTGTCTCTGAATTCTGCTCTATTTCTCCCATCTTCTCTTTTTATTTCTTCCTGTTGCAGAAAAATAGAGTTTCTCCTTGTGAAATTAAACCTCCACCAAGTATTTTGGTCATATCTGTCTCCTCCAGAATCTTGCCCTATGAATTTTCCCTCTTCCATTTTCTATCTTTACTCTTCCTCTTGGCTCCATTATCTCTGCCAGTAAACATGCTCAGATCTCCAAATTCAAAGGGCAGAGCTACTGGGAACATCTTTTGAAATAATCTTTCCCCCTAAACTAGCTCTGACTCAAACTTTCCTATTTGTGGTTATTCTTTTTTCCATCTAGACTTAAAATCTGAGAACATTCTTGATTTCTTCTTCTTCTTCCTCCAGCTGGGCTCTAAGAATCCATATTCCTTCATTGGCTTTGCATCTGCCCCAGAGAAGGTGGCTGTATTTTCCAGAGATGGCCACAACAATGTCTCCCATCCCACATGCTCTTCTTAGAGTGTGCTCTTGACACTCCCCTTATTAGGTGGTAGGGTCTATGTCCCTTCCTCTTGAACTGGATGAACCTTTGTGACTTCCTTAACCATTAAAGTATGGCAGAAGTGACATTATGTGACTTCTCGGATAGACCATAAATGTGCCATCCGCTTTCCTCTTGCTCTCTTAGAGCCCAGCCACCATGCTGTGAATAAGCTCAGATTTGTCCACATGGAGAGACCATGAAGAGGCTATGTGTAAGTGTTTCAGCTAATAGCCAGCCTCAACTACCAGACATAGAAATGAGGAAGACTTCAAGATAAATAAATGGAGCTCCCTGTCATGGAGTCACTCCCAGATTTGAAACTTCCCCAGCTGAAGTCCCAGACGTTTTAGAGCAGAGACAAGCTGTCCTCATGACCCCCTATTCAAACTTCTGACCTACAAAATCCATGTATATAATTAATGGCTGTTTTTTGCAAGTTTTCAGGTGGTTTGTCACCCAGCCATAGCCCTGGAAGACTCAGCCTCTCCTTCCTCAATATGCTAGTTCTAGTACACATATGCATCCTCTTGGCCTGATTTCTGGACTAGGCTTTTGCCCTGAAGGATCTCTTCAGCAGATTCAATGCTGCCTCCGTGTCTTGCCTGAACAGAGGGCTCTCCTGTTTTTGAAATACTTGTCACATTTTGCATTTGCTCTCCAACACTGGGGAATGGACAGGGCATATTCTAAGAATTATTCTGCAGATAAGGAGCTGAGATTTAAGTAAAGAGAGGTTTAATAGTCTCTCAAAGTAGCTTATAGAGCTAGGACTGGAGCTATACCAGGGGATTTACTCTAGAATGCAGAGTGTCTCAAACTTGTTTTTCCACAGAATCCTTTCTGGAAACATCTATCAGCATTTGAAGGACAGTGATTTCCCAAAGAGCACGGTTTGGGAAATTCCCTTCTAGTCCAGTTTCTTCTTTTTATGGATCAGGCTTGGGAGATTCCGTTTCCAAGAGATAATTAAATAAAAGATACAAAAGGGACAACTGGAGTGCAGGGTCATTCTGCCAAGTCTTTGTAGCTTACTGTGTGTAGTGAGAATTTTTGTACGCTTGTACCTTTGTAATATTTCTAGCAGCCTGGCTCTTGGTGCTCCAGATGAGAGAGGAATAGATGTATTTGGAGGTGTCAGTGCCCCTTAGCCAAAGACCACTGGAAGCACACTTAGTTAAATAAGTTGGGTTTATTACTTATTGCAGGGAACCATGGGGTACCCTCAGTAAGAGAGTGTTAGAAAGAATATATTAGAGGATTGGGGCTTCAGTTGCTGAGTTAGTGGGGAGTCTAAGGAAGCAGAAGTTTAGGTTGGATGCTGTCAGCAAGCAAGGGTACTTTTATGATTGGGTGTTTTGTGGATGGCACAGTGACCTTGTTTTTGTTGTGCTTAATCAAAATTATGAAGTGGCCTTGTTTTGTTTCATTTTATCATGATCTCAGAGAAACCTTGTTTGAGGCTGATGTTCTGTCAGTTTGTTTATATCCAACAGGAGAAAAAAACGGCCTGGCTGTATTAGATGAGTGTGTAAAAATATTGAGGTCTAATCGTGATATCAGATTAGTTTTGGATATCGGAGGTTTTTTCTTTTTCTTTTTCAGAGGTCATTATTCTTTTTTTTTTTTTTTAAGATTTTATTTATTTATTTGACAGAGAGAGACATAGCGAGAGAGGGAACACAAGCAGGGGGAGTGGGAGAGGGAGAAGCAGGCCTCCCGCTGAGCAGGGAGCCCGATGCAGGGCTCGATCCCAGGACCCTGGAATCATGACCTGAGCCCAAGGCAGACGCTTAACGACTGAGCCACCCAGGTGCCCCAGAGATCATTATTCTTAATCATCTTAGGTATTAAAGAGCAAAGCAGATCTCTTTGTCTGAGGCCAAGACTTATCCAAGGGAGCATGACCTGAGCCAAAACCAAGAGTCAGATGCTTAACTGACTGAGCCACCCAGGTGCCCCAGAATTCTGAACCTTTCAGTCACTGCCTTAGAAGAAACAGATTCTCCTGATTTGGGCCAAGAACACTCAAGAGGCATACTCACAGAATTGCATTAGAATAGAGAGAGAACATTTGTGAACTTAAAACCTAGCTCATGGGGGCGCCTGGGTGGCTCAGTCGTTGAACATCTGCCTTCGGCTCAGGTCATGATCCCAAGGTCCTGGGATCAAGCCCCGCATCGGGCTCCCTGCTCCGTGGGAAGCCTGCTTCTTCCTCTCCCACTCCCTCTGCTTGTGTTCCCTCTTTCACTGTGTCCCTCTGTGTCAAATAAATAAATAAAATCTTAAAAAAAAAACCAACCTAGCTCATAAAGCAGCATTTGCCCATTTTACACACCTGGTTAACATTAGATTGAGGACTAGATTTAAGGCCTCTGGCCCCTAATTCAGTGCTATTAAATCCCCAGTGCCTAGCACATGGCCTAGTACACAGTATACATCCAGGGAATGGTTATTGAATGGATAAATGAATTCATAATAGATATTTGGTTTGGAAATGGATTGGTCAAAGGTGACAGTGAAATTAATCACCATTTAACTGGCTGAATTTGGCCTCCCAGCTTTCCCTGCCCTGCACCTGCCATTCTCAGCCCTTCTATCCAGGACTCTTAGTCTTCAAAAGAAAGCATAAGCTTGAGTAGTTCCTATTTCTTTCATAGTCTTGGATCTGTCTCTGAGGCAAACCAAAGTTCATTGTATTGGTTCTCCAGCAATAGGTCTCAGCAATAATCAGTAATCAAAGAAAACCCTTTGATAGGTCCTTTAATAGGTGAATTTTCTAAATATAAAAATGTTACAACATTCATTTTTCAACATCAATCAAATTGGCACTCATGTACATAGGCATTGACATTATTCATAATGTTATGTTGGCATCTAGCACCAATTGTTTTTGTCTCTTCATGGTCCTTTTCTGTTTTTTAAGATTTTATTTATTTATTTGACAGAGAGAGAGAGGGAGGAGCAGAGGGAGAGGGAGAAGTAGACTCCCCACTGAGCAGGGAACCCAACATGGGACTCGATCCCAGGACCCTGAGATCATGACCTGAGCCAAAGGCAGAAGCTTAACCGACTGAGCCACCCGGGCACCCCAAGACTGGAATACTCTTAACAGTGGAATACTTAAGTAGATAGTTTTAGAAAGAAGAAATCCACTGTTTTCCTCAAATTATTTCTTTTCCTACTACAATGTTACATGTCTTTATTCTGCTTAGCAGCAGCAAAAAGTATTATGCAAGAGTACAATTTGTTATAATGTCATAGAGACATGATCAAGTGTGTAAAGGATGCTGCTGAGCCTTGCCTTTTTACAAACTTGTAGTGTAGACATCAGCATACAGGCAAGAGAATGAAAATGCCTAAATTAGGGGTCGGCAAACTTTTTCTGTAAAGGGCCAGAGAGTAAATATTTTAGGCTTTGTGGGTGACATGTTTTTTGTTTGTTTGTTTGTCTGTTTTTTGCCACTTTTCAAGTCCGCCTTTGGAGAGCTAAAGTAGTCATAGATAATACAGAAACAAATGGGCATGGCTGTGTTCCAGTAAAACTTTGTTTATGGACATTGAAATTCGCATTTTATATAATTTTCCTGTTTCATGAAATATCCTCCTTTTGATTTTTTTCAACCATTAAAAAATGCGGAAAAACCATTCTTCACTCACAGGTTGTACAAAAACATGCGGCAGGCTGGATTTGGTCCGTGGGCCACAGTTTGCAAACTGCTGGCCTAATTAGTACAGAATGGCTGTAAGGGATGGAGAAGGAAATGTGGGTTTAATTGGGAGAGGGGGAAAAGACATTAGGATGAAAACATGCCTGACTTCAGGTTTAGAGAGGGACAGAGGGGAGAAAGGTCTTCAGAGTGGGACCGACACCTCTTCTCTGCCACAGTAATGAGCCATGCCTGTTACTTTGAGGAATCATTCTGAATAGATTCACTCAGAATGACTCACTGGCTTGAACAAAGCTGGGGAAAATTTTCTGCCTTTTATTCAACGGGAGTAATTGGCCCACCTGCATCTCTTAAATTAAGATTGCCAGAGCTCAGGTCTTTAAGCCTCTTAACATGGTTTACTTCTTACACCTTTTATCAGCATAGAAGAATAGCTGCTTTTCTCATCTTTTCTTGTCAAACCCTGTTCCAAATGTACACGGCATTTTAGCCACATGATGTTTCATGGCTATTTCCAGGCTTATGATCACTGAAACACAAAAAGGTATAGAAAATTTTAATGGCACCCTGTTATGTTTGTGGGCAGCCTTTGACAAGACGTAGTTAATCTGGAGTTTCAGAAATGTGATTTGAATTTCTTGTCTGCCTTTTTTTTTTTCTTAACTGAGGAATAAGTTATATATGGGAAATTCATTCTTTCTGGTATATAGGTCTATGTAATTTGACAAATGCTTGTAACCACCATGACCTGTTACATTTAAGAGTTACGTAACTACCGTGACAAGCAAGATATGGAACATTTCCATTGACCTAAAAAATTTCCTGGTGCCCTTTTGTAATTATTCTGTACCCTAACCCCAGTCCCTGGTAAACATTTATCTGTTTTCCGTCCCTATAGTTTTGTCTTTTCCAGAATGGCATATAAATGGAATCATATAGGATGTAGCCTTTGGCGTCTGGCTTCTTTCATTTGGCATGATGCAGTTGATATTCATCCATGTTGTTATATGTTTTATCAGTAGTTTGTTCCATTTTATTGGTAAGTAGATTTCATTATATGAGGGTATCGGTTTGTTTCTATATTCTCCAATGGGGAATTTTGGGTTGTTTCCAGTTTTTGGTGATTATGAATAAGACCAGTATAAACATTTATGTAAGGTTTTTGTGTGAACATAAGTTTGTATTGCTCTTGGGTAAATTCCTAGAAGTGGGATTGCTGATTTGTGTGTTAAGTGTGTGTTTAACTTTATAAGAAACTGCCACACCGTCTTCCATGCCATTTTGTATCTCCTCCAGCAGGGTATGAGAGTTCTAGTAGCTCCATTCTTGCCAGTGCTTGGTACTATCAGTTTTTGTTTTTCAATTTTGGTCATTCAATAGGTGTATAGTAGGGCGCCTGGGTGGCTCAGTCGGTTAAGTGGCTGCCTTCGGCTCGGGTCATGATCCCAGGGTCCTGGGATCGAGCCCCGCATCGGGCTCCCTGCTCGGCAGGGAGTCTGCTTCTCCCTCTGACCTTCCCCCCTCTCATGTGCGCTCTCTCTCTCTCTCTCTCTCATTCTCTCTCTTTCAAATAAATAAATAAAATCTTTAAAAAAAAAAAGAAAGTAAAAGTGCTAAAAAATCATGGGGATGGGTTGAAAGGCCATGTGAGTCAACTTGGAGTTCTCAGTGGCCAAATCTGAGAAGATATGAGCAACAAAACAAATAATGATAGTAATGGATTATAACCTATAGAATAAGAGAAATATCCATGAATCCATACTGACATGAGTAATTAATTGAGTAAAATGATAAATGAAGGAGATGAAAAAGTTATTTTTTGATGAAATTTTAATAATAAATATGGAAAGAATGATGGAAATAGAAACTCACCATTTGGCAAAAGCTACAGTAATAATTGTTTTAAGCAAAAATTAATAATGGATATTAAAATTAGTGGAGAAAAGTTTAAGCAGATATAGTATGTGAATTATACTTCAATAAAGGTATTTAAAAAAACTTTGTTATGGAAATTTTGGAACACACACAAATACAATCATCTGCAAGTATTCGTCACCCAGCTTCAAAAAAAAAAGGCAAGTTTAACAAGAAATAAGATATTTGCGTAGTTTTAATGTATCTCCCCCCAAATATTCAGTAATTACAAAGGGAAAAATAATAACTTTACAGTGGAGAAACCTAGGCAGACACCACCTTAACCAAATTAAACTCATTGGTAATGGGGTTAATTGACATCATGTGCCTCCTGATGGTTTTCTTGCCCAAAATGCGTAACCTGAATTTAGCCATGAAGACCATCATTTAAACTCAAATCAAGGAACTTTACGTAATCTAACTGACCAGTCCTTTTCTTTTTTTTTTTTAAAGGTTTTATTTATTTATTTGACAGAGAGAGACACAGCGAGAGAGGGAACACAAGCAGGGGGAGTGGGAGAGGGAGAAGCAGGCTTCCCACGGAGCAGGGAGCCCGATGCGGGGCTCGATCCCAGGACCCTGCGATCATGACCTGAGCCGAAGGCAGACGCTTAACGACTGAGCCACCCAGGCGCCCCCTGACCAGTCCTTTTCAAAAGTGTCAAAATCATGAAAGGCAAAGAAAGATTGATAAACCATCTCAGATTGGAAAAGACTAAGGAGTCATGACAACTAAATCTAGTTCAGGATCCTGGATGGGGTCCTGGCCCAGGAAAAGGACATCAGTGGGACAACAACAATATAATGAAATCTGAAAGAAGTTTGTAGTTTAGTCAATAATATTATACCAATGTTAATTTCTTAGTTTTGAGAAATTTCCATGGTTAAGTAAGATGTAACATTTGGGGAAACTGCATGAAAGCTATAGAACTCTCCATATTATCTTTGCAACTTTCTGTGAATCTAAAATTATTTTAAAAGAAAAGGAAAAAAAAGAACAATGGAAAAATAAGCCAAAAACTTTAAAAATAGCTACACATTGGAAGAAGGAGGAAACCAGGTAGAGGAGATAGGGATAGAAATTGGATTTTCTGATATATTATGTTTTATAGATTTGACTTTGGAATCACGTCAATATTTTACATAACTCTAAACAAAATTAAATTTAAAAAGAATTTCCTAAAAGTAAAAAGGCAAAATAAAACAAGTCCAAAAGTATAATAAGTCAGTGGCAAAAGTACAGAGACAAGAAGTATTTCAAATGACTTTAAAACCACAGTGATTTGGGGTGCCTGGGTGGCTCAGTTGTTAAGCGTCTGCCTTCGGCTCAGGTCATGATCGCAGGGTCCTGGGATCGAGCCCCGCATCGGGCTCCCTGCTCAGTGGGAAGCCTGCTTCTCCCTCTCCCACTCCCCCTGCTTATGTTCTCTCTCTCACTGTCTCTCTCTCTCTCTCTCTCTCTGTCAAATAAATAAATAAAATCTTTAAAAATAAAAAAATAAAAAATAAATATTATAGGCCAATTATTTTGACATCCTGCAGGAGGTAGATAAATTGCGAAATATATGTTATAGTATGCACAGTAGCTTATTAACAAGATGTCTTTTGCTGGAAAATATTTTAGCAGAGAAACTATCCATCAGCACATTTCCAACTCTGTCCTCCTCCTTTGACTTCACAGGCACATTTAGTAGCATGAAAAAAAGGGAGAAAGCCTTGGGTGTTTGGGTAGAGGCTTTAGGTAGTTTCATAAGCCTTGTCTCATTTGAAATATTTGAACCCTACCTCATTTTCCCATTTTATAGATTAACAAACTGATTAATGATTTAAGATCAACTGGGAGGCAAATTTGGATTACAGCCCTATATCTGATTAGTGTCTTTTGCATTGTAACATGTCTACCCTTCTTTCACTCTTCACTTTTCAGATTGAGATAGTTTGGGGTAATCAGGCACCCTCAGATGAGTGACCAGGCACACACAAGGGCCCTAGGATTATTGGTGCCGTGTCAACAGAGTGTAATGCTAAAGATAAAAGGTGTGTTTTTAGTTAATGCCTGTGTGGGAAAATGTTCAGTAGACAAAAACCAAACCTCCCAAGACCTCTGCTATCACTTCCATCATTCACCAGGTGGCTCTGGGGACAGTTTCCATATTCAGAAGTGCACACTAATGGGCAAAGTGTCAGGGTGTCAAGGTACTGCAAATGTCAGGAGATTACTGGGTGACATAAGACAAATCACTTCACCTGTCTAGGCCTCAGAGTGGATTATTTCTCAGGCTCCTACATAGTTCTAATATTTCATAATTCCTTGCTTGGACTTGCAGTGAAGACAGGGAAAGTTCTAAACCAGGGGAATGTTAAGAGCTGTTTATGCCATAGATTTCTTTCTTTCTTTCTTTCTTTTTTTTTTTTTTAAGATTTTATTTATTTATTGCGAATGGACAGAGCCTTAATGCCCAGGCCTGTGTCTTTGTTATCATCTCAGCAACAAAGAGACATTCCATTTATTGTCCAAAAGCTGAGATTTGTCTTCTGAGGTTTGCCTTGTTTGCTTTTGTTATACTTGGTGAGGATCACATTAACCATCTTACTCCTCCCCAAATCCTTGAACACAGGAATAGAAGAGAGATTTCACAAGTTCTAAACCAGGGGAATGTTAAGAGCTGTTTATGCCATAGATTTCTTTCTTTTTTTCTTTTAAGATTTTATTTATTTATTGCGAATGGACAGAGAGAGACACAGTGAGAGAGGGAACACAAGCAGGGGGAGTGGGAGAGGGAGAAGCAGGCTTCACGCTGAGCAGGGAGCCCGATGCGGGGCTTGATCCCAGGACCCTGGGACCATGACCTGAGCCGAAGGCAGATGCTTAACGACTGAGCCACCCAGGCGCCCCTATGCCATAGATTTCTTCCTAGACATATGGGCCTCACCTGCAGAGTTTAAAGACTGACAAGAGAATTTTCAACCCTCATTAACAATGGCAGAATGCAGGAAAGCTGAATTAGTGAAGATAATAGCCTTGCTAGGAATTTTAAATGATGCACTTAGTGCTTTCTCTGTTGGCCTCTCAGAAGCTTCATGGGCGGTTTTATAAGAGCGAGGAATGACATGGTGAAATTGAGGACAAAGCTGGGAGTGGGTAGGAGAACAATACTGTGGCCGTCATGGTAGCCTGGTGGTAGCAGTTCTCAGTTCTGGCCATATATTAAGAATCACTTATAATTTTGAGATTTTAAAGGTTATTTGTAATTGAGATTTAAAATAAACAAACAAATAAATATACACACACAAAGCAAAAATCTTAAGTAGACAACATAGTGAATTTTTACATATGTATCCACTTCTGTTACCATTACCCAGGTCAACATATAGATCATTCCCAGCACCTCAGAAGAACACCTCCTATTCATCACCTTCCCCCAAGGGTTACCCCTCTTCTGTCCTCTCTCACCATAGATGAATCCTGACTATTTTTGAACTTCATATAAATGGAATCATAGAGTGAGTACTCTTGTACCTGGCTTGTTTCACTCAATGTTACTAGTGCGATTCATCCATGTTGTTGTATCCATTGCTGTGTAGTATTCCATGGCATGTGTCTACTACATTGTCCATTCTACTACACATGTACATTTACGTTGTTTCCAATTTCTGTGTTACTATAAATGAAGCTGCCTTGAACATTCTTGTGCATGTCTTTTGGTGGACATGAGCACTCATTTCAGTTAAGTGTATACCTAGGAGTGAATTTTCTGGATCATAGGGTAGATGTACGTTTACTCTATAAGAAACTGTCAAACAGTACTCCAAAGTGGTTGTAATCCCAGCTATTGCCTCAGAATCTCTGAGAGTGGGGCCCTATCTGAATGATAGGTATCATTCAGAATCTCACTTGGTGGTTGTGACACACAGTGGAAATGAGAACCTCTGTGGCCCAGCCTTAATGCCCAGGCCTGTATCTTTGTTATCATCTCAGCAACAAAGAGACATTCCATTTATTGTCCAAAAGCTGAGATTTGTCTTCTGAGGTTTGCCTTGTTTGCTTTTGTTATACTTGGTGAGGATCACATTAACCATCTTACTCCTCCCCAAATCCTTGAACACAGGAATGGAAGGCTTTGTCCTGTGCAAATGGGACTTTATGCGTCAGGAAATATGAAGTATGAGGATGAGGCAAAGAGCTCTTTCAGGGCTCTTGACAGCATCTGACCACATGGGTAACCACAATCTTCTCACACTACAGAAACTTGCCTCCTTCTAGCATTTCTCTACCTAATTAGGCTGAGGAACTACCATTATCTTTTCCATCTGTCAGTGCTTTGAATTGACTTCACTTACTTTTATAAGCAATGTGGCCCATTTAGTTATGGTTCATCTGAATTAATAAGAACAGCTAATGTTTATTTAGTAGTTCCTATGGGTAAGGCACCCTGCTATGTGCATCCTTTATTTCTCAAAACAAGCCAACGAGCTTTAGGAGCTATTATCAAGCCCATTTGACAGATGAGGAAACTGAGGTTTGGAGAGCTCAAGTAACTTGCCCACTTTCATGTGCTGATATATTATGGAGCTGGTATTCAAACCCTTGCATTCTGACTTCAGAGATGGAACTCTTAGTCACTAATTACACCACCTATACTTAACCAGTCTGAGGGTTTGAGAGCTACTTATGGCCTGGAATATGCAAAACAGACTATAGACCTCTCTGAGTTACAGGTCTTCTGGAAAGAAAATGCCAAGTAATGGTGGTGTCTTGAATAGTGGAATAGGATGAATGACTGAAGGGCCAAACCTGGCCTTTATGATCTCCTTAAAGAGTTGTCGGTCAGCCAGATGATTATTCAGGAGAGGAGGAGAAAACAAAAGGGAGCAGAAAAAGCAATAGGAGGGTTACAGAACTTTCCTTCTCATCTCCACTCTGTGTAGATGATCTTAGCCGCAACTGGAACTAAAACTCTAAATGGGAATGAATCCAGAATTTTTATCCAGAATAATTCTAAGCCACTCCCATCTGCTTATTTGATCCCTTTACTTGGATGTCTTACGGGAGCTTCAGATGTAACATTGTCCAAAAGTGGAATTTTTTACTTCCTCTCTTCTCCCCGACAAACTGTTTCTCTCTCTTTTTTTTTTTAAAGATTTTATTTATTTATTTGACAGAGAGAGAGACACAGTGAGAGAGGGGACACAAGCAGGGGGAGCGGGAGAGGGAGAAGCAGGCTTCCTGCCAAGCAGGGAGCCTGATGTGGGGCTCGATCCCAGGACCCTGGGACCATGACCTGAGCCGAAGGCAGACGCTTAACCGACTGAGCCACCCAGGTGTCCCGACAATCCGTTCCTCTTACAGCATTATTTGCTCAGTAAATGTAACCTCCACCCACCATTACTTATACCCCAAACTGGAGTAACCTTTCCATTCCCCTTTGCCTTCTCCCACCTTACGCCATCACTAAGTCCTGTTGATTCTGGCTCCAAAATATATCCCATCTGCCTGTGCTTGAGTCCTGCCTCTCCCACTGGGGACAAGTCTCTTAAACTCTCTGTTCCTCAGTTTTCTCGTCCGTAATGGGGTGCTAAGAGTACCTACCAGATAGTCTGTTGTAAGGCAAGCTAGCAACTATGATTATTGTTCTCTCTCTCTCAAAACCACACACTAGTTTCAGTCACAATTCTTTCTTCCCTGGATTTCTGTAAGCGCCTTCTAACCGGTCTCCCTACAACATTTGATGTCCTTTGGACCCATCGTCTAAAGCAGTGGTTCTCAATTACAGCACTTCTGCCCTCAGGGGACACTTAGACATGTTTGAAGACATTTTTGTTTGTCACAGTAGGGGAGGAGGCTGCTACTGGCGTCTAGTGGGTACAGGCCAGGAATGCTGCTAGACGTCCTATGGTGCACAGAACAGCACCCACAACAGAGAATGATCTGACCCCAGATGACAATAATACCCATGTGGAGAAATCCTGCTCTAAAGTGATCTTTGTGAAACAGATCAGGTCAGGCCATGCCCTTGCTTCTGTCTACCCAGTAACTCCCCACAGCTCTAGGACGAAGCCCATGCACGTAGCGTGCGCCCCCAGATCCTGTGATCTGGCTTTAGCCCACTCCTCCAGCCTCATCTCACACCACTCTGAGCCATTTACCCTGGTCCAGCCACTTGGGTGTTCCACTAGTTTCTAAGTAGACTGAGTGCTTTATGGCCTTAAAATCCTTAAATCGATTCCTCCTGCGGCCAGGGCCTCTGTTTGCCCTCTGTCTGGATCCCCATCCTGCCCTTTTCTGACTTTCCTGAGAATCAGTGGAAGACACCCCTTGAGGTGGGGCGATCAATTGCACTTGCTACGAGCTAGTGAGCAGCGTGCTAGAGCGTCCTCTATTAGCCCCTCTACCTCTTGTCTCTAGTGCCATAGTGTACATTTAGTGGCACTTCTCTTCTGGGGCCTTTACTCTGAAGTGATTATAGAAGGTTCCTCTAAGAAGAAGAGGGTGAAGCGAGGGCTAGACTTCCCTGAAAGGCCCTGCCTGGAGATGGTGAACAGGAAGCCTGATGGATAAATCAGTTCTTCAGACTAGTCTCAGAGTCTTATGAAAAAAATTAAATTAGTTGCCAATTTTTAAAGATCGAGAAAATTACCGTGGACATCAGAATTCCATTTATCTCTTTTATCAGAAAATCTGAGAGTGCATGGTTACTTCTTCATGAGGCAATACTCAGCAAGCTATGATTCTGGATTCCCTTGAGATGGAGCTTCCAGAGTCCCCAGTTGGCTTCCTTTATGCAAGTACTTTACCTGCCCGCCGTTAGCTAGCCATCCTGTGTCTAAACCCCTGTGTCAGTCTAGAGCCCTCTAGTGCTGGAGGATTTTGTCTCTGTGGGGCCATCAGCCCATGCCGCTGAGCCCTTGCTACCTACACTTAGGAGGAATATAAACAGACCAGAGCCAGAGCCCACATCTTCTGCCTTTTGGAGTATTTTGTGGCTCCCTCCTGGCTGGGGTTAATTTCCTGGACCCCGCTAGGGAGACATTCTGTGCTTCTGTTTCTACTTGAAATCACTGTGAGACTAATTTGAGACTGGCTAGAAAGTACATTCATTCCGCCACCTCAGCCTGGATAGCTTGGCCAGTCGTTTTCAGAACTGCCTGGGTCTCATGAAGACCCATTCGTTGGGATTGCAAATTACAGTGTCATAGTTTGGACAGCTACAACAGAATACCATAGACTCAGTGGCTTAGACAAAAACATGTATTTCTCACATTTCTGGATGTGGAAGTCCAAGATCAGCATGCCAGTATGGTCTGGTTCTTGGTAAGGGCCCTCTTCCTGGTTTATAGGTGACTGCCTTCCTGCTGTGTGCTCACATGGTGGAGAGAGAGAGAGAGAGAGCATGCACTCTGGTCTCTTCATCTCCTTATCAAGGCATCAGTCTCATCATGGAGGCTCCACCCTCATGACATCATCTAAACCTAATTTCCTCTCAAAGGCCCCGCCTCCAAATACTATCACATTGGAGATTAGGGTTTCAACATGTGAATTTGGAGGACACACATTCAGTCTATAGCACACAGCATCAATATTTCTAGCAAATATTAGTGGTCAACAGCCATGGATCCCTAAATTGATTCCAAGGGTCAAATTCCTTTAGCTTCTCTGACTTGTAGATTCTTGACCTTCAGAACAATTCTAATACTGCAGCTCCTCTGCCATCCAGGCAGGAAGAAGATGAACCTATGTGTCCTGGATCACCTCAAATCCATCTCCAGCTCTGGGAGATTAATGTGGCTGGGACCCCACAGTTGCACAGCTTGAGCAAATGTGGGGCTCTTCCCACTGTGTTCTCAGTTCCAGGCTGTACTTCCACAGGGTCCCCTCCATCTCCATGGCTGAATTCATGTTGGTCATCTTGATTCTGCCCTGAAGTTACCAGAGTTCAAGGTTCCTCTGCCTGTTGTTTTGTTTGTTTGTTTGTTTGTTTTGTTTTTTTGTTGTTTTTAATCCATATATGGGCTGGTTAGCATGGAGATTTAATCCAGCTTTGGGGCTCTCATAGAGGAAGACTTTCAACTGCCTCCTGAACTTTCCATTATCTTAGCAGCTCTTAGCTGACTTTCTCTCCCTCCTCACCCCCACTTACTCTCCCCTCATGTTTCTCCCTTCACCTTCCAAGTTCTCCAACAAGGGGCAAGCTTCCTGAGCCTTCCTGCTGTTTGCAGCTTCGCTAGGAACTCTTGTGAGTAAAATTTTCTTCATCTCATCCATTGTTCAGAAAGACAGATAGTACGGAAAGTGACATTACCTTTCAGCACGTGTGTCAAGTCTTTCTAAAATTCACTGACTTGTATCAAACTACAGATTTCA
The DNA here is from genome assembly GCF_029215605.1 of Mirounga angustirostris. Taxonomy (NCBI): domain Eukaryota; kingdom Metazoa; phylum Chordata; class Mammalia; order Carnivora; family Phocidae; genus Mirounga; species Mirounga angustirostris. Next base: position 12,401,590 of record NW_026991719.1, read on the forward strand.
TCAGTTCCAAAGCATACATTTTCCTCCCACATTTTAACATCTGTGAAATTGGGATGTGTATTATGCCTGCTAGTGGGTCATGATTTAATTGTCAGTGGGGTTTTCTTTCTTAGTGGTATAATGGTTGTATGTCTTAGAGTTAATAACATCTAAGATTTGCTCAACTACAACTAACATGAGCATCTTGCTTAGAAAATGTTTTCTTGAGACAGAAACAAAAGGGTAGATGCCTGAACTGTGAGAAAGGGCTTGGGGTCCAGAGAGAGGCAATAATATTCACAGGCACCTGGGTGGGAAGAGAATGGCCTGTCCAACAAATCAAAAGTGGTTTAGGGAGGCAGGCGTGCAGAGAACAGAGAGGATAATGAGCCACTTTAAATGGTTGTGAGGATTGCACAGAAATATTTATGGAAAGTGCTTGGGACTTATAGGCACTCTGTAAATGATACTTTGCTTTGGTTTGTTTTCTGGACAAATGAATAAGGAAATTCATGATATTTTATCAGTTCTCTGCCATTCTTTTCTTCCCCCAGATTGTAATACCTCCGAAATTGGGATGCATTTTACAGCTAAGGTGTTTCATTATTTAATTGGCAGCATTTCCCCACATAAATGGTATCTTAGAGTTGATGAAACATGGTATATAAAATCAGTTGCTAGAATTGATACACTGTCCCTCTGTTCCTGAGTTCTTTTTTTTTTTTTTAAGATTTTATTTATTTATTTGAGAGGGAGAGAGAGAGAATGCAAGCACATGAGTAGCAGTGAGGGGCAGAGGAAGAAGGAGAAGCAGACTCCCCACTGAGAAGGGAGCCCAATGCAGCGCTCTATCCTAGGACCTGGAGATCATGACCTGAGCCGAAGGCAGATGCTTAACCGACTGAGCCACCCAGGCGTCCCTGTTCCTGAGTTCTTAACCTGAATTCCTGATCTCTCACAAATTCTGATGTGTATACTTGGAACTTTTTTTTTTTTTTAAAGATTTTATTTATTTATTTGAGAGAGAGAGAATGAGAGAGAGAGCACATGAGAGGGGGGAGGGTCAGAGGGAGAAGCAGACTCCCTGCCAAGCAGGGAGCCGGATGTGGGACTCGATCCAGGGACTCCAGGATCATGACCTGAGCCGAAGGCAGTCGCTTAACCAACTGAGCCACCCAGGCGCCCTACTTGGAACTTTTTTAACTGCTTTTCCTAATCCAGGCTTAGATTATGGGTCTCATGGCCTGATCTCTTTGTACCTCAATTCTTGATGTCCATGAGATCCTGTGGGGCTGACCTGAATGTCAGTTTGAGCTTCTCTAAATCTGTGTGGAAAGGAACAGATGAACATTTGAGGGAATGAAAGCTCATACAAGTATTCATTTATAGTTTCTTCTTCAAATTCCAGGCTTTAAAAATTCATCCATTTGGGGTGCCTGGGTGCCTCAGTCTGCTGGGTGTCTGACTCTTGATTTTGGCTCAGGTCATGATCTTAGGGTCGTGGGATTGAGCCCCTTGTTGGGCTCTGCAGTCATCAGGGAGTCTGTTTGAGATTCCCTCTCCTCCTCTCCCTCTGCCCCTCCCCCCTGCTCATGCTCTAGCCCTCTCCCTCTAAAATAAATAAATAAATCTTTAAAAAATATACCCGTTCAACCAGTATTTATTTGAGCATCTATTATCTGCTAGGCCAGGGGTTGGCAACCTATGGTCTACAAGCCAAATCAGGACCAATGCCTGTTTTTGTAAATAAAATTTTATTGGAACACAGTCATGCCCATTTATTTATGAATGGTCTATAGCTACTTTAGGGCTATAAACAGTAGAGTTGAGTAGTTGCAACAGATGGTATGGTTTGCAAAGCCAGAAATACTTACTATCTGGCTCTTTATAGCACCAGTTTATCCTCCTGGGGGGATCAAGAAGGGCCCTATCTTAAATGAACAGTCAAAGAAAAGACAGTCTCATAAGAAAAATGTTCCATTTTATATTGAAAAGTGCACATCTAACCCAGGAGAACAGGGGCCTTGTACGTCTTTGTCTCTATAGAATTCCCACCAACTAGAACAGTGCATGGCACAAGGTAGGTGCTTGCAGTTGATCAAACATGGCTTCTTTCTTTGTGACTCCTCCCATTGAGAGGTGAAATCTATTTCTCCTCCCCTTGGTTTGGGACTAGACTTAGTGACTTGCTTAATCAATAGCTTATGGCAAAAGTGATATTCGGGAGCTCCGAGGCTAGGACATAATACACCTTGCAGCTTACCAAGCCTCTGAGAATGCTCACCTTGAGGGAAACCAGCCACCTGCTAAGAATTTTGACTCCACCATGCTAGAGGAGCCAGCTACAGGCACTCTACTCAAAAGTCTTAACTGAGGCTAGCCTCGCAGCCATCACTGCAGACATGTGAAAAAAGCCATCTTGGACTCTCCAGATCTGCCCATCCACCAGCTGAATACCACTGAGGAATCCCAATTGATAACATGGGGATCAGAAGAATCACTCAGTGGAGTCCTGACCAAACTCCTGCCTCACAAAATCATGAGATATAACAAAATGATTGTTGCTCTCTTAAGACACTAATTTTGGGGTACTTTGTTACTAAGAAGTAGATAGCCAGAACAATGCTCAATAAATATTGGTGGCTTTGTTTGTTTTACATAGCCAGACAAGTACATAGTCAGGACTAGAACCCAAGTCTGTTAATTCACAGTGTCTGTGATATTTTTATTTCTATTGATAGTTGCCCAAGGTTAGCAGGGCAGTCTGATTCTTCTTAGACCTCTTCCGGTCTCTCCCAGAGTCTGATTCAGGTAGAGGCCAAATAGCTATATTAGGAGTTTTGTGAAAGGTGATACCTAAAGGCTGGGAAGTGTTTCCAGGCCAGATGCTGGGGAGCACGATGGCACTAGAGTGAGCTTCACAACATACTGGGCCTAGGGTGCACCTTCAAGTTTTGAGGGGCCCCTCAGAAAGTTTTAGTAGCTCTGCAGAATCTCAGATATAGTACATTTATATAGGAGGCCAAAAACAATAATGAAGTTCAGTTTCTCCAGAAAGACTGCTTGGGTTTGAATCTCAGATCTTGCCCTTACTAGTTAGAAGGCCTTGGATGATTTATTAAATTGTTGTGTTTCACTTACCTCATTTGTAAAATGGTGATAATATTGACACACAGGTTGTTGTGAAGATTGAACGAATTAATCCATGCAAAGCAAGTGGGAGATTTGTAGCACTTAGTAAACACTCCTACAAAGAGAGTCAATTTCTTTTATTTTTTCTTTTATTTTTTTAAAAGATTTATTTATTTATTTGAGAGAGCGAGAATGAGAGAGAAAGAGTGTACATGAGAGGGGGGAGGGTCAGAGGGAGAAGCAGACGCCCCGCTGAGCAGGGAGCCCGATGCGGGACTCGATCCCAGGACCCTGAGATCATGACCTGAGCTGAAGGAAGACGCTTAACAACTGAGCCACCCAGGTGCCCCAAAGAGAGTCTTTCTTATTAGTGGTACTAAAGATCCAACTTTCATTAAGCCTCAGACTTTTACCTAGAATTTTTTTTAACACATGACATACCCAGTTGTCCTGCAGGGACTAATATATTGGCATATGTTTTTTATTTATGGATTAGTTGGAATGATTCATGTTTAGTCACCTACCTTTGGTGTGTTGTTCCATTGTGCATTTATCATTTCTTTATGTTCTTGACACACTGAATATGTGTATTCTATCACCTCATTAAAGGCATTGGAACCTTACCATGAATTTGTTTTAAAACTCCATCTTTAGCTTTCCAGTTTACTCAGCTGTTAGGCATACTTTGCAAGCTCTGAAGAGCAGACGCATCTGAAATATATTCTCCATATATCCCCAAGTTTTCTGGAACTGCTGTTTTGTACCCTAAGTAGCTCATTGGAAAGGTGAGATGTTCTGTCTTCACTGAACCACACTGAGGGATGGCGCTAGATGTGGTGGCGGGGGTTGGTGCAGAGGGAAACTTAGGAGCTTTGGCTGCAGTTGAAAAGCTATGTTAGAACAAGAAGGTGCGCAGTAAGAGATGGCTCTATACGCTGTTCCTTATTCTCAGGCTTCTCATGGGAAATGGCAAGGAATCAAACCTTGTTGAAAGGCTAAAGTAGGTACTGGGAAGGGTTTAAAACCAGCAATACCTGGTGCTAGGGCCTGCAAATGTTTGAAGGAATATAGGCAGTCATGAAAGTCTGTTCCGGGAATCTATGAATTGTTAGCTCAGTAGACTGGGCAGTCTACTGAGTAGTAAAGAAGGTCAGGGTCTTAGATGTCATTCCTAGGAAGATTAATGAGCTTTGCTCTGGTCCCTGAATTCTGTGTTTCTATGAAGCCTGGCCAGGCTTAGTTACTTAACATAGGCTAGTTATTTTGTCCCACTCACTGATACCCTGAACACAATGGGGAGTGGATGAGCAATGCATGAATTAGATGGCTCCCTCTCCCCTAGTTGGTTAACAAAGCATGGCTTAAAAAAAAAAAAAATGTAGCTGTGAGGTCAAATTACTTTGACCAGTTCCAGGGAGGAGAGCTAAAGCTGACCAAATATTAGACCTGGAAAATGGCTGAACTGCTTTTCTCAAAGGATGACTCTTTGCAGTGGACTTTTGAAACATGTCATATGGGGAGGGGGGCAGGCTGTGGGCATAGGGCAATGCATTGACATGGAAGGAGTTTTTCTTTCTACCCTAAGTATAAAATTCAACTGGGTGTTATTCTAGCAGGCAGCAGGAGGCTTCCAAGCATGAGACTTTTGAACTCTTTCTGGTGAAATTTGGATTGTTGAGTGGATCACATGCTTTGAGACTCTAAGTGGTAGGAGTGGAGGTGAGGAAGAGGAAAGGACAGGAAATTCCATTTCTTTCAAAGCGATCTAACTTGAGGCTGCTTCTCAGGGCCAGCTTATAAGCAACCACTCTAAATTGACCGTGATTTTGATCCTTGCCTCTCCTTGTAAAGATTTCTTTTTCAGAATTTTCAGCCAACAGCTTCCAAACTGTCATTTACAATTTACGGAAGGACAGAAAGTAGAATAGTTGTCAGCAAGCCAGGAAATGACATGGCAAATAGTGTAGCCTGGCAAGTGCTAGACGGCTCTTTCCCTATCTTCTAGCTTCAGGCAGGAGCAGAACTGTAATATCTGCTGATCTTTTTGTGACTTATTTTACACTTGGAGTGCAGATTACTAAGGAGTATTTGGTCTGGAGATCAGGCAGAAATTTATTTTTTAAAAAGCAAAGCAATGGGGAAACAAGAACTCAGAAAGTAGGATCCGACATTAAGTTACGTTGTGTTATGTTACAAAATGCTGTTGTGTAATCCAGTGGTTCTTAAAGTGTCGCTCCCGATGCAGCAGCTGCATCACGTGGACACTTGTTAGAAATGCAATTTCTTGTGCCATTCAAGACCTACTGAATTAGAAACCCTGGGGCTGGAGCCCAGAAATCTGAATTTTACTTTAATTTAATTTATTTGGTTATTTTTTTAAGTACGCTCCAATGCGGGGCTCAAACTCAGAACCCTGAGATCAAGACCTGAGCTGAAACCAAGAGTTGGACACTTAACTGACTGAGCCACCCAGGCACCCCAAATCTGAATTTTAATAAGTCTTCCAGATGATTCTGATCTATGCTCTAGTTCGAGAGTCACTAACGTCTAACAGTGTGTAAATGCTGCCTTGTTTTACTTGTTTATCAGTTACAAATACAATTAGCTGCCAAAAACTGCCCCCCAAACCTAGAAAACCTAGCAAATAGTGGCTGTGTAAGTAAGAATTTATATTCTCACAAAACAAGAAATACCAAGGGAGACAGTCCAGGTTGTTATCCAGGGCTCAAGGATACTGTCTAAGGATCCAGGCTCTTTCTAGCTTCCTATTCTGCCACACTTAGCAAGTGGCTTTTGTCACCAGGGTTGCAAGATGGCTGCAATGCGTCCAGGCATTACTTCTATGTTCCAGGCAGGGAGAAGAAGGAAGGACAAAGGGCTTCTCCTATTTTTATTCAGGTAAAGTAACTCTGCTCAGGGATTTCTGCCACATCTCACGGCCAGAACCACATCATATGGCCAACTTGAACAACATTCGAAGTTAAATCAACTTTAGCTTTTTAGTCTTTATGATAGAGAAAGTCAAGGGAGATGGGATAGAGGTGAGAACAGTTTGTGGGAGGCCAATCCATACTGTCTCCTTTAACTTGCAACTTGTAGCTAATTCTGTTGCTTTTTTGTTGTTATTGAAATTCTTGGCATAGATCATTATGAAAAAAAATCATCATCTTAATGTTTAATAGGGAAATAGGATCAACAAATTACCTTTCTATTTGCACTTTAATTCTGAAATCTAATGCAGTAAGGAAAACTCAGTTTTTATGGCTGAGCAGTTATTTTACATTAGGTTAAGGGTTTGGCTGAGCTTGCCTTCTTGAGATTTAATGGAGGATCTGTAAAAAAAAGGCAAAATAAGAAATAGTGTGAACTACTGCACAACTACACATATTTGGACTAATTATAGTTGAGAGTCTGAAAATTTGAATATTTCAAAACACTCATCTATTAGTTCTTTAAAATATGAATAACAATTAGAATTAGGCTCCAGGGTTGTCACACAGAATTTCTTTTTATTACAATGCATAAACAATAATGATTATTGACTTAGTTATAGTACGAATTGTTTCCAAATTAGTATAGCAGTGTTAAACCTATTTATTAGTCTCTGCAATCCTATACATTTCTCAACAGAGCCATTCCTTTTGTATTTTAAATGGTAAATTTGTGCAGACTCGGTTCAAAATATTACCAATTTTGATTTAACACAGTGTGAGTACATGAGCTATTGTTGGACTGCTTAAGGTTGCCATGGTAATTATTTAGCTGGCAGGAAGAAGCTGAGGACCAGAGAAGATCAATGATATGACCAAGGTACAAGAACTTATCCATGTCAGAATTAGGGTCAAAACAGGGATGGCTGGCCACTAAGTTCTATGTTCTTTTTACATTCTTTTTATCTAGCTTCCAAAGTTCTAGTTTTTAGTTTTCAACAAATATCTGTAAGTAAAACAACCTCTTAGCACTCCCTTCCTTCATCCCCATCCTGTAGGTCAGGGGTTGGAAAACTATAGCCAGTGGGCCAGATCTGGCCTACCACCTGGTTTGATAGGGCTCATGAGCTAAGAATGGTTTTTCCATTTTGAACTGTTTGAAAAAAAAATTTTATGACATGTGAAAATTACATGAAATTCAAATTTTAGTGCCCCTAAATAAAGTGTTATTAGAATATAACCATACCCACTTCTTGAATGTGCCTATGGCTGCTTTCATGCTGCATCAGCAGAGTTGGGTGGTTGCAACAGAGACTGTATGGCCAGCAGTGCCTAAAATATTTACTATCTGGTCCTTTACAGAAAAGTTTGCTGATGCTCTAGCTCAATCCTGATCAAGAGGCCTTTTGGACAGAGAGAGAGAAAGGGAAGCCCTCTTGTCTGAAAGGCTAACTTGGGCATGTCTGATCAGTCTTTCCTGCTTTTCTGCCATTTTTCATAGTAAATTCTCTTCCTGCAATCTTCAGTCTTGCTTGGACGTAAAAGGTGATGGTTTGGACCTGAGCTATCAGATATGATAGATACTAGCCACACGTGGCTATGCGCACTTGAAATGTGGCCAGTGCAAATTGAGATGTGTTCTTAGTGTAAAATATATACCAGATTTTTGAAGAATCAGTACAAAAGAAATGTAAAATCTCTCATTAATATTTTTATATTGATTATCCGTTGAAATGACAATATTTAGGACATATTAGATTAAATTAAATATATTATTAAAATGAATTTCACCTGCTTTTTCTGACTTTTTAATGTGGCTATTAGAAAAATTAAAATTACACATATAGCTCACGTTTTATTCCTTTTGGACAGGGCTGGTTTGAATCCTTTTGCTTCTTCCCTCCCTCCTCACCGCCCCTGGAAATAGAATTTTCTTTCTTTTGGTAAAATTTGCATTTTATTTTTTCCAGCTTTACTGAGATATAATTGACAAATAACATTGTGGAAGTTTAAAGTATGCAATGTGATGATTTGATATGTATGTGTTGTGAAATGAGGTTAGTTAACACATCTATCACTTCATATAGTTACCATTTTTGTGTGTGAAAACATTTAAGATCTACTCTCTTAGCAAATTTCAAGTATACAGTACGGTACTGTTAATTATAGTCATCATTGCTGTGCCTTAGATCTCCAGAATGTATTCATCTTATAACTGAACCAGTTTTCCATTAGCAAACAAACCTCTATCAAGTCAATAGAAAAACCGTAACAGGTGCTTTCTCAGAGTTTACCACCTTCTTGTTTTTCCATAAGCCATTTCTGACACTTTGGGCAGAAAGTTGTCTTCTTAACCAGGCGGGTAGAAAGAACTATTTAATGGTGGACAAGTATTTCCAAATTTGTTGAGTTACTGGTAAAATTTGTTATGTACTGCTGTAGTTTGAAAAATGTTATTTTTCTAAAGAATGAAAAGTGTTTAACAAAACCATTTTCAAAATTGCATCAGTTAAAAATATCAAACCATTTTATCAACGTGAGTTTTCCCCCTGGCATTTGTGTATTTTGTGAACTTTATAAATTATAGCATGGGATATAGAAACAAATGTAGGTTAGGGGGTTCTTTTTACAAACTTCAACATGGCAAATTAATGGTAAAAGATTTGTAGTTAGCAAAAATTTAGAATTTACTGCAAGTACCTAGAGAATGTCATTTTACCTTGCTATTGTACTTTCAAATCACAATTGGTGTAACATGCTAATATAAAAAAAATAGACTATTTTTTTTAAAGATTTTATTTATTTATTTGACAGAGAGAGACACAGCGAGAGAGAGAACACAAGCAGGGGGAGTGGGAGAGGGAGAAACAGGCCTCCCGCTGAGCAGGGGGCCCAATGCGGGGCTCGATCCCAGGACCCCAGGACCATGACCCAAGCCGAAGGCAGACCCTTAACGACTGAGCCACCCTGGCACCCCTAGACTTTATTTTTTATTTTATTTTACTTATTGATTGATTTGAGAAAGAGAGAGAGAGCGTGCATGAGCAGGGGGAGGAGAAGAGGGAGAAGGAGGGGAAAGAATTTCAAACAGACTGCACTGAGCATGGAGCCCACCACGGGGCTTGATCCCATGACCCTGAGATCATGACCTGAGCCGAAACCAAGAATCAGACACTTAACAAACTGAGCCACCCAGACGCCCCAAAATAGATTTTTGTTTTTAGAGCAGTTTTAAGTTCATACTGAAATTGAGTAGAAGGTACAGAGATTTCTTATATACTCCCCAGTCTCTCCTACCTCTAATATGCACAGCCTCCCCCATTGTCAACATCCCTTACCAGAGTGGTATATTATAGTTGACAACCTACACTGACACATCATTCTCACCCAGAGTCCATAGTTCACATTATGGTTCACTCTTAGAGTTATACATTCTGTGGGTTTGGACAAAGGTGTAATGACATGTATCCATCATTATAGTATTGTACAGAATAGTTTGCCCTAAAAATCCTCTGTGCCCTGTCTACTCATTTCTCTTATTTGATTTTTAAATCTGCATGACTCTTCTCAATAATTTCGTTTCTCAGCCACCTTCTTTTAAGCTTAATTTTTCTTTTTTATTGGTTATTTTTTGTGTGTAAAGAGTCAAATACTTTCCAAGATTTATTATGACTAAATATCAGTTCCTTCTCCCCACCCCTCACTTTACCCCTTTTCCTGCTTTAGAGGCAACATTTTCAACTTCTTAATTTTTGCTTTTTTGGTGTTTATCTCTATAGCTTTACATAACATGCTTATATTTCAACTTTTTTTTTTAATTTGTAGGAATTATCTGATTATTTTCCACTACCCCTAGATCAGGACTTAGCTCTTTCAGATCTCTTCACCCCCACTACACACAAACATTTCTTTTTTTTTTTTTTTTAAGATTTTTATTTATTTATTTGACAGAGACAGAGCGAGAGAGGGAATACAAGCAGGGGGAGTGGGAGAGGGAGAAGCAGGTTCCCCGCGGAGCAGGGAGCCCGATGCGGGGCTCGATCCCAGGACCCTGGGATCATGACCTGAGCCGAAGGCAGACACTTAACAACTGAGCCATCCAGGCGCCCCACACATGAATATTTCTTATAACCTCTTTCCCCAGCATAGTTTCATTATAATTTTAGTTAGCTCAATAATTTGACTATATAAATGCTATTTGTAGCTGAGCCAGATTGAACCACTGAAAAGACAACTAAAGAAATACTTAGGGAATTGGAATATAGATTTAAATATTTACCCAGAATTCAGCTTACATAGATAAAAAGAAGAGAAATTGTGAAATAGAGGTTAAAGGGACATGAAGGATAGAAAAAGAATGCTCAACATATGCTAATGTGAGTTTAGAAAAGAGATAAATAAAAGAATGAGGGAGAATTAAGTGTCAGATAATGTAGACTAAGGAAGAACAATCAAATGGCTAGCAGGAACATTTTTAAAAAATCATACTACTGTTGGGGTGCCTGGGTGGTTCAGCTGGTTAAGTGCCTGATCTTGATTTCAGCTCAGGTCATGATCTTAGGGTCATGGGATCGAGCCCTGCGTTGGGCTCCATGATCAGCAAGGAGTCCACTAGGGATTCTCTCTCCTTCTCCCTCTGCCCCTCCCTGCACTTGCATGCTCTGTCTCTCTCACTCTCTCTCAAATAATTAATAAATAAATAAATAAATAAATAAATAAATCTTTAAAAAAAATACTACTATTTACTGAAACTAAAGGTGAAATAAAGATTTTTCCTAATGAAGTCTGAGAGAGTTGACCATTCACAAACCCTTAATATTAAAGGATGTACTTCTGGAAGAAGGAAATAGAACCTAGAAAGAAGGATCAATATCTAAGAAGTCATGTTGAGCAAATAAATTGGCAAACATGTTGGTGATTTTATTTTATTTTTAAAATTTTTTTAAAGATTTATTTATTTTAGAGAGAGAGAGAGAGCGGGAGGAGGAACAGCGGAAGAGGGAGAGAATCCCCAAGCAGCCCCTCCCACCCTCTCCCTGAGCACAGAGCCCAACCCCGGGCTCCATCCCAGGACCCCAAGATCATGACTTGAGCTGAAATCAGGAGCCAGATGCTTAACCGACTAAGCCACCCAGGCACCCCAAACATGTTGGTGATTTTAAATAACTGAGGACTGTTTAAAAAAAAAAACACCCACAATCATAAGAGCAATAATGACTATGGGGGGAAGGGAAGGTTCAAAATAAAGTGGAATTAAATATTTTATGACCTAGCATGGAACAATGGGGATGTGTCCATATGGAGTAAAAGGGGTCTAAGTACCTTGAATTGTCGTCAGGAGGAGTCTAAACATGAGATTATAGTCAAAATTTTAAGGTCAAGTAAGTATATTAAATCTTTTTACTAAAATAATAGAAATAATATGCACATCTCCCAAGTAAATGGAAAACAGAGGAAAAAAAGAAGCAAAGAAGACTCTAGATAGATAGAACACTCAATAAAAAGAAATTACATATATTTGTAGTAACAACACACATAAATGGTTCAACATCCCTCATTAAAGACAGAGCTTCTGGGCGCCTGGGTGGCTCAGTTGGTTAAGCGACTGCCTTCGGCTCAGGTCATGATCCTGGAGTCCCGGGATCGAGTCCCGCATCGGGCTCCCTGCTCGGCGGGGAGCCTGCTTCTCCCTCTGACCCGATCCCCTCTCATGTGTTCTCTCTCATTCTCTCTCTCTCAAAATAAATAAATAAAATCTTAAAAAAAAAAAGACAGAGCTTCTTAGAGTAAATAAACCCCAAATCTAACCATGTTCTGTTTATAAGAGACACATGTAAAGCATAAAGACACAGAAAGGTGGAATGCAAAAGGATAGAAAAAGAAAAACTAAGTGACTATTTGTTGAGCAAATAATTAAAGCTTCTGGATGGCAGAAACTGGTTTTTTTCCTCTTATTAAGACTTCATTTTTTAGAGCAGTTGTAGATTCATAGCAAAAGTGAGTCTAAAGTATGGAGAGTTCCCACATACCCCCTCCCTCCCTTCCTATAGTCTACCCCACCACCAACACGGCCCACCAGAGTAGCACATCTGTTACAATCAGTGAACCAACATTGACACATAATTATCATTCAAAGTCCGTAGTTTACCTTAGGGGTCACTTGGTGTTGTATATTCTATAGGTTTTAACAAAAGTATCCATCATCATAGTATCATACAGAAGAATAGTTTCACTTCCCTAAAAATCCCCTGTGCTCCATCTACCTATTCATTGAGACTGTGTTTTATATTTATCTTTTTTTATTTGCTATAGAGCCATGCTTATATTAGGGGTTTGAAAGTCTATGCTTGGATTTAACTGTTTTACCAAGTCTCTTCTGATCAAACTCATGATAATTAGAGAAAATGAAAACCTCTTTGGCAGTTCCAAATACTAGATCTTTAAGGACAATGCCATCATTACCAAGTACCTCAAGTCTTTTCCAGACAATTCAGAAAATGGTGTTTCTTCCATAAACAGAAAATAAACCTCTTCAATTTTATCTTCTAGAACTAGGAATGCTTAGCCCAGCTGTATGGAAAACCACCCACTGACGTGTTAGTTGTGGTAATAAAATAATTTGAATGTTCTGTGAAGGATTATCAAATAATCTTAAATTTTGTGAGTTTGTGGTCATTATTAAAAGGAGTTTCACAAGCCAGAGCTTTACATGACAATCATCAAAAATCCTTGGACAGAAAGAACATTATCCATTAAGTTAATGATTCATCAATTGATTTTAATAAGTGAGTTCTAAGATATTTATAGACTTAAAGTATACTAAAATCCTCTGTATTAGTTTTCTGTTTTGCATCATAAGTTACTCCAAAACTTAATGGCTTAAAACAACATTTATTATCTCATAGTTTCTGTGGGTTGAGAATTTGAGAGCATCTTAGCTGTGCAGTTCTGGCTCAGGACCTCTCAAGATTTCATCCAAGAGCGTAACTGTGACTGGAGGATTCACTTCCAAGATGGCACACGCATATGGCTGTTGGCAGAAGGCCTCAGTTCCTTGCCACATGGGCCTCTCCAATTGCTGCTTGAGTGTCATGATGCATGGCAGCTGGCTTCCATCAGAGTGAGTGATCTAAGAGAGAGCAAGACAGAAGCTACAATGTCTTTATGACCCGACTTTCGATGTCATTCTCTATTATTTTCATATCTTGTTGATTATGTAGGTCAGCCCTATTCAGAGTGGGTGGGGACTATATAAGAACATGAACAAGGAGACAGGGATTCCTAGGGGATCATTTTGGAGGTTGGCAATCACATTCTCAGATATAGATATCAAACTAGTGTTTGGAAAGGGGTTTTAGGCAATAATTCAGAATTTTATCCCTACTTTCATTTTTTTCTATCTTACATAATGGCATTTTTTATTTAAATCAACATTTGACTTTTCCTTAATTCCTACCTTTTGTAGATTTATTAAGCCTGGAGCTCTTAAAAGTTATGGAAACTGGTAAAATTTAGAGGTTTGTCCATTCTTATTGTGTAGAAATAATAAGGTTACTCTGAGGTTATCTGGTTACTCTGGCATGAATATCTCAATACATGTATGTCTCATTTGAAGTGAAAACTGCCTTCCACCCCTACAACAATTATCTTCTTTTTATATGTAGCTTTTCCTAAAGTTAGAGGTTATCCATTCTGTCAACATTTTAGCTGTTTTCATGCAATTGAGGCCACATTAAGTATAAGGAAAATGTTTTCTTTTTTTAACCTTTTTATCATCTTCTAATCTGAAATTTTCTGAAAAATTTCCTCTAATTTCCATGCAATTAATGCCTAATATTTTCCATCCAGGGGTGCCTGGATGGCACAGTTAAGCATCCCACTCTTGGTTTTGGCTCAGGTCCTGATCTCAGGGTCCTGCTCTTAGGGTCAAGAGATCAAGCCCTGGCTCTGTGCTCAGTGCAGGGTCTGCTTAAGACTCTCTCCCTTAGCTCCCCCCCGCCCCTGTCAAATAAATAAATAAATAAATCTTTAAAAAAAAAAAACAAAACATTTTCCATCTATACTAGAACCATAGTAGAAAGTGCTTTTGTAATATTTTTAAGGAAACGATATATGAAAACCTACCTATAATTGGCTAAATGGGAATATTAGAGAATCAAATACTTCATCCCTTTCCAGAGGGCTACTTCCATGGGGTGATATGAGCTTTGCAAAGTGGATGCCATTTTATGAAATTGGTGGCTTATGATGCATTAAAATCTAGAAGGTCTGCATTTCATTTCAAATTGAGATCTGGAAAGTAATACTCTTTACTTACAGCTGTGTTATTTTAATAAAACTTCAGGGATAGTTATTTTAAAACCACCATCATCCTATGCTTAAATAAAAATCACAGAAACTTGATTTAAAACTTTAGAATTTAAAGTATGAAAGTTTCTAGAATCTATTTCATAATAATTTTAAAAGGGATTTGAAATAAATGAATAGCTGCCACCACCACCAAATCTCATTCCAGATAATCTTGTGCGGGTCCCTTGTCTCTTAACCTTGAACTCCAAGTCCCCAGAGGTCTGCCACATGACCATTTTTATTTTGTCTGGGATCTTCGTGGCTATGCACTCTTCTGGGTCAGAGAACAAAGGAGAGGGCATTGTTTTCAGAAGGTATTGTTTGCACATTTTGTGTCTCACTGGTGTGTAAGTTCATCCCTGGACTCCTGATTTGGAACCCAATTGCCAGACGGACAGGATCTTCTTGTACTTTCCTAAAAGCAGGCTGGTAGGATAAAGTGTGTCCCACAGGAAATCAGAGCTGATGTCCTTGAACCTCTTGTCTTTCTAGCGGCAGTGTTCTCCTCTCTCTGACCTGAAGCGCAGCTGTTCTGCTGGGACCCAGTGAGGAAAACCCTTGCCTGCTGATCTCCATTACTTTCCTTGGGATTCCATGGGCTATTGGGAATGCATCTCTCTCTCTCTCTCTGATGGTAGGGTTAAGGAGGTAGGATTTGGTCTCAGAGCTGTGGGTGGTCATGTTTGTCACCACTTGGGGAGAACTGTTAGAAAATAAAACCAACACAGAAGAAGAAAGGGGCAAGAAATGGAAAGAGACTCTCCTGGGCTCTTGCCAGATGACTCTTGGATTTGTTGATGAAATAAGCCCCCAAATTCCCTCTTCCTGTGCTTAAGTAAATTTGAACTGAGTTTTGATCACTTGAGAGCAAAAAGATCCTTATTATAGCAGCAATTATGAGATGAAAGTATTGTTTATAAAAACAAATGTTACCTCTTGAGGAAAGAATTTGATTGTGTTTTTCATTGAAGAGTGGCCAAGAAAAAACAAACTAAGTCCTTAGTATGGCTTTTTGAGTTGCTACAAAAATAATACAAATAATATTATACCTAAAAATTGGGAAAACACGGTGGAGTAAACAAAGACTATTGGTAATATAAAGAGGTTTGGATTGGCTCAATGGCTGAATTAAGAGCAAGGGGAAAGCTAGTGATTTTAGCCCACAGATGCTTTGAGGCAAGACTAAATAGGAGAGATATTTTCTTCTGTTAACAGAATTTTAAGACAGCCATTTGGAGAAATGAGAGCAGTGGATAAGATAAGGACCTGTTGCCTGGTCAGTTTTAGGATGTGAATTGTAGTGTGGGGATTGGTAGGGATAAAGGGCATTTGTCCTATGACTTTGTCCTATGTCTTATTGTCCTATGACTTGAGACACCAAGTCTCAAGATTCTGTGACCTGGCAGGCCAGATAGAGATAAAAGAATCAGACTAATATAAAAGGAAAGTTTGAGTTCTGAGCCTGATTTTTCCTTTGTCTCATGGAGCAACATCTCCTTATTTATGGTCTCTGCTCATATGTTAGAGCCAGTGATGTGGAGAAACCCTCCGGACAAACATAGGAAAAGCATCTGTGTGGGGGGTGTGTGTGTGTGTGTTTGTGTGTGTTGTATTTTATCAGGGGTTAAGAACTGTCTATATTGTACTTTAGTTATCATTCTCTTTGTCTGTTGGAGGGCACTTTAGTGAATTGAGGGAGAGAGGGAGAAGCTGGTTGCTGGGCTCATACCATAGACACCAGGTAGTGTTTCAGAGAAGCAGCAGAGAAGGTTGGCTTCATTGCCTAGGAGATGAAAATATTCAAAATTTGAATTTAGAGAAGCCACAAATATTGCTTGCCCCACCTATGTTCACCTCTGAAGCAAACATTGACAAGTATCTCTCCCCAGTTCCATTTCTACCTATAAAATAACCCTTTTTGTCACATTTTCCCCCCTTCAAAGCTACCCTGATTCTTAGGGGAGAGAGAAGAAATTAAAGGAAAGATGATAAAGATAAAATTCAAGGCACTTCTCCTCCAGGCCCTTGAAGGAAAAAGAAATGTTTTAGTCAGGTTTTGGAATAATAGAAGCTTTGAGGGCTAATTTGGGCAAAACAGGGAGTAAGACCATCCCCAAGGAAAAAGAAGAGGAAAATGAGTCATGAAGCCTAAATACATTTCAGAGCACCCGGTGCTGCTTGAGAGTGAGTGTCAAGCAAGGGCTTCAAATTCTCTGGTTGGCAAATTGTCACTTCTGTCTCTTCAGCCATGATCCTTAGCATCTAAATTGCTCGGAGTCACGTTTGGTGTTGTGATGTGAATTAGAGCAGTGCGTACCTGGCATTATTTCTGATTCCCGACTTAAAACTTTGCTTTTGCATCTGAGAGAAGCAGTGGATTCAGAGACCAGAATTATTTTGCTACAAAAACGTCCATCAGTGTTTGAGCTCCGCCTCAAGATGTAACTTGACCCACAGTGGAAAATCATGTATTTTAAAATATGTATCTAATAAATCCAGTGTCATTCAGGGAAACAAGACCTGTTATTAGGCTGAGGCACTGGCTGGCTATTCATTTTCCTGGTCTAGATCTCCAGGCACGGCAATTGAAAGTTTAGCTCTGAAACAAACAGCGCTCTTGCCTTGGAAACCTTTCTCCCCCCTGTTGCTAGGTCCTCCAGCCCTGTGCAAGCACTGTGTGTGATAGCTTCTGGTGAGGAAATGACATTTAGAGCTCTTGATCTGTCAGCATAATACCCACACTTTAAAAATCATATGTTGGGCGCCTGGGTGGCTCAGTCGTTAAGCGTCTGCCTTCAGCTCAGGTCATGATCCCAGAGTCCTGGGATCGAGTCCAACATCGGGCTCCCTGCTCCGCGGGGGGCCTGCTTCTCCCTCTCCCACTCCCCCTGCTTGTGTTCCCTCTCTCGCTGTGTCTCTCTCTCTCAAACAAATAAATAAAATCTTTAAAAAAAAATAAAAATAAAAATCATATGTTTGTGAGGCCCTCTCTTTCTTTAAGTTTCAATTTTTCTGCTTCCAAGTTTGAAAATATGTTCAAGGAACAGTTTAAAATTGACACCCGCATTTGTGCTATTATTTTCTATTTAACAGTATTGATTTTCCATGTTGAAAATAGCTTCTCTGATGGGCAAAATGTAACATAAGAGAATAGCTGTGAATGAAGGGTTTTCTTGTCACAGCTCATTTCCCCAAAGCATTCCTTTATAAGTAGGTTACTGTGGATAAAAGTAGGTAATTATTTAGTTGAGTGGACTGTTCTGCATTTTCACTTTCTTTCAGGTGCCTGGCACCTAGTAGGTGCTCAATAAATAACTGTTTAATGTTTGACTGAATTAATGAGTTCCTGATAAATCAGACCTGCTGAATTATTTTATATCAAACTCCAGATCAATATACAACTACTGTACTTTTTGGGAAAAAAACCTTAATTATCTTGAAGGAATATTAGCATTGCTATGTATAGGCTCTTAATTTTTAAAATGATTTTATTTTGAAAATTTTCAAACATACTGCAAAGTTGAAAGAATTTTATGGTGATGATTTGTATACTGTCACCTAGATCATACCACTTAAATTGTTTTATCACCTGTATGAAGTCATCTTATTTGTTGATGCTTTTCAAAGTAAATTGAAAACATCTGTGCGCTCCCTCCATCTCCTGCAGTGTTCATACTAACAATTAGAGTTCGGTATTTGTCTAAAGTTTTCCTTTTGATGTAAATTTTACATGCAATGAAATGCACAAATTGTAAGCATACATCCACTGAGTTTTTGATGCATACAGACCCCCATCAAGGTATAGAACACTGTCATCACTCCAAAAAGTTCCTTCATGCCTTTTCCTAGGAAAACACCAATCCCACCTTATACCTACTTCTCTGCCAGGAAACCACTGTCCTGATTATTTTCCCTATAGATAAGATTTGTCTGTTCTAGAACTTTATATAAATGGAATCATACAATATGTATTCCTTTGTGTAAGGCTTCTTTCACTCAGCATAATGTCTTTGGGATTCGTGCATATTGTAATGTGTATTGGTAGCTCAATCCTTCTATTGCTGAGTTGTATTCCATTATATGAATATATCATAGTTTGCTTATCCATTCTCTTATTGATGGACACCTGGGCTCTTTCTAATTTCAACCATTTTTTTTAAAGATTTTATTTATTCATTTGACAGAAAGAGAGCCCGAGATCACAAGCAGCGGCGGGGGGTTGGGGGTGTGTGTGGCAGAGGCAGAGGGAGAAGCAGGCTCCCCACTGAGCAGGAAGCCCCATGAGGGGCTCGATCCCAGAACCCTGGGCTCATGACCTGAGCTGAAGGCAGACACTTAACCAACTGAGCCACCCAGGCGCCCTGGAATCAATTTTTAAGTATCATTTCCCAACTGTTTGTGACACTAACAGGCTTTCTAAATTAACATTATATCCTGTGACTTCACTAAATTCATGTATTTGTTCTAGCATTTATTTTGTGATTCCTTGGGCTTTTGTACGTAGTTTTGTCATCAGCCAATATATTCCTTTCCAATCTTTCTACCTCTTGTTTCTTTTAATTTTTAAATTTTGCCATATTGAATTGACTGAAACTTCCTGTACAATATGGGGTAGAAGTGATGACAGTGAACAGCCTTCCTTTTCTTAGTCTTGAGGAAAAAAATTCAGACTTTCACCATTAAATATGAAGTTAGTTGCAGGTTTTTAAGTTATTTTTTATCAGGTTGAATAAATTCCTTTTTATTCCTAGTTTGCTACGAGTTTGTATGAATGGATTTTTTTTTCTGCATCTATTCAAATTGGTATAGTTTTTCTCCCTTATTCTGTTAATATGGTGGATTGCCTTGACATTAAATGTTAAACAACCTTGTATTCCTGCGATAAACCCTACTTGGTCGTCATCGTGTATTATCCTTTTGATATACTGTTAGATTCCATTTGCTAATATTTTGTTAAGGACATTTTTGCATCTATGTTCATGAAGGGTTATTGGTCTATAAACTTCTTTTTTGGACTGCCTTTATCAGGTTTTAGAATGAGGGTGATGCTGACCACACAAAATGAATTGGGCAGGATTCTTTCATCCTTTGTTTTCTGAAAGTTTTGGTAAGAGTGGTGTGATTTCTTCCATAAATATGATATAATTTACAAATGAAACCAAATGAGTTTGAAGTTCCCTTTTCAGAAATCTGTTTAACTAGGAATTTAATTTTTCTAATAAATATGGAGCTATTCTCTTTTACACCCTACATCCAGTCCATCAACAACTCCTATTGACCTTCAGAATATATGCAGGATCTCACTTTTTACCACGTCCTTGGCTACGCTCTTCGACCGAGCATCTATGGCCTCTTTCTGGATTACTGTGATGACTGCTTTGCTGGATTTGTTGCTTCTGCCCTTGCTCCCTATAGTCTATTTTCTATACAGCAGCTAGTGTGTCGGATTGTGTCACTCCGCAAAACCCCCACCCAGAGTAAAAGTTAAAATCCTCACAGTAGCCTATAAGATTTCACGAGGCCTGACACTACATTACCCCATCACCTCTCATTCTTCTACTCTCCCTCTCGGTTACTCCTCTCCACACTGGCCTCTTTTCTGTTCCTTCAGCAGGCTGAGCATACTTTGCCCCAGAGCCTTTACACATGCCCCCCACCCCCTCAGGACACATCCCACCTAAATATCCACGAGTCTTTTCCCCTCATCTTTAAGTCTTTTGCAAATGTCATCTTCTAAATGGAGCCATCCCTGACCACCTAATTTAAAATTCCCAAGGGCACCTGGGTGGCTCAGTCGGTTAAGCATCCGACGCTTGATCTCACTCAGATCTTGATCTCAAGGTTGTGAGTTCAAGCCCCGAACTGGGCTCCATGCTGAGCATGGAGCCTACTTTAAAAAAAAAAAAATCCCCAATGTCCCCTGGCACTCTCTGACCTTCTTTCCTTTTCTCTTGTTCTCTATACACTTATGACTTTCTAATGTGCTATGCCATTTACTTATTTTGTTTATTGTTTGTCTCTCCTTTCTATAAGCTCTAAGAGAGCATAGATTTTTGCTTATTTTTTGTCCCATTGCATCTGGGAATCTAAAACAGTACCTGATAAATAGAAGCTACTCAATAAATAATTTGTATAAAGAATGAACTGTGCTCCTAGATTCACAACCTTGTCTAAATCATGTAGTATTTTCAAGAGAGAAAAACTAATATGTAGAAGCGTTCCAAAACCAGCTCTAATGACAGTACCTTTTCCCTGATACTCTGAATTTTCATCATTTAAGAAAGTTGGATGTTTTTTTCAGTCTGGATCTTTTGTCTATAAATGGTAATCATAAAACAGTGATTTCAAGTCTCAACAGAACTTATCCTCAGGAGCAATGCATTATTTTACAACAGTTGACAGAATTGAGACGCGAGGTTGCTAAATGAAAATTGCTATCAATGCCACAATCCCTTACCCACATTACAATATTTTTTTAATATAGAACATCCCAACATGAGTCTTACTGTCCTTCTCATTCAATAAAAATATGTATAAGAAAGAGACAAATCCTACTGTGAGTTTATGGTGATTTAAATAAATGAAGTTTGCAAACACCAATATTTAAACTATTCCTTTGTTTGTGTGCCCCTGAAGTTTTCACACTCTGGGATAAGGCATAATGGTAAGATTTGGGAATTCATAGAACTATGCCTTTGTCTGAAACATGGAAAAGGATGCTTGTGAAAGGAGAGGTAAGAAAGAAGACCACATATCATGTGTATCTCAGGCAGATCACTTTAGGAAGTATTGCATAAATATAGAAGTTGAGTTGAAATTGATTTCCTCAAAACTATTTACGCCCATGTACGTCTTGAAAAGTCTTTGTATAATCCCAGTTTGAAGACTGCTCATGCTATAGTCTTAACTCCATTCTTCTGCAGTTTTGGTTCTCTTAAATCATTTTGGTAAACATGGATTTTTTGTGTGTGTGTGGAGGGGACAGGATATTTATAATATAGATTTTTAATAACTGTAGGCTTGCCTAAGATTTTTTTTTGGTCTGAAATGATGAATATAGAGCCTGAGTTTAAGGATGCTTGTGACATTCTCCCACATGGAAGATTACTCTCCACTGAGAGAGATGTTTTCTCACTCCTCACAGGGTCTTCTAATGGCTACAGAGCTTTTTTTATTGTGACTGGCAGAAAATTACAGCTTCTTCTCACTGCATTATAACCCAGAAAATGTGGAAGCTTTAAAAGAATGTTATTGTAAGCTTCTAAGTCAAATCTCTCATTTCTTTTTAAATTTCTTTGAAAATTTCCCATGTATACTTAAAAGAGAATCATATTGTACTTGTCTTTGCAGCTGTATTTTTCCTGTTAGGCCAGAGTATTATCTATCTATTTCTGTATAACAATTACCCCAAAACTTACTGGCCTAAAACAACAAAAGTTTATCACTCCACAGTTTCTGTGGGTCAGAAATTTTAAAATGGTTTAGCTGGATGTGTTTGGCTCAGACTGGCTCATGAAGTTACAGTTAAGACATGCGCTACAGTCATGTGAAGGCTTGACTAGGGTGGGAGAATCCATTGCCAAGGTCATGCAATGACTGTAGGAAGAAGGCCTCTCAGTTCCTTGCTGGTTGTTGGTTGAAGGTCCCAGTTTCTTGCCATGTGGGATTCTTCATGGGGCTGCTTGAGTATCTACATGACATGGCTTCTCAGAGGGGTTGATCAAAGGAAGAGAGCAAGGAGGAAGTCACAGTGCCTTTTATATCTTAAGTTCAGATGTCATAGACTGTCACTTGTACCATTCTACTCATTAGAAGCAAGTCACTAGGGGGCGCCTGGGTGGCTCAGTCAGTTGGGTATCCAACTCTTGATTTTGACTCAGGTCATGATCTCAGGGTCATGAGATTGAGCCCTGCATCAGTCTCCACACCCAGTGCAGAGTCTGCTCGGAATTCTCTCTCCCTCTCCCTCTGCCCCTCCTGCTCATGCTCTCTCTCTCTGAAAATAAATAAATAAATAAATAAATAAATAAATAAATAAATAAATAAATACTGTCTCTGTTTTTCAGAGGAGGCTCAAATACAATGAATGACAGACCCACTTACACAGTTATAAAATGATGGTCTGAGATTAGCTGAGGTCTTCTGACTACAATAACTCCTACTGTTTGATAGTGGTTTTCAACCAATTATGTCAAAAAAACACTTGAGAATAAGCCTTTCTGTTTGTTTGTTTGTTTTTAATTTTTTTATTTTTTTGACAGTGAGAGAGGGAACACAAGTAAGGGGAGTGGGAGAGGGAGAAGCAGGCTTCCCGCGGAGCAGGAAGCCTGATGCGGGGCTCCATCCCAGGACCCTGGGATCATAACCTGAGCCGAAGGCAGATGCTTAACGACTGAGTCACCCAGGTGCCCCAAGCCTTTCTATTAATAACTCAATAGTGTATGATTGAAAATTGACCATGCAATAATATATTGTATATTTCTTGTACTTCTTTGAGTCCCATTAAAATATTTCCTTGGGGGGTGCCTGGGTGGCTCAGTCATTGGGCATCTGCCTTTGGCTCAGGTTGTGACCCCAGGGTCCTGGGATCGAGCCCCACATCGGGCTCCCTGCTCTGCGGGAGGCCTGCTTCTCCCTCTCCCACTCCTCCTGCTTGTGTCCCTGCTCTCACTATCTCTGTCTCTGTCAAATAAATAAAGTCTTAAAAAAAAAAATTCCTTGGGATAATATCCCCATTAACTAAAGAAGAAACAGATAATCTGTGAAAGAACCATTTCCTTGGAAACGATTTTCACTTCTTCAGAGTATCTTTCAAAATATTTGGTGTGTTTACTGAAAATGGCACATTGGAAAATAAAAGTTTGTTTTGTTTACTTTTAATGGCTTGAACTTTTTTTGCATTAGTATACAGAGATTTTTCAATTAACAAGTTTGTAGCTATGAGTTGGCAGAATGACAGTGTGTATACTCTTTACTGTCTTTAGAACATCATTACACTAGCCTAAAAGGTCACAGATTGTGGGAGGTGCTGATAATTTGGGTCCTTATTAACAGCAAAGACAGGAAAACAACTGAAGTCATTATTTCTCAACTGTTTGCAAAATAGTTGAAATTTGATATCAGGGACTCAATATTATAGTAGATTTTTCTGTTTGTTTATAAACAATAGTTGTACTTGGCTCTGGAAAAGCTCATGCAGTTTTTGAGTAGATAATGCTCCTTGTATATCACTAGCAAATTTTCTGAATCAGTCCCTTTAAAAATAACGGTCTGGTGGGAATGTCATAAAACCACACAATGTATGCTGCCGCAGAGGGCTCCCCATATTTGTCATTGGCTTTGTTATAATGGCTCAACAAGAAAGTTATTCTCTTTTGTCATGCCATTGGTTCTTCATCCTAGACATATGACTACAAGCATTATACTTTTGTGGCAAGTCCCCCAAATTATAACATTCTCAGCCAATCTTCTAAAATGAAAGAATCCCTTTGTGAATGGGGGAAGCACTTAGGGAAGGCACTTGGGTGAGACACTTTATTGAACTTTTGGGCAACAAAGTGCAAGTATCTTTATGTCTTTTGGTTTCTCCCCTAAGTTATCTATACTATTAGTCACCTCATGGTGTATTACAAAATGAGCATACCTGCTCCTCAGCTATATTTCTTTTCTTTTTTTTTCTCGTCTACATTTCTATTGGAATTTTACAAGTGTTTGTCTTTAGCAGGGGGAGGATGCAACAATAACACATCATTTGCTGGTACTGATTGGTGTATGGTCTTTGGAGAAGGCTGAGTTAGGGGAAAAAGAGATGCAAGATCTTAATGTTGAGGTTTATTGTTGGAACCGTGCTCTCTAGTCTCATTGCAGTATCTAGGCACTTTGTGACGTGATAGGCTCACTCTCTCACTGGTCTCACTCCAAATTTGCTACCCTTTGTTAGGGGTAGAGCTGGTGGAACAAGGATTAGACATAGAGCGAATGACCCAAGAGAAGCAGGAAGTAGCAGCATTAGAAGGCAAGGGGGTAGGGGGATTGGTTGGCCAGGTTCATTTCTGAGCTCCAGGTTTAGACTGTGGCAACAGTTGACTTTTTGGGAGCCAGGGAGTGTCTATTTGTTGTTATTTTAAAATAACACTAATTCTTGAGAAAACACAGACAAATAAAAAGAAGGGGAAAAAAACACAAACAAAAAAGATCATATTCTCGGGGCACCTGGGTGGCTCAGTCAGTTAAGCGTCTGCCTTCAGCTCAGGTCATGATCTCAGGGTCCTGGGATGGAGCCCTGCATCGGGCTCCCTGTTCAGCAGGGAGTCTGCTTCTCCTGCTCCCTCTGCTGCTCCTCCCTGTTCGTGCTCACTCTCTCCCTCTCTTTCTCTCTCAAAATAATAAATAAAATCTTTTGTTTTTAAAAAAGGTCATATTCTCACTGCTCAGAGAATCCATGTTAACACTTAAAATGTACCAAAATTCACATCCGTACACATTTAGAAAATTTAAGTAAAAAGGAATGATACAAACAAATAGCACAGGCATCTTTTACTGCTCACTTTCCCAACCCAATTTATTTTTCCAGAGGTGACTACTGTTAACAGTTTCTTACTGTTCCTTAAGAAAGAGTAAAAACCTATCTGGGATTGAAAGAGTGAAAAATCAGCTCAGACTTGGGAGGAAAAAAAGCAAGCCCTTCTATCATTAAAGCTAGGGGGATAGACACATGAAATGAGATGCAAAGTTAATAGAAAACATTCTTTCTCCAATGATTGTGCAGCAGCTATAAAATGCCATAATGGTGCCCCCTGTGAGTGACTCCTGCTTTCTTACTGATGATAGCCCCCAGCCCCACTTCACTACATTCATCTGTTATCAAGAGACCCAATCCTGCTAAAGTCCCCTAACTTCAAGACAGCACTCAATCCCTAGCTGAACTCCCAACACTGCCTCGGTGAAGCAACCAACCCAGAACTGATCTCCACTCTCTTAAGCCCTCCTCATAATCCTTCAGTGAGAACCCAAACCTTATAAAAGATGTTTCTCTCTTCCCTCTTGTTGCTGAGCAGCACTCCATAGTTCTCCTGGAGGGCCCTCCCTCACTGCATAGGCAGAATAAATCGAACCTTGTCATATTTTAAGCTTATCCTTCCTTAGTAGTCTTTGGCTGATTAGGCTTTAACATAACAAATTTTGTATTTGTCTACCTGCTTTTTAATTTACATAAGTGATTTACCTTCCACACTGTATTACACATGCCTTTTTTTGTTTAATGATATATTTTGGAGGCCCATCTACATCAGAAGCATAAAGATTCACCACTGCAAAGGATCCATAATAAGAATACTGTCCATAATAAATACTGTCCTCCAGAATGGCTGTACCAATTTGCAAAAGATTTCTCTCTTAAAAAAATAATCTGTGCTATAGTTACCCATATCTTACAAATTTAAAATTTGCTTAAATTCATCACGTATTGACATATACTTCAGATATTCCTAGATTTTTGCTATTGTAAAAAAGGTTGCAATTAACACACATATCTTGACGCACATATCACTATACATTTGTGGTTGAACTACCCAGCATCCACTTCCAGCTTCTCCCTTCTCAATAGTACCCAGCTTTTCTTTTCTATCTAGGGAAGACAGCCCATCCTTATCTTTGGGGGTTGATTCTGATCGATTTAAATCATGTAGCAAAATCAGAGGTATGCCTGTGCCTTAATTCAGCCCTTTTGGGCTAAACATAAGCATTGTTTCTTCGAACATGGACACTGAAGTGCTTTCTATATCCTACAATATCTTTAGCCCCAATTGGGACTGATAATCATTTAATGAACACTATGGAAAACATTGGTTGGATAAAATTAACCCTGGAAATCAGAGCGGAGAGAATCTTTATGATGTTGTTGAGCTGCTGGATCACCCAACCCTGAAGTCCATCAGAGGCAGATGTTATCGGTGCCCTAGCCATATCCACTTGTCTTTACCACTTCAGTGCACACTGGCCTGACTTCTAACTGTCAGTACTGAATTCTCTGCCTGAGGGGTTTCTCTTACTACTGGAGTCCCCTTTGCCATCCACTCAGCAGAATGGAATGGATGTCCCTCAAGGACGACTCTCAACCAGTGACTCACTAAGTACCTTTCCCCTGTAGGGTGGATTACCTCTGAGACATATGTTTTATGCTGGCTCTCAGGGTTTCCTCAGTGGAATTAAAGATTTTTTTTTTAATTTATTTATTTGACAGAGAGAGAGCACAGGTAGGCAGAGCAGCAGGCAGAGGGAAAGGGAGAAACAGGCTCTCTGCTGAGCAGGGAGCCCAATGCGGGGCTTGATCCCAGGACCCTGGGATCATGACCTGGGCCGAAGGCAGCCTCTTAACCGACTGAGCCACCCAGGCGCCTCTCCTCAGTGGAATTAAACTCTAGTTGTCCACATTGGAAATTAGCTTGATACTGTACCCTGTATTGGCTCTCTACTCACTGGTCTTACTTCTCTACTCTTCTATTGGTGTTTCCTTCACCTCCCAAAAAACAGCCCAAGCTATGAACCATGTTGCGCTCAAATTTTCCAAGCCTGTGAGCCAACAACCCCCCTTTATTGTTTAAGCTGGAGTGCATTGATTTTGTGTTACTTGCTAGAAAAGGGTTCTAACAATACATATCTTTTCGTGAGCCTATCTGAGAAATCATTTTTGGAGACATATCTGAGCAGTGAGTATATGGGGGCTAAAAGGTACACACATTTTACATTTGGATAAATACTGTCCTCCAGAATGGCCAATTTGCAAAAGATTTCTCTCTTAAAAAAATAATCTGTGCTATAGTTACCCAGATCTTACTCTTTTCTTTGCAAAATTGCCCAAAGTTACTGAGCACTAAAGTGAATTTGAATAACCTGAAGCTTTTTAGGATTGTTGTAACCTGTTCCAGAAACTTCCAGAAATCGATTATACTTTGCACATACCTGAGGATTTTCTGTAGCCACCCAAAAGAGAAATATCGTTTGGAGCAACCTGATCGGGTGGAGGCCGGCGGCATGGGTGGTAAAATAATTTGCCAGAGGCAGAACAAAGGGGATAGAAGTTTATTGGATACATGGCAAGGGAGTGGGGGGCAGGACTGCAGAGGAGAGACTGTCTGCCAGGAGGCAGTGGTAAGGGGCTGTATTTAAGGGGGGGGGGCAGGTAGGGAGATATGGGAACATATGGAATTTTCCTTTTTTGGTACCTGTGCCTGGTTGTAAATAGCCCATTGGTCAGCGAGGGTCTATGGTTATTTCAAGGTGGGTCGCCTAATGAGCCTGTTTGCATTCAGCCCAGTGGCCGCTGTGGGCCCTTTAACCTTACTCAGGTCTCCGTCGCTCAAGCCGGTTGCCCAAAAGCAGCCTCTACACATCGTTTTCCCTTTTTATGGAGTTTCTCATTTGTTCACTATCGGTGTGACTTTGTGTGAATTATCTTCCCATTAATAGCTTTGGTTTTATAGCTAGTCATCAATTCAACATTGTAGCAGTATTGAATTGGACTATCGATTGATTTCACATAGGGTGAGCAAGTAAAATTATATAGCATCATCTTAAATTCTCTTGCAGGCCAAATTATTTTCCCACCCCTGGACACAGTAATGTCACTGTGAAAGATACTGATAGAAATATCTCTCCCAGTGAGATATTGGGTTTCTTGGAGGTTTTTGTTTATTACTCTTACAGTATTACTGATGATCTAAATGCCATCTTATATGAACAAACTTTTGGAATATACATAATGTCTTTGAGCCAAAAGTAACTAGGCTTCAACCTTTTTGGTAACAGAAGACTTAATCTGTTATGAGCATAGATTAGTCCAGACCACTTGGAGTTCTATTCAGAACACACCATGTTTAAAGCCTCTAACTCAGCTGACTCTTAGAACTCTGAGGAAGGTGAACTAGTATCCCCTCAACCTCCATCTTATCTGCCTCTTGAAAGTCTTCCTTTCCCAAAGCAAGCATCTGGCACACTTTATATTAGAGATTTGCCCGGCTCATCATCCTGCCCATGAAATCCCATTGACAATTTCAGTGATTAAGTTTAAGGATAGAGATAGAAATTTTAGCACCTATAATTTAAGAATACCACCAAGAAAGAGACAAAAGATTTGTTTGGTGGGCCAGAATATGCTCTGTTTTGGTAAATGTTCTCTGTGCACTTGAAAAAAAAATGTGTATTTTGCAATATTTTGAGGTGTTGTACAAATGTTAATTAGGCATTTGGTTGATAGTGGTGTTCAACTCTTCTATATCCTTATTTGTTTTCTGTCTATTTGTTCTTTCAATTATTGAGAAAAGGTAAATCTCTGAGTATAATTATGGATTTGTCTATTTCTCCTTATACTTCTGTCAGTTTTTAATTCATGTAATAATTCTGTTATTAGGTGCATACAAATTTAAGATTGTCATGTCCTCTTGCTGAATTGAATCCTCTTTATGAAATGACCCTCTATTCCTGTTAATATTTACTCTGAAATCTACTTTGCCTTATATTAATGTAGCAACTCCTGCTTTTTTTTTTTAGATCAAAATAGCATGGTATATCTTTCTCCATCTTTTAATTTTTAATCTACTTGTGTCTATATTTAAAGTACATTTCTTAAAAGTAGCGTATAGTGGGTCTTTTTTTTCTTAATCCAATTTGACGATCTCCATTTTAATTGGGTGTTTAAACCATTTACATTTAATGTTTTATTATTTATTGCTGCAGAATAATATTGTCACAAACTTAGCAGCTTGAAACAAAACACATTTATTATCTCACTGTTTCTGTGAGTCAGAAATTCAGCCATAGCCTAGCAGAGTCCTCTACTTCAGGATATCTCACAAGGTTGCAGTCGAAGTGTTGGGCAGGGCTGGGGTCTCATCTGAGACTCAACTGAAGAAGAGTCTATTTCCAAACAAATGTGATTGTTGCTGGCAGAATTCAGTTCCTTGCATGCTGTCAATTTCAGTTCCTTGCCACATGGACTTCTTCATATGATGGTTTACTTCATCAAAGCTAGCAAAGGGAATAGTCAATAGAGAGAATCTGCTTACAAGATGGAAGTTCTAGTCTTATATAACAATCATGAGGGTAACATCCCATATTCCCTTGGTTAGAAGCGAATCACAAGTTCCATCTACACACAAGAGGAGGCTATTGCACAGGGCATAAATACAAGGAAACGGGGATAATTGGGGGCCATCTTAGAGTCTTACCACCACATATGTGATTATAGATATGGTTGCACTCATATCTACCATCTTTTTTTTTATACTTTTTTTTTTTTAATAATTTATTTACTTGACAGAGAGAGACACAGCGAGAGAGGGAACACAAGCAGGGGGAGTGGGAGAGGGAGAAGCAGGCTTCCCGCAGAGCAGGGAGCCCGATACGGGGCTCGATCCCAGGACCCTGGGATCATGACCTGAGCCGAAGGCAGACGCTTAACAACTAAGCCACCCAGGCACCCCTATATCTACCGTCTTCTTATTTATTTTCTATTTTTACCATCTTTTATCTGCTCCTTTTTTCTCTTCTTCTCTCATCTTTTGGATTAATTGAGTAATTTTTATGATTCCATTTTGTCTCTTTTGGGGCTTTTTGTCTTTTAACTTTTTGTGTTATTTATAATAACACAAACTTTGTAATAATTTATAATAACAAAAAGTTACCCATAGGGGTAACACAAAATGTTACCCCAGTCTGCTTTCAAGTGATATTATACTACTTCCTATATAGTTAAAGACCTTACTACAATGTACCATTTGTCCCCTCCTGACTTTCATGCTATTGTTTTCTTATATTTTACTTCTACATATTATATGAACCCCAAATACATTTTTATTATTTTTGCTTTAAATGGCTGATTATCTTTTAAACAGACTTACATAATGACAAAATTACTTTTAATTTACCCATATGGTTACCTTTTCCAGTACTCTTTTTTATGTGTGTAGATCAAGATTTTCATCTATTATTATTTTTCTTATTTACTATTTCTTATATACAAGGCCTACTTGTAATGATTTCTTTCATCTTTTGTATGCCTGAAAAAAATCTTTATTTTTGCCTCCATTTTTTTAAAGATACTTTGCTGGGTATAGAATTCTAGGTTGACAGTTTTTTCTTTCAGAACTTCAGAAATAGCATTTCAGTGTCCTCCAGCTTGCATTGTTTATGATGAGAAAACTGTTATCATTGTTATCTTTGTTCTCCTGTACTTAAAATGTATTTTTTACTCCGGCTGCTTTTAATATTTTCTTTTTATCACTGATTTTTAAAATTTTGATTATAATGTGTCTTGTGTGGTTTTATTCATTTTTGCACTTGGGGGTTTGTTTAGCTTCTTGAATCTGTCAGCTTAAAGTCCATCAAATTTGAAAATTTTTGTCCATTATTTCTTCAGATGTTTTGTCTTGTCCATTCCCCTTCTCTTTTGGAGATGACAATTACATATATATATTTGTCCTTTTTTTTTTTTAAGATTTTTTTATTTATTTGACAGAGAGAGAGAGACAGCGAGAGAGGGAACACAAGCAGGGGGAGTGGGAGAGGGAGAAGCAGGCTCTCCTCCGAGCAGAGAGCCCGATGTAGGGCTCGATCCCAGGACCCTGGGATCATGACCTGAGCCAAAAGCAGACACTTAACAACTGAGCCACCCAGGCGCCCCTATATTTGTCCATTTGAAGTTGTTTCACAGACCACTGATTCTCTGTCCCCCTGCCCCCCCAATCTCTAACTCTGGGTTTTTCATTTTGGATTGTTCCTAAGTATTCAAGTTTACTAATATTTTCTTCTGCAGTAGCTAACCTGCCATTAATTCCATCAAGTGTATTTTTCATCTCAGACAGTATAATTTTAATCTTTAGGGATTTGGACTGGGTCTTTTTGCAGTCTTCCATATCTCTGTTTAACACATTCAATCTTTCCTCTATATTTTGAACATATGGAATACAGTTATAAATTTTTTTAATCCTTGTGTTTGTATTATTTCTGAATCAGTTTTAATTGATTGATTTTTTTTTTTTTTTTTTTTTTTGGTGGGAGGGTCATTTCTTTTCATGCTTGGTAATTTTTTACTAGATGTCAAACATTGTAAATTTTACCTTGTAGAGTGCTATATATTTTCGGATTCCTATAAATATTCTTGAGCTTTGTTCTGGGGTGCAGTTAAGTCACTTAGAAATAGTTTGATACTTTTGAGTATTGATTTTAAGTGTTGTTAGGTGAGATCAGAGCATTGTTGAGTAGTCTAGTGCTGTTTTTCTGCTACTACTGAGGCAAAACCCTTTTTAGTATTCTACCCAATGCCTTGTGAATTATAAGTTTTCCACACAGCCAGCTAGGAATGAGCACTATTCCTGGTCCTGTGTGATCTTCAGGGATTTCTCCCTTTAAACTTCTCTGGTGTTCCTTTCCTCATGTGTATGTACTGACCTATACTCAGTTGAATAGTCAGGGGGGACCCTCTGCAGATCTCCAGAGTTCTCTTTCTGTGTAGCCTTTTCTTCTTTAGTAACTCTGGCCTTGGCTTCCATGGCCTCCCAGCTCTATACTCTCAACTTGGGAGTCTGCCAAGACAGTCCTGGGGTTTTTTTCTTCATGTAGTAAGCTTGAGCAACCTTAGGGTACATCTCATTTGTTTGTTTGTTTTGTCTTTTAGAGATCATTGTCTTTTGTTACCTGGTATTAATGTCATAAAACCATTTTCCATACATTTTGTCCTTTTTTTTTTTTTTTTTGGTGTATCTGTCAAGAAATTACATCTGGCACCTATTATTCTGTCTTAGTTGGGAATGGACATATCCTCTAAATCCCCTTTTATTTTTAATCCTCTACATGCAATCAGTGGCCAATTAATAGTTGAGGTAACTTTTAGATATGGCTTATAGTCTTGAAAAAAAGGGTGCAAGTCTGTTTTAAGTTGGATACTTCAGAAGTAGAACCTGAGATGTGGACTTTTTTGCAAATACTGTATTGGGGAAATTTTCTCAGAAGGGAATTGAGGGGAGCAGTACAGGGCAAGGGAAGGAATCAAGCAAGGTTGTGATCTCAGCTGGAGACTCTCTCAGTCTGATCCTTTGGGGAGCTCTAGAGCACAAATTGCACCACAAAGTTGGTTCCACCTTTAGGCAAATGTGGGCATGGGAGGACTTTTGTACATCCTTGTCACTAAGTTAATGGGAATAAGCTGCTTCTTGCAGGGAATGACCTCCCCAGTGACATGACTCCCAGTTAGACAATGACAGTTTTTTTAGAGAAGGAGGCAGCTGCAAGCTATTAACAGCCAACACTCACTGGTGTGTGGGGGTTGGATATATGGACTGAGTAAAGGGTTCTGGGAAGAACAACAGCAACATTCCCTATATTGTTTTATGAGTCTTTATCTCCAAAATGCCTTGTACTCCAATAGGCATTCTATATGTTAGTACCTTAATGTATAGAACTACAGCAATACCACATTTCCAAGGAATAAATTATTTCATATGAGTAATTTTTAATTTATTTTTAATTTTTAATTTTTAATTTATTATTTATTTTTAAAAAGATTTTATTTATTTATTTGAGAGAGAGAAAGAGAGCACGAGCAGGGGGAGGGGCAGAGGCAGAGAGAGAGGGATAAGCAGACTCCTCGCTGAGCAGGGAGCCTGACACGGGGCAGATCCCAGGACCCTGAGATCATGATTTGAGCCAAAGTCAGACACTTAACCAACTGAGCCACCCAGGCACCCCTAAATTTTTTAGCTATTAAAGACTGTACTTTTAAAAACTTTTTAAAATTTTATTTATTTATTTATTTGATAGAGTGGGGTGGGGGGAGAATGAGAGCACAAGCAGGGGGAGTGGCAGGCAGAGGGAGAGGGAGAAGCAGGCTCCCTGCTGAGCAGAGAGCCCGACACGACACTTGGCTCAATCCCAGGACCCCGGGATCATGACCTGAGCCAAAGGCAGATGCTTAACCTACTGAGCCACCCAGGTGCCCCTAAAACTTCTTGATGAGAATGTTTCTAAAATAAATATTTTCTTTACATCACACAGAAGATAATAAGATCAAAATGGTCTTTCCATGATGACTCAGGGTGACAATTTAGGAACCTTAAACGCTTTTCTGGGGTGCAAGTCAGTAGGAGCTTCCTTTCTAAATCTTTAGGTGAATTTTGGGAGCTACTGTACAAGGCAGGGTGGTCAGATATCAGCTGACATTACTCCTACTAGCACACTGGGTTTTGAAAGTTTCTTCAACGTCAAATCTCTGAGGTCGGAAAAGTCTGATGATCAAAGATGTCAGGCTTGTGAGAAAATACAGTGTGAATTATGTCCTGAGAGTTTTCTCCTAGAATGGATTACAGGGCTTTAACGCTTTGGCAATTGATAGAAGATGTATCAGGTGTTAAAGCAGGCTCATGCTTGGTTCTCATTTGTAGCCCTGCTCTGAACCCTGGGGCACTCTAAACTTCAGCATCTATGGGAACACTGTATTCAGAGTTCATCCACAATTAAATTGATGATTGATTGACAAATTTCATTCTTATGGGAATTAAGGAATTGAAAAGACAGAATTTGCTTTTGCTAATTTTCTCACTTAGAACCTTTAGAAGTCATGTGTGGCTTTTATAGTCTGAGATTAAGGAATGTTTTAAAGTAGGCGAAGAATTAAAATGGAGTGTAAGAAAAGGAGATTGAGTTTGCAGTGCAGTATTTCGTCTCCAAAACCTTTTTTTCCAAACTGATGGTGAATTTAGTGGTACATTTTGTGTGGTAAACAAGGGTTTATTTATGTCTGTGTCCTAAACTGAAGCTGAAAATATAAAGTATCCTGATACCTGGAGCTGTTTTTCCTTGTGATGTTCTTACTGCTCAGGAACTGAATGTGAACTGAGGGGTGAGCAGGGCAATCCAGCGGGTTTGGCACAGGAATGTGCTGGAGCCAGCTCCACGAAAGCCAGTTGGGTATATCTCTTTCCTAGTCCACCTTTAGTGATGTCGCACTGATAGCTTGAAATTGGCCATGATGGGAATGTTTATACCATGGAAATTGACAAACGCTCTAAATCAGGGATTTTGTTTTTGTTTTTGTTTTTCCAGAGAGCCAACATTAGTAAACGTTTAGCAGCATACCACTGGTCTCTAGACCATTGGCCTCAGCATAAGCCACTAATAAATGCTTTATTAAGGCAACTTTTTTTTAAAAAAAACTGAGGTATAATGATGGATAACATTATATTAGTTTCAGGTGTACAATGTAAATGAATTGTTATTTCTATATATTGCAAAATAATCAACATAATAATTAACATGAACATCTGTCACCATACATAGTTACAAATTTTTTCTTGTGATGAGAATTTTTAAGATTTACTCTTTTAGCAACTTTCAAATACACAAAACAGTATTATTATTTTTATTTAATTTAAAAAAGATTTTACTTATTTGACAGAGAGAGAGAGCACAAGCAGGGGGAGTGGGAGAGGGAGAAGCAGGCTCCCCACTGAGCAGGGAGCCCAATGCGGGACTTGATTCCAGGACCCTGGGATCATGACCTGAGCCGAAGGCAGACACTTAACTGACTGAGCCACCCAGGCACCCTGCAAAACAGTATTATTAATTATAGTCACCCTGCTGTACATTACATCCCTATGGCCTATTTATTTTCTAACTGGAAGTTTGTACCTTTAGACCCCCTTCACCCATTTTGCCCACCCCAACCTCCCTGTCTCTGGCAACCGCCATCTTCTCTGTTTCTATGAGCTCAGCTTTTTTTTTTTTTTTTTTTGATTCTACATATAAGTAAGATCATACAGTATTTATCTTTCTCTGACTTATTTCACTTAGCATAGCACCTTCAAGGCCCATCTATGTTGTCACAAATGGCAAGATTTCCTTCTTTTTTGTGGCTGTATAATATTCCAGTATGTGTGTATGTGTGTGTGTGTGTGTACCATAATGTCTTTATCCATTCATGCATTGATACTTAGGTTGGTTCCATAACCTGGCTATTGTAAATAATGCTGCAGTGAACATGGGGATGCATATATCTTTTTGAACTAATGTTTTTCTTTTCTTCGGTTAAATACCCAGAAATGGAATTGTTGGATCAAAAGGAAGTTCTGTTTTTAATTTTTTGAGGAGTCTTCATGCTGTTTTTCATGGTGTGAGCACCAATTTACATTCCCACCAATAGTGCACAAGGGTTCCCTTATCTCCACATGCTCACCAACACTTCTTATTTCTTGTCTTCTTGTTGATAGCCATTCTAACAGGTATGAGGTGATATCTCATTGTGGTTTTGACTCGCATTTCCCTGATAATTAGTTATGTTAAGCATCTTTTCCTGTCCTTGTTGGCCATCTGTATGTCCTCTTTGGAAAAATGTCTATTCGGATCCTCTTCCCATTTTTTAATCACAATATTGTTTTTTTGCTATTGAGTTATATAAGTTCTTTATATATTTTGGATAATAACCCCTTATGAGATATACGACTTGCAAATATTTTCTCTCATTCAGTAGCTTGTTTTTTCATTTTGTTGGTTTCCTTGCTGTGCAGAAACTTTTTAGTTTAATGTAGTCCCACTTGTTAATTTTTGCTTTTGTTGCTCAAGTCAACCTTCTTGGACAAAGGAAACAAATTAGACTCAGATGAACTTGGAGTCATCAACTGCTAAAATGTCTGTGTCAGGAGACACAATATCAGCAAATCCAAACCCACCCTTCCTTCCTTCCTTCCTTCCTTCCTTCCTTCCTTCCTTCCTCTTTCTTTCTTTCTTTCTTTCTTTCTTTCTTTCTTTCTTTCTTTCTCCCTTTCTTTCTTTCTTTCTTTCTTTTCTTTCTTTCTTTCTTTCTTTCTTTCTTTCTTTCTTTCTTTCTTTCTTTCTTTCTTTCTTTCTTTTCTTTCTTTCTTTCTTTCTTTCTTTCTTTCTTTCTTTCTTTCTCCCTTTCTCTCTTTCTTTCCAAAAGTAAACTGGAACTCATAAACAAAAGCATCTTGGCCAGATCATATATTGTCCAAAGAGCAGAGTTGGGAAGAGCACCAGGTCTCTTGACTCTTTGACCAGAGTTTTTAAAAAGTATTTTATCTCTGTCAAATAAATAAATAAAATCTTTAAAAAAAAAAGTATTTTAAATAATACATATTATTAATAGTATAATGTTCCAAAATGGAAAAATAGAATAAAAATTAATAAGAAATATTAGCAATTAATTGTATTAGTATTTGATGTATATAATTAAGAATTTAATATTTCATGTGTTCTAAGTTCAAAACTGCCAATTTACAGTATTTTTTTTTTACTGTTTTTAATTTTAATACCAGTATAGGTAACACACAGTGTTACATTAGTTTCAGGTGTACAATATGGTGATTCAGCAATTCTATCCATTGTTACTCAATGCTCATCATGAGAAGTGTGCTCTTAATCCCCTTCACCTATTTCACCCATCCCCCCACCCACGTTCCCTCTGATATGCTTTATCGTAGACAAGTACCCTCAGGATACACGGTAGGCACTGGAGAATCTCCTGGTTACAGTATTCTCTCCTTTAACCCCTACCACAACCGTGTGCCTCATAATCCCCGTTTTATTGAAAAAGAAGCAAAGATCAGAGAGGTTATACCCCTGACGTGAGTGTACACAGCAAGTGGGTGGCAGGAGCAGGAAAGCAGAAGGCCCTGCTGTTTTGAGAGCCTACTCTTCTCCATGTGCCAGATTGCTTTTATAAACGTGACATTAGCGGACTGAGATTGCACCCCAATGAGGGACACATTTATTCCCTTCAAAAGCAGTTTGGAACATAAAGAAGAGCGAAGCACAAAAATGAGAATTTTCTCTTAAACTGTGTTGCTTCGTTCTATAGCTCTCTTCTTCATCTCCTCATAGAGACCTGTACAGGGGAACAGACTGCCATCGACAGCAGTTAGCTTTGTGCCTCTGCAGTGCTCCCTTGAGTTTGTCAGATACCTGCTGTGGTACATTGGATTTGGTCCTGTGGGGAAAGTTTACTGAGTAAGCCTTGATTTCTCCAGTGATAACCTACCATTTATCAAGTGGTTAATGTGTGTCTTATTCATGTCTGTAGTCTCCTGGAGGGAAATTTGGCATAGCTTACGTTCGGCTTTCAGGAAAGCCAGTTTTTGTGGTTGTTAAGTTTTGTATAGTCTTGTATGCGTCTATGTGTGTCTGTGTGTTTAATACCCTAGTTTATAACAGAAATTCTTCTTTGAAGCTAAAATAATTCTTCATGGTTCCAGTGTAACCTTAAACTCTCCTAGCATATATGAACACTTTCTTGAAGCTAAGAAATCCATCTCCTTGAGCTAGTGGATTAGTTTTTCATTTGGGATGTTTTCTTAAAAGATAAAATATTCTGCATTTTTTTGGGGGGGTGAAGTAATAGTTTTAGAATGTGTTCCCAGATTGCATTGCCAATTCAAGTCTGGCAGTAGTTCAAGTGGGCTGTAGTAAACAGATGAAAAGGTTTGGAAGTGTATATTGCTGTTAAGGGCGTTGGGGCTGGAAGGGCTCTAAGTAAAGAGTTTCAGAACAGCTATATGTCTGCGAGTAACATCTTGGAATCCAAGGTGAAATGCTGACTAGACTGCTCATGTGATGCTGTATTGGATAAACACGGGCAGCCAGGTATTTGGGAAGGCGAGTGCAGCTACGTTCATCATTAACCTGAAAACAGTGCTCTTCTCTCTAGCAAGGTTGTCTTGGTGGGCTCAACGTGCAGCTAAAATAGGAATATACAGTGAGTGCTGGAGGTGGAGGTTAGGATGTGGCTGCCAAACAGTTCGTATCTTTGAGATGACCAGAAAAATGGTGCCATGGCAGAAGACCCAGGCAGATGTTCTTCTAATTCAAAGACTATCCTGGCTATCTCTTGCTGGCTATCAAACCACCCCGCCACACGGGCTTAAAAAATAGCCATCATTTATTTTGCTTACCAGTACGGGGGTTGACTGGGCATAGCCAGGCAGCTTCTCTTGGGACCTGTCAGATGGTTTCAGTCACAGTGGCTGAAGTTGGGGCCATCTGAAAGACTCCTTCGCTCTTACGTCTCGTGCTTGTGCTGGGGAAATTCAAACAGTTGGGGGCAGAACAGATGGGGATCCCTGGGCATCTCTGTGTCTCTGTGATCTCTCCAACGTGGTGGTATAGGCAACCAGATTTAATTCATGGAGGAGGAAGGCCCTCCAATGTTTCAAGAGATAACATTTGAAAGGTGCCAGACATATAGTAGAGTACCTAATGGTAAATATTACATTCATCCAAAGGGATATTGAGTTTAGAATTTCAGGCAAGTTGATTTCAGGTGAAACACATTATTCTCTTTATAGTGGAATAGATAAAGCTCAACTGTGGGATTGGAGAATGTGGGGGGTATAGAGGTGTGCTCGTGTGTCAGTGTGTGTGTGTGTTTTGGGGCATGTAAACAATTTTATGATTCCTAGAATCTCCCAGCGGTTCCTCTCTTGCTCCTGGCTAGAGAGAAGAGAGAGGAATTCACAACATCCTTTCCTTCTCCAACTCCAGCTTCTTTGTCATTTGAGATTTTTGTGTGGCCTGGATCACCATCAGTCCTCCATGAGAGAACATGTCTAACTACCAAGTTGCACAGCAAAAATTGGACATACCATAGATGAGGCTATGCATTTTACTTGGGTCTAACCATGCTTAAGTGGCTCAGCCTTAAAAGCTTATGAATTTAGTTCAACTCAAACACAGGAAAGTATTTTGTTTATTGCTAATTGGTATGAGATATAATTACGATAAAAGTAAAAAACATGTTGTGAATCAGGCAAGGACTCCTTGGTCTAAATATGTTTCATCTGGAGGACAGGGAAGGCTTTTTTCCAGAAATATAAGAAGGGTAAGCATTTTGCTAGGGAAAATGAACCTTGAGAGACCAGAGTTTAAATATATCATGTACTTATTCGATTAACCCTTTTTTAATTTTTTAATTTTTTTAAGGTTTTTTTTTTTTTTTTTTGCAAGACAGAGAATGAGAGACAGAGAGCATGAGAGGGAGGAGGGTCAGAGGGAGAAGCAGACTCCCTGCTGAGCAGGGAGCCCGATGTGGGACTCGATCCCGGGACTCCAGGATCATGACCTGAGCCGAAGGCAGTCGCTTAACCAACTGAGCCACCCAGGCGCCCTAACCCTCTTAATATCCAATTAAAGGTTAATTTGTACATCCATCTCTAGAAGCTTGTTTTATTTACTCATTTTTAGTGTAAGCTGGTATTTGTTTAGTTTTAAAAGCACCTTGGATGCTGTTCTTTGAGCTTTCTTTGTGGTAATTATTAAGTTAATTGAGAGAAGTCAGGCCTAAGTGTTCAAGAAATGAAATCATATGGCCATTAATTTGTGAAGTTCCTGATTATCTTCTCATTTAGGGAGTTTAAAGTTCATTTCAGAATCATAAATAAAGGAGAGATGACAAGTCTAGTTTTATGAACTAGGCACTGGCTTCAACCACTTAAGAAAATTATCCTAAGTCCAGTTTCTAATTGCCTTGATCCAGTTGTGCAAATTACCCCCATTTGTTTTTGCTTTTTCATAATAATAATGGGACACACATTTCTTGTAAAGAATAGATGACTTATTAAGAATATGTTCTGTGCTATATGACCAAAGGTAATGTTCTGGGGAATTTATTTAGATAAATCCCTTGGTTTATTCCATCCTCTTGGCCTGGTGTCTTCTTCCTGTTCCTCTTTATCTCTATGACTCTCATCTGTCCTTGAAGATTCTACCTAGGCTCTGAAGGACATCCCCACTCCTCAGGTTGGATTAGTTGCCTTGTTGCAGCGGGCACCGGCCTGCGATGCACACATTCCTTTATGGTTTCTATCACTTGAAATGGAAGTAGTTATTATCTGTTTAGATGTTGTCACCTCACTAGATATTAGCCCTCTGAGGGGAAGAACTTTCTTTTTCAACAGTGTGCCCCCCATACCCAAAGAAAATTATATACGCTAGGGAGAAATTGTGCCTCAAACTCACATGATATACACACCCAATAAGTGCTTATGGAATGAATGTGTACAAATACCCTGGATTTTTAATTGGTGCTTTTCAGAAGCCCAAATCAATGCAAAGTTGACTTGATAAAGTGAGCTTTGAGCCATTTTGATCAACGAAAAGCACAGTTTTGAATTTGGAAGAATAATTTTCTGATACATATTGCAAACCAATAATTATACTTAAAAATACAGCAAACTGGGCACTTTGTTGTTGGGTTTTATCATCTGTGAACCCTAGCTGATTGATAAATAATGTATTAGTTATCTATAGCTGCATACAAATTACCCAACACTTAGTGGCTTACAACAACACACATTTATGACCTCCCAGTTTCTGTAGGTCAGGAATCTGGGCGTGGCTTAGCTGGATCCCCTGCTTCAGCATCTCACTGGCTGCGGTCATCTCAAGGCCCCAACCGGAAAGGATCTACTTTTCAAGCTCAAACTCGTGTGGTTGTTGGCACGATTCAGTTCCTCATGAGTTGCTGGACTGAGCCCTCCGTTCCTCACCAGGCCTCCCTTGGCTCCTTGCCATGTGGGCCTCTCCATAGAGCATCTCATACATGGTGACTGGCCTTATCAGGGGGAGCAAGCAGAAGGACAGGAGAGGGTGCTAGCAAGAGAACGTGCACAAGTCACAGTGTTTTGTAAACTAATCTTGGAAGTGAGATCCCATCGCTTTTACTATATTCTGTTGATTGCTAGGTCCAACCTACACTCAGAGGGAGGGGATTACACAAGAGTATGCATGCAGGAGGTGGGAATCATTGGGAGCTGTATCCAAAGCTTCCTGTTACAAATAATAAGTAAGGATTTAAGAAAATTACAAAATGTGTAACACAATATTGGGGGCACAAAAATAAAACACACCAGTGTGAACTACCAACAGAATGGGTATATAGGGGAGACAAGAAAATTTAAGCCCACATTTTTTAATGCTTTATTCTTTATAAGCATTAATTTACTGTCTACTTGGTGCCAAGCATCACAATACACTCATGGCACCCCAGAAAGGAGTAAAACTTCGGTAATGACTGAAGAAGCTTAAAGATTAGTGAAGGAAATAAGCACAGAGAAAAAAATCATTAAGGAAAATTTCATAATATAAGTACTTCCATACTGTTTTTGGAGTATAGTAGTAGAGTAGATTTCAGGAAAATTTACTGAGAGTTGCTGAAAGTTGTCTGGGGAAGTGAGTGAGGTGAAGAATTTCCTAAGCAGAGAGTGGTGAGAGGAAGAAGAGCTTGTGTAAAGGAAGAAATATTGCTTATTTGAGATTAATGAAATCCAGATTTTGTTGACCATATAAATACATAGAAAACAAAGCACTAAGGATCTGGAAGAGAAATTATTCTAACTGTCCCCCAAGTCTCAACCTCAGTGCCAAGGGAAGCAGAGGTGGTTCAATTCCCA
This sequence comes from Mirounga angustirostris, assembly GCF_029215605.1. Classification (NCBI taxonomy): domain Eukaryota; kingdom Metazoa; phylum Chordata; class Mammalia; order Carnivora; family Phocidae; genus Mirounga; species Mirounga angustirostris. Next base: position 12,443,426 of record NW_026991719.1, read on the forward strand.
GAGTCGGTAGAGATGACTTTGTGAAGTTAATCTTTGGCAACCACTCTAGTCTCCTCAGAGATTAGTTGTGCTGGATTTTTCTGAATTCATGACTGGTCCTTGATGAAACTTTGAAACATGCACATTTTGTCATTTGGCACACAGTTGGAGCCCCTCTCCGGCTCTGTGGTATTTCTCTAACCCTAGGAACTTGGTCAGTTCTGGGTGGCTTCTTGACCTGGTTCCACCAGGCCAATCTTGATAGGCAGTGTGCTCACCGGGCTCTCTAGAAAGGTCTCCCTCCTCTTACCCATCGGAACCTACTTAACATGTTTCCTCTCCAGAGGGAAATATAGGAGGAGACTTGGGGTCGGCATCCAAACTGGCTAAGAAAATGATACCCATGTCACCTGATTTTAAGGCCAGTATCTAAGGTAGTAGCAGGAATTACCCAAAGTGATGTGGGGTGGGAGATGTGCTTGACTGTAGAATATATAGCTGACCCTTGAACAACATGGGTTTGAACTGTGCGGGTCTACTTATATGCAGGTTTTTTCCGATAAATACAGTATATTACTATAAATTTATTTTCTCTTCCTTGTGATTGTCTTTTTTTTTCTTTCTTTCTTTCTTTGAGAGAGAGAATGTGTGAGCTGGAGGGAGAGGGAGAAAGAATCTGAAGCAGACACTACCCTGAGTACAAAGCCCGACTTGGGGCTCAATCTGACAACTGCGAGATCATGACCTAAGCCAAAACCAAGAGTCAGCTGCTTAACCGACTGAGCCATCTAGGCACCCCTTCCTTATGATTTTCTTAATAATATTTTCTTTTCTCCAGCTCACTTTATTGTAAGAATATAGTATGTAATACATATAACATACAATATAGGTGGGGTCACCCAGGCACCCCTTCCTTGTGATTTTCTTTCTTTTTTTTAAGATTTTTTTTTTTTCCATTTGAAAGAGAGAGAGCACAGAGGTAGAGTAGGAGGGAGAAGCAGGCTCACCACTGAGCAGGGAGCCTGATGCATGGCTCCATCCCAGGACCCCGAGATCATGACCTGAGCCAAGGGCAGATGCTTATCTGACTGAACCACCCAGCGCCCTCCTTGTGATTCTTAACATTTTCTTTTCTCTAGCTTACTTTATTATAAGAATATAGTATATAATACATATAACATACAATATAGGTAGGGTGCCTGGGTGGCTCTGTTGCTTAAGCATCTGACTCTTAATTTCAGCTCAGGTCATGAACTCAGGATCACCATCTCAGGGTCATGAGATTGAGCCCCACATTGAGCCCTGCATCGAGCCCCTCATTGGGCTCCGCACTGGGCATGGAACCTACTTAAGATTCTCTCTCTCTCCCTCTCTCCTCCTCCCCCTACTCTCACACACTCTCTCTCTCTAAGAAAGAAAGAAAGAAAGAAAGAAAAATAAAAAACAGGTGTTGATTGTTTATATTATCAGGAAGGCTTCAGGTCAACAGTAGGCTATTAGTAATTAAGTTTTTGGGCAATCAAAAGTTATATGCCGATTTTTGACTGCACCGGGGGTCAGCGCCCCTGACCCCCATGTTGTTCAAGGGTCAACTCTAATTGTGTTGTTTTGCTCTTAATTATCTTATTTTTTGCTTTTGCTGTCACCTCAATTACATTTGTACAAATATACCTCTTTTCTTGTGACAGGAGCATGTATTTATTTCTGAGTTTAATTGTTTTGAGCATCATTCAATTTCACATTCTGCAAAATAATAATTCTGGGATGCCATTATCTAATGATTGATGAATTCTCTACTCTGCCAAGTCATTGTCTCATATTTAGGTTTTTGGGTTTTTTCAAGATTAGGTTATATATAAAAAAATTCTGTCTACTAGGGAGAAACTGTACATCAGAGAGGGTGACAGAGCTGACATATGAACCTAAAGCCTGTATTCTTTACACCAAGCCAAGCAAAAGAGCCAATAGATGAAATTATTGTCTGGCATCTTTGAGAAATATGCATTGTCAGCAGAACTGGGTGGTGAGAGTTAGGCAAATGGTCTTACTCTTTTCCAATAAGGAGGAGCACTCTTCAAACTATATGTTGATTATCTTGCTGTCAATCATTGGAATGAGTAGATGAATAAAATAAGCTAGGAGAACTTATGAAAGAGAATGACATTGACCTTCTGATCCTCTGTACTCCCACAACTATCAACACTCCTTTCTGTAGCTTTTTGAATTTGCCTATTTATGACACCAGAATCCCTTTGCCTACTCAATGGTCATGAAGACCCTCTTCTGTGTCAATCACAACACAGTTCTCAGAAGGCATCTTATTTTATATATGAATATAAAAGAAGGCCTTAAATTTCAGTGTTTTTAGGAACTAGGATGGGTTAACCTCAGCCTCTGATTGGTAAAATATTTCCCTTTTTTTTTCCCCCGCTAAATCTCGAAGGGCTGTAGTCTGATTTTTAAATCCTGAGTCACAACAGCCACATGTGTGAAATTACACTATAAGTATGTGCTTACATATCTGTCTTTCCTACTAAAATGGGAACTCTCTGAAACTTGGAGTCCTGGACCTTCATCTATATATACATTTATTTATTCAATACATTCATCTGTGTATTGAAAATATATATAGCAATGCCTGGCACCTAGCAAACTGTAACAAATACTTGTCCACACAAAGTCATCATTCATTCATTCATTCATTTAGATTATTCAGTCTCCCTGAACTTTACTTTCTTTGTTCTTATTAGGATAACAGTACAAATAAATCACCCGGCAAATGATACATAGTGGATACTCAATAAATAAAGCGATATTCTTTCCTCCTACTCAAAAATGCAATCATGAAACCCAAAGAGTAGATATTATTTAGAGCAGTCAAGTGTTCTGGGACCATGTTCTTATCTGTCCTAAACTCATCCATGTTAGCTTCAAGTTTATCAGCCTATACTTAGCAGGAGAACAGAAGAAAAAGTGCTTCCTGGGCATCGTGCTTTCTCCATCTTACATGAACACAATTTGTGTACAGACTGTGAGTCTTGTTCCTTTTGCTGTGTGAACACAGCTATAAATAAAGCCTAATCATCCAGACATGATTTGATCTGGCCAAGGTCCCTTTTATATTCATCCTTGATTAAACATCCTGCCTTCTAATGTTTGTATGTGATCTTTTTTTATCTGAATTCATCAATGACTTTATCATTCATTTTCCACTTTGATCATGAGAGCTCAGAAATGTTTAATGCTCACAAAATGGAAACATGGTAAAATATTACACATTATTATAGTCAAATTAGTACATGTGATTTGAAATCTTATCAATGTATTAAAGAACTTCATTTTGGCCCTGTCTATTTTTAAAAGAGGCCAAACTCACTAACAAAAGGTCTTTGAAAAGTTTTTTTGTTTTTGTTTTTGTTTCATAATGGTCCTGCTTATCAGGATGCTGAGGGCCTAAATCTTGAACCTGATGAAAGAAGTTCAGGTCCATAGTTTCTTACCTGCAGTCCTGAAAATTCCTAAACTCTGACAAGCAATAGTTTTTTGTAACATATTTGGTGACAAAGTTGGAGCTAAACTGAAGAAAGATTAATTACAGTCTCTATCCTACTTTGTGTGAATATTCATGTTTCATGGCAAAAATGTCCATGTTTGCTTATTGTATGCTGTCCGAAGCCCATTGCCAATGTTATTTAATATATCATTTACATTCTCTGTGACCTTCTTAAAATCTGAAGTCTGGATTTTGAAATATATTTAGTCCCAAGAATTTCTTTGGAGGAAGGGATCATGGGCCTGTAGTTACCAAACTTGGTCCCTGGGGTGTTAGTGTATGTATATAAACACTTGTGTGGAATTAAGTTCCATCATCTTTGATTGTAATAGTTTCAAAGAATATTCAAAATAGTTTCTACCTACCAAAATATTTATGGATGAAATACTGTAGTGTCTGGGATTTCAAAAAAATATGGGAAAGAGGAAGTAGATGTCAAGAACTTTGAAGAGTCTTAGGTTTTACCCCACTTGCAAGCTCACAAGTTAGTCTGCCACAGTTTCATGGATGCTGGCAGAAGACATGAAACCCTTGGGTCAGAGGTAAAGGACTTTATTATTCACTGAATAGCAAGCAGCATGACTTTCATGTTCACATCAGATCCGTCTTGCTTTCCAAGTCCCAAGGGGCAAAGTGAAGTGGCCCAGGTGGATGTTGTGCAAGCAGTGGGCTTGCATCACAGCCGGGGACCTCTGACTTTAGAAAGCCTGAATCTTTTATAATGGGAAGTAAGTACACCTGCCTAACCTTGCCCCAGAGGGAGATATTATCTTTGTTATACTGGTCAGTAAACAAATCTGCCCTTTGCTCTAAAGAGAGACACTATCTTTATTGTCCAATACTGTTTACTACACAAGCATCCTTGAAAAGAGTCCATAACAAGGCAGTCAGAACCTCTGGTCACAGAATATGGAGAAACACAAGAGACCCATGGAGAATTGTCCCCCAACAGTGGTGGTGGTGAGGGGGAGATGAAAAAAAAATTAACTGAGTTGATAATTATTAAAACTGGATGATGGATACATTGAGGTACAGTTTACTCTTGTATATTTTTGAAATTTTCCATGAATAACAAGTTAAAAAATAGCAGCCACTATAAGTAAAATGGTATGTGACACTCTCCATATAAATCACAATAGAAATGACAAAGAGTGACTGTGTTAACTCTGTACTCTCACATTGCTACTTCCCTGGGCAAATGTCTGAGGTCTGTTTAGTAAATGTTCTTGGAGGCTAATTAAATTATTGGTTTGCTAGAGTACTGATAAGTTCAATATGATTAACTGAAATCTCTATAGGTTAAGTAACCCCAACTGTGAAAGTTGGGAATGTTGGGGAATGGTAGAAAATGATTTTTCAGAAGCACTGTAAACATATCACACATATATGTAGACATACACATCATAATATACATATCACATATATATCAGCAAAATAGAGGTAAAGGAAACTTCATTTATCTGCAAGTCCTTTTATTCGCATGAATTGTAATCAGACTGTCAAAAGAAATCTTGAAAATCGTGCTAATGTAGGTGTTTTTAGCAAATATATGTTTTAAAAATATATATACTTTAGTAAAACATAAATACATTCCTCTTCTAAAAACAGAGGTGTCTAGACTAAAAAATGAATGTCTTATTCCCCATAGAGCAAGCACCGTGCCCTTTCCATTTTCCCACTTGCCTCTAGAGAGGTAATTACTGTTAACAGTTTGGTGTGTATTCTTTCAAGCTAGTCTTTATAAATTTACATACATTAATATGTAAAAGTACAAATATAGTTTTAAAAAGCATAAATGGGATTATACTCTGCATACTTTTAATATATCCTGCCTTTTTCACATGAATGTTTCTTGGAGATATTTCAATTTCAATATGTATAAAACTATTTCCATTTTTGAAATGGTTGCATAGCATTCCATGGAGTGGATGTATCATATTTGAAGTTTCCAATCTAAGCTCATCTTTCACTGCTGCTAAGAATTTTTCATTGTTATTATGAACACATACCACTATTGCATTCTTATCAAGTAAGTTTCACAGTCTAGTTCCTGCCCTCCCGAGTCTGTATAATCTAAGACAACTTCAATACAAACAGGTAGCAAGAAGACAATTTCTGTACATGTCAAGAATTTTGAGACTATTTTTATTTTTTGTTAACATACAGTGTTTGTTAGTTCCAGATGTACAATATAGTGATTCAACAATTCCATACATCATCCAGTGCTCATCTGACAAGTGCACTCCTTAATCCCCATCACCTATTTAGCCCATTCCCCCATCTACCTCCCCACTGGTAACATCTGTTTGTTCTCTAGAGTTAAGAGTCTCTTTCTTGGTTTGCCTCTCTCTCTCTCTCTCATTTTTTTCCTTCTTTTGTTTGTTTTGTTTTTACAATTCCATATATGAGTAAAATAATATGGTAATTGTCTTTCTCTGACTGACTTATTTTGCTTAACATTATACTTTCTACCTCCATCCATGTTATTGCAAATGGCAAGATTTCATTCTTTTTATGGCTAAATAATGTTCCACTGTATATACATACCACTTCTTTATCCATTCATCTATTGATGGATATGTGGGCTGCTTCCACAATTTGGCTATTGTAAATGATGATACTATACACATAGGGATGCATGTATTCCTTTGAATTTGTATTTTTGGGGTATATACCCAGTAGTGTGATTACTGAATGATAGGGTAGTACTACTTTTAACTTTTTGAGGAAACTCCATATTGTCTTCCACAGTGGCTATATCAGTTTGCATTGTCACCAACAGTGCACCAGGGTTGCTTTTTCTCCACATCCTCGCCAACACTTGTTGTCTCTTGTGTTTTTGATTTTAGCCATTCTGACAGGTGTGAGGTTATATCTCATTGTGGTTTTGATTTGCATTTCCCTGATGATGAGTGATGTTGAACATCTTTTCATATGTCTGTTGGCCATCTGGAAGTCTTCTTTGGAGAAATGCCTGTTCATGTCTTCTGCCCATCTTTTAAGTGGGTTTTTTTTGGGGGGGGTGTTGAGTTTTATAAGTTCTTTATATATTTTGTATGCTAACCCTTTATCAGATATGTCACTTGCAAATGCCTTCTTCCATTCCATAGGTTGTCTTTTAGTTTTGTTGATTGTTTCCTTTGCTGTGCAGAAGCTTTTTATTTTGATGTACTCCCAATAGTTTATTTTTGCTTTTATTTCCCTTGCCTCCGAGACATATCTAGTAAAATGTTGCTATGGCCCATGTCAGAGACATTACCACTTGTGTTTTCTTCTAGGATTTTAATGGTTTCAAGTCTCACACTTAGGTCTTTAATCCATTTTCAGTTTATTTTTGTGTATGGTGTGAGAAACTGATCCAGTTTCATTCATTTGCATGTAGCTGACCAGTTTTCCCAGAACCATTTGTTGAAGAGACTGTCTTTTTTCCATTGCATATTCTTTATTGCTTTGTTGAAGATTAATTGTTCATATAATTGTAGGCTTATTTCTGGGTTTTCTATTCCATTCCACTGATCTATATGTCTATTTTTGTGCCAGTACCAATACTGTTTTGATTACTACAGCTTTGTAATATAACTTAAAGTCTAGAATTGTAATACCTCCAGTTTTGTTCTTCTTTTTCAAAATTGCTTTGGCTATTTGGAGTCTTTTGTGGTTCCATATAAATTTTAGAATTTTTTGTTCTAGTTCTGTGAAAAATGCTGTTGGTATTTTGATAGGGATTGCATTAAATCTGTAGATTGCTTTGAGTAGTATAGACATTTTAACAATATTTGTTCTTCCAATCCATGAACATGGAATGTCTTTCCATTTCTTTGTGTTGTTGAGACTATTTTTTAAATTGTGAGGCTTATTTTAAATTCTCTTGCTAAATCAAGGAGAAAGGGAGCTTAATGAGGAATAGGGTATTTACATAGTCTCAAAGTATCTCCTCATTAATTCCTTATAAGTTACGAAAGAAAAAAACCTATATACAGTGAAGGAAGCAGACTTTAACCAAATGACCCAAATCAACATCACCAATAAGGCCAAATGGACATCATGTGCCTCCAGATATGAGACCCAGAGAAAGACACAACATCACTTACATAGTATTCCAGCCAGATATGCATTACTTGAATCAAATCATGAGAAAATATTAGGCCTACCCATATCAAGGGATATTTTGTAAAATAATTGGCCCATACTCTTTACAAATACTGAGTTAAATAAAAATACTTATGATTTTGGGGCACCTGGGTGGCTCAGTTGGTTAAGCATCTGCCTTTGGCTTGGGTCATGATCCCGGGGTCCTGGGATCGAGCCCTGTGTCGGACTCCCTGCTCAGTGGAGAGTCTGCTTCTCCCCCTCCCACTGCCCCTTCACCCCCCACTCATGCTTTCTCTCTCAAATAAATAAATAATTTTAAAAAATATTTATGATCTTGATGAACACTGAGAAGTGTATAGAATTGTTGAATCACCATATTGTATACCTTAAATTAATGTAATGCTGTATGTTAATTATCCTTCAATAAAAAAATAAAAATAAAAAAATACTAAAAAAGTATTGATGAAAGACAAAAATAAAAATGAAAGTCTTAGGAATTGTTCCAGATTGGAGGAGACTAAATATACATGACAACTAAATGCAGTGTGTGATACTGGACTAGATCCTGTACTAAAAAAAATTGCTGTAAAGTACATTGTTGAAACAATCAGTAAAATTAGAGCATGGACATAGATAAGATAAAATACTGCATCAATGCTAATTTTTCCAGTTTCAACAACTGTAGTGTAGTTATATAAGATTATATGTTAGGAATATGTTAGGATACATAGGAAATCCACACTGAAGGATTAAGGGGTAAATGTGCATGCTATCTGCAAGGTTCAGGAAAAAAAGTGGGGGGGGGTGGAAGGAAAGAGAGAGATTATGATTAAAGCAAATGTGACAAATTATTTAAAATTAGTAAATATGGACATGGATAATGGGTACATGGAAATTCTTTTAATATTTTTTTGCAACTTTTCTCTAAATTTGAAATTATTTCAAACTGAAAATTAAAGAACATGTCTTGGTTTCCAGAGTATACAGTGACCCGAAGTAGATAAGTCACATGTTCAAGTGATGGTCATGCTGCCCGTTCAACCTCTTGCCTGCTTGGAGTGAGCTCTGGTTCTAAGATTTTATGGAATAGTTCTTTTTCTTTCCTTTTTTTTAAAAAAGATTTTATTTATTTATTAGAGAGAGAGAGAGAGAGTGCGTGCATGAGTTGGGGGGAGAGGGCAGAGGGATAGGAAGAAGCAGACTCCCAACTGAGCAGGGAGCCTGATGCAGTGCTGAATCCCAGGATCCTGGGATCATGACATGAGCCAAAGGCAGACGTTCAACTGACTGAGCCACCCAGGTACCCCTGGAATAGTTCTTTTTCAATAGATTTTCTTGAGATATTTATTCCATATATCTCACAATTAGGAACTGTCAAAACACTTTAGTTTCAGAAATACAAATAGCTGAATAGCTTTTAATTTTCAGAGGCAAGAGAGGAACTTGTATTTTAAAGGGTATGTTATTATTTTTTTTTTTAAGATTTTTTATTTATTTGACAGAGAGAGATACAGCGAGAGAGGGAACACGAGCAAGGGGAGTGAGGGAGGGAGAAGCAGGCTCCCCGCCGAGCAGGGAGCCCGACGTGGGGCTCGATCCCAGGACCCTGGGATCATGACCCGAGCCAAGGCAGACGCTTAACAACTGAGCCAACCAGGCGCCCCTGGTATGTTATTATTTTTAATAAAACATAGTCTTGCATCAACCTGTTGTACTAATTTTTCGCTTTAGGCATTTCACTAAGCTGTGCTTATGCAGGTAAAATCGCTCTCAGTTTTAATCCTTTACTTTTTGTAATGCTAGTGGAGTTAGTGAACAGTGGGTCATAGCTTTAAGTTTAGAGATGCATAAAAACAAATTATTTTAACAATTTTATTGAGGGGCGCCTGCGTAGCTCAGTCGTTAGGTGTCTGCCTTCAGCTCAGGTCATGATCCTGGGGTCCTGGGATTGAGCCCCGCATTGGCTCCCTGCTCGGCGGGAGGACTGCTTCTCCCTCTCTCACTCCCCCTGCTTGTGTTCCCTCTCTCGCTGTGCCTCTCTCTGTCAAATAAATAAGTAAAAAATCTTAAAAAAAAAACAAAACAATTTTATTGAGATATAATTCACATACATACATTTTACCCATTTAAAATGTACAGTTCAGATTTTTTTATATATTCACAGAGGTGTAGCTGTCACCACAATATAATATTAGAACATCTTCATCCCTCCATAAAGAAATGTTGTGCCTATTAGCAGTCACTCCCCATTCCCTCCTCCTCTCAGCCCCTGGCAACCACTAATCTATTTTCTGTGTCTGTGGATTTGCCTATTCTGGACATTTCATATAAATGGAATCATACAATATGTGATCCCTTGTGACTGACTTCTTTCACTTAGCATAATATTTGAAAGGTTCATCCATGTTACAGCATGTATTAGTACTTCATTTCCTTTTATTGCTAAATAATATTTTATTATTTTGATATATCACATTTCATTTATCCATTCATCATTTGTCTCTTTGTGGACATTAGGGTTGTTTCTATTTTTAACAATTTAGAACAACACTGCTATGAACATTTGTGTGGATGTATGTTTTAATTTCTCTTGCGTATGTATCTAAGAGTGCAATTGCTAGGCCCTGTGGTAACTCTGTGTTTAACATTCCGAGGGACTACCAAACTGTTTTCTAAAATGGCTGCACCATTTTACATTCCCTCCAGCAATATATGAGGGTTCCAATTTCTTCACTTGTTATTGTCTATCTTTTTGATTATAACCATCCTAGTGGGTATAAAGTGGAATCTCATTGTAATTTGGATTTGCATTTCCCTAATGACTAATGATTTTGAACATATTTTCACGTGCTTATCGGCCATTTTTATGTCTTCTTTGGAGAAATGTCTAGATCCTTTGCCAATTTTTTAATAGGGTTATTTGTCTTTTTATAAATGAGTTGTAAGACTTCTTTGTATATTCCAAATACAAGTTTCTCATTGGATATAAAATTGGCAATAGCAATTTACACAGGTTGACCATATTTGGCTGCTTTTTTCACTTAAAATCTCTTGGATATATTTCACTTTCAGTATGTGTGAACAAGTCTCAATTTTCATTTTATTTTAACATTTTTTTTAGAGAGAGAGCACATGCATGCACTAGCATGGCGGGGGAGGGCAGAAGGAGAGGGAGAATCTTAAGCAGACTCCGCACTGAGCTTGGAGCCTGACACAGGGCTCGATCTCACAATCCTGAGATCATGACCCTGAGATCACAACCTGAGCCGAAACCAAGAGTTTGGCACTACCCAGGCGCCCCGCAAGTCTCAATTGTTTAAAAAAACTGCTGAATAGCCTTCCGTATTTAAAATATCCCCTAATAATTGCTACCTGAAGGAAATCTTCTGTCTGTATATTCTTATAGGACATATTCTGAACCACACTCTTCTCTCTTCCTCATTTTGGAGGTATTGGTCAAATCCACCCTACTAACTTTATGCTAATATTGAGGAACATGTATTCTGCATCTTTTTAAATGTATATGTGGTTCCTCACCATAGCACTTAGCATATACCACTCTTCTGGTTGGTAAATTTAGAGTAAATGACTTTCACTGGCTCATTATTAACTCTCAAGGGAGAAGACTTTGCCCCTTTGGGTTTTGATTATAATGCTACAGAATATATAATCTTTGGGCGCCTGGGTGGCTCAGTTGGTTAAGCGACTGCCTTCGGCTCAGGTCCTGATCCCAGGGTCCTGGGATCAAGCCCCGCATTGGGCTCCCCCTGCTCTGCAGGGAGCCTGCTTCTCCTTCTGCCTCTGCCTGCCACTCCCCCTGCTTGTGCTCTCTCTCTCTCTGTGTCAAATAAATAAATAAAATCTTTAAAAAAAAAAAAGAAAATATAGTTTTCAAATTGGAAGACACCCCATGGGTCCTCTAATCCAGTGGAACTCAAAGTGCAATTCATGGACTGGTGCCAGTCCACAATCTCTTACTGGACCGTAACGATTGAGTACAGAAATAGAGAGTAAGTGTTTAGAAACTTTTATTGTATTTGATATTGCTGTGAAAACCAAGTATGTGGTGTTGTATTAAACAAAAATATGAGACCACAATTGATAGGAAATTTTTTAAAGTTCTACCCAAAGGCAACTAACTGAGAAATACTTCTGTAGTCCAATCTATCACCCACAGCCAAAATCCCTTTTGCATTCAATCAACTAGAATTTACTTAATCCGTTTAGTTTATTAATTCAAGAAAGATTTGATTAGGCCTTACAACATGTTGTGAACTGGTTAAGCTTGCATGTCCATATCCTGGTTTTTCACTTACTAGGTGTGTGAACATGGGGAGGGTTCTTAATCTCTCTGGGCCTTAGTTTCCCAATTTCTACCTCTATAAAATGGGAGAAATAAGAGTACCTATTCTCATAGGGTTGTTTTGAGGAGTATATATTAATATATATACACACATATACATGTATATATGTGTGTATATATATTTATGGTACTAGAACAGTCCCTGGTACATGGTAATCATTCAATAGATGTTAGTGAAGTTAAAGACGATGCTAATGATATAATCATTAGAAGTTGATGGTTTGAATTGAGGTAGTATCAGTGGGAATGGAAAAAATTAGATGGATCTGGAGAGTGTCCTCAGGACTTGCAGACTGACGGGCTAGGAAGAAATGGTAAGGATGAGAGTGAGGACCAGGATGACATCTTGCCAACCATTCTCTGAAATGGGGAGCCTGAAGGAGGAGAGTTTGGGTCGGGGGTGGGCCAAGGTGGGGGATTATTATGATTGCAAGTTTGGCCACAATGAGTTTCAGGTGACTCTGGGGTTTTCCAGTGAAGCCCTCCAGTTGATCTTTGCTGATAGAGACATAAATTTCTGAAAAGAGAGAGTTACCCTGGAAGTAAGGTCTCACAAGGTATAAATGGCAATTAGAACACTAGGAGTCACTGAAACAGCAAAGGATACCATGTAAAAAGAGAACAGAGTAGACCCAGGACAGAGCCTGGTGGAACATCAGTGCACATCAGTGTACGTTAGATGTGAGGGAGACCACAAAGGAGGCTTAGAAGAGTGGCCAGAGGGGTCTGAGAAGTGGCAAGAAAGTATAATATTGGAGAAACCAAGGAAAGATTATTTCAAAAGGGAGGATGTGGTCAATAATGTCATGCAAGAGAAATTGCAAAGAGCATTTATCCACAGTGACATTACAAAGATTTGTTTGGGTGGCTTGGCGGGGCTAAAGCCAGACTGGGTGGACTGATAGAGGAGTGAAGGCTATGGAGGGCAGATCACAAGCACATACCACTCTCTCAGAAGGCCAGGCTTCAAAGGGGATGGGAGAAGGAGGGAGTAGTTGGTGGAATGTGAGGCCAAAGACGTTTACTTTATGTATGTAATGGGGAAAACCTATGCGTGATCACCAATGAGAAGATGGGTTGGGTAAAGGTAAAGTGAGAAAGGACATAATTAATGGAGGTAGGAAAGGAATCAAGAGCATCCGTGGATGGGATTAGCTTTGAATATTAGTTCTCTTTCCCACAAGTTATTTCCTTTGTATACAACTCTACATAGTAGAACTATATTTCTTTTTATTTTTTTAAGATTTTATTTATTTATTTGACAGAGAGAGACACAGCGAGAGAGGGAACACAAGCAGAGTGAGTGGGAGAGGGAGAAGCAGGCTTCCCGCGGAGCAGGGAGCCCGATGTGGGGCTCGATCCCAGGACCCCGGGATCATGACCTGAGCTGAAAGCAGACGCTTAACCCCGGGATCATGACCTGAACCGAAGGCAGACGCTTAACGACTGAGCCACCCAGGCGCCCCTAGAACTATATTTCTTATACTGAAGTAAAATATGTTTTCTTGTAACTCTCATCTATGAGTCTTACTTCTGTTTCCTCAACTTGTACACAGTTGCAATTCTGTTTCCTCTTCAGTTTCTTTTATAAACATCCATAGTTCCTTCAAACATTTTTCATATGATTTGATTTCAAGGTTTCCTTTGAGTAACGTTCAGCTTAAAATGTCAAACCTGGAACTGCCAAAAAAATTTTCCAGATGCAGTTTGGTACGTGTGATACCATGCTCACTGTTTATGTTTTCTTTCTTGATCTGGATGCTATATATTTATTATTGTTCTGTAATTACATTTTGAGCTTTAAAAAAATCACACTATGCAAACATTACTTATTGCACTTATAAACAATTAAAACCCAAGTCTTTTTTCCAGGAACTGCTTTTAAGCTAGTTCTCCTGTGTTAAAAGCTAAGTATGGGTCTCAAGTTTCTTTGTGCTACTTTTGACTTATTATTCTAAGCTGTCGTCCTATTGGATTGGATATGAATTCTGATGTCCGACATATATACACTCTTTCTCAGTCAGTGCAGTCAGCTTCAACAGGCACAAGTCTGTTGTGGGAGGCAGTGTTGTAAGGTGATTCTCCTGATTCCCACCCCCTGGAATCCACACCTTGGTGTAATCCTCTCCCTTGAGTGTGGGTATGGCCAAGGTGAAAGGATTTTGCAGATGTAATGAATGTCCCCAAGCAGTTGTCTCTGAGTTAATCAAAAGGGAGAAAATCCCGGCTGGTCTTGATCTAATCTGGGGAGCCCTATAAAAGAGGGTGCAGACCTTGCCTGAAAGAGGAGGCTTGAAGCAAGCACTCCTCCTAGCCTTGAAGAAGCAAACAGCCATATTGTGAACAACTATGGAAAGGGATGTCCTCTAGGAGTTGAGAGCTTCTGTCCTCCAACTACAAGGACCTGAATTCAGCCAACAACCTGAGTGAGCTTGGAAGAAGTCCATGAGCCTCTGATGAGACCCCTCTTCCCACCAACACTTTGATTGCAGGAGAGCCAGCTAAGGACCCATGAAAACTGTGGGATAATAAATGTATGTTGTTCTAAGCCACTAAGTTTGTGGTAATTTGTTCTGCATCATAGAAAATAAATGCACTTGTCTTTAGCATTTTACCCTCAATGTCTTGGGTAAGAGAGTTGGACTACACAGGGAAACAGAGCATCTATCCTCCATCCTCACCTGTGGCTTCCATAGCATCCTTAATGCTCCTTTCCCACCAGGTTAATGCACTTTGCTTGGTGAGGGGTAGAAAACATCATCAGAGTGGACCACATATCAGCTTCTGAGCCAAAAGAAAACTACTTCCATGAAAACAGAGAACACATTGAAAGCCAGTATTGTTCATGCTGTATACTATTGCAGTACTTTTTAACAGCTCTGCTGATTCATTCTGTGACAAAGCATCTGAATCAGACATTAGTGGATCATCTCTGTTGTTGTGAGAGAGCCATTTGCCTCCAAATAAAAAATGTCTGTTAATATTCTGGGCACGCTTGAGACTGTTGACTAAGAGGCCAATCCTGCCCCCTCATTAGTACCTTGTGGGTGTCAGGGCCTTCATTAAGATTCCACTTCTTTTAATGTGGTCACCTTGGCATGTTTTTTGAATGACCTTAGTGGCTTAGGGAGGACTGGTTTTTCCAAATAGTAGGCAAGAATGCAGAAAGTAATTGGATTTGGCATACTTTGTAGCATCTTACTGGATTGCTTTTAGAAGAGCCCTTTTAAAGAGGCTTTATTTAAATCAGAACAAAGAGGAAGGTTTGGCTGGAGACACTGATGAGCTTCTGTGAGATTCAATGACTAATGCTGCATATCAACACCGGGCTTCCATGTAGAGGGATATTATGACATCAGTGTATATAGACTTATTAATGCTGAGGGAGGAGGGGAAGACAAAGCCCCCTCACTCTGTTCCAGAAAGTTAGGAAGAATATAGTGGGAATCTACGAGACTGAGAGGACTTTATGTTGGTTGATGGACAAAGGAGCAGAAAACTTCAGTTTCTGGGGTGATTTTGGAGCTCAGAGATACCCTCGGTAACAGCTCTGAACCTGACCTAAAGCAGGCTTTCTCAACCTCGGCACTGTTGACATTTGGAACAGAATAATTTTTTGTTGTCTACGTGTGTGTGGCAGGGGATACTGTCCTGTGCATTGCAAGATGTTCAGCAACATCACTGGCCTATACTCACTAGATGCCAACACCACCATCTCTGCCCCCACCCCCTCTAAAAGTTGTGACAACCACAAATGTCTCTGGACTTTAGCAAATGTCCCCTGAGGGCAAAATCACTTCCAGTTGAGAATCATTGCTATAAAATAACCAAACCCTTAGTTTTTTGTCCAAAGTCTGTTTCTTTCTTTCTTTCTTTTAAGATTTTGTTTATTTATTTGTCAGAGAGAGAGAGAGTGGGAGAGAGAGAGAGCACGTGCACAAGAAGGGGGAGTGGCAGGCAGAGGGAAAAGCAGGCTCCCCGCCGAGCAAGGAGCCCAACATAGGACTTGATTCCAGGACCCTGGGATCACAACCCGAGCCGAAGGCAGACACTTAATTGACTGAGCCACCCAGGCATCCCTAATGTCTGTTTCTTGTGACGCTTTAATTTTCTCAAGTCAGTTTAACCAAAATGGATTAAACTCTTGCCATGAACAAGTGCACAGAAGTGTGCTGCATGCTGGGAAGAGGTTCTGCCCTCACTTCCTTCTCATCTAGAACTAACTGCAGGCCAGAGCTGTTTTAGTTTCTTTTTTCTCTTCTGCCAGAATGTTTAATGGGGTAGTCAAGACTAACATACAAATGCTCACCTACAGAGGACAGGACCCCAAATTCATAAATTATCACATTGTGACCTTTTCCAATCCTGTTATTAAAACCATATTATATTGAATAACTACAGGCATATCTAAGCCTTTAAAGGAAAGGGGCACCCAATAAATGTTTAATTCCTATCACTTCTAAGAACTTGATGAATTGATCAGAAAGCCACAGGCTACCTCTTCTTGTTTAGGGTATGAGTGGTATTTCAAAGTTTGAGAACAGTTCCCCCCAGGGAATTACCTAATCACAGAATAATTTGCTTTTAATCTGGGTCAGTTTTCTTTCACAGAAAACCCTTTTCCTCCTCACTCATAAGCAAATACATTCACTAAACCAATATGAAAAACATAGAAAAGTATAAAAAAGAAAGTAAAAACTACTTGTGGGCCCATGTTACCCTGTGTACCAGTCATTGCTTCTCCTTTCCTTCTAGGCACATGTTGGATAGTATTTCCCTACCCCCTTGAAGTTAGGCACTTGCATTAGCCAATGAAATGTGAGTGGAAGTTCATGTATCACTGATAAGTAAGAGCATTTAATTGCCAGTGTCTGAATCCCCACCTCTCTCTACCCCACCTCAGTGATCATGGAAACCCACGCTGGTATTGCCATGTAACACTGAGCCTTCAGAAAGAGGATAGCTGTCTAAGAGAGTCACCTAGAACCATCAACAGAACCTGGATGATGAAAAATAAACCTTTGCTGTTTAAAGCCCCTGAAATAGTAAAGTTATTTGTTACTGCAGCAAGACCTAGCCTATACTATCTGAAATGATATCCATAATCCCACAACTCAGAGATAATTTTTATTAATATTAAAACATTTTCCTCAAGGATATTTTAAATGTATGATTTTATGTAGTTGGGATCTTAATGTTTTATAGTCTAACTTTTACCACTAAACATATTATGAAAAGACATTTCTTTGCTTTCTAATCCTTCCAGAACATCACATTTTTTCCTTCTTAGCACTTACTACTTTGTGAAATTATCTTTATTCATTTATCTATTTACTTGGCTTTTGCTGTTTTTCTCCTTTGGAATGTAAGTTCCAAGAGGGCAGGGATTAGAGATCCTTTTGGTGTTATTTCACTTTTGTTTTCCCCAGTATCTGAAAAGTGCTTGGCACATAACACATGCCTCATAAACATTTGTTGAAAGAATAATGAATGAATATTCCGTATGAATTTGCTGTAAGTTATCTAACAATTTCCCTATTGCTGGACATTTTCATTGTTTTTGTTTTTTCCTTTGAAGACCAAACTTTTACAGAAAGCTTTGTGTTCTACCTTCTTGTGGGAGAGATGTGATTAAGAGCATGGTTGCTCAAGAGTTGCTACCTCACAAAAAAACAGGGGATTGAATTGTCATTGAACCAATTAGTTTCTGCCAATAATTGGCAAGAGCCTCAGATATCAATAAATCAAATACATAGAGAGAAGGCTGGAAAGCAAGATCTTTCCAATTTGCCCATGGATGTTCAGTTAATTATTTGCTATGAGAGGTAATTTTAAATTCTTCCAAAAGCACTATATATGTTCAAAAGGATATTCCTCTAGAGGTCGTGAAGCACCACGTTCTAACTGAGGAAACCAGCCTGGCTAAGCTAGCAGATGGAAGTAAGAGGCCAAATCCGTTTAAAGAACTTAGTTTCCTACTGTTCATTCCACGTTGCCCGAGCTTCCTGATAGTAATGAAATTATCTTCAAGTGAAAGACCAAGACTTAGAAGAGAAATTGAGCACGGAAAATCAATACTAAGTTTCAGTGGTTCCTGACCAGAACATTAAGCTTCTTTTTATAGCACAGAGAGAGACAGATCCCGGTGACTCAGTCCTACCTCCGGTTGGTGGGCAACATGACAAACAATATTAGATTTGGGTTTCTTTAAAAACTATAAAAAAATCAGTCAAGTCTGAGAGGTTAGCCCTTTTTTCCAATGGTGTCAATACTAACTTGAGATTTTCATCTTTAATTGAGTTGGCATTTAAATTAGGTATTAACTTGCTCTGTGAAAATGAAGATGAAAGGAATTATTTGGGCTGCAGCTTTTTGAAAAGAGAACACTTGTCAATAACATCGGAGAATGCTGGCAGTGAGGAAGATCAGAAATGATCCCCTGGTCTTTTCTTATGGGGTGTGCTTTGAATCTGATGTTGTTAAATATAAAAGAGAAACGAATGTAGTATAGTTTAGAAAAGGTTTTATTTCAGTCAGTCTTGTAAGAATATGATCTTGATCTTTTTTCTTCCTCAAAATTGCTAAAATGAGTTTTTTTTTTAAAGATTTTTATTTATTTATTGAGAGAGAGAGAGAATGAGAGAGAGAGAGCATGAGAGGGTGGAGGGTCAGAGGGAGAAGCAGACTCCCTGCTGAGCAGGGAGCCTGATGCGGGACTCGATCCCGGGACTCCAGGATCATGACCTGAGCCGAAGGCAGTTGCTTAACCAACTGAGCCACCCAGGTGCCCTAAAATGAGTTTTATAACTTGTACATATCTATATATTATTTACATGTATGCCTATATATACTTAATGTTTATATGACTCTATAGCAGAGATTGGCAACCTACAGCCTGAGGGTCAAATACAGCCTGCTTCCTGCTTTTACAATAAAGTTTTACTGAAACATGACCATGTATTTTTACATGTTTATGTATTGTCTGTGGCCGCTTTTGTGCCACAATGACTGTTGAGTAGTTTTGACAGAGACTGTATGGGCCTTTATAGAAAATCGTTTACTGATCCCTATTCTAAAGCTGGATCTTTGTATTTGGCACATGTTTGAATCAGAAGAGAATAAATATTCCCATAAGAATACCTATTTATGGAGCATATGCTATGCAAAGAAAGTGCTTGTTGACATGGAGGTAAAAATGTGTAGAAGAATGTATAGAAACTCAAGAAGAGGATCTTAGAATGTTATTAGAGACCTCTAATGAAAAGGAAAGAAAAGCAATTTGCATTTGTCAACCTGAAATTAATTAAAACTTTACCAAAAATGTATCTATCAGAAGATTCAATGTAATTCAAGGAAAGAAATTAAGCAGTTATTATGTGGCAGGCACTGTACCAAGCTACAGAGATTACAAGATGAATAACTAATGGGCCTACCACATGAAGAACAAAGAAATAGGGGCCCCTGGGTGGCTCAGTGGATTAAGCGTCCAACTCTTGGTTTTAGTTCAGGTCATGATCTCAGGGTTGTTAGATTGAGCCCTGCGTTGGGCTTCTGTGCTCAGCAGGGCATCTGCTTGAGATTCTCTCTCTCCCTCTGCCCCTTCCCCTGCTTGTGCACTCTCTCTAAAATAAATAAATAAAATTAAAAAAAAAAAAAGAACAAAGAAATATTTTTGTCGGTTTCGTTTTCCAGAGCTAGAGCATTGATCAGTTAGTTATATCATTGAACTGGTACATAGTGCAAAGGCAGCGAAAATGATCAAAATTAAACTCCCCATCAAACCTGTTTCCCTTCATGTACTCTCGGTTCAGAGAGAGACATCACAACCCAACTGACTAACTTGGTTGTCAACTGGTCTGCTCTCTCTGTTCTATGCTTGAATTTGCTTCCCACTTTGCTTTACCTGGTTCGCTGAGGTGCCAGCACCTCTTGGAAGATTCCCTGACCCCATCTCTTCTTCTTTCCACAGCAGTGCCAGTCTGGGTTCTGCACTGCGATGTGTATTCCCACAGATCCCAGTACTTCTTACGCCACTGTGGTTTTTTTATTTTTTTTTTTTAAGATTTTATTTATTTACTTGACAGAGACAGAGATAGCGAGAGCAGGAACATAAGCAGGGGGAGTGGGAGAGGGAGAAGCAAGCCTCCCGCCGAGCAGGGAGCCCGATGCGGGGCTCGATCCCAGGACCCTGGGACCATGACCAGAGCCGAAGGCAGACGCTTAACGACTGAGCCACCCAGGCGCTCCACACCACTGTGTTTTGATGATTTCTTTATTTGGGAAGAGTTCATTTTTCATGAGATAAAAGTAGGAAGTGATAACAGTTGTATGGAACATGGGTAAATGGATGTGGCCAGGTAGTGAACCCAGGTTTTCCAGCTGCCCCAGGGTCAGTGCATATGTAAGTATATACCCATTGACTTATGAATTCATCAATTAAATAATTTTGTTAATGCTTATTAAACATTATCTTAATGCTGGACACTATTACATGTACTGGGGGTATAGAAGTGAGCAAGACAGACAAAGTTTGTGTCCTCATGGAACTTGCATTCTAGTGAGGACAGATAAACAATGAAGATTTTCAAACTAAGTTCACCACCACCACTGCCATTTTGAAGATAAAAGAAAACTGAGACCCTATTATTTTTTTTCCCACAATTTCTTTTTCTTTTTTTTTCTTTTTAAGTAATCTCTGCGCCCAACATGGGGCTTGAACTCACAGCCCCGAGATCAAGAGTTGCATGCTCTACCGACTGAGCCAGCCAGGTACCCCAAACTGAGACCTGTTATTTACTTTAAATTCTTATTGGAACCATTAAAATTTTATTCATGTTTTAGAAAACATTATAAATAGACTTTTCTAAGCTGTCACACAATAAACTTTGCAATCAAGAATATAGTAATATATTCATGAGAAGAAAACCCACCATAAATATATAAGGTGAATGACAAGTATTATGGGAAAAAAAGGCAGGAAGAGATGGACACTGAGTGGGCAGCTGGTAGCTGTTTCAGGTGAGGTGGTCAGGGACAGCATCTCTGAAGGCACAGTATTTGACACTTATAGAGACCAGGATGAAGATTGGGTGGGTGGGGGGTAGCCAGAGCAGAACAAGCAAGAGTCAGAGAGAAAAGCATGGACCAAATTATATAAAACTGTTCGGCTTTGGGAAGGAGTTTGGATTTTATTCTGACTATGACAGGGACGGCCATTGGAGGATTATGAGCAGGAGACTGACACGGTTTGATTTGGTTTTACAAAGTTCTTTAAGGCTACTCTGTGGAGAACAGACCGGGGAGCTATAGGAAGAGAAAGTGGAGAAACCAGCTAGGAGGCTCTGGCAGGTGGGGGAGTTGATAGGCTTGGACAATGATGGTGGCAGGGGCAGCAGTGAGAAGTGGTCAAATGTGGGATCTGCTTTGAAGGTAGAGTTGCCATGATTCATTAAAGAATTGATTTTGGAGATGAGGAAAATGGAGGAGGCAGTCATGGATTACTCCAAGGGTCTGGTCTGAAAAGCTGGATGTATGAAGTAATTATGTATACATACACACACCCCATACATGTCACTGAGCTAACTGACTTTCATGAAAACTACTTATTAAAGAATTTAAATAGGGGCGCCTGGGTGGCTCAGTTGGTCAAGCATCCAACTCTTGATCTCGGCTCAGGTCTTGATCTCACAGTCTTGAATTTGAGCCCCACGTTGGGCTCCACACTGGTTGTGGAGCCTACTTAAAAAAATAAAAAGAATTTAAATAATATTATACACAAATTTTTCAATAAAGGTAAAAATTTCCTCAACTACTTGGCTTTTATTTTATGAAATACAAGTATCTGAAGAAAAAGTTGGTCCTTAGACCTTTCTTTTAATTTAATTTAACCTCTTCCTATCATAGTGATGCAGAGGGAGGTTCAGAGGTTCATCCTGGGTCTCAGTGTCAATGTTTCCAGGAAAAAGCAGAAGAACCCCCTGCTTGTATTTCCTTTACAAATTTGGTCATAAATTACCTTGCCTTTTATAAAAGCACTATTTTCTTTTTGTGTCTATTTAAAATAATATTTGAAGCTCAGCATGAGAAATCAACTTTGGGGAGTTGTTTTATTTTTTTTTAAAGATTTTATTTATTTGTTTGACAGAGAGAGAGATAGCGAGAGCAGGAACACAAGCAGGGGGAGCAAGGGAGAGGGAGAAGCAGGCTCCCCGCTGGGCAGGGAGCCTGATGTGGGGCTCGATCCCAGGACTCCGGGATCATGACCTGAGCTGAAGGCAGACACCCAACGACTGAGCCACCCAGGCGCCCCTGGGGAGTTGTTTTAAAGTAGTGACTTAATAGTTTAAAATTTTTCTTGGGGCTCCTGGGTGGCTCAGTCGTTAAGCGTCTGCCTTCAGCTCAGGTCATGATCTCAGGGTCCTGGGATCGAGCCCCGCATCTGGCTCCCTGCTCTGCGGGGAGCCTGCTTCTCCCTCTCCCACTCCCCCTGCTTGTGTTCCCTCTCTCCCTGTCTCTCTCTATATCAAATAAATAAATAAAATCTTTAAAAAAATAAAATAAAATAAAATTTTTCTCGATTCATATACACATACTTTTTAAGCTTTTCCATAGCTCCACACCTGTCAAGGTTATGCGTTCAATTTTCCTTCCCCTCCCCCCCAAAAAAGTAAAATCTGATCAGTCCTACTTTGTTTAAATTTTACTTTCTCTTCTGCTTTTATTTATTCTATATGGAAACCATTTACTGAATTTCATTTTTCCCTTTATGATAGTGATTTATCAAGGTTTTTTCCAAGTTTTTATTAATTAATTAATTTAATTATTATTAATTTTTTTATTTAAAGATTTTATTTATTTATTTCTTTGACAGAGAGCCAGAGAGAGAGGGAACACAAGCAGGGGGAGCGGCAGACAGAGGGAGAGGGAGAGGGAGAGGGAGAAGCAGGCTCCCCGCTGAGCAGGGAGCCCGATGCAGGGCTCAATCCCAGGACCCTGGGATCATGACCTGAGCCGAAGGCAGCTGCTTAACCAACTGAGCCACCCAGGCACCCCTATTATTAAACTTTACTTAAATTCCAGTTAGTTAACATACAGTGTAATATTAGTTTCAGGTGTACAATTTTGTGATTCAACACTTACATACAATACCTGGTGCTCATCACAAGTGCCCTCCCCAATCCTCATCACCTATTTCACCCATCCCCCATCCCCCTCCCCTCTGGTAACCATTTGCAATGATGTGGTTGGAGCTAGAGAGTATTATACTAAGTGAATTACTTTTAAATTATATATATAATTTTTTTCCTCTATAGAATACCTTTAGCCCTAAGTTTATAATCTTCAAGCACACAGATGGAACAAAATGTACCTGAATATATTAAATTTTTTTTCCTCAGAGATGAAGGGAAGAAGTTTAAACTATGAGGGTCTTTTTTTTTTTTTGGCTAAACTGAACATAATGTGGTCTTATTAATAATTCTCTTCCTTGTCACTAAGCACATCTTGTGATACTGAACAGTCTTTTATACTGTTTTTTGTTTTGTGAATTTCTAATATTTTTACTGTATTCTGTAATGTATGGTTTATTAACTGTGTAACGACTTAGAAAAGTCTACCTCTTTGTAATGTTTCCTATCAGGAATAAAAGTTGAGTGATTTAAGTGATACATTGTAAAAAGGCAGTGGTGATGGTTAAGTTGATTTAAAAAATCTTCAAGGTTCTTCCTCACTTGAAGAAACTATGACTCTCATCTCTATGATGTTTGGGTTGTTCTAGACTAGAAGGAATATTATTTGGCACTAAAAGTTAAATGTTATGTCCTTGCATAAGACCCTATATCTTTTTTGAAAAAAGATTTTATTTATTTATTTGAGAGAGAGAGAGACACAGAGAGAGAGGGAACATAAGCAGGGGGAGTGGGAGAGGGAGAAGCAGGCTTCCCGCCGAGCAGGGAGCCCGATGCGGGGCTCGATCCCAGGGCCCTGGGATCACGACCTGAGCCGAAGGCAGTCGCTTAACGACTGAGCCACCCAGGTGCCCCAAGACCCTATATCTTTAATTGTGGCCTTTAGGAAGATGCCCCCCTCCCAAATTAATACAATTCATATTGCACTAAATTAAGGTATAACATATAAACATTTGTATAAATAAGTTCTCCTCAGTTCTAAAAGAGTGAGATAAATGTACCATGTAACCATCTTTTTTCTGAGATGTCTTCTCTTATAAATAAGCCTCTAGTCACTGTCCAAAACTCAGCCCCCATTGTTCTTAAATAAGGATAATCACTCTTGTTGCCCAAAGCAGCAACAAGTATATTTCTGAGATGAAGCTAGTCTCCGTTTTTTATTACTTTGATTTTTTTCAGATTGCTTATTTCAAGAGCCCTGACACCTACCTACATTTCACTTGTTCCTACTTTAATCATCTCATTCTTACTTGGTTTTAATTCTGGAATTCTTAGCCCACAACCCCATCAAACTCCCCCTGCCACACACATAAACACCAATGCACAGTTTTAATTGACATTTCCCCCTTACTCAGGCAAGGCTCCTATCTAGACTCGAGAGACAGGACTACAAGCATTTGCATCTGTTTTGGGGATAAGCTCAGAGGAAGCAGTTTGCCATGATCCTATCTTTATATTAAAATCTACCATCATAGCCTCTGATTGCTCATAAACAAACTGGAATATTTTTTATGTCCAACCCCTTTCTCTCTGCCATTTCCCCTCATAGACTCAGTTGGACCACCTGTTTGCAGTTCACTCCATGGTCTGTCTCTCTTTACTTGGGCCTTATTCTTTTCTATAACTATACCAAACAAGTCATTGTTTTTAAAATAATTGTGTATTTAAAATAATCTGAGTTTTGTGAGACTACTGCATTATCAATTTCTATCTGACTTGGAAGAAACATAGGGAACATTTTAGTTTTTTTTTTTAAACCCTTTCTAACTAAGTAACTAATTCACTAAATGTTATTTGATCCTAATGACTAATAAAGATTTTTTATGGTGTTGATTAAATAAAAGGTTATTTAATGATATTTCAAATCAGCCCTAAATAAATATACCTGGAGGCGCCTAGGTGGTGCAGTTGGTTAAGCATCCGACTCTTGGTTTCGGCTCAGGTCTTGATCTCAGGGTCCTGTGATCGAGCCCAGAGTTGGGCTCTGTGCTCAGACTCTCTCTCCCTCTCCCTCTGCCCCTCCCCCAGCTCTCTCTCTCTCTCTAAAATGAATAAAAATAAATCTTTAAAAAATTAAAATAAAATAAATATACCTAGAGCAATTGATCTGAGGGTCCCCATGTGGTTTGTCTATCTGTCCACCTAGAATTTACAAATATCCTGGAGAATGCTTGACTTCCCCAAAGCACTTCTGGAGGACTGGTAAATGGAACATGGGAACCAGAAGCCAAATGAGAGGTGACAGCTGGCCTCCCAGAATGAAGACTACATTTGTCCCAGCCTCCCTAATTGTTAGTTGTGGTCATGTGATTAAGCTCTGGCCAGTGAGATGGCCAGAAAGACAGAAACTTAGGCAAACCATCCATAAAAGGAAGGAGGCATGCTTTTATCCACTCTCTTACCCTCCTTTCTTCATCTTATTGATTAGACTGTGATCATGGTATCAAATCATCTTAGACCATGATAATAAGGACAGCATAGTGTCAGATGTGATAGCTGAAAGAGACCTGGTTATTGGGTGCCCTCATGGAATAGGTCTGCTACACTATCCTTGGGCCTCCTACCTACCTCTGGACTATTTCATGAGAAGGGAAAAAACTCCTATTGTGTAAGCCACTACATGCATCCAAACCTATCTACTAACTGATATAGGCATTTTAGGTATAGGGAATAATATGAACAAAAGCTCAGAACTATGAAAACTAGGAGCCAGGGGAAAAGAAGAGTGAGATTTCTGGTTCCAAGTTCTTCCTTGATACTTCATGTATTACCCAGGGTGATTTCTTAACAATCCAAATCTGATCAGGCCATTCTCCTATTTACAACCTTTTGGTCACTTCCACTCCATAACATGGATTCTGAAAAGGGGGAAAATGGGCTTTCCTCCAAAGAAGAGCACAAAGGTACCCAAAAGTCAAATCGCTCTGGACAATAGAACAAATCCCCATAAATAGAGAATGACAATTATGATTGTTGGGGAAAATACTAGTTTTAAGAATTGTAAAACTCCTGCTCTAGATATTTGAGTTTGAACAGCTCAAGATAGTTTGTGCATTCCAACCTTCTCTTTCCAAGCAGCACTGTTTGTTTTTCATTTGATGGTCTGCTTGGCCATCCTCTGTCCTTTATATCAGAATGCCTCCACTGCTGACTCTTTCATCAAGTTTACTGCATGTCTACTGTATGCTGGGCACTGTTCTATGTCCCAGAAATACCGTGGTGAGCAAAAAAGACATCGCCCTGCCGTCACAGAACTTTCGGTCAGAGGGGCTTGACAAACTTTACACAAATAAGTACATAATCACTTCATTGATTACATTTAAGATAAGTGCTTCAAAGGCGAAGTTGTGGGAACATGCCTAATGCTCATTTTTACTTTTTCATTCTCGAATGACCTGTTGTATAGTGTTCTCTTATATCTCCTTAGAGAACCTATTTGGAAACTGTGGTTGTTGTCATGAGGGGCTCCTCTGGTTTCTCTCTCTCTACAAACCCCATCTTTTGCACTACACACAGGACTTGGTACCAGCTCACTTCACAGAAGCCCTGGGTTGCTCTTGGAAGGCAAGATGTAAAGGCCCTAGTGCATGGAACGGGACACTGAAAAAAAATAAATGTTGGTTTCATAGGAGGTCTCCAATGCCAAAGGATAGACTTCTGTCCCACTCATCTTTAGAAATAGCCAAACCACTTAGGTCAGACTACTGACAAAAGGAACTTTTTCACGAGTCCGAGTATACATTTATTAATCTCTAACTTGATGTTAATCTCATCAGTAGTTATATATATATAACTACTTGATATATATATAAATATTTGATATATATACACACACACAGTACCTCACCTAGCACTCTCAAAATCATCAGCAAACTAAAAAAGTCAACCAGAGACAACCAGAAAACATAATATTTTTTAAGTAATAAAAAACCTAAAGCAAATATAAAATTAACCAGTGAAAATATACCAGACATTACATTTAAGCAGCTCTCACACACAGTTTTGGATGGACAATTTTTATAAGACCATCTTCCCAATAGTCATATTTCATGAATCACTAAGAATTAGATCTTAAAATTGCATTAAATCCCAAACTGAAAGCCTGTTCTTTCTGAAATGAGAATTCATAGTGCAGTTGCAATCAGGGTGCTAGTGCGGGCCACTGGACGCACTAGACAGCAACTTCTCCTTCACATATTCCAGAAATCATCCCATACCATTGTAAGTAATTCCCAGCCATCCTTGGTTGTCATAATTCTCATGCATTCCTAGGAAATATCCAGCATCTTTTCAAAGCAAAGCAAAACTGGAAAAATACTGAGTTCTGATCCAGTAACATGCATACTCAATTCCTTTTTCATCTAGGCACAAGGTGTGCAAATTATTTGCATGAAATAAATGTCCCATGTCAATGTCCTATGTCTTTATCCCTAAGTGACATTCATGTTGACGGACACTTTCATTTCAAGGAGCAAGGAGATTTTGTTTTCAGTTCGAGAGATTAGAATCTCATATCTTTTCCCCTAATGCTGCTATCCCCCTTTCCCTCCCCACACTGTCATCTTATGACATCTCATACTTAATTGAGAAAACTGAAGTCTTTAGACAGAAGGCCATCTTTTCCATATTTGCCATTCTTCACACTGCTATGATGGAAATTATATGCCTTCTTCTATCAAAGGTGCTCTGCCTCCATCCCCAAGGACTGCTTCCTCCGTTATCCTTTCTCTTTTGTACATCACTTTTTTCTTCTCCACTGGATTTCTACCATAAGCATACAAACCCTCCCTAGTATCCCCAACTTCCCCAAATTAAAATCTTCTTGACCCCATATCTCCCTTTACTCCTCCAACATTTTTGTTGCAAGAGCTGTCTCTGTGCTGTCTTCACTTTCTCACCTCCCATTCTCTTCCCAGCTTACTCCAAATGGACTGTCAACCCCCCCCCAATTGCTATTGTCAATGTCACCATTGGTCATAATTTATGAAATCCTATAGTTATTGTTTGGTCTTCATGTGACTAGATCTCTCAGTAGCATTTTAAAGAGTTGAATACTGCTCTATTCTAGAAATACTCTGTCTTTTGGCTTCTGTGAACTCCAGTGAGTCTCAAAGTGTAGTCCCTGGACCAGCAGCAATAGCATTATTTGAGAACTTGTTAGAAATGAGAATTCTTAAACCTTAACCCAGATCAACTGAATCAGAAGCTCTGCGGGTAGGGCTCAGCAATCTGTGTTTTAATCAGTTTTCCACGTGATTCTGATCCAAGGTAAAGTTTGAGAACCACTGCTCTATTGATTTTCTACATACCTCAATTATAGTTTTTTCTTGGTTCTTTTTATTTTTTGGATTATATCAATTAGCTTTTGTTGCATAACCATAACACTCCAAAACTTAGTGCCTTAAAACCACCATGATTTATTTAGCTGATGAATAGATCTCCCAGTTGCTTTGTATATTTCCTTAGGTCAGGCTCCCCAGAAGTAGGTTATAAGGTGAGGATTTGAGTACAAGTGGTTTATTTGGGAGAATACCAGGAAGTACTGGAAGGGGTATAGGAAAGGAAGGGAGCTAATATGATGTGTATTAATGAGCAGATTATTCCCATGGACAACTGGGCTCTATCCCTTAGGGGGCTCCCAAGGCATTATGACCTCATCCAAGGGTGAAGAAGTTGGGATATTTATCCACAGGATCCCATTCTCCATTGGTTGAGGGCTGCTTCTCACAGCTGTAACCCCCTTGTTCTCCCCCACCTATCTGGTGTGAGGGACAAGCTTGCTCTTGTGGATCGAGGGGCCCTGAAGCAGAAAGTCTAGGTACTTGCACAAAGAGACCGCCTACAAAGGATGACGACCAATGGATGTGGGTGGGGTACCATGATAACTGCTTTAGGAATCCCTGTTTGGAACTCAGCGGTCTCAGATCTTGGGAAGCTTCCCCTGACACAAAGGCAGAGATAGAGTCTCTCTTCCGTGCCTCCCTATCCTCTTAAGTGCATTCTGCTAAGCTTCTGTTCCCTTGTCTGCCCCCTTGGACTTGACTTACAAGTTCCTTGAAAGTAGTGATGGCATTCAGAACATACTACCACAAAATATGGTGCTTTGGCATATTGAATATTTTAAATCAAAAGAGTATGAGAAATGGCAGGTGCAAGAAGGACTCTCTGACCTCCCCCTTCTACTCTGAGGTAGATAATAAGACTCTCAAGTGAGAGGAGGCCTCCCAATACCTGGAGGAAGGGAGCATCCTTATCTCAAAGATGGAAGACACTAAGAGGAATCTGAATGAAGAGGCCTTGCTAAGTTCCCCCCAATTTACTACCCTTAGTTCATGCCCTTTTGTCCTGTCACATTTTCTCACAACTCTCCACTCTTCATCAAACCTAGTACAAAAACACTCAACTTTAACTGTTTCTTCCTGTCTTCATTTCCTTATGAAGGTTCTCATGTCATATGAAACTTTTATTACATAAATTTATGTGCTTTTCTTTTGTTAATCTGTCTTTTGTCAGTCCAGTTTATACGGCCCCAGCCAGAGAACCTAGGAGGGTAGTAGTAAGAAGAATTTTTCCTTTTCTACAGTGGATTACACATACTTGTTTTCTTCACCCTTTATTCCAATCTCAGTGCCTGGCACAGAGATAATATATGTTGAATGGATGCATGAGTGGATGCCTTATCTTTTTATCCCTTAAAAGACCTCAAACTTGGGGAGAGTCAAAAAATATGTATTGAATTGAATAAAGAGGCCTTGTGATTGATGTGAGTATAAATTGGACCATTATTATATTTAAACTAATTCTACTGTCATAAATAATACCTGAAATATGAAAAATTCCCTTTTAAAAAAATAGCCTTATCTAAAAAATTACATTAAATGAGTAGACCTAAGGTGACTCTTACTCAAGTTTCCAGGAAAACAAATATTTTGCCTTCCATATTCTGTTCTTCCTTGGCACCAAAGAACAATATTTTATTAGACTCTCCTTTTTCAATGTGTAGACTTGGTTGTGTGATTTAAATTTGTTATATATTTGCCTTATAAAAAGTCATGAGAAAATTTAAATATAAATAAGGCATTGTTTTTTGGAAATTTTATAATTCAAGCTTATTTAAAATCATGTAAACCTCCATATATTACACCCTCTTCCTTCAAAACATTTGTGTGTGTGTGTGTGTGTGTGTGTGGTCTTCTGACAGTAATATTTTTTAGCTCGATTCTCTTATTTTTAATGAAGTACATTTTGATGTTTGAGAGGAACTCCACTAGTTCACTTAACTTTGAAGGAATATGCAATCAGTGTCATGTTGAAGGAGTTATGTTGGGTAGAAAATAAAATTTTCCATGAATAAGCAGACATCCTTCATGGAAAAAGGTAATATGCTATATTCTTCCATTTTAAAAGTAGAAAAATGGGCTATTATTTGTATTTAGATACTGCTCTTTCCAGTGGAAAGAATACTGGGTTGGATGACAGATTTGTGTTCTCATCCTGGCCTTTTTCCTTGCAAGCCCTGGGAATTGTCTGGGCACAGAACTCCCCAGAGCCAAGCTTCTTCTCCTGTAATATGAGGAATTGGAAGAGCGGTGTCAATTAGCTTTGAAACTTTTTGATTCTATATTCCATTCCACCACTGGAGCTCTGACTACAACATGGAAATACTAAGTTTTATTACACTTTTACTAATACCCTCAGCTTTCCTCTTTAAAAAATTATACTTTTGGGTGTAATTGTAAATGAAGGACATTACCAGATAAATGGCTTCATACTATTGCTGTCAATGATTGAATGTGGCTTGCCCTCAGGAATAATCATCCTTTTTAATATGGAGGATGGAAGATGTATAAGGACTCAGGTAGCTGTTAATTCTCATCTGTCCGTGATCCTTCCATATTCCCCTTCTGGTTCAGCATTCTCTTCCCTTTGGGGAATTTCTCTTCCCCACCCACCCACCTCCCCATTCCATGCATTCTGGTAGGATTTTCAGTTACAGTGCCTTGTTTTCCCTTGCCACAGGAATGGGCATTTGACACAGTGGTCACAGTGATTGGTCCAGGGGATAACCATGTGACCCAAGCTAGGCCAATTAGAGTTGTTGTTGTTGTTTTAGAATTCTCTAGATTCAAAGTGTGTGTGCACGGGAGATGTCTCTTCCTTTTGGACTTTGTGTTGGGATGTATGTCAGGGACTGCTGAAAGGTGTTTAATTTACCATATGTAGCAAGACTATTTCTAATAGAGAACAATACACAAGTAGAAGCAGAAATCAGTAGAGATGAGGGATAGATGGAAAGCTAGAGGGCATTGAGTTCCTCATTCTAGCCCCTGATTCTGGACTTCTTCCAGACTCTTTTCATCTGCCTTTTGGATCATGTTCCTTTTCATTTCATCATCCCTGGTTCTTTGACTTTGTAACTCTCAACCCTTGCTTTACATTCCCTGGCTCTGACAGCCTGCCTTGGGGTTGGCTTTTGTATCTCCTCATTCGGTTCTGTGAGCTATCTTCAGAACTTTCTTAGCTAGGTGAGCTAATAAATCCCTTTCTTTGTTTATGACAGTTTGATTTGGATTTTAGTTTTTTGCAACAAACGGAGTTTTGACTAATACCCAATATGGATGCATAAATGGTCTTGAAACAACTGAAACTGAAGCAAACACATTTTTATGAGCTACTAATTAGGAGACTAGTTTGTTTAGCCACCACTACATAACTACTCATGTATTCATGAAATTACCTCATCATCATGTTTAGGAAATAAAGAGGGGGTCGGGAACTTGTTCCTAGAATGATTCATGAATAAGGGTTGTTAAAAAAGAGACAACAGGCCCAAAGTGGAGTCAACTTGTGCTAAGCTCATGTCACCAAACCAAAACTTAATATCTAACCTAACTGCAGTTTCAACCTCTTTCAGGAATGTAATTTTAAACTAGTAAATCTGGAATTTCCTGGTAATGTAATCCACCTGATAGACCCCTTCCATCCCCCAAAGAAAGAAGAGGTAATCCAGTCTTTCCTTATTCTGTACCCCCTTCTGCCTATAAGTCTTCCATTTTGTTTAGCTCTTCAGTGTTCCTTTCTATCTACTAGATGGTAGTGATTCACTACTCAGGGATTCATGAATCACTGAATAAAGCCAATAAGATCTTTAAGGTTTACTCATTTGAATTTTGTTTTATAACAATCTCTTGATGTTGTTGATACCCTCAATTCCTAAGTTCCATTGTCTTTTTATGTCATCTTTTGAACCCAACTAGAATGAGCAACTATCCACATAGACTTTCAGAGTCCTGTTAGGTTTTCTATTTATCATCAAATGGAGCTGTTCCACCCATTCAAACAGGAGGGCCCAACTATGGCATTCTAAACCTCTTTCTGGACTTCCAGACTCTTCTCATTTGCCTATGGGATCATTATCCCTGCTTCCTGAGTTCTTGTTTTGGGTACCCTGGCTTTGACAAACTATTCTGGACATGTTTCTCTAGGCTGACACTGATATTTACCTCACTTCCTGGCCTCATAATAGATAAGAAACATCCCCCTTTTCCATTAGCCATCACACTGAAGGAGGGTCATCTGATAGTAGAAGGGATGGTACCTTATTGGGTTGGACTTTACTGGCTTAAATTTAAACTACTTATCAAGACCCAGGAACTTTCTCAGGCCTTCCAGAAAATATTAAGTAATCCTTAAGATCACACCATGAGACCATTTATCTACTCTCTTCTGCTGTCTTTTTGCCCAAGAACTCAGCCTGGCTTCTGATTCCTTCAACGTCTTCTACTTCTCTGTTCCCATGTTGAGGGTGACCTTATTCCTGGTCCATAAATACCCTGACTCAGGGCCACAGTAAAAATGGACAGTTAGGGGGGCGCCTGGGTGGCTCAGTTGGTTAAGGGACTGCCTTCGGCTCAGGTCGTGATCCTGGAGTCCCGGGATCGAGTCCCGCATCAGGCTCCCTGCTCAGCAGGGAGTCTGCTTCTCCCTCTGACCCTCCTCCCTCTCATGCTTTCTGTTTCTCATTCTCTCTCTCGCAAATAAATAAAATCTTAAAAAAAAAAAAATGGACAGTTAGGTGGGGAGATAAATAATGAGGAAAAAAGTAGAAAGAAAGTAAGCCTGTCTGTAGAATGTGTACCTGTAAGACATGGCACCTTTTGCTTGGGGATGGAGGGAAGGCTCTTGATTCTGAGATTCTTAATTATGGAATTTTTTCCAATGTAGAAGCTTTTTAAAGAGAGTTGTAAAAACTGAATAAAAGATCTCAAACGTAACACCGGAAACTAATGTAACATTGTGTGTCAACTATACTTCAATTAAGGAAAAAAAAAGATCTCAAACACATTCAGCAGAGTTGAAAGATCCTAAATTGTTCTTCCAGTTTTCTTTGAGGTAAAAAGAAAACAAAACCAAAAAACCTTAGTTATAGAACTATGTGGAAGGGGGTGGTTTGCAAATGTTCCTTTCTTCTCCCACATTAGTTCAGATGTTAATCCACTGATCCATTGGTTAAAAACAAATAGCCTTTCACTTTCAAAACAGAAGATGTTAGTAATTTGAGAATGTCATATTAGTTCTTTTGCTCTTTCAAATCCCCCCCAAGGCTCTCTCCTAACTCTTCCTAAATTAAGCAGAACAGTGCCAATCTGGTGGCTGTGAGTATTATGTTTTTGGAAACATGCTAGGCCATCCACTTTGCTAAAGCTCCTCAAGTTTAAGGATATTGCTTATTAGTGAAGGGGAGCAAAACATACCACCCCAAAATATGCCTTTTGGCATAAGGATTATTTTAGGCTGATTATTTTTAAGAAACA
This sequence comes from Mirounga angustirostris, assembly GCF_029215605.1. NCBI lineage: Eukaryota > Metazoa > Chordata > Mammalia > Carnivora > Phocidae > Mirounga > Mirounga angustirostris. The sequence goes on from NW_026991719.1 coordinate 12,477,413, forward strand.
GCTGACACGGGGGAAGCTCTGAAAGCAGTGGATGTTACTGTTTTGTAAAAGACATTGACATTTGTAAGGCAAATCCTCATTTGTAAGGATGTCTCCCTCTCAGTACCAGGAAGAGAAGGATGACTTTAAATCTCTTGAAACTCTTATCAATGGAGAAGGCAAGGACTTAAATTTGCCTAACAACCATACCCTTGTTTACTGTGCTTTGCCTGATAACCTCCCTTAACTGGCTGCCTCACCCCTCAACGTGTTCTTTGTCTTTAGCTGGAGATATTTAAAGTGGCAGCTTGGGACATTATAGGGAGACACTCAGTTTTCCTGGGTGTTTCCCATGTATACAGGAAGTATACATGTTGTTAAACTTTTGTTTGTTTTTCTCCTGTTAATTTGTCTTTTTATTACAGGGGTGTCTCAGCCAAAAACCTAGAAGGGTGAAGGGAAAATGATTTTTCCTTTCCCACATTAGTCAAAAAAGAAAATAAATGGGTGCCTGGGTGGCTCAGTCGTTAAGCGTCTGCCTTTGGCTCAGGTCATGATCCCAGGGTCCTGGGATCGATCTCCCACTCTCCCTGCTTGTGTTCCTGCTCTCGCTATCTCTCCTCTGTCAAATAAATAAATAAAATCTTTAAAAAAAGAAAAAAAAATTCTTAAACGTTGGCTAGATTCCCAGCAAATGATATATAAGAGACACTCAGGAGAATCAGTAAGCCAATTAAGAATATCTCAAAATGAAGCTTAAACAAAAATCTGTGCTAGAAAAGAACATGATTATTTGAGTATGGAGAATTCTCATATAAACTGTAGTAATTTAAGGAACTAGCTTTATGGGTATTCTGTAACATGCAGAACTTATCACTTGCAAAGCTGTCTTTTATACTCACAATTCCTCTGTATAATGTCTTGAGAAAGCAGTTATGAAATTTCCAACTGGGATCCCCATGGCTCCAACAATTGTTCCTGGGAACTTTTGATTTTCCATCTTAATGACGCTGATGGGACTGTTGGGGAGGAGGAATTTCCTCTGCCTTTCAAGAGCCTTCCAGCCGGACTAAGAAATTGATATGGAACACATTAACAGGAGAATATCAAATTTATTTCCATAAGTATGAGGAATCCACACAGAAATGAAATTCTAAAGACACTGAGGCAACAAGAGGCTTCTATGGGCTAAAGAGAGGGGTAAGAGTCTGGGGATTTTTTTTTTTTTAATATTTTATTTATTTATTTGTCAGAGAGAAAGAGAAAGCGTGAGCAGGGGGAGCGGCAGGCAGAGGGAAAAGCAGGTTCCCTGCTGAGCAAGGAGCCCCATGTGGGACTCGATCCCAGGACCCCGAGATCATGACCTGAGCCAAAGGCAGACACTTAAAGGACTGAGCCACCCAGGCGTCCCAAGAGTCTGGGGATTGTAAGGGGAGAAAGACTATTGGCAGGAAGGTGAAAGGAGATGTTTGGAAAACAAAGGTTGCCCTATGAGGCAGATGAGTTCCCTAGGTGAAAAGGACTCTCTCTGTGAATAGCTGTCTTCTTGGTCCAAGCAGGCAGTTGAGGGGTAGGTTAAGAGCTTATCCTGAATCTGCTGGGTTTTGATTGCTTTTAACTCAAAATAATCTTCATGCCAAAGTGGCCCATCTTGGGGTGGCCTGCCCTTGGCCCCACAGTACAATGAGGGAAAAAACCTTTTCTTCTGCTTGGCACTTCAGAAGACATTTTTGCTCTTATAGCATATGTATTTGTTTTTACATTTTTATCTTTTTATTTTTATAATTTATCTTTCAGAAAAGAATAAGGCTTTTTTGAGGCTTTTTAAATTAAAAGATAATATAGTATTAAAAGGTTATTGAAAAATTTTAAAACTCCTTATAAATCACAATAGTAACCAAACAGTCTGGTTCTCCTTTGTGAATTTTGTTTTTGTCTTTGTTCTTATTTATACACACATATTTTACACAGTCCTTCAGAATGCACTTGAAAAAAAGAAGAAAAGAATGCACTTGAAATTTGCATGTCTACCCTTTTAACTTAACCTTCTAGTGTAAATTTTCAAAATAATACATAGTTAATATGCAGATCTATACTGAACATTTTTAAATCCCTGTTGTCAGACATTTTGGATGTTTGTAATTTTACTCTTCTAGATATATTTAGTAGAAGCTCTTAAAGATTTGGAGCCAGCCGAGATGGAGGGAGAGCTAGGATCCAGCATCCTTGATATTTCTGCTAAACTGACCCTGCTTCTCACGTGCATCTTTCCTAAATATTTTAGACAATGTCTTTTCACCTACTGGTGATCACCCATAGTCATTTTGTACAGGCTACTGCTACACATCACAGCCACACTAACTGTAAATATTTACTAGGTAGTGGTTTTCAAACTGGGCTCTGAATCCCCCAGCTCCAACCAGAGCAGTTCGGTTTTATTGGAATCTAGTATTAAACAAAAGTTTGAATTACAACTAGACTAGGTCAATGAGGGGCAGTGTGGTAACAAGTGCATACAAGTTAGCATCACTGAAGTGTTTGAAGATTCAAAGACCTTGGTGGTAAGTTAGGGCGTGCATCACAAAGGCAAACTCGGATGTCTGTGATGGGCATGGTCTTTCCTAAAGACCCAAGGCCCTGAGGAGATTTTATGTCTCAGAGTCTCAGAGATATGGAACATCTCCACATGCCCCGAGTTGGAGAGAGAGCATGCTCATTAGTCTCCCATTTTTGCTTCCTCCAGGCTGTTCTCCAAAGTGCAGGCAGACAGATCTTACTGAAGACAGGACATAATAGCTATCTATAAGAGTCACAATATCCATGGGCACCTGGGTGGGTCAGTCAGTTAAGTGTCTGCCTTTGGCTCATGTCATGATCTCAGGGTCCTGGGATTGAGCCCCACATTGGTCTCCCTGCTCAGCAGAGTCTGCTTCTCCCTCTCCCACTCCCTCTGCCTTTCCCCTCTCCCTGCTTGTGCTCTCACTCATTCTCTCTGTCTCTCTCAAATAAATAAATAAAATTTTAAAAAAAGAGTTACAATATCCCAAGAACTAGTTCTAACTTTCCCTTGTAAATCTGAATTTTGGAAAAATCTCTTCTAGAAAGGAGAAGGAGAGGCTCCTGCTGCCCTCATTTGACTGGACCTGAGCAGAGATTTGGGAGAAAAGTGCACAGTTTTATTAAATTATCACAAAGTAAATACACTCATGTAACCACATCCAGGTCAAGAAACAGAACATTAAACAATATCATCAAGAAAGTGAAAAGACAACCCACAGAATGGTGAAAAATATTTGCAAATCACTTATCTGATGAGGAACTTGTATGTAGAATATATAAAGAATATACATATATATGTATATATAAGGAATATATAAAGAACACTACAACTAAATAATAAAAGGACAGCACAATTAAAATACGGGCAAAGGATTTGTATAGACATTTCTCCAAAGAAGATATACAAATGGCCAATAACCACATAAAAGATGCTTACCAGCATTAGCCATTAGGTGAATACACATCAAAGCACAGTGAGATACAACTTCACTCCCACTAGAATGGCTATAATAATAATTTAAAAAGTGGATAATAACAAGTGTTGGTAAGGATGTGGGGAAATTGGAGCCCCCATATGGGGCTGGTGGGAATGTAAAATGGTATAGCCACTTGGGAAAAAGAGTTTGAGTTTAAACTTTGGAAAAGTTTAAAGTAAGTCACCATGTGACTCAGAAATTCCACTCTTAGGCATATGTCCATGAGAAATGAAAACATATGTCCACGTAAGGGACTTATACATGAATGCTTATAGCAGCATCATTTCTAATAACTAAAAAACGAAAACAACCCAGATGTCTATTATCAGGTGAATGGATAAATAAAATATGGTATATGCATAGAATAGAATATTATCCAGCAATACAAAGAAATGAAGTGCGGATACATGCTGCAACATGGATGAACCTTGACCACAACTGTTACTGTCAACAACAACATCACTGTCCACTTTTTTTTTTTTATAGCCATTATGCTATGTGGAAGAAGCCAGTCACAAAAGATGACATATTATAATGACATTTACATAAAATGTCCAGAATAGGCAACATCAGTAGAGATACAAAGTAGATTAGTGGTTGCTTAGGGCTGGGTGGGGAGGGGTGTTTGGGAATGAGGAGTGACAGCTAATGGGTACCAGGTTTCTTTTAGGGGGGAAGAAAATGTTGCAAAGTGAAATGGTGATGATGGATGCACAGTCCTCTGAAAATGTGAAAAAATACTGAATTGTACACTTTACATATATGAATTGTGTGGTACATAAATTATATTTCATAAAGCTGTCAAATGAGAAAAAAAAAGGAAATAGAACATTGCCAACATCCAAGAAGCTCTTCTGTCTTAGATTAGGTTTCCTGGAAAAAGAACCTGAGATGGTGATTCTTGTGCAAGAGGTTTCCTGAAGGAGGGCTCTTAGGAGATGAGTGGGGAAAGCAGGAAAAACCTAAATGTGGTCTCAGCTGAGGACCAGCCTTAGCGTGATCCAACAGGGACCTCTGGAACATGAGTAGCACCACAGTGTGATCCCATATACCCATATAGTAGCAAAGGACTTGCCTTTTTTTTTCTTTTTTTTTTTATTCTTATGTAAATCCCCATACATTACATCATTAGTTTTAGATGAAGTGTTCCATGATTCATTGTTTGTGCATAACACCCAGTGCTCCATGCAGAATGTGCCCTCCTCAATACCCACCACCAGGCTAACCCATCCTCCCACCCAGGACTTGCCTTTTTAAAAATAGAACCATGTCAGTGACAATCATTGGTTGTGGGCTGTCTCTCCTTCGTGTGTGTGTGTGTGTGTGCGTGTAAAAAATGTCCTGGGTAAGTTAGCTTCCTTTTGACTAAAACCAATTCTCGAAGGGGGAGGCTGTGACCTATTAGCAGCTGATAGTCATAACTGCTGGAGGACTGATGCTCCAGCCAGTACCTGGGATCTGGGCGGGGCCGCTAAGGATGTCCACTCCATCCCTTCAGGCCCCCTCCCGTTATTACAATCTTTATCCTCCCAAAGTTCTGCCTTTGGCTGGATTGTTACTTCAGCACATGATTTACAGGCAATCTGATTTATCTCATTGTTTTACTTCTTAGAAAACTCTGCACTTCATGCTGGGGCTATTGTGTGCCTGTTCTGTGTCAAACAATGTATCAGATAAACTCTAGTCTTCATTGGAAATGAATTAACACTGGCCTATTTACTTAGCATCAACATAGGTGATTTCAGACATGATTTCCTTTGAGGAAACCAAGAGAGCCATCAAAGCAGAGAGCATGAAGATAAGAAAGAAGAAAAGAACATTCTCATAGAAAAATGCTGAAATCTAGATACTATCTCCCACTTCTATCATCAGTGTTCCTCAATGATAATTTCTCTATGGCAGTAGGAATATTCACCAGGAAACGGGGGGTTATGAGAAGCCAAGAGGGTTTTTGATGCTGAACTGGTTAATGTTCCTGAGCTCATGAACAAGCCCCAAGAGAGAACTGGCTCCAGGAAGGCTGGAAAAACAATTTTACTTAAACTTAAGGAGAAAACCAAGGTTAGAGTGTGCATTCACTTTCCATTGCTGTAACAAAATACCACAAACATAGGGACTTAAAACAAGTCACATTTATTATCTCAGTTCCCGAAGGTTAGTAGTCCAGGTCCTACCTAGTTTCTCTGCTCAGCATCTCACTAGGCTGCAATCAAGGTATCAGTTGGTGCAGAACTCCTTGGTAAGAAAAACACCTGGAGTTTGGGGTCCTATTCCAAACTCATGTATTGTTGGCAGAATTCAGATCTTTGTGGTGGTAGGACTGAGACCCTCAGCTTCTTACTATCAGCTGGAGACTGGCTTCAGTTCCTAAAGGCCTCCCACAGTTCCCTGCCCCATGGCCCTCTCCATAGGCGGGTCACAAGGTGACTGCTTCTTCACGGCCAGCAGGAGAGTCTCTCTCTCCACTCTGCTAAGATGGAAACTTATGTAACAAAAAGTAGTCATAAGAGTGACATCCCAGCACATTTGTCATATTCAGTTTAGTAGAAGCAAGTGACAGTTCCCACTCATACTCAGTGGGGTGGTTGTAGAGGGATTATACAAGGGTGTAACTCATTGGGAGTCACCTTAGGATGTGTGGACACAGGTGGAAAACACTAAGTTTCTACAGTTTAAAACTTTCTCTAAACATTATTATCTTAAAAAGAATTTAATCAGGGGAACATGGGTGGCTCAGTGGTTAAGTATCTGCCTTTGGCACAGGTCATGATCACAGGGTCCTGGATCAAGCCCCACGTCAGGCTCCCTGCTCAGTGTGGAGTCGGCTTCTCCCTCTGCTTCTCCCCCTGGCTCATGCTCTCTCTCTCTCTCTCTCTGTCAAATAAATAAATAAAATCTTTAAAATAATTTAATCACTTTATGTTTTACCTTAAAAATAAAAAGCTTTTTCTTTTTTTCTTTTTTTTTTTTGTAAAAAGGTAATTGAATATGGCTTCTTACCTCACTCTGAGTAGCCATGGACTAGAAGTAGGCCCTACATGGTCTGGCTTCCTGGTACTTTCTGCTCCCTCTACCTGAAAGGACTCTTACATCAGATACCAGCATGTCATTGATTCCAGGTGCATAGTAGGTGCTCAGTAAATACCCGTTGACTAAATAAACAAATGCATGAAAAGGAATATTTTTCATGCATATAGTAGATACTTGGCCATTTTTTTTTCCCCTGTACCAAAGATACCTTGTGTGTGGTCTCAGCCTACCTTCCGTGGTGATGGAGGATCCAGGAGGAAAGCAATAGCCTCTTGAGGGCAAAAGTGGCAGTTGTGTCAAGAGTCATATTTTGGTTGTAGTTTGTGGCATGCACAGTGGGGTTCCAGGTCAGCTACCCACTCTTCTAAAAAAATTAAGTAACATTGATTTACAAGAGCATAGGCAATATTAGTGCCCAGAGTGTTACTTCTCTGAGTTACCCCTTCTTGGATTGAGAGCTCTGTGTGGTTTATATCAGGTTGATTGCTGTTGGAATGTAACATGCACGTATGGGTACACTCCTACTGGGGCCAACTGAAAACACAGATGAACCTCTTAGGCCAGTGAGCACATTTCCAAGTTATTACTCAAGGCAAAATATGTTTGAATTCAATTAATTTTTCACTCCTGCAAAAAGGATGGCCAGCATAGTGAAAGAAAAAAATTTTATCATCAGACTCTTTCAGTGACCATATCCAAGGGTTTTATTATTCATAATATCTCACTATGAGTGAAACAAAGTAATGGGGCATTCAACTATCTATTCCGATGAGTTACTCCTTGGTAAGAAAAATATGCATGTCCATAATTGTGATGGTTAATTGTATGTGTCAGTTTGGGCCACAGGGTGCCCAGATATTTGCGTGTGTCTGTGAAGAGATTTCTTGATGAGATTAACGTTAGAACTGACAGACTGACTGAAGCAGATTGTGCTTCATATATGAGTGGGCCTCATCTTTTTTTTTTTTTTTTAAAGATTTTATTTATTTATTTGACAGAGAGAGAGATAGCGAGAGCAGGAACACAAGCAGAGGGAGTGGGAGAGGGAGAAGCAGGCTTCCTGCGGAGCAGGGAGCCCGATGCGGGGCTCGATCCCAGGACCCTGGGATCATGACCTGAGCCGAAGGCAGACGCTTAACGACTGAGCCACCCAGGCGCCCCGAGTGGGCCTCATCTAATCAGCTGAAGGTCTGAATAGAGCAAAGAGGCTGACTCTCACACAAGTAAGAGGGGACTCCAACCTGACTGTTTTGAGCTGGAAAGTTCCTTCTAGCCTTTGGACTTGAATTAAAATATCCAGTTTTTTGGCTCTTGAGTATGCCAGCTTTCAGACTGGAATTTACACCATCAGCTGTACTAGTTCTCAGGCCTTCAAACTCAGACTGGAACTAGACATTGATCTCCAGTTTGCCAACTACAGATCTTGGGACTTCTCAACCTCCATAATCACATGAGCCAATTCCTTATAATAAAATTTTCTATACATGCATATATCCTATTGAATCTGTTTCTCTGAAGATTCCCAACAAATACAATCATATAATGTTTGTGAGATTTATTACTGCTTAAAAGATGATAACAAATGTGTTTGGTAATTATTTACTTTTCCTAGAATGACTCCTTGTAAAATCTTACCCTGCCTCATAAATTTCCTTCCAGTGGCTCTTCCAAACTTTACAATTCCTCTCATGCCCCCAGACTACTTTTGATCAATTTCAGACAATGAACCAGAGCCCAGTTTCAATGAATTCCATGTCTTAGCTCACTTGACATCTCTTGTCTCAAGGTCACAGCACCTGTCAGATAGCCCTTTTCATACAGCTTGTGTTCATTCTCTCTCTCTCTCTCTCTCTCTCCCCCCCTCCTCACCCCCACTCCCAATGACTCCTCTTGTTATTTCAGGCCTGGGAGTGGGAAACTGGGCCCAACTGTTGAGTTCTGGGTTGCTACAGCATCCCTTGTGTGATTTTCCTGCTCCTCACTTATATCCCCATATACGGTCTCTCTTTTTAACACTTTATTTTGGAAAAATTATAGACTCACAGGAACTTGAAGAAATAGTACAGAGAGAGTCTGTGTACCTTCCCCCAGCTTCCCCCAGTGATAACATCTTACGAGGGAAAGAGTATCAAAATAAGGAAATTTACATTGATATCATACTATGGACTGGACTGTAGATTTTACTGGGATTATATTAGTTTTCAAATTTACTGATTTTTTTATATAATCCTATAAAATTCTATCACATGTGTAGATTCTCATGTAATCGCCACCACAACCAAGATATGAATGGTTCCATCTGTATGCAACCTCTTTATTAAACTTTTCTCAAATGACTCAATTTGAGCATGCCTTCTGTTTTCTGCCAGCATCCCTATTGAGGGATAAAGTTAGTAGAAAAGTGATAGTTTTAAGATATTGACTCTTTCCATTGAAAAAATCAGATATATTTTTAAGTTGATTCCAATTCTCTCTCCTTTGTTGTGCTCTGCAGTGGAGTTTTAAAGTTTTCTTCATATAGACTCTGTAGTATGTATAAGTTACAACTATATTTAAAGAAATGGATCAGGGTGCCTGGGTGGCTCAGTTGGTTAAGCATCTGCCTTCGGCTTAGGTCATGATCTTTGGGTCCTGGGATGGAGCCCCACGTCGGGCTCTCAGGGAGTCTGCTTCTCCCTCTTCTTCTGCCTGTCCCCCCTGCTTGTGCCCCCCCTCAAATAAATAAATAAAATTTTAATTAAAAAAATTTAAGGGGCACCTGGGTGGCTCAGTCATTAAGCATCTGCCTTCGGTTCAGGTCATGATCCCAGGGTCCGGGGATTGAGCCCTGCATCGGGCTCCCTGCTCTGCGGGAAGCCTGCTTCTTCCTCTCCCACTCCCCCTGCTTGTGTTCCCTCTCTCGCTGTATCTCTCTCTGTCAAATAAATAAATAAAATCTTTAAAAAAAAATTTAAAAAATGGATCAGCTCCCCATCCACTAAAATTAATTTTGAGCCAGAGTAAAAAAAAAAAAATTTAGCCTGTATAACTTACCCTTGATCGTAAATGATGGAAATGAGTGCTGTCATGTGTAATTTCTTATGGGAATAGAACACTCCTTTATTATCTGGCATGATTAGCAAATGTGTGCTACATTATCAAGAATTCTGGTATATCATACATGGAATAGTAATTTTCAAAGCCTAAAATCCAATAAAATACTAAACACCTAACACAGTAAAATTTAAAAAAAAAATTTTTTTTAAGACTCAGAAGCTACATGTCTTTATAATGAGCACCATGGATGGTAGATATTAATGGAAAGTTTAGATAAGAAAATGCCAGATAAAAATGACTTTTCAGAAAGCAGAGACTCCCTGCTCAGGTCAGAGACTCAGGATAAAAGCTGTTCATTTTTACAAGCTTCTTTCCTGAAAGATAAAACTTCTATCACTAGGATGGCCAACCATGAAATACATAGAAACTTGGATTTCTGAAATAAATGATGGGATGAATCCATCTCAAGGTCTAAATGCTCTAATATTTTCTAAAGTTTTAAATATTCAAAAATGACTGATTTAAATCCATTTGCTGAGTCTTCCTCCATATCCAAAGCTGTACTAAAGGAAATTCCAGACTAACTACCTTTTGTCAGCTAAGGCTTTTAATTAGTTAAATGGACACTATTTGTGCTTTCAGAAAGAAATTAACATTTTAAGGTAAATGGTAAAAAATCTGGAATAGGAGGAAGGGAAACACCCATATAAATTTTAGAAATGCTACTTATGGGGGCGCCTGAGTGGCTCAGTCGGTTAAGTGGCTGCCTTTGACTCAGGTCATGATCCCAGGCTCCTGGATAGAGCCCCACATCGGGCTCCCTGCTCAGCAGAGAGCCTGCTTCTCCCTCTCCCTCTGCTGCTCCCCCTGCTCATGCTCTCTCTCTCTCTGCCAAATAAATAAAGAAAATCTTTAAAAAAAAGGCTAATTATGGATATTCATATGGCAAGCGGTGGGAATATAAATTGTAAAGAAACAGCTATAACTGAGAAATGCTTTTTATATAACATGGTCAGGAAAAATTAAAATATTCACAGCTACTATGTGTGTGCATATTTTATGAATGTGTGTATATATATTTGTGCATTTATGCATATGTACATATTTGTATACAGTTTCTGTAATTAGGTTAGATCATTCTTCTCATAAGTAGCACAGAGTGAATCTTGGGTTAAAATTTCTAGGGCTACCTCACCCTCAAATATTGGCTTACCTGACTGTAGAAACTTAATTTTAAACAACTTTTGTTATGACTAACACACTATTGAAGTCATATTGTTTTTCTTCCCTTGACTTGTAAGCTACTTATAAAAAGTGGATTGGTTCATTGCCACTCAGGCACCCCTCTTTTTTTTAAGATTTTATTTATTTATTTATTTTGTGGGGGGGAGGAGCAGTGGGAGAGAGAGAATCTCAAGCAGACTCCCCACTGGACATGGCCTCTCCCCTGATGTCAGCCAGCTGACAGGCATATCTGTATATCTTTATCAGAAAGGGGACCAACCAGTTGAGGCTTAGAATGAGGCTTAGTGGGGCGCCTGGGTGGCTCAGATGGTTAAGCGTCTGCCTACGGCTCAGGTCACGATCTCAGGGTCCTGGGATCGAGTCCCACATCGGGCTCCCTGCTCCTTGGGAGCCTGCTTCTCCCTCTGCCTCTCTCTCTCTCTCTCTCTCTCTGTCTGTCATGAATAAATAAATAAAATCTTTAAAAAAAAAAAAAAAGAATGAGGCTTAGTCATTTGGGACTGTAGTTTCTTTTTTAAAAATTTTTTAAAAGATTTTATTTATATATTTAATTGACAGAGAAAGAGAGACCGCGAGAGAGGGTACATAAGCAGGGGGAGTGGGAAAGGGAGAAGCAGGCTTCCCACTGAGCAGGGAGCCCAATGTGGGGCTCGATCCCAGGACCCTGGGATCATGACCTGAGCTGAAGGCAGACGCTTAACGACTGAGCCACTCAGGCACCCCTCTTTTTTTTTTTTTTTTTAAGATTTTATTTATTTATTTTGTGGCGGGGAGGAGCAGTGGGAGAGAGAGAATCTCAAGCAGACTCCCCACTGAGCGGGGAGCCCAATGTGGGGCTCAATCTCATGACCTGAGCCGAAATCAAGAGTCAGATGCTTAACCAACCACCCAAGCACACCTGTCTTGGATATTTCCGGCATAATACTAGGAAGGGACTTAGCAACCGAACACCCTCACATACGGTAATTTTGGTAAAACAGAAGATACAAATAATCCCTTAACAAAAGGCAAGCAACACCTTGGTGTTTATCAGTAGTAATATGAAATTATAACTAATTTCCTGTTGGGATTCTTTGCTTACAATCAAACTAAATGCTTTCTTTTTAGAACCTTTGTTTTTTATGTGTGTTGAGGAGAAGTGAGAGTCCTCAGCAAGAAGGAAATATCCCATCCATAAAGGGAAAAGGGAAAGAAATCTAGGAGAAAATCTAAAGAAATCTGAGGAAGAAGTGGATGCATTTCTAATAGGTAAACAGTCTGAAAAATGAATCTGCCTTAATTTGTCAATTGATACATTTCAAAACTAAAGCAACTGAAGAAGATTTTGGCTCTAAGATATAAGAATATCACATTAAAAGATGTAGAAAAAAATTTTAACAGCAAAATTTGTGTTTTAGGAAAAAAAGAATAACTTGATAAATTGTTGTTAATAGTTCTATAAACTTTAAATTTTGCTAGAGTATTTTGCTTATTTAGTACAACAGTTAAATGTCACATGGAATCTAGATGAACTTCATGGAACTAAAAATAATTCAGTTTCTCTCAACCTGCTTTCTCTAATATTCTATAACAGCTACACCTGTTAGAACCTATTTCATTGCATGGGTGGGAACACCGGCATTTAGCAATGATCTGAGAAGAAAGGAATTAATGAAGAAAAGCAGAGCAACCATTGAAAAGGAAATAAAAAGATAAATAATGGTAGCAGAGCAACTATGCAGGGTGTCTGAGGACACATGCTTTTATAATACACAGTTAAGGGACTCACATGAGCACCCAGGTATGCAAGTCATCATGTGCCATTAAGTCTGTTCCTTGATAAAATGATGCTACAGTGAGGCTTATGGAAAAAGGGTCCTAGAAGGGAAAGGGCACAATCTAGCTGGTCCAGAAGGCAGAAATCTTCAGGAGAAAAAAAAATAGGAGAATCTGGTTAAGGTGGCAAGACTCAGCCTACCAATCTTGTCTCTCTCCAATTACTTACTGAGATATATACGAGCCAGCAATTTTGACTGCCACTACATACTTCTGGTGGGATGTTATCCAAATAGGGATAATTCCTATTCCTGGGAAATATTATCTAATGTGGCTGACTGGCCATTTTTAGTCAGCACGATGAATGAATCACCCACTAGGAAAATTGAATTACTTTCGGAAGATACTCAGCACTCTTTATTGAACCCCTGTACTTAGAAGCTTTTCTGTTATTGAACTTAAAGACACACACTATGATACATATCAATGCAGCTGTGCTAGAACCAAAGCAAGTTAATTATGCCTACTCCCAACACATGCCAATTGCTACCCTTGGTGTAGCTTTGCAAACAAAGTTGACCGACTGCTTTTGAAACCCTATGTGTTTGCCTGAAGAGGAGCTACTAATCCATCCTCTGGTCTGTTTCTCTATTTTTTTTTATCCCATTTTTAAACATCTCAGTGTGGCTCTAGCCATGAACAAGCACTGTGATTGGCCCACCTGCAGTTTCCCTCAATCAGTTCATTTATTATGTACTTAATATATGCTGGGCACTTTTCTGCATGCTTTAAAATTTTTGCTCATTTAATCCTTATAAGGACCTTCAGGTGAGGTGTCTCTTTATTTCCATTTTACAGATGAGGAAACTAAAGCACAGAGAGGTTGAGTAACTTGCTCAAGGTCACACCACTAGTAAGTCATGAAGGCAGGATTTCAACTCAGGACGTCTAGTTCTAGAATCCAAGCCTAAACACTGTATCCATTCTCCTTTTCTTGTCTCTTCATTCATTTACTCACTTTCTCACTCCCACACTTGACTGAGCCAGTCTGCCTTTGGTAACACTGTCGTTAGTCTACTATTTTAGTTAGAGCAGTTTCATCCGCATGTTGGCTCTTCGCTTCTGGCCCTACTGGGAGGGTGGAGGTAAGAAGAGACACACACGAAACGTGACATCCCGGAAGAGCCACAGTCATGTGGTCAGCGCAGCAGGATTTCTTCTCTAGATTTCTCTTCGATGTGGAGTCAGGGGCCTGGATCCAAATCCTTGTGCCACCACTTACCAACTCTGTGACCTTGTCTTTATTGCTTCTCTCTTCATTTCACAGACTCCTCTTCTACAAAATGGAAATAAATTGCAGTGCTTACTTCATAAGGTTGTCTTGGGGCTTGAAGGGGACAATACATGTAAACTACACACAATATTGCCTGGTGCATAATAATTGCTCAGTAAACATTAGCTAGGATTGTGATTATTGTGGTGGCTATATCAATTTGGAGCATGATCTGTCATGTAAGACCCAAGCATCAGAGAATAGGTGTGTTCAGTTTTCAGCTGATGCTACCCTCAGACCAAATTTTCTAGAAAAATTTGGCATCTGATGGTGGCTTCTTGATAAGGAAAATGGAAGGCATATAATCTTAGGAGAAGGAATACTCTGCCTCTATATTTTGTTTTATTATTTTATTTTATTTTTAAGATTTTGTTTATTTGAGAGAGAGCGAGTGAGTGGGAGTCAGAGAGAGCGCAAGCGGGTTGAAGGGCAGAGGGAGAAGCAGGCTCCCCACTGAGCAGGGAGCCCGATGCGGGACTCGATCCCAGGACCCTGGGATCATGACCTGAGCTGAAGGCAGACGCTTAAGTGACTGAGCCACCCAGGCACCATGCCTCTATATTTTAATTTTGAAAGGTCTCTCTCTAGCATGTTGACATGGGGAATAAGGAATAATATTTGAAATTGGCATTGCAAAATGAGTGTCAAAAGTACCCGACACATAGTAGGTACTTGACAAATGTTACCTTCTACTTACGTCATATAACCCAAACCCCCTGCTTGTCACTCTTAATTCTCACATCCCCAAACCTTGGTTCTAGTCAAGCCACAGTAACTGCATTCTTGTTCTCACTCTATGCCTTTGCTCACCTTATTATTCCTGCATGGAATGCCTTCAACTCTTCTTTCCATGCTTCCAAGTCCTACACATACTCCCAAGGGCAAGGTCAGGTATGGCCTCCTCCATGAAGTATTTCTGAGCCACACAAACCTGCTTAGGGTGTGAAGGTGAATTGAGAGAAGGTACTATGTGAGCAGAAACTGAATGTACAACCTTCCACAGCCCCCAAGGTCAATTATCCTTTTAGGAAGAACAGATGACAAGACATCAACAGTGAGCGCAGAGGAACTTAAGGCAGAGTGACTCTAAGGTAGATCGTATCCTCGCTCTGAAGACACTTGGCTGTAGTTTTTCACCGCATCCTCCAGTCTTTGGATTCTGTGGCAGGAAAGAGAGGGGAGGGAGCTTGGAATTAGATTGGGATTCAGTTAGTACCAAATTTGACGACGGAGTCACAGGATTGGAATGAGTTTACCTGACGCCATCTAGAATAAGTTGATTTCCAGGAGTGGGGTTGGAAGTCCAGAGTCATAAATCAAAGTAGGTTCTCCCAAGAATACTTTTGCCCATGAGAATTTTGAAGACTGAAACTGAAATTCCGTGCCTATTGCTAATGAAATACTTTGTAGATATAAAATTTGCTTGGAAAAATTATCTAAAACTTGGACATAAGGCAAAAGATTGACTGCATGTCCCTTAAGTGACATGTGGGAGCTTTTCCTAACAGGATCATCCCAGGATTATTGCATTCCAGAGTGAAGCATGAAGCATACCTTTATTTGATTTACTATTTGCTCTTAATTAGGGCTCCGCCTCTGAGAGGTTATGTGATAACTTGAAACTTTTTTTGTATCTGGTTGAGATGTAAATAATTTTTGTCCAATAAAATACATAACCCCAAAGATCACATTTTTGTTGCTCTGTAGGACACTCCTTTTACATCTGATTTAGTAATCTTACTCCTTCATTCCTTCTCTCAGGGCCTGTATATACTCGGTCTCTCAAATTCTCCTTCGAACCAGCTTTACTACCTTGCTATTCTCTGATTTCCTGAGATAAATAAATCTGTGATTCGTGCTCACTTTATATTTGTAGGAGAGTCATGTTTTCAATATTTAAAATATTATATACTTTGATAAACCCTAAGATGAGAGTCAGAATCTTTATGGAGAACTATTAAGGCCTTTGAGAAAGAATTTTAAAAGTAAAACTCAGTGTGAAAGTCTTTCTGACCTCTCTTAGCAAATTTGGAAGAACCAGCGGTAAAGAGCAGGAACACTCAGTTGCTGATGAGAGACAGTGAGTCCAGGCAGTGCTGCTCAGAATGACGCGAATGTGGTCATCAGAAAGATGCACTAGGAATAAAATAATACATAACAAAGATCTCAACTCAGTGATTCACCTGCAGGCTCTTTTTTCCTCCTTAGTTTGGGTTCATTTAACTTTAAAGTCTGTGTCAGTTTTGAATTTAAAATAAACTATTACTTGATAATTCTTCTGACTTAACAGAAACCCAGAAAAATGGATTAAAATGAAAATGGTATAGCTCTTTTGTTCTATTTTCAGTAGAGCTTGTAATTTTTAACAATCCTCTTGATTCCTTTTATTGTTTGCTGTGCAGCCATGGGCAGGCGTAAAGGTCGAAAACTTACTTGAGATACTACTTTCTTTTGCTCTGACAGATTTGACAATTGGGGCTATATTTCTCCTTGCAAACCTTTGGAAGAGACATTGGTGTGTTGGAGATGTGTTGGGGTTTGGGGCCTGGGGGGAGTATAATGTGGTGATGGAAAGTTCAGGCTCACTGGGTAAACTGTCTGGGTTCCAATCCCAGCCCTACTATTGACAATTCCAATTACGTAACCTCTCTAATCTGCAGGTTCCTCTCCTATAAAATAGGGATAATAATAGGACTTATCAGACAGTGTCCTGTGAGGCACTTGGCATAGCAACCGGCAGATAGTAAGCATTCAGTAAGTGGCTGTAATTACTATTTTAGGGGTAGGGGACATGCACCTGTGCAAATCTTTCCCATTTGTACATGGCTCACCTTTTGGGTATCTCTTTAACCACTTCCCTCTTTTCTCCTCCTTACCCAGTGGGGCCATAGTCTTAGAACTTAGAACTTAGGATTTTAGGGGTGCCTGGGTGGCTCAGTCGTTAAGGGTCTGCCTTTGGCTCAGGTCATGATCCCAGGGTCCTGAGATCGAGCTCCACATCGGGCTCCCTGCTTAGCAGAAAGCCTGCTCCTCCCTCTCCCACTCCCCCTGCTTGTGTTCCCTCTCTCGCTGTGTCTCTCTCTGTCAAATAAATAAATCTTTAAAAAAAAAAAAAACAACTTAGGATTTTAATATCTATTTGTGTGTATCCAGGGAAGTTTTCCCCATCCTGTTTGAAAACAAAACCAAAAAAAAGAAAAATTCAAAAAGTGAAACATTACATATTTCTGAAGCAGAGGGTTGATTAAATCACATTATTTCCCAAGAGCGTATTTGTATTATTCCCGCCCCCCCCCCTTTTTTTCCTTGTGGCCAACAGTGCTCCCCCACCTCCCTTCATGGGATTGTTTGACTTTTCCTGGACCTTCCAGTCCAGGCATGAGGAGGTCACTGCTCCGCCTCCTTTCCCAGCAGCAGTCTGGGCACAGCCTCGTGCTGTAACATTGCGTGAGGCCGGAAGCAAACCGCCACGTCAGCCACGACCTGTGCTGTGTTCCCAACCCTGGTTTCAAGTCTGACAGCCTGATTATAAGGCTTCCTACACCAGATACGTAGGCAACCAAGATCCTCCGCCGGCTTTCCTGTTCTTGTGCCGTAATGCCTCTCTTTCCTGGCGAATTCACAGAATGTGTTTATGTGCGACTAATCTTTCAAGGGTCCTGGGATAGTTTCACCCCAAATTTCCTAAAATTGCCTAAGATAATCTACTTATAATGACAACTCTAGGGGCCATGGGTGGTGATACGGAGAAGGAATTCTAAAGGCCCTGGAGAACTGTTGCTTAGTGTAAATACGAGTTATGCTAAGGTGAACAACTGCATGAGAGCTTCCGGGGTTGACAAGAGTCCACGCGAGAAGTCCTAGCCAGTCGGGGCAAAAAGTTTAGTTAAACTACAAGCCCAACATGAGACAGCAGTGTGATTCAGCTGAGGGTGCTGGAAAATGGAAAAGACTGGGCTGTGGTTTTGTGTTTTCTCTAGTTGAAGTTTAGTGGTCATCTACTTGTGCTGCTGTATAGAATTTTCTGGCATCAAAATAGAGGAAATTAAGGTGAAATGATCTTTAGGATCCCTTACAATTGTAAGTTTGGATGCTGCTATGTTTTCTTTTACTCAATATTCTTTTTTTTTCAAGTAAAGTATAATTTACCTCTAATGAAACACACAGATAATAAGTGTTGTGTTTGATTAGTTTTGACAAAGATATACCCCCATGTACCTCCTTCCCCATTCAAGACATAGAACATTTCCATCACCCCATGAAGTTCTTTGTAATCCTTTACAATCAAGGATTGTAATCAGTCAATCCATAAGTAATCATTGTTCTGATTTCTATGAACACAGATCCTAGGTCTTCATATAAATGAACCTCTGTAATATGTACTTATTTATATCTGGCTTCTTTCACTTAACATGTTTTTGAGATTCATCCATGTTGTGTGTATCAGTGGTTCATCCTGTTTTGTTGCTGAGTTGTAATCCATTATACACATAGGCCACAAACTGTTTATTCACTCTCTTGTTGGATGTTTGAGTTTTGGCTAGTACGAATAAAGCAGAATAAATATTCTTGTGCAAATTTTCAGTGGACATATGGTTTTGTTCCTCTTGAGTAAATACCTAGGAGTGGAATTGCTTGGGCATAGGATAGGTGGATTTTAACTTTATAAGGAACTACCAAAAGTTTTCCAAAGTAACTGTACCATTTTACACCACCACCAGCCCTATATGAGAATTCATTGTGCTCCACACCCTGACCACTCTGTTTTTCTTTTCATCATATGTATTCATTTCCCGTCAGTGTGTTCCTAAGGAAACCAAAGAGATGATCGCTGTTACTAGCAAAGGTTCACTTGAAAAGCTACCCTAAGTTAATAGGATTACCAAAAAACAGAATGCATCGATCATATTGGAGGTGACTTTTGATTAAGGATTAGCCATAGGGGCGCCTGGGTGGCTCAGTCGGTTGGGCGTCGGACTCTTGATTTCAGCTCAGGTCTTGATCTTGGGGTCGTGGGTTTGGGCCCTACGTTGGGCTTCACACTGGACGTGGAGCCTACTTAAAGAAAAAAAAAAAGGATTAGCCATAAATCATCTTAAGGTAACCTGAAGCTACAGTGTGATTTACAAAGAACTATGTAGGGAAAAACACACATGATAGTTTATCATTTCCTCATAGCTCCTTAAAATGGCCAGAAAGCTCTAGTTTCTGGTGTTATGTTAAAAACTTTGGCAGTTTGTCCTGGCAATGAGCAGTCAGGAGGAAAGTAGTGATTTGCTCATCCATCAAATTTTGAAGTACTTTTGGAAAAAGAATCCTTGGCAAACTAGTAGTTTGTGTTAGGGACCCTAGGAGTAACAAAGCAGGGCTGAATGGACAAATAAGTGAAGGGGATTAAGAGTTACAACCTTCCAGTTATAAAATAAATAAGACACAGGAATATAATGAATAGTATTGTAACAATTTTGTAAAGCGACAGATGGTAACTAGACCATTTATTTCCTAATATGTGTAAATATCGAATCACTATGTTGTACACTTAAAACTAATACAATATTGTATGTCAATTATTCTTCAAAAAAAAGAAGGGTTGGACAAAATATCATGGATTTAGTATGTATGGAAAATGTTGCACAGGGTGGCTCTTTTACATGCTGAGTGAAGAGGTATTATGCATGGTAGATTAATAATTTGCCATCATTTATTAAATGCGTAATACTATACACCAGGCACTGAACTAAGTATTTAAATATATTGATTCATTTAAACCTTGCAACAACCTTACATAAAATAGGCAACATTAATTTCCCAATATTATGGAAGAGAAAACTGAAGTTCATAGAGGTTAAATAAATTACCTAAAGATACAACTATTATTCAATAGAGCTAGAATTTGAACCCAATGGTGCCATGCCTCAGCTATATTTTGGTGAGAAAGTTGAACTGGATGGTCACATGGAAAAAAGTGTGTGCGCGCATGTGCGCGCACACGTGTGTGTGTTATAGAATGACAGGGTCTTTTAAACATAAAAATAAACATCATTAGGATAAAATGTTGTGGGAGAAGTGGAATGGAAATATGAAATTGAGGAGGAAAAGAAATACTGTAAAATTTCTATATTTAAAAAATGGTGATAGGTATCAAATGGTATTTAGATCCTGTTGGATACTTTATTTATTTAAAGATTTTATTTATTTATTTTTTAAGATTTTATTTATTTGAGAGAGAGAGAGAACATGAGCAGGGAGGAGGGACAGAGGCAGAGGGAGAAGCAGGCTCCCCGCTGAGCAGGGAGCCCGACGCGGGGCTCAATCCTGGGACCCTGGGATCATGACCTGAGCCAAAGGCAGACGTTTAACTGACTGAGCCACCCAGGCACCCCTTAAAGATTTTATTTTTAAGTAATCTCTACACCCAACGTGGGGCTTGAACTCACAACCCGAGATCAAGAGTTGTACTCTCTTCTGATTGAACCAGCCAGGTGCCCCCGTTGGGTACTTTTAAATGTTCATATTTATAATACATTGGTAATTCTAACCTTTATAAATATTTATTTTCGATAAAAAATTTGAGATGTCAACTTAAAAATGGGTGAGGAAGTTAGTTGGGTTTTTAAACTTCTTTTAAGTGACAGGGCAGTTAAATTTTGAATACGATGACTTGTGAAGGGTAGGGGTCCTGACTACTTAGTCACATTTTTTCCCCAGATTTTTAAAAATTTATTTATTTGACAGAGAGCCAGCGAGAGAGGGATCACAAGCAGGGGGAGCGGGGGAGGGAGAAGCAGGCTTCCCGCTGAGCAGGGAGCCTGATGCGGGGCTCGATTCCAGGACCCTCAATCCCAGGACCCTCGATCTCAGGGTTAGGACCCTGGGATCATGACCTGAGCTGAAGGCGGAAGCTTAACGACTGAGCCACCCAGGCGCCCCCTACTTAGTCACTTTTTTTTTTTTAAGATTTTATTTATTTATTTGACAGAGAGAGACAACAAGAGAGGGAAGACAAGTAAGGGGAGTGGGAGAGGGAGAAGCAGGCTTCCTGCAGAGCAGGAAGCCCGATGCTGGGCTCGATCCCAGGACCCTGGGATCATGACCTGAGCCAAAGGCAGATGCTTAACGACTGAGCCACCCAGGCGACCCCCTTAGTCACTTTTTAATCCTTGCACTCTCCACAGTGCCCAGAATACTTGAATTCATAGTCCTCAGTCTGTGTTTGGGGAATGAAGAGGCAATGGCTTGTGAGAGACTGTGCACAAAAGGCCAGGGGTGCAGAAAAGCTGGCAGAGATCATTGGTGCCACACACAGAACTTTCCAACCTTCCAACCTTAGCTCCTCTGCTCAGAAAATAGCATTTTGAAAGAGTTACCTGATGCTGACAAACTGAAATAATTTTAATGACGATAATTGTTGTGATCATGGTATTTTACAGCTGAGAAAGCCCTCTATAGACATCAGCTCATTATAATCCCGGATGGGGAGGGTGGCATTTCCTTACTTTTCTTTTCTTTTAAAAATTGAGGTATAATTGGCATATAACATTATATTAGTTTCAGGTGTATAACATAATGATTCGATATTTGTATATATTGTGAAATGATCACCATAAGTTTAGTTAATATCCATCACCACGCAGTTACAGTTTCTTTTTGTTGTGATGAGAATTTTTAAGATCTATTCTTTTAGCAACTTTCAAAAACACAATACAGTACTGTGAACTATAGTCAATCATGTAGTACATAACATTGTGGACTTATTTATATTATAACTGCAAGTTTGTACCTTTTGACTCCCTTCACCCATTTTGCCCACCCGGTATCCCCTGACTCTGGCAATCACCAGTCTGTTCTCTGTATCTATGAGCTTGAGTTTTTTATGATTCCACATGTAAATGAGATCGTATGGTATTCGTCTTTCTCTTGATTTATTTCACTTAGCATTACGTCCTCTAGGTCCATCCACGTTGTTGCAGATGGCAAGATTTCATTCTTTTTAATGGTTGGATAATATTCCACTATACACACACACACACACACACACACACCACATCTTCTTTATCCATTTATCCATCAATGGACACTGTTAAAACCACAGGCCCAAGACGGCATCACTTAGGCTGAGTCCCCAAACTAGGGTTTAATACCTAATCTAATTGTGGTTTCACCCTCCCCCCAAAATGTAGTCATAACTGGTCACTTAGGAATTTTCTGATCAGCGTCAATGAGTCTGCCACTTGGGCCCTCTCTATCCCCCAAAGGAAGATGAGGTCATCTGCATGATAAGACCCACTTCTCTTGCCCCTGAGGGAAAGGGACCTTGCCTAGAACAGCCCTTTTCTTTTACTAATAACTTTCTTAGTAGTGTGCCCCCCCTTTTTAATAAAAACCTTCCATTTTGTACAGCTCATCGGAGCTCCCCTCTACTTTGTTGGATGGGATGCTGTCCTATTTATGAATCAGTTAATAAAGCCACATCAATCTTCAGATTTACCCATTGAATTCTGTTTTTTAACAACACTTAGGTTGCTTCCATGTCTTAGCTATTGTAAATAATGCTGCAGTGAACTTGGAGGTGCAGATCTCTTTTTGTTTTCTTCAGATAAATACCCAGTGGAATTTGCTGGATCATGTGGTAGTTCTATTTACATTTCCTTTCTTTGGGTTGCTATTGGCCATAGACTTTTATCAAGTTGAGATCTCTGTGTCCAACAAGCAGCGTAGTGCTGGAATGCTACAATGTCTTGTGTAGAACTGACAATTCGGTAAAGGAAGTAAGGACAGGGGTGGGAGGGAGAGAAAGAGACTTTCCAGCTCAAGTATTCTTCAGTGCCAAGACTGTTAAGGGGTACAGCATGGGGTCATCAATTTCTGTCCATATTGAGGAACAGTGGAATTTCTCTGTGGTTCATCCATCCATCCGTTCATTCAATAAATATGTATTCATCATCCACTTTGTGCAAGATCTTGGGATAGAGAGATAAATAATACTCACACTCTGAAAGAGGGAAACAGGTCAAAAAATAAATGCATATAAGTGGGAGGAGCCCATTTTTGCCTTACTATCTTCCAGCCCTAAGATAAATGCTCTGCCATTTTCATGAGAAGGAGGGAGAATACAGGGTCAGAGCCTTTCCTTTCCTCACCTGCCCAAATGAATCATGAAGGGCCCCAGCATTCTCTAAAGGATATGCTGTCTGATCATATAGGCTAAGGAATGAGATAAAACTCGATTGGATTAATGTGAGCCAGACTCCTGGACTTTTTCCATTTGCTTTAAAAGGTCAACTAGTCTAATGTGGAATACGTGTGGGGAAAGGTGAGCTTTGGGCTTTGCAAGGGTGAAGGGAAGATTCAGATAATATCCAAGGTGAATAAAATGAACTAGCTGTGTTTTATCTTCAAAGAGGCCACATAACGGGGGTCAGCAATCATAACAGGTGGGCATGGTATGTCTGCCAGCCATACACATCTGTTTAATGAACGATTTGAATTCTAATGACATTCAAAGTGGATAAGACAATTGTACTTCTTCCCAGTGTGGTTATTAATAGCATTCTCTTTTGCTTTCAAAAGTGTCTGAGGTTAGAAGATAAATTATATGGCCATGGTAGTAACTCAAGAAGAGCAAGTCAAGCCCCATCTACATTCCCCATGGAAAAGTATGACCAAAGTATGGTTGTTATTAAAATCTTTCATGTTAACATTTTGCTGGTGTGGGAAGTTATAAATCTCCTGGAAAGAATACGGTTCAACAAACACTGTTTCTGCAGGGCTTGGGTTAAGAGAATAAAAGAGACAGAAGAATGAATAGGACAGAGGCCTCTTCTGGAAGAGTTTATGACCCGATAGAGGTGACACATAAAAAATAACATATGTCTAAAGCCTTACGTCCCTGAAACTCAGATGCTAGAGCATGAAGGGGCCTGGGGCTAATTTTATCACCTCATTTTATAGAGGAGGAGGTTGCTTGCCCAGGTTCACATAACCCGTGGATGCTGAGACTAGGGGCTTTGCCTGGGACTATCCCAGTTTATGTGTCTCATCCTGGCCTAACTACTAACAGCATACCCTCTTAATCTCAAGTTCCCCTACTATAGGGAGCTGGGCCTCCCAACTCAGACCAATGGTTCTGCATTGTGGCACTACTCACATCTAGTGCTCGGTAACTCTTCATTGTGGGAGGCGGGCAGCTGAGTCTTGTGCATTGAAGGATGTTCAGCAGTATCCCACCAGGGGCAAGTAGCAGCCCCACTCCCGGTTGTGACAGCCAAACTGCCTCCAGATATTGCCAGATGTCCCTTGGGAAGCATAATCATCCTGGTTGAGAACCTCTGCACTAGACAATGACCTTGACAATGGTCGGCCAGACTTTACCAGGCTGCCACCTAACTCCAAAATATAACCAACCAAGAATACTTTCATTTGCTTCCCCCTTTTTTTGAACTCTTAATATGATAGTCTCAAGAACACCATTTAAGGCAAAGACTTCAATGGGAAAATATTTATTTCAAAAAGCTGTCAGGTAGAATTATTGTTTTCCATGTAAATTAATATTTTCTGTGAACAGAATACCCCCTAAGAAAGGGTATTAAATCTGAAATGTTGGTCCACAGCTTCATGGCAGGTTACAAATTGTATGGATTGCTATTTCAACCTGCTGCCCAAGTGAAAAACAAAAAAGAGAGAGGCTATTAAAATTATTTCTGGGGCGCCTGGGTGGGTCAGTTGGTTGGGCGACTGCCTTCAGCTCAGGTCATGATCCTGGAGTCCCGGGATCGAGTCCTGCATCAGGCTCCCTGCTCAGTGGGGAGTCTGCTTCTCCCTCTCCCGCTCCCCCCTCTCGTGCTCACTCTCTCTCTCTCTCTCTCTCAAATAAATAAATAAAATCTTAAAAAAAATTATTTCTGTAATACTTGGAACCTTTTATTTTTTTTAAGTTTTTATTTAAATTCCAGTTAGTTGAGGGGAGAGGGGAGGGAAAAAAATAAATTCCAGTTAGTTAACATATAGTGTAATATTAGTTTTGGGCGTACAATATAGTGATTCAACACTTCCATACGTCAGCCTGTGCTCATCACAACAAGTGCGCTCCCTAATCCCCACAATGTACTTCACCCATCCCCCACCCCCCTCCCTTCTGGTAACCATTGGAACCTACTTTTAAAGTGATATTTCTGAGTATGCTTTGCTGTTTGTTTGTTTTTTTAAACAGGAAGAGACAATGCTGGCCCAAACTGTGAAATTGGTATTCTTCTCACACACCCCACTTTCAACACTTCCTTCTTTATTCTTTCCAACTTGGCATTACTATATTAAATTGTGCTGTCATGAAAAAGACCTACCTATTCCCAAATAAGAATAATTTATTGATTTAAGCAATATATACTAAGTGGCTCCATGCCACCCTGCTCCAGGGCTGGAGATGCATTGGTGATCCCTGGTCTTGGCCCTTGAGATGCCCATGGTCCAATGGGAGCTCATTCGCACCAATTCACTCATTCGCTGACCCCCGTTATGTGGCCTCTTTGAAGATAAAACTCATTCGCACATCACTGATAACACTTAGTGCACAGTGGTTCTCAAACGTAAGTGTACATCAGCATCACCTACAGGGGTTGTTTCTGATTCAGTGGGGCTGCAGTAGGGCCCAGACAAGTTCTTTAGTGATGCTGATAGTGCTGGTCTGGACATGACACTTTGAGAACCACTGGTTTCATCTCAGGGATATTTATGCGTTAGGACTGAGGAGCGTTTAGGCAGAGAGGTAACATGACTTCATTGAATTCAGCTCCCTGCAGTTGCCCTGTCTTTGCCCCTTTCCTTCCTCTTCTCATTCCCCATTTCACTTCATGTACCCAACATCCTCATGCTTCCTTGACCCTTCTCTATCAGACACTGCTCTTAAGGAAGAATTTTATATCAAACACTAGCAGGGCATTAAGGTGATGTCTTACCTTTTCCAGTGTAATTGGTATTTGGACATATCCCTGCTTGTGGAATGGGACACAACATCTATGTCAACTTTTTAGGACCGATTTAGGTAAATCTCCTCTCTATACGCTTTCTTACTACACCAGACCTGTACACAAACATCAAACAAACCATCTGTATGATGAAGGTATGATTGTTAAGGCACCTTTAAGCCCTGATCTTTTATGATGATTTAAGCAAATCCAGGGTCTAGGTAAACCTTACTGAAGTGTCACAATTGTCCTTTCTCTTGTTGAGGGGCTAATGTCACTGAGAAGACACCGCCACTACCGCTTTCTTCTCATTTGGCCAAAGTACGAAAGAGGTATCCAGACTCCTATTTATTGGGGTTATGAAAACTCATCTAAACAGGGCAGTATGGGGCGCCTGGGTGGCTCAGTTGTTAAGCGTCTGCCTTCGGCGCAGGTCATGGTCCCAGGTCCTGGGATCGAGCCCCACATCGGGTTCCCCGCTCAGCCAGGAGCCTGCTTCTCCCTCTCCCAGTCCCCCTGCTTGTGTTCCTGCTCTCACTATGTCTCTCTCTGTCAAATAAGTAAATAAAATCTTTAAAAAAAACAACAGGGCAGTATGTGCAGAATGAAAAATTTTAAATGACACCTTTAACTTGAGAACTGTTATTAAAGTTAAACCCTCTCACATTCAAAGTAATCACTAGGTATTAAACAATAGGAAGAACTACTTCCTTTGAACAATTTTGATGGCTGCTTTCTCTTCAACCCCACATTACTGGGGTTAATCTTTTATGAATGAAGGGAGAGAACCTATGATTACTTCTAGTGTGTGAAGTCGAGGGAAATTCAACATGAACACTCAACCTCCCAATGAGTTTGTAACAGGTCATGTGTCTATTCATCTGGGTTAATGTCACGTGCAATTAATGACTGAATAATCTAATCGATAATTGATCTAGTTAACTTTTTAGCTGAGTGGTTGGACCTGAATCCCAATGAGAGCAGTGAGTGGAAAATAACATCTGTGTAAGTGTTACAGCCAGTGAATTTGAGGAAAAAGAAGGTGGTGCAGGCAGAAACTGTCTTGCTTTTTCCCAATGCCCTACCTCCATCCTAATGAGGAGTGGAGATGAGCCTTAGTGATGAGGGGACAGGAAAGGAAGGAGGAAAACAATCTCCATGTGGTCTACAGATTATATCTCAGGAAAGATATTTTGATATTACTCTCCATTTTCCCTTCATATTTTAAAGAGTCCCACCCACTCATCCTCTTACCATTAGACCATTTTAGAAGCCCGGCACATAATGATGATGCAGATTTAGCAGTCTGATGAAAGCTATACTGGGTACAGTTCCAGACATATTATTGGTAGCCTTTTCATGCTTTGAAACTGTTTGCAAAGTTACCAAATATTTAAATGAGGATGAACTGTCCAATCAGAATGAGTTGAAGTATCCAAGAACAAATAATGGTAATTGTATCAGCTGCTAATTTTAAGACTTCACAATGTATTCCCTTTTTGACAAGTATTTATTTTACCCCTTTAGTTCATCAGAGTATTACATCAAAACACTGTGATAGGGGCACCTGGGTGGCTCAGTCCTTTAAGTGTCTGCCTTAGGCACAGGTCATGATCTCAGGGTCCTGGGATCGAGCCCTGTGTTGGGCTCCCTGCTCAGTGGGGAGTCTGCTTCTCCCTCTCCCTCTTCCCCTCTCCCCTGCTCATGTTCTCTCTCTCTCAAATAAATAAATAAAATCTTTAAAAAAAAAAAAAAAAGAACACTGTGATAGATGGTGATGCTGAAAGCATAGTGAGTATACCAATTAGGAATGTGTTTGGCTGTAAGTAACAAAACTCAACTTCTACATGCCAGGCAAATTGTGAAGTTCTTTTCTTTTCTTTTCCTTTTTTAAAGATTTAATTTATTTATTTGAGAAAGAGAGAGTCAGAGAGAGAGAGTACAAGTGGAGGGGAGGGGCAGAGGGAGAAGCTGGCTCCCCACTGAGCACGGAGCCCAACCCGGGGCTCTATCCCAGGACCCTAGGATCATGACCTGAGCCAAAGGCAGACACTTAACAACTGAGCCATTCAGGTGCCCCTTTTTTCAGGCATAATGTATTATCTTTACAGCAACCCTGAAAGATAGTTACTAAAGGAAAAAAATAAGCCCAGAGTAGTGAAGTAACTTGCCTAAGGACACAATCTTAAAATAATAGCTTTTCCTAGAATTTTTCAAATCAGTAAAAGATATAGCATTGCTTGAGAATATCAGAACTTCTAAATCAATCCAGAAAACTCAGGATCAATTTCTGTGTGGCCTGATGAAAAGCTCAGATGGGCAAGTTCCTAAGTGGAACAGAGGCCCCAGGGCAAGGTTATTGTTTAGTCAGGGGGTACCCATGGGATGTATATTTTGTATTTGTTACAAGCGGATACGTGAAGGTAAGGATTGCTTAGAGATAGGTAGGGGTGGTTGGGTTTGGGGATCATGTGTATCCTCCTGTGGTAGGTACTATAGATTGTCTCAACACCCCTTTCCAAAGGCTTCCACCCTTGCCTTCTTTTGTTTTAAAGGCTATAAAGCTTGAAACCTTATTTTTGAATGAGATATAGGTGGGCATCTACTGAGAGTGGTTCTGGGAAAGTTTTGCTTTCTGAATGCGAGGGGAGACTGTCAGCTGCCACAGTCCTCTGTCCTTTCTCTCTGCTTGGAATGTAAACTTGACATGTAGGGTTGCACCAGACATCTTACAACCATGGTGGCAAAAACCAATGTAACTTATTCCATTCATGGAGCAGAAAGAACTGGGTGTCTGATGATATCATTCACCCAAGATTATCTGCTTTTGAGCAGCTTGTCACGAGAAAATAAACTATTTGCTTCAGCAACTGTAAGTTGAGTTTCAGTTATTTACTGTTGAATGCATTCCCAAGTGACACCCCCTCCTTGGTATAAGCCTCACCACCCCCCATAATGTTTTAATATGATAGCCTGATGGACCAAAGGGAAAAATATTGTACCTGTCAGCAAAGTGGTAGAAAGTGAAGCCTTGTAATACATGTAATCAACTTTGTAAATTGTGAAACATAAGTTTGTATTTGTCTACAGTGGTATAAGAAGGATAAATGTATACAGACAAGAAGAAAACCAAAAAACAGCCTGTAGATTAGACTGTTGTTCAGCCTATATTCATTCCTTTTACCCCATTTCCCCAAAACTTCATGGGAGGAGTATATTTCCCTTCCCTACTAATGTTGGGCTTGGCCGTGAGACTTCTTTTGGCCAATGGGATGTGGGCAGAAGTGACAGTCATAGTCTAGGTCTTAAGAGATACCATGTGTTTCCTTCTGCTCACACTCTTGCACTTCTGCCATAGCCATAAGAAGAGCAGGCCTTGGGTAAACTGCTGGTCTAAGGAGGATGAGGGACGTGTAAAGCAGAGATGAACTGAACCCACATCCTGGAGCCGCGCCCAGCCAAGATCAGCCAAACTCTAGCTGAAATGAAGTCATCCGATGGCTTGACAGGGGCTAGAGGATCCACTTCCAGGGTGGCTTTCTCATGAGTCTCTTGCCATGTAGACCTCTCCTAAGGCTGCTGAGTGTCCCCATGGCATGGCAGCTAGGTTCCCTAGAGCAAGTAATCTAAGAGAGCAGTGTTTCTTATAACCTAGCTTAAAAGATCACACTCTGTCAGTTTCACAATATCCAATTAGTTACACAGGTCAGTTCTATTCACTGGAAGCCATCTTGGAAGCTGGCTACCACACTTTCTAATAGATGTTTTCAACACAATCTCTCTGACTGCTCCAGGCACCTTCTCAAAATGGATTTATAATTTCAACTGGTGGTTCTTAACCCCCACTCCCTGGGGACATTTGACAATGTCTAGAGACATTTTTGGTTGTCCCAAATGGGAGAGGGGAGCGCTACTGGCATTTAGTGAGTAGAAGCCAAGGGTGCTGCTACACATTCAATGATGCACAGGATATTCTCCCCACAATGAAGAATTATTCAGCCCCAAATGTCAAACAGTGATAAGGCAAAGAAACTCTGCATTTAAACTATTATAGTCTGTGAAAATTTTATTTTATTTTATTATTTTATTTTATTTATTTGAGAGAGACAGCACGAGAGGGAACACAAGCAGGGGGTAGTTGGAGAGGGAGAAGCAGGCTCCCCGTGGAGCAGAGAGAGCCTGATACAGGGCTCGATCCCAGGACGCCAGGATCATGACCTGAGCCGAATGCAGACACTCAACGACTGAGCCACCCAGGCGCCCCAGTCCGCTAAAATTTTAAAGTTTCCTCTTACAGATCCTTCAATATGTCATATAAACACTGCTTTTCATTTTCAGTCAGGTATAGTCAGATTAAGCAAAATTGAGTTATTATAGTGCATGATCAGATTGCAGGTGCACAACCAAAAGGCAGTGAGCAGGAGAAATGAATTTGGATAAGAAAACACACAAATGCCTTCCCAGAAGAGCTCTGTGTGTGTGTGTGTGTGTGTGTATGGGGGAGTGTCCTTTTGCGTGATATACTTGCTGACTTTGCAAAAGCAGCACCAAATAATTGCTATTTCATTGAGAACTCCCTGCATACAACTAGAAACAGCCCTAGTGAGGTGACACTGTGAATTGTGAAAAAAAAAAAATCAATTGGGGATTTTAAAGACAAGCAGAAGAAGAATGAGAAAGTGAATTCAATAGAGTTTTATTGACAACTTATAGCTTATAGAGCTTTCTCTATAACCCCTGACAAGTCTTCTTTGCATCCAAGGTTTATTTGAGTGCTTAAAGGGGGCTAAGATAATAAATCCATAACACAGTAGCTGGTTCTGTCAGAGACTGAGCTCCTCCTTTCTCAGAAGTGCTTAGAAGCCAAGGAGGAGTGATTATCAAACAGACTGCTAGATTTGGGGCCAGCCTCAGGACTCTCTGTGCCTTCTAACAATTAGGGAGATAAAGAAGATCAGTGTGAACTCTAATCTTCCTTGCACAAACCAGGAACAACTGAATTGGCTTCTGGGCAGTGTTCAGAACCACTGGAACAATGAGAAAAGTCAGATAACACTGGATTTCCTGAGTGTCTCTAGGCTAGGACATGGGTAACAGTTCTCCAAAAGGGGAAAAGTATCAATGTATCTTTGTATTGAAAGTTCCACTTGTTGATGAATATATATGCCTCTATTCTTAAACTTGTTTTAGAAAATATGACTTAATAAATAACTATAATATATAGCTTATATATAGACTATATTATTCTCTGTATAATATGTATTATATAAATGTATAAAATTATTATTTTTCTTTCACATGGGAAGCCATGGGAGGAATAAAACCATTCTTAGAGAATGTGGAGGCTACAATGAGGAGAAGCCATTATCTCATTCCCCAATTTAGCATCTGCTTGGGCAGTAGGAAGTTGGTGGGGGGAGGGGGATGGAGAGAGAGAGATGTTACTTTATATGGAAGCAGGATCTTTGCTTGACCTAAGGATCTTGACAGTGTCACTGGGCTGAAATCAAGGTGTCAGCAGGGCTAGACTCCCTCAGGAGGCTCTAAGGATGGTCCATTCCTTGCCTCTTCCAGCTTCTGGTGGCTGCTGGCTTCCATGGTTTGTGGCTCTGTCACTCCAATCTCTGCCTCTATGGCTACACTGCCTTCTTTCTTTTGTCAAGTTTCCCTCTGCCTCCCTCTTACAAGGATACATATGACTGCATTTAGTGCCCACCCTGATAATCCTGGATAATCTCTCCATCTCAGGATTCTTAACCACATGGGCAAAGATCTTATTTCTGTATAAGGTAACATTTATAGGTTTCAGAGATTAGAACCTGATATATTTTGGGGGGACATTTTCAGCCTACCACACCCAATATCTTGTTCCACCCCTAGTTCTTCCAGGGCTCAGCTCTGCCCTACACCCTATTTACCTATTTATCACACACATACCCCCACACACACCCACACGCACACACCTCTTTCTCTTTTTTTTTTTTTAAGATTTTTTTATTCATTTGAGACACAGAGATACAGAGAGAGAGAGAGAGCATGAGCAGGGGGAGAGGCAGAGGGAGAGGGAGAAGCAGGCTCCCTGCCGAGCCAGGAGCCTGATGTGGGGCTTGATCTCCTCATTGTAGCCTCCACATTCTCTAAGAATGGTTTTATTCCTCCCATGGCTTCCCATGTGAAAGAAAAATAATAATTTTATACATTTATATAATACATATTATACAGAGAATAATATAGTCTATATATAAGCTATATATTATAGTTATTTATTAAGTCATATTTTCTAAAACAAGTTTAAGAATAGAGGCATATATATTCATCAACAAGTGGAACTTTCAATACAAAGATACATTGATACTTTTCCCCTTTTGGAGAACTGTTACCCATGTCCTAGTCCTGAGCCGAAGGCAGAGGCCCAACCATCTGAGCCATCCAGGTGCCCCTCTCTTTTTTTTCTTAATAAAGCTTGGTAAACCAAATCTTTAGCAACTTGAAACTTATTAGCCTGGAGGGCTCTATGTTTGCATTCTACCTGTAGCAGCAGTGTTGGTGGTGAAGTAGGTTTTTGTAGATACTTCTAATGCAGCAAAGAAAAGGAAGAAAAACAAAGGGGAAAGTTAACTTTCTATACAGAAAGAGGCTGAATACTGTTATTTTGCCCTGTGATGAAATCATATGGTATAGTCAAGAATTTGTTATAAAAAATGAGTACAGAAATATCTTACCAAAGAGGAAGCTAATGATTGCTGGTCCCTAAAGGTAAACCATGACTGAAACTTTTGGTTGGAATTCTATAAGCCAAAAATGTCAATTGTTCCCAGGAGTCTGGGAGATGCTGAGTCTTCTTCCCCTCACACCTGTCTGTCCAGGAGACATACTTCTTTTCAGTCAATAAAGAAACAAGGAGCTCTTTCTGAAACTTTTACTTCGAAGGTCAGAAATTAAATGTACACTGTGTATCTGAGGCTCAATCTCTGCACATTTCATGTGGCTCTTTAGCTACATGGTTGAAAGACTTGCTATGGCCCAGTGAGTTTCATTAATACAAAACTGACATATCCAGCCACAGGAGCAGCATTCCCTGAAATCAATGCACTTTAGAAGTACAAGAAAAGATAAAGAAAAATATTCAGCTATATAGAAAGGAAGAGGAGTTTATTTTAGGAAAAAAGTTAAAGCTAGGAGAGACCTGAGGTTATATAGTTCACAGATGAGGAAACTGAAGCCCAGAAATATCACAAGATGTATCAGTCAGTTATGGCTGCGTAACAAACAACTACAGGATCTTAGCAGCTTACAATAAGCATGTATTTAGCTAATGCATTTCTGGGCATTTGCTGATTCAGGGTTTGGCTGATCTAGGTTTTTTGTGGCTAGAGCAGTTCTGTCTTCACATTTTATGTCCTTGGGTTTACTCCAAATGACTCTCACCTTCCTTGAACCAGTGGCCAACTGGAGGAGGTTTTCCTTTGGTAATGGTAGATGCACCAGAGAGTGCGTAGATGCGCAGGAGGTCTTTTAAGGCCTAGACTTGGAACTGAAAGACTGTTATTTCCACCCACATGTTATTGGCCAACATAAGTCACATGGGCAAGCCCAAAGTAAAGGGCAGGGAAATAATCTCTGCCCACGATGAGGCCCTGCCAAGGGTATGGACTGAGGAAGGGATGAAGAGTTAGAGCCAACCATTTAATCATCCATGCAAAATTTGCCTGTGATCAAAGAGCTATACAATGGCTCATTCGGGACACTAGAATTCAGGTCTCCTGACCCACCCCCCACTCATCCAGGGCTTTTCCCAGTAACCAGGCAGGCACTCAGTGGAGCATACAATAGATGTATTTAAAATCTCTCTCTGGAGGGGCGCCTGGGTGGCTCAGTCGTTAACCGTACATGTTTTCATTCATTGTCAACCCAAGTTTCTCCAGCCTGTGGGTACTACAGTGGTCATGTTAAAAAGAAAAGTTCAGATTTCACTGGTTTTGCAAAATCCTTTCTAATGGCTCAGGAGAAGCCTTCTCATCTTCCCCTCAAGCTCCTCAAGAACATCTGCTACTTGGAGCTATTCATCATTACAGCCAGCCTCTCTGGGACGCCCAGGTGCCCCAGAGCTGTGAATCCTCGAGTCGCCAAAGTGACACTGTGTTCCCTGCAGCCTTCCTCCATATCCTCAGCAGAGCGACAGTACAAGGCATCCTAGACCTGAATATTCAGACTTTCTCATGCAAATGAGTTCCTAAGTTTTTCCTGTTATCCTGTTTCTCCAGAGAGTTCAGACATGAGTATACAGAGCCAAGCCAGGGACCTGTATGTTCAAAAGACCATTTTTAACTCTTCCCTAAGGTGCTAGAGCATCTTCCTCTTCATTCAGCCAAGGGCGTTTATGCAGATCAGTTTATAGATATAAATTCACCAGACATATCTGAATCACAGTTAAGGCCTAAACTGAGATTGTTTTCATGTATTTCATTTGAAGAATGAGCCCGCAGATTAGCATAAAAAAAATTGTTGCCCAAAATGGAATTCAGCAAAGGTGTGAGTCAGTCATTTCCATTAGGAAACGGAAATTAATGATAAATGGCTGATTTTAGTGACTTGCTTTGTAGTTCTCTTATTTTTTTCTCCCTTAGAGATTATGACTTGACATTTTTAAATGGTTTCTAAAATGCGATTTACAGAAAACTTCTCAGTTTCATGGGGCATAGCTAAGTTGAATTGGAACATGGCAAACCTATTTAATTTTGCTGAGAATGCATTTAGAAACTGAGTCTTTCTGCTAAATGCTTGTGCATATTCCCAAAGGTCATTTTTTCTCTCTCTTGAGATAAACTCTCAACATGGCGCTAAAGATGTAGATGAAATGGGGATTTAAATCTCAGCTTTCTGTTTCAGTTGGGAGATATGTGCCTTCTTTCCCTTTGGCTAGAAAAACAAAAAGGAAAGCTCACATTAGCAAATGCTTTCCTCCTTAGGTACCACTTTGCCATGAGGGATCTGGCTTAGCCCTTCTCAAACATTTTAAACCAAAAGACACTTCTGAGACTTATTTGTCTCAATGCTATACTTTTATGCTGAACTCCCTTGAAAATTACTATCTTCTCTATATATTCACCAACCAAAGAGACAAAAGCAAAAATATATTTTTTATTTTCTAAATATAAAATCATCTTCTATTAAGTATGGTTTTACAAACTGTACACGCCTCCCAGGTATTCTGATTCGCCCATGTGGAAAAGCACTGCCCACTCCCCTCAGTCATGTTTTAAGTCCCGTCCCAGACTGCCAGTGAAGCAGTTACTGTCTGTGCCTCACCCATATCTAGTTTGGTCTTACCAGTTTAGTGGGCAGATCTGATTTCTAGCTGACAAAATCTCATCTCTTTTCCTGAGAATTTTCTCTGGCCACTGAAGCCCTCTCTGACAGTTCACAAGGTGGGCCAAGAAATTAACATCCTTCCAGCTCCCCTAACGGTCTGAACTGGTGTGTAAATACCCCAGCTCCCTTGCCCCTCCAGTAAGATAATTCTGAGCCACGTGTTCTATACTGGGTCCCAGACCTCCCAGTGTGTTTGGTAGTGCACCCTTTATTCATTCCTTCCCTTTCTTGACACACTTCCCCACTCACCTGCCAGAACTTCCTTAATTATCTCACAAATAAATGATTTGCACTAAAATTCATGTCTTCCAGGCCTGCTTCTGGGGAAATTAAACCAGTCGGGTAAGATCAAGAAACACACTACATCCTGATAACAGCATCAGGTAGAATACTCTGGACACTGGGAATACAAAGATGTGTAGGTTACGATCCCTACTCTTAGGTTCTTTAGAGTCAGTTTGGAGAAAGATGGGCTGAAGCAGGTAAACACAGTGTCCTTTGATATGTATTAATAGAGGTGCTACAGAGGGTTTATGGGCAGTTTCATCACTTTTCAGCTCTGTGACCTCAGTTTCACCATCTGAAAAATGGGGCATTGTGAGGTTTAAATGAAACAGTATATATAAAATGCCTATGGCAGTACCTGGTAATTAAATATTGAATTCCCAAGTCATGCACTGAGGTACTCTGGAGCACTGCAGGAAATTCACAATGAGTGCAGCAGCATATTCTATTTATGTGTTTGTCTATTTGTTTCCAACTTTATTGAGGATTAATTGCCAAATGTAATTGTATATATTTAAAGTGTACAATGTGATGATTTGATATACATATACATTGTAGCAGGATTACAGAGATCAAGAGAATTAACACATTCCTCATCTCACATAGTTAACTCTTTTGTGTATGTTTGTGTGTGAGTGCTGAGAATGCCTAATATCTATTCTCCACAACTTTCAAGTCTACAGTACCATTTATTAACTATAGTCATCATGCTGTATATTAGATCCTCCAAACTTACTCATCTTATAACTGGAAGTTTGTACCCTCTGACCAACATCTCTCCATTTCCCCCACCCCAAGGCCCCTGGCACCTTCCATTCTATTCTCTGTTTTTTTTTAATTTTTTTTTTAATTTTTTAATTTTAATTTAATTCTATGAAATTAACCTCTTCTTTTTTTGGTTCTACATATAAGTGATACCATATAGTATTTGTCTTTCACTGTCTGGCTTATTTCACTTAGCATAATACCTTCCAGTTTCATCCATTCTGTCACAACTAGCAGGCTTTCCTTCTGTTTTATGGCTGAATCATATTTTGTTGTGTGTATGTGTATGTGCATTTGTGTGAGTATGTAGTGTGTAAATACATTATATATAATCACATTTTCTTTATCCATTTTTCTGTGTAAGGACTTTCAGATTGTTTCCATAGCTTCATTCCTGTGAATAATGCTGCAGTAAACATGAGAGTGCAGATATCTCTTTGAGATACTGATTCCTTTTCCTTTGGATATATACCCAAGAGTGAGATTAGCAGGGTATTTTAAATTTTTGAGGGAAACTCAGAGCTATGCAACATCTTTTGGACACTATGGAAACTACTAGCTTGAGGTAGTTCACAGTTTCAACATTAGATCTGGTGACATTACTTTTTTTTTTTTTTTAAGATTTATTTATTTATTTGACAGAGAGAGACACAGCGAGAGAGGGAACACAAGCAGGGGGAGTGGGAGAGGGAGAAGCAGGCTTCCCGCCAAGCAGAGAGCCCAATGCGGGGCTCAATCCCAGGACCCTGGGATCATGACCTGAGCCAAAGGCAGATGCTTAAAGACTGAGCTACCCAGGCGCCCCGAGGTGACATTACTTTTGATAACATGATGTCTTTGCAAGCCTGGTGTTCAGCAGTTGTTGTAGTAAAAACCAAATACCAAGCAAAAATCAATGCAGAACAGGAAATGGGGGGGGGGAGCGGCGGGTAGCCGATCTGATTCCAAGGTTTAAGAAATTGTACAGTGCCCAGCAGGTGCACACATCCCACTGGGAAGTAACTGTGGTTATTGAAGACTGAAATTAAAATTTTTTTTATTTATATGCATTATTTTTTCCAAATGGCTGCTAAATTGTTAGGATATAAATATTTAATAAGTTATCTGGACTTAATTACTTAACAAATGGAATTGTTAAGTGTTTCTTTTGGCCTAGAAATCCCATGAAGAAACTACAGAGACACAGAGTTCTGTGAACTGAGGAAGTTTTGGAACCTCAGGTTTATTATGTTTTAGCTATTTAAATAGCTACTTGAAAATTGAAATTAATTAAAAATATTTGGCACATACAACTTTGACTATATCAGTCTACTACTTAAAAATGTCAGTGTCCTTGCATGCTTACCAAGAAGACACCAAATTTCTCAGACTGTTATTGTAGACTTTCCATGGTCCCCACCCACCCACCCAACGTACCTTTTAGGTTTAATCTTCTATCGCTATCATCTGGCTAAAGCAAAATATTCACCATTCCCAGAGTTATGACTTGCCCTCTCTACCACCTTCACGGCCAAAAATGCACTCTCCTACTGGTATCCTACTAATTCTTCAAGAATCTTCAAAACCCAAAATAAATTCTGTCTCTTCCATTGAAGAAATTTGTCTTTCTGTTCTGTCAGATGTGATTTCTCCTGCTTGGAACATCTGTTGACCTATTATACAACTCTTGGGAACATTTATCTCATATTTCCCCTTCTTTTCTTTTCTCCCTATTAAATGGAAAGTTCCCATATGGTAAGGCTCATTTCTTACATGGGTTTCTGTGCACTGCAATGTTACTACCTTGAATGGATCATTGGAATGGATTGGTGAATGGAAGGATGGATGCATGGGTAGATGAATGGCTGGATAATAAACTGATGGATGGGTAAAAATATCAATGCATGGATGGAGGACAGGTGACTAATGGATGTGTAGATGAAGAGGTACATGGATGAGTTAGTGGTTGTGTGAATGAATGTTACAGCAGTTTGAAAACCCATTTTTCCTAATATTTTAGTCCCTCATAGTCATAAATTACTGAGGGGTTAAATCCAATTAACAATCCTTTTACCATTCCATGCCTTATTAGAATTCTAACATCCCTTCTTATCAAGAATTAGAACAAAATCTCCTACTCACCAATAAGATCTGCTTCTCCCAGTCAGTTTTATATATCAGTTTCCTTATCAAATCACTTGATTTGCCTGTCCAAAAAAATAAGTATATTGATTATGACATAATTTTTATTATATATATTTTGTGTTCTATAGTCACATAAAGGCAGCATGCTTATAGCGAAAAATCAAGTCTCCCCATAAAATGTGGGAATTAGCTAATTTTATACAGATATGGTTCAAGAGAATATAATGGAGTGGACTATGAAGATCAAACACAAAATTTGACAGTGATCTTGAGAAAGGGAACTACTGTTCATTGAGTATTGCTATGTGTCATTTAATTTTCCCAACTACCTTGTGAATTAGAGATTATTATTCCTATTTCCTAAATGATAAAACAGAAATATATAGAAGTTGTGAATCTAGCCCAAGGTTGCACATTTCATATATGGGGGAAACAGTATTGAGAGTCGCACAGTTGTTATCAATATAACGTGGCTCAGACCCATGCTTTTGGCTCCTCGCCACATTGGGGTGCATACGTGGACACCCAGCAGTGAGAACTAGGAAGAAAACTTTAGACAGAGAAAAATTGGCCTAGGTTTGTCCTCCACTGCCCAATCTGCTGACCCTAATAACATCAACAGCTTGAACCCAGGAGCCATAACAATTATAGTTGTCCACTTCACATTTCAGAGAATCAAGGAGTAAAAAGGAGAGGAAACTCAGGAGAGAGGAACATGAAGGGAATGGAAGACAAGAGGGCCCTGGGAAATCTGCAGAATTAACTTTATCAATGGCAGAAGCAAAGAATCTTTCCCTGTCTCTCTTTCCCCCACCAGGCCTGTTGAGTATATTGATCAGACTTCATTCCACGGCCCCAGCTCAGAAGTTAAAGTGGATCTTTAAGGCACTTAACGGCTGGAGCTTCTCAGCTAACCGTACTCCTTGTAGCTAAACAACACATTTTGTCTGGAAGGAAGATCTGAGAAGTGCTTCTCCATGGATACCATGGTTCTTCCGATGAAATGTCTCCTAGGAGAATACCATGGGTGGGAGATGGAAGAAGAGAAAGAAGTAAGCTCACAGGAGACCTGATTACTGACTGACCCCCACTCAATGTTAGTTTACTGTGACCATCTCTTAACCACTCTGGGTCTCTGTTTCCTCAGCTAAGAAAGGGAGAGGGGTTCTATTGGAAATCTAAGAAATACTTGATTCCATATAGCATGAATTCTTATCTAGAAATCCCATGGAACTAACAGGGTATTAAGAGCATGGAGTCTAGGGCAGATTGCCTGAGTTTGAAATCTGGCTTTAGCACTAATCTTGGGTAAATTATAAAAATCTCTCTGGACTTTGGTTTCCTCCTCTTTAAGATGGGACTAATAATAGTCCATACCTACCTAATAGGGGTGAAAATCAAAAGAGAAGGAAGCATTTAGAAAAGTGCCTGGCACACAGTGAATAGTCAGCAAATGCTAGTTACAACTCCCAGCCTCTGGCGGCACATGTTCCCACATACAAATACTCTTGAAAGGACCCCAAGCTTAGAGTGAGAATTTAAGGGGCAAATGGTCCAGGTTAGGCTGGGCAGTAGCTGCATTGAAGGAAGAACGTTAGCCCTGCTTTTTGAATATCCTCGTTTCTGAGAAAGGGTAGAAGGCATTTTTCTTCCCAGAGTACAGTGTGTGGTTGCTTCCGTCTCTGATCTGATTGTTTGCGCCTCAATGATTTTTTTTTAAAAGATTTTATTTATTTATTTGACAGAGAGAGACACAGCGAGGGAGGGAACACAAGCAGGGGGAGTGGG
The DNA here is from genome assembly GCF_029215605.1 of Mirounga angustirostris. Lineage (NCBI taxonomy): Eukaryota > Metazoa > Chordata > Mammalia > Carnivora > Phocidae > Mirounga > Mirounga angustirostris. Next base: position 12,517,621 of record NW_026991719.1, read on the forward strand.
AGAGGGAGAAGCAGGCTTCCCGCCGAGCAGGGAGCCCGATACGGGGCTCGATCCCAGGACCCTGGGATCATGACCTGAGCTGAAGGCAGACGCTTAACGACTGAGCCACCCAGGCGCCCCAGCACCTCAATGATTTTTTAATCGAAGGTTTTTAAAAGTTGTTAATTGAGTTCTGCTCCTCTAACCGTTTGAAGTCACTGAGTCTCAAACAAAATGTTTCAGAAGCCCATAAACATCATCGTCTGCTACAACCTGCTCAGAGCTATTAACTTTCTATTCTTTTATTGTTGGGATGCTTGACAACTAGGCTTCCTTTGCTATGCCGTAATGAGGCATCACCTGTAAGTCAGCCTCACAGCCTGGGGTAGGTGGTGGGGTGTGGTGGGGATTCTGGCCAATCGCTTATCAAAAGCAAGGTTCCCATGTTTTCAGGCCTTTGATTAAGGAAAGAGAATGTGCTTCAGAAATTGATTCCAATGATGATCCAGACCCCAAAGAGCAAGACTGTTGTCAATCATAATCATCAAAGGTGGAGCTTACAAGTGAATGAAGAGGAGTGCATGTTTGGATGATCAGTAGATCATCTTTCTAATCGCAGTAGAACAGCTGAGCTGTTCCTTTTGAAAGGTGGCATCCTCACTGTTGGCAAAGGGATGCAGAGATGGAATTAGGACAGGGAAGAGGGTGTGTGAGGGGGAAATAAAAAACAACACATCAAGTCTTGCTCTGATCCTACAAGTAGCCTCTTTGCCATGGGATCAGAAATGGTGAATGTTCACGGTTATTAAGAGTCAACCCAGGGGGCACCTGGCTGGCTCAGTCAGCAGAGCGTGTGACGCTTGATCTCAGGGTTGTAAGTTTGAGCCCTATGTTGAGTGTAGAGATTACTTAAAAATAAAATCTTTAAAAAAAAAAGAGAGAGTCACCCGGAAGCACAGCAGTGCCTTCAGAAAAATGGTGCATAATTTGCTTTATGTTTCCATAAAGATGTTTCATTTTGTTTATTGAACGAGGGAGTACAGTTGTGAGGTCCTATCACCACTGGGAACCGGTGAGCTTCTTCTCTCTACATCTTAAATTACTTTGATATTAAAGAAATGTGACTGTAGACATGAGACAGGAACTGAGCATCCTGTTTATTTCCCTAGAGGCAAAAAAACAAACAAAACAAAAAAAAGAAAAATAGAAAAACAAAAAATACAGGATGCCATTGCTGAGGAAGAAATAGAAACCACAGCCGCTGGACTCTGTTTTTTCCCATCTGTTTTTCAGCTCCCTAATTATTTATCCCTAGTTTCTACTTACTTGTGTTTCAGCACACTTTTTTCCTCCTTCCTATCAGTCCATTTCACTTCCCAGGAGAACCCCGAGATCTCTTCAGTTCTACCGTTTGTCCCGTGAGAGGCATGCAGTCTGGTGCTTAAGTACCCGTTATCAGAATACACTTCCTAGCCCATGTAAGTTCAGGCAAATTGCTTCCCCTCCTCATACCTCGTGTCCTCATCTGTAAAAAGGATGTAAAGAGTCCTGTATCATAACGCGGTTGTAAGGATTCCATGGGGGCACACATATAAAGCATCTAAATCACTGTTAGCTCTTTCTATTATATATCCTCTGGCCTCACTCCTTCCCATAAATCCGGTATCACTCATTAACTAGCAATTTAGAGGAAAAGGAAGGGAAAAGTGGCTAAAAGAAACAGAAAGGTGAATGCTGATATAATAGCTTTCAAGTAGGAGGAGTGGGAAATGGAGTGTTAGCTGTCATTGAAGTATGAGAAGGCACTCTAGAATTTTTGCATAAGGGTCTAGAACAATCATTTGAGCCCATATAATTCATATAGGAAAATAGGCATATAGGCAAAGCCATATCTAGTTTCTCTGACCCCATGATAGAGAGCATTTAGCATACCTACTTAGAAAAGAATTTGGACTAACAATTGATCTCCCTCTTCTAGCTTTTGTAGGACACAAGCAGAATTTAAAATACATTAATACAGCTGTGGGGAGGAATGGGAAAGGATGAGAGAGAGAGGGTAGTAAAAAAAAGCAAATAGTCCCTTTCCCCACTGCATCGAAGAAGCATTTTCCTAGGCTGACCATCTGCTGGCCAATCTGAAGTCAGTTCCATCCCAAATCATGTGCGTTCCATGGCACTTCAATCTTGGGCCTCCAGATTGATGTAGACCAGAAGAAAGGCATATCTGAATGGCCAGAATGATGCTGCCACCCTTCTGGGAAGCTCCAATGTATGCCACAAGCCAAGGCCTCAAAGACATGTGCAGAATTACTTGGTTGGCATTATTAATCGTGTTAATACTAGATTCTATTTTAGATATCGTACAAGCTTTTAACAGTGGAGGATTTAAAACCTATCTAAAACAGACACGTGCATAACACGAGCTGCCCTGTACCCTTCATCTATCATTATCATCTCGGGACCTGTCCTGTTTCATTTTGACCCCGACCCACTTCTCCACTTCCCATATGATTTTGAAGCAATTCCAGGCTATCATATCATTTCACCCCTAAGTATTTGAGTAAGTTTCTCTGAAACAGAGGTTAGCAAACTCTGGCCCATGGATCAGCCTCCTGTTTTATCAATAAGGTTTACTGGAATGCGGCCATGCCCATTCATTTACCTCTTTTCCATTGCCTGCTTCCCCAGAGACCCTATGGGCCATAAAGCCTAAAATATATACTATTTGGCCCTTTAAGAAAAAGTTTGATAACCCACCCCCCTCCCTGCTCTAAAAGATAAGGACTTTATTTATTTATTTATTTTATTTTGTTTTATTTTATTATGTTAGTCACCATACAGTACATCATTAGTTTTTGATGTAGTGTTCCATGATTCATTGTTTTCATATAAGATAAGGACTTTAAAAAACATAACTAGAATACTATTATCACACCTCAAAAATTACCAGTAATGTACTACACAGTAACTTGAAATTGTTTAGGACTCTATACCTTATTAAGTGCCTTCATATTTGTTACTTCATTTGAATCTGCAACAACTCTCTGAGATAAAGCTGGAAAACTTTAATGTCATCTAAATCCCTTTTATATATGAAGAAACATGGAAGCATAGAGAATTTAAAGGCGATTTCATCAAAGCCAGGCAGCTAATAGCAGTTTGAATAAGCCTCGGCCTCTCCTCTGATATATTGTGGTAGGTCAAGGGGAAGTTTGAATTCTGCAGTATGTGAATGATAAACTGTGTACTTCTCAGTTCTATTTCACGAGTATGTGACTTGAAGGACCTGGGGTGGAATATATATTTCAGACATGACTTGGAGATAATTTAAGGTGAACCTCCTTCAAGCAGTAAAAATAAGCAAGTTTTTATCCTGAGTGTGAGTTCCCATGGAACCACTCTGAGTTTGAAGAGCTGCAGTGGCGTCTGGAGAAAAATCTAGGGGTAATCCTGTTTCCTAGCATCTTCCTTAGAGAAGAACATGGTGTATTATTTTACAGGCCAAAGAAAAAGGGTGAAATGTGAGGGGTGGAAATTCACTTTAGTTACACGAGCACCCAGAGTCTGGGGTGCATCCCAACCTTTTCTCTCCCATAAAGCTGGCTGGAAACATAATAAAAACCAGACTTTCTCATGAGAAACCTGATGGCATTTTTATTGGTTTGTCTGTGAGATAATACTCCACCTTTGGGAAGAAAATCCAAGAGAGCTTGTAAGAGTGGGAAATAGTCACAGAAAGTCCAGTTATATTTCAGAAACCATAAGAAAATTAGTTTCCATTTTCACATAACCTGAAACTCAATATAATCAAAGGTCATCACCCAAGCAGTGTCCGGATTATTTAAAATAAAAGCTTGATTATGTTTACAAACTAGCTTTCTTTAAGAAATTGAAAACATGGGGTGCCTGGGTGGCTCAGTCGGTTAAATGTCTGCCTTCAGCTCAGGTCATGATCCGGGGGTTCTGGGATCGAGCCCCGCATCGGGCTCCCTGCTCCGCGGGAAGCCTGCCTCTCCCTCTCCCACTCCCCCTGCTTGTATTCCCTCTCTCGCTGTGTCTCTCTCTGTCAAATAAATAAATAAATAAATAGATAGATAGATAGATAGATAGATAGATAGATAGATAGATAGATAGATAGAAAGAAAGAAAGAAACTGAAAATGTTGTCCTAATTAGGCAATTGGCTCCCTGAGAGTAGGGACCACTGCAGGGCCTAGAACTGGGTCTGCCAGGGTGTGGTACTTCATCTAAGTGGTGTTGAATGGCTACCCAGTGTCAACATCATTACTTTAGGTATGGGCCTAAAGTATGACCAGATCATACTTCTGGTCGTTAAAAGGAACCTATCTCCCCAAATAATAACTCTATAGTGGAGAGAATCCTGATAGGATACCACCTTAACCAAGTGATCAAGGTTAACATCGCCACTGATAAGTCATGTGGTTATCACATAGCCTGTGGTAGGTCAAATAATGGCCCCCGATGATATCCAAGTTCTGATCCCTGGACCCTGTGGCTATGTTATATGGCAAACTTTATGTAACAAAAGGGACTTTGCAGTTGCAATCGAGATGGGGAAATTATCCTGGATTATCTGGGTGGGCCCAGTGTAATCTTTTTTTTTTTTTTTAAGTTTTTTTTTATTTTATTTTTTTGATAGAGAGAGACACAGTGAGAGAGGGAACACAAGCAGGGGGAGTGGGAGAGGGAGAAGTAGGCTTCCCGCAGAGCAGGGAGCCCGATGCGGGGCTCGATCCCAGGACCCTGGGATCATGACCTGAGCCGAAGGCAGACGCTTAACCGACTGAGCCACTCAGGCACCCCAGGGCCCAATGTAATCTTAAGAGTCCTTATAGGGGCACCTGGGTGGCTCAGTCGGTGAAGCATCTGCCTTTGGCTGAGGTCATGATCCCGGGGTCCTGGGATTGAGCCCCATGTCGGGCTCTCTGCTTAGCTGGGAGCGTGCTTCTCCCTCTCCCTCTGCCTGCCGCCCCCCTGCTTGTGCTCTCTGTCAAATAAATAAATAAAATCTTTAAAAAAAAAAAAAAAAAGAAAGAAAGAGTCCTTATAAGAGGGAGGCAGAGAGAGATTTGACTATGGAAGAAGAGAAGGCAATGTGATGACAGAAGCAGAGACTGGAGTGCTGTACCACCTGCCAAGGAATGCTGGGAGCCTCCAGAGGCTGGAAGAAGCAAGGAACAATTCTCCCTGGAGCATCCCGTAGGAAGCAGGCCTGGCAACATTGATTTTAGCCCCGTAAGACTCATTTCAGACTTCTGGCCTTCAGAATTATAAGAGAATAAATTTCTGTCATTTTCAGCCACTAAATTCATGGTAATTTATTACAGCAGCAACTAAGACATACTCTCAGATATAATGTGATGAGAAGAGCACCTCGCCTCTGTGGTTTCTCTCCCCTGTCTTATAATGAAAAGACATCAGACAAACCCAAATGGAGGGATGCGCTACACAATACCTGACTAGTGCTCTTCAAAAGTGTCAAGGTCAGGACAAACAGGAAAGTTGGAGAAAGTGCCACAGAAAACAGGAAACTAAGGAATCATAAGGACTGAATGGAGTGTGGTATCTTGGCCTGGATCCTGGAACAGAGAATGACAGTAATAGAAAGACTGGTGCGATCTGAATAAAGTCTGTAGTTCAGATAGTCGTATTGTACCCATGCTAATTGCTTCGTTTTGTAGACGTCGACAATAGAGGAGATTGGGGGAAGGGTCTATGGGAACTCTTTGCACTGTTGTTGCAAATCCCTGTAAACCTAAAGTCATTTCAAAATAAAGTGTTTGAAAAGGAATCCTTCCCAGTAACATTTGTCCCGTCAGATCTGTTATTGGAGGTGGAAATGATACAGGGATGTGTTTTAGGGATTCTGGGGCTGCACTGATTGGATTCTCCTGGAAGAAAGGAAGAAAGAGCTGGAAAGAGAGATGACTGAGGGTAGAGGGAAGCTGCCACTCTCCATCGCATTAGGTGCCACTGGGTGGTACTAATACCTCATGTTGTCCTGGAACCATAGGCAAGGGGGAAATGCCCCTGTATTTTATGGAGGGACATTTAATGGCACAGAACAGTTCAGTGGCAAATAATGTTCATTGAATTAATTTGATTTGCCCAAGCTCACCGAGCAAAGAGGGGGAAAGAAAACTTCACTCTCGAGGGCAGAAGTACCAAGAACTGGTGGATATATTTTCAAACCACCATACCAGGTGTTCTCTTAGCCTTGGCTCTGATGGAGAATTTGATCTTCTATGCTAGGCTTTCTCTGGGCAACCACATTTCCTCCCACAGTTTCGTGTGGCTCAAAGGGAAACCTGGCTTTCTTTCAGAAGACTCCCCCCATCTCTCTTCTAAGTTTCCAAGCCCCGTGAAAAGTCACAGCATGTTCAGAAAAGAGAAGGGAACTTGAAATGATCCCAACCTTTCAGGATCTGGTTATAGTCATCTGTCTCTTTTGTTCTTGCTGTAGCACTAAAATGTGACCTCTCTGATTCTTCTCAAGCAAGGGTTGCTGCAACCTTCAGCAGCTTCTCCATGGTGCTGCCACTGGATGACACTGACGTTCTATTTGGTACCCACTGACTGTCACCACATGACCTTGTCCTTGAAGCCTGACCTTACTTGAACCTTGGCAAGTCTTTTTCTATACATTTGTATAGAAAAAGCATGCAGTGTGCTCGTTCTCAGGCAGTCCTCTTAATTATTTACCTCTTTGGCTTCAGACTTCAGCTCTCATTTCTGTCGACTTCCTTACTTTCCCTTGTTCAAATAGTGAACTCAGTATACCTAAAACCAGATTCAGCATTTTTCTCCACAGTGGCCTCTTCCTTGCCCTTGCTCTTCATTCTCTGAGTCATGAGCCTAACAATAAAAATTCACCATCTTCGGCTTCTTTGTTGCCTATACTCCCTATATTTGTAATGAGATTCTTGCCCCTGTATTGTATCAAAAAGAGCTCATCTGCCACTCAGTCTGGGATAGTTCCCGGCCATTATTGGGGATAGCAAAAAGCCTCAGTTTCTTCATTCAGCTTCAGATTGGTCCAATTGCTGGTTCCATTCTAAACTTGAGATTCCAGTTTCCTATCTGTCCCCATTTCCTGCCCTGGTTTCTTAACCCTTTCTGCCATATCTCCCTAACACCTAGATCATCACTTCTCAGACTATTAAAATGTGCACATGATTCCCTGAGGATCTTGTTAAAATGCAGATTATGATCCAGGAGATCTGGGGTGGTGCCTGAGATTCTGTATTTCTAATGAGCTCTTGGGTGATACCCACGCTGCTGGTCCAGGGCCACACTTGGGAGCAAGGGCTCATAGCAAGTCTCCTAAAGGTGCTTCCTCACTCACCATCTTTCTCCACAAAGGGGAAAACACAAGTGCTGTCACATTGCCAGGCTTTCTGGATCTCACACCGCCAGCATCACTGGTCCCCAGCATAGGAGAGTGCTCAAATCCCCTGGAGATGCGATGAGAAATACTGATTCTTGGGTTTCACCCCCTGGAGATTCTGACTCACTAGGTCTGGGGTAGGGCCTCAGAATCTGTATTTTTAAGAAGTACCCCCCACCCCCGGCAGTCTTAATGATTTTTTAAGAACCAGTGTCTTACAGGTTAAAGTCCAAACTGAAGCCTTAAATATAGTCTTCCCCAGCAGATCCAATCTCCTTTATTTCTCATTTATTACTCCCCCCAAACCTTTGTTCTGGGCAGGCTGTCTCTTAAAAAGACCCAAAGCATCCCCTACTCTTTACTCTGGCTCACCTACAAATTCTCCCCACTCTAGAATTACTCTGTCTTATCTGTGTATGTTCATGGTCACTCCACCAAGAATACCAGCTCCTGGAAGACAAAGTGCCACACACACAGCTGGTAGGAAGAGACTTTGTCTCCACTCTCTGTAGCGCTGTCAACTCCAACCATCCTCCCAAATTCTACCAAGTCACTGCCTCCACCCCCATATTCAAGTCCCATGGGAAACCCACTTTTCTGGAAGAATGGAAAATGTGACTCTCTTGACTGAAATAGAAGTGACACCCTGTCCTGACACATAAGGAAGGATGCTGAGTCACACTCCAATCCTATCTGGAAACAAGTCCCTGGGGACAGGGACTTTGTCTTATATTTGTTCTATGCTATTTTCATAAGTCAAAAGCATCTCATGTTCACCATTAAATGAAATGCTAAGCAAACATCTGAGTATGTTTGGTGATCTGCCAGAAGGTGACACATAATGGTAGGGATGGAGTCATTACAGCTAATTAGTCAAAATGACATCAAAACTTTCTAATTAGCTTTTGTAAACATCCTTGTGCCAAGAAAACATTAGGTGTTGAACCTCATTATCTACTCCTAAAATATGATTAGAACAGCCTACGGTGCCGCGGAACACATAAGGCTAACGCCAGCCATGAGAAATCAGGATCTATCAGCATCAGCTTAACGTACACAGGAAGAAACACTTACGGCTCAGTAGGAATTAAGAAGTGAGGCCGACTCAGCACCCAGGGTTGTCTAAAGAAAGAAAGAGAAACAACATCCAGGAGTCCTTTTTTTTTTAAAGATTTTTAAAATTTATTTATTTATTTGGCACAAAGAGAGAGAAAGCGCGAGAGCGCACAAGCAGGGGGAGCGGCAGGCAGAGGGAGAAAGAGAAGCAGGTTTCCCGCGGAGCAGGGAGCCCGATGCGGGACTCGATCCCAGGACCCTGAGCCAAAGGCAGACGCTTAACTGACTGAGTCACCCAGGCGCCCCTCCAGGAGTCCTCTTTGTGAACCAAAAATATGCTCTCTGGACCAAACCTAACAAGAGAATACATGATCCATCATGATGTCACCCAAACCTGCCTCTAGCTCGTTCCCCAACCCCTCTCTTCTGATCCAGGTGACTTTCCTGTACCTAAAGCTGTCCCCTGCCCACTGCCATGTTCTTTCTCTTATGCCTCTATTCTAGGCACATACTATTTTCTTTGTTCAAGAGGTCCTGCCACACACTCACTCAACCTTTAAGATCAAATGTCACCTCTGGAGAAAAGGTAGTAGCTTCATTCTAGGGAGGGAATGGGGTCTAAACTGCTGCCACTTATTTTTTGTAAGAAGCCGGAGTTTATTTCTATTTAAACAATACTCAAGGAATTTTCAGAAGGTCAGAAGGCCCAAAGATAGCCAGGTTTAATATAATATTATAGCCAGGCGCCGGCAGCTGCTGCCTGTTTAGAAATCTTCAGGACAACCCTGGGTGGTTTGACCCTGGTAATTCTCCCAGTCCACAAGTGGTGCATTCCTCTGAGTTTTGGCGTAATTCACACGAGGCTAGCCCTCCAGTAATGATGACCGAAAACAATGCTAGAAGCAATCATTGTCATTGAGAGGAAGAAAGGTAAATGATCAGAGAAGAAAGCCACCATAGCAATTTCAAGAAGCAAAATTATTCAGTATAAAACAAACGAGCATTTGCAGAATCTGTATGAAAACCCTTCTTGCATTATTCTTTGAAACCAGGTCCTGTGACTATGAGCTTGAGGAGCTGGGATCATGATGGATCTTGTAATAACACTCAGGCTCTTGCACAGTGCCTGAAAACCAGCAGACGTGTGATCAGTGTCTTTCAAGTAAATGGAGGAGTTGCTGATTTCACCTGTGAGTAGGACCTTCTGCCCATTAATCTGAGGTCAATCCCTCTTCTACTTTATTGGGCTTTTCCAGAGTAAAACCCCAACACTAATCTCTCTGAATTGCAACAATAATAACAGTTTTATTGTAAGAGCAACCAGTATTAATTGAGCACTTACTATGTGCCAAATGCTGTGAAGTCTTAACATGGATAATTTCAGTTAACTTCACAAATTATCCCCACTTTCCAGATTAGGAGCTTGGAGTTTAAGACACCAAGTAATTTAATTTGCCTACATCATTTGCCAGGGCAGTACATGAAGGAGCCAAGATCGAAGCACAGAAGCCATATAGTGCATTATTAAGGTATAGTGCTCGCAACTAATCAACACCACTAGGCTCACAGTTATTGACTCATTACCGGTGATGTTGATCTCCACTGAGCAGCTCTGCCCACTCCAGGCATGCAGCATCAGACCCTCTACGGCTGGCTGAGGGGAGCACAAGCCCCTTGGATTTGTGGAGCGTGGGGCCATCTCAGTGTTGCCACTGGCCCCTGGAAATTACCATGACAACGCGCTTGGAGTCTTCTTTGGTGGGCTCTGGCCCGGTGATGAATGCAAGCTTCTTTACTCCTTATGGATCCCGAAAAGCCAACCCTTCAGTGGCGGTACCTGTTAGTAACTGGCTTCCTGTGATGTGCCCGAAAGAGCAGGCTCCACCTAGGTCTTGAAGCTAAACCCCTGTAATGTATGTGGAAGTTGTTGGCTAAAGGTCCAAACTTAAAACTCGTTGTACCTCCTCAGTAAAGCCTTTTCTGGCCCCCAGTCAACTCTAAGTTATTTCTTTCCACTCCCCAATTCCTTGGTGTTCTATGTGTAAGTCCTTTTCAGTTTATTTCCCACTCGGGGCTTAAGGGGAAAGTTGCTACAACACATGGCAAGCAGTCAATAAAAAAATTGCAAATAACTGCATCAAAATGCCAGTTCATGGGGCGCCTGGGTGGCTCAGTCATTAAGCGTCTGCCTTCAGCTCAGGTCATGATCCCAGGACCCTGGGATCGAGCCCCACATCGGGCTCCCTGCTCCGCGGGAGGCCTGCTTCTCCCTCCCCCACTCCCCCTGCTTGTGTTCCCTCTCTCGCTGTGTCTCTCTCTGTCAAATAAATAAATAAAATCTTAAAAAAAAAAATGCCAGTTCGTGTAATTTTAAGTCCAATGAGAAAAATCCCATTTTTCCAGAAAAGACGTCTTTACTGATCTTTGAGTTTGAGAATGTAGCCAGCTCCCGATTTTATTTCTCCCTGGTAAAGGGAACAATAATGGCATGGCCAATCTATGGGGAAGAGCATGTGTGTGTGTGTGCGAGAGAGAGAGATGGCCTGACAAATCTATGGGGAAGAGAGAGAGAGAGAGAGAGTGTGTGTGTGTGTGTGTGTGAGAGAGATGGCCTGGCAAATCTATGGGGAAGAGCGAACACGCGTGTGTGTGTGTGTGTATGAGATGGCCTGGCAAATCTATGGGGAAGAGCGTGTGTGTGTGTGTGTGTGTGTGTGTGATGGCCTGACAAATCTATGGGGAAGAGCGCGTGCGTGCACGCGTGTGTGTGTGTGATGGCCTGGCAAATCTATGGGGAAGAGCGCGTGCATGCGCGCGCGCATGTGTGTGTGTGTGATGGCCTGGCAAATCTGTGGGGAAGACCGCGCGCATGCGTGTGTGTGTGTGATGGCCTGGCAAATCTATGGGGAAGAGCGCAAGCGCGCATGTGTGTGTGTGTGATGGCCTGGCATATCTATGGGGAAGAGCGTGTGTGTGTGTGTGTGTGTGAGATGGCCTGGCAAATCTGTGGGGAAGAGCGTGTATGTGTGTGTGTGTGTGTGTGTGATGGCCTGGCAAATCTATGGGGAAGAGCGCGTGCACGCGCGTGCGTGTGTGTGTGTGTGTGTGATGGCCTGGCAAATCTACGGGGAAGAGCATGTGTGTGTGTGTTGATGGCCTGGCAAATCTACGGGGAAGAGCATGTGTGTGTGTGTGTGTGATGGCCTGGCAAATCTACGGGGAAGAGCATGTGTGTGTGTGTTGATGGCCTGGCAAATCTACGGGGAAGAGCATGTGTGTGTGTGTGTGTGTGATGGCCTGGCAAATCTACGGGGAAGAGCGCGCGCGTGTGTGTGTGATGGCCTGGCAAATCTAGGGGGAAGAGCGTGTGTGTGTGTGTGTGTGTGTGATGGCCTGGCAAATCTACGGGGAAGAGCATGTGTGTGTGTGTGTGATGGCCTGGCAAATCTACGGGGAAGAGCGTGTGTGTGTGTGTGTGTGTGATGGCCTGGCAAATCTACGGGGAAGAGCGTGTGTGTGTGTGTGTGTGTGATGGCCTGGCAAATCTACGGGGAAGAGCATGTGTGTGTGTGTGTGATGGCCTGGCAAATCTACGGGGAAGAGCGTGTGTGTGTGTGTGTGTGTGATGGCCTGGCAAATCTATGGGGAAGAGCGCGCGCGTGTGTGTGTGATGGCCTGGCAAATCTATGGGGAAGAGCGCGTGCACGCGCGTGCGTGTGTGTGTGTGTGTGTGTGTGTGTGATGGCCTGGCAAATCTGTGGGGAAGAGCGCGCGCGTGCGTGTGTGATGGCCTGGCAAATCTACGGGGAAGAGCGTGTGTGTGTGTGTGTGTGATGGCCTGGCAAATCTACGGGGAAGAGCGCGCGCGTGTGTGTGTGATGGCCTGGCAAATCTATGGGGAAGAGCGCGCGCGTGTGTGTGTGATGGCCTGGCAAATCTATGGGGAAGAGCGCGCGTGTGTGTGTGTGATGGCCTGGCAAATCTATGGGGAAGAGCGCGTGCACGCGCGTGCGTGTGTGTGTGTGTGTGTGATGGCCTGGCAAATCTACGGGGAAGAGCATGTGTGTGTGTGTGTGTGATGGCCTGGCAAATCTACGGGGAAGAGCATGTGTGTGTGTGTGTGTGATGGCCTGGCAAATCTACGGGGAAGAGCTTGTGTGTGTGTGTGTGATGGCCTGGCAAATCTAAGGGGAAGAGCATGTGTGTGTGTGTGTGTGATGGCCTGGCAAATCTACGGGGAAGAGTGTGTGTGTGTGTGTGTGTGTGATGGCCTGGCAAATCTGTGGGGAAGAGCGCGCGTGCGTGTGTGATGGCCTGGCAAATCTACGGGGAAGAGCATGCGTGTGTGTGTGTGTGATGGCCTGGCAAATCTACGGGGAAGAGCATGTGTGTGTGTGTGTGTGATGGCCTGCGAAATCTACGGGGAAGAGCGTGTGTGGGTGTGTGTGTGATGGCCTGGCAAATCTACGGGGAAGAGCGCGCGCGTGTGTGTGTGATGGCCTGGCAAATCTACGGGGAAGAGCGCGCGCGTGTGTGTGTGATGGCCTGGCAAATCTATGGGGAAGAGCGCGCGCGTGTTGTGTGTGATGGCCTGGCAAATCTATGGGGAAGAGCGCGCGCGTGTGTGTGTGATGGCCTGGCAAATCTATGGGGAAGAGCGCGTGCACGCGCGTGCGTGTGTGTGTGTGTGTGTGATGGCCTGGCAAATCTACGGGGAAGAGCGTGTGTGTGTGTGTGTGTGATGGCCTAGCAAATCTATGGGGAAGAGCGCGCGCGTGTGTGTGTGATGGCCTGGCAAATCTATGGGGAAGAGCGCGCGCGCGTGTGTGTGATGGCCTGGCAAATCTATGGGGAAGAGCGCGTGCACGGGCGTGCGTGTGTGTGTGTGTGTGAGATGGCCTGGCAAATCAACGGGGAAGGGCGTGTGTGTGTGTGTGTGTGATGGCCTGGCAAATCTACGGGGAAGAGCATGTGTGTGTGTGTGTGTGATGGCCTGGCAAATCTACGGGGAAGAGCGCGCGCGTGTGTGTGTGATGGCCTGGCAAATCTATGGGGAAGAGCGCGCGCGTGTGTGTGTGATGGCCTGGCAAATCTATGGGGAAGAGCGCGCGCGTGTTGTGTGTGATGGCCTGGCAAATCTATGGGGAAGAGCGCGCGCGTGTGTGTGTGATGGCCTGGCAAATCTATGGGGAAGAGCGCGTGCACGCGCGTGCGTGTGTGTGTGTGTGTGTGATGGCCTGGCAAATGTACGGGGAAGAGCGTGTGTGTGTGTGTGTGTGATGGCCTAGCAAATCTATGGGGAAGAGCGCGCGCGTGTGTGTGTGATGGCCTGGCAAATCTATGGGGAAGAGCGCGCGCGCGTGTGTGTGATGGCCTGGCAAATCTATGGGGAAGAGCGCGTGCACGGGCGTGCGTGTGTGTGTGTGTGTGTGATGGCCTGGCAAATCAACGGGGAAGGGCGTGTGTGTGTGTGTGTGTGATGGCCTGGCAAATCTACGGGGAAGAGCATGTGTGTGTGTGTGTGTGATGGCCTGGCAAATCTACGGGGAAGAGCGCGCGCGTGTGTGTGTGATGGCCTGGCAAATCTATGGGGAAGAGCGCGCGCGTGTGTGTGTGATGGCCTGGCAAATCTATGGGGAAGAGCGCGTGCACGCGCGTGCGTGTGTGTGTGTGTGTGTGTGACGGCCTGGCAAATCTACGGGGAAGAGCGTGTGTGTGTGTGTGTGTGTGATGGCCTGGCAAATCTACGGGGAAGAGCATGTGTCTGTGTGTGTGATGGCCTGGCAAATCTACGGGGAAGAGCATGTGTGTGTGTGTGTGTGATGGCCTGGCAAATCTATGGGGAAGAGCGCGCGCGTGTGTGTGTGATGGCCTGGCAAATCTATGGGGAAGAGCGCGCGCGTGTGTGTGTGATGGCCTGGCAAATCTATGGGGAAGAGCGCGTGCACGCGCGTGCGTGTGTGTGTGTGTGTGTGATGGCCTGGCAAATCTACGGGGAAGAGCATGTGTGTGTGTGTGTTGATGGCCTGGCAAATCTACGGGGAAGAGCATGTGTGTGTGTGTGTGTGTGATGGCCTGGCAAATCTACGGGGAAGAGCATGTGTGTGTGTGTTGATGGCCTGGCAAATCTACGGGGAAGAGCATGTGTGTGTGTGTGTGTGATGGCCTGGCAAATCTACGGGGAAGAGCGCGCGCGTGTGTGTGTGATGGCCTGGCAAATCTATGGGGAAGAGCGCGCGTGTGTGTGTGTGATGGCCTGGCAAATCTACGGGGAAGAGCATGTGTGTGTGTGTGTGTGATGGCCTGGCAAATCTACGGGGAAGAGCATGTGTGTGTGTGTTGATGGCCTGGCAAATCTACGGGGAAGAGCATGTGTGTGTGTGTTGATGGCCTGGCAAATCTACGGGGAAGAGCATGTGTGTGTGTGTGTGTGTGATGGCCTGGCAAATCTACGGGGAAGAGCGCGCGCGTGTGTGTGTGATGGCCTGGCAAATCTACGGGGAAGAGCATGTGTGTGTGTGTGTGTGATGGCCTGGCAAATCTACGGGGAAGAGCATGTGTGTGTGTGTTGATGGCCTGGCAAATCTACGGGGAAGAGCATGTGTGTGTGTGTGTGTGTGATGGCCTGGCAAATCTACGGGGAAGAGCGCGCGCGTGTGTGTGTGATGGCCTGGCAAATCTATGGGGAAGAGCGCGCGTGTGTGTGTGTGATGGCCTGGCAAATCTACGGGGAAGAGCATGTGTGTGTGTGTGTGTGATGGCCTGGCAAATCTACGGGGAAGAGCATGTGTGTGTGTGTTGATGGCCTGGCAAATCTACGGGGAAGAGCATGTGTGTGTGTGTTGATGGCCTGGCAAATCTACGGGGAAGAGCATGTGTGTGTGTGTGTGTGTGATGGCCTGGCAAATCTACGGGGAAGAGCGCGCGCGTGTGTGTGTGATGGCCTGGCAAATCTATGGGGAAGAGCGCGCGCGTGTGTGTGTGATGGCCTGGCAAATCTAAGGGGAAGAGCATGTGTGTGTGTGTGTGTGATGGCCTGGCAAATCTACGGGGAAGAGCATGTGTGTGTGTGTTGATGGCCTGGCAAATCTACGGGGAAGAGCATGTGTGTGTGTGTGTGTGTGATGGCCTGGCAAATCTACGGGGAAGAGCGCACGCGTGTGTGTGTGATGGACTGGCAAATCTATGGGGAAGAGCGCGCGTGTGTGTGTGTGATGGCCTGGCAAATCTACGGGGAAGAGCATGTGTGTGTGTGTGTGTGATGGCCTGGCAAATCTACGGGGAAGAGCATGTGTGTGTGTGTTGATGGCCTGGCAAATCTACGGGGAAGAGCATGTGTGTGTGTGTGTGTGTGATGGCCTGGCAAATCTACGGGGAAGAGCACGCGCGTGTGTGTGTGATGGCCTGGCAAATCTATGGGGAAGAGCGCGCGCGTGTGTGTGTGATGGCCTGGCAAATCTATGGGGAAGAGCGCGCGCGTGTGTGTGTGATGGCCTGGCAAATCTACGGGGAAGAGCATGTGTGTGTGTGTGTGTGATGGCCTGGCAAATCTACGGGGAAGAGCATGTGTGTGTGTGTTGATGGCCTGGCAAATCTACGGGGAAGAGCATGTGTGTGTGTGTGTGTGTGTGATGGCCTGGCAAATCTACGGGGAAGAGCGCGCGCGTGTGTGTGTGATGGCCTGGCAAATCTATGGGGAAGAGCGCGCGCGTGTGTGTGTGATGGCCTGGCAAATCTAAGGGGAAGAGCATGTGTGTGTGTGTGTGTGATGGCCTGGCAAATCTACGGGGAAGAGCATGTGTGTGTGTGTTGATGGCCTGGCAAATCTACGGGGAAGAGCATGTGTGTGTGTGTGTGTGTGATGGCCTGGCAAATCTACGGGGAAGAGCGCACGCGTGTGTGTGTGATGGCCTGGCAAATCTATGGGGAAGAGCGCGCGTGTGTGTGTGTGATGGCCTGGCAAATCTACGGGGAAGAGCATGTGTGTGTGTGTGTGTGATGGCCTGGCAAATCTACGGGGAAGAGCATGTGTGTGTGTGTTGATGGCCTGGCAAATCTACGGGGAAGAGCATGTGTGTGTGTGTGTGTGTGATGGCCTGGCAAATCTACGGGGAAGAGCGCGCGCGTGTGTGTGTGATGGCCTGGCAAATCTATGGGGAAGAGCGCGCGCGTGTGTGTGTGATGGCCTGGCAAATCTATGGGGAAGAGCGCGCGCGTGTGTGTGTGATGGCCTGGCAAATCTACGGGGAAGAGCATGTGTGTGTGTGTGTGTGATGGCCTGGCAAATCTACGGGGAAGAGCATGTGTGTGTGTGTTGATGGCCTGGCAAATCTACGGGGAAGAGCATGTGTGTGTGTGTGTGTGTGATGGCCTGGCAAATCTACGGGGAAGAGCGCGCGCGTGTGTGTGATGGCCTGGCAAATCTACGGGGAAGAGCATGTGTGTGTGTGTGTGTGATGGCCTGGCAAATCTACGGGGAAGAGCATGTGTGTGTGTGTTGATGGCCTGGCAAATCTACGGGGAAGAGCATGTGTGTGTGTGTGTGTGTGATGGCCTGGCAAATCTACGGGGAAGAGCGCGCGCGTGTGTCTGTGATGGCCTGGCAAATCTATGGGGAAGAGCGCGCGCGTGTGTGTGTGATGGCCTGGCAAATCTACGGGGAAGAGCATGTGTGTGTGTGTGTGTGATGGCCTGGCAAATCTACGGGGAAGAGCATGTGTGTGTGTGTTGATGGCCTGGCAAATCTACGGGGAAGAGCATGTGTGTGTGTGTGTGTGTGATGGCCTGGCAAATCTACGGGGAAGAGCGCACGCGTGTGTGTGTGATGGCCTGGCAAATCTATGGGGAAGAGCGCGCGTGTGTGTGTGTGATGGCCTGGCAAATCTACGGGGAAGAGCATGTGTGTGTGTGTGTGTGATGGCCTGGCAAATCTACGGGGAAGAGCATGTGTGTGTGTGTTGATTGCCTGGCAAATCTACGGGGAAGAGCATGTGTGTGTGTGTGTGTGTGATGGCCTGGCAAATCTACAGGGAAGAGCGCGCGCGTGTGTGTGTGATGGCCTGGCAAATCTATGGGGAAGAGCGCGCGCGTGTGTGTGTGATGGCCTGGCAAATCTATGGGGAAGAGCGCGCGCGTGTGTGTGTGATGGCCTGGCAAATCTACGGGGAAGAGCATGTGTGTGTGTGTGTGTGATGGCCTGGCAAATCTACGGGGAAGAGCATGTGTGTGTGTGTTGATGGCCTGGCAAATCTACGGGGAAGAGCATGTGTGTGTGTGTGTGTGTGATGGCCTGGCAAATCTACGGGGAAGAGCGCGCGCGTGTGTGTGTGATGGCCTGGCAAATCTATGGGGAAGAGCGCGCGCGTGTGTGTGTGATGGCCTGGCAAATCTACGGGGAAGAGCATGTGTGTGTGTGTGTGTGTGATGGCCTGGCAAATCTACGGGGAAGAGCGCACGCGTGTGTGTGTGATGGCCTGGCAAATCTATGGGGAAGAGCGCGCGTGTGTGTGTGTGATGGCCTGGCAAATCTACGGGGAAGAGCATGTGTGTGTGTGTGTGTGATGGCCTGGCAAATCTACGGGGAAGAGCATGTGTGTGTGTGTTGATTGCCTGGCAAATCTACGGGGAAGAGCATGTGTGTGTGTGTGTGTGTGATGGCCTGGCAAATCTACGGGGAAGAGCGCGCGCGTGTGTGTGTGATGGCCTGGCAAATCTATGGGGAAGAGCGCGCGCGTGTGTGTGTGATGGCCTGGCAAATCTATGGGGAAGAGCGCGCGCGTGTGTGTGTGATGGCCTGGCAAATCTACGGGGAAGAGCATGTGTGTGTGTGTGTGTGATGGCCTGGCAAATCTACGGGGAAGAGCATGTGTGTGTGTGTTGATGGCCTGGCAAATCTACGGGGAAGAGCATGTGTGTGTGTGTGTGTGTGATGGCCTGGCAAATCTACGGGGAAGAGCGCGCGCGTGTGTGTGTGATGGCCTGGCAAATCTACGGGGAAGAGCGCGCGCGTGTGTGTGTGATGGCCTGGCAAATCTACGGGGAAGAGCGCGCGCGTGTGTGTGTGATGGCCTGGCAAATCTATGGGGAAGAGCGCGCGCGTGTGTGTGTGATGGCCTGGCAAATCTATGGGGAAGAGCGCGCGCGTGTGTGTGTGATGGCCTGGCAAATCTACGGGGAAGAGCATGTGTGTGTGTGTGTGTGATGGCCTGGCAAATCTACGGGGAAGAGCATGTGTGTGTGTGTGTGTGTGATGGCCTGGCAAATCTACGGGGAAGAGCGCGCGCGTGTGTGTGTGATGGCCTGGCAAATCTATGGGGAAGAGCGCGCGCGTGTGTGTGTGATGGCCTGGCAAATCTATGGGGAAGAGCGCGCGCGTGTGTGTGTGATGGCCTGGCAAATCTACGGGGAAGAGCATGTGTGTGTGTGTGTGTGATGGCCTGGCAAATCTACGGGGAAGAGCATGTGTGTGTGTGTTGATGGCCTGGCAAATCTACGGGGAAGAGCATGTGTGTGTGTGTGTGTGTGATGGCCTGGCAAATCTACGGGGAAGAGCGCGCGCGTGTGTGTGTGATGGCCTGGCAAATCTACGGGGAAGAGCGCGCGCGTGTGTGTGTGATGGCCTGGCAAATCTACGGGGAAGAGCGCGCGCGTGTGTGTGTGATGGCCTGGCAAATCTATGGGGAAGAGCGCGCGCGTGTGTGTGTGATGGCCTGGCAAATCTATGGGGAAGAGCGCGCGCGTGTGTGTGTGATGGCCTGGCAAATCTACGGGGAAGAGCATGTGTGTGTGTGTGTGTGATGGCCTGGCAAATCTACGGGGAAGAGCATGTGTGTGTGTGTGTGTGTGATGGCCTGGCAAATCTACGGGGAAGAGCGCGCGCGTGTGTGTGTGATGGCCTGGCAAATCTATGGGGAAGAGCGCGCGCGTGTGTGTGTGATGGCCTGGCAAATCTACGGGGAAGAGCATGTGTGTGTGTGTGTGTGATGGCCTGGCAAATCTACGGGGAAGAGCATGTGTGTGTGTGTGTGTGTGATGGCCTGGCAAATCTACGGGGAAGAGCGCGCGCGTGTGTGTGTGATGGCCTGGCAAATCTATGGGGAAGAGCGCGCGCGTGTGTGTGTGATGGCCTGGCAAATCTACGGGGAAGAGCATGTGTGTGTGTGTGTGTGATGGCCTGGCAAATCTACGGGGAAGAGCGTGTGTGTGTGTGTGTGTGTGTGTGTTCTGCTTCGGCTTTTCCCAGACGTGAGTGACCGAAGCTTTAAGGCACAAAGCCCATGCCTCTTTTTCCTCAGTAGCCGTCCGCGTTCAAGGGGCCGCGGGGAAGGCTGGTGGGACCGCTCGCACATGGACATCCCGTGTGCGTCCGTGCGCGTTTAATTCCGTTGCAGCCCCATTTTATAGCACCTTGAACATGTCATTCAAAGAACCGGAAAAGATGAGAAATGGGGCTGCGAGTTCTTCCTGCATTCGCGGGCAGAGCCTCAGCAGGATGCGCGCCGCCTTTTGCCGAGGGCTAGCAGTGCCCCAGGAGCCACATCCGGAAGCGGAAGACGCCCGGGCGTCTGCCGGCTGGAGCCTGCGGGTGGCTTCTCGGGGAGAGCGCGGGGAGAGCGCGGGGAGAGCGGGCTCCTGGGCAGTGACTCAAGTGGCCAGCAGGGGGCTGGCCTTCTCTGTCTATAAGTAGCCCCGGTGCCTCCGCAGAGCCTCAGCGCCGCGGAGGGGCGGTTTGCTGCTGAAGTCAGTGACGCGCACAGCATCCTGCCTATAGGATGTGAGGCTTTCTCAGTGCAGTTGTTTTTCTACCCACTTTAAACCTTCAGGTTCTACACATCAGGAAAGATAGGAAATGCCGTATGAAAATAGGCGGCCAAAAGTTGCTAGTAAACTGCAGCCAGGGAGACTCAGACTAGAGTGGAGGTAGAAAGAGTTGCTACAGAGTGGGTTTAGTTCTGGCTGACTTTTTGTTGCTAACTTACTGAATTTAGACATGTGTTACATTGGTCATGCAAGGACCAGAGCAGCACCAGCATCAGAATAGTGCCGGCCGTTCTGAATGCCATGGTGTATATGTACTCAGAGTATTTTTGTCAAAGAAGATAAAGAGCCCAGCATAGATTTTATCCTCATCTTCACCCAACTACAAAATCAAAGTTAAGCAACAGCATCTAAGAGCCCTTTTCAGGGGGGCAAGAACCTAGAGGATGGCTCTGAATGATTGTTTGCTTTTGAACTTGGAAGTGGACCACTTCTTGCACTGCAACATCTCCAATCACAGTGCAGATCTCCCCACCAACGACGACTGGTTCCACCCAGGGATCTTCTATGTCATCCCTGCCATCTATGGGGTCATCATTCTGATAGGCCTCGTCGGCAACATCACCCTGATCAAGATCTTCTGTACGGTGAAGGCCATGCGAAATGTGCCCAACCTGTTCATCTCCAGTCTGGCCTTGGGAGACCTGCTCCTCCTGGTAACGTGCGCTCCGGTGGATGCCAGCAGGTACCTGGCCGACAGATGGCTGTTTGGCAGAATTGGCTGCAAACTGATCCCCTTTATACAGCTCACCTCGGTGGGGGTGTCTGTCTTCACACTCACGGCTCTCTCGGCGGACAGGTGAGTTCTGGAGGAAAGTCACCTTCTCTCTGAGGGTGGCAGGTGCCTTGGGAAATGAGCCACCAGCTTGGGGCAGGCAGAGCTGTTTGCACAAAGGGAAGTTTTAGTCAAACTCAGATTCCCTTCCAGGCACGTTGTTCTTCTGGGGATTACTTTTTGAATTGGACATTATCGGTTTAAGAAAGAAAAGTGAGGGGCTCTTGGGACGAAAGGGGAGAAATGAGAAACAAAAAAATCTCTGAGCATAAGATTGACATGTATTTTCTGGAGACAAATCGGTTTAGCGTTGCTTTTTCCTAATTCTCCCTCCCTGCAAAATTAATTGACTGGTGAGGAAAAAAAAAAAAATCACACCTAAGAGAGTTTACACCCCAGGCAAATGTTTCTTCGAAACAATTCAAAAGCTTCAGAGAACAGAAAAGTCCCACTGAATTTCTTCCTCAAAATATTCCTTCAGAAATAAACAAGAGGAGACAATAAGCAGCATTTCTTTGAAATTTATTTTCCTTAGACCATTTACCTTTTCTCACAGCTGATTTTGTATTGGGCTCTCTGTAACCAGAGAGCTGGTTTTTCTAAGTGTCCCTTCAGTGAAATCAAGCATTATTTGGATTTTTTTTCCCTTGAGAAAGTTCAAGTTTGATTTTGAATTTTAATCTTTTTGATGTACTTCCACATACAGTGCCTTTGGGTTTTTTTGTTTGGTTGGGTTTTTTTGGTGGGGAGTCCAACGTTTCGTTCTGGGCAACACTCACATTTGTGAACTGCATTTCTTGTGTGAACATGTTGCTTAAAAATTCACCTTTATTCACTCTTAAAGATTCATATTAATTCCTTCAACATTTACCAAGCATCTATTATGTTAAAAAACACTTGCTTGAATTAACCCGTCGGGAAATATCCGCAGGCTGTTCACACACATTGCTGCCTAGATCTAGCATGCTTCTGAGCTCTAGAAAGTGGACACAGTAATGAATAGACTCCCGAAACATCATGGAGCATATGGTCAAATTAAGAAAAAACTGGAACAATGAACCAGAGACTCTAAGTTTTCATTTTAAAATCCACTGTATGTTATGCTGTTAAAGACACATGAGGATCTGAGCGTGTACCAGGAAAGGCATAGAAGCAGCTCTTGAAAGTTTATACTCTGAAGAAAATGTCCCACATTTTAATACACGTGGTAGTGGGTTTTCATTTTATAGAGGAACAAACAGTCCCCAGGTGATCTGGCTTTGTCGAGTAATGGACGAATAAAGACAGTGTTACCAGTATTTGTAGACATGTCTTTATACTTAGCTGCCTGAAGTACACTGTTCATTTTCAAAGATGGAAAAGTAATAGCCCGGAGGCAAGGTCTGCACACCGTACCAGCCGGAGGGGCTTTCTCCACTCTCGCCGCTCGCCCCCAGCTTGCTCTCACCTGAACAGCGGCCCCGCAGGTGCTGGTGGCCATGGGCAGTCTCGCGTGTTGGCAGGAGGTCTGTGGCTCATTACACAGATGCCGAGGTCATCTCAGGATGGAGGCGAATTTTCCCGATGGGAAGATGAGATTTTGGACCCCGGGCTGCTGGGTGCAGTGGTGTAGAGGGTGTTTGCCATTTTCTTGGGGTGGGGTGGGGGGACAGAGAGGAAAGCGAGGGTGTGGGATGTGAAGATGTAGCTGCAGGGGGCTCTTTCCAGAGTTTCAGAGCAGACCGAATTCCCCATCAGCAGAAAGGCTCTTTCCACAGCCAGGTTGCAGCCTTTGGCAGCTCCGGTGTGTTCTCAGCAAGTTTATAGTTACTGTGTGTTCTTCCCCTACTATAAGCTGCCCTATAACGAACTTTCTGTGCTTTGGTGAGGCTTCAAAAAGCTGATGGATCACCTGAATCACAGGTCGTGAGTGCATCTAACCGATTTCGACAAGAATAAGTATTGAGCTAGTTAAATAACACAAAACTACACTTATCTATTTATCTCATTTTGAAAAGCTATTGGGGTCTTATAATAACCTCATGAGGACGGCAGGGCAAATACACACACCCATACCCTCTCTGGTTTTTCTCAACAAGGTACGATCTGTATACAGTAAAGTGAACAAGTGTATAGCTCAATGGATTTTTACTTATGTCTTCATAACGTAAGTAAACCACCCAGATGTAGATATAGAATAGTTCCGGCACCCCAGGAGTTTTCTTTTATGCCTAGTTCCAGTTAATACCCACCCCCAGACAGGAGCAATCACTATTCTGAGTTCAGTTAACATAGATTATTTTTGCCAGTTGTTTAATCTCGTATAAAGGGCATCATACTTCTTATGCCTGTCATGTCTGTGACAGTCATCTATGTTCTTTTTAATTCTTGTGTAGTATTCCACTGTATGAATATACCCTGTTTATCTATCCATTCTAATACTGATGGACATTGGGTTGTTTCCAGTTTGGGGTTCATAATAACCTACTCTGGATAAGCTTATTTGTGCCTTTTGGGGAACATATGTGTTTATTTCTCTTGGGTTTAAGCCTGGGAATGGAATCGCCAGATCACAGGGGACACATATTTAGTAAATATCGTCGAAGAGTTTTCTAAAGCGCTAAGTCTGTATTTGACAGGGTGGTAAAAGGATGAACCAGAAGACCCTCCAAACTGGATGATCATCACAAATCAATGGGGAACTCAAAACCAATACAGCTTCTTAGTCCCTACCCTAAATCTACTGCATCAGGGTTTCTGAGGTGGGAACAGCATAGTGATAGTCATCCATCCCTGCCCCTTGTAGGTTCACCAGCAATGCCGGTACTCATCCCCATCTCCCTTCTGCAGCCCTCCCTTCCCCCAGGCGAACTTGAGTCTTTTTTAATATGAAGGGGATAACAGTTTTCTGGAAAAGTTTACACTCTTGCCACTGTGTCAGAGGGAGACTTCAAGGCAGTCCCAGAAACCAGAATTCTGGGTTTCACACAGCTGGTCAATTGCAGATTTGCATTCAAGCCCCTTCGCTTTTGGTCCCTGCCCTCCCCCTCCTTCCATGCCTTTTTCCCCTTACACACGCGCCGATGTCCTCATACCTGGTGGAACACTGATGAGTTCCTGGCTCTGCTCCCTTGCTTATGCTGTGTCCTGCCCACTCTCCAGACACTTTCTCCTTTCCTGCATAGAAGACACTACTCCCCATGTGATGTACGGGCTTGGAGTGGGCATCAACGGTCCTGCCTTTTAGGCTTTTTGCTGCCATTACTGCCCAAGTCACTTAACTCTCTGACCTTAGTTGAATCATCTGTAAAGTAATAGAGTTGAGCTAGATTATTTCTAAGGTCCCTCCAAATTTTTTATCTGTCATCTTGCCTATCATTCGGAATATGGTTCAAGCTTCCTCCTTAAAACCCTAAGTTGGACCATTCTAGCCCCAAGGTCCTAACCCTCCCCTAAACATAAAGCTTATTATCTCAGACATGAATTATCTTGTGACTTCTTTCATTTTGCTCTTTTGAAGTATTTTACTCATTTGTCTTTTTTTAGCCTCTCGTATATTCATTGCGTTAACTTTTCAAGTAGATTATTAAGCATGCTGAGGGCAGGGGCGCCTGGGTGGCTCAGTCGGTTAAGCTTCTGCGTTCGGCTCAGGTCATGATCCCAGGGTCCTGGGATCGAGCCCCGCACTGGGCTCCCTGCTCAGCGGGAAGCCTGCTCCTCCCTCTCCCTCTGCTTATGTGCACACTTGCGCTCTCTCACTGTCAAATAAATAAAAACGGCCATACCACCCTGAACGCGCCCGATCTTGTCTGATCTCGGAAGCTAAGCAGGGTCTGGCCTGGTTAGTACTTGGATGGGAAAATCTTTAAAAGAAAAAAAAGAATGCTGAGGGCAGAGATTTCTTATATATTCTTCTATCTTCCACACTGCCTCACATGGTTCCTTGGCACCAAACGGGTGATGAATAAACAGTGATTAATTAAAATTATGGTTAATTAATACACACTTTTCTTCTCATTCTTCTTTTCCTTTTTTGGAATTCATCTGAAAGCATACTCTTTAAAATGTTTCATACAGTTACTGACTTCTTATCTCTTCCTCTCTATGAAGCTCTCACTGAGTAAATGTGAGAAAAACCTTTCTTTCTGAGTCTATGAATAGATTCGGGGGATGAAGATGGGTGCATGGATGGACAAATGAAAAGATAGGTGGGTGGATGAGTGGATGGGCAGATGGATGGATGGATGGATATATTTTTTACAGACTGGTCTTTCCTACTAGATGCCCATTTCTGTACTAGGTCCTCAGCATTATGTAAATGGAGTTTAAGACCAAAATTAGGCCCTCAATAGGAGAAGGGTAAGGAGAGTTTATGTTTTCCAGTAAGTGTGACGTTTAAAGCTAGATGTTATCTTGACAGCATATAATACCCAAGTTATATTGTGCCTCCTTCAGTATTATTATTCAGTGCTATTTCTGCTAGAATGGATGGCAGAATGAATCCCAAAGGTAGATATATAGAGGAGTTCCACTGTAATTGTGATCCTTGATTCCATGGAAAAGACTGTTCATACATTTTCCCCTCCCTTGTGATTTGGAATGTGTAAAGAAAACAGGAAAGAATTGCATTTAGGCAAACTTCTTGAAGTACAGATTCTTTGAATTCATTGCAAGGAGGTTTTTTTTTTTTTCACATTAACATTCTTAGTTTCTTGATCCTCTCATGAAAAATCTGCACAACCTCCACAGATAAAGCCACTGCAGCATCTTTACTCCTCCTGTTGTCCAATCTCCAGCTCACTTTTTGCCAGCACCAACATTGGCTTTTGCAGTCCCCCTGACTTTCTTCATTCTGTTTTTGCTTTCCTTTCACTATTTTCTTGATGTCTTTTTCTTCTCATACAGGCCATGTCTTGCAAGTCTGTGTTTGGGTTCATTTTTCTTTGCATAATCCAAGGAATCATATATCATGCCAAAGCCGGTTGTCTTGCCACCACCAAAATGGGTTCTGAATCCAAACACAAATATGACATCTGGTGTGCTCTTGTACATTTTGGCTAGTTTTTCCCGAATTTCTGTCTTAGGTACTGTTGCCTTTCCGGGGTGAAGAACATCAATGACCATCTGTTTCCGCTGAAGTAGTCAGTTAGT
Source organism: Mirounga angustirostris (assembly GCF_029215605.1). NCBI lineage: Eukaryota > Metazoa > Chordata > Mammalia > Carnivora > Phocidae > Mirounga > Mirounga angustirostris. The sequence continues at coordinate 12,543,785 of NW_026991719.1, forward strand.
CATGAACTTCCTGGTCCAGATAGTTACTGTGTCGTTCATGATGGCGGCCAAGCTTCAAGCAGCCGTGGAGGAAAAGAGGTTCATTGCAAAGAGTTTATGAGATAATGTAGTTTCAGCCTTTCCTGCCATCTCGAGCTGCATGGTCCAGCATCTTAGCCACTAACCAAGTAAAACTAAAAATTCAGCTCCCTAGTCACACCAGCCACGTGTCAAAGGCTCAGTAGCCACACATGACTCTACTGGACAGTACAGATACAGAACATTTCCATCATTGCAGAGAGTTCTATTGGACAGAAGAGAGTTTGCTCTGTGTCTTGGGGTCCAAATCTCTTTTCCAAGATCCATGTTAGTTGGTCTGTCTCATTGACAGTATCAGGAATTTCTCACATAGGCAAATATCAAATGCCCCCTAGCTGCATGGGCTATTCCTGTCTGTCAAATATCTTCTATGAGAAGATAGCAAAAATGAAGAGGGAAGAAACCAGGCAGCCCAATACAGTCACCAGTCACAGGCTTGGGGAATTTGGGCATCCCATTGATGAGGTTTTGAGACCTTCTGAAAAATACATGTGTGGTTCACTTTCCAGGTCTGTGTTATGAACTTCTCTCTGATCCTTCAATTCTCTTTTGCCGGGCCCTCTTCTATCTACCAGTCTGTCTTTCTATCTTCCTATCCCAAGGCTTGCCAGAACAAACACAGTTGTAGCTAGACTCCTTTTTTTTTCTTTTTAGAGAGAGAGAGCACAAGCGTGCGATCAGAGTGGGGGGCAGGGAGGGGCAGAGGGAGAGGGAGAGAGAATCTTAAGTAGGCTCCACACCCAGCATGGAGCCCGACAACACGGGGCTCAATCCCACAACCCTGAGATCATGACCTGAGCAGAAATCAAGAGTCGAACACTTAACCAACTGAACCACCCAGGCGCCCCTCTAGCTAACTTCTCATTGCTTCCACATTGCCTTCTGACTTCTCCCCTCTCTGACTTCATTTCCCTCTCCTTAATAGCTGGGTTCTATTCCCTCCATCTATCCAAATCCTATGGATCCCTCAAGGCACAGTTCAGGTCCCTTCTCCTCTATGAAGCATTCCCTGATCTTTTGCTTTCACTGATTTTTCCCCTTCTCAAGATGTTTTTGCCTGTATTGTCTATGAAATACCAAATCTGTCCCACATTTTATTACTGGGTCCTTTGTATAGATGTGTTTTCTACTTCCTTAATCATGTGGGAAGCTCCTTGGGGTCTGTGCCTGCTATGACACCCGGGCCCACCGTACATCTAGTAAGAGGACAACAACCACAGCTTGGTTGATGTTTGAGCAGTGACCAGTAGAAATCATCTTAAAGTTCAAACCCTTGTTTGACAGAGACCAAAAGATGGAATTTGGCCTCGTCACAGCAGATTCAAAGTGCAGTCAGATTATAATACTGCTCTCCTCATTTTAAGTCCTAGTTCCTTCGGGGGAACTGGAAACTTTTCTTCAGACACCATCAAAACACAGAGTCTGATTCCATTTCCCTTCCCTGGACAGTGGGAGCTACTGATCCCAGACCCTACTGTCCTGAGGGAGGATAACCCCAGTAACTGCAAGATGGTGCCCTTCTAAGGGGATCGCCCCAGTGATGCCAGAGGCTCCTCTAATGTTCTAGAGGCCCAGCTTCACTGATTTCAAGGACATTGGCCCTTTCACACAAGACAAGACAATTTAATTTCTTTTTCTTTTTTTTTTTTAAAGATCTTATTTATTTGACAGAGAGAGACACAGCGAGAGAGGGAACACAAGCAGGGGGAGTCGGGGAGGGAGAAGCAGGCTTCCCGCGGAGCAGGGAGCCCGATGCGGGGCTCGATCCCAGGACCCTGGGATCGTGACCTGAGCCGAAGGCAGACGCTTAATGACTGAGCCACCCAGGCGCCCCAAGACAATTTAATTTCTTGCAAAGCATCTTTTCCAGAAAGTCCCTCTGTTGGAGGGGCTTACATGAGTCACCAGTTCATAACTTCTCTATAGTCTGATTTTTCTGAAGCATACTGCCTCTCTGGAAGGAAACTCAACTCGTGTTTCCCCAGGGTGATGGATCTGCCACGGCTGCTGGCAGACTCTGCAGTGCCCAGAAGGCAGGGGCAACGGAAGTGGGGTTTCCCAGCAAGGCTCTTTCAACTGGAGTGCTGTAGACAGAAAGGTAGAAAAGGATTTTGACCTTGTCTCTAACATATTATCTGTGAAAGTGTTAGACTTTTGTGTGATTAATTAAGTATCATTTCTGGCAACTTAATATGCATGGAGGCAAAGAGAAAAAAAGCACAAACTTGATCATGAAACATATTGCATAGCCGGAAAGGGCTTCCTGGTGAGGTTTTTTGAACTGTGCTTGTCAATAACATCCTTTGAAAAATAGACTAAATTAGCATTTTTGCACTTGTAAATCCTCCTGGTGTGTAGGGTTTGCATAAATTCTCTCTTAATTAAAACACGTTTTGCAGAATAAAAGAAAAAAAATTCTTCATTCCTCTCTACCTCCCAGTAATGGAAGAAGGGATTTTGTTTCTTACAGTCATCTTTGAAATTCTGCTGATTAGTATCTGATATTTGCTGCTACTTGAAATGATTTGATTTGCCAGAAACCTCTAAAAGGCTGCTGATTCATTTTACACATTAAATATCACTTTCTTTAGGGGCGCCTGGGTGGCTCAGTCAGTTAAGCGTCCGACTCTTGATTTTGGCTCAGATCATGATCTCAGGGTCGTGAGATAGAGCCCCGCATTGGGCTCTGTGCTGGGCGTGGAGCCTGCTTGAGATTCTCTCTCCCTCTCCCCCTGCACCTCTGCCCCCTCTAAAAAAATAAATAAATATCACTTTCTATGGGAGGTCTTCATTGGCCACTCAGTCTAAAGGAATGACCAACACTATTCCATCACCCAGTTTCTTTTTTCAGGTTGACTGAGGTGTAACTTACATATAGTAAACTTTTAGGTGTACATTTCTCTGAATTTTGACAAACTTATGCAGTATGTAACCACCACCACTACAGTCTAGATGTAGAACATCCATCACCCCAGATACTATCATGTCCTTGTGTAGTCTATCCGATTCCCCCACCCTCAGCTCCTGAAAACCCCTGATCTTTTCTAAAATAGCATATGAATGACATTATACAGTGTACAGTTGGTTAAGTCTGGCTTCTTTCAAACTCATGTTGTTGCATGTATCAGGAGCCCATTCCTTTTTATTGCTGAGTAGTGTTCCACTGCACGGGTATACCAGTTGGTTTATCCCTTCTTCAGTCAGTGGGCATTAGGGTTGTTTTTGGTTTGGGTAGTTATGAATAAAGTCATCAATGTTCACATAGGATTTTGTATGGATGAATATCTTCATTTTTCTTAGGTAAATATCATCCAGTATTATTTTCTTGAGAATTATTTTGTTCATTTATTTGCTTACTTGTTTATTATCTGTCTTCTACCACTAGAAATATACCCCCCCCCCAAAAAAATGGGAGGCTATCTCGTTCAGTAGCATATTCTTTGATACTAAAACCATCCCTAACCTGTAATAGAGGCTTGATAAGTGTTTATTGAATACATGAGTGGATGGAAACATGAAGGAAGGAGTAAAGAAATGAATGAATTCTGGTAGGTCCTACTGAGAGAACCTGGAAGGCTGGATTACAGTTTGTGAATCATGTTCATCTCTTTTGATGGTTAACAGAATGACTGCAGTAGAACAGTCATCCCAACTCTAGACGAAAAGACCTTATGCAGGTTTTATGGGAACTATTTGGAGGATGCTTTTTTTTTTTTTAAAGATTTTATTTATTTTTGTGTGAGAGAGAGAGCACAAGCAGGGGGGAGGAACAGAGGGAGAAGCAGACTCCCCGATGAGCAGGGAGCCCGATGCAGGGCTCGATCCCAGGACCCGGGGATCATGACTGAGCCAAAGGCAGAGGCTTAATGACTGAGCCACCCAGGCGTCCTGGAGGATGCTTTTTAAGAAAAAACAAGTAAAATTATGAATGCAAAGTTAGGTAGAAACGTGGTTGTTTTAAAAGATTTAGAAAGATATTAGATTTAGAAATCACAATGTTAGAAATTTAAATAAGTTGATAAATTCTACAAACATCACAAAATCCAGAAAAATAGCATAGTATCTATTAATTAATTGCCTGACACATGTCCATCACACTTGTTTTCTTAAATATTTTGGCTTCATCCTCATTTGTCTCCTCTTAAAATGACAATGGTTTGGTGATATCCTTTTCTATAGAGAAATTAGAAAGATGAGTCAGACTCGTGGCATGGTTGATTAAAATGGGTTTATTATTAAGGATTGGTTAGAAAAGTTTCTTTCAGCTCCATAAGTCATTACTGGCTATGTCATATAATTATAGGATGACTGTATAGTGTTTAAGATTATTTGAGAAAGCCACTATCAAATTTCTTTCCTATATGGGCTGTACAATTTCACAGTATTTAAAGATTTGTGCCTTGAGTAATCTTCAATACTTGTTTAATTGACGTCCATTAACTTGTTTGCCATGGATGTCTTGGCATTATGAGTTTTAAGTTTTCCTCATCAATGTTGGTATTTTGTGGGTCTGTGTAACATGAGTCACTTTACACAAATGTCTTTGCTGTTTGTAATTTGGCTACAGGTTTCTGTCCTATAAACATAGACACTCTGATAAATTTGACTTTGCTGGTATATTTGGATTTAAATCTACCACGTTATTATTTGATTTTTATTGGTCTCACCAGTCTCATTATCCTTTCTCCCTTTCTTCTTGCCTTCTTTTAAATTAGTGAAATATTTTAATTATTCTACCCCTCCCCATGAGTTTAATTATACAAGCTCTTCTTCGTATTCTTTCAGGGGCTACCCTAGAGTTTATAACATGTATCCTTGACTTATTACAGTTTGCTATAAATTAGTACTTTCCCACTTCCAGGACAATTCAAGGATTGCAATGCAAAGACACTTTATTTTAATTCCCTCCTGCCTTTTGTGAGGGGTGGGGGTGGGGAGAAGCTATTGTTATTTTCTATTTTAATTCTCTTTGTATTTTAAAACCCACAACTCACTATGTTTATTGTTTTTACATACTTTATATTTACTCACATATTTTTTACCTTTAGACTTAAATTTATTCCCATATTTATCTTTTCTGTTGTTCTCTGTTTCTTCCTACAACTCTGACTTTACCTGAGATCATTTTGCTTCTGCCCAAAGAATGCCCTTCAGTGTTTCCCTGAGTGTAAATATAATGGGGATACATTTTCTGGTTTGGTGTGTATGAAAATGCCTTTATTTGATGTCATTTGGGGAGGAGATTTTCACTGGGCATAGAATTCTAGGCCAGCAGTTCTGATCTTTCACACTTTGACGTTGCCATTTATTGTACTTGGATTTCCGCTATGATGACAGATGTCAGTTTTGTTGGTGTTTCTTTAAAATTATCGATTTGTCGCTCTTTGAATGATTTTAAGATTTTTTTCTTTATCTTTGGTTTTCAGCAGCATTACTATGATGCACTTAGCTGTGGTTTTCTTTGTCTTTTTCCTGCTTGGATTCATAGCTTTTCTTAAATCTGTGGTTTGAAGATTTTAGCCAGTTTTCTCAAGTTCTCAACCATTACAACTTCAAATATTGCTTCTGTCCCATTCTCTTTTTTTTATGCTGTCTACGTATCAACAGAATACTACAGGTTAACTTTAAGTTTTTCGAGTTTTCTTCCTCCTTTGCTTGTTTTTGTTTTTATTGAGGCAGAAAATTCCATCCTAGGGTCAAGCCTCTGTTACTAGGAACTGTTTTAAACACAATCTCATTTCACCATGTCCCATAAATTTCTTACTCCTTTTACTGTGTTTTCCATTCTGCTATTCTCACTGTACTTCACTCTAGCCATTTTCAGCTCACTAATCCTCTCTTTAGCTATGTCTAGTCTTTCCATTTGGTTCCATCTTGTCATCTAATTTCTTGAATTAGTCCCAATGTATTTTAAAATCCCTCTCTGGTAACTCTAACATGTGGAACCTCTCTAAGCCGGTTTCTATTACAGATTTTCTTCTCTTGTTTTTTGGCCATTTTGTTTTGCCTCCTGGTATACGAGGCAATTTTGTTTGACTACCTGATTTTGTATATGAAGAACTGTAAATAATTCGAGGTTCTGCATGTTATTATCTTCCAGAAAAGATTTGCTTTTGCTTCTTGCAGATAATTAGGAGGTGGCAGTATATCTGACCCGATCAGGGACTGAGCAGATTGGAGGCTGGGATTGGGTCTTTGCAAGATTTAGTTCACCCCTCCTGCTAGGGTGTCCCCCTTTTGGGAATCCAAACTGAAAGCCTGGGGTGTTTACCTGGCCTCCTCTCCTTGGTGGACCTTGAACTCCATTTATTGTCCTCCTTCCTCCTAAAACTGCTAGAAGCTCTGCTCAGCTTTATTTCTCTGTTGCTGTTTGAAACTTGGTAAATGCCGTAAGGCAAAAATGGTACTGAATGACAGCTTCATCTCTTTATGCTTCCTTCTCTCCAGGATTTTGGCCCCTCAGATCCTCACTGCCTTGGTATTTCTCTGATGCTTTCCAAGAGATTTCCTAACTTTTCATTTTAGGGGAGTTACTCAGCAACAAGCTGGTTTGCCATTATCAGAAATGGAAAACAGAACTCCCTCATCGGACCTGTGGGATCAGCATGCACAGCCTCACATTATCTCCGCAGGTTAGATTCAGAGACGTGAGTAAGTCAGGAGTCTCAGCTGAGGCCTGCAGCAGTGGACACTGCCAAGTACTGTAGGTACATCAAAGCCTCTGGGATCTTTCAGCTAAGCCAGGGCTCTTAGCCCCAGTAAGTAAGAGCTGGAGCCAACATTTAGTTATGCAGGGGTTGAGAACAGCTGAAATTCCGTGGGAAGGAAAGAGCCAAAATGTTCCTGAGGTACATTTCTTTAAACTTCACTTCTTTTTACTTTTCTTTTTTTGTATTGTACTCAGACCAGTTAGCCAGTGGGAATAGCTAAAGGTACCCAGGAAAGAAGCAGGAAAAAATGTGAAGTGCAGCACATAAAGAAATTTATTTCCAGTGTGAGAAGAACTCATTGTAAAAATAATAGTATGTCCATGTGACTCACTTATTTCTTTATGCTGTCTACATATAAATAGAATGACTACAGGTCAACTTCAAGCTTTTCAAAGTTTCTTTTTTTCCCTTTGGTGGTATTTTTTGTTTGTTTGTTTTGTTTTATTATCAGGCACTTTCATACCGGGCTTGGGCCTCTGAGAAATATGTTAAACACAATTAAAAAACAATACAAAATTATATAAAAACAAAATTACAGTAGTTTCTCCATGAGAGCATATGGGAAATGCTTATTTCTCTTTAAATAAATGGCAATCAAAACAGATTTTTAAGAATTTCATTATTATCTTTCCCCTTTTCCCCTTCTACTTTATTTTTTTTAAAGATTTATTTATTGGGGCGCCTGGGTGGCTTAGTTGTTAAGCATCTGCCTTCGGCTCAGGTCATGATCTCAGGGTCCTGGGATCGAGCCCCGCATCAGGCTCCCTGCTCCACGGGAAGCCTGCTTCTCCCTTCCCCACTTCCCCTGCTTGTGTTCCCTCTCTCGCTGTGTCTCTCTCTGTCAAATAAATAAAATCTTAAAAAAAAAAAAGCCATCAGAGGTGACATTTTAAAAAATAAATAAATAAAAATAAAGATTTATTTATTTATTAGAGAGAGAGAGAGCGCACATGCATGTGCACATGTGCATGAGTGGGGAGAGGGGCAGAGGGAGAGGGAGAGAAGCAGCCTCCCCACTGAACACGTAGCCTGACATGGGACTCGATCCCATGACCCTGAGATCATGACCTGAGCCAAAATCAAGAGTAGGACGCTCAACTGACTGAGCCACCCAGGCGCCCCTCCCCTTCTACTTTAAATGATTGGAAACACCACAGGAGAACAGAAAAATCAGAATTTGGCATCTTTTCTTTCCTAGGTTGTCAGCAGAGGTGAAACTGGAGGTTAAAATGATGGTTTGAGGGAAATATGCACTACGGGATGAAGATCAGTATAGTAAATATTTAGTTTGAAGTACTCTTTCCTGGTGCTTTAAAAAGACCTGAGACTGAAGAGCTATAATCAAATATAACTAACTAGGGGACCCAGAGACCTAGGTTCTAGTCTTGGTTCTCAGCTAACCAACTGTGGGACCTCTGGCCACTACTTTTCCTCTTCTGTAATGTGAAGGGAATGGGCCTTGATGACTCCCAAGTTTTATATTCCGTAATTATATAGAAAACAGGTTTAGCATTAAACATGTACTCATGTCTGCACCATGGTAAAAGCACTTCATAGACTGACCCAGCATCATCTAAGAGCGCCTCACAAAGGGGAATGTAATATGTTAAGCATCATTCTGTTGTTCTTTCAGGGCCTTACCTGGGCCTAGCTTGCTTCCCCAACCAGATTTTAAGTCCTTAGTGGTCAGGGACTTTTATATCCATAATGCCAAGCAGAGCCTGAGATACTAAATTAGTCCTTACCTGTGCCGATAAATTGACTAAGCATCCTGGACAATGAGTGTTTAGCACTGGAAGACCAACGGCAAAGCTCAGTGGCCTATTGTCTTCATGATCACAAATTACTAAGCCTAACAGGCAGAGCGCTGTGTAAAATGGAAGACAGACTCTCTCCTCCATTAATGAAGGAACCAACAATTTTGGTATGAACAGGCCGAGAACAACAGAAATGCTAGCCATGTTCACACATTCAGTGCACACAGGCTGGGGGGCCAGTAAACATTTTTTTTAAGGGCCCTATAATAAATATTCTCAGCTTTGTGGGCCGTAAGGTCTCTGTTGCAACCCCTCAACACTGCCATTATGGCATGAAAACAGCCATAGATATTATGGAAGAAAATAGGCATAGCTCTGTTGCAGTGAAACCTTATTTACTGACCCTGAAACTTGAATTTCATGTACTTTTCACATGTCACAAAATGTGATTCTTCTTTTGACTGTTTAAAAGCCATTTAAAATGCAAAAACTGTTCTTAGCTCATGGGCCATGTGGAAACAGGCAGAGGGTCAGATTTGACCAGTAGATCCTTAGTTTGCTGTGCGGGATATAAAAGTGTGTGCATGCCTGCTGACGTAGGCATTTAGCAGTGTCTTCACTGTATCTTTGCTGCGTAGAGTTGACACAATGTTACATTAGTTTCAGGTGTACAGCTTAGTGGTTTGAAGTTCATCACCAGTGTAGCTACCATCCGTCCCGTTACATCACCATTATAATATCAAACTAGAACCTAGGGGAATCCATGACCCCTGTCCAGTTAGCCAGGATGGACTTCCTAGGGGATATAATAAAAACAATACAATACAAATCAGACACCTGTGTGGTGCTTTAAAGTATGAGGTACTGTCATGTCATGCGCATTTGCTTTCGAATCAAAAAATTGAGAGTCAAACCCCAACGTCTTTAAGATATGTGTCTTTTCCAGTGTGCCCTGGGTCCACTGTGATACTAACAGTTGTTTAAATGAAGAAAAGGAGAGAGTTTTAACTCCAGGCTTACCCAGATGCCAGCTCGCATGGGTGGTGGGCATGGGGGTGTTGGGGGCCGAGGCTTCCCGTTGCTCATGGGGGAAGTGAAGATGTGACCAGACGCTGCGCTTCTCACAACGTCCTCCAGATGGTTTCACCGTCATGCACAGTGCTGGCCTCCTGTAAGTTCTCATGTACGCAAGGCCCTTTAAAATTGCGAAAAAGGGGAATTGTGCTCAGGGAGAATCATTTCCTCTGTACCTCCAGGGGTTCGTCTAGGCTTGAAATGGTTAGAGAAATAGGAAGTGTTTGGGCCATGGGAGATGTCTTGGGAAAAGGCTGTTAGCACTTTTATTCTAAAATTTTCAACTGAAAAAAGTCATTCAAATGCACTGTCTAGACCATCTTCCTTGATGATAGCTTTGCTGACTCAAAGCAAACTTTTTCAGTTCATTCTTTTTTTTTTTTTTAAAGATTTTATTTATTTATTTGACAGAGAAAGACACAGCGAGAGAGGGAACACAAGCAGGGGGGAGTGGGAGAGGGAGAAGCAGGTTTCCCGCCGAGCAGGGAGCCCGATGCGGGACTCGATCCCAGGACTCCAGGATCATGACCTGAGCCGAAGGCAGTCGCTCAACCAACTGAGCCACCCAGGCGCCCTTTTCAGTTCATTCTTAATTAAGATGCCCCCAAAGTTGCCTGGTGACAAACTTCTAAGCTTTTCTTCCCTCCCTCCTTTACCCCCCCATCCTTCCTTTTTTCCTAAGTGTATTGTGATGAAATATACATAATATAAAATTGACTATTTTAATCATTTTGAAGCGCTCAGTTCTATGGCGTTCTATGGTGCATTCACATGGTTGTACAACCATCACCACCATCCATCCCCAGAACTGTTTTCATCTTCCCAATCTGAAACTCCCTACCTGTTAAACAGTAACAGTCCTTTCTTCCTTTCACTGTATTGTCTTCTCTTTGCTTCTTTCTTTTATTGTTAATTTTTGGAGGTCACATTTACTGGAGCACTATTCACAGTGAGGACAAATTCAAAAGCACTGAATTTGAAACGATGTCTGAGTTTGAGCCCTGGTTCTTCTCATTGTCAACTATGTGACTTTGGGCAAACCATTCTACAGGTCTCAGTTTTCGATCTATAAAATGGAGATAAGGGTATTAACTTTTAATATGTCATAGGACTACTGTAAGTTTTGTAATGATGAAATGAGACAATGTATTGACTTCTTTATAAAATGTTAGAATGCCCAGTCAAAAGAGTGTTTGTTATTAGCGTGAGTGTTATTTATGTTCGTAAGGGAGCTGAGAGGATGTTGACATCTCAACCAGGTGTTGTTCAGGGGACAATCATTTCTTTTCATGGACTATAATGGCCTTTTATTTAAATCGTGCTTCCTAGTTTTCAAAGTGCTTTTGAAACACCTCATTTAGCACCTCCTTATAGCAAGTAAGGTTGATATCATTAGTTTCATTTCACAGATGAAGGAAATGGAGATCTGAAAGTCTCATGGTTTAAGATCTGGACCCAGGACCTCTGTTCAACTCCGAGCTCTGCCACTTGCTGGCTGTGTGAGCTCGGGTGACCTGGTTCACCTCCTTGTGCCTCAGATTCTTCATCTGTAAGAAGATGACCACAGTAGTACCTACTTCCTTGCATCGTTATCAGGGATTCAAAAAGATAATCCTTGAAATGTGTTAGGAGCTGTACCAGGCACATAGTCTCACATATAAGTTTTTGTTAAATAAATAGTATAAAATAAAATAAAAGGAAACGGAGACAGCATGCTTTTGTAAAAATAGCGAATTATGGAAGTGGGTGTAGAATGCACGGCTCCCGGTCTCCCTTCAGTTCCTCCCACTCACTGTCTTGGGCTCCTTCCCCACGCAGTGATACCTCGCTAACACTGCCAGGATCAACCTTCTGGGCCAGGGGACCCAATAAGCTACAAAGTTGGGTCAACATTTCCCCCTGTATGAAGACTCTCATAAAAGGTTATTTAAATATAGTGCTATTAAATTTTTATAATTAGATACAATGACTCATATGCCATGATGGTATTTTTGAGCTTTAATAATTCCTATTTTGAGAAAAAAAAAAGATAATGCATTTGACTGAGATAATTTAGAAATTCTATTTTAATCCCCAATAATTTGAAATATATTCAAAAACTAACATTGTCTCTGATATTTCATTTTCTGCATATGCGTTTGATACACTGATGGGACCAGGAGAAGACTTTACAGAGTGGTTGCTCTTGGTGGCCCACCCATATCCCTCGCACTCCCTAGAGGTCCCTCACAGACCTGGGCTTGCTGCTTTTCTCTGACTGAGAGCGATACCTGGCCATGGGAAGGTTTGAGGCAGGTGGGAGTGCTCCAGAATTAACAGTGGAGGACCATTCTCAACCAAAGAGGGATGGGAGTCCACGGGAAACGCCTCAGCCTCCTCACGCTTTGGTGCCACAGTTCTGGAATGTGCTCCAGTTGCCCAGAATGGCACATTTCCTTGGCTTCCATTCCCTCCCTGTCCCACTTCTCCACTCCCTCCCTGTGCTTCCTGGGATCCCCCCTCGAACAAACTACTTGCACCTAAATCCTTGTTTCGGGGTCTGTTTGGCAGTGACAATTTATGAAGACAATTTATGACCCCGAGTCTATTTTACCTTCCACCCTAGAGCACAGGTGATTTTTCTCTGTCTTTGTGATTCTTCCCTGTTCTCTATCTTCTATGTTACTCGGTCGAGCAAATGCAGGCCATGTCTAACTACAACTCGCAAGTGGGATTTATAAACGTTCTTCAAACTTTTGGGCTCATAAATTGCTGAAACAGTCTAACAAGTTATAAATATATGTTCTTCCCTCCATAACAGTTTTTGAGGAATGGCCTACGAACAGCTTGCGGCGAATGAAATGGAACCGGGTGACTGCTCTTCTTTGTCATTTGAAACATACCCACTGGCAACTGTCATATTTCATCCTGCTTATACCCCTTCTGACAAATTCCTTCACAGAATTAGCACTGAGCTCTGGAATTAGGTCATCCTGCTGAAACCCGTTTGGGGCCCAAGCATCAATATTTGCCCAACTCCTTCCGCCAGGGCACCATGAGATGTCCAACAATTGTTTTGCAGCTCTCTTTCCATTTTATACCTCAGCCTCTGCATCCCTCGTAGCCCAGAAACAGTACCTGCACTTCTGAACCTTCTCCACATCAGCACGCCTTTCTCCAGCCCTGTGCCGGCCTCTGGATTTTAGAGCTTCCCTGACGCCGTTTTCAGCTTGGCTCCCAATGTCTCATTCAGATGGCCTCTAGAGGCCCTGCAGCCTCTGACTTTATGAAAGAGCTCAGACCTCCCTCTAGGCCCAGGCCACAGGGAACTTCAGGGTGTGTATATGGCAGTGAAAGATGCAGGAGATTCAGTATAAAAGACTCAAGGAAGGAAGGAATTTTGTGTTTGCCTAGAACCACCGTGTTTTCATCATGGATAGAGCAGGTGGGGAACAGACATTCTAATAAATTTTTTGTGTTTCTCCCTTAATTTCAATACCAGCAAAAGGGGGCAGGTTTTGCCACCCCAACATGTGCCTCTTTGGCATGAGGATGACTTTAGGCTGATTATTTTTTAAGAAACAGCAGACACAGGACAGGCTCTGAAAATCCTAATCAAAGTTACCCTTTTGTAAGAGACACTGACACTTATAAGGGAAATCTCCATCTGTGAGGACTGCAAAGTGGGGTTCATGCCCTCCAGGAGAGGTGCAACCTGATCTCACAGGTAAGGGAGGAAAGTGTCAAAACTTCTATTTATATTGATTTTTATTTAAAAATAAAGATGAATTAAACGTTACTAATATGTAGTGGTTTAAACTGAGGCTCACTCTCTACCTGAGTCCACATCAGAGGATCCCTTATCATGTGCAGCTCAGGCAGCAGGAGCACAAGGCCCAACATACAGAAGGCTCAACCATGGCACCTCATTCTTCCCTGCACCTTCAGGATAAGTGGCTTTAAAATATTCCTGCAAAACAAAACCCCACAGGTTGTCAATGATACTAAAATTGCAAGCCCGAGAGAACAATATGAATATAACAAAGAAGTTATAACACATTATTATTTTTTTTATATAAGTAGGCTCCACGCCCAGCATGGAGCCCAGCGTGGGGCTTGAATTCGCAACCCTGAGATCAAAACCTGAGCTGACACATTATTTTGAATTTGTTATTTTACTGTTAATCTCTTTTTTTAGTTTATCTTTTTAAAATTCTTTTTCTTTTTTTTTTAAAGATTTTATTTATTTATTTGAGACAGGGAGAATGAGAGAGAGAGAGCACATGAGAGGGGTGAGGGTCAGAGGGAGAAGCAGGCTCCCCACCGAGCAGGGAGCCCGATGCGGGACTCAATCCTGGGACTCCAGGATCATGACCTGAGCCGAAGGCAGTCGCTTAACCAACTGAGCCACCCAGGCGCCCCATCTTTTTAAAATTCTATATTTTAGCATGTTCTCTCCCTTGCTTGTGAACTTCTGTATAATACCCACCCACACTCAACAATTAACATCTCCTAGACTTTGTTCTTGCTCTACGGTGTGTGTGTGTGTGGGTGTGGGTGGGTGTACACACACATTTGTTTGCTTGTTTTATTCTGTTGAACTCTGGAAAGTAAGGTGCAAATATCCTGAGTATTTCAGTGTGTATTCCCTAAGAACATGGACACTCTTCTGCAGAACCCCAATACCATTATCACACCTAATGAAATTAACAATAATTCCTTAATACCATCTGATATGTAATCACATTTCCCCCATTTTCCAAAAAAAAAAAAAAAAAAGTAATTTATTACTTTAGAAAAAAAAAATCCAGGATCAAATTAAGGCACATGCATTGCATTTGGTTGTTATATTTCTCTTTTTTCCCAGTCCTATTGAGATACAACATAACGTTGTATAAGTTTAAGATGCATAACATAATAATTTGCTGTATGTACATATTGTGAAAAGGGTTACTTGTTATATCTCTTTTATCTCCTTTAAGGTGTTAACAGTAGCTCCCCTATATTCTTCTAAAACAACGGTGTTGACTGTTTTGATGAATCTAAGCGAGTTATCTTGTAGAATGTGCCAGAATTGGATTTGTCTCATTGTTTCCTCATATACAGATTCAGGTTAAAAATTTTGGGCAAGATGGGGGCGCCTGGGTGGCTCAGATGGTTAAGCGTCTGCCTTCGGCTCAGGTCATGATCCCAGGGTCCTGGGATCGAGCCCCGCATCGGGCTCCTGGCTCAGCGGGGAGCCTGCTTCTCCCTCTCCCTCTGCCTCTCTCCCTGCTCATGCTCTCTCTCTCTCTGTATCTCTGTGTCTCAAATGAATAAATAAAATTAAAAAAAAAAATGGGGGGCAAGATGACTGCATAAGCAATGTTGTGTTCTTCCCATTGCATTTTATCAGGAGGCACATGATCTCAGATGGTCCCATTATTGGTGATGCTAAATTTAATCTGGGCCAAATTATGAATTTCATGGGCCCTTGGCACTTTTACCTTCATGGGACCCTTTCTCCATAAAAAAATGTTGAGAATTATATTTTATAATTATATCAGCATAAAGATAAATATAATCCAAGATGGATTATATTCATTTTTTTCTTCTCATTTTAAAAGAAATTGAAACACTTTTCAAAACCCCTAAAAGTATCGTGGGCCATAGGCCTTGTGCCTGCTCTAACTAGTAGAGAAGTTCACCCTGGATTTGACCACCTGGTTAAAGGAGTGACTTCTGGACCTCCCCAACATAAAGGTACATTTTCCTCTTTGCAATTAGATAGTAGTCTATGGGGAGACTCTTTGAGACTATGTGAATATCCTGTTCCCCTAAAACCTCTCCCTCAGTGGTTTTATCATTTTTGCTGGAATCACTGATTACACTGAAGACTGCAGTTATTATCTCCTGTGGAGGGATGAGAATACTGAAGTGCAGAGTCCATGATTTGTCCAAGACCATAAATCTACTTGGTAGATTCACCATTAGGAACCAGATCTCTGCTCCCAAGTCCACATTAGAGGCTAGAGAAAACCAGAGTATATCAAGGAGTGAAAAAGAGCATTGGAGTTATTCGGCCTGGAGAGAACAGAAAAGGAGAACTGTAATCTGTTACTTAAAGATAATGGTTGGATGCGCACCAAGGACCAGCAAGTTCTCCATTGGCAGAGTAATAGCTCAAAGGGAGATAAAATGCCATTGCTCTGGATTATAGTCATTTTACAAGTCAGCTAATAATCGCCCCACATTTCTTCAGAAAAGTTCCCGGCGTTAGTCTCAGGAGAAAATAAAGCCGATGTTTAATAGCCTCGTCAAGGGCGCCTGGGTGGCTCAGATGGTTAAGCGTCTGCCTTTGGCTCAGGTCATGATCCCAGGGTCCTGGGATCGAGTCCCGCATCGGGCTCCCTGCTAGGCGGAGAGGCTGCTTCTCCCTCTGCCTCTGCTTCTCTGTCTCTCTGACTCTCATGAATAAATAAATAAAACATTAAAAAAAGGGGCGCCTGGGTGGCTCAGTTGGTTAAGCGACTGCCTTCGGCTCAGGTCATGATCCTGGAGTCCCGGGTTCGAGTCCCGCATCGGGCTCCCTGCTCGGCAGGGAGCCTGCTTCTCCCTCTGACCCTCCCCCCTCTCATGTGCTCTCTGTCTCTCTCATTCTCTCTGTCTCAAATAAATAAATAAAATCTTTAAAAAAAAAAAAAAACATTAAAAAAAAATAGCCTCATCAAATCTGATTAGGTGTTAGGATTCTAATTTAAATGCTGACAATGTGCCAATTACCTAGAGACTAATTCCTTTAAGTTTTCTCTTCAGCTCAGTCCACTCTAGGTAGTATGCATCAGGAGATTTTAAAATATTGTTATTCAACAACTCCTACAGACTTCAGTAGGTAAGTATGGACAAATGAAGGCTGAAATGCTGCGTTCTTAAAAATAAATACACTGCCCATATTTGAATAAAAGACATACTCTTCTGTGGGCCAAGGTTTCCAATCCTGGGTGTGGGAGTCCGCTACTGCTCCTTGCCAAAAAATCTCTGAGACATTAAGCTTATTACACAGAATGTTTCTGACCTTTCCCATGTTTGCGTAAGAAAAATGAAGCACAGACGTTTTTAGGAGTGGGAAGCAATTGTCTTGAGCCTCATAGTATCAGAGGAGTGGATTTGTCAGTCTATGGAGGAATGATTCTTACTAAATATGTAAAAGTGTATCTACTCTCATTTTTGAGAAGTCGGGAACAGGAGACACACCTGCAAGTCACATATTATTAATTAATTAGAAAGTATGCACTGAGCCTCTACTTTGAAGTAAGCGGTATGCAGAACAAGGGACCTGGAGCATTTTTAGTGATACAGAAAGAAGAGAAGAGGAACAGATGTAAACTTCTAAGCTCAGGACATTTATTCTAATAAATAGGTAGAAAAGACATACCCATGGAAAGCTAGCAAACAATTCAAGATGGTGCATAGTAAACATAAAATGAAAAAACATCGATAATCCTATCATAAAATTAGACAGTTTAGGAGAAAGAACAGGAATTATGGAGGCCTAGATTGAGCAGCAAAAGCTTCATCAAGATGATACTTATCAACTAGAATTTGGAAGGATAGGATTCAGATGAATGGAGACTGGGACTGGGCAGAAAGAAAGGAGGAAGGCAGGAAAGTAATGGAGAATTTAGGAACAGACCGTAGACTAGTCTATCTCTTGGGTACAATTAAAATTGATCATTCATTCTTTCAGAGGGCAGCCAGTAGGGGATGATGTATGCAAAATGATGCTGGAAATAAATCTGATGATAACTTTAAATGTCCATCATGTCTAACTATTCTAGATAAGGCTCTTTTGCTGACAAAGAACAGAAGCCACTCAAACTAACTCAAGTGAAAAGGAAATAGGAGAATTGTAAGACTAACAGGAAACCTCTTGTACATTCAAAAGCAGTTCATGGGCCAGGAACCAAGGACCCTCCATTTGACTTAGGGCCACATCATCTCAGCTTCTTCTTTTTTTTTTTTTCTTTTCCTTCTTCTTGGGGGTGGAGGGGCAGAGGGAGAGAGAGAGTCTCAAGCAGACTCCACGCTGAGTGCAGAGCCCAACACAGGACTCGATCTCACAACCCTGAGATCACGACCTGAGCCGAACCCAAGAGTCAGGCGCTCAACTGACTGTGCCACCCAGGAGCCCCTTGGGAGAAAGAGAATCTTAAGCAGATTCTCACTCAGCGGGACCTGGGTGGCTCAGATGGTTAAGCGTCTGCCTTCGGCTCAGGTCATGATCCCAGGGTTCTGGGATCGAGTCCCACATCGGGCTCCCTGCTCCTTGGGAGCCTGCTTCTCTCTCTCTCTCTCTCATGAATAAATAAATAAATAAAATCTTTAAAAAAAAAAAAAAAGATTCCGCACTCAGCGAGGAGCCTGACTCGGGGCTCAATCTCACAACCCTGAGATCATGACCTGAGCTGAAATCAAGAGTTGGATGCTTAACTGACTGAGCCACTCAGGCGCCCCATCAGCTTCTTTTATGTCTGCCTCATTCTTTCTCTTTCTCTCAGTCTACCTACTCTGCTTATTTATCTTGCACATGGTTAAAATATGCCTAATCCCTTTTTTTTTTAAAGATTTTATTTATTTGACAGAGACACAGCGAGAGAGGGAACACAAGTGGGGGAGAGAGAACACAAGTGGGGGAGAGGGAGAAGCAGGCTTCCCGCCGAGCAGGGAGCCCAATGCGGGGCTTGATCCCAGGACCCCGGGATCATGACCTGAGCCGAAGGCAGACGCTTAACGACTGAGCCACCCAGGCGCCCCCCCAATCCCTTTCTTGACATCAAAATCTTTTACTTCCAGCATCTGTTATTGACTAACTACATCCTCTCATTTTTTCAGTTTAAATGCTTAAGAGAAAGAGAGGCTCTACTATTTAGTAGCTGGTCAGGCAGTTCACTGGCTGGTTTAGATTAAGTATCCGCCCCAGTCCAACTAGCCATCACTCCTAAGCAAGAACTCCCCACCTCCCGCCCCTACCAGAGGTGTCTCCCTGCACTGGGAGCTCTGGGGAGAGCTATCTAAACCAGAAGAAGAAATAGACTGACATGTCCCATGCTCTATAGAACCATTAGACTTCCAGGGACCATTTGGTGTGTTCCATACACATTTGGGAAACAACTTCTGGTCTGTTTCTCTGCTTCTAAGAAGGATTTCCCCAGAGCTTTCTTCTGAAAGAGCTATGATATCCTGAAAGGAGTTGGTCCTCAATCAAATGCTGACTCTACCACTTCTGAAAGTGAGCTTCAGTTTGTCACCTGTAGAATGAGGATAATAGCACCCATCTGTTGTCTGGACATAAATGAGATAATGCAGATGCTAGTCTCTGCTTGGCACAAAGCAAGAACTTAGTAAATGGGATTTCTTTAATTACTTTTGATATTTTATGAATATTCCATAACAGAAAATTATTTGCAGTGCATTTTTACTTATTTTTTAATTACACAAGTGATATATGAATGTATCTGAATATTTAAAAGCAATTCCTAGACATTATATTAATTCAGTGTAAATATATTCACAGTAAATATTTTAGGGTGTGTTTTTAACAAAAAGTCTTTTTAAAAACACAGAACCACAATACCTAGTATATTAAAAATAATTCCTTAATATCACCGGTACTAAATCTATATTTGATTTTCCTCAGTAGTCTCAAAAGTATCTTTTTATGGTTGTTTGATTTGAATCAAAATCCAAAAGGAGTCCACACATTGCACTTAATATGTATTACACATCCCAGTAGGTCTATAACCATTCTCCTTCCTTTTTAAAAAATTTTTTTCTCCTTTTCTATGCCATGTATTTGTAGGGAAAAAAAATGGAGTCATTCCTGTAGAATTTTCCAATTTGGGATTTGACTGTATCTTCATCATTTAGCAGATTCTTTTATCCCTACGTTTCTTGAAAACTGGTACATAGATATAGAGGCTTAGTTAGATTCAAATTATTTTTCTGGCAAAACTAGAAAACTGTAATTTTTTATACTATCTTTTATGTTTAAAAGTTATGAATTTGAAATAGCAGCTCAACAGTTCCCATGGCATTTTGCACTTAGGAGTACAAGGTTCCCAAGAGAAAAGGAGGTAAGCCATTCACTCTGGTTTCTGCCTCATGCAGAAATGAGTCACTCATGCAGGAGTGAATCACCTTCACTTGGAGAATTAACAGTACTTATGACTGCTTTCTGTCAGAAAACGCAGATGGAAGTCATAATTACTACTTTATCTGTAATTGATTTATCAGAGATAGCTTTAGTCATATACATCTTTGGCTGAAGATGTTCACGTACCTTTAATTAAAGATATAAATTCCTTGCCTACATTCTAAACTAGGAACAAAAATGTCTGAGATGACTAGTGAGTAGAGAAAGTGCCAGAAGAAAATAAAACTTCCTTCGAAATTTTTATGTTTTTCTGTAATTGTTTAAAATGAATCAATACAATCTATGGATGGAAAAAGCAAACTGAGGTACACTGAAGCAGGACTACAGTATTGTTCTGGAGTGCTGGGGATGCCCATTAAATAAGAGCCCTCTCTTCTCTACCTGTGTTAGGAACAGAGAGCTAGATAAAGAAATCGAGAACAATAAAAATAATTTTTTCTATGCCTGATAAAGCTATTGGAGAAGTGACTTAGGTCCACAGCAATAATGAACTTGCAAACACCTGATCTCCTACATTACATGTGCCATTCCCCTAGTCAGGGACAACCATAGGCCTCTCTGAGCCCAGAGTACATGCCAGATTCTTTTTCTCAAACTCACCTCTTAATAACTCACTCCCCTTTCCCTGGAGGGAGGCAGAAAGTGAGTGAGGAATCAGGGTGCAGCAAAGAGTGGTAACTCAATGGAAGCTTAATCAACATGGAAGTAAGTAGAAACAAGTGTTCCCCCATCACCGAAGTCCATCATATAAGAGTATCAGTGGTAGAACCAGTTTTAACACAGCATTTTCAGCAATGAACACCCTCACATTTAGTTGGTCCCAACACACATCAACTTCCCCACTATCGCAGCTCATGTTCGACTGAACAAATATTTGCCAAGATAGAAGACACTCTTTGCCCACCAGAGGCTCATCCTCTAGTGGGTTCTCAGACAAGTGCACACAAAACTGGTGTGCACCCCACTGTGCTAGGCGTTGTACGGGGAGTTGTGGCAGACATTGAGCTGCTCTGCTCAGATATCCCTTGAAGAAAAGATTCACTCTCCAGCTGCAGGGACTGTGGTGAGCTGACAGCCTCCAGTTGTTGGTTCCTTCAGAGCCCACTTCTGCTTTCAAGCTATGGTCAATGCTCTTCTTGGACAGTTCCTCAGTTCCTGCTCAGTGACTAAACCAGATAGTAACTAAGGTCACACTCTTTTTGGGTGGCCCCAGCCCATGACTAGCAAAGTGGTGATATAAGGGCCTGGCCATTTCCACCCAAGACAGGACTCCTCCGCTGGGCAATCTCTGTTACCAAGCTTCCCATTAGGCTGGCATAGGGTGACCAGCTGTCCTGGTTTGCTGGGACTGAGAGATTTCCCAGGATGTAGGACTTTCAGTGCTAAAATTGGGCAATTTCCAGACAAATTAGGATGGCTGGTCACTTTCACTGGTGTAGACCTTGTCAGGTCTGCCTCAGGGTCTGACAGCTCCCTTCCATCCAATCTTGTGTCCTTCCCTTTGCCTTTCACAGGTATTACTCCCCAATAAACTTTTTGTCCCCCTGGTTTCATCTCAGTGTCTGCTTCCCAGAGCATCCAAGACAGGGGCCCATATAGCACAGAACCCAGGAGGGACCTGAATACTGCAAGAGATGAGACTGAAAGAGAGAAGGAGGGCAGGGGAAGATTAATTTGACAATTACGGGGATGCTCCTGGTATAACTTTTTCAGTGGGCTATTTGTCCTGCACCCTTTGAAAAAGCGAAGAGGCATATGTAAATACTCAGACTTCAGGTTCCCTAAAAGGCATTTGAATACTCAAAACGAAGGCTTTGCCAAAACAGACAAATAAACAAACCCAACCTTCTTGTCCCTGTGTCCTTCTTTAGTTTTTTTAAAAGATTTATTTATTTGAGAGAGAGAGAGAGAAAGAGTGCAAGCGGGGGGAGGGGCAGAGGGAGAGAGAATCTCAAGCAGACTCTGCCCGTGCTGAGTGTGGAAACTGACTCGGGGCTCGATCCCGTGACCCTGAGATCATGACCTGAGTCAAAACCAAGGGTCAGACGCTTAACCCACTGAGCCACCCAGGTGCCCCCCCACCGTGTCCTTCTTTAAACATGCTTGTTACTGGGGCGCCTGGGTGGCTCAGTTGGTTAAGCGACGGCCTTCGGCTCAGGTCATGATCCTGGAGTCCCAGGATCGAGTCCCGCATCGGGCTCCCTGCTCGGCGGGGAGTCTGCTTCTCCCTCTGACCCTCCCCCCTCTCATGTGCTCTCTCTCTCTCTCATTCTCTCTCTTTCAAATAAATAAATAAAATCTTTAAAAAAAAATAAAAATAAATAAACATGCTTGTTACTAATTTCTATGATTTAAGAAGAAAAATGAAAGGAGCTTCAGCTTTTCTGCAAAGTATTCTTAAACTCAGGAGAGATTGTGGGTGAAGAAATGGGAACACATCCTTCAGAGCCAGGACTAGGATAAGGAGAGCAAGGTACTCAGGTATAACATTTAGGGAGGCCCTCATTGTCATGGTTTTGTGAGTACAGAGTCCGCACCTGCATGAACCTGAGAGTGAGCACCTCCTTAAATAGTGCACCCAGCTGCCTGGCTTGCCTCACCCTAGTCCCAGCCCTGGCATCCATAATAGTATTAGGCAACTTACACACTACATTGGCTCTTTCCTGCCCCAGGTACAAAGCCATCGTCCGGCCAATGGATATCCAGGCCTCTCACGCTCTGATGAAGATCTGCCTCAAAGCTGCATTGATCTGGATTATCTCCATGCTTTTGGCCATCCCAGAGGCTGTGTTTTCTGATCTACATCCCTTCCATGAGGAAAGCACCAACCAGACCTTCATTAGCTGTGCCCCATACCCACACTCTAATGAGCTACACCCCAAAATTCACTCCATGGCTTCCTTCCTGGTCTTCTACATCATCCCACTGTCGATTATCTCTGTCTACTACTACTTCATTGCTAGAAATCTGATCCAGAGTGCTTACAATCTGCCTGTGGAAGGGAATATACATGTCAAGAAGCAGGTGGGTGCTTAGGATTGATTCATTTCCTCTTTAGGGCTTGGATCTCTTTTGCATGCCACTGGCAAGTACATTATTTAGGTGGTCACGTCACCTGATTCTGCAATTAGAGGAGGTGGGTGATGGTAAATGGAAACTCCTAACCACAGAAGCCCAGGAATTCAGGTGTTCTTTATAATCTTGTTCTCTTACTAAAGACCTAAGCTAGGGAGGTGTGGAGAATCTGAAAGATTTGAAGGATGGGTTTCTTTTTGAGAACTATCTGAAAAAGTATTGTTAACAAAATAAAATATTGAGATTCATAGGGATGTGACGTCTTTTTTTTTTTTTTAAGATTTTATTTATTTATTCATGAGAGACAGACAGAGAGAGAGGCAGAGGGAGAAGCAGGCTCCCAAGGAGCAGGGAGCCCGATGTGGGACTCGATCCCAGGACCCTGGGATCATGACCTGAGCCGAAGGCAGACGCTTAACCATCTGAGCCACCCAGGTGCCCGTGGGATGTGACGTCTTTAAACTCCAGTCACATTGTTTGGATAGGAAGAGAGTTACCACATGGGGACAAAGCAGAGGGAGCAGGAAAATAAGGCTGGTTGAAGAAACAGAAGTAGTTTGATTAAGACAGACTCACACTGATTTGGGTTCAAATCCAGACTTAATGACTAACTCACTCTCTCTGAACCTCAGTTCTGTTACCCATGATATAGGGTGATAACCCCACTATTGTAAGGCTGTGTGACGATTAAAAGACAGAGCATATGTGTGACCTAGAATGCCCAGAATGCAGAATGCCCTCCGTATGTGTTAGACTCCCTCCGCCATCCCCCATAACGCTGCATAATTTCAAACTTCAGGTATGAATAGCAGAAACCAGGGGCTCCAGCTTTCTCCTCTTTGTCAGTGCTTGCTTTCTAATCCAAATGTAGATCATGTGGGATTTATGATGGAAAAAGCAGAAAGACTCCCCATCCGTTTAAAGGTACAGCTTACTCAGTTGGTGGCTTCACCCTATAAAGTTCCTTTTTTTTTCTTTTTGCCTCAATTACGAGAGTAGCAGTTCTCAGTGAAACGGTCTCCATATTTGAAAGACCTCTCAATAGCGAACATCCATTGTACCTCAAATTCTTTAATAAGAAAGATGTTTCCCCTTTGCAGAAGTGGCAGAGGGTGTTGGGAGCAAAAGGAGATGCTCAGCCCACTTTGTCTAAGGACCTTCCTGTATAGTATAGCCCAGAAATAACTTGAGATAAAAAAATAATAATAATAGGAAGTTATTTTGGTTTGGCCAATGAGAAAGAACAAAGCTGGCTGCTTCTTTTGAGCATCAGAGGAAATAAGAAATGATTAACTGTGGAGCCAAGAAAGATGTGAAGTCATAGGGCTGATAAACTGCACCAGTGTTCTCCTGAGGAAAAAGAGGTCACTTACTAAAATTTCATTGTGCAAGCCATTCAAGCAGGTAATCAACTTTGTTTAAAGATCTGTTCTCAGTGGCACGTTCTAACTATATTCTACTTCATGGATTTCTGCTTCCTGGCTTTTCCATTTCTGTGTTTCTGACTTTCCCCCCTTTTATGCCATCTGTTTCTGTTGCTTTCCTCCCGTTTTATCGGATTTTCTCTTGTCCTCTTTCTCCTGTTGAACTCTTTTTCTGTGGCTTTGTGAGCTCATCTATTTCCCCAATTCTTTTTCCCTGTTTTTCTTTGCTGTCTGAATCGTTGTCTCTCTGCATTCATCCCACACCGTCCCTTGGTCCCTCTGTCTCCATGTGTGTGACTCTCTCGTTAGATTGAATCCCGGAAGCGCCTTGCCAAGACAGTGCTGGTGTTCGTGGGCCTCTTTGCCTTCTGCTGGCTCCCCAACCACATCATCTACCTGTACCGCTCCTACCACTACTCTGAGGTAGACACCTCCATGCTCCACTTCATCACCAGCATCTGCGCCCGCCTCCTGGCCTTCACCAACTCCTGTGTGAACCCTTTCGCCCTCTACCTGCTGAGCAAGAGTTTCAGGAAACAATTCAACACCCAGCTCCTCTGTTGTCGGCCTGGCCTGATGACCCGCTCTCATAGCACTGGCAGAAGTACCACCTGCATGACCTCCTTCAAGAGCACCAACCCCTCCGTGGCCACCTTCAGCCTCATCAATGGAAACATCTGTCATGAAGGGTACGTCTAGGCTGCTCCTTGACCCTGTCACCCCAGGGGTCCCAGGTTTTGCTTTATGGCTAAAGAACCCTCACATCTGTTGTTGTCTCTATACCCTCCAAAGACCCTTTGGTAGGCTATGAGTTTGTAGGCAGGTTGCAGAGAAGCCCAAATGGATTGCTGTGATGTTTGAAAGGCGCATCGAGGCTTATGTTTTCCATTTCAACTTCTGAATGCTTCTTCTGATGTAGAGCCAACTCTCCCCTTTTTAGAAAAGGGAATAAGAAATTATTCTTTTAAGCATCAAGTCCTGATATATGGCTATGGCCAATTAAGTCATAGAAACTCTATGAGCCACCAGATTTATATAGCTGAAAAATTATACATTAAATGTCCACTTTGTGAAAGACTTCACCTTGTCATTTCTTAAAGCAGAAACTAGCGCTTTAAAAATATGATTTGAATAATTTTTCAGGAATATTTATAATTACAAACCAAGGAACTGTTTTTTACACTCCTAACATGAAAGCCAACCCTATGAAAAAGTCCCATGTATGAGGGACCATTCCCAAATTGATAACACTGGAAGCCAGTTTAAAACAAATCCCTGAGTGTTGATTGTTTTTAAAAGATGTTACTGGGGACATAGGAGAAACACTCAACACATCATTTTAAGGCAAAAATACAACCAAACACATAGACACACTACAAAGATCCATGTGAGGCTGTGGATTGATATCTCACACTCTGAATTCTAACTCAGTGGAGATCCTTTTTGCTGTTTCCCCATTTCAATCATCCATGGCATAGTTAGTTCTATCATAGAACAGAAATCCTTGTGGGAAAAAACTGATCATACTCTCAATTCATTATTTATAAGTACATAAAGTATAGTATTTATTTTTGGTATACAGATTTTCAGCCAAATGTATCTACTTAGATTTGGCTGTCCTTGTCTGCTACATTGAAGCAGTAATTTCTTATGGAAAGAAAAAGGAGGGGGGAATCACATCTGAGTGGAAACAGAAACATGTTTACATTTAACACATTTAACATATGCTTACCTAAAGTCTGTGGGAGGAAATGAATAAAATTTCAGTAATATATATTTCTGTTTGAATATGTCTAAGTCATTTACAGGGGGCTTAGCTTTCAGAACGGATTGTAAAAGAGCTACAGATACATTAAGTTTCTAGTTAAGAATAGTATTTATGCAACAGCCGTGTGTAGAAAAATACAGGACTGAAATCTTATTTTTCTGAGTAAAGAGATCTGACGATCTTACTTTAGAAACCCTGAACCAAGTTTTTCTTGACTCCAGGATAGGCCGATTCTGACAGACTGCAAACATGTTAACCCACTTTCAGATAAACCCAGATTCTGCAAATGTGCCCTAAGGTGTATCCCTCACATCCAAAGACGATTTTAGTTCTGGTTTTCTCTGTCCAAGTGAGAAGGAACTGTCAGCTCTCTTTTCCACAGGGCCTGTATGAAAACACTTTCATCTCTCGATAAAAGGACGTGCTCACTGCCTGCAGAGCTTTAGAAGTTAGCACAGAGACCGTTGTAAAGACCTGTGTTTACAGCTGTATTAGCTGGAGTGAGACCTCTTCACTTCTGTCTGCTGCATGCACTTCTATACTGTACCCACCTGCTTTCCTGGTAGTCAGCCCATAATGACACTGGACAGTTTGAAAAGCAAGACAGGCAGTGTAGCTGAAAGGACCGAGATTTGTAGCTGGACATCCCAACTCTGCCTACGTATGAGTTTAGCTGTCAGCTTCCCTTCTCTCAACTCATTTTTTCATCTCTAGAAGGAGAGGACAGTACTAAAATCCCTCTATTGCGAAAATCCTTTGAGTCTTGTCATTGTTTCTAGTTCTGTCTCTAAAGCATTTACACAGCCCACCCGCTCACAGCTGCCCCACTTCTGCTACGTTTGCAACAACTCCTCTTGGGAGACCCTTCAACCCACCTTCTACAGTCCTGTTCACACTAGTGGAATGGAAGGAGACAGACACTGGAATAATTTGTATGAATCATGTCCCAGTAGCTTGTTATGTTTTGGAATTAAAGCTGAAAGACACATAAGAAAACATATTGCTCGATCTCCTCATTATACAAAGGGTACTTTTCCTGCTCACCTCCAACCTCCATGCACCTGTCATCATGAACTACTACCCCACGATTTTACCCTTGGATTTCTTCAAAACTCTTGAGTATGCAGTGACTTCGTACCTAGTTAGGGGCTGCAGTGTCTGGCATTCTGGGTACATAGTGTGACTTGCAGATCTCTGATCTACCTGCTTTCAAAGACATTTTGGGAGTAGGACTCGTCTTAATGTCTCCTTCAGGTAACATCGTGGCATAGATTGTGTCGGTCTCCTCCCTAGCTTCTGGACAAACAGTGAGGAGATTGAAGTCTAGGTCTAGCTGTGTGTCATGAGACCAATCTTATCACCTCTTTGGGACTCCTGAATGAAAGGGTTGGAGAAGGCCTCTGCCAGCCAGTGACCCAGAACTGGTAAAACTATTCTGTGAA
This sequence comes from Mirounga angustirostris, assembly GCF_029215605.1. Taxonomy (NCBI): domain Eukaryota; kingdom Metazoa; phylum Chordata; class Mammalia; order Carnivora; family Phocidae; genus Mirounga; species Mirounga angustirostris. The sequence goes on from NW_026991719.1 coordinate 12,571,284, forward strand.
TCAGCTGAACGATGGACCCAAACCTTCTTATTGGGATGGACTTTGCCAGGCCCTTCTCTAGGGAAGTCAACTTCTTATTCCACCTCAAGAACCTAGAATTACGGTGAGAGACACCCCAGCCCCCACGTGATATCACCTCCCTGTTAGGGCAGAGTGTGGCAGGGGCTGGAGCTAAGACATTTCACGCCTGGCTTTCAAAGATAATCAGGTTTAGCACTTATGTCTTTGGTGAGGGAAAAAAATCAATTTTTGCCATGGAAAACCATCTGTGTTTATTCAATTGACAGACACTACCTTTCAGTCTATCTTAAATTGAGCCTCCCTGAGGCAGGCAGCTCAACAGTGATAGATGAAGCAATAAAGCAAGGCAGTCTTCCCACCAACGGCTGCTGCTGGCAGGGAAGGCACAGCTGCTGTGAGGAGCCATATTCTCCAGCAAGGTGGTCCTCCCTGCCTGGCGCAGATGAGGCCCCTCCCTGTTGGTGATCTGTTGGTTCCCCATAAATGTGGATGGCTAAACCCTGTTCTTCTGGCTGCCCTCACTCCCCCTCACTGAACCTGGCCTTCTGCCCCATTAATGAGCCCTGGATTTCCCTCTTTGCTACACAAACCATTTGGTTTCGGGTTCATCTTGAAGGATGGCGAACCCTTAAGTAGAGAAACAGTTTAGAGGCTGCTTCAGATGAACCAAACTCAGCTTGTTATGAAAATGCCCACTGGACAGAAATAAATGAACTTGTCCATAGGATACGGGCACACCGAAGTTATAAAGTCTTGGTTTACGCCAAAAGTACAGGTGGTTAGTGGTTTCAGAGTCTATTCATGTACCAAATGTCTTCTAGGAATAGAGAGTAGCTTTGTTTGGGGGCTACAAGTTGAATGACATCCTCAATCTGTGGACTAAAAGGTGGCTAAGTCACTTTCCCAAAAGCCAGATAGAAATGATCGCCCTGAGACCCTGACCATATGAGAACTGAATGAATAGTACTCACTTCTGTGGTGGTGAGGTGGGGGGTGGGGGGCTGAGGGGGTGGCAAACTTTCTTGCCATTTCTGCCCTTCACATCCAGGTCCCAGGGGAGCTGTTGTTAGAGGGTGGCTCTGAACTAACCCTGGGTTGCTGGGAGGACTAGAGCACATTTTGCACATTTGTCTAATGTTCAGCTGAATTTTCACAAAATGGATTAACAACTGAAAACAAAGAAATTATTCACTCTCCTGGGGCCAGGTTTTGTGTCAGCTATTCAAAGAAACAAAGCCCTAACAAGCTCTAGTTTATTCTGTATGTGACAGTCATTCCTCTCGGCTCCCACCTTGACAGTCCCCTCCAGCCCCCCACTGCCAACACAAACACAATAACTTTAGTATCAAACCACCTCTTATCATAACTTTGTCCTTCAAAGACACCCTTTTCTTAGGTACGGGCCACGCATGAACTCCAGCTGAATATATACAGCGCAGTCAATAAATCGCACACTGGGAACAGACTTTTCTTCTGTGAAACCGCACTAGAAATGCACTCAGTGGAATTTATCTAATTTTTTAAAAATTTAAGAGCCCCTGGGTTAAAATATCACATGTCCACGATTAATTCAAAAAATACTTTGCATTTACCTAGTGTTCATGGTCTATAAAACACTTTTACACTCATTGTCTCATCTAATCCAAGCCTTCCCTGCTGGCCAAAGAGCTGCTTAACAGTCTTTACTATGGAAATTTGTAAATGACATTTACTAGTGACCATCTATTAAAAGACCCACGCAACTATGAGGCTGAAGCATGCAGCTACAGATGTTGACCCGTATTTGACCTCCAAAAGGGTGATTTCATATGGTCCACCGTAATCTGATCTCATTTATAGTCACGGCCATTCTGTGATATTGAAGAACAGTGCTGATCATCACTTTCCTAGTTTACAGGATAGCCTGTGCCTGCAAAGTTGAGTCTGTTTAACTTGGCCTATGGCAGGGAACCAAGTCATTGTTGGTTTCCCCAGAGAGGCCTATTAGCTGGAACAGGATTCCATGTCACACTGAAGCGGAAATCTGTGTTTGTGTGAAACCGCAACGGAGTTCTGTGGCTCCAGAAGCGCCGGGAAGGGAGGGGCTCGACGTCACCAAGCACCAATGATGTGCCAAGTGCAGTGCTGAGCACATTTCTATTCTTCCTCACGAGTCCCTTGAAAAGCATTCAGATGATGAAGCTGAGGCTCAGGGAGATCACTTCACCATCCCAAGGTCACACGGCACAGTGGAATGGCAGAGTATTAATGTGGACCTGATCTCTCTTAAGACCCCGTCCATTCCACTGCTCAGCATGGCTTCCCAAATCCAGCCCATGTGAGAAATTAACTTCCCAGTATCTGATAGTCCCGTCCCTACTCTAGCTTTTGTCCAAAGGCATGAGCTACCGAGGAGGTTGAGGAATATACACAAAGGGCATGGAAGATGTTTCTAAGCACGTAAGTTAAGGACTCGCTGCAGGCAGAGACTGAAATGTAGCACAGAGTAGGTGGGCAAGGAAGTCCCTTCATTCAGTTGCCCTCAGAGACACAATTCAGTTGCAACTGGAAGCCCTGGGAAGAATTTCCCACTTGGTTCTGTGACTAACCAAGGAGAAAAAAAAACCTTGGCAAACAGCCATATACAGAGGATCCAAGTGAGAACAGTCAAGCCAGGCATCCTTCTTTCAATTAGGATTCGTTGGAGAACAAGTATTGGTAAAAGGTGGAACCCCTTCCCCATTCCCACCCTCCCCTGCCAAACAGTAAGATATGATAGCAGATGGTTTTCTGGAAGCCTGGAGACCCCGGCTACATGAATAGCCTTTTTTTTTTTTTTAAAGATTTTATTTATTTATTTGAGAGAGAGAATGAGAGAGAGAGAGAGCACATGAGAGGAGGGAGGGTCAGAGGGAGAAGCAGACTCCCTGCTGAGCAGGGAGCCCGATGCGGGACTCGATCCCGGGACTCCAGGATCATGACCTGAGCCGAAGGCAGTCGCTTAACCAACTGAGCCACCCAGGCGCCCTACATGAATAGCCTTTAAACAGAAAAATCTCTCCTGGACTAAGTTACGAGCTCAGGTATGGACTTAGGCATCTGAGTGCCTAGCCCTAGGTGCCCTGTTAAAAACACAGATACCATCGTGTCTCTGCCCATTCTGAGCTCACATTCTAGAAGGTAAGATTATTTCCCCTTTTTTCTCCAAATTTAAAATTCATTCCCAGAGCCATATAATGACATGGCAGGACTCACATAATTTTATGGTCGTTTAAAAGGATCATTTTAATGGACAGTAAAACTTCACACATTCAACACCTCATTAATTCTCAGATGAGCTTGAAAATTTTGGTATACCTCGGGATTTCAGTTGTTCAAGGTACATTATATAATTTAGGGCTGTTGTGAATCCATATTTTTTCACCACTTTGCTTCAGTTTTAGCCAGTGCTACTGATATATCGTTACTGATAATGTATAATAACATTAAGAAAGTAAAACTGACCAAAAAAAATTTCTTCCCCCCCTGTAATCTGGGGTTAACAGATTCAAACACGACCTTTCTTGCATCCAAGTCAGCAGAATTTTGGGTAATAAAATTTGTTGAAAAGGTCTGAGTTGTAAAAATACATGGCACAAACTTCTTTATGTCATTTTCTGTTTTGTTTTAAATATTAGACTCCTATTTTGTAAATTATAATTGTACTTGTTACTATTAACTGTAAATATTTATTGCATCACAAATGTGCTCTGTGTTAAATAAGTCAGAACAAGTTCCAGGTGTGGTACTTAGTATAAATAATGTCATGGCTTGGCTTTACCTAGACTCCTTAGACTAATGAATTATTTATAAGAAATTCACAATATTAATGTGAATGATTCAGATCCTTTTAAACGTGCAAACTTAACTGTGTGACCCTGTGAAATTCTGTCTATGAAGTGTGCTCAATGATTGTATTCTTGTTTTTCAAGACATGTTTCCAGTGCTTCTATCACATTGTACGTGATCTGTGCGACATTAAGTCAAATCAGTGTAGCTGAATATTTAAGTCATAGAAGATAAGAAATGTGTTTTATTTCTTAATATAATAAGGCATACTTTATTAAATGGACAGATGCATGTATTCGATGTTCAATAAAAATAAAAAGCTGTTGCATGGATATAGTCGGTGGCCATCTGCTCCGGGGCTCTTCTTCCGTTCCAGAACCATCTACATTAGAATCACCCAGGCTGCTTGTTGCAAAATGCAGATTCTCCCAATTCTCATTGGACTGGGAACATCTGGGGGTTTGGCCCAAAAGTCTGCATTTTAAAACAGGCTCCCCAGGTGATTCCTCAGATCACAAGGGTTTTGTTTCATTAAACTTTTACAGTATATATTTAACTTTTGAATAAGTAAGCTTTTCTCACGATCCAAAATCAAAAGCATAAAAAAGGTATTCAGGGAAAAGTCACGAGGCTACCTCACAGTTCCCAGCAGCCATCACCACTCCCCGCTGTTTTATGTGTACGCTACTGGACACTTCTTATGCACTTGCCAGGAAATACAAATGTGTGTTTTCCTGCAGCCCACCACCATTTTACAGAAATGGCAGCACATTGTATGCATTGTTTTGCCCGCTGTTTGCTTCACTACATACCATATCTTGGAAGTCTTTCCATATCATTATACAAAATTCTTCCTCATTCTTTCTTATATCTGCATAGCATTTACTTATTCAATCCCCCTTTGATGAACACTTAGGTTGTTTCCAGTATTTTGCTTTGATGAACCGTGTTGCAATGAATATATAATCTCACACATGAGCAAGTGTTGCTGTAGGAAAACATCTTAAATGTGCAATTGCAGAAATAAAGACCATATACTTTTATAATTTGACAGTTATTCCAAATTGCTCTCTTTAGGGCTTAAATACCAAAGTTTGAGAACCTCTGTTTTCTGGGATAATCCTAGTCATCAGAGAGCAGGAAAGCACGAAAGAAGTAACACAATTGGTTGCAAATGGGGGCTGTCGATGTTCCCTGCACTCCAGGTAAGAAGAGCATGCCTATCAGATATAGCGAAAAGATTCCTTGAGGCGCACACTGACAGCCATGCCAAGGAGGCCCCAGAGTGCAGGGCTGTATATAACCACGACCACGGGGTCTCTTGGGAGAAGGCTCTCTGGATGTATCACCCACCGGTTAAATCGCGAACACTGAAAGTGTCAATGTTTTAAATAGCTAAAAGTAGTGATTCATGATTGTGCCTAAAGTAGACCCTGCATCTCTAGTTTTCCTGGATTAGATGGGAAGATGAGCCGACTAAAATCTTTGAGACACCCAGGGTATAAAAATCCAATTGACATTTAAGGTTGGTCCATGTTAATTGCTGAGAGAAAGCCCAGGTGAATTTTCTTATCAGAAACTCTAAACTCTTTGTAAGCACGCTGCCTACCTTGTCAGAAAAGCAGCTTTATTGATGCGTAGATTGTAACATTGAGAATTTAATATTCTCTTTAAAGTCTTGGATTATTGAAGTTGGAAGATACCCCAGAGAATGCCCAGACACAACCGCACATCTCACAAATGAGGAAGTTAAAGAAAGTGTCATGATTTGGGTTTCCACTTGGTCATCAGGCTTTAGAAAAATGAAAACAATTGGCTTGGAGATGACATGGGTGAGGAGAGGTTCATCAGGCCCTTCTGCTAGAGGGAAGGTAAATCTATGCATGGCTATCTGCTAACACATCAGGCAGAGAAACTTCCTGGTCACTCGGCTCAACATTGATAAACTTTGGCTTCTACTATGAGATATCAGATAACATCAAGAAAATGACACAAAGGCAGGCGTCTTGTCCCTTGAATATGGACTGAACTGTGTTCAATATTATAAAAATGAAATTTTAAGAGCACAATCCCCCCTGCTTCCCAGAACTGAGATCAGGGAAGTCAAGCATTTTGCTCCAGGTCACTTGTCAACTATGACATCTACCCAGTACGTTTCCCAGTGTCCCTTCCCACCTTCTGTGACAGCCCAGTGCTCCTCAGTGCCTCTCAGACGGACTGGACTAGCTCTGACTCCCCAATGTGCTATTTGCTAGAACAGTCTATGTTCGTGGGTCCACTCTTTTTTTTTTTTTTAAGATTTTTATTTATTTATTTGACAGAGAGAAACACAGCGAGAGAGGGAACACAAGCAGAGGGAGTGGGAGAGGGAGAAGCAGGCTTCCCCGCTGAGCAGGAAGCCCAATGCAGGGCTCGATTCCAGGACCCTGGGATCATGACCTGAGCCGAAGGCAGACGCTTAACGACTGAGCCACCCAAGCTCCCCTTGTGGGTCCACTCTTGAGGAGTTTTCCAGGATACTGCTACTTAAAGTATGGTCTGTGGGGGCGCCTGGGTGCCTAAGTTAAACGTCTGCCTTCGGCTCAGGTCATGATCCCAGGGTTCTGGGATGGAGTCCCGTGTTGGGCTCCCTGCTCAGCGGGGAACCTGCTTAGCAGGGAACCTGCTTCTCCCTCTCCCTGCCACTCCACCTGCTTGTGCTCTCTCTCTCTTTCTCTATCAAATAAATAAATAAATAAATAAATAAATAAATAAATAAATAAAATCTTTTAAAGAAATGCAAGCTCTTGGGCCCGGCCTCAGACCTTCTGCATTAGAATTTTAACAGATCCCCAAGTGAATCCTATGCATATTCAACTTGTGAGCACTGACAGAGGACATCATTTACTGTGAAGAAATCCCCAGTGGGCTTGATACTTCTGCTGTGCCATCTGGTGGTGTCACACCAGCCTTCTGGCTTGAGAGCCCTGGAATCTCTTTCCTCATGTGGCCTCTTTACCACCTTAGTCATTTGGACCAAACTCTGTCCATACAGATTGGCCAAATGCCCCAGTGTTCTATCCCTGCTCTCCAGGGACTGGGAATATACCTAGGCCTTCCGGGCCTAGAGTCATCCTAGAACTCATCACACAATTATTTTTCCTTTCTTGTGGTCTACTAATGAGGTCAACTAACAGTGGCAGTTGTCTGTTGTACTCAAGTCATTCCTTAGGGCACCCGGGTGGCTCAGTTGGTTAAGCAACTGCCTTGGGTTCAGGTCATGATCCTGGAGCCTCAAGTCATTCCTTGCCCAGAAAGACTAATTTTACCTGATAGTAAGTAACTAATGGGACGTGTCATGCTTCCCAAATTCCCATGAGAAACTTTTGTCCAAAAAAAACCCAAAAACCCCACAAAACTGTAGTACTATATGGTGGCTAACTGAACATAAAAAATAAAATAAAAGATTGATAAAAATTGTATCTGCTTATTGCTCAGTGATTTTTTTCAAAGAACTAAAAACTATCACCCATTTACCCACCCCAAAGAAGGTACTGAGTTTCTGATTAGATGCTGTTGTTCCAGTTTTATCTAAGAAGAGGCTGTTAAAAGCTCCAGTGTACCTACCCTCTCAGAAGCAGAATCGAGATTACAGGCAAAACCTTGTTTGCTGTCCCTTTAAAGTAGGAGGGTGTAGTTCTGTTTGGACAAATACAAAAAGAAAACATCTCACAAGCCAAGGGTGAAAACCAGTTAGGTCCTACCTGAATGTTGGGAAGGGAGCAAAGGGCCATCAACCCCTGTTTCTGCCTTGTTGCACATTTTAAGAGAACATAGAAAAGAGGTCACTCCAAATTGTGCAGATGCCTAACAATAAAAGCCAGTCCCACTTAGATGCTAACTGGTTATTTATATTCAAAACTAAAACCGCTCTCTCTCAATATCCTTCGCCTCTTGTTGTGTCCCCTTTGCCTTCTAATGGTTGTCAAAATTCTCCCATTCATCTAAACTCAAAACCTGCTTAAGATTCTCTCTCTCCCTCTCCCTCTGCCCCTTCCCTCACTCTCCTGCTTACTCTTAAAAAAAAAAAAAAAAAAAAAAAAATCCTGATGCCCAGGCCCTGCCCCAGAACAACTGAGTCAGAATCTCTGGGAGGGGAGAACCAGGCATCCCTATTCGAAGTTCCCCGAGTGATTGCAATGAGCAGACAAGGTTAAAGACCATCTCACCTGAGATGTCCTCTTACATCTCAGCTGGCCTGAATCCAACCCATTCCTCAAAGCTCAGCTCCAGGGTTCTCTCCCTGTGAAGGCTTCCGGCTTTCCTGTGCTCAAACAGCCCTTTCTGCACGGGCCCTAGCTTTTATCATAAACCGCCTTGAATTATATTTACTTGTGTGAATGCTGGTCTCTCCCACTAGATCAGGGATTGACAAACATTCTCTGTAAAGGGCCAGGTAGTAAATATTTAAGGCCTTGTGAGATCCACAGTCTCTGTCAAGACTACTCAACCCTCTTGTTGTAGCATAAAATCAGCCACAGGTAACATGTAAATGAATGAACGTGGCTGTGTTTTAACAAATCTGTATTTGCAAAACCTGATGGTGGGCTAGATTTGGCTTGAGAGCTGTAGTTGCTGACCCCCCAGCATAAGACTAATACAGCACCTTAGGGGCAAGAATCGTTCAGTCTCTCTCTCCCTCACTCACCCTCTCTCTCCCTCCCTCTCCAGCCCTAGTGTCTATCACAGTGCCTGAATCATTGACAGAAACCCACAAAACTCCCTTTGTGGGGGTCTATGTGGTCATTCTCTCACAACCGAGCCTAGAGCATGGGTAAGGCAAAGTGAAGCAGGAGGAGTCAAAGTTTGTCAATTTTGCCTTTTAGGCAAATATTAGCATTTACCTTACTTCTCATCCTCAACAGAACTGTCAAACAGTCTCCATTTGCAGTGCACAGAGTCACTCATCAACCGTGAAAATGCGCTCCTATGCGAGGACTAACTTTCTTTTTTTTTAAAAGATTTTATTTATTTGACAGAGAGAGACACAGCGAGAAAGGGAACACAAGCAGGGGGAGTGGGAGAGGGGGAAGCAGGCCTCCCGCCGAGCAGGGAGCCCGATGCGGGGCTCGATCCCAGGACCCTGGGATCATGACCCGAGCTGAAGGCAGACGCTTAACGACTGAGCCAGGCGCTCCGAGGACTAACTTTCCATGTCCCTTCTACCATGCTACAGGCTGGTAAGCATCTTGAGATTTGTAAGGTGCAAGCATCTGAACAGAGATCAGTGTTTGTAAGAGGTAGCTGTCCAATTTGCAAACCCAAACTGTAGGAAAGCAGCCTGATTAGCATCACCAACTAATGTTGACATAATTCACCATTACTGAAAAACTATGCCCACTCCAGACATCAGTGAAGGAACCAGGGCTCCCTGGCCTATAACCACAGACAGGTGAGCCTTCGACGGCCCCTTAATGTACATCACTGTAGGTGGTCACACTTGTTTTAAGGTGTCTTAGCCCGTTTGGGCTACTATAACAAAAATACCATTGACTGGGCAGCTTATAAGCAACAACAATCTATTTCACTCAGTTCTGAAGGCTGGGAAGTCCAAGATCAAGGTGCCAGCAGATTTGGTGTTTGGTGAGAGCCCACTTCCTGGTTCAGAGGTGGCTCCTTCTTGCTTGTCTCACACAGTGGAAGGGCTAAGAGCTCTTTCTCAGGGTGCTTTCACGAGAGCACTGATCCCATTCGTGAGGACCCTCACAACCTAATCACCTCCCGAAGGCCCCACCTCCTAATACCATCACCCTGGGGGCTAAAATGATAGCACATGAATTTGGGGGAGACACATTCAGTCCACGGTATAGGGGTTCATTTTAATAAGGAAATATGCCTTGTATCTCCTAATTCACGTTTCTTCTCCCTACTCTAAAATGTGTCTCAGGCAGTAAGAAGAAAGGCTGTGTGCAAACTGCTGGATTGGAACACACTGTACCAGAGCAGTAAGAATACTAAAATAAATGAAGAGTATGAACAAAGAAAAAAGAGCTAATATTTGGCAATCACATGATCATCTACAAATGCAATATCACATCACCTCTAAAGAGCAGGGGCTCCGCATCGGGCTCCCTGCTCAGCAGGGAGTCTGCTTCTCCCTCTGACCCTCCCCCCTCTCATGTGCTCTCTCTCTCTCATTCTCTCTGTCTCAAATAAATAAATAAAATCTTAAAAAAAAAAAAAATTCCGGGCGCCTGGGTGGCTCAGTTGGTTAAGCGACTGCCTTCGGCTCAGGTCATGATCCTGGAGTCCCAGGATGGAGTCCCGCATCGGGCTCCCTGCTCGGCGGGGAGTCTGCTTCTCCCTCTGACCCTCCCCCCTCTCATGTGCTCTCTCTCATTCTCTCTGTCTCAAATAAATAAATAAAATCTTAAAAAAAAAAAAAAATTCCGGGCGCCTGGGTGGCTCAGTTGGTTAAGCGACTGCCTTCGGCTCAGGTCATGATCCTGGAGTCCCGGGATCGAGTCCCGCATCGGGCTCCCTGCTCGGCGGGGAGTCTGCTTCTCCCTCTGACCCTCCCCCCTCTCATGTGCTCTCTCTCATTCTCTCTGTCTCAAATAAATAAATAAAATCTTAAAAAAAAAAAAAAATTCCGGGCGCCTGGGTGGCTCAGTTGGTTAAGCGACTGCCTTCGGCTCAGGTCATGATCCTGGAGTCCCGGGATCGAGTCCCGCATCGGGCTCCCTGCTCGGCGGGGAGTCTGCTTCTCCCTCTGACCCTCCCCCCTCTCATGTGCTCTCTCTCTCTCATTCTCTCTGTCTCAAATAAATAAATAAAATCTTAAAAAAAAAAAAAATTCCGGGCGCCTGGGTGGCTCAGTCGGTTAAGCGACTGCCTTCGGCTCAGGTCATGATCCTGGAGTCCCGGGATCGAGTCCCACATCGGGCTCCCTGCTCGGCAGGGAGTCTGCTTCTCCCTCTGACCCTCCTCCCTCTCCTGCTCTCTGTCTCTCATTCTCTCTCTCGCAAATAAATAAAATCTTAAAAAAAAAAAAAAAAAAGAGCAGGGGCTCAAAAATCCTGAGGCTCTGCCCCTTCTCTGTAGAAAGTCAGTAGAGCCGAAGCCACATAAGACGCTAAGTCTGGCTGGTGAGAGCACACCACCTGTCCTAGGCCTCTTGTCTTAAGCTACAGCTTGCTCCGGTCCCATAATTCTGGGGCAAGGAACTACTTTCTGCAAAATTTACAGTTGGGAAACTGCTCAAGAGTTTGAAGGGATGTAGCATTTCCCAGGAAGCCTTTAATCAAGGAGACGGGAGCTGAAATGAGGATCCCTATGTAGGAGGACTGGGGAGACCAACATTCCAGAATATAGACAACCCACAGAGACTGGCCTATGGCTGCTTGAAGACCGATAGGGTCCCAGGCAGGCCTGTGCAGCTAAGTATCCCAATTACCCTACAGGACTGCAAGGAACGTGAGACCCTTGGTCTAAGGGGGACGACCTCAGGCCAGTAGAGGGAGGAATGTGAGCCCCTAATGGGCTTCAAGGGGCGGACCCAGCCAGAAGAGTGGGGTCCCATCGAGTCCTGCCCTGGCTGTCGGTCATGGGAAGTCTGGACCTGGCTAACCCTAACTTCTAATTCTGTAGTCCCAGCAGATAAGGGTTTTGATCGGAGGGGGGCAGCCCCAGGTTTCCTGAGAGTGGAGTCCCAGGATTAGCCAGGTGTCAAGGTGGTGACATTTAGGGAGGAATGCAGGAATTACCCACACTCTAGTGGAGGAGACACCACAGAGCATCCCCCCCCGCCCCCGCGCGCCCGCAACGTGGGAGGCCCAAGTTGAGGCAGAGTTGTCAGGCTGAGGAGCCCCCTCATTTCTGCCTGCAGGGCCTCAGAAAGAGGAAGACCTTAATCTAGTGAGATTGGGCTACAGTCCTGCAGAGCGAGGAGACCCAAGAACTACCAAGAGCCAAGGCGAGGACCTAGTGATAAGCGATAATTCCCGCCAGCAGAGAGGGTCACATGTCCCCAGCGCCCTTTTCTTCGTCGTAGGAGGCCGACAGCTCAGCCCAGGAGCTCCTCATTCGTGCCTGGAGCTCTCAGTCCGGGAGGCCCTGGGAAACAGGGAGCAGTGCCAGTGACGCCGAGGGAGGAGTTCTGGCCCCAACTGGAGCCCAGGTGAGGACCCTGAATACTAAAGAGAGGACCTGTCCCCAAAAGAGGAGGGTGCCCAGAGCCCCTGCTGACAGCCCTCAGAGACCCCTAGCGGCCTTGGCCGGATATGGCTTACTCTGACTTTCGCCTTGAAAGCTCTGGAAGGTGAGGAACTTAGCCTGGCAGACGCAACGTCGGGTTAGTGGACAGGGAAATTTCAGGACTGCTCAGGTATCGAGGTAAGGGCGTTGAGTGTGGACTGAAGCAACCACCCTGCCCAGCACCAAGGAAGCCCCACGAAGAACTGCGCTAGCCTCAGCACTGGGAGCCCTGGCACATTATTTGGCTTGTCTGTGGAGCGCACCACGGAGGGGAGGGCCGAAGTCTAAGTGGGGTGGCCACGGTTCTGCTACAGGAAGAATCATGGGTCCTAAGTGGAGTTCTGGTGAGACCCTGAGTGCTAACGAGGGGACCTTTCCTTCAAAACGGGGGAGGGGCCAGCCACGACTAGGAGCTGCAGGTAGGGATAGACAGATGCAGTGCGTCTGAGCTTCCTGTCTAGCGACTGAGGAACATAAGGGCTCGAGTGCAAAGCTGATAGACCCAGATCAGCAGATGGAGGAGCCCCAGGCTTTGATGTCTATCAGTGGGGTCCCAAACAGTCCTGCCCCTGCTGTCAGCCCTCGGAGGCCCCATACAGCCTCGGACATACCGAGGCTCACCCTGACTTCCACCTTGGGGAACTCGGAAGGGGAGGACCTTGGTCTGAAGGGCATGAACTCTAGTAAGTGGAGGGTGGAGTTCCAGGACTGGTTTGGTATGAAGGTGGAGATCCTGAAGATGGACTGACACAAACACCCAGTGCCCTTGCCCCCCAGCTCTGGGAGGTCCCAGCAGAGCCGTGGTGTGACCTGCTTGAAATGTCCCAGGGAGAGAAGGGCCTCGTCTAAGGAAGTGGCCCCAGTTCTGCAGCAGGAGGAGACCAACGCCCTAGTAGGATTCCAGATTGAGGACCCTGAGTGCTAATGAGAGGACCTCCCCCGAAAAGAGGGGGCAGACCAGAACACTACCCATGCTCTCAGCTCCAGGAGGCTTGAGGCAGGTGGATCCAGGTGTGGTGTGACCCAACTTCCCCTCCAGTGACTCAGGGAAGGGAAGACCTTGATCTGAGCCTGGTTGACTCAGTTCAGTAGAACGAGGAGTCAGAAGTCTGACACTGAGCCAACGTCAGAACTCTGGGTGAGGACTGAGCTAATGACCCAGTGGAGAGCTGTGGGATCCCATAGAGTCCTCACCCTGTTCTCAGCCTTTGTAGGCCCCAAGCAGCCTTGGCAGGCTGTGGCTCACCCTGAACTTCCAACTCTGAGGTCCCATTTAAGTAAAGACCTTGGTGTAAAAGGCATGGGCTCAGGTCCCCTGAAGGGAGAGTCCCAGGACTGGTCAGGTGTCAAGGTGAGGATACTGAGGGAGGAAATGGGGACCAGTCACCCCCCCAATCGAGAGGGTTGCACCAAGCCTCACCCCTGGGAGGCCCAGGGCAGAGCTGACAGATTCAGGTGCCCCCTGACTTCAATTTGCAGGGTTTCAGTAAATGAAGGCCTTGGTTTAAGGACTGGTTGCCCCAGTTTAGCAGAGAGAGGAGTCCCAGGCCCTGTGGGGAGTGAAGGTAAAAATCCTGTGGGAGCAATGAGAGAAACCACTCCAGAACAGAGGAGGCCATGGAAAGTCTTCCTTGTGGTGTCAGCCTGGAAAGCCACGGGCAGAACTGTTTGGGTGAGAGGACTCATTTCTTAGGGGGCAGGGGAGCGGGATCAGAGGAGAACAGAGAAGCGAGGGTCCTGGTCCCAGCCAGGGCTGGCAGGCTGCAGCCTAAGGCACACTCTGACTTCCTCCACCAGGGCCTCAGGAGACAGACTGACTGAGAGAACAGAAGCCCTATGGGGTCCTACAGCAGTGCCTTCAAGGACACCTACATGGGGCATTTTTAAAGCCACAGTGACATCTCCCTGCTGAAGGGACTCACACCCTTTTATGCTCCTCCTCCAGGGGCCCGCGTCAGGTGCCCTCCTGTCACACTCGTGCCTGCTGTCCCTAACCACACTCATGCCTCATGGTCAGAAGAGTAAGCCCCGTGCCTGGGAGAGAAGCCGACAGGCCCGAGGTGAGAGCCAGGGTCTTGGGGCAGCTCAGGCCACTGCAGCAGTGGAAGAAGAGGTCCCCTCTTCCCCCTTGCTTGTCTGTCAGGGTGCACCCCTGAGCTACCCTGCAACAGGCCCTCCCCAAAAGTCTCAGAGGGCCTGATCTACCAGCAGTCCTGATGCAACCATTTCAGGCTGAAGTTCTGATGAAGGTGCCAAGAGCCAAGGGGAGGAAAGCCCAAGTCCCTGCCAGGCCCTGCCTTCCCCTGAGAGCTCTCACACCGATCCTCTGACCGGGAAGGCGGGCATGTTGGTGCATTTTCTGCTGTACAAGTATAAAATGAAGGAGCCCCTTACCGAGGCAGAAATACTGAAGGTTATCAACAAAAAGTACAAGGAGCAATTCCCTGAGATCCTCAAGAGAACCACTGAGCGCTTGGAGCTGGTCTTTGGCCTTGAGCTGAAGGAAGTTGACCCCAGCAGTCACTCTTACACCTTTGTTAGCAAAGTGGGCCTTCCCACCGAAGGGCGTCTGAGTGACGGCGTGGGCTTCCCCAAGAACGGGCTCCTGATGCCTCTCCTGGGTGGGATCTTCATGAATGGCAACGGGGCCACTGAGGAGGAGACGTGGGAATTCCTGAATGTGTTGGGGGGTCTATGCTGGGAGGAGGCATCTCATCTTTGGGGAGCCCAGGAAGCTCATCACCAAAGATTTGGTGCAGGAGAAGCACCTGGAGTACCGCCAGGGGGCCGACCGTGATGCTCCTTGCTACGGGTTCCTGTGGGGCCCAAGAGGCCACGCCGAAGCCAGCAAGATGAAAGTCCTGGAGTTTGGGGCCGAAGTCAGCAATACTGTGTATCCCAGTGCCTTCCAGGGCTGGTATGAAGAGGCTTTGAGAGATGAGGAAGAGCGAGGCCAGGCCAGAGTTGCAACCCAGGCTGCCACTGGTGCCCCGGCCAGTGCCTGCTCCAAGGCCACGTCCAGCAGCCCCCCTCAGCCCTAGTGAAGTCGAAGATGGGGTCTTCACCTTGCCTTTGGAAAGGGCTGTCAACCTCCTAAAGTAATGTGGAGTCAGGTGGGGCTGGAGAGAGCAGAATCTCTCTCTTCGTTGTGTTCTTGTTATTCATAAATAACGTACAGATTGACCTCTTTTTTCTTATCTTTCCAATGTGTTCTTTTTAAAAATGTTTATTGAAATTCAGAATCTAAGCTTATGAATAACATGGCTCACATATTTATCGCTAGTTATCAAATTTGAGAGTAATGGTTTTGTATTTTGTAAAACAAACTGAAAATCCTTGCATCTTTTATCGTGAGCCAGTACAAGAAAAACATAGCCCTGGAATAGGGATTTTCATTAAAATGTAAGAGAACTGCACTGTGAAAATGTTGAAATAACAAGATAGTGGAAAAAAAAAGAAAAGTAAAAAGTTTTTACTTTTCTTGGTTTTTCTTATTTATTTTGCTCTTTCTTTGGGTAGAATTAAAAGATATATACCTGGACTTGCTTAGCTTTTCAAGAATGTGGGAGAAAATAAATGGTCATGAATTAGAACTCTTGCTCACCATCTCTTTTGTTCACCAAACATGAATCGAGCATCTGCTCTTTGGAAGGCTTCATGCTAGTTCTAGGATGTGTACACAAAGAACACTCAGCCCCTGCCAATAACATTTCAGAGTCCAAGAGAAGCTATCAGATAAGGAACGTGGTGAGATACACTCCTCATCCTGAAGGACAGTAAACAGAAGGCAGAAGGAGTGAGGAGATTCTACATAGAAGCAGTCCAGGGTAAATCTCCCGAGACAAGACAGGCGGGGAGCCTGGGAAGCTGCCAGTCCCTCTGTGGGAGGGAATTTTAAGTTTGGCTACACCAAGGGTTAGCTGAAGCTGTTGAAATGGTGAGGGACCAGGGACCAGAGCCCCAGATGGTGGGTCTCACAATGGAAAGACTATGTGTGCGATGGAAAACTGCTCTTAACCATTCCTTAGAGATGTGGTAAACCAGAGAGAAGTCCCCAGACACCTGCGGCAGGGGGAGAATGACTCCTGGGCTCTGTTCCCGGGCAGGTGAACACAGTGCACTCACTAGGTGTTTTGTGCAATCAGTGTCCAGAGAGTTTCTGAGACGAAGGTGACAGCAACCGCTTTGCCTTGGCCTGGGGCAGCTCGGGGGATTGACCGCTCCATTAAAAGGAAACCTAAATTGGGCATTCTTCTGTGTAATATGGCAAACTCTAAACCATGCCTAGATTTTTGGTGGTGGTGAAATGAGTAAAAACAGAGATGGGTTCCATGCAGGGGCAGCTGAGAAGGAGGCAAGTCATTGCCCTTTGCACAGCTGTAGTAGCTTCATGGTGTATCCAACTGGGAAGTCTACCACACACCCACATCAAATGACATCATCTAATGGGGAAATACTGTTTAGTTTTATTTCGTAAGCAGCATTTTGGCTGATTTGAGTGTTTTGTTTTGTTTTGTTTTCCTAGAACACTGCATATTCTCTGACCTCCTTCTCGAATGAAAAAAAGAAAAAAAATCCCAGTGTGGTATGTGGTATCATCTGGCTCAAAATAATCATGGTAATAACTGCTATTCAAAAATATCTCAATACTTGTCAGGCTCCGTATTGGATTTGCAACACATATTCCATACATCCATCGGTCTTGGAAGACAGGGCTTACCAAACCTGCTCCACAGATAAAGAACCTGAGGCTCCGAGAGTTTGCTAATGTGCGTGAGCTCACACTGCTGGTAAGCTGCAGGGCCAGTGCTGAACCCATGGTCTGAATTTATCTAGAGCCCACACTACCCTGCGCCTCTCAGCCAGAGGCAGATACTGTGTCATAATTCACATTTCCTTTCACGACTCCTAGATCTATCTCAGGTGATAAAAAGGGGGCTCTGTGCACAAACTATTGGTTTGGAATACATAGCTAGAGCAATAAAATATCAAAATAAACAAGTGGCGTGAATAAAGAAAAAGAAAATAGTTGGGGACCATATGATCATCTGCATATGCAGTGTCAGATCACCCCGAAAGATAGGGGCTCACCAAACCATGCAGCTCCATCCCTGCCTTAGAGAAAGTCGATGTATTAGAACCAAAGTTACATACGAGGCTAAGTCCAGTTGGTGAAGAGAAGGAAGAAATAGGCCGGCTTTTTCCTGGGCATGCTGCGTTGAGCTACAGCCTCCCAGTCTCCCATCACTCCTGCCACACCAATTCTATCTGCAAGGTTTGCAGGAGGAAAGGTGCTCAAGTGTTTGCAGGGACCTAGCATTTCCTAGGAAGCCTGTAATCTAGGAACATGAGCCAAGATGTGAGACCCTATGTCAGAGGATGGGGAGATCAACACCCCAGAATATAGGTGGTCTCACAGAGACTAACCTGCATCTGCCCTCAGACCACAGGGCCCCAGGCAGGGCTGACCATCCCCTCGTCCTTCAGGGTTGTCTGGAACATGAGCGTCTTGGTCTAAGGAAGGCGACCTCAGCTCAGTAGAGGGAGAATTGCGAGCCACTGACAGACAACAAGGGGAGGACCTAGAATGAGGAATGAGGAAAGGAGTCAAGCAGAACAGTGGGATCCCATGAGGTCCTGCCCCAGCTGTCAGCTCTTGAGGGTCTGGAACAGTTGTAGCTGGATTTGGCTCACCCTGTCTTCCAACTCAGTAGTTCCAGGAAGGTGAGAGAAGCAGCCCCAGGTCAGCTGAGGTGGCATCCCAAGAATGGGCCTGACACCACAATGCTCGGTGTCAAGGTGAGGACGCTGAAGGAGTGAGGGAAACACCCACCTGAGAACACAGGAGGCCCCACAAACCTCCCCTGCTCCTGCCCCAGCTAGTAACCCTGGGAAGCCTAGAGAAGAGGTGTTAGATCGGGGAGCCCCCTCATTTCTGCCTGCAGGGTAGCAGGAAGAGAAGGGCTTTGGTCTAGTGGGGGTGGCCCCAGTTCTGCAGAGGTGGAGACCCAGGAACTAAGAGGAAACAAGGTTGGGACTCAGTGATAGGAGGGGACTCCCACTGGTCGAGAGGTTCCCACAGGGCCCTGTATGTTCTTATCCTTGGATTGCCGAGGGCAGAGCATTTAGCCCAGAAACCCTTCATTTTTGCCTGTGGAGTCACCGAGATGGGAGGGCCTTGGTGTAATGGGTGGCCCTAGTGTCACAGAGGGAGGAGTTTTATCCCTAATTGGTGTGCAGGTGAGGACCCTGAGTACTAATGAGAGGAACTCTCCCCAAAGCAGGGGACTTCTCAGAGTCCCACCCCAGCTCTTGGCCTTGGGAGGCCTGAGGCAGGGGTAAGCAGATATGTTGCAGTCCATGTTCTAGGCATTCAGGAAGGTGAGGACTTGAGTGTGAGGCTGATAGACCCAGATGAGTAGATGGAGGAGTCCAGGCTGTGATGCATATCACTGGGGTCCCAAACGGTCCTGTGCCTGCTGTCAGCCCTCAGAGGTGCCATACAGCCTTGGCTGGACACAGCCCACCCTGACTTTCCCCTCGGGGAATCCAGAAAATGAGGGCATTGGTCTGAGGGGCACAGACTCAGGAAAGAGGATGAAGTTCCAGGACTGGTCAAGTTTCCAGATTGGGGACCCTGAATGTGGACTGAAGAGCTCACTCTGCCCATAACCAAGGGAGCTGCCCAGTGCCCCCTGCCCCCCACCCCCACGTCCTCTCTCAGCACTAGGAGGGTGGACAGAGCTATGGGCTGACTTCTGCTTGGAAGGTCTCAGGAAGGGGAGGGCCTTAGTTTACGGAGATGGTCCCAATTCTTCCAAGAGAGGAGATTGGGTCCTAACTGGAATCCAAGTGAGGAACCCAAGTGCTCACCAGGGGACCTCGCTCCAAAAGGGGAGGCCACCCAGAGCCCCACCCCTGTTGGCAGTACCAGGAGCTCCATGCAGGGGTAGGCACATGTGGTGTACCCAAGTTCTCCCTTCAGAGGCTGGTGGACTCATGTCAGTAGAGGGACTCCCAGTGAGCCCAGGCCAGAGAAGGCCCTCACTGAGCTGTCAGCCCCAGGTCCCTTCTCCTCTTGGGGATTCCAGGAAGGTGGGGGCCAGGTTTTAGGGGTCAACTTCAGTACAACAGAAGGGAGGGGCCCAGGCCCTGCCAACAGTTGATATGATGGTGCTGACTGTAAACTGACAGGCCTCCAACCAGCAGGGAGGATCCCTGCTACCAGCCCCTGCTGTCACCCCAGGCAGCCCCAGGCAAGGCTGGTGGGCTGCAGCCCAAGGCACATTCTAACTTCTTCGGGGGCCCTCAGGGGACAGGCTGACCAGAAGAACAGGAGCCCTGTGGGGTCCAAGAGCATCGCCCTGGCAAAAGGGCTCACAGCCTCTCACCCTTCTCCTCCAGGAGCCACACCACATGCCCTCCTGCCACATTCCCTTCTGCTGTCCTTAGCCACAGTCATCATGTCTTGAGGTCAGAAAAATAAGCTCTATGCCCGTGAGAAAAGCCGCCAGGCCTGAGATGAGTCCTAGAGCCTTGGGGACGTACGGGCCACTATCGCAGTGGAAGAAGAGTCTCCGTCCTCCTTCTCTCCTTCTTTTGGGCATATTCCCCAGAGCAAGGGTGATGTCAGGTCACAGAGCACTCTGCAGGAGCCTCGGAGAGTGCCAAACACCACCACCGCTTTCTGTGGGTGTTTTAGGCACAGAATCTTAAGAAGGTGCTAAGAGCAATGATGAGGAAAGCAGAAGTTCCTGCCAGGCTAATATGAATATTTTTATATCATCGTTCACTAGAGTGGAGTCCCCTTAAGTCAGCTATATGGAGCCAAGGAGAGCAGACACACTATGAAACGGCTTTTCTTTTCCAAATCAACCTAATATGCACCCCAAAAAAGTGGCAAAGCTAAGTGGGTTTGGTCAACATACCCACAAATACTCAAGAATGGGCAAAATGAAAACTGAGAAACAAGACTGGGAGGAAAACAGGAGAGGAAGAGTTGGCCTCAAACTAAGCTCTGAGAAGAACTCATAGAAGGGCAAAGCTATGAGCAAGCACTTTGAAGGATGGGCAGATGTGTGATGAGGGGGGGAGGAGTGAGAAGGACCTCTAGGGCAGAAGGGGTCTCTCTCTCCACACTTGCCCACTGAACACTGTCATTCAATTCTCTGTGCATTTATTGGGGAGCCAGTGGGCTCCAACAGGGTGGCTCTCTGCACAGATAACAGATAGGTGAACAAGACAATCCCCCCTCTTTTGTAGGCCAACAGGCTAGGGATAAAAGATCTCAGTATCCCTTGACGTTTAGATTCTCCAAGGAATTAGAACCCTCAATCACAACATTAGCAGGGGAAAAAAACAAGAGCTTGACAAAATCAGGAGTGTCTTTCTTTTCTGGGTAAAGTTAATTTTGTTTCTTTTACCATGAGTCAGAATTTCAGGACATCAGTGCATTGAGATTATCCAGAGGAATTCTGATATCACTCTTCCTTTTTTTTTTAAACTCTGAAATCTATATTGCATACAGAAAAGCCTATAAAATGTGTGTGTAGAGTCTAAAGAATAAGTACATGAACACTATGTGCCCACATGTAGATTAAGAAACAACATCGTCACTACCTCAGTAACCCCCAGTGGTCCTTCCCTAATGATATACCCCTTCCTACCTGCTATGGACTGAATGATTATGCCCCCCACCAATATGTTGAAGCCCCAATGGCATGGTATTTGGAAGTGGGGCCTTTGGAGAGGTAATTAGGTCACAAGGGTGAAACCGCCATGCTGGGATTAGTGTCCTTAACAGAGGAGAGCCAGCCCTCCACCTACCCCTTGTGAGGACATAAGAAGAAAACAAACTTCAACAAATCAGGAAGAGGGCCCTCACCAAGACCTGCATTGGCTAGCACCTTGATCTTGGACCTCTCAGCCTCCAGAACTGTGAGAAATAAATGTTTGCTGTTAAAGTAACCCAGTCTATGGTAATTTGTTCTAGCAGCCTGAGCTAAGACACTACCCCGGAGGTAACCACTATTCTGAATTTTGTGGTATTTGTTTTCTTTTCTTTCCCCCCACTTTGAATGTATCTTTAAACAATCTAATCCTTTGTCCAGTTTTACCTGCTTTTGAACTTTATATAAATGGAACTGGGGCACCTGGGTGGCTCAGTCAGTTAAGCATCTGCCTTCGGCTCAGGTCATGATCCCAGGGTCCTGGGATCGAGCCCACGTACAGCTCCTTGCTCAGCGGAGAGCCTGCTTCTCCCTCTCCCTCTGCTGCTCCCCTGCTTGTGCTCTCTCTCTCTCTCTGTCAAATAAATAAAATATTTTTTTTTAAGATTTTATTTATTTATTTGACAGAGTGAGACACAGCGAGAGAGCGATCACAAGCAGGGGGAGTGGGAGAGGGAGAAGCAGGCTTCCTGCTGAGCGGGGAGCCCAATGCGGGACTCGATCCCAGGACCCTGGGATCATGACCTGAGCCGAAGGCAGACGCTTAACGACTGAGCCACCCAGGCACCCCAAATAAATAAAATCTTTAAAAAAATAAAATAAATAAATGGAACTACACTGTAGGTAATCATCTGTGACTTTTTTTGTTGTTGTTGTTTTCTATTATATTTGTGATATTCACCCATGTTGAAGCATGTGGTTCTAGTTTGCTCATTCCCATTGCTGTGTAACATTTGTTTTGTGGCAGTCTCAGCCTATCAATAAGCAATGTTATGGTTGGACCGGCCCTTGTGGTTCTTATTATGATTGTAAGGTGCTCTTCAGCAATAACCAATAACCATCAGGGAAATTTGAAAAATGAAGGTTTATTGTTTATAAGACCTAGAAATTACACAGCACACCTGGGGCTACACAATGAGGTTGCAGGTAGAGAGAGAGAGAGCCAGCTAACTTGGTATTCTGCTTTTATTGGGGTCAAGGATGGGGGCCTAGGATTTCCACAAGTTCACTTTTTATTGGTAAATTTAAAACATAAGAGCAGGAATTCAAAGCATAGGAAGAGAAAGAAAAATAGTGGCCCAAATGTTCAGTTACAGAAATCAACCAAGATCTCTAAAACAAAGAAGTCTGGGGGCTAGGGAGTGGCATGGCTCTTTATCTAGTCTGGTATGGCTGGCAATGTATTTATTCGAGCTAGATAGCCCTCTTTGAAGAGGATCCTCAGAATCAAAACTTAAATGAGGCATTTGCATTACAAAAAGAAAAGCCAACCGTCAGGGCTTACAATACACATTCCAATGTATAAATATGCCTCAATGTATTTATCCACTTTACTTTGGTTAATCTTTGAGTTGTTTAATGCTACTATGAAAACTTTTGTAGTTATCTCCTGGTTCACTTGTACAAAAGGTTTTCTAAGTTTCATATCTAGTACTGGAATTACTGGATCATAGGACATGCACACGTTCAAGTTTACTAGGTAGGTGATACCTAACTCTTTCCAAAGTGGTGATTCTAATTTTCACCACAATGGAAGAGAATATGTTGATCTATATCTTTCACCAACATTTGGTATTTTTTCACTTTTAAATTTTTGTCCATTTGATGTGTAGTGATAGCTCATTGGGGTTTTAGTTTGCATTTCCTTGTTTACTCTTGAGGTGGATGGCCTTGCCATGTGTTTTCTGCTCATTTGGATATCCTCTTCTGAGAGGTCTATTTAAATTCTGTACTTATTTTTATGTTAGGTTGTTTCCTTACTGATTTTTATTTGAGTTCTTTAAATAATCCTCACATAGTTAACATGTTTTGTAAATATCTTACACTACCTGTTTTTTCATAACTTTTACGGTGAATTTTAAAGATGTCTTTAATTTTAAGGATTTCTTTCAAATTTATCAATGCCTCCCTTAAAATTCCATAGTTTTTATTTCTTGTGTAAGAAATCCTGCCCTACTTTAAGATGATAAAATATTCGGGGCGCCTGGGTGGCTCAGTCGGTTAAGCATCCAACTCTTGATTTTGGCTCAGGTCATGATCTCAGGGTTGAGAAATGGAGCCCTGCATTGCGTTCCACACTGGGTGTGGAGCCTGCTTGAGGTTCTCACTCTCCCTCTCCCCTACCCTCCTAAAAAAAATAAAAGAAAATAAAATATTCTCTCATATTTTCTTCTAAAATTTTTGTTATTTTGCCTTTCATATTATTTCTTTAATTCAACTGGTATGAATCTTTGAGTAACTTTTGAGAAATGTATGACATTTCTTTCTTATCCATATTCAATGCCAATTACTGAAAAATTCATCCTCTCCCCAATGATGTTCCATGCCTCCAGTCTTGTACTAAAAGTCCACACATGAGTGTATTTCAGGGTTCTGTGTTGTTCCATAGTTTTATTAGTCTATCCCTGAGATGACACTACATTGTCTTAATCACTATAGCTTTAATACTAAGCCCTGCTATCAAGGAGGGTAAATCCCCTCATCCTGCTCTTGAACCTCCTTTCTTTGTTCTTCTTCGCCCTTTATACTCTTCCACATAAATTTTAGAATCAACTTGTCAATTTTTATAATTATTGGAGTTTTGATCGCTATGAAATAAACTACAAATCAGTTTGAGAAGACTTTATACCTCGACAATACTGAGTGTTCCAATCCATGAATGTGGTGTATCTCTCTAATGATTTAAGTCTTTTTAATAATTTTCACTAAAGTTTTATAATTTACTCCACATTGTTAGATTTAATTTGAGGTACATATATTTTTGCTGTTACTATACATGGAAATCCCATTCCCTTTCAAATTTTAATTGACAAAAAGAAATGTAAAAAAAAAAAAGTAAAAAAAAATGTAATGTATATATGTACTATAATAAATGTTATATATACATGACCAAGTAATCTTATTAAACTCTCTTACTGATTTTCATTTATATGTGCATGGTTTAGGCTTTTCTATAAACATAATCACATTGCTGTGAATAATATTTTGTTTCTTCCTTTCCAGTTCTTCCTTATGTTTGGTTTTCTTGCCCTACTTGAGTCCTTCATGCTATCTGACCTCAGAAGGCACTTAGGATGTCCCCATTGACAATGATGTTTGCTCTTAACTTTTTGTATTAGGTTGAAAGATACAAAAATTGGTGACATTTGACCATTTTTGACTTACAAAAATAGCAATTTCATATGTTTTAACCTAACAGGTGCTCTTAGCAGGTTAAGGTGGTTCCCTCCTATTCTGGTTTTTTTTAAAAGGTTTGAGGTAATTTTTTATATTATGAATGATGCTGTTTTTTTTTTTTTAAATGCTTTTTCTGCATCTGCTGAGTTAATATATTTTAATGTTTTCTTGTTAATGATTGATTTCTAAATACTAAATCTTGTGTTTCTGGATTAAACTCAACACTTCTTATTTAATATTTGGTAGTTATATTCTGGAATGAACATGTCCTATGAACATGAATTATGAATTCATGTTGAATGAATTTTAAATTATGTCCTGTGGTTTTATTTTATTATACTGTGTGTACAAATATTACCTGTGCCCATTTGTTCTATCTTTGGTATCTGTAATTCTGATTAGATGTGTATTAGTCTTCTCATGCAATTCCCATGCAATTCTTTTAACCTATCTTTTACTTTTCCTTTGTGTTTATCTTTCTTTAATGCATTCTGGTTAATTTCTTCAAATAAATCTTCCAGTTTATTAGTTTTTTCTACAACTGGATCTAATTTCTGTTAAACTGCTCTTTTTGAGTTATTTACCTATTTTTAAGTTCTAAAGGTTCTATTTCAAATCTATGTGGCCATTTTTCACAATTTTTTGTCCCCTGCATGTATTTTAAAAATTATCTATTTCTTCTTTAAGTATAGTAATCATTAGCTATTTTATATTCTGTGACTAATATGTGAAACCTTTGTAAGTCTGTTTCTTCTTGCTCTTGTTTTTTTTGCTCTCATTCATGGTGCCACATTTTCTTCCATTTTTCAAATCTCTTTTGCTTCTTGCTTGTATTTAAGTGTTTTTTTTTTTTTTTTACTATAGATTTATTTATTATTATTTGAGAGAGAGAGAGAGCATGCACATGAGCAGGAGAGGGAGAGAGAGTCTCAAGCACACTCTACACTGAGCAGGGAGCCCGATGTGGGGCTTGATCCCATGACCCTGAGATCATGACCTGAGCCTAAACAGAGTCAGATGCTTAATCGACTATGCCACCCAGGTGCCCCTCTTGCTTGTATTTCTTAAAAAAATTTATTTGCTGGAATCCTTGGAGATCTGAAATGAAGTTCCTAGTATAGAGAGAACTGGCTTTGGCTTTGGCCTGCCAGCTGTGGACACTAAGCAAACCTGTCTAAAACCACTACATTATTGGTTTCAGGTTTTGTTGAACACTCAAGAAATATGAATTTGGGCTGCCTAGGCTCTAAAGAAGCAGTTTATGATTACATCTTCCTGAGGGCATCTCTTCCCTTTCTTCTCAGTACCAAGGTTCAGAGAGCAATTTTCATTGCAGTCCCCTGACCCTACAGCCCTTCGGGCTCCCAGTGTTTTCGCTGGGGCCTTCTGACAGACTCGTCCTCTTAGGCAGGCCTTGATTTTTTTCCCTGAATCCATGCCACACAACAGTGTGACACTGTTCAAGTTCACATCAGTTTGGCCAGTACTTTCATTATCAAAGACTGCTTCAGTACACTATTTAGCTCTCTTGGTTTCCATCCTTATACAATTTATTATCTACATGTTCCTTTCTTCCTAACTATCAGCTCTTCTAATAACTTTTTAAACCTAGTATTTTAAATTGTTTTCAGCAGGAGGGTCAATCTGGAAACTCTGCCTGTGCTATTACTGGAAACTGAAGTCCAAATGCAATATTTTTTATATAATTACTTTGTAACTGGTTACTTTTCTATTGTAACACCTACCATGTAGTCAATGAGTATAATTAGCAACCCTTAGGCTCAAACTTATTCCCTGGGCAAGCTGATGCAGAGAAACAGAATCAGATGCATTCTAGTACTTAAGAAAAGATGGCGTCCTGTTCCATCCTGGCTCATCTCACATAGCAGTAATGAAGATCATAGCACTGACTTGGCATATTCCTACTGCCTCTTTATTCTCTTTTCCAAACAATATTAAGCAGTATTCAGACTGTGCTCACCATGACTTAAGCCTCCATTTGTGAGATTTCTTTGCCCTCCAACCCATAGTTCAAGTGTGTCTGAATCAAAATGCTCAGCGGTTTTCAACCTGGGGTGATTCTGTCCCTCAGGGCACACTGGGCAGTGTCTGGAGATGGTTTTGGTTGTCATAGCTCAGTGTGGGAGTGCTACTGGGATTTAGTGGGTAGAGGTCCAGGATGCCACTACACAGTTCCCCACAACAAAGAATTATCTGGCCCCAAATGTGTATAGTGGTGTGGCTGACATATGCTGGGAATTGATGAACCTAGAGGGTTTTGCCTATGAGAGGATCAATTCCTCAAAAAGTGCCAATGGCAGAAAATACAAACAACATATTCAGCCAAATGCGATTCTATTGCCTCACAAAAAGAAGACCTAATTGTTAGGTCCCTCTCTAATGTAAAAATGACATCATTGTAGCAAATTTGGCACCATCTCTTCTGGGCTGAGTGAAAATTTTCACAGCAATATTTAAGCAGGGGGTGCCTGGGTGGCTCAGTTGGCTGAGCATCTGACTCTTGATTTCTGCTCAGGTCATGATCTAGGATCGTGACATCAAGCCCCATGTCAGGCTCCATGCTGGGTGTGGAGCCTGCTTGAGATTCTCTCTCTCCCTCTCCATCTGCCCCTTCCCCAACCCCCGTTCATGCTCTCTCTCTTAAAAAAAAAAAAAGATAAAAAGGAATAAAAAGAAATACTTAAGCAGTCCATATTTCATTCATTGCAGTGCATATAAACTGTCTTTGGGGACATGCACTCAGCGTGACTTAGCTAAGTATAAGAGACAAAAGTCCCAATTTCTAGTCCCATTTGTTTCCAACAAGAGTGGATTCACTAGGGCACCTGGGTGGCTCAGTCAGTTAAGCGTCTGCCTTCAGCTCAGGTCATGATCCCAGGGTCCTGGGATCGAGCCCCGCGTTGGGCTCCCTGCTCAGTGGGGAGTGTTTCTCCCTCTTCCTCTGCCCCTCCCCCCTGCTTGTGCTCTCTCTCTCTCTCTCAAATAAATAAATAAAATCTTAAAAAAAAAAAAAAGAGTGGACTCACTAACTATATATTGAGTTTTAAGACAAATCAGAGCAATTCAGGAAAGTCTAAACTCCCACAAGAGAGAATCTGACCAGTGGTCTCCCAGGACTTCCATGTAATAATTTAACTGAAATATGATTATTAGAGTTACAGAATCAACATACATTACCAACAATTTCAAAGGCTTCCATTCAGGAAATCACTTTCCCTCAGACAAAAATAATTTACTAGCTCTTGAGAAACAAGGAAATTTTCCTCAGGATGATTCAGTTGCCTTTTAATATTGATGTTTAACTTATGACACAAAATATATAAAATTTCGATGATTCTGTATGAAATAACATTGTGCCAGAAGACTTCCTAAAGTCACCAATGAGAAGGGGTAAAATAATTTCTAATTACTAGTTTCAGAGAAAATCTGAATCAGTCAGGGTTCAACAGAGAAGCAGAAACACAATGCGTGTAGAGTAAGGGATTTATTATAGGGTTTACTGTAGGGGTGGTAAAATAGTTTGTGTAAGACTGTTTTCTCTGCACCTAGTGTTGAGCCAGAAGTCACTATAGTTCAGGCAGAAGAGCAATTGCAGGTGAGCTGTGCATAGATAAAAGCAAAGACAAACTGGAACCTACATCTTTCTCTTACTACCTCCATCCTCAATGCCATGGGTAACCTTCAGGAGAAGCTGGCTTTGCCATAGCACAGCACATGCACTTGTCCCAGAGAACTCTAAAGAGGGAACCTCTAAGAAGCTGGATGAGCTATGTGTCCAGGTACTGCCCCCTGCTGACAAGGTAAGCCAGCTGATCAGTGACAACTTGCCTGACACTCTGTACCTGCTAAACATTGCTGCTTAACTTCTAAACTTCTAAATCTCATGCAACTTTCCTTCCTTCCAACCCATTTGGAAGCATACAAGGGAAGGAAGTATGGGAAACACAACAGAAAAGGCATCACAAATACCCTGCTTTCGAAAGGAAGAGCAAATGCTCATGAATAAGCATTTCCCACCATGAAATTAGTGAGTGATAATATGAGAGACTGGCAGTAGCCTTGGGAAGGTGGATGTCAGAGAACAGAATTCCAGAGGATGATAAATTAAAATGACACCGGGAGTCTTCCCAGGGAACCCTCTACCCAAGAGGATGTGAACTAAGGAATAGACCACGGGCATCATTTTTGAGCTGACAGCTATATCTATGATCAGAACTGGGCAACAACGAGGACAGAAAGTTAATTCCTTAGAGACTATGATTCTACCTGATAAATGTGGGACTATAAAAAACTTGTTTGGAAAACTAAGTAAGCTGGAGATTGGAAGGTTAACAAATCAAAAGAAAAGGACTTATACTTTTCTACAGAATCAGACAAGGCATTTGATATATTCAACATCTGTTCATGATTTTAAATGAACTATTAATAAAACAGAAATTGATTAATTTACTCACTTATCATGATAGAACATAGCCAAAGTCAGTATTATGATTTATGGGAAAATGCTAGAAGCATTTCCATTAAAACAAGGACAAGACAAGGATAATTTTTATTACCATTATTATTTAATTTTTTAAAATTTAGCCAAAACAATTAGACCAGAGAAATAAAAGTCATAAAAATTGGAAAGGAGGAGATAAAGTTATCATTATTCATAGATAAATGGTATTTTTTGTAGAAAAACCAACAGAATGAACTAAAAAACTTACATATGATACAGAATTTCAGTATATTTCTGGTTATAAAATCAATATACAGAAAATAATTGCTTTCATACAAATAAACAAAAACCAATCACAATCCTACTTGAGCATTTGTGATGCACACCATATATGCTGCAAAGGTGAAAATATTTATTGTCTGGCCTTTCATAAAAAAAGTTTGTTGACTCTTATTCTAGATGATGGGGAAACATTAGAAAACAAAACACTCAAAACAAAATAAAACAAAAAATCCTTGCCCTCATGGAACATATATACCAGTAGA
Source organism: Mirounga angustirostris (assembly GCF_029215605.1). Taxonomy (NCBI): domain Eukaryota; kingdom Metazoa; phylum Chordata; class Mammalia; order Carnivora; family Phocidae; genus Mirounga; species Mirounga angustirostris. The sequence goes on from NW_026991719.1 coordinate 12,600,479, forward strand.
TTCTAGATGGGAGCTACCTATTAGACAAAGAAAAAAATAAGTTAAAAACCTAAATACCTTTACAAAGTCTATGAAACCTAAAGCAAAATTTAATAAAGGTATTCTAAGTATTTAGTATTATACAGAGAAAAGGTATCTGATCAATTTTCGAATCCTACCACCTCTTGGGTCACCTGGGTGGCTCAGTTGGTTAAGTGTCTGCCTTTGGCTCGGGTCCCAGGGTCCTGGTATCGAGCCCCGCATCGGGCTCCCTGCTCAGTGGGGAGTCTGCTTCTCCCTCTGCCTCTCCCCCTGCTCGAGCTGTCTCTCAAATAAATAAAATCTTAAAAAAAAAAAAGAAAAAGAAAATACCATCTCTTCATGATTAATCTCTGTGTGAAATAATTACGTCCTATCAAAGGCCTTTTTCCATTAAGACTATCTTATGCTTATCTCTTATGTTGATTTCAGTAATATATCCTGAATTTCAAGTTTGTCATCCATTAACTTTAAAAATGTACTTCTACCTTGTACTTCTGAGTTCCCTTCCTCAATGAAACAAAATTAGGGCACTTGTTAAATAAGTCATGGGAATATAATCAATAATAAAAAAAAAATCAAGGCACTTAAAATATGCATGATGTTTATAGTAATAAAACTTAAATAAAACTTAAATATTTCCTCCTCTGATCACAACAGATTAATCTATGAACAAGGTTTTTCAATCTTGGCACTATTAACATTCTGGACCAGATGTTTTTCTTTGTTGTGGGGCCTGTCTTGTGCATTTTAGAATGTATAGCAGCATCCCTAGCCTCTCCCAACTAGGTATCTATAATGCTCTTTAGTGAAGATAACCAAAAATGTCTCAAGACATTGTCAAATGTTCTAGAGATGGCAAAATCTCAATCAAATTCGGTCTCTTATAACTTCCTATTACTTGTTTATCTGCAAAGATTCAGCCATAGCCTTTGACATTAGATACTGCCAGGAAAACTATTTTACATCTTCAACTACTAAGTATAGTTGAAAGCTTGCCCAAGAAAAGCTTTTCACTAGTATTAAAACCACACCATTTCACAGAAGCAACCAAAGACAAGGGTACAGCTTTACCAGGCACTGTGACAAGTACAAGTAAGTTATTTTATTAATACTGATGTTGTCAACCTAAAGAAAACCCTTGTTCTTTGAAAGCATCATCCTAAAGCTATTTTCTATTTTCTGTTCAATTAACTGTAGTGGAAAATCACTTCCAGAGTAGTAGCATAAGGAGCTCTGAAAAATCACTCTTAAAAAGCATAAACAGGGCGCTGGGTGGCTCAGTTGGTTAAGCGACTGCCTTCGGCTCAGGTCATGATCCTGGAGTCCCTGGATCGAGTCCCGCATCGGGCTCCCTGCTTGGCAGGGAGTCTGCTTCTCCCTCCAACCCTCCCCCCTTTCATGCTCTCTCTCTCTCAGTCTCTCTCTCTCAAATAAATAAATAAAATCTTTAAAAAAAAAAAAAAAAAGCATAAACAATGGTGGCGCCTGGGTGGCTCAGTCGTTAAGCGTCTGCCTTCTGCTCAGGTCATGATCCCAGGGTCCTGGGATTGAGCCCCGCATCGGGCTCCCTGCTCCACGGGAAGCCTGCTTCTCCCTCTCCCATTCCCCCTGCTTGTGTTCCCTCTTCTCACTGTGTCTCTCTCTGTCAAAAAATAAATAAAATCTTAAAAAAAAAAAAAAGCGTAAACAATGCCATAAACCAACTAGACCTAACATACATCCATAGAATATTCTACCCAACAAGAGCAGAACACATTCATGTCAAGTGCACATGGAACATTATCTAGGCAGACCATACATTGGGCCACAAAAACACATCTCTATTTTTTAAAAACTGAAGTTATACAAAGTATATTCTCCAATTACAATGGAAAGAAATTAGAGATAAAAAACAGAAGGAAATTTAGGAAATTCACAAACGTGGAAATTAAAGAACATACTTCTAAATAGCCAAGATATCAAAGTACAAATCATAATGGAAATTAGAAAATAAACGAAAATACAACATACCAAAACTTGTGAGATGTAGCTAAAGCAGTACTCAGAGGGTGGGAAAGAAGAAAGATCTCAAATTAATAACTTAATCTTCCACCTTAAGAAACTAGCAAAAGAGGGGCGCCTGGGTGGCTCAGTTGGTTAGGCGACTGCCTTCAGCTCAGGTCATGATCCTGGAGTCCCGGGATCAAGTCCTGCATCGGGCTCCCTGCTCAGCGGGGAGTCTGCTTCTCCCTCTGACCCTCCCCCCCCATGCTCTCTCTCTCTCTCATTCTCTCTCTCTCTCTCTCTCAAATAAATAAATAAAATCTTAAAAAAAAAAAAGAAGCTAGCAAAAGAACAAACTGAACACAAAGCAAGCATAAAGAAGGAAATAAGGAAGATCAGAGCAGGAATAAATGAAACATGGAATAGAAAAATAATAAAGAAAACTGATGAAACCAAATGTGGATTCTTTAAAATATCTACAAAATCGACAAGCCTTTAGCTATACTGATGGTAGGGGCCAAGGGCAGGCTGCCCCAATAATGCTCCACTTTGGTATATTGATTATTTTAAATAAAAGTGACTTAAGAGACAGCCTGTGCAAGAAAGACACTCAGACCCTCTGTCCCTCTGAAAGCAGGAAATAAATCTCCCATATGAAAGTTGCCCTCCCTGTACCAGAAGGTAAAGAGACATTCTTATCATCAGAGATAGGAAATTCAGGGCCAAAAAGACTGTATAAACAACCCTTGTTACTTTTTACCAATTTACTCTGACAGCCTAAATTCTGTTTAGAATTCCTTACTAATTCAAGCTCCTGAAGTTTTTTTTTTTTTTTTTTGTCCTGTCAATTCCTCACAGATTTATTGTCTCCTTGTCTAAAAAGTATAAAAACATTCTGCCTTGGTCATTTCTTTAGGTCTCAATGTCATTATTGGGCCTCCTTTTTTTATTAATAAATAAATGAAAAAGATCATAAGGGAATTCTATGACAAGTATATGCCAACATATTAGATAGCCTAGATAAAACGTACAAATTCTAGAAAGACACAAACTACCAAAACTGATTTCAGAAGCAATAGAAAATCTAAGTAGACTTCTAACAAGTAAAGAGATTGAAATAGTAATCATAAAATTCCTACAAAGAAAAGATCAGGCTCAAACGTCCTCATTGGTGAATACTACCAAACATTTAAAGAAGAATTAATGCCAATCTTACACAAAATTTTCCAAAAAGTAAAAGAGGGAACACTTCACAACTCATTCTATGAGGTCTTGATACCAAAACCAGATAAAGACATCGGAATTAAAGAAAAAGGTGCAAACCAATATCCCAAATGAATGTAGATGCAAAAATCTCAACAAAAGTCTAGCGAACTAAATCCAGCAACAGGGGCACCTAGGTGGCTCAGATGGTTAAGTGCCTGCCTTCGGCTCAGGTCATGACCCCAGGGTCCTGGGATGGAGCCCTGAGTCGGGCTCCCTGCTCAGGGGAGAGCCTGCTTCTCCTTCTCCCTCTGCCTGCCGCTCTGCCAACTTGTGCTCTCTCTCTGTCAAATAAATAAAATCTTAAAAAAAAATCCAGCAACATATTAAAAATGTAATCTATCATAGGAATGAAAGCTTGTTCTAACATGTGAAAATCAATTTAATGCATTATATTAATAGAATGAAAGACAATCAATCACCACATGATCATCTCAATAGATGCAGACAAAGCATTTGACAAAATCCAATATTTACATAATAAAAACACTCAACAAACTAGGAACAGAAGAAAATTACTTCATGCTAATGAAGGGCATTTACCAAAAAATTAAAGTTAAATTATACCTAATGGTGAAAGACTGAACAGTTTCTCCTGGAACAATACAAGGATGTCTGCTCTTGTCACTTCTAGTCAACCTTGTACTAGAGGTCCTTGCCAAGGCAGTTAGGCAAGGAAAATAAATAAAAGGTATCCACACTATCTCTACTAGCAAATGATATGACCTTGTATATAGAAAATCTTAGGAAATCCACATATAAAAAAAACCTATTAGAACTAATAAATGAGCTCAACAAGGTAGCAGAATACATGATCAATATACGAAAATCAATTGTATTTCTTTTTTTTTTAAGATTTTTATTTATTTATTTGACTGAGAGAGACACAGTGAAAGGGGGAACACAAGCAGGGGGAGTGGGAGAGGGAGAAGCAGGCTTCTTGCAGAGCAGGGAGCCCCATGTGGGGCTCGATCCCAGGACCCTGGGATCATGACCTGAGCCAAAGGCAGACGCTTAATGACTGAGCCAGCCAGTCACCCCTAAAAATCAATTGTATTTCTATACACTAGCAATGAACAATCCAAAAATGAAATTAAGAGAAGAATTTTATTTATATAGATCAAAACTAAAAAAATACTTAGGAATAAATTTAACAAAAGAAATACAAGACTTGCACACTGAAAACCACGTAACATCATTGAAGGAATTTAAAGGAAACCTAAATAAATGGAAAGACAGGCCTTGTTTATGAATTGGAAGACTTAATATTGTTAAGATGACAACACTCCCCAAATTGATCTAGGGATCCAAAACATTCCTTATCACAACCCAGCTGCTTCTTGTGAAGAAACTGACAAGGTGATTCCAAAACTCATATGGAAATACAAGGGATCCAGAATAGCCAGAAACAATCTTGAGAGGGAGGGAAAAGTTGGAGGTGTAGGGGCCAAGGGCAGGCTGCCCCAATATGGGCCACTTTGGCATGAATCTAGTTTTGAGTTAAAAGTGAGCAAAACCCAGCAGATAGAGGAAAAACTCTTTACCTTGCCTTCAACTGCCTGCTTATACCAGAAAGAGAGCTATTAACAGAGATTCTTCTTTACCTAAGAGACTTATATGCATAATAGGGCAACCTTTGTTTTCCAAACATCTCCTTTCACCTTCTTGATAATGGTCTTCTTCCCCTTTGTATTCTCAGACCCCTCTCCTTAGCTCATATAAGCCTCATTGTCTTCAGAAGTTCATGTGTGTGGATTCCCTGTACATTATTAAATTTTATTTTCTCCTGTTCATCTGTCTCATGTCAATTTGATTCTTAGTCCAGTGAGAAGGACCTTGAAGGTCAGAATAATTCTTCCTCCCCAATAGTCGCTATAGTCAGCAGAATACTTTAACTCACTGGATACCACTCACTCTGACCATGCTGCAGCTGAGAGATCTTTGGGAAATCTGACATATAGCAGGCAGAAGGTAATATTTCTTGCCATGTCAGTCTCCTCGAATCAATATCTGCAGAGTCTTATGGGGTGAGAATGACGAGATTCCTTTTTCTCTCTCTCTAACTTTAGCAGAAAAAAAATATTTGTCGAACTAGTTCCTTGGGCTTAGTGACTATTTGGTTAAATTTGGTAGATTACTCTTGGTTACTGATCCATTTCATCCAAGAGATGGTCCTTGTTTTCCTTTGTATTTTGTCATGTTCATAAAAAGGAATTTCCATAGGCGCTCTAGCCTGCTGTCTGAACTGGCCTCAGAGACTGGTGAGTTCATGGTTCTCGTCAGATTGGCCTCTGTTTACACAAACTTGCTGTGAGTTAAAGGCTGTTGCTAAGGGACATCTTAGAAGCCAAAGCCACAAAAGTAGTGACCCCAGGTTGAGCACTTAAAAGCTGTAAGAGCACTTGCCACCTCAGGAAGACTCCCATGTTAAAATAAGTTGGTCATGGAATAAGTTAGATTGACACAAGTTCACCCACCAACCTCAAGAAAACTTCTGCACAATGAAGTACACTATCAAACAACATATAATCCCCAACCCCGTGGCACATCCCTCCTAGGTATTAATGTGGTTCCAAGAGACCCAAAACTTAGCCAAAAGAGAAAGCAGATGAAGTTTTCCTTTCATCTTATACTATGTCCTAAGAACTTGGCTTTGTGACCAGTGAGAACATTCTCTTCAGTCTCCGCCATTCAGAGGGTGCACTTATTGGGATGCACTTTGGTGGCCAAACAGACTTGGAATCCAACTCTCTCTCTGTCCAGCCATGCCAGCTCTCAGGAGTATTTGTTGTGAGAGGTTCTAGCCCACAGGAAGCTTTGTTGAATCAATCTTCATCACTTGGTAATGCTGAAAAGGCCCATTCCAGTAGCACCTGCCCAGTTTCACAGATGAGCAGATCTCCAACTGGAGGTGTGTCATGTTTTTGTGGGAGACCAGAGATACCATTTTCACGACACCACTCTTACCACCTATGTAGCAAAGGCCTTTGCTTTTTTAGACTCATTTTGGGAGTTGCAGGCATGCTGAGAACAATGGCTCCATCTTTGGCCCTCCATCTTGCTCATAGCCACACAATGACCTCCCTCAGGGCTACAGGTTCCAGGCCTTGTAGAGGTTAATGTACGCCCTGAACAGAACGCAGGAAGGTTTGTTCTGATCTTCACGAAAATGGTGCAGAGAAGGCCCCACTGTAGCTAACTAGTAGAGAGCCTCCAGGGACAGATGGTGCCACTTTAGATAACTACCCTGTGACCCCACCATCATGCCCCCTTGCTCTATAAAAGCTGGGGATTAAGACCCGGAATGGGCAGAAGATGGGGGCAGAGAATGCCTGCATACTGCCTAGATCATCTGTCTGCCTGACAATCCCCCACCAGCCCATCAGTAAGTTACTCTGAATACAACTCTGTAAAGGGTATGGAGTGGCTTGCTTCATTTTTCAGTCTTAAAATGTTTATACTTTATTGATCCTCCTCCACTTTCTAACCAGGAGTAAACTTTTGGATCCTGAGGGCTGCAATATCTATGCCTTCCCTGGATGCCTCTTGCATCTCTGGTTAAGTCATTAAGAGGCTTATTGTTTTAAGTCACTGTTAATAGATGCTACTCATCAATGCCCAGACAGTGGATCCTTTAAACTGGCTACATTTAAAAGAAGATTCTTTATAAAGAGCTCCCAATTGTCTTATCAGTATAACGGTTAACCTTAGGGACTTCCTAGATAAGATGAAAGAACAAAAATTAGACTTAAGACTTAAAAATAAATGGCCACATCCAATGTAAATTCCCCTTAAAATCTGGCCTCATCTGCCTGTTTTCCCTTTCCTTACAAGACTTACAGAGAGCACTCATGCCTAATCTCTAGGTTCAAGGTTGATCATATAATGCTGAAAGCCAGGAAATGAATTTAACAAAAGCATGTAAAACTGGCAATAAAGTTTATTTTGCTCCTACCTTTCAGGGATGGGTAATCCAGTTTTGCCAGCTTCCGGCATTGTTATGCCATGTACTTTGCAGGTGTATCCTAGGGGGACACACACACACACACACACACACACACACACACACACACTGCAAGAGAATTCATGTCCCTGGACAGCAGCAGAGCCTTAAACTGTAAAAGTTCTTTTGCCTCTACTTTCAGAAGATGCTACCAAATTTAGAGAGGAATTAAAAGATGAATGACTATTCACAGCCCCCACCCCCAACAGAAGAAACAGGACCAAAATTTCTCCTAACCCCTCCTACAGGTGACCTGTGAAAGGCCAATATTCAGGGGCTAATAAAAGCCAACGTTGAATTGTGTACCCAGAAAGAATGCTTTCATTAAAATGCTTTATATAGTCTTTACAAAGACATAATTTTTTTGATTCCCATTTTCGTTAAAAATCTCCCTGATAGAAAGAAGCAAATTTAGTTTAAAAAATGAGATAGTCCCTTGATATTCAGGCTGTAATCTCATTCTTTGGGGGAATTAGAAACTATTCTTTGTCTTACAAGTGTCTACAAAACCAGAAATGCAACTCTAGAAGCAAGCCCACCTATCTTACCACTTCCCAAACCTTGCTTATTCTTCTTAAAATGTTTATAGACATTATAGACAATCAGGATATTGGAACAAAACTGTCCTATACTTGAGAAGAAAAAAAGTACATTATAAATAGCAATTACCCTGAAACACTGGAGGGAAATTTTTTTTGCATTCTTTCTCTGTCCCTTAAAATTATAAATCTCATGTATTTAAAATATAAACACATCCCATAATCACCTGAGAATGAAGGCAGGAAAAGGGGAAAGAGAACTTTTTGAAATATAAACTGCTAGAAAGGCTCTTGTGCCCAGACTCTTACACCTCTGATAACAGGACAGATAATGCTCCAGATCTCCACCTTGGAGAAAACTTGGATACTTTCTCTGTGCCTTTGTAATGTAAATTTTCTATCATCGTCCCTAGGATCTAAGAGCCATTTTTTTCTTAAAATACAAACTTTAGGGGCATCTACTTCTCCCTCTGACCCTCCCCCCTCTCATGCTCTCTCTCTCTCTCCTTCTCTCTCACTCTCAAATAAATAAATAAAATCTTAAAAAAAATAAAATAATAAAAAAATAAAAAATAAAAAAAATACAAACTTTAGGGAGAAGTTTTTCATAAGAAAAAAAGGAGGTATTTGGAAATTGGGTTTTTAATGTCCTTTCCACAAGTATTTGTAAGAACAAAAGCTGTAAGACTGCATCTTGTCTGTATGTGTGTCCATGCATCTTGTCAGTGTATGTGTGGTCATATATGTTATAAAAGTGAGACATTTTCTCTATCTCCGGATGGTATCACTAAAATTAACATGAAAGAGTTCTATGCAGTAGGATTGAAGGCAAGTGTTTCTAAGGATTGGGCATTCCAAAACTCAGAAAGATAGAAACTAACCCAAATGTTTTTCAAGTTCACGTGATCTGGGAAAATATTCACTATTAAAGCTAATTTGAGACTGTTGGTTTAATTAAAATAACATGTCTTTAGAGTTACCAGCATTTAACACAGAGATGGATGGAGGGATGAGTGAAATAGGTGATGGGGATTAAAGAGTACACTTACCATGACGAACATTCAGTAATGTATAGAATTGTAGAATCACTGTATTTATTGTACACCTGAAATTAATGACACACTATGTTAACTATACTAGAATTAAAATAAAAAACTTAGGGGTACCTGGGTGGCTCAGCCATTAAGTGTCTGCCTTCAGCTCAGGTCATAATCCCGGGGTCCTGGGATTGAGCCCCGCATCGGGCTCCCTGCTCAGCAGGAAGCCTGCTTCTCCCTCTCCCACTCCCCCTGTGTTCCCTCTTTTGCTGTCTCTCTCTCTGTCGAATAAATAAAATCTTCAAAAAATATATAAATAAATAAATTAAAAATAAAAAACTTATTCTACCTGTGTTTGCTGAAAGTCATGTATGTTCATGTTATCTCTGTTGCAAAATTTATCAGAAAAAAAACCAACTTAGAATAATGGTTGACTTTGTCTAATGCCTCGAAGTTTTGTGGGCAATCTAAACAAAATTGTTAATAACAAGTCATTAAATAGATGTAAATAAGATAAAAAGGTTTGTAGGTAAATCTTAAAATAGCTTCAAAATCTTCAGTAACCTGAAACTTTAAAGTTTTACTACATTAAATGATGAGTTAAGTTAAATTTATTGAATATATAGATCATTTCCAAATAAGATAAAATAATGAAACAGTAAGTACTGAACATAGGTTTACCTACTTTTGTCTTGTTACAGAAAAACTGAGGATAAACTTACTTCTGTCAGTAAACATGTTTTGTGCTTTACCAAAAGACTGTACTATGAAAAACACATTTCCAGAAATCATAAAATCTTTCATAAATTTGCCAATCTAAAGAATACTGGTATAACAGTCACAATTGCTTAGTACTTAGTTTTCATTAGAAATTAGGTTTCTAATGGTTAAGAATTCTAATAAATGTAATTAAAACAGGTCTTTCACCTCTTTGATGAGGTTTATTACTAGATACCTGATTTTTGGTGCAATTGTAAATGGGGTTGTTTTCTTAATTTCTCTTTCTGCTACTTCATTATTGGTGTATAGAAATGCAATGGATTTCTGTACACTGATTTTGTATCCTGCAACATGACTGAATTTATCAGTTCTAGCGGGGTTTTTTTTTTGTGGAGTTTTTCTGGTTTTCTATATATAGTATCATGTCATCTGCAAATAATGAAAGTTTTACTTCTTCCTTACTGGTTCGGATTTCTTTTCTTTCTTTTTGTTGTTTGACTGCTGTGGCTAGGACTTCCAGTACTGTGTTGAATAAAAACAGTGAGAGTGGACATCCTTGTTTTGTTCCTGCCCTTAGGGGAAGAGTTCTCAGTTTTTCTCATTAAGGGTGATGTTCACTGTGGATTTTTTTGTAGATGTCCTTTATTATATTGAGGTATGTTCCCTCTAAACCTACTTTTTTGAGGGTTTTTACCATGAATGGATACTGTACTTTGTAAATTGCTTTTTCTGCATCTATTCAAATGATAATATGGCTCTTACCCTTTCTCTTATGGATGTGATGTATCACGCTGATTGACTTGCGATTACCAAACCACCCTTGCATCCCAGGAAATCTCACTTGATTGTGATGTATGATATTTTTAATGTATTGTTGGATTCTGTTTGTTAGTATTTAGTTGAGGATTTTGTATTTATATTCATCAGAGATATTGGTTTTCCCTTGTAAGTTACTGTCTTCATCTGTCTTTGCTGCTTAAAAATTTTTTTATCACTATTTTGCCAGTTCAATTACAATATGTCTTGGTGTGCTCTGCTTTGGTTGATTTTAATGGGAGTTCTCTGTGCCTCCTGGATGTCTGTTTCCTTCTCCAGATGGGGGAAATTTTCAGCTATTATTTCTTCAAATAAATTTTTTTGCCCCATTTTCTTTCTCTTCTGGGACTCTGATAATATGAATGTTATTATGCTTGATGGGAGTCACTGAGTTCCCTAAGTCTATTCTCCTTTTGCATAAATCTTTTTTCTCTTTTGTTCAGCTTGATTACTTTCCATTACCGTCTTCTAGGTCACTAATTTGTTCCTCTGCTTCTTCCATCCCGCTGTTCATTCCATCAAACGTGTTTCTCATTTTGTTTTTTGTACCCTTTATCTCTGCTGTGTTATTCCTTATCTCTGTGTTAAGGTTCTCATTCATGTCTTCCACTCTTTTCTCAAGCCCAGTGAGTATCCTTATGATCATTACTTTAAATTCTCCATCGGGCATGTTACTTGTATCTGTTTCACTTAGATCTCTGGCCGTGGCCTCATCCTGTTCTTTCATGTGGGATAAATCTCTCTGTCTTCTCATTTTGTCTAAGTCTCTATGCCTGTCTCGGTGTGTTAGGAAAGTCAGCTACATCTCCTGTTCTTAAGGGTAACTGCCTTATGAGGAAGAAGTGCTATAGTGCCCTGCCATGTGGTGTCCCCTGTTCCCCAGGGCCTGGCGCTTCTGGGAGTGTCTCCAGTGTGTGCTGTGTGTCCTCTGCTGTTGTGTCCTGACCATTTTATCCTTCAGGCCAGGCATCTGCAGAGGCTCTCTTTGCCTGTTGTGGGCAGAGTTTGGTCCCTGGCCTGAAGGTGGCACATTTTAACTAGGTGTGCTCTGGTCTGTTTGCGAAATGAGACCTGTCACCACTGTTGCCAGAACTGAGGCTCTGCAAAACTCCCGGGTTGAGAGATATGATGTTGGTGGGGGTTTGGGCTGGTCTTCTGGGGGCAGGGAGCCTTCAGTGCTGGGACTGAGGTAAGTGTGAATGGGAAGGGGGGTTCCACTGGAGCTCAGGGGGGCGGGGCTTGGTATAGGCAAGTTAGGTAGTGAGTGTGGATGCAGCACTGGTTCCTGCAGGTGGCCCTGTGCTTATGATGTGAGCCCTGGCCCGCGCCATTTCCTTTGTTCCCGGAGTGGTCTCTCCATGAATGCTGCCTCTCTGGGACACACTCCAAGATGAGCAAACAACCTCCCCACTGTGTGCCTCAGGTGCTCTTCAGATAGCTGTTTCTGTGCCGTGTGTCTCTGGGTTGTTTGCCTGCCTTCTCTCTGAGAGCAGGCGATGTACTCTGGGCTCTATCCCAGCCAAGCATGCTGACCTTTAAAACTCTAGGCTTTAAGTCCTGCTGGTTGTCAGGAGTCACAAAATTCAGCCCCTCTCACTTTCCAACCCAAATGCTATGGGGAATCGTTTTCCGCACGTGCTCCCCTGTGTGCTAGTCAGGCGTCTTTCTCTGCAACTGTGGCTCTCTCCCTACCACATCAGCCACAATCTGTTTCCCTCCCAAGCCACATCTCCACACTTCCTATGTTCTTCAATGTGGCCTCTTCCCTACCTTTAGTTGTGGAGTTTGTTCTTCCAGTCTTCAGGTCAATTTCTAGGGCATTTAGGATGATTTAACAGTTACCTAGTTGTATTTGTGGGACAAAGCAAGCCAAGTGTTCTCCTACTCTGCTGCCATCTTCCCGTACTCTGTAATCTTTTGAGCACAATCTAACTTAGTTGCTCCTGAGAGCTCCTGGAACATTTCAAAGATTCTGTGAGGAATTAAACTAATTAGACCTAGTTGTTACATTAAATTACATGAGAAGCACTGTCAAATAGGTGTACTAAACACTGTTATTTTATATTTATGTAGATATGCTATTAAAATAAGTGTTCTAAAAATTATATAGAACTCCTGGATCTGATGTCCTGGTATGTTATTATCTTAAAGCATTGTGTGTCACATAAATAACGAAATTTCCTCATCAACTGCATTGTAATGAACTTTAATCAGCTCTTTGACAGCTACTGTTTTACTCTGATGCTGTTGCAAATGTGTCATCTTCAGTGAGACTCAGAAAAAACTCTGAGTACAAGTTTCTGATAAACTTAAATTATAAAACTGAACTAGGTAAGAATTTCTGAACTAGTAAATACTGGATTCAAGCAGAACAAAAATCAATAACATGGGACCAAATGAACTGAGGAGAATAATTAGAATTTTTATGACTTTTTGTTTGAAACATTGCTGACTCTCTAAAATGTTTTATTTTTCCAAATTTAAGGAAACTTTCTCTTAAGCTGACTTACAGCAATTTGTTAAAATACACCTTTGTGAACAAATTGAAACATTTATCTTTTTCTCCCTGCCTGATCCTGCCGAACTTCAGAAATGCAGTATTCTTTTTTTTAAGATTTTATTTATTTATTTGACACAGAGAGACACAGAGATAGTGAGAGAGAGCAAGAGCAGGGAGCCTGACTGAGGCTCGATCCCAGGACCCCAAGATCATGACCTGAGCCGAAGGCAGACACTTAACTGACTGAGCCACCCAGGCGCCCCAATTCAGTGAGTATTCTTATATTTTCAAGTCAATATATTTATTTCAATAAGTTCAATAAGAATCTGTTTTCCTTATGACATGACACAATTGGAAACATTGGTTATATTACAAGGTTTTGACTGGAATGTCATTATCTGAGAAAGACATGCATAGACTCAGGTATGATCAGACAGCTTTAAGGAACTAAGGTTGATTTTTATGGAACCAATAAAGCCCCTTGGAAATATCATCCTGATACCTTGCTTACAGAGTTTCCAGCAGCCTTACCAAGTGGGTAAAGAACGTCACTTTCTGGCAGGTGCAGGAACTTCAGGATATTCTGGGGACCTTGAGAAGAGAGGAATTCACCCAAATCTACAGAATCTAATATTTACTCATTGTGTTAGTGAAACATTTCTCTCTGTAATTACCCTCATTTCCAAAGATAGCCAAATTAACACTAATCTGTTTGCAGAAGAAGTCTAGTTTCAAAAAAACTTGGTCTCATTATTTATATAAGTGTAGCAAGACTAGCAGTTCACCACGTAGGCTCTTTAAAACCTGCTTTGCTGGAACTCTTTTAAGGAATCTCCAGATTGAACTTTTAACAGCCTCTCGAGGCCAAAAGCCAAGCCAAACAGCTGCCATCAGACTTGGCCTGCAATACCTGTTCATTATAAATTGGATTAGATTCTGAGTTCTTCTGGTTTCCTCCAGTGTCTGGCTCTAACTCTCCAAACTAATGTTGTTGATTTTTCTCCCTCCTGAGTTGGATTCATTTGAGAACTAAAACTTCCCTTTTCCCAAAGCCCTGCCAACTAAATATGAATGACTTGATATAAACTTCAGAGAAATCGTCACAACAGCTCATGTGTAGACAATCTTCATGCCTACTGTTCTACGAGCCACTCAAAGATCACCGAGGGACACTCGAACTACAAACCAGGAAGCTCTGTCAGGCAGCCACTCTATCTGAAGATGCTTGGAGCTTAACATATAGAAATCTCCCCACTAGGGACGCCTGGGTGGCTCAGTTGGTTAAGCGACTGCCTTCGGCTCAGGTCATGATCCTGGAGTCCCAGGATCGAGTCCCGCATCGGGCTCCCCGCTCGGCAGGGAGTCTGCTTCGTCCTCTGACCCTATCCCCTCTCATGTGTTCTCTCTCTCTCAAATAAATAAATAAAATCTTAAAAAAAAAAAAGAAAGAAAGAAATCTTCCCACTAGCTATCCTGAGGACTCAGAAACTGGTTTATAATTTGATCCAATCATTAACCGTTGCTTTTCTTTTGCTTCCTTAAACAAGAGGCATTTCTTTCTTTTTTTGTTTTTTAAGATTCTTCATTTTTAAATCATCTCCACATTCAGGGTGGGACTTGCACTCACAACCCTGAGATCAAAGAGTCACACACCCCACCAACTGAGCCGGCCAGGCACCCCAAACAACAGGCATTTCTAATATTGGATTACTTGAACCACAGGCCTACCTTTGAGAACACAGCTGTAACACCACCTCCTGAAATGAGTTTAACTGAATTTACCTATTGCCAGGATTTGTTCAACAAGACGGAACAATCTACCTGCTCAACTTTCAATGTGCGAGATTTCAGGGAAGTTTCAGAGGAGAAACCTGTAGGGGCCAAGGGCAGGCTGCCCCAAGATGGGCCACTCTGGCATGAACATTATTTTGAGTTAAAAGCAAACAAACCGCAGAAGAGTCAGGAAAAGCTCTTTACCTCCCCCTCAACTGTGCACCTGGACCAGGAATAACTCCATTAATAGATTCCTCTTTACCTGAGAAACTTATCTGCATAATAGGGCAACCTTTGTTTTCCAAACCTCTTTTCTCATCTTCCTGCTAATGGTCTTTCTCCCCTTTGGATCCTCAGACCTCTACCTCTCTCCTTAGCTCATATAAACTTCATGTTGTCTCATCGTCTTTGGAATTTCATAGTCTGTATGGAGTCCCCGTATGTATGCTATTAAGTTAGATTTTCTCTCGTTAATCTGTCTCATGTCAATTTGATTCTTAGTCCAGCTAGAAGGACCTTGAAGAGCAGAGGAAGGTCTTTCTTCCCAACCAAAACATAGGAATATATCTTTAGGACGTTGGATTAGATAGTGGTGTCTTAGAGATGATACCAGAAGGATAAGCAACAAAAGAAAAAATAGATACATTGGACTTCATCAAAATTAAAAACTTTTATGCTTCAAAGACATCAAGAAAGTGAAAAGACAACTCACAGAATAGGAAATATATTTGCAAATCATATATCTAATAAGGTACTTGCATCCAGAATATACAAGTGATTGCTAATAGGTACAGGGTTTCTTTTGGGGTTGATAAAGACAGTCTAAAATTAGCTTGTGGTGATGGTTACATAATGATGTGAATATACTAAAAACCACTTATACTTTAAAAATGTGAACTTTATGATGTGAGTTATATTTCACTAAATCTGTCATTTAAAAAAAAAAAAAAAAGCAGGTTTTCTTCCTTATCTTCCGAGCTGCCCAGAGCCAGCTTGTCCAAATATTGATGATCACCCCTTCTCAGAGATTCCAAGGTGAAGATGCAGATATCTTTATTTCCAAAATTCCTACAAAGGGACCTATTCCTTGTCCCTTAACTGGTTGCTACTTAGATTGAAAAGATGCCAGGTATCTTAAAGCTATGACATTTGTGCATCTAAAATTACAGAGTTGATATTGTTTGTTTTTTTTCCCCTCCTTCAAAATTCAATGCCAAAGGCAGGCACCTGTAGCATTTGTTTACTCTGCTCCTATGTCCCCGATGGCAGAAAGGTAGATAAGGATTGGCTAGGATTGGCTGTCCCATGACCCCTCCTTTCAAGGTGTCTCAGAGAGTGCCTGGGCTGGGACAAAAGAGACAAGGTCTAGATCCAACACTGCCCTCCCCATTCAAGTCACTCCTGGGGCTCTGAAAGGTCACTGGAACCCAGGGCAGAAGAGAAACAAAACCAAAAACACACAAAAAACTGTAGTGGTTAAATTAATTGCATATTCCAGAAATCTTTGTAATTGGCAATTTTATAAAATATGGCATCTCCTCTTTCCTGCCAGAGTAATGGCTCAGAGAACAAAACTCAAAAGCCAACTTTTTCTTAGCTCTGTGTTTCTTGGTTCCCCAGCCTCACTCTGTGTTTATGGAATGATTTAAGTATTAGTCTAAAAATTTATCACCAAGCAAACAGAATAATATACCCACTTCACAAATTCAGAGAGCTGGATAGATCAGGACATTCTGCTTCTCCAAAGATTTGTTTTGATAAATGCGAATACCCAAAAGGGATAGACCTTACCTTTGCTGGATCGATTGTTGTTAATTCAAACTTTGGAAAAGAAAGCCTTTCAATGATTAGCTTCTCAATATTGCAAGACCTGGAATCGCAGCTTCTTGAAGATTCTTACTCCCTACAACCTGTAGGAAAGAAATAGAACAATCGATGTAACAGGATTAAGTGTGAGGGTTTTGATTAGGCAGACCTGGGTTTGAATCCTTGATCCACCACTTACTAGCTGACTAACATTACTTAATCTCTCTGTGTATAATCCCTAATTTACAAGGTTGTTCTAAGAATTGAAAATGACATGAACAGATGCACAACTTAACTAGTCATCAAGGAATGGAAAGACAAGACTGCAAAAGGCCACATAATAGGATTCTGTTTTATATGAAATGTTCAGAATTGGCAAGTCCATGGAGACAGAAGGTGACATAGTGGTTGCCAGGGTCCCGGTGGGGGAGCAAGAGGGAGGGACTGCTAAAGGATATGGGGTTTCTTTTTGGGGTGATGAAAATGTTCTGGAATTAGGCAATGGTGATTGTTGCACAACTTTGTGAATGTACTCAGTTGTACACTTCTAAGTTAAAAGGGTGAATTTTATGGTATGTGAATTGTGTCTCAAAAAAAAAAAAACCAGATGGAATATGGGTTTTAAAATCTTGATTAAAAATTGCAGGTTACATTATGGTTACTTTTAATCATATTTAATATGTTTAGTCATCTCTTTTAAAATTCTTACTGACCTTGGGCTTTGAGAGGTTTTGTTACTGAAATATCGTGTGGATAGGAAGGTGTTCTATTTTGAAGTCAGCCTGCATTTTTTCTTCATAGCAGTCTGTATACCACATACCAAAGTCCTTTTAATATATGTTTTTAAATGAAATATCCTACGTATAAGAGTAAACATTTTAAAAAGTACAAATGGTTCCTTAAGAAGTAAAATATTATCACTTATTTTAAAAGACCATTTGTCGGGGCGCCTGGGTGGCTCAGTCGTTAAGCGTCTTCCTTCGGCTTAGTTCATGATCCCAGGGTCCTGGGATTGAGCCCCGCGTCGGGCTCCCTGCTCTGCAGGAAGGCTGCTTCTCCCTCTCCCACTCCCCCTGCTTGTGTTCCCTCTCTCACTGTGTCTCTCTCTGTCAAATAAATAAATAAAATCTTTAAAAAAAAAAAAGAAAGACTGCAAGGAGATTCCATTTTATACCCAGATGAATGCAAAATATAGGAAACCTGACAACACCAAGTGCTGAAAAAGAGGGGAACAATGGATCTCTTATGTAACATGTCTCTCATACATTATATATTGGTCTAAATACTTTGTTCAACTTTATGATATGTTTTATTATTTTACATTCTCAAACTCTATGAACTAGAAATTCCACTCCTAGATGTATACCTAAAGGAAACTTGCACGTATACATGGTTGTCCAAAAATATGTACAAAATGTTTATTTAACAGCACTGTTCAAAGCAAGGGCAAGAAACTTGAAACAATCCAAATGTCACTGACAGAAGAATGGGTAAGCTAATTATGGTATATCTACACAATGGAATATTAAACAGAAGTGAATATGCTTAAACCACAGCTGTTTGCAACAATACGTTGGGTGAAAGTAAAGTCCAACATCCTATCACAAAGTTCATTGCAAGTCAAAAAAAAGCATACATTGTTAAAGCCTATAACATATGTTATGAAAAAAACAAAATGGCAAGGAAGCAATAAACATAGAATTAATACAGCGACTACCTTTGAGAGGCAGGATGGGAGAGGAACAGAACACAGAGTAAAAGGATTATTAGCATTATAAATGAAGGTTGGGGTGGATACAGGTTTTGTGGTGGCACTCTTTCAGTAAAATAACCACAAATTACAAACATAGAATGTTCCTGGCCACCCCAGTGTTCTCTAACATGAGGGGGAAGTGTGATGGGGAGGAAGTCCGAATGGCAAGAGCGGTCTTAACTGATTCTGTTTGAAACCTCTTTTGCAGTGGTTTTTTTTTTTTTTTTTTTTTTAAGATTTTATTTATTTGACAGAAAGAAACACAGCGAGAGAGGGAACACAAGCAGAGGGAGGGGGAGAGGGAGAAGCAGGCTTGCCGCTGAGCAGAGAGCCCAATGCGGGGCTCGATCCCCGGACCCTGGGATCATGACCCGAGCCGAAGGCAGACGCTTAACGACTGAGCCACCCAGGCGCCCCTGCAGTGTTTACAAATACCTATGACTGTGCCAACATGTTTCTCAGTCACTGGTAGAGATGTGGAAAAAGCCTCTCCAAGTTAGGATCCCTAAAGCTTAAGCTTCACTGGCTTCACGGTAAATGCACCACTGCTTGAGTAAGGAGGTTAAATGTAAAGGGCATTAGACAGGTCAAATCTTAGTGCTACAAATACAGCTGTGTGTCATCAGGCAGGTCACTTACCCTCTCTGGACCTTAGCTTCCTTCTTTGTGAAATGAATGGGTAAACTATATCATACAACACTTTCAAACTCAAACATCCTACAACTTTATTAGTGAAGATCTGCAGAGCCATTTAATAGACACGAACAGTATGAGCTGTGTGTCATCAACAGAATGTGCTTACAATGGGTTATAAGTTAAAACTCCATCATCACCTATGTAGCCTGCTACACTAGAATTTATCTTGAGGAGGTTAGTGGTAACACAAAAGAGAATTCTTTGGCACAGAATTTTTATTCCCTCAGGATGTAAATATTTTAAATACAACATTATGAAAGTGGAAGGCCATTAATGAGAAAAAAGTAAGTTTTATATGAAAAGATGAAGAGGGGACAAAATTAAAGGTAACCCCAACTAACATGACTGTTTTTTTAAGTCAAGACATTACAATGTATAATTGAAGGAATAAAAGGCTTCAATAAGGATGAAGGATAACAAACACAGACAAAAATTAATCACTTTTCTTTTAATTCCAGATACAGAAATTTGAGTTCTTTCATACCTCAGACCAGAGAACATTATCACCATGGGGTGGTACACAATCACTTTGTTCTTTCATTTTATCTTCTTTTTCTTTCATCACCAATCACCAGTCCTGTGGCTCCATTTCGTTTCCTTTTTTTTTTTTTTTAAGATTTTATTTATTTATTTGTCACAGAGAGAGAGTGAGCACAAGCAGGGGGAACAGCAGGCTGAGGGAGAAGCAGGCTCTCCATTGAGCAAGGAGCCCGATGCGGGGCTCGATCTCAGGGCCCTGAGCCAAAGACAGACACTTAACTGACTGAGCCACCCAGGCGTCCCTCCATTTCCAGTCCAACCAGAAGCCCACTTGAATGTGTTTGTTATATCTCCTTTGACATATATGCATCTTTGCAAACCACCAAATATATGTGTTTACATTTTTACATTGGCATTGTTTTGCAGATCTCTTCTGTTTCTTTTTCTTTCTTTGAGAGTGTATTTTTAAGATCTTTCCATAATTGCAATTGCTTCTAATTCCTGAATAGTATGCATTTTATGTATCCATTCCCCCAATGATGGACGGCCAGTTTGCCTCCAAATGCTTGTGTTTCCCAAACAATGTTCCAGTGAGCAGGCTTTGTCAGATACCATCACGGATCTGTGTGAGGGTGTGTCTATATCCTATACAAAGGAGTGGAATTGCCAGCTCATAGGGAATGTACATAACTTCACTTAGGACACCACTATTTTTGCCCACAATAGCTGCACCACTCTACAACCCCTGCTGGCCATGCAGAAGTTTTTCTATTTCCTCACCTCTTTACAAACACTTGGTATTTTTGACCATTTTGGTTTTGTTTTGTTTTGGTGATAAAATGAGACTAAGGTGCATTGCTGTTTTACCTTGCATTTTTCTGATTACCAGAAGGTTGAACATCTTTTCTTGTTTACCCATTTAGAATTCTGTTTCTGTGACTTGCCTTTTCATATAATTTGCCCAACTTTCTAGTTCCCCTTTTTCTTGCTTTTTTTTTTTTTTAAGATTTTATTTATTTGACAGAGAGAGACACAACAAGAGAGGGAACACAAGCAGGGGGAGTGGGAGAGGGGGAAGCAGGCCCCGATGTGGGGTTTGGTCCCAGGACCCTGGGACCATGACCTGAGCTGAAGGCAGATGCCTAACGACAGAGCCACCCAGGTGCCCTTTTCTTGCTTATTTGGATAATTTCTTTATATATTTAGATATTAGTCATCTGACTCTAGTTTTTGATGTTGCAAAAATCTCCCATTAAGCCATTCACTTATTAATTTTATATGTGATGTCATTCATTCCAAATAAGTCTTAGTGTTGATGTAAACAAATAACATTTGTCAACTAGACAATAATTAAATTTTTGAAAATTGAAATACCCATTTAGTAGTAGAAAATCATATGGAAAGTGTGTGATGTTGATATTTGCAAAGTGAAGTTCAGCCCATGTTTCCTTAAATCAATTTTTTAAAAAGATTTTATTTATTTATTTATTTATTTGACACAGAGAGAGAGAGAGCACGCACAAGCATGGGGAGGGGCAGAGGGAAAGGGAGAAGGAGCCTCCCCACCGAGCAGGGAGCCAGACATGGGGCTCGATACCAGGACCCTGGGATCATGACCTGAGACAAAGGCAGATGCTTAACCAACTGAGTCACCCAGACGCCCCTCCTTAAATTAATTTTGAGCTACCTTCAGGTTTCTGTGAAAATCAGACACCATGTCTAAATGCAAACACCATTCTAAAGCACAATGAGTGAAATAACCATATATTCAGGTCATATGACTATGACAAAAGAGCAAGATTCTGTTTAAGAATGATGTTAAGGGGCACCTGAGTGGCTCAGCTGGTTAAGTGTCTGCCTTCAGCTCAGGTCGTGATCTCAGGGTCCTGGGATTGAGCCCCACATCGGGCTCCCCACTCAGCAGGGAGCCTGCTTCTCCCTCTCCCTCTGCCACTACCCCTGCTTGTGCTCTCTCTCTGTCAAATAAATAAAAACTTAAAAAAGAGAGAGAAAGAGAGAATGATAAGCTCTCTTTTATTTTTTAAGTATGGCTTGGAGCCCAATGCGGAGCTTGAACTCAGGACCCTAAGATCAAGACCTGAACTGAGATCAAGAGTCAGTTGCTTAACTGACTGAGCCATCCAGGTGCCCCAAGCTCTCTTTTTAAAAAAATCTTTTATTAATTTGTACATATTTAATTTGTATGTATATTTTATACACAATGTTTGGATTCATATTATATAATAAAAATAGATGTGATGTTTTTGTAGGTATTTAATAGATCTTTATCAGATTAAAGAGTTCCTTTTTTGTCTCCGTCTATTGTTTCTGGTGGACTTTTATTGTTATTATAATCTTAGGTTTCTCTTTATTTTTATTTTTTATTTTTTTTAAGATTTTATTTATTTATTTGAGAGAGAGAGAGACACAGTGAGAGAGGGAACACAAGCAGGGGGAGTGGGAGAGGGAGAAGCAGGCTTCCCGCCGAGCAGGGAGCCCGATGCGGGGCTCGATCCCAGGATGCTGGGATCATGACCTGAGCCGAAGGCAGACGCTTAACGACTGAGCCACCCAGGCGCCCCTAGGTTTCTCTTTATTTTTAGCAATGCTTTTGAATTAAGTTCCATTTTATATATTGCTACTACCCAAGTTTTAATTTGATTAATATTAATCTGATGTGGGGCGCCTGGTGGCTCAGTTGGTTAAGCGACTGCCTTCAGCTCAGGTCATGATCCTGGAGTCCCAGGATCCAGTCCAGCATCGGGCTCCCTGCTCAGCAGGGAGTCTGCTTCTCCCTCTGACCCTCCCCCCTCTCATGCTCTCTCTCTCTCATTCTCTCTCTCAAATAAATAAATAAAATCTTTAAAAAAAAATTTAAAAAAAATATTAATCTGATGTATTTTCTTCTGGATCTTTATTTTACACCTTTATGTGTGGTTTTGTTTTAGGAGTTTCTCTTATTTATTTATTTTTATTATTATTATTTTTTAAAGATTTTATTTATTTATTCATGAGAGACAGAGAGAGAGGCAAAGGCAGAAGGAGAAGCAGGCTCTATCCCAGGACCCCAGGATCACGACCTGAGCTGAAAGTGGACACTTAACTGACTGAGCCACCCAGGTGCCCTAAGGAGTTTCTTTTATAAATTAAAGGTAGCAGATTTTGGTTTTGTTTTTAATCTAGTGTAATAGTCCATGTCTTTTACAGGGTGAATTTAATTCCTTTAAATGTATTTTTATTATTTTGTATTTGGACTATCTTTTTATGTTTTTTAGAGGTTATCCATCCACTTTCTAAAACATATACAAGTATAAAATTTTCTAAGTGAAAGTTATTCAGTTTTACTTATCCTCCTTCCAAAGGCAAAGATTTTAGCATGTTCTCACTATGCACTGGACAGCCCTGTCATTTTATTGTTGTTTTGAGATTTAGTTTCCTCTTGTTATAAACAATTATTACTCTTTTCAGTCATTAATTAAACTTACTGACAGATCTTATCAATTTATTTGTTCATTGTTATTTCACACATCTTAAGCATTCCCTCTGCATTCACAGCTCTTCTTGCCAAAGTATATACTTTAATATTTCTTTCAGTAAGGCTCTGTGAGTCATAAATTCAGCCTTTGTAAGTCTGAAAATATATTTATTTCCCCTCACTTTCGAATAAGAATTTATACGCACATAAATTTCTAGCTTGAATATATTACTCCATTGAATTCTTAACAAGTATTGTTGCTAATGAGAAGTCTTCTCTTTTTCTAATTGTTCTGTTATAGCCGTCTATTCTATTCGGTAGCTTTTAAGATATTTTCTCTTTATCTTTGCTGTTCTTCATTCCCACTAGAATGTGTCTAAAGGTAGGTATAATTTTAATTATCCTTCTCAGTCTCAAAGTGAACTTTGTTCTGTAGACTTAAGTTTTTCTTCAATTATGGAATGATTTCAGCAATATTTCCTTCGGTATTGCTGCTTTAACTCTGCCCTCTTTTTTTTCTGATGGAACTCGTATTATGCCTAGGTCATTCTCAGTTTTTTTCCATTATCACTGTTCTTTTATTTTTGGTATCAGTATCTGTGTGCTATATGCTGAATGAATTATTCAAGACTGCTTTCCAATTCACAGATTCTCTATTCAGATGTGTCTACATTTCATTTTATCTTATCTATTGAAGATCTCCCCTGTCCCTATCTTTAATTCCAGTAACTTTATTTTTCATTCTAAGTCTTCTATTTGGTTCCTTTCTTATCTACCTATTCTTTTTCTTTTAAGTCTGCTTTGTTTTATAATTTCCTGTTCACTTTATGAAAATTTACTTTTTTAACATATCATCTTAGGCATACTTATGAGCAAGTCTCTCATAAGCTGTTCTATTAGTTGATCTTGTGTGAATTCATGTTTTGATCGATGATTTTGTCAACTCTCTTTCTTAGCATACGAGATACTCACTTTCTTTGTAACTTTGGTTTGCAAGATCATTGTGAGAGTTTGAGAGGGAACCCTCTTTCTCTCTTCTTGCTGCTTTCCAGCAGGTTTTTAGTACTTCTGCCTTTGGATAGAAACTCAGATTTATTTGGAGGTTCCAGGTCTCAGTCTTGCGATAACATCAGGAGTATCTCAGATGCATTCAGATCCAGCTTGTGGACATCTTGGCTCCATTCTAGTGTGAAGGCTGCCTATCTTTCTCTTGCCAGGCCCACCGATGAATGGCAGCCAATAAGCCACAGCCCCAGAAGGCAGTGATGAACAGCAAACAGCTGACCTGTACAGCTGCCATTTGCCTTTTACTATCTTTTCTCCTGCCTCTCTAGGCAAATAGAGGAGACAATACTTGGCACCTCTTTCTAAAGGTGGCGGAACGTTGTGCTCCCCCACTGCCTGGGTAATGTTCAGCATGTACAGCAGGGCTTCAATAAGAGAAGCAGACAGTCCATCCAGATGGGGAACTTTAGGAGTCAGGCTTTTAAAGATCAGGAGGGAATTTTACTTGAAAATGAATCTAACTGATTTTATGTTGGGTTATTTGGCCACAAATGACATAGAAAGATTTTAGCCGTAACTGCTTTTCTTTAGGGGATTATATCAAGGACTCAATAAATGAACGTACTTTAAAGAATGCCAGAATATGGGGCGCCTGGATGGCTCAGTCACTGAGTGTCTGCCTTCGGCTCAGGTCATGATCCCAGGTCCTGGGATCGAGCCCCGCATCGGGCTCCCTGCTCGGCGGGAAGCCTGCTTCTCCCTCTCCCACTCCCCCTGCTTGTGTTCCCTCTCTCGCTGTTTCTGTCAAGTAAATAAATAAAATCTTTAAAAGAAAAAAAAAAAAAGAATGCCAGAATATAAGAAAATGTCCCAAGGGACCAGAACAGAGGGGGAAGGGCACAGAGAGAAAGAGAGAGAGAATCTAGGAGAGGGAATCTAGAGAGAAGCATATAGAAAGACAAGGTAGAGATAGAGAGATGAGACAGGACTGGGGAGTGGGTGGGGGAGAAAGAACCAAAGGGAGAAGGAAGAGAGAAATACAGTCAGTGAGAGACACAAAAGTAGACATAAAAGGAAAAAGTTTGCAAAAAATATACTGTAAATACATTGAAAGGATTCATTTGTCTCACTTTTTAAAAAAGAAAACATGGCCACAACCAAATGAGTACATGTACCCTACTTGCTTGCTGAGTCTGTTGAGGGGATAAACCAGAAAAGAGGAAGTAGTAAAAATGACTAACCTTCCTATCAGCAGAATGACCCCTTCCAAGCCTGAGGCTGCTCCACACTAGCTGTTGCCTGGCACGGACAAGGAGCACTCCTACCGCCTCTGGTCACTTCTTACAGCCAGGCTGATTCGATAGTCTCTTCAATAACCCATTCATCCACAGCCTTATATTAGTTTTCATCCTGAGTTACACTAATTGCCCTTCGGCTGAGAACATGCGTGAGGCACTGATTGATGACATTGGTGCTATTTTCCACTAAAGCAGCAACCTTATACTGTGTGTGTCTTGGCTGACGCACACGTCCCTCCCCACATGGCAGGTGGAGTTATTCCAGGACCAGGGACTGCAGGGAAAGTGAGCCCTCATCAGCAAACTAGTAGCTGGGTTAATAGAATGAACCACAAGAGATTAACCCCATCTTAATGACTGATCTTCCCTCTTTCAAACAGCATGGTCAGCTATCAGCATGAGGCCAAATATTTGCTTTTCTCTGGGAGTGCTCCCATTTATCCAACCTGTCTTTGCTTGGGTTTCCCCAGAAGTAGAATCTGAGAGAAGGATGTAAGAGCAAGTAGTTTATTTGGGAGGTGCAGATAACACCAGCAGGAGAGTGGGGATATGTGAAGAGCTAGAAGGAGAAGGCAGCCAATAAAGGATGCAGTATTTTTTTTTTTTAAGATTTTATTTATTTATTTGACAGAGAGAGACACAGCGAGAGAGGGAACACAAGCAGGGGGAGTGGGAGAGGGAGAAGCAGGCTCCCCGCGGAGCAAGGAGCCTGATGTGGGGCTCTATCCCAGGACCCTGGGATCATGACCTGAGCAGAAGGCAGTCGTTTAACCGACTGAGCCACCCAGGCGCCCTAAAGGATGCAGTATTAAGCCAGCTTCCACTGTAGGCAACTAGAGCTTAATCCTACAGGGATTTCCTCTAGGAAATGGTGTAAACCCACACCTTAGGTTGTTTAACGGAAGGAGCAAGGGAGCTGGGCTCCTGCAAAGTATTCTTTCCTGGAAATTCTAGCCTGTCCTACATACGAGCAGAGTGGCCTTCCACTTTAAGAAGTGTAGACATTGGCAGTTGAAAGTTAGCTGGAGTAGACTCACTGGCCAGGTTTGGGGGATGTGTGGGGCTCCTACGACACTCACCCAAAAGCGTTAGTGGGGACGTTGAGGCTTGCTTCATTTAATGAGTCCATCTGAGAAAAGCTTTCCATGTCTAAAGTTTCATAACATGGGCTCATTTATAAGTAGTTTAGCAGTCTTCATCTGTGGTGCACCCGAATTAATCCCAGCACTGAAGTTCGGCTTCAACTCTTTACTTGCTATATAACTAACCAGGCAAAAACATTTAATCTCTTCCAATCTGTTTTGTTTTTCTTTCCAACTGTCAGGTGGAAATAGTAATACCTGATTTCCCTCACAGGAATGAAATGACACTCAAAATCAAAATATGGTAGTATATGCCAGGAGTCAACAAACTTTTCCTATAAAGGGTCAGACAGTAGACATCTTAGGCTTTACGGATCATGTGGTCTCTTCTGAAGCTACTCACCTCTGCTGTTGTAGCAGGAAAACAGTCTAGACAATAAGTAAACAAATGATCACGGCTGGATTCCTATAAAGCTTTATTTACAAAAACAAGCAGTGGGCTAGATTTGACCCCTCAGCCCGTGAGCTCTGGTTTGCCAACCTCTTACATATAAGAAAGGCCTTGGCACACTCCCGGTATCATTTGTTCCTCACTCAGTAAGTCACTCTCTTAATGCCTGTGAGTTGGGCCAGAGGCAGCATTACTAAAGAAGTTTAAGCTTCTGGGAGCCACATTTGCAATGGCTCCTCTCAAGGTCCCAGAAGGGGCCCTAGCAATGATTCACACTGACATATGTATTCATCAAATTCACAAATGCAAGCTATTTGAATCACAATTGGTTAAGGCCACTGTTTTTCCACTGCGAAGTCCTCCATCACACTTCCCCTGTGTTAGGTGGTTTTTCTGATCTTCTCCTTTGCAAAAAGCACAGTAAACTAATCAACAGCCATTTTAAGCTACTTTTAATGAAAAACATTATCACTGTTTGGACTTTGAAGTTATGGCCTATTGGGACTTTTTTAAAAGAGTCCCTCTTTTAAGAGGCAATAATTAACAATAGATAAATAATTATTCACTGTGGCTCTTTGGTGCCCCTAGGGCCAGAGCACTGTTGGGGAGAGCATGATTACTTCTGGTCCAAGAACTAGCGAGAAAATGTAAAATGACAAGAAAGGCTGTCAAATTCTTTAGGGAAGCAAAGTACCTATGCTTAGGAAAACAGCTTAGGAGAATCCCAATAAAATTTATCATCACGGGCGCCTGGGTGGCTCAGTTGGTTAAGCGACTGCCTTCAGCTCAGGTCATGATCCTGGAGTCCCTGGATCGAGTCCCGCATCGGGCTTCCTGCTTGGCAGGGAGTCTGCTTCGTCCTCTGACCCTATCCCCTCTCAGGTGTTCTCTCTCTCTCATTCTCTCTCTCTCAAAAAAAAAAAAAAAAAAATCTAAAAAAAAAAAAAAATTTATCATCACTAAGATTTAGAAATTTACACGGTCACTTTCAGCACCTGAGCCCTGTAATTCGATAGAATTTACCCATCTAAGTGCCAGTATCTATGAAAAACCACAGGTATGCCAAGTGTTTATCTGTGGGTGGATATGGACACACATGTATTTGAGTGTATATGTACACATGCAACTACGTAAGTATAGATGACATCTATGTAAAACTCTGCCAAAACAAAATTTAAATATTAGAACTAGGTAACATTGTGTTTCCAAATATGCTAATAATTAAAACAACGACTACCTTTTATTGAAAGCTGACCATGTGCCCAGCACTACACAAGCCCTCTAAATACACAAAACTCTACAGTTACTGTCTCCATTATAATGATGAAGGAACTAAAACACAAAATGTTAAGAAACTGCCCCAAGATCAACTTGGAAGTGATGGGGCAAGAATTTAAAATCAGGTATTTCTGACTCCCAAACCTGATTTTTTTAATTACCACATACTTAGTGTAAATTTAAGTGTAAATGCCCTATCAAAAACACAATGTCTTGGCAAAACTACCTAGAGCCTTGAGAATATAGCTGTTCACCAAGAGTCTGTAGGAAATTAGCATTTGTATGTCTGAGCTGGGACAAGGGTTCAGGTACAAATCACATTTTCTCCTGGTATAAATGGTAGGGAGGGGTCCCAGGACTCAATCTTACCCTGCCTTTCTCTTACACTTTTTTTCCTTTATGACGGTGGTTTTTTTGTCCTTCTCCAGCTTCTGTGAGCGTCAGCTCTGACAACAATGTCTATGCTCTCAGACCCATTAAAGGTTGGCACCAGTTCATCCCTGGGCATCTTTAGAATAGACACATAGGCTATACAAGGTTTCCATATGGGGTAGACAAGTTTTATTTATTTATTTATTAGTAGCAAAGAGATCAGTAAAAATAGTTGAGATGCAAGAAATCTCATTAAGTGGCACAAATGTGACTTTGGATACTGACTTAATATGCAGATAATACACAAGATATGATTTTTCTTGGTATTCATGTTGTCTTAGCAATTCCACTCAATTTCTTTATACTTCTGTTAATATCCATCAGCTAAAGACCACTAGGAACATACCTACAGTCAAACAAAGTTGGCTTTATTGACCTACCACAATGAGAGTGAATGTACATGATGGGGAACCACAGGGCATCTCAATAGGAGGGTGTTAAAAAGGATTTATTATAGTATTTGGTTGTAGTAGGTGATTTGGAAGAAAGTTCAGGACGTAGGACTTTATTCTGGGTTAGATGCTGTCAGGAACTGGGGATAATCCTATGATCGGATATCGTAACAAATCTCTGGAGGAGGGAAGACTAGCTAGCATTAGGCTAAAGCTGTAACTGATAAAGCAGCAGCAGTCACTTATATGAGCCAAGATTGAGGATGTTTGGTCGTTTTTGTGGTTTGAACAATATTCATGTTTTCTTGTCTGTGTTTGGATATGATTAAAGGGTGGTCTTGGTTTTTCTCTTGATCTATCATGGTCTCATCGTGGGCTTGTTTTGTGATATTGCTAATGTTGACGAGCAAAGCACTGTGGCCTAGCTGTGAGTGACAGGCTAGCTCCTAGTGACACCAAGGATTCACCAACAGTTCTAAGCCAACTTCTGGCCATTAGGGATGCTTTACTCTTTCTCAGTGTTCCTAACTTTAAGTTGGTATTTCTGAGTTTCACCTTTTGGATGAATAAGTCTCCATGCCCACTTCCCCTGCATGTAGACCACATAGGGAAAGAAAATATCTCAAACATGCTAACAATGGGCCTTAGGCCTCCTAAAAGATCTTTCTACATAGCAGCGGAAAACAGAGATACCACATTTTCCTTTCCTTAGTTTCCTATTTCTTCATAACATGGAAATAATTCCATCTGTAGTTGTACCTAGAACAGACCAAAAGATGATGGACCAAGGCTTATGATCTAATTAAAGTAGATTAAGGAATGGGAAGTAAGCATCAATGTAAGCTGAAACCTGAAATGTAACAGTTCAAAGGTCACACAATGGCACACACTAACAGTGATCATTAAGGAAAGGGTAGGTTAATCTGTGTCATAGCGGTGATTGTAGCTACGTGGTAAGGGAGGATGCAGAAGACTACTTAAAACTGTTCTCAGAATTCTGGCTTTGGAAACCCTTTCTAACTTGCCTCTCCCTTGAATAGAAAAGGGGACCCTCCTCCCTCCTTTTATCTTGAGCTCTGCCCCTTCTCCAGCCCTTTTATCCTCTTGACTGTCACCTCGTGCCCATACTTCTTTTTCCCCAGTAGTCACACTAACTGGTTTCCTATGAGCCATAAGCTTCCAAATGACGTTCTGTCCTGAAGAATAAAGCATCTGACAAAGACACACATGGTTTATGTTTTCTGGGCTGCTAATAATAGTTTCCATCTTGATACTCTCAAATAGAAACTGAAGCTGCCTGCCAGTAGGACTTGGGTTTGTGTTTCAGACAATACACTTTTTCTCCCTGCATTGTTCATATTCTCTGTGGTGTTTTCCCTGGCATGAAAAATATTCACTAGAACTGTAAATTGTTTGCTTATTCTGATTTCTACTACCCTATATTAATATGCAAGTTCTACAACTTCATATAAATCAAATGATGCAGAGGAGTATGTGCTCTTTGTGTCTGGTATCTTTCACTTATGTTTATGAGACTCATTCATGTTATTACTTGTATCAGAAATTTATTACTATTTTTTTATTGCTGAGTAGTATTCTATTGTATTAATTTACCACAATTTGCTTCTTTAGTCTGTTGATAGATATTTGAGTCATTTTTAATTTGGACCAATTATAGGTAAAGTTGTTATAAACATTCTTGTACAAGGCTTTTTGTGGATATCTGTTCTCATTTCTCTTAAGTAAATACCTAGAAGTAGAGATTTGGGGTCACGGGGTGGGTGAACGTTTAAATTTATAAGAAACTGACAAATGGATTTCCAAAGTGATTTTATTTTACACTCCCACCAGCAATGAGACTTCTAGTTGCTCCACATCCTCACCAACATTTTATATTGTTGGTCTTTTAAATTTTAGCCATTTTAGTGGGTTTTATAGCACTTTAAAGTTTTCTGATTATTCACATCAGTAAGAATGCTGGATTCAATCCTTATAGATTTTTTGCTTCTATTTTTCAATTCTTATATTTTGTGAGTGAAACTAGAAAAGTTTCAAATTTTTTCTTTAAAATGGTACAAAACAGGGGTGCCTGGGAGGCTCAGTCGTTAAGCATCTGCCTTCGGCTTGGGGTCATGTCGAGTCCCGCATTGGGCTTCCTGCTTGGCAGGAAGCCTGCGTCTCCCTCTTCCACTCCCCCTGCTTGTGTTCCTGCTCTATCTCTCTCTGTCAAATAAATAAATAAAATCTTTAAAAAAAAATGGTACAAAACAAACAACTATAAAAGATTGATAAATTGGACTTCAATAAAATTAGTAAGTTCTATTTATCAAAATACTCCTTTAAGATAATAAAAAGGCAAGCCACAGGTAGAGAAGAAATTTCACATATACAAAAACATTAATCATGCCCAGAATACATAAAGAACACCTACAAATCAATACAAAAAGATAAATTACTAGATTTAGAAATGGGCAAAAGAGGGGCGCCTGGGTGGCTCAGTCATTAAGCGTCTGCCTTCGGCTCAGGTCGTGATCCCAGGGTCCTGGGATCAAGCCCCGCATCAGGCTCCCTACTCCGTGGGAAGCCTGCTTCTCCCTTTCCCACTCCCCCTGCTTGTGTTCCCTCTCTCACTGTGTCTCTCTCTGTCAAATAAATAAATAAAATTAAAAAAAAAAAGAAATGGGCAAAAGATTTGAACAGACATTTTACAAAGAGAATATTCAAATGGTCCATTAGCTCATGAAAAGATGCACAATTTCTTTAATCCTTAGGAAAAGGGAAAATTAAACCACAGTAAGATATTACTATACACCAAATAGAATGGCCAAAATTAATAAGACTGATGATACCAAGTATTGACAAGGATGTACAACAACTAAACTTTTCATATACATTACAGGTGGGAATGTAAATTGGTAAAGCCACTTTGAAACATGGACAGTATCTACTTAAGCTTAACATGCATCTACTTTATGAGCCAGCAATTCAACTCCTAGGTGTAGTACAAGAAAAATGAGTGCTATGTGTTCCAAAGATGTGCAAACTTGTACATAGTAGGTTTATTCATAGTAGTCCAAACTGAAAACAACTTAAATGCCTATCAATAGGAGAAAAAATATATAAATTGTGGTATATTCATATAATAGAATACTATACAACAGTAAAAAGAAAACGAACTACAACAGCATGCAATGATGCAGATGGCTCTCACAGACTTAATGATGAGTGAAAGAAGCCAGACCCAAAATAGTACATACTATATAATTTCGTTCATATGAATTGTACGCACAGGCAAAGCTCACTGCTACTAATGGCTGGCAGAATAATGATTACCTCTGGGGAGAGAATATTGACTGGGAAGGAGCATAAGGCAGCCTTCCAGGTGCTGGGAATGTTCTATATCTTGACCTGGGTCATAAAATTCACCAATGTGTATACTTGTGATTGGTGAACTTTATTGAATTTATGTTATATTGAATATTTTTTAAAAATCTAGCAAAGATTACAACAGACATATTTGAGAACTAAAAATCAGGTAGTAAGGAATTAGTCCCTTAAAAATACCTAACTTTTAGAAAGCTTGTGTTATCATTCTCTCTCAAAATACCAATTATTTACTTGTTTCTTAAGTTGAGATGGAAAATACCCTGAATGGAAGCTATCTAGTTTGTAAACCATTGCCCAGAGATCCGGTTCTTAGGATCTTTTCAAGATGGCCTATTAGCTCTGATGTGTCATGACCTCATTTGGAAGGATCAGAA
This sequence comes from Mirounga angustirostris, assembly GCF_029215605.1. Lineage (NCBI taxonomy): Eukaryota > Metazoa > Chordata > Mammalia > Carnivora > Phocidae > Mirounga > Mirounga angustirostris. Next base: position 12,633,043 of record NW_026991719.1, read on the forward strand.
GCCCTTAAATGCCATTAACATCCCAATATTAGATTATAGCCCCCCAAATTAACTCATATTTCTCTGGCCACTTGGTTTCACCAATATAAATTTGGAGCAAATTACATTATAAATCATGCTTATGAGCTGTAACCACAATATTGAGATACCAAACCAACGAGAAAATGGCAACCTACTCAAGCACCCTGCTTTGCAGCAGCGTGATTTGATGGTCATCTAGGTTTACAAGTCTGTTTATGTGTGTGTGTGTTGGCGGGGGGGGGGGGGTTTCCATAGTCTGGCCTGAGGCAGTATGCTTTCCTTTTATAATCAGTGTTTCACAATTTTAAAAATACTTCAGGTTCGGGGCACCTGGGTGGCTCAGTCGTTAAGCGTCTGCCTTCGGCTCAGGTCATGATCCCAGAGTCCTGGCATCGAGCCCCGCATCAGGCTCCCTGCTCAGTGGGGAGCCTGCTTCTCCCTCTCCCACTCCCCCTGCTTGTGTTCCCTCTCTCACTGTCTCTCTCTGTCAAATAAATAAATAAAATCTTTAAAAAAAAAAAAAACTTCAGGTTCTGTTGTCTGAGGTCCAAACAGGAGCAAAACCAATCTTCAAAACTTTACTCAGTTTTTTTTTAGATATCACTGCCTGCACTTACCTTACAATACATTAATATTAATATAAAAGATACACACACTGATTTGGGGGTGGGGCAATAGGGGAAAGAGGCAGGAACAAAATCTTACTAGAGTAGCAAAAAGCCCTTTGGAGAGACTAAAATGCCAACGAGCGGATTATGACTTATAAATTACAGTAACACTCATATTTAGACACTCAACCATAGTATCAACATGAGACTGTGAATAAGTTTTATTTTTCCATAGAGGAAAGGCTAAAGGCAAGATAAATTCTACATGCATAATGAAATTTCAAAATCACTTTTTTAAAATGTACATTTTCCTTCTCTTGTCACTAAGGCAGCTAATTCTGCTTGGATTAGAGTGTTCACTTACGTTCACCATGTAAATTCTTCCTCTGAAGTAAATGTGGTACTAAGCAAACCAGTTTCCACACATAATCAATAAGCTCATATTTGTGCAGAATAACATGAGGTCTAGTGATGAAATATTCACTAGTTAGGAATAAACCTTTCATCTGAGAAATATGTTCCTCCTTGTCTTCTGACAGCACTTTCTTTCTTGGGATGCCTGACCAGAGAACACAGTATTGGTGGGATTGGTTGGGGTGCAAAAGTTAAAAAGTGAATTGTCTCTCTTGGGAATCACATCCATATCATAGGCTTTCCAAACTGAATAGCCAACCATGCACAGAAGGTCTCAGTTCCAGTGACTCTACTGTGGACATGCTAAGGGAGCCCTCTTTATTTAGAAGCAAGGCTACCATTAAGCAAGAGAGAAAAGTGGATTTCATCAGCTTCTGACTATAAAGGCTGGACTAAACTTTTTTTTTTCCCAAAAATGTCCAAAGGTAGAGGATTTTGTGGGGAAAAAAAAAACAAACCTGGGGCACCTGGGTGGCTCAGTTGGTTAAGCGACTGCCTTCGGCTCAGGTCATGATCCTGGAGTCCTGGGATCGAGTCCCGCATCGGGCTCCCTGCTCGGCGGGGAGTCTGCTTCTCCCTCTGACCCTCCCCCCTCTCATGTGCTCTCTCCTCTCATCCTCTCTCTCAAATAAATAAATAAAATCTTTAAAAAAAAAAAAAAAACCTGTATTACAGTACCCCTTATAACATCCCTCAAAGCCACAAAGGAAACATGTCAACTAGTTGAGGGAGGACTCCTCCTTTGGCTGGCCATCACCACTTACTTTGAAATGAGTAAGTCTGATTTTGTTATATGTTTTGCTTTCAGTAGATTTTAGATTTTTAAATTCATTGCTTTGGTGATTTGGTGATGGGTTTTCAAGTGATATATGAAGGAAGGTTCACTTGAGGACCTGTAAAATTTATTACTACACACTGTTAAGCTTACAAGTGCAGGAATTCATATTAACCACCTGGGCTACCCAAAGGGAACATTTTGTCAGATGGGAATGTGGCACTAAAGTATGAAGCAGACATATACTTCAGTTACAGTCTTAAAGGTACATGAACTGTCACTTCTTTATTATTATTATTATTATTTTGTACTTCAACTTAATCTCTGAATCCAAATTCCCATTCCAACAGGCTAATAGATTATCAAGACTGTACTTCCTCACCTTCTTCATAATATATTAAGTTTCTTGTGTCTTGGAACAAAATATTGACTGGAGGCAGGGGGTGAAGAGGATTTAGAATGACCATCTGATCTCCAGTTATGGTCCATGAAGTCTCCTGTTGAGACATCCCCTATCTCTAACAGTATTACCATTGGGACAGGGACATAGTTTTCTACTTTCATCTGTATGATGCACCACTGAGCCAATCAGCTTTGCAGTCTTGCCAACAGAACGGCCAGGAAGCAGTTTGTAGATCCAAGCTGTTCCAAGATCCTTGGGTTCTCTTTTTCATCCCATTTCCTAACCCCAGGGAAATTAATTTTTAGTCCAGGAGGGAGGAAAACCTCTCTTTCTCCTGCTTTTCTGAAACTCTGAATATACCTGAAAACTCACAGTAACTCCTTTTTACCTTATCTGATAACCCTCTAGGATAGCCTGAGGATATCATAGAGACCCTAGGGACATAAGCTCTTGGGGAATTAAAGTCAGAAAAGTGTGTAGGCTACTTCTGTTTTGCAACCCTTTCTATATACATCCATCAAAGAAATGAACACACAGCTGCCTATTCGATTGAATAGGGAAGAGAAAAATGGGAATTAAAAAGAAAAAATTTATAAGTTAATATGTAGAAATATCATCCATCCAAAATTACATGGATTTATTTTCTTTCTGGTGCAATTGCAAGCATCAAGAGGGTAGGAAACATGTTGTCAAATCTTTTATACTTTTTATCTATAGAGTTAGATCCGTACCTAGGCTATAACAGGGAGTCAATGAATAAGTGAAAGGATCAACAAATGGGGACACCTGGGTGGCTCAGTCGTTAAGCATCTGCCTTCAGCTCAGCCATGATCCCAGGGCCCTGGGATACAGTCCCACATCGGGCTCCTTGCTCAGTGGGGAGCCTGCTCCTTCCTCTGCCTGTTTGCCTGCCATTCCAACCCTGCTTATGCTCTCTCCCTCTCTGACAAATAAATAAATAAAATCTTAAAAAAAAAAAAGGATCAACAAATGAATGAATGAACCAAGAAATAAATAATGTTTCATAAGCTCAATTTCCTAGTTAGCCTGTCTTGTACCACAGGGCAAGTTCACTCTATCATCTCTGCTGTTCTGTGACCTTAACCTAAACCTTATAGGAGCCTTCTAACTATTACCAAATTCAGCTTTTTGTATCAGGATTTGTGAGTGTCATAAAAGAAACTACTACCTTCCTTGTTGCCCCCAAGGAGCCTCTTGTCCAGTTAGAGACAGGACTTATATCTATATACCATTAAAAAGCAGTACAAGGCAAGGATGAAAGAAGTATTGTCTGTTACAGGAGCATCAGACATGAGGAGATCACTTGCAGACTACAGTGGATGGCAGACACTACAAGGAAACAAGAGGTCCTGAGAGGGACCACAAATGTCTTTGGCAGGTGGAAAGGAAAAGAGAGAAACAGCATGAATAGAGATGCAAAGGGGATAGGTCATGGCATATTTGGGAGCAAGGAGTCTAGGCTGTCTTGAGAAAAAGATGGGCCAAAAGCAATAGGATATGGTAGACTAGCTTAAGTAGCAGAAGGATATATTTGAATGTGATGGAAGAACCATAGTAGAACTTTGGACATTTGATCAGTGGATACCCATAACTACCACAGTGGGAGGTGTTGTGAAATCTAAGCCCCACAGATTTGAGGGCTAAAAGGAGAACTTTGGATTAAAAAATTATTTCTCATTTCCCTTGCTATATCTTAGCTCCATAATGGCTTCTACCCCCAAACTGAAAAAGATACTCAGTAATACCTGGTTAACTGATTGACTAAGGTGTAAAGGTTTTGAAATCTGGAATGAGGAAACATGGACTCCAGCTGCAGCTCTGCCACTAACTGGCTGTGTCTTCGCCGAGTCACTTGGCTTTTCTTGGCCTCAGTTTTCTCAATCATAAAATGAGGAGACTAGATTTAAAAATACTCAATTTTCTTTGGCTCCAAAAGCATGTAAGTGCTTATCAGTCCAACTAAAGAACCAAGTTGCAAAAGATTTTCTGGAAGAAATTAAGCCTGAGAGGATTTTAAAAGGAAAATAAATATCAACAAACAAAGATGAAAAAAGGATCAATGAATCTTCATTTAATTATAAGAGTAACACATTAATGAAATTACATTGTAGGCTAGAAATTTCTATTTTAAACAGAAGTAGGGAAGTATAAAAACATGTTGATTCCTAACTGAAGATGAGACTTCTGTTCATTGAGGTATTCTCCATTCTCACTCCAGAGTAAACTATGTTCTCAGTGATCTGGATTTTCTGCTGTGACTTCTTTTTTTTTTTTTTTTTTTTTAGGACTTTCATTTATTTATTAGAGTGAGAGAGAGCACGCATGAGCAAGAGGGAGGGGCAGAGGAAGAGGGAGAAGCAGACTCCCTGATGAGCAGGGAGCCCAATGCAGGACTTGATCCCAGGACTCTGGGATCATGACCTGAGCCAAAGGCAGACGCCTAACTGACTGAGCCACCCCAGCGCCCCTCAGACTTCCATTTTAAGTTGGGAAGTCAACAGGAATTTATCAAAAGTTTCAATTTTGCTGAAATCAATTAGAAAGTTTAAAATCAATTGAAAGTCTTGATCATTGAAATCAATTGAAACCTTCTCACAAGAGATAATTCAGATAATTCTCTGCCCAGTATACTTCTGGTGTGTGTGGGGGGAGAGGGTGGCAATGTTATAGTTTCCAAAATTCATCAATAGAAAAAATCACTCAAGACATTGAGCCAGTTTTTCTTGTTCAGATTCCTATCTTACTATAGAGTCTAGGGCACAGATAATGTATTTATATTCCTTCCTAGATTTTTTTTTTTTTTAATCTCATGTGCACTATTTTTTCTTTTATCCGTAAGAAAAGAGAAAAAAGCTAATATAGAAGTGGAAGCATTCTGGATCCACCAGAGATAATCCTTGGATTTCTTCCTCCATATATAAGGTGCTCAAAACACCAGAGGATCGGTATACAATCACTTGCAGTGAGACTGTCTTGACCTTCTATACCTTCCACGTAGCTTGTCATGAAAATATGACCTAGAACCATACAATTGTCTTCCTCAGGAATTTACACTAGCAGATATGGAATGCATCAATTGTTGAAAGGATGCATATAGGAAATGTCAGAAAGTAGGATCCAGGTCATGAGGGACCATGGCAAACTAAATAGTGAGAAAAGAGAAATTAAGTAAAAAATGTATGTTGAGGGAAAGAGAGAAGACAGAGGAGAATGGAGGAGACTCTCAGAGCAATGTAAAAATGCCATGACAAAGGCTCCTCAGGAGTGAATTTTCAGAATCACCTGTCACCTCCCATTTCAGTTCAGACCACCTGGGTCCTAAGTACAGATGATCACTTTCCTTGCAGTAACTTGAGGAAGACCCTACTCCTTAAAGCCAAAAAGCTTAACCAACACAATAAAAAATATTTAATGCCCTATACCTATATCCAACAAATCAATCCCAGAAGTAGGATATACTTATATTAACATCTTGTGAACACAAACAGCAACTCAGTCCAACCCCTACATTTTACAAATGAGAAAATTAAGGGCCAAACAGCAAAATAAGGTAGTCATTGTCACACTGCTAATTACGGTCACTTGACTAAAATCTAAGTCTCCCATGATGGCAGCTTCTAAAATGGTTCCCCAATGATCCTCACCTCGTGGTACTCATGCCCTTATATGACCCCTTCTCCTTGAGTATGGGCTGAACCTAGTGATTAGTTCCTAATAAACAGAATGTGGCAAAAGTGATACAATATCACTTCAGTGATTAAATTATAAAAGACTGAGACTATCATTTGTTTGCACTCTCTCTCTGGCTCTTCTTCCTCACTTGCTTTGAGGAAGCCAATTGCCAAGTTGTAAGCTGCCCTATGGAGAGGCCCACATGGCAAGAACATGAGGGCTGCCTCTGGTCAATAGTCACAGAGGACCTGAGGCCCTCAGTCCAACAGCCCATGAAGAATTGAATCCCACCAACAGCCATGTGAGTAAATTTAGAAGCCATCAAGGCTTGAGATGACTACAGTCTCAGTCAGTACTTTGTTTTTGACCTTGTGAGTGATTCTGAACAAGAAGACCCAGTTTAACTACGCATATTCCTGATTCACAGAAATTATAAGGTAATAAATATTTGTTTTATTAAGAGGCTTAGTTTGGGGGTCATTTGTTAGGCAGCAATAGAGAGTTGATACACTCTCAATGCCCAGAACTTTTTGCTCTTCAGCAGATGCCTGCAGAGTCAACAGTAGTCATGCTTGCCTCCACCCGAATGAAAGCTCTGCCTGTAACTAATCTTTGATCCCAACTTCAAGGGATTTTCACTGCTCACCTTGGCAAGGAAACGATATTAAAATGACACTGGTGCAAGTAAAGCTCAACTGTGAGATTAAAACAAACAGAAACAAAATAGAGTTGCTGTTTCTAGAGTGACTGCAGATTTCTGTGATCTGGAAGCACAAACTCAAATTATCTTTGGGTTTTAAATAAACATTTCATCAGTAAATGCACAGCAACAATCTTGTTCCTGGTGATGTTCACAGTGAAAACAAACACTCTTGATTGATTTTTCCCTCCAATAGAATGAATTATCCATGTTCTTTGTCAATGTGGGCAAACATGAGTGCTTGTTTGTATGGGGAAAGTGAACATCTTTATCACTTGTGCAGTAGAGAGAGTTATGGAAAACTAAGATTTGAATTCCACATTCAAAGACTTTGGTAGCTAGCAACACCACAGTATAAATTAAGGGAATGAAAACTGCTCAGGAAAAATAACTGTATCTTTTTTTTTTAAGATTTTATTTATTTATTTGACAGAGAGAGAGACAGCGAGAGAGGGAACACAGCAGGGGGAGTGGGAGAGGGAGAAGCAGGCTTCCCGCCGAGCAGGGAGCCTGATGCGGGGCTTGATCCCAGGACCCTGGGACCGTGACCTGAGCAAAAGGCAGATACTTAACGACTGAGCCACCCAGGCGCCCCTAACTGTATCATTTTTTATTCATCCATTTATTTATTCATTTATTCCTTCACTTATTTAATAAATACTTATTATACATCTACTATATATCAGGTGATGTTCAAGGTCCAGCAGCTCAAACAATGAAAAAGATAAATTCCCTGACATCAAAAAAATTGTGGTTCAGAGGAGAATGTAGATAAGAAACAAGTTCTTCCTGTTACAAACCTGCTGCTAAATGAAAAGCTATTAAATGTTTTAAAATTTAAATTCTATTAATTTTAATGAGAATGATAATGCCTTCCATCCCAATCTAAGATATCCAAATACAATTTCACAGATGTAAATATTTATCAGTTGAATAACAAAAACTTTATACAAATAACAATTTAAAAATAAAAATATGGTTTATATATAAAATGTTGTAAAATGAAGATTTATTCAAATCTGTTCTTAATGAAATTTTCTCACAATAGAAACTATAGTGTCAAATAAAATTAATGAGTACATTTTTGTCAGAAATTGTAATGCTGAAATTTACTTCTAATGTACTTTTTATTTATTGTTTTGGGTTTTAAAAAGTCATTCTAGGGAAAAAGGAAATTGTCTGAATGGTAGTATAACTAAAGAAAGGCCGTTATGGTGTAAACTGAACAGTCATTTATGTGCTGTAAGCCTGCACATAATTTTCTCCATTTATGATCACATAGATGCTACTCAGTACCTCTAGGATGTAATGTAAGAGCACCCAAATCTTTGGCTCATGGGCAGCCTTCCATGGGGGAGGGGGTTGCATCTGCACTGTGATGCTGAGATGCATTTGACCTTGCCCTCCACACTTTATATGATTACCAGCTGCTTAATAACAACCAAACTACTCAAAAGGTTAATACCATAACTATATTTGGCCTCCTGTTGAGTGGTCACAGGTATGATTATTAAATCATCATAAGTAATTATTTCATCCAGTAAGTCAAGATAATTCCAATTCATGCCTCTGATAATTCAGCAGAAACTCAGACACTAGATAAAAAGTGATCAATTTTGAGTTGTAAACATCAAAGCAACTTGAAAATCAACTTGGGGGATAGCTTCCTTCTCTGATAGATATTGCTATTACCTAAGATTTGTAACCACGATTGTTCCTCCCCTACTCTCTTCATCAACTCCCTTCCATTAACTGAGCACATTCTATTAATGGACATAGTGCAAAGATAGCACCTGGATTTTCCCAGCTTTTGCTATTGGATCTAAGATGTCACTGATTGTAAGATGCACCATTACTATGTAACACTAAGAAAGAAAAAAATGGTTCAAATTAAATTATGACATAATACTTCCTAATTACTTAGAAATTTTACTGTACAATTTTTGAAAGAACACTTTAGATTTAGATTTTATTTTATTTTTTTAAGATTTTATTTACTTATTTGACAGAGAGAGAGACAGCGAGAGAGGGAACACAAGCAGGGGGAGTGGGAAAGGGAGAAGCAGGCTTCCAGAGGAGCAGGGAGCCTGATGCGGGGCTTGATCCCAGGACCCTGGGATCACGACCTGAGCCGAAGGCAGACGCTCAACGACTGAGCCACACAGGCGCCCCTAGACTTAGATTTTAAACATAGATTTTAATCATGGCTCACTATTATGTATATATCAAGAGAGAAATGTGAATGAAATAAATTGATTTAATTCCTAGAAGTTTTTCAAGTTCCTTGTCCAACTCTTTTGAATTAATTTTCAACACAAAATTTCCCTGTCTATGTTTTGTTTCTGTATCTGTGTTATACTGTAGATTACATATGATCTTGTCCTCTGTGTCATTGAGAGCTCCGGTAGGTAATACAGCACTTCTTAAGATGGTGCTCCACTATTATCCTTGAGATTTTCTTTCAAGTTGCCAGCACCCATTCTGCAAATGCTGATATTGGTACAGTCTTGCTTGGTGAAGTACAGGCAAAGCTTTTTGCATAAGCATGGAAAACAAAATGTAATTGAGTTTCATTTACCTGTGCTATCTTCCTTTCCTAAATGCCATAAAGCACTTGGTCACTGCATTGAAAAAAAAAAAGTGAAACTGTTATTATTTCTTCAGTGACAGCTATTTGTTTCACTAATGTTGGGGATGAAGAATTTCCTCTGCCCTTCAAGATCCTTTTAGCTGGACTAAGAATCAAATTGATATGAGGCAGATTAACAGGAGAAAATAAAATTTCGTTTTGTCCATATAGGGAATTCACAAAGACATGAAATCCCACAGACAGTCAGGCAACATGAGGCTGATATGACATCCTGAGCTAAGGAGAGGGGTAGGGGTCTAGGGATACAAAGGGGAGAAAGACCATTAGCTGGAAGATGAGAAGAGATGTCTGGAAAACAAAGGTTGCCCAAGTTTCTTAGCTAAAGAGGAATCTCTGTTAATAGCTCTCTTCCTGGTTCAGGCTCTCCTTTCCAATGTAAATTTAAGTAGTTAGGGGGAGGTAAAGAGCTTTTCCAAAATCTGCTGGGTTTTGATTGCTTTTAACTCAAAATAATATTCATACCAAAGTGGCCCATCTTGGGGTGGCTTGCCCTTGGGCTCTATTAACTAATACCAAATTTATACCCTGATGTTGTTTCTATGCCACTCTACATTCACAAAATCTTGATGTTTCAATACCAAATCATGATATAATCCATGAAATATATTTCAACTGCCAGTTAAATTTAACATGTGTGGCAATAACAGTGTAAATAAGTCAGCTGAAATGACAACATAAGCACAATGATCAAGCTGGTGTGCATTCGTTCAGTAACTACATAACAGTGACCACCTGGTTGCCAATGATTGGAAGACACCACCAAGCATTAGAAACATTTTGACTTCAGAAATGTTAAAATGGGAAGGGGACAGTGCATGTTGGAATTGATGAAATACACAGATTGCAAATGAAATCGAGAATGAATTTAGATTATTTCACTTAAAACTCAGCTCCAGTTTCCCCTTCCCTCTATGTGGGAACATAAGCAGTTGCAAAAAGAGATTGAGGAGGAAATCTAGGGTTCTACCCACAGTCTGCATAAAACTATTCAGTGTAGCTGTGCTTGCTAAGAACTGCTGCCTCTGTAAAGCAGCAAGGTTTTAAATCCAACTTCGTCCCAAGTGTGGGTTAGGCAGCTTGATTTGAAAAGAAATATCTCATTTCTGAACTCTTTGCTCCTGGTTCTGTTTCTTTATTATAAAAGCACATCGAGGGAGTCCTTCTCTCAGGGAAAACCCCTGAAGTATTAGCTAATAAACATCTGAAATGACTCAAAATGATGCTTTAGGATTATGTGCATTTTAATAGGGAATTCTGAAAGAATGAAGGCTTCAGCACCCAGAAGAATTAATCTCCCAAAAAGGATATGTACAGGGTGATGTTTTTGTTGAGAGAGATTTCCTAGCATACCTCCTCCTGCCTACTCTTGAGGATCCTCAGCTTCCTAACAAACAGGAGTATGTAAGCTACAGATGCCCTCAGTGAGTTGTCTCACTAAGGTCAGTCCCTTGGACTAGAGATTTACTGAGGTACTTCTTACTCTGAGACTTAAAATAACAAGCAGTCCCCTCAGGGATGTTTATTGGAAGGCCAAGAATACTAGTCATTCCAGATTCCCAAATCTCCCTGGCATTGGTTTCGTGTCTTTAAAATAATATGGTTAGGGGCGCCTGGGTGGCTCAATTGTTAAGCGTCTGCCTTCGGTTCAGGTCATGATCCCAGGGTCCTGGGATGGAGCCCCACGTCGTGTGCCCCACTCAGCGGGGAAGCCTGCTTCTCCCTCTCCCACTCCCCCTGCATGTGTTCCCTCTCTCGCTGTGTCTCTCTCTGTCAAATAAATAAATAAAATCTTAAAAAATAATAATAAAATAAAATAATATGGTTAGATAGAGTGATCTTTGACACCTCTTCCTGCCGTCCCAATTCTGACTCTGTGGCATGATACAATGGAAAGAGAACTGGAAGAGAAGAAAAGGTTATTAAGTCCTGGTCCCAAATCGGCTACCACCTAGTTATATAACTTAGGGCAGGTCACTTCACTTTCAATCTCAACTGCAAAAGGATAAAATTGGAGAAAAGTTATCTAAAATTCTATTTAGGTCTATATTCTGTTTGTAACCTTCATTTATAAGTGACCATATCATTTCTACCCTTTGAAAACCTTGTTCAGAGGCACATATCAAAAGTTATTCCACCTCAGAGAAAGAAAAGTCAGAAAAAAAGTAAATGAATAAATGGAAACCAATTTTAGATTCTTTAGATGAGTATTAAAGAAAGGGGAAACTTTAAAAGTCTAAAAGAGAGAAAGATTATGGACCTAAAATAATATGAACATAATGTACAATTTTGTGAAAGCAGTTTAATGACATCCTTGGAAGAAAAATAAATGACTATACCACTGACAAAGGGAGGGTTAATAGTGTGTTTAATTAAAAAAAAAAAAACAAAACATGAAAAACTAACTCAAAACCCCTGTGTGGCAGAGCAGTGATGATTGGGAAGAAGTACCAGGAACGGCAGCAGCTGTACAAAGTCTAAGGTGACTGCACTTACAGAGCAGCTCACTTTGAATGGGAGGTTTCAGGGCAGACATAGAGCTGATAATAAGCTCTTCAAACATAGCTCCAGTCACAAATTAGGGGGCAGCTCTACTATATACACCATGAGAAGCGGGGCTAACTTCTTCAGAACATGAAGAGCAATGCCCAGCAATTGTGGCCAAACCAACAATCATGTTTGAAATACCATGCCAAAATTTCTACCAGGTACTCTGGAAAGGGATCCGTATGTTTATATTAAAGATATTTATATTTCTAAAATAATAAATAGGGGTGCCTGGGTGGCTCAGATGGCTAAGCGTCTGCCTTTGGCTCAGGTCATGATCCCAGGGTCCTGGGATCGAGCCCCACATCGGGCTCCTGACTCAGCGGGGAGTCTGCTTCTTCCTCTCCCTCTGCCTCTCCCACTGCTCATGCTCTCTCTCTCTCTATCTCTGTGTCTCAAATGAATAAATAAAATCTTAAAAAAAAAAAGTAAAATAATAAATAAATATAAAATAAAATTCAGAAAATAATTTCAATTGACTGAAGAATGTGTAAGTGCCTGCTGATGGTTCTTTGTGGTGTAATGAAAGTAATATCAACATAGCAATTAATGCATAGGACAGAGTTCTTCAATGTTAGTCAGTTATATATGAGGGTGTGATGTGTTCTCTGACCCCAAACAGGAGAAGAAGATTGGAACGTAAAATTAACTTACGATAGTTGCAGCCCTACAAGCAGATGCTATGTTTTGATTATCTGTTGTCTCTCTTCACCCATAAATTCACCCTTTGAGCAATAGCTGGCTCACATACAAGGCAATCTTCTTCTTCTTCTTCTTTTTTTTTTAAAGATTTTATTTATTTATTTGAGAGAGAGAATGAGAGAGAGAGCACATGAGAGGGGGGAGGATCAGAGGGAGAAGCAGACCCCCTGCTAAGCAAGGAGCCCGATATGGGACTCGATCCCGGGACTCCAGGATCATGACCTAAGCCGAAGGCAGTCACTTAACCAACTGAGCCACCCAGGTGCCCAAGGCAATCTTCTTCTGATTAGTTTTCACCTTGTTCCCCCAAAGCCACATCAAAAAGGTACCAATTTAGATGATGAAGCCAGACCTAATGGCCTAGCTGCATCATATAAAGGCTCCACACTGAATGAGCTATATGGTTTCGAAAAGCTAAAAAACCAATTCCTGGGTTTAGATTTTCCATTAAGAGTTTTTTTTTCTGGGGGCGCCTGGGTGGCTCAGTCGTTGAGCGTCTGCCTTCGGCTCAGGTCATGATCCCAGGGTCTGGGATCGAGTCCCACATCGGGCTCCCTGCTCGGCGGGAAGCCTGCTTCTCCCTCTCCCACTCCCCCTGCTTGTGTTCCTTCTCTTGCTGTGTCTCTCTCTGTCAAATAAATAAATAAAATCTTTAAAAAAAAAAAAAAAAGAGTTTTTTTTCTGGGCGCCTGGGTGGCTCAGATGGTTAAGCCTCTGCCTTCAGCTCAGGTCATGATCCCAGCGTCCTGGGATCGAGTCCCGCATCGGGCTCCCTGCTCCTTGGGAGCCTGCTTCTCCCTCTGCCTCTCTCTCTCTCTGTGTCTCTCATGAATAAATAAATAAAATCTTAAAAAAAAAAAAAAAGAGGTTTTTTTCTCCTTTTAAAAGTCAGGCTCAAAATCAAGATTCTTCATGATGTTATTCCTGTTCTGCTGTGTACCTGAAATGGTGACTCGATTTGTAGCCCATTAGATAACACCTGGGCTAACCCTTCAGAGCAATCAGAAAATGGCCCCAAAGTTTGAGTAACAATTCATTTAAAAATATATATTGAGGGGCGCCTGGGTGGCTCAGTTGGTTAAGCGACTGCCTTCGGCTCAGCTCATGATCCTGGAGTCCCGGGATCAAGTCCCGCATCGGGCTCCCTGCTCAGCAGGGAGTCTGCTTCTCCCTCTGACCCTCCTCCCTCTCATGCTCTCTGTCTCTCATTCTCTCTCTCTCTCTCATTCTCTCTCTCTCAAATAAATAAATAAAATCTTTAAAAAAAAATAAAAATAAAAATAAAAATATATATTGAGCTCTTCTTATAATCTAGGCACTGGCACAAGGGATATGGAGGAACACAAAATGTAGTAGTCAGGGTTTTGTTTTTGTTTTTGTTCTTGTTTTTCTGTATAACCAATAGCTTCAAAGATCTCAACAGCTTGCTACAATGAACATTTACTTAATACTCCAGGGTTTATAAATTGGCTGCCAGTTCCACATAGGGCTCATGTCTACTATACATTGTAAGACTCAGTCTGAAAAAGCAATGCTTCTCTGGGCCATGCTCTTCTCACGGAGGGTAGCAACTGAAAAGAGCTAGTAGAAACTTGCAATGCTTGCCAGTTATCAATTTAATGCCTCTCAACTCCAACTTCACCATTCAGTACCTGCTTTGCAATAGCAGACTGGACTTCTTAATCATTTGTCCTTTACAGGGATCATGTTCTTTACAGTAAGCTTTGTCAGAGGAGGGACATTTCAGGAGGAAGGGTTTTTTTTCCTGGTTCCAGTGTGCTGAGTTTTTCTTTTTCTTGCTTCTGTTGCATGGTGTATGTGTGTGTAGGAATATATAGTGGTGCTCTGTCCCAACTACAAGTGATCTCACAGCCTGGCACAGGCCTAGTGACCTACATGGCATGACCCTCCTAACATGGACACTGGTGTACTCTAGACCTCACACTAGCATCAGTTCCCCAGCTCTTTCTGTATACCCACCCATGAGCCTTGGCTCACTTGTGCCCCAGAGGCTGTTTCCTGCAGCCTTCCCAACACAGATACCACGAATCAATCACAGGCTATATACCATCCTGCTCCAGATACCTTGACTTCCTCTGCACTGCTGTCCATCAGCCTCAGTTCACCTATACCTCAAAGGGTTGTTTCCTGATACCTGGTGACTGTGGACCAGCTCTGGCCAGGGCAACCCAGCAAACTTCTCCACTAAACACTGTGCTGCACCCATACCCTCTCCAATGAGGTTTCAGTGGGGAGGCAGCTCCCTTCTAAGTCTGTCCTTCCTTGAGTACTCTCTTTCATCCCTAGGGTATTCTTTAGAGTTCCCTTTATGTCTATGTCTATCATAGTTTAATATAGCCATTCATTATACTAAACTTTCTCTATTCAAAACACTGTGGTTTGTTTCCTGATTGGATCCAGACTGATATACTATGCTTTTTAATGCCTCCATTCAGGACTGGTATACTGTCATTTCTGCCCATATTTCATTGGTCAAATCAAATCATATGGCCAAACTCAAGTTAATGAAGCAGAGATATATTTCCACTTACTCCACTGGGAGCTACCACAAAGACACGTGGCTAAAAGCATGGATGTGTAATTCTATTATAGGGAGTTACTAAAGAAATAATAATCCAACCTGCCATGTGGAACCTGCCTCATGGAGCATATTGGGGTAGAAAGATGTTAAGAAATTTCTGGAGAAGTAAGAGTTATGAAAGGAGAATATACACCATTTTGGTAGAATATAATCTATAGCATCATAGAAGCAGAATCATTATCTCTTAGTTGGGTAAGGAGTTGGAAGAAGAGATTTATAAGCAGAAGTAATAGCATAAAGACCTAAAGTCAAGAGAACAATTCAGCAATGTTGAAAGAAATTGTATGACACTGAACAATGATAGAGAAAAATTCAGATTTTTTCTGCAATAATTGCAATTCATTGATAGATGGTGATAAGAAATTACAAAAATGTTTCTAAGAAACACTGTATTTAGAAAGTAATGAGATTTTGAGGCACCTGGGTGGTTCAGTCGTTAAGCGTCTGCCTTCAGCTCAGGTCATGATCCCAGGGTCCTGGGATCGAGCCCTGCATCGGGCTCCCTGCTCTGCGGGAAGCCTGCTTCTCCCTCTCCCACTCCCCCTGCTTTTGATCCCTCTCTCGCTGTGTCTCTCTCTGTCAAATAAATAAATAAAATCTTTTTTTTTTAAAGATTTTATTTATTTATTTATTTATTAGAGAGTGAGCGAGAGAGAAACAGCATGAGAGAGGAGAGGGTCAGAGGGAGAAGCAGGCTCCCCGCTGAGCTGGGAGCCCGATGTGGGACTCGATCCCAGGACTCTGGGATCATGACCTGAGCCGAAGGCAGTCGCTCAACCAACTGAGCCACCCAGGCGCCCAATAAATAAAATCTTTAAAAAAAAAAAAGTAATGAGATTTTGATGAATCACTAAATTCTACTCCTGAAACCAATATTACACTATATGTTAACTAACCAGAATTTAAATAAAAACTTCAAAAAAAGAATGTAATAAGATTTTAAAATTCCAGTATTAAATTATTTTTCATGACAGTTGAAGCATATACTCAAGCAAGATATTATGTCATAACTAACTCCACAACTCGCACCTTTTTATATCAGTTGGGTTACTTGAAACTATGAGTAATAGGAAACTGAATCCAAACTGGCTCAAATACCAAAGAAAATTTATTGGATTATATGACTGCACAGTCTAGAGTTAGATCAAGTGGCCCCATGATATCAGTAAGGACTGAGTGTCCTTCTGTTAGTCCATTCAACTTTATCTTAAGAATTGCCATGATTGTGGTCATGGAAAGATTACTAATAGCTTCTGCCTCTATTTCCATCCAAATTATGTCCAAGCTTAATTTCATATCAACATAAAAATCGTGAGAGGGAGTGTTATTTATAAATGCTGTATTTAAAAATAATTAAAAATAAAAAATAAATTGCTGTATTTATTTCCTAAAGTCAAAGAATGGTTAAAGAAAGTTTTCTGGGATTTAACTGCTTTAACTAGGCATTAATATTAGCTGATATTAATAAATTAATTTCCCAATATATTACACTTTTGGGTGTAACTTTGGCTTGTCTATAGGAGAAACACATTCTTTTCTAGGAGTTTGTTTAGATAGAAATGATACACTCTATGACAATAATGTCCAAACCAGATTTAATAAAGATGTCTGGGCACAGACCAAAGCCTATTTGGCTGAGTGATTCACTGACAGCCTGACCATACTGTAACGTTTCATCATGTGTGAGCTAGTCATTCAATGAAGGTATGTCTGAAAGAAGTATCAGTCATAGATTGTGAGATATTATTGTACTACTAGAGTAAATGTATACATTTTGTGAAATATTAATTTGAGGTACAAAGCAGGTAGTAGGAAGAAAAGCAAGAATAGGCTAGGATAGTAGGCTAACTCTAGAGGCTACATAATTGCTTCGGCATCACATATACTAAAAATCAAAGCAGGTAGTAGGAAGAAAAGCAAGAATAGGCTAGGATAGTTGGCTAACTCTAGAGGCTAACTCTAGAGGCTACTTAATTGCTTCGGCATCACATATACTAAAAATCAATATAATGAAAAACCAAAAGGAAATGCCTATATCTCTGCTGAGATTTCCTATCATTTAATTAATTGTGATTATATTTTTCTTTACCTTATTGAGATTGATTATAAAGCTGCATTCAAGTTCTCATCTGATAATTCCAACATCTCAATTATAAGAGGACTGGCATCTATTGATTGCCTTTTCATTTAAGAATGAGTCACATTCAACACCCAAAAATCAAATAATCTGGTTAAGAAATGGGCAGAAGACATGAATAGACACTTCTCCAAAAAAGACATCCAGATGGTTAACAGACACATGAAAAGATGCTCAACATCACTCATCATCAGGGAAATAAAAGTCAAAACCACAATGAGATACCACCTCGCACCTGTCAGGATGGCTAAAATTAACAACACAAGAAACAACAGGTGTTGGCAAGGATACAGAGAAAGGGGAAACCTCTTACACTGTTGGGGGGAATGCAAACTGGTGCAGCCACCCTGGAGAACAGTATGGAGGTTCCTCAAAATGTTAAAAATAGAACTACCCTACTATCTAGCAATTGCACTATGAGGCATTTACCCAAAGGATACAAAAATACAGATTCAAGGGATACATGCACCCCAATGTTTATATCAGCATTATCATCAATAGCCAAACTATGGAGAGAGTCCAAATGTCCCTTGACTGATGAATGGATAAAGAAAATGTAGTATACACACACACACATACACACATATACACACAATGGAATATTACTCAGCCATCAAAAAGAATGAAATCTTGCCATCTACAATGACATGGATGGAGCTAGAGTGTATTATGCTAAGTGAAATAAGTCAGTTAGAGAAACACAAATAACATACGATCTCACTCATGTGGAATTTAAGAAACAAAACAGATGAACATATGGGAAGGGGGAAAAGAAAAAAAAGAGAGAGGGGAAACAAGCCATAAGGGACTTAACAATAGAGAACAAAGAGAGTTGATGGAGGGAAGTGGGATGAGGGGCACTTGTTATGATGAGCACTGGGTGTTGTATGTAAGTGATGAATCACTGAATTCTACTCCAGAAACCAATATTGCACTGTATCTTAACTACCTAAAATTTAATAAAAAAAGGAATCAGTCATATTTTCCGAACATTTTGTATGTTGAGTGATTTTTGGATAATAATTGAAAGTTATGTTCTAGAGACTCTGAATTTTGTTAAATTCCTCCAAATACCATGGATGATTTTTTTTGAAGTCATTTAACTGAAAATTCTGTTCTGCCTGTGGTAAACTCTTATCTCAGTTCGGTTTCATTAACCTCAGCTGCAAGCGTCTTTAAGTCTTCACCATGTGTATGATGCACGGAGTCACATTGTGAGTAGGGTTTAAATGTAGAATTTGAAGTTTACCTGCCCTGGCCATCTCCTTCCTGGGCCTCCCTGCACTTTCCAGTAGCCCTGTTCTCCTTGAGTTCTGTCCTTGGGTTGCCCAGGCCAGAAAAAAAGCAGGTCAAGACAGCACCATGCTGTGATCACAGCCTGCCATAGTGCCAAAGCTGCAAAAACTGCTAAGTTACATTGTGACAGTCATTTCTTCCAAATTTGAACTTCCCTGCAAAATCTGCCTACCTTGGTTTATTCTCTAGAGTGTCCATGTAGTTGTTTTTTATAATTTGACCAGAATTTATAGTTGTTATCCATAAGAAATTAGGTCTGTTAGGGGCGCCTGGGTGGCTCAGTCATTAAGCGTCTGCCTTCGGCTCAGGTCATGATCCCAGGGTCCTGGGATCCAGCCCCGCATCATACACATGGAGAAGCAGGAGGCCTGCTTCTCCCTCTCCCACTCCCCCGGCTTGTGTTCCTGCTCTCGCTATCTCTTTCTCTGTCAAATAAATAAAATCTTAAAAAAAAAAAAAAGAAATTAGGTCTGTTAGGAGTTTATGCTACCACATAGGAAGTGAAACTCCAGCACTAGCTATTCAAGTATGAATTTTAAAAATCATCACTTGCCTCAAAGAGTTCAAAGCCTAAAAGAGGAAGTCTACATATAAACAAATAACTTATAACACAAGATTATAAAATTCAACATTGGACATATAATCAAGGTATAGGGTTGACCAAAAAAAAAAAAAATCAAGAAAGTTTTGGAGGGAGGACATCTGATCTGAATGGGAGTCAAGTAAATGCTATTCACTTGCATGGTGAATAACAACGTTGTATGCAAGTCAGAGTAAAGCAGGTATGAATGGGAGAGGCAGTAAGGATCCAAACCATGAACTGACATTTGTATAGTATTTCCCACATTTCAAATTATAATTGTATCTATCATCTCATTTGATTTTTAATGACCCAGTAAAGTCAAACTATTGTGCCAATGCATGAAAATATTTTCCATTTTCTTAAAATGAATGAATCTAAGCTTAGATTATTTCTATTCAACGTAGAGCAAGACCTTAAAATGGACTTTATGTGAGAAAAACAATGTATATATTAACCCCAAGTGGGAACTGAGAAGAATAATATTCTATCCATTCAAATTGTTTCTAAACATAAATCAAATGTGACATTGGCTCCCAAGATATTATGAGCAGCATATCATCCTAGTTTCTAACAGAGAAATGTTCTTGTTTTAAAATCCTGCCAAAACTCCTCAGAGAAAATATTTCCTTTACTTTGCATTTCTGTTTCTCACTCTGGAAGAAAAGTTATAATAACATTGTCTTATAGTCCTGTTTATACATACACACACACATACACACACACACAAATACATTGCCCTCATTCTGCAAAAACTGAACCCATATTTTAAGGTTCAATTCAAGACCTACTCCTCGGGCCATTACATCCTCTTCTTGGAAGTCTCACTTCTCAGATTCTGCAGTGACTTCCAAACCTGGGTGTGAACTATGATTACCTGGGGGCTCCCTGAAAATAAAATTTTTTTCTTGGCCCCACTTGAAATTCACAATCTCTGGGGCTGGGTCTGCATTTTAAAGTTCTCCAGATGATTTTAATGTGTCCCACCACCCATCAACTGGGAACCATTAATTAATAAGCATCACACAATTAATACTTAATTGTTGTCTCACTTATTTATGTAGTATGTTGACCTGTGTTCTGTCAGGACATCTCAACCTTTAAAGTGCATATGAATCACCTAAACATCTTGTTAAAATGCGGATTCTGACTCAGTAGATCTGGGGTGGGGCCTCATAGTCTGCATTTCTAACAAGTTTCCAGCTGATGCTGATGCTGCTAGTCCTCGCACCATACTTTGTGCAACTAGCTTGTAAATCAAAGAAGTTGTCACATGAGATGTGAACACTTAAGATTATGGGTGCCCAACAAAGGATATGAAAGCAAAAATAAACTATTGGGGCTACATCAAACTAAAAGCCTTTTGCATGATGAAGGAAACCATCAACAAAATGAAAACGCAACCTACTCAATGGGAGAAGATATTTACAAATGAAATATACAATAAAGGGTTAATATCCAAAATATACAAAGAACTTATACAATACCACACCAAAAAAACTCCAAATTATTTGATTAAAAGTGAGCAGAGGACCTGGATAGACCTTTTTTCCAAAGAACACATACATGAAATAAGTACATGAAAAGATGCTCAACACCACTAATCATCAGGGAAATGCAAATTAAAACCCCAATGAGATATCACCTCACACCTGTCAGAATGGCTAAAATTAAAAACACAAGAAACAACAAGTGTTGGCAAGGATGTAGTGAAAAAGGAACCCTTGTGCACTGTTGGTGGGAATGCAAACTGGTGTAACCACTGTAGAAAACAGCATGGAGGTGCCTCAAAAAATTAAAAATAGAAATATCATATGATCCAGTAATGCCACTAATGGGTATTTACCTAAAGAAAATAAAAACACTAAATTGAAAAGATATATGCACTCCTATGTTTACTCCAGTATCATTTACAATAGCCAAGATATGAAAGCAACCCAACTGCCTATCCATAGCTGAATGGATAAAGAACATGTGGTATATACACACAATGGAATGTTACTCAGCCATAGAAAAGAATGAGATCTTGCCATTTGCAACAACATGGTTGGACCTAGGGGTATAATGCTAATTGACATAAGTCAGAGAAAGATAAATACTGTATGATTTCATTTATATGTGAAATATAAAAAAACAAAGCAAAGAAACAATCAAAAACAGATCTTAAATACAGAGAACAAATTGGTGGTTGCCAGAAGTAAGGTGGATGGGACCATTGGTGAAATAGATAAAGAGGATTAAGAGGTATAAGCTTCCAGTTATAAAATAAATAAGTCACAGAGATGAAAAGTACAGCATAGGGAATATAGTCAATAATATTGTAATAACAATTTTTGGTTGACAGAGGGTGACTACACTTACAGTGAGCAGTGAGTAATGTATAGAATTGTGGAATCATTATGTTGTACACCTGAAACTAATATAACACTGTATGTCAATTATACATAAAAAAAAAAAAAGGAAAAAAAAATTATTGGTGCCTGAGAATATTTGGTTATATATTTAATCAAAGTGTTAATAGACATTTTAAAATTTAAAAAAAGGTAACACAATTGTAAAGAATCTCAGTTCTTTTACAAGTGAGGAATGAGAAACTTTTTTTTTTCCTTAGTCAAGAATATAATATAAAGCATAGGAAATTATTCTGATTAGACACAAAATCTCTGCTATCAAGAAAGTAAAATATAATATAATATAATATAACCCTTTATATTGTAGGCAAAGACAATAAGCAATAAAAAAGGAAATCATGCCATCAAAATTGGGCACTTTGCTAGGATTTTCGCATACTTTATAACTTTTTTTCAAACTCAGGTGTTATAAACCAGGGCAAATAAAATTCACTTTCCAAGTTTTGTCCTTATTAGCTCTTTCATATTCTGGAACAAAGTGACACTTCAAGACAGATCTCAGGGGCTCTGCAAGATCAGCAATAATTTCATTATACTATTAAGATGTTATTAAGATACAATATGTTCTGGGGCGCCTGGGTGGCTCAGTTGGTTAAGCAACGGCCTTCAGCTCAGGTCATGATCCTGGAGTCCCTGGATCGAGTCCCGCATCGAGTCCCGCATCGAGTCCCGCATCGAGTCCCGCATCGGGCTCCCTGCTCGGCAGGGAGTCTGCTTCTCCCTCTGCCCCTCCCCCCTCTCATGTGCTCGCTCTCTCTCTCATTCTCTCTGTCTCAAATAAATAAATAAAATCTTTAAAAAAAAAAAAGATACAATATGTTCATCATTGCTACCTTTAAATGAATCAACAAATAAGTGTTCTAAAATTTCGTTTTTATTTCTAATGCAATAAGTAATAGTTAATCCACATAGATAAGAGTTCTTTGGGATCCTCAATAAAGCCCTAAGACTATAAAGGGGTTCAGACAGCAACAAAGAAAGAGACTGAATACTACTGCATTACGACAAAAATGCTCTTTTTTCCTTGAAAAACAAAGGCACACACACAACTGTGTTTTTCTATCACTATTTCTCCCAGTGTAGTTTCAACTACTTATATTAATTATAACCTTAAGAAAAAGTTAACTAACTTTCATTTCATGAAGAAAAGAGGGATGAGGTAGGTAACTAAGACCTTTTGTCTTGCACAAACATTTTAACAGACAGGCAAAACTCATATACAACTTTCTCCAGCCACACACTTCCTTTTCATTCGTTCTCAAAGTGGCAAAAATGAACACATTCATTGACATGGCCCAAGGATACACCCTCTCTGTGGAACTCATAAAGTAAGAGCAAGACTTCGTAAACATAAAATTACACTTGGTAATTATATGACCTAGGTATCCAATGGTGAGTCATTAATGAACTCCATCTAATATCAACCCAAAATTCTGAGCTACCTTAAGATCTTGGAAATTATTTTTAAACTGACATACTTCAAAACATAATTGTTGCTAAAATAAAAAGATTTTCAGAATAATGACTCAATTTAGTTAACACAAATTTATATTTTTCATAATCTTAGACATTAAGTAGGAGTAATGTTAGCTTATTTGATCTGTATACATTTAGGAAAAACATACAAGTAGAATAAAAATGTATTTAACACTGATAAATCAGAGAAGACATAGATGTTTTTATTAAACCAAAATGATTCAACTAGTGTCATCTGCCAAAATTATGTGAACTTAGATTCTCAAACTTCTTTTTCAAGATTTTTAATTTATTTTTTGACAGAGAAAGAGACAGCGAGAGAGGGAACACAAGCAGGGGAGTAGGGGAGGGAGAAGCAGGCTTCCTGCGGAGCAGGGAGCCCGATGCAGGGCTTGATCCCAGGACCCTGGGATCATGACCTGAGCCAAAGGCAGATGCTTAACAACTGAGCCACCCAGGCACCCCGAATTCTCAAACATTTTTTAGTTAATTTTTCTAAAAACTTCTTAGCACATTTAAAGTATTAGAAGTTCAATTTCCTTATTTTCTGAAATTTGGGGAATATTAAATTTTTACATGTACTTATTTATATCTATAAGCGAATACAGATTGAAAGCTTAAGGAGCTCAAAATAGAACTCCTTTAATTTGGAGATACTTTAAAATCTAATTGATTAGCATGCTCCAGAGATAGGAAACAATTGAACACTCAAACAAAAAGAAGTAAAGACCTTCCTGAATTCTAGACACATAGGCAGACATATAGAGAGCTTATAGCTTCAATTCTAAAACTGTAGCCATGAGGGGCGCCTGGGTGGCTCAGTTGGTTAAGCGTCTGCCTTCGGCTCAGGTCATGATCCCAGGGTCCTGGGATAGAGCCCCGCGTTGGGCTCCCTGCTCTGTGGGGAGCCTGCTTCTCCCTCTCTCTCTGCCTGCTGCTCTGCCTACTTGTGTTCTCTCTCTCTGTACAATAAATAAATAAAATCTTTAAAAATAAATAAATAAATAAATAAAATTGTAGCCATGAATTAAGGGTATACAGAAACACAAAACTTCACTGGTCTACACACCAAAGAGCTATTCTTTTCAAAGGGCATGAAATTCTTAATTTTTAAAAAATATTTATTTATTTTAGAAAGAGAAAGTGAGAGAATGTGTGTGAGTGGGGGGGAGGGGCAGAGGGAGAGAATCTTCAAGCAGATTCCCCACTGAGCTCAGAGCCTGATGTGGGGCTCAATCCCACAACCCATGAGATCATAACCTGAGCCAAAATCAAGAGTCAGACACTTAACTGATTGAGCCACCCAGGCACCCAGAAAGTCTTAATTTATTTGATCTCAATATAGGCAAATGGAAAAAAACAAACAAAAACTATACCTTGATGTCTCTTGTCAACACAGAATAGATTTGTACCACCCAACAGTCCCTTTACAGAAATCACCAAAGGGTGAGGTCATAGAACAACATTTCCAACCATTGTAGCATAGTGTAGTGTTTAAGAATCGTGGGCTCTGGGAGCACCTGGGTGGCTCAGTCAGTTGGGCGTCTGCCTTCGGCTTGGGTTGTGATCCTGGGATCCTGGGATGATGGAGCCCTGCATCGGGCTCCTTGCTCAGTGGAGGGCCTGCTTCTCTCTCTCCCTCTGCCCCTCCCCACCACTCATGCTCTCTCTCTCAAATAAATGAATAAAATCTTTTTTTTTTTAATATTTTATTTTATTTATTTGAGAGAGAGAGAATGAGAGACAGAGAGCATGAGAGGGAGGAGGGTCAGAGGGAGAAGCAGACTCCCTGCCGAGCAGGGAGCCCGATGCGGGACTCAATCCTGGGACTCCAGGATCATGACCTGAGCCGAAGGCAGTCACTTAACCAACTGAGCCACCCAGGCGCCCTAAATGAATAAAATCTTAAAAAAAAAAAAGAATCATGGGCTCTGGATCCAAGCTGTCTAGGAATGGAATCCCAGCTCCACCATTTATTAGCTATGTGGCCTTGGGCAGGTCACATTTCCTTGTTCTAGTAATATGAAGATAATAATAGTACATACCTTTTGCGTTGTTGTGAAGGTTAATATAATATCAAGAATAGTGACTGGCACATTGTAAGCCCTATTCCTACATTAATTCTTCTTATTAAACACCAATTTTCAAACATAAAGCCCCAGCTTACAAATCTAGGTCTTCAAATACAGTGGGGCTCTCCATGATGCTCAGAAAACACCTTTATGATTCTTCAAGTTTCCTCCTACTTCAATTCCCCAAATGGAGTCCCCAAGGTCCAATACATTACCTTTTTCTACCTTTCCTCTTATTAGGTGTCAGTTCCTCCTACTTAGTGACAAAATGAGGGCATCAAGTGGATTCAATCAGCTTTTAATCCACACCAGCTGCCTTCCCCAACACTACTCTCATTCTCTGTGTCAGAAGAAATGAATCTCCTTTTCCTATAGAAGGACAATTTCATGTTTATATACTGAATCCCATACATTTCCATCTTCTCAAAGATTATTACCCAAAATTTGCCTTTCTCTGTTTCTATCAACAGCTTCCTCTACACAATCATTTTTTATCAAGCATATGTGGTAAAATGAACCCATCCTATAAAAAAACAAAAACTTTAGGGCACCCGGGTGGCTCAGTCAGTTAAGAGTCTGCCTTCGGCTCAGGTCATGATCCCGGGGTCCCAAGATCGAGTCCTGCATTGGGCTCCCTGCTCAGTGGGAAGTCTGCTTCTCCTTATGCCCTTCACCCCGCTCATGCTCTCTCTCTCAAATAAATAAATAAAATCTTTAAAAAAAACCCCACAAAACTTTAATCCATCCTTCCCAATGTCTGTCTTTCCCTCCTTTAAGAGCTACACTTCTTAAAATACTGTAGTGTGCTCCTTCTCTCTACTTTCAAATCACTCCTTTACTTCTCAACCCACCTCTTTTTATGTCCATCTTCACTAAGCAAATAAAGTACTCTCATTGTGACCACTGATGGCATTAGTAATGCGGTATCCCATGAGTATGTGTCACCTCAGTTATCTTCATAGTGTTGTTTGATACTAATGACCATTGGCTAGGTAAGAAATTTATATCCTCCTTTGATCTCCTTTGACAGTGTCTGTCTATTCTTGATCCTTTAGGTTCTCACAAAAATTTACAATCACCTTGGCATGTTCTCAGAAAAAAAAAAAAAACACAATTGGGTTTTTATTGAGATTACTTTGAATCTCTATAGCAATTTGAGAAGAAAAGAAATTATAATATTGAATCTTCCAACACTTAAACAAGATATATCTATCCATCTCTTTAAGCTTTTTTAATGTTTCTATAGAGGTTTTCTATTTTTCCTGTGGAATTGAACATCTTCTCTCTAGTTGGATTTATTCTCAGGTACTTTACGTTTTCATCCTATCATATATGGTATCATTTTAAAAATATTTTATTTGCGGGCGCCTGGGTGGCTCAGTTGGTTGGGCGACTGCCTTCAGCTCAGGTCATGATCCTGGAGTCCCGGGATCAAGTCCCACATCAGGCTCCCTGCTCAGCAGGGGGTCTGCTTCTCCCTCTGCCCTCTTCCCTCTCGTGCTCTCTGTCTCTCATTCTCTCTCTCTCAAATAAATAAATAAAATCTTTAAAAAATATATATTTTATTTGCTAGGAGTTTGTTGCTGGTACATAGAAATTCAATGTATTTTATATGTTAATTTTATATGGAAATATTGCTAAATTTACTTATAAAATTCTAATAACTTATTTGTATATTCTTTTGGATTAGCTATGTATACAATCATATCATTTACAAATGATTATATCATCTACAAAACAGTTTTATTTCTCCTTTTTTAAACCTCATACCTTTTATTTCTTATTTTGCCTTATTGCCCTGTACGATGTTGAATAGAAATGGTGATAGCTGGCATACTGGTCTTTTTTTCCCCAATCACAATGAAAAAGCTCCCCCCCTCATTTTATTGAGAAATAATTGACATGAAAAAGCTTTTAATGTTTCACCATTAAGTGTTGCTTGCTGTTTTCCTCCCTTTTTTCCCCTTAAATGTCATCTCACTTGGGAATATTTCCCTGATGCATCCAGTCTGAGTTAGATTCCCCTTCTCGGCCTATGCATTCCACTAACACTGTACTTATTCACACTCTATTCTAAGTGATAGTTTTTCTGACTTTTCCTTCAGCTCTTTCAAAGAATTCCTTGGAACTAGCAAAGTACCTAAAACATGGAAGGAAATCGATAAATACCTGTTGAATGAGTGATTAAAGTGGTATATTGTGGTATTCTTTTTTTCTGAATGGCTTTTAAATTATTGCTACATTCTTGTAGTCAATATTTTTTAGTGGGGAGAATCTATGAAATAGAATGAATACAATTCATTATAAAGTGTTACCTACACCAAGGAGAAAAACTAATTGTGCTTGATTGTATTTGGTTTCCCTTCCTCCAGTGCCCCTCCTAGTGGGAGGAATTATACATCCCCACTCTAGTGATTTCAGAGAGGGCATAAGGCTTGCGTTGGCCAACAAAATGTGGGTGGAAATTACATGAGTCACATCCAAGTGGAAGCTTTAAAAGAAAGCATATGATGTACCATAATTTTTCGTTTTTGCTACCAGGAGCTATGTCTAATGGTAATTTTCCTATCAATAATTTCTTCATCAGTTTGGCTTCCAAAGTGAAGACAGTATGGAGCAGAGCCAGAGATAACATATAATGGACATGTAGCATGAATGAGAACTACTTTTGTTGATATAAGCCACTGCAACTTGGGAGTTCACTTATTACTATAACATGACACAGTCTAACCTAACATACTAACATACTTGAATTCAGCTTCTCAGCACTTCTGTAATGCACTATAGTTAATACAGTTCATATTATCATTTCTTAAATTAAAACACACCCCTAAATTTTACGTAATGATACTTTTATCTATTCCTACAACTGAAGAAATGGACACTCCTCAGTCTTCGGAAATTCATTTCGAAGTCTATAGGTGAGGCAGATAGAGCTAGCTGTCTACTCAAAATATGTTCACCTTTGGCCTTATAAATAGAGCTTCAAAATTGTTGAAGGAGACAATACACCTAGCTAACACTACAACTTTCACAGATTCCTTTGCTGTTAAGGGTGGCTACGAAACTCCATTCTGTCTACCAAGAGAAGAGAAAAGCAATTATGCTACCAAGTGGGGATTCTAGGAAAGCTACTGTCTTCTTGACAAAATGGGACAAACTCTGGATGAGTTGTGTCTTTTGCCTTTTGGTCTTCTTTCTTATTCTTATATGTGATGGCTGAGGTTCTGTAGCTACCTTGTGCTCATGACAACCAAACCTGCAGAGTCCAAGCCATGGGATCAAAAACCAAAGAGTCAGTGAAATAGCTGGTGTAATAAAAGAAGAGACACCACCATGCCACTCCTTGATTCCTGGACTTGGACCATTGTTATGCTTCTGAGAGAAAAAGTATTATAGAATCATTGCAGAGATGAAGCATGTACCGCTAAGGCATAATCCCAGTCTTTCAGGATTTTGTCTCCCAATTGGTGCCACAACAGTCTTCAGTGGGATCTTGTACTTTTCTAACAGGCCACTACTTCTGGGTGATGGGCTCTTATGAGTGTACTCTATAGGTATAAAGTAAATGCTGCACTTCTTTTTACTGTGAAATGAGTTCTCTGGCCAGTGAATACCTTGATAGTGGATAAAGTCTTAAGTCCACTGACTATTGAACTGGTAGGCAGGAAAAGCAAACCCATATCCAGAAGATACATCTATTCCAATAAGAACAAATCATGTCCCTTTATCTTGGAAGGAAACCAAAGTAATCAACCTGAAGGGTAATTGGTGCCCTAGAAAATGATGTCATATTAGAAATCCAGGATTGGCCTTTATGAGAGACAATAGCTTAGTAGCTAGCACAGAGTTTACAATGTGTTGGAAAAATTTCATCTCTAATCTTCTTGTTCCCCCTAGGAATATCATAAAACTCAAACAAAAATTATGCTTAGTAAACAAAAATTGTACATGGCATACATATAATACATAGCAATATTAATTGTAATGCTTTTATATTTCCCAATAAAGTTAGTGTTTTCCAAAATTTTAATAATGGGCATGAGTTCTTTTCATAATAAGAAAAATAATTTTTTAAAGAAGAAAACTGATCATAGTAAGTTCAAATTTAGGCTGGGCATCTCATCTCCCCCACCAACACCAATGAAGAGAATTACTTAGTTGCCTTCCTTGTTTCTCCCACGGTAATTATTTGCTCCACTGAAAAGTTAATTTTGCCTTTTTATTTAAAGAGGGGTGGCTTAGTTAGTTAAGCGTACAACTCCTGATTTCGGCTTAGGTCACGATCTCAGGGTCGTGTGATCAAGCCCCACATCAGGCTCCTCACTCAGCGAGGAGTCTGCCGGAGATTCTCTCTGCCCCTCTCTCAGCCATCTGTGTATGTGTGCTCTCTCTCTCTCAAATACATAAATAAATAATAAAGACTTAGCCATGACAAAATATACATTTTTATTTCACGAGGTGAAATAAACTTCTTGTGCCAAATGAAACTTTCTGTGCAATGGAAATTAGAATTCAAAATATCTATCCACCTATCATCTTTCTATTTTTTTCTATCTATTATCTATTTCTTTCTGTCTGTCCATCTCTTAGAATAGTGGTTTTCAGCCCTGACCAAGAAGCACCTGGAAATTTTATTGTTGTTTGTTTGTTTGCTCCCCTTTCCCTCTATGGAAAATATATTTACAACATTCACTATTCATTAAACATGAATTTATTGAGTGCCAACTCTTCAGAAACTATGGATATGGCAGTGAACAAGGCACTTTCATCTTTGGAGTTTATATTCTCCAATAACCTACAATAAACAAATAAATGTACAATAAATATATCAATATATATTTATTTATAAAATTTAAAAAGCAAGTATTTTTAAAAAGCAGGGTGGAGAGATAGAAACTTACCTACGTAGAGGATGGGGTTGGAGGAAGGCTAGATAGGGTGACCAGGGGAGGCCAGATGACATTTGAATAGAGACTTGAATAAATGGAGGAAAGGCACCATGAGACATTCTGAGGAAAGGCATTCCAGCCTGAGGAAATAGCAGGTGCAAAGGCTCTGAGGTAGAAACAAACTTATATTTGAGGAATGGTAAGAAAAATGGTGGAGCAAGAGCAGAATGAGTGAGATAGAAATAGGCTGGGTATCAGGTCAGAGAGACCAGCAGAGGCCAGCTAATGTAGGGCCTTTTAGCCAAGGTAAGAAGTTTGAATTCTAAAAAAAAAAAAAAGAAGTTTGAATTCTATCCCAAGTGAGAGAGGAAACTGGAATGTTTTGAGCAGGGTAGCAGGACTGTGTGTATGTGTGTGTCTATGATATTCTGGGTGCTGTGTGGAGAATACTGTAGCTGAACAAGAGTGGATACAGGGTGATCTGTTAACCAGCTGTTTTCAATAGCTTAGTCTAAAGATGATAGTTTGGATGAGCCAGGTAGTGGTGGGGTGAACAGAAATGGTCAGATTCAGATTGTATTTGGATATGGGATATAAGGAAAGAGGGGAGTTAAGGATGACTTCTAGATTTTTGCCCTGAGTAACTGTGTAAGTGGTATGGCATTAACTAAGAGGGAGAATGCCCAAGGAAGAGTGGATTCGATGGGAGGTAGGATTGTTGGGAGTTTGGACATGATGGGTGTGACATACCTATTAGTCACTTAAGAACAAGTGGAGATGTTGAGGGCGCCTGGGTGGCTCAGTTGGTTAAGCGACTGCCTTCGGCTCAGGTCATGATCCCGGAGTCCCTGGATCGAGTCCCACATCGGGCTCCCTGCTCGGCAGGGAGTCTGCTTCTCCCTCTGACCCTCCCCCCTCTCATGTGCTCTCTCTCATTCTCTCTCACACAAATAAATAAATAAAATCTTTAAAAAAAAAAAAAAAAAGGGCGCCTGGGTGGCTCAGTTGGTTAAGCGACTGCCTTCGGCTCGGGTCATGATCCTGGAGTCCCGGGATCGAGTCCCACATCGGGCTACCTGCTCAGCAGGGAGTCTGCTTCTCCCTCTGACCCTCCTCCCTCTCATGCTCTCTGTCTCTCATTCTCTCTCTCGCAAATAAATAAAAAAAAAAGAAAAAGAAAAAAAAAAAAAGAACAAGTGGAGATGTTGAGTAGGCTGTTGGTTGTATATGTCCAGAGCTCAGGGGACACTTGCAAGGATGGAGACATAAATTTGGAAGTCATAAGTTTAAATGGTATTAAATAATAGGACTGCCTAAGAAGTAAGGATATGCAGAAAAGAAGCTTGAGAACTGAGTCCTGGGGATGCTCAATATTCATTGTTTGAAAACCACAGCAAATCAAACACAGGACACTGACAAGGAGCATCTGGTGCAGCAGGAGGAAAACCAGGCCAGTGTGATGTCCCAGAAGTCAAGTGAGGGAAGTGTTTTAAAAGGGAATGAGGGTGAGTGTACTTAATGCCACTGAATTGCACATTTAAAAATGCTCAAAACCACAAATTTTATGTCATGCATATTTGCCACAATAAAAAAAGGGGGAGTGAGTGATCAGCTGTAGAAAATATGCTGAGAGCAACTAAGATGAGTATTGAGAACTGACTGTAGGATAGCAGTGGTTCTCAATCTGGGGTGATTTTGCTCCCATGGGGACATTTGGAGATATTTCTGGTTATCACAACTTGGAGGATGATAATGCCATCTAGTAGGTAAAGGCCAGGGATGCTGCTAAACATTGTACAATGCATAGGACAGTTCCCCAAAGCAAAGAATTATCTGGCCCCAATGTCAGAAAAGGCCAAGGCTGAGAAACTCTGGGATATGCCAATATGAGAATCACTGATGATGCTAAGAAAAATTGCTTCAGCGGAATGTTGGAGAAGGAAGCCTTACTGAAGGAGGTTGAGGAAAGCATGCTAGCTGAAGAAGTGGAAGAAACTCTTTCAAGGAGTTTTGCTCTCCTTCAATACGAGAAATGAATGGACTGCTAATAAGGATTATAGGATCCAGAGAGGTTCTCATTTTGAAGATTGGAAATAACATCTATAAATTTATATACTGATGGGAACAAACCAGCAAGAGGAAAAAGAAATGGGGATGCCTGGGAGGCTCAGTTGTTAAGGTCTGCCTTTGGCTCAGGTCATGATCTCAGGGTCCTGGGATCAAGCTCTACATTGGGCTCCCTGCTCAGCGGCAAGTCTGTGTTTCCCTCTTCCTCTCCCTCTGTGATCTCTCTCAGTCTCTCTCAAATAAATAAATATTAAAATAAAAAAGAGGAAAAAGAAATTATATAAGAGAAACGGGGAGAATTTTGGCAGAGAAGGCAAGAAGGCCTGGGATACAGTGCACATGGATAGTTTGGTCTTAGGCTTAAGGAGGTTTATTCATTGTGGGGTGAAGGAAAGAAGGCACGTTTGTAGGTGCATATAAAGGTACACATAAAAACATGGTGGTGGGAAATTAAGCAGTTATCTGTGCTTCTACAATAGTAGTCCAGTCAGCACACTTCTAAATTCATTCTCTACAGTGGTCATTGAAGTATTGTTTCCACTTCACAGATGCAGAGGAGTGGTCACCCAATATTATAATTAGTAAGTTTTAGAGTGGGGGCTAGGAAGATTGTGGGCATTTTGATTCCCAGCCTGGGCTAGTTAGTTCTACTACATGCTACCCATTTAAAGAGTATCACTCCAGACTCATTTGTCTACATTGTCACTATTGTAAATTCCGTATCTGTTAAATGTACACTACCATGACTTTCCCTAAGATAAATATCCATTAAATTTGTTATAAATTACATCAAAAATAAAATCTAAAACAAAACTGTCTCTCCCTTAAAAAAATAAACTATTGCCTTATATAAGTGCTTCAATACCAGTTTTTTTTTTTTTAGCTAGTTGGCCCAAAACAATCCAGAAAAGTTTGGGCCAGAGAAAAAAAGAATAAGTATGCTTTTTTTTTTTTTTAAAGATTTTATTTATTTATTTGACAGACAGAGACACAGCGAGAGAGGGAACACAAGCAGAGGGAGTGGGAGAGGGAGAAGCAGGCTTCCCGCGGAGCAGGGAGCCCGATGCGGGGCTTGATCCCAGGACCCTGGGATCAGGACCTGAGCCGAAGGCAGACGTTTAATGGCTGAGCCACCCAGGCGCCCCTAAGTATGCTTTTTCTCAGTTAAATTTCAGCAGCAATTTACTGGCTAATTATAGTAATAGTGCCTTGTTATGAAAATGTCCTAACAGAGTTAATTATATAAAGCTCTTAAGTAACTAGACAGATTATTTTCTCAAAATGTCTTGAAATCCTCAGGTAAAGAAACTCAAATTGTAAGAAATGTGGAGTTCTTGCTGAGAAATATAATCAACAGGCATTCTTACCCAGTTCTCAATTATCTACCTGGTTATCTGCTTTGTGAGTTCCCTGAGGGTGAAGACCTGCCCTGTTAATTTGTGCATATCAACAGCAGCCTTGACACTTACAAAGTGCTCAAGATACATTTTAATCTATTAATTGCTTAGTGGTTTTTAATCACTTTTATTAACTTCCTCACATGATAATTCCTTAGAAACATGCTTTATAGAGTGGCAGAGGAAGAATATAAACTTAGCATTGAGAAGAGGCATATGAGAGGAAGGGGATGCAAAACACTTTATTGCTGCTCTTTATGGGAACCATGATACATACTTTTTAAAGAAAGAGACTATTAGAAATATTATTTAAAGATAATAATAACAGATATAATGAATGAAACAAAAATACCAACTGTGTTAAATACCAAAAGAAATATGAGAGCAGGGCACCTGGGTGGCTCAGTTGGTTAAGTGACTGCCTTCGGCTCAGGTCATGATCCTGGAGTCCCGGGATCGAGTCCCACGGAGTCCCACTTCGGGCTCCCTGCTCATCAGGGAGTCTGCTTCTCTCTCTGACCCTCCCCCCCTCATGCTCTCTATCTCATTCTCTCTCTCAAATAAATAAATAAAAAATCTTTAAAAAAAAAAATATGAGAGCAAATAAAATGACATATAAGTTTATAAATCTATCGATATAAAACCAGAATGTATTAACACCGAAATGGGAAATTGAAGAACAAATATATCTGTCATATAAATACACATAAATGGGCTTAATTCACCTTTTAAAGAAAAAATAGAAACATCCTCAGATCAGGTGACAACTCTAATTCAAGATAATGTTCTATTCAAGATAATCCAAGACAGAGCAAGATGACCAAAACTCAAAACTCAAACTAAGCCTGTCTTAGGTCAGGCTGTTATAACAAGAATGCCATAGACTAGATGGCTTATAAACAACAGAACATTTTTTTTCACAGGTTGGAAGTCTAAGATCAGGGTACCAGCATGGTTGGGTTTTGGTAAGAATCCTCTTTCAGGTCACTGACTGCCCACTTCTTGTTTTATCCACACATGATGGAGAGCAGAAAGAGCTTGCTTGGTTCTCTCTTGTAAAGGTGCTAATCCCATTCCTGAGGGCTCTGTCCTCAATGACCGAATCACCTACCAAGGGCCCCACCTCCAAATACCATCACACTGTGGGTTAGAATTTCAGCATATGAATTTTGGGGGAACATAAACATTCAGTCTATAGCACCAAGTAATGCTACAAGAGACCCAAACTATGTAATATGATATACATGAAAATATATTAAACTGTGCACACTGAAAATAGAGAATATATATCTTCGAGTATCCAAGGAATTGTTGGAGAAATTGACTACATATTAGGCCACCAGAAAAACTCAGTATCTTCCAAAACACAGAACTGGTACAGAAAACATTTTCTGAACACATTGCAATAAAACCTGAAGTTAATAAATATTTTTTAAAAAGGCTTTTTCACTTAAAAAAAAAAACAAAAAACCATTCTTTTTTTTTTTTTCATTTTTTAAAAATTATTAACATATAATGTATTATTTGTTTCAGGGGTATAAGTGTGTGATTCATCAAACCCTTCATTCTTAAAACTAAATTTTGTAGAATTTCTAGCAAACAAAAGTGATAAAACACTACATACCAGCATCTAGATGTTAAAGTTAAATCAGTGCTCAGAGTAAAATTCATAAATAATTATATAGAAAATAATAAAATTTAATTAAGCATCCAACTAAATAAAAGGAAGTGACAGAGAAAATTTTTAAAATAAAGCCAGAACCAAAATAAAACCAGTATTATTAACAAATAAATCACCCAAAAATATTTTTATTAAAAAAAAGATTAAAATGAGTGAACAAGAAGCTAACCTAAGACAAATCAGAAAAAAATCACACATCCATAAAATAAGAACTGACAAATTATCAACAGCCAAACAAGGATTAGGAAAAGAAAGAGATTAAGAGACTGCTTTGCCAAACACCTTGCAAATAAATTTGAAAACCTAAAAAACCCTAATATTTTACAAAAATTTAATTTACCAAAAACTGACCCCAGAAGAGACAGGAAGTTTAAATAGATTGATTTTCCTAGACCAACGAAAGTTGTCAATGACTTTCAAATTCCACTAGCTTCACAGGGGATTTCTACAAACGCCTGGAAGAAAAGACTATTCCAGTGATGTTTGTATCAATCCAAAGCTTAGAAAGAGAAGATTTCTCTCTTTTTTTAATGAAGGAAGTATGACAAGTATAACATCAGCACCAAAAATCTGAAAAGGGTTGCAATACAAACAGACTTCCTGAGTTTGAATTTTGCCTTTGCTACTTTCTGGATTTGTTATCATAGATAAGGGACTAATGTCTCTGTGCCTCAGTTTCCTTATCTGTAAGGAACTTTCTAAGTCACAGACCACTGCTTGATACCATGAGGGCACTTACCAGGCCCTGGCCTGAACTATCACCTAGCAATGCAGCAGAGTGCCCAATGGGAGTGGACATGTGACATGCCCCCAGGGATTTCAAAATATACTTGGAACAGGGAGGCTTTGCCTGGAAGGGAAGTGCTATATTACAAAGGTAGAAGCAATGAGCAAATAAACTATGGGTTGTGATGAGTTCATTTATGTAGGTACAGACTGGTGAAGCCAAAGGTTATTCGAGTTAAATTTGAATATGCAAAGATATTCCCATATACACTCTTGGGTTCGGAGAGAGAAACAGAGCTGAGACTGTGGAATCTGAAAAGGTTAGACATAGTGGAGTAGGAAGGGTGTGGCTCACCTTGGTAACTTCTTAAGTACCTCACCAAATAGGTCACTTCAAATCTCAGAGCCTGTTTCTTCTTCTTCAAAGTTAGGCTGGTTAAACTATTTATCTGAAGGGTTGTTATTAGCATCAGATAAGGATGATTTTTGTCTTTCCCTTAGCTGCCAGTGGTCATCCCACTGCTGGTCTCCCTTCTCTATCCAAACTAGACCAGTACCTCAGATTCCCTCATATACCCCTCTTATAATTATTCCTATCCAGAAATTTTTAAAAACCTCTGGATTAATACCATAATTTGTATTTTCTGTTTATACACTCAGAAGGTGAACACTGTTGGCAGAAATCACATAACCATAGCTAGGCACTACTACCTACTCACAAGTTCAATCTCAATTAGGTCCACAGTACCATCCCTTAACCATGTCATTGTTCTTTCTTGTATTCCTCTCATATTCTTCTCAGTGAACATCATAAATCTTCACCATTCTCCTCAAGCAATTGCTCACTTTCAGCAGATAACAAAGCTGCTTTCTTTATGGAGACTGAGTGAGGCCATCAGGCATGACTTCCTTTAACTTTCAGCTCAGCCTCCCTCTAAACATACCCTTAGTCATGCCCATCCTTAACCTCTCTCCTCCAGGCTTAGAAAGTGCTGCTTCCCAGCAACAAATGAATGGATAAAAATGATGGGGTACTGGGGTGTATGGGTGGCTCAGTCATTAAGCATCTGCTTTCGGCTGAGGTATGATCCTGGGGTCCTGGGATCGAGCCCCACATTGGGCTCCCTGCTTGGCAGGAAGCCTGCTTCTCCCTCTCCCACTCCCCCTGCTTGTGTTCCCTCTCTCGCTGGGTCTGTCTCTCTGTCAAATAAATAAATAAGATCTTTATTTTTTTTTTTTAAGATTTTTCTGCTGGCTTCTTCTATCCTAAAGTCTCTCTCGTCCTAAAATCCCTCTCTGAACATTTGTCCCTTCTATTTATCATCCAGTCTCTCTCGCTTCTGCCTCTCATCTTTCCCACTGGCTATTTACATGACTTACTTCCCATATAGGGGCCAGGAACAGGCCACCCCAAGATGGACCACTTTGGCATGAGCATTATTTTGAGTTAAAGGCAATCAAAACCCAGGAGATTCAGGAAAAACTCTTCATCTCCCACTCAAATGCCTGCTTGTACCAGGAAGAAAGCTATTAACAGAAATTCCTCTTTACCTAAGAAATGTAGTTGTGTAATAGGGCAACCTTTGTTTTACAAACATTTCCTCTCATCTTCCTCCTAATGGTCTTTTCCCCCTTTGTATCCTTAGACCCCTACCCCTTGCCTGAGCTCATATAAGTCTCATGGTACCTCACTGCCTTTGAAATTTCATGTCTGTGTGAAAACTAAATTTGATTTTCTCCTGTTAATCTGTCTCATGTCAATTTGATTCTTAGTCCAGCTGGAAGGACCTTAAAGGACATAGGAAATTCTTCCTCCCCAACACCATTCATGTCTCAACCCACAGCAATCTGACTTCTGTCTCTACAAAACTGCATTATATAAAGTGACCAAGGATCTCCTAATGGCCAAATCAGTTGGGACACTTTCCATCCTTTATCTCACTAGAACAGTCAGCTTCTTCTATTTTTCAATGGATTAGAAGACAAAACAATCAGGTAAGAGTGAGACTAGAGATAGTGGCTTCTGAAAGAAACAGGTTTCTGAACCCATTTTTCAAGAGTGCATCATATCCAAGTAGGTCTTCTACTGAGTCAGAAATGCAAATAGCAACAGAAGCCATGAAGCACGCATTAAATGAACTAAAATGATGCCATCAATTAATGATAGTTTCTTTGAGTGATTTAAGTGTCAAACTACCAGTTAGCTAGTTATTTCTGACAATAAACAAGAACTAAATGATGGAAAATGCTATTTAACAGTCCCTGTGTTTTCAGTATCATTGAAGCCACAATAATCTCTCCAAAAATTTTTATTTAAATAATGGGAGCCCTTTTCAGAAAGCCAGAACAAGGAAGTGTTAGTAATTGATGAAGAAGCATAGGAAGCATTGTTCTTTGCTACCGTTATAGAATTCACTAAATATCTTACAGACCCGAAACAAAGTTCTACAGCTATAAGAAAAATCACGTGAAATTGGAAATGACAACCTCTAGAACAATATGGAAGCACAAATTAGCAGTAAGTCCAGGATCTGTCCATGTTGTACAAAAAATGAAAGTCTGTAGTTGTATTTCCTTGAGAAAAAGTCAGTAACAAATGCAATTGAGGGAGAATGTAATCAAAGAAAAGGTAGTTTGGGGAAAATAAAAAATAAAAGCATCATTCTTAGATGAGCAGTTTAGATGTCCAGAGGAAGGGAACTGTTTGATTTCCCTGTGTTTCTCTACCATGATCTCCAACATAAAATCCTAGAGAATAATCACACAAATGAAAACAAGGTATTAGCAACTCATGGAATTAAGGGAGAGAGAAGTGCTAGGTAATTGTATTCTAAAAGGATAACCAAGGCTATTAACTGGATAGACTGATATTCTATAGCTTATTTATAATGTCAAGTGGATACAGACCAGATATGTTAGATGCCAAGATAACAAACAGATTATGCCACATCTCAGAATTGTTGAGGATGTTTCAGGGAAAGGTGTCTACAGCTTCTGGAAGTGTTTAGGAAAAAACAGGCAAGAGGGCAGCAAATGTGAGTCTACAGGTAATAGGGTATCCCAAAGGGTAAAGAGTGTGAGGACACATCACACAGGAAGAAAGAGGGAGATGCCTGAAAAAAACATCTTTGGGTTGAGCCCTAGCAGGATCCAAACTCACACTTTTAAGGATTTTCAAGACCAAGTCTCTGTATCCAATGATGGAAATTGTATTCATTTCCTATAGCTACTGTAACAAATTACCACAGACTTAGTGGCTTAAAACAACATAAATTTATTATCTCACAGCTCTGGAAGTCAAAAGTCTGAAATGCATCTCACTGGGTTAAGATCAAGGTGTCAGCAGGGTTGCATTCTTTTTGGAGGCTCTAAGGGAGAATCAATTTCCTTGCACTTTCCAGCTTCTAGAGGCTGCCTACATTCCTCAGTTTGTGGCCCTCTTCCTTCACCCTCAAAGCCAGCAAGAGCAGGTTGAGTTCTTAACCACGTCATATCACTCTAATGTTCTTTTCTGCCTTCCTCTTCCAACTTAAAGACCCTTGTCATTACACTGGTCCCACCTGGATAACTCAAGATAATCTCCCTATTTTAAGACGGACTGTGTTGCAACTTTAATTCTATTAACATAATATATGTTATAGGATTGAAACGTAGACATGTTTGGGGGGGTCATTATTTAGGCTACAAGAGAGAAAAAGGCAAATTTCTGGAATAAGGACTTGGAATGAGGACAAAGGCAGAAGTCCAGTTTGATAAAATAGAACACATAGTGAAAATCCTAGAGTTTGGAAATTTGGGTTAAGATACATTTCAAAAAAGAAAAAAACATGGAGAAAATAATTGATGGGTGGTTCCGGAAACAACTTGGAGGCAGATAAGTTATCCCTGGATGACCTTGATATTAAAGTTCCATTGCCCCAGTTGGGCAATATAGGGGGTTGGTGGAACTAAGCCTATGAAAGTATTTGCCATTAACAGGACCCAAAATTACAAACTGGTCTGAAACCCTGAAGGGGAGAAGAATTTGTCATCCCAAAATATGCCTCTTTGGCATAAGGATTATTTTAGGCTGATTATTTTTAAGAAACAGCAAACACAGGAGAAGCTCTGAAAACTGGAATAGAACTACTTTTCTGTAAAAGACATTAACATGTATAAGGGAAATCTTCATTTGTGTGTCTCCCTCCCTGTACCAGAAATGGAAGAATAACTCTGAATTTGTAGAAATACTTATCAATGGAGAAGGCACTGACTCAAATCTGCATAAAAACCTTACCCTTGTTTCCTGTGTCTTTCCTGGTAACCTCCCATAACTGACTCTCCATCCCCAACATCTTCTTTTGTCTTTAGCTGGAGAGGGTATTTAAGGTGTGGCTTGGGCCATTTTGAGGAGTTACTCAGTTTTCCTGCGTCTTTCCCATGTATACAGGAGGTATAAATGTTTTAAACTTCTGTTTGTTTTTCTCCTTAATCTGTCTTTTATTTCAGGGAAGTCTCAGCAGAGAACTTAGAAGCATAGAGAGAAAAGTATTTTTCCTCCCCTGCAACCCCTCTAGGGAGGGGACAGAATGGTTGTGCTTAGTTTGCCAGCAAGATGAATGGGAAAGTTATTGTGATAGTTATTTTGAGATATTAGCCCATGTTCTTTATCCTCCAGCTATTTCCCCTTTCTCACCCTCGTTTACACTCTTGACTTCATTTAGGGAGATAGCTGGTCTCTGCTTATTCTCAGGAAAGAGGTAAGGCAAGGGACAATTTTTTTTTTTTTTTTTTTATCTACAAATTTCTTTCTGGCTTTTCCGTTTCAAAAGCATACACTCTCAAGACATAAAATAAAAGTATTTGAGAACATCATTGGTGAGAAGTGGAGATTTAAGGGGAATGAGACTTCCAGCAGAGACTTAAAAGGATTCATCTACATTGTGGGAAAGAGAGGCAGAAGAGAAGTTGAAGAGTATAGGCATTGGTGGATGCTGACAAAACCAGTCCTGGTGTGGGCAGGAAATGCATTCATGCTGAGTCCAGGCAGGCATCACCCCAACAACCTCAGGGGGGAGATGCCATGCCTGTGTCCCAGTGGAATAAGAAGGGAGCGAAATCATTCCCATGTCCTAAACACTGAGCCACCGGTAACACATCTGCTGGATGAGAAAGAGTCAAGACGGAGAAATTACAGGATCAGATTTTTCCCATTTCTAACTCCTTGGTAATATTTAAGAACCTTCAGTCTTAAAAAGTGTGCTTTGGAGGAAATTCTTGAATTGAGATTAGATTTCTGTCACTCTCATAGAATGGAATCTGGGGAAAAAAAACAGATTCCTCGAGACAATGAACAGCTATTCTAGGTGAAATTAGGATAATAGCTCTAACGGAGAAACTCCTGAATGGGGACTAGAAATAATAGGCATGCATCTAAGTATATTCTCTTAAATTCAGCTTTCGTTACTAGAGAGATCAATGCAGACAAAATTAGACATTAACATATTACTGCATACTGCATATGGTTGATCAAATTGGGGCTTGAAATCTGTAGAAAATGCAACTGAAAACAGTTAGATGATGTTTGAGGCTCTCTAGAGAGGGGCGGTATTCTTTTCTACTGCTCAGAAACGGATGGTGTTATTCCCCGCTGCTTGCATTCAGGGAGATTTTATTCATTTTACTTTGACGATCATCAGAAGTGAGTAATTTCATATCAAATAAACATTCTTCTCAAGCAGGTATAGCACTGATACTTAATAAATAGATAAAAATAATTTACATTTACCCAAGTTAACCCTAGATGCCCTCGGTGAGGGTCAAAATGTTTTCTCTCACAGCTTTAAAATATCTGTGAGAATCCTAATAACTGTGAGCACCCTTTGTGCTGTGGGCTAGTCAGTCTGATGTGGAAAGGTAAGCAAGCAGCCTTGCTAGACAGGAGTTGGGTAAGAGGCATCTCTAATATGCCTGTCACTTCTGCATGCACCATTCAAGTCGTAGATCTCCCAAGAATCAGTTTTTTGGGGCTTCCAAACTTGTTTTTTGCCATTTTTACTTTTTTTGATTCTGTGATTGAACTAAATATTACATAAACCAATGGAGTTAGTATAAAAAGAACATTGTTATTATGATAACGTGAATCCCTTTGGAAAGACTCAATACATGCAAATTGCTTTAAGAATTGCTGCTAAATTAGACATGGGTGGAAGAAAAATAAAAGTAAAAGATAAAGTGAGTGGAGCATCTTAAAGGGTGCTT
Source organism: Mirounga angustirostris (assembly GCF_029215605.1). Taxonomy (NCBI): domain Eukaryota; kingdom Metazoa; phylum Chordata; class Mammalia; order Carnivora; family Phocidae; genus Mirounga; species Mirounga angustirostris. The sequence continues at coordinate 12,675,130 of NW_026991719.1, forward strand.
TAGTGAGATTGCTTCCCTGGTGTCTAAGTTCTCACTTAAGGGGGGAAAAAAAAAAAACACCACAGGAAATAATAGACTATGCATTAAGGGAATAGATTATTCAAGCATGATTTTTTTTAATGAAAATTTCAACATGTCAGATACAAATGTGAAATAGTTTTCATTTTGGAGTAACTGCCACCAACCGTGCTCTAGCAACCTCCTCAGGAGTCTCATTTTTATGGTAAAATGTCTTAATCATGTTTAGCTATTAGAACTATCTCATTCCAGTTTTTAAGGCAGTCTTCCTACAACTTCAATCTTTTACTTGTTTTAAAACTGTCCTCTTTGGGCGCCTGGGTGGCTCAGTCGTTAAGCATCTGCCTTCGGCTCAGGTCATGATCCCAGGGTCCTGGGATGGAGCCCCACATCGGGCTCCCTGCTCCGCGGGAAGCCTGCTTCTCCGTCTCCCATTCCCCCTGCTTGTGTTCCCTCTCTCGCTGTGTCTCTCTCTGTCAAATAAATAAATAAAATCTTTGAAAAAAAAAAAAAACTGTCCTCTTTAATCTCTTGTGGCTCTCAGATTCCCCTGCTTCTCTCCCCAGTTTTCTCTCTGGCATGAGGATGGAGAGGAGCGGAGAAATAGACATTGTCTACCCATTCTGCTCACCTTGGTTGGTCATAATTACTGATGTAACTAAGTCTTTAAAGGCTGAGCATGAACAGATGTGGACGAGTGAGGATCTCAAAAGATCTTACTAAATAGTGTAGGGGAGGAAAAATAACTTTCCCTCTAAGTTCTCAGCTGAGGCTCCCCTGGAATAAAAAACAGATTAACAAGAGAAAAACAAACAGAAGTTTAATAACATGTATACTTCCTGTATATATGGGAGAAACCCAGTAAAACTAAGTAACTCCCCAAAATGGCCCAAGCCAAGAGTTTCTAGAGATGTGGTTATCCTCTTCCTGGTACAGAGAAGAATACACCCTTGCAAAGGGAGATTTCCCTTATAAATGTATGTCTCTCTTACAAAAGGGTAACTTCTATCTGGGTTTTCAGAGCCTGTGTTTGCTGTTTCTTAAAAATAATCAGCCTAAAATAATCCTTATGCCAAACAGGCATATTTTGGGGTGGCAAATTCTCCCCTTCAGTGGGATCTCAATCCAGACAGCTCCTTTACGAATAGCCAATATCCATCCCCCACTGTTCATGGGGAACTCAAGAGAGTGGCCCTTATGATCATTTCCTAATGCTCCTTCTCTCACCTAGTTATCAGCAAGGCAGGTCAGTAAGCTAAACAGACATCCAACTCAGGAATGTGATGTCGGCTTTCTTTCCTGCAAATATTCTCCAATTGTTCAGGGTGTAGCCTCCCCTCACAGGGAGAAGAGGAGTGTACCTCTCTTCTTGAACAATATTCTTCCCCCAGAGTTCCCCCTCTCTCCTTCCCAGTCTTCTACTTGCATGGAATGGGGCAAAGGAATAAGTAAATAAAAGCTAGTTCTGCTTGCTCCTCTCTGCAGTCCTGGGGGCAGATGGCTAGTCGCAGTCATGGCTGTTTTTGTAAATTTAAGGTGTGCCCTACTTTAATCCCTTTTGTTTTCAGCTATGGGAATTAATTTTCAAGGCCTAAATAAAACAAAACTAGAGAAAATTCCACTCAACACCTAACAACATCATCTCTTTACATTAGTAAGACAACTTGGAACACCCATCAGACTTACACTATAGGAAGAGGGCTTAACTCCTGCAGCAAAGGATTGGCAAGTGAAAGTCATGTTTATAATATGTATGTTTTATGATTCCTTACTTTATTCAGTTTACAGATATTCAGATCAGTTCAAGTAAGAGGACTTAATTTGTAATGCAAGCACCCAAATGTGAAATATCTAAAGCTACAGTTTCTTCTCAAATATTATCTCCTATCTGTTATAAATAGTTAATCATCTACAGTGTTCTAGATGTGAAAACAAATAAAAGGCACTCCTCTTTTGCTTCTTGAGGTTCTAAGACTGCACTTCAGCTTGCTACTGTTAGCTTTTTAGAACAACTATTCCCCGGGGCACCTGGGTGGCTCAGTTGGTTAGGCGTCTGCCTTCAGGTCAGGTCATGATCTCGGGTGCTGGGATCTGCACCCCCCACATCGGGCTTCCTGCTCAGCGAGGAGTTTGCTTCTCCCTCTGCCCCTTCCCCTCTTGTGTTTTTTTTCTCTCTCAAATAAATAATGTCTTTTAAAAAATAAAAAAATCAAAAATAAAACAACTATTCCTGAATAAGCTCCTTAGATTCTGCCTTTAAATAATTTGCTTTAACATAATTATTTAACTTCTCACCACTTATTCTCTAAAATAGTCAATATGAAAACTTTTTAAAGCTATAAAAGATTCTAGAACAGAGATTGTAGTTTCTCATGCCAATCTTGCCCATTCTTTCAAAGTGTTCTAACTTGTTGTCTTCACTGAGTCTGTGTTATATCATATAAAACAGATCCCTTCAATTCAGATCACCAAAGTGGTTTTCAGATTTTTTAACAAATTTATTACTCACCAAGTGTTAATCCTACTCATAAAATGCATTTACAAATATAGGTATGCATTATATTAACAAGTGAGGAGCTTTAAGTTTGCTTTTGGGTTATAACTTGTTGCTTTCAAGACCATTTGTATAACAGCAACCCAATACAATCTCTGAGAAAATACTGTCCTTGAATAAATAATTTCTATTGAAATTTTTCTTTAGCTGGTCCTATGTTTTAGCCTCTTTTCACATACACATTTGCCTAAATGTTTTAAGACTCCATTCAACCTGGGGCGCCTGGGTGGCTCAGTCGCGTAAGCAACTGCCTTCGGCTCGGGTCGTGATCTCAGGGTCCTGGGATCGAGCCCCACATCGGGCTCCCTGCTCTGCGGGAAGCTGCTTCTCACTCTCCCACTCCCCTACTTGTGTTCCCTCTCTCTCTCTGTCAAATAAATAAATAAAATCTTTAAAAAAAAAAAAAAAGACTCCACTCAACCTTATTGATCTAGTAACAGTAAATCATATGCTAACTCAGTAACAATGACTAGAATAATAATTATAACTGACCTACTAATTTCAGCCTTTCTTAAATCTTTATTAATCACCATTAACTTTATGTTGTGTCACATATTGTAGTAGCCCTGCTTATCACAGCTTCTGATAACTGCAAAGCTGCTTTGCATAAATGATGATTTGTGCTTTTGAAATCTTATTTTCTATTTTTAAAATTATTCTAAAACCAATGGTATGTATTTTTAATTTAGAATTTTATTTATAATGACTTTGGTGAAATCCTAAAGATCAATGTGCCTATCTATACTCAAAAATAGTCTCTTGGGGCGCCTGGGTGGCTTAGTCGTTAGGCGTCTGCCTTCGGCTCAGGTCATGATCCCAGGGTCCTGGGATCGAGTCCTGTGTCGGGCTCCCTGCTCTGCGGGGAGCCTGCTTCTCCCTCTGCCACTCCCCCTGCTTGTGTTCCCTCTCTCGCTGTATCTCTCTCTGTCAAATAAATAAATAAAATCTTTAAAAAAAAAAAAAAACAGAGTCTCTTGGGGCGCCTGGGTGGCTCAGTCGTTAAGCATCTGCCTTCGGCTCAGGTCATGTCCTGGGATCGATCCCCACATCCGGCTCCCTGCTCAGCAGGAAGCCTGCTTCTCCCTCTCCCACTCCCCCTGCTCGTGTTCGCTCTCTGGCTGTCTCTCTCTCTGTCAAATAAATAAATAAAATCTTAAAAAAAAAATAGAGTCTCTTAGAATCTGATCTACAGGTACCTGGATCAGAATCACCTGGAATGCTTCCTTACAGTCCAGGCTCTTGAACAGGAATTTCAAAGGATGAGGATCTGAGAATCTACCTAAGTGATTCTTATGGATACCAACTTTAAAATGTCAGAAAAACTTCACTTTCCAAAGATTCTAAAATAATTTAAAAAACCACCTGGGCAATCAGGCATAACAAGATATCTCTAGCAACCCATATGGGAAACACATGTCTACCTACCATTTAAGGACAATATATAAAGAGCTATATCTCTCAGTATATATAACTGCCTGGGATTAGTTAGAAGCCACTTTAAATCACTTAGTTTTTACCGCATACATTCATTCAACAAATACTCATTGAATGCATACTATATGTCAGGCACTAGGTAATAAAGTATGTTCTGAGGATCTAAGAACATACTCACCTTTCCCTGGCAGACAGCACACTATGAGAGACTTGGCTAGGCATCTTTCTGTGTGCACGGCAAGATGGGCTATAAATTTAATAGCCAGGTCCAAGGTGAGGGTTCTGTGGATGACAGTTTGCAGAACTGGACTGAAGTCTTAATCTCACTAATTAGGTTAAACTCTTTGTAATGGAAAGGCTGTTTATCATTTATCTTTGTGCTTCTCCACCCCCATGGTGCCTAGCATAGTTTTTCTTACACATGGCAAATGATCGGTAAAAAGGTTTCAAGTGAGTATAACTGAATATTTCATATACCATTCTATTTTAGTAAAATTTGAAATGTACTATGCATTTTACTGGGGCAAGATAAAGTCAGAAATATAATTTTCTAGGTTTGTGCCATACTTGTATTTTGAAGATAATTAGGCTCTTGGTTTTGACAAATGTTTTAGTAATTATATCCTAAAAATGCTGAGGTGTGTCCAAAACAAACAAATGCATTATGACTATAAAAAAAAAAATCAGGGCACCTGGGCGGCACAGTTACTTAAGCGTCTGCCGATGGCTCAGGTCATGATCCCAGGGTCCTGTAATCAAGTCCCACATCGGTCTTTCTGCTCAGTGGGGAGCCTGCTTCTCCCTCTCCCTCTGCCTGCCGCTCCCCCTGCTTGTGCAAGCTTGCTCTCTCTCTCTGTCAAATAAACAAATAAAATCTTAAAAAAAAAAAATCAAACCTTTTTGAATAGGACAACTAAAGAAAAGTAATTTTTGCCTTAAGGAAGTAATGCTGAACTGAATCGACCAGTTAAAACAGAACAAACAAACAAAAATCCCTTAATCTACAAGCAGTAATCCTCATGCAGCCCTTCTGGAATTCCAACTTCCTTTATCTTCCACAACCCAAAAAATCTACAAATGTTCTGAAGCTGCTTTGTCTTCTGAAGGAAAGTTATTGCTTAAAGTTATTGTGGATTTTGAGAAAGTGATTCAGAATCAAAAAATAGAGGTGAGAACATATTTTCTATGGTGTGTTACAAAGTATTGTTTGCTTCAGCCAGCCCTGGTTCCTGGCAGTGTATTCTGAAAAGCATAGTAAAATTAATGCTCTGTGAACAAGTAAATGCCTTTAAATTTTCACTTAGCTCTTAGTTACTAAAAAAAAAAAAAGACAGAAACTAACACTTTTAAAGTAGAACTTGAAAGAACTTGAACTTTTCCACACAAATTTGAGGAGCCTTTTCTTTTAACCTTTCACTCTTTCTCTGAGATGCAAAATGAAACTAGATATGATGAGAATTCTGGATCATTGGTTCTGGTTAAATAAGATTTTACTGTGGTTTAAAAACTGAAGGAGTCATTTTGCTCAGATAGCACAAGTCAGCAGACATCTAGCCAGTGGAATACTATGAAAAAAATGCTCTGTCCTGGTCCTTTACATGTTTTATTTTATTTGGTCTCTGATGCTTATTTTATGCCTGATAGAAGAAGGATGAGGGGTTTTACTCTAGCCATTGGCCTCCTCTGATTTTTCAAGATTGTATCATCTCTTCTGTTGGCAAATTTACTTCCTTCTATTGTGTTCCACAGATGATTTTTAGAAATGTAACATCAAAACAAGGACTTCTTTTGTAGAAGTTCCTAAAACAATAAAGGTAGAACTATCAAGAACTGTAAGGAAAGGAGAGATCTTTAACATATATATGAAGTATTACTGGTACCGTGGCTTTGTATTTTCATAACAATGAAGAAAATGTTCTGTTAGAATTTAAATATTTATTTATTTATTTATTTTTAAAGATTTTATTTATTTATTTGACAAAGAGAGACACAGCGAGAGACGGAACACACACAGGGGAAATGGGAGAGGGAGAAGCAGGCTTCCTGCGGAGCAGGGAGCCCGATGTGGGGCTCGATCCCAGGACTCTGGGATCATGACCTGAGCCGAAGGCAGACACTTAATGACTGAGCCACCCAGGCGCCCCTAAATATTATTTTAAAAACACAAAGAAGGGGGCACCTGAATGGCTCAGTTGGTTAAACAACGGACTCTTGATTTCAGCTCATCATCATCTCAGGGTCATGAGATCCAGCCCTACATGGGGCTCTGCACTGGGTGTGGAGCCTGCTTAAGATTCTCTCCTTCCCGAATGAGATCTTGCCATTTGCAACGATGTGGAGGGAACTGGAGGGTATTATGTTGAGCGAAATAAGTCAAACAGAGAAAGACATGTATCATATGATCTCACTGATATGAGGAATTCTTAATTGCAGGAAACAAACTGAGGGTTGCTGGAGTGGGGGGTGGGGTGGGAGGGATGGGGTGACTGGGTGATAGACACTGGGGAGGGTATGTGCTCTGGTAAGCGCTGTGAATTGTGCAAGACTGTTGAATCTCAGATCTGTACCTCTGAAACAAATAATGCAATATATGTTAAGGAAAAAAAAAGAAGAAGAAGGTAGCAGGAGGGGAAGAATGAAGCGGGGGAAATCGGAGGGGTAGACAAACCATGAGAGACGATGGACTCTGAAAAACAAACTGAGGGTTCTAGAGGGGAGGGGAGGGGTTAGCCTGGTGATGGGTATTAAAGAGGGCACGTTCAGCATGGAGCACTGGGTGTTATGCACAAACAATGAATCATGGAACACTTCATCTAAAACTAATGATGTAATGTATGGGGATTAACATAAGAATTAAAAAAATTAAAAAAAAAAAAGATTCTCTCCTTCCCTCTCCCTCTGCCCCTCCCTGTCCCCCCCCAAAACACACACACACACACACACACGCAGAGAAGACTTACTTTTTTGGTTATCACAAATGTAAGATGAAAATACATCTCTCCTTTTTGTTAAATGAAATATAAAAGATAATTAAATAACCTTCAGTTAATGAGACTATTTAAACAGAACCTATTCCTCAAACACATAAAGACTCAAATTTCCCTCTTGCAAAATAAATATATGAAGAATAAAATTAATGGGAAAATTTATATTTTGCTAAAATAAATACACATGCAAAAATATTCAGTATTTTGGGGCACCTGGGTGGCTCAGATGGTTGAGCGTCTGCCTTCAGCTCAGGTCATGGTCCCAGGGTCCTAGGATCAAGCCCCGCATTGGGCTCTCTGCTCCGCGGGAAGCCTGCTTCTCCCTCTCCCACTCCCCCTGCTTGTGTTCCCTCTCTCACTGTGTCTCTCTCTGTCAAATAAATAAATAAAATCTTAAAAAAAAAAAAAGCTTAAAAACTATTCAGTATTTTTAGCTTGAAAACTGTAGTGCTAGCTCACACTGCCTCCTTCAGCAATTTTCTTTGCTTTCTAAGGCTCCATTTTACAGGATTACACGCATAGTTTAAGTTTGAACCTGTTGGCCATTCCCACCAAGGTGCTTTCATTGGACCCACACCCAGGTAAAATAGTTTCCAGAGAATAGGGCTTGAGTCTGGGTAAAAGGAAGGAGAAGAAATTTTGTAACCTGCTTTTGCAAACAATGAAGCCACTTTGATTTTGAGGGCAGAGTGTCAAAGGAGCATGGGAGGAGGTGGAGAGTAAGGAATAGGTCTGCCTTTTTGCTCAAAGCTCTAGCAGTAGTGATGAAAAACTACCTCTATATTGTTTTTAGACATTTTTAGTAAGACACCATTTTCAGGTTATTGATATATAATTTTCTCTTGGCCTCCATGAAACACTCTCCTGGTTTTCCTCCTACTTTATTGGCTTCCCCTTCTCAGTCTCCTTTGCTAGCTCCTTCTCTAACCTAAGTATTAGATATCTCATGATTCAGTCTCAGGCTTCTTTTCTTCTTCTACTTTTTCCTTAGTTAGGCTCATCCAAAACCCTGGCTTTAAATACCATCTAAAAGCCAATGCCCTCCTGTAGTACGTGTCCAATTCCAGATTCTCACCTTAAATCCTAACTCCTGTTCCAAATGCCCACTGGATATCCTCACAATAATAACTGAAAAGTATCTCAAACTTTAAAAACTTGTCCAAAATAGAACCATTGCTTTTCTCCCTCAACTCTGTCTCCTTCCTATTCTTTCCCATTTCAGTTAATGACCCCACCATCCATTCAGGTGCTCAAGACACAAACATCTAATCCATTGGCATTTCCTATTGGTTCTCCCTCCAAAATATGTCTCGAGTCCATCTCCTTCCTTGGCCATGTCCTATGCCATTGTCTGCCACATGAACAACGGAAATAGTCCCCCTAAATTGCCTGTCCTCTTCTTTTCTGGCTCCCCTTCAACACTGTATTCATAGAACAGCAAGAAGTTTCTTTAAAAATATACATCAAGGGGTGCCTGGCTGGCTTAGTCGGTGGAGCATGCAACTCTTGATCTCAGGGTTGTGGGTTCAAGCCCCATGTTGAGTGTAGAGATTACTTAAAAATAAATCTTAAAAATACATATATGCAGCAAGTCAAGTCACCTCCTTTGATCATATTCTTCAATGACTCCCCAAAGCACTTGCAAAAATGTCTGAACTCCTTTCCTAACATGGCTTTCTTGGTCTTACTCCTACCTCTATGTCCAACCTCATCTCATTCCACAATTGCTCTATAAACAGATTCCAGACACATTGGCCTCAGACATGCCAATCTGTTCCTTCATTGCCTGTTCTCTTCCTAGAATGCTTTTTCCTAGATCTTTGCACGACTAGCTTGTTCTCATTTTTTAAAACTTAGCTCAAACATGACCATAAAGGAGTTCCCCTGACCTTCTTCACCCTATAATAGTGGCTCCTGCCACAGCACATAGTTACTCTTGATACACTATCCTGTTTGTTTTCTATGTACAAATAATCGAAAGTTGAAACCATCTTTATTTATTTGTTTTACTTTTTCTTTTCTGGTTTCTTCACAGAATATGAGCTCGTTGAAGGCACATACTTCATAAAGTAAGAAACACTTTGTAAGCCAAATTACCCCATATAAATGTTTTGAGAAATAATTAGTTCATGGTAACAAATGTTTTCTATTGCTCACCACTGTATCCAATACACCTATCACAGTTTCTGACACAAGTTTGGCATTCGGTGAATTTTTTTTTCAATAAATGAATGACTTAGTGAATAGAAAAAATGGAAAAATGGAAGAAAGAAAACAGGCTTCACTCCTCAGATTCTGGTCCTGGAAAATCTAGTCTCCTATAATTCAGTCCAGTGTCCCTTCTCTTAACTCTACCAGTATCCCTCCAATCTTGGTAGAAAGAAGAAAGAAACAATAAGGATAAAGAAGAAGGTGGAAGAATTAATATTGTCTTCCTTGGAGGGAAAGTCAACCTTTTACACTATCACAGGACCATCTGCCCTTTGTCTCCTCCCTCTGCATCTCAAAAGGGCCCCCTGGAATCCCTTTATCAAAAACACCTCTAGAACTTGCCCTGCACGAAAGCTAGAGGTCCCTTTAGTTAGTACAACTGTTTTTTACAAAGTAGAAAGAATATTACCACACAGTTTATTTCTGCCTCCTTTTGAATAACATTTTCAAGTAATTGAACAAAGCTATTTATTTTACAATGAAAAATATCACTTATGAAATGTATTCTCTACTTTATTAAAAATTTAAATAAAAATAGGTGAATTATCCAATTCATCTCTAATTAAATAGGACAATAAGGTCTCCAAAGGATCACTTGTCACAAAGTGTTATAGTCAAGAGCTGAAAATATTGCATAATCCACCATAGAAATAGGATATCAGTTCATTGATAACATTCTCAGGTGAATTTCATTATTATTCCCTTTGAACAATTCAAAAGCATACCTGTATCTCAAAACCAAAACTAGAAATGGCAATACAACTTAGATTAGCTAATTTGAAAAACAAGGGGAAAACATACTTAATAAAGAAATTCACGGGGAACCTGGGTGGATCAGTTGGTTAAGCACTGGACTCTTGGTTTTGGCTCAGGTCACGATCTCAGGGTCATGAGATTGAGCCCCGAGTTGGGCTCCACACTCAGGAAGGAGTCTGCTTCCCCTCTCCCTCTCCGTCTGCCCCTCACCCCACTTACACACTCTGTTTCTAAAATAAATAAATAAATCTTAAAAAAAAAAAGAAATTCACAGTCTGGTAATTTCAAGGTACTACATCAAATAGCTATAAGCATATTTTATTACTTACATGAATTTATAGAATCTGTATGGTCTTGCTTATGTAGGGACTAGGGGTAGGCTGTCCCAAAATGTACTTCAATGACATACTGATTATTTCAAATTAAAGGTACTTAGAAAAGAGCCTATGTAAGACACTCAGAACTTCCTCTACCCCTCTGAAAGCAGGAAATAAATTTCCCATGTGAAAGGTACCCTCCCTATACCAGGAGGTAAAAAGACATCTTTATCACCAGAGAGAGGGAATTTAAAGTCAAGAAATCTGTATGAACAACCTTGTTACTTTTTACTAATTTACCCTCAGCCCAAATTCTGTTTAGAATTCCTTACTAGTTGAAGTTCCCAAAGTTAAGTTTTTCTTTGTCCTGTCAAGTCCTCACATATCTATTGTCTCTGTCTATAAAGTACAAAAACTGCCTGCTTTGGTCATTTCTTTAGGTCTCAATTTAATTATTGGACCTCTGTGCACACGTAATAAAACCTTGGGTTTTTTTCTCCTGTTAATCTGTCTCATATCAATTTAATTCTTAGCCCAACTACAAGAATCTTGGACAGAGGAAAATTTCCTCCTCCCCTTCCCTTACTTTCCTGTATGAACCAGCTGTATGGAGGATACAAATTAAGCACTAATACTCCCATCTTAAAATTGCTTTTTTTTTTTTAAAGATTTTATTTATTTATTTGAGAGACACAGCGAGAGAGGGAACACAAGCAGGGGGAGTGGGAGAGGGAGAAGCAGGCTTCCCGCTGAGCAGGGAGCCCAATGTGGGGCTCGATCCCAGGACCCTGGGATCATGACCTGAGCTGAAGGCAGACACTTAATGACTGAGCCACCCAGGCGCCCCTCCCATCTTACAAATTTCTTAAATAGCTTTTCTAGTTAGGCAATTAGCTAATCCAACACTTAGAAAGTACATAGTGGGCTGGGATCGAGCCCCGCATCGGGCTCCCTGCTTGGTGGCGGGAAGCCTGCTTCTCCCTTTCCCACTCCACCTGCTTGTGTTCCCTCTCTTGCTGTGTCTCTCTCTGTCAAAATAAATAAAATCTTTAAAAAAATTAAAAAATTGAAAATAAATTAAAAAAAAAAGGGGTGCCTGGGTGGCTAAGACGGTTAAGCATCTGCCTTCGGCTCAGGTCATGATCCCGGGGTCCTGGGATCGAGCCCTGCATCGGGCTCCCTGCTGAGCAGGGAGCCTGCTTCTCCCTCTCCCTCTGCCTGCCGTTCCCCCTGCTTGTACACTCTCTCTTTCTATCAAAAATAAATACAATCTTTAAAAAAAAAAAAAGTACATAGTGGGAATCCAATAGATACATATTAATGACTTTGATTTGGCAAATATTTATTTTATTTTTTTTAATTTATTTTATTTTTTAAGATTTTATTTATTTATTTGACAGAGAGAGACACAGTGAGAGAGGGAACACAAGCAGGGGGAGGGGAGAGGTTCGAAGCAGGCTTCCCACGGAGCAGGGAGCCCGATGCGGGGCTCGATCCCAGGACCCTGGGATCATGACCCGAGCTGAAGGCAGACGCTTAACAACTGAGCCACCCAGGCACACTTGGCAAATATTTATTGAGCACACCCTATGGGCAAGGCAATATGCTAAATGCTAAAGAATACAATGGTAACTAAGAGAAGGAGCAATAAAGCTCAGTGGCACAGAGGATGGACTTTGGAAATATGGCACTGGGTTCAAATCCTGAGTCTATCACTTGATAAATGAATGATATTGGCTTGGCAAGTTACTTAACCTCTCTAAGCTCACTTACCTCATCTATACAACTAGAAGTATTACTTGCTTATGGGGTGATTTTAAGAAATAAATGAGGTCACACATATAAAGGGATTAACATAGTGTCTTTTGTAATGATTACTATTACAAGGTCCGTGTCTTTAAGAGCCTAGGATCTATAAAAAAAAAAAAAGAGCCAGGATCTAATGGGATAAGCATGCATGCAATTATTAAATTGAAGAGCAAAAAGCATGCCACCTGTATTTGTTCATAAATGAATCAATCCAAGACACCAAGTTTACAAACCACTCTTTTAATTACTAGATGATTTTTTCCCACACAATAAAAATGTCAGTTCTGTCTAAACACAAAAATCAGTTTGTTGTCTTAGATTAATTTGGACAACCTGATTTTCTGAGTATAGAATTTAATCTGCTCAGTCTGAGCTAAAAGTTTATTATTCTTCCATTCCCTTTTTAAAAACTAAGATAATGTTCCTTTGCTAGCAATTTTCTACATGCTCTTATAAAATTCTGAGCAAAATTATGAAATGATATCATATAATACTTAAATTTGAAATATTATTAAACTCCAACTTCCATTTTTATCCTCAACATCCAAGAGGATATTGTTAAGCCTTAGTACTAGAAAAACAAATGAAATGAGTGACATTGTTAAATTTAAAAGAGAGCAGACTGAAATTTTTTAAAGAAACATTCTGGATGTGAGTCATACCTCTCTAAGCCCTGGCAATAAGCAAGTTCTTTTTCTCAAGATTTGCCTCAAGTTAGGCCTTTTTGTCCAATGGTATAATTATGTGGATAATTCAGTTCAGCCAATACCTATAAAACATTTCTTATGTTTTGGGCACCATGGATGCTCAGAGCTGAATAAAACACAGTTCTCTCATTCAAGGACCTCTCATGCTACTGGTAAAAACAAACAAGTAAACCACTTTACTTCTCTATTTATTCTAAAATGTAGATTATTTATTCACATTTATCATTTAAAAATTCAGATGCGGGCACCTGGGTGGCTCAGTTGGTTAAACGACTGCCTTCGGCTCAGGTCATCCTGGAGTCCCGGGATCGAGTCCCGCATCGGGCTCCCTGCTCGGCGGGGAGTCTGCTTCTCCCTCTGACCCTCCCCCCTCTCATGTGCTCTCTCTCTCTCATTCTCTCTGTCTCAAATAAATAAATAAAATCTTTCAAAAAAAAATAAATAAAATAAATAAAAATAAAAATTCAGATGCATCTTTCAATCAATGGCAATTTATAACTGCTCTCAGCCAGGTGACATTCATGATGTAGTTGCCATTGTGTATTCAAAATATATTGCCTTCCTTAGTTATGTATTGCTACATAACAAATTACCACAAAATTTAATGGCTGAAGATAACAACATTTATTATTGGAAAGATTTTTGTATATCAGAAAATCAGGCAGAGCTTAGCTGAGTCCTCTGGCTCCAGTACTCTCATAGGCTGCAATCAAGGTGTTTTGGGGGTTGTGATTATCTTAAGGCTAAAATGGAGTTGGATTTGCTTTCAAGCTCACTTAAGTGATTGTTGGCTGGATTCAGTTCCTCACAGGCTATTCAACTGAGGCCCTGGTTCCTCATGAGCTGCTGGACCAGAGACCTCTGTTGATTCTTTGCTTAGTAGTCTCCTGACAGGGTAGCTCATGACATGACAGATTGCTTTCATTAGAGTGAGAAAGCAAGAGGGAGAGAGAAACAGAGGGAGAAAGGGAAAGAGGGAGAGAGAATCAGATAGCCAGAGAGAAGTCACAGTGTTTTGAAACCTAATCTCATCAGTGCCATCCCATCACTTTGCAAAATTCTATTCATTAGAAGCAAGTCACCAGGTCTAGCTTATACTCAAGGGGAGGACACTGTATATACAGGGGTGTGAATACCAGGAAGTGAAGATCATTGGGAGCCAATTTAGAAGCTGTCTACCATATTGCCTGTGATTATTCCTAGGGGTATGATGGGCCACAACAATCTCTTGACATTTCAGTGGACAACCATTTAAGTACAATTTGAAAAAAGAAGATGAATCCTAGTTGTCTGCAAATGCTTTGTCAGTACCTACAGGTAGCAGAATGGATGTCAGGGGCTTGGGAGAAAATCCAGAGACACTAGCGGAGCATACTTAGAAGAAATGCTTCAGCAACAATGCTGTTGATGGGACAATACTCTGTGAGGGGAAAAATGGACATGAATGCCTCTGAATAGCAAATGATTTAGAAAATTTGGAACCTGAATGAAAAAAGGTTTTAGGAATGCCCAATTTATTTCATGCATATTTTTCATTTTATGAATGTACGAGTGATATATAATTAAAATCTATGCCTAAATAAATGTAAAACAACTTTTAATAAGATTAAAATTTAAAAACTAAATAATCTTTAAAGTATCATGTCTGGGGCACCTGGTTGGCTCAGTCGTTAAGCATCTGCCTTCGGGTCAGGTCATGATCCCGGGGTCCTGGGATCGAATGCCACGTCGGGCTCCCTGCTCAGCCAGGAGCCTGCTTCTCCCTCTCCCACTCCCCCTGTTTGTGTTCCCTCTCTCGCTGTGTCTCTCTCTGTCAAATAAATAATTAAAATCTTAAAAAAAAAAAAGTATCATGTTCTGAGTTTAATAGGAAACACTTTTTCATCATAAATGTTATATGAAATAACTTCTTACAGTTAAAGGCATCTTTTTATTTATTTCTTATTTATTTCTTTTTTAAGATTTTATTTATTTGTTTGACAGAGAGAGACACAGCGAGAGAGGGAACACATGCAGGGGGAGTGGGAGAGGGAGAAGCAGGCTTCCCGCGGAGCAGGGAGCCTGATGCGGGGCTCGATCCATCACCTGAGCCGAAGGCAGACGCTTAATGACTGAGCCACCCAGGCACCCCTAAAGGCATCTTTTAAAAAAAAATGTATTTATTTATTTCAGAGAGAGAGAGAGAGAGTGTGTGTGTGTGTGTGTGCACACGTGTGTGCAAGTTGGTGGAGAGGCAGAGGGGAGGGAGACCAGCCCACTCCTCCCTGAGCTGGGCTCGATTCCAGGACCCTGAGATCACAACCTGAGCCAAAATCTAGAGCTGGATGCTTTACCAACTGAGCCACCCAGGTGCCCCCAATTAAAGGCATCTTAAATTCAGTGAATTCAGAAACAATTACAATATATGATGAATTAAAAAAAAAAAAGAGGCAAGTTATTCCTGCCTATGGGCTCTCTCACTATATCTGTGAGTCTGCAATCTAGCCAAGATATGTCTTCAGTGGATCACAAATCTGGGTATTTAAATACTTCATTTAAAGTCCAGTAAAAGTGAACAACTAGAACTTCTGAAACACTAAAGAGTTGAAGATGATCATAAACAATCTCATAATATTTGTGCAACAGAAAAGAAGACTTAAGGGATGATAAAAGTGTCTTGTCAAGCACAGTGGAGGTAATTTTCATGAAAATGAGATCACTTTTTAGAAGTCCAAACTTCCCAGTTTGCAATTACAGACCCCCAAGAGTTAGGAATTATTCCAAAGTGGGGGGGCACCAGGGCTGCACAGTTGGTTAAACATCAGACTTTTGGTTTCAGCTCAGGTTGTGATCTCAGGGTCATGGGATCAAGCCCATGCGTTGGGCTCCATGCTCAATGTGGAGTCTGCTTAAGACTTTCTCTCCCTCTCCCTCTGGCCTTCTGACCCCCTCTCCCCATGTGCTCTCTCTCTCTCTAATAAATACCTTTAAAATAAAAAAAGAATTTAAAAAATAATAATTATTCCAAAGGGTTCATGAACCTATATGCACGTGAAACATTTTATGTAGACTGGCTAAACAGTGTCTCAAACATTTTGAGCCACTGTCTTTCAGATGTATTAAAAATTAAAAATGCCTTATTAATTAAATACATATTTTCAAGTAATTTTTTATATCATCTTAACTTTTTTATTGTGATTTATTTAATCAACAGACAATAGAAATACAACTATTATCCATGTGGAGAAGAGTCCACAAAAATTTTTTACTGTAAAAATACCTTCTATGACAAATATTCTGGAAGCCGCCATTCTCAAGCTTCCTGAATTGCAAACCTAAGCATGTTAAAAAAATGATTCATTTTCTAACATCCCCAAACCCTTAGGAACATCATTTATCTCCATGTTACTGGATAAAGAACTATCTTTTGCTATCAGTCTTCCTATTTAAAATTTCATACCCATAGATAAAAGTTGTCATGATCTTAGAAAGAACTCCCATTTTTATTCCAACACATTGAAAGGAAATCTATTTTGTTACTGAGAATAATAAACTGAATCCTAAAAGGATTTCTTTTTCTCTCTTGGTTCCTTAAAGTCATATTTTTTCTTTTAACTAATGGCAAGCCATCTTTCATTTTTTTCCCAGCTTTCATTTTTTAATAACATTACCCTAAGAATGTTGGTTTAATTTTTTTCAATTTAAATGGTGGAGGCATAGTGTAATGATTATTTTATTACACTATTAAGAATTCAGAATACCAAAAATTAGCCAAGATGGTAAAACTATTCGTGTGCTGTCACAGCCAAAGTGACTCATTTGCTTAAACTAGTCATAATTCCACTATATAGTCAATAGAATGGAAAGAGAAAATTTAGTAAGTATACACTTATTAGCATGTTTTCTATTTATAAGAGGGCTCAAGTGTTTTGTTTTGTTTTTTTTTAAGATTTTATTTATTTGAGAGAGAGAGAGAAACAGCATGAGAGGGTAGAGAGTCAGAGGGAGAAGCAGGCTTCCCGCTGAGCCAGGAGCCCGACATGGGACTTGATCCCGGGACTCTGGGATCATGACCTGAGCCGAAGGCAGTCGCTCAACCAACCGAGCCACCCAGGTGTCCCTCAAGTGTCTCTTAATATGAGATCTAGGGTTAACAAAAAATTCAAATACATGCTCATATTTTTCTGCACATAACATGACCATAGTTGCCATTTATTTGTAGGTTCAAGATCAAGAGAAGTGATTCAATTTGAGTATATGTTGTTTTGAATAAGCAGGCTTAAGGATGTAAAGATAGAAAATTTCTCCCTTCTTCCCTTTTAGGTTCTTTAACTGGTCTAATAATTCAATTGATATAAAGCAGATTAAAAGGAAAAAAATAAAGTTAATTTTGTATGTACAGGAGCCCCATAAAAACAGGAGACCCAAGGCAGCTATGTAATTGAGGCTTAAATAACATTCTGAGATAAAAAGAGTGGTAGGAGTTTGGGAATACAAAAGGGAGGAGGGCCATGCAGAGGAAGTGAGAGATGTTTGGAAAACAAAGGTTGCCCTGTTATGCAGATAGGTTTCTTAGGTAAAAAGGTATCTCTGGTAATAGCTATCTTTTTAGAACAGACTCCCCTTTCCAATGTAAAATTAGGCATTTGAGGGGTAGATAAAAGAACTTTTCATAAATCTTATGGTTTTTGATTGTCTTTAGCTCAAAATAATCCTTACACTAAAGTGATATATTTTGGGGCAGTAAACTCTGCTCTCCTTCAAGGGCCATGTCCTTACTGATATAAGGCAAACTAAAAGACATCTTCCTACACTCCTGTTTATTTGATAAATTTCTCAAACATCCACTTGATAAGGAAAATGGAAGTAAAGGTCTCTATTTTTAATTGGCAATTCAGCATTAGGTAAAAGATACAGGTGTGGAGGGGCGCCTGGGTGGCTCAGTTGGTTAAGCGACTGCCTTCGGCTCAGGTCATGATCCCGGAGTCCTGGGATCGAGTCCCGCATCGGGCTCCCTGCTCAGCAAGGAGCCTGCTTCTCCCTCTGACCCTCCCCCACTCATGTACTCTCTCTCTCTCTCTCATTCTCGCTCTCTCAAAATAAATAAATAAATCTTTAAAAAAAAAAAGATACAGGTGTGGATAGCTGGAAAATCCAATATATAAGTCTTCAATCAACAAACATTTACTGAATAATTTATATGCTCCCAACATGAGGCTAGGACTGGGCAGGCAAGAGTGAATGATACTTGATGCCCCTGCCTTCAAGTAGTTTGAAATCTAGGGATTCAGAATAGAAATAAACCTTTAAAAATTAATGTCAAAGGCTTTAAAAATGGGTTAATCCATGATGTTTTGCAATCACAGGAAAGGTTCCCAATCCAGTGATAAAGAATCAAGAAAGATTTCTCAAGGGAAGTTAGCCCAGGAAATGGTGGGGTGATGGGTAAGGATGAAGTAGAAAAGTGTTCCAAAGAGATGGAATAACATGTATGTAGGTCTCCGGGAGCCAGAGCACGGGTGGGATCAGGGAACCGAAAGTAATGGTTCAGCCTATTGCTATTGCAGGGGTTAAGAGTAGGCCACCCAAGATGTGCCACACTGGCATGAAGATTATTTTGAGATGAAGGCAATCAAGACATCATGGGCTCAAAGGAAAAGTTTGCTCCTCCCTTAACTACATAGAAGAATGTAAATTGGGGTTCTTTCCTAGAATAAGCATTATTACCAGAGATAAATTTTATCTGAGTGACCCATCTGTATTGCAGGGCAAACATCTGCCCTACTTTTTGTCCCACGAATTGCATTCCTTCCCTTGGATGTCCCAGACTCCTACCTCCTTCTCCTTAGTTCAGGACGTCATATATACCTCATTTTAACTGTTTGTAATTTCCATATCTGTGTGGATTCTCTGTATATATGCTATTAAATTTGATTTTCTCATGTCAATTTGACTCTTAGTCCAGCTAGAAGGACCTTGAAAGGGACAGGAATTCCTGCTCCCTAGCACTATTAAGTGAAATAGAAAATAAAATCCCCAAAGGACTTTATTGGCTTTTGTGATCACCTGTATATCAGAAAAAAAGTCAATGTGATATTTTACATCCTCCAGAGACTTTAAAGTGAGTGATAACTTCTTTTTTTTTTTTTTTAATATTTTATTTATTTATTTGAGAGAGAGAGAATGAGAGACAGAGAGCATGACAGGGAGGAGGGTCAGAGGGAGAAGCAGACTCCCCGCCGAGCAGGGAGCCTGATGCGGGACTCGATCCCGGGACTCCAGGATCATGACCTGAGCCGAAGGCAGTCGCTTAACCAACTGAGCCACCCAGGCGCCCAAAGTGAGTGATAACTTCTGGTTAAAATAGGAGTAACAGTGTGGCAAACTCTGAATACATGAATACTGTTAAAGGACAACACATATACAGTGTTGGATTACCAGCTTGAGAGACTGACATGCCCCTCTACCAGCTGCAGGAAAACATTCTTCACTGGAATGATGAGATTTCTCTGTGGATGTTTCTTCTTACAATTTCTGCTATATATTTTTTTGTGTATATGTACTTCAGTCAGTAATAAAATATGATCCAGACTACAAATATTTTTTAACACCACAAATTTTCTTAAGTCATCTAGGACCTAAAATGAGATTAGACTGTGGTCAGGGAACTCAATCCAATATTAGAAGATCCATAAATGATGCTTTCATTTAAGGTAACATGTCAACTTGTCAAGAACCTAGTTGATTGACTTTCTTGTGGAGATTCCAAGTTTCTTCTCTTCCCATCAGAGTTTCCACTTCTGTCATTACATAGATTTTAAATTGAACACTGAGCCAGAATCAGGACACCTACCAACAGTCTCCTGGCATGTTATTTCAATTTCTATTTGTCCATTCCAACATAAATGTACACAAAGCAAATGTTACATTACCGAGCCCTAGACAGTCTAGTGCTGAGGGGTTTGAGGAGGGGAAATTAAGCTATGGGTTGTCAGCAGATCATGCAGTGATATGATCATCAGCAATGATCATATCATTATGGACAGAATCCCATATTCTGGCACCTGGGTGACTCAGTCAGTTAAGCATCTGCCTTCGGCTCAGGTCATGATCTTGAGGTCCTGGCATGGAGCCCTACATCGGGCTCTCTGCTCAGTGGGAAGCCTGCTTCTCCCTCTCCCTCTACCGCTCCCTTGGCTTATGCTCTCTCTCTCTCTCGCTCTCTCAAAATAAATAAATAAAATCTGTAAAGAAAAAAAAAAGAATCCCATATTCTCTGCTTCAAAGTATTAACACTAAGAAGAATAATTCTTCAACATATAAAGCATAAAAATTAAAAATGCTAGAGCTATTTGATACTGTTGGGGAACATCATCTAAAAGATATGACTGCTGATTGACCGGTGAGCTGGACCCCGGCTCTTGGAGGCTCTACATACCCTCCTCTGTCCCTTGGAATGTGGGTTCCCCTTGCCTTTCCAGCTCCCAGAGGCTGCTCCAAGGACAAAGCACTGACACAATGATGTGGTGTTGAAAACACTTGCACAGTACCGGTGAGCCAGCCCAGTTAGAGCCTCTTTATAAACTTTTAAGATTTGGTAGGTGGATGCAGGGATCCATTCATCTCGCTGCCACCCAAGACAAGCTGTGTATGTTAAGTTCCCTTTGCTTATTAAAACTGCCACCTACCAACCTGGGGTGGCCTGCCTCTTTCTTTGGTCTCTCCCTGCCCTCTGACTATAGGGGCTGGTTTCAGACTGGGAAGCTCCCGAGAGGGTTGTGAACTGACAGAAACATCTGTTAGGATTATAGTTAAATTATAATTAAGGACTTGAATCAAGATATATCTTCCTAAAATTCAATTTTAGGAGGCCATTTGAATAAAGTGTGATGTAAACTGTACCCCCAGGAGTTCTGAAGTGGGGCCATCCTATTAAGAAGAATATTTAGATAATTTATGCCCATCTGCAAAGTAACTCTAAGAATTAATATATTTTGGGGGTGGTACTTATTTTTTCTTTTTTTCCTTTTTTTTTTTTTGTTTGCTAAGGTGGTAATTTATGATTACCCCTAGAAGAGGAGGGGGAAAATCAGTGAAGAGATAAAGGGATATCTTTCCCTACCCCTTTCTCTCCACTCTCTCTTACCTAATCATACACCTAGCCAGATGGGTTACTTTTAAGCCTCACTGGAGAGGGGAATTGGGCACATAAACCAAAAGAGTTGTGTTGATGAAATGTTTTATGACTGGGTTATTCCTGAGCCAAGTTCAATGAAGAGAGATGGAGGAGTCATTCACTTCACTTCAGCACAGGGACCCAACAGCAGCAAACAAGAGATCATGCAATAGCAATTATGCCCAGCTAAGAAGCCATATAGGCATGTAAGGACTATAATGGCTACAACAGGCACAGATAGCTATGATTGGGCCAAAGCCAATCAGGGTCAGCTTTGTAAAATGACGCTTCAGAAACTCCTCCAACATAACTTGGAGAGCTTTTGAAAAAGAAAATGGGTCTTGGGGCAGAAAAAAAAATTGTATCTTACTGTTAATGTCACTGTATACTTCCTCACAGATTGGAGCAGCCTGGAATATTTAGGTTTCAAAAATGTAACTTTGGGGCACCTGGGTGGCTCAGTTGGTTAAGCACATATGACTTCGGCTCAAGTCATGACCTCATGGTCCTGGGATAGAGCCCCATGTCGGGCTCCATGTCAGCAGGGACTCTGCTCTCTCTCTCTCTCAAATAAATAAATAAATAAATAAATAAATAAATAAATAAATAAATAAATAAAAATCGTTTCTAAAAATATAACTCTAATTTAAAAAGCACCCATATGCGTGCGCCTCGGGTGGCTCAATCAGTTAAATGTCAGACTCTTGGTTTCTGCTATCTCATGGGCCCTGTCTGCGCTCAGCAGGGAGTCAGCTTGAGATTCTCTCCCTCTGCCCCTCCCCCTACTCATGCATATGCATGAATTCTCTCTAAAATAAATAAATCTTTAAAAATATAAAAATAAAAATAAACCATATAAACTTAAAGCCCTGTTGCTTTCTAACATACTGTGAAAATAAACAGTGGATGAAAAATGAATGAAAAGGCAAAAATGAAGTTCAACGTTATTTAATAACAATTGCAAGTGATTTTTAAAACCCACTGCATCCTTATTATCACAGATTTAAGAACACTAGATTGCAGCTGGTGGGGACAAGGGAGTGGAAACAGAAAAAGAGATGAAGACATCTGGATGGATGAGAAAACTGAGGCAGAGATCCAGCCTCTGCCTCCTAGGGCTGCCATACATGCCTAGGTTACCGCTCCCCAAATAGTCCTTCTTAAAATGCCTTCAACACCCATCTCCATTTGTCTCAGAGACAAGCCCTGCAAAACTGGCCTAAATAGCTGTACTGATTGATCTTTACTTCTGTAGGTATTTGCTCAGGTCATCAGCAGCTTTTCTTAGCCTCCAGTACAGCTCAGGCACTCAAGAGTAATCCATGTGTGAGATGATATTGCAATGTGATGAGTAATTCTGCTAGCCAAACTGAACCCCTTGGATAACAAAGTATTTATTCAGCTTCTCTTGCTGGGTGGAACTGAGCCCGGAGGTTAGAGCTGAGGGTTTCTTCTTTGTACCAAAGCTATAACACCCAGCTGGGATGTGATTAAATATTCTTCCACTAAGCAAAAAAATTAAAAAGCTAAAGCAAGGATGAGATGCATGGCTCAGAAAATGGTTTGAAAATAATGCTGGAGCTCAGAGCAGACCACTCTAAAATATGCCAAAAGTGGCATATTGATTGTTTTGAGTTAAAATTACTTGAGAAAAAGCCAGTGCAAGAAGGATGCCCTGACCCTCCACTCTGTCCTAATGAAAGCAGGAAATAAATCTCCAGCATGAAAGTTACCTTCTCTGTACCAGGAGGTAGACATCCTTATCACCAGAGATAGAGAATTCAGAGCCAAGAAGGATGTGTAAACAAACTTTGTTTAGTTTCTTCACTAATTAGTACCCAAACCTGAGTTTGTCTTCTCAGTTCTTCACAAATCTATTGCTTCTTTGTCTAAAAGGTATATAAACAACCTGCTTTAGTCATTCTGTAGGTCCTATATCTATGAGGTCTCTGTACATATAAAATTAATTTTTTTTTCTCCTGCCAATGTCTTGTGTCAGTTTAATTATTAGACCAGCCAAAAAAACCCAAAAGGGGTAAGGGAAAATTTCACCTCCCCAACAACAGGACCTCTCTTGTTGGCATTCTTTCAGTGGCCAATCCTTTCTGTGCTTGTTTTAACCCATTCTCCATCTAGATCATACGGTTTCTCAACCTCAACACTACTAATATTTTGTGCTGGGTAAGTCTTTATTGTAGAGGCTGTCCTATGTACTGTAGGATGTTTAGTAGCCTAATGTCTCTTAGGGGCTAAATAACCCATGGCTGAGAATCAATGATCTAAAATTAAATGTCTCCAAAAAAATTTTAAATTAGATTAAATTAAATTAAATTAAATGTCTCCATAACTGACAGCCAATGCTACATCAACAACAGCACACAGAAAAACAAAAACAAAAACAAAAACCCCTGCCAATGATTTACAGGATTTTTTTTTTAACAAAAAGGCCAAATGCTAGCTTACTGTTTTTCCCCCCTGTTAACAAGATTTTTCATGGTGTAAGAGAAATTTTATTTTATTTATTTAAAAAATTTTTAAAGATTTTATTTATTTATTTATTTATTTGACAGAGAGACACACAGCGAGAGAGGGAACACAAGCAGGGGGAGTGGGAGAGGGAGAAGCAGGCTTCCCGCCAAGCAGGGAGCCTGATGTGGGGCTTGATCCCAGGACCCTGGGATCATGACCTGAGCCGAAGGCAGATGCTTAATGAGTGAGCCACCCAGGTGCCCCTATTTATTTTTTTTAAGATTTTATTTATTTATTTGACAGAGAAAGAGAGAGAGCACAGACAGGCAGAGTGGCAGGCAGAGGGAGAAGCAGACTCTCCGCTGAGCAGAGAGCCCTATGCAGGGCTCAATCCCAGGGCCCTGGGATCATGATCTGAGCTGAAGGCAGACGCTTAACTGACTGAGCCACCCAGGCGCCCCGTAAGAGGAGTTTTAAGGGCTTGGGCTTTGATGGTGGGTGAAATGAGAAACTGCCAAAAGTGTGGCATCCAGGGATGACTTAGCATCTTACTAATTCAGATACTATATGAAAAAGAGATTGGATCTATGTAGAAGCAAAACCAAAGCAGAAACTGTCATTGAGAGGCTACCCCAAGGATCTAGGTAAGGCCTGCTATGGGCTGAGACCCAAGTAGACAGTAGTTGGATTCTAGATATATTTTGAAAGTCAAGAAAATGGGATTCCAGAGGTATCAGATATGCTGGGCATAAGAGAGAAAAAGAAGAGTCAAGAATGACTCTAAGGTTTTTTGGTCTGAGAATATTGCTGTAAATTATAACTTCAGGAAATGCATAATTTATAATACTTTATAAAGTATGTTCATTATGTGGGCAGTTTCTTTTTTTTTTCAAGATTTATTTATTTTAGAGAGAGAGCATGCACAAGCAAGGGGGAGGGGCGGAGGGAGGAGAGAATCTCAAGCAGACTCTCCATTGAGTGCAGAGCTGGAAGCAGGGCTCAATGCCAAAACCCTGAGATCATGACCTGAGCCAAAATCAAGAGTCAGACACTTAACTGACTGAGCCACCCAGGCATCCCTGGCAGTTCCAAAATAAAAGAGAAATAATTAGACTAACCATAAAGTCATCTTTGACTACAAGTTTGACAATTAGAAAGCAAGAGTGAAAGTTTAAGCAAATCAAAAATATCCAACCCCTTGGAAATTAAAAATAATTCATTTAAAAAATGGATCAAAGAAAAACAATTTAGTAGAAAATTCAAAACCAAAATCATCAAAATCTATACGGTGAGATGAGTCTTGAAAGATGAGAGTTCATGAAGAGAAGAAGAGGCACAGAAGACTCCAGGAAGCACGAATACTTCAGATCAATGCAAGACTAATGAGAGAACATGGCACCCTTAGGGAATGTTAAATGTTCAATGCGGCTAGAACCTTCAGTGTAAGGAGGAAATGGTGAAGGATAAGTAGGGCTCCGTAATCCAGTGTATTATATGCCATGCCAAATAGTCACGTTTCATCCTGAATGTAATGTGGGAACACTACAGGATTTAAAACTGGAAGAAACATTTAAACAACAATGAGTACTGGTTCTTCATTAAAAAATCTTTATTTAGTATATAGTTTTGGGGGGTTTTACCCTCAGGTTATCAAAAAAACAAAAAGTCTTATTCTTATTTACTAATCTATGTAAGAAGATATAAAATTCGGGGTGCCTGGGTGGCTCAGTCGGTTGGGCGTCTGCCTTCGACACGGGTCATGATCCCAGGGTCCTGGGATCTAGCCCTGCATCGGGCTCCCTGCTCAGTGGGGAGCCTGCTTCCCCCCTCCCGCTGACCCTCCCCACTGTTGGTGTGTGCACATGCACACGCTCTCTCTCTCAAATAAATAAAATCTTTAAAAAAAAGATATAAAATTCAAAAGTAGATCACATCTGCATTGTTTTCCAGGAAATTTCCCCTAATTTTATTCAAACTTGGTTTCATTCTAATCCACTTTTATAATTAGTGTAAACAACTTCAAATTAAATGTAATCATTGCAGCATTATTTTGGTCATTTACACATCTCATCTCTTCTTCCATTAAGGCTGAAGTAGTCTGAGGGCAAGAACCTCATTTTCAAGATATATTTGGTGTCAAAGAGAAGTAACATTTCGCTCAAAGCCCCCATGTGGGTGTTACTCAATAAACTGCACTGAGAATCTCAATCATTATGATTCTTTTCATTGATATTTTATTTATTTGTTAAGGATACACTATGATTTCCCAAGAAATTTTCATGAGAGAAGACTTCCTCAATCAATTTTGAGTATGCCAAAATTCATTAAATATCTCTGCTACTTCAAAGCCGTAGTTAATGAAACTTCTCTAAACATATTATCCCCATTCACACAAGTAGGCTCTTAAAATAAGTATGAATGCATTTTTTATTTACTTATCTCTCTGATCCCTGGTTCTTCATACTACCTTATTATCCTTTGCTGCAGTGACTATATTCTAACATTATGGTAACATGTCCCTTTTTTAATTCAGAGCCATGTATGTATGTACATAATTACATACTCAGCTGTGTATGCAAATTAAGGACTTTATGTACCAACCACAATTAGTTTATTTTTTTTTTCAGCTCAGCTATAGAATTTAGTGAAAAATGTTCAAGTTTGTCTTTTGATGATTGTCTTATAACCTCAACTAGCTCTCATTTTCGATATATAAAAATATATTTAATTACATAACCCCCCAGTTAACTCCAAAATTGGCAAAGCAGTAAGGACACGTCCTTAATTTGCTTTATTGTTCTCTTGGAAAGAGGCAAGACAACAGAGCAAGAACTTGCTCCTTCCCGAAGGAAGTTGTGGGATTCCACATAGATTCCCTGTACAACTGGGGGTCTCAACCAATTTGCAGACCTTACCTCAGATGGGCACTCCTCCACAGTTAACATTTTGGGTACTGGTGAGGCAGGAGGGAAAGGAGACTAGGGAGACAAATTGACCAAAGTAAAGGGTTTGAGACTGACCCTTAACCTAAAAGTGAGCAGTTAATAGAATGATGTCGTTTTGGAATATAGGCGAGGTTCGGTGGGTTGGAGTCCAGAGCTGACAACCAAGAAAGAATTTGAGATGTCTTTGGTGCAAAAAAGGTGGCTTATTATTAAAGCAGAGGGACAGGACCCGTGGGCAGAAGAAGCTGCTGCACCTGGGGTTGTGAGGAGTGGCTGATTATACACTATGGGGTTGGGGAAGGTAAGGAAAAGGGAGGTTTTCAAAAGAACTTTCATATGCTAAAGAGGACCTAAAAGATACCAGAGGCCTTGCCATTGTCAAGTTAAGGTTGTTTTTCCCTTCCAGCAAGTCATTAACATTTAAGACAGTTGGGAGCTTCAGGGATGATGTCACACATCCCACCCAGGATGGGGAGGGAGTTGCAGGGTATCAGGTTGTAGTTTGTCTTCAGCTAGTCTTCTGTTCCCTCATCAACAGGATCTGACTCAGGGAAGATCACCAGATCCCACTCCCTCTGGCAGGAAAAGCCACAAAGGCCAGACATTCTGAAAATTGCTCCCTGTGGGTAATTTCACAACCCTAACACAATGGAAAAACTAGCCACCCAATGTAAATGATAAACCCAAAGTTAAAGAGTAAGCCCCTCCCTATACAGTTAGCTAATTAAAAAAAAAAACAAAACAAAACCCTTCATTAGAGGCAAAGGGGATCCTCTTCCCATCTGGGAGAAGAGAGTGTTACTTTGTGAAGTAGCTCCTTTCTTACTTCCATACTTAATAAATCTTTGTCCCTTTCTCTAAATGAGTTGCACTTGAATTCTTTCTTGTGCAAAGCCAACAACACTCATGATGATGGACCTAAGGCCCTCCCTCTTGGGGCTTCAGCCCTTGTGGCAACACTGGGATTGGAAGTACTGTCTTCAGGCTCTGTCTGCTTTACCTACTCCACTTTGACACTTTCTACTTCATTTGTCCCCCCAAAATTTGCTGGAAGTAGGAAAATTACATTTCTCCTTTACAAGAATTATACTGGAGGAAAAATGATTTTTGCCCAAAGCCCCCATAATACAAGACAGATTAACAGAAGAAAAACAGGCAGATGTTTAATAACATGTATATCTGCTATATACACGGAAGAGACCCGGGAAAACTGACTAACAAACGGAAATGGCCCAGGCCATCACCTTTAGAACCATCTCTAGCTAAAGACAAAAGATGTTCATGGGGTAGGGGAGGGAGGAAGAACTAAGCCAGTTATGGGAGGTAATCAGGCAAAACACAGTAAACAAGGGTAAGGTTGTAATGCAGATTTAAGTCCAAGCCTTCTCCATTGATAAGAGTTTCTAGACATTTAGAGTCATCTCCCTCTTCCTGGTATGGAGAGAAAGACACCCTTACAAATGGAGAAATTTCCCTTACAAATGTAAATTTCTATAACAAGGTAGCATCTATTCAGTTTTTAGAACTTTCCCTGTGGCCCCTGTTAAAAATAACCAGCTCAAGATAGGCCTTATGCCAAAGAGGCATATTTTGAGGTGGCATATTTTGCTTCCCCTCAGAACCTAAGACTGCCCGCTAGTAAATCAAATCCCCATGGGCCATTCACCCCAAGTATGTTCAGGAATGCTTCATGGGAAAGCTTGGTAAATTTTTACCATTTATCCTCTATTTAATAATGGAATGTAGACTTTTTGAAAGATACTGCTAGAAAGGATTATGAACATAGCACTAAGCTCTTTCTCAATTCTCTGGAACAATGATAGTCTTTCTTCCTTCTCTGGATGCATTAGATCTTACTCTTAACCCAGGCCAAATATGTATGTTTATACAGAATGGCCCTCTCAATAAATCAGAAGAAAGCATTTCTTTATTTACAATTTATTTATACTTTTTTTTTTTTTTTTTGCGTATGTCTATTGTATAGGAAGTTCAAGTTAGGGGCGCTTGGGTGACTCAGTCATTAAGTGTCTGCCTTCGGCTCAGGTAATGATCCCAGGGTCCTGGGATCGAGCCCCACATTGAGCCCCGAATGGAGCCCCACACAGAGCCCTGCATAAAGCCCCGCATCGAGCACCCCATCGCCAAGCCCCGCTCGGTGGGAAGCCTGCTTCTCCCTCTCCCACTCCCCCTACTTTTGTTCCCTGTCTCGTGGTCTTTCTCTCTGTCAAATAAATAAATAAAATCTTAAAAAAAAAAAAAAAAGATGTTCAAAGTTATGTTAACCAACCTTCAAAGTGATGAGGGAGCAGAAGGCTAGCTGAAGAAGCATGAGCTGACACCCTGCAACCTACCCTCACCCCACTCCTGGCTGGGACAGGTGTGACATTCTTCCAGGAAGCTCCCAACTGTCTTAATGTTAATGTCTTGCTAGAGGGGAAAAACAACCTTGACACTGGCAAGGCCTCTGGTATCTTGTAGGTCCTCTTTAGCATATGATCGTTCTTTTGAAAACCTTGCTTTTTCCTTACCTCCCCAACCCCATGGTATATAATCAGTCACTTCTCACAACCCCAGTGCCCCTCCTTCTGCCCACGGGTCCCGTCCCCGGGCTTTAATAAAACCACCATTTTGCACCAAAGACGTCTTAAGAATTCTTTCTTGGTTGTTGGCTCCAGATCTCACCCCACCAAACCTCAGCTATATTCCAAAACCACATCAAAAGGATAAAAAAATATAAAGCTTTGCACTTCATTATAAAACTGAGTACTCAAAGACCCAAAAGAGACATGCTCTCTATATTAACAAAGTAAATAAACACCTTGCTAGAGTGCCACAGAAGAAACACTTCTGAATCTCCCACTGTAACAACAGGTCAGCAAATACAGAAAACTAGTGAGGTATGCTAAGCTGCTAATGGTTCTAAGAAAGTCAACTTGTATATTTTTTAATAGGAAATCAATCTTATTTTCAGGATGTATTAAAATCTTTGGATTCTATATGATTAGCCTCCAGTGGAAATTAAACTTCCAAATCGCTTCTTGTGGTTTAAATGGTGAATGGCGTCTGGCTTGGGCAACAAGGAGTCGAGGCAACACTTCTGATGTGGGGAACAAAGGCAGAAGGAAATGTAGATAAGACTAAATTTCCTTAGGACCTGCCACTCGTTGACAAATACTTGAGGCAGGCAGAGTATAACATTCCTCCAGGAAACTCCAAACTGTCTTAATGTTAATGCCTTGCTAGAGGGAAAAACACCCTTAGCTTAACAATAGCTAGGCCTCCAGCATCCTGTGAGTCTTCAGCATATGAAAGTCCTTTTGGAAACTTCGCTTTGTCTTTACGCCCCCCAACTCCAAACTATATCATCAGTTGCTCCTCATAATCCCAGGGCAGCATCTCTTTCTGCCCTTGGGTTCTGTCCCTGTGCTTCAATAAGACCACCTTTTTTGCATCGAAGGCATCTCAAGAATTCTTTCAGGGCTGTCAGCTCCGAACCCCACCACCCCAAACCACAGCACTACCATCATTGCCAGCTTCTGCCGTTCCGAGCCTGGAACTACTCTAAGGAAGAGGGAGGACAGGGTTTTAAGACCCTACTTGGCTTCGTGCCCAAAAGTCATGCACTCAAGTGCATCTCTGTCAGTCCTTCCCATCTCCAATGATTTCAAGACCTCACAGAGATTTTTTTAAAAAGAAAAATCTTCTCTCTGCGTAAGGAAAGGGCATTCTGCCCTAGACAAGAAGGGAAGCCTTGTTTTAGTACCTAGTAACTGAGAAGTAGAAGTGGGGGGTGGGGGGAGGAGAGAAGGATATTGGTGAACAAAGTGCAAGGAATGAAACCATGAAACCAATAATTTTTTAGGGGGAACTTTCAAAAATTGGAAAAACCTGGGTATTCAAACTGGTTATAAATCATGGAACTGATTTCCACCTGTTATATTTATTCTTATGTTTAATTTTTATATTCTTTCTTTTTATCCTAGGACCAGCAATGAAGGAATTCATTCAAGTCCTACATCTTGGCTTCAAAAACCAGGGCAGTTTCTAGTTACATTTGGGGGCTTTTTTATTTTTTTTAAACCCAGCTCGAACATTTGAATCTAATATTAAAGGAATATGACAGAACTATTTTAGTTCCAAATGAATCTAGTCCTCCTCCCCAAAACACCAACCAAGGCCAGCCTCCTCCATGACATCATGCACACCTTGCTTCTGTTTTCTGTCCTCTCATTCTTTATTTTCATTTCCCTTTTTTCCATTTACTGCTTATACTGAACCTCTCTCCGTTAATATATTTTCATCACATCCTCTGAGAGGAAGGTCAAGTGACCTTATTTGGAAAGGTTTCCCTGATGCATTTTCATCTTTCTTTTGGGCCATGATGCATCTCATATATCAACCTTTGCATCTTCATCATCATCATAGCAGCTAACTTTAGCTGAACATCAGAACTTGGCAGTGTGGTATTTTATGTGGTATATTTTATGATGGAGATTTTCTCACAGAATCCATGACCTTATACAGTAGGCTTTTATAGATGAAGAAACCAAGGCACAGAGAGGTGAAATAGCTGGCCCAAGATGACTTATATTGAAGGAGAGATTTGCCATCCCAAAATATGCCTCTTAGGCATAAGGATTATTTTAGGTTACTATTTTTAAGAAACAGCAGAGACAGGAGAAGCTCTGAAAACAGTAGAAATTAACCTTTTGTAAGACATTTACATTTATAAGAGAAATTTTCATTTGCAAGGGTGTCTCCCTCTCTGTACCAAAAAGAAAAAGAAGACTCTGAAGTTCTAGAAATTCTTATCAATGGAGAAGACACAGACTTAAATCTGCATAACAATCTTACCCTTGTTTCCTGTGCTTTGCCTGATTACCTCCCTCAACTGCCCCCCCCCCCTTTGTTTTTAGCTGAAGATGGTACTTAAGGTAATGGCTTAGGCCATTTCAAGGAGTTAGTGTTTTCCCGGGTATCTCCCATGTATACAAGAGTTACACAAGTTATTAAATTTCTATTTCTTTTTCTCCTGTTAATCTGTCTTTTATTATAGAGGGGGTCTCAGCCAAGAACCTAGAAGGGTAGAGGAAAATATATCTTTCCTCCTCTATAGTATAAACACATCTTCAAGTATACCTGTCTCTCTAGTACTTTAGCACATACTCCTTGAATTTTTTTCCTCAATATTTAATTACGAAAAATTTCAAACTTAGAAAAATGTTGAAAGGATACTGATGTGGGAAACAAAGGCAAAAGAAAAGTTAAGTTTCCTTACTACTTATAGCCCACGGACAAGTCCTTGAAAGAGGCAGAGTGACATTCTTCTAGGAATTTAGCTGCCTCGATGTTAATACTTTGTTAAGGGCAAGAGGCAATCTTAGCCTGACCCCCAGGACCTTCTACGTCTAACACATAAAATTTCCTTTGGAAACTTCCTTTTCTCTTTTCCCCCCAAGATATATGTTGGCAGTCATCCCCCAAGCATATGGCCCACCGATATACATCTGAAGGGTGTCAACACTTAAGGTTTTATTAGACTGTAATAAATGCCTTTTCCTAAAAACAGCTAGCCCCCTCAGATCCTGGAAACCTTTCTTCCAAAATTCCTTAGAGACTTATGCTATCCCTAACCCCCTCCCAACTTCGAAGTATATAATGGGCCACTCCTCATGACCCTGGTGCAGCTCTTTCTGCCCACAGGTCCTGTCCCTGGGCTTTAATAAAACCACCTTTTCGCACGAAAACGTCTCAAGAATTCTTTCATGGCCATTGGCTCCAAACCCTAACATCTTTGCTACATCAATATTACAGTGAATACCCACCATCCAGATTTTGTCATTAATATTGTACTCTATTTACTTTAACACATATCTGTCCACCCATCGATCCATCTTATTTTCTTTTTTGATTCATTTCAGAGGAAACTGACACCATTACATTTCCCTCCCATACTTAAGCATGCATGTCATTAACTCACTCCTTTCATTTTAATGCTAAAAGAAAACACTGATATGTCGAGAATAAGCACACTCCAATCTCTGTGGACTAGGATTGGCCAAGTAGTTCACACCACTTTTGTTTAAAAAGTAAATAAAAATTTTTAAAGGTGGCTACTTTTCTTCAAAATGTGGTGCCTTTCAGGGGCGCCTGGGTGGCTCAGTCATTAAGCGTCTGCCTTCAGCTCAGGTCATGATCCCAGGACCCTGGGATCGAGCCCCACATTGGGCTCCCTGCTCAGCAGGAAGCCTGCTTCTCCCTCTCCCACTCCCCCTGCTTGTGTTCCCTCTCTCTCTGTCTCTCTCTCTGTCAAATAAATAAATAAATAAAATCTTAAAAAAAAAAAACACAAAATGTGGTGCCTATCAAAGTTAGACAAAACCTTCCATGATCCTTGGGATACTATCCTTATTAATATGACAAGAAATAAATTACCATTAGTAGACACAGAAACCAAGGACAAGCATATACCTGTAAGCTCCAAATTCATTCCAGAAGGCATTTCTGGGCTGCAGAATAGTCACTACTTCCAAGTTGGATGGAATCACCGGGGTGTTATTAGATTTAGATGAGAAAAACAGCACATTAGTGTGGGGAATGCCTTGGGAGAACACCCGTGAGCAACAATAAAGTAAGAAATCCAAGCTGGTGACGTTAGAGAAGATTGTGCATCTATTTGAGTCTGAGGAAAACAAACTAAATGTGGTTTATTCTGAATCACATTGCACTGATTTTTAGTTCCCCAAAGGGCTTTATAAAAAAACAAAATATGAATTCAACAAGGTCGATGTTTAATTTTCCAATAAGAAATTTAAATTGACTTAATTACAATCTGATTTAATTTTTTTGACAGCAATACTTCATTTTGAAAAAATGTCATGTAAGGGGCACCTGGGATCAAGCCCTGCATCGGGCTCCCTGCTCTGCTGGAAGCCTGCTTCTCCCTCTCCCACTCCCCCTGCTTGTGTTCTCTCTCTCGCTGTGTCTCTCTTTGTCAAATAAATAAATAAAATCTTTAAAAAAAAAAAAGAAAAAATGTCATGTGAGCAAACAAGTAAAATTCCCCTGAAATTTAATTCATCTCAAGGATCAAGTATATGATTATAATATTTGAAGTACATCTTAAATACATTATAACTTTTTAATGCTGAAGACAACAGGCTAAACAATCTTAGTTCAAAGCATTATCTAAAATGAGGAAGGCATTGCTTTTCTTGTGAATTATGGAAAGCAATTAAAAGAAATACTGAAGGGCACCTGGGTGGCTCAGTCGTTAGGCATCTGCCTTTAGCTCAGGTCATGATCCCAGGGTCCTGGGATCCAGTCGCACATTGGCCTCCCTGCTCCACGGGAAGCCTGCTTTTCCCTCTCCCACTCCCCCTGCTTGTGTTCCTTCTCTCACTGTGTCCTTCTCTGTCAAATAAATAAATAAAATCTTTTTAAAAATTTAAAAAAAATAAAAAAGAAATACTGAAGAATGAAGAAAGAAAAAACAACAAAGGTTTTTATAACCATGATATTTACTAAGCAATATTTTTCTGCTCTAACAGACACCAACTCATCGTTGTGGAGTTTGAAGTTTAAATCAACTCTATTCACTTAGCAACAGCTTTCTAGATATGTCTCCTCTGGCAAGGGAAACAAAAGCAAAAATAAACTATTGTTACTACACCAAAATGAAAAGCTTTTCCACAGCAAAGGAAACCATCAACAAAATGAAAAGACAACCTACTAAATGGGAGAAGTTATTTGCAAATGATATACCCAATAAGGGGTTAATATCCAAAACATATAAAGAACTTATACAACTCAACACCAAAAAACCCCACAAATAATCTGATTTAAAAATGGGCAGAGGACCTGAATAGACAGTTTTACAAAGAAGACATCCAGGTGGCCAACAGATGCATGAAAAGACACTCAACATCACTAATCATCAGGGAAATGCAAATCAAAACCACAATGAGCTATTACCTGACACATGTCAAAATGGCTAGTATCAAAAAGACAGGGGCGCCTGGGTGGCTCAGTTGGTTAAGCGACTGCCTTCGGCTCAGGTCATGATCCCAGGGTCCTGGGATCGAGTCCCACATCGGGCTCCCGGCTCAGTGGGGAGCCTGCTTCTCCCTCTGACCCTCTCCTCTCTCATGCTGTTTCTCTCTCGCCCACTCTCCAATAAATAAATAAATAAAATCTTTAAAAAAAAAAAAAAAAAAAAAAGACAGTAACAAGTGTTGGAGAGGGCATGGAGAAAAAGTAACTCTCAAGCACTGTTGATGGGGTTGTAAATTGGTACAGCCACTGTGGAAAACAGTGTGGAGTTTCCTCAAAAAATTAAAAATAGAAATACCATACAATCCAATTCCACTATTGAGTACTTACTCAAAGAAAACAAAAACACTAATTCAAAAAGATATATGCACCCCTATGTTTATAGCAACATTATTTACAATAGTCACGATATGGAAGCAACTGAAGTATCCATCACCAGATGAATGGATAAAGAAGATGTGGTGTATATACACAATGGAATATTACACAGGCATAAAAAGAAGTGAGATCTTACCATTTGTGACAGTATGAATGGACCTAGAGGATATTATGCTCAGTGAAACAAGTTACACAGAGAAGGAAAAATGTTATATGATTTCACTTATATGTGGAACCTAAGAAACCAAACAAACAAAAAGCAGAAACAGGGGTACCTGGATGGTGCAGTCGGTTAAGCACTGACTCTTGGTTTCAGCTCAGGTGGAGATCTCAGGGTCATTAGATCGAGCCCCAAGTCAGGCTCCTCAATCAGTGCGGAGTCTGCTTGAGATTCTCTCTCCCTCTCCTTCTGCCCCACCCCTACCCCAGCACACGTGTGTGCACACTCTCTCTCTTAAATAGATAAATAAATCTTAAGGGGAAAAAAAGGCAGAAACAGACCTATAAATACAGAAAATAAAAAGATGCTTGCCAGAGGGGAGGTGTGGGGGATTGGCCAAAATAGGTGAAGGGGAGTGGGAGATGCAGGCTTACTGTAACAGAATGAATAAGTCATGGGGATAAAAGGTATATATTGGGAATACAGTTAATGGTATTATAACTGTGTTCATGGTAACAGATGGTAGCTACACTTGTAAGCACAGCATAACATATAGAATTGTTGAGTCACTATGTTGTTTACTTGAAAACTAATGTAACACTGTGTGTCAATTATATTTCAATTTTTAAAAAAAGATCAGTTCTATTCACAAATGGATAGATGAGTGGCTTCTACATAGGGTTGCTATATTTAGCAAAATATATGGCTCCCAGTTATATTTGAATTTCAGATAAACAATGAATCATTGCTTATATATCTCACTGAATTTTAGACAAATATTTTTTATGTATTTCCCAAATATCACATGACATATTCTTTTTTTTTTTTTTAAGATTTTATTTATTTATTTGACAGAGAGAGACACAGCGAGAGAGGGAACACAAGCAGGGGGAGAGGGAAAGGCAGAAGCAAGCCTCCCGCCGAGCGGGGAGCCCGATGCGGAGCTCGATCCCAGGACCCTGGGATCATGACCTGAGCCAAAAGCAGACGCTTAACCGCTGAGCCACCCAGGCACCCCCACATGACATATTTCTTATACTAAAACATATTCTTTGTTTATATGAAATCCAAATTTAACCAGGTGGGCTTTCTGGATTTTATCTAGCAACCCTATTTCTAGAAGAGTCTGGAAGGCTCCCAAGAAGTTCACTCACTTAAAAATCCCTGTGAGATCTTAATTCTTCATATCAGTGATTATATCTTCATTAAGCTAAGCATTGATCTCTTCCTTAGGTGAAGAAAGAAAAAACTTTCCTATTAAAATTCATAATCCCACTATACAATTCTTTTTCCCCTGACTATGCAATTCTTAA
Organism: Mirounga angustirostris; assembly: GCF_029215605.1. Classification (NCBI taxonomy): domain Eukaryota; kingdom Metazoa; phylum Chordata; class Mammalia; order Carnivora; family Phocidae; genus Mirounga; species Mirounga angustirostris. The sequence continues at coordinate 12,711,395 of NW_026991719.1, forward strand.
AAGAAGGACACAAGTCTATATGTTCTGATATGGAATTATCTCCAAAATAAATTATTAAGTGAAAAAAGCAAAGTTCAGTAATGTATGCATATTGGGTAATCAAGGTTGTCTCCAGGGATGGGAACTAGGTATGGGTGGAGAGTGGGGAGGATTGTGGTAAAGAGTCTACTTTATTATTCTACTATTTTGTACATTTTGAATTTCTATCATGTGCATATATTATCAATTTAAAGACAAATAAGTATAAATGAACAAGCAAAGAAGCAAAAACAAACAAACAAAAAACCCTATTTATTCCCAAGCAAAACAGAACAAAACATCCCAAGAGATGTCTAATATTTGGTGGAAATTATTTCGACTACTATGATTCCCTATCTGACCTTATCAGGTCACCTTAAAGAGCTCTGGGAAACCGGAGATAAACTATTTTACAATCATGCATGGATTCTGCCTTGTTGAAATGAATCTGATATTTTAAAGTAGAAAAAAATCTTTCTATGAAGGTGTAACTTTTATCTGCAAGAGTATGCTTATCTTATATGCTTTTATATATTTTATTCTCTTCATTCTCAATATATTCCTCCTCTCTGTTTTTATTCACTATGAACTTAAACACACATACACACACCCCTCCTAGCATAAGATAAGTCCCTTTGTGAATAACAGGAAACACAGTGATCTGTGTTGATCTAAGTTTCTTCGTCCACATTTCCAGCACAAACTTCCATTACAAAATCAATTTTAAAGCTACATGGATATGGGGTTATTTTAAAGGAAAGCCCAAATTCATAATTAAATCTAATGTTCTATCTAAGAAAAGTCAATGGAACACACACACACACACACACACACACACACCATAAGCAACTGAAATTTTCAGACTAATTAAAAATACACTGAGATGTTTGGTAAGTCCTAGAAAACTCCAATCAGGAGTAGGTTCAACCTCTCAGCTTACATTCAACATAAAGTTTTGTTTACTGACTTGAGCTTTCTCCTGAGGGACGTTTAATACCTCATACTTTTGAACTATCTCCTCCCCTTCCTGGCTCATGCCACATATCCTTTCCCCCAACTCTGGTAGCAAAGATCTTGAAATCTTTCCCAGGTAACAAAGGGGCTGTGTGTCCCTCCTTCCACAGCTGGACCTGCACCTCCCTCTTTATTTGGTTATTCCTTCTCAGACATTTATTAAGCATCTATTATGTGCCAGATACTGTTCTAAGCAAAATCTCTTCTCTTGTGCAATTTATATTCTAGTCTGGGGAGGCGGGGGGGCGGGGGAGGCAAAGGAATCAAAAGTAACAGGGGCAAGATTACATTTTAGAACATGCAGTCTGGAAAGATCTGACTTTCCAGAAGGGTAGAATGGAGCCCTGTAGATACCTAGAGAGCTTTAGACAAAAGAAACAGAAAATACTAAGACATAAGTCTGGAGCCTGCTGGGTATGTTTCAGTACAATGAGTGCCAAGGTGAATAGAACCGAATGAGACAGGGAGATGAAGTTGAAGGAAATGGAGTCAGAGAGGTAAAAGGCAGCCAGATCATGGAGGCTTTCTGGCCATGGTAAGAACTTCAGATATTTGAAAGGACTCATCAAACTCCACAGAGAAATCACGTAAGGCTTTTACTTCAAGGTAAAGGATATGGTGCAGCAAGAAAAAGAGAGTACAGGTAAGCATTAGGGGTCCAGAGAGATCCCTGCCCAATCCCTCTTATTAGTAAGTTACCCTGAATACAATTCTGTGTAAATGGTATGTAGTGACTTGCTTTGTTTTTGGTCTCAGTTCTGGAGGATACTTTATAGACCCTCCTCCACCTCCTAACAATTCCTTTTCTGTTTATGGTATTATAGCAGGATTTTCTGTTGAACATATCACTAGTTGATGTAGGTATCACACTACCTGGCTTTATCTTCTGCCACTCCCTATTATCCACTCTATGCTCATAATACTTCAATTTCTAAGAATTTCCATCTTATACCTATTGATTCAAACCTCGGGGCCTTTGCTTATGACATCTCTTTTGGCCTGCTATGCACATTACACTTTTCTTTGCCTGGCTAACTCATACTCGTTCTTTAAGATTCACATCTCAAGCCCAAGAGTGTACTTTCTCCTTATTCCCATAACATACCCTGCATTCCTTTACTTTGGCATTAACCATATTGCATGACTTTCTATTTATGTGTTTATCTCCCCTACTAGATAGTGTGTTCCTCAAGAGCCTGGTCCATCATTGTTTCCTGAACCACCCAGCACAGTGCCTGGCCCACAACTGAGCACAAAAGATGTTAGTTGAACTAATGTGAAGTAAAGGTTGTCTTCCTTATGTGTGGCAAGAAGTCAAATAGAAGAAAGTCACCAGTTCTAAGTATAGGAAGACCCTATTGTGCAGTTCTAACCATCTTTTCATGCTTGAGAGTACAGTCCTATAAAAGAAAAAGTCTAGGTGGTCCAGAAGCTCAAGGATGTTTTCTGAGGTTTTTCAAGGAGAATACAAGAGAACCCGAGGACAGGGTTGCTTCTGGTATCTTTCATCACTAAAACCAGAGATTTCATATCAGGGGATTCATCTGTAGTGTCATTGTAATACAGCAACCTGGCTAGGCTGACCTACATTTCTAGACTTTCCTTCCCTGCATGTTCCTGGGTAAAGTGAGCCATGGGAGAAACTCTTAGGACTTGAAGGACAGAAGAGAAGCGGTAGCCATTCTGTAGCTCCCACGGATTGTCTCTAGCCAGCTAACACTTCATTGGCACAGCGGCTCACCTTCCCCTAGGTTCTTCTTTCAGCTTCTCTGACTTCTGGGCCAGGTGTGTGTGTTTAGCTCCATGATGAAGGGCTGTGGCTTCTACGGGATACCCACACTATCAAGGTCTGGGTCAATGAGAACTGACATGGGTTTCTGTCTGTCCTGTGGGGTCCCAGCTTATGCTTGTGATTCCCCAAACTTATATCCATTTTCCCTTCCTAAATGCTTGCCCTGCACACCTGAAGCTTTAGCATCACATTGAGAATAGCAGCAGCCTTACAAAGACTGCTTAACCAGCTTCCACGATTGTCAAGTCAAATCTCTGCAATAAAGTCCTTAAATATATATAGGAGGAAAATATATATACACAGACACATACATAGAGAGATTTTATATATACAGAATTTCCTAGTAGTTCTGTCTCTCTGAATGAAAACTGACTGATAAAACATCAATTCTTGAAACTTTCCGGTACTTATTTTCTTTATCCCTGCTCTCTCTTCCTGAAGTGATTTGCTATATAGCCTTTAAGTGTCAATTACATTATTGTGTTTTCCTGGAAGAGACCTGGGAGACTGCATCCCACCCTGAAGACTTCTTCTCAATGTAGAAAATGCTGTGGCAGCAATAAAAAAGAATCCCAGAATCTGTAGGAAGGGAGAGAGGAAAAAAAAGGCTGGCCTGCATTGGGATAAGTCTAGGGTGTTAAGCTGAAGAACTCACATGAGGTCATCAATACTGAGGAATCCATTTTATAGTCTATGTCCTGAGGTGGCTCACATGTGAGCATAGCTTATACTCTGCCCAGGAGCCAGTTGCCAAAGAGGCAGGGAGAGAAGTGATGAATGAGATTTTTCAGCAGGACACCCAGAGAGAAGCCAAATAAATATTTTCCACAGGAGAGTTTGATGGTGGGAGCCTAGTGCCAGAACACACTTTATAACATGTCCAACTCTAAGAATATTTGGAGTATCACAATTACTAAAATGTCAGAGGATTCTTGAAAAAGGAAAATGAGCAAGATAAAGGAGTTCTACTAAATTCCCAGCATCCCTTCAAATTAGCCCCCTAAAAGACTGAAGGATTGTACACACACCCTGGTGACTTCAAAGGTAGCTCCAATTTAACATTTGTTCCTGGGGCAACATGAGAGAAATGTGAGCCAAAGGAAACACTAGAACCCATATGAGTTGAAATATTCTGGGGGCGCCTGGGTAGCTCAGTCAGTTAAGCGTCTCCCTTTGGCTCAGATCGTAATCTCAGGGTCCTGGGATCAAGACCCAGGTTGGGCTCCCGGCTCAGCAGGGAGTCTGCTTCTCCCTCTCCCTCTGCCTCTCCCCCCTTCTTGTGCTCTCTCTCTCTCAAAATAATTTTTTAAAAAAAGAAATATTCTGAATGTAACAGATGTTTCCCTGAGTTTTACTTGCCTCTGATTCAAATGTGCTCACATTAATAATAATAATCCTCAGTTCTCTGATACTTGTTTCTAGGGGTCAGTGTAAGATCTTCATCCTCATTTCAATGCTTAGCCCATGTATTCCTGGGAATCCATGGAAGTATGTTGCATGGGCATCCAAACTTGAAAATTCCTACCTCAATCAGTCATACTTTGTCATATAGATATGAAAGCATTGCCATTTGTGTCTCTATTGAAAACCTCTGTTAAGGACTTCTAGTGCTTACATAAATATATTTCTTCTCTCCCTCTGACAGTTGGTCAAGGTCCTAACATTAGTTGTAATCATAAGCTGGGAACATACATCACATGAGCCACCTTCAAACTAAAGCATTTAATTACATGTTTGAGACTTTCCAGCATTTCCCCCCCTACTGTGACAATCAAGGAATGACTGTTTTATTTATTTATTTTTTTTTATTTTTTAAGATTTTTATTTATTTATTTGACAGAGAGAGAGACAGTGAGAGCGGGAACACAAGCAGGAGGAGTGGGAAAGGGAGAAGCAGGCTTCCTGCCGAGCAGGGAGCCTGATGTGGGGCTCGATCCCAGGACCCTGGGATCATGACCTGAGCCAAAGGCAGATGCTTAAAGACTGAGCCACCCAGGCGCCCCAGAGTGAGTGTTTTAGATAGTACAGATACAAGATGGTGGAGCCTCCACCAGCTTGGGTCCCTGAGTATAGATGTACAATGAGTGAACTGTGGACATGAGGAATAATCCTTTGTTATAGTAGATGACTGGGATTTGCAAATTAGGGGTTTATTTGTTATTGTAGTATAACCTTCCCCATCATGACTAACATAAGTTCCCTTAGCTGCAAACCCTCTACCACTTCAAGCTTTTGAAATGTCTTTAAGAAAGGTTTACTACCCAACCCAAGTCACTTTTTAAAGAACCTCAGTTGCTCAGAATTAGAATCATTATCCTTGACTTATAATTCACCAACATCTATAGTCCAAGTATAGCTTGCTAGCTAGCTGGCTAACTGGCTATAATCTATTTTTTAAATAAAATAATAAGCACACTGAAACTATCAACAAGCCAAAAACCTAGAACATTACTTATAACTTACATCCAACTATGTATTCCTCCCCAATTCCATAATTCTGCCTCTTCTCCTAAAAAATATAATTTTGAATATTATGTTTATCTTTGCCTTGTTATAAATGTGTGTATTATGTTATTTTATCACACATATTTGAGATATATAAAGTTCAAAGTAATGAAAACCAGCCTTGATTTTTCCTTGGTCTCATTGTTATGAAGTTGAACATCTCTTTATTTTATTATTATTATTTTTAAAGATTTTATTTATTTATTTGAAAGAGACACAGCGTGAGAGGGAACACAAGCAGTGGGAGTGGGAGAGGGAGAAGCAGGCTTCCCACTGAGCAGGGAGTCTGATGCGGGGCTCGATCCCAGGACCCTGGGATCATGACCTGACCTGAAGGCAGCTAGCTGCTTAACCAACTGAGCCACCCAGGCGCTGCCATCTCTTTGTTTATTGACCATACATGTTCCTTTTTCTAAAAAATACCCATTTGCATTAGTTACCAGTTTCTCTACTGAGTTACTTGTCTTTTTCTTACTGAAAGATTTGTAGAAATTTTTCATATATATATGACACTAATCCTTTATATACTGTATGTGTAGCAATTATCTAACCAATTTAATTTTGTCTTTAAAAACTTTAATTAAGGTGTCTTTTGATAAATAGAAATTTTTAATTTTATCTTTGAAAAACTTGAGAGTGGGGGTAAGGGAACAGAATAGACTTCCTGGGAGGTATGGGTCGAATTGTTATACTTTGAGAAAGACTCTGAACTATTATTGTTTGCCCTGAGACTGGTAAAGTCAAAATGAAGCTGACAAGTTACAAAATAACAATGTACATACACATCCATACATATATATTCACATAGACAAATACCAGTGACTTCTTTTTTTTTTTTGTAAAGATTTTATTTTATTTATTTGAGAGAGAGAGAGCACAAGAGGGGATAGGGTCAAAGGGAGAAGCAGACTCCCCGCTGAGCAGGGAGCCTGATACAGGACTCGATCCCAGGATTCTGGGATCATGACCTGCTGAAGGCAGTTGCTTAACCAACTGAGCCATCCAGGCAGCCAACAGCAGTGTCTTTTTACCTTATGGTTAACCATTCAAAAATGGGTAGGCAGTAAACAAACAAATAGCATTCTTATTATGGTGGCTGAAATCCACTGTTAAAAGGAACAGGTTGTGTAATTAAAATCAAAAAGATTTTTATTAAAAATATTCAAAGTAAAGTTCAGCATGGTGTACTAGCCTGGAGTTTGAAAGCCATTTCTTTGAGTTTTTGGTTTTTTTGAGATTTTTTATTAATTTATTTGACAGAGAGAGACACAGCGAGAGAGGGAACACAAGCAGGGGGAGCGGGAGAGGGAGAAGCAGGCTTCCTGCGGAGCAGGGAGCCCGATGTGGGGCTCAATCCCAGGACCCTGGGATCATGACCTGAGCCAAAGGCAGACGTTTAACGACTGAGCCACCCAGGCGCCCCGAGGTATTTTTTTTACTCAAAGAATGAAAATAAGAATCAGAGGATGGAAGAGTCCATGAAAAACAGAGGATAGTTTGTTCATTTTAAAGGCAAGTTGATTCATCAGAATGTAAGATAAAATTAGTAATATTATTTAGATGGAATCTTAAGAAACAGAATGTTTTCCTGGTTTTTAGACCACAGTATGACCAAAGATGTTTTTTCTACAATGCTTATGCTATTGACAGAGAAATTTCTAACAAAACAAAAAGGGCAGGGGCACCTGGGTGGCTCAGTCGTTGGGCATCTGCCTTCGGCTCGGGTCATGATCCCAGGGTCCTGGGATCGAGCCCCGCATCGGGCTCCCTGCTCGCTGGGAAGCCTGCTTCTCTCTCTCCCATTCCCCCTGCTTGTATTCCCTCTCTCACTGTGTCTCTCTGTCAAATAAATAAATAAAATCTTTAAAAAACCAAAAAACCATAAAGGGCACCTAAAACCAACATCTCTCAGTAATTTCTCAAAAAATGGTTTAAAAAAACCTCAAAAATGCCTGTCAATTTTAATGCCACATACTTGTAAAATCTTTTTGTTCTTATTGGCAGAAATCAAAATAAGGTGGGATCATAAACCTGTATACTGTACATCAGTATATAGGAGTATATTTAAGGGGTTCCTGGGTGGCTCAGTCAGTTAAGCATCCAACACTTGGTTTCAGCTCAGGTCATGATCTCAGGGTTGTGGGATTGGGCTCACGTTGGGCTCCCTGCTCAAGGCAGAGTCCTCCCTTTCCCTACCCCTCTGCCCCTCCCCCCACTCGTGGACACTTGTGCTTGCACTCCCTCTCACACTTGCTCTAAAATAAAAAAATAAATAAATAAACAAACAAAAATATATTTTTTAAAGAGTTATTTAATATGATTTTGTTTGAGTAATTATAATCTATTTGTACTTTAGAAAGTTTGCATCCCTTCATGTCTAGCTGATATATACATTTTATCAATAAGAGGTGAAAGTTTTAATTGATAATATATAGCATTTATAGATAACTTCTCTAAAAGCAGACCAATGGACTCTTGGCTCTGAAATTCACCCTCCCATTTTCCATTATCCCCATGTGTAGGGTGAAAGAAAAGGTGGTGGGGGAGGATTTCCTATTAAAATCTTCCAACATTTATAGTGGCTTCTACTTGAGGATTGGCATGATTTCTGTGCAGAGGTAACTTGTATTTTGAATTGAAGGTGACACATCAACCCCACATCCACACATCCCCATATACCTCCCCACTATCCCCACTATCCCCCACCCACCCACACATAATACACCAACTTCCTGGACTTCTAAAAAACAGAGAGCTGAATTGCTCTGCATAATAAATTAAGAGAAAATCAAGAGTTTCTGGATACCCCTTAAAAGGAGGTGGTAGGGGGCCTGGGAAAAGGAAGAACAGAGAAGAGATGAAAAAAGTCTTAAAAGAGAGGAGCTGAACATCTTATAGCAAGAGCCCAGGAGGCAGAGAGGAGAGGGTTTTCCCAAGGATTTTAACAGGAGGAACAATAAATATATAATCCTGAGGCAATTTTATTTTTGTCTCCTATTAGCCCAGTGGTTCTCAACAGTAAATTTTGCCCCCCAGGGGACACTTGGCAAAGTGTGGAGACGTTTTTAGTTGTCACAACTGAATGGAGGTGCTACTGACATCTAGTGGGTAGAGACCAGGGATGCTGCTAATACCCTATAAAGCACAGGATAGTCCCCACAACAAAGAATGATCAAGACAGAATGTCAGTAGTGCTGAGGTTGAGAAACTTTTTATTCACCCTTTAAATTTGCTTAGCAGGGTTGGTTCTTCCCCTGACCCTATATGAAAACGACTCCATGAATTTTCAATTTGTTCTCAGGAAATGCAAGCAGTCTTAGTCTACCACTAGAAATATCCATTTACTTGTGGAAGCAATGTTCCAAATTTGCTTTCAAGTTGAACTACTCACCCAGTGGTGGTAGAACTACACTAGGTGATGTTTTTGGTTTCCCCTTACATTAACATTCTATAGAACATGAGATTCACTTGAAAGTATACTGATTCTCAGCCCATCCCAGAACAAAATACTGATTACATCTCAGTTACTATCTTCTTCATTGTTGTCGTTGTTGTTTTGGATTTTGACTCTTAGTGAGAACCTGTTACAGAATGGTTAAAAGCTTATTGTCTAATAAGGTCTGCCACAATAAGCTTTTAACTACTGCCTGGGTTTGAATCTGTAGGAGCCAAGGGCAACTCACCCCAAGATAGGCCACTTTGGCACAAGCCTTATTTTGAGTTAAAAGCAATCTAAACCTAGCAGATTCAGATAAGGCTCCTTACCACCCCATTAACTGCCTTCTTTACCAAGAAGAGAGCTATTAACAGAGATTCATCTTCACCTAAGAAACTTATCTGCATAATAGGGCACCTTTGTTTTCTAAACATCTCCTTTCTCCTTCCTGCTAAAGGTCTCCTCTATATATCCTCAGGTCCCTACACCTCTCCTTAGCTCATATAAGCTTCATGTTGTCTGACTGTCTTTGGAATTTTCATATCTATGTGGATTCCTGTAATTATGCTATTACATTTGATTTTCTCCTGTTAATATGTCTCGGATCAATCTGATACTAAATCCAGCTAGAAGGACCTTGAAGGGCAGTGGAAATTCTTCCTCCCCAACAAATCCCAGCTCTGCCATTATCTAGCTTAACCTCTCAAGGCTTCTCATTTATAAAATGGGATGATAACAGCTGTACCTCATAAAGTTATTGTTAAACTTAAATGAGTAAAGCATATTTTTCAAGAGAAAAATTGGTATTTTAGTATCCTGTTTTATGGATTTCTGATCTAACATTGATTAGCTTAGATCAGAGAACATATTGTCTACACTTCTATGAAACTCTCCCTAAATTCTGTCACACTAACCTGCACATAGTTGGCAGAGAAATTTAATATTTAGTGATTTGAGTTCAGTACAATCACCTTCAGATGATAACATTCCAAGAAAATGGAGAAATAAAAAATATGTTGGGCCCCCAGCCTCTTCATGTTCACCTTATATATGGAAGAAAGTGAAAAGTTCCCTTAAATTTTATAACTATTACTGGAAGTAAGTACTAATACTACTAATAATAAAATGTCACATCATTGAAGAAAAGAATAATTCATATCAGGATGATAAAGCACATAGCCAAAGATGTGATTGTTCTTGAAACCTTAAAAAAATCACTGGGTCTGGATTCTTACTGAGACTTAGAAAATTAAAGTATATATGGAAAGGCCCATGAACAGGAGCTCTATGGTCAATCACCTATTTTGGAAGTTGTCAAGGGTGACTCTGAGTCATCACTGAATGGATGACCAAGAAACAACAGATTTGTTTTGTTTTGTTTTCAGTCAGAGAGATGTGCTTGCAGTAAATTCCATCAAAGGGAAAGGGCTCATTATGGAAGCAAAAAATCTTCCTCTAAATTAACATTTGCCCCTTTGCTCACTGTTATTTTCTATGTTTATACAATTGTGAGTGATGAGGTCTGGTAATGATAAGACCACCTATATAGCACCATTTTCTTGGAAACAAAAATTATTTCATTTTGAATTATGGTTGATTCTAAGAAAAGCACATCTTTCATTTCTTACCAACTGAAAAGAGCATGCTAAATGCTTAATTTTATCCATTTTCACCTAAATGGGGTACTGAAAACCAGATAGAAAGGGGTTCTCAGTACTGTGAAATTTGGGAAATTTCCTCTCCAAAATATAGACCCAGTAACCCTTGAGCTGTCTGTATTATGAGGAAAGACTTCTTGAAGTAGGGAGCTGAAAGGTAGCAAATTGACCTCTGAACACTCTGGAGGCCAAGAACAAGCTAACGAAGGAGGCATATGCTTTTGTCTCAGAAAGATAAATAGGAGCCAAGAAGGCCATGCCAGAGCCATGAGTATGGTAAGTCTTTCCTTCCCAACTGCATTATCACGTCCTAATCCTCACAGAAACATTTTCACTTTTCCTGATCAATGGAGGCAGCCATGGGCCTCCTCTCTCCTCCTCACTCTTATCCTATTCTTCTAATAAGAGACCCATTTCCCTCTCTCAGTGAATTTGCTCCAAGCTTCCACTTCCCATCAAATATCCAGCTACCCAATGTTTTTAGATTCATTTTATTTCCATCTATTATTTACTAACCTTGCAGTAACCACCTGTAGGGGAGCAGAATTTGCCACCCCAAAATACGTCTCTTTGGCATAAGGATTATTTCAGACTGGTTATTTTTAAGAAATTGCAAACAAAGAAGAAACTCTGAAAACTGAGCAGAAGTTACCATTTCATAAGAGACATTTACATTACACCTGCAATTGATGTAGGAAAGACGATGTTAGGATTCAAAGCCAACGGCCAAGAAAGAAATCTTGAGATGTCCTTGGTGCAAAAAGGTGATTTTATTAAAGCACGGGGACAGGACCCGTGGGCAGAAAGACCTGCACCGGGGTCATGAGGAGTGGCCCATTATATACTTTCAAGTTGGGAGGGAGTTAGGGGATAGTGAAAGTCTCTAAGGAATTTTGGAAGCAAGGTTTCCAGGACCTTGAGGGGGCTAGCTATTGTTGGGAAAAAGGTCATTTATTACCATCTAATAAAACCTGAGTCATGAGACCCTTTGGATGCATAATGGTGGGTCATATGCTTGGGGGATGATTGCCAACATGTACCTTGGGGGTTTAGAGATAAAGGAAGTTTCCAAAAGAATTGGAATTATATGTTAAAGTAGATTTACAGGATCCTGGGGGGAGGGGGGTGAGGCTAGGATTGCCTTTTACGCTTAGCAAAGTGTCAACATTGAGGCAGTTGAGTCCCTAAAGGAATGTCACTCTGCCTGTTTCAAGGACTTGTCAGTGGGCTCTAGGTAGTAAGGAAACTTAATAATTTTTCTTCTGCCTTTGTTTCCCATATCACAATTACAGATAGAATCAGGCTAACGAGCATCTTATTTGAATATGCAACAACCATAACAAGCAGTTTAGCAAACAAGGTATGTCATTTTCCATTTGTTGTGCATTAATTTAGTCCAGATCACTTTTTTTTAAAGATTTATTTTTTATCTGTATTTTTTTAATTTAAATTCAATTAGCAACGTGTACTACATCATTAGTTTCAGATGTAGTGTTCAATGAATCATCAGTTGGGTATAACACCCAGTGCTAATCCCATACCTACCCTCCTTAATGCCCATCAGCCAGTTACCCCACCCCCCCACACACCTTGCCTTCTGCAACCTTCAGTTTGTTTCCCAGAGTCAAGAGCCTCTCATGGTTTGTCTCCCTCTCTGATTTCTTCCCATTCTGCTTTCCTTCCCTTCCCTTATGATCCTCTGCACTGTTTTTTATATTCCACATTTGAGTGAAACCATATAATTGTCTTTCTCTGACTGACTTATTTCACTTAGCATAATACCCTTCAGTTCCATCCACCTTGATGTAAATGGTAGGTATTCATTCTTTCTGATGGCTAAGTAATATTCCATTATATATAAACCACATCTTCTTTATCCATTCATCTGTTGAAGGACATCTCAGCTCCTTCCACAGTTTGGCTACTGTGAACATTGCTGCTATGAACCTTGGGGTGCAGGTGCCCCTTTGTTTCACTACATCTGTATCTTAGGGGTAAATACCCAGTAATGCAATTGCTGGGTCATAGGGTAGCTCTATTTTTAACTTCTTGAGGAACCTCCAAACTGTTCTCCAGAGTAGCTGCACCAGTGTGCACTCCCACCAACAATGTAGGAGGATTCCCCTTTCTCTACATCCTCGCCAACATTTGTTGTCTCCTGTTTTGTTAATTTCAGCCATTCTAAATAGTGTAAGGTGGTATCTCATTGTGGTTTTGATTTATGTTTCCCTGATGACAAGTGATGTGGAGGATTTTTTCATGTGTCTGTTGGCCATTTGTCTGTCTTCTTTGAAGAAATGTCTGTTCATGTCTTCTGCCCATTTCTTAAGTGGAGTATTTGTTTTTTTGGGTGTTGAGTTTGATAAATTCTTTATAGATCTTGGATACCAGCCCATTATCTAATATGTCATTTGCAAATACATCTCCCATTCCATACGTTGCCTTTTAGTTTTGTTGACTGTTTCCTTTGCTGTGCAGAAGCTTTTTATCTTGATGAAGTCCCAATAGTTCATTTGCTTATTGTCTAATAAGGTCTGCCACAATAAGCTTTTAACTACTGCCTGGGTTTGAATCTGTAGGAGCCAAGGGCAACTCACCCCAAGATAGGCCACTTTGGCACAAGCCTTATTTTGAGTTAAAAGCAATCTAAACCTAGCAGATTCAGATAAGGCTCCTTACCACCCCATTAACTGCCTTCTTTACCAAGAAGAGAGCTATTAACAGAGATTCATCTTCACCTAAGAAACTTATCTGCATAATAGGGCACCTTTGTTTTCTAAACATCTCCTTTCTCCTTCCTGCTAAAGGTCTCCTCTATATATCCTCAGGTCCCTACACCTCTCCTTAGCTCATATAAGCTTCATGTTGTCTGACTGTCTTTGGAATTTTCATATCTATGTGGATATGAAATGGTAGGTATTCATTCTTTCTGATGGCTAAGTAATATTCCATTATATATAAACCACATCTTCTTTATCCATATATTTCTGCTATATCCTATATTTATATCCTATATTTATATCCTATATCCTATATCCTATATTCTGCTTCATCCTATATTTCTGCTTTTGTTTCCCTTGCCTTTAGAGACGTCTCTTGCAAGAAGTTGCCGTGGCTGAGGTTGAAGAGGTTGCTGCCTGTGTTCTCCTCTAGGATTTTGATGGATATCTGTCTCACATTTAGGTCTTTCATCCATTTTGAACTTATCTTTGTGTATGGTGTAAAAGAATGGTCCAGTTTCATTCTTCTATATGTGGCTGTCCAATGTTCCCAGCACCATTTATTGAAGAGACTGTCTTTTTTCCATTGGATATTCTTTACTGATTTGTCAAAAATTAGTTGACCATAGAGTTGAGGGTCCATTTCAGGGCTCTCTATTCTGTTTCATTGATCTATGTGTCTGTTTTTGTACCAGTACCATGCTGTCTTGATGATCACAGCTTTGTAATATAACTTGAAGTCAGGCATTGTGATGCCCCCAGCTTTTTTTTCTTCAACATTCTTCCAGGCCTTTTCTGGTTCCAAACTAATTTTAAGATTGTTTGCTCCAGCTCTGTGAAAAATGTTGATGGTATTTTGATAGGGATTGCACTGAATGTGTAGATTTCTCTGGGTAGCATAGACATTTTAACAATATTTATTCTTCCAATCCACGAACATAGAATGTTTTTCCATCACTTTGTATCTACCTCAATTTCTTTTACAAGTGTCCTGTAGTTTTTAGAGTACAGATCCTTTACCTCTTTGGTGAGGTTTATTCCTAGGTATCTTATGATTTTTGGTGCAATTGTAAATGGAATCGATTCCTTAATTTCTCTTTCTTCAGTCACATTGTTAGTGTATAGAAATGCAACTGATTTCGAGGCATTGATTTTGTATCCTGCCACATTGCTGAATTGCTATATGAGTTCTAGCAATTCTGGGGTGGAGTCTTTTGTGTTTTCCACATAGAGTATCATGCCATTTGCAAAGAATGAGAGTTTGACTTCTTCTTTGCCAAACTGAATGCATTTTATTTCTTTTTGTTTTCTGATTACTGAGGCTAGGGCTTTTATTTTTATTTTTATTTTTATTATTATTTTTTAAGATTTTATTTATTTGAAAGAGAAAGAGAGATAGCAAGAGCAGGAACACAAGTAGGGGGAATGGGGGAGGGAGAAGCAGGCTTGTGCTGAGCAGGGAGCCCGATGCGGGGCTTGATCCAAGGACCCTGGGATCATGACCTGAGCCGAAGGCAGATGCTTAACGACTGAGCCACCCAGGTGCCCCGAGGCTAGAACTTTTAGTACTATGTTGAACAACAGTGGTGAGAGTGGGCATTCCTGTCGTGTTCCTGACTGTACGGGGAAAGTTCTCAGTTGTTCCCCATTGAGAATGATATTTGCTGTGGGCTTTTCATACATGGCTTTTATGATATTGAGGTATGTTCCCTCTATCCCTACACTTTGAATAGTTTTAATCAAGAAAGGACACTGTATTTTGTCAAATGCTTTTTCTGCATCAGTCGAGAGGATCATACCGTTCTTGTCTTTTCTTTTATTAATGTGATCTATCACGTTGATTGATTTGCAAATGTTGAACCACCCTTGCATCCCAGGAATATATCCCACTTGGTCGTGGTGAATAATCCTTTTAATGTACTGTTGGATCCTACTGGCTAGTATCTTGGTGAGTATTTTGGCATGCATGTTCATCAGGGATATTGGTCTGTAATTCTCCTTTTTGATGGGGTCTTTGTATGGCTTTGGGATCAAAGTAATGCTGGCCTCATAGAATGAGTTTGGAACTTTTCCTTCCATGTCTATTTTTTGAAACAGCTTCAATAGACTAGGTAATATTTCTTCTTTAAATGTCTGGTAGACTTCCCCTGGGAAGCCATCTGGCCCAGGACTCTTGTTTTTTAGGAGATTTTTTTTTTTTAATTTTTTTATTCTTATGTTAATCCCCATACATTACATCATTAGTTTTAGATGTAGTGTTCCATGATTCATTGTTTGTGCATAACACCCAGTGCTCCATGCAGAACGTGCCCTCCTCAATACCCATCACCAGGCTAACCCATCCTCCCACCCACCTCCCCTCTAGAACCCTCAGTTTGTTTTTCAGAGTCAATTGTCTCTCATGGTTCGTCTACCCCTCCGATTTCCCCCCCATCATTCTTCCCCTCCTGCTACCTTCTTCTTTTTTTTTTTTTCTTAACATATATTGGATTATTTGTTTCAGACGTACAGATCTGAGATTCAACAGTCTTGCACAATTCACAGTGCTTACCAGAGCACATACCCTCCCCAGTGTCTATCACCCAGTCACCCCATCCCTCCCACCCCACCCCCCACTCCAGCAACCCTCAGTTTGTTTCCTGTGATTAAGAATTCCTCATATCAGTGAGGTCATATGATACATGTCTTTCTCTGATTGACTCATTTTGCTCAACATAATACCCTCCACTTCCATCCACGTCGTTGCAAATGGCAAGATCTCATTCCTTTTGATGGCTGCATAATATTCCTTTGTATATATATACCACCTCTTCTTTATCAATTCATCTGTCGATGGACATCTTGGCTCTTTCCACAGTTTCGCTATTGTGGACATTGCTGCTATAAACATCGGGGTGCATGTACCCTTTCGGATCCCTACTTTTGTATCTTTGGGGTAAATACCCAGTAGTGCAATTGCTGGATCATAGGATAGCTCTATTTTCAACTTTTTGAGGAACCTCCATACTGTTTTCCAGAGTGGCTGCACCAGCTTGCATTCCCACCAACAGTGTAGGAGGGTTCCCCTTTCTCCGCATCCCCGCCAACATCTGTCCTTTCCTGACTTGTTAATTTTAGCCATTCTGACTGGTGTGAGGTGGTATCTCATTGAGGTTTTGATTTGGATTTCCCTGATGCCAAGCGATAATGAGCACTTTTTCATCTGTCTGTTGGCCATTTGGATGTCTTCTTTGGAAAAATGTCTGTTCATGTCTTCTGCCCATTTCTTGATTGATTTCTTTGTTCATTGGGTGTTGAGTTTGATGAGTTCTTTATAGATTTTGGATACCAGCCCTTTATCTTTTTTTTTTTTTAAGATTTTATTTATTTATTTGAGAGACAGAGAATGAGAGACAGAGAGCACGAGAGGGAAGAGGGTGAGAGGGAGAAGCAGACCACCCGCCGAGCAGGGAGCCCGATGTGGGACTCGATCCCGGGACTCCAGGATCATGACCTGAGCTGAAGGCAGTCGCTTAACCAACTAAGCCACCCAGGCGCCCACCAGCCCTTTATCTGATATGTCATTTGCAAATATCTTCCATTCTGTCGGTTGTCTTGGTTTTGTTGACTGTTTGCTTTGCTTTGCAAAAGCTTTTTATCTTGATGAAGTCCCAATAGTTCATTTTTGCCCTTGCTTCCCTTGCCTTTGGCGATGTTTCTAGGAAGAAGTTGCTGCGGCTGAGGTCGAAGAGGTTGCTGCCTGTGTTCTCCTTTAGGATTTTGATGGACTCCTGTCTCACATTGAGGTCTTTCAACCATTTGGAGTCTATTTTTGTGTGTGGTGTAAGGAAATGGTCCAGTTTCATTCTTCTGCATGTGGCTGTCCAACTATTGCAACACCATTTGTTGAAGAGACTGTCTTTTTTCCATTGGACATTCTTTCCTGCTTTGTCAAAGATGAGTTGACCATAGAGTTGAGGGTCCATTTCTGGGCTCTCTATTCTGTTCCATTGATCTATGTGTCTGTTTTTGTGCCAGTACCATGCTGTCTTGATGATGACAGCTTTGTAATAGAGCTGGAAGTCCAGAATTGTGATTCTGCCAGCTTTGCTCTTCTTTTTCAACACTCCTCTGGCTATTCGGGGTCTTTTCTGGTTCGATACAAATTTTAGGATTATTTGTTCTGTTTCTTTGAAAAAAGTGGATGGTATTTTGATGGGAATTGCATTGAATGTGTAGATTGCTCTAGGTAGCATTGACATCTTCACATTTGTTCTTCCAATCCATGAGCATGGAACGTTTTTCCATTTCTTTGTGTCTTCCTCAATTTCTTTCATGAGTATTTTATAGTTTTCTGAATACAGATCCTTTGCCTCTTTGGTTAGATTTATTCCTAGGTATCTTTTGGTTTTGGGTGCAATTGGAAATGGGATCGACTCCTTAACTTCTCTTTCTTCTGTCTTGTTGTTGGTGTATAGGAATGTGACTGAGTTCTGTGCATTGATTTTATATCCTGCCACTTTACTGAATTCCTGTATGAGTTCTAGCAGTTTTGGGGTAGAGTCTTTTGGGTTTTCCACATAAAGTATCATATCATCTGCAAAGAGTGAGAGTTTGACTTCTTCTTTGCCGATTTGGATGCCTTTGATTTCTTTTTGTTGTCTGATTGCTGTGGCTAGGACTTCTAATACTATGTTGAATAGCAGTGGTGATAGTGGACATCCCTGCCACGTTCCTGACCTTAGGGGGAAAGCTCTCAGTTTTTCCCCATTGAGAATGATATTCGCTGTAGGTTTTTCATAGATGGCTTTTATGATATTGAGGTATGTACCCTCTATCACTATACTCTGAAGAGTTTTGATCAAGAAAGGATGCTGTACTTTGTCAAATGCTTTTTCTGCATCTATTGAGAGGATCATAGGATTCTTGTTCTTTCTTTTGTTAATGTATTGTAACACGTTGATTGATTTGCAGATGTTGAACCAACCTTGCAGCCCAGGGATAAATCCCACTTGGTTGTGGTGAATAATCTTTATAATGTACTGTTGTATCCTATTGGCTAGTATTTTGGTGAGAATTTATGCATCCATGTTCATCAGGGATATTGGTCTGTAATTCTCCTTTTTGACGGGGTCTTTGTCTGGTTTTGGGATCAAGGTAATGGTGGCATCATAAAACGAGTTTGGAAGTTTTCCTTCCATTTCTATTTTTTGGAACAGTTTCAGAAGAATAGGTATTAATTCTTCTTGAAATGCTTGGTAGAATTCCCCTGGGAAGCCATCTGGCCCTGGGCTTTTGTTTTTTGGGAGATTTTTGATGACTGGTCCATTTCCTTAGTGGTTATAGGTCTGTTCAGGTTTTCCATTTCTTCCTGGTTCAGTTTTGGTAGTTGATACATCTCTAGGAATGCATCCATGTCTTCCAGGTTATCGAATTTGCTGGCATAGAGTTGCTCATCATATGTTCTTATAATTGTTTGTATTTCTTTGGTGTTGGTTGTGATCTCTCCTCTTTCATTCATGATTTTGTTGATTTGGGTCATTTCTCTTCTCTTTTTGATAAGTCTGGCCAGGGGTTTATCCATCTTGTTCATTCTTTCAAAGAACCAGCTCCTAGTTTCGTTGATCTGTTCTACTGTTCTTTTAGTTTCTATTTCATTGATTTCTGCTCTGATCTTTATTATTTCTCTTCTCCTGCTGGGTTTAGGCTTTATTTGCTGTTCTCTCTCCAGCTCCTTTAGGTGTAGGGCTAGGTTGTGTACTTGAGACCTTTCTTGTTTCTTGAGAAAGGCTTGTATTGCTATATACTTTCCTCTTAGGACCGCCTTTGCTGCATCCCAAAGATTTTGAATAGTTGTGTTTTCATTTTCATTGGTTTCCATGTATTTTTTTAATTCTTTAATTTCCTGGTTGACCCATTCATTCTTCAGTAGGATGCTCTTTAGCCTCCATGTATTTGAGTTCTTTCCGACTTTCCTCTTGTGATTGAATTCTAGTTTCAAAGCATTGTGGTCTGAAAATAGGCAGGGAATGATCCCAATCTTTTGGTACCGGTTGAGACCTGATTTATGACTTAGGATGTGATCTATTCTGGAGAATGTTCCATGGGCACTAGAGAAGAATGTGTATTCCGTTGCTTCGGGGTGGAATGTTCTGAATATGTCTGTGAAGTCCATTTGGTCCAGTGTGTCATTTAAAGTCTTTATTTCCTTGTTGATCTTTTGCTTAGACGATCTGCCCATTTCAGTGACGGGGGTGTTAACGTCCCCCACTATTATTGTATTGTTGTCGATGTGTTTCTTTGCTTTTGTTATTAATTGCCTTATATAATTGGCTGCTCCCATGTTAGGGGCATAGATATTTACAATTGTTAGATCTTCTTGTTGGATAGACCCTTTAAGTAGGATATAGTGTCCTTCCTCATCTCTTATTACAGTCTTTGGTTTAAAATCTAATTTGTCTGATAGAAGGATTGACACCCCAGCTTTCTTTTGGTGTCCATTAGCATGGTAAATGGTTTTCCACCCCCTCACTTTCAATCTGGGGGTGTCTTTGGGTCTAAAATGAGTCTATTGCAGACGGCATATCAATGGGTCTTGTTTTTTAATCCAATCTGATAGCCTGTGTCTTTTGATTGGGGCATGTAGTCCATTTACATTCAGGGTAACTATTGAAAGATAGGAATTTAGTGCCATTGTATTGCCTGTAAGGTGACTGTTACTGTGTATTGTCTGTGTTCCTTTCTGGTCTATGTTGCTTTTAGGCTCTCTCTTTGCTTAGAGGACCCCTTTCAAGATTTCCTGTAGGGCTGGTTTTGTGTTTGCAAATTCCTTTAGTTTTTGTTTGTCCTGGAAGCTTTTTCTCTCTCCTTCAATTTTCAATGACAGCCTAGCTGGATAGAGTATTCTTGGCTGCATATTTTTCTCATTTAGTGCTCTGAATATATCCTGCCAGTCCTTTCTGGCCTGCCAGGTCTCTGTGGATAGGTCTGTTGCCAATCTAATGGTTCTACTCTTGTAGGTTACATATCTCTTCTCCCGAGCTGCTTTCAGGATTTTCTCTTTGTCTATGAGACTCGTAAGTTTTACTATTAGATGTCGGGGTGTTGACCTATTTTTATTGATTTTGAGAGGAGTTCTCTGTGCTTCCTGGATTTTCATGCCTGTTTCCTTCCCCAAATTAGGGAAGTTCTCTGCTATAATTTGCTCCATTATACCTTCTGCCCCTCTCTCTCTTTCTTCTTCTTCTAGGATCCCAATTATTCTAATGTTTCATCTTATGGTATCGCTTTTCTCTCGAATTCTGCCCTCGTGATCCAGTAGTTGTTTATCTCTCTTTTTCTCAGCTTCTTTATTTTCCATCATGTCGTCTTCTATATCACTGATTCTCTCTTCTGCCTCATTTATCCTAGCAGTTAGCGCCCCCATTTTTGATTGCACCTCATTAATAGCCTTTTTGATTTCAACTTGGTTAGATTTTAGTTCTTTTACTTCTCCAGAAAGGGTTTCTCTAATAACTTCCATGCTTTTCTCAAGCCCACCTAGTATCTTTAAAGTGATGATTCTGAACTCTAGATCTGACATTGTACTAATGTCCGTATTGAGTAGGTCTCTGGCAGTCGGTACTACCTCTTGTTCTTTTTGTTGAGGTGATTTTTTCCATCTTGGCATTTTGTGCAGAGGAGAATAGATTAATGAGAGAACAAAATGCTAGCAGAGTAACAACGTCCCCAGAAAATATACTCTAAACAAATCAGAAAAGACCTGAAGCAGTGGGAAAAGAAAGGGAAAGAGAGAAAAAAGAAAAAGAAAAAGATAAAGATAAAAATAAACAAAAACAGAACAAAACAAAACAACAACAACAAAAAACCAGAATGTGATCAAATATGATCAGGCTGGTATATAGATCAGTGCCACACACTAGATTTGGGGTGTATTTTGGTCTTTTAGAAGAAAGTGCCTCCCAAAATTTTAAAGAAAGAAAAACTTATATATGTACAAAAATAAGGGTTGATATGATGAAGGGATGGAATATGACTGTAAAGATGGAAATTATAAAAAATTTTATAAAAGGAATTGATAAGAAGTTGTTTGAAAAAAGAAAGAGGAGGATTTATAAAAAGAAAAAAGAAATAAAAGGGAGAGAATGTGATCAGGCAGGGTAGTAGAAAAAAAACATATACTAGAGATTTAGGGTATACTTTGATCTGTTAGAAAAAACTACCTCAAAATTTTAGAGAGAGAACAACTTATATATATATGCCAAAAATACGGGTAACTACAATGAAGGGATAGAATATGACTCTAAAAATGAAAAATAAAAATGTTTTTGAAAAAAGGGATTGATAAGATGTTGGTTGAAAAAGGGAAAAAGAAAAATTAAAAAAAGAAAAAAGAAAAAAGAAAAAAAGACAGTTAAAAAAAATTAACTTTGAAAGACTAAAGAATCATGGTAAAAAGTCATGAATTCTATGTGTAGTATTCCCCTAGCGCTGGAGTTCTGCCGTTCTCATTGATCGGTAAACTTCGTCTTGGCTGTTCTCGCTGATCTTCTGGGGAGGGGCCTATTGCCGTGGTTCCCAAATGTCTTTGCCGGAGGCGGAATTGCCCCGCCCTTGCCCGGTCCGGGCTAAGTAATCTGCTCGGGTTTGCTCTCCGGAGCTTTTGTTCCCTGCAAACTTTCCGTACAGCTTTGGAGGTGGAGAGTGAAAATGGTGGCCTCCCAAGCTCCGCCTCAGAGGAGCAGAGAACTCAGGGCCCTGCTCCTCAGTGAGCCCCCAGAGAAAAGCAGTCAGTCACTCCCGACTCCCCGGTCTCCGGCCGCACTCTGTGCTCCCCCGGCCTGTGACCGCACGTTTCTATCTCTGGCACCCGACCGCGGGTGAAGTCTCCAAACCCAGCAGATCCCTGCGGTGCGCTCCCACGCCGCTCCTTCCAGGGGAGGAAGGGGGGTCTCCCCGGATCTGCCGCTTGTTGGGTCCCTGCTGGAGGAGCAGTGGCCCGACTGTGCCACAGATCACGTTTTATGGCAACCCCGAGCTGAGGGCCCGCGCCTCGGCTCCGTCTCTGCAGCTGGCTTTCCCTGCTCCGATACCTGGGAGCTCTGCCACACTCAGGCACCCCTGGTCTTTCTGTGACCCCGAGGGTCCTGAGACCACACTGTCCCAGAGGTTTCCACCCCCCGCTTAGCCACTGGAGTGACGTCCCTCAGCGGAGCAGACTTTTAAAAGTTCTGATTTTGTGCTCCACGGCTCTATCACTTGCCAGAAGCGGCCGACGGAGGCCCCTCCCCTGCCGTCTAGCCTTCCGAATATCGCCTCGGATTCACTTCTCCGCACGTCCTACCTTCCAGAAAGTGGTCGCTTTTGTGTTCAGAGTTGTTGCTATTCTTTTTTTTGATCTCCTGTTGAGTTTGTAGGTGTTCAGAATGGTTTGATCCCTATCCAGCTGAATTCCTGAGAGGAGACGAAATCCAGGTCTCCTACTCCTCCGCCATCTTGCTCCGCCCCCAGGAGATTTTTGATTACTGTTTCAATTTCCTTGCTGGTTATTGGTCTGTTCAGATTTTCTATTTCTTCCTGTTTCAGTTTTGGTAGTTTATAAGTTTCGAGGAATGCATTCATTTCTTCTAGATTGCCTAATTTGTTGGCATATAGTTGCTCATAGTATGTTCTTAAAATTATCTGTATTTCCTTGGTATTGGTTGTGATCTCTCCCCTTTCACTCATGATTTCATTAATTTAGGTCCTTTCTCTTTTCTTTTTGAGAAGTCTGGCCAGAGGTTTATTGATCTTATTAATTCTTTCCAAGAACCAGCTTCTAGTTTCATTGATCTGTTCTACTGTTCTTCTGGTTTCTATGTCATTGATTTTTGTTCTAATCTTTATTATTTCTCTTCTCCTGCTTGCTTTAGGCTTTATTTGCTGTTCTTTCTCCAGCTCCTTTAGGCATAAGGTTAGCTTATGTATTTGAGATTTTTCTAATTTTTTGAGATAGGCTTGTATTGCATATACTTCCCTCTTAGGATTGCCTTTGCTGTATCCCAAAGGTTTTGAACAGATGTGTTTTCATTCCTATTAGTTTTCATGAATTTTTATTTTATTTTATTATTATTTTTAAAGATTTTATTTATTTATTTGATAGAGAGAGACACAGCGATAGAGGGAACACAAGCAGGGGGGAGTGGGAGAGGGAGAAGCAGGCTTCCCGCATAGCAGGAAGCCTCAGGATCATGACCTGAGCCGAAGGCAGACGCTTAATGACTGAGCCACCCAGGCGCCCCAATTTCCATGAATTTTTTAAATCCTTCTTTATTTTCTTGGTTGACCCATTCATTCTTTAGTAGGATGCTCTCTAACCCCCAAGTGTTTGAGTTCCTTCCAAATTTCCTCTTGTGATTGAGATCTAGTTTCAAAACACTGTAGTCTGAAAATATGCAGGGAATAATCCCAATCTTTTGGTACTGGTTGAGACCTGATTTGTGACTCAGTATGTGATCTATTCTGGAGAAAGCTCCACGTGTATTCAAGAAGAATGAGTATTCTCTTGTTTTAGGATGGAATGTTCTGTATATATCTATGAAGTCCACCTGATCCAGTGTCATTCAAAGCCCTTGTTTCTTTGTTGATCTTCTGCGTAGGTGATCTGTCCACTGCTGTGAGTGGGGTGTTGAAGTCCCCTACTATTAATGTATTATTATCATTGTGTTTCGTTACTTTGGTTACTAATTGGTTTATGTAATTGGCTGCTCCCATGTTGGGGGCATAAGTAATTATAATTGTTAGATCTTCTTGTTGGACAGACCCTTTAAATATGATATAGTATCCCTCTTCATCTCTTCCTACAGTCTTTGGTTTAAAATCTAATTTGTCTGATATGAGGATTGCTATCTTAGCTTTTTTTTTTTTTAGGTCCATTAGCATGGTAAATGGTTCTCCACCCCCTCACTTTCAGTCTGGAGGTGTCTTTAGGTCTAAAATGAGTCTCTTGTAGATAGCATATAGATGGGTCTTTTATCCAATCTGATACCCTGTGTCTTGATTGGGGCATTTAGCCATTTATATTCAGAGTAACTATTGAAAGATATAAATTTAGTGCCATTATATTGTCTGTAAAGTCCCTGTTTCTGTAGATTGTCTCTGTTTCTTTCTGGTCTATGTTACTCTTGGGCTCTCTCTTCCCTTACAGAATCCCCCCTTAATATTTCTTGCAGGGCTGGCTTGGTGGTTACATATTCTTTCAGTTTCTATCTGTCCTGGAAGCTCTTTACCTCTCCTTCCATTCTGAATGACAGCCTTGCTGTCAAGTATTCTTTTTTTTTTTTTTCAAGATTTTATTTATTTATTTGACAGAGAGAGACACAGCGAGAGAGGGAACACAAGCAGGGGGAGTGGGAGAGGGAGAAACAGGCTTCCTGTGGAGCAGGGAGCCCGATGCGGGGCTCGATCCCAGGACACTGGGATCATGACCTGAGCCAAAGGCAGACACTTAATGACTGAGCCGCCCAGGAGCCCTGCTGTCAAGTATTCTTGACAAGTATTCTTGGCTGCATTTTCTTCTCCTTTAGTACCCTGAATATATCATGCTAGCCCTTTCTGGCCTGCCAGGTTTCTGTGGATAGGTCTGATATTAATCTGATGTTCCTCCCTCTGTAGGTAAGGGGCCTCTTGTCTTGAGCTGCTCTCAGGATTTTCTCTTTTTCTCTAAAATTTGCAAGCTTCACTATTATATGTCAGGGTGTTGATCTGTTTTTATTGATTTTGGGAGGGGTCGTCTCTACTTCTTAGACATGAATGCTTCTTTCCTTCCCCAGATCAGGGAAGTTCTCAGCTATGATTTGCTCAAATATACCTTCTGGCCCAATCTCTCTCTCTCTCTTTGCCCTCAGGCACCCCAATAATTCTGACATTGGTATGTTTCATGGCATCATTGATTTCTCAAAGCCTTTCTTTCATGAGCTATTAGTTGTTTTTCTCTCTTTTCCTCAACTTTCTTCCTTTCCATCAGCCTGTCTTCTAGATCACATATTCTCTCTTCTGCCTCATTCACCCTAGGTGTTAGAGCATGCAATTTAGACTGCATCTCAATTACAGCGCTTTTAATTTCAGCCTGATTAGATCTCATTTCTGCACTAAGAGACTCTCTAGTGTCTTTTATGCTTTTTTCAAGCCCAGCTATTAACTTTATAATTGTTATCCTGAATTCCATCTCTGACATCTTACTTATATCCATATTGATTAGATCTGTGGCAGAGAACATGACCTCTGGTTCTTCTTTTTGTTGTGAATTCCTCCTTCTAGTCATTTTGCCCAGAGAAGAATGTATGAGCGAGGGAGCAGAATCAAAAATATCAACCACGACCCAAGCAAAATACACACTAGACAAATCTGAAGCAGTCAGAAACTAAAACAGAAAAGCAAACAAAAACAAAACAAAACAAAACAAAAAGGGGCGGGAGATCAGAGAATATAATCTCACAAGATGGATAAAGCAGGGTGATCCACTTGTTCCTAAGTGAATTTTGGTCTGTGTGTTAGGAGACACTAAATCCCAAAACCACAAAGAAAGCAAAACTTACGTGTATATATATATATATACACACACACACACAAAAATAAAACTGAATAGAGTGGGAAAAGGCCAAAAATGAAGCATATATGTATAAAATGTAAATGTAAAAAATAAAAGTTAAAAAGCGACTTAAAAACAAAGGGTTGATACAGTAAGAAACTAGTTGAAAAGGGAAAAAAGAAAAAAAGGAAATGGAAAATTTTAGACTGAAAGATAAACGAACCATGAGAAAAATCCTCAAGCTCTATATACTATTTTCCCCTAGTGCTAGAGTTTCACAGTCATGTGGGTTCCATTAACTAGTTGTGCACCTGTTCTTCCAGTTGGGTCTTCTGGGGGAGGGGCCCGCTGTGCTGCTTCTCAGGTATCTTTGCCTGGGTGGAATTGCACTGCCCCTTGCCAGGGGGCTGGGCTCAGTGTAAGCAGGTCCTCTGTGTCGCTTTTGTTCCCTGAAGGCTTTCCTTGCCTCTTTAGAGGATCAAAATAAAAGTGGTCATGCTCCTATCTCCGGCCCCAGAGCTGAAACATCGTGGTCCCCCTTCTTCAGTAAACCCTGTGGGACAAACAGTCTTCACTTTTGTGTGTGCCAAACCCCCACAGACTCCTGTGGTGTGTGCCCACACCAATCCGGGGGGGGGGGCGGAGTCTGAGGGTCCCCATTACTGCCCTTTGTAGTGCCCTGGCACTCTCAGTGGTCGCGGGATCTTGCGCGTCCCACTCCATCACTCCCAGGGTGTCGCTGTACTGTCCTTTACGGGCCACCGCTCTGAGAGCTGTTGCCAGGTCATGGGCCCACCTGTTCCGCCCCTCCCAGGGGATGGCAGATGGTCTGCAAGTTTCAGTCCTTTCCGAGGTGTTCAGGTAGACAGCAGTCACCAGATCCGCCCAGCTCACGGTTTATGGTGACCTGAGCTGAGAGTCCCCTCCTGGGCTCACTGACTGTAACCAGTTTCCCCCATCCACTGCTTGGGCACTCTACCGGCTCAGGCACCCCCGTTAAGTTCTGTGACTCTTGGGATCTTGAGACCACACTGACCCACCTAGAATTCTGCCCTTTTCATCTGCTGAGTCCCTTTCAGACAGGGATGTCTCTCACTAGAGCAGATTTCTAAGTGTTCCAATCTTGCCTTCCAGTACTATATCACTTACTGGTAGCCGGCTTATGGAGGCTCCCTCCCCCCTCTGTTTATCTTCTGATACCTCCCCTTGGACTCATGTCTCCACACCTCCTACCTTGCAAAAAGCAGCTGCTTTTCTACTTGTAGAGTTCCAGATATTTTTTTCTTACATCTCAGGCTGAATTCATGGGTGTTCAGAATGGTTTGATAGTTATCTAGCTAAACTCAAGGGACCAGATGAAATAAGGGACCAGATGAAATAAGGTCCCCTACTCTACCACCATCTTGCCTCCCTAGACTATCTTAGAGAGAAAGAGAGAGAGGGAGGGAGCACTCGAGCCTGGTGGGGAGGGACAGAAGGAGAGGGAGAGAAAGTCTCAAGCAGACCCCACACTGAGTGTAGAGCCCAACGCGGGGCTCAATACCATGACCCTGATATCATGACCTGAGCCGAAACCAGGAGTTGGATGCTCAACTGACTGTTCCCCCCCAGGTACCCTTAGTCCAGATCACTTTTAACAAAGAAGTGGTTAAGTGTTGGGAGCTAAATTGGAAATGAGAAGATGGAAAGATAAATTAATGGTCCAAGTCTTTAGGGGAAATCAGATTTTGGTGAGGCTGAGCAGGAAAGGAGGTGGGAATACCATTTATTGATCACATCACCTGCTTTATAAACAGTAGGCCCTGGTTTACTGCTTTCAATTTCATTGTCTCATGTAATAATCAAAACAACACTATGTAATAAAAAGGTAGATAAAAGGAGCATCCCCATATCATGAATAATGAAACCAAGTCTTAGATTAATTAACTGACTCAAGGTCCTAGAATCATATGTAAATTCAAAGTAGGATTCAAACTCAGGGCTTTCTAACTTATAGCACATGTTCTTTCCTCAATGCTAGCCTGCCTCTCAAATGATCAAAGGTCCACAAAAAAACTGCAAGGACTAATAAACAAATTCAGCAAAACTGCAGGATATAAAATCAGTTGCATTTCTATATAATAGCAACTAATTATTCAAAAAGGAAATTAAAAAAACAAAACAATCCCATTTACAATAGCACTAAGAATAAAATACTTACAAATAAACTTCACCAGGGTGCCTGGGTGGCTCAGTCATTAAGCGTCTGCCTTCAGCTCAGGTCATGATCCCAGGATTCTGGGACTGAGCCCCATATCAGACTCCCTGCTCCATGGGAAGCCTGCTTCTCCCTCTCCCACTCCCCCTGCTTGTGTTCCTGCTCTTGCTATCTCTCTCTGTCAAATAAATAAAACTTTAAAAAAACAAAACAAAACAAAAACAAATAAACTTCACCAAGGAGATGAAAGATCTGTACACTGAAGACTATACAAAAAATAATGAGAGAATTCGAAGCAGACACAAATAAATGGAAAGACATCTCATGTTCATGGATTGGGGGAAAAGATTAATATTGTTAAAATGTCCATACTAACCACATTGAATCTACAGATTCAATGCAATTTCTATCCAAATCCCAATGGCATTTTTCACAGAAATAGAAAACACAATACTAAAATTCATATGAAATCACAAAAGACCCCAAATATTCAAAGCAATCTTGAAAAAGAAGAAGAAAGCTGAAGACATCACACTTCCTCATTTCAAAATATTTCAAAGCTACAGTAATCAGAACAGTATGGTACAGGCAAAAAAACCCACATAAACCAATACAACAGGATAGGAAGCCCAAAAATAAACCATGTATATGTGTTCAAAAGATTTTAGAGGTGCCTGAGTGGCTCAGTCGGGGCGCCTGGGTGGCTCAGTCATTAAGCGTCTGCCTTCGGCTCAGGTCATGATCCCAGGGTCCTGGGATCGAGCTCCGCATCAGGCTCCCTGATCAGCGGGAAGCCTGCTTCTCCCTCTCCCACTCCCCCTGCTTGTGTTCCCTCTCTCGCTGTGTCTCTCTCTGTCAAATAAATAAAATAAATAAAATCAAATAAATAAAATCTTAAAAAAAAATTAAAAAAAAAAAGATTTTAGACAAGGGTGCCAAGTACACATGGAAGAATAGTCTCTTCAATAAATGATATTGAGAAAACTGGATATCCACACGCAAAAGAATGAAATTATACCCTTAACTTAAGCCATACACAAAAATCAACTAATACATATATGATAAATATATATATTTTGGTCATATGAATGACCAAATGTATACTTCTTACAAATCACGATATTGCAGACACCTAATATTGCAGACAGGCAACAAAAGCAAAAATAAACAAGTGTGATTGCATCAAACTAAAACGTTTCTGTACAGCAAAGGAACCAATCAGCAAGATGAAAAGGCAACCTTCAGAATGGGAGAAAATACTTGTAAACCATATATCTGATAAAGGGTTAGTATTCAAAATATATAAAAAATACCTACAATTCAATAGCAAAAATAAATCCAATATATTCCTCCAAAGAATACATACAAATGGGCAGTATATGAAAAGGTGCTCAACATCAATGATCAGGGAAATGCAAATCAAAATGACAATGAGATACCACCTCACACCTGTTAGGATGGGTATTATCAAAAATATTTATATGTGCTGGTGAGGATATGGAGAAAAGGGAACCCTTGTACACTGTTGGGAATGTAAATAGAATAGTAACTATGGAACAGTTTCCTTAAAAAATTAAAAATAGCTACCATATGATCTAGCAATCCCACTTCTGGTATATATCCAAAGGAAATAAAGTCACTATCTTGAAGAGGTATCTGCACTCTTGTGTTCACTGAAGCATTATTCACAATAGCCAAGATATAGAAGCAACCTAAATGTCCATTGATGGTTGAATGAATAAAGAAAATGTGCTGTAGGGCGCCTGGGTGGCTCAGTTGGTTAAGCAACTGCCTTCGGCTTAGGTCATGGTTCTGGAGTCCTGGGATCGAGTCCCGCATCAGGCTCCCTGCTCAGTGGGGAGTCTGCTTCTCCCTCTGACCCTCCCCCCACTCATGCTCCCTCTCCCATTCTCTCTCTCAGATAAATAAAATCTTAAAAAAAAAAAATAGAAAAAAAAGAAAATTTGCTGTATACATACAATGCAATATTATTTATCCTTAAAAAGGAAGGAAATCCTGCCGTCTGCTGCAACATGGATGAACCTGGAGGCTATTACACTAAGTGAAATTAGCCAGACACAGAAGGAAAAATACAACATGATCCCACTTGTACACGGAATCTAGTCAAGCTCATAGAAGCAGAAAGTAGAATGGAGGCTGGCTGAGTCAGAAGAGCATGAGATTCTTGATCTCAGGGGGTTGTGAGTTTGAGTCCCACATGGGGTGTAGAGATTACTTAAAAAAATAAATAACTTTTTTTAAAAAAAGAATTAAATGGCTTGATGAGCTATTTGCAAAGGGTGCTCTCAATCTAAAGCAGGCCTTCATTATTTTTCTGTTTTAATGACTCTAGTTCTTTGGAAGGGCCTTGCTTAGGAAGATTTTACTTACTCAAAGAGGAGATGTCCTAAACATTTCCAGGTAGGACAGGAACTACCAATTCCTGAGACTACTGCAAAACATCTGATGTCCTCTTTCATAGTCTCCCAAGACCTGAAGCAAAATTATTAGCGTGGAAAACCATATCTATGTCCTTCCTCCAGGAGAGAGGAATTTGTCAACTTTGCCCAGAGGAGCAGAATAGTTCCCATCCTACAACCCCCTTTGTTTTAACCAATAGGGTATTACTACACATGACACAAGCAGAGACTTGAAATTTGCTTGCATTGTTGAGCATGACTCTGCCATTACCATGAGCCAAGTTGTCTTATATAACGGCTAACTACTTAGCTTGGGTCCCAAAATGAACCACAAGGAGAAATTCACCCCAGCCAACCCCCAGAACAAGAGCATAAAGCAGAGCTTCCCCAGCTGAACCATAGTCCCATGAGCAACATAAATGCCACTAAGTTAGTATGCCAGTAAGATTTTGTGATCATTCATTACAAAGCTATAGCTGATTGCTAAATACAGTTATGATGTTTGAATTAACATGCACAGGCTTAAGGTATGGGAACAGTTAATATTCAGAGGTTCTTGTCAGGGAGCTAGAAAAGCCATATGAAATTTTTCTTTTATTTCTGACTCAAAATTTGGAGAGACACGCTAGCTATTTATATAGCCAACCATAATGTATGTCATTTCTACCATGTGATTACTGCTTACAATGATAACCCGATAAATCTTTCCCAAATCTTCATTAAGACTTTAGCTCAGTAAGGAACTCCGAGAGTAAACAGAGCATTTTAATCCCATGGGAGGGATGCTATTATACAAGAAACACAGTGCCACATGAGGATATTATACAAGAAGTACACAGTGCCATACCTGATGAAGACCCAGGGAACCTAAGAAGTCTGAATAAGGGGGCATCTAAGTTGAGAACTGAGGGATGAAGAGAACCTCAGAGGTTGACAAGGGTGTAGGAAAGCAGAGGTCAGTGATGAGGGGCCAACTTTGCAAGACCCAGAAATAAGTAAGCATAAGGCGTATTGCAAGATTTGAAGTACTATTGTCTGAAGAAAAGAAGTGGTAGAATGAGGAAAGGAGAAGAGGAAAAGATAAGAGAGAAAACAATCCCAGATCTAGTATTTTTTCTCTTTTCCTCCATATTCTTTGTGAAGGGCAGAATGCTATATATTTCATATCTAAAGCATTTTTTTTCATGGCTATTCCGGTATATGCAAGCCTAAAAAGGTTCTTGATCTCAGGACAATTACTGGGGTTTATTCATACTAAAGTATAATTGGCTCATAAGGTTAAAAGAGCAATCACCCCAGGTATGTACATTGCAATGAGCTGGAAAAACACTAAACTAAGAGTATAATTTCAGGCATCAACCAAATGGTGACAGATTGGGATCTGCCTTCCCTCATTACCGCTAGCCTTTTCTGAGAGACTGAAAGTAATCTATCCTTCCTTTTAGGAAGGATTCTCATTATTTGCAGAAGTTATGTTCTATAAAGTCACCATGGATATTTGAATACTGTGTTAATGAATACTGAACCATTGCCCCTAGAGGTAATCAAAGATTAGGTTCCTAAGAGCCTCTAGTTATAACATTTTCATCAACCAATCGATACATAACCTTATTTTATGTGTGCTTCTGTTATTAAAGACACCTATTTAGTATATACTGTTGATTCATTAACGTTGAATTCATGGCCAACACGACTGTAACTCATGCCTGAACAAAGCTTATCCAACACACAGTGCAGCCTTCTTTGCACTCAGGAACATTAGACAGCACTTCGGCTCTGCACTCGGGAGCCATTTTAAACAGCAAAACTGCCAACAGAGAGAGCACAAAAATGTGAAAAATGTGGTACTAAACAAACCACAGAAAAGACACTTATTTACAGTATAAGAGCTGAAACAAAAAGGCAGAGCATTGCCTTTTTCGACCTCAGCT
Source organism: Mirounga angustirostris (assembly GCF_029215605.1). Lineage (NCBI taxonomy): Eukaryota > Metazoa > Chordata > Mammalia > Carnivora > Phocidae > Mirounga > Mirounga angustirostris. The sequence goes on from NW_026991719.1 coordinate 12,743,633, forward strand.
GGGAACATGTGTGTCAGGTAACTAAAATTTTTTGCTTCTCTGTGCATGTCTGAGAATTACCACAAAAGCGTCGCAAGTAGATTTGAGTTTACAAGTAAGATTTAGCAAGTGGTGAATTTGAAAATATGGAATCTGCAAATAATGCAGATTGAACAACATAATTTTTATACACGAACAACCAATTTTTTTTACCCTTTCTGCCTTACCCACTGTTTACATACTGAGTAAACATTCTCCAGGACCCACATACAGAGCTGTTCCCATTTCTATTACCATATAGTGGTGTTCCCTGCATTCCAAGTCCTGTTAGTACATCTTGCATAAATGAGAGTCCTACACCTTCTATTGGTAACATCTGGAAATTGCTTGTATTTTTTTATTGTTTATGCGTGTACACCCACACAAGGCCTTATACAAACTTTGTACATATGTATATGCATTCTCAAGATGTTTAAATGACTACAGTTTATTCAGATACTAGAATATATCTTATTCTTTAAATATAGTGCTATTGGGCGCCTGGGTGGCTCAGTTGGTTAAGCGACTGCCTTCGGCTCAGGTCATGATCCTGGAGTCCCTGGATCGAGTCCCGCATCGGGCTCCCTGCTTGGCAGGGAGTCTGCTTCTCCCTCTGGCCCTCCCCCCTCTCATGTGCTCTCTCTCATTCTCTCTCTCTCAAATAAATAAAATCTTTAAAAAAAAAAAAAAGATTCACTTTAAAAAATAAAAAAAATATAGTGCTGTTTTCTTTCTTTTAGAGATGGAGGACTTGTCCCCTTTGGATAAGGAGATAACTCATTATTCAGTCAATATGTGCTTCAGAAATGCTGTTAGACATCATGCTGGATTGTTGTATAATCAACTTTTTATGCCAGGAATTAAGCTCTCCAAAATCTCCTTTTCTATGTGGTTCTAAGTTAGAGTAAACCAAAGGTGAGCTTGTACAAGATTTGGAAGGTAGAAGGAAGCAACGCCCATTATGCTTTGAGGTCACATTTGGTTAGAGGTGGTGGAAACAGATACACAGATCAGCAGGTTCCAGCTGGTCCTCATTCTCCTCACCTCCACCTCCAGCTCTCTGGCCCTTGCTGACTAACAGTAATCCCAGGCCCACCACCATAGGCTTCTCTGCAATTCGCAGAGGCAGTGGCCACAAAGAGCCAATAGCTTCCCATGACTACTCTACCAGCTCCCATTTGTGATCTGACTATAGCTACTGGATGTGCCAAGCACCAGGGTTTACTTGGAATCTCTGATTCATTAACTGATACCAGGGTTAGTTAGTGACCTTCCCATGTCCCTTCAGCTCCCAGCTCCCATTGTCCAATGTTTGCTTCCCCAGCTCCTCTCCCACTGCCAAGATCTAATCCTTGTAATAGATTTCTTCTTCCATAATATTCATAGTCATTCTGCTTCCTGACTCATACCGTTATCTGCTTCCTATTTCCCCTATTTCAATGCCAGGCCGTAAAAAGTACATAACAGACACTTCTGTGGACAAACTAAGCCACAGAGCTGGAACAATGATTCCTCCTGCTTATAGAAGTGTCATTAAGAGGCCACATGGCCTCTAATGAGTCATCCTGGAACTGGTTCAGTGCCCTGGTATTGTGATTCCTATTCACTATGCCTTGCACATAGCCATTCCCTACATCCTACAAGGTGCCTTCATGTGTATATTCCAGGAGCCATCAATATAGGAAAGACTTGGAATTGGTTTTCCCATTTTACAGATGAGGAAACTAAGAAAGGTTAAGGTCATGGGGTTAGTAAGTGGCAGAGTTAATATTCAAACTAAAGCCTTCTGGAGGAATTTTTAAATTTCATTTAGTAGACCCAACCATAAAACTGAATATAAAATATTTAAGTAGGCACCTGTTGCTAATGGCTAATACTTTTTTTTTTTTAAGATTTTTATTTATTTATTTGACAGAGAGAGACAGTGAGAGAGGGAACACAAGCAGGGGGAGTGGCAGGCAGAGGGAGAAGCAGGCTCCCCGCTGAGCAGAGAGCCCGATGTGGGGCTCGATCCCAGGACCCTGGGATCATGACCTGAGCCGAAGGCAGACGCTTAACGACTGAGCCACCCAGGCGCCCCAGCTAATGGCTAATACTTTTACAGCAACAAATTTTCCCTAAGACAGTTGCTCCCTCAATGATTTCATTTTTGACCTACCATTAGCCATCTTCATTAAAAAGAAAATTACAGACACTTTCAGCAGGGCAAATAGGACAAAACTGAACACCAGAAAATTTTATGGGGCCAGGATAGACCTGAGTAATCATCTAACATAGTAGATACCTTTTGAAAATAAGGAGAGCCTAGTCTCAGACTTCTTTGCTCCTCAAAGTATGTCCCCTAGACAAACAGCATAAGTATCACCTGGGAGCTTGTCAGAAATTCAGAATCTCAGGCCCTATTCCAGGCCTAGTGAATCACAATCTCTAAGGGATGAGATCCAGGAATCTGTGTTTTGACAACCTCTCCAGGTGCTTCTTTAAGAATCTAAATTTTGAGGGACACCTGGGTGGCTCAGTCAGTTAAGCGTCTGCCTTCAGCTCAGGTCATGATCCCAGGGTCCTAAGATCGAGCCCCACATCCCTACGTCAGGCTCTCTCCTCAGCGGGGAGCCTGCTTCTCCCTCTCCCTCTGTCTGCTGCTCTCCCTGCTTGTGCTCTTTCTCTCTCTCTCTGACAAATAAATAAATAAAATCTTAAAAAAAAAGAAGAATCTAAATTTTGAGAGCCACTGGGCCAAGTGACTTATCCAAGATCACATATTTAACTTGCAACAAATCCAGCTCCTCTAATTTATAAATGCAATGCTTTTTCCATTATACCAAATGGCTAATAAATATCAACATTCCCTTTCACTGTCCATTCACCATTTCCCCAGGCAGATCATAGCTGAAAGCATTTATTTTGTATTATACCACGATTATAACAAACAAGGCCCACGAAATAATACTTTATTTTTTTTTAAAGATTTTATTTATTTATTTGAGAGAGAGAGTGAGAGAGAGCATGAGAGGGGAGAGGGTCAGAGGGAGAAGCAGACTCCCCACTGAGTGGGGAGCCCGATGTGGGACTCGATCCTGGGACTCCAGGATCACGACCTGAGCCGAAGGCAGTCGCTTAACCAACTGAGCCACCCAGGCGCCCACGAAATAATACTTTATACAAAACTTTGGTCTCATAAAATCCTTTAGATCTTGGTTTGGAAATAAACTCTAAGGTATTCTCCTCTGGCCATAACAATCTATGGTTTACTCTCTCTCCTGTGTTGACTTGTCATTTGTTTGATGCTGAGAAGTAGTTGCACTTTAGTCCCCACCTTGGGGGCGTGTAATAAGAATAATCATGATATTGGAAAGTCTTAAAAGTTTCTAAATCAGAACCCCAAATTACTCTGCAGATCTGTCTCTTTAGGAAGCCTACATTCCCAAATGCAAAAGAGTTAGTCCTACTTTATTTAAATAACCAGTCCAGTGTTCTCCAAAGTTTTCCACACAGGCCTAGGATAACATCTGTCATGGTACTTCAGATGTTTCTACTCTTAGGGGGCTATTTTATTATTGCAAACCATTTTATGAGTTGCTCTGTTCAGGTTTTTATATTATTCCAGAGAAGGCTCACCTGCTGGCACATAGTAAGGGGACTGATGGGGTTTGTGTCAGGTGCCCCTGAAATGACCTTTATTTTCAAAGTTGAGGATTTTTTGTATTGACAGTTGCTGAGAAGAGACCTCCTGAAGTGAAGCTCTGTCTACTCAGAGCTGCCTGGAGTGTCAGAACAGAGGACACAAGTAGGGAGTTCTTACGGAGATCCCGGCATGCCACTCGCCCCAACAGATCACTGTTCTTTGAAGACCCTTCTCTGACTAAAAACACTTCACAAACAGCATCATGAGAATGCATAGAACAGGTGGCAAAGTAATGACCTGAATGAAAATTCAGAAACTTTGAAGACTACCTCAGAAAATGCCCTTCCTACATCCCATACAGATCTCAGGGAATCATTAAATTTTAACCATTGCCATCTATTATTCGTGTCCTTCTTCAGGATGCCAAAGGCAGGATTTCAGTATAAGCTGATTTAGCCATTTTTCTTCTTGAGACTCGATAAAGCAAGACCATTTTTGTTCCCTCACCGTAATTCTCTTTATGGAAGATTTTTAAACATTGATAGTTTTCAAAAAAATTAACAGTAGAACAAACAATTCTGTCAAACAAAATCTTATGATTGAACGAAAAAAACAAAAAATTATAAGCTTAATTCAGAAGCAGTGAGGCATATAAAAATGAATCTTGAAATGATATCCAAATAAACTCCCACATGTAATAGTTGAAAGTTTCCACTAATTAGTTTCCTGACCTTGGGTGTGTTACTTATCTTTTCTGGGGACAATTATACACCAACCTTACCTTTATAATTTATTGTAATACAATGATATGATATATGTGAAATGTTCTAAACTATAGTATAGGACATCTGGGTGTATACCAACTTATTATTACAGCTCTGAAAACCATGATATTCTCATTTATGTAGCCTCAAAATTAAGCTAGGGTGCACCCATGTTCTTTGGAAGAATTGGACACATTTTTCTGGCACTGCAAACTACCATTTTTTTGCTGTCACCAAAACTGAATTTTTTAAAAAATCACATTATTATGCTTCCAGACAAGAGGACCACAGCTCCATTTCTTTCACTCCATAACTAGTACTACCTAATAAAAACATAAAAACATGGTAAAACCATTTTCACCTCTTTTTCTTTTATGCTTATATGCTAGATCCAAAGAGATCATGCCATTTCTTGTGGAAGCAGAAAACACAGTAATAAACTTCCACGTGGTTCATCCAGCTAGCACATCCAACATCCTTGGAACGCTCTTTCGCTTATATGTACACTGATTTGCTCATTGACTGGGCACTACAAACATTAATTTATTGTAATTTTGAGTTAGAAGGAAGTGTAGTGACCATTTATGTCTGTAATCCTGTCATTTCAGCACTACAGGAACTGAGGTTCGGAAAAGTGATAAGACTTGCCCGAAGCTACACAGCTAGTTAGTGGCAGAGCCTAACTCAACTAATTCAACAAACCATGAGGGAAAAGGCATTTAGCAGGGAAAGGCACTTATTTTGTTCTGCCATGCTTTTAAATTCAGCTGTTTATTTTTAATCAGAAATACTTTCAGGGCGCCTGGGTAGCTCAGTCGTTAAGCGTCTGCCTTCAGCTCAGGTCATGGTCCCAGGGTCCTGGGATCGAGCCCCGCATCGGGCTCCCTGCTCTGCGGGAAGCCTGCTTCTCCCTCTCCCACTCCCCGTGCTTCTGTTCCCTCTCTCTGTCAAATAAATAAATAAAATCTTTAAAAAAAAAAAAGAAAAATACTTTCCAGAAGGCTTAATCTCACCAACAAGAACCTTCACTACTGATTCTTTTTTTTAGGTTTTATTTATTTATTTGACACAGAGAGAGAGCACAAGGAGGGGGAGCGGCAGGCAGAGGGAGAAGCAGACTCCCCACTGAACAGGGAGCCCGATGCAGGACTGGATCCCAGGACTCTGGAATCATGACCCGAGCTGAAGGCAGACGCTTAACTGACTAGGCCACCCAGGCGCCCCTTCACTACTGATTCTTAAAATTTTTGTTGCTTAGTGCTCACTGAACTCACCAATGCTAGCTCATCCGCCAAAGGAATGCCTTTTTGCCCGTCTCTAGTGCACAGCAATTCACATTTCAAAACTCTCCATTTTCCTCCTTCTTCTCAGTAAACAATTCTTTAAATCTTTTAAATCTTTGAACTTCCAGGAAAACTTGGGGAGGGGGGCAATATTAAGAGCAGATGTTCCAAGGTTCCTGGATTGAAATCCTGACTCTGCTCTGTGATAGGGTAATTCTTGGAGCTATTGGCAGATTCCCTCCACATTTTCTGGAATTCTTGACTTTTCCCTGCATAAACAGATGAATTTTGGTCAAAAGTAAGAGATGATATAGCAAAAGAGCATTAAAAAAGCTTCTGAATTTCAAAAGTTCATGTTTTATAGCTACAGAGTCCTAGGCTTTCAAGGGCTAAGGAATAGATAAAGCATGATGATTTAAGAGTGAAATTAAAAATACTCTTGGGATCTCAAAGACCTGATGTTGAGTGAAAAAAGGCCAGACACAAGAGTATATACTACATGACTCCATTGATATGAACTTCCATATCAGGCTAAAACTAATATACACTGATAAAAATCAGTAAAGTGGTTGAGGATGGGCTGACTGGAAAGGGGTATGAGGGAAGTTTCTGGGTGTGATGGAAATGTTCCATACCTTAGCATGGGTGTGAGTTACATGATTGTAATCATTGGTCAAATCTTACTGAATTGTATACTTATGATCTATACATTTTAATGTATGTAAATTATACCTCAATAAAAATTTTTTAAATAAAAAATTCCTTGGGACGTGAATAAAGAAAGAATCAGTAGGGAAGCAAATACAGCTTATATATTGGGGATGAATGTGTTCTCTGAAAGGGGGAGAGTCTCTAAGTCCTGTGCCTGTCCCTCCCTGAGGGACAATTAGAAGAAAGAGGAGGATAGAAACCATAAGACAAGTTTGGGGTATCTGAGAGGAAAGGTGACCTTGCCCTGCTCTTCCAGGTAGAACCTTGTAAAGTGGCAAAACTCCAGAATAAAAAAGGCTATGTGGCATGTCTGGGCACATGCTGCAAGAACAATAGAACATTCTCTCTGTAACCAAAAGCAGTTGAGACATGGCACTGAGGGCTAGGACCTCTGGAAAGTCTTCATTAAAACTTACCACATTGTAAAAGATGGATTGAATCTAAACATTATGGCACAAAAATAGACACATAGAACAAAATAGAAAACCCAGAAATAAACCCACAATTCTTTTTTTTTTTTTTTTAAAGATTTTATTTATTTATTTGAGACAGAGAGCACATGAGAGGGGGCAGGGTCAGAGGGAGAAGCAGGCTCCCTGCCGAGCAGAGAGCCCAATGTGGGATTCGATCCCGGGACTCCAGGATCATGACCTGAGCCGAAGGCAGTCGCTTAACCAACTGAGCCACCCAGGCGCCCTAAACCCACAATTCTATGGTCATAAATAATCTTCAACAAAGGAGGAAAGAATATACAATGAGAAAAAAATCTCTTCAACAAATGGTGTTGGGCAAACTGGACAGCTACATGCAAAAGAATGAAACTGGACCACTTTCATACACCATACACAAAAATAAAATGGATTAAGGACCTAAATGTGAGATCTGAAACCATAAAAATCCTAGAAGAGAGCACAGGCAGTAATTTCTCTGACATTCACTGTAGCAACATTTTTCTAGATGTCTCCTGAGGTAAGGGAAATAACAGCAAAAATAAACTATTGAGACTACATCAAAATAAAAAACTTCTGTGCAGCAAAGGAAACAATCAATAAAACTAAAAGCAACCTACTGAATGGGAGAAAATATTTGCAAATGACATATCCAATAAAGGGTTAGTATCCAAAATATATAAAGAACTTATACAACTGTATACAAGTTGTATACAAGAACTTATACAACTGAACACCAAAAAACACAAATAATCCAATAATCCAATTTAAAAATGGGGAGAAGACATGAACAGATATTTCTCCAAAGAAGACATACAAAGCATCAGGGAAATGCAAATCAAAACTACAGTGAGGTGTCACCTCACACTTGTCAGAATGGCTAAAATCAAAAGCACAGGGGCGCCTGGATGGCTCAGCCATTAGGCATCTGCCTTTGGCTTGGGTCATGGTCCCAGGGTACGGGGATCGAACCCAGCATCGGGCTCCCTGCTCTGTGGGAGGCCTGCTTCTCCCTCTCCCACTCCCCCTGCTTGTGTTCCCTCTCTTGCTGTGTCTCTCTCTGTTAAATAAATAAAAATCTTTAAAAAAAAATCAAATCAAATCAAAAACACAAGAAACAACAAGTGCTGGTGAGGATGTGGAGAAAAAGGAACCCTCATGCACTGTTGGTGGGAATACAAACTGGTGCAGCCACTGTGGAAAATAGTATGGAGTTTCCTCAAAAAGTTAAAAATAGAACTACCCTATGATCCAGTAATTGCACTACTGGGTATTTACCCAAAAAAATACAAAAACACTAATTCAAAGGGATACATGCACCCCTATGTTTATGGCAGCACTATTTACAATAGCCAAATTATGGAAGCAGCCCAAGTGTCCGCTGATAGATGACTGGATAAAGAAGAAGTGATACACACACACACACACACACACACACATATACACACACACACACTGGAATATTATTCAGCTATAAACAAAAAGAATGAAATATTGCCATTTGCAACAACATGGATGGAACTAGAGAGTATGATGCCAAGTGAAGTAAGTTAGAGAAAGACAAATAGTATATGATTTCATTCATATGTGGAATTTAAGAAACAAAACAAATGAGCATTGGAAAAAAATCAAGAGAGACAAACCAAGAAACAGACTCTTAACTATAGAGAACAAACTGATGGTTACCAGAAGAGGGAGGGAGATGGGTAAAATAGGGGAAAGGGATTAAAAACTACACTTAGGGTGATGAGCACTGAATAATGAATAGATTGTTGAATCACTATTTTGTACCTGAAACCAATATAAACCTGTAAGTTAACTATACTGTAATTATTATAAAATGATTACCACAATCAAACTAAGTAACGTATTCATCACCTCACATAGCTCTAAAGTATAGTTCAAGTCCCATGTTTCCTTACTGATTTTCTGGCTGAATGATCTATCCTTTGTTGAAAGTGAAGTATTGAAGCCCCCTACTATTATTGCATTGCTGTCTACTTCTCCCTTTAGATCTGTCAGTATTTGCTTAATATATTTAGGTGCACCAATGTTGGCTGCATATATATTTACAATTGTATCTTCTTGATAAATTGACCCCTTTATCATTACATAATGACCTTCTTTGTCTCTTGTTATAGTTTTTGACTTAAAGTCCATTTTACTGATATAAATATAGATACTACCCCTGCTCTCTTTTAATTTCCATTTGCATGCAGTATCTTTTCCATCCCTCATTTCAGCCAATGTGTACCCCCATATTCACTGTAGCATTATTCACAATAGCCAAGGTATGGAAACAACCTAAGAACCCATTGATAGGGCGCCTGGGTGGCTCAGTTGGGTTAAGCGACTGCCTTCGGCTCAGGTCATGATCCTGGAGTCCCGGGATCGAGTCCCACACATCGGGCTCCCTGCTCGGCAGGGAGTCTGCTTCTCCCTCTGACCCTCTTCCCTCTCATGCTCTGTCTCTCATTCTCTCTCTTGCAAATAAATAAAATCTTAAAAAAAAAAAAAGAACCCATTGATAAATGAATGGATAAAGAAATTGTGGTGTATATGTGTGTGTGTGTGTGTGTGTATACATATATATATGTGGTGTGTATATATATACATGATGGAATTTTAAAAGAAACTGAGCTCATGGATACAGACAACAGACTGGTGGTTGCCAAAAACAGGGGCGGGGAGTTGGTGAAATGAGTGAACTGGGTCAAAATGTACAAACTTCCAGTTGTAAAATAAATAAGTCATGGGGATATAATATATAGCATGGCTACAATAGTTAATAATACCGTATTGCATATCTGAAAGTTGCTAAAGGAATAAATCTTAAATGTTCTCATCACAAGAAAAAAATTCTGTAACTACACGTGGTGACAGATGTTAACTAGATTTATTGTGGTGATCACTTGCAATACATAGAAATACCATATCGTTATGTTGCCCACCTGAAACTAATATAATACTGTATTATATTAGTCATACATATTTATGTATGTCAATCATACCTGGATAAAATAAAACAAAATAAAATAAAATATGAAACCATAAAAAAGAACAAGGGCAGAAAAGAAATAAGCAGCTAATTTATCACTGTCAGCTGTAGGAGACAAAAACAATTAACATCAATAAATGATTGCTGAACTGTGTTCCTTTTCTTTTTTTAGAGAGAGAGAGCAAGGAGAGGGGAGGAGGTAGAGGGAGAATCTTAAGCAGGCTCCACGCCCAACTCAGGGCTCGAGCTCACGACACAGAGATCATAACCTGAGCTGAAATCAAGAGTCAGATGCTTAAATGACTGAGCCACCCAGGTGCCCCATCTGAGCTGTGTTCCTACTGACCTTTCAATATCATTCAATTAGGCACTTCTCATGGAAAAGAAAAACTTTTTAATTGGTATTTTAATTTTTTTTAAAAGATTTTATTTATTTATTTGAGAGAGAGAATGAGAGAGAGAGAGAGCATGAGAGGGGGGAGGGTCAGAGGGAGAAGCAGACTCCCTGCCGAGCAGGGAGCCCAATGCCGGACTCGATCCTGGAACTCCAGGATCATGACCTGAGCCGAAGGCAGTCGCTTAACCAACTGAGCCACCCAGGCGCCCTTAATTGGTATTTTATATTTTAAAGATAACCTGTGCCACTGAGTGGGAGATCAGTGTGTCTCAGTGGTAGATGACACAGAATTTGATCAAACATCTAAGCAAGGGGAGCCTGGGTGGCTCAGTTGTTAAGCATCTGCCTTTGGCTCAGGTCATGATACCAGGGTCCTGGGATTGAGCCCAGCATCAGGCTCCCTGCTCAGCCAGGAGACTGCTTCTCCCTCTCCCACTCCCCCTGCTTGTGTTCCCTCTCTAGCTGTCTCTCTCTGTGTGTCAAATAAATAAATAAAATTAAAAAAAAAAATCTAAGCAAATTGTATTTCCAAGTTCTTCTGCTCTGCATCTTTATGGAAAAACATATCAAGATAGACACTGCACATTTCCTACCACCCAGTTTGCTAAGTGTGAGTATTTCATAGCATTATTTTATATAAAGGGCAGAATGAATAGTTCTGGGTAAGGTTAATACTAACAAGCTTCATTATGACACTCAAAATTATTTTAATTAAATCTCCAAAGTCTGTTGAAAGGAAATCGAGGGGTGCCTGGCTGGCTTAGTCAGTGAAGCATGAAACTCTTCATCTTGGGGTCATAAGTTCAAGCCCCACCTTGGGTGTGGAGCCTACTTAAAATTAAAAAAAAAAAATTAAATATATTTTTTAAAAAAGAAAGAAATCTAAGCCAGCATGCATTGAAGATATAAATCCTTAACTCTGATCTTTCTTTGTTCCAAGCTGCCAACCTAATGATTTAGGGTAGACAGTGGAAGAGTAAGGCCAGCACTGGTGCTTTGCTGGCCCTCAAGGAAAAGTACCCCAGAATTTTCAGAACCAAATAGACTCACATAATATGTACAACCTTGCCACAAGAAAAAGAAAATATACTGGGATTTGTTTATCTGTTTTACCAACAACTTACTCAAAGTATAAATAGAACATATGCCATTTTTGGTATATGGAATACTCAATAATGTTAAAATCTCAATTTTCTACCAGATTATTCTACAAACTCAATATAATACTAATCAAACTCTCCAAAATCTTTTTTTGTAGAAACTGATAAGCTGATTTTAAAGTTTATAAAGAAATCCAGGGGCGCCTGGGTAGCTCAGTCGTTAAGCGTCTGCCTTCGGCTCAGGTCATGATCCCAGGGTCCTGGGATCGAGCCCCGCATCGGGCTCCCTGCTCAGCGGGAAGCCTGCTTCTCCCTCTCCCACTCCCCCTGCTTGTGTTCCCTCTCTCGCTTTGTCTCTCTCTGTCAAATAAATAAATAAATAATCTTAAAAAAAAAGAAAAGAAAAAAAAAAGAAATCCATAGGATCTAGAAAAGCCAAAACAATTTTGAAAATAACAAAGTTAGAGGACTCACACTTCCTAATTTTAAGACTTGCTATAAAGCTACAGTAGTCAAAACAGTTATCATACTAATATAAGGACAGACACATAGATCTATAGAACAGAATAGAGAATACAGAAATTGACCCACACATATATGTTAATTGACTTTCAACAAAGGTGCAAAGCCAATTCAAGGTGGGGAAAGGAAAGTCTTTTCAACAAACAATGCTAGAACTGGATATCCAACTGAAAAACATAAACCTTAATCCTTACCTCACATTATATACAAAAATTAAATCAAAATAGATTGTAGACCCAAATGTAAAAGCTGAAATACAGGACTTATAGAAGAAAATGTAGGAGAAAATATTCATCAGCTCAGGGTAAGCAAGTGTTTCTTAAATAGGATACAAAAAGAACAAACAATAATAATAAGAAGTTGATAAACTGAACTTCATCAAAATTAGCTTTTTCTCTAGAATATCCCATTAGAAAAAGTAATAAAAGGCTAAGGCAATACATATAAAAGAAAATATCTGTAATACATATGTCTCACTAAGAACTCCAGCATATGTTTAAGTATCAGCTGAAACAATCTTTTGGAGGAAATTGAGAAAATTTGGACAGGAACCCACACAAGGAACTTTAAAAAAAAAAAAAAGATTTATTTATTTATTTATTTGAGAGAGAGAGCGCACACGAGTATGGGGGGGGTGGGGGGGAGAATCTCAAGCAGACTCCCCACTGAGCACAGAGCCCAACAGGGGGCTCAATCTCACAACCCTGAGATCATGATCTGAGCTGAAATCAAGAGTCAGACATTTGGGCGCCTGGGTAGCTCAGATGGTTAAGCGTCTGCCTTCGGCTCAGGTCATGATCCCAGGGTCCTGGGATCGAGTCCCGCATCGGGCTCCCTGCTCAGCGGGGAGCCTGCTTCTCCCTCTGCCTCTCTCTCTGTCTCTTATGAGCAAATAAATAAAATCTTTAAAAAAAAAAAGTCAGACATTTAACCGACTGTGCCACCCAGGAACCCCTACAGTAATTTTTAAAGTTCTTCTTTGTATTGCTCTGTATGGTTTAAATTATTGACATTAAATATGTATCATATATTTAAAATAATAAAGCTTTGGTTTATAAAAAATAACACAAATTTTTAGCAAATAAGAATAAAAAGAAACTTCTCTGTCTTGATAATCTCTATAAAAAATAAACCTACATCAAATATCACACTTAAGGCAAAATATTGAAAGTATTTACTATCAGAGCACAGGAAGGTTCATTATGACACTTCTTTAACATTGTACTGGAGGTCCTTAGCCAGTGCAGGAAGGTAAGGCAAATAACTCAAAGATGTAAGGATTTAGAAAAACTGTTATTATTCACAAGAAGCCTTAAAATAATTTACAGATTAATAATAAGAACTAATGGTCTTTCAACCATCCACTTTAGAAGACTCTTTGGCATTATCTACTAAAAATATAATGTACCACCACCCATTTATTCTATTTCTGGAAATATATCCTGGAAAACTCTTGCATGTGTATGAGAAGACATTTATAATCATATAAATAGAATCACATTTGTATTAACAATACATAAAGGAATAAATCCAGCTATCCATGGATGGCAAACTGGATACATAAATCATAATATATATACACATAAAATGGAATGCTATTCAATGATGAAATGAATGTTCTCTCTCCTGTCTACAGACCCTACCCCTGATCCTAGAGAATGTCTTATGGATGATGTGACAGGCCACAGGGAGGATCACGCTAGAAGGGGAAACTGATCAAGAGAACCCCAAACCTTGGACCAATTCAGGAAACATACTGTGATGGCACCCTCACAGACCAAGGACTACACATTTTTATTTCCCTGGGCCATTGAGGTCTCACTTCTCTAGAGTTTGAATGTGTTACTATTAAATGACTCCAAGAGAAGAAACTTTCACATTCAATTTTATATAAAATGCACACAGTCTGGAGTTAAATTAAATTGCTTCATAGTGCCGAGTCTTTTGATCAAAACAGAAGTGGTTCTTCTCTTCTTCCATTGTGATAGATAATAGCATATGTCTTATCCTAGAATTGCAGCCAATTTTTCAATAATAATTTTCTTTTCCATTCAGCCTAAATAAAAAAGCTCACTGTTTCAACCTCTATGAACACTGGTTCAAATGAGGGTTACAAGCCTTCTAAAAGACTAGGATTTGTTAACATCTTCCAATTAGCATTGACATTATTTTTTAAAAAGATTTTATTTATTTATTTGACAGAGAGAGAGAGCATGAGCAGGGGGGAGGAGCAAGGGAAGAGGGAGAAGCAGGCTCCCCGCTGAGCAGGGAGCCCAATGTGAGACTCAATCCCAGGACCCTGGGATCATGACCTGAGCCAAAGGCAGATGCTTAACCGACTGAGCCACCCAGGCTCCCTAGCACTGACATTATTTTTCAACAGTACACTCCTCCCTATTCAAAACACTGAATATTCTCAATTTATCCTAGTATATATCTCTCTTGAAGCTGCAGTTAAGACCCAGAATATCACCAAAACACTTCAGAGACATTTCTTTTTTCAGTCTTACAGAACTGAGCTGTTCTTTTATTCTCCACACACTACCTCCAACATGGCTTCCCTGGTGCTGAAGGCAGATCACAGACCAGCAGCAATGACTTCACACTGATCCTCTAAGCCAGTAGCTGTAAGTCAGCCTGGGCTGCCATAACAAAATACCACAAACTGGGTGGCTTAAACAACAGAAACTTCTTCTCTCACAGTTCTAGAGGCTGCTAAGTCCAAGATCAATGTGCTAGCCAATTCATTTCCTGGTAAGGCTGCTTCCGAGCTTGTAGATGGCTGCCTTCTCACTGTGCCTTCACATAGCAGACAGACCAGCTCTCTGGTGTCTCCTCTTATTGAATCAGTGCACCGCTCTTCTGACCTCATGTAATCTTAATGACTTCCTTGTGCAAATATAGCCACCCTGGGGGTTAGGACTTCAACACAATCCAGTATATACCACAGTGCATAGCTAAGATCTGTACTGCAAGACTACGTTGATTTTGTTTGTTTTGTTTTTAAGTTTAATCTATTGTGGACCAATACTTTTGCACAAATCCAATAGAAACAAATCCCTAGAATAATGAAATAGGGAAAAAACCTGAAGACATGCAAGGTACACGACCTGATTTATTTTATTTTTTAATTTTATTTTTTAAATTTTTTATTATTAGATTTTTACTAGATTTTTAAATTAGTTCAATAAACAAAATTTTTCTGTACATTTTTTAAAAATACTTTTTATTGTGGTAAAATATATATAACATAAAATTTACCATTTTAGCCATTTTTGGCATGGTCATTGCCATTTCTTCTTCCCCTCAGCCAATGGTAACCACCATTCTACTTTCTGTCTCTATAAATTTGCCTATTCTAGGTACCTCATATAAGTGAAATTATACAATATTTGTCCTTTTGTGTCTGGCTTATTTCACTTAGCATGTTTTAAAGGTTCATTCATGTTGTAGTTTTTAAATGCTTCTAAGGCTCTTTCTCTCACTCTCTCTATTTACTTGCTGGGAATGTTAACTTACAGTTTGTGTACCATCATCAGTCCACAGATGCTTTGAGACCACATTTTGTATCCCACTACTCTAAGCTACTATGTAACCAGACATAGACCTGTATGCATACTTTACTAGACATTATCCCCCAAATGAAACCTAGGAAGGACTGGATAACACCACGGGAAAAAAGAGTCATTTGTTTAGTAGGTAAGACCATCTCCGTCAGAGATATTATCAGTGGGAAAAAAAAAAAAGAATTTTCTCTATTTCCCTGCATGTATGTATGGCATCTCGCACACTGTGGATATGGTAAGCTGATGATCAGATTAGGTAAGTAGTACTAATTAAAATAACCAAAATTTCAGCATACTGAAAGCATAAATCTTTTTTTAAATTTTATTTATTTATTTGACAGAGAGAGAGAGTACAAGCAGGTGAAGTGGCAGGCAGAGGGAGAAGGAGAAGCAGGCTCCCAACCGAGCAGGGAGCCCAGTGTGAGGCTCGATCCCAGGACTCCAGGATCATGACCTGAGCCAAAGGCAGACGCTTAACTGACTGAGTCACCCAGGTGCCCTGAAAGCAAAGATCTTCTTATCACAGACAGTCATACCTTTTTCCTCTTTAGAATCAAGCCTCCAAGCTGCTATGTATTAGTATGAGTTCCATTATCAAATGGTCCAAATCCAAAACCATATTCCATCAGCCTTCTAAGCAGCCTTGAGAATGATCACCAGACAGTTCAAGATGATAACCTCAGCACACATCTATCTCCTCTTTTCCTAACAGACCCCCACTCCTCCAGGATGTCCAACTTCCAACCATGTCCAGTTGACAACAAATCTCTCCACCTCTCCGTCTGGCTGTCCTCAAAAAAACACTTGCTTCTGCCTGCCCCATCACCTTACCTCACATGAGCACCTTACCTCACATGAAATTTTCTGGCCTGCAAGAAGTCCCTTAGGCAAGGAAATACTAAGACTTATTTGAAATAAAGGAAATGGATAATATGAAGAGAATATAAAATTTCATGCTATAATAAATCATCTTGCCATATTGTCCCTCAATCCTGACTTAGATCTGAGCAGGGGGCCTAAGGAGGGGTCAAGAAGATGTGCTCACTCAGAGCCTGTGCCTCCCTGTTCTAGCTCATATTTTGGAGACCCCCATCTTGGAATCCCCTTTCCAAAAGGCCTCAGCCTGCTCCCAGGGCCTGGGCAGACATCTTCCTAAGACTCGCCAGCTAGTGTGCACTCTGCTAGGCTATAGGGGGGGCCAAAGAATTGCTCTGTGTTGTGAAGGGGTAGGTGGAGCCTTCATACATGGAATGGGTATTCATATGTATGCATGGGAGTCTTCTAATGGTGTGGGACAAATGCTAAAACAGGAAGAGAAAGGGGGCAAGCCTCTATGCTGCCACAATGTGATATGGAGCCCAAGGAGTTCAAGAATCCTACATTTAAACCTGGCTTTCCACTCTTGAAGAAGCTATATCTGTCAAGGTAGTGGGAGAGAACCTATTTTATCTAACAGTTTGTTAGCTTGACTGACAACTTTTAAATATTCAGACATATGGTATATAAGCATCCATGGTACTCTTGCTTCAGGTCCCACAAACATTCCAGGACCCTGTCTCTCTTAACCTATGCTCATCCTGACAATCACACTTCATTTTCTCGATGTTCTCCTTATTTCCTCCAACATGACAAAGAATGTACACTGAGGATGCACAGTACAAGTTCTATATTCTAAAGTCTCCTGAAATATATTTTCTCTCTCTGCAGCTATGTTATCAATTTGAATTAAGTTAGAGCATTTATTTCTATTATTCTATTATTTCTATCTTTCTATTTTTAAGTTAGGCATTTGTTGACGTTCTAAATAAAGTTTATCTTTTGCACATGTAAAACACTGCTGTGTTTCAAAGTATAAACTATGTGAAAAGGTTAACTCAGGTAAGTCTTGCTTCCTCCCTCCATTCTCTTCCCCTCCACCTCCCACTCCCTAGAGGCAACCATTTGAATAAGTTGTTTATTTATCCTTCCAGCATTTCTTCCTGCAAATAGAGGCAAATATAGAGATGTATTCTCATCTTCCACCCTTGAATAGCACAAAACCTAGCTTGCTGCATACAAGGTTCTGCATCTTGCACTTTGCACTGAACAAAATAGCCCAGAGAGCACACTATATCCGTATCTTTCTCAGTCCATTTTTATGGGCTGCATAGAACCCCATGGTGTGAACTCATGGTAGTTCAACTAGTCCTATATCATGCATGTTTGGGTTGTTTCCCATCTTTTGCTATCAGAAATAATATGCTGCAATCAATAACCCTGTGGATCTGTCATCACGTAAGTGTTCAGAAATATATTTTAGATAGATTCCTTAGAAGAGGGGTTCTCTCAGAATAAATGCATCTGTAATTTCATTAGACATTACAAAAACTCCCTTCCATACAAGTTATAGTTTGCCTTTCCACCAGCAATGTTTTTGGTTTTGGTTTTGTTTTTTAAAGATTTTATTTATCTGACAGAGAGAGACACAGTGAGAGAGGGAACACAAGCAGGGGGAGTGGGAGAGGGAGAAGCAGGCTCCCCACTGTGGAGGGAGCCCGATGAGGGGCTCGATCCCAGGACCCTGGGATCGTGACCCGAGTGGAAGGCAGACGCTTAACGACTGAGCCACGCAGGGGCCTCCCACCAGCAATGTTTTATGAGGGTTTGTTTCCTCTCAGCCTTGCCTACAGCATGTGCTGTCAAACTCTGAAATATTTGTTCATTTGAAATATGGAGGTGAGAAATAGTCACTTGATGTATTTTAATCTGCATTTCTGCTATTATTGGTGAGCTTGGTCATCTATTTACATTTCTTTTGCTATACTGGTCATTTTTCTATTTTGCACTTGGGCCTTTTCATATAGATTTTAGGAAGGATATTATCCTTTATTTTGTAATTTAAGGTACAAAAGCTTTTCCCAGTTTGTCATTTGCCCTATGCCTTTTCTTATATATATATATATATATTTTTTTTTTTTTTTTAAAGATTTTATTTATTTATTTGAGACAGAGAGAATGAGAGACAGAGAGCACGAGAGGGAGGAGGGTCAGAGGGAGAAGCAGACTCCCTGCCGAGCAGAGAGCCCAATGCGGGACTCGATCCCGGGACTCCAGGATCATGACCTGAGCCGAAGGCAGTCGCTTAACCAACTGAGCCACCCAGGCGCCCCCTTTTCTTATATTTTTAAGCCAGGCAAAACATTGTGTTTGGGGTTTTTTTAAGATTTATTTATTTATTTGAGGGGGGTGTGGGGGCAGAGGAAGAGGGAGAGAGAATCCCAAGCAGACTCTGTACTGAGCATGAAGCCCAATGCCGGGCTCAATCCCACAACCCTGAGATCACATCCTGAGCTGAAACCAAGAGTCGGACGCCCAACCAACCGCACCACCCAGGCGCCCCTGGTGTTTTGTTTTGTTTTAATGTAGTCTAATATGTAAACTAATCTTTTCTTTTGTAGATTCTAGATTTTGAGTCATAATTAGCAAATCTTTCATCACTCCCAAGTTATAAAGGAAATCACCCATGATTTTTTATTTTTTCTTTAAAATATTTTTTAGATCTTTCATCCATTTGGAGGAATTTTGCATTTGTAGCATTGACATCAGTCTTGGGAACTGTTGATCGTGGGTGCCCATACTTTGCTTATTAGGCTTTCTGTTTTGAGTGTTAATCCATATGCTCAAGGACTTAGCTGTCCTGAGACGCTTCCCACTCCTATCAGTCACCTGCAATTAGTTTTGCCCATTAATTGTCCTAAAGACTCTTCATGAATATTCATTTGCCATACATATGAGTGCCATCCTTTCTCCCAGAGATCCCAGGGGACTCAGTTCTCCCTGGAACAACCCTTATATAGGAGGTTTGATAACTACCTTTTTCATCACATGCATAGGGCAACTGAAAGTCTTTCATTTCCAAGGGTGAGGTTTTTAGGTTTTTGGTGTTATTCCTACTGCATATGGATCTGTTTGGGGGGCTGAGAAGTTTTGGGGGGCAGGAGGTGCTGGGGAAAGGTAACACTGAAAAATAAGATGGGGAAGGGCACCTGATGGTGAGCAAATAGAGGCAAATATAGAGATGCAAATAGAGGCAAAATAATTCATACATGGAATAGGTATTCATATGTATACTTGCTTTCAATTTTCCTGTGGTCCCCTCTCCAGCTCTCTTCCTGGCCTCACCTTTGTCTTGGTGTTCACTGGAAGAGGGTAATTAATCTTCTTCATCATTTGGGCATGTTTTTAAGAATTCTGAAATGCAAGCCTGACTCTTGAAGTTTGCTTTTCTTTAGGGAAATCTAAATGAGCTGTTTCACTAAAGAACAAAGTTTTCAAATGCAGGAAAATAGATGTGTGTCTGTTCCTCGTAAAAATTCTTTTCATGCTTAATAATGCAGCTGTCAGTCCCTAAGTTAATTTCTCAAAAATATACTGCCAAACCGTTACTTCCTTGTCCATGACTACAATGAAAGTTTTTTATTCATTTATTTATAAGTCATAAGCCTTGTTTGTATGCTTTCTGCTCAAAGCAAACTGTCCCATGTTGTCACTGTAAATGGTCTAAAGCCAAATTTCCTTTACCATCCTCTAAAATTTTAACTATTCTGGGGGCACCTGCATGGCTCAGTCAGTTAAGCATCTGCCTTCGGCTCAGGGTCCTGGGATCGAGCCCCACAGGGAGACTGCTTCTCCCTTTCCCTCTGCCCCCTTCTGCTCTCTTTCTCTCTCTCAAATAAATAAATAAAATCTTAAAAAAATAGTCAAAAATAAAATTTTGACTATTCTGATGGCTTAATCTGATCTTTTCCTCTAAATGTGAAAACTCATCAGAAAATGGACTAGCTTTTCTTTTACACTGATCTTTGTATCAATGTATTCAATTGATCTTTATTTCAATCAAAAATACATTTATTTTTGAAACTGAGATCACAAACAAGGGGAGAGGGACATTTGTAT
This sequence comes from Mirounga angustirostris, assembly GCF_029215605.1. NCBI lineage: Eukaryota > Metazoa > Chordata > Mammalia > Carnivora > Phocidae > Mirounga > Mirounga angustirostris. The sequence continues at coordinate 12,764,001 of NW_026991719.1, forward strand.
TGTGCTGCCAGAGGGAAAGCTCTCAAAATGATGAGCCAGAGTGGGAAACATTTCCCAAAAAACTTTATTGATTATAAAACCGCTGTACTATCCCACCAAATGACTCTTGGTTAAAGGTGTTAACCTGAAAATAAAGAGCCGCAGCGAGAGGCAAACAAACAATTATTGGGGAGTAAAGAATTATAATTTGGGGAGCACAGAATCAGGTAAAAACCCAAATAGTGCCCCATTTGTAAGATGCAAGCAAGGGGTTTTTCTGAGGAAAAGCGGGGGCAATTACATGAGTTAAAGAAAAGGAAAATTTTTTCTATGGGTGTTAATAAGCTAAGATACTCTAGGTTATACATTGATTAACTACTGATCCTATCTTCAAAAGGTCCACAACCATCAGTCTGCTGATCAGGATATTCATTCTCTCGCTGACTTCTCAAGCAATTGCTTAAAACAACTGCCATTTTGCCTATTCCAAAGGTTTTGCCCAGTTCAAACAAAGATGGGTAAGGCAGTTTCTCCACAGTGGCCACTCTGGCTCTATTTTATTCTATTTTTTATTTTATTTTATTTTATTTTAAGATTTTATTTATTTATCTGACAGAGAGAGACACAGTGAAAGAGGGAACACAAGCAGGGGGAGTGGGAGAGGGAGAAGCAGGCCTCCCCACTGAGCAGGGAGCCTGACGTGGGGCTCGATCCCAGGACCCCGGGATCATGATCTGAGCTGAAGGCAGACGCCCAACGACTGAGCCACCCAGGCACCCTCTGGCTCTATTTTAAAATGGCTCCACTCATGCCAATTTTTCACAAGGGCAATGATTTCATTGCCGTGAGATGTCTAAACCTTGTTCGCCTGAAAGTCCCTTGAGGGGCAAGCACATGTTTAATTTTAAGTGTGCCTAAAGCCATAGTTTGGGGGAATTTATTGTTACATCAATGAAATACTTTGATAATTTTTTAATGTTTTTCATTTCTTATCTTTAAAATTTAATAAAACAAAGGAAGTTTAATACAAATAGCCTTACCACTACAGTTTTAGATATATGTAAAGTACAAAGGAAGAAATGAGCTAAACCCACACATAATGTTCTTCTTTGTGAGATGTGGGAAATCCATATAAAGTATTCTCTTGCTTTGGGTTGTCCTCCAGAAGCAAACCCTAATCAAGGATTCAAGGGTAAAGAGTTTATCTGGAAGATGAGGCCAGGAAATAGCAGTAGTGGAATGGGTAAGTGAGAAAGAGGAAAAAAGGAAGCCAAGCAGTACCTCTGTGGGCCACTGGAGCTAATGCCTGTGAATTCTGGACAACAGAGCAGACTATGCCTCAGAGTCGCCCCAACAAAGAGCTGAGGCTATCTGTAGCTGCTCAAGGGCTGCTCTGGGAACGTTAACTGTCTGGCACTTCCTGCTTGCTCCACAACTGGATCAAGGATGAGCTTGAGTGTGAACATGAACAGAATATAGAAGGAGCAGCAACAGTGTTTCCTCCTAAGTAAAAATGATGGAAAGTACCAAACAAAAAGTGCCATACTCTTTGGATACATTACTGGAAGTCTAGAAATCAGTTTTTGCAGAAAGTAGTTTACAATGACTAAAGCAGGAGAGAGAGAGAGACCTAAAAACCAAAAACAGGGCCATCTGTGGGGCTCAGTCGGTTGAGCATCCAGCTCTTGGTTTTGGCTAGGGTCATGATCTCAAGGTCACGGGACTGAGCCCGGCCTTGGGCTCCATGCTGAGCATTGAATCCGCTTGGGACTCTCTCTCCCTCTCCCTCTTCGCCTCCCTGCCTCTAAAAATAAATAAATAGGGCACCTGGGTGGCTCAGTCAGTTAAGTGTCTGCCTTTGGCTCAGGTCATGATCCCAGGGTCCTGGGATCGAGCCCCATGTCGGGCTCCCTGCTCAGCGGGGAGTCTGCTTCTTCCTATACCTCTGCCTCTCACCCCTGCTCTCTCTCTGTTGCTCGCTCTTTCAAATAAATGAATAAAATATTTTATTATTTATTTTTGTTTTGTTTTTTGAAGACTTTTTTTATTTATTTGACAGAGAGAGAGAGAGCACAAGTAGGGGGAGCGGCAGGCAGAGGGAGAGGGAGAAGCAGAATCCCTGCTGAGCAAGGAGCCTGATGTGGGGCTCAATCCCAGGAATCACGACCTGAGCTGAAGGCAGACGCTTAACCACTGAGCCACCCAGGCACCCCAAATAAAATCTTTAAATAAATAAATAAATAAATAAATAAATAAATAAATAAATAAATCTCTTTTTTTAAAGATTTTATTTATTTATTTGACAGAGAAAGACACAGCAAGAAAGGGAACACAAGCAGGGGGAGTGGGAGAGGGCGAAGCAGGCTTCCCGCCGAGCAAGGAGCCCAATGCGGGGCTCGATCCCAGGACCCTGAGATCATGACCTGAGCCGAAGGCAGACGCTTAACGACTGAGCCACCCAGGTGCCCCAATAAACGGATCTTTTTAAAAAATAAAATAAAAGCCAAAAGTAACCAAAGATTTACATTAAAGCAATTATGTTATGCTAATTAAATATTCATGACACCTTCCATAATCCCTTTGTAATAACTCAAGGGTTTCCTAACTAAGAAATACTACTTTTTTACTATGATTCCCCCCAAATTTCACATCACCATGCCAATATATAGGCATCCAAAGATGGTTAGGATATATTCTTTGCCCTATTTGAAATATTGATTTTGGCCTTCTCAAAACACCATTAATTTTTAGGTTGCTTTCATTTGTTTTGTTTGTTTGTTGTTTTTTGGTAGAGTTAAGTGACTCATACATGGGGATTTTAACTCTCCATCTCAGTCGTAAGCTTCAGGATTGGGGGATAGAGGGTGAAAACTAGAGTCATCCAGAAGACAATGAAGTTGATGATAATACAGCCACAAATCATGTCATGGGAAAACCAATGACTGTGAAGATCTTTGGCTTAGAAAATCAGGGGGAGTGGGAGAATTGTCTTCAAATCATGTCAAAATCTGAAATAGAGGTAAAATTGGTCTATTCTATTTTGCTCCCCTGTGTCCATCAAAATAGACTGTATGTGTGAGGAGGGGGGCCTGAGAAGTGGGCCAAGAAAGTAGAGAAGGGGTTAGGTAACTAAGAATGAGAATCAGAGTAGAGGTTCCTGCTGACTCAAGGCAGGAGTTAGTGTTGAGCCAAGTTCTGGAGAAACAGCAGACACCATGTTATCAGAACTGCCAAGAACAGAAAGTCCAAAAGACCACAGGCAGGATTTGTTCCATAAAACAAGACTGTGCAACTAGGGGTTTGGATTAGGGCAAATGGGTCCAAATGATAGCTACATGAGAATAAGTGAAGAAGGCCCCAGATAGTGTGGGGGTGGGCAGTATCTTAACAGGCCAAAACCTGGGAGGGACCAGAGCTTAAAACTATAACCAAATGGGGGCGCCTGGGTGGCTCAGTCGTTGAGCGTCTGCCTTTGGCTCGGGTCATGGTCCCAGGGTCCTGGGATCGAGCCCCGCATCGGGCTCCCTGCTCCACGGGAAGCCTGCTTCTCCCTTTCCCACTCCCCCTGCTTGTGTTCCCTCTCTCACTGCCTCTCTCTGTCAAATAAATAATAAAATCTTAAAAAAAAAAACCACAAAACTATAACCAAATGATGGGAGGAACAGAAAAGCACAGCCACCAGACAGTCCATCATTCCCCAGCTGTGCCTTGCACCCTCCCACCCACCTCTCTGCCTTTACATGCCCAGGAAATTCTAACTCTACTTGCCGGCTCATTTCAGATGCTATGTCCTTCGTGGTGTTAGTGATCATCTTCCCTCCTCTGTGCTTCCTTTGTGCCCCATGATAATTTTTAGGACATTTTGCCTTACTTCTTCTGCAAACACACACACACACACACACACACACAATTCTCTGAGAATGAAAATTGTCTTGCTCATTTTTTCATTATCTTCCCCAATCTTTGGCACAATGACTGCACATGGCAGTTCATGACCATATCCTTCACCAAACTACAAAAGCATTTTCTTCATACCTCCCTTGGGGCACTTCCACAATAAGAAACTACTACTACTAATAATAATAACTACTACTTATTGGCACTTGCTATGAACCAGAAACTTGACACCTTCTGTGCCTTACTTTCTCGTCTGCAAAATGGGAATAATCATACCTACTTCATGGAGATGTTGTCACGGATACATGAAAAGACGTAAGTGACAGTCTTAGCACTGGGAATAACAAATATCAAGCACTTGATAAATATTTTACCCTGATACCTGTTCTAGTTAAGAAAAGGAAAAATCCATGAAATCACTAGGTGAAAAGAGATGCTCATGGCAGAAGGAGAAATGAAATGCTAGGGGACTGCTGAAGACCAAAATGCCTTGTCTTGCTCTTCTGTCTACTATTTGTCTATTCTTTATATTTGAGGAAAAAGAGGTCATCCTCTGCAGGCACTATCTTTGTAGTAAGTCACGGAAACATGTTGCCTATTTGTTACTTAGTTTGACCACGAGGCATCTGAGGGCTTGCATCAAGCAAATGTTGCCTGCAAGTCCTTGGCATGAGGAAGTGGTCATTTTTTGATAGCCATTTATGGAGCATGTTAACATCAAGTGCTGTGCTAGGTGCTAGAGATACAGTGGTGAGTAAGGCAGTATCCGCCTTTATGGATATTTCAGTGTCAAAGGGGAAATAACTAAACAAGTTAAGGGCGAGAGGCTCATCACACAGACTTTATCACACACAAACACACACACACCCACCATGCATAGTTTAGCCCTGATTCTCAAAAACTTGGCCACAGGGGACCCTGGTGGTTTAGTTGGTTAGGCGTCTGCCATCGGCTCAGGTCGTGATACCAGGGTCCTGGGATGGAGCCCCGCATCAGGCTCCCTGCTCAGTGGAGAGCCTGCTTCTCCCTCTCCCTCTGCTGCTCCCCCTGCTTGTGCACTCACATTCTCTCTCTCCCCCTCACTCTCTCTCTGTCAAATAAATAAATAAAATCTTTGAAAAAAAATTTGGCCATGGAAGAGAGCAAAGAGCCAAGGGAACACTGAGAAAATATGAACCCAGGAGACTGGACCACTCCAAGATGGGAGAAAAACAGGATAAATTACTGAGTGGGGATATGAGGGACTAAGGGTAAGAGATTTTTTTAGTATCTTTGATTTGGGAGAGTAGATAAGCTCTCCTAACATCCCAAGCTTAAGAAAGGCAGTATCAAATGTAGTGAACTTAGCTAAGACAGGACAGAGAAGATAGGAGCTCCCATTTTTTAAACGTCTAGTAGAAATAGACAAATTAAGAAGGAAAAAAGATATTACTCAGGGCATATAATGTCATGTTAATAGATGATAGAGAAAGTGACCCTACCCAACCCAAAGCCATTTTCTCATTCTTCTCTATTAAGAAGAATGATCTTCAGACTGGAGAGTGCTAAGAGTGAACTGGAGATATAGATGGGTGAGAAGACTTAAAGAGAGGTACAGGTCTTTTTTAAGTTCCTCAGCTTGAACAACCAGTTATATCTCAGGACTCTGGAAAAACCTGGACATAAGATTGTATTTAACAACTCTGAAGAATCATGAAATATGTGAGAGATGGTAAAAAGCATGAGCAGACCAAGTGGTCTTAATTTTTAAAAGGGCAAAGAAGGGGTGCCTGGGTGACTCAGTTGGTTAAGCGACTGTCTTCGGCTCAGGTCATGATCCTGGAGTCCTGGGATCGAGTCCCGCATCGGGCTCCCTGCTCGGCAGGGAGTCTGCTTCTCCCTCTGACCTTCTTCCCTCTCATGCTCTCTGTCTCTCATTCTCTCTCTCTCAAATAAATAAATAAAATCTTTAAAAAAATAAAAAAATAAAAGGGCAAAGAATTCTGTATCTATAAACTAAAGAGCAATTTGCATAGCAAGATTTTAGAGCAGTTTACTGAAAGAACTATTTGTGAATACTGAAAGGCTGACATGGTACTTATGAGGGGGAAGATCCTCTCAGGACCAGCAACACCTGGCCATTTGAATCTCATTTCTGATGGAGACATCTGAATAGTAGATCAAGGAATGTGATAGTCAAAGAGAATCTGAAGACTAGGTCGCTGACAGAGTCTGTCAAGATATCACTGAGGACAGGCTGAATGAGATTTGGATGGATTTTAATGATTGAATATCCTTACCTCATAGCAACCCATTGCTGAGTCAGGTCAACCTAGGGGGAAGTTCCTAGTGGCTGCCAAAAGATTCTATTCTCACCTCTGACCATTTAACATGTTGATCATGGATTTGGAAGAGAATATTGGTGATATACTGACCAAACACAAAAATAACAGGAAGCTAGGTATGTTAAGTAATACGCTAGGTGGCATAATTCAGATCCAAAGAAGCTTCAACAGAGTAGATTTTTCAGTTGTTTCATTGTATGGTCCCTGTCCCATGAACTTTTGCATTCCTCCAGCATGTATCTCATTGCCTGACACTAAGTTCTCAATGAAAGTTTTATGAATGGGTAAATGAATGAATGAATAAATGAATGACAGCTTCTAAGACGATATGGTTAGCAGTGGAAACTGATAATTGACCACCAAAGTCTATATATTTCCCAGCCTCCTTGCAGTTAGCTGTGGTCATGTGACTAAGTTTTGACTCATTAAATCTTGGCACATATGAGGAGTCCTACTTCCAGGTCTGTTAAGATACTGAGGTGCCTCTTATATACTCTCTTTCCTTTTCCCACTGGCTAGAACTAGAATAGACTTGACAGTGGTCCAGCATCAAGAAGCAGATGAAAATAATGTTCTAGGAGAATGGCTGTGCTACAAGATGGAAGGGACCTGAGTCCCTGGACAACCAAATGGAGCAAAGCTTCTCTGTTGACCCGAACTGCTCACATCACAGCTATTATATGATACAGAAGCCACTGTATGAAGGGTTTCTTTATTACGGTTTCTTAGTCTTCATCCTAACATGAGGTTCAAGGTGAGAATGCCCAGCCAATAAGCAGTGAAGCAGAGGCAAAGGTCACAGAGTACCCTTTTGTCAAAAGAAAAACCCCTAATGGCCACATAAATACAGGATAGGGGAAATTTAGCTTAACAACTCCATGTTTGGGAAAAAGACTTGAAGGTTTTTGACCAGAAGATTAATATAACTCAATAGTGGCTATAACTGTGGGGAGGGGGTGGCAGAATGGGGAAATAAATGAAGTCCTACAAGTGTGGCATGCAGAACGAGGGAAGTGCTGGTTGGACTGAAGTTTTTCTGCCCTAGTCAGACCACAGCTGGCCACCTTCAGTTTACGGTGCAGACTCATGTTTTTTCAACAGGACTCCTCAAGCACTTTATGGGAATTTGATTATATCTTAGTGTTCTATGGATGCTAGTGAATTTGATTAAAATTTTTACTTTTGCCTATAATTTTCCAGTAGACTACATCTGAGTCAGGCAATCTGGATGCTTCCAACAAAGCATATTCAGTGGAGATAAATCAGGATAGTGAAAAACTTTAAAATTATGTCCTCTATGGAGTATTTGTTGGACTTGAGTGGGGCATGGCTCATCACAATGAAGAGGAACCTCAGGGGGACAAAATAGTAGATATCTTTCAATATTTGGGTGACTGTCTTGAGAAAGAGGAATGAGATGCATTCTGAATGGTATCTGAAAATCCTGAAATTGAAACTGGATGAAAAAAAAACATCATTCTATATAAACCTAATGTATAAATTCGATTTTTAAAAAATTAATCGAGGGGTGCCTGGGTGGCTCAGTCCTTAGGCGTCTGCCTTCGGCTCGGGTCATGATCCCAGGGTCCTGGGATTGAGTCCCACATCGGGCTCCCCGCTCAGCGGGAAGCCTGCTTCTCCCTCTCCCACTCCCCCGCTTGTGTTCCCTCTCTCGCTGTCTCTCTCTCTGTCAAATAAATAAAAAATCTTAAAAACACACACACACACACAAAATTAATCGATGCCCATTTAGATCTATAAAATTCTTCCCTTTATAAAAAGAGCCATCTCCATGTTCTTTTAATAGTAAGTTCCTCTATGCATTTAAGATTTTGATTTGCGGGGCGCCTGGGTGGCTCAGTCGTTAAGCGTCTACCTTCAGCTCAGGTCATGATCCCAGGGTCCTGGGATCGAGCCCCGCATCGGGCTCCCTGCTCGGCGGGAAGCCTGCTTCTCCCTCTCCCACTCCCCCTGCTTGTGCTCTCTCTCTCGCTGTGTCTCTGTCAAATAAATAAATAAAATCTTTAAAAAAAAAAAAAAGATTTTGATCTGCAAAACAACCTTACAGGAATATATTGAATCCCTCAATACCCTGGCATGGCACAGTCAGCTGGGCTAATTTGAGGAGAGTTTTATAAAGAAACTATTGACAAATATGTGGAAAGCAATAGGGAAATCACTGGGAATGGTGAAGTACCCCACGTTTAGTAACAAAAGACACAGAAGTGCTAAGGGGAAGGCAGTTACTAGAGCCTGTAGACAGTAAGAATTGAGTGAAATTGGTTCCCTGTCCTTCCTTGGGCCAGCGGATGTGGCTTATGATGATCCTACAGGAAGAAGGAAATAAATACCCTGAACTTCACTGCCTTCCCTTTCTGCAATTTGCCAGGGTTTCCCGTTGGTTGAACTTAACCAGAAGCGAGGAAACATGAAGTGCATTCATGGAATCCTTGCAGGTCAACCTTTCTATCCATAAAGGAGAGTAGAAAGGGTAGAGAATTGTCTGTGGGAGCTAAAGGAAGCCATCAAGGAAATGTAACGTTAACCCAAATTTTCTACTTTATATATCAGCCATTCTGTCATTCATCTCCGCATTTTGTTCCGTATCTGAGGAATACTAAAGAAACCTCAAATATAACAGCCTCCAAAACAAATAGTGGGAACTAATTTATTTTTTTATTTTTATTTTTTTAAAGATTTTATTTATTTTTTGACAGAGAGAGACAGTGAGAGAGGGAACACAAGCAAGGGGAGTGGAAGAGGGAGAAGCAGGCTTCCCGCAGAGCAAGGAGTCCAATGCGGGGCTCGATTCCAGGACCCTGGGATCATGACCTGAGCCGAAGGCAGATGCTTAACAACTGAGCCACCCAGGTGCCCCAGTGGAAACTAATTTAAAATGAAAATGAAAACTCAGCATGCTAGAAGTGAAGCTGATGGTTTTACATCTCCCTCCATTCACATGGATGAATACTCTCTTCATTTTTAAACACACTTACAGACTGATATGCTTCTATTATTTGCTAAACCTATGGTAAACTAAAAAGAAAATAAATTTTGTTTCTGTGAAAAATGCCTATGACAGTAAGATGCAGATTTTATTTTCATGAAGCACCAAATGAGTCACTGGAAAAGTTTAAATAGGTCAGCATTCACAAAACAAATCTAGCTGCATAAAGTTAGAACCCTGAAAAAAAAAAGACAAGATACAGTAATATCCTTGGGCCTAAACCTTTTGTTTAGGTTTTAAATTAGACAGATGTTCTTCCATCATCTTTGTTCAGAAAGAGTAAAACCTGTCTCCCTGGCAATTTTTATTTCAACATGACTCCCTTTTGTGAATATCCTTTTTCAGTTATAGTGCATAATTAAAAAAAAAAAGGCCTTGGGCAGATTCACACACTTTCTGCTGCTGCTGTTCCCATAGCACTTTTTCCTTCTCTTTCTCACAGCGCTCACCATTTTGTATCATAATTATTTAACACGTCTGACTCCCTTGCTAGACTGTGAGCTCTGAAGAAGAAAGATCATGCTTTATTCGTCTCTGCATCCTGCAGACCCAGGAGTACCTTCCCCACAGTATACACCTAAAGAATCCTTGTCAAATAATGATAAAGCAACCTCGCTTTCTGTCTTTGCTCTCTTGAGAGGAAGGATTCTCAAACTAAAAGAGAATGCCATCCCCTCTGTACATTCTCAAGAGTGAAGCTGGTGGTTTAGGTTTTCTTTTTAACGATTTCATATTTTAACAACTTTGTACTTGTATGTGCATGTACTATACAGGCATATGTAAGATTTTGTTAAATTGAATCACTTAGAGCTGGGGGGGGGTGTTAGTGAACTTTTTTTTTTAAGGCCAGATAGTAACTATTTTAGGTTTTGCAAGCCACACAGTTTCAGTGGCAACCACTTAGTTCTGCCCATGTAGCACAAAAACAGCCTTAGACAATATGTAAATGACTGGGCATGGCTGTGTTCCAATAAAATAGGACTCTCCTGCAGACATTAGGTTGTGAACAATGCTGCCAGGAGTAACCTTATACACATGGCCTTTCTTTCATGTACATAAGTATCCGTAGGGGCAACGTCCAAAGGTGGAATTACTGGGGCAAAGAATAAGTACATCTGTAAAGTTTGATAGATACAGCCAAATTTGTATCACTTTCTCATAAAAAATAATTAACAAAAAAATATATTATTCATAGCTTCTAGTGTCAGATTCACATTAGGAATGAAATCACGAAGTATTTATTGAATATCTATCATTCATGCCTGGTCCTACACAATCTGGGAAAAACAAAAAAATAAGACACCGTCTCTTCACTCAAAAATTCTAAAATCTGGTCAATAGAAACCAGCCAAAATGACTGTTTAATTTAAGTTGTTTTAATGAATTGACTACTTATAATGATTTAACTAATAAAAGAAGATTTACCCCAAATTCATTACCATTACACCTGAGGATATCCATGGCTAAAAAGAGTCATCTGAATCCAGAGTAATATAATACTTTATCTTTGCATCTTTAGAATCTCCTTTTTCACATTTTACCTTCTATTAAGAATATCCATATACTTGTTTATGTCCTCTACTTAACTATATAAATAGTCTCTGAGTTACTCATATTTGTTTTCCTCGAGTCTTGTTCTCAGGAGATGTTTGATGAGATAATAGCTCTTGGTCAGCACATCAACACAAGGTCTGCTTAAAGCAAGAAGCACCCTAAACTAGACACATACTGAATCCTTGTTTTAAGAGTGACTCTACAGTTCAGCATTTTTATCACAATCAGGAAACTATTCAGATCATCTTTCTACTTGTGCCAATTAAATGTCCCAAAAGATGAATATGTTAGGCCTTATGTGATTCATATAATATTATATACATTATCTAGCTGTCATAAGGAGAAAATATCTTTTCTTTATGTTGCTGACTTTGGAAATCCTCTGAGAAACTAAAAGCAAATGTGGGATTGTCCAAAAGCTGAGAGAGCCTGAGAGAAATCACAAGGCTGCTGAGTACATCATTACACAGGTACTCTCTTCTAGGGCCAATGGCTGTGGTCACCTTGCTGTCCTCTCTTCCATCATGATGCATGGATTATCTCATCAGAAAGCTTTACCACTGGACTCTCATGTCATAGAGCAATGTGCCCTCACTAGCCATATTCTGAACAGCCAAAAAGTTCAAATAACTGGAACTGGTTTTGACTACCAAAAAAAAAAAAAAAAAGGAAAAGGAAAAGAAGAAATGAATAAACTGAATTAATCTACAACACTCAAGACTCAATAACCATAACTAGCTTGATAATGAGCATACCCTTGCTATATCTAACATTTGTAACATCTAAAAGTGCCTTATGAATTATCAAAGAGTAAAAGCAATATAGCTTTAGTTTGCATTATATCACATTATTTCCTACCTCTTAGAATTTGATTCAGTTCACTGTAAATCTTTGATTTACAGATTTTTCCAAGTCCTCTAACTTCTGTATTGAACAGAGAAAGGACATCTGGGTGGCTCAGTTGCTTAAGCGTCTGATTCTTGATTTCGGCTCAGGTCATGACCTCAGGGTCGTGAAATCGGGCCCCTGTTGGCCTCTACACTCAGCAAAGAGTCTACTTGTCCCTCTCCCTGACCCTTCCCCACTCGCACTCTCTTTCTCTCTCAAATAAAAAGAATATTTAAGAACATGTTAGTATTACAATGGAATATTATGCAGCCATCAAAAGGAATGAAATCTTGCCATTTGCAACGATGTAGTTGGAACTGGAGGGTATTATGCTAAGCGAAGTCAGTTAATCAGAGAAAGACATGTATCATATAACCTAACTGATATGAGGAATTCTTAATCTCAGGAAACAAACTGAGGGTTGCTGGAGTGGTGGGGGGTGGGAGGGATGGGGTGGCTGGGTGATAGACACTGGGGAGGGTATGTGCTATGGTGAGCGCTGTGAATTGTATAAGACTGTTGAATCACAGATCTGTACCTCTGAAACAAATAATACATTGTATGTTCAAAAAAAAAAAAAAGGAAGAAGGTAGCAGGAAGGGAAAAAATGAAGGGGGGGAAATCAGAGGGGGAGACGAACCATGAGAGACTATAGACTCTGAGAAACAAACTGAGGGTTCTAGAGGGGAGGGGGGTGGGGGGATGGGTTAGCCTGGTGATGGGTATTAAAGAGGGCACATACTGAATGGAGCACTGGGTGTTATACGCAAACAATGAATCATGGAACACTACATCAAAAACTAATGATGTAATGTATGGTGATTAACATAACATAAAAAAAATGTTAGTATTATAGAATCTACAGGTAATTTGGTGGCTATGTGGCTTTTTTAGCTGGATTATAGTTACATCATTATAATTACAACTGACAACCTAGAAGATTAATACATGTAACAATGTTGGTAAAATTAAGTACTGAGTAAGCTGGTTAATGCTCTAGTCAGTTAACGAGACTATCAAATTTCCCAACATCTCTGGGATAATCTGTTTACTCACATGTGGTCTCTTAAACATATTGAGGTGAGCTGACCTACCTCATTTGCCTCTGTATTAGTTTCACAGGGCTGCAGTAACAAAGTACCATAAACTAGGTGGCTTAAAACAACAGAAATCTGGGGCACCTGAGTAGCTCAGTTGGTTAAGCATCTGCCCTTGGCTCAGGTCATGATCTCGGGGTCCTGGGATGGAGCCCCACATCGGGCTCCCTGCTCAGTTGGGAGCCTGCTTCTCCTTCTCCCTCTGCCGGCTGCTCCTCCTGCTTGTGCTCTCTCCCTCTCTCTCTGTCAAATAAATAAATAAAATCTCAAAAAAAACCCCGCAGAAATTTATTCTTTCACAATTCTGGAGGCTAGAATTCTGAAATCAAGAAATTGGTAGGGCTATGCTCCCTCTGAAGGCTCTACGAAAGAATTTTTCCTTGCCTCTTCTAGCTTCTGGTGGTTGCCAGAAATCTTCAGCATTCCTTAGCTTATAGATACATCACTCTAATCTCTGCCTCTGTTGTCTTATGGGGTTCTCCCTGTGTGTCTGTGTCTTTTCTCTCTTTTTTTTAAGATTTTATTTATTGGGACGCCTAGGTGGCTCAGTTGGTTAAGCATCTGCCTTCGGCTCAGGTCATGATCTCAGGGTCCTGAGATCAAGTCCCAACAGGCTCCCTGCTTGGCAGGGAGCTGATTCTCCCGCTGCCTGCTACTCCCCCTGCTTGTGCACGCTCTCTCTCTCTCAAGAGAGATTTTATTTATTTGTCAGAGAGAGAGAGCGCGCACAAGCGGGGGTTGGGGGGAGGGGCAGAGGGAGAGGGAGAAGCAGGCTTCCTGCTGAGCAAGGAGCCCGATGCAGGGCTCGATCCCAGGACCCTGAGATCATGGCCTGAGCTGAAGGCAAACGCTTAACCAACTGAGCCACCCAGGCGCCCCTCTCTGTCTTCTCCTCTTCTTATAAGGACACCAATAATATTGGCTTAAGAGCCCACACTACTCCTAACTAATTATGTCTGCAATCACCCTATTTCCAAACAAGGTCACATTCTGAAGGGCTGGGGGTTAGGACTTCAAAATATTTATTTGGGGAGCACAATGTAACCCATAATACCTTCCCATCATTAGGTACCATACTTTAATCCCAATGAATACCTATCCATCCATAAACTAAAGGAAAAAATAGTTTTTCATTTAACAGTCAGCTAGTGCATGTCAGGAGAATGGGATGGCATTGGGATTGCCTCTGGACTTCCTGTAATGGTAAACAACTTCCATCCTCTTAAATTCTTCTCAGTCCAGGTTTAAACTGGAAAGCAGCATGCAAAAAGCCAGGCCTCCCAACAATGACCTCAGAAGAGGAAGGATCCACTGAGTCCTTGATGATAGCATCAAGCTTGAGCTCTTTTGGTTCTGGAATCACTACCATGACATGAATAACGCATATCAAGGACTCCTGAAAGTCCAATTCTGCTCTGTGCCCTGTGCAAACACTGAGATGTTACAGAAATTCTTTATGGAGAAATCAATGCCAAGTGACAAATCTATTTCTTCTAGATTAGGTCTACCATCTTCCCAACTCCAACCAGACCTTCCTTTGTTCAAGAGGTCACCTTTTATCATCTTTGGCTAGAGTCGCTAATGAGTAACATAAGTTTTTAAACACAACCTCCTCGTCCTTTTCCCTATCATCAAGGTAGATGACCTTAGCAACATTTAGCTCCAGTAGCACTGTCTTCCAATATAAATTAACTGCATGAAAGACTGCCCCGTGAAATGAAAAGAAACTCAATTTTGTCAAAAGTTTAAGTCGATAGGACCATAGCCTACTCTCTCTAATGTCTCTGACCCTAGACTAGCAGTGGTTCTCACCCTTGGTTCTCACATGAGGATGTTTAAACACAAATCACTGACCACCACCAGAGCTTATGATTCTGTGGATCTGCGGTCAGGCCCAAGAGTCTGCATTTCTAACAAGTCCCCAGGTGATGCTAATGCTCCTAGTCTGGGGACCTTACTTTGAGAAACACTGTTCTAAGAGAAAAAAGAAAGAAAAGCTTAACTCAAGTGAAGGCTGATTTTAATGTGGACAATTTATAACTGATAGCAAAGTTTGAAATCAATGGTAGAGGTTTTTTAATATAATCATTTTAAATGAGAAATAATATCAGTTTCATTAAAATGTTCATTAATTTATTTGGGGCCAAACAGATCCAAGGGAAAGAAAGGGTCCTATACAGGTTTAAGAATATCAAGTGTTAGGGGTGCCTGGGTGGCTCAGTTGGTTGAGCATCTGCCTTCGGCTCAGGTCATGGTCCCAGGGTCGTGGGATCAAGCCCCGCATCGGGCTCCCTGCTCAGCGGGAAGCCTGCTTCTCCCTCTCCCTCTCCTCTCTCGCTGTGTCTCTCTCTGTCAAATAAATAAAATCTTAAAAAAAAAAGAATACCAAGTGTTGGATTTGTTTAATAAAAATACAAAATATTCCTAGAAAGATGTGTATAATATGTAATACATGCATAAATTAATGGCTAGTTTCCTGGTCATCTCTTTTGGGAACAAATAAAGACAATCTCTCATTTTGCAGCCTCTAGTCCTACTACCTACAATAACGGCTCCCACCTGATTCCCTAGCATTTACATTGCACACCTGTCACTCCACACGGTATCCTTCCAAGTCACGCCTGCCAACTTTCCAGATGTTTGTTATTTTATATTTTGCTGCTGGTTTCCCAAGATTCCCTATCATTATTCAAATTACTGCAATATACAAACTTTGATGATATGCTCTGAAAAAAAACATTTTGCTCTTAGAACTGTTTCAAAGAGCCCAGTTTCACAATTCGCATTTCACCGAGCATTTCTTTTCAAAACCATCTGATGGATAAACCATCTTCCCAAAGTTATGTTTTAGTTCCTTGCTGCAATCCAAAAATCCTTGAAGATGTATACATGAAAATTCAGGGGTAAAATTATAAAAGCCAATGACCATCTACCTTTATTTTTCTTTAGAGAATGAGAGAGGGTGGGGAGGGACAGAAAGAGAGGGAGAATCTCAAGCAGGCTCCATGCCCAGTGTGGAGCCTGATGCAGGGCTCAATCTCACAACCCTGAGATCATGACCTGAGCTGAAATCAAGAGTCAGACGCTTAACCGACTGAGCCACCCAGGCACCCCAACCATCTACCTTTAAAATGCTATTTTCACAAAGCTAAATTAATCAAACATCTCCCAATTTTTCCATGGAGAGCAAAGGCAAAACAACTTTGCCAAGTGAATAGTGGTTGTTGCTGGTTTTTACCCTTCATAGTATCCAACAGAACCAGAACTCTTAGCAAAGCAAACTATAAAATGATAAAGAAGGAAAAACAGTGATAGCCTACATCAAAGTTTCTCAGCTTCAATAAAACAGGATTTCACCAAGAAGTCTTTTTATGTCATACCACCTGCTTTTTTCCCCTGAACATGGATTATGGATGCTCAAAGCATCACAGCATAACAATAGCCCATAAAAATTACTGTATTGGGGCATAAGTCAAGATTTTTAGCCCCAGGATCTAATTCAACATAATAATTTCTACATTAATTCAAGAACTTTCCCCTTTGGTTATGGAATGAAGGCTCAAGATCATCGGTCAAAAACTATGACCCAACACCCCTAGGCTCCAAAACACCATGGTTGGTACATGGAAAGATAAGAGAGAGAAGTTGAAGTCTGTGACCTGATCAGTTTATTTATGAAATGAGCTCTTGACAGTTTACCAAAACACTGGCATAAGCAAAGGAGAACCAATATTGCTACATAAAAAGTATAGTAATAATAGAGTATTAACCTCAATTAACTAGAATGGGCTGTTGAAGCTAATACAGTTTTTTATTCTGGGAACATTAAGCAGAACATTTTTTCTTCTTATTGTTCCAATATTGTTGCTAGCACATAGTTGTAGTGGGTTTTGTGGACTGGCTTGCTGAGTTCTGTTCCAACCCCCATCTCTGCCTTCCTGGATTACAGAGACTTGAAAGCAACAAGTTCTATTTTCCAGACTTCCTTACAACTAAAATTGTGGGTGAGATTTAGATTCCACATAACAGATGCATACTCATCCAATACTTGGATTTGGAACAAAGTTATGCAGGAAGAGAGGCCAGGTGCGAGAAATTCATTTTGTGGATGCAGATCATAGCTGTAGTGGCCTGGTTCCAATGCTAGTTCCAATGCTGAGGCTGTGGTTTCCTGATTTAGCAGAAGTGGCTTCCCTATCACAGCACAGGCAGTGGCTCCCAAGCCAGCACTTTAGTGGTAGTAGCCCACTCAAAAAAGCACCTTTCAGACTGTGGTAGGAGCAACAGTGGCCCTGGAGACCTGGTTTTGTGGTTTGTTTTGAAAGTCAGTCCTGGTAATGCAGCTCATAGTTTGTTTCTTCAGCCCTTTCAATGATATTGCCATGTAATACCTCTTAATATTCCCTTTCCCTTAAGCCAGCTATAATTGATTCTGTCCCTGTAAGTAATCTCCAATAAATACAGTAGGTGTTCACTTCCTTGCCTTCATAAACACAGTATAATAAATGTACTTGATGAATAAATGCCTTAAAATTCCTCAAAATTATTGTTAAGAAAATAAAAAAGAGGGGCGCCTGGGTGGCTCAGTCGTTAAGCGTCTACCTTCAGCTCAGGTCATGATCCCAGGGTCCTGGGATTGAGCCCCGCATCGGGCTCCCTGCTCAGCGGGAAGCCTGCTTCTCCCCTCCCACTCCCCCTGCTTGTGTTTCCTCTCTCGCTGTATCTCTGTCAAATAAACAAAATCTTTAAAAAAAAAAAAAAGAAAAGAAAAAAGAATTTTGTTCAAATGAAATTAATGAATGCTAAATCGCTTTGAACTTCCAGGAGTGACCTAACTTCATTTGAACAAGAATCTCTTTTCACGCTATTACAGCAAATAAAATAGTATAGGTCTACAGGAATAAGGACACCAAGTGAAGAGAATGCTGAAAGCATAACCTATAGTTAAATCAATAAATATGGCTGTGTGTTGGTAGTGGGTTTAATATTTTAATAGTTGCAAAAAAAAAATATTTCAAGAGTTGCTGGTAGAGACTCCAAGAACTGTCCAAGAAAAGACAACGTCTTGGAATGGAGTGGTGAGAAGAGATGGGAAGTAGAGCAAAGATGGTGAGTGTCATAGTTTGTATTCTCCCAGAAGCAAACACTGAGAGGACAATTTGAATGCAAGTAGTTTTTTAAGAGAGAAAATCTGTAGGGGAGCAAGCAAGTATATTAGTTTTCTATTGCTTTTGTAACAAATTACCACAGATTTGGTGCTTAAAACAATACAAACTTATTATCCTTCACTTCTGCAAGTAAGAAGTCCAAAATCAGTGTCACTGGGCTGAAGTCAAGGGACTAGCAAGGCTGGTTCCTTCTGGAGGCTCCAAGGAGGAATCCATTTTCATTCCTCTTCCAGCCTTCTATTGACTGCCAGTATTTCTTGGCTTCTGGCTTCTTTTTCCATCTTAAAAGTGCATCACCCTATCTCTGCTTCCATTATCACATTGCCTCTGACTCTCACTCTGACTCCTCCAGAATCCCTTTTAATAAAAACTCATGTGACACTCCAAGAAAGGAAAATTACAGGTCAATATTTTTGATGAACACAGATGCAAAAATCCTCAACAAAATATTAGCAAACCAAACTCAACAGTGTATTAAAAGGATTATACACCATGATCAAGTGGGATTTATTCCAGGGATGCAAGGATAGTTTAGCATATACAAATAAATAAATGCGATAAACCACATTAACAAAATGAAGGGGAAAATCATATGATTGTCTCAATAGATGCAGATAAAGCATTTGACAAGATTCAACATCCTTTCTTGATAAAAAGTCTCAACAAATTAGATATAGAAGAATGTACCTCAACATAATAAAGGCCACGTATGACAAGCACAGAGCTGATATCATACTCAATGATGAAAAGCTGAAAGCTTTTCCTCTAAGATCAAAAACAAGATCAAGATACCCACTCTTTTCACATATACTGAACACAGTACTCGAAGTCCTAGCCAGAACCATTAGGCAACAAAAAGAAATAGAAGGCATCTAAATAGGAAAGGAATAAGTAAAATTGTCTGTTTGCAGATGGCATGAGCTTATATATAGAAAACCCTATAGACTCCACCGAAAGAGCTGTTAGAACTAATAAACAAATTCAGCAAATGTGCAGGTTATAAAATCAACACTCAAAAATAAATTACATTTCTATACACTAAAAATGAAAAATCAAAAAAGAAATTAAGAAAACAATACACATAAAATCCACTAGGAATTATTTAAATTGATAAGACAGTTCAATAAACTGGTTGCACAAAAGAAAAGTATATAGAAATTAATAGTTTTCCTTCCCCAAAGTACACAAAAAGAATAAATCATTGAAAAAGAGATCACATTCACATGAGCGGCAAAAACATAGAATACCCAGTTATTTAATATGTAGAACCCCTACGATAAAAATTATAAAATCTTACTAAAACATATAAAGACAAGCTTAAATATATAGAATTCTGCTGTATTACTGGCTTTCATAACAGACTGTTACAAAGATATCAATTCTTCCTAAAATAATTTATACATTTAATGCAATTCCAATCAAAATTCCATTTTTTTTTAATGTGGAGTTACTCTTAGAAAATATATTGTAAGCCCTAAGGAGTGACTGTGGAAGCAGCTGAAACGTCAGCAGCATTCCTGTTCTCGGGCTATTGAACGCAATGGCCCAGTAGAAGCGAGATTCCATGATCTCCCGGCTTAGTCTTAGAAAGTATATTGTAAGCCCTAAGGGGTGACTGCGGAAGCAGTTGAAATGTCAGCAGCGCTTTTGTTCTCGGGCTGTTGAACGCAAAGGCCCAGTAGGAGCAGGATCCCATGATCTCCAGGGGCAGGGCATAAGTTAGGAGCTATGAAAGAACGTAACCCTCAGTCCCCCCTTCGGCACTTGGCGATCACTAGCCCAAACATCCCGCTCCTCACTTATCCCATGACTGACTCCCTGCATACCTACACGCCAGGGAGAATGTGAGCCTGCTTCAAGATATTTGCCATCCCTTTGTACTCCTTTCCCATGCTTTGAGGCATCTGTCCTTGCTTTTCTGATAAAAAACAAAATAAAAGCTATGTGCAGGATTCAGCTGCTGTTGCTTTCCCTTGCAGAGGCAGCCCTACATAGCCACTCAGATGGTGTCTGAGAACTTTATCTCAGTGCGCCACGACATCTAATTTTAAAATATTTCATCTCAAAGTGTGTCTTGTGATTCCATTTTTCACACTGACCATCTTTGTTAGTTAGAGGATTTCAAGTAAGATGAAAAAACTAAAACTTTGCCCTATGATAACATCAATGGGATTATGGGAATATCCTGGGCTTCTGAAAAACACAAGTGTTCAAGAATCAGAAAACATAGGGCACCTGGGTAGCTCATTTGGTTAATCATTCGACTCTTGCTTTCCGCTCAGGTCATGATCTGATGGTCCTGAGATTGAGCCCAGCATCAGGCTCCCCAGTCAGCAGGGAGTCTGCTTCCCCTCTCTCTCCCTCTGCCCCTCCTCATGCACTCTCCCTCTTTCTCTCTCTAAAATAAATAATCTTTAAAAAAAAGAGAGAGCATCAGGGGCGCCTGGGTGGCTCAGTTGTTAAGCATCTGCCTTTGGCTCAGGTCATGATCCCACAGTCCTGGGATCAAGCCCCACATCAGGCTACTTGCTCAGCGGGAAGCCTGCTTCTCCCTCTCCCACTTCCCCTGCTTGTGTTCCCTCTCTCGCTGTGTCTCTCTCTGTCAAATAAATAAATAAAATCTTAAAAAAAAAAAAAAAGAGAGAATCGGAAAACATGTTCATGATGTTCCATCTTGTCCCAGAAAAGGCTACTATCCATTTCCTTTTCTATTGAACAGTCAGCTGGTGATTACTTCCCACAACTTTCCCCCCCTCTAAACCACTTAAAATTTAGTATTTATGTACATCTGAGTATTTTCCTACTTATCTATTGCTTATGGACATGGTGGATGACTCCAAGATCCAAATATCTAAAATAGTCCAGAGTCTTCATATGCTGAATATCATGAGATCCCAAGAGCAGACAAGGAGAAGATGAGTGCAATCATTGTTTGCAACATCAGGCTGATCATCACATATCCCTACAGCGTTCCTCCAACCCCACTATTATGTACTGTGGAAGAGGTTGTCTAATGCTAGGCTGATTTGGAAGATTCTTTTTTTTCTTAATTTTAATTCCAGTGTAGTTAACATACAGCGTTATATTAGTTTCAGGTGTACAATACAGTGATTCAACAATTCTATACATTACTCCATGCTCATCACTATAAGTGTACCCTTAATCCCTTTCACCTATTTCACCCACTCCCCCCACATACCTCCCCTCTGGTAATCATCAGTTGGTTTCTATAGTTAAGAGTCTGTTTTTCTGTTTGTCTCTTTTTTAACTTGTTCATTTGTTCTGTTTTCTTAAATTCTACATATGAGTGAAATCATATGGTATTTGTCTTTCTCTGACTGACTTATTTCACTTAGAATTACACTCTTTAGCTCCATCCACTTTGTTGCAAATGACAAGATTTCATTCTTTTCTATAGCTGAGTAATATCCCATTATATTCCATTATATATATAATATATAGCTGAGTAATATTCCATTATATATTACAATATATAATAATATATGTTATATATAATATTGTTATAGCTGAGTAATATTCCATTATATACTTATTCCATTATATAATGTGTGTGTATGTATGTATGTATACCACTTCTTTATCGATTCATCTATTGATGGACACTTGGGCTGCTTCCAAAATTTGGCTGGTTATAAATAATGCTGCAATAAACATAGGGGAGCATTTATCTTTTCAAAATAATGCTATCATCTTCTTTGGGTAAATACCCAGTAGTGGAATTACTGGATCTCACGGTTATTCTGTTTTTAATTTTTTGAGGAACCTCCATATTGTTTTCCACAGTGGCTGCACCAGTTAGCATTCCTACCAACAGTGCACAACAGTTCCTTTTTCTCCACATCCTCACCAACACTTGTTTCTTGTGTTGGTGATTTTAGCCATTCTGACAGGTGTGAGGTGATATATCATTGTGGGGTTGATTTGCATTTCCCTGATGAATAGTGATGCTGAGCATCTTTTCATGTGTCTGTTGACCATCCATATCTTCTTTGGAGAAATGCCTGAGCCACCCATGTGCCCCTGGATTCCTCTCTCTTTATTTTTTGCATAACTATTACTGGTTTTTTATTTGTGGTTACCATTAGGTTTATATATAACATCTTATGCATATAGCAGTCTATATTAAGTTGATGATTGCTTAAATTTGAACCCATTCTTTACTCCTCTCCCTCCCAATGTTTTAGGTATATGTTGTCATACTTTATATCCTTTTATTTCATGAATCGCTTGACTGACTTTTATAGATATACTTAATTTTACTGCTTTTGTGCTTCCTACTTTTCTTACCATACTTATGGTCTTTCCTTTACACTCAAAGAGTACCCTTCAACATTTCTTATAGGGCTGGGTTTAGTGGTCATGAATTTGTTTAATTTTTGTTTGTCTAGGAAACTCTTTATCCCTCCTTCTATTCTGAATGATAGCCTTGCCGGACAGTATTCTTGGCTGTAGGTTTTTTTCTTCTTCCAGCACATTGAATATATCCTGCCACTCTCTTCTGGCTGGCAAAATTTCTGCTGAAAAATCAGCTGATAGCCTTTTCGAGTTTTCCCTATATGTAACTGTTTTCTTTTTGCTTGCTGCTTTCAAAATTTTCTATCACTACTCTTTGCTATTTTAATTACTATGTGTTTGGCATGAACCTCCTTGGGTTGATTTTGTTGGGGGCTCTCTGTGCTTCCTGGATCAGGATTTCTGTTTCCTTCAGTAAGTTTTCAGCTATTATTTTTTCAAATAAGTTTTCTGACCCCTTTTCTCTCTCTGCTCCTTCTGGGATCCCTAAAATGTGAATATTATGCTTGATGGTGTCACTGAGGTCCCTATGTCTATTTCGTTTAAAAAAATTTTTAAGATTTATTTATTTATTTTGATTGATAGAGAGAGAGAGTGCAAGCGCAAGGGGCTGGGGCAGAGGGAGAGGGAGAGAGAATCCCAAGCAGGCTGAGCACCAAGCACAGACCCCAATGCGGGGCTCAATCTCATGACCCTGAGACCACAACGCTGAGCTGAAACCAAGAATTGGACACCTTAACTTACCGCACCACCCAGGCGCCCCCTATTTCATATTTTATTATTTATTTTTCTCTATTCTGTTCAGCTTGATTGCTTTCCACTACTCTGTCCTCCAGGTCATTGATCCATTCATCTGCTTCTTCCAGTCTAATTTGTTCCATCTAGTGTATGTTTAATTTTAGTTATTGAGTTCTTATCTCTGATTTGTTCTTTTTAATATTTTCTGTCTTTGTTGAGGGTCTCACCAAAGTCCTCCACTCTTTTCTCAAGTCCACTGAGTATCTTTATGACCATTACTTTAAATTCTCTATCAAGCATATTACTTATCTCGGTTTTGTTTAGCTCTCTTGCTGTGATTTTGTCTTATTCTTTCATTTGGGACATATTCCTCTTTTCCTCATTTTTGTCTAACTCTCTGTGTCTGTTTCTATGTATTAGGAAAGTAAGCTCTATCTCTTGCTCTTGAAAGTAGTGTCCTTATGAAGAAGAGGTCCTGTGGTGCCCTGCAGGGCAATGTCCCCTGTTCACCAGAAACTGGCACTTCAAGGGTGTCTCCTATGTGTGTTGCATGCACCCTTTGTTGTGGCTGAGCCACTTTTGCCTTCAGTTGTCATCTGCAATGGCTCTCTTTGCTGTGGGCAGAGTTTGGTCCCTGTGTTATTAGCGGGCCAGTCTGGGGCTGCCTTGGGCTTGAACTGTGTCAGACCAGGTGTTTTCCAGAGATGTAGTAGCATTGAGCTACAGGGTGCTTTCCTTATGTTGTCCACAGAGAAGCTTCCTTGGTGGTCAGGGCCTGCAGTCAGACGAGATGTCTGCCCCAGCCCACTGCTGGATCCACACTCATATTGGTGTGTGTGGTTATCCTCCCCTCTCTCTAGGGCAGGAGTCACTTGGGAGTGTTGCTGGCCCCTGTCACATCTGCTTGGACAATGCCAGACTTGTGGCACCACTTTGGATGGACTCTGACCAAGGGCGTATTGGAGGGGACAAGTCTGCAGGAGAACATCGGGGTGGGGTGCACAGTGTTAGCAAGATTTGTGTAGGTCTCCTGTGGAAGGGGACCTGGAGCTGTCCGGGACTGTAGCCAGCTGGGTTTGAGGGGGTATGTCCACAGAAGAGAGAGGGGGCAGGGCACACTGTTAGCAAGTTAGGTGGAAAGTAATGGTGCTGCACTAGTTCCCGCAGGTGTCTGTGTATCTAGGTTGGAGAGGTGGGAGTTGGGGGAGGGAAATGGCACCCACCAGCTCTTTTGTTCTTGGAGAAGTCTCCCAAAGATCCCTGCCCCTCCAGCACACACGTTAAGATTAGCAAACAAATCTCCCTCCCAGATACACAGGCATTTTTCAAACTGCTGCTTCTATGCTGTAACTCAGCAGGGCTGTTTACTGTGCTGTTTTTTTAAGGGTGGGGACTCAGTTTCCTCTCACCCTTTTGGCTCTCCCAGAGCCAAGCCTGCTGGTTTTTGAAGTTCCAGGTGTTAAGCCCCACTGATTGTAAGAACTCATGAAGTTAAGCCCCTCTCGTTTTCAAAGCCAAATGTTATGGAGATTTGTCTTCCCCCTGTCAGTTCCCCATGCTTGGGGTGCTTGGTGTAAGGGTCTATTTCTCAGTCTAGCTCCTAACCGTGTCTCTGCCCTTTCTACCCTCTTCAATGTGGTCTCTTCTCTACATTTAGCTGTGGAGAGTCTATTCTGCCAGGCTTTGGGTCACTTTCTGGGTTATTTACACTGATGTGGGTGTTATCTCGTTGTAGCCATGGGACAAGGTGAGCACAGGATCTTCCTACTCCATCATCTTCCCCTAACTTCTTGCTTTAGAAGATTCTTGAGCACTCTGTAAGTCTCCATAAAGGACTCACACCCTGGAGATAGGATTAAATTATTATATGGGTTCTATGTAGTCCACTGGTTGCAGGGTTCTAACCTTCCCACATAATTGGTCCTTGGCCTCCTTTAATTATGCCAGGACTCCAATGGGCTACATTCCTGGGAAGGAGGTCCTGGTCCTGAAAATGAAGTCATTCAGGGGTTGTGGGTCCCTCCATCTGGGGCTGTAAGACCCCCAGGGCTTAGTCTTAATCTCCATGGTCAAAGCGAGGTTGCTGACTTCTGGCATTCTGGCTAGCAGGAAGAGGGACTGAGCAAGGCAGTTGAAAGCTGCACATTTTCAAATGGCATTGAGGAGAACTTGGTCACATCAACACACCTAATCCCAAGGGGATCTGGGAGTATAGATGCTAGTGCCTAGGAGAAGAGGAGAATGGATTCAGAGGGCAACAAACTGTCTTTGGCACTCCTTTTCTTATTTCTGCATGAAGCAGTGCATTGAAGGAGCACAGGCTTAAACATTTGAGAATGAGGGTCAGGATTCTTGCATCACTTGCACACTATATGCCCATTTTCAAAGCACTTCCCCATTAAGAGTATTGGCCTGTCATAATGTCATGTTTTCCTAGATGTGGTGCTGAATGGGGACTCAAGCTAGATGAAGGAGAATATGCTAACAAAATCGCAGGCATTGGGAAAGATCTTTACCCAATACAAAAGTCTTTAAAATAAACACCTTTGTGGTAAATGAACCATAAAAGATGTTTTAGAAATTGACAAATGGCATTTGATTACGTGTAACAATTTCAAATTTAGCAAAGTCCTTCCTAGGTTTGACTAAGTAACTTTTTCCCTCTTGCTTTTCGTATTTCACTGATGTTCAAAACCACTCTCTAGGTGAAGGGCTTGTCAATTATTACAATCAAGTCCAAAATGGCCTCCTAAATTCATTTTTCTCTGGCTTTGTGTTGTTCATTTATCATATGCTTTGACATTGTTAAACCCAAGGCCAACTTACAGTCCCTCTTTTACTAAAATGAATCACATTTATTTCAAACTAAGACACCTTGGGGGAAAAGGAGAGAACAAAGTATCTGATTTACTTAAGTACAGAACAAAGAAATGCAATTTCCCTCCTCAGTTTTTGTCAGCCCTTTCCGAAGGCCATAATATATTCCTCAAAATAAACACAATTGACTAAGATGTACTGCAACTTAAGAAAAGGAGACATTGTTAAAAAATACAGTCTTTTGACTAAAAAAAATCTAATCATCTCATTACTGTCATAGTTCAGAATAATGCAAACAATTGCATTTCATATGAAGATTAGACTCAATGGAACCTGGGATTAATGCTAAAATGGGGGAGTGACTGAAAAAACAAAATAGTCCTGGGCGCCTGGGTGGCTCAGTTGGTTAACGACTGCCTTCGGCTCAGGTCATGATCCTGGATTCCTGGGATTGAGTCCCGCATCGGGCTCCCTGCTCAGCAGGGAGCCTGCTTCTCCCTCTGACCCTCTCCCCTCTCATGCTCTATCTCATTCTCTCTCTCAAATAAATAAATAAAATCTTAAAAAAAATAAATAGTCCTTCCTTAGGTAGCTAAGTTTCTGAGCTGCTGATTACATATCTACATTGGATAACTCCTTAAACCGGATAAAACCTCATGAATAATGAAGCTTCTTTGTGGCTGCTTTTCTATAAACCACACAGCACTTCTGTTTACTTCTACTGAAGAATGAGATGAATATAAGTTGAAGACTGTAGTAAATAAAGTGTCTGTGAACAGATATTTCTAAGGGATAAATCATTTCCCCAAAAATCAGATCGCTTTTTGAATTGGGAGGAAAGTATAATATATGCTGACAAAGCCACCAAAGATAACTGATCCGGATCTCAGAAAGATATAACCTTTGATAACTTCTGGCACAGTTATTTATTTAATAAATAAAATTAAGGAATTTAAAAATCAGTGCTAACATCCATACATGGAAATTATCATGGCTGGAGTTTGAGATGCAATATTTTAAAGGCAATGGTATCAAACTGTCATAGTAACTAAGACAGGAATTCCTGGTGTTCATTTAGGCAAGATGAACTATCAGGTAAAATTCTATTCTAAACAATAAGGTTCTTTTATGGAAAATACTGGTTTGTCACCTGGACCACCTACATAATTTGTGGGGCTAAATGCAAATGAAAATGTGTGGCCCCTTGTTCAAAAATTAAGAATTTTAAGACAGAGACAGCAAAGGATCAAAGCAAGCATAAAGCCCTGCTAAGCATAGGGCCCTGTGCAGGCTGCAACCTCATGAGACAGGCTCTGCTTCTCACCACTAAAGTCAACTATTTCCTTGCAAACGGGTTGGAGCCTCAAGGTTGAAAGCCAGCCCTGTGTATCTTCTGAGCTAGTAAATCAAAACTCAAACATGTTTCAGAAGGGCTTTGGTGCATAATAAGATAACCTGGGCAAGTGACTGTTTTGGTTAAGGATGTCTGGGAACCCACTGATAATAATTCAGCCAAATAGAAATGTATTTATTTCAGGCACCAAGAATTCTGGAAATAGGTAGTCAAGGATGGTTCAGCAGCTCATAAATCGCAGAAGAAACTAAGCTCCTTCTGTTTCTCTCATCCTTAGCAATAGGGCTGACACCCCTAAGCATCATAGGTGTTCTAAGCGGGAGGGAAAAAGCAGAAGTGTCAGCACAACAGGTTCTGTTTTTGTCTCATTAGCCAGGACTAAGTCATATATCCAATATTAGTTAGTTAAGAGTTTGGAGATATGAGTTCTTAGCTTTGCAGCCTCCATAGTTAAGACTATAAGCTAAGAGAAGGTTGGAATAGGTGATGAATAACTTAGAATACACAGGTTGGAATAGAAATAGGCTGGAATAACTATTGACTATATAACTATACACACACACACACACACACAGTGGAATACTACTTAGCCATCAATAAAATGAAATCTTGTCGGGCGCCTGGGTGGCTCAGTTGGTTAAGCGACTGCCTTCGGCTCAGGTCATGATCCTGGAGTCCCGGGGTCGAGTCCCGCATCAGGCTCCCTGCTCAGCAGGGAGTCTGCTTCCCCCTCTCCCACTCCCGCTCCCCCCGTCTTGTGCTCTCTCTCTCTCTCTCTCAAATAAAGAAAATCTTTAAAAAAAAAAAAATGAAATCTTGTCATTTGCAATGATGTGGATGGAACTAGAAGGTATTATGCTAAGCGTAAGAAGTCAGACAAAGAATTATCATACGATCTCACTCATTTGTGGAATTTAAGAAACAAAACAGAGGATCATAGGGGAAAGGAGGGAAAAATAAAGACAAAATCACAGAGGGAGAC
Source organism: Mirounga angustirostris (assembly GCF_029215605.1). Taxonomy (NCBI): domain Eukaryota; kingdom Metazoa; phylum Chordata; class Mammalia; order Carnivora; family Phocidae; genus Mirounga; species Mirounga angustirostris. The sequence goes on from NW_026991719.1 coordinate 12,792,120, forward strand.
AAACCATAAGAGACTCAATCATAGGAAACAAACTGAAGGTTGCTGGAAGGGGGGGGATGGGGTAACTAGGTGATGAACATTAAGGAGGGCACATGATGTAGTGAGCACTGGGTGTTATATAAGACTGATGAATCACTGAATTCTACCTTTGAAACTAATAATACACTATATGTTAATTAACTGGGGGAAAAAAAAAAGGAACCTCAGCTCTCCATAACTGAGGAAGGAGCCTGTGTCGGGGAAAAGCAATAATAGAAGCCTCCTGACCAGAATGTTCAGGTGAACTTGCCACTATATACCTCTCCGCAACTAACCATACATCCTCTTTGTGTTGTGGCTATTTGTGCATAAGTATACAGAGGTGGAATGAAGGGATGCTGGAGTTTGAAACCATCATGGTCCTACTCATTGCTTTCCCACTCGCTAGCTGTGTGGCCTTGTCCTATTTACCATTATATTTACACTATCCAGTATAGTGCATATCACTTAAAGCAAGAGCTCAAGGAAAAGTCACTGAACAAGTGAGAATGTTACCCTCTCTGAGCCTCAGTTCTCCCAGCTATAAATTTTAAGATTGTATTTATTTATATGACAGAGAGAGATAGCACGCGCACACATGCAGGGGGAATGGCAGGCAGAGGGAGAAGGAGAAGCAGGCTCCCCACTGAGCAGAGAGCCCAACACAGGGCTCCTTCCCAGACACCAGGATTATGACCTGAGCCGAAGGCAGACACTTAACCAAAAGAACCACCCAGGCGCCCCTTTCCCAGCCATCAACTGGGAGCATAACTGGCTCACTATATCAGAATGTTTCAAGCCAAAAACATATAAACATTGCCTAGCACAGTCTTTAACCCAATATTGCTGCTCCATAAATGTTAGTTTCTTTCCTTTCTCAACAACTGGTATTTTCAATGAATAAAAAATGGCCCTGGAGTATGACCTATTTCATATACTCAGATTAAACCACTGAGTAGCTGTATTCAATTAGATTTGAACACTTGTTTTAAAAACATAAATATATGAGCCAAAAAGGAATCCATTTCAACTTTAACTGAAGATAATTGAAATATATATTTCTAGGGGCGCCTGGGTGGCTCAGTCGTTAAGCATCCGCCTTCAGCTCAGGTCATGATCCCAGGGTCCTGGGATCAAGTCCGGCATCAGGCTCCCTGCTTTGTGGGGAGCCTGCTTCTCCCTCTCCCACTCCCCCTGCTTGTGTTCCCTCTTTCACTGTCTCTCTCTGTCAAATAAATAAATAAAATCTTTAAAAATATATATATATAGGGCGCCTGGGTGGCTCAGTTGGTTAAGCGACTGCCTTTAGCTCAGGTCATGATCCTGGAGTCCTGGGATCGAGTCCCACGTCAGGCTCCCGGCTCAGCCGGGAGCCTGCTTCTCCCTCTGACCCTATCCCCTCTCATGCTGTTTCTCTCTCTCTCTCTCAAATAAATAAATAAGATCTTTAAAATATATATATATATATATATATATACATATATATATATTTCTATAAAGAAGAGGCCAGACCAAAAATATCCTTTCTTTGTTCCTTTCCCCTTCATTATTCCAAGAGGTGTCAAATTACTGACATAAACCCAGAAATGGTTCTGATGAGCTTTAGAGGAATAAGAACAAAAGGATACTATTAAAATAAAGCAAATGCTCACTATTATTTTTAGCAGTAAAACTAGAATGGATAAAACTGAAAACTGCTTATTTCTGCAAGCTATTAAGGACTGGTCATTCTGAAAACAAATTTATACTTACTTTAAGATGCACTTAGAAAATATTATCACTGTAATAAGCTGAAATTCAGCGTGGGCTCCTTTCCCAATAAGACCCAATTACAGCAAGCAATTTTCTACCAATCAGTATTTCTGTACAAACACAGGCATGTGAAAAAATAGCTTGGGAACCTGGTTTGCTCCACAATAAAAAATAAAAGCTGCTCTTTTCATTTAAAAATCTTTCAATTACCTTTTGCTTCACTCCCTTCTATCTTACAGATGGTTTCTTTTCTTTTTTCTTGATTGTTGACCATCTCACTGATGGAAGAGGAAACCAACTGTGTAATTCTGATGGTACATCTATACCCTGTCAATGACACAGCTATCATAATTTTCCAATTGTGGGGTTTAGCTACATTAGGCAAGAATTCTGTGGTTTTTATCCTCTCTAAAGTATATTGACAGGAATTGAGCCATAGCAAAATATCTGTGTATTTTGTTTGTGTGTTTGTGTCAATGTGTCTGTGTGGGTGTGCACAAAACACAGAGGAAGCTATAGCTCACTAAGTGATGATTCTTTTTAACAAAAATTTTTCTTTACTGTTAGTTCTAGCTTTTAAAACATATCTAAAAATAAAAATAAGAATGTGACATGGGCCACAGGTTGATAATCAGAAAAACTGGGCTTACAGTTGTCATTTCACTGCTAACTGGTTCTAGGACTATAGTATCTAGCCTCTAAGATGGCATCCAATGGTCTCTTCCTTCTGGTATGTATGCTCTTGTATAGTCTCCTCTCATATTAAATCAGACTTGATCTGTGTGACCAATAGAATATGGCAGAAGTGATGTGTATCACTTCCAAGCCTAGATCATAAAAGACAGTGTGGCTTCTCTACTTTGCTCTTTCCTGGATCACTCACTCTGAAGTGGCTTAGTTGATATGTTATGAGAACACTCAAACAGCCCTCTGGAGACACCTATATGATAAGGAACAAAGGTTTATGATCAATAGTCATTTCAGGGAGCTAGAAAGATCTTCCAACCCCAGTCAAGCCTTCTGATGACTGCAGTCTGGGCTGACATCTTGATTGCAACCTCATGAGAGATCCTGAGCCAGAACCAGCACCTAGGTAGTTCCCAAATCCCTGACCCATGGAAACTATGGCATAATAAATATTTTTTTAAACAACTAAATTTTGGGGTAACATTGCTTAGTAATAAATAACTAATACAATGACCCAGTAGGAAGAGTCATTCTATGCTCCCATTTCTCAGGTTATTTTTATTCAGTCAACAAATATTTACTGTCTAATATGTCAGGCATTATTAAGATGAAAGAGTTGGACAAAATGCTCCTTCCAGAAATAACATTTGATTTTCATGGACAATCACAGAATCTGTCAGACTATTCTTCCAATAGAACCTGCAGTTTGTGGGGTGCCTGGGTGGCTCAGTCAGTTGAGCGTCTGCCTTTGGCTCAGGTCATGATTCCAGGGTCCTGGGATCGAGTCCCACGTCGGGCTCCCTGCTCGGCGGGGAGCCTGCTTTTCCCTCTGCCTCCTGCTCTCTCTCTGACAAATAAATAATTTAAAAAAAAAAGAATCTGCAGTTTGCTAGATCAAATACTCACTTTGAGAAAAAGTCCAAATACTACCTGAAACAAATACTATTAATTGGCTGACCCAACAATCATTCCCTTATCCCTTGCTGCTTTCAAACTTAAATACTGGAAACTCTGCTAATTGGCTTTTCCAGCTTCCCTTGCCACCAGTAATGGCCATGTAATATAATGCTGACCAATGAGACAGAAATAAAAACTTGTTTAAAGGGTTTCCAGGAAAGATTTTGCTTTCTTGATAAAATAGGCAAATATGGCTAGCACCACTCTTTCTTCCTTCCTTCTGCCTTGGATACTGCCCAATGCCTGGAGCTGTAGCAGCCATCTTTGTAGCCAAGGAAAGGCCTAGAGAATTAAGAGATATTGGCCTTGACATGTTTGAGCTGCCAAGCCAATGCCAGGAGCTTCCTGCCTCCAGAGATGTAAAACTCTCTATTTACGTCATAAAAGTTGCACTTTCTATTACTTATAGCCAAATTTAGTCTTAATCAACACAATACCATAGAAAGTGATTAGTTTCAAAAGAAATAATAAGGAAGAGTTTTCCCTCTAATAGATCTCCTTTGTTTTAAATTCCATGAGTTCTTGAAATATATTTTTGCTAACATCAGCACCACCACCAATAAAAAACCTCTCTCCTGCCCTCCTAAACAATAGGTAATAATGTATTAATAATACTTAACATTTCTTGAGTCGTCACCATAAAAAAGCACTGTTGGAAGTGTTCTTGAAGTATGAATTCATTTAATCATCACAGTAACTCCTTGAGGTCAATACTATTATGTTCTACATTTTGCAGATGAGAAAATTGAGGCCAGAGATTAAGGAAACTCACAAGTTTTCATAGCTAATTAAATAAAGCTGAAACTTAACCAAGATCATTTAATTTCTGTCTTCACCATTTTGTTTCTTTATCTGACATTATCAGATAAAGCAATAAACACAAGACAAAATGACAACCATGCAACCCCAAATGCACAGGATCTTCCACATTTTGAATTTTTTAAGCTCTCTGAATATTTTCTTTTCTGTAACTTTAAATTATACATATAGCCAGCAGATGGAGAAGAGCTAGGCTGAGCATTAGAATGAGACGTGAGACCAAAAAAATTTAAAAAATAAAAAAATAGTAAGAATAAATTAAAATTTTTAAAAAAGGATGTGAGATACGTGAGTTTAGATGAAGGGAAAAATAACATTAACACCTGTCATCAGCATCATCAGCATCATTATATCTAACATTTTTTGAGTTTCTGCCTTATGTTATGCACTATACTATTAGTTACTATGTCATCTTCATATATAAAATATTTAGGGATGTTTCCCCAAGGTAAGTTAGGCTTGATATTCACATGACCACTCAAATCAGTGGGACACAAGCATCCACCATTTAAGAGAAAACCAAAGTCATACTCTGATGAACCCTAGGTAAATGTATCCAAAGCCCTTTAATAGACAGAAGAAAACTTAAATAGCTAAACTTTATTGAACATTTACTCTGTGCCAGACCTGCACTTAATGCTTTACATTTTCACCCTTAGTCTTCACACAACTCTAAAAAGTAAGTCCTACCATTAGCCTTCTGTCTCCTCTGTCCCTTTCTCCCAACCACCTGCTGGGGAGATGGTGAGGAGAAGAGATGCAAAGGTTGGAAGTAACTAGATAAAATCTCTCAGGCACCAGCCCCATCCTCTATGTTGCACGCATATAAATTGACTGAACTCTTGGGTTAGAGACAAAGGACAAAAGACAGCAATAGCAGTAATCAGAATAACATCACTTGTATGGTTCCTCAAGTCTTAATTCCCATGGGGTACTGCAGTGAACCCCCAGTGATGCCTGAATATGCAGGGAGGAACTCCAAGCCTTGGAAATGCCAAACTTTGGTAAGGAGGCTGCTACTAAAACTGCCCTGGAGAGAGACATTATCATTACTATCCCTGAAAGCAGGCAAATCAGCCCTCTGCCTTGGAGGGAGATGCTCTTTCTATCTTCTAAGGCCTTTCATTGAATGCAAATCTGAAGATGTTTTTCTCAGGAGATGTGCAGAAATGCAAGACATGCATGGAGAATTCTTTCCCAACAAACAAATGATCCAAAAAGGTTTTCTTAGGATCATTCCAGCTTTCCGAAGTAAGCATAAATGCAGGAACTGAAATTAGAATTGTACACACTTCTATTTATTTTTTTTTTAAAGATTTTATTTATTTATTTGAGAGAGAGAGAGAATGAGAGACAGAGAGCATGAGAGGGAGGAGGGTCAGAGGGAGAAGCAGACTCCCCGCCGAGCAGAGAGCCCAATGCGGGACTCGATCCTGGAACTCCAGGATCATGACCTGAGCCGAAGGCAGTCGCTTAACCAACTGAGCCACCCAGGCGCCCAGAATTGTACACACTTTTAAACTTCTATTTACTTAATCATTGGGAAAGCAATCATAGAATGTCCATAGACTATAATATCAAAAATGATTCACCTAGGGGGGCAGAGTAAGATGGCGGAGGAGTAGGAGACCTGGATTTCGTCTCTTCTCAGGAATTCAGCTGGATAGGGATCAAACCATTCTGAACACCTACAAACTCAACAGGAGATCGAAGAAAAGAAGAGCAACAACTCTCTCATCAGAAAAGCGACCACTTTCTGGAAGGTAGGACGTGCGGAGAAGTGAATCCGAGGCGATATTCAGGAGGATAGATGGCGGGGGAGGGGCCTCCGTCGGCCGCTTCTGGCAAGTGATAGAGCCGTGGAGCACAAAATGAGAACGTTTAAAACTCTGCTCCGCCGACGGACGTCGCTCTGGTGGCTAAGCGGGGGTGGAACCCTCTGGGACAGTGTGGTCTCAGGACCCTCGGGGTCACAGAAAGACCAGGGGTGCCTGAGTGTGGCAGAGCTCCCAGGTAACGGAGCAGGGAAGCTGGCTGCAGAGGCGGAGCCCAGGCGCGGGCTCTCAGCTCAGGATTGCCATAAACCATGATCTGCGGCACAGTCGGGCCACTACTCCTCCAGCAGGGACCCAACAAGCGGCAGATCCGGGGAGACTCCCCTTCCTCCCCCGGGAGGAGCCACACGGGAGTATACCGCTGGGATCTGCTGGGTTTGGAGACTCCACATGGGGTCGGGTGCCAGAGATAGAAACACTCGGTCACAGGCCGGGGGAGCAAGGAGTGCGGCCAGAGACCAGGGAGACGGGAGTGACTGACGGCTTTTCTCTGGGGGCTCACTGAGGAGCGGGCCCTGAGTTCTCGGCTCCTCCGGGGCGGAGATTGGGAGGCCGCCATTTTCACTCTCCGCCTCCAAAGCTGTACGGAAAGTTCGCAGGGAACAAAAGCTCCAGAGAGCAAACCCGAGCAGATTACTGATCCCGGACCGGGCAAGGGCGGGGCAATTCCGCCTCTGGCAAAGACATTTGGAAACCACGGCAACAGGCCCCTCCCCAGAAGATCAGCGATAACAGCCAGCCAAGACCAAATTTACCGATCAATGAGAACGGCAGAACTCCAGCACTAGGGGAATACTGCACATAGAATTCATGGCTTTTTTACCATGATTCTTTAGTCTTTCAAAGTTAATTTTTTTAAAATGTCTTTTTTTTTTTTTGGAATTTTTCTTTTTCCCTTTTTCAACCAACATCTTATCAATCCCTTTTTTTTTTTTTAAAGATTTTATTTATTTATTTGTGAGAGAGAATGAGAGACAGAGAGCACGAGAGGGAGGAGGGTCAGAGGGAGAAGCAGACTCCCTGCCGAGCAGGGAGCCCGATGCGGGACTTGATCCCGGGACTCCAGGATCATGACCTGAGCCGAAGGCAGTCGCTTAACCGACTGAGCCACCCAGGCGCCCTCAATCCCTTGTTTTAAAAAAAACATTTTTATTTTTCATTTTTAGAGTCATTTTCTATCCCTTCATAATATTGACCCGTATTTTTGGCATATATATATATAAGGTGTTCTCTCTTTAAAATTTTGAGATAGTTTCTTCTAACAGATTAAAATATACCCTAAATCTCTAGTATATGGTGTTTTCTATTCCCCTGCCTGATCACATTCTCTCCCTTTTTTTTTTCTTTTTTCTTTTTTTAAATCCTCTTCTTTCTTTTTTCAAACAACTTCTTATCAATTCCTTTTATAAAATTTTTTATAATTTCCATCTTTACAGTCATATTCCATCCCTTCATCATATCAACCCTTATTTTTGTACATATATAAGTTTTTCTTTCTTTAAAATTTTGGGAGGCACTTTCTTCTAAAAGACCAAAATACACCCCAAATCTAGTGTGTGGCACTGATCTATATACCAGCCTGATCATATTTGATCACATTCTGTTTTTGTTGTTGTTGTTGTTGTTGTTGTTTTGTTTGTTTTTGTTTTTATCTTTATCTTTTTTTTCTTTTTCTTTTTTCTCTTTCCATTTCTTTTTCCACTGCTTCAGATCTTTTCTGATTTGTTTAGAGCATATTTTCTGGGGACATTGTAACTCTGCTAGCATTTTGTTCTCTCATTAATCTATTCTCCTCTGCACAACCTGACAAGACGGAAAAAATCACCTCAACAAAAAGAACAAGAGGTAGTACCGACTGCCAGGGACCTACTCAATACGGACATTAGTACGATGTCAGATCTAGAGTTCAGAATCATCACTTTAAAGATACTAGGTGGGCTTGAGAAAAGCATGGAAGTTATTAGAGAAACCCTTTCTGGAGAAGTAAAAGAACTAAAATCCAACCAAGTAGAAATCAAAAAGGTGATTAATGAGATGCAATCAAAAATGGGGGCGCTAACTGCTAGAATAAATGAGGCAGAAGAGAGAATCAGTAATATAGAAGACCAAATGATGGAAAATAAAGAAGCTGAGAAAAAGAGAGATAAACAACTACTGGATCAGGAGGGCAGAATTCGAGAGATAAGCGATACCATAAGACGAAACAACATTAGAATAATTGGGATCCCAGAAGAAGAAAAGAGAGAGGGGCAGAAGGTATAATGGAGCAAATTATAGCAGAGAACTTCCCTAATTTGGGGAAGGAAACAGGCATGAAAATCCAGGAAGCACAGAGAACCCCCTCAAAATCAATAAAAATAGGTCAACACCCCGACATCTAACAGTAAAACTTACGAGGCTCATAGACAAAGAGAAAATCCTGAAAGCAGCTCAGTAGAAGAGATATGTAACCTACAAGGGTAGAAACATTAGATTGGCAACAGACGTATCCACAGAGACCTGGCAGGCCAGAAAGGACTGGCAGGATATATTCAGAGCACTAAATGAGAAAAATATGCAGCCAAGAATACTCTATCCAGCTAGGCTGTCATTGAAAATTGAAGGAGAGATAAAAAGCTTCCAGGACAAACAAAAACTAAAGGAATTTGCAAACACAAAACCAGCCCTACAGGAAATCTTGAAAGGGGTCCTCTAAGCAAAGAGAGAGCCTAAAAGCAACATAGACCAGAAAGGAACACAGACAATATACAGTAACAGTCACCTTACAGGCAATACAATGGCACTAAATTCCTATCTTTCAAAAGTTACCCTGAATGTAAATGGGCTACATGCCCCAATCAAAAGACACAGGCTATCAGATTGGATTAAAAAACAAGACCCATCGATATGCTGTCTGCAAGAGACTCATTTTAGACCCAAAGACACCCCCAGATTGAAAGTGAGGGGGTGGAAAACCATTTACCATGCTAATGGACACCAAAAGAAATCTGGGGTGGCAATCCTTCTATCAGACAAATTAGATTTTAAACCAAAGACTGTAATAAGAGATGAGGAAGGACATTATATCCTACTTAAAGGGTCTATCCAACAAGAAGATCTAACAATTGTAAATATCTATGCCCCTAACATGGGAGCAGCCAATTATGTAAGGCAATTAATAACAAAAGCAAAGAAACACATCGACAACAATACAATAATAGTGGGGGACGTTAACACCCCCGTCACTGAAATGGACAGATCGTCTAAGCAAAAGATCAACAAGGAGATAAAGACTTTAAATGACACACTGGACCAAATGGACTTCACAGACATATTCAGAACATTCCACCCCGAAGCAATGGAATACACATTCTTCTCTAGTGCCCATGGAACATTCTCCAGAATAGATCACATCCTAGGTCATAAATCAGGTCTCAACCGGTACCAAAAGATTGGGATCATTCCCTGCCTATTTTCAGACCACAATGCTTTGAAACTAGAATTCAATCACAAGAGGAAAGTCGGAAAGAACTCAAATAATGGAGGCTAAAGAGCATCCTACTGAAGAATGAATGGGTCAACCAGGAAATTAAAGAAGAATTAAAAAAATACATGGAAACCAATGAAAATGAAAACACAACTATTCAAAATCTTTGGGATGCAGCAAAGGCGGTCCTAAGAGGAAAGTATATAGCAATACAAGCCTTTTTCAAGAAACAAGAAAGGTCTCAAGTACACAACCTAACCCTACACCTAAAGGAGCTGGAGAGAGAACAGCAAATAAAGCCTAAACCCAGCAGGAGAAGAGAAATAATAAAGATCAGAGCAGAAATCAATGAAATAGAAACTAAAAGAGCAGTAGAACAGATCAACGAAACTAGGAGCTGGTTCTTTGAAAGAATGAACAAGATTCATAAACCCCTGGCCAGACTTATCAAAAAGAAAAGAGAAATGACCCAAATCAACAAAATCATGAATGAAAGAGGAGAGATCCCAACCAACACCAAAGAAATACAAACAATTATAAGAACATATTATGAGCAACTCTATGCCAGCAAATTCGATAACCTGGAAGACATGGATGCATTCCTAGAGATGTATCAACTACCAAAACTGAACCAGGAAGAAATACAAAACCTGAACAGACCTATAACCACTAAGGAAATTGAAGCAGTCATCAAAAATCTCCCAACAAACAAAAGCCCAGGGCCAGATGGCTTCCCAGGGGAATTCTACCAAACATTTAAAAAAGAATTAATACCTATTCTTCTGAAACTGTTCCAAAAAATAGAAATGGAAGGAAAACTTCCAAACTCATTCTATGAGGCCAGTATTACCTTGATCCCAAAACCAGACAAAGACCCCATCAAAAAGGAGAATTACAGACCAGTATCCCTGATGAACGTGGATGCAAAAATTCTCACCAAAATACTAGCCAATAGGATACAACAGTACATTAAAAGGATTATTCACCACGACCAAGTGGGATTTATCCCTGGGCTGCAAGGTTGGTTCAACATCAGCAAATCAATCAATGTGATACAATACATTAACAAAAGAAAGAACAAGAATCCTATGATCCTCTCAATAGATGCAGAAAAAGCTTTTGACAAAGTACAGCATCCTTTCTTGATCAAAACTTTTCAGAGTATAGTGATAGAGGGTACATACCTCAATATCATAAAAGCCATCTCTGAAAAACCTACAGCGAATATCATTCTCAGTGGGGAAAAACAGAGCTTTCCCCCTAAGGTCAGGAATGTGGCAGGGATGTCCACTATCACCACTGCTATTCAACATAGTATTGGAAGTCCTAGCCACAGCAATCAGACAACAAAAAGAAATCAAAGGCATCCAAATTGGCAAAGAAGAAGTCAAACTCTCACTCTTTGCAGATGATATGATACTTTATGTGGAAAACCCAAAAGACTCCACCCCAAAACTGCTGGAATTCATACAGGAATTCAGTAAAGTGGCAGGATATAAAATCAATGCACAGAAGTCAGTGGCATTCCTGTACACCAACAACAAGACAGAAGAAAGAGAAATTAAGGAGTCGATCCCATTTCCAATTGCACCCAAAACCGTAAGATACCTAGGAATAAATCTAACCAAAGAGACAAAGGATCTGTACTCAGAAAACTATAAAATACTCATGAAAGAAATTGAGGAAGACACAAAGGAATGGAAAAACGTCCCATGCTCATGGATTGGAAGAACAAATGTGAAGATGTCAATGCTACCTAGAGCAATCTACACATTCAATGCAATCCCCATCAAAATACCATCCACTTTTTTCAAAGAAATGGAACAAAGAATCCTAAAATTTGTATGGAACCAGAAAAGACCCTGCATAGCCAGAGGAATGTTGAAAAAGAAAAGCAAAGCCGGTGGCATCACAATTCTGGACTTCCAGCTCTATTACAAAGCTGTCATCATCAAGACAGCATGGTACTGGCACAAAAACAGACACATAGATCAATGGAACAGAATAGAGAGCCCAGAAATGGACCCTCAACTCTATGGTCAACTCATCTTTGACAAAGCAGGAAAGAATGTCCAATGGAAAAAAGACAGTCTCTTCAACAAATGGTGTTGTGAAAGTTGGACAGCCACATGCAAAAGAATGAAACTGGATCATTTCCTTACACCACACACAAAAATAGACTCCAAATGGTTGAAAGACCTCAATGTGAGACAGGAGTCCATCAAAATCCTAAAGGAGAACACAGACAGCAACCTCTTCGACCTCAGCCGAAGCAACTTCTTCCTAGAAACAGTGCCAAAGGCAAGGGAAGCAAGGGCAAAATTGAACTATTGGGACTTCATCAAGATAAAAAGCTTTTGCAAAGCAAAGGAAACAGTCAACAAAACCAAAAGACAACTGACAGAATGGGAGAAGATATTTGCAAATGACGTATCAGATAAAGGGCTAGTATCCAAAATCTATAAAGAACTCATCAAACTCAACACCCAATGAACAAAGAATCCAATCAAGAAATGGGCAGAAGACATGAATAGACATTTTTCCAAAGAAGACATCCAAATGGCCAACAGACAGATGAAAAAGTGCTCAATATCGCTCGGCATCAGGGAAATCCAAATCAAAACCTCAATGAGATACCACCTCACACCAGTCAGAATGGCTAAAATTAACAAGTCAGGAAACGACAGATGTTGGCGGGGATGCGGAGAAAGGGGAACCCTCCTACGCTGTTGGTGGGAATGCAAGCTGATGCAGCCACTCTGGAAAACTGTATGGAGGTTCCTCAAAAAGTTGAAAATAGAGGTACCATATGATCCAGCAATTGCACTACTGGGTATTTACCCCAAAGATACAAAAGTAGGGATCCGAAAGGGTACGTGCACCCCGATGTTTATAGCAGCAATGTCCACAATAGCCAAACTGTGGAAAGAGCCAAGATGTCCATCGACAGATGAATTGATAAAGAAGAGGTGGTATATATATACAAAGGAATATTATGCAGCCATCAAAAGGAATGAGATCTTGCCATTTGCAACGACGTGGATGGAACTGGAGTGTATTATGTTGAGCGAAATAAGTCAAACAGAGAAAGACGTGTATCATATGATCTCACTGATTTGAGGAATTCTTAATCGCAGGAAACAAACTGAGGGTTGCTGGAGTGGGGGGTGGGGAGGGAGGGGGTGACTGGGTGATAGACACTGGGGAGGGTATGTGCTCTGGTAAGTGCTGGGAATTGTGCAAGACTGTTGAATCTCAGATCTGTACCTCTGAAACAAATAATGCAATATATGTTAAGAAAAAAAAAGAAGAAGAAGGTAGCGGGAGGGGAAGAATGAAGCAGGGGAGATCGGAGGGGTAGACGAACCATGAGAGACGATGGACTCTGAAAAACAAACTGAGGGTTCTAGAGGGGAGGGGTGTGGGAGGATGGGTTAGCCTGGTGGTGAGTATTGAGGAGGGCACATTCTGCATGGAGCACTGGGTGTTATGCACAAACAATGAATCATGGAACAGTTCATCTAAAACTAATGATGTAATGTATGGGGATTAACATAAGAATAAAAAAAAAATGATTCACCTATTTTGAAGAAAATGAAGTGCAAAAAAATATAAGTATTGAGTGCCCTTCAGGACCTGACTCATCAATAGGTTTTTTTTTTTCACAGAAATCACTTATATCCCCCACAATCTATATTTAGTCACAGACATCCTATCACTGTGCTCTGGAACATTCAGTTATTAAACTAATCAAGTGTGCTTTCTGAGAAGAATAATGTTATTAATGATACTGATGATGAAGTTTATGAATACATAAATGTGTCAATACTTTATGAATGACTACTAAGAGCTACTAAAAGAGCATCACAGACAAGGTACAAGTGGTTTAGTTCAATCATCAGCCTGTTAGAGTAATACCTAGTTAACCTTCTTAGGTTCCTCTTTACATATAAGAAAACCAGGACTCCCATAGAATAAGTAAACCTCCCAAGATCACACAGCAAGTTTACGGCAAAAACCACATCTGTCTCACTCCAAATGTAACCCCAAAATGTATGAACAGGATTCTTTTGATCACCTGTAGACATTAAAATATTCTTGGAAACCAGGGACTTTCGGGGTTTTTTTATTATTTTATTATTTTTTTATTATTTATTTATTTATTTATTTATTTATTTATTTATTTGACAGAGAGAGAGAGAGTACAAGCAGGGGGAGAGGCAGGGAGAGGGAGAAGCAGGCTCCCCGCTGAGCAGGGAGCCCAACATGGAGCTCGATCACAGGACCCTGGGATCATGACCTGAGCCAAAGGTAGACACTTAACCGACTGAGCCATCCAGGTGCCCTGGAAACCAAGGACTTTCAGAGGTTCATAATAAGAGACTTGGATTTGGGATCTGAGCCCATTAAATGATAACACTACGTATTTTTTCTAAACTAACCACTCTCCAGCCAAGATATGCAGACCTAAAAATGCCTTTTCCCAAATGGAATGGGAAAAAATAAGCTGGCATTTGTAAAAGTTATTCAAATAGCCTCTGGGTTATCATAAAACTATTTTGGGGGTTCCCTGATTTCTATGAGATTAATAATTTAGGAATGATACCTGTAGTCCTGCCAGCAATATCCCAGCAAAAGAACTCAACAACAATTATTTAAGGCACCTCACATATTTATGAGGACAAAAACAACAAAAAGCCAAAAAAAGCACATTAAATTAACAGGAACCTCCATTCTTTGAATTTTTTTTTTCTTTTTTAAAGATTTTATTTATTTATTTGACAGAGAGAGAGACAGAGAGAGCAGGAACACAAGCAGGGGGAGTGGGAGAGGGAGAAGCAGGCTTCCTGCCGAGCAGGGAGCCCGATGTGGGACTCGATCCCAGGACCCTGGGATCATGACCTGAGCCGAAGGCAGACGCTTAACAACTGAGCCACCCAGGCGCCCCTCCATTCTTTGAATTTTTAACGTACCTTTAAACTTAGAGAAAAAATAAAAATATATCATAATTATGTTTGCATCATAAATATCACAGTATAACAGTCCAATAGCTTGATACAAAATATCTTCCTAACAATGTGTACAAATTACAAAGTGAGAAAGTCAAACAGGATTATATAAGAATGAAAGAAAGCAGAATTTGCCACCCCAAAATATACCTCTTTAGAATAACGATTATTTTGACCTGGTTATTTTTTAAAAAACACACATGGAGAAACTCTGAAAACCCGAGTAGAAATTACCCTTTTGTGAAAGAAAAAAAAAATCTCCATCTGTAAGGGTGTCTCCCTCTATGTACCAGGAAGTAGGGCAGGACTCAATCTATAGAAACTCTAGTCAATAGGAAAGGCATGAACTTAAATCTGCATAACAACCTTTCCCTTGTTTACTGTGCTTTGCCTAAAAACCTGGCTCTCCCCTGCCCATCATTTTTTGTCTTTAGCTGGAGATGGCACTTAAAGTGATGGTTTGAACTATTTCAGGGAATTACTCAGTTTTCCTGGGTTTCTCCCATGTATACAGGAGGTATACATATTATTAAACTTCTGTTTGCTTTTCTCCTGTTAATCTGTCTTTTATTACAGGGGGATCTCAGCCAAGAACCTAGAAGGATAGAGGGAAAATTCTATTTCCTCCTCTACAAGAGGATGTAATTCCCAGAGATATTAAAAATATATATATATATTTTTAAAGATTTTATTTATTTATTTGACAGAGAGAGACACAGCGAGAGAGGGAACACAAGCAGGGGGAATGGGAGAGGGAGAAGCAGGCTTCCCGCGGAGCAGGGAGCCCGATGTGGGGCTCGATCCCAGGACCCTGGGATCATGACCTGAGCTGAAGGCAGACGCTTAACGACTGAGCCACCACCCAGGCGCCCTGATATTAAAAATATTTTTAAAAAACTCAAAATACATTGATCATTTTGACACACTCTTCAATAATATATTTTCAGGGGTGCCTGGCTGGCTCAGCTGGAGGAGCATGCAACTCTCAATGGGGGTGGGGGGGCTTGTGAGTTCAAGCCCCACATTGGGTGTAGAGATTACTTAAATATTTTTTTTAAAAAGTAATATATTCTCATCATTTTGGAGGTATTCATTATTTTTATTCATTTTCTTCACAATTAACACAGTCCACCTGTACGTGTTTCATACACATCCAAATAAAGTTAAAGATTATCAGCTTTCAGCATGCTTAAAAATCTATATTGAGTTTGAGACCTAGACTTCTCTCACTGACATTTTTATAAAATAATAAAGACAAAATGTAATAAAACATACAAATAATGACACAAGCACTGCTATGCAAAGATAGAGATGCTTCCCAAACTAACTGTTGAATGACAGGTAGTGCCAATATGCAATGGCTTAAAATACTCATTTATCACCTGATGTATGAAAATTTCAATTTGGTTTTAAAAAGACGGTTTAAGGATTTCTAGTGAATATTTATGTGCGGGATATATAAAACTCAAATTTCAAAGGTCAGCACAGCCCAAATGTAAAATAATACTGAACTTCCCAGGTGTGATGGTAGTGTTGTGGAGGAAAAATTATTTTCTACTCTTCACGGTTCTTCTGACTGGCCTAAGAATTAAATTGACATGAAACATTAACAGGAGAAAAACAAATATAATTCATATGTACAGAAGGTCACAGAAATATGAGTCTCAGAGAAGTAACCAAAGCAGGCAACTTTAATAACTTTTAGACAAATAAACAATAAATTTGTTAGGAATTGACAAGACAAAGAAGTTTGGGCTTGGGGTAGTAAATTAGCAAAGAAGTAACAAGTTTTGTTTATACAGCCTTCTTGACTCTGAATTTCTTATTTCTGGGGACAAGGATGTCTCTTTAACTCCTGATACAGGGAGGTACCTTTCACATGGGAAATTTATTTCCTGCTTTCAGGGAGACAAAGGAGGGTTGGAGTGTCCTTTTTGCACTGGCTGTTTTTTAAGTAACTTGAATTCAAAATTATCAATATGCCAAAGTGGCATATCTTGGGGTAGCCTGTCCTGAACCCCATAAGCGCACTGATTCTCTATCTCCATTATTCCTGCAGAATGCCCACTGATACATAGAGCATATCAATTCACAGTAGCACTGGAAGCTAAGCAAAGCAATCAATGACTTGCTACTTGCCTGGAAATATTCTGGGGGTTACAGAGGAAATGAGCCTGACTGAGAAACAAACCATGTCCCAGTTCTTTGAAACAGGACAGAGTCAGAAAGGAAGCAACTGGGACTGGGATATAACTGGTCCAATATCTACCCTTACCTCAAAGAGAATAGGTCTGAGCCACACCTTTTCTGTAGGAAAATCCTTTCCTGAGACACTTAGGGTTATAGATACCAGAAATTTGGCTCCCCCAAGATTAAAATCTGAGTCAGAAACTGTGACAAGCCTCAGTTAGTCTGTGAACATAACCAGGGGGAGTAGCATCACCTTGACTAGTTCAAGCTAGGTTTCCTTCTTTCAAGGATGAACTAACAGGAGCAAGAATAAAAGAATTTAACATGAAAGGGTCAATAAAAACATTCTTCAATATTAAAAGTTGATCATATAGCAGCTGTTTTTCAAATGCTCATGGTTCCAGGTACTCTGCTTAGCACTTTATGTACTTATCTAATTTAATTTTTTGGTGCCTCCTTGTAAGGAAGAAATTGTTCCCATTCTGGAGATGAGGAAACTGAAGTTTGGGAAAGATAGCTAAATCTCCCAAAGTCGTGTGGTTGGTTGGTAGCAAGGTTGAGATTCAAATAAAAATTGAAGTCTGTGCTCCTAATCCCAGCCTCAGACCATCTTCCAGGGAACCATGGATCTGTGCTTCTTAACACTCCTCATCACCACCCCTCCACCCTGTTATACCTACAAATCACCTGGTGACACTGTTAAAAAGCAGACTCTGATTCAGTAAGTCTGTTGTGCTGTAAGGGAGATGGGGGCCTGAAAATCTACTTTTCTAACAAGCTTTCTGGTGATACTGATGCTGCTGGTGCTCACACCACAGTCTGAGTGTCAAAGATTTAGGAAACATGCTCCTGTGGGAAAACAGAAGAAAACTGGCCTCTCAAAAAATACATAAGAAAATGTGAACTTGGGGCACCTGGGTGGCTCAGTCAGTTAAGCATCTGCCTTTGGCTCGGGTTATGATCTCAGGGTCCTGGGATCGAGCCCCATGTGAGGCTCCCTGCTCAGTGGGGAGTCTGCTTCTCCCTCTGCCTCTGCCACTCCCCCTGCTTGTGGAAGCTCGTTCGCTCTCACTCACTCTATCAAATAAATAAATAAATAAATAAATAAATAAATAAATAAATAAATAAATAAAATCTTAAAAAAAAAGAAAATGTGAACTCTATGAAGTAGGCAATGAAAGGTGAAATGAAAGCACAAAAGGCTGGCATGAAAATAGAATGCACTGTGGGGTGCCTGGGTGGCTCCGTTGGTTAAGCGACTGCCTTCAGCTCAGGTCATGATCCCAGGGTCCTGGGATCGAGTCCCACATCGGGCTCCCGGCTCGGCGGGGAGCCTGCTTCTCCCTCTGACCCTCTCCCCTCTCATGCTGTTTCTCTCCTGCTCACTCTCTAATAAATAAATAATCTTTAAAAAAAGAAAATAGAATGCACTGAGAAGGCAAGGATGAAGCGCAGGAAACAACTGAAAAGAATCCAAGGAAACTACAAAGGCAGAAGTACCCATGGGAGCTAACAAAAGAATAGAATCTACATTAGAGAACAAACAAATCAAAATGGGTAAGGCAGGGGCACCTGGCTGGTTCAGTCAGTGGAGCATGCAACTCTTGATCTCCGTGTTGTGGGTTTGAGCCCCACACTGGGTGTAGAGATTACTTAAAAAAATAAAATCTTTAAATTAATTTTAAAAAAGGATAAGGCAAAATTGAACTGTACTCCAAATATAACAAGGAAAAGAACAAAAGGATGAAAATGATAGAGGAGAAGATTGTAGCCATGAAGACAGAGATGTAAGCTTCTATAAATAGGCATTGCAGAGGGGGAACCAGAACAACTGGAGCAAACCATAAACATGAAGATACAGTAGAAAAAAACATCCCTGTATTTTAGATCTTAAGATATAACATTGGTGGGCGCCTGGGTGGCTCAGTCGGTTAGGCGGCTGCCTTCGGCTCAGGTCATGGTCCCAGGCTCCTGGCATCAAGTCCCGCATCGGGCTCCCTGCTCAGTGGAGAGCCTGCTTCTCCCTTTCCCTCTGCCTGCCGCTCTGCCTACTTGTGCTACCTCTCTGTCAAATAAATAAATTAAAAAAAAAAAAAGATATAACATTGGTTCTGAATAACTAAGGGTAAGACACTATTGGTGCCCTGCCCAGTTTCACCTCCACCCACGTCAGAGTCCACCTGCAGCTACAGTGGATAGTTCCTGGACCCCCTGATAGTTCCCTGCGTCAAGTATCCATGTCTCTCTGCTACTGAAGAAGCTTGTTCAGCCTGTGCACTGGGCAGCCTAGACTCAATACCTCCAGATGAAATCAGCCAAAGAAGGACAGGAGTTAGTGGCTAAAAGCCCCAGCTTCCCCTGAGCTGTGTTCTACATTGTCTCCCGCCATCTCCAGCAAGATTGAGTCCCAGCTGCCCACAGTTGTAATGCATACATTAACTCACCTTTTCTCCATTGTCTTTCTTCCTTGCCTCACTTCCCCACTGCCTCACTTGTGCATCCTGGGGTGGCTTCCCAATTAAATTATCTGTACCCAAGTCCTCGTCTTGGGGTATGCTTTTGGGGAAACACAAGCTAAGACATGTCCCAAAGATGTTGGAGAAAAATCCCTAACTATATTCCAAAGGAAAGGAATTCCACATATAATGGTGTGTTGCTTAATCAAGTATTAAGTGGTCTCCATGTTTTTAATTCAGGAACCAGAAGGCAGCACTAATATAGGCAACACAAAAATCTTCCCTCACTCCCATCCCTTCCACCACTTCTTCCTCCTTTGGTCTCTACTGTACATGGTTTATAATATCCAGAATGCTGGTGCCTGGGTGGCTCAGATAGTTAGGCATCTGCCTTCGGCTCAGGTCATGATCCCAGGGTCCTGGGATCGAGTCCCGCATCGGGCTCCCTGCTCCTTGGGAGCCTGCTTCTCCCTCTGCTTCTCTCTCTCTCTCTCTGTCTCTCATGAATAAATAAATAATAAAAATCTATAAAAAATAAATAAATAAAAATAAAATATCCAGAATGCTCTAGGGCATGGTCCCTATTCCTGTTTCCCCCTGTTATCTATAAACTCCTCACAAACAGGAACTGTGTCTTATTAGCTTTGCCTCCCAAGCATCTAGCGTAGTACCTTCTACATAGAAGGCTCTTGTAAACTGTGTTAAATAAATGGTGGATCTAGTGGTTGAGTCTAGTACTGGCTCTGCCACTGATAAGATGTGTGACTTTGGACAAATCAGTTAACCAGTCTGAGCTGTACTTACCTCCATCTGTAATATGCGAGAACTCGATATTCACTGAGGTCAAG
Source organism: Mirounga angustirostris (assembly GCF_029215605.1). Lineage (NCBI taxonomy): Eukaryota > Metazoa > Chordata > Mammalia > Carnivora > Phocidae > Mirounga > Mirounga angustirostris. The sequence goes on from NW_026991719.1 coordinate 12,812,157, forward strand.
TTATTATATGCAGATAACCAAAATTTCTTCCCATTCTCTAACCTCTTAAGCCATGTTAATGTAGCATAAAGCTGGCCACATTAAGGAAACAACCAAATCTTTGTGGACCACATTAAACTATAACTAGAGTATCTCTTAAAATCCTAGCATTTAACAGCCTCTTTTTGGGCCTATGTAAAATTCTACTGGTGATTATGATATACTCTCATTGCCCAACTCATTGTCTAATCCTATGCTGTCCAATACAGTAGCCACTAGTCCCATGTAGTCATTGGGTGCTTGAAATGTGCCTAGTCCAAAATGAGATGTGAAGTAAGTATAAGATACACACCATATTTCAAAAGTTTAATACTAAAAAAATGTAAAATTTCTCCATAATTATATTGATTACATGTTGAAATCATATTTTGAATATATTGGGCTAAACAAAATGTATTATTATTATTTTTTAAAGATTTTATTTATTTATTTGAGAGAGAGAATGAGCAGAGAGAGAGAGCACGAGATGGGGGAGGGTCAGAGGGAGAGGCAGACTCCCTGCCGAGCAGGGAGCCTGATGCAGGACTCGATCCAGGGACTCCAGGATCATGACCCGAGCCGAAGGCAGTCGCTCAACCAACTGAGCCACCCAGGCGCCCCAACAAAATGTATTATTAAAATTAACTTCACCTATTTGTTTTTACTTTTTTAATGTATGTATGAGAACATTTAATGTGAAAAAAATTTAGTGACTCATTCTATTTCTACTGGGCAGTCCTGGTCTAGAAGCTATGAGGGACAAAAAGATGAGTGTCTTAGTATGTGATCTTTAAAATTATGTTAGTATAGTGGTGACAGAAATGGTGAAAAGAAATAGATCCAAAAGTAACTAATAAGGGCGCCTGGGTGGCTCAGTTGCTAAGCGTCTGCCTTCAGCTCAGGTCATGATCCCAGGGTCCTGGGATCGAGTCCCACATCGGGCTCCCTGCTGTGCGGGAAGCCTGCTTCTCCCTCTCTCACTCCCCCTGCTTGTGTTCCCTCTCTCTCTCTCTGTCAAATAAATAAATAAAATCTTTTAAAAAAATAGAAAAAAACCAAAAGTTACTAAAAGAAGGCAGAGTGACTGAGACAAAAGAGTAGAGGGACAAAGAGCTACTTGATTGAGGGAGAAGGAGGCATTCTAGAACTGGATTTTATTTTTAGGAGGATTTTTACGTGGGAGGGGGGATTCCAACACAGGAAATTACCCTGCTGTGTTTTGTCATCATTCTTCTCAAAGAGAAATGTGAGCTATCACAATAGGCTTTTGCTAACAGTTACAAAGGGACTAGAGAAAACCAACCCAAACCTGGTCTCAAAGATATTATCATCCTCAAAAGGCTCTGAGAACAAGAAAAAAGACTTGTGTTTATTTTCTGCCAGTGGTGTTAAAATCTGTCCAGGAATGGGATGATATAAATTCCCCCAAATAAAGCATAATGGCTTAACTTCCCCATACTCCTTTAAAAATACAAACTGTTATTCACAATGCAATCTCTTGAATTGGCTAAATGGTCTTTCAAATAAACATTCGGAGAGATGGGTCTCCCAGGTGCTTAGAAATTCCTCCAGTCCCTTAATGAATGTATCAGTGTGACTTCATGACAACTGGATGGAAAATGAAAAACGATGTGTGGCTGGGGTGGTTTCATTAGACACCTACTTTGTAATTCCAGCTTAAAAATGACCTTTTGCAATAGCAAGTGAGACCTAAAGGCAGCAAACAGAATTCTACCTTTAACAATCCAATCTCTACCCCCACTTTTCCCTTATTAACATAATTCTGCTTCTGCTGGAAAAGGCAATATGCCCAGCCAATAACTATAGTCCTCGGCCTCTCTTGCACATGAGATAACCAGACAACCCAGATCAGGCCAGGGAGGTGTAGGTGGAAGTTGTAAAGGGCTTCTAAGAGAGCTCCTGCACCAGAGTAGACTCAGATAGGGCACATTCCACCCTGCGTCCTCTGCTCTACCCTTCTTCCTGCCTGCAATGTGGGCACAGTGCATGAGGAGAAGCAACGGACTATGACCTGAGCAGCAATCACACTGAGGATGGCTGAGGAAAGAGATACAGCCTACAACCTTGCTGTCATTATGGAGTCACTGGCCCCAGATTGTTTAACTCTGGATTCTTTGTTATGTGAAAAAAAAATATATATATTTTAAAGATTTTATTTATTTGACAGAAGGAGACACAGCGAGAGAGGGAGCACAAGCAGGGGGAGTGGGAGAGGGAGAAGCAGACTCCCCGCTGAGCAGGGAGCCCGATGTGGGGCTCGATCCCAGGACCCTGGGATCACGACCCAAGCCGAAGGCAGATGCCCAACGACTGAGCCACTCAGGCGCCCCGTTATGTGAAAAATATTAAATAATTATTTGTTTAAGCCACTGATTTAGACACTTTCAGTAACTGATATATTATAAGTTGGCTGGTTGCTTTGTGTACCCAACCAATGATTACAGCTTGTTCGGTTGGTTATTTTCACCAAATGTGTTGATGTTTTACTGACCTACCAATCCACCATTAATGGCAGTGACAGCGTTCATCATTACTGTTTAATGGACCATATAACCTAAAAGAATAAAGCACCTAAACTACAAAAAATGTTATAGTAGGTGTGACCTGTGGTTTTTCTAGTCCAGGTTGTCACAGACTGTATTCACTAATACTTATCTCAAGAGCCTAACGACAATAATAAACATGTATTCAGTACTTGGTATTGATCAAGCACTGTTTTCAATGTATTACATACATTATGCTTTTATCCTTAGATGGACTCCATGAGTTAGGCGTCAGGGACCACCAAGAGTTACCTGACTGCACTTTGAGAACTGCTGGCCTAAGATGGTATCATTCACATGGCTGACAATTGGTACTGGTTGATAGTTGGGTTTTTCTCTATATACGCAGTCCCTAATCTACAAGGAAGGTAGCCTGGCCGTGGCGATCTCGGCAACAAGAGAACAAAAGAGGAAGCAGCAAAGGGTCTTGGTGCTTTAATCAGAAATCCCACAAGGATGCTTCCACTACTTTCTTTTGGTCAAAACAAGTCACAGGGCTACCACATATTCAAAGGGAGAGGACACAGACTCTATCTCTTATTGGGAAAAGTACAAAGATACAGCATTTTTGCAATCTCCTTCAGACAGCTAACCCCTTCCAGAACTGGGTGGTGGTGGTAAGACAAGTATTTCTGCTGCTACCCAGGCTAGTCACATGCTGAGCCATCTAGTAGTGCATGGTCCATTATCAGCCTGAGAAACACACAAATGAGTTGGGTCACCAGTTAGCGGTACTGGTGGAAACACAAGACAATTTAAATTAAGACCATGTGAAACAGAGACTGAACCAATAATCCTTCTATTGTGGCAAATATGGAGTATGTGGAAGAACAGTCTGAATGTTCTTTTTATAGTGTTCTTGTCATTTATAGTATAGGGTAAATCTCAACCATTTATTTTATTATTTGGTAAAGCTATTTTTTATTTTACTTTTTAGTTTAAAGCAATAAACTCTTAGAGCAGTGAGCTCATAAAAAGTGCATGTTTAATGAAAAAATAAGTACTTAATTCCCTTTCAAGAGAGGTATTAGTGAATGTATAATTTGCACAAAATATTTAACTTTCACCATCTACAATAAGGGTCCTTATGATACCATTTTCTACCCGAAAACCAGAAGACCAAACCTACTAAAGAAGCATACACATCTGCTTCAAAATTAGTCATTTTTAAAAGTCTGAAATGAAGACAACAATTTAACACAAGCAGTTGTCAAAGGTATGAAGACCTAGCACTTAGGCAGCAAGGCTGTGGATTTTGATCAAAAGACTGTTCTTCTTTGCTCATTTTCAATTCCAAATGTTTGGTGCACAGAACATTACAGCTAATGAGTCAGGTCAATTAGCAGAAAAGGACTTCACTGTTAAATGATGCCAGATTTATACCAATGATGACTTTATTTTGCCATTTATTTCATGACATTAAAGCAAAGCTTGGGCATTCATTGTGCTGAAGGTGAAACATCTGATGTTGTGAATGCTCTTACAAAATTGGTTTTAATGTTCAACATGGAAAATACAAGTATTTGTTTTTATGTGAAATATATGTACTTTTTATTTCATGGAAGACTGTGACATGGTACAAACAGTGGCATCATTTCATTAAGAAACCTATGAAGAAAACAGGTTCTTCAAACTGGAGGACTTGCTGCATACATTATTCATGATTGTGCTCAAATAAGGAGTATTCCACCAATCAAAACAGAAGCTATAGCTGTCAAAATTTCAAATATGTTCCTATAAATACACAGAGTACCTGAACTACAAAATTTGTGTGACAAAGACCATGCTGAATGCAAAAAACAGTAATAATTATTATGATGGCAAAATATAGTTGCTACCTTCATCCATTAGATTTTATAAATGTTTGAGCTTTTGAGTCTTCCCATGGTATAGGATTTTTGTGAGTGTGCAAAGAGTTCTCAAAATTTTGGTTACATTTTTCCAAAATCTATTGAATATCTTTAATTAAAGTATTCATCTAATGGAGAACCAAAATTTTTTTTTTTAAAGATTTTTATTTATTTATTGAGAGAGAGAGAATGACAGAGAGACAGCATGAGAGGGTGGAGGGTCAGAGGGAGAAGCAGACTCCCTGCTGAGCAGGGAACCTGATGTGGGACTCGATCCCGGGACTCCAGGATCATGACCTGAGCCGAAGGCAGTTGCCCAACCAACTGAGCCACCCAGGCGCCCGAGAACCAAAATTTTTAATAAATTGTAGTGATTGAAATAAAGCCTATAGACAGAAATCATTAAAACATATCCATACAATGTTAACTAACTGGAATTTAAATAAAAACTTAAAAAAAAATATCCATACAAATGCAAGAGAGAAAGAAATAAAATAAATGATGACACCTCAGTTCATGTAAATTACTTAACTTTGAGATTTTGCTATTGTGTTTTGAGATATTTTGCTGTGGAAACACTCTCTGGATGGCACTCTATTATTAATTGGATACATCCATGTATTCTTCATTAAATGAATTCAAACTGATAAAGCTTACAATTTTGCAGCATCTAAATTTGGTGACATTCAAAAGTCATTAAAAAGAGATCAGCTACGTGCAAAAGAATGAAACTGGACCACTTTCATACACCATACACAAAAATAAATTCAAAGTGGATTAAGACCTAAATGTGAGACCTGGAACCATAAAAACCCTAGAAGAAATGATGGGCAGTAATCTCTTTGATGTTGGCCTTAGCAACATTTTTCTAAATACGTCTCCTAACACAAAGGAAACAAAAGCAAAAGTAAACTATAAACTGTTGGGACTACACCAAAATTAAAAGCTTTTGCACAGTGAAGAAAACCAAAATGAAAGGACAACCTACTGAATGGGAGAAGATATTTGCAAATGACATATTCAATAAGGGGTTAATGTCCAAAATACATGAAAAACACTTATTCAATTCAACACACACACACACACACACACACAAATAATCTTATTTTAAAATAGGCAGAGGACCTGAATAGACATTCTTCCAAAGAAGACATAGAGATGGCCAACAGACACATGAGACGTTCAACATCACTCATCATTAAGGAAATGCAAATCAACACCATAATAAGATATCACCTCACACTTGTCAGATGGCTAGTATCAAAAAGACAATAATAGGGGCACCTGGCTGGCTCAGTCAGTAAAGCATGCAACTCTTAATCTCAGGGTCATGAGTTCAAGCCCCATGTTGGGCATGTAGCCTACTTTAAAAAAAAGACAGTAACAACTGTTGGCAAGAATGGAGAAAAAGGAACTCTCGAAAACTATTGATGGGGATGTAAATTGGTGCAGCCATTGTGGAAAATGGTATGGAAGTTCCTCAGAAACCTAGAAATACCATACAATCCAATTTTACCCAAAGAAAACAAAAATACTAATTAGAAAAGATAATATGCACTCCTATGTTTGTTGCGGCATTATTTTCAATAGCCTAGATATGGAAGCAACCTAAGTGTCCGTCAACGGATGAATGGATAAAGAAGATGTGGTACACATATACAATGAAGTATTAGTCAAACATAAAAAGGAATGGGATCTTGCCATCTGCAAAAACATGGATGTACCTGGAAGGTATTATGCTAAGTGAAATAAGTCGGACAGTGAAAGACAAATACTATACTATTTCACTCATATGTAGAATCTAAAAAATAAAATGAACAAAAACAGTAGAAACAGACTCAGAAAAACAGAGAACAAACTGATGGTTGCCAGAGGGGAGGAGGATAGGAGGAATGGGTAAAATGGGTGAAGAGGAGTAGGAGGTACAGGCTTCCAGTTATGGAATGCATAAGCCACCACGATGAAAGGTACAGCTAGGAAATAAAGTCAATGGTTTTGTAATAGCATAGTATGATGATAGATGGCAGCTACATTCGTCATGAGCATAGCATAATGTACAGAGATGTTGAACCACTATATTGTATACCTGAAACAAATGTAACATTGTGTGTTAACTACACCTCAGTTTTTAAAAATGGTTAAAATAAGAGAAGCTTTGACGCTATCACAATAGGGGCAGAAAAGACTTCACTCAGTACAAAAGATCTTTTTTCCCCTTCTTTTTTCTTGACAGCTTCGGGGAGTAGGTTTTGATGTTATATCATTCTTTTGATTATCTTGCTTACACCTTCCCCTATGCTTCATTTTAATGATGCTCAATGAAGATTTCTCACCCCAGAGTACCTTGTACTCAAGACTCCTCTTATAAAGGCTGCTAAGGACATTTGCCCTAGACTAGCACAGTGCCCCTTTCCCAAGTGGTCACACATAGCACGACCCATTCAACCTTATTTGGTTAAAGTCCTGAACCAGAAAAGCCAGTTAGAGAAAGCCAATAGCTAGCTATTACCTTACATCTCCCCTTCTTTCTCTTCCATCTCCTTGCCCTCATCACCTTGAGTAAGTTATCACAGTAGGTAAAAAAATAAAATAAAACCTTTTGGTCGTTGGATTATATATAAATGGCAACGTGTCCTTCTTCATTAATAGTTTTGAACTTAATATTTTTTAATTTTTTCATTTTAATTTCAATATAGTTAACACACAGTATTATATTAGTTTCAAGTATACAATACAGTGATTCAAAAATTCTATACATTACTCAGTGCTCCTCATGGTAAGTGTACTCTTTAATCCCCATCACCTATTTCACCCATCCCCCATCCACCTCCCCTCTCATAATCATCAATTTGTTCTCCATAGTTAAGAGTCTGTTTCTTGGGTTGTGTCTCTTTTTTTTTTCCTTTGTTCATTTGTTTTGTTTCTTAAATTCCACATATGAGTGAAATCATATGATATTTGTCTTTCTTTGACTTATTTCACTTAGCATTACACTCTCTAGCTCCATCCATTTTGTTGCAAATGGCAAGATTTCATTCTTTTTTTATGACTGAATTTTATATATATATATCACTTCTTCTTTATCCATTCTTCTATCAATGGACACTTGGGCTGCTTCCATAATTTGGATATTGTAAATAATGCTGCAATAAACATAGGGATGCATGTATCCCTTTGAATTAGGTTTTTGTACTTTTGGGGTAAATACCCAGTAGTGCAATTACTGGGTCATACGGTAGTTCTATTTTTAACTTTTTGAGGAAACTCCATACTGTTTTCCACAGTAGCCGCACCAGTTTGCATTCCCGTCAACAGTGCATGAGTGTTTGTATTTCTCCACATCCTCACCAACGCTTGTTTCTTGTATTGTTGATTTTGGCCATTCTGACAGGTGTGAGGTGATATCTCATTGTGGTTCTGATTTGCATTTTCCTGATGATGAGTGATGTTGAGCATCTTTTCATGTGTCTGTTGGACATCTGGATGTCTTCTTTGGAGAAACGTCTGTTCATGTCTTCTGCCCATTTTTTAAATTGGATTATTTGTTTTTTGGATGTTGAGTGCTGTAACTTCTTTATATATTTTGGATACTAACCCTTTACGGGACATGTTATTTGCAAATACTTTCTCCCATTCAGAAGGTTGTCTTTTAGTTTTGTTGATTGTTTCCTTTGCTGCACAGAAGCTTTTTATTTTGATGTAGTCCCAATACTTTATTTTTGCTTTTTTTTCCCCTTGCCTCAGGACATGTATCTAGAAAAATGTTGCTACAGCCAATGTCAGAGAAATTACTGCCTGTCCTCTCTTCCAGGATCTTTATGGTTTCAGGTCTCACATTTAGGTCTTTAAACTATTTTTAGTTTATTTTTGTGTATAGTGTATGAAAATGGTCCAGTTTCATTCTTTAGCATGTAGCTGTCCAGTTTGCCCAACACCATTTGTTGAGGAGACCGTCTTTTTCCCATTGTATATGCTTTCCTCTTTTGCTGAAGATTATTTGACCATATAATTATGGCCTTATTTCTGGGTTTTCTATTCTGTTCCATTGATCTATGTGTCTATTTTTATGCCAGTACCATACTATTTTGATTACTACAGCTTTGTAATATAACTTGAAGTCTGGAATTGTGATAACTCCATATTTGTTTTATTTTTCTTTTTCAAGATTACTTTGGCTATTCAGGGTCTTTGGTGGTTCCATACAAATTTTAGGATTGTTTGTTCTAGTTTTGTGGAAAATGCGGTTAGTATTTTGATAAGGATTGCATTAAATCTGTAGAGTGCTTTGAGTAGTATAGACATTTTAACAATATTTGTTCTTCCAACCCATGAGCACAGAATGTCTTCCCATTTCTTTCTTCTTCAATTTCTTTCAACAGTGTTTTATAGTTTTCAGAGTATAGGTCTTTCACCTATTTGCTTAAGTTTATTCCTAAATATTTTATTGTTTTTGGTGCAATTGTAAATGGGACTGTTTCCTTAATTTCACTTTCTGTTGCTTCATCATTAGTGTATAGGAATGCAACAGATTCTGTACATTAATTTTTGTATCTCCTGACCTCACTGAATTCATTTATCAGTTCTAGTAGTTTTTTAGAGTCTTTAGGGTTTTCTATAGATAGTATCATGTCATATGCAAATAGTGTTAAGCCTTACTTCTTCCTTACCAATTTGGATACCTTTTATTTCTTTTTGTTGCCTGAGTGCTGTAGCTAGGACTTCCAGTACTATGTTGAATAAAAGTGGTAAAAGTGTCTTGTTCCTTGTCTTGTTCCTGACCTTAGGGGAAAAGCTCTGTTTTTCACCATTGAGTATGACGTTAGCTGTGGATTTTTCATATAAAGCCTTTGTTATATTGAAGTATGTTCCATCTAAACCTACTTTGTTGGTTTTTGTTTTTTTTTTTAATCATGAATGGATGTTGTACTTTGTCAAATTCTTTGTCTGCATGTATTCAAATGATCATATGGTTTCTATCCTTTCTCTTATTGGTGTGATGTATCACATTGATTGATTTATGAATATTGACTCACCCTTGCATCCCACGGATAAATCTCACTTCACTGTGATGTATGACCTTTTTAATGTATTGTTGGATTCTGTTTGCTAGTATTTTGTTGAGGACTTTTGCATCTATGTTCATCAGATTTATTGGCCTGTAGTTCTTTTTGTGTGTGTGTGTGTGGTTTCTCTATCTGGTTTTGGTATCAGGGTGATACTGGCCTCAAATAAATTGGGAAGTTTTCCTTCCTCTTCTATTTTTTGGAAAGGTTGAGAATAGGCATTAACTCTTCTTTAAATGTTTCGTAGAATTTGCCTGTGAAGCCATCTGGTCCTGGAATTTTGTTAGTTAGAGGAGTTTTTTGATGACTAATTCAATTTCATTGCTGGTAATCAGTCTGTTCAAGTTTTCTATTTCTTCCTAACTCAGTTTTGGGAGGTTATATGTTTCTAGGAATTTATCCATTTCTTCTAGGTTGTCCAATTTACTAGCATATAATTTTTCAAAGATTTTCTTATAATTCTTTATATTTCTGCAGTGTATTGTTATTTCTCCTCTTCCATTTGTGATTTTATTTGAGCTCTCTCTCTCTCACTCTCACTCTCTCTTTTGCAGGAGTCTGGCTAGACATTTATAAATTTTGTTGATCTTTTCAAAGAACCAGCTCCTGGTTCCACTGATCTGTTCTATTTTCTTTAGTTTCTATATCACTTAACTTCTGCTCTAATCTTTATTATTTCCTTCCTTCTGCAGGCTTTAGGCTTCACTTGTTCTTTTTCTAGCTCTTGTAGGTGTAAGTTTAGGTTGTTTGAAATTTTTCTTGCTTTTTGAAGTAGGCCTGTATTGCTTTAAACTTCCCTCTTAGAACAACTTTTGCTGCATCCCTAAGATTTAGGACCATTATACTTTCATTTTCATTTCTTTCCATGTAATTTTTGGTTGTCTTTTTTTTTTTTTAAGATTTATTCATTTATTTGAGAGAGAGAGAAAGAGAGCAATGGGAGGGGCAGATAGAGGGGAAAAGAAGCAGACTCCCCGCTGAACATGGAGCCCAATGCAGGGTTCAATCACACAACCCTGAGATCATGACCTGAGCCAAAGTCAAGAGTCGGCCGCTTAACCAATTAAGCCACCCAGGCACCCCTGTTTTTTTCTTAAAGATTTTATTTTCAAGTAATTTCTACACCCAATGTGGGGCCCAAACCTACAACCCCAAGTCAAGAGTCACATGTTCCACTGACTGAGCCAGCCAGGCACCCCTTTCCATGTAATTTCTGAACTCAAGTTTTTTACTTTCAGATTGGTTATTATTTTTGTTTGTTCTATTATTAAGGCCCCACTTCAATTATTTCCTAGCATGTGGGCAGCTGCTGCATAATATTTTGAAAATGGACTAGCCCAAATCACTAGAATGGGAGAAGTCAAGCATGCCTTCATACTTTTGTTGTTTATATTTTTATAATTGTAATGATCATTTATGTGTTTCTATTGCTTCTGTTCTAAAATGTTTCCATTCTCTATGCTATACTTTGGTTAGGATAATGCTAGTTGCCCTGAAATCTCAGTGGTTTAAACAATCAAAGCCAATTGCTCTCTCAAATAAAGTCCAGTCAGCTGGAGGTTGGGGATATGGGTTGGGTCTCTGTTCCACAAAGTATCCCAGCAACTCAGGCTGACAAAGACTTTGCCACCTTAGAGTAGAGGATCACGTGGGAAGTCATAATGAGTCAAGCCTGAAAGTGAGCCACATAGCTTCAACCTACATTCCACTGGTCAGGGCTCAGTCACACCTAACTATACCTAACTACAAGCTGGGAAATGTAGTCCAGCTATGTGTCTAGGAGGAAAGAAAACAAGTATGGTGTACAACTCACTAGTCTCTGCCACAAACTAATTAGACATAGTCACTGCAGTCATTAGAACCTCAAAATACGGGTGCCTGGGTGCCTCAATCAGTTAAGCGTCTGCCTTTGGCTCAGGTCATGATCCCAGGGTCCTGGGATTGAGTCCTGCATCGGGCTCCCTGTTCAGCAGGGAGTCTGCTTCTCCCTCTCCCTCTGCCCCTCCCCCATGCTCATGCTCTCTCTCACTTGCTCTCTCTCTCAAATAAATAAAATCTTAAAAAAAAAAAAGAACCTCAAAATAGGCTGAATGAAAGCTTTTTGAGGAATAAATCTTAAAGTATAAGCTCACTGCCAAATATACATTGTGAGTGCTTGTTAAATGCTACAAATTGCCATCAATTACTAGGGGAAATGGGAATTCATTTTAAGAAGAAATAACATAACTTGTTTAAGGGCTGAAGAAGTTTGTCTCTGAAGAAAATGTGTGATTCAAACTGATTCTCCTTTGCCTTACTACTTTTGAGAATCTGACTGCCCACACACGCTCACTGTCCATTTGAAAACAATTTGGAAAACTTATGTTCCTATGTCCCGGCCTTGTTGAACTTCTGGAATAAGTTTTACATAGTCGAAAGCTGGTGCTCTTTCAAATTGCTTGTCTACAACTTCATAGCAAAATGGAGCTCTCTAACATAAATCTGAAACTGCTTGCTACTGCGATGATAATTTCACAAAATCTATTTGTATTTTGCAAATGCCTTGCAATCACTGCAATCAAAGCTATTCCTTCACCATCTTTGACAAAATTTCCATTCTCATTTTACAAGCAAGGCAGCAAATGGAGCTCAAAGGTTCTCATTATTTTGCAGGCCTGAACTGGGCTCTCTCTCCTGTATCTATACCTGTAGATATAGATATAAATATAGACGATATAGATATAGACATAGATGTAGCTATGTATGTAGAATAGACAGAGACATATAGACAGAGATGTAGATGATATAGATAATAGACAGAGACAGAGATATGTAGATACAGATATACATACATCTGTAGTTTTATCATCTTTCTTGCTAATGTATTTGTGAACGTGTATTTTTTTTTAAGATTTTATTTATTTGACAGCGAGACACACAGCGAGAGAGAGAACACAAGCAGGGGGAGCAGGAGAGGGAGAGAAGCAGGCCTCCCGCCAAGCAGGGAGCCCGATGCGGGGCTCGATCCCAGGACCCTGGGATCATGATCTGAGCCGAAGGCAGACGCCCAACAACTGAGCCACCCACACGCCCCAGTGAACGTGTATTAATCTACATCCTAAGTGATAAAAAAAACTGATAGAATCTGTTTTCATGATCTCTGCCCTAATAAATGATAATCATATTGGTAGAGCTTATTTCCAAAAATTGTTTTCATAAAAGCATTTAAATGATGGCAAAGGAAAACCAGATAATCCAAACTGTTTTTTAAAATTAATTTTTTAGCCAAGTTCATTTTACTTGTGTGTTAGCTTATTTGTTCTTCATTGTTTTCATTTCTCTGTTCATTCCTTCAATCATTCATAAATATGACTGATTTCATCTTTTTATTTAACTTTAAAAATAGCTACATATGCTGGGGTTCTTTGCAGAAGGCACATTTTGAGAAACATGATTAGGGTTCAAGCTCCATGGACACAAAATGACAAGCATAGAGCGCTTGTGAGTGTAAGTTGTATTCATGAGTTATACTTGTACATGCTGCAGAGATATCCAGTTCATTTTTTTTTCTGCTTTATTGAGGTATAATTGACAAACAAAAACGTAATATATTTAAAGTGATTTAATATACATATACATTGTGAAATGATTACCACAACCAAGTTAATTAACACAGCTATCACCTCACATGGTTACCTTTTTTCCGCCTTTCTCTTTTTTTCTTGAGAGAACACTTAAGATATACTCTCAGCAGATTTCAAGTATACAACTATTAACTGTAGTCACCGTGCTGTACATTAGATTCTCAGAATTTATTCATCTTATAATCAAAAGTGTATACCCTTCGGCCCATTTCCCACAACCCCAGTCCATGGCAACCACCATTCAATTCTCTGTTTCTATGATTTCAACTTCTTTTTCCTTTCAGATTTCACATTTAAGTGATTCCATACAGTATTTGTCTTTCTGTGTCTGGTTTGTTTCACTTAGCCTAATGCTCTCTAGTTTTATCCATGTTGTTGCAAATGGCAGGATTTTCTTCTTTTTCATGGCTGAATAATATATCAGTGTGTGTGTGTGTGTGTGTATTTCACTATTTATATTTATATATATACCACAGTTTCTATATCCACTCATCCATCAATGGACACTTAGGTTGTTTCCAGAGTTTAGCTATTATGAATAATGCTGCAATGAACATGGGGGCACAGATATATCTTCAAAATAGTGATTTCCTTTCCTCTGGATATATACCCAGAAGTGAGATTGCTGGATCATATAGCAGTTCTATTCTTAATTTTTTGAGGAACCTCTATACTGTTTTCCATAGTGGCTGAACCAGTTTACATTCCCACCATCAGAGCATGAGGGTTCTCTTTTCTCCATATCCTCACCAACACTTATCTTTTGTCTTCTTGATAAATAGACATCCTTGTTTATTCATTTATGTACCCATTCTTTACTTACCTATTGAACAGATACCATGTGCTGGGTACTGTCTTAGGTGCTCAGAGGACTCTGTGATGGACAAGATAGACAAAATCTCTTCTCTCATGGAATTTCCATTCCAGTGGAGAAGACATATATAGATGGATGGATGGACGGATAGGTAGAGATAGATGGGTATATATGTATATATTATATATATTTATTATATTTTATATATTTAGATATACATTTGTTGTAACATGTATACATGCTATGTATACATAACAATTATATATATTATATCACTGGCAAAGCCAATTTTGTGACTTCCTGTTTCAAAAACAGCCCTATGTAAACACATTCTACCTCTGCCCTTACAACATTTGAACTTTGGGAAAATGCCCACTGTTGATGAGCAAAAAGGGTGCAGAATTATAAAAAATAAAGAAGTAAAGTCCATTAAAAACTGAAATACAAATGCAAGTGTTGTATTTTGCCATTTTTAAAATGTATTATTTTAGAATTGCATCCCTCTTCCTTCCCCTCTCAGAAAAAGGTCCCAGGGTCCCAAGTTGTTGCTGTTGAGTTATTTCTTTTCATCACATGAACACAGATTTATAGAATTCTAAAGGCCCTGATAGGGGCACCTGGCTGGCTCAGTCAGAAGAGCATGTGATTCTTGATGTTGGGGTGATGAGTTTGAGCTCTACATTGGCTATAAAGATTACTTGAATAAATAAAACTTAATAAAAAATAAATAAATATAAAGACCCTGAGAGATCATCTTCTCTCACATTATTTTATAAATAAGGAGAGTTAGGTTGAGAAAGATGAAGCAATTTGCCCAAGATTACAAAAGTAGCTGGAGGCAGAGTTGGACTAGATAACGGTTCTAGGTTTATATCCCCAGGAGAGCACAACAGTGAATAACAATCGATTTTATAATACTAATGAGAAAACACTGGCAGACTCAGCTACATAAAGGGTGACTTTGAGGTTGTAAACAAGAAAACTGAAAAGTCTATTTACAAGTCCTTTTCTTTTTTTTCTTTCCATGCTTCTTTTAAGGAAGGAGTTAGATTTTCCTCACAAAGAAGAAAATGACTTTCTGACATAGTCAGGAAACTGAATCTGAGCTGAAAATTAGGAAAACAAGACACCTGAGGAAAAGAAGCTAAAACAGTACAGTCCCCACTAAACACAGGCCAGCAGACATTTTTCTGAATTCTGCCCTCATAATGATTAAACACTCAACAATTTTCAAGTTAGGTAAGAGGAAATAAACAGATTTCTAAGCAACACATGAGAAAACTTTACTAAAGATCAAAAAGTACAAATTAAAATATCAGGTTATCATTCTTTAAACCTGTAAACACACCAAGAGTGTTTCGAAGAGTAATCCTCAGTGCTTATGAGAGTTGGTAAAATGGGAACACTCATGCATCACTGGCTAGTGGGTGTGTATATCTGTACAATCATTGTGGAAGGCACCTTTTCAGAAAAGTAAACCAGGAGCCCTGAAATGTTCATGCCCCTTTACTCAGAAATACACTTCTACAATTAGTCCTCAAGAGATAATCAGAGACCCAACTAAAGACTTATATGAAAGGATACTCATTGCTGTGTTTGTTATTCATGATGGTAATATATATATAACAAGACTAAACATCCAACAAAAAAACCATGAGTAAATAAAGTATGGTATATCTGTCACATAGATTTTTCTTTTTTTTCTTTTTAATTTTTTTTTTAAGTTTTTTATTTTTAATGATTTTTATTTATTTATTTGACAGAGAGAGAGATAGCGAGAGCAGGAACACAAGCAGGGGGAGTGGGAGAGGGAGAAGCAGGCTTCCCGCGGAGCAGGGAGCCCGATGCGGGGCTCGATCCCAGGACCCTGGGATCATGACCTGAGCCGAAGGCAGATGCTTAACGACTGAGCCACCCAGGCGCCCTATCTGTCACATAGATTTTTCAATGATTGTTAATGATACGGGAGAAAATGTTCACAATATAAAGTTAGATCACAGATTCTCAACTGGGGATTATTCTGCCTACCAACAGACATTCAGCAATGTCTGGAAGACATTTTTGGTTGTCACAGCTTGGAGGAGGAGGTGCTACCGGCATCAGTGGGTAGAGGCCAGGGATGTTGTTAAACATCCTATAATACACAAGCAACCCTCACCCCCAACAACAAAGAATTATCCTGCCCAATGTCAGGGTCCCACAGTTGAGAAACTGAGTCAGATGAATAAAACAGGGCACAATACTATGAACACTGATCTCAGGTTTTAAGAGCAAAAATGAGGATATCACTTGATGTTAAAATTATGGGTTATATTTATTTTCTTCTTTTTACTTTATATTACTAAGTATAGTAATATATACTGTGAACATGTATTATTTGTATAGTAAAGTAAAAAAATTCTAATAATCCTTCAAAAGCTCTCTGCAGCTTCTTGCATCAAATCAAACTCCTCACCTCCACCCTCAGGATCACACATAATTTGGGCCTGCCTGACGTATGGAAACCTTATTCTTCCCTACTTTTCACCAAGAACTCTCCACTTTAATTAGACAAATTTCTCCTGTATCCCTGAACACACACTGCTCATTTGCTCATCTCCTTGATTATCTGTGACACAGAATAACTGCCTCCCTCACAGGATTGTTGAGAGGATCAAATGAAATAAAATGTGCAGAAACATATTATAATTGTCAAGTCCACAAATTTAAGTTTTCACTCTGTTGCCATGCCCACCTTCTCCCCAGCTGAATTAAACTTATCTGTAGCTCAACTCTTAACCCATAAATCTCTTTTTCTAGGAAGTCTGCCCTGACTTCTCTCAAGCTATTTTGGGAAATAGTGAACCCTACAACTTTGCCACCCTAATTAAGAGAAAGGTTGAAGGTGAAGCATAATTTCCCAAAGTATGTTTCCTGGGACACCAATTCTATGAGACATTGTATCAGTCAAGACCATGTCAGGAAACAAATGATACATTCAAATAGGGCAATTTGAGGACATTTTAACAATGGGATATTTATAAACATGAGGACAGAGTACAGGGAAGCCATAGAAAATAGTGCAGGTCCCCATGTCTAGTAATAGCAAGGAGCTGGAACCATCCCTAGGCCCCAAGGGGAAAAGAAGATAGAGGATGGGGTGGTTTACTGAACCCAGAATCAAGAGGAAAAGAATCACAGAGAGAAGGCTCCAGAGCTGGGATTTCTGTCCATAGACACAGCCAACTATAAGTGATCCAGCAGAGTGTGACCCAGGGAATGAATACCCTACCCCAGTCTCCCTCCTCACTCTTTTCAACCTGTGAACAGGCCTCTCTGGCCAAACCAACTGAGAAGTTAAAGGGTGTATTAGTCAGTGTTTTCCAGAAAAACAGAATCTATATTGGGGGAGGGGAGAGAAATTAATTTTAAGAAATTGGTTCATGCAATTGGAGCGGTTAAATATTGTAACCTTGAGCTAGAACTTCTTTGGGAAACCTCAGGTTTTGCCCTTAAGGCCTTCAGCTGATTGGATGAGGCCAATCATTAAGGAGAGTACTCTGCTTTACTTAAAGTATACTGATTATAGATGTTAGTCACAACTACAAAATACCTTCACAGCAATACCTACATTGGTGTTTAATTAAATAAGTGGGTAATAATAGTTCAGCCACAGCTGATGCATAAAACTAACCATGACAGAGGTCCAGAAGGACCTGTTGATGTAGTTTATACAGGCTGGCCTCCCTCGTGAACACATAGCAGAAGAGAGAAAGGTTCAGGGAGGGTGGACCTGGGGGAGCAAAGAGTAAAAAGAAGCTATCCAGCACAGTTTTAATAGCTATATTGTGAGCAAAAGTATTCTGTGGTAAAATAAATTTGAGAAACACTGAGTTAAACAAAGTTAATCTAATTATTTTCCTAATAAAAAGAGGAGGGGAGGCATTCTGAACAGGTGAGGTGGGATATTAAAAGACTCATGGGTTAATAGGAGGGTATAAATGTGCACTCCAAGTGGGAGGTGTAAATGGGCTTGTGTACCTGAAGTAGGATGTTCAGGCAAGGGGGCCATTAAGTGGAGGTGCTTACAGGCTGACGCCTTTAGCATATATAATTAGGAGGTTTAATTTTATTCAAGAGGTAATTTAAAGTTATTCTGGGCTTCTTAGAATGGGAGTGACCTAAACTAAATAAAAGCTGAAGAAAGTATTCATGCTGCTAAGTGTAGGATGCATTAGAATAAAGACAAGAAACTAAGAAGCCAGAAGGGAGGCAGATGATGCACTGTGGAGCTACGATGGCCACTGATTATTATGGGATTACGGTGGGAGTGAAAAGGAAGCAGGACAGTCAGGAAAGTTTCCAGAGGAAAAAATGCTTAGTGGCAGGCTTGAAGTAGAAAGTAAAAGAGGGATATAATTCTAAAGTTGGAAAATAATTACAATGTTATCTCATCATAATTAAAGATCTAGGGAAAATGCCAGGCCTACTTGTGGAAGCATGAGGGAGGCCATGAATTCTGTTTCGAGGCATCTTCGAGCTCTCTGAGTAGACACTATGAGCAAAGCTCACACCTCCCCCCCCCAGTTGAAAAAATTTATGGACAAGAAGTTATCATTGAAATTAGATGGTGGCAGCCATGTCCAAGGAATATTGCAAGGATCCGATCCCTTTATGAATCTCCTGATAGATAAATGTGTGGATATAGCAACTAGGGGACAACAGGACAATACTGGAATGGTGGTATCATGAGGAAATAGTATCATCATACTACAAGGCTTGGCAGGAGTATGAACAATTTCTGTGATCACCAGAAAAATCAACTGCTTCTACGTGCCCCTCTCCACAGCACCTATTTTACTAAATGTAAAAATTGGGTTGTGTACATTTTCATATTAAAATTTTTTGTTAAATAAGCTTTTGTAATAGTAAGAAAAAAAAAGACCAACGATACTCATACAGTCCATCTAATTCCAATCAGCAATCAGTTCTTTCATTCCACACAAAAATTAGAAGCTGCTTAATGTGAGAAGTTGAAATGACCCATTGTGCCACTGGCGAGCTACTTAATAGAATAATTGGGAATGAAATTACAGAAGCTTCTTGAGGAAAAAGCTCAGAAAAGAATAAATTTATAATGGGAAATAATCAGTGTAATTGAAGAAAACCATGAAAGGATGTGTTAATAGATGCAATAAGACAGTGTCTTTCATTACTGTAATCGATGAGGGGTTCCACACTTCAGCAGGCAAAGACTCAGGAACCATGGGAGAAATGCAATGCGTATATTTTTTTCACAAAGTATTAATCTCCCATCCTGGCAACTGAGCCGTTCATGGAAATACATAAAGCTGTGTCCTATTCTCCATCACAGCCCCCAGTGAGGACACAGGTATGAGCCTCACTCTCTCCAACCACCCACCCTGCCACAGTGAACAAGGAAGACCCTGCGAAGAAGGTTCTGACCCAAACCATGGCCCAAAGGAATGGACACTGGTCTTTGAGTTGGATGATTCAGACCCTGGTTCTGCCACTTGACTCTAGCAAACCATTTCACCTTTCTTAACCTGTTTCTTCACCTTTAGAATGTTGGTAAGTTAGAGTGATAACATGATCAAATGAAATAATGTAAATTTAAAAAGTTTATGGAATGAAAATTATAATCCAATCTATGGTATTATTATTACTCATTGGGGTCCTTTTACTATGAGCAGTCACTCCAACTTGGTCCCACGTTGGGTACAAAGGGGCATTTGGAGCTCTAGACTTGGGTGCACTGAGAGCCATGGCAAGGTTCCACCCACAAACGGATTTGCTAGGGTCCCCAGTGAGTGGGAGAAAAGCACCTGTGGCCCAGAACTTGGTCTCCTCCCTTAGTTCCATCTGGTTGCCATGGAACCCCCTAGTCATACTTTCAAGGATACATTTGACCTACCATTTTGAGTGCAAGAGAGACAGAAAAATTGGCTTTAATATAGTCAGAATTAAATACTTCCATTCATTGCTTTTACAGAGTTTTTCTGCCATTTAATAAAGAAGAAAGCAAACTGTAATAATTTTCCCAAAATGTCAGTGAATGAGAAAACATAGGTAATTTCTCCTGTCTCAGAATGGCTTGATCTTGCTTGATAAAATACCATCTCTCCTGAGTAAGAAGTTACTGTTTTCCCAGAGAATGTGGCAGAAAATTCAGAAATGCCAGCTGAAATGACAGTTCACTTTACAGAGGGCCTGAGACTAAAAAGGAATCATTACTTGGGTCCTCCTGCCACATCAGTCATTAAAGACCAGGAGGGATCTAAGACCCAGAAGTTACCAATGAAACTGAAGTAGCGTGTTCAGCAAACCATGTTAGCAATTCCAAGGGTTCTATGAAACTGAGAATGTACGCTTCAAGGACAGTGAATGTGTTAACAACACGATGATAGCTCACATTTACTGTGAAAGGAGAGTTTGGTGGAGGATAAATGTGAGCTATCATTGTGTTGTTAACACATTCACTGTCCTTGACTGAGCACTTACACTGTTGGCTACACACCACACTAAGCTCCTTCCTGGCATCAGCCACTGAATCCTCACAAAAATCTTGTAAAGTTAAGTGCCACTACTGCTTCCATTCTACAAAGGAGGAACCAGAGGTTTAGGGAGTTAAGTAAACAGCATAAGCCCATAAAGAGATTAAGGAACAAAGCCACCATACTGGTATGTGTAGGTATAATAAGAATCCCAAGGTCCAAGCTCCCTGTGCATAAATTCAGGTTGAATACCATCAGTATCTCAAAATTCTTCCATTTAACCCTTTCTACACACACAGACCCTCCAAAGATTCCTCCCACCCCCAAATATTCCTGAAGGTCTTAAAGGATGCCTCTCCTGTGCCCATCCACAGACCAGCTTGTCAGCCACAGTCAGTACCTGGCATCTTCATGGTCCTTTCTCTCTCTTCCAGTTCACGCCATCAATGCCCTTGCTAATGCAGCCACTAGGGAAAGCCTCAATGCTCACACAGCTGATGGACATCTTGGACCATCCTTGATCATGTGTCCCTGTGGTCCTGGAACTGCCAATTTTGAAAATGCCAGAGCAGTCCTGGGCGCCATGGAGAAGTAGCAACTGTGGCTCTCAACCTTTCACAGCGATGCCCATTGTCACCTGGATCCTGAAGCAGCTCATCCAGTGTCTGTTTCTCCCGTTCCTCATGAGAGTTCAAAATTTGGTCTTTCTTTCCTAGTTTTTCCCAGGGCCCATCCCTTTGCCTCAGGCACAAAAGCAAATAACAGGGCATACTATCAAAGTCAATTTATGCTAGGGTGTTCTGCAGAATACCTTTCATAATTCAAACTCCTATAATTCAAGAATAACTTTTTCATAAGACTGCCAAAGAACACTATCACGTAGTTGTGTTTATCAGCTACCACAGCAATAGCATAAATAGTTTCCAATTCACTCAGTCCACCAGCTTTAAATATATGTGATTATTGATTTTTGGAGGAGGTTGACACTATTTCAACTTTTGTTCCAGCAATGAGACTTTGTAAGCATATTTGTATCATATTACTTCATATTTATATAATCCAAATTCATATAAGGCTATGTTAATATATGGACACTTCAACCCTTCCCAACCCACCCCCCCACCCCCCCACCCCCGCCTTTCCCAAACAAGAAGAAATCTTAACTTGAGAGTTAAATGCCAAGTCTTTCCTCTGGTGTGTGGAATGTGGGTAGTGAAATGATTCTCAGAGAAATAAAAACAGATTACCCACCCCAGAGGCCCAAATGTAGCATGGAGGGGCAGATGCAGGGACTGCTCCTTTGAGGAAGGTTTCACTGTGCATGAACAACACAGGGATAGAAAAGAGGAAGTGAATGAGGGACTATCACAGTGGTGAAAGGAGAGTTTGGTGGAGGATAAAATCGGGATTTTTTTGCTATATACTTGAGCAGGGATGCATAGTCAAGAGACAGAAGAGCCATGCATTTTGGTTTCAGGGAAGTTTTCAAAGACTAAAGACAAACTAGGAAAAGAGCATTTTATATTTTTATAAGCCACTTCCAGAAACAGAGTTCTTAGGAATGCTGTGGCAGAGCATACTAGAAAGATTGAGAACAATAAAGATGTCTAAAGAAGATGCTTTTTAAGCTTTGTTGGCACTAAGAATGTCCTCTCCTGTTGGCATTTTTTTTTTTTCAAGAGACGAGTACAGATGAATTACCGTCAGTTATGCTTTTCTGCCACAATGCTATTTTTTTAAAAGCAACACTGCTCAGAGACTGGGCCATAATGGAGTCCCAATTGTATTCAGGTTAATATAAAGTTATAAAGAACTCCCTCTTTTCAGGAAAAATCAATGGCCTTCAGGCATTATCACACGTATAAATAGATACCAGGTAAGTTCACCAACCTCTGAATCTTAGTTTGGTCTTAACTGGGACATATGCCCCAAATGTTGAGTGCTATCTAGAATCAGAGCTATCCTCTTTCACACCAATGGGTGTGTTTAAGATACTTAGACCCATTCAAATACTCTGGATTTTCCCCAGCAAATGCTGGCAAGAGATTTGTGCTTTCTGGGTAGTTTTAGATATGTATATCTTCATATCCTTTTTTTCTTTTATTCTCTTTAGGTCACAGTCAAATTTTATAGGTCTTAATCCACTCTACTGATAAATCCATCCCATCCTTCCCATTTAAAATAGGACAAAAATGGGGCACCTGGGTGGCTCAGTCAGTCCAACTCTTGGTTTCAGCTCAGGTCAGGATCTCAGGGTCTTGGGATCAAGTTCTGCGTCAGGCTCCACACTCAGCACAGAGTCTGCTTGAGATGCTCTCTCTCCCTCTCCCTTTGTCCCTCCCCGCCAAACTGCTGTCTCCCTCTCTCTCTCTGTCTCTCAAATTTTATTTATTTATTTGACACAAGCAGGCAGAGTGGCGGGCAGAGGCAGAGGGAGAAGCAGGCTCCCTGCTCCGCGGGGCAGGGAGCCCAACATGGAGCTCGATCCCAGGACCCTGGAAGCATGACCTGAACCGAAGGCAGACGCTTAACTGACTGAGCCACCCAGGCGCCCCTCAAATAAATAAATCTTTTAAAAAATAAATAAAATAGAATAGGATAAAAATGATCTCATATTGATTTTTATTGACTCATCTCATATTCACTATTGACTAAAAATCATCTCCTATAAGTTAACTATGCTGGGTAACCAAACACCCCAGAACCCAATGGTTTAAAACAACTGCCATTTATTTAGCTCATGATCTGGGGAGTTGGCTGGTTGTTCTGATTGGGGCTAGTTCAGTCAATTCCTGCTGGACTTTTGCGTGCATGGGGAGTCAGCTGGCAGACAGCTGGTGGCTCGATGATCTAAGGTGGTCTCACTCATATGTTTGGCAGGTGGCAGGCTAGAATGACATGTCTCTCATCATCCAGCAAGATTGCCTGGGTTCCTTCACATAGTGGGTCACAGGGTCCCAAGATAAACAAAAGCAGAAGCCACAAGACCTCTTGATCCATAGGTTTGGAACTCACTTGGTGTCACTTCTACCACTGTCCATTTGTCAAAGCAAATCCCAAGGCCAGCCTCGATTTCAAGGATAGGGAAACAGACTCCATCTGTTGATGGGAGAAGCTGAAAAGTACTGAGGCCATTTTTTGCAATCCGTTCTACTATGAACATATATGAATTCACTGCCCCCTAACCCAGAGAAAGATACTCATAACTGAGAATTCATGCACTCCTCCTGCCATTTACTAGAGAGGAACTTAGGCAACAACCATTTATTTGCTGGTCCTGAACTGGGAGCGGTATTTTGGCAAAGCTCATATCAAGACTACTACTAGATAAGCCCTTGTATGGTATGTGTGTTTGGTAGTAAAAGCCCTGCCTATCTGCTAGGTCCCGTTAGAGCCACTAGCATGGCTGCACTGCCTCCAGGGAGAATGTCCCCTTTTATACAGTTTCATTAGCTAGCTAATCAAGTGGCAAGACTGGCCCTTAGAACAAGACTCTGCCATAACAGAGTAGGACATGATACATACAGATGAGACATAGCAAGAAAGCTGAATCCAGAGACTGGAGACAGAGACAGCCATGGTCCCCTAGTAAAGAATGGGAGTGGGGTTGAGAGGGAATGGGGCCTTCACTGGTTACAGAGCAACAGAATGTCCTGGAAATTTGAGGGGGCAGCTACAAACAGATATTAGGCATATGAAATGGTGATGGAAAATTTTAATCACCTTGCAACTTTGTCTAGCCCCTTTCTCCCTAGCTTACCCTCTCCTTTCCCACATCCTCCATTCTCACTCCAATTGATGGGTCCCCATTTGCAATTTTCTAATTGATGTCTGCTTTATCTTAATATCTTGACACTGCCTCATACCCAGCGACCAATTCATAGTAGTGAGCAAGAATGGATGACAATATCCAGACCCTCAAAACTGGTGGGTCGATTGATTCACTTTTTCCTCGAGTTTTCCCTATGTCAGAGTGATCTGGTAATGCAGATCAAGATCATTCCCATCTTCACCAATTCTTCTATAATTAAATTCCTATAAAGTGGCACTCAACAAAAAGTTACTGGATGGAAGGATGGATGAATAAATGAATACCAAGAGCAGGAAGAAATTCTGAGGAGCAAATACAGCAGCAGTCAGAGGTAAAAGCCTGGGGATGGATGGGAAGGTTGTCAAGAGGTTTTCATTGAAGAAGAGGAGTGCAGAGGATGAAAACATTCCACCCCTGCTGCTCTGTAGCAGCAGACTCACACGATAGCGAATCTGGTACTTTTATCCCCACAACGTCTCCAGAAAGATCTGGCCTGATGTTCTGGGTTATTTTGGTTTTTAACTGTGACTAAGCTAGGTAACGTTTTGAAACAGAAGCTTCTTTTAAATAATATTTTGCATAGCCTTTTGACTATTCAGTGAGTTCTCTCCAAAATTTATCTCTCATTTCCACATTTATGTCATCCACAACCTCAACAACATTTTTATTCTGCAATATAATATCATGTAACTGACAGACATCTGTAGCTTGTGGTTTTTAGAAACACAGATCAGTAGTATCAAAATTTTAAAAGATAAAACTTGTAACCATCATTTTGTTTCTCTGCCCATGCATTATAAATTACCATTATACAAAATTATACATTATACATTATAAAAATACCACTACACAACATAAACTATGGCATCAAAAGATAAATAAGTGAAATATTATTCTGCATTTTCTGTGTTTAATTATGTAGTCCCAAATCTGATTTTGGACTGAAAAGCCACTTGAGTTTGCTAAAATTGTATATGTCAGGAACAGTTACTTCAAAATTATATCAAAGTAAAGAAGTTAATAAAATCAACTTTTTAAAAAAGCAAAACCTGCTTATATCTGGTTTCTTCCTTCTGTAGTATCTGGCATTTGATAGTGTATTTTATTTTTTTATTTCAATTCAATATTCAAGGAAAGCTTTTGAAACCATTTTGATTATCCTGACAGCTGAAATGAAATTTTTACAGGAACAGCATATTTGGAGCCAAAGATCTGCTTGACACAATGAGTACAATGATGAAAATAATTTAACAACAGCCCAGCCTAGCATATTGGCTTCATTTAAAATTTATATCACACAGGTTTTTTTTAAGCACTTTTCCTCTAAAAGAAAACAGTAGCTTTCAATTCTTTCTGTTGGCCAAAAAAGGTCCTAAAGCTTTGGAGATTTGAGTAGTTAGCACAGTCCCAGTAACCTATTGCCCAGAATCCTATCTGAGAATTACTTGCAGAGGTTTTGGAAAGGAAAGACATCCTGGGAGCTACACAATTAAGAAATTAGTCCATTTTCATAATAACAGTAGATTCCTATAGAGATTTAATAAAGTGTGCTTGAACATGTGAAAATGCTCCCAGTAAAGGTCTGCCCTCCCAAAACTGTGGTTCTAAAGGGCATCAACACAGCAGTGGTTGCAGATTCAGACTGGCAATCAGATTTAAGACACATTACAGGCTTTAGTCTCCATGTACATAGCTTTGTAGAAGGAAAGAAACAGCACCTTCATTTCATCAGGACACCTGTGGTAAGTAGGATCATAGTCCCCCAAAGATATCCACATCCTAATCCCCAGAACCTATGAACACGTTCTATTAAATGGAGGAAGGGATTTAAAGTTGTAGGTGATAAAAAACAGTAAAAGGTGATAATGAGCTGATCTTAAAATAGAGAGATTATTTTGGATTGTCTAGGTGGGTCTAAAGTAATCAGTTACATGAGTCCTTAAAAGTGGAAGAGGGAAGCAGAAGAGAAGACCAGAGTGATGCCACATGAGAAGGACTCTATCCCTATTGCTAACTTTAAAGATGGAAGAAGGACCCCAGGCCAAAGAATGCAGGCAGCCTCTAGAATCTAGAAAGGGCCAGGCAACAGGTGTTCCACTACAGCCTCCATAAAAAGGAACACAGACCTGCTGATACCTTGATCTAGCTCATTAAGATCCTTGTCAGACGTCTATCTTATGAAAACTATAAAGTAATAAATTTATGTTATTTTAAGTCACTAAGTTTGTGGAAATTTGGTATAGCACCATAGGAAATAAAAACAACACTTAACAGCTACCCAAGTGCACAGCTTCTTTTGTTCCTGCACCCATGCAAGAAACGCAAGGCTGCCATAGAATGATATCCAAGGTCACCTTAACACAGAGAAACCACAGCTTTAGCTTCCCAACAATCTTTTATATGATCTAGTGACATAGACCCAAAACCTGCATGCTAGCCCCCAGCAGCCCCAGTCCAGAAGCAGTCCCACAGATCAAGGCTTCACAACAACAGAACAGGCACAACATTCCATGTCTACTGATCACCGTGGTTTCCAAAGAAACAGGACTCTGAGGTCATTCTTATAGGCATACCTGGATCAGCCCAGTGCTGAGGCTAACCCTTTACTCAAAGTTGTGACCCCAATGTCGTTCTATATGTTCACATTCTAAATGTGAGGAATCTGTCATTGTTCAAATCTTGGGTACAAATAGGGCCTCCTCCCCATAGACACCAAAAGCCAAGACACCAAAAGCCAAGGACATGCTTTCCCTGGACACAGGCAACTAGGAAGGACATGGCACATGACCTATGCTCAGCCAAACAAGATGGCAAGAAGGAAGTCTGGCATCTGTTCCGATACATCCATCACAGCAGCATTCAATGCCCAGTGAGAGGAGCAGTGGAACCCAAAAGGCCTGGCCCGTAACATTCTCTGTGGTTCCTCCTGCCCACATTTCCTTAGTTCTGGTCTATCTTCTAAGTCTGGTCAATTCCACGAAATACTTGATATCTTTCCAATCAATTCCCTTTCTGCTTAGGATAAACAAAATCACTTTATGTCATGAAACACTGGATCAGCAATTGTTAAAATGGGGGGACTTCAGACAGCAGATGTAGAATTGAGGGGAATCTAGACTTGATTATACAACCTAGTTGGGGTAAAGGCAGTGAACCATAGAAATCTGGTAACCCGTGGCCCAGAGTGGAAAAGCAACTAATCAAATTACAACTTTTCCAGCATCTGCTTGAAAGTAAGCGTTGGGTGACCACACTCGTAATGCCATATATAACAGCATGAGAAGTCAAGACTGAAGAGGGAGACAGCTAATACTAGAAAAGTTAAAGAAAGAAAATGACACACTGAAGTCCCTAATTCTTGACTGAAAGCAAACTTAAGGACTTTTTATGTCTGTGCTAAAAAAGAATGTCTTATTTGTTGTAGCAGCAGTATAAAACTACCCAAAATCAAACCCCCACTTAAATGAGGAGTTAATCCATAATGTCAATTGAAACCCAGCCTCATTAAATCCCTTATATGAAAGTGAGGGCATCGATAAAGAAAGAGTGTACCTTGAGAATTGTAATTGTGGAAGGATTTCAAGAACTCAAACACCCAAAGCCCAAACTCAGTCTGCAGTTCAAGCCACTCTTCCTCCCACATCTAACGAGGCCATTCATGTCTTATCTGAAGACTCTCTAATTCTTTGTCCTGGCTAGAGTTGCCCTACAGAGGGAGCCCATATCAGTTCACAGCCCTAAAGCCCCGTAAACGAAGGGAAGCCCGAGAGGCTTTAAATAAGAGTCCTAAAATTACTTCACGAAAATATACTGGCAATCTTTCTTCTATCCTTTCCCAAAGGGACCTGTGAATATTTACCAAAGAAACTGTGCATTGGGCAAGGGATAATACCTTTTCAGAGATTACTAAACACTGGATCTGAGTTCACACCACTGCCACTCACTAATTAGAGTGGAGGCTTAGAAGATTCAGGTGATACAGTTTGAGTCCAAGTCTAAGTCTGCTTTAAAGTGGACATAATGACACTCTGGACTCAGCCCATAATGGTTTACTGGTTTTTTAAGGATTTGTCTATCACTGGTAGAATCCTCATATTGTCTCTGATCCACAGGTAGAATGAGCCAAATGGAAGCTCCCCAGGTTACTCTGTCCTCTTAAAATAAAAAATAAAGAGCAATATCATATCTGAGGGAATTATAGCAATTAGCATGACCGCGAAATTCCCAAGAAATGCAGGTATGGTGATTCCTAGTACATCCCCACTTAACTTTCTGGTCTGTCCAGTGCAGAGGATGGGGGCTTCTTAGAGGATGATGGTGAGCTGACATAAGCTTCACCTGGCGGGGGGGGGGGGGGGGGGGGGGGGTGGTAATTCCAATTGCAGCTGCTTTTCCAGATGTGGCCGTCTTACTAGGGAAAGTTAATCCAGTCCCTGATATGTGATATTTATTCATTTATTAAACAAATATTCATTGAGCATCTAGTGTTCCAGGTAATTTGGTAGGTGCTAGGAATATTACAATGCCTATCCCTATCCTTATGGAGTTTTAGATCTATCAAATATTTTTGTCTTTTCAGATAAACACCAGAAGCATCTTGCTTTTACCTGGCAGGGATAGAACACCTTACAGAGTTGTCACAGGGCCTTTCTAGTGCTGTCCCACAATGTGGTATGCAGGAAATCTGACTTTCTCAGTGTTCCACAGAACAACTGTGAACACAGGAACTTGGGTTCAAATCCTATCTCCACTGCTTTCTAGCTGTGTGAATTTTGGCAGGTTACTTAACTTGTCTGTGCCTCCTTTTTCCTCTCCATAAAATGTAAAATCTCATGGTATTTTTGTGAGAATTAAAGGAGTTAATATTTCTAAAGTGCCTTAGTACCTAAAGGAGTATATTTTCTGCAACAATGGTTTTCATATAGAGAGAAGCCAACACTTTCACGTTACCGTATCAGCTTCTGTTTTCCCCTGAGGTGGGGGGGAAGAGAAGAGGTGGGAGGTTACTGTCTTGACTGGTCCTTACTATCAAGGGTTAGCTGAGCTGCTACTGCTCAATGCAGATGGGGATAAATAAGTACAAGTGAAATGAGGTAAGTCCCATGGTGCCTCGTACTATTTTCATGTCCGGTGATAAAAATTAAAGACATGTTAAGACAAGCAAATCCACACAAGACCAGCAAGGTTTCCATTTCCTTAGGAATGAAGGTTTGAGTAACTCGACTAAATGAAAAATACTGAGCATCTGAGATACAGGTTGCTGGCAAAGGAGACCTGAAATATGTGTGGGAAGGCAGAAGTTATAAATCCTAGATATTGCATTGTGGCCAGAAGTATAGGTAAGGACAGTAAACGTGACCCATTTCCTTTATTGCTGTGACATAAAAATCTGGAAAGAAAGGTGTACATGAATATTGTATAGCCAAAGGATAAATTATACTTTTTTTTTTTTTTTTTTTTTTAGGACGGGCTTCCCAGGATCTTAATGCTGTCCCTAAATTTGGAGAATCCGCCATTGTGTGAATCCTGTGGGAAGCGGTTCCTCTCTCCTGCTAACAAAGAGAAAAGACCAGATCCTGGCTTTCCCTGAGCCCTGGCTGCCAGGCTAAGGGCTGGCTGTCCAAGTCTGGCCAATCAACACTCCCACATAGGTCTTCGTATCTTGAGTTAGTGACTCAAAGCAAGGTCAGTACTGTCACGGCATTTATGTCCAGCAGGGGCAACAGAAGGGCCCAAACCAGGGGGGCGCCTGGGTGGCTCAGTCAGTTAAGCGTCTGCCTTCAGCTCAGGTCATGACTGGGCTCCGCGCTCAGTGGGAAGCCTGCTTGTCCCTCTGCCTCTGCCCTTCCCCCTGCTCATACTCTCTCTCTCTCAAATAAATAAATAAAGTCTTTAACAAAAAAAAAAGGAAGGGCCCAAATCAAACTGTTCCACTGGAGAGTCCCTGAAAGACGTTCTGGTGGTTCAGTTTCCTACCACAGTCTAAATCAGGTTCTCCAAGTTTCCCATATTTTCTTTTCTTTTTTTTTTAAGATTTTATTTATTTATTTGACAGAGAGAGCAAGAGAGCACAAGTAGGGTGAACAGTAGAGGGAGAGGGAGAAGCAGGCTCCCCGCCAAGCAGGGAGCCCAAAGTTTCCCATATTTTCTAGTATCTTACCAGTAAGCTTCTTTTCTGTTCAACGTAATGAGAGTTACTTGATGTGATTTGCAATCAAGAACTTGGGCAAGTTCCCAAAATGTCAACACTTTAGAATTAAAGTGATTTTAATTTTCTTTTTATTTTTCTGTATTTTCCAAAGCAAACAGATATTATTTTTACAATTAAAATATTAGTAGACATAATAAAAGTAATCCTAGTCAATGGTAATTAGTCTCTTAGTAAGCCAACTTTAGAAAAGTGAAGTACTGAGGAATACACAAAAGACAGGTTTTGATGGTGGGTAGGAAAAGACTGAAGTAGAGAATACCTCTTTCAGACAACAGACCTAGGTGGGACAGTGAGAGAAGTCTTTTAGAAAAATACCTTAAAAGCGTGTCTTAGCTTAGGCTGCCATTAACAAAATACCATAGACTGATGTGGGAAACAGAACACCACAACAACCACTGGTGCATGTTCCCTGAGCCTCCGAGATCTCTGAGAAAACTCGAGATTGCAGGGTTAAAAATAACCCGAAAGGATCAGAGTGAAATGCCCTTGGAACGTGTGTGGTCAGTTCTAAAGTTCGCAGCAGAAGATGTTTTGTAGATAGGAAGCCAGCTGTCAACAGCACACTGTGCCCTCCCCTCTTTGTTCCTTTATTCTGTTTTAAAGATTCTTACGTGCTTGACTAATCCTGTATACATGGAGGAATGTGCCTTACTACGCCCCTGCTGTAAACCATTATAGATCTATATCGCTGTAGAAGGTATATGAGTATGGAAAATAAACCTCAGCTCCTGGGGCTGTTTGCTTGGGGTCCCTTGTGCCTCGCTATACTGTCGTCTCTTTCTCAGTTCCTTCGCCACCCCAGGTCCCCAACTCTGAGGTCGACAGACTGAGTGGCTCAAACAGACACTTTTCTCACAATTCTAGAACTAGAAAGTCCAAGATCAAGTTTCCAGCAGGGTTTGGTTTCTGGTGGGAGCTCTCTTCCTGGCTGCAGTAAGGGAGAGCTCTCTGGTGTCTTGTCTTGTACCGACACAAGCCCCACCATATGACCTCACTTTATTTCCTTAAACGTCCAATCTCCAAATACAGCCATAATAGGGTTAGGGCTTCAGCATATGAATTTGTAGGGGACACAAATACTGTCCATAACAAAGAGGATGTGACATTAAAAATTTATCCTGGTTCTGAGACTTTCAGAACCCTGCGTGAAGAAATGTTCAGAGGGAGGGAGGGAAAATGAATACAAATACTGTCGTTCCATAACATTTGGCATGACCTTGGGGATACATGCCTATAAGTGTTGTAGACAAGACTGTTAGCAGAGAGGTCAAGAACTGAAGAGATCATACTATTAGGATCATTAACATAGACACAGTCCATCCTTACCTGCAGATTCTGTATTTGTGAATTCACCTACTTGCTAAAATTTGTGTAACCTCAAAATTGATGTTGATGGTGTATTAGTAGTCTTGTGGACATGTGCAGAGGGGCAAAAAACTCTAGTTGCCCAATGCGTGCACTCATAGCTGAGATGAAACAAGGTAACACTGGCTTCTTGTTTCGGCTTTCATATTATAAACAAGTATCCCTTGCACAGTCTATTTAGGGCTGTGTTTTCTGCTTTTTTGTGCTTTGTGGGTAACTTCTCTATTTAAAATTGCTCAAGAGTCATGCTGAAGTGCTGTCTACTATGTCTAAGTGCAAGAAAGCTGTGATGTACTTTATGGAGGAAATATATTAGACAAGCTTCTTTCAGGCCTGACTTACAGTGCTGTTGGCTGTGAGTTCAATGTGAATGAATCAATAATACATATTAAATAATGTGTCTTTGAACAGAAACACACATAAAACAAGGTTACATACTGACCGGTTGATGAAAATGTTGTAACCAGAGGCTCACAACAACCTACACCTATATTTCTCCCACGGGGCAGTGGTTCAACGTTCACAAATTCAGTGTTCACTGTTACTTTATAGAACATAAGTATCACAGATAATGAGAATCAACTGTATTTAAATCACCAAAAATTATGCAGAAGTAGTGCTGGAAAGAATGACAGGAAACCTGAAGATACATTCTTCAAGGAAGAAGAGTGACCCAGGCATCTGGAGATGACCGCAACAAGAAAGAGTAGAAGGTGGTAAAGTCTGATGGCATAAGATGCAAAGCTGGAGGATTTTAGAAAGGAGAAAGAAATTTCTGGAAGAATCAATGAGGACCAATTAAACATAAGGAACGGTCTAATCTCAGAAATGTGAGACATTAGGGGCAGGTTTGTGATTTGTTTCTTTTTTTGATTCTTGACTAGCTCTAACCCTCTCCATGTCTGTGGGCACCCCCCTTCCTCCTATCTAACAGGAGCCCTATTTCTCCCCCTCCTACACAACTACAATAGCAGGTCAATCCTCTTCTAAACCTCCACGTTGGGAAATAGAAAATATCAGCTGTGGAGTGCAGAAGCATCATTCTGTTTTACAACTCAAAATACCACAAAATATAATTTTCCTTTGATATTTCTATATAAACACGTCTATTATGCCCATAGAAGACAAAGGCTACCTTTTGAAGGAAATTATTCATAAGGTAGGGGTGGCTCGTTGGTCTAGGGGTATGATTCTCGCTTAGGAAATTATTCATAAGGAAAAAAATGAGAAGTGTGAACAAGTCAGTTAGGTGGTCTCTTCAGCATATGAAACTAGGGCTTCAACCTATGACTAATCCAAAAGATGAAAACATAATTGAATTGCAGGAGCACTCCTCTATTTAACTATTGAGAGGCCTGGTCAATGTTCCCTTAAAATTAATTTCACCGAGTGATAATTCAGGGATGAAAGAGAAATAGAACTTATACTTAAATAGGGGTGTCTAGGTGGCTCAGTCCATTAAGTGTCCAACCCTTGGTTCTGCTCAGGTCATGACCTAGGGTTCCTGGGATCAAGCCCTACATCAAGCTCCATGCTCAGGTGGGGGAGGGTCTGCTTGAGATTCTCTCTCTCCTCTGCCTCTGCCCCTCCCACCACCTCTCTCGCTCTAAAAATAAATAAATATTTTTTAAAAAGAACTTTACTTAAATATAAGCACGCATATTTATAAACATGCTGTAGTTTATTCTTTATGTTTTTCCTCCCAACAAAGAACTCTAAATTGTTGATTAAGGCTTTTAGCTTTAAAAAAATCTTTGGGGGGCACCTGGGTGGCTCAGATGGTTAAGCGTCTGCCTTCGGCTCGGGTCATGATCCCAGGGTCCTGGGATCAAGCCCCACGTCTGGCTCCTGGCTCAGTGGGGAGCCTGCTTCTCCCTCTGCCTCTCCTCCGCTCGTGCTCTCTCTCTCTCTCTCTCTCTGTATCTCTGTGTCTCGAATGAATAAATAAAATCTTTAAAAAAAAAAAATCTTTGAAAAAGAGGCCTCCTTCTGAAAAACTCAAAGATTAGTGGTCAATCTTGAAGAACTGAAAAAAATTAACAAAAAAAAGTAAAATTGGGGTGACTGGGTGATAGACACTGGGGAGGATATGTGCTCTGGTAAGCGCTGGGAATTGTGCAAGACTGTTGAATCTCAGATCTGTACCTCTGAAACAAATAATGCAATATATGTTAAGAAAAAAAAAAGAAGAAGAAGAAGGTAGTGGGAGGGGAAGAATGAAGCGGGGGAAATCAGAGGGGTAGACGAACCATGAGAGACGATGGACTCTGAAAAACAAACTGAGGGTTCTAGAGGGGAGAGGGGTGGGAGGATGGGTTAGCCTGGTGGTGGGTATTGAGGAGGGCACATTCTGCATGGAGCACTGGGTGTTATGCACAAACAATGAATCATGGAACACTACATCTAAAACTAATGATGTAGGGGCGCCTGGGTGGCTCAGTTGGTTGAGCGACTGCCTTCGGCTCAGGTCATGATCCTGGAGTCCCGGGATCGAGTCCCACATCGGGCTCCCTGCTCAGCGGGGGGTCTGCTTCTCCCTCTGACCCTCTTCCCTCTCGTGCTCTCTGTCTCTCATTCTCTCTCTCAAATAAATAAAAATAAAATCTTAAAAAATAATAATAATAATAAAACTAATGATGTAATGTATGGGGATTAACATAAGAATAAAAAAAAAAAGCTAAAAAAAAATAATAAAGTAAAATTCACTCTGCCTTCATAATTAAGCCAGCTTGTAATAAGTTTTCTTTACAATTTTAGCAGTTATGAGATTCTTGATTAAAAATTCACCAAAAGTTTAATATCCAATAATAAGTTCCAAAAAATATTCAGACTTGATTTTCTATACCTATTTTGGGTTTCTCATCTAATTCCTTTTAAAAATACTGAAGTGAGGGGTTCCTGGGTGGCTCAGTTGGTTAAGTGACTGCCTTCGGCTCAGGTCATGATCCCAGGGTCCTAGGATCGAGCCCCACATCGGGCTCCCTGCTCGGCGGGAAGCCTGCTTCTCCCTTTCCCACTCCCCCTGCTTGTGTTCCCTCTCTCGTGTCTCTGTCAAATAAATAAATAAAATCTTCAAAAAAATAAAAAATAAAAATAAAAATAAATAAATAAATAAAAATACTGAAGTGGGGCGCCTGGGTGGCTCAGTTGGTTAAGCGTCTGCCTTCGGCTCAGGTCATGATCCCAGCGTCCTGGGATTGAGTCCCAGATCGGGCTTCCCAACCCTCTCCCTCTGTCTGCCACTCCCCCTGCTTGTGCTCTCTCTCTGTCAAATATATAAAATAAAATAAAATAAAAATACTGAAGTGGACATCAAATAACATGCCAATTTGACAAGGTCTTCCCACCTTGAGGAACAGGAAAAACAATATATTGTTAGCACCAACCAGAAAGGATTGAATATCTGATTGACCCAAAATTTAATGGAATAGCTGAACTAGGGTACAGTGGGGAGAGGTGTTTCATGGGGGTAAAAATGGCCTAATTTATATAAGAAATATTTTTAAAGGCATACTTGGAACTCCTGATTAAGTTTAAGAAATAGTAATATTGCCAAGGGCTGGCACAAGTAGAGGGAAGCAGGTGCTCTTACTCACAGTTGGCAGTAATATAAACTGGGCCCAACTTTCTGGAAGGCCGTTTGGCAAAAGCCATAATAACAGATGTCCTCACTGACCAGGACTTCCACTTCTTGGAATTTATCTCAAGAAAATAAAGGGAAGATGTAATAAAATATTCCATATTGATTTCTTGGTTGCTTAAAGTTAGAGAAAATGGAAACAATTAAAATGCCTACCAATAAAGAATTATTTCCATAAATGGGTCTTTCTTCTCCCATCCTTGCTCACCCCCTTCAGTCTATTCTCAGCACAGTGGCCAGCATCATCTAATTAAAATGCAATGACTTGGGGCACCTAGGTGCTCAGCTGGTTGGGTGTCCAACTCTTGGTTTCGGCTCAGGTCATGAACTCGCAGTCATGAGATCAAGCCCTGCATCAGGCTCCACACTCAGCATGGAGTTTGCTTCAGATTCTCTATCCCTCTCCCTCTTCCTCTGCCTTTCTCCCTACTCCCATGCGTGCTCTCTCTCTCAAATGAATAAATAAAATCCTTTAAAAAAAAAACGCAATGATTTGATGGTTATGTCACTCCTATGCTCAAAATCCTCCAATGGTTCCCCTTGCTCAGGGTCAAAGCCAAATCTTTATCATGGGCTAATGCCACATTCTGCCATTTAAAAAGTGTTATCTTAAAAAAAAATTAAAAAAATAAAAAATAAAATAAAAAGTGGATCTTGGGGTGCCTGGGTGGTTCAATCAGTTAAGCATCTGCCTTTGGCTCAGGTCATGATCCCAGGGTCCTGGGATCAAGCCCTGCGGCGGGCTCCCTGCTTGTCAGGAAGCCTGCTTCTCCCTCTCCCTCTGCCTGCCACTTCCCCTGCCTTTGCTCTCTCTCTCTCAAATAAATACATAAATAAAATCTTAAAAAAAAAAAAAAAGTGTCTCTTCCCTGGGCACCTGGGTGGCTCAGTTGGTTGAGCACATCCAACTCGGTTTCAGCTCAGTTAATGATCTCAGGGTTGTGAGATCAAGCCCCACATCACGCTCTGTGCTCAGCATAGAGTCCACTTGAATCCACATAAATCTTAAAAAATAAATAAAATAAAATAAAATAAAATAAAATAAAAAATGGCTCTTCCCTGAACCAGTGCTCCAGGTAACCTGTGGTCTTCACCTTAGACACAGAAGAACCTAGAATCTTAAACAGCTCCCTGTGAAGGACATTCCACTGGATATTCACCTTGACAGATACCCTGCTACATAACTTCTTCACATTATCTCCAGAACTGGGATTATATAAGAGATACTGAACAGAAAGCTGTTTTTCCCAATCACCATCAAGTGGCTATCTCTCACCTGGACTACTACAAAGCCACCTACTCCATTTCCTGACAGCAACCCCTGTCCCAGCCACCTCCATCCCCTCTAGTCTATTCTCCACACTACAAAGTAATCTCTTTTTTGGGCAGAAGACATGAACAGACACTTTTCTAAAGAAGACATCCAGATGGCTAACAGACAGATGAAAAGATGCTCAACATCACTCATCATCAGGGAAATGCAAACAAAACCACAATGAGATACCACCTCACACCTGTCAGAATGGCTAAAATTAACAACACAGGAAACAACAGATGTTGGCAAGGAAGCAGAAAAAGGGGAATGCACTGTTGGTGGGAATGCAAACTGGTGCAGCCACTCTGGAAAATAGTATGGGGGTTCCTCTAAAAGTTGAAAATAGAACTACCCTACGATCCAGTAATTGCACTATAAGGTATTTACCCAAAGGATACAAAAATACAGATCTGAAGGGGCACATGTACCCTGATGCTTATAGCAGCATTATCAACAATAGCCAACTAGGGGAAGAGCCCAAATGTCCATCGACTGATGAATGGAGAAAGGAGATGTGGTATATCTATACAATGGAATATTACTCAGCCATCAAAAAGAATGAAATCCTACCATTCACAATGATGTGGATAGAGCTAGAGGCTATTATGCTAAATGAAATCAGTCCGTAAGAAAAAGACAAATACCTATGATTTCACTCATATGTGGAACTTAAAAAACAGAACAGATGAACATATAAGACAGGGGGAAAAAAAGAGAAAGAGGGAAACAAACCATAAGAGACTGGTTTTTTATTATTATTAGAGACAGAGAGAGAGACAGAGAGCATGAGCAGGGGAGAAAGGCAGAGGGAGAAAGAGAAGCAAACTCCTCACTGAGCTGGAAGCCCAACATGGGGCTCGATCCCAGGACCTGGAGATCATGACCTGAGCTGAAGGCAGGTGCTTAACTATCTGAGCCACCCAGGCACCCCACCATAAGAAACCCTCAGTGATAGAGAACAAACTGAGGGTTGACGGAGGAAGGTAGGCGGAGGATGAGCTAGATGGGTGATGGGTATTAAGGAGGGCATTTGTCATGTTGAGCACTGGGTGTTGTATGTAAGTGATGAATCACTGAATTCTACTCCTGAAACCAATATTGCACTGCATGTTAACTAACTAGAATTTAAATAAAAATTTGAAGAAAAAAAGTCTTTTTTTTTAAAGTGGTCATAATTTACCCACACTTAAAACCCACTGATTCCTTCCCATTTCTCTACAGATGAAGATCCAAATTTCTGATGGTCAAGGCTCTAAAACAGTGCTATACAATGGAAATATATTAAGAACCATGTATATAATTTTAAATTTTATAGTAGCCATGGTTTTTTCAAAAACCTTCAAGATGGTAAAATTAATACTGTATTTCATTTTAGTCAATCCATCCAAAATTATCATCTCAGTATGTATTTAATAATTCAATTAGATGTTAAATATTCTCACTACAAAAAGCAGCAGTAGTTATATAAGGTGATGGATGTGTTAACTAACCTCATTGTGATAATCATTTCACAATATATACATGTATCAAGTCATCACATTGTACATCTTTTTTTTTTTTTAAAGAATTTATTTATTTGAGAGAGAGAGAGAGTGAGAGAGAGAGCCCAAGAGGGGGTAGGGTCAGAGGGAGAAGCAGACTCCCTGCTGAGCAGGGAGCCCGATGTGGGACTCGATCCTGGGACTCTGGGATCATGACCTGAGCCGAAGGCAGTCGCTTAACCAACTGAGCCACCCAGGCACCCCAGTACATCTTAAACTTACACAATGTTACATATCAGTTCTATCTCAATAAACCTGGAGAGATTTTACATTCAGTTTTTCATGTAAGTGTCTGAAGTCTACTTTATATTTTATCTTTGCAGCCCATCTCAAATTGGACAAGCCACATTTGACATGCTCTACAGCCCCATGTAGTTAGGGGCCACCATATTAGACAGTGCAGCTCTACAAGGTCAAATATATGCCCACCCTCGAGTTTTCATACAACAAATAATTTGAAAGAAGACAAATAACCAAAAAAAATTTTTTTTAAGATTTTATTTATTTGACAGAGAGAGAGACAGTGAGAGAGGGAACATAAGCGGGGGGAGTGGGAGAGGGAGAAGCAGGCTTCCCGTCGAGCAGGAAGCCCGATGCGGGGCTCGATCCCAGAACCCTGGGATCATGACCTGAGCCGAAGGCAGATGCTTAACAACTGAGCCACCCAGGTGCCCCCAAATAACCAAATTTTTAAATGGGCAAAAGATTTTAATGACATTTCACCAAAGGAGATATACAAATGGCCAATAAGCATATGAAAGATACTCAACAGCTTTAGTCATTAGGAAAATGCAAACCAAAACCACACTGAGACACCACTTGACACCACATCACACCCACTAGAATGGTTATAATTAAAAAGACAGACAATAACAAGTGTCGGCAAGAATATGAAGAAACTGGGACTCTCATATATTGCTGTTAGGATTGTAAAATGGTGCACGAATGGCACCCAGTCTCACCAGCTCTATAGGTTGACCTACACTGTAGTTAGTATTAGCCCTGGAGGCTTCACCATGGCTTGGAAACCATACTATGTTCTCATACTTAGTTGTGTTGTCCTAATGAGTTCATACTAACTTTGCAGGAAAGCTCCTGAAACAAATGTTGGCTCCAAGTCTTGCCCACCAAGCAGGCACTGTTTCCAGATTGGGTGAGATACTACGGGAAAGTTAGAAAAGCATTGGATTTTAGGTCAGTGGCCCTGGGCATGAGCCCAGCTCCACCAATGACTGCCTGTGTGGCCTCAGGGAGCTGCTGGATCATTCTAAGATGCAGCTTCTGCTTCAGCAAAAGCAGGTTTAATAATAATTGCCCTTTTGAACTTATCAAGCAGCCCTGTACATCAAGAGAAGCTGCATATAAGAATGAGCTCTGTAGTTAAAAATGCTCCATGAGTCTGGAGTTGCTAATCATTGCCTTCCTCGCTATTTTTCTCTTGCACTTTGCCCTACTGTTTCAGCTAGTCCATTGGGATCTGCAAATTATCCCCCAGTTGCTGTAAGTACAAGGAACTAGCTGATCCCCTTCAATCCAACTAGAGAAAAGTACACTGAGAAAAGTCTGTATAAAGGGTCACCACCTGGCCAAGCACTTGATACATTTATTCTCTGAGTGTCTGACCTTTCTCCAACTGCTGATCATAGTAGCCTGATTTAAAATCAAGTGTGTTTTGCTAAAGTTGGCACAAAATCTGAGGGATGACATTTGTTCTCTTCTTTATAGTTTTCCTGTATTATTTTTTCCAATTTTCCAGCAAAAAAAATATACATTGCTCTTTAGGGGAAAATGTTGTTTAAAAAGAAAAAAGTTTAATGCTGATTCTATTTTAGACCAACCATATATAGCTAAAGCTTTCTTTCTTTTTTCTTTCTTTTTTTTTTTTTAGGTAGGCTCCATGCCCAGTGTGGAGCCCAATGCAGGGCTCAAACTTATGACCCTAAGATCAAGACATGAGCTGAGATCAAGAGTCAGTGCTTAACCGACTGAGCCACCCAGGTGTCCCATGTAGCTAAAACTTTCAAAACACTTAAGTACAAGGTTTTGTTACAAGAACTTTGTATATATTAATCATCTCGACAACTCTATGAAGTAGGTATTATTATTTTACTCCTTTTTATGGATGAGGAAATAAAGAGACCCAAAGATTAAGCGTCTACCCAGCATCACACAACTAATAAGTGATGGAGCTGGGATTTGAACTGTTAAAAAGAAAACCACAGGCCCAAAATGAAATTGCTTAGTCCAAGTCACCAAACCTGGACTTAATACCTAACCTAACTGCAGTTCCAACCTCCCTGAGTAACCAGTCAGTCAGGAATTTTCTGATCAGCACAAATGAAATAATCTCTCACATGTGATCTCTCCATTCCCTCCCCTTGCCCAAGGAAGATGAGGTAATCCACCTAGTAAAACCCCCATCCCTTCCCGCTAAGGGAAGGCGACTTTGCTGAATCAATCCCTTCTTTTCTTTTGCTAATAACTTCCTTACCCCACTGTCCTTCCTATAAAATCCTTCCTTTCTGTACAACTCCTCAGAGTTCCCATCGGTCTAGCATCCCTGTTGCCAGATAGGATGCTGCCTGACTCATGAATCGCTTAATGAAGCCAATTAGATGTTCAAATTTACTTAGCTGAATTTTTGTTTTTTAACAGAACTTAAGTACTCTGGTATCAGAGTTCGTGCTTTTAACTAGTATTTTACCTAGTGACTAGTATTACCATCTACCACGGCTCTAAAGGTCCAATTACACAAGTAGGCTCCCTTGGGGAAAAATCAGTGGTCTACTAGTCTGTGGGATCCCCAAAGCAAGAACTGTGTTTATCTATCTGCTTCTGTACCAATTAGCTTTTGCTGCATAACAAACGAGTCTAAAACTTAAGGACCTAAAAACTACAACCATCAATTTCACTCACAGTTCTGTGGATTGGCACTTGGGCTGGGCTTTCTTTTGCTGGTCTTCTGCTGTGCTTAGCCGAATTGCATCAGTTAGCTGCTGGCCTGCAAGGCATATCTGCTTCCACCTGTTAGCTGTCTGCTGAGGCAACAGGAACACTGGGGCCATTGTTCTCTCATCATCCAGCAAGCTAGTCTGACCTTCTTCCCATGGCAGCAGTGGCAGGGTCCCAAGAACCTGTAGAGTGGATAAGCCCCAGTGAACAAACAGCTCTTCAGGTCTCTGCTTGTATTCCATTTACTACTGACCCAAAGCAAATGCAAATCACATGGCCAAGCCCAAAATCAGTGTGGGAGGGGACTATCTCGAAGGCATAAATACACAGGTTAAGTAATTGGTGACCACTTACACAATCTACCAATATCTCCATAACCCAACACAGAACCTAATAATAAGTAGTAGGCACAATATAAATGTTTAGTGAATTGAATGCTGTTTCCCCTTCATGAAAAATCAAGATAAGACCAACAATCTCTTCCCTCTCTGCACTAAGGACACCACATCAAGCAGATGGAAGAGTCTGCCTGACCCCTCCTCACAGAGGAACACCACACTGTGGGTGATGGGGCCCATCACTGGATGGTCACCTCCTAACACAGGGTCTTCTCAGCTCTTGGGGTGAGGAGTGTGTTCTTACTGGTGGCTTCCCAAGCTCTTAGAATCCCAGGACTTGCTCCTATCAATAATTCCCTCAAGCTTCCCAAGGGATTTCCCCTTCTCCCACAACCTCTGTGGGGTCCCCTCAGGGACACCTCTATAAAGCTGCTCCAATTAGCATCCCTGGTCACCCTCCAGTGGCTCCTTAAAGTTGTGCAGCCATTTTAGGGTAACTGTTCAAAACCATTCCACAACTATACCAGAAGACACGGTTGTGTGTGCTTTAGGTCAGTAGTTTTCAACAGGGGGTGCTATTTTCCCCCAGGGGACATTCAGCAGGGTCTGCAGAGATTTTTGGTTGTCCCACCTGGAAGAAAGGTGCCGTCATCTAATGGGTAGAGGCAAGGGATGCTGTACATCCTACAATGCACAGGACCGCCCCACCACACAGAATTATTCGGTTCAAAATGTCACAAGCACCACAGCTGAGAAACTGCCTTAGATTCAGAGTGAGTCCTCGTTCATCCTAAGGAGGCACCCACTGCCCCACCCAGGGTTATTACATACATAGTTGGATGGATCACTCCCTCTGGAAGAATCAATCTTTAGTCAACAACCCTAAATTCTCTCTGTGCAACTTAAATCTCAGGGACAATTTGTGTGGCATCCTGCAATTCCATAGGTTAGACAGACAAAGTAAGTTCTAAATGGTAACTTGGTTACATGCAAGATGATCTTATCGTCTCCTTCTATTAGAATCTATGCTCAGTCCTACTGATTCTGAGAGCAATTTTCTCAGAAAAGAGGAGTGCTTAAAGGTTTTTATTTTAAGCTAGTTAATAGCCTCAGGAAATGAAAATGGCTTCCAGTGGAGAACAGCGTTGTGGGACTTTCCTGTGAGCCATCTGAACCCTTTGATAAAATGCACATTAGTTGCAAGGAATAAATGACAGGCATTGGGTGTTAACAAGATGACAGTTGTTTCAGGGAGGAAGAGAACTTCTTACTGTCAGAGAGAACACCGAGCACCAAGGGAGTGGAAGCTACACACACACTGATTGCTATGGCAGCTCCATGTACAAAAGCAACAAGAAATAAAAGCCTTGAAACTAGTCACCCATCTTACCACGGAGTTTTAACAGTGCTAATTAGAAGAAAGGAGCTGACATTTCCCTAACATGAAAGATAAACTAAAAGATACCCAGGAAACTTACTTCTGAAAATTTCTCTGAAGAATTCAATAGTAAAGGTGCTTTTTATTAATCCTGGACTTGATTCCTTACTTGTTCACTTTCTTATGCTCCTTTATGCTAGTAGCCAGGAACATCCTCCTCACTCATCACCTGGAGTTCCTCATTCAAG
Source organism: Mirounga angustirostris (assembly GCF_029215605.1). Taxonomy (NCBI): domain Eukaryota; kingdom Metazoa; phylum Chordata; class Mammalia; order Carnivora; family Phocidae; genus Mirounga; species Mirounga angustirostris. The sequence goes on from NW_026991719.1 coordinate 12,855,382, forward strand.
AGCGAGGCAGGGAGAGCAAGAAGGAAGTGGAGGGTCTCCTCTTTTCTTCCTCCTGATCTCTGCACCCCTGCCCTCAACATTGGCCATATCTCCATACCATGCCTGGAATGCCAGTGCTGGAGGGAAAGCTGCATCACCCCCTCCGTACCCACCTGGATTTGCTGTGTGGCACAAAATTGATTTAGAACAAAAGGCCCTCGACTATAGGTCATTCTCCTCATGCAAGGCCATCCAAGGAAGACCCAGGAGTCTATCTCCAACCACTTGTATTATGAACCCAGCTTCCTATGTGGACCTCATCCTCCAGCATCCTCCAAGCTGGCTGCTACCTGTGACTGCCTAGACACCTCCAAGTAAGCTGTGGAACAGCCATCAAGTGTGCCCAGGACCAGGCCTCAGCAGAGTAGTTTCTCAGAAAAAGTCCCCTATTTGGTTCCTGATTGGGAGTCCACCACTACTGGATCTTATTCCAGAAGCTTCTAACTTCAGAGGAGAAACTTTAAGGAACCATGAGGCTGGGTTCTCCATCCAGGCTAAGAACCACCTTTGGCTGAACTATATTAATTTCCATTCCATCACAAAAGAGTCATAATCTCTGTGTCGAGTGGTAGTTCTGGAATGTAAAGGACAGAGATCACGGACATGCTAGAACAAAGGATGTCCGAAATGTGCACTGAAAAAAAATAAGCTTTTGAGTCATAAGGTTCTTTGCAAGTGCATATTCTGTACTAGACACTGCACTAAGCACTTTATATACATTTTCTCACAGCCTAGCTGTGAGACCTTGGGCAAGGTGGTGAACCTCTGTTTCTGTTTCCTTTACCAGGTACAAATAGCTACTTTATAGAGCTATTTTAAGAATTAGTTGAAATAAAGTGGAAAGTTCCTGGCACATGACAGCTGTCCTAGTCATCTCGGGCTGCCATAACAAAATACCATAGACTGGGTGGCTTAAACAACAGAAATTTACTTTCTCACAGTTCTGGAAAGGCGGGGAAGTCCAAGATGAAGGGGCCAGCTGATTCAGTTCCTGGTGAGAGCTCTCTGACTTGAGTTGCAGATAGTCAACTCCTCAATATGTCCTACATGGCCTTTCTTCAGTGCATATGCACAAGGAGGGAAGGAGAGACGCCCATGTCCAAATATTGTCACACTGAGAGTTAGGGCTTCAACATATGAATTTTGGAGTGACACAAATATTCAATCCATAACAGTAGGTATTAAATACACAGTAGCTATTATTACTATTATAATTATTATTAATAAAACAGGTATTGGGGCACCTGGGTGGCTCAGTCATTAAGCGTCTGCCTTCGGCTCAGGTCATGATCCCAGGGTCCTGGGATCGAGCCCCGCATCGGGCTCCCTGCTCGGCAGGAAGCCTGCTTCTCCCTCTTACACTCCCCCTGCTTGTGTTCCCTCTCTCACTCTCTCACTCTCTCTGTCAATTAAATAAATAAAAATCTTTAAGAAAAAAAAATAAAAAAATAAAACAGGTACTGACACTCAAGAAACAGCTACAATGGCATGGCCTTGTGTAAAACAAAAGAACTCTGGCTCTGGTTTGACCACTCACTTACCTGAATTGACACTGGCAGAAAGTAAAGCATCGGTTTCTTGGTGCCCTTTCTGAGATTCCCACTGCCGGAGCAGTGTTGAGCTATTTCACCTTGCTGTATGTTGAGGCCTCTGGTGAAGAATGGTCCCCATCACTGGTTGAACACCAGTGATCTGGGCAGGCTGTAGCTGTGCCTGCTGACCATGATCCATTCGACCATCCACAGGCATTCTCTATGTCCTGCCACATCTAAAGTGCTACATTCCTTGGGGCTCTGCTTTCTTCCAGTTGGGCAACTTGCGATCTTGGTTGCTCTTCCTTATCCTGAGGATCCACAGCACCCAGCATCAAGATTCTCCCTGATTTAAACTTCGAAGCAGATGTCTCTACTTTCTCCTGTTCTCTCATAATCCAACCTGGTTATAGGTTGTCTTTAAAGCAGCCTTTGCGCCTCCCAGGAAATTCTTCCTTTTCCATCCTGGAAAGGGTGAAAAGTATGTTTATTTCTATCTAGATGATCATCAACTTCAAGCAAATAAGCCAAAAATTAATTTCTCAACCACTGTCTCCATGATTTTCAAAAAAATTTTTGCTGATAGAGAGACAAGAGGCTATAAAATTTCAAGAAATTCGGTTAAAGGGGAATAAACAACCCTGTTGTTTTCATGGAATATGGAATATGGTCTTTCACGGAATATGGACTCTCATAGGTTCTTAGAGACCATTTAATCCATACTTCCAGATGAAATTTTAAAGTTTCTCTCAGTCAACTCCACCTTTCACCTCACCAAATGCCAGCAGAATGTCTGATGAAAAGAACATCAAGCTGGACCTCAACAGGTCTGGGCTCTGGACCAAACTCCTATTCAGTCTTGTATATCCTCACCCAACTGTGAGACTATAAGCTTGAAGTCAGGAATCATGTTTCATACTTAAGTAGCACAATAAAAAGCACTTTTATTTTTAAAAATTTTCATTCATTCCATTACAGCAGGCTGAGGGTGAGTGGTTATAGAGAGATAGAGGCACCCCTGAATGCCTTATCTTCAGTAAAATAACTTTTCCATGCGTGAGGAATACTAACTATTGACTGGGAATACACAAGACTCCAGAAAGAAGCCAAGATAGCAGGAGAAAGGAGAGGAGGGGTGCCTGGGTGGCTCAGTCAGGTAAGCGTCTGCCTTTGGCTCAGATCATGATCTTGGGGTCCTGGGATCGAGCCCCGTGTTGGGTTCCCTGCTCAGCAGGGGGTCTGCTTCTCCCTCTCCCTCTGTCTTCTCCCTCCGTTCATGCTCTGTTTCTGTGTCTCTCTCAAATAAATAAATAAAAATCCAACAAGATTTTTCAAATTGAAGGAAATCAGTCATTTATGACCACAAAAAATTTGTTCTGCAAATATCAGCTCAGTACCTGTCTTATACAAGCATTTCCCAGAGCTTGAGTGAATGTGGCAATCTGTCATATTCTATTCCTTTCTCATACTATTTCACAGCTTAGATCCTGTCCTGCTCATCACCATGCCAATTCAATACAACTGGTGAAAATCCAGAGCCACAAGGTACAAAACTTAAGGCACTATACAAATGTTTTTCAAAGCCTAGCATAGCCTAACAATCAAAGAGTTACTCACTGCATCTTACACAGAAATATGTAAATTTTATTAAAAGGATTCTAAACTCCCTTTGGAAGGAATCATTCTGAAACTTTGTTGGAATACTGTAACTGCCATTTAAATGTTCCCAATCCAGTCACGCTCTCCCCACTATATGGTTTTCCTTAAAGTTTATCCTAACTTTGAGAATGTTCAAGAGTTTGGAACCAAAATTACAACTGATTAAAGCAATGTTTTCATCCCTGGCTGTGCATGAGAATCCTCAGTGCTCCCTCCAGGTTAATTAATTCAGGATCTCCAGAGATGGGCCTGGATATCAGTATTCAGATTCTCATGGGTGGCCAGTGTTTGGAGGCACTGTATTAAAGGAGTTGCCTCTTGCTATCTTAGTAGAAAGGGGGGGCATACCTAGGTCAGGCAGACGGAGTTCATAAGCCCTGTAAGCACACCAGTTCTTGAGAGGGCTGGCAAGAGCCAAAAAGGATGCCAGCTTTGGAGAACTGGGACACCACCCAGAAATCTGAGGCAGGGACACATCCAAGAAGAGGAGGGCATCCCTACCACACATGCTGTCTCCTTGAAGAACCAGCTATGTTTCTACAGTTGAGCTAGACACACAGAATCATTCCGCTATCAAGAGACTTATACAACAGTAAGGAGAATTGGTTAAACTTTCCTACAGCACTCTCTTGCTTCTAGAGAAAAATCTATATGATCTGTAATTCTGCAGGGAAGTCCTGTGTCCTCTGACCTAATTTAAATCATCATTAAATTACTTCCCAATTGACATTACAAACAGTAAAAACAGGTGCACCTGGCTAGCTCAGTGGGTAGAGCATGTGACTTTTGATCTTGGGGTCATGTGTTCAAGCCCCATGTTGGGCACAGAGTTTACTTAAAACAAAACAAAACAAATACAGTAAAGATGTTGTTGAATGGTTATGTCTTAACATTGATTTTTATACTATTTGCTGTGAGGCTGGTTGGCAAGAGAATGAGCACAGTAAGAGAGTAGAGGTGACAGAGTGGCCTAATGGGGTACAGCCCACCCCTATTTCAAATGCCCAAACCTGATCTCCTAAGAACAGAGCACAACAAATGATATACACAGGTGTGTATATGTATGTTTATCACTGTGATTAGTGAAAGAAAATAGAGGATCCTTTCCTCCACTGTCCATAGCTTCCTTATCACCTCTACCCATTCCTAGTTTATGGTTGTGACAAAGAGTTAAAAAGAGCAAGCAGAGGCACACAAGCAAAACAGGACACCTCATTCCAGTACCATGTATCAACCAACCAGCCATCGATGTTTGAGACCTCAAGATGCAAAGACACATAATTCAAATTCTTACAGCCCCACACACTAGGTTGTCATTTTCCCACTGTATGGAATGTGCAGGGTGGCATATACGTGAAAAGAGTCCAGAAACCCTCAGCATTACAGAATCAAACTGTAAGCTTCTGACAGTGTTACCTTGGAAATGAGTGCTGGGATTAGAGAGTGGCAGGAAAAGGAAGGGTGACTCCAAAGAAGAGGAAGTAAGATACTTTCCTGGACTCAGAGAACCTCGGGGCTGAAGGTTCTTATTGGAGTTTCATGGCTCAAAATGACCTCAAATAAGTGGTTATCTAACCTGTGAGTAATGCCTCCTGAAGCTGCCCATTCTATTTTCTGACTGTTAATAATCAAACACATTAAAATAAATCTCTAGACTGTAAGCTCCACATAGCATAGATCTTACTTAACCTGTGTTGTTCACTGATATGTCTCAAGTGCTGAAATAGTACCTAGCACAGAGTAGTCACTCAAAAAATAGTTGTTAAATGAATGAATGCCTCCTGGTGCCTTCCCATGATGATTCTATTTCCACTCTGAAATGTCGAAAAGAAGGCTATTTTTCTTCACTGTAACAGCCCAGCAAATATATTAAGACAACTACCAACTATCGTGTTTACCCCTGCCCAACCCCCATGGCAAATTTTTTCTTTTCCAAGTTTCACATCTATGTTCATTTATAACCATTTCTTACAGGGTGGGTGGGACACCAGTCCCCTCCCAAACAAAGATGTAATGGACGCCTATTGTACAGTCACCACTGGGGAGGGGTGGGACTCTCAAATAATTCTAAGTAATATCCACTCCATTCATCAGAAACGGACTCTGTCATCCACTCACATTGTTCTAATTTGCTCATCAGGATAATTATGACTTTGGCAAATGGCTAGCATAAATCCAGATGAACTGCATCTGCTATTTTGGCCCAACAGAGCTATGAGGCTGCCTCATCCACCAGGAGAAGGAGGAGAGGAGCAGGAGGAGGAGGAAAAGCAGGGAGAGGAAAAGAAATGAGGTTAATTTAGCACTACTTCATGACTTCTTGCAGTGGTTTCCAACCTTGACTTCACTTTGGAATCACTTGGGAATGCTCTATAAAGACTCCAAGGCAGGCAGGGGAGGGTGGGCGCGGGGCCCATGTGGCTCAGTCTGTTAAGCGTCCAACTCTTGATTTCAGCTCAGGTCATGATCTCAGGGTTGTGAGATCAAGCCCTGCATCGGGTTCCACACTGGGCATGGAGCCTGCTTAAGATTCTCTCTCTCCCTCTCCCTCTGCCCCTTCCCTCCCAAAAATAAATAGAAAATAAAAGATAGACTCCTGGGACCCCATCTGAGAGATTCTGATTTAATTGCTCTGGGATGTAGGCTGAGCACCAGGATTTTTCAAAGCTTGCCCCAAGTGACTCTAATGTGTAGCCAGGGCTAAAGACCACTGCATTCATGCAAACTCCTGAGGATCAACCCATCTCTTTTAACGGGCTCACAATCTTTTTTTTAAACTGCATCTGGCCTTCCACCTGTTTTTGAAAGTAAAGTTTTATTGGAACACAGCCATGCTCATTCATGTACACACTGGCTGCTTTCACGCTTCAACAGCAGAGGAGAGTAGTTGTGATGAAGACCATGTGGCCCGCAAAGCCTAAGATATTTATTATCTGGCCCTTTAGAGAAAAAGTCTGCCGACATCTAGCTTAAAATCAATATCAAATTCACCAGCCCATAGTTTGGGGAATTCATGGCCTTTCTCTTTCAAAAGATCAAGGCGCTGTTGTTTATTTGTTTGTGCTTCATATGTGGACCTTCCCACCTATTATTTTCCTGGACCGTCTCCTACTATCCATGATTTCTTGAGAGAGACTAGCAATATTCTGGCAATATCACTTATCACAACTCTAAAGATTCAAAGTAATAGATTTTGTTCTGATGTATGAATGTATGTAGTAGAAAACCTTTTAAGGTTGCCTTTGACTGCATTTAATAACTGTCGTGTACATGAGAGTACTGACCAGAATGAGTGTGCATTTTATAAGTGTTGATTTATACTTCCTATCTGAGCATTCCACATACAGTGTGCAGCCCAGCATCCTACTCCATTCTCTGAACCTGTAAGCTATTACAATATATACAACAATATATATATAGATTACAATATATATAACACATAATACTTGATATATAATGTTTACTATTTAATATATACCATATGATATCTAATAAGCAAGTTATATCTGTGAGGCAGATATCATTGCTGTCACACTGTCTCCTGAGCATTTTTGGATTCCACCTTGCAGGTGTTTCTAAAGCTTATGATCAATGATCCATAGGAAAAGAGCTCTAAAATAAATGTGTTTCACTGAAACTTTAGACATGAAGAATATAAGGGAAGACAATGACTTGTAAGAATATCTACCCGCCCCCTGACTTTCCTTAGATTATTCCCATATTGCACAATAATCTGAATTTTTTTTTAACTATTTTGAAGATTTATCTATTTATTTTTAGAGAGAGAGCAAGTGGGGGGAAGGGCAAAGGGAGAGAATCTTTCAAGCCGACTCCCCGCCGAGCAAGGAGCCTAACACGGGGCTCCTTCCCACAACCCATGAGATCATGACCTGAGCCAAAACCAAAAGTCAGCCGCTTGACTGACTAAGCCACTCAGGTGCCCCATAATCTGAATTTCTGATACCATTCAGCATGATCTTCTGGTAGTATGGTGTGAACATTTGTAATTATATGTAGTTTTTACACATGCACTTCTACCCCAGGGGAGTTAGAATTAGTGATATTTTTCTTTATCACCTGCACAGTTAATGTGGGCTTTCTTAAAGCCTTGTTTTCCATGTGACATTGGCCAAGTCCTAGAAACTGCCACAGCCAGAGAAACTGCATCAGAATATGGACCTACTTCAATCACAGACTTGCTCTGGTCCTAACAGCTTACAAGTTAGAGGACACGATGCTGAGCCAGGCTGCTGGCAGTCCTCAGAAATTAAGTGTGTGTAATCATGCCTCTTGCATGAAAATCACTTTTGTTTCAGTCAATAAGCCTATGAAGAAAATGGAATCATTAATTGGAAAAGTAAAATCTGAAAAAGCATTTTAATGCATCTACTATATGAAATGCCTTCACCACTAGAAAGCCCTTTGATTGGGGGTCAGGGGGGAAATTGCTGGGAGTTTACAAAGGCTAAATAATCTTTGGAGTGCTCCTAAACCTTTCAGTGGTTTGATTTGAATCAGAAGTAATGAATGGGGCGCCTGGGTGGCTCAGTTGGTTAAGCGACTGCCTTCGGCTCAGGTCATGATCCTGGTCCCGGGATCGAGTCCCGCATCGGGCTCCCTGTTCGGCAGGGAGTCTGCTTCTCCCTCTGACCCTCCTCCCTCTCCTGCTCTCTGTCTCTCATTCTCTCTCTCTCAAAAAATAAATAAATAAAATCTTAAAAAAAAAAAAAAGAAGTAATGAATGGCCGTACGGCATACCCCAGCACCAATATATACAATTTATTAATGTATACTTTGACAAAAAGATATAGGAACCCATTTGGATTACCTTAAAGTCACAAATATTGAAAATACCCAACGGCATATGCACCTGGTCTTGGAATGGCCAAAAAAATGTCTCTCCGCTCCACTTCAGCTGAACTGCCATCTTATTACTCAGTGGTAGCAAGCCCTGCTTCCTGGTCCCTCAAGTTGTGACAGTCTACATCATTGCTGATTTCTGGAAATACACTTCAAATGGTTGCAAAGGGCTATTGTACTTTAAGTGTTGAGTGTGTGGGTTTTGTGATCAAATTCTTTTCAAAAGCACTCTATCCATAATGGATTTGTGCTATATTTCTCTCAGCCAGAATGTTTAATTAACCAGAAGACCCCAGTTTCACATGTAGCATAATCTAGTTGAATATATCAAGTCACAGAGAAAGAATTGTTCTGATTCCACATCTGAGCAGGGACATACTTTGTTCTTTCCTCTATCAGTATGTTCCACATTCCAGCTAACAGTGGTAGAGAGGGGATTTGACCTAACCCATCACCTCTGAGCAAGGAAGATCACCCTCTGTTTTTTTCTCCCTCTCAGTGTCCCACATCTCAGGTAAAAATGGTAAAGGTAGGATCTGACACTGGCCAGACTGGTTCTATAGCCCACATTATCTGCACTTCACAATAACACCTCAGATTATGTTTCAAATATATCAAGGCTGCTTGCTAATTAAAATAAGGCTGGGGTAAATATTTTAATAAGGCAATTAGTCACCTGATACTCTCTGTTGGTCAAATTCAAAGTAAAATACAATCACCGTATGACCTAGCAATTCTACTCCCAGGTATATACCCCCAAAAAGTGAAAACATGTTCACACAAAAACTTGTACATAAATGCTCACCGCAGCATTAATTACAAGAGCCAAAGAATGGAAACATCCCAAATTCCCATCACTGATGAATGGATAAACAAAATATGGCATTTTCACACAATGGAATTTTATTCAGCCACAAAAAGGAATATTCTGACACATGCTACAACTTGGGTGAACCATGAAAATATTATGCTGAGTGAAAGAAGACTGACACAAAAGACCACATACATATGATTGCATTTACATGAAATGTCCATCAACAGTGAAGCTATAGAGACAAAAGGGAGATTAGTAGCTGTCCAGAGCTGGGGAGATGAGAATGGGAAATTGGGAGTGACTGCTAATGGGTAGAGTTTCTTTTTGGAGCGATAAAATCTTCTGGATGAGATTGTGGTGATAGTTGCAGAACTCTGTGAGTATACTAAAAACCAATGAATTGTAAACTTTGAAAATCTGAATTTTATGGTATGTGAATTAAATCTCAAATTTTAAAAAGAAAGGGAAGAAGGGAAGGAGGGAGGGAGGAAAAAAGGGAAGGAGAAATAAAAGCCTAGCACTAAGAGAGAATACTCAAGGAAGAAAAAAACTGTAATGGGGTGGGGAGAGAGGACTCCCCAAGGTTGGGATTCAGCCCTCACCGGGGAAGGTGTGGCTGCAATCCACCTGATGGCAGAGAAGTTTGCCAGATTGCCCTGGGCCAGAGCTGGTCTGTGAAACAAGTGGAACCATGGCTGGGCGCTGCAGGCGAGGGCTGGCAAGCTGGAAATCCCCCTACTGAAAGCCAACAGGGGAAGGTGGTAGGAAGAAAACTGTCCGCTGGGGTGCTGATGAAATTCATTAGGAAGCTGCCCTTAGAGGTATTGTTGAACTTGCTGGGAAGCTGGCAAGGGCACTGGCCAGACTCTACAGAAAGCCACAAGGGTGACACCCACAGGGATGCCGCTGAATTCCCAGAGAAGCCAGCCAGGGCATCTGTGGAAGGTGTTGTTGCTAGGCCCACCATAGCTGGGGCACCTGCAAAAGTCGCCATGAAACCGCCTGCAGGGGTGCCCCTGAAACTCACTGGGGTGAGTTTCACTAGATGTCTCACATGCCAACCCAATACCACAGGGGGAAGAAGAAGCAAAGCACAATGAATCCAAGAAAAGAAGCCCCGTCCTCCTCCAGAGTTTCTCCAGCACCCTCGACCCATGAAGCTTAACATGGTGCCAGCTAGCAAAGGAAAAACATTCCAGTATCACAATTAGGGCAACAAAGAGCAGATCTGGAGCTCAAAGACAAAAAAACTGATAATGGGCACAAATACTAACAGCTGTTCTTCAAATACAAAAGCTGATGTTCAAATAAGTTTGGAAAACACTACTTAACATACCACCCTCATAATATACCTTGGTGTTTTAGCAGCACTAAGACATCCCATGGGAAAGAACCCCCACTGAACTCTGCTCAAAGTAGCATTTCCAAAACTTACTTGATCACAGAACTCTGTTTCTTCTGATAATTAACACCCCACAGAACACTCACTGGGAAACTGCTCTGAGCATGGTGTGATGAGACCAGCGTGCAGTAAACAGAATAGGAGAGAAGCAACGGTGTTGGAGAGCAGCTCGTGTGCCTTCACTGAATCACATGGAGCCCGTCTGCTGTTTAAGGGACTCCTCTGGAACAGAATGCACACAAATGAAGTCATCTGGCTGGGCTCCTTCATGGCATTTCCATCATTTTATTTACTGCACACAAACCATAAGTTCTGCAGACATTGTGGAAATACAGTTTATTTAGGTAACTAAAAATATCCCCCGAGTGGCATTTGGCCATTGCTACATTTCCCAACTCCTCCTGCTTGCCCAGTTCTTGCTCTAAATTACCCCTCAATGGTACAATGAGAAGAGGATGGAATTTTAAAACTGGAATTGATGGTATTAGGGTCACAGGTCTTGGAATACCATAATCCTGCCTGGCCATTCACCCCGTTTTTCCTTTTTGGGGGTTCCTGAGGGAACTAGAAGTACAAAAAATAGTGGGTAAGAATCAGAACAATGTTTTATTATATGCCCACTGAAAGGAGCAGACTGCAGCCAAGAAAGGGGTGAGCACAGGTGGGCTATGTGGGGAGACAGTCCCTACATTATTCAGTGTTGGGTTCAAAATCCAGTTCCACACCACTTCTGGACAAAGTAGGGGAGGAAAAAATTATTTTTCCTCTACCCTTTCAAATTCGCAGCTCGGGCCCCTGTAACTGAAGACAAATTAATAAGAGAAGCAAACAGAAGTTTATTAACATGTGCACCTCATGTATATATGGGAGATAGCCTGGAAAAACTGAGTAACTCACAGAGGTGGCTTAGAATTCAGGCTTAAATACCATCTACAGCTAAAGACAAAAGAAAGAAAAGAAAAAAAAGAGAGACAAAAGGGTGTTAGGGAGGCCAGTTATGGGGAAGTGACCAGGAAAAGTACAGTGAACAGGAGTAAGGTTTGTTATACAGATTTAAGCCAGTGCTTTCTCCATCAAAAAGGACATGTAAGTGGCAATCCAAGCTACCAGAAAGATTCAAATTACCTATATAGAAAGTACAGAATTCCAGCCCTCTCTGCTCATTTGCTCTGGGGGAAGCCAGCTGGCATACTGTAAGGAGGCCTATGGAAAGACCCAAGTGGTTAGGAACTGAGTGAGGCCTCTGACCAACAGCCACGAATACCTAGGACCTCCTGCCAACAGCCATGTGAGTGAGCCATCTTGGAAGCAAATCCTCCAGCCTCAGTCAGGTCTTCAGTTGACCACAGCCCTGGCTGACAGCTTGGCTACAACCTCATGAGAGGCCAGAACCACAGCCAAACTACCTGAGCCAGAACCACCAGCCAAACTACCCCCACACGTCTGACCCTCAGAAACTAGGTAATAAGTTTTTGTTGTTTTAAGTCACTAAATTTTGGGGTACTTTGTTACATGGCAATAGATAACTAATAAAGATTCTCCAAATATAATTCTGAACAAGTCATTCTGAACTCTAGGATTCTATCTCACTTCTACACACACATACACACACATATACCTTGAATAAAATTCTCTGGTGATGGTATCTGATGAAACCAGGATTGAGATCTCCAAAATCTTTTAGAGCACAACTACATTCCTTGCATTTATTCCCACATTCATTCATTCATTCATTCAACAAATATTATCAAGCACTCACTATGTGCCAGGCAATGTTCTAGATCCTGAGGATAAAGCAACAAGCAGGACAAAAATCCCTGCCCTCATGGTACTTACATACTAGTGAAGGAGAAACAAACAACAATATATAGAATGTTAGGTAGTAATAAAAGCTAATGAGGTAAAACAAAGCAGTGACTTAGAGATCAATCAAACTTCACTTCTGGCTCTCAAAATAGTTCAGGGCAGTTTCCCTCCATGTGGTGATTCAGAGACAGAGCCCTTTGATCTTCTGGCTCTATCTTTCCAGAGTCTCAGAGTCCTCTGAAGATGACTAGCAGATGAAGAAAGTGTGGAATGAGGTGCACCTGCTTCTCAATCATCTCCAACCGGGAGTGACACACATCCCTTCTACTCACAAACCGTAACAAAATGTTACATGGCCCCACCAAGATGCAAAGCAATCTGGGAAATGTAGCCCCAACAATAGCTCTGTCCTCAAAGAGGAACCAAATCTTTGGTAGGCAGCAAATTTTCTCTGTTACAGCTTCATTGATCTATTCCAGCCTGGCCTGTTCTACCTGCTAGGGCAGACTTAAGCTCAGGCACACTCATGCCAAGGGAGAACAGTGTCTCCCACCGTTATATCTAAAATCCCATCACAGGGGTGCCTGGCTGGTTCAATTAGAGGATCAAGTGACGATCTCGAGGGTCGTGAGTTCAAGCCCTACGTTGGGGTAGAGATTACTAAAAATAAATAAATAAATAAACTTTAAAAATAAGTGAATAAGTAAAAAATAAAATCCCATCACAAGAAATTCAATCCTTTATCTGAGTCATTTTCCTATTCCTTAACAGCCTGCCAAAAATGCAGTCACCTGTAGTGGTGGCATATGGAGTTCTCCCTCAATCCTTAGAGAAGCTTACCAGATTTTCTTCTTCATTCCCTGAGACAAGAAAAACCAGTTTAGCTGGTAACTCCATGAGTCGTAATGAGAGAATAAAAGGGAGGCAAAGTGGGCATATGCTAATAACCACTCAGAGCTTTGCCAAGAGTGGTTGGGTTCTCCACCACAAACTTTAAATTACTCCAGGCATCATCTTAACTGCTTATCCACAGCTACTCTCCCAAGTCAAGGGAACACTTCACAAATGCATATTAGCTGCACAGAGTCCTTCTCAAAGAGAAAAGAATGGCCCCACTTAATTGCACAAGTAGCTAATGTCAGAAGTAATAACTGAGACGAGAGTGGTTCATCAAAGCAAAGTCAGGAAAGATGAGTCTATTTAAAAGCTAAATGGGGTCCTGAAAGGCAGACCCTGAAAAGAGTGATTTTGAGGCTGATTTTATTTTAATGCAAAGATCTACTCTTTCCTCTCACTCCCTATGATTATTTTATACAAATTGCATTACATCAGTCCCTTGGGAATTACAGGTGTAAGCTCCATTTCCACTTCCTAGGACTGAAAATGACTTCAGAGGAGCTAAACTGGAATTTTAAAACATTGTTTAAACATTCATATGTTCTGGAAGCAATAGATGCAAATGCAGAGATGCAGTGCCTTGGTTGACAGTTTCAGAGTCTCTAACATCAACCTGTAACCTTCTATGCTAAAGAAATTTGTTCACCCGGGGCGCCTGGGTGGCTCAGTCATTAAGCGTCTGCCTTCGGCTCAGGTCATGATCCTGGCATCCTGGGATCGAGTCCCACATCGAGCTCCCTACTAAGCAGGGAGCCTGCTTCTCCCTCTCCCACTCCCCGTGCTTCTGTTCCCTCTCTCGCTGTGTCTCTCTCTGTCAAATAAATAAAATCTTTAAAAAAAAAATGTGTTCATCCAAAACAATTTACCAACTTCCTCTTGGAAAGGCAAATTCTCAGCATATCTCTATAAAAGTGAGTTAATTTGTTAGCCCACAAGAATAAAAAAAAAAAACACCCTGGGTTTTTATTGGCAATCACATCTGTTCCATTCTCTTTGAAACTGAATATGTAAAATGTCACTACACAGACAGAATGTTGCAGTCATTTTAACCCAGGAGACACTAATATACATGCTGGTCTTGGTGTTTCTGTCTATGACATTAGAGTCAGACACTGTGTGAGGACATTACTCTCATTCTAAAGATGCTTCTTAAAGCCATGTAAAGGCTCCTCATTGGAAACCAGTGGAAAGGAGCAGAATTTACCACTGGGAATATATCACTTCAGCACGAGGATTATTTTGAGCTAAAGGCATCAAAACCCAGCCAATTCAGGAAACACTCTTTATCTCCTGTTCAACTGCCTAAATTTACATCAGAAGGGGGGTCTGCACCACGAAGAGAGCCATTACCAGAGTTATCTTTTTACCTAAAAAACTTATCTGGGTAACAGGGCACCTTTGCTTCCCAAACTTCTCCTTTCCCTTCCTGTGAATGGCCTTTCTCCCCTTTGTATCCCCACAGCCCTACCCAGCTTCCCAGCTCAAGATGTCATATAAGCCTCAATTCCCTGACTGCCCTTAGGTCTCATATTTTTATGGAGCTTCTTTATGTAAAAATTTAAATTTGGTTTTCTCCTGTTAATATGCCTTGTGTCAATTTAATTATTAGGACAGCCAAAGAATCTAGAACAGAAGAAGGTACAATTTGTCCATCCCTACACCTGTTTGCAATTTGGTCAGGACTGTGTTTAGCATTGACAAAGTTTTTGAGAGGGGTTTATCTCTAAAGAATGAGGCTGATTTTCTTTAGGTGGTTCAATATACCTTTGAATAGGGCTGCAGTACCACAAACTTGGTGGCTTTAAACAACAGAAATTTATTCTCTTCCAGTTCTGGAGACTAGAAGTCCAAAATCAAGACGATGGCAGAGCCATGCTCCCTCCAAAGGAGAATCCTTCCTTGCCTCTTCCAGTTTGGGGGAGCCCCAGGGGTTCCTTGGCTTATAGAAGCATCATTCCAGTCTCTGCCTCCATCTTCACATGGCCATCTTCTCCTTATCTCATCTGTCTTCACTTGGTGTTTTCTTCTTCTTCTTTTTTTTTTTTTTAAGATTTTATTTATTTATTTGAGAGAGAGAGAATGAGAGAGAGCACATGAGAGGGAGGAGGGTCAGAGGGAGAAGCAGACTCCCTGCTGAGCAGGGAGCCCGATGCAGGACTCAATCCAGGGACTCCAGGATCATGACCTGAGCTGAAGACAGTCGCTTAACCAACTGAGCCACCCAGGCGCCCGGTGTTTTCTTCTTCTTATAAAAGACACCAGCCTTGTTGGATTAGGGTCTGCCCTAATGACCTCATCTTAACTCGATTACCTCTGCAAAGGCCCTATATCCACACATGCCAGACTCTATTTCTCACATTCACAGGTACCAGGGGTTAGGACTTCAATGTACCTTTGTGGAGGGACACAATTCATCTCATAATAGAAAGTAACCCAGAAAAGGGATTCAAAGCAATGTTGCAAAGATCATAAAGCCCTCAAAGCTACTACAAGGACTTCACAAAATAACATTTGCAGAGCCTGAAAGCAAGAATACAAATGTTCACATTCCATAAAGTTTAGTGATACAGAGCTTACAAACCAAGCTACAGCAACAGCCCGGCCCATGTTCCCACCCAATACCACAACAGCTTGGGGGCCACCATTCCCTCACATAGGCTAAAGTTGCTGAGGCTTCCTCCAGTAGCCAGCCCTACCGTCTGTGTGTCTAAATGACGGAATGGTTCTCATGGGGCACAGTGAAAGCCAGACCCAGATCTGACTGGATCTGCCCCAAATTAACCAGGTCAAGCTCCCCAAGAAGCCAGGGAGGTCACTTTAACAACTCAAGATTTTCAGGCAGTTCTAAGAAGTTCCCAAAACTATACCAGCTGAGGAGAAGGGAAGGAAGGAACACAGTTATCTGGTAACCCCATTTGCCTAATCACCCACTTTGGAGTGATTTAGGATGGCCAACTTTAAACAAAAGCAGTCACTCTTTCTCTGGTTTCCTGGGGCAGAAGTAATGCTTCTCTCTCTCTCTCTCTCTCTCTCTCTCTCTCTCTCTCACACACACACACACACACACACACACACACACACACACACTTACAGATTCTCAGCCTATCATTATCTTCTCTGGTCGAAGTGGTGAGATGGGGGGATAGGGGAGTTGCTTTCTGGCCTGGAGGGCCTGGGTCAGCCAGTGCATCTCTTTCCGGTAATTCCCAGCAACTTAATTCAGTTGTCATACTTTTTTAAAGTGATTTTAAAACTTTAAACATTCACAAAACTTTTTAAACTTAAAATTTTATGAGTTCAAAAAAGTTCCAAAAGTCGTTGCCTTTTATTGCTTCTTTTCTTTTTTTAAATTTTATTATTTTATTTTGTCAGAGAGAGAGAGTGCACACAGCGGGTAGCAGCAGGCAGAGGGAGAAGCAGGCTCCCCGGTGAGGAGGGAGCCTGATGCGGGACTCAATCCCAGGACCCTGGGATCACGACTTGAGCTGAAGGCAGCCGCTTAACCGACTGAGCCGCCCAGATGTCCCCTTTTATTGCTTCTGATGTGCTGGGGTCCTCTAAGGTAAAGGGCCCAGGGCAGGAGTCCCCCATGCCCTGCTCTAAGCACTGATGCCGGGTTGTGATGCATTTGTTTAAAAGAATTCCCATTCCATTATAAACCCTGGAGGGAGGTATAATTCCTGCAACAGCCCCCACTTTGGGGAAAAGGCAGCCCACACTCATCTCACCACTAGGGGGTGAGGTGGTTACTGAGGCCAATCTGATCCCACTGACTGAACCACCCACCACTGGCCAGTCCACCAGGCTCTTCAGAGTCCCTACAAGAAAGACACCTGTTCCACTTGATTTCTGGGCAGAGGAAATGGGTTGAAACACTTTAGTGGAGGCAGGAAAGTTCAGAGAGCCAGCACAAAGAAGGTGTGAGCAGTTCTGAGGTCCCAATACAGGAAAGAGATCCCAGCTTGAAGTGAAGAGACCAGGTTGAGCCATATCCCACCTCTTCCCTTGGCTTAGCCATAGGAACTGGCCAAGGCATTTAAACTCCCTGAGCCACATGGGTCGCCTAGGCAGCCGACTCTTGGTTCGACTCCAGTCATAATCTCAGGGATCAAGCCCTGTGTCAGGCTCCATACTCAAAAGGGAGTCTACTTGTGAATTCTTTCTCCCTCTCCCCTGCCCCTCCCCCTGCTCTCTCTCTCTCTCTCAAATAAATAAATCTTTATTATAAAAAATAAAACTCTCTGAGCCCCAATTTCCTCTTCTGTAAAATGGGAATAATAAATCATAATATCTATGCAGTGTACTTATACAGGGTTGCTCTCAGGATCAGATGTCCAAGTATAAACTAGAAATGCTAGGTTTATTAGAAACTATTGCTTCTGCTCATATACCATCCACTGTGTTTATTGAGTAATGACATTTCATAGCTGTCATGAAAGAGATATAACTTCCTCCAAAGAGTTAAAGTTTTAGAATGGCTTACCCTCTGAGCCTAATAAATTCAAACTTATATAACAATAATATTATTCTAATAATACAAGCAATTATTTAATATTTTACATAAATACTGAAATAATAATAAAACAAGGGCAGATTTTATCTTCAGCATAGTGGGTAATGATTTATGTAGCATAAAGGGAGAAATGCTGTGAAACTTCCCAAAATAATGGTAATACCTCTTCTATGTTCACGTATAGTTCAGCCATCAGAGAGTTCTTCCTTTGGATTCAGCACCGCCCCTCTTCCTATGTTCCACTTTAAAAGTCAATACCCTTGGGGGCGCCTGGGTGACTCAGTCGTTAAGCATCTGCCTTCAGCTCGGGTCATGATCCCAGAGTCCTGGGATCGAGTCCTACATCAGGCTCCCTGCCGGCAGGAAGCCTGCTTCTCCCTCTCTCACTCCCCCTGCTTGTGTTCCTGTTCTCGCTCTCTCTCTCTCTGTCAAATAAATAAATAAAATCTTTAAAAAAATAAATAAAAGTCAATAACCTTGAAAAAGAATAATATATAAATTTACTAACATGTCAATACAAAAGTGCCTGTCAAACAGTATACTTTCCTGATAGGATATGACAAGCCCAAAAGGCCTCTGGGCCCAGGGAAGAAGTGGGGAGCTGGAGAAGAAATGAGTTCAGAAACAGAAAGCAGGATGGTGGAGCTGGTTAAAAGATAAACCAAAGGCAAACTGAAAGTCCCTCCCAAGATAATTCCTATCAATCTCAGATTTCACAACCTCATAACCTGGCCCAGTCTCAGGACAAAAAAACAAAACAAACAAACAAAAAAACCACACATCTCATAGCATACAGATATTAAGATTAAAGGAAAGGGACGCCTGGGTGGCTCAGTCAGTTGAGCGTCTGCCTTCGGGTCCTGGGATCGAGTCCCTCATTGGGCTCCTTGCTAATTGGGGAGCCTGCTTCTCCCTCTGCCTGCTTCTCCCCCGCTCTTGTGCACTCACTCTCTCTCTGATGAATAAATAAATAAAATCTTTTAAAAAAAGCTTAGGGGTGCCTGGGTGGCTCAGTCGTTAAGCATCTGCCTTTGGCTCAGGTCACGATCCCAGTGTCCTGGGATCGAGCCCCTCATCGGACTCCCTGCTCAGCGGGAAGCCTGCTTCTCCCTCTCCCACTCCCCCTGCTTGTGTTCCCTCTCTCACTGTGTCTCTCTCTGTCAAATAAATAAATAAAATCTTTAAAAAAAAAAAAAGATTAAAGGAGAAATGGAAAAATATGATATAAATAGGTAACTCCTAAAAAGTAGGCATTACAATGTGAGCATTGTAGACAGGATTTTCAGAGGGCTAATAATTTCTCACAAAGAAACTGAGACATTCTCTTGAAAACTTTACCTGGAAGAAAAGTCTTTCCAGTTATAATGAACTTACAAACTAGAAGGGCTGAAAAAGTTTTCCAACTTTGTTAATGAAAACAGATCTGTCTTAAGTGGCACAGGCCATGTCCTCTTTCATTTCACATTACTCCAGAACAAGCAGAAAAAAAATAATCTGCACCTGATAACTTTTAAAAAAAATAAAGAAAATCAAAAAGAAAGAAATGTCAGACTAGCTTGCCAGGAGTCCTTTACAGGTAGTTCTTAGAGATGGCAAACAGGAAGAAAGTTACTGTCATTTGACAGACACCGGCTTAGACCAGCCACAAATGAAACTCCTGCTCCTTCTGAAAGGTATGTATCACCTGTAGTGCGCTCAGCCACATAATTAATCTGTGCTAGACTGATTGCACCAATTCTCCACCTCTCCCTTCTCCATGACCTTTGCCATATGATTTTGTAGTTCATCTCACTGAAGACACAGGGCCTATTTCTTCACCCCTTCAATCTGATCTCACCCATTGGTTTTGTCCAATAGATGAGGCCTAGACCACAAGAGGCCTTGCATGTTCCCACTTGCTCTCTCACGTACCTCTGAAATTGTCATGAAAACATGCCCAAAATAGCCTGCCGGAGGCTGAAAGTCGTGGGACAGAGCCATAGTCAATGTGGCCAACGTCAGCCTCAATCAGCCAATAGCCAGCTGACTCCCAGATAAAAGTGCAAGCCCACCAAAGACTCTCACACACGTGAGTGAGTCAAGCCATGATCAGCCAAAACCAACCTTCAGGAACCTACAGCCAGCCAAGCCCCAGATGTGTGAGTGAGCCCAGCCCAGAGCAGCAGAGCCACCTACCTAACCACCCCAGATGTGTGAGCAATAGATCTTATTGTTAATTTAGACTAAGGGTTTGTGGTTCTTCATCATGCACCTTTACTGGGGCAATGGATAATTGGTACAGAGTCTTACCTTTTAGGGTCCACTCTTGTGTTGGAATATCCAGAAAGCCAAAGACAGCTTTATTATACCTGACCACTCAACAGTTTCGTGGGGCAGTCAACCAATTCACTTCTTGTAGCATTTTCTCTTTGTCCCCAAAAGGATACAAGCACGTGGGTAACTCTGTGGTAACCTCCCTTGGCATCCTTCATCAGTAAACCAGTCCTAACCACATGAATCATGAACATAATGAAAGAATGAGGAAAGTATATGCCTATTAAAGATACTGGGTAGGGGGCGCCTGGGTGGCTCAGATGGTTAAGCGTCTGCCTTCAGCTCAGGTCATGATCCCAGGGTCCTGGGATCGAGCCCACACTGGGCTCCTGGCTCAGCAGGGAGCCTGCTTCTCCCTCTCCCTCTGCTCTCCCCCTGCTCATGCTCTCTCTCTCTCTGTATCTCTGTGTCTCAAATGAATAAATAAAATCTTTTTAAAAAAAAAAAAAAAAGATACTTGGTGGTAGCAAAGGATGGTTTATGTAAAAAATTATAATGAAATATGTAATATGCATGGAAAAGTACCTCAAGGTACCTTACATACTGAGGCTGCAAGAAAAGTTTTTTCCTAGGAGGCTAGGTGAGATTATGGGTTCATGTTCTTTTGCTTTTCCATGATATCTGACTTTCCTGAATGGAACATGAATTTATAGTTTTAAAAAGAGAGAAACATAAACCACAAAAGAAACAGTAAAACTTTCAAAGAAAAAAGAACAATATTTAAGTTTACTTTCAGGGCTTGAGCAGGTTATTATCATTTGTAGTTTATTTTGAGTCAGTTATGCAGAATTGTTGGATGAAAATTAATTAGCTGAAATTTCAAAAGCAGAAATCAGGAGAAAATATTGAAAAACAGACACAATCACTTACAGGCATATAAATAGTTGTCAGGTGCACACAAATTTGCAATGCTTTTTTAAAAAAGGATAAGGTACAAGCATTTTCTAATAAATTTTTGCCTAGAGAAGGGTCAGCAAACTTTTTCTATAAAGAGCCTGAAAGTAAATATTTGAGGCTTTGCAGGCCAGACTGTCTCTGTTACAACTACTCTGCCATTGTGGCACAAAAGTGGCCATAGACAATCTGTGAATAAATGGGCATGAATGTGTTCCAATAAAACTTTATTTATAAAAGCAGGTGGCAGGCCAGATTTAGCCCATAGCCATAGTTTGCCTACCTCTGGCCTAGACAAATTGGTGCCATAGCAACAATAGCTTAAGATCATACTGACAACTTATTTATGTCGTAATGATGAAGTGTTGTTCTCTGCACCTGACAGTCATACCTTTGCCTGCTGTCAAATCCTTTTCCTTCTTCATGTCTCAGCCTCCTCTTCAAGAAACCTGAGACTGCTTGGCTTAGAAGTATGTTCTAATCACCTATTTATTTGTACTTCTCCTCCATGAGGCTAAAAGTACCTAATAGCAAGATTATGTACTAATCACTTTTATATCCTCAGAGCCTTGAAGAAAACCTGAACTATAAAAGATTCTCAAAAAATGAATGTGAAGGGGCACCTGGGTGGCTCAGTCGTTAAGCGTCTGCCTTCGGCTTAGGTCATGATCCCAGGGTCCTGGGATCAAGTCTGCATCAGGCTTCCTGCTTCGTGGGGAGCCTGCTTCTCCCTCTCCCACTCCCCCTGCTTGTGTTCCCTCTCTTGCTGTCTCTCTCTGTCAAAATAAATAAATCTTTAAAAAAAAAAAAAAAAAAACAAGACTACAGAGGCAAATAAGCATATGAAAAGATACTCAACATCTTATGTCATCAGGGAGACAACAACAGTGAGATACCACTACATACCTATCAGAACGGCCAAAATCAAAAACATTGACAACACCAAATGCTGGTGAGAATGTGGAGCAACAGGAACTCCCATTCACTGCTGGGGATATTGCAAAATGGTACAGCCACCTTGAAAGATAGTTTGGCAGTTTCATACAAAACTAAACATACTCTTTTTATACAATCCGGAAATTGTGCTCCTTAGTATTTACTCAAAGTATCTGAAAACTTATGTCTACACAAAAACCTACATACAGGTGTTTACAGCAGCTTTATTTATAACTGCCAAAACATGGAAGCAACCAAAATGTGAATGAATAAACTGTCATATATCCAGACAAAGGAATATTAATTTGTGCTAAAAAAATTGATCTATCAAGCTATGAAAAGACATGAAAGAAACTTAAATGCATACTACTAAGTGAAGGAAACCATTCTGAAAAGACAACATACTGTAGGATGCAAATATATGACATTCTGAAAAAGGCAAAACTATGGACACAGTAAAAAGATCAGTGGTTACCAGGAGTTAGGGGCAAGGGGGAAGGATGAATAGGGGGAGTACAGAGGTTTTTTAGAGCAGTAAAAATACTCTATGTAATATTATAATAATGGATACATGTCATTACACTTTTGTCAAAATCCATAGAATGCACAACACCAAGAGTGAACCCTAATGTAAACTGTGGACTTCAGGTGATAATGATGTGTCAACGCAGGTTCACTGATTATAATAAATGTACCACTCTGGTGGGGGATGTTGATGCTGGAAGAGGCTGGGCATGTGTGGGGCAGGGGGTGTATGAGAAATCTCTGTACTTTCTGCTCAATTTTGCTATAAACCTAAAAGTGCTCTAAAACATAAAGTCCACTCTAACACACACACACACACACACACACACACACACACACACCCTCACATCATTATTGCAAATGCTCACTCAGCCTTTTTCTATGGTCTAGAGGAGACATTAAAAGCTAATTACCCAATCAGGCAATGATTTATTAGATCTGACACCAAAAGCACAAGTGGCAAAAGAAAAAATAGGTAAACAGGACTTCATCAAAATTAAAAACTTTTGTGCTGTAAATGTTATAATCAAGAAAGTAAAAAGACAACATATAAAATGGGAGACTATTTTTTACAAATCATGTATCTAATAAGTATCTGGCATCTACAATAGGAAAAGAACTCCTACAAATGAAAAGACAAATACACCAATTTTTAAATGGGTAAAGGATTTAAATAGACATTTCTCCAAAGATGTACAAATACATATTTCTTAGTGTAATAATAATGATGATGATTGTAATACTCTTCATTATATGTTTAAAAAGCATTAAAATCTATCAAATAAATAGGGAGAGAGATTGATAATAAAATACTGTATTGGGGCGCCTGGGTGGCTCAGTTGTTAAGCGTCTGCCTTCGGCTCAGGTCATGATCCCAGGGTCCTGGGATCTAGCCCCGCATCGGGCTCCCTGCTCGGTGGGAAGCCTGCTTCTCCCTCTCCCACACCCCCTGCTTGTGTTCCCTCTCTCGCTATGTCTCTCTCTGTCAAATAAATAAATAAAATCTTTAAAAATAATAATAATAAATAAAATAAAATACTGTCTTAAGAGAGAGTGCATTAAGTAGATATTTAGGGAAAATCTTATAATCTTTTATCCCCACCAATGTTGTACACTTTTTTTCTTTTACTTATTTATTTTTAATTCCAGTATAATTAATATGCAGTGTTATATTAGTATCAGGTGTACAATACAGTGATTCAACAATTCTACACATTACTCAGTGCGTATCACATAAGTGTACCCTTAATCCCCATCACCTATTTCAGCCATGCCCCCACTACCTCCCCTCTGGTAACCATCAGTTTGTTCTCTATATTTAAGAGCCTGGTTTTTTTTGTTGTCTCTCTTTTTCTTTGTTTTGTTTCTTGAATGCCACATATGAGTGAAATCTGGTATTTGTCTTTCTCTGACTGACTTATTTCACTTAGCATTATACCCTCTAGATCCATCCATGTTGTTGCAAATAGCAAGGTTTCATTCTTTTTATAGCTGAGTAATATTCCATTATATCTATCTGTATCTATATCTATATAATATTATATATATCCCACTTCTTCTTCTTTATCCATTCATCTATGGATTGACCCTTGGGCTGCTTCTATATTTTGGCTATTGTAAATAATGCTGCAATAAACATGCAGGTGCATGTATCTTTTTGAATTAGTGTTTTCCTTAGTGGAATTACTGGATCATGTTATAATTCTATTTTTAACTTTTTGGAGAATCTCCATACTGTTTTCCACAGTGGCTGCACCAGTTTGCATTCCCACCAACCATGCACAAAGTTTCCTTTTTCTCCACATCCTCACCAACACTTGTTTCTTGTAATGTACAATTTTAATAGTGATTATATATAATTCTAATTTCTGCAAAATTTTTCAGTGTACACTCAGTCATAACATTAAGCAAAACAAGCTTTAAGAACTGTATTTAATTTTTTGTTATTTAAACAACCCCAAATCGCTGCAGAAAGGAAAACACAGTGGGGAACTTCCAGGCCAATTTCTGCATGAAAGCTTGATGCTATAGAGATAAGTGGAAAAGCAAAGCCTTAAAGCTTCTTTAGTCCTTTGGACCTATGTCAATAACACAAATACTTGTCCTCAATTTTGGCAACACTGGGCCAGAGAAACCGAGATGAATCCTGGGTGCACCAAAAGGGGAGTCTTGGGGTAAGAGCTGGGCAAGACCCAGACCTGTCTCTCCCTGCCTTCACACCATCACCAATAAAACTCTGGGAACTGCCCCGATCTGAGCCAGAGTAGGAGACGGAACATGTAGCAAATATTAAATAAAGTTTGGAGGAATCAACTCTGGAGGAATCAAATCATATACTTAAAATTTTGAACAATTTAAAAATACTTAAAAGTTATCACTGTTATCTTTTGGGGGGGCATTTTTAATCCTTTTTGACTAAGACAGAGGTATTTAAATTGATAATAAAAATAAACTGTATTTTTATGTTTTTAAATGTTACATACATATTTTTTTAAGTGTTAAAAATGACAATGTCAACTTTTCTTACCCACTTCACTGGTTGTGAGTTCTATTTAAAAGAAAATCACAGGTCCAAAATGGCATCACTTAGGCCAAGTCACCAAACCAGGGCCTAATACCTAACCTAATTGCACTTTCAACCTCCAACAAAAATGTAGTCTTAACTGGTCAGGAATTTCCTGGTAAATACCAATGAGGTAATTCATCACATGGTCCTCTCCATCCCTAAAAGGAAGATGAGGTAATCCACCTCCTAAGACCCCACTGTGGACAAATGAAGGTGACCTCACCTGAAATAATTCATTTTTGTGTTTATGACTTCCCTGTCCTGCCTTTAAAAACCCTTCCCTTTCTGTAGCCCTTTAGAGCTCTCCTCTACTTGCTAGATGGGATGCTGCCTGATTCATGAATCATTTAATAAAGCCAATTAGATCTTCAAATTTTCTCAGCTGAATTTTGTTTTTTAACAGTTCCATTTCCCAACAGACATCCACTAATTAATTTTTGTCAATCTTCATAGCAAAGAAAACAGACACAAAATTGCAAAAAGAGTGCTCCATTGTTTTTTGAAAGTCTGTCTCCAGAGTCTTTTTATTTAAACAGAAAAAGAATGCATTTCCTTTAAAAGAAATAGCACTTTGATTAATCAAAAATAGGGGATGAAAACATTATACTAGATACAGTCAACCAACAACGAAGCTTTGTTTCCAGCTAATTAAAAAGTAAAAGAGAACCCGGTTTCCATTCCATTATAATTGTGTTCCTTTCAACAACAGTGTGATAAGCTAAGGAATCATAACAAAATGCAATTACTTAATTCTAATATTTTCAATCATTCCAGTTGTGTTCGATTCTATTCTACACATTTTTTAAAGTTCTTGCATTACCCTCAACATTTTACCCTCAATAATCTTCCTTATTATTAGGAACTTCATAATTCCTAAAGCATTGGTTTCTGGCTTAAGTATGCATTTCACAAAAATTTTGCTCATATTAACTAGAAAAGAAAAAGTGATTCTATTACAATCACTTAGGATGGTAACAAAAGAATATAAAAAGGTGCCTTGAGAAAAAATTGTCAAAGACTTACAAATGGGAAAAAGATTACTGAGTGTCCTTTCAGTGGAGTGCTGGGTATTTTCCAGCCAACCCTCCCAAGATTATTTAATTCTATAGGGGTGCGCATCTTTGATTGACTATGTTCTACTGATTAGGCTATTTTACAACTTTTTTTAAGAAGATTTTATTTATTTATTTGAGAGAGAGAGGGAGAGAGCAAGCACAAGCAGGGGGGAGAGGGAGAGGGAGAAACAGACTCCACACTGAACAGGGAGCCCAACACGGGACTCGATCCCAGGACCCTGGAATAGCAACCTGAGCTGAAGGCAGACACTTAACCAACTAAGCCACCCAGGCACCCTATTTTACAACTTTGTAAGGTTAGAAGTTAAGTTGCAGAAAACTGTCAGTAATGCAAATCATTGCCATTGATTGAAATGTAAATTAAGGGGAGCCTGGGTGGCTCAGTCAGTTAAGCATCTGCCTTTGGCTTGGGTCATGATCCCAGGGTCCTGGGACAGAGCCCCACATCAGGCTCCTTGCTTGGCCAGAAGTCTGCTCTCTCTCTCTCTCTCAAATAAATAAATAAAATCTCAAAAAAATAAAAATAAAAAACATTTAAAAAAAATTAATAAAATGCAAATTAATTTTGTCTGGTTGAAATATAATAAATTTCTGCCCTGTAGAAAGGATGACCTCAAATATTAATTTTATTGCATATAGGACAGCACTGTCATATATTCATATCACATATATATGTCATAATGTTATATATAAATGTAAATATAGATATATTACAAGCCACATATGTAATTTTAAATTTTCTAGTAGCATGTTAAAAAAGGTAAAAAGTTAAGAGATGAAATTCATTTTAATAATATAGTTTATTTAACTCAATATGTCCAAAATATTGTCACTTCAACAAATAATCAACTTTTAAAATACTGAGGTATTTTGTACACTAAATCTTCAAACTCCAATGTATATTTTACATTTACATCACGTCTCAATTAATATTAACCATAATTCAGGTGCTCAATAGCCACATATGGTTGGTTAGTGGCTACCATATTGGATGATGCAACTATAGTTTTTGTTTGCATAGGTCTGGATAGTTCAATCATTACATCTTCTCATGCAACCATTTGCTAAAACATTTTTGGTGTTAACTCTAGATATTTCTTCAGCACCTACTATATGCCTGGCTGTTCACTACTTACTAGGATAGGTATAAAAACTGTAATGGATATCCCCTGCCGTCAAAGAGTAAGGTAAGATAAGACATATAATCCTTAAAAATTTAGAAAACAAGACAGCAAATAAATGAATTCTTGAATTTAGTAGACAATAGATAAACAAAAAATCAATACAGATATGCATAGTCAAGGAGGAGGAAATTTGGAAGGGAAGAAAGGAGACACAGATATGCAAAGTTTAATAAACAGGATGAGGAAGGAAAAGTGTAAGTTAGAGTTTAGACAAAACAAGAAGTTACTGGCCTGATTTCATCAAAGTATTTGGTTCAGATCATGGTTTTCATAATATATCGTTGCTCTTTGGTAAATAAGTTAAAATAACTTTAGAATGAAAATAGATCTTGTGGGCGCCTGGGTGGCTCAGTTGGTTAAGCGACTGCCTTCGGCTCAGGTCATGATCCTGGAGTCCCTGGATAGAGTCCCGCATCGGGCTCCCTGCTCGGCAGGGAGTCTGCTTCTCCCTCTGACCCTCCCCCCTCTCATGTGCTCTCTCTCATGCTCTCTCTCAAATAAATAAATAAAATCTTTAAAAAAAAAAAGAAAGAAAATAGATCTTGTATGTTATATGTTGTGTGATCTCAACCCTGTTCTAAAAATGTATTTTAAGGGACAGGAAGAAAATATTTAAAAATGGCCCCTAGATAACTGGATTGATTATGGTGGAGTAGAGGATGATCCTGCTTTTTTTTTTTTTTTTAAGATTTTATTTATTTATTTGACAGAGAGAGACACAGCAAGAGAGGGAACACAAGCAGGGGGAGTAGGAGAGGGAGAAGCAGGTTTCCCGCCCAGCAGAGAGCCCGATGCAGGGCTCAATCCCAGGACCCTGAGATCATGACCTGAGCCGAAGGCAGATGCTTAACAACTGGGCCACCCAGGCGCCCCGATCCTGCTTCTTTGAAGTTTATTATACCCTTCGTTTTTTTCAATAATCATGTAATATTTTTATAATTAGAAAAAATATATACTGTTTATAATATGTAAAGAAACTGCATTTATCTGATGGCTCCAGGAATTCTTTATTACATTTCTTTTAAAGCTTTATTTATTTATTTGAGAGAGAGAGAGGTCTCGAGCGAGTGGGCAGGGGGCGGAGAGAGGGAGACAAGCAGACTCCCCACTGAGCTGGGAGCCCGACGTGGGGCTTGATCCCAGGACCCTGAGACCATGACCTGAGCTGAAATCAAGACGCTTAACCAACTGAGCCCCCGACGGCTCCAGAAATTCTGAAACAAGATTGTAAAAATAGGTATGTCTAACCACTCCAGTATGATCTCTTGAGGTTTTAAAAACTAGAACAAGAGTCTAGGGCTTTTCATATCACATATTCCAGAGCCACTGGCTATTGGACTGATAAACTATGGAGTAAGCTTTCATTCATTTTCCATGAATTTTGCCTTGCAACTGTGAGAAAAGTATTTAAGAAAAGAAGAAGAGCCAAGTATTGCTCAAGTTAATCAATGACCATCTAGGGTTGATTTTACTTTTGGAAAAGCAGCTTGTTAAAGGTGACTGCTTCATTTGTTAAGTAAGGTTCATGGCTAATGGTTTTGACAAGTAAAGCTGTTCAACTGCCCAAGGTGGCTCACTGGATCACTCATCCTCTGCTGGCCATGCAATTGATGGGAATTTTAAACACAGCTTTCATCTTTGACCTTTGTCTTTATGATTTAGTTTGTCGTATCTTCCAGTTAACTAGACCAAGCAGCCTTTGAAGAATAATCGGATCCTTTACTTGTTCTTTGCCTACTCCACCTCTAGCACAATCATTAAGCATGTCTTATCCTTATTTGCTTTTGATATTTACTAATTACTATTAACCATTGCCCTTTGTCTACTTCATTCTCTCATTCTGATTCTTTCCACCTACTCAGCTCTTTCTTGTCCTTCCTACACATTCTTCTGTTTTAGCCCAGTAGTTTCAAGTTGACTTCTTGAAATAAGCCTGGCACAATTTCAAAATGCTAGGACATTTAGTAGATTTATAATGAGATGGCTGTTTAAGTGTGATAACTCCTTATGAATCAGTAAAGTTAGCAATTTTTACTGATCAACCACTATATTTATGGATTTATGGAACTATGGGGATTTTTTAAAGCAAGGGTGGACCTAAAGAAGTCCTGAATAGCTTGCTTGTACTCATGGAGTCAAGCAGTGGAAAAAAAAAATGTGAATTATAGCATACGGATATATATGAGTCCACTACAGTGCTCTGCATGCTAATGAAAACAGGTGTAACAACCTAAATATCCAATAGGGAAATGGTGGAGGCAATTATATATATATCAAAACACTGAAACATCATGCAATTATTTGAGTACTAATTGTGATATCATTTGAGCAAATAGTTACCAAGAATAGCCTTTTAACATTACTTGCTCTTACATATATGATCCCACTCACTTTCCTGTCTCTGGATATTCAATGATCTTTTGTTACCTGGATGAGATACCTTTTCTCTCCTCTCCCTGCCCCCAACCAATCTCCATGACTCCAAATCCAAATGCTACGCATTTATCAACCAACATGTATTTAACAAGCATTTGTTGTGTACCCTGCCAGTTGGCACCTGCTTTCATGGGGCTCATGGTCAAATAATTACACAAGTAAGTATATGATTACAAATGGAATGAGTGCTGTGAAGTAAAGAAATGGTTATAAAAGACAGTAATCTAGGGAAGGCTTCCTTGTGGAAGTGACATCTGAGCTGGGATCTAAAACACAAGTAAAATTTATGAAGCACTGGAGGGGTAGGGTGGGGACAATGTGTGCTATGACCCTGTTACAGAAAATGCATGGTATTTTCAGAGAACTGAAAAAAGGCCAGTTTGGCTAAGACACAGAGAATGATGAAGAAGTACTCTGAGAAGAGGTGGAGCGATGAGCAAGACCAGGACTAAGTAAGACTTTGTGGTTTTTAAAATAGAACAATGGAAAATCACTGAAGAACTTTAAGGTCAAGAAGTGGAGGGGTCTTGTGATCAAACTTGCACTTTGAAAAGATGGTACTGGCTTCAGTGTGGAGACTGGATTGGAAAGAGACCAGGGTGGACACTGGGAGACCAATTAGGAGTCCAATACACTGGTCTGAGTGATAGTTCTAGCTTGACCTAGGGAGCTGGCTATGGAAATAGAGAAAAAGGACAGAGATCTGAGAGGTATTTAAAAGATACAGTTAGTAGGGCTTGATAATAGACCACAATAAAGAATGAAGGAGAGAAGTAGCCGGAATGAATCCTAGCTTTCTGGCTTCTGGAATCAAATGAACGGTGGTGTCATTCATTAGAAGATGAGGTTCAAAACTGATGATCGTGAGTTTGGTTAAGTTTGACCATCCCATCATGGGCTTATAGATAATTACTGAAGTTATGGGCATAGATGAGACGACCCAGGAGGAAAGGATAGGGTGATAAGAGAGGAAGGTCTGAACTGAGCCTTGAAGAACTCCAACACTGAATGGAAGATGCAACCACAGAGGCAGAGAAAGAATGGTCAGAGAGAGGGGAGCAAAACCACCAGAGTGCAGTGTCTCCAAACCAAGAGAAAATGTGTCAAAAGTGTTCCAAGGCATGCCTGGGTGGCTCAGTCAGTTAGGTGACTTGCCTAACTCCGTGTGTCAAAAGTCTTCCAAGGGGTGCCTGGGTGGCTCAGTCAGTTAAGTGACTTGCCCGACTCTTGATTTCGGCTTAGGTCATGACATAGGGGTCCTGGGATCAAGCCCTGCACTGGGCTCTGCACTCAGCAGGGAGGCTGCTTGAGGGTTCTCTTTCCCTTCTCCCTCTGCTCCTCCCCCAGCACATGCTCGCACTCTCTCTTTCTCTCTCAAATAAATAAATAAATCTTAAAAAAAAAAGGTCTTCCAGGGGCGCCTGGGTGGCTCAGTTGGTTAGGCATCTACCTTCGGCTGGGGTCATGATCCCAGGGTCCTGGGATCGAGCCCCGCATCAGGCTCCCTGCTCGGCAGGGAGTCTGCTTCTCCCTCTCCCACTCCCCCTGCTTATGTTCCCTCTCTCGATGTGTCTCTGTCAAATAAATAAATAAATAAAATCTAAAAAAAAGAAAAAAACCTCCATAATCCTCCCAAACAATGGTCAACTATCAGCCCAAAATCTTTTAGCTAAGCCTTTTTTGTAGCACCCTTTCCTTTTTATTTTACTTTATATTCCTTTCTACATATATATTACAGTTATTTGTGTACATATCTTACTACCACTATTATAGTATAGGATCTTTAAAGACAGAGACTGCTCCTTGTTTATCTTTGTGCCTGCAATAAATTCGGCAGAATACTGAATATGTGGCACATTCAGTAATTATTTGTTAGGGGTGCCTGGGTGGCAAAGTCGTTAAGCATCTGCCTTTGGCTCAGGTCATGATCCCAGGGTCCTGGGATAGAGCCCTGTATCGGGCTCCCTGCTCAGTGGGAAGCCGGCTTCTCACTCTCCCACTCCCCCTGCTTGTGTTCCCTCTCTCACTGTGTCTCTTCTGTCAAATAAATAAATAAAATCTTTTTAAAAAAAAATTTTTTTTAAGTAATTATTTGTTAAATGAATGATGAGATGATAAGCCATTCAAAATTTAGTTGCAAAGTCAAAAAATCTGTAGTATTCAGTGATGTTAATGACTCCCTTGGAAGTAAAGTCTTAGAGACGTACCATATTGAAAGGATCTAAGATAAGGACATGCAGTATTTTCAACAATACTCATTAATGCCATGGAAGTAAAAAAAAAAAAAAAAAGCCAAATCTGTAGTCTACCTGTAATTAATATAGCTATAGTCTACAGAATTTTTTTGAAATACACCTTTCGAAGGTTGTTGGGACCAACAATCATTTTCAAGTTTGCAGTGATAAATTAATTGTTGGTTGTAGTAGTCATGTGGTCAATTTACATAACATTTCCTTCATTAAGAAACTTCAAAAGTTGTGGTGGGAGGCCAAAGGGGATTTCAGAAAGTGTTTGAGGGGAAAAATTATCCATACCACTAGAAATCTGTGTGGAAAGCATTAATGTCATTAGATTAACTCAACTATAAGAGGTTGTCAACATGTTTCCATGTAAATAATCCGTTTATATCCCTGCATTCACAGCCCTTTCTTCCCACTGCTGGCCCCACATAACTCCCATTCAGAAACAAGGTCCAATCAGTGTGGCTGGAACATTTATGGAAGGCTTCATGAAATAAGAAGGACCTGAGTGGGGCCCTGAAGAATGGGAAAACCTTTGGCAGGTGTAAGAAGGAGAAGAGTCAAGCACATTAGTGCTAAGCAGTGGAGCTGAGAAACAGTATGAGGTCTGGAAGATGCTGAACTGGCCACAGTAATAGACTGAGCTGGGAGGAAATACAAGGTATGGTGTGGGGAGCCACATTAAAAAGGCTTTTAAGGGCGCCTGGGTGGCTCAGATGGTTGGGCATCTGCCTTCAGCTCAGGTCATGATCCCAGGGTCCTGGGATCGAGTCCCGCATCGGGCTCCCTGCTCAGTGCAGAGCCTGCTTCTGCCTCTCCCTGTGCCATTCCCTCTGCTTGTACTCTTCTATCTCTCTGTCAAATGAATAAATGAGATCTTTAAAAAAAAAAAAAAAAAAAAGGCTCTTGAATGTTTGATGCATGAGTTTAAATATTATTCTGCAGCTGGTGGAGAATCCGTGGTGCAGTCTTCCTCAATTGGATGGGAAGGGAGAAGGAAGAGAACAGAATATCAGCATCATACATGGAACTCTTCTAAACTAAACATGGTCCCTCCGCTATAGTTGAGAACCATTGTCACTTTCTATGCTAAAGAAATTTGTTCACCCGGGGCGCCTGGGTGGCTCAGTCGTTAAGCATCTGCCTTCAATTCAGGTCATGATCCCAGGGTCCTGGGATCGAGCCCCGCATCTGGCTCCCTGCTCGGCAGGGGGCCTGCTTCTCCCTCTCCACTCCCCCTGCTTGTGTTCCCTCTCTAGCTGTCTCTCTCTGTCAAATAAATAAATAAATAAATAAGAACGAGAAAAAGCACTCAGATAAAACCCTTAAAGGCAGAGAAAGGCTCTTGACTGGGATTTAACAGCAGCAAAGTGATAACTTGAGGTAAGAAACCAACCCTCTCACTCCCTAGCTTTGTATTCACCTTCTTGTTAATCTCCTTTTGACGGCTCATATACCTTCCCCCACCGTACTTTTCTCCCTCACATTCTTTAGCTGTACAACTCAGAGATAATCTTTTTCTTTGTATTTCCATGGCAGAGTGGATACAGACTGACATTTTCCAAAATTACATCAGAAACCACTAGGAGAAATAAAACAAGAAGATAAGAATAGTGCAAAAGAGTCAATTTTCCCAAGTACAGATGTGGGGTCCAAAGTTCCCTAAGATAGGTAATGTCATCAAAGCAGTGAGTCTGAGAGGTTCCACTGTTAAAGAAGTATCTTCCAACCAGGAACCCCGATCTCTACATAAAGGGATAAAACTACACAGACCACACAACTCTTACTAAAACCCTCTTTCGGGACCCTCTTCCTCTCCGGTTTTCAGGCATCCCAAAATTCCCAGGAGCTTTTCCCTATCCTACCTGAGAAGTCACTCTCTCATCCATGCTGTTTAATCCCACCATCCTGCTCCCTTGACTATTTCTCTTTTCTACAAACCATCACACATTTCACCTCCTAAAATATCACAAAGTCTGTGCTACAAACCACTATACCACTACACTTCTCTCTCTCTCTCTCTCTCTGTCCCCTGCCCTTTCCCTCCTCAACCTGGGCCTTTTTTGAAAACTATGTTGCAAGAAAGAAAAGATCAAAGGCCGTGAATGTCATACTTTCACCTGAGAGTCATTCTTTCCAATTCTTCGTCTGACTCTAAGCTATGTGACCACCAAGCTTTGCCTGATCTTCAGCACCCAGGAAAAATGCCAATGTTCACAAATCCAACCTCACTGTTTTTCAAGCCTCCCTAATCTGCTTGAGACCTATGGCCAAGCTCCAGATTCCTGATGGAGGTACATACCTACTTCACATCTGAAGAAGGGCAGTGGTTGATGTCGTTTGAAGTGGTGGGGTTCAGAGCCAACAGCCAAGAAAGAATTCTTGAGATGTCTTTGGTGCAAAAAGGTGCTTTTATTAAAGCACAGGGACAGGACCCGTGGGCATAAAGAGCTGCACTGGGGTTGTAAGAAGTGACTGATTATATAAGAATTTCTAACCTATGGAGGAGAGAGTGATGTTAGGGCTCCAGGAAACTGAGTCTATAGGTTTCTGGAGATTGCTTTTTTCTTATAAATCATTAAGACAGTTGCAAACTGATGGAGACTCCTGTCCTACACGACTGTGATCTCTATCAGTTAACCATTTGTTTTTCCCTTTCCTTTGTCCTAGGGCAGCCAGGAGTCCCTGAAGAATGTCACATATATCCCACCTGGGGGGTGCGTTGTGGGGTGTTAGCTTGTGCTTTGCCCTCAGCCTGCCTTCTGCTCCCTCATCACTGGCGACTGGCACCCTAGAACACCAAGTTAATGATATAGATCATGTCTCCCAAACCACCTGCTCTGCCACCCCTGAAATAACTCTCTCAACATATTCCTCCTCTACTCCCAGCACCACCAACACTTCTATCATGGAGCTGGGAAAGATATTATCATAGAATTTCACAATATAACAATTCCTTTACTTTATTAGAAGATTAAGATTCTGAAAGAAAGCTGGGGAACACTGAGAGGAAGGAAAAGAGAGAGAAACTTAGGTAACTTAGTGGCAAAGGTCTGTTTTGAGAGGAACGTATAAGCTTTTATGAACTTCCTTTCAGTGGTTTTTTTCAGCAAAATATATTAGAAAGTTATATGAAAGGGAAATCCAAATCAAAACCTCTATGAGATACCACCTCACACCAGTCAGAATGGCTAAAATTAACAAGTCAGGAAACGACAGATGTTGGTGAGGATGCAGAGAAAGGGGAACCCTCCTCCACTGTTGGTGGGAATGCGAGCTGGTGCAGCCACTCTGGGAAACAGTATGGAGGTTCTTCAAAAAGTTAAAAATAGAGCTACCCTATGACCCAGCAATTGCACTACTGGGTATTTACCCCAAAGATACAAATGTAGGGATCCGAAGGGGTACGTGCACCCCGATGTTTATAGCAGTAATGTCCACAATAGCCAAACTATAGAAAGAGCCAAGATGTCCATCGACAGATGAATGGATAAAGAAAAGGTGGTATATATACACAATGGAATGTTATGCAGCCATCAAAAGGAATGAAATCTTGCCACTGGCAACGACATGGATGGAACTGGAGGGTATTATGCTGAGCGAAATAAGTCAATCAGAGAAAGACATGTATCATATGACCTCACTGATATGAGGAATTGTTAATCTCAGGAAACAAACTGAGGGTTGTTGGAGTGGTGGGGGGTGGGAGGGATGGGGCGGCTGGGTGATAGACACTGGGGAGGGTATGTGCTATGGTGAGCGCTGTGAATTGTGCAAGACTGTTGAATCACAGATCTGTAGCTCTGAAACAAGTAATACATTATATGTTAGAAAAAAAAAAGAAGAAGATAGCAAGAGGGGAAGAATGAAGGGGGGGAAATCGGAGGGGGAGATGAACCATGAGAGACGATGGACTCTGAAAAACAAACTGAGGATTCTAGAGGGGAGGGGGGTGGGAGGATGGGTTAGCCTGGTGATGGGTTTTAAAGAGGGCACGTTCTGCATGGAGCACTGGGTGTTATACGCAAATAATGAATCATGGAACACTACATCAAAAACTAATGATGTAATGCACAGTGATTAACATAACAATAATAAAAATGTTTTTAATGAATTAAAAAAAAAAAAAAGTTATAGGAAAAACAATGCCACCAAGAACTCTTAGTGTTCACCTGGAAGTGAGGACCAAGCATAATATCCTACTCAGACTTGCAGCCAAGTTGAAAAGGGAAATCAATTCTTGTGGTGGATCATTTCCAAAGATGACCACCAAAAATTCCCTCTATCCCTGTACACACATGTCACTCCTCCCATCAAGAGGTGGAGCCTATTTTCCCCCGGACTGGTCTTATAACTTGCTTTGGTCAATAGAATGAGCCAAAAGTGACGTTCTAGTACTCCTGAGAACTACAAGAACTTTAAGGCCTTAAGACTTGTAGTTTTGGGGCTCCTGGATGGCACAGTCCGTTAAGCATCCAACTCTTGGTTTGGGCTCAGACCATGATCTCAGGGTCATGAGATCAAGCCCTGCATCAGGCTCTGAGCTCAGTATGGAGTCTGCTTGGAATTCTCTCTCCCTCTCCCTCGGCCCCTCCCTCCCGTGCATGCTCTCTAGCTCTATTTCAAAATAAAAAAATAAATCTTTAAAAAAAAGAAGACTTGTAGTTTCTGCTTTTGTGTTTTTGGGAATCAGTTGACAGGTTAAAAAGTTCAGGCTGAGCCACTAAATAAGAAGAGAGAGGCTTAGCTAGCCCCCAACCATTCCAGCAGAGGCCAGACGTGTATGTGATACCGTCTTGGACATTCCAGCCCCAGCTGAGCTCCCAGGTGAGTACAGCCAACACCACATCTAGCAGAAAAACTACCTAGTGGAGCCCAGCCAACTCACAGAATCCATGAGAAATAAAAGTTGTTATTGTCTTAAGCCACTAAGTTTTGAGTAAGTTTATTACACCATAATATAGATAACTGAGATTTATTTAAGAATTCAACCCATCCCAGGGTGCCTGGGTGGCTCAGTCATTAAGCGTCTGCCTTCAGCTCAGGTCATGATCTCAGGGTCCTGGGATTGAGCCCCATACCGGGCTCCCTGCTCTGCAGGAAGCCTGCTTCTCCCTCTCCCACTCCCCCTGCTTGTGTTCCCTCTCTCACTGTGTCTCTCTCCATCAAATAAATAAAATCTTTAAAAAAAAAAAAAAATGGGTGGCTCAGTCGTTAAGCATCTGCCTTCAGCTCAGGTCATGATTCCAGGGTCCTGGGATCGAGCCCCGCATTGGGCTCTCTGCTCCGCAGGAAGCCTGTTTCTCTCTTTCCTACTCCCCCTGCTTGTGTTCCCTCTCTCGCTGTGTCTCCGTCAAACAAAGAAATAAAATCTAGGAAAAAAAAAAAAAGAATTCAACCCATCTCAGTCAAGGATATCAATAATCTGGATCCCAGATAACCTCTTAATTTTTTTTTTAATTTTTTTTTCTTAAGATTTTATTTATTTGCGAGAGAGACAATGAGAGACCGAGAGCATGAGAGGGAGGAGGGTCAGGGGGAGAAGCAGACTCCCTGCTGAGCAGGGAGCCCGATGTGGGACTCGATCCCGGGACTCCAGGATCATGACCTGAGCCGAAGGCAGTCGCTTAACCAACTGAGCCACCCAGGCGCCCCAGATAACCTCTTAATTTGCCCAGTTTTTGTTTGAATGGTCCTTTTGTTACTTGAGTGTTCTATATTGATCTCAACCATGAATTCCAGACAGTTCTGACTTCAAATATTATATCACATAGTTCCCATAAGAACAAAATTATTAGAGCTTACTTTGAGTTCAGAAATTCTGACTGCATTATCTATATTATTCCCTTAATATAGCTAATGCTTTAACTTCCTCTTTGATTCTGAAGATACTTTGGATTTTATTATTGGCCTGAATTTTAAATTTTACTTTTAAAATGTCCAGTCCAGTGTCTGTAGTTGCTGTGATAATCTCCCTTTGAATGTGTTTTTGCAAGTTTATTCATGCTTTTCAAATGTAAATTCAATGTGAGAGCAATATGTATTTAGACAATAGTATTCATCAGATGTCACCACTGAAATGGAAGGATTCTCAAGGAATTCAGCTCTAATCCTTCTCTCTTTCTTACTCTATACAATCTCTGTGTGACTTAATCAATGCCAGTGACCTCAAATAGCATACATAAAATGATGACTCACAAAGCTAGACTTCCCATTTGGACTTCTCTCCTGAGATTCAGATATAGTTCCAAATGTCCACCAGGTATCTCTACTTGGATGTTCCACAGGCTTCCCCGACTCAGTATCTCCAAATGAAACTCACTGTCCTCCAAAACTTATTCTTCCTTAATCCTTCACTCACTGAATGATAGCAGCATTCTTCCAGAAATGTGGCATGTGGGTCTCCCCACCAGACCAGGAGCCCTAGGTCCCATTAACTCCATATCTCTAAATCTTAGTGCTCATTAAGCATTCTTTCAATTAATAATGAACTAATAATTAAATAAAAACTGTTCATTCTGGTTCTAGTTACCCCAATGAGAAAGATCAGCCCCTGTCTAACCCAACTAAATGTGTCAATACTTTCAGCACCATCTAGTTGTATCCAAGGCAAGACTTTGTGCAGAATCTTCATACCAGCAGCAGGAAGAGTGGGAACCAAATGAGCCACCACAGGCCACATATGCTTGGGAAAATTTTGGCCTCGATACAACCATGATGTACAGCCTTCTTTACCAGGACTAACAAAGTTCATCTGAATAGGTTATATGATGGACCCATTGCCTCAGGTCCCAAGCCCCTAGGGGACCAGAACACTGTTCTGAGCAAAGCATATCACCTTCCTAATTACAGGAAGGAGAACTTTTCCTGGTCATTCATGCTGCCATGTCCCCAAATTATTCTTGTACTTCACAGCTTCACAATATCAAATGGTGCTACCTTTTAGAAAACAAGCTTTTAACATGATTTTTTTTTCTGATCACAAATTCTAGCCACTTCCAAGAATTCAATGTCAACTCGAAATCTATGGTTTCTTTAAGGGATGTTAATCCCTCCTTATTGTTGGGCCATGTATACAAGCCCAAGTCCTGCCTGGCTCATTATGCCCTACTTTCTCTCTATGTAGCTCTGGAAATCCAACCTGGTTCAAAGTCAAACCAGTCTGGGTCATAGGTATTTTGAGTTTATCTTTGCAGCCTAAAAGTCTTTCATTTTCTTGTTAGGATCATGAGTGACAGCTCTGTGGTCAATATTTTTAAGACTTATGTCTGTAGGGGCGCCTGGGTGGCTCAGTTGGTTAAGCATCTACCTTCGGCTCAGATCATGATCCCAGGGTCCTGGAATCAAGCCCCACATCAGGCTCTCTGCTCTGCGGGGAGTCTGCTTCTCCCTCTGCCTGCTTCTCCCTCTGTCTGCCGTTCCCCCTGCTTGTGCATGCTTGCTCTCTCTCTCTGTCAAATAAATAAATAAAATTGTATTTATTTATTTGACAGAGAGATAGCAAGAGCAGGAACACAAGCAGGGGGAGTGGGAGAAGGAGAAGCAGGCTTCCCGCTGAGCAGGGAGCCCGATGCGGAGCTCGATCCCAGGACCCTGGGATCATGACCTGAGCCGAAGGCAGACGTTTAATGACTGAGCCACCCAGGTGCCCCCCAAAAAAACACTTAAAAAAAAAAAGACTTATGTCTGTAATAACTGCTTTTATATTCCAGATTAATTTATAGCATCTTAAATAATAAATTATTTGATCTGGCAATTTCTTTATGAAATCTAGCATAATCTCAGATATACATGAGATATACTCTGAGTTTATAATTCTAGATTCTTAAAAGTAACTATGTTTTTCATTCAAATACATTTGTTTTTCTGGAGTTTGGGGTGATTATAATGGGTTCATTCAAAATATTCATTATTGCTTTTCCCTGCTGATAGTGCTCTTACAAACATGGTGAATGTTCCTAAAACCTGCTGGACTTTCTGTAAGAGGTGTGGCAAGCACCAACCCCACAAAATGACACAATACAAGAAGGACAAGGATGCTCTGTATGCCCAGGGAAAGTAGCATTATGACAGGAAGCAGAGTGGCTATGATTGGCACACTAAGCCGATTTTCTGGAAAAAAACCTAAAACTACAAAGAGGATTGTGCTGAAGCTTGAATGTGTTGAACCCAACTGCAGATCTAAGAAAATGCTGGCTATTGAGAGATGCAAGAATTTTGAATTGGGAGGAGATAAGAAGAGAAAGGGCCAAGGGATCCAGTTCTAAGCTTCGTATTTGGTTTTATGAAGACAGTAAGATTTTGAGGTTATGTTCAAAATGAAAAAAAATACTCTTTATTAAAACAGCACTTCCCAATCTCATATTTGATTAAAAAAAGAAATTTAATCTCC
This sequence comes from Mirounga angustirostris, assembly GCF_029215605.1. Classification (NCBI taxonomy): domain Eukaryota; kingdom Metazoa; phylum Chordata; class Mammalia; order Carnivora; family Phocidae; genus Mirounga; species Mirounga angustirostris. Next base: position 12,895,466 of record NW_026991719.1, read on the forward strand.
CTGAAAACAATTTTTGGCATTAAAATTCATTACATCTGTTTACATAGTTATGGGGAAAACTCAACAAAAACTACCAATCTATTTAACATCTTGTGCTTGATGAAGCACATTAGAACATGAAATACAACATTTTGGAACACAAATATACAGTCAAAAGACAGGTCCTTTCATTACCAGGCTGTGTTGGTACTTTTATAACAAATCTTATCACCCTCTCCCCATCCTTTGCCTTTCCATACATAGTCTATAAAACTATACTATTGTAAATTGAACTAATTAGGGAGGGAAAATTTAACACATTTGTGAAATGTGCGTTATAAATAAATCAATGCCAATGTGCTATCAGCAAAGGTCTTAACAGATCTACTCTACTTAATAAAGTAAACATAGTAACAGTTTACATGAGAATGGATAAAGTTCAAGTATCAGAAAATAACAATTCAGTTTAGGAAATATTTTCATTAAATTCTGAAAGTATTCTTTAGATCTATAATTTAATGCACTTACTATCAAAATCCCAACTGCCTTTTTTTCCCAGAAATTAACAAACTGATCCTAAAATTCATATAGAAATGCAAAAAACAAACAAACATAATAGCCAAAAAAATCTGGAAAAGAAGAACGAAGTTGGTCCACATTTCCCAATTTCTAAATTTACTGCAAAGTTACAGTAATCAAGACAGAACTGTAGAAATGGCATATGGATATATACATATTTATAATAATGGATTAGAATTTCAAGTCAAGAAATAAGCCCTTACACTTATGGTCAATTGATTCTTGACAAGAATGGCAAGTGGAGGAAAGATAGTCGTTTTCCACATCTGAAGATGGGACAACATGCAAAAGAGTGAAGTAGGACCCCTACCTCACACTATACAGAAAATTTAACTTAAAATGGATCATATACTGGGGTGCCTGGGTGGCTCAGTTGGTTAAGTGGTTGCCTTCAGCTCAGGTCATGATCCCAGGGTCCTGGGATGGAGTCCTGCATCAGGCTCCCTGCAGAGAAGCTCCCTGCTTCTGCCTCTGCCTCCCCCCATGAATAAATAAATAAAATCTTAAAAAAAAAAATGGATTGTAGACCTAAATGTAAAAGCTAAAACTATAAAACACGTAGAAGAAATCATAGGCATACATCTTCATGCCCTCTGGTTAGGAATGATTTCTCAGATATAACACCAAAAACACAAGCGACAAAAGAAAAATAAATCAGATATCATCAAGATTAATAATTGTGTACACCATCAAAAAAGCAAAAATAAACCCACAGAACAAGAGAAAACATTTGCAAATCATATATCTGACTGATATCCAGAATATGCAAAAAACTCTTACTCAATAATAAAAAGACTAATAATTAAAAAGATGGGAAAAGGATTTGAATAGACACTTTTCCAAAGAAGATATACAAATGACCAATAAACACATGAAAAGATGCTCAAGATCATTAGTCATCAGGGAAATGCAAATCAAATCCACTATGAGATACCAATTCACACCCACTAGGATAGCTATAATCAAAAAGATAGACAATAACAAGTGTTGCAGAGGAAGTGGAAAAATTGGAACCCTCATACACTGCTGCTCTAAATATAAAATGGTACAGCTGCTTTGGAAAAACAGTTGGGCAATTCTTCAAAAAGCTAAAAATTGTGTTGCCATATGATCCAGCAATTCGACACCTAGGTATATACCCAAGAGAAACGAAAATATAAGTCCACATAAAAACTTGCACACAGGGGCACCTGGGTAGCTCAGTCCGTTAAACGTCTGCCTTTGGCTCAGGTCACGATCCCAGGGTCCTGTGATCAAGCCCCGCATCGGGCTGCCTGCTCAGCCGGGAGCCTGTTTCTCCCTCTCTGTCTGCCTCTCCCCCCACTGGTGCTCGCTCTCTCATTCTCGCAAATAAATAAATAAAATCTTTAAAAAAAAAAAAAACCTGCACACAGGGACGCCTAGGTGGCTCAGTCAGTTGAGTGTCTGACTCTTGATTTTGGGTCAGGTCATGATCTCAGGGTCCTATAATCAAGCCCAGAGTTAGGCTCCATGCTTAGCGGGGTTTCTGCTTAAGATTTTCTCTCTCCCTCTCCCTCTGCCCCTCCACACCCCAGCACCCACTCTCTCTCTCTCAAGTAAATAAATATTTAAAAAAAAAACACTTGGGGCACCTGGGTGGCTCAGTTGGTTAAGCATCTGCCTTTAGCTCAGGTCATGATCGTGGGGTCCTGGGATCGAGCCCTGAGTCGGGCTCCCTGCTCAGCGAGGAGTCTGCTTCTCCCTCTCCCTCTGGCCCTTGCTCGTGCTCTCTCTTCTCGCTGCTTCTCTCTATCTCAAATAAATAAATAAAATCTTTAAAAAAAGGATATAACTCAGAACAGCCAGATGGAAGAGATACATAGGGCAAGGCATGGGGAAAGGGTACAGAGCTTCCATGCTCTCTCCAAACTAACCACTCTCCCAGCACCTCCACTTGTTCACCAACCCAGAAGCTCTCCAAACCCTGCCCATCCTTTCATGTTTTTATGGAGGCTTCATTATATAGGCATGATTGATTGAAGAACTGGCCATTGGCAACTGATTCAACCTCTAGCCCCTCTCCTCTCCCCAGAGGTTAGTGGGTGGGACTGAAAGTTCCAACCCTCCAATCACATGGCTGGCTTCCCTGGCAACCAGCCCCCATCCTTAGGTGTTTTCAAAAATCCACCTCATTAACATAATGAGCCACTTTATCATATCTTCACTTAGGAAGTTCCAAGGTTTTTTTAAAAAGATTAATTTATTTATTTGAGAGAGAGAGAGAAAAAAGAGAGAGAGAGAGAGCTTGCACACATGTGCTTGTGCATGTCCTACTGAGGGGCGGGGCAGAGTGAGAGACTCTTCAAGCGGACTCCCTGCAGGCCGATGAGGGGTTTGATCTCACTATCTATGAGATCATGACCTGAGCTGAAACCAAGAATTGGATGCTCAACTGACTGAGCCAACTAGGTGGCCCAAGAAATTCCAAGGTTTTTAGGAGCTCTGTGCTAGAAATGGGAGCAAAGACCAAATATATATCTATTATCTATTATCAATCACAACATCATTTTCATACAATGGAGTATTATTTGGCAATAAAAAGAATAAAGTACTAATGGGTAAACCTTGAAAACATTATGCCAAGTGGTAAGTGAAAGAACTCAGTCACAAAACACATACTATATGATTCCATTGACATGAAATGTCCAGAACAGGCAAATCCATAGAGACAGAAAGTAGATTAGTGATTTCTTAGGGCTTGGGGGGACAGAGTAGGGTGGGAGTGGGGAGTAACTGTTAATAGGTCCCAAGTTTCTTTTAGGGGGAATGAAAATTAGATTATGATTATGGTTGTACATATTGTGAATATAACAAAAAAAATTATACATTTTATTTTATTTTTTTTTAAGATTTTATTTATTGATTTGAGAGAGAGAATGAGAGAGAGAGAGCAGGAGAGGGGGGAGGGTCAGAGGGAGAAGCAGACTCCCCACTGAGCAGGGAGCCCGATGCGGGACTCGATCCCGGGACTCCAGGATCATGACCTGAGCCGAAGGCAGTTGCTTAACCAACTGAGCCACCCAGGCGCCCCCAAATTATATATTTTAAATAGGCGAATTCCGTGCTATGTGAATTATATCTCAATACAGCTGTTAAAAAACAGAAAATAAAAGACACCTTATGTCAAAATTCATTATGAAATCTGAATTAGGGAGTCTGAATTAAGAAAGTTTTATGAACTTTTCCCTCAATAGTTCTGATCTGCAGCTGAACATTTTGCAACTGAAACGCCAGCTAAATTAATCCTATTCCTCTCCCCAAGGCAAATTTCATCAAATTTCCCTTCGATTGTTCTTTCCCCAATAAAGATCAGTACTCTTGTACTTAAAAGATGCAATCCCAAATGACTCATCACTTATCTCCTGGGTAGCAAGCAGTGTTGCCACAAGAAACCATTTTTCCTTTGATTCAGAAGACCTGGTCAGTCTGCAATCTACATTCTGCTTCCTAATAGACTGCTCAGAGAATATTTCTTTACTTCTGTCAGGAAAATTTGTGAAAAACTGTGAAATGAACCAAACAAAATTATTTTCTGGGTGTCCCATTTGGTGCACCCTTCCAGGTTATCTGATTCCCTGGGAGCATATGCCTTTCAATGTGTTTGAGTTATTTTACAACTCTGTAAATTGTAGAAAAATGATAATGATGTAAATGATTCACATCCATCAAAATGCAAATGAATAGTTTAGTGGATGGAATGGATTATTGTCTGTAGATATTGACCAGTTTTGCATCTACTTCTAAATTCTAGGAAGTGCTCAGGCCTAGGGCAGGCTGCCCCATGATATGACACAGTGGCATACTGATTATTCTGAATTAAAGTTATATAAGAAACAGTCAGTGCAAGAACACTTTGACCCTCTTACCCTCCAGAAAGCAGGAAATAATGTCCCATGTGAAAGGTACCCTTCCTGCACCAGGAGGCAGAGAGACATCCTCATCATTAGAGACGGGAATTCAGGGCCAAAGAAGCTTATATAAAAAAAAAAAAAAAAAAAACCTTGTTACTTTAACTGATTTACCACTCCAGCCCAAATTCTATTTAGAATTCCTTATTAATTGAAGCTCCCAAGCATAAGTTTGCTTTGTCCTACCAAGTCCTTACAGATCTTTATGTCTAATGTCTGCCTGCATTGGTCACTTCAGTTAAAAGAAAAAACAAGGGCGCCTGGGTGGCTCAGTTGGTTAGGTGACTGCCTTTAGCTCAGGTCATGATCCTGGAGTCCTAGAATCCAGTCCCGTATTGAGCTGCCTGCTCAGTGGGGAGTCTGCTTCTCCCTCTGACCCTATCTCCTCCTGTACACTCTCTCAAATAAATAAATAAAATCTTAAAAAAAAGAAAGAAAGAAAAGAAAAAACAAGATCAAACTGGAGTCATTGAGTCATTTACCCTCCACAACAGCAAACCAAGCCCATTACAGTTTCAACCTCTCCTAGGAAAGTGACCTTTTAACAATCAATGTGAAATCTGATGAGCACTAGTAAGATCATCTGCATGATAAAAACCCTGCTGGTTCCCTTCCCACCAAAAAGATGTCCTGGCCTAAAACAATTCTTTCTTTACTTTTGCAACCCTCCTTCCTATAAAAACCTTCTATTTTATACAACTCCTCTGAGTATCGCTCTACTTGCTAGATGGGATGCTGCCCAATTCATGAATTGCTTAATAAAGCCAATTAGATCTTCAAATTTACACAGGTGAATTTCGTTTTATAATACTTCTTGGGTCCCGTATCTATGAGACCTCTGTACATATGAATTAAATTTGTTTTTTCTCCTGTTAATCTCTTTTGTCAATTTAAGTCTCAGACCAGCTAGAAGAATCTTGAAGGGTAAAGGAAAAATTTCCCTCCACAACAGAAGCATTTCTGATTGCCTTTATATGTGCATTCTTTGAATTCTCCTTTGAACTGGTTGAAACATCTTACTGGTTCCCCCAGTAATTAATGAGATAAATAATATGTTTTATATGTGCTCATTTTATATTTGTTACAAGTCCTGATTTTAACATTTTTTAGAAAAGTATCTTTAACACTTCTACTTCACACATAGTATAGTGAGACTTGGTTTCCCCCAAATTAGTCCCTGAGAAGGTGACAGATAGTAAATAACTTAATTAACAACCTAATAATTCATAGTTTCATAGTAATGCAGTTTTATTGTATCATAGATGGGCATATAATATTAGCACAATACCTAATAATATATGGTTGATGCTCAATAAATTTTTGTTAAATAATTTTTTTTCTACTTTGCTACATATCTTGTAGTTTTATCTATTGTTAGAGGAGCCCCCTCACATATATTTAGTTCTTGTCTTCCTGGATCAGCTCTCCTCATGATGTTGGTACTGACTTTCACCAAGGCCTTCAAACACAGCAGATCTGGCTTCTATTTATGCGATTTGAGGACTCATATCCTACTCCCCAAACCCCAACATTTTCAGAGAATCTCAGTAAAAATACATCAAAACCAGGCAGAAAAGATGTTGAAACAAACAACTCTGTAATTGAAGAACATACATGTCAGCTCATCTCCCAACTCCCCAACCCCCACTGGCAGGGATGGGAGGGGGTAGTATTTCCTATCTAAGATATCTGTTGTTCCTTTTAAGTTAATTTCCAATCTTCATGAAGCTAAAATAGTTGTCATTAAGGGGATCAGTTATTCACACTTTACTCATTCTTGGCTGACCTAACAGGAGAAAAGAGGGCAAAAGAGATGGATGCATAATCATTTGAGGCGCTAACGCTATTACAAGAGGAGCAGCCTTACAATTATGGGGCAGATAAGGAAAAATTTATCTTCCTACTCATCAAGTTTTGACCATAGTCTGAAAACTAAGGCTTATTCTTAAATCATGTATGTTTATTCATTCACTCAATAAACATTTATTAAGACCTGCTATGGGTCTAGCACCTTGTTGGGCAATGTAGCAGATACTGAAGGTGCTCTGCCTGTACCCCTCAGATCTTCCCAGAGGTCACCTGCAGAGAATTACCTTATAAGCTAATGGATTCCACTAGGGTGTTCGATGGCCAATAAAGGAAATGTGCTTGTCTACACATCCTGGAAGTGCTAGGATGGGACTGGGTAGATAAAGACCCTAACTTCCTACTCCTCAGGGAGCTGTTCCATAATCTCTCAGAAGGTCCCCAGAGGGTCTGAACCTCTGTTGCCCACAGTAGTATCCCACTCATTCACACACTTCTTGATTGACCCCATTTTCCCTGTCGCTTCCCGGAATCATTTCCCAAATAAAACATCTCCACCCAAATCCTTGCTTTGAGGGTCTGCTCTTGGGGAAACCCAACTAAGATAGGCAACATCTGTATATATGTGTGGTGAGCCAATGTGTACCTTACTCTTCTGTAGATGTAGAACACCCAAGACTTCCCTTCTGGAGTCTTACAAACTGAACAACTCAGATTGGGGGCATGTCCCGCTGAGGGTAAAGAACCACACCATCTACCCCCACACAGCTTACTGTCTACATTTCCTATTCAGCTGGCTTTACTAACATCACTTGTACTAGTCCACTGTCTTCATCAACATGAGTTTACTCTTCCAAAATATCCTTGTTTAAGAGAATAGAAGTCACAGATAACTTTATTATTTGTTCCAGAAACCTTTACTAAGAAAATCATTTAAATAAAAATAAAACTGTTCAACTCTTCGATAGACAGCATTGACAACTTTACTCTCCCCATGACTCTTTAAAACATTCACCTCAAAATCCACCCCTTGCTGTGTCCACCAATTCTAACTTATTGTATCTTGATCTTTACTCAATGTTAATCAAGCCTCTGCATGAAAGGCCCATTTTCTTTTTTTTTTTTTTTTAAGATTTTATTTTATTTATTTGACAGAGAGACACAGCGAGAGAGGGAACACAAGAAGAGGGGAGTGAGAGAGGGAGAAGCAGGCTCCCCACCGAGCAGGGAACCCAATGTGGGGCTCGATCCCAGGACCCCGGGATCATGACCTGAGCCGAAGGCAGACACTTAATGACTGAGCCACCCAGGCGCCCCAGGCCCATTTTCTTAAAAGATTTTTATTTATTCACTTGACAGGGAGAGAGCGCGCGCACACAGGAGAGAGAGAGAGCACAAGCAGGGAGAGTGGCAGGGGGAGAGGGAGAAGCAGGCTCCCCACTGAGCAGGGAGCCCCATGGAGGGCTCAATCCCAGGACCCTGGGATCATGACATGAGCCAAAGGCAGATGCTTAACTGACTGAGCCACCCAGCTGCCCCTGAAAGACCCATTTTAAACTGGCCTCTAAAACCTCATAAATATCCCAGTTCAGCCCTTCCCCCTAAGGAAGCTACCAAGACTCTGTCAAGGTATGCTCTCCCTTACTACAGTAAGAATAAACTCAGTTTTGTCTTATCAAGAGATTGTTTTGATGGGATTTTCAGAGAGAGAACCCTAGTGAGAACAGGGTTGGTGGGGATATCCTTAGATAAGACCAATTCCTGAGGAGGTAGTAGAGTTTCACAAAAGTTGAGCTGCAGATTGCCATGACAGATTTTAGAACAAGGTGGTCTTCCTGATAAGTAAAGACTTAAGGTCAGAAGAGCAAGGTTAAGAACTATGTGCTACATTGCATCCTCAAGGTGATCCCTTGTGAAGCACTTAAATCCTTGACTACATTTTCCATAGGCCACGTGAAATAAGGTATAATCAATACATGGTTTAAAAATCCTTCCTTCATAGGCTGCAATTTCCTTTAGTGTTCTTTGACCCTTTAGGAAAGCCTGATTCACCTACAAATCTTTGTGAGGGAGTGCTGTGAAGGGAAGTGAGGGACAGGGTCACAAGGAAAGCTGAGTCCTGACCATATCCCCCATCCCTCCCCTCTAAGAACACTCTGGTTTGGGGCAGCAGTGGGAGGACATCAAGGACAACTGCAGTTTAATGCAGCTCAGCAGCCAGGCCATGCCCAGCTGTGGTCCATGACAGCACATGAAGTTACACAACCCTTGGAGGATAACAAGGAGGAACCAAGAGAGCCTCCCCTCTTTCTCAAATGTACCTGAGCAGCACTGCCCAACAGAAACATAATGTATGCCACAAATGCTAGCCACATATATAATTTAAAATTCCTTGTATTTTCAATCAAACTGAAAAAAAATTCTTGTACCCACATATTTTTAAAAGTAAAAATAGGTAAAATTAATTTCAATAATGTAATTTATTTAAATAATATATCCAAAATATTATTTCGACACATAATCAATATAAAAATTATTAATTAGATTGTTTCCTTTTTTTTAACTAAATCTTTGAGATCCAGTGTGTATTTTGCACTTACAGCACATTTCAATCCAGATTAGCCACAGCTCAAGTGCTCAATAGGCACATGGAGCTCCTAGCTACAGTATTGGACAACGTGACCCTGAAAGAGAAAAGACCCTTAGATAATAACCCCTCATTCACTGTGTTTCATTTAGAAGCAGAACTAGGGCTCTGGGTGGCTCAGATGGTTAAGCGTCTGCCTTCGGTTCAGGTCATGGTCCCAGGGTCGTGGGATCAAGCCCCGCGGGCTCCCTGCTCAGCAGGGAGCCTGCTTCTCCTCTGCCTGCTGCTTCCCCTGCTTGTGCTCTCTCTCTCTCATGCTCTCTCTCTCTCTGACAAATAAATAAATAAAATCTTTAAAAAAAACAAAACAAAACTGGGGCTCTCTATAGAAATCAGAGACCAAGGCTAGCGGGGTGAACCATGAAAGAGAAATAAGGAATGAGCTGGAAGCCAGCCCTCATCTTAGAGATAATTGTGTTTAGCCAGCCCTACTGTCTGGGCCACATCTGCTCTGTTAAAACCCAATATGGATTCGTACTTTCTACTGTGTCAGGAACAAGTTGTACTTCCTGGTCTCTTTATTTTCCCCTGTTATTCCTTCTATAAATCTCTTTTAAAATAAGAAAAAAATTTCTGGCTCATTCTGCTTGCTGTGCTGTGAGCAATAATGTCCTCTGTCTCTGATCTTATGTCTTCTGGCAGTCTCCATGAAACTGGCAAGCTAACGTGTTAGCTTGCAAGAAGGGTAAAATCTCAGAGCCTGAAGTTGTTGACATTATCATCCCATCCTTCAATGTCTAACCAAGGTCTAACTCCTCCAAGGTAACTTTGTTAACCTCTCAGAGTTCTCAACACTACTTGTTTCTACTCAGCCTTGAACATTTACCGTACAGAATATGCTGTTATAATTTTGCATGTGTTTATATTTTAATATCCCCAATCCCCCCTCTCCACGTTGCTCTACGCACAATATTCATTGAAATGTTTGCTGAAACACTGATCTTTGTCCCATAAATGTGAAACCTCAGAGAATTTTTGTACCTTGTGAAGATGGAGATCTATCTGCCCCCTTTCCATCTTCAGATGTGATGATGGTGTATGCTCTGCTCTCCTCCTCTCATGCATTCTTTCCTCCTCCACCCCCACTCTCCTTTACTTTCCCTTTCACCTCTAGCTACTTACTACACTCTCATTTTCATAACACTAAAACAGATCAACTTGGTGAAATCAAGTCCATTGAATCTGGAGTTATGGGATGTAGAAGCTAAAAAAGATCACTTTTTAATTGAACCAATAAATGCCTAAAACACACTTGTCTTCAGATAGCCTCAGGAAAAATAATTTTCCCTTCACCAATGCAAATCTCTTTGGAAGGAGGCTGCACTAACATGACTAAAGTTAACAGATCTCCAGTTCTTTTCCTCATAGGAAAAATGAATAATTATGGCATGAGTCCAGTATCAGATGCAGAATATTAACCATTCTATTCCAAATAATCATACCAGAAGTTTTCAATGCATTTAAACTACCCACAACATAACATTTGAAAAGATACAGAAATAATCTTTCGGGCACCTGGGTGGCTCAGTCGGCTGAGTGTTGGCTCAGGTCATGATCCCAGAGTCCTGGGATTGAGTCCTGCATCGGGCTCCCTGCTCAGCAGGGATTCTGTTTCTCCCTCTGCCTCTGCCCTCCTCCCTGCTCGTGCTCTCTCTCTCACGCTCTCTCTCTCAAATAAATAAAATCTTAAAAAAAAAGAAAGAATCTGGGGCGCCTGGGTGGCTCAGTCGTTAAGCGTCTGCCTTCGGCTCAGGTCATGATCCCAGGGGTGCTGGGATCGAGCCCCGCATCGGGCTCCTTGCTCCATGGGAAGCCTGCTTCTCCCTCTCCCACTCCCCCTGCTTGTGTTCCCTCTCCCGCGGTGTCTTTCTTTGTCAAATAAATAAATAAAATATTAAAAAAAAAAAAAAAGAAAGAAAGAATCTTTCATTAGGTGGGGTACATGGTAAGCAGCTCAGATTAATCTATAATAGCAAAACATTATAGTTCATCTTAGTAGCACAGAACTGCTCTTAGACCACAAAATGTGTCTGTAACATTCCCAAGGGATGCCTGAGTGTCTCGGTTAAGCGTCTGCCTTCTACTCAGGTCATGATCCCGGGGTCCTGGGATGGAGTCCCGCATCGCATCAGGCTCCCTGCTCAGCGGGGAGTCTGCTTCTCCCCCTGCCTGCCACTCCACCTGCTTGTGCTTGCTTTCTCTCTTTCTCTCTCTCTGACAAATAAATAAATCAAATCTAAAAAAAAAAAATTCCTAAGAGGGTAGCTAGATATCCACCCTGTAGAAAAAAGGTAGCAGCAACAGAATCAATATTATCAAGCCCAACCAAGCACCAGCCAAGTGAGAGTATGTCTGGATCCACAGAAGTCACATATTCCCGATGGTAGGTATGTCTCTGTGGTGGAGCAGTCCTAATGAGTCCTGATCTCATTTGTAGTGAACATTGGCTGTTTTTTGACTACACAGCTTCCAAGCACCCTTCGTTTTGTGGGTAGCCCTCTGATGACAGGCCCTCGCCTCCCATCATGAAGTCTAGGGAAGTGCTGCTCTGTTTGGTAGTACACTGTTTAATTAAGCTGATACTTTTTCCACAGCCAAGTTTTCTCAATAGAGAAAGCACTACATCGGTTTGTGTTCTAGCACAAGTTCTTTGCCTCATCACAAAATAAAAACAATTAGTCCATAGCCTGGCACCAGTCTGCAGACTACGCTTTGAGAAGCACAGTCTGGGACAATGTATTTCCTTTCCTAGCACCCCGCTACTTGTGTAGATGCACATGACCTAAATTCAGCAACCAGACGCTCCCACCTGGGCTTCTAATCTTGAAGGCAAGAAACAAAGCAGCAGGGACAGTTGAAAAGCTCTACATGGTGGTGTAAACATTTTCAAAAGACCTGCAGTAGTATCAGCGTTGGGAATGCATCGGTAGCAGGAACATCACCTGCTCAGAGTTGGGACACCAGCGGTACGCTAAACAGAACACAGCAGGCCCGCTCTTGTTCTCCGTTCATAGTCTCTCTTGGTTCCCACTGTTTTCTGAGCCTGGTTCTCCAGCCTGCTCATCATTTCTGTGAGCTATTCAAGAACTTTCAATGAATTCCTTTTCCGCTTAGGTGAGTCAACAGAGAATTTTGTTGCCTACACCCAGGAAACTTGACTGATAAATGCTTTCACATTCTAATCAGATGATCAGTGGTACCTGTTTAGATACTAAATTTACCAAGAAACTGTCTGACTGTAATTTGGCTTCTCACATGTTAACCTGGAAACTTGGGGCTTCTTGGTAACTATATTTTGCATTGAAAATTAACTGGTATTTAGATATGAGATTTCAGGTGATGAGTAGGGATAATGTGAGTCTACTTCAAAAAGAAAGATCTACTCCAAAAGTTGACAAACTTGAACTTCATATGCTACAATGCAGACATCCAGAACACGGATTGTGGCAAATTCACCACATTAAGGGTATCCTATGGAGACTTGGCCTGGATAGCCACCCAGCCCTGCCCTTTCTGCAGAGTTATAACTTCTACGCTACCCTCTGACACCTGGAGCTCAGTTATCCCTGTAGCTTTCTCATAGAGTTATTGCAGGCTGAATCAAACTTACTAACAATCCACTAAATCTCAAAACAGGCAACAGACTGAACAGGTTCAAATTAGAAGTTCATCGCTTGCCAGCAAGGCAAGTTATGAATCTTGAAATGAACTGTGCAGATGCATCACATTTGCATAGTTTCCCATTTATCACCAGTAAGCACCCCATACCAAAACCATATGGAAAGAAATCATCAGAAAGCAATCTGTGTCTCCAAATTGACTATACCTCATTAATTTCTGGCTTGATTCTCTTTAACTTGTATTATTAAATATTTGCTTGCTGATTTCATTTCTTTAAACATAAGTAATGATAATAATTATATCACCTTATATTTATGGAGTTGTTTATAGTTTTCAGAGAATTTTCTCACCCAGTGTCTCATTCGATCCTCACAATGATCCCTAGGAGAACTTGTAGTCTTATCTTATAAATGAAAAAAACAGAATAAATAGCTTGTCCTGGATCACACAACTACTATGTAGCTGAATATGGACTTGAGCTTAGATCTTTCAAAACCCAACAACCCATCCCAGTAGAGGTTCCTGCCATTACGTGGAAAATCCTTAACAATTCCATATTGCATAAACATTATCCAAAATATTTGGATAAACGTGCCTCCAAAATGCTAACCTAATATTACCTCTCCACTTTCAATAAAGGCATGGAGCAAAGAAACCAGTGTTGTCATCTTACTTCTAAAAACAAACAAATAATCAAACAACTTTCTATCAGACCAATCTTAAACCTCCAAATAAGTAAACTCTGGATCTCTAATAATGCTTTTAAGAAGTCAACTCCTGGTTTTATGTTTTATATTCTCCTGATTCTACAGGATCCTACCTTCATTATCAGGGAAATACTAGCATGTAGTACCGTGTACAGTTCTTTACAACTTGCATAGTGCTTTTACATGCATTTTGTTAAATTCTTACAAATAACCCATGTGGTGGTATATCGCACGAGTATTTTTATCTCCATTTTGCAGATAAGGAAATCAGGGCTCATGGTGATCAAAGGCCTTTCTCAAAACGACTCATCTCAGAACTGCCAGGGCCACAACTGGTTCAAATTTCAGAACTGCCATCCTTCCCTGCACCAGCATATAAAGCAATGAAGACCTTCACATAAATCCCAGTAGGCACATTCTTTCTCCTCTAAGGAAACCAAAGGTGTGATTTCATTGCCTTCATACTTGCATCCTATTTTTCTCTAAGTCTCCTTTTCTTCACAATTGCCTCCTCCAAAGGGTTTGTACAAACCTGTTATTGATAGATCCTTTCTTTTCCTGCTCATTCTTTGGAATACCTACGAGGATTAATTTTTTTAATGTTTGTAAAAGGACTTCGTAATCATGTACAGCATGAATATATATAGGAAAGTATCTTTGTAATAATTACCACTTACTCGGGCGCCTGGGTGGCTCAGTTGGTTAAGCGACTGCCTTCGGCTCAGGTCATGATCCCGGAGTCCTGGGATCGAGTCCTGCATCGGGCTCCCGGCTCGTCGGGGAGCCTGCTTCTCCCTCTGACCCTATCCCCTCTCATGCTGTTTCTCTCTCTCTCTCTCTCTCAAATAAATAAATAAATAAAATCTTTTAAAAAAAATAATAATTACCACTTACTCAGAAGCTAACAATAGCAGCCTTCCTTCCACCTCCCCACTCCCCACTCCTTCCTTCCTTTTCCCTCTCTCTCCTTCCATCTTAAACAGTTCAGAGCAAAAAGCAGTAATCCATCAAATCAAAAGCCAACATAGATACAAGACACAAAATGCTAGGAATATAAAAGACCACAGTCTCCTGAGTCAATAAATTGCTCTGATTTGGCCTAAATTCAGGGCAGGGCCATGGCTGTGGCTTCATAAAGCTGAGTCCCCGTTTCCTACCCCAACTATTTGTGGGATAAGCTAAATGATGAAAGACAGCAAAATAATATGTAATATGCTCAGATATTATTTTAATATGTAATGTGTAATAGTATGTAATATGCTTAGATATTATTGCAGAATGAAATATGCTTAGATATCAGTGAAGTATGCTTTGCATTATTCCACTAAATATCAAAATTTTAAATGCAATCTAATTAACTCAGATAAAATATTAGAAAAATAACAAAATATATAGTTTTCTTTTATTATTATTTTTTTTTATATAGTTTTCTTTTAGAGGACAAACCCAGCCATTACCTATATATGTCTGCTTTTGAAGGTACCAGAAAGATAAGGTCCCCAAATTTTGGCTTTGCCAAGGGAAAAACAAGTATGGCCACAGAAAAAGAATTTGCCCTTTTCAATCAGATTATGACATGTGCTTTTTTTCTATGTTAAATCATTCCTCAATACACACAATATCTTTAAAGTTTTTTTTTTTTTAAAGATTTTATTTATTTATTTGACAGAGAGAGACACAGCGAGAGAGGGAACACAAGCAGGGGGAGTGGGAGAGGGAGAAGCAGGCTTCCCGCTGAGCAGGGAGCCCGATGTGGGGCTCGATCCCAGGACCCTGAGACCATGACCTGAGCCGAAGGCAGACGCTTAACGACTGAGCCACCCAGGCGCCCTAAAGATTTTATTTATTTATTTGACAGAGAGAGGATAGCGAGAGCAGGAACACAAGCAGGGGGAGTGGGAGAGGGAGAAGCAGGCTTCCCGCTGAGCAGGGAGCCTGATGTGGGGCTCGATCCCAGCACACTGGGATCATGACCTGAGCCGAAGGCAGACGCTTAACAACTGAGCCACCCAGGCGCCCAAGAGTATTCTTCTTATCTTAAACATTGGGAAAAGTGAGACTCAAAAAAGGAAATAACTTTCTACAGGTCTCTAATGCCAAAACTAAGGCCAAATAGTGATGAACACAGTGAAGCGGAAAGACAAAGAGGAAGAGTCATGCAGAATGGAAGCAGGAAAAAAGGAGATGGTAGAATTTTTCGGGTGTGGGTCAGCAGGGAAATCCACAACACAATCCAAACAATGTCAAATAGCACAACTAACAAGCTAGAAGACCTTCCATGCCATAGTAGTAGATTCTGTCTGCACCCCACCCACATCCCCCATACTTCCCATTTCCATGCATACCAATCTGACTTCCAACTACCAGCATCTCCCATTCTCTGCCTGTGCTCCAGCCTTCTCTGGAGCAACTGCTGGGGGATTAACATCCCCCTGGGAATAACCCTCTACCAAGGTAGATAAATACCCCAGAGCTTCCTTGCCTTTCAGGAGAGTTGACTCTGAGATGTGTGTTCTACGTTGTTTCACAGGGTTTGCCTGGTGAGATTGTCCCCAGTTGCCCACAACAGTAACTGGCTTAATAACCTACCCTTTATTGGCTGCCTTCTTTTCTCTGTCTCACTTTCCCACTCCCTACCAGTGTTTCTTGGGACTAACTCACCAATGAACTATTTGCATAGAATCTTTGTCTCAAGGTCTTCTTCTTGGTTGCCCATGTAGTAGCCTATCCTGTGAATTTAGAACAGTGGCAAACATGTGCTGGAGTTACCTGACTCCAATGAATTCATGCACTAGAACTCATTCAAGAACTAATATGTCAGGGCGCCTGGGTGGCTCTGTCGTTAAGCGTCTGCCTTCGGCTCAGGTCATGATCCCAGGGTCCTGGGATCGAGCGCCGCATCGGGCTCCCTGCTCGGCGGGAAGCCGGCTTCTCCCTCTCCCACTCCCCCTGCTTATGTTCCCTCTCTCGCTGTGTCTCTCTCTGTCAAATAAATAAATAAAATCTTTAAAAAAAAAAAAAAAGAACTAATATGTAAAAGATAAGTTACTATATCACTCATTTTCTGGGCTGCACTAGCTAGTGGGTACTCTGCAGAATGTGAGCCACATCTCACTCTCTCCTATCCTTACGGTCCAGACTCCTCTAAGTTATTTTCAGGAATCCCCGACTGTGTCTCACGTATGCTGCAAACAAGTCAGTCAGGTCCCTACCACTTAAGCTGGCTCTGCCCCCTGCCCGCTGCCCCCATTGAAAGTCACCATCTCTTCCCCAGGGTTCTTGACACACTGAGGTCACCCTGAGCTCCCCAGGATGGGAAACGAATGTCCCTTTCCCCACTTTGGTCATACTTTGTCACATGGGCAATTACATGGTATTTTTTGTATTCCCAAGTTACACATATACTCTCTGTAGACAAGTCCCTCTGGAATCTGTTGCCTGCAGCCCCTCTGGCCACAAACCTCAACCATGAGCCCATGGGGCCATTTTTGAGAGCATCTCCAAGACAGATACCATTCTTTCCTCCCCAAAGCCTTTTTCCATAGTCATCCCTGAGCTCTCTTGTTCTTATTCCTCCCCAAACCCTCCCGCCTACAGACCCTTAATGCCCCATTAATATCTCTTCCCAAGTATATGTGAATTGCAGGACTGGTCACAGCTTAGGTCCAAGCAGGGATCCTTGCTTCACTTATTATCCAACACAGACATATACATATCATCCACACTTCCTATCATTACTCAGTCAACCTCAAAAATCAGAGCTAAAGTGATTTTGGACACTGGAACCAACTGGATGCAGTGATGAATTGGTTTGGTAATTCCCATCATAGAACCAACTCTATAATGTGTGGTCATAAACTCGGCGATTTCCATTCTGTTCTGTCTGAGACCTTATAACCTTTTCTAAAGAACATAATGTACTTTTACTTTGCCCTAGAAATTCTACTAAGGCTTTTGGTCCAAAGTCATAAAGTTCTGACCTGATTAGATAGGGGTAGCTAATGGGAGAAATCAGAGGTCCAGGAGTTTTGAAGGGTTTCAAGCAGAGTTTAATTGGAAAGTTAAGAAAAGATCAAGATGTAACAAACTGGACGTAGAAGCACATGAAAACAGAAAGATAAAGCTCAAATGCCACATCTTTTTTTTTTTTCTCTGTAATCTCTAACCCCAACATGGGGCTCAAACTCACAACCCCGATATCAAGAGCTTCATGCTCTACCGACTAAGCCAGCCAGGTATCCCACCATATCCTCTTCATCCTTCTGTTCCCTGCACACACATGTACACACACATACACACATGCACAGCCATGCATACACACGTAGGATCACTCACTAGACAGGCACACAGCACTTGGCTTAATACGGGAATGCTGATTCTAGAACTGGACTCTCTGGGGGCAAATCCCAGATCTGCCACTTAATTACTTTTGTAACTTAGATAAATTACTTAACTGCCAAGTGCCTCAGTTTCCCCATATGAAAATGAAGATAATAATAATTGTTTAAAGTTCTAATGATTAACTATTTTTAAAGTGCTTAAAAGAGTGAATCACAGAGTAAGCACTTTATATAATGGCATGTATTTTGCTATCTTCTGTCTTATTTTAATCAACTGCACATTTTGTCTTACCATTTCTACTAAATTCAGACACCAGAGGTCAGAGATCACCTCTTCATACTGATATTTCTCCTACAGGGCCTTGCATTTGCAAGAAGCTTAACAGTAAATGCTTACAGAATTTGATATGATGTACTGCCCACCAAAGCTGAGGCCTCCTCCAGCCCCATAGGGAATATTTTTATCATGGCATGATGCCACAATGATAAAATCAATTCAGTAAAACAAAAGTAAATAGAAAGGAATTTGAAAGAATATGCAGGGGCGCCTGGGTGGCTCAGTCGTTAAGCGTCTGCCTTTGGCTCAGGTCATGATCTCCAGGTCCTGGGATCGAGCCCCACATCGGGCTCCCTGCTCAGCGGGGAGTCTGCTTCTCCCCCTCTCCCTCTGCCTCTCCCCACTGCTCCTACTCTCTCTCTCTCTGTATCTCTCTGTCTCAAATAAATAAATTTAAAAAAAAATTCTATGAAAGAATATGCAAATATGCAGTAAGAAGAGGGATCTACTGATACCAAACATTAAGTAATAGTAGGAACCAAGTCTGAAGGCACAAAAACCCCCACCAAAAATACCAACATGCTTAAGGAGATCTTGTTTCCTTGTGTTTCTCATAATATAAATTCAAATTGAATACTTCTTACAAAACTAAGAGGAAACAAAGAATCCAAAAATCCATTAAAGCATAAGAAACATGTGCATTTTACATGTACCAGGTAGAACAGGCTCATCCAAATTTATCAAAAGCCCAATTTCATACATAGGAATAAAGGTAATAAATGCATTTGTTGATTCCTAGTGCTCCACCACCGCCACTTCCCCCAGTAATAACAGCTACCATTTATTATCTACCTATTCTGGGCCAGACACTTTAAATATATAGTGGTACCTTCCAAGTTACCTCTTTAAGTCGAGGTAAAGGAGAAGAGAAAACTACATAAAAATTTTGAAAGTTGGGGAAAATAGCAAGCAAGGTACTGGAGGGGCTCTTTGAAAATAATACTATTAATAGTGAATTTTAGCAAATAGGCTATGTAACCTGATCTTTTCCATTTCGGATTTCACTTGAAATGAAATGGTCTATGGTGTGGAACAAAGTCTTCAATGCCTGAACAGAGAAGTAATACTTAATGTATTATTGGAAAATGTTAATTTAATTATGAGTGAAAGCAATTATCTTTCTGTCAGCATTAATACATCATTCCAGTATCTTTAGACATCTGTGAATCACACAGGCAAGACTCACAGCTTGGGAAACTATTTGTAAAATTTCTTTGGCCAAGGATCTTTAAATGATCATGAAGATTAGATTGTAACCCAAATGTATTTACCAATAATGAAACACAATTTTTAAAATACCATAACAAATTATCTGATTCCCTTATGTTTAAAACCCACACACGGAGGCACCTGGGTGGCTCAGTTGGTTAAGCGACTGCCTTCGGCTCAGGTCATGATCCTGGAGTCCCGGGATCGAGTTCCACATCGGGCTCCCTGCTCGGCAGGGAGTCTGCTTCTCCCTCTGACCCTCCTCCCTCTCATGCTCTCTGTCTCTCATTCTCGCTCTCAAATAAATAAATAAAATCTTTTAAAACCCACACATGGCTGTGGCCGTTAACTAAAATCTGAGAAATACATGATCCATGAATTAACTTAATCAGATGCCTGAATGCAAACATGGTCAGAAATATTCCCTCTCTTCAAAGGATAAATTCGTAAAAAAACAAATAATAATAATAATAATAATTTATGATGTAGGAAAGATGTTAGGGTTCAAACCTGGGGGCGAAGAAAGAATTCTTGAGGCATCTTTGGTGCAAAAAGGTGGCTTTATTAAAGCACGGGGACAGGACCCGTAGGCAGACAGAGCTGCAATGGGGTCATGAGGAGTGGCCCATTATATACTTCCAAGTTGGGAGGGGGTTAGGGAGAGCGTAAGTCTCTAAGGAATTTTGGAAGCAAGGTTTCCAGGATTCTGAGGGGGCTAGCTATTGTTAGGAAAGGTCTTTATTACTGCTTAGTAAAAACTCAATCCTGAGATTCTTCAGATGTATATCCAGGGGTCATATGCTTGGAGGGTGATTGCCAACATGTTATCTGGGGTGGGGGTGGGGGGAGAGAAAAAGGAAGTTTCCCAAGGAATTTCTATATGTTAAAGTAGACTTACAGGGTCCTGGGGATCGGGCTAAGATTGCCTTTTGCCCTTAGCAAAGCATTAATATTGAGGCAGCTGAGTTCCTAGAGGAAGGTCCCTCTGCCTGTTTCAAGGGCTTATCAATGGGCTATAGGTAGTAAGGAAATTTAATAATTTTTTAATTTGTTTCCCACATCAGTTTATATTTGAAAAGATAAGTTGATCTACTTACAAATTTATGTCTACTTTCTTAGTTGCTAACACCATTTTCCCTTGTAAACTGTGGGCATACCAGACTTTAAGACTGAAGGGGAGTAGAATTTGCCACCTCAAAATATACTTCTTTGGCTTAAAGATTATGTGGGGCTATTTTTAAGAAACAGCAGATTGGGGTGAAGCTCTGAAAACTCAGTAGAAGTTAACCCTTCTGTAAAAAGACATTTACATATATAAGGGATTATTAGTAAGGGTGTCTCCCTCAGTACCAGCAAGAGGGAGATGATTCTAAATCTCTAGAAAACTTTACCAGTGAAGAAGGCTGGACTCAAATCTGCATCACAACCTTACCCTTGTTTACCATGCTTCACCTAATAACCTCTCATAACGAATTCCCCACCCCCAACATTCTCTTTTGTCTTTAGCTGAAGATGGTATTTATTTAACGTGCTGGCTTGGGCCATCTCCAGGAATTACTCAGTTTTCCTGAGTCTTTCCCCAAGTATATAGGAGGTATACACTGTTATTAAACTTGTTTGTTTTTCTCCTGGTAATTTGTCTTTTATTGCAGGTGGACTCAGCCAAGAACCTAGCAAATAGAGGGAAAACTATTTTTCCTCCCCTATAAGATAATATGTATTAAACATACATGTGTTCTATCAGTCAGGACACTGCCGGTTGCAAGTGATAATAAAACCAACTCAAACTCATTTGTACTAAAAAGAGAAATTATCGACTTGATTAACTGAAAAGTAGAGGGAAGGAATTCTAGTTTCAGTCACAGCTGTAGCAAACAATGGCATCTAGGACTCACTACAGTCCATGCCTTGACTTGCTAACAACTATAAACCTTTCTTTACATACAGTTTTAAAAATGTGTCCTTCCAACATTATGCAACTATTCAATATGTCACCAAAATTGCACTTGCCCCCTTCCCAAAAGGATATGCCCCAATGCCAAATCTCATTACACTATTCGACTCAAGATATCTGGGCGCTATCTCCCAGACAAGTCTACATGTAGTTCCTTGTTGCCTGGAAGTCTCTGGATAGATTATTTAACCACCCTAACAGATCCAGTATACAAAGGTTGGAGGGAGAGGAGAGTGGAAAACAGGACCACTGTTAGAAAAACAATTCCCATTTGAAAAAAAAAAAAAAAAAAGGAAAGAAGGAAAAAACCACAATGATTATGAGCAATATATCCTACTTGAGAGGAATATCAACTCCCTGCTATAGAAAACCAGCTGCCTCTTGTTTTGTTCTCTGACAGAAGCCCCCTTATTCACTGTCCTCTCTATCTGCATCTGAGATGGGCATTAGAGGGAGAATCTCCTCTTAGGGGGCTGCATTTTTTAGCAACTTGATTCCCATTGGTGCAGGTTTGGGGTCCGGAAAATAACCTTTTAGGTTAACCAGGAGATCACAAACCTTTGCTCACTGGACTTAGAGTTTCTCCCGCAACACAACCTTCTTTACAGAAGCTTAATAAGTTTGCTTATATTCATTCATTCAAAGACTGAGATGGGTGGAATAAACATATAGAAGAGGATACTTGGACATGAACAGACATTTCTGCAAAAAAGACATCCAAATGGCCAACAGACACATGAAAAAGTGCTCAACATCACTTGGCATCAGGGAAATGCAAATCAAAACCACAATGAGATACCACCTCACACCAATCAGAATGGCTAAAATGACAAGTCAGGAAACGACAGATGTTGACGAGGATGCGGAGAAAGGGGACCGACCCCTCCTACACTGTTGGTGGGAATGCAAGCTGGTGCAGCCACTCTGGAAAACAGTATGGAGGTTCCTCAAAAAGTTGAAAATAGAGCTACCCTACGACCCAGCAATTGTACTACTGGGTATTTACCCCAAAGATACAAATGTAGTGATCCGAAGGGGCACATGCACCCCAATGTTTATAGCAGCAATGTCCACAATAGCCAAATTGTGGAAAGAGCCTAGATGTCCGTCAACAGATGAATGGATAAAGAAGATGTGGTACATATTTACAATGGAATATTATGCAGCCATCAAAAAAATGAAATCTTGCCATTTGCAATGACATGGATAGAACTAGAGAGTATTATGCTAAGCGAAATTAGTCAATCAGAGAAAGACAATTATCATATGATCTCACTGATATGAGAAATTTAAGAAACAAGACAGAGGATCATAGGGGAAGGGAGGGAAAAATGAAACAAGATGAAATCAGAGAGGGAGACAAACCATAAGAGACTCTTAATCTCAAGAAACAAACTGAGGGTTGCTGGAGTGGAGGGGGGTGGGAGGGATGGGATGGTTGGGTGATGGACATTGGGGAGGGTATGCGTTGTGAACTATGTAAGACTGATGAATCACAGACCTGTACCCCTGAAACAAATAATACATTATATGTTAATTTTAAAAAAGAATAAAAAAATAAATAAAATTATAAAAAAATAAAATTAAAAAAAAAAGATACTTGGCCGATGGGATCATCAGGGCTAGAAAAATGCTTCCTATATGTACATCAACAGGGTTTTCTTTTAAATATTTGTTTGTGTGTGATACAGGATATGAGGAAAATAAGAAAAGAAATGCTTCAGGACATCTAGTCCCACTACTAATAAGGTAATGATAGAAATAAATGATTTAACAATAACATAATCAAGAAGCCAGACTCTGAGATTAGTAAATACATATGCATGACTTCCCTATGACACTTGATAACATGAACAGTTTCCTATGGAAGTTTGTTTTACTTGCATGAAAGTATATTAAATAGAATACATCTAGATGGCCAATTTATTCACTTAAATAAAATAACAACCTGTGATGCTTTAAGCCAGTATTTGAAAACACATCAAGGATTCAAAGTTAATATAGAGGACTCCAAGGAAAGAATTAAAAGCCTCAGGGAAATTGTGCTGCAAAAACTGGAATGATAATGAGCTGAAATTTCAAATTTGTTCTTGCCATTAGTTAATGCATTTGGGCAGAAATGTTGCTTAGAACAAATGTTATTTCAGGGCTTCTAATAACCAAATGCCTTTCTTTCTCAGCCTCTACCCATCGCAAAATCATGAGTCCCTCAAGTCCCCTTCTTTAGGTCATATAACCCTACAAGTTCACCTCTTTAGCACAACTATCTTTATCTCTCTGCTTGCTCTGCAGTAGGAAGTAGTCATACCCATCATGGAAATCTGTGCATCAGACCATTTCTGGTTCAACAGCTGAGTCCCACAGTCTGCCAGATTCAGGGAACTAGATAATTATGGATATTCCCTACACTAAAGGCTACCAATTAGTGGACATTTTTAATAGGAAACAGGTGTGGATCTCAGCTAACAAACTTAACTGTGCAAGAAAGCTCACATCTCTTTATTGTCTTTAAGCCAACCTAAATTGGACTCTGAGCCCTAGTTCCTCCTGGCTGGCAAGAAATCCAGTCTTAATCATTTGCACCCATCTCCCCTCCCTTCCGTGTGGGCTGTAAAATGTCCCAACCCCAAATCAATCATCAATCACCCATCTGCAGTGGTTACAGCTGGAAAGTCCAGTGACCTGTGTGTTACAATTACTTCCTACCTCCTGGGACGCATACATTCATCAGTGAATAATAAGAGCCAGAGAAAACCCCTTTGCCTCCAGAGGCTGTCCCAGTGACAGTGCCATAGTCTTGTTCTAATTCCTATGTTATATCTCAGACCTTTGCCTGCCCTGACTCCACACTTTCACCTAGTAAAATATCCAAATTCCTAAGCCCTTGTTCCCATCATGAGGAATGTAGACAACCCTCAGCTAGGACCACAGGACCTGAGGCAAGACTGGGTAAGTATAAGGGACAGAGTCAAGGAACTAATCAGATCTATACGAACGCCCAGAAGTTCATAGTCAAAGTGTAGGTAAGGTAAATGAGCAATCCGGTGGTGGCTGCCAGAGGACTGGAAAGTGTCCATTGAATTGAGCAGTCAAGAAGGCCATTTGGTCACTTTGATTAAAAAAAATAAATAAAAACCACTTCAGCGCAGTAATAGGAAGGGAAATCTGATTGAAATAAGAGTCTTTTAAAAAGTGGGAAAGGGGTACAGCAGGTTTCATCTGTTCTTTTGAAAATGTGATAGCTAGAGATGATGGGGGGTGGTCTGCCAAGGCTTGTTATAGTTTTTTTTACGATAACAGCAATTTGAGAATCTTTAAAGGCTACAGGGAAGGAGCCAGGTTGACCCCATAAGACAAAGAAATAGTGGAGAAAGCCATAACTTCATTCCAGTGGAGAAGGGAAGGAAGGGACTTAAAAGCACAGAGACAAGTGTTTGTTTATAAAAGGAAAAAGGAAAGGGGTATCCCTTATGAATATAGAAAGGAGGCAAGGGTAGGGCTGAAAGGAAAGTTTGAGGTCATGAAATCAGGAAACTTGTGGGAGCTCAAAACTCAGAGCCTCATTTTTCCCTATGCAGTACAAGACAAAATCGTTGTTGAGTGATGGGGTGGACAGTGGGCTTGAGGCATGAGACAAAGATTTTAGTTTTGTTTACTTTTTTTGGTTTTGCATATACTTATATAGTGATCTCACTAAATTTACCTATTAATCTTAAAGTTTGAGGGTTCTTTTGGGTTTTCTAGATCCACGATCTTGAAACCTACAAGTAGTAAGTTTTATTTTGCCTTTATAAAAGCTGTGCCTCTTTTTTATTTTACTTGTCTTACAGCATTGGCTACTGCTGGGCTTACATTAATTTTTTTTTTAAGTTTTTTTTTTTTTATTTATTTGACAGAGAGAGACATAGCGAGAGAGAGAACACAAGCGGGGGGAGTGGGAGAGGGAGAAGTAGGCTTCCCACCAAGCAGGGAGCCCGATGCAGGGCTCGATCCCAGGACCCTGAGATCATGACCTGAGCCGAAGGCAGACGCTCAATGACTGAGCCACCCAGGCGCCCCTGGGCTTACATTAATTCTTTGGCCAGGGATTCCCACACCATGTTGAGACTATAAATTCAGGCTCTACACCTTTATGATACAGGTTTAGGGTTTTAATTTCTCCAGGAGACTTATTCTTCCTCACCCCAGACCACACCTGGGACAAGACTGCTTCTTTCCTAGACCCATGGGCAGAGGCTTCTAATTACTCTTACACATTAGGGCAGCCTTTCCTGGTGGACAGCTTTAGTCTACCATTCCAATTCCAGCTCCCCACCTCACACAGAGCCAAGGACACCTCTCTTGGGGGGACAGTCCTAGCCTTCTGTGGCCCTAGCATAGGGCTATCTACATTCTTTGTGATGGCAACAATGGCATGGGAACCTGGATCTTTTTCTAAGTTGTGGATGTTAAACTTTAGCCCCTATAAATGGGTTTACATGCAGCCTTTTGGGCCACCAGAACACCAGTGTGAATGCTTTGAGTTTCCTCTTTCTTTCCTTCTGGCAGCTGGTGGTGACTTCCCTTTCTCATTTCCAGTTCACCTCTGAAATTATGCCTTTTTTTTTTTTTAAGATTTTATTTATTTGACAGAGAGAGACACAGCGAGAGGGGAACACAAGCAGGGGGAGTGGGAGAGGGAGAAGCAGGCTTCCCGCTGAGCAGGGGGAGTGGGAGAGGGAGAAGCAGGCTTCCCGATGTGGGGCTGGATCCCAGGACCCTGGGACCATGACCCGAGCCAAAGGCAGACACTCAACGACTGAGCCACCCAGGCGCCCCTGAAATTATGCCTTTTTAACCAACACTGTAGTGAGGTGGAGTGGACCTTGAGGCCTTACTGCTGGTATTCTAGTGGTCCCTTTGTGGTGCTAATCTGCAGAGTTATATAGTTTTCTTCAGAAACCCTCAACAACCCCGGTGGATGGATGCAGAGAATAAGGGCTGCATTTATCCTAGCCTGGGCTTTGTAGGGCAGGCAAGATAGAAAGACAGGGGGAGGGGCGCCTGGGTGGCTCAGCTGGTTAAGCGTCTGCCTCTTGGTTTTTGGCATCAGGCTCCATGCTCAGCACGGAGTCTATTTGAGATTCTCTCTATCCCTCTCCCTCTGCTCTTCCCCCCTTCTCTCTATCTCCATCTCTAAAAAATAAATAAATCTTAAAAAAAAAAAAAATCTGGTGTTCAGGGGTGCCTGGGTGGCTCAGTGGGTTAAGTGTCTAAGTGTCTGCCTTTGGCTCAGGTCATGATCCCAGAGTCCCGAGATCAAGCCCCACATCGGGTTCCCTGCTCAGCAGGCAGGGAGTCTGTTTCTCCCTCTCCCTCTCCCTCTCTGCTCGTGCACTCATGCTTGCTCGCTCTCTCTCATGCTCTCTCTCTCTCAAATAAATAAATAAAATATTTTTTTTAAAGGTTTTATTTATTTATTTGACAGAGAGAGACACAGTGAGAGAGGGAACACAAGCAGGGGGGAATGGGAGAGGGAGAAGCCGACCTCCCGTGGAGCAGGCAGCCCGATGCGGGGCTTGATCCCAGGACCCTGGGATCATGACCTGAGCCGAAGGCAGACGCTTAACGACTGAGCCACCCAGGTGCCCCAAATAAAATCTTTTTTAAAAAATCTGGTGTTCATACCCTAATACCCATCCTTTACCTGACTTTCGTGGCAACTTGAAACCTCTCCTATACAGGCTTTGTCCCCACCCCAGGAACACAGAAAATCCCTCTGCACATGCTGATGACATGCCCCCAACTTTGAGGAAGGATACTTTGTTTTGGTATATTATCAGAGTGTCTCAAGGTCAGTGAGATTTTTTATTGCTATTGTTCTTGCTCTTGAGTTATAAATTACTATTTAGGTTCATCAACATCAATTTAATTTGAAAAGAATTGTTTCGCTAATTCTGTAGTAGTAGTGAAATATTCTGCAGCCACAGTATTGGGGCCCATAATGTTCCAATAAACGGACATTTAAATGTATATCCACTGAATTTTTATGATTCCCTACCACCTGGGATCTCTGTAGATACCGAAAGGAAATTGAATTTGATAAGGCTGACATGTTTGAGACATGCTCATCTCCCCCATCAACACTGAAGAACATGTATGTGGTGATTTCCTACATGAAATATTTTGCAGACTTTTAACTTGGAAATCCCATCCTATAAAATTAGAAAAGCCCAGGCAGGTCAAGAGAGCAAGTGTACTAGGTGTACAAGGCCATTTGAATGCATACTGAAACACAAAGGCTACAAACACCCACAATTACCTGGTGGCTGAGCTGGGCCTAGAAGTCAAGGGTTATGGCTCTCAGTCTAGGGCTCATTTGTAGGTCCTCCATCATGGCATGAAGCTTAGAGCTGAGTTGAACTGTGATGTCTTGCCAACATAAATAATTGCTCGGCTGATAGAAACTTGAGGGGGCAGATAATTCTATGTCAAAAAAAAAAAGACTTGGAAAGCTCAAATCCAAATCCATTCCACCATATAAATTAGCCAATTTCACAGTGTACAATAAGAAGCACTACTTTTCATTGCCTGTCTGAACTAGGAGCTCTTTGCAGCCGTACATTTTGTTTGGAGCAAAATATCTTTTACTGAGCATTCACGGAATCATGATCTCATTTTCCAAAGTGTTATCTCTGAAAACATAATCAGCTGCAAGAAATTTATCTCTTTACATAAATTAATTTTGCAGACAATTTTTCGTGCACACCCCCCCCCCCCGAAGGCTAACACTAAATGAGACACACTTGTGCTTGCAACTACAATTTATCTTGGTTAGTGGGCATTTTTGCTCTCTGGGAGAGAATTTTAATCTTCTGTAGGAGCAAAGCAACTTGGGAGTGAGGAGGTATGTCAAACTGTCAACAAAGAAAAGAAATGAAAAGAACCAAAGAAACCAATTTACACTAGTTCAAGGATTAAGGGACTATGAGAAGCACTGGAGGAAGTTGCCATCTGCAGGAAATGTTTGGGGCTCTACCTCTGTGATTAACTCTGTATGAGCCCCTGACCTATAATCCCCTTGCCCTCCTATTTATCAAGTTCTTTGTTCATTGTTCTAATTGATATCTCCCTAAAGAAATCAGAAATTTCATCAAAAAAAAAAATTTTACTAGGAAGATCCTGAAACCAGGTTGTTAAATTCAGAAATGCTCCCCTGCCCATTGGTAAATAACTGCTACCCCAGGCCTGTTTAGTCCTCCCTCCCACACTGACTGAACCACCCAGGGCTGGAGAGCCCCAAGTGGGTGTTGCCTAGGCACTTGGTACCCAGTGGCCTTCCAGCCAGCCCACCACAATTCCCATATACCAGTGCCCATCTTTATGTGTCCTCCCAGACAGAGAAGGCCCAGTCCTCCGCTGGGAAGATGCCACTCCATTCAGCAGTGTTGGCACCCAGTGGACAAATGCCCAATGCCCATCTGGTCCCTGAGGCTGTGGCCCATCATCATAGGCTCATACTCCTTTGGAGTTGCCAGTGCCACCTAATAAAACAGCAAGGTACCAAAAAGGTTATTTGATCTTTTGAACACCACCTCAGATTGAAACTATGCTCACTATTGTCTTTTCTTAAAACTGTTTTTTATTAAATATAAAACCATTCTGTCTGTTTTCCTCAAGAAAACACACTTCCTCATTCCCTCATCTCAAGATGAAAAGTCCACATGAACTTTCTGAAATGGCTGATTTCACAGAAACATCTGAAATTGCTTTCAGTCTCCCTGAAGTTCTTCCCTATGCTTGATTTCAAATAAGATGAACTTGGGCATGTGCCCCCATCAAAAAGAAAAAAATGCATATTACAATTTTGGTTGCTAATTATACCACAATAAAGCTGAAATTAAAAAAAAATATATATATATATATATACACACAAACACACATTCACAGTGAGGGAAAAATGTGCATGAGCAATTTGGTTCTAGGAGTTCTCTTTATCCCTCCTCCACCCCGCCCATGTTGCATTGGCTGCAACGCCGTGAAGAAAAAGTCCATTTCATTATATATATTATTAGAGGTAAGAAGAATGGCATGAACAATAAGCCGTCAAATATTTGATTAGGACCAAGCTAGTTTTATTAAAGATAATATGCCACAAAGATTTAAGTAATTATATGTTTATGTGATCCTTTCGCCTCTCTCCACAATTCTCTCTGGCTGGGTACTATCGGCTGTTGTAGACTATGGCTAAATATTATAATCTTTTTCCACCCTATTTTTCCCTTAAACTGTCTAATTTTTAATGTCTGGTTTCATAGAATGTAAGGTATTTCAAGAACATATGTTATATTATGGCACAAACACCATTATTTGGGTTTATTTCTAACCTGTTATTTTGTGCTTTCTATTCTATGCTATTTCTACACTTTCTTAAATTGTAATATTTGTCTGAAGAATAAAACAAAATTTATTCACACTGGATTTGGTCCAAACAATATTTCTCTACCTTCAAAATAGCTTTGCATCTAAGGGAAAGTCAAGAATAGGTACTGGGTTGTACACTTAGTCAAGTATTTGAGAGACTGGCAATCTGGAAAATTTATTGAACCATCACATTAATCTGGTACAACTATAACTTCAGTTCTTCTGGTTATATTAACTCTATATATAATGTACTTAAAAATGTAGCTTTTTGTAGGCGCCTGGCTGGCTCAGTTGGTGGAGCATGTGACTCTTGATGTCAGGGTTGTGAATACGAGCCCCACATTGGTACAGCGATTACTTAAAAGTAAAATCTTAAATGGGCGGCAGGGGGGGCACCTGGTGGCTCAGTCAGTTAAGCATCTGCCTTCGGCTCAGGTCATGATCTCAGGGTCCTGGGCTTGAGTCCTGCATCAGGCTCCTTGCTCAGCAGGGAGTCTGCTTCTCCCTCTGCCTGCCTCTCCCCCTGCTTGTGTTCTCTCTCTCTTTTTCTCTCTTTCTCTCTCTCTCACTTTCTCTCCCCACCCCTGTCAAATAAATAAATAAAATCTTAAAAAAAAATCTTAAGTGGGGTGCCCGGGTGGCTCAGTTGGTTGGGTGTCTGTCTCTTGGTATCAGCTCAGGTCATGATCTCAGGGTCATGGGATAGAGCCCAGCATCGGGCTCCTTGCTCAGCTGGGAGTCTCCTTGAGATGGTCTCTCCCTCTCCCTCTGCCCCTCCCCCCTCTCTAAAATAAATAAATCTTTAAAAGCAAATAAATAAAATCTTTTTAAAATGTAGCTTTTTGACACTCAAATATTAGTGTAACTATCTTTGAAAAATAACACAAACTTTATTGCTGAGCAGTTTTTATATAGTACAACCGCCAAACTATTGTTTCTCCTGAACAGTAAGTTTGCAGTGACTTCTATTTGTTCCTCATCTACAATTAATAGGCAAAACAGTATCTCAGAAATGGAGTGCCTTGCTGTATGCATTGCCCAGACATTTATTAAGTTCCTGGCATTGTATTCACACATGGCATAGAGATCAAGAAAACTAAAAAGACTCTCTCCTCAAGAAGACAGATAGGTAATAATAACATAAGCAGAAATATTAATGACTCAAAGAAAACACCAACCCCTCTATACAATGAACTACAAACTATTTTGCTGCAATATTATTCCTATCCAAATATGTGTGTGTGTGTGTGTGTGTATGTGTGTATAAATAAAGGGAACTGAATTTGGGGAACATTTTACTGCCTTTGCATAAGATTTTAAGTTATGTGGTTTCAGAGAACAGTGACAAACTCAACTGATGTTCAAACACTTGGGATTCTTTTTCCTTCTCTAAAAATATCAATAATATTTTTAATAGCTAATATTATGTGACAGGTATGATGCTAAAAATTTGTTGTTTCATTTAATCCTCACATAATTCTATGCTTAGATATTTTTCCCTTTACACAATAAGGAAAGAGAATTCAAAAGGTTAACTAACTTGTCCAATCACTATGGTGCTTTAGGTTTGTCTGATTCTAACTATTCTACTATGTTGGCTTGTGCCTTCTTCCTATTTAGACGTTAGATACAAATGCCAAAAGGAACAAAGGTTGAAATTTGACCCTGATTAGGATACCAGAAAAAAAGACTCAGCCTTGTTCTCAAAATGAAGATTTCCTTGCAAATAAAAACTCTCATTCACTCAACAAATATCCACTAAATATCTGTTTCGTGCCAGACCTTATTCTAGGAGCTGATTATTAAATTAAAATTGAGGGGCTCCTGGGTGACTCCATCGGGTAAGCGTCTGCCTTCAGCTCAGGTCATGATCTCAGGGTCCTGGGATAGAGCCCAGCATGCCTCTCCCCCTGCTTGTGCTTTCACTCACTCTCTCTCCTGCTCTCTATCAAACAAATAAATAAAATCTTTAAAAAAAATAAAATTGAGATGGATGCTACTCATTGGGTAACTTACTACTATATTAAGGTGGACAAAATAGAGGAAAAAAATGTAATTTAGAATATTCTCCTTAAGTATAGCAGGGAACTCAGCTTGAATCTAGATTTTTGTTCACCACAGAAATCAGGTTAACTTAGGAGCTTGGACAGTGGAATAGAAAATCCTTGAGCATTTATGGAAGCATAATTTTCAAAGAAACTCAGTCTAAAGGAAGAGAATCATAAAGAATTATTTGGGCACCAGAAGAGTGGACAAGGTCAAAGAAAGAGACAGGTCTTCAGATTGTCTGGATTGATGATACAGTCCCAGAACCAGGGGTCTGAAGCAAAAAAAAGCCAGCAAAACCCGAAAGAACTGAACCACCAGGTGTCGACTGTGGCAGTTCCATTCATGGGCAACAGAACCCACTGCCCATGGCTCTTGCAGCAAAGGGACACTGTGCCTTGCAAGCAGACATCAGTGCCCTCTGCATGGGACTTGTGCAGCTTCAGGACAAACATCAGCTCTGGTCTCATCTCTGGAAACCAACAACAGAGAACCAGCTGCCATCTTGGGCATTAGCAGTGTAAAGAGACTTTCTTATAAAGGTCTGGAGCAGGGGAGGAGATAAATATGGGTGCCACACAGGGCACCTTGCTGGCTCAGTCAGTAGAGCATGCAACTCTTGATCTCAGGGTCATGAGTTCGAGCCGCATGTTGGGCGTAGAGATTACTTTTAAATAAATAAATAAATAAATAAATAAATAAATAAATAAATAAATAAATAACATGGGTGCCACAGGGCAGCCAACGGAATTAGTTTTTGGAGTCTTCATGAGATACCCCTTTTGAGACTCCCAAGACCATCTGAAAGGAATCTGAGAGACCAGAGTTCCAACAGAGTGCTGGAGGTAGAAGCAGAGCCTGGGACTGTAAATGTGTGCTCATTTTCTGCCACTTTGTATTAAGTAGGTTTGTAATGTTACAGTGTGAAAAGATTAATGAAGTCCAACTTTATGTGTGAAATGCGAATAATTCATCCACGATTTTAATTCAAGAATCTCATAATTCCAAAGCTGCATGACCAAGTGAAGTTCATATTGAGTTGATCCTATTTTCACATGGCACAGCCACGTTAGCTATTAAACAGAAATAATGTTCCTATTAGAATATTCATGGATTTCGAATTATATAAGGTGTGTAAGTTTTGTCACTGTTGCTCTGACCTAGTCAAACTCCAGGCTGGTGTGGCTGGGATGCTTGGGTTATATAAACAGCAGAGATAAAGAAGCTGGTGTGTCATACAGCCATTCTAATCAACGAAAAAAGCACTTTTTCCTTTCATTCCAATAAATTAATACCTCCTTTCTTACAACATGGCATTTTCTCAGAAGACTCCTGAAAATGAATTAAGTAGGAGGTGCATTTTTAAGCTAGCTCCTGCAGAGACTTATCACCTAAGTAACCATCATACTGATGTGGCTGTAATACTTTTATTTTTCAATTCACTCATGATTACATCAATCTATTTTTCATCTATGGACTTAATTCTGTCTGCCCACTCAGAAGTCACCCATGGCCATAAGCAGTTCATGAGCCTTTTGTAAAGACAGTCTTCTGAAATAAAGAGACTGTGTTTGCTATAATAGATTTTTGTTTTTGTTTTTATGGCAAAGGTAAATGTAGTTGCCGAGATAAGCAGACTCTTACAGCAAGTTCTGTTTTGTTTTGTTTTTTTAAGGCTTTGAAATTAGTAATCACAGAGTATAAAAAGTTAGAACTGTGCTGTCCACTATGGTAGCCATTAACCACATAAGGCTATTAAGCACTTTAAATGGGGCTAGTCTGGGTTGAGATGTGCTTTAAATGTAAAACATAAACTGGATTTCAAAGATTTAATATAAGAAAAATGTAAAATGTCTTATTAGTAATATTTTATGTTCATTAAACGGTGATATAATCATTTGGATATATTGGGCTAAATAAAATATAGTACTAAATTTTATTTCACCTGTTTCTTTTTACTTTTTTTAATGGGACTAATAGAAAATGTAAAAAATACATATGTAACTCACATTATATTTTTCTTCGACAGCACTGAGCTAGATGCTACCATTATTCCTCCATCACCATATTCTTCCTCCACCTTTATATAGAGAGCATGCCGGGGCTGGAGAATTTAGCACTTTTCCATCACTGGAGATCCAGATATGTCCAGAATGTTTCTGAATATTCTCAGGGAATGTTTATATGTCCTGCCTGTCACTCTGAACTGCCTTCATACTTCTACCTCCTCAGAACACAATATCTGGGGCACCTGGGTGGCTCGGGTTGTGCTCCTGGGGTCCTGGGATCAAGCCCCGCATTGGACTCCCGGCTCAGTGTGGGTCTGCTTCTCCCTCTCCTTCTACTCCTCCCCCCGACTCATGCTCTCTCTCTCAAGTAAATAAATAAAATCTTAAAAAAAAAAAAAAAGAACCTAACATCTTTTCCCATCTCCCCTCATCCCTAGTTTCAGCCCCCTAAGGACTCACGTTTCACAAAAAATTCTTTCAGACCAAAAAAAAAAATTGCTTTTCATGGACACATGCCTTTCCTTAATGAGACAGACTTCTAAGGGGTAATCTAGTTCCCTATTTTCTCAACCTCTCTCACCAGACCCACCTCTAGGTCTTTGATTTGCATAACCAAAAAGCCCCTCAAAATGTCTTCCTAAACAAGAGTAGTCTTTCCCCAAGACAAATTCTGCACCCCACACCACAGAATATGAAAAAGGCTGCCTCCCAATGCTAAACCAGTTCCCATTATTCCTTGCATCTCCCACTACACAGACTTGATAACACCTCACTGGGCAGCGTCTGCAGCCAGAGAGCTGCGTTGTAGGAGCTATGTGTTTACCATGATTGTTGAATGGCATCTGCTCATTCAAGCCTCTTTGTTTACTTAACTGCACTCATCCTCAAGCTCCACTCTGCAACATCTGTGTATTTTTGAATTGCTGGTTGTGAACTGTTAGCTTTGATTAGATACCTGTGCATTTAGCCCTTTCTGCAGGCTAACCATTGTGTTGGGTCAGAGGGATGCTGGGAACCTGGGGATAGGCTTTGTCCCTGTCTCTCACCCTGGGTACTTCTGCCCAACTGAGCTTTCACTGAGCCTCACAGAGTATGCATGCACCTGGGGTAGGGAATGGATGGCTCTTGAGGGAAAAAACACAGAACTCCCTCAGCTGGTACCTAAGTAGAGGGAAGTGTCTCCAAGCTGGTGGGTCAGTGATGTGGATGGTGGAGCCCCACATTGCCCTGCGGTTAAAAGGAGAAGAGAACCAGGACTGTGCTGGGCTTCAATGATGATTTTTTAAGAATTTGAGAACACATTTTAATGTACATTTTTTTCGCTAATTTTTAAATTTTTTCAACTAATTTAAACATTTTCCTCAGAGAAATGGCTGTAGGAGGTCTGAAACAGGAAAGGGACAACACATGTTAAATCAGAAAGTAGGGAAGTTTTCAAAGTTTAATAGGTGGGGTCTACAGGACACAGAAGTTAGCTCCTACTGTCCAAAGTCATAACATTTTGAAAATTAAGAATAATGGACTCTGGTTCTACTCAAGATGTAGTAAGGACACTCCATGCCATCTCTCCCTTTGATTTTAACAACAACAAAAAAACCCTAGACATGATATATAAAGCAACTACCAGAGGCTCTGGTAGCAAGATGGATATATTAGCTTGCTTATGCTGCTGAAACAAATTATCACAAATCTAGTGGTTCAAAATAAAATACATTATTGTATAGTCTTAGAGGTCAGAAATCTAAAATGGGTCTGCAAGGCTGTGTTCCTTCTGGAAGCTCTAGAGGAGAATCTATTTCCTTCCCTTTCCAGTTTCTAGATGCTGCCCAAACTCCCTGGCTCAGGGTCCCTTCTTCACATCACTCTGACTTTTGCTTCTGTCATCACATCTCCTCTGACTCGCACTCTTCCTACCTCCCTCTTACAAGGGCCCTGGTGATCACATTAGACCCACCCAGATAATCCAGGATAATCTCTCCCATCACAAGATCATTCACTTAATCGAGTTTGCAAAATCCTTTTTGCCACGTGAGGTAACATATTCACAGGTTCCAGGTCTTTGAACATGGACATGGGGGACGGGGGCATTAGTCCACGTACTACAGTGGATAAAGAGCAAGGGGGCTGGGTAAGGAACCCAGGTCTTAAGGGACGACGTGCAAGTGAGTTCTCAGGTTTTTTTCTTTTTTTCTCCTTCTGTACATCCCAGCTCAAGCTCTGAGGCAGCCCGCAACCAGGACTGAGAGAGGGCACTGATGGAGGGTGCTCTGAGAAAAGCCTGCTCTCTCCAGCCATGGGGGAGGGGCACGGGGGTCCTCGGGACGAGCACTTAGGACTTTGCGTACTCTGTGTCAGGCGAAAACCAGCGATGAAGCAGCATCAGGAAATCTCCACATCTCTGAACAGAAATGCTTTTTCTCGGAGTCCAGAATCAAATCAAACAGAAATACAGTAGTCCTCCTTACTCGTGGCGCATACGTGCCAAGAGCCCCCGCCCCGCAGGGGTGCCTGAAACCATGGACAGTGCCCAACCCTGTATATACTATGTTTTGTCCTATACATCCATAGGATAGAGTTTAATTTATCAATCAGGCCCAGTAAGATATGAACAGTAATAACTGATAACACATAATAAATAATAACGAATAAAATCGAACAACTGTAACAATGTACTATAACAAAAGCTACGTGAATGCGGCCTCTCTCTCAAAACGTCCTTACTGTACTCACCCTTCCGCTTCTTGCGATGAGATAGGAGGAGGGGACCGACACTGCGCCTGCGTCACGAAGCCTGCATCACGAAAGGCAGTGGGGTGAGTGACGCAGGCGTAGGCGCCGTGACGCAGCGTCCGGCTGTAAGAACGCTTCGAGGATGCGTCAGAAGGAGGAGCATCTGCTTGCGGAAGGCGTGGTGGGCAGTCGCTGAGTGACAGCGCGGAGAGCGGAACTGCGGTGACGGAGGACGACTGTGCCCGCTGGGAACACCGCGGAGTCCTATAACCAGGATCTTAGAGGACCCACGGAAATTGCTAGGATGTCGGGGGTGGATAAAACTTGAGTTCTAAGAAGGCACTTGGGAAATTAAAAACAAGAAAGAAAGAGACTCTTCAGGCTGAAAATAAGGATCAATCAGGGAAAATGCAGAAGAAAAGAATATGACTCATGAATTTCAGATACGGGCAGAAAATGAATATTTAACAAGTATAGAGAAGATAAAATAGAGTTAGACAGTTGCTGGATGAAATGCTAAAAACAGAACACCGAGTCGGCTAAAACCTCTTTTTTAGAATTTTTCAATAAAAACTTTCAAGTAACCAACAACTGCACAATTTCAGGTTCCTTTCACAGAGTCATAAATCAAGCCAGAGGAAATTCCAAAAAACATTTAAACCAATTATCTGTTCCAGGAAGGAACAATGCTTAACTGACTCAAAAGAAAAATTCTAAAGGCTTTTTGGAAAAGTTTTGAGGAACTCCTACCACCTCCTCAGTTTCCCTTTCTGATGCTCAGCTCATCTCAAAGATGCCAGGTGTGGCCCCGTGACACCCAGGAGACCAGAGAGAAAGGGGCACAGACCCCAGCCAATGTCACTGCCTGGACAGCCCTAAATTCTCCCAGTGATTTCTGCTTATTCCCACAGTTGCCCTTCTGTGTCCAGGCTGTGATGTTCAGCTATACCATCTCTGATCCGTCCCAAGTGTCCCTAGATGCATGGTCCCTTCACCACCACTTGCCACAAGGAACCAACTCATCTCGAGCATTTTGTGTTTTAATATAACGTTTTCAAGGTTGAATAGCTTGCAGGGAGAGGTCATACATAAGAGTGCCAGGACCTCTCCCATCTCCTTACTCTCTTCCTCTCTCTCCTGTGTGCCCATGGGATTGTCTCCTCTTCATCTTAAATGGATGATCTCTCCATTCCCCGGCTCCAAATTTCAATTTATTCATATAGAAGTCTTTTTCTCTCTCTCTCTCTCTTGCACAGTTATCAAGAATGTCTCAAAAAAAAAAAGTCTCAGCAACTACCACAAGCGAGCAAGACTGCCCAACAACTGTAGTGCTCTTGTGAAGAACTTTGATGCCTAACGTTCTCTCTCTGTCCATCGATGTAAGCAAGATCATTTCTGAACTTAGCGTAAATGTCTCTTACTACTGTTCTCACAATCCTTCACTGAAATTCCTGAGAGAGAGTAAGTTATGTAAAGCAACACCTGGTTTCTACATACTGAAGTCCAGTTTCTACTGCTGATATGCTTTATGTCTTCTTCAGCTTTCTATTACTTTTCTTGCCTATGCCTCAGGTGGGGATCCTCCAGAAGCAAGCACTGAGACAGGGATTTGAATGGGAGTAGCTAATTTGGGAGGTGATCCTAGGAAGGTCTGGTAGGGGAGTGGGAAGACGAAAGAGAAAAGGGAAGGAAGCCAATATAGAATGCATTCATGAGCAGCTCATTACTATGAGCAAAAGGGGCTTAATCCTACCGAGGATCTCAGGGAGATAATATTGAACAGGCGTCTCAAGAGATGGGGAAGCCGAGACATTTATCCATCAACCCTATTCATCACTGGTTGAGGGTAGCTCCCAGGGGCCTTGGGTCCCTGCCACTTCTGGCCTGCCCTGCACAGGGCTAAAGCACAAACCCACTCCTACTAAGAAGCCATTGGCACTGGTGGGTATTGGAATGGCAAGTACCTGGGGGTGTAGGTGGGTGCACTAACGTCATCTGCTATGACAAATAGCCTAGACCTCTTAGGCCTACACTGTTCTGTACTAGCCCCTGGTGGCGCTATTCCTATATAATATCCAACTGGCATAAGACAACTAACTTCCTCTCAAATTACCCAACATGGTTGTCATGGCTTCTTCTGTTCTCTGGGAACAGTTTCAGAAGGATCCTTATAACCTAGTGAACATAAAGAGAGAAGGCAAAGAGTAAACATGTCAGTGAAATGCATATTTGTCCCTATTTGCTGACATGGTAGATGACTTTTAGTGCCAACGCTTCTTCCCCCCATTTTGACAGCTTACTTATCTCAATGAACTGTATCACTTTCAGTCTGGGCTAACAAACAAATTCCCATTGATCAGCAGAAGTAAAGGAAAAATCCATTATCGGGAAAGGAAATGTCTGTGAAAGTGATATTGGATTCAGATACCTTGGCTTCGGGCAAAATGAGAGTCTCCAGTAATGCAGTATGATCTTTTTTGTCACAAAATTTTGGTCTCAAAACATGATTTACTCCTATTTAAGTGTATATGAATGTTAGATCCTGAAATAATGATTTCCTCCAAGTAAAACTAAGTGTGCAAATGTCTTTTTCAACTGGAGCCTGAAATAGTAGTATTTGTCTTTTTTGCTCTGCCATCTCCCATTCTTTTGGCAATCCTCTTTAACATTCCCACCCTGTCCTTATATTTCCATAGACAGCAATGGTCTACACTGGAGTGGGGGATGCTTAGGAGATATGGATGGGGAAACTTTGTGGCCTCACCCAGATCTTCCTGTCATGTTCCTAATTTATATTTCCCTTTCGTCTCACCTCTCAAAATTCCTATTCCACCCTGATCTCATGTATATAATGAACTAATTTAGCTAAAAAGAGCTCAGTGCTTTATAATTCCCCCAAAATACTTTGTATTTTAGAAAGCAATGTGTTATTAATGGTGTGATCTTAGGTGATGTGTTGGAAAAGTTGTGGGATTATTTTTTTGTAGGAAGGCCTTTAGTGACATTTCTTAAATCCCTCCAATTGGGTTACCCCCTTTTCCATCTTGTGATATCAGTCCTAGAGAGATTCCAATAAAAATATTGTAAGACAACTGAATAAATTATCCATGTGAAGAAGGAATAGGTTAGAATGAAAATGTACACTTCTCTGCAGGATGAAGTGAAAATGTACGCTCCTCTCCCTTTTAAGTTTGATTTCTATGGAGTTCTATTTGTTTATCCCATGGTGGCCCCACAGAAAAGCAGAGAGAGGAGAACTCCTGAAGAGTAATTGAATAGTAATGGTGTGTACAGATGAGTCTCTGATAGAAAATAAAAGTTTGGGGGTGCCTGGGTGGCTCAGTTGGTTAAGCGACTGCCTTTGGCTCAGGGCATGATCCTGGAGTCCCGGGATCGAGTCCTGCATCGGGCTCCCTGCTCAGTGGGGGGTCTGCTTCTCCCTCTGACCCTCTTCCCTCTCGTGCTCTCTGTTTCTCATTCTCTCTCTCTCAAATAAATAAATAAATAAATCTTTAAAAAAAAAAAGAAAAGTTTGGGGAGCAGAATTCAACCTCAAAAAATAATTTTCCAGCGACTATCCAATCCAACATATACCACTTACAGCACAGATTGTTGGTTAACCCCTAATGTCCATTTCTCCCTCTTATAACTTGTGATTTTCAGCTGGGCACATGATCACCAGGTAAAGTCTACATTTCCCAGACTCTTGTTCAGTTAGGCTGGCCATATGACTAAGTTCTAGCTAATGAGCTATAAATGTGATCTCATCGTGTGACCTTATCTGAAGATCTTTCTTAAGAGCAAGAGCTCAACTTTGCTCCTTCTTTCCCCCACCCTGCCTCCTGTCACCTCTCCCTTCATGCTGCTGCTAAACATGTTCATATGATGGCTCTAGTTGCATCTTGAGCTGTTAGGATAAGGGCTATACCCCTGGGAAAGCAGAGAGAAGAGCTGGAGGTAGCCAGGGCCCCTGAAGATTTTGTGCAACAGAACCACCACACAAGCCCTGGAAGGCCCACCTCCAGGGCTTCAAAGTGAGAAGCGCCAAGCTCTATTGGGAGCTTCTGTTACAGTCAAACTAATCCCAACTGATGCACAATTCTTTTTTTTTTTTTTTAAGATTTAATTTTAAGTAATGTCTACACCCAACATGGGGCTCAGATTTACAACCCCCAAATGAAGAGTTGTATGCTCTACCGACTGAACCAGGCAGGCACCACGCCCCTGCCCGCAATCCTTTTTTTTTTTTTTTTTTTTTTTTGACTCAACTTCTCATAGGAAAGAATGACCTATGACTCCTGCAGACTCCTTCCCGGGTTGGAAAGCTAGTTTTATCACATTTGTCAACATCCTAGTGTTATACAGATGATTTTTTTAACATTCTCCTTTCTTGTTATTTCATTATGATCTTTGATGCCTAGATAATTGGAGCATCAGAGGAAAGTGACAAGAATAAAGCCAATGTAATAACTTGTCAGTTAAAAAACAATAATAAAGAATAATCAGAAGGATGAGTTTAATCCTGGCTTTATCTGCACATTATTAAGCAGAACTGTTTTGGAAGCTGGGGAAAATGAAAGGCCTAGCAGGCACTGAAAATATCTCTAATCCCCTGTACCCTATGAATGAACAACTGAATAAATCCCAAAGGTTTAATGACCTTAGTTTTCCAATATGAATTATAACTTTAAGGCTGAAATAAGACCCAAAGATTTTTTTATGAAGCATTTTGCAGAAATCACCTTATAACAGTAACAGGCATGCATAGCTCCACAATCTAAAAGCTGATCATGCTATGTCGGGTCTTCCTAAACAGTTATATTTTGGAAGGTCAAGATATGACTTCAAATAATAACACATGCAAGATAATGGCACTCTTCTTCATTTGATGGAAATATTATTTCGGTATGAAAAGGTCAATTTAGAAAAATTAACCCCATAAACTTAACTAGTTGGACACTGGTTGTTCCCTAACAAGATGAATTAAAATAAATGTCTACTATTTTTTGTTGATACTGCTGATTGTGTTTCACACGTTGTTAAAAAATCTGATCCTCCTAGACCCTTGGTGATTTCCCCAAAACAGTGTTCACAATATTAGCTGCACATTAGAATCACTAAGGAGCTTTTTAAAAGGCCCAGGCCCAATCTCGGACCAATTGAGTAAGAACTTCTTGAGGGTTGGGCTGAAGCACTAGCATTTTCCATGTTACCTCAGGTGATTCTAATGTGTACCTCGGGTTGTACCCACTGCCACAAAGGAGCCCCATTCCACCTGTGTGACTAGACCCAACTCACATCTTGCTTAAATTAAAATATACTGAAAATTAATTCTGTCATCCCTTCCCCCAAACATACCACATTTAGACTTTCCCCTCACATTCTCATATCTGCTTCATTTTAGATATAGGTATCAAGAAAAATAATTTCCCCAAATAGTTACCTTCCACAGTTATGCAGTTTCT
Source organism: Mirounga angustirostris (assembly GCF_029215605.1). Lineage (NCBI taxonomy): Eukaryota > Metazoa > Chordata > Mammalia > Carnivora > Phocidae > Mirounga > Mirounga angustirostris. The sequence goes on from NW_026991719.1 coordinate 12,937,227, forward strand.
GGTTTGGCCTCTGTCTTCTCTAAATAAAACCAGATTCGTCTTTGCAAGAGAGAGGAGAGGTTAAAACACAGAGGAGCAGTTGACAGTTGAACCAGACTGGAGACAGAGAAAACTAATCAACACTCTTTCCTTCCCCTTCTCTCAACAGCAAGATTGATCTCCAAACATCCTCTGTTTCAGGTAAGGGTGCAAACCTGTTGGTGTTTCCAGAACCATCTCTGGGGAAGCCCAGGTAATAAATAGGAGCTACATCTGTCATCTTACTCCATTAGACCAAAATCTCACTAAAACATGAAAAAAAAATGTCAGTAACATTTTTGATCATTCTTACTCATTGGGAGTCTTACTATTTGAAAGTAGTCTTTTTCCTCTCTAACCATTGGGGTGGTGGTTGTGGGGGAAAAGGTGGTGGAGGATATTAGATATCCAAGGAGCTTCATTATTGACTGCTAAGTAATTCTGGATGAACATCTAATCCTGATTCACCCAGAAATTATGAAGATAATTTGATTCAAATCGCAAACCTGTCCCCCATATCTTTGCTACAGGATGAAATCAAAAGCTGGAAAGGAGCATCTGTAAAAGAGACAAGGGTGCATAACAAATTCGTAAGTTACCCATGAGGGACGCCTGGGTGGCTCAGTCGGCTAAGTGTCTGCCTTCAGTTCAGGTCATGATCCCAAGGTCCTGGGATCGAGTCCCGCATCAGGCTCCCTGCTCAGGGGGAAGCCTGCTTCTCCCTCTGCCTGCCTCTCCCCCGGCTTGTGCTCTCTGTCTGTCTCTCTCTCTGTCAAATAAATAAATAAAATCTTTAAAAGATGTGGGGCTCGATCCCAGGACCCTGGGATCATGACCTGAGCCGAAGGCAGACGCTTAACCATCTGAGTCACCCAGGCGCCCCTAAATAAAATCTTTTAAAAAAAAAAGTTACACATGTCTGTTACATGTTACATATAAAATTGATTAGTCTAATTTTAATACTTTTCCTTGTCTTCAACCTAATCATGAATCAGAGGTTTTCAGTAATTCTCAGAGTAAGAAGAGTTTCCATATTCAAAATGACACACTTGAAATGTTGGAAATGTTTAGACTATTAGTGATTAGCTAAATGGGCACTATTTGTTCCTTAAATTACATAATAAAATGAATAGTACTTTCAGATATTCAAATAAAAGGCATAAAATACTAAACATAACAGCAGTCACCTTTTGATTATCTATACTCATGGAAAAGAAAAGGTGTTTTGAATAAATGGAAAGTTAGAGCATGTTTCTGGAATGGAAGACAAGTGTCAATTCTTCTAAAAATAATATATAAATGCCATCCAATCAGCATAAAAATGGGGATTTTTAATAGGTGAAATGATTTAAAAGTTCATAGAAGAATAAATGTAAGAAAATTAAGCCAAGGAAAAGTTAAAGAAAAATAGTGAGGGGAGTAATTTATCTTTCTAGGTATTAAAACTTACTGTAAAACTTATTATATAGTATATGCAAAGAAAGAGACAAATAGATGGTAGAACAAAGAATGGAGAATTCAGAAATAGATTCAAGTAAATGTGGAAACCTAATATACAACAAGGGTAGTTGTTTCCATTTATTTTTGAGTAAGGTGCATTAATATAAATGGTTCTCCATCTGAGAAAAAAGTCATAGCTCTATTTCATACTATATATATTTTTTAAAGATTACAGATTTAAGAGTAAACATCAAACAATAAAAATATTGTAAGAAAAGTTAGGAGAGTAAATAGATAACTTTAGAATGTGTGCATCCTTCCTAAGAAGATACTAGTCCCAAGAAAAGCTACCATTACATCTCATCTGGATTACAGCAATGACCTCTTAACTAGCGTGCTTGCATCCATCCAAGTTCCTCTCTAATATATTCCCCAAGTAGGGTGATCTTTAGGTCTTTAGAAAACAAGAACTGGGGGCACCTGGCTGGCTCAGTCGGTAGAGCCTGCGACTGTTTATCTCAGGGTTGTGGGTTCGGGCCCTACGCTGGGCACAGAGATTACTTAAAAATAAAATATTTTAAAACAAAAAAACAAAACTGTACAGCTGGATATAGTTGGACTTCCTGTAGTTATGTCCTCCTTTTCACCCTTAAACATTGTTTGTGCCTTTCTCTCTCTCTCTTTTTTTCTTTCCTTGAATCAACTTTTTTTGTTGAATTTTAAAAATTGTATCTTTATTTTCTATTTCACTTATTTTTATTGTTGCTTTTTTATCCTTTTTAAAAAAAGGTTTTAGTGCTATATTTGGACACTTGGCTCATATTTTTTTAATTAATTATATTAAGCATTTTATTTTATTTTATTTATTTATTTTTTATTTTTATTTTTATTTATTTTATATTTTTATTTTATTATATTTATTTATTTATTTATTTATTTGACAGAGAGAGAGACAGCGAGAGAGGGAACACAAGCAGGGGGAGTGGAAGAGGAAGAAGCAGGCTTCCCACAGAGCAGGGAGCCCGATGCGGGGCTCGATCCCAGGACCCTGGGGTCATGACCTGAGCCGAAGGCAGACGCTTAACGACTGAGCCACCCAGGTGTCCCTTGGCTCATATTTTTAAGCTTCTCTTCTTTTCCCATGTAAACATTTAATACTATAAATTTCCCTTACAGTACCACTTAACCTGTTTTAATATGTAGTATTGTCATTAAGTTACATTTCCATCATGATTTTTTTTACTCATGATTATTTATTTAGACATGTTTTTGTTCATTTCCAAACACATGGCATTTTCAAGATAGTTCTTACTAAAGTGTTACATAAATACGAAAAGTACGGAAATCTCAAGTACACACCTCAATGAATTTCCACAAACTGAATTTACCCATATACTCATTCTCAGAACAAGATAATGCTTTTACTCCCGGATACCCCCAGTTTATTCACTCCAACTCATCACCGTCCTTGAAGGTAACTATTTTTACTTCTATTACCATCAAGCTGTTTTGCAGATTTTTGTATTTTATATAAGCAGAATCATAGAGTATGCTCTTTTGTATCTAGTATCTTTCATTCTTCCCCATAGTTGTAAGATTCATTCACTTTGTTGCATAGATAAATAACTCTTGATGAACATTTAGGCTGTTTTCAGTGTTTGATTCTGATGAATAGTGCTATAATTAACATGTGTAGGCATTTCTGTTGGGTATATACCTAGGAATGGAGCTGTGTATTATAACTATGCCTAGGTTCAACTTTACTACATACTATAATACTACTAGAAACTAGATACTATTTTCCAATGCAATTGCACCAAGATACATGGACCACCAGTATAGAATAAAAGTTTTTGGTACTCCACATCATTGCAAACACTAGTTTCTCTAGCACTAGGATTTGGAGAGTACAGAGTGGCTTCTTATTGTGTCTTAATGAGAACTAATGAGTTGAGCACCTTCTCCTATGTTTATTGGCAACTCAGAGATCATCTTTTATGAAGTACCTGTTCAAAGCTTTTGCCCATGTTTTAAAAATTGAGATGTCTGTATTTTTCTCACTGACCTGAAGGAGTTTTTAATAAAATGAGTATCAGTCCTTTGTTTAATATATGCATTGAAATTTTTTTCTCATATTATGTGCCTTGCCTTTTCACTCTCTTAATGTTATGTTTTCATGATCAAAAGTCTTTAGTGTTCATGAAGTCTAATTTGTGGTGTTTGCAATACAACTGACAAAAGATGGATGCTTAGGATACATAAAGAATTTTTACAAATCAAAAAGGAAGAAACAAGTGATTTAAACATGGGCAAAAGACATGAACAGTTACTTCCATTTTATACCTGTCAGACTGACAAAAATTGTTTGGTGAGACTATGAAGCCATAAAACTAATACACTGGCAGTGGAGGGTGAAAATTGGAACAACAGTTTTGTACTAAAATATGGTATTACCTTGTAAACTTGAAGATAATCCTCATCACCCAGGTTTTTTTCTCCCAGGTACCCATCCTAGAGAAATTCATACACATACATACCCAGAAATTCTATAGCAATATCATAAAAAGGTAGAAATAACTAATGTCCATTGATGGTAAAACAAATAAATTATAGCATACGCATATAATAGAACAATATACAGAGCAAAAATTAAAATAATAAACATCAACTTGGATGAATTTCAGAATTATAATGTTAAGGATAAAAATTGATTCTCAGAAGTCTACATGAAGTTTGAAACTACATAAATGTCAAAACCATACAAAGTTTGACAATATATTGTTTGGGGATACATATATATTCAGAAATATGATAATGAAATTATTATCACAGTTTACCCTTTATGGGAGGGAATATAATTGGGAAGGTGCCCACAGTGGTCTTGAGAGGTTTTGGTAGCATTCTTGCTCTTTTTTTTTTTTTTTAAGATTTTGTTTATTTATTTGAGAGAGAGAGTGAGAGAGAGAGAGCACAAGCTGGGGGGTGGGGAGCAAAGGGAGAGGGAGGAGCAGACTTCCCACTGAGCAGGAAGCCCAACTCAGGACTCCATCCCAGGACTCTGGGACCATGACCCAAGCTGAAGGCAGGTGCTTAACTGACTGAGCCACCCAGGCACTCAAGTATTCTAGTTCTTTTTGTTGTTGCTGTTCTTTTTTTTTTTAAGATTTTATTTATTTATTTGATATATAGAGAGAGAGCACACAAGTAGACAAGGCAGCAGGAAGAGGCAGAGGGAGAAGCAGGCTCCCCGCTGAGCAGAGAGCCTGAAGTGGGGCTCCATCCCAGGACCCTGGGATCATGACCTGAGCTGGAGGCAGATGCTTAACCAACTGAGCTTAACCAACCAGTCTCCCCCAAGTATTCTAGTTCTTAAGCAACATCACAGATACACAGGAATTTCATTCATTACTATATTTGTATATTATATAAATGTTACATCTATTCTATGTAACACTATTTCATAATAAAAGGCTTGCTAATATTACGTAGGCATCAAAATGATATTTTTGGAAGAATGTGAAATATCATGAAAATTACCAAGATCTCTATATATGCTTTTGTATGCATGGCATATCTCCGGAGGATATACAAGAATATGTTAACAATAGTTGTAATAAGGGCGCCTGGGTGGCTCAGATGGTTAAGCGTCTGCCTTTGGCTCAGGTCATGATCTCAGGGTCCTGGGATCGAGTCCTGCATCGGGCTCCCTGCTCCTTGGGAGTCTGCTTCTCCCTCTGCCTCTCTTTCTCTCTCTGTCTCTCATGAATAAATAAATAAAAAATCTAAAAAAAAAAAAACAATAGTTGTAATAGAAACTTAATCTGGAAAGGCTCCATTTGCCTCTCTAGACTCACTGTTCACCCTCCATCCTGCTCTATAGTTCAGACTCTATAAAGACTGAATCACTGGTTCCCTTGCTCTATAACTTCCAGGTGAGTTCAACCAATTGGAGGCACCAGGGAGAAAGGTGAGATTTAAGTATTTATTCTCCCAGCTCCCCCCACTGCCTGGTGGTTAGGATTGTCTATGTGTCCCTCTAAGAAAGGTCACAGCACCTGTTGCCTTGCCCTCTGTATTAGTCAGGGTTTTCCAATGTGTGTGTGTGTGTTAGAGAGAGAGAGAGAGAGAGACGGAGGGAGAGAGAGAGAGAGAGAGAGAGAGTGCACACTTCATTATAAGGAATTGGCTTATAATACTATGGAGAGTAAGTCCCATGATTTGCCAGATGAGTCAGCAAGCTGGAGATGCTGGAGACCCATAAAAGCTAATGTATAGTTCTAGTCCGAGTCTGAAGACCAGAGAACCAGGAGGGCTAATGAGGTAAGTTCCAGTACAAAAGCCAGTAGGCTCATGACCCAAGAAGAGCCAATGTTTTAGTCTGAAGTCGAGACCAGGAAAGACTGTTGTTACTTCACTGTACCTTGTTTTCCTTAACCCATACTATTGTAAAGAGTCCCTTAAGTAACCATTCTTCAGTTATCCTATTTGAGTATATCATTTGTTTCCTGCTAGGCCCCTGACTGATACACTTATTTTAAAATATTAGTAGCTATACTTAAAATTCCTAACACATAATAAATTTTGTGAGCTTATTGGGAAAGAGCATTTTCAAACACAATGCAATCCTGGGCCAGCTGAGTGCTTCAGAGGGCCTTTGACACACAGTCTCTCTCCCCCCCTTGACCTTCCAGTCTGAATTTCCAAGGGCAGAGGGGCCAGAGAAAACCTCAAAAGTAATACCTCAACAGCACTTACTGTCCATGGTATCTGGCCTGGGATCTTTGAACTATGCTTTGGCCTCATATCTCCTCCAGGACACAGCTTTCCACTGACAGGCAGTCCAACACAACATTTAAAATTCAAAATGTGAAACACAGAATAATGAAGCCATCTGGTCCATATTATGTTGTCCAACAATTATAAGTAATGTGAGCTATAAATACAACAAGCAAAAGGAAGCAAACAAGAGACCATTAATCAATACAGACAATGTGCACAAGATATGATGACTCAAGTGTATTTACACAAGCGCAGAAAATTCTTTTTCAGGAGAATCTTTACAAATGGTGGACTAAAGCAGTTCTAGATTGAAAAATATTACTTGCTAATGCCCTTCAGTCATAAAAGTTCTCTGAAGTAATAAATATCTGCATGGGAATTTCACATAGAAACCTTGATGTTGACATTTAGCAATTCACAGAGTTATATATGAAAGGCCAGGACCAGGACCAGTTTTGGTTAAAAATCCAGAATAATTTCATGAGAGTTACATCATAAGGACACCTTAGTGGAGAGGATTCTAAGAAACTAGTAACTCTCATCAGTAGCCCCACTTATAAAACCTGTAGGAGCTTGAGTAGAACCTAAACAACCAAAATGGTTTGGCTCTGGATCTATATAGCCAACAGTCTTGTCATCTCTCTATCCCATACTCACCTCAAACTCAATATATCTGAAATTAAACAAATGCTCCTCCCTTCCCAGTCTGGACCCTCTCTTATATCATAGGCTTCTAACATGAGCAACTGAATGGGTAATAATGTAATCTGCTGAGAGAGAAAACACATTTAAGCCCCATGCCTAGTTTCTTAGAAGAAGAGGGAGTGTGGTAGAATGATTTATTTATTCTCAGTTCTTCATTCCTTCCCCTTCTCCTCTAGGGCTTACTGTGGGCAGAGAATAAATCCCAGTCCTCAATGATTTAGCTAATGGAACTGAAGCTGAGGCTTTAACTGTGCTCACAGAGTTTGGTTTGACCTCTATCATACTTCTGCCATTGGCAATGAGAAGAACATGCCTTGAGTAGCCACTAGTGGTACATAGAGCAGACCAGAAACCAACCTGCAGCTAGAAGCCAAGCCCTGCAAAGCCACAACCACTTGCAGACCCATGAGTAAGAAATAAGTGCTTGCTTTTGTAAGCCACTGAGATGCTGGGGATGGGAGGGTGGTGTTAATTGTTACGTAGCATTATCACAGCAGAAACCTGACTAATACAGCCTTCTTCTCTGCTCTGGGAAAACAAAATAATAAATGTATACCATAGTTTATCTTTGGTAGTTTAGGTGCATACACACACACACACGCGCGCGCACACGTGCGTGCATGTCTGCGCATGTCTTTAATCCTATGCACATGTTTTTTAAACACTACCACCTAACATAATACAGTTACTCCACATACAACCAAGAATGGACTGAATCCCCACCCCCCCTTCCCCATTATGAGACAATTAAAAATTATAGCTAGTCTCCCTATCGAGCTGCCAAGTCAAGTTATCTCTTGGTGATGTCCATGACTTAGGCAAGATGAGATGTGGCATCTTGTGGTCTTGCAATCTGTGGCCTGAATGATACCTGATATACTACATGAGGAGAGAGAGACCAAAAATGTTTAATAAAAAGGCAAAAAGTAAAGCAACATTTCAAGCATGGACACAATCCTCCTGGACCATCTTTTGTAAATGTCCGCTTGTCGATTGGCTTCTCTGGCAATGACAAGAGGTCCTTGATTAACTGAGGCTGTGCCCACTGGATTTCCTTCACCCAGTGTCTTCCAAAGCCCCACCTGAGAAAGGTGCTAAGAGGATTCCCTTGCTGAGCACCGTACCATCTTAGCAGCCCACTTCCTAAGGGGGCATGGCAGACAGACCTTTGATATATCAGATCATTGGCCAGGCTGTATGCTTTCTTTCTTTTTTTTTTTTTTAAAGATTTTATTTATTTATTTGACAGAGAGAGACAGCTAGAGAGGGAATACAAGCAGGGGGAGCGGGAGAGGGAGAAGCAGGCTCCCCGCTGAGCAGGGAGCCTGATGCGGGGCTCGATCCCAGGACCCTGGGATCATGACCTGAGCCGAAGGCAGACGCTTAACGACTGAGCCACCCAGATGCCCCGGGCTGTATGCTTTCTTAATAAAGCTCTGCACCAGCCTTGTTCTCTTCTTTCAGCTGGATCATCTTGAACCAAAACTTAGCTCTCTCTCTCAGAGCACCTCAAGAAAGGCAGAAAAGCAGCTCACCCTGGGAAACATTCAGACATTTTACAGGTAGGTACACAGTCCCGGGAGGAAACGAATCACAGTCTGATCAACAGTTTTGCTGCCCTTTATTATAGAAAGGACGGGGGGCCCTGCCATCTACTACAACTCTATCAGTCCCACATTCTAGGGTCTGTTGCTTGCAAAATCCTTCTTCTAGGTTCAAATTTCTGACTTAGTTTAGGTTCTTTTGATTGCAAGCAAACAGAAACCAATGCTGGCAAAAAGCACAAAGTGAGGGCATGGGCTGTGGAAGAATTTGTGGGCAGGACACTGAGGAAGCTCACACACTCCAAGGAAACCTGAGCCACGCTATGGAAAGCAGAAACCAGGGCTCCAGCAACCAGAGTCCACGGACGTTTTGTCCAGACCTGTGCGACCAACAAGGTTACAGGGAGTGCCCAACCTAAATGTGTCTCCTTGAGCTAAAGGCACAGTCACTTTTGGGGCTGACGAAAGAATTCTAAAATGGATCGTGGTGATGCTTGCATGACATTGTGAATATACTAAAAACTAATGTCTGCTTTTTAAGTGGGTAAATTTTACAGCATGCAAATTATATCTCAGTAAAGCTTTATGTGTGTGTGTGTATATATATATATATATATTTTTAAGTCAGGAAGTCAAAGAGAAAAAAAATCCCACAGATTAAAAAGAGATAATCCACAAAGGAGGAAACCGGGATGGTCACCATCACCAGCAATCAGAGAAATGTCAAAACGACATTGAGATACCACTTTGCACTCAGCGGATGGGCAAAAATCAAAAAGGTGACTAATACTTGACAAGTACAATGGGAAGTGGCACACTCCTCACCTGCTGATGGAAATGTAGACAGGCTGCGATGGCCACTCTCCAGAAAAGCAACCTGGCCAGTTTTGGCTAAATTAAGTGTGCCTATTTCCTATGACCCAGCAATTCCACTCCTGGATATGTGTATTCCAGAAAAACATTCGGGTACATGTTCAGGGATATTCTACGCAGCCTTCTTTGTGGCAGCAAGAAGGTGGGTGCAACTCAAGAAATATGTAAGTAAATGGCATGGATGCAGACGAAAGACTACTACTCAGCAGCCCAAAGCAATGAACTAAATGTACATACAGCAGCGGGGATAGACTTCAAAAACATGGTGTTGAACAACAGCAGGAAAATATAGAGTAAGAATTGTGGGGCGCCTGGGTGGCTCAGTTGGTTAAGCAACTGCCTTCGGCTCAGGTCATGATCCTGGAGTCCCGGGATCGAGTCCCGCATCAGACTCCCTGCTCAGTGGGGAGTCTGCTTCTCCCTCTGTTCCTCCCCCTCTCATGCTCTCTGTCTCCCATTCTCTCTCTCAGATAAATAAATAAAAAATCTTTAAAAAAAAAAAAAAAAGAATTGTGGCACGATACCATCTGTATAAATTTGACACAAACACATGCACAAAACAGCACTGTCAGTGTTTCGGGGTTTATTATACCTTTTTAAGAACATATTTGGGGTGGGATTAAAAAAAATCAGGTGCCTTGGACTGACCACGGAAGGTAGTGAGCCATGAACGAAGATGCATGGTGAACTGAGATCTCTGTGTCAGAAAAAATTTTTAATTAAATAAATAACAAAAGTTAAGTGTTTTACTGACTCGTTCTGGACGACTCCTAAAAAATAAAAGCAATTAGAACAAGAAAAAAAAAAAAACCTTCCCCATATTCCCCACCACCTGAAGAGAACCATTTATATTCCCAATTTTTTTGTCAATGAATTATCATTTTTATTTTTATTTTTTTTACTTTTTTGTTGTTTTTATTATGCACTACATTAATACACTGCATAACCTTCTAGAAGGGGTAGATGAGTATGACTGAGTTACTTTTCATCAATCAGGAAAATGCTTCCTTAATCGATATTCTCCAAACCCTTTGACACATAGTAACGATTAACTCCAGAGACCCGCCTATCTCTTTGCATCAAACTCCACTGATATGGATAATAGGCAACCCTTTTTTCCTTGCCCCCGTTACTGAACCTGTGGATGTGCGCTGTGGCCATGCCCGGGAGGACCAAGCACACGGCCGTGACGCCGATCCCGGGCAGGATCTCGAACCACATCGCAGCGCGGTTGCCAGAGCCAAACCCCTGCCTTCCCGGCCCAGTAAAGGTGACCCGGCCTCGGCCCCCTCCCCGAATTACTTTTTTAAAAAGAAGGCTCCACACCCAACGTGGGGCTCAAATTCATGACCCCGAGGTCAAGAGTTGCATGCTCGGGGCCCCTGGGTGGCTCAGATGGTTAAGCATCTGCCTTCAGCTCAGGTCATGATTCCAGCATTCTGGGATCGAGTCCCGCATCGGGCTCCCTGCCCCTCCCTCTGCCTCCCTCTCTCTTTCCCTCTCTCTCTCTCTCTGTCTCTCATGAATAAATAAATAAAATCTTTAAAAAAAAAAAAAAAGAGTTGCATGCTCTACCAACTGAGCCAGCCAGGCGCCCCTTGGTGAGTTACTTTTTAATGTGATTTCATATAGCTATTTTGCACGTAAATGACTTATACTCTTACTGTTTTTCATATAGCTGCATTACATGTAAGTGATTTATAATTTTACCACTTTGTCTTTGATGACTATCATAAAATAGGATTTCTTAAGTTAAATAAGGTATGGCAAAAGGGCTTAAAAAGTTTTTGGCAACACATATGCTCCCTTGCATGGTAAGTCACTTCCAGGTGTGTCTCTGGGTGAAAAAAAGAGATGTCTTATTAAAAAAAAAAAAAGACATTTTCAGTTATGTGATAAGTATATGCCACCATATTTACCTACCTCTTTGCTGAAGAAAACCTCTGGCGTGGACAAAAAATACATTACCTTGTTTGGGTCGGCTGCATTTTCTCACAGCTGTGGAATCCCACCAAGGGCAGTTTGGCCTTCATAATAAGCCTTATTTCTAGGATGTAAATTCGAAGTAGCTTAACCCCTGAAGTTAGTAGCTATCATGTTTAGTTAGTTAGTAGCTATCATGGTTGTCTTCCTGAGTTTCTATGGGTGGCCTAAGAATGAAGTTGCAGTTGAGGAATCAAAGAAAGCAAGATAAAACAAAATAAAAATACCTCAAGCATTTACCTGAGCTGTGCTGTATTTCCATGTGATATTCTAGGTTATATGTTATTTTTCCTTTGATGCTCTTTCTGAATTCTTTCTGCCTGGGCTGAATTGGGTTAAGCTGGCCTGTTTCTGCAAGACCCGAAAGATACCAAAAGCAAATAACTGCTATTCCAAAACTAGCCAAACCATATTGTCTGGCTCCAGATTAAACACAGAGAAAACAGATGCAGAGAAACACTACCACACTCTGATCAAGTGTGATGATCAAGAGGATGCTGTTATGGGGGAGGCTGCCTTCTATCTAATTCAGGTCAGTAGTTTTCCAGGGAGGCCACCCCTGACCAGGCAGTTTGCTCTGAGAATTCAGCTCCATTCTCTCCATGAAGGGGGCTTTGGCTTTGGTGAGTCCCAGCTTTGCAAGATACAAACCATAGGTTAAGGTTAGCCCCGCCCTCATATTCCCCTAATCACTAAGGACAGAAGTAACATTATATATAAACTCTTATTAAGGATGTATTCTGGACACCAAAGCTTCCTATTTCTGTGCCCCCAGCCACAGAGCCTGGCACGCCAGAGAGAACCACTATTGAGCACTTAAAACGGGCTTAGTCTGAATTGAAATGCACTGTTGAGATCAACAGACTAGACGACATGCTAAATTTAAAACAAATGTCCAATAAACATTAAATCTCACTCCTAAATTAAGGAAAACATCATTTACATAGCTATTAGAAAGGCATCCTTTATGTAGCCACTTAAAGGATTTTCTGCTCCAATATTATGGTTCGCCTTTGTTAACTGACATTTTAAAACAACTTTGATTGGGTCATTAGCATTAGAGACTCCCCACCTGCTACAGGCCATTATTCTCTTTTAGATTAGAGAAGAACTATCCTAATATACAATTATTTATTATCAAGCCGGAAATGGCCAGGAATCAAGAGAGCTGTAGAAAGGGAGGCTTGGTGCAATTTACGAATTTAATAAATTCCCATCTGCATAGCATTTCCCACTGTTCATTCAACAGCTGAAAGTCCCATTATTGCTATTATAGAATCCCTTCATAAAACATGTCACAATTTCAGAAATTTACCCAACTCTATTCTAGGTTGGAGCAAATCATTCTTGTGCATGTCCACATGCGTGGGCAGCTTCTCTCGGTAACATAGAAAGCCTTGCATCCATGTCATCACCTCCCCAGTAAGATGCCATGACATTATTCTATCTCGCCATTGAAGCACTCGAAAGAATCAGATGTTACTTGGCTATGAATCTCTTCCTAACTGCCCCTAATATCAGATTGAATTCTCTGAATACAGGACTCCAAGTCACTGTCTAGCACCCACCCTATTAGCAAAGTTGAGTCAAAAAAATGTTTGATTGGGGCACCTGGGTGGCTCAGTCAGTTAAGCATCTGCCTTCGGCTCAGGTCATGATCCCGGGACCCTGGAATGGAGTCCCACATCGGGATCCTTGCTCAGCTGGGAGCCTGCCGCTCCCCCTGCCTGTGCTCTCTCTCTCTCTCTCTGACAAATAAATAAGTAAAATCTTTAAAAATTAAAAAAAATAAAAAATAAATAAAAGTTCCATTTTTTTTCCATTCTAATGATGAGAAGGGCCAAATTTGCTAATCACCAGTAACTTCTACCTGAAATTTGCAAGGAGGTCTGCTATTTTATAAACTATATCCATATCAAGGACAAAATCTTTGAATCACTGTGTTGTACATGTGAAACTAATGTAACACTATGTAACAACTATACTCAGATAAATTTTTTAAAGACAGAATGTAGAAGTACAACACTGGCAATTAGATTTTACTGTCAATGTTATTCTCCTTTGAACGCAAAAATTGCTCATTACTTGCAAATGTTTTTTTGTTTTTTTAAAAGATTTTTACTTATTTATTTGACAGAGAGAGAGACAGAGAGAGAGGGAACACAAGCAGGGGGAGTGGGAGAGGGAGAAGCAGGCTTCCCGCTGAGCAGGGAGCCCAATGAGGGGCTCAATCCCAGGACCCTGGGAACATGACCTGAGCTGAAGGCAGACGCTTAACGACTGAGCCACCCAGGCGCCCCACTTGCAAATGTTCTTAAGGAGAATCTGAAAGGACCTGCCAAGTAAATTTCCTCTACAACGGTCCTGCGTAGAGAGTGACAAATGCTAGAACAGCAAACCCAACTGACTGACATCTTCTCTCTGTTTAAGAATGCAATGCAGCATCTGGAGAATTCTAAGGAAGAAAGAAGGAAGTACTTTCTCAAAATCCAGAGGCAAAGGTAGGGCTAGAGGACCTGGAGAGCCACCAGAAAAAAACAGCAAGAAGGCCGACTACCAAATCCAATAGCAAGCCTCATACATGACTGCAATATACTGCTTTCAGCTTGTTGGGGAGGAAGAATTCCTGTCCCCTCAAAGGTCCTTCTGGCTGGACTAAGAATCATATTGACATGAGGCAGATTAACAGAAGAAAATCAAATTTAACAGGCATACATACGGGGAATCCATGTAGACATGGAAATTCCAAAAACAGTCAGGCAAAATGAGGTCTATATGTCATTCTGAACCAAGGAGGGGCGGGTAGGGGTCTGGGAGTTCAGAAGAAAGGAATGCATTTCACAGGGTGGTAAGAAGAGCAGAGGTTTAGTAATTATGTTTGCCCTACCATCCAGATGGGTCACTCAGATAAAATTTATCTCTGTTAATAACCCTTATTCTGGGAAAACCCCCAATTTAGATTCTTCTGTGTGGTTAAGGGAGGGACAAGTTTCTCTTGAGACTCCTGCAGAGTTTCAAGTGCCTTCAGCTCAAAATAATCCACATGCCAAAGTGGCACATTCTGGGGGGGGGGGGGGGTGTCTGTCCTGAACCCCTTCACATCTCAAACACAAAGATATTCATAACCCAACGTGAGATGCATTGAGATATTAATATATATACTTGTGCTTTGTGACACATACCCAGGGATTCTGCCATGAGCAAGTGGTAGATCTGTACATCCTCTTTATACAGAATCTAGAGCTGTGTTGTATAATTGCTATAGCATTTGGTAGTATAATATAACATTATACTACTGAAGTTAATACATATAATATTATACTACTAAAATTAATTTCATCTGTTTCTTTCTACTTTTTAATATGGCCACCAGAAAATGTCAAATAATACATGTGGCTCACATTTTATTTTATTTTATTTTATTTTACGTTTTGTTTTTTGGATAGCACTGGTCTAGAGAGCAGCTGGGGTAGAGCAGGGAAGAGAAAAAAGATCGTGGAGCTATTCTAAAGTCTAGGGTGGGAAGCTGGGTTTCTCACCACCAAAGCCTCTCTGCCTGTTAGTGAGAATACAGAGAGCCCTCACAATGACTCACAATTTTCAGGATGCTCCAGATGGAGGAAGTGGGCTCACTATGTTTCGAGTGCATCCTTGGGAAATGTTTGGAGTAGCCAATGACTGGCCATGCCAGTGTTTTTCTTTTTTTTTTTTAAAGATTTTATTTATTTATTTGACAGAGAGAGATACAGTGAGAGAGGGAACACAAGCAGGGGGAGTGGGAGAGGGAGAAGCAGACACCCCGCAGAGCAGGGAGCCCGATGTGGGGCTCGATCCCAGGACCCTGGGATCAGGACCTGAGCCGAAGGCAGACGCTTAACGACTGAGCCACCCAGACGCTCCCCTGCCAGTGTTTCTAACATAAAGATGCATCTACTCTACTCCTACTCATCCTTCAGGATTCAGTTCAAGCATCATATTGGGCCCTCCCCCAGCCAGACCACATCCTGCAGGTCTTCCATATTCTCTGCTGCATCAGTTGAGGGCTGGACCCACAGCATGCGCACAATATCCGTCACAAGCTGAACCTTTCCCCTGTACATTTTTTATTAGTCCATAATTATTCTTTTCTCACTAAAGAGAGAAATATAATTTCATCCAAAATAAGAACGCTGCTTAAACATTATGATAAAACAATCACCTTTGCATGGTACATAGCAGGCAGGACCCAGAACAATTTGATAAAACAGCCTCCAGGGAAGGGAACAAGGTGGCTGAAGAAAGAAGTTGAAGAGAGACTTTTCTGTAGTCTTTCAATGTGGGACCTCATGTCAGGAATTCTTCTAGAACCTTTTAAAGAACATGTCTTCACTATATAGAAAAAAGATTTTGAAAACCGAGACCCCATCGGAGACTTGTACAGTTTTCTTGTCGCACTCCTTTCGGATAACAGTCAACAAACTTATTCTGTGAAGCACCAGAGAGTAATGTTTTAGGTTTTGTGGGTCTCCAACAACTATTCAGCTCTGCCCTGGTAGCAGGAAAGCAGCCATAGACAATAGCAAAAAAAAAAAATGGGTGCAGCTGTGTGCCAATGGAGCTTTACTGACAAAACTAGGTGGCATTTAGCCTATGGCTCTAGCGTGCCACCCCCCTGCTTTACATAGTGCCGCCTTCGAACAGTAAAGTGCAATCGTGCTTTTTACTGCTTCATTCTTTTTTTTTTTTTTAAGATTTATTTATTTATTTATTTGACAGAGAGAGACACAGCGAGAGAGGGAACACAAGCAGGGGGAGTGGGAGAGGGAGAAACAGGCTTCCCACGGAGCAGGGAGCCCAATGTGGGGCTTGATCCCAGGACCCTGGGATCATGACCTGCGCTGAAGGCAGACGCTTAACAATTGAGCCACCCAGGCGCCCCTACTTCTTCATTCTTAAGCAGGTTAAAACAGATCTCCTTTCAACCCAAGTTAAGGAGTTATGCTTAGGAAGGTTGAAACAAAGGAAAGATAATGGAGAGCAGAAGAAAAACAACACTGAGTTTATGGGATAAAACCACGGAGTTGTGATATTCACTCAGAAGAGCAAAAGTGTTGGGTGGCTCAGTCAGTTAAGCGCCCCACTCTTGGTTTCTGCTCAGGTCATGATCTCAGGCTCTTGGGATTGAGCCCCAAGTTGGGCCCTGTGCTCACCAGGGAGTCTGCATCTTTCCCTCTCCCTCTGCCTCTCCCCTCGCTCATGCTTTCTCTCTCTCTCGCTCTAATAAATAAATAAATCTAAAAGAAAGAAAGAATAAAAAGAATAAGTGTTTCAAAACCCATGAAAAACTCTCATCCTATCAGATATTTTCCTGGTATGAATCAATGGTGGCAACAAAGAAGTCACTTTCTGGGTGGAAAATTACTTCTGGGAGCACCTGGGTGGCTCAGCTGGTTAAGCATCTGCCTTCAGCTCAGGTCATGATCCCAGAGTCCTGGGATCAAGCCCTGCATCGGGCTCCCTGCTCACTGGGGAGTCTGCTTCTCCCTCTCACTGTCACTCTGTGCTTGCTCACGCGGTTTCTCTCTCTCTCTCTCTGTCTCTCTCAAATAGAATCTTAAAAAAAAAAAAGAAAGAAAATTACTTCTGAGTCTTCAAACTTCTCAAGTTTGACATTTAAACAAAGTATACTTGTGCAGGGGTGCACAGTTGGTTAACTCTTGGCTTCAGCTCAGGTTATGATCTCAAGGTTGTGAGATCGAGCCCCACATCGGGTTCTCCTCAGTGCAAAGTCTGCTTGAGAGTTTCTCTCCCTCTCCGTCTGCCCCTCCTGCTCCTGCTTGCTCTCTTTCTAAAAATAAATAAATAGGGGCGCCTGGGTGGTTCAGGTGGTTAAGCGTCTGCCTTCCGCTCAGGTCATGATCCCAGGGTCCTGCGATCGAGCCCCGCATCGGGCTCCCTGCTTAGCAGGAGGCCTGCTGTTCCCTCTCCCGCTCCCCCTGCTTGTGTTCCCTCTCTCGCTGTGTCTCTCTCTGTCAAATAAATAAAATCTTTTAAAAATAAATAAATAATGCATATATATATGTATATATGCTTGTGCAAATAAATTCAGAAATTGCTACTCCAGAAATTTATATAGTTTCAAATAATATTAATCTCTTGCCATTAAATTCTCTACATAAGTGACCATTATAACAAGTAGTCTCATCATCCTGGCCTGTGGCATGTGATGAGGTTTCTCTAGTTCACAGAAACCCCTTGAGAGGGTGATTCAGCGTGGAAAAGTGTAGTTTCCTGGTAGACTGACACCAGCCCCCAGGTTCTAGGCTTTTATCTTACTCAATATCGAATACTCTCAGCATATTATGAAAGCATAGTCTCCCCCAGGGGAAACAAATCAAAACAATACGTCTATTTTCTTTTTTTTTTTTTAAGATTTTATTTATTTATTCATGAGAGACAGAGAGAGAGAGAGGCAGAGGGAGAAGCAGGCTCCCAAGGAGCAGAGAGCCCGATGCGGGACTCGATCCCAGGACCCTGGGATCCTGACCTGAGCCGAAGGCAGACGCTTAACCATCTGAGCCACCCAGGCACCCGCTCATTTTTTTTTTTTAAGATTTTATTTATTTATTTGATAGAGAGAGCACACAAGCAGAGGGAGCAGCAGGCAGAGGGAGAGGGAGAAGCAGGCTCCCTGCTGAGCCAGGAGCCCGATGCGGGTCTCGATCCCAGGACCCCGGGATCATGACCTGAGCCGAAGGCAGACGCCCAACCATCTGAGCCACCCAGACGCCCACAATATGTCTATTTTCTTTCTTTCTTTCTTTCTTTCTTTCTTTTTTTTTTAAGATTTTTATTTATTTATTTGACAGAGAGACACAGCGAGAGAGGGAACACAAGCAGGGGGAGTGGGAGAGGGAGAAGCAGGCTTCCCGCAGAGCAGGGAGCCAGACGTGGGGCTCGATCCCAGGACCCTGGGATCATGACCTGAGCCGAAGGCAGACGCTTAACGACTGAGCCACCCAGGCGCCCCACGTCTATTTTCAAAACAATTTCTTGTTCAAGGAAAAATGGGAAGTTTAAAACTTGACAGTGAGGCTTAAAAATGAACCATGTAATCACACAGTGCCACCTGCATTCCCCAGCTTTTCACCAGTATTCTCAGAGGAGAAGGTAGTGATGTAGGAAAGACGATGTTAGGGTTCAAAGCCGACGGCCAAGAAAGAAATCTTGAGACGTCCTTGGGGCAAAAAGGTGGTTTTATTAAAGCACGGGGACAGGACCCGTGGGCAGAAAGAGCCGCACCGGGATCATGAGGAGTGGCCCATTATATACTTTCAAGTTGGGAGGGGGTTAGGGAGAGCGTAAGTCTCTAAGGAATTTTGGAAGCAAGGTTTCCAGGACCTTGAGGGTCTAGCTATTGTTGGGAAAAGGTCCTTTATTACTGTCTAATAAAACCTGAGTCACGAGACCCTTCGGATGTATATCGGTGGGTCATATGCTTGGGGGATGATTGCCAACATGTATCTTGGGGGGTTTAGCGATAAAGGAAGTTTCCAAAGGAATTTTTATACATGAAAGTAGACTTATAGGATCCTGGGGGGGGAGGGGGCGGGCTAGGATTGCCTTTTGTCCTTAACAAAGTATTAACATCGAGGCAGCTGAGTCCCTAGAGGAATGTCATTCTGCCTACTTCAAGGACTTGTCAGTGGGCTCTAGGTAGTAAGGAAACTTAATAATTTTTCTTCTGCCTTTGTTTCCCATATCAGTAGTACCAAGACAGCTACCAGGATGGAAAATGAGCCCCATCCCAGAGAGAGAAAACTGAATGGCATCCATAGATTTACCACCGTGTTTTAGAGATCTTCATGGACATGAACCTTAAAGACTAAAGCCTAATGGCAAAAAGCAGCTCACCAAGTTCACGTTCTATTTCCATCAAAGCCTGGGATAGAAGATACCCCCTTACCTAAAAAACAGATTAACGGGAGAAAAACAAACAGCAGTTTAACGACCTGTACACAAACGGTAACTTCTACTCAGTTTTCAGAGCTTTTCCTATGTCTGCTATTTCTTTAAAATCAGCCTAGATGAATTCTTATACCAAAGAGACATATTTTGGGGGTGCTGGGGAGGAAGACCTTCCTCTGCTCTTCAAGGTCCTTCTAGCAGGACTAAGAATCGAATTGACGTGAGACAGATTAACAGGAGAAAATAAAATTTAATAGCATACTTAGGGGAATCGACACAGATAGGGAAATTCCAAAGACAAGGAGGCACCATGGAAGCTTATAGGAGCTAAGGAGAGGTGGAGGTGTCTGAGGACACAAAGGGGAGAGAGCTCATTAGCAGGAAGGTGAAAGGAGATGTTTTGAAAAACAAGGTTGCCCTGTTATGCAGACAAGGTTCTTAGATAAAAGGGAGTCTCTGTTAATAGCTTTCTTCCTCGTACAGGCTTTCCTTTCCAATGTAAAATTAGGCTGTTGAAGGGGAGGCGGAGAGCTTTTCCTGCATCTGCTAGGTTTTGATGACTTTTAACTCATCTTTATGCCAAAGCGGCCCGTCTTGGGGCACCCTGCCCCGGACCCCTACGAGGGCAAATTTTGCTCCTCTTCGTTTCCCCCAGCACCTGATACCATGTGTGGCTCCTGCTGAGGGCTCAAGATACATTTCTTGAATGAATGATTTATAATAACTTTCTATGTGTTCACGTCCCACGGTTGCTGACTATCCTGAGCAGCCACGCTACTACCATTAAGCCTTCAGTGGATTCCAAGGTCAAGGTGTGTCTCCAAAAGAGGAAAACCTCATGTAGTAACAACAAAAGGGCTGGTTTATTTTTATTTTTTTAAAGATTTTATTTATTTGGGGGCGCCTGGGTGGCTCAGTTGGTTAAGCAACTGCCTTCAGCTCAGGTCATGATCCTGGAGTCCCGGGATCGAGTCCCGGATCGGGCTCCCAGCTCAGCAGGGAGTCTGCTTCTCCCTCTGACCCTCCCCCCTCTCATGCTCTCTCTATCTCATTCTCTCTCTCAAATAAATAAATAAAATCTTTAAAAAAAAAGATTTTATTTATTTGACAGAGAGAGACACAGCGAGAGAAGAAACACAAGCAGGGGGAGTGGGAGAAGGAGAAGCAGGCTTCCCGCCGAGCAGGGAGCCCGATGTGGGGCTCGATCCCAGGACCCTGAGATCATGACCTGAGCCGAAGGCAGACGCTTGACGACTGAGCCACCCAGGCGCCCCAAAGGGCTGGTTTATTGTTTTTAAGTGCCCTTCTTCTGGTCCTATTTACATGCATCATTAGCCCACAGTGAAAGCACTCTGGTATAAGTGACTTTAGAGATCATAATCATCACAATCGAAAACTTCCATTTAAGCCACGCTACCCCTTTGTGATGGTAAAGTATTCCCCCAGTGCTCAAGTCCCTCTCTCTATGAGGCCTATTCCGGCTTTTTTTTTTTTTTTTTAAAGATTTTTATTTACTTATTCATGAGAAACAGAGGCAGGGGCAGAGGCAGAGGCAGAAGGAGAAGCAGGCTCCCTGCAGAACAGGGAGCCCGATGCGGGGCTCGATCCCAGGACCCCGGGATCATGACCTGAGCCGAAGGCAGACGCTTAATAAGTGAGCCACCCAGGCGCCCCCCGGCTTTTAACCTACCTCGTGGGCTTTTCATTTGGAGCCTCTTGTGATCTCCGTTACAAATTTCACAAGTGCAGCTCTAAAGCTCTGTAATATTTTTGTTTACCAGAATTATTCATTTCACTTCTGCCTGTGTTCGGTAGATGAATTTTCTGTAGCATCTTACAAAAACAACGTTGTAACACCTTACAGCATCAAGTGAAAAAAGTTAAAAGGCCAAAGACAACACACTCAAAACAATTAACTGAGCAGTTAAAATATTTAAGGTAGAGTCAGGAAGCTCAGATGTGAGCAACAATTCTCCTCTCAAGCGCATTCAACGGGGACATCAGGACGCCGACTGGAAACAGGTGTCGATTGCACAATGTTGCGAACGTACCTGATGCCCCTGAACTGTTCACTTGAAAAAGTTTAATTCTAGGGACGCCTGGGTGGCTCAGTTGGTTAAGCGTCTACCTTTGGCTCAGGTCATGATCCCAGGGTCCTGGGATCGAGTCCCGCATCCAGCTCCCTGCTCGGCGGGAAGCCTGTTTCTCCCTCCCCACTCCCCCTGCTTGTTTTCCCTCTCTCGCTGTCTCTCTCTCTGTCAAAAAATAAATAAAATCTTAAAAAAAAAAAAAAGAAATAATAAGGGCACCTGGGTGGCTCAGTTGGTTAAGCAGCTGCCTTCGGCTCAGGTCATGATCCCAGAGTTCCGGGATGGAGCCCCGCATCAAGCTCTCTGCTCAGCGGGGAGCCTGCTTCTCCCTCTCCCTCTGTGCTCTCTCTCAAATAAATAAATAAAAATCTTTTTTAAATAAATAAATTAATTAAATAAAATGGTTAATTCCAGGGATGCCTGGGTGGCTCAGTCGGTTAAACGTCTGTCTTTGGCTCTAGTCATGATCCTGGGGTCCTGGGATCAAGCCCCTCGTTGGGCTCCCTGCTCAGCAGGGAGTCTGCTTCTCCCTCTCCCTCTGCCCCTCCCCCCATGCTCTCTCTGTCTCAAATAAATAAATAAAATCTTTTTAAGAAATTAAATGGTTAATTCTAAAAAAATAAAAAATAGGGCACCTGGGTGGCTCAGTTGGTTAAGCGACTGCCTTCGGCTCAGGTCATGATCCCAGGGTCCTGGGATCGAGTCCCGCATCGGGCTCCCTGCTCAGCAGGGTGTCTGCTTCTCCCTCTGACCTTCCCCCCCTCTCATGCTCTCTCTCTATCTCATTCTCTCTCAAATAAATAAATAAAATCTTCCCAAAAAAATAAAAATAAAAATAAATAAAAAATAAATAAAAAATAATAAAAATAAAATGGTTAATTATGTGAATTATGCCTCAATGAATATACATATATAATATATATTTGTATGTCCCTTTACATTCTGCCCACCTGCGGCGAGGGTCTTACTTGCCCCTGCCGCAGTCTTGGACATGTTTAATTTTATTTTTAGCTAAAAATAAACAGGATGACAAACTAAAAGAAGCTTGGGCCTCACACAAACCTGTGGTTGAGCTCCAGGTCACAGAACGACTCCTGTTTGACTCAAAATTCACTGTGGCATGTGCCCTGCCACCTTTCTCATACAGCACAGTGAAGGCTCAGTTACCCGGATCCTTGCTCACTGCCGGGACATCACCATATGCCGGACAAAACACAAACACGCTTTCTCCCCCGTGAGGTTGCTGGGAAAAGTTTAATCGGCTACAGAAATTTGTGAGAACCAAAGGCCACCTCTGGACTGAAAAGGAAAGTAGCCCTTTGGTTCTGGTTTATCTATTATTAGATCCCCTTCGAGGCTTTACATCCATGTTTGGTGGAAAATAGAGTGATTTTTTAAGAGTGTGGTGATTTCCTCTGATAGTTCCTTCATCCTGGCTTCAGTTACTTCAGAGCCTTAAAAAACAGAAGGATATAAGTATTAGCAACATCAGAAACTGAATAATGTAAGTCTTTCAAGTACCTCCAGCTAGTCTTTGCACCATTTTGGTTTGCTCCTAAAGGTCTCCATGTTTGAGGCAAACCGAAATAGAGAGAGGTATGCGTTCCCTGGTGAACATGAATATCCTCCTTCTAAGTGAAACGAAGAGAGCTCATACTGGAGCAATTAACTCTATACATTTGCCGGAAAAGAGAGCTGCTCATCCACTTCAAGGCCTGCCATACCACTAGAGTTATCCCAGGCAGCATCAGCCTCTGAGCTTGAATTTAATAAAGTTATCCAGGCTGCTATCCTCCCTCAGAAAGCCTAAAAGAGCCGTGGAGAAAATACGCTGCCCTCAGAAGCTGAGCCAGTCTCTGGCATCTCCCTACAAAGAAATAAAATACTATTTTATTTTATACAAATCCATGGAAATCTGTTTCTCCATGAATGACCTAAACCAGGGGTCAGCAAGCTGCTTTTGTAAATAAAGTTTTATTGGGACACAGCCATGCCCATTCCTTTATGTATTGGCTACGCCTGCTTTCCCCCTCTAATGGCAAAGTAGAATAGTTGCAACAGAGACTGCAGGCTCACAAATCCTAAAATATTTACTATCTGGCCCTTTACAGAGCAAATTTTGGTGATCTATGACAACTCTAACCACTCTAGCCTCCAGATACACATTTAGAGGTGCACTTACAGATTTATTCCTGGCCTCAGGTGCATTCCAGTTTCCCACAAGCACGATCGGCTGTCAGGTCTGTCCTAACTATGCTCCGGGATGCTCATATTTGCTGCCTATGCCAGGCAAATGGGAGCATCCCGCGAGAGCAAAATCCTGCAAGGCAAGTCCTATAATGGTCCCTTCTCCACCAGGACAACAGCTTGTCTGTAAGACAAACAGAGACTACTTGAGGTTTCCATCTTACCTGCTCAGGCAGTCCTGATTATTCCCAGTCCTGTGTTGGTTTCAGCTGATTTCCAACTCGGCTATTCTTGGCTCTGAAAAGCTATCATCACTGGCATCGCTGTATCTATCACTAGATCAAAAGAGGAACGAATTTAGCAAGGTGTAAAAAACCCTGGACCATTATTCTATTTACAATTCAAAACACATTCCATAATTAATCTCCACTCAGAGAAAATGCTAAGCGATATTCTACTACCACTTTCTAGTCACGGCAAAAAGAGGTTAGTCCAACCACACACAACGATCTTCTGTCAGAGGAGTTGATCACTTGCTTTCATCTTAAGTTGGAAGCAACTTATTCAGAAAATTTATAAAAGCATTTCTTTTTTTTTTTTAAGATTTTATTTATTTATTTGAGAGAGAGAGAATGAGAGAGAACACATGAGAGGGGGGAGGGTCAGAGGGAGAAGCAGACTCCCTGCCGAGCAGGGAGCCCGATGTGGGACTCGATCCCGGGACTCCAGGATCATGACCTGAGCTGAAGGCAGTCGCTTAACCAACTGAGCCACCCAGGCGCCCTATAAAAGCATTTCAATTTAGATTGAAATTTATAATCTTCTGAAGGCCACTAATATAGGCCAGCAGCATGAAAGTTTTCCATTGCAACAAACATTTTCATACGTCCAAGGGCTTCAGAAATAATTTCCACAATTATGGCTATTTTAACATTAGAAGCTTTATGGGATGCTCCGACTACCTTGAGTCACATGTAGTATTCAAAATAGGACCAATGACTGACGAAGATGCTGCCATGCTGGGTTCCCTCAGAAGTACACCTTCTCCATGATAGAGCCCTGCAACTGTAGTTTTGCTTTGAGCCATGGGCTCAGGTTGGGGTTCCTCTTGCTCGGTTCCAAATCAATCAGCAAGTAAATCAACTTCACAGGAGTTCTACTGATCTATGGAGATGACGTTGTCAGGAAGTAAGTGTTTTATGACTGACCCATTCCTAGCCTTGACCAACTGTTTGCTGACTTACAGCAATAGAAGTCTGAATTCCATAACACGTGAAAATCCACTCTTTCTTTCTTTCTTTCTTTCGTTCTTTCTTTTTTTTTTAAGGAGGAAAGCGAACTGAAGAAACCCTCTGCTGACACGTTAGGAAGCAAAGATTTACTCTAAACATATTGAGCGTGTATCAATAAATAGGTCAACAAAAATGTAAAAGACAACCTCACTCTCCTCCCCTGACAAAAATATTTTGTATTTTTGAACAAAATACTGGAAAGGCTGTGGGCGCGGGGCTCGAGTATGGAGAGGAGATAGAAGAGCATTGAGAATTGGCAGAAAAGACATGTTAGATAAACATATAAATCAACAGATCCTCAAAACAATCAAGAAGATACCTCCTACTTAGATTTTAGAGCAGGAAAATCACTTCTGTTACAAAAGGGTTTCCAATAAAGAAAACACAGGAATAACTAAATAATTTTTTTAACTGCCCCCCCCCCCCCCCCGGGGAGCCTGGGTGGCTCAGTTGGTTAAGCAACTGCCTTCGGCTCAGGTCATGATCCTGGGGTCCTGGGATCGAGCCCCGCATCAGGCTCCCTGCTTAGCCAGAAGCCTGCTTCTCCCTCTCCCACTCCCCCTACTGTGTTCCCCCTCACGCTGTCTCTCTCTCTCTCTCTCTGTCAGTTAAATAAGTAAATAAAATCTTTAAAAAAAAACTGCCCCCAAAAGTTGGTATGTCCTTCCTTATCCATGCACTCTCATTACACAAATGTCGAATCCTTCCTGGTTCTGTGTGACAAAAAGGGAACTGGAAGTTGCACTCAACTTCCTCTGGGAGAAGAAATGAAGATTAGGGTGTTCAAGTGATTCACCCAGCACACAGCTCATTTGAGGTGGGGTCAGCATCCCCATCATGCCAACCCAGGCCACAAGCTCAAGTCTAAGCTGGGCTGCAATGTGCCAGCAGGCACCTTGGGGCATGTCCCCTGACTCCACAAATGAGAAGGCCAAAAGAGCCAAGGAACTCCCATTTTCTCAGGCATCAGATGTTACACCTGCTTCCTTCCCGACCTCGGAGCCCAGAGAAGAGTAAGGTGGGCCCACATCTTCCCCCTCACACTCCTGGTTGTACTATTTATTAGCCACATATCTTTGGACTGGTCACTTGACTCCTGAGAGTCTAGGGAAAAAGTAGTAACAATACCTACAACCTCACCAAAATGTTATGAGGGCCAAAAGGGAATGTCTAAATGTGCTCTGAAGACTACATAAAAATGTAAACCGTCGTTGTTTATGAGAGTTACATATTTATAACATGGCATCTCTCAAAAAGTCATGGAAATATGAAGAAGTCACAAAAACTGCCAATTGCATGCTTTTCAGAATTGCTTTTTTTTTAAGATTTTATTTATTTATTTGAGAGAGAATGAGATGGAGAGAGAGCGCATGAGAGGGGGGAGGGTCAGAGGGAGAAGCAGACTCCCCGCTGAGCAGGGAGCTCGATATGGGACTCCATCCCAGGACTCCAGGATCATGACCTGAGCCAAAGGCAGTCGCTTAACCAACTGAGCCACCCAGGCGCCCCAGAATTGCTTCTTTTTTTTTTTTTCTTTTTCTTTTTTTTTTTTTTTAAGATTTTATTTATTTATTTGAGACAGAGAGAATGAGAGACAGAGAGCATGAGAGGGAGGAGGGTCAGAGGGAGAAGCAGACTCCCTGCCGAGCAGGGAGCCCGATGCGGGGCTCGATCCCGGGACTCCAGGATCATGACCTGAGCCGAAGGCAGTCGCTTAACCAACTGAGCCACCCAGGCGCCCCAGAATTGCTTCTTGTCCCAAATAATTCCCTGCCCACATTAGCCAGCAGAGTAGGGTGGGTCTGTTTCTAACCTAAGGGCCCTCATTTCTGTCTGATGGCTGGCTCCCCCAAACTCGGACAACACATCAAAATGGCAGGGGGAGACTCAGCTTGAGTTTAGTCATTTCTAAGGCAAATGAGCGGGTTTGGTGATTCTTTTTCTTTTCCTATGTGTCAGGGGCCAGAAGTAGGACAATGAAATAAACCATGGCACTCAAGAACAGAATCATTAAAATAGGCATTGCTGCTCAACGTGCTGATTTCAGGGCATCCACGTGCCAGCAAAAAGCAAGCGCTAGGAATAAAATGTGGATCATTACCACACACGGAACAGCAGCGGCTCTGGCACGTTCAGGAAAATGTGAATGCTACTCTGTGCTGCGTCTGACTTAGGGGTTCATTTGAGTTTCACACAGAACAAACTTAAAGAAGTCATAAGATATACTTGTCTGAGTATATTTTCACTTAATTCGCGACATCTCAGCTCTACCTTAAGACTAACCCATCTTTTAAAATCATCTTCTCTGTACACACATTTCTCAGTAGGGAAAATTATTAGATATCAAGGTCTTACATGTTAAACTTTATGAAATGCCACAGAATACAGACCCATTTGTGTGTATCTTGATATATTTGAGGAGGGGAAGTTTTAAACCTGCAGTGCCCAATATGGTAGCCACAGGACGCTATCTACATTTAAGTCAATTAAAACCGAATTGAACTGAAAATTCCATGCCTCACTCACACATATTAAGTGCAGTTCAAGTGCTCCATATGTTACCGGGTTGCTCGGTTCTTGCCCCAGATGCACCGAAGAATTGGAAACCGGAGACCAGAATGGGGAGATAGAGTTCATTAAGTAGATAAGCATAGTACACTTTCAAGAGCGAAAACGGGCCACTATCAGAGCAAGAGTGGCAATGGCCCCAAGAAGTTCTAGGTGCATCCTTTTAAGCCTGTTTTCTTCCCTAAATTTGGCTTTGACAGGTATGTTCGATTGACAGCTGGTTATATAACATTTTGGCTTCTGCGCATGCGCCCACCCAGGACGCATTCTGTTACAACCGTATTTATCTATGTATTGTATATTTATGAGTTTCTAAGGAGCTTTTGCTGTGACCTTAAGGACACGTTGCGCCTTTTGTGCGCATGCTCAGCCCTTGGAAGCCCCCTTGTGGCTTCTGAGCCAGCTCTGTGGCGAGGCCTTTCCTGTTCTCTTAGCTCTTAGAGGTGGCTCTGAAGGTGTGGCTGTTAACCCTCCGGGCTGGCTCCGAGGGTGTGACCAGCATCTGCTTTATCCCTCCTCCCTCGGGCCCAACTAACCGCCCCACAATTAGTCCTGTAGGGCTGGTGACTGTCATATTGGGCAGTGCAGATTATAGAACAGTTCCATCATTGCCGAAAGTTCTGTTGGATAGCACTGATTTTAAAACAAACGAGTAATGATAAAAACAGCAACAGCAACAAACTATAATCACCATGCAATGGTTCTCCTTGTCACTTCCTAAAAAAATTTTTTCAAGGTCTGGCTATCTACAGTTAATTAAAATCATGGCAAATGGCAAATGTCTCTCATGCATCCATGTGTCCCCCAAATAACAGAAGCACTCTTTTTAAAAAAGTTTTAATATATATATGTATATACACACTTTCTTTTTTTTTTTAAAGTAGGCTCCAAGCCCAATGTGGGACCTGAACCCACAACCCCAAGGTCAAGAGTCACATGCTCTACCGACTGAGCCAGCCAGATGCCCCCTATATGATTTTTTACAAGACAAAATCAGAATCACCAGCAGTGATTCATGGGAATCTCTATCCTTACAACACTGGCTTGACCTAGGAGACTTGACTGCAGCAATCTACGTGTGGCTCTTTGACAAACAAAAGGTTGGTCATCGTCGTTTGTTTGTCAAAAATTCCTGGTTCCTAGTAAATTCCCAATATAAGAAAATATATATTTCAAGGCACTAGGACAAGATATAGTAATGCCTCATATATCCCACTTTTTATGCCATCCCAGGGGCAGCCGTTAAGCCACTTCTTCTCCATTAACAGAAAGAGGTGGTTGGAATTTAAAAAAATTTTGATGGCCAACCTAGGATTCCCAGCATGCATGAGTTCCTACAATACTTTGTATCAAAATCCATTTCATGTGGAAAAAGCGTGTTTTAAAACAGGTTGCCATGCACACAGTTTTCTCCAAAGCATTGTTACTGCTTTACTTACTTCCTTTTCAAAGAGCCCCTGGAAGCCATAAAATGTAAGAGCAATGGAATAAAAACTTAGTATGCTTTGATGAGTTTTGCACTGAATAGTAAATGGTAGAATACAACCCCAGCAGGGCATTAAAAGCACAGTAGTCTCTATCACTATTAACTCCATCCCTGGCTGGCACCATATCATCAGCACTGCAGTGAACCACCATCAATAAAGAGCACCTTTTAATCAACATTTAATCTCTAAGGGAAGGTGTATTCAAATGTGGTTTATTAGCAGCACTTTACCAAAAAAAGTCTCAAGGTATGCAGTTGGTGACAAACAATGGGGGCAGAGGGGGCGGCACTGATTTAAAAGGTGTTTAAAAAACTTAAAATAGAATCATTTTCTTTTTCCAGTTCACTTTTGCTTGAAATGTAACAAAGGGGAAAAAGTAGTATTTTTATATCAGTTTAAAATGTACAAAGCACCATCTCAACTATTCTTTACAGCAGCCCAAAAGGATGAAGATCCTGAAGTTTAGGAGTAGAGACTTGGGAAAAATTACCCAGTAAGCAGCAAACCCAGAAACCAAATCCATAGCACCTGCTCTACTCGTTCACACTGTCCCCAGAGAAACAAACTATTTGCACCTGTCCGGGAGCAAGAATTTCCCGTCCCCTTTAAGGTACTCCTAGCTGGACTAAGAATCAAAGTGACATGAGACAGATTAACAGAAGAAAATTGGAGGGACTAAAGTTTCTCTTGAGCCCGCAGGGTCTTCATTGCCTTCAACTCAAAACAGTCCACGTGCAGAAGTGGCATATTTTGAGAAGACCTGTCCCAAACCCCTTCAAACTTGAACTAATCTTTATGCCAAACTGGCCCATCTTGGGATGGCCAGCCCTTGGCCCCTACACACCATAGACTGCAAGAACGGCCCTTGGCAACATCAACCATGCAGCCCAAATGTTGAAAAAAAATAGGCAAGGTGATCCCAAGTTTAAAATAGTGCTGGAAAATGCACATCAGATTCATGCAGGGGGAAAAAAGTATCTTACCCTCCTAGTCAAAGAGAAAGAGGTACCCAAGGGGGGATAAGTATGCCTTAGAGGGAGAAATGCACACACTACAATCAATAGAGAGGCCACACCCACCTCCCATGCCCACTGTCAGGAAGTAGCATTCTAACAGGATACAGATTGGCATTCACCTCTCACTAAGCAGTTCAGGAATGTATATCAAGGGCCTCAAAAGTGGTGTGAGCTGAGGCAAAGGCATTAAAAGCTTCTAGGGAGATCGAGGGACTGCAAGCTGTTCCCTAAGGATTTGTGTGCATTTTATTCTCTAAGTCAAAGGAAGCCACTGAGAGTTTTAAACTCCAAAATAATGTAGGAAGATGAACTGAGAAGAGGAAAGCTGGAGGTATAGAGACCAGATAGGAAGCTTTGTAGTAGGCAGGAGATGAAGAAGACCAGAACTAAGGTAAAATTAGTAATAATAATTCCCATTTAGGAGCACCTAGCTGGTTCAATCAGTAGAGTGCGTGACTCTTGATCTCGGGGTTGTGAGTTCAGGCCCCACTTTAGGTGTAGAGCTTCCTTTAAAAAAATAATAATAATAATTTCTATTTAATTTCCCACCATAGACCAGACACTGTGCTAAGTGCTTTACATTTAGTATGAAACTTAATCTTCATTAAGTGGGTACCATGTCAAGAGGGTACCATTACCATGCCCCTTTATAAACTGATGCAGAGAAGAGCGAGGTCACAGAACAGTGATTATAACCATGAACTGAGTCCTATATGGATATAGAGTAAAGATTAGAAGGAAATACTCAAAAACGAGCACAGTGTGTTAGGCTGGTGGGTTTATGGGTCCTTTTTTTCTGTTTTCAAAATTTTCTGTCATGCTACATCTAGAAGTCAACAGAAAACAAAATCTTCCCAAGCTTGAAGCCAGCGTGTCACTTAGAAGGAAACCCAGAAGAGAGTCATGGAAGAGGGACTAGAGACAATGGTGAATGAAAATGGGTGCCTTCTCTCCCTGACTGCCGCCAGGATTCACAAGTAAAAAACGGAGAGATGAGGATAAGCGTGAAGGAGAGAATGGACTCAGAATCTGGGAGCACACGAGGTATCAGGAAATGGAAAGACCTGGTTCTGGGTGTGAACTTCCTTTAAGGGCCCTTTGATTATATAGTAGTTTCAACTTTTGAGTTCGGTCTGAAAAAGTCAAGCAAATAGAGGGAATCACTGAGTAATTTCCCTCCTGTTGATTCTGTACCAGATCCCTTCCTGTTTTGCCAAAGAAGACGATTTCTCTGCACAAAAGGTATATGTTGGGTGGAGGCATGGAATCCAGGATCCTAAAACCTAGAATACAAATGCTGCTCAAATGTCTTAAGATTCTGGTTTTATACTTTAAAGACATGTTACCTCCAAGAGCTGCGTGTCTGCGAACGGCTGACCGAACCCCATCTAAGTTCTTGCTTTCCAACATGGAACGAGCACTGTGTAAGCATGAGAGTTTTACTCTGAGCTGACACACGGGCGTGATAAATGGCAGCGTCATCCAAACTGGAAGCTATTTCTCCACTTGGTGTGTAGTGAGTGAGCCTAAGAGCTCTGCAGGGCAGCCCCAGAGATCCACATGCTGGAAAACAACCTCTGAACCACTTTAGACTCCAATCCCTCTTCTGTTTCCAGTTGCTTAAAAATGCAATTCTGAACAGAGATGATATGCTTTGTTTCTAGATACTCAAGAACCTCACAATTACAAGCACCTTTGTATAGTGTATTTAGTATAAGTCCCCTAAAATTGCCTTCTTACAATCACATGAAACAGTCTCATCCTATTACATGATATGCCAGCAAAACCAGGAAAATGTGCGGTAATCTTTCATACATGGGACAGATTATGTTTCAACACCAGAGGAGAGATCTCAGCAGAGAATTACAAGAATTTCCCACTGGATGTGTTTTTTCTAAAACTGGCTTATTAGACTTGTGAAAAAAAGAGTTAACACAGCGGGCGTGAGGCTGCTATCATTAGAAGGGCCTGCTTAGTGGAGTGGGATGGGAGAACGACTCAGGAACTTGGCTTTCAGAATGTGTTCTCCGTTACTAACTGATAAGGTCATTTCACTGGGTGTAGGCTGATGTGCTTTACGGTGAATGCTTGCTTTCCTTCTGAGAGTCTGGAATTTGAGTGGTTGCTAGGTAGAGAATGCCTATGTAACCAGCCCCAATAAAAACCCTAAACTCTGAGTCTCACATGGGCTCCTCTGGGCACAAACATCAGACACATGTTGCTGCATGTTCCCTGCTGAAGGGAAGGTGAGCTCTGTGTGAGCTCTCATGGGAGGAGGGGGCATAGGAAACCTGCAAATAGGTTTCTCCACACCCCACTTACATCTTTTCCTCTTACTGAGCCAGCTGTGTGTGCTTACTGTCAGTGAAGTGAGTTTTAACCATGAGTACCACTATATTCTGATTTCCTTCTAGTTAATCATCAAATGTGTGGGTCGTCTTGGGGGGACCCCCAAAACAAAGGCTTTCAGTTTGATTTTGCATGTACTTCCTGAGCAGCTTATAAAAACCTAAAAAATACTATCCTAAAACTGTTATGCCTTTCTCGAACTGAAGACTGCAAGTTGAAAACCAGGCGGAATTGGTCCTCATAACTGGGTTTCCACTCTATAGACAGCAGAGCAGCCAAGAATTTAGCTCATCAGCTCTAGATCCCAAAATAATATTCTCACCGCAACTTCCCAGGCACTAAAAGATAATTGTTCTCCACAGGCCAGAACGCAGAGGTTATAGTTCAGATGTACTCACTCAAAGCCAAAGATTTTTGTATTCTGGGCTTTAAAGATGTCAGCTGCGCATGTGCCATATAATTACACACCGTCAGCCAATTTCTGGGGAAGGAAGTCACTCTGCTGGTGTTCATATTCCTTGTCACGTTTGTTTGTGATGGATTATAGACAGTAATCTTGTTTGACAGAAATACAGTACCAGCTCAGCTCACATTAGAGCCTGGCCACGAAAGCACTCGTTCGCTTTTCATCGTTCACTCACGCCGCAGAGCTGGGCAGGGAGGAGCTGAAGTGCAAGGTGCCTCTGGAATCTGGGTGTCTGTCACTGGGTCAACTCATGGTCACCATTCTTAGTTGGAAAACCACCCCCACCCCTGCGAGGTGTCAAAATTAGACTAGACTATACCCATCCTCCCCTGCTACCCAAAGTTAGTACTTTAATGGGTACTAAACTACCCCGTGCTCTAGGGAGCCAGGGAGATCACGATAAATAAGGTGTCGGCTGCCCTTAAGAAACACACAGGTTTATGGCTGACACGTAGGAATTCTCTGACCACCGCGGAAGCCTGCACACACTACAATCAATAGAGAGGCCACACCCACCTCCCATGCCCACTGTCAGGAAGTAGCTGGTAACTCCAATACCAGCCTCGGAGTTATATTAAGAAGTCTTGCCTTGTCCTCGAGACATACTGAGTCTTGCTCAGGAGTCCCTAGCAAGCAACCATTTTTCTCAGAAACTGCTGCTAAGCTTTGCCCAGAAACCACCATCCCCCCCCCAAGCCCCCCGCGGGAAGCAGTGGGCCATCTAACACACAGGTGCGCAGTCCGCACAAATTAGAGACGGCTCGTTCTTGGCCGTTGCTGCCAAATAGCCTGACATTATTTCGCCCGGCCATCTAACTTCCTCCGCTGCCACCCTCCTCTTACAGCCAGGAAACCAGTGCCCTGGCTCAGCGGAGCAAGGAGTGATCATTGAGTCAGGAAGACACCTGACAGGGAAATACATAAAGCTGTTCCCGTTTGAAAACTGGCTACAAGAAATGAGAGAGCTGTGAGCTTCTCCGCGCAAGTAATGTCACAAATAAGCAGGCTTGTGTAACACAAGCACACGCACACACACCAGACACAGATCCTGGCAGCTCTCGACTGCAACATCACCAGGGTTATTTGCTGGGATGAGGGTCAGCAAAGGTAATCTTCTAAATGGCATATATCCGGTTACTGCGTTTGCAACCCTTCATAACCCCTCTATGATTCTGGCTAGTTCCATCCACTTTTAAAGTTATTGCATCCAATATTCTTGCAGGAGAAGAAGTAAAGATATAATAAATTCTCCCCAAACTAATATTTAAATGTAAAGAAATTTTAATGAAAATCCCTAAGGGATTTTTTTTTTTATTTGAACCCAATTTTTAAAATCGTTGCATAATTCATCTGGAAGAATAGCAAAATATATTTTTTAAAAAGTTAAATAATGGGCATAGGGGGGCTCCTGGGTGGCTCAGTCATTAAGCGTCTGCCTTCAGCTCAGATCATGATCCCAGGGTCCTGGGATCGAGTCCCGCGTCCAGCTCTCCGCTCGGCCTGAGGCCTGCTTCTCCCTCTCCCACTCCCCCTACTTGTGTTCCCTCTCTCACTGTGTCTCTCTCTGTCAAATAAATAAATACATAAAATCTTTTAAAAAAAAAAACTATAAAGACTATATAAAGTCCTTCTTTAAAGATCTAGGGAAAAAGAAAACCATGATTACCAACTTAAAAGACAAACAAACCCACTTTCAAAAATTATTTGCAACCTAACAAAGGATTAATGTCCTTTATATATAAAGAGCTTACCAATCAGTAAGATAAAGGATACAATAGCACAACGCAGAGTACTAACCACTATACGATCACGGCAAGGATACAATAGCAAAAGGAAAAATAGTGCAGAGGGTATGAACAGGCTAGTCACAAAAAAACAAATAAATATATAAAATATTTATATATATTCATTAATCAGAGTCACCAAAAGCAAATCCCATTTTTCACTTATCAAAATGACACAAACTTCTAAAATAACACCCAGCATCAGCGTGATTCGGAAAGCTAACATGTCACTGCCTTGGATGTGAAGAAATCATTTTTATTCAGAAAAAAATCAGGATCGGTAAGAAAGAAAAAAATTACTCTTCATTTCAAAAAAGTCCTGTACTGATATTAAATTTCACGAGAACCCTAAAATGTTGATATAAGTGCAGCTGGGGTTGGTGCTGAGAGCAGTAAGCTGATTACCTAGAAGACAGCTTGCATCCCTGTTGCAAGTAGGCATGCAGGCTCCCGGTTGCCGCAAGTAACAGGCCCAGGTATGGAGGGGAAGGCTTCATCGGCCTAGAAGAAAACTCAGGATGGAATTGGACACCAACAAAATAGGGGTGATCTGAAATGAGAATAATCATGATGTGACTGAAGCAGACAAACACGAGAGCTGCTTTAAAGGTCTTATCTTTGAATAAGAAAACGCATCAAATGGTGAGACAATTAACCTGTTACCATCACTGGCAGCTACTCTCACGAACCATCTTCAAGGCAGAATGTCAAACAGCAAAATACATCTCGCTTAATGAGAGATCTGGCATTTTATCTGTGCAAGGTGTTAGAGGGAGAAAAACCAAGCAACATTTTTGAATGGCAAGATGACTTCTGCTTTGCCCAAAGTCCACCTGCTTTTTGAAGGCCCTTCGTAGACGTATGTTGTTTCCATTCCCACAGTATCCCTCACGCTAGAGGCTAGCTGTAGGGCCTTCCGTCCCTTAGCTGGCTTCCGGCCAGTTCCTACAAGGTCGTTTCCTTTACCAAGGGAAGAGTCCCCTGGGAATGCAGCAAGTACGACCGCTTTTCTCGTCACAGCTTTACGATGGATATTAATCAGAGGTGGCAAACATGAAACTGACCTTGCACCCCTATTTCAGCCTCTGCCAACTTATTGCCTGTGAGGACGAGTCTCGGAGTGATAAAGGGATGGCCTTTCAACATGTTAATGGTGGTTGTAGCTCCAGGTGGTAAGAGGTCAAGATACTTTTGTTCTCTTCCTTATACTTTTCCCTACTGTGTGAAACTTTTCCATGAGCATATGTTATTTATATTATCGGGGGCAAATGAAGCAATTTCCAAATTGAAGGTTGTAAAAAGCTCGTACAGGAGCAATTCGAGTTCTCCTAGATGGAATGGAACAGAAAAGTAGCTTTACCCAGCTACTTTTAAACACACAAATCCTCTTTTGGATTGGAAAACATTAAATGGGCAACATTTCCAAATCTGGGTAGAAATTTTACAGGAGTGCAAATTCCTTCCCCCAATCAGAACTCTCAAAAACTATGTTGGTTTTTTTTTCCCCCCAGATTAGGAAGCAACTTCTAATTAGAGATCAGGCAAATCTCTAATCCCATAATTACTATAGTACAGAGCATGGTTGTCGCTGTATTCCCTACTTTAAAAATCATTTTAATTGCTATGTATATCAAACCGAAGATGACAGAATATAAGTTTTATAGGGGGAGTAAATATAACTTTAAAGCTTTCAACGAGATGCTTTATCAAATGATCTAAAAATCTAGTGTGGAATTCAAAATCACAAATCCCCATCACTTACCGCTGGAGACCCAAAGCTCCTACTACAATAATAAGGAAATGATGACTGGACGGAAATGTCCACTCTCGTAAGGTTATCACTGAAAGCTTTGCGATACAAAATGGTAGCTCTTAGCCACATGTGGCTATTTAAATTCATTCAAATTAATTGAGCACATATCAAGTGTTCAATAGCCACACGTGGCTAGTAGCTACCATATCAAACAGGACAGAATAGTCCATCATTGCAGCAAGTTTCACTGGACAGCTCTGAGTCCAGAAAAATCCAGTGTAGAAATCTTGTACATCGCATCTAGGAAGAAGCCTCCTTGAATGAGAGGGACACTCAGGTATGAGAGGTTGGCGAAGAGAATGCCACCTTCTCCCAGGAACGTGTCCCCTCAAGAAAAGAAGAAAAGCAATCATCCACTCTTAGAAAAGAAATGAAGCAATGTAGCTTTAAATTTCAGATGCAATGAATCTTACAGCACAGCATCTAGGGATGTCTTTGAAAGACACAGACGGTAATTGTGCTTTTGTACAACTGCAGCAGAAGCTACACAAAGAATCGTGTCATGGCCAGGGACCAAAAAATATCTGAATGAATGGACCACTGTTCTGAATCGCTTTCTCCAAGAGAATCCCCTATGCCAATATGAGGAAAGAAATGAAAAGTTTTTATTTTGATGGTGTTCTATCAGTCAGATAAAGTATCTTTGAAATAGTGCTCTTAATTGCTTTGAATCACGTTCTGACATTATACTAATCTCAAACTTTGTTGTTCCTTTTATTTATTTTATTATTATTATTTTTTAAGATTTTATTTATTTGACAGAGAGAGACACAGCGAGAGAGGGAACACAAGCAGGGGGAGCGGGAGAGGAAGAAGCAGGCTTCCCACGGAGCAGGGAGCCCGATGTGGGGCTCGATCCCAGGACCCTGGGATCATGACCCGAGCCGAAGGCAGACGCTTAATGACTGAGCCACCCAGGCGCCCCTTTGTTGTTCCTTTTAGAACTCCTTTAGGAAATGTAGACATTCACAGAAATGCTTCTAAGGGGTAGCCAAGATCAGAATCTTCTGGGGAATTTTCCTTAATAAAACGAATTTCCTTGCAATTGGCTTTTTAAAAAAAATGGCAGGATTTTACAGCGTCTCTCGTTTCCTTTCCAACCCGCATTCAAAAGTGTCAATGGGAATCTAAATCCGTGCAATGAAAGAGGCATCTAAGTATTTGCTCACAATAATGAGAGCCAGGAGAATTAAAAGAAAGTAAGTACTTGAATGAAGTAAGCAAACAGCAATGTGCTTATGAAATTCTCTGCCCTCTCACACACCAGAAAGATTTAAGAGACTTCAACCCTGACCAGTGATCCACACTATAAAAATTCTAAAGGATGGGCATTTCCATCAGAGAGACTATAGGAAATACATCCTCATCTTCTAATTCAAAACTTCGGGCATGGACTGATAATGTTAGGTGGCGTGTCCAGTGCAAACAAGAGGAACAGTAACATCTACCGAGGGGGTAGCAGGACCTGGTTTGGCTCCAGCCCCACCTGTGATGAGCTAGACATCTCTATAAAGTGGGAATAACATCACCTGTCTTCCAAGTTACATAAGGCACGCAGAGTCCCTAGCAAGGGGTCTAGGCAGAAGCATCTAGTGAGTGTGCCCTCAGTATCCACTGCTTTCCTTCTTTGAGGGTCCAGGTAACATGTCACTGCATTCAGAGAAGCCCTCGCCAACTTCAATTCTGCTCCCTGCTTGGGACTCCTGAAGTACCTGAACAGATTCCAGACAGAAAAGGAAAGGGGCAGAGAAAAGGAATTTGAAGTAGCGGATGGTGACATGGGCTCAGATGGTAAAAGAAGTAGGAAATTTAGAAGAGTAAGTCCAGAATACCTGTAGCCTAAAGAAGACAGGTTGAAAAGGTAGGTTCTAGGAAATCATGTTACCGTTTTTACAGTATCCTGTACAAACTAAGCATTTGATAAATGAGCGTGGCTTGTCCACCGAATTTGTGTCACATGTACTGCACACTCAGAGCCCTGTCCTCGTTAGGAGGTGCTGCCGAGGGGAGAGCCTGGAGGCAGGAAGGAGCTTTAGGAGGACCCTGGGTCGGAGTCACCACGCGCTGGGGATGAGGGTGAGAGGGATGGGAATGCAATCGCAGCTCGATCTTTCTAGAGACAGAATCTACAGGACTTGACAACCGATTTTAAGTTGGGGGTAGAGAGGGGAAGAAGAACTAAATAAGGCCGATTTTAAGCCTGAT
Organism: Mirounga angustirostris; assembly: GCF_029215605.1. Lineage (NCBI taxonomy): Eukaryota > Metazoa > Chordata > Mammalia > Carnivora > Phocidae > Mirounga > Mirounga angustirostris. The sequence continues at coordinate 12,975,773 of NW_026991719.1, forward strand.
GGTCTAGGACAGGGGTTCCCACCCAGGGGCGAATGTGCCCCTCAAGGACATTTGGCAATGTCTGGAGATGGTTTGGGGTGTTGTGACATTGGGAGGTGGGGACGATGTTACTGGCATCCGGTAGGTAGAGGCCAGGGATGTTGCCCAATATCACACAGTGCACAGGACCGCCCCCACCACAAAGAATGATCCCCCTCCCAATGCCAATGGTGGCGAGGGTGAGAAACCCTGAACAAGGAGATTGAGCATGACTTAGCAGAAATAGACGGGAGGAACAGCTAGTTTGGAAAGCATGTAACTTAGGTTTAAATAAGTTGAGCTGGGATTGCTAGGAGAACATCCAGATAGACAAACAGGTCAAGCAGGCACCAGAACATGTTAAGTTCAAGTCAGTTAAATGAAGTATATATGTGTGGGTCTACAACAGGGGTTGGCAAACACTTCTGTTAAGGGCCAGGTAGTAAGTAATGTTCGAGAAAGAGCTGGGACCAGTGGTAAGCATGGGCTTACTATGTATTTGCAGCTCTGAATGAGAATAGTGTCCTTGTCCTCTGTCTCATCAATAATGGTGTATGGTTTGTGCCTAGGCTCTTGAGGGTGTCCCAGCCTCCACACAAACAACTTCTTCAGCGATCTTTCCCAACAGAAATCCCTATCCCTTTGTGCCGTGTTTGGTCTCACTAAGAACTTCTGTGGGTGCAGTGACTAGTGTTCAAAAGTTAAACGACTGGCCCACACTTGACCTGGCAGACTCCAGGTAGAATGAGGGGCCGGGTCCCACACACAACAGATGTCAAAACCAGTCACAAGTAGGGACGAGGGCACTGGGCCATTCTTCCTCAAAAGAGGGAGAAAGCAGAGTGCTACTCAATAGTGGGCCGCCTGCCTTTTCCAGAGCAACTAACCTAGAGGCTAGCAACAGGAGAAGGCCCAGAAAGGGGGCAGGGATGGTGAGGAAGCATACTGCTAGTAGAACTGGTAGACCCGGAACAACGTATCATTTTCGCGTAGATTCAGACTAGTGGGCCCCCAAATGATTAGAATTATAAGTGGTCTGGTTTTTTTCATGTACTTTATATTTAGTCATATTATTTCTATTTAGTTGCATATTATTTCAAAGGAGAGAGGAAAAGGAGAGCAAACAAAACGAGTCTCAACTTATGGCTTCACATATAACGACAAATTATACCTTCCTATATAACAACAAAATGACGTTAGGTTACCATGAAAATTTTCAAAAACAAAGAGCCACTTACTTGCCAGTTCAATGATTTCCATCCTCTGTCCATCGACATCCTGACCTACAAAACTTAAGTCATTCTGCTCCAACTGACTGATCAGGCTTGGGTTCACCTGGAAAAACAAGAAATTAAGTGCCTTTGGGCACCAGAGCCATAGAGACATATCAGCCTATGAAAATGTCCTCCATCAGTTGGGTGGGTTTTCCATTTCAGTGATGCTCTTAACTAGTGGTTAATTTCTATATCCCACCCCCAAAGCCTATTTTTAAACTCAGGATGAACCTGAGAAACAGTCTAATCACAGCCCCTAAACCTGAGAGGCCCACCTTCTGTTGCTCAAAGATGAGATTCAAAAAGTAGGACTGTGACACAGATATTCTGACTTGGAAACTTGAGATTAGCTATTTATAGCCATCACCATATTTGCTTCTTCCCTTGAGTTATGTGTAATTAACTGTTTCTCCCCCAAATCACAAATCTGCTTGAGGACTGAAACGATCTTATTTCCCTTGTGACTAACCCTAATGCTTTCTTCACATATAGTTACATAAAAGCTCTAAGGATTAGAAGCTTGAAGCAGTTCTTCTGCTAGAATATTGGTTATAGATGACAACCCAACGGCCTGGTGCTCAGCCCCTTCCCTCATTCTTCGCATCCCTAGTCCTTTCCCAAACTCTTCAGCCTCTTCTTCACAGAAATCACTAACTCATCTAAAATCAAAGTGGGGTCCACCTGTCCTCCTCAATCTTAACCCCATATGTTTTTATTTTATTTTTTAACATTAGGCTAGTTCTCATAATTTGTAATTATTTTTCCTTTTTTTAACAGCTTTATTGAGAAATAATTCACATACCATACACTTCACCCATTAACAGTGTACAACTCAATGGTTTTTAACACATTCACAGAGGATTTCAGCCATCGCCACAATGAATCCAAGAATAGGCCCTATCCCCTCTAACCATCATCCCCCTAATCCCATCATTACCTCCCCACCAGTCCTAGGCAACCACTAATCAACATTCTGTCTCTTTAGATTTGTCTGTTCTGGGCATTTCATGTTAATGGACCCATATAGTATGTAGTCTTTTGTAACTGGCTTCTTTCGCGAAGGATCATGTGTTTTAGGTTCGTGTCTATAGTAACATGTATCAATATTTCATTTCCTTTTATTATCAAACAATTCCATCGTATGGATAGACCACATTTCATTTACCCATTCATCAGTTGATGGACATTTGGGGCGTTTCTACTTTTTTTTTTTTTTAGCTATTATGGATAATGCTGCTTTGACCGTTTGTATACAAGTTGTTGTGTGCATGCACGTTTTCATTTGTCTTGGGTTATATATCTAAGGATGGAATTACTGGGTCATATGATAACTCTGTGTTTAACTTTTTGAGGAGCTGCCAGATGATTTTCCAAAGTGGCCGCACCATTTTACATTCCTACCAACAATGTGTCATCACCAACACTTGTTATTATCTTTTTTCTAAAAGATTTCATTTATTTAACAGAGAGAGAGCACAAGCAGGGGGAGAGGCAGGCAGAGGGAGAGGGAGAAGCAGACTCCCCACTGAGCAGGGAGCCCCACGCGGGGCTCGATCCCAGGACCCCGGGATCATGACCTGAGCCGAAGGCAGACACTTAATGACTGAGCCACCCAGTTGCCCCAATTATCTGTCTTTTGATTATAGCCAGCCTAGTGGGTATGAGGTGGTATCTCTTTGTGGTTTTGATTTGCATTTCCCTGATGATAAATGACGTTGAACACCTCACCTCTTCATTTGCTTATTGGCCACTTGTGTATCTTTTTTGGAGAGATGTCTATTCAGAATCTTTGCCATTATTTAATACTCAGTTGTAAGAATTCTTTATATAGTCTAGATAGAAGTACCTTATCTGATATCTGATTTCATCTGTACTTATTTTATCTGTTACCTTATTTTTTGTCCTGTCCATTAGAATGTAAGCTCCCTAACAGGAGAGAGACTGTGTGTCTTTCCCCCTTCCATCTCTAGTGTATATCAGGTATGAAATAAGTATGCAGGAATGGATGGCCACACCATTGTGTGCACAGTATTTCTTACACCTCCTGGCTACCACCTAGGCAAAGCAGCTCAATAGTTTCTGGTCCCACCAGCTGGGCCAGTTCCCAGTGGAAAGAAGACCAAAAATGGCCTCTACTCATCAAATTGCTCCCTAATTGTAGTGACACTGTTGGTAGCCTACCCGACATCGATTCCCATTGGTCCTCCCTCCAAACAGAACCCTTGACTTTCCGGCATCTACGCCACCCCCACAGGACTCATGGGACTCCATCTCCCCCATTCTAGAAGTTGGCCCTGACCAGTCTAAGCCAAACATGATAAACCTATCCCTATAGGCTGATGAATAATGCAAGAGCCCAGGTTTAACCCTGGTTTAGCTTTGCCCTTGCAACGGTTACTAGTTCACAGGTGGGCAGGTAATCTATACTGATCCAATCAGGCTGAAGAAAAACTTCCATGTCTAAGAGAGATGCGTGTTGCCTCAGCTGCGGCTGGTAAACACCTTGCAGCTAGGAGAGAGACCAGCCTAAGGGCAAAGCAAACACACAGAAAAAGGTAAGGCCAATAGAATCCCAGAAATAGTTGAAGCCCTGATCATACCATGCCTGGAGCCTACTCAGCCTCTGAACTACCTATTACCAGATATAACAAATTTCCTTATTGTTGAGGCTGGTTTGAGTGAATAATGAGCAGGGATTTTGATTCTAACTAACCAAAAGCATCATAATTGATACTCCACTAACCCTGGTATAGACAGCCCGCATGTTGAGGAACCTATGCTTGTCATGTGACAATCTCAACGATAACTCTTATTAATCATGTGACACTAAGCCTCATGCTCAATGTAGACTTCCGAAGAGGTTCCCAAATGAAGAATCCGTTATGTGATAGCCAGAGATGCCTCCCTATCCCGAGAGGCATATGGTTCAGAAGATGTAAGTTCTCTTTTCCCAAACCTGCCAAAATAAAGGGCAGGGGGTTAAGGATAAGGATGATGGCCTTATCTTGGTCTAGGAGACAACAGTTAGGGTAACCTAGAACCCTGATGTGTCCTATGTGCAGATATGTAAGATTTTGCCTTTGAAAAGCCAAGAAGGGAAGAGTGTCCCCGTCCCAACTGCCCTCCTCTGGTAAATTTGGCATGACTCCCCTGAGCCCGATGGATAGCACCGAGCTGGACACCTTTTCCAGAGGTCCACCTGTAATCACTGGAATTCTTCGAACTAAGCATCTACATTCCACAGTAATTCAGTGTGTAGGCCATACCTCATACCGATGTCTGTGTCTTTCTTCTATAAAAGGGACATCACCATAAAGTTTCCCTGTAAAGATACAAGAATGAAATTAATATCAAAGTAATCAGCTTTGGAACCACATCCAGAGCCTATGTGTGGAGGATGTCTCTTTGACCTCTAGCCATGTATCAGAGGCCTAAAAATTACCTGGACTCCAGATAGTCATCTAGATGTTCTTCTCTTCCAGTACAGAACAGCAATAGCTTTTGGAAACCCTGAAGCAATTCTCAAGTAAGCCATCAGCACTGCATAAAGGGAAGCCCTCTGTTATACAAGTCCACCATGAAGCCCAACAGATGGGCCGTCCTTTTCCACACCTGCCTGCACTAAGTACTGAGAGGCGGAGTAACATCTGAGCACCGTGGCTCCTGTGCAGACTCCTAACAGGGCTCATTTTACAAAAGAAGAAAATGAAACCGAAAGCATGGAAATGAAACTGAAGGACTTGCCCAAAGCCCCGCCCACTGGCAGCACAGTCCGATCTTGAGCCCAGGACCCCTCACACCTGGTCCGCACTTGTTCCACCACACCAGCTGCCTCTGTGTACTGGCCAAATTGGTTTACACCCTGCCTTAAAAATATGCCTGTCCTTTGACTCTAAAAATTTGGCCTCTAAGAATTTACCCCTGAAAATAGAAACGAAGACAGAGAGTTCACCACGAAGATGTGCACTGCTTCGTTCTTTAACAGCGAACAGCTGGAAACAAGCTGAGCAACGGGCACGGTGATCGGGGGGGGGGGCGTCCAGTGACTGCGGTGTCACGTGGATGGCAATGGCATCCATCACCAGACCCCTCTCAAGAAGAGCCCCCCCCATCATGTGGAGCAGCAGGATGCACTAGCACCTTATGACGCAGGCCCCTGGCACACAGCCAAGGCAGGAGAAGACCTGCCACCAGCGCTGGGACACCTCGCCGAACTCCAACAGAATCGGGAGCAGGGCTCAGTTCCACAGGCAGGGGATTGTCAGACTCTCTGAGACGCCATAAGGCTGCGGAGCAGAGAACCAAGAGAGACCAAATGCCTCGTGTCTTCTCTCAGCTTTTGACTTGGATAAAGAAAGCACAAATCGGTTGCATTCTCCGATGACTCGGTATGATCATCTATCACGACTGAACTTCTATTTTGCAATTTTGTCCATGTAGACCCAGCTCCCTGGGGGTGATGTTAGTCATAGTGAATATTTACCACAGGCGTTCTAGAAAAATTGGAAATCGTGGGGACGGGGAGCTACTTTGAGAGAACTCCAACGTGCCACCAAGAATGCGGTCATTCAAGACAGAGCCTTTGTACTCAAGCTATTGGTTCATAAAAATGAAAGGAAAAATGGAAACTAATAGCACAATGATGAACCAGCTGGAAAAAATAGAAGCATATGCGTCATTGTGAAGTTACAAGAAAAATCATTTGAAAGCTCTGGACCTAACTTGGAGAGGATCCTGATTCCCTTAGGACCTCTGACTTTGTGATTGATCTTTTCTTCCTATGGTCCAAAATTTCTTCTCTGCTTTCTCCATTACAACAGATGACTTCGAAATCCAATAATAGAGTCAAAATACTAACAGATGGTGAAGAAAATGGCAAACATCTCCGAATTAGGATATAAGGAATTATATCTTCAAGTCATCAGGACTAGCAGGATATAGCGTGACCTTTTGAAGCTAGATGGCCTGCGCATACTGCCTGGCTTAAGGCAAATTTTGTGTTTGCGAAGATATTGCAAATGTGACAGGAAGACAGGGCTGTGTAATGACTCTGGAACCAGGCCACCTGGCTCTAAATTGCACTACACCATTGAATGGATGTGCGGCTTGGGCAAATTATTTCACCCCTCTGCCTCACTTCTTCATCTGTAAAATGGGGATTGTGATAGTCCTATTTCATAGGGTTGTTGTGAGGATTAAACAAAGCGCTTGGAACCGTAAGTAAACCACGTGACTGCTAGTGTTATCTCTAGACTATGAAATCCAAGTAGAAAGAATGGAAGCCAGAACCTGAGCTCTATAAGATAATGGACAAGATAAGGACCCATCCCCTCAATTCCTGCAACCAGTCAACTGGTGTCTAGCACAGAAGCAGGTACTTAATAAATATTTGTTTAGGAGCGCCTGGGTGGCTCAGTTGGTTAAGCGTCTGCCTTCGGTTCAGGTCATGATCCCAGGGTCCTGGGATTGAGCCCTGTGTTGGGCTCCCTGCTCCGTGGGGAGCCTGCTTCTCCCTCTCCCTCTGCTGCTCCCCCTGCTTGTGCTCTCTTGCTCTCTGTCAAATAAATAAAATCTTTAAATAAATAAATAAATAAATATTTGTTTAATGAATGGCTCATTCTCTCTCTATATATATACATATATGGTATATAATGAAACGTTTTCAGGACTTTGGAAATATTGTTTCATGCAGTTAAATTCTTCCCTGATCACTTACAGATCTGTCAAGAATGAATTTATAAAACTAATGCATTGCCCTATCCATGAAAAAAATTAAAATTTCCTTTATAACTGTATGTTGAGAGTCAACTCAGAATGTTACCTGTCCAATTCTATTTGAAAAAAAAAAAAACAACAAAATAAAACCAAGACTGCTCATTCCGGGGCCTTGGCCCCAGGGATTCTGATTTGGTTACTCTCAGGAGAGGTCCTGGGCATGTGGGTTTTTACAAAGCACCACGAGCGACTCCAGGTGCATTCCGGATTAGGCACCACTGATCCATATTGTCGCTGAAAGTGCTGTAGGAGGACAATCAATGACCATCAGTGACAAGGCAAGCCACTAGCTGCCGCTGACTGCAGAGTGTATCTGGGTGTGGAGTGAAAAGACTGAGGGGTAGATACACCATGTTGTGAGGAGCAGTTCTCTGGATGGATTTATCAAGCACTCGTGCCCTGCGATGATCTTAGGCACAGAGGGAAATCCTCAACAAAGCGACACAGTCTTCTTTTCTATCCTAGTCTTTCTGGAGGCAAAATCAAATGCAACAGAGATTAACTGCACATAAGCTTCATGTTCCCTTAAGAAGCAAGTGGGGGGGAGGCGGTGTCTGGGTGGCTCAGTCGGCTAAGCATCTGCCTTGGGCTCGGGTCGGGTCCTGATCCGGGGGTCCTGGGATGGGGCTCCCCAGCATCCAGTTCCCTGCTCAGTTGGGAGTCTGCTTCTCCCTCTCCTTCTGGTCCTCCCCCTGCTTGTGTGCACGCACACACACTCTCCCTCGCTCTCTTTTTGAACTGTACACTTAAAAATGGTTAAGACGGGGGATGCCTGGGTGGCTCAGTCGGTTAAGCATCTGCCTTCAGCCCAGGTCAGGATCCCAGGGTCCTGCTATTGAGTCCCACCCCGGGGTCCTTGCTCGGCAGGGAGCCTGCTTCTCCCTCTCCCTCTGCTTGTGCTCTCTCTATGACAAATAAATAAATAAAATCTTTTTTAAAAAATGGTTAAGATGGTAAATTTGATGTTACGTGTATTCTACCACAATTAAAATTTGAAAAAGTAAAAGGCTATACAACCCCATTCTTGCCCCCACCACTCACTCTTCCCCTAACTTACCCTTTATCCAAACCTCCCATCCCCATCCTTTGCAACTTGGCTTTTGTTCCTGTTATTTTACTGAACTGCTCTCAGAAAAAAATGCAGCAGATGTGTCTTCAGCTGGGACATGAGTAACTCCCCCTTTCCCCATCTGTGACCTTTACTCCTTCCCCATTTACTAGCTCTTCATCCTCAACTGGGGATACCTGCCCAGAACCGTACCCTCCCTTCTTCCCCCACTGTCACTCCTGAAAGCCATCCCCCCTGTGCTCTTGACCCCCATTCTGTATCTTCTGAACCTTATCTTCCACCTGGTCTCCACATTTCCTATTTCCAGGGGGCTAGAAGAAATCACCCATGGCATGTCCAAAAGGTAAAATCATTACCTGATGGGCTTTGTCACCTCTTCCCTCTAGGCAGAACTGCCTCGCCTTTGCCCAAACATCTTTTTTTTTTAATAAATATTTTTATTTATTTATTTGAGAGAGAGAATGAGAGAGAGAGAGCATGAGAGGGGGGAGGGTCAGAGGGAGAAGCAGACTCCCTACCGAGCAGGGAGCCCGACGCGGGACTTGATCCCAGGACTCCAGGATCATGACCTGAGCCGAAGGCAGTTGCTTAACCAACTGAGCCACCCAGGCATCCCTGCCCAAACATCTTTTAACTGCTGTACCAATGTCTCAATTTGACTCACTTTTAAGACTGCCTGGAACCGTGCCCTGGGCTAATTAGGCACTACAGGGGCTAGAGTTCGCTGTGTATGTGCAAGGAGCTGCTGGTGTTTGTCTACTTCAGAGATCCCAAGAGGCTGCCCAGGGTATAGAATATTTGGTGTATTTGGCTTGCATGGTGTTGGCAAACACACAGTGTTTTAAAAATGAATAAGTTGCCAACATTTAGAAACCAGGAGATTTCTCATAAAACTCCAGATTTCCAGATTCTCTTGAAAATTTAGAAGACTGGCAACAGTGAATCCACAGTTCTTCATGCAACTATCAGTTTGAGCGGTTACTCCTTTGAGGGGTCAAGTGCTTGTCACTTTGCCCCAGTCCCCACCACTCCCTACCACCTCTCCAACACTTGGAGAGCATTGAGCTTAAGCTGTGGCATTTCTTACACCTGGCTGTTGGACTCGTTTGCATTCCAGCCCAGTCCTACCAGCCCAGCTGCTCAGTCCTTTGTTGATTCAGTGCCTGTGTCCCTCCTCAAGCCAAGCATGTGGTTTCAGACTGGCTTTCAGAAGCCAGAGGTGGGGTCTTCACTTTCTGCACTCCCTGCTCTTCTCCCACAAGACACCCCCCCAGAGACCTGTGGAACCCTGTCTTGGGGGCTCTCAGCACAAGGCAGCTTTCAGTTCTGTGAGCTGTTTTGGTCTTTCTATTCCCTCTTTAATTAAGGTCCAGCTATTTGATATAGTGAGATGGTCAAGAGTTCAGGCTCAGAAATCAGCTGAGTGACTTTCTAACAGATGACTTAAGCTGGCTAAGATGCCTTTCTGTCTCGTGCAAAATCCGACCGGGTCCTGGGGTGTTTAAGGGAATAACCGAAACGATGCACAGAACGTCCTCATTACTGATGCTTAGAAAGTGCGCAAGCGGGGCCAGCCACTATCTTTCTCCTTCTTTATTTATTACTTTTGGATTTTGGTATACCGTTTCTTCAGTTTTTATAAAACATCTCATTTCTTTTAAGCATCTAAACTCCTCCTCTTTCTCTAATTTTATTTTTCATGATCTGCTTTCATCTCAATTTGCTAGTATAAAATGCTCATTTTCTATTTTTAAAATGTGAATCCTTGCCTTTAACTCCACATTACAGCGTTACATGTTTTTTCATTGCTTGTATCTCTTTCCCCCCACCCCGACTTAGTATTCTTATCCCATTTTTAACATCTCTTTTCTTAGACTTTTTTGTATGCTTCTGCTAGTCCATATTAGCAGGTAGGGAGCAAGGAGACTAGAACAGAGGGACTGGAGAGAACGTGTAAGGCAAGGAGGACGCCTGCTCCCCTTCTCCTCAGGCTCACCCCCTTCTCCCCTCCCCCTGTCCTAGCAGACCCCATTCTTTTTTTAGTATATTCTTTTTTTTTTTTAATTTTTTTATTTGAGTACAGCTGACATACAATGTTACATTCATTTCAGGTGTACAACACAGCGATTCGATATCTCTGTATGTTACGCTGTGCTCACCACACATGTAGCTACCGTGACCTTTTATTCCCGTACTTATTTATTCCATAACTGGAAGCCTGTATCTCCCACTTCCCTTCACCCGTTTTGCCCATCACCACCCCCGCCCCCGGCAACCATCGGTTTGTTCTCTGTATTTATCTATATAATTCTGCTTTTCATTTATTTATTCATTTGTTTTTTTAGATTCCACATTATGAGTGAAATCATATGGTATTTGTCTTTTTCAGTCTGACCTACATCACTTAGCATAATACCCTCTAGGTCCATCCATGTTATTGCAAATAGTAAGATCTCGTCCTTTTTTGTGGCTGAGTAATATTCCTGTGTGTGTGTGTGTGTGTGTGTGCGCATACCACAGCTTCTTTAAGCATTCAGCTATCGATGGACACTTAGGTTGCTTCCATATCTTGGCTGCCATAAACATAGGGGTGCATATATATTTTTTTAATTAGTGTTTTATTTTTCTTTGGGTAAATTCCCAGTAGTGGAATTACTGAATCACATGGTATTTTTTTTTTTAAAGATTTTATTTATTTATTTGACAGAGAGATAGAGAGAGAGAACAAGTAGGCAGAGAGGCAGGCAGAGGGAGAGGGAGAAGCAGGCTCCCCGCCGAGCAGGGAGCCCGATGCGGGGCTCGATCCCAGGACCCTGGGATCATGACCTGAGCCGAAGGCAGCCGCTTAACCAACTGAGCCACCCAGGCGCCCCTGAATCACATGGTATTTTAATACTAGGTCATACCCAGAGCTTTGAGAGACTCACAGGTCTCATTGTATTGGAATATACCCTTCACATTAATGATCCTAACAGCCACACTCGAACACTGCTTTTTCTGTGCCAGGCACTGAAGGACTCACATGTATAACTGATTTAACGCTCACAAGAACCCCATGAGGCAGGAGGCATTCTGATGTCCGTTTTCCAGATGCAGAAACCTCAGTGTCGTGCGTTAAGTAGCTACGCGGCGAGGGACTGAGAGCTGGGACTGGAGGGGGTCTCCAACGAATGGGGCAGTGAGGCTGGGCTGTTAGCCACTCCACTAGTTCCCACGGGGGAGATGCTCAGCACAGGGCCGGTTCAGTAAGGGACATGCCTCCTGTTGTCATGATTAAAGGAGCTAAGTCATGTCCCAGACCTGTAAGCCCCCATATCCACAAATACACCCTAGAGAAGGGTTTCCCCAGCAAAAGACAAGAAGGAGCAGGGCAGAGAGCTACCTTGCAGCATGGCCCATCAGCAGGGAGGCCGGGAGGCTGGCCACTGGGCACACTCCACTCAGGAGGCCCACTGCGCTCCCTTCCCGTAGGTCTCGGCACGACAAATTCACTGTGGCACGGACTTTCGGCGTCCCTAAATCCCTGGTGGCCTCTTTTAAACTGTTTTGTAAATCACCTCATTAACCGAGCCAAGGCTTTTTGTACGGCATGATTATTTTCTTAAACTTCCTAACAATCTAGTCACACCAAGAACTAGAAGCTGTTTTTCTCTACCCATGCCCTGATAAAATATAAGAAAGCAAGAGCAATTTTTCTAGCCAGTGAAAATTTGTTCCACCATATCCCCTTTTCCTTCAGTCCCTTCAAATTCGAGATTGACCAATCTGCATTTCCAATGCCATGAATTTAACCCAGATCTTAACACTGGGACTCACTCCATACCTCCCTAATTGGTCTGTTGCCTGTTCTCTCAGAATAAAACCCTTTTTCTCTTACAGTAAGGCAGAACCAGGTGTTTTAGCCAAGTCCTTCCCCTTATTATGAGGAAATACAGAGAAGATCCCAAAAAGGAATTAAGTCTTCTCCTAAAGCATTCAATTTCCATTTGCCATGGCCTCCTCCAGCCTAGATTCTGGCACACTCCCTGCCAGCATCATCCTGAGGAGCTCTCCCCAGCCTCCATTGCCAGCTGACGTTTGTCCCCTTGTTGTCTGCCCTGAGGATAGGGGTCATCTTCTCAGAACTCTGATGGGAAGTCACCAGGGCCTGGTCTCCAGCTGCATACACTGCACTGAAGAGGGCTTCTAATTCCTTCCAAAATGTTATGGCACGTTCTCCACTGGACTGGACACCCCTAGAGGGCACTTTTAACAATCCCGCAGCCCAGCGCTATGCTCATGGGGTGGCCCTTTCCCTCCTCTGCCCAACTCCCATACCCCCCACCCCTACCCCAAGCACTCAGGTCTGCTCTGCACCTTTCCACCCCAGCAGGATTCCTGTTTCTAAAGGCAAGGGCTCCCTAACCATTTGGGTGTTGGTTTAGAGGACAGAGTTTCTCAAATGCATATCAAATATGGGATTGCTTTAAATTGAGTTGACTCTAGCATTCCTACCAGTGCATATACACACCAGATTGAGCAGCATTAAAACATGCTACCTGCATGGTCCAAAAGCATATTCTTTCTGGTAGGTGGTGGTTAGGTTGGAAAACCACACTCAGCACAGACAAAGACATGTTTCCTTTCCTGGATCTCTCAGCAACATATCTGGGACCTGACCAAAAAAGTTAAACCTGAGGACTGTAATATTTTGGAAACAATAACCATCAAACAAGTTATCAGCCATCCCCATAATGAGCTCTGAACCTTGTCTGAATTGCTTTGTACTTTACTACGTTCCCATGTCTCACACTCAGTGGGGAGCCACAAGCACACGGATAAAGTTTATTTTTGGAGTCTCAAAACCCTCTCATAACAAAGCTCCCTGATGCTTTCCCTGGCTCCTCTCTCACCTGAGCCTGACCCACTCCATCTCTAAACATACCTCTTTCTAGATTTCTCACTCTTCAAAGCACCCCGTTTAATACTTACCTGCTCTGCACCATTTCTCCCTGCTCGTCAGATGTCATCTAATGAGTTAATCAACCAAGTAATGGTCTCACTATGAGACAAGTCCTGCCATCTATGTATCCAGATAAATTGTTGTTTTGGAAAATTGAGGTGTAATTTACATGCAATGAAATATACATATCTTAAGGGTAGAGCTGTTGAAGGAGTTTAACAATAGTAAAATGCCTGTTTTAAGAGTTGCATTTTGGAGAGTGATTATAACAGTGGGCTGTGGAACCAGGGCCATCTGTTGGAGGAGAAGACTAGAAACTATGCAAGAAGAGTGGTCCCGGCCTGTTCTGACCACCCACTGACCATGAGCCACTTCCCCTCTGTGCCCATTTCCTTGCTGAAAAATATTGATTGGGTCAAATGGCTTCTGAAAGCCCTCTTGACCTTATTCTGACACTAAATAGGATATTTTGGCAGGCAAGTGGACAAGCTGGGAGATGTCCTTGAACGCTCCCCAGGAGGGTAACAGCCTCACTGCCTGGGCCTTACCCTTCATTCAGCCTGTGCTTCTTTTGTGTAGACCAGGGTTTGGCAAGCCATGGAAACTCTGAGGCAAAACAGGATTCCCCTGTTTTTGTTCAGCCCTTGAACTTAGAATGATTTTTACATTTTCAAATGGTTGAAAAAAAATCAAAAGAAGAATAATATTTCATGACGCCCCAAAATTACATGAAATTCACATTTCAGGGGCGCCTGGGTGGCTCAGTCGTTAAGCGTCTGCCTTCGGCTCAGGTCATGATCCCAGGGTCCTGGGATCAAGCCCCGCGTGGGGCTCCCTCCACAGTGGGGAGCCTGTTTCTCCCTCTCCCACTCCCCCTGCTTGTGTTCCCTCTCTCGCTGTGTCTCTCTCTATCAAATAAATAACTAAAATCTTAAAAAAAAAAAAAAGAAATTCACATTTCAGTGTCCATAAATAAAGGAACATAAATTGGAACGTAGCCACACTCGTTCACTTACATATTTGCCTACAGCTGTTGTATCAAAGACCATGTGGCCCCCAAAGCTGAAAATATGTACTATCTGGGCTTTTACAGAAAACGTTTATCAACCCCTGGTTTAGGCCATTTAGGTTATAGACTCTGGGCTGGTAGATCTCTCCCTTCACATGTTTAAGTGTTAGTAGGAACATGGGCAGTATATACACAAGTAAACCAACATTTTGGGGTGGGGGGGAACCTTCCACTTTGTGGTAATGAAAAGAAATGCAAAATAGAGTACTCTAATAGAGGCCCTTTTTGTTTTCGCTAGGAGAGCAAAAAGAAAAATAATAAAAATACTAGCAAAAAGACTAGAGAAAGCAAGAACAGTACAGTGTAGTTAACATCACTATGAACTGGTTCACCTCTTCCTTCAAACAATCTGGCAGAATTTATCAGTCATAAAAGTGTTCATACCCTTTGACCTAATAGTCCGACTCCTGGAAATCTATCCTAAGAAAACAATCAAAAGAATATAAACAGTATGTCAAGATGTTTGTATCAGCATTTTTCTAACAAAATGTTGGAAACAACTTGCAGTGTTTAGCAATAAGAAATGAATCAGGGGGCGTCTGGGTGGCTCAGTCATTAAGTGTCTGCCTTAGGCTCTGGTCATGGTCCCAGGGTCCTGGGATGGAGCCCCACATCGGGCTCCCTGTTTGGCGGAAAGCCTGCTTCTCCCTCTCCCACTCCCCCTGCCTGTGTTCCTGCTCTCACTATCTCTCTCTCTGTGTCAAAAAAATAAAATCTTAAAAAAAAAAAAAAGAAATGAATCAGTAGATTATGGTTCCTTAATTCAATGAAATATTATATGTCCAAGTAATAAACACAAAGACTAGGTACATAAAACATTATTCTACAACAAAAGGCTATATAAAAACTAAGCATGATAGATAAAGTTTTGAAAACATCATGAATGTGTAATTAATACTAAGGTCAAGTGTTACAGAAAAAATATCTTATTTGTGAAGACCTGTGAACCAGCTTTGACAATTCCCCACACACTGCCCTTAGTCCTTTAAAAAGAAAAAGCCTTTGTAGGCGAGGACAGCACATACATCCAGAATGCAGGACAGGAGTGAGCCTCTGGGAACATGTTTCTTACAAACAGAGCAAATGATGATTAGTACTTTGGTCCAACTCAATTTATACCTGTAATCTCCACTTTAGAAAACTCAAGTTCAACTCATCTCATTGCATACGTGTATGTCAATGATGCCTCAGTAAAGTGGTTGAAAATGAAGAAAAAAGAAAAAACAAATACCTAGTTTTCATGAACCTTAAGGAATGAACAGGTGACTAAGAAAAAAAGAGGAATTTGTTCCTGATTAATATAAAAATTAGAATTACTTTAGTAATCCAGCCATTGTGTCTACCAACATCTTTAGGCTTTGGTCCTATTTCAAAGTATTCTCTTTTACTAAAAAAAAAAAAAAAAAAAAAAAAACCCTTTACTTTTCTGTTTTTCCATTTAATCCAGAGCATTGCCATCACCGGCCCATAAATCAAATTTAAATAAAGAATGAATAGCATCAAATGCTGTCCATCAAAACTATACATCATTTTCAGAAGCTATGTAGGCAAATGTATTTTGTTCCTAGCACGTTGCAGAAATGTAAATGGGGAAAAAAAAAAAAAGCCTACAAAAGAAATATACCGACTAGGGGAAGAAACCCACAAAATACTATGGTGCTATTTGTTTTTCTATTTCTATGACACTCAGTAGAGTCATATTCTTATCTCTTATCTCCAACACAACCCTTTTGGAGAACGGTGGAAGATCTGGCACAAATGGGAGGGCAAAACCTTATGCCTCCTGGGAATCATAGGTTCATATACGCACATGATTTTGCAAACTAGGAGGCACAGTTTAAATTTAAGGCAGGCTGGGAAATAACCCAAATGTCCATCAAGTGATGAACGCATAAACAAAATGTAGTCTAACCATACAGTGAACTATTATTCAGCCACGAAAAGGAATGTGCATATACCTTGAAACACGATGTTATAGGAAAGAAGCCAAACACAAAATATAGCATATGGCTCCATTTATATGAAATGTTCAAAACAGACAAATTGGTAGAGACAGTAGATTAATGGTTGCTGAGAACTGGTTGGGGGGGGCAGTGATAGCTAAAGGAAACAGGGATTCTTTTTGAAGTGACAAAAATGTTCAAAAAGTGACTGTGGTGATAGTTGCACAACTCTGGATATAATAAAAAACAGTGAAGGGCGCCTGGGTGGCTCAGTCGTTAAGCGTCTGCCTTCGGCTCAGGTCATGATCCCAGGGTCCTGGGATGAAGCCCCGCATCGGGCTCCCTGCTCAGCAGGAAGCCTGCTTCTCCCTCTCCCACTCCCCCTGCTTGTGTTCCCTCTCTTGCTGTCTCTCTCTGTCAAAAAATAAAATCTTTAAGAAAAAAAACAGTGAATTGTATACTTCTAACAGATTTATTGTATGGTATATAAATTATATCGCAATAAAGCTATTTAACAATTTTTTTCAAAGCAGGCCAAAGATATTAATTAAGCAACAAGCTCTTAGTGTGTTTAAGATTCATAAAAATCATCGACATTACTTTTATGTCTACTGTAAAGAAAAACAAACCCTAAATCAGTCTTATTTCTATCAAGACAGACGCAAATTTTCAATATTTTGAACACTATGCTCTTTTATAAAAGCTTAGTTCGATGAGCACCGAACCCTTTACAGAAGATACAATTTTAAAACATTACATTTCTCACTAACCATTTTTTGTCTCTTAGGCAACTATTTGAACCAAGTTTCAAAGGATTTGAAAACATCGGAAAGCTGCAGAATCACTGCTAATATCCAAGAAGAGAAAAAAATTCTTCTATTCTTAACGAAAAAAAGTCACTTAGAGAGCAATGGTTTCTTATCCAGAGAAAGTAGAGAAATGTGTGTACCTTGAAACTTTTCCTTTTTAAATTTCATTCTTACTAGGAAGCTTTATATTCCTTAGAAGCTGTTTCTCACCCATAAAGGAGAAACCCATATTCCTGGTCTTATTCTTCTCCAAGAAGGCATTTTTCTAAGATATGCTTATAATTTCACAGGAATGATGCTGGACACCCAAGAAACCTGGGTTCCCTTTCTCTCCTTCCAGCTTTTCGGCACCTCGCGCGTTCCCTTTCATCACACTCTTTGCACCTGCTTTGAGGCCGGCAGGGCTAACAGCTGTCCTGGGCATGGCTGGATGTGCAGCATCTAGCACAGTGCCTATGGCTCAGAGTAGGCACTCAAAATATATTAAATTGAATTCAGGGCTTTGCGGGTTTTCTCACTTTAAGTTAGTCTCATATAAAATGTTCATCTATGAAAGAAAAGTGCCACAAAAATTCGAATAACCTTATCGGGAGTAGAAGATGGGCAAATAGCAGATGGCAAGCCACATCATATTTTGCTCTCCCTATGCCCAAGCTACTGGGGGAGCAGAGAAATCTACTTCTCAGACATAACTGCTCTCCTCCTCCACGAAGTTCGTAAATTAGTGGCTAAAACCAGTCAGACATGAAACAATTAAACAGGGAGCTGGTTTCAGTGTAGTGGAGAGAATGGTGGATTGGAGAGAACTTGCTCCCAGGGGCAAGGTCATCTCCAGGAGCGGCAGTAAATCACAAAGGAGCTCCCCGGGCAGCGTGTCGTGGACATCGAATGAGAAGGGGCATTCACAGTTTCCCAACCCTGCCAGGGAGAGGAATCCAGAAGCAGGAGGACCAGCAAGGGCTTGGGGGGAGGGGGGCGGCGGGGAATGCAGGTGGGAGGAAGAGGTGCAGCACCAGGGGCTACTGGAAGGGGAAGCTGGCGAGGTGGAAGGGGTAGGGTTAGGCTCGGGCTGTGCAGAGCCATGCTAACCACACCCACTGTCATAAAACCAATGATCGGAGAAACTTACTTAAAATTGAATTTTCCGTTTTGAAAACAGTTCTTCGGATTCCCAGCCTCATCGTTCCTCCCAAATTGCCAGGATTGTGTTCGGGCATATCAATCACCTTAGAGAACAAAACAAGTCTGGTTTTGCCATCTCATACAAATGTCATTTCCCACATTTCAAGCTTTATTTTTATTTTTATTTTTTTTAAGATTTTATTTATTTATTTGACAGAGAGAGCACACAAGCACAGAGTAGGCAGAGGGAGAGGGAGAAGCAGACTCCCCACTGAGCAGGGAGCCCCATGCGCGTTTGATCCCAGGACCCAGACCCTGGGATCATGACCGGAGCTAAAGGCAGACGCCCAACCAACTGAGCCACCCAGGCATCCCCAAGCTTTACTTTTAGAGTAATGATCATTGGGGTAAGGATGTTCCCTAAACAGTAAAATCTGATCGTTCCTTCCAATTTTCTTATTCAAATACAGCCATGCTTTACACAGCCCTCACGGTATGCTCTCTTTTCGTCTCTGCTTCTCATTTTTCATTCAAATCACTTGTAAAAAATTTATCAGGAGCCTCTTTATGACCTTCCTCCTGTCATTACTCAAGCTGTCAGTTCCAGGCAATGTTCACACTTCAAGTTCCGGCCTTCTGGGACCTCTCACTTTGCTATTCACATCCCTCCCCAACTGCCCACTTCACTCCCTAAAGATTTTCCATAAGCAAATCTGCCAATCCTTGTGGAAAAGTACACCAAAGATACTTTTTTGTAGAAAACCTTAGAAGGATTCCTTTAAACAAAAAGGGAGGTAATGTCATCCATTCTAGCACATTCTGTATGTCGTAAACTTAAGGGCCACCCTGGATCTCTCCCTCTTCTTCATCCCTCATCTCCAATGTGTCCAGTCCTATCAATTCACCCCCTCCAGACTTGCAGCATCCGTCCATGGCTCCAACCACCACCCAAACCACAGCCCCTCACCCGGGCTATATAGCCAGAGCTTACCCAACGGCTGCCCCGCGTTCACGTGGCCCCAGTCTACCCTGCACACTGCAGGCAAAGTAGCTGTATTTCCCCAGCTTGAAATCTTTGACTGAGTGGTATCAGCCCAGCCTAGTCCTCCAGCCTCACGTCCCATGACCGTCCCCTGAGTTCTGGTCAGTGTGGCCTTTCTTCCGTTCCTCCAATGCATCTTCTTTCCTCCCCACACGGGACTTTGCACATGCTGTTTCCTCTACCCAGAGCATCTCCCATTCCCCTACCTTCTTTTCCTAAATTAAACCAGCCTCAACCTTGGGATCTTAGCTCAACAATCAATATGAACTCCTATGGGGAGTGGATACTCCCAGGCACCATAGCCTAGTCAGGACCCTCTATCCCTACCCTCCCCGCCACTGTGCTTCCCTCAGTTCATGTCTGTAGAGCGCTTTGTGTGTCAGACTGTAATCCTTGAGAGCTGTTTTTCCTTACATGGCATTCCTATCCCCTTGCATCTATGGAACTGGCCCAGGGTGTACACTGAATGAATCCATGACGGAAGTAAGGAATGAACTCAGACCAAATAATTTCAGATTTATCTTTATGATTACTTCACAGAAATTCAGAAACATGTGATTTTTTTTTTTTTAAGGTTTTATTTATTTGACAGAGAGAGATACAGCGAGAGAGGGAACACAAGCAGGGGGAGTGGGAGAGGGAGAAGCAGGCTTCCCGCAGAGCAGGGAGCCCGATGCGGGGCTCGATCCCAGGATCCTGGGATCACGACCTGAGCTGAAGGCAGACGCTTAACGACTGAGCCACCCAGGTGCCCCAAGAAACATGTGATTTTTATGAAAAGCCCATTCTCATAAGTCATTGCTCTGTTTTCCAACCTCTAGTCGCTATGATCTCATGGTTTTGTTTCATCTATTGTTTTTTTTAAGCTGTTAGACCATAGTTAGGCAAGGTAACCTGCTCTAATGGAACTGCTCAGGTTTCCCTCTCATAAAACCTTTTGTTCAGTTTCTTCCCCCATACCTTAACTGCCACGTATTACTCTATAGGAAGCCTGGACAACTGGAACTTCCTGAGGTCAAAATTTTCCCAGAACTTGTGTGATCTTATCAGCGCCCCAGAACTTTCCGAGCCGTCTGAACCCTGTGTCCCAAGTACACTCTAAGAGTCACTGAGGGGAAGGGGTGGAGAAAAAGTTTGATTACTCCCCTTGTTGGATGGAGTGCTCAGTTCTGAAGTGCTCTTGGCCTTGGCATCTATTTGCTATCTCTTTGGTTGGCTAATTATGGCTAGATTAAGTATTACTGGAGTGAGGTGAGAGAGGGCACTAGCTTCTAGTTCTCAAAGCTGAGCTGCTTATAAATGCCCAGCCCCTTATGCATTTTCTAGGAAAGGGCAGATAAGACTGCACTACCCACCACAGCCTCAATTTTCACTTAAGTTTAAGACAACCTGAACCATGTAGGAAGAGCACAGTGATAAACTCCCCCCTGGCTTCTTAGAAGTTCTGTGATTGTTCAATCCATCCTTACTTTCTGCGTTGGGTTCTTCTGCCCAGGAAGAGTCTCTGAACGTAGTTTGTGCAGTTATTGGCGTGCTTGGTGTTTAAGAAATGTTCTGCTATGAACCACTAAGAAAACTCAAATGACCCACCTGAGGACAGGAAACCTGCCTTACCACTCACTTGAGATGAACTTGACAAACACAAGACTAGAACATATTTCCAAAAGAAAAATGCAGTGGGCACAGGGGTGGCCTGAGGGCATTAAGTACTCCTCTAACATAAATGGAAATCTGGAAATCTCTGAGAGAGCAAGATGAGAATATTACTTAAACACATGGAGGTAGGGGGCACCTGGCTGGTTCAGTCAGTAGAACATGTGACTCTTGATCTTGGGGTGGTGAGTTTGAGCCCCATGTTGGGGGCAGAGTTTACATGCATACATAAAAATAAAAAAAGGTGGAGGTAAATATCAGGAGAAACAGCTAGAAGACTTGAGGGTGGCAGAGAGGGTGTGAGGATTACTAAATATTTTCATTATAGGCCTTTTGGAACATGTTGGCTTTGTAAGCTTTGTACATAGTATTATGTTAATGAGAATACAAATTTAAAGCCCAAACAGTGAAATAACTTATTTCGACCTTCCACTAGGCTATTAGTTCACATTATCCCTGCTGTTTTCAGAAGCAATTAACTATAACCTTCTCCTGAAATGATAACACAGAATGAAATCCCAAGGAATGGTAGCCACAGTGATCCTCTGATTAAAACGTGTTAGCACAGAAACCAGTGGAGAAGGCAAAGAAAATGCTAAAGAGAAGATGAGGGAGCAGAGGCAAGTGGCTTTCTGATGCAGAGTGATGCCCCAGATGTCAGTGAAAGGCCAAAAGCAGAGTGAGAACTGGCAGGAGACTTGCTGTTCTCTCTGGTCTGGCTCAGGAGGTCTCGTCTGGGGATGCTCATCAGACCCTCAGACAAAGGACCCCCAGACCAGGCACAAGCTGGTGCAATCCAAACACACTGGAAGGGGAAGGTTGCAGAAGGTAGAGAACACAGTGCCTTTCTGGCCCAGCCGGGCCCAACCAGCTGCCTTCAGTTACAGGTACCTCCCATGACCTCTGAAGTTGGCAGTACGACCGACTGCTTCTCAGGTTATAAGCAACCTGATTCAGCAACAAAATTAAGGAAAACATCTTTGTGCCTGGTATTCCTTCCACAATAAGCCTGAGAGACGTCAGTTTCAAAACATATCCTTTATCATTACTGGGGTAGTTAAAAAAAAAAACACGCAGGGCACCTGGGTGGCTCAGTCAGTTAAGCGTTTGCCTTCGGCTCAGGTCATGATCCCGGGGTCCTGGGATGGAGCCCTAAGGTGGGCTTCATGCTCAGTGCGGAGTCTGCTTCTCCCTCTTTCTCCCTCTGCCCCTCCCCACCCCTGTTGATTCTCTCTCTCAAATAAATAAAATAAAATAAAATAAAATAACGCAAATGTGCTTTAGTTTTAATCCCGACATTTCCAAAATACCCTAGATTTGCGTGTAGGAGGAAAATGCCTCTTCCATTGCAAAAGGATTGCCTTGGCCTGCTCTGACTTTGCCTAAGCACTGCCTGTTGTTTGATCCCGACCACAGATCTGTCCTTTCTTGGAACAGAGCCAGCCATACAGCATAAGAAAAATAAAAAAGGATCAATAAGTAACGAATGTTGGTGGTGATAAAGCTTTAGATGTAAAAGTACCACATAAGGATAAATACAGCACTAATTAACCTTTACTGAAGTTTCTGCAGCCCACGATAAAAGTGTAATGGGTTCAAGCCTGGGTTCATGCATCGCACATGCCTTAACAACAAAGTCTAGGGAAGTTAGGTTCTCTTATCAAAGATGAAATTCCAGTGTGTGAGGTAAGTCAGCTTCCCTCCCACCAAGGGGTGTTCATAAAGTATGAACTCATTCTGTGTTACACCGCTAGCTCTAGTAGCCTCCATCACTACCGATCAACTCGACACTCTTCCGCATGTGGCACTCAGGTTCCACACCTCATTCAGGAACCCAGTCTGGCTATGCTCTCCTCACGTGTTCTAACCTGTGGTTTCCACCTTGGCCAGACAGGTCCATTGTTGATGCCTCCTCTGCTCCCCCCGCCCACCCCCCCGCCAGCCCCTCTACATATGTATCGCCTCTTCACTACTTTTCCTAAAATGTCTTCTCC
Source organism: Mirounga angustirostris (assembly GCF_029215605.1). NCBI lineage: Eukaryota > Metazoa > Chordata > Mammalia > Carnivora > Phocidae > Mirounga > Mirounga angustirostris. The sequence continues at coordinate 12,998,483 of NW_026991719.1, forward strand.
CCACCATTCCACATGGGCCCATGTTTTCGGGACACCCTCTTGTTCTCCTTACTGACCCATAATTAACACCGTGTTAGCATGCTCACCTTACCAAATAAATCACCTATATGCTGTGAATTCATCTTGAACTAGTCCTTGTGGTAGGCTGAATAATGACCCCACAAAGAGATCCACGCCCTAGTCCCCGGAACCTGTGAAGAGGTTACCTTACATGGCAAAAGAGACTTTGCAGACATGAGTAAATTAAGGCTCTGGAGACGGGAAGGCTATCCTGGGTTATCTGGGTGGGCCCAATGTAACTACACAGTCTTTATTTTAAATTTTTTTTAAGATTGATTTATTTATTTGAGAGAGAGAGAGAGTGGGGGGGGAGGAGCAGAGGGAGAGTGAGAGAGAGAATCTCACGCAGACTCCACACTGAGCGCAAAGCCCGATGAGGGGCTCTGTCTCACAACCCTGAGATCATGACCTGAGCTGAAATCAAGAGTTGGACGCTTAACCGACTAAACCACCCAGACGCCCTTTTAACCATAGGGTCTTTATAAGACAGAGGCAGGAGAGTCTGAATCAGAGAAGGAGACAGATGACAAAGTGGTGGTCAGAGAGAAAAGAAAGAGAGAGATTGGAAGGCGCTACCTTGCTGGCTTTGAAAATGGAGGAAGGGGCCTTAAGCAGGCAGCCTCCAGAAGCTGGAAAAGGCAAAGAAACAGATTCTCCCCTAAAGCTTCCAGAAGCAATGGTAGCCCTGCCTACCCACTTTACACTTCTGAGTTCCAGGACTGTAAGAAAAAAAAAATTGTGTTGTTTTAAGCCACTAAGTTTGTGGTAATTTGTTACAGAAGGCACAGGAAACTAATGTAGTCCTTCATCGTATACAACCTTAACCCCCTCCATCATTTCCTTTACATGCCTCCTCTCATTGCCTAAAGGGGGGTGCTCCTCAAGCACAAGGACTGGGTCTTCTTCTCTGTCTCCATCAGAGTTCAACACAATGTCAGATTCCAATCAAGTGCTCCATAATTAAATCTCCCTGGATTTTTATCAGAAACGAACAGAGCGGACTAAGGGACTGGTGGACAGCCGAGGAGCAATGGATGGGGTCCTTGAGATGCTGTGGATTGTCCTGAGCTACAGGCGGATCCTTTCAGCATCGAGGGGGGCGGGGAGGAAGAGTGCCGTGCATGGGCCCCGCTGAGCTTCTCACCTGATACAGGACTGTTACTTCCCTGTCTGTCTCCCCAGCCTGTCTCATCACCAGCAGCAGGATGATGGAATCCACAATGGTGAAGGCACTGAGCACGCCCATAAATACGTATGTAATTTCCAATCTTTTCAACTCATTTTCCACCAGTAAAAGAAGGCCTACGTTACTTCCGTCAGAAAAAGAACATTCTTATGCCTTCAGGTGTGAATGTAATGCATAAATCCTACCTCTGGGCCTCACTCTAACCTTGAGCAGCCCTCCTCACAGAAGCCCTCCTCCTGAGAGGGGCAGGCAGCATGGCGGCTGAGGGAGCAGCCTGGGCCTGGACCAGAATCCCAGCTCTAGCACTGCCCAGAGCTGTGACCTTGAGCTGGTCTTTGAACGTCTCTGTAGACTGGGGATAACAGCAGTATCCACTCCACAGAGGGTGCTGTGGCCAAGGGTGGCACTCAGCCACGGGAAGAGCCAGCCCTCGATCAGAAGAAGGTGAAGTCGGTGGTAGGGCACAGAGTAGGCAGGCAAGGGGAAGCTGTCACACAGCATTTAGGGATAGCTGTGCCTTAGTGATCAGGCTCTTTTCTGAACCTCAGGATCAAAGACAACACGAACCCAGGATAGCACTGCCTGCCCACTTCGTTTTGCAGGGACTGACACTGACCCCCTTCCAAAGGTGCTTTTCAAGGCACTGCCCGCTGTAGACTTCGAATCGAATAACACAGCCATGGAACCCTGTGGTATGGGAGCTTTGCAAATAAGTTACTCTCGGCTTCCCTAAGAAAAACTTAAGTCTGTCCAAAGATCAAGCAATTGAATGGTGAGGTGATAAATAACCTTTGCCTCTCCATTTTTCCATGACCAATCTTATGCCTGTCATTTTCCCCCTTCTCTAGTTTCAAAATGCACTCTTTTGAACACACCCTGTGTTTATCGCCTGTCTCCATATATTTTTAGTTAATGTTTCATGAGAATATCTATTGGTGGATTTCGTGGTTCCCACTGCACCTTTATCCTCACACTTAAGCCCATAGGTAAAGAAAAACATAAGAGATGAGAGATGTGCCTGGCACAGGAGAGCAAGGGAACATTTAAAACCCATGGGTCGTTTTTCAAGCTCTGTCAGTGTTTACTACAAGCCTAAGTTCTGACAACAACTAGCATTGGACCTCTTTTATTTTTTATTTTTTTAAAAGATTTTATTTTTAAGCAATCTCTACACCCAACAGGGTGTGTAGACAACTACAACCCCGAGATGAAAAGTTGCTTGCTCTACCAACTGAGCCAGCCAGGTGCCCCAGCACTGGGCCTCTTTTAATCAGAGGCCCTCCCCTGAAACTAAAGACGTGTAGCCTGAAAGACTGTTAACCAAAACTGTCCCAAATGTTTCTCTTAGACTTAATATCATACACACACACACACACCCCCCCATATATACAATATATGCCATGTGTTATACATAACATATATCTGTCCTATAATATACAGTTATTAAAATTATACAGTTATACATTATATAGTTATTAAAACCATTTCTTCAATATAGACTCAAGAAATACAACAACTGCCATGTTGAGTTTAGCTCACAGGTGGTAATTCGAGAGAACAGATGACTTAAGATGCTATTTCCACACTTGGAGAGATGTGAATTTGGCCTGTGATAATGGCATTGTGGTTGTATAGAAGAATGTCCTTGTCCTTAGGAGGTAAGATGCTAAGGTATTAAGGGGGAAAATCAGTTGGCAACTGATTCATAAATGAATCTGGGCAAAAGGTAGGTTTGTATTCACCGACTATGGCAACTTTTCTGTAGATTGGAAAAATTTTTTAAAGGTTTTGGAAGAAAAAGGTATTTTTTGCTACAATTGTTCAACAAAAGCTAACTTCCTCCCAAGTAAAACAGAGCATAAGTATAAAAACACCAGAAATTCTCTAAAATCTTGATTAAAATGCATTGCCAAAATCAGAATCTTTTTGCATAAAATCTTACAACTAAACCCAAAATGCTTATCTTTACTCCAAGAAGTGAGTTCCTATATATTCAACATTGGTGAATACCAAAGTCAAAGAATCTGTAATAAAAGCAAGAATAACATATACAAGGACAGTGAAGGCACATGGAATGATAAATGCTCAGGATGGGTGGGAAGTTTTTTTTGGGGGGGTAGTTTTTAAGAAACTATAAGATTTCACATTTGTTCTCCGAGGTAAATAAGGCCCTAGAAGTTTAGAACTAAAAACTGTCAGGGAAAAATACAGTTCAATAGTACAACACTCAATTTATACACGATATAATGAAGGGTCAGACAAAATTATACAAGTGTGGAAGCGTGCAAGTATTTAAAAGCTGATAAGACCTCTTAAAGTCAATCTGGAAACCTTTATTGTGAGTTAGATCAGTATCAGATTAATGTCCTCTGGAAATGTCCTTGTTCTTTCATGGAACTCTTTCCAATAGAAATAAATTTAGTCTTCAACTTTAAATCCTGGCAGTTCCACAAGTTTGAAGTATTTCCAACTGAATAAAAGTAAGTCAAGTGTTTTCGCAAGTTTTTAGAATGATTAACAAAATATATTTGGGGGGCGCCTGGGTGGCTCAGTCTTTAAGCATCTGCCTTTGGCTCAGGTCCTGATCCCACGGTCCTGGGATCAAACCCTACATCGGGCTCCCTGCTTGACCTGGGGGCCTGCTTCTCCCTCTCCCACTCCTCCTGCTTGTGTTCCCTCTCTCGCTGTGTCTCTCTATGTCAAATAAATAAAATCATAAAATATATATATATATGTATATATATATATATTTGGGGGGATGTTGTACACCTGAAAATATAAAATTGTGTGTCAACTATACCTCAATAAAAAAAATTTATATATACATGTATGTGGTAAGGAAAGGGGTAATGAGAAATAAAAAAGCAGATATGGGAGCAACAAATAATGAAAAAGTTGAAAAATTACCATGCTAGTTGGTAATCTTGCTTTGCTAAATAAAATCACAAATTATTATGTATCTTCTCCCCACTCCTTAAGCCTACTTCTCAATGATACTTCTGTTCATTCATTCATTCAATTATTCAAATATTTAAGCACCTAGTCTGTACAAAACATCAGAGGGACTTCAACGGCCATACTGCAATTTCTTAAACTCTAGAGGATTGACCATCCATTACAGCATTTTTTTTTTCCTGGATGTGAAGAAAGTTATTGTTTCAAGCCTAAATATGCAATTAAACTGAAAAATATCCCAACCCTCCATAGTTAAGCTTTCTGAAATGCAAGCAGTGAGCAAATATCATAATGCCACATTGGAGGGAAAATATAATGTAAGGGGGAAAAAAAATCCAAGTTTACTCTTGGGACTCTGAACCATTAAGCAACTGTTGAGGTGGCCGTTTATTGGCTCTTGCCCTTAATTATGAGGTTCATGCAGTCTTAAGCTTGGGTTTCAAAAACCATTAATAATTACCCTTAAATGGCAAACAAAAGGAAAATTTTATAATCAGGGTGGTGTGTCTGTGAAGACTATAAAAGTCATGATCCTGCTCAACTCTTCACACTCCTACTTTTCGATTCCTCTAGCTGTCTTGCTGCTGGGCAACCAGGTAAATGTGATTTTAGTACAACCTGGTGCTTCTTCTGCTTCCTTCCAGAACGGTATGAAAGATAGTGGTCAGGAGAAAAAGTGGGTTGGTGCCATCTAAAGATATTTCCAGTAATTTAGAAGCTAAAAGCTGTGGTCAGCTTTCTTGGAGACCACAGCCTACAGAGCACAGACCAGGTGCATAAAAAGTGGAGAATGTCACGATTACTAATAAAAGGGTTTGGCTCCAGGGACCATCTCCTCACAGATGGACTCTAAGAACAGACATTTAACATACTAAGATGATTATTTTTACTACACCAAGGAAAGAGCCCAAAGGCACTGAACTGCTGGCAAAATCATCAATATAAAACTCCGCTTCAGCTTTTTGGTGAGTTCATTTCTTTCCCAATTGACAGGCCACCACGATGAGCATAAAAAAGTCTCCCGAAGAACTGAAGAGCATTTTTGAAAAATACGCAGCCAAAGAAGGTGATCCAGACCAGCTTTCGAAGGAGGAGCTGAAGCTATTGATTCAGGCGGAATTCCCCAGTTTACTGAAAGTGAGTGCACCACCGCAGAGCCCATGAACGGGGACTCCGAGGGTGAGGAGGGAGGGGTGGGAAGAGGAGAGGATGTAGGGGAGGCGGAGGAATGCAGTACTGATCGGGGCTCCTTCTGGGGCAGAGCACACAGCAGCCAAGGTGCGGGCATCCCTTGACTAAGGGCCCTTGAACGTGTGTTTTCTTCCCTGGTGGCAGGCCACATCTCAGATGGCAAGCACCTAGAAAACAGGGGCCAAGCCTTCTATGCCCCACAGCCTGGGCACAGAACTCTCCATGACCAGCCAGAGTAAAAGGAATCAATGATTGCACTTTCAATGAAGCTAGGCCTAGAAGACCCATAGGTCACTAAGCCAACATGCTAAGGCCTTCGGCCTGGATTCAGCACCTCTGGGCCAGGCTTTTAGGAAAACAAAGAGGTGTGCAAAATAATATTAGCTGACCTTGGACGTGCTTCATCGTTATAGGTAGGATCTGTCAAGACCAAGTCAAGAAGACTTACTAGGCAATCTGTAGAGAAAACCCACTTTGCACTGACAAATTGCCATCTGGTGACATCCACTGATATTTCAAAAGCATTTAAATTTGTGTTAATTTGTGTTAAGCACCTAAATCTGTGTTAAAGAGGCAGCCAGGCATTTCTAAACAACTCCAGGAAGGGATTAAATCTCTTTAGCCAGACAGTTTCTCTTCAAAACCATCCCAGAGTTGTCCAAATCAAAGTGCATCTTGAGGGTGCCTGTGTGGCTCAGTCGTTAACGTCTGCCTTTGGCTCAAGTCATGATCCCAGGGTCCTGGGATCGAGTCCCACATCAGGCTCCCTGCTTGGCAGGAAGCCTGCTTCTCCCTCTCCCACTCCCCCTGCTTGTGTTCCTGCTCTCGCTATCTCTCTCTCTGTCAAATAAATAAATAAAATCTTTAAAAAAAAAAAACAACAAAGTGCATCTTGAGGCAATCATGCGAAAGAGAGGTAGGCTGATCTCCTTGCTCCAATACACTTTCTCTACTTCACAACTAAAAGCCATTTTCAAAATGGAAGCGACTGTGCAACCCTTTCATCTGACTTGGTCACTATTTAGCTGTAACTTCAGAAGAAAGCATTGGCTCCCCAGATTTTAACCAGAAATGTCCCTTCTGCCAGTATGACACATGAGGAGGTTTCTGGTTATAGCTGTTGAGGTTTCTGGTTTTAGTACTAAAAAGAAAAAGTGGCCAAATTCAATGATATAATCCAATCTCTCCTCATTTGCTTACAGTTAAAATATAAAATAACTTTTAAAAACAGTTAGAGGTGCTAGCAGAAAAGGAGACTTAAAAAAAAAAACCCTTTCCTGATTTTTATTTTATTTACTTACTTTTAAGTAAGCCCTACGTCCAACATGGGACTTGAACTCATGACCCTGAGATCGAGAGTCATGTGCTCTACCAAATAAGCCAGCCAGGCGCCCCAGAAAAAGAGACTTTTTAATTAAAAATTAAGACAAAGTTTTCTGAGAAAGATTAAATTCTAATAAACACTCTGAGATTTTTTTCAAAAGGAAGAAAAATAATAATAGGAAGGAATAATCATAATAAAAGAAAGAAAAATAATAATCTGACAGGAAAGCCTAGGCAGTCTACTCAAACAAGTTGTTTTAAAAGGTAAGACTGGGGAATTGTTCTATATTTTCCTATGGTTTAGGTATTTCCTACAAAAAGCAGGTATGATGACTTATAATTTGAATAAAGGTAGGAATACTGGTGGTAAGTTTTGAAAAAATCTACTTACCATATCATGTACCGGATTATACTTTCTTAAGGATTACTAAGGTTTTCCAAGCTATACTCTTCCCATCATCGCCTTGTATGGCTGAGAATCTCATAAACGCTTCAGGAAAAGTGTTTGATATTTTTACAACAAATGCTGAGTAACTAACTTAGTTTTGTCTTCTGATCACAGCAATGTATCAAATGTCTTTAGAGGAGTCTTAAGGGTTAAAACATATCTTGATGTGGAGATCAGTTGTACAATGTCAAAATACTTAACAGTACTGAACTCTACACTTAAAAATAGTTAAGATGGTAAATGTTACCACAATTTTTTTTTAAATGTTGAAGCTGACTTATAAACTAAACCATTTTTTCAGTGAGTTTCCTAGGTACTATTTTTTTTTTTTAAGATTTTATTTATTTATTTATTTGAGAGAGAGAGCGAGAAACAGCATGAGAGGGGAGAGGGTCAGAGGGAGAAGCAGGCTTCCCGCTGAGCAAGGAGCCCGACATGGGGCTTGATCCCAGGACCCTGGGATCATGACCTGAGCCGAAGGCAGACGCTTAACCGACTGAGCCACTCAGGCGCCTGGACCCTGAGATCTTGACCTAGGCCGAGTCAGATGCTTAACTGAGCCACCCAGGTGCCCCTGATGTGCTTTTTAAATTGATTTCACTTGTTAGAAATCATTTAGCGTTAAATATGTCTAAAATCAATCAATCTTAACTAGGTACTATTTTGCTACAGATAACCTCCTACCTGAAAGGCAGAGGTGTAACGGCTTTAAGATTTGAGTCTTAGGGCGCCTGGGTGGCTCAGTCGGTTAAGCGACTGCCTTCGGCTCAGGTCATGATCCTGGAGTCCCGGGATCGAGTCCCGCATCGGGCTCCCTGCTCGGCAGGGAGTCTGCTTCTCCCTCTGACCCTCCCCCCTCTCATGCTGTTTCTCGCTCTCTCTCTCAAATAAATAAATAAATAAAATCTTAAAAAAAAAGATTTGAGTCTTAGGCCAGAGACAAAACTTAAGTCTGCTTAATACACTTTAGAGTAGTAACAGTCAAAAGGGAGTCAAGCCTAACATGATCTCTTACAACATCTCAAGCAGTGGTTCTCCAAGTGTGATGGGTCCTGGCCCAGCAGCATCAACATCACCTGGGAACCTGCAGGGTGTAGAGGGGGGCCACAACCCAGGGGCTTGGGAAAAACTGGTGTGGATCCTAGTTAAGGGCTTGAGCTCTAGAGTCAATGTTTGAACCTTGAGTCCTTTGTATACCAGCTGTGGGCCCTGGAGCCAGTTAGCAGCTGTCCCGGAGCACAGTTCCCTCCTCTGTAAAGTGGATCTCCCCCGCACAGGGTAGTTGGGGGCAGTGCGCAGGCTGCGGAGAACCCACGGCACCGTGCTGCCTTGGGTTACATAGAACCAGCTCCCAGGAAAAACTTGGGGCAAGCATCATCAACTGGTGGGCCATGGGCTCCTCGGCAGTCCAGTGAAGCCCTAAGATTCCTTCTCCCTTTTTAGAGACATAAAGAAAAATACTGGGGCGCCTGGGTGGCTCGGTCGTTAAGCGTCTGCCTTCAGCTCAGGTCATGATCCCGGGGTCCTGGGATCGAGCCCCGCATCGGGCTCCCTGCTCCGCGGGAAGCCTGCTTCTCCCCTGCCTGCTGTTCCCCCTGCTTGTGCTTGCTCTGTCTCTCGCTCTCTCTGAGTCAAATAAATAAATAAAATCTTAAAAAAAAAAAAAGAAAGAAAAATACTTAAGGTTACACAGAAAACCAATTACAGTTGACCCTTATATAACATGGGTTTGAACTGCATGGGTCCTCTTATATGCGGATTTTTTACAGTACGACAAATGTATTTTTTCTTCCTTACGATTTCCATAACACTTTTCTCTAGCTTGATTGATTGTAAGATATGACATTTAATACATAAAACATACAGAATCTGTGTTAATCAACTGTATATGTCATCAGGAAGGCTTCCAGTCAACAGTAGGCTCTTAGTCATTACGTTTGGGGGGAGGCAAAAGTTATCCCCATATTTTCGACTCCGTGGGGTGTGGGTGCCTGTAACCCCTGCATTGTTCAAGGGTCAACTGTATATTAAACTACACATTAGCAATATTAAAATGATAAATGTGTGGGGCGCCTGGGTGGCTCAGTTGGTTGAGCATCTAACTCTTGATTTTGGCTCAGGTCATGATCTCAGGGTCCTGGGATCCAGCCTCCTGTAGGACTCCATGCTCACTGGGGAGTCTGCTTCAGATTCTCTCTCTCCTCAGCCTCTGCCCCTCTCCCCGCTTGCCCATGCACACACTCTCTCTCTTTCTCTCTCAAAATAAATGAAATCTTTTTTTAAAATAAAAATAAATGTGTGATATAGGAAAAACAAGGTAGCCAGTTCGGTGACATGGAGCTAAAGTTGGGCTTTCTACCCTCAATCATCAGCGGCATGTAACTGAAGCCTCAGCTACCTTGTTGGAACACAGACCCAGCATCTCTAATTTCAGAAAATGGGTAGCGGTAACTGATTCATTTTCTCTCCTCTCCCCTTTCCCATCCTTCTCATCTAAAACCAGGGTCCCAGCACCCTAGATGAACTCTTTCAAGAACTGGACAAGAATGGAGACGGAGAAGTTAGTTTTGAAGAATTCCAGGTCTTAGTGAACAAGATATCCCAGTGAAGGAAAAAACCAAAACAATATATCATCATTCCAAGCACCAAAAGAAGAGCGCCTGGGATGTGGTCCCCATTCTATATGCAATCACTAATGTCTCTGTTTAATTCTTGGCAATTATAATGATCTGGCAGTGAGGTCCAATTACTGTTAATAAAGAAATTCTTAGACATGTCTCTCCTTGTCAAGTACAGACCCCCATGGCTTAATAGACTTGAAAGTAACCTTAGTTTAATGCATTTAATTTTATACCTTTTTTTTTTTTAAGAAAGGCTGAGAATAGTTCCATGATCTTCACCAAGACTGCAAAGATAGTGTCAGGGGCTTAGAAAGAATTCTGACTTGCCAAAGCAACGCCCTTACTCCAGTCTTCCATCAAAATAGCCCTGTTCCAGTTCTCCCTCCCCAGCCACTCAGTGCTCACATCATTTCCAATTTCAACTCTAGTCAACAGCTAGTGAGGAGCAGACTTCAAAACACAGACACCTGTCTTTAAAGTCACTTCCAGCACTCACTGTGTTTTTTGAATCAATGACCCTCTCGGGGAGTAGAAGCATTATGGGACCAAGAGTCAGTTCTCTCCATCACTGAGGGGGTGGCCTTGGTTCTGGCATGTAATGTTTAAAATAAAAGGGACAGGAAGACATAGGGCCCTCCCAGCTTTGTCATCTAGTGCTGCTGGGACTCTCAGGATCTGAGAAACAGCGAGCCCTCAAGTTCCACTTACTGAGTCCAGCTTGGGGGAAGGAGGGAAGGGGAGTGTTGGAGAGGAATTTAACCAAAAAAAAAAAGAAAAATTACTTCTAACGCCACCACCAAGAAACAAAGGAAATTTTTATACACAATGAGGAAATGTTTAAATGCAATCTGTATCGTTCTAATTCGATACAAGAGCATTCTTATTGCATCAAAAGCCTTAAACATTTCTAATGACTAATTATACTCCACTACAGGGATACCCCATAATAGTCTTAACTATTTCCCCATTGTGGGACATTTCGATTGTTGCCAGTTCTGATTCTTCTAAATAATGCTATAATGAGTACCTGTTCATATCTCCGTCAACATACCATATTTCCTTAGGAGAATTTCTGAGAAGTAAATGTCTGGGTCAGAGGGTATGAGTATTTTTATGGGGTTTGTGAAAGAGACCACCTAACTGATTGTCCGAAAGATTGTATTGATTCAAAAGTCTACAAACAGGCAGGAGAACACCAGCTGCACTCTCCAGACAGCATTAGTTGGTCTCATTTTAACAACTTTATTAGTTAAAACAGTGCACATCTTTTATTCATTTCTAGTCTTAATAGGAATCCCCCACTATTTCCCCATTGAGTTTACTGTCTGATATTGGTTTATAAAAGGTAATTTTTCTCTTGTTTAAGAAGTTCCCTTCAGGGGCGCCTGGGTGGCTCAGTTGGTTAAGTGTCTGCCTTCAGCTCGGGTCATGATCCTAGGGTCCTGGGATCAAGCCCCACATTGGACTCCCTGCTCCACAGGGAGCCTGCTTCTCCCTCTGCCTCTGCCTCTTTGTCTCTCATGAATAAATAAATAAAATCTTTTAAAAAAAGAAGAAGAAGAACTCCCCTTCTCCAGGCACCTGGGTGGCTCAGTTGGTTAAGCATCCAACTCTTGGTTTCGGCTCAGGTCATGATCTCAGGGTCATGAGATCGAGCCCCACATAGAGCTCTGTGCTCAGTGTGGAGACTGCATGTCCCTCTCCCTCTGCCCTTCCTCCCATTCATGCTCTCTCTCTCTCTCTCTCTCAAATACATAAATAAAATCTTTTAAAAAAAAGAACTCCCCTTCTCTTCCTAGCTTGTTATGAGATTGTGAGCAGGAGGGTTTATGTTCTGCAGATTGTCTACTGAGCATCTATGGCGATATGGGCATTCTTTCTTTTGTCTGATCAATATAATGCATCAATCAATTCAATCCCCAGGACAAACACATTGTCCAGTCATGATCGATTATTCTTTAATGCTGTTAAATTAGGCATTCTAATATTTTATTTGAGATTTTTACATCTTTGGGGTGTCTGGGCAGCTCAGTTGGTTAAGCATCTGCCTTTGACTCAGGTCATGATCCCAGGGTCCTGGGATCAAGCCCCACATCGGGCTCTCTGCTCAGTGGGGAGCCTGCTTCTCCCTCTCCCTCTGCTCCTCCCCCTGTTTGTGCTCTCTCTCCCTCTCTGTCAAATAAATAAAAAAATCTTTTAAAAAAAATTAAGATTTTTACATCTTTATTAATAACCAATATTAGTCTATAGTTTTAGGTTTTATTTTTTGTTTGCGGGTGTTTGCTGCGTTCTAATATCTAGGTCATGTTAGCTTCCCATTTTAGCCTATGTTCTGGCTCTCAATTGGCCCCTCACAGTATAAATATACATTATCTCTTTCAACTCCACCATGTATAAAGCAACTACTATGGGCAAGGCATTACAAAAGATGCCATAAGAGAGGGCGCCTGGGTGGCTCAGATGGTTAAGCGTCTGCCTTCAGCTCAGGTCATGATCCCAGGGTCCTGGGATCGAGGCCCACATTGGGCTCCTGGCTCGGTGGGGAGTCTGCCTCTCCCCCTGTTCATGCTCTCACTCTCTCTCTTTCTCTCTCTCTCCATCTCTATCTCTGTGTCTCAAATGAATAAATAAAACCTTTAAAAAAAAAAAAAAAGATGCCATAAGAGATAGAAATTTCTAGACCTCTGAGATCCGAAGTCGGCAAGTCTGGGATCAGGTCAGGGAAAGGCTTAATTGCAAAAGTAGTATTTCCAACTGGAATTTGTAGGAAGAGACTTGAGGGGAACCTGAAGGGAAGGGGCAGCACTGGGCTATCTAAAAGAGAGAAAACACGGGATGTCTGGCTGGCTCAGTCAGAAGAGCATGCAATTCTTGATCTCTGGGTTGTGAGTTTAAGCCCCACGTTGGGTGTAGAGATCACTTAAATAAATAAATATTTTTTAAAAAGATAGAGAGAGAAAACACCCCAAGTAAACACATGTGTAAGTACAAGGCAGTTCAGAAACACACATACTACATTTTGGGTGGAAAGCCAGCTACAGGGAATAAAGAGGGCATGCTGGCTTCAGATCATAAAAGTCCTTGGTTGCCATGATAAGCCAAGGTCAGAAAGGGAGTAGAGGGGCACCTGGGTGGCTCAGTCGATAAGGGTCTGCCTTCGGCTCAGGTCATGATCCCAGGGTCCTGGGATCGAGCCCCGCATCGGGCTGCCTGCTCCGCGGGAGGCCGGCTTCTCCCTCTCCCGTTCCCCCCTGCTTGTGTTCCCTCTCTCACTGTCTCTGTCAAATAAATAAAATCTTTATAAAAAGAAAGAAAGAAAGGGAGTAGAAAGGTGTAGGAGTCATAAAGTGATGTGAACGTGCTGCGGGAAGACGAGGTGGCACCAATAAAGAGGTTGCAAGGGGTGGGGAGTGGTCACAAAGTGGAGGCTGGGGCTAGGCAGGAGGCCTCCACAGCAAGTGGGGCAAACTGGGAAGGCCTCATAGGAACGGTGGCAATGCACAGGAAACCCATGGGAGAGATACCGTCTCTGCCTGGCTAAGATTTACTGACTTGGACAAATTATCATTTGAGGACCTTCAAGAAGGGTGAAAACGTATGGAGTGTCGTACGTAGTAGGAGTGTATGTACATGTCTACTTCGTTGGCTTTCTTGGCCTAGTTTCCAACATTGATCTCATCTCCCACATCCAACAGGATTCGCCTGAATTTCCTCTAGAATCAATAGTACCAGCACTTTGTCAACCACAAAACTTCAATCCTCACTAGACTGCAGGCTCCGCCAGGGCAAGGACCCTGGGATCATGACCCGAGCCGAAGGCAGACGCTTAATGACTGAGCCACCCAGGTGCCCCTCTACTCCCTTTCTGACCTTGGCTTATCATGGCAACCAAGGACTTTTATGATCTGAAGCCAGCGTGCCCTCTTTATTCCCTGTAGCTGGCTTTCCACCCAAAATGTAGTATGTGTGTTTCTGAAAGATCTCTGGTCTTTCACTGATGTACCCCCAAGTCTAGCTCAGAGCCTGGCACATGGGACAGGTTCAAGTGTTATTTGCTGAATGAATGATTCTTGACTCTCCAGTCACCAAATCATTCCATAAAGCTGCTCTGCCAGCCGGATCTTTCTACTCTAACTCCTGCTCCAACCCAGCTCCTTAGATCGCAGACTGAGGCTGCCTTAAGACTCAACCCAGTGCTGTGCCTGGAGTCTTCTCTCCCCTCTCAGCTCTCTTGATGCCATGCCAGCTGAATCTTCCTAAAGCACTAATTCTATTGCAAAGTCTTTGGCAATGAGTACGGTATTTGCATAATATGTCACAGTTGACAGGTATTATCTTATTGGTTCCCTAGGGCCTTCAGGATTAATTTTGACACTGATACTCAAGGAGCCCCACAAATCTGTACCAATCTCCCTTATTTCCCTCCACTTCTCTACAGGAGCCTATGCTTCAGCCAAGCCACTCGGTATTTTACGAGCAAATCTTGGACATTCCGGTCTAGCCGATGCCTCCCCTCCTCTCTATGAAGTCTCCCAGCCTTTGACAACCTTCTCTTCTTACTCTAACCCACAGTATTTTTTCTAGATTCTGGATTCTTAAGTATCTAAGGTTTACCTGCGCTGGGCAATACTGTGGCCACTAGATCAGGTGGTCATGGACATTTAAATCAATTAAAATTAAATAAAATTTAACGTTCAGTTTCTTGGCCACACTAGCAATATTTCAAGCGTTCCACAGCCCCACGTGGCTAGTGGCTATCATATTGGATAGCACAAATACAGAGCATTCTACCACAGCAGAAAGTCCTAGTTGACAACCCTGCTAGCATTAATGTGGGCACGACGCACGTACTGCTGTATATTTGGTTATATGTTTCACCAGTGTATGTCTCGAATCCCCAACTAAACTGCAAGCAGGGTTGTGATAGCAGTTCATTTGTAATACACTCTATTTCGAACTGCACTTAAGTAGACAAGCTCTAAATGTAGAGTGACTTTTTTCTTTTTATTAATCTCTTTCCACTAGCATCCAGTTATTTCTACTGCAGAAAAATCTTTCAAGTGGTTGAAATACCTATTCCTAAGGCATTTCCCTTTGAGCTCAAGGTACAAAAGCCTTCAAATACATTAGCTTTGAAGTACTCATTTAGTCATTTATTGTTAAAATTATAGACAACCCTTGTGATTCACTAATGGAGGCTCATTGCAAGCACGGCGCACCGTCTCCTTCCAAAAAGTAGGCCGGCAAAAGGTGGAGGCTTGGGTGGAGAACATGCCCTAGCCATTAGACAGCAGCCATCATGCCTGAAGAATTGTTCTTTCTCCAGATAGAAAGCAGTCTCTATGGCCAACAGCCTAATATCAACTCTGAACCTACTGCCCCCACAGAGACAGGACTAAATGACTATTAGGCTCCCAAACTGGTCCATAAAAGGCTATTTTAGCCATAGCTGTCTTCTTGGCAGCTGCTTTGATGGGAAGAAAAGTTCTTTAGCCCAAACGAAGCTCCAAAGGACTTCTAGAAGACCGTTTTGTTAGTTGGGAGATGCTCACTCAAGGTTCTAAATGCAAAGCAGTCTTCAAAGTAATAAAAAGTCGCCTCAAAGGTTACACTGAATGGCTGTCTGGGTTTGTTTTAATGCCTTTTAATTTGCTTTCCATATAAAGTTGTTGAAAAATAACATGGAAGAAAAGATATTTCAAACAGCTTCATCTAGAGGTAGGAAAATGTCATGCATTAATTATGCTTAATGTATAACAGAAATTACCCTTCACCTGAATCGACTTTTAATTAGATGTAACTATATGCCACAAATCCAGTGTGTCAAATGTGAAATCAATTTTGACTTTGAAAATCCCTGGATCAAAAAGGGATAAAAGAAGTCATATCTATGATAACCAGAATTGAAATAGTATCAAATACCACAGTCTCAAGTGTCCATTTGCATCTGCTTAAAATGCTTCAAATTCCTCACTTTTCCTTGCCAATACCTTTATCCAAGTAGACACGTGTGTACGGATGTGTGCGAAGGCGGAAGACGGATTTTGTTTTCCAAGTGTTGTATCTTATGGAAATCCAGGGTTTTTTTAGTTACTGTTCTCCATAAACAGAAGAGAAATGCTAAAAATTAAGCATATCCACATACCTAAATACTGGATTGAGATCATTCTTCCTATATATGTCTCAAAACCCAAAAATACTCTAAATAGAAAGTACACGACGCCGTGAACTATCCTCCACATGAACTGGAGAGATCTGAAGCCAAAATCAAGGTCAAGGGTGTCAGCAGCAGCCACGTGATTAATAAAGAGTCAGAATGCAAGTCACTCACAGCTGTGTTCCTGGTAAGCCTTGTCCAGAAAGCAGGTAAGCCTACTTTGACACAAGCCAAAAAATCAGACTCACTATAGAACCCTAAATATTCAGCAAATTCCCAGAGCCTTCTATTTCACCTTGTGGATTAAGCAGAGAAATGACACAATAAAATAAATTTTATTCACTCTCTCCTGGTAGTCCCGGAGTCTACCTTCACTCTTAGAGAAAAATCTATTTCTCCTTTTATGTGTGTAAGAGATACCTCCTCTTAGATCTCTCTCCCGGATGCCCTTGTCTCTACTGCTGGAAGAGACATTGACATGGTAAAAGGCAAATCTCCATCTGTAAGGGTTATCTCCCACTCTGTACCAGGAAGAGGATGACTAAATCTCTAGAAACTCATATGAATGTAGAAAACAAGGATTTCAGTCTGCATCACAATCATACCCTTGTTTCCTGTGTTTTTCCAAGTAACCCCCACCCCCCCAAACTTGCTCCCCACTCCCAACATCATCTTTTGTCTTTAGCTGGAGAGGTTATTTAACATGATCGCTTGGGCCACTTGGTTTTCCTGGGTTTCTCCCATGTACGCAGGAGGTAAACAGGTTATTAAGCTTTCTTTGTTTTTGTCCTGTTAATCTTTTATGACAGAGGGGTCTCAGCCAAAAACCTAGAAGGGAGGAGTAAAAATTATTTTTCTTCCTCCACACCTATGAAACAGATTTTAGCAGCAAATATACCCTAAAGGAGGCTCCTGGTTTCCAAATTATC
Source organism: Mirounga angustirostris (assembly GCF_029215605.1). Lineage (NCBI taxonomy): Eukaryota > Metazoa > Chordata > Mammalia > Carnivora > Phocidae > Mirounga > Mirounga angustirostris. The sequence continues at coordinate 13,015,353 of NW_026991719.1, forward strand.
TACTTTTTTAGCTGGAAGGGCCAGAATGACCATTACCCACTGTAAGTCATTGTTATTTGCTCAAGTTTAACTGATTTCCCAGCCTGCCTGGTATCTGCTGCCTGACGATTCTGTTCCCTTAGCCTTTCTCCTTAAGAGGACTTCTCACCATCAGCACAAATGCTGCCTCTTAAGGCTATTTTTCTCCAACAAACTGATTACAGGCCATAAAGATGTTCAGTAGCAATTAGGTTTTATTGTTCCCATCTCACTTATGAGTATAGAAGCTATCAAAATGCAAAATGCACAGATCCTCAGACTTAGTAATTCCCCTCTAGGAACACGTGCCATAGAAATGCGCATGCATGGGCCGCAAGGACATATGCACAGGGATACTAATTTGGAACATGATTTAAAGTTGCAAAATAATGGACACATATTCATCAGTGTGAGACTGGTTAAATAAATGATGCATACAGCAGGGAAGCATGTGGAAGTTCCCTGTGCACTGACAGGGAGTGATGCGCACAAAAAGCAAGGGGGCAAAAAAAAAAAGCAAGGGGGCACAGTGTCTCAAGCATGCTAGCCAAGGTATTTGTTAAAAAGGAAACACATATCCATATATGTGTGCCCACGCGCACGGGCACGCGCGCACACACACACACAGTGCAAAGAACAGTCCGCAAAGGATTAACCTTGCCAAAGTTATCTAACAGTGACACCTACTGGTCAAAACACTTCCTAGCACACGCTACCCCCACCCCCCCAAATCACTTCCTATCCCAAAGTATTATCTTAGGAAAGAAAACCCATGATTTGCCTGCACAGCCGTTTCAGCCATTAGTCAAGAAATATGTTTATAATAAAGCTTCATAAGGAACTCTTCAATAGTATTAGGTCTTCTGAGCATAGGACTTAAAAGTACCATCTGGCTGGGAAGCTATGGTTCATTATGGTCTGAATTGCAAGCTATAAAAAGAATGAAGAATATCTCTATATCCTTCCATGGAGTGATCTCCAGCATATAATGTTAAGTTAAAAAAGCAAGAAAGAAAAAAACGTGCAGAGCATGCTACCATTTATCTAAGAAGGAGAGGGGGTTACAAGTAGACATATAGGTTTACTTATATTTTTTAAATGGAAAGATAACCTGTTAAAAAAGAAAGAAAGACAACCTATTAAAAAATAGAATTAATGACTACCATAAAGGAAGGGAAGTGATAGGATGGAGGAGAGAAGAACGGAAGTGGATTTCTTAAAATCAGCGGTTCTCCGGTTTTGCCCGTGCCCCCAGGGGATGTTTGGCTGGAATTTTAAATGTCACAATTGGGGGTTGGGAGGAGTCTACTACTGACATCTAGTGGGTAGAGGCCAAGGATGCTCCTGAATATTCTACAGTGCACGGGACAGCACCCCACCACAAAAAATAATCCAGCCCAAAATGCCAATAGTGCAAATTGTATATCTAATGGGGGACTTGTATTTAGAATACATAAAGAACTCTTACAATCTAATAATACAAAGACAAATAACCCAGCTCAAAAACAGGCAAAGGACCTGAATAGACATTTCCCCAAAGATGGTATACAAGTGGCCGATAAGCACATGAAAAGATGCTCAATATCCTCAGCCATCAGGGAAATGCAAATCAAAGCCACAAAGAGATACAACTTCACACCCACTGGGATGGCTATAACCAAAAAGTCAAATAATAATGGGGCCTTTGGCTGGCTCAGTCAGTAGAGCACGCAACTCTTGATCACAGGGTTGTAAGTTCGAGCACAACTTGTATCCAATGGTCATAGCGGCATGATTCAAAAGTGTCAAAAAGTAGAAAGAACCGAAATGTCCATCAATGGATGAATGAATTAATAAAATGTGTTGTGTCCATCTAATGGAATATGATTCAGCAATGAAAAGAAACAAAGTACTTATAGATGCTATAACCTAGACAGACCTTGACACCATTATACTAAGTGAAAGAAGTCAGTCACAAAAGGCCACGTATTGTATGATTTCATTTACATGAAATGCCCAAAATAAGCAAATCCATAGAGACCCAAAACAGATTAATGGTTACCTAGAGCTGGGGGTGAGAGTAGGTTGGGGGCGTCAGCTAAGGGGTGTGAGGTTTCTTTTGAGGTAATGAGAATGGTCCGACATGGATTGTGATGATGGTGGCAGAGATCTGTGAATATGCTAAAAGCCATTGAATTATGGACTTCAAATGGCTAAATTTTATGGTATGTAAATTATATCTCAACAAAACTGTTAAAAAAAAGTGATCACGGGGCGGGGGTGGGGTACCTGGGTGACTCAGTCAGTTAAACGTCTGCCTTTGGCTCAGGTCATGATCCCAGGGTCCTGGATTGAGCCCCGCATTGGGCTCCCTGCTCAGTGGGGAGTCTGCTTCTCCCTCTCCCTCTGCCCCAGCTCATGCTCTCTCTCTCTCAAATAAATAAAATCTTTAAAAAAAAAAAGTGATCATGGGGCACTAAGCTGGCTCAGTAGGAAGAACATGTGACTGTTGATCTTGGGGTTGTGAGTTCAAGCCCCACATTGGGTGCTGACATTATGAAAATAAATAATAAATAAACTTAAAAAAAAAAAAACGATCACAAGGGTGAGGTATGCACTCTGACAGAGGTGGGCACGAGGCACAGAAGGCAGAGGCAAGGGAAGACCGGAGATCAGGACAGGCTTCCCACGATGAATAGGAAGTTGTCAGTCATCGGTTTGGTTTACTTTTTTAATTAAATTCTTCACTGGTTTCATTGACATTCCAGGGGAAGGGAGACTGCAGGAAGGGGGACATCTCAGGTATAGGGAATATATAATTATAATTGCCCTATTTTATTATTAGTTATTGTTGTTCATCTCTTATTGTGCCACATTTACGAATTAAACTCTATCATAGGTATGGACGGGTAGGAAAAAATAGAGTATATATACAGTTGGGTACCACCCACACTTTCAGGCAACCGCTGGGGGTCTTGGCATGTCTTCCCCACAGGTAAGGGGGGCCTACTGTAGCAAAGCCACATGTGACCAAGCACAGTGACCTTCAGTCCCAGCCAAGAACCTTGGACTGAATATTTTCTAGGAAAAAGAATCAGTGAAAGATGAGGAGCAGCGCAAGAAAGGTCGTCACCTTTGTGTTAGAAAGGCAGATGACCGCCAATGTGGAAACTAGACAGGCAGGGGACGAGTCTGGAGACAGGACAGCCCATTTATTTACATGAGCAGTTATAAAGTATTGTCACAGTGGAGTTAATCCTTTCCTAAACATGAGGCTTGAAAACTGCTGCAAAAAGAAATCAGTCCAGGACTGTGTTTCTTCAAGGCACAGCTGACAAGAGGGACTATTGAGAGCAGAGCCGTTTCATATAAAAATAATAGTAGCAGTAGTAATAATAGTAATAAAATCATATCTAATTTAAAGTGTCCTGATGTGGTAAGGAAAACATAACAATAATTTCCCCTTATGCGTTTAGGCCAGAGCTAGAAACAAAATGACAATGACCCGGGGCGCCTGGGTGGCTCAGTCGTTAAGTGTCCGCCTTTGGCTCAGGTCATGATCCTGGGGTCCTGGGATCGAGCCCCACATCAGGCTCCCTGCTCAGTGGGGAGGCCTGCTTCTCCCTCTCCCACTCCCCCTGCTTGTGTTCCCTCTCTCGCTGCGTCTCTCTCTGTCAAATAAATAAATAAATAAAATCTTTAAAAAAAAAATGACAATGACCCAACCCAGAAAGATAAGCCACTTACCACAGGAACACAGGCATTTGGCTCAAATTCTGTGGAATCGGCACCTGAGGATGAAGAAATGAGGTCAATAATTCACCAGTATTGCTGAGAAATAGTTTAAGTAATAAGAACTTTTTAAATCAAAGGGTATTAGCAAATAGCAGGCCTACCTTTCAAGTTAAGGCAGTTTCTTGCAAACTCTATCACGGCTAGTTGCATCCCAAGGCAAACTCCTGTTTGAAAAAGCATGTGTATAAAGCAAATGAACATATTTTGTACGACTTCATATTTCCTGTTCATTTGTTTACTGCCCATCTCCTTCCTCTAGAACGCAGGCTCGGAGAGAGCAAGACTGCCTGCCGGATTCACTGCTGTGCCCTCTGCACTCAGAACACCTGTGGCCGGAGGCAGGCGGGGGGATTAGGCCACCTGGACTTGAGGAAGAAGGAATTCGAGGTCAGAAAAGAGCAAGAGAAGACAGGGCAAAGTTCCCAAAGGCAAATCTGCCTCCTTCCAAATTTGCCTCTAACTCGAGGCATATGCGTGGGATGCAGGGCTGACCCAGAGCGCGTGATTCCTTCCAAGAACGTCTACCAACACCCCGACTCAAGAGGGAGACTTGATACTCCCTCCTCTCAGAGGGCAGCCTGAGGCCGGCCAGCGGGCCGGGATCGAAGGAGCAGGAAGTCTGTGCCAGGCTGCTGGGCGCAGAACGGCTCTATAACCTCACTGCAGGAGAACAGCGGCAGCTGGGGGAAGTTGGCATCTCCACTGCGGGCTTGAGCATGCTGGCGAGCAGGAAAGGGAGGCGCAAGATGGAACGGAACAGAGAACTCAATAAGGAGGAACACAAACACCTGTGTAGCCCCCAGCTGCTGCCACAGGGATGGGCCCTTCACCCATCTCCACATCCACCCATTCTCTCCACTCAACAGATGCCAAGGAACATTCCAGATGTTTTTATAGACATATCTAAGGTATACAAGAGACTCATCAGAGAAGGGCAATCAGTATAGTTGGCACACTAGAGCAAAAGTTGGTGAGCACGAAACAGCTGAGTGCTTTGGGGGGGAACTTCGGCAAGTTCCAAATGGCTAAAACATAAAGAGATGCTGTGTTAAAGAGAAAGCTGAAGAGTTGCAAACTATTCTATACAGCGAAAACTATCTGAAGAACACTAACCGCGTTTAGACAAAAACCAAACAAGATTACTTCATAAGAAAACAGTGGCCCAGAGGAGCTTAGATGGGTAAAACAAAGCAACATATCAAGATATCTAACTACTCCCCACTTCTCTTTTGAAAATGGATCCCAAGTGGAGAGCGTGTAGGAAGCTATTCAAAGGACAGGAGGCAGTGGGGAAAATGAACAATCTGCTGATATTGCAAAAGCCACAGAAGCCAGTCCACTCGGTCATAAACCCACCAGTACAGTGACAAACACAGCCTCTCCCCCACTTCCCTTCCCACACCCCTGCCCCTGCCCGAATCCCCAGCTGCAGAGCTGCCTTTCCCCCACTGAGGGGCCATTTCATCTGGTTCACTGGTCCAGAAGCAATGCTTTAAAATTTAAACAAAAGGGGCGCCTGGGTGGCTCAGTGGGTTAAGCGTCTGCCTTCAGCTCAGGTCATGGTCCCGGGGTCCTGGGATCGAGCCCCACGTCAAGCCCCACGTCAGGCTCCCTGCTCGGTGGGGAGTCTGCTTCCCCCTCTGCCCCTCCCCACTGCACTGCTCTCTCACTCATGCTCTCTCTCCCTTGAACAAATAAATAAAATCTTTTATAAATAAATACATACATAAATAAATAAAATTTGAACAAAGACTTTAAAAAGACCTGGCTCTACCAAATTTTAGCAGAGCTCTTCCTGTGATGTAGGATGGTCTCTTCTAGCTCGAAGTGGTGAAAAGATGGATTCGGGTGAAAATGGGAGAAGGTAAGGGCAGGTGTACACAGTGACTTCTCCCAGCCTCTTGCTACCCAACCAGAATGGTGCTAAGTTCTCCCAGGTCAACAGCCTTTTCTACGAAGGACCAGACAGTAAAGATTTTAGGCTTTGCAGGCTGTAGGCTTCGAACTCTGCCACTGCACCATAAAAGCAGCCACAGACAATATGTAAACAGATTGGTGTTACTCCAATAAAATCTTATTTACAAAAACAGGACAGAGTTTGCTGGCCCCTGTGGTGGACTATTTGGCACCTGAATATGCAAATCTGAGTTCACACCTTTCATGTTAACAAACCCTATGACGTGTTACCCCTACTACATATCAACAATCCAATCAACTCATAGTTAGGATGCATAAACGTGAGTTTTACCCAGGAAAGGGATCTTCTTTGCCCGTGCCCAAGAAATGGCCTGGAGTTTTCCCAACGTTCCTCGGATTCCGAAGCCTCCCGGCACAAGAACACCACTGCAATCAACACAAGACGAGGGTGAATTTGACATCGTTTTTCTTTTTAAAACTCTTATTTTCAGCCAGTCAGGCTTACTGACCCCAAGTCCAACACTTGGCATGATTGCTAGAGAATATGCTTGAGGTCTATTTTCAGAATTGACCACATGATTTCACATCCTGAACTTTCTTCCTGAAATCCTCCCAATGTTATGAAGAAGAGGCAATACTTTTTCACAACTGACTTCGATATATATATTTTCCGATAGGTCTTTATGGTATGTGAGCATAGTGACTGAGAAACTCAATTCGATTACAAATGCCCCTGAAGTATCTGAATAAAAAAAGGTTAAGGTTCTTTTAAAAGCACTATTAGAAAAACGTTAAGATCTCTTGCATAATCAGAAAGAGTTAAACTGGTAAAATCAGCCTAAGATTTCAATTGCTAATTAAATAATGGCACATGAAAGTCTCCTGGCTAGGAGACACTTTAGAGACCTTTTAGGCAAACACTCATTGAAAAAGACAAGAGTTCAAGAACTAACTGGGAGGGTCATTCTACCCTCACAACACGGTGTTGCCCCCAAAAGTTCTGTTGACTACTTATAAAATAAAACCTAGACTCAAATGATGTAAAAAAGAAAATATAACCAAGAAGGAAGAGTTGCATCCTTGTTCTTTAATTGTGCATCTGTAAGATCTATTTCTGTATCTTTCAATAGAATCAACCCACTTTCTCCCCGTACAGGATCCCCATAGTCCCCTGAAATAAAACCCATTTCCACTGCACATGCCACGAACATGAACGTGGCACGTTTCAAAGTAAATGAGGTGAGGATGCAGCATGTCCACCCTTAATGACCACGACTACAATAGACTACCTTTCAAAAATGTGCAAAAATTAGGAATTGGGGTCAATCAGATCGTTATGGGAAAAGCACAATGGCATTCTCCTAATTGGCATGGACAGTCCTTGGCACTCACTCAGCTTTGCACAGCTTCTGCCAAGCTTCATGGAATTTCACAGGGTCCTCAGTTTCGGTGGTCTGCTCCAGATCAATGGAGTCTATGTACTAAAAAAAATATCCAATAGATTAAAAGAACATTTAAGAAAAGTAGATACTCAAAAATACTCGAGGCATCTAACACTCTGACCCAACTATTCAATAACTACTCATTTTGCAAACACTGCACGGGTCACTTAGGATAGAAAAGCACAATCTCAGGCTTGGGGCTCTTATCTTCCAGGAAGACTACAGAACCAAATACACAGGCACACACACCATAGCGTGGTAGTGGCTATGATGGGCAAAGAGAATGTTGTGGAAATAAGTAGGAGCCACACTTAATCTAGACCTTGACATGGCAGGAAAGATGGGAAGAAGCACCATCGGGGAAGGTCTCTAGGGAGGTGATGTCCGAGCAGCTCAGCCCTCGAGGATGAGCCTGTGTGTGCATGTTGGGGGGCTGGCGGGAAGGTGTGTGGGAGACACAGGGAGGAGGGGAGCAAAGGAACAGCTTGTATGAAACCTCAGAGGAAAGAGACAAAGGGGTGGTCACTCGGGGGCCCTCAAAGCAGACTCCACCAAGGGAGAGGAGAAGTTTACACTTGAAGCCTACTGGAAGGTCTTAAGGAACAGAGAAAACAGAGAGAGATTTTAGAAGGATCACGGTGCTATGAGGTGGAAAATGGAGGGAAGACAGCAAACCAGTCAGGAAGCTGCTACAGTAAGCCAGGTGAGGTAAACACAGGAGCAAAGTGGTCTGAAAAGAATATGACGAGACCATGATTCAAATAGTACTTCGTGGAAGCGAATGTCAACAAATTCTGTCAACTGAAAAATCATATATAATGACTCTTATGTACATAACAGTCCCTATAGACCTGTATTATTTTAGTGTTTATTTTGTAAAAATTATTATCTGAGGGGCGCCTGGGTGGTTCAGTCATTAAGTGTCTGCCTTCGGCTCGGGTCATGATCCCAGGGTCCTGGGATCGAGCCCCGCATCGGGATCCCTGCTCAGCGGGAAGCCTGCTTCTCCCTCTCCCACTCCCCCTGCTTGTGTTCCCTCTCTCGCTGTGTCTCTCTCTGTCAAATAAATAAAGTCTTTTTTAAAAAAAAATATTATCTGAATATATCTTAACATACAGACTTTTAAGGCTTTATAAAATTGGTAATCTAACAATTTTTCTATTGCTCTTTTCTTTTCTCTACGAGGGGCTGGGGGACTTGGAGGAACAGGAAGAGCAGGAAGTGAAGTGTTCCTTGGAAAGCCACAAATAAAAAGTGATTACAGGGGCGCCTGGGTGGCTCAGTTGGTTAAGCGTCAGGCTCTTGGTTTTGGCTCAGGTCATGATCTCATGGTTTTGAGATCAGGCCCCGTATCTGGCTCCTTGCTCAGCAGGGAGTCTGCTGGAGATTCCCCCCCCCGTCCCGCCCTCGCGCTCTCTCTCTCCCTCTGCCCCTTCCCTCGTGCTCTCTATCTCTCAAAAATAAATAAATCTTTTTTAAAAAAGCGATTAGGACAGGAGGAGCCTAGAAAGGTGAGAGAAAATTCAGATAGGTCCTAAGTTAGAAGTTACTAAATTTCTTAGATGCATACATGTATCCTTTTGTTCATTATATAAATATTTCACCATTTAAATCAAGATAATAAGGCTTGCTTAAACTATGGCATACCTATATAGAATACCATTAAACAGAACATATATACGTATGTCTAGAAAGATACACATCAAACTGGGAGTGACAGGTATAGCAGAGGAGTAGGATTTCAGGGAAGAGGGATCTTTGGCTTTCTGCATTTTACATGATGCTTTGTGTAAATTTCCTACACTGAGCATGTACTACTTCTATATCTAACAAAGACAAAGAATATACTCAAGCTATATACATAAGTTCCCCCAGACTTCATCCCATACACTTTTTCCCTTTGCTGACTTTGCTCTGTATCCTCTCACTGTATTAAACCTTAGCCACAAGGCAGGCAATATGCTGAGTACTGTGAGTCCTCCTGGTGACATCAATCCTGGCGGAAGTCTTGGGGACCCTTCAACACAACACGAGATACCACAGCGAGTGACTGAAATATGCGGAAGACCAGTAGGGGCTCACCATCAGATTCAATTTGTGGTTGATGGCCAAGGCTGAATGTTCCAGGGCTTTGAACACAGAGGCGTAGCAGTCCCTGAGCTTGGTGTATTTGCCAACCAAGGCTATGGAGCACGTTTTCTGCAACCTTTCATACCTGAGATGAAAGACAAGCTTAAGAGTTATATGCATGTAATATAACATCACAAATATAATGACAGCCACTGTTCTTATCCCAAGGCACTTCTTAAAACCTTAAGGGCAGATGAGCCTCGAACTTGATGTACTTGACTCAGATCCCCACTCCACCCCTAGTGAATGAAAATCTGTGTGTCTGACATAAGCAGGCACAGACATAAATCCAAGGAAGGTGTATCAGAGAAACTGTTAAAAGCATTAAAAATAAAAAAGGTCTCCCTGTGATGGACTCTGAAAAACAAACTGAGGGTTGTAGAGGGGAGGGGGGTGGGGGGATGGGTTAGCCCAGTGATGGGTATTAAAGAGGGCACGTTCTGCATGGAGCCCTGGGTGTTATGCACAAACAATGAATCATGGAACACTACATCAAAAACCAATGTATTATATGGTGACTAACATAACAATAAAAAATTAAAAAAAAAAGTCTCCCCATCTCATAAACATGAGCTGTGTTTAAATTCGTTTATAAGGTGACACTGTATAAGAAAATGCATTCTGAATGTCAACAGGAAACACTTCAATATTAACTTCGTAAGGTGACGTTATATAAGAAAATGCATTCAAACTGTCTACGTTAAAAATGGTTACAGTCCCAGCTGGCCCACAAAGGCAGGTTATTCAAGGCATGCCCGAAGAATGGCACTAAGAGAACTACCGAAAATATTACAAGCCATTTGGATCATTTTTATGAGAAAATTCCATTCTACATAAGATGCTCAATCACATTTTACCACTAAAGACACAATGTTTCCTGTTGCTTTGTTAGGAAATCTGTACATGAAAATTGTCTGAATTGTCTGGTCTGGTACTAAGTATGTAGAAATGTCATCTTGGAGCTAAAGATGTTTTAGGGCCTGAAAGCAAACCCGTCACCAAACACCTTAGAACAGAAAGGTTACCGTGAGTGGGAACACTCTACTTTCATACCAGCATCTGCAAAGGGTGCCAGACAAGAATGATTGCACACAGGCTACGAGGCGAAAAATGCATAAGAAGCTAAGAAGTTCAAACTGACAGGAAAGGTGACTTTCTACGAAGGTGACTGAAGAACCTCAGAGAAAGCTGCTAAGCCTTTAGATTGCTACTGAATTTTATGTCGCTCAGGAGATTGCATGGCTGCTCATACTTCACCCCATCCCTACTCAAAGGACACAGGTGACAAAGTAAGTTGGTATCCAGGCAAGATTCTGATACAACGTCAGAGGGAAATGCTTTCCGTGCCAGGTTTGGGCCTGGAGAACTGGTGATCACAACCACATCTGAGCTGACCCACTGGGCTGAGCCCTTCCCCCCTATTCTCACTCCTCCACTAAAGGAGGGATGTCCACTCTGTTCCCAGGAAGGAAGAAGGACTGGGGTCAACACTACCAGCTCCTCCTACTCACTCAGTCTGATCTATCCAGGGGAGAGGAGGAGTCACTCAGCAGCTGGAGGAGACAGGCCACATGTCCCAGGGAAAAGGGCTGCCATCCAGGAAGGATATGTATCCTGAGCGCACTCCCCTCGTGCTCTTTTTCACTCTTGGGCCTGCAGTCGAGGCTCAGGGGGCCCTGTCCAGACCAGCCGAGCTCTCACCTGCTCCGCACCTAGCCATCAGCTGAGGGGGTCAGCCACTGAGGTTGCTGTGAGCCACTTTGCAGGCCCACCCCACAGGCAGGTCCCCAGGGAGGCGAGCCGTCGCCACTTTGGCCTGGGGTCCCAGGCGAGCTCTGCCATCCCGTTCAACCAGGGGCCCCTGGCCTCTGAACAGCACTGGATCTCCATGAGCAAGGCTACCCTGGTTAAGCATCAGGCTCTTGATTTCGGCTCAGGTCATGATCTCAGGGTTGTGAGATCAAGCCCCGTATCTGGCTCCTTGCTCAGTAGGGAGTCTGCTGGAGATTCTCCCTCCCTCTCTCTCTCCCTCTGCTTGCTTTCTTGCATCTCTCTACAGGCTGTACTGAGGGGACAGTACATACCCTCATTACCAATAAACCAACATCACCACGAGAGACCAATGCTCAATATCCCTTTTGCTTGAAGACTATGGTGAGCTGAATGGTGGCCCCCAAAAACCTATGTCCCCCAGAATCTGTGGATGTGACCATATCTGGAAGAAGGGTCTTTGCGGATACAATTAAGTTAAGGATCTCGAGATGAGATCATCCTGAATTAGGATAGGTCCCAAATCCAAAGACAAGCATCCTTATACAAAAAGAGAAGAGGAGGGGAAAAAAGAGAGAGAAAAGAAGAGAAGAGGAGAGACACAGAGAAGGCCATGCAATGACAGAGGCAGAAACAGGATACCAAGGATTGCCGGCAGCCCCAGAAGCTGGAATGGTTTCTCCCTAGAGACTCCGGAAGAAACCAATCCTGCTGATGCCTTGATTTTGAACTTCTGACCTCCACAACTGTGAGATAGTACTTTTCTGATATTTTCTGCCACTCAGTTTGCGGACATTTGTTACAGCGGCCAAGGAAACTAACATGAAGACCAAACACTGGGGGCGCCTGGGTGGCTCAGTCGGTTAAGCATCTGCCTTCGGCTTGGGTCAAGATCCCGGGGTCCTGGGACCGAGCCCTGCGTCGGGCTCTCCGCTCAGTGGGGAGTCTGCTTCTCCCTCCCACTCTACCTCTATGCTCTGTCTCTCGCTCACTCACTCTCTCAAATAAATAAATAAAATCTTAAAAAACAAACAAACACTGGCTTTTAAAAGCACAGCAGCTCAGAGTATAATTTAGAGCTATTTCCAATAAAAGGAGTTATATATTAAAATTTCTAGTGCTTAAAGAGGATCAGCCCCAAGCTACTCAAAGTCCCCCCAAAGGGACTGATTCCTTAAGCATTCTGGAGGGCAGGGGCTTAACTGTATCATCATGCAAGAAAGTACCTAAGTTCAGAAACTGCACTTTGTTCCTGATTTTACTTGTCCCAGAAATTCTAAGACACTTTTTAAATTTTTAAGTGAAAGACTGATAGGTGATCAATCTACTGATCATCTACCAAGATCAGTGCTTTTGTCACCTTCAAACCACTTTAATTATTGTTACCAACCTCAGTAACCAATACTCAGCGCCCAATGTGAGATTAAGGTCTTAAGTGTTTTCTCTCATAATTATCACAATGTGGGTACTAGTATCCCCCTGTTATATATGGATGGGAGAACAAGTCCAGAGAAGTTAAGTAATCCATCCAAACTCACACAGCTAGTGAGAGGAGAAGCTGGGATCTCAGTCCAGAGTGCCTGATACCAGAGCTTACTTTTTTTTTTTTAATTTAAATACAAGTGACAAATAACCTTGTATTAGTTTCAGGGATACAACATAATGATTCAATGTTTGTATGTATCACGAAACGATCAGCACAATAAGATCTACTCCTTAGCAACACCAGAGCCGACATTTGTAACCACTGCCTCTCACCTAAGCTGCATGAAAAGCAAGGCAGTCAGGACTTTATGGAGTAATGCCTTTCTTTTACTAAATGTAGTAAAAGAAAATAGGTGACAGGAATTTAATTTCCATATGACTTCAAATGAGACAAGCCTCGCTGAAATTAATATCGTGGTCTTAAAGCTAGAACCTGTCTGAGGTTTTAATAACAATGCTGCCAGTTAATAACTGCAGGATGGAGCAATAATGATAGAGACTGAACCTCTCATTCAAAGGGGATTTTCTTTAGGAAATGTTATTCATGTCTTTTTTTTTTTTAAGATTTTATTTATTTATTTGACAGAGAGAGAGGGGGAACACAAGCAGGGGGAGTGGGAGAGGGAGAAGCAGGCTTCCTGCCGAGCAGGGAGCCCGACGCGGGGCTTGATCCCAGGGGATCATGACTTGCACCAAAGGCAGACGCTTAAGGCTTAGCTACCCAGGCGCCCCTAGCCAAGTCTTTAAAGACAAGCAAAACAGGGGCTCCTGGCTGGCTCAGTTGGAAGAGCACGTGACTCTTGATCTCAGGGTCGTTGAGTCTGAGCCCCACATTGGGTATAGAGACTACTAAAAAATAAATAAGCTTAAAAAAAAAAACCAAGCAAAACAAACAGCAAAAATCTGTGACATTTAAACATGTTTAAAATGTTCAGAAACTGAGGGCGCCTGGGTGGCTCAGTCGGTTAAGTGACTGCCTTCGGCTCAGGTCATGATCCTGGAGTCCCGGGATCGAGTCCCGCATCGGGCTCCCTGCTCAGCGGGGAGTCTGCTTCTCCCTCTGACCCTCCCCCCTCTCATGCTCTCTGTCTCTCATTCTCTCTGTCTCAAATAAATAAATAAAATCTTTAAAAAAAAAAAAAAAAAAATGTTCAGAAACTGAGAAATCAATCAAAATGCTTCCAGAATTTAAAAAAAAAAAATCATTCCATCAATTCATTTTCGTTTAAGTAGAACGAAGTCAAAAGCTCCAGAAGTCTTCAAAGAATACAGCAAAACACTCGACCAATGTATTAAAGCTTTAGATAAATCCAGACCAAAATATATACATACAGAAAGTCAATGTGACTTAGGTATACTTCAAAGTAGGTCTCAATCCTACCCCCAAACCCAAAAATTATTAAAGATTACATTAGTAATTCCTTTCACGTACCTGTCAGCCATATTTCTCCACTTGAAAAGCAAATTACTTGCAGAATCACCAATGGGCAGATCCAATCTCTCTTTAAAATATTTAACAATGCCTTGTTCCTCCAGGAGCACAGGCACTCGGTATGTGGACGAAACATCATGGATACATATGACCTGATTAATGATGATAAAACACCATATTTAAATGGAACACCTCAAATATGGCATAAGAATGAGCTCAAGAATGAGCCAAAATTCAAGAGACATGGCAGTTCATTTATACTGATTGAAGAAAAGCAAGAGCCCGGTGACCCAAACAAGAGGAAGAATTAACACAAGCTTACTTTGATCTAATTATAAAACTCTTTGAACTCATTATTCCAATTCTGGAAACGTGGATACCATGGTAGAATAATTTTATATATATATCTGGTCTTTGTTCTCAATTCCTGGTACAAAGCTTCAAAAACCTTTGGAAATTCCTGAGTGACAGGAGTATCTTTATTATGCTAATGAGGTGACTTATGGTGGCCCCCTAGATGGCTTCAGGATGGGAGTTGGTCACCAGAAAACCCACGAAATTATACTGGAACTTTCAGCCACCTGACCTCCAAGGATAATAAGGGGGCTGGAGAATGAGTTCAATTAAGCGACCAATGGTTGACTCAATCATGCCTATATAATGAAACTCCCATTAAAAAAAATCTCTAGACACCAAGACTCAGGGGAGTATTCTGGTTGGTAAATCTACAAATGTACCAGGTACAAAAGCTTCTGAGCTTGTGATCCTCCCAGGCCTTGCCCTATGTATCTCCTTATCTGGCTGTTCATTTGCACTCTTTATGATAAAATGGTGATAGTAAGTATAACATTTTCCTGAGTTCCATGAGTCATTCTAGAGAATTATCAAACCCGAAGGGGTTATGGGAAGCCCCAAATTTGTAGTCAGCCAGGCAGAAGTATAAGTGGCTCAGGGACACTGGAAACTTGTGGCTGGTGACTGAAGTGGGGGGCAGTCTTGTAAAGAACTCAGCCCTCAAATTTGCAGAATCTGATGCTCATTCCAGGTAGTTAGTGTCGGAGTTGAATTACAGGACCCCAGCTGGTGTCAGAGAATTGGTGTTGAAACATGGATGTTCTATGTGTCCATATCCAAGACACATGGCCCAAGGCATCACCTAAGTCCAGGCTAAAGCAGTAACATTGAATATGTACACTGTGTCTTCTAAATGTGGGTGTGCGGTTCGTGTGTGTGTGTGTGTGAGTGTGTGTGTGTGTATTCATTTGTTGCTGTTGCTGCTGCTGGAGTGCTTTTGTCTCCTCCCTTCCTGTGGATAAATTTCAAGCACACACTGAACCCAGTCAAATTAATTATTACACCTGTTAGAGGAGAACAGCTCCTTTAAATGCCAGGTGGTATGGTTGTTTTTCACACTTACCCTAACGAGCTTTCACCACCCTGTCAAGTACATCCAAGGGACTACCGGCAGGCTTTTAAGGATCTGCCACATTCTAAATCAATGCCAAGAAATGTTCTGCTAACTCTATGCGTTCACTTGTGCATTCACCAAACTACTAATTAAAACTAAATCTCTGGGCAGCCCAAACTCCCACAGTGGAAGACATGGAATGTGGAACTATTTACTCATTTATCCTCCAGGCCAGAGAGAGATTTTTTTCAAGTGTCATGGTAACGATCACATCCATAGAGATGCCTCTGACCTCCATCCCTTCCTCAAGAAACCAGAGGAGAGGATCTTTAAATGCCAGTTCACCAGGAACCAAGAAACGGGAGCATTAACTCACATCAGAAAAAACGATGTGCTGAAAAATAGCTAATAAGCTAGCCTGTGGACTGCTGGGATAGAACATTCTTCGGAATCTATACTTCTATTGAAAACAGGCTCTGTATGGTCGGAAATGTGCACTCTTCCTTTCTCAGAGCCCTCAGTAACCCAACTCTGAAAACTGTATCAGGCAGGAGGCTGTGTGCTAGGCTGCCTCACGAGATACAGAAATCCGAGGAGATGGTTTTTAGGCTTCAAAGAACCCAGGGCTAATCTGAGGAAAACAAAGGGTTTCTGCCAAACTTCACCCTTTTCCTGAGCACCATTCATTATCACCTCTTCAACTCTAGCCAACTCTAATCCCTTACACCTAAGCCTTATGGCAAACAAGAGACAGATAAGAGAATGAAAGAAAAAAGAAAAAGCTCTCAGATACCCAGGTGGAAAGTCCCGCAGTACAGAGGACTTGAGCCCAAATCACGGTACAGTTTCTTCTTCTTTTTTTTTTTTTTAAGATTTTATTTATTTATTTGAGACAGAGAGAATGAGAGAGCACATGAGAGGGGGGAGGGTCAGAGGGAGAAGCAAGCTCCTTGCTGAGCAGGGAGCCCGATGCGGGACTCGATCCAGGGACTCCAGGATCATGACCTGAGCCGAAGGCAGTCGCTTAACCAACTGAGCCACCCAGGCGCCCCACGGTACAGTTTCTTTAGCAAGGAACTGAACTGAGGCCACTGATATACTCAGCAGCGATGGTGTGAATGGGGTCTGGGCAAAGTTAGGCTGTAACATATACAAGGAGAAATCACGGTGAAAGCAGTCAGTGTCCTGGAAAGACAAGACAAACAGAAGATAAGCAGGCTTCACGGGGTTCTCTCCCTGCAGGTTTGACTATTAAGTTCAAAAACCCACCTGGTTTTGTCCCTGTGACTTAAGGAATGATGATGCAAAGAAATATGTGATCTACCTAAGGAATCAGGAGTCTCAGATTGTTCACTTCAGGGCAAGGAATCCGTGGCTGGCTGGATATGAATCTCCCAAAGCTTTCATAAATGCCATGAAAAATAATACAGTAATTTAAGAGAGGCCAAACATCAGCATCCGTAGAAGTGCCTGCCCGCAAAGCACTAAAAGCTAAAGAGCAGCACTCACCTGTTCCGGGTTCACGTGACAAAACATAGAAATCTTTTCCTTCACAGCCATTTCGATGGGTGTTGAACTTCGGCAGACAATCTGTCAAAGTCAGGTGTGCACAGGTCAGCAAGCAGGAATCCGGCTGTTCATGCCACCGTTCGTTTTCAGGAGGAGGCTATATTAATTTCTTCTTACAACCAGAGACTTGACCAAGTATGTACCTGTTCATTCTGGGCATGCCACTGGACTATTAGAAACACCTGAGCGCTAATATAAGCAATTACAATCAAACTCAACACAAATCTACCAGTAAGAGCTCAAAATGTCAAGGCATCTCTAGTAAACAAGAGTGAAGGCTCACAAATGTTGCCTCTTTAGAGGCTTGGCACACTTTTTCTCTAAAGGGCCAGACAGTAAACATTGTAGGTTTTGCAAGTCAAGAAGCTACTGTCCCGATTACTCAGTTGTATCGCTGCAGTACAAAGGCAACTGTGGACAAATGTAAGCAGTAGACGGTACCATGTTCTAATAAAACTTTATTTACAGGCAGCAGGCCTGCAGGCCCTTATTTGCCAACCTCTGATCTAGACTGTTGGTGATAACTGGATTACCTGTTATAAATAAGAGCAGTGACAGCCCACCCTAGTGGGTATCAGGAAAATCCCCAAGGTCCCACCTCACACTAAAAGACCCAGGGACCATAAAAATGATAGAACATTGCACTTGCCCAGCTGTCAATGTGGCAATCACATGAGGACCTGGAGGAGAACAGATGGTCAATTTAGAAATGTGTGAAGCTGCCCTTGAGGATATGGGAATAAGCCTTCCCTGGCCCCTGGATACAAAGAGCTCAATGTCATAGGAACCACTTGAGAGATAGAAAGGACTTAGATGATGTTATAGATCAAGAAATGGAGGTCCTATTCCAAGAAATTTACCCATTCTCCGTAACTCACCAGATCAGGAGACAGGCCTAACCCCCTCAGCGCACGGACACTGTTTTGTGTGGGCTTGGTTTTTTGTTCTCCGGTAGCACTGGGCTGAAAAGAAATGGGTCACTGTCAGTATATTGGATATTTAGCTCTTCTGGATAATGAAGGGCTCCCTAGTTTAAAATGTGGAAAAAAACAGGCAGACAGTCTCTCCTCTGTTGTCCTGTCCGCTGTGCCCTTGCAGTGTATTCAATAAACTTCTATCTCCTTTTAAAAAAATGTGGAATAAACAGAATATCACAGGAAGATTTATAGGAGTTGCTGTCTACATACTTATCTGGAAAGCTCACCTGTGGCACAAGGCTAACATGGATATTACAGAAATTCTCTTTTTTTGCTTTAAACTGGAATTGTCTGAATGCTTCCACGAACGGCATCCCTTCGATGTCTCCAATGGTGCCACCCAGCTGGGAACGGGAAAAAAAAAAGACACAAGTGACCTTCCACAGTATACAGACTAATAGAAACATTATTTTTTTTTTAACTTTTTTTTTTTTTTAAGATTTTATTTATTTATTTGAGAGAGAGAGAATGAGAGACAGAGAGCATGAGAAGGAGGGTCAGAGGGAGAAGCAGACTCCCTGCCAAGCAGGGAGCCCGATGCGGGACTCGATCCTGGGACTCCAGGATCATGACCTGAGCCGAAGGCAGTCACTTAACCAACTGAGCCACCCAGGCGCCCCTAATAGAAACATTATTAATAAACAGAGCACAAGAACAGAAGTTTACAAATATACTAAAAATCATGGAATTGTATACTTAAAGCAGGTGAAATTTATGATAGATTCATTAAACCTCTGAAGCTGTTTGACATGAAACAGAAAAGCACTGTACATTTAAGAACAGCAGGAAGCAAAGGAAAGAGAGACAGGAAACTCGAAAGGAAACTAAGAAGAAAGGATGCAGGATAACATAGCCAGGTAAGCAGGTAAGAGAATAGGCGGAACATCAGAAGGGAAAAGAAAGAGAGGTCAAGGAGGGCTTTAAGGGGTGCCTAGGGGAGCCTGGGTGGCTCAGTTTTTAAGGGGTGTCTGGGTGGCTCAGTCCGTTAAGCGTCCGACTTCTGGTTTTGTCTCAGGTCATGATCTCAGGGTCGTGGGATCGATCCCCACGTCAGTCTCCATGCTCAGCGGGGAGTCTGCTTGAGATTCTCTCTCTTTCTCCCTCTGCCCCTCCCCCCCAAAATAAGTCAATCTTTATTTTTTTAAAGATTCTATTTATTTGACAGAGAGTGAGAGAGCACATGCAGGGGGAGTGGGAGAGGGAGAGGGAGAAGCAGGCTCCCCGCTGAGCAGGGAGCCCAATGCGGGGCTCCATCCCAAGACCCCAGGATCGTGACCTAAGCCGAAGGCAGACGCTTAACTGACTGAGCTACCCAGGCGCCCCAAAAGGAAGGCTTTAATAGAAGGGAATTCATAAGCAGACAAAAAGATCCGGAGTATAGGCCACTGAGGAGTGAGATCAGGTAGTTTTCACCAGTGGTCCACTTGGAAGGTAGAACACAAATGCAGTGACTAGATGAGAAAGGTGGGAGCCATCTGGCTCTGCCTGATGTGCAACAGTGCTCTCTCACTCTCTCTCTTTCTCTCTCTCTCTCCCCCTCTCCATGTACACACACAGACACACACACACACACACACACACACACTCCTGCATGCTCTCAACAGTCTCTTTGCGATGGTGGTATTACTAGGATTAACTACTATTAAAACATGCTGGCTTTCTGAAACGAGTCCTACCAAAAGCCCCTATAATATTCCTGACAACGTAATCCTTTGATAAATGTTAACTTAATTTACAGTGTGCTTCCAACAAGTAAGGCATTTTAAGGTAAGCATTTACTTTAGGATAAAATCTGCCTTAACCTACTCATCCTCACTATATTTAAATACTTACAGGCTATCACATGGATTTTAAAAGTCTCTAGCATTTGAGGATCTACTGTATGCTCAACACTATAAATGAGGTGCTGAGAAGAATTTAAGACAACAGTGCTCCTAAGGAGCTCAGCATTTATCTAGGAAAACTAGGCAGAGGTAAAGAACAATAATCAAGAGTAAAACTTGGGGCACCTGGCTCAGTCAGAAAAGTGTGAGACTCTTGATGTTGGGGTCATGGGTTCAAGCCCCACATTGGGTGCAGACAGTATTTAAATAAATAAAACTTAATGCAGGATCTAGTTACAATGTAGCTGTAAAGTGCTGCTTTGTCTTTGCCCCCTGCTCAAAATAAAGCTGTTACCTTTCTAGCCCTGTCCGCCATGGTGCTTAGCAGCCAGGGATGCATGGTCTCAGACATGTTTACCAAGTAAAACACTGAGTTGAGGGGCGCCTGGGTGGCTCGGTCGTTAAGCGTCTGCCTTCGGCTCAGGTTATGGTCCCAGGGTCCTGGGATCGAGCCCCGCATCGGGCTCCCTGCTCAGCGGGAAGCCTGCTTTTCCCTCTCCCACTCCCCCTGCTTGTGTTCCCTCTTTCGCTGTGTCTCTCTGTGTCAAATAAATAAATAAAATCTTTAAAAATAAATAAATAAATAAATAAAACTTTAAAAAAAAAGAGTAAAACTTAAGCACTAATTGAAATGATCTGGATGCTGAGAAGGAAAAGATCATGGCGGGACCAGTCCCAGAATCCACCGTCTTCTTTGGCTTCAGCTACCTAAGTAGGTCCAAAATCTACTACGAGCCCTAACCTCTCTTCCCAGCACAACTGGATTTTGGAGTCAACATGTCCTTGACATCCTGGATGGCTCAACAATTACTCAAACTTCGCACGGCCCAAACTGAACTCTCCCTGGGCCCATTTCTCTGAGTAGCCCCTCATCTTAGCAAAAGCATCTCTTCCCACTAACTAGTTCAAGCTGGCAGTCTGGAAACCATCCTTGATCCCTCCCTTTTCGTCACCTGATCCAGTCTGTGGGTCATACCTGCGAAACCTCTTGAAAATCTCTCCACTGCTCTCTATATCCAGGGCTACCACCATAGACACCCATGCCAACACCAATCTAAAGCAATCTAAAGCAGGGGGTGGTGACTATGGCCTGCTGCTTGTTTTTCTATATAAAGTTGTACTGATTGGCACAGAGCTATGGCATTCACTTACATATTGCCCACGGCTGCTTTCACACTGCAACGGCAGAGTTGACTCTCTGACCCGCAAAGCTAAACATATCTACTATCTGGCCCTTTATAGAAAAAGTTGGCTGACCTCCCCCCCATGTAAATGGCCTCCGAGCTTCTACCCTCTCCTGTCCTACCATCAAATCATTTGCCACACACCAGCAGAGTGATCTTATGAAAACTCAGAATATTAAAAAAAACCTCAGAATATATCTCTCCTGTGTTTCAACCCTCAGTGGCTCACTGCTTCACTAAAAATGAAATCGAAATTCCTTGAGGATCTGGCCCTTGCATACGTTTCTAATGTCATCTCATGTCCCTGCTCGCCACACACTTCCCCCCCTACTCCCCACACACACTCCCTGTACTTCAGCCCCACTGGCTTTGCAGATCCTCAGATGGGCCGCTCTCTTCTTTCCTACCCCTTAAGCCCTCCTACCCTCCTTCTTTACGTATATCTATCTCCTCCTTATCCTTCAGCCTGAAAAGCTAGGTCTTTCTCAGAAAGCCAGACCTTGACCACCCCCCTAAAGCAGCCTCCCTCCGACCGCTCCCTATCACAGCCCTGTGTCTGCGCTCTTCCTACTAACTCAGCACCAGGTGCCATTATTTCCTGTGTGTTCTCATTTCCTGCGTCTCACCCCAAGAAGCGATAAGCCCCATGAGAGTAGGAACATGCCTGCCCTGCTCCCCACCCTATCACTGGCACAAGCCCAGCTCCCTGTACATGGCACTGGAGTTGAAGGGGTTCAGGACAGGTCTCACAGAAATATACCACTTTGCCATGAAGATTATTTTGAGTTAAAAGCAATCAAAACCCAGCAGATTCAGCTGCCTATATTTACACTGGAAAGTGGGGAATCCCGTACCAAGAAGAGAGCCATGGCCAAAGGCTCCTCTTTACCTAAGAAACTTAGCTGCATAACAGGGAAGTCTTCGTTTCCCAAACATCTCCTCTGCCTCTCTGCAAATGGTCTTCCTCCCCTTTGTATCCTCTAGGACTCTACCCCTCTCCTTGGTTCAGGATATCATATAAGCCTCATTTTGCCTGGCTGCTTTGGAATCTCTCATGTTTATACGGACTTTCTGTACATATGTAATTAAACTTTTGTTCGATTTTCTCCTCTTTCATGTTAGTTTGATTCTTAGACCAGCCAGAAGAACCTTGAAGGGTAAAAGTAAAATTTTCCCTCTCCAACAGGGTTTAGCTTAGTGCTCATCCCAAGACAGAAGGGTCTCAAAATTCAATTATAAGCCCTAGGTAACAGCATTCTAGTACCTGTTACCATAATTACAATGGAATCAAACTAAGAAATCTCGGGACTACATTGCTACAGAAAAAAAATTATTCTTCATTAATTTTAAGTCAGATAACAAAACATAATTAAAATTCAAGCTTCCTGGGGTGCCTGGGTGGCTCAGTCGTTAAGTGTCTGCCTTTGGCTCAGGTCATGATCCCAGGGTCCTGGGATCGAGCCCCGCATCGGGCTCCCTGCTCGGTGGGGAACCTGCTTCTCCCTCTTCCACTCCCCCTGCTTGTGTTCCCTCTTTCGCTGTGTCTCTCTCTGTCAAATAAATAAATAAAATCTTTTAAAAAATAAAATAAAATTCAAGCTTCCTGGGTATGGAACAGATAGAAGTATGTGACCTTTCTGTAGGAGAATGACAAACTTAATTATGAAAATCCTAGAAATATCACATGCAATCAGGAAATTGGCAGGGGGTGAGGGGCTGAAGTGCTCACCAACTACAATGTACCAGAATCTAATGAGAAAAATTTTTAGGAAAAAAAAGGTCTGCACTTAAACTAAACCATATGGGGACACCTGTTTTTTCATAGGTGTACTCTGGTAATCAACAGGCAATCTGAAAAAAAGGGAGGCAAAAAACTTTAAACATTATCCACTTCTGCCCTCACATGGCTTATAGTGGTACTGTACTCTCTCAGCCTATTTGGAAGGTCTTATTACCGGGATCAGAAACCTTCAGTATTATTACTAGAATACACCTAAGTTAATTATTTCCCCACACAACAAAGAAAATAACACCTATAACAATATTTTAAGATTTATCCAAAGTTGAAATTGAAGCAACAGCAAATTTATGAGATGTGCAATGTCTGCTTTGCCTTTAAGGAAAGGATTCTTTTATGAAATGAAAAGAGAGACAGAAAAAGAAAGAATTTATTTCTTTAAGCCAGGAATAAATCATTTCAGGTTTATGTGGAGATGACCTGGACTTATTAACAAATAAAGCCTGTTAGCTCCACTAGTCTGAAAAGTAAGAGCCTCACAAAAAGGATTTGGAGACATTTCAACCACTTCTACATGGTAAAACTGAAAAGTAGCTTGGTGGTCCTTCTTCAAAAGCTTAAATCATGCACGAACACATATGTTGAGCAGAACTTAAAACGAACCCAAAAGGATACCTGACTTAGTGTCCAATAAGCCAATATAAACATTAGGGTTATATGAAGGAGGAGTTATGCTGGGGACAACTTGTCAGTTTCTGTTTCCATGAAATTAAAAATGAAGACCATGAGTTCCCGAGAACAGGAGTCATATCACATTTGCCTTTATATACCTAGCAGCTATCAATGGGGCTGGTGCGTATTAAGTACTAAATTAATGTTTTTTAAGCCAAAAAAGTCAATTTAAGAGCAGGATGGAAAAATAATAATAAAGACCATAGACATGAAAGAATAATATGCAAGTACAGACCTAAAATGTTTGCCTGTTGTTTCCTGGGATGGAAATTTCAGTTTAATTTGAAATGTCCTTGGGGTGCCTGGGTGGCTCAGTTGGTTAAGCGTTTGCCTTCAGCTCAGGTCATGATCCCAGGGTCCTGGGATGGAGTCCCACATTGGGCTCCCTGCTCAGGAGGGAGCCTGCTTCTCCCTCTCCCTCTGCCTGCCACTCCCCCTGCTTGTGTGTGCTCTCTCTCTCAAATAAATAAATAAAATCTTTAAAAAATTTTTTGAGATGTCATTGAGAATTCTTGATTTTATTGTACAAGTGGAATCTTGGGTCTCAATCTATAGTATACATCTTTGTAAAATGATGACAAAGAGAATCAGATGCGCTGACCCCAGAAAGAAACATAAAAGCTTTCTTCAAGGATGATTCTCAAAAAATAATAGCTAAGGGGCACCTGGGTGGCTCAGTCGTTAAGCTTCTGCCTTCGGCTCAGGTCATGATCCCAGGGTCCTGGGATCGAGCCCCGCATCGGGCTCCCTGCTCCGCGGGAAGCCTGCTTCTCCCTCTCCCACTCCCCCTGCTTGTGTTCCCTCTCTTGCTGTCTCTCTCTGTCAAAATAAATAAATAAAATCTTAAAAAAAAAAAATAATAGCTAAAAAACTGAGAACATGAAAACGAAGTGTTAAGAAGGCTCATCCTAAGGCCAAATTGGGCTTATATTTTAATGTCATCCAAAGGCAGCACAATTACACTAAAAAAATAGATTTCCCTCAAGTGGGGGGACGGAGCCAAGGAGAAGCATTCTGGGGGCGGGGGGGTGCTGGCGAGGCTCATGCCGGAAGGCTTCGCGTTTGGGGAAAACAGCTTGGAAACAGGGCAGTGAGGGTACTGGCTGCTCAGAACCCCCTTCCGGTGTGGCCTGCTCCAGGCCTTTTGCGCTCCAGGTGCCGGGGCTGAGGAACCTGGGGCCAGCTGCTCCCATCCTGGCGGCGTGGGCCTGGATAAGAATACAGTGCACAACCAAGAGCATATCATGGAGCATCTAGAAGGTGTCATCAACATACCAGAAGCAGAGATGTCCCCACAATAACTGCAGCTCCATTATTTCAAAATGCATGATTATGACGGCAGTAATTTCTGTGATGGCCTAGAACTCTCCACGGCCATCACTCACATCCATAAGGAGGAAGGGAATGAACAGGCCCCACCAACGAGTGAAGCTGAACTGATCAACTTAATAGATGGTGTTCTGAGAGCCGATGACAAGAACAATGATGGATACATTGCCTGTGCTGAAATTTGCCAAATCACTGCAGTAGACATTGTTTGGCCATCTAGTTATATGTAACAGCAACCGTTATAATGGGATCGAACACTTTGGGTAATGCAGAATAACATTTCCAACTACTGGGATAGTATTTTTGGTAAAAACCTGCAGCAGTTTATTACGCTGGGGTGAGAAAGAGAAATGAAGAGAAATATAAGAGAAATGGGACATACTGTAGTCCCCAAGTACTGTTCAATCTCTTACTGGACAAGGGCTTGATTAAAGAATCCTTTTAAGAATATTGGATAATTGGAGGGCGCCTGGGTGGCTCAGATGGTTAAGCGTCTGCCTTCGGCTCAGGTCATGATCCCAGAGTCCTGGGACCAAGTCCCGCATTGGGCTCCCTGCTCCTTGGGAGCCTGCTTCTCGCTCTGCCTCTCTCTCTCTCTCTCTCATGAATAAATAAATAAAATCTTTAAAAAAAAAAAGAATATTGGATAATTGGAGCATCAAGTACTCAGGAACTTGACTGTAGAACATTGCTAGTCTCTAGGTTTTCATTCATGCTACCTGAAAAGTAACACAAGCTTTGCCAAGTGGACACACTTTTCAGTAACAGGGAAGGAGTAGCATAAATGTCAAATGTTTCCCCTGGTAGATCCTGTCTCTTCAGGTAAACACGATCAGTATTCCGCAAAGTTCCCCCGGCCTGAATGATGACGTGCCCTTGGGCAGGGGAATATTAGGCTATTTCAAAGCCACTGCATAAGAAGGCTGCGAAATCTTGAGTTCAGCTAACCTTAGAGTCTAAGATTCTGTATCTTCTGGCACTTTGGAAACGATACACCATTGACCTAAGTGATTAACATTTTTTAGTGTTTCTTTTTTTTTTTTTTTAAGATTTTATTTATTTATTTGACAGAGAAACATAGCAAGAGAGGGAAAACAAGCAGGGGGAATGGGAGAGGGAGAAGCAGGCTTCCCACTGGGCAAGGAGCCCAATGCGGGGCTCGATCCCAGGACCCTGAGATCATGACCGGAGCCGAAGGCAGTCGCCTAACCAACTGAGCCACCCAGGCGCCCCCATTTTTTAGTGTTTCAATATTTTATAGAACTACTGCCTCATCCTTTCTTTTATGTCTTCTTTAATTTAGGAGAGACCTTGAATTTGAAAGCATTCTTTGTTCTTATCATTAGCAAATGTTTTAGCTTTCTTGATACTTGTAAATTTAACCCTTGTTTCTAGGGTTTGTTTTTGCGGTTGAGAAACCATTAGGAATGCAAGGACTGTATTCCTCCTGCTGGGTGCCATGGGGGGTAAAGCTACGAGCTGGTCTTGCCTAAGTGAGGAGTGAGATCACCAAGCACCAACTGCGGCAAGCTATATTCAGAAGGGATCGTGTTTAAATGACTTCTTCTACCTTAAATACATGAATTCTTTCAGATCAGGAAAAATTAGAAAAAGAAGCCTAAAACGCTTAACAGTGCAAATCTCAATAATGGTTGAAAATGAGAAGCAGCTGCAAATTGTAATTTGGTTTATTGGATGTGATGAACGTGCTGGGATGGAAAACCCAAAATGATGGTTGAATGGGGAAAAAACTGCATAGGATTTGCTGTAAGATGTATAGAGACTTATTTTCTTTATTAAAGTATTCCTATAAGAAAACATGGTTTCGTGTGTCAAGTATTTGTGCAATCAGAGCTGAATTGTAAACTATTCTTGTAATATCCCGTTATTTCGAAAGATTTATATACTGAATCCTGGATATATGAAAAATAAAAATGATGAAACAAAAAAATAGATTTCCCCCTTCTCCTTTTTTGTAATTATTTTTTTAATGTTTTTTAAAAAGAAGAGCAGAGGCAAAAACATCCATACACATGAGCATTTGGAAATTTTCCTGTGATTAAGGTTAATAGTCTTAAAAAAAGGGGGGGGGGCTATTCTTTCACCTACAAAAACTAAAAGAAAGAAAATAAATTACTGGAAAAGTCATACAAATGTTCAGGTTTAGAAAATTGGTCATTACTTTTGGGCCAGAGACTGGTTCTTCTTCAGGAAAAATGGACACATTTTGGATCCCTTACCTTTTCTATTGCTAAAACAGCAAAAACCAGTGAAAGTGCTAGACCAGCACTGTCCAATAAAAATAAAAATATAATCTTAATGTTTTTTGTTGCCACATCTAAAAGAACAAAAGTAAACAGGAGAAATTAATTTTAACATTATATTTTATATAGCCCAATATATCCAAAATGTTATTTTGACATATCACCAATTTTTTAAAAAGTATTAGGTATTTTACATTCTGGTTTTTTTTCATGCTATTTTTGAAGCTCAGTGTGTATTTAAATTTCACAGCAAATCTTGGGGCTCCTGGGTGGCTCAGTCGGTTAAGTGACTGCCTTTGGCTCAGGTCATGATGCTCAGCGGGAAGCCTGCTTCTCCCTCTCCCACTCCCCCTGCTTGTGTTCCCTCTCTCGCTCTCTCGCTCTCTGTCAATTAAATAAATAAATAAAATCTTTAAAAAAAAAAATTCACAGCACATTTCAATTAATCCCTCTCCTGTCAGTTTGATTCTTAGTCTGGCTAGAAGGACCTTGAAAGGGACAGGAATTCTCGCTCCCCAACAAAAAAGTAAAAAGCAGGAGTCCTGTACCCCACCTCTTCGCTTCCAAATCCAGATTCCTCAAGGTAAGCGTTTTAACTCCTCTGTTCATGATTTCTTCTGCTGGTTTCTATCACATCTCTAAACACCATCTCTCTCAACTCTTTCTTGACTTGCCCATTTCAGACACCTTCTACAATAACACAAAAGTTGACTTCTACTGTAACAGATGAGGCTGGAGCTCTCTGCTGCCCCATCCCCAGATCCCAATCTCAGTTGTTAGTTGTACTGGTTACTTTACTAACCTGAGATATTTTTACCTCTTTTTCTGCCAACTACTACAGATATCTGTAGCTGCCTCACAGTGGAAAATGAAGTTCTTATCTCCCTCCCTCCCTCTCCAGCACCCCTCCACACCTCCACCTCAAAGCTGACATTTACAACCCTGCTTTGAAGCCTTCTCTGATGCATCTTGGGGATTGATTCTAAAACTTGAAAATCAATAAAGAGTGACCACATACGTCTCCCTCACTGTAGAGGCAAGCTATGCCCCGGTTCTCATATCAGATGTTATTCTTCCTGGAGCTTTTACCTGCCTTTCTCTTTTCTTAAATTATTTGTCTTTATCCTTGCCTCAATCTGTTTGCAAACTATTCACTGTATTAGATATAGATATGTTTCAAAGGAAACCAGCTTAGTTATGCAGGTGTGTTCAGTTCATAAAACTTCATTAAGCTGTATACCTGTGATATGTACACTTTCCTGTGTTTATGTTATACTCCAATTTTTAAAAAATTCTAAAGGAAGCACCCTCTCTTTTCCTTGTAAATTGTGAAAGAAGAAATAGCAAGGGAGGGGCGCCTGGGTGGCTCAGTCGGTTAAGTGTCAGCCTTCGGCTCAGGTCATGATCTCAGGGTCCCGGGATCGAGCCCCGCATGGGGCTCTCTGCTCAGGAGGGAGCCTGCTTCTCCCTCTCCGTCTGCCTCTGCTTGTGCTCTCTCTCTCTCTCTGTCAAATAAATAAATAAAATCTTAAAAAAAAAAAAATAGCAAGGGAGAGAAAGTTTTGCATAGCACATTTACGCATTTATATCATCAACCATACTATTATAGTAGTATAATATATAGTTAATGTATGATAGCACAGCACATTTATGTTAAGTTTATCAGCTCTGTTAACAAAATGGATCTTGCAGATAGCCTAACATCTGTCTGCTGACCCTGACAATGATGACTATAAGAACAGCTCACATGTTTTTGAACACTTCCTGAATACCAGACATGCCAAGTGCTTTATACAATTGCACTTATTCCTCCCAGCAACCCTGTTAATATCATCTGGCTTTTATTACGATATTACATTGTTGTCATATTGTTATAGTTGAGTACATTGAAGCTTTGAGAAGTAATTTGCCAAAAGTCACACAGGCATCTTAATAATGGCTAATAAATTTTGAGTACTTACTATAGATCTGACACCATTCTAGGCACTAAGTGTACTGACTTATTTAATCCTCAAAATATTATCCCCATTTAGCAGATGAGTAAACTGAAGCACACTGGGCTAAGGTCACCCAGCTGGTAAGTAACACAGCTTGGCTAAGAACCCAAGCCGTCTGGCTCCAGATTCTTAACCACGGAGCTCTACACCACTCAGAGGTCACAGCGGAAACCTGAACTTGGGCAGGCAGTACGTAGGAACTAAATTGTTCATTATTCTGCTGTCCTGCCCAGCAATTAGGTCAACTGACATTTAGACAAGGAGTACATGCACGTTATTCTCATTCATTGAGAGGAAGGGAAACAGTAAATAAGTCACAAGTTCAAATACTATGTTCTTTCTTTAAGCAGCTAATACTCACTTCTCACCTCCAAATCGCCTCCACCATCAGATTTCCCTAACTCAGTCTCTCTCTACTTCCAAAGCACTTTGCAAATACAGTTGACCCTTGAACAACATGGGTTTGGACTGTGTGGGTCCACTTATATGTGGATTTTTTTTTTATAAACACAGTACAGTACCGTAAATGTATTTTCTCTTTCTTATGATTTTCTTAACAACATTTTCTTTTCTCTAGCTGGTTTTATTGTTAAGAATACAGTCTGTAACAGCCATAACATACAAAGTATGTATTAATTCACTCTCTATGTTATTGGTAAGGCTTCTGGTCAACAGCAGGCTGTTAGTAGTTACGTGGATTTTTGACTGGGGGGTGAGAGAGAAGTCAGCATCCTTAACCCTCGAACAGCACTCACTAGAAAGCATTCTGCAACTGATCTGTCAGTTGCTGCACACAGTCCCAGGAGTACTCGCCCTGTTTAATGTCAATCTGGCCCACTGACTTGTGACCCCCAAGGGCAGGGACCGTCTATGTCCTTCCCTGCTATAATCCCACCTCCTAGCCCAGTGTCTAGTACATAGGAGGCCATCTATACATATGCGTTGAATGAATGAAGAGTAGATGCTTAAAAACCCAGAAGGATATAAGTTTATACAGAAAAATTCCATGCTTGCCTCAATAACGCATATTTGGGGCTCTTCCTTATGACCATCCACGGGCACCATAGCTTGAGTCATAACCCATTCCTGGACAGCATCAGTAATGTGCGGCACAACTGTAGAAAGAAGTAATAATTAGCACAAAAGCTTATTTCACGGTCACAGTCATGAGAAAGGAATGTGTTCATGTCTTTAGACCTCCGAAATAACCTGAAAGCCACTTGGCAAATGAGACAAACTACAGTGCTCATGTTATTACCCATTTCACTGAAATTAATATAGGCACAATATAGGTTTAATCATTTAAATGGTATACCATTTCTTTTGTACCTGGCCGACCACAGAGAACAAGAAACAGAGCGCAGAAATGCCATCTTCGAGGCATCTAGAAACACCTATAATGCCAACTAAAAACCACAAGGAGGGCTGTCAGGCGTGCTGCGTGCTGGATTCCTTGGGGGAAGAAAGACGCAGAGTGGCCCAGTGCTGCAGACTCTGTGCAGCCCACCAGCCAGCAGAGAGGGGCCCCTCAGAGGGTGTAGCTGAGCCCTGCATGCTGACCAGGGGCCTGTGGCTGCTAATGTCAGCTGAAGAAGCCAAAAGGTGACAACCCTCCACGAGCATTTGAGACCCGGAGGCCCCTTGGTGGTGAGCAGGCCTGCAGCTACAGATCTCTGCTGAAGGGACAGAAAGGTGACATCTGGGCGCCTGGGTGGCTCAGTTGGTTAAGCGACTGCCTTCTGCTCAGGTCATGATCCTGGAGTCCCTGGATCGAGTCCCGCATCGGGCTCCCTGCTCGGCAGGGAGTCTGCTTCTCCCTCTCCCACTTCCCCTGCTTGTGTTCCCTCTCTCGCTGTGTCTTTCTCTGTGAAATAAATAAAATCTTTAAAAAAAAAAAAAAAAAAGAAAGGTGACATCCTTGCGGGTGCACGGGGACATCCTCACGGTGCAGTCAACTAACCTAATGTGATACACGAAGCAGGAACGTGGCCCTCTGGGAAGCTGAGGCGAAGGAACATCTGCTATCTGCTCTACCTCGCACCTGCTGCTCCCTCAAAGTGGGAGGAAGTGGTCACCCACTGGTGCATTTAGAGCAACCCACATTACACGTGCTGTTTGGCCCCTTCGGCGGCAGGGGTGGGGTGGGGGTGGGGGGCGGTTGGCCGGGCTCTGCCTCCACGTGGGCAGCCCAGGGATCAGGAGTCAGAGCCCAGGCATGGGGCCCTGTCCTCTCTCCATCATAGGGACGTGGCAGGTGTGAGGCAGCAATTCTCCCTCCTGTGGGTCTTCCCAAGATCTACACTCAGGGGGAAACTATTAGAAAGCACAGCTGTAGCTGAGATCTAAGCCACACATCCAGTTTCAGTAATTACACAGCTGATCTTTTGATCTCCATCTGTTCCACCCCCATGTCTACCTCTCAGCGGGATCCAACATGCAATTTAAAGGAGATGGGGAGGGGCACCTGGGTGGCTCAGTCGATAAGGGTCTGCCTTCGGCTCAGGTCATGATCCCAGGGTCCTGGGATCGAGCCCCGCATCGGGCTCCCTGCTCCGCGGGAAGCCTGCTTCTCCCTCTCCCACTCCCCCTGCTTGTGTTCCCTCTCTCGCTGTGTCTTTCTCTGTCAAATAAATAAATAAAATTAAAAAAATAAAAATAAAGGAGATGGGGATTATCACCTTTACCCTACCAGGCGGGAACACATGAATACAAGACTTGCTGGGGGGAGGGGAGAGACATGGGAGGGGAGGGGAGGGGAGGGGAGGGGAGGGCAGGGGTCTCTCCCAAGACAAAAGAGAATCATACCACTCATGGGGCGCCTGGGTGGCTCAGTTGGTTAAGCGACTGCCTTCGGCTCAGGTCATGATCTTGGAGTCCCTGGATCGAGTCCCGCATCGGGCTCCCTGCTCAGCAGGGAGTCCGCTTCTCCCTCTGACCCTCCCCCCTCTCATGAGCTCTCTCTCTCTCTCATTCTGTCTCAAATAAATAAATAAAATCTTAAAAAAAAAAAAAAGAGAATCATACCACTCAGGAAAAGAGTTGATGAAAAAGGGTCTGACCGTACTACCAGCCACTGCAGTTCAATCCCCTAGTCCCTCCCGACACTGTCCTTCAAAGGGGAGTGATCCACATCCATGCAAAGATACAAGAAGAAAGGAGACAGACAAAATAAAAGACAGACAAAAAACAAACCAAAAAAGTCTGCACCTCAATCAGGTAAAAATGATGAATGAATGGTTCTGCATGGATTTTATAAATAAAAGCTAAAGAGAAACAGATAATATGGACTAGAGAAAACAGTAACATTAGTAATAAAGAAAAAGACTGAAGAAAATACAATCAAGAACATGGAGGGTGAAGTGGACACCTCTGAAGAAAATGAAAAGGGAAAGAAAGCAAGGATTTGAAAAGGATTAGAACTTGTAGAGCTCAGGGAGCCCCTCACTTCACGTCTATTTTGAGCAGGGTGTGGGTGCTCAACACACAGGACTCGTTAACCTTTGTGGAATACATTACCTTGTACTGTTTTCCCCAGGTAATCGCCACGCCTCTCTTTATTGATCACATGCTGATATATCTTCCCAGTGGTGATGTTGTTGTCTTTATAAAGGTTAATATCCAAGAACCGTTCATAATTTCCAAGGTCTAAATCAACTTCTCCACCATCATTTAAGACAAACACTTCACCTGAGGTAAAAAGGCAATGTAAATATTAAAAATTTGCTTTCAGGGGCACCTGGCTGGCTCAGACGGTGGAGCGTCCAACTCTTAATTTCGGATCAGGCCATGATCTCAGGATCCTGAGATCGAGCACCGGAGACAGGCTCCCCGCACTCGGTGGGGAGTCTGCTTCTCTCCTACTTCCTCTCCCTCTGCCCCTCCCCGCTGCAAGCACGTTCACTCTCTCTAAAAATAAATAAATAAAATCTTTATTTTTTAAAATTTTTATTTATTTATTTATTTGAGAGAGAGAGAGAGCGGGAGCAGGGGGAGGGTAGTGGGAGAGGCAGCGGGAGAAGCAGACTCCCCGCTGAACAGGGAGCCGGACATGGGGCTCCATCCCATGACCTGAGCCGAAGGCAGATGCTTCCCTAACTGAGCCACCCAGGGACCCCAATAAATAAAATCTTAAAAAAAAAAAAGTATGTATGCATTATATTCCTCGAAGAGAAAGAAAAACTGTAGATGATAAGTCTTTAAACAGGTTCTTAGATTTAATGTAGTTTTAATAAAAATTCCAACAGATGTTTTTCTTTTTTTTTTTTTAAAGATTTTATTTATTTATTCATGAGAGACAGAGAGAAACAGAGGGAGAAGCAGGCTCCCAAGGAGCGGGAAGCCCGATGCGGGACTCGATCCCAGGACCCTGGGATCATGACCTGAGCCGAAGGCAGACGCTTAACCATCTGAGCCACCCAGGCGCCCAGCCAACAGATGTTTTTCAACTTGAGGATGACACTAAGGTTAATTTGTTAGAAAAACAGGTGTGATTACCAAAACAAACACACACAAAATAAATTAAAAAGCCCTTACAACAAATAAGAGTGAGTAAAGGAAGCTTGAAATACATATGCATACATATATTTCAATATATATAAAGATGGAATAAGACAGTATCAACAAGGGGCGCCTGGGTGGCTCAACGTCTGCCTTCGGCTCGGGTCATGATCTCAGGGTCCTGGGATCGAGTCCCGCATCGGGCTCCCTGCGCATCGGGGAGCCTGCTTCTCCCTCTGCCTCTGCTGCTCCTGCGTGTGCTCTCTCACTCTCTCAAATGAATAATCAATAAATAAAAATCTTAAAAAAAAATAGCATCAACGAATACACAAAACCAAAATATCCAAAAAGATCCCTATTGGGGCTCCTGGCTGGCTCAGTAGGTGAAGCATGTGACTCTTGATCTTGGGGTTGTGAGTTTGAGCCCCACATTGGGTGTAGAGATTACTTAAAAAAAATGTTGTTGCGCCTGGGTGGCTCAGTCATTAAGCGTCTGCCTTCGCTCAGGTCATGATCCCGGGGTCCTGGGATCAAGCCCCACATCGGGCTCCCTGCTCTGCAGGAGGTCTGCCTCTCCCTCTCCCACGCCCCCAGCTTGTGTTCCCTCTCTCGCTGTGTCTCTCTCTGTCAAATAAATAAATAAAATCTTTAAAAAAATAAAAAACAAGATCTTTAAAAAAACAAAAAACGAAAAAAACAAAAAGATCCCTATTACATAAAAGAATTTAATATATCACTTGAAAAAAAACAAAAACCCAAGGGTATCATCACAAATCAAAGTACATAAAACACCCAGAAATAAACTTCAAAGAAATGTAGGACCTATATTTACAAAACTTAAAAAGCTTACTTCAGAGACATAAAAGAAGGTATGAATAAAAGGAAAATCACTTCTAAAGTTCCTGAATGGGCCAATCAATATTTTCCAGTGTTTAATTCTTCCCCAAATTAATTAATAAATTTAAGGAAATTTTTGTCAAAAACTCCAATGCAATTTCTTGTAAAGTTGGACAAAATTATTTCTAATTCTGAAGACAACAAACACTTTGAGGTTAAGAAAAAACAAAGGAACAACAAAAAAAGGTTAATGCTTTGCTAGAGGGATAATAAAAACACCTTTCTGCACCAAAAAAAAAAAAAAAAAAGAGAGAGAGAGAAAACAAAGGAAGAAGAAAAGGAATGTGGAAAGCTCTGACCTATTTAATAATAAAAAGCTGCAGCTTTTAAAATGATAGGCAGGAATAAACATAGAAATCCAGAAGAGAACAGAGTACAAAGACAGACGTGAGTATAGACAGAAATGTAGTATATAATGAAAGGTGGCATTTCAAATCAGGAGGTAAAGGATGAAATCTTTGGGAGGCCTTGGGCTCTGTACTCAGTGGGGAGTCTGGTTGAGATTCTCTCTCCTTCTGCCCTTCCCCCCGCTTGCACACTGGCTCTCTCTCTCTCTCTCAAATAAATAAATAAATCTTCAAAAAATGTTTAAAAAAATATCCAAAGGAAAACTGGCATAACACATGGGATTAGTCAACTTTACTGCATACCAAACCACCCTAAAATCTTAGCAATTTACAAAACGTTTATTGATTTCTCCCTCGGGTTACGTGTTATGTGGGGGCTGTGGGTCAATTGTGAGTCTACTTGGTCTCATTCCAGGACCCAGACTGAAGGAGAAATCCCTTTACAGGGCAGGCCGTTCTCATGGCAGAGAGCAGAAGCACCGAACAGACAGAGCCAAATCATGCCACTGCACTGAAAATTTCTGCTTCAACAAGACAGATGTCACATTCACTAATGTCTCCTAGGGAAAAACAAACCACATGACCAAATAAGGTCACCAACCTCTTGGGTTTGCCCAGGACTAATAGGATTCCCAGGATTTGGACTTTCAGTTTCAAAACCGGAAAATTCCAAACAAACCAGGACGCGTTAACCATCGTACATGACCAAAGTCCAAAGTCAATGGGACAAGGAAATTTACTCCACAGAAGGAAGTTGGGTAACAGTTTCAAACAAAAATACAATCTACCCATCGACTTGAATAAGTCATTCCACAGACAAAATGAAAACCAAAGAAATCTAAATTAGAACAATGAGATACCCTTTTTTGTTGTTTTTTGTTTTTCTCTCAGGTTAGTAAAGTTTAAAAAGAATAATATTCGGGGAGGGGGTGGGGGTTGGGTTAGCCTGGTGATGGGTATTAAAGAGGGCACGTACTGAATGGAGCACTGGGTGTTATACGCAAACAATGAATCATGGAACACTACATCAAAAACTAATGATGTAATGTATGGTGATTAACATAACATAATAAGATTTTTTAAAAAAGAATAATATTCAGCAGGGGTATAAAAAAAAACAGGCCTTCTTATACACTGTTGATTTGTATATAAATTGGTGCAAATTCACAGCCCTTATCAGAGAATTCTTGGGAAAAAAGATGGATGTTGAAATTTGAAGTTTTTCAGATTATGGAAAAGGTAATACAGAACACTTGCCATATATTAGAAAACACCCCAAATGCAAACACTTTCCAAATGGAATAAAGACTAGAAACAGTCACAGCTTTATGAAGATTTTTCAATTTTCAAAACTTTTGAAAAAAGACTATAAATAGCCACAAACTTATGAAGACTTTTAAATTTTCAGAACTTTCTGGATTTTACACTTAATAGGTAAGAGATCATGAATCTAAAAACCTTTGGTAATATGCATTATACATCAAAAGCCTGAGAAGCATACCTACCTGTGAAATCAGAAATTCTGCATGTAGGCATTTATGTTTAAAAAAATAAATTTTAAAGATTTCCATCATAGTGTTGTTTATAATATCAATACATTGGAAATTATTTCCCATTATTGTATAGATTCTGTGCAGCCTTTACGAGTATAAAATATAGGGGTGCCTGGGTGGCTCAGACGGTTGGGCATCTACCTTCAGCTCAGGTCATGATCCCAGGGTTCTGGGATTGAGCCCTGCATCCGGCTCTTTGCTCAGCGGGGAGCCTGCTTCTCCCTCCCCCCTGCTCATGCTTTCGCTCTCTCAAATGAATGAATAAAATCTTTAAAAAAATTAAAACAAACAAAAAGAGTATAAAAATATATAAATGTCCACAGTACATTGTTTTAAAAATTAGATTAAAAATAAATAAAATCTTTAAAAAATTAGATTAAAAACTGACATGACTATAAGATTCAATTCATGGGACGCCTGGGTGGCTCAGTCGGTTGGGCGTCCGCCTTTAGCTCAGGCCACGATCCCAGGTCCTGGGATCGACCCTCACATCAGGCTCCCTGCTCAGCAGGGAGCCTGCTTCTCCCTCTCCCTCTGCTGTTCCCCCTGCATGGGCTCTCTCTCTCTCTGTCAAGTAAATAAATAAAATCTTTAAAAAAAAAAAAAAAGATTCAATTCATTTAAAGTCCAAAAATAAGCAAAAGTAATCTCTGGAGTTAATGGTTACTATATGTCCAAGAGTTTAGAAAACATTAATTAAGGAAGCATTTTCCTGATTGCTGAAAAACAACTCAGTTATGCTCATCTGTCCCTGCTAGTAGGTTATGCGGTGTATTATGTCATGCATAATAAAAACAAAACGAAAAAGTAAAAAAATAATAAGTAAAAAAATAAGCAAAAGTAACTTACAATGTTAGGAGACAGGATAGCAGTTACCTTGGTGGTTTCGGTGGGGAAAAACTAGAAGGGGCATAAGGGGGGGGGGGTTCTGTTTCTTGATCTGGGGGCTGGTTACACAGTATGCTCACTTTATCAAGTGGTACACTTATGATCTGTGCACTTTCCTGCTTGTATGTAAAAAGTTTAAAAAGAAAGTATGTAAGTGCTAATGCCTTTTTAAAAATAATTAGCATGTACATTAAAATGTCAACATTAATAATAGTTACTCAAAGTGTTGGGAAATGGAGGACCTTTATTTTCTTCATGCCATTCTATATCGTCAGTATAACTGTCAATATATACCATATTGTCTGACTTTTTCTCTTAACAATGAAATGTTAAGAGAACTATATTACCTTTATGATAAAATAAAACAAAACATAATTTGTACTATACAAAGTACAATGAAAATGGTATCCTTATACACTGTTTTCCAAAAGGGTGGACTAATTTGGAATGCCATCAGCAATCTGAAAAATGTATCAACAACCACGAGAACATTCACATGGTCATAATGAATGATCCAGCGACTCTACTTCTGGAACTCTATCTTAAAGAAATTACCCCAAATACGAGAAAGAACTGCAATTTAACCTAGTGCCTTATAAGAGGGGGGAAGTTATTCTCTTTCATACCGTGCTCGTAAGGTGAAAAAGTGCCTGCATCGATGTTAATATAGGGGTCAATTTTGATGGCAGTAACTCGGAGTCCACATGATTTTAGAATCGTCCCAATGCTGCTTGCAATGATCCCTTTACCAATGCCTGAGATGACCCCTCCAGTGACCAGAATGTACTTCATTGGCGGAGGAGGTGGCTGGGTGCCAGCACCCAGAAATATTCTGAAAGGTAATAAAATTAAGAGTCAGGGAAGAGAATCATATTCTCAAAGCAGTAAAGCAAGAGTGAGTTAAACTAGAATTTCAAAAGCACACAGCATTTTTCCATATAAAGTAAATTTTTGAAACAAAGTCTTATTTTCTTTCTTTCTTTCTTTCTTTTTTAAAGATTTTATTTATTTATTTGACAGAGAGAGACACAGCGAGAGAGGGAACACAGGCAGGGAGAATGGAAGGGGGAGAAGCTGGCCTCCCGCTGAGCAGGGAGCCCGATGGGGCTCGATCCCAGGACCCTGGGATCATGACCTGAGCTGAAGGCAGACGCTTAAAAACTGAGCCACCCAGGCGCCCTAAGGTCTTATTTTCTAGGTTTTCCATTTTTGGCTCTATGCAGAAATCGGTGGACACTATCTGCAAGCAAAGTGGCGGGCTCCATTGCCCTGATTTTCCATTTACCCCAACTCTATCATGTGACAAACTTCATCATGAGAAACCAAATTTCCCTGGGATTCAGAAGCATGGTAAAATTAAGAGAAAATGATCTGGAATCAGACTGATCTATACAAGCCGTACCTGGGCAAGTTACTAATCCTTTCTGTGCCTGTTTCTTCATCTGTGAAATAGAATAAAAAATACCAGTCCCTTGGAATATTACTCAGCACTAAAAAGAAATGAGCTGGGGTGTCTGGGTGGCTCAGTCATTAAGCGTCTGCCTTCGGCTCAGGTCATGATCCCGGGGTCTTGGGATCGAGCTCCACATCGGGCTCCCGGCTCTGCAGGAGGTCTGCCTCTCCCTCTCCCGCTCCCCCTGCTTGTGTTCCCTCTCTCGCTGTGTCTCTCTCTGTCAAATAAATACATAAAATCTTTAAAAAAAAAATGCTTTTAAAAAGAAATGAGCTATCAAGCCATGAAAAGACATGCGGGAAACTGCAGTGCATATTACTAAGTGAAAGAA
Organism: Mirounga angustirostris; assembly: GCF_029215605.1. Lineage (NCBI taxonomy): Eukaryota > Metazoa > Chordata > Mammalia > Carnivora > Phocidae > Mirounga > Mirounga angustirostris. The sequence goes on from NW_026991719.1 coordinate 13,054,368, forward strand.
GTCAATCTGAAAAGGCTACATACATACTGTATGATTCCAACTATTTGACATTCTGGAAAAGGCAAAACTATGGAGACAATAAAAGATCAGTGAGGGCGCCTGGGTGGCTCAGTTGGTTAAGCGACTGCCTTCAGCTCAGGTCATGATCCTGGAGTCCCTGGATCGAGTCCCGCATCGGGCTCCCTGCTCGGTGGGGAGTCTGCTTCTCCCTCTGACCCTCCCCCCTCTCATGTGCTCTCTCTCATTCTCTCTCTCTCAAATAAATAAATAAAAAATCTTTAAAAAAAAAAAAGGATCAGTGGGTGCCTGGGGTTGGGGGGAGGGAGGGATGAATATGCAGAGCACAGAGGATTTTTAGGGCAGTGAAACTATTCTGTAGGATACTATAATGGTGGATACATGTCATTATGCATTTGTCCAAAGCCAGAGAATGTACAAGACCAAGAGCAAACTCCAATGTAACCTATGGAGCTTGGATGATAATGATGTATCAGTGTAGGTTCATCATTTGTAACAAATGGTTCCAGATGTTGATAGTGGGGAAGGCTGTGCATGTAGGGGCAGGGAGTGTATGAGAACTCAGTGCTTTCTGCTCATTTTTGCTGTGAACCTAAAATTCCTCCAAAAAATAAAATCTTTTCTTTTTAAATCAGTCTTCAAATATGCCAACATTTAAAAAATCTCATAGGTGGTTGTGAGGATTAAATGAACTAAGGAATAGAGGAGAGGTCAGCTGATGCCCATTCTGATTTTGCAGTCTCCTCCACTTTCAAAACAAATGATCAGGACTTGAAGGTGTATAAGGTTATCTCACTGCAGAGCTCTGAGTTCAACTTAAACTAGTCGACCATGGTCACGGCGAGTAAACTGTAGCCATCAAAACATACATGTCCCATCCCAAATGGCTTCCCTAAGTCCCTGGACCCACCTTTCTTTACACGCTCCAGTTGATCACATTCAGTGCCATTGTTCCTCTTCCCTAGCCACCTGGCATTCCATTCACTCCAGCTAGATTTAGCCCAAAAGATTAACCACCAATCCAAACCCAGAATGCTCCTCCTGTAGATCTAAAATGTATCTGAATATTCACCTCTTTCCGCTCCTACTGGCCCAGTTGGTCATTATAGGGGTAATCTCTTCACAGCTCTCCCTTACCCATCCCCCTGCTGATTTCTTCTATTTTAGTAAGTGCCCCTCCTCTAGAGTCAGACAGCCTGGGTGCAAATGCTGATTCTGTTATTTACAGCTATGACCCTGGGCAACTTCTTCAACTTTACTAAACCTCAAATTTCTCTACCTGTGCAGTAAACAGAGATCATAGCAGTGCCTGCCTTATAGAGGCGTGTGGGCATTTACAAAGAGAGTGCCCAAGTGCTTAGTGAAAGCCGTTATCATTTTTCACAGCGATCTACTCATCATTCAGTCAGCTCACAAATGTTTATTATAGGTCTATTATGCTTAACATGTTCCCAGGTCCTGGGGACACAGGGGTAGACAAAAAGTCAAGGTCCCTCCCTCTTGGACTTCACCTTCCCTGTGGAATTAAGAGGCAATTTGAAGCCAGCATCCATTTTGTTAGCTGAGATGAAAGAATGAATTCTAGAGGTCATATCACCCCCAGGCACAGCTGGAATGGCCAAGGAACCTGCAGGAATGGAACTCCATTCACTTACAAGTAAAGATAAAATTACCAGGGTGCCTGGGTGGCTCAATCGGTTAGGTGTCCACCTTCAGCTCAGGTCATGATCCTGGAGTCCCAAGATCAAGTCCCGCATCAGGCTCTCTCAGCAGAGAGCCGGCTTCTCCCCTTGCCCCTCACCCCCCTCGTGTTCTCTCTTTCTCTCTCTCTCAAATAAATAAATAAAATCTTTTTAAAAATTTTTTAAAGATATAATTACCAGAGGTACCTAATGAAATCTCCAACATAAAGAACAAAGATATTTTTCAGATTCCAAGTCTCTTGAGATAGAAAAGACCTCCAGGGGACCAGACGAAGCTCCACCAGAGCACCTGCTAGCTAGCATGATCTCATGAGCCTCCAATTAATGGCGTCCACCTTCTCAGGAGACCCTGCCCCAAATCTTGCCCTTAAAAACTCCTACTTGCAAGCCATTGGGTAGTTTGGGACTTTAGAGCATTACCTCCCCGTTCTCCTAGGTAGCACCACGCCAATAAATAGCCTATCTTCCTTCACTGCAAAAACTCAGTGTCAGTTTTTATTGGCTTGCTGAGCATCGGATGGACAAACTCTCGTTTGGTTTGGTTATAAAATGAGCACTACTGTCATTGTCACACTATTAAAATGACTTCTTATTTGTAAAAATTAGCAAAATTGAAAAACGTCATTGAAAACTGGAGTGCATTCATGTGAAGTCACAGTATGTGGTTGTCAAAAAGCCTAAGAATTTTTCAGAAAAAATTCCCCTATATAGAAGGATATAAAATTGAATATAATATTATCTCAACCATGTTTTTAAATTAAGACTAATTAAAAGTACATCAAAAAGCTAAATTTTAATACTTCGGTGGTTGGGCTGGAGGCAATTACTACTTTTCTATATTTTTAAAAAGCACAAGATGCCTTTTTAAAAGCACATCAGGTATTTTACAATGTCCTTCTTCAAAATGTAACTTAAGGGGCGCCTGGGTGGCTCTGTCGTTAAGCGTCTGCCTTCGGCTCAGGCCATGATCTCAGAGTCCTGGGATCGAGCCCCGCATGGGCTCCCTGCTCCGCGGGGAAGTCGGCTTCTCGAACTTCTGCCCCTCCCCTGCTCGTTCTCTCTCTCCCTCCAATTAAAAAAAAAAAAAGTAACTTAAGGGATGCCTGGGTGGCTCAGCCGGTTAGGTGTCTGCCTTCAGCTCAGGTCGTGATCCCAGGGTCCTCAAATCGAGTCCCACATCGGGCTCCTTGCTTGGCAGGGAGCCTGCTTCTCCCTCTGCCTGCAGCTCCCCCTGCTTGCGTGCTCTCTCTTTCTCTCTGACAAATAAAATCTTCAAAAAAAAAAAAGTAACTTAATACCAAGGAGACACCTACTCCTTTCTACCTCTTGTAAGCCAACAAGTAAGTTTGAAGCAAGTTTTAAAACTGCAGGAAAAAGCTACTTCCTTGAATTGAGTTGTTTTTCCCCCCTGTGAAGACCGAAGTTTTTCATTTACTCCTATATGCAGTGAGCAGAACCGACTGTAAAACAGGAATGTGTAGAGGGGCTTCTGTCTGCTGTCCAATAAAAACATTACAGGAACTACCCGTGTAATTTTAAATTTTCTAGTAGCCATATTTAAAAAGTAAAGAGAAACAGGAAGTTAATTTTAATAATAGCTTATTCAACCCAATGTATCCAAAATACCATCATTTTAACAAACAATCAATATAAGAATTCATTAGTGAGGTATTTTACGTCTCCCCCCCCCCTTTTTTTTTGTACTAGGTCTTCAAAATTCGGTGTGTCTACTTCAGCACATCTCAATTCAGACTCACCACATTTCCAATGCGCAAGAGCCACATGTGGCCAGTGGCTACCACACTGGACAGCGCAGGCCCAAGAGCAACTGAAAACATCAGAAGCACCAAGAGACACCTCCTCAAATGACGGCCGTTTAAAAAATAATATTAGTCAAAAACAAGAGTACTTACTGAATGATCCCATTTTACTAAGTTCTAAAGCAGGCAAAACTAAGCTATGATAGAAAGCAGGCTGGGGGGGGGGTTGTGGACTGACTGGAAAGGGGCACGAGGGAACTTCCCGGGGACGCTGGAAACCAGATGGTGTACGTCCACGTTGGGGTAGTGGTTACACGGGTGTATAATTTGTGAAATCTCTGATCTGCACCCTTAAAATGGGGGCATTTTGTTGTATGTAAATTATATATCGAATCTGTAAAAACTGTTGCCGAAAGAAAGCTTTACTTAGCCCCAGTGCGCCCTAAGCAGCTATTCTGGGGAAAATGCTAGGGTCGTTGTTCAACCAGTGCACTGGGCGGGGGAGGGGACAGAAAGGCCATTTCACTCCGCGCGGGGCTTCACTTCCGCCAACGCCATCTCGGGGCTCTCTGGGCTCCCGAGGCCAGGGAGAAATGGGAACCGGGGTGCAGCCGGCCCTTGCGCCCCCTTCCGAGGCCCGTGCGGGGAGAAGCGCACCCCGGGAACGCGACGCTCCGGAGCCCCGGTCGTGGGCCGCCGCAGGGCGGGCTCCGACGGCACTGGGCGCCGGCAGGGCAGCCCCGGCCCCCGCCCGTCTGCCGTCCGCCGGCGGTTTGCGTGCGCCGGGTGCGGGGACGCGCCCGTTGCCGGCCCCTCTCCGACCCGGCGCGGGCGCCATCGGCGAGGGGACAAAGGCGCCCGGCCCCACGTGCGCGCCTGGACTGGGGGCGCGGAGGCCCTGGGGACGCGGGGTGGCCACAGCGCGGAGGCCCTGGGAGTCCGGGGAGGGTCCGGGCGGGAGGTTACCTGCGCGGTGGTGGTGGCGCCGGGAGAGTGGCCGGTGGGGACAGCGCGCTCCGCCCCGCGGCGGGCCCGCGCTCACCTGTAGGGCTGGGGAAGGGGCCGCCGCTAGGGGTGTCCCTTGTCGCCACCGGGTCCTTCCCGCCGCCCGCGCGGGCCTCGGGGTGCGCGGCGCCCTCCTCGCCCACCTTTCCCTCTCCTGCTGCGGCGGGCCCCGCTGACTCACGCTGGTGAGCTTGGGGTTTGCACCCGCGTTTGTGCAGTGCTCCAAAACAAGCGTCTAAAAGTCACTCCTCAGGCACAGACAGCTTCCCGCCACCCTCCGCCCTGGATGCACTTGGCCCCAGGCCTCGGTCAGCCCGGGGACTGCTCCTCCCCTCCGTGGCTCACTCAGCAGAGGCACTTCGGGGGCGCGGGTGAACGCCACGTTCCCTGCGAGCTCCCGCCTCTTGGCAAGGCGAGATCCTCACTCGGGTCCTCCCGTCCAGTTCTCACCACTGTAAAGAGCTTCATACTGTCCACAAACGTTTGTGGATCCCTTACTGCGCTCCAGGAACTGCAGAAACGCTAAGAGGACTCAAATAGAACTCGACTCCTGCCTCTGAGGGGCTCACAGTCCAGAGGCAGGTCTACACGTCTATTGAAATCAGTAAAGTTCCCTGAGGCGCCTGGCTGGCTCAGTTGGTGGAGTTCGATCTCCGGGATTGTAGGTTCAAGCCCTGTGTTGGGTGTAGAGATTACTTAAAATCTTAAAAGAAGGGGCGCCTGGGTGGCTCAGTCGGTTAAGCGACTGCCTTCGGCTCAGGTCATGATCCTGGAGTCCCTGGATCGAGTCCCGGGATCGAGTCCCGCATCGGGCTCCCTGCTCGGCAGGGAGTCTGCTTCTCCCTCTGACCCTCCCTCCTCTCATGAGCTCGCTCTCTCTCTCATTCTGTCTCAAATAAATAAATAAAATCTTAAAAAAAAAAAATCTTAAAAGAAAAAATTAGTACAGTTCCTCAAACAGTACTAGTGTAACAAGAACAACAACAAAAAAGTGGGGTGGAGGGCAATCAGGGCTTCACCCACTGAATTTTTAAGAGTATTTGGAGGATGGCTGGTGCTGGGAGAGGACACAGGTTATTCAGGGGAAGGGAAGAACATCCACAAACCACTGAAGGAGAAAGGCTCTAACTGGACAATAGAAGGGTTTGAAGTTGAGATGGAAGAGTTAGGAAAGTGGTGAAAATTTTGAATAACCAGTGTAAGTCACTAGAGAACCAAGTTAGACAAGTGTCATTGAAGACCTAGGGGAGTTTAGAAACCATAGTGTGTAATGATGCCCAGCTATGATTTTGCCAGCTATCTCTATAGGTTGATATATAAATATGGATATTTATGATAAAAGCAGTTTGTGGGCTGAGTAGAGGGAGGTGAGTGAGGCAGTTGAGGGTCTGGGAGAATGTGATTGTGGTATTGAACTGGGCGTCTAGTCCATACAGGAAAGGACCGAGAGCAGTGTGGAGCTGATAGACTAGGAAGAAAAGAGACAGAACTAAAGACAAAGGCCTATGGGAATAAGGGAGCTGGCACACTGTTACCAGCTGTGGCGTTAGCATTGGAGACTTCAAAGGGGAAGTAATTCCAGGAGATGATTCAGTTTAGGGTCTGACATCTGAAACAGAGTCAAATGAGTGGGTCGAGCATCCACCAGGCCAGTGTGTGGGACACTGAGGTCCCTGGAATTTGGAGGAGTCCAAGGAACCAAATCTTGAGGCCAAGGAACCAAATCTTCAGGGAATGTGGAGGAGTGACCCTGAAGCTAATAGATGACGGCAACAAGGATGGGTGGAGGCTGTACGGCAAAAATTCAGTGAGTTTCAAAGCAAAGGGGAGTTTCTCCCCACCAAGAGTAATGTCATAGAAGAAGAAGGAAGGCACTAGGGTCAGTGATGTCAACTTCTGGAAAAATAAACAGAGGCTCCACTCAGCAGGAAGTGTATGGAAGCCCCAGGTCTTCATGGAGGCCAATAAATAAATTTTTTGAAAAGGAGGAAACAACTTTGGGGTGCCTGGATGGCTCAGTCGGTTTAAGCATGTGACTTCAGCTCAGGTCATGATCTCAGAGTCCTGGGATCAAGTCCCACATCGGATTCCCTGCTCAGCGGGGAGTCCGCTTCTCCCTCTCCCTCTGCCCCTCCCCCTGCTTGTGCTCTCTCTGTCTCTCTCAAATAAATAAATAAAATCTTTAAAAATTAAAAAAAAAGGAAACACCTTTGAAGCCTGGAGGCATGGAGAGGTTTGTTATGAAACAAGTCTTCCAGAGCATCCTATGGAAAGGACACTCATGAAAATGGGCTGACATCAATGGTGATATTCCCCTGCCACATATGTAAGGTTTCCTTCCACATTTCAATACTTCATTCCCTTTTCACAGCCAGGACAATTACTATGATCCCCTTTCTATAATGAAGAACCTGAGGCTTAGAGATGTGAGGTGTCCTGACCAAAGGTACATTACGAGTGGGAAAGCCAGGACATCAATGTAAATTGTTTGTCCCCAAAGCCAGATTCTTCACCACAGGATGTGGGGCCTTATCCTTATCTTATTCTATTCCTCTATGTAGCTAACAGATGGAAGATATTTTGTGAATACAAAGGGATTATTATGATAACTATTGTATTATTAATCCAAAATGGGGAAAAAATTGAACAGAAAAACAAATTTGATAACAGGATTCAGATTGACTGATTTGGGGTGGGACAAGAATATCCTCTTCATGGCCCACTACCAGCATAGCAATAAGAATAAAAAAAGAGATGAAAACAAAGTCTGTCATTAAGTTGATTGCTCGTGCTCTCTTATAATCTTTTATTTTGAAGAATTCTACCTTTCAGAACCATTGTAAAACTGTCTGTTCCCTGGGGAACACAGCCTTTACTGTGGTTTTGGGTGTTCCTGGAGATAAGGCAAAAGTAGAGCTGAATGGGCTGGGCCCCACCTCTGCACTATATTTATGCAGGTGAAGAAACTTGAAGGGCAGAAAGGACAAATAACAGGTCAAGGTTATTCATCTATTAGATGGTGATGTTAGAACCTTCATTCCTCTAGGCTTCTGACTGAAATTCTGGGCTCAATCCAATCATACTTGAAACAAATATCCCTTTTCAGTAGTGTTGACCACTTTTAGGTTCTTACTGACATAAATCCCAGAAAATACTGGTCCTAAGATGTCTCCTGACTTTCAAAGCTGAATCAACACCCAGACTCTAAAAACAGGTTGGAATATCATTGATGCCACTGAACTGTACACTTAAAAATAGTTAAAATGGGGGGCATCTGGATGGCTCAGTCGGTTAAGCATCCAACTCTTAGCTGAGCTCGGGTCTTGATCTCAGGGTCGTGAATTCAAGCCCCGCACTGGAGTCCACACTAGACGTGCAGCCTGCTTTAAAAAAAAAAAAAAAAAAGTTAAAAGAACAGATTTATGTTATATATATTTTACCACAATTTAAAAGATTAATAGTGTAATATACCAGAAACCATTGAATTGTATACTTTAAATAGGTTAATTATATGGTATGTGAATCATATCTCAATAAAGTTGTTTGGCCTTTATTAAGCCAAAATCCTGGACCTGAATTGTGAATATAACTCAGGCTGGAAAACTGGAGAGCAGGGAAATCAGAATCAGAATCTGTCATAATCTGTCCCCACATACTCCCACAGGACACTGGAACTAGGTGAGAGGAGGAGGAATAATGGGTGTCCTTCGCCAACAGATTGCTTAAGACTGTGCTTGTGAAATCCGTTCATGCACTGGAGGGGTAGTTGTTCACTTGACCAGTTTTTTTTTTTTCCATTTACATGTTATTACAGAAAAAATTAAAGGTACAGAGCAGCAGACATAAAAGTATAACCACCAGCTTGGACAACTGTCAAACCATGGCCAAGCTTGTTTCATCTATATCCCTACCCATTTCTGCCCCCCTTCCTGTATTAATTTGAAGCAAATGACAGACATCCTATCATTTCTTTGGTAAACATCTCAGCACGACTCTCTAAAAGAGAAGAACTCCTTTAAGTACACGCAACACCATCACCACAATTTAAAAATTAACAATCCCTATGTCCATCAACACATAAATGGATAAACAAAAAGTGGTATATACATGCAATAGAGTATCATTCAGCCTTTTTAAACAGCCTTTTAAAGGCAGAATTTTAAGAAAATTCTGACACATGCTACGAACGGATGAATATCAAGGACATTTGCTAAGTGAAATGAGCCAATCACAAAAAGACAAATATGGTATGATTCCACTTATATGAGGTTCCTGGAGTAGTCACACTCATAGAGACATAAAGTAAAATGGTGAGTGCCAGGGGCTGGTGAGATGAGAGAATGGGGAGTTGTTTAATGGGTACAGTTTCATTTTTGGAACTTGAAAAGACTTCTGGAGATTGGTTGCACAATGTGAATGTACTTAACGCTACTAAACTGTACACTTAAAAATGGTTAAGATGTTAAATTTTATGGGTATTCTACCAGAATTAAAATTTTAATTTAATAATTTCTTAATTTTATGAACTATCCAGTACTCAAATTCCCAATTCTTATAAACGTCATACTTTTCCCCCCAATGTTTGTTTGAATTAGGATCCAAATAAAATCCACAGGTTGCCACGGAATACGGCTCTTAAAACATTTCTGACCTATAGGTTTCCCTTCCCCTCTCTTCCTTACAATTTATTTAAAGAAACAAGGTCGTTTGTCCTGTGGTTTCTCACAGCTTAAATTCTGCTGCCCGCATCCCATGGTGTCCTTTAACACTTTCCTTAGTCCTCTGTATTCCCTGTAAATTAGTCGTTGGACCTAGAGACCCTGGGCCAATTTTGATTGGGACTCAGAAAGGGGCTACAGACGTCCATTTCTGCGGCGACGGCCCAGCTGGACCTGAAAAGGCGAGGCTAAGCCAGCAGCCAAGCTGCTTAGAGAGACAGAAACGCCGTTTACACGTCAGTCAGTCACCTAGAAAAGCTGGGGAAGGACGAGAGAGGACCGGGCGGGACCACGCTGGGAAAACCCTTTGTCTGCTTTCCACGCACGTCATAAAGTTACTGAAATAAACAGCCAATGGGGGAGGGGCCTTTGGCGGAAATGACATACATGCGGGCGGTGGCAGAGCGGCCATAGAGACGGGGAGACGGATAGAGAGGCTGCTCCAGGGCCGCACTTCCGGCCATCTCCCTGGGAGACGCGCATTGTGGAGTCGGGAGCAGGCGGTGCAAGTTAGGGTCTCCGGTGGCCGGGACCGCTGTACCGGCCCCGCGGGCGGGATGTTCCGGGGTTTGAGCAGTTGGCTTGGCTTGGAGCAGCCGGCGGCGAGTGGCCGGCAATCTGAGGGAGACGGGCAGGTCGAGGGAGACGCTCCACCCCAGCAGTGCTCCGAAGAGGTGTCAGAGTCGGCAGAGGAGGAGCCGCGGCAAGCGGGGGACCAGGAACTCCTTCATCAGGCAAAAGGCCTCGGCAGTGAGTCTCCTCCGGCCCTCGGGACCAGAGTGTGTGTGTGTGTGGGGGGGGTGCCCGCTCCCTTCTCTTGACGCCCGAGGGCGCGGACCCGACTGGTTGGGGGGTGTGGGGTGGGTGGAAGGGGAGGAAGGTGTGTCTGTCACTCGGTCGTCTTGGGACAGGGGAGGTTGATGAGGATCTGGGCAAGGCCGAAGTTTCATCTAGCAGTCAATCCTGTGCCTGAAGTTCCTGGTGACAGGTCAGTCTTTACGAGGTGTGTAAACATTGGGAGCCAGGGCTTCCGTAAAACGGTGTGGTTCGACGTCCTTAGGTTTGACAAGGGATCTTTTTTGTTTAGTTCTCCAGCTTTCACCTCCACACGCCCACCCCCATGACGGGGGACGTTGGGGAACTTTAGTTGGTTGGAAAAGTGCCCTTTGTGCCCTTAGGGCACAGTGTGTTGTCCGAAGTAAAATTGCGGGCAAGAGTTACCGAAGGCCTCCCTCAGGCTGGTCTCCTTTTTAGGTGCAGTGGAATTTTTTTTTTAAGGCGGGAAAGTAGCTGTCCATTTTTGTCTGTGATGCAGGTTTCGGTACTAGATGTTTGATGAACGATATCTCATTTAATCTGTTAAACCTCCCCGTGAGTTGGGAGAACAAGCCCAGAGTTACTGGCTCAAAGTTACACTGATAGTAAGCAGTAGATGTGGAATTTGAACCTAGGTCTGTCTAATTTGAAAGCCAGTCTAGTTAGGGAGGAGAGTAAAAGTAGTAGGTTTGAAGAATAAACACAGAGCTCTGGTAATTCTGATTCTGGAGACCTTGGCGGGCTTAAATAATAAAAGAAAACGTCTTTGAGAAGGTGGGGCCTAAAGCAGATTGCACTACAAGTGAGAGACCTGCACCAAAGGTAGATACTAAATTTAGCAAGTGTTTTTTAAGAATCTACTAAAAGGCCAGTTCATAGGGGAGGCTGGAGCCTGAGAGTGGAGAAACACATATTTGAATGAGAAGGGCTCTAACATTTCAAGAAGTTTGGGGAGGGGGCAGGGAAAACACATAATCTCAAGATACGGCAGTACAGAATCTCAGCTCAAGGTCCCCAAACAGTGCACAAGAGAAATAAAACTAAGTGCTGTGCAACAAAAGCTCTAAAGAGGGAACAACTGTTTTGTGTGTAGAAAACTGAGAAGAAACGAGCTTGCAATACTCAAAAGATGTGAGATGAATTGGACTAGAGCAGAAAGGCTATGTTAGGTATTTGAGATAGATACAAGTGGGACCATGTTAGGAAAAGCAGGGTATGGGTGTTTACTCCATTTCATAGAACATAGAGAACTATTTTCGTTGATCTTCAGGGGACTATCAAAAGTCGCTTTTTTTTTTTTTAAACTAATTTCCTATGCCTAACATGGGGCTTGAACTCACAACCCTGAGATCAAGAGTCACATCCTCTAGTGACTGAGCCCGCCAGGCACCCCAGAAGTCAATTATTAAAACAGCGAGGGCTTTATCGTCAACTTGAAACCTCACGTTTGTATTTACTTATTTTTTTAAAGATTTTATTTATTTATTTGAGAGAGCAGGGGGAGGGGCAGAGGGAGAGGGAGAAGCACACTCCCCGCTGAGCAGAGACGTGGGGCCCGATCCCAAGACCCCGGGATCATGACCTGAGCCAAAGGCAGACGCTTAACCAACTGAGCCACCCAGGTGCCCTATATGTTATCTAAAAAGACTCCCCCCTCTCTTTTTTTAAAGGTTGTTTTTATTTATTTTAGAGAGAGAGAACGAGCTGTGGGGAGGGGGAGAGAGAGAGAAGCAGACTCCCTGCTGAGCAGGAAGCCCCGGGGCTTGATCCCAGGACCTCCCTGAGATCATGACCTGAGCCGAAGGCAGAGGCTTAATCAACTGAGCCACCCAGGTGCCCCAAAAAGACTCCTCTCTTAAAAACTGAAATTAGGTGCCTCTGAGCCCGACTCCCACTACGTAGATTCATTTCTTTAGCCTTTTAAAATCTACGTGGGCTCTTACACTCAATACTACCTAAATACTTCTGGTTCATGGTGATCTATTTGTAAATTTAGGCAACTCACCAGTTACAAATGGTGGACACCCAGGCCTAGATTCCACTCCCTCACCCAAAACCGAACCTTCCCATCCTTGGTCCTTCTTCCTGATAAACTCTGGCCTCCTAGGATTACCTGCTTCAGAAGGAGGGCAGTTTATAAGGGAACTCAAAGAAGAGCTCCTCCCTACCTCCCTGAAGGCCTCATGCCCCAAAGTAACTTCTAATTCAGCACAGATTGGTTGCTTGATTTTTGTTAAAGTCGACCAAATTGAAGCTTTTTCTGTACTCTTCCTTTAAAAAAAAAAAATCCATACCTCTGAGAGTGTTAAATACATGAGTCATTTGCACAGTTTAAATAAGTGGGAGGATGGCCAAAAATGAGCTTTGGTTTTTTCAAAACCGTCTCTAAGGCCAGTCCATGCCCAGAAATGGAGGAAGGACAACCTCCTCTTCTTTGAAAAGTGCTCTTAGTATTTGCAGTGGAACTGTATTAATTAGGCCATCCTCTTTTTCTGTAAGGAAAGTGCATTTCAAGTTCTAGATGCCTAACTTGCTTAGTTTACAAAACTAAGAAGGCCCCAAAAGTTAGTGTGTATGTAGGAAAATACATGTCTGCTTCAATACAGAAGTAAAATAACTGATTCAGTTCTGATGACAAACCCAGGTTTACCATGAGGGAGGGCAGTGCAAATGGTCAAGAGCTTGGATCCCACATCTTATAAACAATAATAAAGAGAACTGGGGATTTTAGCTTGAAGAAGAAACTTGGGGCATTGCTCAAAATTCTGAAAGTTTTTTTGTAGAAAAGTCATTCTATGTTACTTAAGAGGATAAATCTAAATCTGAGAGGTAGGAATGACAAGGAAAATGAAAAGGATTTTCTAATTAGAGGGGGATAACAGTAATAATTGGCTACACTTTGAAGTCATGTGCTCCCCATCCCTGGAAGTAGGGCTACCTGGATAAGAGGTTCAATTAGGTAACCTCTAAAAGCCCCTTCCAACATGAAGATGCTCAAATTGTATGAAATACAGTATTTTTGAAAAGTTAACCAGCAATGGCTTAAGAATATTGGTTTTCTAAGGCTTTGCCTTAGAAACCACTATCTGCTCCTTATTTTCTTATTCTAGCAGCAAGCCTTAATCTCTTTATTCTTTTTACTCTGACAAATGTATGCTTTTTCTGACCTTTGAGAACCTTCCCACTTTCCTTTATCCTTATCATTCCATTCAGTTCTGTAAGCCCTTGTCACTTGCTCATATGAGATGAGGCAGTATGGATTTGGGGCACAAGCTTGCCAGTTAGAAGCAGATAGCTTATGTTTGAGTTTCCTGCATTGTTGTCTTTATTGTGATACCATTTGCAAATTATAGAAAATTCAGCTGCAAGTTACAGAGAATCCAACAGAGGCATAATGAGAAGACCTTGATTATGTCGGAAGTTCCCAAGACCACCCCTAGGTTTGATGAGCACCCACCAAAATGGGGGTTGTTTTGGCAAGAAGGAAGGGGCTAGGCATTGGATAGGCAGTCAGCAGAGTCTGCCACTATCTTAATGGGCAAATCATTTATCCTCTGTGAGCCTTGGCTTACCTATCTGTAAACTGGGCAGATTATACCTATTCTTCCCAGGATGATTGTGAGATTAAAATGACTACTTTCATTGTTAGCAGTTTGCCCTCTCCTTCCATAAGGCTGTGTCGTCATACTCACCGAGAGCCATTTTACTTAGTCTTCCTTTTCTTCTTTGGTTGCTGCTTTAGTTCAGACCTCTTTGTGCCTATGTTCCTGAAGTGGACATTGTACTCCTATTACTTCCTGTTAACTCTTATCTTAGTCTCAATTTTTTCTAACCACTTAATAAAAACTGTCTTTAACTTGGTGTCATCCAATATATTAATTTGCAAAATTAATAAACCATTTCTCATCTTTATGAGCTTCTTACCTGAAAATCTCCTATCATGCTTTCCCACACCCCACTCCCTCTGACCTCGGAATCCATCGCACTCTCTAATTACTCTTGGGAGAACTTCTCCCTCCCTTCTCTGAGTGCCTCTGTTGAATGATTATTCTTGCTTCTCTTGTCTTTGAGCCTTTTATTGGCTTGTTTGTTTAGAAATGGACATTCCTTGAGGGCAAGAACTATATTTCCTCCAGCGTTCTCTGTGTTCAGTGTACTCCACTCTTGGAGTCATTAAAATCTGAGAATTGAGATTATTATGCTAAAATAACCAGTTTTTATTTTTTTAAGTTTATTTATTTATTTAAGTAATCCCTACACCCAGTGTGGGGCTCGAACTCATGACCCCAAGATCCACAGTCACACGCTCTTCAGATTAAGCCAGGCACCCCAAAATACCAGTTTTTAAATGGCAGTCCTCCTTAGAATAAAAATGATGATTCTAATTAAAAACATTCTCCTGAGAAAATCTTAAAAGGAACCCTGCTCTTTTAGAACTTTAGATTTCTTAGACTGTCAGCAAAGAATATTTTTACAAAATAATCTGGCTGTCTACCCAATTTATCATACCACTTTGTAAATAGACTAGTCATAACCAAAGAGAAATGAGGGACCGCCCTAAAACTCAGCACTATTATGTTGCTCCCCATTCATCCATCTAGCAAGTACTTACTGGTCACTCATTGTGGATACAGTGGTGAATCAGACAACCTTGGTCCCTGCCCCAGTGGGACTTAGGATGGGCCTTCAGTTTAACTGAGAAGACTGAGCCACCAGGTAATCAGTAGAGTGTCATGAATATTGTTGGTCTAGCAACACAGGTGCTGAGGGAACACATCTCAGGAGCTCCTGCTCTAGTCAAGGAGCCAGGGAACATTGCCTGAGAAGTGCTATCTGTGTAAGCGGAGACCCACAGTATATGTAGAGTTGGCCAGATAAAAGTGTTTCAAACCAAGGAATAATGTATCTGAGACCTCCTTGGAGGTACTCAAGAATTTCTTGGGGTCATATGAATGTGGAATAGGAGGGGGAAGAATGGTGAGAATGAAACCAGAGGCAAGTAGTATCCTGTGGTATAGTCACAATGGGCTGTTGACATCACCGACAGGTAAACGCCACCAAACACAATGGGAGAAAGTAGACTGTTTATGGTAAAGGCTACAGAAAGTGGGAGAGAGGGTCATTCAGATTGGCAGATAGTACTGCTCCCAGACAGCAGTACAAGTTGCCTGATTCTCTGGAAGAGATACCAGCCACCAGTGAGGGTTTAATCTGGTGTGCCAAGCTCCCTTTGCCATTCTTATCTGGGTTTCCCCCCGCCTGAGTGTTGAGAGAGTCAACCTCCCTGCCCCTCAGCAGGTGCAAGTAGCAGAGGCAAGACTGCCCTAACTTAGGAGAGTATTTCCCACTAGATGAGATTGGAAGGCCAGTTGCCCAGGAGCATCCCCTAGCAAGTCCAGCTTCAGAACCTGCCTGAGGTTGCTTCCTGTAGCCTACATTGTATACAGTGTGGACTTAGAAACAATATTTGTCTATGTACAGACCTTTATGTTATAGTTGCAATAGAGCCTTGATACTTGTGTCTTTTCAAGTTTTCAGGAAAGTTAAATTTGTGCTTTTGCTTTGTTTTGTAAAGATGAAAGTTCGTGTGTTCCAGTTTTGTTTTTATTTTTATTTATTTATTTTTAAAGATTTTATTTATTTATTTGACACAGAAAGAGCACAAGCAGGGGAAGCAGAGGGAGAAGCAGGCTTTCCGCTGAGCAGGGAACCTGATGCAGGGCTTGATCCCAAGACCCTGGGATCATGACCTGAGCTGAAAGGCAGGCACTTAACGACTGAGCCTCCCAGGTGCCCCTACGTGTTCCAGTTTTAATCTTATTCTGCATATTTGCTCATTATTATTAGGTTAAGGATTTATGTTTATATTAGGGCTTGCCAAGATTCCTATTTATTAAAAATTCCTCCAGATTTACTATGGGATGGCTTAATCTAGGGAAGGAAGGGCATGTTTTCTTTGAACAAGAGGGAAGGAGAAAATAAAATAGGATATTTAGGGTCTGGAAAGGAAGGAAAGTGAAAGGGAGCCTTGATCTTATTTGTGAAGTTGGAAGGGAGATTATCTACTGAGATAAATTAAAATGAGAGACTGGAGAAGGGCAACACAAGTCTGAAACAGCTACTGGGGGAGAAGGGGTGGGAGAATGCTAGCCCTCTTTGAAAGAGATTAATTAAAGGCCTGGTATGGATGGCTAGTCCACCCAGAAAGTGAAGTACTGTCAGTGCTATCAGTGTTTGAAGTCCTAGTTAACAAGAATCGTGCCCTGTGGTTTAAGATTCCCGTGAGAGCTCTTTAAGGGACAATCACAAATATAATAACCATTGTACTTGAATGGAGCATAGACTGTCTTTTATTCTTTACAGACTATCTGTTTAGCTTTGCAACTGCTGCTACAAAAAAGATAACTGAATCAGTTGCTGAAACCGCACAAACAATAAAGAAATCAGTAGAAGAAGGAAAAATAGATGACATCATTGATAAGGTACATTTAAACATCTTTTGAAATTGATTAGCAGCTAATATAATTATCCCTTTTTATTAACTTTATCAACCCAAGTAGGATATCATATTCTGATAAAAATATTGTTTTGAGATTCTTGGGGTTTTTTTTTCTCTTTTTGTGTAAGAAGTAGCTATGATTTAAATAACCTTGGTTTTAATTTTAATATATTCTAAAATACACTGATACTTTTGGGTAACACTAAACTTTTTATATTGTGAATTTAATTTTAAACTATAACTGTTTCCAAATATTTATGCCTTTGAGTCATTCATTTAAGTGTTTAAAGTCCTAGCCCATTAGGAATTACACTTTTTTTTTTTTAAAGATTTTATTTATTTATTTGACACAGAGAGAGATAGCAAGAGAGGGAACACAAGCAGGGGGAGTGGGAGAGGGAGAAGCAGGTTTCCTGCTGAGCAGGGAGCCCGATGTGGGACTCGATTCCAGGACCCTGGGATCATGGCCTGAGCCGAAGGCAGACGCTTAACAACTGAGCCACCCAGGCGCCCCAGGAATTACACTTTTAAGTAAGTTTGTTCATTTCCTACAGTGGTAGGGTCCAGGCCCAGGGAATTTCATTTATGTTGGGAATTATTTGAACTAAGGAGGTCATCAATTAAACTTTAGATAGCTTGTTATTTAGATGCTTTGTTATGTGTACTATTTGTTAGAATGAGATTTGACTTGGCTTTTATTGTTTTTTTTTGGAATAAAGCAAAAATTCAGTTTTTAACTCATTTTACCTTTGCATTTGAAAAGATAATCCATCATAAAAGAGTTGTATACTTGAAATTCAGAAATGTTGAATTTCTGTTTGTTGGGGAAAGGGGGAAGTATTACTTTTTTAACTGTTTTATATGAAGAAAATTAATAAAATATCTCCTGACTTCACAAATCTTAAATGTAATTCTTATCTAATAATAAAGTTCTCAAAGTAACTTGACTCTTTATATATTTTTTAACAGACAATTATAGGAGATTTTCAGAAGGAACAGAAAAAATTTGTTGAGGAACAGCTTACCAAAAAGTCAGGTATGATACATGTTTTTTGTACACGACGTACTTACCTGCCAGATTTTATTGAGCACCTGTTAATGTGCCAGACACCACACTAAGGCTCTGACGATACAAAACTGTGTAAGTAACAGCCCCATCCTTCGGTAGCACAAAGACTAGTCGGGGAGACAAGCTCATAAACCTTTGTGCTTTAAAGGAAGGAAGGATATTGTTCCCTGTGGCTGGGATGGAGGGTGAGACCAGCGGGTGACAACCCCTCTGGGAGCTGGCTCTGAAAGAGAGTGAGCTTTCATTTCTCAGTTTAGAACATGTCCAGCACAATGTGTGATGTACACATAATAGGCACTTAGCAAAAGTTGGCTTCCTTCCCATTCTCTTCGGGAGGAAAAAATGAAAGAGCTTTCCAGCGGAGTGACAGGGGGCTGTGAAAAGTCACGAGGTGTTGTGGGAAATTACTCAATACATTTCTTTTTTCCTTTTTTAAAAAAAGATTTTATTTATTTATTTAGAGAAAGAGCAGGGAGCCCGATGTGGGGCTCGATCCCAGGACCCTGAGATCATGACCTGAGCCGAAGTCAGACGCTTAACATACTGAGCCACCCAGGCACCCCTCAATACATTTCTTTACTGACAAGTGCTCGTTTAAATGTTTGATAGTTATTGGGTCTCAGAATGTCTACTTTTGCTGTTTGGATGTACTCAAACACAAAACTGGCCTCATGTCTTTGAATTTGGCAAAAGGGTGAAATAATTTGATCAGTTTGAGCAGTGCCACAAATTCAAAAAGAGCTAGTTAGTCGTGTGGTGAGTCAGGCATTGTCATGCCTAGGTAAACTCAAAGTATAAAGCAGATCTTTGGGACAAATACTCTGTACAAATTAGCATACCTTCGTGATTCGTGGGAAGCAGTGTGGGAAGCAGTGCAAGTGATCCTGGCTAAGAGACTTGGGGTAGGAGTTGGTTGCAGTCTCTGAGATAGGAACTTGGAGGGAGTAGGGTGAAAGGATTGAAGGTACTCTCAGTTTTGAGGTGCCCAGGTGAGAGGAACATGTACAGAAGCAGGGAAGGGAATGCAGGTGGCATATCAGGAAAATGCCCTTGCTCAGTTGCACTAGTCACATTTCAAGGGCCCAACAGCCGCATGGGAGCTAGCGGCTTCCATATTGGACAATGCAAACCTGGAACATTTCCATCATTGCAGAAAGTTCTTTTGGTCACCACTGGTCTAAATTAACTGAATGGGGTCCAGCAGCAGCAGTTGATTCCTATTTGAAGCATGGAGAATTCCATCTGCCAGTAGAGATTATTAGTCAAGTCATGTAAAAACCATGAGAGTAGGTGACCTCAGTGAAAAGTGTGTCAAACATGAAGAGAGCTGAGCAGAGATATAGTGTTGAGGGGAAGGGAGGAACGGGAGAAATTGACAGTTCCTGAACACCTGCTAAGTGGCGGGTACTTTATGTACAGTATCTTCTTTAGTAAAAGGAAGGATTAGCAAGGTTAAGTGATTTGCTGAAGGTTGCTCAGCTGTTAAGTGATGAAACAAACCTGCCATTTAAAAAACAGACAAACACAAAACTGCCCATTTACCTGAGATAGAACAGTTAGGAGAGAGAAGCAATGGAAGCCCAAAGAGGGGAGAATTTCAAGGAGAGTGAGGTCAGCTGAGAGGTCCATCTACAAGGACCGTGACGAGAGGCCTGGAAAAAAAGTTTTGAAAGGGCTTTACCCGATTTTTTTTAAGTATGAAAATATGTTTAGGGGTGCCTGGGTGGCTCAGTCATTAAGCGCCTGCCTTCGGCTCAGGTCATGATCCCAGGGTCCTGGGATCGAGCCCCGCATCGGGCTCCCTGCTCCGCGGGAAGCCTGCTTCTCCCTCTCCCACTCCCCCTGCTTGTGTTCCCTCTCTCGCTGTGTCTCTCTCTGTCAAATAAATAAATAAATTCTTAAAAAATAAAAAAGAAAATATGTTTATTTTATCTTATAGTTAACAGAATTTGGATTATAATTGCCACATTTGCTTGCCTAGGATGAGCCAAAGAATGAGCCAGGTGTCTGTCTGTCCACATGTCTATCCACACATGCACATAACTTTTCTATCAGCTGGTACACGATAGGATGTCTCTTCCATTGGACTTTTGCAACATGATAGAAAGGGAGGTTGTTTTGGCGAAAATATTAGGACCCCCCTGCATGTCTGTCTTCGTGCTGACCTCCCACCTCCACAGCCTTGGCTCTGCCCTCTTGCCCTGCCCTGGTTCAGATGGTAGAGCTGCTCAGATGAGCAAAATACTCACAGGCTTTGTCTCCACTCTTTCACACTTGCTGCTCCCTCTGAATACCCCCTACACACATCCACCACGAAATTCCTCCTAGACCAAGATCAGCTCCCAGGTCTCCGCAGAAAACCCCTGGGACTCACCTCTCAGTGGTTGCCATTTGTTTTCTGGCATTATAAGCTTGCTTGAGTCGTACTCCTCCTTTTTCTTGTGAGCCCCAAAGACAATGTGTCTTTTGTAGATCCTGGCCCTATTGTTTATTGCTGCTGATTTGCCATTTCTTTCTTCATTTGCTTTCAGTCCTGACAACCCTTTTCTTAGTTCCTAATTGCTTATCACCTTTTGTCATAAATTAAGTACAGTGACATTTTAAAAAGAACTTTTTATTTCAATTTACAGAAATTTGCAAGTATAAAAGGAGTACTGAGAACACCCCCGACACCCTCTACCTAGATTGTTGGTTTTATTCCATCTGCCTTATCCTTTACTCTTTCTCACTCTGTGTGTCTTGTCTTTTCTGTTCCACTCAGTGTGTGTTTCTTAAGAATTAGGTATATTATCTTACACAATCCAGTTATCAGCTTTAGGAAATATAACATTGATATAATGTGCATATTCTAATTTTGTCAATTGACCCAGTAATGTCCTTTGTACATTTTCCCCCTCAATACAGCATGCAGTCTAGGGTACAGTATTGTAGCTTTTGTCATGTATCTTAGCCTCCTTTAATCTGCAACATTTCCGTGGTCTTTGTCTTTTAGGACATTAATGTTTTGGAAGGATACTCCCCCCCCTTTTTTTTTAAGACTTTGTTTATTAGAGAGAGAGCGCACCAGCAGGGGGAGGGGCAGAGGGAGAAGGAGAAGCAGACTCCCCACTGAGCAGGGAGCCCGATGTGGGGCTCTATCCCGGGACTCTGGGATCATGACTTGAGCCAAAGGCAGACACTTAACCGACTGAGCCACCCAGGCGCCCCTCCCCCACTCCTTTTTTTAAATAAACCATTCCTCAGTTGGGCTTTGGCTGATATTTCCTCATGATTAGATTCAGATTATGCATTCTTGGCCAGAATACTACATAGATGATGATGTGACCTCCCCAGGATATCACATCTGGAGGCCTACAGTGGCCATCTCTTTCTCATTAGTGATGATGATTTGGGTCACCTGGTCAAGGTGTTGTCCATTTCTCCACCATATTACTTAAGTAATTTTTTTTTACCAAATGCTTACTTGCTTTAGTCATACATCACGTCTGGGAATTATGATGAATGTTCGTGTTTGGAACTTGTTAGTAAATTGCTAAAATGATTATATGGAAACTTTCTCATTCTTTCAAACCACGGATTGCAATGTAACCCTTGTAAGCTGTTTTTCTCTTTTCTTTGTTATTAAAAACCTTTAGAAGCAGCAGTACCCCCATGGGTTGATAGTAATGATGAAGAAACAATTCAACAACAAATCTTGGCCTTATCAGCTGTAAGTATCTGTGATTCCCTGTGTAGAAATACTTTCTTCCTATTGTGATTTTATCCTTAGTTTTTCTTCTGTACAGTTTTTTAAATGTTTTGAGATGTTAGGACTGTACACATCAACTTTCACTGTTTTTTCCCCCTAAGTCTCCCCCCTCCAGTTTTAACCTGCTTCTCTTTAAGTTCTTTTTTATTAATGGTAAAGTATAATCTATTACACAAAATAATTCTTTCAGCCTTAAAAGGATTCTTTTGTTACTAAGATAATCTTTGAGATATGCTATCATATAAATTTTGTAGATAGCATTCTAGTTTGTCTGAATGAAAAGATGGTATTCTAAATTTTCTCTTTAACTGTTATATATATTTGAAACTGAAATTTAAAAAAATATAAAATATTCTGTGCTGGCCCACAAAAATTTCTCTCAAGACTTCAGAGGGAACGCAGTGATACCAGTTAACAATTGTGTAGCACCTGACAGTTTCAGAAAGAACTTTCTTACGCATTATCTCCTTTGAGCTTCATGCACATCTGTGAGGTAGATAGGAGCTTTTATCGCCATATACAGGCGTGAGGATGTGACTCCCAGATGTGACCCTCACTACTTAACATGTGTTTCCACTGGGCTGTGCATTCTTAGCGGGCAGAAACTGGCTTTGATCTCTGTCCTTAGCACCCAGGAGTCTGCCTGGCATAGGACTCAGCAAATAGGGCTTTTACTGAATCAGTGGCTTTCAAGCTTTGTTTTTAATCCACTCTTTTTTTTAGCCAAAGTCATAAATGGAACTTCAGCCTAGGAAACAGACAGAGAACTGGGCTCTTTACTTCCCTTCCATTGCCCTCCCTCAGGACATTTTAAGGTTTTTTCTTTTCCATTAGTAATTCCTTCAAAGGCCTAAGCATCCATTATGAGTTCAGTGTGAACCCCATGTATTTTGTTTACTGTGTTATGGCCAAACTTGATGCTGATGTCACATAATGCTCTTCTCCAGAAGCAAATTGGGACAGTGAGACTATCATTTGAGGGCAAATATCAGATACTCACCAGTCAAGTCCCCACAGCTCCTCTGTCCCCCAGACCTGTTCCTGTCCTCATCTTCTCCATCTCAAAATAAGATTCCAGTTATCCACCAGTTTTTTTCTAGTCACCAGCCTAGGAGTCTTCCTTCAGTCACACCCGCCCCCACCTGGGCCCACCCATATCCTGACAATGCTGTGTTCAAATACACCTCTACTCCACTTCTCCACTGCCACCACCATGGTCCTGATGCCCTCATCTGCCTCCAGCATCCCAGCTGCTGTCCCATCCTTGGCCCTTTCCCTACAAGCTCACATCAGTAGCCGCAGGGGTCCAGTTATGGTATAAATCCCTTCGTGTCACTTTCCTACATAGAGCCTTCTAATGGCATCTCATCTCCTGCAGGTAAAGATCTAAACTCCCTCTCCTGGCTTCTAAGGCCCTTGGCTTGGCTCTCTTCCCTTGGGCCCCACTGCCCTGCCTCCCAGCACTCCAGCCACTGTTTCTTTCTGATGAACAAGCAAGCCGAGCTTTGTCCTGCTTTAGTGCCTTGTGATTGCTATCCCCTCTTCCTGGAACCCCAGCCTACACCATTCCATAAGATCGCATCTCAAATGTCACCTCCTCCCTAACCATCCTTTCAGCCCTCCACCAGTTACCCCATCTCATAGCCTTAGCAATCTAAGCCTGTGTCTGTCTCTTCCCACGCTCCCACCCCATAACTGGAATAGGAACGCCGTGAAGGCTGGGACCCCATCTGTGCTGTGCCCTGCTGAGCAGGTGACACAGTGCCTGGAGCATAACAGGTGCTGACTGGGTGATGCACACACACGCCTACAAGAGAGCACCGCTGATTTTAGCGTGGCACAGAGGCTTTGAATGAACTTCAGTACATCCTTTATAGTGGCTCCTGAATTTGTTAAGATAGACTAAATTGCTATAATAGAGAAATCCCAAAATACAGAAGGTTAAATAAGCTGTGACTCTGTTTCCCTCCGTCCTTCTCCCTCACATGAGAGTCCAGAGGTAGATGGTCCACGTAGGTGTGCTTTGCCCGTGAAGTCATCTACAGACCCAAGTATTTCCTGTCTTAATCCTTTCCTATGCCAGCCTCTAGGGTGTTATCTGCCTTCTCTGTGCGGAAGGCAGCTCCTGTGACCATGGCTGTGTTCCAGCCCATGGGAATTGGGGAAGAGGTGGGTGGGCATGCCAGACTGTTTGAAAGATGAGACTCAGAAATTGTACCTATCACTCAGGCCTACATCCCTTTGGCAACCTGGATGCATGGTCACTCCTAGATGCCAGGGAGCCTGGGAAATCCGGTCTCTGGCTGGGTGGCCACATGCCCAGCAGGAGCTCAAGAGTTTTGTGATCCTTTTTTTTTTTTTTTTTTTTTTAAGATTTTATTTATGTATTTGACAGAGGGAAACACAGTGAGAGAGGGAACACAGCAGGGGGAGTGGGAGAGGGAGAAGCAGGCTTCCCACGGAGCAGAGAGCCCGATGCGGGGCTCGATCCCAGGACCCTGGGATCATGACCTGAGCCGAAGGCAGACGCTTAACGACTGAGCCACCCAGGTGCCCCCTAAGAGTTGTGATCCTAAAAGGAAGGAAGGGATACTGGGAGATAATTAGCAGTCTCTGCCAGAGTTGCCTTACATTCTCTGACTTGCCAAGCACTAGTTGGGACAATTCAGAGCCTGCAGCAGAGTAACCCTTTAAGCTCCTTATGTTGGGGCACCCCTTATGGCATAATGCTGTCATTAGGTAGTTATGAGAACTCAATTCAGCAAATTGTGTTTAGAACCTCCTCTGGGCCAACCTTGTCCTAGGACTGGAAGTAGATGAGACATGCCTTCCAAGAGCCTGAAGGCTTACTGGACATCTGCTAGATGAGTACACACAGCGTCACTCCCTGTGATTAGCACTGTAATGCAGGATGGTAACGAAGCACTGAGGAGAGGGGCATCTCACTGGTTTTGGAGAGGGGAGGGAATGATCTCAGGGAAGCTTCCCAGAACTGATGACATTGGAACTGTTATTGAATCTTGGGAGGAGGGTGTGTGGATGTTTGGCGGATGCAGGGCAGGGTTTGAGGTTCAGATAGGGAGTGTTGTAAGCATTTGGGTATGACTGGACTGTAGGATGCAGGTGGAGGTGTGGATAGGAAGCCAGGTCATGAAGACCTTTTTATACCTTTCTGATAAGTTTGGGTTTCATCTTAAAGGCAACAAAGGAGTCCCTGAAGGATTTTAGTGGTAGGTAAAACACATGTTTTTCTTGGGCAGGGTAGAAAGTGGGTTGCTCTGGGTAAGAAAAATGGGACTGGAGACAGCTACCCCTTCAGCGGCTGCTATAGCGATCCAGGTGAAACTTGATGGGGCAGTTTTAGGCTTTGCAATTTTTAGGCTAGAAGGTAAAATAACTAAAATCCATTTAGGTTCAGATTTGTTCTTGCCTTAATGTAGGAATTCTCCAAAACCAAAAATACTGTTAAAATCTAACACGGGCAAGATGAGGTGAAACTGACCGGTGCTGTTAGTAGCCAGCTTCTAAGATTTAAGTAGCCAATTTTCTAAGATTATTCTACACTAGTTTTCGTATACCCAAAGGTGCTCACGGAAACAAACGTGTTCATACAGTTTCAAACTCTAACTTCAACTAATTGCACGACTGAATTTCCTGGCTTCCCATGAGGCTCTCTTCAGTTGAGACTGTTAAATATATGACAGGATCAGTCATTCTCCACTCTCTTAAGTAGACAGGTTAGTAGATTCCTCAATGGACTTTGTGGCTGAAATCTTTAGAATTCAGTATCTGTCAAATCAGTGATGCATTGTTACATATTAATTGCATCCTATGGTTTCCCCCATGTTTTTCCCCTTTTCATCGAAGGACAAGAGGAATTTCCTTCGTGACCCTCCAGCTGGAGTGCAGTTTAATTTTGACTTTGACCAGATGTATCCCGTCGCCCTGGTCATGCTTCAAGAGGACGAGCTGCTGAGTAGGATGAGATTCGCCCTTGTTCCTAAACTGTAAGCAGTGTGTTCCTGAGCCGGAGTAGCACTGTGCACAGTATCAGGGAAAAGTTGTGGAATGGTTTCCTACTCTCTCTCCATGAGAACAGGCTCTGTGGCCCTTTAGCTCGCTCACTCGCTCACTTGCTGTCTCTCTGTCTCTCTGTCTCTCTCTCTCTCTCACACACACACACAGAGCCATAGAATCAAAACTGAGAGTGGACTTCACAGGAAATTTAGGGGGAGATAAGATACACTCTTTTATCCCCAGCCCCCAGTTAGAAGCTAGAACATAGTTTCCTACAGAAACAACCAAAGTGCTTGTGTCTTCCAAATAAAATCAAGGTCTCCAAGGCTCATCAGGACCTGGCCCACTGCCTTTTTCCACTCAGGCTCTGCTCCCTGGCAGCAGTGTTCTCGTTCTCTTTCCCACCCGAGGTTTTTCTTCTGCCCAAAGGCCCTCTTTTCCTCCGAAAGTCCCTGCTTGTCCTTTGAGCTCCAGTGCAAGCATAATGTCTTCAGGGATACAACCCTGACAGGTATCATCAGGGCCCCCCCCCCCAGAGGATCCCCTTCCCATCCCCTCTGCCACCATGGGCTCTTACCTTTTATTTTTTTTTTAAAGATTTTATTTTTTTGACAGAGAGAGGGACAGCTAGAGAGGGAACACAAGCAGGGGGAGTGGGAGAGGGAGAAGCAAGCCTCCCGCTGAGCAGGGAGCCCGATGCGGGGCTCGATCCCAGGACCCTGGGATCATGACCTGAGCCGAAGGCAGACGCTTAACGACTGAGCCACCCAGGCACCCCTCTTACTCACCTTTTAAATTCCAATTCCTTGTTTTTAATCTGCTGCATTTTTGGTCCACAAGTCCTCTCTGAGTGTTCCTTTTTTATAGTACTCTATTCTTTTTATTTTTTTAATTTTTTAAAAGATTTTTTTTTATTTATTTAGCGAGCACGAGCAGGGGGTGGGGCTCAGTGAGGGGGAAGAGAGAAAATCCCAAGCCGACTCCATGCTGAGCAGGGAGTCTGACACAGGGCTCGATCCCATGACCCTGAGATCACAGCCCGAGCCCAAATCAAGACTCCGCTGCTCAACCGACTGAGCCACCCTGGTGCCCCAGCACCCTCTTCTTTTTAGATGGGTGCAGTATCTTCCTGTTCTTGAGAACATGAACTATAGTTTTCTTGAAATACTCTTTTGTCCCAGTGCTTTTCTCTGAACCTTTGTGTTTGTCTTGGGCGCTGTCATTCATGGTGCGGGTTTTCCTTGCCCATCCTTCGAATCTGAAGGCACCACGCTGAAGGAGCACTTCGAGCTGTGTGTCCGTGCGGGCCTTTTGGACAGGGAGGCTCAGTGGCCAAGGGCTGGGTGGCTTCCTGAGAGGAGGACTCCCGCCTGAGCCCGAGTGTGGAGTGGCTTGGCTTGGAGTGGACTGTCGCTCCCCGCTGCATGGGAGCGCAGGCCCTGGCTGGCAGGGGCAGCGCAGGAGTCACGGCAGCAGGCCGCTCCTGGGGGGCCTTGCCACCACTGCTCCTGTCCTGAGCCCAGCCTGCACCAGCCTTCAGAGACGCCTGCTGCCTCATGTCCCTGGGTCTTTGTGAGCAGATGCCCGGCGGACAGGCCTGTTCTCACGGCCTGTCCCCTCCTGCGTGCAGCTCGATGCAGCGCTCGCTGGTCTGCAGGGTAGATTGCGCTTTGCCCGTCACCTTTCCAGCTTCTACTGTGGTTTTCTCACCAGCTCTCTTTGTCATGTGGATTTTATCTACTGAATGCCTTTTCTGTTAGTTTACAAGTGTTTTCAGAGGGAGCACAAATAAATACGTGTTCATTGTGCTATGTTTAGCTGGCCAAAGAGGGTTTTGTTTTGTTTTGTTGTTAAGATTTTATTTATTTATTTGACAGAGAGAGAGAGAACACAAGTAGGCAAAGCGGCAGGCAGAGGCAAGGGGAAAAGCAGACTCCCCACTGAGCAGGGAGCCCGATGCGGGGCTCGATCCCAGGACCCTGGGACCATGACCTGAGCCGAAGGCAGACGCTTAACCGACTGAGCCACCCAGGCGCCCCCAAACAGGAGTTTTAACATATATTTGCTAGCCCTTTGGTTCACATGGAAGCCAAGTTCTTCTGTTTGTGAGAGAAGAACAAGTGTTCTTGCGGACTTGGAACAGCAGTTATATCGAACCTTTCACTTACGTTTACTTTGTAGTGAAACTCTTCATAATTATCAATGTGTTGGTGGTGAATTTTTGTAGCCTTCCCCTCCCTTTCTAAAAAGAAGAGTATGTGTTACATGGCTAAAATCTCATTACAAATCTAATTCTTAGATTGTGTTTAAAGTAGCTAGTTTTGGGGCACCTGGCTGGCATGACTCTTGATCTCAGAGTCATGAGTTCGAGCCCCACATTGGGGGTAGAGATTAAACTAAATAAATAAAGTAGCTGTTATTAGTGAAGGATATCAGAAAATTGTTATCTGATCTATTCTTTACTATTTTGCTCACAAAACCCTGAGAGTTGCCTTTTGAACAGTTCATGTGTATATATATCTGTTGGGCACTCTTTCATCTCAGAATCTGAGGTTATACCTATTCTGAATAACTGCCTCCTCCTGAGAGAAACGTAGCAAAGCTCTGGAATTCAGGTGGACTCTGCACCTAAAGTCTCCATCAACTTGGAGACCATTTGGATCACCACGGGCCACACGGTGGGCTCCCTGCCAGCACTCTGGGGGACTGTCCAGAGGCCCGGGGGTGCTGGAGTGTGTGGCCTGGGGTACTCACAGCAGGCATGTAGCCAGCTTTGGTTCCATAGCTTTGCTTGTTGACAATTCTGGACTCCCTCTTACTGCTGAGAGTAATTTTAGAGTGTTTAAAGGATTTGGAGAGTTGGTATTTGGCAAAGAGTATTTCTGGTTTGTTGCTGGCTAGGTAAATGGTCTATTGAGTAATATAATTCCAGTTTCCTATTGTTAATTCTGTTAGGGATGATTTTAGAAATTAGGGTTACCACTTTTTATAAGTCTTTATCTGTTAGAAATGCATACTGAAATATTTGTGAATGAAAGGCTGTAATATCTAGCATTGCCATAAAATATTCCATCCCACACCCAGAGAAAGGCATGCGTGCAGGGGAGAGGAGCATAGATAAAACATGATTGGCAAAATACTGGTGATTGTTGGCTAGGTCCCGGGTACATCGGGGCTTCTTTGTCCTAGTCGCTCCACTTTTGTTTTTGTTGAAACTTCCATAATAAAACAAATGAGCCATCATCACACACAAATCCAGGACTTCTGGACTTCCCTTTCTGGCATGCAGAAGTGCAACTTTGATGATTTGAGACGCTTTTTGTAAACAGAAGCCATCATTAGCCAGGAACAATTTAGAAAATCAATCAAAACAAACACTTGCTCTGTATTTCAAAATACCTTCTAGTGGTGAACACTTCCCTGCAACAGCAGTGCTGGCATGAGCCAGGACTCTTGCATCACGAACACCCCCTGAGGCCTTCACTCTGACAACAGTAGAAAAATCGCAAGTCCCTTCCAGCCTGGAACTGACCTATGCCCATTGTTTCTCAGAGGGTGTTCACAGCATTCTAATGCCTTAAAATAGTCCATGAAAGCATAAGTGGTAAGATAGACATTTGGGAGTTGCTATGTTTCATGGTTTTCTTTATCATAGGGCTTCTCAGAATCTTTTTTTTTTTTTTTAAGATTTTATTTATTAGAGAGAGTGTGCACGAGCAGGGGAGAGGGGCAGAGGGAGAGGGAGAAGCAGACTCCCCACTGAGCAGGGAGCGCGATGCGGGGCTCCATCCCAGGACCCTGAGATCATGACCTGAGCCGAAGGCAGGCACTTAAGCTGACTGAGCCACCCAGGTGCCCCTCTCAGAATCTTTATTATGTCATGAGCATTGTGATTCTGTCCAGAGTGTAAAAGAATATTTCTCTAGTGTGCCTCTGTGACCACTTTCTCTTACATCAAGAGGGAGAGACTCTGGGAAAGGAAATAGTCCAGATGTTTGTTTCTATTAAGAGAGCAAACATTGCCCATAATCTGCTATAGATTGGTGGTACACCTGTTTCATTTTGGTTATTTCATAGAGCTCAGAATTAAGTGACTTTGAAAACATTCAGGCAGCTCACTACCTCATGGGAAGTTAAGCTCACTTCTAACTGTGATGTTAACAGTGTAAGATTCTTGAACTTAGCCAGGTAAAGAGCCCCAGTTCTTTTTTTTTGTTCCCTGGGGTATCTTCATCTCTATACCCCCTCACCATCCAGGTGCTTAACCTCCAAAAGTGAGTTCTCCGAAGTGAATATAAAGTGTTGTCTAATTACAGAAGAGCACACTACAGATATTTATTGTATTGCTTTTTAAAGATTTATTTATTTTACTTATTGACAGGGTTGGGGGTGGAGAATCCTGAAGCAGCCTCCCTGCTGAGCGGGGAGCCTGACACAGGGCTGGATCCCGTGACCCCGAGATCATGACCTGAGCTGAAACCAAAAGTCAGCCACTTAACCGACTGAGCCACCCAGGTGCTCCTTGTGTTGCTTTTTAATGCTGCCTAAGATTTTGTTAGCTTTTCTAGTGGCCGCAGCATAGTCTTGTTTGCTCAGGTAAACTTGTGGTTGACTGTAATACGTCACGAACTGCTGTTAAGCCAGGCCTCCCTCCTGCTGAACTATTTCCAAGAGATGTTACAAAGAAAAGAGAATCGTGAGACCACATGAGTTTGGGAAATGCTACTTTGTCATTTACTTGGCATAGTAAGAATTTAACAAGTAAGAGGTCATTATTCCTGTGACCATCTGTGTTGGCAGATAACTTGGTTTATTCGTCCCTGAATCACCTGGATAGGGCCTGATGCATGTGGCACTCGGTAAATATTGGTGGAATTAATGAAAGAAAAGATGGGCTGCATCTAGCAGCATGTCATCTTGTTACCTAGCCTAGCCTGTGTAGATAATCTTGTATTTTGCCTCTGTTGCTTAAAAAAGCCAGCCTCTGTTGGGGCACTTAGGTGGTTCAGTTGGTTAAGCGTCCGTCTCTTGATTTTGGCTCAGGTCATGATCTCAGGGTCATGATCTCAGGGTTGTAAGATTGAGTCCCACATTGGGCTCCACGGTGGGTGTGAAACCTGCTTAAGATTCTCTCTCCCTCCCCCACTCCCTCTCTTAAAAAAGAAAAGAAAAAGGCTAGCCTCTGTCACTCAAAAAGCTAGTCTGCTGGCCCAGCTTCACCATTCACAGATGTGACAACTATGTGTTCTTATGTCTTACCTAAGGCAAGTACCGTCTTCATCCATAAGCCTGCATCTCAGAATTTTCTCTTAGTTCTCATTGATTTTCTTCTACTCCTTCAAAATCTTTTTCAGTCATGCTATCTTCCTCAAGTTTCTCACCATTCTAAGACCCTGCATCCCTTCAAGTAAACCAGGGGGTAGAGAGGCATTCTGCTACCCTTTTGTCACTTCTACTAGCAAAATGTTTTGGGAACACAAAATGAGTGACTCCTGCAGGCAAAAAAAAAGCCCTGCACATACTGCACAGGTCACCAAAGAGACGCAGAGAGATGCAGAGAGAGAGGGAACACAAGCAGGGGGAGTGGGAGAGGGAGAAGCAGGCTTCCCGGGGAGCAAGGAGCCCGATGCGGGGCTCAATCCCAGGGCCCTGGGACCATGACCCAAGCCAAAGGCAGACGCTTAATGACTGAGCCACCCAGGCACCCCAGGGGTGAATATTTTAATGTTTTTTGAGTTTTGTTTTGCCTTCCACCCTCAAGATTTTATTTAATTGCTCTGAGGTAAGCATAGTCATCAATGTGGTTTTTTACTTTTAAACAATCACACCTTTATATAGAAAGGTTGGAGGTATCGCATAAAAACTTCTCTTTCCACTCATTTGAGACCTGATGCTCCATCAGTCCTGACTGCTTTAGTGTGTATTTCCTACAAACAAGGCTTTTCCTACATAACCATCCAAATCAGGAAACGGTCATTTATGCGTTATTGCCATCTGATTCTCAGACCCCATTCAAGTTTTATCATTTGTCCCAATGTCCTCTTTAGCAAAAGGATCCAATACAGACTCACATGTTGCATTTAGTTTTCATGTCTCGTCAGTCTCCTTCAGTCTGTTGCATCCTGTCAGGTGGTACACACTGCCATTTTGTCCCGTTACTGTCCACACTTTGGTCACTTCACTTGATGAAGGTGGTTTCTGCCAGACTTCTTGCTGTAAAGTTACTTCTTTCCTCTTTGAAATTAGTATTTTCTGGAGAGGTACTTTGTAAAAATATTCCATTCCTTATCAGACTCTGAACATATTCATGTATTTATTTGTATCGGTATAGACTCATGGTTCTGTTTTATGCAATGGTTATAATCCATTGCTATCGTTACGTACTTTGATGCTCAAAATATCACCAACTTGGCCAGTGGGAGCCCATTCCAAGTTGGCTTCTGTGTCTTTTTGACTCATTCTCATCATTCTTTAAGTGCTTCCTTGCTTTCTGGTATGGGGTAGTCCAGGCTCATCTTGTCCTCTCCTTTGTAACCCTGGAATTGGCTACTTACCCAAAGAGATCTGGTTCATTTTAGTGGAAAATGGTGTACAGACACCAAGATCTGAGCACTAGTCATGTTTATTGCTATTGGGGTATCACTACTCCTTGGTCCGCTCAGCAGACAGAGCTAGGGAATATTTGTGTGCTCGTGTATATACACATACACTCATTTGCATCTGTATTGGATGAAAACCATGTATTCATGGTGCTACCTCACCACACGGATCATTCTAGAATTTTCCCTTTCAATGTTTGTAACTCCCTTCTCTGACCATGAGAAACTTGGTTTGCACTGTCCTTAATATTTCTATTTAATTGATCAACCCCCTGCGTGTAACCAGTCTTCCATTTTTGCCAGCACCCCCTCCCCTGCTCAGACACCCTCCTCTCCCAGCTCAGGCTGTCATTCATTCCAGGCCACCCCCATGTGGACACTCACCTTACCCAGCTTGGTCACCAGCACCCCCTGCTAGGTGATTCTCATATGCAGACAAGTTTGAGGACCACTGAGGGTTCTCAGCTTGGACTGCACTTTAGTCTTCTTATCAGTCATCTCCCACGTCCCTGCTAACTCTTACTGATTGCTAGTTATTTGCATGCTGCCAGACATTTCCTTTCGTAAGGAACAACACCCACAGTCCTTTTCTTGTCACTGCTTGAAAGCTCTTAATTATTCGGTAAACAGCAAATACAGTGCAGTCCTGGCTGCGTTTGCAGCCTCCCGGGTTGGTGTGCCGGTCTCACAACAGTGCCTCTTTCCTCTGCTGAGGGCAGTGTTGGTGTCATTAAAATACCAAGAAATGCAGAGGTTTCATTGGTGTTCTGTAAGTTGTCTTTTGCTGCTATAGAGAAAATAGCTATTATTTTTGTCCTGTCCCGCAGCTTCCAGTTCAAAAGCAAGTGAGAGTCTCCTTTGAGCCTCACTCAGATTTGAAAATACCCCTAAAAAAATCATCTCTTCCCGCCTCCACTAAAACAAATAACCCCCCGCATGCATGTGTGTGTGTTGCATGCATTCTCAAGTGTGTTGTTGTCTGTCCTGAAAAGCGTGAAGGAAGACGTGTTTTGGAGGAACTACTTTTACCGCGTCTCCCTGATTAAGCAGTCAGCCCAGCTCACAGCCCTGGCCGCCCAGCAGCAGGCCTCCGGGAAGGAGGAGAAGAGCCATGGCACTGAGGAGGACCTGCCACTGGCAGGTATGTTCAGAGAAGATTTCACTGTGTGTAAAAAAAAAAAAAAAAAGAGTTACTTTAAAAATATTCTTATAGACTCTCATGAGTTTGTCATCTTTTATGTACCAAAAATGTCACTGTCATCTTCTGGAAAACTCTTTCCTTTCCAGAGGAATATTCATTCTCATTGCCCTCTCTCTGACCCTGCTCACACATCTTCCCCAAGCTTTGCTCTCCTTTGCTTTCTTTTTCTCGTTCTTCATGGTTTTTACTTCCTTTTTATTTCTCCCTCGGTCACTAGTCATTTTCCCATCTCTTTACTTGCCCTTTACAATTTTATACCTTCTTTCCTTTACCAATTCAGTCCACCGCTTTTCTTTGTTTCTCTGCCTTCCATTCAAGCCGATGCTCCCCTAGTACTCTGTAGAGCAGAACTGAGCTCCATTCCACTCCAAGTTACCAGTGTCTAGCCCAGACCTAGGCACCATTATGGTGCACGTTGGACTCTTACTGTGACAGTTGACCCCTGGTTGTTGGGGAAGTGTTTTATAATACCAGCAACAATTTAAGATTCTGTAATAGTAATTAAAATCAGAAAGGTATTAAAAAAATAAGAAGAAAGGTATTTTGTGTCATATTTTTAACGTTTCATGAACACCTGTGTGCAGGTACTGATTACAACTAGAGACTTAACCTGTTCGTGGAATTTTAAATAATTATGCATCATGTATCCTAAGGCACAGGTTGTACAGACCACCAGAAGAGAACCTGACACTGCATTTAGGGTCAGGGAAATGTAAAGAAGTTGCTCTACACAGTAAAAATTGGCATTTTGCATATAGATGTTAAAAAGAATCCCAATTGTCTATTATTCTTTACTATTTGTTTTCATTTATTTTATTAGAAAATGCCGTTTTACCAAATACTGCCTGTATTACAAAATGGGCTTAAGACAGGATTCAGTAAAGACTACACACCTAGGTTCATAAGAAAGAAAATGCGGCCCAGGAGAAAGAGGGGAAGCTGTGACTGAGCATTGCACTTTGCTTTGTGCTTCCTAGCATTCGTGACAAATGGAAAATTTGATAAATAACTGAATTCTCAGTATCCTAAAAGAAGGAGCAGATCTATTCCTGAATTTGATTTCGGCTAACACTAAGGTCAGAATTTATTTCCTGCTTGGAAATTTTATATGAAGGGCATCAAATATGATGACATAAAAAAAAAAAAAATTCCCAGAAGAAGTTGAAATGGTCTCACCTAGCTATATCTTGAAAGCATAACATAAAAGCTCATTTCTGAAAATTATTTAGTATCATCGTACTTGTGGATATTTTAGTTGTTACTATAATGTGTATTCAGAATTGAATCAAGCAATTTTTGTCTCTTTTATTCTCACTTCTTAGAGGCAGTACGGCCCAAAACACCACCTGTCGTAATCAAATCTCAGCTTAAAACTCAAGAGGTAATACAGTTTTACATTGTACCTAGTAGTTGATGTCTGGAAATGAAGTAACTCTGTGTTAACTATCTCAGATCCCATTTGAAACTGCTTATGAATATGGGTCTTACCTGTTTTGAAGAAGAGGGGTCCACCACTTGCACAGTTAGGGACCTGTAGCAGAGACATGAGGCGATTCCCTGGCATCAGTCATCTTAGATGTGCTCCCGGGAATTAGACTGAATGACTGGAGTGACCCAAACTGTGAGAGAGCATAGTGGATTCAGGTGGTAGCTCATCTGGTTCCCAAGCAGCCGCACAGGGTAGAAGGCTGAAGAGCAGTGAGCATCTGACTAGCAGAGGAAGGAGACGAAAGGGACGCTTTTTCTAATGCCACTTAGAAAACCATTCCCAGAGCTCCTTTGTTGCATTTCAGGATGAAGAGGAGATTTCGACCAGCCCAGGGGTTTCTGAGTTTGTCAGTGATGCCTTTGATGCCTGTAACTTAAATCAGGAGGATCTGAGGAAGGAAATGGAGCAACTGGTTCTTGACAAAAAGGAGGAGGAGACAGCCATTCTAGAAGGTACCAGACAAACAAAATAGCTGTGCTCTTTTCCGATTCTGAAGTTGATTATAGAAAATGTCATTCTGAAGCAGACATACAAACATACTGTAACTTTTGTGTCAGAATCGCTTCTCTGTTCCCCATTAGAAGGTAGATTCTAGCACACATGACCAGACCTTACATCCCTCTGCCTTAAGCATGCACAGGAGTGTAGAGAGGAGAAACAGCCCAGAGAGGATAAGTGATTGGTCCAAGGCACCTCAGCCCCAAGAACATGTGGCCAACAACAGGCAACAAAGAGTGCACACCCTTTCACTTAGAGACACCATCCTCCAGCCTTCTACTTGGGTTTATACTTTTTTTTTTTTTTAAGATTTTTATTTATTTATTTATTTGAGAGAGAGAGAATGAGAGAGAGCACATGAGAGGGGGGAGGGTCAGAGGGAGAAGCAGACTCCCCGCCGAGCAGGGAGCCCGATGCGGGACTCGATCCAGGGACTCCAGGATCATGACCTGAGCCGAAGGCAGTCGCTCAACCAACTGAGCTACCTAGGCGCCCCTACTTTTTTTTTTTTTTAAGATTTTATTATTTGAGAGAGAGAGCAGGCATGTGCCCATGAGCAGGGAGAAGGGCAGAGGGAGAAGCAGGCTCCCCGATGAGTAGGAAGCCCGACATGGGGCTTGATTCCAGGACCCTGAGGTCATGATCTGAGTCAAAGGCAGACGCTTAACCGACTGAGCCATCCAGGAGCCCCTCGGCTTTATACTTCTATGTAGAAGATTCTTTTTCCTGCTGCTGTGTGCCACAAGAGCATTGCTTATGGGAAGGAGCATGCTGCCTTTAAAAAAATAATAATTTAGAGACAAATACAAGTGGGGTTGGGGTCGGCTGCTTTCTTTGGCACATCAGGACAAATGACTGGCTTTCTACTGGATGAAAAGCAAAGGCTCGGGTTAATCATCATCAAATGAAGAGTGTTTCGTGAAGCCTTCTGAGACCCCTCCCACCCCCATCTGTTTCTCATGCAGGTGGCTGCTGGCCACTGCGGAAGGGCACTGGGCAAGAGCCCCGGGTGTTGGAGGCGATAGCTAGAGCAGACTGTGCGCTGGTTCCCTTTTTGCTGGTGATGACTAGTAGCACGGGCCCCACAGGAAACTGGAAGTGGCCCTGAGGCAGGAGTCATAAGGTGCTGGCTGGATGCTCTGGGCAAGCTGTTCTTTCATTGAATTCCTGCCCGAGTTATAATTTAGACCACATAATATTCTTTTATATATTCATTGTCTTGGCCCCCCAGCTAAAGTGTAAGTTCCTCAAGGGCAGTTACACCTTGTTTTTGTTACCCCACAGTACCTGACATGGGGTCTGGCACCCAGCCCCTAATAAATATTTGTGACATTGGTGGTTTGCCATGCAACACACCGTGTCCTTTCCCTTGAGTCTAAGTTTACTACTAAGTTTAAGGTATGTATGTATTTATTTATTTTTAAAGATTTTATTTATTTATTTGTCAGAGAAGGAGCGCAAGCAGAGGGAGCAGCAGTCAGAGCAGGCAGAGGGAGAAGCAGACTCCCTGCTGAGCAGGGAGCCCGACGTGGGACTCGATCCCAGGACCCTGGGATCATGACCTACGCCGAAGGCAGACACTTAATGACTGAGCCACCCAGGCGTCCCAAGGTTTGTTTTTAACCAACTGAGCCACCCAGGCGCCCCCCAAGGTTTGTTTTTAAAAGAAGAAAATAGAAGGATGCCTGGGTGGCTCAGTCGTTAAGCATCTGTCTTCGGCTCAGGTCATGATCCCAGGGTCCTGGGATCAAGTCCCGTATCAGGCTCCCTGCTCAGCAGGAAGTCTCTTCTCCCTCTGCCTGCCGCATCCCCTGCTTGTGCTCTCTCTCATAAATAAATAAAATCTTTAAAAAAAAAAAAAGAAGAAGAAGAAGAAGAAAATGGAGGCGCCTGCTGGCTCATTCAGTGGAGTATGTGACTCTTGATCTCAAGGTTGTGAGTTCGAGCCCCACATTGGGCATAGAGATTACTTAAAATCTTAAAAAAAAAAAAAAAAGATGAAAATAAATTTTAGCTTTATTTTTTAAATAGCTGGTTTGTTGTTTTCTATTTCATAACACCACATAACAGTTGTCTTATCGTCTACATACATATATGTACACATACACATCACACACTCACACACACACACACACACACACACACACACATTGAGGTTCTAAGTGGAAAGTTGCAGTTCTGAATCAGCACAGAAGAGGAACATGAGAGCTTAGATGGAGCCCAGTGTGAGGGGCCAGGCTTCATCAAGAGACCTCCTGACTTCAGGTTCTGGTATCCATTGCCATTCTAGGAAAACTACTGCTAAAGTGCTTACGCACAGACTGTGAAGCTTGCAGATCTGGCTCCATCTGGATGCCTGGTGCTATCAAGCTTTGTGTTCTTGGGCAAGTCACTTAACCTCTCTAAGCCTCTGTTTTCCATCCTAAAAAATGTGCAGCAGTGTATCTAGTCCCTGGATTGTTCTAAGGATGGAAAAAAAGGGGGGCAGGGGAGTGATATGTAGAAAGAAGTTAGCACAGTCCCAGCTCAGTGATTGCTCAAGAAATGTTAGCTGTTTTTTTCTACCGCTGTCATCCTTAATAGTGGTAAAAATTAATTTGCAACCAAATATTAATTATCAACTATCCATTTAAATACAAGGAAAAGCAGAGGTTTTAGAAAGCAAAATAACACGCAAACATATAGCACTTAACCGATTTATCTTTCTAATCATATTTCCCTTCGGTTACTGTTAAAATTTGGTCAGTTTTTCTGAGCACACATGGCGGGGAAGCTCGAGATGTTAAAAGTTACCATGGCTAGGACTTCCACAGGGAATTATACTTGACCGAGTTGTTAAAACCAGCATTGTGAATTCAGAGAGAATCTTTTCCTTCTCATTTGTTTCTTTCAGAAGATTCTGCAGATTGGGAAAAAGAACTACAACAGGAACTTCAGGAATATGAAGTGGTGACAGAATCAGAGAAACGAGATGAAAACTGGGATAAGGAAATAGAGAAAATGCTGCAGGAGGAAAATTAGCTCTTTCCTGAAATAAAAGAATAATGCTTAACATTCTGTAACTGACATTAAATTCTAGATGACGACACTCGCTGAATCAGAATGCAAAAAAGATTGGTATAACTACGAAATTCAAGATTATTCTTTTTTCAAGCTGAAATTTGCCTTTTTTGCATTTATAAAAAGTATATAGAACAGTTATTCTAATAATCAAAAAGGGATGTTTTATGTAATATTTCTTTAATATAAATCTAGAGATATTCATGTAGTTACTATGGATATCTTTGCCACAGAAATGCAAGTAAAATTTTAGAGTTCTGTTTTCCATGAGGTCAGAATTATAATTTATTCTTCAATTGTTTTTTCCTAAACATTTGTACTTCTTGTTGCATTTTCACTGATACATGTATTTGTTGAAGTACTTACGTAACGGATTGATAACTATCAAAATGACCAAATTGTACCAAAGAACTTAAGAAGAAGCACTTTCAAGACTATTTTCTTGGTAGGTATTTTCTAAAATTCCCTCTAGAAGCCAAAAGGTAAGATAATTATGTTGATTTTCATAGTGTAAACATCACACAGTTTGACATTGAGAAATACTGTGCAGAAACATTTGTTTTTTTCTGGGGCCTTTTCTTTCTTGTGTTGTTGTTTGTTTCTTTGTTTTTTTAACTATACCACGTTTAGTATCGTTGCTTTCCTAAATTCCACATCACAGTTTTTGTAGAAAGCAGGGTCTTTTGTCCTTTTTATATTAATGACCTTCATAAGCCCATTCACCTTACAGTCTCTTGTTTTTGTTTAAATCATCATCACATATAAATGTTTCAGTTTCGTTTGTTTGTCTTAGTTAAACTGTCGGTCCTTATAAAATTGTGTTCCTCTAAGTACAACTTGTGGAACTTCACTGCTCAATCCTGCTTGTATTCTGCTACACCAGCAGGCCCATGCTCATAGAATATGGTTTTTTTTTTTTTTAAAGATTTTATTTATTTATTTGACAGAGACACAGCGAGAGAGGAAACACAAGCAGGGGGAGAGGGAGAAGCAGGCCTCCCGCCGAGCAGGGAGCCCGATGTGGGGCTGGATCCCAGGACCCTGGGATCATGACCTGAGCCGAAGGCAGAGGCTTAACGACTGAGCCACCCAGGCGCCCCAGGATATGGTATTTTAAAAGAACAAGGTGGCTTAATGTCAGAACACTTCCGAGGCATTTGCTTCCTAAAACGTTCATATTTTTCAAGGAACCTTTATTTCATAAACGGGAATAGAATTAAGACAGTCCTTTATAGGAAAAACGTACATATTTCTGTTCTTCACTCCATAAAAATTAGTCCATGGTCCTCTGGCAAAGGTATAGTCAACGAGAGAACTGGGTGTGCGTCCAAGCTTTCCTCTTGTTTGTAGCTTGGTGCACACACTTGTGAATGAGCCAGACTGTCTCAGCTAGGATCCCTTGGGTTATAGCAATAAACTCACGTATTCTGTGAAACCACTGACTCCATTATGAAGGGATCTCCCCTTGTGGTGCCACAGTTGCTGATTACTGAGTTTGGTTTCAGAGATGGTGACTGGCAACTTCTAAAATAATCCTATTGAAGGGAGAAGTTTGGGTTTTTTTAAAGTAGAGTTTTCTGGAGGGAAAGAAACATGTAAAATGTTTTTAAGTAGCTAAAAGTCCTGGATGTAAGCAGATCATATATGACAGTGCTTGGCTCTTGGTATATGCACTAAAATTCACATTGTTGAATAAATACAAAAAAGCAAAGGTTTCAGAGAAAGTAAAAAAAAAAAAACTAAAATGACAATAGACATTATAATTGTTACTATGAACTTTACATGATACTCTTATTGCATTTGAAAACAACCTAATTGTGTATTGCTTTATGAAAACAGAAGGCTGAAATAAGATTTAATACACAGCATAAAAATACAGTTATGCTCTATTTTTAATGATTCAAATAGGAGTAAAATGTTCTGCTCTTTTAATTGATACAGGTAACTGAAGTGTATTCCTTTAAAGGAAAAAATAATTTGT
Organism: Mirounga angustirostris; assembly: GCF_029215605.1. Taxonomy (NCBI): domain Eukaryota; kingdom Metazoa; phylum Chordata; class Mammalia; order Carnivora; family Phocidae; genus Mirounga; species Mirounga angustirostris. Next base: position 13,094,549 of record NW_026991719.1, read on the forward strand.
AACCATGTTGGGTGGAAAATTTCTAAGTATTTATTACATGCCTGGGGGATAGCCAACAAGCTATGCTGAGCATAAAAACACATAAGCTTCACACTATGGGGATTATACCTCACTACTCACAGTGTGGCTCAGGAACCAGTGATGGCCTGCCCTAGGAGTTTGCTAGAAATGCAGGGTTTCAGGCCATGCCACAGACCTGCTGGCCCAGACCCTGCACGTTACCGAGAGCCCCAGGGATTAGAATGGGCTTTACAGTTTGAGTCAAATTGGACTAACGCACTAACGCCCTCAGGGCAACCAAGGTTGCTGGTGCTTTTTACTTTGTACTCTTCCACTAGCATCGTTGGATGATGGGGTCTTTCTAGTTGGTGTTACAGATGCCTCCTCTGCTGTTGCAGTTAGTTCGTGCTGCCAATTCACCTTTTCACACTGCCAAATAAAGAGGAACCAAGCTCCCAGGAAGACCATGAATGATCCTGCTAAGCCAGATCTTTCTGATGTCACACATTTCAGAGGAAAATGACAACACTACAAAGTGCAGAGATAAGGCTCCCTGAGAATTGTTTCACATGTTCACAAGCTTTCTCTGAGGTTCTTGAGTGGCATCAGAGGGCTGATGTCCCCCGAAGGCCATAAAGGATGGAACGTACCATGTATGGCACGTTCATGCACATGAAATCAAGTAAAAATATTTGGAAAGGTAATAGAGTATGGACCCAAGCTATGTCTTTAAGGCCAATTTTAGGTACATGGAGTCTTATTTTACAAGAACGGAAACTATTTGCAGTTCCAGCAGTTTATGGCAAGTCAAGTCCACGGATGCAGCCAGTCTCAGCAGGAGCTCGTGCTCTGCTACCGCCAACTCAGTTACAGTGTCACAAATTCATATGCAAAAGTGGCAACTTCTTAGAAGAAGTGGGAAATCTCAGTTGGTAAGTTTTGAAAAGAAACTAGAGAACCTTATCTTTTAGTAGATAAAGCAGCAATGAATGATACTTGTAACTCAGAGTGCTTTCAGCTACCCTACAGTAAGCAAGATGGTTTTTCACAAACTATTATTACAAATAGGATTTTTAGGACATTTTAAAGGTTTACCAAAAAAAAAAACCTTACGATCACATCCAACTTGCAATAGTTTATTTCCCTCCTTGACCACTTTGGTATAAAAACCATGACTTCAGTGAATGTGCTTCTGTAATTTAAATAATTTGATATGGTTCTTTCTGGTAATAGATTTTTCCCTCCATTTTAAAGTAAAACCTTTTTCAACAGCAAAAATGAGGGGCATTTAATTTTCACAAATTTATGTTTCAGCTTTTAAAAATATAAGTGGTAGGAATTTTGATACAGTTTATATAATCAGTTTTATGGGGGGGGGGGACAGGCCTTTTTAATGATTATTTCCAGACTATATTGATAGGAAAATAAAATTACAAAATGCATGTTACAATACCCAAAAAAGATGGTGCTTAGAAAACTAATGAGTCATGACATGACAAATATATATTCATGAAGCTTTAATCACATGCAGTTACATATTTCTTATCAATCAATTGTTATCTGGTCTTCACACTTAGGGATTTGTTCAGATGAAGCCGTTTATGATTTCAGTTGTTAAACTATGATTAGTTTTTAACAGCATTTATTCAGTGCATTCTGATTTATTTCCAATATGAAAAAACTATATTCCACTTTGTTCTGAATAAACCTCATTTTTAGTGATAAGATACGTTATAATGGTTTTTCCTGAATAACTAAAAATTGTCTTCCAACAAGGACCTATAAATATTTCAAAGTTACCTGGTATGTAGGCTTCTATTAGAATTAAAACTGCCTTGAGAAGGTACTGAGTTTTAAGAACACATTTTACTTTCACTGTAGACGACTACTCAAGTGCAGTGGGTTGTCCTTCATAATAATAAATAATTCTAATCCAGTCAGCAGGTCTTTTACTCTAAAGCTACTGCAGGATTTTTCCCTCCTCCAGTAGTGATAGTAATATTGATCTATCTTGTTCTTTCCTGATAACCATGATGAGGACTGATGATGGTTTCTGCTGGCTAAAGCTCAAACTCACCAAGGTTAACCAGTTCTCACTAAAGCCGAGGGGAAAAAATTTAAGCCTGTAATCTAATAGGGGCACCTGGCTGGCTCAGTCGGTAGAGCATGTGACTTGATCTTGGGGTTGAGTTCAAACCCTACGTTGGGCCTAGAGCTTACTTAAAAAACAAACAAACAAAAAACCCCACAACTGACCTAATAGAGATAATAGATCAATTCAACATAATAGAGGATTTGGGTAACTACCACTAAAGAATCCACATTATGATCATGAAAACAGCCAGTAAGTACATAATATTCTCTGCCATATTGCACTTAGTGCAAAAATCAAGATACAGCAAAATGGCCACATCACTCAACAACATTAACTCTCATGGAGACACTGCAGGGTATAAACGTGATGTGGGAACTGAGCTAAATCGTGTCCCTCTACCAAAAGAGTGTGGCACAAGATGCGACATTGGAGCACCAGACTGGCTCAGGTTGTGGAGTGTGTGGCACTTGATCTCAGCATCATGAGTTCAAGCTCCACACTGGGCCTGGAGTTTACTTAAAAAAAAATGTGGGACGCCTAGTTGGCTCAATCGGTTAAGTGCCTTCGCTCAGGTCATGATCCGGGGTCCTGGATGGGGATCCCTGCTGAGCAGGGAGCCTGCCTCTCCCTCTGCCTGCCGCTCCCCCTGCTTGTGCTTGCTCTCTCCCTCTCTCTGTGTCAAATAAATAAAATCTTTATTAAAAAATAATGCCATCAGGGGCACCTGGGTGGCTCAGTCGTCAAGCGTCTGCCTTCTGCTCAGGTCATGATCCCAGGGTCCTGGGATGGAGCCCCGCATCAGGCTCCCTGCTCCGCGGGAAGCCTGCTTCTCCCTCTCCCACTCCCACTGCTTGTGTTCCCTCTCTCGCTGTGTCTCTCTCTGTCAAATAAATAAAATCTTTTAAAAAAATAATGCCATCAGCAAGATTAGTGTAGTGTTCTTTGTTCATTGAACTAACAAAACAAGTGCTTGTGAAATTAAGGCATGAAAATAGACACAAATCTGGACAACACACAAAAGTAATTTCATAACAAGAACATGGGATGCATGTCTTACTGTCCCTAGTACCACACTTTGAGGAATGAGACTAAGCCAGTGAATTTCTTGACCGAAGGCAGTGACCCTGCACTTGAGAACCACCTGGGAGCTTTAAAAATGCTGATGCCCAAGCCCCACCCCCAGAGATGCTAACTGGTTGGGGATGTAGCCTGGGCATAGGGCTGTTTTTGTTTTTGTTTTTGTTTTATAAACTCCCCGAGTCGTTCTGAAGAGCAGCTGGAATTGCAAAGCTCTGGGCCTAGGGGAAAGAGCCCTGGGGGGAAAAGATTTGTTTGGGTGAGATAACTAGGGAGCACTCATTTGCTTCCTTAGAAAAATGAAAGGGTGAAATTGCTTGGGTTTTGGGTTGGTTTTTTTTGTTTTGTTTTGTTTAAGATGTTATTTTTAAGTAATCTCTACACCCAGTGTGGGGCTTGGACTTACAACCCTGAGATCAAGAGTCACATGCTCTACCACCGGAGCCAGCCAGGTACTCCTGGTTTTAAAGTCCATCCCATGTCCTAAATGTTATCTTAAGAGAAGCCTTTATAAAATACTTTTTTTTTCTTTTTTAATTAGAGCAGGAGGGAGGACCTTAAGCAGGCTCCATGCCCAGCACAGAATTGGATGCAGGGCTCGATCTCACTACCCTAAGATCATGACCTGAGCTGAAATCAAGAGTCGGAAGCTTAGCTGACTGAGCCACCCAGGTGCCCAGATAGATACTTTTTTTTTTTTTTAAGATTTTATTTATTTATTTGACAGAGAGAGAGCGAGAGAGGGAACACAAGCAAGGGGAGTGTGAGAGGCAGAAGCAGGCTTCCCGCGGAGCAGGGAGGCAGATGCGGGGCTTGATCCCAGGACGCTGGGATCATGACCTGAGCCGAAGGCAGACACTTAACGACTGAGCCACCCAGGCGCCCCGATAGATACTATTTTAATAATGTTTTCAAAGTGGTTTTTAATTTTCTGAGATGATATCTTGGGCTTTCAGATTGAATATGTCAGATTAAATATATGCCTTTAGCTCTACTCCATCCACAAACCCCACTAAATGACAGTAAAGGAGTAAAAAGAAAAGGTATAAATTTGTAGTAACAAAAACAGCAGGCAACAGTAGCCAGGTGGTAAGGAAGACATTTTGATGTTTCAGAACCCCCAAAACCTCAGGAATTCCAAAGGTGTGCCCCCCTAAAAACAGGGAAAATTGATAGGGTAGGCAACTAGAGGCCTCTCCCACAACTTACAACTGAAAAATCATCAATAAAGAGTGGTATAAGCATATGAGCTACAGAAGCAAACAGATAAAACTGCTAAAGGTTTAAAATGATGGCTCCAGGGGCGCCTGGGTGACTCGGTTGGTTGGGCAACTGCCTTCAGCTCAGGTCATGGTCCCAGGGTCCTGGGATCGAGCCCCATGTCGGGCTCCCTGCTCAGCGGGGAGCCTGCTTCTCCCTCTGACCTCCTCCCCTCTCTTGCTGTTTCTATATCTCTCATATGAATAAATAAAATCTTTTTTAAAAAAAGTTTAAATTTTTTTAAAAAAATAAAAAATATAAAACGATGGCTCCTGGATAGATAAATAAATAAATAAAATGATGGCTCGTGGGAATTGGGGAAGGGCAAGTCAGGGGTCTGCTGTTCTGAAAGCCTTCATCATTTGACTTCTAAAATTTAGATTATAAAGAGAAGATCTTTTTTTTTTTTTTAAGTTATTTTTGATGGGATGCCTGGGTGGCTCAGTGGGCTAAAGCGTCTGCCTTCGGCTCCAGTCATGGTCCCAGAGTCCTTGTTCGGCTCCCCCTGCTTGTGCACACTCACTCTCTCTCTCTCTGACAACAACAACAACAAAAGTTATTTTGGGGCGCCTGGGTGGCTCGGTTAAGCGACTGCCTTCGGCTCAGGTCACGATCCCAGGGTCCCGGGATCGAGCCCCGCATCGGGCTCCCCGCTCTGCGGGGAGTCTGCTTCTCCCTCTCCCCCTCCCCCTGCTGGTGTTCCCTCTCTCGCTATCTCTTTCTCTGTCAAATAAATAAATAAAATCTTAAAAAAAAAAATTTTTTTTTTGACCATGGTATGAGGGAAAAGGTATGCAAATACTGTAGATGAGAATGTAAAATAGTAAAACCTTTCTGAATGGCAATTGGGTAATATGGACCAAAATTTTAAATGTACAGAACATTTAGTTCAGCATTTTCGGTCTTGGAATTTTTCCTGAGGACTTGAGCAAGCACTGCTTTGATTATAAAACTAAAAATTGGAAACTACCTACATGTTCTACATTCGAATCTTCATTTAACAAGGGATGGCTCATCCATACAATGGAATGATATGTAAACATTTTAAGTGATGGATTTCACATGCATTAGATGCTCAAAAATGTAAAAGTCTGACAATAGCAATAGGTGAGCATGTCAAACAACTGGACTGTGGATATACTGATGGCGAGCGTGCACACTGGTTCACGGAGAAAGCAAAAATTGGCATCACTTAAAGGAAAATTTGAATATGCCCTTCTCTTTGACCAGGAATTCCTCTCCCAGGGAGTATAAAATGATAGAACTACTTATGAAGAAAATTACCATTTCTTAGTAAAATGGAAGATAAAAGGAAGGATATATCCAGTGTGATATGTGCAAAAATGTCCACAATAGCGTTCTAGTGGCCTCAGGTTGCACCCAACCCCAACGACCATCAACATAGAATGGAAATATATACCATAGTGAAAAGCAAAGAACATAAGTAAGAGCCACACACAAGAATGTGAATGAATCTCTGACTCTCACAAATAAAATGAGCAAAGAAAGTAAGATCCAAAAGAACAGAATGACTTCATCTATATAACCTTGAAACAGGTGGAAAATTAAAGCTATAAACAGTAAAAAACTAAGACAACTGCCATGAAAATCAGATACCACCGAGCTAGAAAAAAATAACGGCCTTCTCACAATTTAGGAGAAAATGATAGAAAATCACAACTGCACAAAACCCGTTAGCTACAAGATCTACCACTCTACCCAAATATTAGCACTGCAGGTACAAGGGCTCAAAAAAGACCAATATTCAAGCTTGTTTCTTCTCCACAGAAATACTCAGTGAAAGTCAAAAGATCTGCACCATCTGAAGAGAAATGGGAGTAGAGCGTCCCCATTTGAGAATTGCCAAGGAACTGAGGGTGAAGCAAAGCCTGCAGCAGCTCTTTCAGTCATTTGGGTAAAGAAAAGTCTCATTCTTTGAAATAATAGCTTTAAAGGAAACCTTTGGCTTTTAACTTGAAAATATATTGCCTGCAGTGCACCATGGTAATGCAAATGAAAGCTGAGTCATCGCCCTGGAGATTAACGCTGTAGCTCCTGAGCTCAGCTGACGCCCGCCTGGCAGGGACTGGCTCCCTCCCTAGTCGGCCCGACCCTTAATTGCATCTGTTTTGTTCACGGAGGCTCTGAGTATGATTTCTCTGGGATAAAGGATTTTGTTGCCTGCCTAAGAAAATATCAGAGCTCTGTATTTGACACGAAAGAATGTTCACCATATAATGTTAGATGAAATATAAAAGGCAAATTACAAGAATCTATTTACCACGATTACATTTTTCTTCCCAAAAAATGCATGCGTGTGCGTACGTTGATCATGTATGTGCGTAGAAAAATGCTTACACCAAAATTATCCTTACGCCAAAATGTTAATGCTGGTTATATGCCTTTTTACAAGCGCTTTGTTTTTGTCTATGTTTTCAGAAATGTCTGTCTTTGACATATTAAGGCAAAATAAGAAAAATAAAGTGATTTCATAATAAGCAAAGAAAAAGAAATTAGGAAGAATAATAAACAGGAGAATAAGACAAAGAATCAGAGAAGCAAAAATGATTTTTTTAAATTTTTTTTAAAGATTTTATTTTTTATTTATTTGACAGAGAGAACACAGCGAGGGAGGGAACACAAGCACGGGGAATGGGAGAGGGAGAGGCAGGCTTCCTGTGGCGGAGCAGGACCAAGACCCTGGGATCATGACCTGAGCCGAAGGCAGACCCCTAACCATCTGAGCCACCCAGGCGCCCCGCAAAAATGATTTTTTAAGATTTGATCAAGATAAAAAAAGCAGGCACAAATAATATTAGGAATTAGAAATGGGATACAATTAAAGATACAAAAGTGTGGCTGACACGGCTAGCTCTCTAACCAGTATCATTTTTCTCCTTTTTACTAACAAGGTATCTGTAGGGTCAGCAATGTGTTCAGTTTGTGGGAATAAAAATACATTTCCCAGGGGCGCCTGGGTGGCTCAGTTGGTTAAGCGGCTGCCTTCAGCTCAGGTCATGAGACTCAGGTCCTAGAATCGAGTCCAGTCCTGCCTTGGGCTCCCTGCCCAAGGGGTGTCTGCTTCTCCCTCTGCCCCTCCCCCTGGCTTGTGCTCTCTCTCACTCTCTCTTAAATAAATAAATAAAATCTTTTTTTTCTTTTAAAAAGTACATTTCTCAGTGTCCCTAGCCAGTGAGAATGGCCAATGAGAAGCAAGTAAAAGTCTTTGGGAGAACCCCCAGAAAAGCTGAGTCAACCTCATTCTTTCCTCCTTCCTACTCCCTGGAATATGGATGTGGTGGCTGGAGCTGCAGGTACCTCCTTGAGACCAAGAAAGAAAAGTCAAAGAATTGCAGGGACCTTAACTTGGACAATTGAGGCTCTAAACCAGGGGTCAGCTAAGTATCCTTATGAATTAGTGGGTTTAAATATATCTGATGTGTGTCTATCCATCGCAGTTTTTATCTTTACTGATTTTTAAATTGTCTTATCTCAGTCCAATAGGAGCTTCTTCAAGTAGACCCCTGAGAGTTTGACTCAACTCTTTTTTTTTTTTAAGATTTTATTTATTTATTTGACAGAGAGAGACACAGCGAGAGAGGGAACACAAGCAGCGGGAGTGGGAGAGGGAGAAGCAGGCTTCCTACGGCGGAGCAGGGAGCCCGATGCCGGGCTCAATTCCAGGACCCTGGGATCGTGACCTGAGCTGAAGGCAGACGCTTAACGACTGAGCCACCCAGGCGCCCCTCCAATGTGAATTATACTTTAAAAATTTATACATATATAAAACATTATGGTAAATGAAAGAAGTCAGACACAGAAGGTCACATATTGTATGATTGCATTTATATGAAATATTCAGAATGGGTAATCCATAGAGACAGAACAAAGATTGGTAGTTGGAGGAGAGAATGGGGAGAAATTGCTTAATGACTATAGGGTTTTATTTTGGAATTATGGCAATGTTCTGGAACTAGATAGAGGAGGTGATGGAACAACATTGCATATGTACCAAAGCCACCGAATTGTTCACTTTATTTTATTATTTTTTTTTTTTGGGGGGGGGAGAGACAGAGGGTGAGAGAGAGAGAATCTTAAGCAGACCCCACACCCAGCGTAGAGCCCAACGCAGGGCTCGATCTCATGACCCTGAGATCATGACCTGAGCCGAAATCAAGAGTTGACACTTAGCCACCCAGGTACCCCTGAACTGTTCATTTTAAAATGGCTAGTTTTGGGCACCTGGGTGGCTCAGTTGGTTAATCATCTGCCTTCGGCTCAGGTCATGATCCCAGGGCCCTGGGATGGAGCCTCACATCAGGCTCCCTGCTCAGTGGGGAGCCTGCTTCTCCCTCTCCCACTCCCCCTTCCCCCGGCTTGTGCTCTCTCTCTCTCTCTCAAATAAATAAATAAATAAAATCTTTAAATAAATAAATAGAATGGCTAATTTTATGTTATGTGAATTTTACCTCAATAAATTTAAAAATATGTTATTAGATATATTTTACACATATTTTATAGCTAATATATGTATTACACATTATATATGTATTATATATCTAAAACATATCCTTGAGACAGTAGGGTAAATTTGCAAATGGACTGGATACTGGATGATATGAAAAAATTATTGTTAGAAATTTAGCATTGATAATGACACTGAATACATCCCTTGGCCATTTGGGCCACTCAGACCCCTGGGACACAACCCCCCCCACCAAGTCTTCCCCATGATCCAGCCACTGACACCACTATAGCCCAGCTCAAGCTGAGGGCCTCCAGGACCCCAGTCAGCCAGAAGTTGACAACCTGTGCCCGTCATTAAGCTTTCCTCTCTGAGCTTTACATCTGCCCTCCCAGGTGCCCTGGTTCTCCTTGGCCGGGGACTCCCTGTTAGGCCCTGCCATTGGGAGGCGCTAGAGGGCAGGCTGGAGGGGAGAGAGGACTTGTTTCTGTGCTTTGTCCGCACAAATTTCACCTGGCTGTAATGAGTTTCAGGGGTAGCAGTTAATTTCCATTTGCAGCTTTCCCCCAGAACCAAGCTCATGGTGCCCCGAGAGACCCCAGCATCGACGCCCCCTCATCACAGGTCTGGTCCCCTCCTCCAGGCTGGTCAGCCTCAATAAGTCCAATTGCTCCTTTTTCCCCTCCAGTCCCAGGAGCAATTGCTGGAAACAGCTACCTTAGTGTTTCCTTTTTGCCAAAAGGCTCTTCAAAATATGGGCTAATCATTCTTCTCCTCTCCCCCCAACCCCTGGTCAATCATTCCTTATATTAAATTTTATCTGAAGTAAACGTCTCGTTGAAATCGGTATTCACCAAATTTGGTGAATGGGACTAATTGCAGCTGCCGACTCATAAGCTCAGCTGCAGATTTTTACCCAGACCTTTTTCCTTTGCCTTTAAATTTCCCTGACTCCCCTCCGTCGGAGGTGGATTTGAGGCTTACTCTCCTGTCTCCGTCGGTCGTTTGGCTGCCTCTTTCCTTGCTGCACGCTCATTGTCTCAGCGATTGGCTTTGTTGTGCATGGGGCAAGATGAGCTTGGGCTTGGTTACAAATTTGGCAAACCAGCCGGTTGCTCTTTGCCCGTGCTTCTTTGGGCCCCCAGCCGGTGACAGGAGTCTGGTCATAAGTCTAAGCAGCTGCCTACACTTTTTGTCCTAGGGACCGTCCCCAGGGCCCCACCCCGACTGGGCACTGCTGGCCTTCAGCGCCTACTTTAACTCTTGCCACAAGGAAACGGTTTGGGGGTTTGGTTTGGACCGACTTCTCTTCTTGGTGAGTACTTCGTGCTTGACAGCACATGAGCTTATTTCTTCCTCCCGTTTGGGTTGGCTCTCTTAGATTTCTTCCTCTCGTTTAGTTGCCTTCCCCCTGAAGGGTTTTGGTTCTCTTCGTCTCCTTTTCTTGAATGCTTAAAAAAAGGCTGGGGAGGAAGCCATTTGGTTCAGTCGGTGAAGCCCCAACTTTTGGGGAGGAATCAACAGAACCAAGGCTTACAGAGCGACTCTGGGCTTTGTCTGGTTTGCTTGTTGCTACGTCTTTTGCTGTCCTTGAATAAAACCAGCTAAGGTGTAATTGGGAAATGAGGATTTGATCCCCGCATGCGGCCCTTTGAGCTGTATTCTCCAAAATTGGGCAACTTTTTTTTTTTTTTTTTTTTTTTTTGCAACACTTCTTGGCTATGATATTCATTAGACCCTGGAGAAAAATAACCAATTAACAGACCCATAAATTATAATATCATCTTGCAATTAGGTTTTTTTTTTTTAAGATTTTATTTATTTGACAGAGAGAGAGACAGCGAGAGAGCGAACACAAGCAGGGGGAGTGAGAGAGGGAGAAGCAGGCTTACTGAGGAGCAGGAAGCCCGAAGCGGGGCTCAATCCCAGGACCCTGGGATCATGACCTGAGCCGAAGGCAGACGCTTAATGACTGAGCCACCCAGGCGCCCCTAGATTTGTTTTTTCTTTTTAAGATTTTATTTATTTGACATTTTAATATTTTATTTATTTTTAAGATTTTATTTATAGCGAAAGCAGGAACACAAGTAGGGGGAGTGGGAGAGGGAGAAGCAGACTCCCACTGAGCAGGGAGCCCGATGCAGGGCTCCATCCCAGGACCCTGGGATCATGACCTTAGCCAAAGCCAGACGCTTAACGACTGAGCCACCCAGGCACCCCTGCAATTAGATTTTTTTGGTAAAAAGGAGCTCTTGAGAAATCGGTCCTTTAAGATTTTGTTTGCATCGGGCGCCTGGGTGGCTCAGTTGGTTAAGCGACTGCCTTCAGCTCAGGTCATGATCCCAGGGTCCTGGGATCGAGTCCCGCATCGGGCTCCCTGCTCTGCAGGGAGCCTGCTTCTCCCTCTCCCACTCCCCCTGCTTGTGTTCCCTCTCTCGCTGTGTCTCTCTCTGTCAAATAAATAAATAAAAAATCTTTAAAAAAAAAAAAGATTTTGTTTGCATCTTGTGTTTTTGTATGTGTGTCCATGTATGTTATAAATGTGAGCTATTTTCTTTACCTCCTGATGGCATTGCTAAAATTAATTTGTAAAAGAGCTCTATTCAGTTGGTTTAAAGGCAAGCACTTGTAAGAATTGGGCATTTTAAAACTCAGATGGAAACTAACCCAAATGTTCAAGTTTCCATGATCTTGGAAAATATTTGGCATTAAAGCTAATTTAAGGTGGTCAGTTTAATTACAATGGACATGTCTTTAGAATTATCAGCATTTAATGTAAAAGTTTGTGTTATTTCCATTGCAAAATTTGTCAGAAAAGGGAAAAAACTTAGAGCTTTGTCTAATGCTTCATGAAGTTTTATGGGTGATCTAAGACTGGAAATAATAAGGATAACAACTCTGTATGCAAGGAAAGAGAGACTGGTTATTTAAACAGGGTAAAGTTAGAACAAAATCTGACTGTATAAAAGGAAAGTTGTAGAAGGCTTGTGAGAAGGAAGCCTTTGGTAAGGAATTTTGTACATGGTCAGGACTAAGATTATAGAGCATGAACATGGAAAAAAGTTTATTAGGGAGTAATCAACCCCTGGGAAAGAGAAGGGAAAGTAAAAGAGCAAAATGAGGCAGAAGTTGAACAGTAATAAAATATTAACAGAAGCCTTAGCTGATTCTGAGGAGTTCCAAAGTTGGATTACCCTTCAGAACCATCCTAATTTGGGGCAAAGGGGCTGGACTTCTATAACAACCATTGGACGTGACCACCTGGGAAGAGGGCACAGCCTTCCCAAGGCAGCTGTCTTCGGTCAAGGTTATCCCTGATGGCCTCAGAGTTGGGAATGGTTGGCAGCCTCCCCACAGCTGAGAGTCCTTCATTCCTAGTGGAGATCTTGGTCAGTATATCACAGCATCCACAGCAACTCTGATCCATGCAGTGTCCTGGATGTTCTTGTCAAAATAAGTTTATATCAACATGGGAGATGACAGGAAAAAGACTGCATAAAGTCTTTAAAAATTCATCATGTTGCAAGGCACCTGGGTGGCTCAGTTGATTAAGCATCCAACTCTTGATTTCTGCTCAGGTCAGGATCTTAGGGTCATGAGACTGAGTCCCACATCTTAAGCTTCTCTCCCCCCTCACTATCCCCTTCCCCCTTCCCCTTCATTCCCCCCTCCCACTGACCCTTCCCCTTGCTCTTGCATGTGTTCTCTGTCTCTCTTAAAGAAATAATAAAATAAGGGCGCCTGGGTGGCTTAGATGGTTAAGCGTCTGCCTTCGGCTCAGGTCATGATCTCAGGGTCCTGGGATCGAGTCCCGCATCGGGCTCCCTGCTCCTTGGGAGCCTGCTTCTCCCTCTGCCTCTCTCTCTCTCTCTTTCTCTCTGTCTCTCATGAATAAATAAATAAAATCTTTTAAAAAAAAAAAGAAATAATAGGGGCACCTGGGTGGCTCAGTTGGTTAAGCAGCTGCCTTCAGCTCAGGTCATGATCCCAGGGTCCTGGGATCGAGCCCCGCATCGGGCTCCCTGCTCGGCGGGGAGCCTGCTTCTCCCTCTCCCTCTGTCTGCCTCTCTGCCTACTTGTTCTCTCTCTCTATCTCTCTGTCAAATAAATAAATAAAATCTTTAAAAAAAAATTTAAAGACTTGATTGTTAAAAAACAAAGTCAAGTTTAAAAACCTTAAAAAAAAGAAATAGTAAAATAAAAAAATATATTCATCTTGTTGGAGTAAGAGTTTTAATATCAAGTACATGGTATGAGCTTGGGATTTGGTTTTCTTCTGCTAAAATGACAGTTTTTTGAGATTATTGGTCTAAATGGTAAGCAAAGGTTTTTATCTTTACTCTGTCTAGAACAACAAAGTTTGTATGTTTTGTCTTTATTAGGTCTTTGATTAAACTAAGGTTTCCAATTTTCTCCCATTTTCTTGACTTGAAACCATTGAAAACTAAACCTGTCCTTTTTTCCAGAAGCCCTGCAAACTGAAGCTAGACAACTTGAAGTAAACTTCAAAAATCACCACACTGGCCCATGTTTGTCTGTTGCTGTATGGGCCACTCAGAAAGATCACCAGAACAAGTTTATTCCAGCCATCCTGATTTGGTGGATCTGCCATTGGAAATTCCAGACCTTAAGATAATCACGGATGGGAGCAGTTTTATGGATCAAGGACAACAAAGAGCTGGATGCAATGGTGACCCATCAGCTATTGTCCAATGCTGAGGACACCCCAAATTGTTTGATTGCTCAAGGGAATAATCAGGCAGACCAAGCCACTAAGCTGGTAACCCTTACAAAGACCATAAAACTCTTTATAATATAATGGCTTCGGTACTAGATGTAGACTTAATTAAATACCAGCCCCAATATTCCTGGAAGAGCCTCAGAAGAACTAAAGAATAGGGATTTGGATACCCTGCTGGCACTAAAGCCAGCTGGAAATATAATGAATCTTTATCCTGGAACATCTTATGGAAGAAATGGTTGGTTAGCCATATTCACCAAAGCATCCATTGTGGGTGAGATACTATTCTTCAATGGATCCAGAAGTATTTGGTGGGGCCCAATCTTCAGATAACTTTTCAAAAATAAGACCTTTGTTGTAGTAGTAGTAGTAGTAGTAGTAGTAGTAGTAGTAGTAGTAGTAGTAGTAGTAGTATATTTGGGCTAAAAATAATCCTAAGACTGGGACCCCATCAGTTCTAAAAGGTCTGTAACTTAGAGACCCTGAACTTGGAGAAGACTCTCAGGGATACTAGACCATAATGCCAAAAGCAGGTTGTTTTGTTTTTGTTTTTAAGTAATTTCTATGCCTGACATGGGGTTGAACTAATGACCTTGCAATCAAGACCTGAGCCAAGATCGAGAGACAGTGCTTAATCAAATGAGCCACCCAGGTGCCCGTGTGTGTGTGTGTGTGTGTGTGCGCGCGCTAAGAGATCCTAACCCATGAATATTTTATGTTTTTTACCATTGTCTTTATATACATAGTTTCCATTACCTTGAAAGTATATAATTAAAATTGAGACTTGGGGAAATCAGAACAAAATTCATGAATGCCTATACTTAAATATGCAATATATGTATGGAATATTTGAGTTTTTGAAATGCATGTACTCTCCCAATATTCCATACGTGACAAGAACTTTGGGTGTATCCTCTTCCTGCTGGAGTTGGCTCCCCAGTGTGTGCCAATCTAATCATACCCTCCATGGCCTGCCATCAATATGCCTGAACAATCTGGGTATGAAGTAAAATCATTTTCTAAATCTTTTTTTTTTTTTTTAAGATTTTATTTATTTGACAGAGACACAGCGAGAGAGGGAACACAAACAGGGGGAGTGGGAGAGGGAGAAGCAGGCTTCCTGAGGAGCAGGGAGCCCAATGCGGGGCTCGATCCCAGGACCCTGGGATCATGACCTGAGCCGAAGGCAGACGCTTAACGACTGAGACTCCCAGGCGCCCCATCATTTTGTAAATCTTTTAGCGTCTGCCAGAAATGTGGAAGTGTATAGCAAATACTAAACTTGGCCAAATTCCTATAAGGACTTTAATCAGGGTTAGCTCAGAAGGATGGTATTGGGTAATCAAATTAAACAATAAGCTCTCTGTTCTATGAAAAGGCAAATACTCCTACAACTACCTACAACCCCAATAGTATCCAACAAACATGAAATTTAACTCTTGATGAAATAATACTCCTGGCTGCTTTAAAGGTTAGTAGGAGCTTTTCTTTCTTTGAAAATACTGAGGTGGACTAGTCAAACTAGCATGGTTAATTTAATTCCCATTGACCCTTCAAGACACAGCTCAGATGTTACCTTAAACCTTCCTTAAATCTTTCTACCACCAGAAGAAAATAGTCCTCAAGAAGTTACTTTGCAATACCTATACCCTAGGAATTATGTTGTTTATGCATGTCACTGCCCATTACTGGCCTGGGTGCCCTTATTCTAAATCGTCGTATGCTCAGTGTCTAATATAGTGCTCAGAATGTAGTAGGTGCTCAAATGTTTAATTGATGAATGAAAATTTTCTATTGCCACCAAGTTTATCCTGGGGTGATCTTGGTCCTGTGGCTGGCTGAGGTCTTCTCAGTGTAGCTGGGGGCTGTTGCTACCAGGAAACTCTCTAAGAGGTTGCACAAAGGAATATCACCTTGGGGAATTGAGGGTTTGGCTTTCATCTGTACAGGTTCAGAAAAATGATTACTTTTATCTATTCAGAGGCTCTTCATAATAAGTATTTGGAGCTTTCTGAGTGTTATATTCTGTGAGGCAGTGGTAATACAAGAGTTTAATGGAGACTGTCCTTGCCCTCACTTCATTTACCACCTGGTTGAGGGAAAGAGTCAATTCAACAAACCTTTACACTGAAGAGTGGGACTGGCTGGGGATGAGAAGTACAAAATGCTAGGGATGGATAACATGGTACACCTAAGATACTCTGGGCACCAGAGGGGCTTCCTGGAGGGACCCTCAGGATATGTTCTCTCCAGAACAGCCCTTGGGCCTGATTTACAAAGTCAAAATGTCCCTTTATTAACAATAAGCAATGGAAGTAGTTCACTGGATGGAAAGGTACACATATCTACATTCTCTCTCTCTAGTCAGATTCACATTAGGAGCCAGATTATAATGGTAAGATTGTTTGGTAAGAAAACAATTTTCCCTGCTCAAAGGCATTAGGATGATGGGGCCTCCATCCCTACACTAGGAATTAGGCTTGTGAATAGGGCCATTATTTTTGAAGTTCTCTTTTTTGGAACAAAATTCTCTCTCCCCCAGACATTGCATGGATGGCTTTGTCAGCCAGGTTTCCCTGACTCTCCCTTTTCTAGGTTTCTGCTCTTCTAATAGAAACACTGCTTCTTTAGATTTGTCAATACCTTTGAACATATTATAAGGTATGGTTGGGGAAGAAAAATTTTCCTCTATCCTTCAACATTCTTCTAGCTAGTCTGAGAATCAAATTGACAAAGGACAGATTAACGGGAGAAAATAAAATTTAATTATGTATATATGAGGGATCCACACAGACATGAGAGTCCAAAGACAGGCAAAATGAAGTATAAAGGACCTCCTGAACTAAGAAGAGGGTAGGGGTCTGGGACTTCAAAGGGAAGGAAAGCGACTTTCATGAAGATGAAAAAGTAAATGTTTGCTGGGCCACTCAAACAACGAGACACAAAGAGGAATTTGATCAAACAGGCTTGCTGGGTTCCTTCTTGTCTACCATACCTAGTTCATAGTCTAATATAGTTATTTATGGTGCTAGCTCTCAGAGCAGGTCCTCCATATTCGTTTAGGTAGTTAGGGGGAAGTTCCAGGTTTCTTCCTGAGTGTTCATGGGCATTGGTTATTTTCAGCTTGAAATAATCTGCATACTAACGTGGCACATTTTGGAGGAGCCTGCCCTTGGCCCTTACAGTTTGATGAGGTCTGTAATTTACTGTCAGCAAGAAGTGTAGTAGTAGTAGCAGCCTGTGTGTGTGTGTGTGTCGCATTAAATTAAGGGCTGGCAATGACTCTACTCGGGACTTTACACACCAAGGGTGGTCAGCTATATTAATCAAGGAGTCCATATTCCATATTACAGCTACAAATGGTTCTGTCAGCCATAGCTCAATCAAACCAGCAGCTTTGCTAAGTAGCAGAATGAAGGTTAGAAATTGGTTTTCATTGGTGGAATTAGCAGTTTGTTAGCTAGTATGACAGGTGAGAGAAATGGGCTCGAATTGGTAAAATCAATGATACTCAAGACATGCGTTGTTTAGAATATGTGAGACTTCTCACCCTTGGATCGACAGGGCATAAGAACCTAGCAAGCTGGAAGCCTGTTCCCTTAGGGATAATACTATAGGCTAAAACTCTAAATGGCTCTGTGTCCAGCTATGAACTCTGAGAGTTCCAGCTCCCCAATAATGGTTATGAGGCCAACAGAATCCTCTCTCTGTGATTGTGGTGAGTCTACTTTGAGTGCCTTGCATTTCCTGCAAAATGATTGTCAGAGCACGTGAAACAACAGAGAGCTGGGACATCACTGAACTTAATATTCATAAAAACTGTTTTGTGCCTCAGATACATGGCTGCTTAATAAACATCTGAATAAATGGGCCCATATTCAGGTTATTTGCAGAGCCCTTAGGGAGCCTGGGGAGAATACTCCCTACCCAACGAGGAGGAACTGTTTATCTTGGGACCTTCACCTTCTTGGCAGGCACAGCTCTTAACAGATGACAATTCCTTGAGCAAATGTGAGAATAATTAATGAAGACAGAACATGGGGTGCCTTTTCAAGACTCACGAAATAAAAAAAAATGATAGCCCTCGCAAACCTAAAATATAACCCTAACAATGGATCCCAGCAGAGATAAGCAAAGTGCTTTATAGAGCTTTGGACTAAGTCTTGACAGAGACCTCTCTGAAGACATTTACGACAAAAATCTAAACAAAGAATGGGTATATAAAAAAAATCAGGTTAGTCTGACCCAAGGAAAAAGAGAATGATCCAAGACCTAGAGGACAAGGCAGAAGCTATTCTTTCTCTGACCAGTGTTGGAAGCTGTGCATCACTTCTGTTATGCTATATTCCTTAGAAGCCAACCACTAAGGCTGACCCATACCCTAGAGGAGGGGAATCATACTCCACCTTTTGGAGGAAGGAGCATCAGCGAACTTGTGGACAGATTTTAAAACCACCATTGCCTACATTAAAGATGTTATAGGACCTCTAAAATTCATATTTCTCTCAGGAGCAGTAATAGCTATGTTTCTCTTGAGCAACCACTTTATTATTTTACAGTATTGTGAATCACTCTGTAAATTGTGTTTTCCTCTTTTCTCAGCTGTCAAGAAGCACAAAATAAAAATTTGGTTCACCTCCAGCTTGTGTACAAGACCTCAAGGCATGTGTTTTATGGATTCAGCTCACCCATGACTTCATCTTATTTTTCCCATCCTTCTTTCATATTCACTTTCTCCTCATTCCTGCCCATATATACATAGGAATGAATGAATAGCATGATATAGATCTTTCACCCTACATACACACATATACCCAAATCCCTTTGGAAATAAGACCATGTATAAATAAAATAAATACAATTATTTTTCATCTTTTAAGATCTGACATCACTTACATAGTTCTTTTGTTTTTGTAATAAAGATAACTACTGACTTTTTTCCATACATAATTAAACAAAACAGAAAATCATGAAGTAAAAATACTCCCAAATCTCACCACCCAGGGAAACACATTATTAACATTTTGATTAATATCCTTCTACGTATCTCTTTATAAACAAACGGGCAATTCTATATAAATGGCTTTTTTTAAATTGAAGTATCATTGACCCACAATGTTATATCAGTTTCAGGTGTACAACACAGTGGTTTGACAACAACACTATACAGTATGCTGTGCTCACTGCAAGTGTAGCTCCCATCTGTCACCATACGAGGCTATTACAGTATCATTGACTATAGTCCCTATGCTGTACCTTTTATCTCTGTGACTTATTCATTCCCTGACCGGAAGCCTTTATCTCCCACTCTCCTTCACCCCTTTTGTCCATCCCCTACCCCCTCCCAAATGGATTTTTTTTTTTTTTAAGTAGGCTCTACACCCAACATGGGACTTGAATTCACAACCCAGAGACCAAGAGACACATGCTCTACCGACTGAGCCAGGCAGGTGCCCCTGGAATTTTTTCTTTTAAAGCTCACCATGCTATGTATGTTTTCTAGGTCAAATTAAAACAATGTTTATCATTCTTAGTAATTGCATGGTGTTCAATTGTGCCATTATTTAACTACTGTGCATTTTGACACTCAGCTCCCTGAACAGGTTAGAAAAAGCATTACCCCTACATTTATTATGCATCTTGCTGGGAATTTTACCTTTAAGAAGGTGAAGCATGGGGCACCTGGGTGGCTCAGTCGGTTGGGCAGCTGCCTTCAGCTCAGGTCATGATCCCAGGGTCCCGGAATCAAGCCCCGCATTGGGCTCCCCGCTCAGCGAGGAGTCTGCTTCTCCTTCTGACCCTCCCCGCTCTTGTATTCTCTCTCTCTCAAATAAACGAATAAAATCTTAAAAAAAAAAAAAAAAAAAAAAAGGTGAGGCATGGTGGCCGAGACCATCAACTTTATATAGAATCTGGCTATGGGTTCATTATCTACTGCTCTAGTTTTGAAATCTCAAAGCTGGACTGAGGTGTGCTGCCCATGAGATAAAATACTGCTACTTTCCCCAAATTTACAGAAATAATTAAAATTGATAGATGGAATTTCCACAATATTGAAATTTACTCTCATGTATATTATTACATTTTTAGCATCTGCTACCACTGTCTTGTATTCAACTTTAATAAAAAATGGTAAAGAATTCACGCAAAATTTCATAATGAGTTATTTAATATATCAGAATTTCATGAGGGTCCGTGACTTTCAGAGGCTCGTCATTAGAGATCTGGTTCCATCAGATGGAAACGGAATATTCCTGAGCAAAACTGTACCCCGGCCCCAATCCTGTCAAGAAAAAAGAAATCGATTCAGCAAACCTAATTTGTTTTAAAATTTCAGTAACGAGGAACACTACATCAAAAACTAATGATGTGGGCGCCTGGGTGGCTCAGTTGGTTAAGCGACTGCCTTCGGCTCAGGTCATGATCCTGGAGTCCCGGGATCGAGTCCCGCATCGGGCTCCCTGCTCAGCAGGGAGTCTGCTTCTCCCTCTGACCCTCCCCCCTCTCATGCTCTCTGTCTCTCATTCTCTCTCTCGCAAATAAATAATAAAAAAAAAATCTTAAAAAAAAAAACCCCAAAAACTAATGATGTATGGTGATTAACATAACATAATAAAAAAAATAATAAAATTTCAGCAACGAAAGGACTAGCGGAGAAAACAGGATACATTCAACATGTATTAAGCGCCGACTAAGTGTGGAGAGCTGTGCTAGAAGACCGGGCGGTTCAGCCAAGGTGAATAGGACGCAGCCCCCACCCCGCAGGAGCTCAGGACAAGTAAATGGTGCTGAGAGCTCTGGTGGATGATTAGGACTCGGGACAGGTGTCCCAGCCAGAAATTCTGAAAGCCATTACATCTCTGCCGCCTTGAAAGTCATGATTTCCCCTTATCCCTAATCATTTGGGCTCAATTCCGAAGAGGAGCAACAGAAACAAAAACACAACAACATGTCCCCACTCTGCTCCCTCCCAAACACTGGAATATTTCTAAACTTTTCCCTCAGGATAATTAAGAGTACCTTCCGGTACTGGTACATCGCTTCCAGAAAACTACAAGTCCCAATAGGCTGCACGCGCAACCCAGGGGACACTCCCCGTTTCAGAACGCCGCCTTACGCTCCAATCCTGAGCTGGGCCGGTGAGCCGTGGCCGCGCAGCCTGCTGGGACTTGTGGTCCGCTTCAGATTTCTTTTTCCCTGTCTGCGCAGACTCGCGCGGCCTGTGTTCGCCCTTCGGCCCCGCAGAAGCCCAGCCCAGACTTCAATGTTCCCCACCCACATCCCGCTCCATCCCCTCGGGGGGCCAACCTCCTCCGGTCACGTGGGAAGCAGTTCATGCGGCGATTGGCCGTGGGGGTTCAGGGGCGGGGCGCGGGGGCCCTGAAAGATTCCGTGCCCCTTGTCGGGCCGCTTGTTTGGCTGCTGCCGTCACCTCATGGCGACGCGGGTAGAGGAGGTAGCGCGGGGAAGAGGCGGCGGCGCCGAAGAGGCTATTGAGGCCGGACGGGGCGGACGGCGACGCAGCCCGCGGCAAAAGGTCAGTCTGGGAGGAGTCCGCGTTGTTGTACGGCCGGGGGAATACCCAGGCGAGATTTTTCGGGGTACACATCTTCACTCTCTCCGGTTACCTTTAGCCACGGGACGAACATCCGGCCTTTTTCCTTCCCGGGGGTGACGACAGTGGGAGCAGGTGGGGGAGGATTTGGGACTGGGATCGATGGGGTAGGAGGGAGCGAAGGTTGGGGTTTTGGGGCGCGCGGCAGAGGTGGGGAGAGGGCAGGGGGCGCAGCCTGGTGTGAGGGGGAAGGGGTGCGAGGCGGGGGCGCGCCAGGTGTGACAGCCACGTGCGGCCGGCGCCGAGGAACCCCGGGCGCCAGGTGTTCCTTCTCCTAGCCCCCGCCCTCGGCGTGCTCTCCGTGCTCCCGGTGCTCTCCGTGCTTCTAGTGCCCCCGGCGCCGGGCGCCGCCGTCGGAAAGCTGCCTGGGTCAGGGACTGGCCCTCCTCTTGCCGGGCAGGTGCGCAGGGCGCGCTGCGGGGTGCGCCCGGGCGGCGCGGGCGAGGCTGTTGCGCAGTAAGATAACCGCGCGGGAGCCGGGGTTGCACTGCGCCCCCCTTCCCCCGCCCCCCTGCGCTCCCCGCCACTGCGCGGGCGGGCGAACGCCGCGGGGCTGGAGGGGCCATTCGGCTCCCGGGCCCCAGGGCTCGTCTCTGGGCACCACTGGCCTGACTACACGTGGGACCGGCGATGGGAAGACGATGCTGGTGCACTTGGGTCCCGCAGGGTTGGGGGCAGCATCGCATGATAGCCGGTCTTCCCATTTAGCCCTCCCTCCCCTTTCTTGCTTTCTTTATTTACCCTCCTTTCCTTTCTTTTTTTTGGGTGAGCGGAAACTTGAGCGCCTCCCCCACCCTGGCCTTTGGTCTCTCTCAATCTGGGAGACAGGCTGGACCGTTCCCCTTGCCTTACTTGACTCACGTCAAGGAGTTTTCAGTGTCTCCCTGGATACAGGAAAATCGAGACCTTCTGAATGGGAGAATTCCACTTGTTCTGGAGTCAGTGGGTGGAGTTCGAAAAAGATTGCACAACAAATGGGGTACAGGGCTTTCAGGGCCCAGGAATGGAAATCCGCGGGGAAAGGCGCTGGAAAGGTGGGAACCCCGTCTCTTTTTCCTTACAGTGGAACTTATTGAAACGTTCAACTTGTTGGACGGCCTGCTTGATCACTCCGGTATTTAATATTACTTAATTATGCATTTGAATACTCTCAAAAATCACTCCTGTGTGAAATTACGAAATAATATTTTTCTTATGAGATTTATGAGCTTGAAAAAGGAGAACAAAGGTTTGGTTTACATCTGAGCAAAGTGTCAAGAATTGGCTTTTAGGGGCTTTTTTTTTTTTTTTTTTAGATTTTATTTATTTATTTGACAGAGACACAGCGAGAGAGGGAACACAAGCAGGGGGAGTGGGAGAGGGAGAAGCAGGCCCCCTGCGGAGCCTGTTTCTAAGATCGGGTATTTTCATATCTCCCTGCATAAGGGTGTTACTACTATTCAGTTACCTCTCCTTCTTTCTTTGTACTCTAAAATAAAGATCCAGTACTTGAAGGACTGAAAAAGAAGCTGTGGACCGAATGTACTCTAGAGTTTCAAAACTGTCACTTTGGACACTTATTTATTCCCTGAGGGTGGGGAGCCAATCTCAGTGTTTGATTTCATAGATCCCCCAGGGGAGGACTCTGATAGAAAGCCATTGCAATTGAGGACATAAGTTCCCGTTTATGTCACTAGGATAAGGACCAAAAGTCTGAATTAGGAACTGAGGTTTAATCAACTAGCATTTTAAACGACTGAGATAAGAGGTAGTGACCCTTTGAGGCAGCACTCTGGGTAACAGGTGGATATGAATAGTCATATGTGTCTGTACTGTCTCAGTTTTGTTTTATCTCCTGTACCTTTTTTCTTTGCTCATGTTTTTCTGGGCATCTTTTTTCCTTTTGATTTTCAATTGACTATGACCTGGAATTGAAATACATGGTTAAATATTAGTTTTTGAATTTTCATTTAAAAAAATTGGGTGACTATCTTGTGTCTGCAAAACGCACTTATTTCTTTATGACCCCTAATTTTTTTATTTCCTCTGGGTTACCAACTTGAAAGAATATTCCGAATTCTAACTTGACTTGTACTGTATTTTTTCAGGAAGCAGAAATGATGTTTAACTAATTGGAATGTTTTGAAAATATTGAGGGAATTAAAGAAGAGTGACTGTTTAGTCACTGACTTAAAGGGAAAAACAACTGGAGATGGGCTTTATTGGCTCCTAATTGTTTGAACCATCTACTTAGTCATTCTTCGCCAGCTCAGTTAATTGTGGCATTGTTTCATAACTACATCCATTTGAATGGTCTCTTAAGGTAACTCTTCTTCTAAGGTTAATATTATAGTACATTTCTTTTTTTATTTTTAAGATTTTATTTATTGGGCGCCTGGGTGGCTCAGTTGGTTAAGCGACTGCCTTCGGCTCAGGTCATGATCCTGGAGTCCCGGGATCGAGTCCCGCGTCGGGCTCCCTGCTCGGCAGGGAGCCTGCTTCTCCCTCTGACCCTCCCCCCTCTCATGTGCTCTCTGTCTCTCTCATTCTCTCTGTCTCAGATAAATAAATAAAATCTTTAAAAAAAAAAAGATTTTATTTATTTATTAGAGAGAGCATGTGAGCAGGGGGGAAGGGTAGAGGGAGAAGCAGACTCCCTGCTGAGCAAGGAGCCCAACGTGGGGCTCGATCCCAGGACCCCGGGATCACGACCTGAGCCGAAGGCAGACGCTTAACCGACTGAGCCCTTTTAGTACATTTCTAAGGGTCTCTTGAATTGTCTAAAACTGTGCTGATATGATAGCCACTAGCTGCATGTGGCTGTTTAAATGTTAATTTAAATTAAATAAGGGGCGCCTGGGTGGCTCAGTCAGTTAAGCGTCTGCCTTCGGCTGGGGGCCGAGCCCCACATCAGGCTTCCCCGCTCAGCCCTTCTGTCCTCTGCCTTTCACCCTACTTCTGCTCTCTCTAGCTCTCTCTCTTTCTCTCTCTCTCAAATAAATAAATAAAATCTTAAAAAAATAATAAAAATAAACATTCCATTCTCTCTCATACTAGCCACATTTCAAGTGTTCAGTAGCCAAGGTGGCTAGTGGCTACTGTGTTAGAGAAGATCCAAAATATTTCCATCATTGCATAAAATTCTGTTGGACAACATTGGTCTAAAAGGATGGGATATACATTGTCAGGTATTCCAGGCATTTTTTAGAACACCAAGGTCATGGGGCGCCTGGGTGGCTCAGTCGTTAGGCATCTGCCTTTGGCTCAGGTCATGATCCCAGAGTCCTGGGATCCAGCCCCACATTGGGTGCCCCGCTCAGCGAGGAGCCTGCTTCTCCCTCCCTCTCCCTCTGCCTGCCGCTCCCTCTGCTTGTGCTCTCTCCCTCTCTCTCTGTCAAATAAATAAATAAAATCTTAAAAAAAAAAAAAAAGTCATTACTCTGTAAATTTCTGTGTAGAGTTTGTTTTAGGAGATTGAATTTTTAAAAAAATTAATAGACACTGGTTTTTGAGCAGTTTTAGGTTACAGAAAAATTGAGCATCAATTACAGAGTTCCCATATATTCCCTCACACACATCGTTTCTCCTATTATTTATATCTTCCATTAGTGTGGTGCATTTGTTAGAATTGATGAGCCAGTATTGATACATTGCCATTAACAAAAGTCCGTAATTTGCAATGGGGTTCATTCTTGGTGTTTTACATTTTAAGAGTTTTGACAAATGTATAGTGACCTGCATCCACCATTACAGTTCCTACGGAATAGTTTTCACTGCCCTGAAAATCCCCTATTTATCCCTCCTTCCATTCCCCTGAACCATTGGTAGCCACTGATCTTTTTACTATCTGTATTGTTTTGCCTTTTCCAGAATGTCTAAGGTAGGTTTGTTTTGGTTTTTAATAATAGATTTTTGATGGGGAATGTTAAAAATGATTGAACCTACTGTTAAACTTATTTATAGGGGCGCCTGGGTGGCTCAGTCTCGGTTGGGCATCTGCCTTCGGCTCGGGTCATGATCACCGGGTCCTGGGATGGAATCCCATATTGGGCTCCCTGCTCAGCGGGGAGCCTGCTTCTCCCTCTCCTACTCTCCCTGCTCGTGCTCTCTCTCTTGCTATCTCTGTCGCTATCTCTGTCTCTCTCTCAAACAAATAAACTCTTAAAAAAAAAAAAAACCAACTTATTTTTAGGTCAGTAAACCATTTGGAAGGATAAAGATACGTAACCAAGGCTCAGATTAACAAAATCTTACATTTACATCGCGCCCCATAATTTTTACAGCATATTTGCACTTTTGTTGGCTATTTATTTTTTATTTTTTAAAAGATTTTATTTATCTGACAGAGAGAGGGAACACAAGCAGGGGGAGTGGGGGAGGGAGAAGCAGGCCTCCTGCTGAGCAGGGGGCCCGATGCGGGGCTGGATCCCAGGACCCTGGGATGGTGACCTGAGCCAAAGGTGAGCTGCCAGGTCCCCTTTTGTTAACTCTTTAGCATCACTGGATGCTATGGAGAAGTCTGGAGGAATTATCATTGCCCTCATTTACAGATGACAAACTGCTCAGCAAGGTCAAGTGATTTGCCCAAGGGGTGAAGCCAAGTCTAAAAACCAATACCCTTTGATCTAGACTATGGTAATAAGTAGTATACTAGTGGGTGAATAGTATGGATTTTGGAGTCAAGACTCTTGGCTCTCTGCCACTTACTTTACTAGCTGTGCAACCTTGGGTGAGTTTCTCAATCTTTCTGAACCTCAGTTGCATCATCTGTAAAGTGGCGATGATGCTAACACCTACCACATAGGATTGTTGTGAAGAATAAGAGTTGATGAGAAGCGTTCAGCACAGTGCCAGGCATGTAGAATTTTACTTGATCTGGTAGAGAGAATATATGAAAAATCCATTTCTCTTGCTTTTAGGGTGCTATTAATTTTGTAAATCTATCTACCAAGCCTTTGTAGTTTTCTCTCTTCCCAGAATCTCTCTATGATAGGTAAAATGAGAAGTCCAGTCAGGATGTGGCAAGAGTATGGGGTAGGAAGAAACCATTTCATTATCTTGTTTTTCTCCCCATTTGTGGATTTGAATCTCCACTCTTCTGGCACAGAGACTAAATAATAAAGTGACCTTCTCTTTACAACATTGTTGTCTATTTTCAAACTTTGGTCAATTTCATTTTCAAGGGGAACCAAAGAGGCAAAGCAGTAATGAGAGTAGACCAGATATAGCACATTCCTTTAGTAATTCCATGTTTTTAGATCATAATATGCCATATTCATATGCTATATTACTGGAAGGTGGTTTGTATGTTATGTGTGTCATTTATGTTGTTTTTGACTAGAGAAGTGTTTTTTTTTTTTTTTTTAAGATTTTATTTATTTGACAGAGAGAGACACAGCGAGAGAGGGAACACAAGCAGGGGGAGTGGGAGAGGGAGAAGCAGGCTTCCCGCGGAGCAGGGAGCCTGATGTGGGGCTCCATCCCAGGACCCTGGGATAATGACCTGAGCCGAAGGCAGACGCTTAACAGCTGAGCCACCCAGGCGCCTCTAGAGAAGTGGTTTTTCTTTTGTTTTTTTTGTTTGTTTGTCTTTGTGTTGTTTTGTTTTTGTTTTTAAGTAGGCTCCATGTCCAGCGTGGAGCCCAGAGTGGGACTTGAACTCACGACCCTGAGATCAAGACCCGAGCTGATAGGAAGAGTTGGACACTTAACTGACTGAGCCACCCAGGCGCCCCAAGAAGTTTTTTTTTTTTTTGTAACTGAAGTATAGTTGACACGTAAGGTTACATTAGTTTTGGGTATACAACATAGTGATTCAACAAGTCTATACAATATGGTGAATTATGCATTTACCACAAGTGTAGCTACCATCTGTCACCATATAGTGCTGTTACAATACCTTTGACTATATTCCCTGTGCTGTACCTCTTATTCCTGTGGCTTATTCATTCTATAACTGGAAGCCTGTACCTGTCACTCCCCTTCACCCATTTTGCCCATCCTCCCACCACCTTCCCCTCTGACAGCCATCAGTTCTCTATTTATGGGTCTGTTTGTTCTTTTTGTTTATTTGTTCTGGTTTTTTAAGATTCCACATACAAATGAAGTCATGGTATTTGTCTTTCTCTGACTTTTCTTACCGTAGTGCCCTCTAGGTCCATCCAGTTGACTAGAGAAGTTTTATGTAGGAATGTATATGTCAAATCTAGATGCCATAAAACCAGGTGTGTGTGATTTGCTTGTATATGGGATTCTTTACAGAAGGATTCACTATAATAGATTTTTTAATAATATGCTGTTCACATTTTACACTTTACAGAGAGCTCTCTTTCAAAGGAAAGAAATTTGAGACCTCTCTGTTTCCTGCAATGTGCTAAGCACTTAAAATGTGCTTCCATTCTAATATCTACTTACCTTTGCAGAGTAGGTGATCTTCCCAGGTGGATAGATACGACATCTGAGTCTGAGTCAAATAACAGAAAACTTGCTTAAATGACATAGCTCAGAGTTGATGAAGTTGGCCTAGAGTTGATACATAATTGTGCAACCGATGTACCCTACTGCATGGACAGTTTCTGCTTACCTAGGAAATTTTAATCTAATATCCCAAAGAAATTCCTTTGCCTTTTCCTCCCCTACTCTCCCCCTTCCCCCTCCTTCAGTTCCTTTTGGTTTGGTTCTAATCTGCTTATCAGTAACTTTTAGTTAATATAACAGATGTGACTATTTTAAATGTATAAAATAATGTACAAGTTTAATGTAGTATTAACACTGAGAATTAGCTATGTTTAAATTTTTCCCAAGTGGAGCATTTCCAGAAGAAAATAAAAATGGGTCAGGTGACCCTTTAAGGATTTGAACCCTGAGAGTATATTTTTATGATTCAATTCATTTCCTAGTTGAAACTCTCTTGGTACTTAGAACTACTTAAATTTTATTACTTGATGGAAAGGACATATAAAATAACCAGTGTTGTCCTCCTGTGCTATCAAAATAATTTCCTTAGCATTTATTGCTCAGGGTGTTGATTTGCATTCTGTGTTACATTTCCAAAATATCCCCCAGAACGACCCCCATTATCCCCCATTTCACGCTCTGTAGTCTGCCATACTACAGCACTTCTCCACTTTTTTTCTTTCCCTACTTTCAGAAAGGTCAGTGTAGAATGGTTTGGCAAGGAAGATGTGCCAGTAGCTTAGAAGCACATTTTGCTAAGTGTTTTATGATTTGGGCCATATTAAAAGTCAGAATATAGGCATTTTGCATAATTTGCAAATGCATCCTTATTCAGATATTATTATAACAGTTTTGCATGCTACAGTTTATATTGATTATATCTAATCTTACAACTCTAGAAGGTAGATAATGTGTATCCCTAGTTTACAGATAAGAAAACTGAGAGGTTGACCTCCCTCATGGCTGCATAGGAGGCAGTAAGTGGTATGTTTGAAGGTCAGACTTTTTGGGTTCCAAAAGTTGTCACCCATGTGCCATATGTCTTGTGCTCTCTTAACACATTTCTTTTTTTTTTTTTTAAAGATTTTATTTATTTGACAGAGAGAGACACAGCGAGAGAGGGAACACAAGCAGGGGGAGTGGGAGAGGGAGAAGCAGGCTTCCCGCCGAGCAGGGAGCCCAATGCGGGGCTCGATCCCAGGACCCTGGGACCATGACCTGAGCCGAAGGCAGACGCTTAACGACTGAGCCACCCAGGCGCCCCAACACATTTCTTGAGAATAGTGAATAAAAACATGCTCCTTGTTGAATGTAAGCTAAACTCGGTGGTGGGTCAAAAGAGTAATCATTTTTTGTTAAATGAGAAGAAATTGTGAAGGGTGGGTTGGATCACTGGGGGTATAGAAAAGCTATTATGATCTGGGAAGTTTTCAGGGGAATTTGGACCCTTACAGGTTTCATTCCTTTTGTTTCACTGAGGCTTTACGTTAACCTTAAGGTAAATGATTTAGGAGGTATGCTGTACTTTAACTCTCTGCAAAAGTACCTCCAAGTGTAATTTGGATAAATTGAAAGAGGGTTTAGAGGGACCTTTTTGTAAAAACCTGTCTTAAAGTCCACACAACACAGTGTTAACAAAGAGCTAAAGTGGTCTGGGTAAGTAGGACAAGGAAAAAGAGAAAGCTTGATGTTCAGAGGTACATCATGGTTGGTCCACGTGGAGCTGGTGAAGTGTGACTTCATAAAATTGGGACGGGTTTGGGCGCCTGGGTGGCTCAGTTGGTTAAGCAACTGCCTTCGGCTCAGGTCATGATCCTGGAGTCCCGGGATTGAGTCCCGCATCGGGCTCACTGCTCAGCAGGGAGTCTGCTTCTCCCTCTGACCTTCCTCCTTCTCATGCTCTCTGTCTCTCATTCTCTCTCTCTCAAATAAATAAATAAAATCTTAAAAAAAAAAAAAATAGGACGGGTTGTTCCATTTAGGTAACCCATAAAAGTAGAAGACCACTTTGCATCTTTTTTTTTTTTTTTAAAGATTTTATTTATTTATTTGACAGAGAGACCGCAAGAGAGGGAACACAAGCAGGGGGGAGTGGGAGAGGGAGAAGCAGGCCTCCCACCGAGCAGGGGGCCTGATGCGGGCCTTGATCCCAGGACCCTGGGATCATGACCTGAGCCGAAGGCAGTCGCTTAACGACTGAGCCACCCAGGCACCCTGAAGACCATTTTACATCTCAGGAGTCTGTGGCTTGAAGATACTGTGTGACCCAGGCCCTGCCACTCTGCAAAATAGGTCAGGCCCAAGCATATTTCAGCAGCTTTGGGCATTGAAATTTTGGGGTTTCCTGATATTTTTGCTGCCTAGATAGGTATTTAGGCTAATGCTGCAGGTATCTTTCAGTTTGCAGATTATCATTGAATTACAGTTTTAGAGCTAGAAATGATTCTGCAAGTCATGGAGTCCAGCACCCTTTATTTTTATAAAATAGTCAGAAATTAAATGCGAAATCTAATGCCATCATCCTTGTTTTAAAAGGCAAATGATGTGCATAGTCTAATACAGATGTTAGCACCTACCACAGATGTTAGTAGTGTCTATTTACTACTACAAGAGAGATCATAAGGCTAAAGAAACTGAGTCCCAACTAGACCTTTTCCGGACCTCTTTGCTCATTTCTTGGCTTCTTCACCAGTGGGGGAAATCCGGTTCCCTCATCCTAACTTCAGTGCTGGTTTCCCTCTTTTTTCCTCATTTACCTATTAATGCCTCTGTGTGCTCCTGTGCTCAAAACATATTGCGACAGATCGTTGGCAGCCTTTTGCTGCCAAAAGTTAGGAGTTGGGACAACTCCTAGAACTTATTGCCTCCAGTTTATATCCCTCCTCAGAACTCTGTCATTGCTCTGGTTTTACTCATGTATTAATTTATGTTTTTGGTTAACAGCTTTATTGAGGTATAATTCACATACCATACAATTCACCCACTTAAAGTGTACAGTTCAGTGGTTTTTAGTGTACTCAGAGTTTTGTGACCACCACCACATTTATTTTTAACATAACCTTGGAAGTACGTATTCTCTGGAATGATACAGAGAAAGCTAAGAATTCAGTCTCTGCTTTCCAAGCCCTTATGTTCATGACTGAGGACAAACTACTTTAAATTATATCAGTGAGACGGTTTGTTCATCATTCCTGCCTATAAGGTAGTTCTGAGGATTAAATGAGGAAGTATATCAAGTACTGTTGGAGAGGCTTCTGAATGAACCAGAGGAAATGGCACTTCTGGCTCCGTCTTTGTACTTGGTACCAGGGCCGTATTCCCTAGAGATGGATCTGCTTGGTTAAGGGTACCAAGATAAGGAACCCTCTCAGACCATGGTTTGAGTGTGTTGGCCTTCTAGTGTCTCTGTTCCTGTTCCACCACAACCAGGACAGCAGTTCTGAAACATTTTGGTTTCAGGATCTTTTTGCATAATTTTTAACTATGTTTTTGTGGGTTATATCTAATATTTCCCATATTAGAAATTAAAACAAATTTTAAATTATTCCTTTAAAATGAACTCATATTGTACTAATTATCTATTGCTGTGTAACAAATCACCCCAAAACTTAGTGCTTGAAACAACATTTATGATCTCACTCTTTCTATAGGTCAGGAATCTGGGTGTGGCTTAGTTGGGTTCTCTGCTTCAGGGTCTCATGGACTGCAGTCATCTGAAGGCTTGATGGGGATGGATCCACTTCCTAGCTCACTCATGTGGTTATTGGCAGGATTCAATTCCTTATGAGCTGTTGGCTCCAAGGGTGCCCTTGGTTCCTTGCTACATGGGCCTTTCCATAGGCATCTCACAACATAGCTGCTGGCTTCATCAGAATGAGCAAGACTGTCAGCAGAAGAGAGAAGGAAGTTGCATTCTTTTGTCACATGACCATAGAGGAGACAGCCCCTCACTTTTGCCAGATTCTGTCTTCATTAGAAGTCAGTCACTAGGTCTAGCCTGCATTCAAGGGGAGGGGAATATACAAGGTTGTGAATACCAGGAGGATCACTGGGGTCATTGGGGCCATGTCAGAAGCTGCCTGCCACATATTGGCACAATGGTTTTTGAAAATTAAATACTGATTTTCCAAAATAACAGACTCCTAAATACAGAGAACAAACTGGTGGTTGCCACAGGGGAGATGGGTGGGGAATGGGTGAAATAAATAAAGGGAATTAAAAAAAAAAATCAAGATGTCTTGATTTTTTTTTTTAAGTAAGAAGAGTGGCATTATTTTATGTTTTTGCAGGTTTCTTTAATGAATGGCTTAATAGACAGCTGAATTCTCAAACCTGCTTCTGGATTCAGTTGATGACAATATGCCATTGTAGTTGAAGTATACAAAGACAGTCTGGCCTTACACATGTATGTAGTTGGAGCAGGGAGGAGTGTTTTAATAGCTTTTTTAGACAGTTGTGGAAATTCTTTCATATTACACCAAAACTTGGCAAGTAGTAGTTCTTGCAGGTTAGTTGCCAATGTGGGATCTGAAACTTTACTGAACTTTTAGTACTGTCATATTAAAATCTAATGGTCTGTTTTGCACTTTGAATGGATGTTCTTTTCCCCATGTATCATTTTGTAATATCATCTGTTAGTCATTTGGAAAGTATTGGTTTACCAAATTGTATCAATCTTCCAAATGTTAACACATTTTGCTGTATAATATCAAAATAATGTTAGTATCACTACTGATGTCATCAGGAGAGTTTTTTTTCCTTAACAATATTATTAGTTCAGGTGTACAGCATAGTGATTTAACAATTCTTTACCCAGTGCTTACTACCATAAGTATAGTCTCCATATATCACCATACAGTGTTATTATATTATTCACTGTAGTTCCTATGTTGTACAGAAAAGTCCTAAGTATTGGGAAGCTCTCAAACTCATGGTAGCAGATAGTTTTTAAAAAATTCTAAATTTTGCTTAAAAACTCAAATTTTATCATTGGCAACAAATACTATCTGTTGTTTGCCTTGAAGTAACAGGCTCACTTCACTATCTATCTATCTATCTATCTATCTATCTATCTATCTATCTATTTTATTTTATTTATTATTTTTTTTTAATTTGACAGATACAGCAAGAGAGGGAACACAAGCAGGGGGAGTAGGAGAGGGGGAAGCAGGCTTCCTGCGGAGCAGGGAGCCCGATGCGGGGCTCGATCCCAGGACCCTGGGATCATGACCTGAGCCGAAGGCAGACGCTTAACGACTGAGCCACCCAGGCGCCCCTTCACTGTATATATTTTGGAGAATACGTTTGCCAAATACCCAAGTCTGAAGTCTGAATAAGTCTGGTTGGGCTTGTAGTTCAAACAGCTGCATTAGTGGTTTTCTTTACGATCCCATCACACTTTGGTGTGCAACAGAAGTGCTTTATGTGTACTTTCTATGTCTTCACACAGTTAAAAAGATGTATACTCATTGGTTGAGATTTGATAAAAATTTGTAATTTTATTGCTTCCTCAAGGGCATTTTTAAGTAAAAATGCCCCCTCCCCCTCCATTTAGAGTACATGGTGGTGAAGAAAACCATGACTTAGAGTTTGGTGCCCCTGCCTTGATTTCTTTACTGCTTTTGTACCATTAGTGCAAGTGTTAACACCAAAAGACCAATAATATCTCTGTATTATTATGAAAATAATGTTTGAGGTTGCAGACTATCTGGAAGGGTCCACAGGGACCATACTTTGAGAACCACTGCCCCTGAGTCTTCTCAGAAGTGGGCTCTGCTTTTCCTTGTTTTCCTGTTTTGTTTTGTTTTTTTCCCCAAGACCATTCTGTCAGAAGAGAATAGGCTTATTTTTCCTGGCCCTATTCCTAAACCTTGTTCTAGGAACGTGGAATCCCAATTATTACTGACTCTACTGCTTTATCTTGTTAATGGAACAATTCAGTAATCCTAGCAACCAGAATATTTTTACATTTAATTCCTAATGGCCAGTATAAAGTTAGGTTTTATTTGCTAAAGGCTTGAAGAACATTCTAAACCAAAGTACGTTCATCATGATTCTTTCGTGGGGGGGGGGGGCGGGGGGTAAAATATGCATAACATAAAGTTTACCATTTTAACCCTTTTCGGGCATTCAGTGGCATTAATTACATCAATTACATTAACAGTATTGTGCAAACAACACAATCATCCATTTCCAGAACTTTTTCATCTTCCCAAACTGAAACTCTACTCCATTCCGCCTTGCCCTGAGCCCCTGGCAACTATTATTCTATTTTCTCTATGTATTTGACTGTTGTTGGTACTTATATAAATGGAATCATACAGTGTTTGTCTTTTTGTGTCTGGCTTTTTTCATTTAACATATTTTTTTAAGTTTATTTTTTTTAAAAGACTTTTGAAGATTTTTTTTTTTTTTTTTAAAGATTTTATTTATTTTAGAGCATGAGCAGGGTTGGAAGTGGGGAGGAGCAGAGGGAGAGGGACAATCAGACTCCCCGCTAAGCAGAGCACCCCCCCCAACCCCCCAAAACACAGGTCTCCAGCCCTGAGATCACTGCTCAAGCCAAAATCCAGAGCTGGGCATTCAACTGAGCCATCCAGGTGCCCCTTTTTAAAGTTTATTTAAGTAATCTCTACACCCAGCATGGGGCTCAAACTCATGGTCCCGAGATCAAGAGAAGCATGCCCTTCCGACTGAGCTAGCCAGGAACCCCCACTTAAACATATTTTCAGGGTTCATCCATGTTTTAGCATGTGTCAAAATTTTACTTTTTAAGGCTGAATAATTATTTTAATGTATGTATTATATACCACATTTTGTTTATCTGTCAGTGAACACTTGGGTATTCATGAATCATGAATTTTTTTTTAAGGATTTTATTTGAGAGAGCACAAGCAAGGGGAGCAGCAGAGGGAGGGGGAGAAACAGGCTCTCCGCTGAGCAGGTTCCATCCCAGGACCCTGGAATTATGACGAGCTGAAGGCAGATGCTCAACCGGCTGAGCCACCCAGGCGCCCCACATCATGATTCTTTTTTTTTTTTTTTTTTAGATTTTTTATTTATTTGACAGAGAGGGAACATAAGCAGGGGAAGTGGGAGAGGGAGAAGCAGGCTTCCTGCTGAGCAGGGAGCCCGATGTGGGGCTTCATCCCAGGACCGTGGGATCATGACCTGAGCCAAAGGCAGAGGCTTAACGACTGAGCCACCCAGGCGCCCCCCACATCATGATTCTTAACTTCAAATATGATTCTTTAGGACATCCCCCATAGAAGCATTACCTCCATACCAAGCTCAATAAATGTAGGTCTCAAATAATGGACTTTTTCTCTTACTTCCTACTTTGCTCCTTAGTTTATCTATATAATGGAGTGACATTCTTACTATCTTAGAATTGTAAGGCTAGACTAAATAATGTATTTAAAAAGCTTAGCACATAGCAGTTAGTAGATGTTAGGTGTTTTCCTTCCTCCCTTTACTCAGAGTTTAGCCTTATGTATACTATGTTAACCCTCTTTTGTAAATTCCATGTATCTCAAACACTAGGCTGGTTTTTTTCCCAGTTTATTTAAATTGAGGGAAAAATGGTAATATCACATTATATTAGTTTTAGATGTATAGTATTATAATCAGTATTTGTATACACTACAAAGTGATCGCTACAATAAGTCTATTTACCATCCATCACCATGTGATTGACCTCCTTTACCCTTTAGCCCACCTCCAACCCCCTTCCTTTCTAATAACCACCTATGTATCCCCTGTATCTGTGAGTTTCGTTTTTTAGATTCCACATATAATTGAAATCATACAATATTTGTCTTTCTCTGTGTGATTTATTTTGCTTAGCGTGATACCCTCTAGGTCCATCACTGTTGTTGCAAATGGCAAGATTTTGTTCTTTTTTATGGCGGAGTAATAGTCCACTGTGTATATATACAGGATCTTCCTTATCCATTCATCCACTGATGGGTACTTAGAGTGTTTCCATATCTTGGCTATTGTAAATAATGCTGCAGTGAACATAGGGATGCATATATCTTTTCAAATTTGTATTTTCATTTTCTTCAGATAAATACCCCGAAGTGAAATAGCTGGATCATGTTGTAGTTCTATTTTTAATTTTTTGAGGAACTTCCATACTGCCTTATTGTAGCATTATAGTAGCTGCACCAATTTACATTCCCACTGTACACAAGGGTTCCCTTTTTTCTGTAACCTCTCCAACATTTATTTCTTGTCTTTTTTTTTTTTTTTAAAGATTTTATTTATTTGACAGAGAGAGATACAGCGAGAGAGGGAACACAAGCAGGGGGAGTGGAAGAGGGTGAAGCAGGCTTCCCGCCGAGCAGGGAGCCCAATGTGGGACCCGATCCCAGTACCCTGGGATCATGACCTGAGCCCAAGGCAGACGCTTAACTGACTGAGCCACCCAGGTGTCCCTGCCCATTTTTTTTTTTTTTTTTTTAAGATTTATTTATTTGAGAGAGAGCTCACACTCTCGTGCCAGGGTGGGGGCCAATGGAGGGGGGAAATAATTTTCTTTTTAGATTTTATTTATTTGAGAGAGAGAGCATGCGTGCATGAGCTGGGGGGGAGGGGCAGAGGGAGAGGGAGAAGCAGGCTCCCCACTGGACAGGGAGCCCGATGCAGGGCTGGATCCCAGGGCCCTGGGATCATGACCTGAGCTGAAGGCAGACACTCAACCGACTGAGCCACCCAGGTGCCCCTGTGCAGAAGCTTTTTAGTTTGATAAAGCCCCATTTGTTTATTTTTGCTTCTGCCATTGCCTAAATTTAGAGTGAGAACAAAAACAATGTCACCAAAAGCTGTGTCAAGGGCCTCATCACCTTTGTTTTCTTTAGTTTTATGGTTTCACTTTCAATTCTAATCCATTTTGAGTTAAATTTTGTGTATAGTGTAAGAAAGTGGTCCAGTTTCATTCTTTTGCATGTGGCTGTTCAGTTTTCCCAGCACCATTTGTTGAAGACTGTCTTTTCCCCGTTGTATATTTTACCTCCTTTGTGA
This sequence comes from Mirounga angustirostris, assembly GCF_029215605.1. Classification (NCBI taxonomy): domain Eukaryota; kingdom Metazoa; phylum Chordata; class Mammalia; order Carnivora; family Phocidae; genus Mirounga; species Mirounga angustirostris. The sequence continues at coordinate 13,131,261 of NW_026991719.1, forward strand.
TAGATTAATTGACCATATACGCATGGGTTTATTTCTAGGCTCTCTTAACTCTGTTCCTATGATCTGTTTTATGCCAGTGCCATACCATTTTGATTACTAGAGCTTTGGAGTATAGTTGGAAATCAGGGCGTGTGATACCTCCAGCTTTGCTCAAGATTGCTCTGGTTATTTTGGGGTTTTTGTAATTACATACAAATTTTAGGATTATTTGTTCTAGTTCTGTGAAAAATGCCATTGGAATTTTGATAGGGATTGCATTGAATTTGTAGATTGCTTTGAGTAGTATGGACATTTTAGCAATGTTAATTATTCTAATCCATGAGTTTATCCCTATCTGTGAGCACAGAATATCTTTCCATTTATTTGTGTCTTCAGTGTCTTTCAGCTGTGTTTTATAGTTTTCAGCGTACGTGTTTCTCACCCCAGTTAAATTTATTCCTAGGTATTTTTTCTTTTTCTTTTTTTTTTTTTTCCAAGCTTTCTGATTTTTTTTTATTACTCAAAAAAGCATTTTTTTATTTAGCTTTCTGACTCTGTGCTTGGGCCTTCAACACTTTCACAACGATTTTCTGCTCCTCGATAAGGAAAGCATGCTTGATCCTGTCACGAACACACTTAGCACACATGGAACCACCATAGGCCCTGCTGACGTGTTTTTTCGTTTTGGACAACCTCATAAGGACTTTAGGTCTCACAGCACGAACTCCTCGAAGTCGGCCTGGGCACACGCCACATGCAGATTTTGGTGCTTTCCCAACCTTCTTGGTATAAAGGTAAACAATTCTATTACCAGGGGTTCGGGACAGCCTAGCTTTGTTAGAGGCTGTATTATAGGACAGCCTACAACGGTAGGTCAAACGCTGGACCATTCTGAATGCCTATGGACGCCGTCCCCGGAAGAGGACGGTATTTTTTCTTTTTGATGCCATCATAGGTGGGATTGTTTTCTTAATTTCTCTTTCTGATGGTTCATTATTAGTGTATAGAAATGCAAATTATTTCTGTATATTGGTTTTGTATCCTCCAACTTCAGTGAATTTATTTATTCAAAGTTTTTTGGTAGAGTCTTTAGGGTTTTCTATGTATAGAATTATGTCATCTGTAAATACTGATGGTTTTGGATGCCTATTTTTTTTTTTAAGATTTTATTTATTTATATGAGAGAATGAGATAGAGCATGAGAGCGGGGAGGGTCAGAGGGAGAAGCAGACTCCCTGCTGAGTAGGGAGCCCGATGCGGGACTCGATCCCAGGACTCCAGGATCATGACCTGAGCCGAAGGCAGTCGCTTAACCAACTGAGCCACCCAGGCACCCCGTGGATGCCTATTCCTTAATTGGATGCCTATTCCTTGATTGGATGCCTATTCCTTGATTGGATGCCTATTCCTTGATTGGATGCCTATTCCTTGATTGGATGCCTATTCCTTGATTGGATGCCTATTCCTTAATTGGATGCCTTTTCTTTTCTTTTTCTTGCCTATTACTGTGGCTAGGATTTTCAATACTATGTTGAATAAACGTGGCAATGGTGGGCATTCTTGTCTTGTTCCTGTTAGAGGAGAAGCTTTCAGCTTTTCACTGTTGAGTATGATGTTTTCTGTGGGCTTGTCATGTATGGCCCTTATTATGCTGAGGTATGTTCTTTCTGCCTCCACTTTGTTGAGAGTTTTTATTTTATTTTTTAAAGATTTATTTATTTTAGAGAGTGAGAGAGCGTGTGTTGAGCATGGGGTGGGGCAGAGGGAGAGGGAGGAATCTCAAGCAGACTCCCTGCTGAGTGGGGAGCCCAACTTGGTGCTCCATCTCAGGATCTGGACATCATGACCTGAGCTGAAATCCAGAGTGAGACGCTTAACCAACTGAGCCACCCAGGTGCTCCGAGAGTTTTTATTATAAAATGGATGTTGAATTTTGTCAAATGCTTTTTCTGCATCCATTGAGATGATCATGTGATTTTTATCCTTCATTTTGTTTATGTTGGTGTATCATATTGAATTGATTTGTGGTTATTGAACCATCCTTGAGTCACTGGAATAAATCCCACTTGATCATGGTGTATGAGCCTTTTAATGTAGTGTTGAATTTGACTTGTTAATATTTTATTTTTATTTATTATTTTTAAAGTTTTATTTAATCTCTACACCCCACGTGGGGCTTGAACTCACAACCCTGAGATCTAGAGTAGCATGCTTTTCTGACTGTGTCATCCAGGTGCCCCTTGCTAATATTTTGAGGATTTTTGTATCTGTTTTCTTTGGGGAGATATTGATCATCTGATTCCACTTGTGAATAGTTATCCATGATTGAACTTTTTTTAAACTAGTAAAGTGATTTGGTAGATGTCCTAGCCATAGTTATAAATTGAGACCAAATTTAAGTGAGATATTTCAATTTTCAGAATTGTTTTAAGAAGGAAATAAATGAGAAGTGCTACAAAACCTCATGCTTAGTAGATCCTACTTCTATAATCCAGTAGAAGATATGAGTATAAAGATCTAGAGGTCTGGGGTGCCTGGGTGGCTCATTCGTTAAGCGTCTGCCTTCTGCTCAGGTCATGATCCCAGGGTCCTGGGATCGAGTCCTGCATCGGGCTCCCTGCTCAGCAGGGAACCAGCTTCTGCCTCTCTCTCTCTCTCTCACTCATGAATAAATAAAATCTTTAAAAAAAAAAAAAGATCTAGAGGTCTGTAGAGAAGGGTGAAGGGAAAAGATGACATGAAATAGCAACTCCTGCAATCTTTAGACTCTAATCTTAGGGTGTGGTGGTAGAATAATGAACAAGTATAATACTGTGATATCACCCAAAATTAAAGAATAATCTTCAAAGGTTTTTTTTTAATGAAAGTAATAAATTCACATAATAAAATAAATAGAACCAAAAAGTATAAAATGAAAAGTAAGTCTTATTCATTTCCAGCTTCTAGGCCCATCTGTCATCGTAAACAATTTTGAGGATATCCTCAGAAAAATTTTTACAATATACCAACTTAAATATGAATACATTTAAAAAAAAGATTTATTTATTTGACAAAGAGAAAGAGTGCAAGCAGGGGGAGTGGCAGGCAGAGGGAGAGGGAGAAGCAGGCTCCTCGCTGAGCAGGAAGCCCGATGTGGGGCTCCATCCCAGGACCCCGGGATCATGACCTGAGCCGAAGGCAGACCCAGGCACCCCTATGAATACCTTTTTAATTTATACTGAGACGTTCATCCTGCATTATATGTTTGTATTTTTCTCTACTTAATTATATCTTGGGGATCTGTCCATATTGACTTGAATCTACATTATTCTTTTGAATAGCTGCAGTTTTACCTTGTATGGATGTGCATTATTTACTTAACCAGTTCCTTATTTGTAGATATTTAGTTGGTTTTGTATGGTAACAATCAGTTTGGTAAATAGCCTTTGCCCTTGATTGGTATTATCTTCAGAATAAACTAGCGGTGAAATTGCTGGGTGAAAGTGAATGTGTGACATTGGTAGATACTGCTAAATACTCCTACAAAACTTAATACTTTACCAGTTTAGACTCCCCAGGACTGTACTGAGGGACTTGTTGGCTCACAGTAAAGTTTGTTTTGTTCTTTTTAAATCAACCTTTTTACATCTGGTAGGTTAAAGATGACTTACGTTTTTATTTGTATTTCTTTTATTATGAATGAGGTTAAACATGTTCTGTAACTGTGATCTGCTTGTTAACAAACCCTTGCAAATGGGTCTCTGGCTCATTTGAAGCCCGTACAAATGTGGCCTTTTGAAGCTGGTCCAAATGGATCTTCCTCTCCTTTAAAAAAAAATCTTCTGCACTTCTTGGTTAGTTCTTTCCCATGCCAAGGTTATGAAGAAAATTTTACTTAGGACTTCTAGTTCTTTTTGGTTTTCATTTTCTGTTTTTCAGTCCTGGTTCATCTGGAGGGATGCTACAGGGTATCACTCTTTTTCTCCCGTATGGTTTGGGAGATATCTGAAATCATTTATTTCCTTTACCAATTTGAAATGACACCATTTTTAATATAGTGAATTCCCATATATGGGTCTGCATGGTCTGTTTTGGAAGAGAGTGCTATATAATTAGGAAGTCTCTGACAAGTATTTCATGCTTGAAATAAAAATACGGTTTCATCTGTGGGAGTTTATATTTTGAGATATTAAGTGTTTATTGTCGTAAAGAATATTAGGGGGAGCACCTGGGCGGCACACTCGGTTTAAGCATCCAATTCATGGTTTCAGCTCGGGTCATGATCTCAGGGTCGTGAGATCAGTGCGGAGGCTGCGTAAGACTCTCTCCCTCTCCTTCTACCCCTCCCCATCCCCCAGAAAAGAATATAGACATTGTAGAGATGTACTCCAGAATATAATTATATTCTAGTGCATAGTAATAGATCATTTTATCTGTTAAGAATTAAAACCCTTTAATTTCATTTCACTCCTTTGTTCTAACACAGTGAAACAGACTACTATTTAAGGAGGCATCAAGTTATGTAATATATATTTTAAAGGTTTTGGTCCAAAATGGTTAAAACAGAATTTTGAGATGAATGATTGATGCAGTGTTAACTGTGTGGAAAAGTTTGCTATTCAGAATAATTCTTTGAAAGACTAAAATAGCTTTAGTATATAAACTATTTTAAATGATTTATATAAAGCTAAAGTCACTTTTCTGATTTAAAAAGTACATGAAGCCCCCACCAAGTACATGAAATCCCCACCAACTCCATCCACCTAAATAAAAGCACATGAAAATGTAAATGTTATAATAAGTTTGTAAAATTTGTATTTGGAAATATAAAAGCTTCTCAAAATACTGGATACATTTAGGAGGGAGGTTCATATTTTAAAAATCAACTAAGGCTGATAGCTGATGTCTTGAGAGATACAGAGTATTTTTGGTATCTTTCAGTATTTCCTCAGGCAGTTCTTTCTTCACAGGCCCCCACTGGGCCTGGCAAGCATACACTCTTGTCTTCACATTCCTGTTTGGTAGTTGACAACTCTTAGGGCAAGTTATTAGAAACATAGGGTTGAAGGGATTTTTAGAGGTAATTCAGTTTATCCTAAGACACAAAAAAGTAGGGGTGCCTGGGTTGCTCAGTTGGTTAAGCACCAGACTCTTGATCTCTGCTCATGTTTTGATCTCAGGGTCGAGAGTTCAAGCCCCAAGTTGAGCCAAAAAACTAAAACAACAACAACCTCAATACCTTAAAAAATCACTTAAATTATTTAAAGATATCCCTACCCCCAAATTAGTTCTATCTCACCTCCCTAAATTCCAGAGTTAATCACTGCTAAAAACTTAAAGCTCTTTCCCAATGTTTTCCTAATTTCATCTTTGTATATCTAGCATGCTTTATATTTTTAGACATCATTTAATTTCTTAGGTTTATTTTGTAACCGCATGAGAGATCTGTTTGACCTTTCATTTTTCAAGGCTAATGTGTGAAATGTGAGGGGAGTTGTATAATGAAGAAAACCTAGGCTCTTGAGTTTGACAGACCTGCTTTTGAATTTTGTGAGTTCCTTTTATTTAATATGATCGTGGGCAAGTTACTTCAACTCACTAAGTTTCATTTTCCTTATCTGGGAACACTAAGACCCACCTCTCAGAGGGGAAGGGTAAATGGGGTAATAAAGGGACCCGCAGGTTCTGAAGGTTCTCTTTACCGACTTGATAAAATTTTCCAAGACTCTTTGGGAACCCAAGGCAAGCTACGGCTATCTCCTCAGGGAAATGCATAAATGTGTGCAGTCTTTCCCACTTGCTTCCTCTCAAGGGCCACCCTGGTCTTCAGTGGCAAGGATTGAGTGATTTCTGCTTTTAACACATGCCTGGCACTGGTTGAAGACATTTGATCTCATTTAAGCAGATGGTAGTTGAAATAATTAGGAAGTGAATGTGGGTGTTGGCTTTTTTGTTTTTTTTATTTAGACGAGTGTTAGTAAAAGAACAGTCGTTAATAGAAACTTTTAAGCCCTTTAAACAAAATAAGCCAAAGAAATATGGTTCTTTAGCTTCAATAATATTTGAAAGAGCATAACTGAAAGTTTTAAACTTTAAAATTGTTGAGTAGAAGGGAAAGAAACTTAAATACTTTTTTCTTCAGGTTTTTAATTCCTATGCGATCTGTTTCAAATGTGTGGATGGAAAAGCTATTAAAAGTAGTAGATGAATACAGTGTATTCATGTTTGCAAAAATTTCTATAATAGCTATTTGCTCCTGCAATTAATGGTTGGTGAACTGGTGGCTATCCATTTTGAAGGCATCTCTTCTTCACTTAAGGAATCCTCTTAGCTCCAAGTATTTGGACAATGGGAGGAAGGTTGAGAAATGTATCGTTTGACAGGACGGGACTGGCTGGGGTGGAGGATTGTTGGGGTTTAGGGCTCTAGTAAACACTGCTGTGGCCGAATGACCTGCTCTGTCTAGTATCTTTCAAGCTATAAGAGCTGTGTGTGCTGCTCATGGCTATAGATTCATAAACAAAATGAAAATGTGATAGCTCGTTTTGTGGTTTTCAGGGAAAAGTTCGAATAGAAATTTATCTTGAAACCACTTATTGTTGGTTTCATTTTCATTTGAGATTGGAATTTCAATAAACACTTCCTCCTCATTTTTCCTAATGATAGGTACTATATTACTCTATTCATCTTGGTATTAAAAAAAAAAAAATGTTAATGAAGGTAACTCAGGGTCCCTAACTTAAAACAGGCATTCTGTGAAAGCTTGGTGTCCCCTTCCTTCCCTGCCACCTCCAGTTTCTCTCCATTAGTGTATTTCTTTGTATCTTTCCAGAGATTGTATATGATTCCCACTCATAAACTTATGCAACCACCCCCCTCACACACACACACACACACATCCAAATTATGGCATGCAGTACGTAGTGTTGGGCATTTTTCTTTATTCCCCTTTCAACTTACCCTACAGATCAGTAGTTCTACAACTACCTTATTTTTTAATAGGTGCTATCGTACTCCGTTGTATGGATATACCACAGTTGATCTATCCAGTCCATTATTTTGGTAGGGGGCTATGTAGTTTTAATTATTTATTTTAATTGAAGTATAGTTCACATGCAATATTAGTGTCAGCTGTACTACATAGTGATTCAACATTTATGTACATTACAAAATGCTCACCACAGTTCGTCATCTCTCACCATACAAAGTTATTACCATCCAGTTCATTATTAATGGACATTTAGGGTAGTTCTGATTTTTTTTCTTACTACAAATACTGCTACATAAATGTCATTATGTGTATAATTTCACAGATGTACTGGTTTGTCCATAAAAGAAATTGATAAGAAAGGAATTTGGTGGGTTGAATCATTGTGGCATGATTTTTTTCCAACATTTTATTATGGAAGTTATTTTTTTAAAAAATTGATTTATTAGAGAGGGGCAGCAAGAGAGGGAACACAAGCAGGGGGAGTGGGAGACGGAGAAGCAGACTTTCCCCAGAACAGGGAGCCCTACGTGGGGCTCAATCCCAGGACCCTGGGATCATGTCCCTAGTCGAAGGCAGACACTTAATGACTGAGACACCCAGGCACCCCTATTATGGAAATTTTTAAACATAAAGTAGAGTTGAAAGAATTTGATACTAACATCCATATTGCCACCACCTAGATTCTACCATTGGTAGTTTACTATACCTTTTCATTTATCTACCCATCTGTTGGTCCTTTCACCGGTGAAGCCATGTTATATGTACATGCTGAGTTTTAACAAATGCATGCAGCTCTGTAACCCAAACCCTAATCAAGTCATAGAGCATTCCCATCACCCCAGAAAGTCCTTTGTGCCCCTTTCCACACACTCCCTGCCCTGAATTAGACTCCTTTTTTTTTTTTTTTTTAAAGATTTTACTTACTTATTTGACTGAGATCACAAGTAGGCAGATGGGGCAGGCAGAGGGAGAGGGAGAAGCAGGCTCCCCGCCGAGCAAGGAGCCCAGTGCGGGGCTCGATCCCACAACGCTGGGATCATGACCTGAGCAGAAGGCACACGCTTAACTGAGTGAGCCACCTAGGCGCCCCTGAATTAGACTGCTTGGTGGTTAAACCAATTTGTTCCCCAACCAGGAATGCTTGAGAGTACCCCACACCCTTTCCCACAAGTGGTCAAAGTTTTTGATGTGAAAATGGTATCTGATAGTTTTAAGTTGCACTGCTCTTGCTGTGAGTAAAGTTACATATGTTTACTAGCCACTTGTATTTTCTTTTCTGTGATTTCTTGCTTCATATTGTTTGCCCATTTTTGTTGGGTTATAGGTCTTAACATTTTTTATTTCATTTGAGTATCGATTTGTTTTAAAACAATAAATTAATTTTGGGGCTGCCTGGGTGGCTCAGTCGATTGAGCATCCTACTCTTGATTTCAGCTCGGGTCATGATCTTGGGGTCGTGGGTTGGAGCACTGTGTCTGGCTCTGTGCTGGGCATGGAGCTTCCTTGGGATTCTCTCTCTTCCTCTCCCTCTGCCCCCCCCACCCCCCCCACCCCCCCCGGGGTGCACACTCTCTCTCTCAAAAAAAAATTAAAAATAAAATTAAAAAAATTTTTTATCTTAAATGACTGTGTGTAGAAATTTTAATAAAATTGGCATATGTTCTATGATGCTTCCAGTGTTATTAGTATGAGTAGTTTTTTTTTTTAAGATTTTATTTATTTATTTTGACAGAGGGAGAGGGAACACAAGCAGGGGGAGTGGGAGAGGGAGAAGTAGGCTTCCCGCTGAGCAGAGAGCCCGATGTGGGGCTTGATCCCAGGACCCCGGGATCATGACCTGAGCTGAAGGTAGACGCTTAACGACTGAGCCACCCAGGTGCCCCTAGTATGAGTAGTTTTTGAATTTTTTTTCAATTCCAAGAGTAATAAAAATTCACTGTAGTTAAACTAGAAGATACAGAGAAGGAAAAAGAAGTACCATCGTAATTTTACTATTTAAAAATAAACATTATTGGGGTGCTGGTTGGCTCAGTTGGTTAAGTGACTCTTGATTTCAGCTCAGGTCATGATCTCAGGGTCGTGATATTGAGCCTTGCGTCAGGTTCCATGCTGGGCATGAAGCCTGCTTAAGATTCTCTCTCCCTCTTCCCCTCCCCACTTTGTGCTCTCTCTCACTCTCTCTTAAAAAAAAAAAAAAAAAAATTCCCTCTCTCTCTATTCCTCCCCCTCTAATGTAGATGTATTTCCTCCCTTGTGCTCGCTTCGGCAGCACATATACTAAAATTGGAACGATGTATTTCCTCCCAACATTTTTTTTTAAGATTTTTAAGTAATCTCTACACCCAACATGGGGCTCAAACCAACAACCCTCAGATCAAGAGTTGCATGCTCTACCAGCTGAGCCAGCCAGGTACCCCTTCTCCCAACATTTTAATGGGTGTGTATATACATGGATAATGTACGTGTGTGTATAAAATATGTGGTACGTACTGTTTTGCAATTTGTTTTTATGCATATGGGGAGCATCTCTACCCATTATTAAATAGATGTCTGTTAGATGGCTGGGCCAGGACAAGGGTGTTCGTATAGTAGACAAAGGGTAGTCATGAAGCAGTATATCACTGTGGTTAAAAGAGTGGACTCAGAAACCAGACTGCCAGGGTTCAAATCTTTGTTCTGCTATTTACTAATTGTGACCTTTGGCATGATACTTGACTTTACCGTGTCAGTTTGCTCATCTGTAAGATGGAGATAATAATAATACCTATCTTGTGACATTATTGTGAGGATTAAGTTAGTTAATATAGGAGAGTGCTTACACTGGTGCCAGGATGTAGTATTTGCTGTATAAATACTAACTGCTGCTGTTTATACAGGAGATTATACCCAAGAAAAGGCATCCACAATGGCTCTGAGAGAGAGCAGAGTAGGGAGTTGTATTGGCCATGTGATGTAGAGGTCTCTGCTTGAGGAGATGAGGGCTGAGAAATAATTTACCATTTAAAGTTGTTGGCCTGGGGCGCCTGGGTGGCTCAGTCGTTAAGCCTTTGCCTTCGGCTCAGGTCATGATCCCAGGGTCCTGGAATCGAGTCCCGCGTCGGGCTCCCTGCTCAGCAGGAAGCCTGCTTCTCCCTCTCCCACTCCCCCTGCCTGTGTTCCCTCTCCCTGTCTCTCTGTCAAAATAAATAAATAAAACCTTAAAAAAAAAAAAAAGTTGTTGGCCTAAGAATTTGCTTCATATCATGGCCCAGTGCAGAGCCTCAAGTAGGTTCTTGAACAAATAGTCCTTATAGTAGAAAAATTGGGGCCTGCTATTTCAAGAGTCCAGCTGGACCTGGGCTTATTCATAAACAAAGATTTTGTAATGCCAAAGTTAGTCTTTCATTAGCAAGTGTGAAAAATACATCAAAATTAGTTGCACAGGAAAAAAGGGAAATGTAATACTGTATTGCTTCTAAAGATAAAGTAACAGTAGTGGTATTTTCCTCTAACTTGTATAGTAATGTTTAGGTACTTTCCATGGCTTGTTTTCCGCAACCATTTTGGCCCCTTGTGTTCTCCATCAGTTGACAACTGAGTACCTTTTATGCATAAGCTTTTGCTGTCTAACTGGATATGCATACCAAATAAGTGATAATGTAATGTGTGTGACAGGATCTGAGAGGCCAAAGGGGAGTGTCTGGAAAGACAAAAAGAAGTAGTATTAACTAAAAATAGAGAACAGTGAAGTAGAAGGACAGCATGAGATGTGATGGTTATTAACTCTACACATTAATTCCGTGTCCTTATTTATGCTCAGTGCTACCAGCTACTATTTTGAGCTAGGTAAACATTTTGACCTTTCTAGTCCTTCAATTTTTTTCTGTCTGATAGTTGAAATTGACCTATATGCCTTTAATCTAAAGGCCAGAGTAACTTTTAATTAAATTTACGACATTTTGAAATAGGTGAATATATTGTGCCTTTTCTCCAAAATTGAGAGAACCGTGATAGAAGATACTTGCTAATCATGTATCTGATAAGGGACTTGTATCTGGCATATATAAAGAACTCTTACAACTCAATAAGAAAATTACAAATAACCAGTTTAAAAAGGGGCAAAGGATCTGAATAAACATTTCTCTAGAGGAGGTATACAAATGGCCAAATAAGCATATGAAAAGATTCTCAACATCATTATTCATTAGATGAGATACCTTCACACTGTAGTGGCTGTTATCAAAAGGACAGACAATAACACGTGTTGGTGAGAATGTATAAATACTGGAACCCTAACACACTGCTGGTGGGAATATAAAATGGTGCAGTCACTTAGGAAAATAGTGTCACAGTTCCTCAAAAGGTTAAATGGAGTGACCATATGACCCAGCAGTTCCACTTCTAGGTATATACCCTGCAGAAATGTAAACATATGTCTACATAAAGGCTTGTACATTAATGTTCATAACAGAATTATTCATAATAACCAGTAGTTGGAAATAATCCAATGTCTCATCAACTGATGAATGGATAAATAAAATATGGTATATCCAAATTGTGGAATATTATTTGGCAATAAAAAGAAATGAAGTAGTGATACATACTATACACCATGGATGAACCTTGAAATCATGCTATGTGAAAGAAGCCAAACACAAAAGGCTACGTATTATCTGATTCTGTTTATGTGAACTGTTCAGAACAACCACATCTGTAGAGACACAGTACATTAGTTGCCCAGGGCTGGGAGTAATGGGAGGGTTTCTTTTTGAGGTGCTAAATGTATTCTAAGATTGATTGTAGTGATGGTTGCACAGCCCTGTGAATAATACTAAAAACCAGTGGATCGCACACTTTAAATTGGTGAATTACATGTGAATTATATCTCAATAAAGGTTATGAGAAGCACTAATAGAACTGAAAAATGTGAAATTAACAAATTCCATCTCTCAGATACCTTTCTTATTAAAATTGATCCTAGGAGAGGCCTCAGGTTTTCTTTGGTGAAAATTACTCATTAATTAAATGATGGCTCCCCATTCTTCCAACAAATTGCTTGCTCTTTATATTTTTGGTATGGCTTGACAAAGCATTTTCTGGTACAATGTGGATTTTATCATCATTACACTTCTGAGAAATTCTGTCATGTATTAGAGATAGCAATCTTCCATTTTAATTATTTCTTAACAGACTTTCATCAGTATTTAAAACCAATGTTGTGGTTGTGTGAACCCATTCTTATACTAATGGTTTTCAGGGGATAGGTTTAAAAATTATTTTTTAAAAATTGGGGAAGGGGCACCCGGGTGGCTCAGTCGATTAAACGTCTGCCTTCGGCTCATGATCTTGGGGTCCTGGAATCAAGCCGTGCGTCAGGCTTCCTGCTCAGTGGGGATTCTCCTCCTCCCTCTGCTGCTCCCCCCCCCAACTTGACCCCCCCAAATAAATAAAAATAAAATTTTTAAAAAATAATTTAAAAATTGGGAAAGATGAGGGGCGCCTGGGTGGCTCAGTTGGTTAAGCGACTGCCTTCAGCTCAGGTCATGATCCTGGAGTCCCAGGATCGAGTCCCGCATCGGGCTCCCTGCTCGGCAGGGAGTTTGCTTCTCCCTCTGACCCTCCCGTCTCATGCTCTCTCTCTCTAGCTCATTCTCTCTCTCAAATAAATAAATAAAATCTTTAAGAAAAAAAAAATTGGGAAAGATGATATTAACAGCACGTATTATTTTTCCTCTGTACTGCTTTTGTATAGAGGGTGGCTGTTAACATTATCCATGTGCCCAACAGTAAATGGCAGTTCAGTATTTGAGAGAAAGTAGAGGTGGAACTAGTAGCTCTATGTCTAGTGTAGCAATAAATGGTCATTTTGCATTTACTTTGAGATTAATATGTAGGTAGTATGTTATTTGGGCATATTCATGGCTTTAAGAAGTTTCTGCAGGAATGAAATTTAATGAAAGATGTTTATTTTGAAGTTCTTGAAACTTCATCATGAATATTTTATAAATTTAATACCTATGGATTACACTTGAGTAATCTCATTCCACAGAATGCATTACATATGGGAGTGAGTTTTAAAAGTTTTTGGAAGGACTGGGCGCCTGGGTGGCTCAGATGGTTGAGCGTCTGCCTTCGGCTCAGGTCATGATCCCAGGGTCCTGGGATCGAGTCCCACATTGGGCTCCTGGCTCAGCGGGGAGCCTGCTTCTCCCTCTGACTCTCCCCTCTCATGCTTTCTCTCTCAAATTTTTAAAATCTTAAAAAAATAAAAGTTTTTGAAAGAATTTAAGAGTCTTTTCAATATTTCTAAGTTTTTAGGCTTAGAGTGTGGCATCAAACAGTAACTCTGAAAATAGACAACCCATTTCCCCTTAATGCATTAATTTTTTTAAGAAATGAAAGTATTGCATGCACATTATTTTATTTTTAAAGATTTTTATTTATTTATTGAGAGAATGATAGCATGAGAAGGAGGAGGGTCAGAGGAAGAAGCAGACTCCCCGCCGAGCAGGGAGCCCGATGCGGGACTCGATCCCGGGACTCCAGGATCATGACCTGAGCCGAAGGCAGTCGCTTAACCAACTGAGCCACCCAGGCACCCCGCATGCACATTATTTTAAAAGTATTACAAAAAGCAACACATTGCTAACCTTCTATCCAGAGGAAAATACTCTGTTTTGTTTCTTCCTAACTCTTGAATAATGTATAAATTGCAACTTTTAAAATAAACTTTTCTGAAATATGTTTTACTTCAATAAAGTACACGAATTGCAAATGTTTAGGCTTAATGAATTTTCATAAAGTGAACATCAATGTTACCCGATCTGGATCAAGAAGTAGAATATTACCAAGCACCCCAGAAGACCCTACCCCCAAAAGTAACCACTCTGTTGATTTCCATCACAATTGATTAGCCTTGCCTGTTTTTGCACTTTATATATAAGTGGTTTCCTACAGTATGGATTCCTTGGCACCTTCCTCACAGTGTTTGGTCTATGAGACTCATCTGTGTCGCTGCATCTAGCAGTAGTTAGTTCTTGTTGCTGGATGGTATGAGCATAGTACAATGTATCCCTTCTTCTGTTGGTACAAATTTGGGTTGATTCCATTTTGGGGCAATTACAAATAGCCCTGCTTTAAACATTCTTGGCCTTTGGCTGCACATATGTACACACTTGGGGAAAATCCTAGGAGTAGAATTAACTGGGTTGGAAGATACCCGTATTGGTCAAAGCGTTTTTCAAAGTGGTTATACCAGTTTGTCCTTCCATAAGCATAGTACCTGATTATCAACACTAGGCTGTAAAAGATAAGGACTTGTCATAATCTCCGCCTCCCCTGCTACATCGATACTTTAAATCATTTTTGGTTCTTCAGTTGGAAGTACTCTTACAACTTGGAATAATGAATCTCTGCTCTCCTATTAACTTTGGAAAGTAGTTTTTGTCCACTTGTGGTAAGAGAAAGATACTAGACACCTCCCCCCTCCAATTGTATTATTCAGAAAGGGAAGAGGCCCTCTTTCATACAGAGAGGGAATGTATAGAATGTATAGAATTCAAATTTGTGCCACATCATATGTTAAGGGGGGGAACCCATAAATAAATGGGGTTAACAATATAATAGAAGAGAGAGCAAGGTAAATTTTATTGATTTGAGAATAAAATACTAGAATAATGCCTTCACTCCCACGGCTACTATCTACATTTGTTAGGGCAGGGATAGTTGCTTAAAACGTTATTCTCAGTTTCCATGGCTTAACGTGAGAGAAATTTATTTTTGTGCTCATCTAATAGTCCAGTGTGGGTGTTCTTTGTAAGAAGGGCAGCCTTCTTTTGTATGTACACAGGATTTAGGGGCCTAGACTGTTATTTATTTCATCCTGTGGCTGTGCCGTCTCTCAGGGTCTAGGAGATGTCTGCATTCAGCCAGAATGGGGAAGAAATGGTGGGGAAAGAATGTATGCTTCTAACAATGAAAGTCCTGTTGAAAAAGGGACAGTCATTATTTTTTCTTATATTTCATTGGTGGGAACTTTACATGGGAGTTCCACTTAGATACAGGGGGCTGGGAAATGGAGTCCCAGGCTGAGCATTTGTCCAGCAGTGCCAGCTCCAGAGGATATTGGAGGAGCAAGGGTTTTTGCTGGATAGCTAGTGAGCCATCTCTGCTGTACCATCTCTTCAAGGACAGGAACAGAATAATGTTCACTAATGGGATAATTTCATTTCTAAGATGCAGATTATTTTCAATTTTAGTATACGTGCTGCCAGAGCGAGCACGATGCTGATTATTTTAATGGTGAATTTTTATACGGAAAAAAGTTTATTTTTTTTTAAAGGAAGTTTGAGTACTTTCTCTTTTTTTTAAAGATTTTATTTTATTTATTTGAGAGAATGAGTTGAGTGCAAGAGAGAGCACAAGCTGGGGGAGAGGCAGAGGGGGAGGGAGAAGCAGGCTCCACCCTGAGCAGGGATCCCTACTCGGGCTCAATCCCAGGACTCTGGGATCATGACCTGAGCCACCCAGGTGCCCCTTTTTAAAAATTTTTTTAAAAGATTTTATTTATTTGAAACACAGGAAGAGACAGAACACGAGTGGTGGGGAGGGGCAGAGGGAAAGGGAGAAGCAGACTCTGCTGAGCAAGGAGCTAGACATGGGGCTTGATCCCAGGACCCCGGGATCACGACCCTAGCTAAAGGCAGACACTTAACGGACTGAGCCACCCAGGCGCCCCTAGGGAAATAAGTTTAGATTTACACCTAAATGGCGTTTCTCACTTCCTTTGGTACCACTTAGTTATGTGATTTTTTTTAACTTTAATTTTCTTATACTTTACAGTTATGTCCCCCTCTGTGAAACTTAGAAATTACCATATTTAAATCAGTTTTACACATCACTAAGAAAGAAAAAAGTTATCAACCTATGGTGTATCATTGGATGTAAACATTGATTACATTTGACTTAACCCCTTTCCATATTTTTTCTTTTCCTCTTTCCCTCTAGTTTGTGATTGGCACAATGGAAGAAGCTGGAATGTGTGGGTTAGGGGTGAAGACAGATATGTTACACAACTCTCAATCAAATGATATTCTTCAACATCAAGACTCAAATTGTGGTGGTACAAGTAACAAGCATTCATTGGAAGAAGATGAAGGCAGTGATTTTATTAGAAAGAACAGGAGTTTGATGAGCCCAGCATACTGCACACAAGAGTCAAGAGAGGAAATTCCTGGGCGAGAAGCTCGAATAGATCCGCCTGACGGTCAGCAGGATTCAGAATGCAACAGGAACAAAGAGAAAACTTTAGGTAATAATCTGTCCTCAGTGGTTGGACATTTTCACATGCTGCTCTTTTTACTTCTGTTTTCCGCAGCACAGGTGGTTATGAACGTCGCCAGTGTTGAGGTAGATGTTTAGCTAATACATCTCTTGTCTTCAGTGGGGTCAATGTGTGTATTTACTGCATTTTGTGCAGGAGACAGAGATAGCAGAGTAGGAAGTCATTTTCTCTGAGTAATTAGGAATAGGCTTTCTTGACAAAATTTGGGGCCAACTTGGCAAAGTAGTATTTGACTTACCTTGTTTGCATCTTTAATGTAGTTTGAAATTTACTGTGAAAACTATATTTATTTGCTTGTTTTATTTAAAATCTAGTCACAGCACTTTAGAGACAACATGATGTTACCTGTAGTTCAGAAAGTGGGTTAAGACTGGCTTTCAAGGGGCGCCTGGGTGGCTCAGTTGTTAAGCGTCTGCCTTCGGCTCAGGTCATGATCTCAGGGTCCTGGGATCGAGTCCCGCATTGGGGCTCCCTGCTTGGTGGGAAGCCTGCTTCTCCTTCTCCCACTCCTCCTGCTTGTGTTCCCTCTCTTGCTGTGTCTCTCTGTCAAATAATAAATAAAATCTTTAAAAAAAAAAAAAAAAAAGACTGGCTTTCAAGGGTATGTTTTTTTTCCTCTTGCTGTGTTTGAGATTTAGGACTAAGAAAGTAGTATGTTAAATCTTGTTAAGAAATCTGAAATCCTCTTTTATTTTAGCCTTACTCGTTGCCTCTAAATTTTTTCTTAATTTTATTTAATTATTTGACAGAGAGAGTGAGCACAAGCAGGGGGAGATGGAGAGGGAGAAGCAGGCCCCCTGCTGAGCAATGAGCTTGATGTGGGGCTCAATCCCAGGACCCTGGGATAATGACCCAAGCGAAAGCACACTTTTAACTGACTGAGCCACCCAGGTGCCCTGCCCCTAAATTTTTTATACTTAGTATACTAAGATTAACAGTGTTTGATTTGTATGGTTTTCTCTACAGAATTATCCTTATTAAATCTATTTTTCACTAACTTGGAAAACCTAAAAATTCTTATAGAAATAACAAGAAATAATTTTAATTCCTTACAAACTTATTTCTTCAAAATCAGCAGCCCCAATTATATGTGTAAAAGCAGATATGGAGTCTTAAGTAACACAGAATGGGGCGCCTCGCTGGCTCAGTTGGAGGAGCATGCGACTCTTAATCTCGGGGCTGTGTTTGAGCCCCATATTAGGTGTAGAGATTACTTAATATTTTTTAAAAAGTTGCACATAATGTTGCCATGTGATACCTCTAGGTATGTAACCAGGAGGGTTGAAAGCACATGTCGGTGCCGAAATGGGTACATGAGTATTCATGGCAGCCTTTTTCATAGTAGCCAAAAAGTTGAAACAACAGTTATGCATCAACTGATGAATGGATAAACAAAATGTGTATTATATCTATACAATTAAATATTATTCAGCTATAAAAAGTAATGAAGTAGTGATAACATCCTACATGGGTGAACCTTGAAAGCATGCTAAATGAAAGGAACCAGACACAAAAGGCCATGTAATAGGATTCTGTTTTATATGAAATGTTCAGGATTGGCAAGTCCGTGGAGACAGAAGGTGACATAGTGGTTGCCAGGGTCCCGGTGGGGGAGCAAGAGGGAGGGACTGCTAAAGGATATGGGGTTTCTTTTTGGGGTGATGAAAATGTTCTGGAATTAAGCAGTGGTGATTGTTGCACAACTTTGTGAATGTACTCAGTTGTACACTTCTAAGTTAAAAGGGTGAGTTTTATGGTATGTGAATTGTGTCTCAAAAAAAAACCAGATGGAATATGGGTTTTAAAATCTTGATTAAAAATTGCAGGTTACAGGGGCGCCTGGGTGGCTCAGTTGGTTAAGCGACTGCCTTCGACTCAGGTCATGATCCTGGAGTCCTGGGATCGAGTCCCGCATCGGGCTCCCTGCTCAGCGGGGAGTCTGCTTCTCCCTCTGACCCTCCTCCCTCTCATGCTCTCTGTCTCATTCTCTCTCTCTCAAATTAAAAAAAAAAAAAAAATTGCAGGTTACATTATGGTTACTTCTAATCATATTTAATGTGTTTAGTCATCTCTTTTAAAATTCTTACTGACCTTGGGCTTTGAGAGGTTTTGTTACTGAAATATCGTGTGGATAGGAAGGTGTTCTGTTTTGAAGTCAGCCT
This sequence comes from Mirounga angustirostris, assembly GCF_029215605.1. Classification (NCBI taxonomy): domain Eukaryota; kingdom Metazoa; phylum Chordata; class Mammalia; order Carnivora; family Phocidae; genus Mirounga; species Mirounga angustirostris. The sequence continues at coordinate 13,149,694 of NW_026991719.1, forward strand.
GCATTTTTTCTTCATAGCAGTCTGTATACCACATACCAAAGTCCTTTTTTTTTTTTTTTTTAAAGGTTTTATTTATTTATTCATGATAGAGAGAGAGAGAAACAGAGGGAGAAGCAGGCTTCCCGCGGAGCAGGGAGCCCGATGCGGGACTCGATCCCAGGACCCTGGGATCATGACCTGAGCCGAAGGCAGACGCTTAACCGACTGAGCCACCCAGGCGCCCACCAAAGTCCTTTTAATATATGTTTTTAAATGAAATACCCTATGTATAAGAGTAAACATTTTAAAAAATACAAATGGTTCCTTAAGAAGTAAAATAGTATCACTTATTTTATTTTATTTTTTAAAAGATTTTATTTATTTATTTGAGAGAGAGAGAGAATGAGAGACAGCACAAGAGGGAAGAGGGCAGAGGGAGAAGCAGACGCCCTGCTGAGCAGGGAGCCTGATGTGGGACTCGATCCCGGGACTCCAGGATCATGACCTGAGCCGAAGGCAGTCGCTTAACCAACTGAGCCACCCAGGCACCCAAAATATTATCACTTATTTTAAAAGACCATTTGTCGGGGCGCCTGGGTGGCTCAGTCGTTAAGTGTCTGCCTTCGGCTCAGGTCATGATCCCAGGGTCCTGGGATCGAGCCCCGCATCGGGCTCCCTGCTCTGCGGGAAGCCTGCTTCTCCCTCTCCCACTCCCCCTGTTTGTGTTCCCTCTCTCGCTGTGTCTCTCTCTGTCAAATAAATAAATAAAATATTAAAAAAAAAAAAAAGACCATTTGTCTTAACTTGGATCAATGGTTAAGCAAGGGAATTTTTAAGCCTTCAGCAAGAGTTCTTACAAATAGCTAGTGGTATTAGTGAATGAAGAAATTTGGGGTGGGGGTGGGAAGGGAGGGGTTCCTGCTAATCCAGAATTTAAAAATAGCTTTCTTTAATTTAGCTGGTAAATCTCTTATGTCTAGATACAGGCACAAATTATTTTACTCTGGATGTCAGAACCTAGTAAGTGTTACATAGAATTTACAGGTTAGACTTGATCTTACTCTTGTCTTATTAATCATCAGGAAAAGAAGTTTTATTATTGATGCAAGCCCTAAACACCCTTTCAACTCCAGAAGAGAAGCTGGCAGCTCTCTGTAAGAAATATGCTGATCTCGTGAGTATTAAATCAAGGGAGTAAGGTTCATATGAAATACAGCAAAATGTTTATGTACTTGATAAGCTTTTTAAAATACTTTGATACAGCTTTAGATGTAAAATTACATTATATTCCAAAATTGAAGAGGAGAACGTCATTTCTTGGGGCTTTTTGTTGCTTGTATGACTTCATTTTGTAAGGTGATACCTATAGGACATTATAATGCTAAGATATGGCACAGATTTTCTAACACTCAGTTTTAGAAATGAAAAGGCTGACTTAGAAATACTCTGTTGTGATGCTGTACATGCTAGTCTGGATGTAGTTCCTGTATTTAACTTTTCCCAAGGGAATTTTAGAGATAAATGTTCTAGCCATTGTGATTGAAATTGTGAGTTAGATGAAATAGTCTACTAAAACAATACTTTGTCTCAGGAAATATTTATTTCACATCTACTATGTGCCAGGCATTTCTTTTTCCATCTTCTAAAGAAACTGACCTCATTTGTTCTGGGCCTATGTTATTTCAAGTAGCATTAATTCTCTTTTTAAAATTATGAAAGATGGGGCGCCTGGGTGGCTCAGTCGTTAAGCGTCTGCCTTCGGCTCAGGTCATGATCCCAGAGTCCTGGGATCGAGCCCCACATCAGGCTCTCTGCTCAATGGGAAGCCTGCCTTTCCCTCTCCCACTCCCCCTGCTTGTGTTCCCTCTCTGGCTGTCTTTCTCTCTGTCAAATAAATAAAACCTTTTAAATAAATAAATAAATAAGTAAATAAAATTATGAAAGATGTCTCAACATGGAAACCCTGCCATTCTGTTTAGGTTGAAGAATGGGGAAGTCCTAGAACCCTTTGAAGTGTAGGGGTTGTGGGAAACTTAGAATGAGTAAGTGTAATATAAATGCTAAAAATAATGCCTTTTGTGAAAAACTTACGTGAATTATTGACGATTTTTATGCATTTTCATCTGTTGTTGAAACAGTTATTCCATATCACAAATACTATTTTTTTGTCATTGGCCACCTCTAAAAATGAATTCTGTTTATTATTCAGAGAATTATAGTTACTCTCCCTTGGTTTATAAAGGGGTGTGTGTATACGCCCACGTAGCTGGCATTCAGCACCCTAGCACCTTCTATTCAGAGCAGCAGGAAGCCCTGTGCGTCAGTATGAATGGCCTAGAACAGTCACAGATAAAAAGATGGAAGAAAACCCAGTGTTGGTCAGATTGCTGGCTTCAGGAAAGGAACTCTTCCACTGTCTGTGGAAGACCATTCCTATTGGTTCCATCCACATGGGAATCCTGCAAGAAGTGGTGGAAAAAGAAGACACGAAAAAAAAAAAAGGGAAAAGAAGAGAAGAGTGAAAGACCAAAAGCAGTGTAGAGGATTAGCTAGCTGCTTGACCCTGTACTGTGACAAGGCAGACAGCCACGAATAGATTAGAAGAAAGGGCAAATAGTTGCCTAGGGCCGTCCTCAGATTCATCCATATCATTGGGACTTCTGTTAAAAGGCACGTTCTGATTCGCTGGGTCTGGGTTGGGGCCTGAGAGTCTGTATTTTAATAAGCTCCCAGGTGATGATGTTGATGTTGTTAGCCCTTAGATCACACTTTAAGTAGCAGGGGTCTAGACTGTTTTTGTTTGTGGCTTTTATTGTGTGTGTGTGGAGGTGGGTATGGTTATTTTTAAGTCCCAGTAGTAATTGCTACATTCATTTTAGGATGTGTGACATATTGAAGACTTGCCTAGTAGTAACCTCTCTGATTTAGACTTGCGCTGAATGTATGAAGGATGAGGTGTGTACCGTCTTCAGAAAATGTTCTAAAGCTTTACTTCTTGAAACCACACTCATGTCTTTTAAAAGGTAGAGTATATAGGTTATGGAGCAGTGAGACCATCAATGGAGTAGCCTCTTCCTAAGGGTTACTTAGAAAACTTCCCTTTCGCCATCACTGCCCTCTGCCCTTTTTGTGATCGCATCATCTGACCTCATTGGTGCTTGTGGCATGGATAAGTAGAGAAGTCCTGTAGAGCAGGTGGTATGGCGTGTTGCACTGTACCTGGGATTGTCCACTGGGGAGACCTTGTGGCCTCCATGTTTACCAGATAACATGGGTTCTTGAAATCCTCACATTTCACTTGCTAAGTGTGGATGTACTAGGTTTGTAACATGTTTTTTGTTTTTGTTTTTGTTTTTAAGATTTTATTTATTTATTTGACAGAGAGAGAGATAGCGAGAGCAGGAACACAAGCAGGGGGAGTGGGAGAGGGAGAAGCAGGCTTCCCGCGGAGCAGGGAGCCCGATGCGGGGCTCGATCCCAGGACCCTGGGGTCCTGACCTGAGCCGAAGGCAGACACTTAACAACTGAGCTACCCACGTGCCCCTGTAACATGATTCTTAAGTACTTGTTATATTATAGTGCTGTTCTTTCCCATTCCTGAGTCAGTTTGTACAGATTATTATTATTTTTAAAGATTTTATTTATTTGTCAGAGCGGCAGGCAGAGGGAGAAGCAGGCTCCCCGCTGAGCAAGGAGCCCGATGTAGGACTCGATCCCAGGACCCTGGGATCATGACCTGAGCTGAAGGCAGACGCTTAACCAACTGAGCCACCCAGGCATCCCGTGTGTAGATTATTATAGTGTAATAATAAATCTTGATATCTGCTGGGGTAGGTGTGTATATTCTTATTACTCTTTTTGTTAGAAGTATCTTGGCTATTCATGGCTCTTTACTCTGTAAAATTTTTGGTTCAACTTGGAAAAATTAGGGGAAAGAAACACCAGTTGGGGATTTAGAAGAACATTTCATGGATTCTCTTGGTGCATTTGGGGGAGAGTTGCCATCCTCATGAAATTAATGGAACTTAAGTGTATATCCTGGGGCACCTGGCTGTTTAAATTGATGGAGCATGCAACTCTTGATCTCGGGGTCATGAGTTCGAGCCTCATGTTGGGTGTAGAGTTACTTAAATAAATAAAGTGTATATCCTTATGGGAAAGAAATTAGATTTTTTTTTTTTTAAAGATTTTATTCATTTATTTGACAGAGAGAGACACAGCGAGAGAGGAACACAAGCAGGGGGAGTGGGAGAGGGAGAAGCAGGCTTCCCGCCGAGCGGGGAGCCCGATGCAGGGCTCAATCCCAGGACCCTGGGACCATGACCTGAGCCGAAGGCAGACGCCCAACGACCGAGCCACCCAGGCACCCCAGATTTTTTTTTTTTTTATAAAGATTTTATTTATTTATTTGACAGAGAGAGATACAGCAAGAGAGGGAACACAAGCGGGGGGAGAGGGAGAGGGAGAAGCAGGCCTCCCACAGAGCAGGGAGCCCGATGCGGGGCTCGATCCCAGGACCCTGGGATCATGACCTGAGCCGAAGGCAGACGCTTAACGACTGAGCCACCCAGGCGCCCCAAGAAATTAGATTCTTATATATCATACTACACAATGATTAATTCCAAATGGATTAAGGATTTAAATGTTAAAAATTAAGCTTTAAAAATTTTAGGGACGCCTGGGTGGCTCAGTCGGTTAAGCGTCTGCCTTTGGCTCAGGTCATGATCCCAGGGTGCTGGGATCGAGTCCCCGCATCAGGCTCCTTGCTCGGCGGGAAGCCTGCTTCTCCCTCTCCCGCTCCCCCTGCTTGTGTTCCCTCTCTTGCTGTGTCTCTCTCTGTCAAGTAAATAAATAAAATCTTAAAAAAAATTTATTTTAGATATTTAGGTTTATTTAGATATTAATAAATATTTTTCTAAACATGGGTTAAGGGTTTTTTTTGTTTTTTGTTTGTTTAAAGATTTTATTTGACAGAGACACAGCGAGAGAGGAAACACAAGCAGGGGGAGCGGGAGAGGGTGAAGCAGGCTTCCCACTGAGCAGGGAGCCTGATGTGCTGAGCAGGGAGCCTGATGTGGGGCTTGATCCCAGGACCCTGGGACCATGACCTGAGCAGAAGGCAGACGCTTAACGACCGAGCCACCCAGGTGCCCCTATTTATTTATTTTAGAGAGAAAGAGGAGGGGGCGGGGAGAGGAAGAGAGAGAACCACAAGCAGACTCCCCGCCGAGCACGAAGCCTGATGTGGGGCTCCATCTCACAAACCTGATGAGACCGTGACCTGAGCCAGTATCAAGAGTCTGACACTTAACTGACTGAGCCACCCAGGGGCCCCAAGGGAAGGATCTCTCTTTTTTTTTTTTTAAAGATTTTATTTATTTGACAGAACACAAGTAGGCAGAGTGGCAGGCAGAGGGGAGAGGGAGAAGCAGGCTCCTTACTGAGCAGGGAGCCCAATGCGGGACTCGATATCAGGACCCTGGGATCACGACCCGAGCTGAGCAGACGCTTAACTGACTGAGCCACCCAGGCGTTCCAAGGGAAGGAATTCTTACAACACAAAAAGCACTATCAGAGAAAGGATTGCAAAAATGGGCTGTGTTGAAATTAACTTTCTGTTCAGCAAAAGACACTTCAAAAGACAGTGAGAAGTCACATTAAAAAACTGGGAAGAAGGGGCGCCTGGGTGGCTCAGTCGTTGAGTGTCTGCCTTCGGCTCGGGTCATGGTCCTAGGTCCTGGGATCGAGCCCTGCATCGGGCTCCCTGCTTGGCAGGAGGCCTTCTTCTCCCTCTCCCACCCCCGCCCGCTTGTGTTCCCTCTCTCTGTGTGTCTCTCTCTGTCAAATAAATAAACTCTTAAAAAAAAAAAAAAAATTAAACCCAACATATTCCAACAAATACAACCAACAGAATATTTAGTTTCAAGAATATGTAAGGAACACCTACAAATGAATATGAAAAGAACAAATAACCCAACGGAAAAATGGGCAAGAGACATGTAAGAGGCATTTTATAGAAGTGGAAAAACATGAAGATACAAAAATACCTTAACATAAAGGTACATAAACATATAAAGAGATGTGTGACTTTATTAGTAATCAGGGAAATGCAGATCTGGACCAGAAGGAGATGCCATTTTATGTCCATTGTAGGGGCATAAATTAAGAATTCTGATTGTACTTAGTTTTGGAGAGGATGTACATCTATCTACATGATCTCTTATAAGTCGCTGATGGGAGAATAAATTTGCCAGCCACTCTGGAAAAGAGTTTGGCATTGTCATGTGAAATAGAACATTAATCACTGCCTAGCAGTCCCACTCTTAGGTTTGCACCCAGAGAAATTCTTGCATGTGTATAGCAGGAAACGCGTAAGACAGTGTTCATATCATTCTAAGTAATCAAGTCTGGAAACAACCCAAATGCCCATTGACTTGAGAATGGATCAGTAAAGTATGTTGTGTGTGGTATATTTTTTAAGTGAGATATCATATAACCAGTGGGCCAAATCTGGCGAGGCCTGTGTTTGTACTGCCCACAAGCTAAGAATGGTTTTACATTTTTAAAGTGTTTTAAAAAAAAGACAACGATGCAACAGACAGAGTATGTGGCTTGCAAAGCCTAAAACACTTTTTGGCCCTTTACAGAAAAGGTTTGCTGTTGATCTGTGCAGTTGATTTGGATGAGTTCTAGCAATATAATCTACAGCTGTGCTGTCCAGAATGGTAGCCATTAGCTACATGCGACTATTTAAGCTCAATTTAAATTAAAGAAAAAATTCAGTTCTTCAGTTGCACTAGCCACAACAGAGTCAAGATAGCTGAAACCAGAACGGTTCTTTTAGGACCACACACAAAGGAGATAGAAGAGCAAAGGAATTGTGAGCCTGGGATTCAGGATTGTGATTACCTTGAGTCCGAGAGGGCAGGGGGGTTGCCGCTCTCAGTGGAGTACAGACAGTATGTACAGACTGGAAGCCTCTTGCAGCTGTGCTGTGCCCACAGTCATCTAGGATTACTTTGCAAAAGTAGGAAACAAAAACAAAACTATTTTTTCTGCAGGAATTTCTGTAAGGATGTTTCTAATAGCTGTAAGCATATGGCATGTAAGGATGCTTGGTGTGTTTTGATAGGCCACAAGGTGTCACTCTTGCTCCTGAAATTGACTCAGCATCCTTGCTTTCTGTGAAATGTCAGTAAGTCTTAATCTGATTTAACTTTGAAATATACTTATATGCTCCAAACCTAAAATTGCAGCAACTCCTCTTTCTCACAAAGAACCCTGAGTGCTTATTCTTTTTTTTTTTTTTTTTTTTTTAAGAGAGAGCATGTGCATGTGCCCGAGCTGAGGAGGGAGTGTGGGCAGAGGGAGAGGGAGAGAGAGAATCTTAAGCAGGTTCTACACCCAGCATGGAGCCTGGTGCGGGGCTCAGTGTCACAACCCAGAGATCATGACCTGAGCCGGAATCTGGAGTCGGACGCTTGACTGACTGAGCCACCCAGGCGCCCCAGTGCTGCTTATTCTAATTTGGAGGACCATTTCAGTAGAGTAGCCTGTGTGTGTTTTTCAGAAAAGTAAAACTCGATTGTGTTGGCCTCTAAAGTTTTTACAAAAACAGCATTTTTCAAAATTTTTAATAAAAGATTAAGGGGTGCTTGGCTGGCTCAGTCGATAGAGCATGTGACTCTTGATCTCAGGGTTATGAGTTTGAGTCCCACTTTGGGGGTAGAGTTTACTTAAAAAAAAAAATGGATTAGGATTGTTTTTTTCCCTACATTTGCTTACTTTCCTATCACAACTGGAAGAGAGAGAAGGTTGGCAGAGTAATATGGCACAAAATAATTAAAAAAAAATAGACTGTAATATTTGGCTTTTGAAAATGTGTTCCATAGTTCTTAGTGTAATTTCTCCAGCCATAACTCAAAGGTTTTCATTGTACTTCCTGATTGTAAAGTGCTTATTAATTTTAGCTGGAGGAAAGCAGGAATGTTCAGAAGCAAATGAAGATTCTGCAGAAGAAACAAGCCCAAATTGTGAAAGAGAAAGTTCACTTGCAGAGTGAACACAGCAAGGCTATCTTGGCAAGAAGCAAACTAGAGTCTCTTTGCAGGGAACTTCAGCGTCACAATAAGACATTAAAGGTTAGTTGGTTCACTTTTCTGTTTTTCAGGAGGGACTGACACTGACTTAGCTTGTTTTATAATCACTTTGTACCTATTTGAAGTAAATCTTTTGTCTCTACATGGAGACAGCAACCACTTTTCTACTGTTTTGCTTGGCCTGATGGTTCTTAATGAACCTCATATATGGTCATGGGGAATCGAATTGAGATTGGTATTTAGACAACAGCTTATCTGCCTGGAGCCCAGGCTTAGGAAACTCAGAGTTGCCTATTTTCTGCTGAGCACTGAGGTAGTTAATGACCACGTAGGAAAAGCTGACGTGAATGAGGAGCCAAGTAGAAACAGACTTGAGGCAGAGACTGAGTCTGGGGAGGGAAAACATCTGCTGAGCTCCGTAGGGGCTGTTCACCAGCTACATGGCCTGACCACCCTTGCCTACCCCTGAGTACCCAGTGGCTAAGTACTTTCAGAATAGCACTTAAGCCATGGCTGACAAAAGGAAGAGGGAGCAGGTACCCAAAGATGAACTGGTGCCAGCAGGGGAAGAAGGAAAAGGAGCCAGAGACATGGAGGTGGGCCTGTCCTCATGTACAGTTTTGGTATGATTTTGACTGAGCAGGATCTCTCTCTCATCAAACTGCCCCAGCACAGCAGATGCCCAAGGTCCTAGAATCCAGGAACACTCGGGAAATGGATCTTCACCTACTCTGGGAGCTGTTAGTTTTTTCTTTGCTTTTGAACCCTTGGATTTAATTATTCACTAAAGTAGGTGGTATTTTTTTTCCTATAGAAAATCAACATTTTGATTAGACGGATAGCTGTTTAAACACGTGAAAGTCTTTTAACACTTGTATCTTTGGCAAGTGATGGAAGTAGTCCCTTGCCTTCTAGGGGGTCAGGTGTACCCAGAAAGTAAGCTGCAAGAAGGGTCTCTCTCGTCAGGCTGATGTAAGATGCCGCTGTGTAACCGGAGAGTGTTCGGGAACGTACAGTGGAGGGAGCTGGCCACGTGGAGAAGCTCCTTGTCTTTCAGGGTAGTCCGTTTAACTAATTTTCAGTATGGTGAATTTTAGATTGGATGTAGCCTCATTTTACAGCAGGGCAGCTTGCCTCTCTTATTATCTACTCAAGAAAAGCTGCTTGCTTATTAAATGAGCACTTTCTGGTCACAAATAAAGGGAAGGGGAATCAGAGGTCAGAAGCAATAAATAAACCCCCGGAGCAGCAGAAGCTTTTATGAGCATCTTCTGTATAGGTCTATACCATTAACAGAAATTATTTTGGATAATAAGGAAGAAAATATGCAGCAGGCACGAGAGGAGGAAGAAAGACGTAAAGAAGCCACTGCACACTTCCAAATCACTTTAAATGAAATCCAGGCACAGCTGGAACAACATGACATACACAATGCCAAACTCCGCCAGGAAAACATTGAGCTGGGAGAGAAGCTGAAGAAGCTCATTGAACAGTATGCACTGAGAGAGGAGGTAAAGCCATTTTATTGGTTTAGACAGCTTCTCATTATCAGCAAGAATTTTTCACCATTCACTACCAGAGTAAAACTACCATCACAGGATGTTTTAGAACTTTTATATCTGCATAATGGAAGTTGGGTTTTTCTTAGGAAATCTTCAGCCACCGTGAGAATGGGAGTCTTGGGGATCATCACTTAGATAGTTGAGGAGTCCATGGGTTTGGGTAGGGTGAGGCAATTTCTTAGAGAAGTGTATTGAGTACTACTTGTCTTCCATGTGGTACTACAAGATTAAAGTTTTGAGCATACAAATTTTTCCCCTTGTCTAGACTAATAATAAATATTTGGCCCCCAAATATGCACTAATTCAGACATCTGTGATAACATGTACAGTCTACATTACCATTGTGTTATACCTGTGTTTTCGATTTTTTTCTTTTAATGAGGGTTTTATACTATTTGAGAGGAAAAAATAGAACCTATTTCTAAACTCTCATACCCGTTGAAGTAAAAAGTTGATTGGAAGGATCCATGCCTGCTGATCTTGGTCATTGGCCTCCAACTAAGACTTTTTCAATCTAGTCAGGAAATTCAGAGGTGTCAAAAGCAAATAGGTGGGCGCCTGGGTGGCTCAGTTCTTAAGCGTCTGCCCTCGGCTCAGGTCATGATCCCAGAGTCCTGGGATCGAGTCCCACATCGGGCTCCCTGCTTGGCAGGAAGCCTGCTTCTCCCTCTCCCACTCCCCCTGCTTGTGTTCCTGCTCTCGCTGTCTCTCTCTCTGTCAAATAAATAAATATAATCTTTAAAAAAAATAAAAATAAAAAAATAAAAGCAAATAGGTGATGGCCTGTTTTTTGTTTGTTTAGTTTGTTTTGTTTGTTTTTTTTAAGGTTCCTCCTGTTTAGAGGCCAAATGGGCAGGATTAGAGGCATCAGGCTTTTTATTTTATTTATTTATTTTTTTGTCAAAGAAAATGACATTAATTTATTTCTTTCATATGTTTATATGCTAAAAAGTTTTATTTTCAATTAGCCATTGTTAGTTTTTGATGTAATGTTCAATGATTCATTAGTTGCATATAACATCCAGTGCTCATCACAACACAGGCCCTCCTTAATACCCACCCCCCTCCCTCTGTAATCCGCAGGTTGTTTCCCCGCGTCCAGAGTCTCTCATGGCTTGTCTCCCTCTCTGATTTCTTCCCATTCAGTTTTCCCTCCCCTCCCCTATGGTCCTCTGCGCTATTCCTTATATTCCACATATGAGTGAAACCATATAATTGTCTTTCTCTGCTTGACTTATTTCACTTAGCATAATACCTTCCAGTTCCACCCATGTCGTTGCAAATGGTAGGTATTCATCCTTTCTGATGGCCTCAGGCTTTTTAAACAGTGCATCCCCTGCCTTTGAAGTTAGGGAAATGTGCTTTTATGTGTGTTGTAACCCTACACAAGTAGGTTAAAATAGCTGATTAAAGGAAAAAAAAAAAAAGATTGGCACCTCTGTGGGTTATTGTATCCAGTTTTGAAGGCAAACTTCAGATCATACTAACTTAGAGTCCTACATTCAGCCCTTCAAAAACTTATTTTTTTTTAAAGATTGTTTATTATTTGAGAGTGCGTGTGGGGTGGGGGGAGGGGCAGAGAGAGGGAGGGAGAGAATCCCAAGTATACTTCATGGTGAGCACGGAGCCCAGCGTCAGGACCCTGAGATCATGACCTGAGCCAAAATCACAAGTTGAACGCTCAACCAACTGAGCCACCCAGGAGCCCCTTAATCACTCTCTCTGCCTTCTGCCCTTTTTTTTTTTTTTAATGGAGAATTACAAACTTAAAAGAGAGAGAATATGTCATCTGGTTTTAGCAGATGAAACCATAGTTTCAGCTTTATTCCCATCGGCTTGCCCTGGGTTATTTTGATATAACTTCAAGGTGTCCTATTTCATTCTGTTCATGTATATTTGAGGGTGTACCTCAAAAAGATAAGGATCCCTTTTTAAGCACAACCATGCTATCATTTTCACACCTAACAAAATTAACAGTAATTACTTAACGTTAAATATTGAGTCATTGTTCAATTTTCTGTAGTCCCCCCATGCCTTTTTTTTTTTTTTTTGAAGCTATTTGAATCAAGCTCTAAATAAAGTCCATCTGTTTCACTGGTTGATCGGTCTCAAATCTGTAACATGAAGATTTCCTCTTCACTGTTTTTTTTTCTTAGAGTATTTATTGAAGGGACTTTTTTGTCCTAGAGAATAAATTTTGTATTAGATTATAAAATCCTTAATTTTCTTAAAGTTTTTCTTTTAGTTTTGTTTAATATGACAGTCTGCCACATGATAGATGTAGAAAACTTGAAAATTAGATATGTTCAAATCAAATTATATGTGAGCCGTCTTATTTTGAACGTTATCAGATGTTCTTTGGTCAGGAAGAGTTACTCTGTACATCTGAGACGAGATGTTCTGATGACTTTATTGTGGGTAAATAACCACTTAACAATTTCGTTTGGAAATCATAATGACATTTTAGCAAATGTCTAATATGTGTTGGGTACCAGGCACCTTACACAGCAGAACCACCACCTTGGCATTTAGAGCTGTGCAGCGAGTGTGGTTATCTGTGCTTGGAGGAGGGAAGTGAGAATCAGCAAGGGAAAATCTGCCCTGGGCCACACACCAGCCAGGATTGGACCTGGGGCCACTCCAGTTGTCACCGCATGCTGCTTCCAACTGAGAAATTTGGGGAAATTTAAAGGGGAGAAATATATCCAGGAATTAATGTGTTTGATGTATGGGTTTAACAGTTTGATCTCCTTATCCATCTTTTTCTTGATACACTTTGAGCCTCATTTTCGTTGTAGGGCAGAAATAGGAAGTACAAGTGTGTGGTTAATGAGGCTCCTTGACCGCCCACCTCCAAAAGGGAGGGGGGTACAGGGTAGTAGTGGGAAGGCTCCTTTTCTGCAAGTGCAGGAGGGCTCGCAAGGTGATGTAAAGCTCACGCTTCTACAAACTCGTGGACCCAGTGTCTTCAGCTATGGTGGCATTAGCAGGAAAAGCAGGGTTAAGAATAAGCAAGGTATTGTAACTTGTGTTGTTTCCTCATCATTGTGTTCCTTTTTCATTAAGTGATGTAAGAAATTTTACTTCTCCCATAGCATATTGATAAAGTGTTCAAACATAAGGAATTACAGCAACAACTTGTGGATGCCAAGCTTCAACAGACGACACAGCTAATAAAAGAAGCTGATGAAAAACATCAAAGAGAGAGAGAGTTTGTAAGTTCTCTTTCTTAAAGAAATTGTCAAAATTGTAACCAAAGCCATTTAAAATACTTAAACTTATTCTACATTAATAGAGCGCCTGGGTCATGCTAATTGGTTTCTTGTTCTAGATTGAGAAGGGCATGTGTGTATTAGAAAGTATTTGGCTTTTTATTTCTGTTTAACTTTTTTTATACAGAAGACCACTGGAGAGATTAGACCAAATTAGTGGAAAGACCTGCACTCATTTGACTTTTTCATGCTTATAATTATTTCACTTCTTTGGTAATGGTCACCAAGTTCAAGAATTATACCAGTATTTAGCACATTAAATTTGGCAGCTCAGTTTAATATCGAGCTTACCAAACACTGGTCTCCTATATACTGTGATATTTTGTTTACAAACAAGTAACTTGAAACTAGGGAAACTGTTTGTCTACTTACTCTGGTATAATTTTCTGATAAAACTTTAACAGAATTCTCTATACCTAATCACTCAGCATCGTTCCCAGAGTGTATGTTCAGACTATATTGCCTGTCAGTAATTGTGAATACAGTGGAATCTCATTGGGTATGTATATTTAACATATGCAAATTCAACTTTATGTGCTTAACCCTCCCCCCCCCAAAAAAAGTGAGAAATGATTATGGCAATGAGGACTGTTCATCCAGCTTTCACTCAAGTAGCATAGGCCTTGAGGCGAACCTGGTATGAAGACTCTGAGTGGCCCTCATGATGTGAACTTACCATGCTGAGTGTGAGTCTAGGCTTAAGAGAGACCTGTTTTTCATACAGTACCATCTTCTGTGTGAACTGATAAGGCTATTCTGTGTATAATTGAAGAAACAGTTCTTTGCAAAGTGGAGGTATAAATTTCATATATTCACACACATATACATATATTGCACATATATACTTTGTAGTTGGTTTAATGACTTTTTAGGGCTTATTTGGACTACGTGTGACCTTTTACTTCAGGGGCTGAATTTCAACAGTCTGTGTTACTATGCAATTTCACTATATCATTTTCTTGAAAACCCAAGTATATAAATTAAAGCTCTCATCCACTTCTGCCCTTTTTAAGAAGTGATCGGAAACTGGTCTCTGATTTCATTGCTCTGCTCCATACCCTTTCACTCTGCCTCATCTTGACTCTCAAGGAGTAAAGTGGCTTTCTAAGTCACCTAGATAATGTCAAGATTCCAGATTAGATTTCTGCTAATACCAAACTTGTAATTATTTTCACCTGAAACATAACAATTTAACCCTGAGTTTTGTAAACCTATTATTAGGCCTCCAGGTTACTCTTTCTAAGCAGTAAAAGATTGTTCCAACATTCCTGAGTGTTAACAAGTAGAACAGATTGAAGATAATAGGTAATGAGCAATTGATGTAACCGAAAATTTTATCTATAGACTTACAGTTCTTGCTAAAATAATGAGTGGAAGGATTAAGCCTAACTGTCTCTCTGGTCATTTGACATTATAGTCATATTTGTAATTACTATTAGTATTTTACCAGAATGTTTCTGTTTTCTAGTTATTAAAAGAAGCAACAGAATCGAGGCACAAATATGAACAAATGAAACAGCAAGAAGTACAACTAAAACAGCAGGTAACTTGACAGGAGGGGATAGTAGCATTTGTTTAAAAAAAAAAACAAAAAAACCTATGGTTCATTTGATATATACCTTGAATCCTCTCTAAGATGCTTGTGCTTGTTCCCAGCCAAAGCCAGCCAGAACTGAGAGTAGATCACGTGTCCCTCTTGGAGTTTTCCTCTTCATTTAGGGTAACCAGCTCATCCTGATCTGCCCAGGACTTTTCCTGGTTTTAGCACTCAGAGTCCCGTGTCCCAGGAAACACTTAGGTCTCAGGCAGACTGGGACAGTTGGTGATGCTGTCTGCAGTGTCCCCTTTCCAATATCCCAGGTATTTCCTCCCTTTCTCAGTCTGTTTCCATGTGTGTCTGCTAATTTCCAACGAAAGAAAAACTGAGAAGTTTGCAGATTGGAGCTCTTTTGTATTAAGTTGAATTATATGAAATTGCTGATACGTTGTTGACTTACAAAAATGGCAGTTTCATATAGTTGAACCTAAAATCTTCAGAATTTTGTGCTGTGAGCACATAACCCATTTTAAAAATTGCCTATTAACCACTCCACTCTCAGAGCCGTGGAGATGGTGATTTTAATGGGGGCCTTCCCTACTTTTTCTTCTCTTTTTAAGTATATGATACATTATTGTTAAGTGTGGTCACCATGCTGTACATTAGATCCTCCAAACGTATTCATCTTATAACTGAAAATTTGTACCCTTTGACCATCATCTTCGTATTTCCCCTTCCCGTCCAGCCCCTGACAACCACCATTCCACTTTCTATTTCTAGGAGTTTGGCTTTTTTAGATTCCATATGTGAGATCATACACTGTCTTTTCTCTGTCTGGCTTATTTCACAAAGCATAATGCCCTAAAGGTCCATTCATATTATCACAAATGGCAAGATTACTTTTTTTTTTTTTATGGCTGAATAATACTGTATTGTGTATTTATACCACATTTTCTTTATCCATTTATCTGTTAGTAGGCACTTAGGCTGTTTCCATATCTTGGCTATTTTGAATAATGCTGCAATGAACACAGGAGTGCATATATATCTCTTTTAGATAGTGATTTCATCTTCTTCAGGTATATACCCAGAAGTAGGATTCCTAGATCACATGCTAGTTCTGTTATTAATTTTGAGAAACCTCCATATTGGTTTTCATAGTAACTGCCGATTTCCCTTCCCACCAACAGTGCATAATATTTCCTTTTTCTCCACACCCTTGCCAACATTTGTCATCTCTTGTCTTTTTTATAATAGCCATCCTAACAGGTGTGAGATGACATCTCATTGTGGTTTTGATTTGCATGTCCCTGAGGAGTAGTGGTGTCGAGCACCTTTTCATGTTCCTGTTGGCTGTTTGTATGTCTTCTTTGGAAAAATGTCAGTTCAAGTCTTCTGTCCATTTTTAAATTGGATTATATATTTTTTTCCTCTTGAATTGTATGAATTCCTTATATATGTTGTATGTTAACCCTTTATCAGGTACATGGTTTGCAGATATTTTTACCCATTCCATAGTTGCCTTTTCAATTTGTTGTTTCTTTTGCTGTGCGGAAGCGTTTTAGTTCAGTGTAGTCCCACTTGCTGATTTTTGCTTGTGTTGCTGGTGCTTTTGGTATCATAACCAAAATTTCCAAGACTGCTTTCAAGGAGTGTTTTACCTATGTATTCTTCCAGGAGTTTTATGGTTTCAGGTCTTAGGTTTAAGTCTTTAATTTTTGTGAATAGTGTTAAGAGAGGGGTCCGGTTTTCCCAACACCATTTATTGAAGAGACTATCCTTTCCCCATTGAGTATTCTTGGCTCCTTTGTCAAATATTAGATGACCATATTGTATGGGTTTATTTCTGGGTTCTCAACTCTGTTCCCTTGTGTCTCTGATTTTATGCTGGTAGCATACTGTTTTGATTGCTTTAGCTTTGTAGTATAGTTAAAAGTTTGAAGTCAGGGAGCATGGTGCCTCCATCCGGTTTTGTTCTTTCTCAAGATTGCTTTGGCTATTCTAGCTCTTTTATGGTTCCATTCAAATTTTAGGATTGTTTTTTCTATTTCTGTAAAAATACCATTGGGGTTTTGATAGGGATTAAATATAGATGGCTTTGCATAGTGTGGACATTTTAATAATACTAACTTCTGATCCTTGAACACAGGATATCTTTCCACTTTGTGTTTCTTCAAGTTTTTTCATCAGTGTCTTAGTTTTCAGTGAGTAGATCATTTATATCTTTGGTTAAATTTATTTCTAAGTATTTTATTGATTTTGATGCTATTGTAAATAGGATTGGGTTTTTTTTAATTTCTTTTTCAGATATTTTGTTATTAGTGTATAGAAATGCAACTGATTTCTGTATGTTGGTTTCACATTCTGAAACTTTACTGAATTTGTTTTAACAATTTTTTGGTGGAGTCTTCAGGATTTTCTATATATAAGATCATGTCATCAGCAAACAGATACAGTTTTACTTTTTCCTTTCTGATTTGGATGCCTTTAATTTTTCTTGCCTAATTGCTCTGGCTAGGAATTCAAGTACTGTGTTCGGTAAAAGTGGTGAGGGTGGGCATCCTTGTCTTGTTCTGATCGTAGAAGGAAAGCTTTAAACCTTTCACAGTTGAGTATGTTGTTAGCTGTGGGTCTGTCATGTATGGCCTTTATTACATTGAAGTGTGTTCCTTCTATACCCAATTTGTTGAGTGTTTATATCATGAATAGATGTTGTATTTTGTCAAATGCTTTTTCTGCACCTATTGAGATGATCATATGATTTTTCTCCTTTTTTTTTTTTTTTTAATGTTAGCCACCATACAATACATCATTGGTTTTTGATGTGGTGATTCACGATCCATTGTTTTCGTATAACACCCAGTGCTCCATGCAGTACGTGCCCTCCTTAATACCCATCACCGGGCTAACCAATCCCCCCTCCCCCCTCCCCTCTAAAACCCTGTTTGTTTCTCAGAGTCCATAGTCTCTCATGGTTCATCTCTCCTTCCAATTCCTCCCCCCCATTTTTCCCTTCAGTCTCCTAATGTCCTCCATGCCATTCCTTATGTTTCACAAATAAGTGAAACCATATGATAATTGACGTTCTCTGCTTGACTTATTTTACTTAGCATAATCTCCTCCAGTCCCATCCATGTTGATGTAAAAGTTGGGTATTCATCCTTTCTGATGGCTGAGTAATATTCCATTGTATATATGGACCACATCTTCTTTATCCATTCATCTGTTGAAGGGCATCTCGGCTCTTTCCACAGTTTGGCTATTGCGGACATTGCTGCTATGAACATTGGGGTGCATATGGCCCTTCTTTTCACTACATCTGTGTCTTCGGGGTAAATACCCAGTAGTGCAGTTGCTGGGTCATAGGGTAGGTCTATTTTTAAATTTTTGAGGAACCTCCACACTGTTTTCCAAAGTGACTGTACCAATTTGCATTCCCACCAACAGTGTAAGAGGGTTCCCCTCTCTCCACAACCTCTCCAACATTTGTTGTTTCTTTCCCTGTCCATTTTTGCCACTCTGACTGGTGTAAGGTGGTATCTCAGTGTGGTTTTGATTTGGATTTCCCTGATGGCTAATGATGATGAACATTTTTTCATGTGTCTGTTAGCCATTTGTTTTTTTTTTTTTTTTTTAAGATTTTATTTATTTATTTGAGAGAGAGAATGAAAGACAGAGAGCACGAGAGGGAAGAGGGTCAGAGGGAGAAGCAGACCCCCTGCCGAGCAGGGAGCCCGATGTGGGACTCGATCCCGGGACTCCAGGATCATGACCTGAGCCGAAGGCAGTCGCTCAACCAACTGAGCCACCCAGGCGCCCTCTGTTAGCCATTTGTATGTCTTCTTCAGAGAAGTGTCTTTTCATGTCTTCTGCCCACTTTTTGACTTCATTATTTGTTTTTTGGGTGTTGCGTTTGAGAAGTTCTTTATAGATCTTGGATACTAGCCCTTTATCTGTAGTGTCATTTGCAAATATCTTCTCCCATTCTGTGGGTTGCCTCTTTGTTTTGTTGACTGTTTCCTTTGCTGTGCAGAAGATTTTTATCTTGATAAAGTCCCAAAAGTTCATTTTTGCTTTTATTTCACTAGCTTTTGGAGATGTATCTTGAAAGAAGTTGCTGTGGGCGATGTCAAAGAGGTTACTGCCTATGTTCTCCTCTAGGATTTGGATGGATTCCTGTCTCACATTGAGGTCTTTCATCCACTTTGAGTTTATCTTTGTGAATGGTGTTAGAATGGTTGAGTTTCATTCTTCTGCATGTGGCTGTCCAATTTTCCCAGCACCATTTATTGAAGAGACTTTTTTCCATTGCATGTTTTTTCCTGTTTTGCCAAAGATTAGTTGACCATAGAGTTGAGGGTCCATATCTGGGTTCTCTATTCTGTTCCATTGGTCTGTATGTCTGTTTTTGTGCCGGTACCATGCTGTCTTGGTGATCACAGCTTTGTAATGTAGCTTGAAATCGGGCAACGTGATGCCCCCAGCTTTGTTTTCTTTTTCAACATTTCCTTGGTGATTCGGTCTTTTCTGATTCCATACAAATTTTAGGGTTGTTTGTTCCAGCGCTTTGAAAAATGTCATTGGAGTTTTGATCGGGATGGCATTGAAGATATAGATTGCTCTGGGTAGCATAGACATTTTAACAATGTTTATTCTTCTGATCCATGAGCATGGAATATTTTTCCATCTTTTTGTGTCTTCTTCAATTTCTTTCATGAGTGTTTTGTAGTTCCTAGAGTATAGATCCTTTACCGCTTTATTTAGGTTTATTCCGAGGTATCTTATGGTTTTTGGTGCTATTGTAAATGGAATCGTTTCTCTAATTTCTCTTTCTACAGCTGCGTTGTTAGTGTATAAGAAAGCAACTGATTTCTGTGCATTGATTTTGTATCCTGCCACATTACTGAATTGCTGGATGAGTTCTAGTAATTTGGGGGTGGAATCTTTTGGGTTTTCCACATAAAGTATCATGTTGTCTGCGAAAAGAGAGTTTGACTTCTTCTTTGCCAATTTGAATGCCTTTTATTTCTTTTTGTTGTCTGATTGCTGTTGCTAGGACTTCTAGTACTATGTTGAACAATAGTGGCGAGAGTGGGCATCCTTGACGTGTTCCTGATCTTAAGGGAAAGGCTCTCAGCTTTTCCCCATTGAGGATGATATTCGCTGTGGGTTTTTCATAGATGGATTTTATGAATTTGAGGAATGTTCCCTCTGTCCCTATACTCTGGAGAGTTTTAATCAGGAAAGGATGTTGTATTTTGTCATCTGCATCAATTGAGAGGACCATATGGTTCTTCTCCCTCCTCTTATTAATGTGTTCTATCACATTGATTGATTTGCGAATGTTGAACCACCCTTGCACCCTGGGGATAAATCCCACTTGGTCGTGGTGGATGATCCTTTTAATGTATTGTTGGATCCTATTAGCTAGGATTTTGTTGAGGATTTTGGAATCCATATTCATCAGGGATATCGGTCTGAAATTCTCCTTTTTGATGGGGTCTTTGCCTGGTTTGGGGATTAAGGTAATGCTGGCCTCATAGAATGAGTTTGGAAGTTTTCCTTCTTTTTCTGTTTTTTGAAACAGCTTCAGTAGAATAGGTATTCTTTCTTCTTTGAATGTTTGGTAGAATTCCCCAGGGAATCCATCAGGCCCTGGACTCTTGTTTTTTGGGAGGTTTTGATCACTGCTTCAATCTCGTTACTGGTTATTGGCCTATTCAGGTTGTCAATTTCTTCCTGTTTCAGTCTTGGCAGCTTATAGCTTTCTAGGAAGGCTTCCATTTCATCCAGATTGCTCAGTTTATTGGCATATAGTTGTTGATAATGATTTCTAATAATTCTTTCTATTTCCTTGGTGTTAGTCGTGATCTCTCCCCTTTCATTCATAATTTTATTAATTTGGGTCCTTTCTCTTTTCTTTTAGATAAGTCTGGCCAGTGGCTTATCAATCTTATTAATTCTTTCAAAGAACCAACTTCTAGTTTCGTTGATCTGATCTACTGTGTTTCTGGTTTCTAATTCATTGATTTCTGCTCTAATTTTAATTATTTCTCTTCTAGTGCATGGCTTAGGTGTCGTTTGTTGCTTTTTCTCTAGTTCTTTAAGGTGTAGAGTTAGTTGGTGAATTCGGGATTTTTCTGTTTTTTTGAGTGAGGCTTGGATGGCTATGTATTTCCCCCTTAGGACCGCCTTTGCAGTATCCCATAGGTTTTGGACTGATGTGTTTTCGTTCTCATTGATTTCCATGAATAGTTTAAGTTCTTTGATTTCCTGGTTGACCCAAACATTCTTGAGCAGAGTGGTCTTTAGCTTCCAAGTGTTTGAATTTCTGTCAATTTTTTTCTTGTGATTGAGTTCCAGTTTTAGAGCATTGTGGTCTGAGAATATGCAGGGAATAATCTCAGTCTTTTGGTATCGGTTGAGACCTGATTTGTGACCCAGTATGTGGTTTATTCTGGAGAAAGTTCCATGTGCGCTCGAGAAGAATGAGTATTCTGTTGTTTTAGGGTGGAATGTTCTGTAAATATCGATGAGGTCCATCTGGTCCAATGTATCATTCAAAGCTCTTGTTTCCTTGTTGATTTTCTGCTTAGATGATCTGTCCATTGCTGAGAGTGGAGTATTGAGGTCTCCTACAATTAATGTATTGTTATCAATATAACTATTTTGGTTAACAGTTGGCTTATGTAGATGGCTGCTCCCATGTTGGGGGCATAGATATTTACAATTGTTAGATCTTCGTGTTGGATAGACCCTTTAAGAATGATATAGTGTCCTTCTGTGTCTCTAATTACAAACTTTAGTTTAAAATCTAATTTGTCTGATATAAGAATTGCTACCCCAGCTTTCTTTTGAGGTCCGCTGGCATGGAAGATGGATCTCCATCCCTTCACTTTCAGTCTGGATGTATCTTTAGGTTCAAAATGAGTCTCTTGTAGATAGCATATGGATGGGTCCTGTCTTTTTACCCAATCTGCAACCCTGTGCCGTTTTATGGGAGCGTTTAGGCCATTCACGTTGAGAGTGATTATTGAAAGATATGAATTAATTGTCATCATGTTGCCTGTGAAGATGTTGTTTTTATAGATTGTCCCTGTAAATTTCTGTTGTATATCACTCTTGGGGTCTTTCTCCTTTTATAGAACCCCCCCTTAATATTTCTTGCAGGGCCGGCTTAGTGGTCACATATTCTTTCAGTTTCTGCCGGTCGTGGAAGCTCTGCATCTCTCCATCCATTCTAAATGAAAGCCTTGCCGGATAAAGTATTCTTGGCTGCATGTTCTTCTCATTTAGTACCCTGAATATGTCTTGCCAGGCCTTTCTGGCTTGCCAGGTCTCTGTGGATAGGTCTGACGTTATTCTGATGTTCCTCCCTCTGTACGGAAGGAATCTCTTCCCCCTAACTGCCCTTAAGATGGTTTCCTTGGTTCTAAGATTTGCGAGTTTTACTATTACATGCCGGGGTGTTGGCCTGTTTTCCTTGATCTTGGGAGGGTTCCTCTCTGCCTCTAGGATGCGAATGTTTGTTTCATTCCCCAGATTAGGGAAGTTCTCAGCTACGATTTGCTCAAATACATCTTCTAGTCCTCTCTCTCTCTCTCCACTCCTTCCGGGATTCCAATTATTCTGACATTGGAACGCCTCATGGTGTCACTTATTTCTCTGATTCTATTTTCATGGATTCTGAGTTGTTTTTCCTGGCCGCCTCTTTTCCTTTTTATCTATTATATTGTCTTCCAGGTCGCTTATTTGCTCTTCTGCCTCAGTTACCCTAGCTGTTAGATTATCTAGATTGGATTAGATCTCATTCATAGTATTTTTAAGTTCTGCCAATTCACCTTTTATTTCTGCCCTTAGAGACTCTATGTTACCATTAATTGATTTCTCCATTCTAGACATTGTCTTCACATTTGCTAGCCTGAATTCCATCTCTGACATCTTGGTTATATCTGCATCCATTTGTAAATCTGCAGCATAAGTCATAATCTCTGAGTCTTTTCTGTTTTGGGGGCTCCTCCTCCTAGTCATTCTGTTGATGGGTGTTTGAGGGAATGTATAGAGTCCAAATTATTGACGAGAACCCAAGCAAGATGCACCTGTTTTCTTGGGACCTTAGGGTTGCCGGCCTCTTGTTTTCCCAGCCTGTCTTCTGGGGGAGGGGCCTGCCGTGCTGTTCCTCAGGCTCTCCTTTATTCTATCAATGTGGAATGTCACATTTATTGATTTGTGTATGTTGAACTATCCTTGCATCATCATAGGGATGAATCCCATTTGGTCATGGTCTGTGATGTTTTTAATGTGCTATTGAATTTGGTTTACTAGTATTTAGTTGAGAATTTTTGCAGCTATATTCATCAGGGATGTTGGCCTGTAGTTTTCTTATCGTATCCTTATCTGGCTTTGATATCAGGGTAAAGGCTGACCTTATATAAAATAAGTTGGGGAGTGTCCCTTCTCTTCGATTTTTTTTGGAAGAGTTTAGGAAGAATTGACATTCATTCTTCTTTAAATGTTTGGTGGAATTCACCCATGAGACCATCTGGGCCTAGGCTTTTCTTAGTTGCTTCCCTATTTTTCAATCCAAACCCTTTAAGTTTGTCCTAATGCAGTCTTTCTCTGTATTTGTCTTAATGTGGAGTAAGGGTAGCAGATGCTGCCTCCCCACTCAAAGGAAAGGTACAGAAAAGACTTTCCATGTCTTTATGGACAGGTGAAATTAGGCGTTTACCTACAGTCCACCCTTTTCCAAGTAACTAGATTACATTCTGTTGAAAAACGTATTCGTTTTAAAAGTTTATTAAATAATACATTTATATTTAATGTAAGGTCTCTGAAGTAGTTCTAAAATGCACTGACACATTGAGACTAGTCTGAATCTTTATGAGCCCCCCTTTTGAATGCTGTTTTTGTCTTTGGGCATGTTTTGCGATGTGATGCTTATTTCCTAGAAAAGTAGCCTAACTTTGAAAATTCAAGAAGTTTTTTGAACTTTGCACTATAACCTAGGATTGTGCTAGATTGCTTCTAGGAAATTTGAACCCCTTATTAGCTGTGTAAACTCAGTTGTCCATATAAATGGAGAAGAGTGTTGATGTGGAAAATGCATATAAAGTCTATTTATATACGGCTTTGGAAGATAGACTTTAATGTGGGAGTCCTTGCCAAGTCTCCAGTGCAGAGCACTGGAGGACCCTTCTGTGAAGCTCCCAGGCAGCTCTGATGCTGTTGGGACTGTTACTGGTGAAACTTCTGTTGTCGGCGATCTGTGTCACCCTGGGTCACGTTATCTGATCATTAGTTTGTTGCCTTTGCTGTCCCATCTTCCTTTTCCTAGTCCCTAAATGTGGCTGTCCTTGCCAAGAGTTGGTCTCATTCCATGCTCTTACCATGTTAATTTCCAGCATTTGTTGAGGATAGAGTCGAATTGGTGTTGGTTGACCCGTTGTTCTGTAATGCAGGCATGTAAGTCCAGGTGTGAGGGTAGTTGCCACTTAGGAATTACCCAGTGTGGGCCAGCATTGAGCTTTCCAATGGGACAGTCTACCTGGATGTTCCATCTTCAAGAAAAACAGCTATGAACATGCATTTAAAACTTTAGATATTCTACAGTGCACCAGGGATAGTATGGTTATTATAAGCAGGATAATTTACAGTATTTGAAGTGTACTTTAGAGCCATGGTCCCCAACATCCAAATCAATCAAAATCAAAGCAGTCAAAAGACCCCATCCCACTGAATTCTACCCCCCTCCCCAAGCCAGTGCTTCATCTTCTGTTTTGTTTTCCTGCCTCTGTTAAGGAGAGAGCTATCCTTGATACCAAGCTAAGAACTGTGCAGGTGGTGTTTTAAAAGAATGTTCTTGGGGCGCCTGGGTGGCTCAGATGGTTAAGCATCTGCCTTCAGCTCAGGTCATGATCCCAGGGTCCTGGGATCAAGCCCCACATCAGGCTCCTGGCTCAGCAAGGAGCCTGCTTCTCAGACTCTGCCTCTGCCTCTCTCCCTGCTCATGCTTTCTCTCTCTCTCTCTCTGTATCTCTGTGTCTCAAATGAACAAATAAAATCTTTAAAAAAAAAAATAAAATAAAATAAAAGAATGCTCTTTTTGCATGGACAATTTTTCAGATACAAGGAGAGGAGATTGGTGGATTGGAGCTAGTAAATATTTGTACATTTTAAACATTTACATCTAAGGATGTTTAAGTCACCAAAATTTCCTAAGTTTCCATGAATTTCTGTGGGTTATAGAACTTCAGCTGTCTCTGTGTGGTAGCCAAGGGCTGGGTGTATGTTCTTATTTCTGTCACTTGTAATAAGTAACTAACATGTAACCATATTATGTCCTTTTAGAAAGTCTTTTGGAATCGTTTTAAATCGTTTACCAGGAACTCAGAATATTTCATACTTTTTTCTGTAGCTTTCTCTTTATATGGATAAGTTTGAAGAATTCCAGACTACCATGGCAAAAAGCAACGAACTGTTTACGACCTTCCGGCAGGAGATGGAAAAGGTATTTGCAAATTTTAGTAGAATATGACCTAAAAGGGAATTTATAGAAGAAGCTGTTTTAAGCACGGTCACGACCTGGATGAGTTGATGTTCTTATGGTACAGTCTTCATTTCCTCTTTTCTGATCCTCCAGTGGTGTCTCATTTGGTCATTTTGCCCGTGGTGTGCCCCACGTAGCTAGTGGTCTCTCTGCTTATTTTAAATACTAGCTTTATTAAAGTTAATTCCTCTATTAAATACAATTTGTTGTTACACATAAAGTGGTTTCTTTTTTGTTGTGTCTTTTGTTTTATTCACTCAGGTGACACTCCACCCCTCCTTCACAAAGCTCTGTGTTTTTGGAGATTATTTAAAGACAACCAAGCCCAGAACAGTAATTACACATTTTGGTTGGTTGATTTTATATATACATACACACACACACACATTTATGTATGTATCTTTATTTATATGTAATCAAAATATGTCAGTGTTTCCACCTTTTTTTTTTTTTTAAAGTAATCTCCACACCCAACATGGGGCTCGAACTCGCAACCCTGAGATCAAGAGTTGCGCGCTCCACTGACTGAGCCGGCCAGATGCCCCAGTGTTTCTACCTTTTTAGCTTTTTTTTTTTTAACTACCACTGAATTCTTTCTACTTCAACCAAACCCATTCTTTCTTTGGCTTCTTTTTAATTTTCCTGCCTACGTTAAGGAAAGCGATATCCTTGATACCAAGCTGAGAACCAGAATATATACATATGTATCTATCTGTCCGTCCATCCATCCGTCCTTATTTTATGTGGCATATTCCCCTTAACATGGGGCTTTATAAGATGGTGGTGGGTTGGGGAGAAGTAGAGCGGTGCCTGGCACTTTGTAAGCATTCAGTAGATGTTAGTTGTGACTATAACTAGATCTTACATAGTGGCTGGGAGTGTGTGCTCTGGGTGATGTCCCAGTTGCATCATGTAACGTGTGACTGGGCACAAGTTGCTTAACCTTTCTGGGTCTTCCTCTCAAAATAACAAAAATACCCTCCATAAAGTGGAGTATTTCAGACAGTGCTTGGCCACGTTAAGTGCTCAAATGGCCACCTTCAGGTATTTTTAGACCCGGTAACCTGGAGAATTTGGTGAGTAGTGGATTAGTTCTGCGTGCCAGTCCTTTCAGCTGAGGCTGCAGTCGAGGGCGCTCTTGTGCACAGCGGGCGCCTTAGCTGGCCTGCGGCATCCGCGCACTGTTGAGGCTGAACGGAGTTTAAGACGGGCTCTCCAGTCGCTGTCCTTCGCTGCTCGTGGCGGAGAGATCACTGTCGGTCAGCACTCAAGCCAAATCTTGCGCGAGCTCGTCCCGTGGCCTTGTCGCACTGTGCTTTGTGCTGTTTTGTGGATGGTCACCCACAGCACAGGGCATCGGCGCTGTTGTAGCCTTGTCGTCCCTGCCAGCGCCTGGCTCGGTGCCCCACCTGGGACCAGAGCTGGGCACAGTCAACAGTGCATGGAGGAATCTTGAAAGCGGGCTCAGTGACAGGCACACAGAAGTCTCATGGGGAATTTCTGAGAACTGGGTTCTTGTAGTACAGGTTTAAGAATGTTCCCCGTGGGCGCCTGGGTGGCTCAGTTGGTTAAGCGACTGCCTTCGGCTCAGGTCGTGATCCTGGAGTCCTGGGATCGAGTCCCGCATCGGGATCCCTGCTCAGCGGGGAGTCTGCTTCGCCCTCTGACCCCCCCCCTTCTCATGTACTCTCTCTCTCATTCTGTCTCAAATAAATAAATAAAATCTTTAAAAAAAAAAAATGTTCCCCGTATTTGGGGGCCCATTCCGGTTTTGCTAAAGAGAGAAGTGAGTTGTGGGGATGCCCAAAGCTAAGGATAAAACTACTATCTTTTTCTTGGTCACGGGAATGTTCCCAAAGGGACACTGCCTATAGTTTTTTTTTTTTTAAGATTTTATTTATCTGACAGAGACACAGCGAGAGAGGGAACACAAGCAGGGGGAGTGGGAGAGGGAGAAGCAGGCTTCCCCGCGGAGCAGGGAGCCCGATGCGGGGCTCGATCCCAGGACCCTGGGGTCCTGACCTGAGCCAAAGGCAGACGCTTAACGACTGAGCCGCCCAGGCGCCCCTATAGTTCTGAGATTGATGTGGTCTTGGAGGTTGTGGTAGATGAGCAATTCTGAATCTTTGGGGGGAGCTGGAAACCCCTATCCTTCCAAGAGCCAGACAAATTAGTTTAATGAATAGAAAGCCCCTAACCGGGACGTGTTTTTGTACAGCCCGGGGAGGTGTCCTTGTTAACCCAGCTGGAATGAAAGACGCAGTCCAGCCTAAGTTAGAGTTCACAGTGTGCTGTCTGACCGCTTCCTCCATGTGCTGCTGCCTCTGAAATTGAGGAGATTAGGTTTGTTTTCCTCATCATTTGAAACCCCTGCTTCGGTTCTGCTGCTGCCACCGCAGGAGGCCCCGAGATCAGCTCTGCTGCCGACGCACAGACGTAGTGGTCCGCTGCGCGCGGCTGGGGCACCGATGGGGCTGGGGTGGAACAGACCTACCTTCTCGTGGTGGGACAGGGTGGAGAGAGGAATGGAACTGAGAATTTACATTTGCAACTGTGTTGATTGACAGATGACAAAGAAAATTAAAAAGCTGGAAAAAGAAACCATAATATGGCGTACCAAATGGGAAAACAACAACAAAGCACTTCTGCAAATGGCTGAAGAGGTGAGGTAGTTTCCCACGATGAAGGTGTGTTTGTCATCATGGGGACTCATGAAGCCCCAGCACCTAACAGGGCAGGGGGCGCGTGGTGACACCACTGCCAGAGTTGATGGCTCTGGCCAGAGCTGGGGGCGGGGGGGGGGGGGCCGGTAGCGCCGTAGAATCTGCACATGTCTTTCAGGCTTGCAGGTGGGGGGCCCTGAGGGAGGTACTGCATTTCCTGCCGTGCAGTTGCTTAGCCCAGGCTTATGCCGGAGGTGGCCGTAAAGCTTCGAGATTTTCCTTGCTTCTATAGCAGTGGTTTCTCAGTGGAGCTTGCGTCGAGCTCGAGCTTGTTACGACCACGATGGCTAGGCTCCACCCAAAGTTGGCTCGACTACTTCTGGGGTGGGGTTGCAGAATCTTTCTGCCAAGTATCCAGGTGGGGCTGATGTCACCGCCACGCAGCCCATCTCCAGAAATGCTGAGCACATTGCCCAGGGCAGGAGTGCAGAGAACAATTCCGGTGCCTTTCTTTTTGCTTTGACGGAGTCTTCAAAAAAAGGCAGCAAAGGAAAAAAAAAAAATTTTTTTTTTTTTGCCAGCTGCAATGTATCCTCTGCAAACAGTAAATTTCACACCTTGCATCTTGTTCTCACCTAAAAGTTGGTAGAATAAGAGAAATCTATGTAGAAAAGAATCCTTTTCTGTGTTTAATCAGGCCCTTAATTTTTTGATCTTTAGCTTTGTGAGGAGTATCTTAAAATTTTCTCAATAGTTGATCAATACAAACTGTTTTTAAAAGTGAATTTTGCTTATTTCTTTTGTCACCCCAGAACAGTAGGAACCGTTAGAAGTGTCACGTGGTACCCGTAGATAGGTATGCAGCGAAGCTAGCTACCTGGTCAGGTGGCATGTGAGGAAACAGTGTGGTCAAGAGGTGATTAAACGAGTTGTTTCTAATATGGCTCAGGTTAATTTGTTTGTATCCTTTATAAAGTGATTTGTATTCAGCGAGGTTACATAATCTTTTTTCCTTCTAGAAAACTGTCCGTGATAAAGAGTACAAGGCCTTTCAAATCAAACTGGACCGGTTAGAGAAGCTGTGCCGGGCTCTTCAAACCGAGAGGAACGAGCTCAACGAGAGGGTGGAAGTCTTGAAGGAGCAGGTCTTGGGGAGAGCTGCCGGTGACCATCTAGCGCTGCCTGGGACACAGCCCTGCACTGGCCTGGTGGCCCCCAGGGAGCCGAACACTGCTTCTACAGGTGCCCCGGGAGGCCCCCTGGAGGCCATGCCCAGGGCCTCAAAGGAGAAAGCAGCTGTGTCCGCAGGCGCCGCGCCAGGTATCGAGTCCGTTGACTGAAAGGAAGTATGATCACTGTATCGAGAGCTCTATTTTGTGTATAACTTTCTGTTAGTAGTAACTATTGTTTTTGTGGTGAAAATTTTCTTACTTTTTCTACCATATCTGTATTTTCTTAGAACTACTGGACTTACGTGGTACAGGAGGCTGCTTAGCGGTTTTGAATAGTTTTCCTCTCTACATTTTCCTCAGCCGTGTTGCACATCTGCTTCATTTCCCTTCATTGGAATGCATGTGACCATCGCCTTGTCCTAGCTTCCCTGTTGCTTGCACAGAATTATTCAAATTTCACTCAAGACAGGGCCGATCATCACAAGGGAACTTTGTTCTGATAATGGTTCCTTGATGTGAAAACAATATTGATTCAAACATCCTGCCCCCACCCCCCCGTTAATACTACACAAAATCAAGATGATTAGGTTTGTCCAATAGCCCACTTACATGCCAAGTAAAAATAAACTTAGGGTTGGGTCAGAAATAAGCATAGCATCTTTGAGTCAAATTAGCTTTTTGATCATATTTGTATCACTTGACAAATTGACATGGCTGCAAGCCTCGAATACTCAAAGTCTTGGCAGATTATGTACATAAAGGTGTCACTTTTAAAGTAGTATATACAGATCATTGGACAAACAAAACAGGCTTAATGTTTGTGACTAAAAACAATCCTACTGCTTCGGTTTCCAGGTTAGAACTAGAACCCATGTTTGAACTTGGACCACCTAAATGTTCACTGTGGAGTATGGTGGTTTGCTTTCAGTTTGGGATTTGGGTACGCATCCTCCCCTTCCCACAGAAGGCGGCCATCGGTAGCCATCGGTAGTTGTCATTTTAAGACAGGGTTAAGTTCATGTGTAGCTTTCATTAAGCAGAAGTCCCTCCACTGCCATGCTGCCCGCTGGCTATTTGAAATTTCATGTTCGACTGTTTTTGCAAATCCCGCTAGCAAAGTTCTCCAGGTTTTTAAAACGGGAATTTTAATTGTGGATTATGCTAACTGAAATGGGTTTTATTTCCAAATCAGAAAGACTGAAACCCACACTTTTAACTGTGGGAAGAGTTGGCAGAGAGTTTAAGTAGTGAGGATCTATGATGCTTTTGGTCTGATTCTCACCCCTTTTCTTAATTACAGTCTTTTAAGTAAAAAGCCAGTAGTATTGTCAAGGTCTGTATACTTGCACTGGGGGAACTTTCCGTATGAAGCACGTCACTTCTGAATTAGTTCTTTAATTTTCCTTTGTTCTTAACAATGCTGAATATGGCTGAGTTATGCAAATGAGAAGTCAGGTTGCACCATGGAAGTTTGGACTTTGTCCCTGATAAAATTTGCATTGAAATAATTTATGAAATAAAGAGGCTCTACTAGAATTGATATTAGCACATTCCACGGAGCAAAGCTATCAAACTGACAGTGAAATTGCTCACTGGACTGAATCCGGCCCGTTCTGTCCAGTTAAAAGCGTTTTCTCTTAAAACTGTCTTTGTAAAGTCCTGTCATATTCATGGTCTAAAGTGGGTTAAAGGAATTGGAAAACTGTCTCATAGAAGCTTCCGCCATTGGTCACAGGAGTCAAGGGGCCAGACAGTGGAGGAAAAGAAAACCACAGAGCAGGTGCTCTCATTACGCTGTCAAAAATGAGTCGGAAGCAAAAACACATCTTCTCCTCCTCCGATGGCCTCGTATAAATACTCCTTTCTGCTACTAGATGAAATGTTGGACTCATTTCCCCTAGAGGAAATGAAGGTGTATATCAGAAATATAATCTACTTTAAAATTCGCACTAATGATCCTATTTCAAAGAACTCTGCTGGATGTACAGCCATTCGTGTAGCCCACCACGTTTCTTTGTGGTGCTTGTCCTGTGTGGAAGATGTAAATCTCGGACGCGCTGCCTGTTTTCAAGGGCTTTCTAAAGCAGTGTGATTAACAGTCCTTGGCCTGCTGCTTTCGGCTTTTACTAGGTATTTGTAGCTAGATGCGATTGTGGTATTTAAAGGAGCTCGATTCTGTGTGGGATGCATGAGGGGTCCTTTCCTCCCATTACCCTGTGAATAAACTCAAGCGGGCCCCTTGGCAGCCACCCTCCTAAAGCAGTCACCTCACCAGCCCAGTGTTGTGGCTTTGTAGCACACACACCCTGTATCCACCGTCTTCTAGAACACTGTAATGCCGTCAGGCTGGTCCAGAAAAGGCTTAAATGTCACATTTCCTTCAGTTGCATTTGTTGCACCATCATGCAATCTTGCTGTGTATTATTTATAGTGGCGGTAGACTCCGAGGAGTAGAGAATACTTGGGTCTTGGATCATGGACCATTTCATCCTCAGACTTGTTAGGAGTTCATTTCTTGGTCTTGAGACCAGTGTTTTTTAGTTACGTATGCAACTGCCTTTATTACACCTGGTTATCACAATTCAATTCTCAGGTGTTGCAGAAAAATCTACCTCTTTCAGACTGTAGATGGAAATAACTGTGAAAAACAAATGCAGAGATCTTCTAGTTTGTGCTAAACACACGGCTTTATTTTTACAGCCCACGTCTTTCATGAGGATACGAATTGTTCAGAGGCAGTCTTGTTTTGCTTTTCAGAGACATTTTGTAGAGATTTTTCACTAATGTGAATCTGATTTTATCTACTCAATTCTGTATAGATTAAGTAAATATGTATGATAAATTTACCAGTTTGTGTGTATTTTGTTGCACATGTGACCTTAGCTGTGTTAACCACCCCAAGGACCGCTGTAGATGGTTGGTTTCTCCGGCCTTGGAAAGGATGGAGCAGCAGCTCAACCCCTGGGGCTGGGCGGCCGAAGACTCCTTTTATGTAGCCAGACCTCTGTGCCTATGTTTTTTTCTTTTTTTAGAAAAAAAGACTTAAACTTAAGTTCAGCTGCTGTCAAACCTTAAAAAACAAAAAAAAAAGACTCTGCATTTCCACAAGTCTTGGCTTTTCCTAGCACATCCATTTGAATAGCAAGAGAATTAGGTATATTATAGAGGTAAATAGGGAATGATCTAATTTGAAGATGAGCAAAAAGTATTTAAGCACATACAATCAAATATAAGAGGGACCAGCCAACTTTACTTTAGACTTAATGGGCTACACGGTTTTTGTTGTCAATTTTTGATCTGCTAAAATTAAAAACTATTCCTAGCTGGCAGCTCCTACAAAATAGGTTGAGGGGCCAACCTGGTTTTATCCCCTTGGCTGACCCCTGCTGTATAAGCAAACAAGCTTGCGGGGGCGGGGGGGGGGATGTGTAAGATATGGTAGTTCCAAATCTAACTTCTCCCCCCCCCATCTTTGGATCAGGACACTCTCGTGCACCCTGGAAAGTCAGTTTCCACATACACACGTACCAGCTTTCTCAAGGGACGCACATGGACAACACATTCATACTCTCCTACCCGGGTTCTAAAAGAAGAAAACCGAATTTATTTTAAAACTTTATTTCTGCAAAGCCAATCAACAAATGTTGGAGGGAAAAAGTGTAAAAGTTATTCTTGCATATTTGGGAACAGCAAGCACTTAGTTTGAGAAAACAAGGACTTAAAATAGTTGAATCAAAGGCAGTACCCTGCTACTTGTATTTTAAAACAACGGTGATGTTCTCTCTCAACATTCCTTTCTTCCCTAAAAGCTACAATATGATACAGTACGCAATAGCTCACTTGAAAGTGCTAGAATCAGAAGGTAAAGAACGCCCTATGCCATCCCACTTAACATTTCCTACTATACAATGCCTTTTTGGCGCTTGATAAACCAAGCATTCGTGTAGCATTACATACATTCAATAGAAACATTTCTTGTACTTTGGGTTTTAAGATCCTTGCCCCTCCAGTTCCGATGTTGTGACATCTGACTCTTCATCATTGTAAATATTTTCAGCCTGGAGAGGACAACCAAAAGGCACAGGTAAAACTCCCCATGGTTTTTACAAAATTTCCTAAAAACAGCATTTAAGTCCATCTAGATTTTAGGATTCACTGGTCAGCGTGTCTCTGTGTTGGGACATTTTTAGAGTAATTTACTTAGTAGTGTTCCCCCCAGTCTTGAATGAGGAAAACCCAGGGCCAGTGCTCTTTATTTGGCAGGGGAGCCCACCTACACACCGAGCTGCCCACGCACTGCTACTTTGTATTGTAAAAAGTGTTTTCCAAAAGCATTTCAAGCATCCCTGAGATGAAGCAATGGCCCTGCAGTTAATGAGAGGGTTAACACCACCTCAGAAACATCAGGTTCTTAGTACTCAGCATCCGAGAACTCGTGGCACTTTGCTTCATGCCCGTGACGCAGCAGACACTGGACCTACAGCAGTGACGCCAAGAGCCCAGCCGATGAAGCGGACGACAGTCACGCAAAGCAGAACAGAGGCTGTGCCCCCATCTGTGTGTAGACACAGATTTCTCCTGACCTGACAGGTGCACACTGAACTAAAGACTTGTTAAAATGGAGAAATGTCTTTTAAGATTATACACGGTACACCAAACTTAGAAAAGCAACAATCTATAACAAACATTTCAAATAGTCTGTTTCTTCTTTTTACTCAGGAAAAAGACTTTAGCTCACCATCTGCCATATCTGCATGATGTTATCCTCCGACACTGAGCAGATGACCCAAGGCTCATTGGGGTTCCAACTAAAATCTGAGATCTTGGCGGTGTGTCCTCCATGAATAAACTGTCAATAAGAATTTTAAAAAGCCTTTGTTTCATATTTTATGTTAGAAGTTTTTAGAGCGTCAGTCTTGCAACTGAGGTTTAAAAGGGAGGGGTTTTTTACAGGCTTAGTAATCTACCCCTCGCTTATTTTGCAAATTTCCAAACCCTCAAAAAAGGAGAAAGAACAGTACAGTCAATGTCTGGATACCCTTTGCCTACATTCCCCTGATACAAGTATGTTCACAGGTGCGTTTTCTTACACAGACATACCTAACTAAGCCCCCCCGCCCAAGTATTCGCCCCACATCACCCAAAAGTAAGGACATTTTCCTATACAACCACAATGCCATTTCCATACCTAATACATTTAACATTAATTTACCTTCATTATCAAATATATGTAGTTCGGTACAAATAGTTAAGGCAGTAAATTCCCTTAAAGTTCTCTTACAGACTCTCAAAACTGGCCCACCCGAGGAGTCTTCTGGTTCTTCGGTAGCCTCGGCCTGTTCTCCCTTCTCCCTCTTGCTAAAAGAAAGGCACACCTCCCAGCCACCCTCCATCTTTCCAAGGTGCATCACTCAAGGTGGGGATTCAAAAGCCAAGCCAACCCGGGTTCCAAAAGCAAAGCCCCACAAAGGCCAAGCAGAGGGCTTTGCTATGAAATGATGAATGGGGCAGAGACTCCTTCCCTACAAGACACAGCCTCATGGGCAGGCACTGGACTTTCCTTACCTCAGAATTAAGAATCAGAAGAAACCATTCTCACAGGGACAACATGAATATACGGTTTTGGACTGAGAAGTCACACTTCCTGACAAAAGTCTGATTGGACTCAGGCTGACAATTAGGTTACATGCAAGGTAACTATTTTACCTAATAATTTTTTTAGTTGAAAAATGATAGGAGAAAAACGGCTTTTTAGAATTGTGTTAAGGGGGACATAAGAGAAAATATGTTAAGACCACTGGCTTGGAATATATAAGGAGTCCTCAAATCAAGATATTGTTATACTAAAATTATAGTTAGCATCCAGTTTACCACAGTTAAGTGTCCCTTGATTTCAGGCTCTCTGGTGAAAGGAGCAAAATCCTAGTGGATCTCCTCAAGGACCATAAAACTGTTAAAGAACCATAATATACAGGGTACCCAAAAATAGCTGGAAACCTTGGAAACATGACAAGTACAAAAATCAGTCACAAAAGACCACCATTACATTTCTATGAACTATCTAGAATAGGCAAATCTAGAGACACAAAGTAGATCACTGGTTGCCAGGAGCTGAGGAAAGGAGCAGACTGGGAGGTGATAAAGAGTAGAGTTCCTTTTTAAGGGGAAGGAAATGTTCTAAAACTGACTCGTGGTGATGGCCAATTCTGTGAACAGACTAAAAACCATTGAATTATATCCTTTAAATAGGTGAACTGTATGGGATTTGAGTTATATCTCGAAGTTTTTACCAAAGTAAAATAAGTACAAAGAGCTGGATGAAAACAGCTGATACCAACACCTCAGCTAGAAAATACTTTAAAAACTACGAGGCCATGCATCACAGACAGACTTTTAAGATTAAGTCACTCAAAAAATCATAAATCATTTAGGTGCCGTCATCTGTCTGGGATAGTTTATTGAGAAATGCTCTTTCATCAGCAGTGCACAAAACATGCTGGCGTGTCTGCGTGTCATCACACCCTTGTCACTTTCTGGCCACTGCTGTTGGGCGTGGTAACACACAGGACAAGGAGTTAGGGGATCTAGGAGGTCTGTGCCACATGGGCTTTAGTGAGCATCTCCTGTATGTACGGCTCACCTTCAAGGGCTTTCTTTACCTTTTAAAACGTGGTGGGCAAAGCCCAAGTGTACCAAAAATTAGTACTGGCCTAAGAACTAAAAATACGTTACAGAGGAATGAGTATCTGCCAAACAACTGGTGGAGATGAATGTGGATTCTGAGTGAGGAAGAACCACTGCTAAGTCTGACCATGCTCAACAGGAAGGGGACCTGAAGCATACACTGAAGAACTCAGAAACAGGAAGGATGAGGACTGACAGGACAGACACACCACAGAAACCTTCAAAGGGCTGAGGAGATGCCGAGTGGTTCAATTAGGAGCAGGAGGGAGATGGTAGACACTTGGCACCAACAAGATCGAGAATGCTTTCATTTTCGGGGCAGGGAACTTAAAAATCAGGTCACTACAATATTTCTGTGCTGTTAGAAAATGTTAAGTATTGCTAACTGAATATCAATACCTAGCACCCCCCCCCCAAAAAAAAACCCCTCAGAAATACTACAAGTGGGAATCAGTGAGAAATTATACTATTTTCCAGGAGCCAAATGGTTCTTACTGAAATATTCATAAAAACCTACTGTGCTCTATTTGCTATTTTCAATAAACGTCAAAACCCAGTCAGAATAACCTTCAAGACCTCCAATTTGAAATCATCTCCAAGAGCTAGTATTTGAAGTTCTGACTCATTTTCCAAATTCATGGATCAATGACAAGTGGTCCAATCTGCGTATGACATTTCATCTTGCATAAGAAAGCCAATATATACCAGGAGTTCTGGAGGCCCATCTTCTGCGTCTTCTGCTGACTGTTCTTCTCCAATTTTGCTATCAAGAAAGAACATAATGCTGTCATTACTGAAATTCTTATAGACGGCATGAACGTTCACAAAACCAGCATCAGCCCACAAAGGGCATCTTAAAACACACACACTCTAGAAACAACTTATTTCTATACTACCATCAATGACAACTTCTATATTAATTACTGGTGGGACGGTGGGATGTTCACTTTCTAGAAATGATAAGAGCTGTTCATTAACTGAGGATGCAGCACAGAAATTGTTAATAATAAATATTAATTTAAAATTCATTATTTTTAACTGTGACTGTTTACTACACTGGATTTAAAAGGTGATATAAGCCAAGGAAAGGCTAAACTTTTTTCCTCTCTTAACAACTTCAATTTGTAGAATCTGCCAGCAGTCCCAGCAGTGAAATCACTCAGGTTACACACCAAACAAATATCAGCCTTGGTATCTAGCCCCAAGGTGGACTTTGCTAGTAAGAGTTGTTGAAAAAGCAACCAAAATGCACAACCTTCCAAGTGATACTTTAGTTTTCTTCCCATTAAACTCAAACCAAACACATGGGACTGCTAGACAATGATGTATATCCTCTGGTCAGGACCATTTTACTCTGTAATTTTATCCAATGTAATGTAATTTTAATAGTACATAAGTCATAAAAACGTTAAGAAACTTTACAATGCCTACAAATTTACTATTGGCACCTTTAGGGACAATTCAGCTGCCAGGGCATCAGACTTTCAAAGCTTGCTGCTTCACTTCATATAACCACTAGAGTTTTCAGTTTCTAATTTTTACTACTAAAATTGTTTTCAAATAAAATAGTGTATACTCAAATGTTTGCTTTAAAGATTCTCTATATTTCCAAGATTCGATCATGGCCAGAGTTTGTTCTATACGAACACAGAACATTAGATGTTCAGAAATTTTACCATACAAGCATTTTATTCTAATGTTTTATGTTCTATACACTGAAGGACCGGTCTACGGTCTCTGCCTTGGTTTTAATAAACTAAAAACTTAGTCTACTTCAAAGCAGTACATTTAAAATCAGTATTTAAAATAAATTATTTCTTGGTAATGATTTAAACTTAGAATAATGACATCTTAAAGGGAAGTTTATATACAAGTGAACATCTTTATTAATGGCTCTAAAGGCTCAGACAAAAAAAAAAGGAGTCTGAAATTCTTAGAATGGCAACTCTGAAATCAAGGTACTTTACAAAATTGGAAGGAACTCTAGAAAGAGCCGCAAAAGAACGTAAGCTCTGTTACAGCATGGCTTGTGCTTATCCCGTTCCCAAGTGTATCCCCAGCAGCTACACAGCCACAGCAGGAGCTCAGCTCCTCAAAATGAACCAATGAAAGCACAGAAGAGTAAATGATAGAAACACTCTAGGAGTGCAGGTATCATGTGAGCTCCAATGAGACATGAACAGCTAACATCTATATCCCTTTCTGTACCAACAGGGTTTTCAATACAATTATGTGGATCGTTAAGACCTATACATGCCCCCAACTTCATGCCTGAATAACAATAAAAACTCTCTTCGTATAAATTTATTTTGCATTCCATTTGCTGATTCACTTCTATTTTACAGAACAAAGACTCTTCAGGAAGGTACTTGAAAGTTGCTTTAATACTTGGCTTATGAAACTGGGGTCAGCAAACTACTCTCTACTTTATGAATTACATCATCTGTCAGATCAGCGTACTTAAGCCGTTTCTGGTCCCTGGACTCAGAGTTACCTTAAATCCCACACATTCAGGCGGCGATCGGTACCACTTGAAGCCAGAATTGTTTCGTTATGTGGAGACCAGTGGACCTAGCAACACAGATTTGAAAGTGTGAAGTATCATCTGTTCCTACGTTTGTGGGTATTATTCTAATCCTGGAGACTTTTCCATCTTCTGTTCCGTATCCTCTCCTTGTCCTATCCTTTCAAGTGCTCTTAAACGGCCCATCTCCTCAGCCCGCTCTCCAGGAAGGTCACACCCCAATACAGGGGAAGCTTGGCCAGGAATCCCCATAAAGTTATTCAGACCCGTAACTATCCCAGAAGCTTTTCAACATTTCAATGAAATGTATCTTAAACCTATGCAATGTGAAACCACATACAAGGTGTTTTTTTTTTTTCCCACTAGAGGACCCACGCACACTGGACACTTTAAAGAATCCTTGGATTTCACTTTTTGAACTGATCCTGTTTTGCGAGACATTTTCTACTTCTAAAGTCATAATCTCACAGAGCTCCAAGTTACTTCCCACTAGTTAACTTATACAGAAGAGGAACTTAAAAAAAAAAAAAAAAAAACCCATAGCATGCCTGCTATAAAAGCAAAAAGATTTTAAATTTCCCCCATCAACAAGTTACTAAAAACCTGACAGACACACCAGAAAACCACCACATACCTGGAAAATTTCATCTTTATGAGATTCAAAGGTATGGAGTTTTAACTTTAAATTACGCAGATCCCATAAAGCTACAGTCTGAAGAAAAATAACAAATGAAAAGTTCATTTGTGCACTTTATGTAAGAATTTTAGAATATCTCACTGTAGCATAAGAAAACTGGATTCATAAACACCAAATATACAAAAACTTAAGAGACCTTATCTGCAGAGCCAGTTGCGAGAATAAACTCGCTGTAGGGGTTGAATGACAGGCAGTTGACCTCGGCAGTGTGTGCATCCACCAGGTGGCTTGGCTTGGAGGTGGTATTGGACCTGGTGTCCCATCTAAAACAGAAAGGCACAAGGCACACAGCACAAGACGAAGCCACCCGCCCCTCCCTAGCTTCTCACACCTGTTTCCATGTCCGCACCACTCCACACCCGCTGATCTCTGCCATGCTCGCCCCCCTTCACAGACACCCCAGCCACATACAAAGCTGCCAATTCGGATTTCCAACCACTGAGTGACATATTCTAAACCTACAGAAAATTAATTAGGGCTATCATTTCCAGTTTCTTGTTTATTAGACTCCTGTCTTAATACCAACTCTTCCAAGCATACACCAACCACTACATATAGAATAATGTAACAATTTGATACCTACAACATAGCCTTGTCAAATTTTACTATTTGGCCACATTTGCTTCAGATAGGAGTTTCTTTATGAAACAAAACACATTATAGGTGGCTGAATGCAGCCCTGTGGCCATGACCTCATATAATCATTCTTAGCCCTCATCTTCAAAGTCACCATGACACCGATTTTGACATTTACCACTACCAAGCATGTTTCTTCATATTTACTTATCTGTTTTCTTTTTTCCAGTAAAAAATGGTGCTCATTTATATAACACCGTAACTTTTATGCAAAAAAGCCATTATACATGTATGGTTTCTTGTATGTCAATTATACTTCACTGAAGTTTTTAAGGCCAGTATAGAACTTAAAAAAATCAAACCACAGGCCACCACAATCACTGATGGTCATTCAGGACACCCATATAGCAAGACCCCACTGAAGCTTCCACCTTACATCATAAGTTTCTGATCATCAGCAACGGATCCAAATAAGGACTCGTGTAGCAGATGCCAGGCCACATCCTCTACAACAGCCGAGTGGCCAGTGAAGATGGCTTTAGCATCCACAATCTTGCCTTCCTTTGGTCCTGCATTTATATCCCACAGACAGACAGTCTAAAGAAGGAAAAAGCAAACAATCTTCATTAAAAAATTATTTAACTAGGGGCACCTGGCTGGCTCAGTCGGAAGAGCATGATCTCGGGGTCGTGAGTTTGGGCCCCATGCTGGGTGTAGAGATTACTTACATAAACAAACTCAAAAAAATTATCTAACCACATAAAAGGTAGAAATAAACACAAGAGAGAAGAAACATAAACAAAAGTGAAGCTTCTAAAACAGAAGAGTATATATGCTTGTAGCATTCATCATCTGAGATGCAGAGGGCAAGGAAAGGATACGATAATGGGGACGGGGAAACCAAGCACGATGGCAGGCAAAAGACATTCAGGTTCGCGTTTCTACCGACATACCTTCAGTCCAGTATCTAAAGTTCATCTAGATTGCACAACGCAACACTGAGAGCCCAACATTCAGTATCTACTGAACAGGTATTTGTGTCCTAAAAATTCACACAGGGTTGGGAGACTGGAAATTAAAACTAAAACATGCTTCTTAAACAGCAAAAATATTTGGATAAGTCTTTCACTTCACAGTAGAAGCCACTACAAACATTAGGAAGTGGGACAGGTGAATAACCCAGAAACCCCAACTAGGCTATTTTGAGAGGCCAAAGCTTAAGGGCCTGAGGACAGATTCCCACAGCGCGCTCCTCAAAACATCAGCAGAACCCAAGGAGAGGCCATGGGCCTTCCCCAGGCCTCAAAGATCACAGATCAGCAGGCTCTGGGACCTGGGCCTTCAAATGACAATCATCACAAAGTTAAGAGGAAAGTTTTTATGAAAAAATATTGCAAGCTATCAGGGCGCCTGGGTGGCTCAGTCGGTTGAGCGTCTGCCTTCGGCTCGGGTCATGATCCCAGGGTCCTGGGATCCGGTCCCGCATCGGGCTCCCTGCTCGGCGGGGAGCTTGCTTCTCCCTCTCCCTCTGCCTGCCTCTCTGCCTACTTGTGCTATCTCTCTGTCAAATAAATAAATAAAATCTTTTAAAAAAATATTGCAAGCTATAAGGCAATGATTATCATCCAAACGGTTTAAAATAAAAGGTAATTCCATTAAGGTACATTTCCTGCAGTAATTCCACTGACACTGGTATGGGGTTCATCACTTTGAAAATCACGCTCTTATCTGAGTTTCTATAACAAAGCTATTTCCCAGTAATAGCTATTTCCCCAGTAACAAAAAAACTAGTTTTACGTAATACACACAGTCTTTGTTGATACACACTCAGACACACAATTTACAAGCACTGAAGAGAAAGGAACATGTAGAGCTCTTGTCATCCTCCCCTGCTCGTTTCAGAAGGATCCTGGGAAGATTAGCAAGATGCCTGGCACATGCAGAGCCCTTGGAAAACAGTCAGCTATTATTATAACTAGCAACTCCCAGCCTGGTGTCTTCAAAATGCACTAGTAATTAAGTTACTAAGCATAACTCATCCTCCCTGTTTCAGGGACTCAACCACGCCCACTTTGAGGCAAGTGGAGGAAAGCTTCCTTTCGGAGAACTAAGGAAGACCCTTGCTTCCCAGCCTCTCTTGTGGCTGGGACATGATGTTGGCTCCATCAGTCTGACCGTGATTTTGAACTGTGAACATCAACAGGGAAATCTGTTCTCATGACTGCGAGTGTGTGTGGGGGGGGGTGCACAGTGGAGAGTAACATCCACTGGTTTCTTCTCTGTGTTTTAGGCCATTTTCCAGCCAGCACAGCAATTCTGTAAGCTACTCTGCCCAATGCCCCTCTGATAAATTCCTTTTCTGTTTGTATCAGCCAGAGTTGGTTTTGGTTGCTTGCAGCTAAAGATTCTTAACTGGGCCAATTATCTACTTTCAATATTTAAAAAAGCATAACAAATTGTGACCAGTAGAAATATAAAGAAAGTCTGTGACGGGACAGGCCCTGTTCTAGGCAGGAGGATATACTGAGGAAGAAGGTAAAGAACCTGAAGCCAAGTTACAACAACTTTCAAAAGCTCCAGAAGTCTACTCTCAGCTCTGGGCTGGTGTTATAGCAAACATGTTTTGCTTACAGTATGGGATCCATGAAGGAAGGTATGGAGCTGTAGGTGGCAAGAATGCTACAAACATTGATCTACAATAAATTAACAAAATCACTTTGCATTTGTGTGGTACTTTTGTTAAAATACTTGTATTAAGGATGCCAAGATAACTCAATAGGGAAAGGTTAGTCTTCTCAACAAATGGTGCTAAAAAAACTAGATAACCGGGGCGCCTGGGTGGCTCAGTTGGTTAAGCGACTGCCTTCGGCTCAGGTCATGATCCTGGAGTCCCGGGATCGAGTCCCACATCGGGCTCCCTGCTCGGCGGGGAGTTGCTTCTCCCTCTGACCCTCCTCCCTCTCATGCTCTCTGTCTCTCATTGTCTCTCTCGCAAATAAATAAAATCTTAAAAAATAAAATAAAATAAAATAAAATAAAATAAA
The DNA here is from genome assembly GCF_029215605.1 of Mirounga angustirostris. NCBI lineage: Eukaryota > Metazoa > Chordata > Mammalia > Carnivora > Phocidae > Mirounga > Mirounga angustirostris. Next base: position 13,192,052 of record NW_026991719.1, read on the forward strand.
TAAAAAACTAGATAACCACATGTGGGGAATGAACTTGAACCCCTACCTCACACCATATACAAAAATTAACTCAAAATGAATAAAAGACCTAAATGTAAGAGCTAAAGTTGTGCAATTCTTAGAAGAAAACATAGATGTAAAAATCTTTGTGATGTTGGATTATGTAATGGTTTCTTATATATGATATCAAAAGCACAAGTGACAAAAGAAAAACTACATAAACTAGACTCAAAATTCAACTTTTGGGCTTTGGAGGACATCACCAGAAGAGTGAAAAGACAACCCACAGAGTGGGAGAAAATCTTTTGAAATCCTATCTGATAAAAGACTTATATCCAGAATATATAAAGAACTCTTACAATGCAATAAAAAAACAAAATTTAAAAACAGACAAGGGATTTGAATATTTTTCCAAAGGTCTATAAATAGCCAATAAACACATAAAAATATACTCAACATCATTAGTCATCATCACCACAAGGAGACAAATCACTCCACCCCCACCAGGACAGCTATAATAAAAAAGACGGACAACAACAAGTGCTGACGAAGAAGTGGAGAAACTGGAAGCCTGGGGTACACATTGCTGGTGGGAATGTGAAGTGGTGCAGCTGCCTTGGAAAAGCTTGGCAGTTTTTCAAAAAGTTAAACATAGAGTTACCATATGACCCAGTATTTCCATTCCTAGGTAATTACCCAAGAGAAATGAAAACCTACATCCACACAAAAACTTATACAAAAATGTTCATCATACAGCAACATCATTCAAAATAGTCCCAAAGTGTTTTAAAAAAAAAAAAAAAAGGAAAAAGCCCCAAGTAGGAACAACCCAAATGTCCATCAACTGACAAAGAATCACTTCTGGCATATCCATATAATGGATTATTCAGTCATAAAAAGGAGTGACATACTGACCTATGTTTCAACATGGTTGAAAAACTTACACTAAATGAAAAGAAGCCAGACAGAAAAAAAGCACGTATGATTCCATTTATATGAATTATCAAGAAGAGACAAATCTACACAGATAGAAAGTAAATTAGTGGTTGCCAGGAGCTGGGGGAAGTGGGGAGTGACTGCTTAATGGGTATGGAGTTTCTTTTTCTGACATTTGATGAAAATGTTTCAGAAGAACTTTTTTTTAAAGATTTTATTTACCTATGAGAGAGAGAGAGAGAGAAAGCACAAGCAGGGGGAACAGCAGGCAGATCCCTGCTGAGCAAGGAGCCCGACGCGGGGCTTGATCCCAGGACCCCAGGATCATGACCTGGGCCGAAGGCAGACGCTCAACAGACTGAACCACCCAGACGCCCCTGATGAAAATGTTTCAGGACTAGATAGTAGTGATGACTACACAACTCTGTGAATATACTAAAACCAATGAAATAATAAACTAAAATGTAATTTCTGTTTATCAGGTCTCACAAACACTTCATAGTTTCCATTACAAAGATACTTTGAAATAATGGGACACCTTTTGCCCACCTTCCCTGCTTCAAAAGAGCTCTGTGGAATTCTAAGGCTCCAACAGGGCAGTATGATAACCATTGCTCTAAATCCTGTGAAAATGTTATCACAGTAATCAGGAGTATTATCTCAGAAAACGTTTCTCAACAATACAGCGCTCCTTCAGCGCACAGCTCTCCACCACAGTCTTAAGTACATGAGATTAGAAAGAATAAGTCTCTCACATGATCGTCCGATGCACTGAGGAGATGTCCACTCAAATTTGAATTCCAGGAAAGACCATAGCCTTCCTTTTGGTGGCCTCTTAACCTAAGATCAGGATTACATTCTCCACTTGGGTCTAAAAAAGAAAAGAAATACATTAACTACTAAGTGGTTTTCTGTTCATCAGAACTAGTAAAAGCAATCCTCACTCCTCACTGAATGAGCCGTAACATTCACTACAATGCATGAAGCATCACCTACAAACTATGACTTAGGACTTGGTCGGACCCACAGCCACCCGGAAAAGCTGTTCTCTGTGCTTCATTTCAAATACTCAATGCAAACCAAGTCTCAAGATCATAAAGTGAGAGTTCTTTGCAAAACCTAGTACTAGCTCCAACACAAAATACTGAAAACTACAGCTATACCTTCAAATTTGAGTGGTGGCAACCTGCCCCATCCCCGGATCAATTTTTTTTTCAAACAGGTTTGTGAGGAAAGAGTTAACACAGCAGGTCTGGTTGCTCAGTCCTTGCATGTCTCCAGGGTAGCCCGCAACCATGACTGACCCTTAGCCAACCCCTAGGAATGTGACCCTCACAAAATTCTTCATGTCGCCGACTGATGAAGCCGTGTATGCCCAGAGCAGTGAGGCGTGCTGTAGCAGCTCGTCAAGACTTGCAGGATTGTTTAGCAAGATTCATGATGTATCTGGCTTCACTGTTGGGGTCCTGAGTTGCCCTTACCATGGCTGGTCAGAGAACAGAATGTTCCTATGTGATCAGACCTCTATAAAAACACCAGATCCTGAGATTCAAATAGGCTTCCCTAAGCAGAGACATTGATCACAGGCCCCTTTGGTCTGCTGCTAGAGAAAAAGCACGTTCTACGTGGCTCTGGTGGGGAAGGACTCCGAAGCCTGTGCCTAACCTCTCTAGACTCTGCCTGATAGCTATCTTTTCCTCCTGCTTTTGCTCTGTAGCCTCTGCTGTAATAAACCCTAGCCAGGAGTATAACCTGTTGGGAGGTCCTGTTACATCAACTGAATTTTGAGGGTGGTGACGGGACCCCTGAAAGCATTTTTAAACCTTTAAAAATTATAGATTATACTAGTCTGAGTGATCTCAAAGCAATTATTTCAAATCAAGAAAAATGTTCAAGCAATGGCCTAATTTCATCACTACATACCTGGTTTAGCAGGGTGCTTTGTATAGTCAAAAACCAGCACATCAGAAGATGGTGTTTTTGTAGCAATGATGTGAGGATTCTGCGGCATGTAACGAGCACGGTTTACTTCTCCTTCATGGTTAATTTTAATTTCACATTCAATTTTTCCTGTTACAGAACCAAAGCCACCAAATTCTAATGTGAGAAAAAAGAAACACATACACTTATGATTAAAAATCACAAGTCATTTAGTGTAATCCACCCAACATATTTTAACCTGACAGAATACAACACAAATTAACTAGAGAACACAAAAATATGGGTTCATTTTTTTTTTTTTAAGATTTTATTTGTTTGAGACACAGCAAGAGAGGGAACACAAAAGCAGGGGGAGTGGGAGAGGGAGAAGCAGGCTTCCTGCGGAGCAGAGAGCCCAATGCGGGGCTCAATCCCAGGACCCTGAGATCATGACCTGAGCCACCCAGGCGCCCCAATGGGTTCACTTTCCACTTGGAATTAATTTATTCTCAAAGCCCATTTGAATTGGAAAATGTTGATAGCTATTTTATCCAAGTTAATTAATTGTTTCACCTTGGATTTAGAATAATTAAGAACTGGCCTCTTTCAGTTGTGAAGAGGATGTAATTATTCCCTAAAATCAGAAATCCATGCTAACTAACCCCCACCCAACCCTAAGACATAGACATACTGGTTCCACCGATATGGTGGATACCAAATTCAACTGCTAGTGGAGTGCCAAAGCTAAAACGAGGGGGCTAACCTCTCTACCTGGTGTGTAAATAAGACTACAGTGTTGAGGGGCGCCTGGGTGCCTCAGTCGTTAAGCATCTGCCTTCAACTCAGGTCATGATCCCAGGGTCCTGGGATCGAGCCCCACATCAGGCTCCCTGCTCAGCGGGAAGCCTGCCTGTCCCTCTCTCACTCCCCCTGCTTGTGTTCCCTCTCTTGCTGTGTCTCTGTCAAATAAATAAAATCTTAAAAAAAAACACTGGAGTGTTGAATAGTTATTAAAAAGGCCTTGGAAAAGCAACAAAATCACATAAAAAGTATAAGGAACTTCTGAGAAGCAGCAAGATAATAGCAGAAAGAATACAAGTAGAGAACATCTAAGCAGATAAGGACAAATAAGAACATCTTTTTTTGTGTTCATAGATTAAGAACTCGAATAGTTGCTAAAAAAAAAAAAAAGAACTCGAACAGCTGCTGACGCTTAAAAAGTTGGGAGGTTTCACACTGTAACTGTGTTATTTCTTCCTGACCTATATTGCTGCTTCTCTGCACATTCCTTTTTTGTTCCCCCTGTGTCTCAGGTTAGGGAACACTAACTCAAATGCCTAATGGAGCCAGGCAGGTAAAACAAGTAAAACAGACTAGCTGGGTTCTGGAGAAAACCAACTGAAAGCAGCAAACCATTTCTCAGTTTCAGCCAGCTCTTGCTATATGGGAATGCTTAATGAACACTGGCTCCCATGGTTTAATATTGGCATTCAGCCATTCTTCTCTGTGGCAAACGTAGCTTACACAACCATATACACAATCACCTCTCTCCCTCTCAGCACAGTCCCTTTCCATCATGTCAATGGGAGAAATTTGGCCCAGCCTTTCTAGGACTGCCACTCATTCTGAGACTCTGCTCCAAACCTGCCCCGACTTTGCTCTTTCAACCTACCACCCAACCCTCCACACCCCCCCCCACCGTGGACTCCAAGGGCTCTAACATTTCTAATATAAAGACACTCAAGTTCCCTAATTCCTTTACTTAAAACAACCTGAACAGCTCTCCTCTTAAAAAAAAAAAAAAAAAAAAAAAAAATGGATTTCCAGGTAAGATTTACTTTCAACACAGGGCCTTGTTTTCTCAAATTCAAAAGTATGAAAATAAAAACCACTATTTTGGGGCGCCTGGGTGGCTCAGTCGTTAAGCGTCCGCCTTCGGCTCAGGTCATGGTCCCAGGGTCCTGGGATCAAGCCCCACATTGGGCTCCCTGCTCAGCAGGAAGCCTGCTTCTCCCTCTCCCACTCCCCCTGCTTGTGTTCCCTCTCTCACTGTGTCTCTCTGTCAAATAAATAAAATCTTAAAAAAAAAAATTTTAAAAACCCCACCATCTTAATAATAGTATGCATTAAAAAAATACCGTAACTGAAAATAAAAAGAGATGTTAACCGTGGATTATTTCAGTCACTTGTTGGAATGTAATATACTGAACAAGTAACTTCAGTAACTTAATACATCCATAAATTATGCACAAATTCCTAAGCCAAACGTCCAATAAATATATACTTTAGGATTAAAAGCCACTAAAAATTTCTGATTACAGTATTTACAGAAATAATGCATAAGGTCGTAGGGAAATGGACTGTGAACTGTGGCAGTGACAAACAGATTAAATCATTTTGGAAAATAGTTTTATACTATTTTAAGCTGACAATGAATACACCATACGACTCAGCAATTCCACTCCACTAGATAAATTTTCCATGTGTACAAGCAGACATGGCAAGGATGTTCACTGAAGCACTGTTTATAAGAGCAAAATACCAAATAGATGCAATCCAACTGCTCCCCTGGTAGAAGAATGAATAAAGTAAGGTTTAATCACAATGGAACACTACACGGCAGTTAAAAAGAGAGAGACATCTACACGGTATACGCACATACACAAAACAGTACCCAAAGAAAAAAGCTGGGGAAAAAACCCCTTTATATATATTTACTATTGTATGAGTAATAAAAATACAAACAGTTAAAAAATGGCACACTAATTTCAGGACAATGATAGATTCTTCAAAGGGAGGCAAGTTAGGAAAGGGGTATGGGGTGGCAGGACTTTAGCTATAAAATAATGTTTTATTTTCAATAAGAAAAAAACTAAAGTAAATTCCTTAAAATGTTAAGATTAAACCTTTTAGGGCCGTGCAGACAGCACTAACCCAACAGGTCTGGTTGCTTAGCCCTCACAGCTCTGCGGGACACTGGGACCATGAATGCCCTTGGCCAAGTCCTAGGAACATGGACCTCAGAATGTTCTTAATGTCACTGATGGATTGATGATTTTGTGGTGTACACCTGGAGCAATGGACCATGCTGTACCAGTTTGTCAGGGCTGCTTTGCACAAATACCAAGATTGACGACATGCACCTGGTTTCATTACTGGGGTCCTAAGTTTCAGTTGTCTTAACTGGCTGCCAGCAGGATGTGCCTGTGAAAACAACCCCCCACAAAAGCCTCAGATCCTGACACTCAGATGGGTTTCCCTGGGCAGAAGAGAGATTCAGCACATGTCCCTGTTGTTTGCTGCCAGAGAGAAAGCACATCGTGTGCAGCCCTGGAAGAGACTTGTGCCAGACCTCCCTAGACTCCCTGATGTCTATCTTTTCCTTGCTGCTTTTGTTCTGTATTCTTTACTGTAACAAACTTTGGCCATGAGTATAATTTGCTATGAGTCTTGTGAGTCCTTCTAGCACAATGACCAACCTTGGGTGATGGTGGAAAGACCAAATCAGGGGAATGTATGTTTGACAGGAGAAAAAAGGAAGTCAACAGCTTCCATTAAAAAGCCACTATTAACTGGTACATATGCCTCCTGACTTTTTCCTATGCAAACCCAACACATATTATTACTTTTTACCAAAATGGGTACTATAATCATACAAAGGAGTTACTCAATTTATCTTGGACACCTTTCCATACTAGGGCATACAGATTTGCCTCATTGTGAGTCTGTGTAAAATTTCAGATTTATCGCATTCTTAGGAATTGCTGCACAGTAATTCATACCACAATGTGTTTAACCAATTTCCTATGAACTAACATCTGGGTTGCTAGGTTGATCTTAATTTTTCAATCCTGCAAATAATGCTGTGAAATCCTTATGCACATGTGTGCAAGTAGTTCTATGAGATAAACTCCTGAAAGTTAAACTGCTAGGCCAAAAAATATTAATAGAAAACGGTAATAACATATTCGGAAAGAAGGCACACTCCCTTAAACATCAATACTGGAATATATGGTATACCTACCACCCTTCTCACTGTCACAGTGGGAAGCATCAAACTGTGCATCATCGTTCGGAATATGGACTCGAGCAACCACGAGATGATTCTGCTCATCAGATGTGTGAGTCCCCAGCACCAGCCAATGAAGGGCATAATCCTTTCCTTCCGGTCTGTTTAGGAAAGAAAGTAAGTCACACTAACCCTATAAGACATCAGCTGCTAACAAATTCAGTCCATCACCAATCATACTCATAATCATTGACTTCTCACCTAAAAAATACCTTCCATTTTAATAAACTAGACATTTCTAATTTTCCAGTAAGAGGCAACAAGACAGAATGGAAAGTTTAAGCATTGAGCCAGAAAACTGGGTTCAAATCCTGGCTCAAATTAAAATTAACTACATGCAATTCTTTAAATCACAACTTCTTGGGGGCCCCAGTTTCTTCACCTAAAAAACAGGTTATGAGTGCAAAAGGCATGAAAACACTTTACTGATGTTCATGGTGCTTAAAGTTTATGAAATGGGGACTCTCAATTTTATGGGGGGAGGGGTATCTTTGTTAGCTTGCTTTATGGAACTTATTTTGAGGCTAAAGAACCTACTGATGCTTCTTGGCACCCTGGTCAAAACAGTGATTTTTTACATCTGTATCTATTAATGATGTTTTCCCATTTGTATTATCTAGAATAGCAATTTTCACCTGTGCTCCATGGTCCCACCTCAGTGAAGAGGGCCAAGACATAAGGTTCTGGGCCCCAACACCAGACAAGTTAGGCTATTTATCTGTTTCTAAAGTCCAACTGTACAAAGGATTCAATCGATTTTTTTTTTTTAAAGATTCCATTTATTTGACAGAGAGAGACACAGTGAGAGAAGGAACACAAGCAGAGGGAGTGGGTAAGGGAGAAGCAGGCTTCCCACCGAGCAGGGAGCCTGATGCGGGGCTCGATCCCAGGATCCCGGGATCATGCCCTGAGCCGAAGGCAGACGCTTAACGACTGAGCCACCCAGGTGCCCCAGGATTCAATCGATTTTAAAAAAGGCTTGAGGGTTGCTTCTACAAATGTTAATTTACTAATAACTAAAAAAAATTACAAGATGAAATTTTACCAAGATTTGGCTTAATGTAAAAAAGAACAATAAATACATACACAACTCCAAGAAGAGATTGCAGCAGCCATGGCTAAGCAATAGCAACTTGTCTGAAAAAAGACATGAGTCTTAGTCAATGTATGTTCAGGGGCCAAAAATAGGATATAGCTATCAAAACAGTTAACTCTATCTTAGATGAACTTATATGGGGAGGGGGGAGGCAATGCATGTGAGCACTCACCCACTTATTTTTCAATGAAAAAAACTTAGAAAATTAGGCTCTAAGCAATGTAGTTTAGGAGGACTGAGACAAAACAAAATCTTCGTAGCTCAAAATGAAAGGGAACTTAAACACATCTCATTAAAACCATTTGAAGAGAAATAGGAATGCTTGAGAGAAGGGAAGCACTGCAGAGCAATATTAAGGCTAACATAAAAAGGAAGGAAGGGACTTTTTAGGGGGTTAAACAGAAAAAATAGGACCTTTCTAAGGAGCAGGGTCCCAACATGGACTGGAGAATCTAAAAAATTCCTCAACTCTAAAATTCAATTCATATATCCCTGACACAATAATCATATAAGGATTTTTTTTTTACTGGAAATCCTTTCATCTCCATCATTAAAATACAAACTTATTTTCCTGAACCAATCAATATTACAATGTTTTCCTCCAATGCTGAATGCACCTAAGGCTGCAGAAGCACTAATGTTAAAAGACCTTGTCCAGGGGCGCCTGGGTGGCTCAGTTGTTGGGCGGCTGCCTTCGGCTCGGGTCATGATCCCAGGGTCCTGGGATCGAGTCCCGCATCGGGCTCCCTGCTCGACGGGGAGTCTGCTTCTCCGTCTCCCACCCCCCTGCTTGTGTTCCCTCTCTCGCTGTATCTCTCTCTGTCAAATAAATAAATAAAATCTTTAAAAAAAAAAAGACCTTATCCATTTTCAGTGCCAGCATCCTTTGATCACTTGGACTTCACTGCTAAGAAATTCATCTAACAATCACAGATTATCACAAGGTTATTCTCAGTAGCACTGTCTTAGTGGCGAAAGACCGATAACAACCTAAATATCCATCAATAAAGAACTGATGACATAATTTATAATATATTCATAAATGGAATTCTATGGAGCCCTTAAAACAAAAGAGCATATCTAAGCATGTTGATAAGAAAAAGTCTCCAATATAAACTACTAACTGTAAAGTCAAATGAGTAACTTGCTACCATAAAAAAAGATGGAGGAGAGGGCACCTGGGTGGCTCTGTTGGTTAAGCGTCTGACTCTTGGTTTCGGCTCAGGTCATGATCTCATGGGTCCTGGGATTGAGCCCCTTGTCGGCCCCCGCACTCAGCCAGGAGTCTGCTTAACTTTCTAAACTCTCTCCCTCGCCCTCTGCCCCTCCCCCTGCTCATGTGCACATGTGTCTCTCTCTTAAAAAAAAAAAAAAAAAAAAGATGGAGGATAGATATGTATACGTACTTATTTCTGGAAGGATGGGTAAAAAAAAAAAAAAAAAAAGCCAAAAATGACCCTCTGCTCTGGGTAATAAAACCAGGAGAATAGGGACATGGAAAGGGAACTTATATTTCACTCCATGCACTTTGTACCACCTGAATTTGAGTGATTACAAAGATTTTTAAGTAGAGAGTTAGTCTCAGTATGTTTAATAACAAATTATTTAATAAGAGATATGGAAAAATGAAATTACTTCTTAGAAACACCTAAATAAAAATTTTTACAAGGCAAATCCACTATGTGGACAATTACCTAACTCAGTTTAAGGACAAGAGTTCAGAAAGTGCAAGTAATTATTAGGAAGTATGTTGTATGTAGTATGTAGGTAGAAAGCAGGCCTTGGGGCACCTAGCCTAGGTGGCTCAGTCGTTAAGCATCTGCCTTCGGCTCAGGTCATGATCCCAGGGTCCTGGGATTGAGCTCCGCACTGGGCTCCCCGCTCAGCGGGAAGCCTGCTTCTCCCTTTCCCACTCCTCCTGCTTGTGTTCCCTCTCTTGCTGCCTCTATCTCTGTCAAATAAATAAATATTAAAATAAAAAAGAAGGCAGGCCTTATGAGGTTGACTAGGATCTAGCTCCTCAAAGACTCAGGGAGTTAAGAGTAGCCAACATTTCCAGTGTTCCATATAGTAACAAAACACAATCACAGTCCCTTCATATTCCAAATAGAACCCTGCAGAAGCACCACAAAGCCATCCTCAACATCCAAGAATGCAGGCTGGCTGGCATTTTCTTGCATTCCCAGAGCAACTGCACATCCCACAACCAGATCCCACTTCTTTGTATGCAAAGAACACCACGGAATACATAATTTAAGGTATTTTCTGTTAAGTTCTTAAGTGTTAATATAAAAGCAGTATGGGGGGAGGCTGGCTGGCTCAGTAGGTGGAGCATGCGACTCTTGATCTCAGAGTTGTAAGTTTGAGCCCCACGTGGGGTGTACAGATTATTTAAAAACAAAAATCTTTATCTGGGCTAAGAACTTACAAATTTATCATCTTTAAAATTGTTACACAAAACATATCATAGGTAACATTTTCAAAAGACATGAATAAGCAGTTTTCATTGGAATCCAAATAGAAAAACAATTACACTCTAATAAATTATTTCTGAATACAAAGGGGTGGGAATATCAGCATCAGTCACCACTTACTGTGTACTTACACCGTGCCAGCACTTTAACAGTGCATGATCTTATTTAATTCCCTCAAAAGTAGGCAGTCAGAACGGCCAGCACCTCCACTTACAGATCAGACAGCTTGGGGACAGAGACTAACCAACGTGCCCTAATTTAGCTACTAAGAAGCAGGGGGCAGGATTCAAACTCCAGTTTCTAACCTTAGAGTCCCACCCACCCCCGCTGTTTTCTACTGTTAGGGTAGGTCAAAAAGATCCAAAAGAATGTAAATTAAGCTGTTAAAGCTTTTAATTTACTTAAAGGAATGCACAGGGAGTCAAAAATACATGGTGTTCAAAATGAGAACCTGAATACCCTTAAGTATTTGATGCTCAAAATTGTTATGTCAGTGCTTAGAAGTCTCCATTATTTATTTCTTGGCTACTCTTCCTACATCTGTATATCTACACTGTGATTTTTGGGAACCCCAATGGAAGCCCCTACCTGTATGGAAGACAATGTTTGCATATAGAGAATCTGGCCATTGAAGGAGTAACCTTATATAAAATTAACTTGCTCTTATTTTCATTACTTGTCTCAAAATCCCCTTCCTAGTTTTGTTAATCCTCATTAAATTATATGCTCACAATACCTAAATTTAATAGTTTTAAAGTACATGGCCAAGTTCCTATTAGAAAAAGCACAAGTGCATGAGAAAGGTAGTCTAATACAGGGCTTGCCTCAACTCTGGGATACTCAGTTTGGGCTCAAAATCACATTCCAGGGGCGCCTGGGTGGCTCAGTTGGTTAAGCGACTGCCTTCAGCTCAGGTCATGATCCCAGGGTCCTGGGATCGAGCCCCGCATCGGGCTCCCTGCTCAGCCGGAAGCCTGCTTCTTCCTCTCCCACTCTCCCTGCTTGTGTTCCCTCTCACGCTGTCTCTCTCTCCCCGTCAATTAAATAAATAAAAAAATTTTTTTTTTTAAATCACATTCCACCACTTACAGGCTGTGTGATCTTGGGAATTTTACTTAACGTCTCCACCCCCGTTTCCACAACACAAGGATGATAAAAAGTAATCACAGTATAGTTCTGAGTATTAAACCAAACAAGGGGACACAAAACTGTTCACATGTGCCAGGCCCTATTTTAAGTGTTCAATAACACCAGCAATTATTACCAGGGAAATCTTAGAAATGGCTGAAAAGAACACTCTTAAGAAGACCAACAACAGCCTCAAAGTGTATTCCGCACTATTAGCCAGTAACATCTTTTCTTCGGTGAACTGTTGCTCAATTCTTTTCCCCTATGTCAATTAAAACCTATTCATATTGGGGTAGCTGATTACATGGATGTGCTCATTTCATAAAAATCCATCAAGCCATATACTTATGATTTGTGCACTTTTCCGTACATACCCTATTTTTCAATAAAGTTTTAAAGAAATCCATTAGTCTGGGGCCCCCCAAAATGCCACTCTTTATTTAAGCCCAAGAAATGTCAAATATGTCAGATGCTTCCCACGAATATCATTAATCACACTTTATCCCCACACTTACGTATCAGAAACCATCCCATAAATCACTTGTTTTGAAAATATAAATCACCTGCCACCTCATCCAAAGGCTAAACTGATTACACGCTCATGTTGTGTGTGTGAAATGCCGAAACTAGAAAATTAAGGACAATAGTTAAATCTATGCAAAGTAAAAGTTGCCAGAAACCCTTACTTAGTCACTTCAGGAAGCCACTGAACCGTAAGACTCGGCCACTGAAGAGCATGGGTCATAACCAGGTCATACAGAAACGGTGTATTCTTCTTCCAGATTTTATATTCTTCATTGATGACACGCTCCTCCACAGTATCTTCAAACACTGAAATTTGGAGAAAGCCCATACAATTAAGTGGCTGAGAGAAATCGAAATCAGAATCTGTACACAGATACTGGAGGTCACCTCGAGATGGCCACACCTAATCCACTCAGCTTTACCTCTAATTTGGACACGAACTAACTGCTCTTCCAGGATGTGGAGAGTATTTATTAACACCGGGAAGCTTATTTTTTGCACTTAGAAATCAATACCGCTTGCGTATACAGAATTGGGTAATTACACAGACAACGATTTTGTTTCGCCAGTTACAGCTGTTCGCACCTGTTCTAAGATGACGACCCATATGCACAGTGGCTCCACGACCCACCCGGAGAGACGAATCCACGTGTAGCAGAAACCCCTCGGCCCGCTCCCTCCATCCCCCACCAAGAGCGGCCTCCGCTCCCACGAAGCCCGCGTCAGCAGCCATAAACCGCCGTGTTCCAGAATCCCCCGGACAAGGGCCGCGACCTCGAAGCGGTCGACGCGCGCGCGTGGAAGGAGCAGCCGTGTCCGCTTTCCGGTGGCGGAGGCCGCCTCCGCCCGAGAGCCAAGGGCGCCGAAGGGAGCGCCGCCGCCGGAGGGGGGGAGGGGAATTGGGGGGGCGGAGGGGGAAGGGGGCCCAGCCCGCGGCCCCGCGCCCGGCTCCGGAAGTGCTCGGAGCCCTCCGCGCCGCGATCCCGTACCGAGTAGGCCCCTCGAGGCGCGCGCCTAGCCTCGCGCCCGGCCCCGCCCCCTGCTCCTCACGCCAATTCGCGCCTTTCGCCGGCGCGTGCCGCGGCCTCGCGCGCCCGCCGCCCCCCGCGGTCCCGGCGCGCGCCGCCCCGCAGGGCCTCTTACTCTCTTTACTCGCCATCTTGCGTCGGGTCGTTCGCCCCTCGCTGCCGCCTCGGACTCCCCTCGCTAGCCAACAGCCGCCCAACCGCAGGCGTTCCTGCCTCGCCCAGGCGCGTCACACTCTTCTAGCTCTCGAAACGTGAGCTCCGTCTTACAGCCTGGGTGCTCCCCAAACGCTGCGTCCTTCTCTCCTGCCTCCTCCCCGCTCGCGGGTACCGAGGTCTGAGGCGCTCTTCTCTCTCTCTCCAAACTTGGAACGAGACTTTTCAACCCGCGCCTCCCAGCCCGCCCAGGCAGCTGAGCGCAGGCGCATCCGCCCTGGGAAAAGTGAGAGGCGGCGGAGAGGCGGGCCTGGGAGCCAACGGCTCGGTCGTTTCAACCAATGAGGTGCGGCAGGCAGGTTTCACGCGGCATTTGGAGGCGGGCTTCTGGGGGTGGGCGGGGCGTTCCGCGGCAGGAAGTTGGCGAGGCGCAGGCGCGAGGACTCGCCCAGCGCTCCCAGGGCCGGGCGCGGGGGCGGATGGGGGGCGCGCGGGGGTGGGGCGGATGGGGGCGCGGCGTGCGGGCTGCGCGGGGGCCACGAGCCCCGGGGCCGCGGGGCGTGGCTGCTTTCCGCGGTGGGGGGGGGGCAGGGAGACTGCCGCCGCTTAGCCAAGCAAAATCTCAGAGCGAGGGAGGAAAATGGTCTCTAGTCTCGAGAGATTACTGTGCCCTCAAAATCTCCCCGATAATCACGGGCATGCAATTCTGTGCACCCTGAAAGGTTTCCCTCCGGCCGACTGGCTTTTCCTGGGGCCCGGTCGAGCTGAGGTGGGGTTCGTTGGAGGCAAAGGGAACCTTTTACAGAGGCCGCGGGCGTTTTTGACTGCTGAAGCCTCTGGGCCTCCCCGCGAGGCTAAACCTGCGGCCTGTACTGGTACAGGCCGCCGACAGCTCAAAACTGACTTGAATAACATTTTCGTTTGTTCGCACATTTGGGTCCTTAAAATGATTTGCGGCCTCTCGAACTGCAGAGAATTGTGTCCCTACCCCGGCGTTCTTGTCTCCGTCCCAGTCCTGGACCCTGCTGAGTCATTCCTGTCACCTGCAGGGGTCCCAGGGCGACCCCACTCCACGATGGCGAAGCTGGGGAGAGCTGCCCTAAGCTGACCCGGGATGGCTTACTTGAGCCCTGCTCTGCCTTGGAACTTGCTAGCCCCTGAGTGCGTGGGGGTGAGGGGAAAGTGGGCTGCAAGGCCAGAAGGGCCAGAGGGTACCGGGTTGGGGGAGGTGGCCAAGATGCCTACGTGCAAAGGGAACCTCAGTGTACTTCCAGACTCGGAGAGAGGCTCCCCCTGCAAAAGCACCCCAGAACATTTGCTGCCTTGATATTTTCCAAATGCTTTCACGAGAGTGACCATGGTGATCCTCAGACGAAATTGTTCAGTTGCCGCTGTGATGCTCACTTTTCTGATCAGGAAACAAACTCAGACGTTACTCTAGTCGGTGGCAGAACCAGTAATATTACCTTATATAGAAATTTACTGTCTGGTGTCTCTGCTTTCCAATAGGTTACAATTCATTATTATAACACTCTGCTTTCATGTCAGGCCCAGGAATCTTGTTAGGGACTAAAGCTGGGGCGGGGCGGGGCAGAGGGGAGCCTCGGCTGGAGAGGGACGAGGGTTGGAAGGTGTTTAAATAGCACAGCTCTCATATTCTAGAACACTGGTTGGCAAATGTTTTTCTGAAAGGGGCCAGAGAGTAAATATTTTAGGCGTTGGGAGCAACTACTCAGCCCTGCCACCTTACAGTGAGAAAGCAGCCCCAGACAATATGGATAAACCTGGCTGTATTCCAATAAAACTTTATAGACACTGAAATTTCATATAAATAATTTTCACTGCCACATATAAATTCATATAAATTTGGAGGCAAATATAAATTTGATAAATTTATAAAATATAAATTATATAAATTTCATATAAATTTATAAATTTCACGTGCCACAAAATATTCTGATTTGTTTTTCAACTACTTTAAAATGGAAAAATCATTCTTAGCTCGTGGGTCATACAAAAACAGGTGGTGGGTTGTATTTGGCCAGAGGACTCTAGTTTGCCCACCTTGTTCTAGAATAATTGTCTTAACAGCTTTACTTCGGTGGGAATGTCCTCATGTGCACAGCAAGAGAAGGCTTGGCAGACAATTTCCAGTCTCCCTTTAATCTATTTTACTTATATTTGATGGGTAGGCATGATTTCCAAAACCTATTACATGTGTAAAGAGTTGAAAGAAGGGGGCTCCTGGGTGGCTCAGTCGTTAAGCGTCTGCCTTCAGCGCAGGTCATGATCCCAGGGTCCTGGGATCCAGCCCTGCATCAGGCTCCCTGCTCGGTCGGATGCCTGCTTCTCCCTCTCCCACTCCCCCTGCTTGCATTCCCTCTCTCGCTGTGTCTTTCTCTGTCAAATAAATAAATAAAATCTTAAAAAAAAAGTTGAAAGAAATCTTCACAGACATTATGGCTTTAAAATCTTTATACTGTCCACCTCACTGAGGGTCAGAGGCAGAAGTATGAAGCAGATATTTTGGGAGTTTCTGAAAATATTCAGGCACTATTATATACTTAATCCAAAAGTATCATGTACAACATATTTTATTAGCTTTGGATTTTGTTGTTGTTGTTGTTGTTGTTAGGTAGAATCTGTCAATCCTTCTCTCTAGTTTTTTTGGTCTTTTTTTTTTCCCTCGGTCAGGTACTTGTTTTTCCTCAAAAAGGTAATATGTTTTCCTTCAAGTTGCTAAACTGTTCGATTTCGCTTTTGTTTTTCACCTCAACTTTTTAGCTCTCGTCATGATCTTTTCTCCCACTTTCTCTGTGTTTTTGTTTCTCTTGCACTCAGCTAAGTCTGCTAAATGAGTGAGGCACCAACAGGTGCATGCATCAAGTATGGGCTCTCTTACCCCAGAGAAGCCCTGTTTATGTACCTTTCTCTAAGACTGCTTACATCAAAGTTGCTATATTGTTAGCCACCACTTTCTCCATGCCTACTGTGTTTTACTTGTATTATAAACCAAAACGGGTTATACCAAACCGTGCTGACCTTTAATATGTATGACGCAGTCTGGTATTTTATTTCATTTAAAAAATATGCAGATTACCCTGTACATTGCATTTTTGTGATCACACTTAGTCACAACTTGGAAGTTTGAAAAACACACTAGGATATTTTTGAAGCCTCTAGCCATCTTTTATAAAATAGGAACACACCAGGGCACCTATGTGGCTCAATCAGTTAAGTGTCTGACTTCAGCTCCAGTCATGATCTCCAGGTCCTGGGATCCAGCTCCCCCCCCACCCCCCCCCACCCCCCACCTCCCACCCCCCTGCCCCGCTCAGTGGGGAGTCTGTTTATCCACTCTGTCCTCCCCACCCCCTGCTGCTCATGCTCACTGTTGCTATCTCTCTCTCTGTCTCTCAAATGAATAAATAAAATCTGTAAAAAAAATTGCAACAGGGGCACCTGGGTGGTTCAGTCGTTGAGTGTCTGCCTTCAGCTCAGGTCATGATCCCAGGGTCCTGGGATGGAACCCAGCATCAGGCTCCCTGCTCGGCGGGAGGCCTGCTTCTCCCTCTCCCACTCCCCCTGCTTGTGTTCCCTCTCTTGCTGTCTCTCTCTCTCTCAAAATAAATAAAATCTTTTAAAAAAATAGCAACACATCCCCATCCTCCCCTCACACAGGTAATTGCATCCTATCCCCTTTACTCTTTTTTTCTCATAGTGCTTTTCACCACCTGACAAATGTTTGTTCATAGGTTATTCTCCCTACACTAAAATGTAAGTTGCAGGATCTTTGTTTTGTTATATCCCCAGTACCTGGACCAGTGCTTACCACATGAGGAAGCTCAAGCAGAGAATGGTGGTTTCTTGCCAAGGTCATATAGCTAGTGAGTGTTGGACTTGGAATCTGAATTCGATCAGTCTTATATTAACACAGCAAAACTGATCCTATGTGATAGAATGAACTGTTTACCAAAAGAAATGAGAGAGGGAGGGCGCCTGGGTGGCTCAGATGGTTAAGCGTCTGCCTTCGGCTCAGGTCATGATCTCAGGGTCCTGGGATCGAGTCCCGCATCGGGCTCCCTGCTCCTTGGGAGCCTGCTTCTCCCTCTGCCTTTCTCTCTCACTGTGTCTCTCATGAATAAAAAAAAAAAAATCTTTAAAAAAAATTTAAAAAAAGAAATGAGAGAGGGAAATAATACCCAGACATTCTGTGTTTGTAAGCGACCCTCACTAGTTTTTGGTGAAAATCTTAGCCATTCAAAAAGATTTTGGAGTACCTACTGTTTGCCATGCATTGTTCTGGGAACTGAAGATACCTGGAATGAACAAGACATATAGAGCTCCTACTCTATACATTCCGTTATTGTTTGTACATACATTCCTTCTATGTTATACATTCCTTTATTGTTTTTTTATTGCAAAAGCAAAGCTCATTACAGAAAAATATGAAAATTACACAAGCAAAAAAGAGCATAAAGAATACCAATTTTGTTTCTGACCAAATTATTTTCATCCAAATTGTTAGGAGCGGAAGAAGGTACAGAAAACATTAATAACTATTGTCTTTTGGTTACTGGTATTATGAATGATGGTTATTTTATTATTCATACATTGCTCTATTTAAAAAAATTCTCCTATGGACAAACATTACTCTTATAAGCAGGGGAAAAAAAAACCCCACACATTTTTGAAAAAAATATGAAGAATGGTAGAAGAGTAATGCATACAAATGAATTGTCTTAATGTGATAGAATTCTAAGTCATTTCTCTTAAAATATTGTTTAATACACTTGTGTTAAAGGGAGTCGAAGGAAATTATTGTGAAATAGAAAACACACTGTACTTGTTTGAACTTGTACTTTGTTTTCATTTACTATTGTGATATTTTATTAGGTAAAGTGAAGTCATTGTTTTATACTTATATATGTGTTAATATTTAACTTTTGTGGGTGTCCCTCTGGATTTCTGAAAGGCCAACTTACCCCGTTGTGCTGGCTGTTAATGTTAAGCAACATGATCTCTGCATTGGTGACAGTGAATAAAGGAAATGACCTAGACCAGAATCCCTTGGGCTTAGACTTAGAATCACTGGGGCGGAGTAAATAAATATTTGTCAAATGAAAAATATTGAATAGGAAACTCCTCCTGGTCTGTCCCAATCCATAAGTAGTGATAACAAGGCTTCACATGTGGAACCTTCTTTTAGAAAAATCGCTCTGAGCATTCCACCCCAAGATCATTGTTCTTTTATTCAAAGTTTTAAGTACACAATGCATTGTAATTTACAACGGAAGACTGCTTCTGAAGTTCAATATAGTGAAAATTTGTTGTTAATTGCTAGCTATCATCCATTCTTCCTTCTCCAGGAAACAGCATGCTAAATTTCTTTTGGTTGAGTTCCTCTTCCTTCTCCAAACTTCTTATAGGTTGGTAGGATTGTCCATCAAGATACCTCACCCTCGGGGCGCCTGGCTGGCTCAGTCAGTGGAGTGTGCAACGGTTGATCTCGGGGTTGTAGGTTCGAGCCCCACATTGGGTATAGAGAGTACTTAAAAAATCTTTAAATGAGGAGCGCCTGGGTGGCTCAGTCATTGGGTGTCTGCCTTCGGCTCAGGTCATGATCCCAGGGTCCTGGGATCAAGCCCCGCATCGGGCTCCCTGCTCAGCTGAGACCCTGCTTCTCCCTCTCTCACTCCCCCTGCTTGTGTTCCCTCTCTCACTGTGTCTCTCTCTGTCAAATAAATAAATAAAATCTTTTAAAAAAAATTTTTAAATGAACAAACAAAAGATACCCCACCGGGGCGCCTGGGTGGCTCAGTCGTTAAGCTTCTGCCTTTGGCTCAGGTCATGTTCCCAGGGTCCTGGGATCGAGCCCCACATCGGGCTCCCTGCTCGGCGGGAAGCCTGCTTCTCCCTCTCCCACTCCCCCTGCTTGTGTTCCCTCTCTCACTGTGTCTCTCTGTCAAATAAATAAATAAAATCTTTAAAAAAAAAAAAAAAGAGGGTGCCTGGGTGGCTCAGTTGGTTGAGCGACTGCCTTTGGCTCAGGTCATGATCCTAGAGTCCCTGGATCAAGTCCTGCATCGGGCTCCCTGCTCGGCGGGGAGTCTGCTTCTCCCTCTGACCCTCCCCCCTCTCATGTGCTCTATCTCTCTCTCATTCTCTCTCGCAAATAAATAAATAATCTTTTAAAAAAATAAATAAAAAAAGATACCTCACCTTCGACCAGCCAAAGGGCAGGCAATTAACCCAGTGGGGCCAGTCAGCCACACCCTTCCTGGAAAGTGGATTCTGTAGATTCATGCTGCTAAAGTATCCCAAGTTGCCTTCCATTGGTTCCCACTTTCTAGATCTCTGGAATGGCTCTGGTTCCCACCCTTTACAAATTGGTTCCTTTGATTCTGTGAGTTGATCATATCTTTCCATAGATTCCCTTCCTGAGTCCATCTGTTGCATACAACAGAATCTCTGATAGTCACCTAACCCTATCCCCTTCCAGCTCCAAGTCCTGAATTCAAGCACAGATTCTTCTGAATAAGGAACATGACCCTTATAGGTGGAAAGGAAATAAAGAAGATACTAAAATATTGGGGGCGGAGTTGGGAACATTTTGTTTGCAACTGTATAAAAGCTACAGGAAAACAAAGCCATGCTAAGTATTTCCAATAGAGCGGATTCAATACAGAGAATTGGGTACATCCATGTTAGATGAAAGAGGGGATGACAAGATACCCCAGATATTTGTCATTGCTTCCTGTGCCCCTAGGGCTGATCTTAGTAACTGCAAGAAGTTACCACTGCTGGGCTGGGAGAACAAAAGGAAAGAAGTGGGGTTACCAGAACCTGGGAGTGTGAAGGAGAGGTCTCGAGCTGGCTGGCTCTTGGACCTCTGGTGGAGGCACTCCACACAGCCCCTGCTCAGGGGTGTACTACTGAGCACGAGGTCAGACCACCAAGGAAGGTGTGGCCAGTGAGTGTTGGTGCCTCTGTGGGGATCTGGTGTTGTGTGCTGGGAAGATTGAAAGAAGCTGGAGACGGGAACTATGGGGGGAAGCTGTTGATAGAAGCTGGCAACCAGAGGTCCCTTCTTCCCTTCAATCTGCCATCAGAACCTTCCATTGACAGAACCTAATAGGGAGACAATGGGCATGGGAGTTTGGGAAAAGGAGTTTGCAGAATCCCAGCCCTGGCATCACAGAGCATAGTAAAAAAGTTTGGAGCTAAGAGATGGTGGCAGGTAAATAACCATGACAAAAGCATGCTTTTAAAAGGATAGGTAATGGTTTTTGAAAATAGAATTCCCAAGCAAATTGGAAATTTTCAGTATATCTGTGGCTAAATGTAAATTGCATCATTATTTTACTTTATGCCAAAAGACCTAAGGGCTCAAATTTCAAACCTGTAACATGTTCTCCGGCCCTTAGTGATGGCATATGGATGTATCAGTTGAAAAATTTGTCTCCTAATATTTATTTATGAGGTGCAGGAGGCACGGCAAGATTGTTCCCTTTGATTATTACAAAGAGGAAACCAGCTTTGATGTAGACCTATCTTAGTCATCAAAAGGTCTGTAATTGTAAGGTCATTTACAAATTCCTATTGAGAATTGCTTTTCAAAATATGCTAGGAGAAAAACCAGTGAAATTCATTATACAATTGAGAAAATACTTTATAGTCTCACTTAAGGGAAATTACTACACATGCTTCAAAAGTATAGACTGATTAAGCCAACAGATTTTATTTGAAAGTTTGCAAAATTACTAGTCTTCTAAGATTAATGAATAGAAGGGGAAAATACTATACTAGTAGCAAAACAAAATGTTAGATGAAAAATGCATCTATGAATGTTCCTGGCAGCTTTATTTGTAATAACCAAAAACTGAAATTGGCCTAGATATCCCTCAGTGGGTGAATAGTTAAACTATGGTACATCCATACCACAGAATTCTACTCAGCAATAAAAGGAAAGAAACTATTGATATACAAAGCTTGGATGAATCTCTAGGGAATTATGTTGTGTGAAAAAAAAACCCCAAAAGATTACATACTTTATGATTCCATTCATATAGCATTTTTGAAGTGACAAAATTTTAGAAACTGAGGAGAGATTAATAGTTGCCAAGGGTTAGGGATTGGGGATGGAGGTTCAAGAATGTGAGTGTGGTTATAAAAGGACAAAGTGAGGAATCCTTATGCTTGTGGTATTGGAACTTTCTGGTATCTTGACAGTGGTGGTGGATATATAAACCTCCACAGGTCATAAAATTGAGTAGCACTTAATACACAAACATACACAAATGAGTACAAGTAAAACTGGGGGAAATCTGAATAAGATTAGTGCATTATAACAATGCCAGTATCCTGGTTGTAATATTATACTTCAGTTTTGCAAGATATTACCTTTGGGGGAAACTGGGCAAAGTGTATGCAGGATGAATCTACAATTATCTCAAAAATTTTAATCAAAAATTAAAATTAGGGGCGCCTGGGTGGCTCAGTCATTAAGCATCTGCCTTTGGCTCAGGTCATGATCCCAGGGTCCTGGGATCGAGTCCCACATCGGGCTCCCTGCTCCGTGGGAAGCCTGCTTCTCCCCCTCCCACTCCCCCTGCTTGTGTTCCTGCTCTTGCTAACTCTTTCTCTGTCAAATAAATAAATAAAATCTTAAAAAAAAATCAAAATTAGAAGTGGTGTGCAGTAACAATAAAAAAAAAAAACCTTAGCAATACTTTCAGTCTAGGTCCATTTATTAACTGAAGTAAACACAATAGTTCCTACATGGGTGATTGTTTAAAAAGATTTTTTTTTTTCCAGTCAATGAAAGGGAAACTTTATTGAGGCCCCAGGGCCTTGGGGCTCAGGCAGGAGGCCACCCTGCGGGCAAAGGAAGAGCTGGTGGAAGGGCCTTATTTGACCTTCTTTTTGGGGTGCAGGTTGTTGGTGTGGCCGCACTTCTTGCAGCAGTTGACAGCGCGGGGGTGCAGGCGAGCATAACACTTGCGGCAGATCATCTTGTTGCAGTTGTATTTCTGGGCCAGGTGGCGGAGGGAAGGCTCGATGATGCCACCCCGTAGGCGAAGCACCAAGTGCAGGGTGGACTCTTTCTGGATATTATAGTCTGACAGAGTACGGCCATCTTCCAGCTGTTTGCCCGCAAAAACCAGACGCTGCTGGTCAGGCGGGATGCCCTCCTTGTCTTGGATTTTGGCTTTGACATTCTCAATGGTGTCACTGGGCTCGACCTCAAGGGTGATGGTCTTGCCCGTCAGGGTCTTCACAAAGATCTGCATCTCTGCGTCTGGCGCGAATCCGCAAGGCCGCCGCCACCAAACCGCTCGGCCACCTCGTTGAAGAGAAAGAGCTAAGAAAGATTTTATTTATTTATTTGAGAGAGAGAGAGCATGAGTTGGGGGGAGGGGCAGAGGGATAGGGAGAAGCAGACTCCCCGCTGAGCAGGGAGCCATGCGGGGCTCGATCCCAGGACCCTGGGATCATGACCTGAGCCAAAGGCAGATGCTTAACCGACTAAGCCACCCAGGCACCACCATGTGTGATTTTTTTAAAAAAAAGATTTATTTATTTATTTTAGAGAGAGAGGGTGCGGTGGGGAGGAGCAAAGGGAGAGAAAGACTTAAAGCAGACTCCACTCTGAGCATGGAGCCTGATGTGGGGTTTGATAAAGGGCTCGAACTCAGGACCCTGAGATCGCGACCTGAGCTGAAACCAAGAGGCAGATGCTTTATCAACTGTGCCACCCAGGTGCCCCCCACCAGCATGTGTGGTTTCTTTTTCTAACTTTTCTTTTTTTTTTTTTTTTAAAGATTTTATTTATTTATTTGACAGAGAGAGAGAAAGCAGGAGCAGGGTGAGGGGCAGAGAGAGAAGCTGGCTTCCCGCTGAGCAGGGAGCCCGATGCGGGGCTCGATCCCAGGACCCCGAGATCATGACCTGAGCTGAAGGCAGACGCTTCACCGACTGAGCCACCCAGATGCCCCTTTTCTTTTCTTTTTTTTTTTTTTTAAGATTTTTTAATTTATTTTTTAACAGAGAAAGAGACAGCGAGAGAGGGAACACAAGCAGGGAGAGTGGGAGAGGGAGAAACAGGCTTCCCGCCGAGCAGGGAGCCCGATGCGGGGCTCGATCCCAGGACCCTGGGATCATGACCTGAGCCGAAGGCAGACGCTTAACGACTGAGCCACCCAGGCGCCCCTAACTTTTCAATTATGGACAATTTCAAACAAATACGAAAGAAAAGAGAGTAGTGAAATGAACCCCCATGTACACACCACCTGGCTTTGATAATTATCTGCTCACGGTCAAGTGTGTTTCATCTATGCCCCCCATCCACTCCTGCCATCCCTCATTATTTTGATGCATATTTCACATCTCATGTCATCTGTAAATATTTCTATATGCATCTTTATATAAGAGTTCCCTTTTTTAAACATTTATTATTTTAATTTTTTTTTTTACTGAGGATGTTGATTTTGGGGGTCTTAGAGTGTTTAAAAGTAATCTCTATGCTCAACGTGGGACTCAAACTCACAACCAGGAGATCAAGAGTCACATGCTTTACTGACTGAGGCAGCCAGGCAGCCAGGCACCCCAAGTTCCTTTTTTAAAAAATTCAAAATAACAGCAATATATTTGCATGTACAAAAAAAGTATCAATTCTTTGATATCAATACCCAGACAGCATTTATATTTACTGGCTTTTCTCTTAATAAAGGTTATGCTTTAGCTTTACTGAGGTATAGTTTATGTACAATAAACAGCACCTATTTATTTTTTGAAAGATTTTACTTCTTTATTTGAGTGAGAGAGTGAGCGAGAGAGCACAAGTGGAGGGGAGGGGCAGAGGGAGAGGGAGAAGCAGACTCCCAGTTGAGCAGGGAGCCTGATGCAGGGCTCGATCCCATGACTCCAGGATCATGACCTGAGCCAAAGGTGGACACTTAACAGACTGAGCCACCCACGCACCCCAACAGCCCCTATTTAAAGTATGCAATTCAGGGGCGCCTGGGTGGCTCAGTTGGTTGGGCGACTGCCTTCGGCTCGGGTCATGATCCTGGAGTCCCGGGATCGAGTCCTGCATCAGGCTTCCTGCTCAGCGGGGAGTTTGCTTCTCCCTCGGACCCTCCCCCCTCTCATGCTCTCTCTCTGATTCGCTCTCTCAAATAAAAAAAATTAAAGTATGCAATTCAGTAAGTTTTGACAGATGTAAGCACCTATGAAAACAACACTACAATAAAAAAAAACAGAACATTTCAATCATGCCCAAAAGTTTCCTTGTGCCCCTTCCTCCATCTATGGCCACAAAGCAACCACTGATCTGCTTTCTGTCACTAAAATGAGTTTACAGAGAATGTGGTTTTGAAAACAGCAACAACATAAATGGTACACGATTTTATAAAAATTAGAAGGGAATGTAGAGAATAAAGAAAAATATACGCATATTCTTCTTTATATATTTTGATGGTGAGCCCCTGAGGCAGAAAGCAAGTTAAACTTAGAATACTATCATAATAACAGCTGATATTTATTGAGCAGTCTATGTCAGATATTTTATATATATTATCTATTTTGTCTCATGATAATCCTATGTTATTATCAATACTATTATTATCAAACTCATACATTTGAGGAGACTGAGGCACAGAGAGGTAACTTGCCCATGGTCTCACAGCTTGTAACTGAAGGAGCTTAGATTAAAAAACTAAGTCTTTGGGGCACCTGGGTGGCTCAGTCGGCTGTCTGCCGTCGGCTCAGGTCATGATCCCAGGGTCCTGGGATTGAGCCCCACGTTGGGCTCCCTGCTCAGCAGGAAGTCTGCTTCTCCCTCTCCCGCTCCCCCTGCTTGTGTTCCTGCTCTCACTGTCTCTCTCTCTGTCAAATAAATAAATAAAACATTAAAAAAAACCCCACTAAATCTTTGACTCCAGAGCAATGCCCTTAAATATAGCTGTGGTCAGTTTATCAGCAAAAAGAACTGACATGAGAAGAACACCTGGATGTGTTGCTGAAAAGTCTTACCCTTTTCTTGGGCAAAGGAGTAAAGGCAATTCAATGCATAAAGGATAGTCTGTTCAACAAATGGTTCTGGAACAACTGGACATCCACGTGCAAAAAATGAAATCAAGACACAGACCTTACATCTTTTACAAAAATTACCTCAGAATAGATCATAGACCTAATTGTGAAACTATAAAACTCCTAGGAGAATTAAAAAATGGGCAGAGGACCTAAGCAGACATTTTCCAAAAGAAGACATCCAGATGGCCATCAGTTGCAAGATGCTCAACATCACTCATCATTGGAGAAATGCAAATCAATACCACCCAGGTGCCCCCGTACCCTTTAAATATCTTAAAATTTTATCAATTATGCCTCAATAAAGTTTGGGGGAAAATGCTGGGAAAAAAAAATCCTCCTAGAAGATAACATAGGAGAAAATCTAGGTGACTTTGGATTTGGTGATGACTTCCGTGATATGATACCAAAAGCATGATCCATGAAAGAAAAACAACTGATAATTTGGACTTCATTAAAATTAAAAATGCTCTGCTCTGTTAAGAGAATGAAAAAACAAGCCACAAACTTGGAGAACATATTTGCAAAATCTATATCGAATAAAAGACTGGTATCCAAAATATATAAAGACCTCTTAAAACTCAAGAATAAGAAAACGGGGGCACCTGGGTAGCTTAGTCATTAAGGCATCTGCCTTTGGCTCAGGTCATGATCCCGGGGTCCTGGGATCAAGCCCCGCGTCGGGCTCCCTGCTCGGCAGGGAGTCTGCTTCTCCCTCTCCCACTCCCCCTGCTTGTGTTCCCTCTCTTGCTGTGTCCCTATCTGTCAAATAAATAAAATCTTAAAAAAAAAAATAAGAAAAAAACCCAATTTAAAAATGGGCAAACAATCTGAATAGACATCTCACCAAAAAAACATACTGATGGCAAGTAAGCACATGAAAGATGCTCCATATCAAATGTCATTACAGAGTTGCAAATTAAAACAATGGGATACTACGACACACCTATTAGAATGGCTAAAAACTATGGAGACAGCTAAAAGGATGCCAGGGGCTCAGAAGGAGGGAGGAAGGGATGAACACATGGAACACATGGAATTTTTAGGGCAGCAAAACTATTAAAAAAAATTTTTTTTAAGGTTTATTCATTTATTTATTTATTATTTATTTATTTGAGAGAGCGAGCACAAGCATGGGGAGTGGGAGGCAGAGGGAGAGGGAGAAGCAGGCTTCCTGCAGAGCAGGGAGCCCGATGTGGGGCTCGATCCCAGGACCCCGGGATCATGACCTGAGCTGAAGGCAGACGCTTAACCAACAGAGCCACCCAGGTGTCCCAAAACTAATTTTTTTTTATTTAAATTCAAGTTAGTTAACGTATAATGTATTATTAGTTTCAGGGGTAGAATTTAGTGATTCATCAGTTGCATATAACACCGAGTGCTCATTACATCAAGTGCCCTCCTTAATGCCCATCACCCAGTTACCCCATCCCCCCACCCACCTCCCCTCCAACAACCCTGTTTGTTCCTTATAGTTAAGAGTCTCATGGCTTGCCTCCCTCTCTGTTTTATCTTATTTTATTTTTCCTTCTCCTCCCCTCTGTTCATCTGTTTTGTTTCTTAAATTCCACATATGAGTGAGATCATATGGTATTTGTCCTTCTCTGACTGACAGATTTCACTTAGCATAATACCCTCTAGTTCCATCCACATCATTGCAAATGGCAAGATTTCATTCTTTTTGATGGTAACATTCCATTGTATTTATATGCCACCTCTTCTTTATCCATTCATCTGTTGATGGACATCTGGGCTTTTTCCATATTTTGGGTACTGTGGACATTGCTGCTATAAACATTGGGGTGCATGAGGGCAGCAAAACTATTTTGTATGATTCCATAATGGTAAATGCATGTTGTCATGTGTTTGACAAAAGCCAAAGAATGTACAACCCAAAGAGTTAACCCTAATGTGAACTATGGATTTTAGTTAATGACAATAATGTACCTGTGTTGGCTCATCAATTAGAACAAATGTACCACAATAATGCAAGATTAATGTGTGAAATTGAATCAGTAAAGATTAACATGTGTGGATTAACATGGGACACTGTGGATTGGGGGGAGGAGGAGCTATGTGGAAACTGTACTTTCCACTCAATTATTCTGTAAGCCTAAAACTGCTCAAAAAAAAAAATGTCTATTAATTGAAGTCTTATCCTCTGCGAGTTTCGGTTTCCTCATCTCAGAAGTGAGGAATTGGATTAGATCTCAGAATGAAATTTTGTCCTTAGAAGTAGAGATGAATGGGGGCAACTGGGTGGCTCAGGCGGTTAAGCGTCTGCCTTCGGCTCAGGTCATGATCCCAGGGTCCTGGGATCGAGCCCCTCATCAGGCTCCCTGCTCAACGGGGAGCCTGAATCTCCCTCTCCTGCTCCCCCTGCTTGTGCTCTCTCTCTGTCTGTCAAATAAATAAATAAAATCTTAAAAAGAAGGAGAGATGAATTATCACCCCCACCCCCTTTATTTCCCAGAGTGTTTACTTTATGATTGTCATCTCTCCCACCATGTGGCTGTCAGTGATTACACTGATAGATCAGCAGAGGTGCCATCACTTGGCTGTGCTTGTTCTGGCAAAGAATAGACTCACGCAGTAAAGTTTTCTTTATCAAGTCTTTTTGGTAATATTTTAAACAGAACTTCAGGGAAAATTTGTTTCTATGTCTATCTATATCTATTTGTTTCTTTGTCTAAGTTTCCTGTCCACATTTGTATGAAAGCCATTTTGTGTGTTCAGCTACAATTTTGGCTTTGGCGACCTTGAAAATATGATCATTTCAAGTTAGGGTAAATATGCTAACTTTTGGGAGAAATCTTAGTTATATTAAGATTTCAGCGAAATCCTTTGTTAACCTGGCCTTGTAGCTAAATATCACAATAGTTCAGTCTTACATGAACACAAAAATTTATATGATAATGTAAAATCAATTGGTCACAGGGTCCTTGTAGTGTTATCCTGGTATGAAATAAAGACATTCAAGAGGATCCTGGCCATATAAGCCGCCACTCCAGCAGAAGGGAGTAACAACATTTATATAAGCTCCTGTGTCCCATGTTCCCTATAGACAGTCATAAATGTTTGATAATGATGTCTAACGATTCAACTGAATGAAGAAAGAGGTACCAGAAAACTAGACTGGAAAACATCAGCAACCCTCTTTTTTTTTTTTTTTTTTTTTTTAAGATTTAATTTATTTGGGGTGCCTGGGTGGCTCAGTCGTTAAGTGTCTGCCTTCAGCTTGGGTCATGATCCTGGGGTCCTGGGATCGAGTCCTGCATTGGGCTCCCTGTTCTCCCTCTCCCACTCCCCCTGCTTGTGTTTCCTCTCTCGCTGTGTCTCTCTGTATCAAATAAATAAATCAAATCTTTTAAAAAAAAGATTTGATTTATTTATTGAGAGAGAGCGAGAGAGCACAAGCAGGCTGAGTGGCAGAGGGAGAGGGAGAAGCAGGCTCCCCGCTGAGCAGGGAGACTGAACACACGGGGCTCTGATCCCAGGACCCTGGGATCATGACTTGAGCTGAAGGCAGACACTTAACCAACTAAGCCACCCAAGCGCCCCCATCAGCAGCCCCCTTTTAATGTATACAACAATGCTGTTTAAACTGCAAACATATAAAAGCATTAGAAGGGTGCCTGGCTGGCTCAGCTGGTGGAGCATGTGACTCTTGATCTCGCGGTTGTGAGTTCGAGCTCCATTTTGGGTGTGGAGATTACTTAAAAATAAAATATTAAAAAAAAAAGTAAAAGCGTTGTAGATGATTCTTATTGAATCATTTAATTCCTAAGGAAACTTGAGTTGATGGAGCCCTGACTCTAAATTTACATTAAAACCAGTATTTAGGGGGTGCCTGAGTGGCTCAGTCGTTAAGCGTCTGCCTTCAGCTCAGGTCATGATCTCGGGGTCCTGGATCGAGCCCCGCATCGGGCTCCCTGTTCTGCGGGAAGCCTGCTTCTCCCTCTCCCACTCCCCCTTCTTGTGTTCCTGCTCTCGCTATTTCTCTCTCAAATAAATAAATAAAATCTTTAAAAAAAAAACAAACAAATCTAGGGGCGCCTGGGTGGCTCAGTCGTTAAGCATCTGCCTTCGGCTCGGGTCATGATCCCAGGGTCTTGGGATCGAGCCCTACATCGGGCTCCCTGCTCCGCGGGGAAGCCTGCTTCTCCCTCTCCCTCTCCCCCTGCTTGTGTTCCTTCTCTTGCTGTGTCTCTCTCTGTCAAATAAATAATATCTTTAAAAAAAACCCCAAAACAAAAAACCCCAGTATTTAGTATGGGAATTAGTGTTGTTACTTTTCTGGGGAGTAACTGTTAATACTAAGTATTTTTGCTTATGTTATATTAATTGTTCTCTTTTAGTCAAGAAAAAATAGGCTTGCCACATCCATCAATTCACTCCCATTATAGAAAGGAATGTTGAATATATATTTAGATTGCTTAAAGCAGTGGCTTGAAATTTTTTCTTGGCTGCAACCCACAGTAACATGTACATTTTACATTACCTATCATCTGTCTATCTTTCTATGATACTGAAACACATTTCTCACCAAGTAGCACCTATTCTATGTGGTAATACTCTCTGATCTGATCTATTCTGTTCTGTTCTATTTCATTAAAAAAATACAACCATGACTCTCTAATTTGATTTCACTAATGGACCAAGACCCACAGTTTCAAAAACATAGCTTAGAAAGCTCCAGATGAAGTGTGCAATGAGTAGACCAAATATCGTATGTAATGATTAAAATGCATCAAAAGAGGCTTTTACCACTTCACTTCTGAATAAATATAAAAATTTAAAATTGATATGCCATAGACTGTATTTCTGGAGAGTGGGACTGGGAGAGAAAGAGCGCCTTTTAATTTTATCTGCCTGTTGTTTCAAAAAATAATTTTAACATGTATAACTTTTATTGTAAAAAAATCTAGCATGCTGTACCTATTTATCCTAAGGAGCTGATGTAATAGATTCTAAAAGTTATATTTTTTCAAAAGTAGTGGAAAATTGAACACAACAAGAATGTACAATTATAGGGTATTAGTTGCATAAATTATAGAATGTCCATGGATGTACTACACCACCATTAAAAATGATTATGTAAGTTCTAGCTCAGTGGTTCTCAACCAGGGGTGGTTTTGCCTCCCAAGGGACATTTGTCAATGTCCAGAGACATTTTGGATTGTCACAACTTGGGGAGGGGAGTGCTACTAACATCGAGGGGGTACAGGCCAGGGATGCTGCTGAACATTCTACAATGCACAGGACAGCCCCCCACAACAAAGAATAATCCCCAAATATCAATAGTGCTAAGGTTGAAAGACCCTAGACTAACCAAATGACTGTATCTGTGTGGAAACTTTACCTCCTTCCTCATTTCTGTAAATGACTTTTTTTTTTTGAAGCTTTTTCTCTCTCTCTCATACTTGGAATAGAGTTATTTATGTTCATGTCTTATTTTCCTTTCTTGGTAGAAAGCTCCTTTTCACAGATGGGATATGTGTCTGATTCATCTCCGTATAACCAGCAACCAGACCACTTTGTGTCTTGTAAGTGTTTAATAAATATCTGTTGAATTATTACACAAGAAAAAAAATATGACATTCTTATTGAAATGGGAAGATGTTCTCAATATATGTAACTGGGGGGAGAAAAGCAGGTTATGAAACAGTATGAGTGATCTCCAGATTGAGTGCAATTCCTATCCCAATCTCAGCTAACTTCTTTGTAGAAAATTGATAAGCTGACCCTCAAATTCTGATGGAAGATCAAGGGATCTGCAAAAGCCAAAACAGTCTTGAACAGAGTTGGAGGACTCACACTGCAGAACTCTCAGAATAGGGGCGCCTGGGTGGCTCAGTCATTAAGCGTCTGCCTTCGGCTCAGGTCATGGCCGAGCCCTACTTCGGGCTCCCTGCTTAGCAGAAGGCCTGCTTCTCCCTCTCCCACTCCCCCTGCTTGTGTTCCCTCTCTCTCTGTCTCTCTCTGTGTCAAATAAATAAATAAAATCTTTAAAAAAAAGAAGAACTCTCAGAATAAATTATAGGACTAAATCTTTGTGACCTTGACCTAGGCAATTTCTTAGATATGACACCAAAACTATAAATGATGGAAGATTAACCAGGCTTCATCAAAATCAAAACTTCTGTGCTGGCTAATGATACCATAAAGACGGCCAAAAGACAACCCACAGAATGTGAAAAAATTTTTGGAAATCATGTATCTGATAATGGAATGTATCCAGAATATATAAAGGACCCTTACAACTCAATAATAAAAGAAAACCCAATTGAAAAATGGACAAAGGAGGGGCACCTGGGTGGCTCAGTTGGTTAAGCATTTGACTTCAGTTCAAGTCATGATCTCAGGGTCCTGGGATCGAGCCCCGCATGGGCGCTGGGTGTGGAGCCTGCTTGAGATTCTCTTTCTCCCTCCCCCTCGGCCCCTCCCCCTTTCTAAAAATAAATAAATAAATAAATTAATTAATTTTAAAAAGATGTACAAATGGCTGATGTAGGGGAAGAAAAAAAAATTTTCCTCTGCCCTTCTAGATTTTCTACCAGGGCCCGGTAACAAAAGACAGATTAACAAGAGAAAAGAATACAAATTTATTTAATATAAGTTTTATGTCACACAAGTGCTTTCATAAGGAAATGAAGACCTGATGAAGCAGTTAAACCGAAGTGCTTTTATGCTAGGTTCGATGAAGAATGAACAAACATGGTAAAATGTGATAAGACAAAAAGGGTATGAATAAGTAAATGGAGGTAGCATGTTCTGAACCCCATCACCAACAAGTACATGAAGAGGAAAATATAAATAAAACCACAATGAGATGCTACTCCACACCCACAAGAATGGCTGTAATAAAAAAGACAGGTAATCACAAGTATTGGTAAGGCCATGGAGAAACTGGAACCCATATACATTGCTGGTGGGAATGTTGTTTTTTTTTTTAAAGATTTTATTTATTTATTTGACAGAGAGACACAGTGAGAGAGGGAACACAAGCAGGGGGAGTGGGAGAGGAAGAAGCAGGCTCTCTGCGGAGGAGGGAGCCCAATGTGGGACTCGACCCCAGGACCTTGAGAACATGACCTGAGCCAAGGCAGATGCTTAACGACTGAGCCACCCAGGCACCCGCTGGTAGGAATGTAAAATGGTGCAGCTGCTTTGGAAAACAGGCAGTTCCTCAATAAATTAAACACAGAGTTACTGTATGACCCAGCAATTCCACTCCTCGGTATGCCCCCGAGAGAAATGACAACATATATTCACACAAAAAGTTGTACACAAAAGTTCATAGCAGCCTTGTTCATAGTAGCCAGAAAGTGGAAGCAACCCAAATGCCCATCAATTGATGAATGGATATATAAAACGTGGTATATCCATGCAGTAGAATATTATTTGGCAATAAAAACAAACGAAGTATCTCTGTATCTTACACCATGGATGAACCCCGAAAATATTATGCTAAGTGAGAGAAACCAAGCATAAAATCCACATATTATATGATTCTGTTTATATGAAGTGTCTAGATTAGGCAAATCCATTAGACACACAAAGTAGGTTATTGATTGCCTAAATTTGGAAGGTTTGGGGGGAAATGGGGAAGATTTTATGAAGTATAAAAATGTTGTAAAACTACACTGAAGGGGCACCTGGCTGGCTCAGTCGGTGGAGCATGAGACTCTTGATCTCAGGGTTGTAAGTTCAAGTCCCATGTTGGGTGTAGAGATTACTTAAAAAATAAAGTCTTTAAATAAATAAATAAATAAATAAATAAATAAATAAATAAATAAATAAATAAATAAAAGATTGTAGCGATAATTATACAAATCTGTAGATGTATTTTTTTTTTAAGATTTTATTTATTTATTTGACAGAGAGACAGCGAGAGAGGGAACACAAGCAGGGGGAGTGGGAGAGGGAGAAGCAGGCTTCCCGCCGAGCAGGGAGCCCGATGCGGGGCTCGATCCCAGGACCCTGGGACCATGACCGGAGCCGAAGGCAGACGCTTAACGACTGAGCCACCCAGGCGCCCCAAATCTGTAGATGTATTAAAAGCCAGTCAATTGTACATTTTTTTTTCAAGATTATATTTTTTTATTTGACACAGAGAGACAGAGAAAGAGCACAAGCAGGGGGAGCGGCAGGCAGGCAGAGGGAGAGGGGAGGGAGAGGGAGAAGCAGGCTCTCTGCCCAGCAAGGAGCCCGGTGCGGGGCTGGATCCCAGGACCCCGAGATCATGACCCCAGCAGAAGGCAGACGCTTAACCGACTGAGCCACCCAGGTGCCCCCAATTGTACATTTTAAATGAATCCTACAGTATGTTCATTATATCTCAATAAAGCTATTTTAGGGGCGCCTGGGTGGCTCAGTCGTTAAGCATCTGCCTTCGGCTCAGGTCGTGATCCCAGGGTCCTGGGATCGAGCCCCGCATCGGGCTCCCTGCTCGGCGGGAGGCCTGCTTCTCCCTCTCCCACTCCCCCTGCTTGTGTTCCCTCTCTCGCTGTGTCTCTCTCTGTCAAATAAATAAATAAAATCTTTAAAAAATAAAAATAAAAAAAATAAAGCTATTTTAGAAAAAGAAAAGCAAAAGCAACACAACGTGTATTTGCTCCCTCGAACGTAGTGAGCTTAAGATAAATGTGGAATGTTAGCGGGTCAGCTTGTACCTGGTTTTCAGCAACATTGTTTGTGAAAACCCTGATTGATGAGTTGCAGCTGCACCAGGAGGGATGTGACTTGGCACTTACTCTCAGACACAGTGCACCGAGCCTCGTGTGCACGTAGCTGCTGAATCGCCGGGGTGGCTGCCCTGGTTGAAGTATCTGCGCCGGTTCAACTTACCGCTCCCGGCTGAGGAAGCTCAGTGGGGCGGAGTGACCCGGAAGCGGCGCCTAATGCGTGGCCCCACCCACGAGGCAGCTGCCTTTTGGCTCGCGTGTGTTAAAGCTACGTGAACTAGTGTGCGGGGAGAAATACCACAGCGTGTAGTGCAATCTTATATTTAGCTATATTAGTAAGTGATTCCCTTTGGGTGGCAAAATTCCAGATGATCGTTATTTTCTTTCTACTTCTCTGTCTTTTTTGATGTTTTAAAAATCTGTAAGATTTTACTTGTTTTTTTAAATAAAATGATTTGAAAAACAAAAGTCTTTGCATTCCTTGGCTAAATCCTACGTGGTCATGGTGAATGATTCTATTCATGTCTTACTGAATTTTATTTGCTGTTAATTTATTTTATTTCTAGTTTCTCATTTAGCGCCTTCTGTTTTCTTTTCCCCCCAGATTGGATTTCAAGGTTGTACTGTTCTCATACCATGAATTAGAGAGTTTTCCACGCTTTTCTATAACCTGGAACTGTTCGTTGAGTATAAAGAGAATCTGTTTGAGATTGCCGCTTTATTATAAAAGGATACAACGCAGGAACAACCAGATGGAAGAGATGCATAGGGCAAGGTATGGGGGAAAGGGACACGGGGTTTCCAGTGGACAACCCTCACAGCACTTCCTCCTGTTCACCAACCCAGAAGCTCTCTGATTTTTTTTTTTTTTTTGGTGGAAATTATATATTAATGTTGTCTTTGGAAAAAAACAAACCTTGGGGTGCCTGGCTGGCTCAGTAGAGCGTTTGACTCTCAATCTTGGGCTTGTGAGTTGGTGCCCCACGTTGGGTGTAGAGAGTACTTTAAAAAAAATAAAATCTTAAAAAAAAAGAAAAAAAAAAACCTTCACGAAGAGTTTAGCTTTTTGTCCACCTCAGAGATTCACTAGTGAGGCAGGAACCCTGGGCAGAAGAGTGAGGGGCTGCCCAGGCCCCGCACATTCTGTGCACCCTGCGGACAGGGTGCTTGGGCGGGGCTGCTGCGCTCGGGCGCCCGCCGCTCCCGGGGAGGCCCCGCCCCGCTGCCACAGTTCTCCCTTTTCATTGCGCAAGCGTGAGGACGGCCTGGCATGGCCAATGTGGAGGTGGGGAATGAACTCCTGGCCTCAGACGCTCAGCAGGCTGAGCCTAGGCGCCAGCTGTGTAAGGCAGTGCGGGGACCCCCTGCCCCGCTCCCAGAAACAGGAGTCCCCTTCATCCCGCGGGGAGAGTCTCAGTTTAGCACCCCCAGCCCCCCACCCAACACGGGAGGAGCCTTAGGTTCCAGTTTGTTGCCAGCTGCCCCATAGAGAGTTCTCGGGACTCCTTCATCGAATAATCCTGCTTGTCTCCCCTCACTTCCAAACAGTTATATATATAGTACTGTCCTTTGTTTAAACACGGAGTGTCTATCTCGCAAGTGTTCACACAATACTGAGATTTAAAAATAATATCATTAGGCGATCAGACCTCCTCAGACAGATTCTCTCTGGTAGTCTCTAGAGATTTCAAAATGCATGTAAATGTTTTATGTTCCTTTTCTTTCGAGCGCTCAGATTACTAAAGCTTTCCAAACTATCCCTTTTGCAAATGTGCGGCTCCACCTCCAACACAGACCAGTTTTCATCTCTAGCCACAGGAGGGCGCACAAATACGTTAATCAAGTGAAGTTCGGTATAAAAAATTGGGGACGGTCCTGACTCGGGCTGAGGAAAAAAAACGTGGGCAGCATTGGGTACACAATCCGCCAGAACTTTCTGGGGAGATGGAAATGTTCTACATCTGCGCTGTCCAGTCCATCAGCCACTACCTACATGGGGATCCTGAACCCTTGAAATGTGGCTGATGTGACTGAGCGAATGAATTTTTAATTTTAATTTAATTATAAACTTAAATAGCCACGTGTGGCTGGTGGCTACCATATTGGACCACGCGAGTCTAGAGTGCTAGACTCCATAGGAATACTGGTTTTTCTGAATAGCTTTATGTGTTGACATTTAAATGATGTTGGATCTAACAACGCTAACTTAAGAGGTGACTAACAGTGATGTTTTCACCATTGGCCAGCTACTGTGCCAGGCGTACTTCTACATCCACCTCAGTTGGCTTACTACGCACCTAAGAGATGGATATTACTATGTCTATTTGATGAACGAAGAAACAGACTCCAGAGAGTTGAAGTAAATGGTCCAAAGTCAGAGATAGTCGTTGAGCCAGATATACCCATCTAATATTTTTTGAGAGCCTACAATGTGTCAATAAATATATCAGCTAGACTCTATTATAGACACTAGAAATCTGTAATAGGAACCAATGCTTGATATGGGGGCCTCTTTAGTAAATGCTATCATTGTGTTCCATGTAATATTTTCTGATTTATCTGAGGATGACTTGTATATTTTTGCATATCATGTTCTCAGAGTTGAAAGAAACCTCCAGACTAACCACTAGCACAATCTCTGGCGTATGAAACTCTCACTGTGAGATCTGACCTAGGCAGAGGGATAACTGGGTTTTCCGTTTTCAATTCTGTCTACTAACTAGGCCTATGACCTTAAGTAGATAGTTTGCCCTTCCAGGGCTAGAAGTTCCTCACATCTTGAACAACACTTTTAGCCTAGGAGATCTCCAAGGACTATTTCATATTTCACTGATCCTGAGACTCACATTTTTTCACCAGATTTTATCTAATGGTCAGTTGGCAGCAATTTTTCTTAGTTAGACCTAAAAGAATGGTGGATCTTACAGTCATGACACATTAGACTAGGTGAAATATGGTCTGTGTGATCTTAGAATATCAGTAAAAATATTTACCTTTAAATTTATTTTAATATACATTTTGAAATCCCCCCAGAGGCAAAGACAATGACATTCTATAGTGATTCTAAGTACAGTACAGTTTAGAATATTCAGTTGTATATGTCATAATCAGTGCTTCCCTGAGTGACTAAGAGAGGGCATGCAACACACAAAGTCAAACATCTCCACTAGTGATGACCCGTGCCCCATAGAACTGAAGATCACCAGGATTGATCTCTGGCAAAGTTGGGAGTGGGTGCCATTTTGTTTGTCTTGAAGGTTTCCCATCCTTTTCCTTTCTTTCTCTTCAGGTACTCAAAGCTCTTAAGTACTTCTCCTTTGTGACGCCTTCTTTCCTTT
The DNA here is from genome assembly GCF_029215605.1 of Mirounga angustirostris. Taxonomy (NCBI): domain Eukaryota; kingdom Metazoa; phylum Chordata; class Mammalia; order Carnivora; family Phocidae; genus Mirounga; species Mirounga angustirostris. The sequence continues at coordinate 13,229,499 of NW_026991719.1, forward strand.
CTTCTGCCCCAAACCCCATCTTGATCAATTACACTTGAGAGTAAATTAATTATAGGCCTATTTTCTCATAAAGATATATGACCAAGGAGATCACTCGGTACCAGTGGTGTATTGGTGTGTGTTTAACAACCAGCTCTCTGGGGGTGGGGCTGGAGGAGGGCCTGATTTGTAGCATTTGCCAATTTCTGTGGATAAATAGGCCCACGGTGGCTGCTGCTGATTTTAAGCTACTGATAATGACATCAACCACTTCGTAAAAATGCTGAAAATTTAACAGTTACCGCTCAGGAGCCAATACGACCTTGCTCCAGTATTCCACTGCTTGGTACAGATCTGATTATTCCATTGTTCTGCCAAAATCCCGTGATGGTTCCTGATTGCCTCCAGGATAAAAGCTAACTACTCCAGCTTGATATTTAAGAGCAGGGGATGATCCAGGTCTCATGGGTCCTGAAGATGATGCAGTTTGGGGGCCCTCTTAAAGAACAATAATACAAACTTAATAGTATAATATTAGGTACAAAAGTGAATAATTATTTGGAATGAGAAAAGAAATCATAGCGAATTACAAAGGTTAAAAAGCTGACAAATAAGAAGCACCACAAAATCTGAAAAAAGAATCACATGATACGATTGGAAGAACTTTCCACAGACATGCTTCTAGCTCTGGACATTTTATCTTGTGTTTTTTTTTTTTTTAAGTAAGCTCCACACCCAGTGTGGGGCTTGAACTCACCACCCTGAAATCAAGAATCACAGGCTCTAACCGATTGAGCCAGCTGGAGGCCCCAGGCTCTGGACATTTTAAATCTTGTTTCTTATCCAACCCCCCCCCCCCTGTACTTCTGGTGCCAGGTGCTGTAAGACACGATCATATTGCCGTGTGCCCTCTGGGCCCTCCGCAGTAGGCCAGGGGAATATTCCTGGGAGCCCTTCCCATGTGGGGTGGCTATCAGTGCCCTAACCATTCATGGAAGCAATTGTAAACCGTGTAAGTACGTGTCTCTGAATCCTAGCAAAATTCTGTCTCCAACTCAACTTCCCCTTAGCTGGGCCCCCAAATGCCTGTGGCCACTCCAATGCCACTGAGCATGATGGGAAGTGTATCAGTCAGGGTTCAGGGAGGAAGCTCAACCGCCATGGGTGATATATAGTAAGAGACTCATTACAGGGTTAGATCTTTGGCCGCTGTGGGAGCCGGTGGACAAGGGCGTGTGGGCAGCTGCCACTGTGTCTGTGGTCCATCCCGAAGTCGCTGTAGGTCATCGGGACCAGCAGTTGGGAAGGAGAACCAAAAGGAGGAGGACATCTGGTAGCAGCTGATGGAGTGTGGGCCTGAGTGCTGCCCAGTCCCATCTAAGTGTGGGAGGGTCAGATCAGCGACACTGTGGGCAAGCTGCCACGGTGCCTGGCACCCTGGACTAACCTTCAGAGCTGCAAAAATGTGGCTGCGAATTCCCACCTGCCTCCCACAAAATGTGTCTAGTGGCTGGTGCTAACTTGGAACCATCGAGGGGAGATAACATAGTTGCAGCTTAGCCAAGTTGATGCAGGACAAAGCCACCACAGGAAGTGGGAGAGAGGGGACACTGGAATGGAAGGAGACAATGTTTTAAATTGATTTCAGCTTACGCATTTTGGTTTTGCAAATTTAAGCATATGGCCACATAAACACGTTGCTAGGGCCTTAAGCTTCATTAGCTTCCCGAGAGATCCATCCTGTTAGTAGCATAGAGTTCCAACCTACCTGTCAATCTTACTAGATAGATCTCCTTTCCCTTTGTCTGTCTCTCCGGCACGCACGCACGCACACATAGTCACTGAGTTCTTGTGTACCAGGCACGTTCTAGGCACTGCGGACCCAGAAGTGAGCAGAGCTGACAAAAATCTGTGTCCCGGTGGAGCTCACATGCTAATGGGTTGAACGTGCTAAAACAAAGAAACGCGTTTGCACATCCTATGGTTAGAAGTGCTTTGGAGAAAAGTAAAGCAGGGAGATAGGGAGTGGGAGTGAGCAGGGGGAGCTCTGGGGGTGGTCAGAGAAGGCCTCACTGAGAAGGTTAAGCAGAAATCTGAATGAAGGGATGGCGGAGCCACAGAGCTATCTGGGACACAACGGCCCTGGCCAGGAAACTATCACAGAGTCCCTGAGGCTGAATGGAGTGAGCTTGCTTTGTTCTAGCAGAGCAGGAGCTCTGGCGAAGGTGTGAGCAGAGGTCAGAAAGGTGGATGGGGCGTGGATGGAACTAAACAGTAATATTAGGCTAAGCGAAATCAGTCCGTCAGAGAAAGACAAACACCATATGATCTCACTCATATGTGGAATTTAAGAAACAAAACGGAGGAACAGAGGGGAGGGGAAGGAAAAATAAAATAAGATAAAAACAGAGAGGGAGGCAAACCACGAGAGGCTCTGAACTCCGGGAAGCAAACTGAGGGTGGCTGGAGGGTCGGGGGTAACTGGGGGATGGGCACTAGGGAGGGCGCGGGATATAATGAGCACCGGGTGTTATACGCAACTGATGAATCACTAAATTCTACCCCTGAAACTAATAATACACTGTATGTTAACAAAATTGAATTTAAATAAAAAATGTAAGAAAAAGGAAAGGTGGATGGGGGCTGCCTGGTGAGCCATTAGCCTCTCAGTCTGCGAGCATGACATGGCGCTGCAAGTTTCTGAAGGGGGACAGAGATGGACTCAGGGGGTCCGGTTAGGAAGCCTGCACAGTCATACTGAGCCGCGCTCACGGCTCTCAGCACCCGTGACCTTTTGCCCAGTATCGCCTTCCCCACCTGCTCTGCTTTTGTTGTTTTTATCCCCACCCACCTGGATTGTGCTTCCTGCTTCCTCTTCTTAGGTAGACTAAATTTGATGGCAGAATTTGATCTCAATTTTATTTTTCAAATCTGATAACATGTTAAGTTTGCGAGATTTCCTCCTGAACCTGATAAGAAATGGCAGATGAATTGCTAAAGCGAAAAGATGTTTTCAAAATGAGAGAATACTATTTCTTTTTTCTTTTTTTCCTTTTTTTTATTTTTTAAAGATTTTATTTATTTATTTGACACAGAGAGAGACAGCGAGAGAGGGAACACAAGCAGGGGGAGCGGGAAAGGGAGAAGCAGGCTTCCCGCCAAGCAGGGAGCCCGATGCGGGGCTCGATCCCGGGACCCTGAGATCATGACCTGAGCCGAAGGCAGACGCTTAACCAACTGAGCCACCCAGGCGCCCCGAGAGAATACTATTTCTTTATGAGGGGCTGGGCTAGTGCCCCTGAGAGTGGGTGTCCCCTTACGTTTTGTGCCCCAAATGCCTCACTCACCTCATCCTAGTCCTGGCCCGGTGAGTCCCCCAAAATGACATTAGAAAGGGAAAATTAGTAACTTTACGGTAGACAAAACTGGCAGACACCTCACCAGCAATGGGACAAGCTGACCTCATGGGGTACCCCAAGAAGGACACGAGATCTTTTATGTGGCATCCCCATTCAAAAATGCATAACTCCATCTAATCATGAGAGAACATCAGACAAACCTAGACTGACGGACCTTCCATGACGTAACTGGCCTATCCTCTTTACAACTGCCAATGTCAAGAAAGGCAAAGAAGGCCGAGGAACGGACAGGAACTGACTGGAGAGATATGCATAGGACTCCTGGATTGGGTCCTGGACGGGGAAAGAGTGTTTCAAAGGACATTATCGGGACAGTGGGGAAAATCTGACCATGAACTGTACATTGAGTAATAGTATATTAACATTAAATTTCCTGATTCTTGTGATTGAACTGTGGTTATATGAGAGAATGTTTTTATTACTGAGACGTATACTATGAAGTATTTAGGGGGTAAAGGGGCATGATAAACTTATTCTACTAAGGATCAAAATAATCTATCTGTGTCTATCTGCATCAACCTACCATCTATCTACTGCCATCTAGCCTCTATCTATCTATTTAGCTATCTATCTAGAGAATGAAAGGAAATGTGGTCAAATGTTAGCAACTGATGAATTTGGGTGAATATGGGATTTCTTTGTACTATTTTTGCAACTTTTCTGTAACTTTGAAATTATTTCACAATAAAACAATTTTTAAAAGGAGGCTCCAATTTTAGGGGCGCCTGGGTGGCTCAGTCGGTTAAGCCTCTGCCTTCAGCTCGTCATGATCTCAGGGTCCTGGGATGGGAGCCCTGCACTGGGCTCCCTGCTCAGCGGGGAGCCTGCTTCTCCCTCTCCCTCTGGCCCTCACCCTCCCCCCCGCCCCCGCTCGTGCTCTCTCTCTCTCTCAAATAAATAAATAAATAGAATCTTAAAAAAAAAAAAGGCAACTCCAATTTTAGACTTCTAGATGAAGGGAATGGAGATGGGAATCATTCTTTATAGCAGGTATCAATCCTTTGCTTTCAAAATAAACACAAACTCTATCAAAGAGTCATCTTTCAGCAACAACACAGGGGAGGATAAATCATTAACTTTTTGATAGCTTTGAACTTGCAGTTCCCATTTGCATCTTAAGTCCACTAGTTCTATCAGAGTGGGCAATTAATAAGGTACAAATAGTTATGAGTTCAAATGACTGAAGTGTTTCTCTCTAATTGCTCAAATGTACAAAAATGCACAAGGAAAATTTACTTTTTTAATAAAGATTTTATTTATTTATTTATTTATTTATTTGACAGAGAGAGTGACAGTGAGAGGGGGAACACAAGCAGGGGGAGTGGGAGAGGGAGAAGCAGGCTTCCCGCAGAGCAGGGAGCTTGATGGGGGGCTCGATCCCAGGACCCTGGGACCATGACCTGAGAGGAAGGCAGACGCTTACGACTGAGCCACTCAGGCGCCCCAGGCAAATTTGCTTTATGTAACCATAGCCTGTTATTAAAACGTGAAGTGCCTTCATATACAGGTATGTATTTTATATTTTTCTACAGCACTGCACAGAATTTGGCATAGGGCTTTGGATACAATAATAGCCTGTCAGTTTTCAGCCTTGGCTGCACGTATCTTCTGGGGAGTTTTTATTAAATGTTGATGCTTGGGTCTCTCCCCCCATCCCCGAATTTGACATAATTGGTTCTGTGGTGCAACCTAAGAACTTTAAAGGTACCCCAGGTGATTCTAAAGTATGGCTAAGGGGAAGAACTGATCTAGAGGTCTTCATTTCTTTTTTGGATAATCATAGTAACATCTTAAGAGATGCATGCCACAGAGCAGAGGTGACGCCACTTGGGAAGCAGTGTCATGGGAAGGAGACTTGGTCAGTAGAAGGCATCTCTCCTTCCTCTCAACTCCCATATAATTTTCATTCCATGCTACTTCATAGTTTTTACCTTCTTTGTATTTATATTCTCTTCCTTGCTACACTGCAGACTCCTGGATCACAGGGCTCATGGAGAAATGACAGTGTACTATTGTCAAATTAAGACAACAGGACCATTGGGGTGCCTGGGTGGCTCGGTCGGTTAAGCGTCCCATTCTTGATTTGGGCTCAGGTCATGATCTCAGGGTCCTGGGATTGAGCTCCACATGGGGTTCTGTGCTCAGCGGGGAGTCTGCTTGAGATTCTCTCTCTCCCTCTGCCCCTCCCCTGCCCGCATGCTCTGTCTCTTTCTCAAATAAATTAATTAATTAAAAAAAAAAAAAGACAGCAGGACCACTGTGCTGAGAGCTCTTAGAGAGCCAGAAACCAGTCTTTAGGCCTTTCTTTAGTGTTACTGGAATGTGGCCGTGTTCATCCTTGCATTGAAGAAATGCCAAAATATTTGCCATCCAGTATGTTCACACCCAGTAAAATTCTATGTATAGAAAAAAGACTGAAAGGAAACAGATCAAAATGTTCACAGTGGTTGCTTCTGGTGTGTATGATTATGGATGACTTTCTTCTTCTTTTCTGTATTTTACACAAGTATGTATCACCTTGAAAGCTATCAATAGAAACTAAACACATCAAGTATTCATCAATCAATAAATTCATCATGATTACTTGAAAAAATATAATGCTGAGAAATTCACTGGTCATCTTTGGTGCATGTTAAAAAATCAAATGATTATTTTTAAAGCTGGTAAATAGGGGCACCTGGCTGGCTCAGGGGGTGGAGCGTGTGACTCTTGGTCTCGGGGTTGTGAGTTTGAGCCCCCCGTTGGGTGGAGAAATTACTTAAAAATAAATTCTTAAATAAATAAATAAATAAAGCTGGTAAATAAAGGGAAAGAACCAATCATTTATCCAGCTTTCCTCAATGAACTGTACTGGGAATGAACTGTACTGCATTTTATCTATTTATTCACTGGTTGGTGGACATTTGGGTTATTTCCAATTTGGGGCTATTATTATTATGCTGTTATGTGGGTGTCTGGCTGACTCAGTGGAGCATGCAACTCATGGTTTTGGGCTTGGGAGCTTGAGCCCCATGTTGGGTGTAGGGATTACTTAAAAATAAAATCTTTGAGGTGCCTGGGTGGCTCAGTCGTTGGGCGTCTGCCTTTGGCTCAGGTCATGATCCCGGGGTCCTGGGATCGAGCCCCGCATCGGGCTCCCTGCTCTGTGAGAAGCCTGCTTCTCCCTCTCCCGCTCCCCCTGCTTGTGTTCCCTCTCTCGCTGTGTCTCTGTCAAATAAATAAATAAAATCTTAAAAAAAATAAAATAAAATCTTTAAAAAATGCTCCTATGAGCAGTTGAATACAAGTCTTGGTATAGACATATTTTAATTTCTCTTGGGTACACACCTAGGAATGGAATTGCTGGGTCATATGGTAAATTTATGTTTAACTTTTTAATAAACTGCCAAATTGTTTTCCAAAGCAGCTGCACCATTTTACATTCCCACCAGGATTCTATGAGAGTTCCAATTTCTCTACAATCTTGTCAACACTTATTATTGTCTGTCTTTTTGATTATAGCCATTCTTATGGGTGTGAAGTGGTATATCCCTGTGGTTTTAATTTGTTTCCCTAATGATGTTAAGCATCTTTTCATGTGCTTATTGATCATTCATCTTTTTTTTTACAGTGAATAGCATGTCTTTTCTATTTACATTTGTTATAAATATAATACATTTTTGAAAAGCTTATTTTTAATTAACTTGAGTAGATTTATATTTTATTATTATTATTTTTTTTATTATTTATTATTTTTATTTTTAAAACTGTTTTATTTATTTATTCATGAGAGTCAGAGAGAGAGAGAGGCAGAGGGAGAAGCAGGCTCCCTGCCTAGCAGGGAGCCTGACACGGGACTCTATTCCAGGACCCTGGGATCATGACCTGAGCCGAAGGCAGACGCTTAACAACTGAGCCACCCAGGCGCCCCTCATTTTTTATTATATTTTTAAAGCTTTATTTATTTGAGAGAGACAGACAGAGAGAGACCACGAGTGGGAGGGGCAGAGGGAGAGGGAGAATCTCAAGCGGACTCCACGCTGAGCAAGGAACCCATCGTGGGGCTCGACCCCATAACCCTGAGATCACGACCCAAAAAGAAACTAAGTCAGTTGCTTAACCCACTGTGCCCCTTGGGTGCCCCACTCAATTTAAAAATTGGGTTATTAGACTTAATACTGAGTTACAAGAGTTACTTATATGTTCTAGATACAAATTCTTCATCTGATAAATGATTTGCAAGCATTTTCTCCCAGATTCGTGGCTTGTTCCTGACTGCATCTTGCCTATGGGGGATACTCCATAAGAGTATATCAAATGAATGGTTTAGCTAATTAGGCCTGCTCCACCAGGATGATCCATTTCATGCCCACAGGCTGTTCCTCTAACCGTTTTGCTTCTGAGTTTACTAAAATTTTATTTAGGATTTAGCATCATATTCATAAGGGACATTGGCTGGTAATTTTCATTTTTCAGGCCTGTATCAACCAGGGTCAGTTAGGAGACAGAAACCACACCAGTTGTTTAAACAAAAGATGGCATGAACTCACTTATATATGCAATCTGAAATAGTCAAACATGTAGAAGCAGAGAGCAAAAGGGTGGTTGCCAGGGGCTAGGAGGAGAGGAAAATGGGGAGGTGTTGGTCAAAGGATGCAGAGCAGTCATGTAAAATAAGTAAGTTTTGGAGGAAAAAAACCAGTCTCCTGGAAGAGGGCTCTCCTTATGTACAGAATCCAAATTGAGTTGTATTCTATCAATTGGGCAAAAAAAAGCTTTTATCCAATACATTTTCTTGAAAACTTGTAATTATCTCTTTAGCTTTAAGGAGGGCACGGGATGTGATGAGCACTGGGTGTTGTTCGCAGCTGATGAATCACTGAACATAACATCAAAAACTGGAGATGGACTATATGTTGGCTAATTGAATTTAAATTTTAAAAAAAGAGAATCCAGGAAAATCACTGTTAAAGGGACATCCTCTAATTCTGTATTCCATTCTAAAATAAATCATAGGTTATAATTTTGAAAAGAGGATTTAACATAAACAAATGTTAACTATGAAAGGATAAAGAGAGAACTCTGAGGCGTCATGGATGAGTGAACAAAAGGAAGAAGTTGGAATTATTAAAACTCAGAGGGGCGCCTGGCTGGCTCGGTCTGTGGCATATGCGGCTTTTGATCTCAGGGTCATGAGTTCGGGCCCCACGTTAGGTGTAGAGTTTACTTAAAATAAATTAAGTAAAAAAAAATCTTAAAAAAAAAAACCCGTAGAAAATTGGAGGTGAGGACTGGGACCCAGACTTCGGGGGAGGGGTGCTGCCAACTGGGGCTGCTATGTCTGCGCTTGAGATGTGGCAACAATGATGTTGGAAGAGCTGCCGGCGGAATTTAGATGCTTCTGTGGGAAGGAACTGTGGCTGCCAAGGTGTAGAGAAGCAGATAAGGAAGAGCAAGTCTCTGTCTCTCTGTCTCTCTAACTCCCCCTGCTGGCAGACACGTGGTTTACAGAGTCCCAAGCCCTGGCATCATCAGCCAGAATATAGAAGGACTGGTTTGGACCTGGGTCCAGTAACTTACTGTTTGATACAAGATCATAGAAAAACAAGGTAAGATTTTCCTACAGTTATCATAAATTATTACAATTTTCATAATCCTAACCCCTCCCCTTATTAGCTGTGTAGTTTGGATGAGTTTTCTTAAGCTTCCATTCCTTTTGCTTACTCATCTATGAGAGCAATAATTCTATACCTGCCTCATAGTGTTATTATTTGAAAGTTTCACATAAATTCTCTAAGAAGCACAACAGTTCTGCATGGATTCTGAAAGTCTTTTACAAATTTCCCTCTTTTTTCCCCCTCTGTGAGTTCCCAATTTGTTGTTGTGCCAATTTATTGTATATCATATATATTTTCACCAAGAACCATCTTGTGTTTACCTTGTCCAGAGTCAAGAAGACTAAGCCCATCTGAAACTAAATGTGTCCAGAACTGAACTTTTAATCCCTGTGTACAACCTTTACCTCGTGTCCTGTTCAGTTGTCTTGGTCTCATTAAAAGTCAACACCGACCAATTGATTGTCCAACCAGAAACCTTAAAGTCATTCGTGATTGTACTTTCTACATCCATCAGCAATTTAAATGGGGGGCCTAGCTGGCTCAGTCAATAGAGCATGCGACTCTTGATCTCAAGGTTGTGAGTTTGACTCCCACGTTGGGGGGGTAGATTTTACTTACACACAAAAAATTTTTTTTTAAGATTTTTTATTTATTTGAGAGAGAGAACAAGCAGGGGGAGGGGCAGAGGGAGAGGGAGAAGCAGACTCCCCGCTGAGCAAGGAGTCCGATGTGGGACTCGATCCCAGCACCCTGGGATCATGACCTGAGCCGAAGGCAGGCACTTAACCGACTGAGCCACCCAGGCGCCCCTAAAAAATGTTTTAAATGAAAAAAATGTTTTAAATGGTTAAACATTTAACTGATTTTGTGAGTCATCAGGTTTCTAATTGTAAGTGCCTGAATATAACTTTTTTTTAAAAAGATTTTTTATTTATTTATTTGAGAGAGAGAGAATGAGAGAGAGAAAGCACATGAGAGGGGGGAGGGTCAGAGGGAGAAGCAGACTCCCCGCCGAGCAGGGAGCCCGATGCGGGACTCGATCCCAGGACTCCAGGATCATGACCTGAGCCGAAGGCAGTGGCTTAACCAACTAAGCCACCCAGGCGCCCCTTGAATATAACTTTTTTTCTCATTTCAGATGGATTAGAATGATGTGTTTTTCCAAATTCAATGGCAATTATACAAGGGTTCATACAGATTTCTTATACCATATTTTATCTAAGCCCTTCAGCATAATTTCTTTAAGTTTAGATCACAAGTAGCAATATAACTTTTCTTTGTAGAAACTTTTTACATATACTTTTTGCCATTTTGATCTAAGGATATTTCATGGTTTTTTATTATTAGTGAAACAAATGAAACTGATAAAAGTGGACTTTTTTTATCATTTTCATTTGATTTGGTTCTACCTCCAAAATATATCTTCAGATCCCTCCAGTCCTTTCCATCTTCATGGCCAGCAGCCTCGTCCCAACCACCATTATTGCCCATCTAAATAGAGCTCCTACCTCGTCTTCCCACTGTCATCCTTAACCATTCTAATCCACTTCGCACAAACTATCAAGAGATATTTGGTTATTTCTCTTTCCTACTTAACTCTTCAATACCTTCCCCTCATACCTTGAATAAAATACAAACTTCTTACCATAGTCACTAAGGCCTTACATAATTGGACTCCTGATTACCTCTCAGGCACATTTCACGCTCTGTGTGTAGTAAGAACATTCTGCTCTTTTTTCAGTTTACCGAACTTGCCAATTTTTGGTTCCACCTCAGGGCCTTTGAACTTACTGTTCTCTTTCCGCCTCTCCACACACCAACCCCACCCCTCCTCCTCTTCCTTTGAGTTGCAGCTTTTATGTCATTTGCCCAGGGAGACCTTTGCCAACCACTCAATCTAAGTTGGCCCCCACCCTATTATTTTCTAATCTAACGTGACACTCTGCTTTCTTCCTAGCGCTTATTGCACTGTGTGAACTTTCTCTTTACTTGTTTATGTACTTGTTTTCTCAGGATCCCTCATTAGAATGTAAGCTCCAGAATACGAGGACCATTTGTATCTTGTTCACCGTCCTGTCTCTAGTAAGTAGGACAGCACCTGTCTCAAAAAAGATACTTGAGGTTTATGGAATAAAAAACAAAATGAAGCATTTTTTTCTCCATCTGACAGGCTCGGAATTGAGGAAAGGAAGTGGGTGAGACTCTTTAAGGTGGCTGAGACAATGGTCAGGCTGACTTTCCCATCCAGGCATGGGCAAGGCCCAAGTCATACCCGTGGGGAATGCGTCAACTCGGGCTCGTGCACTTTTAGGTTGTTTTTTTCCCCTTGTTTGGGGGTTGGGAGAACCAAAGCATTGTGAGATGAGGTCAACTAGAATTATCTGTGCAAGTGTCCTTGTCTGCCAAATGAATAAAAGGAGCATGAAGATTGCTGAAATATATAAGAGACATGTGGGACGAGGCGATAGAGGAGCACGGGCAGCATCAGGGGAACTAGTCGGTAGAATATTGTGGCAGTCCAGGTGAGTGTGATTGTGGTTTGGACTGGGCTGGCAGCAGCAGACATGTGAGAAGTGGTTGTGCTTGAAATATACAAGAAAGATTTTGTAATGAGGTATTCACTAGACTTCTCACTATTTCATTTGATTTTTGTTCTATGAACTGTTCTATGAACCTAATTCACCCTGTCCTGATAGTCTATTTATATTCTCTGATGTTTGTATATCCATGAAACATTTTTTTAAAAAGTTAGTTTGTTTACAAATAATGCAATATATGTTAAGAAAAAGAAGAAGAAGAAGAAGAAGAAGAAGAAGGTAGCGGGAGGGGAAGAATGAAGCGGGGGAAATCGGAGGGGTAGACGAACCATGAGAGACGATGGACTCTGAAAAACAAACAGGGTTCTAGAGGGGAGGGGGGTGGGAGGATGGGTTAGCCTGGTGGTGGGTATTGAGGAGGGCACATTCTGCATGGAGCACTGGGTGTTATGCACAAACAATGAATCATGGAACACTTCATCTAAAACTAATGATGTAATGTATGGGGATTAACATAAGAATAAAAAAAAAGTTAGTTTGTTTATTTATGTAAGTAAGCTCTACACCCAATGTGGGGCTTGAACTCACAACCCTGAGATCGAGAGTCACATGCTCTTCCAACTGAGCCAGCCAAGGGCCCCCAATATCCATGAAACTCTTGAGCATGGATATTGGGGGCCCTTGGTCAGGCTCCATGAAACTGACCAAAGTTTGAAACTTCTCCTAGGCCCATCTGGGCACTTCCTTATAAAAGCCAGTTTTAGCAAGAACCTTAAGTCAGTTTAGCCAGACACCCCATCATCCATATCTGAACCCCCTCAGTATCTTTTTTCTTTTTTTAAAAAATTTATTTAATTGCTTCTCAGCCTTTTGGCTAAGATCAAGTGTAAAACATTTATTTAAATTCAGTTAGCCAACATATCATTAGTTTTTGATGTAGTGTTCCGTGATTCATTAGTTACGTATAACACCTAGTACTCATCACATCACATGCCCTCCTTAATGCCCATCACCCAGTTACCCCATCCCCCCACCCACATCCACAGCCCTCAGTTTGTTTCCCAGAGTCCAGAGTCTCTCATTGTTTATCTCTCTCTCTGATTTCTTCCCATTCAGTTTTCCTTCCTTTCCCCTATGATCTTCTGTGCTATTTCTTATGTTCTACATATGAGTGAAACCATATGATAATTGTCTTTCTCTGATGGACTTATTTCACTTAGCATAATACCCTCCAGTTCCATCCATGTCGATATAAATGGCAGGTATTCATCCTTTCTGATGGCTGAGTAGTATTCCATCGTATATATGAACCACATCTTCTTTATCCATTCATCTGTTGAAGGACATCTCTGCTCCTTCCACAGTTTGGCTATTGTGGACATTGCTGCTATGAACATTGGGGTGCAGGTGGCTCTTCTTTTCACTGCATCTGTATCTTTGGTGAACCCCCTCAGTATCTAATCAGGTTCCTCATCTTCCACCCTCTTCTCCACATGATGTCTGATCACCCTGGCCTGCCTTCAGTAAGAATCCTGTTAGGGTAGTTTAGCCAGACATCCCCTTACCCCTGGTGTTTCCTCTTTGTAATTTTCCATCCCCTGGCCCCCTTCCTGCCCCTTGGCTATAAATTCTCATTAGTCCATGTTGTATTTGGAATTGAGCCTGGTTGTATACTTAGGTATCTTTTCCATATTGCAATAGTCTTGAATAAAATCTATTTTTACTACTTTAAGTACCGCCTGGCTCTGCTTTTTTCTTTAACAATGCCCAGGGGTAGCCTGCGGGGAGTTTAGGCCTCCCCCCAATAATCCTCATGTGGTAGCCCATTCTTAGATACGGACAACTGATATCTTCTCAGTATTTGTAAATTGCTGTGCAAACATAGATTCAAACAGATAGCTACTTCTGGACATTTTCTATATAGAAATTATGAAGCAGAAAAAAAAAAGAAATTTTGAGGCAGCTGTTGTGTGGATTATTTGAAGAAATCATTTTGAGAAATCAACTATCCCACTGCTCTGATAGGCACTGAGAAAATGAGACCTTCCAACTCTTCAACTTTATTAATTATTGAAGAAATAATTAAAATGGAAACCAAAATTCACTTCTCACCCAAATTAACAAAGACAGAATACAAACAAACAATAACAAAAACCTATGGGTCTTTGAGGCTTTAGTGAAATGGGTACTCAATGTTGATAAGTGTGTAAATTGGTATGAAATCGTTTGTGAAAGTTGTCAGTATGTGTTGGTTCTAAAAGATATTCATATCCTTTGATCCAATTGCTCTATCTGATGGGAATATTCTAAGGAAAGACTCCCCAATTTTCAGAGAGCTTTATGCTTACGAAGATTCATTGCAGCATCTACCTAATTGCCCCCAAACAGCTAAGAAATTAGGGTTCATTCACTGGATGGAATATCATCTAGCCATTAAATATGGTATTTTTGAAGAGTAAAAAATTTACAAATATACTTGTTTAATACAATTTAAAGAGCAGGATGCAAAATGTCCATATAGAATTATTATAACCATATAGAAAACAAACCTGTGTAGAGAAAAAGATTGGAAATAAAGAAACTAAAAAAGCTTAAAATGGTTATATTTAGATGGTACATCTATGGGTGACATGTTTCCTTCTATCTTTCTGATTTTTCTCTGAGTACATATTAACAGGAATTACTGGTCTAGTATGACATCACTCTCATATATGGACAGGGTGCTCATGTTGGCTGGGGTGACGAGGGGGACTGCTCACATGTCTCTAACAGGCTAGCCTGGACTTACTCACCTGGTGATGGCTACATAGTTCCCAGGAATAGGAAAAGCACAAACACTTTCCTAATCTCATGTTTATTGTTGTCCCATGGTCCAAAGCAAGTCACATGGCCAAGCCCAGAGTCAGAGTGGAAGGGGACCACCAAAGGAATGGATAAAGAGAGAAGAATGATGGCAACCGTTTTGCAAACAATCTGTCACAGTGTTTACCTTAAAATAAAAACTGTCAGTTATTTTACCAGCAAAACTGGATTCAGTCGGGGATAGCAGAGAATTGCAATTCAGGACAAGCAAGCTATGGCAAAACCATAGGCAAGTCCAAAGAACAAAGGAGAGGAATGCTCTTTTATAGAGGAAAGGAGGACATTGGAAAGGCTGTTAGAAACAAAAAGTCCACTGGAGCAACCTGGGAGCTGATCTGCAGTGGCTTCTCTTTGACTGAGTTGTGACTGTCTCTCATTGGGCTGGGCTGTTGCTGGGGCAGGAGGAGAACCTTTCTTCCTCCTCCTGGGAGGAAGAAATAGCTGAAGAAATATTAATTTGCAAAGTAGATCTCTTCCTGTTGGAGTCTGCAATTGACAAGGGTGTGAGAGCTCCCCCTCTGGCCTACTTAGTGAAGTTTTCCTTTATTAATTTTCACAACAGTAAGCATTGACCGTAATAGCCTCCCTGAATCAGGATGATCTAAGCTAGGAAATACATATAAATGAGCAGCCATTTATGAGTCCTTGTGAGATAAAGTTCAAAGTCCTTCGCTCTCACATATAACTGTCTGCCCCACATTATCTCACTCTACTCCTTTCCCCCAACTCACAACCTCAGATACCAGGCAGCTGAGATTTTTGTATTTATCTGAACATACCTTGCTGTTCCTCACCCTACATTGCTCTTGCTGCTTCAGCTGGAATACAGGCACCCACTCTGAGTCTCAGACACTAGTCTGCCACTGATTTTTGAACATCTTTCAAGACAGAACAAGGTGTACCCCCTTAACAAAGCCCACCTTGCCCTTCTTAGAGCCACATAAAGATTTCTACTTGTGCACCTATGTAACTTTAGTGTTCACTTGTTAGCATGCTTGTCTCCTTTTTTGTAGACTCTAAGATCCTCAAAGGTACACATTATATCTTTCTTTTTTTTTTTTTAAAGATTTTATTTATTTGACAGAGAGAGAGCTAGTGAGAGCAGGAACACAAGCAGGGGGAGCGGGAGAGGGAGAAGCAGGCCTCCCGCGGAGCAGGGAGCCGGAAGCGGGGCTCGATCCCAGGACCCTGGGATCATGACCTGAGCTGAAGGCAGTCGCTTAACCAACTGAGCCACCCAGGCGCCCGAGATTATATCTTTCTTATATTTCCATCTCAAGAATCTCTTAGCTGGCAATTATTGGATGAGAAATGTGTGAAAGAAGATTCAAAATGAAGTAAGCGTTGCTAAAGAGAGGCATTCGAAAAGAGTCAAAAGGACATTGAGCACGTAGGGCCTGCACACCTCTCCTGTTTCAATTCTCAGAACACTATAAACTTTTGACTTTATCAGTTGCAACTCGACCATCTCCTGGAACACATCCTCCTACCTTGCACTGAAATAGAGATAATGTAACACCTGTGGGCTAAATAGCCAGTCATGTATTAGATAGTCAGTTTAAACTCTGCCGGCACAGATCATAATTCTTCCAAAACATGTTATGTAACCTTGTGGGTTTTGCTTTGTACACCTGCACTCTCTGCTCTCAGTTCAGAGCACACGTTCAATGATTTCGGGCCACTCTGTCTTCTGGATTATAATCCCTAAAACCTCATATTAGTGCTTTGGTTGCTTTACAGCCTCTTCTTGACTGACAAATGTTTGGATAAATTGGGTTTGTTTTGTTTTTAAATATTTTATTTATTTATTTGAGAGAGAGTGTGTGTGAGCAAGAGTGAGAAAGAGAGAGCATGAGTGGGGGGGAGGGGCAGAGGGAGATGAAGAAGCAGACTCCCCACTGAGGAGGGAGCCCAATGTGGGGCTTCACCCCAGGACCCCGGGATCATGACCTGAGCCGAAGGCAGACGCTTAACCAACTGAGCTATCCAGGCATCCCGGATAAATTGTTTTAATATACATTTTTAGGACACATACAAATGGCCAATAGGTACACGAAAAGGTACTCAACATCACTAATCATCAGGGATATGCAAATTAAAACCACAATGAGATAACACCTCACACCTGTTAGAATGGCTATCATCAAAAAGACAAGAGATCGGGCGCCTGGGTGGCTCAGTTGGTTAAGCGACTGCCTTCGGCTCAGGTCATGATCCCAGAGTCCTGGGATCGAGTCCCACATCGGGCTCCTGGCTCGGCGGGGAGTCTGCTTCTCCCTCTGACCCTATCCCCTCTCATGCTTTTTCTCTCTCTCAAATAAATAAATAAATAAAATCTTTAAAAAAAAAAAAAAGACAAGAGATCATTGGGGTGCCTCAGTGGCTCAGTTGTTAAGCGTCTGCCTTTGGCTCAGGTCATGATCCCGGGGTCCTGGGATTGAGCCCCGCATCGGGCTCCCTGCTCGGCGGGAAGCCTGCTTCTCCCTCTCCCACTCCCCCTCCTTGTGTTCCCTCTCTCACTGTGTCTCTCTCTGTCAAATAAATAAAATCTTAAAAAAAAAAAGACAAGAGATGATTTATTTTAAAATATTTAAAATAAAAAAGTGTTTATTTTGGGGGGCACCTGGGTGGCTCAGTCTGTTAAGTGTCGGACTCTTGATTTCAGCTCAGGTCATGATCTCAGGGTTGTGAGATCGAGCCAACCCCCCACCCCTGTCCCCGCATTGGTTCCCAGCTGGGTGTGGAGCCTACTTAACATTCTCCCTCTCCCTGTGCCTCTCCCTCCCTCCCTCTCTCTCTCTTCTCTCTAATTAAAAAAAAAGTATTTATTTGGGGCATGTGGATGGCTCAGTCAGTGGAGCACGTGACTCTTCATCTCGGGGTCATGAGTTCAGGCCCACATTGGGCATGGAGATTACTTAAAAAAGGAAAAGAGGGCGTCTGGGTGGCTCGGCGGGGAGTCTGCTTCTCCCTCTGACCCTCCCCCCTCTCATGTGCTCTCTCTCTCTCATTCTCTCTCAAATAAATAAATAAAATCTTTAAAAAAAAGGAAAAGAAAAAATAACAGTATTTAATATTTAAGTGTTTAAAATATTTATATTTTATTTTATTTTTATTTATTTATTTTTTGATTTTGTTTATTTATTTGACAGAGAGAGACACAGTGAGAGAGGGAACACAAGCAGGGGGAGTGGGAGAGGGAGAAGCAGGCTTCCCGCGGAGCAGGGAGCCCGATGCGGGGCTCAATCCCAGGACCCTGGGACCATGACCTGAGCCGAAGGCAGACGCTTAACGACTGAGCCACCCAGGCGCCCCTAAAATAGTTATATTTTATATATGATATTTAAATATATTATTTAAATATATAGATATAGGGACGCCTGGCTGGCTCAGTCGGTGCAGCGTGTGCCTCTTGAACTCAGGGTCATGAGTTTAAACCCCATGTTGGGCATAGAGATTACTTAAAAAAATGAAAAAGTAGAGATATAGCACTTGGATATATAAATACAATATTTAAATATAAAATATTTACATGTTTAGGGCGCCTGGGTGGCTCAGTCGTTAAGCGTCTGCCTTTGGCTCAGGTCATGATCCCAGGGTCCTGGGATGGAGCCCCACATCGAGCTCCCTGCTCGGTGGGAAGCCTGCTTCTCCCTCTCCCGCTCCCGCTGCTTGTGTTCCTGCTCTCGCTATCTCTGTCTCTGTCAAATAAATAAATAAAATCTTAAAAAAAAAATATTTACATGTTTAAACGTATTTATTTAAAAATAAAATACAAGTGTTGGGGAGGGTATGGAGAAAAGGGAACCCTTAGGCAGATTTTATTAGGGATGTAAATTGGTGCAGCCACAATGAAAAACAGAATGAAGGTTCCTCCTAAAATTAAAAATAGAACTACCATATGATCCAGCAATCCCACTTCTGGGTACATATCCAAAGGAAGTGAAAACAAGATATTGATGAGATATCCTCACTCCCATATTCATTGCAGCATTATTTGCAATAGGCAAGATATGGAAACAACCGAAGTGTCCATTAGTGGAAATGGATAACGACAATGTGGTGTATATACATACAATGGAATATTATTCAGCCACGAGAAAGAAGGAAATCCTGCCGGTTGTGACACATGATGCCCCTTGAGGACATTATGCTGAGTGATATAAGCCAGAGGAAGTGATGCCACATGGTATCACTCATATGTGGAATCTTTTTTTTTTTCATATGTGGAATCTTAAAAAAAAAGTTCATACAGGGGCGCCTGGTGGCTCAGTCGTTAAGCGTCTGCCTTCAGCTCAGGTCATGATCCCAGGGCCCTGGGATGGAGCCCCGCATCGGGCTCCCTGCTCCGTGGGAAGCCTGCTTCTCCCTCGCCCACTCCCCCTGCTTGTGTTCCCTCTCTTGCCGTCTCTCTCTGTCAAATAAATAAATAAAATCTAAAAAAAAGAAATTCATACAAACAGAATGTAGAAAAGTGGTTGCCAGGGTAAAGGGGGTGGAGGAAATAGGGAGAGGTTGATAAAGGGTATAAAAAGAAAAAAAAAAGTACATGTTAAAATTGAGTAAAATCAGGCATTTTTATTATTTTTATTTTTTTTAAAAAGATTTTATTTATTTATTTGACAGAGGGAGACACAGTGAGAGAGGGAACACAAGCAGGGGGAGTGGGAGAGGGAGGGAGAAGCAGGCTTCCTGCAGAGCAGAGAACCCTATGCGGGGCTCGATCCCAGGACCCTGGGATCATGACCTGAGCCGAAGGCAGACGCCTAACGACTGAGCCACCCAGGTGCCCCAAGTTAGGCATTTTTATATGTATATATTTATTTACTACCCACACATATTTCTCAAGCCATAATGTAATCACAAATAGAATTAATTATTTTTCATATAAATATTTATATTTTTTCATGGGATAAAATTTTACTTTTATTTCATTGAATTATACCCAGTTGCAGGATTGTGCATATTAAGAGACTAATTCAAACATGTTTTGAAATTGTATATATTTTATTTTGTTTGTAAAACAACAAGCTTGAAATTCTCAAAACGTCATAGCAAACTATGTGGGGAAAATCTGCTATTACTTATTCTGAAAACAGAAATTATAGCTTGGTGGCCCTCACAGAAACAAAATGCAGTTTAACATGACATATTAAATGTAAAAATAATTACTGAGGTGAAAAAAAAGAAAACGTTGTCAATTTCCTTTGGAGTAGATACCCATTAAAAGTTATAACAACACTTAAATCCGGAAAATCAATCATCTCAAAAAATTTTAACATCCTCAATATTTTTCATACTCATGTTTCTGAAAGAAATGAAAATGGAGATCCCAGGAAACAGGGTGATACTATTATACTCATTATAATTTCTATTTTTAATAACCTAAATAGCTTAGCTGTCATTTCATTTTGCATTTCAGCTTGTGGTTGGCTTTGCAAGACTAACATTTTCTCTGGTGACAGTTTTTAAAACAAACCAGAGGAATTTGGCCAGTAACTTCCCTATTTCATAGAACATTTAAGAACTTTTTAGAAAGTCATGTAGTTGGTCTAAGAAGGTAAAGTAATGTGATATTTTGGTAGGTGTTTGCTTTTTGTTTTGTTTTGTTATGTTCTTTGTTTTTCACTTCTAGACCCACCCTGATGTTTTCCAGGATCCTCAGAACATGTACAGGTAGCTATTTTGAACTGTTCTTTTGTAACAGAGTGAGTTACTGACATGTAAGTTTGTGTACTGATTTGTATCTTATTGGCTTGTTATGTTGTGGACTAGTCAGAAAGATGACCACTAAGAAACCTTCTCCTTATATCTATTATATCCAGCCAGGACTTGCACCCTGAGCTCTAGTCTCTAGGCCTCAGAAAGGAGATGAGAGCTTCTATGTTTCATTCATCTTCCCAGAGGGACAGAGAATAGAAGGGAGAATTTTGATGGATTTGGCCAAACCCAAGGGTATAGTTGGCTTCTTGAAGCCTGGGAAACAGGGTTGACTTCATGTGTGAGTGACCCATGTAGTCACACAGGGCCCTGTGCTTGGTTTAATGCCCTGCTGTTACTCTTTTGGAATTCTTCATACTTTTTGAACAAGGGACCCTGCATTTTCATTTTGCACTGGGTTCCACAAATTACATGGCCAGATCTACTGTGAAGACCAAGAAGTGAGGGTGGCAGTGGGGCGGGGGGATATTTTCTTCCTCTGACAGGGAGACCACAGGGATTTTTGAGGACGGGCCATGGTGTGCCTTAGGAGTCACTGTGAAGATCCCCAGAGCTGAGCTTGGCAAGAAATAAATGGATCCACTAGAGGAACCCCCTGCTTTGGTAGGGATATAAAAACTTGGACAATGACTATGAATTTCCCAAGCCCCAGGGTTCATGTCTCAGCTAAATGAGGGTCTCCCTGTGTAGTGGGTTGAATGAGGTCCCTCCAAAAGATATGTCTACTTGGAGCTTCAGAATGTGACATTATTTGCAATAAAGGCCTTTGCAGATGTAATTAAGGTAAGGATCTCAAGAGGATCGGGGATTAGGGTGGGGTCTAAATCCACTAAGGATACCTTTTGTAAGGTATCCTTACAAAAGACAGAAAAAGGAGAAGACACAGAGACACACAGAGCAGAGGGCCGTATGAAGTTGGAGGCAAAGATTGGAGCGATGCGTCTTTAAGCCAAGGAATGCCAAGGACTGCCTGCAGCCTCCAGAAGCTAGGAGAGAGAAACCAACCCTGGCAACACACTGATTTTGGACTTCTGGCCTCCAGGCTGTGAGGGAATAAATTTTATTGTTTGAAACTACCAAGTTTGTGATAATTTGTTATCTGCAGTCCTAGGAAAGTAATACAGCCTGTGTCAGCAAAATGCTTGGCTGTTGAGATTTAATTTGATTTAGAGGGGGTAAACGTGTTTCACTCCTTTCAAGGTCAGGAGATGCTGTGGACTTTCCTCGTGTCACAGTCTTCTTCAGCAGGAAAATACAATCTTTTCCAGAAGCCTCCTAGAAGACTTTTCCCTTCCATTCCAGGGGCCAGTGTTGGGTCACATGGCCATCCTTAGATGCAAGGGACCCTGGGAAAGTGGATATTTAGCAAAGGGAGTAGAACAACCAAGGTTGAATTACTGCCCCGAAGAAAATGAGAGTTTATTAACAAACAGAATGTGCATGGGGTTAGGGGACAAGAGATGATAGGCAAAATACATCATCTGACATAATACGGTATTTGTATAGCTAAACATTTGTAATGCTAAATTATATTTGAATGTCAGAACACTGACAAGGTGATGATTATTCTGTGGCCCCTTGCTCCTAAAGTGGGATCACTGGGCCAGTGGAAAGGGCGTCCCCTGGGAGCTCATTAGAAATGCAGAATCTTGGGCTCCACCCCAGACCTACTGACTCAGAATCTGCACTTTAACAAGATCACTGGGTTTGAGAAGCATTGGTCTAGATGACTCAGTATAACGTGACTGAATTACTCAAGATAAAGCAAGCCGGGAACAAATTGGCATCACTACTCACAAGCACAGCAAATGACAAGTCCAATAATAAGACTAGTAGACAAAGGGGCGCCTGGGTGGCTCAGTCGTTAAGCGTCTGCCTTTGGCTCAGGTCATGATCCCAGGATCCCGGGATCGAGCCCCACATCGGGCACCCTGCTCCGCAGGAGGCCTGCTTCTCCCTCTCCATCCTTCTGCTTGTGTTCCCTCTCTAGCTGTCTCTCTCTGTGTCAAATAAATAAGTAAAATCTTTAAAAAAAAAAAAAAAGACTAGTAGACAAAAACCAAAAAAACTTTGAAATGTTGTAATGTAAGCATAATGCAATAGGTACACAGGAAAAAAAGAGATTGGGGGGGGCTCAACTTCAAGTGGACGACACATGGCTGATCACTATTGTATCACATCCTACCATCTCATTTATGATCATACTCAGTAATATTAACTTCTTACAGCACATAAAAGTGCCAAACACTAAGTCTTCACCCACAAAGATGGACTAATCAAGCATTCAAACTGATTAGTCCTTAAGTAGAAAGATCTGGTGTCACTGTGAGAGCCAACATTAAAGTTAAATGAGTGGGGGGTAAACCTACCTCAGAAAACCAAGGCTTCCTTTCTGTAAGATTTTGATTCTTTATTGAGACACTCTATTGTGCGTGAAAATGAAGTTTTCCTCTTCGTCCTTTAATGAGACCCTACAGTTGATTTCAAGACAACCATTCTAATGCCTTTTAAGACCCATTGATCATATATATATATAAATATAAAGAAGTCATTCTGTCGGATTCCATGTAAAGTGTATATATATGTATATACTTGTTGCTTCAGCCTCATTTTGTGGGAATAGAAATACTTAAGATTTGCAATGTCCCCCAGGTCCAGAGTTCATTTAAAGCAAAGAGATTGGTTTTTTAAAACATAATTTATTTATAATAGCCCATTGCCTCCAGTTCTCCTGCTTGTGGTGGAACTGTTTATTTAGAGTACACACATAAGCCCCAGAGTTGGCAATAAAATACTCGAGTCAGCATTTTGCTTTGGAGGGGTCACACCTATTTATTTGAGCAAGGGTATTTGCTTTTTTTTTTTTTTTAAGATTTTATTTATTTATTTGAGAGAGAGAATGAGATAGAGCATGAGAGGGGGGAGGGTCAGAGGGAGAAGCAGACTCCCTGCCGAGCAGGGAGCCCGATGCGGGACTCGATCCCAGGACTCCAGGATCATGACCTGAGCCGAAGGCAGTCACCCAACCAACTGAGCCACCCAGGTGCCCAAGGGTATTTGCTTTTTTTTTTTGGGGGGGGTATTTGCTTTTTAACAGTGAAACTAGACCAGTATAAAAAGCTATAGTGGCTAAATGTACTGCTTGAATTGATCTGTTTCGTCACAGAGCTCTCTCAAACGGCAAACTTGGATAACTGCTTCTTTAAAGGGGATAAAGCAGGCAGTAAAAAAAAGGCAGATTGAAGGCATTAAAAACGGACACTTCCCCAAAGAAGATAGAAGAATGTCCAAAAAGCACACAAATGGTGCTCAAAATCAGTAGTCATTACAGAAATGGAATTAAAACCTCAGTGAGATATCACTACACTGACTAAAATAAAAGGGACCGATAACACCAACTATTGGCAAGAATGTGGACCAGCTGAAATCTTCTCGAACTGCTGGTAGGAGTGTAAAATGGTACAACTTTGGAGAACTTTTTGTCAGTTTCTTATAAAGTTAAACATGCATCTACTCTAGGATCCAAGAATCTCACTCTTAGGTATTTTCTCATGAGTCATGAAAACATTTGTCCACACACACACAAAAACTGTACAAAAAGTTGTTTGTTGAAACTTTATTCGTAGGACCTCCAAACTGGAAATAGCTCAGATATCCAGCAGCAGGGAAATGGATGATCACATAACGGTATACTTGTACAATGGAATACTACTGAGTAATGAAAAGGAAATAAATAGGGCAACAGCAACATAGATGACTCTCAAAAACATCTTGAATGAAAGAAGTCATTCTGTCGGATTCCATGTAAACGAATTCCAGAACCAGTGAAACTGGTAGTGATTAAAATGAGAAAGTGCCTGCAGGGGATTGGGGATTGGATGGGGATGGGCTGGAAAGAGGCTCAAGAAAACGTTCCGGATGAGGGATATAGTAGGTGGTGGTCACACGGGTATATAATTGTGAAAAGCCACTGAACTGTATACTTAGGATCTATGCATTTTTTTTTTTTAAGATTTTACTTATTTATTTGAGAGAGAGAATGAGAGAGAGAGAGACCATGAGAGAGGGGAGGGTCAGAGGGAGAAGCAGACTCCCCGCCGAGCAGGGAGCCCGATGCGGGACTCGATCCCGGGACTCCAGGATCACGACCCGAGCCGAAGGCAGTCGTTCAACCAACTGAGCCACCCAGGCGCCCCAGGATCTATGCATTTTATTTTGTGTCAATTGTATGTGCTTCAGTTAAAAAAGTAAAAGCCGGGTCACCTGGCTGGCTCCGTCGGAGGAGCGTATGACCCTTGATTTCGGGGTTGTGAGTTCAAGCCCCACGTTGGGTGTAGAGATTACTTAAAAATAAAATCTTTAAGCGGCACCTGGGTGGTTCAGTCGGTTAGGCATCTGCCTTCGGCTCAGGTCATGATTCTGGGGTCCTGGGATTGAGCCCCGCGGCGGGCTCCCTGCTCAGCGAGGGGTCTGCTTCTCCCTCTCCCTCTGCCGGCCGCTCCCCCTGCTTGTGCTCTCTCACTTGCTCTCTCCTTCTCTCTCTCAAATAACTAACTAAATAAATCTTTAAACATAAAATATTTAAAATAAATAAAATAAAAAGTAAAAGCCCTTTCTACTTCCACATCATTGAAGAAAACTTCTGTCCAGACAACCTACAATGCAGAAGTTTCTCTTTCAGCTAGGATCCTCTAGGTAGTACTTTACCAACCCACACGGGAGCTTTAAACTGGTTCTTCTAAATGGATTACTTATCCGAACCTGATGATCCTGGGCTTTAACTTCAATCTCACTTTGGTGTTTCAGTAAAAGCTGCCTTTCTTGCCTCAACTTCAATTTCCTTTCCTACCTTTTCCTTGGTCCTTTGACTACAAGCATTTATTGGTAAGGGACAGTATATATGAATAAAAGAGAGAAAAAAAAAGTCTTCTCTTTTGAGTCTTACTCCTCTCTCTCTCTTTAAAGGAACACAGTAGTGTTTTGCTTTTCTAACTGCCAGATCTGATGCAATGTAGTGACTTAATTAGATCAGATTACTGTTTATATTAAACTCGAATAATGATTAAACTGAAAAATTTCATGACAAGAGCTCGTCGGTGAAGTCAGCCAAAATCAACCAGGGTTTGTCTTAACCTATCCTTTGTGTATCCTGCCTCAGTCACCAGGAGGTACACAGGCCAAGCTGACAGATGAATGGCCCCTGTTAATGGAATATATCTAGGTCACAGGTAAGCCTACATCTGAAGTAAAACATGGGCTGCAGTACTTCCAAATCTCTCTCTCAACACTGCCATATGGCAGGAGCACAGGTGGTGTCCTTGAGAGGTCTCTCTCCCTGATGCTCTATCTCCCTGGTATACAATCCATCTCCAGCTCCAGAGTTCAAAGCCTCTCCAAATGATAAAATTTTTTTTTTTAAAGCATTTTAAATTGAGGTGGAACATATATACAGTTGGGGTAGCCAGTCCTCATAAACGGTCCCAGTATTCAAGCCCTGGCTCGTCTTCCCTTCCCACAACGAATCTGGCTGGTCTGTGACTTGAGTTGAACAAACAGACTGTAGCAGAAATGAGAGGCCCGAGGCCATCTCTAGGCCTGGCTTTAGGAACACTGGTGGGTTCTACTTCCTTCCTCTTGGAATATTTGTTTTTGAGACCCTCTCATTTCAGATCCTGTGAGAAGCAAACACCAAAACCAAATGAGAGATGCAAGAGACTGATTGGGGGAAATGCTAGTGAAGGAGAAAAGGGAGAGAGAGAGAACAGGAGTTGGCTGGGAAAGCTTTCAGGTGTGCAGCGGGTCTGACACTTGTGGAACGAGCCACGTAAACAGGAAGACTGGGCGGGAAGCAGTGCAGCTCTGAGAAATTCTTGCCCAAGCTGATGGGGAGCCCCAGACAAAAGATGGCCCATTAGAGACATTCTGCGATGGGCAGGAAGAGCCCAGCTCCAGTACCCTCACTGCATCCGGTCAGTGGCTAGGAAGGGCCCAGGGAGCACAGGGCCTCCATGTGAAGGTTCCGGTAGATCTCGAAGGTGTAACTCCTAGAGGCTGTTAGCTAACTCTACTCCTCACAGCAGGTTCCCTCTTGAAGGGAGGTCTGAGTGGCATACTCCCATGGCTGCTGTATGTAGCTACTGTACTGGAGAGACCCTGAGGAGAGGCCATGTGAAGGGGGGAGATCCTGAAACTACATGGAGAAGGAGCGAGGTCCAGTCACCTCAGTATCCCAGATCCCAGGTGAGCCTCCAGATGACTCCAGCCTCGGCCATCATCTGACTGAAACTCCCGTAGGAGAAGCCTCCCAATCAACCCACAGCATTGTGAGTGATATAAAATGTCGTCATTGTTTTAAGCCACTCAAATGTTGGGGTGGTTTGTTATGCAGCAAGAGCTAACCAAAACAATAGTGAAGTGCATAAAATGCACTAATCTTGTGTATAGAGATCCATGAATTTTGACATATGTAAACTCATATGTAGAGATCACTCAGATCAATATATAGAATGTTTACAGCAACCCAGAAGTTCCATCATGCCCTCTTCCCAGTCAATACCACTCCCCAAACCAGAGATGCCACTCTACTGAGTTCTATCACCACCAATTAGTTTTGTATGTATTTTTTTAAAAGATTTTATTTATTTATTTGACAGAGAGACAGAGAGAGAGGGAACACAAGCAGGGGGAATGGAAGAGGGAGAAGCAGGCTTCCCGCTGAGCAGGGAGCCCGATGTGGGGCTCGATCCCAGGACCCTTGGATCATGACCTGAGCCAAAGGTAGACGCTTAATGACTGAGCCACCCAGGTGCCCCAGTTTTGTTTGTTCTTGACTTTCATTTAAATGGAATTATATGGCATGTACTTTTTACTGCCTGGCTTCTTTCACTTATGATTATGTTGGCAAGAGTCATCCATGTAGTTGGGTGTAACAGGAATCTGCCCTTTTTTTATTGCTGTATGAACATACTATGCTTTGTTTATCCACTGTCCTGTTGCTGGACGTTTGGGTTTTTTCTAGTTTTGGGCTATTCTGAATAAAGCTGCTTTAAACATTCTCATAGAAGTCTTTTGGTAGACCTATGCACCATTTTTCTTGGCTCTATCCAGCAGTGGGATTTTTGGTCACGGGATGGTATATGCTTAGCTTTAGAGAACAATGCCAAACAGACTGAACATTTTGTAAATAAATTTCTTATTTAGTTTAATAAATAACAAATGGTACATCTGAGACATTTAAATAGGAGACCCTCCTACTTGCTTGTTTTTCTCCCCACTTGACTTATGGCTCCAAGTGGGCCTGAATCATTTCTATCTTCTTCATATAGAAGGGATGCAGGACCTATTTGTTGAAAAAAAAAAAAAAAACCAACAATAAATAGAGTGTCATAGTTTAACACTGAGAATTACATTTCTAAGAGTGGATTTTAGGTACTATGGTAAATCAAGGGAGAGGAAAAAGACAATATTTTTCTGAAACTTCCAAGGTGTTATTTATAATTACTTGACTATAGGTGTATGGATAGGGATTTCATACACTTTCTACTAGATTTTCAGTATTGTGTAGACACACTTAGAATAAAATGATAAACTATGAAGTCTTTATAATAGTGCTTTTTCATCTGGGATTTGTGGATAGATTTTATGAGGGCCTGAAATTGAATACAAAATTTTGTGTGCAAATAGGTATCTCACTGAGGACTCATGGTTCCAAGTGGCAGAAGCTCAACAAAGATTCACTTAGGTAACAAAGGGGATTTGATGTCAGGGTCTTGTTTGGCTCATGGAGTCCAAGGAAGACAAGCTCAACCACGGTCCAGAAGGGCATAACCTGGGAAGCTCAGGATCTGGGGCCATGATCCATGCCTGCACAGAGATGCCTCATGTCCTGCTGGCCTAAGGACATCTGATTGGCAGAACCCAAAGTGCATCTGAAACTCTAGTTTCAGGAGAATCTAGAAAATGTAGGGTTTTGTTTGTTTTTTGAAAATGTAGTTTTTAACTTTCCAGTTTCTATAGAACAGGAAGACCCCTAAAATAATGTTGTAATAGATCACGGGATCCAGTCTTTAAGACTCCAGACTCAGCTTGAAAATCCTTCTCCACTTAGCTTGAAAATCCACCAATGGTGTGGAGTCGGATCTACAGGTAGTCATCCCTGCACCTTATCACATTGCTCCCACACTGATGATGCATAGCTCTTACTTTTGTTAAGAAAAACAATATGAAAAAAAAAGAAAAACAATATGTAGAACTTAGAAATAGCAAAATGATGGCTGCATGTCCTTTCAAAGTCATATTGGAGCACTGGTTACAACATCATGTCCTATAATGGATAACATAACTGTCTGTCCCAGAAAGGCAAACCACAAACTTGCAACAAAAAAGTGCTTAAGCTCGGGGCACCCGGGTGGCTCAGTCGGTTAAGCATCTGCCTCCTGCTCAGGTCATGGTCTCAGGGTCCTGGTATCGACCCCTGCATTGGGCTCCGTGCTCAGCTTCTCCCTCTCTCTCTGACCCTCCTCCCTGCTTGTGCTCTCTCTCGGTCTCAAATAAATAATTAAAAAATTTAATTTAAAAAAAACTGCTTAAGCTCAAACTGTTTTAAATCAGCCCATTCAAACCCATGTGTTGCAAGGCTACGCAACTTGTGTAGTTTATAAATTTTGACACATGCGCAGCTCATTCCTTACCCAGGCCAGCCTTAGAACAATCTGAGCCCAGCCCCCAAAGCCCTATATGTATGTAGCTTCTCTAATTTCCTTCTTTTAATTCACTACTGTAACTTTGTGAACTTGGGGCTCTCCCTTACTCAACGAGTTTAATAAACCCATTTTATGTGATCAAGGGATGGCTCTGGCGGTCTTGGTGGGAGCTTTGACAAAGTCTACACACTTAGTATTGCTGGACAAAAAATGAAGAGTGGGAGAAAAGGACAAAACAAGAACGTCTCCAAATATAATTTGAAGCAAGGTTCTATTAGTACAGACTTCTTGGAATTCGGAATGAATCAACAGGAGTTTCCTTCATCCTTGATTTGAGGAGCATAGGTCCTTGCTTCCCTGCTCGCCTTTGCAGTCAAACCACAGTGGACCCATGGAAACTGCCGGAGAAGGAGGACACTGGGGAAGTGTTAAATCCCAGGGGGCCATAGTCTCTCTCCCAACAAATCACCTCCTACTTGCCAAAAAGCACAGGATGACTTTTTTGGTCCCATTTCTCTGCAGTGTTTGATAATGTTGATCACTTCTTCCTTAAAATTCTTCTGTAGACTTCCATGATATCATGCTTTCTGGGTCATCTTTCGTCCTCTCTGATAACTTCTTCTCAATTCTAGATGGACAGGGCGATCAAGCAAATGAGATAAGGAATAAGAAATGACCATTGAGTTAGTAGTTATGATGTCATCCACTGTTTTAGCAGAAGCAGTGCAGGGGAGGAGGCAGAAGGCGGATTGAAGGGGCAGAGGAAGGAGAGTAGCAACAGTGATTGTGGATCTCTATTTCAAACTTGGAGATTGTTACTGCTTTTGTTTATTTGGGGGTTTTGTGGGTTTTGTTTTTTTAAGATTTTATTTATTTATTTGGATAGAGAGAGTAAGCAAGAGAGAGCACAAGTTGGGGAAATAGGGAGAAGCAGACTCCTTGCTGAGCAGGGAGCCCGATGAGGGGCTCGATTCCAAAACCCTGGGATCATGACCTGAGCCGAAGGCAGACGCTCAACCGACTGAGCCACCCAGGTGCCCGGGGGTTTTTGTGTTTGCTTGCTTTTTGCTCTCTCTTGTCTAGTTTATTTTTTTATTATTTTTTTAAAAGATTTTATTTATTTATTCATGAGAGACAGAGAGAGAGAGAGAGGCAGAGGGAGAAGCAGGCTCCCAAGGAGCAGGGAGCCCAATGCGGGACTCGATCCTAGGACCCTGGGATCATGACCTGAGCCGAAGGCAGATGCTTAACCATCTGAGCCACCCAGGCACCCTCTCTTGTCTAGTTTATTAATGCAGTTCTCTAAGCAGTTATTGTACATCTGCCATGCACAGGACCTATTCCCAGAGCTGCTGGGATGCAGAGGTGGCAATGACCCTCCCTGTCATCTAGGAGCTGGTATCTGAGTATGATGCCAAGCCAAACACAGTGGGAATCACGAAAAATGATGAATGTCCCAGGAGCCTCCATGTTATCTGGAGAGATTTGTTTTTTTTTAAAGATTTTTTTTTTTTAATTTATTTATTTGAGAGAGAGAGAAAGAGATAGAGAGCATGAGAGGAGGGAGGTTCAGAGAGAGAAGCAGACTCCCTGCCGAGCAGGAAGCCCGATGCGGGACTCGATCCTGGGACTCCAGGATCGTGACCTGAGCCAAAGGCAGTCGCTTAACCAACTGAGCCACCCAGGCACCCGAGATTTGTTTTTAAAAATTCAAGAGGCTTGGGGGCGCCTGGGTGGTTCAGTTGGTTGGACGACTGCCTTTGGCTTGGGTCACGATCCCAGGGTCCTGGGATCGAGCCCCGTGTCAGGCTCCCTGCTCTGCAGGAAGCCTGCTTCTCCCTCTCCCACCCCCCCTGCTTGTGTTCCCTCTCTGGCTATCTCTCTCTCTCTGTCAAATAAATAAATAAAATCTTAAAAAAAAAAAAAAAGAACCAGTGTTCTAAGGGGAAGGAGCTAGGACCATGAAAAAGGTTGAAATGACTTGTAAAAATTATTTTACTATTATTCTTACTGTTGTAATATGGAGAATGCTTGTAATTATTCAAATCATGGCTTTTCAAAGAGATGTTTATTTCTCTTATCAAGAATAATTATCCAAGGGGCACCTGGGTGGCTCAGTTGGTTAAGCGTCTGCCTTTGGCTCAGGTCATGATCCCGGGGTCCTGTGATCGAGCCCCACGTCGGGCTCCCTGCTCGGCGGGAAGCCTGCTTCTCTTGCTGCCTGCCACTTCCCCTGCTTGTTCTCTCTCCCTCTCTCTCTTTCTCTGACAAATAAATAAATAAAATGTTAAAAAAAGAAAAATTATCCAAAACATATAAACAAGGCAAAAGGATGACTGAATGTATTTTTTTTTTTTAAGATTTCATTTATTTATTTGAGAGAGAGAGAAAGAGCGAGAGCGCAGGAGCAGGGGGAAGGGCAGAGGGATAGGTAGAGAGACAACCAGACTCCCTGTTGAGCTCGGAGTCCAACCAGGGGCCATCCCAGGACCCTGAGATCATGACCTGAGCCAAAATCAGACGCTTAACCGACTGAGCCACCCAGGCGCCCTGGAATGTATTTTCAATGTCATACGGCAGCACTGTCCAACCGATCTGCCCAAGGATAGTTGTATTCTCCAGGAGTATGTACCTTTGTTTGCCATACTAATTTCTATTAGTTAGGGTTCATACTCTGTAAACTTACATGTAAGCTTGTAGAATTTTGTTCAATAGAGATACCTAGCAGAAATGACAACTCCAAAGGTCATGATTTTATTGTCCTATAGGTAATGAACAGTTTTGTTGCTAAATAAACTTATTTCAGGATGCTTTTCCTGCTTGAGTATATATATTCAATTTCTCAAATTATCTTTGAACCACCTTTGCTATGCCACATGTTTCTTCATCATAAATTAAGTAAATTTTTACACACATTCATTCTTTCTTTTTCTAAGTTTTTATTTTAATTCCAGTTAGTAACACAGTGTAATATTAGTATCAGGTGTACAATACAGTGATTCAACACTTCCACACATCACCTGGTGCTCATCACGACAAGTGTACTCCTTCATCCCCATCACCTGTTTCACCCATCCCCCACCCACCTCCCTGCTGGCCACCCACAGTGGGTTCTCGGTTTGCTTAGTAGTTAAGAGTCTGTTTCTTGGTTTGTCTCTCTCTTTCACTCTCTTTTTTTCCCTTTGCTCATTTGTTTTTTTCTTAAATTCCACATATACATACATTTATTCTATATTTGGGAATATGCAGGGGTAGGATGAAGATCTGGGATCTAGCTGTTCCTTTAAAAGAATTTTCGCCCACTCTGTTTTTGGCTTCACCCGCATCCCACCTTCAAAGGGCCTTCTTCTTCTATTTGCTAAGCTTTCCGGTGGGTTCTGCAACATGCATCAGCTTTCATGTTATTGCTTTCCCACTTTGCAGGCACTTAGCTTTTTCTGCTTCATTATATCATGTGCCATTTGGCCATCCACCTTAGAGCTTTCAAAATTTTGTTGTCATGTCAACCATACTTCAATAACAAAAATGTTTTTAAAAATCAGCTATACTTCAAAAATAAATTAAAAAAATTTTTTTGTCATATCTTTTCTGTTGTCATCTTCTCTAGGGCTTTCTGTTTCTTTTCTGTGACTTTGTGTCTTAAAAAACTTCCTTTCAGGGCACCTGGGTGGCTCAGTTGGTTAAGCATCCGACTCTTGATCTCAGCTCAGGTCTTGATCTCTGGGTCATAAGTTCAAGCCCCATGTTTGGCTCCACGCTGAGTGTGGAGGCTACTTAAAAAAAAAATTCCTTTCAGGGGCGCCTGGGTGGCTCAGTAGTTAAGCGTCTGCCTTCGGCTCAGGTCATGATCCTAGGGTGCTGGGATCGAGCCCCGTATTAGGCTCCCTGGAGCAGGGAGCCTGCTTCTCCCTCTCCCACTCCCCCTGCTGTGTTCCCTCTCTCGTTGTGTCTCTCTCTGTCAAATAAAATCTTAAAAAGAAAATAAAATATACCCCCCAATACAGCAGTGATTTCTTTTTCCATCAAATGAAGAAACTTATGAAAGGTTGAGAGAGAGTGAAAGTCTTGGTGATTGAGGCTAATTTCTTTTTTTTTTTGAAAATCAAGAATAGCTTTATTATTATGTAGGTTCCATCATTAAGCATGGGATGCCAAGCGGAGAGAAGGGTTGTGAGTCCAATCTAGTAACTCTGTGGCTGGTCCCAGCTGCGGACTCAAGGGGAGCTGTGTGGAACCCACAATAATAATAGTAATAATAGCAGTAATAATAGTCATAGTTCTTGCTGAGCAGTCACTATGTGCCAGGCACTCTGCTGAGAACCTTTATACACAAAATCTTTTTTTTTTAATTTAATTTTTTATTGTTATGTTAATCACCATACATTACATCATTAGTTTTTGATGTAGTGTTCCATGATTCATTGTTTGTGCATAACACCCAGTGCTCCATGCAGAACGCGCCCTCTTTATTACCCATCACCAAGCTAACCCATCCTCCCACCCCCCTCCCCTCTAGAACCCTCAGTTTGTTTTTCAGAGTCCATCATCTCTCATGGTTCGTCTCCCGCTCTGATTTCCCCCCCTTCATTCTTCCCGATTGAGGCTAATTTTTGAAAGTCCAATATTTTAGGGGCTCCTGGGTGGCTCAGTCAGTTGAGCCTCCGACTCTTGGTTGTGGCTCAGGTCGTGATCTTGGGGTCGTGGGATCCGGCCCCATGTTGGGCTCCTCGCTCGGCACGGAGTCTGCTTGGGATTCCTCTCTCTTCCTCTCCCTCCCCCTCTGTTCCTCCCCTTGCTCATGCTCGCTCTCTCTCTCAAATAAATAAATAAATAAATAATAAAAAAATAAAAGTCCAATATTTTATGCTAAACCTTAGAAATCACAGTATTTTGGATCTCGAGTGTTAACTTCAGACTAAGTGTATGAAATGCGTCACTGAATTGCACCTTGGAAAGCAGCAAGCACTGAATATGCAGAAATGGTCTTTACTGCTTTATGAGTGTCATGTTTCTATGGGCATCTTTTTCTTGAAATTTAATGCACTCCAGCATGGAAAAGCATCTTATACATACTATCTATTACGTTTCCCAGCATACTGAAAACACATGTACCGGGTCGTGGCAGTTTAGTGAGTTTACTTCCATCCTGAATTAAGAAGCATATTGCTGACAACCGGCTGTCCTGAAAGAATAAGGAGCATGAAAAAACTGTCATGTTATTTACACACTATAGTTGACATCCATTATCACCCCCTGCCCCCCATGCTCCATTCGACCTTTGCTTGGCATAATCCCCTGATTTTCTTTTGAAAGACCAGCCTTTCTTGCATCTCAGGCTCTGTGCTTTGGCGACAGAAGGAGGAGAAGGAGGAGGAGGGGGAGGAGGAAGAGTTGTGGTTTATCCCCATTTCCAGGAATGGATGGTAACTCAAGTGTGGCCAGTCAAGGCATTTCACTCCCTTGGCCAAAGACACTGATTCATGAATGGGTGTGTGACCCGGTTAGACTTAGCCAATGAGATTCAAGCAGATGTTAGTTGGGGCTATTGGAAGAGTGTCCAGCTGAACTTCAACC
Organism: Mirounga angustirostris; assembly: GCF_029215605.1. NCBI lineage: Eukaryota > Metazoa > Chordata > Mammalia > Carnivora > Phocidae > Mirounga > Mirounga angustirostris. The sequence continues at coordinate 13,263,890 of NW_026991719.1, forward strand.
TGAGATCATGTGCAATGGGAGCAGCTGGGAGACACTGTGGACTCTGAAAATGAAGCTAACAGAGCAGAAGGCAGAGAGGAGGGATGGACGCAAAACTGTTTGTGATGGATGGCGTTGCCTGAATTAAGTTGTCTGAGCTGAATACATGCTCTATGTCTTGAGGCAGTTTCGATTCTTTTTCTGTCACTTGCCACCAATCTGACTCCCTTAGCAAAGCCCCCATCGCTGCTTGGCTAGCTGGTGCTACCCCAGCCCTGCCTTCCACAGAGATTTTTGCCTCAATGAAAAATCGCTTTTGTAACGTGGGTATTCAGAGAAAAACAACAACAACAAAACACCGAGCACTTCTCACTCATATATGCTCATTACACATGCCAAGAGCAAATTTACTGGAGCTGTAATGTGAAATGTCTGCTCACATAAACACCATCATAAGTGCTTGTTCATACAGAATGCCATTGATATTAGGGCTTCTACAACACCAACATTTGATCAGAGAATTTTGCCAACAGGCCATTCCATTTTCCTTCCCAGCATAACATTTCCATTAACTTTGTGAGTAGTTTTACAAACTTCTTGGCAGGAATACAACTTGAACCTTTAGCATCCTGGAAAGCACAATTTTTAGCTTATTCTGGAAAATCTCAGCTGGTTTACCAGAGAGGTCATTGTACTTTGTTTATGAAACGTATTCAATGCTTTGGTGGCTTCCTGCCACTATTTGAGAGTTTCATAACAGGCAAAAGCACAGGGATCTAGAGACAAAATCTAATTTTCATACAATGATTGTATTTCTTATTCCTATTCTTTTTTGTCTGCCCGTCAGACTTACAAATTCTCTTGCCCCAGCAATAGAGAGTCATCTCTATATTCATACTGACTTTCTAGGCACTGTTTGCACTTATGAAGTTATTCTGCACTGTGGTATTTAGATAACTTTTGCTTAACTCCTTTCATGCTTCAATGGACCACTGATTCATTTTTACAAATTGGGACTATGATGAAGCACTGTGGTTACAGCAAAAAATGCAAATTGGACAAATGTGAGTAATGATATGCAAATGACATAAAGATACATTAGCTGAGATCAAGGGCAGCCTGGTTAGCTGGTCGATTTAGTGTTTATGGTGAAGGCACAAACTTTAAGATGGTAATGATAACAGAAGTTTTGGTGAAACTCATAATTTATCTTAAATTCAAATTTATTAAATGTATGTGGACACAATTGTTTTATATTTTTCCCTGAGTCTCCTGAACTGCGTGTGAACCCCTTTTATGGATTCCAGGCATCACCAATGATCCTTGTACCACACTTAGCTAATACTTCTCAGAGAATATTAGTTGGAGGGTAGCCAAGGTGGTGGTTGGAACAGGAAAGCCTCGACAGTAGGAGGGAAAACCATTGGCATCACCAGTCTCATTTACCAGAATATCAGCAGTGCACAGGTTGGAAGTTTCAAGATCTACTCTCTTAGCCACTTTCAAGCACACAATAGAGTATTGTTAACTATAGTCACCATACTGTACATCAGATCCCTAGAACTTATTCATCTTATAACTGAAAGTTTGTTCCCTTGGACCAACATCTCCCCATGTCTTTCTCTCTTCCGCCCCTGGCAATCACCATTCTAGTCTGTTTCTATAAGTTTTAATGTTTTTAGATCCCACGTACAAGTGAGATCACACAGCTCTTGTCTTTCTCTGTCTGACTTATTTTATGGATGACCTACCTATACTGTAACATGTGTCAGGATTTCTTTCCTTTTCATGGCTGAAAAATATTCCATTGTATGTATATATTACATTTTGCTCACCCACTCATCTGTTGATGGAAATTTGGGCAAGATATTATTTTTAAAATTTTAATTATCATTTTACATATTTATGCTCTGCCTCATTTTTATATAAATTGAGAGAGACTTTTCATTTAGTTAAAAAAAGAGAAAGAAATACTGTATGATCTCACTTATACAGTATATATATATGGATAACATAAAAAAAAAAAGGGGGCGCCTGGGTGGCTCAGTCTGTTAAACAGCCAACTCTTGATTTTGGCTCAGGTCGTGATCTCACTGTCCTGGGATCGAGCCCCACGTTGGGCTTTGTGCTCATTGGGGAGTCTGCTTGAGGATTTTCTCTCTTCCTCTCCGTCTGCCTTTCCCCCCTCTGTGCTGTCTCTCTCTCTCTCTCTCAAATAAATAAATAAATCTTAAAAAAAAAAAGAAAGAAGAAAATAAGTGCAGAGAACAGATTGGTGGTTGTTGCCAGAGGTGTGTGGGGGAGGGGATAGGTGAAATGGGGAAAGGGAGTCAAAAGGTACAAACTTTCAGTTATAAAATAAATAAGTCATGGGAATGTCATGTACATCATGGTGACTACAGTTAATAATACTGTATTGCATATTTGAAAGTTGCTAAGAGAATAGATATTAGAAGTTCTCATCACAAGAAAAAAATTTTTTATAACTGTATGGTGAAGGATGTTAACTAGACTTATTGTGGTGATCATTTTGCAGTGTATACAAATATTTTTATTTAAATATTTTATTTATTGGGGCACCTGGGTGGCTCAGTCGTTGGGCATCTGCCTTTGGCTCGGGTCATGATCCCGGGGTCCTGGGATCGAGCCCCGCATCGGGCTCCCAGCTTGGCGGAGGGCCTGCTTCTCCCTCTCCCACTCCCCCTGCTTGTGTTCCCTCTCTCGCTGTGTCTCTCTCTGTCAAATAAATAAATAAAAGAGAGAGAGAGAGAGAGCAGGAACACAAGCCAGGGGAGTGGGAGAGGGAGAAGCAGGCTTCCTGCTGAGCCGGGAGCCTGATGCGGGATTCAATCCCAGGACACTGAGATCATGACCTGAGCCGAAGGCAGACGCTTAACGAATGAGCCACTCAGGCACCCTGCAGTGTATACGAATACTGAAATATTATGTTGTATACCTGAAACAAATATATTATATGTCAATTATGCCTCAATTTAAAAAAAGAAACTGGAAAAAAAGGAAGAAAACAAAACAACAAAACCCATTTAGAGTTAGCCTAGCTTACTACATATGTTTTAGATGTGTAGTTTCAAAAGGTAAAAAGAAAGTTTTAAATTAACTTCACTACTGGGCGCCTGGGTGGCTCAGTTGGTTAAGCGACTGCCTTCGGCTCAGGTCATGATCCTGGAGTCCCGGGATCGAGTCCCACATCGGGCTCCCGGCTTGGCAGGGAGCCTGCTTCTCCCTCTGACCCTCTCCCCTCTCATGCTGTCTCTCTCTCTCTCTCTTAAATAAATAAATAAAATCTTAAAAAAAAAATAAACTTCACTACTTAAGATCTGAACCTAACCATTTTCTGGGTTCAGGAAGCTCTTCTCTGATGAATTATAGGTAAAAATAAATATTCAGATATGTATATCTATAATACAGAATCTTTACATTATATGTCTCCTGTGCTTTAACTAAACTAGACATATGATATTCAAGGATGACCCAACAAAGAAATGGAGACAGTCATTTAATAAGATGATGCATAGATTTTCTTAATTAATTAATTAATTAATTTTAAAAGTCTTTACACCCAATGTAGGGCTTGAACTCACCATCCTGAGATCAAGAGTTGCATGTTCCTTTGACTGAGCCAGCCAGGCACCTCACATAGATTTATTTTTAAGCCTGTCCTGAATTTGTTTTAATTTCATTTATCCTTATGAAAATCTAGTTTATACAGTTTCAGAAACACTCAGAACATACCCACTGTGTCATGTGGGACATGCTTGAGTTATTAAACTGTTGCCCCTACCCACCCACCCCCGCCACCACGTGCCAGGGGTGGGAAAGAGAAACTCCTTTCTAGAAGCTTGGGACAAGGCTGGAGACCTGCCCTCTCCAACTGGACACCCAGATGGAGCTGCCTCGTGCGGTTCTACTCTCCAGAGCCGCAGACTTCTGTTGGGGACTCTGACCTCCGGAAGAGAGAGAGGCAGGGACAGGCAAGATTTAGAAAGGGCACCATTTGAGAAAGCTCAATTCCACCGCTCTCTTTGCCAAGTCTTTCCCTTTGCTTTTTAACTGACATAGTCCAAGGTGATCATGGAATTTGCATGATGTAATGAAGTGCAAAAGAGCAGTAGCTTGCAGTGTGAAGTGTTGCCTGTTTGAGTCAGTGTGGATTGGTAGGGGTGGGGGTTAAATTCCAAGCATGATTTAGGAAAAGGAGAGGAACGAGATTGTAATCTTACCCACTACACATTGTACTGTGGGAACAAATAATGGGGAGGTGGTAGTGCCATGCTATTATTTATAAACACTTTTTTATTGAGCCATATTTCACATACCATAATATTCACCCTTTTAAAGTGTATAATTCAGCAGGTTTTAGCATATTCACAAGGTTGTGCAGACATCACTATTAATTCCAGAACATTTTCATCACCCCAAAAAGAAACCCGTACTTGCTCACAATCACTCCCTATTTCCCTGCAACTTCCCCCACCCAACCCTAGGCAGCCACTCTGTCTCTATTTGCCCATTCTAGACATTTTATATAAATAGAATCATATAATATGTGGCCTTTGTGTCTGGCTTTTCTCACTTAGCATAATGTTTTCCAGGTTCATCCATGTTGTAGCATGTGTCAATACTTCATTCTTTTTTATTATCAAAGACTATTTCATTATGTGTCCATACTGCATTTTATTTATCCATGCATCAGTGGGTTGTTTCCACTTTATGGATATTATGAATCATGCTGCTATAAACCTTCGTGTACAAGTTTTACAGGGACATATGTTTTCATTTCTTTCGGGTATATACCTAGGAGTGGCATTGCTGGGTCCTATGATAATTCTTTTTTTTATTTTATTTTATTTTATTTATTTTTATTTTTTATTTTTTTATTTTTATTTTTTTTTAAAGATTTTATTTATTTATTTGATAGAGAGAGAGAGAGAGCACATGAGAGGGGGGAGGGTCAGAGGGAGAAGCAGACTCCCTGCTGAGCAGGGAGCCCGATGCGGGACTCGATCCCGGGACTCCAGGATCATGACCCGAGCCGAAGGCAGTCGCTTAACCAACTGAGCCACCTAGGTGCCCGATAATTCTTTTTTTTAAAGATTTTATTTATTTATTAGAGAGAGAGAGAGTTCACACGTGCACGAGCGGGGGAGAGGCAGAGGGAGAGGGAGAAGCAGACTCCCCGCTGAACAGGTAGCCCAAGGACACAGGGCTCTATCCCAGGACCCCGAGATCATGACCTGAGCCAAAGGCAGATGCTTAACCAACTGAGCTACCCAGGAGCCCCAGGCCCTGTGATAATTCTGCGGTTAATTTTTTGAGGAGCTCAGACTTACTTCCAAAGTGGCTGCTCCATGTTACATTCTCATGAGCAGTGTTTGAGGGTTTCCGTTTCTGCATCCTCTCTGACACTTGTTACTGTCTGTCTTTTTGATGATAGCCATCCTAGTGGGTCATGCTATGTATTAGATACACTCTCATACTCTTGGCTCCATATATATTTTAAGCCGGTTGTTAAGAACCCACCCTGAGGATGTAACAGGCTTGTGAAAGTTCTCTCTCTCTCTCTCTTTTTTTTTTTTTAAGATTTTATTTATTTATTTGAGAGAGAGAGAATGAGAGAGAGCACATGAGAGGGGGGAGGGTCAGAGGGAGAAGCAGACTCCCTGCCGAGCAGGGATGCGGGACTCGATCCCGGGACTCCAGGATCATGACCTGAGCCGAAGGCAGTCACTTAACCAACTGAGCCACCCAGGCGCCCCTTGTGAAAGTTCTCTAATAGTGCTTTCCTGGAGGATCACAAGTCTGTTGAGGCTTTACTAGGTGGAATCCGGCTCCTGCAAGACTAGTTGTGTGTGTGTGTGTGTGTGTGTGTTTTAAATATCCATTGGATTAAATGAAACAGCTGGCTTAGGTCAAAATTGAGAATGAATTTCATGAACTGAAAAATGTTTCCAATTTTTCTGTTGCACAAGGCCATGGATTAAAGCCTCATTGTGTATTAAGGCCTTTTTCTATCAATCCAAGTACAGAACTCTGGTTCCAACATGGAAATAATTACAGAGGTGATAAGCTCTTTTTTTTAAATCCACTGTTGTTGTTTTCATAGTTACTGAGTTGGCATGTGTAGTAATATGGAAACCCTTTGCAAATACTATGGCCCCAAGAGGTTCCTAAGCGAAAAAAAAAAATCCAGCTTATTAGTGGGTGCTCCTGTTCCTGGCTCCCACTTGAGTTAAGGGTGGAGTCTTGTGGAGATAATATACCACATGTGAAATAAACATCCTCTTCAAAATGAACATATCCTTCTATGTTCCAGTGCAGAAGGAAGGCAGGCCTTATAGGCCAGACTTGTTCAACTTCCTCATGCAGGCACATTCTAAAACAACAAGAAAATCCGAGGAGTTGCCAGATATTTCATTACTTTCATAGAGGACAGCATGACCTAATATTGTTATTTGTTTAACATTTCTCTTTTTAAAAAGATTTTATTTATTTATTTGACAGAGAAACAGCGAGAGAGGGAACACAAGCATGAGGAGTGGGAAAGGGAGAAGCAGGCTTCCTGTTGAGCAGGGAGCCCGAAGCAGGGCTCGATCCCAGGACCCCGGGATCATGACCTAAGCCGAAGGCAGACGCTTAACGACTGAGCCACCCAGGTGCCCCAACATTTCTGTTTAATGTTAAGGTTCAAAACCACTTAGATACAAAAAACCCCCAAAAAACAAACAAACAAAAAACAAAACCACTTAGATACAGGAGTCCAGGTGAGAGCTTACATATTGGGATGAAAGATGGGAATGCTAAAAGGTGCTAACAGCCTTGACATACTTTCATTTCATTTTATTTTATTTATTTAATTTTTTTTAAAGGTTTCATTCTTATATCTTCAGTTTTTTTTTATCTAAATTTTTTTTTGGGGGAGCGCCTGGGTGGCTCAGTCGTTAAGCGTCTGCCTTCGGCTCAGGTCATGATCCCAGGGTCCTGTGATCAAGCCCCGCATCGGGCTCCCTGCTCCGTGGGAAGCCTGCTTCTCCCTCTCCCACTCCCCCTGCTTGTGTTCACTCTCTCGCCATCTCTCTCTCTGTTAAATAAATAAATAAATCTTTAAAAAAACAATTTTTTTCTTTTTTAGTAATCTCTACACCCAACGTAGGGCTCAAACTCATGACCCTGACAGCAACAGTCATATGCTCTACCGACAGAACCGGCCAGGTGCCCCAGGTTGACACACTTTAAAAATATTTTGTTTGAAAATTTCAAACATAAAATATTAGAGGAATTGATATCATCCTCTCTCCCCCATACCCATTGCTCAGCTTAAACACCTGTCAACATTTTCCAATTCTTGTTTTAAACTAAACCCCTCCCTAATTTTCTCTTTTGTGCCTAAGGATTCTAGTGGAAATTCAAGATACCATGTCATTTCACCTGTAGATAATACAGAATGCATCCATAAATGACAGGGTTGTTTTTTTTCCCTCATAACCACTATGCCGTTACGTTATTATCACACTTTTAAAATAAACAATATCTTTTAACATCATCAAATACTCAGTTCATATTCAAATTTCCTTTATGGTTGAAAGACTTTGTTCTTAAATTTTTTTATTATGGGAAATTTTAGACATAAACAAACATAAAGAGAATAATAAAATGACAATTACCAACTCTAACTCATTGTTTCATCTATAATCCCACATAATTCCCCTCCCCATAGTTTTATTTTTCTTTCAAATATTTTCTTTCTTTTATTGTGGTAACGTTCATCTAACATTAAATTAATAATTTCCACCGTTTTAAACTGTACAATTAAGTGACATGTAGTAATTCATCATCTTTTGCGACAGTCGCCGCTACCTTATTCCCCCAAAAAGGAAACCCCATACCCATTAAGCAGTCACTCCCCATTGCCCTATCTTCCCAGGCCTGGGAAACACTAATCTGCTTTCAGTCTCTAAGGATATGCCTGATATGCCTATTCTGGATATTTCATATCAATGGATGCCCCTTATAATTGGGAAGTGAATCTGAAACACCACATAATTTCACCCATAAATAGTTCAGTGTGTATCTTTAAAAGATAAGGACTCTTTTTCTTTAAGCATAACCACAAGACTATTACCACATCTGAAAAAATTGAACAATAATTACTATCATACAATATCCAGCCTGTGGTCAAATTTCCATTTGCGTCATAAGTGCTATACATTTGTTTCAGTTTGTTTGAATCAGGAGCCATATATGTGTCTGAAATCTCTTTTCATGTAGAGATTCCTCCTCTATCTCCTCCCCACTCTTGCAATTTGTATGCTGAAGACATTGAACTGCCTTGTAGAGAATCCCACGGGCTGGCTTTGGCTGCTCGCTTCTCCGTGGTGGTGTGTAACGTGTTTCTCTGTCTTCGGAGTCTCCTCCTCGTTGGTAGCTCTGTCGACAGCGGCACTGTCCAATATGGTAGCTACGGGCCATGTGCGGTTACTGAGCACCTGAGATGTGACTAGTGACAAGGACTCTGCTTGACCAAACTTGAGGCAGACTCCTCTGAGTCCTCCTTCTGACTGGGTTCCAGCTTTGGGCTTTGTCCTTGGCCTGCTTAGTCCAGATTCAGCAAGAATCTTGTTGGGTGAGTTTCATGAAAATCTCTCACTCTTTTTTTTTTTTTTTTAAGATTTTATTTATTTATTTGAGAGAGACAGCAGAGCATGAGCAAGAGGAGGGGCAGAGGGAGGGGTAAAGGAAGAGGGAGAAGCATACTCCCCGCTGAACAGGGAGCCTGACGTGGGGTTGGATCCCAGGACCCTGGGGTCATGACCTGAGCTGAAGGCAGACGCTTAACTGGCTGAGCCACCCAGGCTCTCCCCAACTTTTTTATTTTATTATTTATTTATTTAAAAAAATTTTTTTAAAAAAAATCTCCCACTCTTGAAATCTGATCAAATTCCTCATCCCCTACCCTCGAAATCTTCTCATCCTGGCCCACCTTCAGCAGGAATCCTGTTGAGTCCATCTTACAAGAATCCCCCTAGCCTTGATATTTCCTCTTTGTAATTTTCCATCCACTGATCCCTACTCTGCTCCTTGACTATAAATCTCTCTTTGTCTTTCTTGCCTTCGGAGTTGAGCCCAATCTCTCTCCCATACTGCAAAACCTCATTGTAGTAGCCCCTCTTGAGGAAGATTTGCCTTACATCTTTAACAAGTGTCTGAATAATTATTTTCCTTAGCATTAGTCCAAACTGGGATGTGCAGTAAGTGTAAATTACATACCAGATTTCAAAGACTTGGTTCAAAAAAGAAATGTAAACTATCTCTAATAATTTTTATATTGATTTCATGTTGACATGATAATATTTTGACTATATTGGGTTAAATAAATATGTCAGTAAACTTAATTTCACTTATTTTTTTAGTTGCTTTTATTATTATTATTATTTTTTAATATGGAAGAAGATGTTTAATGCAGCATTATTTATTTATTTATTTATTTTTAAAAAATATTTTATTTATTTATTTGACAGAGAGAGACACAGTGAGAGAGGGAACACAAGCAGGGGGAGTGGGCGAGGGAGAAGCAGGCTTCCTGTGGAGCAGGGAGCCTGATGTGGGGCTCGATCCCAGGACTCTGGGATCATGACCTGAGCCGAAGGCAGACCCTTAACGACTGAGCCACCCAGGCGCCCCTAATGCAGCATTATTTAAATCATGAACAATCTGGGGAAAAAACTTTTAAATTGACTAATAATAGAAAATAATAAAATTTAATGATATGTCTATATAATTTTTTTTTAAAAAATTCTTCATTCTTTTTACTCCCCAGGATTAATTGCTCACCAGAATTACTATTGACATACACAGAGTTTTCTTTTTTCAGAAATGGGAATCAGGGGCGCCTTGGTGGCTCAGTCGTGAAGCGTCTGCCTTTGGCTCAGGTCATGGTCCCAGGGTCCTGGGATCGGGCCACGCATCGGGCTCCCTGCTCCGCGGGAAGCCTGCTTCTCCCTCTCCCACTCCTCCTGCTTGTGTTTCCTCTCTCGCTGTGTCTCCCTTTGTCAAATAAATAAATAAATTCTTTAAAAAAAAGAAAGAAATGGGAATCAAACAATAGAAATTGTTCTGCAGTCTGCCTCATTCACAGGACATATCGTGGACATATTTCCATTGTGTGATTTATTTTGAATGTCAATGTTTACATTAAGCTGTATTTTTCTTTAACTTTTTTTAAATTTAAATTCAGTTAGCCACTTTTTAATTGCTTTTAATGTGGCAACTGGAAGATTTGAAATACGTAGTGGCTTGCATTATATTTCTATTGGATGGTGCTGAATTAGACTTGAAATTCAGTTTTGCTTTTTTGGCAAGTTGTATGTCATGGGTTGTGTTGCATATGTCTAGCTAGAAGCACATAATGTCAGACTCTTTTTGTGATGTTAGCAGTTGTTGATGATTGGTGTTTGAATTTATTTATTAATTCGGGGTTGCAAAATACTGATATTTTAGTTTTGTCATTTCTTCTGTAATTCTACCTCATCCACTGTTTGGTTCCCTAGTGGTACAGCTTGGTAGGCAAGGCAAGATCAATATTTGATTCTCTCCCTTTATTTATTAATTCTCAAAATTGTCAGTTGGCTCACAAGCCATTTATAGACTAAAAGTATTTAGCAGTGCTTATTTGTATGTGCTTCTTAGAGAGATTTACAAAACTTACATAGGAATGAAGATGCAGGTCTGTAAAGAAGTTGAATACTATCTGATCTCAAACTGAGATAATAAGTGGAAGTCTTCAAGAATGTCAAGGTCATGAAAGACAAAGACTGAGGGGGGCGCCTGGGTGGCTCAGTCGTTAAGCGTCTGCCTTCGGCTCAGGTCATGATCCTAGGGTCCTGGGATCGAGCCCCGCATCGAGCCCCGCATCGAGCCCCGCATCGAGCCCCGCATCGAGCCCCGCATCGAGCCCCGCATCGGGCTCCCTGCTCCGCGGGAAGCCTGCTTCTCCCTCTCCCACTCGCCCTGCTTGTGTTCCCTCTCTCGCTGTGTCTCTCTCTGTCAAATAAATAAATAAATAAAATCTTTAAAAAAAAAAAAAAAGACAAAGACTGAGGAACTGCTCCAGAAGAAAGGAGACCAAAGAGACATGACAGTTAAATGCAACTTGTGATCCTGGATTGGATCCCGGACGAGAAAAAGCAATTATTCCTCTTTTACTCTAAAGGACATTAATGGGACAATTGGTGACAATTGAGTAAAGTTTGTAGATTAGATGATAGCTACTTTTCTGATTTTGGTAATTGTACAGTGGTTATAAAGAGAATATCCTTGTCTTTTTGGAAATGTACACTGAATTATTCAAGGGTAAAGGGAAATTATATCTGCAAAGAATTCTCAAATTATTAAGAAAATATACATATAGAGAAAGATAAAGCAAATGTGGAAGCATTTGGGGGATTTGAGTGAGATATATACAGGAATTCTTTGTACCATTTTTGCAGTTTTCTGTGAATCTGAAATTACTGCAAAAAAAGTTAATAAACTAAAATAATGCCTATGGATTTAAAAAATCCTGTCTGTTCTCATTGTAAGATTATAAATAGGTTGATATCAATTTGAACTCAAAACCATATTAAAACATACTTTGAAAATTTGAGAGGGACTGTGTGAAGAACAAGAGGGTAGTGAAAAACCAGTTCTGAGAAGAGTTGTGTAGTGGTTTAAAATGTGTTCGTAAGTTCTTTGACATTCCTCTCAGGAGCTGGAGGTCAATTCCCCTCTTTTTGAGTGTGAGTTGCACTTAGTGACTTGCTTCTAATAAATAGAATGGTAGAAGTGGTGCATCACTTCTAAGACCAGGTCATAAAAGACACTGTGCTTGCAGAAATACTCTGTCTTAGATCCCTAGCTCTGGAAGAAGCCAGCTGCCATGTCCCGAACTACTCAGGCAGCCTTGTGGAGACGTCCACATAAGTGGAACAGAAGCCTCCTGTCAACAAACATGTGAATGTGCCATCTTGGAAATGGATCCTCCAGCTCTATCTAGTTCAGCCTTCAGATAACTGCAGCCCTGGCCAACAGCTTGGCTGCAACCTTCTGAGAGACTGTGAGCCAGAACCATTCAGCTAAGTCACTGCTGCATTCCTGATTTGCAGAAATGGTGAGACAATAAATGTCTGTTGGTCAAGTTCCTGTTATGCAGCAATAGATGACTGATAAAATTCCATATCTTTTTAAAGGAGATTTATTTATTTATTTGACAGAGAGAGGGCGGGGGAGAGGCAGAGGGAGAGAAAGAATCCCAAGCAGCCTCCCCACTGAGCGTGGAATCGGACACGGGGCTCAATCTCACGACCCTGAGATCATGACCTGAGCTGAAATTGAGAGTCAGATGCTCAACCGACTGAGCCACCCAAGCTCCCTTACAATTCCAAACCTTAAGCACCTTGAAATCATGCTGCCTGGACAGCTGCTTACATATAAAACTGATCTTTTCCACCAGAGTCTGATATAATCTGTAAATGAGAGTAGATGTAGAGAGGAACATTTCCAAGACAAAACCAAATCTACATTGTTATTTTGGAAACTATTATTGAGATTATGGTACTTACTCAGAAGTCATGAGGAAATAGCTAAACTAAAATGTAAGTTTTTAGCGACTGGAACTCCTAGAGAAGAGAATCAAAGACATGAGTTAAAATGTAAATAAGACATGAAGTTGGGAATAAAATCATGTTATGAAAGTAGGTTTAAACTAGGAGGAGATTTGCCACTAGGAGTGGCAAAGGAAACATAAGCCTCTCATGAGAGGAAATCTTAGAAGGATACTTTCCCATTGTATTACTAGTACTTTCCGGGTAGTTCTGATTTCTTCCTTGATTTAAATCAATTATTGGGGCGCCTGGGTTGTTCAGTCGGTTAATCGTCCGATTCTTGGTTTTGGCTCAGGTTATGATCACAGGGTCCTGGAATGGAGCCCCAAGTCAGGCTCTGAGCTCGGGGGGGGGGGGGGGGATCTGCTTCTCCCTCTCCTTTTCCCCTGCTCTCTCTCTCCCTCTCTCTCTCACATAAATACAGTCTTAAAAAAAATAAATCAAGGGGCGCCTGGGTGGCACAGTCGGTTAAGCGTCTGACTCTTGGTTTTGGCTCAGGTCATGATCTCAGGGTCCTGGGATAGAGCTCCGTGTTGGGCTCTATGCTCAGCATGGAGTCTGCTTGAGATTCTCTCTCTGTCTCCCTCTCCTTCTGTCCTTCCCACTCATGCTGATTCTCTCTCTAAAATAAATTAAAAAATAAATCAATTATTTATTGAGACCAGATGATTAAGATGTGTTCCTTGTCCTTGAAATGCTACTTGGAAACCATCTTTGACTATGAAAAAGGTTGTTTCAGGCTCATTGTCTTTATTTAGTTCCTTTGTTTGTTTCTATGGTTCTATATCTGAGAAACAGTTTTCTTATTTAAAATTTATCTCCAGAGAGAAGGGGAGTTATGTTTCACAGAACAGATATCTCTGTGGACGTAAATCAGTTAATAGGAATTGTGATTTATGTACCTGCTGTCTCCTATGGGCTGCAATGCCTCCAACGAAGTGATAAACACATTTCTGGCCTTGAAAGGCTGAGACTCAAGTCCTAGATGATTCAGTAGTCACATCAACTTAGTCAAAGTAGAAAGGGCAGGAAAGAAAAATGATGAGGCCATAATCCATATTCACCATAAAAAGATTCTGTTTGCAGTGCAGGAAAAGTGGCCTTTGTTTATGGAGGATAAGACTATACATATTCTACTGAGAGCACTTAAATATTTACAGATCGACTTGTGCTGCACATGCTTTTTCCGTGAGATGTGATTCATATTTTTCTCTGATGTAGAATCCTGGCTCAGGTTGGGATCTCTGGGTGCAGAAACTGAGGTGGGGATTCTTGTGTAAGTGCCTCATTGAGGAAGTACTCTCAGGAGAAGGGGAGTGAAGGAAGCGGGGTGGGACTGGAGAAGGAGGTAAGCAAGGAAACAGCCTCAGCTGAGGACTTGCTTCAGTCTGATCCCACCGGCACTGTGGAGCATGATTTGTACCACAGAGGTGGTCTTGCCTTAAGGCAAAGGGCTGGCCTTTTAGATTTCATTTCAGTCAGTCATTGGCTATGGGCTGGTCCGTGGGGGGTGGGGTGTAGAGGTTTAATCTCCCCGAGGTGGCTCCAGGTTGGCTGAGGGGAAGTCTCCAAAGAAGGGAGCAGCTGTGAGCCATTAGCAGACTATACTCCCTGATGGGTGCATTGCCCGGTGACAGGAATCTTGGCAGTGACTCAACAGTGTCTATAATAGGTTTGAAATTTTGTATGGTAATTATGGCAGAATCCAGGTAGATGTTCCCCAAACCCATTTCTTCTTCCTGGCTATATACGTCGACTACATTTCCCAGACTCCCTTACAGTTTGCTGCAGCCACATGACTCAGTTCTAACCAATGGAAAGCAGGGGGAAGTGATATGTGCCGCCTCTGGCCCTGACCCATAAAACCCCTGTGTAAGCAATCTTCCATGCTCTCTCTCTCTTTCCAGCCCTGTTCAGCTCTCTCTTTCTTTTTATAACTGCCAGATGCAGAGCATCTAGTGGAAGACTGTGAGGTCCCACGGGATGGAGGACTTACTAGCTAGTGTCCTTGAATGAACACAGAGAGAACCACTCTTCTGCACAGACTCTTGTTGGACTGTGACCGGAGCAAGAAATAAATCATTATTATGTTAACCCGCTGGGATTTTTCAAGTTGTTTGTTTCAGTAGTTAGCCTACCATGACTCATTTAGTGAACCCTCTCTTTTTCAGAAACCTGAAATGCTTCTGAAAATTTTATTTTACGAATTCTACCCATCTCATCAATAATAATCCTTGCTCAAATCTGTGGTGACCAAAGCGCTGAAGACCTAAAGTAAGAATTTTTTTCTTATTCCTTCAAAACACAGAAGAAAGCTCTGACAGTGTGCTTGAGTATTATGGGTGAATGTTAAAAGCACCATGAAAATATATGGCTCGGATAATTATTATCCAAAATCCTGTTCAGGGAAACCAAGCAGGAAGCTGCTTTCTCAAGGTTAGACAGCTTGCTATTGTTAACAAGTCGTGACAACTGTCGGCTACGGTTTGTCTGATATAACTATTGGACTTGCCCAGTGCATAGAAAGCTTTTTAATGTTTCTGTTCAGCCATTCCCAGGGCTACCATGGAGAGAGGTGAGCTATCTGATAGGTTACCTAAGAGGCCAACGGGGCTACTGAGAACAAACTATGTGTTGCTTGGGAACAGCCACCTTCTCAATTTGTCAAGCTTTTGCTTCAGAGGATGGAGTTGCTACAGGAAGGAAGAGGGCACATTCTCTCTCTCTCTCTCTCTCTCTCTCTCTCTCACACACACACGGGTGGATATAATATATAATTTCATCGATGTTCAAAACTGGTTTATGGGAGACAATAACTTGTAAGATTTGTCATTAGTGGTTTGCAGAGCATACAGGGGGCCAAGTACTCCAACAGCTCTCTCTCTAGGAGCGTAGAATGAATTGGGTGGGTCCATGTGGCCCACATCAGCTTTACTGTTGCTGGAATTGAATTGGAAATTCAGATTGGTTTGTGGCCACAATTAGGTTTCTTCTTACCTTCCCTACCCCCTTCCTTCTCCACCTCAAAGAGAGTCTACAAAGCAGACTTTTACCTGGCAAGCTGCAAGGACACTGCTGTCTTACACCTATCAAATCCCACAAGTGGGAAGAGAGAGTGGCCCCAAACTCAGTGTGCTTTCTTTTTTTTTTTTTTTTTAAAGATTTTATTTATTTATTCATGACAGACAGAGAGAGAGAGAGAGAGAGGCAGAGGGAGAAGCAGGCTCCCCGCAGAGCAGGGAGCCCGATGCGGGACTCGATCCAGGGACTCCAGGATCATGACCTGAGCCGAAGGCAGACGCTTAACCATCTGAGCCACCCAGGCGCCCCTCAGTGTGCTTTCTATGTGAAATTGGGTAGAGTGGAGTCCTCTCTGAGGGCAACAGAATTCAAGGATGTTGGTGGTGGGGAGAGAGGTTGAAAGAGAGAGAGAGAGGGGTCAGGAAAGAGAGAAAGAGAAACAGAGTGAGACAGAAAGACAGAGACAGAGAGGGATAGAGAGAGACATTGTTAAAAATCAGGAATGATCAGTTTCTTCTCCCTCCCATCACTTCTGCCGTAGAGAAGAGAAAATGAGAGGAGCTGGGAGAAGCGCCAGTGTTTTCATCATACTCCCTCCTGGGGAGTAGAGAGGAAATTTCTCAAGAAAAAATGTGGCCAGGGGAATAGGATTCCCTCTCACACTGTCAAAGATCTTTCTCCACTTCCAGAAAAAAAAAAAAAAAATCAGTCAAACAAGTGAATATTTAGTGTTTACATTGGTCAGTCCCTCACTAAGTAATTTTTAAAGTTCACAATCTTTGAAATACTATGTCAAGAATCTCAATATCACTCATGAAAATTCTGAAGCTCAGAGAAGCCGAATAGAATTCTGTATACCTCCCCTGCCTAGGTAACCTATAAATTGGCTGTAGGTATAAGAAAATATTAGGTCTCAAAAAAGAAAAGATTAGGTTTCCATACTATAAAACAGGAATCAGTAAATTTTTCCTATAAATGTCCAGAGACCTTAAGCAATGACTCAACTCTGCCATTCTAGTGTGAAAACAGCCATAGACAACACATAAATGAAGGGGCCTGGCTGTTCCAGTAAAACTCTACTTATGAATACTGAAATGTGAACCTCATATAATTTTCACATGTCCTGAAATATTATTCAGTGTACAGAAAGCACTATTTTTCAACCATTAAAAAATGTATAACCCAGGGGGCGCCTGAGTGGCTTAGTCAGTTAAGCCTCTGACTCTTTTTTTTAAAGATTGATTTATTTGGGGTGGGGGGAGGGCAGAGAGAATCTCAAGTAAACCCCTGCTGAGTGCAGAGCCTGAGCTGGGGCGCGATCCCACGACCCTGAGATCATTCCACTGAGTGGAAATCAAGAGTGAGTCGCTGAACCGACTGAGCCACCCAGGTGACCCAAGTGTCTGACTCTTGATTTCAAGTCACGTCTTGATCTCAGGGTCAGTGAGTTCAAGCCCTGAGTTGGGCTCCACGCTGAGCGAGGAGCCTACTTAAAAAAAAAAAAAAAAAAAAGTACAACCTGGGGCACCTGGCTGGCTCTGTCAGAACTCTTGATCACGGGGTCGTGAGTTCAAGCCCTACACGTGGTGTGGAGTTTACTTAAAAAAAAATGTACAACCCATTCTTAGCTCGTGAGCCATACAAAACCAGAAAACTGGGGCGCCTGGGTGGCTCAGTCAGTTAAGCGTCTGACTCTTGATTTCGGCTCAGGTCATGATCTCAGGGCTGTGGGACAAGCCCTGCATCGGGCGCTGTGCTGAGCTTGGAGCCTGTTTGGGATTCTCTCTCTCTCCCCCTGCCCCTCTCCACACTCTCTCTTTCTCTCCAAAGATAAAATAAAATAAAAATAAAACCAGACAACTGGTCCTAGTTTTCCAACCCCTGCTTTAGGAAACTCTTCACTATAGGTAACCAGCACCTTGTTCTGGGTTTGTTCAGTTGTCATCTTTATGCAGGGCACTCATGCTGGATTTAAAAGGAAAAAGCAAAACTTAAAAACTCTGTCTTGGCTATTCCTGAATATACAGTTGACCCTTGAACAACACAGGTTTGAACTGTGCTGGTCCACTTACACGTGGCTTTTTTTCCATAAATACGGTGCAGTACTGTAAATTGTATTTTCTCTTATGATTTTCTTTTTCTTTTTTTAAAAGATTTTATTTATTTGATAGAGAAAGACACAGTGAGAGAAGAAACACAAGCAGGGGGCGTGGGAGAGGTAGAAGCAGGCTTCCCGTGGAGCAGGGAGCCCAATGCGGAACTCGATCCCGGGACCCTGGGATCATGACCTGAGCTGAAGGCAGACGCTTAACGACTGAGCCATCCAGGCGCCCCCTCTTATGATTTTCTTTTCTTTTCTTTTTTTTTTTTTTAAAGATTTTATTTATTCATTTGAGACACAGAGATACAGAGAGAGAGAGAGAGCATGAGCAGGGAGAGAGGCAGAGGGAGAGGGAGAAGCAGGCTCCCCGTTGAGCAGGGAGCCTGATGTGGGGCTCGATCCCAGGACGCTGGGATCATGACCTGAGCTGAAGGCGGACGCTTAACCATCTGAGCCACCCAGGTGCCCCCCTCTTATGATTTTCTTAATAGCACTTTTCTCTAGCTTAGTTTATTGTAAGAATATAGTATATAATACATATACAAAATATATGTTAATCAACTATTTGCTATTGGTAAGGCTTCTGGTCAACAGTAGGCTCTTAGTTAAGTTTCTGGAGAGTCAAGAGTTACGCGTGTATTTTCTTTCTTTTTTTTAAAAGATTTTATTTATTTATTTGACAGAGAGATAGAGAGAACAAGTAGGCAGAGAGGCAGGCAGAGGGAGAGGGAGAAGCAGGCTCCCCACCGAGCAGGGAGCCCGATGCGGGGCTCGATCCCAGGACCCTGGGATCATGACCTGAGCCAAAGGCAGCCGCTTAACCGACTGAGCCATCCAGGCGCCCCTACACGTGTATTTTCAAGTGCATGGGGGTCAGTGCCCCTAACCCCTGCCTTGTTTAAAGGTCAACTGTATTATCATTTTGGCCTCTCTAGCCATGATGGAGCCCAAACAAGTGTGGAAGTTTAGAACTGCAAAAAGTAAAAAGAAATTCTCTTCTAAAACATTCTTGTTTACTGTCAGCCTTAAGGGATATGAGTGTTTCTCGTTATTACATTCTTAGCTGTGTTTACTCTGAAGTTTGATAACTATTTCTTTTATTCAAAAAACTGTTGCAGAAATAAAGAATAGCACTTGGCATTCCTTAGATATTAAGACATTTAAAAAATGCCATTTTTTCCCTCCTGCGTCCTGGGTTTACTGGTTACTGTTGGTGGGTCACTTCTGCCTCTTGTCCTCCATTGAGCAGCTTTCTTCTGGCATACCAGAGCCCCAGACAGGCTGCCCCCTCCCTCCCACCCCAGCCCGCTGTCCCACACTCACCACTTCCTTGGCGCCAAGTCTCTGGGGCTCCTCCCTCTCCCGTGAGCCCCCCTCTCTGTCCGGCCCTTTTGCATCCCCCAGTCGCACGGATTTGTAACATCCATCTGGGGGCCTTCTCCATTAAACCTCCATTAAACCTCTGGCTCGTGGATTTTCTCTCTTCTCTAAACTCCCACAACACTTAGCCCGGGGTACACGATTTAGCACTTAATTATATATTGTCTTTTATTGTTTGTTTTTATTTATTGTGTTAGTTTTGTCTTTTCAAGCGAAGCTACAGATTCCTTGAAAGGAACACATCTTGTATTTTTTTACTCCAGTAGGGACACAGTTAATACTTTCTGTTCTACCAATGAGTGCTGCTTGATGGATAGGCACAGATGTAAGACTTTCTACGCATTTCTCCAGTATCTGTGGTGCTGATGACTACCTGTCAAATTTATTAAACTGAGTTGAGTAATGAAGAGCAGCTCCGAATCTAGTATTCAGTTGGGTAAATCACATCATCTCTGTATCCATTTTCTCATCCGCAAAATGAAGATGAAAATGTTTTCCCAACCTACCTCAGAGAGTTACTGTGAGACTTACTTAAACGAGATAATGTAGCTTTGAACTGTATGAATGTCAGGGATTATTATACCTCACATCTCTTTTCCCAGGTGTTACAGGGGAAAGTAGGGTTTGGCTTTTATCACAAAGAGTGGGTCCCTTTCTAACCTCTGTTAGAATGGTGGGGCATTCTCAGGGAATCCTGAGTATGACTAAAAAGGTCAGAAGAGGGTAAACATGATCTCTTGGCTTCCAGTTTTCCTGAGAAATTATTACAGTTGTGGAAAATACAGTGTGTGGTTAGATTTTGAAATGGAAATTCCCCAGCTAAGATAGTCTTTGCTGCTCCTTACTTAACTATCCTTTCTGTACTCTTGTCTGCAAGCTTATTTCTGTCTTAATTCTCTCCTGGCAGGTCTAAAGCAAAATGTGGTAAAAGGAAATCTTAGTGAAGAGATGAGAACTTCCTGCTTTTGGAGTGGATCTTATTTTATGTCCTTAGATTCCAAAAGGAAAATCTTACTCTGGCCATCAGTTGACATAATTTTTCTTCTTCTTCTTCTTTTTAAAACCTTTTATTTTAAATAAACTCTATGCCCAACGTGGGGCTTGAGCTCACGACCCCAAGATCAAGAGTTGTATGCTCTACCTACTCAACTAGCCAGGCGCCCTCATAATTTTTCTTCTTATGTATTCCCTCCCCCCTTTACCACCTGTTGATTTTTCCCCCGGTCTTCCTGCCCTTCCTCCTTATTTTAGTTGACCAAAATACCAAAATACACTTGTTATCATCAGTGCTATTTCTTGAGATAGTTTTTGTTTTTAATTATAAAATTATTTGGGGTGAAAGATTTATATATCTCTTCATTAAATTCTAAAATGTATTTTTTATTAGTGCTTTATCCTGGACTTAATTTTTTTGTGTTTTCTATATTATACATGCAATTCTTCTTCCTAGGGCCCCTTTTACTCTTATTACTCTAGTATTTAACACTAACTGATGCTGTTCCTTTTTAAGGCTCAACTCCAGACCTGAGGAAGTGGCCTAACCTCATCGCCCCCGTGAGCGCTATGGTCAGTCACTGGGTAGGTCAGTTCGTATGGAGATCTCTGGATCTCCATAGGACATAGGAGGACAGAAGCGCTACTGCTATGAAAAAAGGGAAACTTAATTTCTCATGCCTCCTCCCTTTTCTGCGAAGGGCGCCGCACCAGCTCCAGCGTTCTACGGCGAAATCACCACAGCTTTCTCCGCCCCCTGAAAAGCGCCATACTCCAGGTGGGTCTAGTTGTCTCCCTTCCCAGCCAGCGAGGAGAGCCAAGGGCACCCCTCTCGGGGTGGGTGGGCGCGCCAAGCGCTGGCTCCTGCCCTCCGGGTCTGGGGAGTGCGGGAGGGGCAGGTGACGGGTCGCCGGGTGGGCGGCCCGCAGAGTTAGTTACCTGGCGCGGCGCGGCGCGGCGCGGCGCGGGGCGGGGTGGCGGGGGCGGGGCCGGGGTGCGATCTCAGGCTGCGATTGGTCCGCCCCGCGCCTGTCTCCATGTGCCGCGCGGCGGAGGCACAACATTCAAGTCCGGGGGCGGGGCCGGCGCGCGCCGGGAGGAAGCGGCAGCGCGGCAGCTGCGGGGCGTGGGGGCGGTGGCGGCGACGGCCGAGGCCGAGACCGAGGCGGCGGAGGCTGAGGCGAAGGCGGCGGCTCCTTACCCGGTGACGGTGCTCCGCCGGACCCCTTTCCGGGCCCCATGGAGGCGGCGGCGGGCGGGGGCTGCGGCTCCGGGCCGCCGCTGCTACTGAGCGAGGGCGAGCAGCAGTGCTACTCCGAGCTCTTCGCGCGTTGCGCCGGCGCCGCAGGCGGGGGCCCCGGCTCCGGGCCCCCTGAGGCCGCCAGGGCCGTCCCCGGAGCGGTCACCGCAGCCGCGGGCCCCGTGGCCGACCTGTTCCGGGCGTCGCAGCTGCCCGCCGAGACGTTGCACCAGGTAGGTCCCCGCGCCCCCTGCCCCAGCAGGTCTGTGGGGACCATTTCTGTGGGGATAAGGGGGCGGGGTGGGGCGATGGGGCTGCCCAAGGACCTGGAGGCCTCGGCAGGTCGAAGTCGGGGATGGCGGCGACGCCCTTGTCCCCCGGGGAACACCAGCCTCCTCCGCAGCTCAGGAGTGCTGGGTGCGCTCCCCGTCTTCCTCCCCTGAGACAGACTGACACTCCCTCCCCTCCCCCCCGGCCATTGCTGGGGCTCTGCAGCTGTCCGGACCCAAAGTTTGCCTTGTTCTGGAAGTGGTGTTTGTTTTGGCTAGTGTCTGGTTTAACCTCTGCTCGCTGCTCCTGCCTTTACCTCTCCTGGGTGGGTGGAAAGGGGTAGGCGCTCAGGGTGCCTTGCTGGGATTTGAACTTGAAGTGTGCGTGTGTGTGCGTGCGCGCGTGTGTGTGTGTGTATGTGTGTGTATGTATGTATGTATGTAGAGTCAGGGGCCCAGAATTGAATGTTGTCCGCCCTATATCCATGTAATCTATCTATCTATCTAGATATATATATCTACTATATGTATTTGCTCACTAACATATTTCTGAATATTGGTATTAAATTGGAAAGCCTTAACAGAGCAGGGACAAAGGGCTGCAAGAGGATGTCTGTCAGGGCAAAGCCAAGCTTACTGTTTCGGGCTAGAGATAGACCCAGACATCCACCATAGGAGACAGCTGTAGTTTCCCATCTTATTACTTGGACTTGAAATAGAACTGGAAAGTAATGTGTGTCATAGCTACCTCCTTTTAGCTGCTCCATACCTGGAAAAGGAGGAGGGAGTGATCCACAGCACGTGCTGTTTTTGTTTTGTGCTTTCCTTGGAGCTTGGAGAAAGACTACTTGATAAGCATCGTCTTTTGATATCACCAGGCCTTCATGTTGATAAGATTCTTAATATCAGGCCCAAAACATGAAAACCTTTTTAAAATTGTTTTTTTTTTTTAAGTTTTCATTTTATTTCCGGTTAACATACAGTATTATATTAGTTTCAGGTGTACAATACAGTAATTCTGTACTTCCATACATCATCCTGTGCTCATCAGGACAAGTGCACTCTTTAATCCCCCTCACCTATTTCACCCATCCCCCCACCTCCTCCCCTCTGGTAACCACCAGTTTGTTCTCTGTAATTAAGAGTCTGTTTCTTGATTTGTCTCTTTTCCCTTTGCTTGTTTTGTTTCTTAAATTCCACATATGAGTGAAATCATATGGTATTTGTCTTTCTCTGACTGACTTATTTTGCTAAGCATTATACTCTGGCTCCATCCATATCATTGCAAATGGCAAGATTTCATTCTTTTTGATGGTTGAATAATATTTCTTTATATAGATATAATACATAATAAATATGTATGCATAAATAAATAACACTTGGGTTGCTTCCATATCTTGACTGTTGTGAAGAATGTTGCTATAAACTATAAACATAGGGGTGCATGGAAATGAAGCTTTTCTTAAAAACAATAGTTAGTATGAAAGTTAACATCAATTGAATATTTAGAGTGGGGAGTGGTATTTTAAAATCTAGTTCTAGAGGATTAGTGAGGGTTTTATGGCTCACTTGCAATGTCACTGTGTTTGTAGGTTCTTTATTTTTTTTCTTACCACTTAAGACTGCGCTTTATACTGCTGGAACATGCATATGCCTATATGTTTGTGAGCATAACTTTAGCCACTCTGTAATCTTTCACCTTTTAAAAGGGATTTCTGAAAATGTAATTAGTATTCATAGAACTTAGCATGGCTGTTTAGCTCTTAAGAAGTCCTTTATATGTAGAAAGTTCTGCAATTGCTGTTCCGTGGTTGAGCTGAACTAGGTAGACAAAAAGTCAGTGTCTTAAAACACAAACCATGGCCATTACTTGAGGCCCTCAGAATATTCCCAAGCATATAAATTTATTAAATGATGTTGCAACTTCTCAACTGAAAAAGGAATAAGTGACTGAGGCCACACAGCAAGTAAATGACAGCTGGGCACCTGCTAAGGCTTATTTTGTAGTCAGTAATACATGGAGTGTGATAAGAGAAAGTGGGCATATTAAATGTGAATATGTTGGTTCACCACTCCTAAGGAATTGGGGAGGGGACTTTCCTGGTGTTAGAATCCATGCTCCCTTCAAGTATATATGATTTAGAAAGAACCCAAGGCACAGTACATTTGCATGAATGAGTTTATATTCTCGATGTCCAGTTGAAACTGGAGACTGCTTCAGATGTCGGCAAAGGGAGACATGCCTAGAAGATTGCTTATAGTAAATGTCTCAGAGCTCTAAGCTTTCTTACTCAGCCCAGCAAAATAAAATACATACTTCCCCATTAACCTAATATAATTGCAATAATCCAGTATTCTTCATACAGGTAAAAATGAACACCAGAGGCATCCTGGACAGGGAAATGTAATCAGAAGAGATTCAAACAAAGCTAGCAGTCAGCAGCCACCTAATTTTTACCAACCATTTTAGTGGGGAGTGGTGTGGTGTGTGTTGTGGTGTGCTGTGTCATGTTGTATCTTGATGTGTGTGTGCATGCTCCATTTACCTCAATTTGCATTTCCCCATGAGTGTATTAGCCATTCTTTAAAACAAATGTAGACATTTTTAGCCTTTCCCTGTTGAACAGGAACCTGTAAGTTCAGAATTAAGTGACCCAACAGGTATAACTGCCCAAATCATGGAGGCACTAACCATCCCTGGTAATTTCTATGGTAACAGCCAGATTTTTTTTTCTTAATAAGCATATAATTAAGATTAGCATAACATTTCAGGCAGGGTGAAAATCTTACCTGGAGTAAATGTTTTACAAAAATACTTAATTTTGTCTCCTCCTTGCAGTAAAAAATAAACTATGTCTGTTAGTTTGTCATGAAAGTGAGTTATGTTAAGGATTTTTTTCTGTTGAAATGTGTATATATATATATTTTTTAATAGATTTAATTTTTTCAGAGCAGTTTTATGTTCACAGCAAAATTACGGGGAAGGTACAGAAAATTCCCATACATCCCCTACCAGCACACATGCCAGCCTCCTCCATTATCAACATCCCCCACCAGACTGGTACATTTGTTATAGTTGACATTGACATTGACATATCATTATTACCCAAAGTCCATAGTTTGCATTAGGGTTCACTCTTGGTGTTGTACATTCCAAGGTTTTTTAAAAAAATATATTTATTGGGGTGCCTGGGTGGCTCAGTCGGTTAAGCGTCTGCCTTCGGCTCAGGTCATGATCCCAGGGTCCTGGGATCGAGCCCCGCATCGGGCTCCCTGCTCGGCGGGAAGCCTGCTTCTTCCTCTCGCACTCCCCCTGCTTGTGTTCCCTCTCTTGCTGTGTCTCTCTCTGTCAAATAAATAAATAAAATCTTTAAAAATACATATATATTTATTAAGACTTAATTTTTAATTTAATTTATTTCAGAGAGAGAGAATGAGAGAGAGAGAGCACTAGAGGGGGGAGGGTCAGAGGGAGAAGCGGGTCTTGATCCCAGGACTCCAGGATCATGACCTGAGCCGAAGGCAGTCGCTTAACCAACTGAGCCACTCAGGCGCCCAAGACTTGATTTTCTTAGAGCAGTTTTAGATTAATAGCAAAATTGAAGGAGAGGTGCATAGTGTTCCCATATACCCCCCTCGTCACACACATACACAGCCTCCCCCATTAGGAATACTCCCTTCCAGGGGTGCCTGGGTGGCTCAAGTCATTAAGTGTCTGCCTTTGGCTCAGGTCATGATCCCAGGGTCCTGGGATTGAGCCCTGCATTGGGCTCCCTGCTCGGTGGGAAGCCTGTTTCTCCCTCCCCACTCCCCCTGCTTGTGTTCCCTGTCTCGCTGTGTCTCTCTCTGTCAAATAAATAAATAAAATCTTAAAAAAAAAAAAAGGAATACTCCCTTCCAGAGTGATACATTTGCTACAATTGATGAACCTACATTGACATATCATAATTACCCCAAGTCCCTAGTTTACATTATGGTTCACTCTTGGTGTTGAACATTGTGTGGGTTTGGACAAATGTATAATGACATGTATTTACCATTAAAATATCATACAGAATAGTTTCACTGACCTAAAAATCCTCTGTGCTCTGCATAGTCATCCCTTCCACTTACCCCCAACCGCAGGCAACCACTGATCTTTTTACTGTTTCCATAGTTTTGCCTTTTTTAGAATGTCATATAGTTAGAAAAACACAGTATGTAATCTTTTCAGATTGGCGTCTTTCATTAATAATATGCATTTAAGATAACTCCATGTCTTTTCATAGCTTGATGGCTCATTTCTTTTTAGTGCTGAATAATACTCCATTGTTTGGATGTACCACAGTTTATCCATTCATGAACTGGAGGACATCTTGATTGCTTTCAAGTTTTGGCAGTTATAGATGAAGTTGCTATAAACATCTGTGTGCAGATTTTTGTGTGGACTTAAGTTTTCAGTTCCTCTGTGTAAATACCAAGAAGTGTGATTGCTGGATCATATAAGAGTGTCTTCAGTTTTGTAGAAAACTGCCAAACTGTCTTCCGAAGTGGCTGTACCATTTTGCAGTCCCCTCAGCAATGCATGAGAGTTCATGTTGCTCCATATTCTCACCAGCATTTAATGATATCAGTGTTTATTTTGACCATAGGAACGTAGTGATTGATATCTCGTTGTTTTAATTTGCAGTTCCCTAATGACATGATGTTGAACATCATGTCATATGTTTATTCGCCATCTTAAATTATATTTTAATGCATCATAATAGCCTATTTTAAAAAGGTCTTTTGGTCCTATTTTTAGAGTATTTATCTTCATTTGCTGATTTATTTTAAAAGCTGGATTCTAGGGCACCTGGGTGGCTCAGTCATTAAGCATCTGCCTTCAGCTCAGGTCATGATCCCAGGGTCCTGGGATCGAGCCTCGCATCGGGCTTCCTGCTCAGCAGGAAGCCTGCTTCTCCCTCTCCCACTCCCCCTGCTTGTGTTCCCTCTCTTACTGTCTCTCTCTCTGTCAAATAAATAAATAAATAAAATCTTTAAAAAAAATAAATAAAAGCTGGATTCTAGTACTAGGTGAAAAATGGTAGAACAAAACCCTTTACATTAGAAAAAGAAAATATAAATGTCTGAGAAACATAGTTTTTGTTTTAAGACAAGAACTACAAATGTTAGAGTGATTGGTTTCTCAGGTTGTGAAGTATTTCATTGGTGTTCAAAGGCCATGATTTTACTAGAAGGCATAAGGTGGTGTGGTGGGAATCAGGTTGGGTTTGACATGCATTTGAATTTCTTTTTTTTTTTTTTTTTAAATTTTTATTTATTTATTTGTCAGAGAGAGAGAGAGAGCACAAGCTGGGGGAGCAGCAGAGGGAGAGAGAGAAGCAGGCTCCCCACTGAGCAAGGAACCCGATGCGGGACTCGATCCTAGGACCCTGGGATCATGACCTGAGCCGAAGGCAGACGCTTAACGACTGAGCCACCCAGGCGTCCCTGCATTTGAATTTCTATTGCTCATAACGGACAGTTCTAGATGCTGAGGTTACAACAATGAATCACACAAATCCCTGTCTTCATGGAGTTTACATTCCAGTGCAAATGTTTTTTATTCTTCAGTTGATGTGAGTAAGAAACAATTTGGAATATAACCTCCAGAGGGGCACCTGGCTGGCTCAATTGGTAGAGCACATGACTCTTGATAAAGGGGTTGTGAGTTCAAGCCCCATGATGGGTGTAGAGCTTACTTAAAAAAAAAAAAAAAAAAGAAGAATATAACCTCTAGAAATAAAATATCTACCTTAAACTAGCAAGTTTTGCATTTGATTTAATGAATTAAATTATATAGACTTATTTATAATATTTATCTTTTAGGATGGTGTGTTAGTCTCTGGGAATGCTGTGCATATGTGAAGTAGTCATAATTTGTTTTAGTTTTTATGATAGTCAACTCCTTTTATTTTGAAATAGTTTTTTTTTTTAATTGGGAAATGATTAACATGTAACCTATTAGTTTCAGGTATACAACATAATGATTGGTATTTGTATATTTTGTGAAATGATCACCACAGTAAGTCTACATCCGTCACCATACATAGTTAAACATTTTTTTGTGTGATCAGAAGTTTTATGATATACTCTTTTAGCAACTTTCAAATACATACTCTCTTAGCAACTTTCAAATATATAGTATGGTATTATTAACTATAGTCCATGCTGTACATTAAATCCTCATGACTTACTTATTTTATAACTGGAAGTTTGTAACTTTTGATCACTTTCACCCATCCCTCCCCCACCTATCTGTCCTCTGTATTTATGAGTTCAGGTTTTTTGTTTTTAGATTCCACATGTAAATGAGATCATATGGTGTTTGTCTTTCTGATTTGATGGTTAACTCTTAGACATTAAGGGGCATAGCTATAAGACACTGCTGATTCTATAATATCAGGGGAAATCATTGAATTGGAAAAAAGCCAATAAATGTCTGATTGCTTAAGCAGCTTTGATTGATGTAAAGAAGTAAAACAAAGCTGCTAGAAGCAGGGGATATTTTAAAAATTCCTGTGCACAGAATCATGTTTTTGTTTTTTTAAAGATTTATTTATTTTAGAGAGAGAGAGCATACGGGGTGGGAGGAGGGCAGAGAGAATCTCAAGCAGACTCCCCGCTGAGTGCAGAGGATGTGGGGGCTCAATCCCAGGACCCTGAAATCACCACTGCAGCCAAAATCAGGAGTTGGGTGGGGGGGTGGAGAAGGATGGGGGGGCTGGGTGGTGCAGTCGGTTGGGCGTCCCACTCTTGGTTTTGGCTCAGGTCATGATCTCCGGGGTCATGAGATCAGCCCGAAGTGGGGCTCTGAATTCAGCGAGGAGTCTGCTGAAGTTTCTCTCTCCCTCTCCCTCCACCCCTCCCCGTGCTTGTTCACTCTCTTTCTCTAAAACAAATAAGTAAATCTTAAAAAATTAAAAAAAAGAGTCAGTTGCTCAGGGCATCTGGGTGGTGCAGTCAGTTAAGTGTCTGACTCTTGGTTTTTGGTTCAGGTCCTGATCTCAGGGTTGTGAGATTGAGCCCTGCGTCAGGCTCCCCACTTAGCTTGGAGTCTGAGATTCTCTCTCCTTCTGCCCCTCCCGCTTGTGCGTGCTCTCTCTCTCTCAAATAAATGAAATCTTTATTTTTTTTAAAAGATTTTATTTATTTCTTAGGGAGAAAGCGAGAGAGATCACAGAGGGAGAGGGAGAAGCAGACTTGCAGCTGACTGAGAGGAGAGCCCGATGCGGGGCTTGATCCCAGGACCGTGAGATCATGACCTGAGCGGAAGGCAGCTGCTTAACCGACTGAGCCACCCAGGCACCCCAATAAATAAATCTTAAAAAAAAAAAAGTCCAAGGCTCAACTGACTGAGCTACCCAGGTGCCCTATGCATGGACTCACCTTTGGGAAGAAGTCCTATTTAAAGGTTTTCTTGTAATTCATTGAAGCAACTGTTTAATCATTAAAGAAAACTATAGGTAAAAGACAAAATTCTTGTGAACTTTCCCCATTGTTAGGTTGTTAGCCAGAACTGTTTTTTAAAAATGCAAATAAGGCAGTTTTCTGTTTTTACATCTTTATATCATATCCCTTTGTAACATAGACTTTAAGAAGATAGAGGCCAGAATACTATAACAGTAGAAAGAATATTTGCTGTTTAAGGTAGTATTCTTTTTTTATAAAAAAGAAAGAATGCCAGCAGATATAGGAAGTTCCAGAGCCAAACCGTTGTGTGGTTAAAAGAGCGACATTTGCATAATAGTTGCTTGTTGACTCTTTTATAACAAAAAAAAAAAAACTTCAGGTGTGCAAAACTTAGAGGATTACCCAGCAAATAAGTAAAACAGTTCATTCAGTGTGAAGGTTTCCTGTGATCTCTTTCTCTGGTCCCATTCTCTTTCCTTCCAACCCCAGAGGTTACTGCTGTCCTGAATTTGGTGTGCATGAATTGAAAAAATGGGACGCCTGAGTGGCTCAGTTAATTAAGCGTCTGCCTTTGGCTCAGGTCATGATCCCAGGGTCCTGGCATCAAGTCCCACATGGGGCTCCTTGCTCAATGGGGAGCCTGCTTCTCCCTCTGCCTGCTGCTTCCCCTGCTTGTGCTCTCTCTCACTCACTCTCTCTCTCTCTCTGACAAATAAATAAAATCTTTAAAAACAAAACAAAACAAAAAAAAGTTAATATGTTTATTATACATGAAGATATTGTGTGTGTATATATATGTCACTAAAATAATATATTGTTTTGTATGGCTTTTCAACTTTTTAAAGATTTTATTTATTTGACAGAGAGAGAGAGAGTGCAAGTAGGCGAAGCGGCAGAAGGAGAAACAGGCTCCCTGCTGAGCAGAGAGCCCAACACGGGGCTCAATCCCTAGCTGAAGGCAGACCCTTAACCAACTGAGCCACCCAGGCACCCCTGTATGACTTTTCAACTTAAAATTAGGAATATTGTACTCTGTAACCTGCAACTTGCTTTTCCTCTCATTATTACGTTTTTGAGATTCATCTTTGTTGACACATGTAGCTGTAGTTCATTTATGTTTCCTTTTTAAAAATCATTACCGGGGCGCCTGGGTGGCTCAGTCGTTGGGCGTCTGCCTTCGGTTCGGGTCATGATCCCAGGGTCGAGCCCTGCATCAGGCTCTCTGCTTGGTGGGAGGCCTGCTTCTCCCTCTCCCACTCCCCCTGCTTGTGTTCCTTCTCTTGCTTTGTCTCTCTCTGTCAAATAAATAAATAAATAAAAATCTTAAAAAAAAAAAAACTTCATTACCTATTCTTATAGTGACTCATCATTATGGTGTTGTAGAGGCCTTTATGACTGAGGAAAGTAGGTGGCATTTTTGTATAGAATGTCACATGACTGGGGGACTGTGCTAAATGTGTACAAATATTAAAAGCTCCTTTATAGGTAGCAAAATGCACACTGATATTCTTTTTTTTTTTTTTTTTAAAGATTTTATTTATTTATTTGACAGAGAGACACAGCGAAAGAGGGAACACAGGCAGGGGGAGTGGGAGAGGGAGAAGCAGGCTTCCCGCGGAGCAGGGAGCCCGATGTGGGGCTGGATCCCAGGACCCTGGGATCATGACCTGAGCCGAAGGCAGACGCTTAACGACTGAGCCACCCAGGCGCCCCCTCTCATATTTTTTAAAATGGGAAATCTCAAACAAGTAGATGGAATAATACATTAAATTCCTCTGTGCTTGCCATCCATGCTCAACAACCATCAATGCACGTGCGATCAGTTCTGTTCCATCTGTGTTCTCACTCTTGTACCCTACCCTGCAAGTCTCTGATATCACACAATTCATGGGGTTTATCTTTAAAGAAGGAACCTGGGAGTGGTCAGAGGAGATGGGAACATGGAGGGGTTTAATATAGGCAGAAAAGGTATCTTTGGCTTTTGGTCAAATGGCAAGACAGTGATGGTTCCACATGATCGAGCTATTTGCAGTCTTAAAGATAACGATTTTTGAGACTGATTCAGAATAATTGGGTAAACCAATAGGGAGACTGAAAAGGTAACAAAAGTGAAGACTAGAAATACAAGATGGGGGCGCCTGGCTGGTTCAGTCGGTGGAGCATGTGACTCTTGATCTTGAGGTCGTGAGTTCAAGCCCTGAGTTGGGTTAGAGATTATTTAAAAAAAAAAAATGCAAGATGGATTTGAATATTGACCTAGTTTCACATGCATAACTGGGGACTGTCCTACTTTAAGGGTATGGAAAATTGGTTGTGAGGAAATTTTGAGTTGTTCCACTAATTATCAGTAACTTTTTAAAGAGGGTTTGGTTCCTTTCCAGGTTTTTTTTTTTTTTTTTTCAAATTTTCTCGTTGTTTCATAAAGGCAAGTATCTAGGATTTTGTATTTACATCATTCTCTTCTTCAGTACATGTTTTTTGGTGGGCAGCTAAGTCCGTTTGGGCTGCTATAACAAATTCCACAGACTGGGTGGCTTATAAACCATGGAAATTTACTGCCCACAGTTCTGGAGGCTGGTAGTCCAAGATCATGGTGCCGGCATGTTTGCCTTCTGGTGAGGGGCCCCTTTCCTGGTTCATAGCTGGCACCTTCTTGCTGTGGCCTTAAATGGTGGAAAGGGCTAGGGTTCTCTCTGGAGCCTCTTTGTAAGGCATTACATCCCATTCGTGAGGGCTCTACCCTCATGACCTAAGTACCTTCCAAAGGCCCTGCCTCCTAATACCATCACATTGGGCATTAGAATTTCAGCAGATGTATTTTGTGGGGGACACACATTCAGATCATAGTAACTAACCAGCCTGGGTTGCTCAGGCCTGTGGGGTTTCCTGGGGCACGAGATTCCGTTTTCAAAGCAGGCAAATTGGGATGGTTGTTCACCCTCTGTACTGGTTACTACATGAATTATCTATTGCTCTATAATGACTTCGCATAAATTTAAATTGCAGCTTAAAACAGCACATTTATTATCTTATTGTTCCTTTGGGTCGGGAGTCCTGACATGGCTTAACTGGGTCTGCAGGTCAGGGTTTCACAAGGCTGAAACCAAGGCATTGGCTGGGTGGCATTTCTTTGTGGAGCTTGGGGACTTCTTCCAAGCTCATGTCACCGTTAGTAGAATTCTGTTCCTCGTGAGTTTAGGACTGAAGGTCTCAGCTACTAGAGACAACCTGCAGTTCCCCGCCACATGGCTCTTTCTATAGGCAGTTCATAATATGGCTGTTGGCTTCTTTAAGAAGATTCTCTCTCTCCCGTTGGCTTAGAGGAGTGACACCCCATTGCCTTTGCCATATCCTGTCTTATATATAGAAGCAAGTCACAGGTTTTGTCTGCACTGAAGGGGAGAGGATTATTCAAAAGCAAAGACAGCAGGAAGTGAGAATTATTGGTGGTATGTGTCAGCTTAGGAACTTTGTACCACACTTGCCTTCCAGAGTTTTCTGAAGCAGAAAATTACTCTGTTTATCATTTTGGGGCCAGATAATATAGATGTTTTTGCTCACCCACTCATTTAAAATTTCTTTATCTTTTAAAACATTTTCATGCGTAATTCATTTTCTTATACCAAGTAGAACTGGCAAGTATATATCTTCTTATGTATTATTTTCAGTTTTAGTCTTTAGGCAATTTGTTTTTTCCTCTTAACTAGTAGGAGGCAGGAAAAGAAGTGGAAAAGTAGATATGAATGCCTTGCATGTCCACTCCTGCCCGGAATACTCTAAAGCAGGCCTGGGTCCACTTCAGGGGTCTGTGAATTTAGATGTGGAAAAAGATACGTTTTTGTTTGTACCAACCCCTAACTGAAATCAAGCATTTCCTTCTATTGTGCATATAGGCAACAAACCACAGTAGTAGTAGTAGTACCTGTGATTTCATCACCTGTAGAAATAGGATTTTTTAAAAATCATAATTATTGCAGGTAGTAATGCATATTCAAACACATGCCTTACTACCACAGATTTGCTTTTTAATATTTTGATAGTTGTATTTCTGTATGTTTCTTTTATCATCCTATCTATTTTAAGTGTTTCATGTTATGCATTTAAAAACAGTATTCTGAGAAGAGGTCCATGCAGACTACCAAAGGGCAAGGGGCATAGCACAGAAATGATCAAGAAGCCGTGCTCTGAAGAGTTGTGAGGTGTCTGGACTGGGAACTTCAGTACTTCATAGTTGACCGTTTTCAAAGTCAGACTGGCAGCAGCACTGCTGGCAACTCTGCGCCAGGAATGCGATTCCCTAAGGCTGCGGTGGTCCTTCCCCCTTCAGGCAGCCCTGCGAGGGGGAAGGAAGGCCAGAGAGAATGAGAGAATGAAAGCTCAGCTGCTCCCACCAGGACTTCGCTCTGCAGTCCCTGCAGTCCCTGCTCAACTCTCCCTGCTCCTGACCTTCCTGTCTGGCCCTCTCTGCTCTGCTTCATTCCAGAGAGCCCCTGGGGGGCACATGCCATCTGGCTTTGGGCCTGTTTTATTTACCACTGTTCTCTCTACTTCAGAGAGGGGCTAGAACACAAACCTGAAGGAAAAGTGATTTTTAACAGACTGGAGAAACTCGGCTCTCCTCATAATTTAATTCAGGACCAGGAGAGGCTCTTTAATATTAGGTTAGTAGTAAACGTTTGCTTTGACTTAATTCATTTGTAACACTTTGCCATTGGTTTACAGAAAAATAGCTTTGTTCAGCCTCCTGGGGGTAATTAAATGTTTCACCTGTGTTAATTTCCTGACTAATTGAAGTAAATCCCATAAATGCCAGCAATTAAGTATTGTTTTTGCTTTTTTTTAAAGCAGGCTTTCTTAAATGTGTAATGTTTGCCCTGATGCCTTCAAAAGAACATATGTAATGCGGGCGCCTGGGTGGCTCAGTCGTTAAGCGTCTGCCTTCGGCTCAGGTCATGATGCCAGGGTCCTGGGATCGAGCCCCGCGTCGGGCTCCCTGCTCGGCGGGGAGCCTGCTTCTCCCTGTCCCGCTCCCCCTGCTTGTGTTCCTGCTCTCGCTATATCTCTCTCTGTCAAAAAAATAAATAAAATCTAAAAAAAAAAAAAAAAAAAAAAGAGTTTAGGTTTAAAAAAAAAAAAAAAGAACATATGTAATGCAATAATCTCTTTGTTTATCCCTTAGTTCAGGGTCAGTCTTGTGAAAAACAGATGATTTTACATGAACAGGTTTTTGACCCTGGAGATGTTTGGTGTGCTTGCTTTTTGAGTTTTTTTCTCCTTTAGGATTCCTTTAAAATTGTTTTAAAATGCTTTAATTCCTCTCCTTTGCATACACTCTGGTAACTTTGAGTCTTGTTACTAAGAGATGGCGCTGGAAGCAAAGTGCGTGAAATTTACCATGTGGGATGTCTTAGATTCTTTTTTAGACAGAGAGAGGGAGAGTGCAAGCTGGGGGGGGGAGGGGCAAAGGTAGAGGGAGAGAGAGAATCTTTTTTTTTTAATTACATACCCACTTTTGTTATTTTTTTAAAAAGATTTTACTTATTTATTTGACAGAGAAAGAGTGCACTCCAGAGCACAAGCAGGGGGAGCAGGAGAGGCAGAGGGAGCAGCAAACTCCCCGGGTTTGGAGCCTGCTTAAGATTCTCTGTCTCCCCTCACTCAAGGCTGGATCTCACAGCCCTGAGATCACAACCTGAGCCAAAATCAAGAGTCAGACACCCAACCAATTGAGCCATCCGGGCACCCCTAGGTTTTTTTTTTTTTTTTAAAGATTTTTTATTTATTTATTTGACCGAGAGATAGACAGAAGAGCACAAGCAGAGGGAGTGGCAGAGGGAGAGGGAGAAGCAGGCTCCCCACTGAGCAGGGAGCCTGATGCGGGACTCGATCCCAGGACCCTGGGATCATGACCTGAGCTGAAGGCAGACGCCTAACCATCTGAGCCACCCAGGCGCCCCACCCCTAGGTTCTTTTAATTTATTCTTCATTCTCTAAGTTTTCTCCACCTTGGCACTATTGACACTTTGGGCCAGATCATTCTTTGCTGTGGGGGCTGTCCTGTGCATTATAGAATGTTTAGCAGCATCCCTGGTCTCTATCAAGTAGATGCCAGTATCTGCCCTTCCCCAAGTTGTTTCAACCAAAAATGTTTCCAGATAATTGTCCCTTGAGGCAAAATCTACTCCGGTTGTAGATACGTGGTAACAATCATGGTAGCTACTACCGTTTATTTACTGATTACCATGTAATTGGCCTTGTCCTATAGCTTGTAGAATGCTCATCTCATTTAATTTTCACAAGCAAACCACAAAGTAGGTATTATCGCCCCCAGTTTGAAGAAGACAAAATGGAGGTACAGAGAGATTCAGTAATTTGCCCATGGTCACATAGATAAATGACTTCTGGTAATATTTTTCATAATTATTTGGGTTGAAATTCAGTCTTTGTTGAAGAGACAAACTAAAAAATAAAGGGGGGGTTTCTTGATGATGTCTCAGTGGAGAGGCTATGGCTTTCATAGCAATTCTGTGTAAATGTTGGAATTCTTGCTTAAAGGGGTGAGTCTATCTATGGGTCTGAGTAGGAGATTTGAATCTGCTTCTAAGGAGCTTCAGTATGGTAAAGCAGAACATGAGACAGTCGAGGGTCAAGAAGGCTGCTTAAACTTCAAAGCCAAGGAAGCCATCAGAAATTGAGGTAAGGCTCAGGCACCCCTTAATAATTTAATCTATTCTACCTTATATGTCTAAGATGATATCACTTCAGGGCCGCCTGGCTGGCTCAGTTGGTGGAGCATGTGACTGTTGATCCTAGGGGTTGTGAGTTTGAGCCCCATGTTCAGTGTAGTGATTACTTAAGAATAAAATGCTTAAAAAATTTTAAGCTGGGGATTTGGAAAACGTCGAGACAAGGTTTATATGACAAGAAGAAAAATTAATACATTGGCTTGGTGGGGAAATCAAGGTTTAGTAGAATTTTTGCTCAGTTTGAATTTTAGAAAGCATTTTCAAGATTTTATTCTGATACTAAATATTTATGTTAATGTGGGCTCAGTGGTCTTGTTCTGGAAATAAACTTTTTAAATATTTCTGTGTCAGTTCTCCCAAATATAATTTGATGATTCAAGTAGAAAAAAAAAATGAACGAAATCTTGCCATTTGCAACAACATGGGTGGATCTAAAGGGTATAATGCTAAGTGAAATAAGTCAGTCAGAGAAAGACAATACGATATGATTTTCACTCGTGTGGATTTTAAGAAACAAAGGAAAAAAGATAAAAAATCAGACTCTTAACTCTAGAGAACAAACTGATGGTTACCAGAGGGGAGGTAGGTGGGGGGGATGGGTGAAATAGGTGAAGGGGATTAAGAATACACTTATCATGATGAGCACTGAGTAACACAGACAATTGTTGAATTACTATATTGTACACCTGAGACTAATACAATACTCCATGTTAACTGTACTGGAATATGAAGGCTGGTGCTTATGTGGTGGTTTTGGAGGTAAAAGCTACATGTAGAGCATGGCAGAACAGCAGTATATGTATATAGGGAGAGAACCTGGGTCCCATACCTTTATGAAGCTGCCTTATTAGTCTGAGACAGTCCAATTTTATACTACTTTTACATGAAAGAAAGAAATTTCCATCTTATTTTTTATTTATTTTTTTAAAAGATTTTATTTATTGAGAGAGCACGAGCGGGGAAGAGGGGTGGAGGGAGAAGCAGGCTCCCCGCTGAGCAGGGAGCCGACATGGGGCTTGATCCCAGGACTCCGGAATCATGACCTGAGCCGAAGGTAGATGCTTAACCGACTGAGCCACCCACGCGCCCCTCCATCTTATTTTTTTTAAAAAATCTGTATATATCAAATTTTTTCTATCATAAAATTTACAAAAGTATTTACAACTTGTTAGCTAACTTTAAAATATTTATTAATCTGTCCTATCAGCTGATTTTAAATTCCACATTTGACATGTTCTCTTACTGATTGAAGTTTTAAGTATTTGTTTCATAGAATTTATTTTATTGTTTTTTATAAAGGGGTAAGACTTTAACTCGGGTGTAATTATTGTTGTTTAAAAATAGATACTGGGGCGCGTGGGTGGCTCAGTTGGTTAAGCTACTGCCTTTGGCTCAGGTCATGGTCCCGGAGTCCCGGGATCGAGTCCCGCATCGGGCTCCCTGCTCGGCAGGGAGTCTGCTTCTCCCTCTGACCCTCCTCCCTCTCATGCTCTCTGTCTCTCATTCTCTCTCTCTCAAATAAATAAATAAAATCTTTAAAAAAGGGGCGCCTGGGTGGCTCAGTCGTTAAACATCTGCCTTCGGCTCAGGTCATGAGCCCGGGGTCCTGGGATCGAGCCCCACGTCAGGCTCCCTGCTCGGCGGGAAGCCTGCTTCTCCCTCTCCCATTCCCCCTGCTTGTGTTCCCTCTCTCGCTGTGTCTCTCTCTGTCAAATAAATAAATAAAATCTTAAAAAAAATAAAAAAATTAGATACTAAATTGATTGTAAACCATTAAAAAAAAAGAAATTGAGGTAAGGCTATGTATTGTTCAGGGCCCTGAAGGAAATGGCACACTCAGAGGGTTTTACTGAAAACAGCATGGAGGCTTGGAGAGATTAGCAGCAGCACGAAGCCTTTGCTGTCCCTAGATCTGAAAGGGCCCAGGAAAGAAATGTTGTTGCTGAAGCTGTGAAAGGTGTGATTCCCCTAAAAGAACAGTGGTCTAGAAGAATGCAGTCATTGCCAGAACTGTGGCCAGGGAGGGGCTGGTGAGCTGAGGGACAAATAACCAACTCTGTCTGATGTGCTCCAGTGCCCAACTGGAAACGAGAGGCAGAAAAGCCTGGGAGTTGAAGCTTATAGAGACCAGCCTCCTGGGCAGAGTGGATAAAGGGTTGTGGTTCTGGGGGACACATGGAGGAAAAGCCAGCACAGACTACAAGGTGAACTGGGAACCACCGCCCTGGATCCTAGGGAGAATGGGGCATGGCTGGTGTAGGGGGCAAGGGAAGTCCATTTGTGCCAAGCTGGGCTTGGGTGTGCAGACTTTCATGAGGGACAAGAGAGGGCTGGACAGGAGTGACTGGCCCATCTGAGCTGCTGCTTTCTACTTCTTTAGGAAAGTCTTGAAGACTGTGGGGTTGTCTGTTTGCATTTGGGTATGGGATGTATGCATGTGTATGCTTTTTGATCAGAGTAGGACATTTCCATGGGTTGCTGGGTTTGTTCTTGTTCAGGGCACTGGGAAAAATACAGCAATAGAGTAGCCTTCTTGGAGATTTTGCCAGGAGTAGCTGCACATGGTGGGAAAGGTTGCCCTAGGGACCAGAGATGAATTCAGGGGAGTAGAAAGTATATTATAACATTTGGGGGGTATGACCTAGCATTAGTTTGACATTTTTCTTTCCCCGAAGGATAAGATTCCTGTAGAGATTCTTCCTCACCCCAAAATAGCTGTATATGTGTCCACTCGGAATTTCTTTGTACATTGCTCAAACTTACTAAGGCCCTATTGAGCAAACCGAGGACTTAAAAAAGAATCTTCCTCATATACTGCAAAGTAAAGGCAAGTGCAAAGAGAGAACTTTGTTCTCTTTTGCATTCTTCATGGGCTCTAGCATATCTTCTGGAAAACTTGTTGCCATGGCAATGGGATATTATCTGTCTCTGTAGTGTACTACATAAAAATAGCCCTTTGTGTTTGAGGGTGATGTTGGCGACAGGTGGTTGGGTGAATGTATAGCAGGGTGCCTTGTCAGCAATCCATTGTTTAAGGTTGTGAAATCAAAATGACTATTGATTTGCTTTTTTCTCTCAAAACGCAGTTTTATCTGGAAAAGGCAGGTAGTGGTGCTCTGTTTAATTGTGAATTTTAAGCCTCCCTTTCTAGGTCGGGTGAATACGGTGATGGAAAGCACCTCTCATGGTGATAAGTAAATGGCTTCTCTACTCTTTCTGTTGGTGTTACAGGGTATGCAACACAAGATTGGGCTGGGGCCAAGTAGTATAATTCTCCTGTTCTTGAACAAATGGTTCTGCTTAAGTGCCTCGTACTTTTAAACTGAGACGTAGCAGCAAGTGGTTAGGTGGAATAGATGAGCTCTGAGCTGTTTATCAAGTAGTGACTTCTTGTGGGTTCTTATATAGAACAGATCCTTGGTAAAGAAAGGTCGGTTCACCATGCTGGTTTTAGCATTGGCCTCACACGTGTAGCCAAGGTTGAAATCTTGACCCTAATCTTAGTTTTTTCTTTGAGAAATCCTTTGGGTAACTTTTTAGAGCCATAAGTTTTAAATATTTTGTCATTCTCTCACCTTTCTTCTAGAAACTTGTCTTATATGTAAATAACAGCTTCTTGGTGCTGAAATAAAATTTAGTCTTGAGAATTTTAGACTTTCTTGAGAAAATACCATGGCAGGGAATTTTAGACCTAAAAGTAATCACCCCCCTTTTTTTAGACCCAGAGAGTGTGTGCTCGAAAGCAGGGGGAGGGGCAGAGGGAGAGAGAATCTCAAGCAGGCTCCACGCCCAGTGTGTAGCCTCACGTGGGGCTTGATCCCAGGACCCTGAGATCATGACCCGAGCCAAAATCAAGAGTCGGATATTTAACCGACTGAGCCACCCATGTACCCCAAAAGTAATCACTCTTAATTCTGATTTGTGTTGTACTACTGCAGAAATGGGATCATTGCCTTTATCTTTTCTCTGAGTCAGTATAAATATCTTTTTGCTAATAATATTGGAAATAGTTTTTGAGTGCTGAGCATCCATTATTATTTTTAGAAATTTTTGTGTGTAATTAACTCACTTAATTCCCATAAATATTCTTTTTTTTAAAAGATTTTATTTATTTTAGGGAGAGAATGCACACGGTGCACGCTCATGAGTCAGGGGAGGGGCAGAGGGAGAGGGACAAGCGGACTCCCTGCTGAGCGTGGAGCCCCACATGGGGCTCCATCCCAGGACCCTGAGATCATGACCTTCAGCCGAAGTCATATGCTTAACCAACTGAGCCACCCAGGTGCCCCATAATTCCCATAAATATTCTTAATGGTTTTTGTCACTTTTTCAGATGAGGCATTCTTATTAGTATGCCTTTTCGTTTCTGAAAAGTATTGCTGTACAGTGTAAGACTTGGTTGTTCCTTTTTGTTTATCAGGGTGTTGTGTTTCTAATACTGAAAAGCATTCTTCTATCAGGGGATGACAAAATATAGTCCATGGGCCAAATCCATCCTGTCAGTCAGTTAATTAATTAATTAATTTATTGGTATGCCCAATGAGCGAAGAGTGGTTTTTACATTAAATGGTTGGGACAGAAATAAAAAGACTATTTCATGACATGAAAATTATATGAAACTCAGATTTCAGCTTCCATAAACAAAGTTTTATTGGCACATAGCCACACTTAACGTTTCTGTATAGTATATGGCTGCTTTCACACTAGAGTGGCTGGGTGAATAGTTGTAACAGAAACTGTTTATAGCCCACAGAACCTCAGAACCTAAAGTACAAAGTTTGCCAATCCCTACTCTATATTATTCTACATCTAGAATGGGAAATTGTACTGAATAATAAAAGCAGGTTAGATTTATGCAGGTTCATATGTATTTGGATTCTCTTTGGGTATTATATTTTCCTTTCACAAGCCTACTGTCACGTACTATGGCATATTTCAAATATACTTGATTTCAACTCTTTCTATATCCATATTGATTTTTTTTATTATAACAAATCCTCCTAACCCTTCCTAAACAAGGGTAATGAATTTTATCTCTTTATTAATGTGTTTTCTTTGCTAGATCAGTAATTATAATCCCCCCAGTTCTATTTATTTCTAACTATGTTGCTTTCTGCTTTTGGGCTTTTCAGCCACCATATAAACATTGATACTTTAATAATCCTAACTAAGTCACCTGAACTGATTGTGCTATTTTAATTTAATAAATCCTATATTAGATAAAGATTGTATTTTCTACATTCATCCTGTTGGGTTTAATACACTTAACATGATCACAGCTTTGGAACATTCATGCAGTTTTTTTTTTCTTTTAAAATTTGTTTTCTTTTTTGTCTCTTATTTCCTCACTTTTTAAATTAATGGCTTTATTGAGATATAATTCACATACTATACAACTTACCCATTTAAAGTGTACAATTGAGTTTTTAGTATATCCACTATATATTTCCAGAATATTTTCATCACCACAAAAAGAAACCCTAGGCAGGGTACCCAGTAGTAGTCATCCCCAGTCCTACTGTCCCTAGGCAACCACAACTCTGCTTTCTATCTGTATGGATTTGCCTATTCTGAACATTTCTTATAAATGGAATTGTATAATATGTGGTCATTTGTGGCTAGTTTTTTTTTTTTAGCATAACGTTTTCAGTGTTCATGTTGTAGCATATATCAGTACTTTTTATGGCCCAGTAATATTTGATTTTATGTGTATGCCATATTTTACTCATCCATTCATCTGTTGGTAGACATGGGATGTTTCTACATTTTGGCTGTTATGAATAATGCTGTTATGAACATTTGTGTATAATTTTTTTTTTAAAGATTTTATTTATTTATTTGAGAGAGAGAGAATGAGAGACAGAGAGCGTGAGAGGGAGGAGGGTCAGAGGGAGAAGCAGACTCCCTGCCGAGCAGGGAGCCCGATGCGGGACTCGATCCCGGGACTCCAGGATCATGACCTGAGCCGAAGGCAGTCGCTTAACCAACTGAGCCACCCAGGCGCCCTGTGTATAATTTAAAAAAAAATTTTATTTTATTATGTTATGTTAGTCACCATACATTACATCATTAGTTTTTGATGTAGTGTTCCACGATTCATTGTTTTTTTTTTTTTAAAGATTTTATTTAATTGACCGAGACAGCAAGAGAGGGAACACAAACAGGGGGAGTGGGCAAGGGAGAAGCAGGCTTCCCGCCGAGCAGGGAGCCCGATGTGGGGCTCGATCCCAGGACCCTGGGATCATGGCTGAGCCGAAGGCAGTTGCTTAACCAACTGAGCCACCCAGGCGCCCCCCATGATTCATTGTTTGCGTATAACACCCAGTGCTCCATTCAGTATGTGCCCTCCTTAATACCCATCACCAGGCTAACCGATGCCCCCACCCCTCTCCCCTATGTATAAGTTTTTATGTGGATGTGTGTTTTCATTTCTCTTGGTTAATAACCTAGGAGTGGAATTGCTAGATTACATATAGTAACTCTGTATTCAATTTTATTTATTTATTTATTTAAAAAAATTTTTAAAAAGATTTTATTTATTTATTTGAGAGCGAGAGAGATAGCGAGTGAACACACTGAGCGAGGAGGAGAGGGGGAAGCAGGCTCCCCGCTGAGCAGGGAGCCCAAAGCGGGGCTTGATCCCAGGACCCTGGGATCATGACCTGAGCTGAAGGCAGCCGCTTAACCGACTGAGCCACCCAGGCGCCCCTCAATTTTTTTTAAAGATATATTTATTTTTGTTAGTGGGGGGCCTGACCCAGGACCCCAGGATCATGCCATGGGCCGAAATTGAGAGCTGGATGCTCCATCAACTGAGCCACCCAGGTGCCCCTCTATGTTCAATTTTTTGAGGAACTGCCTGACTCTTTGAAAGCTGCTGTGTCATTTTACATTTCCCACCAGCAATATATGAGGATTCCAATTTCTCCATATCCTCACCAACATTGGTTATCGTCTGTCTTTTCTTTTTCTTTCTTTCTTTTTTTTTTTAATCGTCTGTCTTTTCTATTATAGCCATCCTAGTGGGTAAGAAATGGTATCTTATGGTGGTTTTAGTTTGTATTCTCCTAGTGACTAATGATGTGAATGATATCATGTGCTTATTTGCCATTTATATATCTTCTTAGGGAAACGTCTGTTTAGATCCTTTGCCCATTTTTAAATTAGGTTGTTTGTCTTTATAAAATCTTGAGTTGTGGAAGTTCTTTCTGTATTCTAAATATAAGTCCCCTATCAGATAAATGACTTGCACAATTTTTCTCGTTTTGTGGGTTGTCTTTTCACTTTCTTGGTGGTGTCCTTTTTTTTTTTTTTTAAGATTTTATTTATTTATTTGTCAGAGATAGAGAGCAC
Organism: Mirounga angustirostris; assembly: GCF_029215605.1. NCBI lineage: Eukaryota > Metazoa > Chordata > Mammalia > Carnivora > Phocidae > Mirounga > Mirounga angustirostris. Next base: position 13,307,062 of record NW_026991719.1, read on the forward strand.
AAGTAGGCAGAGTGTCAGGCAAAGGAAGGAGGAGAAGTCGGCTCCCCACTGAGCAGGGAGCCTGATGTGGGGCTCGATCCCAGGACCCTGGGATCATGACCTGAGCTGAAGGCAGATGCTTAACCGACTGAGCTACCCAGGCACCCCTTGATGGTATCCTTTGAAGCATACAGTATTTTTTAAAGATTTTATTTATTTATTTGAGAGAGAGAGAATGAGAGAGAGAGAACACATGAGAGGGGATAGGGTCAGAGGACGAAGCAGACTCCCCGCCGAGCAGGGAGCCCAATGCGGGACTCGATCCCGGGACTCCGGGATCATGACCTGAGCCGAAGGCAGTCGCTTAACCAACTGAGCCACCCAGGCGCCCCTTTTTAATTTTATTTATTTATTTGTGAGAGAGAATGAGATAGAGCATGAGAGGGGGGAGGGTCAGAGGGAGAAGCAGACTCCCTGCTGAGCAGGGAGCCCGATGCGGGACTCGATCCCAGGACTCCAGGATCATGACCTGAGCCAAAGGCAGTCACTTAACCAACTGAGCCACCCAGGCGCCCATTTTTTAAAGATTTTATTTATTTGAGAGAGAGAGAGAGAGAGAGAGAGTGCATGAGTGGGGGGAGGGGCAGAGGGAGAGGGAGAAGGTGACTCCCAGCTGAGCAGACAACCTGGGGCTTAATCCCAGGACTCTGGGATCATGACCTGAGCATGAGGCAGATGCATAACTGACTGAGCCACCCAGGCACCCCTGAAGCATACAATTTTTTTTTTATTTTGATGAGGTAATCTGTTTACTTTTTGCTTTTGTCATTTGTGTTTTTGGTGTCATATTTAAGAAACCATTGCCTGATCCAAGATCATGAACATCTACTCCTGTGTTTTTTTTGTTTTTTGGTTTTTTTTCAAAGATTTTATTTATTTATTTGACAGAGAGACACAGCGAGAGCGGGAACACAAGCAGGGGGAGTAGGACAGGGAGAAGCAGGCTTCCCGCAGAGAAGGGAGCCCAATGTGGGGCTCGATCCCAGGACCCTGGGATCATGATCTGAGCTGAAGGCAGACGCTTAACGACTGAGCCACCCAGGCGCCCCTCCTGTGTTTTCTTCTAAAAGTTGTATAGTTTTAGCTCTTACATTTAGGTCTTTGATCTGTTTTGAGTTAATTTTTGTATGTGGTGTAAGGTAGGGGTTCAGCTCCATTCTTGTGTATGTGGATATCCAATTGTCTTCATACCATTTGTTGCAAAGTTGTCCTAGCATCATTTTTTTGCCATTGAATGGTTTTGGAACCCTTGTCCAAAATCAGTTGACCATAAATGTAAGGGTTTATGTTTGGACTACTCATTCTATCCCATTGCTCTGTATTTCTATTATTATGCCAGTACAACATTGTCTTGATTTGCTTTATTTATTTTTGAGGCACATATTCCCCCCTCCCTCACTTAAAATTAGGACATCTCACAATTAATGGTATCTTCCATTGCATCAAAACAGGCCTACTGGGTGTAAGTGGCTTGGAAAAGGATACTGAAGTCTAGAGTGGAGTACTGTTAACTCTTAGGATCCAAATGGATGGGAGATGGGGGTAGTGAGAGAGGTGGTAAATTGGATGCTCCCGCAGTGTTTAGCAGCAAACTCAAAGCAGTAGTCAAAAATAGTCTAGCTTTACAAAATTTGAAAGCTGAGTACTAATAGTTCCAGTTTCTTTTTATGGATTTTTAAAAAAATGCTGCATCATCAAATGGTGTTGGTAGCACAGAGGACAACGCTGGAAAAACATGGACATCGACCACTCTTAGTCAAAAAGATTGACAAAAGTTCAATTCTGAATGTGAAGTTTTAGGAAAACCTTGAACAACTGATTTTGCTTATTTTTTTCTATGTATATATGAGTGAAAAATGAAAAATATAAAAGAGTTCCTTTAATAAGTCTAAGATAAACACTAAGTAGTGTTACTGTTGTGTCATATCTTATTTGGCTGTGTTTTCTTAGTGCTACCTAAATAATGGTGTCTTAGGTTTGAAATGCTGTTATCTTCCTGCCTCTAGCTCTGTTTACATCTCAGAGGGAGTTGGGTCCTTTCCCAGAGTCTGTTGTATGAATTGACCTCCTTGGTTTCCACTTCCTGCCCTTCACTATATGTCCATCTGTTTTCTAGGCACCATAATTTTGTTTTTTTCCCTTTCTCTTGTTCTTATAGTTTTAAGACTTAAAAAAACAACCCTGTATTATCGTCTTAGTGGAGTTTTGAGTAGGAGTGGGGGTTAACATGTATGTTCAATCCAGTAGGACTATTCATTCAATCACTCAGGAGATGAGCTTACAGAAAATGACTTTTAGAAAAGTTGCAAAAATAGTACAGAGTTCCCTTATATTCCTCACCTTGCTGCCATTAGCATCTTATATAAGCAGTACAGTCATCAAGAACAGGAAATTAACGTCATTACAATATTATTAACTAAACTACAGACCTTATTCTCATTTCATCACTTTTCCACTGGTGGTCTATTTCTGTTCTGAGATACTATTCAGGATCCCATATTGCATTTACTTATTTCTCCTTAGTCTCGTCTAGTCTGTAACAGGTTTTTTTTTTTTTTTTGGATTTTATTTATTTATTTGACAGAAAGACACAGCGAAAGAGGGAACACAAGCAGGGGGAGTGGGAGAGGGAGAAGCAGGCTTCCCACGGAGCAGGGAGCCCGATGTGGGGCTCGATCCCAGGACTCTGGGATCATGACCTGAGCCGAAGACAGATGCTTAACGACTGAGCCACCCAGGCGCCCCAAGTCTGTAACAGTTTTTTAATCTTTCGTGACACTTTTGAAGAATATTGATCAGTTATTTTGTAGAATAGTCCTTAATTTGGGTTTGTTTCATATTTTCTTATGATTTGAATGAAGTGCATTTTTTGGCAAGATTACTAGAAAAACAGTGATGTATCCTTTCCATTGCACTCTATCATGGAGTTCATAATGTTGATAGTCTTATTAATGGTGTTATTTACCTTGATCCCTTAAGTTGGTATCTGCAGAGTATCCCCCATAGTTAAAGTATCTTGGGGGGAGGTGCTTTGAGACTTTGTGAATATCCTATTTTTCCTCAAACTTTGCCTGTTAATTTTTAGCATTTGTTGGTGGATCCATATTCATATCATTTCCTAGAGTATTTATGAAAAATATTCGATTAAGTAAAATAGTGCTCTGTCCTCCAAGAAGCCAAGATCAATTACATTAAAGTCCTATCGTATTGGTTAGTGTAACACTAGCAACTGTGTACCCCAACTTTCAGAGGCTTAACACAATAGAAGCTTTCCTTCCCAATGTGCGTATTTTTTGTTTTGTTTTGTTTTTTTAAAGATTTTATTTATTTATTTGACAGAGAGAGACACAGCAAGAGAAGGAACACAGCAGGGGGAGTGGGAGAGGGAGAAGCAGGCTACCCGTGGAGCAGGGAGCCCGACGCGGGGCTCGATCCCAGGACCCTGAGAACATGACCTGAGCCGAAGGCAGACGCTTAATGACTGAGCCACCCAGGCGCCCCATATTTTTGGTTGTGTAGGTGGTTTTCTGTCATATAATAATTCAAGGACCCAGGTTAAGCTTTTTATTTTAAAGTAATTTCGAACTGACACAAAAGTTGTGAGAATAGTACCAAAAAATGCCTATGTACCCTTTACCTAGGTTTACTTGACATTTGCCCCATTTTACCTTATTTTCTTTCTCTCTCTCCATGTATATATATATGTATTTTATATCTGTTCATCCATCCATTTATTTATCATCTACCTGTACTAAACCATTTGAGATTAAGTTGCATACATCATGCTCTTATATGCCTTAATAGTTTAAACTTAAATATTTATCTGTTTAATTCTAGTATACATGTAAAGTAGTTGCAGAATTGCTACCTCATACCCCTGTGAAAAGGCACTTTCACTAACTAGATTACAGCATTTATAAACCATTCTCTTTTCTTTAGATTTACGGTATCTAGTCACGATACTGTTTTCAACAGTTTTCCACTGAAGTATTAAATTTGAAAACTGTACACAAGCACATAGAGTTATTCAAACTCAGGAAGTTATTTTAAAGATTTTAGTCATTAGAGAAAAAGAATGAGAGAGAGGAAGAGAGAGCACATGCACATGAGTGGAGGAAGGGACAGAGGGAGAGGGAGAAGCGGCTCCCTGCTGAGCAGAGAGCCCAATGAGGGGCTCGATCCCAGGACCCTGAGATCATGACTTGAGCTGAAGGCAGACACTTAACTGATGGAGCCACCCAGGCGCCCCTCAAATTCAGGAAGGTTAATATCAATACAGTACTTTAGTTTGCAGTCTGTATTCCAATTTCCCCAGTTGTCCCCAAAAAATTCTTCGTAGGAGTGTTTCTGTTTTTTCCTGATACAGGATCCCACCCAGGAACATACTAAATTTATTTGTCATGGCTCTTTATTCTCCTTTGATTTGGGATTGTTCCTGCAAGCCTTTGTCTTTTGTGACATTGACATTTTGAACAATGACATTTCATGACATTATTTTGTAGAATGTACCAAATTTGGGTTTGGTTGGTAGCCACCAACCAACTCATGTTTAGATAAGATTATGCATTTTTGTCTGGATACTGCATAAGCAGTGGGTCCTTCTCAGGTAATGAATGCATTAGGAGGCACATGATGTCTCCTTGTCCCTCATTGGTGATTTAAGTTTTTATCATTTGGTTAAAGTATTGCCTATGTCTGACATGTTTTTAAATAAGAAATATCAGAGTGATCAATACCAGGAATCCTCTTACAGCAGTGTTTTGACTGAAAAATTATGATTGAAAAGACTTTCAGAAGCATTCAGCTTGACATATATCTAACATGAAACCAAGTTTTAAACTTTTTTTCTTTGAGTCATCTACCATTGAAATGTTAATGCAGGATTTACCCATTCATATTGTTTTTATTTCCTCATGCAGGCAATTTTTTCTTAAAAATATTTTTGTTGTAGTAAAATACATAAAATTTACCATTGTAACCGTTTTTAAGTGTACAATTCTTTGGTATTAAGTACATTTGCAGTGTTGTACAACCATCACTACTATCCCTTTCCAGAACTTTTTCATCATCCCAAACAAACTCTGTACCTACTAAACAATAATTATCCATTTCCCCTCACCCCTAGCTCCTGGTAACCTTATTTTAATGTCATCACAATATTTTAGTATAAACAGCTTTCTGTTATATCTGGGATAAGGTCAGTCAACTTTTTTCCCATATCAAGAATATGATAAAAATATTATTTGCAATTTCTGCATTTTGGCATGAATTAATATATAGTACTCCAAATCTTGGTACGGGGAGCAGTTTTATTCTGAAAGTTGACAGAAATAATTATTGGTTTGTAATTTTTACCTCTGGGGTTGGGGTATTTTGGATGGGATAAGGGCAAGGAGAGGTGAAATTATTGCTGTAGGGAAGCAGACCAGAGTTTAAATTGCCTCTTATGTTTTCCATCTTGGCCATCTACCAGTTGGGTATAGGCATTCAGATCATCCATGCTTTTGTACATGGTTTGATAGGTATAAATACATACAAATTGGGATAAATTCTAGCAGTGTTAGAGGCCCAGGGTTCATAAAGGCACTTTTTCTCACTGCAGTCTTTGTGTGTCCCTATTCCCTGGTCTTTAAAGTGACCATAACAAAACCAGCTTCTCTGCAAAGGCTGCTTTGGGACAAAACTATAAAACACTTTGCAGAATAAAGGGGGCTCCTTATTCTTAGTAACATTCCTCAGTGTTCTTCGGGGTTTCACTCACAATCATTCTGTGTTGGGAATATTTATTAGAACTAATTTTAATAGAACTGTAGAATACAGATTGCATGGCCACATGTTCTAGTTTGCTGGAACTGAAGAAACAGGTATAGATTTTAAAATTCTCCTATAATAATATTGCTCAGATGACCCACTTATTCCTTTGCTATATGGTGTTGGGTGTCTGTTTCATTTCCTTGACAAATTTGACAAGGCCTTGAGACTGTTGACAGATTCCTTGGTTCATGTGGGCTGTTGATGTAAGAGAGACTCCAGGAGTAGCTTTGTCTTGCTCTTGAGAGATTAGTGTATTTTTTTTTAATCTTTTTTTTTTAAAGATTTTATTTATTTATTTGAGACAGAATGAGAGACAGAGAGCATGAGAGGGAGGAGGGTCAGAGGGAGAAGCAGACTCCCTGCCGAGCAGGGAGCCCGATGCGGGACTCGATCCCGGGACTCCAGGATCATGACCTGAGCCGAAGGCAGTCGCTTAACCAACTGAGCCACCCAGGCGCCCGAGATTAGTGTATTGATAGATGGCATTATTAGTTAGGTACCTGCAAACAGTTTACAGGATTTCTCTGTGGTTCACACAGGGGATGGAGAGGATTCCTAGAGGCAAGAGGTCATTTTTCTGAAGAGTAAGTAGTATTTAGGGTCCTGCCTCAGCTTCCTACTCATGGGAGATCTTAAGTTGAATGAGGTAGCCCCTCACCATTAGAGTCCCTGTGGCCTTAATGATTCCTATTGGGATGAGTCAGGCAGAAGTCAGGCAGTCCCTTTCTTACTGCAGATAACTTTTGCCTGAGGATTCAGGATGAGTGTCTTTGAGGTCTGAGCCAGCTAGAAGGACCCTTGTTCATTTTCTACTCCTGTTTGAAGAATGATCGGGTCACCTCGTTGTTACTTCTCTGGTGGTGCCAGAGCTCATTACAAGAGGTGATGACTGTCTATTTTGGTTCTACATTGCTGCCTGAAAACCTGCTCCAGAACTTGGTGGCTTACAGTTTTATTGGTCAGGGATTTCAGAATGTCTCCTCTGGGCTCTAGATGGCATTGATTGGGTGGCTGGTACTGCAGGTTCCACTTCCAAAATTGCCTCTTCATTCTTAGGAAAGTCTCCTCAGTGTCTGTGGCTGTCTCTTTCCATGTGGTAGCTCATCCTCCAGGCCCTTTCCACATGGCTCAGCCTTCTCACATCATGGTGGTCCCTGGGTAGTTGCACTTCTCATAGGGTGGTGATGGAATGGAAGTGTCTCTTTTAAGCTCAACTTAGATATTGGCAAACATATTTGATATTGGGATTATGATACTTATTATTTTATTTTGTCATATTTGTAACCTAATCAAGGTAGAAACTTGAAGGAAAGAAGGAACACTTTATTTTCTCTGCTCTTTGTGTGGATATTGCGTTGTCCAAATAGCAGGAGGTTCACCTTTTGGCTTGTTTTGGATTACTGAGCACATCCTTTAGAAATGATTTCCTAATGCTCTCCTGGCCATCTGGTGTGAGCACAGAAGACCTTTTACTCCGTGAAAATAAGCTGATAATAATAACAAGTTGAAACATCTTGATAATAAATATATTTGTACAGCTTTTCTAATCCCAGGTTATTGAAACTCTGTCAGCCTTGGCTGGTATCCATGCTCTCTCTGTGCCCTTGTGTTTTCTTTTTTTTCTTGGGCCACTCATGCTGAGTGAGCACTATAGCATTAGGAGCAGTGTCACTGGGATATAGAATTGGTGAAGGTAAGGCTTGGGTTCAGTTGCAGTAATCCTAAGTTTTTGGCGCAAGAGGGGCATGACAACCTCACCTCCTTTTTACAACATAAGGAAGAAGGTATAAAAAGGTAAAATAGCTTTTCTTAATGGCAGCATCTGATTCTCTAAACAGATATGCCTTGGGCAAGAGAATAGTAGAGGTGGATCTTTTTATGATCCTGTACTTATTATTTGTAGCACTGGATCTTTCTTTTTTAAAGATTTTATTTATTTATTTGACAGAGAGAGAGAGAGAGCAAGCGTGCGCAGACAAGCGGGGAGTGGCAGGCAGAGGGAGAGGCAGAAGCAGGCTCCCTATGCAGGACCCTGTGATCATGACCTGAGCTGCAGGTAGCTGCTTAACTGACTGAGCCACCTAGGCACCCCGGTAGCCCTGGATTTTTAAAGTAGGAAAAGCGATGTTGATTCTAACTAGAAATTGTGGGCCATTTAATAACATGTGAGGCAGAATTATGAGGAACGGTGAGAAACCAAGTGGCTTCTAGCTTCTACCACCTTCTCTTCTATTGCCTAAGTTAATAAAAGGTCAATTTTTTTTTTTTTTTTATGTAATCTCTACAACCAATGTGGGGCTTGAATTTACCACTCTGAGATCAAGAGTTGGATGCTCTACTGACTGTGCCAGCCCGGCGCCCCTAAATGGTCAATTTTTAATGTAATAAAAAAGGAAATTTCATTCATTCATTCATTCATTCATTCATTTATTGTTGAGAGAGGGGGCGAGGGGCAAAGGGGGTGGGGAATCTTAAGCAGGCTCCACGCCTAGCGCAGAGCCCGTTGCGGGACTCTATCTCACAACCCTGAGATCATGACATGAGCTGAAATCAAGAGTTGGACGCTTAACCAACTGAGCCACACAGGCACCCCTAAAAAAGGAAATTTCTGATAAGTTTTGCCTAACTTAAGAGTGCTGTTTACATTACAGACAAAAAGCTAAATTTACTAATACAAACACATCCTAGTCAGAGTTTTGAGTGCCCCTAGGCAAGTCCCTAGAATTATTTTGAATGCTCAGATTACAGGTCCTCCCCCATACCATACATGTATTACCTAGCACTGCAAGACTCTTTATGAGGTGTCAAAATGTGGGAGGATTTAAACAAATTCTCTTAAATGCTTCATGGGATAAGATGATCCAATGGGAACTGAATGTTTTCAATTAGGACGTTTCCATGGATATCATTAAGAGTGCCAAAATTCATAGCCACAGGAGATTTTACTTGCTTCAGTATTGATTAAGAAATCTGAGAACAATCTCAAGTGTAGGAGGTAGGTGGAGGATAAATTCTGAGGGTAGTATAAAATTTGCTTTCTCTCCCTTGGTGAAGGGCTAGTCCAAATAAAATTCTAGGCAGTCAGCCAAGTCTAACAACAGGATTTCTGTCAAGAGAATATTCAAAATAAAAGTGAACATGGGTTACTTCTTTTATTCCAGGTGTAGATGTTATTTATTCACATTCGCTTTTTTATGTGCTGGGTACAAGCCATTGGTAGTGTAAAACAATCACAAAAATCACAACCCTTTGTATCTATGTTTATAAAGAAAACATTCTAAATGGTATCTGCATAGATATTAAAATTTGCATCCCTCTGGGAAGGATTCACATCTTAGGTTATTATTCATTTTATTTTATTTTTTTAAAAGATTTTATTTATTTATTCATGAGAGAGAGAGGCAGAGGGAGAAGCAGGCTCCCCGCTGAGCAGGGAGCCCGATGCCGGACTCGATCCCAGGACCCTGGGATCATGACCCGAGCCGAAGGCAGACGCTCAACCATCTGAGCCACCCAGGCGCCCAGGTTATTATTCATTTTAAACACGAATTCTTTTCCTGGGTTTTTAGGTCTCCAAAGGATCTGTGGATAGAATTCAAGGGGACCTTGACTTTGAATGAATAAAAAAAGTACATCTTTATTTGACTAATAATGGATATTTAGCATTTTCATCAATTAATGAATGTGGGCAACAAATCACAGTGCTATTAGCCCCACCTGTGACTTGTCATCACTCAGCTTCATAATGCATTACAGCTGTTGCAAATATGCAGTATCATTTATGCTAATCACTACTTCAAAGTTTTGGCAGTTATTGGAGTTTCCACTTGTTCTTGATACTTAATGCCATAATAAAATGGCATATATATTGCTAAATCACAAATGAGTACAATATTTTAATAACTATTTCAATAACTGGCTTCCCATGTAGTCCTATGCTTATTTTTTGCATTTAAAAATGTCATTCCTAAAAGGGATCCATAAGGCTTTACCAGACTGGCAGAGAGTCCATGGCATAAAAAATGAAGAACCTCTTTCCTAATAGAGTGCAGAGTATAAGAGTTATCATATCTTATTATTCTGACCACAGTTTAAGAAAGCAGTTTCCTAGTTAAGTGCCTATCATCAAAAATATTAAAAAAAAAAAAGTTAAAGGTCAAAAGGGAATTATTTTCTGTTGCCTCTTGTGTGGGCCCTGCAAAGTACTTTGCAGGCAACTTTGACTTTCATTTGAGAATTTGCCTTCAGAGGATAAGATATTACTATGACAAAAGTTTAAGAAGAAAAGGTTTTCCAGTCTATGATGGGCTGCATTCAGTAGATCACTGTTAAATCCCTGGGATTTGACCCAGGTATATTTGCCTGCAGAACCCTGTCCTTTACACAATCCTATACTATCTCTTTAGCATTGGTTTCAACCTAAAGGAAGGCAGGCAATGCCTGAGTGGTAATAGTTTGTGGTGTATTAGCTTTCTATTGGCTACATAAAGAATCACCTCAAAATTTAGCACTTTAAAACAACAAACATTTATTATCTCACATAGCTTCTGAGACTCAGGAATCCAGAAGTTAAGCTGGTGGTTCTGGCTCACAGTCACTCCTGGGGTTGCAGTCAAGTTGTCATCCAGGCCTCAGCCATCCGAAGGCCCAATTGGAGATGGACGATCTGCTTCCACGATGGCTCACTTACATGGCTGTTGGCAGGAGGCCTCAGTTTCTCACCACATGTCTCCTTAGGGCTGCTCAAATGTCTTCATGACATAGCAGATGGCTTCCCCCAGAGTGAGGGATCTGAGAGAGATAGCAAGATAGAAGTCACACAGTATGTGTATTTTTATGTATATATATTTTAAAGTAAGCTCTATGACCAATCTGGGGCTTGAACACACAACCCTGAGATCGGGAGTCGCATGCTCTACTGACTGAGCCAACCAGGCATCCCCCCACCCTTTTTTAAGAAGCCACAGTATCTTTTATGTCCTCACCTCAGAGATCATCACTTCTGCCACATTCAGTTGATCACACAGATAGCCCTGAAACAGTGTGGAAAAGGGCTATACAAGGGCATCATGAATACTAGGATGTGGACATCACTGGGGCCCATCTGGGACACTGGTTAGAACATGTGTAGGATCCTTATTTCCCATAGTCGCAAAATTGTAAGTTGTATTTCCTTTTCATATTTTAAAATTCCAAATCAGAATTTCTAACTTTAAAATACCCAAATCATTCACAACATAAATGGAAATATAAATTTACTTTTAGAAGTATTTAATGAATGGACAAAATCAAATACATACTATAAAAGCTGTGTTGCAAACACTTCATTTGGGGAATTTTTTTAAGTTTTTATTTAAATTCCAGTTAACATACAGTGTAGTATTAGTTCTAGGTGTGCAATATAGTGATTCAACAATTCCATACATCACCCGGTGCTCATCATGACAAACACACTCCTTTGGGGGATTTGTTTTTTAATGGGCTGAGCTAGCAGAGGCCTCTTGAGTCCTGAGAAGTTCAGACTGCTGGTGCTTTCTTTTTTTCCTGGAAAATCTCCATGTACCAAACACTGAATTCTTCAATTCCAAAGCCTTTCCAACTTCTTTATGTTTTTATTGCTGATTTGGTGTGCTTGAATGACAGCCAAAATAGAAGATAAATGGTAGATGCAAGGACTGGGTGGTTTCCATGGAGACTTCTTGCAGGAGCCTTTCCTTTCTTTATTCATCTATTTCTGGGAAGCACCCCTTCCATTTAATGTGTGGTGCCCATCAATCTAGTGCCTGTTGGAAAGGGGATTTGTTGAAACAAATTCAGAACTGAGTTTTTCTGTGTATCTCTGAGGTTGAATTAGGTTTTCCTGAAGCTTGAAGATGTTAATGGGTCCTCTTCCTGAAGCAGTTTAACTGTACTTTTGTTTATTTTAACTTGGTTTGAGCTTTGGGGAATAGAAGATAGGCCTTGACTGGAAACAGAGGTATATGGATTTACTGTGTCTAATCGTGCAACCATGAAATCAAAAACGTTTCCACCCCGGGAATCAGCCCATCACTTTTAACCACTGTTGATTGCATTGGCTTAGAGCTTTTTGCTTCCTTTAAGTATTTTCCTTTTCCTTTCAAAATTGTGTTTAGTTGGATGTGACCAATTCTACACAGAGGCTGGCTCACTCACTTTTGATCTTGACTCCTGCTGTCCCAATGTCATGCTTCATTTACACAGTGATAGCTTTCCTTGACTTTTTCTATTGACTTGACATCCTATGCATCATATTTTCTTTCTTAGACATAGGAAGATTGAAAAAAAATAAGGATTTGAAGAAAATTTGCAAAAGTGAAGAGCACCATGAAAGGCAGCTTTAATTTTAATTTTCACTGTAGCCAGAAATAGGTGGCCACCTGAGAACTGCCTTCTCATTGCACACTGCCTAGTACAGGTGCCCAGGTCAGTCAAGGTCAAGCTGGTCACCAGTACTTTTGGTTCTAAGTGTAGCTTTGTACAGGAGATTTTATCATTATTAACAGAGGTTATAATAAGAATGAGGTATAATGTCAAATTGTCTGCATGCGTGTGGCATGTGGGTGGAGTAGTTGTCTAATATTTTTTTAAAAAAGATTTTATTTATTTGAGAAAGAAAAGAGAGAGAGCACGCAATAGATACAGCACAAGTGGGGTGGAGGGGCAGAGGGAGAGGGAGAAGCAGACTCCCTGCCAAGCAGGGAGCCCGCCACGGGGCTCGATCCCAGAACCCTGGGATCATGACCTGAGCTGAAGGCAGATGCCCAACCGACTGAGCCACCCAGGTGCCCCAGTTGTCTAATATTTGAAAGGTGGGAAGCTGGAGGTTTTTTTAAATTTTAAGATATCTATTATCAATTTTAAGAATTTTTTGATCATTATAAATGCATGACTGATGTTATTTTCTGATCCTGAAGTTTTGTGGGCAGTCATTTTGAAAAGAGGCCAAGATGAGAATAAAAACTAATTATAAAAATACGTTTGAAAGATTGATTATGTTATGATTCATCAGAATATTTTGTACAACTTACATATTGTGTGTTTTTACCTTTGGGACATGTGTTCTTAAGAGCTGACTTCTTTGGACTTTGTGATGTGTGCCAGTTATGTCAGCTCACAAGCATGTTTTCATCTGTGCATCATGTTATATTGGGACTTGGATGGAATGTAAATCTTTTATTGGCCTAAATCTGAGTCTAATCCTCTGCATGGCTTTGGTAGAAAATTGATTTCCTCTGCTGTGTCAAGATTTTTCAGGTCAGTGCTCTTTGGAAGTTTCCCAATTCTCTTAGATTAAAATAGATTTTGTTTCTCTGCTGCATACTGGTATTCTTTAGTAGGACAGTGGGATCTAGAAAGTGAGAAAACAGAGCCTGATAAAATATCCATGGGTTCTGTTTCAGCTAACTTGTTGACACACTGTACCTTTGAGGAGCCAAGGAGTTTATGTGCTTTCAAAAACATCATTTGGGGAGCACTTAAAAGGTGGCATTTATAGGTGAGCCTGTGTGCTTGACTTTAATGAGTTCCACTTGGTGACCTGCTCACTAGAAGTGAGTGGAAAAGAGAGGAGCTACTCATACCTCACTCAATCCATTTCACGAGTATGGGCTGTTGGAGCTGGAAGTAGGGTGACCACCTTGGACTTTCTCAGTTTTAGCACTGGAAGACCCACATCCTGGGAACCCCCTCAGCCCTAGGCAAACCAGGATGGTTGGTCATCCTGGCAGTGAAGAGCATGGAGATGGATGGTTTGGCACTGGTGAGTACTCTTATAGATATTTTAAGGAGGGATTTATTAGAGACACATAGCATCTTGCCACCCAGTGATGCTAGTGGGTGAATGATTTTACTTTGATTTGGCTGAAAAGCAATGAAATGAGGGGAGATGGAGGTTTTTCCACCTTCTGAACCTAAGAGGAGGTGTTTAGGGGATGCTTTCGTAAAAAATTATTACCATTAAGTTTTATCTTTATCTTTCTCCTGGACAATGGAAGGACCTTTAACTCCACTATCCCTTCTCTCAGCTTAACATTATTTGTGTGTGTGTGTGTGTGTGTATACATATATATGTGTATTTTATTCATATGTGTATATATTTATATATTAAAAACAAACTAGATCACAAACTTAAATATTAAACATAAAACTATAAATTAAAAAAAAAACATAAGTCTTTAGGACCTAGGGCTAGGCAAAGACTTTTTAGACTTGACACCAAAGGTATGATCCATAAAAGGAAAAAAATGATAAATTAGATTCCATCAAAATTAATAATTCTTATTCTGAGAAAGACTTTAAGAGACAAGCTACAGAGTGGAGAAAGTATTTGTACATCACATATTTGACAAAAGACTATAATATATAAAGAACTGTCAAAACTCAACAGTAAGAAAACAAACAATCCAGTTAGAGAATGGGCAAGAGAGATAAAAGGATATATAGACAGATGACAAATAAGCACATGAAAGGATGTTCAACATCATTAGCCATTAGGGAAATGCAAATTAAAGCCACAGTGAGAGATCACTACATACCTAGCAGAATGGCTAAAATAAAAAATAGTGACATCACCAAATTCTGATGAGGCTGCTGAGAAACGAGATCATTCATAGCTTGCTGACGAGATGGTACAGTGATGTAGCCCCTCTGGAAAACAGTTTGGCAGTTTTTTTTTTTAAAACACTGAATATACCATATGATCCAGCAATTGCATTCCTGGGCATTTATCCCAGAGAAATGAAGATTTATGTTTACCCAAAAACCTGTGCACAAATGTTTATAGCAGCTTGATTCTTAATAGCCCATAACTGGAAATGACACAGATGTCCTTCAGTGGGTAAATGGTTAAACATATTGGTACATCCATACCATGGAATACTACTCAGCAATAAAAGAGAATGAACTATGGATATAGAAATGGAGAAGAGATTAGTGGTTCTCAGGGCCTGAGGGGCATGGGCAGGAGTAAAGTGATTGGTATAAAAGGACAGCATGAGAGATCCTTGTGGTGAAGGAAATTTTCTGTTCTCTATCTTGACTGTATCAATGTCAGTATGCTGGTTGTGTTCTTGTACTGTAGTTTTACAAGATGTTATTATTCAGGGGAAATTGGGTAAAGGATACACAGGATCTTTCCCCTGTCATTTCTTAAAACTGCATGTGAATCTACAATTATCTCAAAATAGTTTAATTTTTAAAAAAGCATTTAAGAAAGAAAAAATACAACAGGATCTACAAAGATCAGAGTCAGAAGAATCAGAAATAATAAATAAGGTAGCATTTTTTAATTTGGTGGTGTTCCAAGGTTCTGGCCCATTTTTGTTCTGAAATGGGTCCATGTGAGTCCCTGTATGTAGGTGTATGATTGACTTTTTTCTTCAAGTGTTTTTAATTTAGGAAGCTATTTTCTGTATGCCCTTTGTGTGCCTTTTGTCTCTGGTTTTCTGCTAGACACATACTAGTTTCTTCATTTCAGTTTCAGGGTCGTTTCCAAGCACCGTTAACTTTTATGATCTCATTTTTGCAGTGTGTTCTTAACTAAGGGCCAGAGTATCTGGACACTGGACTTGTTTTTCCTGAGTGATTTTTTTTCTCTTTGCCTATGTGATAGAGATTTCCGTTTGTTCGCTGATGTTCATTCCCTTCTCTTTTGCAGTAGAAACTCCAGTTTTTAGTTGGGCACATGACCATTCAGAATAAAGGCTGCATTTGCTCAGATTTCAGTAGCTAAGTGCAGCAGTGTGAACAAGTATGAACTTTCTATTTTGATTAAGCCATAAATTAAATGGAACTATCAATTTGCTTTAACAAACACTTAGTGAATAGGTAAAATCAAATACTTTATATAAAAGCTGTATGTTATGGGTTAAATTGTGTCCCTGCAAAAAGATATGTTGAAGTTCTAACCCCCAGTACCTTGAAATGTGGCCTTATTTGGAAATAGTTCTTTGTAGATGTAATCAAGTTAAGATGAGGTCATACTGGAGTAGGGTGGGCTCCTAGTCCTAGTCCACATAACGAGAATGCCATGTGAAGATGAAGATTGGAGTGACGTATTTACAAGCCAAGGAACTCTTGGGGCTCCCAGGTGTTAGGAGAGAGGCACGGAACAGATTTTCCCTTAGAGCTCTTAGAAGCTGTTGGCTCTTAGAAGAACCAAAGCTCATGGTCTTCCCATTACAGCAGGGGTTGGAAAACTAATGTTCATGAGCCAAATCTGGATCATTGCCTGGTTTTGTATGGCCCATGAGCTGAGAATGGTTTTTACAGATGAACATTTGCAATCAATTTGATGATCGCGGAATGATAACTTTGAATCCCGTTAGGTAAAATGTTATCCCCAAAACAAGAATCCCATGTTTCTTACTAGCAGAACTGTATTACAAAACAAAAACAAAAACAAACCCAAAAATTGTACTAGATTATTGTATTTTGAATTTTGTCAATAAAAAGTTTGTGGAAGTTTGCTTTGTTTCTTGTTATGTAAGTACCTATATAATGTCCTCAATTTTGCCTCTTGGCCTACAAAGCCTAAAAATATTTACTACCAGGCCCTTTACAGAAAGGGTTACCAACCCCTGCACAACAACACACTGCCTCCCTGAGCTATACTTTATATCCTTGCAGATATCCTCAATAGCCATGCAGAAAGGATATTTTCTTGAAATAATCCGCTATGCTAAGTAAATGCCAGCTTAAAGAATGAACACTTCCATTAGGAAGGTACATAGGGCCTGGGTGGCTCAGTCGGTTAAGTGTCTGCCTTCAGCTCCAGTCATGATCCTGGGGTCCTGGGATCAAGCCCCGTGTCGGGCTCCCTGCTCAGCCTGGAGCCTGCTTCTCTCTCTGGGCCCCACCCCCATCCCACTCGTGCTTGCTCGCTCGCTCTCTGTCTGAAATAAATAAATAAAATCTTAAAAAAAAAAAATAAGGAACCAACCCTGTTGATACCTTGATTTTGGACTTCCAGCCTCCAAAAATGTGAGACAATGAATTTTTTTGTTTTAAGCTGTCCAGCTTGTGGTACTTTGTCATAGCAGCCCTAGGGAAACCAGTACACTGTGTTTTAAAACTTCCTAGAGTATTTTTAAAAATGGGTTGGGCATGCAGACGCTTCTTAATCTAAGTCCTGAGACATTTGGACTGAGTATGCTTTCTTTTTCCTGGAAAATCTCAGTGTACCAAACATAGACAATCTTCATTGCTCCAAAGCCTTCCCAACTTCCTTACGTTTTTATTGCTAATTTGATGTGCTTGAATGCCAACCAAAGAATAAGGTAAATGGTAGATGCAAGGACTGGGTGGTTTCCATGGAGACTTCTCACAAGAGCCTTTCCTGTCTCAGTTCAACAGTTGTCAGGGAAACATCGAGTTTCAGTTTGTGGGGTCTGCCAGTTTAAGTGGCTCTTGCCAATTTAAGAGGATATGGTTAAACCTCTTCAAGATCCTAATAAACAAATTCAGAGCAGAGCTTTTTTAGATTCTCTTGAAGTTATAGTAAGTTTTTCTGTAAATTGAGGGGTATTAACTAGTCCTTTGCTTGAAGTGATCAAACTACCCATTTGTTCATATGCAGAAAATGCTGATTGTGAGCTGTGGGGGAGGAAAGCTGAGGTTTGTAGAAAGGCAGGCCCATAGCTTAGAGAGCTGGTGTCCAATGCCACATGAGTTCAGTTCATGATCTTTAGCGTGCCCTGCAGTATGGGAGATCCAAGGGGCCTCCCCTGTATCTAACTGTTTACAGTCTGTGGAGTTCGTGGTCTCAGTACTATGTATTTATTGCTTCTATTTAGCTGTTGTTGGTTTAGTGGCTGACAGTGGTGGTAGGTTAATGGAAATGGTGATGAGAGCACAGATTCTGGATATAAGCAGTTGTAATAAATGGGAATCCATAGGGTTGTCACTATTGTGACAGCTTCCCCATTGTGCTGTTTATCTGTCAGCTATGGTAGATTGCAAAATTCCCCCAATACTGTGCATCTTCTTTTTTTTTTAAAAGATTTTATTTATTTTGGAGAGAGAGGGAGTGCAAGCTGGGGGAGGGACAGAGGGGGAGGGAAAAAGGGGGAAAGAATCTCAAGCAGATGCCATGCTGAGTGTGGTGCCCAATGTGGGGCTCGATCTCATGACCCTGAGATCATGACTGAAGCCAAAAGCAAGAGTCAGACACCTAACCGACTGAGCATCATCATCATCATCATCATCATCAAGATGTGGAGTCTATGTCTCCATCCTTAGAGTGTTGTCTGGTCTTGTGACTTGCTTTAGTCATAGAATATAGTAGAAGTGACCTTGTGCAAGTTTTGAGCCTTGGTCTGAAGAAGCATTTCACCTTCAGTTCTTGCTGCTTTGGGAGCTCTGCCCCCAAGTGGAAAAGCACGGGCTCACCTGCTGAATGAGAAGATACGTGGAGGAGGATGGAGGCCCCCAGTCAACCCCATAGCCAACTGTGGAAGCATAAGTGAGCCCCACCTGATCTCAGCAGAGTCTGGTCCACATCAATAAAATTGCCGACCTGAGCTCAGTCCAAATTGCTGACCCCAAAATTATGCACTAAATAAATGTTTTAAGGACTGAAGTTTTGGGGTGGTTGGTTATGCAGCAATAGATAATTGATAGAGCTGAGTTTGGATGCTCTGGGCCAATTAAGGCTCACTTTTGACCTGTTCTCTATAACACTCCGGAGTTGTGACACAATCATGTTAGTAACAGAAATTACCTGTGGGTAATTTAAGCAGAAAAAGAGTTTATTGGGTAGCTCAGTCTTTTCCTAAGAAAGCTGGAAAAGGCTTGAAAAGTGCCTAAGGGGCAGCACTGCTAGAACTGCAGCCCATATCATGCCACAGATTTGGTCTGGTGAAGATGCGAGAACTGTAGCTTCTGAATATTGGGTGCCTCCAGGTATACCTCTCTTTGCCTGCACTGGACCTCAGGTGTGGGGCTCGGCACCCCTGTTGCCCCTGGGAACTGACGTCGCTGCTGTTTTCAGAAAACAGTGATCTGCTCTTCCTGATGCTTTGCATAGTTGTTACTGATTCAAGTGCCCTGTGGTGTGTCTGACCAAGCTGAGGGACTGTGTCCATACCCTGATTGAGCTGAAATTAGGAAACTGAGTATCTGACATAATTTTTAACTTATTTAGCTGAAGGCAGGTAGAAAATTTCATAAACATTGGCAAGGTGTTGTGAAGCTGGGCAGCCAAAAGAAAAACTGCAAAATGTTCATTACTTTCTGTTTTGTACTCTGGTTAGCTCCATTTTAGCACAGTTAGGATGAAACCGGCTTTGAGGTTCATTCCTTGGTTCTATGGAGAGAAAATAGTCTGCGCTTGTACCCTTTACACCTGCTCCCTTTCTCACAGATGTGTGCTCTTGGCCATTTGGAAGTCCAAAAAATAAGTGGGCCCTAATTTGCATGTATCTCTGGTTGCCAAGGTACAAACAGTATGTGTCTTTTAGTTGGTAGGCCCAAAGAGACTCCATTCACTGCCACAGTGCACCACCTAAGAGAATGAATGAATGAATGAATGGTATCTTAGTGAACATAAGGGGTTGCCTATTTGTGCAGTGAATTTGGTTTATGTGACTGACATTTATAATATGAATTGCTGAGCAGCAAGATCTTTAAATTCAGGTCATTTCTCATTTTCCAGAATTTCTCTGATAACCATTCTGAATCCTGAAGTGCCTATCTGCAAAACCATTTATGTAGGATTAGTTTAAGTATTAGAAATAATACATAGGAAAGCATAATGCTTGGAGATTGTGTAGTAGGTGCTTGAGAAATGTTAATCCTTCTTCTCAAACTTCTTGGATGCACATATCCCAATCAGATCATGTTTAGCTTAGGCTGCTGTAACAAAATACCATAAACTGAGTGGCTTATAAACAACAGAAATTTATTTCTGATAGTTCTAAAGGCTGGAATTCCAAGGTCAGGGTGCCAGCATGGTCAAGTTCTGGTGAGGGTTCTCTTCTGGGTCGCAGGCAGCCAGCTTCTTGCTGTGTGTGTGTCCTGACATGGCAGAAAGAGGGAAGCAGACTGTCTTGTGACTATAAGGGTACAAATTCCATTCATGGGGTCTCTACCCTCATGATCTCATCTAATCCTCATCAGCTCCCAAAGGCCCCATCTTTTAATACCATCACATTGAGGGGTATGGTTTTAACAGATGAATTTGGGGGGGCCACAAACATTAAGTCCATAAAAGATTATAAACTCTTGGAGGGTAGGGACTATTCTTTCTGTGTCAAATATGTCTAAGTTGTCAAATCTCTAGGCATAGCTTGTGAGAGTGGATTGTACTTGGGTAGATTGTCTTGGGAGAAATCAGGACCTAGACCTCAGCTCATCCATTGTGGTGGGGGTGCCAGTTTAGGGGGGGATGGGTGGATTGTCTCAGACCAGGCAATGCAAAGTCTATCCCCGCTGATGGAATAGTGTCTAGAGGTCATTCAAGGTACAACATAGGAGATCCACTTGGATCCTAGGGATGTCCCTCCTGGCAAGCATAACTCAGTGACAGGAGACCTAAGAGCAGGGAAAGTTTGGGGGTTTGGGTATCAGGGAAGTGTCAGTGGGTACCTGGGGGTGAGGTGCAGGACAAGGACAGACAGTTGAGAGCAAGGCCAGGCCTTAGATGATGGGTGTCTGTTAAGCTAGAGGGGGGAAGAGGATGGATGTTTATTGCTGGGGCAGAGAAAGGGGATTTGGTCCTGGAAAGAGGTTAGTCTCCTTAATATAATATGGCCATTAAGTCACAGTAGGACCAATAGCAGAGTGGACTTGGAGCTGGGTTCTGGCTAGTTGGGCCGAAGAATCCATTTGCATTTGCTATGATGACACTGGGGGACTTACTGTGCTGGTTGTCATGAGGCCCTGCTGTGGGGAGAATAGTCAATGAACAGGGAGGGGGCCCATTTCCGGTTTCAGTGCCCTGCAGTATAGCCTGCTTTGAGGGGGCCAGCTTTCTTGCAAGGAGGCTGCCAGAACGTCAAGGAGGGGAGAGGAGCATTTGTTGTTTTACCAGTTGAAAGAGTCTTCACAAAGAATTTGACAAAGAAACCCAATTAATGAAGTCAGATTGCCTACCCCATCAAAAAGTGCTATTTTTGGTATGAGTTTAACTCTGTGCTGGAGGGTCTGATCTGTCTGAGTTTAGGTTGGAGAGTGAGAACTCTAATGTGATCTGAGACTTAATTTCCATTCGTTCATCCCCTCCCAAAACATTTCAAGGATTTGTATATAATATATGGGTGCTCCACTGATGTGAGGTGCCTTGGCATGCTCTATTTCTCTCATCAAGGCACTAGTTTGAAACGGGAATGTGTGTATGAGTGAGTGCATGTGTGCCTGGGCATGCATGACTGTGTATAAAATAAAAGATACATAGAAGGGACTGAAATGAACAAACTTACAAAAATACCAAATAACCCCAACCTCTAATTTTATTTTTGAAAAGCACTAAAAATGTCTAAAGTAAACAGTCTGAAAAGTGAATCCTTTGGCTGTTGAGAAAAGTCTGAGTTGCCAGAACCAGTAAAAGCTTTATGTAATCTTGGCAGTGCATGTGTGTTCACCTGAGATTTTGCTGCCTCCAGCTGTACAAAAGTTTGTGATGTGCAGAGCCTAGAAACCAGGGCCAGCATCCTAAAATGAATTTTCTTTTGTAATCTGAGCTGCCGTTGCATTTTTTTTTTAAAGATTTATTTATTTGAGACAGAATGAGAGAGAGCACATGAGAGGGGGGAAGGTCAGAGGCAGAAGCAGGCTCCCCGCCGAGCAGGTAGCCCGATGTGGGACTCGATCCCGGGACTCCAGGATCATGACCTGAGCCGAAGGCAGTCGCTTAACCAACTGAGCCACCCAGGCGCCCCCGCCGTTGCATTTTAATTCAGTTTCTAGTGTCAAGACTCTGTGTGTGTGCGTGTGTGCGTTTCTTCATCTCATCGATTCCTGGCATTTAAATCACTGCCTGGCACATGGTCAGCCCTCAGTAGATGTTCTTGCTGTTGATTCTATTGTTCTTTCCCCCTATACTGTTCTACATCACAGTGACTGTCTTCTTGGGGTGGGCAGGATGCTTCCTTAGTACCTGGGTGGTTCACTCTCATTGCACTCTTCCCCTCAGCTCAGTTCGAAGTGTTATATCCCAATTTGTCCTCTGGCAGGTGACAACCCTGAGGAACTCCTGACCCTGAGATGTGTGCCTGCACGTGTGCAGCCAGTTGGACAGCTTGTCTTTCCAAAGGCCTAGTTTATAAAAGTCATAATAAATCATTGTCATCAAATGTCATCACTACCTATAATCTTTCCTCACTCCTAACATCAGTATAGGTGCATGATAAAATCTGTAGAATCACTCTGTCCGACCAATGTATGCCAATCCATTGTGCAAAAACCAAAGCAGTTAGCTTGAGTGTAGAATTCCTTTGAATTCTCATCTTTAGGAACCATATTAGTTTCATGCTCAACTCCTTAACATATTTCTTTGTTTCAATTCAAAAGTGATCTCCCTCCTGCAAAAACAAAACAAAAAAACTGAGTAAATTCAAAGTTCTGGGGGAATATGTTGTATTTCTCTTTGGCTTTGTTTGCTTGGAATCAGGTGATTACAAAATGACTTACCTGAACTCACCTGAGGTGCTTTCTCTCCTGGAATCAGGTAGTGTCTCTGATCCTTTAAATCTGAAAAATTTTTTTTGAATAGGGTGGTGTATTCACATAATTTTTTTTGAATAGGGTGGTGTACCACAATTCAGTGGTACAAGACAACATTTATAGGGGTTCTCTCAGTGCAGTGAAGAGTTAAAACTCAGTAGGGCATATTTAAAGTATTCCATAAGCGTTCTTAGTGGGAAATCAATGGGATGGGTGCTGTGGGGAATGCAATTCTGGACTTGCCCTCAAGAGACTTGTGGCCTTGTAGGGGGATGTAGCAGGTATACTGAGAATCATAATACAAAGTAGAAGTGGTAAGTGCCAGAGGGAGAGGTTCAAACTGTAATTTTAGCTTTTACTCATAAAATTCATATTTATAAAATTTATGGATCTAGAAAAAGCCTTGTGTCCAATCTAGTCAGAGTGCTTCATTCCATTAGATGAGACTTGAGACCAAGGGAGGTCAGGTGCATTCCCCTTGGTCACCCAGTTAGAGCTACCTTTGACAAAGATAACTCATTTTCATAAAGCAAGCTGCTGCCTTGGTCTGTGTTGACAATTTAGAGGAAAGAGCACTGTGTTTGTGTGTTAAATGTGGGCTCGGTGAGTGAGGATTGTTGCAGCTTTGTCCAGCTGGGCACTTTGTTTTGAAATTGCACTTAGAGCAAGTGGGAGGGGAATGGTTCTGGGGTGTGTCTATAATATTTTCTGCTGACGTGAGCTTAGGCTTTTGTCTCTTACTCCTCACAACTTTTTTGAATTCATTTTAAGTAGATAATACATGTACGAAATTCAAAAATCAAAAGGTATAATATGAAATACAGCAAACTCTTCCCTACCCCTGTGCCTTGGCCAACCCTTCCCCTTCCCTTCCCCTTCCCCCTCCCCCTCCCCCTTCCCCGTCCCCTGGAGGGCAGCTGGCAGCCAAGTTTGTTAGCTTCAACTTCCAGAGATAGCGTATGAATGTATAAATAAATGTGTCTACAGTCAACCCCCTTAAAATAAGAACCTCCTATACCCATATTGTGCACCTTGCCTTTTCTGTTTCAACAGTTTAACCTGATGATCTTTCCATGCATTATACAAGGAGCTTCCTCATTCTTCTTTAGTTCGTGGTTTTTGTTTTTTTGTGGCAGACAGCTGAATCCACTCTAGATAGTTAAGCCAAAGAGGGATTAGGACTTCAGGTAACTGGTACAATTGTTTGGAGGCTGGAGGAACAGGCCAGCATCTAACTTTCCAAGCCCCGCATAGCACAGGTATTAAGTGGAAGCCACCTGTGCTCCTGCCCACACTGAGCAGCAGATAGCAGGGATTTACCTTGACTGCAGGTGCTTCCATTGTCATCCTGAGCCAGGAAGGCAGCTTTGCAGCTACTGCAGCTTCCCACCTGCAAAAGTAGATGCTCTGAGCAGCTTCTCTTCCCTTATATTTCTTACTTCCCAAGTGAAGTCATGTGTGCATATGTCTGATCAGTGGAGCTGTGGTCACATGTTTGCAATTTACCTGCAAAGAAGCCTAGGAATTTGATTCTCAGCCTTCAAGTTGGGAGGCGAGACTTGTAATATGAGAAATTTCTCCAAAAAGAAAAGCTTTCAAAAGACGATGGGTAATCACAGATATGACAACATGTCTACTAAAGCTGCCTAGAATTCTGTTGTGTGGATGAACCACAGTTGATTGAACTAATATTTTATATGAGGGACCTCTAGGTGTTTTCCAATCTGTATCTTAGACAATATGTATTGAATGACCTTGTACATATGTCATTTAATTGTGTAAAATGGAATATAAATTCATGGAGGTAGAATTCCTAGATCAAAAAGTTGATTATAATTCTTAGGGATATTGCCACATGGTCTCTGGATGTCATACCAATCTGTGTTTTCACTAGCAGTGTACAAGTTCCTGATTTTTTGCTGAGAGTCTTTTCCCTGTTCAGATTTCATCTGAGCCAGAGTGGCAGGCTAGGTCTTCCCCACTACTGGGGTGAATTTTAGGCCTTGGGCCAAGAATGCTGGCAAACCAGGTCTGGGCTGTAACCTCTGCCAGGATAGCCTGTTTTTAGCATCTGGGCTGGATTCGGCCTATAATTTTATTATAGATTCTCTGACCTTAAATTAAATGGCATCATGGGGAATCTGAAAGATAATGTAGCTTCCAAAATTGATTTGCAACTTGGGAGGAGCTTACACGTTGAGAGGACTTGGATCATTATGTTTTCACAAATGCGTAAGGACATTTTCAAAGAATGATTATGAAGATTTATAATACCTTTTCCCCTTTAAAATAAAAAGCAAATAAGTGAAATAAGCCAGGCACAGACAAATACTATATGGCATCACTTCAATGTGGAATCTTGGGAGGAAATAAAAAGTCAAACTCATGGAAACGGAATAGAATGGTGGTTGTCAGGGGCTGGGGTGGGTAGGGGGTGGAGGAAAGGGGGAGAGGATGGTAAAAGGGTACACATTTTCAGTTATAAGATGTATAACATCTAGGATCTAATGTTAAACATGGTGAGTATAGTTTATAACACTGTATGGTATAATTGAAATTAGCTAAGAGAGTAGAACTTAAGTGTTCTCACACACACACAGAAGTAAATAGGTGAGGTGATGAATATGTTAATTAACTCTGGGGGGATCCTTTCATAATGGGTATGTATAGAGAATAATCACAATGTATACTTTATATGACATTATTTGTCAGTTATACCTCAAAGCTGGAAAAAAGGGCAGAATCATATTTTTAGGGTGTTAATTATTGCATAAATTTTGCTTCTAACTGAAATCTGGCATCCAGTTGCTCCAGTTGGTTGCTGTGAAAATATGTAGTTGTGTAGGAAGCCCTCGTTCAAAAGCTTTGGAAAATTTTAAACAAATGTATATAAATGGGTAGAAAATGGGGGGTAAATACATGTGTGTTCTTTTTTTAAAAGATTTTATTTTATTTATTTGAGAGGGGGAAAGAGAGCGCACGCTTGAGTGAGCACATGAGCAGGGGGAAGGGCAGAGGGAGTGGGAGAAGCATGAGCAGGGAGCCCAACTATGCCCGGCTCGATCCCAGGACCCAGAGATCATGACCTGAGTCTAAGGCAGGCGCTTAACCGACTGAGCCACCCAGGCCCCTGTGTTCTTTCCTAATGGAAGTGTTCACTCTTTAAGCTGGCATTTACTTAGTATAGCTGATTATTTCAAGAAAATATCCTTTCTGCATGGCTATTGAGGATATCTGCAAGGATATAAAGTATAGCTCAGGGAGGCAGTGTGTTGTTGTGCAGGGGTTGGTAACCCTTTCTGTAAAGGGCCTGGTAGTAAATATTTTTAGGCTTTGTAGGCCAAGAGGCAAAATTGAGGACATTATATAGGTACTTATATAACAAGAAACAAAGCAAACTTCCACAAACTTTTTATTGACAAAATTCAAAATACAATAATCCAGTACCATTTTTGTGTGTGTGTGTGTGTTTTTTTTTTTTGTTTTTTTTTTTGTAATACAGTTCTGCTAG
Organism: Mirounga angustirostris; assembly: GCF_029215605.1. Classification (NCBI taxonomy): domain Eukaryota; kingdom Metazoa; phylum Chordata; class Mammalia; order Carnivora; family Phocidae; genus Mirounga; species Mirounga angustirostris. Next base: position 13,333,106 of record NW_026991719.1, read on the forward strand.
TAAGAAACATGGGATTCTTGTTTTTGGGATAACATTTTACCTAATGGGATTCAAAGTTATCATTCCGTGATCATCAGATTGATTGCAAATGTTCATCTGTAAAAACCATTCTCAGCTCATGGGCCATACAAAACCAGGCAATGATCCAGGTTTGGCTTGTGAACATTAGTTTTCCAACCCCTGTTGTAATGGGAAGACCATGAGCTTTGGACACATGCATGTGTAAGTTTGAGTATTGGCTCCGAACTTGTGACCTTGAACATCTCACTTAACTAAGTTGTGTTTATTTGTGCATAAACTGGAGGTAATGACACATACCACATGGAATAAATAATCTCCCCATCTTTGTTGTGATTTTGAATTAGGATTCCAGTTCTATAGATGTTGATGTAATTTAGCTAGACTTACTTAGAATTAGTATTTAACAGATTGAAAAGCCGATTTGTCAGGGGATAGAATGGTCTGCAATTATTAAGTGAAAACATGTTTTTACAATGGAGAGATCTGGCTGTCACCACCTTAACCAAATGGCCAGGCTTGGTAACCAATGGTGGGATGTTCTGACATTATGTGCCCCTCACTGATGTGTACCTCTTACTATATCACAGTATCACCTATGTGGTGTTTCTGCCAGAAATGTTTGATGTGAATGTTATAAGGAAACAGACAAATCTAAAATGTGGAACATTGTGCAGGAACACTGTGCACTCTTGAAAGGATTCAGTGTCATGAATAACCAAGGGAGATGGTGCTAGATTAAGGGAAGATTAAGGAGAGATAAGATAAAAATGTAATGCATAAACATTAATTAAATCTTGGATATGAAAGAGGAAGAGTTCTGTAGGCCATTTATAGGACAATTGAGGGAGCCTGAGTATGGATCATATGTTGTATGATGATATTAATGTTGATTTCCTGAGATGTGATGATGGTGGGATGGTGTAGGAGAATATCTCTGTTTTGGGGAGGTGAATAGTAAAGTATTTAGGGGTGGGGGAGGGAGGGAGTGAGAGAGTGAGAGAGAGAAAAGAGTAAGTTATTTTGTTCAGTGCTGCTCACTTCGTAGCAAGGCCCGAACACAATGCTTTTAATGGGGAGGTGCCTAATACATTTTAAAGTGTTAAGTATTTCCAGGTATTAGTGGGCTTTTCTGTCTGAAATTATGCCTAAGCACTGAATGTCTGTCTTCTCGTTAACAGTGTGCTAGTTTGGCTTAGGCATATACTGTGGTACTTGATGTTGAGTATTTGGATATGGGGGTTCATATTTTCTTGGGCAGCTCACCCAGGTACCTCTGGACTGAAAATTCCTCTTGATTTTTAGAATGTGTAAATGAACAGGAAAGGAAAACTCAGGATGGTTGACCTGACTCTTCAGCTGGTACAACTTGTAAGCATGTCCTTCAAATATTCCTCTATATTTCTATTGTTGAGGGTGCCTACTTGGGGGCTGACATCTCCTGCGGATTTGCTGAGAAGGAGGCTTGAAGGAAGAAGCCTGCAGTGTGCATCTCTGGAGCACCTAGCTGGTGGAGCATCACTGAGGTGTTCTGGGCTCTGAGGCAAAGGCATGATGAGGCCTTTCCTCGTGCTTTGATCCTAACCAGTCCTTCCTACCTGAGCAGGGATGGAACAGATAAGTTGATATTCTCTTATATTCCTGTGGGAACTCTTATGGCTATATGGTGTGAAATGACTGAAGCCAATTTAGCAGCCACTTGTAAAAGTAATTACAAGATGAGAGAAAGAGGAGTGATTCTGTTACTACAGGCTGTGAAATGAATTAATTCAGCAAACATTAATTGAGCAACTGAAAAATAGCAAGCATTGTAAAATATGAGTCCTCGGGTACACATGATAAAGATATACTCTTGCCTTGGGCTGGGCACTTGGGGGATAGGGGAAGGAGTTGGGAGTACAGTGGAGACAATGACCAAAATACAGACTTGGCTATATTACAAGGCTAGTGATGTGATAGAAAGCTAGTGAGGAGGGTTATTGGAATGCAGAAAACATGCCATATGGAGTTAAGGTTGCAAACATAAGGTTGGTCTTGAGGTAATCTGGAGAATGAGTCTTGCGGGTAATGAAGTGGGGAGACCTCTGGCTTCCAGGCAGGGGACACACCAGGTGCCCATAGGTTTGAGTGGCTCTTACGTGTTGAGAGACTGGTTGGCATCTGGAGTGGCTGAAGCCTTAGATGCAGGGTGGGGAGGAGGCAGACGTGGGATTGTTGGAAAGGTTGTTTAGGCCAGATGGGAGGGCCTCAAAAGCCATGCTCAGGAGTCTGGGTTTTACAGGAAAGGGAACGAGGAGCCCTGAAAGTCCCTTTGAGTTGGGGGTGATCTTGTTTCAATAAGATCTCATGGAGGGAGTGTGAAGGATGGTGTGGTGAAATTGCATGAGTCTAAGGGCAGGACTTGAAGTAGTCGATGTGTGAGCAAAGAATCTGAACTCGGCAGCTACAGCAGAGAAAGAATAGTAAATAAGGGTCCACTGGTGCTCTTGCAGAATTCTTTCAACCCCTCCCAACAAGACTTTTTACAATTTTAAATCTTTCTAAGGAAGTCTTTAAAAAATACTTGAAAGAGAGAAGCTTATTCCAACTTTTAAATAGCTCTGAAAATTTATTACATTTCAGTTAGGAAAGAAAGTATTATTTCAGGGAAACTGGAACATGTGTGGACTGATTACTCAGCACAGTCACTTAATCTTTCAGAATTAGGTTGGAGGGAAGCTAGTTTAGTGGCCTTCAATCTTCTTCCAGAACTTTGTCCAGGTTCCTCCCAAATGGTCGGTGAGTTTTTCTGATTCGTATCCAGCACCCCCACAGTTTAGTGTACATCTGTAAGCTGTAAGGAATTGATTTCATCCATTCCTTTTTTTCCCCCTCATCTCTGGCCTTCCACCTGAGAAAACAAATATGAGTCCATAGGTTCTTGTTCTGTGTCAGAAATTTGCACAACGTGTAATCTGAGGTGGATCCAGCTGAGAGTTACAGGTTTGGAGTTTAGACTAAAAAAAAGGAGTGGAATCTTTCTATTTTTTCTTTATTTTGAGCAAGGCTTGGCAACTTGGACTGTTTGAAGGAGCAATTATATAAAATATCTCCTGCTAATTGAGTATTTGGGGATAAAGCACCACCTTATTTTCTTCAGTTTGTGTTAAAATATTTCTACCTACAATTTAGAGCTTTTCCATGGAGAATTTAATTTAGATTTAGAACATCTTGAACCTTGAGAAACAAAACTTAGAAAATTAACCTCTTTTTTGAATTGAGACATTTCAGTCTTACAAGGGTCCATACGTAAGTTCCAAAGGCTTATAATAATTACTTTGTCTTCCTTATGGCTTGAATATTTCAGAAATTTCTTGGCATGTCTCTTGGAGGGTTAGTGTACAAAGAGCAAGAAAAGTGACCTATGGGTTTACCTCATTTATGTGTGTATGTTCCACGTTTGCTACAAAGCAGTGATCCTAGTGGTGTATGGGACCAAAGGATACTTTCCAAGGTAAATAAAGCAGTTTACTAATGTCAGATTTGAGTGTTGGTCTCAAAGTACCAATATGGAGGTTTAATAGCAATTTCATTTACCTTTAGTTAAGAGCTTTTCAGTTCTATGTATTACTTACGGCAAAGCAATATCTGAAGGTTAACTTGATATTAAATTAACACTGAAATAGTAGTTAAATTGTTTGCATGTCAAGGATTATAATTTTTTAGGGATTATTCTGCAACACAACTATATTGATGCTGGAACCACATTGATGATGTTGGTGTTTTTTCCCATGTATAGGCAAGCCTGTATCTGAAGATGTGTAACATATATTCACAGTAAGGGATGTATTATACAACTCAGTTACTTTTTGTGAGGGTTGGTTCATTCACTTAATTGAAAATTTTTTTGACTGCATCCTGGATGCCTGTCCTTGTGCTGGGTGGGAGGTGAATGGAAGTTACCCCTTGCCCTTGGAGAGAAGACAATTTAATGGGAGGCAGAGATAAACAGATAATTATAATATGTGATAAGTGCTGAAATAGACATGAAAAAGCTTGAATGTGGAGAATGTCAAACATACATGTAAGTACAGACAGAGTAGGAGAATGAACCCCCATTAATGCCATCACCCAACTTAAACAGTTCTCAACTCAGGGGCATGCTTGTTGCACCCATACGCTCTGCTCTACTTATTCCCCTCCCGCCTTTTATTTGGAAACAAATCCGAGGCAGTATATCATGTGGTGGGTGGGCATTTATATATATTTGAAGAGTCAGAGAATACACAGGGAAAATAAACTATACCTGGGGACTTGGGAAGGAAGGAGCTACAGAGAAGTAGCATTCAAGAACGGAGGGAGTAAGTTCCAGTTTCAGGTAAAAGGGATGGAACCCAGCAATTACTGAATATCCCTAAGCATTGTATTAGGTTCATTTAGTACACTAGTTCATTTTTTCCTTCACAATAGTCCTATGAGGGAGGCACTATCTCTGTTTTACAAATGAGGAAATTAGGTTTCAGGCAGATTCAAATAAATTTGCCCTAAGTTATAAAACTAATTAGTTTTCCGTGTTGCAAACCAGCCTTGACTTCAAGGCTATTTAGTTTGCCATCTTCTGCACCATGTGCATAGATACAGAGAAGTGAAAGTACAAGATGTGTCTGTGACAGTGGGAGAAATGGAATGCAGCTACAGAAGTGCGTGTGTGTGTGTTCGTTTGTGTGTCCGTGTTTCATCCATGTTCAGAGATGAAACTGGAGAAGCTGTTCCGGGCGAGGTTGTGAAGGGACTTTAATGCCAAACTAAGGAGATAGAATATTGTCTTGAGGATGGTGGACTTCCAGGATGAGATGTCTTAAAGCATAACAGTATTGTCAGCTTTCAAAAGGAAGAATATGCAGATACTGTGGAAGACAAACTGGAATTGCAAGATGAGCTGAGGTGAGTATGGGTCAGAAAAATTATTTATTCAACCAGTATTTATTAAGTATAGACAATATGGCAGAGAATGAACAGATGAACAACAAACACATCTCCCTATTTGATGGAGATTAGTAGAGAATTGGTCACATGCAAATAAATGGTCACATGCCCGTGGTAACGTTGTGGTTTATAATAAGAAATATGTATTTAGTCTCCAGCCCAGTTCCTAAAGCACAGAGCCCCTAAAACCCTTGGAATTTCCTGTGATCGGAGCAGTAAATGTGTCTTTTTTTAATGTTAATAAGGTGACTTAGGGTAAGCCCTCAGGTAACCAGGATGGGGGCTGGTTGCCAAGGGAACCAACCTTGTGATCCGAGGTTTGGAACTTTGGATACCCGCCCCCCACAAACCTCCAGGCGGGGAGGGGGCTGGAGGTTGAATCAATTGCCAGTGGTCAGTGATTTAATCAAATCATGCTTATGTAATGAAGCATCCATAAAAACCCAAAAGGACAGATTTCAGAGAGCTTCTGGGTTGGTGAGCACCAGGTATTTGGGGAGAGTGGAGTGGTGCTCCCAAGAGGCTATAGAAACTGCACACTCCCCCATACCTTGCCCTATTCATTTCTTTCATTTGGCTGTATCTGGGTTATATCCTTTTTTATACTAAACTTAATCTACTGAGTAAAATGTTGAGTTCTGTGAGCTGTTGTAGCCAATTAACCAAACCTGAGGAGGGGGTCATGGGAACATCTGATTTATAGCCAATTGGTAACAACCTGGGCTTGTGACTTATGTCTGAAGTGGGGGGGTGGTGCCCAAGGGGGCAGTCTTGGAGGACTGAGCCCTTAATCTGTGGAATCTGATGCTGTCTCTAGGTAATCCTGTCAGAGTTGAGTTGAACTGTAGGATACCCAAGCGTTGTCTGGAGAATTACTTGGTGCTGTGTGGGATACCCCCCCCTTCACGTTTTGGGATTGGTCTCAGGACCATAATACCTATGATCCTATGAAAAGGTGATAAACTTCCTAGTTCTCAGAAAAATGCAAAGTAAAACTACAATGAGATATTATACCACACTCCCATTAGAATGCTGAAAATGAAAAAACCTAAAAATACCAAGTGTTGGCAAGGACGTAAAGCAAACTGAATTCCCAAACTCCCTTGGTGGCAGTGTGGCCGTATCTACTAACACTAAACATACACATATCTGGTAAGCCAGCAATTACCACTCTTAGATAAAAACCTAAAGAGAAATGTATTTCAGGCCAATGTATTCTGCTCTACATGTCTTGACAAGACATGAGCAAGAATATTAGAGCAGCACGATTCAGAATAGACCCAAAGTGGAAACCATCCAAATGTCCAGTGGCAGAAGGATAGATAATTTGTGATATATCCACACAAATATTTGAATAACAACTAAAATGATTGGACCGTAATTTTCCTCAGCAACTTGGAACAATGTTACAAATAACATTGAACAAAGAAGCCAGACATATGGGTACATACTCTTTGACTCTGTAAAGTTCAGAAAAAGGCAAGACTAATTTATGGTATTAGAAGTTAGGAAAATGGCATATGGGTAGCGATTGAAAGGAGCTGCACAGGGCGGCTTCTAGAAGACTTGTAATGTTTTATTTCTTGATCCTGGCTGCTTGTTATGTAGTTGTGTTCCATTTGTGAAAACTTATCTCCCCATACACTATACACTTAGGATTTGTATGCTTTTCTGTATCTATGTTTTTCCATATGAATATTATATTTCTTCTTGAAACAAATTCTGATAATTAGTATTGATGTCTACTTTTCACTTGAGGAAAACTCACTATTACCTGAAAGTCACACTCGGGTTTTTCATCTCTCTCAGTATTAGTGCCTGCATGTTTTGTTGCGAGAGCACTACCAACTATGGAATAAAGTTAGAAAAAAGTTAAAGAAATCTGTCCCTGTATGGTTAAGTGTGTGAATTCTATTTAGAAAATCTGTCACGGTAGCCAGGTGAGATATTAGGAAGGGTTAAGGCTGTGACAGGGGAGAAGATAGCCTTGATTTGGGACATGGGTCAGTGGTAGGATCAACTGGATATGGTTGCCATTGGAGATGTTTCTGATTTAGGATATGGAATAGTTGACATCAGCAAGATTAATTAACAGGTGCCAGGATATGTGGGAAGGGGCTTATTTATGTTATTGTCTGAGATGGCATTGGGTATCTGTGTTAGGGTTTTGGAAAAGTGCATGAAGCATCTGAGATGTTACGTTTGTAGAGAGTGATTTGGTGATCATTTGGATGGTAATTGAGGCCTGGAGAGGGAATGAGATCACTGAAGGAGCAGTAATTCTCAGCCTTGGCTGCACATTAGAATTACGTTGAGAGCTTTGCAAAAATACGCATGCCTGGGCTGCACAATTTACCAGCTAAAGCAGAATCTTTGGGGGGTAGGGCATAGGTAACTGTATTTTTCAGAAGCTCCTCAGGTTATTCTAATATGCACCTAGACTGGGAACAAAATAAGACAAGTGGATCAATAAATCAGACAGCAGTGCATTTATTGAATGGGCACTATTTTCAGCGCTGCTAATTAGCTCTCGAGGTAATTACCGTTACCTCTTTTTACACTTATGGGGAGACTGAGGCACAAGAGTTAAGTAGTTTGCCTTAGGTTATGCAAACAGCTAATTAGTGCCCAGGCCAGGATTCACAACCAAGTCATTTACTCCAAGGGCTGTTCTCTACCATAACATCCTATTGCTTCTCCAGTCAGTGAATCTGGGGAGGATTGAGACTTTTGGAACAGCAGCCTGAGAAACTCAGCAGACCCTCTCCAATGAAGCAACATTTTAAATGGTAACAAAAAAATATAAAAAATAATTAAAGTCATTGGAAATTGACCTGAGGACATACAGCAAATGGAGAAACATTCAAGAAAATCTCCTAAATCTTGGTAAGAGCAGTGAGTCTGCAGTATTTGAACCATGACCTGCTCCCCACCTGTCCTCCACCAGTTCCATATGAGGAAAGCTCCATTCTTGGTGGATCCAGCCAAGAAGACAGTACTCGCCCCCTCCCCCCAACCCCAGCTTGTAGTCTAGGGCTAGGAGAGTTAGACCACCTGCTCTGAGAAATACTAGAAATATCAGAAGGAAAGAAGGGAGCGGGGGAAGAAGGGAGGGAGGGAAAATGAGAGAGAGAGGGAAAATGAGAGAGAGAGGGGGGAGGGGAGAAAGAGAAAGACAAACACTAATGTATACATCGAAGAAGCCCAGCCCTGTCCTGCCCCCTCCTGTGGCTGCCAGGCTGTTTGTCTCACTGTGACTGCAGGCTGGGGATGCCTGCAACCACAGTGATGCCCGCAGTTGGGATGGGGGCTTGGGTGTAAGGCCAGTTAAATACCACAAAGCTCAGTGTTCTTCCTGAGATTCACAGCTTTTCTTGAATAAACGCTCCCTGGATTGCTGCGAGCCTTTGGTTCATTTCCAGAGTTCTGTCCCTTTGCATAGTTTTCTCATTGCTTTGATAGAGGAGAGAATTTTTGGAGGCCTTTATTCCCCCCATTTTTTGCTGACATCCTAGTTGAATTTTTATAGGAATTTTCTTAAGATTAATTAGTGGCTGTTTATAGTTTGGAAATCTAAAAGCCCATCCATAAGGACCAACTAAAAAAAAGAAACCACGGTGTATCTTTATAGCAGAGTATTATGTAGTTGTTAAAAGAAAGATGTATTTTTAACTCTGCTGGTAGAGAAGATTTTTTTTTTCAAGGGATAATGCTAAATGAAAACAAGTTGCAAAATAGTATATGGTATTCTGTTTGTATAAAGTATTGAGTAAACAAGAGGAAAAACACAGGTGTGTGCTATATATATGCATAGAACATTTCTAAAAGAATATAATGTTTTCCTCTGGGCCATAGGAAGTGGAGGGTCCTTTTTAGATCTTCACCCCATTTACTCTTATTTGAACTTTTGAGTATTACTTTGAAATAACTTTAAAAAGTCATTGAATATTTGTTAGTTTTAAACTACCAATAGGATATGTGTTAATTTAAGGTCTGCAAATTAAAGATTGCAAGATCTTAAAGACATTTGTGTTCATAGGAACCTCCCCCCCCCCCCCGCCCCTTTGGTTCTCTGAAGTGAGCACTTGTGATGTAGTTTCAATGCTTAGGAAATCCTGTTGCCTGAAAACTTTAAAAATAATTAATTCACTTTTAGTTTTGATCAGCTGGGATAATCCACAAGTAGTGGTAATGACTAACCTGTTCTCTTTTCACCCCAGTGATCTTCTAGACTTTGTACATTAGTATCCACCCCCTGAACAAGTCACTGTCTTTTGTAAGAACAGTAACAGCCATCTTTGTCACCTTTATTTTTGTCTTTGAAAGAGGAGGAATAATCACTCAGTCCTGAAACATCATGAGTAGGTAGAATTTAATTATCTGAATTGAAAATCTTCCTGTAAACTGGTGGAAAAAACCCCTAACCAGTGTGTACACATAGGTTCTCCAGGGAGTTTTTGGTTAGCTACGCTGTGAAATCCTTGAGATTTCATAATATAGCTTGTCTCATTTTCCTGTTATGAAATGGGGTTTTCAGCCTGGTTTTTCTTGTCTGTTTTCAGATCACAGAACTGTGTGGTGCAAAGCGGGTTGGTTGGTTTGGTCCAACACAGTTTTACATTGCCTTAAAACTGATTGCTGCAGCACAGTCTGGCCTCCCTGTACGGCTAGAGAGTCTTAAATGTGGTAAGTATCTCCCGTTTATGTATTTGATTGTCCATGATGGCTGTCTTGTTTATGAGAACCATTTTTAGTGGGCTTAAGGCCCGTTATAAGCATTTGTGGAATTTCTCCTTGCTTCTTCCAACTGTTGTAAAATAAAGTAAGAAAACTTAGCAGGTATCTTACTTTTTCTTTTTGAAATGGGAAAAATATTCAGAGAGTGACCTGAGATTCATGCCTTTAACGGACTTGACGTTAAAATAGTTTTTGTTCTTCAGCAGAAGGAGATCGGGACAGGAATTCTAGAGCCTGTGGCAAAATAATAACATGTAGTTTTATTTTCCTCTTGAAGAATATATAATGCCATTTGAAATTCTGTTAGGGACAAGGGGACAAGTACGTGGGAGAGTTAGAGTGGAACCGCTCCTATTTCTGCTCCTGCCCCTGCGAGTCCTGTCATGCATGATCGTCCTTTAATCCCCCAATTCCTGAAGCACCCTTCTAATGATTAGTAAGTCCTCTGGAGCTACCAGACTTTTGGCAGAATGAATTTAGCTTCTCAAAGTTTTGATTTAACGTTTTCTTATCTTGCCATCCCTGCCCCCAACCCAGTGAATGTTTGAACACTTTCCACAACTTAACAAGTAAAGCCCCAGAGCATCATTTATACTGCCTCAGTATTGGGTTTACAAATCTCTATGAAGAAGGTGGTTATTCCAGGGCTGTGCTGAAGTCCTCTGTTCATTTACTCTGATCTGAGTTACTTTCATAAGTTCATGCAGCCATGCAGGAACTTTATCCTTTTCCTCATTTTGAGATAAAAACCACTCATCTGTCCATGCCTGTCCTGTGAAGTTCTTGATAAACCTCAAAGTGGGTTCAGGAACCTTGTAGGACAACTCTTAAATAGCTGAGAAGATTCTGTTAGCTTGACTATGGGAAATAAAGCCCTTTTGCGCTAACCATCAGGGAGCCAAAATCATCCCACTAATCTTTATTAAAGGCTTAGTGTCCGCCAGATACCATCTCATTTAGTCCTCACGACATCCTACTAAATTAGGTGTTTGTGTTAGTTTGCATTGCCTACGATAAACTGTGAAACAAATCCCACTGAAATCCCAGTGCCTTAACAAAATACAGGGTCACTTCTTGCTTTGCAGTGGGTCGCGGTGACCCTCTAGGGCAGCTGCCCTCCATGTGGTGGCTTCAGGATCCTGGCTACTTTATCTTGTGGCACCCCCCCTCCCCTGGCAAGCACCTGTTCCTATAATTGCTGCAACAGAGAAATAGCTTCTCACCCTAGCAGTTAAATACTTGGTCTTGGATATGACTCACATGACTCCTGCTCACAGTGCATTGGCCAGAACTTGTCACATGGATCCACTGAACTGCAGAGCAGACTGGGGGCGGTGTAATTCTCTTCTGTGCCTGCAAGGAGACAACTGGCTCTGGATAAACACTGGAAGTCTCTCCTGTGGTACTGTTGTTATCCTTCTCTTACAGATGTGGAAATTGAAGTTTAGGGGGCGTTGAGTAATTTGCCTAAAGACATAAGGTTAGTAGAGTTTGGAGCCAGAAGCTCAGCCTTCACTTTCCTCGATCTTCATGCATAGTAGCCTCTTCTTGATTATTCGGTTTAGTAAGGTGCTGATTATAATCTGGAATCATGGAATATATTCTGAATGGGAAAAAAAATCTTACCCAAAGGCATCCCTTGATATTACATAATTTGGTTCCTTAAAATAGTTTTTAATGGAGCATTATTTCAGTGGCAAGTTTGGTGTTTATCACTATAAGGCAGAGTGGTCTCTGATGTAAGTCACTTGCTGTGATTAACATCACATTGTAATTGGACTTGGGGTAGACACGGAAAGCTTCCAGTTTCCATTCCATTGTAAATGATCATTAAGCTTTATTGTTGTATCTTCCAACTTTATCTTCTGGAAAAGTTAAAGCTGCTTTGTTGTATTCAAGAATAAATTTTTAACACTTTTGTTGTTTATTTTACGTTAGAATGGTCTTTTACCTGATTTGTGCCCACATCTATAGCCAAATTTCCTGGGAGCGGAAAAGGGGGAGAAGGGGGGGAGTTGTCTAAATTATGACATGTGTAAAGGATTAACACTTTTTCACAAGTGTAAGGCCTTTTCAGTTGTATTTTATAAATCCTGATGCTGCCTTTTACCTTTGACAGTTTAAGTATACTCACAGTTAATTTTGAACTTATTCCTTCATTTAAAGATTTATTAAATGAAAGTTATTTGCAGTCAGCATATGTTAAGTAAGAATGAGGGCAACATTGGGCCACACTTTGAGCTGCCACTTAGAATTTTCCAATTTACTGCTTGAAATCCATTAGTTTAATGTTTGATGACACAAACCTTGAAGGCCAAAGAGAATGCTCTGTGAGAACTTAATCTGAAAGGTTGTAGTAGCTTCATCACACTCATGGAGTTGTGAGTCTATTCTTACTTCACGAATTACATGCGTCTGTGTGCATGTGTGTGTTAACCTCTAACCCCCAGCCTTGCCCATTTTGGCCAATGCCACCAGCATCTATAGTTGCTCAATCCAGGAACCTAGAAGTCATCCTTGATTCCGCCCTTTCCCTTGCTCCACAATGTAATCCATCAACATTCCTGGCAGTGCAGCTCTAGTCTCATTGCTTGCTCCCTCCATCTCTCTATACCTACTAGACCCAGCCATCTTCAGCCACTCACTCAGATATCACAGTGGTTTTGTCATTGATTTCTTGGCCTCCTCTCTTCTCTCTTTTAGTCTCTTTTCCCATGCGGCAGTAGGAATGATCTTTTCATCCTACTCCTTGAAATCCTCCACTGGTTGGCTTGTTGTACATCAGACTAAAATCAAAGTCACTACACTGATCTTTAAGGCCCTTAAGTAATCTAGTCTCTGCTTCTCCATCCTCATCTTAAACTTGCCCCCGCCCCTTGTGTTCGCAATCTGTAGCCCGGCCTCCCTGGCCTAGCCATTTCTGGTGTGGGAAAGACCATGTTATCTTGAGGTCTTGGGTTCCCGGCAGTCTGTTTCTCCCCCTCTCTTTCCAGTGGCTGGCTTTTCCTCCTCATCCTTCAGGATTTGTGGACTGTCCCCACCATCCTGTCTAAAGTAGGTTCTGTCAAATTAATTCATTAATGAAGGAACCAGTGTAGAGTAAAGCTGGTTCAAGAAAGTGTAGGAGAGTCAGAAGTATTTATAGTCATGGAAAGATAGAATGCTGGAGTAAGATTGCTAAATTACATATAAAATTGATGAATGCCCTGTAGAGCAGTAAAACTGTAATTTGGTTATTATACTCTTTTCTAAGATGAAATTCACTTGCATTGCTATTAGACAAGATTAGTTAGCTAACAGTTTTCTACCAGTAAAGTTGTAAGATGCATAATGAAGAGTAAATATTAACTCAAAACAAAAGTACATATCCCTAGGGAGTTAGGTAATCCTTGGATGGGTTAATCCTGTTAGATAATGCTTCTGTGTGACAGTCCTCTCCCTACCTTACTCTCTCTCAGCATCTGTTCCTTTATAGCACTTTAATCAGTTTGTAAATACTCCTTTACAGGTTTGACTAATTTCTGTCTTCCTCACTAGTCTGCAAGCTTACCTGAAGGGAAGGGAGGAAGATCTGTGCTGTGGAGCACTGTGGACACTCAGGGCACATTTGTTGAGTGAATGAAGAGATGAGTGTTTGTGCATGGGGACTGAGTCTTAATCATCTGTCACTTTTTAAGCTCAAACAGTTGGATTTCAGATTCATCCAGAACTCCTGAGGGATTTCTAAAGAAGTCTTCTTTCTCAGGCCGTGGTTCCCAGCCTTGTTTGCACTTGAGAATCTGCTGGAGAGCTTTAAATGCAAAGTAAAAAATAGAGGTGCTAGGGGCCACCTCCAGAAATTCTCATTTAATTAGCCTGTGGTACAGCCTGAACATGGGGATTTTTTTGTTTTATTTTTTTTATTCTTATGTTAATCCCCATACATTACACCATTAGTTTTAGATGTAGTGTTCCATGATTCATTGTTTGTGCATAACACCCAGTGCTCCATGCAGAATGTGCCCTCCTCAATACCCATCACCAGGCTAACCCATCCTCCCACTCCCCTCCCCTCTAGAACCCTCAGTTTGTTTTTCAGAGTCCATCGTCTCTCATGGTTCATCTACCCCTCCGATTTCCCCCCCTTCATTCTTCCCCTCCTGCTACCTTCTTCTTCTTCTTCTTTTTTTTTTTTCTTAACATATATTGCATTATTTGTTTCAGAGGTACAGATCTGAGATTCAATACTCTTGCACCATTCACAGCGCTTACCAGAGCACATACCCTCCCCAGTGTCTATCACCCAGTAACCCCCTCCCTCCCACCCCACCCCCCACTCCAGCAACCCTCAGTTTGTTTCCTGTGATTAAGAATTCCTCATATCAGTGAGGTCATATGATACATGTCTTTCTCTGTTTGACTTATTTCGCTCAACATAATACCCTCCAGTTCCATCCAAGTCGTTGCAAATGGCAAGATCTCATTCCTTTTGATGGCTGCATAATATTCCATTGTGTATATATATATATATATATATATATATATATATACACACACACCACATCTTCTTCATGAACATGGGGATTTTTAATAGCTCCCCAGGTGATTGTTATGTGGAGCCAGGGTTGAGACTGAGTTCTTATGAAAGTTGAGTGGAGCATTTTCGAGAGCTTTGCTTACACCATGAGTATATATTTGGTTATAGCAGGGCCTGAACTGGGGTGAGGCCAGAGGCACCCAGCATACGTAACTTTAAGGGGGAACTCATTCTCAGGGCTGTACAGGTGCTGATTCTGCGTTTAAAGAATCAGGGCCTGAGAGTAACCACCTCCTTAAATGTTGGCACTAGATCTCTCTCTAGCTTCACCTTATTTGGCCAGTTACAGAGATGGTGAAGCCTTATGATGATTTAAGAGAACAGAAGGAAGGGGTGAAATTGAGGACCAATGAAGAATTCCTGATGAGGAAAGTGCATGGTGGACATTTTCCCTGGGAGCTGTTGTCCCTTCCTTTCTGAGGACTGGTCATAACAGGGTGTGAGGACTGAGGGAAGGGATAGGTAGGGTTTAGAGTAGGTTTTGTATCCTCTTGTGTCATGGGCTCCTTTGGCAGTCTGATACTCCTTCTTGGAATAATGTTTTATTTTATTTTATTTATTTTTTAAAGATTTTATTTATTTATTTGACAGAGAGAGACAAAGTGAGAGAGGGAACACAAGCAGGGGGACTGGGAGAGGGAGAAGCAGGCTCCTGGCTGAGCAGGGAGCCTGATGCGGGGCTCGATCCCAGGACCCTGGGACCATGACCTGAGCCGAAGGCAGACGCTTAACGACTGAGCCACCCAGGCGCCCCCGGGAATAATATTTTAAATGTATACAAAGACATAGGAGTCTAAAGGAAACCAATTATATTGAAATTAAAGCTAAGATATTTTTAAAAAGTGTTATATGGCAATATACATACTTCTTCATTAGTGCATTGAAATAAGAGACCTAACAGTGACCTAAATAACTACCATACTTTCAAAGTAGTGATGAGCATAAACAGTACTTCAAGATGTCTACAACAAGTGTAATGTGATATATAAATATCTGATTTCGGTGGGTGACAAAGTTACAGTTGCTGCTAATGATACTACAGCGCTTTGTTGCCTGCATTCATAATTGAAGGAAATGCTAACTTGCAGTTAGGGTAGGGAGAAGAAAGATGTAATTTTTTTTCTTATCCAAGATGACTGACCCCATGATTTCTTTCCACAGCCCCTCTGGGAGTCTCTGAATGCTAATAGTACAATAACGTGGTTCACATAGCCTCTGGGGCTGTGTTCCCCAAACTGGTTATTGATCTAGTGGCAGTCTGACACAGTCTGTAGTGAAAAGGAGAAAGAATTAGGACAAAAGAAGGAGTTATTTATAAAATGAAATGCATTCAATTCTAAGGTTTTTTTTTTTTTTAATTAAATGCCCTTTTATGAAATTGCTGAGTAAATGTAATTTATTTGCCATTACCCCTCGAAAAATTACAAGAGAGAGTCCCCGCAGGCAGGAGTGTTGTGGTCATGCTTCTGTCACCAAATTGCTGCATGACTAAGACAAGGCCCACCCTCCCCTTCCTGGACTTAGTTCTTCACCTGTAAGATGTGGATATTCCAAGCAGGTTTTCTCTAGGCTATTTTCCAGCTCTGAAATGCCACAGTTTCATGCTGAGTGTTCAGACCTGCAATAGAAAGAATATTTTAATTTTCAGGATGACAGTATAGCCTAGTGGCTGAGTGCAGGCCCCCAGCAATAGGTTACCTGATTTTGAATTGTTTGCACCATCTCTTTTTATTTGTGTGCCCTCAGACAAATTTCCTAACCTTTTTGAGCTTTAAATGGCTCACCTGGAGAAGGGGTATACCAATAGTACCTGTCCTACAGGGTTGTTGTGGGCATAAAATCAGGTATTGTCAAAAATTTGGAAAAGCATCTAAACTGTGCCAAGTAATAGAGCACTTACTAGCCACATATGGTTAGTGTTGGTTGAGGAATTGAATTTTTAATTTAATGTAAATTATTTAAAATTTAAAAATACTCAAGCCGTGTAAAATATTTTTCCATTAAATGCACCTTTATTGTTTTAGTAAGGCTATGTTTTACTTGAACCATTGCATTGTGTAAGACTGGGATCAGCAAACTATTCCTGTAAAGGGCTAGGTGGTGGATATTTTAGGCTTTGTGAACCATATGGCCTTTGCTGCAACTACCTGACTCTGCCCTTGAACTATGAAAGCGGATATGGACGATATGTAAACAAAGGAGAGTGGCGTTGTTCCAAAAAATCTTTATTTATGGACACTGAAATTTGACTGTCATACAGTTTTCACATCACAACTATTTTTCTTTTGATGTTTTTCAGACATTCAAAAATATAATACCCATTCTTAACTCACAGGGTATACAGAAATAGGCAGTGGGTTGGACTTAGTTCATAGGTTTATGCCCAAAATAAATTAATTCATGTCCATCAAAAACCATTTATTAGAATGTTTGTAATAGCTATATTCATAATGGCCCCAAACTGGAAACAGCCCAGATGTTTATCATAGGAGAATGGATTTAAAAAAAAATCTCAATATATTCATAAAAATGGATTATTCCATAGCAATGAAAAGGAATAAACTATGTCTACATACAGTACACTGGATGATTCTCACAGACAAAATGTAAGGGAAGCTAGTTTCAAGGATAAATACTGAGTGATTCCATTATGTGAAGTTCTATAATGGCAAAGGTAGTTTGGATTTAGGTATTAGAACAGGGGTTGCCGAGTGGGACAAGGAGAGGGGATTAACTAGAAATGGATGTGAAGGAAAATTCTATAGGATGGAAATGTCCTATCTTAGTTTGGGTGTATGTTCTTATATATACATTTGTCACATTCTTCAGATGGTACACTTAAGATTTATGTAAATTATCCCTCCATACAAAATACTCCTTACGTAATTTTAAAAGAAATCAATTAGTTGTTAACATTTAACATTATAATATCTCTTAGTAAAATCCAGATTTCTGGCCACAGTGGTCCACATTCCCTCGTGTCAACCATCAACTGGAATTGTGCTGTTCTAGTAGGGTAGCCAGTAGCCATACTAGTGTGGCTACTGAGCACTTGAAATGCGGTACGTCTGAATCAAGGTGTGCAGTGCATGTAAAAACACCTGGGACTTTGAAAGGTCTGAAAAAAAGAATGTAAACTACTTCATTAATAATTTTTATCTCGATTATATCTTATAATAATATTGGGTTGAAATAATTATTAAAATTAATTTCACCTGTTTCCTTTTTATTTGGAAAAGTTTTGAAAAATTGTGATAAAATATACATAACATAAAATTTACCATAAAATTTATCTTAACTGTTTTTTTTAAAGTAATCTCCACACCCAGTGTGGGGCTCAAACTCATGACCTTGAGATCAAGAATTGCATGTTCTACCTACTGAGCCAGCCAGGTGCCAGCCAGCCATTTTTTAATTGTACCATTTAGTACATTCATATTGTGCAACCATGTCCACCATGCATCTCCAGAACTCTTTTCATCTTAGATACATGAAACTCTATAGCCATTAAACAGCTCTGCATTTCCCCTTGCCCTAGTCACAGGCAACTGCCATTCTGCGTTCTGTCCCTATACATTTGACTATTGATCCTTCATATAAGTCAGTCATACAGTGTTTGTCTTTTTGTGACTTGCTTCTTCACTTAAAAAATATTGTAGTTACTACACAATTTACAATTATGTATGTGGCTCGCCTTCAATTTCTAGTGGACAGTATTGAAGGACAGTGAACAGCAGCTGCCATTTTAGATGGAACATGGGCTCTCTGCTCAGCCCCACCTCTCCCCATTGTCATTTACCATTTGTTATTCCATTTCTGTTTTATGTTTACATTTTTTCTAATTGAGGAAATGGAAGTATTTCTTATATTCATGTCTCCATCAAATATGGAAAATGAAAGGATTTTTCCCTTACTTTTTAGAGGGTCAGATGTTTAGAAGCATAGTTTTCTTTGTGGAAGGGAAAAAGTCATTTATATTTAATATACAAAGTGTTTCTGTGTTCAAAGACTACAACCTAAGATGACATTATGAAACAAATTACTGCCTTGGATGGCTGTACTCATTGTCTCCGTGGCCCCCATAAACCTTTAATTTGAACTCTATTTCCTTGTGTTAACTTAATTCAGTTTAGGAGAAAAGATTCTAACCAACTACTACAAATGGCTCTTGTCTTGTGATTACTTGACACAGATAGCAGATACTTTATTGATTAATTTTTGAATGAAATTTCACTATTAAATATGTTCTCCATATGACTACAAAAAAACATTGAGACTGAATATTTACAAACTAGAGTTGTACTTTTGACTTTTAGAAAGCTTGGAGCAGTTAAGGGAGATAGCAACTTCATGAAAGTTTTCAGTGATAGGATTATTATTATGTATGGTTACAATTCTGTTAAGTGAGAGTTGTTTAAAACCACATTAAGCAAAGAAAGTACAAGAGAAATTCAGCTGTATTTTGTGTTTTACTGTTTGGTGGCCATCTGCAGGAGAGAGGTTCTTTGCCAGGTGAATAGTTCTGGAGAAATGCCATCGCCAGGGAAGGAGACTGTGTGATGTGACAGTGTCCTAAAGGATATCTGGGAGTCCTAGTATAATAATAGTTGATATTCATCTTCTCGTGTTTGTATTCTATTGTTCCCAGAATTATGTGTTGAACACCCAGTAAAACACTGGTCAGGGAGTTTACAAACGTGAACATTTACTTCTCTTCTTCCTCAAGTAGTGTTTGGAAGTAGAGTCATCCTCTTATGGGCAATCAGGGTGCAAATTATTTTATGTGATTTTGTTCCATCTTTTTAGATACCTTTTGCAGACTGAACTGAAACAAACACCTTTCTGAGAAGATAACCGTAGGATGAGCTTATATTTGATTTATGAAGAATCTAGGTTTTCTTTTCTTCTGCCTTTTTTTCTTTTGAAGTCCCTTCCTGCCTTGAGTACTGGAGAGCTGCTGAGGTTGGGAAACATTACCATGATCAAAATGGTGGCCATCCTCTCTTTAGAGGAGAGTCCTGGTTTAATTTTCCAGGTTGCTTATTCTATTTATGTCTCTTGGGCCTTTGGCTGATTGATCATGCAGGGAGTCATCATATTGCCTACTTCTTTGAATCAAATGTGGACATAGCAACTAAAAATAAACATGATGTGGATATTAGAGAACCAGGGGCCTTCTTTGCCTGGGGAGCTAGGATACTTGGTTGTTGTTGCTAAGATGTTTTCTGGCTTTAGCACAGCATCAATCAGTGGAAATGCAGCTGTGTTTGGAATAGAGCGCTGATGGAAGTGCAGAGGCACGGTGATGAGTATTATCCTGAACAATGGATACAGATGCAAATCATTATGCATAATCCATAATATTATCCCCATTTTTGGAGTTCTTTGTGTTGTGTGATTGTGTGTGATTTGCTGTGCTGAGAACTAGAAGTGTGCCAAAGCATCATTTGTTTCAGAATAGTTTTATCAGATATTTGAGAGATAAGTAAATATTCCAGACTGTTGCGTTTCAGCTCTTTGTAGCATTGTGAGTGTGGCTATTGGTTTTGACAGTAGAATCTGGCTGAACGTTGGACTGATGGCTCTAACTTGATACCATTTTCCTTATTCTATTGTGAAAAGACAATTGGAGATCGAGTGTGAAAATTCCTTAAGGAATGACATAGGGTGAAAACCTGTTTTACCCAGTAAGTTTGCCCTAGGAATGAGCGGCCTGTCTGTAGGGCAGCAGCTCTAGGCACTGACAGCTCTGCCAGAGATGATGAGCTGTGCGATCTTGGGGGTGTTACTTAGCTCCTTTGTGTTTGTTTCCACATCTGTAAAAGAAGGCTAATGATAGTCTTACCTTATTGAATTGTTGTGAGGATTAAATGACTTAACATTTGCAGATCTTACAGTAGTGTCTGGCATATTAATATGTGTTGTATAGGTTTTGCCTCCTTCATTTGCCAATTACTGTGTTTATACAATATCACATCCTTCTTGCTGGTGCTGGACTAAAGGCTGAGGTGGGAGAGCAGTCCACAACCTGAATATCCTCTGCAATGATTTGACAGCATTTAAAAATGTGAAGCCAGAACGCTTTGTTGTAAAGCAGAAGCATTTTTCTCTCACGGCATTATTAGAGTCTTCATTATGTCAAAATAAAAATTTAATCTATATTTAGTGCTCTGGAATTTTTCCTCAAAAGTGATTCATCTTTTGGCCATTGAGTCCCGCTTTTCACAGTTTTAAAATGAAGCCTTACTTGAGCTTCTCTGATTCTGGTCCTAAAGAACTGCCACTGCCTCGCTTTATGATGTCAAAGACTGATGCTGACATACGATTCGGGAACCCGGCGGAACTGCATGGCGCTAAGGTTCAGATTCCATATTTAATCACAGAAAAAAATACCTTCAAAAGAATGGACGATGAGGATAAACAGGTAAACAGTCTGATAAGGCATGTCCTTTTGATTCTGACCATGAAACCTCACGTAGCAGTGCCTCATATCTGCTGTCAAGCTTCTAGCAAACCTCACCATCTGGGATTCAATTATAGACTTGGAAGTCAGCCAGTAAAGTTTCCTTGTAGCAAGAAAAAGCAGCTGACATATAGCCACCCCTGGGCCCTTTAGAGCCTACTTGAATGTAGAACTGTGTCCAAAGTAAAACTACTGATTTAACACACTTACTTGATTTCTCTAATCAGCATTTCCAAATGGGTTCTTTGAAATGTAGCTTATAGGAGTTTTTTTATTTTTTATTTTTTTAAGTAAACCCTACACCCAGTGTGGGGCTTTAACTCAGGACTCCATGATCAAGAGTCACACGCTCTACTGATTGAGCCAGCCAGGCATCGCTAGGAGTTTTTAATAGACCCTCTCCTCACAAAAAGTTTGGAGAAAAGGTTTCAGTGGTTAAATATGTTTGGAGAATGCTGCTTCATATTCTTTTCTTGGGGGAAAGACTACATCCTCAGGCTTGGAGAGTTATAGTGCACGTTAGCACATTCAAGGCCCTGAGAAGTCCTGCTGTAAAGAGACCTGGAGATTTGTGTTTACTAAACTTCTTTGACCAGGGAATCTTTTCTTGCAGAGCATGTTTGGAATTCCATCTTGGGAAATGCTGCCATTACACATTTAGCAGGTTAGGGACAAGGATAGGGAGGATGGGCTTTTAAAATTAGAGCACTAATTGCTATAGTCAGGTGGTGATTGATAGAGACAGAAGTATAATATCTCAGAAGAGTGAGCCTATCAAGAAAGAGGTAAATAGTCTTACACATTAGTAAACCCTGAGGGCATCAAGGTACAGCTCATGCTTCTAATAAAGGTACTGAATCATGCAGAAAAGTCAAATTATATTCAATATAATATCTTCTGTAAGACAAAGAAATTTGCCATACAAATATTCTTTTCTTTGCTAGAAGACTTGATAAGTGTAAATCCAGGAAATAGGAGCCTTTATTAATGAATGAAATTTGAATTTACCCACAAAGAGATCAGATTTGGGACGTATGAATGCCTTTTCATGTGATCATTGTCTTCCATTTTCCAAAGGAAAATTTTAGCGGAATAACTGAAAGCATTTCAGGCTTGTTTTAGTAAATTAGGCAACTAAGCGCTGGTGAGACTTTGTTCTCTGGGAGATGTGAATCCTCAGACACGGCATTTTAACCAAACTGTGTTTTTGAGAAAACATTCCTTCCATTTGTTAAATCAGCCATCTCGCCGGCAATAGAGTTGCATTATACTTCATAACTGCAGCTCAGAGCGCCAGGCTTCTCGAGTGATTGGCTCTGAACTCTGCTCTGGTTCTTTTGAAGCAGGAAACACAGTCTCCCACGATGTCACCCCTCGCCTCCCCTCCTTCTTCCCCGCCTCATTACCAGAGGGTGCCCTTGAGCCATGGCTACAGCAAACTGCGGAGCAGCACAGAGCAGATGCATCCAGGTAAGAGGCGATCTTGTTCAACTGTCCCAGGCAGTGTCTTAGAGACTCCTTAGTCTATCAGCCAGCAGTGCCACCAGCTGCTGAATCTCTGGACTTAATTACCTCTGTCCTTGAAAACATGGCTCAATTTAATTTTATACTCTCAAGGTTTTTTTTTTAAAAAACTAAAATGAAATATATCTTAGTAATGCCTTGTCTCCTATCCTACAGACTAGTTTATCTTTAGACTTGTAAATGATTTAGATGATTTAATCCTTTGTATACAGATTTCATTACACAGGAACATAGCACGTGAAAGATGGGTATTGTTTTGGAATTGTTCCTTTTTTTTTTTTTTTAAGATTTTATTTATTTATTTGACAGAGAGAGACACAGCGAGAGAGGGGACACAAGCAGGGGGAGTGGGAGAAGCAGGCTTCCCGCAGAGCGGGGAGCCTGATGTGGGGCTCAATCCCAGGACCCTGGGATCATGACCTGAGCCGAAGGCAGACGCTTAATGACTGAGCCACCCAGGCGCCCCGGAATTGTTGTTCCTTTCAGCAAACATTCCAAACATATTTATATAACAACTGCTTTTATGAAACTACTTAAAAATATAACTCTGCAAAAGCAAAAGAGTTGATTCAACCTTTAAAGACCAATCACATAATGAAAATATTTAGCTCTTGTGTTTGGGAATAAGAATAAGGGACATAAATGGTAGGGGAAGCATTTGCTGAGAAATGTGTATAGTGCCTAGTTGTGGGGTTGCCTGGTTGCTCACATTTAATCTATGCTGGCCATGTTCGTGGTAAAATACATTAGTTGGTTCCGAGGATGACTTGCAGAGTTGGCCATCTCGCCTGCGGTGCCTAAAGCTCCATAAATTCACTGCAGCATCTTGTCCTCCTGGGGCTCAGGCTCGTAGTTTAAGATAGGACCAATTAAAGGTATTCTAGAATTGGTTATCCGTAACCTTCCTTTTGTACTTTGTGGACTGTGTTTGAAAATGACCCAGTTTCTGCAGGTTTTTGCTGCATTGAAAATAGTGGTGAGTTCTAGAGGGACACAGATAAAAATGTGTGCTAGGCTAAAGAGAGGTTGTAATCTTGTAGAGAGGAGCGGGTGTGGCATAATGGAAAAATCTTTTGATTGGAATCAGAAGGCATGGGTTTAATGTGACTAGCTATGTGATCTTGGGCAAGCCATTGAACTGCTCTGAACTGTGATTTCCTCTCCTCTTTTAAAATGGGGTAACAGTATTCTATAGGGGTTTTGTGAGGATTAGTGAGAACACAAGTATAAAGTCTGATGGGAAATTCAGTCCTATGCAAATGCAAGATGATGTTATTAAGGGTTAGTAACAAAAAATGACTCTCCTGAAACTTGGATGACCCATTAGAGTCTGAAACGAAATGAGAATTCTTCATTTTCCTCTTATAGTCTCTTCTGCCTGACTTCCCTAGTTTTAGAAATGGAGTTTTTTTTTTTTTTGATTCCTAATGTTATTTGGGCTTGGACACTGGAGTTTTATGCCCAGCGTGGTGCCTGTTTTTTGGCTTTTAATTCACAGGTGAGTCATTTTTTGTTCTACTGAGTCAGCCTATTACCAAGTTCGACCCTATCTTTTTTTGTTATTCCTTTAACAACTTGTCTGCATTTGCTCTGTCTACTCCTTGCCCCGATCTTTCCTCATTCCATTCACATTGGGCTTCCATTCCACCATTGGCAGGGAGACAACCCGCTTCTCTCCATCTTTCTCGACTCTTAGAGGCCTATGTCACGGCTGACCATGCCTTCGTTCTGTTTTATTGTTTTCTAAATGATAAAATGCACACATTTAAAAATCTCCAGTTTGAGTTTTAACATCCATGTAGCCACCGCTTTGATCAAGAACAGAACATTTATGTCACCCTTTCCAGTCACTCCTTGGCCCCCATTGTGAGGACTGTTCTGACTTTTATCACCTTAGATGAGTTTTGTCTCTTTTAGAACTTGATATAAATGGAGTCCTCTTGAATGGTTATACTCTTATGTGTCTGCCGTCTTTCCCTCAGCACAGTGCTTGAGATTCATCCATGTTGTTCTGGGTCTCAGTAGTTTGTTTCTCTTTATTACTCAGTAGTGTTTCGTGTGAATGCAGCACAATTTGATGATCCATTTTCCTGTTGATGGACATTTGGGTTGTTTCCAGTGTTTGGCTGTTATGAGTAAGGATACAATGAACGTTTGTTTGTGAGTCTTTTTGTGACATATATTGTCATTTCCCTGGCACCTAGGAGTAGAATTGCTGTACCTTAGGGAAGGTGTATAAGAAACTGCCAAAGAGTTTTACCAAGTGCTTGTATATTCCTACTGGCGATGTATGAGAGTTCTGTCTTCCTTGCCAGCATTTGGTTCTCTCATTGGTTTCCTTTTCTTCAGTGCTTTTAATTGTAGTCATTCTATTAGATGTGAAGACATTTCCTTGTTGTCACTTTTTATTCTTGGAATGTATTTTTCTAAGTTACCCCTTCCTGTTTTTTTTTTCCCTGATATCATGAACCTTAAACTTGATGAGCTACTGTTCCAGAGGGTTCTTCTTTGCACAGCATACCCATAGAGAGGAGTGTGAGTGAACTCTTTAGTTGCCTGTTTCTCAAAGAGTTTGAGTTTTTTGGGTCTAGCCATTGATTAGGGTCCTTTAACTGGAAACAAGGTCATTCAGAAATAAAATGTTTACAGGTGCTGCCATGTAGATTTCTCTAAGTCAAAGGAAGGGAGAGTTTTTCTAGCTGCGACTTGGTTCAGTCTTGTGATTTTTGCTTCTAATTGATAATATTCACCTCAAAGCTTGTTCACTCCTATTTTTGTAATGTCTGTAGATTCTCCCCCAGAGGATTTTCTTGGCCTGTCTTCTTCCTTTTCTTTCATATATCCTTAGGTCAAGAAGTAAGAGAATCCCACATGTCTTCATTCTCTCTCTCCCCACATTTTCAGAACTCAGTTTTTCTTTTCTTTCTTTTTTTTTTTTTTTAAGATTTTATTTATTTGCGAGAGAGAGAATGAGAGACAGAGAGCATGAGAGGGAGGAGGGTCAGAGGGAGAAGCAGACTCCCTGCCGAGCAGGGAGCCTGATGTGGTACTCGATCCCGGGACTCCAGGATCATGACCTGAGCTGAAGGCAGTCCGCTTAACCAACTGAGCCACCCAGGCGCCCCAGAACTCAGTTTTTCTTAAGGCTTCCATGCTCTTTTCCATCAGTTTCTTAACTCTGTTGCCTTCACCATGCCATCAACCCATCTGACAAACCCAGGATTCTCTTTCCTTTTTCTGTACTCCATCTTCCCTTTGATCTAAATAGTAGCATATCTAAAATCTGTTAAATCTTAGTGACTCTGGTAGTAAGCATTGTTGGAGTTATTCTTTTTTTTTTTTTAAATTTGAGGCAGAGAGAGAGAGAGTGCGTGGGAGTGAGTGCACGAGCGTGGGGAAGGGGCAGATTCCCCGCTGAGCAGGGAGCCCCATGCGGGGCTCAATCCCAGGACCCTGGGATCATGACCTGAGCCAAAGGCAGTCGCTTAACCAACTGAGCCACCCAGGCATCCCTAGAGTTATTCTTAATTTATGCCTTTTCAGAAAGGAGTCTCACTGCTGGAATATTTTTCTAGGAATACATTTTTCTGGGGTCATTTTCCTGTCCAAGATTCTGCTATGATTCCTGGCTAGTGGGGAATATATGTCAGTATGTTTTAAATCAGACTGAGTGTCTCCAGACCAGTCTGATTCAGAGCCCCTCTTCGACTTCTCTCCTGGCTCCTGCTAGTCTGACTTGCTGGATGTACCTATAGTTAACATTCAGTGGCTAAGACTTGTGTGCCAGGCATCGTGCAGAGATCTTCATGTGCATTATTTGCTTCTTAGCACAACCTTCAGAGGCAGATCCTGCTACTCATATTTAAAAAACGGTTAAATCACGGTTATAACATCCATATAGTTAAGTAATATTTAAATACCTGTAGTGAAAACAACTGTTCTCCTTCCCACTCAACCTATTTCTGATCTCCAGAGGCAACTACTTTCAAATCTTATCTGTTTCTTCTGATACCTAAGGTCTTATCTCCATATCAAGGTACCTGTTCTGTTTTTTCTTACACATCTTATTCTGACGTATCAATTCTAGGAATGTACTCTCTTAAGAGTATGGGCTATGATGTCAGTCTCCTGGGTCTAAAGGTAGACTTGGTGAGCCTGTGTTTCTGGCCTGTGTGACTATGGATATGTCACTTTTCTGAGCTTCAGTTTCTCTTATCTGTAAAGTGGAATAACATCTGTTTCAGAGGTTTGCTGTGTGGATCAAATAAGGACTGTTATATAAACCTCTGTGCCTAGCAGTTCCTGGCACACTGTAGGTGCTCCAATGTTGCCTAGTATTTTCTTTTGTGTTTTTAGAATCTGCTACCTGTTTTATTTCTGAAGCTCTTAAGTATTCTTGAAAGTCACCTCCTGGATATAATTCATTAGGTTGACTGCAGATGTAGAGTCTTTATTGTGCAGTTACTAGTGGTCCCTGTTCTAGTTTGACACTGAATCTCAGAGTGATGAAATCTTTAGGGTTCATTTTATACTCCTCCCTTTGGAGAAAGATGATACTTCTAGTTCCTTATTAAACCTCTCATAAGGGTATCTAAGAATTATTTCCTTTTCGTTGAATTGAACGTTCCAGGTTTTATTTGGGAGGAAGGAGAGTAGAGGCAATAAGTAGCGCCTTTTTACCTTCTGAGTTGAGATCCAACTGAGGATTGAGACAGGAGTCAGACTGATGATGGTCAGATTATCAGCTCTGGTACTGACAGAGCTGATCGGAGCACGTGTTTTAGATTTGTAACCAGATGGGCTTCATACACTCACCTTTCCAGTCACCAGCTGGTGTGGCCAACCCAGGCTTCCCACAGGAGTAGGAAGAGAAAATCTGCCGTTGAGGCCAGGCCTTTCCAAAAATGATCCCTCATGCAGATGAGTCTTTGTTCAAGCCTTACTGATGAGATATGTCTATTTCTTCTGAGGGAAGACCCTTGTAGGTAAGGGACTGGAGCCATGGGCCATATGGCTTCCTTGCATATGTGTCCTCCTTTGCAGTAGAAGCTCCCTCCCTCTGAGGGAAACCTGAAGCATGGGGGATCAGCTACCCAGGGAAAGCTCATGACCACTAGTCTCCCAACCATGGTATAGTTTACTATGGTTCAAAACTTCTGGCATTGAGAGTTTAATTCTGGCATTGGGTATTCCATCAAAATGGAATGATCTTAAAAATCCATCTTTGACTGAACTCTGCCTCTGAAACTAATAATATACTATATGTTAATTAATTGAATTTAAATAAAAAATAAAA
The DNA here is from genome assembly GCF_029215605.1 of Mirounga angustirostris. NCBI lineage: Eukaryota > Metazoa > Chordata > Mammalia > Carnivora > Phocidae > Mirounga > Mirounga angustirostris. The sequence goes on from NW_026991719.1 coordinate 13,360,685, forward strand.
ATAAATTAATTTTAAAAATCCTAAAAAAAAAAAAAATCCTTCTTTGAAGGACACCTGTCTACCAGCTGAGACTTATCTCCTTCTTTTTTTTTAAAAAAAACGATTTTATTTATTTATTTGACAGACAGAGACATAGCGAGAGAGGGAACACAAGCAGGGGGAGTGGGAGAGGGAGAAGCAGGCTTCCCGTGGAGCAGGGAGCCCGATACGGGGCTCGAGCCCAGGACCCTGGGATCATGACCTGAGCTGAAGGCAGACGCTTAATGACTGAGCCACCCAAGCGCCCCTGAGACTTATCTTCTAAGATTTGGATTATGTGTTCTCGGGTTTGTGTCTTTTGCAGTTTATATATTTTTATTTATTCTTAGCAGGGTCTGAAAATCTATTTAATGCTTTGCTAGGTAATGATTTTTGATGTTCTAATGTATTTTAAATGTGTTATAATGTTGTGTTCCAGTCCCTTGGAGGAAATATAAAAAGCAGATGTGAGCCCAAGAGTGGTTTGCTGTTCTTACACCTCCTTTCTTTTCAAATGATCAAAGTATGCTAAGGGTGCTGCCATAACAGGCTGCCCTGCTCTCTCTACCTAATTTTATTTATAAGGAAGCTGTAGGAAGAAAGCATATTACTTCTTTTTTTTAAAGATTTTATTTAATTATTTGAGAGAGAGCGAGAGCACGAATCGGGGGGGAGGGGTAGAGAGAGGGGGAAAGGGACAAGCAGACTCCCCGCTGAGCAGGGAACCTAATGCGGAGCTCGATCCCAGGATCCTGAGATCATGACCTGAGCAGAAGTCAGATGCTTAACTGACTGAGCCACCCAGGGGCTCCAGCATTTTACTTCTTGATATACTTCCAAAAAGTTGAATTGTTAGCCAGAAATGTTAATCAAAAATGGTTTCATCATGGGTGATAATTTCTCCTTTCTGTTAGCCCTGAATACTACCTGGTTATGTTTAACTGTTTTCCTACCATATTGACAAGATCATTATGAAGTGTTCTGGAAATAAAAGGAATAAAAAAATGCATTTGTTTTTGTGGCATAAGAACTTTTCTCAAAGTCAGCAAAATTATTTTTTGTTTGGTTATTGAAAGATAAAATAAATATAAAATACATTTATTCCTTTTTGTACTTTTCTCTCCTTGGTTTTACATTCTTTCCAATAAGGAAAAGAAGACTGTGCCATTTATTTTTGAAAAATGAATGATAATGTTGATTCTTAGTGTTCAAAATGCATATTTATTTTCTTGGTGCTTTGGAAGATGGATGATGAATGCAAGACTTTTAAACCAGTGGGTATATATAGAATTTACCTGATATTTAGAATTTGAGCATTTATAACATGGCACTTTTCTGACTCTTATTATTGCTTTCAATTGCAGTTTAGATTCTTAACAATTCCACCCTTCTAATTTATTCCTAATCTCAACTTGATGTAAATATTTTCCTGTCTTTTCATGAATCAGTTGAATGTCTTTAGATTGCTTCCCTAAATTGTACCCAAGGTTGGTTTGTGCAAGGTGGCCCTATGTACATAAATTCTAATTCCTTTGCTAATTCTTCTCTGAAGAACAGACACTCTCAGTTTGAGTGTGAAGTCATAATTTTTGGGTGGAATCTTTTTGTACTGTGCTGACTTTTCCTCCTGCTTTTTCAGCTCCTTACGAAGCTAGACAGCCCCTTGTCCAGCCTGAAGGACCCTCGTCGGGGGCCCCAGGAGCCAAGCCCCCTCGGCATCAGGCTTCCCTTATTCGGGTAAGTGATGTTGTGGGGCTATGCCAGTGGGAGACTTTGGGGACATGAATTTTTGATGGGCCCTCATTTTTTTTTTTTTTTTTTGTAAGGGAGATTTAACACTGCCCCCTTATGCAAATATTGCACTTCTTGTTCTGTTGCTTATATATTTTCATAAATCTTTTTTTTTAAGTTAAGTTCTACCCCCAATATGGGGTTGAACTCATGACCCCAAGATCCAGAGTCTCATGACCTACTGACTGAGCTAGCCAGATGCCCCTGTTCTCCTACATCTTTTTTGTAATGTGTGTTTCTACCCTTTCTCAGTGTCTCTAGACTAATCCAAGCTGGTTCTTGGTCTTTTGTATGTCTAAAACGCCCTTCCACCTACATCATTAGGCACCTCTTTCAGGAGTGCTTTATTTTTTTCCAAAATAGCCTATCTTATTTCTGCCTTATTCTTTATTATTATTCATTCAGTGCATACTTAGCTGTTGCACTTTGTTTTGTGCCTCCAATCACATTGCAAGCTTTTGGAAGGCGGAGGTAGTTCTTCTGCATTCTGTCTCAGGGCCTAGTCCCTGCTGTTTGGAGGACAGTTATTTTACATGTGGCAGTAACTGCTGTTTCTTATATGTAATAGATATAAAAGGAATATTATGGCAGACGAACAAGTGATGTCTCCATTTCTCCTGGCTTAGAAAATTTCAGCTTCCCTTTCTCCAGTGTTGTCTTTTGGATAAAGAACTGTTATTATTTTCATGTCTGCAACTGTTATCTTGTGTAGTGTCTCTGAATCCTATGCTGGGGAAGTCATATTCTCAAAAAAGGGTGTGTGCTTGCTGGTGTGTGTGTCTACATGAGAGGAATTATGAAAAAACTGGGTGTACTGTTTGACCCTAAAGACAAGAGGAAGTTGGGTGGTTTGTATGACATTTTGGTTATCCAACTTAGGAAGAAGGATCACTTACGCAGTGGCAGTTCTACTCAGAATAGAAGGGTAGTGTCAGATATTCCTATAAAGAATTGGGCTGCTAGTCTCAAACAGAATAGACAAAGGCTAAGGACAGATCATGGTGTTCAATGACTACCCTCTGGGAATGGGGCAATCTCTTCGGCCCAGAACTGTGTTATGGACAGAACTTTATCTTCTAAGGTGGTAGTCTGTGTACAAAGAACTTTCTTAAGGATAATAATTTAGCCATATGCTGTGTATTTATATTTAATGCTTCCTACAACTGTAAGATCTAGGTACTGTTTTATCTGCTAGTGTAGATGAGTTAACTGTGGCCAAGAGAGGTCTAAGGTTTTATTCATAACTAGTAAGTGGCAGAACCAGAATTTGAAGCCAGGTCTGCCCAGTGTCAAAATCTGCACTTTAAAATATTTTACTATACATTAGGGTTCTATATTATAGGGAGGCTAGATTCTGGAGTTGCTACATAAACTGACTTTGGGTGTAGTAAAAAATATTCCTGATGATCCCTTACTAGTACCATATTGGAGAGCCAAGATGCCATTCTCTCCTCTGTCCAGTAGAGCTCACCTTCACCCCCAAGTTGGAACAAAGAACTCTTTATTTAGCTGAGCCCCAGATGTAGTAGTTGGCTGTGTTGTGAGAGGGCCTGTGTTATAAAAATATGTCTTTAAACATAAGAATCACACCCACTGTGGGAATGATGGTTACGTTAAGAAAGGTGTAGGGGGGACTGGGATTCATCTAGAAAATTCTCTAGGATGTGGCTGTGCATGTGTGTACAGAGTGTATCTTAGTGCCATGGAGACCTAATCCTGAATTGTTAGAATAGTGGTCAAACAAGCAGTAAATCATGAACTTTGCAGTGGTCAGGTAGGGCTTACCAGACCCTTTCTACCTAGTCCTCTGGATGGGATGCCTTGGGTTTGTACTTGGATTCATGTCCTATGACTTCTCTTCAAATCTCTGGGTCCATGTTTCCTGCTGGTAGACATGCTTCGTGGACACTTCATTCAGCTGATGTTTACTAAACACCTATTAAGTGCCAGGTACTGTGTTGAGGATACAAAAATGAGGTTTAACACTTCTAGTCCCTGCCCTCATTGAGCTTATACGCAATTGGGGGAAGTGGCCAATAATCAAAACATTGCACAGTAAATATGTCATTATGTGTTGTGAATGGAAATTACACTGCTTTGAGGATGAAAAACAACGTGTGGGGGCACAGTTATGACCTACCCTTAGCTGGTAGGGGGCAATCAAGGAAGGCTTTTATTTTTATTTTTTAAAGATTTTATTTATTTATTTGAGACAGAGAATGAGATAGAGCATGAGAGGGTCAGAGGGAGAAGCAGACTCCCTGCTGAGCAGGGAGCCCGATGTGGGACTCGATCCTGGGATTCCAGGATCATGACCTGAGCCGAAGGCAGTCGCCCAACCAACTGAGCCACCCAGGCACCCAAGGAAGGCTTTTAGTGGGGTGTCACATTTGAGTTGAAATGAGAAGGATTCATAGGTGTTAACCAGGTCAAGGGATGGGAATGGGGGGAGTAGGCAAGAAGATAGAGGGCACTGCGCTTACAGGACTAGAAAATAGTCTGTTTTCTAGTGCTTAGCATTTTATACACATCATCTTCTTTAGTGCTCGCCGCTGTGTTATGAGGTAATTCCTGTTATCTCATTTTTTTCCATGTACCAGTCATCTTTTATTGGATGTTAATTCTCAGTTAGGATATGAAAGGATTCAAGGGTGCCAGGCAAAGGTCATGGTCAGGAATGCAGAATGTGCCTCCACACTGGGCCGTCTTCAGTGGTCCTTGTAACAATGACAGTAGTTGAAAAGCACGTAAGCTGCCGGCACCATAGAAATCCCAGCGATGCCCCCACTTTCTTCACATTGACATACTTATTTATAATACTGGTTGGTAGTAACCTCTTTGAAATGCTCCAGCAGCACCTTTAGGGTGAAATCCCACATCAGTATCCAGCTTGGTAGCTCTTCTAGTTTGCCATGAGCTGCTTCTGCTTCACTGGTATGGATGAAGCCATCTTGGACTCCTGGGTGTCCCATTTATTAGATGACAAAACCTGAGGTTTAAAGACCTTATTTAATTTACCCAGAGTCACAGCTAGGAAGTGATAGGGCTGGAGTTCAAACACAGGACATATTTTCTTAGTCTGGCTCAGGAACCAGATAGATGGTGATGATATCTGGTAAGCTAAGAAGCCCTGGATGAAAAACTGGCATTGAGAGTATTAGGGAAAGATCATGAGTTCAGTGTTGGATGTTGGGATTTGAGCTTTTGGGATAGCCAAGAGGAGGTGTCAAAGAGATGGTAGGAAATATGGCTCTGGAACTTTGGGGAGAGCCAGGGCTGGACATCAGTATTTGGCAGTTGTTGGCCATTAGAAGGACTTATGGTCTGGTGCAGAAAAAAACAGATGGGTTCTTACCCAGGTCTGGCCAAACTGTGTGACCTTGGGCAAGTTTCTTCTCTTTTCTGTAACATGAATGACTTGGAATGGATTTAACAGTCCATTGGAATAATCTGCAATAGTCTGACTCCCTTAATGTTTGTTTGGCATCAGTGGAAGCCCCGCCCCTACTCCCTCCTGATTGGAGTATTGCCTTCTGTTTAAGATGAGAACAAGGGGCCTTCCTTGGGACAGCAGTTTGTGGTTTTCATGGCTGATGTGTTTTTCTTGCTTTTGTTTCTAGGTTTCCTTCTTATGCCTGTCATCTTGGTTTGGCTGAACTCCAATTCCCAGAAAGGAAAATGCCAGCCTGAATTAGTCATGTAGATGAGGGGATCTAAAGAGAAGGTTTTTGGTGGTAGGGGATTAATATGGATTGGGGCTGGTAGTAGGCTAGGCTGGGGTAACTCATTCCCATCACATTGCCACGTTAGTGTGCTGTTGGCAACCTTGCTCTCTTCTAGCTTCCTCTGTGGACTTGTATTCAAGTTGTTTCTTATGATTGGAAGGGGAGTGGCCTCTGGGTACTTAGGGAGGTTATTCAGGACCCTGGGCCAGTGCTCTTGCAGCTCATGAACTTGGCATTTTAGAGATGCTTATGCCAAATTCAGCACCCAGATATTGGCATGAATAATTTTTTTTTTGTCTAATATTTTAGAAATTTCAGGGTTTTTTTGTTTAGGGTTGGAAGTTTTTTCCCTTGAAATTTCAGATACTGAGCATATCCTAGATCAGTGAATGGTTGACAGTGATTTGTAAAGAAATACTAAGTCTTTGGGGCACCTGGGTGGCTCATTCGGTTAAGTGTCTGCCTTCACCTCAGGTCATGATCTCAGGATCCTGGGATCGAGCTCCAGTCGGGCTCCTTGCTCAGCGGGGAGTCTGCTTCTCCCTCTCCCTCTGTACCTCCTCCTGCTCGTGTTCTCTCTCTCTCAAATAAAATCTTTAAATATATATATGTACACACACATATATATATATTAGAAATACTAAGTCTTCTTTCCTGATTCATCTGTTTATCATGTGTTTATAGGTCATTTTGTGGTTTACTTTTCACAAATTATCTTAACCATCAACATTTGTAATTGGCTGGTGTAGGATTTAGAATTGTCCCTTTTGCTCCCACTATACTCCGCTGCCTCTGTTTTTGCTGCAGTTGCCAGAAACTACCTTGGGTTAAGTCCTTGTTTCATTGACCCCTTAGCAACTTTTGACACTGACCACCTTCTTGACATGCTCTCAAATTTTGGTGTACATGATGCCATCCTCTCCTGGTTTTCTTCCTGCTTTTGTGACTACTTCTTCCTAATCTTCTTTTTCCATTCTCCTACTTCCACTAGCACCTCACATGTTGGTGATGCCTGGGTCTGCTTCTCACTCTGTTCCTCTTTAGCTATATGGAAGCTTATGACCACATAGCTCCATCTGCCAGACATCCTCACTCACATGTCCCACTGTGAGTTTAAACTAACATGTCTTTCCCACAAAGCCAGCTTTCACCCTTCCATTCCTGGCTCCGTCCATCTATTAGCACGGGCCAGAATGCTAGTCTCTATATTTGGCTTGTCTCTTGGCTCTTCTGCCCACTTAGTTACCAGGTGCCGGCCATTTCATTTTCTAAATGCCTGTCTTACCTGTCCGTTATTCTGCATTTCTTTGGTTCAGACCATCTTCCTCTGTCACTGAATCTATTCTGTCAGCCTCTAACTCTTTTTCCTTGCTTCCCCTCGTGCCCTTTTCAAATCTTAAAAATACATATCTAATCACTCTACTCCCTTGATTGAGACCTGTCACTCTCTGCCTGTTGCTCTCTTCATATCGCCTACATTCCTGAACATGGCTCTCAGGGCCCTGGTGTTGCCCCTGCTTAATACTTTTTCAGCCACAGTAGCTCACTTCTCTCCCTCCGTACTCCGGCCACACAGAGCTACTGTTGTTTCCCCGATGGTCAGTGTTCTCTGTGTGGGAACCTTATTCTCCATCCTGGCTTTTGCCTTGTTTTCTCCTTTGTCTCAGTTCATGTATCCTTTTTTTCTATTGATAACATTAAGTTTGAGAATTTTCTAATATTTCTTGTAGATGTGAAATTTCCATTTTTTCATTCTTAAAAAAATGGTTCATTACTGTCTCATTTATCTGTAAGCTCAGCTAGAGGATGGCATTCAGTCTTTATTGGTTTCACATTCCAGAGGCAACTGGTATGTTTGTTTTGTACCATTCCAGGAGTATATTATACATATATAAACAAATATAGGTATTCATATATATGTATATTTGTGTATATGTGTACATATGTACATATATATATACACATACATATATAAAATATATGCAATATATTTTTATCTGACTTTAGGGAGACAGGCTTGGCAAATGAAATATCCTTCCAGGCAGATCTCAGTAGAAAAAAAATTATCTTTTATTTTAAATCAAAACATACTCACTTTTCGTACCCTAAATATACATGCTGTGATATATTCTTCTCTTTCTGGAGGGGTGAACTTAACAGCCTTCTGGGATAAATTCTAAATACTCATTTGTCTTTATTACTTCAAAGACAAAAAACTGATAAACAGAATTTAGAGAAATTCATCACTCTGCCATTTTACCTGGGGCTCTTGGCTATATTTGTGGTGGAAGCTTTTTACTAACTAGGCAGACATTGTTAGACATTGCTAGCCAGCCACCATATTAATCTAAAAGTCTGTGACTTGCAAAACATTTATTTAAATTAGTTGTCTCCTTCCCCCCCCCTCATTCTTGCTCAATTTCAATTTTTTACCATGCCCCCCGTCTCACCCAGGACTTAATTGTAGGTACTTATGGCCAGAAGCAGATTCTCTTTGCTCCTTGCCTCCCTTTGGAATGGTTCTAAATAGAAAAGAAGTGTGTAAAGGATGGTAAAAGAAACAAATACCCTGAGGTTCTGTCAGAGTGCTGTTGGCATAAGTCAGAAGAGAATGGATAGTCACTGTGATTAAGTTGTTCACTATAGTCGTTTTGATGAGAACAGGAAGAACTAGACTTTCTGGAAGGCTGTCGCTGCTCTGGGAGAACTTTTTATGGTGTGAAAGGTATCTTATGGATGGATGGGACTAGCATGCTGTGGGGTAAGGAGAGCAGAGAGTAGAGGCTGTGGCTGGAAGACGGGGATGGGATTGAATGAGGTGGCTTAGAGGTGAGTTGTGAGCAAGTTGGTGTTCTGAGTGTGGAGAAGAAAGAAGCAGGTCAACAAGTGGGGCCTACTCAGTATTGTCTGAGCCACTCTGCTTCTCTTACCTGGTTCTCAGCCCAGAGGAATGGCCTGTGTGGCAGGTCGGGCCCATAGGGGGCTCTTTCATGGTCATTTGGCCTGGGTGGGGGCTGTTTTTGTGGTTGTTTTGTTTTCTTTGAGTGGAGCCTCAGGCATTTTTCCTTCCTTGTTTTGGAATCTTTCCCCTCTCTCCTTATCTGAGAGCTGTGACCTTGCCCCGTGAAGCGCCCTGGGCGTACTTCAGCATGACGCCACTCCACATTTCCACATTTCGTTCTTGCCCTTTTTTGTGCTCCACATCTTGCAGTCAAACCAGTGGGCTCGTGAGCCACTGAAGAAGCCCACTCAGATGTTCTCCTGAGGGGCTGGAGCTGTGCAGCCACCTAACATGCTCGCCCTCTTTGCTTGGTTGCAGCAAAAGCATGCTACGGTGCTGCTGGCTTGTTTACACTGCACTGGTGTTTTTTGTTTTTGTTTTTTTTTGGATCATGGGTTGTGAACTTTCAAATACCCTTGTTCTTAAGAGCAATTAAAAATTTAAAAAATATGTCAAAAATTAAAAAGATACTAAAGGGTGCAGAATGAAAAGTGTCCCTTCTGTCCCCACCACTGGCCATCCACTTCCCTATCCTACAGACAGCTAATATGACACATTTCTTTTGTATCATTCTAGGACTATTTTACGCATATACAAGTGAATATAGGTATTCTTATATGAAATTATATGTAATAGGTGCAAAACATATAGTTCCAGCTTTTTATACATATGGTAGCATACTATATACATCTGTTACACACTTGCATATTTTACTTAGCAATAAACGTTAACAACATTCTATAGCAGTCTTCATATTTTGTTTTTTTCAAATGCATGGTATTTTATTATGTGCATCTTCCATAAATCATTTATGGATCAGCTCCTTCTGATCAGCATCTGGAACTTAGAGCATTGTTTGCATATGCATATATATATATAGAGAGAGAGAGAGAGAGCACCAGTTCTTAGAAATGGAATAATTGGATGAAGTATCTACACATTTTTATTTTATTTTTTAAAGATTTTATTTATTTATTTGAGAGAGACAGAGATAGCGAGAGAGAGCATGAGCAGGGAGGAGAGGGAGAAGCAGGCTCCCTGCTGAGCAGGGAGCCCTACGTGGGGCTTGATCCCTGGACCCTGGGATCATGACCTGAGCTGAAGGCAGACGCTTAACTGACTGAGCCACCCAGGCGCTCCTACACATTTTTATTTTTGATAGAGATTTTCAAATTGGAGACTGTACTAATTCACACATTTACCAACAATATATGAAAGTGTTTATTTTCCCATACCCATGCTAACACAATGTGCTAAAAAACTTACACCTTTGCCAATCTGATAGGTGAAAAATGATATCTCAGTGTAGTTTTTTTTTTAAGATTATTTATTTATTTGACAGAGAGAGGGTACAAGCAGGGGGAGTGGTGGGCAGAGGGAGAGGGAGAAGCAGGCTCCCCACTGAGCAGGGAGCCCGATGCAGGACTCGATCCCAGAACCCAGGGATTATGACCTGAGCTGAAGGCAGACGCTTAACCGACTGAGCCACCGACGCGCCCCTATCTAGGTGTAGTTTTAATGAACATTTTCCTTTATTTTTAATTTTTAATTTTTTAGAAGATTTTATTTATTTATTTGAGAGAGAGAGTGCTGGAGCAGGGGCAGAGGGAGAGGGAGAAGCAGGCTCCCCGCTGAGCAGGGAGCCCGATGTGGGCTCCATCCCAGAACTCTGGGATCATGACCTGAGCCGAAGGCAGACGCCCAACCGAGTGAGCCACCCAGGCACCACAACATTTCTCTTTATTAGTGAAGTGGAGTATATGACATTTGTGAGACATTTGTGTTTCCTTTTCAGTAAATAACTTCATATCCTATGCCTCTTTTTTGAGTTATCAGTGTTTTCTTACTGGTTTGTCATTCCTGCCAGTCTGAAACCAGAAGCTGGTGTCTCTTTTCCTTTGGACAAATGAGAGGCTGCAGTGTATGTGGAAAATTGCTCCTTGTGTGGTTGAGAAGAGGTCCTGGGTACCCAAGGCCCTTGTAGGAGTTTAGGGACCCCAACCTCTCTTGGTTCTGGAGCACCCTAGGCCCTCCAGCAACAGGAATTTCTTATTTATACCTTTAGGGCAGAAAGTTGAGTTACTTAGTTTATGGGTAGAGATTAGGGCTAGGAAAGTCTTCTGTTGTTAGGGATAGTGAATGTTAATACATTGTGTGTGTGTTGACCTCTTGGCATTGCTAAATTCTCTTCCTCTGACTGAAGTAGAAGAGGGTGAGGGGAGAGGGAGGAGGACGAGGAGGAGGAGGAGGAGGAGGAGGAGGAGGAAGAGGGCGGGAAGGAGTATATGGGTGTTTGTCTTGGTGTGTAACAGGAAGAACTGGTTTGATAAATTTTATAGGAATGTATATGCCTTGTTCTTGACCTCTTGTTTTACCAGATTAATTCCGCGTTTGATTTCAACCTTAGCTGGAGTTTTACCATCTCCTTAAGGGGTAGAAAGGGTTGATATGTTCTACTTCACTGAATCTACTACTAGGACTCACAGATACCCAGTTAGTCACTGTTACCACAAAGAGGTTCTGTTTTTCATCGCATGAAGCCTCCTTCCTACTTCTTTCCTTCACCTACTTCTTTTTCCCTTATTTCTGAAGCATTTCAGTTGATACTGAAATTTTTTTTTAGCCTAATTCTTTTTGTCTGTCTCTTATTATCTTCTTCGGGTGCTTACCCTTTACCTATGCTTCTTAACAATTAAAGTGATGGTAGTTGATTGGTTTGTTTGTTGGGAGGCATTTCTACATGAAAAATGTTTCACGTTACAGAATGAGAATAGTAAAGAGATACAGGATCATTGAAAGAGAGGTGATTCCAGGATATAAGAACAGGGTACCTGGCATTGAAACTGAAGGATTTTTTTTTATAAATTTTTTTTTTTTTAAAGATTTTTTATTTATTTGCGAGAGAGACAATGAGAGACAGAGAGCATGAGAGGGAGGAGGGTCAGAGGGAGAAGCAGACTCCCTGCCGAGCAGGGAGCCCGATGCGGGACTCGATCCCGGGACTCCAGGATCATGACCTGAGCCAAAGGCAGTCGCTTAACCAACTGAGCCACCCAGGCGCCCGAAACTGAAGGATTTTTATGGGAAAAAGAAAACTCAGTAAATATTAGTATTCATTGGGGTGCTGCCTTAAGGCCTTACAGAATCCGTGCTTGGAGACAGTAGGGTGGAGGGAGGGTAAAAATGGTGGATCCTGGTACACATGAGAATTCTAGCTTCCATATAGTGCTTAATAGGTCATTAGACTACCGACAAAAGCAAATGAGCATGTTTTATTTGTAGGGTCAGCATTGCTTTTCCCCACAGTTGTGGGCATTATGGTGTCCAGAGCTTTCTTGGTAGTAGCTAGGGCCCACATTGATATGGTGGACAGGAGCACCTCTGATTTACTCTCTCAGATGTAAGCATCCAATTGAACTCCTGGTCCCAGGTAGTACTATTTAAAGCTGAAAAACAGAGTGTTTGTTTGTTTCTGGCATATTCTCCAGGACCCCTTGGTCTCAGTTAGCTGGTATATACTTTGGTAGAAATATGGAAGGTGCCTTTACAACGGCACCATTTCAGCCCCTGGGCCCATTGGTATTCCTCCTGATATCAGGTGAACAGGTGGTGTCATGCCCCTAGTTGCCTATCCGAATGAGAGTCTCTACCAACTGAGTGCTTATTTGGTCCTGGTGCTGTGCTCGTCCCTTTACTTGTGTGTGTCCTTTCAGTTCTCCCAACACTCTTGCAAGGTAGACTCCTTGCGAGATTATGTCCTGTACTCATCCACTCAGGGATACTAAGTGGCTGGTGTGGGTCCGGCACCATGCCAAGGGTACCCTGAGGACTACAAACATGGTCCCGGCTCTCAGGGAACTTGCAGTCAGGCGGGGTAGATGAATGTGAATCAGATGGTCCCACCTCTGCATGTATAATGGAAAACTGACAGCTGCCCTAACAAGAGAGGATTTCCATGGCATGTGACAGAGAAATCCTACCTAGGGCTAGAAAGTGAGGGAAGGCTTCCCTAAAGAAGTGCTGCTTGAGGGCACCTGGGTGGCTCAGTTGGTTAAGCGACTGCCTTTGGCTCAGGTCATGATCCTGGAGTCCCGGGATCGGGTCCCGCATCAGGCTCCCTGCTTGGCGGGCAGTCTGCTTCTCCCTCTGACCCTCCTCCCTCTCATGCTCTCTCTCTATCTCATTCTCTCTCTCAAATGAATAAATAAAATCTTTAAAAAAAAAAAAAAAGAAGTGCTGCTTGAGCTGAGCTGTGAAGGATGACTAGGAAGTAACCAGGCAAAGGGAGGATGGTGCTGGGAGGTAAGGAGAGGGGTGTCTGGCTGAGTGCACTGGTCTGTTTTCATTGGTCAGGGTTTCATTGTGGATGACAGAATCTACTCTGGCTAGCTGGAGCAAACAGGGATTTCTTTTTTTTTTTTAAAGATTTTATTTATTTATTTTGACAGAGAGACAGCAAGAGAGGGAACACAAGCAGGGGGAATGGGAGAGGAAGAAGCAGGCTTCCCGCAGAGCAGGGAGCCCGATGAGGGGCTCGATCCCAGGACCCTGGGATCATGACCTGAGCCGAAGGCAGACACTTAATGACTGAGCCACCCAGGTGCCCCGCAAATAGGAATTTCTTTTTCTTAAATTTTTTATTGTTAATCACCATACATTACATCATTAGTTTTAGATGCAAATAGGAATTTCTAATAAGCGGGTGGGAGATCTACCAGATCTTTGGAAGGGCTGAAGATTCAGACTCTTCTGAGCTTGCAGGAACAATTCCCCGAACCACACAGCAGGACTGGATGGCTGGACGGCTGAGGGAGCTTTGCCTTTGCCACAATCAGGAAGCTACAGAGCTGGGCAGCTGTCGCCATAGCTTTCGGCTGCAGCTCCACACTGTGTATGACCCAGGCCCGCCAAGTGAATGCTTTGTTCCCTGCCTCTTTTACCATGTGACTTGTTTTGAATCAGCCTTCCGTGGGCGTGTTTAGTGGAACCTAAGTCCCATCTGGAATTCTAGCAGCAGAGGTATTTGGATAATGTACTTTTACTTAGCCAGCGCCTGCAGTGCAGAGTTATGCTAAGAGGGAATGGAGTGGGTACTGAGTGGGCCAGTATACCATGTATACAGCACACAGAGGAGACACAGTCCAAGACCTGAAAGAAGGCCAGTGTGGCCAGAGCCTGGAGTGGGAGGGAGATGAAGCTGGAGAGGTAGGCAGAGCCCTGTGGTCCATGGCACTGCCTTTTAGGTGGGGAACTGATGGTTCAGAAGTTAAGTGGCCCAAGTGACCATCCCAGATTTGAGCCCAGGCCTGTCTGCCTCCAGAGTCTGCACTCTTTTTGCACCTCCAATATGTAGCCTCATTGTCTAAAGCATTCCTCGAATTCAGCCCCAGATCTTGGCACATCTGTTTCCCATCTGACCTCAGGCTGCCATGAGTGTTAAGGGGAGGGCATAGTGAAGGAGACAGGTGCCCTTGACCAAACTGGCAAGGATTGGGGTGGGCATGTTAGTGTAGTGGTACTGGAAGTCCACAGCCTCATCAAAATCTCCTCTTACTGCTGATTTCTCACTTTCTTCTGGACTCCTCCAAGCAGAGAGCAAAATCCCAAGGAAAAATGCCCTCTGGAGTAGCAGATCTTGGCTCATGATGGAAGAGTTGGAGATAGTGATTATTCATAAGCATTTCTTATGTTAATCAAAATAGTGTTAGTGCCACATGCTAAAATAACAGTGAAATGATTGAATACCTGTATTGTATGGCTGTCTACAGGATTCTTTCCTGATGTGAAAACATGCCAGATGCTTATATGTGTGTGAGCAATAAGATGGTGCTCTGTCTGTATGATTTAATAGTTTACTGGTCCAAATCCATGACTAAATTAGATAATGGGAGAGATGTGTAAGTATAGGATATTCATATCCCAGATGAATATCTGCAGTCTGCAAAATTGCTACATTGATTTTGGCATTGGAGTGAGGGTGTTCCTGTTTTATTTTATTTTACTTTATTTTTTTCATCATGGCGAGTCTACTCTTTAATCCCCATCATCTATTTCACCCACCCCCCACCCCCCCTCTGGTAGCCATCAGTTCTCTATGGTTAAGAGTGTGTTTCTTGGTTTGTCTCTCTTTTTGTTTTCCTTTGCTCGTTTGTTTTGTTTCTTAAATTCTATATATGAGTGAGATCATATGGTATTTGTCTTTCTCAGACTGACTTATTTCACTTAGCATTATACTCCCTGGCTCTATCCATGTTGTTGCACAAGGCAAGATTTCATTCCTTTTTGTGGCTGAGTAATATTTCTTTTTTTTTTTTTTTAAGATTTTATTTATTTATTTGACAGAGAGATAGCGAGAGCTGGAACACAAGCAGGGGGAGTGGGAGAGGGAGAAGCAGGCTTCCCGCGGAGCAGGGAGCCCGATGCGGGGCTCGATCCCAGGACCCTGGGATCATGACCTGAGCTGAAGGCAGACGCTTAACGGCTGAGCCACCCAGGCGCCCCTATTTCTTTCTTTTTTTTTTTTTTAAAGATTTTATTTATTTGATAGACAGCGAGAGAGGGAGCACAAGCAAGGGGAGCAGGAGAGGGAGAGGGAGAAGCAGGCTTCCCGCTGAGCAGGGAGCAGGACCCTGGGATCATGACCTGAGCCGAAGGCAGAAACTTAACAACTGAGCCACCCAGGTGCCCCGAGGCTGAGTAATATTTCTGTGGGGTGTGTGTGTGTGTGTGTGTGTGTGTGTGTACACACACATACTTGCTTCCACCCCACATCTTTATCCATTCATTTATCCATGGACACGTGGGCTGCTTCCATAATTTGGCTATTGTAAATAATGCTGCAATAAACATAGGGGTGCATGTATCCCTTTGAATTAGTGTTTTTATAGTTTTTTGGGTAAATAATAGTGTGATTACTGGGTCCTAAGGTAGTTATATTTTTAATTTTTTGAGGAACCTCCATACTGTTTTCCACAGTGGCTGCACCAGTTTGCATTCCCACCAACAATGCAAGAGGGTTCCCCTTTCTCCACATCCTTGCCAACACTTGTTTCTTGTCTCGATTTTAGCCATTCTTCGAGGTGTGAGGTGATATCTCATTGTGGCTTTGATTTGCATTTCCCTGATGATGAGTGATGTTGAGCATCTTTTCATGTGTCTATTGGCCATATGGATGTATTCTTTGGAGAAATGTCTGTTCATGTCTTCTGCCCATTTTTTAATTGGGTTATTTGTTTTTTGGTATTGAGTTGTGTAAGTTTTTTAAAATATATCTTGGGGGCGCCTGGGTGGCTTAGTCGTTAAGCGTCTGCCTTCAGCTCAGGTTGTGATCCCAGGGTCCTGGGATGGAGCCCCGCATCGGGCTTCTTGCTCAGCAGGAAGCCTGCTTCTCCCTCTCCCACTCCACCTGCTTGTGTTCCCTCTCTTGCTGTCTCTCTGTCAAATAAATAAATAAAATATTTTAAAAAGATAAAATATATTTTGGATACTAACTCTTCTATTGGATTTATCACTTGCAGATATCTTCTCTCATTCCATAGGTTGCCTTTTAGTTTTGTTGAGTGTTTACTTTGCTGTGCAGAAGCTTTTTTTTTTTTTTTTGGATGTAGTCCCTATAGTTTATTTTTGATTTTGTTTCCCTTGCCTCAGGAGGCATAACTAGAAAAATGTTGCTAGGGCCGATGTCAGAGAAATTACTGCCTGTGCTCTCTTCTAGGATTTTTGTGGTTTTCAGGTCTCAATTAAGTCTTTAATCCATTTTGAGTCTATTTTTGTGTATGGTGAAAGAAAACGGTCGAGTTTCATTCTTTTGCATGTAGCTGTCCAGTTTTCCCAACACCATTTGTGGAAGAGACTTTTTCCCATTGCATATTCATTCCTCCTTTGTCAAAGATTAATTGACCATCTAATTGTGGGTTTATTTCTGGATTTTCTATTCTCTTCCATTGTTCTGTGAATCTGTTTTTATGCCAGTACCATACTGTTTTAATTACTACTGCTTTATAATATAATTTGAAGTCTGGAATTGTGATGCCTGCAGTTTTGTTTGTCTTTTTCAAGATTGCTTTGGCTATTTGAGGTCTTTTGTGGTTCCATATGAATTTTAGGATTGTTTGTTCTAGCTCTGTGAAAAATGCTGTTGGTATTTTTTTTTAAAGATTTTCTTTTTTTTTTTTTTGAAGATTTTATTTATTTATTTGACAGAGAGAGACACAGCAAGAGAGGGAACACAAGCAGGGGGAGTGGGGGAGGGAGAAGCAGGCTTCCCGCGGAGCAGGGAGCCCGATGCGGAGCTCGATCCCAGGACCCTGGGATCATGACCCAAGCCGAAGGCAGACGCTCAACTGACTGAGCCACCCAGGCGCCCCTGCTGTTGGTATTTTGATAAGGATTGCATTAAATGTGTAGATTGCTTTGGGTAATATAGACATTTTAACAGTACTTGTTCTTCCAGTCCATGAGCATGGAATGTTTTTCCATTTCTTTATGTCGTCTTGAATTTCTTTCATCAGTGTTTTATAGTTTTCAGAATAGTGAGGGTGTTTCTTAAAAGGAAATGGTATATTGTTACAGGATGGATGGATAAGAGAGGGAGGGAGAGGCATAGGGATTGCTCATTAAAAAAGAGTACTCTGGACTCTGCTCATGTTCTGGCTCTACCATTTTAGTCGGCGTGTGATCTTGGTAAGTCACTTCCCTTCCTTAATCCTCAGTTTCCTCTTCTGCAAATTGGAAATAATGGGACCTACGTCTCAGGGTTGTTGTGAAGGTGAAAATAGGTCATGTGTATTGGGTGCTTATAGTTCCTGGCACTTAGCAAAGTCGTGAATATGTGTTCCCTGACAATCTCCTATGTCTGTGGTGATTGCTTTTAAAATTTAGTTTATCTTAATAAGCAGCAACTCTGTGTTGCTCATTAGATTCAGATTCCTACACTTTGCAATCAACCTCCTAAGCTGTTGAAATTAGATCTCTGAGCAAGTTTGGCATCTCTATGGATGTATTTCCATGAAGAAACTGATAAGGTTAAATTGCTATTAGGATTTAATTTTAACTAACTTCTCTACAGGTAAAACCAGAAGTCATTTATTGCAACTTCCTGTGAATCTATAATTATTTCAAAATAAAAAGAAAAGAATTTTTTCCTTTAATTTCATTGGTAAAGGAGGGGGCCCAGCCTTTACAGTTAGGTGAGGTTGTTTAATAAATGCATATAAAGTTCAGGTCTAGTCATCATAGGAGAGCTCAGGTTAACCTTTCTGTCTCTGGATTGGAATTGTCCATTTGTCCAATTTGTTTAGTCACTGAAAAAAAACATGTATGAGCATAGATAGGCACTTGTCTAGGTGCTGGGGATACAGCAGTGATCAGACTAGACCAGTTTTCCTACCCTCATGGACCTTTTATTATAGTGAGAGTGGGGTGTGAGACAGAAGATAAATGCACAAGATTGTAAAGTATTACACAGAGTAACCAGTTGAAAGTTCAAAACAAAATTGTTGAGCTCCATCTTGTTTTCTTCATTCCTCATTTAATAGTTTTCCCAGTTTTACCCTGGCCCTCTCCTCTTTTTACTCAGTCCATCTTCCCGTAAATCTCCTTCAAACCCATGAAACATAAACTCCTATTAACCAGACATAGAAAGATGGCTGTAATGATGCGTCCACACACATGCTGTCCCTATAGATCATCTGCATGGACAAATTATAAAATTGTATAGGCTCAGAATTGTCTCATGTCATTAGGTGGTCAAATTACAAAACGAAGCCTTATGCTTCCATCTTCAGTGCAGGAATGGCTGTGCCATTGGGACTGGGCAGGCCTGCTTTTCCTTTGGGCCTTGCCTGAAGGATAGTTAGACTAATAGCCGGTATGACAAATATGCCTTGCGTTTTAATGACTTCATTGCATTGGTATATTTCTCACTCATCTAACAGGTTGGTAGGCAGCCTTCCTCCACATGGTGATTCAGGCACCAGTGCTCCTTCTGTCCCGTGGCTGTGCCGTCCCCCATTCAGTGGCCCTTGGGGACGAGCATAGAGTGCCACAGAGTGCTAGCTGTACATGGAAGTGGTGCCGGTCACTTGTACTCACATTGCCTTGGCTAGAACTCAGTCACATGGCTGCAACCAACTGCAGGGGGTGTGGTAGAACATGTCATTGTTGGGAGGGCAGCCACAGCCACTCAGTGATACTTCTGTACCAGGCCTCGGGCCACGTAAATGATCAGAGGACATATAAATGATCAGAGGATATAATCCCCTATATCAGCAAGGCTGTCATTTGCCTCTATGACTCTTCTTTCTCCTCAGCCCCATGGCTGATCAGTGACCATGATCTTTCCTTAGGCAGATTAATATTCACTTGGGCTCTAGTCTAGTCTCACCAGCCTGTTAGTCCTTCTTTCTCATTAGGGGAGATTGAGTCTTCTCACATCTTTGCTCATGAAATTGTGTGTGTGTGTGTTTTTTTAAGTAGTATGGAAAAGTGCAACAAGGTGAAGACAATTCTTTTTTTTTTTTTTTTTAAGATTTTATTTATTTATTTGACAGATGCAGCGAGAGAGAGAACACAAGCAGGAGGAGTAGGGGAGGGAGAAGCAGGCCTCCTGCGAAGCAGGGAACCTGATGCGGGTCTCGATCCCAGGACCCTGGGATCATGACCCGAGCAGAAGGCAGACGCTCAAAGACTGAGCCCCCCAGGCGCCCCATGAAATCGTGTTTTGATCAGTAGTTGCACTGAGGCTGTCTTATTTCCAAAATATTGTTGGCAGGTGAGGTGTTCTCAAATCCTTACTGTGGGCTCTGTATGAGCTTTTGCTATGCCAGATGGTTTGTTTACTAAGGCACTGGTATAAGATCATTGCATCCTCAGGTGAAATGGCTGGACTCTTGGGCAGCATTTATAGGATATCTCCAGGGTGGGATTATATTCAAAACAGAAATGTTCTGTGGTTGAAACAATATATACACACCCTTTGTAAATTCTCCCTGATAATGCCTCCTTGCAATTCATATTATTCAGCTGTGCTTGATTTTTAAGATACTTCAGGGGTAAATGTCACCTTTTGGGATTTTATTAATAGTATTACTTTTTAATGAGTCTTTTGAAGTCTCTTTCATGATAAACAGCCGGTTTTCCCTTGAGATAATAACTTGTAGTGCCAAATATTTGCATTTCACTTGAAACGAAACTAAGGCTTTGAATGTTTTAAATATAAGCAAATCTAATTCTCCTGTGTCTAGAGAAACTGCATAATGAACCATATGTATGTGGCTTAAGTGGACAGATGTGGAAGGTTTCTCTCTCATTTTTTCTTAAAACGCTGGCAGAACTTAAAATTGGCACCAACTAGCAAATAGTTCTACCCAGTTGATGAAACCACTGGAACTGGAATTGAAGTGGAAGAGTCCTCTTAGGGTGCATGCGCAGTTGGGGCTTTTCCTGGCTCTGGCTTCACCTTGGAAGCCCGAGGCTCCATAGTTCATCCACCCACATTTCTCAGTGCCTTCAGTCTTTGCAGTTGGGTATTCTCTCTCTGGTGGCTGACTTTTCAGATCTTTGTAAGTTGGGCCAGTTGTTTCAGTTGACATTGGGTTCATTTGGAGAAGATGTTCCATGCATCTGGGTCCTGCAGCAAGATGGCCCTCTAGCTGCTGACAGAGAAGTCCTTAGCTGCCATCCCACTGCTGGAATGGGCCTTCCTCTGGTCCTGGCCATGTGGCTTTTTTCTCCCTGTCTCTTCTCATCCCCTCCCTAACTCTGGGCCATCTTGACCTCTGGCCAGGGTTGCTCATATGGTCTTAACTTGTCCTCCTACCTTTAGTCTTTCCCCTTCCATTCTCATCACTGAAGTGTTCTTTCTGTAACTGACATCTGATAATATCATTGTTCTGTTTAATACTTATCTGTGGCTCCCTATTGTCTTCTAGATACAGTCTGTATCTCTTAACCTGGTATACCTGGGCTTTCATGATCTGGGCCCTGATTGTTGTCTGGACTATCTTCAGGCAGCTCCACTAACATCCATGTTGTATTAGCAGCCTATTCTATCTACATGTAGTCCAACTGAGCTACTTGCAGAAGATGGCCATTTTCTCTCATTTTTGGGGGTTTTTGTAAATGCTGTTCCTTTTGTTTGTCTTGCTCTGCATGTTTTATGGCATTGCTTCTCAAACTTGAGTGTGCTTCACATCATCTAGAGGGCTTGTTAAACCACAGATTCCTGGGTCCCACTCCCAGACTTTGATTCCCCAGATGTAAGGTAGAGCCTGAGGTTCTGTGTTTCTAGGGAGTCTCCAGGTGATGCTGATTTGGGTGGTCTGGGGACTGTACTTTGAGTAGCAAAGCTCTAGAGTACCCTGTCTTGTCATAGCACTTCACTGTTTTGAGATTGCCTGTTTGTCTTTCTCTCTCATGAGACCCTAGGTTTCCTGGGAAAAAGAATCTGTTTGCCCATCAGTGTATCCCGAGTCACTATTGTCTGGGATATACTTGGTGTTCAATGTCTGTTGAATGAATGAATGAGTGGATCACTCTTCATGCAGCAAAGTTCAAATCATTTTGCTTCTTGTAGATGAGCTTTCTTTTGGACTATTTCAGCCTAAGGATATGTGGAATGTGATCTACTCCTTCTGTTTGCCCTCACCTGACACTGAAATACTCACTTAATGGATATGGAACTTGAGAACTCCCCATAGAGATCAGAGACTGGATGAACCACAGGAAGGTAGACATGGATTTCTTTTGATAGATCTGAAACTTTAAATGTGAAATAGACTCATAGGTTTTCTTTCATTCAGCCCACAACACAGAGTAGTGTTTCTGCACCTCTTAATGTAAGACAAACACCTGAACTTACTAGAGCCCATCAATAAGTGGATCTCACACTACTTTTTAGTATCTGTGATGTACCTGCTAGGGACTATATGCGGAATAAAGGAATACATGATATGGTTCTGGTCCCCCAGGTTGAAACCTGAGTGATGATATTCAGGAGCACTTGAAATGTTCAAACTGTGTGATACTTATAAGAATTCATATTTTTTAAAAAGATTTTATTTATTTATTTGACAGAGAGACACAGTGAGAGTGGGGACACAAGCAGAAGGAGTGGGAAAGGGAGAAGAAGCAGGCTTCCTGCACAGCAGGGAGCCTGATGCGGGGCTCGATCCCAGGACCCTGGGACCATGACCTGAGCTGAAGGCAGACGCTTAACAACTGAGCCACCCAGGCGCCCCAAGAATTCATATTTTTTAAGATGCTTAATTACTTGTTTATTAAATCAATTAAAAGCATGCAGTGAGAAGCAAGGGGAAAGAGAATGGGGGTAGTTAACACATTTAGTGTAAGCCAGTAGAAGGGCCATGCTATGTTATGTACAGATTATACAATGTTCATATGCCTTCTCTCTCTTTGTTGCAAGGCTTTTTTGGTTTTAGGGAGCAGGGACTCTCCTTGCCAGCTTAAGTCTTCTTAAAAAGGAGGTGGGGTTGAAGTTCTCATGGGAATCCAAGAAATGAGAGACAAGGAGTGGCCCAGTGGTCCTAAAGAGTGAGTGTTCTTGGTTATTTGTGCTTGCCCTAGTTTCCTTGAGTTTGCTTCACTATCTGCTATCTTTTGGCTGCCAACAGCCATCCTCACCCCCTGTTCTTTTTAGTACTTCTCTACCTCACAGGTTCTGCTTATACTGGTTCTGGCTTCCTCATGACTTGAAGTCCCACTGGGCCCTTACTCTATATCATGGCTTCACTGCATCCATTCAGGGCCTGCTTTCTGTGCTTTTGATCTTCATATTTCTTATCCACACCCCCAGTAATGAGCATCTGGCTGAAGTTTTTCTTGCTAGGGTAGAGCTTTCCATGCAAGAGGATCCCAGAGGCCAGAAACTCTATGCCCTCCCTTCCTTACTTGGACTCAATTGGGTGAGACCAGGTGTGAGGTGGGTCTTGTGGTGCACATGTGGCTGCCAAGCCCACCTTTGTATCAGAGTTGGGGGATGGGCATTGCCCTCTGAAGTGGCTGTGGGCCTGGCAGGTACGTTGGAGAGCCTTTGGGGCAGTGGGACTCGAGTAATAGGATTTGAGCAGGCTGGGATCAGAGAAGGGATGGTCTGGGAAGAAGACAAAGATCTGACCCATGAAGAGCCAGCATGTGTGCAATCAGAAGCCTGCTAAGAGTGAGCAGGGAGGAGGTTGGATTATAAGGGCCCTAAAGGCCATGTGGAGGAGGTAAATGTTTTTTATAGGTGACAGGTCATCTCTGTAGGCTTTTAAACCCTGCTGCCAGAATAGACTTGAGACCTGCTAAGAGGCCACTGACGCCAGTCGGGAGTGAGATAATGTGTGAGAGGGAACAGAGGGAGCAGGTGGTCATGGGACTGGAGAAAGAACAAACATGGGCTGACATCACAACAACAACTGGGTATGGCAGCTTCAGGTCCAGGTGGAAAGGAGTGTATTCTAGGGGAATAGTAGCTTCTGTATCGGAACCAGGAATGCAGTAGCCAACACCCAGCACAGAGATTTTCGTGTCTTCATTTGCAGGGTGGCCGGTGGGACACAGCTTTTCACAAGTGTCCTGCCAGGTTTATGAACTGTCTCTGTCTGCTTGATCGATCAGTCGTAAACATCCATTCTTGTGTCCTGTCCGTGCCCAGCTTTTTAGAAACCTTTACTCCATCTGTTTCCTTCAGTGCCAACCAGAAGGACAGTGTTCCTGGGAGCTCTACACATTATAATTTGGCCAAGAACCCAATCCATAGCATACTGACGCCCTCTACCCTGGGTTTTGCCCCTGCAACCTGGTCAGACATTTGGGCTTGTTCAGAAAGTGCTAGTGTGGAGCATTTGAATTTGGCTCGAGTGTTTTGGAAAATTGTGTGGTCCATCGGGTGCTTAGACTGACTTGTAGCCTTTCTTGCTTTATTTATATTGTTTATTATCAGAACGATGAGAGTTAAACAACTTGGATGCAACTCAATTTTTAAAAATTATTATTTTTTTAAATTGAGATAAATTGTATAACATTGTATTAGGTGTGCAGTGTAATTATTTGATATATGTCTATAATGCAAAATGATTACTACACTAAGTCTAGTCAGCATCCATCATCATACATAGTTACAGATTTTTTTCTTGTGATGACAACTTTTAAGATTTACTTTTTAAGCAACTTTTAAATACATATAACAGTATCATTAACTATAGTCACCATGCTTTACATTACAGCCCTAGGACTTATTTACCTTATAACCAGAAGTTTGTACCTTTTGACCACTTTTACCCATTTTGCCCATCCCCCACGTCTGACAGCCACCAATCTGTTCTCTGTATCTGTGAGTTTGATTTTTTTTTTGTTCCACATATAAATCATACAGTATTTGTCTTTCTATGTCAGACTTCTTTCTTTCTTTTTTTTTTTTTTAAAGATTTTATTTATTTATTTGACAGAGAGAGACACAGCGAGAGAGGGAACACAAGCAGGGGGAGTGGGAGAGGGAGAAGCAGGCTCCCCGCAGAGCAGGGAGCCCGATGCGGGACTCCATCCCAGGACCCTGGGATCATGACCTGAGCTGAAGGCAGTCGCTTAACCAACTGAGCCACCCAGGCGTCCCAGACTTATTTCACTTAGCATCATGTTCTCAAGGTCCCTGATGCAACTCAATTTAAAAAAGGCCTGATATGGAGTAGGCTGACTTTGAACAACAGATAAAACAGAGGGGGTAATTACTTGCTGACTGCAATAATGCAATAATGCTGATTGCAAATAATGAAGGATATGGACTCATCTCTCTCTTTTTTTTTTAAAAGATTCTGTTTATTTATTTGAGAGAGAGAGAATGAGCAGGGGGAGGGACAGCGGGAGAGGGAGAAGCAGACTCCCCATTGAGCAAAGGGAGCCCGATGCGGGGCTCGATCCCAGGACCCCGGGATCATGACCTGAGCCGAAGGCAGATGCTTAATGACTGAGCCACCCAGGCGCCCCTGGACTCATCTCTTAAGTTGTATGAGCCTTCATTTCCTCATCTGGGAAAAGTATAATAATCCCTGCTATGTCTACCTTTCAAAGGTTTTGAGATGCTCAGATGAGATAGGTGTGTGTAGTGCTTTGTAAATTTGAAAGCATTCTATGAATTTATGATATTAACTAATGATTAGTGGCTTCTGGGGCATTTAAAAATGGTTTGATCTACATTTAGTGGAAACTCACCTAGTATGAAAACTTTAAAAATGAAATCTCAAGGTTATATCACAGCTCAACATTTTATAGTCATATTTCATCTTTGAAAGTCCACAGAGGAGGGAGCTGGGTGTTCCTGAAAAGAATTACTTGCTGGAAATGGGGTGTGTGTGTTGGGGTGGGAGGAAGGGTGCAGAGGTGGTCGGCTTTCTTTTCTAGGGATAGTGAGTAGAATGCCCTCCTAATGATTAATTTCTTCTTTTTAAAAGATGTTTTTATTTTTTTTGACACAGAGAGACCGCGAGAGAGGGAACACAAGCAGGGGGAGTGGGAGAGGGAGAAGCAGGCTTCCCGCTGAGCAGGGAGCCCGATGCAGGGATGCAGGGCTCGATCCCAGGACCCTGGGATCGTGACCTGAGCTGAAGGCTGACGCTTAACTACTGAGCCACCCAGGTGCCCCTAATGATTAATTTCTTGATAGTGTGTGCAGAAGCAGGCAACTTGGTGGCTTATTAGCAGTAATACCTCTCCTTTTCTTTCCTAGTCTCCTTTTGTCCTAAAGGATCATGCTCCTTGTGTTCACCTCTTGGTTCCATGAAAGTGGCCCTTGGCAAGTAGCACCTTAGCCTTAGGGTATATGGGAGGGATGGAACAAAGCCTTAGGCTCCTCCTTCCAGAATCACCAGTTTTGCTGCTTTTCTCACTGCCTAGTACAGTCTTTTCCCCTGAACTATTTTTCTGGTTCTCTGTATCCTTAAATCCTCACATTTGCCTTGCATGCCCCCTAGTGTCAGGTCTGATGCACCCCTTGTTATGTTACCCTGTTGGGGTCCCATGAGCAGTTCTCCCCACCCAGTACTATTACTAAGTATTATCCATAGTTCACAAATGCGGAACGAGAGGTTCTGTGTTCCTGACTTGCCGCTCGAGTAGGACCTGGGGAGGTGGAATTGGAATTGGAACTTTTGATTCCCAGATTTATACAATGGGAATGCTTCAGAAAAAAGATGACATGGTTATAGCTTTTGTAGATTAAAAAAAATGGTTTAAAAGAAATCTAGATTATTTTGCTGCCTACTCAGCTAATCTAAAAGGATAAAAATGTGGTGAATATTTGAAGATAAGAATGATCGTCCTTTTGGGGCACCTGGCTGGCTCAGTTGGTTAAGCGTCCCGACTCTTGATTTCACTCAGGTCCTGATCTCAGGGTTGTGAGATTGGTCCTGAGTCCAGCTCCACGCTGGGTGTGGAGCCTGCTTAAGATTCTCTTGCTCCCTCTCTCTCAATCCCTACCCGCCTCACACCTGCTCTCAATAAATAAATAAATAAATAAATAAATAAATAAATAAATAAATAAATAAAATGTTTAAAAAGAATGATTGTCCTTTTTACTCTTTCTTCATCACATTGGAAAAACTTTCATCATTCACCAAGTGTTCAGTATTTCATTCTCAGTCCTGTTAACAACTTTGAGGTATACAAAAAAATTATAAAGCATGATGTCTGCCCTGTAGAAGTTTATGTTCTAATTATGTTCTAGTTACAAGGTGTTTAAATGTATTCTCTTGAGGAAAAAAATAAGTATAATGCATGATAACTTTTACTGATGTTTTATATTTTTACCTCTGAGCATTTGCTTATTTATTTTTAAAAGTCCTTTTCCGTGGAGAGAGAACCGCATGATAACAACAGTAATTACCCAGATGAACCCTGGCGGATAACAGAAGAACAGCGCGAGTACTATGTCAATCAGTTCCGATCCCTTCAGCCTGACCCGAGTTCCTTCATTTCAGGTAACTAAGTCTGATGGGTGAAGACATGGGTCCAGGATCATTGTCTCATATAGATAACAGTACACATCTTGAGAAATAGTTCACACAAAATGAATGTGACAATCTCTGTGATTTTGATTTGTTTTCCTCTAAGATTGAATTTCTTTTTTTTTTTTTTTAAGATTGTATTTATTTATTTGACACAGAGAGAGAGACAGCGAGAGAGGGAATACAAGCGGGGGGGTGGGGGAGGGAGAGGGAGAAGCAGGCTCCCCGCAGAGCAGGGAGCCCGATGCAGGGGCTCCATCCTGGGACCCTGGGACCATGACCTGAGCCGAAGGCAGCTGCTTAACGACTGAGCCACCCAGGCACCCCTAAGATTGAATTTCTTATCAGCTATAAACCATGCATAAAAATAGTTGGCAATGATATTTGGAAAATTATATTTCAGTGTCAAAGGTTTAAATGGGAATTTGGGGGAACCTGGTTTAGACCTGTGCCTTATTAGTTGGAGCAGTTCTTGAAATGGTAGACTATGGCACCAAGACGACCTCTTTAATTGCTTATTCATATTAGAGCAAAGATGTAGTGTAGCCTTCTAAAGATTTAGTGTCTCAAGTCTCTTACTGTTATGTATGCTTTAGAAGTCCAAATTCATGCTCGTTTTCTTTGGCTCAAGTCTTTCTCCTCTGGATTTTCTGAGAGAAATTAAAATATGGGAGGAAAATGGGCCAGCAGTTTTATGTCCACATGTCTGTTCTTCTGGGTTGTCTTCTAAATATGTATTCCTGTTGAGTTCTCATGTAAAATTCAAACTGAGGCAAATTGATTTAATTCCTATGTGCATTTTCCTGGACTGAAGACTAAACAGTGAAATAGTAGAGTCTGGAAGAAAAATTCATAAAACTTTCCTTTTGTACTTCAATTTTGAAGAATAACAATATGCCCTCAATAACTGTAACCTGACGTACTGAATGTGGACTAATTTTCTCTTGAGAAATAAGGTGTGTAATTGAAATATACTTATATAAATTCAGACATAATTTTTCTAATTGATGGTAATACTTTATTCTAAGGAGAATATTGTAGATACAACAAATTCATGTTGGCAACAGGACTTAAAATAAGCAGAAACCCAGATTGACCATTTGCTAACCTTACCCACTGCTTAAGTGAGTTTTAAAATTTTTTTTAAAGATTTTATTTATTTATTTATTTGAGAGAGAGAGAGAGCACGAGCCGGAGGGGGGTCTCAGGGGGAGAGGGAGACACGGGGCTCCATGTGGGGCTCGATCCCAGGACCCTGGACCTGAGTTGAAGGCAGACGCTTAACCGACTGAGCCACCCAAGCGCCCCTTAAGTGAGTTTCTTCATAATGTATGTGTATAAGTAGACAAATACAAATGGGTAGCTGTTAGGAGTGTTTTTATTTTAACTTTTTTATTTTGCAGAATTTCAAATACGGATACAACTAGAGTGGCTAGTATAACAAACCCCTCTGTAACCTATTACACAGCACCAATGATTTTGTTCTGTCTGTATCCTCTCTCAGCCCAGATGATTTTGAAGCAGTTATCAGATCATTTCATTTGAAAGTATTTCAGGTCGTATCTCGAATGATAAGAAAGACTTCTTTTAAAAACATAACCGCAATTCATTGGCACACATGAAAAAAATACAAAACACATTTCCTTAATGTTATCAAGTCTTTGTTTAGATTTCCCTGATTGTCTCACAAATGCCTTTTAAAAACAGTTTAGTTTGTTTAAGGTCAAGAGGGGTTAATATATTGCAATTAGGTGTTGTCTCTTTTAAAAAAACATCTTTTTTTGAGATATTAACATAAAATTCACCCCTGTAAAAAGTGTACAGTTTAGTGGTTTTCGTGTATTTACAGAGTATATTCACAATCTGAATTTAGAGCACTTTCATTACCCCTAACAAACACCTACTTATTAGCACTTATTCCCCATTCCTGCTCTCCCCACCTCCCAGCCCTACATAATGACTAAACTACTTTTTCTCTCTAAAGATTCACCTATTTTGGGCTTTTCCTATAAATGAAATCATATAATGTGTGGTCTTTTTTCGTGTCTGACTTCTTTCACTTAGCATAATATTTTTAAGGTTTATCCAGGTTGTACTATGTACTAGAACTTCATTGCTTTTTTATGGCTGAATAATTTCCATTGTATAGATATACTACTTTTTATTTATTCATGAGTTGATGGGCACTTGATTTGTGTTGTTTCCACTTTTTGGCTCTTAAGAATAATGTTGTTCAGGGGTGCCTGGGTGGCTCAGTCAGTTGAGTGGCTGCCTTCAGCTCAGGTCATGATCCTGGAGTCCCGGGATCGAGCCCCACATCGGCCTCTCTGTTCAGTGGGGAGTCCGCTTCTCCTTCTGCTCCGCACCCCGCTCTCATCCTCGCTCTCTCACTCTCTCAAATAAATAAAAAATCTTAAAAAAAAAAAAAGAAAATTGCTACTCAGAACATTTGTGTGCACGTTTTCGTATAGATGTATGTTTTTATTTCCCTTAAATATATACCTAGAAGTGGAATTGCTGGGTCATATCGTAACTCTGTGTTCAATCATTTGAGGACCAGTCAGACTGTTTTGCACGGTGGCTGCATCATTTTACATTGCCACCAGCAGCATATGAAGGTTCCAGTTACTCACCAACACTTATTATCTGTCTTTTGCTTATAGCCAACACTTAACTGTCTTTTGCTTTTAGCCATCCTAGTGATGCTAGATGGGCCAAGGTCCTGAGAGGGAGGGCCTCAGGCCTCTTGCCTTGAGTGTTCTTGGCTTTGTGTGAGAAAGAATTCAAGAGCAAGCGGTTTAGAAAAACAGACAAAAATTTATTAAGTATAGAAGTGAGAAAGGAGTTACTTCACAGATAGAATAGTGATATCTTCTCCCAGGTGAGGAAGACGACCCCCCCTTTGCTTCTAAGAAAGGGTTTTGTAAGTTTGAAAAATTAGCTAACTCTGTAGGGAGGGGCTTACTCCTTAATTTTGGGTTTATCATTTACATTGGGTAGTTAGTTTTGCCATTGTCTTAGGGTTGTGAAATTACCCACAGGGAGCAATTTTAAGAATGTCCGGCCTTTGTGGCTTTTATTGCCCGAGGGAGTGGGGTCTTGTGGTCTTCCATGAGTCAGATCTTGTGACTCTGTCTACTACCTGCTGACTTTTAGGTTAAGGGTCAGTCTAAAACCAGAATGGCTTTACTTTGATCAACTTGTCTCCTGAGTCTCCCTTCCCTCCTACCTCGCTAGTGAGTGTGAAGTAGTATCTCTTTGTGGTTATGATTAGCAT
This sequence comes from Mirounga angustirostris, assembly GCF_029215605.1. NCBI lineage: Eukaryota > Metazoa > Chordata > Mammalia > Carnivora > Phocidae > Mirounga > Mirounga angustirostris. The sequence goes on from NW_026991719.1 coordinate 13,390,496, forward strand.
TTCCCAGATGAAAAATGAAATTGAACATCCTTTCATGTTCTTATTAACCATTTGTTTATCTTCTTTAGAGAAATGTCTATTCAAATCCTTTGCCATTTTAAACAAATACTGAATGGTAAGAGTTCCTTATGTACAGGCATAACTTCGATGTATTGAAGGTTTGGTTCTAAATGATGGCAATGAAGTGGATATTGCAATAAAGCATGTCAAATAAATTTTTTGATTTCCCAGTGCATATAAAAATTATATTTACACTATACTATAGTCTGTTAAGGGTACAATAGCATTGTATCTTAAAAAAAGCACTGTAGGGATGCCTGGGTGGCTCAGTCGGTTAAGCGTCTGCCTTCAGCTCAGGTCATGATCCCAGGGTCCCGGGATCGAGTCCCGCATCGGGCTCCCTGCTCCTTGGGGAGCCTGCTTCTCCCTTGCCTCTGCCTCTCTCTCTCTCTATCTCTCATGAATAAATAAATAAAATCTTAAAAAAAAAAGCACTGTATATGTTTTAATTAAAAAATAATTTATTGCTAAAATATACAAACCATCATGTGAGCTTTCAGTGAGTTGTAATCACTGATCACAGATCACCATAACAAATATAATAATAATGGAAAAGTTTGAAATATTGCAAGAATTACCAAAATGTGATATACAGACACGAGGTGAGCAAATGCTTTTGGAAAAATGGTACCAATAGGCTTGCTCAACACAAGGATGCCACGGACCTTCAGTTTGTAAAAAAAAAAAAAAAAAAATGCAACATTTGCCAAGTGCAGTAAAGTGAAGCATAATAAAACGAGGTATGCCTGTATTCTAGATACATGTTCCTTATCACATATTGGATTTGGAAATATTTTTTCTCAGTGGGTGGCTTGTTTAGTGTTGATGGTGTCCAGTTTATCTATTTCTTGTTGATTGTGCTTTTGGTGCCATAAAGATCATTGCCTAAACCAAGTTCATGAAAATTTATGTCTATATTTTCCTCTAAGCAGGTATATATATTACAGTTTTATCTCTTACATTTAGGTCTTTGATCCATTTTGAGTTAATTTTTGTGTATGATATCAGGTAGGTGTTCAAATTACTTCTTTCAGGGGCGCCTGGGTGGCTCAGTCGTTAAGCGTCTGCCTTCGGCTTGGGTCATGGTCCCAGGGTCCTGGGATCGAGCCCCGCATCGGGCTCCCTGCTCGGTGGGAAGCCTACTTCTCCCTCTCCCACTCCCCCTGCTTGTGTTCCCTCTCTAGCTGTCTCTCTCTCTCTGTCAAATAAATAAATAAAATCTTTAAAAAAAAATTGCTTCTTTCACATGTGGATCTCCAGTTGTCCCAGCACATTTTTTTTGAAAAAGTGATTCTTCCCATGATTTAATTGTTTTAGCATTCTTGTCAAAATTCAGTTTACTATGAATGTGAGGGTTTATTTCTGGATGTTAATTTTTTCGCACTGATTTTCACTGTTTAGTCTAATGCCAGTACCACACTGTCTTGAGTATTGTAGGTTTTGAAATTAGGAAGTGGGAGTTCTCCAGCTTTGTTCTTGTCACCTTTAATTGTTTTGATTTCAATTTTTAGGGATTGTGGTCTTTTTGAAATTTAGTTTTATACACATATAAAATATTTTCACAATTCTGAATTTGAGTCTACAAAACAATTTACAAAGAAGTCTAGCTTCTATTCCTATCCCCTCTGCCCTTTCCTTCCTTGCCCCCTTTTTTATGGTTTGTCTGTTTTTAAAAGTAAAAGCAAATTCATGTATGTGTGAATAGATCTATATGTGTGTGTATATTCTTATCTCCCATCTTTTGTGAGATAAATGGTAGCATACGATTTATACTTCTCTCCACCTTGCTTGTTCCACTTAACATTATGTCCTGGTGATTACTCCATATTGCATGTAGACATATTTCCCATTCGCTTTTATAAGTTGTGTACTACTAGATTGTGTGATATGCAGTCATTTATTTAGCTAGTCCCCTTTTGGGATTATTTCTAGTCTTTTGCTATTACACATATTTTTGTTGTGAATAACCCTCTGTACTTCTTTGTCAGTGTATCTTTGGATAATCCAATTTTGCTAGATGTTGCAAAACACTCCTTTAGTGGGGTTGTACCGTGCTGTCATTTCACCAGCATTGTAGGAAATGCCCATTTTCCCACAGTCTTACTATCACTACATGTTCACTGACTTTTGTATTTTTCCCCCATTTGATAGGCAAGAAATCATGTCTTTGTGTGGCTCTGTTTCATGGATCTCTTACAAAGAAGGTTGAGGGTTTTTTATATATGTAAATGATTAAGAGTCAGTTGGGCACCTGGCTGGCTTAATTGGTAAGAGCATGCAACTCTTGATTTTGGGGTCATGAGTTCGAGTCCCATGTTGGGGTAGAGTTTACTTAAATAAAAAAAAAGGGTCAGTTGCATCTATTTCTGTGAACTGTCATAGCTCTACCCATTTTTGTATTGTGTTATTGGTCTTTATTTTTGAAAGATTTTATCTGTTCATTGTGTTAATATTTATCACTGATACATCAATGCTATGTATAGCTGTTTTTTACTGGGCTGAGAGACTCCTTGTAATAGAAAGTTTGAATCCACATTTTGATGTTTGATTGCTGACAACTTTTTTAAGCCTCACCTCTCCCTCTTTTGCCCCATATAAAGCTTCCCAGCAGGTCTGAAAATGGCTGGAGAGAGCAAGGAAAGGAGGCTGGGTTGGGGTTTCTAGGTTGGCTGGGATTAGGGCTGGGGTGAGGGTTCCCCCTCACTAATTAAACATCTGTCGGCACCAAAGGAGGGAGCACTTGGGCTTTCTCATCAGCTTCCTTCTCTGGCAGGCGACAGCCAGGGCACGACTGAATTTGTTAGCTGTTGGCTTCCGGATGGGCCCTACCTAATCTCTTTGGGACACCATGCCAGAACAGTCTCTCTCTACTGTCTGAAGGCCAGGCTGGGTCTCTGGCTTGGGTTTGGGCCTAGTGTAATTTGAAGAAAGGATATCAAGGGAGAAAAAGAAGAATGAGTTGAGGGGAGAATGTCTTTATATCTATAAAATAGCTGATAAATAGGCTCTTAAGACATCTCTGATAAATGTTTGACAGGGTAGCTTCACTGATGGCCAGCAGTCCTGTGACAGCATTATTTCCCAGGATGCTTTTGAGACAAAGCTCATTGGTTAATAGGGCATTTTGCCTTTGATCCTTAATAATTTAATCAAAGGACAATACATCTGTTTTAGGGTCCATTATAATCCCTTGTTTTAAGACCAGTTAGAAGACTTGTGATTGCCAAGGAAAGGCTTTTGACTTAATCAGTTTAGAGCTTGAGGCTTGGATTTGACTGTACTTTGTGTTAGAATTGAAGCCTTTGAATTTTGAATTTGTGGTCTTAGAGCTGAAACCATAAAAAATTTCAATCTCAGTAAGGATCAGTCTAACATTTTAAGTGCAGTTGGGACTTGGAGCTATATAACGTGTAAAATGGAATGATTACCTGATTTCAATAGATACTGGTAAATTTGTGATAGATAAAGAAAGTAGCAAGAGGTTCCTGGATAAGTTTCTTAAAGAGCCACCAAGAGATCTTAAATTTCACCAGACTCTTTACCATGTCTTTGTGTGATAAGATCAATGGTGTTAATTTTCTTTTTGCTGTTTTCTACCATGATTGTATATTACTTTCTCATCCTTTCATTAAAAGTGCTTGACAGATTTTTACTTTAATAATTTTGAAATTTGTCTTTTGAATTTTGAATAAACTTTTGCAGATTTTTGGAAAAATGAAGAAGGAATTTATGTGATTCACATATCATAATAAGTATTATGATATTGTTTCTTTTGCCCTATTGTAATTTATATATTCTTTTAAAAGCTGTTCATATGTTGTTTTTAGCCATAGGATTTATAGTTGCTTTGATGAACAAATGTTACATTTGTTGTTATATGGTAGGGATTCTGAATGAAAAAATGGTGATTCATTTATATATAAATATAAAAGCTGCTCTAGATAAGTAATTAATGATTTATTTAAACAATGGCTCTCTTGGCAGGTTCTGTGGCCAAGAACTTCTTCACCAAATCAAAGCTTTCCATTCCAGAACTCTCCTACATATGGTAAGTATAATTAATGCCATATTAGTATTATAGTGTCATTACATACCCATTCCTTAGCTCCTACTTTTGCATTTTGAAAGTTTTATCTTTTGAATGTTTTCTTTTTTAAGATTTTATTATTTATTTGACAGAGAGAGAGAGAGAGCACAAGCAGGGGGAGTGGCAGGCAGAGAGAGAGGGAGAAGCAGGCTCCCCGCTGAGCAGAGAGCCCGACGCGGGGCTGATCCCAGGACCCCGGGATCATGACCTGAGCCGAAAGCAGATGCTTAACCAACTGAGCCACCCAGGCACCCCTTGAATGTTTTTTTAAAAAGAATTTATTTATTTATTTTAGAGAGCACAAATGGGGAGGGGCAAAAGAGAGGGAAAGAATCTCAAGCGACTCCCCACTGAGCATGGAGCCTGACACGGGCTCAAATTCACGACCCTAAGATCATGACCTGAACTGAAATCAAGAGTCAGACACTTAACTGACTGTGCCACCCGGGGGCCCCTTGAATGTTTTTTTTAACAGACGAAGAGAGTGAATAGAACTTAAGACTTTTGTTGCTGTGAGGTTATTATAACTATATTATATATATTGTTATATATAAGTTATTATATGAAAGAAGTTATATTATATATAAGTTACTATATGAAAAGCACAATGTTCAGTGTGTGGCGCACTGTATCTGTTAGCTGTTATTTAAAAATTAATTTTGCAATTATTATCCTCCTCTAGATCTCTTTCCTGTCTAAACAATTGTGTGGGCATATGAGCATTCCCATCTTGTGAATTTCATTTTCAGATATTTCTACTCGATATGATGCAGGTACCCAGAGGATCTTGAAAAACTCTTCTTTAAAATATTTTATGAGGCCAGGTGAACAAGAAGGTCCACATATGTTTTGGAATTAAGTCAAATTTGACTATTCTAGCTGCCTCTGAGCTTCATCAGTTTGGCTGGGCCCTAGTTCAGACTTGCAGCTGTGGTGCGCACTGCATCTTGCTGCTGCGCTGGCTGCAGCCCATGCTCCCGAAGGGCTGTACCAGGACAGTCCAGATGGCTGATTTGCGTTTATGAGAACGCTCGGTGCCTCTGTAAACTCCCGGCTGTGTGTGGGCTCTTCTTCCTCAAGCCTGGGGGGGGGAGACCATGCTGCTATAAATATATAATTAAAACATTGGAATATTTATATGAGACTTTTTTCACGAGGATTTACAAAAATTGTGGCAGGATTTAAAATTGCTTGTCATGTTTTGTGCATTTTATTGGAAAACTATTCCAGTAACACTTGTGCGTGCCAGTGTATCTGGGATTCTGAGCTGGATTTAGGTTCTTTAGCAATATATTCTGGCATTTTTTTTTTTTTTTTTTTTTTTTTTTTTTACAACAAGCCTTATATTAGATTTTAAAGCTAGGGGGAAAAAAGGAATTATCATTTTGAAAAGAAGACACTCTGTTTTGGCAGAATTCCCAGTCTTAACATTATTGGCATGAGGCTTTCTATCTTTTTGTTGAGACATACCCATGAAAGCTGAATGGTATTCTCTCCACCCAGCGTTTGAAACAGTTCCCTGACTTCTCACCCTGGGGAGCTGCTTTCAGGGCTGGTGTATTCTAAATATTGGAGGGGAGGAGAATGTGATTGGTCCAGAGGAAAGTTAGGGAGCTTACCTTCTATATTTCTTCTTTGAAATAGTGATAGCTTTCCAGCACGGTTTTATATCCTATCTCTTTACTTGTCCCAGCACAAGTATATAGTCTCTATACACCTAAGAGACTGGTTGATCTTAGTTACTTTGGCAAATAGGTTTCTTTTGTGCTGAGTAAATAGGTCTGTGCCTTTTAGTGGGAGACACTGACTGAAGCAAAGATAAGCCTTTTCAAGACTTTCTTCCTTTCTGTCTTATCTGGTTCCAGCCTTCCCAAGTTGCTGGTTTTATCTGAAAACATAATTCGACCAGTATTTATTATTACTAATATTATTTTTTTTAAAGATTTTATTTATTTGGCAGAGAGAGAGCGAGAGAGGGAACACAAGCAAGGGGGAGTGGGAGAGGGAGAAGCAGACTCCCCGTGGAGCAGGGAGCCCGATGCGGGGCTCCATCCCAGGACCCTGGGGTCATGACCTGAGCGGAAGGCAGCTGCTTAACGACTGAGCCACCCAGGCGCCCTATCAAGCAAATCTTTGATACAACATTTATGTGACTTGAAAAGTTCAGGGTTCTTCCTTAAAGCTGAAAAATAAAGTGCTCATTTCTGAGCTCGGGTAACTGTATAATGGCTGGGACAACTGTAAAAAGGTTGAGGCCCGCCCTTACTCTGACTGTTGTGAGCACCAGGTCTGGAGCTCTTCACACCACCCATTTACTACTGAATGACTGTTGACTAATGAATCCTGAGCCTTATTTTCCTTTTTGTGCTATAGTTTCTTGTCTTGTGTACTCAGTGCTGTAAAACAGACCTGCCAGAGAACCTGAAGAGTGTAAAGTTTTGTTTATGAAGTGGTGCTGGTACCAGCGCTGTTGATCAGCCGTCGTCCTCCAAGTGCTCCCTGAGATTTCATAGGAGTTTGGAGACTTTGCAGGGCCACCACCAGAGAGCCTGGGAGTTGTGTTTGCATATTTTTTTTTTTAAAGATTTATTTATTTATTTAATTTGAGGTGGGTGGGGAAGGGGCAGAGATGCAGGTGGGGTGGGGAAGGGGCAGGGGCAAAGGGAGAGGGAGAGTCTTAAGCAATCTCTGCGCTGAGCACAGAGCCCGACATGGGTCTCTATCTTAGGACCCTGAGATCATGACCTGAGCTGAAACCAAGAGTCGGATGCTTAACGGACTGCGCCACCCAGGTGCCTCATGTTTGCATATTTGAGGCTGAGTATCTTTTCCTCTAAGCCCCATGTTAGGTGCTTGTGACATGTTATATTTAGGGAACTTAGTGATGCTGACTGCGATGGAGCCCTGACCCTGCCTGAGTTCTGTGCTGCATTTCATCTCATTGTGGCTCGGAAAAACGGTTACCCACTACCCGAGGGCCTGCCTCCGACTCTGCAGCCAGAGTACCTGCAAGCAGGTAAGGCCTCATCAAAGTCCTAAACCTTTGACATTTTCCATCCAGGCCTTATTATAAGCACTTTTTGTGCCTTCAGGTGGTATCCAGGCACTTTGTGGAGTCTTTTGTGTCTAAAGTCCTTTAACCGATATTAGACTCTCATATCTTATGATATAAGTAATAGGGATGATGTGGGTTAAGTGTGAGTCATCTGTTATTCCCATTCTATTGTTCTCTGGATGGATTTGAACCAGTCACTTACCCTTTCATGAAAATTGTGGAGTAGGCAAGTACTGAACCTCCTAGCTGATATAAAATGAAGAGAAAGATCTTCCTGTAGAGCCAAGTGCTGACTTGGCATCTTTAGGTACATCCTAGTGTCCCCAAGTGGCCTGGGGCAATGGAATGGAATGGAACTCTTATACCTGATGAAGTTAAAAAATTACATGCCAGGAAATGTACAAAGTGCTGTGATCTTAATGTTCCCTTGAAAAATTTTTACATCTGTATACATCTATGTAACTGCAATCAGATAGAGATACAGAACATTTGGCACACCACAAGGTTGGACTACAACTCTTTGTCTTTCTCCTTAATAAAGCTATTACCCCCATACCCTTTCAATAAGAAAGAGTCATGGTGAGTCTAACATTTGTATCAATTCTTTTGGAAGATTAAGTATCTCTTGCCCTTTTCAAAGGCAGTGGGCACTGATAACGATTTCTGTTACTCAGAGAAGTATAGCTTCCATTGAAAGGGTCCAGAAACAGTTGGTGCTGTCAATAAGCTTTCTCAGTTTTTAGGGAAGGCCTCTTAAAAACATGAGAACTCTAGTTATGGATGATTGTTGGCAAGAAGGAGCAATGTCTAAAGAAACTGAATAGTCTTTAACAGAGTACACATTTCGTGTTTAGATTTGAAAAAGGCCCTAGTTTCTCATGTCTTGTCCCCTCATAACAACACTAGATTTAAAGTGGCCTGTGAATTATCTAAGTCAGTCTTGGGGTCTCTGACTCTTAAATAAAAAGTCTGTCATTTTCTGTATTTGGTAGTGAGTGGGCCAAAGCTCAACCAAAGGGAAGAGACCAAGTGTGTGGCCACTGCCAGTGGCAGGTAAACATGTTGGGGGGAGAGTGACCCGTTCTGGGATCTTCCCTAAATGCCTCCATAAAATGTATGAAGGGGAGAGTTCAGGCAGTAGACGCTACTACTAATTTCAGAGCTTAGACTTTGCAAATAGCAGCTGCTTTCTGACTACAGCAGGATGTAACTCCAGCCTGCTGCTACCCTTCCTTCTAGGCTGGGGGCGACCCTCGTGGGTCCCCAGGAACCAGTTTGCAATTGGGCAGCATGGCATACAGCTCTGTTTCTACTTTGGTGTCTATCTCACCATCTTTTTCTCTCTGTTCCTCCTGGATTGAGGCAAAGAAGAGCTAACATCCTTGGGGCTATCTTGGCAAGGGTGTAGCTTTCATAACCAAGTCAGTATCAGGTCATCCAGGAGCCCCTTCTCCTGGGAGCAGGGCCACATGGAGCTTTGTCTCTTTCATGGGGATGAACAGCTGACCAGAGGGCAAAGGTCTGCTCCAGGACTATTTAGTTATATTTAATACTGTCACTGTTTCCTATTGTGAGGCCTGGGCATCTTATTGTGGTAACCTTATTTCCCCAACCCACACTTAGCTTTCTGTCTTTGGGTTTTGATGAATGCTGTTGTACTGTTCTGATGTCCTGTGGCCATGGAACCTCTGCCAGGTGTCATGACTCCTTGTTTGAGGGGTCACTTTGTAGGTATCCAAGTATTTCATGGATTGTTTCAAAAGCTACTGATAAAATTTAAAAAAAATCTGAAAGCCCTGTGCAAAAAGTGTGTTAACAGAAGACAAGTAGCCTCCTTTGATTCCTTCACTGCTGCAAGTGGCTGCTTTTGCCTTGCTTATGCAGTAGCGGGGAGTCTGTAAAACAGAGTGCCAGTCAAGAGGCATCTTCCTTTCATTTGGAATGAAGCCCCTTGTTTGTTCCTGATCTTTTGTGGAGGCTGTCAGCATGCATTTAGACAGAAACAACTGGAGAATTCATCACATACCCTTCAATTAAACAAAACTGCACATCGTTTCCAGAGCTTGTGGGATTCATCTTAAATAATAATTACACAGTTCTAACAAAAACCATTAGAGACCTCATAAAACTCCATCAAACTCAGTGATGGTATATTTTAGGCAAACCCTGAGGGTTTAACAGTTAACTTTTTAATGTTTATCACTCATGTTTATTTTTGTATATAGCTCAAGAAAATGGCCAGAACTGTCTAGGTTTTCTCTGTACTTTTAGACTGCATATATGAGTGATTCTGTTCATTTTGGGGGTTCATTTTTATGGTATCCCACTTGGCTTTTTTAAAAGCTTACCTTTTGTTGCATTTTTTTCCCTGATCTACATTCAGTCTTAAAAATAATCTAATCCAGTTTTCAATAAGATTGGTGAAGAGTATAAATTTGGTTGATACCATCTTGCATTTACAATTATACAAGCTTTTTTTCAATAAAATAATGAAACAAATTGTTGTATCTGATTTTTTCCCTAATAGTGGAAATTAAAGGACACAGTTGGAAGGAAAAGTTGGATTACTTGGTAGCTTACCCATGGGCCTTTGATATTTTCCTGTCTAGGTGACTGGGTGGATTGTGGTATAGATTTTTACTGTAGAGTTTGTTAAAAATAATTGTGTGAGCACTGTGTTACTCTCACTGGTCAGAATGCTGTATAGAACAGCATTTTTACCGTCATGGAACTTGCCGGCAGTTAGAGGATCGATGTTCAGTAAACTCGTGTACTTGTAATTAGAGGCAGTGATAGGTGCTGTGGAGAAGCATAGCTGCAGCAAGAGGGTGTATGACCTTGGGGAAGACTTCCTTAAATATTTGAGCTAAGATGTGAAGGATGAGCTAAGGGCTATGTAGGTGAAGAAGGGGGCAAGAGTAGGCTCTGGGCAGAGGGGGCAGCGGGTATGCTGCAGAGGCCCTCAGAGGGGACTTGGAGCACGGGAGGCATGGAAAGTTCAGGCCACAGCATCTGGAGTGCTAGGAGCTAGAGCTGGAGGGGCTGGGGATGAGGCTAAAGAGGAAGGTACGGAACAAACCATGGGCAATGACGTTGATGGGTTTTAAGCAGGGAAGTGCCACAGAGTTGCTGTCGGAGAGGATTGTGCTGGTTGCTGATTGGAGAGCAGGTTTTGAGGAGCAAGGGTGCAAACTCAAAGACCAGGTTATGGCAGCAGTCCAGTTAGATCCACAGGGGGCTGGCACTAGGGAGGTAACAGTGGAGTTGGAGAGATGGGGACAGGCTAGAGAGAAATTTAGCAGTTAACAATGGCATTTGTAGGTTTGGAAAGTGTTAGGTTTCTCTGTAGCAAGACCCTCTCATGATAAAGCTTAAGTCATGTAATAATTCTAGTCAAATCACTGATTGGTAAACTAGAAGCAGAAATCTTAAACCTGCTTGTGTGGCCGGATTGTGGAATGGTACTTGGAAAGGTGTTTTGCTGAGTTTTTACCAAGGAAATGAGACTACGTGGTATAGTCAGAAAAATTGCCAGGGCCCGAGATTTGCCCTACTTGATATTGTTGCAGGATCGCAGGGTTCTTGTCTCATAGAGTCGAAGAATGACCTCTCAGACACAAAGGGGTGAAGTGAAAGTTTATTAAGTAAGGTGAGAGCAGAAAGGAAATAAAAAGCTCTCAGAATGAGAGGGGTCCTGAATGGGTTGCCACTGAGGGGTTTTAGGCTGGTCTTTTATTGAAAACTTGACCTAGGGAGCTTGTGGCCTTGAGATTCTTGGGCCATCTTGGTCTGAGCAGGGACTATTGGTAACACCCTTAAGGACTGACTTCTTTGAGGTTTGGTCAATTTCTGTGATTACACTGTAGCCGCCAAAGAAAAATATTCCCTCACATCAGGGGCCAGATGGCCTGGTCTACTCCCTTATCTCTTGTTCACTCTTTCAGAGCCTAGTCAAGGGCCCCCTATCTCTCCCTGCCTATATCTTAACCCTATCCTTACTCAATATCAGTGAAATTCAGACCAAAGTAAGCAAACGAACAATTTAAGGTGCTTATACTGAACTGCATATGGTAGCTGTTAGTGGCCAGTACTTTACTGCAGAGGCAAGGTGGCATTTCAAACTCTGGTGGGGGTGGGAGGGTGAGAAAGGATTAAAAATAATGCCAATCCATTTTTAACATTTGATTCAAAAATTGTTTAAACGTGGCATTAAAATTTTGATTTCTTAATATCTGGTCTTGACAAATTTGTAGCTTCTGGTTATTGTCTACCATGATCTGCTTTTTCCTCCTTGAGATATTGACCAATTTCCTGGTTGTTGAGACATTTCTTTCTTAATTACTTTGAGACAAAGTGGTGAAACAGAATCTGCTTCTCAGAAATGGTGTGTTGAGTATTAGTTTACCAAGTAGCATAATCCACTCAGCTACCCAGCTAACATAGCAGCTTCTGTCACTGTTCTGTTAGAAGAAACCCAAAATGTGATTCTTCTTTCCTTGTTGTAAATCAGCAAGAACTTGTGCTCTTATTTTTGTTATTTCTGCTAACCAAAAGAAAAGAGTATTTTATAAAGTTTTCTTGGTCCCCTATCATTAAAAGATCATGTCTATTTCAAACAATAATAGCTAAAATGAAGTATTTCCTTACTTAATGTTTATAGCATTAAAACTATCACCAGTTACTGCCATTTAGAAATTAATGCTAGTAGCATAGTTAAAATGTAAAGTATTGTGATAGTGAAGGTTACTACTATGTTACAACGTAAATGCTGACAGTTCAAGTCCCTGGTCTTGCATTTACCAGCTATATGACCTTGAGTAAGTTGCTTAACTTCCCTGCTCCTTAATTTCATCACATGTAAAATGGGGATGATAGAAATAGTAGGTTGTGTATGTGAAGAACTTAAAATAATACCTTGGCGTGATTACTGCCATAAGTAGTGTATTGGTGCTAGCAGATTTTGTTGTTATATTTCCTAAGCACAGAAGAGCTGATAGGAAACAATGCCTGCTGTGAATATAGTATATATTCTTATGTATTTTTGTTTCTTCTTAGCCTTTCCTAAGCCCAAGCGGGAGTGCACACTATTTGATTCTTATTCTGAGTCAATGCCTGCAAACCAACAACCCCGTGACTTGAATCGGATGGAGGTAAAAGATCTTCATATGTTAATAAATAAGGATGTGTGTGGAATTAAAATCCATTAGCCTGTGTTCTTTACAAACTCTAGAAAATCCACTTTCATAACATTTTCTCTTCATGCCGAGTCCTTATGTTGGGGCTCAGCCTTTCAAATCTAGACACCAGATATATCTATAATTACTTTTTTTCTTTTCTTCTTAGAACTAGATTTAGTGAAATAAGCAAAGTAGTCTCTTGACCTTCTAGGGGTGAAATGTAGGTGTAGACAAAGTAAGCCAGAAAAATGCTAGGCAAGTTGTTTATTTTAACCAAGCTTTAATTTTGAAGTAAATGTAGGAAAGTATTTTTAGTAGCTGAGTTATGAACAAGGTCTTATGGACCCAGAATAGTTGTAAGAGGAAGTTTGAGAACTGTGTAAGAGGATCTCAAAATACAATCAAAGCTGCCTTCTCCCTCAGGGTTTTTTAGTGTTGGGACCAAATGAAGACTGATTTGGATTATCCCCAAGAGGTATCTGTAGAATTCCTACAATGTTGGGTTACTGATGTAAGGTCCTAGCCACATGCTTAGTGGTCCTTAGGTATGCATCAATAAATAGGAGTCATTATGGTTATTGTTAAGGTCAGCACACTCTTCATCATCATTATCACTGTTATGATTGCTGTGATGACACCTTATGATATCTGCTGTTCCCATCCTAAAAAAAAGTCTGGAAATGTGTAATAAATGGCGTTTTACTCATAGGCTGCTATTATAGTCCCCTGACCCTGGTTAAAATTGTTGCAAGATGATGGAAGTCAGACGCAGGATACAGGGCCATTTCTTTCATTTCTTGCCACTGTGTGTGATTATTTATTTTTTTCCATGGGGCTCTCATGCATATAGTCTGTGTTGCAATGACGTCCTCTGTTCCTCTGTGATGGAATCAGCCTGATTCTGCAGTGTTCCCTCTGATAACACCTCTCTTGGCCTCTCTCCTACTCTTTCTTTGAGTCAGAGCCTCTGTTACTTTCCTTAGCAGATTTCTACTCATGGGAAATAGGTATAAAGTGACATCAGGAAGAGTGATAGATGTGCATTTGAAGAGTTTTAGGTTTTTAAATTTCTTTTTTTTAAGAATGTGTACGACTGAGAAACAGATAACAGTAATTAGCCACTTTTCCCGACCCTCTGTATACTCTGGGGCTGCTGGCAATGTCTGGAGACTTATGCAGTTGCCCTGTTTTTGTTTGTTTGTTTGCTGTGGGTCCCCTTGCTTGTGTAAAATTATGAGGTTGATTTATTGAAAAATGTCATAAATTCTTATTTTCTCGATAAATGTTATGTTTCAACTTGCCACGGTATCAGGTGGCCTTTGCCCTTCCAACAGAAACAAATAATGCTGTGTTTTAGAGAAATTAATTACTGGCTTGTGTTGCTTTCTCCCATGTAGTCATTTATCATCTGTCTAAAAGGAAAGGAGCCAATATACAGTTGGCTGTGAAGTCTGTAAATGGAGATACTTTTAAACACACGCACACTCTGATGTCCTTGATGACATTATGGATATTCACCTTTATGGATGTGATGTGCAGCTAGTTTTATGTTAGATACTTCTGTATACTTTAAACTGGCTCTTTTGATGGAGGTTGGTGGTAGTTAAAAGTCTTTGCTTTGCCCTGTCCAAACAAGAAAGCAAAACAACAACAACGACAACAACAACAGCAACAACCACAACAACAACTCTTTCTGCACAAAATTGTTATATTCTAGGGTGGGGTGCTTTTACATAATCATGTAATAATATACAGAATTCAAGGACTAAGTAATGAGGTTAATTGAGGCTTTGGCCATTCAAGAAGTGTAGGTCAAATTTTAGTAGCTAATGATTAAATATTTCATTTTCTTCTATTTTATTCATTGTTCTTTCTACCAATCTTTTAATCTCTCATGAATGCATACCTGGGATTTAAATAGATCTTGGTACTAGTCCTGTGAGGGATGACTCCATATAGGTGTTTGTGTTGTGAATGAAGCTGTAGCTGATTCAGGTCATGAGAACTTTGCTCAGCAGTACAGATCAGATCTCTAGACAGCAAAGCTGTAACCATGTACTTGTTTCCTTCAAGAATTAAAGATTACAATTTCAGGTAAAGTCCTCTTTAGCAGTGCTTCTTAGATTACTAGATTTCTTTCTTTTGTAAACAGCTTTACTAAAATATAATTCACATACTATACTCAACTGAAGTATACAATCCAATGGTTTTTAGTGTATTAACAGAGTTGTGCAACCATCAGTATAGTCTTATTTTAGAACATTTTTCATCACTCCAGAAAAGAAAGCCTGTACTCATTAGCACTCATTGACTGTCCTCCCTTCCCCCCAGCCTCTGGTGATCAGTAATCTATTTTCTGTCTCCGAATTTGCCTATTGTGGATATTTCGTATAGAATCATAGAATATTATGGGGGTTTTTTTTGGTGATGCTTTCTTTCGTTTAATATAATGTTTCATTTTTTAAAAAATTTATTTGAGAGAGAGCGTGAGTGAGCACAAGCAGGGTAAAGGGCAGAGGGAGAAGCAGACTCCTTGCTGAACAGGGAGCCTGATGTGGGCCTTGATCCTGGAACTCCAGGATCATGACCTGAGCTGAAGGCAGATGCTTAATGGAATGAGCCAGCCGGGTGCCCCTAGTATAATGTTTCAAAGTTCATTCATGTTCTAGCATGTATCAGTGCTCATTCCTTTTTATTGCTGAGTAGTATTCCATTGTGTGGATCTGCCACATTTTGTTTGTCTGTTCTTCAGTTGATGGACATTTGGCTTGTTCCCACTTTGGAGTTGTGAGAGAAAAAATGCTGTTGTGAACATTCATGTGGCAATTTTTTTGTGAGCACAATGTTTTCAATTCTCTTGGGTGTTTACCTGGAGTGGAGCTGTGTGTCATATTGTAACTTGTGCTTAACTTTTTGAGGTACTACCAAACTGCTTTCCTAAGCACCTGCAGCATTTTACATTCCTCTACCAGTAATGTATGAGGGGTCCAATTGTTCCATATCCTTGTTAACACTTGTTTTGGGGGCGCCCAGGTGGCTCAGTCAGTTAAGCAGCCGACTCCTGGTTTTGGCTCAGGTCATGATCTCAGGGTCCTGGGATTGAGCCCCACGTGGGGCTCCATGCTTAGTGCAAGTCTGCTTGTCTCTCTCCCCTCTCTCTCTTTCTCTCTAAAATAAATAAATAAAATCCTTTAAAAAATACTTGTTATTGTTTGTGGTTTTTATTTTAGCCATTCTAGTGGGAGTGAAGTGGTTGGTATCCCATTGTGGTTTTGAGTTAAGTTTCCTAATGACTACTGATGTTGAGCATCTTTTCTTGTGCTTATTTGCTATTTGTATATCTTCTTTGGTGAGATGTCTATTCAAATCTTTTGTCATTTTATAAATTGGGTTATTATTGAGTTGTAAATATTCTTTATATATTCTGAATATAAGTCCCTTATTCAATATATAATTTGCAAGTATTTTCTTTCTTTGGTTTTTCTTTTTCCTTTCTTTCTTTTTTTTTTTAAAGATTTTATTTATTTATTTGACAGAGAGAGAGAGAGAGAGAGAGAGCACGAGCAGGGGAGCAGCAGAGGGAGAGGGAGAAGCAGACTCCCTGCTGAGCAGGGAGCCCGATATGGGGCTCGATCCCAGGACCCTGGGATCATGACCCAAGCTGAAGGCAGGTGCCCAACCGGCTGAGCCACTCAGGCACCCCTCTTTTTCCTTTCTTCTTTTTTTTAATTCAATGCTTTATTTTATTTTTTTAAAGATTTTATTTATTTATCAGAGAGAGAGAGCACAAGCAGGGGGAATGGCAGGCAGAGGGAGAAGTAGGCTCCCCGCTGAGCAAGGAGCCCGAAGTGGGACTTGATCCCAGGACCCTGGGACCATGACCGAGCTGAAGGCAGAAACCCAACTGACTGAGCCACCCAGGCATCCCCTCTTTTTCCTTTCTTGATAGTGACCTCTGTAACACAAATGTCTTTTATTTTAACAAGGTCCAGTTTGTCTCTTTTCTTCTTTTGTTGCTTGTGCTTTTGGTGTCATATCTAAGAAACCATTGCCTAACAGAAGATCATGAATATTTACTCCTCTGTGGTCTTCTAAGAGTTGTATAGTTTTAGATCTTATATTTAGGTCTGTGATCTAGTTTGAGTAAATTATTGTGTATGCCACGAGGAAGAGGTCCACCTTCATCCTTTTTTTTTTTTTTTAATTTTTTGACAGAGGGAGAGACAGAGAGGGAACACAAGCAGGGGGAGTGGGAGAGGGAGAAGCAGGCTTCCTGCGGAGCAGGGAGCCCAATGCGGGGCTCGATCCCAGGACCCTGGGATCATGACCTGAGCTGAAGGCAGACGCTTAATGACTGAGCCACCCAGGTGCCCCCATCCTTTTTTTTATGTCAAAGATATATTTATTTATTTTAGAGAGAGAGAAAGAGAGCGGGGGGGAGGGGTAGGGAGGAAGAGGGAGAGAGAGTGTCTTAAGCAGACTCTGTGCTGAGTGTGGAGCCTGGTGGAGGGCTTGATCTCATGACCCTGAGATCATGATATGAACCAAAGCCAAGAGTTGGATGCTTAACAGATTGTGCCACCCAGGCGCCCCCACCTTCATTCCTCTGTGTATGGATATCCAGTTATTTCAGAATCATTTATTAAAAGACAATTTTCCCCCATTGAATTGTCTTGCACCTTTGTTGAAAATCAGTTGACTGTAAATGTAAGGGCTTATTTATGGATTCTCAGTTCTATTCCATTGATCTGGATGTCTCTCATAATGCTAGTACCACCCTGTCTTGATGACTATAACTTTGTGGTGAGGTTTGAAATTGGAAAGTCTGAGTCCTTCAACTTTGTTTTTTTTGTTGTTCTTTTTTAAGAATACTTTCACTATTCTGGGTCCTTTGCATTTCTTTATGAGATTTAGGACAAGCTGTTCAAATTCTGCAAAAAAGTGAAGAAGGATTGCACTGAATCTGTAGATGAATTTGGGGGAGTATTGCCACCTTAACAATATTGAGTCTACTGACCCATGAGCATGGGATGCCTTTCTATTTATTTAGGTTTTAAAAATTTCTTTCAAAGGTGCTTTTTTGGGGATGACTTTTTATTTATATTTTCTACTCCTAAATCATTTTCTTTTACTAGGGATCTAGTTATAGTCCAGGTGGGAGAAGCAAATGAAAGAAAGGCACTGTTAAGATACATTCTCTGTTCTATTGGAGATAGTAGACTTTGAATAGGAAATTATATCTGGAGGCTTCATGGTAATGCCAAGAATCACCTGCCTGAGGATTGTTAAATCCTAGATCAGGTTACCACCAAGCAGTACTGAATTCCGTTCTTTGAAACAGTTGAAAAACAGAAGTATTGCTTATCTCACTGGGGTTGTTCAGATTCTGAGAGGCAAACCAGTTAACCTTCTGGAGCACTAGATGGCTCCAGGATTTACCTTATTTCCTTTAAGGTTTGTTTGATTTTCTGAATATGTTTAAAATTAAAAGAATATCAAAAGGCATATAGTGACAAGTCCTCCTCCCATCCTTTCCCCCATCTACCCAGTCACCCTTCAATTTTTATGTATCTTTCCAGAATTTATATATATATATAGTAAATATTAATATATATTCTTTTATCAGAGGTCTTAGAATGCATATTAATTGAGACTTTGTAAGAAATAAATTTATAGTAAGTAGATTTTAAATAGGATTTTATTATTATTATTATTTTTTAAGATTTTATTTATTTGTTAACAGAGAGAGAGACAGCAAGAGAGGGAACACAAACAGGGAGAGTGGGAGAGGGAGAAGCAGGCTTCCTGCCGAGCAGGGAGCCCGATGTGGGACTCGATCCCAGGACCCTGGGATCATGACCTGAGTTGAAGGCAGACGCTTAATGACTGAGCCACCCAGGCGCCCCTTAAATAGAATTTTAAGTGACCAATATGTGATCAATTTGGGTATTCTTTCTTATTAGTATTAGTGAAGACTTCCCCTAATTGAGTTAGGAGAAAATTTTGTTCTGCTCATTTTTCTTATTCCTTGACAAGGGGCTGTTTGAATCAGGGTTGAACACTCTCTGCATAACAGATTTTGGCAAATATCTACATTATGGGGCCACTTGTCAGAACCTCTCTCTGCTTGTGAAAAAGTACATAAAGTGCAAGTTTGTTTTTGGCAGAATGGGCAAATGTTACACAATTCTCTGGCTGAATCCCACACCAGATTCAGATTTATTGTGCAGTCTTATACATATGCCTAAATCTGAATCGTCATTTTTTTTCTCTGCACGTGTAAATTTTCTTTTTTTAAAAAAATGTAAAAAATTTTTAAAGTAATCTCTACACCCAGTGTGGGACTCGAACTCAGGACCCTGAGATCAAGAGTCACTCACTCTACTGACTGAGCCAGCCAGGTGCCCCATATGTAAAATTTCAACACAAGTTAACCTATACCTCACTAGGAATCTAATAAAATAAAGTAGTATTAAATGTCAGAGTTTACTGAAGACAGGAATATTGGCAAAATGTGTTGTTTTTAAAGCATTTTCATCATATGTACATGTAACTTAATTTACACTTCAACCTGTATAATTTATTTACTTTTCTTTTCCAAGAAGCTATCTATTAAAGACATGGCTGACTTTCCTGTCCCAGCCCAAGATGTGACTAGTGATGACAAACAAGGTATGAAAAGAATGAGTTTTCTTCCTTTAGGGACATTCTACCTGTGTTTCTTCATCTACTTCTCTTGGAATGGCTGGCTTCTGGAGCATATGAGGAAAGTGTTCAGTATATGAACACATTTGGATGGATTAAGTAGTTCAAATAGTTGTCAAAAAACTGTAATTTCTGAAGTGGTAACAGGAGCTTCCAAAGCCCCCTAACTCATTGGCCCCTTACTCACTGCTGACCCTCAGACTACTCTGACACTTTACATTGGGATTTGGTTGCACTAATTAGGAAATGACTGGAAGCTGGAAGAATTGAGAGCTTAACATCTTGGGTTGGCAGATGTGATTCCAGAACATCAGTATAAATGCATATTTGTGCACAGGTCTAATCCTTGAGGAAGTTATCTTCTGGAGAGAGTTTCTGTCCCTGGGATTTATCTTGTGACTTTGTGGATGCGAGGCTGTGTCGTGGAGCCAGCAACCATTTGTCTATCTTACTGGGCAAGTGAGAAGCAGTACAGCACAGTTTTCCATGTTAGAGCTACCATGAAGCACAGAGATGAGTTGGCCTAGGAATATTTAGAAGAACAGTTGGATGTCTACCCCCCTGACCCCCCTCCCCCCGCCAACACCACTCCATATAATTCTTTATATTAATCTACCAGGTCCTTCCTCATTCATTGTCTTACTCGGTTCTCACAAAACTGAATGGGGGCTAGTATGTTTTATCACCTAAAACGCAGAGATGAGTAAACCGAAGTGCAGGCAGTGTGAATCATTTGTTTAATAATAAAAAGAATGGAGATAAGAACAAAGATTTTCTAAGTCTCAAGCCAGTATTCTTTTTATTATTTGATACTGATTTACTACCCATGAATGAGAGGCTTATCTGAAGGGACTAAAAATCAGGGAAGCTATTTCAGGTTTATTGTCGAGACCTGCCATTGTTGCTGCTTTGTACAGGAATTAAACATGAAAAATAAGTTTTCCATTCGGAAACAATAATTGCTTGCTCTCTATTTAAATATTTGCTCAGGAGAGGCAGGCAGAACTAGACATTTTTTGCAGCAGTGTGTACTCTGATCACGGTCTTTACTAGTGAGTCTAAGCCTTGATTGCACATTGGAATAACCAGGTGAGGTCTAAAAATACTGAAGACTGCATCTCACTCCCAGAGAGATTCTGATGTCATTGGTCTGGCTGTCAGGAATGAAAGGGGGAAATTTCTCATACTTTCTGGTAATATTCCTCATAGCCACTAGAGGTGCTCTCTGTTGAAAATTGGAAATACTGCTTTGTTCCTTGTGGGATGAAAACCTATTTCCATACTTTAGGGGGTCTTTATTGTTTTACTAAGTGCTGTACCAACCTGTAGAGGTTTATAACACCATTTTCATAAGTGACGACTAGGGATTCTTTGTTTTATTTTTTTTTAAAAAAGATTTTATTTATTTATTTGGCAGAGACACAGAGAGAGAGCGGGAACACAAGCAGGGGGAGTGGGAGAGGGAGAAGCAGGCTTCCCGCTGAGCAGGGAGCCCAATGAGGGGCTCGATCCCAGGACCCTGGGATCATGACCTGAGCCGAAGGCAGACGCTTAACGACTGAGCCACCCAGGTGGCCTGGATTCTTTGTTTTAATGTAATGTGCCTCAGACATAAAATTTTACAGTTTTTTTTTCTCCTTTCTTTCTCTTGTTGTTTAAGAACAAAACAAAACACGTCTAGAACAAAACAAAATACGTCTAGCTTTGAAAAGTACTGCGGATGAAGCCTTACCAAAGGATATGTCTGAGGATCCAGGTAAGAGAAAACCATTTTAATATATTTTTATGTCATTATTTCTAATTTAAAAAACCCAGTAGTTTCAGTGAGTAGAAAATAGGTGGTAGTGTAAGTTTCTCTCTAAATATTTGCCTTGTATTTATTTTTTGACCATGTAGAAGGTACTTTATTGAGGTGATTAGGGGTGCCCCCAGCCCAGTCTCAGCCCCCTCAGTACAGTCCCATGGGTGGAAAGGACCAGGCCTCTGGGCTGCTCTGGGCCACCACCCAGGAGAGGCTGGGCAGTCGGGCAGGGGGGCTGGGGCTCCAGTCCAGGGTAGAGGTTCTGGGCAACAAGGGTGATGGTGGCTGAGGCATGGGCTGTTGGGGCCGGACCCCCCAGGGCCGCGGAGGGGGCAGCGTGGCTACCAGCCAGATGCTTTTCAGCAGGTCAAAGGCTGTTGGGGGGCCCCAGGCTGCCCCGGATGGCGAAGGCAGCAAGGGCACGGGGGGTGGCCAGCACCTTTTGGCGCTGCCAGGCTCACCCTGTGCACCATGGGAGTGCTGCAGGTGTGAGGCATGGCAAACGTGAGCATCTTTGTCCTCTGTTGCCTCCTCTGCCTCCCCTCCCCTGGGGCTGGCTCAGGGCTGTTGATGCAGGAGGGTGTCATCCTTCGGCTTTCAGGGCCCCCAGGCTTGGTCCCTGGTAAGGGTGGCTGGCAGCCACGGAGCACCACGGTGAGGTCTGTAAGGTGCCCACAGTGGCATCCCTGGCTTCTTGCACTAGGTTCCTCCTGGGGAAGGCCTGTGGCAGAATCAGCTGGCGCTGCAGCTCCTCCAGCAGCTGCCCCCAGCCACGGAGCTCTGGGGGACTGGGTGGGCCTGGGCCGGAGCCTCTAGGCACCTGGTTCTCCTTGCCCCTTGACTGTGGGGCTGGTTCTTGGGCCCACCTTGGGCTCGGGGAGGGTTTGGTGGGGAGTGAAGGGGTGCCTGGCTCCAGGGACTCACAGCTAAGCAGCCATGCCACGTCAAGAGATTTCTCCTCATGGTTGAAGAGACCCCAGTGCTCCCGGCTCAGCCGGCCCTGGGTTATGACCACAAGCTTGGGAGCAGTAGGGACCACAGAGGGATCCTGACTGGTCACAGGAGGATCCTGACGGGTCAATGGCTGGCGGCTGCCCATCAGGGCCTCATTGCGCTCCCGCCTCGTCTTCCGATGGCGGACACGACCAGTTTCCTTAGGCCGCTGGAAAGGCTGGGGGGGTGCTGGCCCTCGGGGGTCCATAGTGTCCTTCTCCTGGACCAACGAACCCCGCCCCACACCCACCCCACGTGGCTGTGGGGTGCAGTGGCTTCTTTTCCGCGGTAACCCTAGCTCACGACGGACTGGGGTCTCTTCCGGGCCTCACGCTGGGCGCCTTGTGTTTTATTCTAAGGAAGTCTTTTGGTTGCTTTTTACCGCTTCCCTCTTTTCAGGTATGAGAAGAGAGTGTTTTTTATTTTTAAGTTCTGAATTTAGGTTTCACTGATAGGATCACGCAGTTTGAAGTTAGAGTTTCATTGTTACTTTTACTGTGAAATTGGGAAGGCTTGGATTTGAGATTTCAGTAAGCCATTGTGGTTTCTGTGTAGAGTAAGGAGCTGATTGGTAGATCAACTGGAGGCCCACAGTTGAACTTTTCCATTTCCAGAGCAAAAATCTCAAATGTTTTCATTAGACTTCACCACCAGGAAGGCAAGTAAATGTGCTTATACAGGGAGTGGATTCCAAGGAGAAAAAGAAAAGTTGTGTTTGCCCATGTTCTTGAAGAGTTGGAACTGTGTCTGTGAACTGTGGAGAGGGCCAGGCCTGTGTCCTCAGCTCTCTTGATGGGAGCCATCACTGAACCAAGCTGAACCTAGTTGAAAGCAAACTGGCTAGGGAGGGCATTACTCTTTGGAGCTCCAGTTGTGAGGATGTGGAAGAAGTTGCTGCATTCTCTCATTGTTATCTTTCATAATATTTAATAAGTAAATCATGTTTGTTTTGGTTAGCTAGCTATCATCCCAGGCTTATTTGTTTAAAGTTGGAACAAAGGAATCAGTATAACATTGAGCCTTATGCTATAGTACAGCATTTCCCAAACACTAAGTTCATTCAAGGTTTAAAAGAGAGAGAGGGGCGGGGGAAGATAGAAGGAGGAGGGGAGAGAGAGAGAGAGAGAACATGAATATGAATGAGAATATATGATTGATTTCGGTGATGAGGTTGAAGATTCTGTGTGTTTAGGCAGCACCCCAGGTGATTCTGATGTGTGGCCTATTTGGGGAACCCCTGCCTTTAGGAGATGATGTTAAGAATTGGAAAATTGAGGGCGCCTGGGTGGCTTAGCTGGTTAAGCGACTGCCTTCGGCTCAGGTCATGATCCTGGAGTCCTGGGATCGAGTCCCGCATCGGGCTCTCTGCTCGGCAGGGAGTCTGCTTCTCCCTCTGACCCTCCCCCCTCTCATGTGCTCTCTCTCATTCTCTCTCTCTCTAATAAATAAATAAAATCTTAAAAAAAAAAAAGAATTGGAAAATTGAGACTGTAGATCAACCATGCCTCCAAAAGTGGTCGGAATTCTCAAGCCTAGTTTGGGTTCCTTCATCATAGGGAGAAATGCTCAGTTTATGTAAAGACAAATGGATTGCTGGCTTGTTAGAGAATTAGACTTTAGGCTTGCCCTCTTATCCCATGTCAGGACAAATGCCTGAGGTAAGTTCTTTCCACCTCTAATTTCTGGAGCTAAAGTGGATGCACCTCTGTTTTTGTAAACTTCATGTTAACGGTGTTAATAAAAGCTAGTTGAACTTGGAGAGTTAAATTGGTGCTTTTCCAACAGCCTTTTAGGCTAATAACTTGCTGTTTTTCCCATGAGCATTGTGTGTTCTCTGAAGCATGAGCTTCATTTTTAATATTCCTTCACTGACAGGGGAATGGGGTCACCAGACAAATGCTACGAGGGTGTGCCACGGTGTGCAAAGCACATCTGCATTTGTTTCATTCTGCATGGGAACATGCTATGTAGCTTCTGATTCATTTTTCCTACTGCTGCCCCTTTCTGGAGTGGATATGAGGGAATCCTTCATCTGAAAACCTATTTAATACCCCCTTTCCTGGGGCATGTTTGGATTTCTAGTGTGAGACACTAGAGTTTCAACGTGGTGGTTTCTTTTTTTTTTAAAGATTTTATTTATTTATTTCAGAGAGAGAATGAGAAAGAGAGAGCACGAGAGGGGGGAAGGTCAGAGGGAGAAACAGACTCCCCGCTGAGCAGGGAGCCCGATGGGGGACTCGATCCCGGGACTCCAGGATCATGACCCGAGCCGAAGGCAGTCGCTTAACCAACTGAGCCACCCAGGCGCCCAACGTGGTGGTTTCTAACTCTGAATGTCTGTCCATGCCACACGGACATTTCACCTCAGTTGAGTGCTGCCTTTTAGAGAATTAAACTTCAGGCTTGCCTTTTTATCCTATTTCAGTTTGCTGCAAAGATGACATGCCCGGGGTGTTCTAGGAAGTTGTCATTCTTCTTCCCTCTTCCCAGCTAAATGAGAAGCTGTGATCTCCCCACTGGCTTCTGCCTGGATTCCAGTACAACATGCCCTGGCCGTTTTTGCAGATACTCACATGCCCCAAATGCTGAGTCTGACTTTCAGCGGCTTGGAGGCTGATGGAAGACTTAACTGGAATAGTGTTCTCTAGTTTTTTGTGATCCGAAACCTGTAGGGACTTATCAAGATCTGCCTGGGATATATTTTTGCAGATGGCAGGAGAAATATCTCCCTGCCCTGCTCTTCCACAATGGGTGGTAATAATGATGATAATAATGGTAATAGTAATGGTGATGAAGATGATGTTGTGGTGGGACTGTTGTCAGGGAATGGGGGTAATTCCTTGTCACATATTTTTTAATATGCCCTTACCCTTTTAAATGCTGAAAGTGTACATATTAGTGGAGTCTAATAGATTCCTTAGCTAACATCATATTCCAGCCTAATTCAACAGGGCACACTGTACAATGGTGATCTTTTTCTTGATGTCTGTAAGTCATGCTGAGGGGATTAGGCCTGTTGACCCTCACACTGTAGTCTTCAGACACCGTTGGTGATTCTAGCAGCTGCCCCGTTGCCAGCTATCACCCCATGGTCTTACAGGGTAGAACAGTTTTCTGCTTCCATTACCTTCTCCCACCTGTACCTCCTTTGCTGTCCTAATGGGAACTAAATTTAGAATCCAGGTTTCTAAGCTTGAAAAATTAGGAGCACTCTCCAACAGTAATATTTTGCAATTCTAAAATATAGTTAGTTTTCAAAGTACTTTCACCTCTCTCCTTGTGAGAAAGGGGCCACATTTTTATTATCTTCATTCTGTAGACGAGGAAACTGAGGCTCAGAATCATAATAGTTACCGTTGTGGCCAGGAGGGACATGTAGGCCTCAGGACACCTGTCTGGGTCTCCACTGCTTATCCATTCCCCCACACCCCATCTGTCTGTATGTCTATCTCTCCCCTCCAGGGTTTTCCACTCCTTCCACACCCATTCTCACCCCAGCAAAAAGACAGAGATAATGGCTGTTGACAAAGGAATTAACGGTCACCCCCGTGGTCTGATTTGGGGAACCAGACTTTTATTTTAATGTGGCTGAGACTTTCCCGACCCATATATTTCTGGAAAGCAGTGTCGCCTGAGGGAGAAGAGGGGTTCAGAGCCAGTTGTGGGCAGCCTGCCCAGAGGGTGGCCCCCAGCTTTGTGGTGAGTCTGGTCACCCTGTTCACTCAGCCCCACGGCAACCTGCTTGACTGCAGGATGGGCTCCCCTTAGGCCCCTTTCCTTTGCTGCCTGGGGTTTTTGGGGTCAGGGGTGGCGGGGGGAGCCACATATCCCTGCAGATGTGGATGCATGAGAATGGGCAGGACAGGGCTCAAACTCCTTGGGCCTCCCATGCTTTTCAGGGCTCTGGCAGCATTTTGATGGATTGAAGTTGAAAGATGCCTATGTTCTCACTACACCAAACCAAAATTCTTATTTTGGGATAAATGCATCTTTTCGGCAGCTGACCATATCTAAGGGAATATATATTGCTAGTTTGCTTTGTGCCTTGTTAGCATTTTTAGCTCCCCTTTCCTCTCCTGCTTATCTAACCCATGGATTTTAATGACCATCGTCAATTCAGGCTGCTTCATCCCAAGGAGGGTTTTTATCTTTAGGAGCAATGTAAAAAGGGGTGGGATAATTCACTGAAACATAAGAAAATGTTTGGAAGAATTTGTGCAAACAGTATACAAACTATATTCTCCTTGTTCCTAGTTAGAGTAGCACTTTTTCTATGGATTTTTATGACATTTTATGATGAAAAATTTGCAGCTTAGCATAACTAATGGTTTCTAAAGTTGTCTTTCGTAGGGTACTGAAAACATAAAAAAGGATTAATCTTTTTGTAAATGTTTCTAATTACTCCCAGCAACTGTGATGGGAAAGTAGGCTTCATGGGTGTCAATACTGAGCAAGTTAGTTCATGATTTACATTTGATAAGGAAAAGTCATATGGTTGATAAAATATTTTAATGATTTCACTCTGTAATATCCTGTGTATGATTTGGTCACAGAGACATAGGACACAAGAATATTTTCTTACAGGAGAATCTGTGTAGCTTATTTCAACTTGTGGGAGCTTTGATTTCTTGTGGTCATGCTGCTCTGGTAGTGTATTTTTAAAAAATCTTGAAATATGTAACCTGATAGATTTCTTCTTAGCTTTCAGGGGAAGCTGGTTCAAAATCAATTACTAGGCTATCATGATAGACCAAGAAAACCACAGGTCTGAACCCACTATTATACAAGTAGATAACCCCTTGAGAGGGTTGTCTTTTTAGACTGGAATTTCTTCATTCGTCAACGTAGATTTGAGAATAGCTCCTTAGTACTCTAACAAAAGGAAAAAAATATTGGTTTCTCCTTCCTTTAAATTGTGCCTTTAGCTTTAGAAATAAAATTACAAAATAATGAAAATGTGGAGGCGGTCAAGTTCTCCACAGGGACACCTGTACCTCACATTTACCTGTTGATAATGTTTGTTCTCTACTAGCCCAGGTATTGCTTATAAACCTGTTCAACTGCAGAAATGAAAGCCAAGTAAACAACAACTAATCTTTGTTTCAGCCACTTCTAAGGATTCCAACAGTCTCAAAGCAAGACCAAGATCCAGGTAGTGTTTGTTTAATTTCTGCTTTAATGCCCCTTCTATCCTGTCCCTGACTAGAAATAAAATCCCACAACCTGAAGCCCAACCCACAATTTCCTTTTCCTTCAGATTTGAAGCTTAGAATAGGGGTGAATTCACTTGTCATGAAGGGCCTGCTTGGAGCATGCAGTGCGGCTGGGAGACTCTCAGTTTCTGTGTTTATTAGCGCTGGAAGACGGTGGCTGCTTCTGGCAGGTCGCCTGACAAGAAGTGGTTTGTGTGGATATGGCCCAGTTGTTGCAAGATGATAAGGAATAGAGGGCAGTAGTTTTGGAGAGAAGGAAATGTGGTTCAAAGGTAACACTGAAATTTACTATCATGACAAGGTGGACACCCAAAAGTAAGACGCCTGAGGGATGAAATCTAGAGTAGGAAAAGAAAATGCTCACGGTGATTTTAATGAGGCTTGAGGCTTTAGGTAAGCAGTGCTTATGGTCTGTTTTATCCTGTCTTAGAGCTGCTTTTTGGCTTCACGGTTTGTTTGTTGTTGTTGTTGTTGTTGTTTTTAATAGATTTTGTTATTTGACAGAGAGAGAGACAGTAAGAGAGGGAACACAAGCAGGGGGAGTGGGAGAGGGAGAAGCAGGCTTCCCGCCGAGCAGGGAGCCCGATGCGGGCTCCATCCCTGGACCCTGGGATCATGACCTGAGCCGAAGGGAGACGCTTAACGACTGAGCCACCCAGGTGCCCCAAGCTTCACAGTTTTTAGATCAGTAGAAGCTAGTAGAAGAGGGAGAGCGAGTAAGACAGAGCTGCAGTTGACATCAGACATCAGAGTGGAGGATGAGGAGAAATATGGAAACATTAATAGAACATCAGAGAGGAGAAATGGTGTTGGGACCACTCTTCAGTGGTAGACAGCAGTGTAAGGACAGTACATATGTGTTTGCTTTGGCTCTTAGTGACTTTTTTCTTCCTTTGGCTACTGAGACACATTCCTGAAAAAGTGAATTTAAATCTGATCATATTTTATATGCTTGAAATATTGATAATTGAGGAAACCTCGTCGTCTTGTAAATCTGAGAGTTATCCCTTAGTTTATCTTTTATGTCTGGAGTTTCTAAATTGGGGTTTTGTTTCCTTGTTTATAGAAGATACAGATATCTATATTCACATTTTTTGAAACAATAGATAACAGTAATCTTTTTGGCAGGAAAAAAGGTATAGTCACTGTTTCTGTCTGTGCTACCACATTTACTCATCTTTTTTTTTTTTTTTTTAAAGGATGAATGGATCTTTTACTGTACTGGCTTAAAGTACTGGCTTTAGGATGTAGAAATAGTAACATTTATCTGCCCTCATAGTATGAAAAACCTTTGAATTCCAGAAATCTGTTTATGTGTGCTGTGTTAACTTTAAGTTAAACCTCACAGTTTTCTTCTATTGACTTCCTCTCTTTCTCCAAGTGAATGAAAGTACAAAATTTCATGGTTACCTGTTCTATTATTAATATCTCTGGCCAACTTTTTTTTTAAGATTTTATTTGTTTATTTGACAGAGAGACAGCAAGAGAGGGAACGCAAGCAGGGGGAGTGGGAGAGGGAGAAGCAAGCTTCCCGCTGAGCAGGGAGCGTGATGCGGGGCTCGATCCCAGGACCCTGGGA
This sequence comes from Mirounga angustirostris, assembly GCF_029215605.1. Classification (NCBI taxonomy): domain Eukaryota; kingdom Metazoa; phylum Chordata; class Mammalia; order Carnivora; family Phocidae; genus Mirounga; species Mirounga angustirostris. The sequence continues at coordinate 13,419,166 of NW_026991719.1, forward strand.
TCATGACCAGAGCCGAAGGCAGACGCTTAACGACTGAGCCACCCTGGTGCCCCTCTGATTTCCTTTTTAAATCAAGAGTTCCCATTTGAAAACTTTGTTGTATTTTCCTATCAATTTCCTTTCACTCTGATTGAAAGTATCAGACCATTCTTCCTGCCAGTTCCTGCATGCCTTTACCTTGACTGTCTTGCCAGTTGTTTTACAGGGACCACCCCGGAGCACGTTCCATGCCTTTATGGCAGCTTTATGAAAGATTGCAACCTTGCATGACAAAACTCTTCAACTACCACAAAGAAACGTTGAGGGAATGATTTGGGAAAGTAAAAACTTGCTATGTCAAAACCAGCTCTACCAAGAACTGAAGTTGCTTAATAGTAATCGATAGATTCTGATTTCATAAATGACACTCTAATAGCTAAATACTAATAATAGTTTTCTGATGTTAATTTGTCTCTAGAGCATATCTCTGACTCTAAGGTCATTTTGTTCTTTGACATGAGTGTAGCTGAGAGGCTGAGTAGAACAGATGTACACATCCACTTCTTAGAAAATCATATTGGGAACTCATCCACAAACCTGTTTCTAAGCAATTGATTAATGTACTGAGTTGAATTAATTTAGAAAATAATTAAGTCTCTAGTAAGTAGTTTAGCCGCTACTGCCAAAAGATTTCTTTCTTGGCTTATAGGCAGTATCAGACTATTTTAAAAATGGAATTTAGAAACAGATTGGAGTTTGAATTGAACCAATGTAACTTTCTAGCTATGTTACCTTTGGCAGGTTATTTATTTTCTGTTTCTTTGAATGTAATTATTAGAGTTACAATCTCAGAAGTTGTCTAGTTAGGTACTGCCTTGTTACAGATTGAGGGACAAGGTTAAGAGGAAGCTTTTGCTTTGAAAATTTCCCCAAACTAGTATTTCTCATGGTAAGACAGCCTAGACCCCTTCATCTGATAGATGTGTGTTTCCCTTTCCTGAATTTCATTTGTGGCGTATTCCCTTGAGCCTCTGATTCTTACTCTCAGGTTATCTGCCCCACTTCCATACGTGCCTGTCATCGTGTTCACATGTAAACAGGAGAAAAGTGCTGCAGTCCATTAAGACCATGAAGCCCTTCTGTTAAAATATGGAAGTGGCTGAGCAGAAGACTTACATGTTATTCTTATTAACAATACCCATAGAAACGGATTTGAATTTACAGAAAGCTTTTCCTTTGTGTAAATTTAGGTCTAAGATGTAGTATGAACAAAGAGGTTAAAAAAGGGTCTGATTCATGGTTTGGGTTTGGACAATTATTGCAGGTAGTGGCACCCAAGGGACAGCTGAATTCGTGGTTGCTTTGAGATGGGCCCTGGTCAGTCCTTTGTAGTGACTTTGACTTTTGTGGGTATTTCCATTTCAACCCTACTTCAGAGACTAAAGCTTTGCTGTCTCCCTTCTGACCTTTCCTTATTTTGCTGCAGATCTTACTCTAGCACCTCCATAGAAGAGGCCATGAAAAGGGGCGAGGACCCTCCTACCCCGCCACCGCGGCCACAGAAAACCCATTCCAGAGCCTCCTCCTTGGATCTGAATAAAGTCTTCCAGCCCAGTGTGCCAGGTGAAGTGCCCCTCTGCACCCCAGTCTTTCCCTTTCTTGTTGGAGTCACTGGATGTGTGTCTGCCACAGAGGCCTTTGTGAGTCCACAGAACGAGCAGATCTGGCCATTTCCCGTCCCAGGAAGGTCCTCGAGTTGCTATGGTATTCTTGGGAGGGAAAGCAGTTCTTTTTTTTTTTTTTTTTAAAGATTTTATTTATTTATTTGAGAGAGAGAGAGAGAGAGAGCACAAGAGGGAGGAGCGGGAGAGGGAGTAGCAGACTCCCCGCCGAGCAGGGAGCCCGATGCAGGACTCGATCCCGGGACTCCAGGATCATGACCTGAGCCGAAGGCAGTCGCTTAACCAACTGAGCCACCCAGGCGCCCGGAGGGAAAGCAGTTCTAAACCGATAAGATATCCTATGTGTCTGGAGCCTTGCCCACACCCATATGGACCAAGAATTATGAAATTCTGTACCAAGAAGATTAAAATACTTAAACCCCAGACAGCCCACTGAGTGCATGGCTGGGGTCTTGTTCTCCGTATTGTGGTAATTTGTATATAAGTAATTTGTATATAATTTGTATATTGTCTGTCATTTCCTGAGATGCTTACGCAGTTCTTTGTGAAAGACCTTGGCGATCGACACCTGGCCAGAATCTTCCTCTGCATCTTATCCTTGTGGTGAAGATGCGGTGTCTTGGAGGGTTTAATGCTAAGGGGCTTGCTTTCTAAATCTGACTGATGGTTAGGTGGTTGGTGGGGGGAACTAGGGCAAGGGCTCCTCCAGGTGGCCTGCTGAGGGCTTCTGGGACTGGGACTTCCTTGAGCCAGCTGCTGTACAGCTGGGCTGGAGGTGGGGGAAGTTGGAGGGCCCAGTCTCCTTCCCTGGCTCCCTGTGAAGTGGGAGATGTCCTCCTAGGGAACCTACAGAACAGCAGATGAGAACCATGCATGCCTTTGCTTAGCAAAGGTGTTAGGATGCAGCACCTTCCCGAGTGTTATTTTGGGAGCAGCAAGGGCCTTTCTACTGACTGATGTAGGCAAGCTATAAATATAGTGATTTCCTGGAACTTTTTCTCTATCTGTGTGCATTTTAAATCAAGCCAGCCTCAGATGCTAGTGATTTGCAGATTATTATCTTTTCTACAAAAGCAAGAAAAGACTCTCCTTGGCTCACACATTAGCATGACCTCTGTGTCCCAGCAGAGCTCAGCATGTTTTAGTTGTTCTAATAAAGTAGTCTCCTCACAGTAAAGTTACAGATTGTTTTTTAATATACTAGAGTCTGGAACTCTCTATGAAATTTGATTCTCTGCCATGAGTTCATCAGATAAAAATTTGCCTTGCATTTCCCCCCATACTTTGATCCAAATTCTGGCATAATTTCATAGTAACTAGTATTTGAGGTGGGAGTAGCCACGGATGATGATGCTATAAAAATTTCACATGGCTGGCGGATTATGACCCAGAAGATTTTTCTATGCATGCAAAAAGATTAAAACAATCTGGGCAGCTATCTTAATACGTTTTCCTTGCATGGAGAGGCTGGAAGCGTGCAAGTATCTCTCTGGCTGGAGTGCCAGCAGTCCTGGGGAATGGATGTGCTCTGGCTTTTACAACATTGCATCGTATGGTGGAAGAGACAAGACTGGATTTGGAGTCCAGCTCTGCTGCTTATTAACTGTTTGATTTTCAGCAAGTGGCTTAATCTTTCTGCATTTCAGATTTTTAATCTCTAAAATAGGGCCAACAGTCCACGGAGCTATAGGGTTTTGGTGAGATAATAAACATAATCCTAATAGCAACATGTTTGACCCATAGGCACTCATTTGCCCAGAAATCATTGAGGAAAGGGAGTGAGAGGATAAAGTCCCTTGCCCCCCTTGATCTCTAGTGGTTCAGGTCTGTAATCCCTTCCCTACAGTTCCTTGGTGGGCTCACAGAGAGACCGAGCCCCAGTTGCCTGCTGTATTACAAGCAAAGGACTGTGAAAAACAGAGTAAGTGAGGCTAGGTTGCTGAGTCAGAGTGGCCTATGGTGGACTGATTGTGTGGAGAAGAAATAGGATGGAGAGAAGATGCAAAGAAGCAAGAATGAAAGAGGGAAGTGCAGAAAATGATGAGATGGTTGTTACATAGGAGTGATGATGTTTATATAAAGGGAGGAGAAGGAAATAGAAGACTGTGATGACCAAGGGGAGGAGAGCACACAGAGAGCCCTTCCTACAGACTTGGTGAAGGATTTGGTGGGATTTAAAGGAAGAACTTAGAATGCCTTCATTAGAGCATTAATGCCTTCAAATTTAGGGAGATCAGTAAGATGATATGGGGAAGAATGACAAAGGGCTGATGTCGAATGTAAATCTATAAAAGTGAACAAGCCACTTTGGCAGTATGGGACAATTGGCTTTACCTTTGATATCTGTAAAAACAGTATGAATTTAAATTTACGGGAGTCTGGATAATCCCAGGGCTCTAGATAGGCAGGTACTGGTATTACACCTAAGTGTATGTTTTCATAGGGAGAAGTTGATATGACATGATTGCTGTGTGTAAAAGGGAGACCACCTTTGTTGTTGTTTTTTAAAAGCTTTTATTTATTTATTTATTTGACAGAAAGAGAGAGAGCACACAAGCAGGGGGGTAGCAGGAGAGGGAGAAGCCGGCTCCCACTGAGCAGGGAGCCCGATGCGGGACTTGATCCTAGGGTCCTGGAATCATGACCTGAGCTGAAAGCAGATGCTTAACCGACTGAGCCACCCAGGCGCCCCATGGGAGATCACCTTTGTAATAGCTGATCCAGGTCAGGGAGCCATCCTGTCAAGGCCCAAACAGCTGCTGCATTTGAGAGAACACAAAAATGTGCAAGAAAGTCTCAGTCAGTGATGATGCAAATGCACAAAATCTAGATGCAGTCAGACCTGGAATGTTTAGATTTTATAGCTCTATGCTTACCGCCACAAAACATATTTTATTATTATTTTGTTTTATAAAACATATTATGTTACTGAAATTTCCGTAAGAAAAATCAAACTGTGAAGGCAATACTCTTTAGATACTAACTTCTTTTTCCTCATTGAAACAGTTGTTTTCATAAAGCAGGGGTTTCTTTTGTTCCACCATGTGGGGTGGGAACTACCCTCCTTCCACTCTCAACAGTGACTTGCCCCTTCCAGAGCCATGTCTAAAGCTTGCAGCTGGAGGTTGCCACGGTGATGGTCAACCCCTTCAGTGCTGCCTCTGCCAAAATAGCCCTGTGCCAGTCATTGAGCTTCTACCTGGCAGAAGGGACAGAGGTTGTTTGGAGGAAACATAGCCATCCCTTTAAAGCTGCAGACCAGAAATCTTCATCACTTCCACTCAGCTCTAACTGGGGAAACCTAGTCCCATGAATATAGCTAGCTGCTGGGCAGCTGGGAAATGTAGTTCCTGGCAGGGTAGCCATTTCCCATTGACATCTCTCTTACTGTAAAAGAGGAGAGTGAATGTTGGTGGGGAGCTCTTTCTACCACATCGCATGTGGCCAAATACATTCAGATCCACATGTTAAAACCATTGTGATGGCTGAACAAAACACATCCATGGGTAGCATCTACCCATGGATAGCTAATGTTTTATTTCTGCTTTAGACATACTGATAATAATTCATTCCAGGGTTAAGAAATTATGGTACATCCATATTATGGAAACTTAAGAAGCAGTTAAAAAGAATAAGGTATGTGTACTAAGTGGAAAGCCATCTGACATAAATTAAATGAAAGAGGCATGGTGCAGAATATGCGTGTTCTTAAATGTATAGGCAGATTTTGGAAGGATACTTAGGAAAGTGGTAATAGTGGTTGCCTCTGGGGAAGAGAATAGGATGACTGGGGACAGGAGTGAGAGAGAAACTTACTTCTTATTGAATATCCACTTGTATCTTTTTAATTTTGCCTCAAGTACAGATATTATAAAAATTTTGCTTTTCACTCTATAGCCACAGTGACCAGATAGTACCTGAGAGTACCAGAAATGTCCTTCCCTGGCCCAGTTTACCTGTCTCAGATTTACCTACCATACTATGTCCAGGGTATTTTTATGACCAGTCTGCTGCCACTTTGTAGAATGCAGCTAAAATGACAGAAGCATTTTAGAACATTTTTTAAGACTCTGATATGTCCTTCAGATTCCTCTTCAGTGCCCTTCCAATATTGAGGAATAGTTAAGAGGACTTCCCGTAGTCTCCATTGTGAGATGTACAGATGGGCAAAGTGTGATAAGGGCTCTGTCTTAATTTGGAAGGGGGTTGTATTTTTTAGTTGGCCAGCTGAGAAGAGTCTGTCTGGGTTTTTCTACAAATTGATATTTCTGCAACTTGAGAAATACGTAAACCCTTTGGGAATAAGAGATACAACATCTCTTACCAAATTTAACCTTTCAAGTTCTCTAAAGGATGAATTTGCTCACACAAATGGCTTCGACCTTATAGATTTCCTTATTGTATCATTCCTGTGAGTGCTACTTGTTCCCTTTTAAAATCCAGTAGGATTATGGGATTCCTGCTCCACCCCCAAACTTTTGGGTCCACAGTACACAGCCAGCTAAGGGTTCAGTTTAGCAGTCTGGACAGTTTTTTTTTTTTTAAGATTTTATTTATTTATCAGAGAGAGAGACAGAGGCAGGCAGAGGGAGAAGCAGGCTCCTTGCTGAGCAAGGAGCCCGATGTGGGACTCGATCCCAGGACCCTGGGATCATGACCTGAGCCGAAGGCAGACGCTTAACCGACTGAGCCACTTAGGCGTCCCAAATTTTTTTTTTTTTTAAATGAAAGCTTTATTGAGGTAAAATCCACACACTATAAAATTTGCCCTTTTAAAGTATATAGTTCAGTGGCTTGTAGTATATTCATACTGTTGTGCAACCACTAGCATTATCCAATTTTAGGACATTTTCCTCACCCCAAAAAGAAGCCCCATACTCATTAGAAGTCCTTCTTCATTCCCCTGTCCTCTCCCACCAGCTGTTGGCAACCTCTAGCCTCCTTTCAGTTTCCGTGAATTTGCCTGTTCTGGACATTCCGTATTAATGGCATCCCACAATATATGGTCTTTTGTAACTGGCTTCTTTCACTTAGTATAATGTTTGCAAGGTGTATCCATGTTGTAGCATGTAGGAGTACTTCATTCCTTTTATGGACGAATAATATTACATTGTAGGAATATGACACATTTTATTTATCCATTTATCACTTCATGGATATACATGGGAGTGGAAGTTCCGGGTTGTATGGTAACTCTAAGTTGGACATCTTGAGGAACTACCAAAGTGGCTGTACCAGTTTACCATCCAGTGTGTGAGGACTGCAGTTTCTCACTCTTGAAGCACTTGTTATTGCCCATCCTTTTTATTTTAGTCATCCTAGTAGGTATGAAATGGTATCTTATCATGGTTTTGATTTGCATTTTCTTTTTTTAAAGTATTTTAAAGTAATCTCTGTACCCAGTGTGGGGCTCAAACCCACGACCCTGAGATCAAGAGTCAGATGGTCTTCCAACTGAGCTAGCCAGACGCCCCTTGATTTGCATTTTCTAGTGACTAATGATGTTGAACATCTTTTCATGTGCCTATTGGCCATATTTATGTCATTTTTGGAGAAATGTCTGTTCAAAATCTTTGCCCAGTTTAAAATTGGGCTATTTGTCTCTTATTGTTGTAAGGGTTATTTATATATTCTGGATACAAGTCCCTTTTCACATACATGATTTAAAAATATTTTCTCTCATTTTGTGGGTTGTCCTTTCAACATTTTTAATGGTATCCTTTGAAGTGCAGAAGCTTTTAATTTTGTCCTTTTGGTGTCATATCTAAGAAATCATTGCCTAACTCAAGGCCACAAACACATACTCCTCTTTTCTTCTAAGATATTTATATTTTTAGCTCTTACATTTAGGTCTGTGATCCATTTTGAGTTGATTTTTTTGTATGTGGTGTGAGGTAGGGGTTCAATTTTTTTTTTTTTTTGCGTGTGGCTATCCAGTTGTCCCAGTACCATTTGTTGAGAAAATATTATTCCCTGTTTAATTTTCCTGGCACCCTTATTAAAAATCAAGTGACCAAAAACATACAGGCTTATTTCTGGTTCTCAATTCTATTCCATTGATATTAATGTATCTATCCTTGTGCTAGCACCATACTGTTGTGATTGTTGGAGAATTGTAATACATTTTGCATTTGGGAGGTGTGAGTCTGCTCACTTTCTTCTTTTCTTTACTTTTTTTTTTTTTAAAGATTTATTTATTTGAGAGAGAGAGAGGGCGTGAGCAAGCGCACAGGATGGGGAGGGGCAGAGGGAGAGGGACAGAGAGAATCTCAAGCAGACTCCCCAGTGAGCATGGAGCCTGACGTGGGGCTTGATCTCAAGACCCTGAGATCATGAGCTGAAATCAAGGGTCAGATACATAACTGACTGAGCCACCCAGGTGCCTCTCTTCTTTTTCAAGATTGTTTTGGTTATTCTGGGTCCCTCGCATTTCCATATGAAATTTAGGATCAGGTTGTCAATTTCTGTTTTTTAAAAAAAAGGCAACTGGGAGTTTGGTAGGGATTGCGTTGACTCTGTAAATCAGTTTGGTTAGTATTGCCATCTCAACAGTCTTTTTTCCCAAACTTTATAATGATGCTAATGGACAAATAAAAATTGTACATATTGTGTAAAACGGTGATGTTTTCCATCTTAACAATATTAAATCTTCCAATCCATGAACACAGGATGTATTTCTGTTTATTTAAGTCTTTAATTTCTTTCAACAATATTTTGTAGTTTTCACAAAAAGGTTTTACACTTGTAAAAATTTATTCTTAAGTGTTTTATTTTGATGTTAGCCTAAAGGGAATTGTTTTCTTAATTTCATTTTTGCAGTCTTCATTGCTGGTGTATAGAAGTATAATTGGTTTTTATGTATTGATCTATCTTGTAACCTTGTTGAACTTGTCTGTTAGTTGTCTGGACACATCTTATCCTTAACTTAGATAATGAGTTTGGAAGCATTCTCATTATTGGACTTCTAACTGCTTAACTAATCATGCAGCTACCACAAATCATGGAGGGAATCCCTTTTAGCGTTTGGAGGACATTTAAAGAATCATTACTGACTGCTAGCATCCAGCTGTACTTTTTCTCTCATATGTGAAACCAGTTGATCTAGTTCCTTTATAAGTAGTATATTTTTTTAAAAAAGATTTTATTTATTTATGTGAAAGAAAGTGAGAGAGAATGCGTGATGGGGAGGGGGAAAGAGAGTGAGAAGCAGACTCCCTGCTGAGCAGGGAGCCCGATGAAGGTCTCGATCCCAGGACCTGGAGATCATGACCTGAGCTGAAGGCAGACGCTTAACCGACTGAGCCACCCAGGTCACCTGAGTAGTATATTCTTTACCTGTAAGTATGCAGTGGCTACTCTGTCCCAAGCCAAGTTTCCCTATTTGTTAGAGTTGTTTTTAGGCTCTTTATTAACACCTAGCACTAGATACATAGTGATGATGGCTGATTTGAATTTGAGGCTTACTTTGTACAGAGGACACATTTAAAGCAGTTTCCATGCATTAGCTCTTATCCTTAACAATAACCCTAATGAGGTAGGTGCTGTTGTATCCCCACTTTAGAAATACAGAAATTGAGGTGCAGAAGTTAATTTGCCTAAGGTCGTAGAGCTAGTAGATGGTGGTCCTGGGCTTGCCTACACTCCACTGCCTTAAGAAGGGGCAAGTATTTCTCTTCTCTTGACCCCCACTTGAGTCTCCCAACTTGTCCATTTTGCCAGATATTTGGTAGTCTTGTCTCTGTTCAGCTGCCTATGCTGGACGCTGAATTTTTTTTTTTTCTTAATTAAGTAGGCTCCACACCTAGCATGGAGCCCAATGTATGGCTTGAACTCACAACCCTGAGATCAAGACCTGAGTTTGAGATAAAGAGTCAGACGCTTAACCGACTGAGAGACCCAGGGGCCCCTGGATGTTGAATTCTTAAGAAGTGCACAGTGCTGTTATTTCTGTTGGTTGCAGCCCTTATCCTCCTTCACTAGCCAGCTGAGGACTGAGATTCATCTCCACACCTGGGCAGTTGGCTGTCACGACAGTCATTTGTCTTTAAAGGGCCAAGGAATTCTTTCTAGCTTTCTACATCTGAATCCTTGCTTTCAGGCCTGATCTTATTTGTGGTAGGGGTCTATAGTTAGAAGTAACACATTCAGAATTTGTAGTGACAGAGCATTGAGGTTTCCTTCTGAGCTTCTCAGTAGTTGAAGGATAAAAGGTGTTGTCTGCAGTATAGTGTCACTCGGTCATGAGATTTGAAATCTAGAAGTTCATTTAAACCTGGAGAAGTATATTTGAGCTGTTGGGCTAGATGAACATTTTCAGAGGTGAAAATACAGTGCTGGTATTTCCAAGCTTGTCTGTGCCAGTACTCAGTGTGTTCATCTAGATATGTGCCAGTCTCCATCTTTGGGAGGTATGCTTACAGTGTGCTGTCTGTCCTTGGCTTCTTTTTGCTGTTTCCTGTTCCTTTCTTTATTTATAGGGTTTTTTTCTTTTCTAATAGTTACGTGAAAGTTTCTATACTAGCATAGTGCTATGATTTGTGCCAAGAAGGTTTACAAAGGCTTGCCAAGGTGAGGGTACAGCTAGTCCTGCTATTAGACAGGGTGTATTCTCTTTTCTATCCACTCTCTGGCTTTATAGCTTTCCCTGGCTGGCTGAGTGCTTGAACAAGGGACTGTGGGAAAGAATAGGACTAGAATCTCAGGAGGATGCAGTAGGAAATGTTGGTATAATCTTTATTTTTTATTTTTTTAAAGATTTTATTTATTTATTTGACAGAGAGAGAGAGACAGCTAGAGAGGGAACACAAGCAGGGGGAGTGGGAGAGGGAGAAGCAGGCTCCCCACTGAGCAGGGAGCCTGATGCGGGGCTCGATCCCAGGACCCTAGGATCATGACCTAAGCCGAAGGCAGATGCTTAACGACTGAGCCACCCAGGTGCCCCGGTATAATCTTTATTTTTAAAATGCTTATAAAACTCATTTGAGTAGGGGCGCCTGGGTAGCGCAGTTGGTTAAGCGTCTGACTCTTGGTTTTGGTTCAGGTCATGATCTCAGGGTTATGAGACTGAGCCCTGCATTGGGCTCCATGCTCAGCATGGAGTCTGAGTTTCTCTCTCCTCCTGCCCCTCTACCTGCCGCCCCCCCACTCTCTCTTTGCTCTCTCTCTAAAATAACAAAAACTCATTTGAGTAATAGACAAATACATTCTTCTGTGTAAAATTCAAACATTACAAATCTGTTCCTTAACCTCATTTCCACCAAGTCCAGTATCCTCCCCAGGGAAGGTATCCTGACATTTTCTAGTCCATTTATAACATCAATTCCATGTTTTTTGTCTTTAAAATAATTGGCATCACATTGTACATGTTTCCCCTGTGCTTTTTCACAATTTGTTATTTCTTAGAGATCTATCCATGTCAGTACGGGTAATTTTGTCATTCTTTTATATACATTCTATATACTGGCTACTTTGTTAAAAACTGTATTATGGAAAACTTCAAATTTATGTAAAAGTAGAAAATCTCCATCCCCAGATCAAATGCCAGATATTATGTAATTTCATACATACTTTATATGTATCTCTAATAGGTAAGGCCTTATTATTTATTTTTTTTAAAGATTTTATTTATTTATTTGAGAGAGAGAGAATGAGAGAGAGCACATGAGAGGGGGGAGGGTCAGAGGGAGAAGCAGACTCCCTGCCGAGCAGGGAGCCCGATGTGGGACTCGATCCAGGGACTCCAGGATCATGACCTGAGCCGAAGGCAGTCGCTTAACCAACTGAGCTACCCAGGCGCCCAGGTAAGGCCTTTTTAAAATAACTTAATCACTAAACCTTTTCTTTTGTATTTCTTACAAACTGGTAGGTGGATCTAGGTTTGATTAGATTCACATTCTATTTTTTTTTAATACTTTATTAACAGAGAGAGAGATAGCGAGAGCAGGGACACAAGCAGGGGGAGTGGGAGAGGGAGAAGCAGGCTTCCCGCCGAGCAGGGAGCCCGACGCAGGGCTCAATCCCAGGACCCTGGGATCATGACCTGAGCCGAAGGCAGCCGCTTAACCGACTGAGCCACCCAGGCGCCCCGAATCACATTCTATTTTTTTAAAAAAGATTTTATTTATTTATTTGACAGAGAGAGAGAGTGCACAAGTAGGCAGAGAGGCAGGCAGAGGGAGAGGGAGAGGGAGAAACAGACTCTCCACTGAGCAGGGAGCCCGACGTGGGGCTCGATCCCAGGACCCTGGGATTATGACCTGAGCCGAAGGCAGCCGCTTGACTGACTGAGCCACCCAGGCGCCCCATCACATTCTATTTTTAACAAGAGTAGTTCCTAGTGATGCTGTGTATTTTCTACTGCATCACATTAGGAGGTCTCTGATGTCTAATGACTCCATTTTTGTGATGTTTGATTTATCGATGGGTTCATGAAGTATTAGCTTGATTCATCCGTTATTATAGAGATCCCCAACAGCCTTTCAGATAATCATTTTATCAGGTATTGATCCTCATTGCCTACATCCGGTGGTGTGTTGATAAATGTTTAACTGGCTATTTACCAATTTTTATGGTATAAACATTCCTGCCACAGCCAATTTTATTCTTACTGATGTCTTACGACATGTGAGGTTGGAACTTATGTATACGGTTGGCTCTCATAAGCTGGTATGAGCTGTTCTCAGCAAACTACTGCTTAGATCCATTGTTTCATTGGTAGTTGCAAAATGGTGATACTCTCATTTCTTTTACCTTTATTAATTTGGGTCTTAGTTTATTTAACCATTTATCTATTGTTAGACATTTTGCTTATGACTGTTACAAAACTTGTGAGCTGAAGAATAGCATAAAACACTACAATTCTTGGGGTGCCTGGGTGACTCGGTTAAACATCTGATTCTTTTTTTTTTTTATGTTATGTTAATCACCATACATTACATCATTAGTTTTTGATGTAATGTATGGTTGATGTTCCATGATTCATGATTTCGGCTCAGGTCATGATCTCAGGGTCGTGAGATCAAGCCTCGTGTTGGGCTCCACGCCCAGCTTAAGATTCTGTCTCTCCTTCTTCTTCTGCCCCCCCCCCGCCCACTTGCATATGCTCTCTCTCTCTCTCTAAAAAAAACAAAAAAAGCAATACAATTCTCAGTGTATGCATTTGAGCTTAGAGAGTTACATGAAAACTGAAATAGACTTCAATAATGGTGACCAGCAAAAGTGTCTTATCATTTAACCAATATTTATTGAACACTTACTGTGTACTATATGTACTGTGGAGAATTGTAAGAGGAATATGGATATGGTCCCACATTCTGCCAGTCAGTATTATAGTTACATGTGAAAAGGATGCTGAGTCTGGGTGGTTTCTAACTAGGATGATCTGTAGATATGTTGGAGTGGTTGTACAGGCTGTTGAGCTAGCCTTTGAAGGATGGATATAACTTTTGCAGCCAAATTCTGCTGATTTTTCTTTGATATCTGCCTTGGTTCACTTCTTATTACCAGTTGCCTTGGAGACTACTATATAATCTCCAGTCTGGTTTGCTTGCTTTGTTCTTTCCTTCATAGTGCAACAGGATTAATTGTCTTAAGTTCAGCCATGATGTCACTTCCTTATTTAAAACTTCTCAGGTCTTTCTATGTAAACACCAAATTGCCATAACAGCTAGACCTAAAGCCATGAGAACACATGAATTCAGTAAGGGACAAGCACCATGGCCTGGAATGCTCAGGGAGGAGTATATTTCAGGAAGTAGAGACCAGAAGTCTTAAGGTTTGCTACTGATCAATAAGAATGGGGACTCGGGGAGAAGGAGTTTGCAAACTATGTTCCTAGGAAGTCTTAGAACAGTTCATTGGAGTGGTAGGGTTAATCCAGATTGCAAAAGGTGGGGTGATTGAGAAACTTTGATGTGGAGTAGTTGTCATCACAAACTCGTTTTGAAGTGTTTCAGACTTAGATGTTGGTTTGACTATATGTCATGGTGGAAAAGAGACCCTACCAAGATAATAGAATCTTTTTCCAAGTTGCCTGCCTGCCTTCCGTCCAAGACACACACACACACACATACACGTTTTTAACCACCCTAAGGAGTTTCATAGTAAAATGATTAGGAGAAATGCATTCATATAAAAGTAATATGAGAAATGAAACTTGACCTTTACCAAGGTTAATTCTCATGTGTTTTTGTTGCTTAACTCTGCCCGTATCTCTGTCTGGGACCTTGTTAACCTGTGGTACAAGAAGAAGGAGTTATTGGAAAAAACTGGCAAATAAATTCTAGAATCATAGAGTGTCAGTGTAAAAGACAACTTACATGTCATCTTGGCCACCTCTCACATATTACAGGTGATGAGGCTGAGATCTAGAAAATGTAATTGCTTTGTTCTCCATGAGAATCCTCTTTGTTCAGGTTTTTTTTTTTTTTTTTTTTTTTTAACGATTTTATTTATTTATTTGACAGAGAGAGAGAGAGTACAAGCAGGTGGAATAGCAGGCAGAGGGAGAGGGAGAAGCAGGCTCCCTGCAGAGCAAAGAGCCTGACGCGGGACTCGATCCTAGGACCCTGGGATCATGACCTGAGCCGAAGGCAGTCGCTCAACCAACTGAGCCACCCAGGCGCCCTTTTTGTTCAAGTTTTTGTTGCAACAGATTTGGTGTTGGAGAAGGCAATCTATATTAATTTAATTTTGGGGGGGCACACCTTACTATTTTTCTATAGGTAATAATTCATCTAAAGTTGAAAGATATATTAAGGAATAGATATGGTGCCCAATGTGCAAGAAAGTAATATTGTTTTCCTTTTTCTTTTTTTTTTTTTTAAAGATTTTATTTATTTATTTGACAGAGAGAGACACAGTGAGAGAGGGAGCACAAGCAGGGGGACTGGGAGAGGGAGAAGCAGGCCTCCTGCCGAGCAGGAAGCCCGATGCGGGGCTTGATCCCAGGACCCTGGGATCATGACCCGAGCCGAAGGCAGACGCTCAACAACTGAGCCACCCAGGTGCCCCTCCTGTGTTTTCTTTTATGTGATTTACAGTGTTGAGCCAATTTCCCCAAGGTTCTTTAGGGAGACAGGAAAGAAAGTTTTGCCTTCATAAATAGTTGGAGATCTTAGGAATTTCTTTTTTTGATGATCAAAAATTGTTATTAATATAAATTGTTATTATCAGATTGTTATGTTAAGTATGTATAAAAAAAGGAAAGGAACAGTATACTGAATCCCTGGCCTCAACTATGATCAACTATGGCCCATTTTGTTTTATCTGTGTTCCCTCTCCCATATGACTAATTACACTTTTATCCCCAACCTTAGCTTGAAAAAAAAACTATTGAGGTATAATTTTCAGACCATAAAGTTCATCCATTTTAAGTGTACAACTCAGTGATTTCCAGTAAATTTATCAGATTGTGCTGTTACCATAATCCAGTTTCAGAACCTTTTCAGCACCCCAATAATATGCCTCATGCCTGTTTACAGTCAATCCCCACGCCCAGCCCCAGACAACCAGTAATCTACCTCCTTCCTGTTTCTATAGATTTGCCTTTTCTGGACATTTCATATAAATGAAATCATACAAAATATGGGTCTTTTGTGTCTGGTTTTCTATACTTTGATGTTTTCGAGGTTCATCTAAATTGTAGCATGTATCAGTATTTCATTTTTTTTATTGTGGAGTAGTGTTCCATTGTATGGATGTACCACATTTTGTCTCTCCATTCTTCAGTTTCATGGACATCTGAGTTTTTTATACTTTTTGCCTGTTAGGAATAATGCTACCATGAACACTTGCATACAAGTCTTTGTGGGACATATGTTTTCATTTCTCTTGGCACAGGACCTACGAGTGGAATTACAGGGTGTATGGTAATTTAAAAAGCTGCCAAACTGTTTTCTAAAGTGTCCATACTATCTCACATTTCCAGCAGCAATGTGCAAGGGTTACTGTTTCTTCCCATTTTTACCAATGCTTACTATTTTTTTTTTTTTAATTACAGCTGTCCTGCTGGGTGTGATGTGGTATTTAGTTGTGGTTTTAATTTGTTTCCCTGATGACTAATGATACTGAACATCTTTTCATGTGCTTATTAATGATTCCTATGTCTTCTTTGGTGAAATGTCTACTGAAATCATTTGCCCATATTTAAATTGGGTGTCTTTTTATTGTTGAGTTATATATTCTGGAGTTCTTTGTATATTCTGGATATAAGGCCTTTATCACATGTGTAATTTGCAAATATTTCCTTGCCATTCTGTGACTTGTCTTTCCATTTTCTTAATGGAGTATTTTGAAGCAAAAAAGTTTTGCATTTTGATGAAGTACAGTTTATAAATTCTTTCCTGTTTAGATTGTGCTTTTGGTGTCATATCTAAGGAATCTTTGCCTAACCTAATGTCTTGGAGTTTTTCTATTATTTATTTCTAAAAATACTACAATATGCTTATATTCATATCTCTAATCCATTTTGATTTAATTTTCGTTTGTAGTGTGAGCTAAGGGTCTAAATTCATTTTTTTGTATGTGGATATCCAGTTGTTTCAGCAGTACTTGTTGAAAAATACTCTCTTTTCCCTATTGAGTTGCCATGGCACCTTTGTTGAAAATCACTTGACTGTAAATATAAGGGTTTATTTCCGGACTCTCTGTTCTGTTTGTTGGCAGTCCTTATGGCAGTACTGTCCTTATGGCAGTACTACACTGAATATATTTTTTAAAGATTTTATTTATTTATTTGAGAGAGAGAATGAGAGAGAGAGAGCATGAGATGGGGGAGGATCAGAGGGAGAAGCAGGCTCCCCACTGAGCAGGGAGCCCGATGCGGGACTCGATCCTGGGACTCCAGGATCATGACCTGAGCTGAAGGCAGTTGCTTAACCAACTGAGCCACCCAGGCGCCCCTACACTGAATATTTTTTAAAGCCAGGGAGTCATGTGTAGTCTTGTGAAAAGGTAATCACATGACTTAGAAGGCTAAATATTTACTACAGTGGCACATTTTAAGATAGTGTCTAGCATCTTATTTATTTGAGTATGTGGCATGTAGCATATTCAGAAGCATCATTTTAGTTCCTTGAAGTTGCATAGTTTACTTTCAACCTTCTGACATGCTTATTCCTGGATATACAATAACACCTGTCCAGCTGTTTATCCCCTATCTCAGTGCCCTTTTCCATTACCTGTCCTGTAGGTTCAAAATGTGATACTGATTGCTGCCTCATAGTAGCTTTGGTGATGTCATTTTACTTCTCCAGGCCTTAATTTTCTCATCTGCGAAGTGGAAGAATTGAATTTGATCTCATTACTTTTCCAAACTCAGTCATTAATATTTTCCCTGGTGAACAATTCCAAGTCATGTGTAAGTTCCTATCTTTTAACTGGTGAAAAGTAATTGTTGTGTTTAACAGAGAATTTAATGAGCTTGTGTGTTTGGGGGGAAGTGGGCCGTTATCAGGGGATCAAAGCAGCTCTTGTTGGAAAAGTACTCCTGGCAAACATTTTGTCATATTCGTAGGTGTATATGACATATGAACCCATCACTGTGTGTAACTGGGTGATTAGGAGATAGGCATAGGCTCACACATGCTTTTGTGATTAGTAAGGAAAGAAAGTACATTTTCTATTACAAAGAAATAGCCATTTTAATGAACTTGCCAAGAAGAAGAATGGTCCTCACTGATGAAATCCTTGAAGCTTTGCATATGGCTAACTCTCTGCTTGATTGATGCTTAAAAGTGCAGGTCCCACTGGCAGGCTCCTTTCAACATTTTCCATCCTTTAAGTGTTTTTTTTTTCCTTTGGCATTTGAATGGTTTTATTTTCTTCATAAAATATTCCTAGTTTGGGGGGGATGGGAGACCTTTTCACAGCTGAAGTTACTCCAAGTGTCTCTCCCCCGAAGAATTGGCTTTCTGTTCCTTGCAACTTTCAATTGCCACATTTGCTGCTTTATTTCTACTTAGTAATTTGGAACATGTTTTCATTAAATCATTGATTTGGGGCTTTGTAAAAATCTGAGGGAAATTAGTAAATAGTAACATATATGGGTAATATTTTGTCTGGAAATTTCTAAGCATAATAAAATAAAAGGATAAAAAAATTTAGAGGTTAAAGTTTTGGATGAAGATACCAGGAACCTGAGATTCAGTAGATCAGTGCTAGAAAATGCACATCTTTCAACAAATTTAATAAACATTAGTAATTATTACTATGTTTTCTGAGTTTAGGATTAAATGGCAGCTTCTTTCATGAACTTTTAAATCTGGTTTTCAGGATTTGGGTATCTATTATTTTTTCCCTGGTTACACTTACAGAATTTTCTGATTTGACAAAACCTTGCTGGTATCTGGTATTCTACCTTATTAACTGTGAGACTTCAGGAATAAACCTACAGTAGCTTCACATGTATGGTATACCTTTTAATATATGCATCAAAAGTGTTCTCCTCCCCTCTTCTTTCCTTCTCTTCCCTTCTGGGAAAGCAGGTGTTACTATTAACAGGTATGTTGTCATCTTTTGCATGTGTATGCTAGATTACTCAGCTAAAGTATTTTTTCAGTTTCACTTTGCATGAAGGTATACTTTTTCTCTCTTTTTAATTTTTTTTTATAGATTTTATTTATTTCTTTGACAGAGTAAGTACAAGCAGGAGGAGCGGCAGGGAGAGGGAGAAGCAGACTCCCCACTGAGCAGGGAGCCCAATGTGGGGCTCAATCCCAAGACCCTGAGATCATGACCTGAGCCAAAGGGCAGACGCTTCATTGACTGAGCCACCCAGGCGCCCCTTTCTCTTTTTTAAATTGATAAGAGCATGCCAGATAAAATATTTGAATCCAATTTAAGATCATGAATGGACTGAAACTATTATAAGAGGAGATATTTTACTAAATTCAGTTCCAGTTATTCATCCACCATGTGAATACTTAATACACACAAGGCAGTGTGTTTAGGTGCTCTGGGAGATAAAAAGGTGAATCAGACATAAACTTGGTAGAATGAAGGTAGATTAGTATCACCTACTGTTAAAGGAAATGAATGTGGGGTCATGAACATATAGAAGAGATTTTTCAGCAGGAACCAAATAAGGAAAGATGTATGAGCTAATGCCCTTTTTTTTTTTTTTTTGAGAGAGAGTAGCAGCTAAGGGAAAACCCGAGGCTTGACTCTGCCTGCCTCCTTCTAGAAGCCATGTGTGTGAGTAGGTTTCTTACTGAAACTCCAAATCTGGAGTGAAGTGAAGTGAGTGGGTACTCTTAGTTTTACCTTCTCTTGACTGAGGGTCAGTGGACATGACTTCTGGAAAGAGAGGGAAAAAGCTGGAAAAGTGAATCATCACAGCTGATGCCCTGATACGGTGGAGGGGAAGGGCCAGGGCTCCATGCTGAATTGAGGGAATAAACTGAAGTTTGGGAAGTACCTCCAAGACCATTGATATACCTCAAGACTTGAGAGAATACACTCTGCTACAAAATTGTTTATATCCTTTTGGTATTCACATTTCAAAATAACGTATTTGTATGTGGGGCACCTGGGTGGCTCAGTCGTTAAGCATCTGCCTTCAGCTCAGGTCATGATCCCAGGGTCCTGGGATTGAGCCCCGCATTGGGCTCCCTGCTCCATGGGAAGCCTGCTTCTCTCTCTCCCACTCTCCTGCTTGTGTTCCCTCTTTCACTGTTTTTCTCTCTGTCAAATAAATAAAATCTTTAAACAAAACAAAACAAAATAATGTATTTGTATAACCTCTTGTTGACTTTTCAGTTTTAGTCATCATCTGCTGCCTTCCCCTATCTAGCAACTTTTCTCCTCTTTCACCCTCTCAGTACAGTTAGAGTAGAATTTTGGTTAGATCAGTATTTAGTGTTTATATTATTCTTATGGTTATGTAAGCCATATAGTAAATTATTTACTTGTGCAGATTTTTGTTGGCCTTGGAGTGCATAATCAAGCTTATTTCTTTTCAATGTACTTGCCCCTGAAGCAACTGTAGACTCCCTCAATTTTCTAAAGTTCCTCTTATGAAATTTGGACACACGTATTAGTTTCATCTGTTTGAAGAAATGTAGAGTGATTGTCTTCTATGCCTGCTACATAATTTTCATCATGGCATCTCCCTTCTCTGTCATCCAACGATTCTCTTCTTCTTCCATGTTGGAGCTCCTTTATCCTATGCCTTGCTCTTTCTTGGTTTAATCTCTTGCTTTGGTAGAACACATCCTTGAGTAGCTTTTTTGGAAAGGTACATAGAGCTCAATACAAGCCCCTGAATGTCTAAAAATACCTTTAATTGAGCCATCGTGCAGGCTGCTCATTTGTATATTAAACCATCGGTTGGAAGTCAGTTTTCTTCAGAATTTTCATGACATTGCTCCAATGAATTCTAGCTTTCAGTGGTATATTAAAAATCTAAAACTGTTTGGACTCTTGATCCTTTGGATGTGGCCTGCCATCCTCTTCCACCCCCTGCTGGAAACTTGTAGAATCTTCAAACTCCAGTATTTTGAAATTTCGTATTGATGTGCCTTGCCATGGGTCTGTTTTTTTCCATTGTTCTGGGTACTCAGTGGGCTCTTTTAATTTAGAAAGTCCTGTTCTTCATTTCTGGGTAGTTTTTTTGGACTATGTGATTTTTTTTCCCTGCTATTTTCTCTCTTTTTGTGGAACTTTTATTTGGATATTATCCTACTTTTTTAAAGATCTCCTTAGATTGGGGTGCCTGGGTGGCACAGTCAATTAAGTGTCCCACTCTTGGTTTCAGCTCAGGTCGTGATCTCAGGGTTGTGGGATTGAGCCCCACGTTGGGCTCTGTGCTCAGCGTGGAGTCTGCTTGGGACTCTCTCTCCTTTTCCCTCTGCCTCTCCCCTCTGCAGTCACGTGTGTGTGCTCTCTCTCTCACTCTCAGATAAATAAATCCTTAAAAAAAGATCTCCTTAGATTATCTTTCTATTAAGCTTTCCTTTCCTGCTATCATGTTTTTAATTTCCAGGTGCTCTTTTTAATTATTCGACTGTTCTTTTTTTCAGTAGCATCTTGAGTATTTCATCTTTGCAAATAACATCTCTTATTTCTTACTGATGATTTCCCTGATAACTTTGAGAAATTTCACTCCTTACTCCCACCCCATTCACTGTCTTCTCAGTAAAATAAAGCTTCATGAGGGTAGAGCTTTTTTCCCTGTTGTTTTTTTTCCATTGGTATTTTCTCAGCACCTCAAACAATGCCTGATACATAGTAAATGTTTAAGTAATTCTGGAATAAACTGAATGATCATTATGGTGATACTAATATACATTAAATTATTCTCCCATTATAGATCTAATCTGTATCTTTGAGATTAACCTTTTTTATTTATATTGCTCTGTCTTAGAAATTTTTATGCAGATATCTGATAATACTTCATCTGTTTCTGTTTAAGAAAGGGAGTAAAAAGCTGATTGGAATATATGGATAAATGGATAAGACTTGCTGTCTTGTGGGTTTCATGGTGGAATGATATGATTTGGTCATCTTGTTGGAGATCTCTTGATGTTGGTATCTAAATCTTACTTCTTGGCTGGTCCAGTTCACTGGAGCACTTCTTTTAACCTCTGGATACAAAAGTCTGAGACCAGAGAGGAAGAGGGTTGGCAGTCTCAGCATCCAGAATGTATACATTTACTAGATCCCCCTGTTTTCAGTATGGCCCCATGCCTTTATCTGGGCCTGATGACCTCCCTGGAGAAGAAAGATACTTCTAGCCTTTTGCTGGAGTGGGAAACATGATGAAAATATGCAGAATGTGGGAGAAAAATCTCAGGATCTAACTCCTCCTAAAGGGCTTCAATTAGTCTTTTTTTTTTTTTTAATATGGGGATGGATCATGGTCCTGTAGTTCTTATGTTAGTTCAAACAAATATTTGTTGGACACTTACTATATCCTGAATTATCCAGGTGGAGTAGGGGTAGGGCATGGACTCTACAGGCAGAGGGGACCACAGAAGCAGGGATCCTGAAGCCAAAACCTGCATGAGGTGTAGCTGGAACCCAGTCTTCAAGGGTATTGTCAAGGTATGCCCTTCTAAAGGGTAGGAAATAAGATTCACTATTAGTTAATTTTCTTTACTTTTTATTGCTTTCTTAATTTTACCCCTACTTCCAGAGGAGTTTGATGTCATCAGTCTTGAGAACTGGAGGGCTTCTGTGGTACACCTTGATTATTGTCTGCTTTCTCTGCTGCTCATTTAGCTATCAGCCACTCATCTATTTTCCCAGTTCCAAATTTAAACAAGAAAATTTAAACAGTTTCTTTTCACTATTATGTTAATGAGGTAAGACTGAGATTAGTTGCAGATATTCAAGCTACTATCTAGACTCAGAAGTCTTACTATAGGACATTTAATAAAATTCAGGACAGCAGAAACTAGGAATCCTATACAGTATCAAGCCAAGCTTTTAGTTTCAAGTGATCCCAGGTTGATAAGCACCTCCGGGTTTCTGGCAGACACAGTAGAGGAGGAACCCACTTTCCACACAGGGCCCAATTCCTGCAGGTAAAGTTCCAAGGGATATGCATTCAGAGTCAGAGGTTGCCAAGCACTCTAGGAAATGGAACACAGAGAGAGCTAGTAGGAGCAGCAAAAGGGTAGTAAATACAAAGCCTGCAGACTGTGGGATTATCAGACACAGACTGTTACATAAATATGTTTAATAAGTTGAAAGAAAAGGAGATGGAGAAAATGAGCACATAGCCAAGAAATTATAAAAACGAAAAAACCATTTTGAAAACAGATCAAATAGAACCAGAAATGAAACAGTCATTGAAATAAACTTTTAAAGATTGGATTAACAGGACATTAAGCACAGTTGGAAAGGGAATTAGTTAATGGAACAGTAGATCTTAGAAAATTATCCAGAACACAGCACAGTTGAGACAAAGAACTCCAAAAGGAGAGGTAAGAGAAAATGGCAGAAAGAATATTTGGAGAATCACTCAGAATTTCCCAGAGTGAACAGGATGCCACATGGTTCAGAAATTCTAGTGAAGATCAGTAGGTTATGAAAGAAAAAGAGGATGAAGAAATAGGCAGACTCAGTGTCAAGTTCAGTACTGCAGAGCACCTCAAAGAGATTTAGAAATCAACCAGAAAAAAGACAGACTACTTACCAAAAAAACAATGATTCTATAGACACCTGACTTCTTGACAGCAACAGTGTAAGCCAGGAGATAGCAAAATGTTATTTTTAATGTGCTGTGCAAAAATAGCTGTCCATCAAGAATCTATACCCAGTGAAATAATCTTTGAAGAATGAAGGTAAAATAAAGACTTTTCAGTCACACAAACTGACTAAGCTTGCTACAACAGACTATCCATGAAGGAAATTCTAAAGACTTCAGACAAAGGTAAGATCATAAAAGAGGTTGTAATGGAAACTAGGAAAACTTTAATACTGAATGAGAACATATCAAAACCTGTGACACTTGGAAGAACATTTGTAACACTGAATGCTTACGTTAGAAAAGAAGAAACACAATCAGTTAAGCAAGTAATTTAAACTAGAAAAAGAACAATAGGATAAGCCCAAAGAAAGAAAATGCAAGGAAGTGAACAGACATTAATGAAGCAGAAAGCAAGCAGACAATACAGAGTTGCAGGCAAGTTGGTTTTTGAAAAGAGTAATAAAATGGACAAATGTCAGGTGAGCTCAATGAAGGGAAACTAGAGTGATGATACAAACAGTATTAGTAGAAAAAAAAAGTTATGTGCACAGAGATTAAGATGAGTAGAGGAGGGCATGGGAACGTCTTTATGGCAATAAATATGGACATTTAGACAATAAATATCTAGAAAAATATCATTTATCAAAACTGACTTAAGAATTAGAAAGTCTAAATAATCCTGTAACAGTTAAAGCAGTGAAGTCATTAAAAATCTTGTTTCAAACAAAACTCCAGGCCCAGATGCTTCTGCTGTCAAGTTTTACCTGCCATTCAACAACAGCAGCCTATTCCAGAGTAGAGATGGGGAACACTCTCCAGCCGAATGAAGCCTAACAGATAACCATATGAGAAAGGAAACTCACTTATCAGTCTCACTTATGAATATAGTTGGCAAAAATCCTAAACAGGATATTAGCCAGCTAAATCTAGCAGATATAAAAACCTGACCAAGTTGGGATTATCCTAGGTTGGCATATTTAAAATTTTATAATGTAACATCGTATTAACTACTTAAAAGGGGAAAAATCATACTATCATCTCAGTGGGTGGACATGCAATTTTGGTTAAAATGCATCAACAGATTATCACAAAAGTCTCAAAATAATAGGTGGAAATTTTCATAATCTATTAAAGGGTTTCTACACAAACCTACAGCAAATACCATACCTAATGTTGAAAGAGTGAAAGCCTTCCCTTTGAGATCAAGAGAAGATAAGAATGCCCATATGATTATTATAAGATAACTTTATAGTAGATGTTCTAGCCAGGTAAGATAAAAAAAAAATAGATAAAGAAATAGATAAAGGTACTTAAAAGAAGAAACCAAATTGCTGTTAATATTCATAGGTGATAGGATTTTATCCAAAAGTATATTCAGAAACACCCTCATATCATCTTTTACAAAAATAAGGCATTTTTTAAATTAAAAAATGGTAAAAATGAAATGAATCAGACATGCATCTGGATGTAGGTCCTATATCTGAGTATACTAAGCAGGGACAGTGAGTCCTACAACTCAGCTGGTTGGTTTCCTGTCTCTCAGGGATCACTGTCTTTTGTTACAGGATTTCCTAGTGTCTTGAAAACTGTTGTTTTATACATTTTCCTCTCATGCCTTAAAACTTATTTCATATAAAAAACATATGTTTGTTTTGGGCTGTTTCAAATGGGAGGGTGAATCTGGTCTTTGTTATTCCCTCTTGCTGGAAGCGGAAGTTTATTTAATGGCTTGTCAATCTTAGTCCTCTTTGATAATGGCTTATCAATTCTTAGTCCTCTTTTGTTAATAAAGGGTTATTTTAACATACACTTTGTTCCGGTGCAAGGCCTTTCCTTTAAAAGCATGTGTAGATTTTTAAAATTTTGTTTTTAAAGAAGATGGTAATTTAAAGGCCTGATCCTGAGGACCTTTAGAGTAGGGAGTGGCCCTGAGATGGATAATTCCTGAGGCTTTTGTTTTTCTGCTGCCTACATGCTTTGTTATCCAAGGCTGTTCAAGGTCTCACCACCTCTGGAGTTTTGACCCACTGATGTGTTTCATAAATTTTAATGAAAGGCAGATTGAGAGAAATCATTGATGGGCCCACATGGTTGTACCAGATCCGTGCACTGGTTCAGAATGCAAATGTCTATGAAATTACTCTTAAGTTACCTTTCTGGAAAGCCCCAGACTCCCAACTTCGGGCTCATCTGATCTAGCTAGGTCAGATCAAAAGTGATTTTCAAAAACCCTCATGTTCTTGGCACATTGCTATGATTTATTTTTAAGTCACAGAAAATTGTCCAAATATTAGCACACATACTATAGAATTGCCAATAAACTAGGTATGGTTATATAGAGCACGGTATGCTTTTTAAAGGAGTTTGTAAAGAATATGGTTTAACTTGCCAGTGTGTGACAATAAATTTATTTCTTATGCGTGATTATGAGCTTTATTTATAATTCACTAGCAGATGTTTATTTGATTTAGGTACAACTCAGACATTCTTAGCTTAACTCAAATTTTTTCTATATTTCACAAAATTAAAAAAAATTAGACTGAGACTTTTGTTCAAAACATCCTTTAAATGGAGCCAGATTATGGTAGAAACAGATTTTATTATTTCTGCTAATAAGGATCAGGGAGAGAAAAGGAAATTGAGATCTTTGAAGGGTCCCTCAACATCATTTAGTCCCATCTCTTTCAGCCTCCCTGCTGTTGTCAGACCCACTAGCTTACAGGGCAGGAGAGCTGCCCATGGGGACTCTGGCTCCCTTCGTTTCTGTAGCCCACTTGCTGAGCTAATGAGTAGTGTAATGGCCAAGAGAGAGAGAGAAATATTAGAGAAACCAAAGGGCCTAGATTATTTGAAACTAAATAAGTAACATCAGAATAATGAGGGATTGACTGCCTTTCCCTTGCTGGGTTCCAGTCCTTTGATCAAAGGATGTCTTTTCCTTACTGTTTTATACTGTCTTAATCAAAACAGCCTATATAAATAATTGGATTTGGGGTAGATAGGATGAAAATGAAAAAGGGATTAGAAATAGCATGTACTCCTTTTTTTTAAATTAAGCCTTCAGATGGATTTTAATAACTTAAACATGTTAACTGCAATTGGTATTCCTAGTTAAAAAGTGGAAAGGGTATTTTGTTTTTGGTAATTCTTTTTTTTAAATATTTATTTATTTTGGGGGGGAGGGGCACAGGGAGAGGGGGAGGACTACCTCAAGCAGACCCCACCCTGAATGCAGCACCTGATGTGTTTTTGGTAATTCTTAACAGCGTATGTTTTTCTTTTCAGCTACTAAGTCAGGATTGTTACCTCCACCACCTGCGCTCCCTCCAAGACCTTGTCCATCACAGGTAGGAAACAGAAGTTGATTTCTGTGAACTGTTGGGTATAGTGAAATTGTCCTGCCACTGTGCTTCCTTTGCAAGGGTTGACTGCCACAGAACTGGCTGGTCACATTCCCAAGATGGCATCTGGACAAAGAGAGCAGAAAGTGGTTGCATTTCCTCTTATCCAGCCAGTCTCCCAGCCTCATGTAGAAAAGGGAAAGTTTCCTCAATAAGCAACCAAACAAATGCATACTGGTTTACCTTTGGCCATAGAAGGTTGCATGTCATTTTCAGATAGAGAAAGGCGTAGAAGAATGGGTATCTCTCCAATTGGGGGGTTGGGGACATGGTTTTTCTGTATAGTATGTACAGTCTGGGTGTGTATATTTTCATCAGTATTTTAGGAGCTGTGTTAATTCTCCATAATTAATGGTCATCACCATGGTGTTAGTGCTGTGGTTTGGACCTACAGTGCTTTCTTTATCGTTAGGATGGTATTTTCCTTTGGAACAATAAGCTGAAACAGCAGGACTTGGGAGAGTGTGTCACAAAAATCTGTTTCATTTGTGAATTAATTCTGCCTCATTTATATGTGCTACTATGGCCTTATTCATCAACACTCCTTGTAGAGTTGGAAATGAGAAGCAAGCAGCAAATCTGCAGAGTGTGGTAAAAGGCACTACAGATACTTCTTTTCAGTAATTGCTGCTGAAGAGACTTCCTGTCTTTAAAGGCCCTCTAACTTTCAGCAGAAAATGTTGGGAAATTTCTGTATTAACAGTCCTAGTTTTTGCCTTATTGCTCTAGATGTTTCAGAACATACCTTTCCACATGGCACATCTTAGGACTTACTGAGTCACTGAAACCACTTTGAACATTTGCTTGTCCTTCTTTTAGAGAATTAGATCATCTTTAGCATCTGCTCAACCTTGAGGTGCAAATACAATGAGTACTGCTTTCCTTCCTCAGTTTGAAGAGTAATTAAAAGCCCTGTTCTTCCTGACTCACATATAAACGAGTGAGAACCCCCTTTCTAATACTCCAGGATTGGCTTTAAAAGTTGTTGATTAATCAGTCAACAAGTATTTATTAAGTCCCTGCTGTATATCTAATGGCAAGCTTTAGTTCCATCCTAAGCTTTTCCCTGATTATAATTTCTACTCATTTAAATGAATAGCTCTGTTTATTGAGAATCTGCAGTAGACCAGGTATTGTGCTAAGTGCTTTCAATGCATTATTTAATCTTCACAAAAATCCTTTGAAGTAGGTGTTAATAGCTTTTATTTTTTTACAGATGAGGAAATTGAAGCATACAGGGTTAAGCAAGTCAGCCAAGGTAACATAGCTAGTAAATAGGTAGAGCCAGCTCCCAAACTGAGGTCTGTCTCCTAAAGGTCCCTGCCCTCCCCATCATTGGAGCTGAAGCATCTATGTATACAGTAAGACAGTGATCTGTTGCTCTAGCGGGTGAGGCTTTCACTACGTGCCCCCTGTGGAGGACCTAGATGAGACCAAACTCCTGACTGGCACCAACAGCAAACCTGGGCTTTGTCACAACAAAATAGTGGGCATTCGGGAGGCAGTTATCTACCAGCTACTGGTTTCAAACTGGGGCTTGGGAGCCACCCGGATGAATGCATGCAAGACCTGTCTGAAAGGGCTTTTGTGATCCACTTCCTTACCTTCTACTGTACAAGTAACAGGAATGACTTCCTGGTTGTGAAATGCGTTGCTGCTATCAGCAGTCCTCATTTGACCTGCTTGAGGTGGGCTTCCTGCCTGCTTGGGGTCTTAGTGACCAAGGATCTGATGGGGGGCTGGGAATTCTCAAGTCACTGTTAATGAATGAGACTGCTTCTTTGTCTACCAGATTTCCCATCACAATGTAAACAGTGAGTGCAGTGCTCAGCCCAAGCCTCCAACTCAGCTGCCTAACTTTGGAGATTTCAGACTACAGAAACAGGTGTGTAAGAAATGCAGGCAGAAAAGCCCTTCTCCACTTCCCTCCGCCTACTCTCCCCTTTTCCTCTACTGTAAGTGGGACACACACATTGAACAGAGGAAATCCTGGGTGCTGAACACGTGACTGTATTTAGTCGTTGTGCAGTGTCAAATTCCCAATGGCCCTGGGAGAGGCTCAGCTAACCATGTGGGTGGGGCACCTGTATATTCTGGTCTTTCCCACACTGCTTGTGATACAGCGGTCTTCTGGGAGATATTAACAGGGCTCTGTGGTAAGACAAATTTGTAGGCTGCTGCCTCAGTGCCCGCTTGTGAAGATTCACGGTGCGTATGGGCTCATTAAAGGGTTTGAAGTCCTACAGTAAAGAAACCTGGTCAATTTTGGTAAAGCTTGCAATTTCGTAGTGTGTGTGACCATTCACCTCTTTCTTTATACAAGACTTAACAGTCCCCTGAGGGCTTGGTGGTTAGGGAACGTTATTCTCCCCAGCTTTAAAATATTGGTAAGGACGTTTCCAAACTGCTTTCATCTGGCACCTCCTCTCTATATTATGTGATTAAAGTTAAATTTTTATATCTTAGGCCAGTCGTTTTCCCTAGAAGAGTTGAAACTGAAAAAGAAAGTTTACCACATGTTAGCTTCAGATTTCTAGTTGTCATGTTTTCAGTTTGTTCTGTTTTTTGTTTTTTTTTTTTTATTTGCTTTTCTTTTCCTTCTGGCTTACTCTCTCATGAGGTCATTTTTACCACAAGCTTTATTATAGCAAACTTTGAGTTCTTCTTTTGTTCTGTTAAACATTTTTTTTTGAGTGTTCCTTGTTATATATGGACAATCGACCTGATTTTGGAAAAAAAATATATACACCTAACCTCAGAGTCTTTTTTACGAGGCTTAAACTGTAGTACCTAGGGGAGAAACAAGGAAGCTTGGTATAATTTAAATCTTAAATTTATCAGTAGCTCTGAGAAGAGATTAAGATAAAAAGGTTTTGGATTTAAATTTTTCTTTTTTTTAAAAAAGATTTTTGTTTATTTGAGAGAGAGAGAGAGCGAGCTCGAGTACAGAGGGAGAGGCAGACTCCCCACTGAGCAGGGAGCCCGGGACGCAATCCCAGAATCCTGGGATCATGACCTGCCGAAGGCAGATACTTAACTGACTGAGCCACCCAGGCACCCCTGGGTTTAAAATTTTCATATTACTTAACTTGATAAATGGTTAAGACTACATTATAATAAACAAGAAAACATTCTGTTCCCTAAAAAGGAACAACTATTTAAAAAACTATGTGGCCAGTCAGTGATGTCCTTCGAGGTTTTAAGTATGTGAGAGAAAAGCATTTGTACATTTGCAGATGTGTCCACAAAGGTATATAGAGATCATTTCTACATATGCTAGAAGTATATCTCTACTTTACCAAGTAAGAGAGATGAAGTATAGGTTTTCAGCATAAAATGCAGTTTAGCTGGCCCTTAATACTAAGCACTAGTGTGATGATATGGACATCTGGAGTAAATTATACAAATGGGGCCCTAGAGTTAGGAAAAGGAATAAATTCAAAGAAACAGATCTTTTTATTTTGCATACTATAGGTAAGACCAAGAGGGACCAAGTGACTATATAAAGAGTCAAATGGTTTGTGTTCCATGTTTTCCTGAGGACAAGCTAGAGACCAAGGCATGGTATTTTGGCTCAGTTCAGAAGAGGTGACACATTTATTAATTTTTTAAAAAAGACTGATTCATAACATAAATGATTAAAAAGCAGTTAGAGTTAACTGTTTCATATGGAGCAGAGTTAACATGAGAGTTAAACTTAGTAGCTCACTGTTTGTATGCATATAAACTGAGTAAAATGCCATCAGTTCTCTGCTAAGGGCCTATTTGGTACTCCAATAATTAAATCTCTTTAATTGTATTGATCTCATGCCAAATTTCTTATGGCAATAATCTTCATCAAAAAAGTTTTTTTGGTACAAAGGATAATCTTTTCAGTTTTTTTTTAAAGATTTTATTTATTTATTTGACAGAGAGAGACACAGTGAGAGAGGGAACACAAGCAGGGGGAGTGGGAGAGGGAGAGGGAGAAGCAGGCTTCCCACTGAGCAGGGAGCCCGATACGGGCGGGGCTCGATCCCAGGACCCCGGGATCATGACCTGAGCCGAAGGCAGATGCTTAACCTAGACTGAGCCACCCAGGTGCCCCATCTTTTCAGTTTTATATTAGCACCACATTCGATGAATTAGGGCTCCCTGTAGACTAATGTGCTCAGAATTTTCCTGTTGATACCACTAATTTCTTACCTTATAATGGCAAGTGCTTCTCACTGGCAATGCAGTGAGTACTAAAATAGCACTGTAGGGTGAAAGTACTGTGGAGGAAGCATTTGATCAATACTTTTAAGCTTAGACCAAGAGGGCTTCATGGAAGGGCTAAGGTGACCAGTGAAATGAGTTTTAAACAAGAGAACTTTTCTTTTCAGATGGCTGAGGGGTTCAGAGCATTACTGTAGAGAAAAAGCAAATGCAAGGAGGCAGGCATGCAAGAGATCCCCATGTGTTCAAGGAACTGTCTGAAATTTAGAAAGCTAGATTTTAGGGGAGAGTGGATGTGGCAGTGAAGAGCCAGTGGCCTGCCCACTTGAGGCCCAATGGTGCCAGAGCTTTGGGAGAGGAAGGGCCCCCTGACAAGAGAGTTCTGTTGGGGGAGCAGCCCCTATGGGAGAGCACAGGGTATCAGCCCAGTGGTATTCACATTGTGCACACAGGAATCATCTGGAGGAGAGCTTTAAATCTACTGAGGTCTGAGTCCCACCCCCAGAGATTTTGGTGTGGTGGGAGGCCCAGGCTTTGGGAGTTTTAAGAAGCTCCCCACATGATTCTGAAGTGTAGTCAGGATTGAGAGACACTGAATTAAGGCAAGAGAAGGAATGTTCAGAGATGAAGTTGAGAATCTATGGGATTTGTTAATGGTATGCCCTGAGTTCTCTCTCTTTTTTTTTAAGATTTTATTTATTTGAGAGAGAGAGAGGAGAGGCAGAGCACAAGCAGGGGGAGGGACAGAGGGAGAGGGAGAAGCAGACTCCCCACTGAGCCGAGAGCCTGATGCGGGGGCTTGATCCCAGGACCCTGTGATCAGGACCTGAGCCGAAGGCAGGCAGGCACTTAACGACTGAGCTACCCAGGTGCCCCATGCCCTAAGTTCTTCAGGTGTGCAGTGGAAGTCTTTTCTTGAGTTGGGGAGGGTGGGAGGCATAAGGTCAGGTTAGGGGATGTACCCATACCCTGTGGGGACAAGAACCCAGATCCTGATGGATGGCCTTGGGAGTCTCAGTCTTCTTGGGATGGCTGACTCCAGCAGGGTTAGAGGGCTTGATGGGATGGTCTTGCTGGAAGGACTAGCCACTGTGCACCTCAGGTCCTGTGTGTACTATTTTGAAGGACTAGCCGTGAACCCAGGTGGCCTTGAGAGGAAACCATAGTCCACATAGTGAGTCTTTCATCTAACTTTGTCATCTGGCTAGAATGAGATCCCTAAGGCACTACTGAACCCAGTAGGAGTATGCTGGGCTTGCTGTTCTATTTCAAAGCCAGATTTCTTAGACACAACTTTTTTTTTTTTTTTAAAGATTTTATTTATTTATTTATTTGAGAGAGAGAGAATGAGAGACAGAGAGCATGAGAGGGAGGAGGGTCAGAGGGAGAAGCAGACTCCCTGCCGAGCCGGGAGCCCGATGCGGGACTCGATCCCAGGACTCCGGGATCATGACCTGAGCCGAAGGCAGTCGCTTAACCAACTGAGCCACCCAGGTGCCCTTTTTTTTTTAGACACAACTTTTTAAGTAAGATCCTACCCTCTTGTCATTTTAAAGGAAAGATGGGCTCACTTCAACTCAAATGGCAGTTTGTAGGCCCTGAACTACTTCTAAAATACTTGACACTATGCTTTTCTAGAAAATGTCCTTATAAATTAATATCCTGTCATTTCAAGTATTCTTTCTGTAAGTTAATGTATAGTTGGTGATACAAAATAGTAAATTCTCCTGGAAGAAATTAAGCGTTTTAGAACTCCACACACACTTGTTCTTTCTTGGTCTTTGGGGGAGGGCATTACTGGTGATAATGTAAGTTTCTCACAGGGTTATTTAATAGGTTTTTAAAATGTAAATTTGATTAAAGTTTAACTTGCATACTCAATCCATTTTAAACACATACTAAATAATTTTTAATAGAGTAAAATGAAGTACTATCTCATTGGCAACTTTAAATATCTATAAGAAAGCGTTCTTTAAGTATAAACAATATGGAAATGTCACCACTTCTAACATTTCATGGCTTTTCTCCTGATCAAATTAAAACTCAGTGGGCATACATCAAATATCATGAGATCTTTTGCTATAATATATGCAGAGGATCTCATGTAATGTACATTAGTCATCGAATCACCTTAATATATTGGCTATGTAGATAAAGCATATTTGTGAGCTTTCAAAGATACATACAACATCCTAATTTTCATTCGTCAGTATGTAAGGTTAGTATATGTCAAAAGGTATTTTTCTATACATTCATGTATTTGAAACTTCGTAATTATTCTGAAGAGAGTTTACAAACCTATCACCTAGAATGCTACCTTCGCTTTCTTCGAGTGTTACCCTGTTTTGTCTTACAGTGCACGCTGTAGATTAGCTGAAAATCACAGTATGTTAATGAGTATTTCTGTAATTAAGGAAAGAAGATCTAGTCCCAGGATCTATCTTCATCTGTGATGATGAAAGACCATACTGAAAGCTGTAGAGCATAATATGAATGTATCTGTGCTCTTGTTCTTAGCTCTACTACTCTGTAGCTTTGTGGGAAGTACGCAGATTAGTCTCACAGACCTACTGACTCTTTTATAAAATGTGAAGTTTAGGGTAGATAGATCCTTTTAGTGCTTAAGGTCTCTGATTCTGTGTTGTATTCCTCTGTCCAAGAAAAATTTTGTTGCAAATATAATTGAAACATCATAAAACACAATTGAGGACAAGATGATTTAGACTAATTTCTCCCTGCTTTACCCCACTGCTAAGTACAACTAAAAGCCCTGGACGTAATAAACAGAAAGAGGACTTTGAAAGATGTAAACAGGAAAGTGGACTGGCTAGGGCCTTAGGACTTGAGTAATGGCATGGCAGTGAGTTCCCTGAGTTGTAAAAAAATCTGCCATATATCCTGGACTGAGTACTGGAGAAGCCTGCAACCTGGAACTGCCAACAAATGTAGACCCCCCCCCCCCCAAAAAAAAGGCCTCGAGAAAAGCCTACTCCCTAGCCAAAGGACTGGGAAAAGGGTAGACAAGCTAGATAGAAACCTTTTTGACAACACCTGCCCTACCCCAGCCAAATACTACAGATGTCCCTCCCTGTGGTGTCATCAGAGACCAGTCTGGGAGTTGGTCTCTTGTCCCTCACTTGGTGGCAGCAGACAACTTGGGGTGGTACTTTCCTAGCTGGCAAACATGGTTTTAGCAGAGACCAAAGGGGTCTCCTAACCCTGATCTGATGGCAACAGGTGGCCTGGGGAAGCACCTTATACCCCGACAGATAGTGTCACTGGAGACAGACCTTTCCCAATAAGCAAACACCCAAGGAGTTTGTCACTTGTAGACCTGCCCCATAACAAATGCTAAAGGGAGTTCTCCAGATTGAAATGAAAGGACACTAGACAGTAGCTTGAAGCCATAACAAGAAAGGAAGAATGCTGAAGGTAGCCACATCGGTAAATCTCAAAGCCAGTAGTGTTGATTTGTAACTCTTCTGTTTTCTATATGATTTAAAAGAAAAATACTTAAAACAATAATCACAAATCTGTGTTAATGAGCACACATATATAAGGATATAATTTGTGACAATAATAATATAAGGGGCAGCAGGGCTGTAAAGGAGTAGAGTTTTTGTATACTCTTGGCACTAAGTTGGTATTAATTCAAATTTGATTGTTATAAAGTTAAGATGTTAACCAATCCTTAGGGTAACTACTAAGGAAAAAACCCTAAAAAATATAAAAAATATGACAATGAGAAGGTAACAAAAATGGTATACTAGGAAAAAATCATAAAAAAGGAAGTGATGGAACTACTGAGGAACCAAACAGGTATAAGGTTTTTAAAATGTAAATTTTAATTTAATTAAGAAACAAACAGCAGGGCGCCTGGGTGGCTCAGTTGGTTGAGCGACTGCCTTCGGCTCAGGTCATGATCCTGGAGTCCCGGGATTGAGTCCCGCATTGGGCTCCCTGCTCGGCAGGGAGCCTGCTTCTCCCTCTGACCCTTCCCCCTCTTATATGCTCTCTCTCATTCTCTCTCTCTCAAATAAATAAATGAAAATCTTAAAAAAAAAAAAAAACAAACAGCAAATGGCAGAAGTAAATCTTTCCTTATATGTAATTACTTTAAATGGATAAATATTTCCAATTAATTGGCAGAAACAGATGGATTTAAAAAGTAATCCAACTACATGCTTGTCTACAAGAGACTCACTTTCGATCCAATGTTAAAAATAGGTTGAAAATGGAAGAATGGGAGGGGTGCCTGGGTGGCTCAGTCATTAAGCATCTGCCTTCAGCTCAGGTCATAATCCCAGGATCCTGGGATCGAGTCCCGCATGGGGCTCCGTGCTCCGCGGGAAGCCTGCTTCTTCCTCTCCCACTCCCCCTGCTTGTGTTCCCTCTCTCACTGTGTCTCTGTCAAATAAATAAATAAAATCTTAAAAAAAAAAAAGAAAATGGAAGAATGGAAAAAGATATTTCATGCAAGTAGTAACCAAAAGAGAGCCCGGTGGCTTTAGTCACATTATACTAAATAGACTTAAAGACAAAAATTGTTACAGGACATAGAAGGACATTATATATTGATAAAAAGGTTATTCCATTAAGATGGTAAAAAATTTATAAAAATATACACACCTAACCACAGAGCCCCAAAATGTATGAAGCAAAAACCAATAGAATTGAAGTAGCAGACAGTTCTACAAAATCTCACTTTTAGTAATGGATAGAACAACTGGACAGAAGACCAGTAAGGAAATAGAGGATGTGAACAGCCCTCTCAATCCCCTAGACCTGAGCGACATCTATAGAACACTCTACCCAACAATAGCACAAGACGCATTCTCTTGGGCACATGGAACATTCCCCAGGATAGACCAGATATTAGTCACAAAACAAGTCGCAATAAATTTAAAAAGATTGAAATCATAAAGAGTGACTAAAGTGGAATGAAACTAGAAATCAGTAATGGATGTAACACAGGAAGATTCACTAACATGTGGAAATTAGGCACCATATTCTTAAAAAAACTAGTGGGTCAAAGAAGAAGTTACAAGTGAAATTGGAAAATACCTTGAGATGAATGAAAGAGAAAACATACCAAAACCTATGAGAGAACAGTACTAACAGTACTCTGGGGAAATTTATACCTATAAGCACTTATATTTAAAAAGGGATCCAAAATCAGTAAGCAAACATTATACCATAAGAAATTAGAAAAAGAAGAGCAAGCTAAATCCAAAGGTAGCAGAAGGAAGGAAATGATGTAGAGTTGAGATAAGTGATATAGAGAGTAGGAAAATGATAGCAAAATTGGTTTTTGTATCCTCTGTTTAAAAGGCTTTATTTTTTTTTTAAAGATTTTATTTATTTGAGAGAGAGAGAGACAGTGAGAGGAGGCATACAAGCAGGGGGAGTGGGAGAGGGAGAAGCAGGCTTCCCACAGAGCAGGGAGCCCGATGCAGGACTCGATCCCAGGACCCTGGGATCGTGACCTGAGCCGAAGGCAGGCGCTTAACGACTGAGCCACGCAGGCGCCCCTAAAAGGCTTTATTTTAAACTAAACTCAGATTCTGATAAATTTATCTCTCACTGTAGATAATGTTGTTTTGAATTTATCAAGGTCGAATATTCCAGTAGAACGATTCTGTTTTGTGTAAGGTTTTTTTTTCCCTGTATTAATTTTGGCAGTACATTTTACTGTACCTTCCCTAGTTGTAGGATTGGTTCACAGATGACTCACATTGATCATCAGAGCTCCAGGTTGGTGTAACATGAAGACAACTGTGGTTTAGACCAGCCTCTGTGGATTGAATCTTGAGAGTTCTACAGGTCCTCTCACATAAGGATTTATTAAAGGAATTTGAAAGCTGTTCTCAAACAGTTGGCATTGAATGAGAAATTAAAAAGGTAGAGGAAACTGCCGTAGTGATAAGTTTAGGGAGATGACAGAGATATAGTGAGGAAATACTGGCATTGTATTAGTGGAGGGAAGATTAAGGATAAATCCCTGCCGTTTAAAAGAGCATACATAGTTTTGCCAGCTATCAACAAATGCTATTAATATGTATGCCAAGAACTGTTGAAAAGAAAGGAAAAGCTTTATGATATTTATTTTAGTATTATTAATAAAAATAAAAAACAATACAAACAGATGTCCAAGAAGGTGCCTCTGGTTAAGGGTATTGTCTATCTGCCTAATAGGGTATTAGACATCTATTAAAATGATTATATGGAAAATAGTGGAAAAGAAGGATAACAGCTGAGTACAGAAATGTTTCCTGATTGTACCACATGAAAGTGTTTAGTAGACTTTTGACAGTAAGGTGTTCTGCCTTCTCAGGGTGATCTGGAATGTCTGTGGAACACAGTGATTGGACCCTTTGCCATGGTCAGATTTTGAATTCCTTTCTCAGCGTTTCTGGCCTGTGTTCCCTTCCCAGTGGGCTTTTGAGGTTTTTAACTCCTCGGTGAATTTCCACTAACTCTTTTTAGGGGCCTCAAGGGGTCACTTAAATAATTAATTTATAACCTAACTATGTCATCTTATAACTTGTTTATTGTAAGTACATTCTCTATTTTGGGGAGACTATATGAATGGTATGTATGTGAATTGGGGTGTCCGCAAAGGTCTCCAGATATTTCAGTCCAAAATGTCAAGTGTCTGCTGTCAAGCATTTGGAGGTAAACTGCTAAGTAATTGGTAGTAGTTTAGATAGCTCTTTTTGGTGAGAAAATTATGTAGTTTTTCTTTTAAAGAGTTCCTCTTCCAATTAACGTTTAGGAAAAAGGGAAAAAATGCTCTCTGATAGGACAATTAGAATTTTAAAAAGTCACTCAAAGCTTCATCAGAAGAAACTGACTCTTAGGAAGCTACTTTTAGACACCATGCTCTCAGAACTTATGTCATATTGCATAATCACATAGTTAGGTTAACTCCAGCAGTTATGAGGTTCAAACACAGTGTTTACTGAAATCTATCATGTAGTTTTTTCTCTTTTTCTAGTTTTTTTCATCCATGTTCTCTGGATAGTAAACTCTTATTGCCCTTTCTCTTAAATGGTAATTTTGTATTGTGCAGAATTCCAGATTGAAGGTTATTTTCCTTCAGCATTGTGAATGTATTACCTCCTTGTCTTCTGGTGTTTATTGTTGTTGCTGAGAATTCTCTTTTTGGTTCCTTTGGATTGACTATTTTTTCTTTAGGGTGGCTTTTAAAACTTTATTTTCGATGTTCTATTTTCATTTGACTGCGATGTGTCTAAGCATAGATTTAAACCTATTTATTCCAGATGATGCTTGGTGTGCGTTTTCCATCTGGAAAACCATGTCTTCTAATTTGGAACATTCCTAGTCATATCTCTGCAGGTTTTGATTCTCTACTTACTCTGTTTTCTTTTCAAAGTCCAGTTAGCTATGTTTCTGTGTCTGTCAATACACCTTTTATTTCTGGTGATGGCTCTTTCAGTCTTTTTATGTTGTGATCTCTCCTGGCCCTCGGTGAAACCTTTATCTTCCAAATTAATCATTCTTTTGTGTAGCTGTATATGAGTCCAAGTTTTATAGTCCATTCTTGTTTCTGTCAATCTGTTCTTGTTTCACTTTTCCCCCATTTCTGTTTCATACTTGTCTTTTTTTGGTAAAGGAATACAAGCAGGGGGAGTGGGAGAGGGAGAAACAGGCTTCCCACAGAGCAGGGAACCTGATGCAGGGTTCAATCCCAGGACCCTGGGATCATGACCTGAGCCGAAGGCAGACGCCCAGCGACTGAGCCACCCAGGCACCCCTTGTGTCTCTCTTTTTTTTTAAGGATGCATTTTCTACTTTTAACTTGGAGAGGATTTAAACATAATTATTTTGAAGTCAATTTCAACTTGTTCTGTTTTCATTTTTTTCAAGAGTAAAGTCATCTTCTCTCTCTCTCTCTTTTTTGGCTATTCTTCTTAGTATTGGGTTTTTTCTTCATGCTTCTGGAAATTTGTTTAGTGGTCTTATTTTGAATTGGAGTTTAAATTTCATTCTCAGTTCTGGAGCTCCTCCCTGTCCAGCAGTTCATGGTGTGTCTGCCAAGCACACCCCGTAGCCCTGCACCCATGGGCCTCCAGTGTAGGGCTAGTTCTTATAGTTGAGGTTCAGCCCTTCTGTCTGGTACACATGTCAGAGATGGTGCGGATGGCACCAGATGGTGGCTTAACGTAAGACCAGGCTGCAGTGCTCTATCTGCTTCTGTTTACTTTCTTTTTTTAAAGATTTTATTTATTTATTTGACAGTGAGAGACACCGCGAGAGAGGGAACACGAGCAGGGGGAGTGGGAGAGGGAGAAGCAGGCTTCCCGCCGAGCAGGGAGCCCGATGCGGGGCTCCATCCCAGGGCCCTGGGAACATGACCTGAGCCGAAGTTAGACGCTTAACGACTGAGCCACCCAGGCGCCCCTGCTTCTGTTTACTTTCATAAGTAGGCAGTTCTGAGTACATTTCCAGGCTTCATCCTGGTTTTGCAGCTTTACAGGTAGTGAAGCACCACCTTAGCTTCTGGCTTCAGGAAATGAGCGTGGCGGAATTCCCCTGCTTCATCTGGGGCATTTGAATACCTGTTACTTTGCTGTGTATGAGCTCTCAGCTGCCTCTGCCTGCTTCTGAACCCTCAGCCTCACCGACCACTTTGTAATTTGACCCTACAGGGATGTTGAGCTTGCTTCTGAGTGTGTCTGAGTCTTTTTAATTTTAACACTTTTTATGTTCATGCTCTCTCATCTGTCCTTGCATATTATTTTACAGCAGAGCAAGTTGAGGTTCAGAAAGTGAAAGTGAGTTCCTTGGAGCCTCTCAGCTAGTGAGTGACAGAGCTAGCTAGCCCTTTTTTTTTTTTAAAGCTAGCTAGCTCTTGTAAAGAGGAGAACTGGGAAAGGTTTCTGAGGAGGTGCTAGAAATTTAATGATAAACATTTAGAGAGAGAGTGGAATCACTCATTGCACAGCACAAAAATTAACTATAGATTTGCTAAGCAAAAGTTAGCAAGAATTTCCAGTCTCTGTGCCCACCAATAATTTTCTAAATACGAAGTATTTCCTTTTTTTGGTGAAGATTTTATTTATTTATTTGACAGAGAGTGCAAGCAGGGGAAGTGGCAGGCAGAGGGAGAGGGAGAAGCAGACTCCCCGCTGAGCAGGGACCCCGATGCGGGACTCCATCCCATTACCCCGGGATCATGACCTGAGCCGAAGGCAGGCACTTAATGACCGTGCCACCCAGTCGCCTCAAAATATGAAGTATTTCCATACATTAAGCGAAAATGCTAAAGTGCAGTGCAGACTTACATTTATCTTGGCCAAAATAGCTTTCACACTTTGGTCAGTGGACCATATCTGGTGTAGCAAAAGGCCAAGTGTTGTAATCCTTATTCTGTTTTTTAATAGGAAACAAAAAGGCAGAACTTCTGTTTAATAAATAATTATATATAGTGCTTATATGTCAGATGCTCTTTTAAGGGCTTGATGAATGCATGCTTGATCTTCATAACAACCATACTCGATAGGTTCTATTGTTATTCTCATTTTGCACATAAGTAAACCAAGGCACAGAGAACTTCAGGAATTTCCTCAAGGTCACCCACAGCAAGTAAGAATTAATGGGATGATTCTAATCCTGGCTATCTTGCCTCAGAGTGCCAGTTCCTCCAACTATGCT
Source organism: Mirounga angustirostris (assembly GCF_029215605.1). Classification (NCBI taxonomy): domain Eukaryota; kingdom Metazoa; phylum Chordata; class Mammalia; order Carnivora; family Phocidae; genus Mirounga; species Mirounga angustirostris. Next base: position 13,459,296 of record NW_026991719.1, read on the forward strand.
GTGCTAGCCAACCATGTCCCAGAATTAGTTTCTTTTGGTAATTTCTACACCCAGCATGGAACTCGAACTCACAACCCTGAAATCAAGAGTTGCACGCTCTTCTGACTGAGCCAGCCAGGCGCCCCTTAACATGTCTCTTCTTAACAATTAGTTTCCCTCCCTTACTGTATTGTGTTCATGGTATCATTGTATAAAGCTGACTTTGCTTGCATCATTCCTCTGGAAGATGCCGTAAGTTCATCCCGTTGATGGAATATGCTTACAACAGGTCCATACTTTGCCAAGAACTACGATGGCACAAAGGTTGTGATATACTCATGCCTAACACCATCCATTTTATTATGTCTCCTGGTGTGCCTATGTATCTCATTTAAATCCATTTTCTCATGCTGTATTGTCAAGGATTATAGGCAATAGCTGGATGCCATATTTCCTATAATTAACAGGCTACCTCAGTCTTTCCCCTGGGGGTCAATTATGGTTGGTTTCTAGGTTCCTAAACAATGGAATCCTTATTTCTCTTTTCTGTCCCCCTCACCACAGTGACAAAAACCAAGAAGTACTCCTGTGTGTCAGGGAAGGAGCAAGTATGGAAGTGGGGCAGGATGGAAGGGTGTCCAAATGTGCTGTGGTGTTCATGGGAAAGGACAATGGAGGACAGCTAGGAGTCAGACCCAGGGAGGCACCTTGACAGAATAGTTAAGGACATGAGCTTGGGGTTCAAATTTTACCCCTTCCTCTTGCTGGCTGTGTATCTTTGGCCAAGTTATTTATTCTCTCTGTGTCTCAGTTTCATCACGTATAAAGTGGGGTTAATGGTAGTGTCTACTTTCATAGGGTTGTTATAATGATTAAATGAGTATCCATAAAGCACTTAGAATGGTTCCTGGCATATAGTCAGGCCTCAGTGCAAAGTAGCTGTTACAATTATTATCACTCCAGGCCCAGCAAAACAGAAGCAGGTTCTCGTTGGCAAACACGGAGGAGCAGACTCAGGATAACCAGAAATTAGTGGCCGGTCCTAAGCCCAGAATGAGTGCTGGACTGGCTTACTAAACCACTTGTAGTAGAATGGCATTCTTTCCCTATTTCGTGACCTTTCGTAGGCTGGCCCTCTGCCTACATCAGGGGTCAGCAAACTACAGCCTGTAGCTCCAAATCCAGATCATCGCCTTTTCCTGTAAATAATGGAAACATGAAGGAGCAGAATCGATGGAAAGACAGGTAGGCCTCCTTATAAGCCTTTTAACCCACCATCTCCTAACTCAAGGATCGTGATGCCTTTATTTATAGTTTGCAGCTTTGCCTTGAGAACCTTTATCTGACCAAGATGTGCTGTCTTTCACATCTCACTAGCAAAACCTTGAGCAAATATTCTTTATTCATTTGGCAGCTTCAAAGGCTTGCTCTGGGCAGGCCTTCCTAACTTTGTGTTTCTTAGGCATAATCGGAAGAAACCAGACTAAGGCCTTGCCTTTAAGGTGAGAAAGAGGGAAAGAAACCCATCCAGGAGAAACAGGATAAAGGATTTCTTTCTTCCCAACTCCTCTTGAATGCCCTGTTCTGTTCAGCAAATTCTGTATGTATCACTTCCTGGTGTGTTGGTAAACGTTCCCTCTGGAAAAAGAAAAAGCCCCACTCTGTAGCCTTTCCTGTTGTCTGTGTTGTAAAAACTTCCACCGTGGCTGATGGCAGGTGGGGCTGGGAGGTGATGTGTATCATCAACTCATTGGTACTAGTGTGCTCTGTAGTAGACAGCTTCACTTGCTGCTGAATCCTTCTGTCGGATTCTGTGTGTCACACAGGAACCTTTTGTTTGTTTGTTTGTTTTTGGTCTAGGGCACTGTTGCAGCCCAATCCCAGAATGTGCTGTTAGAAATGGGACCATATTTTTGAAGTCACTAGAGATGAAACTTCCCTCTTGTTTATATTTAACTTGTGCCACTAGGTGGCACTTTAAGGCCATTACAGGAAAGGCTCTACTGGATTTATTTTTTAACTTTTTATTGAAGTATAACATGCATATTGAAAAGTGCACATTAAGTGTGCAACTGAATGAATTTTCACAAGCTGAACATACGTGTATAATCAGCACTCAAATCAAGAAACAAAATATTACTAGCACCCCAGAAAGTCCGTCTTATGCTGTTTTCCAGTTACTATCCCTTCTTAGGGTTACCATTATTCTGATTTCTGATAGCGTAGATCAGTTTTACCTGTTTGCTACCTTATATAAGTGGAGCCATGCAGTATATACTCTTGTGTCTGGCTTCTTTTGCTTACATGATATTGTGTGATTCATCCACATTATTGTGTATAATTGTAGGTCATTGCTGTATAGTATTCCATTGTATATGCAAAGATATCACTGCTTTCCACTGTTGATGGACATTTAGGTAGTTTTCAGATTTTGGCAATTATGAATCATGCTGCTATGCATATTCATGCACAAGTTTTTGAGTGGATGGATGTTTTCATTTCTCTTGGGTATATGCCTACAGTAGAATTGCTGGGTCATAGGATAGGCATCTGTTCAGCCTTAGTAGGTACTGCCAAACAGTTTTATAAAGTGTTTGTACTGATTTATATTCCATTAACAGTGTTCCTGTTCCAGTATTTATATCCTTATCAATACTGGATTTATTCTGTGACTGGCTCCTAACTCTTAATAATTTTTATAGTTCCCTCTCTAGCTAGCTATTTCTAATTGAAATTTTTAGAAGCCACCTTCTTGTGATGGACATAGCTCCTGCAGGAAAGGCTGTGTCAACCCCAAAGTGGACATTAATCATAGTCTACTTACCCGCTATCACTAGTTAGAGAAGATGTTGTTCAAATATTTTCATCCCTAATACAGAACAACAGAACTCGGAATTGAATTAAAAACTTTAAGAGTGGTAAAATATCGAGTGAGGCTAGGGCTAGGGCTTTGAGGCACTTGGAAATTTTTATATACTTTTGCTCTTGTTGCCAGGCCTATGTATGTCAGCGTTGAGGGACCAGCAAAAGGGATTTCTAAAGGCCTCATATCCAGATGTCTTTGAATTGTGATGGTGGTGGCTGCCTGTTGAGAAAGCGTCCATTTGGTATGGCAAGAGGCATGCGTATGGCATCTTTTTTCAGCCTTACTCAGTGGGAAATGTGAATCTCCAGAGAATCCTGTCATAGATCCCCTTAACTATGAAGTCTATGTTGTTGACTCTGCAGAGAACATTATCATATGGCTTTTAGGTATGTGATGAATAGAGGGTGGGGCTCAGACTTGACTCAGATTTCTATTAGTAGAAATTGGAAATAGAAGGACAAAACCCTAGTCATAGTAAAAATATTTGTCTTTTAGACCAAAATAAAACACCCATGGTCCTTCGTCACAGTAAGTCTGTTTCATGGATATTGTCCATAATCCAGTGGCTTCCAGAAATCCCCAAGAGATTATGCTATGTGACTGCTGTATGCAGAGACTAGTTGCCCATTATAGTTACTGATGATCCATTTCTATTGCAGTTGTCCCTGAGCTCCTCTTTCAGTGTTCCCCTGGGTGTCGTCCTTGTTGGATTGGCCAGCTGTAGGGGGCCACCAGAGATGTTCAGTGTAAGCTGCTTGAGATGTCTGTGCTGAGGCAGCCATGAAATCTGAAAGGGCTTTTATTTTTAAAAGCTTCTTCCCTCCAGTATTGATAGCAGCAATATTCAGTGGCACAAATTTGGATTATGGATAGCCTGCTTTATGGGATCTGTGTATACTCTAAGCTGGAGTCAGCACTTTCTCAGTCTAGGTTTTCATCTTTTGGCAAAAGAGGAAGAGTCCTTTATGTTGAATTGGGTGCTCTTTGCAGTTGCAGAATCTATGCCTGGGAAACCCAATTGTATATTTACTCTTTTTTCTTTAAAGATGTATTTATTTATTTTAGAGAAAGAGCGAGAGCATGAGCAGGGGGAGGGGCAGAGGGAGAGAGAGAATTCTCAAGCAGACTCCCCATGAAACTCAGAGCCCGATGTGGGGCTTAATCTCACGATCCTGAGATCATGACCTGAGCCAAAACCAAGAGTCGGATGCTTAACTGACTGCCCCACCCAGGCGCCCCTGTATATTTACTCTTAATTATGATAGTAGCTGCCATTATTTTTTTTTTTAAAGATTTTATTTATTTATTTGAGAGAGGGAGAATGAGAGACAGAGAGCATGAGAGGGAGGAGGGTCAGAGGGAGAAGCAGACTCCCTGCCGAGCAGGGAGCCTGATGCGGGACTTGATCCCGGGACTCCAGGATCATGACCTGAGCCGAAGGCAGTCGCTTAACCAACTGAGCCACCCAGGCGCCCCAGTAGCTGCCATTATTGAGTGGCTACTGTGTTACTGTGCTTAGCCCTCTAGACAGCTATTTTGCTTAATCTTTACAAATGCTAGGATTTAGGTGAATTATCCCCTTGTGCAGATGAAGAAACTGTGTCTCAGAGAGGTTAGTACATGCCCCGGTTATATACCAAACAAGTGCAAACCCTGGATGGATTCCAGAGCCTCTGCCCTGTAACTGATGTGCCCTGTGGCTTCAGTTATGGCAGGATGAATTCTTGACTTGTCCAGTGGAACACAAAACAGTGTTGGGTTCATCACTAGCTCATTCCACACATTGATTTGAGTACTTGCTATGTGCTGCCATTCAGCTTAGGCACTGGGGAAAGGACAGTGAAGCAAAACACAGATCATGCACTCCAAGTGCTTCTACATCAGCTCCATTTCTGTCTCTCATAGGTGACTTGGGTCATGGATTTTGGCAATCGTTCTTGCAGAGAAATTCAGGTTTTTTGGACCCTGTCTCTGAAACTGATTGTGGCATGATGGGCTTTGCTGTGGCCACTGTGCTGCATCTTCTATGACTGGATGTGACCACGTGGCTTTTTCTCATGTGCCCTTACCTAGCAGAGATGGAGGTCAGGTGAAAGGTAGGCACCAAATGACATTTAGAATACCAGTGGGATGCTGGAGATTCCCTAGAGGCCATAGCACAGTCATCTGCTCATCTGCCTCGAATTTAGCTGCTGCCTTCGTGATTCCCAGTCTTGGGCTCTGCCTGAATTCTTGGGTGATAGATGAAACTTGAGTTTCTTTCTCTAATCTGTCAGCATGAGTATTATAAAGTTTATAAAATAAATTCACCAATTATCCACATCTTAGCAATTAGTTCTGCAATTTAGACTATTTAGTTTTTTAAAAAAAGATTTATTTGTTTACTAGGGAGAGAGAGAGAGTGAGTGCACGAGTGGGGTGAGGGGCAGAGGCAGAGGGAGAAGAAGAGGGAGAGAGAATCTTAAGTGGGCTCCCTGCTGAGCATGGAGCCTGACACAGGGCTTGACTCTATGACCCTGAGGTCATGACCTGAGCGGAAATCAAGAGTTGGATGCTTAACTGATTGAGCCACCCAGGTGCCCTTAGACTACTTAATTTTTAAAAAGTGATTTGATCTCCTTTCCCAGTTTTATTGAGAAATAATATACATCTCTGTGTAAGTTTAAGGTGTACAGGATGATGGTTTGATTTACATATATTGTGAAAGAATACCACAATAGGTTCAGCTAACATTCATCTTCTCATATAGATAAAATAAAAAGAAAGAAGGGGCGCCTGGGTGGCTCCGTCGGTTGAGCATCTGACTCCTGATTTTGGCTCAGGTCATGATCTCAGGGTTGTGAGATCAAACCCCGTGTTGGGCTCTGGGCTGGGTGTGGAGCCTGCTTGGGATTCTCTCTCTCCCTCTCCCTTGGCCCCTCCCCCTCCCTCTCCAAAAAAAAGAAAGGAAAGGAAAAAATTTTTTCCTTGTCATGAGAACTCTTAGGGTTTACTCTCTTAATAACTTTCCTATATATTGTGCAGCAGTGTTATCTATGGTCACCATGCTGTGCATTACATCTCTACTACTTATTTATCTTATAACTGGAAGTTTGTACCTCTTGATCATCTTCCTCTAATTTCCCCTCTCCACTGATTCTTTTTTGTTGTTGCAAATTTGATGTTTATTTACTTATTTACTTTTAAGATTTTATTTTATTATTTTTTAAAGATTTTATTTGTTTGACAGAGCAAGAGAGCACAAGCAGGGGGAACAGTAGAGGGAGAGGGAGAAGCAGGCTCCCTGCTGAGCAGGGAGCCCAATGTGGGGGCTCAATCCCAGGACCCTGGGATCATGACCTGAGCCGAAGGCAGATGCTTAACCACCTGAGCCACCCAGGTGCCCCAAGATTTTATTTTTTTTAAGTAATCTCTACACCCAACATGGGGCTTGAACTTATAACCCTGAGATCAAGAGTTGCACACTCCACTGAGTGTATCAGCCAGGCACCCCACAGATTTGACTTTTAAACAAAAGTATTACTGCTGAAGATTTTGCCCAGCTTCAAATATTTATTTTATGAAACCATATGGCAGACACCCCTATTTCCCTCCATGGTAAATGGACAAGAAAACAGTTAAGAAGCCTGGTTAGTTTTAGTGCAGCACCTGTGGCCTTTTTCAGAGCTGGACCTTGGAGACTTGGTGTTCTCATCTCTTAAATGAAGAGTTTGGGCCATCGATGGTCCCCAGTTGGTCTGACTGGCTACATAAAAATTACCCAGGGAGCTTGTTAAAATAGAAGTTTCTAATACTCCACCCCTTGGAGATTCTAATTAGGGAAGTCTGGGGTAGTATCCAAAAGTCTGTAATTTATAAAAATTCCCTGGATAATTCTCCTGTGCAGCTATATTTGGGAACCACTGGGCTTAGAAGGTCTAGAACAAACAGAATGGAGTTGAGAAGGGATTTCTGGTCTGTTTGAAGATTCAGGTAATACTTATGTGCCTGGAGCGGGATCCATATGGGCAAACTAATGTAGTTATGATGCAGAGGCAAATTGGAGCCAGATGATAGAAGATCTTTAACTGGCTGAGTGTCCCTAAGGCCTGTGGTGCTATGCCATAGGCCTTAGGGACCAATTGAAGGGATTTGAGGAAAAAGTATTTTGATGAGAGAAGGTGCTTTACAAAATTATTTCCTCAGTGTGTGCAGGGTGGGTTGGACTGGGAAAAAACCCAAAAGCTAGAAAAAGACCCAAGGCAGTTTTTGCAGGAGCCCAGGTAGGAGGTGTAGTGAGCACATGGACTTAGATGGGAGCTATGGGACCTTTGCAAAGCTAGCCTGCCTGGGTGGGACTGGAATCTGGGACATGTTGTTTTAAGCTTCTTTAAAAAATCCATAATTTATCAGTGTTGTGTTCATCTGCTTTAACTATTATAGTGAATGATTTTATTGTGTTTTTGTCCAGGAGCTTTTAAAGGAAGCCCAGTAAATAAATTCATGCAGAGAAGTAGCTGGCAGCAGCAACAGCTGCTATTGTAAGGAAGGAGGGAGGAAGGGAGAAACGAAGGGAGGCCTTTCTTGCCAGGCAGCAACCCCATCCTTACCCTGCCTCCACACTCTTGGGGAAGGGGATCTAGCAGAGGCTCCCCGGAGCTGGATCTGCCAACCACTCTGCAGAATGCTCCTCTCGAAGGATTAGGAGTGGAATGTGGCATTTGGCATTTGAGTCCAATGGAATATTTTTCCTTTGTTCCTCTAAAACCCAGTCTGTAGGTCAGTGTTTCCTAGAGTGTGTTCCACAGAACATTAGTTCTGCTGGATGTTAATAGGAGTTACATGAGAGTTAGAAGTTGAAGCCAAATCAGATCGGGAAGTGCTGGGTTAAGCAAAGGCAGTGGCTTCCTTTACCTCACAGGATTTCAGAGTGTGTGTGATGTGCTATGTACTCTGTGAATTTCTAGGAGGGAGATAGACTGTGCCGTGTTCCCTAAGCTTATCTGGAGATTCTGTTTCCTCTAGTCCAGGGGCTGACAAACTATGGCCCACAGGCCAAATCTGTCCCACCATCCTGTTTTTGTAGATAAAGTTTATTGGAACATAGTCCCACCCATTCATTGTGTTGTCTTCTTTGGCTACTTTAACACTCAGTAGCAGAATTGCACATATGCATTGGAGATGCAGAGACCAAATGGCCTGTACAACTAAAAATATTTATTTTCTGGCTCTTTACAGAAAAGGTTTTCCTATCCCTGTCTAGGCAATTCATAGAACTGGTATTCCCTGGAACCCCTATTTGAGAGATACTGCTGTAAGAAGATAGAGGTCGGTTGTTTTAGCACTGCTTGTGATGAATCTGCTTAATTTTATTCAGCTTTTATGCTGCCATATTTCTTTTCCTCTGGCTTTAAACTATTTCCTCTCAACCATTTATCCATTGTTGAAGATCAAAATCTGGCTCCCATGTGTCATTGTTCTTTCCTTTCATTTATCACATACCATCAATCACCAAGGATGTATCCAGTCTCAAGCCACATAGCTCTCAAATCTGCCTATCCCCACTCCCACCAGACTGGTTTAAGTGACCATCATCTCTTGTCTTGTTTTCATTTTCGTCTTTTAAGTGAATTGCCTCTGCCCACTATGGGTTGCTTCTAATACATTTTACTCATTGGATTCAGAATAATCTTTCTAAAATGCAAATCTAGTCCTATCACTTCCCTACTTAAAATCTTTCAGTGCCCCCCCCCTCCCCCATGGCCGTCAGGGTAAGCTCCAAATCCTCAACATGGACGTATCAGCCAAGGTCTGGTTGGGAAATCAGAAACCACTCTAGGTATTTCACACTGGAAGAGATTTCATTTAAGGGATTAGGTACTTAAGGAATTAGCTGTGCTAGAGGAGCAAAGACGAGGGAAGGCCATCAGTCAGGTTTGCCGCAAGTTTCTGAATGTTAAGACATTGCAAGAACTAAAGGAAATACCTGGAGGACCTCAGGCTGCCCACAGCATCTAAGTAATGATTTGTGGGGAAATGCCTGAGGCCACTATAAGATCCTCTGACTGCTGAATCCCATGCTTTTCTTCCCACCACTGCCTGAGGAACAGTAACACAGCTTGTTTCTCTCACCTTCTTGGTTTCATGTGAGTGACTGTCGGAGTCAACAAGGAATATTATTGAAAGGAGATTTTATAAATGTTCTTCCCAGGCTTTTACCCCCTGCAACATAGGGAAGAGCCTGGAAGTGGGGAATGGTGCTGAGTGGCAAATAGACCATCTGGGACAGTGATCTCTAAGACCATGTGGGATCCACTTCACTGCTTTTCTCCAGCTTTGGCTCTCTTATTCTTCTCTACTGTTCACCCTTATTCCGTACCCTACTAGACCCCAAATTTCAGACCTATTAGAGTGGGTGTTTTTAGAGGCCTTGAACAACTGACATTTACTATCTCATAGTTTCTGTGGCTTAGAGATTTAGGAGAAACTGATCTGGTGGTTTCAGCTCAGGGTCTCTCATTAGGCTTCAGTCATCTGAAGGCTTGACTGGGGCTGGAGGATCCACCTCTAAGGTGGCTCTCCCACATGGCTATTGGTGGGATGCCTTAATTCCTCGCTACATGGGCTACTTGTTAGGACTGATTGAGTGTCCTCACAAGATGGCAGCTGACTTTTTCCAGAGCAAGTAATCCTAGAGAGAGACCAAGGAGGAGAATACTAGAGTGCTTTAACTCCCTTGTTTTGGGAGCAGTTTGCCTGGTGTCTCAGGTCTGGTTCCCAGAAGCAGAACATGAGATGAAGATTTTTGGAAAGTGATACATGAAATATGTGAAATAAATATCTGTAAAATTGAGTAACTGAACAAACCCTTCTTCTAGTGGAGAAGCAAGATGCTTAGCCTTCCTAGGCCTGTGTCCATTTCTGGGGAGCTACCTGAGCAGGGACCATGTTGTCCCATCAACCATGGGAGTAGGCAAAATCCCAGAACAGATCTCTACATTTGGAGTGGCAGCACCCTCTAAGTCCATGTAACTCATACAGGCTTTTCCTTGCAAAATTAGGATGAAACTATATTTCTTATTTGTGGGTAGGGAAGTATTAATATTAAAAATATGAGATATATATTTTTAAAAGGAACCTTAGCTGGAGTTTCAATGAGCTCTTGGCTAAAAGTACATTTTCCTGCCTTGCCACATCCTGGTTGGGTCCATGTTACATTGTGAGCTGTGAGGGAAGGACTGCCATTTGTACTAGTAATTGTAATCCACAGGATTCAGGCATTGGATATCAGTTCAGACAATGAGAACTTTCAGACAAGGGCATATTGTCCATATTCATAGAGTTGTTCTCTACTTTAATATATGGAGATAAAAGGGAGCTGCTGAGACTCCCCTGTTTCATGGGTTATCATTCTCTTCAAGTTACCTTAGAAAAGTCTGAAGAAATAGCAAAGAAATCTCCCCAGTTTGTTCTGCTTTTCAGCTGCTAAGCCTTACACTATTTTCCTGAGGGAAAGTGAAATAGTTTCTTGCAAAGAGGGGCTTTTGTATCTCTAAATCTCATCTTTAGTTGTTGGTTGTTTTTTGTTTTTTTTTAATACCACAATGCTAGTTTTCTTTCCTCATCTCTTTTCCTGGGATAATGTCTGGCCCTGGTGAAGCTCTGCCTTTCCAGGACCTTCGTGATTCCTGTGCTCCAGGCCCCTCGCAAGATTTTACTCCTCTGAATGTTCCATGGATGGACCCATTTAGAATCAGACATGGAGTGGGGAGGGGAAGTCTTGATGTTCCTCCCAAGGAGGTTGATGGTGAGATTCCACCTCACATAGTGCCAAGAAGCTGTTTGTTCTTGGTTGTGGAGCTAGAAAACCTCAGCCTTTAGATCTGATTTCAGGAAGGTAAACCTATAAATGGAAAAAATTGTCAGGCACTTTTCACAACTGCTTTTTCATCCTTCCCAACTCCCACTGTATTGTCGTTTGGGTTTTTAGAGATGTTTAAGAGAAAGCAGAGGCAATGACAATGACCTTCTACTACTTTTGCTATGCTTGGAATCCTTGTTTTTGTTGAAAAGAGGGTCTGATTTATCATTTCCCTCAGTATTTCCACAAGAGGGAGACTGCTCGTCTCCTCAGGAAAGGGAGCATTAGGGCAAACACTTCTCTCTGCCTGATGATGGAGGGGAGCTGAGCAGGTGAAAGGCAAGACTGGTCCGTCACTCCTTTTCTCTCTGGCTGGCTGGCAGGATGTGTCAGTGCCTACCTGGGGTCCTGCAGAGGACTGCATGCATAAACTTGAGGCCAGAACATTTGTGTTCCAAGCAATGGATTTGCGGATGGAAGGCAAGAAGGGACATCAGGTCCAAGCTGTGTTCTTCCGCACAGGTCAGGGGAAGCCCTGCGTTTGAGAGGTTGTTGGGCCCTCACTCAGCCATTAATAAAGCTGACATTGGGCCCGCAGATCTTTTTCTTTTCTTTCTTTCTTTCTTTCTTTCTTTCTTTCTTTCTTTCTTTCTTTCTTTCTTTCTTTCTTTCTTTCTTTCTTTCTTTCTTTCTTTCTTTTGAGAGAGCACACGTGAGAGTGGGGGGAGGGGCAGAGGGAGAGAGAGAGAGAGAGAATCCCAAGCAGGCTCCATGCTCAGCGAGGAGCCAGTTGCAGGGCTTGATCTCAGGACCCTGAGATCATGAGCTGAGCCGAAATCAAACTGAGCACTTAACCGACAGTGCTACCCAGGCGCCCCTGGGCCTGCAGGTGTTGAAATATGACATCATTTGTTAGAACCCCCAGGGGAGGTGGGTGAACTCTTACATTCCCCATACTCTTGATGAGGAATGGCTCCCAGATAGCTTTGCATGGCTGTTGCCCGGGTGTTTCAAACTCAGTGTGCCTGAAAGTGAGCTCTTCTTACATCTGCTTCTCTCATGGTTCCTGCCTTGGGGATAGGCCTCTGAATTGTCATGGTGTCCTAAGCTGGTGGGTACTGGAGCTTCCTTTCTCACCATCCCCATGCACTGCCCCTCTAGGTGGCTGCACCCTGCTTATCACTCAGGTCTTAGCTGTGACATCACCTTCACCCAAATCTTTGCTGACCCACATGGCCTGGGTGTTCCTGGAGCCCCCATACTTACTCACCAAAGTCTGAATTCCACTGAAGCATGTTTGCCCCATCATTTCTTTGCCTTTTCCACTAGACTTCAAGCTTCTTGTAAGAAAGGTCTAAGTATTGTTTATCTTGAATACCAGCTCTAGCACGGGGCCTGCCTGCAGTAGCTGGTCAATCAATATTTCTTGAATGAGTACCACTTGGGTCCAAGAGTACCTGAGGCTGTATAGCATAGTGGTCACAAGCCCACCATTGGAACTTGAGGCCTGGGTCCAGACCCTGCTGTTTGTGGGATCTTGGGTGAGTTCCTCAAGTTCTTGATGCTCAGTGTCTTCACCGATAGGATGGGGGTAATAACTATTTCTTAGGACTGTGATGATGAAATGCTTTCATTTGTGCAGACCTCCTGGGGAACTGTGTGGCACAGTGTTTGGTGTTTCAGATCAGTGTCGACGGCAGCAGCAATACAGTTATCCTTAATGGAAGGGAGAAGACCATAAGCAAAACTTGGAATGAGAACTCATACATGTTGAGTGCCTGCATGATGGGTTTGAAGAGGTGGAGAGGTGGCTGGGAATCAAGGTTTCTAGCTAGGGCAATGCAAATGTAGGAGCAGATGGGATTGCTCTGGAAAAGAATGAATGGTGGTAGGAGGAATACGGTGGGAGAACCAAAGACAGAACCTTGAGAAATCCTATATCTGAGGGATAAGAGGAGTCAAAACAGGAAAGAGAGAGAATGATTGCCAGTAGGAGATTGTAGTTCCTCAGATGCCAGGGACAGGAGTTTTAAAAGATAGGGGTGCTGTGCTGGGCAGAAGGCTTGGGAGAAAACTAGAAGAGGCAGCAAGAATCCAATAAATGGGGGAGCATTAGTGCCCTTGTCTGTTTCAGTAGAGGCAGAGGAAGGAAGAAGCCAGGCTCTGCAAGGAGTTAGGGAAGGCCAGGTTAGGGACAGAATGGATACCCTAAGGATGATTGTTGTGCTGCAGATGCATATTACTTTGCGGGTAGAGGACTAATGTCACTATAATGAAGAAGTCACGTTAGTTCATACGGAGGGTTTTTTCTTTGCATGTTAACACTTTGCATTGATGGCTAATAGCAGCTGCATGTAGCAGGCCTCCTGGAGATAGGGAGCAGCACATGGTGCCTGGTCTCCCTGTACTCTCCTGCTTGGTTCTCTGGCATCTGCTTGGTCTTGAAGTGCTTTGGGGGCAGTCCTCGCCAATCTTTGTGCACTTGTTCCATACCACTTGGCAGCCTCAACCCTTCTGTTTACTCCTTCCATCATGCTCTCTCACCCCTACATTTTTAAGGTAAAGAGTCATATCTCTTAGAGTGTTTTTCTTAGGTATTTAATGTTTTTTAAAGTTTCTGTTTTTTTTTTTTCATTATGGTTACTGTTTTTGTTAGTGCTTGGGTTAAAATTTTAGTTCATTTCCCAGCCCTTTTTTTTCAATAAGCATTATTTATTATTATTTTTTTTAGTTTGAGCTTGTAAAACATTCGTTTTTAGCAATACCTATGTCTAGTTATAGACAACACTACCATGACTCCTTTTCCTAAGATTGAACAAAGGGGACATGGGAAGGAATGGCAGGGTCTAGAGAAGGTTTTCTCAAGGATCCAAAGACTTGACCATGCTTGGCTGCAAGTTGGTTTAAATCAGCTTCCACTTAGTGACATTTTCTAAGTGCTGTCCATTATATATTTAGGTGTTCATGTTTTTGCATTTTTATCTTCTCTGTGATATTTCTCTACAGTCTGAACAAGCATCTGAGGCTGAAATACACCCCCAGCTGAACAGAGCCCCCTCTCAAGCTGCAGACAGTAGTCCAACAAAGAAGGTAAGGCCTGTGGGAAGGTGCCTCTGTGATGGCATTGTGAGCCCCACCCCTGGGCTTCTGGTCTCTGTTTGCAGATCTGTTTTACTTTGGTTTCAGTGTCCTGACCTGAATGTTAATGATCCAGCTTTCCTAGAATTTGGTTTTTTTGTGAAGATTAGGGTGCTGATGATTCTTGGGTCTGACCTTGATGTCACTGACAGTTTGCACTTCCTCTTCAGCCTCCCAGCTAAATGGCGGCCTTGCTTTTGGCAAGTTGAGGAGGGGTGGTGGGGAGGGCCAAGTGCCTTTGGCAGAACCCTTCATGCTACTGAGGCTCTAGGAGGGCCTCTGGTGGGGGGCGGGGTAGTCTGCCCTTCTTTGTCCATGTGCCACAGTCCCCTCTTGCATCTTGGTGTCTTCACCATAGCCCACCAGTGTCACTGAGTCCCAGGTCACTTGCTCAGGAGGTGCCACTCACTTATTGTGCTCTCTGTTCACCTTGTTACCCTCTCCTTGCTGCTCCCCATTTTTCTAAGGCCCTCCTCTGGTCAGAGCATGGGTCCTGGGCTTGGGAGCACGGGGGAGGAGGGGCCTCCCAGGAAGCAGGCTGGCTGTCTCCTTCCAGAAGACACTGTGGCCCTTGAGCTTGGCTTCATGTATGAATTGGGAGTGGAAGAATGAGGAGCAGATGACTGAGACCTTCACAAACTTCAAAACTTACAACATATTCCCACAAGACCCAAAGTGAGGCAAGAGCGAGCTTTGTCTTCAGTCAGAAAAGGCCTCATGGTGTGAGATGCACACAGCATTGAAAAAAGGGAGGGTGGGCAGGTGGGCCACTGGAATCTGATTCCTGGGTCTTTTCAGGTGCAAAAAGCGGTAATAGGCTGCAAGCAGGGAAAGAAAAAAAAAAGGAAAAAAGAAAGGCCCCTAGAATCTGATGCCCATGTCCCTGCCCCCTTACCCCCCTCCCCCATTCTCGCGAAGCCATGAATCAGCTTTATATCCTCGGGTGTGGGGTTTGAACAGAGTGTGCACCTGACCTGAGAATGGGCCTAGGAGGAACATGAGCACATGGGCATGATGGGGGAGCATTTCAGTTTTTAACTTTTGGGTTTTATTGTTTTGTATTTAATCCACAGGACATACCATATTCTCAGCCTCCATCAAAGCCCATCCGAAGGAAATTACGACCTGAAAACCCAGCTCCAGAAAGCCAAGAGCCTTCTAGCACTGTTGGTGGGGCAGCGTTGGCAGTGACCGGGAAACCCCACACAGCAGTCCAGAAGTAAGTACGTCACATCAGGGAGGTCAGAAACTACCTTTTCAATCTTCGTATGCATGTACATGTAAATCTGTTTATATTTATACCCATGGCCATAGAAGAGTGTGATTTTATGGCTGTAGTTTTGCCTTCCTCCTCTCTGGTGGTACTACAGGCTCCCAGTCACCTAGAAAGAGACCTTCTAAGCTATAGGACTTAACCTGAGCCAAGGGGCAAGCGAGTACAAAGCTGTGGTGTTTCAGTTTGGTTTGATTTCCTTCCCTTCCCTCCTCCTCTTCGTCTCCTTCCCACCCCTCTTCCTTGTGCTGGGCCACGTTTTCCTAGGAAGAAGACAGTGATAAAAATGGCAGTTTCCCTCTTTGCCTGTCTTATGCTGCCCCCCAGGGCAAATGGCTAGCTTCCTGACCCTCAGACCCAACTTTGAGTAGATGTGCTTGTGATTTTTTTTCATTCCCCATGAAAATTTTCTGTTGTCGATCATCTCAGAACAGAATGGTCACCTGTGGAGCCTCCAGAATATCTGTCTGACTGCCTGTAATAGACATTGGAGAGGGTGGCGGGGTGTGGGGGCGTCTGTGGATAAGGCCAGGAACCAAGAGAATAATGCTCTGGACAAACCAATTTTCTTTTCTTTTCTTTTCTTTTCTTTTTTTAAGATTTTTATTTATTTATTTGAGAGAGAGAGAATGAGAGAGAGCACATGAGAGGGGGGAGGGTCAGAGGGAGAAGCAGACTCCCCGCTGAGCAGGGAGCCCGTTGCGGGACTCGATCCCGGGACTCCAGGATCATGACCTGAGCTGAAGGCAGTCGCTTAACCAACTGAGCCACCCAGGCGCCCTGGACAAACGAATTTTCTACAGAGACTTTGGCTTTAAGAAAGGCTATCACTCGCCTCAGTTTCCCTGTAGTGAAATTGAGCGAGGTGTTGAGGGCAGAAACCTGCTACTGTGTGTGACTTCACAAGTGAACTCGACTGGTCACTAACGTCAGTGCTCAAGATAAGCCCTGTGACACTGCTCTCAGGACCTTGCTGATCCCAGGAGCTGCTGTGGGTTTCTCCTGCTTACGCTGTTGTAGAAAAAGGAGCAACAGATTCTGTGGGTGCAACTTGCCTCTGAAGCCAAAACCCCATTGTGAATCTGTATAGCACTCTTCAGATGATGGTTTTGTTGTTTGTTTTTCCAAATAGACAGCTCCCTGGTGGTATCAGTGCATAAAGGAAATCTGTTTTGTCCTTAATGGCCCCTGAGAGCTTTGATCATCTTTCCACCACTGTCAAGCCTGGGGGATGGATCCCTGTCAGGGACACAGATGGCTAAACTTGCTTCCATGTGCCACCCTGGCTTTCCACTGGGTCTCTGCTTCACATTACTGCTGGTCAGTCAGTGGTGCTTACAGCACCCCCCGCTCCACCGACTGGATGGAGGGCAGCTGGTGGAGCTCCCGCAGAGGTCTTTTTCAGTTTCTTTCCTTCGTCTTTTTTTTTTAAACAGTTTTATTGAGATATAATTCATATAGCATACATTTCACCCTTTTACGTGTACAGTTCAGTGGTTTTTAGTATATGCACAAAGTTGTTCAACTGCTGTCACAAACTAATTTTAGAACATTTTCATCACCCCCAAAAGAAATTCTGTGCTGATTAGCAGTCACTTTCCATTCCCTGTCCATGTCCCAGGCAACCACTAATCTACTTTCTGTCTTTATAGGTTTGCCTGTTCTGGCCATTTCATGTAGATGGGACCATGCAACATGTGGTCTTCTGTGGCTGGCTTTTTTTCAGTTCACATAATGTGTTCAAGGTTTATCCATATTGTAGCATGAATCAGTACTTGATTCCTTTTTATTGCTAAATAATGTCCCATTGTATGGATATACCACATTTTATTTATCTTCTCATCACTTGATGGACATTTGGGTTGTTCCCACTTTGAAGCTATAAAGAATAATGCTGGTATACTATGTGTGTACAAGTTTTAGTGTGGACTTATGTTTTCATTTGTCTTGAGTATGTACCTAGGAGTGGAATTGCTAGGTCATATGGTCACTCTAATATTTTGAGGACTTGCCAAACTGTTTTCCACAGTGGCTGCAGCATTTTACAGTCCTCCCAGTAACATATGAGAGTTCCAATTTCTCCTGTTTTTTTTTTTTAATAAAGATTTTATTTATTTATTTGACACACAGAGAGAGATAGTGAGAGAGAGAGCACAAGCAGGCAGAGCAGCAGAGGGAGAGGGAGAAGCAGGCTCCCAGCTGAGCAGGGAGCCCGATGTAGGGCTCGATCCCAGGACCCTGGGATCATGACCTGAGCTGAAGGCAGACGCTTAACTGACTGAGCCACCCAGGCGCCCCTTGTTGTTACCTTTTTAAAAAAAATTATTACAGCCATCCTGGTGGGTGTGAAGGGGTATCTCATTGTGTTTTTGATTGCATTTCCCTAATGGCTAATGATGTTGAGCATCTTTTCATGTGCTTATTGGCCATTTGTTTATCTTTTTTGGAAAAATGTCTGCTCAGATCCTTTGCCTTTTCCTGCTTGGATTATTTATCTTTTTATTTTGAGTTATGAGTTCTTGACCTATGCTGGATACAAGTCCCTTGTCAGATGTATGCTTTGCAAGTATTTTCTCCCATTCTATAGGTTGTCATTTCACTTTCTTTTTTTTTTTTTTTAAGATTTATTTATTTGAGAGAGCGAGAATGAGAGAGAGAGAGTACATGAGAGGGGGGAGGGATAGAGGGAGAAGCAGGCTCCTTGCTGAGCAGGGAGCCCGATGCGGGACTTGATCCAGGGACTCGATCCCGGGACTCCAGGATCATGACCTGAGCCGAAGGCAGTCACTTAACCGACTGAGCCACCCAGGCGCCCCATCATTTCACTTTCTTGATGGTGTCATTTGCAGCACAAAAGTTTTTAATATTGACGGGGTCCAGTTTATTTTTTTTCTTTTGTTACTTGTGCTTTTGGTGTCAGAGCTTGAAAACCACTGCCTAACCCAAGTTCATGAAGATTTTTTCCTGTGTTTGCTCCTATAGGTTTTATAGTTTTAGCTCTTACATTGAAACCCATGGTTAATTTTGAGTTCATGTTTGTGTATAGTGTGAGGAAGGGGCCCAACTTCATTCTTTTGCATATAGATATACAGTTGTCCCCGAATTGTTTGTTGAAAGGAGATATTTCCTTTTATCTGCCTGTTTAGTGACTGTCCCTCATTGTGATACTCTCTCACTAGTTAGGTGACCACATGGTGTCAGACCGAGAGAGGCTAGCGACCACAGCAACACAAATAGTGCTGTAAATGTTGGATGTAAGCTTTGGGTCAGGGAATTTCATACAACTTGTTTTAGTTCCTAGACTACTTTATTTGGGGTTGATAAGAAGCAACTTAGCATTCATCATTTTTTAAGCCCTGGAGAGAGAGACAGCCAGACACATGATCGTTAGTCTGTATAGTTCTTTCTCACCCAGGGTTCTGGGAAAGAATGAAACTCTGATGCCCTTAGACATCCATTGTCTGTAGGATCTTAACTTCTCTCCTATGCATGTAGAGTGGTCTTTACTGTGTATTGTTTTGGGGAAATTTGAGAAAAGAGTCACAAATAATTTTCTTAATTATCTAACAGAACACTGGTTAAGGAAGGCCAAAAAAATAAACTAGTTGGAAAATGGTCATCCTCTCTTTGGGAAATGAACGTCAGAACTGAACTATTGTTAAGAAACAAAATCTCTTTCAGATATTGTCATTGTCTATTTCATTTAGGGCAAAGGAAAAATAAAATAGTCTAAGTGAGCTGCTGAGTCCAGATTATAACTAATAAACAACTGTTGGATTGTGTCAAAATTACTGAGCTGCTTGTAAGGACAAAAGTAGGTTTTTTAAAGAAATAATTTGGCTTACTTGGTTTCCCCTCACATCTTGTGCATCTAGTAAAGATGGACTTTGGGAAAATAGAATGGTTTGAACAGTTTAGAGAGAGAGGATGTTGTATAGCAGTACTACGACTGAAACTGTGCCCGCCTCCATGGCTTTTGCTCTTCTCTATAACCCCGGGAAGTGTCCTGGACCACCCCAGGGCATGCCCAGCAGCCAGTGTGGCAGTGTCTGCTTGCCTGCATGACATTCTCAGTGTGGTTGGGAGTCTGTTTTCCTTCCTGCTTCATGGCTGGCAGTACTGGAATGTCTGTGGGGTTGATGAGTGGCATCCCTAATGAAAACCTGCCATTTCCAAGTAGAGAAAAGGCAATACAGGTTCAATTCTTAGAAGCTGTGCTCACAATTCCTTGGGAGAAATCAGGGCTCAGGTTGAAGGCTAAGATTTTTCTCATCTAGAGACCCCAGTTTATATTCTTTCAAATATTGGTTCAGCTGCCTGAATGTAACCCAGGTAACAAGCACTCAAATAACATAGAAATTGACTTCTTTCTTGTATAAAAGTCTGAGTTGGTGAGTGGTCCCAAAGCATAGAGTAGCTCCGTGCAGGAACCCAGGTGCCTGCCCATATTCTTATTCTAGATCCCCATGGGGGTTGCCTTTATCCCTGTGGTTGAAGATGGCTCCCTAACATGTTCACATTCTGGGCCCCAGAGAGGGGGAAGGAACAAATGGAGAGAAAACAGACTACTTTTAAGGGTATGACTCAGAAGTGGCATCTCTGATCCCTTTGGCCCAAACTTAGTCATATGGTCTTACCTACCTGCAGAGAGACAGGGAAATGTAGTTTCTAGTTGGAGGGCCACTCAAACTGAGAATAATAGGCTACTGCATGTAAGAAGGCGCAAGAACAGGTTTTGGAGGATAGTCTGCCACAAAACCTTGAGTGGACAGTGCCTCACAGTGTTGCAGTTCTGAATTGATAGATAGCATGACACACAATAGAGTGAGACAAAATAAATGTCTACTTAAGTGTTACTCCTTCATTTTCCTCCCTGGAAACCATGCCAGTTAGAGCACAGCCTGGAACAGTGAGTAAAAATACTGGGAGGACCTGAAGAGAGAAACTCCAGAGGCAACTCTTAAGAGGGTGATGCAGGTTAAATGCTTTGCTGACCCCTTCAGAGGTATTCTGGGCTTGATCCTATCTTTGTGTTATTTACGGCTCCTTTGGTAGCAAATAATAAAAAGCGACTTGAGGTAGCAAAATATACTCTTTATTATAAGGATATAGGGGTGATTCAGGGAAATCAGTGGCAGGAGTGGATTGGAAGAGAAGATTGCAAACCTTCTGGGGCTCATTCTGATGCCTCTCAGTTTTCTTAAGGTGTTTTTGACGTTTTTATCTACAAAGACTTCTCAAGCACCTTCCACTCCAGAGATTACATTCTCACTGTGCTGGACCCAGGCTGAACTGAAATATTAGCCATAACTCAAGTCCTTCGGAGGGAGAATCTGGTCAGCTTGGCATGGGCCAGATCCATTCAAGTGTCAAAATAGAGGTGAGGATTTTCTTGAGACAACTAGAACTCCCTGCCAGGGACCCATCCCTGTGGAGGAGGTGGAAGGAGATGGAGCCAGTTCCTAAAGGAGGAGGAAACCGTTAGGAGCTGGACACACATAGAGTAGTAGTAGTGTAAGGAGGGGCATCAAGTTCTGATCAACTTTTTTTTTTAAACCTTTTATTTTGATATAATTACAGATTCACAGGAAATTACAACAACAGTGCAGAGCGGTTCTGTGGATCTTTTACCTAGTTTCTCTTAATGATTACATTTTACCTAACTATAGTACAATATCAAAACGAGGCAACTGACATTGGGACAGCATATGTATTGTTCCATGCCGTTTAATCACATGTGTAGAGTCTTGTAACTGCCACTGTAATCAAGGTACAGAAATCAGACCTACCCTCTCCTCGCCATTCCTTACCCCTGGCAACCACTGATCTGTTTCCCATCTCTAGAATTTTTTCATTTTGAGAATGTTATATAAATAGAATCACACAGCATGATCTTCTGAGTTTGGCTTTTTTCACTTGGCACAGTCCCTTGACATCCAAGTTATATATCTCAATCAGCACTGCTAAGCAGTATTCTGTGGTATGGATGTGCCATAGTCTCTTGAGCCATTCACTTGTTGAGAGATGTTTTGGCTGTGTCTAGTTGTTGAGCATTATAAATAAAGTGACTGTGAGCATCTTGTGTACAGGTTCTTGTGTGTGCATAAATTTTCGTTTCTCTGGTATAAATGTCCAAGAGTGTGATTGCTGGGTTGTGTGTGGAGTGTATGTTTAGTTTTAAAAGAAACTGCCAAGTTGTTTTCCAAAATGGCTGTACCATTTTACATTTCCACCAGCAATGTATGACAGATGCAGTTTCTCCACATCCTCACCAGCATTTGGTTTTGTCACTATTTTTTTATTTTAGCTGTTCAAGTATGTGGGTTGTTCTATCCTGTCATGGTCTTAATTTGCATTTCCCTAATGGCTAATGATGTTGAATGTCTTTTCATGTGTATATTTACCATCATATATCCTCTTTGGTAACATGTCTCTTCATGTCCTTTGCC
The DNA here is from genome assembly GCF_029215605.1 of Mirounga angustirostris. NCBI lineage: Eukaryota > Metazoa > Chordata > Mammalia > Carnivora > Phocidae > Mirounga > Mirounga angustirostris. Next base: position 13,480,841 of record NW_026991719.1, read on the forward strand.
CATTTTCTAATTGAATTGTTTTTTTTGCTGTTGAGATTTGAGAGTTCTTTTTATATATTTTAAATACATATCAATTGTCAGGAATGTGGTTTGCAAATATTTTCTCTCAGTCTATAGCTTGTCATTTCATCCTCTTAACAGTCATTTGCAATACAAAAGTTTTTAAAATTTTGAAGAAGCCCAACTTATTTTTTTTCTTTTATGGATTGTGCTTTTGTTGTTACATCTAAAAACTCTTCACGAACAAGCCCTTGGTCCTGAAGATTTTCTCTCATGTTTTATTCTAAAAGTTATATAATTTTACACTTTATATTTAAGTTGCTTGATCCATTTTGTGTTGTTTTATGTAAGATCTGGGTCAGGGTTCTTGGCCTGTGGATGTTGAATTGCTTCGGCGCTGTTGGTTGAAAAGGTTATTCTCGGGACGCCAGGGTGGCTCAGTTGGTTGGGTGTCTGACTCTTGGTTTTGGCTCAGGTCATGATCTCATGGGCGGTGGGATTGAGCCCTGCATTGGGCTCCCCAGTCTGCGCTCAGCAGTTTGGGACGTTGCGGTTGAAAGATTCTCTTCCTCTGCCCCACCCCCCAGTCAGGCACGTTCTCTCTCTCTCTAAAAATAAAATAAATCTTAAAAAAAAAAAAAGAAAAAGCTGTTCTTGCTCCATTGACTTGCTTTTGCACCTCTGTCAGAAGTAAGTTGTCTGTACTAGTGTGAGTGTGTTTCTGGGTTCTCTATTCTGTTCCACTGATCGATGTGTGTTTCCCTCTGCCTATTAATCCACACAGTCTTGATTACTGTCTTCATTACTTATTTACTTGATTACTATAGCTATATAATAAAATGTCTTCTATTTCTCCCACTTTTATTACGATTTTTCAAAATTGTTTTAGGTATTCTAATTCCTCTAACTTTCCATATAAATTTTAGAATAATTTTGTCTTGATCCACAAAAATTCTTGCTGAGATTTTGATACGAATTGTGCTAAACCTTTGGTGCACCTCAGTGGCTCAGTTGGTTAAGCATTTGCTTTCAGCTCAGGTCATGATCCTGGGGTCCTGGGACCAAGTGCCCCGTGGGGCTCCCTGCTCAGCGGGGAGCCTGCTTCTCCATCTCCCTCGCCTGCCCCCCCTGCCGGCTTGTGTTCTTCTTGCGTGTCTCTTTCTCTATCAGATAGATAGATAGATAGATAGATAGATAGATAGATAGATAGATAGATAAATAATCTAAAATAATTTTTTTAAAAAGGAATTGTCTTAAACCTTTATATCAGTCTGAGGAGATTTGGCATCTTTACTATTTTGAGTCATTCAATCCATGAACATGATAAATATTTCTCTATTTTGATCCTATTTTTCATTACTGTTGTATATAGTTTTCAGCATGTAAATCTTGTGTATGTTTTGATATATCTAAGAACTTCAGTTTGAAGCTTTGTAAATGATACTGTATTTTTTATTTTTTCCCAAGTATTCAATGTTAGTGTATCAAAATTCTGTTGATTTTTTAAAAAGATTATCTATTTATCTGAGAGAGAGAGAGAGAGAGGGAGGGAGGGAGAGGAGCAGAGGAAGAGGAACAAGCAGACTCCACCCTGAGTGCAGAGCCCAATGCCGGGCTCGATCCCACAACCCAGAGATCATGACCCGAGCCAAAATCAAAAGCCGGATGCTTAACTGACTGAGCCACCCAAGCGCCCCCATTCTTTTGATTTTTGTATGTTAATCTTCTCTCCTCAAAACTCATTTTTATTAGTTCAGAGAATTTTTTTATAGATTCCTTGGAATTTTCTATGTAGGCCATCATGTCATCTGCAGATAGGGACAGTTTCATTCTTTTCAGTTATGTGTGCCTTTTATTTCCTTTTCTTGCATTACTGTGTTGGCTAGGACTTCTAGCACTGTGTTGAAAATAGTAATGAAAGTAGAAATCCTTGCTTTGTTCCTCATCTCAGGGGGGAGAGCATTCAGTTTTTCATTATGTATGATGTCAGCTGTAGTTTTTTGGTAGAAGTTCTTCATCAAGTTGGACAAGTTGGCCTCTATTCAGTTTTCTGAGAGTTTTTGTCATGAATGGTTATTGAGTTTTATCAGGTGATTTTTCTATATCAGTTGATATGTGATTTTTTTCTTTCATCTGTTAGGATGGTGGATTGCACTGATTGACTTTTGAATATCGAATCAGCCTTTCATCTCTGGAATAAAGCTCTCTTGGTCATGGTGTATAAGTTTTTAATACATTGCTAAATTCTATTTGTTAATATTTTGTTAAAGATTTTGCAGATATCTATGTCCAGGAGAGATATTGTGTCTAATTTATATCTTGCTAGGCTGCCCCTTTCCAAGTCATTTGGCTAGAGAGAGCAGTATTTGGGTTGGGGGAGGCTTTTTATTGTCTGACCTTATTGACATTTATGGCTTGCTGACTTCTCCACCATCCAGTCTGGGATATATGAAGCAAAAGAGAAAACCCAGGGAATTCACTGCTATGTGTTTCCCTGAGTACTGAGTTCCTGGGCTGGTTTGCCTTCTTCACTCCACTTTTTGGAGTAATCTTATGTTTGTCTTACATATTATGTCCAGGATTTTAACTGTAGTTGGTGGGGTAGAGAGAAGTATGTCTACTCCATGTTGTCCTGAAACTGGAAATCCAATCCTTATCTTTCTGAAAGTAGATTTTAAATCCTCTTCCCTGCCTATTTATGGATGAAAAAATTAATCTTTCAACTTCTTGGGGAACGGAGTATGCCTTCTGCAGATTAGCAGAGTGGGTAGCATAGTGTATATTCTCAGTGAATAGTAATCATCTCCACAATGGTCACTATGCATTCCGGTTAAGTTGCCCTGGCATAGAACCTACGTCTCACAGGTTGCACATATGTCTGTTTTCCTAGGGGAACTTAAATTGCCCTTTTGCTCTGCAAATTCAGTATTTTTTGCTGTGGGATATAAGGCTGTAGGTTATACCATCGTGTTGATATATCATCCCAACTGTAGACAGCTTTGAGGGAGAAAGAGGGTTCCAAGAATAATTAGGGCCAGTCAAGCAGTGTAAGCAGAGACTGTAACGGGCAAAGTGGAACATATGGTCACCCTAGTTATACCTGCTCTGTGAATTTACTATTGACTTAATTTGGCAATAGTGGTATTAAAACATTTTCTCAAGTGCCACAGATGTATGCTGGTATATGCACATGCCTGAGCATACTCACACACATAGACACACTCAAGCATTCATGCCTAATAATAAAGAAATGAAGGAGACTTGTATAGGCCGGCTAAGTTAATGTAGGATTTTTCCTAAAGAGAATGTTCTTCTATTCATTTCCTTCAGACTTGTCCACAGGGGCCACCTGCAGGTCTTTTAAAAATGCCATTAAGGCTTACACAAAAAGGGCATTCTAGTTAATGTGGTTTGTCAGGAAGAAATACTTATTAAAATGTCTTGGAATAAATGGAATGCGGCGTTTGAAAAGGTCCAATTCACAGCTTGTCTTTCAAGTTATAAAATGGGAAGTACTCCAGGTGTGAATAATTCATCCGGACAAATTTGTTTCATTTGATGTGTGTCTGCCTGCCTGCCTGTGACATTAGCCCCTTGTTAGTTGAGCACTTCTCATGAGTCAGTGTTCTGACCCACAAGGGTCCGGACCTCTGAGTTCTATTTCCCTGAACTGTTTGTACTTTTTTATAGACAGTCTTCCAAACAGAAGAAGGCCATTCAGACTGCTATCCGCAAAAATAAAGAGGCAAATGCAGTGCTGGCCCGGCTGAACAGTGAACTTCAACAGCAGCTCAAGGTAAGGAGCTTCCCGAAATTGGATTACTGGGCTTTTCATCTGGTGGTTTTGTTTTGACCATTGGCTGAGCACCTGCTTCCATTTCTGTTGGTAAGACTTGCATCTTTGTTCTCAAACCTCTTTTGGAAGGCAGAGAATGGCTGCACTTAAGTTTCATGGGCTGGTTCTTGTATGTTTAGAGGAAGACTAGCAACTTGAATATGCAGGCTACATATTGTTTATTAGTGACTAGGACAGAGAATTTATTACAAAGGCTGTCTGAAGCATTCTTCATTCCCGAAAGCTTCTGGACAAGCCCTTGATTGTTTAGATCCTCCCTGAATATACTTATGTATATACTTATGTAGGTGGAGGAGGGTAGCCCTGATACTATCAAAGGCCCGACCCCTCCGGCGGGCAAATGGTTCCGTATCACCTTCTCAAGAACATCACCTCTCTCCTTACCACCTCTTTCTCATCACCATTCATCTCCCCTGTTTTGGTTTTCCAGGACTGCCATAACAAAGTACTACAACCTTGGTGGCTGAAAGTACCAGAAATCACTTCTCACAACTCTGGCGGCTAGAAGTCTGAAATCAAGGTGTCAGCAGAGCCGTGCTCTGTCTCTGAAGGCTCTAGGGGAGAATCCTTCTTCTTTCTTCCCAGCTTCTAGTAGTGGCTGGCAATCCTGGGCGTTCCTTGGCTTCCAGATGTGTCATTCCAATATCTGTCTTCACTGTCACATGGTCTTCTCTCTGGGTCTCTCTGTGTCTGTGTCCAAATTCCTCTTCTTATTTAAGTGTCCTCTTCTTATAGGGACACCAGTCATTGAATTAAGGCCTGCCCTAGTTTAGCATAACTGCATTTTAATTAAATTACATCCACAAAGGTCCTATTTTTCTATGAGGTCACATTTACAGATGCTGGGAGTTAGGACTTAAGCATATCATTTTGGGGGACACAGTTCTACCTACTGCATCCCCTGATTCTCTACTGCATCATTCCCATCCATATAAACGTGCTCCAGTATTGTCCATTATCTTGACTTCACATCCTTCTTCAATTGCAGCCCCCTCTCTCTGCTCTCCTTCCCAGCTAGGTTTCTTAGGAGTTGTTTTCATTTACTCTCCTTCCTCACCAACAGCTTTCTCTCTCTCCACTTCAATTTGGCTTTGCTCTGCTCCATTCACATCCCTCCTACAACCAAATCCAATGGGCCGCTTTCAATGTTACTCGAATTTTCAGAATTCTACACAATTGGCCATTGCCTCCTCTGAAATGGCCTTTCTCACTGGCTTTTGGACTACTATACTTTTTTCCTGTTCCTTCCACTACCTCCCTCCCTCCCTCCTTCCCTCCCTTCCTGGTGCTTCTTCCTTAGCATTCTGTGCTATTTCTTCCTTCTTTGAGTTCTCTTTTATTACTCCCCCTTTGCCCCAATATTTTATTATGAACATTTTTAAGCATACAAGAAAGGTGAAAGAATCCTATGGTAAATACTTTTATAGCCACCTCTTTTAACATTTTACTATACTTGTTTTATCACATATCTACCCCTCTGTTCCTCATTCTACCTTATTTTTAACATGTTTTTCAGTAAATTGTAGACATCTGTATGCATCCCCTAAATATTGCAACATGCAGATCAGTAACTAGAGTTCAGTATTTTTACAGGTTTTTTTGATGATGTAAGTTTTACATAGAATGAATGCACAGATGCTAAGTGTGCCATTTGCTGAATTTTTACAAATGCATATACTTATGGAACCCAAACCCCTATCAAGATACAGAACATTACCGTCATCCTACGAGGCTCCCTCATGCTCCTTCCCTGTCAATTCCAGCCCCACGCACACAGAGGCAACCACTGTTCTGACTTTGTTATGTCATAGTGTTGTTTATTCTGTAACTTTATATAAATGGTGTTCCCTAACACGTACTTTTATGTAAAGCTTATTTCACTTAGTATTACATTTTTGAGATTCATTGATAATGCACGTGTCAGTAATCCATTCCTTTTTACTGCTGGATAGTATTCCACTGAGTGATTATTCTGCAATTTCATTATCAGTTCTTCTATTAATAGACATGTGAGCTGTTGCTAGTTTTTGGCTATTTTGAAGAAAACCACATTCTTGAATAAGTCTTTGTGTGGAAATATGTCCTCATTTCTCTTGGGGAAGTACCTAAGATTTGGATTAGTAGGTAATGTGGCGAACATATGTGATTAGTTTTATTAGAAACTGCTAAAGCTTGGGGCGCCTGGGTGGCTCAGTCAGTGAAGCGTCTGCCCTTTGGCTCCGGTCATGATCTCAGGGTCCTGGGATCGAGCCCCACGTTGGGCTCTCTGCTCAGCGGGAAGCCCGCTTCTTCCTTTCCTTCTGCCTGCCGCTCCCCCTGCTTGTGTTCTTGCTCGCTCTCTCTCTCTCGTCTCTCCCTCTGTCAAATAAATAAATAAAGTCTTTAAGACGAAAAAAGAAAAGAAACTGCTAGAGCTTTTCCCAAAGTGGTTGTAGCATTTTGCACTCCTCCCACTAGAACGTGAGAGTTCCTGTTATTCCACATCCTTGCCAACATTTGGTGGTGATCTTTTAATTTTTGTTTATCCTGTGGTGATTTAGTTTTTATTTTGCATCTCCTTGATGCTTAATTTTGCTGAGCATTTTTTATTACAATTATTTACCTTTCATATGTTTTATGAAGTGTTCAAAGTATCTGGCCATTTAAAAAATCATTTTTTGTCGTCTTTTGTGGCATTGTAAGTAGATGCTTTTTATACTATCTTGGTTACTAGTCCTTTGTCAGATACCTGTTTTATAAATGTTTTCTTCCAGTCTTTCATTTTCTTAACTGTATCTTTTCAAGAACAGATATTTTTAACTTTTAAACAGTCTAATTTATTGGGTTTTTTTCTCTTATGGTTCTTATTTTCTTCTCATATAGGGAAACTGCCTACATCTAAATTATGAAGATAGTCTCCTATGTTTTCTTTTAAAGCCATTATTGTTTTAGCTTTTGCATTTAGGTCTTAAGTTACTTTTTTAAACCACTTTATTGAGGTATGATTGATACACAACAAACGATGCATATTTAATGTATGCAATGTGATACATACAGTTGGAAGATAATTATATATCCATGGACCCATCACCACAATTTATGCCATAAAACTATTCATCACATCTAAAAGTTTCCTTCCCCCTCTTATTATTATCATCATTATTATTTTGTGAACATGACAAGAACACTTAACATAATAAGATCTGCCCTCTTGGCAAATTTTTAATTATACACTACAGTATAATTCATCGTAGGCACTATGCTGTATAGTAGATCCCTGGACCTTAATCATTCTGTATAACTGAAACTTTGTACCCTTTGAATAGTACTTCCCCATTTCCCCCAGCCTCTGACAACCACCATTTTCTACTCTCCTTCTAGGAGTTTGACTGTTGTAAATTCCTCATATGAGTGGTGTCACTTAGCATTTGTCCTTCTGTGTCTGGCTCATTTTCCTTAGTGTAATGTCCTCCAAGTTTATCTATGTTGTTGCAAATGGCTGAATTTCTTTCTTTTTAAAGACTGAATAATATCCCATTGTATGTATATATATTTTCTTTATCCATTTGTCCATCGGTAGATACTTAGGTTCCTTCCATGTCTTGGCTACTGTGAATAATGCCACAGTGAACATGAGAGTACAGATAATCTCTTCAAGATACTGATTTTAATTCCTTTGGATATATACCCAGAAGCTGGATCATATTTGGTAGTTCTATTTTTTTCAGGTTTATTGAGATATAATTGACATATAACACTGTGTATAGGTATCAACATGTTGATTTGATACATTTACATATTGCAATATGATTATCATAGTACTGTTAATACCTTTGTCACCTCACATAATTACCAATTCTTTTATGTGGTGAGAACATTTAAGATTTACTCTCTTGGCAGCTTTGAAGTATGTAATGTAGTATTGCTAACTATAGACACCATGTTGTACATTAGATCCCTAGAACTTACTCATCTTATAACTGGAACTTTGCACCCTTAGTTAACATCTCTCCATTTCCCCTCCAGCTCCTGGCAACTTCCATTCTACTTTCTGTTTTTATGAATTTGGCTTTTTTTATATTCCACACACAGGTGATATCATGCAGTATTTGCCTTTCTCTGTCTTACTCCCCTTGGCATAGTGCCTGCAAGGTCCATCCATGTCACAAATGACAGGATTTCCTTCTTTCTTATGGCTGAATGGTACTCCATTGTATGTATGTACTACATCTTTATCCATTCATTTGTAGACAGATACTAATGTTGCCATAGCTTGGCTGTTGTAAATAATACTGCAGTGAACATGGGAGTGGAGATATCCCTTTGAGATCCTGATTTTTATTTCATTTGGATACTTGGAAGTGGGATTGCTGGATCATGTGGTAGTTCTTTTTTTTAATATTGAGGAACCTCCATGCTGTTTTCCATGGTGGCTGCACCAATTTACATTCCTACCAACAGTGCACAAGGATTCCCTTTTCTCCACATTTTTGGCAACACTTATGTCTTACCTTTTTGATAATAGCCATTCTAACAGGTGTAATGTGATACCTCATTGTAGTTTTTTTTTTTTTTTTTAAAGTAGGCTCCACACCCAATGTGGGGCTTGAACTCACAGCCCTGAGATCAAGAGTTGCATACTCCACCAACTGAGCCAGCCACGTACCTTTCATTGTGGTTTTGATTTACATTTCCTTGGTGATTGCTGATGTTGGGCATCTTTTACATACCTGTTGGTCATTTGTTTTGGTATGTTGTGTTTCCATTTTCATTTGTTTCAAGATCGTTTTTGATTTCTTCTTTGACCTATTGGTTGTTCAGGAGTGAAATAATTTTTATTGCCTTAATTGTATTAATTCCTGTTAAAAGTTATACTACCTCATTGTTTTCCCTCAAGGTATTAACTGGATGCTTGTCACTCTAGCATTGTGCCTATTAATGTTTTATGTACTTGATTTTTAGGATTCTAAATCATAGAATTTCAGAGCTTTAAGAGAGCTTGGAAACCCTCCTTCAACAGATGGGCATAGCAAGGCCCTTGAAATCTGTGTGACTGGCCCATGGTCACTTAGCTACCATGTAACAGAGCAGAGGAGGAGTAATACCAAGTCTCCAGCACCTTTGGCACTCTGCTTCCCTGTATGATACTGATTTGCTTTTTATTAACTTTTTTATTATTGAAGTATAGTTGACATACAATGTTACTTAGTTTCAGGCATATAACATAGTGATTCTGCAATTCTGTGTATTCTGAGTACAGCGCTCACTACCACAAGTGTAGTCACCATCTGTCACCATGCAGTGTTATTATAATATTATTGACTATATTCCCTATGCTGTACTTTTCATCTCCATGACTTACTTATTTTATAACTGGAATTTTGTACCTCTTAATCCACTTCACCTATTTTGCCCATCCTTCCACTCACCTCCTCTCTGGCATCCACCAGTTCTATGTATTTAAGAGTCCGTTTTTTTGTTTGTTCATTTGTTTTATTTTTCAGATTCCATGTATAAGTGGAATCATATGGTATTTGTCATTCTCTGTCTAACATATTTCACTTAGCATTGTACCTTTTAGGTCCATCCATGTTGTTGCAAGTGGCAGGATTTCATTCTTTTTTGTGGCTGAGTAATATTCCTCTGTGTGTGTGTGTGTGTGTGTGTGTGTGTCACATTTTTTTACCCATTCATCTATTGATAGACACTTGGGTTGCTTCTGTATCTTGGCTATTTTAAATAATGCTGCAGTAAACATAGGGGTGCCTATATCTTTTTGAATTAGTGTTTTTAATTTTCTTTGGATAAACACTGAATTTTGGAATTACTGGGTCATATGGTAGTTTTTTTCCTTTTTTTGAGGAACCTTCATACTGTTTCCCATAGTGGCTGCACCAATTTGCATTCCTACTAACAGTGCATGAGTGTTCCTTTTTCTTCATATCCTCACTAACACTTGTTATTTCATATCTTTTTGATACTAGCCATTTTGACAGGTGTAAGGTGATATCGCATTGTGATTTTGACTTGCCTTTCTCCAATAACTAGTGATGTGGAACATCTTTTCATGTGTCTGGTAGTCATTTGTATGTCTTCTTTGGAAAAATGTCTGTTTAGGTCCTTTGCCCATTTTTTAATTGGATTGGGTTTTGTTTTGGTATTGAGTTGTATAAGTCTTTTATATATTTTGAATATTAATCCCTCATCAGATAAATCATTTGCAGATATCTTCTTCCCTTATTCAGTAGGTTGCCTTTTTGCTGATGGTTTTCTTGGCTGTGCAAAAGCTTTTTATTTTGGTATAGCTCTATTAGTTTATTTTCCCTTGCCTAAGGAGACATATCCATAAATGTTGCTAAGGCTGATAGCCAAGAGATTACTGCCTATGTTTTCTTTTAGGAGTTTTATGGTTTCAGGTCTCATATTTAGTCTTAATCCACTTTGAATTTATGTTTGTGTATAGTGTAAGAAAGTGGTCCAATTTCATTCTTTTGCATGTAGCTGTCCAGTTTTCCCAACACCATTTATTGAAGAGACTTTTTCCCATTGGATATTCTTGCCTCCTTTGTCATAGATTAATTGACCCTATAAGTGTGGGTTTATTTCTGGGCTCTCTATTCTGTTCTTTTGATCTATGTGTCTGTTTTTGTGCCAGTACCACACTGTTTTGATTACTACAGCTTTGTAGTATATCTTGAAATCTGGGGTTGTGATACCTCCAGCTTTGTTCTTCTTTCTCAAGTTTGCTTTGGCTATTTGAGGTCTTTTGTGGTTCCATGTGAAATTTAGGATTATTTGTTCTAGTTCTGTGAAAAATGCTGTTGGTATTTTGATAGGGATTGCATTGAATCTGTAGAGTGCTTTGGGTAGTATGGACATTTAAAAAATATTTGTTCCCCCAATCCATGAGCATGGAATATCTTTCCATTTGTTTTTGTCATCTTCAGTTTCTTTCATCAGTGTCTTATAGTTTTCAGAGTACAGGTCTTTCACCTCCTTGGTTAATTTTATCCTTAGCTATTTTATTCTTTCTGATGCAAATGTCAATGGGATTGTTTTCTTAATTTCTCTTTCTGCTACTTCATTTTTAGTATTTAGAAACGCAAGAGGTTTCTATATATTAGTTTTGTATTCTGCAACTTCACTGAATTCACTTATTTTAATATTTTTTTGGTGCTGTCTTTAGGGTTTTCTGTGTCTCATATCCTCATCTGCAAATAGTGGCAGTTTTACTTTATTTTTACTGGTTTAGATGCCTTTTATTTCTTTTTCTTGTCTGATTGCTGCAGCTAGGATTTCCAGTACTATGTTGAATAAAAGTGGTGAGAGTAAACATCCTCATCTTATTACTGATCTTAGAGGTAATGCTTTCAGTTTTTCACCATTGAGTATGATGTTAGCTGTGTGTTTTTCATTAGATGGCCTTTATTATGTTGAGGTATATTACCTCTAAACCCACTTTGTTGAGAGTCTTTATCATGAATGAATGTTGTACTTTGTCAGATGTGTTTTTTTCATCTATTGAGATAGTCATAGGGTTTTTATCCTTCCTCTTGATAATGTGTGATGTATCACATTGATTGATTTGTAAATAGCTATAGGTATTTTTGATTCTCTTGTCCTTTTACCTTGTAATAGAGTTAAGTGGTTAACACCCCATCATATTACAGTATTAGAGTATTCTGAATCTTACTATATACTTACATTTACCAGTATGTTGTATTTTTTTATGTTTTCATGTTGCTGATTAGCATTCTTTCATTTCAGCTTGAAGAACTCCTTTCGGCCTTTCTTGGCAAGGCTGGTCTAATGTTGATGAACCCACTCAACTTTGTTTTTCTGGGAAAGTGTTTAATCCTTCTTCATTTCTGAAGGATTACTTTGCCAAATAGAGTGTTCTTGGTTGACATTTTTTTTCTTTTAGCACTTTGAATATATTATCCCACTCTTTCCTGGCCTGTCTGTAAGGTGCTTGCTGAGAAATCTGCTGAGAGCCTTTTGGGGCTTTGCTTGTAAGTTACAAACTTCTTTTGCTGCTTTTAAGATCGTGTCTCTTTGATTTTTGACAGTTTTATTATAATGAATCTTGAAGAGGATCTCTTTAAGTTAAGTTTGGTGGTCTGTGAGCTTTATGGACTTGTATCCATATCTCTCATCAGCCATTATTTATTTAAATACATTTTCTGCCCCCTTCTCTTTCCAACTTTTGGAAGTCCAGCAAATCACATATTATTTCTTTTGATGGTACCCTATAGGTAATGTAGCCTTTCTTCACTCTTTTTGATTATTTTTTGTTGTTGTTCTCTTCTGACTGTATAATTTTAAAGTTCTGTCTTCTGTCTCATAGACTCTTTCTTCTGTTTGATCCATTTTGATGTTTTTGCTCTCTATTGTAATTTTCCTTTCATTCATTCTTCAGCTCCAGAATTTCTCTTTGGTTCTTTTTTAATGACTTCTGTCTCTTTGTTAGACTTCTCATTTTGTTTGTATAATTTGGTTTTCCTGATTTTGTCTTTTTGTGTTCTCTTGTAGCTCAGTGAGTTTTCTTAAGACAGCTATTTTAAATTCTTTAGCAGGTAAATCACACATCTCCATGTCTTTGGGTTTGGTTACTGGACATTACTGCAATATTTTGTTGGTGTCATGTTTCCTTAATTTTTCATGTTCCTTGAAATTTTGCATTGCTGTCTTCGTATTTGAAGTAGCGGTCACTTCCTTCAGTCTTTATTAACTGCCTTCAGGAGACAAGTACGTTTCATCAGTCCTGCTAGGGATTCTGAGGCTTTCTCAGACCTTTTATGAATGTAGCTGCTTGACATTTTTTGCTCCCTCTTGTGGAAGAATTATTAAGCTTATATGCCTTCTGATCCTGCAAAACACCAGGCCAAGTGCTAGCAGCCTCTCTTTTGTTTTCCCAAAGGTGGCACTAAAGCTCAATTTTGTGGTCTCTCCATGACCCTCAGATTTGAGCCAGCACAGCCTTTATGCATGTGCTCACCAGCCACCTGCCAAAGTTTGCTGCCTAGGGAGTGTGAACAGGTATCTGGTACAGGATAGGTGTGTGTGTGTGTGTGTGAGAGAGAGAGAGAGAGAGAGGGTAAGGCTAGAGGTATGCTGAAAAGTATCCTGTGGGCAGTTGGAGGATCCCCAGAAGCTCATGAGTAGGCTTCTTGATGAGTCCCGCAACACATTTTGTAGGGTCCATGTTTCCTTTAATACCTTCTGAGGGTCCTGTCTGCCGCTCTCCCAGCTACTTTCTGCCTCTTGGTCATGCAGTTTATAATTCAGTACTCTGGACGGGGCAAGAGAGAATTGAGCCTCTTTGGCAGTGTCCCACACAGCTGGGGAAGGTGGGTGTGTACCCACACACTCCTGTTTCTCCCATGGGAGAAATCATGGGCTGAGAAGATCTCTCTTGGCCCTAAGCTGTGCTACCTTGTGGAGGAGGGTGATATGAGTAAAATCTTACAGTTCCTCTTATGTCCTCCAGTGCATCCAAACTACTATTTTTTTTTTTTTTTTTGCTCTAGCATTGTGCTAGAACTTCTCTCCTGGAAATTTGGACTTCCACCAAGGCTTTGTCATCCATGGGTGATTGTCTAAAACAGTGTTTTCCATAGACTCCCAGATGGTGGCTAAGAGGGACTAGAGCTGGTTCAGAAGCCAGTGCAGGGTCCAGAGCTGGGACTGAGGTCTGTGTGCCTATTACCCAATACATGGCTGGGTGGATCTCTTGGTCTATGTATGGTGCTGGATCGCACAGCTCACACAAAGGCACTTTGCCCATGAATGAAAGCCAGATTTTTTTTGGCACTGTTGTTGTTGGCAGAGGGACATGGACAAGGGATGTCTTATACAGCCATGATGCTGATGTTACTCCTGATAATTTTGTCATTTTTTGATGAACTTTCATAGCGTTTCCCATAGTGGCTGCACCAATGTCTGTGATCCACCTCAAGTGAAGTTTTGTGTATGGTTTGAGATTAGGGTCAAGGTTTGTTTTTTCCCTATATCAATATCTAACCTAGCACCATTTGTTGAAAAGAATTTCTTTTCTCCTTGGATTACTTTGGTCCCCTTGTGAAAAGTCTAATGACCATATAAGTGTTGATTTATTTCTGTTTTTTTTTTTTTTTTTTTCTGAGAGAGAGCACGCCAATGGGGGAGGGGCAGAGGGAGAGAGAGAATCTCAAGCAGACTCCACAGTGAGCACAGAGCTGGACATGGGGCTCAATCTCACAACCCCAAAATCATGACCTGAGCCGAAATCAAGCATCAGATGGTTAACCAACTAAGCCACCCAGGTGCCCCTGGGTTCTTACTCTGTTCCTTTAATCTATTTGTTGATTCTTACACCAGTAGCACACAATCGTGATTACTGTTACTTTGTAGTAAGAAAATCAGGTAGTATAAATTTTTCAACGTGCTCTTCTTTTTCAAGATTCCTTTGGATATTCTGGGCCCCTTCTTTCATATAAATTTTAGAATCATTGTGTCATTTGCTACAAAATAGCCTGCCAGGCTTATGATTGGATTCGTTTGAATCTATAGATCAGTTTAAGGAGGATCAAAATCTAAACGGTGTTGAGTCTCCTAATCTGTTAGTAGAGTACATCTTCTAATTATTTATATCTTGTGAAATTTCTCTTAGCAGTTCCGAGTGTACACATATTACATGTGTTTTCTTAAATTTATTCCTAATTTTTTGTGACACTATTGCAAATTGAATTGGTTTTTACATTTTCATTGTCTAATTGAGTTTGTGAAGGTTACAGAATACAAGGTCAACACACAAAAACCAATCATATTCTTTTATGTAAGCAATGAACAATTGGTAACAGAAATATGAAAAACACTGCCATTCACGATATCTTGCCACCCTCCTCCAAATGAAATACTTAGGTATCAATTCATATAAATTCATCAAAACACATATGTTGTGAATATTGAAAACTATAAAGTGCTCCTAAAAGAAATCCAAGACCTAAATAAATGGAGAGACATGTTTGCTTTTTGTGGATTGGAAGACTTAACATAGTAGTGATGTTACTTTTCTCCAAAGTGATCTATAGTTTCACTACAATACCAATCACAGTGCCAGCAGGACTTTTTGTAGGTATAGATCAGCTAATCTGATAATTTTTATGTAAGGGCCAAGGAACTTGAATAGCTGAAACAAAGTTGGAGGAATCACTTTAGTATCAGGCTTCAGTAATCAAGACAATATGGGCTTGGGGGAGGGATTGATGCATAGATCAGTGGAGCAGGATAGAGGATTGTGAAGTAGACTACATGAATATAGCCATTCCGTCTTTGACAAAGGTGCAACATCAATTCATTGAGAAAGGGGATAGTCTTTTCAACAGTTGTTTTCTAACAATGGGTCCTCCATATGTGGAAAAAAAAACCGAACCTTGATTGAAACCTCAGTCCTTATACAAAGATTAACTTGAAGTGGGTCATAGATGAAAACATAAAACATAAAGGTGTAAAACTTTTGGAAGAAAAGATAGGAAAAAATCTGCATGACCTGGTGTTAGAAATGATGCCAAAAGCGTAACCTAGAACAGAAAAATTAAATTGTACTTCATCAAAATTAAAAACTTTTGCTCTGCCTAGAATACTGTCAGGAGAATTAAGAGACAAGCTACAGACTGGGAGAAAATATTTGCAACCCATATATTTGACAAACGACTTGTATCCAGATTATATAAAGAACTCTCCAAACTCAAGAACTCTCAAAACTCCAAAAACTCAAAGGACTTGAACAGACACTTCACCAAAGAGGATATAAGGATGGCAAATAAACACGTGAGAAGAACTCAGCATTATTAGCCATAGGGAAATGCAAATTAAAACTGTGATCTTGTACCACCACATGTATAGTAGAATTGCTAAGACAGAAAATAATGACAATACCGGGTGCTGGCAACTGGGACTCTCATGCACTGATAGGAATGCAAAATGGTACCCCACTCTGAAAAATCATTTGGCAGTTTCTTAGGACGTTATATATGCACTGAGTATGTGATCCAGCAGTTCTACTCCTGGGTATCCACCAGTGAAATGAAAACTTGTGTTCACTAAAAAGTCTGTACATGAATGTTCATAACAGTTTTATGTGATGGCCAAAACTTGGAAACAGCCCAGATGTACTTCAGAGGATGAATAGGTCAAGTGTGGTACATTCACACAATGAAATAGCACTCGGCAGTAAAAGTAGTGATACACACAACTTGGATGAAACTCCAAAGACGTTACACTGAGTGAGGCAAGCCAGGGTCGAAAGGTTTTATACTGTTTGATCCCTTTTTTTAACTTTCTTGAAAAGACAAAACTATAGTGCTGGGAAACAGACTGGTAGTTGCCAGGGGTTGTGCGTGAAGGTGAAGGTTTATAGATCAGTGAGTTGTACCAGGGAGCTTTTTGGTTGTTGGCAGTTACACAAATACATACATGTGTTGAAGTTTATAGAACTGTACGCTAAAAAAAAAGTCACTCTTACCATGTAATGAAAAAGATTATTTTTTAAAATGTCAAAGTTCATTCTGTTTTATGAATCTTTGTGTACAAACTTGTTTTTTTGTGTGTTTTATTTCTTGTTTTTCTCCCCTCTTACTTTGCTTTGGTGTAGATCATTTTCATACAATGTTCTTTCTTCTTGGTAAGCCCTTTTAATTTGGAAACCCATATTCTTCAGTTCTGAGGGTTTTCTTGGTTTTTGTTATTGTTGTATTTTCTCCATGTTTCTTCCCCACCCCCCCCACTCCCCTGCCCATTTTCTCTGTTTTTGCTTGCTGATATTTTTCAGACTTTGGAACTCTTAGCTTGTTGGTATTCTAATATTTTCATATTTTATCTTCTGTTTTCTGTCCTTCTCTTTATTTTTGTCTTTTTGTCCATTTCTGGAGACTTACTTAATTTTAAGTTTTCAAACTGTTATTTACTAACCAAGAGTTCATTTTTTGTTCTCTAATTGTTTCTTTTTAAAGATATCCTATTCTCATTTCATTGTTGTAATATTTTTTATTAATGGTAGTTTTTTTCTTCCTGAATACTTTTCTATTTTACTATTACGTATTTCTTATTAGATGCTTTCCTTCAATATCTGATGGTCCTTTGCTTATATTTAGGAGGAGGATGCAAATGCTCCCTGGAAGTGCATAGCATGTTGTGGGGCTTGTCAACTTTGAGCTTCAGTCTTACAGTCTGGTTGGGCTGTATAGTTGGGGATCCTCCCAAGGCAGTATCATTGGTGCTTTCTTTTTAATCTGATAGAATTTCCAGAGAGATTTTTTTTTTTAAGTCTCCTACATGGAGGGAAAGACCTGGTTCAGTGGAGGGAGAGGGCTGTGGGTCTCAGTATCTAGGATATTCATTTAATCTCCTTAGTTCCAGTCCAGTATCTTGTCCTCAGCTGTGTCTCTGTACTGCTAATCAAGAGGCCCTGTGTTTTACCTTTTCAAGGAATAAATCTTCAGTATTCTGCCCCGGTAGCAGGAAGAAGCTGGGGAGCTAATTGCTTCTGAAGCAGACTTTCACCCAACACTTATTCTAGCCATCCTCCTCCCCTCTTCCGCTTCCACTTACGTAGGTATCTGGCACTGCCAGCTTGAGTCTTTCAGGAACTCTTCTGTGTAAAATCAAGTTGGTTCTTGTTTTGTCGCTATGCTTAGCTTAGGTTTAGTTTTCTCTTCTTGATCTGTATGAGTGAAAATGTTCTAGCTCACGTGAATAGAAGTCTGAAGAATCATCAAAATAGAGCTTTAGTCACAGCCTGTCAATCAATTTCCAGACTAAGTCAGTTTACAGATGCAGGCCCCTTGAATAAAGAGGTACTTGGGTCACTTTACAGACGAACCCCACCATGCAGCAATGTAACAACTGGTAGAATGCCCACATTTATTTTGCTTGGATTTGCTGAGTCATTTACCATTCATCAGTTTGCCTTCCTGCTTGCAAATTGTATTGGTATCACTTCTTCCCTTTTGTTTTTCTTGTTCTTGTGTGTTTGTGACTTAAAAAACTTTTTTTCATTGTTTTAGTGGAGTTCTAGTAGGGAATGAGTATGCTGTGTATGTTCAGTTCCATCTTTCACCTGCAACCTCTGTCTGTATTCTTTTGCTAGATGATACACAATCTCAGGGCTTTGAAGATCATCCATAGCCTGGTGATCCTAAATTTATGTCTCAAACCTTACTTCTTTTACCTCTGATCTTTGGACGTGCAATTACAACTGCTTACTCAACATATTCTCTTAATATATCTAATACACACCTCAGACGCTTCATTCCCAACCGTCCCTTTGAAATGCCTATTTCTCATCTAATCTTGTTCTCAGTACCACTTACTAACCACCCACTTGCTTGATCACAAATCTCTTTCCTTCTTTTCTACGTCAACTTTATCAGCAAGTCCTATCAGTTCTAAATTAAAAAAAACAAAACAAAACAAAACAAAACCAGAATTCATCCAGTTCTTGCCATCTTTATGGCTGCTACCCTGATCAGAGCCATTTTCATTTCTCACCTGGGTCCATGCAGTAACCTTGCAACTCTTCCCTGCCTGCGCTCTTGCCCTACTCTATAATCCACTGTCTACACAGTAGCTAGAGTGAACATTTTAAATTCTAAATTAAGCCACATACATTCCCTGATTCAAAACCCACAATGCTATCCCCCTGTACTGTGAATGGTGTCCACACTCCTGACTCTGTCCACAAGGTCTGTGCCTAACTCTCAGACTTCAGCTCTTGCCAGTGTCTTCCTGGCTCCCTCTCCTCTGGTCACACAGGCCTTTCTGGTATCAAACACACCAAACTTATTCCCTCCCTTGGGGCCTTTGTAGTTGCCATTTTTTAAAAAAATTTTTTATTTATTTAGACAGAGACACAGCGAGAGAGGGAACACAAGCAGGGGGAAG
Organism: Mirounga angustirostris; assembly: GCF_029215605.1. Taxonomy (NCBI): domain Eukaryota; kingdom Metazoa; phylum Chordata; class Mammalia; order Carnivora; family Phocidae; genus Mirounga; species Mirounga angustirostris. Next base: position 13,499,598 of record NW_026991719.1, read on the forward strand.
TGGGAGAGGGAGAAGCAGGCTTCCCGTGGAGCAGGGAGCCCAATGCGGGCTCAATCCCAGGATCCTGGGATCATGACCTGAGCCGAAGGCAGACGCTTAATGACTGAGCCACCCAGGCGCCCCCGTAGTTGCCATTTTGTCTCCCTGAATATCCTTCCCCCATGTCTTCATATGGCTCACCCCTCAGTTCATTCAAGTCTCTGCTCAGATAGCATCACCTCTGAGAAGCCTTCCATGACCAGCTGTTCCACCTGTCTTCCAGATTCCTCTATTACCTCATCTTATTTATTTCCTTTTGAAAGTATCTTGTTCTTTATTGTCTTCCTCTAGCCATTTGAGAATAAAGCCTATGAAGGCATTGGTCTGATCCATCTTGTTCTTTGCTGGTACTGTCACATCTAGAGCAGAATCTGGCCCATAGTATACAGTTAATCAAAGACTCTTAGATGGCTGGGTAGTGGGGGAGGGTGAACAAATGCTTGCTGAACTCTGTTTGGACTGTTAGCATGTTAATTCTTCTGGGGTATCTCAGAATTAAGCCTTTCTACAGAGTTCTTTCCCATCTTAACTGATTCTACTTACGAATGTCTTTAAGTGTCCCCTCTCTTCCTGCCAATAAATCTGTTTTAGGGCCGAAAGTTTGAATTCCCAAATAGCAGATGGCTGATCCTGTTTTTCTTTCTCCCTGCCTTTAGCCATGCAGTCATACCCTCAGCTGTGTTTTGTGCAGGAGCCAAGATGAGATTTTGGCAGAGGGATGGCCAGTGCATTTGCTCATCCCTCAGACCCGGCAGGGTGTGGTGCTGGACTAGAAATGAGAGATCGCAGCTAGAAATTGAGTCCTGCTGGCTCACCTCTCAGTATTAGTATTCTGCTTTTGCTTTTCTGCTCTCTCCCAGCCTCTTGTCTTTTGATTTTTAACATCGACTTCTGCCAGCCACTGATCCTGTTAACACTGCCAGTGAGATTGAGGTAGGGGTGGCGTCAGTCAGTTTCATTTCCTCATCTTCAGAGAGGAGCTGCGAGATGACAAATTGTGAAGCCGCCTCTGTCTAGTCACCAGTTGTAAATATGATGCCTTCTAGTCTGCTTGCCCTAGAATCATGTGGTACTTCAGTGTTTGTGGGTCTGCTTACAAGTTTCTTTTTAATATCTGATGAAGTAGGGATGAACCCAGGAAATGACCCCTTTGCTTTTTTGTTTCCTTCTCTCTGTTTTGTACAAATCAGGAGGTTCATCAAGAACGGATTGCGTTGGAAAACCAATTGGAACAACTTCGTCCAGTCACTGTGTTGTAACCCCCAAGACTCAAGTAACAGTGGGTGACTTTTTCTGCCAAGATCTTTCCTTTGAATGTTTCAACCCAACTACTTGTCATAGGTGTCCAAGACTGTGTGAAAAGCTGCGAGCAGCGGAATATAATCCATATTTCCTTTTCTCTTGTACTTCACTTGTATGTTTTACTCTGGTGGAAAAAATACAACTGATTCTCACACTTGAAATTATAGTTTCAGTGGAATTTATCTCCCATTCTTAAGTACTTCCTCAAGTTGTTAGATGTTGCTCCTTACCAAAAACCAATCTTCTAGCAATTAAAAACAATTTAGAGCATTATTTATTTAAAGAATTTATGATTTGTATAAAACCTCATAGCCAATACCTTCAGGATGCTTGTTTTATTTTTGTATGTATATCAAATACAGTAGCTTGGTTTCCTGAATAATTGGGATTCCAACTGGATAGTCTTTGGCATGATGATAATAAAAGCAAAAACTAAAACAAGAGCATCAGATTTAGACAGGCTCCGTGCCCTCCGCCACCATATGCCAAAAATTGCTTCTCTAGTGCCATTTTGACATTGTATCTAGCTATAAATAATACATAACTATTGTTTTCTGTTAAATGGCAGAGACTTATTGGGTCTTTGCACCTCTGTAAAGTGGAAGTTTTGTCAATGATCTATTTAACTTGGCCCAGTTAGGCCTTCAACTCACAGAATTCAGTCCTTTCATGTAAATTTTTGGGTAAGAGCAATCCACTTTAACCGCCTCACTCGATCAAATTAAATAAATAGTTGCCAGATCGCTACTTTTATCCTGCATGGGATAACATGTTTGTAAATGCATGAATTTGGAAACTACACATCAGATGTGAAAGGCTGAAGAGACTGTTTGGACTGTTAAATATTTGTTGCTTGAACCCAGGTATTCACCCTGGAGAAGAAGGGGAAATGGTTGTTACCAGCAATCCAACAACTCTGGTAGTTATTTTTGTCTTTGTTATTTTAACCTGGATTGTGATTGTATTGAGTATAAAGGACTAATGAAAGAAAACCGATCTTCACTCTGGATATACAACTGTTTGTTCTCTGTGAAGTGTACCCTTGGGAAGTGATTGGTTTATGTACCGTCCAGTGGAGCCCAGCTGACTCCAGTGTATGTGATGTAAAACCATGAGCTCAAATTGCCGAAGCCAGTATCCTGTGGAAGTTTTGATCACCCACTGCTCCTGAAAGCTCAAGTTGAATATGGGAAGTGACTGACCCCCACAGGGATCAGGGCATGCCCGCTTTCACATCACTTTGAGAGACTGATTACAAGAAATGCTCTCTTTCTCTCTCTCTCTCTCTCTCTCTCTCTCTCTCTCTCGTGTATTTTGCTAATTTACCCATTCTTAGAGTAGAGGTGTGGGGTGTGCCTGGGGTCCTTTTTGAGGTGGTTTAGGATAGGTTTGCAGTGTGGGATTAAGCCTTCAGTTTCAGTAGAGTTGACAGCTTTTAGAATAAGGAGGTGTTTATTTAATGCTTCCTTAGTTTATTTGCAAGCTTTATCAATAGCTTAATGGCAGAAGAGAAAGGCTCAATCAGATGATGTTTTCCCAAAGAAAAACAAATTGTTGATTCTATCCTGTGCATATTAAAAGATTTTGAATTGATTTGATTTTGAAAATCCCAGAACTTAAACTATTTCTCTATTCCCCCTTTCTTTCCCTTTTGGGTAGCCTTTTCTGTCCCTCTGGGAGGGGTTTGGAGTCATTTTAAACCCTTCCTAAGATTATGAATGGGCAGTGCAGATTTTTGACGTAACCTCTTTTCCCATGTCCTGAGATCGAGGGGCTAAAGCTATTTTTATCAGCAATGTCCTTGCTGCAGACATTCCACAGCATGCTTAGCTTTTGTTACATTCCGCCCGGGAAAGAACAGCGTGTGCGCTCCATCTCCTCATCTTCCAGTACCTGTGCGCTCCCTCGAGATAGCACTGCATGTCCAGTAAGGAGGCATATGAGCTCAGGAATGTTAGTCTTTAGTATACATTTAAAAAAAATATTGATATGTTTTCCCCCCATCAAGTCAGTGCCAGAGTGAGACAAATTAGGAGGTTGGGGTTTTGTTTAGCTGGCTTGGTCTTCACTAAAGGACCAAACTCACATTGGACAGTTAAAGTCCCATGAGTTGCATAGTTTCACCGATATTTTGAGATGAGCATTGCATTAAAGCACACATCAATGTCTATACTCAGCTTTCTTTTTTTTTTACATTTTAAAATTTTATTATGTTAATCCCCATACATTACATCATTAGTTTTTGATGTAGTGTTCCATGATTCATTGTTTACATATAACATCCAGTGCTCCATGCAATACGTGCCCTCCTTGACTGCACTTAACAGTGACCATAGTGTATTAGTTGCTTAGAAGTGGGTTAAAAAAAAAAACCAATATACACTATTATTATTACCTGACTAGTGCTCTTCTTCCATGTCTCTGTTTTCTCAGAATGTGCACTTTTAATTTAGGATTATAGCTCCTGTATGTTTCTGTGAGCCTTCAATGTGATTTACAGGAAGGCTGGGACTGAAATCACCATTATAGAAGTTCTATAAAACTTCTCCAAAACTAGACCCACTCGTTGGGCAGAATTCAGTGGACATAATGTCGATGTTGCCCCCATCTGTGGGGGCTTCATAAACTTGTTAAGTGGTCTTCCTCTAAAGGGGTCCTATAGTCCCATGATGAAAGCACAGTAGGAATTGATAGCGGGCTAATGGGGTACCTCAGTGTCTCTTGTAAGTGGTGTATTACTTCTGCCACATCCCTGTCCAGCAGACATGAAGTACAACCAAGAGGTAGATTTCTGGAATGGAGATGCTGTTGTAATCAAGGCAGATACTTGCACTTGTTTCAGTTGGAAAGATCTAACTGCTTTATAAATACTAGGCAAGTGCTTTGGGCCTGGTTGGGAGGGGAGACATCTTAGCTGGAAGCTATGCCCATTTTACTCTCCTTGGAGAAGAGGATGTCAGAGCTGAGAGCACTTGTACCCGTCCCCTGCAGTTTGCTTGTGGGGAAACCAAGGCCATCAGAAACTACATTTTCTAGCCCAAGAATCTGTAGAGAGATAACTACTGGCAGAGTTGGAATGCCAGCTGATCTTACAGATTCTGAGTCAAGTCCTCTAGCCTCTAGCAATACTAAAAATAGATTAGGAGGGTTTCTTCTGTTTACCATGTTGAACTTTATTTACTTAGTCTTCAAGTATGAAAACATGTTTCAGTGAGTTTTAGATCTAGATATTTCTCTTGGATTGAAGCAAAAAATAAAATCTGAAGGGAAGAATATGATTGAACTATTTGTTCTTCTGAACACCTCACCTTTCATGATGCAATAAATTACTCCAAGTTTCTTGGCAGAACTTTTGACAGTTGTTGCTTTGAATGGATTCCATTCCTGGATTCCTTACGGGGGTTTGTTTTTCAAATAGACTCCTGCGATGGAAATGAACTCAATATGTAGTAAGTTACGGTTTTCTTCGATATATCTTTAGTTATGTGGGTTGCAAATGTTCGATTTCAGCATATTTCAGGGGGAGTAATCAAAAACATGCATTTTTCTTTGATTTCCTACCAGTGTCTGAACTATCATAAAGCATTCTTCTCTTAATATGTGACTTGATTCTATAGTCTCTTTATAAATGATAATTTGTCTATTTCTTAAATGATCTCTCAACCATGGTAATAATAGATTTGTACTCAGAAGATTAATAAGAAAATCGAATGGGTGTTTTTCTTGCAATTAAGACAGACATTTGCAAATGTCTTCTTCTAAGCAGTAGTTGGAAAGATCTGTTACAGTATAACACCTTACAGCTGAAAACATTTGTTCAACACAAACTACAATCACACCTCCTGACTAAACATCACAAAAAGAATGTGATTTTGAAAGTATAAAAAAAAAGAATTCCCAATATCATAGCAACCAGATCTTCCCATATTATTGACAAGTAAGACTTAGTAGCTTGTGGTTTAAACATTATGAACAAAATGTAATATCAGTTAGAAAAAGGAAGGTCTCTTTCTCCTCTAGTTAAATAAATAGAACACTAGTGACTTTGGTTTCTCTTTCCAACTGGCTTATTCTGTTGCAAGTGTACTCTTTTGAAAACTCTGATTTCAGAGGATCTCTTGAATTTACACTTTAGTGATGGGTGTTTTGTTATGTTCTTTTTTTGCATCATGACTTAGTGTAATTCAAGTTCCTAGTAGAAGTGGGGATTTGGGTTTTTGGAATTCTGAGGTGGCATCTCCTCTTTTGGCACAGGCTGAAGGCTACTGCCCACCAATGCCAACAGCTCAGTCACTGATGGCAGTTTGCGTGTGAGTCTTACTCTGTGCGCCACCCCACTTTGCCTGTTTGCAGTGAGAAATGCATCTAGTTTTATGACCCTCCCTAGAGCAGCTGTAAGAACAGACATGGAGGACAGACTTTAAAAGCAGCACAGAGTCTAAGAGCTGCTGCCTTCCTCAAAAATAGGCGTTCAGAGGTTGCCTTACAGGTGTTCCCTGAAACAGCCAGTCTGTTAATGTGAGCAAGGGATGCTGAGTACACAATTGCTTTTAGGCTTAGATAGTTACTGTCTACATTTGCTAACCTACATGATGATGAAGGCAGGGTTTCAACTGAGAGGACTTGTTCTAGTTACAGAAGACTTGCTGTGTTCTTAACAATTGGAAAATGTTTATTTTTTTGTGTTTTGTGAGTTCTCCTGTCTTGCTCTAATTTAAGTTCATGGCTGTGGGAAGTTGGAGAAAATGGGCTTAAGACTCTGAAGACCAGAGGACAAGGGACTTTCAAGAGGGCTTGTATTGGGATTTGAGGGCCACACTAGGGAAATTCAGCGACCAGTTACGTCCTGCTAAAGTACTCTGTTGGACAACAGGACTGGATCCTGAAGGTCCTTCACAGAGCTCTGCCCTCAAGAGCGGTGCAGTTGGATGCAAGCACCCCATCATAGGGCGATTGAATCAGCTGAGTTTTGTTGTTTTTGTTTTGTCTTAAGGCAACTTGTATGAGGAATTCACCTGTACCTATCTTGGGAACCGGGTGTACCCTTTTCTTTAGCACTGCCATTCTTTTTGTCTTCATCGCAAATATGTTCAAGAAAGCCAGAGGCAGGAAGGGCCATTTTGGTCTTCATTACAGTGGGCCAGGAGAGAGAATGAGGTGATGGTCTATTTTAACCTTGAGAGTAAAAGTGTATATTTTTTCACTACAGGTACATTGAACAGTAAAATGAGTAACAGCAAAGTATATATTTGATGCCTTCTGTCTTTTCATAATGTGCTAACAAGTTGTGTTAATATTTTACTTAGCCAGAGTCTTACACATTTGCTAGGCCTTGGGAACATTATGTATATTGATCTTAAACATAAATATAGGGTGACCTATATTGGATTGTGACTTGTAGATGCTAACCTTACTGCCTCTTTTTCACACTTGTTGGAAAGTCTGTGAAGAACATAGTAGATTAAAAATCTCCAACTTTGGAAAATGTACACGATGTGAAACTGAGGTGCTATGTTAAAAATAAATGTATGACAACTAAGTGTGCTTTTATGGAGTCTTGGTGTCGATATGTTGTGGCCTGCATTTGATCTTGTGCATTTCCTGGAAGTGCCGTGGGAAAGAGTTGGAGGTCTTCCCATTTAAAGTCTGAGATTTTATTATTTTTACCTCCTAGTGATCTGAGGTAGGCCCTTAAACATCTTTACAGGGTCAACGCTGGGCGATCATGGGAGATCATGCCTAACAGTGCATTTTAAAGAACGACTGAATTGAAAATTTGACTTAATGTGGGGTCCAGGTAATTTGCTTCATCCTGTCAGTATTCTTTTTGTTCAAAAATGTTCCCATCATCACATCCTTAGCTAGAGTAGGGGTAAAGGGGGAGGGCTCAGGAAGAGTGGGCTTGAGAGCCCCACCAAGTAATCTGTCATCCCAGTTGCAGTTTCTTACTTTTAAAATTTGAATAATTTTAGGAGTCTACCAGTTTCCTATCATATGGGGGTTTTATTCTGTATGGTGAATGCATATGGTGGACTACACATGGGATATTTCTAGTAATCTAGTAGTTCTGAATACCAAATGAACTCTGGAAAAAATCTTCTGTGATCTGGCTCATAAACTTGGGCACTGGAGATCACCTGACCCTGACCTTTCCCAAGCGCTGGTGAGGATCATTTTGGAGATAAAAGAGATCTGAGGTCCTCTAGGCAAGTGGTTCCCAAAATGTGGTCCCTGGACCAGCAGTATCAGCATCATTGGGGAACTTATCATTGGAGAATAATTGAATCAGGGACTCTGGGAGTGGGCCTGGCAGTGTTCGTGATGACAAGCCCTCCACGTGATACTGGTGCCCACTACTACTGAACTGCTGCTCTAGCTAATTTCATTTTACAGCCAAAGAAACCGTGGTGCAGAGAGGCAACATGGACTCATCTAGGTCTCAGTTAGTTGACAGCAAAGGATCAAAAGGTTCCTCAGGCAGTCTTTCTCCTGTGCTACAGGGTCCAGTCATGAGTTTGTTCCCTCTCCTGACCTTCCCTCCACAGATACTTGCCGTGCTCTTGCTGTGTATCGAATACTATGTCAGGAACTGGAGGTGAGACCTACAATACAGCATCCCTTCCCTCAAGTTGCTCACAGACCCCTACACAGGAACTGCAGTGCAGTGTGGGACGGTTACTAAGATGTATGAGGGTAGGCTGACTGCTGTAACAAAGAACCCCAAGAGTAGAGTGGCTTGACCCAATGGACGTGTATTTCTCACCTTACAGTACAGAGTGGATATTCTTAGTTGCCCCATTTTCTTTGTGGTTATGTGGGGACCCAGACTCCTTTCATGTGTGCTTTCATCTTCCTCCTTTTAGGAAAAAAAGATACTGTAGGAAAGATAAAATTTCTCTTCACTGAAGTGCTACACATCACTTCTATGCATACTTCATTTCCCAGAGCTCAGATGACAACAGTTAACTGTGATGGAGACTGGGAAATGTGGTCTAGCTGTCAGTTCAGGAGGAAAAAGTTGTAGTGGGCACATTGTCCACCAGGAGACACAAGGCCAGTTGGCTCTGCGAACACATGGTGTGGGGGTGGGACATCTAATTCAGACTGTGGGGATCCAGGAGAGCTTCATGGAAGAGTCTTAAAGAAGGGATAAGCATTAACTAAGAAAAAGAGGGTGTTCCGGGCAGAGGGAGCTGCATATGTTAAGGCAAGGCAGTATAAGAACATGGTGTATTCTGGCAACTGCAAAAGATTCTCGTCTGGAAGGAGGAGCCAGTGGAGTGTGGAGGGGAGGAAGTGGCCAGAGTTGGGCATGGGGGCTGGATGGGAAGGCATGTCATGAGAAGGCATAAAGCATCCTGAAATTCTAGCCTCTTTCAAGATTTAAGCACAAACGCATGAAGTCACTTCACTAATATTCAAGAAGTGATAGGTGTTCTCTCCATTTTTTTCTACCTCCTAGAAAGGAGGTAGAAGAGTCTTCACTGGAAGACTGTAAACTGGTGCTTCTGACATGAACCAAACCTGTTCATTTGATTTGTTACACATCTTGTGGCATGTGTTTGGACAAAGGCCCGAAGCCCAGAGCACAAGGGACTAAACCCTGCGAGGCAGGAGCTCCACTGGATGACGCGAGACGTTTTCCATCCTCACTTCTTTCCTTTTGGGGGAGATAATGGGCACTGAGGTGACCGAAAGGCACAGGGCTCTTCTGTTCCTTTTTTCTTTCTTTCTTTTTTTTTCTTTTTTTTGGCAGGAAGGCTTAACGAAGTACAGGAATGAAGAGTTTGGAAATGAAGCTGAAATACCGATTTGTTTGGAACACGAGTTCTCATTTGAATTTATTTAATAATTCTGAAAATCCCTGAGTCTGGGGGAGAAATGCTCCCAAGTGTAGCATCTCTGTGGCAAACTCCAACTTCAAAGAGTACTGCCATACTGTTTTTAGAATAGGTATTTTGGAAGTGCAGACATTGGTGTTGGCAGGTCTAAGCGATTTTCTCATTGCATTTGTCTTTCAATCATAGAGTATATATATATATATATATATATATATATATATATATATATATATATATATATATATAACAACAGTAACCACAGTAATTGTTTTGAACATAGACCGACAGAATATTTGGGGGGGTGCATTTTAACATTGGCCAGTGTCTAAACAAGTTTAGAACCACTGGCACATGCTGAAAATAAAAGACTGACTTGTGGTCAGTTCTGTTACTGTTTTTCTTTTAAACTTTTTACAGAGAATGCACCCCAGTTTCTTGGACCTGGGGTGGACCACTCCTGCCCTAGGTACACCACTGTGGAACAGAGTGCATGCCTCCACCCCTGGATTAGACTTACTCAAAGCAACAAGGCTGAAGGAAAGCCAAAGGGAAGTAAGATAATGCTTGGGGAATGAAATAAAGGAAAGCAAAGCAAATTAAATACAGATACAGAGAATTGTGATGTAGGACCTTTGAAATGCAAATGAAACTGGCTTGAACCTCAACCCATGTGTGGTGAGAGCCTGCATCTCAGTCTTTCTGGAGATTGTGAGAGGCAGAGGAACTGATGTTTTTATCCTTGTCACTTCTGGCTCAGATATGTTTCCTAGGAATTAGTTTGATAGATGGACCATCTATTTCCCGGCAGAACGTCATTTACACGAGGCATTTGTGTGTCTGTGTATGGAAGATGGGGTGGGGCGGGAAAGGGGCAGAATTTATGGAATAGAGTTTATATCCAGGGGACGTTGTTCACATTGTGTTCTGTACGAAAGATGCCCCTTGCGGGTTGTGCTGCGGCCGACCCATTCACAGCTCTGAGCTGCACAGTGCACTCTCCGAGTGAAGACGGAAGGTGGCAGGTGGGAACTGGGGAGGTCCTGCCAGTATTTCTGTTCTAACTCAGTGCCCAGACCCCCACTACAGATCTCTTTTCTCTCCTTCCTGTTTCTATGCTAGGTCTGGGCCAGTAGGTCTCAACTGGGTGCACTTCTGCCTCTGCCCCCCAGGGAACATTTGGCAATATCCAGAAACGTTTTTGGTTGTCGCAACTTGGGAGGGCATAGCCTGGGTTAAAGACAGGGATGCTGCTAACATCCTACAGTGCATCGCACAAACCCCACCACAGAGAATGGTTTGGCCCCACATGTTAATAGTGACTGTGTTGTGAAACCTCCAGGGGAGCCCCTGAGGCTTCCTTCATTTCCCCTCAATTATTCAGAGCAATGTAGCCTTCTCCCCATCACTGCCAGGGACACCCCTTTACATGGTCAGAGCTACATGAACAGGTTCTGCTAAGTTAGTCCATTAATTTAAATACTTCCAGGATCCGAGCAGCAGTGTAAATTAGTGAAGTGAGTCAGAGTAAGATGAGAAGTGGCGCTGGCCCATACGTCACAGTGGTAGGGAGTCATAAGCCGGGACTGTGACAGATCCATGCTGGTATACTCCGTCTATGAGGGCAGGTCTAGATGATTGCCATACGGGCTCCTGTGTTGCTAGATTTCTAATTCCTTGAGAGGGGCTCAATATCACCTCTGCCTTACCCCCCAGAACGTCTGTTTTATGTTACCTACTTTTTTATTGAGGTATAATGTACATGTACCAATTTTAAGTTTTCATCCCAATGAATAGTCAAAATAATCTTGAAGAAGAACAGAGTTGGAGGACTTATATTACTAGATTTCAAGACTAGCTATAAAGCCACAGTAATTAAGAGTATGGTATTTTTGCAGATGTTAGACAAACAGATCAATAGTACAGAATAGAGATCCCAGAAACACATTCACACATATATAATCCCTTGATTTACATTAAAGATGTTACCATAATTCAGTGGGCGAAAAAGATGGTCTTTTCAATAAATGGTACTGGAACAATTAGATATGCATGTGGAAAAAAATGAACCTGGATCCCTACCGTGTGCAAAAATTAGTTCAATATGGGCCATAGATCTAAATGTGAAAGGTAAAACAATAAGGCTTCTGGAATAAAGTATAGGGTAATATCTTCATGAATTTCATAAAGAGTTTTTTTAAACAGGGCATACAAAGAATTAACCAAAAAGGAAAAGATTGATAAATTGGATTTCATTAAGATTAGGAACCTCTGTTTATCAGAATTCACAACAAAGAGAGTTTTGGCAGGCTGCGGCACAGTAGAACTTATTTGCAATACATCTGTCAAAGAGTTCTTGCCTATTTTTTTTTATATGTTGGCAACTATTTTCAATTTAAAACACGGAGGGGGAAAAAAACCCACTGTGCAGGCTAACATTACGCAGGCCAAACAAAACATGTCTGTGAGCCAGGTTGGGCCTACTCACTGCCAGTTTGCAACCTCACCTTTCACAGCGTAGAAGAATGATAGAAGCTTTAACATTTCTGTATTTTCTCATTCTTTTCTTGCCAGCCTCTGTAAGGGGAAGAAACAATGTAGACATATATTTCTTAATAATAGGGATTTTTCTCTTAGATGGCAGCATGGCTGGTTATAGTGATTTTACGTTTTAAATAGTAGTTTCCTCCCTCTGATAGACACAACAATTAAAATAGTTTAAAATATATTTTAATCAGTTTTTTTTATTGGCTCCCACTGTGTGTTCAGCTTGCTCTCTGAAGATCATAGCTGATTCTCTTTTCACTCTGCTCTCTGGCTAGAATGTCTCAGCATTTCTGGAAGTCAGCTTTAAGCAGCCATGAGGCAGAAGACATGGAGACACAGGCTTAAACTTTTAACATTTTGAGCCCATTAATGTCCAACTTCTGTACTTTCTACCTCCTTCCCTAACTCTGATTTTGGTCACCTCGTTTTCTTCTTCTCCCAAGTACCTCTCTTCCTTAATTCTCTGATGGCCCAGGGGAGGCAGTAGGGTGGGGGTGGGGTGATAATGTCCTCTTGTCATGTCTTGTAACTCCACTGTTGGGATGAGTAAGAAGGGGTGGCCTGGAGGTTGGCTCTCCAGCAGTATAGCATAGTGGTTAAAAGTATGAGATCTTTATTAAGGAATGCTGGCTCCATCCCTTAATAGCTATGTGGTCTTCGGCAAGTTACTTGCTTCTCTATGCCTCACATCCTCATCCATAACTTACCAATAATAGTGCCCATATGTTAATATAAAGAACTTAGAATAGTGCCTAGTTAGCAAAATGCTAGACATGTGTTTGTTAAACTAAAAATTGAGGATTGGTTGTTGTCAGTCCTTGGCATTGTGTCCAGCATTGGGAAATAGAGGATCTTTGTCTCAGGATCATCTCAGAGATCATCTCAGAGACCACCAGCCCACACCTGATCTTGAGATAGGCAAACAACTTCACCAGACCGCAGCCCCTTTTTTGAACTGGCCCAAAACGGACCACCAGATAGTTTGATGACATTCTTCTTCTTTTCTTTTTTACGAGAAGGAGAGGGGGAGGGGCAAAGGGAGAGGGAAAGAGAGAGAATCTTAAGCAGGATCCATGCTCATCACGGAGCCTGACATGGGGTTCGATCTCACGACCCTGAGATCATGACCTGAGGTGAAATCAAGAATCAGACGCTTAACCAACTGAGCCACCCAGGCGCCCCAGTTTTGATGACATTCTTTTTGTGGAGCCTGGTAATGGCTGAAATCCAAAGCCACTTAGGAGATGATTAAGATCATTCTGTGGGGTATTCTGTAAAATTTAAAACTAGTATTCATGCAAATGAAGAAATTTTTAATCCTGAGAAGTGAAGTAACTTACCTAGGATGCGGCAGAATGATAGAGAAAAGCCTAGATTGTCTTAAATAGACTGTTAGTAGAAATGTGGGTGTTAAATACTGTTGGTCAGGGCTCAGAAAGATTAAGGACAATTGTAGAGAAACCCTAACCACCATAGACAAAGCTTAAATACCATAGGGAAAACTTGGGGCCATGTGCAGTGTATGGGGCTCATGGGGGCCACCAGAGGGTGGATTGTGCTAAGCAGAATTTGGTGCCCCCTCCCATTTTCACCCTCTGGTGTTCTGGTGTTATTCCTGTGGTCATGTTGTGTTACATGGCAAAGGGGATTTTGCAGATGTAATTATGGTTGCTAATCAGCTGACTTTAAAACAGGAAGATTATTCTGGATTATCTAATAGACCTCATGTGATCACATAAGTCCTTTTAAAAGCAAAAGAGGAAGGCAGAGATGTGAAGATCGGAAGGACTTGCAGGTGGAGGGGGCAATGTGATGAGGAACACAACTGGCCATAAAGAGCTGAGAGAGGCTTCTAGATGACAACCAACAAGGAAACAAGGACCTTAGTGCTATCGTCCCAAAGAACTGAATTGTGTCAACAACTTGACTGTGCATGGAAGCAGATTCATCCCCAGAGCCTCCAGAAAGGAATAAAGCTCTGCCAACACCTTAATTTTATTTTAGAAAAACTAAGCCATTCTGTACCTAGACTTCTGACCTTCAGAAGTGTAAGATAATAAAGTTATGTTGTTTCAAACCACTAAATTTGTGGTTATTTGTTATGGTAGCAATAGGAAACTAACACAAAGTTCTTATTTGACTTTCCAGCATTATGGTGTCTACCAGGAATTTCCTGGGGATGGGGTAAGTAGGGATGGCGGGGGGGAGACCAAAAGATATAAGGCTCTTTCTGACCTCTGTGAGCATTCATGTTTTTTAAGAAAAGTTTTCTCTTGAAAAATGAAAAAAAGGGGGGGTGTCTGAGTGGCTCAGTCGGTTAGGCGTCTGCCTTCAGCTGGGATTCAGCTGGGGTCATGATCCCAGGGTGGGATCGAGCCCCACATCGACTCCATGCTCAGTGGGGAGCCTGCTTCTCCCTCTCCCGCTCTCCCTGCTTGTGCATGTGTGCGCGCTCTCTCTGTCAAATAAATAAATAAATAAACATCTTTAAAATATAAAAAAAAGAAAAATGAAAAAAGGTCAGAGAGGTATGGTGTGTGCTTCTAGTGGGTCTCTAAAGGAAATTCTGTTCTTATCTCCATCAGTCCTGCAGGGTTATGATTTACTCCCCAGTTCATGAGTCTGGCCATGAAAGCAGCATTTCTTGACTCAGTTACAGGTAGCTGCTGTAACAGTAAGTTTAGCAAAGGGAACATCAGACAGCCTGGGCTGTGGGGTGGGAGTTAGGAGTCCCTGGAGACTCCTAAGTCCTTCCAAGGAGGACCCTGAGTGCCAAGTACTAGGAGTTGGGCCCCAGAATACAGAGAACACAAAGAGAAAGAGCATGAGATCTGGGCTCAGAAGGCCTGGGCTGGAGGCCAGGCTGCCATGTCCAGGCTGTGTCTACATGCAATTCATGGCTCCTAACTTCTTGACTTCCTATCATAAAGTGGGGACAAGAAGATGACCTATTTTGAGGAACTATAGCCCCAATTAAATAGCATGATGTATGTGGAAACATTCTGCAGCTATATAGCATCACGTGAGTCATAGTTGGGATAAGTTATACCTGACACAAAGCTTAAATCAGCAGATATCATTTGAGTTCTTCATATGAAATATCTTGAATAATACGAAGGAGAACCTGCCTTGGCTCCTGTCCAATGATGTGGCTGGCAACACGGGACCCCCACAACCGTAGCTCAAGTACCCCTGAGGATTTCCACCTCCTTCATGGCTCCAGCGCAGGGAAGGGCAGGAAGTGGCAAATTGCCTTCCTACCTCCTCCTTTTGCTTCCGCCCAACGCGGTTTCTTTGGGGGGACATGGGCTGGGGTAGGACGAGATAGAGCTACATTGAGGGATTTGTGGCATTGTGATTTCTGAGCAAATTTTTAAAAAAATTCTATTTATTCACCTATTAACGCGCGTGAGCAGGGGGAAGAGCGGAGGGAGATGGACAAGCAGACTCCGCACTGACCGCAGAGCCCTCAGGGATGACACGGGGCTCGATCCCACGACCCCAAGATCATGACCAGAGCAAAAATCAAGAGCCGGATGCTCAACCGACTGCACCACCCAGGTGCCCCTATTTCTGACTAATTTTTTTTAAGGTTTTATTTATTTTTTGACAGAGAGAGAGACAGAGAGGGAACACAAGCAGGGGGAGTGGGAGAGGGAGAAGCAGGCTTCCTGCTGAGCAGCGAGCCCGATCCGATGCAGGGCTGGATCCCAGGACCCTGGGATCATGACCTGAGCCGAAGGCAGATGCTTAATGACTGAGCCACCCAGGCACCCCTATTTCTGACTAATTTTTAAAGTAAAAACATTTCTGCAGGAACATGCTGTGAAGTGTGGGCATGTGTGTGTGCATCTAGCAATAGGAATGAGAAGAGGCCCCGTTAGCATATACAGAAACACTAAAATTAATTGTGAGATTGAGACTAAAAAGAAATCCATTTTGTTGAAAGTCAGGTTCCTTCTGACTATGGAATTTCAAGTGCCCATGAACTGCACATAAGATCTGGACAGAATGTACCTGTGTTCTGTCCTGCTCCAGTCTCTGTTTCTGGGAGGTCTGGAATGGTTGGGTTCTGTAAGTGGTTAGGTTCACAGCACTTGGCTTTTATAACAATAGGAATGGTGCGTGTCTGGTTTCTACAGGTAAGTAAAGAGGAGTGTTTTCAAAAGGTGTGGTGTCTGAAAAGAATTATGGGAATATCTGGAATCATTTAGGGAAATTTCCAGAAGCCTGCCAGCTTCCAGACAGCAAATATAAACAAAAGAGAGAAAATAAAAGCATTTGGCGAACATCCCATTCCTAAGACTTCTTAATAGGGGAATTAATTATCTCACAAGATAAAAAGTCTTAAGGAAGAGTGGTTTTGTGACAGATCATTTAAAACAACTTGACAACTCATCCAAACCTGGGTTCCTTCCATCTTTTTGCTCTGCCATCTTTGGAAGATTTTTATTTCTCAGACCTGCCTCTTTTTTAACACAGGGTGGATTTGGCAGTTCTAACTACTTTATTCTTAACAAAAAGGTGGGAAAAGCTATTTTCTTTCATGTGTCTTTTATTAAAGATTTTTAAAAAATGAAATAAAATTTACATGTAATGAAATTAACCATTTTAAAGTGAACAATCCCATGGCAGCACATTCATAGTGTTGTACAATCACCACTTCTGTCTAGTTACAGAATATCTTCATCCCCCAAAAGGAAACCCCATAGTTAAATGGGATTTAATTGAGCAAGCATTGCCCATTCCATCTCCCCCAGTCCCAGGCAATCAGTAATCTGCTTTCTGGCTCTATAAATTTGCCTATTCTGGACCTTTCAGGTAGTGGAATCATACAATATATGTCAGGTTTCTCTCACTTAACATAATGTTTTCAAGGTTCATCTACATGGTAGCATGTAGCAGTATTTCATTCCTTTTTATAGCTGAATGCTATTCCGTTGTGTGGATAGATCATAATTTATTTATCCATTTATTCATTCATGGACACTTGGGTTTCCAGTTTTTGGCTATTATGAATAATGCTGATATGAATATTCACATACAAGTTTTTGTGTGGGCAAATGCTTGTCTTTGGGGGTTAGATACTAGAAGTAGAATTGCTGGGTCATGATAATTCTGTTTAACATTTTGAGGACCTGCCACACAGTTTTCTATACCTCTGTACCATTTTAGATTCCTACCAGTAGTGTATGAGGGTTTCGGTTTCTCCACATCTTCACCAACACTTACTTTCCTGGTTTTTGGGAAATCTTAGTGGATGTGAAGTGGTATCTCATTGTGGTTTTGTTTTGTTTTTTAAGATTTTATTTATTTATTTGACAGAGACAGTGAGAGAGGGAGCATAAGCAGGGGGAGTGGGCGAGGAAGAAGCAGGCTTCCCGCCGAGCAGTGAGCCCGATGCGGGGCTCGATCCCAGGACCCTGAGATCATGACCTGAGCCAAAGGCAGACGCCTAATGACTGAGCCACCCAGGCGCCCCTCATTGTGGTTTTGATTTGCATTTCCCTAATGACTAATTAAGTAGAGCATATTTTTATGTGCTTGTTGGCCATTTCATGTGTCTATTTTTAAGTTTCCCTGTAGAACTCACAAGATGGTCATACTTAATTTTTCTGAGCCATGGAGAAATTCTCTTTTCCTACATGTTACTTGTGGAGCTTTCATATCTGATGCTCTTGATGTGGTTACAGGTATAAAGTAAATGCCGAGTGAATGAATAGACACAAAGCCACTGCCCACCCATCTCTCCTAATATTCTTTGCTAATAGAAACCCAGTTTGATTTAGGTAATGGGTATTCATGTGATTCACAGGAGGCTAAACTATCCAGACACCATTTGGCTCAGTATATACACCCCAATGATGAACTCAGGGAGGAAAAATGATGTCAATAACAGGGCTTCTGTAGCTTTACATTAAAAAAAATAAAGTATTATTATGCCTTTTGACTTCATAACTAAAATGAGAGAGAAAGTTGTGTGGACATAATCATAGCCTAGGAAGAGCCTGTGCTTGCCTAGCTCATGCCTACTTGACTACAGGCTCTGCACCAGATGCAGAAGAAACAACCAAACTGAGACCATTTTACCAGTTTCCATAATTGCTGAAGGTCACATCCCTATGACCAATTCTTATTCTACATCATTCCTCGTGGTTCTTTTTCTCTGACTGAACCCTATCTGATACAGAGTCAAGTTTTATTGACCCCCCAAGGTCTACCTTTAGATTCTACATCCAATTGGTAGTAGAGAAAGAAGTTTAAGCCAATAGAGGTGAGCTCTCTAATATATAGGATTCACTTATTTCTGACTGAAAAGAAGACAGGAAATCATGCTTTCACCATTCCATAGGAACACATCTCCAGATATGGATGGTGGGCCACCAGTTTGCAATCTCTGCTATGGGTGTTTTAGAATCCATCACATACCTAGATATTTATGAGTATTCAGATGACTTGCTAAATGTACCCATTTTTATGTGAGTTTTGGGGCCCATTGCCCCAAGAAAGGTTATACTCCTCAATCCCCAGCCTTATTGTATTAGTTATCTCCATCAGAATGCTATGTAACAAGCCACTGCAAAACTCAGTGGCTCAAAATATTATGTATAAGTTTAATGTGTCTCTGGGTTGGTGATGGCTCAACTGAGCAGTATATCTGGTCTTGCCCAGGTTTACTTGCATTTCTGGCAATTAGCTGACTGTCAGCTGGTCCAAGATGGCCTTGGCTAAAATGAGTGAGGCGACTTGGCTGTGCTCCACATGTCTCTTATCCACCATCAGACCATCCTGAGTATGTTCTTATGGTGATGACAGAAGGCAAGAGCGAGCCAGTCCAATCATGGAGGCTCTTTGCAAACCTCTGTTTGTGTCATAGTCTCCTATATTTGTCCAAAAGGAAGCCATATAGCTGAACCTCCACACACAGCAAAAGAACACTACAAAGTTACATGGCAAAGGGGGTGTAAGTACATGCAAAAGCAAAGAATTGGGACAATTTTTGCAATCTATCACAATTACCAACACTCCTCAGGTGATAAGTAACTATGTCAGCTGCTGCTATTTCCAGAACCATTTCATTTCCAATATCTAGATTTTGCATGGGTTTTAATTGCCCTGTTAATACATGATGCAAATTGTGCATTGTCAACCCATTGTATTCAAGCCTTGAGCTCAGCACCCCCTCTCATTAGGATAAGTAATTGCTTTATAAAGCTGAAGCTTTGTGTAATGAGCTTGCCCTCCTCTTTTCTTCTCAGATATCTTAGGAAAACAAACAACTAAGGGATAGCAAAAACAAAAACCCCAGTGGTGAAGAGTTGCTGAACATTTGACAAATAGACAAATATATACTGTTAGACTGACAATAAACTGGATGATGGTCAAGATTGCCTGAGTTATCCATCAGAAATGGTGAGAAGCAGATCAGCTCTAAGCTAGTTGCATATATTATTGCTTTTCTTTCTTTCTCTTTCTTTCTTTCTTTCTTTCTTTCTTTCTTTCTTTCTTTCTTTCTTTCTTTCTTTCTTTCTTTCTTCTCTTTCTCTTCTCGAGGAAGAGATGGGGGGAGGGGCAGAGGCAGAGGGAGAGAGAGAATCTTAAGCAGGCTCCATGCCCAGGCCAGAGCCTGACACGGGGCTCAATCTCACAACCCTGAGATCATGACCTGAGCTGAAATCAAGAGTCCTGCTTAGCTGACTAAGCCACCCAGGCGACCCTACTTTTTAATTAATTAATTAATGCTTTAGAGAGGAAGGAGGGGCAGAGGGAGAGAGTATTGCTTATTTTTAATCGCACTGGTTTTATAGACAGTAATTCTAAAGTATTCATAGGCTGAAACATAAAGTTTTAGGTTCCTGAAACTCTTGGTAGTTTTTCTATTCAAGGGGAGTATGTTTCTTAGCCATATTTCTTACGGATGCTCATGTATTCACTAAAGGTGCCCACTACATCTTTGTCTTAGTTTGGGTTCCCCCAGAAGCCAGCCCTGAGACAAGGATTCAAGAGCAAGTAGTTTATTTGGAAGTAAAGGAAATGCCAGTAGAGAAGTGGGGGGAGTGAGAGAAGCATGGGAAGACAGGGTACATTATCAAACCAGTTAGCTCTGTAGGCAATAGGAGAGCATAGTCTTGTTCTGGACCTCTGGGGAACACTGTAGAACATGTGTTTTAGAGTTACTACCCCCAAGAGATGAGAAAGCTGGGATGTTTATACACCAGTCAATTCCCAGAAGTCACAGGTTGAGGGCTGTTCCTCTGAGGACATTAATTCCCTGGCACTTCTGGCCTGACAGATGGGCAGGCCAAGTCGGTTTTAGCAGCCAGAGCAGTCCAGCAGGCAAATGCAGGTGCTGGCTTTTGGAAGTTGGGCCAGCACCTGATGTGGTAAGGGTGAGGGCGTAAGGGCAGATTACCCACAGAACCTGCCCTTATTTCCGTGGATATACTCTGATACTTGAACTGTAGGTATTAGAACAGTTCTGCTGCCCACAGAAAGTTCACCTCCTGTACTTGAATGAAGTACCACATTGTTAACTTTTCATTGGAGTATAAAAGACAGCGAGATTAATTTTCCAGTGTTACTAAAGTGAAATTGACACACAACAAACTGCACATACATAAAGTGTAAAGTTTAAAGAATTTGACATATGCGCACACATCAATGACTCTTGCCTGCAGCAGTTATTGCTGTGGTGTTCTAAGGGTGATTTTCTGTTTTTCTCCTTCTTTCTATATATGTTAGTTGAAATTCTAATGTAAGGAATATTTGTTTCTTCTTCCCCATGTATTCAATGATGTATTTATATCAGTATGCATTCATGGATATTTGTTTTCTTCTTTGGGTTACAATCCAGTACCATCAGTATTTATTTGGTTCAAATTGTTTCATTTTTGGCTATTTGAAGTTCTTTCAGGTTGACTCCAGTGTCCTTTTGCCATCCTTTTTTCTTTTTTAGTACCTCTATTTCTTTTAACTGAGGTCTGATGCATTCATAACAAGTTGTGAATGCCTCTGTGTTGATTAGCATTAGGCTTGGCTGAATGTAAAAACAAACTGTGAGCAACAGGGTCTTAAATGAGATAGAATTTTATTTTTCTCTTGGTATGCCATGTTCGTGGGTCAGAGGCTCAAAGTTGTTAGGTTGTCAATGCTTCTCAAATTATCTATAGATTCAAAGCAATCCCAGTCAAAATCCTACAATTCTTATTTGTAGAAACTGACAGGCTAACTCTAAAATTTACATGGAAAATTAAGGCAATTAAAATAGCCAGGACAGTTTTTTTTAAAGATTTTATTTATTTATTTGACAGAGAGAGAGAGTGAGAGAGGGAACACAAGCAGGGGGAGTGGGAGAGGAAGAAGCAGGCTTCCGGCTGAGCAGGGAGCCTGAATCGGGGCTCGATCCCAGGACCCCGGGATCATGACCTGAGCCGAAGACAGATGCTTAACTGGCTGAGGCTCCCCTAGCCAGGACAGTTCTGAAAACAAAAAGGTCAAAGTTGAGGACTCTCACTATCGATTAGAAGACTTACTACAAAGCTACAGTAATCAAGACAGCATGGCATTGACGTAAAGATAGATACATAGATCAGCAGAGCAAAATATAGAGTCCAGAAATAGTCCCCTGTATATATGGTCAGTTAATTTTTAACAGTGGTGCCAAAGTAATTCAAGTGGAAGGAGGATGGTCTTTCAGTAAATGGTGCTGGAACAGTTGGATAACCATAGGCAGAAAAGTGAACTTCAACCTTTACCTTGCACCATATATAAAAATAAATTTGAAATATATCATAAATCCAAATGTAAGTGTTAACACTATAAAAATTCTTTATTTTTTATTTTTTATTTATTTATTTGAGAGAGAGAGAGAATGAGAGACAGAGAGCATGAGAGGGAGGAGGGTCAGAGGGAGAAGCAGACTCCCTGCTGAGCAGGGAGCCTGATGCGGGACTCGATCCCGGGACTTCAGGATCACGACCTGAGCCGAAGGCAGTTGCTTAACCAACTGAGCCACCCAGGCGTCCAACACTATAAAAATTCTAAAAGGAAACATAAGAGAAAATCTTTGGGGCAGGCAACATACTCTTAAATAGGACACAAAATGCACAAACCACAAAAGAAAAATTTGCTAATTGAACTTCATCAAAATTAAACACTTCTGTTTTTTTAAAGATGCTGTTGAGAAAATTACAAATTACACTTCAGGAGAAAATATTTACAAAGCACATGTCTCATAAAGGACTTATATCTTAAATACAACTCAACACTAAGAAGACAACTAAAAATATGGGCAAAAGATTTGGACATACACTCCACAAAAGAGATGACGTAAGCACAGGAAAAGATGCTCAACATTATTAGTCATTAGAGAAATGCAAATTAAAACCACAGTGAGATACCACTGCACACCTATTAGAATGGGTAAAATGAAAATTTCTGACATTATCAAGTGCTGACAAGGGTTCAGAGCAATAGGAAGTCTTATACATTGCTGCTGGGTAAAAATGGGCTTAGCAGATTCTTATACTATTAAATGTAAACTTATCATACTACCCATCAGTACCACTCAGGAGAAGTGAACTACGTCCATACGAGGACTTGTACACAAATAGTTGTAGTAGCTATATTTATAATTACCAACACTGGAGACACTCCAAATACCCATCAGGTGGGGAATGAATTAATAAATTGTAGTACCTGAGCCACAAAAAGGGACAAACTACTGATAACATGCAATGGCGTGGATGAATCTCAAAAGCATTATGCTAAGTGAAAAAAGCCAAATATAAGAGGCTACATACTGTATGGTTCCAATTATGTGACATTCTGGATAAGGTAAACTGTTTGGACAGAAATCAAATCCGTGATCTCTAGTGGCTCAAGATGGGGGCAGGGATTAAATGCAAAGGAACATGAGGGAACTTCTTTGGGCGGGATGGAAATGGTCTACATCTTGAATGTGGTGGTGGTAACATGACTGTATAAATTTGTCAAAACTCATTGAACTGTGCACCTAAAAAGAGTGAATTTTACTATATATTATACAATAAACCTGGCTTTAAGGAAATGAATTTTATTCTTCTCTGAGGTAAAAGAAGGTAATAGGCCAGGAGGTAACAGGCCAGGGCTAGAATAGTAGCTTCATGTCACAGGAAGCCTGGTGAATATCATGCTGTTTTATAATTCTTAGCACGTGGCTTCCTTTTTTTAAGGTCACTTTATGGTCCAATATGGGTCTCCAGTCATTACACCCATTTCAGGCAGTAGGAACAAGAAAGAGGTAATTAAGGGAATTGTGGTTCTTTTAAAGAGACTACCTATAAGCCATACATATATCCTTTTACATTTCATTGGCCAATACTTCGTCACTTGGCTATATCTAATTGCAAGAGAGGCTGGGAAATGTAATCTTCAAGCAAGACCATGGTTATATTAAATAAAATTGGGGTTGTATTACTAAAAGAAGACTATGATGAGAGTTGGGATAGGCAAACGACAATGGCTGTCATAGGCTCATGACAATTGTAAATCTGCCATAGATTGCCAGTCCCCAAGCAAGCAGTTGTACTTGGTTCACTCTTTGGTTCTCCAGAAAATGTGTTTCTCTTTCATTAAAAAAAAAAAAAACCCTACACCTCCTTGATGTACATAAGCCCCACTTGAAGGGGGTTACATAAATAACACATGTCCTTAAGATTGAGGGCAGAGGGGGGTGCCTGGGTGGCTCAGTCGGTTAAGCGTCTGCCTTCGGCTCAGGTCATGATCCCGGGGGCCTGGGATCGAGCCCCACATTGGGCTACCTGCTCAGTGGGAGGCCTGCTTCTCCTTCTCCCACTCCCCCTGCTTGTGTTTCCTCTCTCAATGTCTCTTTCTGTCAAATAAATAAATAAAATCTTAAAAGAGAAAAAAAGATTGAGGGCAGAGGCATCAGTGAACTGTTAGGCTTAAACTTTCATACATGTACATTCATTTACCACCTCACAGAACACACCCTTTCCTATATCCAGAAAAGAATTAACCAATTTTTCTGTACTTACTTCATTCTTTAACATTATTCTAATGATCATCATCCATGATTAACATTATCAGTAAGCTAGAGTTTACCTGTTAAAGACTAAAAATTTAACTGAGCAAGGTATAGTAGCCAACAAAAAATTGCCAACAACTTTAAAAAAACACCTATAAAGGTTACCAAGTACCTTTACAACCATTTCCCCATATATCTTCCTCACACTCTCCTTTTTCAGGGCCAAGAGCCTATGGGCTGTTAAACAAATTTTCACCAGAAAGATACTGAGACAGAGACATTTTCCCCCCGCAAATGATGTCATCTAGTTCAGAGCATGTGATCACAAACTGCTCTGAAGAAAATAACCAGTTTTCTGGAAGAAAATCCTTGGAATGAAAACTGGTGTTTCCATTACTGCTTTCTATACTGCAAACTGTTCCCCTCAGAGAGGGAAGAATTGATCATTTCTCTTTTGAAAAAAAGACCTGGTTTTTTGACCTTGAGTTTCTGCTCTCTGAGGAGTGATTTGCTGGCTGCTTCCTTGAGAGGTAGAGGCTGCCTTGGGTGTGCTTGATCTAATGTAGTTGTTGCCTTTCATACCAGATATTCATTTCATAACTGACAAAAATCTAAAATGGCTCCTTAGCCCAGAGAAGGTAGAGCAAACTCTTCCATTTGATAAGAGAGAGAGAAGGAAAGTGGTAGTGGCACAAATAACTGGTAGGTCTATTTGTATTTGAGGTCCAGGTCTTACAAAGGTATGATCAAAACAACATGTATCAGCCAGCTGTTGCCACAACAGGGCTATATAATAAACCGGCTCAAAACTCACCAGCTTAAATCATTTGTTCTTGTTCACACACCTGTGGGTTGGTTTACATTTCCATGATATAGACCAAGCTTGGCTGAACTTGGCTCCAAACTCCAGGTTGAGTCCAGGTTGGCTTCCTGTATCTCTTTTCTTTCTTGGACCAGCAGACTAGCTGCACATGTTCTTCTCATGGTGATGGCAGCAGCAGAAAAAGGATGAGTGGAAACATCAACTGCTTTATGATCTAAGCTCAGAACTGGCACCCTCACTTTTGTCCACATTCCCCTTGGCCAAAGAAAGCTATATAGCTAGGCAACATCATCAGTGGATTAGAGAACTATATTCCACCTCTAGATGGAAGCACTGCAAAGTCACAGGGCAGACAGGGGGCATGGATAGAGAGAGGGGTAGATAGTTGGAAACAACAATGCACTCCTCCACAGCTATATACCTACTGAGAAGCAACAACAGCCATCTTTACTTTTACACCTTTAGCTACTCTATTTCACTCCTTCCTAAGATTATAGGCACCCTTTAAAAGTGAACTGCCTGGGAGTAATGTCACTGGAGATGTTGGAGCAAAGACCTCCAGAAATACTCTCCTCCATAAAAGCTATAAGAATACTAGCAAAAATGGTCAGAATCAATTTTTTCCAGAACTCTGGCAACTGGCCAAAGGTTACAGCAATCCAGGGAGCTATATAGGAGCAAAGTTTTTATAGACTATTGAAGTTAAGTTGGTATTAATCCAAGCTAGATTGTTATAAGTTAATATTTTAATTTAATCCCCAGGGCAATCACTAAGAAAATAACTCAAAAATATAATAAAAGAAATAAAAAGAATTAAAATGGTACACTAAATATATCTAACACAAAAGAAATAGAAAACAAATATAGAAAACAAATAACAAAATGGTAGGTGTAGGCCCCATGTTATTAAATATAAATGGGTTAAACAGACAAAAGGCAGAGATTGGCATAATGGATATTTTAAAAATGATCCACAATGTGCCTTCTACAAGAGACATCTTAGATTCAAAGACACAAATGGCTTGAAAGTAAAAGGATAGAAAGAGATATCATGCAAATGTAATCAAAAGAATTAGAGTGGCTATGCTAATGTCAGATAAAATAGACTTTGAGAAAACAATTGTTACTAGAGACAAAGAAGGATGCTTTATAATGATAAAGGGGTCAATTAATTAGCAAGAGAAAACAATGATAAACATGTGTGCACCTAAGAACAGAGTCCCAAAATACATGACGCAGAAGCTGACAGAATTGAAGGGAGAAATAGACAAAACTTATGGAATTCAGCTCAAGCAGTGCTTATAGAGAAATTTATAGGTGTAAATGCCTACATTTAAAAAAAAAAGGAAAGATCTCAAACCAATAACTTTCTACCTTAAGAATCCAGAAAAAAGGGGCGCCTGGGTGGCTCAGTCGTTAAGCGACTGCCTTCGGCTCAAGTCATGATCCCAGGGTCCTGGGATCAAGCCCCACATCAGGCTCCCTGCTTGGCGGGAAGCCTGCTTCTCCCTCTCCCACTCCCCCTGCTTGTGTTCCCTCTCTCGCTATCTCTCTCTGTCAAATAAATAAATAAAATCTTAAAAAAAAAAAAAAAAGAATCCAGAAAAAGAAGAGGAAACTAAACCCAAAGCAAGTGGAAGGAAGGAAGTGACAAAGATTAGAGTGGAAATTAATGAAATAGAAAATAGAAAAACAACAAAGAAGTATTAGTGAAACCAATAGCTGGGTCTCTGAAAGGAGCAACAAAATTGACCAACCTATAAATAGACTGAGCAAGAAAAAGGAGAAGACTCATTTTAATAAAGTGAATAATGAATGTGGGGACATTCCTACCGACCTTATAGAAATGGCAGTGATTAAAAGGGAATAATATGAACAATTTTATGTCAACAAATTGGATAACCTAGATGATAAGGACAAATTCCCAGAAAGACACAAATACTGAAACTGACTCAAGCAGAAACAGAAAATCTGGATGTAAGTAAAGACATTGATTGAATCAGTAATCAAAAAACTTTTCACAGAGTAAAGGACCAGATGACTTCACTGGTGAATTCTACCGAATGTTTAAGGAAGAATGAACACCAAGCCTTCAGAAACTCTTCCAAAAAATAGAAGAGGGAATACTTCTCAACTCATTCCATGTGGCCAGCATTACCCTGATACAAAAACCAGACAAAGATGTTACAGCAAAAGAAAACTATAGACCAATATCCATTATGATTATAGATGCATAAATCCTCACCAAAACACTGGCAAACCAAATCCACATATAAACAGGAATATACACTATGACCAAGTGATGTTTATTTAATGTACACAGGATTGTTTCATTGTGTGAAAATCAATGTAATACATCATATTAATAAAGGACAAAACCCCCTTGATCACCTCAATAGACAAAGAAAAAGCATTTGACAAAATCCAGCATCTTTTCATGATGAAAACACTCAACAAACTAGGAATAGAAGGGAACTTCCTTAACTATGTAAGGGGCATCAATGAAAAACCTACAGCTAACATCATACTTAGGACTGAAAGCTTTCCTCCCAAGAACAGGACGAGGATTACCAAGTCCCCTTCTTGGTAATTCTGTTAAACATTTAACTGGATGATCTAGCCAGGGCAGTTAGGCAAGTAAATAAAACAAAATGTATCCAGATTAGAAAGGAAGAAGTAAAAACGATCTCTATTTGCAGATGACATGATTTGGATATAGAAAATCCTAAAGAATACACACACACACACACACACACAGAGGAGTGGGGGGAGGGAGAGAGAGAAAATTAGAGCTAACCAACAAGTTCAGCAAGGTAAAAGGACACAGGATCAATATTAAAAAATCAGTTGTAGGGGCGTCTGGGTGGCTCAGTCAGTTAGGTGTCTGCCTTTGGCTTAGGTCGTGATCTCAGGGTCTTGGGCTCAAGCCCCATGTCGTAGTGCTCCCTGCTCAGTGGGGAGTCTGCTTCTCCCTCTCCCTCTGTCCCTCCTCCCCCCATATGTGCTCTTTCTCTCTCAGATAAAAATCTTTTAAAAAATCAATTGTATTTCTAGGACACCTGGGTGGCTCAGTTGGTTAAGTGGCTGCCTTCAGCTCAGGTCATGATCCCAGGGTCCTGGAATTGAGTCCCACATCGGGCTCCTTGCTCAGCAGGGAGCCTGCTTCTCCCTCTGCCTCCCCCCGCCCCCCCCCCGCTTGTGCTCTCTCTCTCTGACAAATAAATGAAATCTTTAAAATATCAATTGTATTTCTATGCACTAGCAACGAAGACTCTGAAAATGAAATTAAAGAACAATTCCATTTACAAAAGAAACATAAAGCATAACATACTTAGGAATAAATTGAAGAAAAGATGTGCAAGACTTATACCCTGAAAATTACAAAACATTATTGAAAGAAATTAAAGAAGACCCAAATAAATAGAAAGGTACCCCATATTCATGGATTGAAAGACTTAATACTGTCAAATTGACAAAACTCCCCACATTGATCTATAGATTCTGTGCAATCCCTATCCAAGTCCTAACTGCCTTTTTTGCATAAATTGATAAGCTTTTCCTAAAATTCAAATGGAAACTCAAAAAACCCAAAAGAGCTAAAACAGTGTTGAAAAAGAATAACAAAATTGGAAGACTTACACTTTCCAATTTCAAACTCACCATAAAGCAATAGTAATCAAGACAATGTGATACAGGCATAAGACTAGACATATAGATCAATGGACTAGAGCTGAGATTCAAAAAAAAAAAAGCCTTACATTTATGGCCCATTGATTTTCTACAAGGATACCAACACAATTCAATAAGGCATGAACACAGTCTTTCTAGTAAATGGTGCTAGAACAACTAGAAATCCATATGCAAAAGAATGAAGTTGGACCACTACTTCACATCATATGCAAAATTTAACTTATAAAATGGATCAAAGACCGGGGTGCCTGGGTGGTGCAGTCAGTTAAGTGCCTGATTCTTGGTGTCGGCTCAGGTCATGATCTCAGGGTCATGAAATGGAGCCCTGCATCAGGCTCCATGCTCAGCGTGGAGTCTGCTTAAGACTCTCTCTCCTTCTCCTTCCCCCACTCCATGCCCCCCCTGCATTCTCTCTCTCTCTCAAATAAATAAGTGAATCTTTAAAAAAATGGACCAAAGACCTAAATGCAAAGCTAAAACTATAAAACTCTTAGAAGAAAGTATACACATAAATCTTTGTATCCTTGAATTAGGCTATAGTTACTTAACATGGCAGCAAAAACACAAATGATAAAAGAAAAAATAGATAAATTGGATTTCATCAAAATAAAAATGTTGGTGCTTCAAAAGATGCTATCAAGAAAATGAAAAGACAGGGGTGCCTGGGTGGCTCAGTCGGTTAAGCTTCTGCCTTTGGCTCAGGTCGTGATCCCGAGGTCCTGGGATCGAGCCTTGCATTGGGCTCCCTGCTTGGCGGGAAGCCTGCTTCTCCCTCTCCCTCTGCTGCTTTCCCCACTTGTGCTCTCTCTCTGTTTCTCTCTCTCTCTCTCTCAAATAAATAAATAAAATCTTTTAAAAAAGAAAATGAGAAGACAACTCACAGAATCAGACAAAATATTTACAAATCAGATATCATATATCTGATAATTGGTATCCAGAATATGCAAAGAGCTCTTACAACTCAATAATAAAAATCAAATAACCCAATTTTTCAAATTGGTAATGTCTTTGAATAGACTTTTCTCTAATGAAGATATACAAATGGTCAACAAACACAAAAAAATTCCTGACACCATTACTCATTAGGAAAATGCAAGTCAAAACCATACGATACTGCTTCATATACATTAGGATGATATTATTTAAAGAAACAGAAAATAACAAGTTTTGGCAATGATGTGGAGAAATTGGAACCCTTCTACAATGCTGTTAAGATTGTAAAATGGTAGGGCGCCTGGGTGGCTCAGACAGTTAAGCGTCTGCCTTCAGCTCGGGTCATGATCCCAGGGTACTGGGATCGAGCCCCACATCGGGCTCCTGGCTCAGCGGGGAGCCTGCTTCTTCCTCTCCCTCTGCCTCTCTCCCTACTCATGCTCTCTCTCTCTGTATCTCTGTGTCTCAAATGAATAAATAAAATCTTTGAAAAAAAAAGATTGTAAAATGGTGCAGCTGCTTTGAAAAACAATTTGGCAGTTCCTGAAAAGTTAAACATTGAGTTAGTATGTGACCTAGCAATTCTACTCCTACCCATTTACCCAAGAGAATTGAAAATATATGTCTACACAAAAAGTTGTACACAGATATTCATAGCAGCATTATTTATAATAGCCCAAAGTGGAACCATCCCAAATATCCATCAGCTGATGAATGAAAAAACAAAATATGGTGTATCCACCCATATCCAAAAAAGGAATGAAGTATTGACACATGCTACAACATGGATGAACCTTTCAACATCGTGTTAAGTAAAAGAAGTCAAACACAAAATGCCACATGAGTCTATTTATAAGAAAGGTACTCAACAGGCAAGTCCATAGAGACAGAAAGCTAAGAAGAGCTGTTGCCAGGGGCTAGGAGGAGGGGTAAATAGGGAATGACTGCTAATGGGTGTGGGCTCTCTTTGGGGTGGTGAATTTTCTGGAATTAGATAGTAGTGATGGCGTTACAGGTTTTTGAACATATTAAAAACCACTAAATCATACACTTTCAAATAGTGAATTTTATGGTATGTGAAGTATATCTCAAAAATTAAATAATAAAAGTAAAGTGCCTTCTGTTCTCCTCAAACCTTTTCCTGGTTTCCATCCTGTTGGCTTGATCATGGATTTCTTATTTGGAATGACTGTTAAGGTGGATGGTTTGGCAGATAGTACAAATTGGCCCACTGAGTTCCATTCCAGGCCTCTGCAGCATGCCTGACTGCATGCTGGGGACTGGAAAGCTAAATCCATTTGCTGTTTTCTCTTACAGCTTGGATTCCATATGTGTCCCAGGTTTTGCCCTGAAGATACCTTCCTGAGAGATGTGCAAAGTAGAAATGAGGCAGTTTTGCTTCTCTAGCAGCAGTTAAAGTGGTCCCTGTGTGAAGCTCTAACTTAACGCAGGTTGAGAGGCAGATCATAGGGCTTTCATCTTTGTCGATATGGCCTGGGCTGAGGCTATAAAGTACTTGAGCAGGAGTCCACAAGCTTGCTGTAAAAGGCCAGATAGTAGGCCACTGTAGCATGAAAACAGACATATATGATATGTAAATAAATGAACATGACTGTTTTCCAAGAAAACTTGATTTATAAAAATTTGGCCCATAGTTTGTTGACCCCCTGCCCTAGAGCAGTAATTGTGGAGGTGATGGTTTTCTGATGGTTTATTGACTTTTTTTATGGCAACAGATGTAGGATCCCCTTTTGGGCCAGTACTGTGGTATGTTTTAACCAGCTGATTATCTTTTAGTAGTTGTTTAGGGATTGCAAAATGCATACTTATCTTTTCACAGTCTATTTAGAGTCAGTATTTTCCTACTTTGATGAAAATGTAGAAATCTTACTGCCATGTAGATCTCTTTACCCTCCCCTCTTCATGCTATAGTTGTCTTACATCAACATATATTGAGAACCCCATCACATGGTGTTCTGTATTTTGCTTTCAACCTGCACACATGCTTTAAAGAGCTATAATTTACCATATTTTTACCATTTCTGTCTCTAGTTAGCTTGTGCTCTTTCCTCTAGCTTCTAGAACATATGGAATAGTTATAATAACTGTCTTAATGACTTTGCTTACTAATTCAATCATTTCTGTCATTCTATGTCAGTTTCAATTGATTGATTTTCCTGCTTCTTTGCTTTCTTGGTATATTTTTTATTGGATACCAGACATTGTGAATTTTACCTTATTGGGTGTTGGGTATTTTTGCACTCCACTAAATAGTTTTCCCTTTATCTGGGATGTGGTTAAATTACTTAGAAGCAGTGTGATTCTTTTGGGTCTTGCTTCTGAGACTTACTAGGCAGGACCAGAACAACGTTTAGTTTAGGGCTCATTATTTCCCGTGATTGAGGCGAAACACTTCTGAGTGCTCCACCTAATGCCCCATGACTTAAAAGGCTTTCCATGCTGGTCGGTGGGAACAGGTACTATATCCTGCCTTGTGTGAGCTCCGGGTATTCTTCTCTGTCGTCTTCCCTCCAGGTACTCTTCACATTCTTTTTTTTTTTTTTTTTTAAGATTTTATTTATTTATTTGAGAGAGAGAGAATGAGAGACAGAGAACACATGAGAGGGGATAGGGTCAGAGGACGAAGCAGACTCCCTGCCGAGCAGGGAGCCCGATACGGGACTCGATCCCGGGACTCCAGGATCATGACCTGAGCCGAAGGCAGTCGCTTAACCAACTGAGCCACCCAGGCGCCCTACTCTTCACATTCTTGAAAATATCCTGAACTCCATGGCCTCCTTAGCCTTTATTTGCCCTCACCTGACAAAACCCTACCTCTGGGTCAGTCTAGCTGTCAGACCTGGTCAATCTATACCCAGGCTCATGGGAAACAAATCAGACAATGGCATATACAGAGTTGGATTGTCCAAGTTACCTGAGGCCTCAACACTGTTACACGATCATTCTCTGTGACCTTAGCTCTATTTCTCCCGTTTTCCTCCTCCTCCATTTTCTTCAGCACTGCCCTCTGCCAACACAGACACACACACATCCACTCACACACACCCCCTGCATTGAATTTATAGGAAATAAACTTGTCATCATTTGCAGAGAGAAAATAGAAATTATCGGGGACTTCTACAACTTCTTTTTAAAAAATTTTTTTAAATTAACATGTAATGTATTATTTGTTTCAGGGGTACAGGTCTGTGATTCATCAGTCTTACACAATTCACAGTGCTCACCATAGCACATACCCTCCCCAGTGTCCATCACCCAGCCACCCCCTCCCTCCCACCCCCCTCCACTTCAGCAACCCTCAGTTTGTTTCCTGAGATTAAGAGTCTCTTATGGTTTGTCACCCTCTCTGGTTTCGTCTTGTTTCATTTTTCCCTCCCTTCCCCTATGATCCTCTGTCTTGTTTCTCAAATTCCTCATATCAGTGAGATCATATGGTACTTGTCTTTCTCTGATTGACTTATTTCACTTAGCATAATACCCTCTAGTTCCATCCATGTCATTGCAAATGGCAAGATTTCTTTTTTTTTTGATGGCTGCATAATATTCCATTGTATATATATACCACATCTTTATCCATTCATCTGTTGATGGACATGTAGGCTCTTTCCATAGTTTGGCTATTGTGGACATTGCTGCTATACACATTGGGGTGCACATGCCCCTTCGGATCACTACATTTGTATCTTTGGGGTAAATACCCAGTAGTGCAATTGCTGGATCGTAGGGTAGCTCTATTTTCAACTTTTTGAGGAACCTCCATACTGTTTTCCAGAGTGGCTACACCAGCTTGCATTCCCACCAACAGTGTAGGAGGGTTCCCCTTCCTCCGCATCCTCGCCAACATCTGTCGTTTCCTGAATTGTTAATTTTAGCCATTCTGACTAGTGTGAGGTGGTATCTCATTGAGGTTTTCATTTGGATTTCCCTGATGCCGAGTGATTTGAGCACTTTTTCATATGTCTATTGGCCATTTGGATGTCTTCTTTGCAGAAATGTCTGTTCATGTCTTCTGCCCATTTCTTGATTGGATTATTTGTTCTTTGGGTGTTGAGTTTGAGAAGTTCTTTATAGATTTTGGATACTAGCCCTTTATCTGATATGTCATTTGCAAATATCTTTTCCAATTCTGTCCATTGTCCTTGGTTCTGTTGACTGTTTCTTTTGCTGTGCAAAAGCTTTTTATCTTGATGAAGTCCCAATAGTTCATTTTTGCCCTTGCTTCCCTTGCCTTTGGCGATGTTTCTAGGAAGAAGTTGCTGCGGCTGAGGTCGAAGAGGTTGCTGCCTGTGTTCTCCTCAAGGATTTTGATGGATTCCTGTCTCACATTTAGGTCTTTCATCCATTTTGAGTCTATTTTTGTGTGTGGTGTAAGGAAATGGTCTAGTTTCATTCTTCTGCATGTGGCTGCCCAATTTTCCCAACACCATTTGCTGAAGAGACTGTCTTTTTTTCGTTGGACATTTTTTCCTGCTTTGTCAAAGATTAGTTGACCATAGAGTTGAGGGTCCATTTCTGGGCTCTCTATTCTGTTCCATCGATCTATATGTCTGTTTTTGTGCCAGTACCATACCGTCTTGATGATGACAGCTTTGTAATAGAGCTTGAAGTCCGGAATTGTGATGCCACCGGCATTGCTTTTTTTTTTTTTTTCCCAACATTCCTCCGGCTATTCGGTGTCTTTTCTGGTTCCATACAAATTTTAGGATTATTTGTTCCATTTCTTTGAAAAAAGTGGATGGTATTTTGATAGGGATTGCATTAAATGTGTAGATTGCTCTAGGTAGCATTGACATTTTCACAATATTTGTTTTTCCAATCCATGAGCATGGGACGTTTTTCCATTTCTTTGTGTCTTCCTCAATTTCTCTCATGAGTATTCTATAGTTTTCTGAGTACAGATTCTTTGCCTCTTTGGTTAGATTTATTCCTAGGTATCTTATGGTTTTGGGTGCAATTGTAAATGGGATCGACTCTTTAATTTCTCTTTCTTCTGTCTTGCTGGTGTATAGAAATGCCACTGATTTCTGTGCATTGATTTTATATCCTGCCACTTTACTGAATTCCCGTATGAGTTCTAGCAGTTTTGGGGTGGAGTCTTTTGGGTTTTCCACATAAAGTATCATATCATCTGCAAACAGTGAGAGTTTCACTCCTTTGCTGATTCGGATGCCTTTTATTTCTTTTTGTTGTCTGATTGCTGAGGCTAGGAATTCTAGCACTATGTTGAATAGCAGTGGTGATAGTGGACATCCCTGCCGTGTTCCTGACCTTAGGGGGAAAAGCTCTCAGTTTTTCCCATTGAGTATGATATTTGCTGTGGGTTTTTCATACATGGCTTTTATGATATTGAGGTATGTACCCTCTATTTCTACACTCTGAGGAGTTTTAATCAAGAAATGATGCTGCATTTTGTCAAATGCTTTTTCTGCATCTATTGAGAGGATCATATGGTTCTTGTTCTTTTTTTTATTAATGGATTGTATCATTGATTGATTTGCAGATGTTGAACCAATCTTGCAGCCCAGGAATAAATCCCACTTGGTCATGGTGAATAATCCTTTTAATGTACTGTTGGATCCTATTGGCTAGTATTTTGGTGAGAATTTTTGCATCCATGTTCATCCAGGATATTGGTCTGTAGTTCACCTTTTTGATGGGTTCTTTGTCTGGTTTTGGGATCAAGGTAATGCTAGCCTCGTAAAATGAGTTTGGAAGTTTTCCTTCCATTTATATTCTTTGAAACAGCTTCAGAAGAATAGGTATTAATTCTTCTTTAAATGTTTGGTAGAATTCCCCTGGGAAGCCATCTGGCCCTGGGCTCTTGTTTGTTGGGAGATTTTTGATGACTGCTTCAATTTCCTTAGTGGTTATGGGTCTGTTTAGGTTTTCTATTTCTTCCTGGTTCAGTTTTGGTAGTTGATACATCTCTAGGAATGCATTCATTTCTTCCAGATTATCTAATTTGCTGGCATATAGTTGCTCATAATACGTTCTTATAATTGTTTGTATTTCTTTGGTGTTGGTTGTGATCTCTCCTCTTTCATTCATGATTTTATTTATTTGGGTCCTTTCTCTTTTCTTTTTGATAAGTCTGGCCAGGGGTTTATCAATTTTATTTATTCTTTCAAAGAACCAGCTCCTAGTTTTGTTGATCTGTTCTACTGTTCTTTTGGTTCCTATTTCATTGATTTCTGCTCTGATCTTTATTATTTCTCTTCTCTGCTGGGTTTTGGCTTTATTTGCTGTTCTCTCTCCAGCTCCTTTAGGTGTAGGGTTAGATTGTGTATTTGAGACTTTTCTTGTTTCTTGAGAAAGGCTTGTATTGCTACATACTTTCCTCTTAGGACTGCCTTTGCTGCATCCCAAAGATTTTGAACAGTTGTGTTTTCATTTTCATTTGTTCCCATGAATTTTTTAAATTCTTCTTTAATTTCCTGGCTGACCCATTCATTGTTTAGTAGGATGCTCTTTAGCCTCCATGTATTTGAGTTGTTTCCGACTTTCTTCTTGGGATTGAGTTCTAGTTTCAAAGCATTGTGGTCTGAAAATAGGCAAGGAATGATCCCAATCTTTTGGTACTGGTTGAGACCTGATTTGTAACCTAGGATGTGATCTATTCTGGAGAATGTTCCATGGGCACTAGAGAAGAATGTGTATTCTGTTGCTCTGAGATGGAATGTTCTAAATATATCTGTGAAGTCCATCTGGTCCAGTGTGTCCTTTAAAGCCTTTATTTCCCTGTTGATCTTTTGCTTAGGTGATCTGTCCATTTTGGTGATGGGGGTGTTAACGTCCCCTACTATTACTGTATTATTATCGATGTGTTTCTTTGATTTTGTTATTAATTGGCTTATATAATTGGCTTCTCCCATGTTAGGGGCATAGATATTTATAATTGTTAGATCTTGTTGGATAGATCCTTTAAGTAGGATGTAGTGTCCTTCCTCATCTCTTATTATACTCTTTGGTTTAAAATCTAATTTGTGTGATATAAGGATTGCTACCCCAGCTTTCTTTTGGTGTCCATTAGCATGGTAAATGGTTTTCCACCCCCTCACTTTAAACCTGGAGGTGTGTTTGGGTCTAAAATGAGTCTCTTCAAGACAGCATATTGATGGGTCTTGTTTTTTTTTATCCAATCTGATACCCTATGTCTTTTGATTAGCCCATTTACATTCAGAGTAACTACTGAACGATATGAATTTAGTGCCATTGTATTGCCTGTAAGGTGACTGTTACTGTATATTGTCTCTGTTCCTTTCTGGTCTGTGTTACTTTTAGGCTCTTTCTTTGCTTAGAGGACACCTTTCAATATTTCTTGTAGGGCTGGTTTGGTGTTTGCAAATTCTTTTAGTTTTTGTTTTTTCTGGAAGCTTTTTATCTCTCCTTCTATTTTCAATGACAGCCTAGCTGGATATAGTATTCTTGGCTGCATATTTTTCTCGTTTAGTGCTCTAAATATATCCTGCCAGTCCTTTCTGGCCTGCCAGGTCTCTGTGGATAGGTCTGCTGCCAACCTAATGTTTCTACCATGGTAGGCTACAGACCACTTGTCCTGAGCTGCTTTCAGGATTTTCTCTTTGTCTCTGAGACTTGTGAGTCTTACTATGTCGGGGTGTTGACCTATTTCTATTGATTTTGAGGGGGATTCTCTGTGCCTCCTGGATTTTGATGCCTGTTTCCTTTCCCAGATTAGGGAAGTTCTCTGCTGTAATTTGCTCCAATATACCTTCTGCCCCTCTCTCTCTTTCTTCTTCTTCTGGGATCCCAATTATTCTAATGTTGTTTTGTCTTATGGTATCGCTTATCTCTCGAATTCTGCCCTCATGATCCAGTAGTTGTTTATCTCTCTTTTTCTTAGCTTCTTTATTTTCCATCATTTGGTCTTCTGTATCACTAATTCTCTCTTCTGCCTCATTTATCCTAGAAGTTAGCGCCTACATTTTTTATTGTACCTCATTAATAGCCTTTTTGATTTCCACTTGGTTAGATTTTAGTTCTTTTATTTCTCCAGAAAGGGATTCTCTAGTATCTTCTATGCTTTTTTCAAGCCCAGCTAGTATCTTTATAATTGTCATTCTGAACTCTAGTTCCAACATCTTACTAATGTCTGTATTGATTAGGTCCCTGGCAGTCGGTACTTCCTCTTGCTTTTTTTTTTGAGGTGAGTTTTTCCATTTTGTCATTTTGTCTAGATGAGAATAAATGAATGAGAGAACAAAATGCTAAAAAAATGCTAAAAGGGTAACAACGACCCCAGAAAAATATACACTAAACAAAGCAGAAGAGACCCGAAACCAGGGGGAAAAGAAAGGGGTGAAAAAAAAAGAATATGATCAAGCTGGTGAAACTAACAGAGCCACACACTAGATTTTGGGTGTATTTTTGTCTGTTAGAAGAAATTGCCTCCCAAAATTTTAAAGAAAGAAAAACATATATATACAAAAATAAGGGTAAATAAGATGAAGGGATATGACTATGAAGATGCAAATTAAAAAAGATTTTAAAAAAGGAATTGATAAGAAGTTGGTTGAAAAAAATGAAAAAAAAAGAATGTGATCATGCGGGAGACTAGGACAACATCATACACTAGATTTAGGGTATATTTTGGTCTGTTAGAAGAAACTGTATCCCAAAATTTTAAAGAAAGAAAAACTTATATATACACAAAAAATACGGTTAAATACAATGAAGAGCTAGAATATGACTGTAAAAATGAAAAATTTAAAAAAGGAATTGATAAGATGTTGGTTGAAAAAGGGAAAAAGAAAAATTCAAAAAAAAAAAGAAAAAGAAAAAAGGAAAATTAAAAAAAAATTAACTTTGAAAGACTAAAGAATCATGGTAAAAAAGTCGTGAATTCTATGTGTAGTATTCCCCTAGTGCTGGAGTTCTGCCGTTCTCATTGATCGGTAAACTTGGTCTTGGCTGGCTGTTCTCGCTGATCTTCTGGGGAGGGGCCTGTTGCCGTGGTTTCCAAATGTCTCTGCTGGAGGCGGAATTGCCCCGATCTTGCCCGGTCCAGGCTAAGTAATCTGCTCGAGTTGCTCTCCGGGGCTTTTGTTCCCTGCGAGCTTTCCGTACAGCTTTGGAGGCGGAGAGTGAAAAT
Organism: Mirounga angustirostris; assembly: GCF_029215605.1. NCBI lineage: Eukaryota > Metazoa > Chordata > Mammalia > Carnivora > Phocidae > Mirounga > Mirounga angustirostris. The sequence continues at coordinate 13,537,928 of NW_026991719.1, forward strand.
GGAGGCCTCCCAATCTCCGCCCCGGAGGAGCCGAGAACTCGGGGCCCCGCTCCTCAGTGAGCCCCCAGAGAAAAGCCGTCAGTCACTCCCGTCTCCCCGGTCTCCGGCCGCACTCCGTGCTCACCCGGCCTGTGACCGCGCGTTTCTCTCTCTGGCACCCGACCCCGGGTGGAGTCTCCAAACCCAGCAGATCCCTGCGGTGCCCTCCCGCGCGGCTCCTCCCGGGGGAGGAAGGGGAGTCTCCCCGGATCTGCCGCTTGTTGGGTCCCTGCTGGAGGAGCAGGGGCCCGACTGTGCCGCGGATCACGGTTTATGGCCACCCCGAGCTGAGAGCCCGCCCTGGGCTCCGCCTCTGCAGCCGGCTTCCCTGCTCCGATACCTGGGAGCTCGGCCGCCCTCAGGCACCCCCGGTCCTTCTGTGACCCCGAGGGTCCTGAGACCACACTATCCCGGGGGGTTCCACCCCCCGCTTAGCCACCAGAGTGACGTCCCTTGGCGGAGCAGACTTTTAAAAGTTCCGATTTTGTGCTCCGCGGCTCTATCACTTGCCAGAAGCGGCCGACGGAGGCCCCTCCCCCGCCGTCTATCCTCCCGAATATCGCCTGGGATTCACTTCTCCTTACGTCCTACCTTCCAGAAAGTGGTCGCTTTTCTGTTCAGAGAGTTGCTGCTATTCTTTTCTTCGATCTCCTGTTGAGTTCGTAGGTGTTCAGAATGGTTTGATCCCTATCCAGCTGAATTCCTGGGACCAGATGAAATCCAGGTCTCCTACTCCTCTGGCATCTTGCTCCTCCCTCTCGACTTCTACAACTTCTGATCCCCAAACTTACTAAACAGCTCTGGTTTGCTCCACCAGATACACATTTGGTGAGTCGGTCAGACTGTGAGAGAAGCTGTTAGCAATGATTTTTAAAAACAAACTCTGCACATTAAAGCAAGAAATGGACAAACCAGTTTGGATAAACTAAAGCAACCTGGACTTCTGCCTACTGCCACCAACCAAACCAGATTGCACCCTAGCTGTATTGCTTGGAATGGGCTCAGCCATGAAGTGCCTATTTGTTTGCTGGTTACAAATCATTCTCAGCACCTAGGAATCTTGTTCTCCCCTTGGGCGTTTAAAGTAAGTGCAATATTTTCATGTGCTTTCCCCGCCACAATTCTGTCATTCTCTCCAGATTCCCATCTGCGGGGATTCCGGTTGTGGACCAGTCTGTACCCCATTTTGTTGTCTGAGGAAGAGTGGAGTGTGTTTTTGAACAGATTCTGCTTTTGAAGGTTGCTTGGAGTCTGCTTCTTGCAATGTTCTGGCCTAATGTTGAATCATGCTTGGGAGATTGCTATTCATCACTCATTGACTTCCACGCTTGGGTGGAAGGGTTGGTAGGAAGGGAGGAGAGGTTGGTGGAGAGGAAGAAAGAAAACAGCTTGTGTGCTCGTTTGTTCACGGTGGTGAGAATGTTATGCCCTGTCCTTATTCTTGAACAGAAATGATGCATAGCTTCGCAGAAGGAACCTGATCTCTCCCCACAAAAAGGTGCTTAGATACTGAAGTATGGGTGAACAAAAGAGATGTTCTTGCATTTACTAAAAGCAAGCAAGCAAGCAAGCAAGCGAGCTGTGACTTCTTCTAATGCCTATTTATAAAAATTCCTTTAAGCCTTCCTGATTATTATGCATAATTTTTTGTAAGACTGCACTGGGTTCCAGAATAGGAGGGAGGTTAAATCATTCCGAAGCTCTCTTTTGACGCTCTGATTCTTTCACGCCTGGCATGGGTGACAGTGGCAGTGGAGGGGTTGGAAGTCACTTCCGGAGGTGGGGGGGGGTGTGGTGTGGGGGAGGTGTTGCTTTCTTTGCCGCCCACAGAATCCCTGAATATATTTCTCCTCTGAAACCAGAGGGTTTGTGTTGTCAGTTAAGCCCAGAAGAAAGATCATCATCGTGGCCAAGACACAGAGAGGTTTGGGCTTATCTGTGACCCCGGTGACCATGGGCTACTGCCCAGGAAATGTATTTGTTTTGTTGCTACTAATCCACAGCCTGCCCTAAGGGGGGGAAATAATAAATAGCCCAGAACGTTATGTTGGGTTTTAGCTCATTGACTTAAAAGGCTGAGGTATAATTTCCCTGAGATTTTACAGTCATGAACATCTGCTCACAGGAGCCCACAACATCTGCAGCCCTTGTAGTCATTCTTTGCAGAGGACCATAACGTTTTTAGAAAAACGAATCCACCCAGACACAGAGGAGACCTGGCAGAAACACCTTCCTGGATGAGAAGTTTATTTTATATTCCAGCATGGGCAACAGAACATTTTGAGCTTATACTTGAGGACATGTGGAAAAAACGGAGCTGAGAGTCCTGCTCTGCCTCTCTGTATGCCCCAGCCACACGAACACCCCAGTCACACTTACAGAGTCCCTGCTGCATGCTCCAGTGCTTTCTCATTGGGGTGGCTCTGTTGGTCACCATTACCTCTTTCCCTGACAGTGTGTGCACATGTAGGCAAACAATTTTAAATGCACATACTGACTTGGGAAATCTCAAGCCACAAACATAAGTTTATTGTCTATATTCGTAATTATGTGGGAAGGAAGAAGAGGTAAATAGAGGCAGCATCTTATCATAGAAAGAGCACTGGATTGGAATTGGAAGACCTCTATTCTGGTCTTAACTCTGGGGGCTTCATATGTCCCTGGATTTCTCTGGGCTTTCCATTTCTCATTTACATAATGAGGCAGTTGGGCTCAATTTTCTCTGTCTCTTCTAGCTCTCATGCTAAATAAACTAGGAATCAATATCCAGTATGACTTCAACCACATAACATAAATGTGTATGAAGGAGGAAAAAAGGAACTATGCCAAAGTGTTTTCAGTGGTTACGTTTGGGTGGTAGGATTATGAACTCTATTCTTTGTTCTTTTTGGCATCTTCCAACTCTTCTATAATGCACATGGATCATATTTATGACCAGAAAGACATTGTAAAAATATTAACCCATTTGGTGAAGAATGGCACCTCATTCTTACTGCACTGTATCCTTCTTCAGCTAGGTCTCCACTATGGCAGCCAGACTAATCCACCACCTCCTTTGATCTTCCTGGCATAACCATTGTCCCCCCAGATTACTCCATGGCATTGCCTTAGACATGTTTACTTTTTAAAACAGTTTTTATTTAAATTCCAGTTAGTTAACATACAGTGTACTATGGTTTCAGGTGTGCACTCTAGTGATGCATCGCTTCCGTACGACACCCGGTGCTCATCACAACGAGTGCGCTCCTTCATCCCCATCACCTGTCTCCCCCATGCCCCTACCTCCTCGCTGCGAACCTTCAGTGTGTTCTCTATTAGACTTTATGGTGTGTGCGTGTGTGTGGTTTATATACCCAACAAGATTTAAAAATTCCTGAGATTGGGCAGTGTGAGTCTTCTGCTTGTTTCTGTTTGTTTTCTACGACCCCTCTAGTGGTGCGCATTATGGATACCTGCAGTTACTAGTTGGAGTGTTGGAGTGAAGGATTACCATGTCAGTATGTGCACTGATGTCCTTACTCAGCCAACACAACTGATAGGGCTTGGCGCTAGGGGCCAACTTAAGGCTCTAAAAAGTTCTATCTGATGTAGCCACTGTCCTCTAGTGGCTTTTAGTCCAGAAGGGAGATTGTACACATATATGAATGTCTACAGTTAAAAACAGTATGTAATTGTTGCCATAGGAATAATGGAAACTTCAGAGCACAGGATCCCTGAGGAGGGAGAATTCCTCTCCAACAAGACATCAGGGAAATTATGTCTAACATTTTTGGGACCTCAGAAAACATTCCCTGGTCTCTGATTTCAGACACAGCTGTAGAGGATAGTTCCAGGGGAGCTCATGATCATGCTGACAGCATCCCACTTCAGACCTGCTCATGGGTCTTTCTGCCTCAAGGCTGTCCTCTGATGCTGTGGGAGCTGGCTTGGTCCACATGCAAGAGCAGCCCGAAAGTGTGGGGAAGATACTGTCCTTCAGGGTAACCCTCAACCAATAAAAAATGGGAGCTGGTGGAGAAAGGCTCCGGGCCCCACTTCTTTGAATAATGGACACTCCTGAGAGGTATCCCCTAGCTTCTTAGGGATCCCCGTGGAATCAACCTCTCATTGCCTACCCCCCAGCAGTGATCTCAGTAAAGCACCCCCATTTTGGCTTTTCTTCCATCTCTGCTTTACTCTTTTTACTTTTTCACTCAATATCTCCATCTAAGTCCTTGTCTCAGGCTCTGTTTTTGGGAGAATCTAAACTAAGGCAGAAGTCATTGTGGAATAGGAGGCATTTGAACCGGAGTTGTCCACAGAGAAAGACAAGGAGGAGGGAGAGGTTTTGGGTAGATGACACCCTGTGAGGAAGGCGTGGAGAGCATAGTACATGTCTGGTGTAGTACTTTCACGCATCCTCCTATCAAGAGGTGGACTCTCTTCTCCACCCCTTGAATCTGAACTGGCCTTGTGACTAGCTTTGTTTATTAAAATGCTGCAGAAGTGAGTGAGTTCTGAGCTTGGACCTCAAGGGGCTCTGCACTATTCTGCTCTCATTCTCGTAAGCCTGCTGCTGCTAGGTTTACAAGCCAGGAGTAGCCTAGTGGAGGATGAGAGACCACATGAAGCAAAGGCAAGCTGTCCCAGCCGAGGTACTCTCTAGATCCAAAGCCCCTAGCCAGTCTGGCAGCTGACCATGAGGGAGCAGAGCTGGGCCGGAAGAATCTCTCAGTTGAGCTCAACCCAAATTGCCAATCTGAAGAATTGTGATCTAAATAGATGGTTATTTTTTCAAGCCACTAAGTTTTAGAATGGTTTGCTATGCAGCCAAAGCTAACTGATATGTCTGGTGGTGGTGGGAGACTGGGTCATCTTGGTTGGCTAGAAGATGGCCTCCACGACTTGAATTGGGGCTAAGTTGGGGTAGGTTTTGAATACCATCCTAAAACGTTTGGAAGTAATTCAGTGGGTGAGGAGATTCTGTTGGAATAGATGGTTGGCTGACCACCAAATACTGGGTTTCCCATTCTGTAGTGTAGAGTTATTGCTGGGAACTGGCTGCCCAGCCAGAGACTATGTTTTCCCAGTTCTCCTTGCACATGACTCGTTCTCTCCAATGGGATGTGAGTGGTAGGAGTGTGTGTAACCTCCAGGCTGAGATGGCTAGGTAGTAAGTATAGGATCCTCCGTGCTCTCCCTTTGCCCCACATGGTAGCTGGATGATACGAGCTCAGCCCTTGAACACACAGGATGATAGAACCTCCAGATTGATAAAAACTAGATTCCTGAATCTCCCCTTACAGAAGAACCATTCAGCAGAGTGGACTTTGCATGAACAAGAAAGAAACATTTATCATGTTAAGTCATTGAGATTTTTTAGGTTGTTTGTTACAGCATCTGACATTACTCACCCTGACTAAATGTAGGCACCATCATAGGCTTTTAAGTGGGGTATTGTACCCCTCAAAGCAGTGATTTGGGTATGCTGGCTTTAGCAGACAGTTGCAGGGTAAAAAGGCTCCTGCAGTGTTCTGTGTCTAAGGAGACAATGACCTGGATATCGTTTGGCCATGAGAGCAAAAAGGAAAGCACCAAAGCAGACAATCCTTTCAAGTTAGAAATCTTTTCCTTCCAGGGTTGGAAACTAGTTAAATAGTGGACAGTTCCACATGCACAGGAAAATATTTATGTCTAAATTGCTCTCCACCTTTTTAGTTGTGAATTAGGAAACTGGTCTTGACATTTTAGGATTGGAATCTTAAAAGGCCAGTTATTTAAACACATCTGAAGTTTCTTTTCAAGGATCATAATCATAATCATAATTATAATCATCATCATGATCATAGTAAAACCTGACCCACCAGAGAGGCACTGTCCCTTCTCTGAGTCTGGGGCTGTATCGCTCCTTCCTCACCATGCATTGCTGAGCTCCTAATCTAAACAACATGGATGAGATTATTGCGCTGCTTGGGCTTTGTGAGTGCGGAGAGAGGTCCTCCTGAGGAAGCATGAATTTCCTTTTGGAGTTTTCTTGGGGGAGATTTAGAAGGATTTCATTTTTTACCCTGTTCATCATGGGAGCAATTCCATGTCTGTCTCTGGAAGTGTTTGGAGCCTTGGGACAGCAAACCATCCTTAGCGTCTTAGAGCTGTGGCGCTGCTGCCAGTAGCTTGGCTCCCTTGTGCCATCGGTGGCTTGGCCTAGTCTCTGCCAACCGCTCTCGGCCAGCCTCCCGAGGCCAGATCTGTCCCAGGCAATGAAAAGTTTGTAGAACGTGCCTGATTCCATCTGCCTGTCTGGCTGGCCACTTGCCTGTTGCCTGTGGTCACATCACCAGACACCCAGCCTACAGGTCCCCTGATGTTGGCCCCTCTCCTGCTCCAGCCTGTTTGTCAAGTCTCCTTGGCCTGGCCTGCCCCAACCAAGCCCAGATTTGGACACTATCCCAAAGGGCAGCTGTAACTCGTCAGCTGTGCTTCATGGTGGCCTTGGAGTGCTCCCACCTCCCACCCAGTGCCCAGAGGCCCCTGGAATGTTGAGAGAGTTTTGACCCAGACCTGACTCACCTCATACCATAACGAACCAGTTTATTAGAGCCTGCGATAAACCTCAAACCAGCTTGACTCAAATTCTTAAAGGGCCAGTTCCAACCACCCCATGTCACCCCAGCAGAAGCGTAGTGCTAATTATACCGAAGAATCTCTTTCTAGCATTGAGGTGGGCAAAATGTGTCTTCGGCATCCCATAGCATCCACTTTAGGTCTTTCAAGGCATGTGATATTCTTTTAAATACCTGAATTAATATGCCATAATTATAATTCTTATGTTTTTCTTTGTACTTGTTTTAATGAACCTAAGAATAAAATCAGGACTGAAATATCTGCCACTCCTGCAACAGGAAGTTGGTTGATAATAACTGTAATTATGATGATGATGATAACACTAACCAAAATTTATTGAGCACCTATTATATACCAGGGTCATTTTAAAATAAATTATATACACTGTCTTATTGAATCCCCATGATATCCTTACCCTACAAGGTAGATATTATTATTCTCCCATTTTATAGATGAGACTAAATAATTTGCCCAGAAAATACCACTGGGTAGCCAAACTTAGAATCCAGGTCATATGGCACTAGAGTTCGTGCTATTAACTCTGTGTTGTCCTGTATCTCTATGTGTGGCAGACAGACCCCACATGGATGGATTTTTCCCTCCTGATTACATCTGAGAGCAATGATGGTGGGGTTTTTCTTCAGTCATTGAAAAAAATAATTGGGCATTGTTTATTTATTCTGTTTAATTATACCGGTCAGTGTCAGCTCTTCAAAGTGGAAAAATTAAAATAACTTTTTGAATTCTGAAATATAAAATTCAACCATGATTTCACCACCCTGACAGAACCACACTTGAATATTTTATTCAGTATTTTTATTTTCAATGTTTTCTAATATTATATTAAAAATGCAACTAATTTTAGAAGGTACAGAGAATCAAAAAGAAGAAATACAAGCCATCCCAAGTTCTACTATACTATTAGCTTTCTAGATTCTGCGTGTGGTGTGTGTGTGTGTGTGTGTGAGAGAGAGAGAGAGAGAGTTGAATCATATTGCTTTATAATCTGAGCTTGTAATTGAATAGTATTTTGTAGATATCTTTCATGTAAAAGAATATTCTTTCATGACACCCCTATTAGTTTCTATTTCAGTGTAACAAATTACTACATATCCAGGATCTTAAAACAACACCATTTATTATCTTGCAGTTTCCATCAGTCAGGAGTCCAGGCCTGGCTTAGTTTGAGCCTCTGCTCAAGGTCTTGAGGCTACAAACATGATGTAGACCAAGCTTCTTTCTCATCTGGAGGCTCGACTAGGGAAGAGTCCACATTTGAGCTCATTTAGGTTGTTGGGAGAATTCATTCTCCTAAGGCTGCATGTCTGAGGGTTCAGCTTCTTCCTGGTTGTTGGCTAGAGGCTGCCCTTAGGTCCTAGAGGCCACCAGCAATCTGGGCCATGTGGCTCTCTCTATAGGCAATTCACAATATGGCAGTTGTTATTCAAAGCCGGCCAGAGAGTCTCTCTAGTGTGTGCTAGCAAGATAAGTATTGTATCTATGTCCGTATCTGTCTATATCTGTTTATATCTACATTATAATGTAGGAGTGGTTTGGAGTGACATCTCATTCCAATGGAATGAGGAATGACATCTCATCACCTTTGCCATGGTCCGTTTGTTAGAAGCAAGTTGCAGATTCCACCCACACTCAAGGGGAGGGTGTTATGCCCAGTGTGAACATAACCACCCTGGGATCTGTTTGCCACATATCATTTATTTATTTCATTTTACACTTGTTAAAGGTTTTATTTAACTCATTAAAAATATGAGGGAACCAGGCAGATGGTTCAAAAGAAAATCCAAAGTGGCGCCTGGGTGGCTCAGTTGGTTAAGCGTCCAGCTCTTGATTTCAGCTCAGGTCATGATCTCAGGGTCGTGAGATCAAGCCCCATGTTGGGCTCAAGCTGGGCATGGAGCCTGCTTGGGATTCTCTCTCTCCTCTCCTTCTCCCCCTCCCCCCCTCTAAAATCAATCAATCAATCAATCAATCAATCTTAAAAAAAAAAAATCCAAAGAAAAGACATATTTATGGGCGCCTGGGTGGCTCAGTTGTTTGAGCGACTGCCTTCGGCTCAGGTCATGATCCTGGAGTCCTGGGATCGAGTCCCGCATCGGGCTCCCTGCTCAGCGGGGAGTCTGCTTCTCCCTCTCCCGCTCCCCCCTCTTGTGCTCTTTCTCTCTCTCACTCTCTCTCTCAAATAAATAAATAAAATCTTTAAAAAAAAAAAAGAAAAGACATATTTATAGATAAAGAATATTGAAATGAAGGTGCAAACGGAGGCAAAACTACTCTTCCACAGTGGGTGAGGGCAGTCCCTTGAACTTCTACAGGACAGGACAGGATAGGATTTGCCTGTCTCTAAGCAAGAGAGACTTTACATTGCATCAGTGATACAGCTTACAGAGTTATGAAATAGCTCCCCCAGAATCAGAGGCGGATAACATGGAAGGGTGTGCCGCACACCATTTAAAACTGAGCCGTGCTAGTTCAGCTTTTTGCTGTGCTATAATTTATTTAATGAATCCCTTATATTTGAAAATTAGTGTTTCCCATTTTTTTGTCATTATAAAAACTGCAGCGATCACCCTTGTAGTTCAATTTTTTTCATACGCCCTTAATTATTTCCTTTCATGACTTTTAAGATTTTGCTGGGTCAAAAAGTTCACACATTTTAAAGGCAATTGTTCATGTTGCTAAATCACTCCCCAGAGTAATTACCCCCAGTGGTGTAGGAGGGTACAGGAAGCTATTTTAGTGAACTAAGCTGAGTTAATATTGGTAAAGTGCTTGAAGAGTGCTGGGCAAACTGGAAGGCCATATGTAGATATTAAGCCAAATGAATTAAACAGTAAGATGGAGTTGTTTCATCCTTACAACAGCCCTGTGAGGTAGGTTAATGGGATGCTCATTTTATAGAAGAGGAAGATGAGGCTGGAAGGGTTAAGGAGAAAGATTACTGAATTAAATACCAAAAGGCTGGGGCCGCATCCTAGCTCGTTCACGTATCAGGCATAGGACTTTAAGTAAATTAGTTTTGCTGTCTGAGTTTATTGTCTTCTCTGTCAAATGGGGCCAACAGTCCTACATTAAGGGAGGGAGCTAATGCAAGGGTGAGTACTTGGAAGGGGTAGCCCAGGGATTCTCGCCCTGAGCTGCACGGTGGAATCACCTGGGGAAGCTTGAAAGCCTCCAGATGCCTGGGTCCCAGCCCCGGAAGTTCCGACAGCATGGGTCTGGGTCATGGCCTAGGCACTGGGAGTCTTTCAGCTGCCAGGCCTGAGCCCTGCTGCTAGAGCTGCCCACACTTGCAAGGGACTATTTCTGTGTACAGCTGAGGAAGCAACATTCAGTTCTTGCTCTCTGCTCCAAGCTGTCAGGAAATGGCCCACTAGGGTCTGGCTGGAATCAAACCTCCGTCTTCAACTCTAGAGTCAAGTTGGTCTGCTAAGTTAGTTTGGGAAGCCATCAATCACCTGCTGTTTTACCCTCCGGTGTGGGTCCCTGGGCGGTGGGGTGTTCGCATCAGCCGTGCTGGCAGGGCTGCTTTCCGGTGGAGCCTGCTGCTGCTGTTGCTGTTTTTCTAGAAGCCAATGCAGATCCTCACATCAGAGCTTCTGCTCCCCGCTGCCTGTCAGTCACAGCTGCACGACGGCGGCCGGGGGGCCAGACGCCTGGGGGCCCGCCACCGGAGCTGGGTAGCAGATTTGCTCAGGTATCTTTGGGGCCTGCTCACCATGAGGGCTGGGGACGAATTTTTTTCCAAGCCAAATGCAGCTCAAAATGAACATGATCAATCAGGGCAATGAAAGCCTTGGTCAAGTTGGCCCAGCGTGACAAAGAAGGCCAGCAGTGGCCCCTGGCTTTCTACTGCACCCGATAAATCGTGAGACGTCTAGGTGTCTGCCATTTCCCTGAGGTCAGACACTACCCAGGGATGATGGTGGAAAAACGGCAAGTGTGCAGAAGTTTCTGGAGGAAGAAAAGGAAGAAAATGGAAAGCTCATATTTAACGTGGGTCTACTCTGCATGAGGCATTGTGTGGACACTAGATGCGTAATCTCATTGAACTTGAGCCTTATGACAACCCCAGGAATGAGCCTGTCTCTATTTTAAAGGTGAGGCAAGGGAGCCTTAGAGGAGAAGCACCATTGTGAGGTCCCACAACCAGCAGGGGGAAGGCCAGAATTCACCTCTAGGCCTGTCAGCGTGCACAGCACTTGCTGTTTGTACTCTGCTTCTCAACCTGAGGAAGGAAACTTGTGACCCAGGGAACTCGTACTTTGTAGGTTTGTTTCTCATTAGGATTCTTGTCAGCAATGCCCATTCTTGGCTCAACTGTGAAACACTGAAGCTGGTTTTTGTCATGGTTCTGCTTCCCTGCTGAATTAATTTAGGTAATATTAGCTGCTCTCACAGGTAAACCCCAGAACCTCAGGGGCTTAACACAACACACATTTGCTTCTTGCCCACACAAAGTCCGGCTGACCGTGTGGGGCTGGGGGTTCCCGGATCCCTGCCCCCCTGTGCCTCTGCTCTCTAGGGCTTCAGTGCTGCCCACTCCATCCTCTGTCCCTGGGAGGCAGGGGTGGGAAGGGAGTGGGGGGTATCCTCTAGGAGGTTCTATGGCTCAAAGTGAGGACAGGTATACCACATTTCTGTCCATGTTCCACTACCCAGAACTCAGTCACACGTCAATGCCTAACACAAGGAAGGCTGAGAAATGTATCTAGCTGTGTGCCAGTGAACACAGGAAGTGGATTTTAGTGAATATATAGCAGTCCTGCCCACAGCTAGAGATGCCCCTGAAGCCTCTTCATTCTGGAAGCCTCTCCCTCTAGACCCTACCCACACCCTCTCCAGAACCTCATCTTGTCCTTTATGTCCACTGTCCTCTGAATGACAAGTACCTTCCACCAAATTTCTGTCCAGACTACATAGACCAGGGCAGGAGCACCAAGGGTGTACTTGGCCATGCCTTTGCTGAAGGTCTTCACAAGGCCACCTCACACCCAAGTGACATGTGTGCCACAAACTGGGGGCCTCTCAGAAACTGTCTGGCCCGCCTTCTGCCAGCCGTTCTGACGAGGGAGCCGGTAATGGAGAGGTTGCTGACCTTTGGCTTAACTCTTCATTTGGCTAATGATGATGAATGTCACTGTCTCTGAGTCTGAAGGCCCTGGCTGTTTTTCCTGCAGCGTCTCCTCCTCGATGTGTTTTCTTTTTCCTCAGCTCTGCTAGCTTCAGACCCCAGGGAGAAGATGAGTTTTACAGTGATGGACGGTAGGGATTTTTCACACCTGCCAATTCTGACATCCCGAGTCAGCAGGACCTGTGCTGCCAAGATACATGATTTAGAGGTGCTACATTAAGCCTAAAAATGTTCCCTTAGTATTTTCATGATCTTCTGTGGTCAAGGACGCTTATAACAGAATTTCTTTCAGAAAAAGCTGGCAAGGAAAAGCTCAGTCAATGTCGAGTGAGAAATCTTTTGTTCTCTCCCCTGTCCAGGTGAAAGTGCGCCCACACCCTTCCCCCCATTGTAACCCCCCGGATGAGCGGTCAGGACTCAAACCTATGTGCCTTTTTTCATGACACTTGGCAGAAGCCCTAGGGCTAACCCAAGCAAAGTTTATGTAGGAAGCTACTTTCAGTGGCTTGTAGGAGACCTCTTGGCATTTTAGCAGAGAAGGGCTTGGTCCAGAAGGTTTGGTGAGCTCACAATGCCTCCCCCAGATTGCGGAGAAACGGGGCAGGTGCTGAGGTGAAACAGGCCCCGTGACACTGTGGCTTGTAGCCTGGAGAAGGAGTTGGGGTGGCCCAGGTGCCTGTCACCAGGTGGTAAACGAAGGTCCTGAAGCTCACCCCCACCCCCCTTACCTAAATCAAGCCAGTGGGGAGCACAGAACGCCCCCCTCCAGTCCTGGGGCTGCGTTCCCTGGAAGCAAACTCCGGCCTGAGGCTTCTGGGGATGGCGCTGTATTAAAGACCAGGATGGGAGTGGGAAGTGGGCCGGGAGGGAAGGAGGCAAAGCAGGGGTGAGGCAGACAGCAAAGCCCACAGACATGCCTGACTCCACTTCGAAGGGGTGCTCTTTACCGGGCTCGTTTACACCCGGTACCTACCGGTATGTCCCCGAGGCTCTGTCCCTGCGCAGCTCATTGTCCCCGCTCAACAACACAGCGGCCCCCAGCAGCCTCAGGCAGCCCACCGACCGAGCTGCGGGTGCTGGCGGGTGGGCAGGAAAGCCCATCGGGCAGCACATGCCACCATGGGGAATGGCTCTGACGGGGTCTGGGTGGATTATGGACGGCGCCGAGTTGGAGGCCTCTTTTCCCTTTTGGATCAGCCCTTAATATCAACTTCATCTCAAGAGCTTAAAGTAAGTTTGGCCCGGACCCCACAACTCCCAGGGATGGCCTGGGTAGGGGAGACACTGTGTTGTGGGCGTGGGCCTTCCAAGTCTCCTCTCTCTCTAGGCCAGTGGTCGCCATACATAAACTGAATGCAGGGGAGAACAGTGGCTTGGCATGTGGAGCCAAGACGTTAGAAGGAGTTTCAGAGGAAACTTTAACTCAATGCCCGTTCTTTTCACCGTGGGAAAAGGACTGGGATTTGAGATCTGACATGTCACAGTCTGTGTTAAGCTTAGCTGGCACTCTGGGGGTGGGAATCCGTGCGTGAGGGTGTCAGTCGTCCGCGGGGACGGTGTCTAGGCTGACACTCCTCTCCACGCAGCCCCATCTGCAGACCCATTGGCCTCTCGGCCCCAAGCCCCACAGTGCCTCTCTTCAGCACTCCTGTAATGCCTTGCATGCACTTCTCTTGTTGCCAGAGCCACGTTACTTAGCAGTGATTTGTTCCTGTGTCTGTCTTCATCAGTAGGCTGAGCTCCTTGAGGGCAGAGCCCGCGTCTTACATTTGTCCGACCTCTAGGGTTCAGCTCAATGTCGGGCCCTAGGGAAGGGGTTAGTAAATATTTGCTGAATGAGTGAATCATGTGGGAGAACTGAAGTTACCAGAGGAACAAATCAAGGGCATGAAGCTAGAGCCATGACTAAAAAGGAGACGAAAGGATTGCGGGAATGTTCAGCGTCTTCAGTGTGCCACGCCCTGGGGACACGGGGTTGAGACTGAGGCAGCACCTGAGTTTGGGAAGTTTAGTTGAACAGGTGAGGCCCCAGCACTGCAAAGTTACCAGATTAATCCTGTACTGGCCGCAAGGACACAGTGTGGCCCGGCGGAGGGAGCATATATCTTCTGGGCCCGAGGGCTGTTTTACCTGGGGGCTGCCTCCCTGTTGTGGAGACGCAGGGCAGTCCTCTTCTCCTCCGGGGCTGTCTCAGATTGTTCTCAGCTCTGGTGGCCTCCTGCTGCATCAGGTCCCAAATCACAACATTCTAAAGTTAGAAAGCACACGGAAGGTCATTTGGCTAAGCCCCTTCATTGTACACATGGCTGAATTAAACTCACCGGCACGTGGGTGGGCCAACAAAATTATTTTATTTGATCTTTAATGAGCCTACTGAGGCCCCACCTGCTTGTTGGTGGGATAAAATTAAACGAAATGTCCAATCTGGTTTCAGCGTAGTCAGCTGTGATAATATAAATGGGCCTATCAGGAGATGTTCAGACACTCATTTGGTGAGAGAGCACATTCCCTACTCCATCAGGAAAGGAACTTAGGCAGGTTCCTTAGCCTCTTCTGGATGCTAGGTTGATGTCTTTTTTTGCTGGTGCAACTTGGGATCTGACCATTCTTTTGGTGTGGCCAAGGCCTATGCCTCCCAGGGTGACCAGGCCTCCCCTCGGCTCCTGCTGACTTGCAGACCCCTGGGTACCTGTTGAGGCCTCTGTGCAGCCCACTGCAGGGTGACACTGTTCTGCCAAAGTGGCCTTGTGCTGGGACCTCTGGCTCGTAACCTAGGTATTATACCCTATAGGGCCCAAAGGCAGTTGCGCAGATCAGGGACTCCTGTGCTTGGTCCCACTGTGCCATGCAGTTGACTCTAAGGTAACTGTTTCAGATTTATCTGAGACCCTCTAGTCTCCCAGTGTGGCCACTGCACATTTCAGAAAGGGGAGCTCAGGACACACCCCTGTGACTGCTTCCTCACCTCACACTCTCCTACTTCTCACAAGTTCTTAGGCCAGAAGAGCGGTGGGCTTCTTTTATTCCCCTTTGTCATATTTCCTTTTTCCCGACTCCAGCTATGCCTTCATGGTAGACAGAGGTCTCCCCTTTTTCACTATAGTTAAAACCTAGGAGTGGAGTCTTCCATTTGCTGATTGGCTACAAGAAGAGACAAAAGATTCTGGGAAATCCTTCCTGAAGACAATCTCTTGGCTTGGAAGCCCCTTGCCTGCTGCATATTTCAGTTGTGAATATCAAAAGCAAAATATTACTGGGGCGCCTGGGTGGCTTAGTCATTAAACGTCTGCCTTCGGCTCAGGTCATGATCCCGGGGTCCTGGGATCGGGCCCCACATCGAGCTCCCTGCTTGGCGGGAATTCTGCTTCTCCCATTCCCCCTGCTTGTGTTCCCTCTCTCGCTGTATCTCTCTCTGTCAAATCAATAAATAAAATCTTAAAAAAAAAAAAAAGCCAAATATTACTTTGGTCTTTCTGTCTTCACTCCCTCTGCAGCAAAATCTCAATCTCCTCCCCCCCTCCTCCCTGCGCCTCACACCATCTCTCTTCAACCTTGGGCTGACCATGGCAAAGTCAGGTCCTTGAGAAGGATAGGGGAAATGTACTCTAAAACTGCGAACAAATACTGTCCTTGTGGAATGTGCATGAGGCTGCTGAAGGCCGTAAGGTTAGATTTAGACGGCTCTGCCCTAGGTTATCTGTAGGATCCCCATTTCCCAGCTGCTGTGAGTGCTGGCTGACAACTCAGCTGTTCTGGTCCCTGCAAACTGTGCTCCTCCCTTACTCACTTACACCTCCCTCTAACCCCCATAGTCCTTGCTCAGTCACAGACTCACATGAGGATATAAAAGCCTTGCAGAAATTTGATGAATGTTGTGGGGCTGTTTATGCTTCAGAGCCTCCCATGGGATCGAGTGGAAGCTAGTTTCCAGTAAAGACCACATCCTTGCTTAGCTTTTTCCCCCTACCTTACCCCGCTTCCCCCAAGAAATCACTTGCACAAAATTCCTGTCTCAGGTTCTGCTTCTAGGGAACATGACCTAAGATCTGCTTAGGCCTAATCTCAGCTGTATTCATTTTCTATCACTGCTTGAAAAATTACCACAAACTTGGTGGCTTAAACAGTACAGTTTTAGTATCTTATAGTTTTGTAGGCCAGAAGTCTGACGTGGGTCTCCCTGGGCTAAAATCAAGGTGTTGGCAGGGCTATATTCTTTTCTGAAAGCTCTAGAAAAGAATCCATTTCCTTGCCCTTTTCAGCTTCTAGAGGCCACCACATTCCTTGGCTTGTAGCCCCCTAACACCATCCCTGGTGTTGCATCTCTCTGTCCACTCTTTCATCCTCACATATGCCTCTCTTTATGGTGGGAGAAGCTTTTCCACTTTTAAGGACTCGTGATTATGTTGGGCTCACTGGGATAATCCAAGATAATCTCTCCATCTCAAAGTCCTTTGAGTAACCTTAATCACATCTGCAAAGTCCCTTTTGCCATGTAAGGTAAGATATTCACAGGTTCCAGGGATGAGTGTGTAGACATCTGTTATGGGTTGAATTGTGTCTCCCCAAAGGGTTTTGAAGTCTTAACCTCCAGTGCCTGGGAATTTGACCTGATTTGGAAATAGGGTCTCCACAGATGATCAAATTAAGATGAGGTCATTAGGGTGGGCACTGATCTGATAAGACTGTGTCCTTGCAAAAACGGGACATTTGGGCACAGAGACGTGCACACACACACACGCACACACACACACACAGTCCCATGCAAGCACAAAGGCAGAGATCAGGGTGATGCATCTACAAGCCAATGAACACCAAAGATTGCTGGCAAACCACAGGAAGCTAGGAGAGGCCCAGAACAGATTCTTCTTCATAGCCCTAACAAAGTAATACAACATCTTTGGTGGGGGGGCATTATTCCTGTGCCACCAGGCCTATGAATTTAAGAAACAAGTAGAGAGCATCCTGGAATCCAGTAGTGGCCCACCTATAGCTCATATGACTCTGAAAGGATGTCAGGAATGGGGGAGAAGTTGCCTGAGAGCTTGGTTGTGAATGTGTCTGTTGTCAGGGTCTGGTCTTGGTTGTACAGGCCTGGTGCTCCTGAATGAAGGAGGAGCAGACATTTTGGAACTCCATTAAGCAATTAACTGCCAAGCTGTGGGGGTATGGTGGGGGTAGGGTAGGAGGATGGAAGGTAGGGATGGGGATTGTTCTTTGGAGACAAATTATTTATGGCTTAGTTAAATACTACCCCCGCCCCCCAAATAGTTGTGGCCATAGAGGAAGGCCATAGTTTATGTTCTGGGTAAGTAAGTGAGGCATCTAAGTGGAAGAAATAAAGAAGGCCAAAGGCCCAAGGACAATTTAAAAAAATAATTTAATGATCCCAGAGTCCCGGGATCGAGTCCCACATCGGGCTCCCTGCTCAGCGGGGGGTCTGCTTCTCCCTCTGACCCTCTTCCCTCTTGTACTCTCTGACTCTCATTCTCTCTCTCTCTCTCTCAAATAAATAAATAAATAAATAAATAAATAATTAAAAAAAATAATTTAATATTCTAAAATGCACTTATGGCCTCACTTGACACAAAAACACACTTACCGGGGCGCCTGGGTGGCTCAGTCGTTAAGCGTCTGCCTTCGGTTCAGGTCATGATCCCGGGGTCCTGGGATCGAGCCCCACATCGGGCTCTCTGCTCGGCGGGAAGCCTGTTTCTCCCTCTCCCACTCCCCCTGCTTGTGTTCCCTCTCTCGCTATGTCTGTCTCTGTCAAATAAATAAATAAAATCTTAAAAAAACAAAACAAAACAAAAACCACACTTACCTTGGGGGCTTTGTCTGACCATGTAACCTTGTCCATTTATGAGGTAGGTAGCTTTCCTGCCCCAGCTGACCTTTTGTTCTTCCAGTCCTCTGCTCTAGTCTATCAAAACAAAAATGTGAAAAGAAGAAAAACATAGAACAAAAAGCAGAACTGAGTTGCTTTTTACTTTTTTTTTTGCTGATGATAATATGAATGTATTGAGCTTGAATGATAGCTCCCTTCAGGGATAGGTGGGCCATGATGAATGGGAGCCATAGTGCTAGACTGACATCTTCTTTTTTTTTTTTTAAAGATTTTATTTATTTATTTGACAGAGAGAGACACAGCGAGAGAGGGAACACAAGCAGGGGGAGTGGGAGAGGGAGAAACAGGCTTCCCGCCGAGCAGAGAGCGCGATGTGGGGCTCGATCCCAGGACCCCGGGATCATGACCTGAGCCGAAGGCAGACGCTTAACGACTGAGCCACCCAGGCGCCCCTAGACTGACATCTTCTGGAAGGGGCTTTCCCCTCCCTCTTCTCCCATTCGATTCTTCCTTGTCTCCAAGTATGCTGCCTTCATTCCAGCCTGGATGTGGTCCCTGCTCACGGACCACATGGGGCTGCTCTCGTGTGACTAGAAGTCCTGGAGACTCTTTGCTCTTGGTCCTCCCTTGCTCTCCTAGGGGGAAGCATAAGGAGTCTCCAGTGGGCTCCTTCTGTCACTATCACTCTTTTCTCTGAGAAACTGTTGTGGAGAAGTTGGTGAACAAAATTTTACATCTCATGCTGTGGTAATTTGCAAAGATGGCCACACATGTTTCCTTTCCCTATGTCCACACTCTTGTAGTGTTTGTGGATCTTGGCTGCCCATGTGACTTGATTCGGTCCATGGGACATTGTGACATAGAATAGACTTTAAAAGTGCCTGTGTAATGGGGCTTCCTGCTCTAGGACCTTTCCACTGTATGAACAAGCCTGGCCTAGCCTGCTGGAGGGTGAGGGACCATGTTGGGAAGAACCAAGGTGCCTCAGCTGACCTGGCAGCTGGCTGATGATGCACGAGCAAGCCCAGCAATCAGCTGAGGCTGGCCCAGAGCAAAAAAAAAAAACCTGGCTAGCTGAATGCAGTTCAAATTGCCAGCTGAATGGTTGTTGATTGACAGTTGGCAATGTGTGAAACATTCAGGGTATAATTGGTGCTCAATAAACATGAGTTTCCTTCTTCGCCTTCCTCCTATCCCTATAATTGCTCTCTTAACCTGATGCAGGTAGGGCCATTCAGGTAAAGCTACAAATTTAGCCAGCTCAAGTGGGCCTATGGCTTTTGGTTCCTTGTGGACATCATCTCCTTGGCCGGCTTTGACTGATGCATTTTCCATCTGTGGCAGAGCATATTTCCAAAAATGGCCATAATATTTCCAGTCACACAGGCTCTTCCAGAACCTTGCCACCCTTCCCCCACCCCTCATCAAGAGATGGAGTCTGTTTTGCTTCCCCTTTGAACATCAGGTGGGCTTTTTTGACAGCCTCAACTAACAGACTACAGTGTTAGTTGGGACTAATATGTGACTTCCAAGGCTAGGTCATAAGAGGCAATATAGCTTCTGCCTGGCTCTTGCTTGCTCTCTCTCTCTTCCTCTCTCCTCCCCTCATAGGCACTGTTGGGATCCTGAGCCACCGTATAAGAAGTCTGGCTACCCGGTGGCTGCCATGTTGGAGAAGCCACAGGGAGAGACCACACAGAGATAGAGATGCCCAAGGAGCCCCGGCTGTTCAACCCCCAGCCGTTTGAGCCTTCCCAGACCAGGCACTAGGCATTTGACTGAATTAGCTTGTAAGATGACCTCAGTCCCCACCCTCCTCTAACTGCAAACTCAGGAATAACTCGACTGTCACCTCTTTTCGAGTAGCAGGCCAATTTTCCACGACAGTGTCTGGCATAGTCACCATGTAGTATGCTGTTGACAAATTTTTTCTTTCATCTGCAATCCACAGTTGATAACTCAGGGCTGGCACTGGTCAAGGGCACAGCGAGCATGAGGACCAGTCATTAGAGGACAACATATAGTCAGAACTGACAGAGATAGAAAATTCGGAGGGGAATGCTAGGTTAGTGAAAATCTGGAAGATTTTGTTGTTGTTGTTTGTCTGCACCTTTCAAATAGTCACACTAACAAAGACGTGTAGTCCCTGACTGAGATCCTAAAGACATCCTATGTTAAATATTAATATCTAATGCTGAGCACCTACTATGTACCAGGGGCTGTTCTAAGTGCTTTCCATGTATTAAATAATTTAATCACCACGACAGTACCATATGGGAAGTAGTATTATCACCTCATTTTAAAAAAAACTTGCCAAAGATCACACAAGTAATAAATGGCAGAGTTGGAATTTGAACCTGGCTGACTGGCTCCAGAGTCCATGATTTTAATCCCCAAACCGTACTGTTTCTCAATAATTGTTAAACAAACAAATGTTTGCAAATTAACATCTAAGAAAAATGTTCTAAGAAAAACACTTTCAGGAAACGGTTTATAAGCTAACGTTGACATCTTGGGAAACTATAAGGGAGATTCTGATTACAAATGTTCAGGAAAATTTCTGAATAGAAAAATTTTAATCCTATTCACAAAATTGGGAGTATTCAAATTATGAACCAAATATTCCATTCTGTGAACAACTAGATGTTGGATTTGTGTTTTATCCACTTTTTTTAAGTATGAGGAAAACCTTATGCACCTATTAATAATTGACGATAAAAACTGGTATAAAATATGAGTAAATTATACACTTACAAACTTAAAAACTCCTCAATAAAAATTTTGGAATAAACATATGAAAAGTAAAGCAATACCTATGACCTAAGCTTTATTAGACATATGGATCAAATAACAAACTTTGGTTTTAAGTCAGCTTATGTGCTGTGAGGAAGCTTTCTCTCCAAAACAGTTCCAGAATCCGACCCTTTGTCACGACCACTACTGATACCTCCTTAGTTTAAGCCAGCATCTTCTCTCACCTGGATTTTGTAAGAGCCTCCTGACCAGGCTTCCTGCTCCCAGTCTTGGCACCCTACAATCCGTCCTCCATACTGCAGCCAGAGTGACCTTTAAAAGATGGAAATCAGTTGCTGTCACTCTTCTTTTTAAAACCCTCCAGTGGTTTTTCTTGAGACACCTTGCCCATCTCTCTGACTACCTCTGGCCACATTCTCCCTATCTCATCAGGCTCTAGCCATGCTGGTCTCTGTTCTGTTTCTTGAAAATACACCTTGGGGGCTTTGAACTGCAATTTCTTCTGCCCTCAGGTCTTCACCTAGCTGGTTCCTTCCCCTCATTTGGGTCTCAGCAAAAAGGTCACCTCTTGAGAGAGGTCTTCCCTTGACTATCCTTCCCAAATTTGTCACCCAAAGTCCCCCATCACCTCACCCTGTTTGTTTCCTTTATCATACATGTCGCCTTTGTATTACCTTGGTCTTTTATTTGTTTTCTTCTTTACTTTCTATCTCCCCCTGTAAGGGTTTCCCCCTTTATCTGTTTTATTATAGAACAGACTGCCCTAAAGCTCAGTGATACCAATCATCCCTTATTTAATTACACGTGATTTTGTAGAATGCCAATATGGTCTAAGCTCCGCTGGGCCATTCTTCTCCTTGGGCCAGGCTTGGCTGATTTTGGCTGGGTCTGCTCACACATCTGCTGCTAGCTGATGGGTCAGCGGGACTGGCTGGTTTATTATGGCTTTTCTTGGGAAGGCTGGGGCATTGGGGCCTCTCTCCTCGTCTTTTCTTCTCCCTCAGCCTCTAGCAGCTTAGCCCAGGCTTGTTCACATGGCAGCTTGAGAGCGGAAGTTTCAAGGCTCCTTGCACTCTAAGCTAGGAATCGACACACTGTCACTTCTGTTGCATTCCATTGGCCAAACAAGGAAGTCACAAGGCCCGCCCAGATTCAAGGGGTGTGAAAATAGACTCCACCTCTTGATGAGAGGAGCTGCGAAGTACGGTGGCCTTTAGTGCATTTCAACACATGCCCATTGGATTGTAGCTCTGTGGGAGAGGGACCTTGGCCCTGCTCCATGGACTGGTGCTTGGAAACTACTGCTCAAAAGCCCAGGACTTGCTACATTCTGGTCAATCCCATATTCATTCGTCACTTTGGTTTAAGTTATTCAAGATGTGGCAATTCTGCCTTTCATATTAACCCACGCTGGAATGTAACCACCAACTGAGAAACTGTCGCTTTAGAGAAAAATTACCCAAGCTGGAATGACGGGAGTAGAGGGGGTAATATGAGAAACTTCAAATTAAAGAGTGAGCTGTCAAGTTCTGTAAGATAAAAATCTTCTGGAAAGGGCACATCTGCCAAAACTGCATTCTCACAGGGAGTGCTGACTGGAAACGAGTGGAGGGGTTTTGACAAGAACTAAATTGGATCCCCAAAGCCGGGCCCCATATCCTATCTTAAAGAAAAAGAACCCTCGGAAGTTGGTGAGGGATGCCGGCAAGGGCAACTTCATCTTTGCTGTGGACTCTGGAATTAGGCTAGGCAGACTTGCCCCGTGCTCACCTGAGATGCTTCTAAGTGGGCTCCATCGAAATAGTCTGTGTTTCTGAAGGAGGTCATGAAATTAGTCAGCCCATCAATAAGTATTTAGAGCTGACCTACCACATTTGCAGTGACTATCCTGGCGACATCAAAGAAGCGGGGATCCTGCCTTCAGAGAACTTCCTAGGGACACACAGGTCCGGAGGCTGCTGCCAGTGGGCCTGTCAGCTGGTGGCACTCCCCACAGCTGGGGCTGCAAGGCTTTCCTCAAGGGAGGATTGGCGGGGCGCACCTCCATGTCTATCCCGACTGTAATTTATTGAACAATTCAGATGTGCAGGCATTCTGCTAAGTGCTTTATGCTAACATGCAACTGAATCTTTACTAGTAGTGCTATTTTATCAATGAAAACTGAAGCCCAAAATTACAGGACTAATTAGAGGCCAAGCCAGGATTTCAATGTATGTTTGTCTAATTCCAAGCTAGAACACCATCCTGGCTGCCCAGTGTAAGAGTATCAATAATAAACATGAACGGTAACATTTATTCTTACCACATGCTGGGATTTTCGTGTATTCTTTTATTTAATCCCCACCCTGACCTTTCGAGATAGTTACAGTTATTATGTCCATTTCGAAGATAGGGAAACTGAGGCTTGGGGAGGTTTAAGTTCTTGCCCAAGGTCACAAAGCAGGTCAGGGTGGCCCTGGGTTTCCTCATAATTTCATGAGCTGATGGTGACCCTCCTGTACTTTCTCGTTCTGGGTGCTGATCCGGTTCCGTGGGAGGAGAACTGCCACCCACCCACAAGTACCTTCAAGACACATTCAGTGGGAATCCTGGCTCTTTCCAATAAACCCTTCCCACTCACCCTGATGCCATTCAGGTCGGACCCATCATGAATTCCATTCCTCTAGCTGCCCTAGCTCCCCACCCTGCTGGAGTCCTTACGAGCCCTCCCCTTCGCTCCTTCACTGTTGGAGGATGGTTCTGTGGAAACCGCCTCCTTTCTGCTTTGTCCATCATGGTCTCTCCTCCTAAGCAGGCTGCGGGGGCCCAGGGCGCACGGCCAGGGAGAATCCAGGCTGCTGAAGGGGCCTTCCTTAGAAGCTCCTGAGAAAAGATCGCGAGCAGCTGACACAGAGGAATGTGCTCGGAATCCTGCAGCCACCAGTCAGCTTTCTTTCAGGCAAATGAAAGCTGACTGCAGGAGAAGGGGGCCAAGGAAACTCAGCCCTACACACATCGTGGACATAGCACCAGCTTCTATCTTAGAAGATTGCAGCTGGAGAGGCTCCAGGAATGACTGCGACTAACCCTCTCGTTCTGCTTAGGATAGGACTGAAGCTCAGGGAGGTCATGGCTAGTACAAGGTCACATAGCCCTTTAGTGACAGAGCCTGGTCCAGAGCCCCCATGCCCAAGGCACTGTTCCTACAGCAGGAGTTCCAGCCTTCCGCCCTTTGCAGACCATCCTCACAGTTTTTGCCATATCCACATGCACACCATCTGTGGTGTGCACTAAAGATTTTCTTTAAATGGACTAATGTTTTAAGCAAACAAAATTTATTGAAAAGGGAAGCTTCAAATTACTAGTTTGTTCTGGTGTTACATTTTGCTAATAAATATAACACATGTCACATTAAATCATTTGTACCCACTGGCAGTATGCCTCCCACCTTTTTGTAAACAGGGACTTAGAGGTAACCATGAGAAGTAGCTCTGAGTTCAAGTTCCTTCTCTGTTACTTACCAGCTGCAATGTCCCTGGCAAGTCACTTCACCTTTCTGAGTGTCAATTTTCTCATCTGTGGAGTGAGAGTGAATACAAAGCACCCACTGTGCACTCCCTATAGAGTTGTTGTGAGACCCAAACGTGGCAATATAACCGAAAGAGCTTTACTCATTCAAATAAGCTAAACCAATAGAAGTTTTCATTCTTACTCTACTTATGAGATTTATTATTTTCCCGTTTATAGTATAAATAATTCTTTTTTTAAAATTTTTTTATTCTTATGTTAATCCCCATACATTACATCATTAGTTTTAGATGTAGTGTTCCACAATTCATTGCATAACACCCAGTGCTCCATGCAGAATGTGTATCTGCTTCCCCGCCCTTTAGTATAAATAATTCTTTATTTGCTCATCTTCGACGAGGTGTGGAGGTCTCTTGAGTGCTGGTTCTATCCTTTTCCTGGAAAAGTGTCTCTGAGCAAATCCCCTTTTGTGGCATGCCTATATATCCTGTGGTGTGCCTATCATCAGGCAGGTGATGAGTGGAGGTTTATTTTCACATAGCTTGGTGAAAAGACTTTCCTAAACAGAGTTTAAGTCTCCAAAGTTAGAGAGGAAAATCTCCTAGGAAAGGCTCAGCTGGTATAGCTTTGGACAGGGAAGGGGAGATGTTGACCTATATCTAAGAAATCTGATCTGCGCTTCTGGTTGTGAAGTGAAAGGAGGAGTCTTGCTCAGGGCTTCAGAGTCACAGAGACAGTGAATGGATGGCTTTGTCGGTCTGTGGCCCTTGCTCGCTAGAATCAGGGTAAGTTTCACCAGAGATAACTACTTTTCCAATTTCTTTTCTTAGCTAGTCTCTGCATTTAAAAATCTCAAGAATTTCAAATTGGTTGAAGACAGGGATATTTGGTGGCAGGGGGTGGTGCGCATGCACTTACCATTTATAGCACTTATGTGCCAGGCATTATTCTAGAGTTTCACAAATATTAACTCATTTAACCCTCTCAACAACCTATGAAGCAGGTACTGTCAGTAGCCTCGCTTTATAGTTGAGGAAACTTAGGCACAGACAAGTTAAGTGGCTTGCCCAAGGTCACACAGCTAGTATGGGCAGATCTGACTTGAACCCAGACAGTCTGGTTCCCGAACCCCTGCTCCTAACTACAACATTATGTCGTGAAATATAAATGTATTAAACTTCCAATTTCTAACATCTTTCAAGGCCTAGTTTCGAAGGTTATTGTTGCCAGGAGCCTCCCCTGAGCTCATAGAAGAGAAACCTTCTGTTAACTCCAAATGCACTTTCTCTATACCTCTCTAAAGGCATGTACTGTTTCTAGCTTTCATCTGAATGATTTTTATGTCTTATATTCCTTTGTGTGTGTGTGTGTGTGTGTGTATGCATGCCTTGACAGTCATCAGTGCTCTTACCAAATATTTCTGACTCTCCACTTCTGGGCATACAGTAGAATTGCATTTCCTAGCCCTCTTCTGGTAGAGCGGTGTCATGTGACTTGTTCTGGTCAATGATTGTGAGCAGAATGTATGTGAGTCACTGCTGGGCCGACCAATGAATCTTCTGTGAAAAATTCTCTGGAATTCTCCTTTGCTCTGGCACACTCACAGGCAACATTTAAGACAGTGCCTGGTCTATCTGCCTGGGTTTCTGGGAGGCCACAAAGGGCAGAGTCCTGTCAACCAATAATGGGCATATACTATGAGCAAGATTTTATAACTTTGTTGGAAGAGATATTTGTTGATGAGATGTTAGGGTTATTTGTTACTACAGCAAAACCTAACCTATTCTGACTGATGTAGTTTAGTTGATCCTCAGTTTTAGTTATTAGTGTGCAGTATGAGAGATGGATAACATCTTAACAACTTTAGGGTTTGGCTTTTTAAGGGAGAATTTTTAACCAGGGATGGGACTGACCTTAAAATGCATGGGTAAAAGTCTTCCAGATTGGAAAGGAAGAAATAAACTTGTTTCTGTTTACAGAAGACATCATTGTCTATATAGAAAATCACGAAGAATCTACAAAAAAGGTTCTAGAACTAATAAGAGAGTTTAGCAAGGTCACAGGATACCAGGCAAATATGCAGTAATTCATTGTATTTCTACATATTAATAATGAACAATTGGAATTCAAAATTTAAAAACAGTATTATTTACATCAGCACCCAAAAAAAGAGAAACATTAAAGTGTAAGCCTAACAAAGTAGGTGCAGGATCTGTATGCTGAAAACTACAACACACTGAAAAAATAAATAAAGAAGATCTAAATAAATGGGAAAGTGTATCATGTTCATGGATTGGAAAACTCAACATTGTTTAATGTCACTTCTCAAAAAATTGATCTATAGATTCAACGCAATCCTAATAAAAATCCCAGCATGATTTTTGGGGGTAGATATTGGTAAGCCGATTCTAAAATTTACATGGAAAAGCAAATGGACGAAATAGCTAAAATAATTAAAAAAAAAATTCAGTGGACTCACACTGTGATTTCAAGATTTACTCTAAAGACACATTAATCAAGACAGTGTGGGGGCGCCTGGGTGGCTCAGTTGGTTAAGCGACTGCCTTCGGCTCAGGTCATGATCCTGGAGTCCCGGGATTGAGTCCCGCATCGGGCTCCCTGCTCAGTGGGGAGTCTGCTTCTCCCTCTGACCCTCCTCCCTCTCATGCTCTCTTTCATTCTCTCTCTCTCAAATAAATAAATAAAATCTTTAAAAAAAAAAGTGTGGTTTTGGTGAAAGGACAGAAACATAGACGAATGGAACAAAATAGAGTCCAGAAATTAATCCACTCAAATACTGATTTTCATCAAAGCTGCAAAGGCAATTCAATGGAGAAAGGATAGTCTTTTCAATAAATGGTACTGGAACAATTGGACATCCATTTGCAAAAAGATGAACCTCCACTCAGCTTTACAACTTATACAAAAATTAACTCAAAATGGATCATATATATTCATATAAAACATAAAATAAAGCTCTAAAGCTTCTAGGAAAACATAGGAGGAAATCTTTGTGACCCAAAGAGTTCTTAGATATGACATGAAAGTATGATCTGTAAGAGAAAGAAATCAATAAATCAGACTTTATCACAATTAAAAACATCTGTTCTTTGAAAGATGCTCTTAAGAGAATGAAAAGGAAAGCCAGAGACTGAGAGAAAATATTTGCACACTTCTGACAAAGTACTGGTATCCAGAATATATAAAGAACTCTATAAATTCAGCAATGAGAAAACAAATATCTCATTTTAAAAATGGGCAAAAAACTTGAACAGACACATCACCAAAGAAGATATGTGGACGGCTAATAAGCACACACAAAAAAGTTCACCTTTATTAGTCAGTAAGGAAATGCAAGTTAAAACTAGGTGATACTATTTCACATTTTTTACAAGAGCTAAAACTTTTTAAAAGTGAAAATACCAAATGTTGGCAAGGATGTGGAACAGTTGGGACTCTTATACATTGCTAGTGGCCAAGCAAAATCATACAAGCCCCTTGGAAAACAATTTGTTGGTGTCTTATAAAGTTAACCCTACAATTAACAGCAATTCCACTTATAGGTATTTGCCCGAGAAATGAACACATATGTTCACACAGAAACCTATACATGAATGTTGGTATCAGCTTTATTCATAATAGCCAGAAACTAGGAATAACCCAAATTCCCCTCAACTGGTGAATGGTTTAAACAAGCTGTGCTATATCTATCCTGTGGAATTCTACTCAGCAAGAAAATGGAATGAACTATTGATACATACAACAAGGATGATTCTTAAAGACCTCCTGTTCAGTGAAAGAAGTTAAACCCAAAGGGCTACATGTTGTGTGATTCCATTTATGTGACATTGTGGGAAGGGTAAAACTACAGGGACTACAGGGATGTAGAACAGATCCAGTTACCAGGGTTGGGTGGGACAAGGGGGGTGGATTACAAAGGAGCACCTCAAAGGAAAGTTTTAGTGTGCTAGAACTGTTCTGTGTCTTAACAGAAGTGGTGGTTACACAACCATATGCATTTGTTTAAAGTGATACAACTGTATACCACAAAGACTGAATTTTACTGTGTACAAATTAGAAATAGAGTTTGGCACACCCTGCTAATTCTTCTTACATCTCTCTCATTTTGAGTCTTTAAATACCTCTGGAATCAGTGGCTGTCGGAAATAGGTGTGTGTGTGTGTGTGTGTGTGTGTGTGTGTGTTTCTGTCTCCTGAGCTCAAGTTTCCACGGGAGCGGAAATTATCTGTGCTCATATAATTCCTCCATCTCCGCCTCAGCATGAGTCACCCTTTTGTTAACAGGAGACAGGAAAAGTCTCTGGAGGCATTTTAGCATGAAGTGCTTATCCTGCCTCAGACTGCAGTGCCAATCTCTCATCTGGTTTCCCACTAATTATGCCTACTATTCTATCAGCTTGGCTCCCCCAAATAATCCACTGGGGTGGAGCAGCCAACAGGCTCTGTCATATGTCCTGGTGTCTACAGATCCATAAATGAGTGGGAGGAGGACAGGAAAGAAGAGTGGCCTGGTCCAGTGTTCCCTGAGGTCAATGGGGGAGCAACTCTCCCTTGTTATTTGTTTTTAACTTTTAAAATTTTAGTATGACATTTATGTAGTAAAGGGTATAAAGTATACAAATCCTCAAGTGTTTGGTTGGTGAATGTTTACCTATGTATATACTCAAGTCACCACAAGCCGGATCAAGATATAGAACCATTTCCGGCACCCTGGATGGCTCCTCATGTCCCTTTTCAGTCAGTAACCATCTCCCACTCACTCGCTCCAGGGGTAACTATTCTGACTGCTATCATCATACCTTAATTTCGCCAATTCTTGAACTTGATGTAAATAGTATCACTCAGTCTGTACTCTTGAGTTCAGCTTCTGTAAGCTTCATTCATGCATATATGTCAGTAATTTTTTTGCTGGTTAGCATTCTGTTGCATGAATATTTAACAGTTGTCCATGGTCCCATTGATGAACATTGGGTTTTTACAGTTTGGGGCTATTCTGAATAAATCTGCTATGAACACTTTTGTACATGGCTTTTGGTGGACATACTCATTCATTTTCTTGAGTCTCTGCCTAGGAGTAGGTAGCTGGGTGACAGGGCCCGCACGCGTTTGGTTTTAGTAGACATTGCCAAGCAGTTTTCCGAAGCAGTTATACCATTTTGTGTTCCTCTCAGCAACGTCTGAGGGCCCCTGTTGCCCGGCACCTCATCGGCACTTGGTCTTGTCAATGTTTTTAGTGTTAGCCATTGTGGTGGGTGTGTGGTGGAGTCTCGCTGTGCTTTTAATTTCCCCTTTGAGATGCACATGTGCTCCCTTACTGTTGCCACAATTTCTGATTGAAACTGTCGTTGCCACGGTTTCCAAATTTTTTATTGGTTCAGGGGTGTGGAGAGAGAGTGGCACTTGTAGGTGATGGGCTGGTAGGAGAAGCACTTCCATTAGGAGAGGGGGCTTAGGAATTGTCCTAGCACTGAAGTCCAAAAGGGAATAGCATCTATGTGTCTATTTTCTTGAAGGCTGTCTTCTTGGAGAGCTGGCTCATTATTGACAGCCATACTCATCCCTCTAAGAGATTGTGCTTGAGTTATGACAGGCAGGATGTGTCCCTCCCCTGGGCAGATGGGCTGCTCTGAACCTTTTTCTGGAACTAGAGGAGTTGGCATGGCATATCCAGTGATTTGTTTTCAGAATGACAGTGTGTCAGTTTAACCACCACTCCCTTGATACGTTTGTCAAGTGGAGGAGAAAGTAGGAAAAGAGCCCAAGAAACAAATGAATGTTTATCAAGATGGGGGAAACCAAATCTCACCTTCACCTCCTCATCTGGTTTGTTGATGACCCTCTCTAAGCACAGGCACCTCTAAAAGAGAAATGTATCAAGCAGGTGAGCTACTAGGCATCTTGCTGCCCAGTTCCTCGAGCCAGTCCTGGTTTATGGTGGGAAAATAATGGAGAAACCTGGGGATGTATGAACAGCCCAAAGTACTCTCTGGGCTCATTTTGGCCAGCCTGGCCCCCATACCTGTGCTAGCCCAAGGGGAAACCCATCAAATTAGCTAGCAAATGGCACTCACGGCCTTGGGAACTGAGGATCTGGGCATGAATGCAGACTGTGCCACTTACCAACTGTGTGACATGAGCATGTTAATTGGCATCACAGAACCTCAAAGCACAAATACTAATATTTATCTCACAGGGCTTTTTGGGTAAAGATCAGTTGGGACAATAGATTAAAGAGTGCCTAATATATACAGTAGGTGGGCAGTAAATATTATTGATCTAATAGCCCAAAACTGGAAACAGTTCAGATGTCCTTGAACAGGTAAATGGTAAAACAAACCATGGTGCATACAGCCTATGGACAACTACTGGACAGTGGAAAGGAAGGAACTACTGTTACACATAGATGAAGCTGCAGAGTACTATGCCGAGAGACAAAATATTCAAAAAGATTAGTGTTTGCTGTTACATCATGTATAATTCCATTTATATAACATTTTTGAAGCGACAAAATTTTAGAAATGGAGAACGGCTTAGTGGTTGCCAGGGTTAGGGGTGGTATGGAGGGGTGAGAGAGGTGTGTGTGGTCATGAAGGGGCACCACAGGGGCACTTGGGTGGCTCAGACAGGTAAGCGTCTGACTCTTGATTTCATCTCAGGGCTTGATCTCAGGGTTGTGGGTTTGAGCCCCACATTGGGCTCCAAGGTAGGTGTGGAGCCTACTTAAAAAAAATTAAAAGGGCACTCTGAGAGAATTTTGTGGTAATGAAGCTGTTCAGTATCTTGACTGTGATTGTGGATGCACAAACCTACGCATGCGATAACATTGCTTAGAACTACACACACGCGCGCGCGCACGTGCGCACGTGCGTACTAGCAAAACTGGAGAAATCCCATTAAGATCTGTGGATTGTATCAATATTAATGTCCTGGTTGTGATATAGTACTTTAGTTTTGTAAAACATTACCATTGGGGGAAACTGGATTAGGAGTTGACAGGGTATCTCTATTATATCTTACAACATCGTGTAAATCTACAATGATCTCAATAAAAATTTCAACTGAAAATACTACCAATCTGTAAGTATTACATTGGATTTCAAGAAGCACTGTTTAATAATAAGCTCAATTTAATAACTTAGGGAAAAAGAAGAAATACACTGCCTCATTAAATCTATTTATAGATTGCAGGATAAATCCTGACTTGAGAAATACTCCAGTGTGTGTGTGTGTGTGTGTGTGTGTAGGGGGAGAAATCACAACTGAAATCAAGGAAATATGATAGTTTCTAGTAGCTTCTCTACCCTCCCTCCAACTTCCACCTTCTATTTATCTTCTTCCTGCTCTCTCTTCAGATACCCAAGGCTCTCATTAAGCCTAATTCCCAAAAGAAAAGGAAAACCGAGTAACACTAAGGTGTTGCTAATTTGATTAGTTAATTAATTAATTTGCTGCTTCTCCCTCATTCTGCCCACTCCCCTAACTCATCTTTGAGCCCAGTATAGTGACTTGTATATAGTTCTCATTAAATATTTGGTGAAGCTAATGAAAGGACTTTAAAAGAGGATTACTGCTTAGGGTAATTCCTAAGTTAGAAGAATAACTCCATAATGGTGACGTGTTCAGCACCTTAGCACCTGTTTGAGGAAGGGAGTTTGGGATGGGACCTTTCCTGGCTCTGTTCAAATAAAGCATCAGAACTTCCTGCCCAGTCTAATCTCATCTACACACAAAGCTCATCTTTCCCCAAATATGTGTTCCAAATTAAAAAAAAAAATTAGCCTAAAATTGTTAAGAGCATGTACATGTTGGGAAATCAAATTATCATTAACACAAATATGACTTTTGGTGGGTGTTCTGGATCCATCAGGTGATGATTGATGATGACAGTTTTGTCTTCTAATTCTAAATTTATGATCTTGCTTATTCTATCCTGGGAAAACACTTTTAAAATGTTGTATATGGTGCATTTGAGGGTAATATTTAAAGATTTCTCCCCCTAGCTTCAAAATTCCCGTCTGGATAATGATAATCAGCTTGAATTCAGATTTATGCAAAATGCAATAAAAGTAACTCAATATTTTAATTATTGGCAAACCAATTTTTATTTTCTTAGAGTAGAAATAATTAAAAATAGAAGCCACAACTTCTCATGACTTCATTTTTCAACTTAGCTTAGATATTAGGATAATGTTTAAAATATTATCCAAATGTGTTTTCCCTTTTTGTAGGTAGTTTTTATTAAAAAAAAAAGAAAGAAAGTAAAAGAATTACATGCTATTCTTTTTTTTCATTAAGATTATGCTGTAAGATGTAGGCTTGCTGTCCTGGGAGGAGGTAGATACAGCATAGGACAAATTAATCATTGCTTAGCTTTAAATTGCAACTAGATTTTTAAAAGCCCTTACTGGGACAATAGCCTTCAAAGCCAGACTAACAAGAGAAAGAAAAAAGGTTTTCTCAGGATTCCCCAAATTGTGCTCTTGTAAGACAGAAACCAAAGCTTAGAAGGCTGACCATGGGAAATCCACAGAGTAGGAAGGATGAGGACACAGTGCAGGTAAGGGAAGCTCCCACACAGGAGAGAGAATGCCCTTCCAGTTCTAGGAGGGGGAGCTGGCCACAGAAAGGAAGAATCAAATGTCCCTCTATCTCCCGGTCCTTTCCACTCTCCAAATAGGGCATGGGGGCAGGAGAAGGGCTGGTAGAAACACCCACATAGGCTTGGGAGGATCTGAAAGCATCAGGGGAAGGGGCCACCTCATCAGGCACATCCTGAATTAATACGAGCATCTCAGGGAAACCTGTGATAGCATTGTGTTTCATCTTCCTTGATAAGTGAGAAGTGAAGGAACAGCTGCTTCATAGTTTTGCGTACTCTAGTAGGCAGGAGAGATTTCCTGGGCCCCTGACTTGGTCATGGAAGCATTGAGAGGGCAGATGTACTTGAGAAAGCCTGAGGGTACCTTGCAGAATTTGGGGATCTTGAAATGGAGGCAATGGCAAGGGCCACGATCAACAGCATAATGACCAAAAGATCAGTGGCCCCTCATTGGAGACCAGGGCAGGATACCAAGTGGCTGGGTGGGCCAAGCCACCCCCAGAGAACAGCAGGAGGACCAGGCCATCTTCCCCCAACCATAAAAATGCATCTAGTCACCATGTTGGGGAAAAAAAGAGGAGGGAAATCCTTCAGAGGGAGGCAGAACTCTGAAAAGCTACATAACTATCTGAAAGAAGCATTAAAGCAAGAAGAAAGAGATGTCTATAATTAGCATCATCAATGAAGATAGGAGCTCGAGCAAGAAATAAAGAAAGTTGTATTTCTTTACACCCCAGTTTGCAAGTTGTAAATGTTGATGCCGGCACACTTTTTAAAAAGTATAATTTATTCAAAGAAGAATGGGCAAAGGAGTTGGGGCAAAAGTATGGGAGTGAAGGAGAGGGGTTCCATTTCAGAGGGTCACTCCTCAGTTTCCTGCTTGGGTAGCTGAGCAGTGCTGCTGACCTTCCTAAGTCAGGAAATTAGGAGGAAGGGTGCAGATTGTCAGGAGAAGAGGGTGTGGCAGTTAGTCTGGGGTTATGCTTGGAGATGCTGCTGGGATAATGAATTGGAGATGCTGAAGAGGTAGGGGTTTTCTTTTGCTTTGCTTGCCTCACACAGCCGTCCACTGTTTCTGGGGTCTGCACTTGGATCAAGGATGTTGACACACTGAGCCTCTTGCCCCCACAAACCAATACTTCACATTCCTCAGGTAGGCTCCTCTCCACGGAAAGCTTTTCATTTCTCTCTAGAAGATGTCATCTTTACAGAGTATCTTTTTAGACTGTCTGTTTAAGAAGGCTTTGCCACTCCCCAGCCTGGTTGTTGTGGTCATCTACTGATGCATAACAAGTTACCCCAAAACTCAGTGACATAAAACAATCACTTATTATGCCCATGAATTCTGTGGGTCAGGAGTTTGGACAGGGCACAGCCGAAATGGTTTATTTATCTCTATTACACAGTGGGGCCACAGAGGCTGATGGTGACTTGACAGCTTGGGGCTAGAATCATCTGCAGGCTTGTCCATTAAACATATCTGGGACCATAGCTGGCGTTATTGGCTGAAACTCCTATACATGACCTCTCTGCGTAGTCTGCACTTCCTCACAATATGGTGGCTCAGTTTCAAGAATGAGCATCCCAAGAAAGAGCCAGGTGGAAGATACATCACCTTTTCTAATCTGGTCTTGGAAGTCACACATCACTTCTGCTGCATCCTGTTTGTTGAGGCAGTTACAAAGGCCCACCCATCTTCAAGGGGAGGGAAAATAGATTCCACCACTTGATGGGAGAGCAGGAAGGTTCTAGAAAAGCATGTGGAACTGGAAATATTGTTAAGGCCATCTTTGGAAAATATAATCTGCTTCAGAGGTCTATTCCCTTTCTCAGTAGAAGATTAGAAGCCATTGGACATCCTTCAACCTATTTCTTCTTCACCCCCTCATTTTACCAGGGTCTTATCCCACATTCTTCCCCTTTCCATCCTCTTCCAAAAAGAGTGTTCTTTTGTGTCTCTCAGGGCCCACTCCCCCATACATTCCCTTGACCCGTCACTCCTCATCCAACCTGCCCCAGTTCCTCTCCTATAATAAAACCCACTTGCATATGCAGGTGTCCCATGGCCTTCTTCACATCCCCCTGTGGGAACTGGGGCTTGGGAAACTGATGCAAAAAATGCTGATAATCTGGCTACTATTATTGCTGTAAGAAACTGCCCTTCATCTCTGACGCGGGAGCCTTGTGTCTTCTGCCAGCATCCATAAAACTGTGGCAGGCTAGCTTGTTGGTTTGCAAGAAGGGTAAAATCTTAGACCTTTTGCAGTTCTTGACACCTACTTTGTGCCGGGTGCTGTCCATACAATATAGCTAATCTTCACCATAACCCTGTGATGGAGGTGTGAATAGCTCCATTTTCTAGGTGAGGAAACAGATTCCTAGAGGTTTAGAAACTTGCCCAAGTAAGTAGGAAGGTTTGGATTTGAATTCAGAACAGTCTGTTTTCAAAGCTGTTTTTCCACAGTTCCATAGCAATCCTACGACTATAGCCACTCTGCTTCAGGGAAAGAATGAGCCTTGGTTACTTAGTCACTGTACCGTGTCCCAATCATTGTTCACCTACTGTAGAGGACAAAGGCATTCTAAGAATAGCCTTCTACTTGACTTGTGAAGTCTTTGGAGATTCAGGGCTACGTGAAACAAAAATCTGACTCCTCACTATATCTCATTTCTTTGTGGCTTTTTACATATATTTTCTCTGTTATTGCAAAGTTCCACGTGGAATTTGAGAATCTGGCAGTTGGTAATTTTTCTCAAGGAAAAGAAACATTAAGACATTTGTTCTTGGAAAAATAAATCCGCGTATGTGACATGTATACCAACACATATATACAATGGAGCAATCTATTCAGGATTTATTTTTATAGAGAGGACTGCTGTTATGCAAATATACACAGACCCATTCTATGCTTTAAAGACATTTTCTATATGGAGAACTAGGGATGGCAGGAAGGAGAGGGGACAGAAAGAAGGACAGGATTGCTCAGACACACAGAACAAATCTACTTTCCCTAGGCTCTTTTAAATGTCTTTGGAATAGATGTTTTGTGATGATCTGAAAGCATATTCGATATTTTAACTCTACCTTCAGAAGTAGAGCTCCGAACGCTAGCAAATGTCCGTTGTGGCTTCTTGACATCCACATTACTGGAATTCCACAGTAGCTTTAGAGCCCCTTTGTTGGAGAAACTGGGTAAAATGGCAGCAACATCTGAAGTCCCCTAGACCCCAAATCCACTTTTAAAACCATCCTAGAGTGATTTCCCTTCTGTCATTGGTGATGACAGATCCGATTAACAGCGATGGTATTTCTTGCGGTCTGCCACTCCGTGCTCTGGGGTGTGGGCAGCGTCTAAGGCCCAGGTGTCAGGAAAATAAAAGCAAGATCAGGGGTCAGTTGGCCTCCTACCTAAGCCTTGAACGCAGAAGCAACTGCTGAAGCCTCCACATGCTTTCCCATCCCCCTCCAGCCCATAGACTCAAGTCTGATTTCACCATGTTCACCAGAGCCCCCTGGTTTAATTAGCATAACTGTGGCTGGGAGAGCACATGGCAAAGATTATGGTTTCCATGACCTCACTGATTCTGGAAAACACTGATATCTCAGAAAATATATGTATTCTTTCCTTCTGGGATTAAGAACAAATCTAATAACATACAGGATGCCTCCTCCGAGCCTTCTCTTACCATCCCCCCAACCTCCAAATACTGATCCTCTTTTTCCCTTTACCACAACCAAATTCATGAATCCATTTGAATGAATTCAGGGCTTAAGACATGGCTGCTCATCAGCACTCGACCCAATAGATGTGGTCCATTATCTCCTGCATCCCCCCTTTTGGGAATGACTGTGCAATGCCTAGTAGGTAATACTATATAGGACCTACCTTTCCCAACAACCGCTGTTGGACAAGTAGGTAATTTTTTCCTCATGTAATGCCCCTCTTGGTGAGCTGCTGTAGTGGGGAGCAGCAAAAGGAGCTCCTTTTTAGCAGACTCTGTCGGTTTCCTGTCCATATCTCTTGAACTCTACCATTTCCGAGTGGTCCCACTGACTTCCAAATGGCAGCATCTACATCTCTGTGCCTGATGACCCCTTCTGGGACAGTGGGGCCAGTAAACTCCTATGTGTGGCAGGCTTATAGTGCCAAGGAATTAATGTCCCTGAGAACAGCCTTCAATTAATGTCCCTTGGCTGTAGGGGTATGAGTACCTCAGCTCTCTTTCCCCTTATGTGGAATAAATTTTGAGACCTGTATTTTATACCATTCCCCAGAGGTGCCTTAAGGGATTATTTTCCAATTATCTATTGTGCGTAGATGGCTTGATAATGTACTCCTTACTGGATGCCTTCCCTTCTCTGAATCACTTTTCCACTCTCCTATTCCTGTTCCCAAAACCTCCCAAGTAAACTACTTGCACTGAGCTCTTGGGGGAACCCATACTAAGATACCCTCTAAAAGCTATATAATACCATTAAGGAAGCTTCCCTGAACCCATTCGCTAACAGTGCAAGGAAGGTTAATGATTCTGATACCTTTTACAGGCTCCGACAGAGAAGGGCAAACTGTGGCTAAGCTTCACATGAGGAATTGCGTTAACTTTAGCTTTCTGTTGATCACTTACCCTCAAAACAAGTCAAGCAGTCCGTGTTGATTTTGGTAGTTTTTGAGTGCTTGCTCGCCAGTTGGCCTTTTTTTTTTCTTTTAGAGAGAGATAGAGCACCAGCAGGGGTTGGGGGCAGAGGGAGAGGGAGAGAGAGAACCCCAAGCCAGCTCCATGCTGGGCAGATGCAGGGCTCGATCTCACATCCCTGAGATCATGACCTGAGCTGAGATCAAGAGTTAGATACTTAACTGACTGAGCCACCCTGGTACCCTAGTTGGCCTGTCTTCTTTACCCACTTTCATCTCTCCCAGTAGATAAAGTCAAAAGTATTGGGTGCCTGGGTGGCTCAGTCGTTAAGCGTCTGCCTTCGGCTCAGGTCATGATCCCAGGGTCCTGGGTTTGAGCCCCACATCGGGCTCCCTGCTTCGCGGGAAGCCTGCTTCTCCCTCTCCCACTCCCCCTGCTTGTGTTCCCTCTCTCACTGTGTCTCTCTCTGTCAAATAAATAAATAAAATCTTTAAAAAAAAAAGTCAAAAGTATTTCTGTGATGAAAATAGCCCATGGCCTTTATATATAAGAGGTCTGAGTTTCAATCCCAATTCTCCCATTTGTGGTATAACTGGACATGTTTTAAAATTCTTTAGTTCACTTGTCTCTAAATTCAGGGCAAAATGTCAGTTAGGTACTTCATCCAACAAATATTTTTGAGCACCTAGTACATACTGGTTTTATACGAGCTCCCTGCGATACAGTCATGAATAGTTAGAGTTTCTTCCTTCATGATACTCACAGCATAGACATTGGGGGTTCTGAAGTCAGACAGCTGGGCTTTGAATTCTACTTCCACTAGCTTCTGTGACCTCACTGAACTTGTGTTTTTCTTTGTCAAGTGGGACCAATTTCCTCACAGGGTGTGAGAATTAATATCCATGGTTGAGGTAAAGCATATAGTACATTGTTCCCAGTATATAGAAAATGTTCAATTGGTGCATAAGACAAAGAGGATTAAAATAGTTAATATGTATTGTTTACTACATGCCAGTCACTGCTTAAACATTTTATTTATTTATTTATTTAAAGATTTTATTTCTTTATTTGACAGAGAGAGAGAACACAAGCAGGGGGAGTGGGAGAGGGAGAAGCAGGCTTCCCGCAGAGCAGGGAGCCCGACATGGGGCTGGATCCCAGGACCCCGGAATCATGACCTGAGCCGAAGGCAGATGCTTAACGACTGAGCCACCCAGGCGCCCCTATTTATTTATTTTTAAAGATTTTTTTTTTTTTAAGAGAGAGAGAGTGAGCAGGGGTAGGGGGAGGAGCAGAGGGAGAGAATCTCAAGCAGACTCCCTGCTGAGTGTGGAGCCTAATGTGGGGCTCATCGCGGGGCTTGACAGGGGGCTCTATCACAAGACCCTCACCCTGAGATCATGACTGGAGCTGAAATCAAGAGTTGGTTGCTCAACTGACTGCGCCATCGAGGTGCCCCTGTTAAAACATTTTAAATGCATAAACTCATTTAGGTCACCCCAGAACCCTTAATGATAGACACTATTCTTTGCTATTTTTATCATCCCCATTTTTTTAAAAGATTTTATTTGACAGAGAGAGACACAGCGAGAGAGGGAACACAAGCAGGGGGAGTGGGAGAGGGAGAAGCAGGCCTCCCACTGAGCAGGGAGCCCGATCCGATGCAGGGCTCGATCCCAGGACCCTGAGATCATGATCTGAGCCGAAGGCAGACACTAAACCGACTCAGCCACCCAGGCACCCGATCATCCCCATTTTTCAAGTAGAGAAGTACTGAAAGGCCAGGTAGCTTGTCAAAGGCCACATAATTAATATACAGAGCCAGGATTTGAACCTAGTTGGTCTGGATGCAGAACCCACACTTTTAACCTTCCACCTTCACTTCTCGAGGTGTGGTTCTTGGAATAGCTTGTTAGAAGTGCAGAATCCTGGGTGCCTGGGTGGCTCAGTCGGGTGAGCATCTGCCTTTGGCTCTGGTCCTAATATCGGCGTCTTGGGGTTGAGCCCCACATCGGCTCCCCGGTCAGCGGAGAGTCTGCTTCTCCCTCTCCTTCTGCCCCTCCCCAACCCGCTGCTCATGCTCTCTCTCTCTTCTCTCTGTCTCAAATAAATAAATAAATCATATTAAAAAAAAGAAGTGCAGAATCCTGGTGCCCCCCCCAGACCTACTGAATCACAGTCTGCACTTTAACACAATGCCCAGGTGATTTACATGTATATTACAGTATGCCAATTGCACTTCAATGAGTTAAGGGTTTCGGTGGAGCTATGTCTAAGATGCTTTTAGAGCCAAAGTCCAGGAAGACCTGAACTGAAGATAATTAAGTAAAATATAATGTACCTTACGGCAAGTGATTGATATATAGGTGTTGAAGAAACACTAAAGCGTGCTCACACGCGTACACACACACACACACACATTACCCACAAACATGTCATCATGGTACCATGAGCATGTAGCAGTGACTTCTGAAGGCCTAGCTTCCTCCCCTACCACAGCTGCCCCCACGGGTGCTACTAGCCCTAACTCATTCTGCATTGGTCATTGGCCATTGGGCATTATTGCTGACAGCCATGTTCTCTCTCACCTTGATGGTTCAGGAAGGAATTTGCAGAGGCATAATTGGCTTGTTTTGTTTTCTTCCCTTCTTTGTTGTCATGGTTACTCAGTTCATTTGCATCTTCAAGCTTCTTTCGTATTAACCTGAAAACCACTCAGAGGGTCTCCTTCAAGGGGAGGGAAATCCTACCTGAAGGGTGAGGCAGAGTCCTAATTCCCAGGGGTCTGGGTGATGGTTTCAGATGAAGGCACCTCCAAAGCAGAAACACATTTTAAGATTCAGCCTGAAATCACAGTTCATCAGGAGACTTCCTCTTCAGTTCAGGGGTTGGAGGAGTTCTGTGTCTTACATATGTGCATTACCTCAGTGGCAGACATTGTGTCCAAAAGCAGGAAAGAAGTCATTATTGTAATGACTCAGTGCAGAGACTATAGGGAGAAGGTACACTTCCCAAGGCAATCCCATTCTTCCAATGGAGAAAAAAGAAGTTTAATTCATTAAGCCTTTATCCCTGATGATGTCAGTCACAAAAGAAACTCAGGGTTCCTTGGCCATCCCTCACTTACTTACCCTATCCCTGGATGACTTTGCATTCCTACTTCAGTAATCTGCTATAACCAAACCACTCAAGAACTTAATGGCTTAAAACACCAATCATTTTATTATTTAACATGATTCAGTGGGTTGAATGGGCTAAGCTGGATGCTCTTCTGCTCATGATGTCAGCTGGGGCAGCGGTTTTCTGGGGGCTTGGTTAGACTAGAATATCCAACATGGCTTGCTGACATGGCTGGCAGTTAATGCAGGCTTTTGGCAGAAAACTCCAGTGTGCAGTTGGCCAGAGTTCCTTGGTTGCCTTCTATGTAGCCATGTAGCCTCTTCATATGGCTTGGACTTCTCACAGAATGGGAGCTGAGTCCCAGAAAGGAGTAAGTAGTCCAAGGGTCAAGGGACAGCACTGATATTCAGGGGGAGGAGAAATAGGCTCTCTACCTCTTGATGAACATACAGGGAAGACAGGATTTGGGGAGTCCTTGGAGACAAGTTTACACACCTCCGTTCCTGACCTTTTTGTCCACCTTTCCCCAACTCCTTAAACTTTTCTACTGCACCCTCTGGAATTCTTGTTTAGTCATCAACAAAATTCCTTCTATTATAAATCTCTTCTCTGAATGTTTCTTTTACCTTCTTGCTCTACATGAAACCTGACTTTCCCTTGAGGACACAGCTTTTCCTGCCACCCTCTCAGATGGTGGCTGTATTCTCTCCTGTGTTCCTCATATCCCCAAACTGGAGGGTGGGATAGGTACCTTTCCTTGCTATTTGTTTCTAGTTTCCCAAATCATTCTCTCTCATTCCTCACTAATACCACCCCATCCCCATCTTTGAATGTCAAGTTATCGGACTATACCACCCTCCCACTCTTCTGGTTACAGTCATTTGCCAACCCTGTGTCATTCTCTCTTTCCTCTAAAATTATACTGTCACTCTCTCTAACACTGCTCCTGTCCTGCTTCTTGGGGATTTCCATATCATGTCAATAACCTTTTCAATATTCTGCCTCTCTGTACTTTGACTTTCCTTCTTCCAGTGATTTTGTCTTTCCCCTCCTCAGCCACAAATTCACATAGCCATACCCTAGAATTTTCTCCAATTCCTTCATCTCCTTCATAATCTCTGTTCTCCCAAGGCACCAAGTCCAAGTAGCTGTTTTGATTCTATGAAAAGTAGAGCTGAGGCATTACAAAATTACCCACAATACCCTTAATGCAGAATGGCTTTGGCCAGTTTATTTAAGAGCTGCTTAACAGAGATGAACAACACCCATGAATAGTGTGCTCAACACTGGAATGAAGAAACCTCTAAATCCACTGGGACGTAGTGTAGGGCACAATGTAATGGGACTCCTGCTGCATTTGGAGGCAAAAGGGCTGGGTTTCAGATCTAACTTTCTTTCTTGGGTATTGTGGTTCATTGGGCAATTCACTTAATTCCTATGAGCATCAGTTTTCTTATATAAAACTACTGTAAGACATTCAGTTGAGGGGCGCCTGGGTGGCTCATTTGTTAAGCTTCTGCCTTTGGCTCGGGTCAGGGTCCTGGGGTCCTGGGCTCGAGCCCCACATTGGGCTCCCTGCTCCATGGGAAGCCTGCTTCTCCTTCCACTCCCCCTGCTTTTGTTCTCTCTCTCGCTGTGTGTCTTTGTCAAATAAATAGATAAAATCTTAAAAAAAAAAAAAAGACATTCAGTTGAGTCTGCCTCACAGGATTGTTTTGAGGATTAAGTAAAATATATATGTGATATTCATTGATAAATTATAAAGGACCTTACAGTGATTTATTATGTAAACTTGTGCCAGAATTTGGTCTGAAGGATGGTGTGGTAACCAAAGTTTCAACATGAATACTCCCATTTTCCGAAGAAACAAAGGTATATTTGAAAGCTTTCCCAGGGAGAGTTTGTTGTTGTAAACTGGTTTTGAGAGATTTTGATACTTCTTCCTAATGTCCAGTACTGCCACTTCTGTTCATTTTGGGGAAGGTCATTTTATGACAGCTACTCTTAGAGCTTTATTATATATTTTTCAACAAACATTTATTAAGGATTACTGTATGCCAGGTACTGTGCTAGGTTCTGGGGATAAACTAGATGGGCAAAGATTGACATGGTGCCTATCCTCATGGAGCTGTTCGCTGGGGTAATCAACAGTCTCACGACTGTGACAAAAGCTGAAAAGAAGGGCCTACATTAGGTAGATCTGTTCTAGTCAGAATGTTGAGAAGGTTTCTCTGAGGAGCTCAGACCTGATGGAAAGTAGGAATCAATTAGATGAAGAGGAAAGGAATATCAATTTCATATGGCTGCTATAACAAATCACCACAACCTTAGTAGCTTAAAACAACACAAATCTATTATCTATGGTTTGGGGGGTCAGAAGTTCTAAAATCAAGCTTTTCAGCTAGACTGCATTCCTTCTGGAGGCTCTAGGGGAGAATCCATTTCCTTGCCTTTTCAGCTTCTAGAGGCTACCTCTATTACATTTCTTGGCCCTTGGCCCCTTCCTTCATCTTCAAAGCCAGCAGCACAGCGTTTTCCAATCTTTCTCCTCTGTGACCTCTACTGTCATCATCGTATCTCCTTCTCTGATTCTGGCTCCTCCACCTCCCTCTTTCCCTTATAAAGACACTTGTGATTACATTGAGCTCACCCAGATAATCCAGGATGTTCTCCCCGTCTGAAGATATTTAGCTTAATCACACCTAATGTAAGTTTTGCCATGTAAGTAATATATTCATGGATTCTGGGGATATGACATGAGCATCTTTGGGGGGCTGATATGCTGTCTACCATAGGAGCATTCTAGGTGGGAAGAACAACATGTACAAAAGCCCTGGGATTGGACAGAGCATCTCAAATAGAAGGGACTGAAATCAAGTCAGTGTGGCTGGAGCCTAGAAGCTAGAGAAAGGGTGTGACATGAAGAGACTGGAGAGATAGGGACTAGACTATATATGACCTTTTAGGCCATGTCAAATATTTTTGTCTTGAGCCCTGAAGCCATGATAGGCTTTAAGCAGGGAAGTTGCCATGCTCATATTTACACTGAAAAAATAATTCTGCTACAGAGTATGGAGAATGGACTGAAAGGGCTAGTAATTGCGGTGAACAATGATAATGGTTTGTACTAGATACAAATGGAGAGAAGTGGAAGGATGGGAGAGATATACAGGAAGAAACTCAACAGGACTTGGTAATGCTTGCTCATGAGGCTTCAGTGAGCAGTAGGAGTGAAGGATGCTAAGAATAGCTAACTGACTTCAGCTCTGCATCCCCTGGATGATGATGGAGTAACTCATCAAGATAGGGAATAGATCATGAACAAGAATTCGGGGTTTTTTTTGGACACTTATGAGTTTGGTTTGAAATTGCTTGGTTTGGGGTGCACTTGAGCCATCCATGAGGAGGTGTCATTGGTAGAGGTCTGGAGCTCAGAGGAAAGGTCTAGGGTGGAGAAGAAGTTTGTGAGCCATCATCATATAAATGTCTAAGGTACAGGTATGATGAGATTTTTTTTTAGGGAGAGTGGGAAGGGGAGATGGTCAAGGGCCAAATATTAAAGATCTCGAAAATCTAATAGCTTGGTAGAAGAAGACAAACCTACCCTAGAGATAGAGAGCCCAGAAAAGTAGGAAAGTAAGAAGAAAAACAGCAGTGTTTTGGTTCATGAAGCCAAGAGGAGTGAAGATTTTAAGTAGGCTCCACACCCAGTGTGGAGCCCAAAGTGGGGCTCGAACCATGACCCTGAGATCAGGACCTGAGCTGAGATCAAGAGTTGGATGCTTAACTGACTGAGCCACCCAGGTGCCCCCCAAAGTGAAGATTTTTACAAGTAGCAGGTGATCTACAGTGAGTAAATTTTTTATGAAGTCAAGTCAGAGGAGAATGGAAAAATGTCAATTGGGTTTAATGACATTATCAAGTAAATTCCTCAAAAGTGTAGGACTGCCTGAGCCCATACACACACACACACACACACATATATATTCAGTTCTTGAGATGAAGAAAGTGAGTTACACTAGAAGAAAATAACCAAGGTGAAATCACAGAAACCTGAACTGGGTGGGACCAGTTTCTGATGTTGGAGTATTTGTAACACCAGGCTGAGCTCATGGCCCTTCACTTTTGTTCCTCAAGGTCCAAAGGAGTTACAAGAAATGCAGCTCTCTATACACAGTTGGCACTCGATAAATATTTGTTGACTGGTTACATGAGCAACCCATACACTTCTTCCTGACATATATTCATCTTGTCCACAGGAATTAGCACTTCTTACCCATATATTGCCTCAAGGTCCTGATTCATAAGCAAATAAAACTTCTGTCCTATTCCTTAAAGCGTGCTTTTTCTAAACCACAGTCGCTCTTATGTTCTCACATGCCTGAGAGATTATTTTCCTATTGTGTGCCCTTGGTCATTTCCTTCTTATGTGCAAAAATGTTTGGGAATAGTTCTTTGTGTAGATAAAATGAAAAGTATTTTTTTAGTGAAAGAAGGTGTTTTCACTTTGGGAGAGATGGCAGAT
Organism: Mirounga angustirostris; assembly: GCF_029215605.1. Taxonomy (NCBI): domain Eukaryota; kingdom Metazoa; phylum Chordata; class Mammalia; order Carnivora; family Phocidae; genus Mirounga; species Mirounga angustirostris. The sequence continues at coordinate 13,582,727 of NW_026991719.1, forward strand.
AGGGCACCAGGAGTTTGAGCTCCCAGCCTAGCTTGGAAAATCATCATGAATTAGCTTCCTGCCAATTGCCTTTTCTTTTTGAAAAATGGGCTCATGGCAGTTGCTGCAACTGAAGGCAACAAAGAGAAGTTATGAAAAGAAAATGAAACTCTGTGTGTGTGTGTGTGTGTGTATGTGTGTAATTTGGTACTTTAAGAGTGAAGCTGATCTACCAGTATTTTCACTCCTATGCTCCACAGAGCTGCATGCACATATGGACAAGTTGTGTACAAGAATGTTCATAGCAGCACTATTGCCAAGAGCCCCAAACTGACTTAAAAGCCCCCAATGCTCATTGTAGCAGTTAGCTTCTGCTGCATAACAAACAAATCCAAAACCTAGCAGTTAAAACAGGAACCTGCGGGACCTGATTCTGCAGGTCAGCAATTTGGACTGGGCCCATATGAGTGGTTTTTCTGATCTGCGCTAAGCAAAATTAGCAGAGTCTGGCACAAATCAGAGAAGTGCCCAGCAGAATGTAAACTATATTCTGGTTGTTGTCCCTACATTTTGGGTGGTTTGCTATACAGCAATAGATAAGTGATACAAAGCCACCCCAGTTCATACTATTAGAGGGCATAGGCAAGTTTCTCAAGTTGCTGGAATAAAAGATGTAGCAATTATTTCCCTCCAATTTTCCATTCTCCTTTGCTTAAAGATAGACTCATGTTCTTGACCACAGAACAATGGTGGAAACTGCTGAAATGTTCCTTATTGAACTTATTTATAGGCTACTCTAAAATCAAATTTTCTTAAATGCAGCATCCTGCCAACTTATACAAACATGCTGCCATTGAGCTTTATAAAAACCTTTAAAACAGGATTTCTCCACCTCGGTACTATTGGCATTTTGGATTGGGCATTTCTTTGTTATCCTGTGCCTTGAAGGATGTTGAACAGCATTTCTGGTCTCAACTCACAGATGCCAGTGGCAGCCCTCCTCCCATTGTGACAAAATGTCTCCAGACATTGTCAAATGGCCCCTAGAGGCACAGTAGCTTCTGGTTGAAAACCACTGTTCTAGAAAAACTATTCAGGAAACACCAACTGGGATACCACTATGAGAACAGAGGAGGGTGATGATGAATGGGTGACCGTGAAGCAAGTGAAGAGGTAGGGAGAAGAAGGATAGATGTTTTTTTGGCCCCAAGCATGCATGTTGCTAATGTCATTAAAGTGTCACAGCAACCTTGTGAAGAGGTAGCCATCACCTTGTTGTGTAGACGAGGAGCTGGAGGCTTGGAAACATAAGTTAACATTTGACTATTATGAGATGGATCTAGTGATCCAGCCCAGGTCTGTCTGACTCCAGTACCCATGCCCTTGCTGCCATGAATCCAGGGCTGCTTCTCACTTAGGCCGGGAAAAGTCAGAGATGTCCAGGAGCAATTGCCCAATGATGGCTGCTGGTCCCAAGGAGGGAATACAGGCTCCTCTCTAATGAGCTCAAAAGTCAGTACCCAAGGTCTGATGAGTGCCTGTGGGAAGGGTGAGACTCAGGCAGGGTTCCAAAGCAGGATTCCACTCATCATCACAGCTTTAGGTCACAGAGTCTAATCTAGGCCTAGGTAGACATAGAGGACTGTTAGCAGTTTAGAATAGGAAAAGTGTGGACAATTGAAACCCACCATTAATGTCCACACCCCATTTAACTCTGTAGTTCTCTTTAAAAGATTGTTTAATCTTTTAAAAAAATGATTTAGCTTATATTTTAACAGACAATGCATGCACATAGTACAGTTTAAAAGTTGCAAAAATAAACAATAAAGCATAAGTTTTCTTCCTATTTTTATCCTCCAGATTCTTATTTCCCATCCCAGAAGGCAACCACTATTACCATTTGTTTTGCATATACTTCCAGAAATACTCTCTATATAGGCAAGCAAATATATTTATTTTTTTCATTAGTGACAGCATAATATACACGTTATTGAGCATCATAACACACCACCCCTATAAATATATATGCAATATACATAGACAAAGACATAGATGTCTGTATGTCTGTCTATCTTAGAGCACCTTTCATATCAGTACATGAAGATCTGTCTCATTCTTTTTAATGGTTGCCTAGTATTCTATCTTAGTAAAGTGGCATAATTTGGTAAACCATTCTTCTAGTGATGGACATTTATGTTGTTTCTACTCTACTGCTATTACAAATAAAGCCACAACAAGCAGCTCTGTGCATACTTTCCCCTCATGTGTAAGTATATCTGTTCACTCAGTTTAATTCATAGCCTGTCATCTCCTCCTTTTGCCTGCAGTGTCGGTACTAAGATCAGTATAACTTTGGAAGAGAAGGAAATAGAGCATCTGAACAAATACCAAATATACAGTTAACCTTGATAAATCAAGCATCAGAAATAAAAATTGAAAGGGGCCTGATCACATGTGGTAAGTTGAATATGATGTCACCTGGCTCCTGAGGCCCCAGATTCCTCATGTAGAAACTGCTAAAGCAGGATGGGACCTCAGATATTCTTTAGTGTGTACCTTTCCCATGTTTTCACATCTAAGGCCATTAGGACCCTGAGATGCTTATAGATAGCTCAGTTAGATTGAAATGTCGGTCTTCCAAGTTCCAATCCTATGCTCTTTCCAATACACAAGCGCAATGTCTTTCCCAACCCTAACATTTTGAAACTGAAAAAATTACTACTTAAAATCCAAACTGATTGTATCCACCTCTGCCTTCTAAAGTGGTGCCATAATTCACTGCACTGAACTAAATCTCTGTTCCTTTCATCAGAGGGACTGTGGAATGAGGGAGGAGGCAAGGATGGATAGCTCAAAACCTATGCCAGTGGAGTATTTGGGCCATTTTGTAACAAAATCTAGAATAATGATGTGCAGAAGTGGCTGTCCACCTGGGTAGAGGTGTAGAACACCACAAGACTTTGTGTCACATGGTGAGGGAGTGGGACTCTCAGGGAGGCCTTGAGATGATGATCCTCAAACTGGGTAAGCAAGGAGTTTTAGAAGATAAGTAGCATGGCTAAAGAACATGGAGGGGTAGCCTAAATATTTTATAAAGATAAAAATGTCTGATAGTCAATTTTGAGTTGTTTGGCTTCATTGTGATATAAACTCAATCCTTAAGGAAAGTCTGCTTTACACACAAATGTCTTCGGTGAATGGTTCTGGGATTGTTTCTTTAACTCTACCAGGTCAGGGTACTGGGTTGACGTGTGATTCTCTGGTCGTTTTCTTCCTCAAGTTCACATGAAGGCTGCCATAGCCCTGTGTGAACCACTCTATAAAACACTGCAAAATTCAGGGTAGGAAGATGAGGAATAGAGAAAATTGTTCTCCTTCTAATGGGGGGAACCTTTCCCAGGAGACTTGACCTCTCTTCGGCTGGAAGTGACTCTCATTTCTATCCCTAGCTACAAGGTGGATTGAGAAGTGAGTCCCCCAGTCCCTCACTGAATGGCTTTAATTCATTCTTGAAAGCCCTGCCGCTAAAGTTGAAAGCTGTTCATTTTTAAAAAGTTCATTAATTTTAATGGGAAAATCTACAATATGTTCTGTCCCAATCCCAGATACCTAAATAATTTTCACAGATAAGAAAATATATCAAGTGAAGAATGAAAACAAGTTTACATAGGAAATGAAGCACATTTTGAAAGTACATAAATACAGTTTGTACGCAAAAGGTAATGTAGAAAGAGTAGACTTGATAGGAATGGTGGCCGAGAGGGTGAGGGAGTCATGCTTTGGAAGGTGAATTTTCTTTTGTCTACACCACTTGTTTTACCAGCTTTCTAACTTCGGAAAGAAGGTTCATGGTTATTGTGTACTCTAACTGCATTTAAATATAAAGTTATAGCCTAGATATTGCCTCTAGGACCAAATAAAAGATAAACAGGAGAGTGTTTTGAAACGTGTAAAATTGCACATGCACAGAGACTACAGAGATGTAGATGATACCTCCTCATCATTCTCACTTGGTGTCCATATGCAAAGCCGAACATTGTGGACTCATTCAAGCATGATGCTCAATTCAAATTAGTTCCATATGATCCACTCCGACTAGTAAATGTGTGTTGGGTAAAATTGGTGAGTGTGACTTAGCCTGAAACTGAAATGATGTCATATCGCCTCTCAGAGGCGATTTGCTTAGTGTGTTTTGGGGGTGAAAAAGTCAATATATTGGGGGGGAAAGGGAGTCCTTGTTCAAAAAGTGGTACAACTTTTCAAGAGCCATTATGACAAAAAGTCGTTAACTGTACAATCGTTATGTGAGTTAAGTCTGTACCTGGAAAGGGGAATGGAATTGTCTCAGTTGGTTTCTCATTTATCATAGTCACCCTTTAAGCCTGGGCACATTGCCAGCCCAAACCAAATTAGAGTAAGTATCTTCTCACAGAAAAGGGGGGTGGTTATTGGACTGGCCACTCAGCGTGTCTGCCACAAGATATCTGTTCCCTTAACCATGTCGCTTGGAAAGTGTGTGTTATGCAAAGAGATAACTGAGGTTGGTAATATGACTGATATATAATTTTAATTACAGAGTTAATAGGTCATTGGTTCTTAACAATACTTCACTGGCGAGCAACTGGTGGCCAGTTGCTGGTGCAGAGTCCTCAGTAACTCAGAGGACAGGCAATAACCACCCTCCACACTGCAGAGAATGGAGCATTTTGGCACTTGCTTTGAAATCTGAACATCTGTCTGCAGTGTTTTCCCTCTAGCTATCCAAAGTGGCATGCCCATTCTGCTTACCAGGCTTGGTAAAGGCTCCAGTGACCATTTCCTGATGGCATTCATCATGGGTATGAAGCATACTCCAAATTACTTTCCAGATGATTAAACTTGGAACTTTCTTTTCCTTGGACTCGCTGACTTTGAAATTGAGTTGTTGATTCAATGACCCTTTACTGAGCATCTATTGTGGGTTAGGTACTCTTCTTGGTCCTGTGGAAAATTCAGAGACAAATCAGACATGGCCCTTTCCTCTAAGAGCTTATAGTCTAGTAGAGGTGATAAGACATAAATAACAATGGTAAAAGGTATAAAGTAGTATCAGTACCATAAAAGTGGGACAGAAGATGTTTCCGGAGAAAAATTAGGAATATGTATCAATATCCTTAAATTTTTTCATATCTATGAACTAGTAATTCAAATATATTCAACCTAGGGAATCCTTGGCCTCCTAGGAAATCCACACATGAGCTTCAGGTAACTTTCCTAAAAGTGTATGCAAAAGTGTAGTTATATGTTTGATTGCATTATTCTCGGGAGAGGATCCTTAACTTTTTCTAATTCTGAAATAAAAGCATTTTTGTTTTTTTTTTGTTTTTTTGTTTTTTTGTTTTTAAAGATTTTATTTATTTATTTGAGAGAGAATGAGATAGAGAGAGAGAGAGCATGAGAGGGGGGAGGGTCAGAGGGAGAAGCAGGCTCCCCGCCGAGCCGGGATCCCGATGCGGGACTCGATCCCGGGACTCCAGGATCATGACCTGAGCCGAAGGCAGTCGCTTAACCAACTGAGCCACCCAGGCACCCTAAAACCATTTTTGAATTCACTACAGTACTCCCACTTCTAGAAACCTATCTTAAGGAAATAGACATGTAGGCAAAGATTTATTTTTAAGGGTGTTTATTGTAGCATTATGTATAATAGTATAAAATTGGTAACAACCCAGATATTGAAGAACTGAGAATTAATTATAGTACATCTGCACAATGAAATTTATGTTCATGTTGAAATGAGACATCAAAAAATTAACAATATGAAAATATGCTCATGATAAAATGTTAAGTAAAAAAAACCTGTATCCATGGTATGCTCTCAATTATGTTTTTTTTTTTAAAAAAAATCATCAGAAAGGCTAACGGGATAACATGGGAAAATGTTAACAATGATTATCTCTCTGTGTTGGGGGAATGAGTGATGTTTTTCTTTAATCTGTTCCATATTTCTCAACTTTTCTGCAATGAGCACAGATCACTTCGCAGATGAGAAAAGAATTAAAGTTATATACAAACTAGTACAGATGGTGTCATGGCAGTTCTGCAGTGAGATCTCTTTTATTGGGGAAATCAGGGAGGTCTCTTAGAGGAGGTGGCCTTCGAGTATAGCTTTGAATCATGGCCACAGTCTTGACCTTTTGAAGAGCTAGGAGAGAGCAGTCAAGCAGAGCGGTTGAAGATGTCAAGAGTTGAAGGAAAGAGAGCTCCATGGAGAAGTTGAGAAGTGGTGGTGACCTCATCACTCCCCCGAGAGGTTTTGGGAGTAGGGAGGGCTGGCCCACCTTCAGGCAAAAAGCCAATTCGGGGTGTGGGCTGACTCGCAGGGCCCCTCAGGGACCCCTGAGTTGTGGCCTATACTGTGTCCAGAGACCCTCCCCATTCTGTGATATGAAGTTCAACATGGGGTTACACTGGATAAATGATGGTAGGCTAGGAGTAATCAAAAGTTTGGCAGGTGGACTTCTGGGGAGGGATTAGCCAGAAATTCCGAGAATGGGATTGTAAGAGTCAGGGAAGAATGGTGAGAAAGTAAAAAATATATATTTCTTTGTGACTTAAATTGTTTTGAAGCCAGATGTCTTGGTGCGAAGCTGTACTTTTTAATCCCTTATATACCCGGAAGAAAACAAAAGCTAGTAACAGATTGATTAATGCCATATGGTGTAAGATTACACTGCATAATGTTTGTTAGTACAATTTACTATTCTACATTAGTTTAACAAGACAGTATTTTTTAAGGAACTGATTATGCATTTTGACTCATTAATTCATTTGGGGAATAACACTTAAGAAATTAACTCAAAAAGGGAAACAATAGCTGTGTGTATAAAGTAGCCATTTTTTATAACAGAGGAAAAATATTCGAAAGCTGCCTGTATAAGAGCTCGAGGGTGCTTAAATATATTAAAGAAATGTATCATTGCCCCCAAAATCATCAGTTTATGGGTTTGATAGTTATATGGATACATCAGTAAATTCAGGTTAGGAAAAAAGATCACGAAACTAGTATGTATAGATTGGTGGCATTTTGTTACAACGTATTTGTACAATATAGGGTCACAGTCTTAGAACAGTAGATGCTATAAGGTTAAAAGGAGTTGGGGGGGGGTCTCTGCTGGATGGTTTAATTTTGACAAGGATTCATCCCCATTTCTTTTTATGATCTCCCTTCTGCTGCGGGGTTAGAAGCCCAGAAGCTACATCTCCTAGAAACTCTTGCCAGCCGGCTTCCAGGATAGAGTCCTCTGATGAGAGGCTCCTTTGCAAGATTTGAAAAGCAGAAGAGAATCAGAGGCCATTAAGACAGCAGCAGGAAGGTGTGTGGGCTTCGCAGACACTAGATGTGAGGCTTTTCAGTAGCTTCCAGGCATTCTCTTGTAAATTACCCAGTTCAGTGAGGCAGGCAGCTGAGACCATTGATGGCAGCTTTCTACAATTCCTGCAAGTTCCTCATTTCTTAAAAGCCAGGGGCAGCTTTTCCTGACCTTCATTCCTGAGCCCCTCCGATGGTTTTGTAAGCATCTAATTTTCTGAATTAAATCTTTTTCTTCTTCGAATACCTAGTTTCTGATTTTCAGACCAAACCCTGACTGATACAGGGGCTGTATAATTCCTTTGTTTGCTTTCCATGATAAAGTTGATTAAACAGTTGAAATACATGTTCAGCCATTACTCTATGTCCCTGTAGGTTAAATACAGTTTAAGTATATATACTATGTGTAGTAGTCCTACCTGGATAAATTATATAATACCTCTCACACCCACATCACTATCATTTTTGTAATCTCCAGCATGTGCTCCCTACACAAAATGATGTCATAACAGTAAGAAAATAAAAAGAAAATCTCATCACTTCTAAATATTTATTGTTTAGCTTGAGATTGTAATGATTGGGTGTGTATTTTATAGGAGATTAAATGGATCAGTTTATAAATTGACATGAAATCTTTCTATTTCTATCAAATGAGTAAGTCAAGATTGAGATTATTTATTTATTTGACTAGACATGATCAACATTGCGTTGACCAAAAAAAAATGCCCAGACTCTGTACTCGCATGTATAGTTACCAAAAGAACATAGTATGTATGTATATATACACACAAATTGTGCATGTATGTATCAAATATACATATGTGTGTGATTTTGTTCTTGTAGAGATATGGAAATGTAATTGAAACAATACCCTCTGGCAACTTTGAACACTTCACATCTTTTCCTTTGTTTCCTCAAAACCATTTCATTTTACCACAGGGAAAACATGAAACATGGAGTCCAACCAAGCCTGTAACACTGCCCGCCAGATGCCAAAGAGTCCTTGCATGGGCTGCTATCTCAAATGGCAGCAGGGGTATGGTAGATGATTTGCAAAAGTGGCCACAATAACTCCTGTCCTCTCTGCATGCACCGCCCCCCCATAATGTGACTTTGCAATAATTCCTGTCATGATATGGAATCTATTTCTCCATCCCTTGAATCTGGTTTTGACCATGTGACTTGCTTTAACCAGTGGGTTAAAGATGGGAGGGGCGCCTGGGTGGCTCAGTCAGTTAAGCGTCTGCCTTCGGCTCGGGTCATGATCCCAGGGTCCTGGGATCGAACCCCACATCGGGCTCCCTGCTCCGCAGGAAGCCTGCTTCTCCCTCTCCTTCACTCCCCCTGCTTGTGTTCCCTCTCTCACTGTCTCTCTCTGTCAAATAAATAAATAAAATCTTTAAAAGATAAAAAAAACAAAGAAAGCATGATGGAAACAGACTTAAGACATGCTTCTGCACTGGGCTTATCCTCTCTTGCTGCTCCTGGGAACCCTGAGAACCCTATTATGTGAATAAGCTTCAGCTGGCCTGCTGAAGATGTGTAGCCCAATTATCCACATTGTCCCAACCAATAGCCAGCACCAACCATCAGACATGTGAGTGAGGCCACCCTCGACTGACCAGACTCTAGTCAATCTTCCAGCTGACTGCATTTGGATGCATAAGTCCAGGTGAGACCACTGGAAGAACTGTCCAGCTGATCCCAGGCCAAATTGCTGGCCCACAGAATCATAAGCTAATAAGTGATAATTGTTTTAAGCTGTTAAGTTTTGGAATGGTAAGAATTAGGCAGGTATAAAATTATGAGCCCCAGTCAGAACTGAAGCCCTCATTTCGTGCCTTCCCTCTACCAAGTAAAGTAAAAACAAAAACAAAAAACCATGATTAAGGTAGCCAACTACATACATTTATGACCTCTGCCTTAGAGGAAGGCAAACAAGACAAGCAATGTTGAAGATTCTTTTTCTTTCCATTCTAATTAGAAAATTCTGACAAATGAGTAGCTCATCACCCAATTACCACCAAAACTCAATGAAGTGAAAATGATTTTGATTCATTGAGAAACTTAAGGAAATTGAAATGAACCGGAGTCTGCATGCTTTCTTCATCAAGACCGCCACAGTTTTGCCTGAGAACAGTCTGTCAATCTGCCTTGCCATTTACTTTTGGAACTCACCCCGCCACCCCTAGTTTTTTCAAGTTTAGCCATCCTTGGATCCATGATAGGCCAGGAACATGGTTTTATTTTGTTCACTAAGTTCTGTTTCTCTGCCAGTGATAAGTAAACTAGAGACAAAATAGAAACACACCCCATGGGAATATTCTCTCCCCAAGTTATCTCCCTCATGTATCACATAGCTTTTCCCACTGGCTCATCTTGATAATTATATAGCCAAAGATTCAAAAAAGTCTCTCTTCTACAACCCAGTGGTCACTTTCTTGGAGTAAGCACAGTGGTCTTCCCAAGTGGAATGAGTCATCTTGTGTCATTCAAAAAGGGGAGGGGACCATGCCAAGTGCCAGATGAGAGGAAGGAGGGCAAGGCTACCTTCCACCTGCCCTGACTTTACCCCATTTTCACACGGTCACCAGTGTGGATTCATGGTCAAGATTGATACTCATATTCCATTTTTTCTCTTCTCATAAGACTCACACATTTTCCTGGTCTTCTAGAAGGCAGGAACCTAAGGTTTTATTCTGAATACTGCAGAGTTGTCTAGTACTGGCCCAACCTGAAAGGTGAGAGTGAAGACTCCTTCGGTAGTCCCTAAAGGCTGAGAGCTGGCTCAGGGTCATGTTTCAAAGCAGACCAGCCATTTATAGTGCCCTCAAAGTAGCTATACTCAAAATCTATTTCTTCTCACCCTACCACTCCATCAGGTGAATTGATAAGGTCACTTACATACCATATTGTCTTTGGAGATATAAATTAAGGGATGAATGAAATGTAGACAGGCATTGGGTGGATTTACTTCAAGATATTCACCTCTTTGGAAGTATATAGCAATACAAGCCTCCCTCAAGAAGCAAGAAAAATCTCAAATACACAACCTAACCTTACACCTACAGGAGCTAGAAAAGGAACAGCAGATGAAGCCTAAAGCCAGCAGAAGGGATATAATAAAGATTAGAGCAGAAATAAATGATATAGAAAGAAAGAAACAAACACAGCCAAACAGATCAATGAAATTAGGAGCTGGTTCTTTGAAAGAATTAATAAAATTGACAACCCCCTAGCCAGACTTAGCAAAAAGAGAAAGGAACCAAATAGTAAAATCACGAATGAGAAAGGGGAGATCACAACCAACACCACACAAATACAAACAATTATAAGAGAATATGATGAGAAATTATATGCCAACAACTTGGGCAATCTGGAAGAAATGGATAAATTCCTAGAAACATATAAAATGCCAAAACTAAAACAGGAAGAAATAGAAAATTTGAACAGACCAATAACCAGCAAAGAAATTGAATCAGTAATCAACAATCTCCCAACAAACAGAAGTCCAGGGCCAGATGGCTTCTACCAAACATTTAAAGAAGAGTTAATATCTATTCTTCTCAAACTGTTCCAAAAAATAGAAATGGAAGGAAAACTTCCAAACTCATTCTACAAGGCCAGCATTACCTTGATCCCAAAACCAGACAAACACCCCACTAAAACGAATTACAGGCCACTATCCCTGATGAACATGGATGCAAAAATTCTCAACAAGATACTAGCATATTGAATCCAATACTACATTAAAAGAATTATTTACTACAATCAAGTGGGATTTATTCCTGGGCTGCTAGGTTGGTTTAATATTCACAAATCAATGTGATATACCACATTAATAAAAGAAAGGATAAGAACCATATGATCCTCTCAAGAGATGCAGAAAAAGCATTTGACAAAGTACAGCATCCATTCTTGATAAAAACCCTCAACAAAGTAGGGATAGAGGGAACATACCTTAACATCATAAAGGCCATATATGAAAGACCCACAGCTAATATCATCCTCAATGGGGAAAAACTGAGAGCTTTTCCTCTATGGTCAGGAACAAGACATGGATATCCACTCTCACCACTGTTAATTAACATAGTAGTAGAAGTCCTAGCCTCAGCAATCAGACAACAAAAAGAAATACAACTCACCCAAATCTGCAAAGAAGAAGTCAAACTTTCACTGTTCGCACATGACATGATAATCTATGTAGAAAACCTGAAAGACTCCACAAAAAAATTGCTAGAACTGATACACAAATTCAGTAAAGTTGCAGGATACAAAATCAACATACAGAAATCTGTTGCATTTCTGCACACCAATAATGAAGCAGCAGAAAGAGAAATCAAGGAATTGATCCCATTTACAATTCTACCAAAAATCATGATACCTAGGAATAAACCTAACCAAAGAAGTGAAAGATCTGTACTCTGAAAACTATAGAACACATATGAAAGAAATTGAACATGACACAACGAAATGGAAAAACATTCCATGCTCATGGATTGGAAGAATAAATATTATTAAAATGTCTATACTAACCAAGGCAATCTACACATTTAATGCAGTCCCTATCAAAATACCACCAGCATTTTTTACAGAGCTAGAACAAGCAATCCTAAAATTTGTATGCAACCACAAAAGACCCTGAATAGCCAAAGCAATCCTGAAAAAGAAAAACAAAACTGGAGGCATCATGATTCCGGATTTCAAGCTCTATTACAAAGCTGTCATCATCAAGACAGTATGGTACTGGCACAAAAACAGACACATAGATCAACGGAACAGAATAGAGAACCCAGAAATGGTCCCACAACCATATGGTCAAATAATCTTTGACAAAACAGGAAAGACTATCTGATGGAAAAAAGACAGTCTCTTCAACAAATGGTGTGAAAACTGGACAGCAACATGCAAAAGAATGAAACTGGACCACTTTCTTACACCATACACAAAAATAATTCAAAATGGGTGAAAGACCTAAATGTGAGACAGGAAACCATCAAAATCCTAGAGGAGAACACAGGCAGCAACCTCTTTGACCTCGGCCCTAGCAACTTTTTATTAGACATGCTTCCAGAGGCGAGGGAAACAAAAGCAAAAATGAACTATTGGGACTTCATCAACATAAAAGGTTTCTGCACAGCGAAGGAAACAACCAACAAAACTAAAAGACAACTTACAGAATGGGAGAAGATATCTGCAAATGGCATATCAGATAAAAGGTTAGTATCCAGAATCTATAAAGAACTTATCAAACTCAACACCCAAAAAACAAATAACCCATTTAAGAAAAGGGCAGAAGACATGAACAGACACTTTTCCAAAGAAGATGTCCAGATGGCTAACAGACACATGAGAAGATGCTCAACATCACTCATCATCAGGAAAATGCAAATCAAAACCACAATGAGATACCTTCCTCACACCTGTCAGGATGGCTAAAATGAACAAGTCAGGAAATGACAGATGTTGGTGGGGATGCGGAGAAAGAGGAACCCTCCTACACTGGTGGTGGGAATGCAAACTGGTGCAGCCACTCTGGAGAACAGTATGGAGGTTCCTCAGAAAGTTGAAAACAGAACTACCCTATGACCGAGCAATTGCACTACTAGGTATTTACCCAAAGGATGTAAAAGTACAGATTTGAAGGGGCACATGCACCCCGATGTTTATAGCAGCATTATCAACAATAGCCAAACTATAGAGAGAGCCCAAATGTCCCTCGACTGATGAATGGATAAAGAAGAGGTGGTATATCTATACAATGGAATATTACTCAGCCATCAAAAAGAATGAAATCTTGCCATTTGCAAGGACATGGATGGAGCTAGAGTGTATTATGCCAAGTGAAATAAGTCAGTCAGAGAAAGACAAATCCCATATGATTTCACTCATATGTGGAATTTAAGAAACAAAACAGATGAACATAGAGGAAGGCGAAAAAAAGAGAGAGGGAGGCAAACCATAAGAGATTCTTAATGATAGAGAACAAACTGAGGGTTGCTGGAGGGGAGGTGGGCAGGGGATGGGCTGAACGGGTGATGGGGATTAAGGAGGGCACTTGCTGTAATGAGCACTGGGTGTTCTATGTAAGTGATGAATCACTAAATTCTACTCCTGAAACCAGTATTACACTATATGTTTGCTAACTAGAATTTAAATAAAAACTTGAAACATTAAAAAAAAGATATTCACCTCCTTAAGGATTCACCTCACAAAGGAACTTCACAATGTATTAAGTAGCTGGAGACAAAGTTGGGAATGAGCTTGGGCAGTGATGAAATGGGAAAAATGGAAATATATTGCCTGTGACATTGCTTGTATTCTTGCTCGGAATTCTGATCTAGCTCTTGTATAAATATTTAATTCTTACTATGCTTGTATTTTTTTCTCCTAAGGAAACTGTGGGTTCCTTGAGATTAGCAAACTCAGTTTTTTGCTTCTCTGAATCCTTCATATTGCTGAGCGCAGTGTAAGCTGGATGGTAAGCTCTGTAAAGACAGGTAATATAGCTGTCTTGTTTACTGTAATATCTTTAGTACCTAGTAGAGTATCTGGCACATAGTGGGTCCTCAACAAATATTGAATGAATGGGTGAATCAATGTGGCATCAGGTACCTTATAACAGCTGTTGAATGAAAGAGTGAGCTGATGAATAAATGTATGAGAATGTATAAAGTCTTGAAATCTGGCACTGGTACGCTTGAAAAGCCCAGGGTTATGCATACGATTGGAATACAGCCCACAGGAAGAAGAGCTCCTAAAAGCATACCTCTGTTTTCATTTACAGAGGCAGATGATTTCTGCTACTTTGATTTTCACTGCTTACTGAGTCTGATTTACTTGGTTATTAAAAATGGCTTCATTCATTTTCAATTCATTTCACTCCTTTGCTCAGCTTCTCTGCTTTAGGGTTTCGTTTCCCACTAATGGGGCTTGCTGTCTCTCGGCTCAATGTGACACTACTCTGAAGACCTTGGAACGGTTTCCATGGTTACTTCTTCTGGAATTCTCCCTTTGGAAACCTTGTGTTCTTTCCTTACCTTTAACTTCCATCTCAGAAATTTAAATACACACCTTAGGGTTCTCGAGAGTGTTAACACTCTCCCTAGAAACACTTCAAACCACGGAGGAAAAAAAAAAATCAAGGACTTCACATTCCTTTTCTTCTGTTATGTGTGGAATGGGGCTGCATGATTTGATGCTGAAACCCCCTGAAGCCCAGAGATCCAGAGATTTCCAGCAAAAAGAAAAAAAAAAAAGACAAAATGATTTCCCACATTGCCAAAGCCATGGTCTCCTTATTCCAATTGGATTCATACCACAAAAATGAGCATTGCCACCATCACCAAAGCCTTTTCTTTCCTCTTTTCTTTTTCTTCTTTTTAAAAATGAGTCTCCATGCTGAACTTACTGCTGATGTGTCTGGCCTTGTGGTGCCTTAAATGTGTTAGTGAAGAAAAAGAGGAAGGCTAATGGAGATTGGGAGGAACTTCAAAAACTAAACAGATTGCTGAATGAAATTTTACTTTCTAAAATCTTCCACCCTTTCTTCTGTGATTATTGGCCAAGATCTAAATTGCAAGAGACTTCTAGGAATCACGTTCTGAAACAGACTCATGTTGGGTACGCCTGGGATACACCTGTGGATCCCAGTGGACTTAAAATAAATTTACGAGCTACGCAGTCAGTAATACAGGAACACGCACCCCCCAGCGAGCACCTCCTCTTTGATGGCTCCCTTCCCTTCTGCCTGTCTCTCCAGTATTGTCTCCCTGCCCTCATCTTCCCCCATGCAGGCCCTTATTCTTTCTTCAAACAGTTCGCAGCAAAGTCTCTTTCCAGCTTCCAAAGGCCCGGACATCAAAATGAGAAGAAGCCATTCCTGGCTTTTTCCCATGCAGTTCGGGGCACTCAGCTGCACTTCAGATCCCATGCTCTGTGCGTTTGTACCCCAGGGGTGTGCTGGGCTCTGGGAAGAGCAGAAGGCAGCCAGGCCTTGTCCCCAGCCTTCTCGCTTCTATCTAAAATGCGGGAGGCTTCATTTGAACCCCTTGTGAAGTTTTCTGCCTTCACAGATCTCCACATTGTGATCAGTCCTCATCTGGCGCCTGTCTGGGTACCATGATCCCCTCCCTGGGCCACTTGGGAGCCCCAGGAATGGCAGCGACAGCAGTGGGTTTGGAATCTGGTAGCATTCTGAGAGGCATTACGGTGTAGTTGCTAAAAGTGCTGAGTCCGGAGCCAGACGGTATGGGTTCCTGTCTGTGTGTCACCACTTACGAGCTAAGTAATCTTGGCCAAGTTACTTAGCCTCTTTGTATCTTTGTTTCCTCATCTGTGAAATGGGGATGATGAGCATCGTGGCACCTAGCTGTCCTGAGTGTCAAACTCGTTAACCAGGTAAAGTACTTAGAATAATGTGTGGCACACAGGAAGCTCCCCCAAAGTGTTGTCTATTATCGTTTTCCACATCAAGCCTTCTTTTCTTAGTGGGGCAAGTACTAGCTCAAGTCCTGGTTCTGCCAATTTGGGTCACTGTAATCTTAGAGCACCTCACATAGCCTATGTGAGCCTCAGTTTCCCGGGATAGTTAGAAGGGTTACACAGCTTATTGGATATGCAAGCACCTGAAAATAACAATGCTTTGTTTTCCTTCTTGCTCTTTCCGATCAGGTCTGGAGGATAGTTGACATCTCTTCTTTCTCTTTGTTTTTTTTTTCTCTCATATTTTTTCTTCTCCTTCATTCTTTGAGTCCCATTCCGCTTTTCTGACACTCAGTTCCTGATGTTCTTATCTCCTGCTTAATCTCCTATGACTCTCATTTTGCCAGATCATTTTGCCATCTCATTGCCATCTCATTTCGCCAAGCATGGGAAAAAACAAGGGCCTGAGTGACCCTTAAAAACCTTTTTCTAACTTCCACCTTCCAGGCCCTCCTTTGGTAGGAGATAGAGGGCCTGAAGGAAGGAGCCTAGTAGGTCTCTTCTTTCTGGGGCGCAGATAACTCCAGCTAGGCCAGGGTCAGTGAAGACCGAGTCTAGAGATCCTCTCTCCTCTCTGCTCACTGGCCCCTGTCCTACTCAGACTGGCCCGCTAACTACCACCTTAGGGGCTGCCACGGAGCCTGCCTATGGTCCGGAGCTGTCACAGCAGCTCTGGTCCCCTTCCCTGCCATTTCCACCATGCTCACCCACAACTGAGGCTGCTGCTTGGGAAGAACAGCTCTCCCCTTCCCTCCTGTATCAGTTAGCTTTTGCTGCCTAACAAAACCATCCCCAAACTTAGTGGCGCAAGCTATTTACTTAGCTTACAGCATTGGTAGTTTGGGCTGGGCTCAGCTGGGTGGTTCTACTGCTCTCTCAACAGGACTCACTTATGGGCCTGCAGTCCGCTGCCACCCACATACACGGTTCTGCTTCTGAGGACTGACCGGCTGCAGGCTGGGATGAGGTGGGAAACTGGATCATATGTTCCTCATCATTCATGGGGCTAGCCCAGGCTTCTTCATATGGAGACAGTGGCAGGGACTCCAGTAGCAGTAAAAGAAGGAAATCCCCAATATTTGAATATTTTTCAAGTCTCTGCTTCTGTCACAATCACATTGTTCCTTTGGCCAAAGCAAGTCACAGAATGTAGCGCACGGCAACTAGATCCAAAGTCCCCTTTACGTGTTTTTCCCACAGGGCCGAAGGGCCCTCATGAAAATAAGGACATCTGGTGTGACATCTGAGAATTCACAAATTGGATATGAACACTGGTTCCTCAAAATATTATGTTAACCCTTTGTCAGATTGCCTTCAAATATAAGCATATGCTTCTTCAAGAAAATGCAGGCTTCGAAAAACACCTACATTAGCAGGGGCTCTTGACTCCTTTTTTTTGGAGGTAGGAGGGTAGTTACAAACTCCTTTCAGAAGCCAATGAAAGCCTTAAACCTTCTCCCCAGAGAAATTCACATTTACACATAGACACAGAATGCTGCTTACAATTTCATGGGCTTCACAAATTCCCTGAAGGCAAACCTCAAGTTAAGGAACCTTTCATCACAGGGAGAATATATACTTTTGTAAAAGAATTCCTCTGAATCCAAAAGGATTTGCCATGGGCTTGCTTATTTAAAGGAAATCTTATTGTTTAAAGTGATTCATAAGCTACCATTACCTCCGGTTTATCCAGGATGCCTCCCAAAACATTATTCAATTTAGTTAGCTTGCTCTTCAATGTAGGAAAAATTCAATTTCCACCCGACTTTTCAAGAGTGGCATTAATTAAAGGCTAGATGGGCTCATTTAGATGTGCTCCTCGGTCTGTTCAGGTTGATTCTTATAGACCTTACATACATAATGGCACTATGTTAGAGAATGTGGCCAAGCCCAGTGAAAATATATGGGCCATTAAGAACATTTGTGAACAGATCATCTGTGCGTTAAAAATCATTCTCTTGTAATTATTTTCTAAAAACCAGGTTTTAAAGCCTAAAAACTTTTTCATATCATTTCAGGATGCTTCTGGTTGCGAGGGACATATGATTCAGCTAAAATGGGCTTAAACAGTCCAATAGGTTTGCTGCAGGGTTGATGGAGTCAGTGGGTCAATGACATGGTGCCTCTAGTTTGACTTCTATAATATTCTCCCGTACTTCCCTCAGGGTTCCAAGAGGATTGGGGCAATTCTGGGTGTTACACGCAGGTGGCAGTGTCCTGAAGCAAAAGCAAAAAAGTTCCCTTTGTGTGAGTAAGGCAAACCTTCCCAGAGACCTGCATCGGGCATTCCTGAGATCTCATTGGCCAGCACCTAACCTGACAACGTCTGAACTGGTCACTTGCAAGGGAAAGGCTAGTGCCCTGATTGACTTAGACCAGAAAATATTTCTCCTTTGGTCCTGACTTCCTCTGAAAGACATGGTTTCTTCTTAAATGATAAAAAGAAAAAAAGAATCTGTGTGTTCTTGGTAAGAAGAAGAAGAAGAGGGTCAAAGGGCCATTTGCTGGGCAATCCACAGTGCCGGCTGCACTGCTCTTCTCCTCAATACTCATTTTGAAAGGGTAACTCCTTTTATGGAGCAGGAGAGAAGGAAATGCTTTTGCTAACATAAGTCATGGGAGAAGGGACTTCTGAGATATCACAAAGGCTGCCTATGGAACGGTTGGGAAAGAAGCTGATGGTAGCCAGAGAGGGGGAAACAAAGAATAATGGCTCAAACGAGGGACTTGAGCAAAAGACAGTTTGTAGAAGAGGGTAGTAATATAGGCTGGGAGGAAGGGTGAATGTGCTGCAGCGAAGAGCCTTAGCATGAAGCGTAAGGATTAAATAAGAACATGAATATAGAGGAAGAGAATGGCAAGTGTCTCACATGTTGTATTCAGCAAGATGGCAGAAGAGAGACTTGGAAGGGGAGTGGCGATGGTGAAGGGGCAAGAGAGCGGGGCCCACATATGGGGCAGCGACTCTGTGCCTAGCATGGGCTGCCTACTTAGAGCAGGGGCTGTGATGCCCTGCTTATGGTCCACAGTCCTTTCAGGGTGCTCTGGCCTACTTCTAACTGCCAGTGTGCATGTACATGCCTGAGGGCTCACTCCTGCCCCCTCCTGTCCCCGTGACTGTGGAAAGATGGGGGAATTAACACCCTCCTGGAGTAGCCCTCAACTAATGACTCTCAAGAATTGCTATATAGGGACGCCTGGGTGGCTCAGTCGGTTAAGCGTCTGCCTTCAGCTCAGGTCATGATCCCAGGGATCGAGTCCCACATTGGGCTCCTTGCTCAGCGGGGAGCCTGCTTCTCCCTCTCCTTCTGCCTCCTTTCCCTCCCCCTGCTCGGCTTTCTCTCGTGCCCAGGCATGCTCCCTCTCTCTCTCAAATAAATAACTAAAATCCTTTAAAAAGTAAATTAAAAATTAAAAAAAAAAATACCCCAGCCCCCTCAACCTTTGTTTGGGATAATTCTGAGCTGAGGGCTTTACACCGTTTCCCAGAGTTTTCCTGCAGGATGAGGTTCCAGTTGCTCACCGTGGCAGCCTGCTTAACAATGCACCCTTTATTGGCGGCCCCCCTCCCCGCTTCACTTCTCCTACCTCCCAACCAGTCTTGTCTGCACCTCCCAAATAAACTAGCTGCACCCGAAGCCTGGTATCATGGTCTGCTTTATACACATTGTCTTGTCCAATCACTACAACAACCCTCAGGGTTGTCGGTATTATGAGCCCCAGTTGATAGATGAGGTAACAGACTCAGGCAGGTCGAGTGATCTTCTCAAGTTTGTTCAGCTGGTAAATGGCACAGCTCAGATTGAAATCTGGGTCTGTCTGGTGAAAGCCCATGCTCTTTCCCTAGTAACAATTTGTATCTTAGTAATTTTGAACATGACACGAATGCAAAGACTGGAGGGCTTGGGGAAAGCCAAGGACTATGGGGCTGCTTCCACACATGTCCACGACCTGCCCTAGGTGGCAGCTGGTTGCTTTAGGATTTCCAATTATCAGCCCTTTCCAGGCTCAAACTCAAGAACCTGATGCAACCTACCTGCTTGTGAGCATGGTGAAATGAAGTAGATCAAAGATCATAATCATCCATGGTGAATCAGGGGATCCATAGAAAACATGGACCCTGGCCTCATATTACAGCCCAAACCAGAACTGATATGAGAACTTAAGGTCTGACTGACCATTGCCTAGAGCTCTGACTATGTGGAAGAATTTTCCAGGCAAGAACTTGACAAGTGATATAATTCATACACGGCTGAGCTATTGAGACAGTATGATGGACAGGTTAGGAGATGGATTTTAGAGCCAGGCATGCCTGGACTAGAATCTTATTCTACCACTTTCTCAGTTTCCAGCAGGCTAGCAGCTTCCCATCTTAAGAGCCCGAGTCGCCATTTCTTTCTTGTGAGCATTCTCTGCCACAAGTAGGTGCAACCCAGAATTGTGGGTGAGTTGACATCCATGGGGGAAGCCATAACCAATGAGGACTAGGGATCAATATAAATGCTGCAACCTCTTCCTCTTCTAGTGGGATGACTCTGAGGCATGTTCCACATAGTTTATCAAAGGATCCCCAGCAGAGTCGAGCCTCAGTTGCCCAGAGCTGTAACCCATTCATTAACAAGCTCATTTGTTGGGTTTATCCTTTCCCCATGTCACTCTTGCCAAGTTGCTTAATTTTCTTAAGCTTGTGAAATTAGGATCACATCTTCATCATAGGGTTGTTATGAAGATTAAATGAGCTCCTATGGCACCGGGTGTTCTATGTAAGTGATGAATCACTAAATTCTACTCCTGAAACCAATATTACACTATACGTTAACTAACTGGGATTTAAATAAAACCTTGAGACTACAAAAAAAAATAAAGTTGTAAATATAAAAACAAATGAATGTGGGACTCCTGGCTGACTCAGTTGGTGGAGCATGCGACTCTTGATCTCAGGGTCGTGAGTTTGAGCCCCATGTTGGGCATGCAGCCCACTTAGTTAAAAACATTTAAAAAACAAATGAGCTCCTATGTGTAGAGTGGTAGGTACATAATAAAGTTCAGTAAGAACATGGTGGGTGTTAAATTATGAATCCCTTCTTTCCAGCCTTTAGGCTCCATCCCTGCGGATCCAGTTCCTCCACTAGGTGGCAGAATGTCAACAGTCATCATCCATGGACGGAGTGCCTCATAGTAAGTAAAAGAAGTAAGTTAGAGACCCCGAGGGACTATGGTCAGTGTGACATGAGAAGGGCAAACCTATGATTAAAACCCAGTCCAAATAAAGAAAGCCCTGAAATTCCAGCCTCAGTCAGATTGGTGTCTGATTCAAGGCTTTGAAAGGCAGAGACTGTTGAATGAATTCCCAAAACAACGTGGGGAACCTGTATGAGAGAAGAAGGTGGAGTCTGTTTGCAAGAAATTACTGGGTGCTATTTTCCCATGCCTGGGGTAATCCTAAATCATGGGAGATGACTAGGAGGTGGAAGAATGGCAAGGAGCCAGGGAAAAACCAAACAATTGCCTGAACAAAGTAGATCTTGATAAGAGTGTGTGATCCTCTAGTCAGCTTTGGGACAAAATCTTTCAAGATTACTTGGTGTTCTTTTTGATGAGATGTTTGCATCACTGGACAAATCGAACCAGCTAAGGATGAGTCAACTCCCTGGTTAGAAGATGGGGAGAATAGGGCATTTATCCACTGGCTTCAGTTGTTCATTGGTCGAGAGTTTACCCTGGGGCATTAACTCCACCATGCTTACAAGGAGTTAAAATGCAGGCATGTGAAGTGAGAGCGATTTTGGTGACTGCCATATTTGCTGATGAACTCAGGTGGGTGGGCGAGACACGGTGTGGGGGCCCAACAGTGACTGCTATAGCAGGGCTTCTCAGTCGTCCGTGTACACACACATCACCTGGGGGGCTGGTTAAAAGGCAGATTCTGATCCTGTAGGTCTTGGGTAGTGTCTGAGATTCTGCATTTTTAACAAGCTCCTGGATGATGTTGATGCTGCTGGTCTGCAAATCACATTTCGAGAAGCAAAGGTTACACTGTTCTTTAAACCAGTCCTGCTCGTTCTTTCATCATCCCACATCATCATCAACCCCAAACAACGTTGGAAGCCCCAGGTTCCCTGAGTTTTGGTCTTCGGCTCTCTGGACCTCAATGTCTTCATCTTCAAAAAGGGGGGGTGGGGTGGGGCCTGGATTAGATGAGCTAACTAGAGTGGTGGATGAGGGGAGGAGAGGACAGAGAATTCTTTTTTAATAGCATTTTAATATTTAGAAAATATTAGGATTTTTGAAAATAATTCTGCCGAAAAGCAAAGTGGGAAGAAATCTTCTGAGCTGGCCAAGATCCACAGAAGACAACTCCATGTTCCTAAAAGATTCCCTTCTCCTGAGAATGAGGGATGATATTGTAGTTTCCTGAGAGGTGGCCTAGAGATTTTTGTTTTTATATAAAGGGAGATAGATAGATACTGGGGGGTTTTGATTCTAAAAGGTTAAGAAAGACTGCATTTGGTCTGTGTGACCTCATCCATGTCTAATATCTTTCCACTGAATTTTCTATAAATCTATTGTATTATCATATCATATTGCTGGTTTATGTCTGTCTTCCCTAACTGGCCTGGAAGCTTCTCTAGCCAAGGATTCATCTCTATCTCTATCACCTACTCTAGTGCCTGGCACACAGTAGATGCTGAGTAAATCCTTGAATGAATGAATGAATGAATGCATCAATCAGTCAATCAACCTATGGCTTTCTTCCAGGTCAAAAAAAAAACCTGTGTCATCGTTAAGATGAGCCACATAGTGGCTTTTTGGAAAGGGTCTTTTAAGATATTTTTTCGGCCTATGTGGTATTTACTCCTTTGAAGCTTTATTGTAACAGAATTCTAGCCACATACAGCCCCATGTCCAGTATTTAATAACCCTATGAATTAATGTGAGCTGCTCCAGAGCAAATACCATTTAGTGACATCCCAGTGATGATTTTTTGGCTGGAGAATTGTTTGAAAATGGTGTTTGGAGTAAAAAAAACCAAGGCAGTACATCTGCCTTGGTTTGCTGTGGAAGGGGAGTCTATGGAGGACATTTGGATGGGCTCTGCCTGATTGAGCTTGCAGGGAGAGGCGGAGACACCACTAATTACATGTCTTGCATTACGGGTTGGAAATAGATACACAGCAAATGCTCTGGCCCCACAAAGCCTCAAAAAGCAATGAAAGCAACATAGACTTCAAGGTCATTTTCAAAATTCCCAGCATGGCAGAGCAGAGCCAGCCATACAGTTTTTCCTTGTTTTCACGTGGCACTTAAGACACAGAAGAATGAACCAACAGAGGATCTGGAAATCTACTTGCCAATCCAGAGAAAGAAACAACAACAACAAAAAACAACCCCACAGTGGCAGAAAGGATGTAGGAAGGGACAGTGTTAACCTGTGATGTTCACTGGAGGTATTAATCAGTAGCTCCCTTGGGCCCTTGATCTCCTTGAAACAAGTCATCACCATTGCCTGACTTATACAAACTTGATTGCACTCAGTGAAAAACTGCTCATCTCCAGGTGGGTCTTAGTCGTATCATGCCCAAAGACACCTTCCTAAAAGGTGGGTTCAAAAGATGAATTCTATGACTGTAGGATGACAGTGAGGCTATCTTAGCAATAACTCATTAAGATAAAATCTGGTGGAGTCTGGGCAACAGCAAGCTCAACGAGAACCATCCATGGGATGCAGGCTCTCAATGCCTAAACATCTGTGGCAGAAATAGTTGGACTACGCTTTCTAGCTTCCCTTGCACTTAGATGTGGCCATGTGACCGAGTCCTGGCCAACAGAAAGCAAGGTGCTCTGTTTCCAGCTTTGGCCTATAAATACTGCCCGCACATGATCTTTCATGTTCTTTCCCCTTCTAGCTTGACACAGGCAAAAAGGGTGACTTTGGAAGCTGTGTGTTGAATACAGCAGAACCACAAGATGGAAGAGGCATGGGTCACCACTGCCTGGAGGAGAGCCACCTGTCGATCGGGACTATGTGTGAGTGAGAAATAAACCTTTATTGTGCAAAGGCAATATGATATTTGGGTTTCCCTGTTAGAATAACTTTTGTTACCTTAATTAAATATATAGTCATTGGCTGCATTAATAGAGGGATGATAGGAAGAACAAAGAAGGGTGTAGTTTTGCTGTTCTTTCCTGGACGTTACCCTGTAAGAGAGACTTTGTCAAACTGGAACATGTATATAAATGAAAGACAAGAGTGATGAGGAGGTGGGAACTGGTATATTGAAAAGGATAAAAGCGAGGGGGTTTAGCCTAAAGAAAACTTTGGTATGGAGTAAGAATATATAATATCTGTCTTTAAAGTTTTGAAAGTATGTCATAGGAAAGATTTCGACTTCTGCTGTGGAATTTCAGAGAGCACTGGGAGCAAGGTTTGGGCTCAATATAGAGAACTTTCTAATAATGAGTACTGCCCCAAAGGGGAATGGCCTTTATTACCAGGTAAAGCTTTTTCTCCATCTTCAGTGGATGCTGTTGATGGACCACTCAGATCCATTCTCCTTCCTCCCATCCCCTGCTTTTGACTACAGAACCCCAATTTTGTTGGAGTATCATCTTCATGTGATTATGGGAGAGGTATCCCATCCCCAGCTCCAGGGATAGCTCTTGATTAGTCCAAACCATTTAGCACATGGTGTTCTCTTAGTAGTTCTTTGTGGTCCAGAGGTTGGTATTTACCCTGAGCTGGCCCAGTCAGACTTAAAGGAAGCTCTTGTCTTCCATGGCTGGGGAAGAGATTTTCTCTTTCTCCTGCTTGACATGCATCAGGACTCATTAGGCTTGACAGTCACTGGCAATCGTCTTGTGACCATGAGGGGAACCAGCCTTAAGATGAAGTCATCACTGAGGATTGCAGAGAAAAGAGATGGAAGGAAGCTGTCCATGAAGCTGCTGATCATCCTATGCCCAATGACTCCTCTACCTCTGGATTCCACTTTGAAGTGGGGTTTCTGTTATGTCTAGCTTAAAACATCCTGGTTGATACCCTACTCCTGAGGAGGTTTGGGAATACCGGTTGAATGCTGCCTTGTCATCTGGAATGCCAGAGGGAAACTGTAGCCTGGGTGGCAGGTGGACCTCTCGGGGCAATATCTGATCTTGAGAGTTATAAACTCTGGTGAAGGAGGTACAGTCAACTTCATTAAAATTTAAATGTCGGCTTCCTTGCAAGTGTCTGGAAATACATTTTATAACAGACTTACGTTGGCTTTTGGCTATCATACATTTTACCCACTCCCTCCCCATTGGCCCCCATCTATGGAGGTGGTCTACTGTAGCAAAACCAACCTTTTGTCCATAGAAAATGTGGCCTCCCTCTTGCAGAGTGTAGAATCATTGATTGAAAGCATCTGCCTACCAGGAACTCCATTTCCCGAGCGTCCTTACACGTAGGTGAGGCCACAGGACTGGTTCTCGCCAATGGAACAGGAGTAGTTGTGATGTACGTTCATGCCTGGGTCGGCGAGCTTAAGCAGTGGGCGTACCGTTATTTTCTTTATCCATCTTCCAGTTGAATGGAAAGGACTCCAAGGCCCAAGAGGAGGATGGAGCTACAACATGGAAGGAGCCTGAGTTGTGAATAGTCCTGTGGAAGGTTGACGGCCCACTGGGAATATCTGTGTCGGATAGTTACATGCCTAAGGAATACACTTCTATTGCGTTAGGCCATTAAACCTTGGGGTTGTCACCACAGTTAGTGTTGCCTTAATTAATACATCCCCCTCGTGCCTGCTCTTAGTAGGAAGGCAACAGTCATTCCAGCCTCCTGTGATGGTCCCATTATGGAAGGGAAAGGGATCCAGTTCCCCCTTCTTTCTGCCCCCGGAATAGCCAAGGTTTAGATAGCCAAGTAGACTCTCCCTCCTAGGATACTGAATCTTAAACAAGGGGCACAAAGACGAAGGGCAAGTTCAGAATCTGGTATAAAGCAGCGGGAGCAGAAACTTGAGGAAGATGTTGTGCTTGGCAATGGGCTTTGGCTGTTGTTTCTGCCACTTCAGTGGCGCCCTTGGGTCCTGCTGCTTGGCCCAAGCCTTCTCCTCCAGCTTCTCGCTGACTGTGTTAGCCCTTGATAGGCCACTAATTAATTCCCCCGTTTGCCTAAGGAAATCAGAGTTTTTTCTCTTGCTCAGATTCATATGGTGCTGGGTATAATTTTTTTTCCATAGAAGAAGCCCATTTCAAATTCATACATTTTATTTCGTCTTGCCTTTTGTAGGTGAAGTCATTCCCTTACAAAATTCTGTACTTGTTACCACATTTGACTCTGCTTTACCATCTTAGATGCCTGATCTAACAGCAGTTGAGGTTGGCCCCGCCCAGTGTTCTCCTTTTGTTGCCTGGCTTTCCAGAAACTCAGGTCGCTTTTAATTTTTCCCTTTTGTTGGGGGTTTGGTCTCTCCACATTTTGCTGATGGGAGAAGGGCCTGGTTGGTGGAGAAAGCAGTGGCCTCGGTGTCCCAGAGACCTGATTCTGTTACTTACAAGATATGTGACCGTGGGCAAATCATGGAACTTGTCTCTCCCTGAAACTCATTTTGCTGAGTGATTAGAATGAGAGAATACCTGAAAATCTCGGGGTCAGTCACAATGACAGCAGATAATTGAAGGCCACCTAGCTAGACAAATCCGGCTGGAGGGGAGGTAAGAAAGCATGCAGGTAGGGAGCCCACAGCCTAGCCTGGGAGGTCAGGCTGGGAGAGCTGAGCCAGGGAAGGACTGTGAGTGCACAGCCTGCCATCAGCTGAGAGGCGCTCACTCCGTTACTGTTTCCTTTATGGTTTTGGTTCCTCCTCGAATACAGTCCTTGAAGGGCATCCAGGTAGAGCAGTGGCCCTGCTTCAGCACTGAATCCAGTCCTCACACCCTGTGAACACAAGAGCAGGCTGACACCCCACAGCAGCCTTTTACAGTAATTTAATTTCTCAGTGAGCAGTTTTTCTACACTTCTGTTCAGCCATTTATGTTTGTGACTGAGCTGCATTAGAAAGCCTACCTCCACCTTCCAAAGGCAGTCCCGTGGATCAGATCTGGCAACTTCCAGCACTGAGCCTCAGTTTCCGCATCTGTAAAGTGGGGTGGCTAACGGATGCTCCCAGAGTCCCCTCTCCAGGCCTCTTCCAGCTGTGACGCCCGGCCGTTGTTTTTCTTGTCGAAACCCTCCTCCCTCTTCCCTCACTGGCGGAGAGTTTGTTGTCATGGGAACCCGCAGCCACAGGTCCCGAGGTCAACACCAGGTCCAGCCAAATGGACTCACACACATGGCCACAGAAGGGCAGGGCAGAGTCTTTCTCTAAACCCGATGAATCGCTACAAGGAAACAAAGTATTTTAGCAACTCCGATAACTTTTCACAAGCTTTCCCCTTTTTTTCTTAGAGGTCACTTGACAAAGTAAGAGGAGACTGGGGCCATTTTGGTTCAATTTGCTAATCTTTTTTACTATTCTTACAGATAGATGCATTTATCTTAGGCTGGCTACCTTTTGATTTGGAAAAAGTGATCTTCTCTTCTAAAACATACTCTGTGCCTGCTTGTACTTGAGCCAGGAAAAAAAAAAAAGGCAGGGGACACAAGCTTAAATAACTAATAATATTTAGATAAAAATAATCAAATAAAACACTCAAATAACTGTTCTGAGCGGTACCCCGTCCTGGCACACACATACACGCAACTGCACGCACACATAGCCTTAGCTATCTTCCCATATAATCAAATGAACTTGAAGAAAAGAGTAATGTCCCCTACAGAGTTTGGAAAATGCCCGACTAAGTCTGCCTTTTTGATTACTCCACAGAGGTCCAGGCCAAGTAGAGAAGCAGTTGGTTAAGGACAATGTGGTCCCACGGGGGAGGTGGCGAGTTACTGGAGTGCCTGAGCCAGGCAAACTCATTTCCAGGGGAGCCTACGAGAATAAGGAGGTTTAGGATGCAGGCACCCTAGCCTGGTAGGTCGCCGCCATGAAACAGCGAGAGCAGCCGGGGTCCCCAGGACGCGGGCAAGCTCTTCATCTGAGGCTTGGGATCAAAGGCGTGTTGCCAACTGAGACAAAGTGGAGGATCCACGCACACAAGAGACTGTGGCTGGGCTGTCAGGCTGTATTTGTGTTTGCCTGAGCTGTTCTGAAAAGATCCTCCTTTCCTGAATCACTGAGAACCCCCCACCCCCAGACAATAGCGGGATGGAGTGGTGACGCTCCCTGTGCTGAGCAACAGATTGGAGACATGGCAGTGGAAGCTTTCATCTTGGCTCCTTTACTGGTAGGTACCACGGAGGCCAAGCCCAACGGCCTCAGTTTCCTTAGCTACTGGGGTGGGATGATGAAGAGTCTGGGCCATCCCACGGAGATGGTCCGAGACAGTAAGTCACACCCCTCCCCCCATCGAAGCCACCATCATCTCTCCCCGGGGGGTTAGCAGTTGCCTTCCTTGCGTTCACTCTTACCTCCCTAGAGCTTACTGTTCATCCACACTGAAACCAGAGCGCTCTTCTCAAAATGCAAGTTAAATCGTGCCGTTCTTCTGCTCAAAACCCTCTGATGGCTTCCTAAGGTTCTTACTATGGCTCACAGGGCCTACACAATCTGCCCCACACTTGGGTTATGTCGGTAACCTCACCTCCTATTACTGTCCCTCTCTCTTACTCTGTTCCAGACCTATTGGCTCCTTGCTCGGACATGTCATTGCTATTGTGCCTCGGAGCTTTTGCACTTGCTATTCCCTCTGCCTGGACTGATTTGTCACGAGTTACCTGCATTATGCCATGTTGCTTCAGCTCTTTTCTCAGGTGCCGTCTTCCCAATGAGGCCCTCCCTGATCACTTTATTTAAAATCATGCCTACTCTGTTTTAGTCAGCTATTGCCAACTACATAATAAGGCTCCATAATAAATCACCTCCAAACTCAGTGGCCTACAACAAGCATTTGTATGCATACTCATGGGTTTGGCTGGGGCTGGATTGCTCTAGGATGGGTTTGACTTGTCAACTTTGCTTTAGGCTGCAGGCTGGGTTCAGATCTGCTCCGTGTGTGCTTATGTTGAGGCCCAGAATGAAGGGGCAGTGGCTACCCAGGGCATGCTTTTGTCATGGTATATCATCAGAGCACAAGAGCCAAGCCAAACAACATGAGCAATTTAAGATCTCTTTTCGCATCACACTCCATGGACAAACGTTCTATTGGTCAAAGGAAATCACGTGACCAAACTCACCTTTAATGAGTTAGGGAAGTATACTCTGCCCACACTGGGGAAGGGGAGGGAGAAGAGAGAAAATATTTGCTGAACAGTCATCCAAACTATCACACACACACACACACACACACACACACACTCCCTGTTTCATCTCCTGTGCCTTTTCTCTTTAGGGCTTATCATCACCCTACATAATGACATGTTTTACTTATCTCCTTTGTCCCATTGGCTACAGTGGCGGCACTTTGAGAGCACAGAGTTCTGTTTGTTTTGTTTACTGCTGTATCATCACTACCTTGAACAGTGCCCGGAACAGAGTGGATGCTGAGTAAATACTTTCTGAATGACAGAATAAGTAAGTTGCCCTATTGTTGTAGAGACTCATTCAAGGAAGTTCAGAAATGAATTGTGGTAGAATCTTGCAGCCTTCTCAGTAGAGACATAATCTCTGCAACAGACCGGCTTTATCACTATATCTACCATGTCACCATGACCACTACGACCATCAGCACTATTACCATCACTACCACGGTCATCACCGTCATCCCCATGTTACCACCGCCACCACCATCACTGTCACCAACCGCCATCATCGTTACCGTCATCATCACTACCATTCCCGTCACCACCTCTACCACGTCAGCATCAGCACCACCACCATCTCTACCACAGCATCACTGCCGCCGTCACTCTTATGCCATCATCCCCTCTACCCCACCACCATGATCCCTGCTGGCACCATCACTTCCTTTACCACATGCCGCGTGGCACCTCCGACACCATGACCACCATCACCAGCTCCATGAACATGCCATGTCTACCACCGGTCCCCTCATCCCTCTCCTCCCTGTCATCACCATCACTATCACTGTCACCATTATCTCCATTTGATGATGATGCTGGACAGCAATATTGATGGCACACAACTCTCAATAAAATAATTGCAGTACAGGAAGCAGAAGAAATGATCATTTTCTCCTAGTGGGCTGGCTGCAAGGGAAAAATCTCAATCTGAGAAAATTATTTCTCTTAAGAGCCCCAGAGAAAAATCGATAGCAATTATACAATCAATATTTGCTACAGCTTTAGAAATGCTACCCCAGCTTTTGGAGGTCTGCCGAAATGATCAAACCTCAACTTTTACCTCCTGAGTCGCGCTGAAATTGTCTCTAGCTCTTCTTCCTCTTATCCTCTTGCAGGGAAAAGAGATTGTTTACTAAGTCATTTCTTTCACCCCTTACGCGTCCATTACTCCTTGTTGCATAATAATAGACCATGTGACTTCATGATTAATCTTTTCCATCCTGAAACAAAATCTCTTTCTGAATCGCTGGTGCTTCTCTAGTTCTTTGTAAACACTGCCTGACAAAAATGTGTGGGTGCTGGAAGGCCCCCAAATACCAAAGTCCATCAAATCTCCACTTCAGATCAATTCTTTCTGCTTACAGAGCAAGGCAGTGTAGTCTTTCTTCTACCTCCAGTTGTTATTGTTGTTGTTGTTTTAAACATTCCTCTTCAAGGCCAGATTTCACCTTCATTTTGTCTGGCCTGTGACTCTGAAATGATTTGCTAAAGCCTCAACTTTATTTATTTATGTTTGTCCGAGGCATCCAATGTATTGATTTGAAATATGGAAAAATTCCAGATATTCTACCAAAAAGTCTTCCTCGTAAGATAGTGTACCATGGGTTGGGGAAGGGTCTGTGGAGGATGGTGTGAAGAAGGAGGATTTTACTTAATTCTTAAAAGCAATTTTTCTTTGAAGGGAAGAAATTGCCACTGTTTGGCTTTAGTCCCAACCCTGCTATTATGATGAAACACCAAGAGTACAGTTTATCATATCCTGATGGCAACGCATCTGATTTTGATTCTATGAAATACAAAGAAAAAACTGTATCGCTGGGGAGGGGGATGGTTGAAAGAGGAATGTTAGAGCCTCCTGAGATGCCTTTCTTTTTTGTGGGCATGAGAGAATGTTTCACAGGCAGAGGGAAAAATAGATGAAAAGGCCTATGTTGCCACTAAAGAGACATTTGCTACGCAATGTCCAGATAACTGTGTGACTGAGGTCCAGCATCTGCTGTGGACATCTGATGCTAACAAGATGGCAGGCAGCTCCGGGGCAGAAATGAAGGGACTTAACTTGCTCAGCTATCAGCTCAAAACCCATCAGGTCAAATCTGTGTTTGATTGTTCCCATCATTGTCTTATTCCTCTAAATGATTCTCATCGCTGGTTCTCATTGGGACTCATTGAGCCTGGGAAAGCTCCAGGCTGAGCTCCGCTAAGGGGCAGTGGGAACCATCTCCCTCAGAGGAATCCAGAAGCCATCCCCAGCTGCAAGGAGTTCCAGGTGGGGAAAACCCGAGCGGCAGCAACTCTGCAGATGAAGCTGGGAGAGCAGCTGGTCCGTGCCAGGGGTGCCTCTGCCAAGCTGAGGGTTTTGCTGTGGGAGGCAGGACAGCCTCCCGGCAGGGAGGCTGGGATTTGAACTTGGGGTGTGCTCAGTTGTTAAAAGATATTGGAAGCAGACACTTCCTGTAAAGGGATTCAGTTTCAACTAAATGGTGTTCAGTTCATAGTTACTTTGGACCCAAAGAGGGAGTTTTTGTGTCTGTTTGGATGGTAACAGGATCTCTCAGGAGGGATGCAGAGGCATTTGTAGAGCAGTGGGAAGGAGAGGGGCAGGGGAACAGAGTAGTGTCACGTGAGTGAGACTGCGGTCCTGTCTCCTTACCCTCCAGGCCTCTTTTAGTGAAAATTTAGCCCGCAAGTGGATCTGGGCTCCAATGGGCATTTGGCGTATTCTAGATCAGGCCCAAGAAGGGCACACCTAAAGCAGAGGATAGAGAGTGTTGCCCACCCTGCTCTCTGGGAAGCAGACTGCGGAAAGATCCATTCGCTGAGTTTATTAGGGGTGCTCTTAGGATCAACAGCTGTGAGAGCAGAGGAAGTAAGCAGGATTAGGCAGGGCATCATTTGCGATAAAGTGTGGTCCCAACAAAGGCCTCCGTTGATCCTGTGGAGAGGTCTGGAGCTGGGATAACCTGGCAGAGTTGTCTGGGGTGAGGATGAGGGCCCAGGTCTTCTATCTCTGCATGGACCAGTCATTAGATGTGGGTGCCCCCACTAAAGAGGCACAGCCTTGCTGAGGCAGCTCTCTCTCACCAAGTGGAGAGCACTTGGCTGCCAACGCTCCAGTCAGCTGGGGGAATGACTACTTTATTCCGAAGGGAGGACTGAGGAGGCACAACATGGCATCCACTGACTGGAAACAAAGCCAAAGAATTTTCTCTAGAAGGAGCCAGCAACAGATGACGTGCTAATTTACTCCTTTTTGGTGTCAATTCTAGCCAATTCAAAAAAGGACTTGAGTGTTTACTGTGGTCCTGGCACTGGGGATCCACAGATGAACAAGACATTCCTGCCTTGGAGGGGCCCGTGGTCTGGTGGAAAGATAGGTGTCAGAAATTAACCAGCACTCAACATGATTATAGAGGCACTGAACAGGTAGAATGGGGTACCGAGGGGGCTATCAGCTTCACAAATGTGTGCTATTCCAAATTTTGTGCAGTGTTACCCCCTGAAAGGCCTTATCTCCAAATATAGTCATGTTGGAGGTAGGGCTTCCACATATGAATTTGGGGGGCACATAATTCAGTCTATAACAGCATCCATCAATGATTCTTGCTTCCAACAACTGTTACCATGGTTTTGCCAAATGGTGTTTTTCAATTTCCATCATTTCTTCTACATTTATTAACTAGAATCTCCTGGAAAGGAGAGCTGCTCTTTAACTTATTTAGTTATTTGTTTGTTTGTTTGTTTGTTTATTTATATCAGTACAAGCATACCTCAGAGATATTGCGAGTTTGGTTCTAGAGCATTGCAATAAAGCAAATATCACATTAAAGCAGATCAAATGAATTTTTTGGTTTCCCAGTGCATAGAAAAGTTGTGTTTATCCTAAGTCTATTCAGTGTGCAATAGCATGATGTCTAAAAAAACAATGTGCATACCTTAATTAAAAAATACTTTCTTGCTAAGAAATGCTAACCATCATCTAAGCTTTCAGTGAGTTATAATCACTGATCACAGATCACTAATAATAATGGAAAACTGTGAAATATTGTGCGAATTACCAAAATGTGATACAGCCGTGAAGTGAGCAGTGCTATTGGAAAAATGGTGCCCGTAGACTTGCTTGACACAGGGTTGCCACAAACTTTAATTTGTACAAAATGCTATCTGCGAAGCACAGTAAAAGGAGGTATGCCTGTATAGACATCTTTCCCTATGGGTTATAATCCATTACTATCATTATTTTATTGTTAAAATTGCTCCAGATTTGACCACTGGGAGCTGCTTTGTGCTGGTACCGTGTCCTTTCAACATGACCCATCATTTTT
This sequence comes from Mirounga angustirostris, assembly GCF_029215605.1. Taxonomy (NCBI): domain Eukaryota; kingdom Metazoa; phylum Chordata; class Mammalia; order Carnivora; family Phocidae; genus Mirounga; species Mirounga angustirostris. The sequence goes on from NW_026991719.1 coordinate 13,616,193, forward strand.
CAAACGCTTCCTTACTTTCTGTCTCCACGAGATGTGCCAGGCTTATCTCACATTCTCCTTTCCCAGTCCTGAACCTGAAGTCACCATTTCTCTGAGGAGCCCTGGTTCCTTTTATTGGAGAATGGTATTTAGAAGCCAAGATGTGGGTGCTAGGTGTGCTTATTGCCACTGGAGTGTCATTACTTTCTGGTGCTGTCAGTAAACAGAGCTAGGGAATATATGCATGTATGCTCACACATGCATAACACACACCTGTATTTATTTCTCTGCCTCTCCCTATGTACATATGTTTAAAAAACCATGAATTCATATCGATACTTCCTGCAGTCCAACACTACGGGGTTCATTTTTAGCCTTCCTCTTTTCCTTATTTGCAATTCCTTTCCCCAACACCGAGAAACCTGGTTCTCATTATCCATGATAAATTTATGTATTTGCTCCGTCCTAGTACATACATAAAGTACTTTCAGAATTGCTAAACTAAACCCCTGTGAAAAACAGTTTACTAATTAGAGAACAATATACAGTCTTTATGTCTTTAACCTTATGGTGTACAAACGACCGTTTAACAAATTTACTTAGGTTAGTTATTTTCCCTTCAGTGTGGTCATATTGTTCACTTGTAATACAGTTAGACTCATTTGTTACTGATTATATATCATCCTGAGCTCTCTTCATATCCTGGATTTAATCTTTGTCTTCTTTTTTAGAATAATCAAAGCATTCACACAGTTCTAAAAGCCAGAACTAAACAAAAATGTATACTCATAAAAGTATCACTTCCCGCTCATCTCTACTACACTGTTCCCTTCCCCCCATTTTTTCCACTCCATTCCCACTCATCCCCTATAGTTACGTATTCTCCTCAGTTTCTAGTTTATCCTTTCTAGATTTCTTTTGCACAACTGAGCATACATGTGTGTTTTCTCATATCCCCTTGTTTCTCACACAAAGGGGAGCATACTATGGGTAATCTTTTGCACGGTCTTTTTTTTTTTTCACTTGGCATCATGTCTTGGAATTCACTCCCTATCAGTTCATCAATATCTTCCTCGTTGTTTCTTTACACCATATGCAGGTGTATTGTGCTAATGCTCCATTTGTTTATTCAAGCACTCTTTCATTATCAGCATTAGGTTGTTTCCCACATTTTACAATTATAAATGATGCCACAATAAATAATCTTGTGCATATGTATAATTGTATCGTCAGATGTACTTCCTAGAAGAGGTATCGCTGGATCAAAGGATAGCTTGGATATGTAATTCTGTACATATTGTTAAACCTCCCTCCAAAAGGGTTGTACTGTTTGCATTCCCACCTGTAATGTAGGAGAGTGCCTGTTTGCTCACAGCCTTGCCAACACACTTTGTTGTCATACTTTTAAAGTTTTACCAATCTGGTAGGTGAGAGATGGTATCGTAGTGTTGCTTTATTTTGTATTTCTCTAATTATGAGTGATATTTCTTATGTTTAAGGGCCATTTTTATAACCTCTTTGTGAATTGTTTGCTCATGTCTTTTTCAGATTTTTTTCATTGGGTTTTTTTGATCCTTTGTCCTTCAGGGCTTTTTTCAAAGATTTAAAAAAAAAAAAAAAGCTTATGATGGTAAAAAAAGAAGTGTATATATAACATAACACTTGCCATTTTATCCATTTTTAAGTATGCAATTCACTGGTATTAAGTGCATCCACAATGTTGTACGACCATCACCACTATCTACTGCCAGAACACTTCCGTCACCCCAAACAGAAGGTCTATAATCGTAAAGCAAAAACTCTTCATTCTACCCTTCCTTCAGCCCCTTGTCCTTCCACTTTTAAGAGTTATTTATATATTAGGAATATTAATGCCTCTTCTGTGGTATATTTCAGATTTTTCTCTCCATTTGTCAGTTGTCTTTTGACTTTGTTTATAGTGTTTCTGGCCATGCAAATTTATTTTATTTTTTAAAAGATTTTATTTTTATGTAATCTCTACACTCAACGTGGGGCTCAAACTTAGAACCCTTGAGATCGAGTTGCATGTTCTACTGACTGAGCCACCCAGGCACCCTAAAGCTTATTTTTAAATAATCAAGTTTGTCAACCTTTTCTTTTATTGCCTCTGGATTTTAAGACATAGTTAAAAAGCCTTTTCCACACCCACATTACAAAGGAATTCATTTATGTTTTCTCCTGGCACTTACATGGTTTCATCTTTTTTTCTTTTACATTTAGATCCCTGATCCATTTGGAGTTTATGCTTGTGGATGACGTATGTATGGATGGATCTAAATTGATCTTTTGCCTTATGGCTAGCCAGCTGTTCCAACACTATTTATTAATTGTGTCTTCTTTCTCTACCGATTTAAAATACCACATCATTCACATACCAAGATCCTATAAATGTTTGATTGTGACGAAAATGGCATTGATTTTATATATGTTACCAATTTATAAAATAATTTTAGAAGAAGCAAATTGTTGTCTAGACTCAAAGAATTTTTTTATTGAAAACGGCTTCAGAAGTCACATAGGTCAACCTCCAATGGCTCCTCACCATTTTCAAGATAAAAAAAAAATGATAACCTCTCATCTTAACCTAAGAAATTCCTCATGATCTGATCTGTCTGTGCCTGCCTCTCCAGCTTTTTGTCCTACCTCCTTCCTTCTGCGGTACCCTACACTGCATCCTATTGAACTTGTGTCTTTTCTCCTTTGTAGAATGCTGTTTCTTGCCTCCATGTCCTCACATATGCCATTCCATCTGCTCAGAATGCCATTCCTTCTTCTTTGAGAGACTTAGCAGGCAAACCTCATGTCACTTCCTTTAGGAGGCCTTCTCCGACCTTTCCATCTGAGCCAGAACCTCCTCTCTTAGGCTCTTGCAGTACCCAGGTATACTGCAGTCATGGGGCTTATTTTTCTGCCTCCCCCACTAGAGTATGAGTTCATTGAGGCCAAGGACTATGTCTTAATCTTGTTCTTTGTATCACTAGATACAAAGAGAGCTTGGTAAATACAGGGCAATGCATCTGGGCTTGGCTTGAATTCTTCAAAATAACAGTTTGCTGCCACAAAAGGCAGCCTATTCCATTTTTAAGCTATTCAAAAGTTCTTCCTCACAGTAAGCTGAACTCTACCTTCCTGTAATTTCTACCCACTTGTCCTTGTTGTGTCCTTAGGAACCGAATCTCTTATTAGAGGGCAGTGATCTGTTTCCCTAGCTGGGCCTTGGCCAGGGACACAGCTATAACTGGCACCTTCTTGAAGCAATTCAGGGCTGCTTGTTTTAGGTAGGAATTCTTCATTTCAATGAATATTTGATTTAAGGTAAGAAAAATCTGAGTTTCCCATAAAGTGCTTCGGTCTCTTGTGCTATTCTAATGTGTTCCCACAAGCTGCTTCCCTGAAAGCCTTCTGCTAACTTAATTCAGGCAAAGTACTCACATTCAGCATGTTATTTGTCACTTTAGTGATGACAGTTGCCCTTTCTCTCTGTCTTTTCATGGAGACTCAATGGATTTAATTGGATTCTTTGTTCTCTGTTCTTCTGGGCATTCTGTGGTGCTGACTTGCTAGCATTTCTATACCCCATCATGTTGCTCCCCAGTGCCCCCAGCTTTTGGCTTCAGAGGCTTTGCCTAGATCTGCCCGTGAGTTCTAGTACAACATCTGTGAAGTTCTGTGGAAATGCCACACCCTACCATTGACTAGGGTTTCTCAAAGGACCATCTGACTTAGAATTTCCCAGTGAGTTTGTTAAAAATGCAGATTCCTGAATCCATACTTCTGATCTTCCAGATCAAAAATCTCTGAAGACAGGGCCCTGTAGTGTATTTTTTAAACTAAAGCCTCTTTGGATGATTCTCATACAAGCTAAATTTAAGAACTGCTGCCCTAGATGTTGGCAAAATAACCACCATATACACCATCGCACATCTGTTCTGGATATTCATTTACATCTAAGCAGATTCACACCTCTGTCAGCATCCTAACTACTCCTTTTCCTTTTTCCCTCAGATCGAAGCTTGGTGAAGGCAGGGATTCTATCAGTTTTATTTTTTCATTGTATTCCCAGTGCCCAGCACAGCACATGGCCCATAGTAGGTGCTCACTACCTATTGAATGAAAGCACAAGGAACAAACATTTCTTTGTCCCTTCTGCTGCACTGATCCTTGTGACTGAAGAGAGGCTATGGTGTAAAGTGAGGGGCATGGGGAACCAAGGGGAGAATGCTGAAATGCATAGGAGCGTGCAGCTTGCCCTGGACCCAGAGCTCTGCAGAAAGCTGTGGATGAAGCTAGCTCTTGCATTAGTGAGAAGTTCCATAGGTGTAAGCACTTCCGGCCATTCTCTTTGTGACAGACAGACTGGCCAGCTGGAGTCAGAGGAGACGGGGACACCAATATGAATTCTTCCCTCCACAACAACCTCAAAGCCTATACAATTTGGGGAATGAGGGAAGGGCAAGAAATGGCAAAGGCTTGCATTGTTGTGTCTCTACACAGTAACTCATCATTCAAGTAAATTAAAACCTCAAGGAATATTAACAATAATGACTGTTACAACTACCTTGGGAAGATAAGATATGGAGTTGCTATGAATCAGACAGGCTGGGTTCATATTCCAACTCTTATTAGCTTAATTTCTTTTTACCTCAGTTTTGTCATCGGTAAATGGGGATAATTTATTTTTATTTTTTTTTGTCTTTTTTTTAAACATATAATGTATTATTTGTTTCAGGGGTACAGGTCTGTGAATCATCAGTCTTACACAATTCACAGCACTCACCATAGTACATACCCTCCCCAATGTCCATCACCCAGCCACCCCATCCCTCCCACCCCCCTCCACTCCAGCAACCCTCAGTTTGTTTCCTAAGATTAAGAGTCTCTTATGGTTTGTCTCCCTCTCTGGTTTCATCTTGTTTCATTTTTCCCTCCCTTCCCCTATGATCCTCTGTCTTGTTTTCAAATTCCTCATATCAGTGTGATCATATGATAATTGTCTTTCTCTGATTGACTTATTTTGCTTAGCATAATACCCTCTAGTTCCATCCATGTCATTGCAAATGGCAAGATTTCATTTCTTTTGATGGCTGCATAATATTCAAATGGGGATAATTTAATTATATAATCCCTATGTGCTAGTTAAGATAATGCTAACTATCATAGCAGAGACATCTTCATGCCGCAGTGGCTTAACACAATTGAAGTTTATTACTTGATCATGTAAAGTCCAAGTGGATGTTCTCCTTTGGTGGATGGCTCTCCTCCATGTGGTAGTGATTCAGGGACCCAGATTCTTTCCATATTCTGGCTTGACATCCGCTAAGGCCCTGAAGCCCTCTGCTGAAACCTCTGCATCCCGTTGACAGACAGAGGGAGAAAAAGTAAGAAGGCACACTAGCTTCTAAACCACTTTGAGGTTGAAAAAGACACATGCCACTTTTCACTCACGTTTAATTAGGAAGAACTAGTCACATGGCCAATCTAGGAGCAAGGGGGTATGGGAAATACAGTCTAGGTGTGTACTCAAGAGGAAAAGTATATCACCTATTGCTGCATTACAAGCCATCACAAAACTTAGTGGTTTAAAACAACAATCCTTTATTTAGTTCACAATTCTGTGGGGCAGCAATTTGGGATGGGATCTGCTAGGCAGTTGTGCTGATCTAAGTCAGGCTTACCTGATCAGCTGAGTGGGCTCACTCATGCAAATATGGCCAGCTGCTGTGTTGGCTGGGGACTGGTTGGTCTAGGATGGCTTTAGCTGGGAAAGCATGTCTTTGCTCCATTTGTCTCTCACCCTCCAGTAGAGCAAGAGCAGAAGTCTGCCCAAGTCTGGTGAGGCTCGGTCTCAGAATTCACCCAGCGTAGTTTCTGTTACATTATATTGGCCTGTTCCCAGAATCAAAGAGTGGAGATATAGAAGCTGCAAAGCACTGTGGCATTTTTTACATTCCATCACAAAAAAGAAATATATTTGGTTAAACGGGTTGTCTGTAACATGCTTAACAGAGTGCCTGACATTATACTAAGTGTCCAATAAACTTATCTATCATACACTATCATTATTATCATTTATTGAATACCTACGTGTCAGGCTCTTTACTAGGCCATTTACATACATTGTCTTATTTAATCATCACAACTATCCCACTTTATAGATGAAGCAACTGAGACTCAAAGACATGAAGAAAACGACTGAAGGTCATTCAACTAGTAATTGATGGTGCCCAAGCTTGTACTCCATATCACCCTGGGTCTTAGCTTTGCACCCTAAAATGCTGAAGGAGAAACTAAACTTGAATCTGAGATGGTATTAAACATTTAGGAAAGTCTGGGAAGTGATATGAAAAGAAAAACTCTGGCCTTATGACCTGAAATAAAAAGGTGAAGTCCAGAGCCAGTTTGGGCAGATGGCCCTCAAGTTGGTAACAGCCCATGTCAAGGACAAAGCAATGATGATTGTTGTGACTCATCTGCTGACCTATGCTGCCCGGTTCTTTCCCTTATCAGAGAGCATTGGGAAATTCCGTCCTGACCAGAGTCCATGTTAGTGTTAGAAAATCTTGGGTAGGGGGAAGGAAGTAGAGGAGAAGTGGGTTTAAGATAGAAAGAAAATCAGCCTTGGAATAGAAAATACCAGAGCAGAAGAAGAGTTTGAAATGCCCTTGGCCAGATATATTCCCGATCTCTCTTTGGAATGAAGATACTGATAAGGTAGCACTTTATTGAAACTACACATGAGGCTTGGTGAGCATATGACTTAACAGACGTAATCTCACAGTGTCCCAGAAGTCTGCAGCCCACAGGTTGGGAACCAGTGAGCTAGTTCAGAAAAGTAGATAGGTTAACTTTGAGAGCCAATGCTGTTAATTTAGCAGTGGTTCCTGGAAGCATTGTGTTGAGTGGACTCTGAGGACATCTCTAGATATTCCTGGAAAGATTTCTATGACTGATTATTGATATCTCTCACTGGCCTGGACAGAGATGGTGGTATCATGCATGCTAGGTTTTTGCCATCTGTGATCCAGTCATGTCTTCATAAGAGGAAACTGTGGCTCAGAAGGATGATGTGATTTTCTCCATGTTACACAGTTAATAGCGGAATCAGGTCCATGTCCTTGGTCTCCTGATTAGTACGTTAAGCATGATGCATTTTTTAATTTTCTTTCCACATTTGCCCCCTTTTTTGTTTGAAAGCCTGCTTCTATGCCAGATATGATATAATTTCCTTCATTGAAGAAAACAAAACTAAACAAGGCTTATTTGGGGATTTGCCTGGTGAATTTAATTGATTGTTGAGACAAGGCTTTCAATTCTGGTCTATTTCCACATCCATTCCCCTGTTATAACACATTCGTGCCCAAGCATTAGACTTTGAAATTAGAGGACTAGTTTATTGTTGAACTAAAATCTGGTGCAATTCAAGATGACCCAGTGAATGCCTCCCCCCCGCCCCGGCTCTCTCCTTCTTCAAACCTCCAAGGTCCCTCACTCCTTTTCTATTTTAATACTTTTCAGGCATCTGAGATTAATTAATTTCTACTTACTCATATGCACACCCACACACAACCCCGTGGAACTCATGGGTCCCATAAAACCTCATTACACTAGAGCTGGAAGGGACTTCGGCTTCATCCAGTCTATTTTCTGAGAAGACTAAAGCACGAAGAGCGAAGGGCTGGAAGTTTTCAGGGTTGCAAAGCTGGAAGCCAATTTTCCAGAATCCAGTTTGCCAAATGGCCAATTTGCTGAATGGCCGACTCACACCACTGTCTTGTTTTTATGACTTCTTGTTTAGACAATGGGTTTTCATTTTGTCTTCATGTTAAGGACTATCCCATTTGCCTCTGCCACAGCTCCCTCCTCCTATAGCTGAGCCTGGGGAGAAGAGAAAAGGGAGAGTGAAGAGCATGAGAAGACTGTATAAAGAATATGAATAATTTTTATTAGCATATTCTCTATGAATAATATATACAATAAAAATGCTGCATATTCAGAATGTATTTTTGACTAAGATTCTATTAATGAAGGATACTAATAAAGAACATATTCTTATGACTTCTTTCCTCTTATGAGTCAGAGGATGAATAGATTTTCCCTGTGCCCTTCAATCTTCTTCAGTCCCTCCCCTCCATTCCCCTCCCCTCCCCCTCCTTCTCTCTCTCTCTCTCTCTCTCTCGCTCGCTCTCTCTCTCTCTCACTCTTGTCTTCAGTCCTACCAGCATTTCTTCATTTTCTTTCAGTTCCCTCAAAACACCAAGCCCTTTTCTGTCATGACCTTTGCATTTGCTGTTCTCTGTGCCTTGAATGCCTTACTACCTCTTAGCATCCCTGACATCTTTTAAGTCTCAGATTAAATGTCTGCTTCGCTTTACCTGATCACCTAATATCTAACTTCACTCCTTTACCCCACATATCAATTAGCTTTCACCATGTAACCATCCTAAAATTTAGTGGCTTAAAACAACCATTCATTTAACTCACATCTACAGACATGTAAGAGAGCTGAGCAGAGATCGGCTGAGCTGGCCCAAATCAGAAGTACCTGGTCAACCCACAGAATTATGAGCTAAATAAGATATTTATTGTTTTAAGTCACTATGGTTTGGGGTAGTTTGTTACACAGCAAAAGCTGACCAGTACGGCGGGGTGGGGCGGGGGGGGCCTGGATTAAGACACCAGACCCAATCAGGGAACAAAATTCGGTCCTATGGGTTTAGGTCTTGTAACAGACAGTTATAATGCCCCACCCTTAACCCTTCAGGCCTTACCATTTCTGTACAAATCTATCTGACTTCCAGCGGCCAACTTATACATTTCTTTGCCTGGGGGCTTTCCCTAGCTGCCAGATTGCACCCTGCCTGTACACACAGTAAACTAGAAGTTCTGGCAAATTGACACCTTCAACCAGGGACTATGGGAATTGGTGTGTAAATTCCCCAGCTTCCTCATCACTTGGATGGGATCATTCCATACTGTTTCCCAGAGTTGCCCAGTGAGATTGAGCTCTAAGAGGTGGTAAAGAGCTTCCATTACCTCCCTGCCCTTGCATTTTCCATTCACGACTGACCTGAAAGTACAGTACAGAACCCAAGGATGAGCCTAGGGTGCTCATGTAGGCTTGGTCCCAGACTGAAGCTGTATGTTTGCATTCCATACATTTGGCATGATGGTTTTGATGGATATGGGGAGAGCTTTTGATATGATTATCAGGGATGGAATGAAGGTGAAGAATAGATGAAGCCAAGGGATAAGAGTGAGCAATGGCACTGGGGGGAGATCTGCTTTGTAACATTATATGGCAAGAAACAAAAGCTGCAAGTTGAGTGTATCCATTTTTCTTATAATAGTCTTTTTTCCCCCAATAATATTTGTGTGCATATGTGTGTGTCTCTGTTATAATTTATCTATAGTTAAATACACATTTCTTCAATGTATTATTCAGTGAGCTTGACAGTATACACCCAACCCTAACCTTACAAATTGAGATATAGAGCATTTCAATCACCCCAGAATGTTTCCTTGTGCCCCTTTGCAGCCAGTCTCCCACCCCTGCCAGAGGCAATCACTGCTATGATTTCTCTCATCGCCTATTAGTCTAACTTGTCCTATAACTTCACAAAAATGAAGTCATTCAGTATGTACTCTTTTATGTCTTACTTCTTTCACTCAGTATAATGCTTTTCAGATTACCCATGTTGTATATAACAGCAGTTCATTCCTTTTTTATTGCTGGATCCCATTTCATTGTATGACTACAGCATAATTTATTCATCAGTTCTCCTCATGTTGGATATTTGCATTATTTCCTGTTCTATCTATTACGAACAAAGCTTCCATGAGCATTTATGCACAGGTATTCTTACATACATGTATTTTCATTTCCCTTGAGTAAATATGTAGGAGTGAAACTGGTAGGTCACAGGATAGGTGTGAAGGCTTTGGTCTGGTTGCCTTTGTGACTGGCTCAGTTTCCCAAGCCCTCTGACTGGCCTGCCTTCCTGCCCCTCTGGTGGGTCTAGTGTATGGAAGTTCCAGCAAGCATTCTGGGGACGGGCCTCAGATACTTTCCTTTGAGTTTCCGAGCAAGGAGTGAGGGTGGTGTCAGGAAAGAGCATGGGATTAGAAGTTGAGCATGAGTGGGTAAGAGACCAGGGTCTAGTGTTAGTTCTTCCACTAATAATTTCCAGGCAAGTAATTCTCTGAACTTTGGTTTTTCTCTTTGGTTGCTCTTCAAGATTCCTTCCAGATGGTTCTATGTCTGTCTTGTGAGTTCATAGTAGATGCTAAATTAGAATTTTTTTCCTATGTAGGACAGAGAAAAAATTAAATGATTTATATTCCTCCTGACTTCATAAACATGAAAATAGTTACTATTTCACTGCCTCCTAATAAGAGGAGATGCTAAGGATGATCTTTTGTTTTTTATGACCTGGATGGTCATTTGGCCTACAAAGGGGGGAGCCAAGAGAGACAAGACTAGAAGGAGGAGGAGGCTACAGAAGTAGAGCAACGAGCAGAAGAGGGGAGAGGCTTAAGAGGAGGAGGTGTGTGTGTGTGTGTGGAGCATAAGAGCAAGAGAAAGAATGAGAAACATACACACAAAGGATGCTAATTGCCATAGGGAATAAACTTTGGGGCGAAAAAAAGATGTTCTGAAGCAGTTTTACGGAGTCATGTGCAACGTCAACACGTCTTCTGCATCCTCTCCCCAAGAAACTTTCAGGGAAAGCATCCATTATTCTACAGTCTTTTTAGAGTTGGATATATATTTTGATTTTTTAAAATTTATTGGTGTTTAAGACTGGCTTCGTGGTGACCTCAAGATACAGGAGAATCTCCCCAAGGGGACCTACAACATTTAGGGTGAATGAATGAAAAGTATTAGGGTAAAAAGCTAAGTTGCTGTAACAAAGAGACCTAACAACAGAGTATAGCCTACAGAACCAAGAGGTTTATTTGTCTTTCAGGTAATAATTCAGAGTACATGGCTCAGATTGGCGAAGCAACTCTGCTCCACAGTTAGTCAGAAACCCAAGTTCATTTTATTGTGTGCCTCTGCCATCCCCTAGGTATTGTTGTTATCTGTATGGTTGAAACTAGATTGTGATGGGTTCCAGGTAGTGGGAAGGAGAAAGATAACATGGAGGAGACATGTCTACTATCTTACATCCTCGTCCTGAAAGTGGCTTAAGTCACTTCCTCTCACATCCTACTGGCCAGAATTCAATCACATGACCAAGCCTCATTACAAGGGTGTCTGGGAAATGTACTCAAGTTGTGTGCCCAGTAAGAAGGGGAAAGTGGATTCTAACGGACAGCTGGCAACCTTCACCCGCAACGCAAGCCCTCAGACGCCCCACGTCTTCCATGCCTGGAGGGAAGAACAATATTCTCCAGGCCTCACTGAGGGTTTTACCTGCTCTGGCCTATCCTGCATGAGCTTTGGGCGGGCCTGTTACTTACTAGTTGTTGAACCCTTGCCTGACACCAAGTTAAGCCAGAGCTGATTGTGTTTCAGGAGCTGAGTAGAGCAGGAGGGAAGTGGCTTGAAGGGCTTCAAGGTAGCTCACTACCTGACTTTAGGCAAAGGAGAAGTTTGAGCTCAGACCAAAAGAACTACCTGGACAAGCCTCAGAACCATGATCTGAATAAATGATGGTTGTTTTGAGCCACCATGTTTGTCTCAGTGCGGAGCTGAAACTGAAGTCTCAAATCTCTCTCTCTTCCTGGAAAATCCTCCCAATCCAGATGTGCCCTTCCCCACCTACCTCCGTTACCCAACAATCTTTTCTCTCCCCTTGTCCTTCACAGGCCCCAACAGTGTTGACTGGCTGTGACAGTATGTGATTGAACACAGAGCATTTTCCCTCCACGGTGATTAGTCAAATTTTACCCCAGATGCACTTGAATCACCCTTAAAATGATGCCGCTAGGTCTGCGGGCTACAAACGCCTCCTGAGGTGTTGAGTGGTATATCTTAGGTGTTCCTTCATGGTGACACAAGGCCAGTTCCATGAACTGAGCATTTTCTCCCCTCTCACTTTCTTATTCCCTCTCCCTGTCTCCTCCTTCACGACTTTGCCACTGCCATTTTTCTCTACGTCAGGCCCACCGTGACCTGTGAGCCAAATTCACACTGTCAACAGGTTCCCTGGAATGGCATCCTATGTTTGACTTATAACCAGACTCTGGGGGTATCTACATTGCAGTCAATAGCTGATTAGGGCAATAGAGAATTTTCTCTTCAAGAGAAAGCGCTAGAGTTTAATTAATCTCAGAGCAAAATGGTTCATCTCAAAACAAATTATATTTTCTATCTGCTAGAACAGCTGTTGAACAAAGCACATTCTCCAGCAAGTGAGAAGAACGACAACCTGCAGATCTCAAAAGAGAGGAGAATTTTAAAAGAATAAAACAAACAGGTGTGGTAGATTATATGAATGATGGTCCCAAATACTTCACCTGCCTGTGGCATCACAGATCTTCCCATCAAGAGGTGGAATTTGTTTAAAAAAAAAAAAAAAAGGAGATGGAATCTGTTTCTTCACCCGTTGAGTCTAGTCTGGCTATGTGACCTGCTTTGTCCAATGGGACATTAGCAAACACGAAGCAAGCAGAGACTTGAAACATGCTTGTGTACTTGGGCTTGTTCTTTTGTGGGTCCTGGGACCCTGAGACCCAGGATTGCCTGCTGGACGATGAGAGACATGTAGTTGTCCCCATTGCCCCAGCCAGTATCTTGCTAATACTAGGCACATGAGTGTGACCATCCTAGCACCCAGACTCTAGATAGCTCACTACCTGACTTTAGGCAGAGTGGAAATGATGGGCGTGACTTTTGGACAAACCTCAGAATCATGATCTAAATAAATGATGGTTGTTTTGAGCCACTAAGTTTTGGGATGGTTTGTTATATAGCAAAAGCTGACTGACAAAACCGAGTAGCTGGTATGCATATGTGTGTGTGCGTGCGTGTGTTTCTGTATGTGTGTCCCCCATATCAATTACAGATGTTTCCAACATACTCTGAAATCAGTACAGTCCAGGTAAGGCCTTTTCTTGGATGCTCTGTAGAAACTCTAAGCTCCATAAATAAACACGTAGAGGAATAAGTGATCATTCTTCTTTTCCCTCTCATCCCTTTCCTGTGCCAGACTCCTGAACTTGGATCTTGGCCAGGTAGAAACCTGGCCAAACTGAAGGAAGGAGGTACCTAGAATGGGCTACATCACTCATTTTCCTGGGAATATTGCTTCTCTCTGGCAGCCCCAGCAAGAAGGATTAAGGAAGACATATATGCACCTAAGTTCTTCTCATTGTAAGGAAATGGATAACCATTGGTGCTTTCCTCCTTCTTGTCATGGGGTTGAGATGCCAGAATCTCACAGCCTCCCCCACCATACCTCATGTTCCCCAAGGGTTGGTTGTTGCTGTTGGCTTTCCTAAGACAAGTTCCCTAGGAGCGTCCTTATATATCAGACATGGGTATTGGTTCCTAAAACCACAGATGTAGCATTTCTCGGGGAGTCTTCTTTGGTTAGACAAAGCCCACAGGAGATTCTGTAATGTTAGTTTTCCATATTTGAGTGGACATAGTTGGCCTAATTATTACTTGTCCTATATCAAATATGTTGGTTTTATTTTGGAAGAGACCATAGCAAATCTAGTTCTTAGAGTTCTAATGTGACTGCCAGTAGGGGTCCTTTTCGTCACATTTTTCTCGGTCCTACTTCTTTCTTCTTTTCTCATTTCTATACATGTTTCAGCTATGAAAAATCAGTTTAAAAAAAACAGCTTTATTGAGGCATAATTTATATACTATAAAAGTTACCTGCTTAAAGTGAACAATTCGGTGATGTTCATTAAGTATATAGAGTTATGCAGCTATCATTATGATCCAGTTTCAGGAAATTTCCATCACCTCCAGAAGGTCCCTTATGTCCATTTATAGTCAGTACCCACTCCCACCCTCAGTCCAAGGCAACCACTAATCCACTTTCCGTCTCTATAGATTTGCCTGTCCTGGACATTTCATATCAGTGGAATCATACAATATATGGTAGAGCTTTTTTTTTTTTTTTTTTTTTGAGAGAGAGAGAGAGCACACAGCGAATGGGGGTGAGGGGGCAGAGGGAGAGAGAATCTTAAGCAGGCTTCACCCCCAGTGCAGATCCCGACATGGGGCTCGATCTCACGACCCTGAGATCATGACCTGAGCCAAAATCGAGTCAGACGCTTAACTGACTGAGCCACCTAGGTGCCCCTAAAAGCTAGTCTTTCTTTGAAAAGTTGATCCATGAATATGGACAAGTTGCCCTATCTTGGTTTGTGTTCCCTCAAAGCAGATGCCAAGGCAAGGACTTGGGGGCAGATAGTTTATTTGGGAAATGATCACAGGAAGCAGAGGTGAGGGAGTGGAGAGACTGAAACACAGAGGGAAAAAATAGAAGAAAAAATACAAAAGAAAAGAAAAGAGAAAGCACACAGTAAGAAGATTACCTCTGTGGACAACTGGGGCTCAATCACATTGGGGATTGCCTGAGGAACCATGTGGAATGTGCTTCTGGGGGAGCTGGGACATTTATCTACCATATTAGTTATCTAATACTGTGTAACAAGTTACCCTAAACTTAGCAGTTTAAAGCAATGATTAACATTTATTATCTCTCACAGTTTTAAGGATTAGGAATTTGAGGTTGGCTTAGCTGAGTGGTCAGCTTGGGGTGTCTCATAAGGCTGCAGTAGAGATGTTGGCCAGGCTGTGGTCATCTGAGGACTTAACTGAGGCTGGAGGATCCACTTCTAAGACAGCTCCCTCACCTGGCTGACAATTCAGTGCTGGCTGTTGGCAAGAGGCCTCAGTTCCCCTCCGCATGGCCCTCTCCATAAGGCTACTTGAATGTCCTCATAACATGGCAGCTGACTTCCCCTAGAGCAAGTGATCCAAAAGAGAACAAGATAGAGGCAGCAATGTCCTTTATGATCTAGCCTGAAAAGTCACGCCCATCATTTCCACTCTACTATGTCAGTTACAAACGTCAGCAGTATCCATTGTGGGAGAGGATGATACAAGGGCATGCATAGCAGGAGTCAAGGATCGTTGGGGTCATCTTGGAGCTTGACCGCCCATCCATTGTCTCCTGGTCCCTCTTTGGTTGGGGGTTGCCTTGTGTGGGTTGAGCAAGCTTGAGGAGGGGCTGGTAAAGCCTTAGGCAGAGGGTATTTGTGGTGAGAAGCTACCAGCCTGCTGGGAAGTATCCAGTGTGGCTATAGGTGAACTCAGAGGTGGTCCTAGGGGCCTGGGGAGGGGGTGCAGAGCATCTGCCACATGCCCCAAGGCTGGCATTAGTGATACGGTTTTGCTGGTCCATCCTTGATAACGAAAAGAGAACTCTTTGATAGCTCAGACTTCTGGGAGGAACAAAATGATAGGTTGTTGGTGAGATGCCCTCTAGGTGACTGCTGTACCACTGAGCTTTGGGCTTTGGGAAGCTCATCATCCCTGTAGAAGGAGCTTCCAGAAAAAAAAAAAAAAAAGCCAGCCTACTCCTAATATTGCTAAGGAATATGCAGTCACAGGTCAGCCCTGTGATTTTGCTAAGTAACAGTCAGAGGCCCGGCTGCATTCTTGACCTATGGGAAGGGGGCTGGAATCAAAGGCAGGAGTCAAGATTTAGGGCCTCTGTTGGCTGAAGGCTCTTACCAGGTGATCTGGAGTAGGAGGAAAACATGACAGATGAATGCCTGGCTACACTGCCAAGTGCTAGATTGAAAGCACTGCCAGGGGCGCCGGGGTGGCTCAGTCCGTTAAACATCTGCCTTCGGCTCAGGTCATGATCCCAGGGTCCTGGGATCGAGCCCCGCATTGGGCTCCCTGCTCAGTGGGGAGCCTACTTCTCCCTCTCCCTCTGCTGCTCCCCCTGCTTGTACTCTCTCTCTCTTTCTCAAATAAATAAAATCTTTTAAAATTAAAGAAGAAAAAGAAAAGAAAACACTGCCATCAAGGGGCTCCATCACTCGTGCTCCCTACTTCTGCTACCTTATAAAGGAGCCACAGCAGGAGGAGAGCAGGGGAAGGTAGGAACAGAGCAACAGAGGGAGAGAGGGGACATGAACCTATAATCTGAGGTGTCTTGCTGCATGGCCAAAGCTAGAGGACTGGCCCAGGACAATCCTAGCTCAACCTGCTGTTCTGGAATAGTTATTAATAGTGCTTGATATATGCTGACTTGCTGAATGAATGAGTGAGGAAACGAGTGACTGGGTCCACGGCTGACTACGCCGGCTTTGTGTAAAAAGATGTGGTACAGTTGGAATGGCTTGAGGGGAAGGAAAGGAGAAGTCATTAAGTCTAGAATTCCAAAGGAAGCCATAGGAGGCGTGTCTTAAAGCCCCAGGTCAAAGCTCTCTTCAACTGTATTCCCTTCATTTAGTTCCAGGGACTGGCGGGGGCGGGGACGGGGGGGGGGGGCAGATGGTGGGAGCTCACAGAAGGAGCTGCTACCGGCTGCTGCGAGGACCAGGTCGTCCAGTGTCAGAAAAGCCCCAAGTGGGAAGCAACCGGCCTTGCATCTCTGCTCTCCAAGGGTCTGCTCTGTCAGCAAGTGGTCTGAGAGCCAGGAAATTGTGTTATTGGTGGCATGGTGACCGTACTGTACATTTTCTTTATAATTTCCTTTTTAGGGAGAGGGAGCCAAGCATTTTGCCACCAAACAAGGACCATTTATGGACTACTCAGTCGCATTTGCGGAGAACTGCTGGGGCTGCCACGTGATCCCAAGCGTAAACCTTAGCCCATCTCAGCCAAGAACACAGGCTCAGCATTCAGGAGAGCAGGAAAAAAAAAAAAAAGGAAAGCCGAAAGCTGAAGCCAGAGTTCTGCACAGACGGCTGTATGGTGGCTAATTTAGAAGGGAAATTGCAACATCTCCAGTGGTGGCATTAGATTCATCATTCCCAGCTTGTCCAAAGACACTAAAAGCTTCTTTGTACTTGGATCTTAAATTCCCCAACAGAAATTTCTATTATTTTTCTTGTAGATTTTAGAAATAAAGACACTTCTTAAGGAATGAGACATTGAGTCATAGGACCTGGCTCCCCTGTTGCTTGCCATTAGGTCATTGTAGAGCTGCCTAGCTTTTCTTTTTTTTCTTTTTTTTCCGGTACGTCTTTTTCTTCTAAGATGGGAATCACTAGGCTGACCACATCATTATAAGGTTAATGCCCTGTATACTCTTACTATGAATATTTATTATTTGCATCCTCCCATTCCAGTTCTTCTCAAGCATCATTCTTTTTTTTTTTTTTTTTTTTTTTTAAAGATTTTTTATTTATTTATTTGACAGAGAGAGACACAGCGAGAGAGGGAACACAAGCAGGGTGAGTGGGAGAGGGAGAAGCAGGCTCCCCGCAGAGCAGGGAGCCCGATGCGGGACTCGATCCCAGGACCCCGGGATCATGACCCGAGCCGAAGGCAGTCGCTTAACCGACTGAGCCACCCAGGCGCCCTCAAGCATCATTCTGACACATACCCCTTTAAAAAATCTCCGCCAAAGTAGAAAGCTTCTCAGTAAATGGTTGTAGCATCTACTACGATGTACATGTGATTAAAGTGTAATAACAGCAGGCTAACACCATAGATGATAAGTAGTCATGCTCTAGTTGGAAGAGAGAGGATGAACAGAATCTAAGTAGGCAGGCAGGGGCCTTCAGGGCCTTCAGGGAAGGAGAACAATATTGGCAAAGTGATAAGCCAGGGATTGGCAAACTATATGGCCCTTGGGCTGAATCTGGCCTGCCTCATTTTTGTAAATAAGGTTTGATTAGAAGACAGCCACGTTCATTCATTTATGTATTATCGATGGCTGCTTTCATGCTACAAGGGTAGAACTGAGAAATTGTGACTTGAAACTATATGGCCCCTGAAGATTAAAATATTTACTATTTGGATCTTTATATACAGAGTTTGCTGAGTCCTGGCATAGACCAAGGTGGAAGTGGTGGTGGGGGGGGTGATTTTTCCTTCCTGGTTTGGGTATTCAGAAAATGTGGGTTTGAACAGGAGTAGAGCTTCAAAGCCATTTGGCAGGATATAGGGAGCAGGCTCATGGGGAGTGGAAATACCTTTTCTTACCCTGCAGCAAACTCAACCTCAGACCCAGACACTGAGAATCTAGAGGGATGGAAACTATTTACATTTATTAAATACACCTATCCTTCCATCTGTCCGTCCATCCATCCACCCATCCACCCATCCATCTGTCCACCCATCTATCCACCCATCCCTCCCTCCATCCATCCCTCCCTCCATCCACCCATCCATCCATCTATCCATCCATCCATCCATCCATCCATCCATCCATCCATTTATCCATCTTCTCACTGAGTATACATGTACTTTTACAGAATCATTTTGTTATTCAAATAAAACATGACCCTTGTAGGGAAAAACATTTAAAAAATACAGATGAGCCTCCCCCCCCCAAAAAAGAGGAAAACCACCCGTAATTTCACCAACCACTGATAACCACAGTAACATTTTGGTATGTGTCCTTCTTAATCTCTTTTCCTACATGGAAACGAAAGTTTTTACTGAGTGCCTCCTACACAGACCAGGCAGTATGCTAAGCAATGAGGACATAAAATGGTGGAAGGTTGGTCTTGACCTCCAGGATAGAGAGCAGTGTCCCAAATCATTGCAATCTGGGCTGAGAAGTGCAATAGTAGCTGCCTGAAGAGATACAAGGAAAGCAGGGCAGAAGGAGCCATCACCTCTTCTTGGCCTGTTATAGTCAAGGTGAGCCTTAGAGGGTGCCAGGGAGTCTGCCCAGTGAGCAAGAACATTCCAGACAGAGGGGAAAGTAACTGATGTTTCCCATGTGCCTCGTAGGTACCTAGAAGTTTTCTTGAGAACATCTCATCTAATCATCAAAACAACTCTAGGAGGTGGATATTATCATTTCTATTTTACAGATGAGGAAATCCAGACTCTGAGAGGTTAGGGCATTTGACCAAGGCCATTCAGATAGCTTGGAACGGAGGCAGGATTTAAACTCAGGTCTGTTGCCCATGCTTCTCTCATTTGATCATGCAGCTTTCCCAAAATAAGCAAAGTCATGGTGGCCACCTTCACTGATTTTATTTAACAAATATTTACTGAGCAGCCACTATGTACCAGATAAAGAATATATTGACTGTATCTTCAAGAAGTCCTAAAGGATCTCTCGTTGTGTGTGTGTGTGTGTGTGTGTGTGTGTGTGTGTGTGTGATGGGGGAATCTATGTACAAAGTCAGGCTATGCTTTGGCTTTACACAGAACTTGAAACTGATCTAGACTCCAGCCATGTATATTGAGTTTCTTCCCTCCTTGCAGGGCTCTTGGCCTCTTCTTGGAGGATGTGGACCAATCACGTCGCATTGTTTGCCCCCTAAAAAGACCATACTAATTGAAGATTTTTGTATGCTAAAGAGAGAAGTTGCCAATCATTCATTAGTCAGTTAACAAATTACCAGTGCTCCGGTGGGTTTGGGATGTGTGTATAGAGCAGGGAAGGAGGCAGAAAAGTAACATCTCTTTCCTGGTTACCACTGTCAAGAGAAATGGCTGTCTAATTGTGGACAGAAGACAGAGGTCTGGCTTGACAATTAGTGCTGTAGGATTTCTAGGGAAAGGGCCTCATGGTGGACCTAAGGGATGAGAAGAAGCTTCCTGGAACAGCCACATTTCCAACATTTCTTGTCATGGCTGGCTGGATAGCAAGCATCTCCACAAGAACACCAGGAGAGGTTAAAATCTCCTTTTAAAAACCTGGGAGGTGCTTTAACTTCCAAATTCCACTGGGAGGGTTATGTGAGGATTGGAGGGTGGGGATGCTTCGCACTCTCGCTTTCTCTGGAACACACACAAAGCCACCCACAGAGTTAGTGAGTTGCACCATAAAATATGGCATGGCCATAAATGAAATTACAAAGGAATCGCTTCCAAAGGCTTCACCTTGAAACCTTAACTTCTACATTGTGAGCATACCATTTATTACCACTGCTGCTGGGAAAGGGAGCTGTTAGTGTAATGCAGAGAAGAGAGGACAGGCAGTGTAAGGAGCAGAAAATGATAAGATTTATTGTGGGAATAAAACCCAGGGCAAATCGCCTCTTGTTAAATGTGTGTGTTGGCCCCAATGTCAAAGCAGTTGACTCCAGGCAAACACAGTGGTCTTGCTGGAAAATTTTCTCAACAACTCTGTGTGTCTGTTTCTCTTTGTAGAATGGCGTGTTGAGTGAGGATTGGTGAGTGGGCAGATACTTGATTCTCTTTTAGGTGCCTTGGTCCAACTGCCCCTTTACTTGTTTGCTCGTGACTTCTTCACCCAGGTAACCTCCAAAATGGTTGCGGTGCTCATGACTACCTCACAGCTGTTCCCCAGCCCTCACCTGCTGATGACTCTACGACAGCCACCCAAAGCATGCTTGTAATCAATACTGAACAGAGCTCTCTTGAGGGCCTCTTATGGGCCAGGTTCTGGGCTGGGGACGCCGTAATGAACAAGAGAGACCTGGTCCTTTCCCTCAGGAGAGTTACCTGAGCTTGACCTCAGGGTCTTCTTACATCTAGGAGGTTGAGCAACCAGTCAAGTTGATCTTGGAGCTCAACAGCTTGAGGCCCCATAAGAATGCCTTCCCTCCTCCTATTTTTGGGAATATTTAAAGCTCAGAGTTCTAGCTTACCCAGAGATCCTAGCGTTCTCTTCTGGCTTCCTGTCAACCACCACCACTACCCAGAAGCTGTCTAACGTGGGGCAAATGACCCAAACTAACTAGACCAGCACTGTCCATTAGAATTTTCCACAATGATAGAAATGCTCTGAATTCGTGCTGTCTGATATGGTAAGCACTAGCTACAAGTGGCTACTGAGCACTTAAAATGTAGCCAGTCAGGATATGCTGCAAGTGGAAAATATCAAAGCCATAGTACAAAAAAACGCAGAATATCGCAGTGACAATTTTTATGTTGATTCCATGTTAAAAATACAACAGTTGGAACAAAGAGTAAAAAAATACAATAGTTTGAACATGTTGGATTAAACAAAATATGCTGTTAAAATCAATTTCACCTGTTTCATTTTACTTTTCTATTGTGCTCCTAAAATTTTTTAAATTACATATGTGGCTTGCTTGCATTATATTTTTATTAGACAGTGCTATTCTTTTTTTTTTTTTTTTTTAATTTGAGAGAGAGAATGAAAGAGAGAGAGAGCATGAGAGGGGGGAGGGTCAGAGGGGGAAGCAGACTCCCTGCCGAGCAGGGAGCCCGATGCGGGACTCGATCCTGGGACTCCAGGATCATGACCTGAGCCGAAGGCAGTCGCTTAACCAACTGAGCCCCCCAGGCGCCCCTAGACAGTGCTATTCTAAACCTTGGCTTTCTTATCTGGAAAATGAGGGGGATAGGCCAAAGATCGGTAAGGTGCACTCATCTTGAAGACTCTATGATTCCCCCCTGACGCCTGATGCACTATGAACTGACTACCCAGCAACGTGAACCATGGTCAAGGTTAATGTAGCAGGCTCAATCAGCTCTGCACTCACATCCCCTCAGCACTTATTATTCTAGTACACCTGAGGGCATGCCGGCTCTTCTCCTTAGGGTTCCCTATCAACCCGCAGGAGGGGAGGCCAGCAATGCCTCTAGGAGCAGCCCGCACCCAGTCATGGATGGGAGTTGGAAGGTAAACACCTCGATTTCCAAGCCCCTCCCCCCAGGTGGCACACTCTAGGCCAAGTTCTACACAGTTTCCCAGAGGTCCCCAGCAGGATTGAGCCTCAGCACCCACAATGGTACCCTGCTCACTAATATTCCCTTCATTGGCTTCCTTCCCTTCCCTGTCTCACTTCCCTATTCCCCTACAATGCTTTCTGGAATCACTTCCTAAGTAAACAACTATACTTCTATCCTTTTCTTAGAGTCTGCATCTGCATAGATGCAACCTAAAATAGTCAGTTCCTAGCCCAATAAGGTAATGATGTTTAAGGGCACCTTCCCAGGAGCCTTTCAGTGGCTTTTCCTGTTTTATCAGCTCGTCAGAATCTCTGGCACATTACCAACAAGTACATGCTTAATGTCATTCTTGAGTCTGTCCCTTTCCACAGGACTGCAGACATGACTACGGGCACTCTCTCCTTGCCCTCCCAAACACGCTCCTCACATGAATGGGCACTTTGAGCTACGTTGCGCTGCATTAATGATTTCTATTTTAATGCTAGTTTCCAACCTCAGTTTTCATCAGACTGAGCTCCTGGTTTCATTTTCTCCTAATTGCAATAAGATGCCCCAAGACCTCTTAGGCATGATGGGTCCCGGGTGGGTGTAAATTGTTTGCTGCTGTTGAAAACACTCTGGGAGGGAACCTTCTGGGATCTGACAGGAAGTTGTTCCAGATGTCAGAAATCCAACGCCAAAAAATAAAAATAAGCTCCAGTTACTAAACTGATCAGGGTCTGGCATTTCGGAAATAAGAGAGCCTCTCGGATGAGCAAAATCTGAGCTCTCTGGAAATGGTCCAGAGATACAGCAAATATATGGCTGAGGAATGTTCTGGAAGTTAGAAGATGGATTGTGGCCATTTAAGGAATCATTTTCTCATGTCACATCAAGAATTAGAGTCCTAGGGGCGCCTGGGTGGCTCAGTCATTAAGCGTCTGCCTTCAGCTCAGGTCATGATCCCAGGGTCCTGGGATCAAGCCCCGCATCGGGCTCCCTGCTCAGCGGGAAGCCTGCTTCTCCCTCTCCCACTCCCCCTGCTTGTGTTCCCTCTCTCTCTGTCAAATAAATATATAACATCTTTAAAAAAAAAAAAAAAGAATTAGAGTCCTAGAAGAACAGGAAAGGATCTTAGAAATTCTCTTATCCACCGTATACCCTCTAATTGTATGAGTGAGGAGCACTGAGGCACAGAGAAATGAAATGATGGGTCTGTAGACACATTGATAGTGAACTCAATCTAGAAACAAGTTCATTGCTTTTCCCACAACCCCGGAGCACCACCCCTGGTCTTTGTACAGAAGAGCCAGTGATTCCAGACCAACAACCATTGCTCCCACCCCCATCACCAGGGAGACCTGGAGGGTCAGGACAACCAGGAGAAAGACCAGAATCTTCAGAGCTGTCTCCTGGCTGCACAAGACGATGAGAAGCACAGTTGGTAGCTCCCCGAAAGAGATTACCCAGGGTCTAGTTAGAGGGCTGGTGTGTGAAATGCACTACATTACAAATTAATCCAGCCTGCTGAAGCATCATGAGAACCGGAAGAATATTTTTTGGTATACCTCACGCCCTCAGGCTCTGTGCTAGGCCCCCAGGGATCTGAATCACTTGGGCACTGCTCTGAAGCTGTTTATAACTGAAATAGTGAAGACTAGGCAGACAGTGAACCAATTCAAAATATAGAAACATAATTACCAAGTTTCTTTCACCAGATATTTGGTTGAAGTCTGCCATGTGATTTACAACCCCCTCCCATTCCTGGAATTCTCCAATAATTCCATGAATACGAGTTGTATCTTATCCCAATGCTCATTAAATCCTTTAGGGATAGAGATAATATTTTTATTCATTCACTCACTCATTCATTCATGCACTCAGGCATTTATTCAACAAATTTATTGAGTGCCTTCTAGAAGTCACTAGGGATGGGAGGGAGTGCTAGGGGAAGTAGAGGGCAGAATAAAAGATGTCTCAAACCCTTTAGTGCCTTCCCATATTACTCAGACTCTAAGCCCAAGTCCTCAGAACCATCTGTAAAAATCTCTCCTGATCCCCCATTCCTTTACTATACCTCTGGTATCTTGATATTCATAGTCTGGTTGGAGGTAGAGAAGGCTGTTATGTGAAGTTAGAAGGGATGACTAGTTTCATTCATTTAATGTATTTAATTCATTTATTCACGCATCCACTTATTCGACATTTAGTATGACCTCCATGTCAGGGCCTGTGCTGAATGCTGGGTTATTGGTGGTAAATGATGTTTCAGGTCTCATGAACCTTATAGTCTGTAGAGAGGAGCTCTAGCGAGAAAACAGATTGGCAAATGTCTAAACAATCATATATTTTGATAAGCTCTCTGAAGAAAAAACAGGATGCAGGGAAAAGAATAATGGGAGAAAACTAATTTATACTGAGGGCCAGAGAAGGCATCTCTGGTGGAAGTTATCTTTATTTTTTTAAAATTTTATTTTATTATGTTATGTTATTCACCATACAATACATCACCAGTTTTTGATGCAGTGGGAAGTTAGCTTTAGATTGAGGCCCTAAAGAGGAAGATTAGTCAGGCAGGGGTAGAGGTGAGAAAGGAGATTTTTCAGGCAGAGGGAAAAGATTGCCAGAGCGGTTCTGAAGTTGGCACACCCAGAGTGCTCTACTCCACGGGTAAGCTTCGGACACTCTCTGCACGGGGCATGCTTGTGGACCACTCTGCCCTTGGGCAACCAACCAGTGAAGGCAGGTATGTGGAAGGGGGTGGGGTAGAATATAATGAAGGTCTCTCAAGGTACAACCACCTCAACACATAAGAGTTCTGGGAGGAGGGTTATAGAGAATGATCCCGTGAAGCTGACACCCCTACACACACACACACACACACACACACACACCCTCACCCTCACCCTCCTACTGGGACACACTTTGTTGGCCAGAATTAAGTAGGGTCCACTCCTGTTTCTCCCAGGGACAAAACATGCAAAACAGGAAAATTTCTCTTTGCTTTCTTCCTCGGCTTCCCTAGGACTTCATGCCACAAAAGACATCCTGAACCTAAAATCAGAAGGCTCTTCCACTTGTTACTTGAACTTGAACTACTCGATGCTTTTGTCTGTAATATGAAGATACTGTGTTTGTCCTATCTCCTCACAACTTTTATGCAAAGGTTTAAAAAATTAGCATTATAAAATGTGTATTTTTTAACTTGAGACTTTATTTTTAGAGCACTTAGAGGTTCACAGCAAAATTGAATATAAAGGTACAGAGATTTCCCATACAGCCCCTGGCCTCCACCGCCCCCCGCACAGTCTCCCCAAATACCAACATCCTCCACTGGAGCGACTATTCTGATAACTACTTAGCCTATTTTTACTTTTCTTCCTGAGTGTAAAACTACTTGTACCAGAGTAGACGAATTAAATTGCAGCCCCTTTGTACAAGGCAGAGCACTAGTTGTACATGGAACGAGGACCTGAAGCTGAAAATTATTTCAATTTTGCAGTTTTCCTTTTGAATGTTTGCTCTCCAAATCTGGCCAGCATCACAGCCTTCTATTCGAGGAGTTAACTTCAGTTGTTGCTTCCTTAGTAGTCAACCCTCCTCCCCATTATAACATTTTTCTTCTATTTGAAAAGCTGTTGTGAAAGTGCTAGTCTCTGAAAGGGATTAAGTGGGTTAATTTGCATTAAAAAGCCCCTTTATTTAGCGGGTATTTAAAATCTCTAAATACCACCACCACTCTCCACCCCTCCCCCCAGATGGTGACTGGGAAGGTGGGGGGCGGGGGGGGGGCACGGACTCCAGCTATAAGAGGTCTGAGACTAAACCCAGCCCAGCCCATTCCACCCCCCCCTGCCCTGCCCCGCTCCGGCCGCCCCCCCCCACCCCCGGCAGATTTGGAAATCTTGTCTTTCGTATCAGGTTGCACATGAAATCTTTGTCAAATCTTTTTTTGTACACACTCATAAATAATACTACCCAGAGTATCACTAATAGTCGCAAGACACAGTGGGTGAATTTCAACGACTGAACTGCCGTGGAGAAAATGAATGGACTGTTAATAGGATCGCTTTCAAATAATAGCTAAATTATTAAACTCTAGTGTGTGTGGGTGGGTGCCACTTCTTTAGTGTGGCAAACTAGATTTGGAGGTGCCAGGGCGAACGTCTCAGGAGTATTACATTGCATAGCTCTTTGGAGGGATGTTAAGCCCTTCTCTAGCCTTCTGGCTTTTAGCAGAGCTCATGTTGATTTCTACTTTTTGTTGGCTTTTATTGGTAGAGGGTGTAGCAAAGAGTATTGGTTTTCTCCCACATCCCCTTGGTATCCACCTCTGTGCCAAAGGCTCTTTGCTGCAAACACCTGCAGAGCTCAGCCAGCGCCGGTGGGAATTTTTCTAGCCCTAGGAGCATCTGGGCCCGCCCTCAGGGCAAGCCCGAAGTGCTGGAGGGCTAATCCCCCCACAGCCATCCTCCTCTAATGAAGGCTGCCAGTCGGGGGCTGAATACCCAGCTGCCTCTCCCCTCCATTGGAGCAACTCTGGGGTGGGGTAACCCTCGGGTCTGCGGCAACCATGGGCTCTGGGAGTTCCCCAGCAGAACTGAGCTCTGGTGACCCCCCAGGGGTCCATAACGTCCCCTTCACTGGCTGCCTCCCCTTCCAGTCCCACTTCCCCCACTGCTGTTCCCTGGAATCACCAGCCGAAGAAATGACGAGTTCTCAAAAATCCTTCTCTTAGGTTCTGCTTCTAGGGTAACCCACAGCAAAACAGAAAGTGAATGTAAAGATTTTTTTTCCTACCAATTATCATGAAGCAAAGGCACCACTTTATCATTCCCTTCCACAGAGCAGCTTTGCCGAGTCCCCTGCTCTTACCTGACGGCAGCACGTTGCAGTGGAAATGCCATGAACCTGGGTTCCGATCCCGCCTTTGCCATTGACCGGCTGACTGACTTGTGTGACCTTGCTCAAGTTATCTTGCCTCAGTGAACCTCAGTTTCCCCACTTATAAAAGAGGGATAATGATATCGCCCTCCAGAACCGTTAAGAGAATTAACTCGGCGCCTGGCACGCAGCAGCTGACCAGTGAATGTCAGTTCTTTGACTTCCTGTAGGTCGTTCCCAGTCTACCAGTACAACGAAATGTTCCTGTCCTTGTAGCTTTTGTCACGGGACAATAAAATAAACAGATACTCAGAGCGAGAATATATCAAGATTCGAGAGCTTTCTCTGATTACGAAGCAATGGTAAAGATAACTGTGAGGGAAACCTTATCTGGTTACAATTTTTTTCCAGTCCCCTTTTTAGCTATTTATTTAAAAAAAAATCTGACATTACAGATTAAACTGGATTGTATTAACATGCTACTCTTGCATTCTACTATGGCAAACAAAAATATTCATGTGCAAAAAAACCCCCAAATAAAACAAAACCCAGAGAAGCATATAAAACTAAATATGGAACTGAGCTCTAACAGCTGAATGGAGAGAGGATTTGAAACAATTTAAAAATCACAAGTTTATGGTGAAGTGTAAAGAAACTGAAAATTTACGGACTATTTAAAAACCGAAATTGCTGACTGTTCAGAAACGACCCAGATGGATCAAGAGGGGTGAGCAGCCAAAAGAGCTCATAGATGAATCTGCATTGTGTCAGTCCCTTGCCACGCTATGCATCTCCGAGGGGAGCCTGGCACTTAGGTGCTGAACTGGGCTAGTGCTGGCAGCAGGCCCAGTGGTGGTAGGCTGCCCGTTGGTAGGTCCTTTCACAAAATTCACTTGCAATTTTGATCTCTACCCAAGACATCTGGCGCATCTTACCGATTTTGGCACCCTGACACCCCATCCTGCAGCCAATTAAAATGCTTGGAATGGTGAGTTCATGAGTCGTCTCAGTAGATGCATCCAAACCTGCCCCACAGCCTTTGACCTCGGGAGAGTGGATTCAGTGTCACTGAATGCAGGGTGGCCAAGCATCAGAGGAAAATGAGACTGTTGCTTTGCCAACGGGAGCAGCTTCAGCTTGGCCCATGTGGGATGGGCCACAAGGAAGGGCACGCCATCCTTGAATGGTATAGGGCTCTGGAGGGAGTCCCTCCAGCCCAGGGTCGAGGCACATGGATGGGCACCTGTGAGAAGAGCTCCCACAATGCAAGGATGAGCGGAGAGTTGGCTGACCTCCAGGGTCGGGGTGACTCCACCGTGACCAGACGGCTCTGTCTGACACACTCCGTGCTGGATTGCCAAATGCCAGCAATTGTCACGGCCTGCTCAGTTGAGTCGGGAAGCATACTGCCAGCCACCGGGACCTGGGCCCCTGCGCTCTCTCCTAGTGTTTCCTTGACCTTGAAACTACCTTTCCCAGGGAGAGAGCCACCCTGATGATCCTGCCAACTTCCTTTACACGTGTGAGGAGCTAGATGGTGAATGTGACCTTTAATCCATTTTCAGTCCTAGCCTCTGGCTACCCGCAGGGCCCCTGTCACCTTCCCGCCGATCCCTAGTGTTCCTCCCCTGGCCTTCTGCCCTTTCCCCTTTCCACCCACTCCCCTTTTCTCTTTGGGCCTGCAGTTTGAGGCTTTCAGCAGGACCAGTGACTAAAGAAAGGGCTTGACCATTCAAAGTCCAGCTCCCCAGAACTCTGCTGGACATGGAGACAGGTGTGATTAAAGGAAACACACCATGTGCTAAACATGAAAGGAAAACAAGTGATACAGCTGATGATATTTACATGAAGAGATTTTGTTCAACAAAAGACCCCACTAAGGAGGAGCAAGAGAAGATACTAGCAACTCCTATACCCAACAAAGGACTTTTATCCAGAATAGACTAAAAAAACTCCTACAAATTGAGAAAGAAATAGAAACTCAGTAGAGAAATGAGCAAAAGGCTTGGACATAAGCTGCCCAAAAGAGGATATCCAAATGATCAATAAACATAATAAAATGTGCTCATTACTAATCAGAGAAATGCAAATTAAAATCTCCACTATACATCGAATAGATTGCCAAAAATTAAAACATCTGACATTACCAAGTATGATCTAGGATGTAGAGCAACTGGAACTCTCATATGCCGTTGGGAGGAGTCTCAATTGGTGCCCTCAGTTTGGGAAAGAGTTTGACATTATCTGTTGATGTTGAAGATACTTCTCCCCTATGCCCCTCCAATACATACTGTATAATTCCATTTATGTAGCTTTCAAAAACAGACAAAACAAGTGTATAATTTAGGTATGCATACGTAGGTGGCAAAGCAATAAAACACTGCAAGGAAGTCATTCCCATAAACTCAGGGAAATGAAGAGAGGAATTTGTAATGGGCCAGGAGGACAGAGGAGTCTAGTGGAGAGGTTGGCTATGTTCTTTCTATTTCTTGACCTGGCTGGTAGTTACAGGAGTGTTTGGTCTACAATAATTCATTATGTTACATGTTTGCACTTCATGTACCTTTCCATTTGTGTGTTGTATTTCATTTTAAGAAAGCTTAAGAAAAAGCTTTCTCCAAGTATGCTCTGAGAAACATTGGTTAATGGGATTTTAATATGTTACTTACAGAAAGGATTCCATGGTCAAACACATTGCAACACTGGCATAAATAAGGATGAACAGGTCTTTAATATGCCAGGGTACATTGTGACATTCCAAGAGGAAGCAAGAGTATGCACTGATTTATATGACCACGGAGCCCTTTTCCTAAGGGACATTTTACAGAGCATATACTTAGAGAAAGTGATGGAAAAAAACACCCAGCAAGTCCCAGTTTTACGAGCCTGTTGATCTGGTCCAGCCAAGGGCTTCACGAGCTTTATGCAAAGCCTAAAATGCAAAGTAGCAAGCAAATTAAGTTTTAAGTTGTGCTGCCCTGGAGGCCCTCACTATTCTTTTTTTTTTTTTTTTTAAAGATTTTATTTATTTATTCATGAGAGAGAGAGAGAGAGAGAGGGAGAGAGAGAAGCAGGCTCCCAAGCAGCAGGGAGCCCGATGCGGGACTCGATTCAATGACCCTGGGATCATGACCTGAGCTGAAGGCAGACGCTTAACCATCTGAGCCACCCAGGCGCCCTAGCCCTCACTATTCTTAAAATTTTCATAATTTCAGGTGTTTACTCAATTGATTCCGAATAATGAGTCGTGAGGTGTCAGCCCGCACCCATACGCATGCTTTCTGCCGCGTTTGTTCCAGTTTTCTTAGTTGTTACATTGATCATTGTTTGTGCATGGATGGAGCAACCCATATTTGCCTACTTCTTGTTTTAGGCCTCTCTCAATTTATAAGCAAAGTCATTCTGATGGGACCCCACATCTGCCCTAACGCTGGTGCTGTAACTCTGCTCTCACTGGGGCACGAGGTCAGTTAGCTTTCATTGTATAACTACCCCCAAAAGTGGCTTAAAATGACAACCACAATTCTGTGCTCTGGAAATTTGGGCCAGGCTCAGATGGAGGAGTCTTCTGCTGGTCTTAACTGGGTGTCACTCATGTGTCCACAGGCCACTGCTGGGCCAGCTAGGACATTGGCCGGCAGTTAGGATATTGGAGGCAGCCATTTTAGTTCCAGACATGGATTTCTCTCATCATCCATCATGCAGCCCTGGATGGGCTTGTTCACGTGGCAGCTCTAATGAGAGTCCTAAGAATAGCAAGAGGGGCGCCTGGGTGGCTCAGTCACTTAAGCGTCAGACTCTTGATTTCAGCTCAGGTCATGATCTCGGTCCTGGGGTCAAGCCCCGTGTTCGGCTCCCCGCTCAACAGGGAGCTGAGCTCTCTCTCTCTCAAATAAATAAATAAACCTTTAAACAAAACAAAACAAGAATAGCAAGAGAGGGATAGCCCCAGTGTGCAAGTGCTTGTCAAATCTTTGCTTGTATCACATTTGTTATTATCCTATTGGTCAAACAGATCACATGGCCAAATCTAGGGTCAGTGTAGATGGCGACTACACAAGGGTATGGATATAGGGAGACTGACTGAACAAATCGCAGCCATTTCTGAATCTGCCAAAGGTATTTCTGGCATGATAGCTGTTCATTATCAAAACTATCTCTAAAACTTCGCTGATCTATGGCACCTCTGGTACCAGTCAGATTCACTGCTGAATTATATTTTTATTTATTTATTTATTTATTTTTAGAGATTTTATTTATTTATTTGAGAGAGAGAGAATGAGAGACAGCACGAGAGGGAAGAGGGCAGAGGGAGAAGCAGACCCCCTGCTGAGCAGGGAGCCCGATGTGGGACTCGATCCCGGGACTCCAGGATCATGACCTGAGCCGAAGGCAGTAGCTTAACCAACTGAGCCACCCAGGCGCCCCCTGAATTATATTTTTAAAAACAAACCTGTTCATCAGTCCTTTCAAGGAATGATCCAAATACGGAAGGCTGATTGATTAAAATAGAGATCTATTACATTTTCAAAGATATGATGAAAATGTAAATAGTTTCCCCTAGGGAAAGTGTGCAAGATGATTATTCAAGGAGAAATTTAATTATAACCTAAAAAAAAAAAAAAACCACCAGGAATTCTAGCAGATATGGATGATCATTAGATTGCATTTGTTACAGAAATACAAAAACTATGACCTTTCCTTTAATTCCATTTGTTTTTATTTAACAAAATCTGTTCCTTGGTTTTTTTTAACATGACTCTGTCATGGTTACAGTTTAACTGTTGCAGACTTCCAATTATTATCCAAGACTGGACATATTAACTCTGTCTGTTGGAAGAGCAAAAGCCTGTCATGTTGGGTAATAATGGCTGTGGGAGGCAGTCCTGAAAAGGCAGAACAGTCCCTGCTTTCTGTTGTTTTCAGGCATGGACAGTCTATGGCTATGACCATGCTAAGTTGGAAAGGGTCTCACATCTTCAAGTCCTAACAGTATTTGGGGGCAATTTCTCTCAGCAGATGGCAAGGATCATCAGGTGACTCCAGATGGGAATACCAATCTTGATTCCATTTGACCACTTAAGGCCACCATCTTGTGCTAATTTTATACTATCAAGGCCACAAGAAAGGATTGTCAGTAAGAATTTTAGGCTCTCAGTTTTGTCATCCAGAGTTAAGATGTCCTACATTTTGCTTTGGATGACATTGAAGTCTACAGATTATATGGAATTTGATCAAATCATAGTTTTTTCTAAACTTTTTAAGTTGAGATGATGATGATGATGATGATGATGATGATGATAGAGAGTAGCAGCTCTGGCCAAGTTCTTGACAATAATCATATCACTTAATCCTTACGGCCACCCTCTTATCTCTGTTTGACATGGGAAAAAACCAGAGGCACCAAGAAATTAACTTGCCTAAGGACCAGTGACTTGTAAATGATGGCATCACGATTTGAACCCAGGTCTGATTCTCAAGTTCTGCTCTTAAGTACTCAGCCACACCACCCCGTGTTGAGAACTTGCTGGATATGTCTGAGCATCATCATCATCGCCATCATCATGTAAACTTTTGCTGAGCGCTCACTGTTTGTAGTGTGGGCAGAACTGTGTTGGAAGTGTGGCATAAAAATGCCTCTTGCACAATAGAACATGGGATAAACAACCTTATAAATAGCTCTCTCTAGTTGGCAGCCTTGGTGGAGAGGGAAAGCATAAATTAAAAGAACTTTGTCAATTGACAAACCTGCTTTTAGTTAGAAGTTTAACACCCTCCATCGCCCTCAACAGATCTCTGTAAGTGTTGATAACCAGCAGCAAAATGGAACAATTTGATTTCCAGCACATCTTCTCTACCATATCCACCCCAAAACCAATGTATTTGATGAAGTCATATGAAGTTAGGGAACCCAAGAGAGACCAGAGAGCATCCTGGATATCTCACAGCTGTAACTTTCAGATACCAAATCCTTGAGAAACGACCTTTTACATTTATGTATAGTTTTGTCTCTGTCTTAGGTCAGTTAAAGGCACAGACTCGGGAAACAGACTGCTTGGGATCAAACCCAGAGCTGCCATTTTACTAGCTGTGTGACCTTGGACAAGTCATTAGACCTTTCTCAGCCTTCATTTCCTCAACTGGAAAAAGGGAATGATGACAGTATTCTTTGCAATTGAATTATTGTGGAGATTAAGATAATATCTGTAAAAACACAGTGTCTAGTACATAGTAAGTGCTATTTAGTTGTTAGTTATTAATATTATTATTCTGCCAAACAGCTTAAATCTGGTAGAGGTTTTCATTTTTTTTAATTAAAAATTTTTTAAGTAATTTAAGAAATTTAAATTACTTAAGAAAATTTTTAATAGAAAAAGCAATTTTTTTCTGATTTAAAAAGTAATGCATGTTCATCTGAAACTAATGATGTACTATGTTGGCTAATTGAATTTAAATTAAAAAAAAGTAACGCATGTTCTTTGTGAATGTTTAGAAAATGCAGAGTTATACAAAATTGCTTTTAAACTTTTAAGCATCCAAAATTTACTGGCCTGAGATAACATATTGAACAATCCAGAACTTAGTGGCTGGAAGCAATGATCATGACTTCATTCTGTGTTTGGCAGGTTAGGTTCAGTGTATCTCTGCAGTCTTCTGGATGCTTGGCTGAGGCTGGGTGGCTGAGCACGGCCTTTTTCACAGCTAGCGGTTGGCAGGGTATTGACCAGGACACCTCAGTTTTCCTCCACATGACTTTTCCAGCAGGCTGTTCACTTGCTGGAGAACAGGCTCTTCATCTCTTCATATGGTGGTCTCAGGGTTCCAAGTGCAGCAACAAGAGGCAAAGCACCAAAGCCCAAGCATTTTTCTTGCCTCTGCTGGTACCACATCTGCAGATGTCCCATCGGCCAAACCCGTTACATGGCTAAGCATAGATTTAAGTGGTCAAGAGACAGATTTCACCTTTTGATCTGAGGACAGCCAAAGTCACAGTGCAAGGGTACAGAGATAGAGATAGGAATAATTTGTGCTGATTTTTTGCAATTCAGCTCAGATAAATACTGTTAAAAATTATGTCTATATAGGGGCGCCTGGGTGACTCAGTCGGTTGAGCGTCTGGCTCTTGATTTTGGCTCAGGTCATGATCTCAGAGTTGTGGGATCGAGCCCCACATGGGCTCCGCGCTCAGTGGGGAGTCTGCTTGGGATTCTCTCTCTCTCCCTCTCCCTCAGCCCCACCCCCCACCCCCCCACACGCACTCTCTCTCAAATAACTAAATCTTTTAAAAAATTACGTGTATATAAAAAATACATATGTGTATTGTGTATGTATGTATACATATACATATACATATGTATTTTTTACATGAAAAAATATACAACCAAAGTGATCATATTTTTTTATGATTTCTATATATTTTTTTAAGTGATGATATTAAACATGGTGATTTGTACCTCGTGTTTTTTTCCCCTTAATTACATCCTGGGGCATTTTAATGTCCTCATTTTAAGATGTGCATAATATTACATTGTATGGATTTACCATGACAAATTTAAACAAAGTGTCTCATAGGACTTACAGGGTGTTTCCAATTTTGCAATAAACTTCTGAATATGTAGACTTTTATGCATTTTTCTAATTAGTTCCTTGGTGTACGTGTTTCAAACTCTGACATATTGCAAGAATACTCTACAGAAAGATTCTATCCAGAGATGATACTCAAAATACTCAGCAACAGAATGGATACTGACCTCAGCATAGAGCAGGGTCCCCAAGGTAACCCTTTCCTTGCTGGATTCAGAGGTCCAGGTGACAGGAGAGAGGGCCAGAAGCCAAGGCAGTGAGTGGTTCTCAAAGGTGGTGGTGGTGGGATATCTTATTTCCCTGTACAAGGGTACTAAATCTCAGCCACGGAGAAATGTGTGCAATCTGTTTTCCATCACCCTCCCCAACCGGAGGTGGTATCTATTTTTTTAATCTTTGCCAATCTTATCCATGATAACAATAAAAATAATATCATCTTTTATTTTGTATTTTTCTAACCATAAGTGAGGGCACTTTTTTATGTTTCACCACCACGTGTATTGGGTTGTTATTGTTGCTTTTGATGAATTGCCCATTTATGTCCTCTGCCCATTTTGGGGAGGCATTCTTTTCATTAAAAAGCTAGTATTGGGCGCCTGGGTGGCTCAGTTGGTTAAGCGACTGCCTTCGGCTCAGGTCATGATCCTGGAGTCCCTGGATTGAGTCCCGCATCGGGCTCCCTGCTCGGCAGGGAGTCTGCTTCTCCCTCAGACCCTCCCCCCTCTCATGTGCTCTCTGTTTCATTCTCTCTCTCTCAAATAAAAAAAATAAAAAAATAAAAAAAAAAAGCTAGTATTTATTGATACCTTACAGTGTGTCACTACACTAAGCCCTTAACAGGCATTACCTGTTTTAATATTCACCATGACCATGTAGAGTTATTATGATTCCCATTTTAGAAATGTGAAAATAGAGGTAGAGATTCAGTAATGTGCCCACCAGGATCTTGTTTGTAAGTGCTGGGGCCAACAATCAAATCCAGACAGCCAGATCCTGTGACTGAGGTTCTTAATCATTCTGACCTATTCTCTTGTTACTGCAGTATTTACTTATAAGAGCTTTTTACATATGGATACTCATTGTTTTAATACATCTTATACATTTTTCCTACTTTATCCTACTTTTAACTTTCCTTATGGCATTGCTTGCTGTATAGGGGTTTAAAAATCTTACAGATGCACTTTTCTGTATGAATTTTTTTTCAGTTTGAGGTTTAATTGACAAATAAAATTGTCATGTATCTAAAGTGCACACCATGATGATTTGATACCCATGTGCATTGTGGAAAGGTTCACCCCATCGAGTAAATTAACACACTCATCACCCCACATATTTACCTTTTTTTTTTGGTGAGAACACTTAAGTTCTACTCTCAGCGAATTTTAATTGTATAATGCAGTATTAGCAACTATAGTCACCATGTTACATATTAGAGCCTTAGAATTTATTCATCTTAGAACTGATAATTTTATACAGTTTAAAAATATTTGATATGGTCAAATATCTCAAGCTGTTTTCTTAATGGATTTTGTCTCTAACAGCATTCTCAGATGTTCCCTATCAGGAAGATATAAAAATATTCATTTTTATTTTCTTCTATATAGAACTTCAGAATTGCCTGTGTTAACAAAATGTATGTGCTTAGGCCCCCACTCAGACCTGTTGAATCAGGATTTCTGCAGCGAGAGCTAGATGTTTATGCTTTAATTTTTTATTTTTTTTTAAGATTTTATTTATTTGACAGAGAGAGACACAGCGAGAGAGGGAACACAAGCAGGGGGAGTGGGAGAGGGAGTAGGAGAAGGAGAAGCAGGCTTCCCACTGAGCAGGGAGCCCGATGCGGGCTCGATCCCAGGACTCTGGGATCATGACCTGAGCCGAAGGCAGACTCTTAACGACTGAGCCACCCAGGCGCCCCTAGATGTTTATGCTTTTTTTTTTTTTTAAGATTTTATTTATTTATTTGACAGGGACAGACACAGCGAAAGAGGGAACACAAGCAGGGGGAGTGGGAGAGGGAGAAGCAGGCTTCCCGCGGAGCAGGGAGCCCGATGTGGGACTCGATCCCAGGACCCTGGGATCATGACCTGAGCCGAAGGCAGACGCTTAAGGACGGAGCCACCCAGGCACCCGATGTTTATGCTTTTAAAGAGATACACAAACTTACAGTCCAAGAGGACGGGTAAATAGACACATTTAGCTCATTTTCTCAAAGCACGTGAAATTGACTGAAGAAATAATAAATTAAGAATATATCTACGAAATCAATTCCAGATGGGTTTTTAATTGTGAAATCCCAAGCTTAACTTATAGAAGAACATGTAGGAGAATATCTGATATCTGTATTAGAGTTTTCTAAAGAAACAGAAACAGAATATATATATATATACATGGAGAGAGGGAGGGAGGGAGAGTGAGAGAGATTTTAAGGAATTTCCTCATCTGACTGTAGGTGCTAGAAAGTCCTAAATCTGCAGGGCAGGCTGACAGGCTGGAAATTCCAGCAAGAAGTTGATGTCTTTTTTTTTTTTTTTAAGATTTTATTTATTTATTAGAGAGAGAGCACAAGCAGGGTGAGCGGCAGGCAGAGGGGGAAGCAGGATCCCCGCTGAGCAGGGAGCCCGACACGGGACTCCATCCCAGGACCCTGAGATCATGACCTGAGCCCAAGGCAGACGCTTAACCAATTGAGCCACCCAGGCATCCCACGAAGTTGATGTCTTGAGTCCGAAGGAAGTCTGGAGGCAGAATTCCTTCCTCTTCTGGGGACCTCAGACTTTTCTCACAAGGCCTTCAACTGACTGGGTGAGGCCCACATACACTCTGGATGGTAATCTACTTTCTCCAAGTCTACTGATGTAAATGCTAATCACACCTATAAAATACCTTCACAGCATCATCTAGACTGGTGTTTGGTCAAACAACTGAGCACAATAGCCTAGCCCAGTCGACAAAGAAAATTAACTGCCATGGACAGCAGCTTTATGACCCTGTGGTAGGAAAGGATTTTTAAACCACACACACAGAAAGTGAGAGAGAGAGAGAGAGAGATTTTTTTTTTAAAGATTTATTTATTTATTTGAGAGAGCGAGAATGAGAGAGTACCTGAGAGTGGGGAGGGTCAGAGGGAGAAGCAGGCTCCTCGCTGAGCAGGGAGCCCGATGCGGGACTCGATCCCAGGACTCCAGGATCATTACCTGAGCCGAAGGCAGTTGCTTAACCAACTGAGCCACCCAGGCGCCCGAGAGAGAGAGATTTGATAAATGGTTTGAACCAGGGGAAAATGTTGTACAGTTCTTCCTCCTCATTTGAGATGCCCCCAAATAGACCAGAACCCATATTAGAGAATATGCTTCATGGGGTCATTGCAACTTGCTTCCTTGCCAGAGAGTTATTTTCTTACACTTCTGTGATTCCTGATAAACACCAAGAAACACAGTACAAGAACATAAAAGAGACAAGTGTGTTTTAATTTAGGCTCCACAAACCTAGATATTAGCCATGGTACCACAATATCCCAAGCCAAAATACCAAACAGTGATGGATTTATTGTTTGCCTAATTTAAAACAAGCCTGATTTATTTTTAAAAATGCAACCTCAAAACACAGCTCACCAGACGTGATATGGAATGTATTACATGCCTAACCAAAACACAAAACGCTACTCGGTACAGTGGATTTGAAAATTATCTTGCTATTAATAGAACTCCCGGATGGCTGTGATCTGTTGGATTTGATACATTCAGGTTTTGGCAGCTGCTGGGGACTGAAAACAAGACGTTCCATACGTTATGCCTTAATAAAGAAACAAGGTCATAAAATAGCCCTTTGGTGAATTTTTTAAAAAAGATTTTGAAGAGCCCAGTTTCATCTTAATACGTCTGTGTTGCTGAGTATGTTTGGCAAAGCAGCAGTGTGATTAACGGACTCCTTCTCTGGAACTGGGTAAAATCGAGAGCGGCTTGGGGTACCGTGTGACCATCACCTCTTCAGGTGGCGTTATACAACCGCAGCAACTACTTTTATATTTCGAGGGTCTGACACTGAGCTACCGATTGAAATGTTTGGATTGAGGACCTTTACAAACATATCTGTTGGACCGATAACTTTTTCAAGAGTTTAAGGTAACACTGATCTATTCTGCTAGGCTCAAACTATTTTTTAAACATTTCATTGGAAAACCTTTCTACCTACTGGCCCCACTAAAAACAAGCTTTTTTTTTTTTTTTTTAGTTTTTATTTTAATTCCAGTTACCCTACAGTGTAATATTAGTTTCAGGTGTACAATGTAGTGATTCAGCACTTCTATCCATCAGCCGGTGCTCATCACAAGCGCACGCCTTAATCCCCATCACCTGTTTCCCCCATCCCCCAAACAAGCTTTTTTAAAAATTTTAAATGAGATTACAAACAAAACAAAACAAAATTAAAAACTTCAGTGAATTTTAGGGTTTGGTTTTTTTTCATTTAAAGAAGTACTTGTTTTAGGTTGGATTCCTGGTAGTAGACTCTGAGATGGGGGTTCATAAAAACCAGTAAGGAAATGCAACTGGAAAGGGAAGAACCAAGGAGGGCGATGTATCAAGCCAAGTCCCCAAGAGGGTGGCTTGGGCTCAGTCCTGCTCTGGGGATAGTGTAAGTATAAATACTGGAGTATTTCTAGACACCCCTCCCCATGATAATCAGTGGATCGAGGTTCACTGCAGCTTAGATTCCTAGGCGCTTCTGGATGTCCTTGCATGGACAAAGTGGGTTCTAGCAGCCTGTGGATTGTCCTCCAACAAAGAGATCGAGGGGCCAGCTGGGTGTGGTGAGGGCAGTGACAGGTGTGTGTGAAGGTGGTGAAGGGCGCTAAGGGGGTACGTGCAGACATATGTCAGCATCTACCTCGCTGTTCCACAAGGGCATAATTTGTCCGGGTCTCTCCACAGATTCAGAGCAAGCCTACGTATGAAGGGAAGGAGGTACTACGTAGGACACAACTGGTGTCTCTGCCCCCCAGGTTGAGTCAGTAGAACGAAGTCAAAGAGGAGCTCACACTGGAGATGGGCAACTCTGTTACTCTTCCCTCATGAGGGCAAGCCCACCAATAGTCCCCAAAGTCTGGGAGGTGGTGGACAATGAACAGGTCTGGAGGGCAAGAACAGAAAACCAATCCTGAGGGGAACACTTGGGTCAAAGACAGAAAAATGAGCTCAAGCCAGGGCTTCACTGAGGAGAGGAAAGAGAAGGGGCTGGGGGGAAACAGCTGGAACTGGAATAGCCATTATTATAATCATAATACAAGATAAAACTCTATTGTGCAACATATATAATAATGCAATAAGTGATTTATTTAAATAACCATTATACAAATTGAATGCAATACCCACATTTTGAGTACTCAAAGGCCACCTGTGGCTAGTGGCTACTGTATTGGACGGTGTAGCTCTAGAACATGCCATCATCACAGGAAGTTCTGTGGGACAGCACTGGCCTAGAGCTTACCGAATGGATCAAGGGTTGAGATGTAATGGGCCTCACTTGCATCTCAAACTCTTGATTTCTTCCTCTCCATATTCAGCTCATAACAAATCAAATTTTGCCCATGGGCTTTCCCTGAAAACTTGGCAGTAGCTTGTTAAAGGGCAATAGTATAGAGAAACTTTTTAAACTTTCTGTCTGGGGTTACCTTCTTTAAATGACCTTTGACTCCTGAGTTTTTAGCAATTAAATGTTAACTCAGCTTCTTCTGAGGGGACCCCAAGCGTTCAAGCGCAAGCCCTTCGTTAATGGAGTGACTCCGGGAAATGGTGGTGGGCACGAGGGAGGAAGAGCGAGGAAGCCAAGGAGGATACACTATCAGGCCAGTTTCTCGGAGGCAACTCTGGGATCCACGGCTTCAGAAATATCTCACCGAATGGTGAGAGAGCTGGGGCATTTATCCACCCTTTCTCATCAGTCCTTGGTTGAGAGATGTTGGGGGACAGCAAGGACAGGAGCGCCTTGGGCCTGCTGTGTGTGGCAGCAGAGGAAGCCCACGGACAGAGAGGTGCCGATTTCAGGCATTTAGGCCGGCACGCAGGGACAAATGGCGAGTGTTGAAGGACAGGGGTGGACGTTTACACAGTCAGCTACACGAACTTATTTTTATTTTTAAGTGGACAAAAGAGACCCAAGAGTCTCAGAGTACAGCCTTTCCAGGTCCTTGTAGGGCTGCTCCTCTCATGCGGAGGACATGATGAATCACTGCCAACTGGAAAAACAAAAGAACCTTTAATGGGCAGTTTGACCCCTGGTCAGAACATCCCAAATAGTTGAGAGAGAGGACAGAGCCTTTGGTATTAAATGCCTTTGAATTGAAAGGGCGGGGAGGCAGTGTTCTGGCTTTTGCACCAGAGAAGACATGGAACGACTTCTTTTAACCGCTTGTCAGAGGCTCCATGGTGGCTCGTGCATTCTGGAATTTCTGAGACAGACTTACCAAATGCTTTCTGCTGAGGCTGACAAAGCCAAGCTGGGGCATCTGCATGCCAGGAATATATGGATGCATATGTGCCACTGTTTATCTGTTTGCAAAATATGCCGTATGTTGACAGCCTGACATATGTTGAGCTATATGGAAGATCAGTCGGAGGGAAAGAAGAGCCAGAGCATAAGAGAGGAGAAGGGAAAATATGAAAGTGAAAACGAACCCTTGTGAGTTTGGCTAGACGGTGAATTCCTTGATCCTAAGGTGTGTATCTCACGGTGGTACATATGGAAAGGATCTTGGCGATGATCTGCTCTGGTGCCCCTCGTTCCTAAAGGAAGAAACGGAAGCCAGAGTTCTCATGGCCCAGTGAATAGAAAGTCAGGGGTAGGACGCCCGGGGTTCTGACTCCATTCCAGTTCTCCTTGCATTCTGAGCTTCAGTTTCTTTCCCGCCCGCACGCTCACGCACCTGCCTCCTGTCTTCTGCCCTGTCTCCCCCTGTCCGTCCAGTCCCTGTCCTCTCTGCCAGGGCCTTTGTCTCCCCTCATCCCTAACGCATGTTGTGCTCCAGCTGAGCTTCAACATTCACTGTCCCCTGAGCATAACATCGGTCCCCTCTCCCGTGGGCCTTTGTCCCCATTGTTTGCTCCGCCTGGCATTCCCTCCCCTTTTAGCCTAGCTATCACAATCCCCACCGTCTGCAGGGTCAGTCCCTTGGTCATGCATCCTTCCCTAGAATGCAAAGCTGGAAATAGTTTCTCCGCCCTCCGTACTGCGGTCACACTCTGTGTATCTATGAGACCATAGTTCAGCCTTGTATTATAGTTGTGGATACTCATTTTTTTTTTCTATAAAATTATAATCCACTCGCATGCAGAGATTCTTTCCTCTTTGACCCTCCTCAGTGCCTGTCATAGAAGCTTCAACATAGTAATAATAGTAATTGGCAATTACTGAGTGTTTACTCTGTGTTAAGCACCACGTTTAAAGTTTTACATGAATTAGCTCAGTTACTTCGCCCATTAACCCTATGAAGTAAGTACCCACCATTAGTCTCATTTTATACTCGAGGAACCTGCGATGCAGAGAGGTTAGGAAACTTGCCTAAGATAACACAGCTGGGAAGTCAGTCTCAGGGCTGCTGATGCTAAAGTTCAAGCTCTTACCCACAAGGCTAGACTTCCTTCCAAGGACCATCTGAGGGTTTGGATTGATTTCACTGCTATTAAATACTGAAAAGATAATTTTTATTTAAAAAAACAAATATTGGAGTGTATAAGAGTAGTTGTCCTCTCAGGAAGAAAGCAAAAAGGAAACACTAAATAAATCATTGAGATCACTCAGATTTTCCTCAGTAAAAAGTTAAATGAGCTTCATCAAATTATTTAAAATTTTTTATCTCCTCCATCGACCTAAAGAGTAAAAATAAGTCCTTGTCCTCCCCCAGAAAAACAATTTTATAAAGTGTAGTGTCATTTATAAAACCTTTAAAACCCACAGAAGGCCAGAGAACAACATGAGTCATTATTAGTTGGCTAAAATCTTATGAGGCTGGGGCGCCTGGGTGGCTCAGTCGTTAAGCGTCTGCCTTCGGCTCAGGTCATGATCTCAGGGTCCTGGGATCGAGCCCCGCATCGGGCTCCCTGCTCAGCGGGGAGTCTGCATCTCCCTCTCCCTCTGCCTCTCCCCACTGCTCCTACTCTCTCTCTCTCTCTGTCTCAAATGAATAAATATAAAAAAAATTCTTTAAAATCTTACGAGGCCTCCTGTCCATTCAGAAGTGCTGGAATCACTGAGGAATCTGCCATTCTTGGGTGGGTGTGGGCTTCTTATGCTTTATTTTTATCACCTCAGCTGGGACACAGCCAGCTACAGCAGGGGCAATTCCGTGGCAGCCTGAAGATCAATAGAAGGCTCCCTTTCTTCCCTGAGTCCCCAAGCCACTACGTAGCTGGCTGAAGAGATTTGACATGCAAGGATGTGTAAGCCACCACTCCCTCAGAACAGGGCCTTCTGGAGCATTTGGCCTGAAGAAAAGAAACCCGAGGGGTTAGATCACAGTGGGCCAGAGTTACGATTGTATTTTACTTGGGGGAACCACACGGAGGTGACGGGTCAGCCGCAAGGGGGACGCAGCTTTGGGTTTAGGCGAGAGGCTGCGTGGCCACATGTTGGACAGCGGGGAGGGGGGGACGATGCTGGCTGAGCGACCCACACCCCCTCAGCTGCACTTTTCTCCTCTGTCAAGGGGGACTAATGATACTCAGCGGAAAAGGTTGTCCTGATGACCTCATAGCACATGTGGGCTTCCCAAACTTGGGCCATCCCCCTATCACTGCATCAGTCAGGCTCATCGCGAGGAAAGTTTAGTAAAGGGATCTGTTACAAAAGTGTGAGGCAGGCTCGAGGAAACCAGCTGAAGGGTGGTGCGGGGGCCCAACTGGGGAACTGTTTAGAGAAGACAGCAAGACCTTGGCCCAGCAACCGTGCAGGAGACTGAGCAAGCATCCCAGCCTCACTCTCCTCCTGCCCCCCATCTCCTGCTGGGGCTCCCCATTGGCTGTGCTCAGCCAGAAGCAAGGGAGCCCACGATGTGACCCATGAAGACCAGCCTCCCGGGGAGGAGGAGCAGAGAGAGTGGCTGAGTGGGGATGGGCAAAGGGAACCAATCCAGCATACAGCCTCCATTAGCCTATGCCCATCCCCCCGCCCCCCGCATTAGCCCCCCACTTTCAGGAGCTGAAACACATTTACTTTAAGAAAGAGACTTCTTAAGTCGCATCCTAAGCAGGGATATCATGAAACTGTGAGTTGGAAGGGCTGATTTTTTTTCTCTAGAATATACACTTGGGGAAGTTGGGTGTCAGCTCAGCCCTTGGAACATAGTAAATACTCAGTAAAGTGATTGTCTCTGTTGCTGGGAGTCACAGATGAACGTGCAGTGGCGCGCCTCGTCCATACTGCAGCTAACTTGTAAAAAACGTGTTACTGTTAAAAATACGATCTTTTCCCACTATATTTTCTAACTGGATTGCTAATTTCTAGAAAAGATGATATAAGTGAGTTTTGTGTGTTTGTTTTCTAACTGGCCCACCTT
Organism: Mirounga angustirostris; assembly: GCF_029215605.1. Classification (NCBI taxonomy): domain Eukaryota; kingdom Metazoa; phylum Chordata; class Mammalia; order Carnivora; family Phocidae; genus Mirounga; species Mirounga angustirostris. Next base: position 13,659,965 of record NW_026991719.1, read on the forward strand.
AATGAATTTGATTATTTGGCCCATTGGTTTTTCATTAGATTCTTTTGGTTTCTCCAGGCAAACAAGTAAATCATCTGGGAGCGTTGATACGTTTTTTCTGCTTATTGCTATTTAACATCTTACCACAGTGACTAGAACCTACAGGCAGTGTTGAACAAGAATGGGACAGCAACAACAACAACAACAACAAAGAATGGAACAACAGCGGTGAGATCAGGAATTCTGTTTCTCTTTTACTTTAATGGAAATGCTACAAGCTCTCTTGTCCTTTGTTTGGTAACATTAAACCTGAAGTTGACTGTTGGCTAATGGGAGATACTCTTTGTCTAGTTAAAGGAAGTGTTCTTATATTCTTAGTTAACTAAGAATTCTTATCAGGAACGGGCATTATGCGTTACCAAATGCCTCTTAGACCTTACAGTCCTGGAATAAATCCCGCCAGATTATGAAGTATAATTCTTTAAGTATATTGCTTTACTTTCTTTTTCTAGAGGAGTTGCATCTTGTTTGGACAGAAGGTGAGTGTGTGCCTAAAGGTCATTTTCAGGATGTTGAGGGACCAAAACGAGTACATAAAGTGAAAATGCAAATTATTAATGATGATAAAGGATAAATGTGTAAGAGTGAAAGTGTATGTTGTGCATACAGTGATGTTTAAAACAACGTTGTGTCAGAAATAACTGTAGTTGCAGGCTTTCAGCTAAATGGGAACATTCCTCAACAGTCCATGGGCCACTGAGTCTCTCTTTTACCTCCAGCACCTTAGCAGTTTCTTGAAGAAGATAGAGACTGCAAGTGGGAAGATTTTGGATATCCCAAGTTGCATGTTCAGGATAGAATTCCAAGCTGAGATAAATCTGGGTCTTGCAGATCTTCCTACTTTTCTGAAACTAGACCCAGCATCAGACTGTTCTCTTTTGTCTCTACTTAGGGTGGGGTAAATTTATCCCAGTGTGAGCAAGGACAACTCACTAAGCAAGTGACAAGGCAAAATATAACGTAAGAAAGTTACGGGTATGTTGTGAAAGTTGTCTGTTGGGGGGCGCAGGGCCACACCCATGGGTGGGATGTACTTCACGCTGGTAACCTGCATAAATCCAGGCCACCCCGTGGTCCGCCTCAGCTCAGTGCTGCATTCAGAAGAAACACCACTCCAACAATTCAAAATAATTGAAAAGCTATTCAGATTTTTCCTGTGGAATCGACAACATGTAAAGAAGCCATCCCATTCTTAACACACAACCAAGTTCCTCGCCGCGCATCCTTTCCCCCAAACAGCAATTCATCACAACCCAGCAGTTGCCCCTCTTCTTCCCACTGGCTCTCGAAAAGTCCCCAGGCTTTCTCTCCAACTCAGCCTGACCTGGCCTTTGCCATCCTTTACCTTCTAGATCTGTTCTTTTCTCTGCCCTTCTTGCTCTAAAGCAGTCAAGCTCTTTTTGGCTCAGTGCCTCGCCCGTGGCCCAGATCTGCACGTCAAAGCCCAAGAACTATCTGGCAAAGGTAAAGCCCTTAGCAGGCGGTGTTTCTATTTTGTTTTCTTTTGTTTTTCTATAACACAGGAAGCAAGAAAATTCCCAGGCAGTCTCCAAACCTCTGCTTACCCGAGACTTTAATTTCCCTCCTCCAGCAAACATTACACCATGTTCTAATCTGACAGATTCTAATCCCCCCACTCCCACCAACTAAAATGTAGAACAACGAATAAACACCAAAGGAGGTCAAAAGCAGGGAGACCAGAGAGAGCTGGGTCGTCCCGGGCCTGGAAAGGGAGCTCTGCGGGTGATGGCAAAATTAGGGTCGCACAAAGTGCTGTCTCTTCTACTTGGCCTGGTTCCCCCGAAGCTGAAGTTTCCCCCAAAGTATTATTAAGGCCTCAAGAAAGAGGTAGAGGAGGAACCAGGAGGCGTGACGCTGTCTTTCTGCATCTTGAAGCTGGAGGCTTTTCAAGGGCTGAGGTGCATCTGGCGGAGGAGGAGGGCGCTGCCTGCCGAGGGCAGTTTCTGTCCGGGCCGGAGCCCTCGGCCACCCTCTCCGGCTCTAAAGCCCAGACGCCCCCCTCCAGCAGAGTGAGGAGCCTATTTTTAAAGACCAGGCAAACTCTGAATGTGGAATGACTTCTCCTTTTCTCCACCCGATGCCAATCAGTGACTCATCAACCATTTCTAAATGACTATGTTTTCATTCCCCAGTTTCCTTCCCACTGCGATATTAGAGAAGATTAAGTGCAGCCCCTAGCTGCCTCCCTGTTTTTCTGCGTCTTGTTTCAGAGATGGTACTGCCCCCAAAATAGAAGCATTTCACTGAATGCTGATCATTTCGTGACAAGCGAAAACACTCGCGTGCGTGGGTGTAGGGGAAGATCTGTAGGACTTCCAGGAGGACGTTGGGTGAAACCAGAAGGAAATGGAATGTGGGACCATGAGAAATGGGATGCATCACCTGGGTGCCATGACCTACGCTCAACCTCGCGCCGGCGTTCTGAGCCAGAGCTTTTTATAAAGGACCCCCGACTACACTTGGTATCGTCAGTTGCTACTGCGTGCTCTTCTCTGCCAGATGTTTGGTTTCCTTTCTGAGCCGTTCTGCTCTCCCCTACTCCTACCCCTGGCGCCTGTGCCTGCCCCCTCACGATGCCTTCTCTAGTGCCCCGTGGTCCTGTCAGTAGCCGCAGGGAAGGCGATCCCTTTGCTGGGATTTCCTCTTCCTACTCCTACACCTGGGCGTGACTGTTTCCAAACGGAGCCTTGTCTTTTGCTCCAAGAGCAAAGAGTTTGGTTGGTAAATATAAACCCATCCATCATTTCCGGGATAATGATGCTCAGCCTGCCTGCTGCTGATGGGCCTATGGTCTTATATTCTGGAAAACAAACAAACAGAAAAACACCAATACCGGTCCACAGATGTCCCTCCTTTACTGTTGCAAGTACCTTCTATTTGCCCTTCTCTGTCGTTCTCCAGCCTGCTCTGTGGCCTGGGTGCTTGATCTATGTGGATTATGTCAACAGCGTTCCCTTATCGACAGGTTTCCAGTTGGGTCCAAACTGTGCAGAGTTCTGGAAGTAGGTCAGAGGATTGGAGGACAGTGCGTTCTGGGTGTTTACTCTGCTCAGTTCCCTCTTTGGGATGACTCCGTCCCTTCACCTAAGGTCATTGCTTCTTTCAAGGAAGGCTACATGACTCCTTTTGTCTGATGACCTCTCTCCCCCCTCATCCCTGAAGGCAGGCCCAGGGGTGGTAGCAGTTCTATCTCTGCTGACTCCAAGTTCCTGAAAGTTCCCACCCGCTGCCATTGTGCAAGGAGTCCCTTTAAGAAAAGAACCCTCTTGAAGTCATCCTCATTTGAATGTGCCATCTGTTTCTTGTTGGGGCCCTGACTGGCCCTATCTTTCTCTTCCTGTGCTACAATTTTTCTCTCTCCTCCTGCAGCGTCTCTTGGCCTCCTCAGGCCTCTAGCATGACTCATCGTGGGCCTTTCAAAACAACTGGTGACCCTTTGGGAAAAGGCAGCCAAAGGGGTTACAGTGAAAGGGATGACCTTTTTTGAAGCAAGAAGCACAGCCCCAGGAGATCCTCAGTCTTCTGGGCTAAGTGTGATGCACATGAGCATCAGTTGGCCAATGTATACTTGCTGGGAAGAAAGGCTGAGGATGGATTCGGCGCGGGATTACCGACTATGCCCTCAAACCCCTCCACATTACAGTCTACTTGTTCTGAGCCTGCAGCGCTTCTTCCTCTGTGAACCATTCCCAGATCATTTAAGGCCACAGGATATCTATAGCAACTGAATCTCAATAATCATAATGATCATAATCATGGTAATGGCTGCCAATTACTAAGTGCCAACTCTGAGCCAGGCACTGCGCCTGGTGTTTTGCCTCTGTAAATCAAATGGAAGTTTCCATCTCGCTCTTAACGGTTGCTTCCCCCACGGTATTTGGGAAAGGGACAGATTGGACCGCCCCCCCCCCCCATTCTTCAGTTGTCCACCCGCATCACTCTGCTTTTCCGAGTCTTGTGTTACTCCCGGCTCCACCAGGGGGCGCTACAAACCTCCCTGTGGGTGGAGTTTGGGAACTCCGTGGAGGGGACCTTCCCCTCTATAAGTTGCTGTTCCCTCTGGAAAGATCTCGGAGAGCTTTCCGGGGTGATTGGGAGTCCCCGATCTCACTTTCCTCCCTAACACAGCTAGACAGTTATGTGGGTCTGACATTCCGTGCTGAAGTTTGAGGAGCATCAAAGAGGGGAAAAAAACACACGTGAAGAAAAGACTGTGAAACCTCAGGTGTCCTGAGGAGTTTAGGCGCTCACAGGGGGGCTCTTAGAGGCACACTCCAGTTCCTGTCCTTGTCCCCTACCCTCAAGTCTTCTCCTCTCTGTGGAATCTCCTCCTTCTTCCACCTCTGCATCTCCCTTTTGAGATGTTTACCCCCTAGAGCTGTTCTCACCCCAGGATACACCCTTTCCGCCAGCAGGACCTTTCCCTCCGTGTGCATTAGTCAACACGTACCTCTGCAGCCGCCCATGGGTACTCTTCTGCCCACTGTCTCCCCAGACCTGCCTGCTGACCTTGTCAGATTGTCCAATGGTAGCTGTGGATCTCTCTCAGTCTCTCAGTCTTTCTCCCTCTTTCTCCCCTGCACACACGTGCACGCACACACACACATACACACACACTTACAGGGATTTCCCAAGGACAGATATGAATTCTCAGAGCCAACACAGTCTACGCCCAGAAGGGGGAAGAGAACTATTTCCCCAAGTGCCTCCACAGTATGCAAGACCCCTCTTTCACAGGGCACATGGTACCTCACAGTGTTTACAATTGCAGTTGGTTCTTCCGTCCATTTTTCCCTTTAAGTTGTTCAGCTTTGGGCCTCTGGGAACAGGCTCTTTAGTGGCTTCCCCTTTAGCTAGACAAAGACCCAGTTCAGGCGTTAAAATAACCACCTGTGAGAGCCATTGCATTTCTTTGCTAAGGTTCCTCCTTTGCCCTGGTCTCTGTCTGGGGAGGGGCTTGGTTCCATTGCCCCAGGTTCCTATACCTTCGCTATAGACCCTCACAACCCCCGGGGGTGGCTGAGGTTCTTTTCACACATCTTTTGCCCCAGTGAATGACTCATCAACCTTGCGAGCTAGGAATTGGCCTTCTTCCTTCTCTCTCTCTCCCTATATCACATCCACAACCAAGTCTTTGAGATGTGATCTCTTTGACTTTTTTTCTGGAATCCATCGACCTCACTCCATCCCCCTTCTCCACCATGCCCACTGCTTCCTCCACATTGGCTGCCCATCCCCTCATCATCTGTCTCATCATCTGTCCCGTCCTTATATGATGTTGCTCTTCACTTTTTAAAAAAAAATATTTTATTTGTTTTTTTCTTTAAGTGGGCTCCACACCCAACATGGGGCTCAAACTCATGACCCCCAAGATCAAGAGTCATATGCTGTGCCCTCTGAGCCAGCCAGGCACCCCTGTTCGTCGCTTTTCACTACTTGTATGTGATTGTGCCTCCCCCATCTGAACTGTCAGCTCCATGAGGGCAGGGGTTTCTCCATCTGATTCCCTGCTGTGCGTCTTGTGCCTAGCGCAGGGCCTGGCAGGTAGTAGGCACTCAATACTGATTTGCTGAATGAATGAGCAAATTGTTGAGTCCAATTTACTTATCTCAGAGGCGAGAAAGATTAGGCTCCTAGCGCTGCCTTGCATACAGCAAGGTGTCAGGGAATACCTTGTGGATAAATGAATATTTCTTTTGCTCAAGGCTGCATAGGTAATTAGTGGCTGCATTTAAATCAAGTCTCCTAATTCCAGTTGATTCTTAAACTTTGCTGTGTGTTAGAAACCCCTGAGACGTTTAAAAAATCCTGATGCCCAGGCTGCACCCTAAACCAATTAAACCAGAAATTTTTGGTGGGGTTGCTGGTGGGGACCAGAGTATCAATATTTTTTGAGGGGGCGGGGAGCGAGAAAGAGAGAAAGAGAGAGAGAGGGAAGTGGGGGAGAGGCAAAGGGAGAGAGAGAGAGAGAGAGAGAATTCCAACCAGACTCCACACCCCAGCATGGAGCCCAACACGGGGCTCGATCCCACGACCCTGAGATCACGACTGGAGCCAAAATCAAGAGTCAGACACTTAACCGACTGAGCCACCCAGGAGCCCCCAGAGTATCAATATTTTAAAAAACTTTCCAGATGATTCCACTCAACCATATTAAATCACGAGGTAGGACCCAGGTAATCCCATACTTCTCATACAGCATCTAATAGAAAAGCTTTGAGAAAAATCAGAAGCGTTACTGAGCGAATTGAACGTTCCATTCACATGTGCAGAAACAGTGGCGGCTTGTGAGGGGAGGGGCACATCATTGTGTTGGGTTGGGACTGTCCCGTGGGGAGAACCATCATGTATTCATCTCCAGAAGTGGACCTTGAAGGCAGAGAAATGGTTTTGTGAGGTGGTTGGAGGCACTGGAAGAAACTAAGTAATGCCAATGTATGTGAGACTGGTTACTGGGAAGCTGATCCCTAAGAATCCTATTAGACCACAGAAGAGTCACTCCAGGGACTTGGGGAGGATTCTTTGTTGGTGCCATTTAAAGTGGACCAACCTGAAGCTGTGTTTGCCAAGGAAACCATTTTCGACAGTGATGGAGAAAAGGCCGTAGGAGTCATTTCCCCCTGGAAAAACATCGTGCGGGCTACAGCAGTGCCCCGTGTCTCATTTCAGCCCAGAATTGCTAAGTCCTTTCACGGAGGCTTGTTTTCAGAACTGCCACATGCGAAGCTGGGAATTATGATTTAAAAGAGGAGTGAGAAAATGCCTAGGGAATGCTTTAAGTCATGGAGATCAATGGGAGAGAGTGCCGTGCTCAGGGATCTCAACTCTGGGCCCCAGGCTCCCCCTTTTTGGGACTACCCTAACCACAGAGGGCCAACTTCATCCAAGTCAAACTCCTTACAGTGACAACTTCTTAAATTCATGACAGGAGTTCTTACAATATGAGGAAACAGCAAAGGAAACCACAATTCAATAGCACAGAACAAGATTTGCTTTTCTCTATTTGTAACATACATAATAAATAGATGCTGACATTGATATATAAAGAACTCTTATAAAGTAGTTAGGTATTATAACTCAATATAATGTTTAATTAAAATACTATCTTTACATGGTTAATACTTCTATTTACAATGAATTGCTCCAGGGGATTTTGCAGAGCTCTGAAGATACATGCAGGGGCAGACCTGTCAATTAGTTCTAGGTTTTAGCCACTCTGGCATATATGGGAGAACAAGACTACGGAGGAAGAAAGTTAATACATATTTCAGGGATTTAATAAGATGGGATCCTCTGGTTTTGGTGGGAAAAACCAAAGCAGTTGTTGTAAAGTTGCTGGTCCAAACGGAAACTTGATTTAAGTATCTTCTCTTATCTTCCAGATCACACAGTTCTCTTTGGTCATCTCCGTTGTACACGCTGCTTTGTACCTGTGGTGTGGACATAGTCTATGATGGGCATTTCATGTGTTTTAAAATCGAAAACAATAAAGCAGCATACACGAGCTCAGCTTGGACTAATATTGAACACCACTGTTTGGAAACATGGAGGCTTAAAATTGAAAGGGTCATTTAGTTCAGTTCCTTCCCTCTAGGTCTTTGAATATTTCACACCAAGATGTTGAGTTTGGAGGCATTCTAAAAGATCTCTAGGACTGGAGGATCTATCAACTCAGTTCAGGGTTTCTACCGTCCAGAGGCTTATATTATCTGGTTCATTTCACATCCTAGCATACTTTTTTCCTTGATTGAGCCCAATACTTCTTGTTTAGGAACACTAAAGTATCACAAGACAGGTTCTAGGACCCAGGAGGGCTCCGTGGGCTGTGGGATACCAGGGAGGGGGTCACCTTAGAGCTGGACAATGAAGGAGTGGAGCAGAGGGGGACTGTGTCCTGCTTTTAAATAGGTAAGGACTATTACGCAACTACCTACCAATATAGAGCAAGATAGGTGAAGTTCCCTGGCATGCTGGAGCTCCCAGTCCAGCCAGTGACATGAGAATCATAGTCATTCACATCATATGTGACCCCAGAGATCAACTATCTCAGCATTTCTATTTTATGGACACTGTGAACCCCTTTGAAAGTGACATGCCATCTTTTCAATCCCTTAACATGTTAAAAAATCATTTGATCATTTTTATATAGTGAATGATTTAAAAAAAGAACCCAATTTTAAGCAAATACTGTTTAATTTTGGATTAATGAGTAAAGTTACACTAAGAAATTCATTTTAATTCAATTTTACTACTATTCACAATCTGTAAAGACAAATTTTGATATTTGTCTATTTAACAAAGGATGCATTTTATTGGCCTTAAATTGCTTATGTAAGAAACATTGGAATATGTCAACAGATTGATTTTAAATTCACATATTGTATGTGGTCACAGACTGAATGTATATTAAAGTTCAGTAGTCATTTAAATGTACATTCAGGGATCAAATGCGACAAAAACTATTTTCATGAGATGATGTTAATAATTCTTTCATTTTGTGCTTTTTATATGCGACCCATGTTGGGGTTTTAAAAAATAACCTGTGGTGGTATTTGCAGGTGGGGCCTTTGGGAAGTGAGCAGGGTTAGATGAGGTCATGAGGGTGGGACCCCATGATAGGACTGGTACCTTTCCAAGCAGAGGAAGAGCTCTTCCTCTCTCCACATCATGGGAGAAGGCAGCCTACAAACCAGAGGGCCCTCCCCAGAGCCCAACTACGCTGGTGCCCTGATCTCAGGCTTCCAGGCTCCAGAACGCTGAGAGATCAGTGTCTGTTGTTTAAGTCACCCTGTCTATGGTATGTTGATATGGCAACCTGAGTGGACTAAGGCATAGTGTGACAGGAAAGTTCTGGTGCTGTTATTTATGAGCATAACAATTCACAGTGTGGATAATCTATATTACTCCAAAATACAAATGCAAAATGGATATAATCATCATAATACTTTCACTTTTGCATTAGTTTTTCAGGTACCGCTAGTATCCTGATATGTGCATAAGATTTGGATCCGTTGACTACTGATCTAAAGGAAATGATCATTCTATTTTTGCTTTTGTGTGTCTCATGAACTTCTATTTCAACCTTAGGAATTCTTATGCATCTTTTTTTTTTACCTGGTGGTCAATTGAGGGTGCAAGAGAAATGATTTATTGTTCTTAGTTAACACAATTAGGACATTAGAGCAGTAAGAACTAATGTGCTGGCTGGCTGTACTGAGTTGAATGATGATCAGCTGTGTGAGTTCTGAGCAAGCCCCTCTGATTTCTACAAACTTTGATTCAAATGAGGACGTTTTTAGATGGTTAGTTCAAAGGGGGGAAATGAAAAATTTATATTCTTTATTAATTAAAAAAAATGGAGGCAGACAGGTCAGGTTCCCATTAGCAGAAGCCATGGTGGGGCATGTTTGCTGCAGATGCTTTAGTGAGGGAGAGCGAGCTCTCAGGAGGGACCTGTGAAGTGTGGGGGACGCAGAGTGGGCAGGGGAAGGAGCTAAGCAAACGTGGATTCAGGAGAAGGAAGCCTCAGCTTGATCCCCTGGAGAGTTCTGGAGTGTGAATATCAGCACAGAGTGCGTTCTGCACTGTTCCACTGAGTCACTGGCCATGGGCTGCCCTTCGCTGGGGGGACTTGAGCTCCTGGGTGGTTCCACTGCAATGCGGGCAAGCCTCCAGAGCAGGCTTCAGCTGTGAGCAGCGAGCATTTGCAGCAGCGTGGGGCTGAGTCCGGCAGCCAGGGGAAGGAAGCTGGAAGGGAATCAACATCATCTACTACAGACATCATTTCTTTGCGTTCTTTGCATTATTTTAAGTATATAAACCCCCTAGAGCCATCTTTTTTTTTTAACTTAAATTTTACTTGGTGGTTTCTGGAGTAGAATTCAGGGATTCATCACTTACATGCAACAGCCAGTGCTCATCACAAAAAATGCCCTCCTTAATGCCCTTCACCCATCTAGCCCATCCCCCCATCCTCCTTCCTCCATCAAGCCTCAATTTGTTCTCTATTGTTAAGAGGCTCTTATGGTTTATATCCCTCTCTCCCTTCCCCCCACCCTTCCCATATGTTCATCTGTTTTCTTTCTTAAACTGCACATATGAGTGAGATCATATGGTATTTGTCTTTCTCTGACTGACTTATTTCACTTTGCATAATACACTCTAGCTCCATCCATGTCCTTGCAAATGGCAGGATATCATTCTTTTTGATGGCTGAGTAATATTCCATTGTATAGATATACCACCTCTTCTTTATCCACTCATCAGTCGAGGGACATTTGGGCTCTCTCTATAGTTTGGCTATTGTTGATAATGCTGCTATAAACATCGGGGTGCATGTGCCCCTTCAAATCTGTATTTTTTGTATCCTTTGGGTAAATACCTAGTAGAGCAATTGCTCAGTCATAGGGTAGTTCTGTTTTCAACTTTCTGAGGAACCTCCATACTATTCTCCAGAATGGCTGCACCAGTTTGCATTCCCACCACCAGTGTAGGAGGGTTCCTCTTTCTCCGCATCCCCGCCAACATCTGTCATTTCCTGACTTGTTCATTTTAGCCATCCTGACAGGTGTGAGGTGGTATCTCATTGTGGTTTTGATTTGCATTTTCCTGATGGTGAGTGATGTTGAGCATCTTCTCATGTGTCTGTTAGCCATCTGGACATCTTCTTTGGAAAAGTGTCTGTTCATGTCTTCTGCCCTTTTCTTAAATGAGTTATTTGTTTTTTGGGTGTTGAGTTTGATAAGTTCTTTATAGATTCTGGATACTAACCTTTTATCTGATATGCCATTTGCAAATGTCTTCTCCCATTCTGTAAGTTGCCTTTTAGTTTTGTTGGTTGTTTCCTTCGCTGTGCAGAAACTTTTTATGTTGATGAAGTCCCAATAGTTCATTTTTGCTTTTGTTTCCCTTGCCTCTGGAAGTATGTCTAATAAAAAGTTGCTAGAGTCGAGGTCAAAGAGGTTGCTGCCTGTGTTCTCCTCTACGATTTTGGTGGTTTCCTGTCTCACATTTAGGTCTTTCATCCATGTTGAGTCTATTTTTGTGTATGGTGTAAGAAAGTGGTCCAGTTTCATTCTTTTGCATGTTGCTGTCCGGTTTTCACACCATTTGTTGAAGAGACTGTCTTTTTCCATCAGATAGCCTTTCCTGCTTTGTCGATGATTAGTTGATCATATAGTTGTGGGACCATTTCTGGGTTCTCTATTCTGTTCCACTGATCTATGTGTCTGTTTTTGTGCCAGTACCATACTGTCTTGATGACTACACCAATAGAGCTTGAAGTCCAGAATCATGATGCCTCCAGTTTTGTTTTTCTTTTTCAGGATTGCTTTGGCTATTCAGGGTCTTTTGTGGTTCCATACAAAGTTTAGAATTGTTTGTTCTAGCTCTGGGAAGAATGCTGGTGTTGTTTTGATAAGGGTTGCATTAAATGTGTCGATTACTTTGGGTACTATAGACATTTTAAATTAAAAAAGTTTTTTTAAAGATTTTGTTTGAGAGAGAGAGAGAGCAGGAGCAGAGAGAGAGGGACAAGCAGACTCCACACTAAGTGTGGAGCCTAACTTGGGGCTCGACCCCACGACCCTGAGATCATGACCTGAGCTGAAATCAAGAGTCGGATGTTCAACTGACTGAGTCACCCAGGCGCCCCGGGTAGTATAGAATTACTATTAAAATGATGTTTGTTCTTCCAATCCATGAGCATGGAATGCTTCTCCATTTCTTTGTGTCCTCTTCAATTTCTTTCATCAGCATTCTATAGTTTTCGGAGTATAGAACCGTCTTTTGAATTCACAAACTGTTTGTTATGGAACAATGATTATTTAATATTGTTTAATGGGAAAGTAAGCACCACGAGGGCAAGTCTTTGCTTTGTTCTGTTTAATTCACAGGTGGCTCCTTGGTTCCTAGAATAGTCTCAGACACATTAGTAGATTTTTGTTAAATAACATCTATGGAATGAATGAATGAAGAAGATCTAGAACCCTAGTATTCTGAATTTTGGAGGATTGCTTTGTAAGGAATTGGCACTCCTGTCAGTCAGAAGTACATCTGAGTGCATGTATATAGTATCTGAGCCAAATAGGGGGTTGTTTTTTTCACAGTGCAAGAAATTTGGTAGGGGTGGGAGTCCAGGTCTAGGGAGCACTCTGTTCTTTTATATCCCCAGAGCCTTACTTCTGTGCATGAGGCTTCCATGCTCATGTATGTGACAGTCACAGGACAGCCCTTCCATCTCAGCCCCAAGTCCATTCACCAGGGCCAAGGAGAGAGAGAGGAAGAATCCAGAAGGGCAGCACCTTGGCGGAAGAAAAAAACCAAAATGTTCCTTGAAATCTCTAGCAGCTGTCCACGTAGATGTTTTTATCCAGAACTACATCATCTGGCCAACCCTAAATGTGAGGGAACCTGGGATGGTGAGCAGATTGGCTGGTGTCAGCGCCACCTGGAACGAAACTGAAATTCTGTTAGAAAAGAAGTAAGGGATAGTGGGTAAGCAAAGGACGGTTTCTGCCACTGCAGCAGAACTATGGAAGTCCTATGGGTGGTTCAAAATGACTACCCTTTCCCAAGGGCAAATAAAGGCAAAATAAAATAAAAATGAAAAATAAATTTGAAAACTCAAATCCTTTTTTTTTTCTTTTTCACTTTCCCCAGTCTTTTATTATGACTTTCCTAGCGACCAGGGGTGAAGTTCTCTCCAGAGTCAGTAGGAAATACTTTAAACATGTTTCAACAGAAATCCAACTGTTTATTTTCGTCTTAGTGGCCTGATATTCCATCTGTACACTAGTGAGCGTATAGGATGGTCACTTTTTAAATTCTTTTCTCTTAAATAGGAAACTCGGACTCCTGGAATGTTTCTGCTAGTGTTGCTGTTACTACAGGAGACTCCTAGGTGCTATCGTTCCTTACGGTGAGTCTTGTGTTTCTCCATGGAGAAGCTTTCATTATTTCCAGACTCTCATTGAACGATTATGAGACCGTTGAGACAGGATGAGAAATAAAAATGTCTACTTTGTGCACTGGGCTGTTATTCCTGGATCTTTACAATTGAGGTGGAGAAAGAAAACACCTCCGGAAAAATAATTTAAGAGGCACGGCTGGTCGGTTGTCTCACATTTGATCCCAGGAGCCTTGTAGTTCATGCACAAATATGAAAAGGGCCATGTAAGTAAATTTTGATGACATTTTTTATTTAAAAATCTCCTGCTGACAAAAATCACCTTTCCCACCAAGCATAATCTCGGTGCCCAATTTAAAGGCTGGCCCGTCCAGTAAAGTATCTTTGGGCCGTGAGTTCCGGAGTTTCATCTACAGAGTTCTTTGTCTGAGTGGTCATGCTGGGTTGGAATTAGTGTGTTGACCTCTTTGTGCCTTTGTGTTTCCCATTCATAAAAAAAAAAAAAAATTGGCTATAGTTTTTGGTTGTATTGATGTGGAGGCATGGAGTCAAATATCCTGACCCCGAAATACTTATCTCACAGTAGCAGCATCACTTTCCGGGGCAAGACACCATTTCTGCAAGTAGATTTGTTAGGTCGATCAGAAGGGTCAAACCGTTCCTTCCAAAGAACCAGACTTTTGCCCACTATTGATAATTGGCTAGATACTGGTTGTTTGTCTGTTTATTCTAGCACGTCTTGTGCAATATCGTATATTATTTTCTCAGTGAGCTTCCTGTGGGGATGTTAACTTGTTCTACACCCACATAAAATACTTTATTCTCTGGTTTTCTTATTAGATTTACTAACATGTCACTGTTGTACCATTACCATGTGACAGCCCAGGAAGAAGAAAGAACACGCTATTATACAACTCTTGGCAAAGCCAACGCCAATGTAGGGAAATCATTAAGCTTCGGAAAGTTTTAACTTTCTTGTGCTCAGTTTCTTATCATTAACCCAAGGCTTGTGTTCTTCCCCGACCCCCTCATCTTGTAAAGGAACTAGAGGGAGAACAGTGGACAGAAATCAGGCTGAGCCACAGCCGCTTCCGGGGCCTGCACTTACATCAGTGATTCATCAAACTAATGGGGAGTTCTAATTCGGTGCTTTGCTCCCCTTAAGCCCTGTAATTGCGGTGTCTCTGAACCCAAAGGAAACACATTGCGCTCTGCGTGCCCAGGCGCATAGCTTTTAAATCTTCATAACTCTGTAATTACTACAGCGCTTTCCTTCAAATCTGGCTCAATTTCACTTCCTTAATGAGCACTACAATCTTGATAAAGTTTGCAGTTTGCTGCCTCTGCTGTTCACAAGGACTGTGTCCCAGACTGATAATGCGAGTTGTTGATTGCACTCCCTCAAGTCCCTCTCCAGAAGGGCTGATTTATTTCAGGACCACCACAGTCAAAAGCACTTCCTCTGGGTCAAGGCCCGCGCCGGGCGTTTTCCTCACAGAAGGGTGCTTGGAAAGCAAATTCTGCACAGTTCAAAAAAAGGGGAGGTGTGGGGGGGAGAGCTTATGAACCCTTAGGGAATGGCTGTTTAGCTTTATTAGCACCATGTGCTCTAGAGACTGTGCTTCATTTTACCCAACTGAAGACTTTGCTTTATATTAAATATATTTTATATTTAAATATATTATAAGTAAATATATTAAATACATATTTAATATAAGTAAATATATTAAACATCGACTTCCTCTTTATAAACTGAGCCCCGCCAAAGAGTGAGAATTACAGATCAGCTTAAAAAAAACAAAACGAAACAACAACCTAATTTCCACAATCTTTCTCCTACCAACTGGTTTCCAGGATTTTTAAAAGACTTGTTGGAAGTGCCATTTCATGACTCTGGTCAAAAGCACATCTTCTCTTACAGCTGGCTGGAGGGCCTCTTAATTTTCGTCACTGTTTTGCTTTCAACCATGTGCTGATGCTTGGGCTCAGCTTTAGTTTTCCCGTTTGTAAGCTGGAAGACCCAGCACTGAAGCCGCTGTTGCGTTTAGACTCCCTGGATTCCCCCCAGACCAGGTTAATCACTCTGGGATTCTGAATTGCGCTTAATTCTTATCTCTATTACAGCTTGCTGGCGATGTACTACCTTGATTTGTTTACATGTCTATTTACCCTATAAGATTCCACCCTTTGAGAGCGGTGTTTATGTCTTCTTTCGTTTTAGATCCCTGACAGCCAACAGAGGCCTGAGCACCCAATGGATGTTTGCACTCAGTAAATAAAGCTTCCAGTAAATATTTGTTGCATAACCAGAAGAACGAATCAGTGAATGAAACTTTCCTGTTTGCTATCACCATCTGCTTTAACTCTGTCCGTTATTTTGATGTATTTGCAGTTCTGACTAGATCCAGATTTGGCATGTTTAAAATTATATTCAGTTGTAAAATGTGAGGCTAGGAGTTCTGAAGATAAGAAAGAAGTCAAAATTTCTGCCATTGGAAACAATGTGAGCAATCAACAGTTCTTTGCAGGGAAGATAAAAAAGCTGGTTAGAACAGTCTTTGGATTCACAGTCTTTGGCGTTTTGGAAAAACCACTTACTAGCATTATTTTTTTTTTCTGCCCATGTTTCCCTGTCAGTAAAATGCAGAGAGAAACCCTTGTCCTTCACACTCGATAGGCTAAATGAGGATTTTTGAGGAAGAAAAGCACAAACTGAAACAAAGGAAAACCTTTGGGAGTGGTGTATAGCCTTTCCCCCCCTGAAAACTATACGCAATACCTGTGCTTATGTGTATGGTGGCTTCATATTTTGATATATTAATGAATTCTTCCCCCTGGTCTTTCCTGGGAACATAGGTACACAAAGCCAAATTTAAGGTTCTTGAACCAGAAGCGCGTGGACTTTTCAAGAACAAAGCCGTGGAGGCTTTGGACACAATGTTTACGCTGTGAACCTTAGCTCTGGGAGAATGCATGCTCCCTCCAATAAGCTGGCACCCACCCATGGGCTGCTGGCTTCCTCCCGTGAACCAGCAAAGCCAAAGGAGAGAGGGAGTTGGTGAATGTCAGAGCTCAGCAGCTAACATCCAACTTGGGAGAACCTCCTGGGGAGCATGAAGTGTGGCCTCCTGGCGTGGGAGGTAGAGGGTCCAGTAACATCTCCTGCAGTCCTTCTGTTGACTGTGCGCATGCCTTCTTCTCATATGTTCTGTGGCTGTCTCATCTTTAGCTTTTATCTTGCCCTAAAGTTGTTTTTCTGTGCTATAACTTCATTCGTGGGTGCAATTCAAGTGTAGGATAGCCATGAGCTCCAGAAAGTTTTCTGCTTGAATGTGAACCATATGACTCTCCAAGAGTTTCCCAAGAATGGTAACCTCTCCCTCCTCCTCCCGCCATCGCTACCCACTCTCGGATCTGCTCTTCCTCCTTCGGCAAGTACAATGCACCTCCATTACCAGATATTCTAACATCACATTTCTTGGGCATACCATATTCATTTACTCCCAAGTTGTTGCTTTTTACTTATGTAAACTTGATATATTTCTCTATCTGTAAAGTGGTTTGGGTAACTTGGGTTGGGATGGAATGCTCATGATTTTTCCCAATAAAATTAATGAAAATACTTTTTATTTAACAGCTTTTTACTTAGTGGCAGGGCTTTCAGGAGTGAATTAGAGTGATTAGGTGAGGAATCGGTGCCACTGGGTGGAGGAAGGGAGACTCCGGTCACTATAATTACATGATTATGCTAACGAGCCCATGTATCTCCTGGAATTTCTTAGACAAAAGAAATATTTTTCAAGCATAAATAATGATGGTGCAGCATCAATACTGGGATATTTGAAACAGAGCAGACATTTTTGGTGAAGAATCTTTCAGGAAACTGTTTTGTTGCTTGGGAGGCTCTAGAGGAACTTGACTGCTGGCACTGGTTCCCTGTGGGCTGCGGCGGGCAGGAGCGTGACTGTGGGGCGTGGTGACATAGATGGGGTATTTCATTCATTTTACAATGGCCTTAGGTTTATACTGACCAAACATTAGCGTCTATGGGGAAATTGTGCTGGCCTTTGAGCTGCGAAGTTTGACTGCTGGGAATTAGGCCATGGGGTTATTTTTAAATGCTGCCTTTCCTTTCCATTTTGGCTACAAGCTCATGGTAGTAAAGGGGCGCATGGGGCAGCGGGGGGGGGGGTGCGGTATGTGATCAGGAGAGATGAACATGCGCATAAGTAGGTATAGCAGTCTGGCTTCAGACCCCAACCTTGATTTCATCAGGTTTTTGTGGGGAAAGCCAGAGTAAAATGGTGCGATGGGGGATTTGAGTAAGGAAGGCACAGCTCCTGTGGATGTGTGGAAAACGCATCAGCATTAAGAATATTCATACATCTCATCATGATTACATGTGGTTGCTACACTTTTATTGATTTCAGTATTTCAGTTCTATACATTAGGAGCCAAGCTGAAGAATGTGTGTGTGTGTGTGTGTGAGAGAGAGAGAGAGAGAAAGAGAGAGAGAGAGAGACAGGAAGGTAGGTCACATAGGAGAGGCTTAAAATGGGAAGAGGTACAGTGAGGCCAGGAGGCTGTCTTAAAGCTGTCCTTGGATAGCTAACACATAGTTTTTATTTAGGTGGTGTTCCAGATGTAGAACAATCACATTTCTTTTTTTTTTTTTTTTAAGATTTTATTTATTTATTTGAGAGAGAGAATGAGAGAGAGAGAGAGAGCATGAGAGGGGGGAGGGTCAGAGGGAGAAGCAGACTCCCTGCCGAGCAGGGAGCCCGATGTGGGACTCGATCCCAGGACTCGATCCCAGGACTCGATCCCGGGACTCGATCCCGGGACTCCAGGATCATGACCTGAGCCGAAGGCAGTCGCTTAACCAACTGAGCCACCCAGGCGCCCCAACAATCACATTTCTAAAGGTGCCTTTATTCATACTTTACAGTGGACTGAGAATGGAAGGGATCAAAAGCCAAAATCAAAGCTTTTAATTTTGAACCAAATGGCTTTATTAGCACATGACTAGGAGTCCAGGAGATTACAAAGAGAGTTTTCCTTTTTGCATAGTTGACGTGTGCTTTGAATCGTTTTGAAATCTTGACTTCAGTCTATGCTGACCACTTCGGGGCAGGCCCCGAAGTCCCTAGCCTGTTCTTGAACTTAATTACCTGCTGGAATTCTCCTCCTCCTGGACCTGGAGGAAGACTCTTCCTCTTCTGTGAGACTCTTTTGCCCTGTCCTTCAATCAAGCCTGGTGGTGCCGCAGGGGCCCTGGGGCCCAGGAAGGAACTCACCAACGATCCCAAGCTCCTTTTAGGAGTGACAACCCAAGCCGGCTCATTGCCCCTGTGAGTGCTCAGCTGAGCCCACTCCACTGGCCCCCTGGGTGCTATTAATAGGACAGTGCTGGGTGAGGGGGAGTGACAGGCAGGGCTGACTTGCCACAAGGCTTGCTAACTGGATGCCTTTAAAACCCCTCATTGTTCTTTATGCCTCAATATGTTTAGGGAGGAGTGTGTGGCTTGGCTACCTAGCAGAACTCATGTTCAGAATTTTGAACATATTAAAAAGTCAAGCTGAATTTGAAAACAACCAGCTCTAAGCTTTTTAGATTTGTGAGATAAAAACTCCTAAAAGACCCTTTTCCAAAATATTTTCTTTTTTCATTTTTTGTTTGGAAACAAAACCAAATGTAAAGTTGCAAGAAATGTACGACTCCCAAAATGCCCTTTACCTAGACTCATTATTTTGCCATATTCGCTTTTTTCTCTTTGTACATAGACATGACTATTATCATCATTATTGTTGTTGTTACTGAACCGATTATGTGTACCTTGCAGACATCATGACCCTTTACCCTCAAATTCCCAGCCTGGATCTTTTATGAACAAGAATGTTCCCTTGCCAAAATGTTATTAATTTTTTTAAAGATTTTATTTATTTATTTGACAGAGAGAGACACAGTGAGAGAGGGAACACAAGCAGGGGGGAGTGGGAGAGGGAGAAGCAGGCTTCCCACCGAGCAGGGAGCCCAATGCGGAGCTCAATCCCAGGACACTGGGATCATGACCGAGCCGAAAGCAGACGCTCAACGGCTGAGCCACCCAGGCGCCCCATGTTATTAATTTTTTTTTTTGGTAGAATAAGAGAAGGAAGGGTCTGTTGAAGCCTTTATAACCAGAGTGTGGGCCAGTCCAAAGTGCTGACTGTGGGGGCCCTGTGCAGGCTCCCACTAAAGGCAGGGAGAGCAGAGAGGAGGCACTACCGCAGGGCTGGAGGACTTTATTGTTGCCATAAAACATATTTTTTCCATGTTCTCTTTAGACACAAGAAATGAAGGCTGCATTCCCAAGATCTGGCTTGTGGCTTTAAAATAAAAAAAAAATATTTTTACAGTATTCTTTTTGGAGGGATGAAAGCATGTGTTTTATTAACATTTCCCAAACTCTTTTTTTTAGGTTTTAGGCTGACAGCATCCAGCCTGCAGACTGCAGCAATCCAAATACATGCATTTTTAGAAATTATACCTT
Source organism: Mirounga angustirostris (assembly GCF_029215605.1). Lineage (NCBI taxonomy): Eukaryota > Metazoa > Chordata > Mammalia > Carnivora > Phocidae > Mirounga > Mirounga angustirostris. The sequence continues at coordinate 13,679,465 of NW_026991719.1, forward strand.
TCAATTAACTGCAGGGGAAAACTTTCTTCTGTGAATCATCTCTCTGACAGAGAACTCGAACATCCCTGTGTATGATCAGCCCAGTAGGGTAACACGCAGGTGATCCGGCTTATCTCACCTAACGTGCCAATGAGTTTTGCAAGCAGTTTTCTGGGGCTTTCACTCATTGGTGGTTTGGGCCTCATTGATGATACTCTTTAGAGATCTGGCCTAACGCAGGTGGCCAAGAGTTGCCTGGGAAGAGGTATCAACAGCATCCTGGCCACTCTGGGAAGCGCCCAAGCCTCATCACCTCCCACCCAAGCTGTCCCACGACGCTTACAGAGCCCGGGGGCTCTCCGAGGGGCAGCCCAGCTTTTCCTGCTAAGAACCCAAAGGACTCGCTCAGAGCTGGAATTCGGCGAAGCAACTTGCTCCAACACGCCAGATCTGCCGCAACCCCAATACCCCACCCTCCTGCCTCTGCGCTCGCTACCCACACCCCCAACCCCAATTTGAGGACTTCCCGCCCCCACCACGCTGAGAGTGTCAATCCTAACCCCTTGGATGCGAGTGTCTTTGCGTCGGAGCGCGCCGGGCGCGGCGAGGCCACCAGTGACTCCCAGCGGCCGCACAGGGCGCTGCGCCCCCCTCGCCCCGGCCTCCCTCCGCCCTGCGTCCGCCCCGCCACCCCCGCGCCGCCTCCTGCGCTCGGGCTGGAGGCGGATTCCTCTCTCCGGGTTTTCAAAGCGCCTTTCCGAAACCTCCTCCCCGCCCAGAGAGGGAGTGAGGTCCCGGGCGCAGTCGCTCCCCGGAGCGGCCGAGGGGCGCGCGGGGAGAGGCCTGCGCCGGGGTACTTTCAAACTGAGGCGCGCGCACACACTCACACCGAGACACACACACCCAGACACGCACGCACGCACACACACACACACATATACACGCCCATTTATATAGGCGGTGGCGGCGGCAGCGGCCGGGGCGGCGGCGGCGGCGGCGAGGCAGGAATGATGGAGCTGAGCCAGCCGACCCGGGTCGGAAGCAAGTGAGGAGAGCCCAGGCGCACCCCGGGATTTCTGTGCCCCGCTCTTGTCATCCTACCCAGGGAACGGTGCGCCCGGAGGAGGACCAGGTGGACTGATTTGCCAGAGGGGCGGGGAAGAGGAGGAGACCAGGTGAGCGGAGGAGCCCCCGCGTCCCCGGAGCGCCCGGTCGCGCCTTTGCCCGACTCCTGCTCCCTCTCCGCCCAGGTGGGCGCGCCCGGTTCCCCGCTCGCAAGGGGCGCTTTGAGGAGACCAGAAAGTCTCAGCCCGGCTTCGCGGGATGCCTTTCGCCAAGAGGATCGTGGAGCCGCAGTGGCTGTGCCGGCAGCGGCGCCCGGCGCCCGGCCCGGCGGAGGACGCTAACGGAGGCCCCGCCGAGCCGCCGCCGCCGCCGCCGCCCCTGCAGCCGCCGGGCGGACGGGACGAGGCCGTGGCGCCGGGGCCGGAGGATCCCACCCGCGCGCCCCCCGCGCCTCCCGGGCCGCCGCCGTTGCCCGCGCCGACCGACCAGGCGCAGCCGCCGCACGGAGAGGCGCCAGCAGCGGGCGAGGAGAGCGCGGCGGGGGTCGCGGAGGCGGCGTCCGCGGCCGGCGAGGCGTCCTCGGCGGCAGCCGCGGCCGTGCTGCTCATGCTGGACCTGTGCGCGGTCAGCAACGCCGCGCTGGCCCGTGTCCTGCGGCAGCTCTCAGACGTGGCCCGGCACGCGTGCAGCCTCTTCCAGGAGCTCGAGAGCGACATCCAGCTGACCCACCGCCGCGTCTGGGCGCTGCAGGGCAAGCTCGGCGGCGTGCAGCGCGTCCTCGGCACGCTGGACCCCAAGCAGGAGGCAGTGCGTGAGTACCCGCGCCGTCCGCCCGCCGGGCGCTCCGCTCCGGCGCCGCACCCTCGCGCCCTCCTCGGTCGCCGCAATCCCAGCCCCGCGGCGCCGGGCCCGCTGCAGCTTGCACCTTAACTCTCGCCTCCCCACCCTCCCCTCCTCTGGGACCCACCCCAGTCCTCCCGGTGCTGGGAGTTCCCGCTGGGCGGGAGGCGGGGATGCAGTCGCGGAAGGGGGTGGGGGGGGGGAGAAAGTTAAAGGGGCGGCCTGGGAACTCGTAGGCAGCCGCGGGCTGAGAGGGAGAGTGTTGGGGACGCAGGAGGCAGAGGGGTCCGTCATTCATTCCCGGGACTCGCCTTCCCCGGGGGTGGGGATGGGGGATTGGTGCAACTTGTGTGGTTTCCAGAAGTCCAGCCCCGAGCCCTGTAGTACCCTCCGTGCGTGCTTGGGGGGGCTCGAGGAGTAGCGAGCGTCCTTTTAGGGCTTTTGTAACGCCGGAGCCGTTTTGTCACTCTTACTGTTACCTCAGGGTCTGCGCCGAGCCCCGAACTTGTGCCTTGCGCTTGCGTGCGACGTAGCGCGGCGCTGTTCGCCGCGCGAGCCAACTCCGAAGCCTCTGCTCTAACCTTGTGGCCCAGGGGGGCCGCGGGGATGGGCGTGGAGGCAGGAGTGTCCCCGGCCCTGGGCATCTTTCCTGCGCCCCCCAGCACAGGGTTCCCACTAAATGGCTCTCGGTGCCGTCTGCCTTCTGAGGAGCCTGGAGGTGTGTCCCCGCCCCCCCTCCACCGTGTACTGTCGCCCAAATCCGCCCGCGGGTGGAAGACCCTTGGCATCTTTGCTGCCCTTTAACTTCACTCTTGCGACACCCTGGGGCTCCCAGTAAATGTCATTCGGTGTCATCTGCCCTCCCAGGGGCGCTTAGGTCGGTCAAATCAGGCGGCGGCCGAATCCTTTAGGAGCGAAGCGACGGTGGGCGGGGGCGCTAGGCCCGCGCGCCGGTCCTTTGGCGCCTAGTCCGGCTGCGACGCTCGCAGCGAAGGTGATGTCAGCGGCTCTGGCTTACATAAGAAGCGTCCTCGGTTGCTGCAGCAGCTGCGCCGGAGCGCGGTGGCCGCGGAGCGCGCGGGGCGGGGGCGCTGTCGCGGCATCTTTCCTCGGGGATTTCCGGGCACCTCTGCCCTGCAGCCCAGCCCCCTCGCCGATGCTCCCCACTCGCGCACTCCCCCCCAAACAAACAAAACCCTCTGCACCGCGCCCCGGGAATTCGCTGCTTTTCTGCAATAACAACAATAATAAGCGTAATGAATAAATGATGTGCGCGATCGGTTTTCGCAGCTATAAAAGACCCAGAGTTGGGTTAATGACTGGTTGTTTAAAAGGGCAATTCCGGGATGAGTTCTGGAAAGCATTAGGACTGCCGTAGGCCAAGTCGTATTTTACTTTTGGGACTTGAAATGAGCGCTTTAATCCTGCCTCCTTTTTTTTTTTTTTTTTTTTTAACCCCAAGCCACACAGCAGGGACAAGCCCTTCACTTTCTACAGCGCTGATATCTGGGGAGTGCGGTTGGGGTGAGTGGTGGTTTCACTTCAAAAGAACTGGAGGGAAGTTTTGCAGACAATGTTGAGTGGTGCTTACATTTCTCTGTGTGTGTGTGTGTGTGTGTGTGTCACATCGCTCCTTAAATTAGATCTCACACAAGTGAAACTCAGTGCTGGAGCAGAATGTGCCCCCCTTCTCCCCTCTTTCTTTAGAGACAGCAGTGGGCAGTTATGTGTCTGGCATTTAACACAGTCCTTTCAGGCCCTTTTACAGGAGTGCAAACTAATGGTGGATGGAGAAGAGCATTTTTGATGACTATATACTCTTTATATGTATTTATACACAAATAGATAAATAAACATGGGGCTAATTAATACCCAGGGATGAACTTAAAAATCTCCTATTTTTAAATTTTTCTAAAACATCGTCTCTATACTTTGTGTCCAGACCTTTCCCTTCTCTTGTCCATATAAATTTAGGATGGCATTTTTGTTTGATGTCATAGAAAACGTTACCTTCGGGAGGAAAAGCACAATATTATGTGTTTTCGTTTGGGTTTCCTAGCATGCAGACAGAGAGACAAGGATTTCTGTGTGAGTAGTTTATTTGAGGGGGGATTCCAGGAAGCACAAGGAGGTGGGGAGTGGGGAGGTGGGTCAGGGAGGGGAGGAGAGCTCATGCATGTTGTGAGCTGCTTATCACTGTGGGCAACTGGGGTTCAATCCAGCACACACCTCAGAAGTGTTCCACTGAGGAGTGAGGGAAGCTGGAGTATTTATTTACCCACCAACTTCTACCCCTGATTGATGGAAAGTAGCACTTGGAGCATGAACTCCCTGGCTCCTGGGACCTGCCCCATGTGTGGGCTCAGCATGCTCCTGGGCCAGGTAGAGAGTTACAAAATGCCTATGTTGTGAACAGGAATGTCTGCAGGGGTCCTCTGGGGAGGGCAGAGGGGCTATGGGTGGCTACCAGTGGCATCGACTACATTATGCATCTCCCTTCAGCACTGCTCAAGGCCTAGGGGAGTTTCAAAGGGAGAGGAAGCCTAAAGGAGACTCATGCGCCCTTTTCTCCTCGTTTGAAGGTGTCTGGGTGCCTCCATACCCCCTGGATAGCCTTCTCACCCTGATCATTGTCCCTGTGTAGTCTGCATGCTGCTTCATCCGTGCACAGCTGCTTTCTCTCGCCTTGAGCCAGGCTGGGATGGCTTTTGCAGGGGTGACATATCTGACACACACTTTAGTGAAGTCCCTCTGGAGGCTGGTAGACCAGTTGGACAGTGTGACTGGTGATGGTGGTCAGGACTGGGGAGGTATCTATAGGGACCGTGAAAAGTGGTAGGATTCTGAATTGACAGGATTTATTAATTGGTTTGGGTATAAGGTATGATTGGAAAAAAACAATTATGGATGACTTCTAGTTTTGTTTTGTTTTGTCTTAAACAACTTGTAGAAGATGGTACTATTTCCAGAAATGGGTGAAGAGTGGATATTTTAGCATGTGTGTGTGGCATCATTAGTTTTGTATTTTTGCCATATTAACTTGAGATGCCTTATGTGTCTTAGACAATTAGATGTGTGAGTTCTGAGCTCAAGAGAGAGGGCTCAGACTGGAGACACGAGTGTGAGACATGGGTAGAGATGGCTGGCGGGCTGCTGAGCTGGTGGTGGGGGGGATGGGGTGCTCTTACATGATTACATTGATTTTTCTCTGTGTGTGCATAGTGAGGTCCTCAGCTGAGATGGTGTTGGTAATGTGAGGAGAGAAGGCTTGGTGTTAATGTTGTCTCAGGGAGGGAACATGGATGCAGTAAGGAAATGTAGCAGGATTACCTGGCTGTGTTGAGAGCCTTCTGAGATTTATGGTCATAAACTTGAAGTACGTCCAGCTTTTCAGTCACTAAAACCTGAGACTTTGGGATTACTTCATGAGCCTCGACCCCAAGCCATTCATCCTTAGACATTTTAATGTCGTTGGCTTTTTGGTTGCTGTTGATTGTATTTGTTACTGAGTTTTAAAGTAAGTTTTCTAATGAACTTTAACATTCCTACAGAAAAGTGCAGAGACCATGAAAGTACAGTTTGGTTAATTTTCACAAAGTGAACAACTCTTGTAACCATCATCCAGATTGAGAAATAAAGCATTACTGTATCCTGAAACATCCTCCCCAGGCCTTTTACCAGTCACTATTCCCGCCCCCCCCGCGCCCACCAACAACGGTAACCACTATTCTGACTTCTACCCACCTCAATTAGATTGTCTTGGTTTTGAACTTTATGTAAGTGGAGTCACATACTATATACTTGTTGGATGAACAGTGCTAGACACAAAATTACATTTGTAAGATTCTTCCTGTTGTTGCATATATAGTAGATTGTTCATTCTCATTGCTGAATAAAATTATGCGTTGTGTGCATACTCAATTCATTGATCCATTTTCCTGATGATGGACATTTGGGTCATTTCCAGTTTAGGGCTACTGCCACAAACATTTTTTCACATGTGATTTGATGAACTGATGTATCCACAGCTGTTTGGTATATATCTAAGAGTGGAATTGCTGGAGCACAGGGGAGGGATATGTTTGGCTTTAGTAGCTACTGCCTACCAGTTTTCTAAACTGGTTGTACCAGTTTATAGTCCCAGAAGTGTATGGAAGTTCCAGTTTGCTCCACATCCTCACCAACACTGGTACTGTCTTTTTTTTAAAATTAACATATAATGTATTATTTGTTTCAGGGGTACAGGTCTGTGATTCATCAGTCTTACACAATTCACAGCGCTCACCATAGTACCTAACCTCCCCAGTGTCTATCACCCAGCCACCCCATCCCTCCCACCCCCCCACCACTCCAGCAACCCTCAGTTTGTTTCCTGAGATTAAGAGTCTCTTATAGTTTGTCTCCCTCTCTGGTTTCGTCTTGTTTCATTTTTCCCTCCCTTCCCCTATGATCCTCTGTCTTGTTTTCAAATTCCTCATATCAGTGAGATCATATGATACTTGTCTTTCTCTGATTGACTTATTTTGCTTAGCATAATACCCTCTAGTTCCATCCACATCATTGCGAATGGCAAGATTTTATTTTTTTTTCCTTTGGAGAAAGTCTGTAAAACTTTATTGAGGGAATTACAACAGTGAAGTACCCTACATAAGAGTAGTTTCCATGTTTCAGCTTGTCCTGGTTTAAATCTGGGGTAGTCCTTCACCTGCTTCCGGCATTTTAATGGGCTCTAAAAAGGGTAGACTTGGCCTCTTAACATCAGGATCATCTTCAGTTATACCCCCAGCCTTTGCCTGAGGCAGCTTCTGGAGATCAGCTTCCAGGTCCTGTCCTTGAGCCACAGGTCCTCCTTCAAGTTCCTTCCCTTGATCAGGTAGAATATCCTGACTCTCAGGTGGTGCCTCCTTTTGTTTCAGTTTCTCATCACTGGGTACACAGTGCTGGTTAGACCCTGGATCATCTTTTCTTTGTTTGGATTTGGATCTGGATCTGACTCGACCACTCATAGTTCACCCAGTTGAATTCAGCTAGCGAGAAAGCTCACCGCAGAGAGAACACGACTGCCTTGATGGATCTCAGCTTGGCTCTGGCAAGATTTCATTTTTTGATAGCTGCATAATATTCCATTGTGTGTGTGTGTGTGTGTGTGTGTGTGTACACACAGATCTTCTTTATTCATTCATCTGTTGATGGACATCTAGGCTCTTTCCATAGTTTGGCTATTGTGGACGTTGCTGCTATAAACATTGGGGTGCATGTGCCCCTTCAGATCGCTACATTTGTATCTTTGGGGTAAATACCCAGTAGTGCAATTGCTGGGTCATAGGGTAGCTCTATTTTCAACTTTTTGAGGAACCTCCATACTGTTTTCCAGAGTGGCTGCACCAGCTTGCATTCCCACCAACAGTGTAGGAGGGTTCCCCTTTCTCCGCATCCTTGCCAACATCTGTCGTTTCCTGACTTGTTAATTTTAGCCATTCTGACTGGTGTGAGGTGGTATCTCACTGAGGTTTTGATTTGCATTTCCCTGATGCCGAGTGATGTTGAGCACTTTTTCATGTGTCTGTTGGCCATTTGGATGTCTTCTTTGCAGAAATGTCTGTTCATGTCTTCTGCCCATTTCTTGATTGGATTATTTGTCTTTGGGTATTGAGTTTGATAAGTTCTTTATAGATTTTGGATACTAGCCCTTTATCTGATATGTCATTTGTAAATATCTTCTCCCATTCTGTCCGTTGTCTTTTGGTTTTGTTGACTGTTTCCTTTGCTGTGCAAAAGCTTTTTATCTTGAAGTCCCAGTAGTTCATTTTTGCCCTTGCTTCCCTTGCCTTTGGCGATGTTTCTAGGAAGAAGTTGCTGTGGCTGAGGTCGAAGAGGTTGCTGCCTGTGTTCTCAAGGATTTTGATGGGGATTCCTGTCTCACATTTAGGTCTTTCATCCATTTTGAGTCTATTTTTGTGTGTGGTGTAAGGAAATCATCCAGTTTCATTCTTCTGCATGTGGCTGTCCAATTCTCCCAACACCATTTGTCTTTTTTCCATTGGATATTTTTTCCTGCTTTGTCGAAGATTAGTTGACCATAGAGTTGAGGGTCCATTTCTGGGCTCTCTATTCTGTTCCATTGATCTGTGTGTCTGTTTTTGTGCCAGTACCATACCGTCTTGATGATGACAGCTTTGTAATAGAGCTGGAAGTCCGGAATTGTGATGCCGCCGGCTTTGCTTTTCTTTTTCAACATTCCTCTGGCTATTCGGGGTCTTTTCTGGTTCCATACAAATTTTAGGATTATTTGTTCCATTTCTTTGAAAAAAAGTGGATGGTATAGGGATTGCATTAAATGTGTAGATTGCTCTAGGTAGCGTAGACATTTTCACAATATTTGTTCTTCCAATCCGTGAGCATGGAACGTTTTTCCATTTCTTTGTCTCTTCCTCAATTTCTTCTGTGAGTATTCTGTAGTTTTCTGAGTACAGATTCTTTGCCTCTTTGGTTAGATTTATTCCTAGGTATCTTATGGTTTTGGGTGCAATTGTAAATGGGATCGACTCCTTAATTTCTCTTTCTTCTGTCTTGTTGTTGGTATATAGAAATGCTACTGCTTTCTGTGCATCGATTTTATATCCTGCCACTTTACTGAATTCCTGGATGAGTTCTAGCAGTTTTGGGGTGGAGTCTTTTGGGTTTTCCACATAAAGTATCATATCATCTGCAAAGAGTGAGAGTTTGACTTCTTCTTTGCCGATTTGGATGCGTTTTTTTTCTTTTTGTTGTCTGATTGCTGAGGCTAGGACTTCTAGTACTATGTTGAATAGCAGTGGTGATAGTGGACATCCCTGCCGTGTTCCTGACCTTAGGGGGAAAGCTCTCAGTTTTTCCCCATTGAGAATGATATTCGCTGTGGGTTTTTCATAGATGCTTTTATGATATTGAGGTATGTACCCTCTATCCCTACACTCTGAAGAGTTTTGATCAAGAAAGGATGCTGTACCTTGTCAAATGCTTTTTCTGCACCTATTTGGTACTTTTTTTTTTTTTTTAAGATTTTATTTATTTATTCATGAGAGACAGAGAGAGAGGCAGAGGGAGAAGCAGGCTCCCAAGGAGCAGGGAGCCCGATGCGGGACTCGATCCCAAGACGCTGGGATCATGACCTGAGCTGAAGGCAGACGCTTAACCATCTGAGCCACCCAGGCGCCCGGTACTGTCTTTTTAACTGTAGCTACACTGGTGGGTAGGTAATAAAGTTCTCATTGTGGTTTTAATTTTCATTTCTCTGGTAGCTTGTGAGATTGAACGCTTTTTCATATATATTTTTGGCTCTTTGGATACGCTGTTTTGTTAACTGCCTGTTCATGGCCTTTGCTCTTTTTTCAGTAAGTTTTTTTGTGCCTTTTAAAATTGCAGGTGTTCTTTATATATTGTGGATATGCATCATGTGTGAGCTCTAGAAATTGCACATACCTTCTCTAACTCTGTAGCTTGCCTTTTACTCTCTTAGTGTTATCTTTTGGTGAGCAAACGTTCTTATTTTTATGTAGTTTGGTTTATCAGTCTTTTTCCTTATGGTTAGTGTTCTGTTTGCTCTTAAATGAATTCCTCACTGACCCCAAGTTCATAAAGATATTCTTCTATGTTCTAGACTTTTTTTGTTTTGCCTTTGTCCTTTACATCCATGAGTCGTATGGCATTGATATTTGCAAGTGATGTGTGGGGGGGTCAAGATTAATTTTCCTTATAGATGCGCAATTAATCCATTGCCACTTAATGAAAAGACCATCATTTCTCCATTGCACTGCAGTGACACCTTTGTCCTCTATTGAGTGGATTGATTCTATTTTTTAGCTGATATTTATTGAGTTCTGCTATATGTCAGGCCTTGTGCTAAGATATTTATATGAATTACCTTATTTAATTTTCACAATAACTCTTTGAGAGAGGTACTGTTATTTTCCAACCTTACAGAGGGTTAGCAACTTGCTCGAGGTAGCAACAGCTAGAAAGTGCTGGAGCCTAGAATTAGGATCCAGGTCTGAGTCCACGAGCTATGTTCCAAGCACTAGATTTTTCTCCCATGCACTGCCACACAAATCCAGGGAAATTACTATATTAAAATCAGGGCCCTTCTCAATATGCTTCTGTCCCCGTGACAAGCTCCATCTCTTGCTCTTGTACCCATTGTGCCTCTCTGCCTTCTCCATCTATTACCCTAATCCAGTCATACTGAACTACTGGGTGTTCCCCAACTTGCCAGGCTTTCTCATTCTTCATGCCTATGTATATACTACTCTTTCCTTCTGGAATAGTTCACTGGTTAATTCCTATTCATTCTTTGATACTCAGCCAACACATCATCTTCTCCGTGAAGTGGAACCTGATTCCTTGCCTACCACCTCCCCACCTACAAGTTTTCTAGAACTGTGTGCTAACTTTTATCATAGCTTTTCTCATTCTGAACAGCAGACCCTGTTATGCTCTGTCCGTATTCCTTCAGCCCTCCCCTCTCATGCTGAAGGCTGCTGACTATAAACTCCTAACTCTGCCTAGGGCTTTTTTCCCTTGGCCAGTGGACCATGGTTGGTCTTGAACAGAGGGAAAGCCAGAAGTGCCAGTGAGCTAAATGCCCCTGAAGCCATAGTCAACCAATGATGGATGGGGCACTGGTGGATGAATGCCCCAGTTTCCTTGCATGTTGCACACCATCTCTCAGCGTTCCCAGTAGGACTGAGCTCTAGCTGCCCACAGTGCTGACTTATTTGATAATGTACTGTGTATTCTCTGCCTTCCCTTCTCCATCTCACTTTTTCATATACCTGTGGGTGGTTCATGGGTCACCTTCCACAGAAACTACTTGAACTTGTACTCATAGGATCTGGGGGGACCCAGACCAAAACAATCTGTTTAATTTTTGAACTATGACGGCAAAGACCTAGGGCCAGGAGTATAGTAGAGGTGATGTTTCTCACTCTTTTTCCTTGAACTGTGTATCCCAGGATTATTATATTAGCCACATGCCCGGCCCCTCCCGGATGCTCTTCAGTGGGTCTGGAAATAACTTCTTACCCTTTAGAGGATCTCTTCAGTGCTTCATGTGTGAGAAGGGACGTGGAAGGAACTCAAGTCTACTGTGATGAAGACACATCCGCTCAGTTCTTCAGTGTTCCATTGGGCAGGCTTTGAGAGTACTATTTATGGTCCTATGGAATGGGGTCAGTGATGGCCCCAGGAAATCCAAACTCCCTATTTGTGAAGCATAATTTCAGCCAGAGCAGACACAGAAACTGCTAAACCCAGAAAGATACTAGGAAGTAACACATTGGGTGAATCCATCATTTTGGGCTCATATGGTAACGCTAATCATGGGATGATCCTTTCCCTCCCCCATTCTGTTCGTTCTACCACTTGCAAAACCCCCTTGTAGTCTGGTTAATGTGTTTGTGGTTTTTTTTTTTTTTTGGATGTTTGAATAACTGTGGTTAGATTTCTTTTCCTCCTGTCTCTGCTCAGCGAGCTTCTCTGATGTGTTACGTGAGGAGATCCTAACAGCTCTGTTGAAAGCTGCTTTTAAGTCCATCATGGAACAAGTAAGAAGAAAGCAATCTTTCAAAGGTTAATAATTCATGGTTGTAGTTTCCTCATAACTAGTAACAGCAACACATTTCCTTCTAGACTTTTCTTGTTGTACTGGATTGGGCTTTTAAATCAAAACTGCTGAACTACTTTACCTAGGAAATCCTTGAGATTCTTCGGGGCTGATAATGCTAAAGACGGTAACAAAAAAGATTTCTTTCTTCCTGTTTGTGGAGGCCTTTCCCACATAATGCCGTCAGGAAAGTGTAAATTCCACATAAGCTCTCAGAAACGTCTCGAGTCTCAGAGCTTCTGGTCTACCTTTAATGGGCATTACCTTTAAATTGCAATGACATATGAAATCTCTCCTATTGTCCAAGAGTCTTAAGGAGTCATTGACTTCATATAACACTTAGAAATTTTAGGGACAAGACAATTTTAAACGTAGTTGGAATTTTATTTTGACAGCTTAGTTTTTTTTTTTTTTTTTAATTTTATTTATTTGACAGAGAGAGACAGAGCGAGAGAGGGAACACAAGCAGGGGGAGTGGGAGAGGGAGAAGCAGGCTTCCCGCTGAGCAGGGAGCCTGATGCGGGGCTCGATCCCAGGACCCCGGGATCGTGACCTGAGCCAAAGGCAGACGCTTAACGACTGAGCCACCCAGGCACCCCTCAGTTTTTTTTTCTTTTGTTACTTTTTACTGTTAAAACTCATGGAACATGAGATTTTGTAGGACACTCTATTAAAAAATCATGGGAAGAGTATGCCTGGAATAAACCGTCCATCACACAGATTCCTGAAATTTTTTTTTGTATCAAGAATTCCTCATAAATCATATCCTAATAATAAGTGAAATAATGAGGTAGGAGTGGTTTCTCAATGTAAGGCTCTCATTCTAAGGTCTAAATTTGTGGAAACAAGGTTTTGGAGAGCCCTTCTACCAGACTACAAGGCCACAAAGGGCAGAGAGCCAGTCTGGCTCATCTTTGTTGAACGAATGAGACAGGCATGGTCAATTTTTGTTTGACATTAATGTCCATCGCTCAATTCACTAATGAACATGAGAAGGTTTGTGTGTCCTGAAATAGGAATCTGAGGATGTTGGCATGCATATGCTGAAAGATTACTTAATTATGAAATACCTAAGCCCTTGAATGTGAAACTAACCAAGAATAAAATGGATTTCACAAGAGTTGGAGAATCTTGGATCCCAGAGTTGGGAAAGACCTAAGCATCTATCCAATCCAACCTCCCGCCCAGGGTTGCAGAGCACAAAAGGGTCCATTCCTTTCTTGGTATGGATGCCCTGCTAGGACTAAGGTGGCCCAGGGGCCCCTGCTCTTTTAACCATCACACGACATTGTCGCTGCGTTATTGCCTTTATAGCCTGCGACTTTGCTTTATAGCAGTGGTTCTTTTACACGAGGTCTCCTCTGTTCCATTGTGCACTTGGTATTTTGAACTTAAATTTCACAAGTCTCCCCCATTGTCTCTGTTAAATTGAATCTTGCTTGCTTTGCTCTTTCATTTCCAATCAGTGGTGATGGTTTAAAGTCTTGATTCACTGTGTCAGCTGTTGCCCACAGCATTTTGCTCTCTGCAGACATCATAAACATGGTTCTAGCCCATCATCCACATCTTTGATAAAATGATTGTTCAGTAGGACTCAAGGCCACAGTCCCTCCAAGTTGACGTCCGTTCACTGACGTTCCTTGGGTACCATTGTTGCACCAGTCACAAACGTACTCCCCACCTTCCCATGCAAACCCCATTTCTCCACCTTGCCCACAAGATCTATCATCGTGAGCAATTGTCAGATGGTTTGCTGAAATCAAGATACCATATGTCTGCAGCATTCCTTTGATCTCCCAGTCTAATAACCCTACTCAAAAGGGAAATGAGGTTAGTCTGGCTCAAATAGGACTCGCTGGCAGCCATCAGAGGGGCCATTTAAATCTTCTTGTATAGAATGGATAAAGAGTTTATTTCGGGGGATCTGCTTTGGTTTGGCCGTAGAGGGACTGCAGCCTCGGACTGCAAGGGGATTCTTTGGGTCCTAGGGTCCATTTCTCTGACTCCAGAGTGCCTGCTTTGTAAAGGCAAGAGAATCGGAGTCCTTATCTCTTCCTTTTAGGATAGCTAGTGAGAACTTCATGTCCTTGTCGTCTGTTCCTTAAGGAAAGGTTTGGGATTCATGACCTTTGGCGTTTGCTTAGGCTCAGTTTGAGTAAGGTTGGCAAGTGTCCGGTTTATCTAATTGTTGAGAAGCAAGCGATAATGTGGCTAAGAGCGTGGGCTCTGAAGTCAGACCACGAGGGTTCAAATCCCAGCTCCACCCTTTCACGGCTGTATGACTTTGGACAATTTTCTGAATCTTTCTTTGTCTGTTATGGGATGGAGATGAAAGCAGTACCTACCGCATCCTGTTGTCATCAGGATGGAAGGAGTCAGGTTGTAGGGGTGCTGGGAGCGGAGCCTGGCACATGGTGAGCCCCTGCTAATTACTGGCTCTTGTTTTATTGCAGCTATAATTGGATCCTGCCGAGCGGGAGGCATGTGTTAATTTTTTCCAAGTAGGTGAAACCTGTGCCTAAATCTGTGCCATGCCGGGTCCGGGGAAGGAGACAGCCGAGCAAGTCTGCACGGTCAGACAACTACTAAGATTTCGGTGCTCTTTGTGCGCTCTTTTTTGTTATGCAGAGAAGGATAGAAATAAAAAACATTTGACCAGCCATCTTACCATTTAGATTCGTGCATTTCTTCTCTGCCAGGCACTGCTGTAGGCGCTGGAGTTTCATTAGTGAGCAGAAAGTTACCAAGAGCTTTCAGTGGAGGGAGACAAACCATAAAGAACAAACATAATACCTTTCAGGAGGTTACGAAGCATCTTAGGAGGTGTGTTCTGGGCAACAAGAAGCTAGAGCAGGGTGAGGGCCAGCCAGGGGATTGGCCCGGGGTTGCTGTGTTCAATGGTGTGGTCAGGTGGGCCTCATTAAGGAAGCAGCGTTTGAGCGCAGATTGGAAAGAGGTGTCGGAGTTGATGACGCAGGCAGCTGGAGGGAGAGGGCTCTAGCAGAGGAACCTCTGAACGGAGAGCATGCTTGGCTTGGTGGAGGGATGGCAAGGGGGCCAGTGTGGTGGATGTAGAGTGAGTAAGGAGAAGAGGCGGGGGAGAGGAGGCCGGGGAGGTGGGCAGAGGGTGGCTCATGGAGGGTCTAGTAGGCCATGGTGAGGATTTTGCTTTTCACTCTGAGTGAAATGGGGACTCATCGGAGTGTTTTAAGCCTAGGAGTAGTATGATTGAGTTAGAGTTGAAAAGGATCACGTTGGCTATTGTGATAGGAAAAGGCTGTGCGGGGTAGGGTGGGGGGGCGGTGGGGGGAGGCAGGGGTAGAAGCAGGGAGGGAGAACAAGTGGGAGGCTGTTGCAGTTTTGCCTGATGAGAGATGGTGGTGGTTTGGCAGAAGTAATGAGAAGTGGTTGGATCCACTTTAGAGCTGTTGACATTTTTTGTTTCATGTTTTAGGGCTAGGCAATGCAACCCATACAGAAGGGCATAAAATTGGAAAGGAATAGAACGCTCTTCTCCCCTTTTACCCTGCCAGACTTGCTTCAAAGGAAACCATGTTACAACGTGTTGTACTCCTTCTAGAGGAGCACAAGCAAATTCTCACATACATCTAACGCCTTTTGTAAAGCCACTTCTGAATGTCCAGGAAGTCAGCACTTCTAGAGTCTTATTGATTAATCTTATTTTGCTGTCTTGGAAAAATTGAAAAGGTGTTCTAATACTCTTTAAAAAAATCAAAGTCTAGGGTGCCTGGGTGGCTCAGTTGGTTAAGCGACTGCCTTCGGCTCAGGTCATGATCCTGGAGTCCCTGGATCGAGTCCCGCGTCGGGCTCCCTGCTCGGCGGGGAGTCTGCTTCTCCCTCTCCCACTCCCCGTTTGTGTTCCCTCTCTCGCTGTGTCTTTCTCTGTCAAATAAATAAATAAAATCTTTAAATAAAAAAAAAAGATTTAAAAAAAATCAAAGTCTAATTTCCATATGATGAAATGTACAGCTCTCAAGTGTGTAGTTTGATGAGTGTTCACAACTGTATTCACCTGTGTAACCCACACCCCCATAAAGATAGAGACTGTTCCTTCGCTCCAGATAGATCATACTTGTTGGAGTTAGGAGAGCAGTGTTTGAGCTCTAGCCCCTACCGGGCCTGTTGTATGACTGTGGGCATGGAAGAAAATGTTTCCACGGGAGCTTCGGGATTCTCCAGTAGGATCAGACTGAGAAATAGTGACTCCCTGTATAAGATTTTTTCTTTTCTTTTAAAGATTTATTTATTAGAGAAAGAGAGAGCACGCACGTGTGTGCACAGGAGAGAGCACGAGCGGGGTGGGGTTTGGGGAGGGAGGGAAGGGCAGAGGGAGAGTGAGAGAGAATCTCAAGCAGACTCCCTGCTGAACGCAGAGCCCAATGTGGGGCTCGATCCCACAACACCAAGGTCATGACCTGAGCCGACACCAAGAGTCGGACACTTAACCGACTGAGCCACCCAGATGCCCCAAGATTTTCAAGACAAATTGCAATGGTGGAGTTCCCTCACTTTGGTCTGATGGCCCTGGCTGTTTAGGACAGTGTGGTGCTGAGCTTTAGGGAGGATCTGGGACAGGGATAAGAATCTGGCCTCAGAGGCCCCAGGATTAACTTAGAAGTAGGAGTTTTTCTAAGATAAAGCTAAAATAACATTTTAAAGGACATGGAAAAAAAAAAAAGGAATGTGTTCATCTTAGGCAAATTTCGAAGTAGCAGGGAATACTGATTTGTACATGTGTTTTCAGCAGATGCTGATGCTTGAAGCCTAGATGGAGGATGAAGAGAGTTTTTTAAAAATCTGATTTCTGATTATTCCAAGTGCATTTACGTTTGCGAAATAAGAAGCCCTATTCTGGAGTTGAGCTACTCTTGATTTTTAATGCTAGACATCTGAGGGATGGAAGAGCTAGTAGCTCTGAGGAGGGATGACAGCCAGTGAGACATAATGTTCATTAGAATTTAATATCAATATTTATGTTTCTCTCCAGCGTGCATCTGGACTCTGTTCCTCGAGCCTGTATTTATATTTTAATAATGCAAGTAAAGCTGTATTTTCCTTTTTAATTTCACATCAGAGTTCTGCCTTAGCCCGCCCCCTCCTCACCCCTGCAGTGCTTTAACTGCAAGATGGCGCATGTTTATTGCGAGTTCGGTTCTAGGGATGAACTTCAAGGGGGGAAAAGTGCAGCACGAGTAAATACCGCAGAAATCCTTTTCTATGAGAAGTCATAGGGCTTTCTGCTTCACAAACAGGAGTGATGGATGGATGCTTCAACGTTTGGGGCGATGTGGGGGAAGGTGAGCAAACCAAAAAGAGACCCTGAAAGGTTTCCTCAGAGTTTCACTTGGGTTAAATGCCTTCTGTGTGAGACAAGAGACGTTGGAACTCTGTTCAGGTATCAGATGTCATGAGTGCTCACCTGGCAAAGTTTTAGCCTTTGCTAATTAAAACTAATCCAGTCGCATGAAGAAAAATACATTGCGTAAGGTAGCTGCTTGTGTGGCTTTATTTTAACTCTTTGCCCTACACCCTGAGACCAGCGAACTTCAGACGTTTTAATGGCTGTTGAGTGAGAAGGAAAGTTAAAAAAAACAAAACATAAAAAAAAACAAAACAAAACTAGAGAGTCTTTCCTCTACTTCTTACCTTGTACTTTGTTTTCTTTCCAAGTTGCTCTGTATGCTTTTCTTTTTTTTTTTTTTTTTTTTTTTGCTCTGTATGCTTTTCTTTGGCCTTCAGCTTGGTTGGATCAAGCCCTGCACTTAGGAAGCTTAGGTTCAAGGTTTGCCCCCGAGGGACTGGAATTTTGTCATGATCACCGGCTGCATTCCTAATCCTGGCCACTTTTCTAGTAGAAGTATATGTTGGCCTTTGATTCTCTCAGTTCCACTACTTGCCAGCTGTGCAGTCTTAGACAAATTCTTCGTTTCTGTGCCTTAGTTTCCTTATCTGTGAAAGGGGGACACTATTAGTACTCACCAGGTAGAATCATCATAAAGATGAAGTGAGTCCATCCATGGAGAGCACCAGCAACATGTGGCACAGAACAGAATAGAACGTGTGTGCCATGGGGGCTATTACTTTTGTTACTGTTTTATCATGATTATTATCAGGGGACTGGGAAAAGGAAATAGGTATAAAAATGGATAAAACCCAGGCCCTGTGGCTCCTCACCCCGTGTAGATCTTCTGGTCAGCTGGATGTGTGGTACAAACGAGGACAGAAGAATGCCACCCTGTTTTCTGGCTTGGCTGGCCTAACTCACGTTGTGGAGCACTGCAAGAACAATTTAGCATCTGGCAGCCATTAGGCCCTCCTTCTTGGCGGGGGGGTGGGGGGGGTGGTGGGGGGGTGGACTTCTACTGACGGCGGGGAAAGGCCTGGCTTAGGATGTGTGCCATCGTGGAACTGGTGCCGAGTGTAGACACCCATGTCCTTACTTTCTGGAACTGCCTGTGTCTCCTCCCATAATGACATGTCCAGGGCTTTGTCCTCTGCTCATTGTACTCAGACGATGGAGCAGCTAGCAGAAGAGAGGAGATGACAGATCTGGGCAGACCGTGGCAGAGAACGCCTAAGGTGTTCATCAACTCTTTCCTTTTCTTCCGGACATATCGCCAGACTACATTTCCCAGCTTCCCTTGCAGTTAGGTTGAACCATATGACTGAGTTCTGTCCAATGGCTGTGGGAGGGATAATTGCCTCATCCTAGGGTGGATGTATAAAAACTCCTACGTAATCCTCTGCGGGTTCTATCTTCTTCACTCTGCTGGCTGCATGCAGAGGGTTCAGCAGAGGACTCTGAGGCCCTTAGGGATGGTAGGGCCACCAGATGGGAAGAGCCCAGGTCCCTGAATCACCACACGAGAGGCTGTCTGCCAACACCTGATTGGATTGCACATGAGGGAGAAGTAAACTTTCATTGTTAGGTTGAGGAGCTGTTTGTTATGGCAGTTAGCATTAGCGGACCCTAACACAGAAGTACAGTGCAGGGAGGAAAAAGGACTGCTTTTCCTGAAAATGCACAGATCAAGAAAACACTCCCAAGTATTTAGTGTTCTTTAACTGAATAAAAGAGGCACTAAACTGTAGGATCTTTTTCTGACAGACATAAAGAGTTGCTCTGGGTGACCAGAGCAGTGTGGCAGCTTTCTTCAAGTAAGGAAATGGGAGTAAAAACTTGTTGACAGAGTTCCAGTTTCTGGAGAAATGTTGCTACCTGGAACCAAAAGAATTCTTTCTCTCCCCCCACGTATAAATGATATACATATATTTGTAAAACTTTAAAGATCTCATTATAACACAAATACAGGAATGTGCACAAATCGTTAAGTGTACAACTCAGGGAATTCTTACAAACTGAGTACACTTCTGTGGTCAGCACCTAGAACAAGAAAAAAACATTTGCAACCTTCCAGCAGTGTTCCTGTCCAGTCATACCTTCCCAA
The DNA here is from genome assembly GCF_029215605.1 of Mirounga angustirostris. NCBI lineage: Eukaryota > Metazoa > Chordata > Mammalia > Carnivora > Phocidae > Mirounga > Mirounga angustirostris. Next base: position 13,698,458 of record NW_026991719.1, read on the forward strand.
GGGTAGCCGTTATCCTGACTTCTAACAGCATAGACTATTTCAGCTTATTTTGGAATCATACACCATGTGCTTTTTTTAATATCTGGATTTTTTTTTGCTCAAAATTATATTTATGTGACCCATTCATGTCGTTGCATGTAGCTGTAGTTTATTTTTGTTGCTGTATAGTATTCCTTTCTATAAATATACCATGCTTTATTTGTCTACTCTACTAATCAGTGGGCATTTGAATAATTTTCAGTTTTGGCCCTTTTGAATAATGTTGCTATGAACATCTAGATCCTGTCTATTGATGAACATACCTACACATTTCTGTTTGGTAAAAACTCCCTACCTTGTAATTTTACAAAACTTTCTCCCTCAGTAAGATACTTCGAGGCTATGATAGTGACTGTTCTTATTGCTTGTCCTTTGACCTCTAGACTAGGCAAAAGTTTTGCTCTGTTTTTCTCTAAAAATTATCACTGATCCTCAGTGGCAAAATTTTGATGCCTAAAATGGAGGAAATGTGATCTACTTAAAAGGACCTTTCTTGCCCCTCTTTTAAAATTAAAGCGTAGTTATGGGGACTTTTGATTCTCAAACAAGGACTCTTAAAGCCACGTTTCACATCACTTGCAAAGTCCATGTAATCGGAGTTTGACATTGGAATCCTGATTGGCGTTGCTTCAGCTCTTCCTCTGTGCGAAGGAGAATCCTGTCAGATGTTCAAATTGCTTCCTTTCCTTGGATTGGGAATGGAGGAGGAAGACCTGTGAGTCCTCTAATCACTTGGCTGGATTAGCCTTTGAGCTATGGAGTGTTGCCTTCTCTGATTGCCCCACCATCAAGGTTTTATGCAAAACTGAGGCAAAAACAGAACGTTTCCTCAGAAGGGCAAGAGACAAAGAAGAGGGGAGGCTTTTCTGTCCCCCTGAGAGGGTTTCTTCTGGGTCTCTGCTTTCAGGGCCTTGGATATCTGATCCACAAAGTAGCAACCCTGGCTAGATGGGGCTTTGTGGATTCTGGGGGTTGAAAAGGCCTCAAGCAAATTCTAAAACTGCCCATGAGACTTTCTTTCAAACCCCTGACTTAGGCTCAGCTTCCTAGACTCCTTTGCAGAGGTTTGAGATCCTGGGCTCAGTGAGTGGTGCACCTGCCCTGTGCCCCAGCCCCAGAGGCTTCCTCACTGGTCTGAAATGACCATGACTGGAGACTGAGGGGTGAATGTCTCAGTCCAGGCCCTCCCCTCCAAGCATCCTGGGAATATCAGAGACCTCACTGAGGGCCAGGCAGCCCCATGGCTGCCCTGTGTTTTGGTGGAATGTTGGGTTCACTTTGGGTGTGAAGGTGTGTGAAGCCTTTACAGTGAAGTCTGAAAAATGGCTGTGAGAAGCCCCGGGGGACCCTGCTGCAGTGTGACACACAGCTGGGCCTTTGAGGGTGGGGTTTTATAATAAATTTGAACATGGCTTTAAACGTTACTATACTTTGCTTCATTCCTTTTCCTGACTAGAGGATAGGTGAGCTGATTTTTCCATGAGGGGACTGCTTTGGACCATTAACCAGATTTTCTTCAGACATAGAGGTGACTTGACTTTTGGCTTTTAAAAATCGGAGGCCTAGTGAGACAGCTTTGTGAAGGCAGGAGTTGCAGGTGCGGAGTGGGGGGCAGAGGATATGCTTTTCTTGACTCACCAGGTGTGAAATGCAAAAGAGCTTTATGCAGAACAAGAGGCTTTTAAGAATCCAGACTCACTCTGAGGACCTGAGTATCTCTTGCTTGTGGCAAGCGGCCTTTCTCTTCTGTGGGTGCCGCTGAGACCACGGCCTACGGTGTTTTCTTCTTCACTCCTTTGAGTTTTTGCTGTAGCCGGCCCTGCCCCCAGTTTCTGGAAGGTGGCTGAAGTTTTGTCATAGATGACTGTTATCAAGGGTATTCTTTCGAACAGGTTCAGGTGGACATCAAGCAAATTCAAACACACACACACACACACACCCTAACGTCACCTAACATTTATCTTGTGACTGCTTTCTGCTAGTCCTGTCTCATGTTATTTCACAAGGCCCTCAAAAGTCTGTGCTGGAACTATAGTCTTTTGGTAGATGAGGAAACGGAGGCTTGGCTAAGTGGCTTTGAGACCACACTGTTGAAACGTTGAATCGGGGATTCAGTGTGGCTCTTGTCTGCAGTTTCCACCTACTTTACTCGGGTGCTCTTGGTACACACTCCCCCTCCTACCACCTTAGCACCGTGGGCTAGCCTTCTGCCTCCCAGTTTATGATGGGGAAACAGAGGTGGAAAAAAAAAAGACCCAAGGGCAGTGTCCACGTGGGTCCTTGGATGCTCAGAAGGGCTGGGGTTGGCGCCTCTGGATGAGAAAGCCCACGGATCAAGAAGTACCTAGTACGTGTCCGGCAGAGGCACATGGCCGGGTTAGATGGTCGCATGTGTGACTGGGCAATGCGGCGGCAGCCTGTGTGGCGCTCACTAAGTTGTAACCTAATCGTTTGGGGGAACGCACTGATTGTATAAAATACGTTGTTTGCTGTAGCAGGAGTCAGTTTATACATCAAGGCCCTTACTGGCTAAACCCAAAAGATTGACCTCACGGATACAGAGGCTTCTTTTCTAGCTCAGGGGTCATCCTTCTCTCTTCTATAATGTTGCTTGAAGGCTGATGTAAGTTAACTGTGGGTGACCTCAATTCAGATAATTAAGCACCCCAAATTAAAATAGATTGCCTTTCCCCCCAACTTACTCAAATAGGCCAAAATGAAAACTGATAATGATCAGGTTTGGGGGGTGGGAATGAGGATGGGGCGAGCATAAGGGGGCTGTTAGACGCTGCTGATGGGAGTGTGACTAGGTGTACATTTTCGGGGAGGCAGTTGGCCTTTATGGAATTAATGCACAAAAAAATTGTACACCAGAGATTTCACTTCAGAATTTAACCTAAGAAAGATCACTAGAAAAGTAAAAGAATGAGTAGATGCTTTACCACTGCTTACGATGAAGAAATGTTGGGAATATCCTAAATGATTAATAATAGCAAATTGGTTGACAAGCAACGTTACTACAAATTGGTACAGTGAAATACCCTACTGCCATTAAAATGATATAAATGGGTATTTATTAACTCCAAAATATGTTTGTGATACTTTCCAAAGTCCAGTAGACTTGCTACCAGTCTGCAGATTATTGTGTTTATTAAGATATAGGAATATAGGGAAAAATGTCTGGAAGGATATATACTAAGTCAGTATTGTTTTTAAGAGAGAGAGCAAGCACATGCGCACATGCAACCAAAGAGAGGGGCAGAGGGAGAGAGCATCTTTTTTTTTGTTTTTTTTTAAGACTTATTTGACAGAGTGAGCGAGCACAAGCAGGGGGGAGGGGCAAAGGGAGAGGGAGAAGCAGGCTCCCTGCTGAGCAGGGAGCCTGATGAGGGGCTCGATCCCAGGACCCTGGGATCATGACCTGAGCTGAAGACAGATGCTTAACCCACTGAGACACCCAGGCGCCTGGGAGAGAGAATCTTAGGCAGGTTCCACGCCCAGTGTGGAGCCTGATGTGGGGCTTGATCCCGTGACCTTGGACATCATGACCTGAGATGAAATCAAGAGTTGGATGCTTAACTGACTGAGGCACCCAGGGGCCTCACCAAATCAGTATTTTGAAAACATGTTTTGATCATGATCAGCAGTGAGAAATACATTTTACATTTGTGATCCCAGTAGATGCATGTAGGAGGAGCATTAGTTTTATTGACAATACTTGATTTTCTCTATGTGATGCATTCTGATACATTTTTCTTTTCTTTACCATTCAATCTTATCCTATCCATCCCTACACTATTCTACTCCATTCCAGTTCTACTCCTCTTCTTTTTTCCTTTCTTCTGTTTCATTTTTTAAGATGCTGGTCATTTGAGAAGCGGGGGTCTTTTTTGCTTCTCTGTGTTACTTATGTAATACAAAGGCTAATGAACATTTTAAAATGATATAATGATTCCATTTAAAAACAAGTTGATACCCTGCAACTTTTTAGGAATGTACTGATTGTATAAAATGAGATGCCTACTCTCCTCCATAATTATTGGGCATTCAGAGTGTTCTGGGAAACTTAAGATTATGGCAGGAAAAATATATCCATTGAGACACATTATTTAAATAATAGAATAACAAGAAAATGAAACATGACCTTACCTTTTTAAACTCAAAAGCTCACCACGCATCGCTGCTTATTGCTTTACTCCACTGATGTTGCATCAGTTCTCTGAAATTTATTTATATTTCTGTTCCAGATTGCATTTTTTCATGCTCATTCCCCACCTTAAAAAAGAAAAAAAAGGATATTAAATTCATCAGAGTACTTTCTGGCCAGATTATCTTGGCTTACAGTACTGTCAAAGTTAGCCTCCTTTAAAGCTAAAGATGATTTTAAATGGAAGGTAGTCATTAAGAACTTAGAGCAGGAAGCAGAAGCTTTATGGGAGGACAGGAAGAATCCCTGGCCCGAGCCAGAGCACTTCTCCATGGGCTTCCTGCTCTCAGCACACAGCTGGAAATCTGCAGCCCCAGGGGCCCCACCCGCATCAGGGCCACACAAGCAAAGGGGGGTGGCATATGAAGTGAGTTTTCCCTGGCTCTTCTCTGGGGAAACCATTGATGGACAAATGGGGCAGAGATTTCTGCAGAAAATTCTGTTGGTGTAGGAGTCCAAGTAAATGTGAGCACATGTGCCAACTGCAAAGAGTGGGGAGGGTGATACATTGGGTTGGGGCTGGGTACAGGCTGGCTGGCATTTTCAGGGTAGGGACATGGAGAGAGATGCTTCCTGTCCTTGAAAGGAATTAATGATAGGAAGTCTCAGAAAATAACTGGGGTTGCTTTCCAAGAGGTACTAATTTAGTTACTGTTGTTTTAGACTTTTTGCTGAGAGTAATCTGACAAAATTGAGCATGTTATGTGGAGCCTGGACCTTCCGCTCAGGGAGAAGGCTAAATTCATTCTGTCTTTGAAACATTGTGAATTACATGTCAAAGTTATTCACGTGCCTCTTTATTTATTCATTTATTATCCAATAATCCATTCATGTGGTTCTTGGTTGATTCATTCATTCTTTTATCCACCCATTCATCCAGGCATCCACTTACATGGCATGTCTTGACTTGATGCCTTGTGTTGAGGGGCATGTGGCAATCATTGGGGTGGGGGAAGGAGCTCCAGAAGGAGGAAGAAGAGTTATAGTTGAGTTGTAGTTGAGTTGCTCACAGTCTGCTAGAGCGGACAGACATGCAAACAGCTAATTACCACAGTGTGGGCAGTGCTACCAAAGCGGGGCCAACCTGGCTTGATTCATGCAAAAGCAAGTGTCCCCTTCAGGCCTAGAATCATGGAATGTTAGTCTGAAAGAAGCCTTAGAAAAACTGAATGGCACAGTGCTTTCCAGACTTTATCCACAGATTGCTGGGGTGCCATTCCAGGGAGTGGAGGTGGGAGTAGGAGGGAGGAGTGAGAGGAAAGCTGAACGGATGGGGTTTAGCTTCCTCGAGAACCAGAGCAGGTGCCTTTTCATCTGTTTCATATGCTGAGGTTCCTTGTGGAGTATCATTTGAGGAAAGGCATTGTCCACTTACATTTACAAAGCACTGGGCCAGTCTACCGTCTTTCCTTGTTTCTCTGGTTTAACAGTTGGGGCCCAAAAAGGTGAAGTGATTTGCCCAGAGTTGTGAAATTGATCAGTTAAAATTTCAGGAATAAGAGCTGGTCTTCCAATTTATTTGGACATTACTTCTGTATCAATCAACTTTTGCTGTGTAACAAAGGACCACAAAACTAAGTAGCTTAAGCCAAGCACTATTTAGCCCACAATTCTATGAGATGGCAATATGGGCTAGACCCAGTTAGGTGGTTCTTCTGGTTTCAGCCAGGCTCGCTCATGTTGGTAATGAGTTGCTGGTCAGCTGGAGAGTCACCTGAGAACTAGTTGGGCTAAGATGGCCTTATATTGGAGGGGTGGCTGAGTGTCGGCTAGGGTAGTCACGTAACTGAGTCTGGAATCTCTCATCATCTGCAGGACTCCAACATAGCAGGGAAGTGTGCATACACTCTTGAAGGCTAGGCTTGGAGCTGGTCAAAGCAAATCACAAGACTAAGTCAGATTCAGAAGGTGGAGAAAAAAGACTCTACTTTTTTTTTTTTAAGATTTTATTTATTTGACAGAGAGAGACACAGGGAGAGAGGAAACACAAGCAGGGGGACTGGGAGAGGGAGAAGCAGACTTCCCGCGGAGCGGGGAGCCTGATGCGGGGCTTGATCCGAGGACCCCGGGATCATGACCTGAGCCGAAGGCAGATGCTTAACGACTGAGCCGCCCAGGTGCCCCAAGACTCTACTTCTTGATTAGAGAATTGCCAAGGCGTATGGATCCAGGAAGGGAAGAATTGTTGCCCTTTTTGCTGTCTACCCCAAGAATACTGAGTTGTTACCATGTCTCCTCTTCTTAATTTGGGCATTGGAAAAATAGATGTTTGAAACTGCTGTGTCATTCTAAAGCCATCTTTCTCGGAAGACTACAGTCATGACTCTTTCTATAAACCATGAGGTCTCTCACCACTTGAGCTTTCGAGACAGATGTTTGAGACAGATGGTATGTACTACTTGTGGTCGTGACATTGTACCTTGAGAACATCCCTACTGTACTCCCAATCACAGTCTTTTCATTAGTAGCCCTTTCCATAGAAAGGCCCCTTCAGCTCTTGGTCATCCTAATCCTTTTAGATGCCTCTGAGGGATGAATTCATCCTCATCATTTCCACAAACATTGAGTGACTTCTAGGAGTCAGACACTTAACTATATATTGAGGATACAAATATGTCAAAGGTGAGCCTCTACGTTAGGTAACTCACAGTCTGGAAGGGAAGGAAGAAAGGTGAACAGAGTAATACAGTGAAATACGATGGGGAAGAGGGCTGGAAATGGATTTTTCAGTGGTCGTTATTACCTTTTAATAGAGGGTGCCATCATGTGATCATCTATCATCTAAATAGATGCAGAAAAAGCATTCAACAAAATTCAGCACCTTTTCATGCAAAAGCACTTAACTAGGAATAGAAGGGAACTTCCTCAACCTGATAAAGGACATTTATGAAAAACTCACAGCTGACATGATGCTTAGTAGTGAAACATTGAATGCTTTCCCCCTAAGATGAAGTACAAGACAAAGCTGTCCATTCTTGCCATTTCTATGTAACATCATACTGGAGATTCTAGCCAGAGCAATTAAAGAAAAAAAAAAAAAAGCATTCAGACTGGAAAGGGAGAAGTAAAATTATCTCTATTCACAGATGACATCATCTTGTATATAGAAATTCTTAAGGAATCCTCACACACATAAAAACTGTTAGAAGTAATAAATGAGTTAAGCAAGCTTTGAGGATACAAGATCAATATACAAAAATCAGTTGTATTCTATATATTAACAAGGAACAGTAAAAAATTAAGAGAACAATTCCTTTCACAGTAGCATCAAAAAGAATAATATACTTAGGAATAAATTTTACAAAAGTACAACATTTGTATACTGAGAAGTATGAAACCTCATTGAAAGAAAATCAAGAACACCTAAATAAATGGAAGGACATTGCACGTACATGGGTCAGAAGACTTACTATGTTAAGATGGCAGTATTCCCCACATAGATATGGAGGTTCAGTTCGATCCATATCTCCCAGCTGACTTTTTTGCAGAAATTGACAAGCCGATTCTAAAATTTATATGGAAGTGCAAAGGACCTCAAAGAGCCAAAACGATCTTGAAAAAGAACAAAGTTGGAGGACTCACACCTCCCAGTTTCAAAACTTATTACAAAACTACAGTAATCAAGACAGTGTGGTAGTGGCATAAGGATAGACAGATCAGTGGAAGAGAATTGAGAGTCCAGAAACAAATCCTTACATTTATGGTCAATTGGTTTTCTTAAGATTTTATTTTTAAGTAATGCCTACACCCAGTGTGGGGCTCAAACCTAACAACCCTGAGATCAAGAGTTGCATGCTCTACTGACTGAGCCAGCCAGGTGCCCCTGGTCAACTGATTTTTGACAAGGGTGCTAAGGCAGTTCAGTGGGGGGAAACTATCGTTTTGTCAACACAGTGGTTCTGGGCCCACTGAATATCCACATGTAAAAGAATGAAGTTGAAGTTAAAACTGTGAAACTCTTAGAAGAAAACTTGGAAGTAAATCTTCATGACCTTGAATTAGGCAGTGATTTCTATGACACTAAAAGCACAAGTGACAAAAGAAAAAAAATAAAAGAGGACCTCATCAAATTAAAAACTTTTGTTCCTTTAAAGGACACCATCAGAAAGTGAAAAGTCAATCCACAAAATGGAAGATGTTTGCAAGTCCTATTAACTGAGAAAGGGCTTTGTATTTGTTTCCTAAGGCTGCTGTAACTTAACTACCACAAACTGGTGGCTTACAACAAACACACTTATTCTTTCACAGTTCAGGAGGCTAGAAGTCCCGAATCATGGTTCCAGTAGAGCTCTACTCCCTCTGAAGGCTCTAAGGAAGAATCCTCCCTTACCTCTCTTCTGGCTTCTGGTGGTTGCCAGCTATACTTGATGTTCCTGGGCTTGCAGATGCGTGATTCCACTCTTTCCCCATCTTCAAATTCTACTCTCCTCTCTGTGTGTCTCAGTGTCCCTGTATCTTCACATAGTCTTCTTATAAGGATGCTGGTCATTGGAGTTAGGGCTTGCCTTAACCCGATACGACCTCATCTTCACTTGATTTCATCTGCAAAGAACCTATTTGCAAATGAGGTCACCTTCGTAGGTACTGGGGGTTAGGACTTCAACATATTTTTTGGGAGAAGCACAATTCAACCCACAAGAGACTTATATCTAGAACTATAAAAAACAAAACTCAACAGTAAAAAGACAACCTAATTTTTTAAATAGGTGAAGGGTTTAAATAGACATTTCTCCAAAGAAGACCTAAAAGTGAGCCTACACACACAAGAAGATGCTCAATATCATTAGTTTTCAGGAAAAGGTAAATCAAAACCACAATGAGCTATCCCTTCATACCCATTAGGATGGCTACAATAAAAAAGGCAAACCATGACACGTGTTGGTGAGGATGTGGAAAAATTGGGATCCTTACTCAAGATGTGAAACACAGTTACCATATGAGCCAAGAATTCAACTCCTAAGTATATACCCAAGAGAATCTAAAACTTGTATTGCAACAAAACATGTACATGAATGATCACTGCAGCATTACACATAATAGTCAAAAGATGAAAATAGCACAGATGTCCATCAGCTGATAAATGGGTACAGAAAATGTGGCCTATCCATGCAAGGGAATGTTGCTTGGCAATAAAAAGTGATAAAAGGCCATACAAATTACTGATACATGCTAGAGCATGGGTACACCTTGAAAACATCATGCTAAGTGAGAGAAGCCAATCCTACGGGAACACATGTTGTATGATCCCAGTGATCCGAAATGTCCAGAACAGGAAAATTTACTGAGACATGAAGTAGGTTAGTGGTTACTGAGTGCTGGGGCGGGGGTGGGAATGGAAAGTGAAAGCTATTGAGTAAGGAGTTTCTTTTAGGAGGGATGAAAATGTCCTAAAATTGGATGGTAATGATTACACAAGTCTGTGAAATGCTTAAAAAAACATCGCAGTGTGTTTTAAAGGGTGAATTTGGTTCTGTGTGAATTACATCTCAATTAAGCTGTTAAAAAGTAAGGTGAAGTCTTCTGCCAGGAGTAGGGGATGTCAGCAGACTGGAGAAAAATGTTAATGATTCGGGCCATCACAAACAGCCCCCGACTTTCAGTGGCCGAGCACAATAAAAGTGTTTTACTTCCGCACAGTTGTCTGATTCTGGTCCGGTGACTATCCTCAGGGCTCTCCTCCAGGTAGTGACTCAGGGACCCAGGTTCTTTTTGTCTTTTGTCTCTGCCCTCTATTGGCTCTTTGGTGCCCTCCATTTAGCCCCCGGAAGGGCAAACAGAGTGGAGGACGGAGCGTGGGATGGTTTCATGGTGACTTGCTTCACCTCCACTCATGTGGTTTGGGCCAGGGGAGGTTGGTGCATACAGTCTACTCCTGTATCCCAAGAAGAGAAGGGCCACAGGATTGCCAAACATCTCGCCAGCCTCTGCTGCAAGGGCTGCTCAAGGACAAGGAGAAGGATCACAGGGTCCAAGCGCAGTTAGAGGTGGCACATATGTGTGGTCACCGCTGAGAGCAGGGGTGGGGCGTTTTCTTGGTGGAATAGTCCCAGATCGAAAGTACTGCTGTGGGGCACAGTCCCCATTAGTGATGGCTGGGGAGGGAAATCCAGACGAGGGCAACCTAGGCCACTTCAGCATCTCACCTCTGGTGTGACGAGTGTAACCATGCTGTCCATCTTGTCATTGAAAGGGGGAGCAAGAGACAGATGTGGGAAATAAGCTGTGGTTTCTTTGCCACGGGGACATGGGATGGATACAAATAAGAATCTGTCCCCCTTTAAGGCTGTGCTTTAAATAGAAATCCGCCCCAGGCCCTTCTTGATCTTTTCTTCTTGGCTCCCTTCTCTCCAAGTGTCCTTCACTCCCAGGCTACATCTGTTCCCTTTGTGGGAACTCGGGATCCGCTCACTCGAGGGGATCCCTCAGATTGAAGCTCCGTCCCCCGAATGCCTCGTTCAGAAGTCTGCAGGGCCGTCTTGACAGGTGCAGCTCTTTTAGTGACATTTCTCTAGCAATGCTACCTGCCCTTTGCGTCAGTGCTGCCTGTCTTTCTGAGGGACTGTGTCTGGCTACTGATGCTGTCCTGACTATTGCCTCCCTGGCCTGTCCTTGTTTCAGAGGCACCTGTCTCTGGCTAGAATGCTACATGTTTAGTGAGCATTGTTTATGGAGAGTGTGAGATGGAACAGAGTATACTTTCGTCCTTCTGGCATACCCCCCCCCCCACGCATGGGCTTTGCCGACAGGCATGCTGGGACCCTGAGGACAGGTTTGGCATGAAGAGGGAAGGGGGAGCAGCAGGGCCGGGAAGACATGGTTCTATTGTGGGTGGGCCCTCAGAGAAGATGGCCAGCAGTCCAAATGGCAGTGACCATGATGTGGGAGCTGGGCTGGTGTCCGTGCCCAAGGGTCTGACGCACTGCGTTGGTGTGTGGAAGAGGTTTCCAATCCGTCATTGTGTCTGCCTGTCTTGTTCTCCCCTAATCCACTCTCCACGCTCCTGCAGAGTGAACCTTGCAAGGCAAAAGTCTAATCGCATCATTCCCTAGTTCACATTCTTCTGTGGCTTCTTACTGCTCTTCTGACGGTATTGAAATGACCCAGTTTTCAAGACGTACGAGGCCGGGCCCACCCTCTCTCGTGCCTCGTCTCTCTGTCTGCCTCCCTGAACTCATTGCTGCGGCCCCTGTTCTAAGAGTCTTCCAGTTGTTCTTTGTGCCATGCTCTAGCTCCTGCAGCTTCCCCTGGCCCTGCCCTTGATGGCCCTCTCTCCTGGCAGCCCTCCCGACTAACCACATCAGCCTCCCTGGGCAAGTTGTCACAGCACCCTGTCTGCCTCTTCATGGCGGTTATCTCGCTCTGTTGTAATTACTTGTTTGTTTTTGTGTTTCTCCACTAAACTGAGAACTTCATAGGATCAGGGACCATGTCTTGTTCCCTCTTTTACTCTCAATCGCATTAGTCAGGGTAGGCTGATTTCTGTAACAAAGAACCCCAGACATCCAAGTGACTAAATACAACACAGGTTTTATATCTTGCCCCCATGGCAATCTGATGTGGGTGTTCGATAGATGGCCTTCTACACAGTTCGTTAGAGATCTAGGCCTCTTACGTTTGGGAGCTTTCTCATGCCCTAGGACCGTTGTCTCTTTCCAGGTCTGCAAATGGGAGAGGAGAGAATGGGGATCATATAGGAAGGTTTCTAAGGGCTGTGCCTGAAGTCGTGTACTTAACTTCTACTGGGTGGATGGAATGTGGAATGTACCACATTCCGTTGGCCAGAACTCACTCATCTGAGCACATGGAATTGCAGGGGATGCCGGGAAATGTTAGCCAGTTGTGAGCGGGCTTGGTGAGCAGGCAGCTGGTCTCTGCCACACCAGTGCTTGCCTGGCACACGGTAGGAAGCGAGTAAATATTTGTTGAATTCGTTGAATGAGTGAACATTGTTATCTAGTCTCCATCTTGATTCTTAATTGATTCAATTTAATCAGCAGGAGGGACATGTGATGATGGATCACAGAGAAAAAGCCCAGTGGATTCCAGAGCAGTGTAGTCTGGGAGTGGGGCACCCAGACAGCGACGTGCTACCCTCCACGTCCTCTGGGGGAGGAGATTTTTATTAATACTAAAATTTCTTTTTTCAGAGGGCACAGGGGAGGAGGTAAAAGAGGAGTGAGGACGGCTGCTTTTATTTTGTAGAATGTGGTGGTGTCCGTTTTTTTCATGCGTTGCTCCCAGGTCTGTGGAAGAAGTGCACGCGCCCGGCTGCCTGTCACTCTCCTGCCCAGGAGGGAGCAGGTGTGTGGAGTGCGCGTGACGTGTCCGGTCTCTGTCCCATGCTCACAGCGCCCCTGGGGCCTTCTGACTGGAGTGTCCAGCCACCCAGGCTTGTGCCACAATCCAGCCCCGAATGGGGGGCAAAAACCTCATTCTGTCACATGGGGAAGAAGCAGCAAGTGAAGCTACATGGTGATAATTACTGGTGACCAACAATTTAGTTTGAAAATTAGCCTCCAAAGACTGAACTTCTGGATGGGCTGGGATATAATAACTCCTTGCCTGTGGGTGGCTCTAGAATTTTCCAAAGCACTTTCCCACACCTTATCTCATTTCATCCTCATAACAACATGGTGAGGTAAGAAAGCCAAGGGTGATTATGGCTGCTTTACAGATGAGCAAACCGAGGCTCAAAGTGACTCGGGTGACTTTCCCAAGAGCACGTGGCTGCTCTTGCCCTCTTGCTGTTTGTACCCCAAGCCCCTTTGCTTGAATCTGTGAACTCTTTTCCAGAAGGTTCCCCGTTCGCTTTCAGTTAGTGAGACTGGAAAATATGTCTCATGACTGACCTTACCTCTCAGCGCTGGCCATTCATTTTCCTGTCCAAACAAGCGGGTCTGCAAGAAGCTACCACAAAATCCTCCCCTGTGTTTATATCTGTGTGTGCTGTGGGTCTGTGTCCTCCCTCCGAGTGCTGGCGGAGAAAACCAAAGACAGCGAAAACGTTTTCCAAGTTGCACTGCCCCCACGTTCCAGTTAATTACAACAGGGTCTAGGTGGGGTTGGGCCATGGGGCTCTTTTTTTATTAAAACAAAACAAAACTAAACAAACCAAGCCCAGGCCTGGGATGTCTCAATAAATGTTCATGTGCACGCTTGCTGCCCAGCACCAGGAACCCTGAACGCTCGCTCCCAGCCCCACTCAGACAGAGAGCCGACATTACCTCGCCATCCTACCTAATTAAAGAAGGCTATGGTTTCCCTAGTCTGTCATAGTCTGGTGTATGGGTTTTGCTAGCACAGAGGACGAGGGAGAAACTAGAGGTTGGCAGCAGCAGGGGTCACAGTGAGTTCCTCACCCCACAGAACCTAAAGCAGAATTTCTAGCATCAGAATCCTCAGGGCACAAAGAAGGTATCCCTGTGGAGGAAAGACTGGGGAATGTCAGTTCCTAAACCAGCCTCCCTCCCTCCCACCGGCTCAGGTATTCCTGGGAAACCCACATCTTCTAGCATCATCTCCCACGCACTGTTGGTTGGTTCGTTTTTCAGAAGCAGAGCATGACCGACACCTAATAGTATCTATGTTGGTATCCGTCTTGGCAAATCCCTTTCTGTATTAAAAGACAAACGTAGTAAATCCAGAGCTGGGGGAGATGGTGCTGGCTCTTCTGCTGTCAGGGTTGTTGATTAACACTCTTTTCTCTTTTCCTGTTCTGCTTTCCCCTCACATCCCTAAAAGCCGTATTTTTGAAGCCTGTCTCCCATTTCTGGCTTTTCCGAATAGTAATAAAAAGCCCAAACGGCTTGGATGGCTTCAGTGCTTCCTCTCTTAGGGAAGATAATCCAGCTGCAGCAGAGAAGTCGTGGGTCTTTTATGATCTGGTCTAAGGTCCCTTGAGTGAGGTTGATTTGAAGAGATGATGCTTGGTCCCGAAGATTTTAGGAAAGGCTCGGAAAAGCATGCTCTCCCTGAGGAGGACTGCTGTTGGGTTTGCGGAGGGGATTATTTTTCCAGGGGTCAGGTCAGCATTCAGACTTGCTTCCGTTTCTGCTCATGACCACCGAATGGTGTGCTTAGTTCTGATACGGTCCTATGCAGTGGCCGCTTGCTTTGAATTCTGTATTAAGACAGGTTATCATACAACCTTTTCTGCGAGCCAAGCGTTTGTCTGGGGGAGCTGAGGATATGGCTGATACTGGTTCATCTCTCGCAAGCACCTGCTCCTTATAAGTCACCATTCTGTCAGACTCCTCTCGAGATCTTCCGTGATAAGTAAGCCAGACCAGGACTTGTTCAGAGACAAGATGGCAACATTCTGAAGACAGTGGTGCTCTCGCGTGGTGAGGAGGCCATGGAGCATTCGTCTGCCCCAACCCACTGCCCTGGTTATTGATTCTGCTCATAATTGAGCAGCCTGTGTACTTCCATGAAGAATGGTCAGATGATCAATAATAATGTATTGCCTGGTTCATCTCCCAGCATGGGGTTTCATAGCACACGGTAGGTACTCAGCAAATGTTTGTGGTATTGAAATAATGTGTTTACTCAGTGTATTTCCCATTAGATTATGAGTTCTTTGGAGTCAGGGCCCATGTGTCGTTTGCCTTTATGTCCTCAGCTCTGTGCCCAGTGTCTGGCATGTAATGCATATCACAGAACACCTATCATCTGTCAAGGATTTTTCAGATCTTTTCTTTCAGAGTGTGAGCTTTTTTTATCCTAGTGTGTTAGTCCTGAGAGAAACTTAATGACCATCTCACCTCATTTTATACCCATCTGACTAGTTATAACGTGTTATTTGTCAGCTCAGGCTGCCATGACGAGATACCACAGGCTGGGTGGCTTAGCCAACCGAAATTGATTTCTCATAGCTCTCAAGGCTGGAAGTCCAAGATCAAGGTCTTGGCCAATTGAGTTTTGGTGAGAATTCTCTTTCTGGCTTGCAGGTGGCCTCCTCCTTGCTGTGTCCTCACATGGTAAGGGAGAGGGAGAGAGAGATTGAGCAAATTCTGGGATGTCTTACAGGGAGACTGATTCTGTCGGATCAGGGCCCCATCCTTATGACTTTATTTAACTTGAATTACTTCCTTAGAGGCCCCATCTCTGAATACAGCCACACTGCAGGTTAGGGCTTCGACATCGAAATTTGGGTGGGGGGGGGACACAAACATTGAGTCCATAACATAAATGTACTTGTTACCCACTGTAATATCCACAGTTTCCTGATCAAGAAAAGAGTGATGGAAAATTAACATGATACTAGACTCTCCATGTTAATAAGCATAGTACCCCGTGTGAAGAGTCTAAAAGGTGTCAGGTCACAGCACTTAATGGAAATCTGTGGTCAGTCGAACATATTTTTACCATGCTCTTGTCTTTTCCTTCCATTATGATTTTTTTTTTTATTCCATGGGAATTTTCCTGAGCACTATCTATTACAGAAAGGTATTCATGTTTTGGAGACGGCAGCAATAGGAAAGGAGGTAGAATAGGAAAGTCAGGATAAGCTGGGTTACACTGTGATGTTAAACATCCCCCAAATCCCAGCAGCTCAATAAAACAGATATTTATGTTTCCCTTATACTACATGTCAATGCTCTGCTGGTTGTAATTAAGCTGATGGAGGCTGCATTTTGACACATGCGTCACAAAGGAGAATGTGGTAAATTGCTCATCAAGTTTTCACCTAGAAGTACCACGTGTCACTTTCTGCTCATCCTTCATTGGCTAAAGGGAGTCACATGGCCACACCCAACCTCAAAACGGTTGACGAAGTGCTCTCACTAAGGAGGAAAGCTACCGTATTTGGCAAAGAGCACCGATTATTACTGTAATGGGGTAATAGTGAGGCTTAGGCAAATGTGTATGGAACTTGAGCAAAATTTGTGGCATACACGAGAAGTTTTATTTACTTAGTGTTTCCTTAAAAGAATTCTGTTTGTAAAAAAAAAAAAAATATGTTTGCAAAATAGCTTTAACAGCTAAGATTTCTTGCCTGGCTGAGTATTTCTGTGCCTAGAATGAGATTCAGAGAATGAAACCACTTTCCACTGAGACCATGAGAGCTGCCTTTCAAGTGTCCATACAGTATAAGTAACAATAGCCTCAAAGAAACAATTAAAAATTCTCCAGGTGGCTTATCTCAGATCCACTGGGAAATGAAAACCCCCAAACATGCAAAAACATTATAAAAAATGGCTGTGTCTGAGGGTGGTCTCCTTGCAATGATAAAGCTTTCTCCCCATCCTTTCTGAAAGTGATACCAGCTTGATGTTAGCAACAGTATCGCTGTCTGGAAAGGGGATGGTTGAATCTGATGGGATTGTGTTTGAGCTGCATAAACACAGATTGAATTAAGCATGGCGAGTTGATGATGGGGAGCGTAGAAAGAGTCAGGACCTTCCGTTGAGATAATAACTAGTTCATTATCTGCCCAGATAAAGGTCGTACAGGCTTTCAGCAACAGCATGGAAAGGAGACCAGACTGACCTTTCTGACAGCAACTCTCTGCTCTTTTTTTTTTTTTTTTTTTTAACAGACCTTAGAATGCCAGTGAGTAAGGAAATCCATGTTCCTCCTGACACCCTTCCTTCCCCACCCCTCAAAGG
This sequence comes from Mirounga angustirostris, assembly GCF_029215605.1. NCBI lineage: Eukaryota > Metazoa > Chordata > Mammalia > Carnivora > Phocidae > Mirounga > Mirounga angustirostris. The sequence goes on from NW_026991719.1 coordinate 13,715,315, forward strand.
CTTTCCAGGACATAGGCCTTCCTTCCATTAGGTTTGGAGTGGTTGCCTTTGCTTAAATTACTTATAATGGACCTTGCCTGGAAAAATCCCAAATTAGCCCATGAGCTAATGTTGTTAGCTTACCTCCCCCCCATTTTACACACTCACACCTCTTCCTTGCCCCTAAATTTTGCCTTTTACCCCAAAAGGCAAAAATGCTATCACTTAGCCAAAGGAAACTCCTGCCTCTTGGGCTGTTTCTTCCAATTTTCCTTAAAAGAGCCCCTTATGAATCCTTTGGAAGGAGTCGGCATGCCCTCTTGTCTCTGTGTGGGACTGAAAAAGCAGTGTGGTGGAGGGGGGAGGATGCTTCCACCTATAAAGACAGATGGTAGTTACAAGTGGCTTTCAAGGCATTGAGGGTATTTTGGAATCCTAATACTTTGGAAGCAATGGCGGGTTAAACTTTTCCCGTGAGGTGGTGATTGCGTGTACGTGTCATAGAGGTGCTACCCCCAAAGCCAGGGTTTTCCACTGCGATTTCAAGTGAATGATTTTCCCTACTCATTCTGTATAATCATTTTTAACACAGCGTGTATGTCCTGTAATGGGTTGGCAAGCCCTGGGCAATGTATTTTCTTCCTGCTATCTTGGAAATCTTGTCAATAAGATGAAGACCACTAATATGGATTTCTTACATGGCTATCATTTTTCTTTGTGAGTTACTTCAGTAACAGGAATGGGCCGTGTTGAATGCCAGATCATAATGAGGCCTCCTGGCTCCAATAAATTACATTTGCTCTAGGTTGACTAGCTATGGAATGAGGTCATGAATCCTTGATCCAAATCATGAATGTGACAGTCTGCATCTACATACAGAATAACCCAATCGTTGCTGCCCTACTCTACTTTGTCACTGTGCCTGTCATCTTCAGGGCGTGGGTTTGACAAGAGGATGACAGTAAAGATGTGTATTGTGCTCAGTCCTTAGCCTCAAACAGTAAAAGCTTTACATTTAGATTTTTTTTGAAGAAGAGAATTTCATATCACCTAGGAATAATGAATAGGTTGCACGTGAGAAATGAAATCAGAATTATTGAACTTAGAAATAGAGACAAAAATGGAATATTCATTGAAGTCTACTCAGATAGTATAGAATAACCCGTGACCATGTTGTGTAAGATTTTCCTCTCCCTGGCTGCCTGCCGTATGTTTATATTCACCCCAAATTCACTTTTAAGCACAGTGCATGAGAAACAAGAACAAGTAATTATTTTTTTGAAATCGGATAGTCTCATCTTGTAAGGAGTAAAGTGATTGTTATATCCAGGAGAGATGTATGTGGGAAATGTATTTCACAACAGGATCAGAATTACACGTAGCTTCATACTTTTGATAACGGGGGATTTCAGATGACTGTCCAGCTGCCCCTGATGGTTACATATCTCAGTGAATTTCGTTATGAAATGATAGTAACTGGTAGTAAATGTAGTTGTGGAGTTATGCGTGTCTATTCATATGAAACAGTGGGAAAAATCCTATATGTGTATGAAGCTCTTGAAACATGGATGAGTAACCTTTGTGTAGCTTCCTTTCAATGATATTGTATACTTAAATAATGTATTTATAATACATAGTATATATCAAAATAATATATGTATTATATATCATCATATCAAGAGCATAGCTCAAAAATGTTTCCAAAGGAATTAAGGTTCAAAACAGAGTAATTATACTAAGTCCCAAATGTTCCTTTTACCTGAATTCTTAGTGGGTCATGATATTTAATAACACTTTCCAATAATTAAAGTCTAGAGCTTGTTCAATCAAACCCGAATAGCATGTGCAGGCTAACTTACGTGTGAGTTAGAAGGTATTCATTGTCTTAATTAGGCATTGGCAAACTTTTTCTCTAAAGACTCAAATAGTAAATATTTTAGGCCTACAGGCTATACAGTCTCTGTTGCAACTGTTCAACTTTGTCACTGTAATGGGAAAGCAGACATAGACAATATGGAAATAAGAGAGCATGGCTATATTCCAATAAAACTTTATTTATAAAAACAGAATATGGGCCAGTTTGGCTTGTGGGCTGGTTCGTCAAATCCTGATCTTAACTATGAAGCTTTTTAACTATAGCCTAATTGAAAAGCAATTTATATATATGGCACCTAGTTGAATATGTAAATACATCTGTATTTAGCGCATGCGTGTCTGCACAAATGTGTGTGTGTACCCGCAAGAATGAGACGGAGTGTTTATGTGCCATTTTCAGATCAATCTGGAATTGCCGTCTATGTAATTTTGTCTTACAGTAAATGAATATGCTCCACTCTGTGAATAAGTATTCTGACTCTCTGGGATTGTGGCTGCCTAATCCATCTGAAGTTTTTCAGTGTTGTCGTTGTTGTCTTTTCTCCTCTCAAGTTCATTGCATCATGATCATATGGGCTGCTTAATTAATACTCTTCAGCCGTGACGATGCTATTCACATGGACTTTTTTTTTTTTTAATGTGGGTTCTGCAAGTCGCATTCGTTATGAGTCATTCTCTATTGATGTCATTATACAGTTTTAAACTAGGCATTAATTGAAATGAAACCACAGGTTTGGTCAGATTGATCAATCTTTTCAGACTCTATTCAAAATACTTTTCTTTCTTCCCAGAAACAAAACAAAACAAAACAAAACTGTAGTCATTTGCCCAGAAATGGGAGAGAACAAGGCTTTTCCAAATGGTAAGGCTGTTTGTTTTGAGAAGTGGATTTATTGGGATGAGAAATCTGGCTTGTACTATCTGCTCACCTGTTTGTCCTCAGGGGAACTATCACTCTTTATAAATCCTTTTACACTGGAAAGGTTGAAATGATAGACAGTTTCAAAAGTTGGACCAGAGAAAGCTGATAAGCATAGGGGGAAAAAAGCCTCTTGTACTTTGGGTACATTCTGGATCAACATCCAGGAGCACCTCCTTCTGCGAGGCAGGCGATCAGTAAGAGCTGTGGCCTTTTGTAACTGGGTCCTGCCTTGTATTTGATAAGCTCTGTCTTCTAGAGATTCAGGCTCCAGGTCTTAAGTTTCTTTTTTTTTAATTTAATTTAATTTTATTATGTTATGTTAATCACCATACATTACATCATTAGTTTTTGATGTAGTGTTCCATGATTCATTGCTTGCGTATAACACCCAGTGCTCCATTCAGTAAGTGCCCTCTGTAATACCCACCACCAGGCTAACCCTCCCCCCCCCCCCCAAACCCTCAGTTTCTTTCTCAGGTCTTTTTTTTTTTTTTTTAAGATTTTATTTATTTATTTGACAGAGAGAGAGATAGTGACAGCAGGAACACAAGCAGGGGGAGTGGGGGAGGCTCGAGAAGCAGGGTTCCCACTAAGCAGGGAGCCTGATGCGGGCCCGATCCCAGGACCCTGGGATCATGATCTGAGCTGAAGGCAGGTGCTTAATGACTGAGCCACCCAGGCGCCCCTCTTTGTCAGGTCTTAAGTTTCTAACTCTTGGGCTAAACATATCTTTCCTTTCTATGTGTATATATATATTTTTCAAAGACCTAACTGATCTTTCCTAAATAGGAAGAATTTAAGTAAAAATGATTTTCACTTAGATAAATGACACTAGGGCATATCAGTTTAGAAATTCAAATAAAAAAATGCAGATATCATTTACCTTTTATTTCCAAGAAATGATTTTTATTTTCTCAAAGACTCTTCATGAGATCACCTATCCACAAGAAGGGGTGTTCTGCCCCCTCCCCACCCTCAGCCGTAATGGAAACCATCTTAGCCTTCTAAGGCAGCACAAAGCACACCCCACTTGTCAAAAAAAATGCAAGAAGAAGAAGAATCAATATAGACTCTTTTGTGGCACCCCCCAAACCTCAAAAGCCATATAGAAAGAAAGAGAAAAACACAATGATTGCTTCATAATGGGAGAGAGCTCATCTTAGCAAAACCCAAATGAATAAATACCATCAGACACTTCTTAACCTGGGAACGCGGGGGGAAAAATTCTCTTAAATTTTTTTTTTTATCAGTCTTCTCATTTCCTTTTGGTGCACCCCACATCTACACTGCAGGCATGGAGAGGCACACCAAAGCACACTGGTTCAACCTTTTAAAATATTAGCACCATTTGGGGCCCAGCTATTCCTCTGGGCATTTAATCCACCAGGTTTTATTGGGGAGAGCGGCCCAGTGTCCAGATGAGAATTTTTTCCCTCCTTGCCCTCCATGCGATCAGTTGCAGCATCTCTTCCAAACCACCCACGTTCTCTTACCCTTAGACTCCTTTGTAAAATGAGCGAATACTTAGTAGGAGACAGCAGCAAGCAAAGATGTAAAAACCACCTGCGGGGAGAAGGATAGAAACAGATCCTTGTGGCTCGAGGGGCAGCAGTGCGTTCATAAATGCCATGAGCACGTGCATTCATAAATGTTAGCGTGATCCTTCAGTCATTTTAACCTTTGATGGTGGTGTCGTTTCATGTGCAATTTGCTCTTAAAATATGTGGGCTTTCAAGGCTTTTATTCTATAATGTTTTCCCCCTCGGTGAAATAATTGGGTAATACATTTACAAGAATGCCTCTTCTTAGCTGGGTTTCTTTTCTCTACGAGGTTACTTGCAGGGTGCTTCTTTGCGGTGACAAGGAGCTGACACCCTAGGGGCTTTCCTCAAGGCTCCCCTGGGACCTGGGAGATGGGCGACTGAGTGGCTGGGGCCTCTGCAGTGTTAGCAGAAGGGGAAGAGAGAAATAAGGACTTTTGTAGCCTCTGATGTTTTCATGCATCCACTCTGTGAAAAAGGTGAGGACAGTGAATTCCACTTTGAGATGGGCAACACAGAGAGACAGACAGGCAGACAGACACCCTGAGGTAGAGGAAAGAGATGAGCGATTTGGGGTGGAGCAGCAAGGCCCTTACCAGTGGGTCTTTGGAGTCACCTGCGCTCATGGGCCTTCCAGGATGGGGGACAGAGAGGCAGAAGAGAAAATGGTGAGGCTGTGGTTCTCTGTTGCCCTTAGGCAACGCTACGTAGGGGACGGGGAGACCGGCATCTTCCGAGTGGGCCCGCTCTGCCCTCGAGAGGTCATGGGATGTCACACAGAGGTGGAGACCTCGTTGGGGTGGGCTGAGCAATGTGGTGACCACAGGACTGCACCATGAACAAATAGATGCTCCCTGCTGGACACTGCGGCTCCACCCAGTTCCTTCTGGCACCTTATGAATGCGTTCCTTGGGGCATGCTAGAGTCCCTATATGGCCCCTGTATGTCTTTTTTTTTCTTCCTGAGTGTATCTGTTCATCAGAGAAGACATTTGCTAAGAATAAGAGTGGGGAATGAACCAGTCCCCCAGACTCCTCTCTCCTCCCCCTTCCCGAGTCGCCATGGTATCCGATGGCTGGTTGCAACCATTTACTTCTGATTGAGTGCTCTGATTTCTTAAGTCGCTTCTCTCCTCTTCCCTCCCCCATTCCGTACCCCTTTCCCCTCGGTCCCCCTCTCCCCACAGCTTTGGTAAGAAAGAGCCAGCCTTGGATTCAAGCATAATTGCTCGGTAGGGGGGACTTCCTTGAAAAAACCTCAAATTTTTGGGCTGTAACAGTGGAAATCTGTTTGAACCCTTGAACTTCCTTTATTGTTGAAATGACCACCTACAGAAACATGCTGGGGGAAAGTAGCAGAGGCACAGTGGTCCCTTTTATGGGAAAAACAGTAGCTGGAATTATTTCACTTTTGCAAGAATTCTATAATGAGGAGGCATTTCTGAAGGGAGCATATGGAGCAAGCATTCCACAAGTTGGAGATGTCTGGGCTGTGATCGGAATATTGTAATAATCGATGTTTCTGGGCTTGGAAACAGAGTCTTCATTCTTTTTTGACTAGAGTACAAAAGCTGGTAACTGTAGCATTTCTGTATACTTCTGTTGCCATTTGCAGGGCGCTGCTCAGATCCTGGGGATTTTCAGACACACAAGCAACAATAGAGAGGGGAAGGGTTTTTGCCTCCTGTGAAGTAAAATTGGCATGCTATGACCGTTCTGTAGTTTCCAGTGAACAGATTGCGTGAACGCTTTCTTCGGCTCATTCAAACACTAGGCTGTCTTCCATTTATGGAGGCCCCGTTCACTTGGTGTAACTAGGGAAGGCTCAAGGGTGGACACACACTGATAAATCTGGGGAGACGTTGCTTCCAGCCTCTCTCCCTCCTCATCCTGCCTCCATCCCCCCTCCAACATATCATCTTAAAAACAGAAATCCGAGCATGTTCTTGCTCTGCTTAAGGAATGCCTATAGCCCCCACCTTTACAGAAAAAGCTGAGACTCCTTAGCAAGGCAGAGGTCTGAGCCCAGTCCACTTTTCTGGCTCATGCTTTCACGCTCTCCCATTTCCCCTGGACTCCATCCAGTGCAGGCAGCGTGCAGGTCCCTGGACCTGCCATGTTTGCTTCACTTTGCCGCATATGCTGTTCCCGCTGCTTAGCCTAGCCTGTCTGCTCTTCACGGGCGGCAACTCCTACTCAGACTTCAGACCCCAAGCCAAACATCACTTCCTCCATGAAGGCTTCCCTAACTGCAGCATCTGCTTGCTCCAAGATTTTGCTGCCAAAATATGTTCCTGTTTTATAGATAGTCCTCTGAACAGTACCTACCACATGGGCCCATTATTAATTGTTCCATGCCTGTTGTATTCCACTGCCAGCCCCGTTAGGGTGGGGGCCATGTCTTATCCTGCTTGGGGGTTCTTGGGGCCCAGCACAGTGCCTGGCATCCCCTGGGAACCTGAATGAATGGATGGGGCCCATGAGGAAAATGTGAAATTATGTATGTGTGTGTGTATGTGTGTATGAGAGGGATAGGGAGGACAGTTACTGCAATTGGTGTTACTTAATTATAAAAGAGTCATAGTTTTCGTGAGATGAGTGTTGGAAGAGGGGATGTTTCCTTCAAGAAATAGCAAGATAATTACATCTACCATCTTTAGCAGCCTTCTGGACAAACACCCAGTATTGTTATGAGATGACACAATTCTTCTGTATTTTACTGAGATTTGTGGGTCTTTGTGAATTTCAGAAGACACACACACACACACACAAATTCTCAGTTTTAAAAACACACAAATTAAGATTTTTTTTCACTGAGTTATTACATACTGGGGTCAGCAAACTTTCTATAAAGGGCTGGATAGTAAATATTTTAGGCTTTGCAAGACATTTAGTCTTTGTTACAATCACTCAGGCTTGCCTTGTGGCAAGAGGGCAGCCAGAGACAATACATAATTTATACAATTTTTAAAAATAAAATATTTTAGGGGCACCTGGGTGGCTCAGTCGTTGAGCGTCTGCCTTCAGCTCAGGGCATGATCCCGGGGTCCTGGGATGGAGCCCCACATCGGGCTCCCTGCTCCGTGGGAAGCCTGCTTCTCCCTCTCCCACTCCCCCTGCTTGTGTTCCCTCTCTCACTGTGTCTCTCTGTCAAATAAATAAAATCTTTAAAAAAATAAAATAAAATATTTAAAAATAAACATGCAAATTCTCTACTTTTGAATAGTAAATATTCAGTGATGATTTTTATCCTAATACTATTTTTTCCTGCAACTTTTTGGAATTATAAACCACGTGAAGGGAGATACAGCAGGGGCAAATGCGCCGAGAATGGGCAGTTGTACTGGAATCAGTTTTGTTTTCATGTCAACCACAAATATTTATGATGAAACGCTTTTGCGTTTTTCATTTTGCCACAAGCAAAATCACATGCAATACAAAAATCCAAGTTTTTAGCAATAATTTTACTTCCAGATGGCCTCCATTGGTCATTTTCTCACTCACAATGATTAAACACTGGCTTATCTGAGAAAGATGAATTTTTCCAGAGAGGATTACTGTTCCTTTTTGGCATTGTGTTGATCAGACCAGTCAGAATTGGGTGTTAAAAATATGTTTGGAGAAGTTACAGTGTGGTCAGCATATTTACATATTTTGTAATAGGGCTGCAGATTATTCTGTGAAGCACTCTAGTGATTTGCCTTTGGATGAGGAATGAGAGACCATGGATTTTGTGGATCAGTATCGTGCCTTTGGTGAATTTTGCAATTTTTGGTTTCATCAGTGATGGCCTCTCTTTACAGCCACACTCACAAATGCCTCATTTTAAGCAACTCAAGTCTTGAGCATGCATGCCACCCAAGAGCATGTGCACCAAAGAACTTCTAAAATTGCCCAGTCCGACTAAAGCGTGAGCTTCGTTGTTACTTATCGTGGGGCCGCTCAGATCTCCACTTAATCACGGAGCCTGTTGGTTTCACTACATAATATTTGGAAGGTTGTATACTGCTCTTGCACATCAAGGACTCTTTCTGACAAAACGAAGCAGCAAGAAATCAGTGCAAAAAGAAAAGACGAACAACCATGAGCTGAATTGCAAAAATACCTGTCCGTGCCTTATTATTACGAGAAAGCAAGATGATGCATTAAGAGAATTCACGCATTCTCTGAATGCTGGGGTCTTTTCATTATTGCTTATTAAAAGAAAAAAAGAAGGTTGGGAGTGTAGAGATGCTGTCTTCATCATCCTGGCAGGGGCTGACCCCTCCTGCCCTTCGTGCCCCTCCCTTCCAGGGTGCTCTGGCCTCCTCTGCCCAGGGCCCTCATTCTCATGGCCCAGGCCCCTCCGGGCAGTGTCCTCCATCACTCCTGGAAGCACTATAGTTTCTTCAGCTGGGCCTGCCTAGAGTCTGTCCCCAGATAGGACAGGAGTTTCTTTCTCCTCACACTTGGCTGCTGTCAGTACAATGCTGAGGTGGCTTAGAAATTCCCTCAACTTCTTCCATGTTTAGGCTGACATTGTAGAAAAGAAAAATGTCTACTTTCTGAGGATGTTAGTCCTCAAATCTTTGTGTGGCGTTGGAACCTGTGATAAAATTTTTCTAAGGCCTGAGCCAAGGGTCCTTCCCAGGGCGTTTTCCCAAGGCTTACCTTTGTGATGATGTTCATCCAGACCATCTGATACTGAAATGATGGAAAGAGGTTGAGAGAGGGTCAGAGAATGAATAAAGAAAACTAGGAGGAGGCGGGGGATGGGGAGGAGGAAAAAGGGCAGCTCTAAGGGCAAAGAGCAAAGTGAGGAGGATGCTGATGTTCTGGCTGGTGACTGATAAGCATAAACATCACAGTGAAGGCTTTCGGAGCAGAGACCCCTCCTTCTGATTTGTGTATATGTCTTTGTGAATAGGACCACAAATGGATTATTCCACTGTAAATATTTTTTGTTGCAGTTTTATCTTTTTGTCTTTATGGTTCAGCACAGATCAGTTTCTTTGATCAATGAATCTTAAAAGCAGCAAGTTTTACTGTAGACTTTTATAAACAGTTTTCCCTTTTTAGTGTGAAGCCTGGAAATCTAAAGGCACGATCCTTCTTATGGGCAGATTTTCTGTAGAGAATCTCTAATGGTTTGCCATCAGCACCAGGAACCTTTTAAAATTGCATTCTGAACTATTATGTTTGGTTTGTATTAAAATTCTCTACTGAAACTTTTCCCTTTTTCAAGTGCACTTTCTGAACTCGGACATAAACTTCTACAGTCTAGTATGTGTCTCAGAAATAATAACACTTAAAAAAAAGCTTTGAGATGCCTGCCATTTCTGGCTTGAGGTGGGAGCAAAAATGTAGACAAAGATGCACAGGTAGAAAACATGAAAAGAAAATAACTGTTGTCTTCACTGTCTCTGAGGAGCCTGGTTGGTATTTGCTCTGAGCTGCTCACGCTTAGATGATGTTGCTCAAATGTGCTTTGCTGCTTTCAGAACCATATATATGTCCATTTGTGCACATATGTCAGAGAGAGAAAGAATATTCCTACATTTAGTGTATAAAGAATGATGGGTTAGAAAGCACAGAAGGTGAGAAACTGTTAGTCATGATCATGACCCACCCAGCCTAGGGTTCTGCCATCAGCCAGCTGTCGGGTCTGTGCCACGAAAAGCTAAAATTATCCCTGATGTCACTTGTAAAGGTGAGGTCTACAACAGCTTCTTTCCTAGACACTCATGGTTTTTGATGATTAAAGTATCCTACTTACACATACTTCGGGAATGAGTAATTCTGTAAATCTTTCCTAATATTTCTAGATATTGGGAACAAATCCACGTTCACCTTACTCGTGTCCTTCACAGCTTTATAGATTCTTGTTGTATTAACTCTGGCTTTCTTCAACAAATCTGGTAGCTGAATGGTGGCCGTAGGCTCCTGCTTTAACCTGTGCAGTAACAATGAGATAGAATGCTATCCCTGTGCAGTCTGCTCATTCTTTCCCCTTTCGAAGATGAGGTTATATTTTCAATTTTAAAATTGATAAGTATTAACTGAGAACCTACTATGAACCTGACTCCGAGAGAGGTTATAAGTAGATGTCTAATGAAAACAATTTTAGGAGCTGAAAATAATTTGCCAAAGCATGTAATCCATTTGCTAGTACTTTGTTCATTCATCCGTTCACCCATTAACCTGACTTTCATCTTCTCCTCTCCCTACCTGCTCTTTCATCCACTCAAGCATCCACCTGCCCGTTCATCCATCCATCCATGCCTTCCTCTGTCCGTCCTCTTGGCCCTCCTGCCCCCCATCTAATCATTCCCACCATCCATCGGTCATTTACCAGACAGATACTGAAGGCCTATGATGCTCCCGCACACGTAAAGGTGACAAAAAAGCCCGTGTCCTCTAGAAGCTCAAAATCTGAGTAGGGAGACAGGCTAACTAAAAATTCTTTATAAAGATTTTGAACTTCCTGGTAGAAAAGCATTCTTCAGCTGCACAGTGGCCTCGTCACAGTAAATGTGTACTGGGCATTCTTAGCTATTTTGAAAGACAATGCTAAGGTATACTTTGGCAACTTAATATTTTCTTCCTGTTCTTTCTGACCTCTTATTTATAGGCATAGCATTTTTATAATGGTGTATAATGGTATACATTAAGAATGGAAATAAGAAATATCGAGGCAGGTGCTACATGGACTTGAGGGGCTAGGGAGTGTGGGAACTCAGTCGGGGATGTAGCTGAGAATTTACTGGTGTTAAATTCGCCATCTTTTTTGCAGGAGCAGGAAACTAATGATTTTTTGTTTCATGGGAGGGAGAGGGCAGGGGTGGTTTCTTAATTGTGAAATGCAATTGTTTAAATTTTTAAGTAGTCTTATTCCTGTTATGAGCTGCCCCAGGCAGCCACATCAAAGGCAGCTGTGTGTGTGTGTGTGTGTGTGCGCGCGTGTGCTGTGCTGGATTGTGGAGGCAGACCTGGTCTGTCGACTTGGATTTAATTTCTTTGTTTGAATAGGAAATAAGTTAGTGTGTTCTTTCTGACTCAAGTCTGTATTAGCATTTTAATTAAGAAGACAACTCTTGAAGCTGAAATTTGGATGAAAGCTGTGAATATTTACCAGTGGAAAGAGACTTGTTAACATAAGCCTACCTGTTTAGAACCATAGTTTTAAACTTTATTTATTTATTTATTTATTTATTTTTTAAAGATTTTATTTATTTATTTGAGACAGAGAGAATGAGAGAGAGAGAGAGCACATGAGAGGGGGGGAGGGTCAGAGGGAGAAGCAGACTCCCTGCCGAGCAGGGAGCCCGATGCGGGACTCGATCCCGGGACTCCAGGATCATGACCTGAGCCAAAGGCAGTCGCTTAACCAACTGAGCCACCCAGGCGCCCCATAGTTTTAAACTTTTATACTGTGGCTGGTTTTTTCTTTTTTGTGCTTTGTATTTTTAATTAATGTTTATCTTTTCAGAAATAAGAAATAACTGACATACAGTAATGTGAACAAATCTTAAGTGTGTGGCTTGATAAATTTTTATGTGTGTACACATGCACATCTGGCCACTAACCAGATCCAGATCCAGAACATTTCCAGTGTTCCAGAAAGTTCCCTCGTGCCCCTTTCTAATCAGTAGTCCTACTGTATATCCTGCAACAGTAACTACTATTCTGACTGCTATCATAGATTCATTTTGCCTATTTTTGACCTTCATACAGATGGAATCAGATAGTTCTGGCTTGAGGTGGGAGCAAAAATGTATCTTTTGTGGGGCTTTTTTTTTTTTTTTAAAGATTTTATTTATTTATCTGAGAGAGACTGAGAGAGAGCATGAGAGGGGGGAGGGTTGGGAGGGTCAGAGGGAGAAGCAGACTCCCTGCCGAGCAGGGAGCCCGATGCAGGACTCGATCCAGGGACTCCAGGATCATGACCTGAGCCGAAGGCAGTCGCCTAACCAACTGAGCCACCCAGGCGCCCTGTGGGGCTTCTTTTGGTCAGTATTATGCTTATGATATCCATCTATGTTGTATATCAAAGAGCTGTTCTTTTGCTTTTTTTTATTGCTGTTTTATATTTTTTATATAATGACTGATTTTTGACTGCTTCTCCAGGTGTGTTATCTTAAGACCATAATGGGACTGATTGAGCTAAAATATTCTATTTCTTTTCTACTTGGTTGTTTGCCACCTCCCATGTGATGTAATTGAGGTCCGTGATCATCAATCCATTAACAATTTTTTTTTTTACACCTACTAGGTAGACAGCATCATTGGGGATACAAGAAGTACGAGACACAGTCCCTGCCATCGAATATTTCACAACTCATTTCAAGTCAATAAACTTTTATTCACGGATGAAATGATGAAGGTTTTGCCTAGGTTCTATGAAAGTGGAATTGCTACTGGACTTGCTCTTAGTTGGCTTTTTCTGACTTCTTTGTTTTGTTCTGGCAGCAGGGGCTGGTCCCAGTGATAGAAGCAGCTAATGATTCAGTCCATCAATCTGTCAGTTTTTATTGAAAACCCACTTACTGTGTGCTCAGCATGTGCTTGATCTAGATGGTTCTCTTCTAATCCCGTTTCTCACCCTCAGTGGTATTGACATTTAGGGCTGGGTAATTCTTTGTGATGGGGGCTGTCCTGTGTAGCCCTGGCCTGTGAAGCACCTAGTGGTGCCAATAGCATCTTCTCCCTCCCCACTCCCTGCCCCCCAGCCATGACAACCAAAATTGTCTCCAGACATTGCCAGGTGGCCCTTGGGGTTGGGGGGAACAGAATCCACCTCCCTCTCCACTGAAAACCTTTTTGGTTACTTACTGTGAACTTCTGATAGGTAACCTAGAGACACTTTGGAGGGATGGAGAAGGTGGTCTCCAAGTTCTCTATTTCTTATGTACCTGGATGCGTGAGGCAGACACATGTCACTTCCGGGGTGGAGAAGGGTATGAAAGAAGGCATGAAGGTAGAAATTGGTAAACTTTGATGGTAGCTATTGATAGGGCAATGGTCAAACTCAAAAGTGGCGGTTCTTAAGAATGTGCTGGCAGTCTGAATCGCCAAGTGATTTTTATAGCTTTTGAAAAATTCAAGAACTTCTAAGACCACCACAGTTTGGAATTATGCCTTTAGTCGTAGGCCTGGGGTAGACATAAAGTTCCTATATTGCTTTTAATTATGAGGTTTTGACCAGGGTTCCAACTGGCATTTGTAGCTGGGGTTTGATCCGAGAAAGTCTTGTCCTAAAATATGAGAAAAATTGAATAATGAAAGCACCATGCTGATGGCTTTTCATTTATTTGTGTAGAACTTGCCTCGGTTCCAGGAAGGATTTAAAGTGGTTGCCCATCATTGTATGTGCTTTCCTCAGCATTGGTTTAAAATATCAACCAAGTGGAGATGTGTAGGGAGGAACATCGGACTCATAGCTCAGAAGATGACTTGAGAAGGCATCTCCTCCTCCATCTAACCTTCCAAAAGGACCTCCCCTAACTAGACAGGTGAAATCATGCATTAATTGTAGACTTGGAAGGGTTAGCAGGAGAGCCTTGTCTGTCTTGCCTCTGGCCCTCTGCTTGGCTACCTGCTGCTTGGGAGCCTTTGGCAGGACTCGGGTTGGGGATGAGATACATTGGCAGGCTTCGGTGGGCATCAAAGACACTGGGAAGGAGCCCAGCCCAGTTTCTGGCAATTCTGTCTGTCACTGGGTTTTATGCCTGTGTTCAAAATATTTCATTTCTCCATCTGTGAAATGGAGATAATCCTTCCTCACCTTGCAGGGCTGTTGGGAGGATTAATTAGCTAATGTTCCTCAAGTGCTTTGAAGATGAAAAGGCTTGTGGAAGTGCTAAGTAGTATTAGGAAAGACAGCGAGTGCCTGCTGGACATGCCCTGATTTTCCTCATTTGCTTTCAGCAGTTATGTTCCTCTTGACTTTTAAGTGTGTCTCATGGAGCAAAGTGCTGGCACGGTGGGCAGGACGATGCGCTGATCAGTGGAGAACAAAGTGCCGCTTTCCTTTATGCCTCGGTACTAATTTGGCTTATCAATTGGCATGACTTCTGAAGATCCTTAGCTCAGAATGTTTGAATCATCAAGTTCTGGTGGTTGTCCAAGGTGAGCTCAATGTACTTGGAGGTGGAGGGAGGAAGTGGGGTCAGAAGAGGTCAAGCCAGATGGCCTTCAGTGGGAAGGATTGCTCAAAATGGAGGTCACTTGGGAAGTTGTGAAAGGAGAGAAGACGGCAAGTGAGTGAGAAGCTGAGAGGAAAATGCTGTGTTCTCTTTGTTTTTACAAACAGGAATAGGACTTCCACCGTCTTAGTGGTAGCTTGTGCTCCAGCCTGTCATGCCTTCTGATGATGTCTTTCATGAATAAATTTCTCCTTCCCAGCCCAGACTTAGAAGAGGGAGCCCATGTGGGTCCCCATACCATGAGGATGGATTGACTGGGCATGTCGACTGCAGCTAATCAATTCATCCGTTGCTGCCTTAAGGTTTGTGTATTAAGATGGAGCTTGCAGTGAGGAGGCTGGATGCCTTGCCGAGCTGGGAAGTGTCTAGTGCTCTTCGACTGGTGGCTTCAGATCTTGCAACCTTCTCAGGATCTTCTCTAGGCATGTTATTATTTATAATAACTCCCTTGAGCCTGAAAGAAGAAAAAGAAGAGTACCAGGAATATTCCATCATTTGTTGATTCGAATCTCGTAATCTTTTTTTTAAATTCCAGTATAATTAACTGCAGTGTTAATTTCAGGTGTATAATCTAGTGATTCAGCAATTCTGTACATTACTCAGTGCTCATCATGATAAGTGTACTTTTAATCCCTTTCACATATTTCACCCATCCCCCCACCCACCTCCCCTCTGACAACAACCAGTTCTTTATATTTAAGAGTCTTTTTGTCTCTTTTTTCTTTCTTTGTTTTGTTTTTTAGATTCCACATGAGTGAAATCATATGGTATTTGTCTTTCTCTAACTTATTTCACTTAGCACGGTACTCTCTAGATCCATCCATGTCATTGCAAATGGTAAGATTTCATTCTTTTTTCATGGCTGAGTAATATTCCTGTGTGTGTGTGTGTGTGTACGTACACACCACATTTTCTTTATCCATTCATCTGTCCATGGACACGTAGGCTGCTTCCATAATTTGACTATTGTAAATACTGCAGTAAACAAAGGAGTGCATATATCTTTTTGAATTAATGTTTTTGTATTCTTTGGGTAAATACCCATTAGTGGAATTGCTGGATCATATGGCAGTTCTATTTTTAATTTTTTGAGGAATCTCCATACTGTTTTCCACTGTGGCTGAACCAGTTTGCATTCCTACTAACAGTGCATGACAGTTTCTTTTTCTCTACATCTTCACTTGTTGCCAACACTTGTTTCTTGTGTTCTGATTTTTGCCATTCTGACAGGTGTGAGGTGATATTGTGGTTTTGATTTGCATTTCCCTGGTGATGAGTGATGTTGAGCATCTTCTCGTGTCTGTTGGCCATCTGGATGTCTTCTTTGGAGAAATGTCTCTTCATGTCTTCTGCCTATTTTTCAATTGGATTAGTTGGGTTTTTTGGTGTTGAGTTGTGTAAGTTCTTTATATATTTTGGATACTAACCCCTTATTAGATCATTTGAAAATATCTTATCCCATTCAGTAGGTTGTCTTTTTGTTTTACTGATAGTTTCCTTTGCTGTGCAGAAGTGAATCTTGTAATCTTAAAAATTCTATTTCTTCTGAGAAGTTTCTTTGGTCATTGATTTTGAAAACAACCTTGCTTTATTATTTTTTTTAAAGATTTTGTTTTTTAGAGAGAGAGCACAGAGAGTGAGAGGGAGAAACAGACTCTCCACTGAGCAGAGAGCCTGA
Organism: Mirounga angustirostris; assembly: GCF_029215605.1. Classification (NCBI taxonomy): domain Eukaryota; kingdom Metazoa; phylum Chordata; class Mammalia; order Carnivora; family Phocidae; genus Mirounga; species Mirounga angustirostris. The sequence continues at coordinate 13,731,493 of NW_026991719.1, forward strand.
TGTGGGGCTCGATACCAGGACCCAGAGATCATGACCTGAGCTGAAGGCAGATGCTTGACCAATGGAGCCACCCAGGTGACCCCAAAACCACCTTGCTTTAGACTGTTGGTATGCTCCTGAAATGCTGAGGGCAAACCAGATTTTGATAAATCCGTTTATCTTAGGGGCTCCATGGGAGTTTGTCATTTAAATGATGCTTAGATTGAATCCTTGTGTAAGGCAAAGTATCTGGAATATTGTATATCTTTCAAGAACTTATGTCTGTTGACTTTATCAGTCAACAAGTGTGTGTGTGTGGTGGGAGGAGGGGAGGGAATGAAACTAAAGACCAAGAGGCAACATGTGACAGATTCTTCCCCAAAGTGACCCTCTGGAAAGGGTTGTACTTATGTCATTTTGGTGGGATGTATCAAAAGGCCAATGATGGTCAAGAAACCAGGGAGAAAGCAGAGAGAGTAGCATTCATGGCTCTTTCTCTTTAGATCAGGTCTGCTTATGATCTGTCTGGTATTCTCCTTCATTTCTGAAACTGAGGCCCCAGATTGCCTTCTATTCTGAGACCTCTTGGCAACCTTCTGGTGAGTGTAGCTCAACTGTGATGGAGCTCGACCTGTCAAACTCACAGAAAAATGTCCATTACATATTCCAGCTGTTCCTGAAACATGCTCCCTAAGAGCTCTTTCCATTTGTTAGCTGTCAGAACGATGCACAGGCATTGCTCCAGACCCACGGATGTCATCAGCCACCTTTGTTTATACACCAGTTTTCTCTCCATTAGCCAATCAGTGTTTGGCAACGAGAAAGCACAGGTTCAGAAGTTTCCCTGTTGAGTTCCGCCCCCCACCCCAGCCTTGGCGATCTCAGCAAAAGGAAATTGAGGAGGAATTTGGTGGTTCATATTTCCTGTCCTGTTTATGAGACCTGCGGAGGGCTGCCTGAAGCTGAATTCAGGCACCTCCACTGACATGGGCGAAGATGGAGGTCTGAGCTCATGCATCACTTTGGAAACTGGATCCCATTATTGCTGGGAAAGGAATGCTTGGTTGCCCAGAGCATTAAGATAGAGAATGTTGATTCTACCTCTTGTCACTCCTACCTGGAATCGTCAGAGATGCAGGCAGGCTGAACCAAGTGACTTCTCAAAACTTTGATTCTCTCTGGGTCCCATGGACATTGGAACTGGAGACTTTAGGGTTCAGTGAGTGGGGGCATGTTTGGCTAAACTTTTCTCACAAATCTGGATGTTTTTTCCTTCTGAGGCAAAAGGTCATTCCATCCTCCAACCCAAGTGGCTTGGACTTCTCAGAAATCCCAGTGGTGTGCTGGAGTCAGCTTGTATCAGTCCTTGAGAGCTGATTGCAGACATCTCTCCCCAATTTGGGTTCAGTGACATCATGTTGTTAGCTTAAAATCTGCCACGGTGGGAGTATTTACTCCAAGGAAATGGTCAAGTGCTTCAGATCAAGGCTGCCCACCGCCCAAGCTGGTTGTTCAATACCAGCACACAAAGAAAGTTATCCTCACCCCTCCCATGCTCTCAGCCTCATTTATGGAGCTGTTTAAGGGAAGAGACTTGCTGTGCCGTGGTTTCATTGTGTGTACCTGCTGTGTAGAGGCAGGCTGCCCCTTGTTCTCTCGTCTATTATACTCAGCCTGAGAGCGAGCATTGTCCGGCTGCATGGCAGAAGATCACCAGGGTGGTGATTCTGCTCCTTTTGCTAATAAACTGTATGACAGGTCATTTTACCTCTCTAGATCTCAGCTTCCTCCTCAGTAGAGTAAAAATCATTTGGGTCATTAGATGATCGCTAAGTTTCCTTTTGGCTTTAATATTCTGTGATTCAGTGAGTGCTTAGCTGCTGGGAAATGTCATGTCCTTTACAGGATTGGGACCCCTCAGAGCTCTCTCGTTTTCCTCTCTGGATCTTGAGCTGCCAATAATTTCGCTCCTATCTAGACTTCCACCTCCAACATGAATGAATGCCCCCCCCCCGCCCCGCCCTGGGTGAGAATCAGCATTAATTATTCCTTCTATCTGGAGGCGTCAAAGCCCTTTCAAAGTAGCAGTCAGTATCCTTCATGGTCAGGCCGCAAAGAAGGCTATTTTATCACGGTGGTGAACCGAGGCTCTGGAATTACTGACTTATCCTCTCTTGAGCAGAAAAGAGGCTGCTTCCTGGTCTTAAAGAAGCTCCAGTTTTGAGATTCATCCGCTGTATGTAAGCCCGGTTTACTTGGCATGCTCGGCCTGGCTAACCTGCTGGCAGGGCTGTCTATATTTTCCATTTCTGGGAAGTGGAAATCCACCTGATTAGGTCGTTGCCAGTCCAGAAGATTTTGGAATATATGTTTAAATAAAGTGTTCTCTTCAAAATAAAAAGATGAGTGGTGGGGCTTTGTAGTGGAGATTGAAGGTGGACTTCATGGAACAGGAAAGAGATCAAACCCACCTTTACGGGATGCCTGGAAGGAGAAGGGGTACTGCTAGGGACTTGGGACTGACCAGAGTTGGGCGGTTTAGTGGCTTTTCTTAGAATCTGGTCGAGACAGGCAGGCCCCTGTTTCCACACCTGCAGAAATAGGTGTCCACGGGATGAGCCCTCTGCGGAACTGTGCACACTGACCCATGCCACCTCATGTCAGCTGTCGCTTCGGTTGTGTTGATGAGGCCATTTCCCCTTGAATCAGGAATCCCGAGGGCTTTGCTGACTGTGCAGGGTTGGTTACACCCCCCTCCCCCGCCTCCTCTCCCCTCACCCCGGCTGGGCTGTTTGCATTCAGTGGCTGCAGCTGTGGTCCCACACCTGAGGGTTTGGGCCACCGAGTGTGCCACCAGAAGCAGAAGCTACGTGGCAAAGAAGTCGGTTCCTCGGGGATTCCACTTCAGAGGGAAAGTGGAGCTCTGTCCTGTACAGACAACAGAGGCTGGATGCGAACCTCAGCTCCACGCTGTCAACAGTGGCTCCGATCGGAGGTCTTCAAACTTTTCTTGGCGGAATGCTTCCTCACTGTGTTGGAAAAAACTTAAGCACCCTCTTGTACATTTTATATTTGATATCTGAATTTTTTATAAGCTTAATTCGCTACAAAAAATGTATTTTCCAGCACATTGTGTATTCTCCCAATTCAAAGTGTGACGCATGGACCAGTAACAATGGCATCCTCTGGAAGTGTGTTAGAAATGAGAATCTCGAGTCCTTCTCTAGCCCTGCTAAATCAGAATCAGCATTTTAATAAGCTTCCCAGGTGATTTATGTACACATTAAAGTCTGAGAAGCCCTGGTGTATATCATATACAAAGTATAAGTGTATCTTCACCAAAACCTTTCCATTTATGAGAAAAGGTCTGTTATGTGCCCTAATTGGAGAAACCATTTCTTATTGTCAAACCATCAGCCAAACCAGACTTGCCTTCAGTAAAAAGAATTGACTTTCTTCATTGATTCAAGTGAATGCATTAAGACGTGTCTTTGGGCCAATCTTCTTTCTGAGTTCTCTCCTAGGATGGATGGGGGGCTGAGTGGCTAGACAAATACAGAAGGCACAAAGCTGGGCTACGAAGTTCCCACCTGAATAAAAGATGGTACTATAGCCTTCAGTATTTCCTACTGAAGCTTGCTTTATTTCACTCTTGGGATTCTTCCTCTGAGGTGATGCTGTCTGTAATTACCCCTTTGTTTGGGTGCCAGGAAATTTTTTTACTCTTTGGGATAATGCACCCTGGTAAGATTGAGGGTAGGTGGCCAACACACCTTGCTTCAGTAACGCAGAGTAAGGAGAAACAGGGGAGCATGCATCTGGCAGGTGAGCTTTAGGGAGGCAAACATATGGAAGCTAAAGGTCTGGAAGTGGAATCTCTTAAAGCTATCCATACACCACTCACTGCCAGAAGGTTTCGGGGACCCTAGTGGTAGGTGAAGTCCAGTTTCAGAACACTGAGTTGGAGAATGATTTAATACACTTTTGGAACTTCTGGGACTCGAACCTTTTAAACTCCTTTCTGCCCTCGAATTCACATGCATGTGTATGTGCATATGCATCACGCCCAAGTATGTTAAACAAAAGAAATTTAGCGCCAGGTCACCACAACCAAAGCTTGTGCCTGTGCCCCCATCTACTCTTGAATTCTAACTTCAGTTGAACCTGTCCAGTGTTTACTTAACATCTGTGCATCGGGTACCATATCCTGCATCAGGGGTAAAGAGGCGACTCATGCAGATACAGGGAATCAGTCACCATTAGTAACCAATATGCAGACACTTGTGGGAATCATGTAGGGATTTCCATAGGATTCAGAAAGGGGACGGCAGGAAACTCCCAGTGTTAACCTAGCAGCTCTACCTCCTTATCAGAGGAGAACTTCCTAATGAAGGGATAAGGAAGTCTATTAGAGACAGGGTGCATCTGCCTGTGCCTTACAGCTCAAACCATCACAGACCCACACTGTTATCCAAGTGCTTTAATGTTTAATTCCCTTTGATTTGATCCACAGGAACATCAAGTGTTTCTGCGGGCAATTCCAAGGCATCTGAGGAGCCTTGCTGGGAATTAAAATCTAGTAAGACCTTCAGAGAAATTGGAGAAGGCGAACTTTATTGGTTTTTAGGCTGGTCTTATCATTTCATTCTGTTTTCTGTCTGAGACACACACACACAGGGTCTGTTTATCACCCATTAGACATGGGTCCTGCCAATCACAAGATGGAAGATGAGAAAAATAAGCAAATGCCTGACTGGGGAGAAAGCAGAGCCATTTCTTGAGTGTGGCTGAGGCAGTCACACCAGCCCAGGGTCCGTGCTTATGGAAGGAAATGGTGTGCAGATATTCTGTTGTCTTCCTTGAACTGTGGCCCATGGTAACTTATTGACTCTGGCCCTGGGGTCAGGTTATTGCTGAGTTGTCGTCAGCATTACTCGTTGTAAAATGGCCTTCTCCTTTCCCTACCCGAGGTGAGGTCATTCTGCGTGTTTGTGGTGAGAATGTTCTCTGGGTAGGATCCCAGAACTTCTCATCAAGACTGTTTGGGGCTCCTTGGCCACCGTCCCCTGCCCTCCGTGCCTGTCACCATGCACTTGCTGTGTCAAAGGCTGGGGCGTTCCTGGACGAGGCTCCAGACTCTAAGGGCGGAGGTGTGGACAGCGTTGAATACCCAGACACCAGGTCTCTCCCTGTCTTTGTCTTTCATTTGGTCATTTTTAATTTTTATCTCTCTCCCTGTCTGTCTTTGTCTTTCATTTGGTCATTTTTAATTTTTATATCATTTCAAACTTACAGAGAAGTTGCAAGAATAATACAGAGAGCCCTTCCATGACACAGACATTGCCTTTTATCATATTGACACTTTTGAAGAGTTCACACCAGTTACTTTGTAGAATTTCCCTTATGTTGAGTTCGCCTGATGTTTTGGCCTGGTTCCATTCTGATTATACACCTTTTCTTTTCTTCCTTCCTGCCTTCCTACCTTCCATCAGTCCGTCTGTCCATCTGTCCATTTATCAAGTGCTGAACATTTATTAAGTAAAGAGCTTCTTAAAACATTAAAAAAATAGCACCTTTACACAAAACACTAAAAAATAGCAGTTTACTCATTTGAAGCATACAGTTTGGTGGTTTTTAGTATCCTCACAGCCACGTGCAGCCACCACCACAGTCGGTGTTAGAAGATTTTTATCACCCCCAAAAGAAGCCCTGTACCCATTAGCAGCTGCTCCCCACTTCGCCCTCCCCCCAGCCCCTGGCAACCACGAATCGATTTTTTTTCTCAGTGGGGTTGCCTATTCTAGACATTTCATAGACCTGGAATCACACATTATGTGACCCTTTAGGTCTGGCTTCTTTTACTTAGTGTAGTGCTTTCAAGGTTCATCCATGTAGCAGGTGTCAGTACCCAGTTGTTTTTTTTTTTTAAATATTTTATTTACTTATTTATTTGACAGAGAGACACAGCGAGAGAGGGAACACAAGCAGGGGGAGCGGGAGAGGGAGAAGCAGGCTTCCTGCAGAGCAGGGAGCCCGATGCGGGACTCGATCCCAGGACCCTGGGATCCCATGACCTGAGCCGAAGGCAGACGCTCAACCGACTGAGCCACCCAGGCGCCCCAATAGGTCTTCTGGTTTTGTTTTTTTTTTTTTTTTTTTTTTAAAGATTTTATTTATTTATTTGAGAGAGAGAGAGCATGAGAGGGGTGAGGGTCAGAGGGAGAAGCAGACTCGCTGCTGAGCAGGGAGCCCGATGCGGGACTCGATCCCGGGACTCCAGGATCATGACCTGAGCCGAAGGCAGTAGTCGCTTCACCGACTGAGCCACCCAGGCGCCCGGACAGAATCTTAAGTAGGCCCCACCCCCAGCTGGTCATGGGCTGAGTCCACAACCCTGATCATGACCTGAGCTGAAACCAAGAATTGGAGGCTCAAGGGACTGAGCCACCCAGGCGCCCCTACCGCATTGCTTTTATAGCTGAATCATCTTCCATTGTATGGCTCTGCCACATTTTGTTGATTCATTCATCAGTTCTGTTGTTTGCACCCTTCAGCCGTCAGGAATAACGCTGATAGAACCATTTGTGTACAAGTTTCTTTCCGAACATAGATTTTTCTTTCTTTCTGGAAAATGCCTATGAATGGCACTGTGGTGTCGTATGGAAAGTCTATATGGCCTTTGCGGGAAGAGGTTATGCATTTTGGACCTGTTATCCTACTGGGAGGCCTGACAGGAGGAAAGGGGGTTAAGTTGTTGGGTGGTAGACATGGGTGGATCTCAGCGGGGCCCAGCCAGGCAGTGCCATTGTTATGGGCACAGTGAGCTCCTCTTCTTCAGCAACTCCTGGCCTCATTTTCCAGAGACTAAGGACCCTCCTGGGTCTGTGACCCTGGCCAGAACGAGGGACCTGTGATTTTCAGCCCCTCTTGAGGGACGCCTATGAAACACGAGCCCCTAGAGTGTGCGACGGCCTGTCAGCCCCATATCTGCAGGCAACATAAACCAGCTGTTGAGCTCCGTCAGCCCCATCTCATCTGGAACCGCCTCTCGAAGGTTTTCCCCCAAACAATGGCCCAAGTTAGAGCCTTGCGGTTGCCAGCCCCCTTTAATTGGGCCCTTCATTTCGCAGGCTGTTATTTGTGTGGTGGGGTCTGAGCCCTGACCGGAGGGCCATGCTTTTTTTTTTTTTTTTTTAAACTCAACAGTTTAGTAAGATGTTTGATGGAACCTAGTGATTCATCTCTTCCATGAAGAAGGGGAGGAAGGGGTGTGTGTGTGTGTGTGTGTGTGTAGTGAGGAGAAATTACCCTTAGAATCACATCAGGCTGAAAAAGCGCCTAGTTTCCGTACAGGACCCCACCCCCCAGGGGCTTTAATTACTAGAATGACAAAAGGGTCATGTAGGGCAACGGCACCAATAAATGGCCCTCTGGTGTGGATTTCCAGGACACTGGCAGTTTTCTTCTGCTGCTTTGAACTGACCTGAATGTGGGGTGGATTTCCTTCCCTGACTTACACCACAGGCAGCTCTGGGCTGTGTCTTCATCCTATGTGTGGCCGTGGTTCAGATCATGGCAAGGACTGGGCTTGAAGCTCCGGCCCTAGAATTCAAAACTGTCTGTAGTTTAGGGTGTAGTGGATAAGAATGAAGGCCATGGAGGAAGACCTGGGATAATGCTGGCTCTGGATGACCCTGGACAAGGCGCTTCACCTCTTGGAGACCAGTTTTCTCATCTGTAAAATGGGAATAAGAATAGTACTTACCTCATACAGTTGGTGGGCAGATTAAGTAGGTTGACGGATGTCCTACACTCTAATTAGAAGGTTCTTACTAAGTGTTTAACTCCATTTATTGTTGTTGTTGTTATGCTGTGTTCCATCCATTATGGCTGTTGGCTCAGCTCAGATACCACCTCCTCTGTGAAGCTGTGCCTGAGTGACTGTCTGTCTTGCTTACTGCTGTGTGTGCAGTTCCACGCCTGGGGCCTGGCATAGAAGAGATGCTCGAGAAACATTTGTTGAATGAATGAATGAATAAATGAATGAGTGAATGCATTTTCCCATCTGGGAGCAATCTACTTCTCCTCTGGGCTTTCATAGCACTTTGTCTCTACCTTCTTTTATGGAGTTTTCCCCATTTAACCTTTATTGGAGTTAATTGTGCTTTAAATGTAACTCCCTTATCCAGATGGTCAGCCCTTGGAGAGTAGAACCTGGGTCAGTCGTTTTGGTATTTCCTGTGAGGTTTTGCATGGAGGGCAATAAATATTTGGTAAATAATTAATCCCCTTTGGAAATGATGGTCTTAAAACATTAAATTGCTGAGTGTGTTTTACTGGATGCAAACATAGAGACATATGCATACAGAGAGTATCCCTCCAACAATTTCATGGCATGTGGCTTTCTTTTTTCCTAAAGGAAGTGATAAAGGTAAAAGTTAAGGAGGTAGGTGACAGTGGGAGCCAGAGACTCATAATAAATAAAAATGTGAGTTCGGTTCAAAGAACATATTGATGTTAAAGTTTTATTGGAGTTTAACAATTTTAGAAAATATATAGGTTTCACTCTGCTTTGAACTCCTTCAAATGTGTGTGTGTGTGTGTGTGTGCGTGTTTTAAATAAAACTGCACAAAAACCCTTTGGTTTTGTCTGAAACATAATGGATTAGTAGCAGTGGGTTCTGGATTTCAAAGCTAGTCACTGTTACAGTGCTACTTGGGTTCATGGTTGGGAATGCTCTGGAGCTGAGGCTTGAGGGCTGAGGCCTGTCTCTTCTTGTGCATGGCTGGTTAGAAAGAACAAGAGGTCAGTTGGCCAGTGGTCCAGAATAGAGCAGAGTTGGTCCACATGCAGACCAGGCTTTTTCCTGGATGCCCAAAGGACAGGTGACAGGTCAAACAGGAGGTGGATCCTGAAGAGATCTCACCATGTTGTTTAGGATCAGGTAACATGTGGCCAAGCTGGGAAGTTGAGAAGTGAGTTGTGTTCTGTGGAAAGAAGTCATGTACATCAAAACAGAGGTGTGGAGTGGGTCAAGGCAATTTTTCTTCACTTTGACCTTTGAATTTATGGATTATATGTCCCCTGAAGTGTTGATAAACCAGTGAAAAAATCTTTGAGAGAGGGGAGAAGGGGAGAGGGAGAGAGGGAATCTTAAGCAGGCTGCATACCCAGCACAGAGCCCAATGTAGGGCTCGATCTCACAACCCTGAGATCATGACCTGAGCTGAAATCAAGAGTCGGATGCTCAAAGGACTAAGCCACCCAGGTGCCCCCTGGTGAAAAAATTTTAAAAGTATATTATCTATGGTAAGCTGACTGTTGTAACACCCTCAAACCTCAGTGACTTATCCCAGTAAATGTTTATTTCTCACTCACCCTACAATGCAATGTGGGTTGGCAGGGGGTGGAGGAGGGTGCTGTACGTACACGTGGTTATTCAAGAACCCAGGTTCTTTCTGTCTTGTGGCTCCACCCTCCCTTAGGGCCTTGGAGTCTTCTGCCAGTTTCCCTGATCCAGCCAGCAGCAAGGGTGGGAGGGTGTGAAGGCAGTCTTTATGGGCTAGGCCCGGAAATGGTATTTATCACTTCCACCCACATTCCATTGGCCAGACTCAGTTCATGGCCACACCTAGGCTCAGGGAGGCTGGGAAATGTGGTCTAGCAGTGTGCCAAGAGGAAAGGCAAATGGTTTGGTGAAAAAGTAGTTAATCTCTGCCACAGAACCCAAGCTGGAAACTTCCCCTCTCCATTGCCATAAGGAGGGAGAGGGTATTTTGCTGTGGTTTGGAAAATGCTTGATTTGAAAATTGCTACCAGGGTGTTCTAGAGAAGGGGCCAGCCCTGAATAAGCCAGGGGCAATCGTTTGTTCAAACAGTTTTCTGTTAAATGTCTACCCTGGGTCAGGCCTTATCTTGGGCACGGGGACCGGGACGGCAGGTAGTACCAGAAGCACTCTCTGTCCTGTTAGAGTGGGCCTTTGCCAGAGAACAGGCAACAGGATGTGCAGATTTCCTATAATATGAGGATGGTGTGAGGGAAAGTAGGGGTGCTGTGGGAGCACATAGCCAGAGACCTAGGCCAGTCTGGGAGAGCCAGAGAAGTTTCCAGAAAAAAATGACATTTACACTGAGACCTGAAAGGGAGGGATACTAAGACTTAGCCAGCTGAAGGAAGGCAGGGAAGTGGCATGGGGAACTGTATATGAGGCAGGGGGACTAGCTCAGTGGCTCTCAGCATTGGCTGCACTTTGGAAGCACTTGGGGTAGACTTGGCCAATTCACTAAGAGTCTTGGGGTGGGGGGTAGGTCTAGGCATTGCTCTTTTTTTTTTTTTTAAAGGATTTTATTTATTTATTTAGAGACAGAGCGCAAGTGGGGGGAGGGGTAGAGGGAGAGAGAGAGAGAGAGAATCTCAGACTTCCCGCCGAGCTCGGAGCCAGACGCGGGGCTCGATCCCACAACCCTGAGATCATGACCTGACCCGAAATCAAGAGTTGGCTACTTAACTGAGTGTACCACCCAGGTGTTCCGCTCTTTTTTTTTAAAAAAAAGAAGCTTCCCAGGTGATTCTGATGCATAGCCAAGGTCAAGAATCACTAGAAGAGCAGCTTCAAAGAGAGGCCAGGAGGAGAGCACCCGCCCTGTGTGTGTGAAGCCCTGAAAGCTTTTCAGAATGAAGTCGCTTCCATGCCTTTGCTGGTTTGGGAAAGGGAGGCTGAGAGCAAGGATGGAGGGCATAAAAACCTGCCTCTCTCTGATTTCTTAAGCAGAGAAGAGCCAGAGTGCAGGCCCTCCTTGCCGAGGAACCATTGGGATTTATCTGGTCAGCATAGGGTCCTACATATAATGGCGGGATCTACAGGCTATTGTTTCTGGACCCATCCTGGGCCTGTCGGTCTGTTCCCTCATAAGGAGAGCACAGAGACTCCCAGGCTCTAGGCTTGCATGCTAAACAGGCTTGGTTTTTGTAGGCCTCATGCCTTCCGCAGGCCACACCATTTTGCTTATGTGTGTGGAAGGCCCTGAAATATTCTTGGTAGCAAGTACGCACCTGCTTACCCATGCGGAGTCATACCCTGACATGAAAAGCAAACACTTTGCTCCTGTTTTGAAAGCTTAAAGCCCCAACCTTAGGATTCTAGCATTCAAACTACCAAATTGGAGGCATGAAAATATTGGAGCTGGGTATTGAATCCAAGTCAGGGCTGTGTCTCTCAGAAGGCTGTGAGGTTTGAGGGCAATCGTCCCAAATAGGATAGCTTGTTTAAGAATAAAACTGAAGGAGAAGTTTAGATCCATTTTTACTGTTTTCCTCACAGAAAAACTATGTCATTGGGTTTTCTTCAGAGATAAAGGAAAAAAAAAAAATACACCTCTCCTCTGTATGAGAGTTCTGCCCTCTCATGGTACTCTCTTGGGCACTCATTTTTCTTGGCATCCTGGCTGCTGGGTGTGGGAACAAAAGTTTGGAAATGATTTATATCTGGGTACTTACCTAATAGATATATATATGAATATCTAGAAATTGCCCTAAAAATAAAATTGTAGTGATTATCTCAATGATTATATACTGCACCACTTTACCAGAAGATTCCAGGTAAACATTTAGGAAAAAAAATCAAGCCACTCCCCCTCCCCCTTCCCCCGCATCATTTTCCAGTGTCGGTGATTAGCCACCATGGTGATATGTGGCCTGACTGGTAGTTTCTCAGCTGTTCGAATGTAATGCCCATTACCACATAGGAAAAATGATCTGTGAGGACAGGAAAACCTGCTGGAATCCAAGATGTCCGGGAGAATCACCTTGGGTTCTCTGCCAGAAACAAACCCCTTCTCCAACTCAAGGGCTCTTACCTCTCAGTTCTTCCATTTGACAGCTGAGAAAGCATAAGGCCTGAGAGGTCAAGTGCCTGGTGCATGGTCACACAGTTGTTTAGTGGCAAACCTGGGACTAGACACCTGGTCTCCTGAAACTTAGAGAAGGCCCCTTACCTTCATAGAGATGGCAGGCAGGCATGATTGCCTGCCAGTCTTGATCACTGGATAGTGGCTGTGGAATCACTGTGTTGAGAAGGACTCTAAGGCCTGGTATTTACTCAGAAGAAGTGCTGTAAGTTCTTAGCTTGGTCTGCCTGGGGTACAGGTGGGAGGATTTGCCGTACTTTTTGTGTGTCTCCCGCTGTTAGACCACGCTAGGTAGGTTCTAAAGTAGGTTCTAGAGCTCCTCCTGTTGCCTGCATTCCTCTGCTAGTGTAAGCCCTAGCTCTTCAGATGGCCTGACAACAGTGTTTGCCACCCGTGCAGGGAAGCTCTGGGCACTTTCTCTTGATGCTTCTGAATGAGGCCCATCAGAACTCCTGACCCTGGAAACCGTGCTCTCAAGGCAGGCAATCATTTGGGGAGCTTACTTAAGCAGCAAATACACACACACACACACACACACACATTATGGTCCAAGAGCACCAGGAAAACCTCTCATCGAAGAGAAGAATTATGGGCCTCACACTCAGAGGCTTTGATGCATTTTGCACTTTGATGATCTGAGGTTAGGACTTTCCTCTCCTCTTCCCCTTTGCCCTCCCTCCCACAGCCCCTTTCCCTGGGAGGCCGACTCTTTGGCTAAGGTTCAAAAGTCTTGCCCTTCCCTCTCTGGAAAATGGGCCCCACCTCAGGACAAGAGGGAGAGCCCTGGGGCCTCTCTGAGGGATGGGTCAGTTTTCAGTGTCAGAGCCATTAGCTTCCCGGCTTCGTTTTGGGTCACCTTTTGGGGGGCAACTGACATTCGCCTTTTCTTTGTCCACCACTTGTGCTTCCCAGAAGGCTTGGGCAAGTTGCCTAAGGGCACCAAGTCTCTGTTTCCCCATCTGTAAAATAGAGTGATCATTCCCACATCGCGGAATGTCGTGAGGCTTACATAAGGCATAGCGTGTGCCCGGCAAGTGACCAGTAACTGTTTGCTATTATTTGTAAGTCACAAACACAGAGCCCTTGAAGGAGCATCAGCTGTGTGTACTCGTTTTGTGTGGGCTGTGTGTGTGTGAGCATTTCAAAGAGAGGGAGAGACATGGGGAAGGAGAGGGAAACCAAGTGAGCGAGTTGGTGGTCTGTGCCTATGATAAAAGCAGGGAGGGGTGCCTGGGTGGCTCAGTCGGTTAAGTGTCCGACTCTTGGTTTTGGCTCAGGTCATTGTTCTCAGGGGTGTGAGATTGAGCCCTGCGTCAGGCTCTGCACTCAGCATGGAGTCTGCTTGAGTTTCTCTCCCTCTGCCCCTCCTGCTCATGTGCGCACGTGCTCTCAATAAATAAATCTTTAAAAAACAAAACAAAACCAGTGACAGTGTGGAGAATTGTCACCTAGTACACGAGACTGTGTATTGTTCTAGCTGATGCATCTGAAATGTTGTGTGGATGGATCATCTGGGGAGCTTATTTAAAATGCAGATGCTGATTCAGTAGATCTGGGCCGATCTCTAACAAGCATTTCGAACAAGCTCCTAGGTGATGGTCTGTGGACCCCATTTTGACCACAAGCAAGAGTTTAGGTGACAGTGGGCCAATGCTGCCCTGTAAATTTGGAACAACGTGAAACTTGACAGCCCCATTGGCACTTCACTGGATTGGTGTTTCCAGCAGCTGAGACCTACGGAGATGAACAGAGAAATACTGAAGCCCAACTCTGAAGAGCCAGGTTCTAGTCCCAGTGAAGTACCAAGAGACAGTGAGCAAGTCATTACCCTCCCTCAGCCCTGGCAGCTTTTTCATCTTTAGAGCAGAGGGCAGCTTAGAATACTCTAAAGCCTTGCTGTTCCCAGAGTGGTCCTCAGCCCCACTTCCTGGGCCGCTTCAGACCTCCTGTGCCCAAAGCCACATTTTAACAAGTTCCCCAGGAGATTCACTTGCATGTTAACATTTGAGAAGCGCTGGTTTAAGACTCCTTCCTGCTAGAAGATTCTGTTGATCTGGTACATTCTGACTCTAGCTCTGGTGACAGAAATCTCAGAAACAAATCATTCCATTTATAATACAATGGGGATGTCTTTATCAAGAAATATCCTTTTTTTAGTTCTCCAACATAAATTTTGGTGATTTGCAGAGAAGGTCAAACCAGTAGAATGTATTCCTAGCCAGCATTCCCTGTGTTGGAGGGGCTGGAGGATCAAAATCCCCGCAGAGTAGCAAACCATATGCATCGTTAGGGTTGCTGCTGATCAACAACAAATTTCATGGCTTAGATACTAGGGCTCCTCTCAGCTGCAGCCCCTGGAGTGATGACTTCCACCACCAGCAGCACCTTTCTCGGGCCCCCAGCAAACTGCAGCATGGTGTCCTCAACTTCCCCAGACCTGGCACCACCTCCTCCATTTTCCTTCCATGTTGGTGCACATTGGCTGGGTTGGGAGGTAGGGTGGGGGTGCGTTCCTATGCATCCACATTCTGGGCTTACCCTCTCTCTGTTGGGAACTGGAGCTAAAAGTGGAGAACTTTTATTCCATTGACTCCAAAAGGAAGAAGCAAAATTGTCCCAAGGTTTTAGTTCCATGGAGGATTTTTTTTAATTATAAAAATTTCAGAGGGGCCCCGGGTGGCTCAGTTGGTTAAGCGTCTGACTCTTGATTTGGGCTCAGGTCATAATCTCTGGGTGGTGGGATCAAGCCCCACATCTCTCTCTCTCTCTTTCTCTCTCTCTCTCTTAAATAAATAAATATCTTTTAAAAATTTCAGATACACAAGAAAGATAGAGAATGATATAAGAAACAGCATTTAGATTAGGAAATACACTATCACAAGTAAAACTGTGATGTAGACTCCTCCTCAGTATCACCTTTTACAACTGTACCCTGGAAATTCCTCTTAATAACTCTCAGGCATGTCTTTATGTTACAGTATTTATGTGTGTATTCCTAAGCAGCATTTAGTATTGTTTTTGCTTGGTTTAAAATCTGTATACGTTGTTTTGTGCTCTGTGTATCTTTCTGCGACTTGCTTTTTTTGCTCAACATTATACATGGAGATTTATTCATACTGTTACTTGGAGCTCTCCTTGATTCATTTTACTTGCTGAGTGTAGTTCATTATATGAAAGTACTTCCATTTATCGATTCTCCTGTTGATAGACATGGCAGTTGTTTCTGGTTTTTCCTCTCCCAAACAATGCTGCACGAACATGTCACTTTTGTG
Organism: Mirounga angustirostris; assembly: GCF_029215605.1. Taxonomy (NCBI): domain Eukaryota; kingdom Metazoa; phylum Chordata; class Mammalia; order Carnivora; family Phocidae; genus Mirounga; species Mirounga angustirostris. The sequence continues at coordinate 13,746,652 of NW_026991719.1, forward strand.
CATATACGTGTGAGTTTTTCAGGGTGGTGTTTTTCACAGAGGGTGTTGTTAACCCATTCGTGGGTCATGAACTCAAACCAATGGGTTGCAACTACACTGGAAAAAAAAAATGAATAGAATAGAATACGTTGGAAAATACCAGAATATGCTGCCCATGGTAAGAGGAGTTACTATTTCATTGAACTTACTTCAGTTACAAGGTGACAGAGTTTACTTTGACCACCCAGTTACTTTATAACTGAAACAAGTTTAAGGAAATTGAACTTATTGTGTGGGTCCTGGTCAACCTAGGGATGGGCTTGCTGAGTTGAAGACTGGGGATATCTTTGGATTTTCTAGAGCTTGCCAGATTCCTCTCCCAAGTGTACTAGTTCACACATCTATGAGTTTTTAGGTTGAAAAGCTCAAGAAGAAATAGATCCCAAGGACAGATGGAAGCTAGAGAATTAAAAAAAAAAAAAAAAAAAAAAAGAGTAAAGCTTAAAGTTTCCACCTTCTTTGCTCCTCTTAACCCTGCGTAAACATTGTGGGTTTTCTTGACCTTGTAAATTTGCTTTTAATCTTAAAACAGAAAAAAGCTTAGAAGGAAATTCCTCATCTTCCTGTCTCTCTCGCCTCAGTTCAGGAAGGGGTGAGCTGGAAGGAGGTATCCATTAATAACAAGTCTGAGGAGACCTGTGGCTAACCTTTGCTCTCTAGCTGCTCTGGGCAGTTTTTCAAAGTTGGACAAAGATTTCTCTCGATCAGCGGTGCCATTGTTGTTTCTTTCTTTTTTTTTTTTTTTAAAGATTTTATTTATTGGGCGCCTGGGTGGCTCAGATGGTTAAGCGTCTGCCTTCGGCTCAGGTCATGATCCCAGGGTCCTGGGATCGAGTCCCACATCGGGCTCCCGGCTCAGCGGGGAGCCTGCTTCTCCCTCTGACCCTCTCCCCTCTCATGCTGTTTCTCTCTTGCTTGCTCTCTAAAAAATAAATAAAATCTTTAAAAAAAAAAGATTTTATTTATTTGACAGAGATATAGCGAGAGAGGGAACACAAGCAGGGGGAGTGGGAGAGAGAGAAGCAGACTCCTTGCTGAGCAGGGAGCCTGATGCGGGGCTCGATCCCAGGACCCTGGGATCATGACCTGAGCCGAAGGCAGACGCTTAACGACTGAGCCACCCAGGCACCCCCATTGTTTCTTATTTAGAAAGGAAGCAGGAAATTGGAGAGCCCCAGGAGCCATCCTCCCATAGTTCATCTCTCTGGGGGGCCTGGTCAGTTCCTGCTGTAGTCCCCAACCCCCCCTGGAAGGCCAAGCCCTGTGTGAGCTGATTGTTGTCTGACTTTCACCCTGTTTTCCTGGAGATGTGTATCCATGTATTCTCTCGCTATATACACTACACAAGCAAGACCAAGAGATGGGAAGAGGGCAAAGCTTGGGGGCCCCCTCCCTGCCTGTGCCCAGCACCTACCATTTGTCATCTCAAGTCACCCTGGCAACACCCCTTTCTGCAGATGATGAAACCAAGGCTCAGAGTTTAGTTACTTCCCCAGGTCACTCATCCAATAGGATAGAATCCCTAACCTATGGAGACCTTTCTGTACGCCAGGCATTGTTCTAAGCACCTTATACAATTTTCTCTTTAACTCTTCATCACATCCCGATAAGGGTAGGTACCATTATTATCCCACCTTTACAGATGAGGAAACTTAGAGACACCAAGAGGTTCGTTGGCCTAAAATTGCAAAACCACTGAGTGCAAAAGCCCATATTTGAACCCAGAAACTTTAGTTCTGGCTTTAGTACTCAAATTCTTAACTCCTTATGATCCTCTCTCTATAAGTGAGAGTCAAACCTGTAAGTGATGACATCAAGCAAGCATGTTCACGGAGTTATCGCCTGACAAGTCACCCAGTCTTTGGGCACTTAACATTTTCCATTTGTTGAATGGGGATCCTGCCCTGTTATGTATTATAGGTATGCCCTCCCTCCCTCCCTTCCTTTCAGCATTTATCAATAGGTAATGGGGATGGACTCTGCTCATGGGAATTTGGGACAAGCATGTACCATAGTGGAGAAAGAATGTGGTCACAATGACAGTGGCCATGTGTACTTAAGGGCTGAGATGAGTGGATGGCACAGAGATCAGAGGAGGAGGAGATGGGTGAGGCTGGGGGATAGCCTTGCAGATTTCATCGGTAGATCTCAGTTCACTTAAAACAGTAGATATCAAACTTGAGCGTGCATCAGAATCACCTGGAAGACTTGTTAAAATACAGATGGCTGGACTCCAGCTCCCTCCCCTGCCAACACCTCCTCCCCAAGTTTCTGATTGAGTAGGACGGGAGTAAGGCCTGAGAATTTGCATTCCTAACAAGCTCCTGCTGCTGGGACCACACTTGGGAAATCACTGACTTAAACAATAGGTAAGATTTATAAAAGTGCAAGAAAAAGGAAATGAGTGGGATCTGTGTGTGAGAGTAGGTTAACTGTGACGACAAACAAGCCCTAAAATCTTTGTGGCATAATGCGGTAAAGTTTTCCTTTCTTATTTATGTTACAGTCCAGTGTGGGTTGATAGGGGAGCACTCTGCTCCATGCAGGCATGCAGGGGCCCAGGCTCCTTCTGTCTGTGGCTCTGCCACTCCTGGGGGACTTCGAGTTCTCCATCAGAGCATCTGAATCTAGCAGCAGTTGAGGGAAGAGAGAGGATTGTGCAGAAGGCTTTTATGTGCCAGGCCTAAAGGAGAAATATGCCACTTCTACCCACGTGCCATTGGCCAGAACTCAGTTACACAGTTCATGTAACTGCAAGGGAGTCTGGGAAATGTGTCCCAGCCATGTGCCTGGGTAGAAAAGAGAACAGAGAATGAGTATGCAGCAGTCTCGGCCACAGCCTGTTTGAGGATCCACAAGGGGTTCGGTTTGAGTGGAAAACAACATTCGCATTGAGAGAATAAATAAATGTTTCATGCTTTTTCTGGGAAATTTACTGCGGACAGTTGAGGTCATTATTTAGCATTGTTGTAGTGGAAAAATAATCACCGGATTTCAGCCCAGATGTTCCTCACTGAGAACCTGAATAGGTGATTTTGTAAAATTACACAACTTCTTAGTACCTGACTTTTTTTTTCCTCTATAAAAATCGGAATAAGATATATGAAAATTGCTAGCCCAGGGCCAAGTACCTAACAACAGAGTAGTTATTTTGGTGTTTTCTGCACTTAGATGGACAGACATAGCCAAGCTGTTGGGGCATTGGGAGCATCTTCACGCGGACAGCTGTTGGGATCGGCTAGAGGACAGAGGAGCAAGCCCTCTCCCAGCAGGGCCCAAGGAAACCGCCTAGGCCTGAGACCACGGCAAGATTCATTAAACACTTTGTTTCTTTGTTTCTTTTTTTTTTTTTTTAAGATTTTATTTATTTATTTGAGAAAGAGAGAATGAGAGAGAGTGAGTACATGAGAGGGGGTAGGGTCAGAGGGAGAAGCAGACTCCCCGCCGAGCAGGGAGCCCAATGCGGGACTCGATCCCGGGACTCCAGGATCATGACCTGAGCCGAAGGCAGTCGCCCAACCAACTGAGCCACCCGGGCGCCCCAAACACTTTGTTTCTAAAGCAAGAAACGCCATCACCCAGTGGAGTGACTTTGGTCTTTGTGCCTCAGTTTTCCTCATGTGTGAAAAGGGGCAAGTCAGATTAACTACCTCATGCAGTTGTTGTGACAGTGGGACTGAGGAAAAGCTAAGTACTGAGAAGTATTGGCTCAACACTCATGAATTTCTTAGCCCCTTGTGGTACTTGCCTTTTCTCCCTCCTGGTGTCATTAGCTGAGGCCAGTATGGAGGCTCTCCGAGCATATAAACCCCTTAGGCTCTGTTTGGTCTTAGGATGGCCGTGCCGGGCCTGGCAGAGCCCCATCCTTTCCCCAGGGCTCGAGTCTTAGTGATTCTGGGGCCCCTGGACTGTTGAGGGCCATGAACACAGTCCGAGGGGGGAGGTGCTGAGGAATTCTCCGAGTTTTCTCCGGGCTGTTGCCTACATGTTGGCTGAGCGGACCCAGAAGCAGAGAGAAACGTCTCCCAGGCTCCTTAGCAGCAGCACTGAGGCCCTGAAGGCTCCCCCGTCCCCCCTCCCGCCGCTGTCCCAGCACCAGTGCAGATGTCCTTCATTTCACCTTCTTCTTTGCTCCCTTCAGGTCTGGGTCCTTTAAAACCCTTCCTCTTCCCCTGTTCAAACGGTGCAGTTGTGGGTGATTGAATCCACATTTTTATATGTGTCAAAATCAGTTCAGCCTTTAGAAAGAAATCATAATATAAATTGGATCGTATATCCTAAGTGGATGCCACCAGCTAATTCGTTTGTCAGGCTGTTCAACTACATGGGATTAAGTGAGTGTTTACTCTTCAGCAGCTACATGTGGGTCTCATTAATGCACACTCTGGTATGGCTTGTGCCTAATATCTTGTCAAGTAGGGCAGCTCCTAGAAGGCCCTGGCAAACCACCGGCCGGCAGGGAGCCATCACGTCTCCAGCAGCCTCTAGTGATCAATGGGGTGGGGCTGGGGGAGCTGGCTGCCTTCCTTTGACTTGATGTTCCAGAAACTCGCTGTCTTGCACTTCCATTGGCCTCTCTGTAAAGCAGTGGAGGGCCAAAGGAGGGCCCGCACATCTGCTTTAGTCCAAAGGGACCCCGATTTGGAATCCCGTTGTGTGTAAGTGGGCATGAGGGGCTAGAAGAAAATCTATTTTAGAACGTCCCTTCCTCTTTATGCAATGCATGCTCAGTAAGCTCTGCGCAGCCTCCGAAGGGCTGTGGTCTGTACCCTCATCGGTCCAAGCGGGGCTCGGGGGGCCAAGAGTGCCCATGTCACATTCTCAGCCTCCACCCCAGATCTACTGAATCAGAACCCGACTTTTTGTGTGCCGTGCGCGTGCCTGAAAATGTAACACGTGCTGCTCTAAACCATTGTTCTCAGCCTTAGGTGCCCATTGGGTTCATCTGGAGGGGTTTGTTTTGTTTTGTTTTAATGCTGGTGCATGCATCTCACCCCCAGAGATTCAAAAGCAGTGGGTCTGGAATGTGCCTGGGCATCGGGATTTTTCAAAGCTCCCCAGGTGATTCTAACGGGCAGCCAAGGTGAGCAAGCACTACTCTAACTGGCCTCTGTCTCCCGTCCCCATTTTTTAGGGGAGATTACAGGGCCTGGTTAACAGGTGGCTGGGAGGACTCGGGAGGTTAACACTGGACCAGCCAGCACACCGTGGGCCCCCAGAGGTCCCTCTTCCTTCCTGCCTTCACCACATTTCCCTCTGCCCTTCCCGACTTCTCATTTTCCTGCTTCCCAAAAAGAGCAGTTTCTTTGGGTCCCAAGTAAGAGAATGTTGGGAACGGATAGTAAGAAGGTTTGGGAAGTCCTTATGCACTATTTTCATCCAGAACTCTCTGGTTGACAGTCCTGGTACTTTTGCAACTGTACAGAGAGCCTCATTGGTTCCTGTTGCTGCTGTTTTCTTTTGTTTGAATCCTGGTTCATTTGTTTATATGTTTGGAACTGCTGGCCAGAGGGAGCCCAAGTGTGGGGAAGAACGAGTTTGGAAGCGTTTACTTCCTGGTACTTGTGCTGGAATCCAGAAGCGTGTTGTGTCTCTGGACTTTCGGATGTGTGTGTGACTGCTGGTCCTGGGGTACATCAGAGCCCGCCCCCCCCCCCCGGTACAGCACACAGCAGACATCTCGTGGACGCCAGACTCGTCTTTTAGAAGGGGTTGGTTAGGTGTTTTTAAATAGGTCTCCTAGTTCGAGCAGCGCACACAGAGTTTGGCAGTTGGCAGAGACTCACTTCTTCCAGCTTCTCCCCACTGAGCACAGCTAGAAACCCTGGAAGTAACGCAGGAGACTCCATAATGCCAAGTCCTCCACCCCAGGCTACCTACCACCCTCACTTCTGACATCCTACTGTTCTTCCGTCGCTTTTGCGTGTTTCAGGTAAATTAATCACTCCGTTCGCCTTCGCATCTGGCTTCTTCCGCCTGGTATTATGTTTGTGAAATTCACCCATGTGGTTGTGTATGGTTGTAGATTATTGTAAGAAAGGATTTTGACCCAGTTGTGATCTTGGACTCTTGGCAGATTTAGGCCTTGAGTGAAACTAAGTTTTGCAGCAGTTAGAAAAAAATTTTTTTCCTAGTCTACAAGCATAAGATCTGTTCAGTAGATTTGAAAAATAAAGATCAACAAAATAGAAATAATAAAAATAATCTCGGGCGCCTGGGTGGCTCAGTTGGTTAAGCGACTGCCTTCGGCTCAGGTCATGATCCTGGAGTCCCGGGATCGAGTCCCGCATCGGGCTCCCTGCTTGGCGGGGTGTCTGCTTTGCCCTCTGACCCTATCCCCTCTCATGTGTTCTCTCTCATTCTCTCTCTCAAATAAATAAATAAAATCTTTTTATAAAAATAAAAATAAAAATAATCTCTAAATCTGTTACCCAAAGGGAATCTCTCCGTGTTTTTGTGTATATCCTCCAGGTTTTTCCCCTGTACATATTATAATAAAATGGGCTTATGGTCTACATACTGCTTTTTAAACAGCTTTTTGTTTTTTTCACTTATTAGAACAAGAATATCTTCTGTGTCACCAAATCTTCTTCTGTGGCATCTCCTTTAATAGTTACATGGTTGGTCTTTGCATAGCAAAATCAGGCTTAATGTGTTTTAAACTTTTTTTTTTTAACATGAGATTTATGAGCTGCCTTAAACAGCTTTTATTGTCATAAAAATTTAATCAGTAACGTTGCCAACTCTTTTGAAGGAAAACAGACTTTAATTTTTGTCCTAATGGTATGTTTGACTTCCCCCAGCTTGCGGGTGCCACTGGGTGTCTGCTGGGTGGTAAGAAGCTGGGTGGGCATAGTTGTCAAAATGGGAGTGTCTCCACATGCTTCTGAAACGAAGTCCAGTATTAGGGGGCCTAATGTCCTGCTCTCTGGTTCTTTTCAGCAAGTCAGGAGCTGAGGGGTGATTTTTCATTAATTCACCTTCAGGTCAGAATTAAGAATTTTCTCTTTCCTGCCTGCCAAAAAGTCAAACTGTGCCCACCAGGCATTAGGGACACAAGATTCTAATTTTGAAGGCATACCTTTTAAATTTTGTGAAATACTCTGTTAACTAGCACCTGTGGGCATTGGTTGACTTTTTTCCTTGTTACTGAAAGGGAATTAAATGGTAATCAGATCGCTAATTTTAGGCAATCTTTTAACCGAGGGCCAAAGAGACAGGTGGACATTGTAGTTTTTATAGGGATGCTATTGGAGTGTTTATAAACCACAACTACTTTGGAGAACTTTAAAGCACTTTGAGCCAATAAGCTCATTAATGATGAGGAAAAGGAAGTAAAATTTCATTGTCTTTATATGCATGCTATGGCTGAAGTCCAAGTAATTTTGGCTCATATCAACATTTGCTGGCTAGCAGTTAGAGAAGAAATAGACACAGTATTAGCAAGATTTTGAGTCAACAGTAAAATTTGGACTTTGGCCACACACGCACACACACACACACACACACACACCACGCAGGCTGGGGAGGGAGAATTTTCTAGTCCTCTCTTCTTTAATCATAAAACAAGAAGAAACTGCTAGATCTGAAATTCTTTGAGGTCCTTCCTTATGTGTGCCCTAAAGAGGTATAACTATTTCTGCTTAGAAAGATCTTTCTTGATTTTGTACAGTAAGTTATTGGCCTTCCTGGGAATGCAGAGGTGTTTAAACATCATTGCTGGTCCAGCCTCTTATCCTCAGCCTTGTTGAGTTGATGTTTAAAATTGGGTTTTGAGTTGCTTCTTTCTGACCCTCTTGTGAAGTATAGCAGTATATTTTCATTCATGGCAACCCCCTGGGTAAGATGCTGGAGAGAAATAGGTTCCAGGATGTTTGTAATTATACTAGAAAACATTTTAGGAGGAAATTTTCTTACTGGGATTACAGTGTCTCCAAAAGTTTTCGTTGCTCTCTAGGAAAAAAAAATCTTTCGAGTTGTTAGATATACCTTTTAGAGGCAAGGGCACTACTGCCTAGTGCCATGTAACTGTCTCTCTTAAGTCCTGGGGCTTTGGAGCATTTCATGGGTGTTATGTAATTCTAGAGGTGGATGGAATTTCTGAGATGATATTCTGGGAGGACATGATTTTAGATCTCTGTGTTTGCTCTTCTGAGAATGAGAATAATCCAACTCCCTTTCTCCTCCCGTGAATACCCGCTGTGGTTGGGGGCCTTTTTGTGAATTTCAGCTCGCGCAGTGTCATTTCAGGATGTGTGAACCCAGCGTGCACTCAGGGAGTGAGACGCCTGCGTTCCCCAGACCTGCTTATGGCAAATACGTTCCTCATGAATGAGGTTCCTCTCCCTGTTTCACACTTCCTTTGCTTTGATCTCTTACCTCTGGTTTTTAACGAGCAGGAGCTTTCTAGGAAGATGAGAATTTCTGAGGAGAGGGGAGTTGAAGGTGCATATGTGTGTGTGTGCACATGCATTCACATGTGCAAATATGTGTGCATGTATATGTGTGCCCATGTGTGTTCGTTTGGTGCCCACGCACATACCCGTGTGTATGTGTGTGTGCGCACCTGCAAGTGTGTGTTTATATGTGCGTGCTGCACATTTTTAGGTCTATCTTGTGCCCTCCAGATGTCTCTGAAGGCATTAAGGATATTGTCTAGGTATAATAGGAACAACGATAGCTGATCTTTATGAGGTACCATGTTTCAAGCACTGTTATTATAACATTTAGTCCTTATAATGCACCTAATGAAGTGTAGGTACTGTTGCTATCCCCATTTTTCAGCTGACAAAACCCAGGCACAGAGAGGTGAAGACACCTGCATGAGGTCACACAGCTAGGAAGTGGCAAAGCTGGGCTTCAAACCCAGGCTGGCCATCTCCAGCTCTTACTTGGCACATGAAACTGAGAAGGACGTCCCTGGGGGGAGGGAGACCTCCTTGCCTTTTTCCAGCTAAAGCTGAATCTTGTTATGATGCAGCTCAGTGCCCGATGGCTGTGGGCCTGATGTTTTACCCAGCCGTACTAGAGGCGGACTTACTTGGACACCTGGGAACCTAGGGCACGAGTGTTCAGGCGTTAGCATCGGAGGCCCCGAGGGTGGCCTGTCCGTGTGCTCGGGGGCCGGTCATCCTCTTGAGGGCTGCTTTTCTGGTGTCCGTTTTCAGTATTAGATTGTATAAATGAGACAGATCTCATGTCCTTCCCTTCCCTTTATTTTCTCTGCTATAATATGCTTAAGTACGTGCTTGAGGACCAAGCAGAGAAAAGAGAGGCATATCATTTATGTGAAGTTCAAACCCAGGCAAAGCTGATCTACAGAGATAGAGGTTAGAAGAGTGGTTATCCTGGAAGGGGGTATTCTTGGGAAGGGACCCGAGGCAGTCTGCTGGGGCACTGGAAATAGTCCATGTTTTCACCTGAACACTGCTAACCTGGCTGTGGATGTATGTAACGGTTGTTCGAGCTGTACACTTCAGATCGATGCATTTTACTGTATGTCTGTAAAACTTCAACAACAGAGTAAATAGAAGTGGAGGCATCTACAGTAACTCGTGCCAGTCATAGGTTGAGAGATGTAGATAGCACTTAATCTGTAAGAATCAGAAGTTATTTCCAGGAAGACATAATTGCCTGCATTCAGCAGATGTGAATTTTATTGCTCTTAATTTCGTCTTTATTTTCATGATTCGTATTCTGGCTTCCAATCCCCCTGGCCACTCGTGGGTTTGGCCTGCCTTCATTTGATCCTGGCTCTGCCTTTTAAAATAGTTGCTGCCGCCACCTCTCCCAAATTCGGAATGACTTACAAATGTTTGAACAGAGAAACAGAGACAGAAAATGGGAGGCATGGTCTGGTTTGTTGCAAATGGCCTTTCCTGCCAAGCTGTGGAGAACGGTATTTGGGCCAGCTTTGCCTTCCTAATTGGAACCAAAGCTCCGCAGATCGCCTTTAGATTGCAAACTCAAGGGCCTGCCACCCTCCAGGATCGTTTCATGCTGGGCTGCTCAGTACCACGGTTTCTACTCTCGGTGGCCACGTGCGGGGCACAGCAGAGTGGCCTAATCAGCGTGGATGACTCTGAACAGGAAGTAGCAGAACCCTGATCGTTTCGTAAGTTTTCAGCTTCTCTACTACTCTCTTCCTGCCCCCCTCCCCCAGAGTTGTCTTAATCGCACTTGTTACCATTTACTGACAGCTCACTATGTGCCTGATGCGGTTCTAAGTATTTGGCATGCATCAGTTCATTTCATCCTCCCCAGCTCTAGAAGCTGGCATTACTCTTCCCCTGGTAGAGATGAAGAAGTTAGGCACAGGGAGCTGAAGTCACTTGCCCAACGTCACATGGCTGGTGAGTCACGAGGCCACACCAGAACCCATTCTGGTTCCAGAGTTTGAGCTCTCATCCACTGTCTCAGAATCAATTTCAGGGGTACCTGGGTGGCTCAGTCGGTGAAGCGTCTGCCTTTGGCTTAGATCATGATCCCAGGGTCCTGGGATAGAGCCCCGCATTGGGCTCCCTGCTCAGTGGGGAGTCTGCTTCTCCCTCTGCCTCTCCCTCTGAGCGTGTGCTCTCCCCCCACCCACTCTCAAATAAATAAATAAATCTTAAAAAAAATAGAGTCAGTTTCCACTGTGGTGACCCCCACAGCTGTCGTCACACCAGCTGGCCCTGTGCTGTCCCGCACGGCAGCCGCTTGCTGCGTGAGGTACTCCAAGTGTAAGGTACACGCTGGGTTTCTAAGACCTAGTACAAGCGAAAGACTGTAAAATACATCGTTATTGCGTTTTTATACTGATTACATATTGAAATAATATTTCAGATCTATTGGGTTAAATGAAATATATTATTAATTTCACCTGTTTCTTTTTACTTTTTGGTTTAGTGTGGCTACTAGAGAAAGTTAACATTTTACATGTGGCTCACATTGTAGTTCCGTTTTGGTTTCTAGCGCTGAGCTGAACCTTCTTTCCAGCCTGCTCCAAATACAGTAAAATTTTCTTCCAGCACAGTCACGGGTAAAGTGGATTTAGGAGTGATACGCCACGGGTCAAATTTCTATCTTTTACTGCCACCACCTTGCCGACAATGTACTATTAAACCTTTTTTTTTTTTTTTTTTTTAATACCTGAGGGAAAGATCCAGACCTTTAAGGAACATCTGTTCGGTACAAGTTGTAGTAGGAGGTCCTTTTGTGTAACGGTGGCATTTAATCTTCATAACTCTTCTATGAGATAAATATCATCAGCCCCGTTTTACAGACAGCAAAATTGAGGCTTCGTCTAGCAACTTGTTGAAGTTTCTATTGCTAAGTGGTGGGCCAGGATTTAGATATAGGTCATCTGATCCCAGCTCTAGAGGCAGTTTTCCTCCAACTGACCTGTCTTGTATAGTATGTGTCTCATTCTGCCTTATGTCTGAGATATTTCTGCATGCCTTACACATGTTTGTTAAATCCTTATGGGAAGGGGGTGTGACCCATAGTAGGTCACAGTAAATGTTCAGTGAACTGAATTGCCTTAATCCAGTTGTATGACAGGCCTCAATTCTAATATTCTCCTACAGGGTTTGGTATTTGCTCCATTATTTCCCTTTTGAGAGTTATGGCTAGGATGCTAAGCTTGCATCATTCAGTTGTTATTCATAATGTCCCCATAACTTCCTGTAGAAGTTTCATTCTTTATTTGATTCAATACAATTTATGAAGTATAGTACACTTGCTGTGCCAAGCCCTGTGAATCCACAGGAGGCCACAGTGTTCCTGCCCTCAAGGAACTTACGGTCTAAAGTGGGGTAGAGAGATGTAAGTAGGCATTACAACGAACATTGTTCCTACATTGATAAGAGTAGGTGGAAGGGGCTTGGGAACACATTGTTGGAGCATCTCATCCAATCTTAGAGGTTATAGAAGGCTTCCCAGAAGGAGGAGAAGGAAATGTTTTAGTTCCAGGTTAGTGATATTAAAATGTGACTCTTTTTCAAAGACCCTCTGAACCCTGTTCATGAGATTTTCCTGTGGAAACAGAAAGCGGAGGCTTTACCGAGACAGGAAGTGGAAAAGAGTACGAATCTGAAGCCATCCTAGGGACCCATCATCAGGGCTCCTGGTCTCTAGTGCAGCGAGTGCTGTACCATTATCTGGACTCGGCCTCTCTCTGGATTCTTCCCTCTTAGGACCCTGAATCCAAGTCTGGCCTTTTCTATATTTTCTTTCAGCTTTGATTTCCACCCATAATTGCCTCCTCCTTGCAATGTCTCCGTTCACTTTCTAGAAGAGAAAGTGAGAGAGAGAGAGCCTGCTTGACCCAGATCATTTAAAAAAAGAATCAAGCCATACCCTTGGCTGCTGACCAGCCAATAGTTAGGCTACTCTTGAAGCTGGTGCTCACCCTTGGTCCAGTCAACTATGGCATAAAGAGGGGCAGGGACCTATGGTGCCAAAAATGGCTACCAAAGTCACCCTTCTACACATGAACCTTTTCTGGACTGTGGTATGTTGGACAGTTTATCCAAGGATGTGGCATGGCAGGACTGATCTAGAAAGTTCTTTTAATACCTAGAGAGGTAACGTAATGGATAACAAGTGAGCAAGTTAGAAAAATCCAGGACCCTGTCATTTTCATTGTACCAGGGTGGGTCTGTGGATCCCTTGCACTGGGATCGTTTCAGCTGTGGTTTCACCATGCTTATTAATGCTATGCCCTAGAACATCATCATTTCTTTGTCGTTAGGGGCTCAGAGTATTATTTCAATATTTAGGAATTGTCCCTCTAACCCTCCCCAGTGACAACTAATTTTTCACATATGCTCTCATTGATCCAGATGGCTCATCCATTTCTTCAGCAATCCATCCAGGTAGCTCTGCTCTAGGACAAGGATTGGTCCTAACCTGGAAACCTCCCTTCCACCAAGATGGTCAGTGGGTAGAATTCATTAAGTCTAGGAAAAAATGACATCTTTAGTGTCACTAACCTTAAACTAAACTTGGATATTTCCTTCAGTTAAAAAAAAAAAGACACAAACCATAGTTGTGTTCCCTGTACCTGTGCTTTGGTCGCTAATAGAAATCCTAGGCATTTCTGCATCATCTTACAGTTCCTAGAGAGATCTCAAAATATGCTCACTACTTCAAAATCCATGGTTGTATTAGATGTGCCACTAGAGCTTGTTATTTCATGTATCGATAAGCACACATAATATTCTATGACCCATTTTCTGTTTAGTGTTTGGATAACAGCATTCTGATGCAATTTATTTGCTTGACAATTCTATATGTTGTATTTCATGTATTATGAATTCTGAGAAGGGGTCCATAGGCTTCACCAGCCTGCCAAAGGGGCCATGGCACAGCAAGGGTTAGGAACCCCTCCTCAAGGAAGTAATCCCGTGATGCACATACTCACTGTGGAGGCCACTGCCCACTCTGGGGTCTCTCATTCACTGGAGCTGTGCTGGTGTGTATTAGTCTGAAGGAGGGAAAGCCTGAAGCTGACATCCTACAGTGGTCCTGGGGAGAGTGATTCCGGTGGTTTGTAGTCAAGGGACAAAGCTATGCAAGGAGTAGAACAATAATTTAAAGAGGACAGTGGCAGGAGGCTTTTCATTAAAGCCACTCTGATGCACCTACCCCAAGGTATGTGTATGAACATGCTCTGTGGAGTGCATGTCTTCTGGTATGGCATTGATCTGGCCCTGCATGTTTTGTATTATGGACTGTTATGAGACCGACAAGCTTAAGTTGTTGCCTCCTTTCCCTAGTTTCAGAAGAAGTAGATTGGGCATATTTTGTGTAGGAGCCCAACTCTGAGTCTGTGGGACCCTGTTGATTTATATAGGCCATTTGATGCCATTGGAGCTCATTTGGCCTGGGTTGTCTATGCCTTCCCCTTTGGAGAGCCAAGTAAGAGAAGCTGCTGGGTGGATGGGATGAAGGAGTAAACTCAGGACAGAAGGAGCCACAGAAGACGTGGATGGGAGGCAAGTGGAGAACTCTTCCTGGGCACCATCTTTTCAGTGTCCTAAGCTACTGCCAATCCCGTTTCAGATGGACAGTAATGTAGGTTAGCTCTGAGGCTCCCTCGATTCCTAGACTCAGGACTACGGACTCCTCCCCTATTCAAGTAACAAGCAATCCATCCCCTCAGTCTGCTGGCAGGGAGTTTACAAGCTCAGTCCCGCAGCTGAATGTTGGCTTGAAGGGGGTGGGGGAGGAGGGGAAGAGCACAAGTTTGGTGTCAGGAGACTGGGGTGCTAACTTTTACTGTTCCAGTGACAGCTGTGTGATCTTGGGAGTGCCATATTGCCTCTGTCCTCTTCAGTTTCCTTATCTGTTAAGTGAGTTCAATAGGTGCCCTCCTTAGAATTCTTAAGAGTGTCAAAGGGGGGGGCGCCTGGGTGGCTCAGTTGGTTAAGCGACTGCTTTCGGCTCAGGTCATGATCCTGGAGTCCCTGGATCGAGTCCCGCATCGGGCTCCCTGCTTGGCAGGGAGCCTGCTTCTCCCTCTGACCCTCCCCCCTCTCATGTGCTCGCTCTCTCTCTCTCATTCTCTCTGTCTCAAATAAATAAATAAAATCTAAAAAAAAAAAAAGAGTGTCAAAGGGTATGAAAACACATGGAGAAGAAAAAACTTTGTGAGAGCTCAAGGAAATGGCATAAGTCACCTGTGGACTCCCATCACAAGGGTCTTGTGGTGATTTCATCTTGTCTTTCCACTGAATGTTCATCAAAGAGAAGAATCTGAAGGGTTGAGGTTTGTTTTATGCCTGGCATACCTGGCATACTTGAACCAATACTTGGTCACCTGCCAAGTTGCAATGAAAGGGCTTAACTTTATGCTCAGTTAGAACAGGGTCCTTGCTGGTTTCCAGCACTTACTAGGTTGAACTCCAAGCTTGAGAATGAGGGACTGGAGAAGAGGTGGATTTCCTTCCTCCTGGGTTCAATTTGGCCATCCCAGATGATCCCAGAAGAGAGGGGATCACGGCTAAGAGGGAAAAGCAAAATGGAATCCCCTCTTTGACTTCCCCACCTACTACCCTTGTCAGGGGCTGGCATCCCCACAAACTGGGAGCTGGAATCCTAAAGGTTTGGAGGGATCAAATGAAGTTTCTCATCCCAAAAAAAACATGGCTGGGAATTGTGGAGTTGGAAAAGAAATTTAGCTATTGATCTGGACTAACAGCCAGTTCAGCAGCTACCACTGGCTACCTCCCAAGACTCAAGAGTGGTCCTCCTCCTTGTCCTAATCCTCCTCTTTTTCCTCCTCCTCCTCCTCCTCATCACATCACCATCACAATCATCACATAATGCATAGCTAAGCCCTGTGTGGGGCACCGTGCCAAGTGGTTTACATACGCAGTCTAGCTCCCACAATCATGCTCAGTTGCATGAGGCAACTGAGGCTTAGAGAAGCCCAATGACTTGCCCACCCTCAGAGCCGGTGGAATGGTAGAACTGCAAATCGAGCAGGTCTGCTTGAACCCAAAGCCCACGCCCTTAACCAGCATGCCATATCCGGTTGCTTTGGTACTCTGTAAGGGTGTGGTGAACACATGAGCAAATGGATAAAAGAATGAAGACTGCAGGGTGAGAAGAGGACTGGGGGTCATGGTAGTGGGTTTACTGGGGTATCGTTTAATCTTTTACTGTCTCTCTGCTTCCCGTCCCAAATAGTATAAACCCTGTTGCTCTGTCCCTGTAAATCTCAACTTGGAGTTGAACTGTTTTTGCTCGTTGAGGTGGTTGAACCCCTCCCTAAATGCCGTTGTATCACTTCTAAGGAGTGATGTGCCCTGAACTGCAAGGTGGCACTTGGTTTGTAAGCAAGGCAGGAAAAACTGAGTTATTCACAGAATTTCCTGGAGATTTTTGCAGACAAGTAGCCCCCTCGTGAGAGGAAGAAATTAAGAATTTGCGGAGGGGATGCGAGATCCATTTTGTTACCCGTCACCTCAGCCCGCCAGATCCCAGAGTGGACACTGTCTTTTTGAGGTGGGCAGGCCAAGGGGGTCTGGGTTTTATAAAATGTGGGTTCCTGGCCCCTGGGAAGTGTTAGGCTAAATTATAGAATGAAGTGCATTTGTTAACCCCGAAGAGTTTGGGCTATTGGTTTACAAAGATGTGCCCATTGTGAGGCCCCTGAGCCAGTTTAGATAAGCAGAGACAGCAAATAATTGTCTCAGACCGGGGGTCTCAGGGCAGGGGAGAGAGGAAAGAGAGTGGAGCTGCTATCGCCCAATCGGAGCATCCTCAAATCCATGTTGGGGAATCAATAAACTACAAAAACAAGAAGAAAAAGCTCCAGAGAAGAGAACCAGTTGCAGCTGGCCGAAGAAACCCGCCACGGCAACTGGTAATGCCATTTTAATTAGGCTAAAGCGTGAATGAGAACTGTGTTAAGACCTTCTCCTTGGTGCCCTGGGTCACTGGGAGAGAGAATGCGCTTCCTTTGTGTGCTTTGCCAAAGCCCACCAGCTGCCACCTTGTAGGAGAGTTACATCTGAGTCACTGGTTTCCAAAAGGGTGACAAGCAGACTGTGTGTGGCTGAATGAGAGGGGCCTGTCTTTCCTTGATCCTGCCAGCTTGGTCCTGGACTCAAGCCATCGCAGCCATGGCCCTGATGTGTAAACGGGTTGGACGTTTCAAGAAGCCGTTGTGAAAGAGGATTGGAGGGGAGCGGGAAAAATAGGGGTGGAGCGAGAAGCTGTAAGACCAGCTTTTGAGGCCTCAGACACCCAGTTTTCTTCCTCTCCTTGCTTCTCAGATTAACACTCTATAAGCTGATAGCATCTTGGGCTCCTGGAGGGGGGTGGGGAGGGTTAGGTTTCGATGATGATGGAGATAGTAACGATGATGATGACGGTAATAAAAATGAGTGTGCATTTAACAGCCACTTTCTATGTGCCAGGCACTGTTGTAAGTGCATGACATCGATGAACTTGATCTTCATTCTAGTCCTTGGATGGGGGCTCCACTGTTATCCACGTTTCAGGGACGAGGAAGAAGCACAGAGAGGTTAAGTAATTGACCCCAAGACCCATAGCCAGCAAACTAGGATTCAGAGCCAGAGACTTTGGCATTTTCACTAGAGTTAGATCTTAGGAAAGGCTCCAGTGGGCTTTGAACTCAAGTATGGAGAATATCATCTACAGAAGAAACTCAGACTTTGAACTTTCGGAGGTCAGGAAGCACATATGTCATGCTCACTGTGGAATCCAGCACAGAATATTCTAGGCACAGTCCTTGTGCTCTGTCGGTGCTTGTTGACTCACTGATTTTTAAAAACCAAGTTTTAGTACATTGTTTGTAAGTTAGATATTTTAGGCAAAATCAAATTAATAGCCTGACATCAAAAAATTAAGTACTAAAATGATTATTTCCTAGGATCATTGGTTTCTGATAAGGCAGAGAAATGTGCTACCAGACATGAAACTTTGTTACGCACAATTTAATGGGTGAAGGCTCACATTTGCGCTTCTTCCTTCACTCATTCCTTCCCTAAGCATTTCATTGAGCATTTACCGTGTACCAGGCGTTGTATTAGGTGTTCAAAGCAGAAAAACGAGTAAGGTGAGGCCTTTGCCCACGAAGAAGTCCTGTATGGAGATACATGCATTCAGATGTAAATATGTATACACTGAAGTGGTATCAGTTTGTTTTAAAAGGTGTTACAGTTTGGCTTGGTGCGTGTTCGTGTGCTCACGTGTGTCTTCTGTTCAGTAAGGGATTATCAGCTGCATGAGGCAAGTCCCACTATTACCTTTGTATCCTCCAGAACAGTGCCGCTCCTAGGGTGGTCCACGAACCGGCAGCTTTCACATCCCCTGGGAGCTTATTAGGAATGCTGAATCCAGGCCTCACCCTCAGACCTACTGAATTAGTAGCTCTGGGGGTAGGGCCCAGGAATTTGTGTGTTACCGTTTCTCCAGGTGATGCCAATGCACGCTCAAGTTTGAGAAGCACTGCTAGGGTTGGAACCCAGGTCCTGTCATGTGTGGGTGCTCAGTAAATAATCTTTGAATCATTGCATGCACACCAACATCGAGTGGGGGAAGTGGGTTGGTCTTACTAGGCCTGGGCATGACTCCAGGTATCCATTTTGCCAAGTCTGAGGAGGCTGTGGGGAGATGGAGTCATATTTCCTTCCCTCTCAAAAAATTTGGATGGATGCACTTAAGTGGCTGGGAAGATAGACTCCAACAGCATTGATGTGGGAAATGGTGAGCAGCTGAGCATGTGACCCTGGTGGGACCAGAGTGAATGGGCCAGCTCCTAATGAAGGGTGGGCGATAAAACAGGGCGAAGTGAGAACTCCATGCGGATGATTGGGGGCAAGATGGTAAAGCCACACGCTGGCAAGAATTGTATGCTTGGGACTCTTGTCTGTTTCAGGGACTTATTACAAATTAAAGCCTCCCTATTCCTGCACGTGTGGCAGAGCCTATTTGCACATCCATTTCCCTTTTCACTTTCTCGAACTCTCTCCTCCCTCCCAAGCTCCTTCCTTCTTTCTACCTAAGGGGGTATTGTCCAGATTTTGAGCAGGGTTAAAGATAACCCGTGGCGTGACATTTGTCGAGGGCAGGGATGTGTGGGCTTCTGTGAGTAATCAGCAGCTGTTTCTGGAGTCATAGTTTTAAGGAATCTCCCATCAATAGTGTGATCGTTCCCTCCTCCTCACACCTCTCCTCACCACCACCACCCCCAAAACCTTGCATTGGAGCAGTTGGCTCAATATAATAAAATACAGCTAGGCATCATGAGCTACATAAACAAGAGGCATTTAATAAACTGCGTAGCATTTTGGCAGTCGGAGGGACGGTAGCAGCTAAAGGAGACACATATGGCTGGCTTAGCAGCATCCTGGACTCATGGGAAGAGGATCCCGGTTTTAGATCCCTGCGATGAGGAGGTGGGGTGAACAAGGGGTCAGACAGACTAGGGTGGCTCAGCATCCTTGGGGACTGGGCTGTGCCCAGGTTTTCCCAAGAACAATGCTTATTTATTTGATCTGACAAACACTTATATAGTGCTCATTCTGGGCCAGGTACTCTTCTCTAAGCCGTTTACACTTTTTTTTTCTTAAAGGTAGTCTCTGTGCCCAACATGGGGCTTAAACTCATGACCTGGAGATCAAGAGTCACATGTTGTACCGACTGAGTCAGCCAGGCGCCCCAACCCTTTCTGCGGTTTTAAAGCAGCTTCATTGAGGTATAATTTACATACCATAAAATTCACCTGTTTTGAGTCTACCATTCAGTGATTTGGGGTAAGTTTACTGAATAGTGCTGTACCATCATCTCAGTCTGATTTGTAGAACATTTCTCTCACTTTTTTTTTTTTTAAAGATTTCTTTATTTGAGAGAGAGCATGTGTGAGCAGGGGGAGGGGCAGAGGGTGAGGGAGAGAATCTCAAGCAGACTCCCTGTCGAGCGTGGAGCCTGATGCAAGGCTCGATTTCATGACCCTGAGACCACGACCTGAGTCAAAATCAAGAGTCGGGTGCTTAACCAACTGCGCCAGCCAGGCGGCCCTCTCTCCCCTCCTATGCCCATGTACAGTCAATCCTCAGTCCCAGTCCAGCGCAGGCAGCCGCTAACCTCCTTTCTGTGCCTCTCTGGATTTGCCTTTTCTGGGAAGTCCATAGAGATGCTGTAGTATACTAGGTGATTTTTTGTGACTGGCTTCTTTCACTGAGGGTAACGTTTTTGAAGTTTGTTCCTTTTTGTTGCCAGAGAGCATTCCGTGCTATAGATACAGTGCTTGACGCTCAATACCTCAGCTCGTCGTCATAACAGCCCGTGGGATAGCCGCTTTTATTATCACCATTTCCAGATGAGGAACCCGAGGTGCAGGTAGTAATTTGAAGGGTACTGGTTCCCACGAAGCCGGTGTGGTGTTAGAGGCCGTGGTCCTGCGCACTCTTGCTTGTGCTCTCTCTCTGTGGGTATGAAATATGTATTCATTTCGAATTTGGCATGTTTGCTTTATAGAATGACCATTGATTTTCTAAAAATGCACAGCTTAGTTTTATGCATTCTGCTAGGATTTTCTTGAGTGCCCAGTTTGTGCCTGGAACTTTGCTAGGTGTTGTGAGGGATTGAGACAGGTTTCTCCTGTCAAAGAATTTAGCATTTTGTTCAGTTGATGAGACGCGGATGCACACGAGGTAGATCCTCTAGGGCCCTATGGGGTCATGTGTGATCTCAAGCCTAAATGCATACTCCAGGTATAGGAAGTCAGCCAGAAGAGGCTGATGTCAGTGAGAAGAGCCAAGGAAAAGTTTTCATGGGAGTTGGCCTTGAGCCGGTTCTAGCCCCTTGGCCTAATCAGTCCCAAGTTGCGTGAGTAGAAGCTTGTAATTGTTGAGAGCTTGCCCTATGTCTTCATGTGCCTTCCACCCACAAAGTTTTTTTGCTTGTTATGTTCCAGCTTCTAGATCCCATCTGTGTGTCTATAATTATACCAAGAAGCTTTTCCTCTTAAGCTGTTTTTAATGGAAATGTCTTGAGGGGGTTTTGCTCTCTTTAGAAAAACTGGTTAGCCAAGGCACAGGGCTTGGGGTGTGTGTATGTGTGTTTATTTTAAAATGCCTTTACAACATACGTTTCTTGGGCTGGCCACAGAAACCTGGCAGACAAGGACCCGGGGGTTAGAATGTTGCACAGAACTGTATTTTAGGCTCCAGAAGGCCTGGCGTAGCTAGCTTGTGCTGTGTAACAAGCCACCCCAAAACTTAATGGCTTAAAACAACAGCCATTTATTTGGCTCACATTTCTGTGGGTTGTCTGCCTAGTTCTTCAGCTCTGGACTGGTTTGGCTAACCTCCATTGGGCTCATGTATGCCCCTGTGGCCAGTGGGCAGGTTAGCTGATGGTTGGGCCACGAGTCTGGCTCTCAGCAGGCTGTTAGTCGGGGTCCGGCTGTTGGCTAGAGTGCCTTCGTTCTCTTCCATGTGACCTCTTATCCTCCAGCAGACTGGCCTGGGCTTGTTCACAAGACAGAGGGCTCCCCAGAGCACCAACAGAGGACAAGCCCCTGTTCCCGAGCACTTTCCCAGGCCTCTGCTGTAGTACACTTGCCAATGGGCCATTGGCCAAAGCATGTGACATGGCCAGCTCCAGTTCTAGGGAAATCTGCTGTGTCCTATGGCAAGGGTGTGAATGCAGGAAGAAAACAACCCTGTGGCCATTTTAATCATCAGGCACAAAGAGCATATAATAGCAATAAGGTCGGCCAGCATCTGTTAAATGCTTAAAAGTGGCAGGTACTGTTGGAAGTACTTTATAAATAGGTCTTAAGTGACTGAAATAACACAACAGCCCTGAGTGCTAGGAGTTACTGTCCCCCTCCTCTTTCGGAGGAACAGCTTGAGTCCCCGAGAGCTTAAGCACTTTGCCCAGCAGGATCACACAACTAGTGAGAAGGAGCCCCAGGAGTCTCATCCAGGCAGTCTGGCCCTTGAGCCCGTGGGCTTTTTTTTTTTTTTTTTTAAAGATTTTTATTCACTTATTTGAGAGAGAGAGAATGAGAGAGCATGAGGGGGGAGGGTCCGAGGGAGAAGCAGACTCCTCGCTGAGCAAGGAGCTCGACGCGGGACTCAATCCCGGGCCTCCAGGATC
This sequence comes from Mirounga angustirostris, assembly GCF_029215605.1. Classification (NCBI taxonomy): domain Eukaryota; kingdom Metazoa; phylum Chordata; class Mammalia; order Carnivora; family Phocidae; genus Mirounga; species Mirounga angustirostris. The sequence continues at coordinate 13,768,315 of NW_026991719.1, forward strand.
ATGACCTGAGCCGAAGGCAGTCGCTTAACCAACTGAGCCACCCAGGTGCCCGAGCCCGTGGGCTTTTAACCCCTGTGCCGCCTCGCCCATTACAGACTGTGAGGTTTAGGTGATGTGCCACCTAACTCTAGGAATAGGACTGACGTATAGCACGTATTGAAGGATTAGGATGTGCCTGGCTCTGTTCCAAGCACTTCACCTACATTGCGGCGTTTCACTCGCACAGCAGTCTGACCCACGGAGGACGGCTTTTTTTTTTTTTTTTGCGAGAGAGAGAATGAGAGAGAGCACGAGAGGGAGGAGGGTCAGAGGGAGAAGCAGACTCCCTGCCGAGCAGGGAGCCCAATGTGGGACTCGATCCCGGGACTCCAGGATCATCATCTGAGCCGAAGGCAGTCGCTTAACCAACTGAGCCACCCAGGCACCCACAGAGGACGGCTTTTATCCCCATTCTACAGATGAGGAAACCGAGGCTCCAAGAAGAAAGTGAGGTAGCCAAGGTTGTGGAGCTTGTAGCACGCCAGCTAAGATTCGAGGCCAGGTCTGGCGAGCCGGGGCCGCCACCTGGTTTGTAACCTCATTTCATTTACCCAGACTTTATTTTTGCATGCTCCGTTCACAGTGGTGGTGGGGGGGGATCTGGGAACTCTCCAGAACATAGATGATAATGAAAGAAAAGAGGGGAAAAAAGGCATCTAGAGGCACAGCTAGAGTTGTCGTCACAGAGCGCATGCCTTGGCCAGGGGAGTTGATTGGATTGTCGCCCCCTGGATCTGGCCAAGCCAGCTGGGTGCGGTCCCCACTCCGGGAACACGAGTGTGCACCCTGGCACCCCTGCAGCACTTGCAGGCTCACTCGTGTGCTTTTCCACATCGGATAGATTCGTGAAGCAAATAAGACAGCATTAGGTTAAAAAGCCTGACGACAGCTTATACATAGGTCACTACCACTGGACAATGAAGGAAGACTCAGAAGAACTTGTTTACCCGAAAGCACAAGCACTCCAAGTACAAGGGTTGGAGAGTGTCGGTGTAGGGACAGATAGCCCGCCAAAAGCTCCACAGAGCCTGAGGAGGTCAGTGTCCTCCTGCTTGGTGCAGTAGTTGGTTCTTAGGAAAAAAGGTTAGATTACGTTCATATGCTCTGTTGATCAGGGGAGGGAATTAAATCGTTTGGGAACACTGCCATAGATGATGATGACAGTGATGATATTAGTATTTCTTGGGTGTAGCACCTCATAGCCTCAGATGCCACATAAATGACATTATTGAAACCGATATTCTAGGGTTGCAGTGGCCTCTCAGGGTCCCCAACTTCTCATAGTTTTGCCTCTCGGTTGGCGTAGGGTTGGTGTAATTCCAAGTGAAGAAGAGCAAGGACTCTGGGGATCCAGGAGGCAGCCCAGCGACCATTTAAGTCTTGTGAAAGAGCAGCTTTTGGACTCGAGAGGTGGCTGGTTCCCCACTAGGGGGGTTTCGGAGAAGGGTCAATGCATGACAATGAGAAGCCATAACTACCTGGATTGACCAGTACCCTGAAATGAGTCCCCCCCCCCCCCCCGCACACCCTTCCCTTCATAGTTCAGTGATGGAGAATGGCTCCCATTTCCGAGGCACTCTTGAGTTCAGGTGACAGAAGGAAAATGAAGATGATGGGAGGTGTTTGCTCTGAGTTTCTAGGGTCGCTCCAGCAGCCAGGTGCCAGGAACAACTTGGAAGATCCCAGTTCCGTGGTCTCCTGGAAAATGTCTCACCACTGTGCTCAGTGAAAAGCTTGGTCCTCCCTTTATCCCACCATCACCCTCCTGACTTTAAGAGAAATTTCAGGAAAATACTGGAGCAAAATGTCTCCAGTTCCCGTGTGTAACAGGGTCTGTTTTTAGGCCGGAGGCAGCCGTGTCACGGCAGCAGTGGATCTGTGGAGACAGAAGAGGAGGAGGACGCGGACGGTGGGGAGAGCTAGCCGCACGGACCTGCCAGCCTGCCAAACCAAGGCAGCTGCAGTCTCCGAAGCTCTAGCTGGCAATATTCGGACACTAGTATTATGTTTGCAAAATGCCTTCCATTCCTGGGAAGACAGATGTAGAACAGAAGATGGGAAGTTGCCACCCAGTTGTGGCCAGGGGGTGATTGGCACATAGATGTGTTCCCACCAGGGTGCTGGGAGAGCCATTGAGGGCAGGGCTCAGAGAGGAGACCCATGTTTCAAGGTAAGGTGCTTTGAGTGGTTACACATGTGGATTATGGGTGTTTGGGGTGCAGAGGTTGACCCCGGCTGGGGAGCTTTTGGATGGATTTGGCGAAGAGTGTGGTGATACTGCAGGGCGAGTCAATACTGCAGTTGACTGCTCGGCTCATGAAAGTCTTCGGAAATGCCCCACAGCAAAAAATATGGAAGGAATTAAAGTAGCACTTTGGAAGCCTCCATTGAAATTTCTTTTCTGTGTGTCATATGTGGTCAAGACAGCAGCAGACAGCATAAAAGGAAAGGGCTCTTTGTGCCCTTGTCAGCGTGGGGCTCAGATGGGGGTGAGGTTGCTGATTGTTAATACTTGTAATGGTATTTGTGGAGGGGAAGAAAAAAAATGAGGTTCCCTTTGGCTAATTTCTCAGATTGCTGGAGTCGTAGACGAAGGGGCAAGGATAGGGTTGTGTGCGACTCAGAAGAATCTGCTCTTCCAGAAAAAAAAAAAAAAAAAAAAAGAAGTACTCACTACACAGTGGAAGCTAAGATACAAGAACGCCTTCTCTTTTTCTAAGAATACACTATTTTGGGGTGTGTTTTTGTTTTTCACCTTTTCATACTTGCATGTGCAGCAGTTTTCATTTGTCCATTCACCCCATCTGCTATTGATTGATGGATTGATTGGTTGACTGATGCATGCCTCATCTATTTTTAAAGCATCGCGTTCTTCAGAGGGTGGTGCTGGTTTATCATGGGTAATGTCCCACACGCCAAAGCCGTTTCATATACATTTCCTGGTGGAGTTCCAGTCTGGCCCCAAGGGAAGCAGTCTTCTGCCTGTCTGTTCTTTTGTGCATGGCCTGCCCTCGGCATATAACAGAATTTGCATGTCTAGCATGTGGCGATTAGTCGTGACAGCGTGTAGCACGTGCTTCCCTGCAAATGCAAACAGCACACATGTGCTCACTGTGGGGACAGTCAAATAAAGTTTGCCCTCCTGTCCTGGCGGGCATCATCTTTACTTCATTGACTATGAGAGAGGAGCAGTGGGGCAGGCAGGCAGGCGAGGCTGGGGAGGGGGAGACAGATAGCATATGGAAGCAGTTGGAAAACAGATGGGGGAAGTCTGGAAAAACCCAATTTGTTGTCTTCAGGTATGTTAAGGAATGTCTCGATATTAGGGCATTAGAGAGGATTTCAGTGCTCAAGACAGGTTAGAATTAGATGATACAAAGCAACTTCCTGGGTAGGATTGGCATCTAACTAAACAGTGAATAATGATGTTTGCTCCGGGGCTCATCAGTCATTGGAAAGGCGAGGTCTGGGTATTCAGGGTTCGAGTAGAAGGAGTTGGCCAGGGCTGGTAGTCAAGCACCTCTTATTGAAAAGAAAAGAATCTGAAAATAATCTTATTGTAATGTTGTCAACAATAAAATGGAAAGGAGGAACAGAAAGTTTCTTTGCATCTCTGGTCTGGCGAAGAAGCCCTTGCCAGGAGATCTGTTATCCAGTGTCAGACCCCTAACATCTCATTTTTCATGATCACCTCTGAGGGTTTTTTTTTTTTTTAAGATTTTATTTATTTATTTGACAGAGAGAGACACAGCGAGACAGGGAACACAAGCAGGGGGAGTGGGAGAGGGAGAAGTAGGCTCCCCACTGAGCGGGGAGCCCGATGCGGGGCTCCATCCCAGGACCCTCATGACCCAAGCCAGAGGCAGACGCTCAACGACTGAGCCGCCCAGGCACCCCCGCCCCCCGAGGGGGTTTTTTGATACAGTCCAAAAATGGAGACTTTTCCGCCCTACGTGATGCCCCCATCCAACTTTGATGCCATTGGGTGAACCTTTAGAGGTGGCGGAAGCTCACGTGATGTGCTTGATGCCACGATGGGAGAAACTGGGCACGCTCTTCGTAGGTTCCTCTCGCTGGCGTCTGTTGAAGGAGTCAGATTTGCAGTCACATGTAAGCCCTGGGTGTGCCCGCAAACCGGGTGTTAATAACGTGCAGTGGCCAGTGCCCCTGCGGTCAGCATCTGGTCCCTGGGGTGAGAGCTGAGAAGGCCGGGCAGCTGCGGAGCTCTGGTCCTCAGACCCAGTGCCATGAAAGGACAGCCCTGGGGCTCCAGCCGCACTCCTAAGCCAGCCTTCTCTTCCCCATCCTTTGATCCCTAGCTCCTCTTGTCCCCTACTCTCCCTCGATGCCCCTAATGGACCAACACGGTCCTGTTGAAGTTGCCTTTTCTTTCTTTTAAATTGCAAAAGAAGACACAGAAATGTACTTTTACTTACGATGGGGGGCGGGGGAGGAGGGGGAACGCATCTCATTTTCCCCAAACTTTTGCTCTTTCCTTTCAGGGTCAAACAGCGATTCATCTCTTGGTTTCATTTCAGACTCAACAAATGAACTTAACAAGGTTGCCCTGTCACAAGAGTTGGGCGTATTGGGCTGCTACTACTTGAGGACGTTTTCTTCAGGATGTGGCTCACAGAGGGGAGGTGTCAGCTTTCCTAGCCATTAGAATTGGATTTTAGGTTACCATTCTTCCTAATGATCATATTGCCAATTCTAATTGATCCTATTTCTAGAACCTGCTTTTCTTAAAGTTGCTACCCTAGATATTGTTTTTTAAAAATTAAATTAATTACTATCTCACTAATTACTTAATTGGCTCTTAACCCCAATAATTGGGCATCCTGGATTTTAACAGAAAAAGCAAAAAAGAGAAGAAAAAACCAACCAAGCAAAAAACCACACAAGAATTTTTTTTCTTAACCAGAAGTATTTCTGAAAGATCGGATGATCAGCTCTGTGGTATGTGGGCAAAACTGGGATACAACATTGAAAGAAAGCCACATCATGTCATTGATAAGAGCTAAGGTTCCATGTTAATTGGATTTTTTTTTTAAATTTGGACAATTAAAAGCATATGAAATACACTTAAAGACTCTTGATGAGAAAGGACAAATTTGTGGATCTGAACACATTAATATAAATCATCATAGTGATCTTTATCTCTTACCACACCACACTCCCACCTTGGGCATTTGGAAATGGACTGTTTCTGCTTATATTATCAGCATATAAAAGTGGACTTGCTAATCCGCTGTAATAGACAAAGGAAACAAAGCCATGCAATTTCTGGGCACAGCATGAAACTCTTCCACGCTTTTCACCTGCATTATCCACTGCTGGGTTTTGTGTAGTACTATTTGCCAGGGTTAAAAAAAAAAAAAAAGATAAGGAATAAGCTCACCATGACATCCAAAATAATAAAGCTCTTCACCATCCATCCTAGTTTGTAAAATACTTTAAAAACCTTTCTGTTGCAGCTTGAGGTGTGAGCCTTCGGCAGGGTCAGCCTTATACCGGGTGGCTCAGCGTGGGGCTCGCTGCTTCATTGCGCCATTTGAAGGGATTTCTAGAGAGTAACATCCTGCCTATGGGACCAAAACCAGGGATCAAACAGAGGTCTCGTGACCATCAGGGTTTGGCCTCACCAAGCACTCTTTTACAATACATTTTGAATTGAAGCATAACATACATGTGAAGAGGTGTACCACCATGAATTGTAGAGCTTGATCAATTGTTAGAAGCTCAAGACAGAACAAGAAACAGAACATTATCAACACCGCAGAGGCCCTTCTTGTCTCTATGTACCCCACCCCTGGGATAACCACTGTTCTGACTTCTAACACCATAGATGAATTCCACTTGTTTTCATAGTTGATATAAATGGAATCAGACAGCACGTGCCTTTTTGTATATCTGGCCTCTTTTGCTCGACATACGCTTGTGAGATTCAACCCTGTTATGAGGTATAGCAGGGGTTCATTAAGTCGCAGAGCTATACGGCATTCCACCATGTAAATAGGCCACAATACATTTATTTATCTTGTTTATTGTACATAGGCATTTGGGTATTTCCTGGTTTAGGGCTATTAGTAATAGTGCTTCTATGAATATTCTTGTACATGACTTTTGGAGAACATGTGTTTGTATTTCTGTTGGATATATAGCCAAGAGAGGAAATTCTGGATCATTCAAGAGAGACTATTTAGCCAGAAATCTTGTTTTGTTTCTGCCCACTCATTGTCTACACGTGAAGGTAGTTGTGGGATTTTAGGACTGGAGGGGGCCTCACAATATATACCTAGCCAGTGTTTTTCTGATTCACTCTAGGAGTTCAGGGGTCTTCACTGAGGGGAGAGAGAAGCTTGGTGGGGCTTTGGGGCTCTCTGCCTTCAACCAGAACAACCCTCCTTTTTTTTTTTATTTATTTATTCATGAGAGACAGAGAGAGAGAGGCAGAGGGAGAAGCAGGCTCCCAAGGAGCAGAGAGCCCGATGTGGGACTCGATCCCAGGACCCTGGGATCATGACCTGAGCCGAAGGCAGACGCTTAACCATCTGAGCCACCCAGGCGCCCCAGAACAACCCTCCTTTTGTCTGACTCATAGACAGTGTTGGAATTCTGCATGATATTTTGTTTTAAGAATGAGTTCTGTAGTTTAAAAAAAAAAAGTTTGAAAACAGGTGATTTGGGTTCATTGTTTTCACTTGAGAGAGGAGGAAACAGGCCTACATGGCAGACGCCAGGAGGGCTCATGGACCTGGACGATGCTGGCACTTGATGGGTCTAACTTTGCTCAGTCCTCACTTCGATCTTACAAGGCAGCCATGTCCTTATCCCTACTTTACAACTGGGGAAACCGAGGGGTAAAGCGGTGAGGTGACATTCCAGAGGACACATGTCTAAAACAGACAGCTGAACTCAGGCCGTCTGACTCCAGGGCTCCGCTCCTTAATTATCCAAACCGGAATATTCTGCCCCCACACACTGTCCATTTCACAATCTCTCACAGACCGTCAAGGGCCCACGTGATGCATTGTGGTGACGGTGGTTGACCCTTCTGGTCCAAGTTTTTGTTTCTCTGGTAAAGCTATTGCCCAAGAAGCCACTCTGTAATAGGCCCAAATTAAAACTATCCCCCTCTCCTCTCTTCTGCTAAGTCCATTTCAGAGCAGAATTTAACCCTTTGTATTTGCCCTTCCACATGATGGAATCTTCTGTGATTGTTGCTGGAAACCTGTGGGATAAGCACCGTAAGTGTTACTAGCTGTTATTTTGCCATTCTTCCTGCTCAGACTCCCCCAACCTCCTCACTATGCTCCAGCCACACTGGCCTTTTTAATATGCCCCAGGACCTTTGCATTTGCTATTCCCACTAGCTGCATTTTTCTCTCCTACAAATTCTCATGGCTGGCTTTCTCCTTTCCTTCAGGGCTCTGCTCAGAGTCATCTGATTAAAAGAGGCCTTTTCTGACCTCCATAGATAAAATTACCTATCACTTTCCACTTCCCAACCTGCTTTACTTTTCTTTAAGGTGCCTCTGCTACCTGGCATGTGGTATTTTGACTTGCTTTGTTTGTTTTAGACCCGTTGACAGGCGAAGTAGGCTTCAGATGGGCTGGTGGGTTTTGTTCTTTGTGTATCCCTGGCACATGAATAAATATTGAATGAAATGAACGGGTGCCTGAATGAATGAATGAAACCAGCTTTAAAATTCAGAAAAGTGATACCCAAGTTGGGTAGCTGGAGCCAGTATTTAATGGGGGAAACTTTGAGGTGCTGTATCCTCTAAAATTTCCAATATTATTTATTTTTGCATTCTCTCTTTTTTTCTTGATTATTCTGCTAGAAGTTTATCTTTTTTCATTAGCCTTTTCAAAGAACCAGCTTTTGGTTTGGTTGAGCCTTTTATTTTATGCCTTTCTTCTTGTTTGGCTCTATATTCATTTATTTCGGTTTGTATATGTCTGTTTTATCTCTGTATGTTAAAGATGGTTTGAGAGCTGAGACCATATCCAACCTCAGCTATGATGAGGCCTGCTGACGAGGTTAGACCTTCGAAGCTCCATGGCTGGGAGTCTGCGGGTTAGACCTCTGCTTCTCCTGCCCTCCCACTTTCACATGGGCCCGTAGGGTAGAAAGGAGCAACACTTAAATTTTTAAAAAAATAATTATCCAGTTATCATTTAAACCAAGCTCTTTTAAAAAAGATTTTATTTATTTATTTTAGAGATAAAGTGAGAGAGCATGAGTGGGAAGAAGGGGAGAGGGAGAGAGAGAATCTGAAACAGATTCCATGCTGAGTGCAGAGCCCAACTTGGGCTCGATCCCACAACCGTGAGATCATGACCTGAGCAGAAACTGAGAGTTGGACGCTCAACTGAGCCACCCGGGCGCACCTAAACCAAGCTTTTTTTTTTCCTTAAAGATTTTATTTACTTATTTGATAGAGGGAGAGCGAGAGAGAGAGAGAGAGAAAGAGAGAGCACAAGCAAGGGGAATGGCAGGCAGAGGGAGAGGGAGAAGCAGACTCCCCCCTGAGCAGGGAGCCCGATGTGGGGCTCGATCCCAGGACTCTGGGATTGGACCCTGGGATTGTGACCTGAGCGGAAACCAAGAGTCGGTCACTCAACTGACTGAGCCACCTGGGTGCACCTAAACCAAGCTTTTTAAAAACACCATTTCAATTGGTTGGGATTGGTTTCTAACCTGTGACCATGACTGCTGTTACACCATCATTTATTAATTCCCATCTAACAAATGTCTTCTATTGTTTCCATGTTCCTTATATGATTTTACTGCTGTAATTTAAACCATGGGGAGATGAAGGTTACGCTAGAATGAAAAAGTTCAAACCACATTTGGGGGCTTTTTTTCTCCTGGTCTAAGTGAAATCTAACTATGTTAGAATAACAAGACAGAAAATCTATCTCTATAATTAGGAAATTAGCAGAGTCGGAATCAGACTGTAAGAAGGTACATTTGCTAAGGGATTCTTCTCCCAGTGCATATATAAGCCAGTAGGAAATAAAGCCTTTGTGAACCAGGGGAGTCCAAGTGGTGGACCTTCAGGGATGGGAATGTGTGCTTCGGGGGCAGAAAAGGGATTGATGGCAGCTTACTATCTAGTTAAAGCACTTAGCCTCTGGGGTGAAATCTTAGTCCAGAGAGCACTGAATGGTTTCACAGCAAGATGTCATCTGATGAACCCTGCCTTATAAAGTGGTGGAGAAGTGATCGTAAATTTGTTCGGAGATTCTTGTGTCTCATTTTAGCTTTGGTTTGCAATTCGATAGGCTCACTCTTTCCAGGGAGTCTCCCGATGCCGTGTCCACTTATTAAGATCAAGGCATCTAGTTGGTATGTGAAATGTGATCAGGGAAAGCACCAAGGATTCCGCATGTTGGGGGTATTGTGTCTGACTTGAAGGGAGATCGGGGCAAGAAGTAGAGAGAAAGTGAAAGGGGGAGACAGAGATGAAGAGCCACAGTGGAAGTAGAACAACAGACAGATACATTTGGGCCGTTACGGATAATGAAAAAGTGGACCTGTGCTGCCCTCTTAAAGGTGAAAATTTCACTCAGTCCGATGTTTCAGTCTCCCACCATTGAGGTCCACAGTGAGGAAGGAATCGATTCCTAATGTGCCTTCCAGCTGGAACCCCCTTTGATTCTAAATACGTGAAAGACATTTTCTGCAAAGCAGGACAGCTTTCACCATCCCTTAAGAGGTCAGAGGTCAGTGATGATCTCTAAGTGCGGTTCACCTGTGCGCGCAGGAATCGTTCCGTGCAAATCCTGTGTCCGGAGGCATTGGGTTCAGTTTGTACACTCGTAGACCCAGGATAAGGCACTCTCCAGAGTCCAGTGGGAGTCAGGCCGGGATTCTTTGGTCCCCAAGGACACTGATCCAGGGCAACGGTGTAGCAACTACACACGCAGAGCAATTCTCACTGCTGAGTCCCCCAGGGTGTGATACCGAAGGCATGTTTTCTTTTAGCAAATGGCATTCAAGTTCCGGACAGCAGCTGTAGCAGGAGGAAAAGGTTTATATTCTACTTTTTTTTTTTTTTTTTTAAACGTGTCAAAGTAATGGAGGCCATGTATTAGGTACAAGTTTGAGTAAGGGAGATTCAAATTTTCCAATGATATGCAGAGAGTGCAAAGTTTGAATGTAAACACACATGATTTATTTACCACAGAATATCAAGAATATCGAGCCAAGCCAGGAAACACGAGTGTGCCAGTAAAATCTTGATAGATACCAGAAGAAAAATGAGAACCCAACTTCCTAAGTGGTGGGAAAGAATAAGTAGTGGTAGATGGAATTCTTTTTAAAGAGACCGCATAGAAATAAGTGTAGTGTTCTTGAAGAGTGGCCCGTTTGTACTGGAAGCTCTCTTTTGACGTGTATGAACAAGAGAGATCACTGAGAGGGAGGTCACATCTTCCCGTTGGAAGAGTAGGCTGATTGTTTTTTCAACTAAATAACCAGTTTATTATCAACCTGGAATATTCAGAACTCTTAAGCCTGTGCTGTTCGGTATGGCAGCCACTAGCCTCTGGGGGCTACTGAACACTTGAAATGTGGCTCATGTGATTGACGAGCTGATTTTTAATGTAATTTAATTATTTTTTCATTAAATTTAATTTTTTAAATGTAATTTAATTAATTTACATTTAAAAACTGATACTTGGCTTGGTTGTTGGAAAAGTGTTAATATCTTCTGAATAATTTTGGCATTCTGAGTGTACTCTCCCAACCTTCTATTTCATGAAATCTAAATACAGATCAAGTATTTCTGATAAAAATTTACCACCCAAATTGAGATGCCTTTAAAGCGTAAAAAGCACATGGGATTTCAAAGACTTCCTATGAAAAAGAGAATGTAAAAATATCTCATTAGTGATTGTTTACATTGATCACATGATAAAATGATCATATTTTAGACCCAAGTTAAATGAAATACATGATTAAACTTAATTGTACCTGATTCTTTTACTGTTTTTTCTTTTTACTTTTTAGACTATGGCTCCTGGGAAAAGTAAAATTCCATATGTGGCTTGCATTCTTGCATTAGCGTTCCACTGAACAGTGCTTTAGGTACCATATTTGGTGGCTCAGGCTAGCTTTGCTACTGAAGATTGACAAGAATTGGGATCTAAGAAAAGTCCCTTTTGCCTCTGTGGAACTTCAGGTTATCCCTGCTGCTTCCTTCTGTTCCCTGAATTCACCCACTAGGTGATTTATCTGTCTCCTGACAGTCTTGTGTGCTGAGAAAGCTAGGTTGTGCTGAACTCTGACGTGTTCTGTTTAAGCCTTAAGCTCGATGAAGAATCTCGTTTGTAAATGGTTTCGGGACAGCGTGTTTCCTCCGCACAGTTGTCTTAGGCTGGACAGACTCTCCCATTGAGACTTGTGTACACGAAGCCTACTGGGGGGCCCCTGCGGGATCAACACAGGAGCCGGGGAAGTGGCAATGGGCAGGGAGGAGTTGAACTGCCATACAACACAACAGATACCTCAGCTCTGGTGGGGAGCTGGCCCTTTAGCGTGGTCCCAGATTGAGGTGAGGAGGTTGGGTCATTGTGTCCTGCAAATGACTAGTCTTTGGATGTAGGTCGCCCTGAGGTGGGGGACTGACCCTGGAGGGAGGCAGCTCCCTTCCACGGAAGGCAGTTCCCAGAGCAGGAAACAGCTGTGAGCCCTCAGCAGCCAGGGTTCCAGGGGAGAAGAGTACTTCAGTCTAGAGTAGGGTGCTGGGCAGCACGCGACAGCATCTGTCTACTACGACATGTCAGTCTCGCTCCAACCATCAGCCCCCAGACCCGGGGAACTCAAACCGTCCCTGTGCCTGAGAACGAGGAGTAGGCCACGCATTTTCTTGCATCCCTCTCCCTCCTGCCCTGGAATGAGCCATAATTTCTAGAACACGGACAGATGAAGGGATTGGGAGAAGAGGAGAGAAGAATGGAGAGGGAGAATAGAAGGATGGATCAATATGACACAACCGCTCACAAATTCCCCTGGTGTTACACATCTGTGGAGAGCCATCTTATGTTCCTCTAACTTCTGAATTGGGCTGAAGCTACAGCCCAGCAGCCTTTCAGAAGTGCGGGGCAGGAGGCGCGAGAAAGGAGCTGGTTTCCAAACAGGGACTCTGCTCACATCAATTTAGAAAGAAGACTCTTAGGATAGACTAGTATTCTGCTGGCGAACGAATGACGCTCAGATGGAGAATGAGTGTCACTCAGGTAACAAGTCAAGAAAGAGAGCAGGTCCCAGGCCCCAGTTCCTCCAGAAAGTGACCTGCAGTTGCTGAACAGGAAGTGAGAGCTTGGTAGCCACTTGATCCCTGAAAGCTTGACTCTCATTTTTCTCTGTGGGTCTGTCTATCCGTCCATGTGGTGGTTCTATTTCCTGTTGGCCCTTCTGTCCTTCAGGCCAAGTTTACATCTTGGTACTACTTCCCAAGAATCTCCCCCTGCCTGTGTGTAAGCGCTGATTAATCTGAGATGCCCGATAGCCTGTGATCATTGGACAAGAGCATTCTCCCATAAGCCTCTTCTTCTGCCAGTTATCTGTAACTCAACAGCTGTGTGTCACACGTGTCTGTGCTCACACAGGAATGCACATACTCCTCACCTTACATACACCTCTAAAAGCACGTTAGTGCACGCTGGGTTAACACTGCCCCTGGCTACCTCATTTCCCTTCCTGCCCCCCTTTGTCCCTTCCTATCTCCAGCCACCTTGCTCTTTGCCTCTCATTTCACGCTGCTTCTGTGAAAGAAATCTCATTATTTCTGATTTAGGGGCTCCCATGCCCTCCCCTGCTACATGTCATGCCCGTTGCCAGCTTGTTACAACATCACAAGAGAACTCCAAGCTCTGATTTATCTGCCAGAGGGAATGACTCGGGGTGGGGGGAGGCTGGGAGTGGGACTGAGAAAGGGAGTGAAGGGGGGCGGGGAGGACTGGCAGGGAAGGGCGCAGTTTTTAGACCTGCAATAGCTTCAGGATGCTTGTATGAGTTGTGTTGGGCCACATGACAAATAGCATGCATTTTCTCAGAAGCCTACAGAAGAAGCAGGGCAGTATTTGCATATTTTATTTATTTTTTTAAAGATTTTATTTATTTGACAGAGAGAGACACAGTGAGAGAGGCAACACAAGCAGGGGGAGTGCGAGAGGGAGAAGCAGGCTTCCTGCCGAGCAGGGAGCCTGATGCGGGGCTTGATCCCAGGACCCTGGGATCATGACCTGAGCCGAAGGCAGACGCTCAACGACTGAGCCACCCAGGCGCCCCAGCGTTTGCGTATTTTAGAAATGGGCTGGAGACCTGTTACTGGGGCTCAGGCCAGCTGTTGAGGAAAGCCGTAATGAGCTTTTTAATCCTCCCTCTTCTCCTCCTGGAGTGTGGTACATGGTGACAGTGGTCATATAGTTTATAATTTAGCAGCCTTCATAAGTCTATCCCTGCCGCATTCATGAGGCTGGGGGCCGGAATTAGACACCTTCTTTTGGGTGCAGTGTATGGGCATGGCACATAGTGGGTGGGGGCTCAGGAAATGTTCCCTCCGTGTGTAATCAGCCAGGTCTCTCAGCTGCCTCTGCTTCGGTTCCAAAACAGACCCTGAGACAATGAGCCAAGTGTGGGTAGTTTCTTTGGGGGATTCAGGAATACCAGCATGTCATGAGGATATGGTACAGGAGAGGGGGAAGCCAATAAAGGAGTATTAGCAAGCTTAATCCTGCAGGAGAATTAGGCCACCCAAGAGGCAAGGGAGCTGGAGTATTTATACTCCAACCTCCCAAGTCATTGGTTGGGCGCTGCGTCTGGGGGCATTGGTTGCCCAGCATTTCGAGTCCAGCTCATTCACGGGCAGAGTGGCTTTCCACGGCACTGGTTTGGGAAGACTGGCCCCCTGACTCAGAGATGCCGGCACTGACCGTTGGCAATCTGGAGCTTACCCGAAAGGCCTGAGGGATATGCATGAGGCACTGACATTGTCTGCTGCAGTAGCTAAGATTCATTCATTCATTCATTCATTCATTCACTCAACAAATATTTATTGAGCTGCTCCTATGTTCGTGGCACTGTCCAAAGTGTTGAGGGTACAACAATAAACAAAACACACACAGATCTCTGCCCTCAGACAACATGCTGTCTAGGAAGGACACTTGACCATGAGGCGACCAACAGAAACAAAGTACATCAATTCTTTAGCCTGTTAAGTGGTGATAATGCCATGAAGCAAATAAAGATGGAGGCCCAGGGTTGCTGAGGGCACCATAGTAAATCAGGCAGGCAGGGAAGGCCTTCGTGAGAAGTTGACATTGGAGTAAAACCTGGCAGAGATGAAGCATGTGGCTATCTGGGAGAAAAACATTGCAACCAGAGTAAGTGCAAAGGTCCTGAGGCAGGAGTGCGTGCCTGGCATGCTCAGGAGAAGAGTGGGCGAGGCATGAGGCGGTGGGAGGTGAACTCAGGCCATAGGGTGGGGCGACACTGCAGATCATGCAGGGCCTTGGCAGTGACTGTAGGTCCTTTGTCTTTTACTCTGAATGAGATGGAGAGTCCCTGGAGGGCTTCTAACAAAGAAAGGACCTGTTGTGGCTTACATTGCTGTGTTGAGGACATGCTAAGGCAGGGCTGGGGTAAAGGGAAGCAGGGAGACCTATTAGGAAGCATGTCTTCTAAGACCTTCCACTTTACTTCATAATGAAGGAATAAAACATGAGAGTGGGAACAGGCCTCTGGAGGCCTACAGGTGGAACAGGCATTCTGATGGCTAAAACCGGTCCGAAAACAAGCCTAGCTTTAAGGGAAGGAGAAGTAGACTCCCCTCTTGATGGGAAGAGCTGCAAAGTCACTTTGCATAGGGATGTGGATACAGGAAGGGAAGTTACTGTGGCCAGTTTTTGCAAGTAGTCTATCATGGCAAACAATGTCAAATTGAACTTCCAATATCCTTGTTCATACACTATCCTTGGGCCACCCCACCTCATATGATGGAGTAAAATGGAAGGTTCATGAAGATGTGCCATGTCCATCTTAGACCCCAGTGACCATCGATACCAGTGGGTATGCACCTGCCAACTAGAGATGATGGGGGAACCCATTGGGAAAGCACTCCCAATTGACTGCTTTGCTCCTTCCATCAGCTTTCTTCCTCCCTTCTCATTACTGCCTCTTCCAGCCCTCCATGTTCTTCTTTCTTGAGAGCAAACACTCATATCTTGTATCATGAAGAACGCTTTGCCAAATCTTCAGTTGCTCTTGACCACTAGAGCTGAATCTCACAGTTGACTTCCAGTAGCTTCCAAGGGATTTTCCCAATCAAAATCAGGATCCCCCAGCTGTAACCCCCAAGATGAGTTCTGTGCTTGTTATTAATGCTCATTTTCTACCTGCTTTGCCAATGGATGGGCTTGATTTGGGGACTGAAGCTATTTCAGGTTCTATGGCTTGTGTGGAGATCGGTATTCTGGATGTGGTGTTGACAAAGGTCTGGTACTATGTTCTTGTAGTGGAGTAATTGATGGGCATATTTTTTGGAGCCAAGGTCTGTGCCTATTTCTTTCTTTCTTTCTTTTTTTCTTATGTTATGTTAGTCCCCATACAGCACATCATTAGTTTTTGATGTAGTGTTCCATGATTCATTGTTTGCATATAACACCCAGTGCTCCATGCAATAAGTGCCCTCCTCAATACCCATCACCAGGCTCACCCTTCCTCCCACCCCCGGCCCTCTAAAACCCTCAGTTTGTTTCTCGGAGTCCATAGTCTCTCATGGTTCATCTCCCCCTCTGATTCCCTCCCCCCTTCATTTTTCCTTCCTTCTCCTAATGTCCTCCATGCTATTCCTTATGTTCCACAAATGAGTGAAACCATATGATAATTGTCTTTCTCTGTTTGACTTATTTCACTTCGCATAATCCCCTCCAGTGCCATCCATGTTGATGCAAATGGTGGGTATTATCCTTTCTGATGGCTGAGTAATATTCCATTGTATATATGGACCACATCTTCTTTATCCGTTTGTCTGTTAAAGGGCATCTCGGCTCCTTCTACAGTTTGGCTATTGTGGACATTGCTGCTATGAACATTGGGGTGCATGTGGCCCTTCTTTTCACTACATCGTATCTTTGGAGTAAAAACCCAGTAGTGCAGTTGCTGGGTCATAGGGTAGTTCTATTTTTAACTTTTTGAGGAACCTCCATACTGTTTTCCAAAATGGCTATACCAACTTGCATTCCCACCAACAGTGTAAGAGGGTTCCCCTCTCTCCACACCCTCTCCAACATTTGTTGTTTCTTGCCTTGTCAATTTTTGCCATTCTAACTGGTGTAAGGTGGTATCTCAATGTGGTTTTGATTTGAATTTCCCTGATGGCTAATGATGTTGAACATTTTTTCATGTATCTGTTAGCCATTAGTATGTCTTCTTTGGAGAAGCGTCTGTTCATGTCTTCTGCCCATTTTTTGACTTGATTATTTGTTTTTTGGGTGTTGAGTTTGAGAAGTTCTTTATAGATCTTGGATATCAGCCCTTTGTCTGTAGTGTCATTTGCAAATATCTTCTCCCATTCTGTGGGTTGCCTCTTTGCTTTGTTGACTTTCCTTTGCTGTGCAGAAGCTTTTTATCTTGATGAAGACCCAAAAGTTCATTTTTGCTTTTGTTTCACTAGCTTTTGGAGATGTATCTTGAAAGAAGTTGCTGTGGCCGATGTTGAAGAGGTTACTGCCTATGCTCTCCTCTAGGATTTTGATGGATTCCTGTCTCACATTGAGGTCTTTCATCCATTTTGAGTTTATCTTTGTGTATGGTGTTAGAGAATGGTCAAGCTTCATTCTTCAGTATATAGCTGTCCAATTTTCCCAGCACCATTTATTGAAGAGACTGTCTTTTTTCCATTGGATATTTTTTTCCTGCTTTGTCGAAGATTAGTTGACCATAGAGGGTCATAGGGTTGAGGGTCCATATCTGGGCTCTCTATTCTGTTCCATTGGTCTGTATGTCTGTTTTTGTGCCAGTACCATGCTGTCTTGGTGATCACTGCTTTGTAATCTAGCTTGAAATCAGGCAACGTGGTGCCCCCAGCTTTGTTTTTCTTATTCAACATTTCCTTGGTGATTCAGGGTCTTTTCTGATTCCATACAAATTTTAGGGTTGTTTGTTCCAGCACTTTGAAAAATGTCATTGGAATTTTGATCGGGATGCCATTGAAGGTATAGATTGCTCTGGGTAGCATAGACATTTTAACAATGTTTATTCTTCCGATCCATGAGCATGGAATGCTTTTCCATCTTTTTATGTCTTCTTCAATTTCCTTCATAAGTGTTCTATAGTTTCTAGAGTATAGATCCTTTACCTCTTTGGTTAGGTTTATTCCGAGGTATCTTATGGTTTTTGGTGCTATTGTAAATGGAATCGTTTCTCTAATTTCTCTTTCTACAGCTGCGTTGTTAGTGTATAAGAAAGCAACTGATTTCTGTGCATTGATTTTGTATCCTGCCACATTATTGAATTGCTGTATGAGTTCTAGTAATTTGGGGGTGGAGTCTTTTGGTTTTTCCACGTGAAGTGTCATGTCATCTGTGAAGAGAGATAGAGAAAAGACAAGAACCATATTGTCCTCTCAATTGATGCAGAAAAAGCATTTGACAAAATACAACATCCTTTCCTGATTAAAACTCTTCAGAGTGTAGGGATAGAGGGAACATTCCTCAATTTCATAAAAACCATCTATGAAAAGCCCACAGCGAATATCATTCTCAATGGGGAAAAGCTGAGTGCCTTTCACTTGAGGTCAGGAACACGACAAAGATGCCCACTCTCGCCTCTATTGTTCAACATAGTACTAGAAGTCCTAGCAACAGCAGTCAGACAACAAAAAGAAATAAAAGGTATTCAAATTGGCAAAGAAGATGTGCCTGTTTCTTTGATTCTCCTCCCAGTACCTCGCACCTGGTAGACTCTCAGTTAACATGACCATGGACTTAAGGTCAGTCTACAGTAGTCTGTTTGATACCTCAGACCTTTCCCTCTTTTCCTCAAGCTAGCAGGGAAGGATCTTAAAGCATCTCTGTAGATAAAACAGATTTTTGTAATCTAGACCAGCAGTGTGCAGTAGAACTTTAGGCAGGGCTGGAAATGTTCCATATCTGTGCTGTCCAACATGGTAGCCATTAGCCGCTTATGGTGTTGAGCACCTAACATGTGGTTAGCACAACTGAGGAACTGGATTTTTAATTGGCCTGAATTTTATTTAAAATGTTAATGAACTTAAATTTAAATTTGAATGCCATAGTAGACTGTGCAGCTCTAGATATTACTTCTGAAACTTTTCCACTGAAGTGCTCCTGATGGTAGAGAAAAGAGAACTAAAACCTTGATGGTTTGGGGTGCAAGTTTCAAGTACAGAATTACTTCGAGGCTTTAGCTGAAAAATACATGACGACTTGGCGAGTTTGCTCTTTATAATATGTATGCTCTACCATGGAACAAAATGGATGGTCTAGGGAAATGTACCCCAGACTTCCTTAGCACATGCTACTGTGTATGCCTGTGGATTCATAAATGTCAGTTGAGATAGATAACTGCATTGCTGTTAAGTTGGCTTAAAGTTTAAACTTTACGTTCTTCCTATTAGTGTAGTCTGAGAATGAAAACATCTCATCCTGCACCCATTTGGTGTTAAGAATGACCTCCCAGCTGGTGTGGGTTATAACCTTCTCACTGCCATGCAAACCTCCTGTGAGATTTAAAAGAAAATTCTCCCCTAGAAAGCTCTTCAAGTGCATTTAATGAATAAGGTGCTATCCGTAACTTTCTGTGACATTTACTTTAATAAGCTGTGGGAGTGATTTAGTGATCGGTGGGCACTGACATTTGAAGAGGGAAAGACAAACTTTGCTGCTTTTAACGGTGGCTTTTTTCCTTCTCCTCTTGATTCTGGCCCTGCATCCACGGAAACTTTGTTGCCAGAGAGAGAGATTGTGTTTGCCCGGTGTTGGAAGTCATTTATTTATTTTTTCTTTCAACATGTAGCCACAAATTAATTTCTTCTTTGTGTGTCTGATGGTGAAATCATTTGTAGTGAATAAAGTCTGTTTTGCACAGTATTTGAACTAAGGAGTGTGCACGCGTGCATATGGGCTTTTCCTCAACATGGAATTTGTTCCATTCTGTTTAGAAGAAAAACACGTGGGAGAAATTTTTAAAAGGCAGATTAAAAAATACGCATATATAACTACAACTGAAACCATGGATATATATCTGTGACTACCACCCAGAAGAAGATACAGAACACTGTGGGCATCCCCAGCCTCCTGTCATGTCATATCCCCTGTCATATCCCCTGCCAGTCGGTATATCCTACCCAGAGGCCACTATTCTGACTCCAGTCACCACAGATTAGTTTTGCCTGTTGTTGAACTTCATATAAATGGAATCACACACAATGTATTTTTCATCATGTCCATCAGATTCATCCACGTTGTTGTGTGGATTGCTCCTTTGTTTTTAATTAATGTATAATTTTCCATTCTGAGAATATACCACAATTGATTTGTCTGTTTTCCCATTGATAGATGTTTGGGTTGGTTCTAGCCTGTGACTATTGTGAACAAAGCTGCTGTGAATATTCTTGTACTTGTCTTGTGATAGGCTTTTTCATTCCCTTCGTTTAGTATATGCCTGGGAGTGCAGTTGCTGGGTTATCAGATTAAAAGGAAGGTTCTGTTGTTCTGACAAAGACCTAATCTAAGAGAGGTTTAGATGAGGTAGAAGTTTAATTCTCCCTCATATACCAGTCAGAGGCCCAGGATCTGTCTACCTTGGTGCTCTGTCATTCGCAGGATGATACCCTTATTCTAATACTCCAAGATGACTGATCACCATGTTCACCTTCCAGACAAAAGGATAGGAGAATAAAGGGGAGGTTTTACAGCATGCCTTTTCCCTGCAAAGACAAATCTCCGGAGATTGGGGTACCTCACTTCTGCTGAGACTGCGTGTACCAGAACATGATTCACAGCCACCCTTCCCCAAAGTGCAAGGGATCATCTTTATTTTGAGAAGCCTTGTACCCACTGAAATGTGGAAGAAAAGAGGGAGAGATACTGGGATATTATTAGAAGTCTATGCCACAGCTTATTTCTTGGGGTTGACACATTCCCCATTTGGGGGAGTGAGCATGCAGGTATCAGCAATGAGTTCTTTTACTCCCTAGCTCAGGAGAACCTGTGAGAACTTTCTGGACTCCTTGGAGCAGTTACGCCAGCCATCCCCCCTAAACACTCTTACTAAGCATGGCTGTTGTTTACTTAGCACGTGTACACAGATGTCTCCTGATAATTGATTTGTTTTTGTTTGTTTTTAATACTCTGAAGTGAGGATATTACTACTCTTATTCTTTTCAACGTAATTATTTCCCCAGAAGGAGACTGCCTCTTGGCTCTGTCACGTATCAGTTTATGTGGCCTTGGAATCCTTGCTTATTTTCTCTGAGCCTCTGTTTCATCATCCATAAAATGGGAATAAAAATGCCTACCTTGAAGAACTATTTTAAGTAACAGAGATAATATATTTTACACCCAGCATAGCTGGAGCTCCACGTGGTCCAGTCGTGATATACTGTCACAATAAAAACTAGCAACCAGAAGTGACTAAATCTAGTTCCTGTTTCTCAAAATGCTAAAGGGAATGCAATTTATAACTTACAGTGGTCGTTCTCAAAACACACCCCCACACCCCCACCCACCCACCCAAACCTGCCTCACTCATTCTCATACACACCTGAGCACGATGGAAGGTTTTCTCTCTCCTTGCCCTCGGTTCTTCTCAGCCCTCCCATGCTCACCCAGCCTGTTTCCACTACACCACCTCTGTGGGTGCTTCTCTGCCATTCCTCTTCCCATTTCTTTCCATCTTGACTCTTTTCCCCTCGCTCAAGTAAATCCCAGGGAAAGAGGCCATGATTTTTTTTTTTTTTTTTTTTTACAGTCATTAGTGTCTTCCCTAGTGTTCCCTGTAACCCATTACAGTCATCTGTCACATGGGAGACCATCAGCGGCTGCTGTTTGCATTACCAGCAAGGTGATGAGGACTGTTAGCTCTCTTTGCTTATCTAGGACCCTCGTAAGAGTTCAGGTGGAGGTGAGGGCTGTGAAGGTTGACTTGGAGGGCAGGGGTATATGGTGGGCAGGCTCTTGTTAGTCCCAACAACTGCATGCAGTTAACAGAGTATGTGATTCATCCATCCACTCAATTTATATACATTTATCTATCGACGTCGTTGGACGGTTTTGAAAGAATTGACAGAAAAACATTGTAGGATGAAGTCAGTGAATGGTAAATATGGTCAAAGGGAAAACAAAGCCGAGGCCCAGAAATGTATACCCCAAGCTAATGCATATCCCAAGCTGGTGTTCATGTCGGAGGCACTGGGGAAGAGAGAGGTGTGTGACTGAGCAGCCTCATGGGTATTTTGAGGCATTAAACTGTGGGATAATGCTTGTCCAGGTAGAGAGTGCTTGAGAGAGATGGAGTAGGATGAGCTTTTCTCTTCCCTGTGTATGGCTGTCGTGACCGGTAGATGCCCAGGCTTTTTTGCCTGATCTCTGCATTTGCTGCCCTAGCAGTTGGCTTTGAACAGAAGAGGCACAATGCTATCAGCTCCCAAGATCTTGCTGCTCAGCTGGGTCTCCAATACCCTTAATCACTTGTTATTCATCATGGACTCCTGGTGAGTTTTGGGTATTCCGAGAACTATTAGAAGATGAGCTTTTTCATAACGTGTTTGGGTGCTGGCTCCTGGGCTGGGCTGGGCTGGACCCATCTTGTACCAGTTCACAAGAGCCAGCTGGGCAGGTCTTACTGACTCTGCACTCAGTGACATCAAGTCGGTAGCTTAAAATCAGCCAAGGTGTGAGTCTTTATACCACAGAAGCTAGCAAATGCTACATATTAGGGCTTTTTTTTTTTTTCCTATGGAAAGTCAGTTGTTAAACATTTACTATCGTACCGCTGGTACTGAGTGCATGATTCTGTCAAAATAGATGCAACTGTTCAGAGAGACTTACGGAAATAATTACAAGGTATTCTGTGGACTCAAAGGTGCTGTGTGAAATGGCAGAATTTCAGCTAATGCTTATGTCTGACCTAGGAACATCAGTGAATCTATTAGAATTTTAGACTGGAAAACTCAATGGTTGAACATCGTGATGAATGTTCCTGGTTTGTTTGAAAATCATAGGGGAGACAGGAGGTTGGAATTTTCTGCTGAAACTAGAAGCAGAAAGCCTGATATCACCCAGGGGCAAGATTCGGGAGCATTCACCATGGGGCGGCATAGAGTTCAGCTGAAATGATCCTTCCTGACACATCCCTCTATGAGAAAGACAGGGTGACAAGGGACCAGGAAGGGTTGTCTCCGTGCAGCTGATGCCCTTGCCGTAGTCACTCCACTGACAAAGCATCCTTTGGCTCCCAGTTGTCAAATCAACCAGAGCTTTCATCTCATCACGTTCAATACCCAAGGCTGATGTGTTGACGATAGCTAGAGCGTTATCCAGGATCAAAAGTCACCCCTACCCCAAATGTGCTTTAAATGTGCCTAATCATCCAGTGAGCTCTCAGTCTTTGTGGTTCATTGAGGATCCATGTATTTAGAATAGTGGCTAATAAGCTAGGCTTTGGAGTTACACTGAACTGGGTTCGTATCCTGCTCCTACCACCTACACCCTGGGTGACCTTGGGCAAATAGCTTTACTTTAGTTTTCTCATCTCTAAAATGGGTATAATAATACTATTTAACTCAAAGCTTTGTGGAGAGGAATAAGAGAGCTGCTTCATTCAATAAATATATTTTTGAGTGCCTAGCGTAGGCCAGGGGAGCTCCTGCGGTGGAATTTTCGGCTGCCACATCCGGTGCCCACTTGTTCCCAGTTGGAAGGATGAGAGACCAGTCTGTGATTTTGTAGGGAGCTCTTAAAATGCCTTAGCTAACTGACACAGTACTGCTGCCCAAGTAGCAACTTATCCCCAGTCCTCTGCCAGGTAAGCTTCATGTCCTCCACGGGGCTGAACCTAATCGGTAAACTTACTCTCTGAACATTTTCCCAAGCTCCAAAACAGCTCACAGGTGCAGACAATCTGGCCTCAGGGCCTTTTGGTCTGCACCACCGCCCTCCCCATGACGTCTTGCAGGGTTGAAGATGCCGTGTCTAGGTTTTCTGAACCACAGATCATGGCAGGGTATTACCAACTGGTACTTCGTGAGGCCATCCAGGAGCCATGTTTCCCAGACAGGAGTCAGAGCACACAGGTAACTTAGGAGACACCCTAAGTCAGTGGGCATGGACCTGGGATTCGAACCTGGTGCCACTGTGGACTAGAGAGCCTTCTCCGGGACCCAGTGGACGGTGGCTGGGATTTCCAGGGGATAAGAGAGAACACCAGAGAGCAAGCACAGCTCTTTGAGTCAATGGCTTTCTTGGTGCTCCCACAGCTCCTGGGTACATGGAGCCAGGATGTTCTGCTAGCTGTCATCTAAGCAATGCTATTACTGTCCCAGCAGCTGTGAGAATCACCATCATCATCCTCATCATCTTGCTGCCATTTATAGTATCAGTCCAGGAATTCTTCACTTTTATTTGAACCATGGACCCCTTTGGTAATCTGGTACACTCTATGGATCCCTTTTCAGAACAGTGTTTCTCAGTGCACAAAATATAATACATAGGATTACAGCAGAAGCGTCAGGTATTGAAATACAATTATCAAAATATTTTTTTGAATTTTGATATTGTGATTGATATAGGCTTCTTTATTAATACATTAAATAAGAATCAGTGATGAATCCAACAACCATTGTAACTTGAAGTAGTGGTGTGCTGTGAATAGTATTTCAAGCATTAACTATAATGCGGTATGAAAATAACTAATTTCTGTTGGCAGCAAACACAACTACTGATAACATCTCTGCGGTCTGTTGCCTTCATTCGTAATCGAAGGAAATACTAAATTCCGGTTACAAACTGATGGAAGAAAGCTACACGTGCTTCCTTCCTGAGCTAAGAACTCTGTGTTGGACATTGTGCTAAACCCTGAACAAACATTATTCCTCGCCTTTACTCCAACCCAGCAATGGTGGAGTTGTTATTCCCATTTTGGAGGTGAGGAAACGAAGGCTCAGGGTCCGACTAACTCACCCAAGGTCACACAACAGGCCTTAGTGACACCCGGAGCTTAGGTTCTCTGTCCCACACCCCGACGCCCTGAGCCGCACTTTCCCCCCGAGGGCATTCTTTCCTGGATTGTCCGTGTTTCTCAGGGGAGAGGCTCCTGTCTCTTCTGAAAGCCTGTGCTGTGGGAGTACCAAGGAGCCTTTATAACTCTTTATAACACACGAAGCT
Organism: Mirounga angustirostris; assembly: GCF_029215605.1. Taxonomy (NCBI): domain Eukaryota; kingdom Metazoa; phylum Chordata; class Mammalia; order Carnivora; family Phocidae; genus Mirounga; species Mirounga angustirostris. Next base: position 13,792,777 of record NW_026991719.1, read on the forward strand.
TGCAAGAGCCGAGTGTGGGCGTCTCTTCTCATTGTGGTAGCTCGGAATCAGCCATGGTAGGAATACTTACGTGATGGAATCCCTACACTCTAGTAATCCGGGCATTTTTATTTTAAAAACTAATTGTTAAGCCTTTGCCCTTGAACATGCTCCTTTGTTCCTTGTGTGCTCCCAGTCCTCATCCCTTCAAAAGAAGGGATTTGAACAACCACCTTGTAATTGGAGGAGCCCATTTGCCGTGGTGACACGAGGGCTTGATTTTACTTGCTTGTTGGCGCCCCACCCCACTCCTTCCAGGGCACCGAAGCTATTGTTCAGTGTACGTTTTGTTATTATTCAGATGTGATGATGCCAACAGATCAGGAGATGATTGCCATTGAAAAGATACTTTATTACTGACAGATGCCAAGAGAGACCAAGCCATGCCATGGGGCAGGGGGACGGGGCATGTGGAGGACCACTGGGGTGGGTCAGGAGGCAGAGGGAGCGGGGGAAACTGTAGCAAGGGCTTTTTTTGTGTGTGTGTGTGTGGTTTTCAAGGGAAGGAACGGGTGAGACAAAGGAAGCAGATTTGGACTGGCTAGCTTGAATAATTTTAGTGGGCTCTGTCTGGCATAGGGGAGCCATCCCTAGTTGTCTGGTACCTGAGCTGGGGGGATTAGGGCAGGTGGCTAGTGGCCTGGAGTTCTAAGAGCTTCAGAAAGGAGGTGGTTGGGAGTCTGGGCCATGGATTGGCTAGCCTGCATGGGAGAGACACGCTCCCAGGTGAGTTGTTGGCTCTCTCTAGGAATTAGCTAGCCCTGGATGAGGCCGTCCCTACAGGGTCATCACTGCTCCCAATGTGAAAGGATCAAAAATACAGAATAAAAGGACCGGATTACTACAGAAGCCAACACTGTTCTAAGAGGGGAACGTAGCAGCATTAGATTGGAGTGGTTTCCAAATCGGTCGTGTGAGATGCCCCCCTGCCGCCATTAGCTCTGATGGTGAGCACGTCTCACACTGCACATATCGGCAGCTACAGCTGTCCTCAGAAGAAGCTATGACAGAAAGTCAAAGCTGAGAGTTATGGTCAGTTTAAAGCGTGAGGTGACAGTGCTCTGACAGGTCGACAGAGGCCCCCAGGTTACCTGCGTAGCACCAGTCTCCAGCCCTCTTTGCATGAATTCAAACTTCAGGGGACACACATTGTAAGTTTCTGGAAACCAAGTGAGCGTTTAGCAAAAATAAACACTTGCCAGTTATTTTTATGCTACCACATTCTATGTTGCACTTAAGAAAAGAAATATGCCTTCTAGAGAGTTGTAAACATTCTACACACGAGGTTCATTATTTCATGGCTTGTGGTGGAGGCCAAATGGAATACTCTGCAGACTAAACCCTTTCTTTATCCCCAGGACCGAGGCAGAGAGCCGTGAGGGTAAAATGGCTGCCGAGGTGCCCTCTGCCTCTGCAATGTGCTGCCCTGGAGTTTTGCCAGGTAGCCCGGGTTGGATAATAGACTCTTAGGTGGCCTACATCGAAGGGATGATAGAAGAGCGACCCTGCCCTTGATCCTGCCAGGTTCTAAACAGCATCAGCTATTCGACGAGTTTCCAGATGGACTGATTTTCAATTCCCCTGAGCCTCAGAAAAACCATTGGCTGTTAAAGACCAGGACTGCTTTAGCCCGAGGGAGAGAGAGATACGACTCACCGCCTTTCCGATCCTAGGTGTGAGCTGGGGTTTATCCAGGAAAGAGATGACAGTGCTTTGGATTCTGAACATGAGTGACAATTTGGAGGCTGTAGAACTTTCTACAGGCCTGAGAGGATCCTGGACAGTGACAGCCTTCCTGCCGAGGAGACACATGGCTGGTTAAAGATCTTGGTGGATTCTAGTGGTGATCATGGCATGCGAGCCTTCCTCCCTTGGCCAGGACTAATGCATCACAGGGCATGACTTGGCTTTCTAAGAATCAGCATGTTAGGTAGTGGAAGATGATTTAGCTGCAGGAATTAAATGCAGATCGCTCTGAAGCATATGCTTCCCCAGCATCTAGTGTGATGTGTGCATGTACCAGGTGCTCAGTAAAAGGTAGTTGAGTGAGTAAACAAATGCTTCTTTTATACATCCTACAGTGGCAAGACGACCATCCTTCCTGTTGTTTCTTTTTTATAATGAGCTGTCCAAAAATGGAACAGAGTATGTGTTAAGATTTAGTATTAAAACCCCCAAAGTGTCCAGGCTGAATAATAATAATAATAATAATAATGATAATAATGATAATAGCCACTATCAATCAGCCATGGCTGTGTAACAAATAACCCCCCAGACTCAGTAGCAGACGACAAGAGGTGTCTATTCTCAGGCTTTTAGTTTTGTGCATCAGTTTTGTGGTGACTCTACTTTGAGCTATAGGTCTGCAAGTTGACTAATCTAGTCCGGGTCTGGCTCTCGTCTTGGGGTTTGGTTCCAGTCAGCTCCATGTGGCTTTCGTCCTTCTGGGGCTGTCGGGCTAACCGGGGCATATTCTTTTCATGCCAGTGGCAGAAGCACAAGAGGCTAATCCCACAGCACAAGCTCATCTTAAGCTTTAGGTCACATCAGATTTTCCAACTTCTCCTTGGCCACACAAGTGATATAACCAAGCCCAAAAGCCATGGGCAGTGAATTACACTGTCCGCCTTAAATGGGACCATGAGGGAAATGAATAATCACTGAACAATAATCCAGACTCCCATAATAACTACCATTAAGCTGTCCTAGCGCCGCCTCTCTTCACCACGCTGGCCTCCCACTCCAGACAGCAAGCGTGCCTAACACCTTGGGAACAGCTTAACATCTGCAACAGGCTACCACAGATATTGGCTTGTTTAACTTTTGTGGGAGCCCATTTACTGTGGAGAGGGACACTGAGGCTCAACTAAGTTCAGGGATTTACTGGGGAGTGGCTGAGCCAGCACGGAGTCCCTGCCTTGCTCCTGGTAGGAATGCCTCTTGTGCGAATGAGGAGCCACTCAGCACTTACCAAGCTGTTTTTTCTGTATAAATCTGCTTTCAGTCCTTGGGAGGCTTCTAATTTAGGGCTCCCACCCCCCAGGGCAGCCTTTTACTTCCCTGACTTTTCTTCCTTACTCATTTTCTGGCCAGGGGATTTGCGCCCTGGTTCCTGGGCATGGGATTGATGCCGTGGTGAGGTAGCTGCGCCTTAGTTCTCACGGCCTCTGAGTCCTTAGTTTCTCATGACATGGCATGTCCCCGAGTGTCCCCTCCCCCCCCCCCCCCCCGCACCCGGCCCTGGCTTTCTTCCTCCCGGAGTGCTTTGGCTGTCTTGGGGTGTCCGGTTACAGGCTCCGAAGGGCGAGGCCGGCTCCGTGGCTGTAATATTAGCCCTCCATGAAAGACCAGGGGGAAGCGAAGGGGGCTCTTTTGGCCCTGTTAACAGGTGTACCCAAACCACGAGTCTCTGTGTCCTGCAGCCTGGGGAGAATGCACACCCCCGAGGACATTCAACTGCGTGGAGACATGAGAGCCTCAGCTGGAAGTCAGAACTTGAACAAAGTGTCTGGGTGGGAGCAACTTTTTCACCCCCAAGCCATGGGAGGATCCAAAGCTACCGGTTTGGGGGAGCTCTGGGGAGTTGGAACTTCCCAACCCCCAAACAGCATGCAAACTGACAGCTCTGAACGTAACCCCGTGCTTGCTGCTCATCAGCTGGGGGGAGTCGTGCCAATATGTACTCCCATCCTGGCGACTGGTGTGAAAACGTCTCCAAGCCAACAGAAATGCAGTTGATGTATCTCTCCTCACCTGAATTCTGCTGTCATCTTTCCTGCCCCTTTCCTCCCACCTCCCAGCTTCTTGCCTTTCAGAATCTGACCGCTATACCCCCGTCATTCAGGAGCTTCCGCTAAGGGCAGATTCCCATAGATAGGCACTAATGATGGAGAAAAGACAAGCGGAGAAGAATGTTACTCTTCTTTGGCCCATTGCCCAGCATTTCTTAACCCATTGCCTGAATTCTCTTACATACTAAAGTCAGGGCTTGTTTCTGAGACACTGGAAACTTCCAAATGCTTCCAGCCCCTTTTCCCCCATTCTGAGTGCTTCAGTCAGGATGACACTTGGGCTTGAGAGCTATCCATTTTTTTTTTGTTTTTTTTTTTTGAGGAGGGGATGAGAGATTTATTGCCTATCTGGGCAGGCGAGGCCTCCTCTGGGAGTGCAGGAGGCGGGCAGCGCTGCGGGCAGGTGGTCGCCCTGTGTCCCGGAAGCCTGACCTGGAGCTGGGATTCAGCCTGCATGTGTAACAGAAAGCAATGCTACCTTTCAGTTAGAGACGAGTGCGATACAATTTAACATTCCTCTCTGAGTTCTCGGACCCCCTGAAAGCTAGGTTAAGGACCCTTATGGAGAATCAGGCTGCGTGATCGTTTGTAAGTTCTTTGAGGGAAGGTATTATGTTCATACCATTTACATACTTTAATTCTGTTTTTTTGTTTTTGTTTTTTTCTTTTCTTTCCCTTTTTGGGGGGAAAATGTCAAGCATATAATAAAGTAACCAGGACAATATTATGATTCTCCCCCCAGGTACCCATTTCCCTGCTTTACCTGCTATCAACTCACAGCTAATTTTTTTTTCGCCTACTTCCCCTTCCCCAAAGTATTTTGAAGCAAATCCCAGACTTTATGTAATTTCATCCCATATTTTGATTTATAAAGAGCAGATGGACCACTGAATCTTTACGGGTTGTGGGAGAGTTGATTGAGAAGTGCCATCGGATTAATTCGGAAGTGCCATTCTAGTTCCTTCGGGGATCAGGGCCCCAGGATGTGGGCCTGCGTCAGTGAACCCCGTTTCCAGTCACTGCCCGGGGCTTCCCGGCATGGGCCTCATGATGTCACACCTCCTTGTTCCCTTCCACATACATTGTCTGTCTCTGTCCACCACAGTGTCAGTCCGGGAGAGAAAAGGCTCCATCTCCCTGTCCGCGGCCGCACCCCCAGCTCCCAGCAAGTGTGTGGCATATAGTGCGTGCCTGGTAAACAAGGCTTTTTGAATGGGCGCCTGACCGAAAGGAGAAAGGTGGGCCATGGGGATGTGTGATGTTGCTACTCCAAGCTGGCGGGGCGGGGGGGTGTCTTTGGACTGCAGCGTTGATGTCTTCTGGAAGCCTGCTGGAAGTCGGGAGTCTCAGGCCCCACCCATCAGAATCTGCATTTTAACCTGATGCCCAGGTGACTCTGTAGGCCCATCACAGTTTAAGGAGCACTGATTTGCCGCCCCCCCCACACCAAGCCTGGAAGGAGTGAGAATGGCAGCCAGGAAGAGCTTCGCACTGTGATTTCAAGGGCCTCATGGACCAGGAGGGCAGGGCGGGGCCCGGAAGTGCACTCACTGTGAGTTGGGCATCCTGCGTGTGAACTCTGGTATGCCCACGTACTGGTTCTGTAGGCCTCTGTTTTCTCACCTGAAAAGTGGGGTGGATGAGCCATATCTCCTAGCATCAGAGAAGGATCAAATGAGGTAATGACTGCGGTATGGAGTACAGCGTGTGTTTTGGATAACTCCTGGGCTAATTCCTCACGGCTGCCTTTCCAAACTATGAGGGAATGACACCTGTTCGTCTTTCAGAAGCTTTGATAATTTGGACTTGTTTTGGAAATCTTTTCCCCCATCTTTGATCATCATCATGAAGAGGGCTTGGGAAACTTGTGGGAGGCCCCCAGCCCTTCACTTTTGCATTCCCCTGCTTTCTGGGGCATCTTTCTCCTTCTGGGGTGTCCCACACTCTGTCTTCTAAGATCCTGCTCCCAGGCAGAACATCCAATATGATCATAAAACATTCCATCCCCTAAGAATTTGGGGGCCCTTAGTTGTGGAAAAGAAGTTTTTCTCCCCTTGATGTAGGTATGAGGAGATGGGTGGGGGAAATCTTTTAAAAAAAACTTTGCATATGCCCTGGGTGTGATCACGACCACTTCTTTTAGCGGTAACCTTGACCAACACACTCAAGTCAGTTCAGCTCAAGGGCAGTTGCACGGTTTGGGGCAGTCTTCACTTTTAAACTCACTTTTCCCTGTTCTAATCTGGAGGGATTCTAAACAACTGGACCATGCAGGGAGGCGGAACGTGAGCTTTTTAATAACTACAGACAGGGAGTAGTGATGGCCAAGGTGATTGTTCCTCACTGCCTCCCTCCCCACCAACACTCCCCAGTCTGTTTCACACATCCATTACATGGAACACTGTGTTTACCTGGGGCTTGTTCCAACAGAGCTCAGCAATCCTACTTCTATCTTGGCCTGGCTGTGTATTTACATGGTAAACATTTCTATAAAAGAAAGGGAAATATTCTCTTTAAAATATCTTATAAAAACTGCCCTTTGGAGATGAGTGGATAGGAAAGAGCAAACATTCCATATTTATGAAATGAATCATTTTATAAAAATGTTACCTGTAGACCAAAACTTAATAACAATAATGTTGCTGATAGTACAGTCATACTTGCTTATGTTGGTTTAGCGGTCTATATATGTGCAGGCTCTTTCCTATACATCACTTCTTCTAAGCTTCCCAGCAATCCAATGAAGTTGACACTGTTAGCTCCATTTTAAAAATGAGAAAATCGAGGCTTAGAGAGGTGGTGTAAATGTCCAATGTTATACCCCTAGGCAGTGTTAGAACAGGGATATGAGCATAGGTCTTCTGACTCAAAACCAAATGAATGCCTATTGGCATGTATCAGCCAAGAGTAATATGTAAGCCTGGTACAAACCCATTGGCACACAGCTGCCTCACAGCATTTAACTAGGAAAGTGGAACCACGCTAGGAATTTCACACAGGGAGAATTTAATACAGGGAATTGCTTACACTGCCCATGGACGAGCTGAGAAGCCAAATAGAGAATGGCGAGGTAAGCCAGAGTTTAGCAATGGCAAGAAGCTGCTGCCGTGCTTAAGCTGGAGGGAGAGGGGGAGGGAGCAATGCTACCAGAACCCCGGGGGCTGGAGGCCCCATAAGGAGGCTGGAAGAGCGGTGAGCCAGCCTGGTGGGAGTCGGGACCCCCGAGGAGACGTGGTCGTGGACTAAGAGTGAAGGGAGGAAATACCTTGACTTTTCTCTTCCTCCCACCCTTCAGCGTCCTCTCGGTGCCTCCCACTGGCTGAGCCTAGCTAGAAGCCAGTGGCCCTGGAAGTTACAGCCCACAGAGGTGAGCCCTGCTTGTGATGCCCAGCAGAGCAGGGGAGGGTGCTGAATGGATCTGGGGGTAACAAGCCCAGGGTCAGCACAGCATCTCCTACTCCTTGGTGGGGGTACACTCCCAGAACTAGCTTCATGCCTTCAGGCTTTCCTCCTCCAAGGACCCCTGTTTCTCCCCCCAGTTCCTTGATGGCACCCCACCCCCCTTTGCCTCCCTGCCTCTCCAACAAGTTTGGCCGCAATTCTTTTTTGACCATTTTTCGGACCAAAAAAAAAAGAGTTGCTCAGGAGTCTGCAAAGGTGAGAGAAAGTGGTTTAAACTGGTCCAGTTACGCATTTGAGGCCCAGATAGAAGCTTGTGTTGCTTTTGGGACACGGAGACCAAAGCTCCAGTGACCAACAAAGGACTGCGTCAGTGAGTATCTTGGCAAGCAGATGTCAAAAAGAACACCACCAACTGCCCCACCAGGAGAACTGGTTTGGCAACAAGCTGATAGACCCAAAGGGCCGGCATACATCACTCATTCTCCTGCTCTCCTCAAGCTCCCCCAGATCATTCCAGGACTTAATTAGCCTGATGAAAGTACGCATTTCAGCCTTGGTAGTATTGTCCCCCTTTGTTCACTGCCCGCCCTCCACCCCCAGGGTTCTGTTTTCTGTCTCTATTTCTCTCTTACAGGTAAGTGCGTTTGCAGGATTCTTTTTTTTTTTTTCCCCCTTTCTTTCTACAATCTTCTCTGTAGATAATTGGAGACATCTGATGCCCTTAAACCAGAAATGGGAAAACCCTGGCATAAATAAGAAAAATCATTTCTGTGGTTCATGGCACAGTTTTGTGCATTCGTACCAATGAAAAGGGAAACTTGTGGTCATTTGGGTTCACGATTGGGAAGAGAGAAAAGGGAAACCCTACACCTCATTCAGGGCCAAGCGCACAAAAGCTTCTCAAAAAAGAAATGCTTGCTGAATGGATGGGAACATGCAAAATGTACAGTACCCCGTTCATTTCCTTTGACAGGTGCCTTTTTGTCTTTAATACACATGGCAGCATTTGATAGCAGGGCAACTAATGTCTTGGAGTTCTTCTGGGGCCTTAATAAAGGCCAAATCATAAACTGTCTTCAAGGTTTTGTTTTGTTTCATTTCAGGGGAGTTAGTACCTCAGCTCTCTGTACTATTGAGTTTATGGTGAATTTGAGGCTCATACGTATGTCGAGTCATTTTATCAGCTTGATCACTTTTATGTTCTGTAGCTTTAAATATTTATTATGTAAGCTTTCAAACACAGAATAACATAACAGCCGTGTACCCACTGTCCAATTCTATCAAAGCTAACACTTCTCCCATGCTTGCTTTATATTTGTTTAAAGAAAGCCAGTGTTACCGCTGGAATTGAAAGCCCCCGTGTTCCCTGTCTAATCTGATGACCCCCTCGCTCCCCAGTGGTAACTATTACCTTCATTCTTGTACTTATCAGCCCTCACCTCGATGTGTTTCAGTAGTATTACCACATACCTGTAGATTCACAACCAAAACTAACGTGTTTTAGAATTTGCATAAATCATGGAATACCGTATGTGTTATCTTGTAACTTGCTTTTATGACTTAAGCACATTGGTCCGCACAGCTCTGCCATATTCATCTTTCACCGCCCGGAGGAATGCTCTTAAAGGAATACTGTGCCATTTATTTTTGCACTCTCCCATCAGTGGGTATCTGGGTTACTTCCAATTTCTTGCTCCTGCAGATAGTGCTGCCACAAACAATTATGTCAAATGTCCTTATGGCACATGGGGGAAAAGGTCTCTGGGCAATGGATCACCGCCTTTTCTACACATCAGAAATGCCTAGGGAGCCTTTAAAAGTCCCAGGACCAGGCTTCCCCCAGCCCGGCGGAATCTGAATCACTGGGGATGGAAACTAGGCACCTGTATATCTTTAAAGCTCCCCCAGATCATTCCGGTGTGCAGCCAGCATTGGCAACCATTGCTTTAGGGTATACAGCTAGAAGTTAAATTTCTGGGTCCAAGGGTTTGTTCCTCTTCAGCTTTTTAGATATTGCCAAATTATTCTCCACAGGGGTTGTGCCAGTGGAAACACCATCAGCAGAGTCTGAGATCTCGTGTTCCTGTGACATCATCTCCGCCCCTAAACTTTATTGATCTTGTCCCTGCGGGGATCTCAGAGGAGGTGGCGCGCTCTCCCTTTGATGGTCTCCCACACCTGCCTCCACCTGATTCATCCCCCGATAAAATCTTGCCTCGCCCCAAGGTTGCAGAGTAGGAACTGTTCTCACAAAGCCTAACCTCAGAGCTTGGGGCACCTAATACCGCATCCTTTTGCAATGTAAGGCGTGGCAGCCAAGAGTTTCCTGCCATCCGTTCTGCTTGGGAGAGTCGAACCGTCTTTTCGTGGCATGGTTTGGCGCCTATCCGTGATGTGTAGTCTTGGGGTGTACCAGATGACCCAGGCCCTATTGCTCTGGTGTTGCTTAGCCACACGTCTGCTGTGATAGTCCCCTGAGCAGCTGGAGAAACAAGATGTTCAGCCAAGGCCAGACTTCCCTGGTGCTTAGATCAGAGTGATTGTGCAGAAACATCAAAGAGATCCTGGCCTTGACCTTACTCAAACCACAGCCGGGTAGAAATATCTTTTAGCCTGGTGTTCTCTCTCTCTCTCTGGACCTTCTGGACAGCTAAGTGAGGCTTTCTAACCTGCTCACACACTGAAAGCTCATGTTCTACTTCCTGTCCCTGTGTTTGTGCAGGTACAGAAAACTGAGCAGGTGAAAATTGGTGGGGCTGTCATCGTTTTACACTTTGACCCAGCAACCTTCACCCTGTTGTAGTGAAACTCCCTCCTGGTATGCAAGCGTGGGGCAAACAAGGACGCAAACATGTGAAATGCCAGGCCAGTGAGGTGAATGAAAACTTGGGCAAGTCCGCATAGCTAGCAGGAGTGCCAGGAGTCTGCTGGCGTGATCCAGATCTGTCCCAGCGCAGGCTCTGGGGGCGTCTGCTGCTGCTGGTGGCCCTCTCAGCCTTTAATGTCCGTAGGGATGATTCTGGGTCCCCTGGCTGGCAGGGCTATTCCAGGAATCTCCTGGTGAGTTAGCACCTCTCCCTGGCCTGTCTGGGAAGGGCCATATGCACCCCAATGTTCATAGCAGCAATGTCCACATATATACAATGGAATATTACTCAGCCATCAGAAAGGATAATACCCACCATTTGCATCAACATGGATGGCGCTGGAGGGGATTATGCGAAGTGAAATAAGTCAAGCAGAGAAAGTCAATTATCATATGATTTCACTCATTTGTGGAACATAAGGAATAGCATGGAGGACATTAGGAGAAGGAAGGAAAAATGAAGGCGGGGAAATCGGAGGGGTAGACAAACCCTCAGAGACTATGGACTCTAAGAAACAAACTGAGGGTTTTAGAGGGCCAGGGGGTGGGAGGAAGGGTGAGCCTGGTGATGGGTATTGAGGAGGGCACTTATTGCATGGAGCACTGGGTGTTATATGCAAACAATGAATCATGGAACACTACATCAAAAACTAATGATGTGCTGTATGGGGACTAACGTAACAAGAAAAAAAAGAAAGAAATAGGCACAGACCTTGGCTCCACAGTAAGAACTTTACCTTGGACCTGTTTGAAAGCACAACCCATCACCAAGCTGCATTACATCCAGAATCGTCTTATTGTGGGGTGCCTCACTGCACTGTTTTAGTCTCCAGTTTATCTTTGTGTCTTGGCTTCGGTTCCCTAGAGGCAGGGCCTCAGACAGGGCTTCTGGTGCCTGGGGTTTATCGGGAGAGCACTCAGGAGAGACTTGTGAGGATGTGAAGGAAGCAGAACCGGGAAGGGGCCCTTGCTGAGCTATGGCGTGGTCTCAGATAGAGCCTCGCTTTGCTCGGATCTGCAGGGACAGGGCTTTTGGACACCGTGTCAGTCCGTCAATGGCTGGGGCTGGCCGTGGGGAGGGGCTGGGCCTAACCTCCCAGGCAAGGTGCGTCTCCTCAGCCAAGGGCAGCTCTCCTGAGAAGGGGGCTGCTGCGGGCCACTAGCAGCCAGGGCTCACAGCAGCTGGAGGATGGGGCCACAGGCCTGGTAAAAGGGCATCTGGGTGGGGCACCACTGTCCCTCCTCCCCTCCGGGACACCCAGGGGGCTGGCAATAGGTCATAACACTCCCAGCTCTTCCGTGCTGCCATGCGAGGCTCTGAGAAGAGAGGGGCTTCATGCAGGTGGGTAAATCATCAGCATCATTCCCACAGATGCAGAAAGCCCCCGAAAGGGCTGTGTTTAGCAAGGCATCATTCTCCTGGCTGCGGGTCTGAGGCTGTCTTTGCTGGTTTGATCTCAGTCCCGGAACTGAGCTTGGGGCTTGCAGAGTGCCTGGAACCCTCTTGGGCTGTGTTGGGAAGCTCTGTAAGGCCCATATGTCAACTGGTGGCCAGGATAGGTGGCATGAGGAACTGAATCCTCTAGTCGGTGGGAAAGGAAGGCCTGTGCCTTTCTCGGTCTGGACCCCAGAGATGATTCCCAAGCTGGGGCTTTGATGCATGGAAAGCTAACCACAGACCCGGGAGCCTTGGATGCACTTGCTTCTTGCAGCCATAAACCTGGGGAACCCAGGTGACTAAAGTAAGTGAATGTTTGCTCAGCTGGGGTCGGGCTTTATTTTGCTGGGAGCCTTCCTTGATTCTGATTGTGCCTTATCGTTTGTTTGTCATCTAGAGGTTGTGCAGGAGGAGGAAAGGATTCATAGAAATGTCCCGGCCATGATCCCCTTGTTCCCCGTTGTCATGTCTGGCCACATTTCCTCCTGGGGTGTCTGTTTAGAATTTCCACTCTGAAGAAGCAGCCCTAGAAACAGAAAGCTAAGGCCACCACGCCTTTTCTCTGGAAGCCAGGGACAGGAATCTGTGAGCTTGACATGGTGACCCCATGAGGCATTTATATGTCTGCAGATATGCTCGGCCACTCCTCCGGGAGACAATGACTAGAGTTTAAAGCAGCATGGAAAAGGGGCAAGTGTGTGGGGCCTGGGGTCAAGTCTTGGTTGCCCCACTTCCCAGCTGTGGCAGCTTTCCTAGCCGAAGCCCTGAGCAGCTTCTAGACTCTCTTGTTCTGCCTGAAAGGGGGGGAAATAATACCCACCTTAGAGCGGGGCTTGGGGATTAAATGAGTTGGTGTGGTAAAAACTGCCTGTTGCCCTATAAATACTCAGTAAGCGGCAGCTATTATGGCTTCCTGGGAAAGTTCTGTTGCATTCCTGGGTCATGGGAGTGTAGACATAGACCAGCGCTGATAGCCCTTCTTGGGGAGACCGAGAAAGGCGTTAGGGTATTTTGAGGGACTTACTTCCCTGAGACCCCAGCCAAAAAAAGCTGGGAAAAGGAAGGTCATGGGCATCCTGTCAAGATGTATAGGCAGGGTGACCATATGTCTCGAATATTCCAGGACAGTTACAATTTCAGATATTCCATCTCAGTGGGCAAGCAAGTGTACAGATTTGTGGTTCCTAAAACAGAATCACCTTTAAAACACCAGTTTAAATTGATGCTTATGTCAGCATTGGGTGGGGGGGACAATTGTCTCCTTGGATTCCTTCCATCTTTTTCTACCCACACTGGTTACGCTCCCCTTCTCCTCACCGAATATTTGGAAATGTCCTTCCACAGTGCGGGAAGGGCCCATTTCCCAAGGAGGGTCAGGTGAACGAGGTCTCCCGGGCGGTTGGTCGTCCGTGGCCAGCATCGCCCTCTCTGGTTGGTGAGGGAGAGCAGAGGACGGTGGAAGGGCAGCCTGTCTCCTTCCTTTCCCTCCTTTCTGCCCCTTCTCTGTCGAGAGCCTTCTCCATGCCCCAGTTAGCAAATCCGCATTTCGGCGCTCAGGCTGAACCTCCGGTGCCAGCACAAGGCAGCTCATGCCGGTTGACTTGAGAACAGCCTGTATTTAAGGAGTCAGGGCTTTCTCCTCTGCCCAGCATACCTGCTTGAGAACAAATTAAAGGGGAGGAGAGGAACCTCAGCCCACCCTCCCATCCCGACTTTATCCACTTTGCCGCCAGAAACACCCCCATTTGCCTTTGATCTCCAGTACATCCCACTTTTGGGCCCCTCCTGCATTCTGCCTGTGAACATCCTCTTAACAAATGACCTAATCTTTTTAGAACCTTAAGGCTGGCAAGAAAACAACAACAACAACAACAACAACAAAACAATGTATCCCTTGCCTTCCCAGCCCATATATATTTTTTAATTACACAGTATGTGTTTCTGGAGGGAGAAGTGTTATTTGAATTCTTGAGATTTGCTCTGGCAATGTTGGGCCTATTAACTTCCCATTAACATTGACTTTTGGATGATGGTCGAATCATTAGCCCTTTGGTTTCCCCTTTTTCAATTACTGTTTTATTAGAGTGGAAGTGTTGTATAAGAACAGGAATGTGAGAGTAAGGATGCCTCAGTTTAGGACTCCAAGGCCCCAGGAACTTTATTTTACTTAAAGACACACTTCCCTAGCCCTCACTGTGTGCCAGATACTGGCCTACATGCTTTCTAGATTCCAGCCCACTTACTCTCACGGTTCTATAGGGTAGAGACTGCTGTCTTCATTTTCCAGATGAGGGAGTGGAGGCCCAGGGAGGTCAAGAAACTTGCCCGGGGTCCTGCAGAAAGCTGAGGTTTGAACCCAGGTGTTCCGGTTCCAGAGTCCCAGCTCTGAAGGGCTAGCTAGCTCTGTTCTCTCTCTGTTTAGAATTATCTGGGACTCTGTTTTCTTATTTGTACAGTGAAGAGGATGAACCGTATTGTTTCTGAATTCTACATTGGAGGACAGTGACAGCTTCGGGGGGTTTCTTCGGCCACAATGCCTATTAGAATTTTCGCCCTAATCCATAGGCTGAAATAGTTCTCTTGGGGACAGTTTTCTGCAGTGTAGTTTCTGCTTCCTACATCCATACTCTAATCTCAACATTGGGGAGAAGAAACAACCCTGGAATGAACTGACTTCCCAAAGCGCATGCTGAGGTGCACCAGGCTTGGAAGAAAGTTTTCTCAGACAAGAATTTGGGGAAGCGCTGCAAACCATGCCCCACCCTCTCGGAATTCACAGTGCGCGTGAACTTGCTAAAGGGTTCTAGATGGTCCACAGTTGAGAAACCTATTGAACTTTGATTATTCAAGTGTTGAGCTCCTTGTTTTACCATGGAATCCATTCTTGGGGGTAGTGTTTTATTAATGGCCCCTGGAGCTGGGGTCCCAGCAGATACCGGGGGACACACTGGCTCATGTGTTCTTTGAGTCTGCAGTGATTTGGAAGTTTAGCTCTTTTGTGCTGGTACCCATCTGTGTATATATAGCTGGATAAATATTAGGAACAACAGGAGTCTTTTGTAAAAAGATTACATATCTCCAACCTCTTGGGAGTCTCAGCTAACAAGACGTTGTATGCTTCAGCCACAGCCATCCCGACGGTGAAAATGTTCACTTAAATGCCAGTTCTGTGTAGCACGATGTGAGAGCAACCCTCGAGGCGTCTCTTCCTTCACCGCTCCATGCCAGCTTGGGAACGTGGGTCCATGTCGACGTCCCCTCACCCTCCTCTTATGTTGTATTTTCTCCGCCTTTATTTTTGGGCTCCCTTTGCCTTTCAGGATCCCTGAAGACAAGGCTGATCAGGCATAGAAAGGACTGGCAGCAGGCACAGCAGTATCTCCTAAACACAGCCTGGGTCGCCTCATGTGGCATCCCGGTGTTTCCATGTGCTGCTTCCTTTATTAGTTTTACAACGCCCACTCGCAAAAGGGGCTTCTTTACTCCACTTTCTAGCTTTCTTTCAGAGTGTGTAATTTTAAATTAAAAAAATAAATAAACGCACAGGATTAAAAATAAAAGCCCCAACTGTAAAGAGAGGACTTGGATACAATGAAACGTGAAAGCCTTCCTAGCCCCTGCGTTCCAGTTCTCTCCAGGGAGAAACACCCATAGGTTCAGGCGTATCGTCCCGGAAAGGTTTTATTCAATTACCGGTGTGTGTGTTTGCATGAATCTCTGTCAGTCTCTCTCCTCCTATACACAGTATTCATTATCTTGCTTTTTAGTTAACCTAATCACAAACCTTAGAAATCTTTCCAGTTCCAAATGAGCCACTCATTCTTTCCATCAGATGCATAGTATTTAAAACTATAATTTATTGAACCGGTCCCCACTGATAGACATAGGATTTCCATTTTGTACGATCACCATTGCTGTAATGTATATTCCTTTATGAATAACTTGGTGTACTTTTGCAAGTGGATCTGGGAATTCAGTTCAAAGAGTGGTACATTTTGTAGCTGGAGAATTCCCGTCAAGTCACCCTCCCATTAGGTTGGGCTATTTTATGCTTCTACCCTCTGCGTGAGAACCTTCTTTTTTCCAACCTGCAACCACTCAGGGCATTACCAGGCTTTTAACCTTTGCTCATCTGAAATGGGCGATACAAGGTGTATTTAAGTGATTTAAAAGGACAGCTATCATTTTCTTTGTGATTCCCTTTATAGAACACCTTAGATTACATTTTCTCATCTAACGTGCATCATGAGCAGTGACTTTGGGGGCTGGGGTTATTTTCCATGTAAGAAAGCTGAGGCTCAGAGCGGGAAAGTGACTTAACCAGAGCCAAGCAGCGAGGGACCAGAGAATCAAAACCAGGTTTCCTGACTCGAGATTTAATTTGTTTACCCTCAATTGCAATGTCTCTCCAGCAAGGATGAGGGTGGAAATGTTGTGTGGATGTGTGTGCGTAATGAGGCTCTGGGATCTGAGAAGGGAAGGTCATTGCGTGTAGGAACTTTCTCTTCTCCCAACCATCTCCCCTCAATACCCTGCAAAATTCACATGGGAGCCCCAGGTGCTTCTGTGGGGATTATTTGACTTAATCCTCACACCCAACCTTATGCCTCCTCATCTGACTCTGGGCCGAATCATCACTTTGTGTTTGTGGATCCCACTGAAGTAGAACCAGGGAATATGGAATGAAATGCCGCATATAAAATTTAGGTTACAACAGGTAGGAACTTTGTCATTACACATAGCCAAAGCCCTTGGTTCTCGAAGCCGCATAAACAGGCTGCATCTCCCTCTCTTATTCCCCCAGACACATTCACCAGGAAGATGGGAATATTACATGAGGCGCTTATTAAAGTTGGGTTGTCCTTGGGCTGATAGCACTAGAGAACCTTCAGGGATTTCTCTCTTTGTGACTGATGGTATTTCCTTGAGAGTAAGCGGAACTCCAAGAATTTCTGTCTTGCTAATTCTTGACAAAATGGTGGATTGGCACCTGGCAACCAGTCGCACCTCCTAGGTGGAAAGCTAGAAACTACATTTCCCCAACTCCCTTGCAGCAAGGTCCTGCTTGGAAATTAGATTTTTGTCAAGTAGTTATAGCTGTGGCTTTTTGAATTGGCTAGAGGTTTTTCAGGTTCACTGGTTTGTAGGGAATAAATTGGTGGTGTACTTTCCTCTGCACACACTTAAGGCTGGAAAAAACATCAGTCATCTTAGATGACCCATCTGATGGGGTAGAGTGTATTGCAAAGTGTCTACTTTTAAGATTCCTTACTGTCTTTTATAGTTGGGTTTTCTTCAGCCTGTATCTGGGTATTTGCAATCGCATCGGCCTGTCTTGTCAGGCTTTTTGCTAAAACAATCCCCCAGTAGCCAACAAACAAAACCGGGACAAAAACTCTACCCTTTCATTTGTAAAAGGTGACATCTTCAGATGCCATATTTTATGGGCTTCATAAATGGATACTTAGCTCATGGGCATTAACAATCATGAAATGAGTGAAGAGATGGTTTTATTGCTGTTTTGACATCTGGGGTATTTATGGGGATGACTTCTTTTCTATATGACTTGTGCGCTCCTGTGAACTTGTCTGTCACACCTTTCCTAGCCTTCGCTGGTGCTGGATTTTTGCTTTGAGCTGGAAAAACACAAATACCTAAAACCACACCTCACCACACTGTAATGAAGATCAAAGTGAAAAAAATGAAGAGTGGCAAGACATCCCAGGTGTCTTCAAATCTCCGGAAAATTTCGCCCCTGGGGATTCTCCAAGCTTCTTGCCAGATAGGGCTTTCCCCTT
Source organism: Mirounga angustirostris (assembly GCF_029215605.1). NCBI lineage: Eukaryota > Metazoa > Chordata > Mammalia > Carnivora > Phocidae > Mirounga > Mirounga angustirostris. Next base: position 13,810,111 of record NW_026991719.1, read on the forward strand.
TAGAATGTAAAACACAGTTGCTTCTTTTTTTCCCCTCTGTGGATGGGGCGTTTTAGTAAAGGCCTGGCCTGCCCTCCCCGTGGGTTACCTGGGGTGCCTGGTCACGAGCCCAAGGGACAGATAGAACTGCCGCAGTGCTTCAGGGCGCATTTGATGAGGTGAAGGGGTGCGTTCGTCTGTTTTTAGTACACAAGTTAGATTTGCCTTTTTCCTTAGGAGCCAAGAACAGCTTTCAGTGTTAATCTAGTTCACTTTTCACGGTGTGGCTTTGCTCAAGCCCCTCACCCTCTTTCTCTGAGAGATGGGGGCAGGGAGAGCTAGAGGCCAGTATTTATTGAGTGTTTACTCTGTGCCGGGCAGAGCGCTGAGTGTTTGACACATACTGGTTCATTTAATCCTCACAGTGAGCCTAAGGTGGGTGGTAGTATTATTGTTGTTATTAGTATTATTGTGTTTTTTCATCGAGATAAATTTTCTATGACAATTCAGTGGCATTTAGTACATTCACCATGTTGTGCAACCACCACCTCTGCCTAGTTCCAGAATATTTTCATCACCTCTGAAAGGAAACCCCATACCCATTAAGCAGGTGCTCCCCATTCTCCCCTCCCCCAGCCCTGGCCACCGCCAGTCCCCTTTTTCTATGGATTTGCCTTTTGTGGACATTTCATAGAACTGGACTCATACAGTATGTGTCCTTTCACTTAGCATTGTGTTTTCAGGGTTCCAGCACGGTGTAGCTTATATCAGCCCTGCATGCCTTTTTATTGCTGATACTATTCCCCTGGATGGATAGACTGCATTTGGTTTCTTTCTTCATCGGTTGATGTACCGTTGAGCTCTTTCCCCCTCTTGGCTCCCACGGATAGTGTATTTGTTTGATTACCAGCTTTCCTGTCTTTCGGTTATATAGGAGGTTGGTATGGTTTTTATCCATATTTTATGTGGATACTTGGGTACAGAGAAGTACTCTAGTAAGGACTGGAGATAGGGTTCAAACCCAGAGCTCTGTGTTATGCTGCTTCCCGTATGCGCACTACAATCCTTCCCGGGGAACTAACACAACCATGTCTCTTTAGCATTGACCTTGAAAGGCCAGCAGCCATGGATGGAGTTCAGGAGGAATCCCTTTAAAGCATTCAGTGCTCTCCGGCAAATAGTGTTGCTGGGAGGCATCTTTCTTTATTCCTGACCTGCAGGTCATAGTTATAAGTAATTTGACTCTCGATGGCATGTTATATTTAGAAAAGATTTTTTTTTTAGTTGATTTTTTTTATTCTTATGTTAATCCCCATACATTACATCATTAGTTTTAGATGTACTCTTCCATGATTCATTGTTTGTGCATAACACCCAGTGCTCCATGCAGAGTGTGCCCTCCTCAATACCCACCATCAGGCTAACCCATCCTCCCACCCCCCTCCCCTCTAGATAGAAAAGATTTTTACATAGGAGTTTTCATTTGGCCCTTGCAACAGCTGTCTGAAGCTGAAGGGCAAGCTTTATACCTCGCATCTCCATTTCACAAATGAAGAAACTGGGTTCGGAGAGGTTAAGGAACTTGCTCAGGGAAACACAGCTTAAAGGTAGGTGATCCAGGGCTTATGCTGGGTCTTCGTGGTCTTTCCACTGTGCCATGCTGCCTCTCCCACCAGCAAGTAGGAGCGGTTAGAAAGGTTATACAAAAAAAAAGTTATACAAAAGGCAGTTACATGAACTGCCTTCCTTAAATCAAAAGCCAGTCGTGATAGAGGAACGTTAGTGCCATGATGGTGGTGACAGCGACAGTAATGGTGTCCATCTCTCCCCCGTCTGTGCGTGTTCACGCAGCAAGCAGGATCCAGCCCACCCTAGCTTTCTACCGCCATTCGCTAATTAGCACCTTTGTATCTGGAAAAGGCATCATAAAAATTCACAAGCCCGCAAGGTCCACCCCCAGACCCCAGAGTCTGTCTCAAAGTCTGTCTCTGGCAGCTGTTCTCCCTTGGTGACATGACCCTTGACTACAAGTAGGAACTGTCATTTCTTTCCCCTTTTAAAATACCTCCCCCTCTGTTCCTATTTCCTCGGGTCATCGGAATCATCTCCCCTTTTTAGAGGAGGACCTTGGAAACGAGAGACGAGGCATCAGGTGGGCAGTAAGAGCTGAGCTCAGAACTCTGGGTGCCTTTCTAGAACTTGCCCAACTGCTTTGCCTTCCTTTGGAGGGCCAGTCCCAACACACTTGGCCCTGAGTACACGACATGGGCTTTCACACAGCCTCCCACTCTCATCGTAGGTTTACTGGTCTGCAGACACCCACCTCCTTTCCTGGTGGCACATTCGTCCAGAAGATGACACGTGGAGACGGGTGCCCTGTGATGAACGGCCATCAGCGAGCAGTGGGGGTAGCATTGCGGGTAGCATTGCTTTCTAAGACGCCAAATACAAGCACGCGCCCAAGGTTAGCACTGTTTCTATAGCAGCAGCCAAGGTGGTACATAAATAGTGAGATTATAAATCGAGTGGTGAAGCTGTTTAGATTTTCCCAAAGGTGCCTGAGTGGCTGGTCTCTCCATCTCCCCTTCGCCATGAGGGACAATTCTGTCCCTCTGATTCATGCATTGTTGCATGTAAAAATAAACTGTAGCCTCATTACCCTGACATTTTATTTGTGGACTTTTTTTTTGATGTAACCATAGGACTTCAGTGGCCGGTGTAACTGACGACATACGTTTATTTACTTACTGACCTTAGAGCGACATTCCCCATCACGGTATTTCATTTTGTTTCATAGCTGAGCACTTTGTTCAGTGGAGCAGGCTCAGAAATGAGCTATGTTCTGGGCGAAGGAGAGATCAGGACGTGAGGCTGACCCATAAGAGCCGGTTGTGTCCAGAACTGTAGTTCGGGGCTCCACTGTGGGCAGCGAGGCCGGATTGCCTCGGCCCTAAGCTCTCGGAGATTAAATGCACAGCAATTTCCTGAAGCCAAGTTATCTCTGGGATGAAAGAAGCTATTCTGGGGCCTGGAGAGACCTCGCTTGTGGGTGGGCAGGATGTGACCTCGGACAGGAGGCCTGCCTGCCTGGCCCCTCGTTCTCCATTAGCCACTTAACTGCCCTTGAAGATTAAAGGAAGAGACAAATGACCACAGCCGGCCTGTCCTCTGTCTTCTGCGACTGGGTGTGACTGGGGGGTGGAGGGGCTGTGCACCACCTTAGGCCTCTGCCGCACTAATTTCTAGTCCCTCTTCTGCCCCTGGGGCTCAGTGCAGGAACTTCTCTTGTGGCCAGCCAGAATCTGGCAGAACTAGGGGGTTACTACTTTGGCAGTGTTTCCTGGGCTTGCCAGATGAGACATTTACCTTTGGAGGGTGGCACTGGAGGGGTTAGGGGGTGTTGTGCCTCTGGAGAATTTGGTTCAGCAGATGTGGGGTGGGTCCCAGGAATCGGTATTTTACCAAGCCTCAGGGGATTCCTAGTAAAGGGACACTTGGGAGTAGGAGACTTTGAAAGGTGCAACCCTCACTCTTGTCTTCTTTTCTTCTGCCATGTTTCCCCCTCCCCCCCGCTTTTGGCCTTTGTGGCAGACGCTCATAGGGAGATGACTCAAATCAATAATTGCATCTTCCTGCCATCCTGAGGGCTCAGCAGGCTGGAATTAACACCCCCAGGAGCAGCCCTTAACCAGGGCAGAGAGGAGTTGGTGTATAAATACCCCAGCCCTCTTGCCTCTCAGGTGGGACAAATTTGAGCCACGTCTTGCACCATTTCCCAGAATTTCCCAGTGGGATTGAACTCTGGTCACACACGGTAGTAATGTGTCTGACAGCACACTCTTTCCAGGCAGCCTTTCCTTCCTGTCTTGCTTCCTCATTTCCTTGCTGGTGTTCCCTTGCCTCTCAAATACGCTACAGTCAGTTCTGCTATAATATGACATGACTTCCTAGAAAATCACTGTGCTATGCAAAATTATGCTATAAAAACCACAGGGCTTATGGAATAAATGAGTTTAGGGGCACAACACTTAAAAACTTAGGAGCGCATAAGAAAAATGAGATGGAAACCTACTAAAAACGGTAGCACAGTTTTACACGTTACGTGGTTAAGAAATGCATAAATACAATAAGAGCTGCAGAGCTCTACCTAGGGAAAGCCCTGAAACGGACTTGCAGAAGTGGGCATCAGAAGGGGGGCGACTTGTGAAGGGGTGCTAGGAGCATCCCTAGAAACCAAATGGACAGCTGTAACACTGGGTGTGGATGGTTGGGGCTCATAAGGCGAACTGAGGTGGCTGGGAGATGTCAGAAGTGTGCAACTTCTCACATTTTGTCGAGGCAGCTCCATTCAGCTGGGTGTGCTTGGCTACGATCACCGACTGTTTCTTGCAGACAGAATTGCACATAAGCAAACGCGAAATTCATGTGATGCTCAAATTCTCCTCTAATCTATCAATCACACTGGAACAAATTTGCGTTTCCAAGACAAGCGTTAGAGCAGAACTGGCTTGTTTCTGAACCTAAAGTAAGATACCCAATAATGGCAGCTTTAGGGTGGTTTTATTTTTTAATTGGAACTTTCTCATGTTGAACAGAGCTAATAAGCAAACCAGAAGCCCCTTCATACCCAAATGAGTTCAACAGCGACTGGCTAGATGTCGGAATTGGTGTCTCCAGTTGAAATGTCCTCCCACAGGGGGCTCTGTACCCCAGGCCGTACGGTGTCACCGACTCATTATCTTGTCACTCACTCGGGGACTGGTGACCCTGTTTTACAAGTCCTGAAAATCTTGCTTGCCTATTTGCAGTTTCCTGGAACTGCTGTAAACCTAAAATCAAATGTCAGATTATTATGAGCTGGAGCAGAATTCTGTAAATGGTCAGTTCTGTCTTTTATAAGGAAAAAAAAAGAGAGAGATTAACATAGAATCTTGGTAGATATATTATTCACCTGCATTCAGTGCTTCCCAGGAGGTAAAATTACAGCCTGAGCGCAGCTCATTCTTAATTTCCCATGGTAGATTACAAATGGGTTCTTTTCTATTCTGCAACTTCTTTAATCTCAATAGCGGATTTCTCCCATGTGTAGCTCTACACAATCAAGCAACTTATATACCGCATGGCTCATTTGTTTAACTGGGTCTGCTTCGGTTTCAAGTTCAGACTTTCTGTAGCCTTGATTTTTTGACCAGGGCATGCACCCAGGCTGCAAGATCAGTGTTTTTCAGAGTGTGGACTTCAGACCACCCACATCAGAATCCCCAGGGAGCTTGTTACAAGCACAGCTTCTTGGGTTCCACCCCAGACTCCTCGATCAAAATATCTTGGGAGCGGGATCAGGGATCTACCTTTCTACAAGCTACTGGATGATGCTTATGTGTACTCGAAGTTGAAACTCAAAGGTTTAGACCAGTGAGTCTCAACTGGGGCCCATTGTGCCCTCCACTCCCCACCCCCAGAGACATGTAGCAGTGTCTGGAGACATTTTTGGTTGCCACAACTCAGAGGGGATGCTACTGACATCCAGTGGATAGAGGCCGGGGATGCTGCTGAACATCCTATAAGGCCCCACAGAACAGCCCCACAACAAAGAGTGATCTCGCTCCAAATGTCAATAGTGCTGAGATTGAGAAACCCTGATTTGGACACTTAGGGATTTCTCCAGAGTCCGCCGTTTCCTTTGTCATTATTTTCCTTGGTTTCTTCACATCCGGCTGGTTCAGATGTGTCCAGGTTCTCTGGAGAAGCAGAAATGTACATGGTGGGCAGACTGGCAGCTTCACTGGTGGGATCAGGGTGGTGAGGGTGATAGCTGGCTCTCTTAAAAATGCCTCCTTTGGCATCCGTGCATTGAACTGTAAATCAGGTCCACTCAAGTCATCCTAGAGATTAAGGGCCTTGCAGAGTTAGAGCAAATAACACAAATTTGGAGATGCAGAAATGGGCTTTTCTGCCAGTGTGTGTAGATTTTTTGTCAAGCATACTCAATTTTTATTACCTAACTGATAGGTACATGATATAGTGAAAGCTAGCCCTATTCATCACCTAGGGCAGTGCCTGGACTGGTACTTCCATGCTTCATTTGTTATTGACCCTTGCTTACCGAGAGATCAGGAAGTACCTTCTAAATCATCAAAGAGGGCTTAGAGTGTTTGGTATCCTTTCAACATGGGGAGTATTCCATTGTGTCATGAAATTTTGAAAACTGGCAATTCATGTATAGCATAAATGGTAATTCAACTTCCCGGTCTGAAATTCCAAGAGTGTATATTATATCCCAAGGAATATGTATCCACATTATAAGCCTATTATTCAACGATAAGGTTTGTCAGATAATGTGTAAAGAAGGACATTTTGAGTGCTAATTAATGATCTTTTACCAGTTCATGTATGTTATTAAAATGTTTTATGGATGCTCTAGCTTAAACGTGGGACCTTTTTTCATCTGTAGGCTGTTAAAGTCTGGGAAATCCTTTGGGATCTGTTAAAAAGTATTGAAATGCCAACATGATTGGAAAAATTCTAATACCTGACAGCTATTGAGCACCCACACGTCCCACATGCTGTTCCAAGCATTGTACATTTATTTTGCTCATTGAATCCTCACACCAGCTCTATGCGGTAGAAGTATGATCATTATCATTTTACAGATGAGGTTAAATGCCAGGGACACACAGACGTCCAGGTGGGAAACTACCCTGGGAGCCCAGGCAGTCTGGGTTGTTAACAAGAGCATTACTCTGCCTCCGCTTCCTCAGGTGTAGTCAACAGTTTGTCACCTCTGACTCGAACCAAGTGGAATAATCCTTAAAATCATTAAAATGATTTGCTTAGTCCAGCACTGTCCAGTAGACATTGAACACGAGCCACATGGTGCAATTTTAAATGTTCCAAAACCCAGTTTTTTGAAGATGTAAAAAGAAACAGGTGAAAACTAGTTTGATGATATATTTGACTAACCCAACATGTCCCAAATATTCTAATTTCAACATGGGATCACTATAAAAGAGTACTGAGATATTTTACCTTTTTCTCTTGTATTAAGCCTTTGAAATTGGGTGTGTGTTTTACACTTGAATGAGCCATGTTTCAAGTGTTCAAAAGCCACGTGTGGCTAGGGGCCACTGGATTGGACAGCGCAGCCTTGGCTGATACTTGGTGAGAAGCTGGAGGCTTTGAGAACTGAGTTTGGATGATTTTTGAGAGGCAGAAAGATGGTTTTCTAACCCTACTTAGCTCAGGTCGGAGAGAGACCTTAAATGTTTTCCATATTGTGACAGTGTTCTGTGACTACTTCTGTCCAGGGCAGGCTTTTACAAGTGGGCCCAAGCATTTATACCCTTCTTTGCACGTCCAACAATATTTAACAAATGTTCTTGAAAGGGGATTTAACTTACACACATACACAATCTTTGTTGTCAGTGTACCTATTTCATTGGATTGAGGATCCAATACAAGTGTACAGGAAGGGAGAGATGTCTTATTTGTGTCTGCGTGATACCTTCCTTTGTCTAGCTGACCTTTCATCATTTACCTAACTGCCATCTTGGCCCCAGTGTAATTTAAATGGAATACATATACATGTATATATATGTATATGTATTGTTTCTAACCCAGTAGTGGGAGTGCCTGGATCTCCAGTCTTAAGACCAAACAAGCTTGTTGTGTGGCTACCTCAGAACCCCAGAAAGATGACAACACCTGTCTGATAATGGCACTGAGCTTCATAAAAGACAGCAACTGGACTCAGAAGAATACAGGCTTTTTTAAAGTCTTGAAGAGCAAGCGTGCTTTGTGTATCTTTCTAGTAGAAAACAGCAATCCCTGATTGCTGAGCAAAATGCACAGAGGTGCCCTTGAACACCCAGAGAGGCCAACGAGAACACTAGCCGTTGGTGTTGTCATCTTTCTGTTAATTAAATTCATGGGGACAAGTGGCTCTTCTGGAAAAACACGCATAATCAGAGAAACAACACACTATAGTGAGAAGATCACGGATAAAAGGTTTTAGTCTTGACCTCTGCTGTTAACTAGCTCTATGACCTCCGTTCCTCTGGGCTTTTGCAGTAAGAAGGGGAAGTAGAATTCGATTTTAATCCAGGATACACAGTAGAATCACTGGAAAGTGTTTTAAAAAATGCTGACACCCAGGCCCAGTTCTAGACTAAATGAATCAGAATCTCTGGGGTTGGGGCTTTTTGTATTGTAAATGACCTCTCCCATCCTCCTTTTTTTTTGTTGGAAAATTAGAGGACCCAGAGAGAGAGAAGTGGACATGTAAGTGTCTAATTTCAGATGCTTCAGTTTGTTTGTAATGCACTTAGAGAGACAGAGAGAAAAAATCCATTCATCTTAATTTAATTTCAGTTAGGCCCTTTCTAGCTTCAGAAAGGATTTAAGGTATCAGGGGAGGGGAACTGATATTGGAAGTCTTCATCCCTCCCTCTTGAGAAGAGTTTCATAGAAAAGGGAATGCTCTGGTGTGGTTCATCCACTCTAGGGCATAGATGAAATCAGAGTATTCTGAGAGTGGTTGATTGTATCAGTCAGGATAGGCCTGGTAACAAATGACCCCCCCCCCCCCCCAAATCTTAGTGGCTTACAACAGCAGAAGTTTATTTCCTGCTCATGAAAAATGTCTGTCATGAGTCATGTGCAGCTCTTTACTACATCACCTTCACTCCAGGGCTGAGGCTGATGGGGTGAGTCTCTGTCTAGAACACTGCTGGTCCAAATGGTAGATGAGGGAAGAGAAAATGGTGAATCACACATTTGCTTTTAATGCTTATGCTCAGAAGTGACACAACATTTTTGCCTACACTTAATTGGCAAAGCAAGTCATGTGGCCAAGCCAACTTTGAGTTCAACAGAGCAGAGATGGGGATGTGTCAACCATCTGCAAGGATAAAGGTAAGAACCATAATACACTCCACCACAGTAGTGAAAGATGCTATATTAAATAGCATCAAAGACTCCCATCTACCCAAGGAGTACCCAAGAGACACAATCCAAGATTAACTCTGGCATGGCCCACCTCTCTTTTACCCTGGTGGTCTACTAGAGTTTACTTTCGCTCCGAACACACCAAACAAGCCCTTGAGGCATATTGTAGCAGTAACTCCCATCAGGTTGGCCTCTGCTGACCTTGGGCCTTTCCAAAGTCCTTCCATCTTCTGAAAGATGCGTGTTTATTCTCCGTGTGGGTTTTCTGGTGACTTGAACACAGGCCCAGATTGAGCCCAGCCTATCCAGCTGTTCTTTATTTTCTGAAAAGGCAGTGAAGAATGGTGGTGGGCGACATTGGTTCTCCAATTTGGCTGCACCCTAGAGTTACCAAGGGAGCTTTCAAAAATACTGATGTCTAGGTTCTACCGCAGGGAGTCTGATTGAGTTGGTCTTGGGAGCAGCCTGGGCCTCGATGATTCTAATGCAAACTTTGCGGACCTCTGGTTCAAAGCACCCACCTCTGAGCCAGCTGGGACCTGGGTTCAGAACTTGACTTCTGCCTTTCTCAGCTGTGTTGCTTGTGCCCAGGTTACTTTATTTCTCTATGGCTTGGCTTTGGTAGACATTTGTTGTGATAGTTCTTTGAGAGGCAGATAAAGCGGTAAGCATTGCACCTCGGTCTGGTGGGTGCTCGGAGGTGTGATGAATCTTGTGACTAGTGTGATGATTGTTACCATGCTGCAGCGTGCTTCCTGCACTGCCCTGGTGCCTCCTGGAAAAATCAGCTGTCCTACGACGCTGGCGGGGAAGAGATGGTGTGTTGTAAAAGCCACGCAGTGCGATTCAACGCCGCCGTGTTTCACCATGGTCTAGGTTCTAGGAATGAAGGAGCTCTTGGCTTTCCCTGACTTCTCGGGGCTTCAGAGAAGGAGAACAGCTCGGGAACCTCCTTGGGCCCTCCCCACTCCTTTTTCCATGTGCAGCGTGGAGGGCTTACTTGGGGGGAAGCTTTTATGGCAAAAGAGAAAAAGAATGAAAAGCAACAATTTCGAAATTGTCTTTCCATCGCCTGGCTGCTTGTTTGACTCAATGCCCACACGAATGAGCAGGCTGTTTAGATCCTTCCCCAGGCCTCTCACTGCTTGCAGCCCCAGGAGGCCTGAGGCCCAAGGGGGGAGGGGTGCTTGCAGGTGCACACCCTCCCCTCCCCGACGTCCCTGCCCTGCCCGTGTTTGCCCTTCACTTTGAAATAGCACAACTGCATGGGAAATGCTGGGAAGGGACTGGGTGGTGACCAGCTTAAAAGGGCTCTAACCACTGGCTTCTGATGTTAGTCATGTTTCTCTGTGGTTAAAGAATAACACACTGGGACCACCTCATGGGGGGAGGTTGTCACCAGGATACCTGCCATTGTCCCCGGTTATCTTGAAATAAGCATTCAGGGCCACTCAGCCTTTTAATGCTTATTTGGCAAGTTCCTTGCCTCTTAGTCTCTCAATTCCTGAGATAAGACTCCCCCTGTCCCGGTTTTGGTTATGGAGTTTTTAATAATTTAATGAGCAAATGTCAAGACTTACATTTCTGTTTCCAGGAACCATTTCCCGATTATTCCTAATTCTTTGCATATGACACACACATCAGAGAGTCCGTTCCATTTGACATTTGTGAATTTATGGGAAATCTCATCTTTGTAGAGATTTAAAACTTGGCTGCACCCATTGAATCCACCCTAGGGAACAATTTTGCAACGGTCCCCGAAGGATCAGGCCAGATGACCAATAAAATACCATTTCTGTACATTCTGCCTTTTGTGGGGTTTTGATGAGAAAGGTATTTTTTCATTTTTGTTCCCTCCCGCCCCAAAACATGGAAAATAGGAATGTCTCCGGATGATTAAGATCTGAGAGTGGATAATGAAAGCACAGACAGTGACCATCTTGCTGACTGAAAGCCAGCTCTGTAGGGATTTGGGGCTGGCTCAGAGGATAGCCTGGAGTGCTCGCGTTCTGTTTAGACAGAAAGCAGAATTGCTGCACCCGAAACATTTTACCCCTTTTAGGAATTGCTTCTAGAGTTTTGGCCCCGCAGCTGGGCTGGCTGCAGGGCGTCAGGTCTAAGGTTGCTGTTGAGAGGAGAGCATGGGAAGAGAGAGAGAGGGAGGATGGAAGGGAATTAGGAAAATTCCACTTGCAAATTACTAAGAACAACTGGAAAACAGAAAAGCATTTCCCTGCATCCTGAGTCACAGCCTCACTAATGGGGTGAGATTTTGCTGGGGTGACCCCTCTTTTGTTACTGAAAGTCTGATTTCAAGAGGGGGAAGAGACTGGAAGGAGGGTACGCGTTGGTTCGCTTGAACCGGGGCTTATCCCCCAGCCGTCATCCCCTTCATGTGCTGGTGTATTTTAGGGCCTCCTTTCTCAAAGTGGGGCCTGTGGAACCAGCACCATCAGCATCCCCTGGGAGGCCCTCAGCACCACCCAGAACGGTAGAATCACAGTCTGCTTTTCAGCAAGAGGGCGGGTGGTTGCTGTGCACCGTACAGCCTAGGAAACATTATTCTCGGGATTTTTAAAGAGCTACAGACAGTTCTCTTATCAGGTCAACTCTCTCTAACGCAGTCACGACACATGCAGGGGCCCGACTTGGCCCTGCCCAAGGAGCGCAAAGCGAGGGCCTGGCTGTGTGCTCCGTAATCTGACATCCATGGTGGAAGTCTGGTTGGAGGGGTGGCAGGGGACCTGTTTGAGACTCCTGTCTTTGTCACCTGTGACCCATGAGACCTTGCAGCATTCAACTGGCTTCTCCCACTTCTCTGTTTTTGCCACTGAGGAAATCTCCAGTACATTCTACCTCAGCCCCCTGCTCACTATCCCCTTGCCTGACAAATATGTATTCTGTCCGATGCATTCTGTTTCCAAAAGTGCTTCTTTGGAAGAGAGAGTGCTTTTGCTGGCTTCGTTTCTTCATTCATTCCTTCGTTCATTCATTCCTTTGTAAAAGCAAATGTATTTGGATTTGCTAGTCCTTCATTTTGAATTTCCAGCTGGCTGAGGCCAGGTTGCCATAGCTGAAGCAAAGTGGAAAATTGAGAAATGGCCTCCATTTTGCTGAATGAACTTGACAAATCAGGGTGTAGCTCCAGTCCTCTGGATAATGGCTTCGCTGCTGTGTTTTGGTTTGGCAGAGGAAGCAGCCTGCATGCTCAGCCTATAACGCGGTTTCATCAAAGTCAGGGCACCTCGGCCTCTACTCCCTGAGGGCCGTGGAGTGAGGCCCGGGCTTGGAGGAGGGAGACAGATGGGTCCTGGGCCACTCAGAAGGTGGAGCTCTCTATTCTTTATGGCATTTTGAGGTCATTCTTCCAGATACTTCACTTCATCTGGAGCAAGCCGTCATGTTAGGCCTCATGTGTGGCCTCAGAGAAATGCAGCGGCTGGTCCAGGCACCAGACTGTCCTGTTGGATGTGTGGGCTGTGGGGGGAGCCGCCTGGGGTGTGTTCTGGCCTTGGCTGTGTCAGGACGGTGTGGCCTGGTGGGGGCCATGGCCTCTGAACCTTCAGTTTGGAACCTATTTGGGGGTGGGGTGAGGCTCCGTGCCAGGCCCACCATTCCGCCTGTGGTGGCTCAGGCGCATTTGCTCAAATAGTAGCTGGAAACCTCTGAGAAGCAGCCCAGACCCCTCTGTGGTCCAGCTTTCAGGCCTGCACCGCCAGGGTGTGGCAGAGCTTCTAGAGTTCCTGGTGCTGCCATCTGGAAAACCTGGACTGCATTTCTGATCAGGCTGGACTCCGAGCAAAGGGGAGCTGGGCGGTAGCAGGGGAGCCTTTCTTCCTGAAGTGTTTGTTGGCTCAGGGGCCCAGATGTTAACTTCTGACTTTGACTGCTGGCCATCGTGTGACACTGTCCCCATATCTTTTTTTTTCCTTCTCTTAAAATAACTCCTCTCGAGGTTACGGGAGAACCCGGCGGCTCCCTTCCCGGTAGCTGCGGTTGGGGAAGTGATGTGCTCCCTCCCGCGAGTTAACATGGATCTTTTTCCTGGTACCTGCCTGCTCACATCTGGAAGTCAGGTTTGCGCTGGAGAATGGCTCTCGATGTCAGAGCCCCTCTCTGGGGTTACTTCAGCCAAGGCTGGTTGGGAAAAGAACTGATAGGGGAGACTCTAGCTGGGAGAACTCACATTGGTGACCGCCATTTGAGGAGTTGTCCCTCGCGGTCAACAGGAGGGTTCTGTCACCGTGTGAGCACCATGAGTGTGGCGAGTGTACCCACAGAGGTGGAATCTGGTGAGTAGAGAGGACAGCAGGCTGCGGGCAAGAGCTGGAGCGCCATCGGGCTGAGTCTTAGGGCCCGGCAGGACTCTAGAATACAGGAGTGCTACAAAGGAAACTGAGGTAGCCACTCAGTCACGTGACTGGGCAGGTACAACAGCAGGTAGGAGACTCAGCAGCGGGTGGCACTTGGGAGACAGAGACTTGGTTCTCTTGCCAGGAGTGGCCTTCCAGAACCCACCCACCCAGAGATGGCAGCCCCCGCCCCCAGCAGGATTGCTTATCGCCACTGAGCAGAGCAGAGGGCTCAGGGGCTCAGCGCAGCCCTGAGACACACGCTAAGGCCCCAACAGTCCAGATGCAGAGCCAGCGATGTAGACGCTTACGCCAGATGCGCTGACCTCAGCGGGTCTTTCCACAAAAGGTAGAAGACCGTCGAGACAGGGTAGCATCCCGCATGCCGAGGGATCCTCTTGGAACCCGTAACTTGCCGCCCGGGTCTCTGTGGGCTCCCCAGGCCCCCTCGTGCCTCAGCAGAAGCACAGTCCTGTCTCTCTCACGATGGAGCCAGCAAAGGAACTATATACCCTCCAACCGCCACAGTGGAAAACCCACAGGAAGAAAATGTTCAAATAGAATTGAACTGTGGCCTGGAGTGGTTTCAGTTTCCTGATTTGCAAGACACACACTGTCCCAGAGTGCCAGGGGCCTGTGGTCACAAAAACTCCATCTCAGAAGAAGCTGAGAGGGGGACCTTCCTGGAGGAAGGCTGCGGACAGTGCTGCAGAAGGTAGCTGGGAAGGGAGCCTGCTCCCCGATCAACCTCTCTATGGATCTGGCCTTGCCAGGCCCTCCCACTGACGAACCTCTTCATCGGTGAGGTTGTTTGTCGGTTTCCCTTTTTACTTTGAAATAATCCAAACTTACAGGAAAGTGGCACAAATGATACAAAGAACTCCTGTATACATTTGTCTTCTGCCTTTTCTCTTTCTCCACACGCATGTGCGGGTGTGTACGTGTGTATGCACACCCACACATTCATATATATGTATATATATAGACATACATATATATATATATACTAAAATATAGTGTGTGTATATATATAGATTTTTTCCTGAACAATTTGCAGGTAAGCCGTTGGGACCAAACTCCCTCTACCCTTTGTATTTCCTAAGAACAAGAATATTCCCTTGCATGGCTACAAATAGCAAATTCAGGAAATGTAGTACTGATTTCATACTTTTCTCTAAGCAATCATCCGTATTCCAGTTTTGTTCCAATAATGCCCTTTGTGACGATTTCCTTATGATTCACAAGCTAGCCCTGAATCCCACAGTGCTTTTAAGTGTCTTGTTTCTGTAGTTTCTTTTAATTCAGAACAGTTTATAAATCTTCCTTTGTCTTTTATGACCTTGGCATTTTTGAAGAAAGCTGGCTGGTTATAGAATGTCCCTTAATTTCAGTTTCTCTGATGGTTCCTCATGTTTTGATTCAGATATATGTTTCCTGGGTGGGAATGCTATTTAAGTATAGTATAAGGATTTGTCCTTCTCTGGGGGCCTTATCAGGAGGCATGGATGTCCATTCGCCCCCTGTTGGTGATGTCAGCTTTGATCCCTTGCTTAAGGTGGTCTCTGTGTGGTCACCCTTTTTCCTCTTGTAATGAACAAGTAAACTTTGACATTATGTAAGTATCTTCTTCCTTAGTGGACTCTCCCCACCCAGTTTTAGCACTCACTGAAGATTCTTACTTGAATAATGGTTACTCTGATGGTTACATCCATCATCCCTTCTATATTTGTGAGTCCAAAATAGCCTGTGATTGGGTGGGAAGGCATATCCACCCTGCTGAGGTTGGTAGGTGAGCTCACAGGGAGGAAGGGTCTCCCTATGCTCCTTGGACCCTTACTGACAGCTCTTGCGAAGCTGTGCTGGGCTGTTGGGCATGCGCTTTGCCATGCGTCGTAACTCATTTTGGAAATACATATTGTATACTGACTGGATGACTTTGGGTAACCTTTTTTCCCCCAGGTTTACTGAGAAATAATTGACATATGTCACTGTATAAGTTGGAATCACCTTTTACATGATTTACAAAAAAAGGATTTTGATCTTTGATCACATATGTTATCATTTGTTTTTGTGGCGTCTGCTGGAAAAAATTGCACCTGGTTCTTTTACACAATGTTGATCAACAGAAAGTTGATCATGCTGAGTATTAATAGTGTCTTCTCTCCATCTGACCCCTGCTCCAGAGGAAGGAGGGAAATTAGAGACACTGTTTGAACCCTGAGGAGGATGGTTGGACTGAAAAGGAAAATGAGCTGTTGGAAGCAGATGAATTAAGTAAAACATGAATTTCTAGAAATGTTTCAAAATGCTTGTGTGGGAGCTTTTTGAGGGGTGGGGGATGGTGGTGAAGCAGTGAATGGCATTGTTGGGAATTTTGGTTTTCTATCGATTTGATTCAAAATGAATCCTTAACCAGTTTCTAGCCAGTTTGTTTTGGTCTAGTTCTTGCAGCCATTGACTGCTATTTGTGGAAGGGGTTTCTTTGGGGGAGCCTCTGACTGCTGTTTTACTGGGGCTGGAATACTAAGTTCCTGGTCTTGATTTGAGTCTTTTCAGGCATGTTCTCTATAGCCCATAGTAAGACCAAAGGAACCGCGGGGACCGCTGGAGAGGTTTCGCGGCTCTTAGATGTTATTATAACACTGGTTGTTACAGGTCCCATTAAGGTAACTGTTTTCAGAACAGCAGTGAAAACTGTAAGTGGACATGAAGGAAAAGCATCTGTTTTCCATAAAACCTACAAATGAACAAATGCTAGTCACTCCTGTGATGTGTGATCTGGAATAGTCTTTCCCTACGTGCGTGTGCTTCTTGGAATGTGCCTGAGTGCACACCCAGAGAGGAGAGAAAAGGGAAAGAGAGAGTAGGTTTGTGCTTGAATAAGTTTCAAAAAACACTGCAAATGCTGACTCCGTCTTGGAGAATCCCAAGGTGAAAGGGAGCAGCTGATGCCCTGAATGGTACACCTTTGCTGGGGAGCAAGCCACCCCAGAACTTAGTGGCTGACAACAACACACATGTATCTAGTCTGTGGTTGAGCTGGCCCCCCTCCCATCTTGCCTTGGACTCTGGCATGTGTCCACAGTGAACTGGCAGGTCGGCTGGGGACTGGCTGATCTGGGTTGGCTTCTTCCGGGGGATTTCTTCTAGAAGAGCTGTCCCCGCCCCCCCCCCCCCCCCCCCCAAAGCACACTAGCCTGGACCTGGTCACGTGGTGGTCACAGAATGCCGAGCCTGTGCATAGAAGCACGAGACCCAGGTGTAGAACTCAGAGGAGGCCCCTTCTGCTGCTGCATATCAGCCGAAGCAAGTCACATAACCAAGCCTAGATCCCAGGCTGTGGAAGTAACTAGACTCCCATCTCTTGAGGGGAGGGCAAGGTCTCATTGCAAAGGGCTGGTGATACCAGGAGGGGATTGATAGGGGCCATTTTCATAATCTAGCACAGAGATCACCTAAATTTGTACCCATGTTCCTGGGGTTGGGAGAATTTATAGGGAGGAGGAAAATTAGATACAGATAATTTATAATTGCAGAAGTTAGAAAAAAAAATCTTCAGTTTTGGATTTAATGAGTTAATCCACGTAAAGCACGTTGAACTCGCAGCAGTAGGGCTCTATGTGCGGGGCTGTTGTTATGATTATCATGAGTGGGTATGTCACCTGAAGTCCCCTGCCTTACTTAGAAATGACACTGAGGATGAACTCGACAGTCAAGGGAACCAAGCTTCAGAGACAGTCACAACATAGACCAGGGAATAAGTTGCAAAGTGCCGACCCAGCATTTCCGCCATTTTCCTCTTGGGGGCTGGCGGCTAGAAGATAGGTCCAGTTGGGCCTTCTCTGAACAGTTCACTGGGTTTGGCTGGTTTCTGACGTAAGGTCAGAGCTTGGTGGGTTATTGCTAAAGTGGAGTCTGTAATAAAGAGGGTACCCAGGTGTGAAGACTTTTATTTTCTCAGGACTTTTTCTTTGTTTATTTAGTTAGCCTTTATTAAGTGCACTGTTACATGATAAAGGCAGCACTTAACTCTCCAGTGACTGATTTGGCTCCTGAATGTGGAAGGGAGGGAGGGCCCTGCCTGCTTCCCTGGGTCTGCCCTTTCCAGGCCCCTGGGCGAGCAGTCCACTGCCTGCTGCCAAATACCCTTGAATTCTGCCAGCTCTTGACTCCAACGGGGCTGGGGGCTGGAACGTTTCCCCATGCCTCCCGGTCTTTGCCTCTGTTTCCCCGTTCTCTCGCCTTCTCTCAGCAGCTTCCGTTCGTTTCTCCGCCCACACCCCTCTGCAGTTAGCATAAACAACTCCCAAGCTGTTTGTATGTGTGTCTAGAAGAAAAATTCTCTGAGGATTAAAAGCAGACACAATAGAGGGAGTGCTTCCTTATGCTTTAATCACTTCAGGCTCCTATGTGTTGACACAAAGTTTTGTTAGTCTTTAAGTTGAAAGAAAGGAACGTTCAGGGGTGGCATGTGGAGTTTTTACTGCTTTGAATCTGTAAAGTAAGGGTGATAAGATAGCTGCTGAGCCACGGGACACTCCCATTTTACGAGGCTTCGCTGCCCCTTTGGCCTGCTTATAAATCTCACTGCTACCTTCAAAGGGACCCACGGGCTTGGTGAGTTCTTGGGTGGGAAGACTCAACCCGCTGGTCTTATCTGCCAGTGAACTCGAAGTTGAATTCTTGGCTGAAGCCTCTGCTCTTTCGTCGCCATATTCCTTCCTTCCTTCTCTTTCCTTTTCCCACCCCACCCCCAAATTAATGGGCGCCTGGCTTGTTCTGCTGTTTCCTCTTGTTTTTGTCTAGGGCCATGGTTCTCACCTGGGGGTGATTCTGCCCTCACTTCCAGCGTGTCTCCTCCTTCACTCTCTCCTTACTGGGGAGGACTGTTCCATCTGGTCCAGTACCGGTTGCATCATCCCTGCCTTTCAGTAACGTAGACCCACAGAAGGAGAGACTTTGTCCTTAAGAGCACTACTGACCCCCGGATCTTTGAGTACCTATGAGTAGCGGGGCCGTGTTAGCCCGAAGAGTTGGCAACAGAACTTCCAGTTGTGGGTTGCTTTGCTTGCATCTGTGCTGGGTTTGCCCACGGGGAGCTTCATGGCAGCTAATCTCTGACTCTTCTCGAGGAGCCAGTTCTCTCTGAGGGCACTGACTAACTCACCCCTTCTTCAAACACTCTGCTTGTGTGGCTTTAGAGTAGGATCGCTGGCTTAAAAAGGGGGGGGGGGAGAAAAAAAGAAAACACCCACACTTCAAGGCAACCCCTATGAGTATATGTTACACTGGAAATGCCCCATTTCTCAAATATTTATAAATATGTGGTCTCCTCACAATGTTCCAGATCTGTCATCTGGGCAAGTTAGACAGCCCTGGGCCACCATCCTTTTTCATAAGCACAGTACACTGTAACCAACACCAGATGGACAGCTGAGTGACGCCCAGGGAATGGTGGCAGATTGGCCCGGGTATACCTTGGAGGCGTCAGAACTGAGACCTCGAGCTGGCCACACCTCCTTCAAGAGTCACACGTTTCCTGACGCCGGCCCTACAGGAATGTTGTCTGTAAGATGGCCATTCTCCAGGTATCTCCTCCTGGCTCTTTCTTCTTCCTCTCCCTCCTCTCCTAGGATCATTTCAGTAAACCTGGAGCAACATCTGTTGAGTGCCTGCTGCATGCAAGGCGTGGTTGTGGGCATTGGAGAGGTGGTGGTGACCACAGCCATTGGCCCCTCTGCCCCGCTGTAGTTGTCATTCTAGTGGGAGAGACACACAGTACGGAGCAGGCAATGATGAGTGGTGGGATGCCGGGCAGAGACAAATGAAGCTGGGTGAGGGGATAGAATGGGGTAGGGAGGGGTAAAGGAGGCCTCTCCGAGGAGGTGACATATGAGCAGAGGCCTGATGAGGTAGAGGAGCCAGTCCTGTGTGGCTCTCTGGGGAAGAGCATTCTAGCAGCCACAGGAGTTGGGCCAAAGGCCCTGAGGTGGGAACATGCTTGGCAGTTCCAGGAGAAATGAGGAGGCTGGTGGGGCTGCAGAGCAGGGAATGAGGGATGAACTATAGGAGAAGACGGAGGAGAGGTGAGGGGCTGTGGGGACAAACCACATCACAGGCCCTTGGAGGCCAGTCAGGGGCTTGGATGTTGCCTGTGAGTATGAAGGACTGCCATGCCTGCCATGCATCCTAACAGGGGCGCTGTGGCACCATGTGGAGACTAGACATGGGGGGGCCAGGACCCAGGCAGGGAGCCAGTTGCAGGGAGGGCACTGCAACAATCCGAGAGAGAGACGCTGGCGACTTGGACTTGCCTACCCTCTCAAGCTTCCAGGCTCCCCCCATGCCCAGTGTGGTTCTTTGTTGTAAGGGAATTATGGGAGATAGAGTCCCCCTTTACAGTACGAGCAGTGGTCTTCAGCTCTGCCCGTTTTCACCATGCCTTCCTGCAGTAGACTGAGAAATCTTGAGACCCACTCCAAGGTGCTGAGAAGAGCCTGTATTCTAGAGCCGGGAGAACAAGGACCTTAGCTTTGTCTGCATCTTCCTAGGGAAGGGCCTGGGCTGAATGAGGTCTCCCAAAGGCCTCTTCTGTCTCCCTCCAGATTCTCTTCTCCCCTCTGCCCCTTTCCCTGTCCCCGTGTCTCCCCCTTGCCTTGCCATGAACCTCTCCCCACTGGCCCCTCCCCTGCACTGCCATAATGAAGATGTTGCTGTCCATCACACGGCCTCACCCCACCTGACCAGACGTTCTCTCTGAACCCACACTTGGACTAGCAGGCTTTTCTTTCCCTCCTTCCTTCCTCCTTCTCTCCCTCCATCTCTCCATCCCCCCTTTCTTTCTTCAGGAAGGTAAGACAGCTTGTCTTTCTGAAGCCCGCCAACTACTGTGGGCTGCTTGTCAGGAAGGGTGCAACGTAAGCCAAAATGCTGCTCTCATTTCCACATCATCCCCTCCTGCTGCTCGGTGAGTTATTTAATGAGAAGATGCCATATTTTCTAGGGAAAACACTTTGAACAGAAGGCCTGATTTGGCTGGAAACGGATGCTTTTATTATGTGTCAGAGAGCTAAAAATCGCTAGTGAGAAGTCAATGTGCTGCACGCCTCCGAAACACAGGAAAACACAGGCACACATAGGAAGAGCGATCAAAAGAGAAATGCCGAGCCGTTGGGGGACAAGGAAGTGTCACATGCAGTGCAGGACTTGATTCCTGCCCGGGAGGGTGTGAGCTTCGCTTGGCTCCAGTTTGGCTAACACTGCAATGCCTTTAGTGTCGCTGAGCCGGCAAAGAGAGCTGACGCGCTGTTTTTCTAGGGGAAAAAATTTGCTCCCTCCACATTCCCAGTGCAGACAAGCAGCATAAAACAGAAATGAGCCGGAGCTGCCCAGAGTCTACACAGACTCCAACTCACAGTCTGAATTATTTATTCAATTCTCGCCACTTTGCACATTTTCCTTTAGGAAAAAAACCCAGCTCACAGTAGCTCTTAGAAAGCATGAGGAGGGCATTCTCATCAGGATTTGATTCATCCCAGGAGAGAGCTTCTGAGTTTTTTTGTTCTCCCGAGATTTCATGTTTGGGAGGTGCTGGTATGGAGTCCATAGGACAGGAAGTCGGCTAAAACCCAACTGCGTCCTGTTTACTTTTGTTGTTTGTTTGTTTCCCTCTTTGGTGTCCCCTGGTGACCTGTGCCTTTCATTGTGCTGCAGACTCCCCAGACTTGTAGGCTGCTTTGTGGCTTTTGGCTCTTTGGTGGCAGCTGAGGGAGCTTCGTCCCCTCTATTTCTGGGCCATAGAGAGGAAAGAACAAAGATGCTTTCCGTATAGTGACTCCCTGCTTGGGGAAATAAAGCTCCCGTCTTAAAAGAGCTAACAATTTGAAATTTTTAAAAAAGATATTTATTTGTTTGTTTGTTTATTTAGAGCATGAGCAGGGGGAGGGGCAGAGGGAGAGAATGAGAATCTGAAGCCGACTCCACACTGAGCGTGGTGCCCAACGCGGGCTCGATCCCATGACTGCGAGATCACAACCTGAGCCAAAATCAAGAGTCGGATGCTCAGCCAGCTGAGCCACCCAGGCGCCCCAAAGGAGCTAAGATTTCAAAACAGCTCGAGGAGAACTTGAAAGTGAGTTTCACCAAACATGCTCAGTGGTCTCTGGATTCACATGGCCCCTCTCCTCTCCAGCCAGGCTGTTGGATGAGGTGGTTGATTGTTATCTGCTCACTAGGTTTCCAGCTCTGCCGAGTGAGGGCCCTGTATGGGGCTTTCTTTGGAAGAAATTTGGTTAAGGAGCATGACATTTTTCAGGTTTCTGGAGAGCTAATTTTCTGACCTTCTGTCGAGAGCAAGATGGATAGTCCCTTAACCTCTTGGACCCTTGCTCCTCAAAGTATGGTCCTGGGAGTAATAGTATCATCTTCCTGGGAACTGGTTAGAAAGGTGGAATCTTGGGCTCAGCTTCTGACCTAGGGGGTCAGAATTTGCTGTGTAACATGATCCCCTGGGGATTCATATACACATTAATGTTTGAGAAGCCCTGATCCAGAGCAGTGGGTCTCAAACTTGAGTGTCCATCAGAGTCCCTTGCTTTAGCGATCATGCTAAAACACAGACTGCTAGGCCCGACCCTCGGGTCCATCAGGTCCAGGCGAGGCCAGAAAAGTTGCATTCATTCATTCTTTTTTTTTTTTTAACTTTATTGAGGTATAATTGACAAAATTGTCATGTATTTAAAGTGCACACCGTGATGATTTGATACCCATGTGCATTGTGGAAAGTTTCCCACCATTGAGTAAATGAACATGTCCATCATCTCACATATTTACCTTTTCTTCTTTTGTGAGAACATTTAAGTTCTGTTCTCTGAGCAGATTTCACCTATATAATACAGCATTTGAGAATCTGCAGTTCTAACGAGTTCCCTGGTGATGGTGGGAGGCTAGGACCACACTTTGAGATCGCCAGTCCCTCCAGCAGTTCTGATTTCCTGTCCTCCCGCCTTGTGAATCCTCCACACCAGCCTGGCTCCCCCTCCCTGTCCCCTTGATCGATGCCACCCACCCCACCCCTCCAGGCCAGTTTCTCCTCCTTAAGAAACTCTACACTTCTTGCCAGTGAATCCAGGCCCACACCCAAGGCCCAGGCCCCTCTGAGCCCCCCTCCCCTCCCCTCCAGCACTTCCCAGGGAGATCAGGGGCTCCATGCAGGCCTCCCTCTTCCTCACCACACCCACTCTCTCACCGGGATCATTCCTTTCATCTCCTTGGCCCTGACCTCCACTACTGGGGTACCACCCTGGGTTCTTTGGCAGGGGTCCTCACAGCGCTCTGCCCATAGCCCCATTGCCCTCCTCTTCTCTTCTCCACCCTCCAGTCCCAGTCTCCCCGCTCCCCACCGTCATGCCCTCCCCTTCCCCACCACAGCTTCAGCCCTTTCCATGGCTAATAATTGGCTTAGACCAATCAAGTCCTCCTCCATAGCTTTGTCCACAAAAGCATTTTACACATCTCGTAGCAAAGCCTTGTGGTGGTCACCTGATATGTTACAGAGCATCATCCCCTTCACACCTCACTCTGAAGCCCGACTGTCTGCATTTGAATCCCAACCCCGCCACTTAACTTCAGGTGGGCCACTTGACCTCTCTGTGCCTCTCTTTCCTCATCTGCAAAATGGGGATG
The DNA here is from genome assembly GCF_029215605.1 of Mirounga angustirostris. Taxonomy (NCBI): domain Eukaryota; kingdom Metazoa; phylum Chordata; class Mammalia; order Carnivora; family Phocidae; genus Mirounga; species Mirounga angustirostris. The sequence goes on from NW_026991719.1 coordinate 13,833,069, forward strand.
TTAGCCACTCGTCTCAGCCTACAGTCCTGAGCTTGGCCCCGGAGGCACTGTGCGTGGGCTCACTCCGTCGTCCTCCCTGCTGCCCTCACCTGCCCTGTGCTCTGCTCCAACCACACGGTCTACTGTCTGCTCCCCACAGGGCTTCTGCACCCCCTGAATGCCCTCCCCACCCCCACCAGACCTGATGGGGGCCCTCAGATGACTCCTCAAGCTTCCCAGGGATGGCTGTTCTGCCCCCTCCCTAACTGGTGAGATTCCTGGGTTAGAGATCTGCTTTCTCCTCCCCATGGTGCTTTCTGCCCTTTGCGCTTCTACATTCAAAGTGTGGTGGTTGAATCCATACGCGTCTCTCCTCCTGGACTGGGAGTTCCATGGAGCAGGGACCTGATTCATTTGTGTTGATCCCTGTGTCATCAGGAGTGAGCGTCTCGAAGGCACCCCATAACTATTTGCTGATGAGCCCACCGGCACCCTTGGCAGTCCCATGCACTGGCGCACACACCGAGCACGCCCTGCGCGGGCTGCCCGCCTCATTTAGGGGGTGTGGGGAATTGGGGGCTCTCCGAAAATCCGATACCGGGAAACAAGAACCAGACTCTCCTCCAAACCTTTAACAATTGCCTTTTCAAAATTGTCGTAAATATCTAAGAATTCAGCTCTGAATGTCTCCATAATTGGTAGCATGAATCAGCCCTCGAGGTCAGGAAGGCTTCTTTGCTCTGGCTTTAATTAGGACAAAGCGGAAGCCATTTCTATGTAAATTAATCAATCCATCCAGGCACACTTCTTCAGCCTTGATGATGCGGCTGGCCGGCGCTGGAGCCCTAGGAAACAGAGATGAATGATGCGGTTTCTGCCCTTGAGGGGACGGGCGGCACACAGCAGGTCCCTGGAGAGTTGACTAGCAGGAGGGAGGATTCAGTAACAGTGGGAAGGCAGGCAGGCAGGCAGCCCTTGGCACCAGAAGCGTGCTTTCAGCTGCTCTCCCTCACCTTGCATTTCAGAGAGCTTGAGCCGTCACCGCAAGGCAACTTCTATAGAATGTCTCCAGGGACGGGGCGCTGGGGCTGGAGCTGGGGGCGCCAGGGTAAGCAAACTGCTCCCCTAGGATCAAATCCTGTCCCCGCCACTCACTGCTGGGCAACTTCGGCACTCGCCTGAACCACTCTGAGACTCAGTTTCCTTATCTGTCAAATGGGAATAATAGTATCTACCCATGGAGCCGCACTTGGCACAGTGCCTGTAATGTAGAGATGGTGAATCTATTGTTATCATGAGTATCAGGCCTGGAGAGCCATGTCTGCCAGAGACCTCTGTGGAATTTTCTATAATGAACAACAACCATCACCAAAACAGTCTATGAAGTTGTTGGCAGGTGTCTGCCCTACCCACCACACGGGAGTGCTGGGGCATCAAAGGAATGCGGGTGGGTCAAAGCGCTTGCAAAAGTGAAGGTCATTGGCAGTGGCTTTATATGGGATCTTCTCAAGTGCATGAGTCCCTGTGGTTGGACAGTTTATTACTCTAAGTCCTTTACATATTTTTCAACAACCTTTTTTATAAGACTGCTATTTTTTGAAATTATAGGTTTTAAAAAAATAGGTTTAAAGCCATCTGGGAGTCATCACTTCTGAGTACTGAGCACAAAGTGCTGACTCCCTGTAGGAAGGTGGGCAGGCCTGAGGGTCACTGACACAGCCCCTTGGCTCCTGTGACATTAGGCAGGCCCCGTGGCCTCTCTAAGTCTTGTTTTGTGCTCCATACAATGGGGCTAAAAGTAATGCCTATTCCAAGGGCCGTTTTGGAGATTAAATGCCATAAATACAAAAGTGTCTAACGGTGGTCCAATAAATTGTTGCTTTCCCTTCTCTTCCCATTAATATGCATTTCCTCTGAGCAAAAGTCATGTCAGCACTTAACAGAATGAATTCGAAAGCCACATTAAGGGAGTCTGTGAGTGTGCCGTTTCACCATTTTCCTCTTTTGATGACGATTTCTCTCACCTACTCCGAGCAAGAAAGGCTTCTTCTGAGTCTGGCGTCTGAAAGGTCATTCTGCATGTGTGTGTGTCTGCCCCTGTGTTAACACACTTTTCCCAGGTCACACTCATGATGCCTTGGCAGCTGATGGGCCTTTGGAAGGAATTCATAGGATGGGGAACACGACTTGATTTCATGAGCAGAAAATTGTATGTTTCAGTGGCAGAACATTAGAGAATGCCGCCTGAAGGAGGAGGTCACGAGGAAGCCAGTGTGGCTGGGAAATGACGCCATGCTTTTCTTCCCCCGGGTCCATGGCTACCTTTGCTCACCCTGCACACACCCTCAGAAATCAGTGTGGTTAGAGACCTTGGTGGCCTTTGGTGGATTGTGTGTTGCTTTGGCTCTCCTGTTTTGAAGGTTAGGGGCTGGGGCTGGGCAAGCAGCAGCCACTTCAAAGAGAGAAAGAAAGAAAGTGCAGTTATGGCTCTGGCAGCCCCATAAATGGCAGCTCCCCAGGGCCTGTGGCTTCACGAGGGACCCTTGGCCAAATCTGCTTTGGGGGTCCAAAATTTAATGGTATAAACTGTTCCAAACATAAAGGCAAGTATTTCAAAATAATTTGCAGCAGTTTCTACAAGCCCAGGTTGTTTGATCCATGAACCAAATAAGTGACTGGATTCACTGTTCTGTGTAGGTCTTTGTATCTCTGACAAATGCTACTGATGCCCACCTATGTGCTCTTGACATTGACTATTCCCGTGCATACCTGGACAGTGTCCTATTCCAGGTAGCTACAGTTCTTGGCCTGGGCACTTCTTCTCAGCCTGCAAGTCGAGCAGGCCAGAAGGGCTTGGGAACGAATGCTCCTGGTAGAGTCTTCAGTCAGTGAAGAATGAAATTGGGAGGATCAGTACCCCGGCTTCCTCACCCCTCACCCCTCAGGTGGGACAACTCTGAGCTGTATTTTAAAATCAAACTTCTGGGGCGCGGGTGGCTCAGTTGGTTAGGCGACTGCCTTCGGCTCAGGTCATGATCCTGGAGTCCCGGGATCGAGTCCCACGTCGGGCTCCCTGCTCAGCAGAGAGTCTGCCTCTCTCTCTGACCCTCCCCCCTCTCATGCTCTCTATCTCATTCTGTCTCTCAAATAAATAAATAAAATCTTAAAAAAAAATAAAATAAAATTTCTGTTACCGATAGCGGGAACCTGTTTGATAACCTTCCCTTTCGCACTGCCTTCCCCTCCCTGTCTTCCTTACCCACTCTGCTCCCATGCTCCCCAAATACATGACTTACACTTGAATCTTTGTCTCAGGATCAGCTTTGGGAGGAATCCATCCTAAGGCAACATTTCAGGGTGCCCCTAAAAAAAAGTAATGGTCTCATTTACTGAAGTACAGTATAAAACCTGGGTTACCAACCCAGCACCATCCTTGCCTCTGGCCTTGGGCACTTAACTTCATTTCTTGAGATGGCACCTCTTCTATAAAATGAGGGTCATGGGCTGCTTCAGCTGGCGTGGGATAGGCAGTGTGGGTGGGACGATCACTTCTGTGAGATGAGCTGGGAATTCCAAGTCATCTAGCGTCTCCGGCCATGCAGGAGACAGCGCCATCGCTGGTCAGGAACTGCTACCAGATCATTTCTGAAGTCCTTTGTCGCTTTGACGTTCCGCAATTACTTTCTCGTCAAGAACCTTAGACATGGAGTGACAGCCACCGTGGTATATTTCAGTCTGGGGAGGCTGTTCAGTGATGACTCTTGAGTAGATGCTGTGATGTCAGAAATAACCACAGACTTGCCTCCTTCTGAAGTTAAAGAAGGGACCATTTAATTTCGTCCCTCTGCACCCTCAAGCTCCTTGGCCCATCTCCCCCTTCATTCATTCGCCTTTGTCGTCAGTGAGGAACTTTAAAAGTTTGCCTGCAGACAAATACGTGCTCTGAAAGCATTGGCTCTTTCTTAGAGCAGGCTCGTCCCTGGGTAACGGTGTCTCTGGTTATCTCAACCTTGTCAGAGACCCACACATACAGTATAGAACAAGAGAGAAGGAGGAAAGTTCTGGAAAGTTGGTTCTATCTTAGGCAGAGTCAGATTTGTGACTTATTCCTAAACCATTTATTTTTCTACCACTGGAGTGATTTGGGGCCACCACCAGTTTCCTTTCTGTGTCTTCTTTTTTTTTTTTTAAAGATTTTATTTGTTCATTTATTTGAGAGAGTGAGAGAGAGAGAGCATGAGAGGGGGGAAGGTCACAGGGAGAAGCAGACTCCCCGCCGAGCGGGGAGCCCGATGCGGGACTCGATCCAGGGACTCGATCCCGGGACTCCAGGATCATGACCTGAGCCGAAGGCAGACGCTCAACCAACTGAGCCACCCAGGCGCCCCTTTCTGTGTCTTCTTGAGGGGTTCAAAGAGCCCAGTAAATTGCTTTTTCTTGAAGAAAATCTAAAAATATGTTCCTGTGAGGCAAAGATTGGTCTCATTATGTTACACACCTAGCCACTCTCTGACATGTTGGAAACAAATCAAGAGTTTGTTCTTGTTCACTGCATGAGACCTTTGAGAACTTTTCTTTGCAAAAATTTTTTTCCATTTGAAGAAGGCATTGGAAGACCATACTGCCATGCTTCTTTGGTGGGCAGTGAGCTTAATTTTTCCAGAAATGAAAGTTTAGGGGAAATTCTTATTTTGATTTTCCATGAAGTGATAGAATTATGGAGATCAATTGAAATATGAGTCATAAAATTTATTGAAATAGCAGCAAAGTCTTGCCCGATGGGAAGCAAAGCAAAGACTCCTGTCATGTCCAAGCATGACAAGGACCCATCCAAAAGAAGGAAGAAAAAAATGGGGACTTTGGCTTCCATCTCCCAGGCAGGCACATGGCGTCAACCTTGAAGGGAAGTTTCTGGCAGACGTTATGCCTGTTCTCTTGAATGATGAAGTATTTGTGATTACAGGCTTAAACTGGGGCATATCTACCTCTAGAAGAAGACAGACTCTTTGCATAAGGAGGAGAAGGTAAAGGGAGTTAGAAGTACATGGTGTAGCTGAAGAATTTGTAGACATTAGGCTTCCTAGATCGTCCCAGGCAGAAGCCACCATGGACGGGGTCCTGTCTAGTGCTACCTTGACGAGGAAGTCAACTTCACAAACCAGACCCCACTGAAGTTAATTTCTGTAAAAGGACGAAGCTGAACTTAAAAAAAAAAAAAAAAAAAAAAGACGGTTTCAGGTCGCCAAAAAATGGAGGTGTCCTGTTGGCTCAGCACAGTGGCTAAGTCTACCAGGAAATGTCGCGTCCGGCCTGGCAGGGACAGAGGAGCGCATTGCGACGGGGATGAGACAAAGGCCAGCAGAGCCAAAGGGTTTCAAAGAGGCAGGCATGGGGACTGTCCCGCTCAGCGTCCTGACCCGCCAGGCTGATGTCAGAGGGTTTATTCAGATTTGAGGGCCTTTGTTTGGGGGGATTGGAGTGATGGCTGAGAGACAATGTGCGACGCGACAGGAGGCTGGAGGCACGCGACGCCTGCACTGAATTTGGGCAGTTGCTGAGCAGATGGGGATCAGGGGGCCAAACAAAGGGGAAGCTGTTCCCAGCACATCCACAGGAAGGGGGACTGCAGAGCCTGCCACCGGCAGGAGGGGAGGCCCCCGTGCCCCCTGCTTGTGTAAGACAGAGCGTGCCCAGGGCTTGTGGGCCTTTGCCCATCTCACTGAGGGGAGAACAAGGCGGGGTGGGGAGGGTCAGGTCCAGGAGCTTCCCCTGCAGCTCACGTTTTAGGAGATCTGTGCCTTGTCCTCATGTGCAGGCTGGTGAGGTTCCAGGACTCCTTGGAGGGCAGAGCAGAAAGCGGCTTCCTGGTTAATCCGGGTGGATGCCCTCCTTCTCACGTGTAGGAAATGAGATCCGTACAAGTGAAGTGCCTTTCCTGGGTTCTACCAGCGTCTCCCATTTGCATCCTCTAAAAGCAGGCATGAGACGAGGAATGGAGCGCAAGCCGTGCATTTAGGAGGTGATGCCAGGACTCCATGGTCAGGGCCCAGAGAGGTGAGGCAGGGCAGTGAGGGTGTGGGAATGAGCAGGCTGCCAGCAGGCCCTGGGAGACAGAGTACAGCTTCCCAGCCAGGGATGAGGAAGCAGGGGAGAGAGGACCCATCATTCCTGCCCCCTCTGTGGGTGAGGGCTGCTCCCAGAGGCACTGAGTCCCTGGCACTGCTGAGCTCCCAAGGCCAGAGAAAGCCCTCGGGCAGAATGTCGCAGGTGCACGGGGCAGGAAGCCACAGGGCGTGCACAGAACGGGGAGGGACCCCAACCCGGGGCATTTCTGGCCAAGCTCTTGCCAACCCCTTGCCAACCCCCTTGGCGAGTGGGAAGGCCAGCCTTTCTGAGCCCAGGCATGCATTTCTCTGGGTGCTCAGCATCACACAGACCAAAGGCTTTGCTTTGCTCTTATGTGTGCCCATTTCTCTTTTTCTCCTGGGAGTACATTAGCTCTTCAGGTCGTACGTACAGTGGACTCACTGCCTCCCCCCCCACACCCCCAGCCACTGCCCTGTCTCCCTGCCTCCTGTTTAGCCATTCTTTACTGATGCCTCTGTGGTCAGCACCTGCCCTCTCCCTGCACCCCTCCCGGGTTATGCTGCTACTCTTTCTCGTCACATCCCAACTGCACTGCCTCCTTATTATTCCTCAAACATACGTAATACACAAGGTCCCACCTCAAGGCCTTTGCCCTTGCAGTCCCCTCTGCCTGGAGCACCGACCCCCTACTTTTCCCTTGGCTCTGACACCTCGGTAGGTCTCCTTGTGTCTTGCCTTATCAGCGAGGCCCTTCCCAACCACTTCCTTCAGTATGACACAACCACTCACCTGCTCTGTCCTCCTTCCCTGCTTTATTGTTCTCCGTGGTCCCTACTGCTCTGTGGCACACCGTATAATTTGTTTAATTTCATGTTGCATAGCTGCTTGTCTGCTTGACCTCTCTAGAATGTCAGCTTCACGAGGGAGGAGTTGCCAAGGACCCAGTCTCCCGCACAGATGCGGTACCTCGGCCAGGGAGGCGTAGCATGCTGTCTTTGGAGTCAGAAGAGGAAACCAGTTCTGTGACCTGGGGCTGTCAGGGAGTTTCTTGGTGACTTCGGGTCTTGGCCTGGGTTTTTTATTATATTTTATTTTATTTTATTTTATTTAAGATTTTATTTATTTATCTGACAGAGAGAGACACAGCGAGAGAGGGAACACAAGCAGGGGGAGTGGGAGAGGGAGAAGCAGGCCTCAGGCCGAGCAGGGAGCCCGATGTGGGGCTCGATCCCGGGACCCTGAGATCACGACCTGAGCTGAAGGCAGACGCCCAACCAACTGAGCCACCCAGGCGCCCCCTTGGCCTGGGTTTTTTAGCCTGAAGAGATGCGTCACCAGGAAAAGGCAGGACTGATGGTGCATGAGAGATGCTAACGCAGTTAGCTGCGGGCTAACTGGTCGGGCTGAGGGAGAGAGATACTGACCATACCAGGAGTACCAAGCATCTGATCTGGGTTCTGGAGGGAGGGTGGGTAGAAGGGAACAGAAGTGAGCAAATCCACAACCTAGCTCTTTGATGAACAGTCAACTCTCTGAAGAGCTTTGGAAAATTAATTTCACCTTCTCAGACCCTGGTTAAGAGCAAAACCCCATGCATTTCCCAAGAGGCTATACCACGGCCCCCACCTCTACCGAGTTGCTAAGCTGTTTGTCTTCCCATGACCCTCTGAGGAAATGGAAGACAAATACCGATGAACCCGTCTTCCAGGGGAGAAAGGCGGAGAGCTTTATCCACGAGAGCATTTTACACATCTCGTAGCAAAGCCTTGTGCGGTCACCTGATGTGTTACAGAGCATCATCCCCTTCACACCTCACTCTGAAACCAGACTGTCTGCGTTTGAATCCCAGCCTCGCCACTTAATTCCAGGCGGGCCGCTTGACTTCTCTGTGCCTCGATTCTCCATCTGTGAAATGGGGATGATGGCAGTGCCTCCCTCTCAGCAGTGTGGAGGGTGACATGAGTTGACTCGAGTGACCTACTGAAGCCAAGGAGCTGGCACATAATAGCTCTTCCAGTTGTGATGATGTGGTTAGTCATGCCCTGCACACACACCAATCCTCGGTCAGGATCCTTCGAGGGTCTGCTTTCCATAGAACACGTCTTAAAGAGGGGGAAAACACCTCTGTCCAGTGGTTTATAATCCTGCCTTCACTGGGAAAGGGCGAGAAGAGGGAACACTGAGAAACAACCCCGTAGGGGCATCTCAGCCTTTGAAAGAGGTATGGCAGGGAGGGCTTCCTCCTCTTGGCTTGGCCGGTCATGGCCCGCTAGTTGCCCGATGTCTGTTGCAGAGCCGGCCCTGCTGCGAACGGCTCCCCAGCCCGGCTCCCTGCCAACGTCATCGTGCAGGGCGGCCAGAGCCTTTGGAAGCAGCCTGTGGAGAGCCTGCCAGGGTTCAGTGTGCTTGCACGCTTGCTCCCCAGTTGCGAGAAGCAGTTTTTACATTTCTGCCACTTGCCTGACCTGCTGCGGCAAAGCAGCCTGCCGGGGAGGCTTGGCATCACTGCCTGGCACCAATGCCCATTCCTTCCTGGCATTGGCCTGTGCCAGCAGGAACAGGGACGGTGCCAAGCGGCTCCACTGCAGCGGTGGCCTGAGGATGCTTGACACTGAAGACCCCGGATGGGCCTGGCCATTTCCCTACAGCTTCCTGTCCCCAAGCAGTAGTGACTTTGTGGGTCAGCTTCACGGGCATCTATTATCCAGCTGCCCGAATCCAGAGAAAGTATAGTGGCTACGACATGGTGATACCCGGGGAACTTCTCCTTGAGGAAGTCCTGAATGCAGAGAGAGAAAGACGTAGAGGCAGAGGTGGGAGAGGCGGGAGAGGTTGAGGTTGAGGTTGAGACGTAGAGTGCTTTGGCATCAGTCAGCCCTCGATTCAAGCTCGGGATCGCTCACTTCCAGGCCAGATGACGTTGGGCAAGTTACATGAACATTCTAATTCTCGGTTTCCTTATCTATGAAATGGGTATAATTGTGTCTGGCTTGCGGGATTGTTATGAGGAGTAAAGGAGATAATGAGTAATAATGAACAGTTTCTAGCGCAAAGTATTTGATTCATGCTAGGTGTTGTTATTACTTACATATTATTATTAATAATATTCTCACAAATGCTTGGCCTGCCAGGAAAGGTAGTATAAACCAGTGCTTCTCAAACTTTAATGTGCATAAGAATGATCAGGAGAGTTGGTAAAAATGCAGATTTCTGAGCCCCACCCTCAGAGATTCAGATTCCATGGGTCTGTTTCTAACAAGGTCCCCGGTGGTGCTGGTCCACGGACCACACTTTGAGTAGCATTGGTATAAACCACAGAACAGCATTATCTTTCCTGTGACCGGTATTCTGAAGTGTTGAAGGGATGGATGCAATGCGTTTCATCTTAGCTCCTGCCCTCAACTCCATGTAGAATCATGTGACTTTTACCTGACTGCAGTTCCCATTCCATTAGGCCGCAGAATTAATGCTTCGCATTGTCCTAAGCGTTGATAAGACAAGAAGGCAGAAGCTAATGCCTAGAAAAATTGACATCACCAAGAAATGCTTCGAGCTTGAAGGCTGATATCACTGCTGAATCTGAACACTATTTAGAAGTCAGCGTGTATTCCCGTCACAAAGAAGTGTGGGTTTCCCTTCTCCAGGGAGGCAGATGGAGCTGATGACCGAGGGAAATGTGCTCATTGTCTGCCTCTCTTGCACAGTGCTTGTGCAGAGGGGAAAATAGGGGAGTTTCAGAAACACTCTCGAAGCGGTTCTTGATTTTTTTTTTCTTTTGTAGTTAGGAGACATGAAAATCAAATGCGGTTGCTATAAAGATAAGGACTGCACTGCCCCCAGTGTCTTGTCAGTTTTCCCTGACATCTTCGTATGTTGGTGCCTTCACTCAGAGATCAAGATTTTGCTCCCTTCTCAATGCCCACCCCCTGCTGTTTTCTTTGCACACCAGAGGCTCCTTCACTCAAAAGTGCCTGGATTCTGGGAGTCTCAGAATTTGGGTCTCCCTGAGGACAAAATGCAAGAGACAAGGAGCTGGAGGACATCCAGAAATCATGGTTTCTCTTTTGTGATTTCTTTGCACATTTTCCTAACCGGCGACAATGAGGAAATATCACTTTTATAATCGGAGAACCTAGCTACTGTTTTCTTTCAGTCAAGAATGATAATTCTATACATAGCCTACAATAGCTAGCACTTCCTAAGTGCTTTGTCTCGGCCAGGCAAATACTGTGCTAAGTGCTTGCATGTGTAATATCATTTAATTCCTGCCACAGGTTGAATGAGATTTGAATCACTGTCCCTGTTTTACAGATGAAGAACTGGCGCTACAAAGAGGCCAAGTACCTTGTTCAAGGTTGCAGGGCTAGGCAGCGGCAGGGATAAGATTCAAATCTGACAATTTTAATTCAGTTTTTAACCATGATGCTTTGTGTATAATCACAACCATGTAAAATACATAAGCCAGGCAAAAATTCTGGAAGGAAATATATCAACCTTTGACGATGATTTGTCTGGATGGTGCAGTGGTACAACTGTGCGTTTTTTCTTCGGTTCTGATTTTCTAATTATTTTCCCAGTGACCGTATGTTACTGCTTTTACCATAAAATACACTTATTATTAATTGAAAGAAAAATCACTTAGGCCACTCTTTTTCTTCCTAGTTCAGTGTCTAAAGTCATTCCAGGCAGATGATCTTCTGTTGTTCTGTGAAGAGTCCCAGGGACACAGACTCTGCAGGGCTAGTCAGTCTGGTTAATCATTTTGTAGATTTACCTACGTGAGGCCCCAAAAAGTGGCTGACTCCATTATCTGGATGGAAGGACTCCTTGTAATCATGTGCTCTCCCGCTGGGTGGGGACCTGCTGTCAGGAGCCTCTTCTCTTTGAGCTGTTCCTCCAGTTGTTGAAATGAGCTTCTGCTGATCATCCAGATTCCTGTTTAGCCATCTTCATGACCCAACGCCTACTGCAGAGAGTTGGATGGCCAGGGCTAGAGATCAAGCTCATGCCCTTGGCCTTAAATCTCAGCAGCTTTAATACAATACGTATTTACTATGTGCTCAGCTAACAGTTTCATTCCATCGTTTCCTATTTCCCAGTTTGTCAGGAGATCTGCCACCTGGTCATTCTGAGACCAGGCCTCTCCACCTTGTGGTTGTGCCTCACAGTCTTCCGCTGGGTCCTCTAAATCTGGTCGACAGGGCAGTTGCACCCATGGGAGATGTCTGTGGGCCAGATCTGGAGGTGGTGCTGATCACATCTGCGCATCAGTGCCATTGGCCAGCTCTCAATCACATGGCCACCCTAACTGCAGGGAAGGCTGGGAAATGCAGTCCAGCTGTGTTTTGAGAAGGAAGAGGCAACGAGTCCTGGGGAGCACATAGCAGCCTTGGCCGCAGGCACATTCATTTATTGAATGGATATTTTGGGGGGTGTTGGGCCCATGGATGCTATTCACATCCTGTTTGCTGTAGGCCCGAGGCAGTGTTTGTTGTCTTTTGTCTTTTCGGTCAGAGCCCAATTTGGAGGGTCTTACTCTAGACTAAGTAGAGGTCACTGTGCGTGACTTCGATCTTTCGGGGGAATGCACAAGGTGCTATTGCCCCTAGAGACACCCTGGTTCCCATATCAATCAGGATTCAGCCCGGAAAAGAGCAGCGATGCTGGCTACCTTCACAGAGGCTGTTGGTTAAACAGGCATTTAGACGTTCCTTAAATGCCTGTTTAACCAACAGTAGGAGACTGAACAGACAGGTGAAGCAAAGACCACCCCCAGGATGGGGGGCGCAGGGGAAGAGGGCGAGGTTATCAAAACTTAGGGGTTTGGAGGTGATACCCTGCAGGGCTGAGACGCAGAGCCCCGAGGAGGAAATGCTGCCTGGCGAGTGCTGGTGTCGCAGAGGGGGCACAGTGAGGCTGGTTCTGGGATTGCAAAACACCAAACCAAAACACCAAAAAAACCAAAACAACTGGATTCTGGAAGGGGTAGCCCCGCCCTCATGGAGGGCTGTTTCTAAGGGGATGCGCAAGGGCACAGGAAGCAAAGGGAGGCTCGCCTCCCCTCTGCCTCCATCCCACCGGTCTCCCTCTAGCTCCCCCTACTGGCAAAGCCCAACAGGGAGCCAGGGGTGAGGCAGCAAGGGGGAATGCAGAGCCCAGCAGGGCATCACAGAGCCCTGTATAGAAAGCGTGGCTTTGGAACTGAGAGACAGTAACTTCATAGCTCGTGCAGGGGCTTTTGTTTCAAGCTCACACAATTTGTGTTTTGGTTATGTGGTGCAACCACGGTAGAATCTCAAAGGATCACTAGGAGAGACCTCTGAGTATAATCTATTTGTTCCTTCACTGCTTCACTAAACACATATTATTGGATGCCAGGCACGTGCTTGGTCCTGGGGGACGAGCCTTGAATGAAGCAGTTCTTGCCTACAAGGGGCTCCTACCACACGCACACACATACACACACGCACGCACGCGCGCATGTGCACACACACAGGGTGAACGAGAGGACTAGGGAAGCACTAAAAGCCATCTGGGCTTGAGAGCAGAGAGCTTTGTTCTTCTTGGCTGCCTCTGCTGAAGGATGGTGTGGAAATGACTGTAGCTTTTCTTGCTGGAGAAGAAAGGAGGAGAAAGTGGCATTTAACGCGTCCTTGGCCTGGCATGGAGATCATCGATTGTTCTGCCTGGATTTGCTCTCCCAGCAAGCCATCTTCCCGATCAGGGGGCAAATCAACTGGAGGTTGACCTTGACTGAATGGACTGAGAAAAGTATAAAATAAATGAGGGCAGTCAATGCGTGTTGGCCCCTCAGAGACGTCTGCTTTCCTCTCTGGGTGTGTGGAGGAGGGCCGCTCCTTTTATTTGAGTCCTTTAGGCATTTGCCAGAAAGCACTTGAGGCTAAACTTTTTCTAACACATTGGGAAGGCAATCCATGCTCTGTGCTTCTGTGTGAGGGGAGAAAGAGGGCCCTGCAGGGATGAGCTGCAGAGATTGCGTTTTTGTGGCAAGTTTTCCACACTCACATCCTCATTCGACATTAATTGAGCACCTACTGGGTGCCAACGACAAAGAACAAGCCAGACCGCATGGCTTTGAGTCAGTGGATGGTGTATACAGTTGAGGCTCACCCCACCTTTCCGATCCAGGAAAGTCAGAAGTCATCCACACATCCCCTTTTTCATGTAACAGGTGTCACGTTGCAGAGAAAGCCTGCCCTTAGTTATAGGTGAGGGAAGCCCTATAACCTCTTTGGGCCTCTGTCTTCTCATCTTTAAAATGGGGAGTCACGTTAGGTTAGCTCAGTCCAACCAGTGTTGATCGAGGGCTCACTCTGTGCCAAGCTCTGTGTTATTTCTAGGCTGTACTGGTGACCCATTTAATTTAGCATTTCTGAGATAGTCCTGAGTTCAGATAATCTGATTCCTCTCAATAACGACAACTTCTAAATATATAAGCAAATGTGATGTAATGTTTTCTCTTTTCTGTAGACTTCTTAGCTGAGTCAGAAAACAGTGAGGTCAAGTGTTAAAGCGGTGGTGGCCTTGGGGCTGGAACGCAGGTGTATCTGTTAGCTTAACTTAGTGTAACTGTAACTTAGTGACTTAGAGCCACACACACTTAATCTTGCTGATGAACCTGTAGGTCGATTGGGCAGATAGGGCAGATCTGGCCCGAACCGGCCTGGCCAGGCCCGAAAGTTCTAGGATGGCCTCAATCCCAGGGCTGGGGTCTCAGCTTAGACAGCCGTGTTGGCTGGGTTTGGTCCCCACGCGGTCTCTCGCCCTCCAGGAGGCGAGGCTGGGCTTGTTCACACTGCAATAGAAGGGCCCCCGGCAGCAGGAGAGCGCAAGTCTGGCAGCCGCAGTGCCTCTGTGCGTCTCTGCTTGAGTCTGCTTTGCTCTTGTCTCTTGGACCAAAGCAAGTGGCAAGGCCCAGCCAGAGTCAGCATGAGTGGGACCGACCCAGAGGCCATTTTGCACAGTTTCCACAAGAGATAACAAATGCCAGGACCTTTGGGCAGTTTGTTTTCATGCGGGGAGCGGCGAGAGGGAGGCCAGCTGTGATGGTGTCCAGGGCAGGGAGCTGGGTGAAAGGAATGGTGGGGGTGTTGAGAACCAGGAAATCTGAGGCAGGACCAGATTTGACAAGTGAGATTTTGTTTCTGTGCCAGCTGAGGTGCTGATGGTTTCACCCCACTACCATCCAACAGGCTACTCAAAGTCATTCAACACATATTTCAAGAGCACCATCTATTTGTTAGATCTGCGGATTCCCTAGGGCAGAGGCTGGGGTGGGGGCAGTAATGCTTGGGCCCACACACACATAGCACATGCACAATCTTCCCAACAGCCTCAGAGGACTTCCAGAAACCCAGCCTAGGGGATCTGTGAGTTGCCAGATAGAAAGCAGGCTGTGGAGAGGAGAGGCAAGAGGCCGGCACTGGCCCCAGGGGAAACCTCCCCTCCCGCCCTGGAGGTGAAAATAGGATCAAGATACCACCATGCTCACTCTGCGTAATGATTCCTGAAGTCCATTTTTGTACATCATTACTTGTCCCATTTAAAAAAAAAAAAAAACCCAAGGTTGACACATGTCTGTTTAAATTAACTTTCTCATCTCTATGGACAAGTCTTCATGCTATTAATAGAGAAGCAGGGGGGTGTGGGGGAAGAAAAGGGGGCAGGAGACCTATTTAAAAAGGTTGCAAGATGAGTAGGCCCCTGGTTAACAAACAAAAAACGAAAGCCAGACTGTATATTAGCATCAGAAAAGCAACCCACTTCAGTGCCTGCTTTCTATCAGGGCCCACTGTGGCCGGGCCGGTGGCCGGGCCGGTTCCTTGGGTGGCTGAGATGCCAGGCCCGGGAGCTGTCCCTGCCACCCCGCTGGAGGGGCTGAGTCTCTGAGTCCCAGCCCGGGCCCCAGCACCCACTGTTCCCAGGCGCGCGGCATCAGCGAGAACGTGGACCTCATCCTGCTGGATGATCAAGAAAGACAAGCTGTCGGCCGACCCCCTGACCAGCTCAGGGCTTTCCTCTTGCTTATGTGTAGAGGTTTTCAGCTGACGCAAGCAGCGGCTTGCAATCCCAGCACTCAGAGGCTTATGCAGCAGCCTCTGCACCACCGTGAGCGTGCGAACACGTGTAGCCCGACAGCTCGGTCCCGTGTGGCGGAAGCGACAGGGCGCTGGGTGGCCGCGGCTGCTGGAGGCCCTCACAGGAATGGCCACCGCTGAATCTCCTAGAGGAAGCTCAGCAGCATTTGCTCAGAGGTGGAGGGACCGCTGGTGTCCACGGGGGGAAACCGCTGTGGGGGTTGCTGGGGCGGGTGGGGTGGGGAGAGAAAGAATCTGCAAAACCCTTAAACCCCTAAAAGGAGTGGGCCTCATCTTCAGTCTGGAGGAGGGGACTTGAACAAGGCCCCTTGAGTCCGGAAGGGGTGTCTGATAGAGACCACGAAGGATTTGGAAGAGATTGAATTCATTTATTTCCAATGGAGAACTGAAGTTGTGATGCCAGGCATTTGAGCTGCTAATCACAGAGCTATGATTTTTTTTTAAGAGGTTAAAAATCAACGTAAAGAAGAAGGTATGGAGGTGCTTTCTTGATAGCCCAAGCATCCAGAGACAACAAACACGTGCCCGCACACACAGCCCAGCTCGAAAGGCAGAAAGGATTTGCCCCCACAGGACATTCTGAGCTTGTTGTGCCTGATCACACACTAAACTCTTCCTTTTAAAGCATTATAAACCTTCCTTGGACTTGCATCACCTCTCAGGGACCCAGGGAGACAAAGGTTTTATTGTTTGGGTGCTTGTCAAGGTTCTGGCTAAAGATCAGGCTGGTAGACACTTGGGTTGGCCTCTGGTGGCTCCTTGGTGTGGCAGCAATGAGCAGTCAAAGGCAGCATGTGGCCCAGGGCACCTGGCTTTTGCTGTCACTTAGCCATGGGGTGGCCATTGGGCACCCATGTCTGGAGCTCATCTGCTCCAGATGAAGCCAGGTGGGTGCAGCCTACCCCAACACCCTGAAGATCTGGAGCTTAGCAAGGAGAGGTCACACGAGCCACCACCGTCTGGTCCCATGGATTACTGCAAGAGCCTCCTAATGGTCTTCCACCTTCAGTCTTTGCCCGCCTCTAGTCCATTCTACCCCCAGATGCTAGAGAGTCCCTTGCAAAGAGGTCAAATCATGTTCCTCCTCTGCTCAAAGCTGTCCAAAGGTCACCTGTCTCACCCAGGGCAAAAGCCAAAGCCTTCACTTTGGGATGACCCACAAGGCCCTGTGGGATCTGGCCCCTGAATGTCCCCCCTCCCACCTCCCCCCAACTCCCTCCTGCTCCAGCGCGGGGCTCTGGCTGTTCCCAGAACCCTCCAAGCACGTGCACGTCTGGCCTTCTGCCTGTGCCACTGCTCTGCTTAGAGCACTCTGTTGCTGGACATCTGAAGGGCTCCCCTCTCATCTCCTTCACGGCTCACCTTCCTCGGGAGGCCCTCCTTTCCTGAGCACCCTCTAGGTTCTCCAAATCCCCTTCCTCACTCCCTTTTTCCCTGTAGCGTTTATCACCGGCTAACAAATGCTGTATCTCGCACGCGTGTGTTAGTATCTGCCTCTCGGACGAGAAGGTAAGCTCCATGAGGACAGAGATTTTTGTTTCTCTTACTCAGTGCGGTACCAGCAAGGCCTGGTCTGTCCGTGCTTGGCACACAGTAGGAGCTCAGTAAATCTGCATAGGAAGAAGGAACCCACACCGGAGAATGTATTCCAGGATGGCATTCAAATCGTCACTCAGAGCCTGGTGCTCCCACTGAGCTGCAGAAGCCACACTCCTTCTCCCCCTGGCGACTAGCACGGGCTGCGTGGCGTGTCTCAGGGAGGCGGTCTCCTTCCCTGGTGCTCTTGGCCAGGAATGGCCAGAGCTGTCTGCTCCGCTCTTCTTTCCGTGAACAAACCTCTTGGAACAAGGAGGATGGCCCATTTCCATGGCATCTATTAGAACTCCTTGGTCTGGTGATGAGGCGCTTTCCCCGAGACATTGCCTGAATTCCCAGCTTCACAGTGTGCACGGGCGCAGTCCAGTGGAGCACGGTGGCCTCTCGGCGTGCCTCCCTGATGTCCAGACATCCCTCCCCTCCCCGCACCCCTCCACAGATGTCCCTGGCAGTAGCCTGGGCCTGACACACTGCAGCTGTGGGAGGAGGCGATCCTCAGAATCACTGTAGTCCTTCAACACAGGGTGCTCCCAGCAGACGCCAGCGGACGTCATATGACATTTTCTGTAATAATATCTGCTGTTTATAGAGTATCTGCTACGTGCCAGGTGTTTCACCCATATCTTTAGTCTTTACAAGAATCCCCCCAAGGAGGCATAATTATTCCTCTTTCAAGGGGTAACTGAGGCTCAGAGAGGTTCCAGGACTGGTCCAAGGCTGATTAGGAAAGTAAGTAGGAGAACTGGGTTTCTGCCAAGGTCTGGCTCTAAACACCACGTACCACCCTACCTCCACGGCTACTGTGTATGGTAATGCAGGTTGTGCACTGCACGACTCTGAAGGCATCGCAAGTGACGCCCTCTGGAGTGCACCGTCTGCACGGCTCTACACAGCCACCTTATCTGCTGGGAATAGTATTTGGCTTGGGAGACCAGTTATGTCAGTTAGGATGCATCATACCTCAAGGAATAGAAAGGCTGAGCTCTCGGGGGGATTAAACGAAATGGAGTTGTCGTTTTTCTCACATAGCCAAATGTCATCTGGAGGTAGCTGGCTGCAGAGATTGGTTTTGTGGCTCAATCATGCTGGGTTTAGTGTCTCAGAAATTCTCTTGGCCTTTTCCTCATGGTCACAGGGTGGCTGCTATCGTGCAGAGCATCACATCTGTGTTCTAGGGAGAAAGAAATTGGGGAGGGGGGCCTCAGTCACATCTGTTCCCTTTTTATCATGAAAGCTAAATTTTCCCAGACCTCCATCTCCACCTCCCAGAAGATCTCTGCTCCTGATTCATCAGCCAGAGCTGTGCCACAGGACTATCCCTCTCTGTAGACTCTGAAAGACAGTATTTTAAATTTCAAGGCTTTGAAAGGAAAGATTGCAAAGGAGAGGGTTGGGGAGGGAACTCTGGGACAACTGTGCCGGCCACACAAAACCGGTAGTTTTGATTTCCTGGCCAGAAGCATTTCTAGCAGACTCTGTGGCCAGCGATGACCCGTTCTTTATTGGCCACACCAAGCCAATAGGACTTATTTGTCCTCCTGGGCTGAAGGACAAAAGAGGAATCAAAAGGCAGGAGGATGCTCTGATGTGGTTTGTGACTCCGTGAAATAGGGAGTGATTCTAGATCCTTTGTACTCAAAGCACCATTACCATCTGGGAGCCGGTTAGAAATACAGGATCTCAGGGCCCACCCCAGACCTACTAGATCGGGATGTGCACTTTAGCACAATCCCCCAGTGATCTGTGTGCACGTTACTGTTGAAAAGCACCATTTCTAGAACATAGACCCAGAATAAGACTTCCTTCCTGACTTCCACCAAAGTTCTCACAGCCGTCAGCTCTAGGATGACCACCTCAGGTTTGCCCAGGACTGTCCTGGTTTCAGTACGGATAGTCCCATGTCCTGGGAACCTCCCCAGGCCCCAGTCCTGGGCAAACCACCCTGTCCATTCTTTTCTGTGGGGTTCTACTCTCCCTCTGCCTCTACTAAGGCCCAGCCTATAACTAAAACGTGGGAAGCCTAGACCGCTTCCTTGGAGAAGTCAGGAAAGATAGATAGAAAGCCTTGCCTTTAGAATATGGGGCTGAACAAGGCCTGAGGCAGGACTCGTGAGCGTAGGAATATGGCAGGGCCCTGCCCTCCTGGCAAGGAGATGGTTAAGAGCCCTGTGGGCTTTTTATCCTGGTGGTTCAGAGGTATCATTACTGGACTTAATAGTATATCAACAGCCAGCATGAAGGGGCTTGGGATTAAGAACCTGGTAACACAGCAGATTAACTCTTTCCTCACTTCTTTCTTCCACCCCTTCATGTTTCTTTCTTGCTTCTGCCAAGAAAACAAAAGAGAACTGCCCAAATCCCACACAGGAAGCACTTGTCATGAGTAGCATTGGTGACTCAGAGTTCTTTTTTAGTCCTGCCAGCCAAGAGCAACAGGAATGAGCTGGAGTGATCTGATTTATTAGTGGAAAAAAAAACAACTTTTCCTGACCTTGAACCTCCTCTGAGTCCTCCCCTTTCTGCCTCCCAGCCTCCTTTTTCGTGCCCCGGGCAGCCCATGTGGCTGCCTGAAAGGCCCTGTCTGGGGGGCCCGAGGGATGACTGATGTCTCAGACCTCATGCTCCCTTAACAAATATGTGCCCCAGGCCTACTGGAGTAGGAAAGAGAAGACTGGGCCTGGCTCCCAAAGCAAGTGACACAGTGTAACATGCTAGAACTTCTGTATGCTCCCTCTAGGAGGGGACGAGAAATCCAAGAGCAGCTGGGGCAACTTGAGAACTTTGATTTGGTTCTTTAGTTTGGCCATTCTGATTGTGAGCCCAGTGGCTCATGGGAGCTTTGCAGACCTCTCCCGCACTGCTGAGGAAAGAGAGTGCTTTTCCCAGGGCGTTAGGCCAGCTTGCCACAGCCCACTGTGCCCGTATTTGTCTCCTTCACCACTTTGCTATTTGTATGAGGGATGTTTTGGATTCAGGGAAATGGTAAACCCAGGAGCCTCCCTGTAGAATTTGCTGGGCTGCTTTGGACCCTTCTGCCATCTAGAAGGACAGCAGTGGGGTATCAGTGTAGTTCTTAGTCCAAGCTTCTGTTCCTGAGTTTCTCCAATGCCTTTTCTCAGAACACTATACAAAGAGCTTATGGATGTTCCGTATTCCCAGACACAGGCCAGGGCTATGGAGAGACGCAAGTCATGACAATGGGCACAGATGACAAGGTGAATGGAAGCTGACATGTTAGGCCCCATTTGCCAACAACAGACAAACAAGGGCAGCACCCACCCAGTCCCAGCCCTGGACTATGGAAGCTGTCTGCTGTGGAGAACTAGGATCTCTAGCACAGTCAGCCCAACAGGACCATTCTGGTAGGAGCCATTGCCCGCTGACTGGGATACGGTGAGATGCAGGACTGTCTGTTGTCTGGATTCTCTGTTGTATTTGTCCCTAAGAATTTGCAGCCCAAGTGGAAGACCCGTGTTTCCATTTGCAGTCCTGTAAGGAGCAGCTCTTTGTAAAGGGTCAGTGGCCATGTTTACCAATGTGGTAACCATCAAACCTCTTCCAGTCAGAAGACCCGTCCACTCAGGGCATTCGCTGTGTTGATGCTGCGTGAGGGCTGCGTGAGGGCTGGGCAGGAAGTGGCAGGGGCAGGCGCTGGACTGTTATCTTTCAAACCTTGGTTTGGGTTTGGTCCATGTTCAGTAGTTCATCTGTCCTCTCACTAGACAGCAGTGACCGATCAGAGCTCGAAGGCCATGGGTCTCCATTCTGTGTTCCTGACTACCTAAAGCAAGTCTTCTCACATTGGAGCATGCGTAGAATCACCGGGAAAGCTTGGCAGTGCCCGGATGGCTGGGCCCCACCCTCAGAGATTTAGATTCCGTGGGTGTGGAATGGGGCCTGAGAACTGACATTTCTGTGTGTGTGGTTTTTTTTGGGGGGGGGAGGGAGGGACACAGGGAGAGAGAGAATCCTAAGCAGGCTCTACCCCCAGCACGGAGCCCATTGCAGGGCTCGATCCCATGACCTCGAGATCATGACCTGAGCTGAAATTAAGAACCGGACGCTTAACTGACTGAGCCACCAGGTACCCCGGAGAATGGACATTTCTGACAAGCTCCCAGGTGATGTCAGTCTGCTACTCCAGGGACCACACTTTGAGGGGCAGTGGCCCAAAAGAGGTGCCAAAGACTATGATCCTCAGTAGCTCCCCCTGAACACAGGTGGAATATGTCAGGATAAGAACTCGGTGCGCTGTCCACCTCTTCTCTTGAGCCTAGCTCCAAAGTCCCCCGTCCTGGCTCCTCATTTACAGAGGGAGCTCAGACACCATTTTGGAGTATGAAGCAGGAATCCTGTGTGCTGGGGGATTAGCAAGGCTGCCCCCACACTCCCTCTTCCATCCACCCCCCAGGGGACCTTGGGGGCCTGCGAGTTCCTACTGGCGCTGCAGAGGCAGGCAGCTTGCATCTGGAGATACGCCCTTCAAATTACATTTGAAATAATTTATTTTCACATGCAGGGGAGAAATCACATTTGGTCTAGATTCATGTAAAGAAAACAGAGATTCGATTTTTTAAAATGTGTTGCTGGCAAGAGAGAAGAGCAGACGGGTTTGGATAAAATACACATTCTGTTGAACCTGGCCTTCAGTCCCAGACTGCATTTTAAGGGGTTTTGGGGTAGGCTGTGAAGGAGAATCAAGCCTGGATTTTATTTTCATTTTTTTCTTCTTTTGAAATACTTCCTAGGTTGAGGCCAGGAGCAACAGAAACATCTGGACTGCAGGAGAGATTGTTCCTAGGATTTCGAGCTTTTTGCGTCTAATCTGTAGGAGCCTGATTTAGAAGTCTCATCTGAGGAGAGAGAGGGTATTCTTTTGGGATTTCTGGCCAAACTCTAGATCAGGCTGGGGAAGGCAAATGAGGGGAGGCTGGGATAAGAGGTCCCCATGCAGAGTGAAGGTCACGCAGGCCCTGCAAATGGCCACACGTCAAAGGCTTCCTCTGTTAGACCTTCCATGTGATTGAGGACCAATGTCAGGTTTAAACCGATCACAGAGACAAGAGAAACAACAACAGCTCCCGTTTATTAGGTCCTCACACGTGCCTGGCTGTATGCACATCATCACATTAAATCTTCACTTAGCTGCACAAAGTAGGTATTAGCAATTGTCTCCAGTTTACAGTTGAAGAAACTAGAGAGAAGTGAAGGAGTTTCCCCAAAGCCTCACAGCTGTGCGCTGGGCCAGGCTTAGTTTAGGCAATGATTACCATCAGTAGCATTATCATTATAAATAAAGAGCTCTAGCTGTGTGTGTTCAGACTTATTAGGTTGAATCACATAAAAGAGCTATTTTTGTAGGTAAAAAATGGCTGAATATTGGCAATTTCATATGGTTTAACCAAATATGTATACGTATATGGATGCATTGGTATATTAAAGACTTGCATTCCAGAGTCTGGTTTGAGAGACTGGTTACATCGGAGGAGCAAGGAGGGGCATGTGATCAGGTGGAATACAAGAAGGGCTTTGAGTGTGTGTTTAATTTTTTTCTTAAGCTGCACGAGCAGTATACAGGTATGCGTCATACTGTGCTTTGTGCCTTTTTGTTTTAGTTATCTGTTGCTGCATAACAAATCACCCCAGAATTTCGTAGCTGAAAACAGTACCCATTGACGATCTCACAGTGTCCGTGACTCAGGAATCTGGGCACAGCTTAGTTGGGCTCCCTCTTCAGGAACGAGCTGCATCAAAGCGTTTGGCTGAGGATGCTGTCCTCTCAAGGCTCAACTGGGCATGGATTTACTGACGAGCTCACTTGTGTGCCTGTTGGAGGGCCTCAGAAAGTTCACTTCCAAGCTCACTCATGTGGTTTTTGGCAGGATTTGGATTCTCATGGGCTGTTGGAGCAAGGGCCTCGATTCCTCACTGGCTGTTGGCCAAAGGCCAGCCTCAGTTCCTTGCTCTGTGGCCCACTCCATAGGGCAGCTTACAACATGGCAGCCAGATTTATCAGAGTGAAGACTCTGAGAGACAAAGAGGGGGATGGGGTCACAGTCACAGTCTTTTATAACCTTCTTATGAAAGTGATATCCCATCATTTGTGCTGTATTCTATCCGTTAGAAGCCACTCACCAAGTCCAGCCCACACTCAGGCTGAGGATTGCACAAAGACATGAGTATCAGGAGGTGAGGAACAATGGGGACATCTTACAGGTCCACCTAGCACCACACATCTGAAATATTTTATAGTAAGCCTTAAAAAGAAAAAAATATATTTACAGGTAAAATATAACTGATTGCTGGCATTGTAAACTCTCTGATCCTCAGTGGTGGCCACGTATTTGCTGCTAAATCTTGGCTTCTGCTTCCCACCCCCATCTGATTCTCTCCAAAGCCCATTATTATCAACAACAAAATCAATTAAGGATGTTTTTCTTATTACTGGATTTAAAGAGATGTCAGTGTCCTACCAAAAGTGTTTTTCATTTCTTCAACTATACCTTTGCTAAGTTGGTAATAGCAGTACATTTTAGAAGTCTGTTCTCTGAGGTTCCCCATTGGCCAGAGCAGTGGGATGTGTATGAGCTTTGCAGCCAGAGAGTTGAATCTTGACCCCTGCTCTACCCCTGACCAACTAGGTGACTTTGGGAAAGTTACTTACACTCTCCGAACATTATTCTTCTCATCTGATGAATGAGAGGAACGACACCCATCTCAACGATTCCTGGAGGATTAAATCCATGAGAAAACACATGTAAGTTGAAGGGCAGTGCCCAGCACATGGTAGGGACTGGACAAGGTGAGGAAAGGTTCTTCCAGATCTCTTACCCGCCTCACATGCTGTTTATTACTTCATGAGTGGGCTGGGCAAACTGTGTTTTGGAAGGTGACAAGTTTGGGATGCCACAAAAAGAGAATGTTCCTCATGGTTTCTCATTTGATCCCAAGATTATTTTCTTTGAAGTTTGTTTCATTCATTCGTTGATTCATTTGTTCGTTCCTATACTCATTCGTTCAACAAACAGTGTATCGTAAAGAAAATGAAGACCAGTCTTCTTCACAACTCTAATCCCTTTTGATTTCCCAGGGGTGGGAAAGGGAATCTGAGTTACTTGTGAGTTGTTACTCGTGTCCAGTTCAGCAAAAGCATCAGAAGTGGCTCAAATCTACCCCTTCTCTGCATGGCTGCCAGGAAGGGCTGTTCCATCCAGTGAAGATGTTCCAATGAATGCTGGCCTTTGGGAGTTTTGCTTTGCCCAGGAGAGGAGCTAATTCCCTGAAGGAAATGCAGCACCATGGGATGGGAACCCACATAGACCTGTCTTTGTGGTCTTACTCAGCGTGGCTTGGCAGACTTTCATGTTGATTTGTAGTGGTGACTTGTGGATCACAGGCTAGCCACCTGGAAGGGAGCTTCAGGATTGGGTTTGCTAGACTCTCCTGTAACTGAAAGAGTCATTTCCCTTCTTTGGACTTCCAGTGAGGTTAAAAGAATCTCCAAGTTCAGAATCAGGCAAAAGCTCTCCATACCTTGCTGTCCTTGGGAAACCCATGGGGTTCTCTCAGTTCAGCTCTCCATGTAAGGAAGACTGTGCAACGTGTACATCTTGAATCATCCCACTATTACATGATGGGCAGCCTCATGATATCAAGGTGACGTGAATATTCTCACTTGCCAACTTTAACTCCAACACACAGTTCAGCACTGTGTAGGCATATAAACACACTTCAAACAGCCTTCGGCTTGAAAACAGACTCCACTGGTCTCAGCATAAAGATTTGGGAGGGCCGAATGCTCCCTTATTTTGTCTCTGCCTGGAACAAAGCCTCCTATTGTCTTTCAGGTGATCACATTTTTTAGCCATTCAAATATAAGTTTGTTCTTAACCATTGAATTCAACTGTAGGGGCCCACTGTGCTGCCTCAGCCTGGCTGAAGGAGACTTGGGTCCGACCCAAAGGCCTTTTTCCACTTGGCCCCCCAGTGGCCTTGAAATGATGGTGGCCTCCAGCGTCCTGAGAACAATCTCTCAAAGTACTAGTCCGAGGAGAATGTCACCCACCCCCATGCCTGTCCACCGGTTCTGCTCAAGAGCAACTCCCATGTCTTTACAAGTAGCTCATTCTCTTGGTAATGAACCTGATGTGAATGGATGTCCAATGAGGCCTGGTTTATAGAGAAAGCCTTGGGCATCCCTCTGCCCTGCCAAATCGGTCATCCAAGGCATAGGGTCAATGAGCCTTGTCTTGCTCTAAATTCCCTCGAATTTCCCATTGACACCATATACCTTGGCTGAACAGATGCCATTGCTGTGTAGTGGGAAACAGTATCTGTGGTGATAGAACAGGCAGAAAGAGAAAAAATTTCTCAGTCCCAACCCCCATGGGCCTCTCCTCTTACTTTTACCAGATCACCCACTGGGGAGGGGTAGAGAGGTGCTGTGTCTACTCCATTGCCTGGGAATAGGAAGAGGGTTCACACAACTCTCAAGAGTGTATTGAGATGCAAAGTCCCCCTTTATAGGGCCTTGGAGGGAGGGAGAGCACGGTGGAGCCCTCTTTCCTGCATTCCCAGCTTTTGACTTTTCCAGGCAGTAGGTAGAGTTCCTTTGTGGTCCACACATATGCAAGTGTGCATGTGAGCGCGTGCATAACACACACACACACACACACACACATATCTTGTGCCTTCCGAAAGTGTGGCTTGGCAGGGCTGGGTTCAGGATTGGAGAGCCACCCACTTCTTGGTGCCTACCTTTAGAAAATAAATGACCCAGGCTCATGTGAAGTTTTAATGAGAAAAAGGAGGCACTGAAACAGTCAGGGAAGAGACCCTTTCCCTGGCGACAGAAACCATGATGTTAACCTTCCAAAATAGTGCAGTAAATACTGAAAAGTCTTAAGGGTTGTGAGAAGGAAGATTAGGGAGTTGGGGGCACATTTGTCTCAGGATGATATGGGGGATCTAACTGTATATCTTGGTCAGGAACAGAATCCTAGACCAGATGAACTAGAGTCTGAATTTCTGGCTTTTATCTTTCCTGATATTTGTTCTCAGCCTTTTCCTTATGTGTGTGTGTATGCGTGCATAATAGAGAAAAACCCTACACTATTGCCCAAATGGTAGATTCTGTAAAGGGGTTGTGGACGACTGTCTTCGTGTGGGTTCCCCAAAAGGAAACCCTGAGACAAGGGCTGAAGTGCAAGTAGTTGATTTGAGAGGTGAAGGAAACACTGGCAGCAGAGTGGGTAAGGGTGTCGGGGAAGGGAATAAAGCCATGAAAAGGTTATTGAGTGAATTACCACTGGGAGCAACTGGAGCTGATTCCCAAGGGAGACTCTGGGATTTAGTGTAGACATTCAGAGTGCTCCCATCTGAGGGGTGAGGGAGCTGGGGTATTAATACTCCAACTTCCAGGAGTCATTTGTTAAGAGATGCTCCCTGGGGGCACCTGGGTGACTCAGTCATTAAGCGTCTGCTTTCTGCTCAGTTCATGATCCCGGGGTCCTGGGATCGAGCCCCGCGTCGGGCTCCCTGCTCGGCACGGAGTTTGCTTCTCCCTCTCCCACTCACCCTGCTTGTGTTCCTTCTCTCGCTTTGTCTCTCTCTGTCAAATAAATAAATAAAATCTTAAAGAGAGAGAGAGAGAAAGAGGGAGAGATGCTCCCTGGGGATTGCTAATTCCCCACCATTTCTGGCCAGGCCTATGGATAGCATGGCCTTTCTCAGTTATGGGGAGAGAAAAGCCAGGCACAGCAATGCAGAGAGTGGCCTTTGGAAGTCAGCAGCAATGCACCCAGGTGACAGGTACAAGAGCTCTCCAGAGGGCACTGATGGTGGTTGCTGAGGTCCCATGGGGGTGTGCATGTGTATTGTTGGGGAGGGAGACTCTAAAAATATTCCTACCCTTTAATAAAATGTAATCAGAGATTGGGAATAATAAACAAAAAAATGTTTTAAAGAAGGAGAGCTTTAAAAAAACCCCAGAGGATAGTGGTGTGGGTTCCATGGTATATACATGTGTCAAAATTAATCATGCTGTATATTTAAAATCTGTGTTTTTAACTGTATGTAAATTATACCTACATTTAAAAAGAAGCAGGTATAAAATTCCAGATCTTTTTTTTTAAAAGATTTTATTTATTTATTTGACAGAGAGAGACATAGCAAGAGCAGGAACACAAGCAGGGGGAGTGGGAGAGGGAGAAGCAGGCTTCCCGCGGAGCAGGGAGCCCGATGTGGGACTCGATCCCAGGACCCTGGGATCATGACCTGAGCTGAAGGCAGACGCTTAACGACTGAGCCACCCAGGCGCCCTAAAATTCCAGATCTTAATACCTTTCAGTAAACTCCTTAGTTCCTGCATATTTGGGGTATCCTTGCCCAAACCCCTACAATTCTTCCTGGGCCATGGACCAACAGATGAAGCCTTTTCTCTAGAATTTCAGTCAGGAAATGTTGAAATGGGGTGCTGGCAGATCAGTGTCTTGATCTCTGGGTAGCGACGCCCCAATAACAGAGCAGTTCCTTCAGCTACTTCTGTGCCATGGTTTGGGCCATGCCACCCTGGCTTAGGTTCTCCTTGTGACTGTGGTGTGCATTTTGCAAGGGAAATGGCTACGAATTCCATATGTGAGGCCACAGGTTGAACATCTGCAGCGCAGAAGAAATCAACAGAGAAAGGGTCTGATCTTACGAATTAACCTCTCCGGTCAAGCTAGCTGAGTCCACCTGCCACAGCTGGGTAGGGAAATGAGGATGAGGTGATGTTTCAGGATGGGCACCAGGCCAGGTTCGATTTCAATGCCGGCTGTATAGTGTTTGATGGGTGAAGCAGATTCCCTCCAGCTCGCTGGTATCACCTGGGACCAGCCTCAGCTGCACACAGACAGGGGCGGAGGTGAGACAGGCACCAGTAATATGGAGGCCATCGGGCCGTTCTGTTCTTTCTCAGACGACCCAGACCTGAGGAGGTGGGCCTTCACAGTGGCGGGCCTTTCTAATGTGACTTTTCAATTAATTGACTTGACGCTGGTGGGTAGAGTGCCAGAGGCTGAAAAAGATGAAAGGCATCGAAGAGGAAAAGCTTTGATGTCACTGCAATCCTGTTCAGATTCAGAGAGGTTTTGGGGGGGAACTCTATATCTTAACCACAAAAACCTCACAGGGTTGATCAGTCACGCAAGAAAATTTTCGTCATTCTCTGGGATTGGTGGGTGATGAGAGGTTGGATGGAAAGCCAAGAAGGAAGTGTGGCGTGTGGTTTCTGGGGGTGGCAAGTGTGTGTGATGGCAGGAGGGGAGGAAGAGGAAAGGCACGCGCAGAGAGGCAGTGGTATGCTTATTCTACAAAGTTCGGTGTCAATGTGTAATTTTCCAACCTTTTGGGTTCTTCCAGACTCATTGTCTAAGTCTTACTGTGTTTGTTCCTACAGCTAATCTAATCTGGGCACATGAGCTGATATCACCAGGCCACTTAGATACACACACACACACACACACACACACACACAAATGCACCTTGGCACCTTATTCACACAAAATTTAAATAATCCGAAAACTCCAGGAAGTACAATAACATTGCAGGCACGTAATGAGTAGAATTTTAGAAGTAGACAGAAGCCTAGAATGCAACTGTATTATTTTCTGCTAAAGATGAGGAAATGGAGGCTCGTACTGGAAAGTGACCTCTCATCCACCTAGACCAGGGTTTTCAACTTGGGTACAAGTGACATTTAGGGCACACTAAATCTTGGCTATGGTGGACCATCTTGGGATGTTTGGCGGCATCCCTGGCCTCTAACCACTACATGCCAGTATCACCTCCCCCTGGTTGTTACAATCAGAAATATCTCCAAATATCTCCACACAATAGCTGTGTGACTTGGGGGTTTCACGTGATGACTCTTGTATGGCTTCAGAATCCCGGATGCACACTGAAGTGGAAAGATCGCACGGACACCGTGCTTAGAGGATTGGCAGCGTTCAGATGCCCGGCCGGGATATTTGTCTTCCAGGACATGCATTGCCTCACAGCTCTAAATCACATGGGGTTTTTCAGCCTGTGCTCACTTAGAGCCCATGAAATTGCCATATTTTTTTTCACGTGGCCCAAATGGTCGAATATCAGCCGTTTTTTTATGGCCCCCCCATACACACAGACTTGAAGAGCTATGCCCTGAACACCTTCTGAAACCCCCTAGTTCTTGAATCTGGAAATGTTTGTTTAGGTGCATGACTTTCCTCAGTCGCATTTCTGAGGCGAGTCCAATGTTTTCCACGGAGAGCCTCATACCACAGGCTAACCACATTGCAAAATTCCCCTCAAGATTTCTCTCTCACCCTGCGGTAAATTAAATACGGCCACACATTCTTTGCAGTGATTCCCATGAAGAGGTGGAGTCTGTTCTCCACCCTGTTGAATCTGGGCTGACCTTGTGACTTACTTTGAGCAGTTCAATGCGTGGGAGTGGTGGTGTTCGAGTGCCAGAGTCTAGACCTGTAACAGGCCCGGCAGCTTCCGCCTTGGCCTTCTTGACCACTGCCCTGAGACTGCCCTGTAAGGAAGCTGGTGTAGGTGACTCGAGGATGAGTGGCCCTGTGGAAGAGAGCCAAGGCACCCCACTCATGGCCAACACTGCTAATGAGACATGTAAATAGGGCCCTCTTGGACCTTCTAGTCTGCCAGCCCTCTAGCTAAATCCAGTCCAATGGGTGAGGCCAGGCGAAAGCCATGGAAGAACCACCCCCCAGATCCACATGATCCTGAGAAAGAGTAAATCATTGCTGGAAGCCAATAAGATTGGGGAGGGTTTGTTATAGAACAGTAGATAACTGATACATACTTCTTGGCAATTTTATGGCTTTTAACAACCTATTAGAGTATAACTTCAAATAGTGAGCAGCAAAGCCATGCTCCCCTGGACTGCTAGCGGGTTCGCTGGCATCACTCACAAGCCAAGTGTCCCAGGCCCTCACACCCGCCTCACAGGGGGCACCATTCAGTCCCATTCTTCAAGAATCCTTCTGACTTCCGTATGTGGAAGCCACGAGAAAGGGTCAAGAATGCATGAGTAAAGCCATGTAAAGGTCAGGTGCCTGCCCTACAGGATGATGACCTGCACGGCACGTGTATGTGGTGGATGCCTCATATGTCCAGCTCCTGTGTATCCACCACATACAGATGTCACCCCTAGACACCTAGTGTAACCATGCTCAGGGCAGCCGTGACCCATCTCCTAGGCATGGTTGTATTATTGAAAATATCTTAAGCCTCTGTTTCCCACTATTAGAGTTTGGAAGTGGGTATTTCAAACTGAGAATTTCCTCACAAATGGTGGGCAATAATTGACTTTCTACCTTAATGGTTTCATTAACTATCTCTTTTGATCTATAGCAGATGCCTTAGGAAGCCCTTTCTTTATTAGCTAAGAAAAACTGTAGTTAGTGCTCATTACAATAATTCTTTATGAGTTATTTCTTTACTGATGCACACGCCAGCCCCCACTGGACTCTACCTACACGAGAAGAGAAGTTCTGTTTTTCTCTTTGCTCATGGCATCCCCAGCACATAGCACAGGGTTTGGTTCCTGGTTGTTCCTCAATACATTTGATGGGTGAATGAATGAATGAATGAGTAAATGAATGAATTCTCGGAGATGAGAGCTGGAGGAGAGCTTGGAATTCATGACCTTCCCTCTCCTGCTCTGCTTGATGAGGGAGGACACTGAGATTTGGAGATAATTAGCATTTGTTTTTTTATTCCAGGACTTTATTCCTTTAAAAAGCCACTTGACACACCTGGTTATCCCATCTGTCACAGCCTGTGATTATGGGAGAGGAAAAACCGAGGATTCCTTCTTGGGCTCAGTGGGCACTAGGAATATCCCTGACTTTGGGCTGGCCTCGTGCCGCTGAGAGCCGACTTCTGCCCACCCTGCTAGGCCCTGTGACTCCCTGAAGGGCTTCCAGGCCCACCGGGGTGCTGAGCGGCCACCAGATGTACCTCTCAGAGTTACATTATTATTACTGTTCATCTGCCTGTCAAGCCAAGCCCCTTTCTGTGCTCTCGAATGTGAAAGCAAAATGGCCTTTTCTGATATGAAGCTAATAATAGGTCTCATCTTGATTCTACTTAACACTGAACTGAAGATTTGGCCTCTAGGGTGAGGCTTATAGTTAATTCATTTACTTTAAAAATAATTACAGAAGCCATAAAAGAAATGTCCCAGTGCGGGCCAAGAGTGGTCTGGTTCTTGGTGTTTCTCAGTAACCCGCTGTGTGCCGGGGGCTTGAGAGAACGAGAACATGGCACCTCTGTGTGAAGGCCTGGGCGGAAGGCGATGCTAGAATGGAATTTCTATGCAGTCCCTCTGGACAGGAACAGCTCTGCCCATCCCCCCGCGGCCGCTCACTTCATTTTCTGAGATGACCTAAATGAGAAAGACAATTGCCTTCCTTCCCCCTCGGCTCGGTCCCCCACGCGGACACACAGGCTGGGTCCCTGGCAGACTGCACCGGGGTCATGTGCTGTCTCATCTACTCAGGAATGAGCTATAGCTTCGAAGGGGAAAATAAATAAACAAGCGAAGTGCACCCCTGCCCTTTGTCCAGGAGGAAATGGATGAGTTCCCCGGCTTTCACGTCCCCTCCGTGCCTGCCGCCATGCCCCCGAGCCCGGGGAGAGGCCAGCCAGCGAGGAGGAGAATGTTCCCAGCTGTGTGCGCGCACGTGCATGCGCGTGGCTGTGTTTGTGTGAGGGAGACGGACAGACGGACAGACGGGGTGGGGAGGAGAGAGCGAGGAGAAAGAGGGAAAGGAGCAGGGAAGGAGAAGGGGAAGAGGAAGGAAGAGGGAGGGAAGCGGAGGGAGAAGGTGAAAGGAGCTAGCTGAAAAGAAGACAGAGGAGGCATTCAGATAGTTCCAGGTGGGAATCAAGCTGCTAAAAGATTCTTTTCCCTCCCTAATTTCCCTTCCTCTTCCTTCCAGAAATAGTTGTAAGCGCCCCCCCCCCCCCCCCCCCGCCCAGTCGTCCTGTCTGACTGTAAAATACACTGAAGAAGCCCCAGCACGAGCGGCAGGCAGTTCTCCCGAGAGGCCGCAGAGCAGCTGAGCGTCTCCCTGGCCGCCGCCCTGCCGTGTGGCTACCGAGGCCGGGGAGGCTGGGAGGCCGGGGAGGCCGGGGAGGCCAGTCCGCCTTCCCAGCATCCCGGTGAGCTCATGCGGAACGCCGACTTGTGGCTGGGCACACCGGCCAGAGCCGTCCACGTCTCCACTCTCCAAGTCCCAGAGCGGCATCTCGGGGAGTTGTCCCATTGACAAAGCGGTCCCGGGAGGCCTTCCCCCTCCAGGCAGGCTGCACGAATGTTGGTACTAGCGCAGTGGAGAACCCATATGGTTTGCCATGTGTATTATCACTATTTAGGGTAAAAATTAAGTGAGATAACCTTTTTTTTTTTTTTAAAGATTTTATTTATTTGAGAGAGAGAATGAGAGAGAGCACATGAGAGGGGCGAGGGGCAGAGGGAGAAGCAGACTCCCTGCCGAGCAGGGAGCCCGATGCGGGACTCGATCCCGGGACTCCAGGATCATGACCTGAGCCGAAGGCAGTCGCTTAACCAACTGAGCCACCCAGGCGCCCTAAGTGAGATAATCTATATCAAGCATATGGCACATGGTAAGTGATCAGGAAATATTAGTTACGGTTATCCGATGTCACAATAATAATAGCTAACAATTTTTTTTAGCACTGGGTCTAAGCAGATCTTAAAACGCCCTTGTGCTGTTTCATCCCCTAGTGACAGATGGGGAACTGAGGCCTGGAATAGTCCCAGTTCCCGGGACCTAGACACGAGGATCTCCTTTACTATGGCTTCCATTCGTCACTACAAGAGGCAGTGACAACACGGGCAGAAGAGAATTCACTCCCATCCGCCTCCTCTTCTCCGTCTCTCGCACCACCGCCCAAGACCAGGCCACCACCTCCTCTTGCCTGGCCCACAGCAGCTGCCTCCTCTCTGGGCCCCGTGTCCACTGTTGCTCACTGCAGGCCATCCTGCACGCAGCCGTCACAGGGCCACACCATGGTCTGCCCCTCTTCCAGAGCTTCATTCCCTTCCCATGGCGCTTAGAGTGAAATGCTTGTTGACTCACAGATGGCTATGTATCTGGAATGTCTGATTTGCATATCTGGGGACATGATAGACTCTGGCTAGGGATCACCTTGCCTCACTTTCCTGGCTGCCGAGTCTGATTTGTCCATGGTCACCTGCCATCTTGCACCCCAGACCTGAGCGTGGGCCTTTCTTGTTCCAGACAGTTGTACCCTTGTGGGAATCTCAATGCACAGAGGCCACAGATCCACTGCACAGCAAGAAAAGATGGTGTCTGTTGCAACTGATTCTTCGGCCTCGTGGCACGGTGCAGAAGGAGAGGTAGAAGGATACTAGATGTTCAGTAGTTTTCTTAGTGTCCAGAATATCCAGGAAATGCTATTCCTTTGATGGCATTTATGGAATACCTAGGATGCTCCTCCCTCACTGTCCTCAGCCACCTGAAATGGTTGGATCTAAGATCCACAGCATATACTTAATCACGGAGATATTCACCCTCAAGTAATTTAATATTACAGCATGCGAACCAGTAAACTAATTAAGGGTGCATTCAAGAACTTAGTTTTGCATCATTGAAGGTTACTATCTCCCTTATGCTACTAGAGACATTCTCTGATAAAGGTAAAGAGGTGGATAGATTTTGGTCTCTTTCCACCTTCCAGACATTCCTTGAATTTTTCTCAGAAAGATCAGTGAGGCAAATCTCTTTTTTTTTCTTATCCTCCCACCTTTGTCCCGGCTAAAGGGTGAACTAGGGGAAGATCTCATGGGTGGTGTTCTAAACAACTTTCTCTTGATTAAATAACCCTTCCCCCAAGGGCTACTTGTGTGGCTTAAATGACTTGAAAAACAAAACAGACAATCTGGGGCAAGAGAATCAATTTGAAAAAATTGGAGGTTACCCACAGACTTGCCCTGTGCAGCTGGGAGAGACGTGAGAAGCACGAGCTCCAAGCACCAGAGAGGATAAATAAGCGTGTCGCAAGTGCCATTAAGAAAGCACATCTGCACACTGTCAGCAGTGAGGATAAACACATGATTGTTTTCCCTTTTACAAGGAGCAGTGATGAGGAGAGGCGACTTGATGGACCCCATCCAGGTCTGTTCAATTTACATCAGGAGGAAATCTTCAAAGAAAACAAATAGTATATTCATTCTCCTCTCAGTGCAGACCGGCAAGCAAACCGGGAAAGAAAGAAAAGGTTATCTATCTGGCGGACCTCAGTTGCTCAAGGTTGGGGTTTTAGACCCAACATCCTTCTCTGGGTGTCCTCTTTGTCCTGATTGCCCTGCCAGTGGGAAGAGCCAAGGGAATAGACCTGGATATCCCTTACAGCTGCTGAGCGGAGCCAGTGTTTCTTACCTTAACCCTGACCCCCCAAACTTCCAGGGTCCAGCAACTTCCCCAGTGTCTCAAGAAGCAGCTTTATACGTTTTGATGAGCCATCATGAGAATTCATGAAGGAGAACCAAGAGCCTAGGCAACCGTGATGGCTGCAACGAAATCTTCATGGACCTAATTTGAGAGAAGGTTCAGATACACCGGGAGATGAAGACGAGCCTGGGAGGTGCCAGCAACCGGGAACCTCCACACTCCGTATTCCTACGGTTTACTGGTAGTTCGCTGTTTCGATTTTAGGTGGCATCTTCTTCATTTTGATTAGGTCAAGTACTTCTTTTATTATGTGCCTAAATTAGAGAATGTGATGCATATCTTAAAGCAGCTCGGACTCAACAGTCTACACACCCGTAGCCATCTAAATTTCAACAGTTGGCTTCATGGGGGAGACACATGCACAGACTCTGGGGGAGTTAGAAGCCGGTCTACATTGTCTTCATTCTGTCTTCTCTCGTCTCCTCCACCTTCTCTCCTTCATGAAACTCTTTCCACTTCCTCATCTCTGGAAAGGGGTGGGAGTGGAGGGTGATGTCAAGAGTGTTCCTATGGCCCCTCAAGAGATGAGTGAGATACCATTCTTATCCAAGAAATGATACAAAATATGTCTGTGAAACATGTGGTGAGCCCTTCACTTACACTGTTGAGGGGTGTACAACATCAAGGTTGTAACAGTTGTACTGAATGATGCTGTGATTAATGAGGCTCTTTAATTTTGCCAATACTCAATATCTCATATTAAAGACTTGTAGCATTTTCCTAAAATTTTCCTCAAAGCTAGTGGAAATGATCAGGGAAGTGTATCCACCCAGTAACTATGAAGAATGCTCTCAGACACAGAGGCCCAGAGAGGTTTCATACCTCTTCAAGGTTACACGTGGGTAAAGGTAGAATCTGGACGAGGATCCAGCCCTCCTGCTTCCCAGCATTGGGGTAGTCACTAGTTAAGAAAGTAGGCTTGGAGCCAAACTCCCCGGGTTCAAATTCTGGCTCTGCCACTTACAGGCTGAGTGATCTTGGGCAACTTAACGTCTCGGTGTCTTTGTTTCCTCCTCTGTAGAATGGGGCCAGAAGAGTAACTGGTTTCACGGGCTATGTGGATTAAATGAGTTCCTAATGTCGAAATGCTCAGAGCATAAACAGTATAGTTTCATATTTAATGCCAGCCGTTGGCAACCAGAAGTGAGGCTGGGATGCTTTTTGACATACCGCAGAAAATCAGTTGATGTTATGAAATCATCACAACTGGTATTATAGCCAGTTCTTAGATCTTGTCTGTCCAAGGCATTTCGTGAGTACGTTGTATTTCTGCCAAAACCAGAAAAACCTGCTTCCGCCCGTGCCTGGCACACGGTAAGCGTTCAGTAGGTGTGAGCTACTCTCTCACTATGCTGCTTCCATTTCCTACAGTCCTGGAGAGGCGGTTTGTAGGAGCTCACTGCAGCCCAGACGTGGTGCTCTCACCCCGTGCCCCACTGTGTGCGTGTGTGTGTGCGCGTGTGCGTGTGCGTGCACGTGCATGTGCAAACACACCAGTGGACAAGAAGGTGTTTGCTAGTGGCAAATCCAATAACTCACTCAGTAAATGATCTCAGCCCAAAGTTCTCTTACAGGCAATCAAATTCAGATCTGTACACCTGGTGAAATTCAAATTCCTTTTAAACATTTATTGCCATTTCCAGGCAAGAAACATTTCCCCTGATCAGATTGTTGGGGCCGGGAAGTCTTGCATTTGAAAAGCAAGTAAAGAGTGAAAAAAAAAATAATTTTCAGTGCATGATACAATTTACAGTTTGCTTCTCGGGAATGTGTGTCGTGTTTTAAACTTGAGTAGGCTGATATTCTCCAAACATCCTAGTGCTTCATATTTATAGAGTGCTTTATTTTCGAGTGTTAACAATGAATGAGAAAAAGTGGAACTTTCTGCAGGCATTTTACCCCCCTCTTTTCTGTCTTGATGCTATTTTGATTTGGAAGCAGGCTCATTTCTTTTCTTCTTCAAACACCACAGGATTCCATTCTCTTGCTCTTTTTCCCCAAAGGGAACACTTCAATTGCTTTTATTGATGAGGAGAGGAAAAATCTAAACATCAGGCAACCAGGCTAATGAGAGACAGGCCGACATGACATCTAACAAAGAACAAAACCAATTATCCCTCTTCGTGTAGGTATACCGGGTTCAGAAGGAAACAGAGCAGAGAACTGTCGCAGATGCTATGTGTGCCCAAGCCCTATTCCCCAGGTCCCCCCCAGAGGCCACCTGTGGCTCAGGAGACAATGTGCTGCTCGGGGACAGCTCCCATCAGGGCATGGCCCCTGCAGCCTCTCTGGCCACCCACACCCCAGTAACCCTCAACCAAGGAGTGGGGAGATTTGGCGAAGCCTAGCCTAGACTCCCCTCCCCCTTAGTGGCACTGTCATGATCTGTGTTCCACGGGTTCCCAGTGGGTCTCCAGCAGGACCAAACCCCATCGCCGACGGTAACTTACATCGGCTTCCTTTCCTCCCGTCTCACCATCCCTGCCCCACTCGGCTCAGATTTCTAGAATCCTCTTGTGCACCCAAATCGTCCCTTCAGGGGCTGCTTTTTGGGGGGAACTCAAAACAGGACAAGAACCTAAAAATATTCACCCAGTTATATTTCTTAGGCTGCCCCTTCCTCACTCACTCTCTGAGTGCCAGAATTAAAGATGGGACTTTTGTTCAAAGATGGGCTATGTATTGGACTGTTTTTTTACACCAGGTTCAAATTTGGGATGTGCAATTCTTTTTAGGTTCTTGAAGCTAACATTTTCTTGGGCTGCTGGTTTTCATTAATTCATTCGGCAAATATCTACTGAGCACCTACTATGTGCCATATACTCTGCTGGGTGCTGGCATTAGATGGGGGTGAGCGAAGCAGACAGAATCCCTGCCCTCGTGGCCACGATCTAGTGGGGGGAGACAGACCCCACGCAAACAATGCAATGAATATACAGAGCATACTGTGTGCTAGGAGGTGGTAACTGCTCTGGACTGAAGAAAGTAAGCTAAGCCAGGGACATCGGCGGCAGGAGGTGTGGGGGGCTGGTTGCAATTTTAACTCGGGTTCTCCATCGTTTTTCTGTCTCCTGCAGAGGGAGGGCTGTGTTGCTTGATTCTGTGATGGGCTGCCCGCCCAGTTAGCCCCCCTTCTCCCTTCTCATTTTCCAAATCAGTCTCCAAACAGAAGCTAATGCTGTTAATAGTCATTAAGGGCAGGAAACAAATGTCTGTCTTCTCTCCAGATGAAGTTCTTTGCTCACGTGGACTGTTGTACTTCTATCGGGAGCTTGGCTAACAGCGGACGCCAAGAAGTAAATGTTCAGTGAATGGTGCATGCATGTCAGGAACTACCTCTCTGTTTGAAATCCAGTTGAACTTTATTGGCCAACCTTGGCCATGGCCAAGACCATTGGAGCAGGAAGGGCAGGGAGGAAATTGGAGAGCATACCTAGTTTAAATTCCCCTATAATTAAAAGTGAAGCTTAATCATTAGTTTCAAGGGCCTGGGGTGTCTCCCCTGCACAGTGGAGAAATTTGAGTTTCACTTTCTCTTGCCTCCTGGGACCATGCCGCCGTAATACTAGAGGTGGGGTGGTCTCAAAGGTGTGGCTTTGGAGGAGTGGGTTACCAGGGAGACGAGGGGCAACTTTAATATCCCAGCCCGCACAGGGCATCAGTGGCGAAGGACAAAGCTCAGGTTACTTAGGACAGTGCCTCTTCCTGCTATTACTTTTTCCTGAAAGGGATAAAAGTGTGGACAGAGAACTGGTCAAAGTCAGCAGTTGGGGAGGAAGGTGGAGAGCTGGTGTTGGGGAAGGACTGGGCATTTGCACCAGAGGGTTCCCAATAGAGAGTCCCCTTCCCTCCAGTCAGAGATGGGAGGAGAGGCTGGGGGCCAGAGGGAGAGGAGCCACCTCAGAGTATGTTCTGGGCATTGGGACCGCCAGCCATGAAGCAAAACGAAGGAAGGGAGAGCAGTCAAAGGCCTGCATTAGAATCCTGTTGGCATCGGCTCATAATTCCAACTGAGTACAAGGAGATTGTCTGTGGCTGCTTTGTCCTCTGCTCTGTGAGTTCTGTGGAATCACGTGGGGGAAAGGCAGGCTGATCTGGTCTTGGGAATTAACGGGTTAATGAGGAAATTGGGAATTCCTGCTTTCTCGGGTTGCCTCTCACCCCCCTCTTAGTGACTTGAGACTGATGAAGGCAAGGTCCCCTGTGAACATTTGGGATGAAACACTTTGTCAGGAAAACAAGCAAATAAATTTGACAGCTGCTTGATATAGGACAGTCATTAAATTTTCAAGAATGTAGGTCTTCTATTATTTAGTGATGTTAATCTCTCTTCCAAAAAGAAAAAAAAAAAAAGGTTCCAGAATTGCAGAGTGAGGAAGTTGTGTTGTTTGCTCTGCTGAGAGTTGCTGGGGCCCCGCCTCCCGCTCGCTTTCTTTGGGGGGGCGGAGTGGGAGGGGGCTCCTGGGCCGGACCTGTCAGGCAGGCACAGCTCAGTCACACGGCTGGGTTTTCAGGGGCTGGTATTTAGGCCTTGCTTGCGTTCGGTCCCCTCACTTGCCTCCTCTTTTCTCTTCCGTTCCCTGTTTTTGGGGCTATTTCCCCACTTTTCAGACCCATCATGGGGGAAACGGGGCAAAGAAAGAAAACTCAAATCAGCCATCTGTTTTGCTGCTTGGCTGTTTCTGGGGAGAAGATCTGGTATGAAGTGAAGTTGAATTGCTGGCCAAAAGAGAGTTTAGAAAATTCTGTGGCTTTCTTTATACTCTTTTACTTAGGAGGGATGACTGAGAATTGATGTATTTCTTTTCCAAGAAAGGTTGAAATACCATAACGGAGTTTTAGAAACAAGTCGTGTAGCCATGTTACCTCTTGACTCCATGCAAGCCTAGAAGGAAGATGGGATGTCCAATGAGGTGGGGCGCAGTTGACAGGAACTACTCTTCTGGTGGCTTTGAGAAGAAGAGAGAGACCTTTGAGCTTTTCCTGGGTGTGCGAAGGCCCCTCAGATGTGGAGGAGGCCGGCACTCCCCTGGGCCTGTCAGGGCACGATGTGCTCTGCCCAGAGGCCTCCTGGGTGCACCGTCCATTGCCTGCTGTCTAGATAGCTGTAGCTCAGGGTTCAGGGGTGAGTCCTGCCTCTGCAGCTTTCCCACTGCATGACTTGGGCCGAGTCCCTTAGTCTCTGTGTGCCTCAGTTTCCTCTTCCATAAAAAAGATAATAAGCCCTGGTCATAAAAGTGTGTGCCCACATGCAGACATGCAAACCCAATGTGTATGCGCACTAGTGACAGCCACTGGGCTAGGTGGGGCTGTCGCTGTGAGTCTGAGCTACCATGGTCAGGATCCTGTGCGCATGAGAACTGGGGCCGTGTGCCAACCTACTGACTGAGTCACAGGTCTTCCTATGATGGATTGGGGTTTAATTGCTCTGAGAAGCATCTGAACATTTGTTTTATAGCCTCTGGAGTAGAACATTCCACGAGGCTCTTTTTTCATGCCATTCAGAGTGCTACTCTCCAATGATATCCCACGGCTAATTTGGTCATGAGTATTATTGACCAGATATTTATTGGGTACTTACTACATAATTCTAGGTGCTGGAGGTAGCATAGATGACAACTCAGATAAGGTCCTTGACCTCACAGAGCTTATATTCTAGGGAAGAGAGTCAGACAAGTAAACTGCCAGGCTGTGGTGAGTGCTGTGGACAAGATGCCGCAGATCTGTCTCTCAACAAGGAATGCCTCCAGAGCCATTCATTCATTTTTTTCCCAGCAGGTATTGATGGAACAGTTGAGGATGTAAAGAGTTGCCTGAGCTCCAGGTGTTTACACAAATCATTCCTCTCCCCTTCCTCCCTAAATGAGTCATCTTGTATTCAACAGAATGATCTGGAGCAGTTAATTTTGAGCCAAACTCATTTAGCATGGCAATGTCCACCAGGCATGGCCACCCAGACAAATGATTTCCGGCAAAGGAATTATACAAGTGCATTCTGTGGGCCTCCAGCTAAACTGGTAGTTGGGGCGGGGGCGGGGGGGGGCGGATTTCCAGTACATACGAGACTCCAGAACGAAATAAGGGAAAGTCAGTCTTCACACTGCCCCAGCCTGCCCCTCTTCGTGTCCACAAATTCTTGTCAGCTTTCCCTGTAGATTTGCCTTTGTTGGTTTTGACGAGGGATAATACGTCTCTAGGGAAAATCCTGTGCTATTGTATGAGCTGCAAGTTGACTCTTACTGAGTTGTTTAGAAAAATATTCATGTAAAAATATATTTAGGCCACTTCCAAAATGGAGGTGATCGATCCAATTGCGCAGATGGATGTGGCAACCAGCAGATGTCCTTGATTCTTCTTCCTCTCTCTTTCTCTCTCTCTCTCTGTTCTCTGAGTTAGAAGGTGCAGAAGAGGCCCTGATCAGAGCGGATAAGTCCGTCGCTGAGACAGGCTATTCTGTGTCTGTGTAAGATGACAAGAAGCTTTCCTTTTGAGGGGATGATGGGCAGTGAGGAGAGGTGGTGAGGTGGCCGAGTTTTCTAGATTCTCCGATTTGAAAATCAGAAGCTCAAAGGAAGTCTGTCCTTCCTGAGTAATTGTATCCGGATGCCGTTGAACTTCCTCTGGGTTTCAACTTTCACCCCAGCCGGGCTCTGAGGAGGGAGGACAAAGGGGAGTCGGCCCCTCCTCTGGGGAGGGAGGCAGGAGGTGTGCAGTGTGGGGCACCCAGCCTACAGGCTGCTCCAGGTGGCCGCCTCCCTGCTTCCTGGGCAGAGGAGCTGGGTGTCTGGCTTCTCCTTTTCCTCTTGCCCGACGCCTTTGTGGACCTCGCATGGGTCTGCGTACACATCAGTGTCTATGAGGCGGCTGCCACACACAGTTCTGGTTTGCAGAAGGAGGGGGCACCAAAGGCAAACGTTGGGTTTGGCAGTAATCCGTGAATTTTATTCGGCTGCTCTGTCCTTGTCATATGAAGAAATCTGATTAGGTGGAGGGCCACCAGTATGGAATTTGGGATATCGATTCACCAAGAACCCAGAAATGGGGTAACACTGGGAGGGCGGAGAGAATGCCCCAAACGCTTCCAGAGATGAAGCTTTTTAGGGCTCCCCAGTCACGTAGGGGTCCCCACTTTCAAGTACCTCTTCACAAAAAAATAGTTGCCCTAGGAAACCATCCTGCATGGCCCTTGGTTGACCAGGATTCAACACTTCAAGGTGAAAAACTGTCCTTTCCTTTATAATATTTTAGACTTTTTTTTTTTTTTTTTACTTGTCGCTAATGTTAAGAGCTTACCATTTTTTCATTTAGTGTGAACTGAGCTCACTTTACAGTTTGGCTACATCTTTTTAATTTGAAAAGCAATATAGTTATTTGCTGGTGGCACAAAAAGTAATAAAGATAAAACAGTAATATATACAATTTTTAAAAAGTGGAAAGTAGCCCCTCTCCAAATCATTGCCCAGAGTTAACCATGGTTTATTGCTGTAGCTGTGTGGCCTTGGGCAGACTTCTGGACTCCTATGCCTCAGTTTCTTCATCTGTAAAGGGGGGATGATATTAGTACTTATCTCATAGGGTTCTTTTGAGGATTAAGTACAGCGTCTGACATGTATTCTGGCCAAACCAATATTAGCTACCTTTGTCAACAGTATATACTTTCTGTATACATCAGTGCTGACTCTGCATCTTCCCTGGGTTCAAACCTTTAATGCTCTGGCCAGGCTTCAGTAAGTAGTATTTTGCCAACAGCATTTTCACTTAGGATAGGGCCCATGTGAGCGAACAAGCCTGGCCTTCAATTTGGTTTTCTTTAGTGGGATTCAGTGTGGTTTAATTTTCTTCATGGCTTCTAAGAAATGCTAAGCTTTCTTGAGTAGGAGAGGGAAAGAATTGGAATGGGTCTTTTGCTCTCACAGGGGACCTGACAGAGAAGGTCATTACTTCTCTTGCAAGCCCCTGGGTCCTTAATATGGGTGCCATCACCCCAGAGGAGGCTGTACTTCCTGGGACTATGATGGCAGGATTTATGGCCAAAAGAATAGCTCAGACTGACTTAGATCGAAGAGGGAACCAAAATCTCCTACTAGATGAGCTGATGGAAGATTAAGTGGGTTTTTAGTTTTGTTTTC
Organism: Mirounga angustirostris; assembly: GCF_029215605.1. Classification (NCBI taxonomy): domain Eukaryota; kingdom Metazoa; phylum Chordata; class Mammalia; order Carnivora; family Phocidae; genus Mirounga; species Mirounga angustirostris. The sequence goes on from NW_026991719.1 coordinate 13,875,528, forward strand.
TTTTTTTTTAATGAAGTGGGAAAAAGAGCTAGTTTGTTAATTTTGCCAATTTCACTATGAAAACCATAATAAGAGTATATCTGGGGGTGCCTGGGGGGCGCAGTCGGTTAAGCGTCCTATTCTTGGTTTCGGGTCAGGTCATGATCTCAGGGTCGTGAGATCGAGCCCCACATCAGGCTCAGCGATCAGCAAAGAATCTGCTTGAGGTTGTCTCTCCCTCTCCCTCTGCCCCTCCTGCTCATGCTCTCTCTCTCTCTCAAATAAATAAATAAATCTTTAAAAAAAGGAAGGCATATATCTTTGTGGTTGTTTGTACACAGAGAGCAGAAGAAATAAGAACCTCCAAGGCACCTGACAAAAGGCAAGGCCAGACTGCAGAAGCTTTTTTGCTTGCCTTCAAAACCAAGGGTATTTGTTATTGGATAACTTAATTTTAAAAGTGCAGTGAAGGAGTCAGAGAACCTGTCTCCTTGTCCTGGTTCTGCCACGTGTAGCCTGCAACAAGTTACTTCACCTTTCTGTGGCCCAGGTGTCTCACTATTTAAGAAAATGAGGCTAGACGTCCCTGCCCTACGGAGCCATTCTGGGGGAATGAGAGAGGTGGTAATGGGGCACGTTGTCACATCGTTGGGTGAGTGTAGGCTTATCTATCCCTGCTGTACTCTAGGCTTGCTTCTGGGTGCATAGAGCTCTGCGTGCCTGGACTGGTAACAGCTGCAAGGCATTCAGAAGACAGGCCACTGCCCTCAAGGGACTTAGAGCCAAAGAGAACTCAAAGCACCCATGTAAAAGCTGCCTGAACGCTTATGAAGGAAAAGGATAAAATTAGAGTCACCACAAGAACATTTGATAATAATAAGATAGATGCCTGAGAGAAAATGTGGCTGGAAACCCACAGGGAGTGGACAGAGTGACAGCATACCTTGTCAGTTGCTTTCTTAGTAGAGAGATCAGGTTCCCCATTTTAGCAACACGACCCCTGGCCACCTTCTGTGAGCAAGCACAGCCATTTACTTGAGGCCTGAGAGGGCCCCTGATGTTGCTTGAGCCCTGATAGGAGTAGAGGCCATGACCTCCTTAGCCCAGGCCTCTCGTCAACCCTGCCTGTCCTCCAGGGCTTGGGAAGCTGGGCTGCCATGCCATGAACATAGGACCGCGACACCAGGGAGAAGCGCCACACCACTGCTCTGCCTCTAAGATGGCAGGGTGGCCCTCACGTAAATCTCTTCACTCTGCTGTCGGCTTTATGTGGGCTTCTTAGGTCTCTTTTCTGGACTCTCAGGGAGTCACAGGACAGAGAATGGTAACAAGGTTTTTCTCTGCACTCCTTAAGTGACTTGCCTGGAGTCACCTTGTGTATTAGTGACTTGCGGGGGGAGGGGAGGGAGCGTAAGAAGCAGATTTCCTAATACCCAAGCCAGTGTTGATTAAGTTGTTGGAGTTTCTAGGGGAACATACCCATACAGTGACATATATTAACTTACTGATTAATTTATGCAGCAACTGCCAATCTCCATTAAAGAATGCGCTGTGTTTTTCACTTAATAACAAAGATGAGATGCCTCTCACATGCTTCTTTAGCTTCTTCCCACTTTGTGCAGAGTGAAGAGATTTACGTGAGGGCCACCCTGCCATCTTAGAGGCAGAGCAGTGGTGTGGCGCTTCTTCCCTAAACTGTTAACTGTCCAGTTAGTTGGAATTGGAGTCAGTTGAACAGGAGCCTGAGTTAATTGTTGAACCGAGCAGTAGAGAAACCACGTACCACCACAGAGCGCGAGACCTTCTACCCCTTTCCCACCAGGTCCGCTGCTCTGTGGGTAAGGGCTAGGACCCTCGAGGCTCAAGTCCGGCAAAACTCAACTTCCTTGGCCACGTACTAAAAGCAAGTCTTCCATGCAGTGCCTTTCAGGCTGAAGCCAACGGTCCACTAAATCTGCTTGGGAACTGGTTTGTTAATTATTCTTTTCCTTTTGTGACATTTTTCAAGATAAACTTACTTGGGCCAGCCTCCTAGAAAACCTTTTAAAATGCTAATTGTGCAATTGTGCCAATAATGTAAAAATGAGTCATGTGGTCCGCTCAGCACTTGACTAATTAGCAAGCAGTAAATGAATCCTTGCCTCAAATTCTGTAGGGCTGTGTGAATGGCGGGGAGCTTCGTGGAGCCACAGTTAGAAGCGTTTGGTTTAAGTATATACGTTCTTATAGGAATTGGCCCGTGGAAATCAAGAATCATTAGGTATAGCACCATCTTTTACCAAAATTGAACACCACTGGTGGATTCGATTCGGGGGATGTTTGTTGAGCCCCTGCAGAGCTTTGTAATAGGCCCGAGGAACAGGATACAAAGATGAATTAAATGCAAAGGATGCTCTTGGAAGTTAATCTGATGAAAGACAGAGGTGAATAATTAAACACAGGAGTAGGGCGCTTTTGACTACAAGGACAGAATATCCAGCTTAAATGATAAAGATATTTAATTATTGGGGCACCTGGGTGGCTCAGCCGGACAAGTGACTGACTCTTGATTTCGGCTCGGGTCATGATCTCAGGGTCCTGGGATAGAACCCTCCATGGGGCTCTGTGCTCAGTGGGGAGTCTGCTTGAGGATTCTCGTCCTCTCCCTCTGCCCCTCCCCCCCACTCATGTTCTTTCTCTCTCTCTCTCAAATAAATAAATAAATCTTTAAAAAATATATCTTACAAGATATAATAATGTCTGAAGGTAGATGGTTCTAGGGTTGGTTCAGTAGCTGGACAATATTGTTCACTCTAGGTTCCTCCCACACTTCTGCTTTTCCATCCTTATCATGTTGGTTTTTTGTCCCTTGGGCTTGTGGTGTCATGGTTGCGATGTGATTGTCTTGCTCCAAGTATCATATTCTCAAATGATGGAGCTCACAAGCAGTAAGCAAGGCAGGGGCAGTAGAAGGTTGTGCCCGCTCACGTGCCATTCACCAGAACAAGTCACATGGCCACATGTGGGTGGGGTGCCAGAAATCCACACTGCCTGGGCAACCACTTTCCATCATCAACCCCATCCCTATGATCCCCATGGAAGCGAGGGGCTTAAAACATTTGTGGGGCAATTAGACATCTCTGCCACATAATACAGTAAGTGCTCATAATACGATAAGTACCGAGGCGCACAGAGACAGTTAATTCTGCCTTGAAAAATGATGGGAGGTTTTGTAGAGGGCCTGATATTTTCGCTGAGTCACCAGGTAGACGAGGGAGAGAAATCCAAACAGGAAACCTGGTGCGCAAAGACAGAGCAACAAGAAAGAGCTTGTCAGAGTATTGTGCTCTTGGTATTTTGTTGCCCTCTTTCCCCGATCTTTGGTCAAACTCAGATCTAGCAAGTCATCTAACTCCTCAGGGTCCTAGAGTCCTTATCTGTAACCAAGAGGTCATTGGATTGAGAGGTTCGAGTAGACACAGTAGCAGGCAGTCTCGTGACGTTTCTTCTACAGATAGCAGAGAAGCTCTTTAATCTTCTGTCCTGTAGAAAAATACATTTCAGAAATTTCTCAGGGAGGCAATGTGGCGTCGTAAGCAGAGCATAAGATTGGGAATCGCCGATCTGAATCTGAAGCCAAACTTTGTTATTTACTTGCTGTGTGGCCTCGAGAAGACACTTAAGATCTCTGGAGCTCAGTTTCCTCACCTGTAAGATGGAGATTATGGTATTTATCTGCATGGCTCTTTGGAAGACTGTGATAATCGTCATTAAACATGCAGCACGGTCCTACCTACTCATTAGGTTCTCAGTGACTCGCTGAAGAGATAAAAATGGCCAAGACACAAGGTTTTAAATGTTTAATGAGAAATAACTCTGTGTGTGTGTCTGTGTATTAAATGGATGAAGACTTTTAAAATCAGTAATCCCCAGGGCAAGGGTGGATGGGATAGGGACTTTCAGGCACTCTTGGTGGGACTATGATAATGACGTTTCTGGGGGACAGTGTGGCCATTGGAATGTGTCTTTTAGAAATGTTCAAACCCTTCGACCCAGCAATTCAAAGTCTAAGAATTTATGCTGGGTGCATAATTAACGATGTGAACACGGGGGTATAATTAGTATAAAGTTGTTCATCCTGATGATATTGGGAGTGAAAAGTATTGGAATCAGCACAGATAGCCAACAGTAGGCAGTTCATTAAATGAATTAAGCTTGACTCATAGATATTAATATTACCCAGATATTAACAATCATGTTTTGGGAGGATATTTGATGATGTGGGGGAAATGGTCATGATATAATATTTATGTGAAAAAAGGCAGTCTAAAAAACCATATAGATGATACAGTCCCCATTTTGTAAAAGTAACTAACTGTCATGCTTAGAAAAGTCACTGGAAGGTAGAACACCAAAATGTGAAAATGATTATCTCTGGGTACTGGAAACACAAGGGGTTTTTATTTTCTTTGGTGCTGCTCTGAATTCTCCACATTGTCTTGCATTGCACATGTAATGACATGGAAAAACACTTACAAAATTAAGGGAAAACATCAGGCTAGAAAAATCACCCAAACAATCAGAATACATTGACTCCAATCAAGTATGTAAGAATACTCACACATCCCAAAAGAAAAAGAAGACTGGAAGGAAGTGTGTCCAGATCTATTCAGTGATTTCCTCTGGATGGTGGAGTGATGGATGATTGCCATTTTCTTCTTTATATGAGTTTGTATCTCCCAACTTTTCCATAGCTGGCACATGTTATCTTTATGAGCAGGAAAAGGAAACTACCAGCAAATAAAACCCATAACCAGAAGTTTTCCTGAGACCTGTATTACATGTAGCTGTCCGTGCTGACACCAATAAAACCAGTAAGTCTGAGGGCCCAGGCTTCTCCTGCCCCCCAGCTAGGAATTTATTCCACCAGTGTGGGGACCGGGTACCCACGGTGATCCTCTGCCTCCCGAATACACCAAGTACCATGTTCCAAAAGGCAGAGGGACACGGCCAGGGTTCCTGTTGGTGGGGCAGATGAGCGAATTTTGCTGGTATAAGAAATGACAATAGAACCTATGCTCCATGCTCCTGGGACCGAAGGGCAGCCTGCTTTTTAAAACCATGTTTGCTCAACCAGGAGGTGCCTCTGGCTGGATGCATGGAGCTCTCTGGTGGCCAAGAGGTGTCAACGCAGCAATGTTTGTCCTTCCAGTACCAAACCCAAGTTCTACTAGCCAAACCAGAATGTTCAGAAACTGCTGCATACTTGCAGATTACATTCCAAGACCTCCGAATGGGAAGGAAAACCTCTGTCACCACGATTCCCACAGCCTCCATAATGAAGAAGGAATCCTCTGTTGCCGCCGGATAGAATGGTGCCCCCTTTGCCTTCATGCCCGAGTCCAAGGCTCTCGACACTGCTTGGTTTTATAATAACTGTTTATTATATAATTGCGAGCCATAGCAACTAACGTGTGAGCCTTGATCACATTGCTTGTCTCACAAGTCCATGCTGTGTGAAATTGACCTTGTGGGTGGTTTTCCAAGTGGATCTGGTCTTCATAGCATCATAGAATGTTAGAGCTGGAAGGAGCCTCAGAAACAAAGAGGCTGAGCTCCGGTAGAGCCAAGCAGCTTAAAGAAATGATTCATTACTGGCTGATGGAGGAATGGAACCTGTTCCAACCTTGAGAATTTTGTCCAGCAGTCCCCCTCCCCGGTTTCCATCAGGCCGCCTTTGTGGCTGACTTGAAACCAAAAGTAGGGCTTCATACTCTCATTGTTCCTGGGTAGTCTTGTGTTTCTCTCTGTTTGCATCACCCTGTGATTCTATGCATCTGAGATGTGGTCAGTCAGTGTGTGTGTGTGTGTGTGTGTGTGTGTGTGTGGTCCTAAGTCTACATATGTATCTGTCACAGTACTCTGTATATCTCTATCATTTGATTTGGGCATATTCCATACCTTCAGCTGTATTATAAATTCCTTGAAGATGATCTTCTGTATCTTTTGTATTCCAATATAATACTCTCTGGAGGTGTTGGGACCATTGACACAATTCATGTTACTTTCTTTGTAAGCCATGAATGAAAATAATGTCTGAATCATTTGGGTCCTTAGACTCAGGACTTTGTTTATAGTATATTGTTCTATATTTAACTTCTGTATTGGCACGGGCTTTTAGAGAGGCCCGAAGATTAGTGAAAATTTACCCCCTGGGTATTCTAGAATGTTCCATTGAGAGGTAATTAGGGGAAGAAAAGGAACAACTTGTACTCCCCTGTTGGCGAGCCGTTTATTTGGTTATATATTAATTTTTGCTGGAGCAAAAGTGCTTTCCATTTTATTGCACTCTCGCATCGGCTCAGCAGTCACCAAGGTGGCAGCATAGTGATGACACCTTAGAACTTTGCTGCACGCTTGGAAATCTGAGGATAAGCTCTGAAATGCTCTGCAGTCAATCTGAATATTCTGTCATTCATTTTGACAATGACTTTTTAAGAGAAGAGAAATATACTTAAGAAATGATCACTTAAAGTGGGCCTTGGGAAGTGCTTGTAATAGTGCCTAGCGCTGGGGGGGGGGGGGGGAAGACCAGTATGGTGAGGGGTTTTAGATCCAGAGCTACAGGGTCTGGTACTTGGGATTGCCACGCTAGGAGGAAGAAAATGGATGGGGGCATAAATGGGGCAGATGGGCCTTAGATGGTTGTTGAGTATGTGTGATAAGTGTTTGGAGTTTTACTGCAAAGTTCTATCTACTTTGGGGTAATTTAGAAATTCTCCATTAGAACCTTAACTCCCTCCTCCAAAAAAAAAAAAAAAAAAGTAAGGAAATTCTTAAACTTGGCCAAGGTCATTTAACAAATAAATGGGAAAGAAAAACAACATACTTAATACAAGACTATACTTATGAAAACACAAAGGTTATAATGAGCACAGACTTTGAAGTAGGACACGTGTTTAAATCACATCTCTTACTCCATTTGTAACCCTGGGCAAGTCACTGACCTTCTGTTTCGTCAGCTATAAAATGAGGATACAACACCCACCTTCCAGAGTTGTTGGGACCATGAGAAATTAATAAATGTCAAGCACCTAGAACTCTACCTGGCCTTGGTAGACATTTCTTCAAAGTGGTTCCTGCTTTCATTGTTAATATTCTAAGTGGATCAAAAATCCCAGTGAATCCCAGTAGGCTCACTGGGAGGGAGTATGTTTCGAGCATGTATTCCTTTGGTCTTCAGGCAAACAGGAGCCCTCAGGTCGCATGGGAAGGACCAGCCCAGAGGTCCCAATTTCTTGAAACTTGATTTGGGAGCCTCTTCCTGGTGGCAGCAACAACTTAATGGGGGAGAATCTCCCGCCAAATTCCAAGGGATACCTAGTTTCATTGAGTATGGGAGTGCAAGGATCCTTCACACAGGAAGGACCTCTAAAATAAATGACTTCTCAGTATAGAACTCAGCCCCAAGTCTCCTGCTTCCTCCTCTATCCAAATGTCCCTGGATTCCCAGGGAAAGTGGCCTGCAGCTTTCATCAGCATTGTATTGTGGGCTTCTCCCATGGAGTCTGTTTCTAATTTACTTCTGTATCCCCAGTACATGGCTTGCAAGGAGGACTGAGGGTATTTTTGGATGGATGGATGGAAGGAAGGAAGGAAGAAGGAAGGAAGGAAGAAGGAAGGAAGGAAGGAAAGAAGGAAGGGTAGATAAGTAGATGGGTGGGTGGATGGATGGATGGGTGGGTGGATAGAAGGGTGGATGGAGGGGTATGTAAGTGGATGGGTAAATGGATGAGTGGTGGGTGGATGGGTGGGTGGAAGAGTGGATGGGTGGAAGAGTGGATGAGTGGTGGGTGTGTAGGTGGACGGATGAATGGATGGATGGATGGTAGAAACTGACCTGAGGTAGGATGCCTGTGTGTGTGTCTCTGTGTTCCAAGAGTAGAGTCTTATTTGTTAGTTTTTTAAATATTTATCTTTAAATTTTTTTCTACTAATAACCTACTGTATACCAGATAGTCTATCACTGAGCACTTGCTGTATACCAGTGAACATCTAGTTTTTATATCATTTAATCCTCACAACACTCTGTGAAGTAAGGCTTTGTTAATATCATTTTACAGATGGAGAAATGTGTGCTCAGAAAGGTTGAAGAACTTGCCCAAGCTCATGCACTACTGATGTCCAAGTTCTTTCCTGTATGCCATGCAATGCACGCATACCTATAGCAAAATGCATCCATACCAGTAGAGAAGTGAGGAGGAGAGTCACTAACCCAATACATTTTTGAGAGGCAGGGGCCACTATTCAGAAGAAAATCCAGTGGCAAAATGGAGTCTTCACTTGGATAAACATTGGAGGGTGGGTGGCAGATGAGGCAAGGGCATGGATCAATGGAGGGAAGAAAGAAGTAGCAGGCTGTCTTACAGTCCCAGGCTTCTCCTCCAAGTGGAACTCAGTCACAGGTCGGCAGTAGTGAGGTAGGTTATTCTATCTCCATTCTGCTTGGGGTACCCCTGGGATCAAACTGCCTCACCTGTCCACAGGGCAACCTCTGCTAAAAAAAATTCTCAGGCTACCTGGAGACAGTGAAGGGAGACCAAATGTTTTGCCTGTCCTCCCGTCTTTGTTCAGGTTCAGAAAAAAGAGCAGGAGCAGAAACAGACACTGATTCCTGTGCACATGCTTCACTGAGGGAGTGGTCTCAGGAAAAGGGGAGTCAGGGAGGCCGGACAGGGCAAGGGGGAAAGAACTGAGCATGTTTTGGTCTTAGCTAGACACTAGCTTCAGCCTCGTCTCAGACAGGGGCAGGCATTGCACCAAAGTTGAGCCCACCTGGAAGCAAGGGCACTGGCCTTCTGAATCACTGAATTAGCTCTGGGCTGCCCCTGGGGTGGGGAGCAGAACCTTCTGGGCTAGGTAACTCGCACTGACCAAGGGCGATTCTCCAGAGAGGGGCTCAACTGTCGGGTGCTGTTAACAACCAATACTTACAGCATCTGGGGGAGGGGATCCCAGCCCAGGTAAGAGATCTGGGTGGGGCATCAACAGCATCCACTCTCCCCACCAAGCTCCCAGTTGTGCTCCTGCTGGCATGCAGTGTATACAAAATTTCCGCAGGCATTTTGGCCACTGCCCTTCCCATCCAGACGCAGACTGGTGGGTGGAGATGGTCCAACCGAAAGTTCATTCTTTGATTCTGAAAGAGAGGGGATACCAAGCGGGCATCCTTTCCATGAGCTTGCCAGTCTAGAGACTTTCCCCACTCATCCTTTGTTGGCCATCTACTGCTGGGATCCCCCTCTGGCTCGGTCGAAACTTCATGTTCCTGGTGAAGTATAGCCTAAGGGTTTTACTTTCACGACGTTCATCATGCACAGTTCCCTTTGACATAGGACAGCCAACATCATGACATCTAGATTATATCTTCTGTCCTCTGTCCCCAAGTTTTATTTCTCCTCTTAGTTCAGATGTCCCCCATTCCCGCTAGACTCCTGTCCAACACTTCCTTCTCCGGTCCTGTTAATACTTAACCTGAGGTCATGGTTTCTTTGGGTGAAGAATAATGAGAAAGCAATCAAGCTGGCTTTGAATGCTAAGGGAGTGAAAACTGGTTATGTGTCTAATTTGAGACATTCCTAAGAGTATGCCTTTCTTTATGGTCAAGATCGAAAGAAACTAACGGATATGGGCTTTTTTTCTTGCCTTAGACATTAAGGATTAGTCATAGGATCATGTTGAAATTATTCAATCTGGAATAAGTGATTAACATTTAACTTTCTTAATGGGCAATTACTCAACAGCTATGCCAGTGGGTAAATATTTACTCATCATCTATTCCAAGGAGTGAATGTTAACTTGAGTCAAACAGTTACTTGTGTTGGTTCTTTAATAATGGAAAAGTGAATTTTATGTAGCTTTAAGAGCTCCAATTTCCTGCCAAGTAAGAACTGGCTGAAGGATGTTCAGAGCTCTGAGCTGGGCTTAAATTACAGATAATTTACTCACCTACTCCCCCACTCCAAAACAACAACAACAAACACTGACAATTTGTTACACTCACCACTATTCATTGAAATCTGGCAGTCCCAAGTCTCAGAAAGTCAACTATAATAAATCAGCTCAGTTTCTCAGTCTGTAGGTCTGTCAGCCTCTGTTTACCACAAAGAGGCCTGTTTCTTGTCATTATAGATGCAAGTCAGGGCACAGGCAAAGCCAGGATGCTGAACGTCTTGTTCTTTGTAATGTGCTTGTAATTTTTCTGCCTTCCAACGGGAAGGATGGCTTGAGAGAACTTGTCCAGCATGGAGGGAGTTGGCAGCTTCCAATCTCTTTGCTTATTTGTCTCCACTGCAGCCAGTGGGACTCATTCAGAGATCCTAAACAGGCCCACGTGGACACACAGAGCATACGGCCTGAAGACTCCATTTAGAGAATGATGGGCACCATCTCTGAGAGTTTCACTTCACTTGCAACAAGTACATTTTAATCAACAGGCGGGAAACGGATTTAAAAGTTGAAACATGAACCAAGGTTAGAGGCTGAGGGTCAGAATATGGGACTTGGATGCTAATACTTCAGGGATGGCCTACCAGGCAGACAGGTCAACGATGTCTCCACCAGGAACCACTGAGAGAGAAGGTTGGCACGTCTAGGCTTGTAGAAAGCAGCTGGGGAGTCTGGAACTCAGCGTATAAGAAGTCAGGGCAGGCTAACTGCCGGATCAACCACCCCAATTCTCAGGCCTGCACACAAATGAAATTTATTTCTTGCTCATGTCATGTCCCAAGAGGAGGGGCCCTGTGTTCATGCAGGCATTCAGAAACCCAAACTCCTTACAATTTATGGCTTCACTCTCCCCTGGGACCTTTGAGTACTCCGCCTCCCAAGCTACTGCACCCGTCCGGCAGATGAGGCCAAAAAAATAAATAAATAAATAAATAAAAGGCAAATAGCATGGGAAGAGTTATGGGTACATCCCTATTCTGGCCCAAGCTGCCACGTGACCCCATAGGCATGCAAAGGACGCTGGGAGATCTCTGTGCCCAAGACATGAAAGGAGATGGTTTTGTGTCAGACTAGCCCATCTGCCCCACATGGCCTCAGGAACGCGGGCCCGTTCATCTACTCTTCTTCTGCGAGCACTTGCAAAAAAGCTGGAGAGAGAGCAAAAAAGAACAGGCAAGAAACGAGTTAAAAGGTAGTGGAGTTACTCCAGGGGGTTGCCAAGTCAGAGTCGATTCCCTTCTAATGGGAGATAAAAATGGTTCTCATTTGGGTTTGTTTTGTTCAGGCACCGGCTTTAGAGGGTGAGTTCAAGTTGCTAGAGCAAAGGACGAGGTGAGAGCGAAGAGTGCTTTGATGGAGGACCCAGCTGCTCAGACAGGAACGGGGGGGGGGGGGTGGCGGAACGGGTCGAGCCCCGCCGCGGGCCCCTCGCTGTGGCCACTCTGGAGGCGGCCTGTGAAGGGAGGCTCCTCAGGCTCCTCATTCACCAGGGACGTTCAGGGAAGCACAGGCTCATTTCTGGAAGGGTAGGCCACGCTCAGTTCTGTTGCTTCGCTCTTCCTGCCTGTGAAGGCAGCCCTGTCCCCGTCGGCTCCTTTTGGAGGAGATGCGTGATGGCAGGGAAGGTTCTGGTAGGGAGCTGGAGGAAAGGCGAGGGCCCGGGGCCTGTCCTGGCCGGCAGGTAGCATCAGGGGCCTCCAGCCTGGCGTGGCGCCCGCCGTGGCTCCTGATGGAATCGTGCTCTCCTCCCCAGCAATTCCCACAGGCCCTCTGGGCGGACTCTCTTGTGGCAGTTTCTGGCAGTCCCAAATGTGGCTCATTGTCAAGCCTCTGGAACGGTGCCCAGGAGCCTGTTGGAAGTCCAGACTCCCAGTCAAGGATTATTTGGCCAAGCGCCAAGATCATAGTTTCCCTCATAATCAAGAACTCTGCCTAGGAAGTAAGTTCACTCCTTTCTTACTTTCTCCAGTCTCCTTTAGAGTAGCCATTATTAAAAGACAGTTTTTTAAGGGCACCCCCATGAAAAATGGTTTTATTTAATTAGCAAACACGTATAGGGTACTTACTCTGGGCCTTATGCTATTCTAAGTGTTGTACAGATATTAACTGTTTGATCTTCACCACAACCCCCTGACATAGGTACCATTATTATTGCCACTTTACGGATGAGGACGTAGGTGTAAAAAAGGTTTAATGACGGGGCGCCTGGGTGGCTCAGTCGTTAAGCATCTGCCTTCGGCTCAGGTCATGATCCCGGGGTCCTGGGATCGAGCCCCGCGTCGGGCTCCCTGCTCCGCCGGAAGCCTGCTTCTCCCTCTCTCCCTGCTTGTGTTCCCTCTCTCACTGTGTCTCTCTCTGTGAAATAAATAAATAAAATCTTTAAAAAAAAAAAAAGGTTTAATGACTTCCCCGTGGTAACCCTGGCATTTAAAGCAAGGCCGCCCAGTTTCAAAGTCTGTGTTGTAACTCCAGGAGCCTGACTCATTATACATTCTTTCCCGAGTTAAATCGTCGGTTGCTTTTGTAAAATGGCATAACATACATCCGTACAGAAAAATGCACAGATCCTAAGTATACAGCTCGATGAATTTTCACAAACCGAACATACCCAAGTACCCAGAACCCTGCCCCAAACAGTCCCAGAAAAGCCCTTCCATGTCTACGTCCAACTTTTACCCTTCTCCTGACTTTGCTTAGCATGGATTAGTTTGAACTGTTTACAAATAGAATCACACAGTGTGCTGTCTTTTCTGTTTCCTTTCTTTCCCTCTGCATTACCTTTGTTGTTGGACATAGTTCAAATGTATTTCTTTTCACTGCTGTATAATATTTCAGTGTGGGAACATATCACAATTGATTTATGCATTTTTTAAAAGATTTTATTTATTTATTTGAGAGAGACAATGAGATAGAGAGAGCATGAGAGGGGGGAGGGTCAGAGGGAGAAGCAGACTCCCCGCCGAGCAGGGAGCCCGACGCGGGACTGGATCCCGGGACTCCAGGATCATGACCTGAGCCGAAGGCAGTCGCTTAACCGACTGAGCCACCCAGGTGCCCCGATTTATGCATTTTTTATTGATGGACATTTTGCTAATATCCCCTTTGGGATGATATGAATAGTGCTGCTACGTACACATCCTCTGGCGAATTCAGGGACATATTTCTGTCGGGTATATACCCAGAAGTGCAAAATCAAAGTGAATACAAATATTCAGCCAAGCAGTTTTACCAAGTGGGTGTACCAGTTTATGGTCTCATCAGCAGTGTGAGAGAGTTCCAGTCGCTCCTCACTCTTGCCTCTACTTGGAACTTTCTGTCTTTTCATTTTAAGCCATTCTGGTGGGCGGCGTGGATCACACTTAACAAAAAATAGACTATTTAGGGCACCTGGGTGGCTCAGTCTTTTAAGCGTCTGCCTTCGGCTCAGGTCATGATCCCAGGGTCCTGGGATCGAGTCCCACATCGGGCTCCCGGCTCAGCAGGGAGCCTGCTTCTCCCTCTGACCCTCTCCTCTCTCATGCTGTTTCTCGCTCGCTCGCTCTCTAATAAATAAATAAAATCTTTAAAAAAAAATAGACTATTTATAGAAGAGTTTTAGACTTACAGAAAAATGGAGATGATAGTACAGCGAGCCCCCGTACACCCCACACCCAGTTTCCCCTAGTATTAATACCTTACGTTAGTATGGTACCTTATTATAATTAGCGACCCAATACCAACATATTTTCATTCATGTAATGCTTGTTAATTAGCAAACACACAGGAGCAATGAATGAGTGTCGGTGTCTTCTCCCCTTGTCAAGTTGAGGACCATCGAGTAAGAGTTTCACGGTTTGATCATTCACATGGACCAGGGGTGGGCCGGTGACTCCAGTGCAGTCCTTTGCTTAATAAAGTCAAACCCACCGGTTGATGTGGGGAGGTTGCGACCTGGTGTAAACCTTTGTGATCGTCACTGTCGATCAGGGCTTCTCCAAACGTGGCCCCAAGCAGCACACGGGGCTCCTGTTAAAATGCCAGTTCTTGGGCCCCATCCCACGCTAAGAATCAAAACCTCTGGGGACGGAGGCCGAGAATGTGCCTTTTGAGGAAGGAACTTCAGGTGGTTCTAATGCACCCGATAACCTGTGTTCTAGACGCAGAAAAGCACCCCGGTAAATAGTGCCTGGAATATTTCAAATCCAGGTGGCGTTACATTGTACTTATTTTAATACAATAAAAGCTCATGGGCAAAAAGGCAGCCTGTTAATACCAGAGCCCTAAGAAGGATGACTCTCGAGTTGGATTTCCCAAGACCTTGACTAAAAAAGATTACACTGGTCCCCAGTGGGTAAGGAAGCTGAGACAGAGAGAGAGAGTTAGGGCTCTTGGTCCCTTTGGACTCTCAAGAGGAACTTTAATGTCAAAGAGGGTGTGGAGGACAGCAGGAAGAGATCAGTGTGTAAAATGTTCCAATGGCGAATTCCAGAAAAGCAGCAGTTGGAGCTAAATGGGACAAGAGACAATACACATTAATTTAAGACATCGTCAATTTAGTGGCATGTTTATTGAAATAGCCCTTCATGTTCTAAAAAAAGCACTGGGGTACAGACCTCTGGATCCCTGCAGGAAACTACAAATTCCTGGGAGGGAACAGCAACCCTAGTCCTGACTTTAATAACAAAAGGCAATTATTTTTAGTATTTTCCAGTAATCTCAGCTGTCTGGTATTGTCAGACTCTATTCATGGACAGCTGGGATTTAGAGAGTGAATCGAGTGAATGGGGAGGGGAGGAGGGAGGGAGGGAGGGAAGGAGGGAGGGAGGGAAGGAGGCAGGCATAAAAGAGGGAAAGCGACAGAAGAAAGAATGAGAACATGAGTGGGAGCTTACAAGCTTTTTCACTCTGGTATATTATCCAGCATGATGGGCCCCAAGGCAAAAGTGCCATTCATGTAATAATAAATGCCAAGATCAAACCTCCAGGGACAAATATAAAGGGACTCTAAAGCAAGCAATTTGTCAGACCGGTTTTGGGGTACAGAGAAGTGTGCAGAAACCAGAGAGAAAGTAGGTCACGGGTGGATTCTGGTGGAGACACCTGGGAAGCTACCGTGGGCGCTAGTGTTGTAACTAACTAAGGCGGTGACACCGTGGCGGCTGGTGGCATTGGAGGGGAGGGCGGTGGCAGGTCATGGAGGAGCCGAATTGATTTTTAAGTTTATTTAATTTTAATTAATGGAATTAATTTTTTAAAGCCGCTTGGAAAACCCAAACTCGTAGACTCAGCAGATCTGCTGGCTCAGTAACGTGGGGAGGCAGAGGAATGGGCTCCCTGTCTCTTGACAGTTCTGTTGGGAAAATCATAGAGTAGCAGGAAGGTTGTCACATGGGAGGTCGCCTCTGCGGAGTGCTTGTCTGTCATGGCTGGGCGGGGGGCTGGGGGGCGGGGCGGGGCATAGAGCGCAATCTTCCAGGTACAGGCCAGAAAAGCAACATCCGTTCCCTCTCAAAGTAAAGAGTGAACACAGAACAGAAGCGCTGAAAGGCCCCGGGCATGACAGAATTGTTTACGACGGGCAGCTTACACATCTTGAATCGAGATAAATGGGTTTCATGATGGAAAAGAACACTTGTCCTAAACATTACATAATCATTGGATGAGGAAGGAGAACATGGTCTACGGCTCTAAAAGATGTTTCTGTGCTGTCTCAGAAAATCTTGCTGCTCTAAAAGCTCATTCGCATGGGCCTGGACACCAGCAGCCTCCCTTAGATTTTTAAGTGGCCTAAGGAGCCCAGTCCCCAAATGAGAACTTCTAGAAACATTTAAGCCTGGGAGGAACACAACTCCTTGGTTTTTAAGGGTTTGCTGTTAACTGGTACTTCAGCTGACCTCACCCTCATATTCTGGGAACCGAGCGACAAGCTGCAAGCTCTTTTTCGCACCGTGAGAAAGATGGGCCTCTTTTACATAAAAGGAGATTTAAACTCCGAGGCGTTAAGTCACTGTCTAAAGTCAGAGAGCTTATTAAAGAACCCAAATTGAGGTTCCAACTGCTGTTATTTAGCCTTGAGAGTTGCTTTCCATCAGTTCTCTTATAAAGTGGACTCTAACGTGCAAATGTAAGGTGTCCCTGTGGGCCAGTGTGAAAATGGGACCAAAAACCAGGTCCTCTTGGGGAGCTTCGAGCTGTTGGCTAAGACAGCAAGCATAATCCTTTTTCTAAACAATGCAAGCTGGGATATTCTCTCTCCCTCTCTCTCTGTCTCTCTCTCCATACGCACAACATAGGCGCACGTGTGCGCACACACGCACGCGCATGTGCGCGCGCGCACACCCCCCCCAGAGAATCCAACCTATGTGATTGTCAAGGTGTCCTTGGTGCACTGAGGGATAGGATGAGAAATCATTTGAAAGTCTTCCTAAGGAAAGCATTCTGAATACCTGGCATTGGTAATACAGAGAAGGGATGAAGAGTCACACAGCTTCCTTCTACGCGGGCCTCTGGTCTTCGGTAGCGACTACAGGTGCTTGCTGACATTCATCAGGAAGGGAGCTAAGTAGGCTTCTGAGGAAGGTGCCCTCAGATGCTCACCTGGACATGGCCCGATGCAACAGTGGGCTCTGGAAGGTGCCCGTGAGAGGCCCCCAGAGCAGGATGGTGTGTTTGCTGCAGACAGGAGAGATCTCCCGGTGAGGTGGCTGTGGCCTTGCATGGAAAGCATCCAGAGTGGCCCAGTGTGGCCACTCAAAGTTCCCTGCCACTTGCCCGAGCAAGTCAACTTTTCCCTTTCTCTCTCTCAGAACAGTGTTGAAGGAAAGAAAAAGTTCAAAGACAGAAGAAAATCCTTTACACTTCTTTAAGTGGTGTTTCTTCTGTGTGGGGGGGTCCCTTAGAACATAAGGCTACTTGGCGACCGTCCAGTGAGTGTTAGCATGATAAACTGATGACACTTCTCATTTCCATTCTCCTCTGCGTTCGTGCACACACACTCACACCTCTTCCCCGAGGAATTTGAGCAACCACACTTTCACGCTTGGGGGTTTAAATCAAGATAAACTACTCTCCTCCTTTCTGAAGAGCAGGATTCAGGAACTATGTCGGCCACGCGCCAGACCAGTCTCAGACAGAACATGCTGGCTTCATTCAGGGACACGGAATTGATACTTGTAACCATTTCAAACTTCTCTCTAAGATATTTTGGAGCTTGGAAAATAGAACAAAAGGAATTTGCATTCTCTTTTTCTCTTTCCAGCTTCTCACGAGTGCCTGCCAAACCTAGTATATGGTTAGACATGTATTCAGTCATTCACATTGCCATTATTCATGGTTCAAGCAAAGAACATAATAAAATATAGTTATAAGTGCTAAAAGATGTTTCTGTGACTTCACACTGTGGCTCAACACCATCCTAATGGTGCTGCTCCAGTGGCCTAGTCATGAAGCCTCTTTAGTCTTCATTCTGATGGACATCCAACTTACCACTCTAGCGAGTGGCAGTAAGAGAGGGGCACTTAGTTGAATGAGCTACTAGAAATTTCTTTGCCCAAGCCCCTGGGTGGGACTCATGGCCCAAGAGGAAAAGAAATTGGCTTGGTTTCAGTGACCTCTCCCTGAAGACTGAAGACTCCTTGAGGGCCACGAATTTGCTTCTTCAAGGACCTGTTAGGGGTACACACCATCCTACTCTGGGGCCTTAAGAACGTCACTTAGGCAATATTTGTGACCTGATCAATGAAATATTGTTAATATTATTTTTAATAATAGAGTTAAAGGCTACTGATCAAGTTAACAATAGTGTACAAATGAAAGGTAGGATTTTATGTGTGTACAAATACATGTTAATAAAGACATCTCCAGATATGAGATATTTCTGTCGAATGGGAGACAAGTTAAGGGTGCATTGCTTTAGTAAAACATTTCCCAAACTGTGTGGTCTCTTCAGGATATGGTAGGTCACACACATATGCTTCTATGGTCATAAAGGTTTGAGAAAACTGCATGAGGGTTTATATATATACACAAATGGGTTTCTTTACTACAGAACCTCAGAGCCTTTAATATCCTGAAGGACATTGTGATTCTCTAAAAGAGGATCAAGCATGAAGTATTTCCCAAATTCATTTGACCGTAGAGCTCTCTTAACACATTTGGGTCTTGGATTCCATGAGACATATTTCAGGAGATGCTGTTTTAGAAAGCAATTTTTTGTAAGAGTGATCCTTTATAGTTCAGGCAGGCCATGCCTCTAGCAATAAAGAATTTCTGGGGCTTCTCAGTGGGACAAAGGGGGGAAGGAGTTGGGGAGAGAGGATGATCAGATATCTGAATAAGCAAGCAAGGTCTTAAACTCCTCGAGGCCAGAAACTCCATGAAGACCCCGTGAGGTCGCTCTCACCAGCACGCAGCACACGTGTTTGACACCTGATTGTTAAGGTGAATGGATGAATGAACGCATGAACGCTTTCTCTGAGCTCGAGTGAAGCCAACCACCAGCTGATCCTGATTATCCTTTGACTCAGGGTCAGAGAAGAATTTAAAATGTGTCTTGAAGATTTGGGATCCCTTATACTAGATAAATGACCAAGTCAGGTGAAGAAATATGGGAACTGGCTCACCTTGGGTGTCCCAGAACTGTTAGGTCCACCCCAGTAGAATCCTCGAGAGTGATGTTGGTTGGGGCAGGAGGTCCCTGGTGCCTACCGCTTTGACTTGATGGAAGCGTGTCTGGTTACATTTTGAGGTGGGCTCTGAGGGCAGCGCAGGGGGTCTTCTCTCTGCATCTATGCGGATACATCCAGGCACTGGTTCTTAGATGCATACCCCGACACAACAATGTGTCAGTTGTCAGCTCAAGTTGTAAGCCTCAAGTACTTTGTTATTAATGACAGGCATTTGGGAACGATTTACTTTTAAATATAAATTAGGGTGGATTTAGGGCTGCAGCTAACCTCCCATTTTGATATGCTTTCTTGAGAGAGAAAACAGCTTGCTTACTGGGAACTGTGCGTGTGTGCACAATCAGTTCTATGTGGCTTATTGGAACACAAACAATGAGGGTGCTGTTCCAGCAGCATATCTTCCAAGCAGATGCCTAACTAGCAAACTGGATAAAGAGCCCGTCTGAAAACCCTTACATGCAGGTCCATGAGTAGCTTGGTTAACTTTGATTTCCTTTCTTTCACGATGCTTTCTCACCCTGGGTTGGCCATCTTGACCTCTACAGTCTGGAAGTCCTAAAGACCTCTGGGCCTTTCCCTCACACAATTAGCCCTCACCCCACGCCTAGTCATTCATTGCCAAGGAAGCCCCATTCCCCTTAGGGTTTGCAATGGCCACCTTTTGTCTTTAGGCCTGGGTTGGCGTCTGGCTTCTCTGTGTCCAATCAGCAGGGACTGGCAGGCCTCCTTCCGTGGAAGAGTTTGTCACTGTGGGTATGGGGGTAAAGGGTTAATAAAACCCCTTCCCCTTCTCTGTGGAAATCTGTCCTTGTGTTCATTTCCAGCTCTGTTACCCTGGAAACCTGGTGAAGGTGGAATGTCAGCTGTGCTACCAGGCAATATTGCTTATAGTAAAAATGACCCAATTGTTAAATTGCTTCTGGTGCAGGAGGGTTGTAAGCGAGTCTAAATACCTGGCAGGAAGCCACAGCTTTGGGCTTACCTGAGTGTGGGACTCTTGGTTCTGGCATGTTCCTGATGGGGCCCCTGGAAACTAGAGTTGCTTACAAGAAATATTAGCTCCTATGGGGCCAGGGGCTTCCAAGCCAAGATGGGCCCTGTACTCTCCGACGTGCATCTGTTTGCACCTGAGCTGTCACTTAGGGGGTCCCTGGACAGCATGGGGGCTCCTCTAAGGACCCCTGAGGAGGCAGGATGCTTGAAGCTGCCCTGCTGGCCAGGGATCGTTCTGAGCTAGTTTCCTGCTGAGTAGACTCACACCAGTGGTGGCCTGTCTTGGGAGTCAAAATGTTTTGTTGAACCGAGGGAGGCCCGGGATAGACACTGGAGTCACAAGAGGGTGGGCATGCTCTCCGGACTTCTCGGAGCTGCTGTGACATGCTGTCTAACCGGCCGGCTTCAGCACCCATGCTCATCTGGCCTTTCAGAGCTGGGATCCGGGAGAGCCCTTTCTCTGGCACTGGAGGATAGGCAAAGCCCATTTCCATTAAAAACAATCCTGTTGTGGGGCGCCTGGGTGGCTCAGTCGTTGAGCGTCTGCCTTCGGCTCAGGTCATGATCCCAGGGTCCTGGGATCGAGCCCCGCATCGGGCTCCCTGCTCAGCAGGGAAGCCTGCTTCTCCCTCTCCCACTCCTCCTGCTTGTATTCCCTCTCTCACTGTGTCTCTCTCTGTCAAATAAATAAATAAAATCTTTAAAAACAATCCTGTTGATTTATCTTCCTTGAACAGAAGTGACCAGTTGGAGGGGCCAAAAAGGATTTTCACTCTCAGTTTTTCTAAAAGTTGTACGTCTCCTATTTATGGGGTTGTTCATTCTGCTTTTAAATCTCTCACATTCCTCACACTCCCGGAAGCCTCCTGAAGCTTCCTGAAGCCTCTGGAAGCTTCAGGTGGCTGGAGCACATTTTCAGTGTTGCGTTTTTTTCAGCATGGCCAGCTCTGCTGCTGTCTGTGGGCTTGCTGGCGGCCGTTCCTATGGAGACTCCTCCTTCAGCAGGATGGGCTTGGCGGGAAAAGTTCAGTGGCTATTTATTGAGTGCTTCTTATGAGCCCAGAGGTGGTCCAAGTGCTCCACATGTACGGACCTGTAAACAACCCTGTGAGGTAGGAACTATTATTTATTATCTCCAATTTACAAAGGAGGAACTGAGGCACAGAGCGGGGTAAATGATTTCCCCTGGGCCACACAGCTCGCATGTGACAGAGCCAGTGTTCACAGGCCAGGAGTTGAGAGTTTTCTCCCCCTAGGGTAAGCTGCCTCTCTGAGTCTCAAAATGAAGACAGGGTTTTGCCCAGCCTCCGGGAGCTGAGGACTGAGGCTGTTGGAGAGTGTCCCTGATGTACTCGGTGGATCTGGAGAACAGCTACCTATGAGTGGACCAACAAGTAGAGGGTGTTTTAGTTCTCTGCCTTGTAGAAGAAAGTGGAGACACCCCACCCCACTGGGATCACTCATCCACCAAGCACTTACTAAGCACCGGCTCCTAAGCACTGAGGTGGCTGTGAAGGGTACAGCAGTGAACCAAAGGGCCCCAGCTCCATGCCTGTGAGGAGTTTCCATCACAGTGTATGTCCTGATCAGATTCTCCTGTCCACAAAAATGAGGAAGAGGAGAATCAGGGATTGGAAAATAAATAGAAAAGCAGGGAAAGAGGAAGAAGGAGAAATGTTCCAGGATTTTGTTACTCCCCTGATAAGGAGTTTTCTGTTTCCCAGCATGACTCTGCCCCACCCCCACCCCCTGGGCCAAAGTCACACCACTGATCATTCTGCCCATAGAACTTTCTGTGATGATGGAAATGTTCTATATCTGTGCTGCTCAATAGGGTAACCCCTAGCTGTATGTGGCTTTTGAGCACTTGAAATGTTGCTAGTGTGACTAAGGAACTGAATTTTAAGTTGTATTTAATTTCAATTAATTAAAATTTATTTAGAAGTGGCCACATGTGATGAGTGGCTCCTCTAGTGGACTACACAGCCCTAGAACTACCCTAAACATGACATCAAGCACCCTCTTCCCCAGCCTGGTCCAGGTTATTCTAAGTTCCTAAATTTCACCAGGAAAAGTTTGAATAGGTGGCCAGAGCTGCAGCTTTCAAATGTGCCCTGTTGGATTAAAACTTAAATCCATGAACATGGGCCACAAAACCCCAAATTCAGTCTTTCTCTTCAGAGTTGAATTTCTTCCCACTGCTACTTACTTTGAACACATTTCCAGGTAGCTAAGTAAAACAGGAGCTGCTTAAATATCATTTTTAAAAACAAGGCAAGCAGGAGGTAAGAGAAAGGGCAGGAGGGGAGTAAAAGAAAGGTCGATATTGTAGCATCGTACCAATCTTTGTTTCTAAATCTCAGCAGCCTTGAAAGAGAACATTAAGATATCTTTTACTCTCTGGCCTGGCTTCGCAGAGAGAGGGAGACATAAATGAAAGCCCTCTTTGTATGGTTGTACCGTGACTACAGAGACAATGAAAAGACTGTGTGTGTGTGTGTGTGTGTGTGTTGAAGCCCTTGTCGATACAAAGCAATCTCACAATTAGCTACTGTTCACCTTCTTGGCTCCAGTCTTTGTAAAAATAATGATGATAGTAACTTTTTTTTAACCTGCTGTCCATACTCAGGGCAATTTCTTGGATCCTCAAGGATTTAACAAAGAGTACCCAGAGCCTTACCTAATAAGCTTGAAACTTGAGCAGTTTTTACAGACTGGATCAGATACGGGGCACCCTTCACTGAAATCCTGCCTGCTGGGCTACAGGCAAGGTTGATGCGTTGGGATGCGCTGGCCCAGCTGGGGAGCCATTTGACTGGTCAGTGCTCATGCTGTACGGTTGTTAAATATTTTGAATATCACCCCTGAATATTGTGGCTGTGGCAAGCCTGATGGGAAATGAAATTATTTCAGTGAGAAAGCACTTAGCCATCCCTGTATTGATTTATTTAACACGAAATTGAGTCAGACAGTGAGGGAGACAGATACACAAACAAATACCTTATGGAAAAAGCTGAGCCAGTGCTAAGATGGGCGTGTTTTTTAAAAAGCTGTGGGAGGCCAGAGGAGGAAGTCATTCTCTGACGGGGCGGGGGGGGGGGGGGAGTAATCAGGGAAATTTGAAGAAGAAAATGATATTTGATCTGGGTCTTGAAAGATGAGGAGTTCACCAAGGCACAGGGCATTCTAGACAGAGGGCGCAATAAAGCCACAAGGTGTGACACGCCACTGAGAGGAATGACAAGTGCCATGTGTTTGGAGCATGGGGTTTGGGTGGTGGTGGTCAAAATGAGTCCAAGAGGCGATGAAGTTGGGGATCTCTATTGGTGTCACATTCCCAAGTGCTTTGAATGCCGTGCCACCAGTAGACTTAGTTCTCTAAGCAACAGGGAGCCAATAAAGTTTAGTCTGTAACCGATAGTGGGGTTCGATTTGGAGGAAGACGACGTGGATAGCCATGCAACAGAGTGAGTGGACGGGGAGAAAGGGACCAGTGTCAGGGAGAGCAGCATGGAGGCAGGAATTAACATGAGACCAAAGGGCCCATCGGCCTGTGGCAGTAGCTGGGGCCCTGCGAAGAGAGGAGTGGATGGAGGTGAGAGCCCTTATGAAGTAGGCTCAACAGCAGTTAGTGACCAGAGGTGGAAGACAGGGAGGAGATGAGGGTGGGTCTGGGGATTCTAGCTCAGCGGACCTTCTTAACGAAGAGGCAGTCCTTGGGTGGAAATGGGATGTTCGGCTCTGGACAGGAGACTTTGGAGGTGCTCGTCCCAGAAGGTAGTTGGAAATCCATCAGCATATTATGCCAGCCCTACAGCCAGGCATATGAAGGCTTCTGTCTTTCAGTTCTTTCTGCGGTGTTAACAATCTGTTATATTCAGTCGACCTTCCATATTTCTTACATGATCAGATAATCCAGGGCCCACGGCCGTGACTGCAGAGTTTCTACCTAAGAAAACAGCCAGCTGCGAGGGGGCTCCCGTGGAAGCTGTATCACCTAGGAAGCACATGGCTTTTAAATGAATTGTATAAGCCAGGTCTATAAAAGTGGGGCAAGGAGAAAGAACAAATATAAAATAAAGCAAATCATGACGGGAATATTACCAAAGCACAGTTCTTTACTTGCAACACGAGTGATGTCATCGGCCGCCCAGGACTAATCAGCACAAAATGGAACAAAATGAGCATGATGAATGAAAATGTGTAGCTAGACACTTTGTTCTCATTTTTTTTTTTTAAAGATTTTCTTTATTTATTTGAGAGAGAGAATGAGAGACAGAGAGCAGGAGAGGGAGGAGGGTCAGAGGGAGAAGCAGGCTCCCCGCCGAGCAGGGAGCCCGATGCGGGACTCGATCCCGGGACTCCGGGATCCTGACCTGAGCCGAAGGCAGTCGCTTAACCAACTGAGCCACCCAGGCGCCCTAGCTTCTACTTTTTTTTTTTTTAAAGATTTATTTATTTATTTATTTATTTATTTGTGAGAGAGAGAATGAGAGACAGAGAGCATGAGAGGGAGGAGGGTCAGAGGGAGAAGCAGACTCCCCGCTGAGCAGGGAGCCCGATGCGGGACTCGATCCCGGGACTCCAGGATCATGACCTGAGCCAAAGGCAGTCGCCCAACCAACTGAGCCACCCAGGCGCCCTACTTTGTTCTCATTTAAAAGGATACTTAAATGAGCGGACAGAGGCAGGATTCTTGTTGGTTTTGGGTGGGTGTTGGTGGGATTAACACCTCTCCAAGCCGTCCTTTGGTGCCACCATGACAGTGATCAAGGCTTCATTCTAATATCATGCTGAACGATTTCTCCTCTAATGTCCAGATTTCTCATTTTGTGGCTGCACTGCTTCTTGAAGATCCTGTTTCAACGACAGGGATTTAGCTACAGGAGCTCTGCTTGTTTCTTCTGGGTTGGATTCTACATCTTTTGAACTATTTCTTTCATGAATCATTCACAGGATATAGCCAAAGTAATGTAACTTTGTCTCCCTTTATTAAGGCTTTTATTCCACCTGGCCTGGGCAGAGATAACACTCGCCTCTGGAAAGGCTGTGAGAAGTCATTGTATGCAGTGAATTTAGATACCTTTGTGGGTCTGTGATCTGCAAACTCCGCTCTGTGTAATCACATAGATCTGTAACCACTACTCATGTATGAACTTCGGTGAAGTCTGCTAAAGATTACAGCAGATATGCCCGTTTAGAAACTTTTACTGGCTACTGTTTTGTTTCAGGATGGCTGGCGGAACCACAAATTGAGCTTAAGATGTATCTTGAAACCCTTTAGCCGTGCCCCGCATTTGATCAGAATCAGTCAACTCCTTTGAAAGTTATCGTGAAACAAATAGGGGAGATAAAAGCAAAACGCTGAGTGGCTGAGGTGAAACAGACCCCTTGTTTTGGTTGGTTATTTGATCTCAAACCATATCCTGTCATTAGGCACATTGTCAGATTTAAGAACTAATTCCAGACTTCCATTTATGTGGGGGAAGCCAGAGAACACAGTAGAGGGGAGGGGGAAATCCGCACAACTTGCTGCATTCCTCCCCCCCTTCTCCATTTCCCTTTTCCTTCTCCTAGAGGCACCTCTCCTACATTTATGCCCAAGGCCGTGCCTGCAACGAGGCACCAGGGACCTCACTCAGTGGCCAGACTGGGTTCCCTCAGAGCCCTTGACTTTTGGTCCTTCCATCGCTAAAGCATAACATTTGATTCCCTGGTTTTTAAAAAAAAAAAAAGTTGATGGGAAGAACTATCAAAGAGAAAGAAACAGGGGCACCTGGTTGGCTCAGTTGGTAGAGCGTGCGAATCTTGATCTTGGGGTCTTGAGTTCAAGCCCCACGTTGGGTGTAGAGATTACTTTAAAAAAGAAAAAAGGGAAATCTTAAAAAAGAGAAAGAAACATTTTTAAAGTTTCTTTTTTCACTTAATAGAAGCTTGGCTGGCCTTTTCATAATAAAGCTGGCTAGCAATGTTCTCAAACTTTCAATATTTTAAGCGAACAAGAGCCAAGTTATCCATACCCAGACAGAAGGAGGTGAGTCTTTATCAATTGGTTAAGTTCAGAACTATTGTTTTACCAGCAGAGAGCACTTCTCCTTGTTTCTATCCAAATGTGTCAAGGGTGTGTCTCCTTGGAAGTGAAATCCAGGCTCTACAAATCCAGACTCTCAAAGCCCTTGCCAGCTTTGTATGTTCTCAAGGAGTATAGACACAGCCAGTTAGAGAACCATCAGGGAAACAAATGATGTAAATCTTGGTTGCTGTTTGGATCCTGTGCATTTGACGTAAACTAGAATTTAACTTTCAAGGAAGCATAAATGCATGTTTGGTCAATGAGATTCAACAACAGTTTCTTCTAGGATTGCCCTCCCCCCCGGCCCTGCCACCAGCATTTTATTAGGAAAAATTCCAGATAGACAACACCGTTTCTCCAAAGTACCCAGCATCACGTAAGTGGAGCAAATACCAGGCATTCGAATCAGACGGATTCAGACACTACATTTAGTTTATGTATTTCCCCCATGAACTTCAGGTGCTTTTTAGTGAAAATGTGGTTGTTCATGTTGTTGAAACAGACATCACTTCCTGGCACTTTGAGCACCATGTGCTTGAGACATGTCCTCCCCTGGCCCCTCTCCCAGCTTCTGTCAATCATCCTTCCATGCTCCCCCTTTCCACACCCTGAATTTCAGAGCCACTTTTGGTGCTCCCTGTCCTTCTCTTTTCCATCCAGCCGAGTCCTGATGGCTGTTCCTTGGAGACAGCTCTCCCAGCCTTCTATGCTCCTTTAGGTGCCACTGTCCTACTGACCACAAATATGTTTTTTTCCTGTGCCAGACCCCATGCAAAGCACTTTCTGCACATTATCACAGTTAATCTTCACAGCAGTCCAACGAGGAAGGTCATTACTATCCCCGTTTTGCAGGTGGGAAAATACATGTAGGGTACTTTATGTCCAGGTTACTCTGCTGTTCTCCACGGCACCCTGCAAATGCCTTGGATCTTCCCCAGTTCTGGGCCATTGTTTCCCATGCTTAATGGGCCTCCCTCTTCTCTCCGCCCATCCACATTCTGCTCGTTTCTCCAGGCCAACCCTGGCATCCACAGCTGGAAGTGATCTCCTTAAATCATAGCTCTGGCCGCCCCTGCCGCTCCCTCGGTTAGCCTCAAGCCGGCCCTGCAAGTCGCTTTCTTCCCCCACGTGCCTGTCCTAGCTGGCAAACGGGAGCGCGTCCCCTCGGCCGCCCGTGCACAGCGCAGACGTGTGCCCGGATTCTCGTTCACGAGTAACCGCCGTTGGCATCCCACTTCCGCGCATCCCGTGGTCACGACGCTGTGCTGGGGGAGGGGAGGGCGGCCTTGCCCATCCGTCTGTCCTGCAGGGTGCCAGTGCTCCCAAGTTCCAGGTCCGGGGTCTGAAGGGCCACTCTTCCCAAACTCCCCCGGATTCCGTTTGTTTGCGGGCCTGGCTTCATTTCCTCCAGACCTCCTCCTTGTTCTGATTGTCACGGTGTTTTGAATAAGAGGTCTTTCCTTCTGACTTGACCCGGGACGAGAGCAGCATTTTCAGGCCCCCTGTCGCGAGTTCGAGAAACTGAGCGTCTGGAGGTGCGTCTGAGGGCGGCAGTGGGGCAGCAACAGTCTGTGGTGTGGGACCTGAGCGTGCCTCCACGGTTCAAGCACACTTCCGCTTCTGTTTTCATAACTTCCCATAAGAGAAGGACCCTTCCCCTCCACAGAACATTCCCTTCGTTTGGTTCCTCTCAAGACAGACTTTCAAAGACATATTTTAAATTGACTGTGGCAGCGGGATAACTAGTGAGGAGTGCATGCAGCGAAACCCTAGGGATTTGCCCTTTGGCTAATGGTCGACTAGATCATTCTGACCAATGGGTCTATTGAAGACAACTGAAAATAATGGGTAAAACATAAGCGTCGGATCCATCAGTTCCTGTGAAATGGAATTAATTAGCGGGCTTGTGGTTAATCTGCTAGTAAACCTGTTTCACTCAATATGCACTTTCTTTTAGGGGTGGGGACAGGAACAGAGTGTTGGATTTGTTCTTGCGAGATTCAGAGGCGCCTGGTATCACTTAGTATCGATTGGAGTGCTGGGGGGGGGTGTGAAAATGCGGAGCGTTCTCCAGAAGAAGGTCTGCATTGTTGAGAAGTGATACCGGAGAGAGAGAGAGGATGAGTGATAGCTGGAAGCAGTGGCCCTCGCTTTTCAGAGGCTCGGAGCTGTTGACAGAACAAAGAATCACATCGCAAAGGCTTTGAAGCTACTCACATGGTCAGCAGAAAAGGGGCCACGAGGCTCTGCCGTACATGCTGGAATTAGTTCAGAGAGCAAAAGCAAGGACTTGCCTTTGCTTGAAGCCAAAACCAATCTGAAACCACAGAACCTCGGCCCGAGGGCTACGCAAAAAGCTTGCTTTTGAAACCTGAGCTCTTGTTGCCATGGGGGAGGGCGGTGGGGGGGATCGGGGTCTGTTCCACTTGGACAAGCAACCCCTCTGATAATTTTGACCCTGCAAAAATTACATAAGCCTTTCATCACAGCGGGTTACATTTTGCAAGTGTATAGCTCTGACTTTCAACCAATTATAGGTGTATTGTTAGGACTCCGGCACCCACGCCTAATATATGTTTGTTTCATTTCCAAAGTTTCATGTACTAAGTGTCAACAGTCTACACTCATGCTACCTCATGTTGGAAAATTTACTCAGGAAATCCCAAAATGAAAAATTTCCCCTCTTGGCAATTTCCCATCTCCGTCGTGTGATAATGGTTTTTGTGACAGCCAAGTACGGCACTAGGCACAGAGGGGGTCTGGGGGTCTGGAGCTCTGTAATCAGTGTCTTGTGTTAATCCAGGCTTTCCTCCAAAGAGCTTGCAGTGCTGGTTTTTACACACCGCCACATGTCCAATCTGTTCTCCCTCCCATATTTCCTAATCTTGCCTGATGACAACACCATTAGCTCAATGTTCTCTTCCCTTACTGCCCTGACAGCCTAATATTCCTCCTCTGGGCTTGATGCAGATGCCCCCCCTTTGCCATTCTCCCTCCCCTGCCCCCCCATCCCAGGGCAGGCTCTTGCCATTTCTTGCCTGGAATATTGGCATAGTCTCCATAAGCTTGTCACATCTGTCTTCTAAAACCACGCTGGTTCTAGGGGATTCATTTGGCATCCACGGTTCTTCATCATCTGGTCTCTTTGGAGAGGACCAGCCTCATCTGTCCGGACTTCTCTCCCTTTACCCCCTCGCCATTCCCAGAGCACAGCATGCACTTACCCACATCCTTCCCTTGGTTCAGGCTGTTTCCATCATCTGAAGCCCCTACTTCCAATTTCCCACTGATAAATCCTCCTCATCTGTCACGTTCATCTCGCATGCTGCTGCGTGGAAAGCCCACCCGGATCTCCAGAGATAGAACTCATCACTCTGCACCCTGTACTTCTGGAACCCTTTGTTGGGAGCTCAATTTCAGTGTGTATTTCAGCCTGAAACAATTAACTGACTAGAAAACCATCTAGTTAGTTAATTACATGCTTGGAAACAACTAGACTACAAGCCCCTGGAGCCCAGGAATGGTCTCCCGGCCCTGCTTAGCAAGTGGCCTGGCCCTAAGACGAGCTCAAGAAACAAACTGAGTGAATAAAGGACACTGCTGTGTTGGAGGTAAGGGGAGGTCTGCATCCACTGCTGTAAGGACAAGTGGATTCCTTTGCCCAAAGTCCTTCAAAGGACAAGTCAAATCAGGACACGTGGCTGGGTGATGCCACCTCTTCAGAGATCTTGGCACTAGATACTCAGTTGACATTTGTTATTTTCTACCTGGGGGTTTGTATGTATGTGCATCTGTGGCAGGAACGTGGAGGGCAGGTCGATGATACCTGTGTGCGTGAGACTTTTCACTCTTGAGTAGCACTGTCCCATAGAAAAACAATTTGAGCCACACATATATTTTTAAATTTTCTAGTACTCAAGTTCAAAAAGCAACAAGAAATGATATTAATTTTAAGAGTATATTTTAGTTAGCCCAGTAGATCCAAACTATTACTGTGTCAGAATGCAACCAATAAAAAATTATTAATCATTTTCATATTCCTGTTTTGGGGGCTAAGCCTTCAAAATCTGGTGTTTATTATATACTTACAGCACATCTTAATTCAAATGCTAAATTGTCATCAGAAATACTTGATCTGTGTTTAGATTTTATAAAATTTATGGTTGAGATAGTCGAGTCCCATATCCACGTTCTTCCAAATGTGTTTAAAACTTTTCCGGTAACTGAATTTAACAGCGTTTCAATTGAAATTCAGACTAATTAAAATTAAGTAAAATTTTAAAGTTCTGTTCCTCGTTCACACTAGTCTCTTTTCAAATGCTCAGTAGCCACATTTGTTTCCCTAGTGGCTACCATTTCAGAATTCATAGCCCTAGGGAAACAAAGATTTCTCAATATCATGTAGCTCATTCCTCTGCTCCTACAACTTCATTTTTAAAAAGGAGGAAAGTGTGATTGGGAGAGTTGTAAGACAAGTCCAGTCAGCCAGCCTTGCCAGCAAGTTCTTCGTGACCTTGGGGCCTCACCGCTGGCCTCCTGGGGCTGCCACGAAAGGTAATAGGCTTCTGTTGGGAAAGCGTGTGAAAATCCAGGGATGAAATGGCCCATGTAATTCGCAGGCTTGTTGGGCTGTAGACTACGGTCCATCTACACAGTAGCTGATCTATGTTTTCTTCTGTAGTCGAGGTCTACACCGGCGTCTGACAGCACCGATACGGATCGCATGTTTTGTTGTCTGCAGCACTGGGGTGACACACTTTTAGATGCTCACGGCTTTTATCAGATTCGAACATATTTGAAGCTTCAGTGCTTAACGGCTTTTGAGTGATCAAATATGTGCAAAACGTCTTTCTCAGCCAAAGAGCGTATTTTCCAAATCCAAAAGAGTTGAATATATTTTCCCCCTTCCTGCAAGGTTCCCATTGGACAGCACCCCAGAGACCAGTTTAGAGCAAAAATGTTCTGGAACAAATGAAAATGAGGTGTGTCACTTACCCCAGTCTCTAGCCGCCCGTGTCTCCCGCAAAGCCGGGAAAGCGTTCAGCGTTACTTAGCTCTAATAGGGAATTGAGCTTGGGGATTGATGCGCCCAGCATTCTGTGAGGGCGAGGCAGGGCTGGGCCCTGATGTGAGGCCGGCTGGCTCTGACGTGACGTTTGAGGCCAAAGGGGAAACCGAAATGACTCCAGACCCTAAGGGTTTTGAAACAGGTGCAGTCTCCCCCTCCTTACCCCCCTCCCCCCCCCCCCCCCCCCCCCCCCCGCCGGGGGAAGCGTGCTGTCCACAGTCGGATGAGTGGTTCAGCGGCAGTTCACTGAGCTCTGGGATGGAAATGGCACATTTCTCCCCAAATGAGCTCATTCTCTGCTGCTGTTGGGTGCAAGGCATCCTTCAGCTATGGTGGGAATTACGGCTTCCATCTGTTCCCTAATGTGAAAAATGTGTGCAGCCCTCTGCGCTACCAAGCCGCGCGAACCGTAGACGTCCAGACCTGCTGACACATTTGAGTCACAGCCCTCCGAATGGCTTTTGTCAATTATTTCATTACATATCCAAATAAGCATCCTGAGGGTGGTCTGCATTTGCGATCTGTGACAGTGTGGTGCTGACACGTTTCTTGCCCTTGGAGCTATCTGTTTTTTCGGCTTTGTTTAGGAATCGATGATATATAAGTACTCAGTATATTTAATCATCATTACTTTTGAAGTTCACGCAGCGCCGCCAGATCCACATCCTTAATTCTTGCCTTCTTCCCAACGTCTCCAGTCTTTCACCTGCTCCTTGATTTTGTTCTGACAAATCAAATAATGCTTTGTGCTTAGAGAGCAACTTTTATCAGGAAAATTGGAAGGCCCTCTGCAAACTTTTATTTCTCTAAGCACAGATAAATATCTTCAGAGACCCATACATATTTAAGCATGTTTATTCATGTTGCGTTTTTTTTTTCCCCAATGGGTAAGGAAAAGTATGGCTTTTTACGTGTTCACTTTGGAATATAGACATGTGATGTGCAGACTTAAATTTGGCTTGACATATTTAATAAATATCCCTTGAGTAAGTGATTAGACAGAGAATCAGGTATGCTCTTGAGAACATGGCCAAGTATTAGTTCCTTCTACTAACTTTACGTACTTGAGCCCTTGCAGAGTTACATCATGTGCATTAGATGGAGAAATTATTTTCATCAATAACTGTTTCCGATCGTCCCTGGAAAAAAGAATGCTTTGACTAGATTTTAAGCAGGATTAACTCACCAACTGAAAAATACACTCAGTTACTTAAGACTTAGCTCACGGTTTAATTGTTTGTGGTCGGTTGGCTGGTTGTTTGGTTTACACAATACCACCAATCTGTTTTCACTATATTGACTACATACATTCTGTACTTTAGCTCACTGTTAAGTGCGCTTGTGGAAGAGATAATGCTAGGTGTTCGCCCAACCTCATTTTCTTTTCTTCCCATACACACAGGTAGACTACATTTCCCAGTATTCCTTGTAGTTAGATGGAGCCCTGTGTGACTGAGTTACGACCAATAGTATGTGAGCAGAAGTAATGAAATAATGGAATCCTCTTTCAGCCCTGGCCTTAAAATCTTCTCTTCTAGGGCGCCTGGGTGGCTCAGTTGGTTAAGCGACTGCCTTCGGCTCAGGTCATGATCCTGGAGTCCCGGGATCGAGTCCCGCATCGGGCTCCCTGCTCAGCAGGGAGTCTGCTTTGCCCTCTGACCCTATCCCCTCTCATGTGTTCTCTCTCATTCTCTCTCTCTCTCAAATAAATAAATAAAATCTTTAAAAAAAAATAAATAAAATATTAAATCTTCTCTTCTAGTCCTCCACACTCTTTCTCTTCTTTTGCCTGTTTGCTAGGTACAGACCAGCCGGTGGAGGACCCTAGGCTGCTGGGGGATGGTGAGAGCATGAGACAGATGGAGTCTGGTTCCCTGAACAACTGCATGGAGCAGAGTATTTCAGCTGAACCATCTGGGGTGTAACATAAGTGAGAAATTGAACTTGGTGGTACAAAGCCAGTGAGATCTGGGGGTTTGTTACACAAGTTAGCGTACCCAAACTAATATTCTTATAGATGTAGTGGAGAATCAATCTTCTCCTTACACACATTTTACAAATCTCAAGGAGGAATGGAACGTGCAGAGCACATTGCTGGTGTTGAATAGTAGGTCGTGGAAAAGCATAACCAATGAGCCATGTGGCTCTTTGATCACCATGTCTAATTAAGCCACATGGTTACTGTGATTTTCTGGTTCAAGTCAGTCTTTTATCTGGGGCAGATGCAACTCTGGACAGTTTCATGTAGTAAAAAGTGATCATTTCAAGCAAGTAGCTTCCCCAGAGGACAGAGGGGAGGGTGCTGAAATCCTTATGAATTACCAAGGACTTCAGGCTTTAGTTTTATTTTATTTTTCTTTCTGTGAAGACTTTCCTAACCCCCCATCCATGTCTGGGTTGCTCACCTCTCCTGCCTCCTACCCTGTAGTCTTGTCGCCACCCAGGTGCCTTTATCAGACTTCTTACCTTACTGGCTGGTAACGTCTAACTCTCTTCCCCTCTAGACCACACATCTTAGAAGGCAGGGGCCATTTTAACTTGGCTCACTGTCGCATCTAGCCAGCTCTTGGCATGTAAATATTGTTGACTGAGTGAGAAAGTGACAGGTGGGTTTAAGGCACGAGCAATAGCCTTAGGATCATTCATGAGCTGGTCCTCAGACCACTTAAGACCACTCTTCCACTGAGAAACTTAGGAAGGTAAACTGACTTTAGCTTTATCAACTGTCAAAACACAAATCAGTATTAGAAGCAAGAGCAGGATCCATTTTCAGGTTTCATGTTATTAGTTGCTATGAGTTTTTTTTAATTTATTTATTTGACAGTGAGAGAAACAGTGAGAGAGGGAACACAAGCAGAGGGAGTGAGAGAGGGAGAAGCAGGCTTCCCGCGGAGCAGGGAGCCCGATGTGGGGCTCGATCTCAGGTCCCTGGGATCATGACCTGAGCCGAAGGCAGATGCCCAACGACCGAGCCACCCAGGTGCCCCTTGCTATGAGTTTTTAAGAGCTGAAACTTAGTTAATTGATGGCCCGAGTCCCTTAGTGAAATCAGTCGAGAACAAAAATATAAGGAGCAGTTAGAGCCAAATCGCCTTGTTTATGGCCCAAGACAGATCTTGATGGTTTACTCTTTAATGCATTCTTTTGCCAAACATGTACTGAGCTTCTTCCAGGGTGGAGCCTGGTTCTAGGTGCTGGGACACAGTGGTGCACAAGGTAAGAAATGGCCCAGCTCTTAAGGAGGTCCCAGTCAAGTGGAGGACAGACAAACAATAAACAAGAA
The DNA here is from genome assembly GCF_029215605.1 of Mirounga angustirostris. Lineage (NCBI taxonomy): Eukaryota > Metazoa > Chordata > Mammalia > Carnivora > Phocidae > Mirounga > Mirounga angustirostris. Next base: position 13,909,574 of record NW_026991719.1, read on the forward strand.
AGTGTCAGATGGAGATAACGTTCTGTGAAAAAAATTCAAATAGCTCAATGTGATCAAAAATGCCCAGGTCAAGAAGATTCTGTCAGTGGTCACGAAGGCCTCTGGGGAATGGGTTTGCCCATAACGTGTAAGCTGAAGCCTGACTAACAGAAAAGGAGCTAGCCATACAGAAATCTGGAAAAGAGAACACACCGGGCAGAGGGACAGATTTTATCAAGACCCGAAGTGAGAGAGCAACCTGTCAAGGAAGAGGAGAATGTCTGGAGTGGTGGGAGCAGAGAGTGGGGTTGGGCAGGGGACATTCTGAGTAAGGAGTCAGGTAGGACACAGAGAAAGGACACAAGGACACGCGGGTGGAGGCCAGACTCTGAAGCCTCGGCACTTGATTTTATTTGACCTCTTTTTTGGCTTCCTTGTCCATCTTCTTTTCAAGATGCTGAAGAATCATTTCTGCCTCTCCAAGCTGGTCTGCCCCAATTTTGGCTTCTCCTGGTCTCCATTTTGCTTCTGCCCATTGGCTTTTATCCTCAGAGATCTTCCCCTTCCTGCCATATGGTCTTGCTTCTTCATTCCTTCTCTGCAGCTTTGAGGAACGAGTCCCCCGAATGATGGCTCGTGCGCTCACCAGGACTGCCGAGGAAGGTGCTGCTAGAATCTGTGTGGAGGCCTGGGTTTCTGTCCAAGCTCTGCCAATCCCAGCCGTGGGGTCCAGGCCTCCTCCTCCCCGTTTGTAAAACCAGGGGATGGGACTGAGGAGTGCTTTGAGCTTTCGCGTTTTCTGATTCTAAGTTGTCTCAGCCCTGAGGTTCTGAAGTGAGTGGCCTCTTCCAGAATTAGCAGTGGGAGCTGGTATAATAGCTCTCAAGGCCTGAGAGAGAATAGCTTTTGTTCTTTTGTGCAGGGCCCGTGTGGAGGCTGGGTGGGCCGCAGCTGTTCGGCTTCGAGTAAAAACACACACCAACCTCCCTCTTTGTTTCGGTTTCAAACCTTGACCATCTGACGGAGCACATCTGCATTCCTAAGACTCCAGTGTAGATGTGAGGAGGTACTCTTCCACTAGCCTTAATTCACCCCCTCTGGTTGCCCACATTTCATTTATTGAGGGCAGGAGAGATTTCAAGGTTTAGGAGATTCAGGGAGAGGACGTAACCCTGGTTTTGAGCAACTTCCAGTGCACAATTATCTGTCCCCAGCCGCGGGCTCTCGAAACGCCAACATGTGCTTATGAGCCCTGGTATTTGAGCAAACATTTCTGAGTGCCTTACAGAGCAAATGGCTCTGTTATGAAGACAGCCTACCCCCTGTCTGTGGTGGTCCTGAAGCAGCGAAGGCACGAGGAGTCAGGACCTCCGAACAAAATCGGGTGGCTATCATCCCGCATGAGGGTGGGACAGGCCTGTGGGACACGGGCCTGGGGCGGCGTCTGTCCCTGCACGGGGGCAGGCCTAAGTTGACAGTCTGCAGGCTGTTGGGGTACACCAGGTGAACCGGGTGGCCAGGGATGGGTTGTGATTCCACTCAGCCGTGGGGGGCAGGGGTGCCGGGTCTTCTGAAAGGGCTTTACAGTGTCCCGCAGGAACACGTGGGTCCTGACTGACAAGAAACTCACATCCTGGGAGTGACAGGGATGTTGACTGGAGAGTTGTCCCAGGGGCCTGCTGTCGAGGTCCCAATCATACCTCCTAGATGGTGGTACCCTCGTCACAAATCCTGCCCTCTCAGTGTATCTCCTCACCATCTCCTTCAGAGGGCCTGTCAGGAACCCAGCGCACAACCTGGCTCACTCCCACCATCCATGCTCTTCTTCCTCGGCTCAGCACCCCCTCCGTGCCCCTGTGTAACCACATCCTTGGCCACCCCTGTCAGTGTGGTGAGCTGGGTCCCCAGAGCACAGTGGTTCAAGTCACCTCTGGAAGTGTCATTTATGTCATGGGTCTCAAACCCGAATGCCTTCAGGGTCAGGCCAGGAGCTTACATGGGGGAACAGAGCCAGCATAGGACGCTTAGGAGTGGTGTGGACTGAGGTGCCATGTGCATTCGAAGTAATTAAAGCACTCAAAGTGAACTAAAAAAAAAAATCCTTGTGCCGTCCAAGCCGGACAATCCAGCCCAAATTGCCTGCCACCAAATTAAATCTTGTATTATTTCTCTCTCAGGAGGATGGATGTCAAGGCAGAAGCCATGTCTGAAAACTCTGTTATCATGTCCTGTGCCTAGCGGAGCACGGTGGAAAAAATAATAATTAATATTTGATTTGTAAACCTTTTGAGTGATGTCTAACATCTAGACAGGAAAGTGCCTGAACCCTACAGATCAGCGAATGATTAAAAAGTGAACACACCCCTGAACCCACCAGGCAGATGGGCATCTAGAACGTCATCAGCTCCTCTTCCTTCGCAAAGGCGACTCGCTCTCTCGACTTCTCACACCACAGATTTGCCTGACTTTTATCTGTATAAGCACACGCTGTTCTGTGTCTGACTTCTTGTACTCAACATTATTTCTGGGAGATTCAGCCATGCTGCCGCACAGAGCAGTGGCTCGTGTGTCCTCACCGCCGTGTAGTTTTCCCTGGCGCGAGAGCACCAGCATGTATCTGTCCAGCCTGCCATTGATCAGCACTTGGCTCTTGCTAATTTGAGGCTCTCTCAAACAGTCCTGTGGCAAAAGAGAAAGCCCTCGGGCAGAACAACAGGGACATCTAGGTGTCTGAGGTGGGAAACTGTCCACAGCAGCTGCGGGCCAAGGAGCTTAGGACCATCAACAGCATCTGCTAACAAGTCCTTCTAGAACAGTTTTTCTTGAAGTTTTAGATCTTGGGCCCCCTTTACACACTTCAAAATTACTGTGGACCCCATAGAGCTTTAGTTCGTATGAGTTATATCAATGTTTATCATATTAGGAATTAAACCTGAGAAGTAAACAAGTTTCCCTTGGGAATTTAAAATAAAATAATAATTGAAAATAATAAAATAATTTAAATAATAATTTAAAATAAAATAATACGTACATACTATACATACATTGCATGTTTAGAAATAAAATATTTTGAGGAAAAATAACTCTGTTTCCTGAGACAAAAATGTTAGAAGAGTGGCTTAATAGAAGGCTGTGGGGTTCTCCTGTCTGCTTCTGTGTTCTAGCTAGGATGGTGTCACATGTCACCCAGGAGAGAGGAAGAGTCCAAAAGGCAAGGAGTATCTTGGTATCATTGTGATGGTACTTTCGACTTTGCAGATTCCCTGAAGGGATCTCAGGGACCCCCTCACCAAAAATTAGAGAACCACTGCTCTAGAACACCCCAACCACCTTTACTATGGAAGCCTCCAATGAAGAGTAAAGCCTAAGTTGGCCCACTCGGGGGGGAGGGGGTTTTGCTAACTTACTCCAAATCACCATGACTTAGTTCAGTTCTCAGCTGATTAAAAACCCATATTTTCTTCTCAACACTTTATAATCCTTACTTGTAAAAACATCAGTTTGATAGCCATTTGTATGTCTTCTTTTGAGAAGTGTCTGTTCATGTCTTCTGCCCATTTTTTGACTTGATTATTTGTTTTTTGGGTGTTGAGTTTGAGAAGTTCTTTATAGATCTTGGATATCAGCCCTTTGTCTGTAGTGTCATTTGCAAATATCTTCTCCCATTCTGTGGGTTGCCTCTTTGCTTTGTTGACTGTTTCCTTTGCTGTGCAGAAGCTTTTTATCTTGATGAAGTCCCGAAAGTTCATTTTCGCTTTTGTTTCCCTTGCCTTTGGAGATGTATCTTGAAAGAAGTTGCTGTGGCCGATGTCGAAAAGGTTACTGCCTATGTTCTCCTCTAGGATTTTGATGGATTCCTGTCTCACATTGAGGTCTTTAATCCATTTTGAGTTTATCTTTGTGTATAGTGTTAGAGAATGGTCGAGTTTCATTCTTCAGTATATAGCTGTCCAATTTTCCCAGCACCGTTTATTGAAGAGACTGTCTTTTTTCCATTGGATATTTTTTCCTGCTTTGTCGAAGATTAGTTGACCATAGAGTTGAAGGTCCATATCTGGGCTCTCTATTCTGTTCCATTGGTCTATATGTCTATTTTTGTGCCAGTACCCTGCTGTCTTGGTGATCACAGCTTTGTAATATAGCTTGAAATCGGGCAACGTGGTGCCCCCAGCTTGGTTTTCCCTTTTCAACATTTCCTTGGCGATTTGGGGTCTTTTCTGATTCCATACAAATTTTAGGATTGTTTGTTCCAGCGCTTTGAAAAATGTCATTGGAATTTTGATCGGGATGGCGTTGAAGGTATAGATTGCTCTGGGCAGCATAGACATTTTAACAATGTTTATTCTTCTGATCCATGAGCGTGGAATGGTTTTCCATCTTTTTGTGTCTCCTTCAATCTCTTTCATGAGTGTTCTGTAGTTCCTAGAGTATAGATCCTTTACCTCTTTGGTTAGGTTTATTCCAAGGTATCTTATGGTTTTTGGTGCTATTGTAAATGGAATTGATTCTCTAATTTCTCTTTCTACAGCTGCATTGTTAGTGTATAAGAAAGCAACTGATTTCTGTGCTTTGATTTTGTACCCTGCCACATTATTGAATTGCTGGATGAGTTCTAGTAATTTGGGGGTGGAGTCTTTTGGATTTTCCACATAAAGTATCATGTCATCTGTGAAGAGAGAGAGTTTGACTTCTTCTTTGTCAATTTGAATACCTTTTGTTTCTTTTTGTTGTCTGATTGCTGTTGCTAGGACTTCTAGTACTATGTTGAACAATAGTGGTGAGAGTGGGCATCCTTGTCATGTTCCTGATCTTAAGGGAAAGGCTCTCAGCTTTTCCCCATTGAGGATGGTATTTGCTGTGGGTTTTTCGTAGATGGTTTTTATGAAATTGAGGAATGTTCCCTCTATCCTTATACTCTGAAGAGTTTTAATCAGGAAAGGATGCTGTATTTTGTCAAATGCTTTTTCTGCATCAGTTGAGAGGATCATATGGTTCTTCTCTCTCCTCTTATTAATGTGTTCTATCACACCGATTGATTTGCGAATGTTGAACCACCCTTGCATCCCGGGGATAAATCCCACTTGGTCGTGGTGGATGGTCCTTTTAATGTATTGTTGGACCCTGTTAGCTAGGATTTTGTTGAGAATTTTGGAATCCATATTCATCAAGGATATCGGTCTGAAATTCTCCTTTTTGGTGGGGTCTTTGCCTGGTTTGGGGATTAAGGTAATGCTGGCCTCATAGAATGAGTCTGGAAGCTTTCCTTCTGTTTCTATTTTTTTGAAATGTCTTGATTTTGTTCATTTGAAGCCAGTGGTGTCCATTAGAAATATAATGTGAGCCATTTATATAATTTGAAATGTTTAGTAGCTGTATTTAGATTTCATAAAATTCCACAAAATTTGAAAAAGTAGATTCACCTATTTGGGTTCTTGTGATAACTGAAAGGAGTATCAGCATTCAAATGAATTAAAATTAAAATCCTTATTCACACTAGCCACATTTCAAGGACTCAGTAGCCCTGTATATATGGCTAGTGGCTGCCATATTGGACAGAACAGATCTAAACTCTGTCCTCTGCTTTCCTTATCCATCCCGTCCCTTGGTTCTTCAGTGCTTAAAAGCCTGATGAGGACAAGGTAATCATTCTCATGGTTCTTCTAGAAAACTGGCACCACTGTGGGTTTCTTCTCAGGCTGGTTAGGATGTTTGAGAGAAGACTGGGGATGGGAGAATCACTGTGCAGCCACAGTTCGCAATGGCAAGTTCCCTTTCAGCTTGATTTCTGGGACTTTCTCATTTGCTGTTTTCATGTACACAGAATAATCTCACATTGTCACTAATACAGCTGTGAAATATGCTGCTGTCCCCAGCCATCCCTGGAATGGGCCACTCTCCGATTGGACATGGCAGGATCTTAAATGGGATGACACTGGGAAAGACTTAGAGCAGGCTGCCGTGCTTCCTGGGACCACGCCCTGGGAAGCTGGCTAAGTTCCTAAGTGATGAACTCCACATCAGTGTCTGAAAGAAAAAGCACGTTTTCTGGCCTTTTGTCTTCCTGTCTTGAATCATTGGTATGCTTTCCAAATGGAAAGGGACGTACTGGAATGAAATTCTCGGCCCCAAACACTCAGGGTAGAGATGCAGCACTGAGGTTAGCATCTTATAACTCAAAGGCAGCAAAAGTGGTTTGACAGGCTTCAAAGGAGAGAGCCAAAACAAGCCTGTCCAGCACGAAAGACTTTGTTCTGTTTGTGAATTGCATCATCTCCAAGCCATTTCAAACTCAGGAGAATGAATAGCTGCCCCGTTGTGTACACTGGGGGATCCCTTACTTGGACTCCCAAAATGAAAGACTAGAATTCCAGGTCTAACCATTTGGTCCTGTTACTGCAAGTTTTGTGGCTGGTCGAGTGTCTGATTCCTGTCATTGAGTGGACAAATGAGAAATGACTTTTATCTCCTGTGTTCTCCCGTACCCAAGTTGACTGCTTAAGCTTTTAGCCAGTCTTATCATCTAGCATATCCATTCTCCTCATGCTGGACTCATTCAAGAATCCTGCATCTGAGTGCATGATATCATTTCAAATAAATCTAAAAGGAACTAGAAGGCTGCTGGAATTTCCTTATCTGAGGTAGCCAAGCTAAATAAACTTAATTCACATCCATCAGGAGCTCAGTGAGGGCTAGCACCATTCTGGTTGAAATGATTTCATGCTTGATGACATGTGAAGACTGAGATTCTCCTGGGCTCCTTATTGAGCTGGATCCCCTATTTTTTCTGTCTCCAGGTCCCCTGTGCAGAGTGTCCAAGGAGCCCGGACCACGCAATACCAGCTTGGCACAAAATGCCCTTCGTTAGTCCACTCATCTTTTAGAGTCAGGACATAGAACTAAGACAGCAATTGTGCCACCTTCTTGAGTACATTCAGACTTGGGGGAGCCCAGCCTTTTCTTTAGCGCTCACACTAAAGGAGTCCATCCTCAAAAGATGGCGGGGGTGGAGGGGAGTTGAACCAGAGTATTGCAACTATTAGGACCTTGGAGATCAAAGCTTATGCTGTCCCTCTGTCCCCGAATGGTCTTGCTCTTAAGACCATTTTCATGTTCTTTCCCCTTTCTGGGTAAAATGCAGTTTTGCTTTGACTACGATCTTCAAGAAATCCTAAGTGAAGTGTTAGCTCATTCTAGAACTATAGAAAACCCGATGGTTTCGCCTCCCTTTCCTTGCACAGATTCTCGTCCACCTGCTGACTGATGCTGCGGGTTCCACCGGTCCAGCTTATCCGTCCAGCATTAGGCCTGATTTGCCATGAAAATGCAAACGCCCCAGGCAAGGCTAACACTTAAACCATTGTCCGGTGTTTTCACTTTGGTAGGAGGATGTATTAGAGTGAGGTGTGGAGAGTTTTGTATCCTTTTTGGATACAAATGGGAACTTGGGGGTCCTACCTGTGGCTCAACACACTCTGGCCCCTTCTCCTAAAATAGCTGCGTTTGAGTGAATTTATCTTTGGACTCTGTGGTGATCCTAGTACTTGGTAATTTAGCTTTTTTTTTTAAATTTTCTATGTGAGTGTAGCTGACGCACAACGTTCCATTAGTGTGAGGGGTACAACACAGAGATTTGACAACTCTATACGTTATGCTGGGCTCACCATGAGTGTAGCGTGCGTCTGTCACCACGCAACTCGATCACAATACCACTCACTGTAGTCCCTGTGCTGTACCGTTTATTCCCGTGGCTTATTTATTCCATGACCAGAAGCCTGGTCTCGCACTCTCCTTCACCCACTTTGCTTATCCCCCCCAATCCTCTTCCCTCTGGCAACCCTCAGTTCTCTGTATTTATAGGCCTGATTCTTTTTGTTTGTTTATTCATGTGTTTTTAGATTCCACACATAAGTGAAATCATATGGTATCTGTCTTTCTCAGGCAGACTTAGTTCACTTAGCATAATACTCTCCAGGTTCTTCCATGCAGTTGCGAATAACAAGATCTCATCATTTTTAAGGTTGTGTAATATTCCAGTGTGCATGTGTACGCACCGAATCTTCTTTATCAGTGGACACTAAGACTGCTTCCATGTCGTGACTCTTGTAAATAATGCTGCCATGAACATAGGAGTGCACATAATCTTTTTGAATTAGTGTTTTTGTTTTCTTTGGGTAAATAACCCAGTAGTGGAATTACTGGATCATATGGTAGTTCTATTTTTCACTTTTTGAGGAAACTTGGTGATCGTTCATGCCCAAACTGGAGTCCCTGCCAAACAGAAGGTTCTGGTGTTGAGGGGCAGCTCAGGCCCAGGGTGAGGGTTCCTAGCCTTACCAGAAGGGTATGTGAATACCTTTCCCATCCCAGTTTGTGGAAATAGCAGCGGAGAGCTATGCAAGGCGGAGAGATTAGAATCTTGTTTTCAGTTTCATTATGAATGGGAACCCCTTTTCCAGGCTTCGGGGAGAGCTTAATATAAGGTTATATGTATGTAGCCATCCATGGACCTACACACACATCCACACACACACACAGTTGCATCTGCACATGGATGTTCATCCTGAGACACTCGGCAAAGCAAATGACAGGTATTTCCTGTGGGTAGCTGGGATTTCGATTCTTGACGTGGGGTTGGGATGCAAGTAATGGGAGAGGGTGAGGCTGTGCTTTCTGAAGCAGGATAATGCGTTCCTGAACCTCTGTCATTGGGGTAACCCAGCCTAGTGGTGAGGAGCCCAGACTGTACCATTTACCACTGCCAGTGCCTTGGGCAAGTTATGTAACCTCTCTGCACTCAGTTTCCCAATCTATGCCGTAGGATAGTTGTGAGAATGAACCGAAACTGTACATGCAACACATTTAAAACAATGCCTGACACGGAGTAGGTGCTCAGTAAATAGCTGCTGAATGAACAGAATATCAATTTTATCATCATCGTATCATTACCGCGAGGAAACTCTCATTACATGGTGGCTTCAGGTTCAGTGGGAAGAGCGAGGAGGACCCTATTAAGAATCACAACTTCTGTTCTTCTGGGAGGGCCAGATTGCCGTGCAGACTGAGCTGCAGATATTTCTCAGTGTATGATGGAAAAGGGAAAACAACCACTAAATGTCTCAAAACAAAACAAATGCTGAAATCTGGGGTGAGACAGAGAGGGGGACTGACATCTTATAGTTCAATAAAAGCGCTCCTGCAGAGTAGCTTTCTGAGGAGACTGTCAAGACAGGCCTGGGCTTTTTCTTGTTCCTGCTCCAGACTTTGGCTGGAAGTATCGAGCTCCTTCTTAGATTTGAATGAACCACAAAAGGAAACCCTACTGTTCCCTTTTTTCAGCACCCTTCACTCCTTACTCCCTTCTCTGCTCTCACATAAAAAAATCAAAATGGCGGCCCTTCCCTGATGCGAGCAGAGACTGAGTAGCGGTGGGGCTCTGCGGGGGGGAGAGAATGCTACATACACTCTACTTGGCTGATCTCCTGATGGCAGGCAGCTGAGAGACGGGGAACTGGGGTGTGCTTTATATCATCGATGCTCCCCATTTCTTGACCATGTGGTGAGGGCTGCTTCCACAGACCCCAGCATTAAGCCTGGTGGTGGCTGGACCAGCTGTGGGCCAGGGCCGCTCCAGCCAGGGCCTGTTGGGCCTTTAATTCTCCGCACATGTGCACGTATGCCCAGGAATCCAGCGGCTGGGCGGCAGGCGGGGTCAGGTAGGAGGCCAGTGACAGGCAGTGGTGGCCTGGGACAAACTACAGTGGCCTTGGCTACAAATTCTGCTCCAGGGGATGGGGACTCAGACACACAAGGAGAAAAGGCACTCACCCCCCTTTTTCCTGAAATACCAGAGGAATAAAACAGGTCAGTGGTGAATATGAAATTAGCTGTTGGCCAGTCTCCAAAGCGATTTGACCTATTTAGGAGCCATTGAGAATAAGCCAAAGGAAGCTCAGTGGCCTGCATCTTGATTTGTCAAGGGAGCAAGGAGAGGATCCAGATCACAGGCGGCCAGATTCCTTGAGTCGCGTGTTATGGAGTCTGCGAGCGAGTATGGCCGGAACTCATGAGGACGGTTCTGGAATCCTGACTTGGGGCCAGCTCCTGGCCCAGCTGAGCCTGCCAGTGAGAACTCCGGCAGATGCGCTGGTAATCTGGTACCCGGCTCGGTGGCTCTGGTCACTGTGAAAGGACCGGATCAGATTCCGAAAACCTTGCTACAGGGTTAAACTCTTCTCCGAGACCCTTCCTGTAAAAGGGAAGCTCAGGCTGAGTCAGCAGAGGCAGTGTGGACGTGAGGGCTTCAGCGGAGAGCAAAGCCGCACCCACAGGAGGCTGACGCCGAGGCAGCCTGGCGGGCCGGGTTGGCGGCCGACGCTCCTGGTGGGTCTAGGGTGGGACCCGAGATGCTCTAACTTTCCCAAGTGGATCCTTGGCGCCAGTCCTTTGGCCAAGGGGACCCACTCATTCTGGCTCATGAGTATTTCCTTCCTTAGATCTTTTAGGAAACATTTATTGATCAGGAACAAACCACACACTCTGTCAAAGACACTAAGAAGCAGAGATTTGAGTAGAAGGATCCACAGTTCTCGGCAAATCTCGAAATCCTGCACTCCATGCTGACTCTCAGAACTTTTTAAGCAAATTGTATCTTTACATTTTTTTCCCTATGTGTCCTGAAATGTAAAAGTCTGTCTGGGTGGGAAAGGGGAGACTTTTTGAGGCACCGATTGCCACGGAGCTCTCCAGGAAGGCATATTTGACCAAACTTCGAATTTAACTAATGCTTCCCAGTCTCCGTGCTCAGAAGTGTTAGCCTACTAACAATCCACCCCCGCCTTTCACTAACAGGCCTAGAGTTTCAATATTATTGGTTGTGTGGATGATTTGGTGATGAATTTCAAAGAGAAATATTTTGTTCTGTTATCAGGGACCCTGTCATAGGAAGACTCGTAGATACGTTCTCATGAAAGGCACAATTTTGAGGAATTTTAAGCAAATTGATTAAATAACTGAATGGAGATGGTTCAGCCTCATGCAGAAGAAGGGAGTATTCTAGATTTTGTAATGATAATGATGATGATAGTGATAAGAATAGCAACAAAATATGTTGGCTTAGATTTGCGTGTGTACCGTGTCTAACACCCGGCAGTAATTACTTGGTCTGCATTATCTTATTTAATCCTCCTAGCACCTCTTTGAGGTAAATATATCCATTGGGGATTAACAGAGGCTTCAAAAAGATAGAACCTTATTTCTCTCTCATGTGAAAGAAGTCCAGAGTGGGTATGGAGACTCAGCAGTAGTGAGGACCAAGTCTCCTTCCAGCTCCTGGTTCCACCGTTAGACTGTGGCCCTCATCTTGGCCGTCCAAGATGGCTGCCAGAGCTCCAGTCATCACATCACTGGCCCAAGCAGGAGGGTGAAAGAAGGAGCATGACTTTTCTATTCTAAAGAGACTTTCTAGAAGTCCCATGCCACAATTGCTTTTTATCTCATTGGCCAGATAGCAGCCCCTAGGTACAAGGGAGGCCTGGGCATGTAGCCTTTTGGTTGTATGGCAGCGGACCCAATTTAAAGAATTGAGGTGTTATCAATATGAAAGAGAAGGCGAACATGGAAGGTTGGGTAGGAAATTAACAGTTCCTGCCACAGTAGGTAATATTCTCATCACCATCTTGCAGATAAGGAAAAATGAAGCCCTGAGAGACCAAGTGACTTGGCCGTGTTGACGCAACCTTAGGCGGCAGAGCCATGGCAGGACCCGGGTCTCTCTGACTTGAGTGTCCTTAACTGCTGTTCCCTCCTGCCCATTTTTGCAATCCTGTAAAACAGTTATGTTTCCTTAGAGGTGCATTTGTCCATTTCCTGTTTTCTTCCCGGTGTGCCTTTATCGTTGTCTTTGCATAAATCCTAACCATGCTTCAAAGCTCAGCACCAGTGCCCCAGAAAGCCCTTCCCTGTACCCCCAGCTGCTTTCTTCCTTCAGTAAATATTTACTGAGCAGCTGCTATGTGCCAGGCACTGATCTAGGCCCCTGGGCTTCATCAGTGATTAAAAACAAAGACTCTTGCTAGCTTAATAGCTTTGTGTTCTTGGCCAAGTTCCTTAAGCTTTCTGAGCCTTGGTTTCCTCATCTATAAAATGGCAATGATGAAACTGAATGCACAGCAGGGTTATAAAGTTCTCGTGGATGGGAAGAGCACCCAAGCCCTTCTGGTATCACCTGAATATCTTACCACAGTGGGGGCCTGGTAGATGTTGAGTGGATAGAAAGGGTCTCAGTGTAGAGAGGACTTCTTGCTTTCTTACGCTGCTGGATTTAGCAGACAGTGAGAAATAGACTAAGCCCCGTAGGAACTTTTTTTTGCCTAATTTAAGCTGTGAGTTGTGGTGGGTGGTGTGCTAAAGAAAAACAAGACTGACTAATAATCTATTCCTCATATTCCCCCAGAAGGCCACAGAAAGAAAACTTATTCTTTTTCTTTTAGAGTTTTTTTTTTTTTTTCCTCCTTAAATACCTTCTCTGATAGATTTAGTGTTCCAGCAAGTCCTGCTTATCTCCTTTGTGGTTTTGGTTTTGGTTTTTTTTTCTGGCTCCTGATCCTCCCCTCCATACTTCTCTACCGCTCACCTTGGTCTAGTGGGAATAGCGAGAATAGTGCTGCTGGCCTTGCGTCCACAGAAGAAACTTCCGGAAGCCAAGAGGCATCAGGCATCCAGGGTCCCAGGGCTGTGGCACGCTCGTCCCACACATGGCATCCCACAAAGAGCTACCAGCACTTGCGTCAGAGCCGCCTCTCAGGTTCACTGACCAGCGAGCTCCCTCCATTTTGTCTTCTCAGCCCGGCCTTCTCCTCAGCCCTTCTGGAAAGGTGAAAGGCAAGTTCCCAGGATGCAGGGCCTTCTTTCTTCCTTGACATCTGGTTTGATTCTGGGCAGCTAAATAGTGGCTTTGCCATGAACAACAAAAGCTAATTCACTGTGGTTTTTAAACACCAAGTGCAAATATTTTTCCTTTTCAGCTTGGGGTCACTGGAAGGGAAAAAACAGGGCTGAGAAGGAGATTAACCTTTTAAAAACTATTATGACTTCCCATAGAAAATAAAACAATGGCATCATTTCCTTCCATTCGTGAGGGTCTTTTCATGAGTGATTGTTGTGTGAGGCAAGACTGGGGATCTGAAGAAGATTTTTCAGCACCGTTTTAGCTTGGTTTTCGACGCAGAAGCCCACCGTGATTGCTTTATGAGAGCCCCCCACAAATCCCAGTGGAGCCCAGGGCCACCCTGTTCGCTTTCTGTCTGCTCGCTCTTCCTCCCTGGCCGGCCGCTGGGGGCCTGCCTTAAGCCGGGCCTGCCCCTCCGTGACGGGGAGGCGAGTGCGGGCGCGAAGGCTGCAATTAGCTGCGCTGGAGGCGGTGGCCGGCCGGCCGCTGAGGCCACTGACAGACGCGTGGAAGGCCGAAGACTCTGCCTGGGTCACTTCTGCAAGGTTCCAGCCAGACTTCGTGTTGATTTGGGCTGTCTTAATGCATCCCCGAAGCCCAGCGCCATTCATTGCTCTCCAGAAGTGAGGTCACCCGTCCTGGCTCTTGCTCTCCCCATGACTAAGGCGCAGAAGCGGCCAGGGCAGGGGGCCGGCGCCAGCAGCAGAGACCTGGCGAGGATCTGAGGAGCAAGCAGGTCCACCACGCTCGCTGTTGGTTATGTCGAGTGCTCCCTGTGGACCGGAAGACAAAGCTCTGAGCCCCGGGAGCTTGTCTCCTTTCCTCCTCCCCGCCCTTCCGGCCCTGGCACGTGCGTTCAGCCGCTGGGCTCAGCGGGGCGCGGACGTGAAGGCTGTCGGAGAGGAGCCCTGGACGTCCCTGAATTCTCCCCTTCCTGCCCGGACGATGATCGGAACAGACTCCACGATGGCGCTGTGTGCAGGCGCCCAAGGATTCTTGCCGTGCACTTGACTGTTGTTCCTGGCACCCGAGAGCCTAGCATGTTGATACAGGTGGTGTGTGCTTTGGGGCGGGAGGGGACCAGAAATAGATTTGCAACCTGAAAAGAGCAAACTCCAGTTGTGTCCTGCCCCCCCACCCCCGCCGCCCCTCCTTCAATGCGTGTGCAGATATTTGCAGGCCTGTTGAACAGCTCACGCTCACACCGACCTAAGGTTGCGCGGCCAAGTGAACGGGCCCCAGCCTGGCGGGGGAACGGGTGGCCGGCGGGGCGGACGGGCGGACGGGCGGGCGGGCGGTGGCCGTGTGGGAGGTATGGGACGTGTGCATTCCCTCTCGCACCCCGGACACTTGGCTTGGGGGCTGGGCGGCTGTGGCTTCCCCCACTGTGGTGTTGGTCCCGCTTCCTGCCTCAAGCAGCGTGCTCCTGGTTTCCGTAGCCACGTGGCACTTGGCAGAGCTTCTCGAACCGACGGGGCCTGAGATTCTGCATTTCTAACAGGCTCCCAGGTGATAGGGATGCTCCTGCCCCCCTAGCCTGTTGCACTTGGAGCCCAGAGGCCCGAGAAAAGTGCCAGGGCCTTCCGAACTCCTCCAGGGCTGGGAAAGAAAGTGTTCCAAGCCCCTCCTCTGGAGACAGGGTGGGTCCGAGGCTACCCTGGAGCCCTGATTTGCCATTCAAGTGAACCCCGAGGGATTAGCCGCTGGCCGGCACTTGGGTGAGACCATCTCCCCCTCCAGGGGGGAGTCCCGGAGGCAGCGCAGATGTTGTGTGAAAGTCTGCCACCCTCCTTGCCGAAGGTCGCCCTCTCGCGCCCTCCCGCCCCCCTGCTCTGCCTGCCGACTTCAGCAGATCAGCTTTCAGCTATCTGGGGCTCCGGGAGGGCTCTGGATAAAAGAAAAGGCCCGTCCTTAAGAAGCAGAGCGGGAATCCAAGCATGCCTCTCGCCTGCTGCCTGCCCAAGAATGCAGGTATTTGGGGTTTGCAGCATTTCCTGGCAAGACAAAGGGGGAGGGAGCTGGGAGAAGCCAGGCCTAGTGGAGAGGGGCTGCCGCCTGCAGCCGCTGCCTCTTCTGGGGGAATGAGGAGTATGCTTTCTGAAGAAAGGGGACCCTTCCACAGGAACAGAGGTGAGGAACGGAGGCCTGACCCTCAGGGCTGACCTTGAATTTGCAGGTCAGCGACTCCTGAGCTTGGGGACCTTGGGTTGTTCATTCTGGCTGGCCAAGTTCGCAACTTGGTGCTCCTTCTGAGGTTTGGGGTCGCTTAAGACAGAGGACAAGCCCCCCTCTCTCCTCTTCCTCCACTCTGACACTTGCATGTTTTCCCAGAAGGCGCAGAGGGTAGCCCCGGGTGGGTGGGTGGGTGGGGGGCCTCCAGGGCAGGCTTCTCGGGCTCTGGCCTGGGGTGGCCCAGAAGAGGCCTGCTTGTCCCTTTCTTCTCCTCCGGCACCCCGCCCCCTCCTGTCTGCTGGGAATTCCTCAGTGTCCTGCCCTCATCCTGAGAGTCCGCAGGGAGATTTATTTCTGTCCCTCGGGCCCCCAAACAGCCCTGAACTGGGAGTCTTCAGACCCAGGTTCTCCGATTTCTAGCTTCCTTTCCGTCTGCAGTGGCCTTATACCGTTTGAGAGCCTGTCTGGACTGCGTGAGTTCTCTAAAGCCTCCTTCACAATGTACCTTTACCGCATCAGGTCAGCCGCACAACTGAACTGTGTTGGAAGAGTATCGAACTCCTTGCAGTCCTCATCCTGCACTGGGGCTTGCCCTCCCCTATTACCTCGGGCTCCTGAACATCAGGGACAGTGCCTTCCTTACAGTTCTCGGGTAAACTCCACCTCCACTCCCCGGGTCATGCGGAGCCCACGGGGGTAAGCCGTGTGAGTGCCGAAGCCTGCCACTGTCTCGGCCCCAGCTAAGCCCGCTCCTGGCACGTTTGCCTCCACCGTGTCTGTGGAGGTGGCCGCACTCGGTGGGCAGGCTCCAGGGGCCGAGCCCTGGCCTGGGCCCTTGCAGCCCTGCTCAGTGAGAGCGTCGCCCTGCCCTGCCGTCCGAGGGGACTGCCTCTGAGTTGCTTTTCCAGGTGTGGTGATGGGAGGCACCGCTTTGTGCCTCCTTTGTCACCTCAGACCCCTCAGGAGAGGAAGGATCCGTGCCCGTGGAGCAGGCACCTTCCGATGGGTGGCCGGGAACGTCCCCGTCCGTCCCTTCAGCGCGTTGTGGTCCGCGGATTTGGGGGTGGGGAAGGTGCTCACCTCCAGTTCCCTGGCAGCGTGCCCACTAATGATGAATGCCATTATTGGATGGGCAGGCTGTACCTCAGACCAATTAGGCCAGAATCTTTGGGGATGGCCCCGGGCGTCAGTGCGGTGTTTGAAAAGCACCCCAGGTAGACGCCAGCGTGCGGCCAGGGTTGAGAGTCCCTGCCTTCGGTCAGAAGGAAGAACGCCGCTCCCGTTCTAAGCCCCAGTGGCCCTCAGGAGACCGAGTGAGACAGTGAAGGATGTGCGTTCACACATTTGCAGAAGGATCGCTGGATTCAGGGGAGAGTGTCCAGCAGCCAGGTAGTGGTCGTTGGGCCGGAAGGGCTAAGTAATGGGAGGGAATCCCAAAGAAAGAAAGCCCCTCCAGGTGCTGGCCGGAAGGTTCCAGTCTCAGCTTAAGGAGGATGATGGGGAGAAGGCCTTTGGAAAACCTCGACCCCGTTTACCTTGGAGAGTTGGCGATCCAAGGCACGAGGGTGGCAGGCAGGCCAGGGAGGGGAAGGAAGGAAGGTTACAGGGGCCCCATGGCAGAGGGCTCGACCTTCTCGAAGCTGCTGGCACTGTATGACGTCGGCTCTCTTCTAGCCTTCGCGTCAGCAAGGTCATGGTCCCCTCGCCGACTCTGCATAGCTCAGGAGGAGGGAGACCAGGCCCTTCATCAAAGATGCCACCAAGTAGGACTTGGCAGATACTGCATTCAGCACCATAAAAGCAGAGGGGAAAATGACTGTTTTTTTGCCTCAACACAAGTTTTATTATACCAGCTTTCATTATAAAAATGTTACAGTTTGGGGTATGTGTTTATTACATAAACAAAGTAGTTACTCTGATCCTCACCATCTTTCAAACCAGAGTCTCAAAGGGAATTTTATTTACTAGATTTAAAGCCATGGAACAATCGTTTCATACGATTGCCTTATAAGCATAGGAATAATTCAGGGAAACATAAAACTCTCCGCTTTCTTTCCTCCTCTTCCCTGCTGAATCTTCCCAACTTGGAGACAGGCACAGCCTTACACCAAAAACGTTAGCTCTTGCAGCTGATAGACCGGACGTGGGTACACTTAAAAGGGATAGTGTGGTGGTCTTCAGGGAGAATGGAGCATGGGATTCGAGCTTCAGGCTCCTGTCGCAGTCAGCCTGCCATGTCCTGGGGGCTTGGGCAGCTTTGAGAGCCATTTATGCTGATCTGGCAAAGCTCTCAGGGCCCAGACCCTTATGCCAGTCACAGGCCAGAGACCCAGCGGCTACTGCCATTGTGTATGCCCAGACCGCTGGGCATTCATATTTCCCAGAAGCAGCACTTTCTTCTCTTTTTCCTTCTCCTTCCCCTCTTTCTTCCCCCTCCTTCTTCCCCTCCTTCTCCTCCACCTTCTCCTACTCTTCTCCTTCCTTCTTCTTTTTTTTTTTTTTAAGTAGGCTCCATGCCCAACATGCGGCTTGAACTCACGACCCTGAGATTAAGAGTCGCGTGCTCTACCGACTGAGCCAGCCAGAAGTGAAACTTTCATATCAGTGTGAATATCAGCTCAGGTCTCTTTGTGCATGCCTGGGAACTCCGCATTCAGAGGCAACAAGGTGTAGGCTGCTACCATCTTTTTTGTCCATTTTGGGGGGTGTTTCTTATTTTTAATTAATTTATCGCATTTTGTGTTCACTTACTTGAGATTTTAAACTTGTTTTCTATTTCTTAAGTTGAATGCTTAGTTTGAAAGATAGATCTGAAAACCGAGAGCTATAACTTTACCTCAGGAATACAGCTTTGGTAATTTCCATTGGTTTTACTATGTGGGCTTATCGTTATGAGTTTCATCCTCTAGATGGTTAGTT
This sequence comes from Mirounga angustirostris, assembly GCF_029215605.1. NCBI lineage: Eukaryota > Metazoa > Chordata > Mammalia > Carnivora > Phocidae > Mirounga > Mirounga angustirostris. Next base: position 13,927,590 of record NW_026991719.1, read on the forward strand.
GGAGAGGCAGCATGGCGTGGGGAAAATGGGCTTTGGTGTCTACCAGATCTGGATGTGAATCCCTACTCGGCCATTTATCAGTCGTGTGATTGCAACTTCCTTATTTCTAAAATGGAGATGGTAATATCTGCCTTTCGTCTTCCCTAAATGAGGATGAAGTGAAAGCATGCAGGCAGATGACTTCGCATAGTACGCTTAGTAGCTACTCCATCCATAGTAGCTATGAATAAGCATCATATTCAAAATAATATGCCTTTGGCACAGGCAAAACTTTGTGGCTGGGAAGCTGTTCTCCATTTGCATGTCTTAGGCAGAGGGCCAGGACAGTGGGTGTCCTTTCTGGATCAACCCACTTATCCCGCCCGATGTCCTCCAGAGGCACTAGCAGATGGGACAGGAAAATACCAACTGTGTACCTAGGGGAGGGCCTGCAGCCAAGTGTTCCACTGGATTGAGCAGGCTGAGATGAGCCAGGAAAAAACTCGGCACGACACAAAAATTCACCATTGAAAAATTCCTCAAGTTTCTCAGTCCCTGACTCTTGTGGAGTATTCCTCAGTAGAATATTTGAACTCTTCTGTCCCAGACCTGGCCTCTTTCCCAGCTACCCAACTGGGTTACTTCCCACTCCGCAGGGCCTTGACTACTGGTCTCGTCCGTGAAGGAGGCAGCATTGGGGGGAGCTAAACTCGATGAACCAGCATCTCTGCTGGCTACTGGGCTCAGCTGCAGGCATCGAGCACGACCAAGACGCAGTTCTGCCCCCGGGGACTTGCAAGTCGGGAGGATACTGATGTGTGAGCACCAGAAAGGCTGGGCACAGGACCTGGGGCCCGTCCGCAGGAAGGAGGGACGGACTCTCCCTCCTGGGGTGGTGTGGCAAGCCAAGTGAGCTTGCTGGAGGGGACTCTGGACTGACTCTGTTAGGGTAAATAAGTTAAGGTGTATCAGGTTTGGGGTGGATTTTTGTTTGTGGGGTTTTTTTGTTTGGTCTTATTTTGTTCTATTTTTAAGAACACGATAGAATGAGCTCACTCTGCTGATCTTTAAAACTAAAAAAGAAAAAAGAAAGAAAGAAAAAAAAGTATCTGGTCTCTAAAACCAAGGGAAACATCTTTGATAGAGCCAATATTTTGCATAAAAATAAAGACTATTTGCTTTGGACTGATTCTTACCTTCTCTAAGTCTGGGGGGTGGGGAGGCAGAGAAGAGAGTAAGATCAGGAAGGGATAGGGCTGCACGAAGCTATAAACAACTATAGTCTGCTGCCCACACTGTCTCTATCCGACACAACCCTTCTGTGTGTAAACTTGGGCAGAAATTACTTGTCTGTGTTCAAGGCAGAGTTTTCTAGTCTTCTCTAAAGTCCGTCTGTGCTTCTGAATATTCTCTTGGATAGCATGGCTCCCTTCCTCCTGGGTACCTCTTTTTGGGTCAGCAGGAAGACTGAGAAACTCCACTTTCCTGAGGGGTGCTGGCCTTGTGTGTGGCTATAACTCCTTGACCTTGAGTGTGGTGACAACCACTGGTTCCCAAAATGGTAGAAAGGAGATGCAGAAGGGAATTAATCTCAGCTATATCCTCTCACGACTGAAACACAGAACTGGTTCTTCAGCATCCAGAGGCCAAAAGTCAATAAGGGGAAAGATGCAAATGTTCCCTCAGCTTTGAAGAATGGAGGCCTCTCAGGAATGTTATCTGGGCCGCTTTCTTGCCTCCACCCTACAGTGGCACAAAGAGGAAGTTTTGATTTATTCTTCAAGATAGAGTAGTAAATCACTCTTCTCTCACTGCCTTGTCTTTGTGTTATGCTTGCCATGGATGGCATTTGGCCATTAACAACTAGGTTCCCTCTTCCATCTAAGTTTTTATCCCCGGAAACCTTCACCAGCAAGTTAGGGCTGGATGATTAATTTTGAAATAAGGATGTGCTTGAGAACAGGCCAGGGGCACACATCAACAGCCACAGATCCCCTGGCTTAAATGACGATAAATTACTCATCCCAACTGATGCAGCCCTGTAACTCCTGCTCTGAAAGCCAGGGGTAATGAAGGGAGCCACAGGTTTCTAGTACTTTCCACACCTACCTTGGAAAGCAAGGCAAAATGGCCACCTGGGAGAATTAAGATAATTGTATGTTGAGTGCTTTTCCTTGCAAAGAAGTTGATTTGTAGCTTCTCTTGATTAGCCTTTCATTCTTCCCACCGCCCCCCACCCCCCGCTCCTCTTTTCTTGGCATTTAGTTGCTGCTTTAAAAAAAATTTTTTCACACAAAAGACATCATGGGTAAGAAGAGATTTTATTTTGAAGAACAATGATCACATTAACAAGGTGACAGCAGATAAGCTAAAAGTCACTCCATTTTCTGCCGGGGAAAAATGTTCTTTGCCACCAAATCGCATTCTGCTTCTCTTTGTCTACTCTCCTTTTATAGGAGGGTGGCAGGCCCAGCCACTGATGGACTCAGAAGGAATAGCTGGGAGATAAGATACACCCTTGATTCCTATAAGAAGGGAAGCTTTTGAGTTCAGTGACAAAAAAGTGACTTCCTGTTCCCCAACATTCTTGTGTGTGGAGCTCTCTGTAGAACAGTGACATTTCTCTGCCCTTGGTCCAGAGTATCAAGTAGAAAATAACGATGAAACCTGAAACTTGGGAAAGCCCAAAAATCCAGTTCATTGCAATTTAATAGATGTCTAGGCCTGGGGCAGATTGTAGGGGTACAGAATCTCCCTACATCCTGCCATGTATTTGGGTCAAAACTGAGGACTTTCCCTACCTTTAAGGTATTAGAGCTACATCCAGAGAACCAACCTAATGTGTGTGTCTAGAAAAAAGGGAGGGAGGGAGGGAGGTAGTGACGGAGGGAGGGAGGAAGGAAGGAAGGAAGGAAATGAAAAGAAACAGACTTCCAAACAGTCAAAGAAAAACTGAATGGGGGATGGAGGAGGTGAAGAGGGAAAGGAAGGAAGCTTCCCGAAGGAGGTGAGATCTGAGCTAGGCTCTGATGGATGGGGAGGAATTTTGTTAGCCAGAAGCCTTCTGGGGTGTTACCTCTCTAAGCTGCACTTTGTTCTGCAAAATCTCCTAGGGCTGTTGTGAAGGCTGGATGGCGTAATAAAACTAAAGCACAGAGCACAGTGCTTGACACAGGACAGGGCCCGAGTGAGCGTGTGCTGCCACCATCGTCCTCATTAGGAGACGGGGTTGGAGGTGTGTGAGCGAAGCCTTCAGGGTCCTTCGGAGGCCGCTGATGCCGTCTGTCACCGGCAATAAACCTCTGTTCCCTCTACTCTTCCCCCAGTTCTTCTGAGGCTGATCCTCATCGTTCATATGTTGGCATACTTTGGTTAATATCAGTTCACCTCCGGCAAAATGAAAGCAGACTCAACCAAGTATCAAAAGATGTTTTTAACCCTCCTCCATTTCTCAGTATAACGTCTTACACACTGGCTGATAATTTCAGTAGTGGGTGGGTGTCTGAGTGAAGGTGTAAATATAAAACCAATAGCTTCTGCTACCATTTCTCTTGGGTCTCCGTTTCCACCAACTTATTTTAGCAACTTCAAAAAATATTCACTCGGGGTATTTTTTTCTTCAAATCTGTTTATCCTCCAGTGGTTTCATGCAGATCACAAGGGAAAGGTGTTTCCGGAAAGAAGCAATGAAACTTATTTCTTCTAAAGTGTGGCAGTTAACATGTAAGGCTAAGTACTTTTGCATCATAAATGATCAGTATCATGTGTTTGAGAGGAGCTGGTCCATTGACAGTTGGGGCCGAGGAGATATGAGGCCCAGCGGTTGGGGAAGACCAGGATGCTAATATGAAAAGTCATTTAATGACCCCTTAGTATGTGCTCAGCAGGACTATGCTAATGTCTCTGTCATAGTTGATCCCCAGTGCAACCCTCTGAGGCAGGCACAGTTGTATGCTTGTATCCTAGATGAGGAAAATGAGGCTTAGAGTAGTAACGTAACTTGCCCAAGATTACAGCTCAGATGTTGCAGAGGCCGGCCGTGGACCCAGGTCTGTCTGAGCCCAGATCCCAGGCTGTTTACCACCAGGTGAGTTTACCAAACTCAGTGCAAGGTGGTATTCTACGGCCGCCATACAGGTTAAATGTCAAAAGACATGCTATGGCCTCCGCTACAGTCTCTGCTCAGATCAACCGAAGTAGAAGGGAACTTAGTTTTGATTTGAGGGAGCAAAATCCCATCAGCGGAGATAGCCCCCACCAAAATATGCAACTGTAAGCTCAGAAGAGGTGTCAGGCAAGGGACAGAACCAAGAGCGTCCTATGTCTTGAGAAAAAATGTCTTGGGGGAAGGTAAGGCCTTTTACTTTCTCTTTCTTTTTTTTTTTTTTTGAAGATTTCATTTATTTATTTGACAGAGAGAGACACAGCGAGAGAGGGAACCCAAGCAGGGGGAGTGGGAGAGGGAGAAGCAGACTCCCCGCCGAGCAGGGAGCCCGATGCGGGACTCGATCCTGGGACTCCGGGATCGTGACCTGAGCCGAAGGCAGTCGCCTAACCAACTGAGCTACCCAGGCGCCCTACTTTCTCTTTCAATTCCCAATAATGACTCTAGAACTTTCTGCTAATTAACTTGACTGCCTGTCACTGATATATTTATTACTCAGCATTGTTTATCAATGATATGTTGTTCGAATATTCATTTCCTAGGAGAGGGTCGTAAATGTCTTCTGGGATCATAAAAGGTGATGGATTAACCAGTGCTGGAAGCTGTGGGAGCTCATGAACTGCCAGTGCAGATTTGCTCACATCGTTGCTTGGACGTATGGGCAGTTCCGCGCCAAGAGATGGTGTTTTCCAGTGGGGGAGAGGATAGTTGGTCCCCTCATTTCTTAATTTCAGCATCCTGCTGAAGATGCTTACAGGGATTATACTTTATCTCATTTGGAGTTTCTGAGCAAAGTAACAAGTAGCAGAGATGATTACAGCTCTTCCTGGAATTACAAAACCCTATCTCTAAACGTCTCCCTTCTACACTTGGCCCTCTTCAGATCACCATCTGTGTTCCCCGGTTTCCCAAGGCCCCTTGGTCTGTAGAGCCAACCAAGCTGCACTGGACCAACAGCACCACCTGTTGGCTAGAACGGAGAAGTGTTGGACTCATCATCTTTTCTTGTGCTTTGAAATGATAATGCGGGGGTCTCTGAAATCCCCCACACCAACCCGGTGTTCCAGTCTCTCCAGATTGCTTACATTTTCTCATCACACCATGCCCTCTTACACACTTCCAGGCCTGTGCACCCTGTCCCCTCTCTAGAACGCTTTTATGACCTGTTTCACCTGGCCAACTTCTGGTTGGTTTGGAAACCTGGACTTAAGCTTCACTTCCCTTGGGAAGCCTTTCCTGAAATCACCCAGGGTGATTCAGACTTCTCCCTTTCCATAGCCCATATGCTGTGCATGCCTGTATATCAGTATTACTTCCAAGGGCGGAGGACGAGCTAGTACCCCTGAGGGGATCTGAGCCAAAGGGTGGGGAAGGAGGACATGGGTACAGCTGGTTATGGCCCAAAACAGCCTTCTGTAGACCTTAAGATTTCTTTACAATCCTGTGCATCATCCTAAACGTTCCTATAAAATTAGCACAATTCTCTACACTATTTAATATAAGATAATCTCCCCCCAATTATTGAGTAAAACTAGTGGTCCAGGAAGCTCCCTCAACATCTATCCTGTGGCTCCCTGAACCCCCAGGCACAACACAGTGTGCCTCGGGAGGACGTGTGAGTCCCCCTGAAAACCTTGTATGTAGTGTAGTATCTTTTTAGTCGGCCATTCTATGGGCTCCTTCAAAGTAGGGACTAGGCCTTTCATCTCTGCTATCATATTGCCTAGAGGATTTTGGGCACTCAAAAAATATTATTTCTCTGGAATGAGTGACTCTTTCTAGTGATACTGGTCATAAAGAACCAGTCATTAATCCTCAGAGACAGATACTCCAGCTGTAGACCCAAGGTCTCTATCAGCCGACTACTCTTTCTCTAGTTAGTCGTATGTTTCATTGGGCGCCGGCATTTAAGGTTCATTTTTAAAACCATCTTCTTGAGTTCTGTTAACATTTATTCACTATCATGATACCGGTATTGTTTTCCACTCCCACTCACGGCAACTGCGTATCTCCCCAGCAATGTTATGGAGGAAATAAGTCTTAATGGGTAAACCTGGAACTCTAAACGCCATTTGTAACTCCTTTTCCATGGGAAAATGTGTCCTGAATCAAAACGAAAAACTTACAAATGAGTTCTGGGACAGTCCAAGGCTGGAGATGGACTGTATTCAGGCGTCAAATCCCCACATCGTGCAGCTTCAGTACTGGGGCTTAGTGCCCACGGTCAGAGGGAGGGGGGAGGGCAGTCTAAAGCCAGAGACGCAAAGCGACATCCCAGAATCACTGGAGCGGCCTGGGATGAGCTCAGAGTGCTCTTTCCCTGCAATCTCCCGGGTTCTACCACCACCAGCAGCATCAGGCCACCTTGGATGTGTAATAACCTTCCCAGGAAGCTAGAAAAAATCACTCTGCATCTCTCTGATTCTAGAACTGTCCCCTCTCCGAGACAAATGAACACCTGAACCATCTGTTGTCTCTCCTCTTAAAAAAATCAATGGAAAAAATCTTAAATATTTATGAGGGGAACCCTCTTACACTGGTGGTGGGAATGCAAACTGGTGCAGCCACTCTGGAGAACAGTATGGAGGTTCCTCAGAAAGTTAACCATAGAACTGCCCTATGACCCAGTAATCGCACTACTAGGTATTTACCCAAAGGATACAAAAAATACAGATTTGAAGGGGCACATGCACCCCGATGTTTATAGCAGCATTATCAACAGTAGCCAAACTATGGAGAGAGCCCAAATGCCCATCAGTTGATGAATGGATAAGAATGGGATATATCTATGCAATGGATTATCACTCAGCCATAAAAAGAATGAAATCTTGCCATTTGCCATGACATGGATGGAGCTAGAGAGTATTATGCTAAGTGAAATAAGTCAGGCAGAGAAAGACAAATACCATATGATTTCACTCATATGTGGAATTTAAGAAACAAAACAAATGAACATGGCGGGGAGAAAGAAAAACCAAGAAACAGACTCTTTTTTTTTTTTTTAAGATTTTATGTATTTATTTGACAGAGAGAGACACAGCGAGAGAGGGAACACAAGCAGGGGGAGTGGGAGAGGGAGAAGCAGGCTTCCCGCTGAGCAGGGAGCCCGACGCAGGGCTCGATCCCAGGACCCCGGGATCACGACCTGAGCCTAAGGCTGACGCTTAACCGACTGAGCCACCCAGGCGCCCTGACTCTTAACTCTAGAGAACAAACTGCTGGTCACCAGACGGGAGGTGGGTGGGGATGGGTGAGACAGGTGATGGAGATGAAGGAGCGCACTTGTTGGGATGAGCACCGGGTGATATATGGAAGTGATGAATCACTAAATTCTACGCCTGAAACTAATATTGCCCTGTATATTAACTAGCTGGAACTTAAATAAAAACTTAGGGGACCAAAAGAAATATTTATGAGTGAAGGAGCTCCTATGTGCAAAGCAGCTTTCTAACACATGACCTATTTATTATGAAATTATTCTTCGGAAAACTCCCACCGCTTCCCCTTTCTTCTTTTAGAAATTAATTACTCTAAACCCAAACTCCTCAAGAACAGGCTAAACCATGCCTCAGTTCTCCTCCACGTCACACTTGAGGTGATAAAACATGGTTAGAGGGCTTCTGACAAGAAGGGCGGATGTCTCTACCTGGCTTGAAGTGGAGCTCCTGCTGTACGCTAGGGACCCTTGATTCTCCCCACCTGGTCACTTTTCTTTCTGTTCCCTTTGACCCCATCCTTAAATGAAGACATCTTCCCTCCTCATGGGGCATGTAATACTATTTTTTTTTTTAAAGATCTTATTTATTTGACAGAGAGAGACAGTGAGAGAGGGAACACAAGCAGGCAGAGTAGGAGAGGGAGAAGCAGGCTTCCCGCGGAGCAGGGAGCCCGACGCGGGGCTCGATCCCAGGACCCTGGGACCATGACCTGAGCCAAAGGCAGACGCTTAACGACTGAGCCACCCAGGCACCCCTGTAATACTATTTTTATGTCTGCTCCGATCTGAAAGTTTCGGTTCTGATTCCGCGTGGAAGGCAACTCATGGAGGTCCCAGCCTGGAGCCTGAATCCAGTGTCCTGGCCACATTCTCAGGTTGGGAAAAGCTGTTGGAAAGCAAGTTCAGAGACTGAACCGGGAGAAACTGCAAACACTGGTGTAGAGAGGTTTTGTGTGTTTTGTTTTGTTTTGTTTTAACTCATAAAGTGTTTCAGTAAAACATACCCTCTTCTGGAACATAATGAGTACGTGTTTAACCACAAATGTAGAAAAACTGTTTAGGGTACAGACCAACATATTTTTTCGGGACTACAAAGAAGGTTTCTTCCTCTCTCCTTCTCCTTTATATGCTCCTTATAAAACCTTGCCAGAGTCAACTAAAATGCACCCCCTTTCATTACATACGTTTTTTCCCAAGAAGTAAAATGAACTACATTCATTCATTCACTCAGCAGTGTAAATACCAAATGAAAAAAACCATAGACGTACAGATGTAAATACTGCCCCTGTAATTATTTTTTGTGTTTGTATAACTAGAGGGCACTGAGAGAAGAAAGAAATTATTCAAAGTTCAAAGGTTCCCAGATTTACTAAGAAAATAAGAAAAAACAAGCCCAAGCATCCACATGCGAAAAGAGCCGAACAATGAACTAATCGTTATTCACCAGCATTTTCTTCCAAAGAAACAGCTTTTGTTGAAACTGGTGAGAATTCCAAATGCTGAACATTTTTTTCCTATTAAATAAAGTTAGTAATTAATGTGGTGATTAAGAAGAGTGCAGGAGTTGAGTTCATTCTGTTGAGACTGCAACGCACAGCCAAGGTTGAGAACCATTCTTTCTTTCTTTCTCAGATAGTTCAATTTGGCCCTAATTTAGTTTGTAATTATTCCTTTCTTCCTTCTGAGGGTTCCCATCCATCTCTAGGTTTCCCCAAGTGTGTAGGAAGAGAAGGCTGGACAGCTCTTTCTCCCTCCCAGCTGTAGCTTGTGGATACCCTCCTTTCTTCGGACAGCATGGCCGCCGTTGTTGACCCTTCCGTAACTGACGCCACACGCTAACATCACTGTGGTTCTTCTTGCTCCACGGCGTTGCTCTTCTATCTCCTGGAGGGGTTCTGGGGCTATGCGTTGGCATTTATAGCCTTTAAGCACATCATCTCTCCTTCTCTTCCTTCCATCCACTGTTTGTCTCTTGAGGGTGGCTCTGGGCCACTCACCTTGGTGATTCTTTTCCCCAAACCGTGTGACTCCCCATCAGCCGGACAAGTCCAGGATTGGGGGGTGGGGTGGGCTTCTGGGACTGAAGGCTGTCTGTAGGAAGCCTCCCTGGACTGGCACTTTCATGGGATGTAACTGAGATGATGTGACGACTTTGAGCTATGACACAAAGAAAAAAAGAAAGCAGGCTTCCCGCTGAGCAGGGAGCCCGATGCGGGGCTCGATCCCAGGACCCTGGGATCATGACCTGAGCCGAAGGCAGTCGCTTAACCAACTGAGCCACCCAGGCGCCCCTAGAAATATATTTTAAATAACTTCCTTAGTTAACCTTTTCTGTGTAACAGGTCACCCCAATATGTAGTGGCTTAAAAATTAATGGGAGAGTCTGCTGCTCTGGGCTGGCTCATTTGAACTCTGCAGGGCTTGCTTTTTGTCTGTTGTCATTCATCTGGGGCTGGATGGCCTAGGGTGGCCTTATTCACATGTCTGGGAGTTAGCAAGCTATGGGCCACAATAAGGGGAGTAGCTGGGCCACATGTGCCTCATCATCCAACAGGCTAGCCTAGGCTTCTTGGCAGAGTGGCAGTAAGTGCAGGTAGGTACCAAGATCAGCAAAGCTGTAAGGCTTTTTGAGGCCCAGGCTCAGAACACATACAGTGTCAATTTCTAGCACATTCTGTGGGCCTAATCAAGCCGTAAGGCCTGCTCAGATTCCAGGCAGAGAAACACACTCCACCTCTTGATGGGAAGAGCTAACAAGTACCGTGGCTGTTTTTGACATCGACCATCATAACCAGACATCCTTATTTGCACATTTTGTAAATATATAAATTAAAATAGATCTGGAGTTCTTCCACTAATAAGGTAACTCTCACTGGCATTCGAATAGACTTTGTAAGTGGGAAACAAAGGGGAGGTAATTGCCCCCGGCCAGGACAGTGAGCAACCTATGTACAGACTATCTGTCAACCTATCATGTGGGTCGTGGCAGAAAAGGGTTGCAAACAGCTGTCCACAAGACCGTGTGGTGAGGCAGAGAGAGCATGAACCTCCCAAGCAGACACACACCTGAGTTCAAACTCCCATCTCCCCAACTTGTTAACAGGATGGCCTTGGGCAAGTAACTTAACCTCTCTATGCATCAATGTCCTCAACCATAAAACAGGAACAATACCTAAGGCGTCCAGCTGTTGCGAGGATTAGAGGAGATTATGGTATAATGCCCGGCACATAGGAAACAGCCATGTCATGTTAGTTTCCGTCCCTGTCTCCTTAATTTTTTGAAATTCATGTGCAGTGGCCACAGTAACTCTCTACGACACAGAATCAAAGATGCCCAGTCCCTTTTCCTGCCAGATACTGGCTTTTCTTTTTCCACGTACAGCGTATCTTTGAAAGATGACTCAGATACAGTCTTTTTCAACCTGGGATCTTGGCAGTGTTTGCAAAAACATAAGCTTACAGTTAACAATCCCAAGGTGATTCTTACTTTGGGGGCTGCAAATTATTCACATTTTTGAGTTGTGTATAGCTTGTTTTTTCTTTATAGTCTGGATATATTGTGGAATTTTGGAAACCCACCATCAGAAAAGAAAGCTTTGAAAAAACACAAGTTGGGCAGCAATGGATGGGAATAATGTTCTCTCAGAGAGGGTGCATTTACAGTGGATAAGGTTTTCAAACATATCTCAGAGCTCTAAGTAGTGAAGTTGGTCTTTGGGGGCTAGAGGGGGCCAGATTGGGCAAAACCTCTGCTTCTCCTCTGATGCATTCCATAGGGCTCCATTTTGGCTAAATCATCATAATTCCCACCAAGACAGCACAGAATGATAATGGTTTTATTTATTATTTTATATGCATTGCCAGTATATGCAAAGCTTTATAGCTTGCCATAAATCGAGAGGGATTATCACAGCTGTTACTTATTTTAACAGGTCACAATACAGTAGTTTATGCCAGATGGTTTGGAGAATTTTGAGAGAGAAATTTCATACAGGCAGCCATAGAGGTACTAGCTTGGGTGGTTGCACCCGGAAATTATTTACATTTGTGATGGTATAAAATAGATATGAATAAACACATAGCTCCTTATGAACGAGTGAGCCATTTTATAGCCCTGATTTCTTCTGGAAGTCGTGGGGTCTCTTGTGAGCAGTGGTGGGGCAGTGGCAGGAGTAATGTGCTGCTAAGGAGAGATGGGAGATGAGGCTTAGCCAGCCCCTCCGCCAGGAAGGGGGTGTCCAACCTGCATCAGGGAAGTGAACTTTGGAGGCAAACCTGGATGTCCATCATCGGAGCCGAAAAGAATAAGGCAGGGAAGCCGCCCCCCCCCATAAACATAATGAGAGGGTGTGTGTGGTGGAGCGTAGAGCTGAAATTGGGATCCCCAAGGTCACAAACAAGGTCATTCTGGGGCAAAAAGTTTACCCAGCCTGCGCAAACCACAGAACAGAGCAATTATTGCTCTTGCAGATGCTAAAGTTTATGTGTAGAGTGATCAGTCCTGGATGATCAGCAGAAATGGGAAGAAAAACTAAGCACTGATGATCAGCAATCATTTCGGAAGGTATTTTTGGTGCCAGGTTTCAGAGAACAATAGACTTCCAGAATGACAGACCTAGAGAAAACCTGATAGGTCGTCTCCACCCTCCTTGTTTCATAGATGAAGAAACAGACCAAGAGGATCATTTAAATATGGTTATCTTGGTTCTTCGATAAAAAAGTAAAATCAGACTGTGAAGGTATTTGGACTCTGTTGGCTTCTTCCATTCTGTCTCATTGATCTGCCCCACCAGTTCCTCTTCTGGGCCCTGCCTCATGCTGGGAGAGCACCACATCCCCACATATCAGAATAATCCAAAGACCAGGTCCGAAGCACAGCTTGGTTTTCTTGGTAAATCGTCCCAAGACATAAAGGTAATATCACCCCTGGAACAGGAATAAAATTATTTAGGCTTTTCAAGTCAATTCTTTTAGCTCCTCTAAGCTAGGAGCCAGCTAATATCTGTCGGTGTCCACAGAATAATTAAGCAGAACAGGTGAGTTTAAAACAGATTTGGAGCATATAATGGGCTTAATCTATGTGCAGAAAAATCAGAAAGTGCCAGTATTTCGAAAGCTGAATAGCCCATGAATGTCAAGAGACAGAACTAGAACCTTTATTATGGATTCCCCCACGATGACTAGTAGAAAAATTGAAAGTTTGTAGGCTAGATAATACTGAAATGCCCAACTGATTCCAGAGATGCTGAGCTTCCAATAACTTCAGCTCTCTGGAACACAGCACTAAGCCTGAAAGTAAGTGAAGGGAGCTTCCCAAGGCTGCAGATAGTTGTCAGCAAGCCCGTGCACTTTATTAAGAACCTTGCTTAGGTTCTTGCTCAGACCATTAGTAACTCTTGTTTAATGAACAGATTTACCCAGCCATGGTGTCTCTTTTCTTCAGCTCACTGTGGATTCAAACCATGGGGAAGGAGCTAGAAGGAGGGTGAGAGAGGAATGACAGTGGAGAGCGAAATACCAAGGAAAGAGCTTGGAGATCCAAAAAGGAGTCTTTGAAATGTGTTACCATAGAGACCAATAATAAGCCTTCCTAATAAAGACCCTAAGTAATCACCAAAGCATTAAATTGTGTTTCGTATCATCTGATTAAAAAGATAGGAAAGTGAATTGTTCAAGGTAGGCTCAGTTCTGGTAAGAAAATCCCCAACATTTCAGAGACTTATTTCTCACTTACCCTGGAGGCTAATGCAGGTCAGCATACAGTCATTTGGGTACCAAGGCTCCTTCTGTCTTGGGGTTCCAGCACCCCACAGAGCATCTGTGTCTAGCCAGCAGGGGAGAGAAGGGAGTATGTGTAGGAACGGGTAAGAGTTTTTAGGGACCAGGCCTGGAGGCCCACACCCCTTTGCCCCCATTCCATTGGCTCGTACTCAGTTACATGGCCACACCTAACTGTAAGGGAGGCTGGCCGTAGGAGAAAGAGACCATCTGGTGAACAGCTAACTAGTCCGTTTCTTCCAGGGAAAGTGTAAGATATGCTTTAAGATAACAAGGGGCTCCAGGAAACTGCTCGTGGTCGGATACACTTGAGTTCCATGCAAAATCACCTATGGGGACTTCCGTATTTCCTGGCAGTACCAGGTAAAGGAAGTATAGATAAGTATCTACGCATAGGCTGGCAAACCATGGCCCGCGGGCCAAATCTCACCTGCTGCCTGTGATTGTGGATAAAGTTTTATTGGCACACAGCCGCATCCATTCGTTTAGGCCTTGCCTGTGGCTGCTTTGAAGCTATACACCAAGAGCAGTGTGAACTGGTTCCAGCAGGGACGGCGTGGCCCACGAAGCCTAAAGCATTTACTGTCTGGCCCTTTACAGCGGGCCCAGTTTGCTGACCCCTGCTCTAGGTCGTCGCTCTCCTAAGGAGGACACATTTGCAATTTTTTCTTCTTGAGACTGGGCATCCTTGGCTTCCAGTAAAAACAAGTAGGATACCCACTTGGACTGGGATGTAAACTCTGCCCTTAGAATGCCAGCTCTAGCAGGGCCCAGACTCTGCTCTCTCCCCGCCAGCACCGAGCACAGTACCTGGCATCTAAGAGAGGTTCAGCAAGGGCTTCTGTTAGAAGCCTCAGCCATGGGAAGCATCGGGTACGCTAGCCACCATCCAGGGGACAGGGAGCCCAGCAAAACTACAAGAGCACGCCGAGAAGACCTCCAGCACTTAGGAAGGAACTGCCTTTGTTGGCCTTTTATTATGCGCCAGGCACTGGCATGGTGCTCTGTAGCTGTTCTTTTATTTACTCTTCCTAATAAGCCTGTAAATTAGGTATTCCTGTTTACATTTTACAAATGAGGAAGCCAAGGTTCAGAGAAGTCAAATTATTTTCCCAAGGCCACACTGCGAAGAGGTGGAGGAGCTAGGATTCAAGCACAGGTCTTCTTGGGACAAAAGCCCAGGTTTGTTTTTTTTTTTCCTCTACACCATGGGAACTGCTAAAACTTCATTCAAATGCAAGCAATCTAGTTCTATCATTTATTTTCATCATCACTGTTTAAAACCACCTCAGTATTGTAAAGATCAACGTGAAGGGGAAGATGGGGCCATTTCCATTGCCTTACGGAGTGCTGCCAAGGCTCTCCCTTGGCAGAGCAGCCCGGAAAATCCAGAGCCAACACAGTTCAACTCTTGAGACGTAGGATCCGTGCCTTGGCCACCCGCTCCCTGTGATCCTGCCAGAGACGGCTGTAGAAGGTGGCCATTTTGCTCACCTAAACATCAATTCTCATGGCAAGGCCTGAGTAGTTTGAGTCACACGGTGGGGCTGCCCGAGTCCCGAGGGAGTGGGTCTGGGGCTTGCTAACACACACACACACCTCCAGACCTCACTGCGCACGGCTCCCAGGTGCTGTTCCCGCCGCTGAGCCTCTGATGAGCAAGTCCAAGGGAAGGGCTTCCCTTTTCTTTTCAGCAGCTCTGACTGGCCTTCCCATCCACCCCCCACTTCCCATCAGTGTCCACTCCGTCAGGCCTTCCTGAAGTCTGAAGGGCCCAGGTCGGCCCTTGGCGGACAAAACTGTCCCCACGGACCTCTCAAGTGACATTTGGCATTCTCAGTCTTGAATCCTTTGAATCTTGAAACCTTTTTGCCCCTTGGTTTCTGAGACCGGGCCCTCCGTCCCTCCTCGTCTCCTGCTTCTCTGACTCGCCTCATTCTTTCTCTCTGGTGGCCTCTTTTCCTTTGCCTACCCCGCCCTTAAACTTCGGGGTTCACGGCTCGCTCCTCACCCTCACTGGGGGAGTGGCCACAGCACTCCTCCCCCCCCACCATCCTTCCTGCGTTAGCCACACTCTCTCTTTCAGGGGGACTCCAGCCAGATTTTCTATCCTTCCTGGCGGCTGGCAACCCTCGGAGGAGGTTAGTGTGAGTGGGGTCGGAGGAGAGCAGCCAACCCAGACTAACTTGGGTTCGATGTGATATTTCATGTGACCACAATCATAATTCATAGTAATGCCAATTAGGAAATGCTCTACCAGCAGCACGCATGCAAGCCCTGTGATTTCTTATGACCTTGGCAAGTTAGTGTTTCACCACCGTTTGTGATTTATGGAGGAGTCACGGGCCTCATGGACACAGTACTGCCCATGCATGTCAATCTGCCCGGGGCAGAAGCCTCCCTATTTGAAAAGAGACGACCTGGTCAGAAAATAGTCCCGTTTTCCCGAAATGGGTTTCTAAGGCATGAAGACAGTTTACCAAAACCTGTGTCCCACAGGCCTCTTTGGATAATTTCATTCACTGGTTTTTTCCTTGTTATATGTTGGGGTATATTCCAGATGCGTTGCAGTGGCCTTACATGGCTTTTCGTCTTCCGCATTCCGTTGTCATATATACAAGCTACCAGCCTAAGGCATAGGCACGCACTGCCATGGATTTTAACCCTGGTTCAACCCTGCAGCTGGCTTAGTAAATCACCCTTCCCTGGAGATGAGTTCATCACCGTGAAGGCATTGTCTTTGCAGTGTTTTTAGCCTGGACAGAGTGAGTTGTATCTAGGATGCAAGGTTTCGGCGACCAGAGATGAACAGGGGGAAGGGACGCAATGTGACAATTGGGGGGCTGCTCTAGTCCTGTTACACGCGGGCACCTGCTCCACGCCAGTCTCTGTCTCCCCTCTTGCCGGGGCTGGAGGAGTTGGCACGGTCGGCGTCCCTGATTCTTCAGCTGTTGGTCAGAGACTGGGGACAAGGGAGGTGAGAAAGGAGCCACGGGGGTGCGGTGCTGAGCAGCCGCGGTCGTCCAGCCTGTTGGTGATGTGCCGAGCCCGCTGCCACTCCGGGCATGGGTAACACGCAGCACCAGCAGTCGCGCTACCGGAGAAGCAAACGCACAGGTACCAGAAACCCGGATCCAGGATCCTCCGCAAGCCTTGGCTTGTGTAAGCGCGCAGGGCTCGCTTTGTGGCCGGCTCCCGCGCACCGCCGAGTTTGGGGCTGGGGGCTGAGTCCTGCAGCTCACTGCGGCTGGCGGCAGGGGACGGATTATTTTTAGCAGGTTCCCTTTAGCCCAGCGGAGCCGGGAGATGTTCACGGAGCCGGGCGGTTGTCCGCAGAGCGTTGGTGCAACCGTGCCTGCTGCCCGGGAGGTTTGGCTGCCGCAGTCCCCTCCATTCACTGGGCTGTAAATCGAAGCTGTCTGCACCGGCTAGGCGCTCGATCTCAGCGTGGCCCCGGGGCTCCGTCCCGCCCAGGTCTCCGGGCACCTGATTTCCCAGTGGTCAATTAGGTGTCTCAGCCTGCAGCACTGAAGCAGCGGAGGGGCCAATGCCCCGGCTTTGATGGAGCGCGCCGTGCGCAGAGACCTCCCCAGTCGACTTCCTCATCAGAAGGCAGCATCCATTCATAATTCTCTCTCTGCCTGTGGAGCGAGTTAGGCTGGAGGAGCTGGGCATGGACTCCCGCGATCTCCCTTTTTGCATCTGAAGGAGAAACTAAGATAAAAGGCAAAAGGAAGAGGGAATGCGGTCCTAAGGCAACAAGGCGCTGGAAAGCCCCCCCGAGAGGCCTCTCCTTCGCGGGGAGAGGGAGAAGAGGCATATCCTGAGCCCAGCGCCCCGGCCAGCTGCTGCCTCGCTGCGGAGCCCGCACGCATGCCTACCTCACCTGACGGCCGCATTCCCGGGGAGCCGGCGCTGGGCCCGGCGGCGCGCCCAGGGCGCACGGGCGGTAGGATTCCTGCACCGGGGGAGCGATGCGCGGGCGGGCTTCCCAGGGCCGAGCCCGAGCCCGAGCCCGAGCGGGCGCCCGGGGAAGCCAGCCTTGGCGCGGCGCCCCACCGCAACCCCCCGGGATGCTCCGCGACTCGCAGCCCAGGCCACTCGGGTGTGTGTGAGATGGGACCAGCCTGGGGGGCGGGGGGGGGGGCGGGGAAGGGGTATGGGCAGGCGACATCATTTGAAACTAATTTTTCACGCCTCTGGGTGGTGGGTGAACTTGGGGGACGGAGGGAGCAAGAGCCGCAGCCCTGCCGCGCGCCAGCCTAAGAGGAAATCGCCCCCCCCCCCAGGTCTGAGAGTCAGGTCCCCTTGGCAGAGCAGAGTGAGGGTGAGCAGGCGGTCAAGGTGGACCGCGCAGAGCTCTGAGGGGCGGGGGCAACAGCTCCGGCTTCCAGGGGTCTTTTATTTTAAGCATATTGCAGCTGCAGCTTTGAAGTTTGCCGCCGCCACCTCACCCCTCATCCCGGGTTCTGGGGCGCGGTGGCACTTTTCCACGCGGCTACCCAGGCCCTCACCAGCTGAGTGGAGGGGGCTCCAGGGGCTGCGGGGGCTGGTGGTGGGTTTCCTACAGGGGGCATGGGGACTCCAGGGCTCTGTGAGAGGGAGCGTGCCCTGAAGCTCAGCCTTTTGGGAGCTCCGAGGGCTGAGGGAGAAGTCCCGGATCCAGCCTGGTGCTCCATCCTGTTTTGCTGCCCTGCCACTTGGTGTTGGGTGACATTTTGCCTGTGCAGGGGTCTCACTGTCATGGAGCGGGCTGTGGTGCTGTGAGGCAAGTGGACTGTTAGGATGAGCTGCAAGAGAGAGGCGAGAGAGCTGGAGCTCTCCCTTTTGTGGCAGTGTTAACCCTATGGAGCCTGCCCCCTTGGCACACCTGTCCACCTGGGTCACCGTCTGTGGGCACGAGTGGGGCTGCGTGGCTGAAGAGCCCCGCCAGGTCTGGTGGGCCAAAGCCGGACCTGCCCGGGGCATGCCAGGCCAGGAATGTGTGGGTGGTAAAAGAGCGAAGCCCCAACTGGTGCCCCCTTAAGGGAAGGCGAAGCAGGCCCGGCCATGATGGTGCACAGTGTTGTAGCCAGAGTGTGGTCTGCTCTTGAGTTTGGGAGCTCTTGTTTTATGAGGTTTTGGTTTTGCAGTTTTGTACCTTCTGGTCACCAGTTTGTTTTTCACAGCTGCTTGTGAGCAAGGCAAAGATAACAGCCTCTAAAAATAGCCCTGCGGATGGAGATGCAGCTTAGCTTGACCCCACTATTACAAGAATGGGGTCTCCCTTCCCGGCTGTGTGAGGGTGAGCCGAACTTGGGCCCCCAGACTGCATGAGACCAGGTCCACACATCCTTCAGGGCAGTTCAGCATCTCTTCTCAGGGCAGGGCAGGGATGCTGTGGTGCTGGTCTGTGTGAGAAGGGCAGGAGCTCCTCCGTTCCTCTGTGAGGCCCAGAGCAACTGGGCTGCAAGATTGGGGGATGGGAGCCCAGACAGGGACCCCTTCCCCACCCCCAGCCATTGGCCTCTGCAGCTTTACATTCCCTAGGAGTTCCACCTAGCCATATATACGGGGCTTATGCCTCTGTACTCCAGGGGCCCAGCAGGCCACTCCCCTCCCCCCAAAGGAGTCGGGCCCAGAATACAGAGGGACCAAAAGGTCCACGGTGGCACCTGCGTCATATACCAGCTTCCTCAGTGTAGACAGTAGCTGGGGTGCCACTCTTTCCTTTCCAGGTGGAAACCCCTGGACAGCTGAGTGATGAGCTTCTTCCTGGTAATTGGGAGGTGCCCGTTATGTCTCAAGGGGGCTGCCCCCCGCTGATGGAGAAGGTGCCACACGGAATGGAGCCAGGAAGGGACTGAGGACTTTCTAGTGGTCGCAGTGGATGGCGGGAGCCCTGGTCTTCTGTGGGTCGTGGATCCTGGGAGCCTGCTCGGCCTCTCCCATTATTTATTTTCAAAAGCCTTCATTTCCCCCATGTTCACCTTTTCTTTGGAAGCAAAGGTGGCAAAGTCCAGCTTGAAGAAGAAAGGCCCCCTCTGCTCTTGATTGATTGAACTATGGTATTTTTTTGTTTTTGAAAAATGCATTAGTAATTGCTGAAAAAGGTAAATGCCTAATTGTCTACAGTGAAGGAAACAAACTAAAGAGCATGGGAATCTAGGAGGGAAGGTGTGAATCCCCATCACCAGTTCTCTAATTCAAGATAGAACCTACCAGGTAATCCTCTCCTCCCTTCCAAAGTGAATTTTGATTTTTAAAAGTTCACCTTTATTTTCTGTAGATCATAAATATCATCACTGGGCAAATATTAAGATAGAGAGCTTGATTTGGGGGGAAGGAAGAGACCAGGAAACTGAAAACCCCTCTGAGAAATGCCTCATTCCTCTAGTCATCTAGTAGAGACTTGAAAACAGTTGGTAGTTTATCTTTAAAATGTTCCCGCCATCTTCGTGTTCCCTACAGAAGAAGATGCGAAAGTACCGCTGATTCAATGTAGCCAAAAGGCCTAAAGCAACAGGAACTAACTCTTAACACAGAAGAGTAGATGGGAAGACCAAGAGTTGGGATTCAGATTTTACAAAAATGTCATCCACTTTGCTCTGCCTGTAGCAAATAAGAGGTCAACAATCCCTTGCTCTTACACAAAAAGGGGCTGCTTCCTCTTGAAGTTCACAACCTGAACCAGCAATCAACTAGAGACACTGAGCATATTGGTCAGCGAAGGCCAAATACTCTAACAAGCCCCAAATCTCAGGAGTTTAACACAACGCAGTTTATTTCTTACCACCTAATGTCTAATCAACTTTTGGCTTGTAATGATAAGGAATCTAGTCTTCTGCCTTCTTGTGGCTCTACTATCCCATAGGGCCTCAGAATCCTTCCTGGGTTCCTCTGCATCTAGCCACAAGAAGGGGGTAAAGAGGGCATGGAGGATTGTCTGGAAGTAGCGCACCTCCTCTGCACCCACATTCCGCTGGCCAGAACTCAATCACATGGCCACGGCTACCTGCAAGGGAAACAGGGAGATGTCTGTGCCGTGGCAATAAGCCCTCCGGCGTGAAAGACACCCTCTTTTTAGCTCTACTCTGTGATTTGGGTTTGGCTCTGGACAAGTCATGTAGCTAAATACAGATCTCCACCTTAAAAATGGTGGTAATTCCACCTGCCCTTTCCTGCCTCACAGGGATTTGGAAAGGTACAGAGATATAAAAGGCTCCTAGAGGGACCATCTGGTCTAGCCTCTTTAGGCAAGGTCATTGTCATTATCCTCATGTTATAAATCACTTGCCCAGTGTGACACAGCTAGTTTATGGCAGGGCTAGAATCAGAACCAGTTATATAGGATATAGTTTCAGAAGGCTGATATACGGTCTCTGGATATCCTTTCATTGTGTATAATCACTAGAAACAGCTATTCATATTATTTAAAATCCCTGTGAGATTTTTTTTCCTGTTCTTACTATAGAACCATTTATGGTCAGGCTTAGAATAGCGAGGTTACTGGTCTATGTCCTGTACGTACATTAGCTCATTTAATCTTCACAATAACCCTGGGAGGTAGGGACTATTATTATCCTCACTTTAGAGATGAGGATGCTCAGGCACAGAGATTAAGTAACTTGCCCAAGGTTTTATGGATAACAAGTACCAGATCTGGGGTTTGATCCTAGGCAGTTTGGCTCCAGAATCTAGCCCTGGATATTTTACTATACTACCTCTCTAATCTGGTGGACTCCGTGTCTAGCCCTCTCTGATGTGTCCAATCAGTGTCGAGCCTGATACTCAGGCTTTAATATTCGGAGTTTCTCAGTGAGTGACCTTGAAGGTCCACGACAGGGAGTCATTTGTAAATTTGCTGAGGCATGAATTTGAGCCCCAAGCATAGGAAATTGATACACAGGATTGCACTACTTCGAGGGAGCCCCATCCCCAACCCTCCAGCTCTGACAGGCCAGTGAGGCTTTTTTTTTTTTTTTCCTTTTAAAATTTTTGGTCTACTCGTCACTAGGTAGGCAGTAACTATTGTGAAGTAATAAAAATATTTATTTCCTTGCGAAAAGCAGCCATGGAATGAGAGAAGGACTCTCCAGTGCAAGGTTAAAAGGCACCTTGGTGATTTGGGGGGGGGTTGGACAAGGTGAGCATAGTCACTTGACTCCAGGTAATTGCTCATTAGGGTTGTTTTGTTTATTGTTGCATAAGAAACTACCCCAAAAAACATACTGGCTTAAGAAACATAGCCCATCTATTGGTTCAAGATGCTGGAGTCTGGGATGAGCTCGCTGGGCAGTTCTTCTGCTGGTCTTGCTGGTAGTCAGCTAGTCTGTCACCTAGGGGCTAGGTTCAGCTGGGCTGCTGGGCGAGCTGCACTCCTCTTTCTGTGTTGTCTCGGGACTTCTCCCTCTCCAAGCAGCGTCCCCGCATGGTGTCTCCAGCAAGGTAACTGGACTTCTTACCTAGCCGATTAGGGTCCCCAAGAGTGTAAAGGCAGAAGCTTCCAGGCCCTCTCAGGGCTGGGCCCGTGACTTGTATTACCGACAGAATGAGCCAAGTCACGGGCCCAGCCCAGACTCCAGGACAGAGAAATTCACCAAGGGCATGAATACCAGGTGGTGTGGAAACAGGCTACCAAGTGGTGAAGTCTGAAGCTTCTATACTTACAAACTTGAGGATTCCCAAAGGTCTCAGGAGAAGATGACTGTACATTAAAATTTAGGTTAAATAAAATCCATTCCTTTCACCCCAGTGGAGAAAGACTGTTCTATACGCTTGGTTCTTTCTCCATCCCCAAACTAACAAACCATCTATGTCTATGAAAGCCCTGAGGCTGTAGATTTCACTGCCCAAAAGGAAAGGGAACTGAAGAGTGTGACTTCTCTTGCGTCTCCCATACTCTGTCTCAAAGGTATCAATTTTTAAAAAGGTATCAGTATCCACCCTCAGACATAAACCGAGAATAATTTCTGAAAAATCAGTAGCATGCCAGTCGGATCAGGAGACAAGACTATTTCTGATCTCCATCTACTCTTCCCCAGCAAGTCACACATCCCCAGGTGACTTAGCACGCCCAGCAGGCGCCCCCGGCTTTCCTCAGGAGGTAGAGCTGCATTCCTGCCCAAATGGGCTAGTGGGTTCAGTCTTTCAGGCTTCCATTTCAGATCATCTTCCCCAGGCCCTTCAGTCCCTGGAGTCTGCGGGGTACAGGGCTACTTTGATGCGCCGCCCACATCCCCCTTCCTCAGCAGCACTCAAGCACTCACCAGTCAGAGCTGGGCACTGTGGCTAACAGCTCACAGCCAAGTCCCTCTCTGGGAGCTGTCCTTGGCTCTAGAGAGCCACCTTGCCCGAGGCCACACCCCTTCCCAGGTCAGCACTGCTCCAGCAACTGGTCACCTTGCCTCAATTCGGGACAATCCTGCAGGGCCAAAGCAGCTCCAGAGCTCCTCCTTGGGACTGGCCGAGCCTTTGTCCTAACTGTGTCACGGCCACCTTCTCTCTCTGCCCAACCCTGCTTCATTCCTCTGTAGATGTTGACCCCAAAAGCATTTGTACTATGCTTCTTACACACCAGTGTCTAGTCAAAGTCTACTTCCAGGGTACCTGACCCGAGATAGGGGGCTTGTAGACTGGTTACTTACCGCTACACACTGGGCCACTGTGGATACACACAGAGAGAAGCAGGACACAGGACAGATCTTCCCCAAATTCTTCCAGCTGGCAAGAGAGGACGAGTACGTAAGCAACAATATGAGAAAATGAGCAAACATGATGTAACAGTCATAAGTAAGTCTGATGCCTCAATGATTTTTTTTTCCCCCTCCTCACTCTACCCCTCGCTAAGTTTCTCCCCCAAAAGTTTTTTTTTTTTAGGAGATGGGTGATTCATGACATTGATTATATGGTTAACAATTGCGCCTAAATGTTCTCCCACCTGATTATTTCTTCCTTTGGGCATGGCACTGGCAATCAAAATTTATCTTTCAAATTAAGGCTATAATTATATTTTGATAAAGATCTAGCAATTCAATGAGAATGAAATTTTGAGGGTTGCCGGGAAACGGATGACTCTGGGTTATAGAGAAGGGTTTGCATGCAGAATACTAATAGGCAGTTCAGCACTCTTATCTAGACCTTTCCAATAGCGTCTGATAATGCAGGCCCATCAAGTACTGTTTCTCTGCTATTATTCTAGGAGGATAAAAGCGATGAAAGATATAAGCAGGGTTTTATGAATGAAAAGGTGATTCATCAGATGTCTTTTGGTCTATCTCACTAGAGTTAAGAAACAGAGTAATAATTATGTGGTGTTACCACAAAGTACAGGAGGCAAAAGCTTTCTCTTATTTCCTTGCCTCCTCTTTTATTGTAAATAAAAGCAAGATGTCTTAGATACTGGGTTATTGTTTTGTGTTGGGAGACAGAGACCTGCATTTGAAATGGTGTTGACTCCCAGGAAAATAGAAACAGTGGAACTGTGTATCATGTCATATTCTAATTTTTCTTTACCTTTCCTTTCCCTTTTATAGTCCGATTATTACTGATTCATTCATTCATTCAACAAATATGGAGTCCCGAGATTTGTGTGGGTCCTGCTGAGGGATCTAAGAACGTTTAAAGTGGATAACCATGTATGGAAATAATAAAAAAATACAGTACAGTAGCGCACCCAACATAGTGTTTTGGGGAGGGGTTGGGGGTAATTTTTTTATTGAAAAAATTGAATTGCATTTATATATTGAATATAACTTAAACACAATTGAGCTATATACAGGCCTTAAGGGTTGAGTTCCATGAGCTCTGATGTACACATATTTGTAACCACCTCCTGAAATAATATATAGTACCTTTCCATCACCCCCAAAATTGTTAGTACCTCTTTCTAGTCTTCCATCCACTTTGGCAACTATTATGCTGATTTCACACAGATTAGATTTGCCTGTTCAAGAGCTTCATATAAATGGAATCATACAGTATGATTTCTTAAAGATTTGTTTAAGAGTGAGCGAGTGCAGGGGGAGGGGCAGAAGTAGAAGAGAGAGAATCCTCAAGCAGACTCCCCACTGAGCATAGAGCCTGACACGGGGCTCGATCCCAGGACCCTGAGATCATGACCTGAGCCAAAATCAAGAGTGGGCTGCTCAACCAACTGAGCCACCCAGGTGCCTCTACAGTACGATTTTTAAAAAATGGCCTCAGGGCACTTGGGTGGTTCAGTCGGTTGAGCGTCCCACTCTGGGTTTCAGCTCAGGTCACGATCTCACAGTCGTGAGATGGAGCCCCGCATCAGGCTCTATGCTCAGCACAAGTCTGCTTGAGACTCTCTCTCCCCCTCCTCCATCCCCCCTCAAATAAATGAATAAATCTTTAAAAAAAATGTCTGGCCTCTTTCAGCAAAATATGTTTTAAATTTACCCATGTTGTAAGTATCAGTAGTTCATTCCTTTTTTTTATTGCTGAGCAGTAATCCATTATAGAAATATACCTCAGTTTCTCCATTTCACTGGGCTGTTCCCAGTTTGGGGCTATTATGAATAAAGCTGCTGGGAATATGTTTGTACACATCTTTTTGTGGATTTATGTTTTCATTTTTTCTGGGTAAATAGGAATGGAATTGCTTAGTCATAGGGTACATGTATGTTCAGTTTTGTAAGAAACTGGCAGAGATTACTCCAAAATGACTGTACCATTTTACGCTCCCACCAGTAATTTATCAGAGTTCTAGTTGCTCTGTATGCTTGCCAGCACTTGGTGTATTAGCAGTCCTTCCAGTGGACATGAAATGGTATCTCACTGTGATTTTAATTTGAACTTCTCTGATGATAAATAATGTTGAATATCTTTTTATGTGCTTATTAGACATTCATATTTTCTCTTCTGAAATGTCTAGTTCATCCCTCTTCTCATTTTTAATTGGGTTCTTTGTCTTTTTATTATTGATTTGTAGTAGCTCTTTATATATTCTGACTGAAAGTTCTTTGTTAGATACATGGATTACAAATATTTATTTCCAGTCTGCCTTGCCAATTTATTTTCCAGTAGTGTTCTTTTGGCGAGTAGAATTTTTAAAATTTTGACAGAGTCCAGTTCATCAGTATTTTCTTTTATGGCTAGTCCCTTTTGAGCCCTGTCAGAGAAATCTGCTTCCCTCAAATTCATGAAGGTTTTTCTCATGCATTTTCTTCCAGGGGTTTTATAGCTCTAGCTTTTATGTTTAGGTCTATGATCCTTCCATAATTACTACTTGTGTATGGAGTAAGGTAGGGGTCAAAATTCAGTTTCTTCCCATATGTATATTCGGTTGTTCCAGAACCATGTGTAAAAAAATTTTTTTCTTTTCCCCCATTGAATTAACACCTTTAAAAAAAAAAATCACTCAGCTGTATGTTTGTGGGTCAATTTCTGGACTCACTGTTCTGCTCCAATGATCTATATGTCTGCTCTCTTACCAAAACCACACTGTCTTGACCTCTGTAGATTTAGTCTTAAAATCAAGTCGTATAAATCCCCCAGATTTGTTCTTCTCTTTCAAGATTATTTTAGCTATTCTAGAACCTATGCATTTCCTTTTTTAATTTTATTTAAATTCAATTAGCCAACCTATGCACTTCCATGTGCATTTTAGAATCAGCTCATGAATTTCTTCAGAAAAAACGGTGGGGTTTCTGATTGGCCATTGATTTAAATCTGTTATTGCATTTGGGGAGAATGGACATCTTTAGCAATGTCCTCTGATCCCTGAATATAGTACAGCTTTTGATCTTATAGGTCTTTAATTTCTCTTAGTGATGTTTTACAGTTCTTAGTGTAGAGGGCCTGCACATCTTTTGTTAGATTTATCCCTATGGATTTGATATTCTTGATGCTATTATAAATAGTATTCCTTTTTATTCTCCAATTTTTCATTACTAGTATATATAAATACAATTGATTTTATATATTGACCTTATATCCAGTGGCTTTTCTAAATTCACTCTTTAACCAGTTTTTATAGATTCCATAGGGTTTTTAATCTACACAATTATGTTTGATAATGACAATATTTACTACTTTCTTTCTTATGTTTTATTATACTAGTGAGAGTTGATGTTTGATTTCTTCCAGTCTTAGGGGAATGCAGTCGGTGTCTCACCATTAAATAGGGTGGTAGCTATAGATTTTTCAGAGATGAGCTTCGTCACGTTTTGGTATCAAGACTTCATAGAATGAGTTAAGAAGTGCTCCTTTATTCTCTGTTTTCTGAAATAATTCATGTAAATTGGTATTATTTCTTCCTAAAATGTTTTATGGAACTCACTGGTAAAGCCATCTGGGCCTGGAATTTTCTTTGTGGGAAGGGCTTTGATTAAGAATTCAAGTTCTTTAGGAGATATAGGACTATTTGTATTTTCTATTTCTCCTGCTAGTTTTTTAAAGGAATTACCCGTTTCATCTAAGTTGTTAAATATATTAATACTATAGATTGGAATAGGCAGAAAGACCAAAGATATCACTTGAGGCGATACTTGAAGAGAAAGGACTTAGGCAGACAAGGAGGGGAATCATGACTAAAGAATGGTGTGAGAAAAGACGTGGGGCCGGATCTGCAGTGGTGTGTGTTGTTGGATATGGATTGTAACAATCTGGTTGAAAGAGAAGTTTTGGGTAAAAGAGAAATGGAAAATGTTAGATAGCCCAGACCTGGATCAATACCATATTGAGGAGTTTAGACTTTATGTAGGCAATTAAAAAGCCCTGGACGATTTCCAGGAAATGGTACTTCAAGTAGATGGATTTGGAATAATGGACTGGTAGAAAGCAGAGAGTGACACCAAATGCAGATGTTTTAGAACTGGTGCAGTGTGCAGGGGTGAGCAGTGCCTCAGTGAAAGGAGTCTGATCAAGCATAAAGCTGGGAAGAGTAAAGTGCTTAAAGTTTTCTCAAGACAAAGGCCTCTGAATATTTATTTCTCTGCACACAACACAATGTTATGCACCTAGTACATACTTATCTCATTCTGTTATTGCCTCTGTTCCCATATCCCCCTCTTTACCTAGACATCCAGCATCTTCAGGAGAAAAAAACTAAAGTTTATTCATGCTAAAGTACTAGTGCCTAGCATGGAGTAGACACTTAATACCAAGTGAATGAAGGACATCTGAAAGCGACTGTGAATGAATGAATGAAAGGCAGAACAAAGAAAAACTCTATCAGTTAGGATAGGCTACATTAAGCTCTGTTAACACATAAACCAACAAAGCTCAGCACTTTAACACAATAAAAGTCCCATTTCTTCATCACACAAAGTCTGATGTAAGTCTAGAACATGTAGCCCCCAGGGAGCAGAGGAAAAGAGAGGAGCAAGCTCTTGGGGAGGTCTTGTAAGGACCAAGCCTACAAATGGTGTACATAGCTTCTGCCCACATCCCACTGGCTAGTAGCCGACACTCTGTCATTTGGCCCCAATCCAACTGCATAGGAAGCTGGAGAATACAGATGCACACACAGATATTTGGTAAACACTAAGGACAATTAGGATGGAGTGAAAGGGAGAAACTATTACCACTTCCAGCCTGGAGAAACCTAATCCCTAGAGACAAGAAGAGACTTACAGAAGATGGCCCACACAGACCAGAGACCAGTTCTGCCAATAGAGCTCAGTCTCCCTGGCCTGCCGTTTAGGGTTTAACAGTTACCACCTCGGGGCTTGCATACTGCTACCTAATTTTTAGATGCCAACTCCTCCAGAAGGAACTGTGAGCAGAACGAAGCACTAATAGACTCCGCTGTCGGTTACCCGGTAGCTCCAGCCAGAAGCACAAATGGAGAGAGGCACAATGTGGGTCAGGGCAGGAAGTTTTGATGATGAATCTCCCGGGAGGCAGCAAAGCAGTCCTGCTCTGGGAGGCATCTGTGCTAAGCTCCTGCCAGCTGCCTAAAGAGAACTCCATATCCTCTCTGATCTGGAGTCTCCTGTTCCAGGATCAAAGTAGCCACCTCAACAGAGCCTAGAATGCATGGCGAGGGCACGGCAGCCACGGGATTTGCTGCTGGGGTGTGTCGTGTGTAGCCCGAGGGGTGAGGGGAGCCCCTGTCTGCTGCAGGAGGGTGAAATAGGACGAAGGAGGTTGCCTCCCTGGGTTGGGCTGTAGTTCCCGTTTGGTTTTCAGAGTTGGTATGAGGGTCAGAGGTGAAGAAGGCCAAGCAAATGGCTCAACGTTTGACACATAGTGGGTTCTCAGGAAAAGGTGCTGCTGCTGATCGTGACGATGAAGGAACAGGAGAAACTAAGTCTCCCATCTTAAAAAAATAAAACTGGGGGGAGGCACTGCAGAGAGCCTGTTGCTTTTCCCCTGGAAGCTGCCTCCCTAAGTAGGGCTGTGGACTGTCCCCCGCTCCCAGGCACCAATCAGTGGTAGATGCATTTAAATAGAGTGAAATAAGAAACGCAGATAAAATGGCAGAACTCTCAGAAAATGAGCCATCAGAGAAACGAGGAGGGAACCAACTGGAGGAAATCATGAAAGAAAGGACTGAAAGACCTATTGGAGCTGTAAATGAAGAAAGTAAGAAAGCCATTTGCTACTGCCCTTCCCCTCACCCCTACTGTTCCTGCACTCCGGCTTGGCTGTTACTCAGACCCTCAGACGTGAGCCCACCCAGGAGCCTTTCCTTTTGCGGCTCTCTCTGCTCGCAGTTCTCTTCCTGCGCCTCTTCACTTAGCTCCCCGCTTCACCGGATTGGGTATCTGCTCAGATGTCACCTTTGAGAGAAGCCTTCCCTGACCACCGATCTCAGTTTGGGTCCCCCCAGAAGGAGACTCCGAGACAAGGATTGGAGTCCTGGTGGTTTACTTGAGCAGGCAACCCAAGTAACACCTGTTGGGGAGTGGGGGAGAGGAGGGGACAAATCGAATTAAGATGTGCTATCACGCAAGTACCCCGTGTGGCAGCTGGAGCTCAGTCCTGCTGGGGACATCCGGGAGAGGTGGAGACCACATTTCGGAATTAGCTTAACCTCAGAGGAGGGTATCTGAAATTGTGGAGGGCTGCTCCCATGGGAAGGGCGCCTGGGTGGCTCAGTTGGTTAAGCGACTGCCTTCGACTCAGGTCCTGGGATCGAGCCCCACATCGGGCTCCCTGCTCAGCGGGGAGCCTGCTTCTCCCTCTCCCTCTGCCTCTTCCACCGCTTGTGCTCTCCTGCTCTCTCATTCTGTCAAATAAATAAAATCTTTTAAAAAAAAAGAAAGGTCATGGGAAGCAGCCTTTGGAGTGAATGCCAAGGGGGGACGCTGGCAAGGCACTGAGCTTATCTGCTTTACCACCCTCTGCAAAACAGCAACCTCATCACTCTTTATCCCCTTAGCCCCCTTTCTGACTTCCTTCTGTAATGCCACCTGATATTATATCTGTATGTTTGTCATCTGTCTCTCCTGCTAAACTGCAAGCTCCAGGAGGACAGAGACTTCATATGTCTCTCAGCGCCTCAGGGAGGAATGGCACTCAGTGGATGCTCAGGAATTATTTGTTGAATGAGTGACTATTCGGAGAAAGATGGAAACTTGTTGTTGACATTATTACCCTCAGCACATGAAAGTGTGGGAGAAGCAGGGCAGAAGTAAGTTGCAGGAACAGAGGTGATTATTACACAGGGGAGGGCCATGGCAGGTGCCTGATTAATACTTGCTGGTTTTGCTTTTTTTAGAGGTTTAATTGTCATTCCAGTTAACATACTGTGTTGTATTCGTTTCAGGTATACAATATAGTGATTCAGCACTTCCATACATCGCCTGATGCTTCATCCCCATCACCTGTTTCACCCATCCCCCTACTCCCCTCCCCTCTGGTGACCAGCGGTTCTCTATGGTTCAGTCTGTTTCTTGGTTTGTGTCTCATTTTTTCCCCTTTGCTCATTTGTTTCTTAAATTCCACATGAATGAAATCATTTATTTGTCTTTCTCTGACATATTTTGCTTAGCATTAAGCTAGCTCCATCCATGTTGTTGCAAATGGCAAGATTTCATTATGTTTGATGGCTGAATAGTATTCCATTGTATGTATATATGTGTGTGTATACACACACACACACACACACACACACACACACCACCTCTTCTTTATCCATTCACCAGTTGATGGACACTTGGGTTGCTTCCGTATCTTGGCTATTGTAAGTAATGCGCTATAACCATAAGGGTGCATGTATCCCTTTGAATTAGTGGTCTTGTATTCTTTGGGTAAACTCTCAGTAGTGCAATTGCTGGATCATAGGGTAGTTCTTTTTTTAACTTTTTGAGGAACCTCCATACTGTCTTCCACAATGGCTGCTCCTGTTTGCATTCCCACCAACAGTGCAAGAGGGTTCCCCTTTCTCCTTATCCTCGCCAACACCTGTTGTTTCTTACATTGTTGATTTTAGACATTCTGACACGTGTGATATGATAGTGCATTGTGATTTTGATTTGCATTTCCCTGATGATGAGTGATGTTGAGCATCTTTTCATGTGTCTGTTGGCCATCTGGATGTCTTCTTTGGAGAAACGTCTGTTCATGTCTTCTGCCCATTTTTTCATTGGATTATTTGTTTTTGGGTGTTAAGTTTTTTATAGATCTTGGATACTAACCCTTTATCAGATATGTCACTTGCAAGTATCTTCTCCCATTCCATAGTTTGCCTTTTAGTTTTGTTGATTGTTTCTTTCACTGTGCAGAAAGCTTTTTATTTTGATCTAATCCCAATAGTATATTTTTGCTTTTTAATGCATAAACAGTGAAGACCACATAATGATTCGTTTCTTGGTCTGATTTTCCTGGGTACTCAAGGATTTCATTCTTGTCATGGCCATGATAGCGATCACTTTTACCCCGTATACCAAACGGAGGAAACCACCACCACCACCAAGAGTTTCTTTACAGGATGGAAAATGTAATACACTCATAAAATTCAGGCTAGTCTTGGTCTGTTAGAGAGCCCAGGCCCTCACCCAAGACAACGGTGAAAGGAGTGTGAAGGGGACTGAGAAAGGAAGGGGGGTAAGATTGACGAAGTGCAGTCCAGGGAAGAAGGAGGCAAAGGAAGGGCCTGACAATCTGTGAGTCCTCACTAACCACTGAATATTCAACTGGGATTTTTTCAATTTTTGACATGAGCCTTTTGAGGTGTATCCAAACAAGCAAACCCACTCCAAAGCCCCAAATCCATACTTGTTACTAAAAAAGCCCTGATAGCCCCACAGTTCAGACCCTGAACCATCTGCTCCAGGCCCCTGGCTTAAATTCACCCCAGGAGGACAGAAGTTCTGGAATTTGTTACCCCTGTAATGGCCGTTTGCTTGGTCTGTGTGGATTTGCAGAACACCCTACCACAGAGGACGTTGTTATTTCCGGAATGGGCTTCAGTCAGTAACCAGTATCTGACAAAGACCTGGGAGGGCACAGTGGTGAGCCGACGCAGTGGTGAGGGAGGCAGGAATCTGGCACCTCTGCATGTCACTTGTCCCAGGTGGCTTTTGCTCTGGAAAGAACAAACTTTTGCCGGGGTCGATAATAAAGGCAAATGTTGTGCTCAGCAAAGCTATTGGTTTGACAGTCTGTGAAGGAAAGTTTTTTAAAAAGTCAGAACACTGACGAAACTCATTCTTAAACAAAATGAGATTCCCCAGTTGTGCTTAGGTACTAGCTACTTTCTCTCTAGTATCTTCACATCTTCATGTAAACATCTCGGCCCTAATATTTAATTCCCTGGAGAAATGACAGAAGGGACCCCATGACCGCCCACTAAAAGGGGTCTGTCCCATATCTACACAGGACTGACTCTATACCTTTGATTGAATTCACTGTAAACTTTTGGGGAACAGTCAGTTTAGAAGGTATTTTATAGGTTGTGTGAATGTAATTAAATAATAAATGGTTCTCATTTATTACTGGAATGATCAAGTTAGCCAGCTGTTTCTGCAGTAGATGAAATTCTGTCACAAATGCCTCTTCCTGACATTGATCTGTTGGTAGAACAAGTAAGCTGACCCTCCATGTGACTTGGACCATTGCTTGGGCTCAAAACAGGTCTCAGGCCTGATGTCATTGACTCATGCCATTTGATTTGCAGGTTGGTAGCATTTGTGTTTTGACCTCAGTTTCTATTTTTTTTTTTAAAGATTTTATTTATTTATTTGACAGAGAGAGAACGAGAGCAGGAACACAAGCAGGGGGAGTGGGAGAGGGAGAAGCAGGCTTCCCGCAGAGCAGGGAGCCCGATGCGGGGCTCGATCCCAGGACCCCAAGATCATGACCTGAGCCAAGGCAGACGCTTAACGACTGAGCCACCCAGGCGCCCTGACCTCAGTTTCTATGGCTGCATGGGTCTGAGGCTGTAAAAGAAAAACAGTAAAAGCGTTTCTTTACTCTTCAAAGGGATGATACAGCCCATTCCTTTCCTGATCATGCTCTTTTGCCAAATTGATCTGGCCTTGGTGTCTCTGACCAGCGAAGCTCTGCACTGAGACTCTCAAAGTTGCTGTCCAGAGCCAAAGGGCACTTTGCAGGCACAAGCCAGGTGGGGCTGGGCGGCGTGCTTCGGGATCACGGAGAAGGCATCTCCATGGGCTGGGCGTGGGCACTCCTGGGCACTCCTCCATTGCCTGGGAATTGGCACTGAAGCTCAGTGTTTTGGCGGGCGGGGTGCTGCCGTTTTCACTGGGTAGGTGACTTAGGGAGGGTGTGTGTGAGGACAAAGAGCGACTGCTTGCAGACTCCTAGAGATGATTTGGAGGTAGAGTTGGGAAGAAAGAGCAAAGGTGGGAAAAAAGCACTCAGAGAAGCAGGAAGGTTGAGTCCTATTTAGTGTGCCCTCCCGCACGATCCTCATTTTTGTGGATAAGCCAAAGCAACTCGTAATTCAGCCTGATGTCTATGCCTCTAGTTTTCAAGAAAAAGCTTTTGCTAATGCTTCCTGTAAATTGAGGGGGTAGCTTCAGAGATGTTTTCTGAAGAACAAAAACTTTTGCAGATTATTTCCATAGCATACCAGTGCAGTTAACAACTTTAAGTAACCTTATTCATTCATTCGTTCATCAGGCATTTATTGAGCACCTACTATGTGCCTGATATTGTATTTGGTGCTGAGATATAGAGGAGAAATATTCTTTGTCCTGAAAAAGCATACAGTCTGACAGGGAAGTAAGCAACTACAACCATGTGTGGATAGATGGATAGTATTGTCACATTGACTCAAGCCCCACCAACTCAGAAATTATCATAATTTGGGGGAAGGACTGTATTTTGCGGTAGTCCAGAAAATAGGTTTTCTAAGCAAACGAAAAGAGAAAAGATGAAAGCATTGATGATCATTCCCCTACCTAAAAGTACAAATGACTTAAAGAGCCATAAAAGCATCCACTAACATGATATAGCAATGAAAACAGAATCCCACTTTGATAAGCAGATGAGGTATCAAAACATTCACCTAAGAAGGGCAAGTACCTGACTTCACTGTTGCCATATGCGTTGTGGGGAATGGGACCTATAGGAAGGAAAAGTGAACAGAAAGTATGAAGGTAAATGCTAATACGTTAAGGAGCGTGTCCTAAGCCAAGAAAGGGATAAATGAGTAGCCATGGCGGTGAGACAGTGATTTCAGTGAATCAGTGTAGTGCAAACTGCTATAACAAGTAACCCTCAGTATCTCAGTAGCTTAATAAAATTCAGGTTTATTCATAATTTGTATAATATCCAAAGTTGGTTTGTCTTCATTGGTGGGTATCTCCTCTCCTCGCTAGAGTTCAAGGGTCCAGGCTCCTTCTGTCTTATGAATCTACCTAATCTTCAGCATGTGGCTGCTAAGGTCTCAAGAACATGAAGGATAATGTGTGGGAGGTTTTTATGGGCTATGCTGGAAGTGGTGCAAATCACTTCTGCCCACATCCTACTGCTAGAACTCAACACATGGCCACACCGCACTGCAAGGGAGGCTAGGAAATGTAGTCTAGCTGTGTGCCCAGGAAGAAGAGGAAAGGACTTTGATAATCAGCTAGGCCAGATTGCCAGGCTGAGCTGGAGGAAGAGGTCATTCCGCTAAAGGTCAGTTTGGACATATGGACAGTGACCCTCTGGCTCCCTTACTTTGGTGTCTCTGATGCCTGGTTGAGAATCTCGGCCTTCTGGGTCATTAGGGATCCGCCGTCATTTCCTCCATGCCATGCGTCCCACTAGCCTTGCTTTGTCTCTCATCCCCATTTTATCTTATCGAGTGCTTACTACTACCTGATTACATCCTTCCTTATTAATTTACCCACTTCCTGGCATTCTTCCTACCTGGATATAAGTTCTACAAAGACAAGGATTGCGTCTCTAATGTCCACCACTGTATCCCAGTGCCTAGCATAGTGCCTGGCACATGGGAGGTCCTTAATCACTCATTGTTCTATGAATGAGTGAAACAACTGGGCCATGGGAGTCTTGAATAGCTCCATGGAGGAGGTGTGACTTGGGCCAGGTGTTGAAGAGAATTTATCTGGGAGGAAGGAGATCAGGGAAAGAAAGGAAATAGATTACAGGGAGACAGAAAAGGCCCCAAGACGTAGAGACTGAACCATTTACACAGTTGAGCCATATCCATTCAACCCACATAGTTGAGCTCCTGTAACACGTAGGTCAGTGTTCTAGACTGTTGCTTAGCTAGAGGATGCAAAAAATATGCAATAGGGCCCATCACTATCCTCAAACAGGTTGTGCTGAGCTCTGCTTTGGGGGCAACTAAGATATGTCTGGTTATGTAGCAGGTCCCTCATCCTGGCCACCAGGGCTTTCCACTGAGCGACTTCAGTCTCCCTTCCTGGGATGACCATAGTCTTCCCACATGGACATCTGCTCCTGTGCAGAGCAGTGGTGTGAGTTAGAAAGTAGGACAGTGAGGCAGAAAGTAGTGTGGGGCTGTGGAATCAG
Organism: Mirounga angustirostris; assembly: GCF_029215605.1. Taxonomy (NCBI): domain Eukaryota; kingdom Metazoa; phylum Chordata; class Mammalia; order Carnivora; family Phocidae; genus Mirounga; species Mirounga angustirostris. Next base: position 13,962,632 of record NW_026991719.1, read on the forward strand.
ATGTACTTCCTTCAAGTCCTAGGTCTAGCATTTATAAACTTTGGGCCCTTGGGCAAGTTTCCTAACCTCTCTGCACCTATTCAGTATATATAAGCAGATAATCAAATGTGCTTCCTGGGTTTATTGGGGGAACCAAATGAGATTACCTCTGCCAAGAGCCTAACCAAGTGCCCAGTTCACACACAGGCTCACCAAGTGGTGGTGTCTCCCTCCTTGATGGCCCCTAACCTGCCCCTCTCTGCCTCACACAGCTCCTGGTCCAGCCGCAGAGAGCTTCTCCTGGGACTCACACTGACTCTTTTCAGCCTTCATACTGGGTTGCCTCATAGGAACTGTCAATGTTCACATCCTTTTTACCTCAAAATGGATATGGTATATGGTTCTTTTCCAGCAATTGTATGTGGTTCTCTTCCAGCGTTTTCCAACTTCGCTGCTAATCCTATCCATCAGCCCTCCTCCCACTTCATACCTCTTCCCTATACCCCTTCCTGCGCCACAGAGCATTTCTGTTGAACCTGTATGGCACTCTGTGCCTCTCTCAGGGTACACACTTGATCCCATGTGGGATTATCACCTAATCTGTCTAATGTAGCTACGAGGTTATAAATTCCCAGGGGCACCGATGGTTTCTCTTGCTCCTTAAAGTACGACTGCACAACACCTTGAACTTAATAAGAGGTGACACATTCTATTGTCCAGACCCAAGTGTGATTAGACAGGAACTCCAGTACACTTGGAGGGACTAGGGTTGAAATCTGCTGGTGAGCCTCGGAACCATGCCACCCAGCACTGGGGCCCGAGGCCCTTGTCCTCTAATGTGACCCTCTAGAATCAGTTGCCTGCTTTAACTTTTTTCTCTCTTCTCCTCTCACTTCTGACTGCCTCCTTAGCAACTCAACCTGAGAAGAGAAACAAGACAAATTCCTTGAACATGGGAGGGAGAAATAAGGTGTCATTTATCTATTTTTGAAAGATTATTGAAGTTTTTGGATCCTCATTTGCTTATTTAAGAGCTATTTATCAGTTTCATATGGTTCAGTGTAGTCTTGGTATTTGGGCTTATTCACAGTTGTTCATAGGTGAAGTGGCCTGATCCCTGTGTGTGGTGCACTCACCCAAATGCTTGGTAGAGAGATCCCCAGAGTGGCTATGCATAGCTTCTGATGGGCCTGTGGCCTTCAGTATATTCTGTCATTGCTTATGGAGTTTCTATCATAGGCTCTGGATTCAAAAATGGCTAGTTCATTTCCCTTTTCCCTGCAGGTGCTAACATATGTGTTTGATCTCTGGGATAGATGCCAAGACCTCCAGGCTTGATTTTTCAAGTCTTCTGGAGATCAAAGGCTCTCCTCATCACCACATGGGTTTCTCTGTGCTGTTATTCAACAAAGCCAATCCAGCTCCTCCAAGGGCCAATGGCAAAGTTCCCAAGAGAGAAGGGAGGAAGAGAAGGAACTCCCAGATTTCTAAATATTGCAACCCATGGGGCAGATGAGTATAAGGGCAAGAAGGCATGTATTATTTTCTCAAGCTACAAATTAAAAATACAGAAATTTTAGATAGATTCTCTTATTTATGAACTAGATCCACCTGAATGGGCTGGCCAGGAATTTCTCAGTTTTGTTTTTATGTACCCAGAAGAATATACAGGACCTTAACAATCATTGTATTCAACACCTTCAGTCATTTCACGTGACTTTTAAACAAAGTACTCCATTTCCAGTAGAAAATATCCTAAAGACAAAAGAAAAACAGAAAGGAATCTAAAACTGAATTGAGTTGTCTTACTGTAGTCATTTTGAGACTATTCAAATAAGAAATTGTGCCACTGTCATTAAGAATCATGATTTTCAGCCTAAGAGAAAAGAGATCAATTATAAAATCAAGACACTTAAAACCTGTAATCTTAGATTTGAATTGGAAATAGCAGTTTGAACTCATGATTTAGCTTCACCTTCTGAAACTTACATATTCTCTAGCTCTATTGAAGAATCCTAGAGTCAATGACAACCCAGCAACAATGAATACCCCTGGCATGCAGAATGTGGTCTCTTAAAGCTGTTCCCTTTGAGGGGAGTCAGGGCTTCTTGGAGAAAGGGCTGATTCCAGGTCCAGGGCAGCAAACATGCAAGATGAACCGGAGATACCTTATCATACCTGAAACTCTGAGGAGGAAACAGACCTTGAGAGGTCCAACTCTAATGCCACACAGGAGGTAGGACCCTAGGAATAGCCAGGGTGCCTGATCCATGCCCCTGAGGAAGGCAGCCTCCTCCAGACAGGCCTCCAAGCCACAGCCCTCTCAGCTAACATCCTAACAGAATCCAGAGCTGACGAGGATTCCTCACTGCCACACTTGAGGGATTTTGACAACAAATCCATTTTGAGCTATTTTGGCACTGGGGAACTTTCAAAATTAGCCAGCAGCACAATCAAGACATCCCACATTTGAAATGCACATGTTTGTGTGCTGTGAGGATTACGTTCCTAAATCCCCCAAGACTATTGGTGCCCTGACCTTATTCCCTCACCCTATCACTTCAGTGCACAGAAGCCTGATTTATAGCTCCCAGGGACTGCATTTGTTGTCTGAGGGCTTTCTCTGGCCAGGGAGCCTGCTTTTCTAGAAGTACCAGGGAAATACTGCTCTGGTGCCTAGGCAGTCCTCAACCAATGACTGACAGGAAGTGGTAGATAAATACCCCAACTGCCTCGCCTCTAAAGTGTGTGTTCCGCACTGACTCCCAAAGGATCCAGCCCCAGTTACCCATAGTGCTCGAGAGTGCACCCTTTATTGGCTTTCTTCCCTTCCTTTTCTCACTTCCCCCAATACCTCCTATTGGCAGCTTCCTGGAATTACCTCCTAACTAAACGTGGACCTGAACTTTTGTCTCAGTGCCTGTCCTGGGGAAACCCAAACTCTTCATTCTCTGAGTCTGTCTTCCATGGGCAAATAGAGAGGGAAAAAGCCACTATCCATGGAGAGTGGGCCTCCCTTGGTATCGCTGCAGACTCAGCTAGACTAAGGCTAACTGAGTCACAAGAGAACACATCTTTTCTGACCAGATTCAATATATCATGCATTAGGTGTTCCCCACTCATATAGCTCATGCCTTGTCTTTTATAGAGAGCACAGAACTCATAAATGTCTAGCCTTTTGTAGTGGAAAGGTCCTTGGAAAATAATTCCTTTTGGCTCGCAGGCTCATGTATTTATAGCTTCTTTGTTGGCCCAATAAAGGGCATTACTTCTCCTCTACCTACAAAGATACTAATTAGCAAATAATAATTCTAAGTAAGTGCAGTAGAGGTGGTATGTGGGGCCTTTTGCACGTATTTTTAAATTTTCCACCGTCACTGATGATCTCTAAGTAAATTTTAAAAGCCTAATCTCTACCTAGGAGATTTATTAGTAATATATAATTGGGTGTCACGTGCTAAATACCTTATTGCTTCACAATTTAAACAAGCCAAGGGCATCTGTCCAAGAAGACAAGGGGCTCCATGCATGCACCATATTGGAAACAGAACCCTTTCCTCTTACATCCAGTGACTGTGTGCAATGTCTCCAGAAACAGAAGGGTGACTTTCACATGCATTTTCTGACCTGCGTCTCCCATTCCAACTCTACTTTCTTCCCTGGAATGTCAAAGGTGCCCGTGTTCATGACATCACATCTGTAGTTTGAGCAGAAATGAAGGGACTTTAAAACCCCATATTCATCTTTGTGGGCAGAGTGCCTTCCTTGCTCTCCATTTTCCTGCTTGAATTTCAAGGAAAGCTGAGTACCTACCAAAGGATGATACTCATGTTCTTCCCTGCAACCAACCTCAGCTGGTTCTTTGCAAATAGTGAAAATAGATTTGTGACATGCACCCTTTTCTAAATCTTGGAAGTATTTCTTAACTCTCCATGTGGTTCTCCTGAAAGATCAAATTCTTTATTTCTGATCAGTGTTATCTTTTCTCCACTGAAACCTGTTTGCAAACTTGTACAACTGCCCTTGTCTCTTTAAGGGGTGTGAGGCTGGTGAAGCAAGTGTTGAGCCAAGCTCCCTTCCCTGCCCCCTCTGATTTAAGCTCAGGCACCCATGCCTTGAAAACTGGAACAAATGTGTCACTTCTTGATGATGGGCTGGTCATTTTCAGTCCAGATTGCTGGAAGGGAAGCACTTGACCACCAAGAACATGACGTCCTTTCTGGCAAAGCTAACCTTGGGATTGACCCAATTATTAAATTGAGCTATTCAGATAGTTTTTGTAGGGCAAAACAGCTGCATATCGCTAATTTAATATTGTTCACCCTAATACCTACCTTGTTGCCTTGGTCTCTCATTCCTTAAACTAGTGGGGCTCAACATGTGGTCTGCATCAACCTCCCAGGGGAACGTGTTCTTTGCTCACTTGGCTGAAGTGCTTCTGGAATCCTAAAATAAAAGTGGCTGATTTCTTGGAGAACAGATGAGAAGTGTTTGGGTTTTTGTTTTGTTTTGGAAGTACAACCTGATAGGTAGCAAATAACGACTAAGAGAGATGAAAGGTGAAGCGACCAGGCTGAACAATTGCCAAGGGAAGTGTGTGGGTCAGGAGACCTGAGCTTTGGTGTTGCCTCTGCCAAAAATCAGCTCTGTGATCTTGGGTCACATCTTCAAATCTTGGCTTTCCTCATCAGTCCACGAGAGGGGTGGCCTAAACAGTGGCTTTCAGTGTGTTGACTGCTACCCAGAGCCAGAAACACATTTTTACCAGCACGCACACACGTGACAGAAACAGTAGCTTCACAAAACAACCCTACAGGGAGCGCATTTGGCATTTTCTATTCTACTCTGTTCTGTTTCCTTGTCTTAAAAATGCTAGTCTTGACCTGCTGAATGGATTTCACAATCCACTGCTGGGTCATGCCCTATGGTCTGAAAAAACACAGAGCTCCATAATTCCCGAGGTCCCTCCCAGCAGTAGAATTCAATGATTCTGTTAGATGCCTAAAGGAATTTTCTTAAAACAATAGCTGAGCTGCGACAGATGGCTATGTGCTTACATTCTGGGGGAAGTGCGTGGTGTAGAACATGGCAGCAGAGTGACCTAAAGATAAACCCATAAATTATAAGCCACTTCTGAGGAAGTATAGTGGTGCGGCTCTGATAGCGACTTGGGACAATTAGCATCTCCACGTCATTACACTGAATGCTGCCCCAGTAAACCAGTATCAGACACTGGAGACATGCAGCTTGTCAGAGAGACCACAGGCTCCCTGATTGCGGGCAACCTTCTTTCTAGTTTCCAGATTGCAAGGTCCCCCAAAGAGTGATCTCTAGTGGCCTCACCTTTGTTTACACTTCACTCACCCAGAAGACAGGCAAATAAAGAAACAAGAACCTTCGAGAGCTCCAGACTGTCCTCTTTTGAACTGTGACCTCCCCCCAATCATGGCCTCTTGGTCTTCGTTTGTTCGCAGGCCAGGAAAGGGTACGATACGTAGTGAGCAGGGACATGGCAAGGGCGTCATCCTTTCACTGGACTCTCAGAACCGCTCCAAGAAGCCTCTAAGATTGCCACTGCACAGAGCAGGGCCCAGAGGCCCAAAGAGTTCAGGCACTTGTTCTGGATCCATTGCTGCTGTGGTGAACCCCCATCTGGCCAGCCCAGAGCTCAGGGTCTTTCCCCAGTGCATCTGCTATCGCTCGAATGCAGAGCCCATCTCTTATTCTGCATCCTGCAACCTCACTTATCCTGACGACTGGTAGAAAACGGAGGCATAAACGGAGCAGGACAGGACTCAGAGAGTAGAGAGTCCAAACCCTCATTTGTAAAGATGGGGAACTGGATCCTGGGAAGGTTCCATGACTTGCACGAGAGTGCAGAACTGCAAGTAGAACCCATGCCTCCTGTGGTCTTTCCACGGGATGTCCGACACGAACACAGCAACAACAGTAACAGCAATAATTAAACAGTACTCGTAGGATGAAGCATCGTTTTGTTTTAGAAGTTGGGGAAGTATTTCTAGAGGAAAAATCGTTCTAGATCCTTTTAGTGTATAAATAAATACACAGACATGTTCCGTTCCGTGGTGCTGGGATGTTTCAGGACACTGGAACTTGTCAGAAGGCCTCGATTTGTCTGATGCTGAGGGGTCCACACTGGATGCTTTGTCCACAGTGGAGAACGGGTCTGAATTATTGTGGTTCTACAGAAAAGGCAGTCCAGCAGGGACAGACTAGGAACCTGGCTCTGGTGTCAGGTTGTTCCACAAGTGGCAGGAGCCTCAGTGCTCCTCACCCTGCTCCCTCCTCCACACTGCCAAACAGAGTGGGCAAGGGGCTGGTTACCAAGGAAGGAAGGGCAGGCAGGAAGAATGGTTGCACTTGGTGAAATCCCATCCCTCCCCACGTAGCTCCCTAACAGATCTGAGAGCCCAGGCAGCAGCAAGAGAGACCCTGAGAAGATTTCTGTTTTGCTTACCAAGCTGATGACAGCTGAGGATTGGCTTCAGCATAGCAGGGACCTGGGGAGCAAATTGGCGACATATCTGTGACACTGACTCTTTCAGATGCTCATTAATATATTAATGTGCTAACACATGCCCTGCTGCTTTCTGTCACAGGGCATCAGAATGGATGGTTTGTGGAGAGCTATGTTCCTGGCAAGGAACCCTTGTCATGGGGGTGGGTGTGATGGGCGGAAGGGAAGGAAGGAAGGTTAATTAGATTGGATGTGGGCAGTCTGACCTGTAGGCACTCTAAGAACATTTAAAAATCCAAAAGGCAGTTCCATTTCTGAATCACTCTGCACATCTTTCTGAAATTTTCACCACACATAGCATTCAGACTTTGATTTCAGCTGCCACCTTACCCCTTTTAAATTCTGGAAAGCCTGAGAGAAGGAAGAAGGAACAGCATGCGGAGAGAGACAGTGGCAGGGGTGGAGACTTGAGGTACAGAGGCTTGGAAGCCAGGCCAAGAATAAGCATTTTGCACTCTTCCTAGGGCTAATCAAGCTTTAAGGGAGTGAGAAGTTCATGAGGCCAGGCCAGAGAAGGCAGTATTAAATAAGTACCAACCCTAGCAGGACAGAAGCTTAGGGCAAGATTCTTCTTCCCCCTGATTTTCATCCCGTCCCAATAGTTCCTAAACATGAGCCTCCTCCTGTCCTTAGAAATGGGCCTGGCCTTCCCAGGAGAATGGCAGCCGCTAGTTTTCCTCAATTTCCAAGTCATTTCATTTCAGATGAACCCAGCGACCAGATCTGTGCTTTCAATGTATCACTATGAATCAAGGTCCAGACAATTCCATTATATCCGGAGTTTGACAGGGGAATGAACTAAGTTCAGTCTATAAAGACTTTTCACTGCCCTGTGGACATTTCCTATAGTGGTATTCTCTTTCAGCAGTTTGGTTTTATGGTGTCTGTTTGTATATCTGGAATTTGACAAATCTCCTGGGCACTTTCTGAAAGATTCACTCAGTTCTTGGTTACATCTAGTCCTATGGATGATGCAGACAGTAGCAGTTCTGAGTCTTTTGATTTTGAGAAGTACTGGATACTTTTTATGTGGCAGACGGCCTACTCTACACCTGCCCCCAGTCAGCCTTAGTTTAGTATTGGTCTGGGAAAGAGCAGCAGCTTGGAAGCCAAAGAGAGATGATTTCTAGTCCCAGATCATCCATAGGCCAGGTGTATGAGACTTTGGAAATTTATGTATTTCTCTGATACCTGTTTCCTTAGCTGTAAAATGGGAGCAATACTTTGTAATCTTTGGGTTGTGTGAAGATACCATGAACGTAATACATGCGACGTACAGCTTGGCATATAGCCCGAGCTCTCTGGGAGAGCCTATAGTTGGACAGGAGAAATGGTACACCCACGTAACCTTTTTTCTGCTGTAGGGAATAAAAATGAGACATATAACCCTATTTCCCATTGTAATCCAAGCCATTACATACCCCTTTGTTGAAGAGCAATAACAAAGGGAGAAGAGGACAAGTACCAGGCAAGGCAAGCAACTGGCTCTAGGGAAGTAGTGGGAGGGTGTATTAGGAAATAGTGGGAGGGTGTATTAGTTGTCTGTGATTGCGTTAACAACATATCGCAAATTTAGCAGCTTAAAATACCACCCGTTTACTATCTTGCAGGTCTGGGCTCTGGACACAGGTTCACTGGGTCCTCTGCTCAGGGTCCCACTGGGCTGCAGTCAAGGTTTGGGTTGGGGCTGAGTTCTCATCTGAGCCCTGGGGGCTCCTCCCAAGCTCAGTGGTTGTGGGCAAAATGCAGTTCCTTTGAGTTGCAGAACTGAGGCCCTCGCTCCTAGAGGCTGTTGCCATTACTTGCCACACAGCCTTCTCTCCAGTGTGGCAGTTTGTTTCTTCATGGCCAACAAGAGAATGTCTCTGCCGCTTCGTGTCTTTTTTTTTTTTTTTTTTTTTTAAAGCTCAGCTGATTAGGTGAGATAAACTCAAGAAAATCATCTCCCATTCGATGAACTCAAAGTCAACTGAGTAGGGATCTTAAACTTCCCATTGCCATATAATGTAATAGAATTCACAGGTTTCACCTCCCCTCAAGCTGGTGGGGGACTACATAGGGTACATACAGGAGAGGACAGGTATCTTGGGGGCTATCCTAGAATTCTGCCTACCACGGCGGCGGGGCGGGGGTGGTGGTGGGCTGGATGTATCTGAATAAGCAGAGGAGAAACCTCCTTGCTGCACTTTGTATCATTTTTATGAGAACAAACATTACTGGGAGTACTAAGACCACTAGCTTTCAAGGCTGAGCCATGGTGTAATTGTTAAACAGGGAAGAAAGGGGGGCAGGGTGAACCTGAAGATGTGGGACAGCTTTGCAATAAATGGTAGTAGTGCAATGAGCTTACGAATGACTTAGCAACTTGCGTTGAACTGTTGCTTAGAGAAAGGAATAGATTTTTTTTTAAGAAGGAAAATGGGAGTTTTCCCTGGAAGAGCTCCATTAGTGTCTGTATGTCTGCCTCCAGTGGACACATACTAGTTAATGCTCTGTAACCAAAGGACAAAACTGAGAGCAAAGGGATTAAAGAGTTTTCCTTCCCTTCCTAGTCTAAGAGATAAACACAATTGTGGCAACTGATGAGTGAAATGTTCACCTGCTAATGCATGGCAGAAATCCATTATAGCTTGTCAGCAGATAAAGAAAAAGACTACATGGGGAGAGGTGAGGATTCCGAGCCCTGAAGGCTGTCACTGAGAGAGCTGGTTCTTCCCAGGAACCACGTCCTGGCTGCCTGTGTTGGAACTCCTGTGTTAGTCTTTGCATCTGCAAATCCACAGTCCTGAGCAGCAGGCCGAGTTCTGCAGCCCAGAAACTCAGCACTGGCTTGCCCAGTAGGAACAGTAAGAATGTTTTGGGCATCAGCAAAGCAGTGGTACCAAAAAATGCTTTTTTTCAAATAACTTTATATTTTATGTTTAATAGTGAGGAAAGAGAGTTTTACAGAACTTCTTTACATTTATTTTATGATTGGTGATTTATGCTTTAATTTGGGACTACCTACTGCAGAAAGGTGGAGATGGAGGAGTGGAGACTATGATCTTTTTGGTGTTAGGGCCTTTAGAAGTCTAGTGGTCTTGGACTACCTCCAGGGAACGGTACAATAGTAGAACAGAGGGGGGCGCCTGGGTGGCTCAGTCGTTAAGCGTCTGCCTTCGGCTCAGGTCATGATCCCAGGGTCCCGGGATCGAGTCCCACATCAGGCTCCCTCCTCGGCGGGAAGCCTGCTCCTCTCTCTCCCACTCCCCCTGCTTGTGTTCCTGCTCTCGCTGTCTCTCTCTGTCAAATAAATAAATAAAATCTTTAAAAAAAAAAAAATAGTAGAACAGAGGAGTTAGCTAGAGGGCTCTTCTCCCAACCGACTGCTTCCAGGCACAATCACATCTAAACCATTTTCACACAGAACCAGAGAACATATACTCCAGGAGGGCAAGGATTCTTGTGTGTTTTGTTCTGTGCTATATCCCAGCACCCAGCACTGTGCCTAGGACATAAGAGCTATTTGGGAAATATTCCAGGTGTGGATAGATGTTTCCATTTTCAGCAGTCTCTTCCTGCCCACCACCATGTTGCCCATCTCCCTTCATTCACGTAAGATCCCAAGGCATCATCAGATAATGTTTTGTGTTTCTGATATATACCTCATGATAAAAAAATAATCTGAGGGCACTTTTCAAATATACAGAGTACTAGGCCTCTGCAGGAAATTCTGGTTCAGGAAGTCTAGGCTGGAGCCCAGTAGTCTGTTTTTGACAAGCACTTCTGATGAGTTTTCTTCAGATGAACAGAGATAAACAGCAGGAGCTTAGCTCTTCCCCATACAAAGATTAAGGCGCCATGGCCACTTGACCTGGTTTCTGAGGGGCTATAAAAGTCTTCTGGTCTATCCCCAAGTCACCTGGGCTCAGCCCTGAATCCTGGTTCCTACTTTCCTAAAGGGATGGGCCTGGGAGAGGAAGTGCTCAGGAGCCCCTCCACTCCTGGAACTGCCCACTGAACTTCTTGGCCTCTTCTTTTCCCCAGGCAAGCTCTCTGTTCAGTACCTTCTCCCAGCTGCCACTAGCACATGAATTCCCACCCACCTCTACTAAGTTTGATAATGACCTTTGTCCTCTTAGATGGCAGTTGACCTCTGCAACCAGGCAGGGGCTGACTTTTTAGTCAGTCTTCGTCACTGAACCAGAGCATTCCTCCGAGGGTGGCTAAATAAAGCCTCTGCCTTCGCATTCCCCGCTACTTGACACAGGAGAGAAGGGAGGCTCCCATCTAGATATGGCCTGCCCTTTCTACCTCAAGGCCTCCCATGCCTCATGTGAGGCCTGAAGAGGCTGGTTTCTCCCTTAGTGATTCCTCCTAGGTTTTCTTGTCCCCAGAACTCCGTGACCCCTGACTGGTCCACCAAGCACTTACGGTTTCCAAGGAAAGGGTTGAGGTTATAGAGTAAATGACAAAAGAAAAGTGGCTGCCTTTATGCTTGGCCCCATAGAACTCTGCCCTAAAAAATACTCTCCCCTACCCAGGAAGAAAATTCTGGGATCTCTAACCCTTGGGCCTGAATTATTAGAGATTAAACACCAAGGAAGAAAAAATCTAGGTCAAAGGGAGCAATCTGCTCTGTAGCTGAAGGTGAGAGAATATACTAGAATATTCATGGTTATGGTTGTCCAATAGAATAGCTACCTATAGCTATTTAAACTTAAAGTTTTTAAAAAAATAAAGTGTTTAATAGCCAATATGGCTAGTGGCTACCATATCGGATGGCATATCACAGAAATTTCTGTTGCGTGGCATTATTTACAAGTACGGAATTGTCCCTTTGACGCTGCCCACGTGATATTTCTTTAGTATCTTTGGGAATATGTCTGTTTCTATTGGTGGTCCTTGTGATTATGGTGCATTATTCTAGGAAAAAAAAAAAAAAGACTACCAAAGACTGCATTAGAAAAGAAAACCAAGGGGCACCTGGGTGGCTCAGTCACTTGTGTCCAACTCTTGATTTTGGCTCAGTCATGATCTCAGGGCTGTGGGTCGAGCCCTGCATTGGGCTCCAGACTGAGCATGGAGCCTGCTTGAGATTCTTTCTCCCTCTCTGCCCCTCCCCCCACTAGTGCACACACTCTCTCTCTCTCTCTCAAAAAAAATAAAATAAAATAAAAATTAAAAAAAAGAAAAAGAAAACCAAAACTAATTGCCATAAATGCAGTACCGGGTGGGGGGAGGAGGATTAATTACCAGAAGGTTGCATTTTCCCCAGTTTTCTTCTGTTTCCTTTCTACAAAAGTGTCCTCCCTCCTTTTCCATTTGTCTTTCTGCTTTATCTGTCAAGTATCTTGTTCTGTGTAAGGCTTCCGGGACAAAATGAAATGGTAAGCTGGACTTCAAAAAGAAAAGGATCGGAGAAGAACCAAAAGTCTGTTTGGGGCATAGGAATAAACAGTTGGGCAGAACACGCCCAAACCGTACACTGGGGAAAAGGTGGGAAAAGAAGCAGAGGGAGACAATGAGACTGACTGGGAGAACAGGGGTCTGGTCACAATAGCAGGTCTGGCAGGTGAAGCCCTCTGGGCCAGTTCTCGCTATTCCTGAGGCTGGTGAGCTGCCCAGGTGCTCAGGAGTTCCCCCGTACTGTAATTTCCTAACCAGAATCCTCCTGCTTAGGACCAGCTCTTCCCATGAGAATTTATCTGAAGATAAATTTATCTGATGATCATTCGTAGGTGATCTCTATCCTAGGCTCAGTATGTACATGAAGACCTAGGGCGTGTTTGGGGGAAAGAGGCCTCTTTCCCTGATCTCTTGGATGAGTTGCAAGGACGGTACCCCTCTCCTCACCTGCACTGTCTGTGGTTTCCTCACTTAACCCCCAATACCCCTGCAATGGGTTCTTCAGTGCTTGTCCTCTCCCCTAGATGAAACTAGGGAAGCTGAGCAATGCTTCAAAAGATGGCAGGCAACGGAGCTGGCAAGCAAGATAGATGAAATAATCAGGGTTGGGGGCCAGGGGTCATAGGAGACAGAAAGCAGAGCAAGGGAGAAGCAAAGTTCAGGTGGGCATCAGGAGCAGGTGTGCAGAACTTTAATTCTGAGGCCCTGTGGCCAGAAGACTGGAGCTAGGGTGACCTTTTTGACTCATTCCTGAGGCTTTTCTCTGCATTCTTGGAAGGCAGAACCCCCCCACCCCACCCCGCCACTTCCCCGCATCCCACTCCCAAGCGTGGATGGCCAAGAGTTTGTCCAGGTTGATGAGCGACTGTGTCAGAGAGTGCAAAGAGGTGTGGAGAGAAAGTAAGCTGGTCACAGGCAGATGGTTGGTGTCCTGGGGTCTCCCATCCCTTAGCTTGGGGGCAAAGGTGGTCTCTTTCCATACTGTACGCGACAGACCCTTCTCCAGCCTTGAGTGCGTTCCTAATGTGAACGCAGCGCTCTGGACTTCCACTCCACCCAGACTCCACTCCCGTCCCCCACCGCAGGCTCTGCCAGATGCACAATTTAAAGCTTGTGATGTATAACGGCCCATTTCTCTCTCTGTCTTGCAGCCGTCTCCAGCCTGGACATTGAGAGTAAACTGAGCGTATACTACCGTGCCCCATGGCACCAGCAGAGAAACCTCTTCCTCCCGGCCACAAGGCCGCCCTGCGTGGAGGAGCTGCACCACCATGCCCGGCAGAGCCTGCAAGCCCTGCGCAGAGGTAACTGGTCCCCGGCTCGGGGGGCTTTTCGGGGAGAGGACTCAGAGCTTGTCCCATCCAGGGGCTGTTCTTTGTCCCATCAGTTCTAACACCTCACCTTGTTATAGCAACTACTTCGAAATGCTCCCTTTTCTACACGGAAATGAAATTCAGGGGTAATATAACCTGCTTATACATATAATTAGAAATCGCACCATGGTCTAAATATGATAATAAAGAGAATTTAAAAGGAAATGTATAATATTTGCAACATACAAACACCTGGGCATGACTACACTAAAAGACATCATAAAGCAGTCAGATGTTTGTGCCTATCAAAAGTAGGTTTGGATTAAGTAAAGAGAATCAGAAGCCATTCTGAACAAAAAGTAGAGGGAAATGAAGGAGAGTTAAGGGGCAGGAGGACACAACCATCAAAACTGGTGCATTCTGCATACATTAAACATGAGCAAAAAAACCACAGGGGGGAAAAAAAAACAAAAAGAAAACCCTTTGGGTAATAATTAAAAGAGAATTAGGTTTGACTCAGAAATAGGTTCTAGGCTTTTCCCTGACAAGAAATGCTGGTAGAACACAGGTGGAACCCAGGGCACTATTTGTTTATTCAGGACCCTCCTGTGCCTTGTAGGACAGCTGTCATCCTTGGCTCTCGCCTAGTCATCTAACAACCAGAACCTCCCTCGGGGGATGTGCTCCTGTCGAGAACCGATGATCAGGTCCATTCTACAGTGGAGCACGTGGAGGCCTAGAGAGGTCAGAAAACTTGCTCAGGGTCACATACCCCATTAGGCAGAGTTCCAAGAACCCGATCCAGGCCTGCAGACCCCCAGCCAGAGCTCTTTTCCTCCTCACCATACGGTGTCCTAGGAAAATAAATATTTCTCTTTCTCTTTCTCTCACAGTCCTGAAAAAGCCAGAGATAGACACATAGCAGGCAAGGTAGAAGGTAACAGCCTTCTCTTACTTTCCAGTGGCTTAAAACCATTGTAGTTAGGACAAGGAGATTAAAAACTGGCATCACCCTTTTAGAGCCCCCTAAGTTGGGTATCAGAAGTTGGCACACCAGCTTTTTTGGTCTTTAGATTTTTGATGTGGAGACAGATGGTATCTGTACATTCAGTGCCTTTGTTCCAAATTCCCTATGCTCCTTTAAGGAACAGTATTTTCCAAAAGTATTACTATTAAAAAAAAACACCACATTTTATTGTCACTATGAGGATGGAGAAATGACACATTTGTTTTCAACTTATTTTCTTCCACATGTTTATGACTTTTCCCTTTCTCCATATCCCATCTTCTCCCCCCTTTAACAAAAGAATTAACCTACTAATATCCCTAATGCAACTGTTTTTAAAAACTCCCCTTGGTTATTGGTAGCAGATACTGTGACACCTATAATAGTGATGACCAATATCCTCTAGAAGTATCTCTGGCATTCTTACTATTCACTTGGATTTTTTAAATTGAGTCACTTCGATTTTGTAGTTGGCTAAAAAGTCCTTCTTTACCAAATTTTTAGTGCAAGCCATCTTCTGGAAATTTTCCTTAACATACTCACCGTTCCTTTGCAGCCTCGATAACCCTTCCCATAATATCCTTTGCATCTTCCCAGTCATGCCACTTATAAGCTTGTATCATCACTAACCTCCTATAGGCCCGTCTTCCACCATTAATCCATGAGCAACTCAAGAGCTCTGGATGGTGTCTTATTAATTTTTTTATTCAAATCACTTAGCATGAACCTGACATAGAGTAGGTCCTCAATGAATGTGTAAGTAAATCAAATTCTGTAGAAAACTGCTTGAGCATTGAGGGCATAGAATGATGACACAGGAATCTGATCATTCTCACTAGATACTTTCTCTGATCCCATCATCAGAGAGCTTGAGTTACGTTAGCCCTTTAGACATAATTATTTTTATCCTTTTATTATTATTCATAAGTCATCCCTGATTAGATTTTTCCAGATGCAACCAGATAACATTAAGCTGCTTGTAAGCGATCACATTTCACTGCGTTGTCGGGTTTGGACTTAATGACAGAACTGAGGGACAGCAAGTGCCAATATCAATTTTCTCAGAACTTCCTCCTGGGGGCTGAGGGAGGGATATAATGCCTCCTGGGGTTTTAGAAGGAAGACTGTGGAGCTGCATCTTGTCCTCCACAGACTGGCTTTCTTTGAGGTTGTCTCAACAGCAAATCTTGGGTGTAGTAGTTTTAATAGCACTGCAGAGAGCCATAAACAGGAATTATAGCCATCATAGAATTAAAAACATGCAGTGTGGAATTAAAATTAGAAAGTGACTTTTTTTTTTAACCTTGTCCAAGAAACAGTAGCTTAGCAGTGCATTCATCAGAATACCACTTCTGCCATCTGGTGGCCATAACTAACACCAGACAACGGCCTTGCTCGGCAGATGCCGCAGTGAGCTTCCCTGGAGGTTCTCTATTTGGACAGCTGGAAGATCCTGGCTTCCACCAGGCCTGAGTGGATAATGAAGCCCAGACAAGTAAAGCTGCGGTGGCCGCAGCGCTGTGCTCTTTGTGGAGGTGAGGCTCTAAGGAGAGAGCTGGGAGGACTGAGATCAGAACCTAGAAATTGGCTGCTTTCAAGATCTGCTCAGTAGCAAACCCCTCAGCAAAGCCTACTGAGGCCCCAGCATCGTGCTAAACCTGGGATTCAGAGAGCAATAACTAACATCTGGTCCCTGTCCACAGGGAGTGCCTGTCTGGTGAAGGAGACAGGCAAGTAACCGGGTAATTTCAGCACAGTGCTATGGGAGCTCAGAGGAGAGGCACTAATCATGCCATGGAGCTTCAGAGAAGGCTTCCCAGAGCAAGTTACACCTCATGGGATTTTGAATTATTTAGAATCTGATTCCTCTTTTTTTCCCCTTTTTCTTGGCAATTCTTTATACTCAGAGCCAATAATGGCTTTAAGTGATGCCATCGTTTATGTTTGTAAGACAGGGAGAGAGATTACTAAGTGGCTATAAAGAGATATTTATATTTTCTTTCAAGTTTCAGGGCTGAGGTCTAAGTTCCACTGGTCTAAAGGAATAAGGACCAAAAGTCTACTGCAGTTTTAGACTCTAGCAGATGAATGTTCTCCCCACCACACCGCCAGAAAAAAGTATTATTAGGGAGCTATTAATCTAGCCTGCCTCCTTCCAGCCTAGGGCAAATGAAAGAGAGATTTAAGAAAGTGTAGGAAAGGAGCAACTAAATGGGAAATTGAGTTCATGTCTCCCTCCCAACTCCCTTCCTCCAACCTTTTCCTAACCAGTGACACCTGTATTCTACTCCTCCTCATGAATTTTAAAATGTAACTTTTTCCTTGTGCTGCCCATTTAGAAAAGCCCACTGTTTGCTTGCAGAGAAAAAAGGGGGCGGCACTGGAGGTAGACACTTGAACAAGGAAGACATTTATCTCAAAAGGGATTTCTGATAAACACTGGCTGTGGCGGCAGTTCAGCACAGACTATCTGTACGGTGACTTTGTATCTTGGTTAGACGAGGAGGCCCCAGGCATGAGCGTGAGCTGCATTTGCAGGCGGGGCGGCCTTTACTGTGGCCAGTGTGTTGGGCAGGGTGTGCTTTGTAGCTCACTGAAACACCCAGAAAGCTAAACTGTGCTCTTGGGTTCTCAGTGATTCTTGTTATGAAGTCAGGACCACTTTATCCCACAAACAGAAATCTCTTGGCTTTCCTCAGAGGTAGCTTTATTCTTAAATCAGACAACTGTCATCATTGGGATTCCTGTACTTTCTCGAGGAGCCTAGGATTTCAAAGCCCCCTGAGTGTTAGGCATGACAGAGCTTGGACGGCTGCAAGGGTGTGCTGGTCACAGGCTCTCTAGAAAAGAAAACATAGATAAATAAGTAGATAGATGGCAGGAAGATAAAAGCCCTGATGTGTAACACCCACTAATTTCTGTGATGTAAATACCCCCACCGTGGCCTGTTGCAAGCTACCAGTGGCCCGCAGAGTTCCTGACCACGCAGCAGCCAGCAGCCCTGAGCCCGTGTGAGCTGACTGACTGCATCGCCCACCGGATGGCTGGGAGCCTTTGTTCCCGCCACTCCCCAAGAGGCTCTGGCATGCTTGTGCCTGTGATCCACTCCAGCATCAGTGTCAGCAAACCTTCCACCATTATTCTAGACTTTTTTTTGCTCGTGTTGTTTTGAAATGAAGCACGTTGAAAATACACTGCTTTTTCCAAACTCAGAGTGCGCCATCTCATACAAAGATTATGAGATGGACCCGCTAAAATATAAGTGCCCATTTACGTATTATTGTGAAGTGAAAGTTTAGTTTGGAACCATTCTGAAAATCTTATATTGGTATACAGATGAGCTATATTAGGAAAAACTCACTTTTTTCTAGCCTTTTGCTCACCCTCCCCAGGGGGAAAGAGAAATGGAAAATGCCAAGGATGTTTCTGTATCATTGCTTTCTCTGCCCCCAGAACACCGGAGTCGGAGTGACCGCCGGGAGCAGAGAGCTGCTGTCCCCCTTTCGGTGGCGGCTCCTCCACTGCCAGCCTATCCGCCAGCTCACAGCCAGAGGAGGCGCGAAGTTAAGGAGCGGCACTTCTTAACGGTGAGCTTGGTGGCCAGCCAGCAGCCCTGGCCTTGCTCATCGGGAAGCATGAGTGGGTCTTGGGAGTCCATTTCCTTCCTCCTGGTGGAGGAGGCTGGGCCGCCTGAGAGAGCAAGTCGTGGGCATTTGAGAGTGACTGGATTTTTTTACCCCTTTCATTCATGCGTCTTTGGGGGAATAGAGTGGGAATACAGAGGTTTTTGTTTTTTTTTTTTAGTTAATTGCTTGTACAGTGCAGCAAAGCAATAATAATTAAGGACTCTGAAATTGGGGGAAAATTTTGCTTCAAACACTAGTTTTTCTGTATACAAGCTGAAAGATTTAGGGCAGCTTACTTCTTTGTGCTCAGTCCCCTCATCTGGAATGTGGGGATATCAGTAGCACGAAGCTCATACAGTTTGAGGGGTAAGCGAGGTAAGGCATGGGAAGAATGCAGCACGGTGCCTGGCACGGACTTAGACCTCAATAAGTGTTCACTGTTACTGGCCAGGTGATGGTGCAGATGACTCGGTGGGGTGGCCTGGGGGAAAAAGACTTACCCGCTGTGAAAAATCGCCACTTAAAGATGAGCCATGGCATCCCTTATGCTTCGCCTTTTTCTGTGAGGAAGGCCAGTGCTGCAGGTAACCAGTTACCCAAGCGTCCTCCTCGGCTGGTGACTTCAGCTTTGCCTGGGCGGGTGTGGCTGTGACTCAGCCCAAGCCCCCGGGGATGACTCGCAGATGAAGCCGAGCCCGGCTCACAACACCTACAGACATCATCACTGCCAGCGTGCTTTCAAAGGCCTTGGTGGGGCTAGGCGAGCATTTTGTGCCTCCGAGGAGGGCATCGTTGAAGTGAGGGGCTGTGATTTCTGTGACCAAATCAGCCCCTATGGCTGCTGGAATGGCTGGATCCCTGCTCCCCTGTCATTACAATTTGAGGCCCCAAATCTAAAGAAGTTACAAGTGTGGGTCCAAGTTGAGGTTTTTACTTGAAATTAAGTTTCTATGTATAGTAATAAACCCTGCGCCCTTATGGCTTTTACAATACGCAAAACAGATGCAAGATATTTGGGCTGCAGGATGCCAAACATCCAGCTGAGAACAGACTTCATCTATGTTATTACACAGCCAGCTAAAACAGTGAGTGATATTGACCAATACATAGATATTTTTCTTACTTGTGGCTGCACCACGGGCTCCATGTCCTTCAGGCTCATCGAGTCTCCTCTGTGCCGTGTCACACTCAACTATGTTGCTGCAGTCCCAGGGATAAGAAAGGAAGGTGAGAGACTCTTAGGGCTTTCTGGGTCTTTATATAGAGCAGTTACACACGCTAGTGATTTGTCATAAAAGCTCCTGCTCAACAAAAGTTTTATTAAGCTCAAATCTGCTTGCTAAAGCATTTGCTTTTAATGAGGCATTTTCTGCATAAAAAGGCTAAAAATATTTTTCCATTCATTATAACATGTTTTGTGGCTCATTAAGTTGTTTTTTTCAGGGGGGCGTGTGGGAGAGAATAATGTTGAGCATTTACAGAAATGACATAAAAATAACACCATTTGTCATAATCTGCATAATTTTTAATAATGTCTAAATACCAAAGTAAGGCTATAGGAAAAAGCCTAAAATAATGAACAACAATGAGGGTGCTTCATTTACCCAACAAACATCAATAAGAGGAGGAGTCTAGAGCACACTTACGTAAACCAGAAAGTGTACCCATCTCAAATGATAATACTTAAGATCTCCCCAATTATTTAGAAATACTGTTTCATTTATTTGATTAAGTTTGGGTCACCAAGTTCATTGGAAGATTTTCCATTCAAGTTATATCCCTCAGACCTGGAGGTGACTCCGAATAGAACACAGTTCTATGCATTGAGCTTACAAGGGCCGTATATTGCTGCCAGAGAAAAGGCTGCAGGTACAGGGACGGGAAATTTGCAACCATACTGCTGGACATTTTCTTCAGACAGCAACGGAAAAAGGCATTCATAATGAGATTCTGATACACAATCTTCCACAACTCTGCAAACTGTCCTACTGTAGTCTGGTCAGTAAGGGTACGGACTGTGAAGTCAAACTGCCTGGATTTGGATATCAGCTGTAACATTTATTAGCTGTGTGACCCTGAACAAGTTAATCATTTCAGTGTCTCAGGGAGAACAGTGATAGTACCTCAAGTTTGAAACAGAGACTGAATGTGTTAATACATGTAAATAGTACCTAATGCATAATAAGCACTCAATATGTATGCGACATTATCATCATCCTTGTTAATAGCCAATCAAGTTCATGAAGTATCAGTGATATAGCAGTAAGATTATGGGTCTAACTAGGTTTAAATCCCAGCTCTACAATTTCTTTGGTTGCATGATTTTGAAAAAGTTTTATCTTTGAGTCCCAGTTTCTTTATCTGTGAAATGGGGATAATAACTTCAATTTTACAAGGTTGTTAAGAAGATTTAAAACAGGGTTATGTAAATACAATTAAATCGTGTGTGTATGAAAAAGTGCCTAGTATAGTGCCTAAAACACACAAATATCTGAATCTATATTCATAATCACTTATAATCAAACTCTTACCATCAAATGAAAAGCCTATAACATATACTCACATATAAGACTAGAGGAAGTATAAGTTGTTACACTCTTTCTAGAGGGCAATTTCCCAATATTTATCAAACTGTAAGATATTAAATTATGCTAAGTGAAATAAGTCAGACAAATACCATGATTTCACTTGTATGTGGAATCTAAAAAACCAAAACAAATGAGCAAACAAAAGCAGAAAGAGACCCAAAAATACAGAGAACAAACTGATGGTTGCCAGAGGGGAGGGGAAGAGGAGATGGGCAAAATGGGTGAAGGGCAGTCATGGAATGAATAAGTCATGGGGATAAAAGGTACAGCATAGGGACTATAGTCAATGGTATTGTAATAGCCTTGGATGGTGACAGATGGGAGCTACACTTGCGGTGAGCACAGCATACTGTAGCATAGATTTGTCACATCACTGTTGTACACCTGAAACTAAGGTGACACTGTGTCTCAATTCTACTTAAATAAAAAATGTGGCCAAAAAAAAAACCTTATAAGATGGGGCGCCTGGCTGGCTCAGTTGGTGGAGCATGCGTCTCTCAGTCTCGGGGCTGTGGGTTTGAGCCTCACATTGGGTGTGGAGATTACTTAAAAAAATAAAATCTTTACCAAAAAAAACCCCTATAAGATATTCATACCCTTTGATCCAGCAATTCTGTGTCTAGGAATTTATCCCAAGGCAATGCAAAGATTTATTCACCAGGATGTTCACTGAACTAGGAAAAATAGTTACAAATATCTTAACTATCCAACAGCAGGTACTTAATGAATTCTGATATATTCATAGGATAGACTACAGTATCAAAAATAGTGTTACTAAAGAATATTCAATGACATGGAAAATGTATATATTTTATCAGAGATTTTTAAGTAGTGTATAAAATTGTGTATGGTATGAGCTCAAAAAGATCTATGAGTGTATGTGTGAGTATATATACATACCTGCATAGGAAAAAAGGCTGGAAGGCTATATACCTGTGGTTCCCAGACTGTGTGATGAGGTCCTCCAGGGCACTGCAGTGAAATCCTAAGGGTGCACTGGTATATTTTAAATTTTCAAGAGGTACAGTGTCCTGTTTATATCTGGTGATGACTCCAAAGTAGCCTCATAGCTCTTGCAAGTGGAAAGAGGGGATGCTTGATTTCTTGACATGTAATTTAAATCAGAAGTTCTCCAAGAGGAACACAAAGGAAACTGACCAGCCAATTTAGCTTAAAACCCACCGTCAGCTGAAAATTCAAGGTCTCTCTCACAATTTTAAAGTCCATCTGGGAATCTTCCTCCTTCAAGGGTAGCAAAGGAGATGATCTCAGGCCCAGATGGTTTTCCAGAGGAATTCTAAACCTCCCAAGTCCAGAGAATCCCAATGCTCTATAAATTGTTTGAGAGCACTGAAAATAAAATAGAACTTCCCCATTTCTTTTATGAACATTTTATGAAGGTTGGTTTGACACCTAAACCTGATAAAGAATGGAAGGAAGGGAGGGAGGGGGAGGGAATATAGACCAGTATCACTCAGGTTATTAATGCGGAAATAATAAATGTGAGCAAACAATACCACATTAAGAAAATAATATACCATGACTAAATGGGATTTATTCTAGGAATAGAAGGTTGGTTCAATATTAAGAAATCTATTAGTATCATATACCATATTTAAAGGAAAAAAACCCCCATATGATTATCTCTGTAGATGCCAGAGAGGCCTTAAATAAAATTCAACACCTGTTCTTCTTTTTTTTTTTTAAGCAAATGTGAAGGTGAATTTATTAAGCTTTCAAACATTTGAAAAGACACAAAGATCATAAAACATTTAGGGGGTAAGAAAAATATCAAACAGATAAATAATGAAAATGGGTTTTTTTTAATTATGTGAGTGTTTCTAAAATGGGGTGTCTGTGCTACCAAATTCCAGACTTCAACATTAATTTAAACTACTTGTTTTGCAAAATTAAATAACTCTGTCCTGATGTTGCAACACCGATTCTTTATAAAAAGACTTGAGAAAATAGGAATTGAGTGGTACGTCATTAACATGATAAAATATACATATCTTAGCCCTAAAGCCAGTCTCTTAAAGGGGAAACACTAGAGGCATTTCCACTAAAATCAGGAACAAGGCAAAGATGCTCACTATCTCTGCTACTAATTAATATTATACTAGAGAGATTAATCAATGCAATTGCACAAAATCAATTACAGGCGTAAGATTTGATAAGGAAGAAGTAAAGCTATATCTAGTTGCAGATGATATGATGCTATAGGATTTTCCTGGTAGAGAATCAATGATAAAACTAACTCAAACACTAAAAGAATTCAGTAAGGTAGCAGGATACAAACACACAAAAATCAATAGCCTTCATTTACACAAGTGATAGCCAATTAAAAGACCTAGTAGTAGAGAAAACTCCATTTACAGCAATAACAAATAAGATTAAATACTTAGGAATTAATTTACCAGAATGTGCAAAACCTGTATGAGAAAAACTATAAAGCATTCCTAAAAAACACAAAATTAGATTTTCTCAAATGGAAGGATGTCCCCTATTCTTAGAAAGAATGATTCAGCATTATAAGTAGGTAAGTTCTAAGTTAATTTATAAATTTAGCACAATCGCAGTAAAAAAATACCAATAAGCTTTCTTTTAAATGGAGTTAGACCCATTGATACTAAAGTTTTTATGGAAAAACAAACATACAAGAACAGCCAGGAAAACATTGACAAAGGAAACGAATAAGGGGTAAGTAGCTCTACCAGGCATTAAAATATCTTTAAAGCGTTTATAATTACAAAAGTGTGGTACTAATATATGAATAGAAAAATACACCAGTAGAAAAAAAGAAAAAGAAAAATATGCCACTAGAAAAGAATACAAAGTCCAGAAATCAACCCGAATATATATGAAAACATAATCTATGATAAAGGCAGTATCCCAAAACACTGAGGCAAAAGATGGGAATTTTTTAAATGATGTTGGAACAACTGGGTAGCCACTTGGTAAAGGAAAAAAATTTCATCAGAGTTTCTCAACCTCGGCATTACATTTTGAGTCCGATAATTCTTTGCTGTGGGGGCTGTCCTGTGCACTGTGCTATGTTTAGCAGCATGCTTGGCCCCTACCCAAGAGATGCGAGGAGCACTCTTCCCCCTAGTTTTTTTTTTTTTTTTTTGACAACCCAAAATGTCTCCAGACACTGCCCCAAATGTCCCCTGGGGAGACAAAATTGCCCCTGGTTGAGAACCATGTAATTAGATCCATACCTCACACTGAACACAAGATTAAGCTCCTAATGGATCAGGGACCTAAACAAAAAATGAAACCATACAAGTACTAGAGGAAAATAGGGGTGAATTATTCTTTAACCTCAGTCTATGAAAAGGCTTTCTAACTCTGATTCAAAATACAGAGGCAGTAAAAGATAAGATTGATAAATCTGAACAGTAAATACTTTTGTATGCTCAAACACCATAAAGTCAAAAGATAAGCAAGAATTGGGAGAAAATATGTGCAATATATACCACAGACAAAGGACTAATATCACTAAGTAGATAAATACCTCTTCAAAATTGAGGGACAAAGAAAGGAACAAAACCCTGGTAGAAAAATGGGGGAAAAGCCTTGAACAGACAATCCAGAAAACACATAAAAATGTTGCTTAAACTTAAGAAAAACTGTTCAAACTCATAATTAGAGAAATGCAAACAACATTTATGTTGAGAAATCATTTATCATCTAATTAGATTGGCAAAAATTAAACAATATGACAACATAGTCTGGTGAAACTGGGGGGAAACAGGCACTCACAAACATTGCTAGTGAGAATGCAAACTTGGTACAACCTATCCGGAGGAGAATTTGGTGATACCTAACAAAACTACGTATACGCTTACTTTTCGCCCTAGCAATCCCACTAAACATACACCTCCAATAACACAAAAAGATTAATCATTGCAGTGTTGCTTAAAAATCACAAGATATTATAAACAACCAAAAGCCTATATGTAGATGGATATACTTACGAGATAATTTATCTATGAGTGATATTAGCCCTTTTTCTGTGGCACATGTGCCTGTATTGATGGAATAAACTACAGGACATCCATACAATGGAGTACTATGCAGCTGTAGAAAAAAAAATGAGGAAGATCTTTATGAACTAATAAGGAGTGATTTCCAGGACATATTCTTAAGTGAAAAAAGCAAAGCCCATGGTTCCAGCACAAGATGGCAATGTAGGAAAGCCCTGAACTGACCTCCTCCATAGAACACACCAAATTGCCTATTAATAGAACAATTCCTCCTGAAGAAGAACTGAGGACTGACTGAACAGCTTCTGAGCAACCAAAGATGGAGAGAACAGCAAGAGAGACAGAGTAACAAAGGAAACCCCTACACTCACACTGTGAACAGCAGTGGGGAGGGATAGTACTGAGGAACTGGGAACAGATCCCTCTGTCCTTGGGCACAGAAAAAGTCACAGTTTTAAAGAGCAAGTAGCATATAAAAGACACAACACTAGAACTCTGCCAAGCAGTGGAGGAGCTGTGGGAATGTTCTCCAGGTCAGAGCAACTGGAGAACAACACAGTTTATGTTCCCGCGTCACCTTAAAAGCTAGAATGGAGCAGGGTCCAGACTCCATAGCAGGTGGGTCCGCTCCTCACAGGGAGCTTGCAACTTCAGCAAGCCAAGGGTCCACAAGCCCATACCAGCCTCAGTTGTGCCAAAGCACAGAAAAAAAAAAAAAAGCCAAGTTTACAAGGGCCGAATAGCTGTGTGAACACTCTCTTCCCCTCCACCTTAAAAGCCCAGACAGGAACAGGATCTAGATGCTGTAAGTGGTGGGTCTGGATGCCATAACTGGCAGGTCTGGTCATCACCAGGAGCTTTTGACCTCAGCAAGCCCAGGGTCTGCAAGACCACACCAACCTTGGTCACAATGGGACACAGAAAAAAAAAAAAAAAGCCATAGTTTAAAAGGGCAGAAGAACAGCTGGAATGCTCTCTCTCCCTCCACCCTAAAAGCCCAGACCAGAACAGGGTTTGGCTCACAGTGAGCTTACAACTTCAGCTAGCCTAGAATCCACAAGCCCACAATAGCTCACAACTACCCTATGGTGCTGGGGCACAGAAAATAAGCCATGTTTTTGTTTTTAATTGAAAAAATTATTTTATTTTTAAATTTGTCTTGTTTGGTTTTTATTTTTGTTCTTTGTGGTTTTTTTTCTTTTCCTCTTCTTTTAAAAAAATGTTTTAATTTTATTATTTTTTTCTTCTTTCTATAAAAAGCCACAGTTTAGGGGCACCTAGGTGGCTCAGTCATTAAGCGTCTGCCTTCGGCTCAGGTCATGATCCCAGGGTCCTGGGATCGAGCCCTGCATCAGGCTCCCTGCTCCGTGGGAAGCCTGCTTCTCCCTCTCCCACTCCCCCTGCTTGTGTTCCCTCTCTCACTGTCTCTCTCTCTCTCTGTCAAATAAATAAATAAAACCTTTATATATATAAAAAAAAAAAAGCCACAGTTTAAAAGAGTAACTAACACATAGAGCCACAGTTCCAGCCAGCCAGCAAAAGTCACCAAACACACACAGTCTACAGAGAGGACAACATTCACAAGACCACTCCTTCAAGTTTAGGAGAAGTAGCTTTTCTGCCTAATTCATAGAAACACCAAAAGTTGAGCAAAATGGGGAGAGGAATATGCTCCAAAAGAGAGAAAAAGATAAAAACCTCAGAAAAAAGACCTAAATGAAACAGAGATAAGCAATATGCCTAATAAAGAATTTAAAATAATGATAATCAGTGGGCTGGAGAAAAAAGTGGAAGAATTCAATAAGCCCTTCAATAAAGGGATAGAAAATACTAAAAAGAATCCATCAGAGTTGAAGAATACAACTGAAATAAAAACACTGGATAGAGTCAATAGTAGATTAGAGGATACAGAAGAATGTATCAGCAATCTGGAAGACAGCATAATGGAAAGCACACAAACTGAACAGCAAAAAGAGAAAAGAATTTTTTAAAAAAATAATTTACCTGAGAGAGAGACAGAGAGAGAGCACAAGCTGGTGGGGAGGAGCAGAGGGAGAGGGAGAAGCAGACTCCCCACTGAGCAGGGAGCCCAACACGGGGCTCGATCCCAGGACCCTGGGAACATGACCTGAGCCGTAGGCAGACACTTAACCAACTGAGCCACCCATGCGCCTCAAGAAAAGAATTTTTTTTTAAATGAGGCTAGATTAAGAGATCTCTTGGACAATATCAAGTGAACATTCACGATATAGGGGTCCCAAAAGAGAGAAAGGTGTAGAAAACTTACTTATTTGAAGAAATAATAACTGAAAACTTCCCTAACCTAGGGAAGGAAACAGATATCCACGCCCAAGAAGCACAGAATTCCAAACATGATGAACCCTAGAGGTCCACACCATGGCATACAATAATTAAAATGTGAAAGTTAAAGAGAGAATTTTAAAAGCAGCAAGAGAGAAACAAAAAGTTACCTACAAGGGAAAACCTATAAGGCTGTCAGCTGATTTCTCAGCAGATACTTTGCAGGCCAAAAGGGAGTGCATGATAAAGTTCTTGAAAGGAAAAAACCTGCAACCAAGAATACTTCACTGGCAAGGTTACAATTCAGATTTGAAGGTGAGTTAAAGTTTCCCAGACAAATGAAAGATAAAGGAGTTTATCACCACTAAATGAGTCTCAAAAGAAATGTTAAAGGGACTTAAGTGGAAAAGAAATAGTTATAATTAGACATAAAAATTATGAATAGAAAAATGTAAAATATGACAACATACATTAAGTGTGGAGAAGGGAGTAAAAAGGGAAGAGAAATTAAGGTTTCTTTTCTTTACCTGTTTTTATTAGACTGTATTTGAATTTAAATGACCAAACCTCATGATAACCACAAACCCAAAACCTATGATAGATAATACAAAGAATAGAAAGTGAAACATAACACTATAGAACCTCATCAAACACAAAGAGAGCAAGAGAAGAAGGAACAACAAAGAACTACAAAAACAACCAGAGAACAGATTTAAAAATGGCAATAAGTACATACCTATCAATAATTACTTTAAATGTAAATGGCCTAAATGTTGCAATCAAAAGATGTAGGGTGGCAGAATAGATTAAAAAAGACCCATGTAGATTTCCAGGAAAGATGGTGGAATAGGAGGATCCTGGGCTCGTCTGTCCCACACACACAACTAGAAAACACCCACATCAGTGTAAATAAGCCAGAAAACAACTAGAAGACTGACAGAACATTCTCTCACAGCTAAATGTAGAGAAGAGGCCACATCAAAGAGGATGGGAAGGGCTGAGTTGCAGTGCGGAGCCAAAGAAACTGGCAGGACTGTCCACAGGAGGGAGGGACGCTGCAAGCACAAAGAAGGGAGAGGAGAGAACCCTGCACCAGGCACCCTAGGCACAGGGACTGCACTGCAAAAATGAATCCCCATAACATGTGGCTTTGAAGGCCAGAGGGGCCTGGCTTTGCAAGTTTTTACAGTCAGTAGGGCTTAACACCTGGAACTTTAAAAATCAGCAGCTTCAGCCCTGCAGGAGCTGGGAAGGTCACGGGGAACTGAGTCCCCACCCTTAAAGAGACAGCATAACAAACAGCCCCACTGAGATACAGCATAGAAGCAATAGTTTGAAAATTGCCTGAGATATACTGGAAGGAGATTTATTTACTAATTTCAAAGCATGTGCTGGAGGGGCAGGGAACTTGGGAGACTTCTCTAAGAACAAAATAGTTAGTGGGTGCCCTTTCCCTCCCCTGCCCCCCACCTAGATACATGGGACACCTGCAGGAACAACCACAGCGCAACACTCTCCACCTAGCTTGCTAACAGCTTGCGTCTGGCCCCCATGCTCTTCTGTGGATCCCCTCCAATCCAGCAGGATTCCACAGGAGTTTTCCTGGGCACCTGCAGCTCCCCACCCACAGCAGACTGGCTCAAACCTCGCTGGCACCACACATCTGGCCCCTGCATTCTCCCTATAGACATGCCCCTTCCAATATGCCCTTAGCCAGAGCCCATCCAAAGCAGTGCCAAAGCCTGGCTGTGTGCAAGCAGCCCCAACAGGAGCCAGCATCACTCCAAAGTGACTCCTGGGGAAAATAACCACACACACCAGTATGACTGTGGCCCCGGCAATGGGCTGGGGGCAGACATCAGGTCTGACTGCAGGCCCTGCCCACCAATGAAATCTTCTCAGGGCACAACACAGGGAAAGTGACCTGCAGTTTGATGCTACCACAGCTCTGGCAAAAGCCTGATCTAACTCAAGCCCAAGTGGCCCCAGACTGGCCCACTAACAACACAGTAACCAAACCCTGCCTACAACAGGCAAAAAGAGCCATTGGAGGGGCGCCTGGGTGGCTCAGTTGGTTAGGCAACTGCCTTCGGCTCAGGTCATGATCCTGGAGTCCCGGGATCGAGTCCCGCATCAGGCTCCCTGCTCGGCGGGGAGTCTGCTTCTCCCTCTGACCCTCCTCCCTCTCATGCTCTCTGTCCCTCATTCTCTCTCTCTCAAATAAATAAATAAAATCTTAAAAAAAAAAAAAAGAGCCATTGGAGACAAATGGACTGAAGGCAAATACAGCACAGCCACAACAGTAGGACCCATGCAACACATATAGGAGACCACCCCTGAAGTGCCAGGTTCTGGTGAACAGGAATGTTGCACTGCAGGGCACTATAGGACCTCTTCTTCATAAGGCCACTACTTTCAAGAACAGGACACATGGCTGACTTTCCTAACATGGAAAAACAAAACACAGAGAGTTAGACAAAATGAGAAGACCCAGGAATACATCCTGAATGAAAGAAAAGGACAAAACTGAAGCAAGAAAGCTAAACAAAACAGAGATAAGTAATATGCCTGATACAGAATTTAAAGTAATTGTCATAAAGATTCTTAGTGGACTTGAGAAAAGAGTGGAGGACCTCAGAGAGACCCTCAACAAAGAGATAGAAAACAAAAAAGAACCAATCATAAATGAAGAACTCAATAACTGAAATTAAAAATATGCTAGATAGAATAAATGGTAGACTAGAGAAAGCAGAACAGATCAGTGACCTGGAGGACAGAGTAATGGAAAGCAATCAAGAGGAATAGTAGAGAGAAAAAAGAATAAAAAATGAAAATAGATTAAGGGAACTCAGTGACACCATCGAGCCTAGTAATATTAACATTAGAGGGGTCCTAGAAGGAGAAGAGAGAAAAGGGGGCAGAATACTTATTTGAAGAAATAATAGCTGAAAACTTCCCAAATCTAGGGAAGAAAACAGAAATCCAGATCCAGGAGGCACAGAGGGCCCCCAACAAAATCAACCCAAGGAGGTCCACACCAAGACATAGTAATTAAAATGGCAGAAAGTAGTGATGAAAAGAGAATTTTAAAAACAGCAAGAGAAAAGAAAACAGTTACATACAAGGGAAACCCCAAAAGGCTATCAGCTGATTTTTCAGCAAAAACTTTGTGGGCCAGAAGGGAGTGACATTGTATACTCAAAGTGTTGAAAGAAAAAAACCTGCAGCCAAAAATACTCTGTCCAGCAAGGCTATCATTCAGACTAAAAGGAGAGACAGAGTTTCCCAGACAAACAATA
The DNA here is from genome assembly GCF_029215605.1 of Mirounga angustirostris. Classification (NCBI taxonomy): domain Eukaryota; kingdom Metazoa; phylum Chordata; class Mammalia; order Carnivora; family Phocidae; genus Mirounga; species Mirounga angustirostris. The sequence continues at coordinate 13,992,659 of NW_026991719.1, forward strand.
GTTAAAGGAAACCATGACCACTAAACCAGCCCTATACAAAATGTCAAGGGGGACTCAACAGTGGAAACGAAAGACCATAAGAGTAAAAAAAAAAAAAAAAAAAGTAGGTCATTTTTTTTTTTAACTTAGCAATCTATTGTGGGCATCATATATATTGAACATTGAAATGACCTTGAAAACATTATGCCAAGTGAAAGAAGCCAGAAACAAAAGGCCACATTTTATGCTTCTCTTCTTATGAAATGTCCAGAATAAGCAAACCCAGAGACAGAAAATAACTACTGGTTGCCAGGGTATGGAAGGTGGGAAAGTGAGAAGTGTGGGGATTCTTTGTGAGGTGATGGAAATATTTTGAAATTAGAGAGTGATGATGGTTGTACATTGTGAATACAGTAAAACCACTAAATTAATAAAATGGATTTCATTATAGGATTTTAATAAAAATTTTTAAAAAGAGAAAAAAAAAGGTAGGAAGCACAAAAGTAGTAAAAATAAGTGTATCTATAAAAATCAGTCAAGGGATTCCAAAATAAAAAGAAGTAAAGTATGATACCATTTACCCAAAATGTTGGGGGGAGGAGAGTAAAGAATGGGTTCAAACTTAGGTGACTATCAACTCAATATAGAGTGCTATATGCAGAAGATGTTGTATACAAACCTAATGGTAACCACAAATGGAAAACCAGTAATAGATATGTAAAAAATGAAGACAAAGGAATCCAAGAATATTACTAAAGAAAGCCAACAAATCATGTGTGAAGACAGCATGAAAGGAGCAGAGAAGAACTACAAAAACAACCATAAAACAAAGTAACAAAATTGCAATAAGCACACACCTGTCAATAATTACTTTGACTGTGAATGTACTAAATGCTCCAATCAAAAGAAATAGGGTGACGGAATGGATAAAAAAGCAAGACCACCTATATGCTGCCTACAAGAGACTCATTTCAGACCTAAAACCATATGTAGATTGAAAGTGAAGGGATGGAAAAGCATTTATCATACAAATGGAAGTGAAAAGACGGCCAGGGTAGCAATACTAATATCGGACAAAATAGACTTTAAAACAAAGACTATAACAAGAGACAAAGAAGGACAGTATAAATCATAAAGGGAACAATCCAACAAGAAGATATAATAATTGTAAATATTTATGCACCCAACATGGTAGCACCCTAATACATAAAGCAGCTAATAACAAACATAAAGCAAATAATTGATAGTAATACAATAATAGTAAGGGACTTTAACACCACACTTACATAAATGGATAGATCATCCAAACAGAAAATGAACAAGGAAACAGTGGCTTTGAATGACACATTGGACCAAATGAATCTAGCAGATATATTCAGAACATTCCATCCTAAAACAGCATAATACACATTCTTTTAAGTGCACATGGAACATTCTCCAGAATAGATAACATGTTAGGCCACATAACAAGTGTCAACAAATTCAGAGAGACTGAAGTCATACCATGCATCTTTTTTGACCACAATGCTATGAAACTAGAAATCAACTATAAGAAAAAATCTGGAAAGAACACAAATACATGAAGGTTAAATAACATGCTACTAACCAATGATGGGGTCAACCAAAAAGTCAAAGAGGAAATAAAAAAATACATGGAGACAAATGAAAATGAAAACACAACGGGACAAAATCTTTGGGATGCAGAAAAAGCTGTTCTAAGAGGGAAGTGTATACCAATACAGGCCTACATAAAGAAGCAAGAAAAATCTCAACAACCTAACCTTACACCTAAAGGAGCTAGAAAAAGAACAAACAAAACCCAAAATCAGTAGAAGGAAGGAGATAATAAACATCAGAATGGAAATAAACAAAATAGAAACTAAAAAAAATAATAATCACTGTAACCAGGAGCTGGTTCTTTGAAAAGATCAACAAAATTGATAAACCTGTAGCCAGACTCATCAAAAAAAGTGGGGGGAGGACTCAAATAAACAAAATCAGAAATAAAAAAGGAGAAATAACAACCAACACCAAAGAAATACAAAGGACTAAAGGAGAATATTATGAAAAAGTATACACCAACAAATTGGACAACCTAAAAAAAAATGGATAAATTCCTAGAAACATATAACCTTCCAAAACTGAATCAGGAAGAAATAGAAAACTGAACAGACTGATTATCAGCAATGAAACTGAGTGTGTAATCAAAAAACTCCTAACAAACCAAAGTCCAGCATCAGATGGTTTCACAGGTGAAGTCTACCAAACATTTAAAGAAGAGTTAATACCTATTCTTCTCAAACTAGTCCAAAAAATAGAGGAGGAAGGAAAGCTTCCTGATTTATTTTATGAGGCCAGTATTACCCTGATACCAAAACCAGATAAAGACACTACAAAAAAAGAGAACTACAGGCCAATATCTCTGATTAACATAGATGCAAAAATACTTAACAAAGTATTAGGAAAAAGAATCCAACAATACATTAAAAAAATCATTCACTATGATCAAGTGGGATTTATTCTAGGGTTGCATGGATGGCTCACTATTTATAAATCAATATGATACATCTCATCAACAACAGAAAGGAAAAAAACCTTATGATCATTTCAATAGATGCATAAAAAGCATCTGACAAACTATAACATCCATTCATGATAAAAACCTCAACAAAGTAGGTTTAGAGGGAACATACTTAAACATAAAAAAGGCCATATATGAAAAACCCACCGCTAGCATCATATGCAATGGGAAAAAAACTGAGAGCTATTCCCTCAAGGTCAGGAATAAGACAAGAATGTCCACCCTCACCAATGTTATTCAAAATAGTACTGGAAGTCCTAGCCACAGCAATCAGACAACAAAAAGAAATAAAAGGCATCCAAATTGGTAAGGAAGAAATAAAACTTGCATGATTTACAGATGACATGACACTATATACAGAAAACCTGAAAGACTCCACCAAAAAACTACTAGAACTGATAAGTAAATTCAGTAAGGTTTCAGGATACAAAATCAATATACAGAAATCCACTGCATTTCTATACACTGATAATGAAGTAGCAGAACGAGAAATTAAGAAAACAGTCCCATTTACAATTGCACCAAAAATAATAAAATCCCTAGGAATAAACTCAACTAAGGAGGTAAAAGAGCCGTGCTCTGAAAACTATAAAGCATTAATGAAAGAAATTGAAGATGATACAAATGAAGATATTCCATCCCCATGAACTGGAAGAACAAACGCTGTTAAAATGTCTATACTATCCAAAGCAATCTACAGATTTAATGCAAATCCCTATCAAACTGCCAGAAGCTTTTCTTCACAAAACTAGAACAAATAATCCTAAAACTTGTATGGAACCACAAAAGACCCCAAATAGTCAAAAGCAATCCTAAAAAAGAACAGAACTGGGGCGCCTTGGTGGCTCAGTCATTAAGCATCTGCCTTCGGTTCAGGTCATGATCCCAGGGTCCTGGGATACAGCCCCGCATCGGGCTCCCTGCTCGGCAGGAAGCCTGCTTCTCCCTCTTCCACTCCCCCTGCTTGTGTTCCCTCTCTCGCTGTCTCTCTCTCTGTCAAATAAATAAATAAAATCTTAAAAAAAAAAACAACAAAACAGAACTAGAGGTATCACAATCCCAGATTTCAAGATATACTACAAAACTATAGTAATCAAAACAGTATGGTACTGCCACCAAAAAAGATAGATAACAGAACAGAGAGCCCAGAAATAAACCCACAATTATATGGCCAATTAATCTTCAACAAAAGAGGCAAGAATATGCAATGGGAAAAAGACAGTCTCTTCAACAAATAGTGCTGGGAAACTGGACAGCTACATGTAAAAGAATGAAACTGGACCATTTTCTTAAACCATACACAAAAATAAACTCAAAGGGATTAAGGACCTAAATATGAGACCTGAAACCATAAATACTGTAAAAGAGAGGACAGGCAGTAATTTCTCTGACACCGGCCATAGGAACATTTTTCTAGATTTGCCTCCTGAGGCAAGGGAAACAATAAACTATTTGGACCACCTCAAAATAAAAAGCTTCTGCACAGCAAAGGAAACACTCAACAAAACTAAAAGACAGCCCACTGAAGATATTTGTAAATGGCATATCCAATAAAGGGCTAGTATCCAAAATATATGAAAAACTTATATAACTCAAAACCAAAAAATAAACAATCCAATTAAAAATGAGCAGAAGACCTGAACAGACATTTCTCCAAAGCAGACATACTGATGGCCAACACAGGAAAAGATGTGCAACATCACTAATCATCAGGGAAATGCAAATCAAAACCACAATCACCTTATACCTGTCAGAATGTCTTAAAATAAAAGACAAGAAATAACAAGTGTTGGCAAGGATGTGGAGAAAAAGGAACCCTTGTGCACTGTTGGGAATGCAAACTGGTGCAGTCACTGTGAAAAACAGTATGGAGGTTCCTCTAAAAATTAAATTAGAATTACCATATAATCCAGTAATTCCACTACTGGGTATTTACCCAAAGAATACAAAAATACTAATTTGAAAAAATATATGCACCCCTATGTTTACTGCAGCATGATGTACAATGGCCAAATTATGGAAGCAACCAATTGTCTGATAGACAAATGGATAAAGAAGAGGTGGTATATATATACATTACTCAGCTATAAAAAAGAATGAAATCTTGCCATTTGCAACAACATGGATAGATCTAGAGGATATAATGTCAAGTAAAATAAATCAGAGAAAGACAAATACCATATGATTTCACTCATACACGGAATTTAAGAAACAAAACAAATGAACAAAGAAAAAAGAGACAAACCAAAAAACAAAATCTTAACTGTAGAGAACAAGCTGATGGTTACCAGAAGGGAGGTGGAGGGGGGTGAAGGGGATTAAAGAGTACACTTGTCATGCACTTGTCATGATGAGCAGCACTGAGTAGTGTATGGAATTGCTGAATCACTATATTGTACACCTGAAACTAATATAACATTGTATGTTAACTATACTGGAATTAAAATAAATTTAAAATTAAATTAAAAAGGGGGCACCTGGATGGCTCAGTCGTTAAGCGTCTGCCTTCAGCTCGAGGTCATGATCCCAGGGTCCTGGGATCGAGCCCCGCATCAGGCTCCCTGCTCCATGGGAAGCCTGCTTCTCCCTCTCCCACTCCCCCTGCTTGTGTTCCCTCTCTCGCTGTGTCTCTCTCTGTCAAATAAATAAATAAAATCTTTTTAAAAAATTAAATAAAAATAAATAAAAATAAAAACAGCATACATAGTAAAAAAACACAAGATCCATCTATATGGAATATCACACAGCCACAAAAAAGGATGGCATCAAGCCACTTGAGACAGTATGGATGGACCTACAGGATATTATGCTAAGTGAAATAAGACTAAGAAAGACAAATGCCATATGATTCCACTCATAAGGGGAATCTAAAAAAAAAAACACCAATAAATGAATTAACAAAAAGCAGAATCAGACCTATAAATACAGAGAACAAACTGATGGTTGCCGGAGGGGAGGGCTGTGGGGGATTGGGCAAAATGGGTGAAGAGGAGAGGAAGATACAGGCTTCCAGTTATGGAATGAGTAAGTCATAAGAATAAAAGGGACAGCCTAAGGAACACAGTCAATGATACTGTAATAGCAATATAATAATATGATGGTAGCTACACTTGTGAACATAGCATAATGTATAGACTTGTCATATCACTAAGTTGGTGTCAACTATACTCAAATAAAACATTTAAACATAAAGTTAAATATCTTTTTAAAAAAAGAGGCAAAGCCCAAAAGAATGTCTATTGTATGCTACCCTTCATGTTAGAAAAAAGGATATAGAAGAAAATATACAGGTATTCACTTACTTGTGTAAAAGAAATAGTCTTTAAAGAAAGAGTCAATTCTGCTATAACACAATATATTCATCCCTAAAAATCTCCACACTATGCAAAATTCCACAATAAAAACCAGAAGGTTTATGGGGAACACAAGGTACAACACTCAATAAACTTTTTCTATCACACACACACACAACACACACACACACACACACACAGGAACCTAATAAAAAAAAGCAGTAACACAATTTTAGACATTAAATAGTTAAGAAATATAATACAATAAACATATCACTTTACCTAGAAAAGCCCTTAAGTTTGCTTGTGGAATGGGGATTAGGATGGCTGTAGCTTGTGAATTGGTGTGAAGGGGTGGAAGGTTGTAACCCCAGGTGTGGATGAGTGTGGCTTCTAAGACACGGGTGAACCAGGGGAACTCAGAGATGTCTGAAGTATGTGCATTTTACGTATTCTTACCCAGCTCAGGTCAGCTGGGTGCATGTTCTGGATTCACCTAGAATTTCTCATGTGTGAAACTGTCCATAAGCAAACATGAAATTCGCATGAAGCTCAAACCGTTCTCTAAGATATATCAATCACATTGGCACAAACCTGCTTTCTCAAAACAAGCGTTATTGCAAAACTGTACAGGAAGGACAAATCAGAAACTAATGAGATTGTTTTACCAACAGGGGTTAAGTGGCAAGAGACTAGAAAGAATGGGGGATGGGAAGGAGATAGTAGAGTCGAGGAAGTGACTCTTCTCTGAGTATATTTTTTGGGTAGGTCTAACTCTTAGAACCCAGGTAAGTTTTTACATACCAGCTCCCCCAATAAATAAATAATATGAACCGGAATGTGAGGAGAACCCAAAATGAAAAGCAAACAGTAACAAATAAACCTAACTATATTCAAATGAGTATCATAATCACACTGAAGGAGGTGGGAAAGAAAATAGCTAAACCTAAGTAACTCTGGAAAGAAGTGTTTTTGTTTTGTTTCATTTTAACCAAGAATATTTATTGATGGATTGATGAATATAATTTTAAATAGAACAATAAGGCACAACCATGCATTCAAACAGTTTTCAAACACCAAAAGAGGGAAAAGCCATAAACTTAGGAACTTTAAATAACCAAGTCAAAGAGCCTCTGAGGTACTGATAGATAAGTATCAGACAATTCTTCCCTTTTGTATGATTCCTATATTACATCACTTGATCACAAAGCCAGAATGATACTTCTACAGAATTCCTCACTCATTTATACTTTAACCATCCCACCTGGCTGCTCCTCTGTTCCCCATCCCTCTCCCTTTCCTTTGCAGTGATATTCTTTAGCCATTCCCTTCCTAAGGAATTGTGTGCACATCTTCCTTCCAAAGCAAGGAAACAAACAAGCAAGTGATGAGTCAGGGGAAGTTAGCCACGGGCAGATATATGAATGAACAGACTTGGACATTAAGATGGCAACTGCCTGATTCAGTGAGGTCTTTAAGCTGACTTGGGCAAATAAGCTGCTCTGGCTTGCTGAAAGGTCTATAATGCCACATCGTATTGTGCCACCAACGCCAGATCCCATGTTTCTAAGGGATTAACAGTAATCTAAACAAGGAGGTAGGTAGTCAATGTAACCAGGCACCTAATGTGACAATACAGTCAATGCTTTGGAGCTCCACTGGGAGTGGACTATGGCTTCTAGCATAATCATTTGCAAAGTGCAAAAACCTTCAGGATCCTGAGGACGATCTTTAAATCTCTTAGGACAGATAAATTAGGCACCTCTGTAACTCTAACCTTTCTACTTGGAAATGTGAAGTGAAAAACACCCCAGGGCGTGCAACACTGAGGCATAAACCATGCAGCAGAGATGGGAATACAGGAGGCTTTTAGGGTGCCCTACCTCCTTGTTCAAAAACCCATGAGAAGATCCCCAAGCATACTGCCAGAGCAGCCACTCTGGTGGTGACGGTGCCCCCAAGCTGAGCAAACCTGCAGGCATATGGCTATTTTCTGAAGAATAAGAGTAGCCATATAGGTACTCTATGTGTGGAGAATCAGAGGCCAGACGTTGAGGGACCTGGGCAAGCCACCTAGAAGTTTGGCTTGACACCTTCCACCTTTTGAGATGAACATCTCCATCCAGCAGCCCTTTGATGACAGAGCAGAGTGCAGGGGACCAAGAGACGGTCATATTCTCTGAGAGAAATGCTGATTCCCAAAAAGGTCCTGGGGAGATAACATCCCAGAGGCTTATTTATGAGCAAAGGTAGATAAAAACTGCCAGACCCCCGAACCATCTTATCAAGTTAGATATGTATTTAACAGGCCATAGCTTGGGGTGCCAGGTAAAACAGAGGGAACTCAGGGCATAATAAAAAGCAGGAAGACTGAAAGATCACGTGAATGGCATGCTGGGTGACAGAGAAGCAAAGGACATACGGAAAAGTTTGTAGGAGCGTGCTGAAACCTAGCTGAAGGGAAGGCAGCACGGCTATAGTCTACGCCCAGGGAAAGCTTGCTTGGCTGGTTTTTGGCAAGAGTCCTTCCCTCCCTCCCTTCCTTTCTCAGACAGGATGGACATTCAACATTCAGCAGCATAACTGGGAGAGATCATATTTGTAAATGGGGAACAGGTGAATGGATACTGAAGAGAAATAGGCTGGGTGTGCCATTCTGTAATGTCCTGTGTATGCCAAAGGCAGGTTTGTGTTAACAGAGCACACGTGGGATTGTCCTGAACAGCAGTGCTATCTGGGCAGAAAGGGGATGCTAGGCTGGAGGTGGGGCTGGTAGACAGGAGGACCCTCAAGTTCTAGTTTTTAAATACTAGAGAGCAAGGAACAGTTTGGGCTCAGCTTTTTAGTCAAGAAACTGGATGCTGACTTTCTGTTCTATGCCCACCTTCTCCAAAACCCTAACAAATTTTGCAAAAGATAGGGCACCATCCCCATCCCGATCAGCCTCCTGGATGGTCCTGTGATGCTGCTCAGTTGCTCATCTGGGATATTCGCTCCATCCATCACGCATAGCACCTGGACAGCTCACTGTGCGAGATCCTATCATCTTTATCCAAATCCTATGGCCAAAAAGCAAAACATAGGTCATTACTTCAGCTGTTGAGTGGTTCTGGTCCATTCTTATCTTCGCTCTTTGCACTATATTCAGTGGGTTGGAAATGAACCAAAGTTTTTATGAATCAATGGAAGTTTACCTGGTCTTCTCCCTCTGGAAAGAAGGCACTAATAAGCTGGCCCCCAGTGGGTTGATGACAAATTCTGGAATCAGCTGGGACCCCATTCTCGCCTTTGTCCAGGCTGGAGAACTGGCTATAGAGGTGGGTGATCTGACTGTGGGAAAAGCTGGTCTCCTTGATCTCTAGTTCTTCACCTTACAGTAATGATGGAGGCCGCATCCCCAAGTGGGAGCTCCTCTAGGAGCGGCCGCACCTGAAGCAACAGTGGAAAGCTAAAGACAAAAGGAACTGTACACAAATATTGTACTCTAGTTGGTAAATTTGTTCTTCACAAGAGAATGAACTAGAAATTCTGAAACTACTTTATGTGCATGATAGGATTGAGCAAATATATGTTGTGGATAATGATAATGAGTTTGTCACTGCTAGAGAAAGGAGTTACAAATAAAGAAAGGGGAAAGTCTAGAATGAATCCTTTGGTGTTGGATTACATCTAAAATATCAGTATAAATTCATACATATATTCTCAAACACATAGAGAGATATATACATGCATATGCAGATGGATAGGCATAAAATAAATATGTGCATATGTGCATGTACAAGTATACAAACATATTTCTTAGCTCTGTCATCTGAGAGGGTCTTAGAAGCAATGATAATCTGGTAACATTGAGCACATCTACTGCCCACATCTCCTTTTTTTTTTTTTTTAAGATTTTATGTATTTATTTGACAGAGAGAGAGCAAGAGAGCACAAGCAGGGGGAGTGGCAGGCAGAGAGAGAGGGACACTAAGGAGATTTGACAACAACTCCCTGCTTAGCAGGGAGCCTGATGAGGGGGTCAATCCCAGGACCCTGGGATCATGACCTGAGCTGAAGGCAGACACTTAACCGATTGAGCCACCCAGGCACCTCATTACATCTTCCTTCTAAATACCATTCTCTAAAAAGATAAACCAGGGATCCTTGGAGAAATTTATTCAAGGGCTGGGCCAGGGGAAATGTAAGATAAGCCTAGAATATCTAAAGATGCTGAAAAGCAAGAAAGTGCTCAAAAAATAATAGGAGGCATGTCAAAAGGGCACAGAAGCCAACTTGAAGGAGCTCCCAATAGCTAAATCTGGGACACTTTGAGCAACAAAATAATGATAGTAATGGATTATAACTCAGAATAAATATCCCTGAGTTTATACTGATATAAGCAAATTGGGATAAATAAATACATGCATGGGGGTGGGGTAGTTCTTCCTTACAGAAGAGTTCTAATTAATAAATGTAGAAGTACGGATATAAATTTTAAAAATCACCATTAGCCAAATATGACAGTAACAATTTTTATGGGCAATAATCATCGATGAATGCTAAAATTAGTTGGGTGAGATTATGTTGAGAAACAGGATGTGTGCATCATCTCAAAGTTTCTCCCCATAAGATACTTGTTGATTACAAACAGAAAACAGTAATTTTAGCTGCAGAAAGCTGACAGCCACCGTCTTAGCCAAGTGGTCAAAATTAACATCAGCAGCAATAGGGCACAGCTGTATATGAACCTCCTGATATAATGCAATGAGATGACACTTCCGTGGGATTCTTGACAAAAATGTGTAACTTCAATCTAATCCTAAGAAAATGTCAGACAACCCTAAATTAAGGAACATTCTAGAAAATAATTGGCCAGTACTCTCCAGAAGTGTCAAGGTCATTAAAGCAATGATTGAGGGATTACCACAAACTGAAGGACACTAAGGAGATTTGACAACTAAATGCAATGTGAGATCCTGGATTGGATCCTGGACCAGAAAAAGGACATTACTAGGAAAACTGGTAAAAGCCAAATAAGGTTAATAAATTGGTAAATAGTATTCATCAATGTTAATTTTCTGCTTTCAATAAATGTACTATGATTATGTAAGATGTTAACATTAGGAAAAGCTGGATAAAGAGTATATGGGAATCTTCTCTACTACTTTTGCAACTTCTGTGTATCAATTATTTCAAAATAGAAAGTTAAAACACACACACACACACACACACACACACACACACTTAGCCATAAATATTCCACAGTTCCTGGGTTGGGACTTGTACACCAGTGCCTATGATAGATATATGGCTTCTGGAGAAAGTAAGTTCAACCAGGACATGCTTAGTTTGTAATTTCTTTAAATAGCAAAATTCAGAAGACCACAGAGAATCTAATCTAAGATAATTAGAAGTTGCTATGGTACATGACACTTTGGCCCCTAGGGCACCCATAGATTCCCATTTCAGAGTGTGGAGACAATCTGTCATAGCAGCTCGCCCTCATCCTCTGCTGAATGGGATATCCAGCTCATCTGTTCTCATCAGTAAGGTCCCTTGGTCCAGGCCCAGATATGGGCCTCAAATACATGAGACATTGACCTGCTCTTCCCCCATGCAAGCCTAAGGCAGGCATTCCCAATAGATCGTGGCAATCTTTCCCACACAGTCCAGATAGCACTACTGATGAGAGTCAGCACTTGAGCTGAAACATCTCCTATTGCTGCATTCAGCTTGCAATCAGGTCTGTGGGGACCCTTGGAGTGTAAGTCCCTGCTTAGATTCTGAGGTCTAGACAGAAAAGCACAGAAATCATCCTTCCTGAAATGTGGTAATATGCTCCAGCAATTTCACCAAGCATCGCTCTCCAACCTTCATCAGTGATCCAGGGCTAGAATATCTAATGGTCTCTGTGGTAGCGGATGATGAAGCTTGACATGAGATGGAGCCCTATGGCAAAAGTTGATCAGGTTCCCGAGGAACACCGAAGCCTAAATCGTTATCATCAGGATTGACAGTTAACTCATTCCACCATATTGTGTTCAGTTACCCTCTTTCTCAGACTTCATAAAATTAGCCTGGGAAGAATAGCAGGGATTCTTTGTCATTTCATAGCCTGATAGTAGTTTTTTAACTTATCATACTGTGCATCCAGGGATTTTAAAAGTCTGTCAAATCATACTTTTCTTCTTACCAAGGAGGTGTATCTGAAGGACAGGGGACATTCCAACAGCCTTACTGGGAAGTAAATGAAGGCAATCACTCAAACTAGGACCCAGATTCCCTTGGTCATAGTCCAGAGCTATAAACAATGACCATGTTCATTCTTCCATTTTCTATCAAGAAGAAGAAAATAGGTCTTATGAGAAAGCAGCTTCTGAGAAAAACTAAACTGGCTTACAGAAGAATGACAAGACTGGGAGTGGAGTTCTGAGCCAAGAGAGGGCTTAAAGACTAGAGCTGGCAGGGGGCGCATTTCAACAGTATTTGACCTGCCCTGAGATAAAGAGCTTCTCACTGCCTCACTCTCTCTCCCATCCCCAGCTCTGTCTCCTCTCATCCAGCCTGTCCCCTCCTTCTCTTTCCCCATGAGTCCTCACTAGAGATTTCTGATATTCTATTGGTTTACAAGACTGAGACTGAGAAATGCTGACCAAGCCTTTCCTTTGTTGTAAAAGAATTACACATACCACAATGTCCTAAACAGGTCGTGTTTTGCTTTTATAAAATATCTTCATAGTTTTGCAAGCTCTCTCAGAAATATTCTGTTGTTTTATGACCTGTCTCAAAATGGTTCTGTCCCTCCAAATTAAGTCTCTCTTGCTTCAATCTAAATGTTTTCCTTTATCTCATCCAGTTTGTTCCTTTAAATCAATTAAGAAAAATTCTAACATTGGTATGAGAATCTCTGACATAAAAATTCTTCCCTAATCCTAAACCTTCAATTCCTTCATTCTGCCTAAAGAAGAAAGTTCAAATCCTTAGCCCAACTCTCCAGCCTCTGTACGATCCAGTCCTTAACTTACCTTTCCAGATGGATTTCCCACAAATCCTTTGCACAGACCCTAGACCTCAGCCAAACCAAACTCCACGTGCTTCTTGAGAAAATATCCTGCATTCTCAAAACAGTATCTCCACTTGGAATGCCCTCTCTCCCACTGTGGCCTCTTATTTATTCCTTCATTTTGAAAAAAAAAATTAACTGACACAAAAATGAGAGACATAATTTCTGCCATCCAGAGTACATGGGATACTAGAGAAAATCATATGTTATTCAGTATAAGGTACTAACACCTAACTGGTATGTGGTGTTAGAATGGGGCTGGATGTTAGGATTAAACTTCATGGTAAAGGGAGCACCTGAAAAGGCCTTGAAGGATGGGGTAGAATTTCAATATGTACACTGGGAGGAAAAGGATTATAGGCTGAGGAAACCATGAGAGCAAGCTCACACAGGCAGGAGAAAATGAAGTGCGTATACATTAAATTCAAATACTTTGGTTTGGCTGCAGTGCTTCAGTACACCAGATCTTGAAGGACCTTGAATGTCAGACTAAAATGTATGAATCTATTCCACAGACATAGGAAATTACTGAAGAGTTTTGAGTACAGAAATAACATGATCAGAAAGAGCAATGCTTTAGGAAGATACCAGGCCGTGTGTGTACAGGAATAACTTCTTCAATTTCTAGAGGTTTCTTCTTGGTATAGTAGGGAGAGAAGAGCCTGACATTAGTTTCAAATGTAAGACTGCAGGAGTGGTGATGCCTGTCACACGCTCCATTTAACTCAGCTGTCTGGTCTTGCAAAAGGTAGACAGATCTTGGAGACTGGCTATAAGTAACTTGTGACTTTACTCATAGCTGCTGTTGTGATACGGTATTCTCCTTGGGGCAAGTCAGCACAGCACCTAGGACGTGGAACTATACAGCTACTGACCCCAGCAAATAACTTTTTCCCTCTATACCCATTTTTGAGAATCACCAGAAGCAGTTTGCTTTTGAGGCAACATCAGTTCTCCTGTCCTCTGCCATAAGGTGCAGAGATCATTATCATCTCGACACCCCATGGAACATCACACTGGTTCCTGTTTTCCTCATGGGCTAAGGAACCAGTGGTAGCAAGTACTTTAGGTGTCTTAGATACAAGCAAGCCAGGGGTGAAAGCCTGGTACCATGTACTTCACCAGTCAGGGTCCAGCCAGGAACACAGAATCCATACCAGTTATTTTAACAGAGAGAACTCAATATAGGGAAGGTACTGTAAAACTGACACAGCAAACGGGAAACGGAGGCGACACAGAGATAGTAACTGCCAAAAGGAGCTGACACGCCTAGGACAGAATCAATAGGGAGCAGCTGGTGAGAAAGAAATGTTATTTTCAGAGTCCCGACAGAGCAGAGTGCGGAAGAATAGATGTGCAGCTGACAGACAACAGCTGAACAGGCAGCACAATAGCTAATGACAGCATTAGCCAACAAGTCCGGTTAGTATCAAATATTGTGAGAAATAAAGAAAATTCCTTATTGCAGATTTTAGTTTTGTAATTCTTTCTTTTTAAAACGTGAGCCTGGCTGTGGAGCAGCGAATAAAATTACTTCTTTGTACACATCGTTGCGGAATATGCTCAGATTCACGTTTCCTTGCACACCTGAGACATTTCACTGTTCTAAGTATAAGCAGACAATGGAATAGTACTCACAATAAAATGGAATGAATTACTGATACACACAACAACTTGGATGGATCTCAAAGACATTATGCTGAGTGAAAGAAGCCAGTCTCAAAAGGTATGCTTCCATTTATATGACACTTTCAAAAAGACAAAACCATATGATGGAGAACAGGTTCTTGGTTGCCAGGGGCAAAGAGTGGGGAGAGACTATGACTCTAAAAGGATAGCACAAGGGACCTTTTTGAGGTAATGGAAATGTTCTGAATCCTGATCGTGGGAGGGTTACATGAGTCTATGCATGTGATAACACTCCTAGAGCTATATTTAAAAAGTCAGTTAAAAAGAGGGGGGAAGGTAAAAAATAAAGGTGGAACATGCGTGGCTTGTGCATGAGAAGGTTTTATCTTTTCTTATTTTTTTAAAAATTTGCTGTGGTAAGGTTAAGTATGACCCTGCTGAGCTCTTGCCACAGCTGGAGTGAGTTACAAGGGAAAAGTGTCACTTGGAGTGAGACCAAATCTACAACATCTCTTCAGTTACTGCACACCTTGGAGCTTCCAGCTGAGGGCAAGGCAGGAGGGCGAGCGAAGAATGTTGCCTGCTCCTGTGATTTGGGGAGGGTATTTGTGGCATCTGCAGCAGTTCGAAGCCTCCTTCTTCCCTCCACTTCAAAGCCTGGCCTGCCTTTTCCCCACTCCTGTCTTTTATTTGGTGCTAGCAACCTTTGAGGACTGATACTGAATGGCCCTTGGCAGTGGCCCCACTAATTGGCAAAGCTGGCCACAGGGGATGAATAAGACACTCACTGGCATCAGCATCACACTGATCACGGTCCAGCGGGCCTTGTTTTATGTTCCCCTTGACAGTCCAGAGCAATTCCTGTGAATAAATGACGGAGCAGCAGCCGGAAGTGGTCTCCCTCCTGGCCCCCCTGGAGCCCTCTTTTCCATTCACGTGGGGACTACCTTCCACACATGCTTCAAAGTAGAATTTTGTTATGCTCAGCACATTTAAATCATTTCATTAGTAGAACACCATTAAACAAAGTGTTCCTGAACTTTAAGATACATAAAATCATTTTGCATTCCATCACCCAAAGAATCTTCCTTCAGTTCCAGCTGAGATCAAAAGGAGAGAGAGATTCTTGGCAGTGACATGCTGTCTTCCACAAAGCCTCTCTTGTGGTGGGAACTGCACCATTGCCACTGCATTCAAGTTCTGCTCACTAGGGGCCGATCTCATACCCAACACGTCTATCAAGACTATCAGCAGGATGGGATTCCAAAGTAAATGAGCACATACTCTTTTGTGTTTGGCTTCTTTCACGCCACATGCTTTTTTGAGGTCAGTGTTGCATGTATCAGTACCGTGTTCTTTTTTATTACTGGGCAGTACTTCCTTATATGAATATGGTAGTCCCCAATTTGTTTCTCCATTCTGTTGTTGGTAGATTATTTGAGGTGTTTCTAGTTGTGAGGACTTTTGGGGGGGACTTTTACGAATAAAGTTGCTATACATATTTTTGTGCAAGGGTTTTTGTGGACATACCCATTCTTCTTACCTCCATATACCTAAGAGGGAATTACAGGGGAGACATATGTTTAGATTTGTTAGATACTGCCAGCCTCTGAAGTGGCTATCCCATTTTACACTCACCCTATCAATTTATGAGAGTTCTAGTTGCTCTTCATCTTTGCCAACGCTTGTTATTATTGATCTTTTTTATTTTAGCCCCTCTAGCATATAGCACTATGTGCCTGTGGTTTTCATTTTAATTTTCCTGATGAGAAATGATGTTAAGGGCCTATGCATACGCTTATCAGCCTTTTGTATATTTCCTTTTGCCAAGTGCTTCTCAGGAGAGTTGAGGAAGTGGTGGTGGCAATATCTGTCAGGGAAGAGAAATAAAGGTATAATTTGGAAAAGCAGACTTACCAATGATAAGGCCATTTTTCCTAGTCCTGAATATTTATGCATTTTGGTGTTTTAAATAGATAGTAATGTATAAAGTGGTTAAAAGAAGAACTTAGTAGGCACTTGTTCCTAAATATCTCCCTCCTGGCCTATAACTGCTATCCACAATTCGGCCTCAGAGCTGTGTTCCTTTGGGCTTTTCACTAGGAATTCTCAGCACATTAATGTGAATGCATCTGTGGGCTTCTGTCAAGCCTCACGGCTGGCTGGGAGTGCAGTGTGAAGGGTTTGGGCACTTGGGGGTGCTGCGTTCCAGCCCTCTGGGGAAGCATGAAGGCCCTGGCTGCCTGGGAGAGAGTGGGGAAAAAGGAAACACCAGGAAAGGGATGAAAGGCTTAGGAGAGAAACATAGGCTGCCCCCTAAACTTTTACTTACTTCATTCTGTTTTCCCATGGTTATTCACTTTGGTAAATGTTGGAGTTGAGGAGAGAGGAAAGGGAGAAGTACAGTATGTGCCAGAAATGATGTTATTAAACATGTTTGGAAGAGCATAATGCCAGCCAATAGGAGACTCTGGGACAGTGTCATGGAATGAAAGTGCTATGTAATTGCAGGAGGAAGAGTGCTAAGTGAAGAAGGTATTGCCAGATTCCTTTAAGCCTTCCAGAAAGATCAAGGCACTTCATGTTTATGTGCAACACATTCACACACTCCAGTAAAGAAAAATCTGAGGCAGACAAGGTCCCCTCCATCTCACAGGCCATAACCTGTGCAGAAATGCAGGGACCTGGTCTAAGGACAAATAAGCCCCAGGGTAGAATGAAAATAAGGTCCTAGATCCCCTGACTAGGAACCTATGTGGCTTGCAATGGACATCTTCACTCTAAAGTTTTATTCCTATATTCAAGCATACCACAGCATCCATTCTCTAGTTAATATTTCTCATGTTTAAGACAGCATGATAGTAATGAATCAGCTCTGAAAGTCAGCTGCTATAAATGCCATGTGTTATCAGATCACACACTAAAGCCAAATTTTCAAAACATTTCCTGCTGAAATACCCACAACATTTTAACAGATGTCTTTTGGAGAGTCTAGAAGCAAAGTAAGCTCCCATCAGCATATAAAATAAAACCCAAAAGAAGTAAAATGTGGAGGGATTATATTTTTCTTTTGGCAATAAGAGAAAGGTTGGGAAAAATCTTGAGATGTTTGGAGAAATGCTTGTTCATAGCCACAAAAGTGAAGAAATGAATAATGTGTTATTTCTTGTTCTGAACACTGACTGTAAGCATGTAACTAACTTTCGTTGACGCAGTTTCATGGGCAGGTAGGGAAAGGATCTGAGAGTGTAAATTATGGGCCAGCAGGGACAGAAATGGGGTGAAAGCATCAAAGAAGCATCTTTTGTCAGGGACAGGATGGGCAAGACCAGTGGTGGATGATTCTAAAATGGTGCAGGCCTCCCAAAATCAGGGGTAGGGGGGGCCAGAATGGGAGCCTGGAAAAAGAAAGAGAAATTTTTATGTGTGTGTTTTTCTCCAACATTATGAAAAAATCTGAAAGTACAGAAAAGCCAAAAGAACTGTATAGTGATGAGAGAGATACAGTTTTTCAGGTGACAATTTGTTTCCCCCGGGGGCTGATTTTGACCTTCAAAGAAATGTTCTTGAATGAATCAATGAGTGGTCTAAGAGGCTTCCCACACACTTCTTCTGGGGAAGCCAAGGCTGTTCACTGCTACTCCTGTATGCAGTGGTAATTCCAAAAGCAGGAACGTCCTACGAGTCCGCTTCTGTTTTACCTATTGTTTTGGATGCTCCTTGCTCATGCTGTCTCGTCTCCTCCTTGCCTTGTTATCTTTGACTTTGTGCTGGATGTTGTACTGAAAAATTATCTGTGGAGATCATCTGATATCATTTCTTTTGAGAGGATTTTTGTTTGCTTATGCCAGGCACATGGGGGTGCTAGCTGCCAGGACAACAAATTTTATTTAAGCATTACCAAGGCAGTAGGAATACAGTTAGGAACAAGAAATGGTTTCTGCCCTTACAGGTCTTACTAAGAATAAGCAAAAGGATTCATTTAAATAGAGTCCTTAAAGGATAATTTAATTCATACAAGTCTGATCAGCATGCAGCTTTTCCTCACCTTATCCATGCGCACTGGTTAAGGAGTGGCATGCTGGGCCATGCAGAGATGCCCTGAGGTAGAAGTTCTCTTTCAGTTTTATTTCTTAGGTAATTTTAGAAAAAAATTCTAGGAACTGATTATTGCATTCACCATATAAAAGTCTAATCAGAAATAATCAGAACTATTTTACTTCCTTTGACCAAACACCCAGGAAAGAGAATGCTTTAAAACACTACACTTATGCAGTTACTAATTTCATGGCAGAAATAAAACTAAAGTCCATTTCAAGATTATAAGCTTAACTACTCTAAATCAACAGATCATTTAGAGAAGCTCGAGTGCTTCTGTCGTGGTGGTAGAACCAAAGAACAAAGTCCTTCCACACACAAGGTCCAGAGTACCTAGTTTCAGCCTTCACAAGCTGGAGGTTGGAGCTCCTATCAAAATAGTGGAGAGGCGGATTAGCTGAGAAGGAATCTTCAGTGGAGTGTAACCTACAGAGACCCTGACTTAACGATGGTTGACCAAAACAGAACAGTCTCTCTCTGGACTTGACGTCCTTAGTCATTTCCAAAGGTTATCTCGTACTTATTTAATGGCATGGGGGGGGGGGGTGGTTCTCAAACTGATGAAAACTAAAAACCACTCCTCATCCCTCACTCCTGGAAAAAATACTCAATAGGAGAGCTGACTTAGAAGATTAAAGAAAAACTGGACAGCCACATGCAGAAGAATGAAACTGGACCATTTCCTTACACCACACACAAAAATAGACTCAAAATGGTTGAAAGACCTCAATGTGAGACAAAAGTCCATCAAAATCCTAAAGGAGAACACAGCCAGCAACCTCTTTGACCTCAGCTGCAGCAACTTCTTCCTAGAAACATCGCCAAAGGCAAGGGAAGCGAGGGCAAAAATGAACTATTGGGACTTCATCAAGATAAAAAGCTTTTGCACAGCAAAAGAAACAGTCAACAAAACCAAAAGACAACCGACAGAATGGGAGAAGATATTTGCAAATGACATATCAGATAAAGGGCTAGTATCCAAAATCTATAAAGAACTTATCAAACTCAACACCCAAAGAGCAAATGATCCAATCAAGAAATGGGCAGAAGACATGAACAGACATCTTTCCAAAGAAGACATCCAAGTGGCCAACAGACATATGAAAAAGTGTTCAACATCGCTAGGCATCAGGGAAATCCAAATCAAAACCTCAATGAGAAACCACCTCACACCAGTCAGAATGGCTAAAATTAACAAGTCAGGAAACGACAGATGTTGGCGGGGATGCGGAGAAAGGGCAACCCTCCTACTCTGTTGGTGGGAATGCAAGCTGGTGCAGCCACTCTGGAAACAGTATGGCGGTTCCTCAAAAAGTTGAAAATAGAGCTACCCTACGACCCAGCAATTGCACTACTGGGTATTTACCCCAAAGATACAAATGTAGGGATCCCAAGGGGTACGTGTACCCTGATGTTTATAGCAGCAATGTCCGCAATAGCCAAACTATGGAAAGAGCCAAGATGTCCATCGACAGATGAATGGATAAAGAAGATGTGGTATATATATGCAATGGAATATTATGCAGCCATCAAAAGGAATGACATCTTGCCATTTGCAATGACGTGGATGGAACTGGAGGGTACTATGCTGAGCGAAATATGTCAATCAGAGAAAGACATGTATCCTATCATCTCATTGATATGAGGAATTCTTAATCTCAGGAAACAAACAGTGTTGCTGGAGTGGTACAGGGGGTGGGAGGGATGGGGTGGCTGGGTGATAGACATTGGGGAGGGTATGTGCTATGGTGAGCGCTGTGAATTGTGTAAGACTGTTGAATCACAGACCTGTACCTCTGAAACAAATAATACATTTTATGTTTAAAAAAAAAAAAAGAAGATAACAGGAAAGGAAAAATGAAGGGGGGGAAATCGAAGAGGGAGACGAACCATGAGAGACTATGGACTCTGAGAAACAAACTGAGGGTTCTAGAGGGGAGGGCGTGGGGGGATGGGTTAGCCTGGTGATGGGTATTAAAGAGGGCACGTGCTGAATGGAGCACTGGGTGTTATACGCAAACAATGAATCATGGAACACTACATCAAAAACTAATGATGTAATGTGTGGTGATTAACATTAACATAATAAAAAAATCATAAAAAAAGATTAAAGACAAACTACCAAAATTAATAATATTAATATCATTAATATGTTTTATGCCCTGCAGTTTTCTGCTGTGTAATTTTTTAAATCCTTTCATGAGACACCAGAGCCTTTGGTTTCTTGGAAACAGGTTCCTTTACCATACAGGCTTTGCTTTCAGGCTCCCTTTCTCCTGCTTCCATGAGTTTGCTCTCTACTTTGCATACCCCGGGGTCTTACTTGAGACCCACACATCACTATCTGTGACTGATTCTTAGGAGAGAGCCAGGTTAATGTCTGAACTCAGGCCACATACAGCAAATCTGTCAAAATGATCATTTTCAGTGAGGGAGCCACAGCCCCTACAAAATCATTTATCTTAAATAACATCTAGATCAAAGTCAACTGGGCCTGAGGAAATGGCATTTGCTATACTTAAAAATTAATGAGCAACCCTGTCACTTAAAATTTAGAAACTTAGAATAGAATTAGACCTTGAGTGTTCCACCTCCAAAACAAATGTCTGCCATAGGCTTAAGAATAATTAGAACTGGAATATATTAATACTGAGCCTCTGATGGAACCAAACATTGCTTGTGTTTTCCTCTATTTGTTTTCACCTACTTGCATTAAGATGGTCAGTACCCATGGATTCTGTGGTGTCTGCTTCCTCCTGATATCTTGAGGACAAACCTTACTTTTTTGGGGTTTCCCATCACTGCTAAAACACACAGGGCTAATATCATTCCAGTGTACCAATAATTTGTTGAGCTCCTACAATGAGGAGGCATTTTGCCGGCATCATGGAAGACTGAAAAGAAAATCAAATATGGCTCCTGACCCCTAAGAACTCATAATCTAATAGAAGAAAAAGACACATCCAGGAAGAATTCAGGTTGCGTTAAAGCAATGCTATATGGAAAGTGCTACAACAGAGGCCTAATTGAATCCAAAGCTGACATGGTTTAGAGTTTAAGACAGTTTCAATGTCCTTCTCCGTAGATCCTGAAAAGGGGATTCTAGTTACCTGATTATTCTCCAAACAGGATGGGCTACATCATTTGTGGGGCTCAGTGCAAAATGAAGGCCCAGGGCCCCTTACTCAAAAAAGCATGGTGTCCTTCTGAGTGCGGGGCCCTGTCACATGCCCTTGAATCCAGCCCTATCTTCAAATACGGTCTATGAATATGAGGAAGAGGCAAATTTTAAGCAGCCTGGATGAAGAAAGTACACACAGGGAATTTTCTTCCAAGTAGTTCACAGGAAAATAAACTCACTCTAAGGAAAGAGAACAATTCAGTCTTTACAAATTAACAAATGGGACTGGGATCTAAAGGAAAGTTACCATTTGCAAAGTCAAGGTCACAGATATGGCACAGCTACAAGGTAAGGGTGATAATAATAGTAGCAGTAGCAGGGGTAGCAGCTGACAAATGTACAGAGCTTATTGAGTGCCACCATTCTTCACAGTCTCTTCTGTCGACTTACTCATTTAATCCTCAAAACAGCCCTGGAGGATGGACAGATGCTATTATTGCCCTAACTTACAGATGAGGAAACTGACCTTAGAAAGGCTGAGTAACTGTCCCTGGTCACAGAGCAAATAAATGGTAGAACCAGGATTTGAACTCAGACAGTCTAGCTCCAAAGTCTGTGCTCTTAGCCACTATTTATGCTATTTCTCATAAAATAAGGACAGATATGGAGGGAAGGAAGGGAGGGAGTCATCCCAGTATATTCATTTATTAATATTTTAGATTTGGCTTAACCAGGACGTACTGTGTGTTGTGTGCATGTTTTTAATTTTTCCTTTTTTTGCATTTCATGTTCATAGTTTAACAGCACCCGTTCGCCCTCCCCCACTGAGTGTTGCCACATGACCCCATGGAGTAGAAAGGTACTGGTTCTGAGAACATTCCATCACAGCCCTATCCCATTCTCTACACTTTCTTCTCTCTTTTAACTATGGCAAACTCTGTTGTTTCTAACTAACAGGTATTCTTTTAAATCTCCTTCAAGAGTGATATTTTCCTAACTTGAATTAAATAAAATATCATTTAGACAGCCATGTCATTGGCTTTCTTTCCCACTTACTTTCCCCCCCTAAATTGCAATTAAGGCTCTGTTCAAGATGGGCATCACCTAATGCCACTCCTGGACCTTATAGTTCAAAGGAAAGTGATTCCAACTTTGCCCTATATTTATCAGAACTGTAAATACAGGTTCGGCTTCTCAAATCAAAAAAGAGAATAGGACAAAAGGATTCTCTGGCAGCCAGTTGTCCCTGTCGCCATTAAATAAAACGTGGTTTTGGCTGCTGGTCAGAGCCTGTAGTCAGGTCACTATTCTTTCTTTGTTTCCCAGTCCATTGTTATTCAAGGAAGGAATCGCCTACAAAATGTGGCCTCTGGTGGTGGGGGTTTCTCTCCAGCTCCTGCTCTTTCTCTTTTCTGTCTCTCTTTTTGCATGCACCAAACTTTTTTTTTTTCTTTTTGGAAGTTACCTAGGAAACAAAGTCTTTTGTGCTCCAACTTTATTTGAGCTATTCGCTTCGCTGGGAATCTGCACAAAAGCTGGAGAGAGAAAGAAGGTTGCAATGTTTTACTAAAATGTTCATGGTGAACACATTTTTCTCAAGGGGGGTAATCATATCCTGTTGGGTGTGTTGG
This sequence comes from Mirounga angustirostris, assembly GCF_029215605.1. Taxonomy (NCBI): domain Eukaryota; kingdom Metazoa; phylum Chordata; class Mammalia; order Carnivora; family Phocidae; genus Mirounga; species Mirounga angustirostris. The sequence goes on from NW_026991719.1 coordinate 14,016,036, forward strand.
GGGGCTTTGCAGATACCTCTGACAAGGTAAGCAAAAGCTGGGGGGTTAACTTAAACAAGTGGCTCTGGAATCTTCTAAGAGGACCTGAGAACACTTTGACAATATGTGAAATCCTGAGTCAGCAGGACATGATGCTTCCAAGTATGAGGATGAGAAATTTTTTCATGATTTTAGGACTTTACTCCAGTTAAGTTAAACCTTAACTGGAGTAAGAGGGAAAAATATTTATTTTATACAAACACTCACCTTCCTCCAAATTATGGAAAGAAAGAAAACTAGGGTCAGTGGTGAAAACTGGGTCTTTTAATAATCTGGTTTAGAAGCCCAACCCTGAAATCATAATTGGAATGGAGCCTTTTTAATAATCTGGGTTAGGAGCCCAGCCCTGAAATAAAAGTAGATAATATTAATATCTATCAAGGGCTTGGATGGAGAATTTTCAAATGTCATACAGAAGTCAAGGCCTCTAACTCCACAGCTAGAAGAAAAGCTTCCCACTGCAAAAGCTGAAAGAAATGAAGACCCTTTACTCTTCCGAATTTGAAAAAGAAACTCTCTTGAATCTTTCTCCCCATTAACTGCTTTTGTATTTTCCACTATAGTAAGTGGGGGAGGGGAGCTGCTTTTCCATGTGCACACAGTGTTGATGAAACTGCATTTTTGAAATGTTATTCACAAAAACCACAGTCCTGCAGTAAAATTAACTCCTTGTGATTTAAGCCAGCCTCTCAGATTAGATAGGCTTGTCCTTCTGGTGATGTGTTCTGGAATGTTTCCTGACTCCAGGTTTTCTGGCACGTTTTCTGAGCCTTTCATAGGCATCTAAATCATCTTCTCCCTTTGATCCCAGTCATCTAGAGCTCTCGAGACTTTCATTAGCAATATATGGATATCCAGAATCTACCTGTCACTGGATTAGAGACTAATATTTTTCTTCAGTTTTGAAGTTAGGGGTCTTATGGCTACCTTGTCTCTCCTCTTAATTCCATTTAACCTGAAAAGCATGTTTATTAAGTCCATTTTTTCTTTTGTGTCGCTTGACTATTGAAATTATAACTTTCAATTAGTGGTGCTTACTAACTATTTCTAGGAATTCTTCCTTTGACCTAAAAGCTTATTTCTGACCTCGCTGTTCTTAACTGTGAAATTCCTTAATATGTGTGCTCACATATAAACCATTCTGGCTAAGTCTGAATGTACTTCATTTGCAGTCCCATCCCCCGGAGGACGAAGATACAGATGTCATGTTAGGGCAGCGGCCGAAAAACCCAGTACACAATATCCCATCGACGCTGGACAAGCAGACCAACTGGAGCAAAGCACTGCCTCTCCCAACACCAGAGGAGAAGATGAAACAAGATGCCCAAGTGATTTCTTCCTGCATTATTCCCATCAATGTCACTGGTACCGTTCTGTTCTTTTCTTAGGGGCACAATATTCTGTGTTTTAAATGTGTTCAAAACCTGTGCTGCTGGGCGGACCAGTTAAGAATACCGCTTTGTAAACAAGCAATACCTTTTTCATCAGAATACAACCCAGAAGATGTTCAATATGCTTTTGTCAGGTTTTGAACATCCATTTGCATATGTTCTGCTGGGCCGCTTGTTATGTAAATGATGGACAGTTTCTTTTTGAAAAAAGTCACCAAATAGCTCTTTGGTCATAGCTGACTGAAATAATGGAGAAAGCGGCAGTGATTAGTCATATGATAATGATGCATGGCACAGCAAGAAAGAAAACAGCAAACCCCAGGTCTCTCAAACTGCAAGTAATGATCCTGTAGACCAACTATAAAATCTGTTTTCAGGCTTCTTTGGATGAAGGTAGGCTTGTTTAAAAAGATCGTTTAGATTTCTGCATCGATTATGGTGATTTCTGACCTAAAAATATGCGGATTCAAAGATGAAGGCTGAATTCTATTCTAATCCAGCCAGCCTGGCTTACATTCCTCTCTGCTTTCCTCTTCTTGTGTACTGAGAGTTTGAATATTAGTCTAGGTCGAACGCAAGCCTGTCCAGACTTTTCTTGAAAAGTTTATCTGTGGAGACTGTAGATTCCACGATGGGACCTGGTAATCTTAGCTGTAAGTGAAATGATGTTATGAAATATTCTCACTTTCAAAGACAGACAGAAAATGATCTATCCATTGGGCTTTCTTTAAACATCTCTAATAGTTATATTTTAATTTATTTGTATATTGAAAATTTCACAATGGCCACATTACTACTTTTATCCTGGTACCATGTGACTAAAGGTTGCATGTCGCTCGAGATGCATTTTGGACATGGCTATTATTAATCCCACTCAGATTTCTCTCACATAAAGTGGAGAGCAAATGACCAGATATCCAGGACAGATATTATTTCCTTCCTGAAAAACAGGAATTCTGGTTGATCAGCTGGTTATGAGCTAGGAGTAATTTTCCTGCTGACCTATTCAACTTGCAGGATAAATTATTCTAAGGATGCATACTTTATCTGATCTCCATAATCTAAATGGGCTGGGTTAGGTAGATGTCAAAATGTATCATTTTGGCATCCTCTTAAACTAACTTTCCCTTCTGGGAACATTTGATGATTACAAGCAGCACCTGCTTTCTTCATAGCACTGTAAGTAGATCTTGTTTTCAAATTTAGTTCTTTGATTATGGGTCTTGTGATTCAGGAAAAGGGAAGATCTTTCCTTCTGCTTTATTTCAGGAACTCTCAGACTAAAGCCCAGATTATATGTTGATTTCAAGAGCTTTAATGAAAAAGCTGCTAATTATGTCCATATAACATAAAGTGTGTCTGTGTGCCATGTGTTCTGTAATTATTATGAGTAGAATGAAAGATCTTAATTTTTGGCTGGAGCTAAGAAAGGAAAATTCCATTAGTATGAATTCTCCAATTAATATAATAATTAGTCATCATGTGACATCTCACAGATTTTTTTCAAAAGTGAGTTCTGGAAACTGTTGTCACTGTGATGCTAAGCAGAACTCAAATTGCTTCATTTTATAGCTGAGCTGAGGTTTAACACGCCATCCTGCTCTATGCGTAACAATCAGGATAAATGATGAGGCAACCAGATTCCAACGCACTTTTGGCATCCTGACTTTCTGAGGCAAAGCTCACTCTGAAAAATCCATGGCACATGCCTGTGCCAGACAGGAGTGTGAATTCCTCACCTCCTTCCTCACCATTCTAGTTTTGATAAGACTGCATGTAGTGTATCAATAATGTGATTATGGAGAGAGAAACAAACAAGCATCAAGGTTTGGCCCCTGTATTTATAAAAGCAAACAGACACTCATTGTAAAGACTGGGAATTCCAGCTTCATTTACAGCTGAAAGAGAACGTAGATCCACTTAAGTAGAGAACTGAGGACTGCCTTGTATTCTTATTTTATATTGATAAGACACTGGTGCCATACCAAAAAGTGTCCAACTGAGACAGTAGAAGAAAATAGAGTTCAATGATGATTTAAAAACAAATCTCTAGGCTACTTTCTCCTCATAGAAGGAGTGTGTGCATGTGTTGTGTTGTGTGTAGGGTTGGGGTGCAGTGGGTAGAGAGAGGAAAAAAAACCTCACAAAGATGCTTTTAATGAAGAAATGGGTCAGGATATGTTAGCTGAACTAATTCAGGTTAACATCTTGGCTCTGGATCTACTACTATGCAAAGACAGGTTCAGCGAGCCCAGAAATAGACCCGTAAATAGGAGTAACTAAAGGTTGTAAGTCCTTCAGGAGCTGTTTCTGTGTGAGAGTGATTCTTTGATGTTATTTTTCTCTCCTCTTTCTTTTGATTTTCCTTCTTTGCTTGTTACTCTTGGCAGTGCAAGCTGTTGTGCAGAGCTGCATTTAGAAGTAAAGCTTAATGTACTGCAGAGTAATTTAAATAAGAGCTGAATAAGGGCTCCCTTATATTTATTCACGGGCTTAATCCAAACTCTTCCTTTACTTCCAATCAATAAATATCACTGTGTTCCAAGCAAATGAAAATTTGTTTGCCGTTTCTAAAGGCTAATGAGACCTATTTGTGGGTTGCAGGAGTTGGTTTTGACAGAGAGGCTAGTATACGCTGCTCTCTTGTTCATTCACAATCCGTACTACAGCGGAGACGGAAACTGAGGAGGAGGAAAACCATCTCGGGTATCCCCAGAAGAGTCCAACAAGAAATAGGTGTAGTATAAAACTGTTCATGGTTAACATTCTGTTGGGTGTCAATTAGAAGGAGATGAAATGGAAGCCGGCCTTTTAATCAGCTTCCTTAAAAATCGTCAGTGTTGTAACTTGTAGAGGTTTGAAATGGCGTGTACTTGTTCTGTGTTCAGCAAGCTGGGTGGTATTACTTTTTGAATCTCTGTTCTTGACTGTGAAGATTTAACCTTAGGAATTTAGGTATACATGTTCAAGTCTTATGGCTGAAATGTAATATTTTGGTAATTTTTAAAGTTTTATTAAGATGGAAATGATAAGCAATTTTTTAAAGTTTTATTAAGATGGAATAAAAAGTAGCAAGATTCAATGAAAGATTGTTTTGGGAAAATTATACCTTTACTTGAAGAGAGATATACTTTTATGGCATTAATTAAGAAGGTAAAATTTAAGCATATTCAATTAAATACTGACTATTGATAACATGTTACCCTTTATGACTTTTCTTCTATTTTTTTCTGTTCCATGTGTTTAGGAATCTCTTCCTATGCTTTATTATTATTATTATTATTATTATTACTATAGCATCTCTTTTATTACTTATAATGAATTTTAAGAGTTTTATTTTGCTGGGCATATATTACAAAATAAAAAAGAATAGCGGCCAAGAAGACAAAATGCACTTTAATTTAAAAAAAAATAGTAGTCACTTATTGGGGCAAAGTAATTTGATAGTGAAGAGAGAATTCACAAAAGATCTAAAAGCATTTTCTCTTAGTATACACACACACACACACACACACACACACGTAGAGACAGAGACAGAGAGGCAAAGGACAGATTCCCCAAAGCATTTTAACTTTCTCCTAATTTTATATGCTGATTTTTTTTCCTCAAAGAGAAAGATCCAACATGCCACCACCCAGATTTGTGGACATCTCTCAGAATGTCTGTTAGTCTGCTGATGTATGAAATATCTCACTGTGCTTTCCGTGTGCCCTAGATTCTGATGAATCCCCTGTGGCCAGGGAAAGGAATGTGATCGTGCACACGAATCCAGACCCTTCCAACACTGTCAACAGGAGGTCTGGAACCAGGGATTCAGAGTGCCAAACTGAAGATATTCTGATTGCTGCTCCATCCAGAAGGAGAATCAGAGCTCAAAGGGGTCAAAGCATTGCAGCTTCCCTTTCTCATTCTGCTGGCAACATCTCTGCGTTGGCAGACAAAGGCGACAGCATGTTCACTACTGCAGTGAGCAGCCGTACAAGGTCTCGGAGCCTCCCCCGGGAGGGCAATAGAGGTGGGGATGCTGAGCCCAAAGTTGGTGCTAAACCCTCAGCATATGAAGAGGGGGAGCCTTTCATGGGCGACCAAGAAAGAACCCCAAATGATCGCAGTGAGGCCCCCAGCAGCCCAAGTGCACAGGAACACCAGCCTGCTTTGGGCCTGGCTTGTTCTCAACGTCTTCACAGCCCTCAGCACAAGTTAAACGAGAGAGGGAGGTCACGTCTGTCCCGAATGGCTGCTGACTCTGGCAGCTGTGACATCTCCTCCAACTCAGACACCTTTGGGAGCCCCATCCACTGCATCTCCACGGCTGGCGTCCTCCTCAGCAGCCACATGGACCCAAAAGATGACCACCAGTCATCCAGTGGCAACTGGAGTGGGAGCAGCTCCACATGCCCCTCACAGACCTCAGAGACAATCCCTCCTGCAGCTTCTCCTCCCCTCACCGGCTCTTCACACTGTGACTCAGAGTTGTCACTCAACACAGCCCCTCATGCTAATGAGGATGCCAATGTCTTCGTGACAGAGCAGTACAATGACCACCTGGATAAAGTGAGAGGCCACCGGGCAAACTCCTTTACCTCCACTGTGGCAGATCTGCTGGATGACCCCAACAACAGCAACACCAGTGACAGTGAGTGGAATTACCTACACCACCATCACGATGCCTCCTGCCGCCAGGATTTTAGTCCTGAGCGCCCCAAGGCAGACAGCCTGGGCTGCCCGAGCTTCACAAGCATGGCCACTTATGACAGCTTTCTGGAAAAGTCTCTATCAGACAAAGCAGACACTAGCTCTCACTTTTCAGTGGACACAGAAGGATACTACACTTCCATGCACTTTGACTGTGGTCTCAAAGGCAGTAAGAATTATGTCTGTCACTATGCAGCCCTGGGCCCAGAGAATGGCCAGGGCATCGGGGTACCTCCTACTCTTCCGGACTGTGCCTGGCAGGACTACTTAGACCACAGGAGGCAGGGGAGACCTAGCATCTCTTTCAGGAAACCAAAGGCAAAGCCGACCCCACCTAAACGTAGTTCATCATTGAGGAAGTCCGATGGAAACGCAGACATTTCTGAGAAGAAAGAACCAAAGATAAGCAGTGGCCAGCTCCTGCCTCACAGTTCCAGGGAAATGAAGCTGCCTCTTGATTTCTCCAACACGCCTTCTCGAATGGAAACTGCCAACCTTCCCACCAAGCAAGAATCTGCTTGGATGAACCAGAGTGAACATGGTATTAAGGAACCTCAGTTAGACACTTCAGATACTCCACCATTCAAAGATGAAGGTGCTGAATCAACTCACTATGCAGATCTCTGGCTTCTCAATGACTTGAAAACAAATGATCCTTACAGATCTTTATCTAATTCAAGTACTGCTACGGGTACCACGGTTATTGAATGCATCAAATCTCCAGAGAGCTCTGAATCCCAAACATCCCAGTCAGAATCAAGAGCCACCACCCCATCCCTTCCCTCTGTTGACAATGAGTTTAAACTGGCCTCACCAGAAAAGCTGGCCGGCTTGGCATCGCCATCAAGTGGCTACTCGAGCCAGTCTGAAACACCGACCTCCTCTTTCCCTACAGCTTTCTTTTCCGGTCCACTGTCTCCTGGAGGTAGCAAAAGAAAACCGAAAGTCCCAGAAAGGAAATCCTCACTACAGCAACCCTCTTTAAAAGATGGAGCTCTTTCACTGAGTAAAGACCTCGAACTTCCAATTATACCTCCTACCCATCTTGACCTAAGTGCTCTTCATAGTGTCTTGAATAAACCATTCCACCACCGTCACCCGCTGCATGTTTTTACTCATAGTAAGCAGAACCCAGTAGGAGAAACACTGCGGTCGAATCCTCCACCGTCCCTTGCAATTACACCGACAGTCCTGAAATCTGTTAACCTTAGGTCCATCAGCAAGTCTGAAGAAGTGAAGCAAAAAGAGGGCAACAATACAGATCTCCCCTACTTAGAAGACAGCACTCTCACAATGGCTGCCCTGTCTCCAGGTAAGATTAAGCCGCATGTGGCTAAGAAATCAGTATCACGTCAGTACTCCACTGAAGACACCATACTGTCCTTTTTAGACTCCTCTGCAGTTGAGATGGGACCAGACAAACTCCAGTTAGAGAAAAAACGTACTTTTGATGTAAAGAATCATTGTGACCCAGAAACAGCAACCTCAGCTGGTAACAATCTTCTAGATTCAAGTGTCACAAAAGACCAAAAACATATGGAGAGCGAGCTTATTCCGGAGAACACACCAAGTAAAAATTGTGACTTTCCCACAGAAGGATTTCAGAGGGTCTCTGTTGCCCGCCCAAATGATTTGGATGGTAAAGTACTACAATATGGAGCTGGTCCAGATGGAGCCCTAGGACAGGTGCAGAAGCCATCCTCTGCAGATTGGGAGGAAGCTGCATACCCTGAGTCTGTGGATGCGCTCACAGCTCAGTCAAACTCACCAACCAGACCCACAGACATAAGCAGTCAACTTAAGCATCAGCTTGGGATGAGCCACCACCATGACAAAGTGCCTGGGAATATCAGCTGTGAAGCAGAGCTATCGACTGCAAATTCATGCCCTGAAAAATGTTCTGAGCAGGAAAATAGTGCTTCAGGTATTTCAGCCAAAAGTGCCTCTGATAACAGCGGAGCAGAGGAGACCCAAGGAAGTGTGGATGAGGTTTCACTGAAAGGTCAGTTGTTGATGCCTTTGTCCCAGTGGAAAGGTCTCTCACGGCACTTCATTGCGTTTTTTTCTTTCTTATGTTCCCTGTAACACAGTACAGCCCTGGGTGTTGGTTTCCCTCCACCTTTTTTTCACTTCTTAAAACAATTGAGATAAAAGTTTTTGTTATTGAGGGACTGAGCTGCGACAGATAATCTCTCTTTTTAAAAATAGCCGTAAGGTATCTGTTGTTTGTTGATGCCACAAGCCAGTGAAACACAGCAGCGTGCCTGGTAACTTCTTTTTTTTTAAAAGATTTTTTTTTTTTTTTTAATTTATTTGAGACAGAGAGAACGAGAGAGAGAGCACATGAGAGCGGGGAGGGTCAGAGGGAGAAGCAGGTTCCTTGCTGAGCAGGGAGCCCGATGCGGGACTCGATCCAGGGACTCCAGGATCATGACCTGAGCCGAAGGCGGTCGCTTAACCAACTGAGCCACCCAGGCGCCCCATCTGGTAACTTCTTCTTAAAGATGCTTTTGTTCTTCATTTAAGAATCGTCACCGAGTGATGACTCTATGGTTTCGCCACTTAGTGAAGACTCTCAGGCTGAAGCAGAAGGTGTGTTCGTGTCTCCAAACAAACCTCGAACAACTGAGGATTTGTTTGCAGTCATTCACAGGTGAGGCAATTAACACCAAAAGTTTTGCTTCTTTCAGTGCATCTCATCAAATGCAAATACAGGAAAGCCTTGTGTACTTATGATACATTCAGCAAAAAAGCAAAGAAAAATTAGTTTTCCAAATCAAACTGATAGACTTATATTTCTGTTGGGGAATGTGAGCCTTTATATATAGCTCAACCTGACTTGAGAGACTTCCATAAGAACTGCCGAAGGGAGAGGTGTTTTCCATAGGAAAGACATCTTGTGACAAGTTTTCGTTTGAAAACAATTTGTGGCTAAGTAACAGCGTGAAAGCTCACTCTGTTGTAATCTCTGACAAATACTTTCTTGAACCAAAAGGAAAAAAAAAAAAAAGCTCACAACTGTAATCCTACACTAGCAGAGATGCAAGCCGATTCACTGAACAGTCAGAGCCCAAGTTTGAGACAAGACAGTGTATAAACCTGCCCGTTTCATAGCTCAGAATTAATCACTGCTCCTTTTCTCCCCCTCTTCCTAAAACTTAAACTTCTTTAATAACATTGGTCCTCTCTAAAATTAATACCCCAAATCCCACAAACAGAGGACGTCCTCTGGGCTGTTTTTCTAGGACACTATTGTGTCCAGGCTGCCCATTCACATTCTCTCACCTGCCCCCTGCCCCCTGCAATCAAGGACCATGTTTGCAAGAATATATACTCCTTACAACTTGTGACTGACGAACAGAGCAGGAACTTGCACTCGGTAGCCGAACCCAGATTAGACTGAGCTATCCAATCCTGCTGTACCTGCTCCTTTCACAGCCACGACTGCTTTCTTCCACTAGGCCTTGGAACTATATGGGACTCCCAAGGGACACAACTTGGAAACTGCCTTTTCTACCTTATGAAGTTACACTTTTTAAAAAAGATTTTATTTATTCATTTGCAAGAGAGAGAGAGAGAGAGAGCGTGCATATGAGCAGGGGCAAAGGGAGAGGGAGAAGCAGGCTCCCCACTGAGGAGGGAGCCCAACGTGGGGCTTGATCCCAGGACCCTGGGATCATGACCTGAGTTGAAGGCAGACGGTTAACCAACTGAGCCACCCAGGCATCCCTGAAGTTATACTTTTTGAAGCAAGTTTTTTTCAAGAAGCTTGCCATTTTTCCAGGAATTCTACTATTTTTTTTTTAGATTTATTTATTTATCTATTTGAGAGAGAGAGGGAGAGAGCACAAACAGAGGGAGGGGCAGAGGGAGAGGGAGAAGCAGATCCCCTGCTGAGCGGGGAGCGCGACACAGGGCTCAATCTCAGGACCGGGAGATCATCACCTGAGCCAAAGGCAGACGCTTAAATGACTGAGCCACCCAGGTGCCCCTGGAATTCTACTTTTAAAGGGAACTTGCATTTTCTGTTGATGTGGTTTTCTCATAAAGAAGGAGCACAGCTCTTCAACAGCTTTTTTTTTAAAGGAGTCCATCAGAAACACCTTCTGTGTGTATATACCTTAGCAGGCACACCTCGCCACGCAGAGAGTGAAGAATCAGTTCATTTTTTCTTTGCTCTGCGTGTGGTCTAAGATCTGATTATATTTCCCTTACCACACTTTCTCTTAGGACAAGTTACTAAAACGCTATATAAGTTAAAGAGCCAAGTTCTTACCGCAAAGGACCAAATGTTAGTATCTGGAGTAGTGGACAGAACATAAGTAGTGGAGTCAGAAACATCTGGAATTGAATCTCAGTGCTGCCACTTCTTATCCAGTCTTGTCAGTTAAAACCTCTCTACCTACTCCCTGTTAGTGGAGATACCTATAGCTCACAAATTCAATTTTGATGCTAAAATAACATTTTAGTGTCTCGAATATGGTAGATGCTAAAAGCAAATGTTAGTTTGAAATTCCTACCGTATCGGAGTGCCAGACCCTGGCATATGCGAGATAACCACCACAAAGGTTTCAGTGAACCAAAATGAGGCTGGTCTCCCAACTGCAAAGCTGACATTTTCTCTACCCTATGGATTTTTAGGTTGGTGAAAGAGCATGTTGCCAATATTTATCAACATACTGAATCATGCTGAAGATTCACTAAGTTTACACCTACTTACTTACCAAAAGAAATAATATGATGACAGATGCCTACGTTTGGTAGACTTACAGAGCTTGGTAATCTTAGATTTGCATTTGTGTAGGATTTATTTATGTGCAGCACAAAGAATGACCTTGTTGGGTTTTTTTTGTGGATGACACTTGATTTTTTTTTGCCTTGTTTTCTTGAGAGTTTACAGTATATAGAGCTTTAAGAGCTCCAGAGGTAGTCTAGGTTTTTAGCTTCTCACAGAAAGTGGGCTTATTGACTGATACACAGCTGATGTTACTAAGCAGCTACAGAATGGTCTTTACAGCAAAAGATGGATTGATTTATTTAACAAGTCATGTAAGAAATTTTTTATATGGAGAAATTTAAAAAGTTGACAGAATAGTATAACGTACCTCCCCCTGACACACATACCCATCACCCACGCCTGTCCACCATCAACCTGTGGCTAATCCCGTCCCATCCACACCTCTATCCACTTTGCTCTTCGGGTAGTCACTGAAAGCCAACCGCACACATCAGAGCATTTTATCCGTAAGGCCGAGACAGAGTTAATAAGAGAAAGCTATAGTCCTTCACTGCCTACACTCTAACCAGAAGCCAGACAGCAGTATTTTCTCAGACTCTTGTAAAACATCCCAATGAGTCCTCCCCTAGAAGCCGTAGCCTCCACATTAGTCATAATGTGAGCCGGTCATTTACAGAACCTCGTTTACGGCCGCGAGGACTGGAGAATTTCCCTCCGGCTGGGAGTGCCCCAAGGGCAAGGACTGTATCTCACTCCGCACCTCCTGGTCCTAACGCTTCCTATCCAGTCAGGGGGGGTCCACCCAAGTGCTCTTTAAGGACAGCGCGTGGATGTGGCATGACACTTGTAGTTTCCTAAAAATGTCTGCGGACTGAGATGTTTCCTTTTCTTGAAAGGTCCAAGAGGAAAGTACTTGGAAGAAAAGATTCTGGGGATATGTCCACTCGAAGCAAATCGAGGGCTCCTCTTGGCGGCGGCGGCGGCAGCGCCGGTTCTGTCACTCTGCCCAACAGCAACGTGACCACCCCGAACAGCCAGAGGTCTCCTGGCCTCATCTACCGAAATGCCAAAAAGTCCAACACATCGAACGAAGAGTTTAAGCTGCTACTCCTCAAGAAAGGAAGTCGCTCAGATTCTAGTTACCGCATGTCTGCCACTGAGATCCTCAAGAGTCCCATCCTGCCCAAACCTCCAGGAGAGCTCACCGCCGAGTCCCCACCAAGCACCCATGAGGCCCATCAGGGGGCACCTGGGGCCGAGGCGTTGTCCCCACTCTCTCCGTGCTCCCCAAGAGTTAATGCGGAAGGGTTTGCCTCAAAGAACTTTGCCACCTCAGCATCGGCTAGGGTTGGCCGTTCGCGAGCGCCCCCTGCGGCCAGCAGCAGTCGCTATAGCGTCCGCTGCAGGCTGTACAATGCGCCCATGCAGGCCATCTCTGAGGGTGAGACAGAAAATTCTGATGGGAGCCCACATGACGACCGATCCTCCCAGAGCTCAACATAGGTGGCCCGGGCCAGGCTGGCCGCCAAAGGCCAAAACCCTTAGTCATATGAGGATGTAGGAACAGAACAGAGGACTGGGGAGAAGTCAGCACACCATGGGGTACCATCACTGCTTACCAACGAATTCCTAAATATTTGCGGGGGAAACGGAAGATGGTCTTTCTTGATTATTTTCCACATTTTTAAGTAGCTGCACTGTCTTTCATATTTTTCTTTAGCTTCGTTTGATTTACCCAGTCTCATTCCTTTTGATAATATAGAATTTGAACATGTCTGCTTTTCATGAAACCTAGAAAAAGTTTTCCCAGAGCTGCCTATTCAGAAAACAAAGCCCTCACTGTCATAATTCTTAAGAAGATGAAATTACTCTGGAGGTTTGGTATTTTTTTATATTAAAATGAACTAAAGCAAAATTCAGAAGAACTACACACATGTAAATACCATATTTTTGATAAAAATGTGTAAATAGATTTATCAATGACGAGTGGACATGTGGCCAATTATCTACCACACACCAACTGTTTATAGAACACAACAAATAAAGTGTAATAATTGTATTCTGTGAATACCATTTTCATATAAAATACCATATTTAAATGTCCACCAATATGATTTTCTGAGTGATAAACCTCAATTATGAATTTTAAACTGGTGAAATAAAGAAAATCTTGAGGTCATATACTGAAATGTGATTAATTTAAAATAATGAATTCAGACCTCACCATTTTTGTGACAAATTGCAGCACCAAACAAGCGAATAGTAACACATGGCTATGATTTGCCATGTGGTAATTTGGACAGAATGAAAAGCATGCTTTTGATTTTTTTTTTAATCAATGAGAAAAATCATCATTCTCAACACAAAGCCCTGAAGAACAACATTTGACAGTGTCTTTTAGACTTTTAAGTTTTCAATGGATTGCTTTAAAGAGAATGAATAGGGAAAACAATAGTCAATTTTAGGTTATGTTTTATATTAGGCTACTGGGGACATAAACAGTCATAAACTCCTTAAACAGTTTAGCAATTAGCTCCAGGTTCTTTAACTAACAAAAATAAAACATAAGCATGCCACAGAGCTATTGATTTATCAGTAAGTACCTGCAATGGGTTTTCAGTGAAGCTTTCTCTCTGTGCTGATGAGATTCATGCTACCTAAAAAGTAACAGAAATGACACTGTGAACAATATAGTTGGGAAATAGGTATGTGTATATGCATTATTTATATTCACTGTTAAACCGGGAATGGGGAACAGCTCTGGTTCACAATGCTACATACAAATGAGTTTTGTCTGATTTTACTATATCTGCTTGATGGCAAAAGGGGAGGGTGGTGGGTGGGAAAGGAAATATCAGGGCAAGTGCTCTGATAAAATGAAGGCAGGGAAACAAGCTGAATTACTTGAAATTACTTGAATTTTCTTGTCTTAAAACTGAAAAAGAAGTAGTTACAAGTTGAAATCTGCAAATGGTTCTTACACCTCTGATTTTAACGTGAACTGATACTAATGTTTGAAATATGTCAGAAATATAAGCAGCTATGTACTTAGAATATGTTTTGAATGGGACAAGGTAGAAAGTAAAGAGAACTAAGAAGGGATATGGCCTATAAAAGAATAGAATGTGATTAGAATGCTAGAACAGACCAGCATTACCAAGAAATTGATTAGCAACTGGCTTTAAGTTTATGCAAGTGGTATTTGGGAAAGTAGGATGTGTGAAAGCGGGTTTGTGGCTTTGGTTTGATTCATACAACATGAAGGAGAAAGCCTGGTCTAAGAGGATGCTGTCTTTCAATAGAAACACTTTCTAAGATGTTATAGATTGAGAATTAGAGAATCTGATTGCTGTTGGTTTTTGTTTGTTTGTAAAGAAAAAAAATGTCTGTCTTCTATTTGTTTTCACTATCAAATTGTATTTCTTAATTTCTTGTCATCCTTGTATGTAAAATGGGTCCTGGGGGTGGCGGGGTAGAGGAGGGAGAATGTGTGTGTGGGTGTGTGTGTGGGTGTGTGGGTGTGGGTGCTTGCGCTGGGATAGATAAGCTACTTGGTAAAGGGTACATTTGAACATGTATAAAGTGTTATACTTTTTATTAAAAGAAAAATGGGGGTTTGAAAAAATGGACCATTTCTCATTGGAACCCATTAGTCAAGAAAACCAGCATGGTTTGACACCACATGGGAACACGAAAAACTTTTTCTCATGCTTTGAAAAGTACACTTGGCAAAATTTTAAAAATAAAGTTTTTAGACAAATGCGCTAAGAAACCGTCATTTCCAGTCCCAATAGGTGATCTTTTGTAATTTTCATAAAAGCAGTTCGTTTGCAGTATGGCTTTTGTGTAGTTAGGGGTTTTTTAAGCGTAAAGAAAGTATGTGGGCTTTAAAAGTGATTCTAAATCTTGAATAGGAAACCCATTAATTGGCTTTAATAAATATGTCACCTTTTTATTATTGACATCAATTTAAGTAATGGTACCATATATTTTTTAAAATACATACTGACTTGAATTGTGAGGCAATAAGATTCCTTCTATATGTAATGATCACAGAACTAACCCTTATAATATAGTTTTACTTATTTTGTTTACTCTAAAAATCTATAGCAGAGTTTCTCTATTTTATATTTCATAGATTTAAAAAAAACCCAAATAATGATGGATTTTAAATTCACTGTGTTGAGTATTGAGTAACTGAGTTAAAAAAAAAAAAAAGTAAGGAATTCCTTAGTAATCTGGAATATTCTACATGGCTTTATTACATAGCATATAAGACCAAGAATTAGAGGGCTGTCTTCAACATCACTACCGTTTTGAAGCAGGGTACACACATTAGGTATTGTAAAAAACATCAATCCAAACTTTTCTTCTGTTGTTTGCACTGATGCTAATTTTTTGTTCTTTTATGTTTATACAACATGTCTGTGTTGTGTGGGGAAAATTTTTTTTTCCTTACTTTTTGGTTTTTTGTGTTTGGGGTGTTTTTTTGTTTTTTGTTGGTTTTTTGGGTTTTTTTTGGCTAAGTAGAGGACATGGACTAGTTGTAGCAAACAAAACACACTGTTTGCTCTTGCCAAAGGTCAGTGAGTGAGTACATTTGCTGCAGTGACAGCAGACTTAGAGAACTAGATCATGACAAAGGTTTAAAACTATAAAGAAGGTTACAGTGTAACTATTTTGGTACTAGAACCAGTTCATGCTGGCCAAAAAGACAATGGTTTATGGACTTGCATCCATTTTGTATTTTTGTAATATTTGTAAATATGAACTTTTTAAATTGTCACAGAAATGGTTTCTTTTGTAAGATGTTTTCAACGTTTACATTCAATTCAAGCCTTTGTATATTTTAGAGCTGTGCAACACTTTAAGTCTTGTATTTATTTTTAGTAAAAATGGTGACAGTTTCATTGTGAACCCCTCTCAAAAAAAATGTACCAGAAAAGTTTGATTACCTAGAAAGTGTGTATAGAAACTGCAAATAAACGTGACTGCAATTAAACAACCAGTTTCTCTTGGATTATGTAACTGCATTCTTGGGGTTTCACAAACAGCAAGTGTTTTATAGGGAACTGGACATAAAGGGAACTGCTATAGCAAAAGTATGAGGGGAAAAAAGTAATAAATAGTGTATAATGGGGTGCCTGGGTGGCTCAGATGGTTGAGCATCTGCCTTCGGCTCAGGTCATGATCCCAGGGTCCTGGGATCGAGCCCCGCATCGGGCTTCCTGCTCCTTGGGAGCCTGCTTCTCCCTCTACCTCTCTCTCTGTCTCTCATAAAGAAATGAATAAAATCTTAAAAAAAAAAAAAATAGTGTATAATGAGCTCCAATCTCATTTTGGGTTTTGGGTTTGTTTGTTTGTTTTTAGATTTTTTTAAAGTAATCTCAACACCCAACATGGGGCTCCAACTCATAACCCCGAGATCACACAAGCTCTACTGACTGAGCCAGCCAGGCGCCTCTCTAATCTCGTTTTGTATTTGAGAGGAGAAAGAATAAATTTCCAATATCTACTATACTTTCCTTGTAGCTCCTCTGTGAGCCAGGAAAAGATTTATGGCTTTACTTTAAAATACTTACCTGCTTTGCTTCTGATAATTACTCAGACTGTGCCTCCTTCCAAAGATGGGCAGCCTCGATATACATATGCCAATATGCCACTAAATAATGTCATGTATCCTTTATTACGTAGCAAATTTATGTGCCAGATAGTGTTCTAAGTGCTTTGCTTACTCAAACTCATGTACTCCCCACATTGTGCCCATTTAACAGATGGGGAAACGCAAGCACAGAGCTGTTACCTGACTTGTCCAAAGCCGTGGAGGGACTAAATGTTGGGGCCGCAGTTAACCCCAGTAAATCTGGCTCCAGGGTCTGTGTTACCTCCCCATGAGGTAACAACTTTTTAAAATAACTTTCCCCGTTTGTACCAAACCTCCACAATGAAGGCCCCATATCCTCTCCTTCGAATTCCAGCAATGACGCGCACACCTAGGATAGAGCCAAAGTCGACGTCTGTGACGGGAGGGCGAGAGATAGAATTACATTTAAAAAAACAAAATTTTCAGGCGCCTGGGGGGCTCAGTTGGTTGAGCGACTGCCTTCGGCTCAGGTCATGATCCTGGAGTCCCGGGATCGAGTCCCGCATCGGGCTCCCTGCTCGGCGGGGAGTCTGCTTCTCCCTCTGACCCTCCCCCCTCTCATGTGCTCTCTCTCTCTCAAATAAATAAATAAAATCTTTAAAAAAAAAAATTTTTTTTTTTTTTCCAAAAAATCAACCAATGACAGTGGAGAGGACACGCGCCCAGCAGCCTCACCACGCCGAGCGTTCTCCACGAAGCGGCTCCGGCGCTGGAAGAATCGCGCGCCCATGCGCCGGCGCCCCTGCGCAGCCGCAGAAACACCTCTCAGCGTTGGGGGCTCGCCGCTACGCTCTAGTGCCGGGTCCCAATCCCACCAGCTTTTGCGAGCGGAAATCTGAACTCGAACGCCCAGCTACAGACGCTCGGAGGCGGGCACTGACGGCTGCGCAATGGGAGGGAAAGCCCCTCCCCTTGGCTGTCGCCCTAGCAACGTTCCTATTCCCCCAACCATTGCGCAGGCGCCCGCCGGATAAGAGCCGCGTGTATGGGAAAAAGAGTGCCGCGTGCTCGCTAGTGCGCGCGTAGATCCGGAGCTTCCGGGGTCCTCGAGGCGGGCGTGTCACGTGGCCAGGCCCGACTTCCGGCGGGAGGATAGCTTGTGAAGCTATAGAATTAACGGTTTTGGCCGTTGACGCTCCGGAAGGCTGGCTGACACTAATTGGCTCCCGTGCCCTCCGGAGGCCGGTGAGGCAGATCCTGATGCCAGAACAGGTCTGTTTAGCGATACTTTTTCCTTCCCTTGAACTTTCTTGCCTCTCGGGTGTGCGCGAGAAACCGTTGAGCTCCGGTTTGGTGTGAAGGTTGGGGAGCTGTGGGGCGGAGCGGGGGGCGGGGCGGGGCAGGATTTGCCTTGAGGGAAGAAAAAGGACTTGATTTTCCGGATCGCGCTGAGGGGTGGTTCAGAGTGGTTCCCGCCGCCTGTCCCGGGATACCAGCGGCTATGAGCTTTTGAGATTTGGCCGCTTTTTGAGTACTTTGTGCTGACTTTCTGGGACAAGTAGGTCCTTTTTCGTCCTTTCTCTTCCTTAGCGAAGGCGGTTGGGGGGCGAAGAACTACCAAGACTCTGAGACTTTATATAGAATTTTGAGTTTAAAGAATTGATGAACTAGCGAGTTGATTCGTTAAAACATTTCTGTGAGATTGAAACGTTGATTTTGAGGCTTTGTTGGTAACCTCGTTTGATCAATGACAGTGCAGTCTTCCTACATAAACGCGAGGCGAAAGAAAAAGGCACGATTGCTTGAGAACTTGGTTAGAGATCGCTTCCTTCCCTCCTCTACCTGGCTCTCCCCAAATTAGGACTGCTCTGGGGTTTTAAACTACTTTAATATTTACAAATAGTGATTTTACAAGCAGCTTTTCTTCACGGTGTTTTATAAAAACAGGGCATGGGCTCGATTCAGTGCTGGGCGATGGGATACAGTTAGGGCGGCATTATCTCCCATCTGGCAACTTTGTGGTCGGGTTAAGTTTGATACGGACAGAAGGGCTAGTTTTGAGAGTCTGGACAGGATTTTTAGAAAATGGTTGTTCAGTGTTTTGACACAATTTTGATTTTAAAAAATTGGGTGTTGTAATCTGCCTTGGTTTTGCTGTGTATTTTTTCAGTGGTTTTCGGGTGAAACGCTGTTTTCATCCTTCACATTTTCGATCAATCTTGGAAGCTGAATCTTCAAATGACTTTTGAAAAATGCCTTTGAAATGCCTTTAAAGTCTAAAAAACGTCTTTAAAAAAAACCCAGGTGGCTTCTTGTTCTTACGTTATCAAGAGTTTAGGTTTTCTATCGTAAAATACAAAAGAGCTTCATTTTAAGTAAACTCATTTTGCAGGATTTTGAGTTTAATGAATTATATTAATTAATTTTGCATAATCCAGTCATGGTTAGGCTCTAAGAAATTGTTGTGGGAACTTTATCTTATGTGAAGACGGGAAAGGAACTAAAATTGATGCTGTGCCTGCTGTGAACCAGACGTGATACTCAGTGCTTAACTGTGTCATTTGGTCTTACACAGCCCTGTGAAACAGATATTATTCCAACTTTACGAGTTAAGAAATTGAGGCACAGAGAGTTTAAATACCTTCTTGAAGCAAAACAGCAAATTTTGCAATTTGGATTTGGATTCAAGTATTTTTTAAAGCCCAGTTCTTTGCATTATGTCCTGGTTTTTAAAGTTTGTTTGCAAAAACGGTTGCTGTATCTGCAGTATACAGGTGCAATGTGAATGAAAATTACATGTTTTGACCCTGAGTATTTATTGTCCATGTGCTCCATGACAAATAGTTCTGTTGGAAGGATGTTATGAATATCCAAATAATGAAATAACCGTTGCGAACAGTGAGTGCCTTTGCTATGCCAGCCATGAATTCTAAACACTTGATGTGTATTAATTCGTTTAATCTCATAACTCCGTGTGAGGTCTGTACTATTACCACCATATTACAGATTAAAAAAAAAAAAAGTACAGGACGCCTGGGTGGCTCAGTTGGTTAAGCGACTGCCTTCGGCTCAGGTCATGATCCTGGAGTCCCGGGATCGAGTCCCGCATCGGGCTCCTTGCTCAGCGAGGAGTCTGCTGCTCCCTCTGACCCTCCCCCCTCATGCTTTCTCTCTCTCTCAAATAAATAAATAAAATCTTAAAAAAAAAAAAAAAGTACAGAGAAGTCACACAACCAGTAAGTGGAGGAGCTGGGACCTAAAATCGAGGTGTTCTGGCCCCAAGCCTAAGGTCTTTAGGCTATTTGATGTTTCCCCTTGTGTAACGATTACCCTAAAAGCATTACTGTGTGAGTCTTCTGGTACTTTGGGGAAAGCAGTGTCACTTTTGGATGGGATGACTTAGCACCTTTGCTTTGTGGAGATGGAACTTGAGTTGAGCTTTGAAGTTGAAAAGGTTCTCCTAGGTGGAGAACCAGCAGGGTATCGTGGGTAGAGGTCATGACAGGAGTGAGAGGTTCAAAGAGTGCAAGACTGGTGATTTGTACATGTGCCACAGAGTTAGAAATGTCTGGAGTCTGGTGGTGGACTCAATGAATGCTGCATCTATGTCTAACTACAGCCAAGTTTTGGCTGCAGTGTAATTAGTCCAGTAGAGAATTGTCTGATTTTAAGAGTCTATAACGGTGGTGGCAGACTTTGTCTATAAAAGGCCGGATAGTAAATATTTTAGGCTTAGAGCAGGGGGACAGGTGGTAAGAGGTGATCTCACTTGAGGAGTGTGGAGGCTTCTGTGTAAGGACCTTGTAGGCTATTGTAGGAGTTTGGGTTTTATTTTGTTATTGTTAGAGAAGGGATTCCAGGTGATTTTAATAATGAATAAGTAAAGCCCATAGACTCTGGAGCCAGACTGCACCACTGTCTAGCTATGAGACCTGGATAGATTATTTAAACTCACTTAGCCTCAATTTTCTCTTAAGAAAAATGGGGGTAATAACAGAGCCTGCCCTATAGGGTTGTCAGGAATACTAAATGAGTTAACACACATCAAGTGCTTAGAACACTGCCTGGCACAGAGTCGGCTGTAAAATCTGTTAGGTATTATTATCTGTACCTTGTGGTATATTCCAAATTTTCTATAGTGAAACATATGTAATGAAAAATTACACGTATAAAATATAAAACAAAATTGTTATAAGTACAATGAGATTATAGGAAATACTCTTAGAGTTGGGAAATTTGAATTCAATATTCTTATTCCTTGAGAGTTCAAGCAGAAGTGCAAGACTGCTCCACAGTCGTCTTTGTCAGGTATCTGTGAATTGGGGACTTCTTACATAAATCATGGCCTATCTGCAAGATAGAAAATGAGGAAGTTGTTAGAGTGACTACAGTATATCTAAAGGTATTGGTTTGGAAAGACCTAGCCCACCATTGATTATTTTTGCCTATTTTTGAGCTTTAGATCAATTGAATCATAGAGTATTTTCTCTTTTGTATCTGAGTTTTACTCACCTGTATGGTTGTGAGATTCATCCTCATGTGTGGCAATAGTTGGTTCATTCTCGTTGCTGTGTAGGCTTCCTTTGTATGAAAACACAGCAGTTTAATTATTCATTATTAGTCTTATAATCAGAATAAAACAACCAGTTTAAAGAATAAAAGTTACACCTCAAATTGGAGGGTTTTTTGTTTTTTTTTTTTTTGAGAGAGAGCGCATAGTGGGGAGGGGGAGAGGGAGAAAGAGAATCTTTTTTTTTTTTTTTAATTTAAAGATTTATTTATCTGAGGGGGAGAGAGAGAGAGAGAGACAGCACGAGTTGGGGGAGGGGCAAAGGGCAAGAAACCCAGGTAGACACAGGGCTCCTTCCCACAACCCTGAGATCATGACCTGAGCTGAAACCAAGAGTCCAACGCTCAACTGACTGAGCCACCCAGGGGCCCCTCAGCTGCTTTCAAAAAGCAGTTAGGAGTGGTGTTCCCTTGTTCATTTGTTTCCAGCATTTACTCTGTAGCCTTTCAGTTGTGAAGCATTCACTTCACAATTTGGAATTTGCGTGTGATCTTGATTCTTATTCCTAGGTGTGGCAGCCTAGCCGTTCAGTTATTAAGGGTTTATTCTAAATCACTAATGGAAGAATTATTGTTTTGTCACTCTCTAAAATTCAGGACTCCAATTCAGTTTAACTTGGCATTCGGAGAACATAACCCTATTAAGTTGATTATGGTAGTAAGTCTGTGAAGTAACTTATTTATGTGTTGTTTTTCAGGAGTAGGTGGTTTACCAGACCTAGGTGACCAGGGAGTTTCACAAATAAACTCTCCAGCAAGTTTAAGTATAATTAGGCCCAACTCCGAGGAGGTGGAGTGCTGCTGTTGCACAAAAAAGATGTCTAGCGGCTCCAGTGAAGTTGATGTGGTTTGTATTTCAAGTTGAAAATCTGTCTTTGTTCTTGTCGCTGTGCTCTCTTTCTTTTCTGAATTGAATTTCATTTCACCTAGTGAAATGCAGAAATAACACCTTCATGAGTTTTGACAGTGGTCTCTAAAGCTGCGGCAAACATTCACGTACAAGTTTTTTGTGAACAGATACTAGCATTTCCTTTGGGTAAATACTCAGGAGCTGAATTGCTAGCTCATAGGGTTAACGTAACTTCATAAAAATCTTGCCAGACAGTCTTTCAAAATCGTTGTGCTGTTGTACAGTTTTGTCACATTCTGCTATGTTTCTTGATTCCTGAAGGTGAGTAAAAATAGATTATTAAGCTATATATAACTTGGCTTAACAGAAAAAGCATTTCTTGACTTAAATAAGGATATGGGTATTAATGCCACCTAAGCGCTATGGGCAATTCTCTTAACTTCTATCAGCCCCAGTATCTTTTCATCTTTGGACATAATGTTAACCGCCTACTGAAAATTGCTTTCCGAAATAAATATGTGAAAGCAGTTTGAAAAGCATAAGGTTTTTATCAGAACTAATCTATAGCCCATTCCATATTGTTTTAGTTATGCTTTTTGAAACAAAGACTGCATAGCTTCTATCTGTCTCTATTTTAACATTATTCCTATAGCTTATAATTCATTCTTAGAATTCTGTTATTAAATGAAATCTAACGGCTATTTATTGTATATTTATTTATACCCTGTCCTATTCCCCCCCAAAAATGTTTTAAGGTGATTAATTTAGCAAGAAAAATAGGTGCTTAAGTGTTTCCTGTTTTGTCCACAGAGTGGCACTGTTGGATTATTTAAAAATAAAAGCCATGTAACCTGGTTCTTTGTTCATGGTTAGAGATACTTGCTTTTACAGCAATTCTGGTGCCAGGTTACTAGACTAGTCTTTCTACCCTGAGTTACACGAGAGGTGAAGCTCAATAGAAAATGATATCTTAAGTGTAGTTGAGATAATGAGAGAGCAGTTTTGCAAGAACATCTTTCCATGTAGTCCCTAGTATTTACAGTGGACAGAGGTCCTTTGATAATCACCAATAGGCTTTTGGAGCTTCTTAAAAGTGAAATTGAAGTCCTCAGTTTTTCTTTCAGCTCTGTCTTTCATCTTTCCTTTTAATTTGTTAATACATCTTCCTTAGATAAGAACACGAATACCTGCTTATGATGATGATAACACTGTTCTTTATGCATATGAACCAAATACTGCATATGTCAATAATGTAAGTAATGTTAATTGCCATTTGCCAAATATATTAACACTTAAGCATTTTAAAGAAAAAGGTTTAAATTCTTCATATATTATAGAGTTCCTCTAAACTCAAACTCAAAAAATATTGGCCTCTCCTGAATTTGTTTGCTTCCTTTCATTAGACAGTGAGCACTTAACCATTTGACTTCCCTTTTCCTTAGGTAGTAGGAAGTTCAGAGCAGTTTATACTCATTTTCAGTACAAAACTTGAAACCTAGGTCCTTCTGATATAATAAATTCTTATTTCCTCTCTTAATTAGCAGTTGTCATTTTCATTCTCGTACTAATGTGAGTTTTTATTTTGTCTCTGCTTTAGATTAAGACTTCTGAACCCTTTTGAAAAGTTGGTGACAAATAAAAACAATTTAAATAAATAAATGTAAAGTTTTTTTCCTCCTAGCGTTCAGTTTGGCTCTTATAAAAGTAAAGCATTAACTACTTAACTTTTAAAATATTAGCAGGGAAGCGTGATGTCTGACACATCCTACAACGAAGAACAACAAAAAACAGTTATGGATGTCCTCACTCATTGTCAGGTATAAAAGTTCTGTCTCTCAAATGTAGTTTTCTGAAATACTAAGTTAAAATTCCCTTTATCTCATGTAAAGTATACAATTAATTGAAATTTTGGCTGCATCAAATTACTTATGATTATGCCTTCATTGTAATGATTTTTAATAATTTATAGTTAGAGTAGCATCTCCAGGTGAAAATTTTGAAATGCCAATATGTATGTTTTATAGCTTTGTTTTAAAAGCCCTTAACTGAAGAAATGTATGTTATGTTGCTTGATATTGAATTAATTTCCCCTACAAAATCTTTAAAGGAAATTGTCTGATACAGAAAAAAATTAGTATGTGCCTTAAATGCATTGTTGAGATAGCTCAGTCGAAAAAATGGCAGCATATCTTAACATAGTTTGTAATTTTGAGGGGATTTTGTAAAAGTTAGCGTGCTGGTAGAGATTGATGGGTGTAATTATCAAGGATTTTGTGAGCTGCATCCTCTAGAGGTAATGGAAGTTTGTTTTTTAAAAAGTAGTTAACGTACAAAGTTTGTTGGATGAACATGAGCTACCGTGCCTAAGTACAGAATGTTTAGGTGAGTCTTTATCGCTGTTACTGAGAACAGACGTGGACCGCTTCAAGGGAACATATCAGGTCTTTGGGGAAGGGTGTACGGGGAGGGGCGGGGGGGGGCGGGGGGAGGGGGGTTCTGATGGCCTGCCTCACGTAAGCACCCACGACACCCCGGGCCGCCACTGCTCTGCCAGGGCCTCCTTTCTGAGCGACGGTGGCGGGCTAGAACGTGGAGGAGGAGAAAGGCCCAGGGGCCCAAGTCACAGCCCTGAAACAGACCAGAACGCTAGTCTTTGCACCCAAGTCTGTTCCCCTAGAGCCTGTCCTGTTGACCTCAGTGCTATAGGCCAGTGGGTCTCACTTGATCAGGCAGCAGAACCACCTGGAGGGCTTGTGAAAGCAGATCGCTGCCCCCAAGGAAATGGTTCTGGCCTCCTGTTAAGTGTATTTTTGGCCTGAATGAAATTTCTGTGTATTTGAAGAATTCTCAGGTTTTTTAGTCACATACTGGTTGGCCGATAGGGGACATGTACTCAAAGGTTTTGTAAGGTTAATTGTTGATTGCCTGATTTTGAAATACTCTGAAGCCAGAAGTCACACCTGTTGTATTTGGCTCACTGTTCTTTCCAGCATAGAATGCTCACTGCCTGTGAATTCACACCATGGTTCTACGGACAGAGGCTCTTTGGCCTTCCAGCAGATTTGAAGCTTTCTTACCTAAAATAGCCCCTTCCTTGACATAAAATGATTCCATCATAAATGTGGTGGCTTATAAGAATGGTGGTACGTTTACTTCCCCATATTAAAGCTTCTTAAAATGCCTGTATGGCCTGGAGTTGAGTAGGAGGTTGGGTCTCCTTATCTCAGCCAGCTGGGCTCTGTGTCACCAAAACCAGGCATCTGGTTCTGACAGCTTAAGAGCTTTTCTTTGTTTCTAGCAGTCAAAATTTGGCTTATTGGTATTTTTATGTTACTTTTGGAATAGAAACTATTAATAACTTGTGTTGTAATAGGTCATCTATGATGCTATTCAAAATCTGGATAAGAAATTTGATGTCATTCATGGAAAAGTTTCAAAAATCCACCGTTCTCGTGTGAAATCATTGTGGCAGAATCGCGTGAGTGTTAACAAAAATATTTTCATAACTGTAATAGACCTCTCACTTCTAAAGATGCCAATGAGTTAGAAATGAGAAAGAGCTATTAATATTAACTATGAGATTAGCAAGGCCAAATTGATTCTTGCTGTAGCAGCAGATAGGAGACTAAAACTTGTTGGGAAAATGCTTAAGTTTAGGTTTGAGAAATGTATGACAATGAATATTTTTATGTTTATAACCACAGTGTATAAAATTTGGTTAAAATGTAGGGTTGAAGAGGAACAAAAATCATATAATTAAAATAGAGCATTAATCTTTAGTGATATAAAGCAGTGTTACCTGAAAAATAAATTTATATTTACTACTTACTTTATTTCCTTTTTTACTTACTGACAGTTGGTTTGTGCTGGGTTTGTGTCATTTCAGAAGCCACTTGGATATGCCTACAAAAATTATAATTACCTGCTTTCCAGAAAGATCAGATTCCAGAAAATGAGGAAAAAGGAGCCTCCTTCTTCATTCTCTTACCCTGAAAGTTACAGCCCAACTACGCCGGTGGAGAGGCCAGCAAATGATTCCCCGATCAACCCTGTAGGAACACCCTACCATTCAGAGGAGGGGTCCCCAGAACGGGATCCGGAGTCACTCCTCCAGGAGCAGGAGCCGAATCTGAGCCAGAGTCCGACACTACCATCCATGTATTCTTCGCATTCATATCAACCATATTTCACACCTGATGATCCAGTGCAGGGCTCCTCTTCCATGCCCTGCTATTCCAGCCCAGGGGCCCACAGCACCCACAATATCTTCTCACCTACCCGACCTTCTGTAGCAGTATCTGGATCCATGCTGGGTCAAGGTGAGCCCAGTCCGGCACATAACCCGGAGAGGATGACTTACCCAACTCTAATGGAAAATAAGAGCCTCGGCCGTACTGCCTCATCTGTTTATATGCCGCCCAACGTTGGTGAGTGTGAAATGACACATAGTACAAGTAGCACTCTTTAACCTATAATCACAAGTAGCACTATTTGACCTATAATCCTCAACATCCTTGACGTAAGACCATTTCTCCCTACCTAACATCTCTTCTTTCGGGATAATGATCAGGTCAAGTTTGATTTGTCTTTTTCCCCCATTGAAGCTACAAGTTCACCAATTGGAACAGAACCAGGGATCCTAAAACAAAGCTTCTCTGATGACCCTTCAACCTGGTCCGTGGATGAAGTGATCCAGTTTCTGAAACATACAGATCCTCAGACACTCACCCCCATCGCTGACCTTTTCAGGCAACATGTAATGTATATTTTGATCTGGTTTTCCTGCCGTAATGCTTTCTTCTTCTTTTTTTTTTAAGTAAGCTCTATACCCAATGGGGGGCTTGAACTCATGACCCCAGGATCAACAGTCTCATGCTGTAGGACTGAGCCAGCCAGGCACCCCTGTCATAATGCTTTTGAATGACCTCTGTGCAGGCCCTTCAGTTGGGTACTGATTAGTGTGGATGGTGGGGGAACCCTAGCAACTGATTTTCCATACGTGAGAAAGGTTACTTGGCCCAAAGTTAGATCCTTAAATGGTAGAGGCTGGATTTAAATAGGAACAATGTGACATGATGTCCTCTTTGTTACGATGCCCAATGAATCCAGCAACTGATTCCATTTGGCTCAGTTCTGTTAACCTTATATGGTTATTGACGATTTGGGGTGCTGATACCCTCATGCCATTTACAAAGTAACATCATGGGTTAAATTTTTATAAGTTCTGATTTTTATTGTACTTAGTAGGAAAAGTACAGAAGGTACCTGACAAAGGCAATACTGTTAAGGGTTTCAGGTCTTTTCAGACAGTACAGTTTTATTTTTAAACCAGAACTTGTAAAAACCAAGTAATATGTTTCAGCAACATCAGTCTATTAGTAAAGAACTGGAGGGAGGATGCCTTGTGACTATCAAGTCATGTTTTTATAGTGTTTCCTAATGAATAAAATTAGTGGCCACATATTTGATGTACCCTTTTCCATATGGCAAGAAAATAGTTTTTAGCATCTAACTTCAGACAACTAACTGATTAGCTTTCTTTTTTTTTTTTTAAAGACTTTATTTATTTATTCATGAGAGACAGAGAGAGAGAGAGGCAGAGGGAGAAGCAGGCTCCCAAGGAGCAGGGAGCCCGATGTGGGACTCGATCCCAGGACCCCGGGATCATGACCTGAGCCGAAGGCAGACGCTTAACCATCTGAGCCACCCAGGCGCCCACTGATTAGCTTTCAACATCAAGACAACACTGTATAGCACATGTACAGTCCGTATGGATGCTAACACCCTCATATTCCAAGCTGTTCTAAGAAAAATTCTACCATTCATAGTTTTTACTCTTTGTCATAGACATGTAGTATTTTATTCAGCCCACTATTTTAAAGGTAGGTAGTTTGATGCTTAGGACATTTTTAAGATTTAAGGTTGGGGCGCCTGGGTGGCTCAGTTGGTTAAGTGTCTGCCTTCGGCTCAGGTCATGATCCCAGGGTCCTGGGATCAAGCCCTGGGTCGGGCTCCCCTTCTCGCTCTCCCTCTGCCCCTCCCCCATTTTGTGTGCGCACTCACGCTCGCTCTCTCTCGCAAATAAATATTTCTTTAAAAAGATACTAGGTTAAATTTTCTTCGTAAAATTCGAAGTAAATTTACAAGTGATCAAACCATGCTTCACTGTACAAATTATATTTTTAATAGTTTTCATCAAGCAGGTGTGTACTCAAGAGAATATACATCTGGAATGAGCTGCTCTCTTACTGGTATTCCATGTTCTTGTAAATGAAGAAATGACCATTCTGATAAAATATGAACACATTAACTAATTACTGTTATTTCCTTCTGTCTGCAGGACATTGATGGGAAGGCTCTGCTACTACTCAAGAGTGACATGATGATGAAGTACATGGGGCTGAAGCTGGGCACAGCTGTGAAGCTGTGCCACTACATTGATAGGCTTAAAGAAGAAAAGTTCTTTAACAATTGAAAACACGTTAGTGTAGATTTAGCTTGGACGTCATTCAGGGGAGACTCCGTGCCATTTCGGTGTAAAACCATTTTTCTGCCCTTAAAAGTTTTTGTTGTGTAGAAGGTTCTTTTCAAACCATGTTCTGTCCAGAATTGCAGAACTACATTACAGTCTGGTCTACTATTTTAGAAGCCATTTAACATGTTCGTAATTGGCATATTCATTGGGAGTTTGTTCTTTATATCTTTTTATTAGTTTCATTGAATAGTTTACAACTGTACTTCACACAGGAAACAGAAACACCTTTAATTTCTGTTCATCTTTATCTATAGAACCAAAACAGCTGAATCCCAAAGAGTAAATATCAGGGACTGAAAAGTTCTCTAATAAATCCATGGGTTTTCCTTATAAGAAAACTTCAAGATGCAACTGTAGATAGCATCTTTCTAAAATATTTTGTGTTTGTTACTACAAGGTTCTGTTCATGTTCTACCAGCTTCCCAAAAGGGAAAGCCATATAAATTATTTTCCTTTCTATTATTATTTCTATATATGTTATATTCCTATTTAAAGAAAAGGCAACCTTATAAGCTTTCGTAAAATATTCTTACCAGTTTTTAGATAAATTGTTAGATAGAATGGTCATTTTATGCAAGAGATACTTAGTTTAAAACTTACATATTTTGCCTAAGCTTGGACATTTCAGTAGGCATTCATTGCTCACATCTCTCTATAAAGATGCCTATGTCCAGATTTTTGAAAGATATATATTTTATTGTCTGTGTTCATAATGATGCTGTTTCATATTTATATTTTATTCTGTATCTGAAGTATACACACAAGTAAATCTTTTCTTTTTGAATTTAAGAATAGCACTTTGCACTTCACAGAGGTAAAGATTAACTATATTTAGTGAGATGTTTTTATTCTGTTAAAAATATTCGCACATTTGCTGTCACTAATACCTCTCAGCTGACTCTTTAAGGCTTCCATACGGGGAAGCTCTCTGTCCTGTGCAATGTTTCTAGTTCATTTGCTTTCTGAGCCATTTATCCTACTAAACTTCGGAAGATACATTAGCTCTGATTTGTCATTTTGGACTTTATTTTAAAAATTAGAACTTTCAAGTGAAAACTGTTCATTGTTTTGTTATTTATTACCTTGTTATATTGTATAACATTTGATAGAATACTTATAAGCTGTGAGAATTGGTGCTAAGTGTATTAGCCATTTGTTATAAATGCCAATAAAATGTTCACCAGGGGCAAAAATGCACATTTTCCTTTTCAAAAACCAAGTGTACTTTATAAACAAATGCAATTCTTTACTGGGCATACGTAATTTAAAAGGTGTTTTTATTTATGTTATTCATTTATGTTATTTCTTGTAAGACAGGATTCTATTTTAAACTTGATCTTCTCTCAAATTGTTTGTGTGAAGATGCTGTGCCCAGCTGAACAGTCCTCAGGTGTTTGTATGAATACTATGTTTTACAGTTTTAGATTTTAAAATATAATAAAGTTTTAAAACCACAATAATGTCAGAGCCTCAGATTTGATTTTATTTGCTTTCACCGCATGACATTAATGTACGAATTTATTAGAGTTGATAAAGAAACGCTCTACTAAGTTTGTGGTTTTCTGCGTCCAGAGAGTTGAGTATTAACACTTGCCCTCATTCTACAGATAAGCAGATCGCTAGCAGCAAAGGGCCGATCTCTTGTAGGGCCTAAACGAGACCCCAGGGGAGCAGTCCGAAGGTCCTTCGGTGAGCTTTGTCTGTGCTCAAAACCTGTTGCTCGCAATGGTATTGGTGACGCGAGCGCGCTGGAAAAGACCAGGGCCCCCCACATATCTCGTCCCCGTCCCCGAGTTCTTACGTCTGCCTTGCAGTTCTGGCTGCCCTTTTACCCCCGGGGTATGGTCTAGGCAGTGGAGGGGGGGACGTAGGTCGCTTATTCCTTAAAGCTCGTCTCCTGGGTTGCGAGCGCCCCTGGAGCCAGAGCAGGGGGTCCCACATGTCCAGAGTTACCTCGAGTATAGCAAGGAGAGTGGGGAAGCTCGAGCTGAGGACGTGCTCACCGTGGAGAGTTGCTTTCAAGGTGCAGTTCCATCAACCTTCCGGAGGACATTGGGGGAAATGGGAGGTAAAGGAAGGAACCCGGTCCGCCATGCATTGTGAACGTGGGCCCCGGGCGGAGGGCCGGGAGCCACACCGCCTTTTCGCCTTCAGCTCTCCGGGCTTACAGGGCGGAAAAGCCTCGGAGGCTCGGGATTGGGGTTGCATCGCCTTCAGGATCTGACCCCTTGCCCCCTCCCCTACGCCAGGAGCTTCTGCTCCATGCCTTTGAACCCCGAAGCTCCTCCCGCCGCAACAGCGTGTCTGCTAGTTCATTCGGAGACGACAGGGTCCTCGCCGAGGCTCCAGGGCTGCTGCCCTGGTGGCTGGAACGGGGCTGTCACTGTGCTTGTCTGGGACTTGGGGGATTCTTTCCCGTCTGGTTTGTCAGCTTGTAGTCCAGAGAAAGCACGCCACGTTAGGCTCTTGTGAACTCCGCGGGCTTTTAAAATGGTCTTTCCTCTGGGTTTTGCCTCTCAGTCCCTCCTTCCAACACCAGCTGGCGCAATTCTGCAAGCTGACCTCGGCAGCCCTCCGGGCGCATGGAGCATGTGCTTTCGTCTTTGCATGATTTCTGATCATGGCAACGTCTTCAGAGTAGGCGTTCCAGAGTAGGACTTCCCAGACTTTCAAACCCAGGCCCCCTCTGTAAGCATGAAAAAGCCAGGCCCTTCTGTAATATGACCAGAAATGAAAAGCTAACCCTCGTGACTAGGAACGACATGTCGTGGCGAGGAAAAGCACCGCCTTCCGAGTACGAAGGGGTTGCATTCACCGTTGGCTGAGTGAATGAAGTACGGTTGGAATTCTGGGGCTGTTTGTACAGCATCTCTGGGTGAGATGCTGGGGCGCACTCGTATCTCTCAGTCCTCTGACGTTGATCCAGGGAACGAGGGCGGGCTCTCGGGCGTGGAGGATGTGCCGCCCGGGGCCCACGTTCACAATGCATGGCGGACCGGGTTCCTTCCTTTACCTCCCATTTCCCCCAATGTCCTCCGGAAGGTTGATGGAACTGCACCTTGAAAGCAACTCTCCACGGTGAGCACGTCCTCAGCTCGAGCTTCCCCACTCTCCTTGCTATACTCGAGGTAACTCTGGACATGTGGGACCCCCTGCTCTGGCTCCAGGGGCGCTCGCAACCCAGGAGACGAGCTTTAAGGAATAAGCGACCTACCTCCCCCCCCTCCAGCTGCCTAGACCATAACTGAGGTGACCCAACGTTCACGGAAAGGAGAGCCTCGGGAAGCTCATGATAGAGCCCGTGAGCCAGTGTGAGCGGCTGGGAGCGCTAAGTGTCCTACTACTGCAGTCATTCTGTGTCCCGCCCTTCAGCTGAAGAACCAAAGCGCTTACCTAAGCTCGTTCGTTTGGGGAACTAATCCCTCAGGGGCGAGGGGCAGGCGGGGCAGGCTGTGGCCTCAGGAAGCCCCACTCCACCTTTGGCCTCACTCTTGCACCTGCCTTTGGCTGGCCTGCGCTGCTCAAGTTCATCGATGTCAGGGGGTGGGGGTCTATATACTCCACGAGGCACAGAAAGAAGTCAGTCCGGGGGGGGGGGGCGGGGAAGAATATACTACACGCTCTTTTTACATTCAGAGAAGATGAGAGAAATGAAGCTCCTTTACGTTGAATGTATGGACTGACACGTGACGTGTTCCGAAGTGCTGCGTGGTGTTGACACGCCCCGCCCCGCCCCCAGCCTTTCTAAGTTCTCCCCCGTGCAGCCTGGAGGCGGCATTTCCCAGGCCCCCTTGCCAGCGGTGGGGGTTAGAGTCCCCCGCGAGGGAGAAGGTGGAAGGTAAGCAGAAGCAGTTTTCCTCTGGTGGCTGCTCAGGACAGGCCTTTGGCCGAGCAGAAGGCAGGCGTGCATCTGGCCAGCGGCCACTGGATGTGGTCTGGAGATTTCCCCACGTCAGGCACGCAGGAGGCTGAAACCATGGAGGGGGGCTTCCCCGCAACCCTTGCGTGCCTGGATCTCTGGGAATTGCCTGGCTCGCCTTGGCCCCCTGCCCTCCAGCAGCTGCAGAGGCTTCTGGATCTGTATCCAACCACTTCCACTCTGAAGACCTAGAATGTCACGTGTGCCCTCTCAAACCCTGACTGGTCTACCTCCCTCAGAAGGCTGCCCCGGAGAAGCTGCCCACTGTTGGGAGGGAGGAGTAGAAGGTCCACAGCGAGGGGCCTTTATGTAATCAGATCTGAGACGCCTCTGGCTGTAAGATGAGCCATCGTTTAATGGACCAAATAGGAGAGAGGAAGGTCGCCGCTTAAATCCCACGCCATGGTCATCGATGCCGCCAATTTCATAGATGTTAGGAGGTGGGGAAAAGTGGGTGGGTTAAGACATAAAATGTTAACTCAAAAGCTGAACAGGTCGTTTTTAGAGGGATAAAGCAAAGAAACGGAGAACTAAAGACTGATCATGTGAGCCCAGTGGACAGCAAGAAAAGGGCAGCGCTAGTCTGAGCTTAGTAACAACCACAGCACAAAGGAAAACAGAGCAATCTAATCAGATCGGCCGGAGATTCGCAGTTCTCGAGGTTTTGAAATGTGAAAGTGTAGCCGATAGCATAAGCAGAAGGTCTTGCCATGAGTGTCTGTTCTGTCTTTGGGCATCAGCTGATGCTAGACAGAAGCCATCACATTTGGCAGGTCATTTGACAATTTCCTTGCGTCCACCGAAGAAAGAGGAAGTTGCCATGATGCGCAGAGTAACACAGTCTTAAGGACATGTCATCCAGATGCCACGCGTGGACCTTGTTTAGATCCAGCCTAAGAGAAGCCAACAGTAAAAAGGCATCTATGCGACAGTCTAGGAGAGGTGGGCACCCAGTGGATACGAGATGACAGTAAAGAGTTACTCATTTAGGACAACGGGGCCACACCAGACTGAAATGGTGATGAGCAACGTCTGTGCCCAAGAAGGCCAGGAAGTGGATCTTTGGTAAACAGCCAGCCGTCTCAAGCATACATCGTGATCCTAATGGCGAAACGTAAGACATTCATGCCTCCTTGAATTCTGCCAATTTCCTGGATACTCCCCTCCCCCCATTCCACTCACACACCCAGCTCCTCTGACCCTCCCTCCCTGCTTGATCTTCTCCATAGCACTCACACTTGGGGTGGGTTATATAACTGCGCCTAGTCCTCGCCTCCTCCTTTCCCTGTCAGAGGATCTTGAGTCCCATCCATTGGCATGGGCTAGCAGTTCCTTCTTACAGGCAAAACCGCTTGTCCATGGCCCGTTGCCCCTGAACCCTGCTTTGGCCGAGACGTAAGTGGCCCTACGGCACATCAAGCCCCAGCAGAAGCTTCCCGGTGGCTTCTTGCTCATCTCTCTCTCATTCCCCTCTGCTACGAGCACAGCGCGTGCCCCCCAGGGGCTGCTCCTTCAGACTGGCTTCTGGAGCAAGAAGGCGTGTGCGGCCGGGCCAGGCCATCCTGGCGCCTCGTACAGAGAATGTCCGAAGAAGTCAATGGGTGCAACTTCCTGGGTCTGGGGGACTTGACAGCGCAGCTCAAAAATAGGGTGAAATGTAGCTGAGGCCCTTGCTGACCTCGTTGGCACCTTGGAGGTCTCCCCCACTAGAGCGAACTCTGCGTTAAGGGCAGTGAGTCCCACCAGCTCGTTTCTTGGGCCAGCAGTGTCCGGATGGGCATCTGACCCGGAGTAGGGCCCGCCTATTTGTGCACTGACTCCTCCTCCCGGGAATCAAATTTAGCTTGAGTTTTTCTTGGTACCAGATTCATCCTGAGCCTTTCCACAAGTATGAGAGTTAGCGCCATAACTTGCCACCTGGCCCTTAGGTCGTTTTCCGGTTGGTTTTCACGTACAGAGTGCCAAGCACTGGAACCGTAGGGAGAAAGAGTTACCGGAGAACAGTGTGCCTCCCAAGAGAGTGAAACACTGGAATTCTCAAGCAGTCATCTAGTTTAACATGACATTTCGCCAGCAGCCCCCGAGTCCCTCGCTCTTGCCTTCCCACTAAATATCTGGAATAGGACATGAAATACCCTATTATCCAGATGAAATATCTGGAAGGAAACGAAAAGGAGGAAAACGCACACCGCTCCTGGAAGCAAAGATGGGCAGGCCTGCGTTTGCTAGAGTCTGGGAAGTATTTCTGCTCACTGGGAGGTGCGTGAGAAAATGCCCGTGACTTCCACGTTCACAGGTACTTCCTCCCCCGGCCCCGACGCGCACACAGGTCTGACGTCTGGGTGTGTATTACACCCCAGGGCAGCCTCAGACCTCCCCCAGCGCGGCCTTCGTGGTTCTGCCACGCTCCAGCCCTTGCCTTCCCACTCTCCTACGTCAGTTCCCAAAGGGCCAGCACACTGCGGCCCTGGTCGGGAAGGAGGCGGAGGGGAGCGCCACTCTGCGGGGAGGTGGGCCAGAGACCCCCCAGGCAGAACTTTGCAGGAGGAAGCCGAAGCAGGAACAGCCCTGAAGGGAGCGCGCACTGGCAATGGTATTTCTAACGTGTACTTTAAAAAGTGGCGGTGGGAGGAAGCAGCCCCGGAAAGGGGCTAAATGATTGGAAGGCTCCTGGGCAGGGAAGAGGGACGGCAAGAGGCGAGATCCCTGACCTGAGGCACCTTCCGGCCTATGTGGGAAGAGAGCGTGAAAAAGCTCCAAAGGCTCGGGGCACTTATAAATGTACAACGTGTGGCAAAACTCAAGTAGGCGGGAGATACACCAGATGACGTTTTCCTGGTGGAGCGGAGGATGAGCCACGGCCCAAGGAGGTGTCGCTCTAGCCCAGACCAGAAGGATGACGGAGGCGCGGGGTGGGGGGGGGGGGTGTGCAGGGCGGAGGGCTTTCGCGGCCAGGGACAGCGAGCAGGGCTGAGCTGCTGTAAGCACACCCATGTCTCTTCTAGGAGACTTGTGGTTCTTTGGAAGACATCATAAATACATCTGGTGAGCATTTTACCAAAAACCTTTCGTCCTCATGGCGAATCAGTGGTTCCCACATCATTTGCTGAACACTGCTTCCTTTCCCAGCTGGTTCCAAAAAACCACCTTCATCGTATATTAAATCCTTAAGGAGAAACGCTAAGAAAACCTAGAAACGTGCAGCTTGCCTAGGGTTGAAACTAGCACGAATGAACACAGGATGCATGTTATTCCTCCCCTTTTATCAAATTAGCAAAGATGAAAAACAGTATTAATTATTCATGCTGAGGAGAAGTAAATTTGGTACAAACATATCCAAAGGGCAGTTTGAAAATAAATATCTGTAAGAAGGCTGACTGGGGTCCACAACAAGGGGATTTTCAGAATTAAGTAGAGGAGACCTATTCACATGGAAAGGCATGCAGTATATGTCGATCCAAGTAGGTCACAGAAGCGGACGGGTAGCATGACTTCCCCGGAGGAGTCTATTGTGTGTTTATACACAGATGTGTTGACAGATCTACAAGACCTTTTGGAAGATAGATACAAACATGTTTACAGTGGGCGTCTCTGGGTAGGTGGGATTCCGGGTCTGTTTCATTTCATTTTGCTTATCTTTACTTTCTGATCTGGCTGCAGCGTATTGCTTTTATAATGATGGTTTAATTACAAAAACACAGGCCATAGCATGTTCAAATCACTGTGGAAGATAAAAGGCAGTAACACATTGCCATGTAGTGGAAGGCAGAAACAGCAAAAGCATAAGAAAAAAGCATAACCTTGTCAGAAGGCCACCTTAATTTAATGACATGTATAAACAGATTAAACACCCATATTAAAAAAATTCAAGGATGGATTCTCAAAACAAGTATATGCTTTTACCCACCTTGTCATTTGCTTTCAACACTAAAAATAAAGGGTTAGAGAGAAAGGAATCTGCAGATGAACCAAAAGTAGGGCCCAGTGATAATATTGATCCCTGCACCATAGAACTGCAGGCAAAAAGCAGTCAACGCATCAGGAGTCCTTACATGGTGAGAGGTTCGAGTACAGGGACGACAGATCACGGCCTGGCATCGATGGCCAATGACACGGAATCAACAAGTAGAAAGCAACACCCGATAGACCATACGGATCAGTTACTAGAAATACAATAGAAAAAAAAAGACTTCACTGTATCTTTCAGCCTTTGACATAAGTAAGCAAAATTAAAGGGCAGATACTGATATAACGAAAAAGGTATTCGTGATAGACATCAGATTGGAAAAGAGAATTCAGTGTTTTTAGGAATCTATGGAACTGGAACAAGATCGAGTGCATCCTAAGGTACAAAGTACCCTCTGAATTACAGAAAGCAAGGTTAGTAGAGGCTACAGGCTGGGGCATAAAATTAGAGGTTAAGGGGATAGTCCTGAGACACTAACAATGAAAACAATAATCGTCCCTACCTTTCTAGCTACAGCTTCTTTCCCGAACATTCTCCTTGAGTAGTAGGCCTATCTATCTCGTCGTCTCCCCACATCCACAGACTTCGGGTCCCCGAGGTCAACCCGGCTCTGGAAGCGGACGATCCTGACGCATCATCACAGGAAGAAGGAGGAGGGTGAGTACAGTACGATAAGACATTCTGAGCGAGAGAGAGACCACATTCACAGAACTGTCATTACAGTACATTGTTGTAATTGTTCTAGTTTATCATTAGTTATTGCTGTTCATCTCTTACTGTGCCTCATTCATAAAGTAAACTTCATCAGAGACATGTATGTGTAGGAAAATCATGGTGTTTCCGGGGCCCGTTGGGTGTCTCGGAACGTATCTGCTGCAGATAAGGGGGACTGCTGTGTATCCCGTGGTCTCAAGGTGCCTCGACCTACTAGCTCCCAGGCACATCTTCGACTCCTCACACCTACATCTCTTCCCATCTTCTCTTTGCCAATCTAGCCCTCTCCAGTCCTGCATTGTTGACAGCACGTCACCTGCCCTCGCAGCCAGGCCCCTGACGGGTGGCGGCCACTGTCCGCCTCCTGGCCCACAGCCCCCGCAGCTCTGAGGTCACCAGCTCCCGCGCTTCCTACCTCCCACGACTCTCTGGCCCTCTGGGTTGCCCGGTCTGTCGATCTCAGAGCTGGCTGCCAGAGGCCATGTCGGAAACGCTAAATTTCTTCCCTGGGAGCACTTCCACGGCTGACGCTCGTATTTATTTTGTGTTCCCAGGGTTTAGCAGAGTATCACCTACACAAGAGATACATAAATGTCGGCTGAATAAACAAAAGAACACAAAACCAAACTTTCTTCTGAAAAACATGCCCATTTCCAGTACATCTTCCAGTTTAAAATAAACTCTTTTTTTTTTAAAGATTTTTATTTATTTATTAGAGAGAGAGAGAATGAGAGAGAGCACATGAGAGGGGGGAGGGTCAGAGGGAGAAGCAGACTCCCCGCCGAGCAGGGAGCCCGATGCGGGACTCGATCCCGGGACTCCAGGATCATGACCTGAGCCGAAGGCAGTCGCTTAACCAGCTAAGCCACCCAGGCGCCCAAAATAAACTCATTTTTATTGATAGTTGTACTTGAATAATCCACGCATGCCCCCCCACCCACTACCATGACACATCTCACAGATGTCTGAATAGTAATGAAAGACGAGTGATCCCGGGGATTCTCGGGGCAAAGGCAGACAGGGCTTGTAGGAGAACTGAAGAAGTCCTGACCTTGTACGCACGTACTGAAAGGTTTATCTAAGACACAAACCAAGTGCTTTAAAGAAATGGCTTGCTGTTTTGGGTGCACGCATGAGCAGGAGTGCGTGTCTGTGTGCATGTGTGTGTGCGTGTTTAACTAGCATTTAAAGAGCTAACTATGACCTGTAAACACTTAACCCTTGTCCTATGTCCTACGGACAATTTATATCTTTTATCTCCAAAACAATTGCTAGCTGGTGCCCTTTTTTTTTTTGAACCAGGCTAATATTTTTGTCTATAATTTAGAGGTCACTTTTTTATGCTTTGGAATTGGAATTTAAAAATAAAAATATAGGGGCGCCTGGGTGACTCAGTTAAGCTTCTACCTTCGGCTCAGGTCATGATCTCAGGATCCTGGGATCGAGCCCCACAGGGGGCTCCCTGCACAGTGGGGAGCCTGCTTCTCCCTCTCCCTGTGCCTGCGCTCCCCCTGCTTGTGTTCTCTCTGCCAAATAAATAAATAAATCTTTTAAAAATAAATAAAAATAAAAATATAGAAGGTCAAAGTTGTTTTTGGTGTTGGTATCTCCTATAAAACACCTGTTTCCATTGGCTCTGTCAAATGTTCCCCTCTTTTTATTTTTATTTTTTTGGCTGGGTACAGTATACTTTATTGATGGCACATGACAAGGTAGGGCTCCCCAAGCCCCTCCCCTTCTTCAGGGGGTCGGGGATGGAAACAATGGAGGTCGTGAGATTCTCAGTGTTTTGGGGGATAAGTTGGGGCAGGGATTCCCCAGCAGCTGAGGGCCTCTCTTCCTCTTGCTCTCGCCGGGGCTGGTGGTCCAGGGGGCTCTTACTCCTTGGAGGCCATGTGGACCATAAGGTCGACCACCCAGTTGCTGTAGCCAAATTCATTGTCATACCAGGAAATGAGCGTGACAAAGTGGTCATTGAGAGCAATGCCAGCCCCGGCATCAAAGGTGGAGGAGTGGGTGTCACTGTTAAAGTTGCAGGAGACAACCTGGTCCTCAGTGTACCTCAGGATGCCCTTGAGGGGGCCCTCTGATGCCTGCTTCACCACCTTCTTGATGTCGTCGTATTTGGCAGCTTTCTCCAGGTGGCTGGTCAGATACACAACGGACACACTGGGGGTGCGGACATGGAAGGCCATGCCAGTGAGCTTCCCGTTCAGCTCAGGGATGACCTTTCCCACAGCCTTGGCAGCGCCAGTGGAAGCAGGGATGATGTTCTGGGCGGCCACTCAGCCGTCGCGCCACAGCTTCCCAGAGGGGCCATCCACGGTCTTCTGGGTGGCAGTGATGGCATGGACGGTGGTCAGGAGTCCCTCCACGATGCCGAAGTTGTCATGGATGACCTTGGCCAGAGGAGCCAAGCAGGTGGTGGTGCAGGAGGCATTGCTCACAGTCTTGAGGGAGTTGTCATACTTCTCATGGTTCACACCCATCACAAACATGGGGGCATCGGCAGAAGTAGCAGAGATGATGACCCTCTTGGCCCCGCCCTTCAAGTGAGCCCCAGCCTTCTCCATGGTGGTGAAGACCCCAGTGGACTCCACAACATACTCAGCACCAGTATCACCCCATTTGATGTTGGCGCGATCTCACTCCTGGAAGATGGAGATGGCCTTTCCATTTCCCACGGGCCTTAAGATACCATCCGTAGGTGAGAGAGCTGGGTACGGTGGTTTTCCCAAGAAGAGGAAAACGGAAGACTCGGGCAACACGTAGCCTCGTTTCTACCACGAGGCTGTGCACCTTGTTTTTCAGGCTAAAGTGATGGCAGACAGGCTTTGGGGCTGGGCCAGGTTGGCGGCCTCACCGAGAAGCTGGCTGGGTGCAGTGCCTACGTGTTCACAGGCGACCGGAGGCGGCCGTGTCCGGTTGGAGCCTGCCTGTTGCCCCCAAGGAGAGTAGTGGTCCTTGCAGTGGGGGACATGCCAAGTTTTGAGTCTTATGCTACAGATCTTCCCGCTTTTCCAAAGCAAGTAGAAATGCAGATTTTCATGTGAAGTCTCCCAACTGTAAGACGTAGGCATAAGTATATGAAAGGCCAGGCCAAGCAAAAAGTGCACGCAGGCCTCATGTGACCTCCGTGTTATCGGCGTAAGGCTTTAGCCCTCTGGCGCGGGACATGGGCTCTTGAGCGGCCGGCCTTTTATTTATCCGTGAGGTAAAGCTAACCCCACGTTTTAAGGAAGAATCTCGGCTCTGCCTGTGAGCGTTCATTCCCTCCGTCCACCTTGGTTCTCGTTCAAATCCTCCATCTTCACAAGAACCCCTGCTCAGCCGACCACGGGAGCACTTGGGGCCCCACTTAAAGGGGGACAGATTCCCTCATTCCATCCAGGTCATTGCCAGGCTGTGTAATCTTGAGGCATCTGGTAAACCACAAAGTGTTGAGAGAGACTGAAACACGGGCTGGATACTGGGGAGTCGTTATGAACTTGGGGAGCTGAACAAGGCCTGGAACAGGAAGGCCCTTGGGTCACCTACGGATGGTATCTTAAGGCCCGTGGGAAGCAATTAAGGAATTATAAATGGGGGTGGGCGTCACACAGCCAGACCAGCATCCTGGACAGATCATTCTGGCAGCTACTGGGGGTAGGGGGCGAGCTCTCAGTGAACAGAATCCATCATTCAGTATGCACAGTGCCCTTGATGGAATCCCATTCAGGTATTCTTTTGGGAGGCGACTCCGGCAATTTCATTTTACCTTTTTCTGGGCTGTTGTCAGAGGAGGTGTCCCTCTGAGGATGGCCCGAGTTGTTGGGTTCATGATAGCCCGCAAACAGTCAAGCACAACCACCTTTGTCTTTAAAATGCAAGAAGGAATCACGTTCAAGGTTGCCCGAACTCTGGGACCACAGCCAGGAAACAACATGGGACTGGCGTCACCACCAGAAAAAAGGCAAGGGAGGAGAGCTTCTGACCTGAGAAGCTGGTGGCCAGCGTGTGGCCTATGGGCAGGACAGGGTGTCAGCCTGGAGCGGAGGGGGGCTTGTGGCCACGTTGCTCCCCTGAGCTGGGCCACCCTGCTGTCCCCACGGCTCCCTGGTAGGAGCCTCCCAGGGGTCTGAGGCCCAGACAGCCTGGAAGGCAGACTGGCTGTAGTCAGACTCACACAGCAAAGGGGAGGTGTCCGCTTCTATGTATGGACTCCTTGCGAGTCTCTTTCCTATTCTCTGCCCCCACCGAAGCCCCACCTCCCCCTCCAGCTCTGTGTCTCCTCCATCTCTCTCTCTCACACTTTCTTTACCTTCCTCTGTCCCCCTCACACACACACACACACACACGTGCGCACACACGCACACACTCCATCTCTCACACACACAGACACATCCGTGTGCCCCCATCTTGAAGTGGCATCCAGTCATCAGTCGTGCTTTGTGATCCATCCCCCCCCTTTTTTTTTTTAAAGATTTTATTTATTTATTTGACACAGAGAGAGGCAGCGAGAGCAGGAACACAAGCAGGGGGAGTGGGAGAGGGAGAAGCAGGTCTCCCGCCGAGCGGGGAGCCCGATGCGGGCTCCATCCCTGGACCCTGGGATCATGACCTGAGCTGAAGGCAGACGCTTAACGACTGAGCCACCCAGGTGCCCATCCATCCCCCCTTTTTAACAGAGCTGAATAAAAGCGGTAGAGTGTTCTGCGCACCACACAGCTCAGTGCTGCTCTGTGAGTGTCGCAGCCCTTCTGTCTCGTGGGCAGAGTGGGTCATGGTCCCGTCGGTCGCATTTACGGTCACTTCACACCCTCTTCTTGCTGCGCCGTGGCCATGGCCTGCCCTCTCCTGCTGCCCATAAACCAGGCTGGTAACGTGAACCTGCCCGGGTGATGCGAGAATTCAGTGCAATGGTCCTGGGACCGGGCCCACGAAGCGTACAGAGCAGTGCCCCTCAGCCTGGTGCCCATGGGAATCCCCTGGACGCCGTCAAGCTCAGCACCCTGCCTCCCCTGACCAGGGCCGTGGGAACGTCTGGGGCCCAGGCCTGGGCCCCAACAGTGTTTGCAGC
The DNA here is from genome assembly GCF_029215605.1 of Mirounga angustirostris. Classification (NCBI taxonomy): domain Eukaryota; kingdom Metazoa; phylum Chordata; class Mammalia; order Carnivora; family Phocidae; genus Mirounga; species Mirounga angustirostris. The sequence continues at coordinate 14,058,096 of NW_026991719.1, forward strand.
TCCCCTGGTGGATCCACGTGTGGCCAGGGCGAAGAACGGGCATTTAGAAGAGCGACCCGTGGCAGCTGTAACGTGGGGGGCTGCTTGCCCACCCCCCCTCGAGCGCAGTGGCTCGAGTCTGGGGCCCGTGCTCTCTGAGACCTCACCTTCCATCCTTCCCTTTTGCCTTCCAAGAGCCCCACCGCCCTGCACCTGCTGGATTTCTCTCCTCCCCACCACGGTTGGGGCGGTTGTCGCTTGGGCTCCATGTGCTCTGAGTCTGTGCCGTCCGTCCTCCAGCTCGTAGTTCAGCCTCTCTCCCTGGCTTTGCCGAAGCAAGGTTTTCCATCCATTCCTAAAGGGTGAGGAGGTGCCTTCCTGAAAACTTGGGGTCCTGGGGACTTTCGATCTGGATCCTTCCCCCGGGTGTCCTAAGATGCTCACGGACTAGCTGCTTCCAGAGGACCAACGTCATTAGCAAGGTGCAGGTGTCAGGACGACCGCGCGTGCGAGCGCCGTGTGGTTGTTGCGGAGGCTGCCAGCAGGAGGTGCTGTCCTCCCAGCGCAGCCGGAGCCGGTTTGTGGTGCTTTCTCCCCAGCAGGCGGTGGAGGGGGGGAAGCAGTGGCTGTTCGGACTTCTTGTGAAAATCCGTTAACTGCAAAGGCTCCTATTTCTGTGGCGGAGAGGTCAGCAGCTCTTACACAGGATGAGCAAGGGATTCCTTTTCTGCACGAACCTCACAAACTCTTTTCTGTAGTTATTTCAAATACAATTGCCCTCAATTTGTCTAGTAGCTGTGTTCCTGAGAGGCTGCCCACACGCTAGATCTTGTTTAAAGGGCACCCGAGGAAGCTCTCTCACTAAAAAAAAGAAACTGCTGTTACCTCTTGTAAAGTGAATTTATATCTCTTTTTTTAAAGATTTTATTTATTTATTTGGCAGAGAGAGAGAGCAGGAGCAGGGGGAGCGGCAGGCAGAGGGAGAAGCAGACTCCTTGCCGAGCAGGGAGCCCGATGTGGGGCTCGATCCCAGGACCCTGAGATCATGACCTGAGCCGAAGGCAGACGCTTCACTGACTGAACCATCCAGGCGCCCTGCGAATTTATATTTCTAATTCAAACAAAAGTTTATCTGCTCCAAGACATGAGATATTTATAAGAAGGGTTTGATAAACAGGAGAACAGCTCTATATGTTTATCTCAGAGGAAGGCCCCATGGCCCTGCCCACCAGACTGCAGGCTTCTGGGGCTGCACAGCCCCCCAGAGCCACTACAGAGCTGCCTCTGGGGCATGGCCTTCTATGGGCTGGGGGGCTGAGCGGTGGCCTCTGGACAGGGGGGCTATCTGCCGCAGGAGAAGGAGGGAATGGTGGCCTGTGCATGCCTCGTACCAGCAGGCCCCGGGCATATGCCTTATGTCATCGATCCCCACGACAAGGCAGCTGAGTCATGGTTCCACAGAGGAGGAAACCAAAGGAGAGTGAAGTTTAAGAACATGCACCACTCTGATTCCATGGCCAATCTTGCCTTTGAGGTTTTTCCTTCCCACCCAGGTCTCTTTATGTCCTTTTCTAACTAGTCCCTTTTCCTGTTCAGGGCCAAGAGATCGACCCTCTCTCAGGCCAGGACAGAAAATGAGATGACACGTAAGTTGTTTCAACTCTTAGTCAGTAGTCTGGAGGAGGGCATGACAGTGCTTGGCTAGAAAGCTACCTCTGTAGAACAAAGTGGAACCCCAAAATATGCCAGCTACCACGAAAAGCTTAATAAAATCAGGAACTTCCGTGACTTTTGTTGGCCGTGGTCTCTATCACTAGCCATTAAGAAAGTATAATACAAACTGATGTATGGAGCACTCTGTCCTTGGTGCCTCAAACGCGTTACCTCATGTGCTCGTGGACACTTTATTACTCGCATCTTACAGATGAAGAATGGGGGCAGAGAGATGAAGTGCCTTGCCTGAAGTCACACAGCTAGAAAGGAGAAGTGGCAACTGAATCCAGACTCTGTAGCTCTAAAGTCGGCACTCCTACCTTCTACCCAGAGTCCCTAGCCACCCCCTGGCTTAAATGGAATTGAGGGCTCCCTAAATGCCCCATGCAATGTGCTAGGTGTGACAGGTACAATGACCTCGACCTTGGCCCTAGAGCAATTTATGGTATAGTGGGATGGACAGAGACATCCTTTCAGATGAATGAGGTGGACAGAATGATACAGGTGTGCACATTGCCATGGGAGGGCCGGAGGCAGCTCTCAGCTTATGCTGGAGTCATCACAGAAACCTCTCTGGAGGCGATGTTATTTGGAGCTAAATCTTGAAGCATTAGCCAGAGTAAGTAAGGGGCAGGGGGTGTCAGGGCACTGAAGGGTGGACCCACAGAAGCTTATGCTGGGAACTGTTAACCTTCTGTGTTCCAGGAGGTGGTCCAGAATCTGATCTCAGAGGCCAGAGACGGGATGCCTCTTCAGGGTGTAAGGATGTATCCAACACCAGGAGCTTTTGTGCAGCAGAAGAACATGGTAAGACTTGACTTTTACGGAAACTATTCTGGTGGAAGAATAGGAAAGAGATTGGAGGGCGTGGCTGCAAATGGAGGCATGGTCCCCATCCAGTTCTGAGCCCATTTGAAACGTCTGGGCAAAGGATGATGTGGGCTGGGTCAAGAACAGTAAGTGTGGAGGAAAGGAATGGCGGATTTGGGGAATATCAAGGAAGCAAAGTGAGCAAGAAGGGATGTGGGAGGTAAAGGAGAGGGCAGAGTCATGGAGAACGGCCTCACATTTCTTGCTTGGGCAATGGGGAAGAGGGCAGCGGTAGAAAGTGGGCAACACAGTTGGAGCTGGGGCAGGGGTGAGGAAGAGAGACGCTGCAACAAGTTTTAGGGATGATGAATCTGAAGTACCTATAGGACCACCTATAGGACCTCCCTGCCTTAAGGATGGCAGGGAGGATCTTGGGTGTTTGAGTCTGAAGGGCTGGACACTGAGATGAATCAACGCAATGAAGATGTTGGCAACAGTGAGGAGAGTGGATGAGGTCACCGCGCGAGGGCACGTGGGTGAGAACCATGGACATGGGCAGTCTGCGGCGGAGAGAAAGAGAAAGCAATGGAACATCAGCTCTCTGTCCAGGGAGGGCAAAGGATGACACAGTCAGGAGAAGGAAGAACATGGATGAGAGGCATGTCAGGAAAGCTAAGAAGGGAGAGGGGTAAAAGCACCCCAAGAGGTCAGCAACACAGGGCTTGAGAGGTGCCATGACTCCCTAGGTAATTACGGTCTCTTGTAATGTGAAACAGAAGCAGCACTTCCAGATGTTACAAAAAAGAAAAAAGACAGAGGGAGGGAAAGAGGAAGGAAGGAAGGAAGGAAGGAAGGAAGGAAGGAAGGAAGGAAAGAAGGAAGGGGCTTCAGTAAAACACTGATTAAAATTTCATTAATTTGGGGCGCCCAGGTGGCTCAGTCGTTAAGCGTCTGCCTTCGGCTCAGGTCATGATCCCAGGGTCCTGGGATGGAGCCCTGAGTCGGACGGGCTCCCTGCTCAGCGGGAAACCCGTTTCTCCCTCTCCCACTCCCCCTGCTTCTGTTCCCTCTTGCTGTGTCTCTCTCTGTTAAATAAATAAAATCTTTAAAAAAAATTTCATTAATTTGGAAATGTTTAATGGCTCAAATGGATTCTGCTGGATTTTAACCTTCATGGTGGCAACAAGGGGTCTGAAGGGTAAATAAATAGGACACGCAGGCCCCAAGTGAATTGTCTACAAGACAGTGTCCTGTTCATCTGGTGCTTGCACAGATCACTCGTGCCCGGGATCCAGAACAGGTCCAAAGCAGAAGGGCCTGACAGTGGCCGAGTCCACGGCAGGGTCCAGTATAGCCAAGAGGTGATAAATAAGAAAGTAAAGAAGGCACTCTGTGTTTCACTTCAGTAAGCAACTGTTGAAGCTCTCCCAGCTGCCCTGCACTGTGGGCCACGGACCGAGCAGTCCCTTCTACAACGTGGGTCTGTCTCAGGGAACCTCCAGCCTAAGGGCCAGAACCTCGCGCGCTCATTCGGATGGGAGGGAGAGGCCTGCCCTAGAGACTCACTCCCCTGCAGTGGGAGAGCCAATGCCAGCCCTCGATCCAGGACACCCTGCAAAGCATCATGTCATTCCAGCTCAGGCCAGTCACCAATGGCCGGAACAATGACAGAGTCAAAGAGGGGTTTCCCCTGCCAGGTGCTTGATGCATTTTGAAAAGATCCCCATTGAAAACAGTGGCAGTAAAAAGGTCTCAGAGCTTAAAGAATGAGCCCTCCATTTCAGTTGCTCTCCCACTGCCTGCCTAGTCTCATTCCCCAGCCACACAAAGAAAACACACTGTTCTCATCCACCCTCAAGGACCTCAGGAGCACCCATTCACTTACAAATAGTTGATAAGCTCTTTACCAATAATGTTATCCCTGTATAAACAAGATTCCCCCAAGGACTTCTGCCAGATAAGACCTTGTTAGCTGGTTCCCATTAGTCTGGTACTTGAAATCATAAAGCCGCATTCAAGAAAACATCACTTGTTAACAACAAACTTTTCATGCCGTATGCTGGTCCTGCCTCAAGGAAGACTGAATTCCTGGTGGCCTGTAATCAGGGGATGAGTGTTTGCTTTGTGGGGACAGTGCTGGGGTCCTTGACTGTTTTTCTGGCATTGGTACCCAGCCCCGCTCCTGGAGGAGAGAACCATAGTCAGGAACCTGGTCTCCTAATTCTGAGCTCACAGGTCATTGGGCCACATGCGCCCTGAATGTCCCCTCTACTCACGGAGAAAATGTAAAATGAGATAGTAGAAGGCACGCTGCCCTGTCATTCAGAGTCCGGGTGGAGAAGCTTCCGCACTGGTGGAGCCCCTCATCAGGCCTATTCAGGGCAAACCACTCGGAAGAAGGGATCCCAGATTCGAAGAAATGAGACATGGGTTGATGAGGCTCCGAGGAAAGTTCTGACAGTAAAGAGAAACCTGGGAGAGTCAGACAGGTTGGGTCCAAAGGGAAGTGAGGATGTATGAACAGGAAATAATGAATCAAAGATGTCAGGGCCCAGTGGGAAGTGGAGATATGTTACCAGAGTTATCTAACTGACCGAAGATGGGAAGGAACCATTGAGTTCTAGGAGGCTTTGCTGGAACCCACAGTTGGTTCCCAATTTCTATCTGGGGTTCCTTTATTATTTTTAAAAAAGATAACAGCATAAAGCTCAATAAATGAGATATAATTCATATACGGTACAATTCACCCATTTAAAGTATATAATTCAATTTTTTTTTTTTTTTAATATAGTCACAGGGTTGGACAAGCATCACCACAGTCGATTTGAAAACATTTCCATCACCTACCTGGAGTTCTTGATTCTACAAAGTAGATGGAGAAACTGGGAGAAAACCAACCAAGATGACAAAAGGACTACAAAGTAGGAGCTCAGAGAGTGCGAGAGGAGAAGGGACTCTTGAGTCCAAGGGAAGGAGGCTGTGGAAAGATCTGGTGTTTAAATAGGGAACTACTAGGAGGAGGAGGTTTGGCCTTTGTTTCCATTAACGACAAGCAAAAAACTGGGCTCAAGCGCATCAAGAAGGACTGAGGTGAAACCCAGGAAGAAAATCCCCACCCAACTTCCTGGCAATGTTCATAAACTCCTGGGTTATGCTGCCCTTGCAAATAAGACTGATGAACGCCATCACGGCAGGGGGTTTGAGCAACGGGTCCTTCCAGCTTCATGGTGTTGGTAAAATGTGAGGCTTCCCTTCAGAACTGGCTGAGTGCCTGCCCTTTCTGTGAGGTGGAGTAGGTTCGCTGAACTCTGTTTTCTAGAGAGAAGTTTCCAGAGGGCCCTGTTAGATGCTGGATGAGTGGTGGCAGGGCCCTGTTAGATGCTGGATGAGTGATGGCCCTTTGGATGGATGAATGGGGCTTCCAAAGGATGGCTTCCTGGTCAGATCAGGCACGTGGTGATAAGCCAGAAAGTATGAGTGGGGTACAGAGACCACAGCTTCAGATCTCTCTTCCTGTCTCTTGATTGAATTCATTCTTCAGAGAGTTTTTGAGCTCCTGCTGGGGACCAGGTATAAGTAAGACAAACCCTGGGACTAAAGCAGTGGTTCTCAACCAGGGGTGACTTTGCTCCCCAGGGGACTCTTGGCAATGCCCGCAGACATTTTTGTTGTCCCAACTGGGGCGATGGGGGACAGGTGGGAGGGGTGTTACTGGCATCTCAGGGGAGAGACCAGAGATACTGCTAAACATCCTACAGTGCCCAGGACAGTGCCCTACAACAGAGAATCATCCAGTCCGAAATGTTAACAGTGCCAAAGTGGAGAAACCTTGAGGTAAAGAAATAGGATTCAGGGCGCCTGGGTGGCTCAGTCGGTTAAGCGACTGCCTTCGGCTCAGGTCATGATCCTGGAGTCCTGGGATCGAGTCCCGCATCAGGCTCCCTGCTCGGCAGGGAGCCTGCTTCTGCTTCTGACCCTCCCCCCTCTCATCCTCTCTCTCTCGCATTCTCTCTCTCTCAAATAAATAAATAAAATCTTAAAAAAAAAAAAAAAGAAATAGGATTCAGTCCCCACTTTCAAAGAATTTAGTCTGTTCATTGTGGTATTTCTTAATATGGCTTGAAATATGACCTAGTGAAAATTTCTACGTTGGGAAAAACTCTCCAAGTTCCTTATTTGAAGCGATTATAAATAAAACTGAATTCCCAGTACCATTCGGGACTGAGAGCATGGGCCTATCGATGTAAAGGGGTTCGTTACATTCTTACTAATTGACTGGGTTATCAAACCTTAGACTTAAAAAATTATTTAAAGCAGAGGGAGGACAGTTTGCAGGTGACTTGCCATCTTTATCAGCAGAGTGAGCCTACACTTTTGAGTATGTATCTAGAACATAGCTGGACGGAAGATAACCTATAAGTTGGGTTAATATAGTAAACCTCAAGAGTTCATCTCCTTTAACTTGAACTCGTTCGTAATTTCGGCAGGGCATAGCTACGGTCTCACTTTGCTTAGAAATCCCCTGGTCTAACAACAGTTGCAGATGGATTATTTGCAACATTTTGGAACTAGTTCTTTCCGCACTCATATATGCTACTTACTATAAAATCAACCGATATGTTAATTAAAATAAATACCAATTTATTAAAAGGGCACCCTAAGGACCTCAAATACACCCTATTTTGTTTTGCTGATGTGGGAGGTCAGTTATTTGACCTGGTGGTAGTGAGCTGTTCTGGAAAATTGTCTTTTTTATTTAATGAGGAGTAAAGTCGGCCAGAATGACCTCTAACGCTTTTTTCCCTGCTGTTACAAGTTTTCAGCTTAGCGGCTTTTGAGTGTGGGTTTTAGAGGCTTGGCATCGCCACCCTTCAGCTTGAAATCTCCCCTTTACAATTGTACCAAGTGCTCTGGGCATTCCAGTTAATTGGAATGGTTTCGAAAATAATTGAAAAAAAATCTGTAATTCAGACTTTTCGCTAATTCATGCTGGTTTTTGCCCCCAAAGGATCCAAATTCCTGTGGGTTCATTGGGCTTCAAACCCAATATTTAAGAATCATTGCAAAGTACATATTTTTAAGTTGTTGATACTTAAAAACTGAAAGCAGAAAACTCTTCCGAGCCTCAATTTCCTCACTTGTAAAATGGAATCTAAATCCTTTCCTGCTCTATTAATTATGGTATTTATGGAGATAATCACGGTATTGACATACTCTCTCAGTAATTGGCTACCTTTCCCTCCCTTCCTCCCTCCCTCCATTCCTTCTTTCCCTCCTTCCCTTCCTTCCATCTATCCCTCCCTCCCTCCTTTTGTTTGGAGTTTTCACCCTTGCAGACAAACATGTTCATGCTTAAAGTATGAGAGTTTTGTATTTGAATCTAAACAAATCTTTGACCTCACTTTAGAATTTTCTACTCACTGTCAAGGACTTCCTTGGTCAGGATAGTAACTGTATCGTCTTTAAGTCTCTATTTTCCATCAGTTTTTATTTTGCCAGGAGGATAACTACCCCCAAATATGGATCTTTATGACTTGTTCCAATTTTTTATCATTTCTGAACTGAGGCCAGCTGATGCCATCTTGACAAGTCTGAGCAAATATCAACATTCCTGAGGACTAATCCTATTTCCTAAAAGACCGAAAAGCTATTCTTTCGGCTGGTTGGCCCAAACATTTTTTTTTTTTTTGAGAAGAAATGGGAAATTAAGTCACGAGAAAGTCTGATACAAATCCCGCCGAAACCTGAAAGCAGGTTAGCTGGAGACAGTTGTGAGGGGTGGGCGAATAAGTGAGCACAGCTCTTTGAATCAAGCAAAAAAAATGATGGGGCCTGACTTTGCCTGTGGCCCCCTCTGTGACCCTTGTGGGGATCACATGTCTCATGCGAGGAGCCGTGGTTCCAGGCTGATAATTCTTACATCAGGTTTGTGCGAAAGGCTGAAAACCTCTGACTGGGGAGGGAGCATGGAACCAAACCACCATGGAACCCTAGGCTCACCCTGGCCACAGCAAGAAGCCCTTTGTTCTCCTCATTCCCTGGCCTGTGGGCGGCCAAGTGGATTCCAGTTTCCATCAAAGGCAGGGGAAGGTGTCACTGCCCCAACAGCACTAGTGGATTCCAGTTTCCATCAAAGGCAGGGGAAGGTGTCACTGCCCCAACAGCACTAGCCTGAGCCTGGTCGCTAGACAACGCTCTGGGGAGACCTCACGGACCACAGGGGGCAAACCTCCCCGCGCCACAGAGGCCCCCAGCCACACACGACTGGCAGGCCCTGGGGCTGGACACGGCAAGGGCGGGGGGGTGGGGGGAGGCCTGTTCCAGGGATCTGTCCCAGGGTGAGGGGCTAGGCCATGCCGACTCCCCACCCCGGTAGGCCGTGGAGCCAACAGTTTTCACCCAACCAGCACCAACAGCTGAAGAGAAACGGGGCACTTCCAGACACATCGAAGAGAAATTTGTGGCTTGAGGTTTATAATGTAATTACAGGCCGCAAATGCCTTCCTTTACCACCTATATGTCACTGAGCTTTAAGCACCTGCTTCTTCTATGGGCCAGATGGAGAATTCTGTTCCCCTGAAGCCAGGTAAGCAGCAGCTCCTGCGGTAGTAAGTACGCTGGGAAGACGGGGGCAGCACAAGCGACCGCGAACATGGGGGGAGAGACACCAGCAAGTCCCCGGGCGCATTTGGGTTGTCGTCTCCGAGACCAGAACACACATGCCACGCTCAGGAAACATGGCCAGCAACCCAGCACAGCAGTAAAAGTGGAAGAAAAGAGTGCCCTGTGCGGAGGCCAAAGGGCCGGGGTGTAACCAGTGCCGTGAAGTAGGAAAGAGAGAATCCATTCTGGGGGTAGAATCCAGGACCGGCTGAAACGGTAACCCTATCCACGGCGAGCCTGGTAATAAAAGAACAGTCTCGCAACTGCTTTTCCTCCTGTTCATGTTCTCAGTAACAGCTGGATGCATGCTAACTGCAAGACGTGCAAGAAAGAGCTCTAAGTTTAAAGGCAGGCACGCCGTAATCAGTCTCTCGCCAGCACAGCTTCAGACTCAGGTGTGATGTGCCACCTAGTAGGTCTCTTTCCAACGTACACTCACGGTTCCTGATTTGAGTGGGGGGGTTCTGTGCTGTCACGGAAGAGCAGCATACTGTTCCCTTCTTCCAGGCTCCTCGCTTCCACCCAACGAGAAATGGCTTAGCCAGGGTTGTTCAGCCTCGGCAACCACTGACATTTGGGCCGGATCACTCACTGTGGTGGCGGGGTGGGGGGGGTGTTCCGTGCCTGTGGGATGTTTAGCAACGTCCCAGGTCTCTACCCACCAGATGCCGATAGCATCCCTCCCGCTACCCCACCCCACCCCACCCCACCCCACCCCACCCCCACCAATCCTGGCTCTGACAACCAGAAGTGTCTCCGGGCATTGCCAGATGTCCCCGGGGGAGGCACCATCACCCCCAGTTGAGAACCACTGGGCTACACTAAAGAGGGGCGACTTTTTCTTTCCTTCCCGACCCCACTCCCGAGTATCTCTACCCCCAGGCCAGGAACATGTCTGAGCCATCTCCTGATCCACCAGCAAAGGACTTACCTCTCGTTCTGAGTGGTCTTCAGTAATACTTTTGACTTGCAAGACTTTCAGTCATTCAGAACAATGCTCTTACTGTCTTTGAAAAGAAGGTCCTTTGCAGCTAAATTCTGGGAGGGGGTGGGGAGGAAGCAGGCAAATTTTCCTTTTAGACACATTTGTCTGTTTTAGTCTATAGAAGGCTCAGACAGAATTCTCCACACCTGGGGTCAATGGGAACTGGAAGGGACTTGAAGCTCGCCTCCCCACCCCTTCTCTGTGCCACATTTGTACAAATGAAGAAACCAGGGTTTCGAGGGGGATGTGACTTGCTCCAGGTCATACATATTTCCTAGGCTTCCTTTTATGGGGGCATAGGCCAATACAATTCTTCTCTGCCCAGTATGCCCGAAGAGCTTATAGGTCCCAAAGCACAGAGAACTTGTCGTGCTTTATAAGTAATGGTTTTGGCCAAACCACACCAGTTAAGGAATGCAAATTTAAAAAATGATAGAATGCTGCAACCAATTAGTGCAAACAAACATTTATTGTGAAATAGTCATCCTACCCTTTATTAGGTATTACATCATCAAAGCACTTTGTGGCAATGAAAATAGCTTTTTTTACCCCTCTGATTCACCCAATATTCCATTAAAGCTGCAAAAAATGTGCAATCTGCTTGAAAAATAGGTTGCTCTTATTTACTCATTTGTGAAAAGTCAAAAATTAAAAAAGAAAATGATACTAGCTTACAGGGCCTCTAGAGCCAATTTGCCTTCCCGCTTCCCAACTACTCCCCAAAATAATTAACAAAGATAATTTGTTTTAAATGCCTTTTTATAAAACCAATGCACCTTTCCCCATATTATAATCATAAAAATTTTAAAAAGCCATTATTTACTTTCTTGGAAAAAAGGTGGCCAGCCGTTGTTTTTTGATCGGGAGCATGTGTATTTCCTGGGAGTTCACTTTCTTTAACTTTATGCTCCGGTTTTTGATGGGTTTCCGAAGGGGCTCCGTGCTGCCCATGGGCTCTTCCCCTTGGCTGTTGATGTCATAGCCCTGAAGCACGGAGTCTTCTCTTTTGAAGGAGAAGTTTTTGGTGGACACGCCCGAGAGGCCTTTGACCTTGCCGCAGAAGATGGCAGGCACGGCGTCTTCCACCGAGACAATGACCTTGGCCGCCTGGGACTCGCTCACGGTCTCAATGTGGTTTTCAGCCTTGACCTCGCCGCCGGGTTGGTTGGGCTGGCTGGGCAGCTGAGGGGGGTCGCTGCCGCCCATGTGGCTATCCATCAGAGCCAAGGCCCCGGGGGCCGTGGCAGGGGCAAAGGGCACTTCCATGCCACTGGGAAGTTTCTCAATCACGGTGTGACCTGGGCTGTCCATGGACCCGCGGCTGTCGTACAGTGTCTCAACGGGAGGCTCAGACTTTCGGTGGGCTGCCAGCGACAGGTCCAGGGCCGCATCTTCCTGGCAGATGGGGGGACTGACTTCGCCAGCCTTACTGAGCCAGGGCACCGACTTCATGGACAGATCCAGGGCCTCGTTCTCACTCCCCATCTTGATGACCGTGTGGCGGCTAAGCTGGAAGTATTCCCTCGGCTGCAGGATATCGAAGGGCTTCAGTTCCTCCTTCTCCAGGGGGGGCTGGGGGCCTTTAAAGGGGTGCAGGCCGAAGGAAGATGGCGGTTTGGGGAAAGCGGAGCTGAGCTTGGATTCAGGACTCTGAGGCACCGGGATGGGGATGGGGATGGGGACTGGCACGGGCAAGGGGACGATCACGGGGTAGGGCACCAAGAGGGTGGCCGGAGGGACCAGGGGGGACAGGGGGGAGTTAAAGGGCTGGGGGGGCACTGGGGCATATCCAGGAGGAGGCTGGCAGGGTGGGGGGCCGAGAGCGCCCTGTGAGGGGAAGAGGTTCTGGAGCACGGCTTCGAACGGCAGCGTGGGCTCCTGCGGCTGGCTGGGGATCCGCAGGTCCAGGAGCTGGGGCTGGGCCTCAGGGTCCTCGGCCGCCTGGAACAGGTTGTTGTGGATGGCACTGGAGGAGCACGGGGCCTCCTGCGGCAGGACCAGAGGGGAGTTGAGGTGCTGGAAGACGTGCTGTTCCAGCACCACGGGCAGCTGCACAGGGCCCTGCGCGGTCATGACATACGCGGCATTGCCATTAGGGTTGAGCTCGGGCGCAGAGCTTCCCTCCACCTGCATGTGAATGGGCATCACCACCGGGCTCTCCCCGAGGCACAGGGGCTGCAGCACGGTGGCCGCCACCTTCAGAGCCACGCCGCTCTGAGACTCGGCCGGGGGGTTCAGGATGGATGGGGCCGGCACGGTCACCAGGGCCTTCTTTACCAGGTCAGTGGAGTTGATGTTCCAGGCCTCGGTGGTGATGAGCTGGGCCATGCCATTCTCCAGTCTGTTATTGGCCAAGGCAGGAGAGGAGTCGGCCATGTCCATGGAGAGGTTCTGGGACCGCAGATCGTCCATCACTCGGCTCTGGTGTCACTGGGCCTGCAACACAGAACGCGCGATGTGAAGCTTCCGTCGGAGACTAGTTATAATTGCCTTAAGTGCTCCCTCCACATCTTTTAAAAGTTTCCATATCTCGGTGCACGAGGGAGCACACCCATCTCTCTACGTACACATACATGTTATAGATATTTCCTAATGTATACAAACACACCCAAATGATCAGCTGTGCACCGAAAGGCCCAATTTAACAGACGATTAAGCTATAAACACAGATGATGTAATGACTAAACAGCCAAGAGAGGTTAAACAGAGTATTTTTAAGCCCAATACCCAGCTTATATGTTTAGCCTTCGCCGAACAAGTTCCATTCCACGGTGCCATACTGGACGGTTAGCATGTGTGCAGATCTGACTTGTTCAAATTCAGATGGGCAGCAAAGACTTACTTTACTTCGAGGACAAAATAAAATCCTGTCACATTAGAACATTTTTTTTTTTTTAATTAATGTATAACGTATTACTGGTTTCAGAGGTAGAGGTCAGTGATTCATCAGTCTTATATAATACCCAGTGCTCCTTACATCACATGCCCTCCTTAATGTCCATCATTAGAACATTCTAGGAAAATGGAAGAGGACCATCCCAATTATGGAAAGCCTTTTAAAAACTCTTTATAGCAATAATTCTTCCCAGATTGGCTTGATGAAAAGAGCAGCAGTGCATTTCCACAAGCATCATCACAGTTGTCTCGTGGACTCCCTCTGACAAATGCCATCCCTCCTCCTCCCCATCACAGGAAAATCCACTCCGCGGAGCCGGGCGGACATGGGATAATTGCATGAACGCTCATCGGGCCCAGGGTCGCTTCCCCTAATCAGCTCATCTGTGTGACCTGTGACCTCTCCTAACTTCTAGCTGTCAAGAGGGGATGTTGCTGATTCTAGGGCTGGGGAAATGGAAGATTTGTTGGAAACAAACATCCTCAAACGTGAGCTACTCTTTCCTGACATCCTCGGCACTTCTGGCCGCCTCCTAAGAGGCCGAAGGAACCCAGGGCGGGTGCTTCCTGGAGGAGGCAGGGCTGCCACAGCAAGATGGCTCTCCATGGAAACGCGTCCATATTTAGCCTTGTTGCCATGGAGAAGGCAGGCACCATGTCTAACTAGAGATCTGTGCAGCCCTGGAGTCTGGTTGGGCTCAATAATAATTCAATAATCCTCAGGCTCACCAGGCAGGCGTTGGGCAACTCAGATTCTTGACCTCACCTGTTGGAGCTGTCTAGACTTTAGCCCCAGGGTCACCTCACGTCCTCCTCTCCTCACCCCTAAATTACCAACACATCCGCCACAACAAGGAGAAGAGGCAGCCCAGCAGGCCATGGGAGTGGAAACGAACACACAAGGCCTCACTCCCGGAAGGCAGCTTTAACAAATGAACAAAGGTGTGATATTTCCAGATAATCAAAATGTGTCAAATGCATAGAACAAGGAGTTTCTCTGAAGCAGGAGGAGGGGACGGCAAGCGGAAGGATGCTATGTAAACAACTCTGTGGGTGATGCCCTCGGCAGGGTGGCACTTGGGTGCCTCTGAGGGAGGGCTCCAGAGCCTGACTCCCTAGAGCCAGGGTGTCCTCTGGAAAGCAGGAGGTGACCCAGCGTGCTGGCCAATAATTCTTTTAGGGCGGAGTAGGGAGGCAGCCCGCCCCAGGGAAGCTGAGAGGGCTTGCCCCAACCCAAGGGCCTGGATTTTCCTGAGAGGAATGCCCCCTGATGCAGCCCAGAGAATATCATACCTCCAACACACCATTGGTTCCCTCATTCCTGAAGGCATGCATGCATTCACTCATTCAATTAATTGATCTGCTGAATGCCTACTGCACACCGGCCCTTCACTGGGGGGGCTAGAGATGCTGTCATGAGCCAGTCAGACAAGGTTCCTGCTTTAGCGGAGATTAGAGGCCAGCAGGGCACGTGTCTTTGAACGGAGAGATTTGCTAGCATGAGAAAGCATCAGAGTTATGCGAGGAGGGGCACCAACATCAGTAGGATGAAGCTTTGTTGGCCACTCACTCGCAGCCCTGTAAAGGCCCCGAGAACCTGAGGTCTCCTCCAGAAGGGTCTGCCCTGTCCCTCACAGAGACCAAAACTCCCAGGGAGGGGTGAGAAAAGGCTACAGGGAAGCTGGGGTGGGACTGGTGAGGACAAGGACAGCAACAAGTAAGAGAAGATACCCATGGCCACCCATCTGAGGTGCCTTCTGATGGCCTCTGAGGCAACTCACCAGGAGAGGTCAAGACATGTTCTGTGCCATCTTTGGGCTTCCTGTGAGTTTAGGATTACCCAGCAGGAAGGCGCTTTCTTGTAACGGGCTGCACCTATCTGCCCTTCCTGACAAGATGGCCTCCCTCCATCTCTGCTCCTTCACGCACCCCTGTCCCCTCTCAGACAGAGAAGGCAGGCTTCTCAATGCTTCTTCCCCCTGCTCCTGGCACACACCTTCCTCTCTGGTGCCAGCTTTCACCTCTTCCTGTGAAACCTCACTCCTCTCCCTGCCTGGTCCTGGTTCTAGGCCTCCTACTCGCCCAGAACCTTCCTGTTCAGAGCGTGAGGAGGGCACCTTGCCAGGACAGAGGGTCCCTGCTCCTTCCACAGATGGCCAGAGCCACAACTCACTGGGCATTTTCTGTGTGCCAGGCCTCTGCCAAGAATGCTGAGAACTTTCCATGCATTACTTCACTCAATCCCCAGAACAACCCCATAAGAGGGGTCCTATAATTATGCTCATTTTACTGATGAGAAAACCGATTCCCTAGGAATGTTAGATGACTAGGATAAGGGACACTGAGGCTGGGATTAGAGTTCAGGGTTAATCCCAGGCTTCTTCTCCCAGTGGGAGCTGTGAGGGCCACCCTCCTTCATGCATTTGGTTTCTTGGCAAGAGCAGTCCTCTACAGCCTTCCCTTCAACACCGAGCGCATGCGTCCGCAGAGCTGTGTAAAAGAGAGCCCTTGAGTATGAGCTTTCCTCAGAGTGGTGGTGGCCAGGTCCTTTCCAGAAAATCATTGAACTATTTGCTTATTCTCTTTTGTCCACCAGGGCCCTCCTCTGTCCCCCTCACCAGGGAAGTAGCTGAAGGGCCACCAGAGTTCCTGACTTTGGGGAATACAGCCCAGAGCCCTGTTACTGGTGGGCAGGAAGGTCGGCATCCTCTACACCTTGGCTTTCCTGAGACAGATGTCCTGTGGGCGGGAGGGCAACTCAGCACCTATGACTTACAGGGAGGCCTTTAGATCTCCTGCTGCGGACTCAGGTCTCTGGGAGCAGGGCTGGGGCAAAGGGGAAAGGAGGCACGAGCCCAATCTCACTTCCATGTCCTCCCACATGACAGCTTTGGACCCCCTCCCCCGACTACGCAGCCAAAGTAGGCCCCGTGAGCACCCCCAGTCCTTCCCTCAAGCACCACTGGCCTGCTGAGATGAGGCTTGCATTTGGCTACACCGGCGAAGGAACGGGTAGCCCTGCCTTCATCACGTACCCTCCTGCCTCCCAGGAAGGTTCTTCTCTTTCTCTCTGCTCTCCCTCCCCTGTCATTCATCACGCCACTGGGTGCCCCAACTCTGAGTCAGCCACTGGGAGCCCCGAGGACCCACAGTGCGGGCACGGAGGGTGGTGCTGCTGCCCGAGCCAGGGCGGGAGGCCCTAGCCATGCCCTGTGAAGACCAACCAGCTCATGAGATGGGGGTTCAAAGGGCAAGTCTCTACCCCCCGCCCCAGCATGAGTGAGGGGGAGGCAGGTGCACTAGGGACCTCTTCAAAGCAAGAGGAATCACAGAAGCCACCAACTGATGCTCAAGTGGAAGGGCAGGAGTTCTTCAGAGATGACAGGCAACATTTTGTTCAGGTGTTTCAAAACATCTTTTGCAAATGGGTTTAAATGAGGCCATCCATCGGTCTCTGTCTTGCCCACGCCCATCATGACTGGGGTTGGGGTGGGGGGTGGGGGTCCATAAATGCAGTGTGGCCAGATGGGAAGTGGGCAGTTTGGATCTGCGGGTCACTCTCAATCTCTTGGCCCTTGGCCAGCTGCTGGAGCTGGAGGGTTGGGGTCCACCCCAGTACAGGCCACGTGCCCCCCAGATGGGAACTCTGGGGAAAAGTCTCAGGGCCCAGGGCTAATGAGGAGGTGAGGAGAGGCTGTCTGGGGCAGTAGTTAGGCTCAGAGACCTGTGGGGTCACAGAATGGTTATCTGAACCCCTCGTCTAGCTATCACCAAGATCTAAGTGTACCAGAGGCAGGTTCTCCCTAGGATCTGTGTCTCAGCCTGGAGCCCTCTTGAGCCTCTGCCCTTTCCCAGCCAACTCCTGCTCATTCATCACACTTGGGGTCTTATCCTCTGAGATCTCACCCCCACCTCACTGAGGTCCTACAGGACCCCAACTTGCCCTTGTCTGGTCCTGAGCTCCCCTCATACTTGGACTGCCTCGTCACTCATTTCTTCAGGAGCGAAGGACTGCCTCATTGTTCTCTCTGTATCTGGTGAATAGTAGGCGCTCAGGAAATGCTTTGTGAGTGAAGGGGTGCATGAATGAGCATTTAGGTCTTCCTGAGTCTGGTTTCTCCTGCCCAGCCTCTGGTTGCAGGCTCCCCATGTATACAATCATGGCACGTCAAGGCTAGCAGGGATGTTCAAGCTCACATCTCCATCCTCTTCCTGACTCTTTTTACAGATGAGGAAACTGCGACCCAGAAAGTCTGACCAAAACTTGCCCAAGACCAGTTTTTACAAAAGTCCCCATGCTCTCACTGTGACAGAAGCAGAGGGTCAGGCCCCAGCGGCACCATGGAGGGTAACACAACAGCCAGCCACCTTCGCCAGCCAGCGGCATGACAGTGAGCCCCCCTGGGTTCCTGTGTCTCTCTGGCACTCCCAGGAAAAGAAAAGTGAAGTGAAGCTGCCTGTGTGCTGTTTTCCTTCTAAGGAGGTACATTCGGGAGGAAGCTGACCCGAGGTCTAACTCCCGGGCAGTCAGTTAGGGACCCGCCCCACATCTGCACCCCACCAGGTGCTGCTGCAAGCCATGCCTGCCTCTCAGGCCTCCTGCTTCCAGATTGTTGCCCTTGTGTCACCCTACGGGCCTCCTTACAGATTGACATTTATATAATGAGGATTTGTTTATGGCTTAATTTAAAAAGCAAAAACACTTGAACACTCAGATAATTTAGACTAGTCTCCAGGTCCTAGAGTCCATCTAATTTCCTCATTATGGGCATTATCACTCAGTCTCAATCTCTCTCTCTCTCTCTCTCTCTCACACACACACACACACACTCTCACACTTCCAGACAGCCCAATCCCCTCAGCCCTAGTGCCCTCTGCCACACCCCAAATGATGCCGTGGGGCCCCCTGAAGAGCCTGCACCAACGCAAACTGAAGGAACTCCAAAATGTGGCTGAGAACTCCACACTGACCCAAGACAGAGTCCTCAAGACCAGTTCAGGTACAGTCTGGGGTCTGAGCAGGGAATTTGGAAAAGACCCTGGAGCATGCCAGCAGTCCCTCTCAGAGGCCAGATCATCTTCTAGGGAGGGACTTAATTTTATTTTGTGAATTTAGAATATTTTCACCATAGACAACTACCAAGATGATCACAAGGCTCTGGTCTGCAGAGCCCAGTGCCCCTGAGCAAACACTTTACAGCTGGGCATGGGGTATGAGGAGCAGAGGTTATTTAACATACAAAGCAACTCAAGCCAGGGACCACTGTCTGAGGTCACCGGAAGGCAAGCCCAGCCTCAGGGGACGTGATCTTAGTGACCCTGGGCTGGGTGGGCAGACTCCACCCCCAGGTCCTGGCCCTGCTCCTGAGTATGCCCCCTTTAGCCCCAACAGCAGGCAGATGTGACCTGCTCTCTTCTTCCATTGAAATTAGCCTCATCTAGATTTTTCTATCAAATTTCTTCCTCTAAAACATTCATTTAAAAAATATATCTTGATAATTCTCTTAAGATATGTGTTTTCCAACTGTAAAATATTGACAGCTTTGATTTTTCTGGAGCCTGTAGGCAGCTATCAATTATTTCAGGTTAAACCTGGATCGTCTATGTCCTTGCTGCTCAAAGTGGGGTCCCTGAAGCAGCTGCAGCAGCATCTCCTGGGAGCTCGCTAAAAAATGCAGGCTCTTAGGCCCCACCTCAGACTTCCTGAATCAGAATCTGCACCTTGACAGACTCCCCCCGGGAGGTTTGAGGGCAACCATGTTACAGTCTGACAAGTTCTGGCTTAGCGCTGGTTCTCAAACTTAGCTGCACATTAGAATCACTTGGGAGCTTTTAAAAACTACTGATGTCTGGGTCCCACCCCCCACCAAGACTCTGATTTAATTAGTCCGGGGCACAACTGGGGCATTGGGGTTTTAAAGAATTCCCTAGGTGATTCTAACGTGCAGTCAGGTTGGGAACTCTTAATCCAGAGGCCAGAAGACAAGGCAGCTGTCGGCCAACCTTCTTAGTGACTGATCTGGCTTCGTGCTTCACAGAAAAAACTAAACCCATCAACCCAAGCTCCCTCAACTTCTTCCCAGCTCTCACAGTGTCTCCCCAAGTTCCCCTGCCCCTGGGAAAAGGTGACATGTCTCTCCCTCTTGCAAGACTGACTTCACAGAGACCTGTGCTAAGAATCCTGCCCTGCCAAGCACTCTCTATTCTGAGTTTATTTTCTGCTTTCGATCCAGTACTTCAACTACACCCTCAGTGACTGACTTACTTCTGTATAAAAATCACCTGCCACTTGCTTGGAATTACATGAGCAATGCATAATTTTCGTCCTTTAATCCAACGTGGATATGGTCTCACCATTCAGGACCTGATATGCACTAAATGTCTAAGAAGTAATTCCAGCTGGGTAAAAAATGGTTTTGCTCTCCCCACAGGGTGTAATAATTGTTAGCTACTTGCCCCAGTGATTCAATTTTCTGAGCTTTAAACACCAGCACAGAGCCGATCTACTGGTGCTGTGAACATAATTACCACGTGAACGTGTTCCCAAATTAGTGACAATACAGAGAATACACGAAATAGTTGCCCGCCTTAGAGCTGACTGCCTTTCTTATCCAGAGACCCACACAGCCCTCCAAAAGAAATATGACCACCCTGGTGAGCTTTGGAAATGAGCTCCCCAACGTGTCACTTCATTTATGAAAACAGTGGTGGCCTCAGGGTCCAGGACTGAGTCTTCCCTTCAGTTAGCAAATCTCAGCTCTGGTGTGACGCCAGTGAAACACGGCGGAGGTGGGTGAGTCAGGAGGAGCAAGCAGGGGACTCCAAGGTCTCCCTGGGAGCAAGGTAGGTCACCATAAAACTCATTTATGTTCATTTTGCCATCTCATCCTTTTTATTCCCATTTTTCTATTTTACAGCATATGTAATAAATCAATACAGGAAGATATATAATTGTGTGTGTGTGTGTGTGTGTTGGGGAAGTGTGCAATTTTTTTTCTGGTAGGAGTACAAGTATGAACATGTTGCAAATCAGCAGGAGAGATGATGACATTCTCAAGGCCCAGCAAAACTTGAGTCCCCCTTGCCTGAACAAGTCTTGGGGTCACTGGCCCAGTTTACCTCTCCATTTTGCCAAGCAGGAAGCTGAGGTTCAGAGGTTGAGTGAGGCTCAGAGGCTGTAGAGTATACCTACTCCCAGAGCTGTGCTCCTCCAAAAGCACAGCCCTTCACCCATTGCTTTGGTTTCAAAGTCCACTTGAGTCGAAGGGGTCCCTTGCTACCTCTCCAACGTAACCAGCACTGAACACCAAAGTCTGTGGGATGGTCTGATTCAACCATCAAAATGTCAAATATAGTTTGATAGGTAAGGAGCTAGATAAAAAGAGATGGAGTAAACTCTTGACTCCATGATACCTAATAAACAAGTTATTGAAATAGAAGAGATGAGATTCAAGACATAGACACACAAGGGTGCCTGGGTGGCTCAGTCGGTTAAGTGCCTGCCTTCAGCTCAAGTCATAATCTCGGGGTCCTGGGATCGAGCCCTGCATTGGGCTCCCTGCTCAGCGGGGAGTCTGCTTCTCCCTCTCCCTCTGCAGCTCCCCCTGCTTGTGCTCTCTCTGTCAAATAAATTAATAAAATCTTTTTTAAAAGGACACACACACACACACACACACAAGCTTTTCATGACCGTGGGAAAGTCATTTTATGTCCCTGGGACACAGTTTCTTCTTTTATGACTTGGGGTACTGCCCTGCTGTCATAGTGGGGAGGAAGTTAACTCAGGCCTCCCTCAACTGAGTGGTGCCTGATGGGAAGGAGTCAAACTTGGCCTTCTAGGAACTGCTGCAGGGCCATGAAAGACGGGAAGTGTGAAGAAGAACTGGAAAGAAGGGAAGTGCACAAAGGGGTGGGGGTATGTCTTTCTGGGGCCACTCCAAGGGCCACTGAGAAGACTCACTCCCCATCCTCCCAATGGCAAAGGCCCCAGGGGGGATGACGGGCACAGCCTGGGGGGAGGGACCACGAATGGTGAAGAGAGAAGTTCCAGTTCATCTTTTTTTTTTTTTTAAAGATTTATTTATTGGAGAGAGAGAGGAGAGAGAGAGAGAGAGCACGTACAAGCAGGGGGAGGGGCAGAGGGAGAGGGAAAGAAATAGACTCCCCTGCTCATGGGCTCGATCTCACGACCCCGAGACCATGACCTGAGCCAAAATCAAGAATCAGATGTCTAACCAACTGAGCCGCCCAGGCGCCCCTCCAGTTCATCTTTGAACCAGGCCAGGGAAGACGTGAAGGCTGAAGGGAAGGGAGAAGGTACGGAGTTTTTTTCTGCTTCAGTCAGAGTATGCTTTGTCTCTCTTGGGACTCAACTGCCCATAGTCAGGCAGTGTCTGTGGGTTGAAGACTTCACAGCGCTGGCAAAGAACCTACCCCATGCCAAACATACCTACTCTGTGGTCTCTGCAGGGTCTCAGGTTAAGGCTGGGCCTCGCCAGGTAAAGAGTCAGTTGAAATGAGAAATATTAAAGCTGGACAAATCTGAAGATTACAGGGAAAACTTCACAACTAGAGCCAACAACTCACAGGCCCAGTTTTCGGTCGATGGCCTTTGCGGGGTTCCATGAGAGATGGATCTGGGAGCCTGGCTGGCGAGGGCACCATGGGGTTGCCCAGCCTCCTTTCTTGCCCAGGTGGACGGCGTTAGATATCTTTGCATTTACGATCCCATTTCATACTCCCAATGACCTCTAGCCTGCCCACAAGGACCAATGGCAGCCCTTGGGCCATGCAGGACTGGGTGAGGACTAGAATAGGAACTCAGTGCCCCTCCATTCATGTATTTATTCTTTCAAAAACTATCTGAGCACCTACTGTGTGCCAGGCATGTCTTTCCTATTCCTCTACCCTAGTACTGTTTTCTCCATTGGCTTGTTGCCTTCTCTAGGAGCTCAATTCCCAAAGGATTAACCAATTGCTCTTCTCCCAGGGTTATCTGCTTCTACCAGGGCTCTTTCAAGGCCCACGTTTCCTGCAGAGGTAAAGGAGTAAATCTCTATGGGAAGAACTCCAGTCCCGAGACAGCAGTGGGAAGAGATATTAAGGCAAGGGCCTCTCTAAAGTAGAGAAGAAATGCTTGTTTTCCAGAAACTACGAGGCAAGAAGCAACCTCTTCAAGACTCGGTGAACCTCGGAATCACAGGGAGAAAAGTCCTGAAGAACTGCTGTTGGGGGCAGGGGACATTCACCTGGACAGTGGACTGGGAGAGTCAGGGAGTGTCTGTCCCTGCATTTGGTCAAGGTCACCCAGCCTTCAGCTGGACACAGAAAACCCCAAACACCCTCAGGTGCTGGTGTCTGAGAGGCCACCTCATGCAGGAGCACAGGTCTCATCTAGGGTCTCGGGCCAGTGTCTGTCATCTTAAAAAGCTATGGTGTTTGGAGATTTTTTTTTGCAATAAAGAAACCTCTTCACTACGGAACAAAGAGGGGGAAAAACCTGCCTCTGGAAGAGAAAATACTTCTAATTAGATTGAGATACAAAGGTTAAATTTTTGTTCTGGGAAAAGGACTGTTTATAATCCTGTGTCATTAGCCAGACATTTTCCAGAGACTAGTGTGCCAGAAATAGACCCTTTGAGGGGTCACTGGAAGAAAGGGGTGTAGATTTGTGAAGTCAAAGGACTGGAGTTCAGATTTTCCCCTTCTCCAAATGCATGTGAGCCCCTCACCAACTACCAGCATAGAAAGAGTACCAGCCTCACCCTGGGCACCGGGCCCCCCGTGAGAGTGGTCAGAAGTACAAGCTTTGAACTCAGACAGGCCTAGGTTCAAATTTCAGCTCTGCCTAGCTTTGCTAGCTGCGTGGCCTTGGGCAAGTGAGTTCGAAGCCTCCATCTCCCTCTCTGCAAAATGGGGCTTACAGACCTGCGGTCGTGGTCACAAGTGAAGGAAACAGTCCATGTAAAGTCCTTGGCACCAGGCCGGGTATCACCACCACCACGGCCTCATCGTCACCCTCTCACCGGCGTCAGTCATCAACTTCAGATCCACTGCTCATCCTTCCTCTGAGTGCCTTAACTAGCATTACAAATGCTCCCAGTGGGGAGCACATTAAGCTCCCTAGTTAAAACCCTGTTTGTTCAAAGATTTACTTTTAAATCAGCTGCAAGGGACTGGGAGGGCATTTGACATAGAACTGATGTTAACACCTGATGGCGAGGTCTCCACAAAAATTTACTTGGCCGGGGCGCCTGGGTGGCTCAGTCGTTGGGCGTCTGCCTTTGGCTCGGGTCGGGATCTCGGGGTCCTGGGATCGAGCCCCGCATCAGGCTCCCTGCTCGGCGGGGGGCCTGCTTCTCCCTCTCCCACTCCCCCTGCTTGTGTTCCCTCTCTCGCTGTCAAGTAAATAAATAAAATCTAGTGCTCGTTCAGGCTGATAAGCTGGGGGAGGAGGAGGCGGTGGCTAGAGCCTTCGGTATCTTGAATATGGACTCAGGAGCGTTTACTACAGGCTTCGTTCTCCTTGGCACAAGGGCCCGAGCGGCTCTCCTGTCCAGCTTATCAACTGCATTAGGGTAATTTCCTCACTCGCTGGAGGAACAAAAACAAAGTAGGGGTGGAACGGCAGAGGAAGAGGGTAAGTACAAGAGGGAGAGAGAAAGTAAAGGGGTTTTCTGAGATAATCGGGCAAGAGTTAGAGGAAAGAAGGGGGGAGACTATTTAAAAGTAGGTATAGTCCAAATGAGAGAAGGGTGGCTCAGCTGGAGGAGACCCCAAGAGACTGGGTAAGGCTGGGGAAAAAGCACCCGTCTGGCCACCAAGGGACACCTCAAGTTACAACAGCTCGGTCGCTGTGTAGTGTGGCGGAGGGAAAGGTGGGACTGGAGTTTCTCAGTAGGATGAGGATATGGGGAAGGTACGAAATTATTCACCAGCACTAAAGGTACAGAAGAAAGGTGACCCCAATTTGGGGAAATCTTCTCCCATGCTTTTAAAACCACCAAGCACATTCAGTTGTGACTTGGCTGGGCTGTCAGTTCTAGAAAAAAACAAAGATTTATCTTCTTTTGATGCCTGATCTTCATTTTTGCCTACCCCCTCATCCCTCCTTGGGGAGTCAGAATTGGGTTTCCCCCAGGAAAATCGGCTTTTCCAGAAAGAAGTTGATAAGGTCATTCTCACTGAGGTCCAGGACTCCTAGGTTCAAGGATTATGTTTCCTTTATTGGTATAATGAACATAATTCAATCAGTGGACAAAGTTATGAATAAAGAAATAAAACTCTAATCTAGGGGTTTCAGATACCAATCATGGGGAAGGATCTTCCCGTCTTGAAATCTCTCCAAAGAAACAAGAGCCTACAACTATGACCAAGGTTGCTGGCTCCACTAGAAGGCAGTTGAGGTTCAAAAAAGGGGGTGGGACGTACCCTCAACCTCTAAGCACTCAGAACTAAGAGGGGAAGTGAATGTGAGTCAATTATTCATTCCTGTATAGACTCAATTGGCAAATACTTATCGCTCCCTCGCAAGAACCTCACGAGTATGTGCTTCCCAGATACGGAGGTTTTAGCAGTGTCCAAAGTTGTCCTTACTTTGTGGTACGGGGCCCTGCTGCTGAACTGGCTGCCTCTTGGAAGTCTGGTTCCTGTCTTCCTAGGTTTCCATGAAGAAGTTCAGGGCTCTCAGAGGGCCTCGTCCCCACATACAGCATGCTACCTCAGTGCCACAGCCACGGTGGAAACTTCCTGATGGTCACCAGTGGTGATGGATATGGGGGGGTGGGGGTGGGCAGAGGGCTGCTGGGTTTTGACGGACCCAACCAGCTCGCTGTCTGACTTTGCGCTGCCCCACGAACAGACTGATTTGCCTGGAAGTAGTTTATTTGGGAGAAGATTCCAGAAAATACCAGTAGAGGAGTGAAGCAGTGAGACGTGGAAAAGAAGGAAGCCAATTTATCAGCTAAGTTACCACTGCAGGCAACTAGATTCCACTGGGGGATGCTGGGAGGCAGTGGAAACCACATGCCTCAGAGTCGGGGTGTTTATTCACCAACCCCCATCCGTCACAGGTCAAGGGCCGCTCCCTTGATGATGTGTTAATTCCCTGGCCCTTCGAACTAGCCCGGCAGGTGGCCTAGTATGCTCCCGAGGGAGGGAATGTCCTCAAGAGAGTCACAGCGGTTTGCAGTAAGCAGCCTGCAGGGTACAGAGGCCAATCGGAGGGGACATGGGGGCGGGGGACAAACCATGACCATGTCTGCTACACCAGCCATGCCCTGGAAAGCGCTTATGTGAAGACCCAAATGTCACCAATTCAAGCCACCACGGCCAGGTGTTTTCCCAATGGGTGACAGTCTCTATGACCCTGTTAAGAAGACCCTGTGTTATGGTGACAGTCTCCAAGCCACAGAGGAATCAGCTCCCGAGAAGTGCGCTTCGAGGTCTCATAAAGAGCCTGGCACACAAGAAGGCAGCAGACAGCTCTCGTTCCAGAAGCAAAATGGTCCAGAGATGGTCAGCTTGGCTAATGTGTTCCTTTGCTAGACTATAACTGGGGCCCTAGGGGAAGTTGTTTTAATCATATTTGTTCTGGCTGGAATGCTAGATGCTCCTGAGATGAGTCACAGAGGGAGTTTCTCTTCTGGTGATCTTGGGCTCCAACTCAGGGACCAAAAAAACAATAAACAAACAAACGCCACTTCACTTCATCAGCTGCATCCCACCTAAAAATGAAAATAATAGCGGCCTTGACCTGAGAAGGGCACAGACAATGCGGGAAGAACAGGGTGGAGAATGCTCATCTTTTAAACAGGGAGCCTTCTTTCTGGAATCATTTGGCCAAAAGCATCCCTCTGCCTGGAGGTGAGCTCTTTCAAGAGCAGAACAACCCACTGCAGAATCCTAGCGTTGGTGAGCCTTTTGAAGTCCTAGAAATTCACCGTATTTCTCTGAAAGCTAGTCTTGTCATTGAAGCTAATAGAGCATAAACAATGCAAGGCTGGGATGGGAGAGGCAAAAGCTGCTGTGTAACATCTGGCTGGTTGACGATGAAGATTACAGGTGTTATTTCCTATTTGCTTTCAGGGAAGAATTCTCCTGGAATGCATGTGTTTACACACACAGACACACACACCCCCCACACAGCAGGTGAGCAGGAATGAGGCCACCTGTTGTCCCTGTAACTCTCCAACCAGAATTCACTGGAATCTACTTGGTCCTCACCTGTTCCACCTCTGACTTCCGGTCATCAAACCCTAATTGCTGGAGGTGCCACACGGGTCAGATCTCAACACAGGAGAGAATGGGATGGAGTGTGTATGTGGGGGGGGGGTGTTCCAGAAATGCGGGAGGAAAGGTACAAGAGGAAAGGGGTGTGCGGCCTGGCCAGGGCTGGGGCCCAGGGCTGGTGAGGGCTTCAGGGAGAGACAGGATGCTGTGAACTGGAGAGGGTGTCTGCCTCTTCCACAGGGGGTGAAAAGCTGCCTTATGCCCCAAAGGACTGCCAACTGAACCCACACAGTTTTGATGTCTTCACAGATCCTGACGAACAGAATGCCATGATTCAGTAGGGAGACCATTACGTTGGGAGGAAAGAGAAGGAGATTAACTCGCAGGGCTTTGCTAGTTCCTTCTCTTCTCTGCCTTTGTCTGCCTCTCTGTCTCTCTCTCCCCCTCCTACCCCCACCCTCGCCCCATCTGCGCAGGCTCACAACATGATACTAATAAACTATTTACTAAGCATTTACTTATGTGCCAGGCACCCTGCTAGGTATTTTACACTCACTTTCTCATCTCAGTGTCTCAGAAGCCCCAGCAGATCAGTATCACCTTGGTGTGAATTGGTTCGTTGGTTTTTTTTTTTTTTTCCCTTCCAGAAACTGAGCTGTGAATCCCCAGGGAATGACTATTTTGCTGGGAAGGAGGGCAAGAGCTTTCCAGAACGTGAACAACATTTAGTACAGAGAAGGCACGTCTGGGGGAGGTCGGGAAAAGAGAGGGCAAAGGTTCCTGGCATCATGTGTAGGGGTAGATGGGGCTGAGGGAGGGCAGGAAGGGAGAGAGAAGGGGAAAGTGTCTTCTCACCTCTGGCCAGAGCCTAGAATTCCTTGGCCTGCTCCTGCACCTGGGGCGGGCCCAGCCCTGAGCTCCTCCCTCCACCAATACCACTGCAGCGGGCCCCTGAAGGACACAGGAGCTCCCATTTCTTTTGTGGCCTAACTCTTCCTTCCTACACCTGTGGACAAGCATGCATCCCAGGCAGCGAGTCATTCCCATCCTTCCCAGGAGTCGACTTCATCCCTGGCTGACGGGCCAGCTGTTGACCATACCCACTTCCTGTTCTGCTTGGACTACATTTCCCAGCCTCCCCTGCAGTTAGGGGTGGCCGCGTGCCTGAGTTCTACCCAACAGAACGTGAGTGGAGGTGATGTGCACCACTTCCAGGGCTGGCTCCTACAAACCTTCCATACATGGTGCTCCAACCTCCTCCTTCTTACCTGAACTTGATGCACAGGGACATCTCGGAAGCTACCTGTTGGACATAGTGGAGCCACACGACAGAAGGGCCCGCACGCCTGAATCATAGTTTGCAGGAGGGCCACCTGCCATCAGGAACAGCCGTTTGGGGGTTTTTGTAAACAAGGAATAAACTTATACTGTGCTTGAGCCATAACACCTTCCAACTCAGTTGAAACACCAGCTAGCATTACTTTAAGTGACACCATCAATGCTTCCGGGGACCCACTCCACACAGCGAGTGCTAGGGACAGACTGACTTGCAGCCTCAGAATACCCTGAGCCCCACGAGCTGAAAACCAGAGCTGCAAGAGTAGCCCAAGTGCTCAGAGCCCAATTCTGAGCTTCCCCGTGCCACCTTTTCTGCACTAAAAGCACACACACCTTTGGCTGTTCTTTCTGACTTGAATCAATTTATTTACTTATTTATTTTTTTAAAGATTTATTTATTTATTTATTTGACAGAGAGAGAACACGAGAAGGGGGAGTGGCAGACAGAGGGAGAGGGAGAAGCAGGCTCTCTGCCGAGCAGGGAGCCCGATGCGGGACTCGATCCCGGGACTCCAGGATCATGACCTGAGCCGAAGGCAGTCGCTTAACCAACTGAGCCACCCAGGCGCCCCTTGAATCAATTTATGAACGTGGGTTCCGGACAATTTTTTGCTTGGCTCCTGCATACATATCTCCTGAAAGAGTCCATTTCATAGGCATTCCTAGAGCTGGCAGGGTTGAGAGAGAGCAGGAGGGTGAAGCTGCCTTCGCAGAGCAAGAGGAGCAGGCCTTTCAGCAGCCTTCGTCCCTGGAGCCCCACAGGCGGCCCTGGTCCGTGTGAGTGGGGGTGGGCGCGGGAGGGAGACGAAGCAGGGCCCTGGCACCACACAGGCAAAGGGACCTGGGAAGCTGGTGTACCTGGCATCTGGCCAGAGGAAACTGCTCGCGCCACAACACCCCTTCTCTCTTTGTACCCGGGGATGTTTTGTTGGTTTGTGGAGCAGGAAGGCCTGGGATTTCTGCCATTTCCCCAGTCACACCAGATTCTTTATTGGACAGGTCCCTGTGCATTTTCCTTTAGGGGAGCTCATCATCTGTGGCTCGAGGGTCTGGGCCAGCTTTCCCTTCGTGCTCTCCATAATTGATTTTCTAGGCAAAGACTGCCCACTCAATAGTATACTCCCCTCTACCGACCGCTGAAGTTTCACTGCTAGCAAGCTCGTGCCTTGTGTTCAACATTACTGATCTCTTTCTGGGTTCATCTCCAAAATACTGACCTGTCTAAAGACTTTGGGACATTGCCACTTTGGAGTGAACTGATCACAACACTTTCCACACAGAAGAGGCACCAGCACCTACAGTGGGACATTTCCTGTCCAAGACTCAGGTGAGACCCAAACCCTGTCAACCAGCATTGTCATCAAGCCCACACATCTAGGGGTGGGGGGGGTGTGGCAGGGAGGAGGATGTGTGTCAACTTGAGTTCGAATCAGCAAGACCCGTTCCCAGAGTGCTCCCAGAGTTTCGGGTATCTCTTCGTCTCCATCAGTACCTGAGGCCTGGCTACAGAGCGCAGGGAATATTAGAACTCACAGGTGGTAAAATGGGGAGCTCGCTAATTAGCATGAGGACGGTAAGAAATGGGTTAAATAGTGACATTTGAGATACACGGAATAGTGAACACATTTTAGAGGTGCTCTCTACCTTGTGTGCATAGGGCTGGTGAAGCCAGGAAAGCCCATAGCCAGCGCCCCCGGGATGGTTCTGATGCTTCCCACCAAGCTGGCCCCATGCCTGGCAATTGGTTTTGGAGGATTTCCAGTTGCCTTGCCAAAATTCTGCCTTGGAAATATTGTCATATCTGCATCGAGTGGAGCTTTCATACCACGTGTGGTCACAGCAGCGGAAAAGACAAGCAGCTGGGACTCCCTAGAACAGGCTTAGGGAACTGGGCTGTGCCTGCTGGCTACTTACATGTTAGTTTCTCCCCCGCGGGCGCAGAGCACAATTTGCACGGAGGCGGGTCCTAGGGCTGTCACGGTGTGGCTCTGAGCTCTCTGTGTAAGAGCCCCTCCCTTCTCCACCCTGGCTCTCTTGCCTGCCTCCTTCTGCCCAGCCTCGCCTCTCTGGGGGCTCTGGCCTCCAGCCTGCCCGGTGGCAGCCCCTAGACAATGTCCTCAGGGCTGGAGACTGTGCTTCAGGGACAGGGATGATGAGCAGAAACCTCCTGTCCATAAAAATGCAACACTTGGCTTCCCCTCTACAGGACCTTCTTGGTGTCTGAGCCAGCGCAGACTGACATGCTTGAAAATTCTTAAAATTGTCCTTTAAAATAAAAAAACCTAAGGGACCATATCACATCCATTAGAACAACTAAAATAAAAAAGACCAACACCAAAACGTGGAGCAACTGGAACGCTCATACACTGCTGTTTCCAATGAAGTTAAACAACTGTCCACCCTCTGGCTCATCAATTCCAATCTTAGGTATCCTCCGCAAAGAAATGAAAACACAGGGGTGCCTGGGTGACTCAGTCGTTAAGTGTCTGCCTTTGGCTCAGGTCATGGTCCCAGGGTCCTGGGATCGAGCCCCGCATCGGGCTTCCTGCTCAGCAGGGAGTCTGTTTCTCCCTCTCCCTCTGCCTGCCGCTCCCCCTGCTCGTGCTCTCTCTCTGTCAAATAAGTAAATAAAACCTTTAAATAAAAAAAAAGAAATGACAACATATGTTCACAAGAAGAGTTATACACAGATACCTGGTCATAAAAGGCATGGACTGGAAACTCAAAGGAACGGTCTGTCAACAGATGAATGGTGGACTTCTACTCAGCAATGAAAAGCAGTGAACTCCTGTCACATTCAACAACATCAGTGAGTCTCAGAAACACGGTGTTGAGTGAAAGAAGCCCGATACAAAAGTATACATGCTCTAAGATTTCATTGACCCAATATCCAAAAACAGGCCCCAAAAATGTATGCTAGAAATGAGTGGTTGCTATGGGGAAGGGGGAGGGGCAATGACTTTTCTGGGGTGACAGGAATGTTTTATGGCCTCTTTCAGTGATTACACAGGTACACCAAATTCTCAAAGCTGAATCATTTGACCACTTAAGAATCATTTGATTTAATTACCCTTGATTTAAGGAAAAAAACACTGAAAAGACTATCAAACTACAAAAAGGAAAAACCACCAGCCAAAGTGGTCCTGTGTGTGAGCACTGTGACCGTCAGCTCCCAAACAAATGCTTAATGAAATAAAAGAACAGAGGCCCCAAGGCAAACTGGCCCAAGAGTGTGGGATAGCTATCAGGCTTTGCGCCAAAACCACTTTCCAGGAAATGCCAATATTTTTGCGTTTGGGAAAGGGGAGGGAGCTTCCAGGCGAGCAAAAGCCAAAACGTGTTGGTCTTTGGACAACTGCTCCCAACTGAGGGGCCCTGTGGGGGAGGCCTCAAAATGCTGCTACTGAGGCTTCCTCTGCGGGTCCCTGGGGTGGGGCACCCAGAAAAATCCCCGCGGGAGCAGAAATCGGAAGTTCCTTAAGGGCAAAGATCTCCTGTTTTGCCTGGTGGAGACGAATCTTCTATTTTCCTAGTAAGAGGCTGTGGCAACACTCCCATTCGCTGTGTTCAGCCCTCAAACAGCCCAGGGAGGACAGGCATGGGCTCGTGAATCAGGCCTGCCCCAGATCCTTGCTCTGCCCCTTCAGGACTGTGTGGCCTTGGAAAAGGGACTCGGCTTCTCTGAGCTGAGGTTCCCTGGCCTGTGAAATGGGGTGGGGGTGGGGCGCCCACTGCTGGTGAAATACAAACTGCCTGATAGCCGGTAAACGCTCAACCTAGAATCTTGTCTGGGCTCCAGGGGTCTTTCTGGTCATCTATGCCGATCTCCCAGCTGGAGTGGGAGTCCCCTCCAGCTGAGTTAGCGTTCACTGTAAAATTTCTGGATCTTGGGTGCACAGAATGGGTATAATCATAATCTTCGGTTCATGACACTATTCCATGCATGGCTCGCTTTTTTCAAAATTTTCTTTTGAAAACTGTTTTAAGATTATACGATTTAAAATAACAAAATAAATACCCATGAAGACATCACCCAACCCAACACGTGGGTCCGTTGGACTTTCTATTGTATTCCATTAGTTGCTTCATCTATCTATCCGTGCACCAGCATCCTAGTGTCTTATACCTTCTGATGGTGCTAAGCACTACGAAGAAAGTAAATCAGGGTAAGTGACAAGGGGAAATGAGGTGGGGAAGAGACTACTTCAGGGAGGGCAATTGGGGAAAAGCTCTCTGAGGTGGAGTCACTTGTGTAAAGCCCTGCAAGACAGAGGCACCACGGTATATCACATTCCAGTGTTCCAAGAAGACCTGTGCGCGTGCAAGGGTGAGTGTGCGTGCCTGCGCGTGCGTTAAAAGGAGGCAGGAAGCAAGTTTGAGCGTAGGAAAGAAAAGCAAGGGACCAGATCACACACAGCCTTCTAATTTTCATTTTACAAAGACTACCTAGTGCAACACATTTTACAGATGAGGAAACAGAGGTTCACAAAAGGCGACTTGCCTCAGGCCACACATCTAGTCGGGGGCAAGATTACAGTTAGAATTCTGTCTTCTCTGTTCAAGGCTGCGTGCATCTTCCGTGACGACGTCTTGGCCCTCTAGGCCTTCAAATGGTTTGAATTCCACAAAATGTCTCCAAGTGGCTTTCAGGTAATGAGGTGACAAATAGTATATTGAAATGGCGTTCTTCCAAGCAGACGTTCTTTGCCACAAAAAAAAGATTATTTGAAGACTAATTAGGATTCTGACATTCTTTTATGGCCCGGGATGATGTCAAAATCCATGGGAATATTTCCAAGTTCTTTTCTTATCGTAGGTGATATTTATTCTCAAGAGAAAAATCAAGAATATGCTAGTGATGTTCTTTGAAGTTTAAGCCGGGCTCTATGATCATATATACAGAAGCAAGAATTTTTCTTAATAACCTACAAACAACTGAGAAATACACAAGTAGTAAATTAATAATTTTACACATTTTTTTAAAGATTTTATTTATTTATT
The DNA here is from genome assembly GCF_029215605.1 of Mirounga angustirostris. Taxonomy (NCBI): domain Eukaryota; kingdom Metazoa; phylum Chordata; class Mammalia; order Carnivora; family Phocidae; genus Mirounga; species Mirounga angustirostris. The sequence goes on from NW_026991719.1 coordinate 14,090,710, forward strand.
TCACAGAGAGAGAGAAAGAGAGAGAGAGAGTGGGAGCAGGAACACAAGCAGGGGGAGCGGGAGAGGGAGAAGCAGGCTTCCCGCCGGGCAGGGAGCCCGATGCGGGGCTCGATCCCAGGACCCTGGGATCATGACCTGAGCCGAAGGCAGCCGCTTAACGACTGAGCCACCCAGGCACCCCAATTTTACACATATTTTAATGCCATCCCTTCAGTTCGATAAATGACAAGAATTTTTATTCCTAATAATGTGGATGGAAATATTAAGGCCCGGGTTTAAAGGCTCATATTCCCCCTTTCTTTTGAAACTCTGAGCCCGGTCCAAGATAAAACCAGGAGACAGAGCCATGACTAAAGACATTACAGTAAGTCTGACCTGCATTCCCTACTAAACCTTCAGGGTAAATGGATTTCTCAAATCTGTTTTCCACTTTGACCGGCTAATCCCTTCCTTCCAGGAGGAGATTTCAGCCGCTCCACTCTGCGCCTTGTCTATGGCAACAGACCCACGTGCTGTTTCCATCTCGCGTCCCCACACTGGGCTCTGTTACAACTGCAGAAATGATGACTCAAGAGCTCACAATTACTGACTTCCGAGAGTCTCTGACTTCCCCCAGGAGAATAAGCAGATGAGAAGTTCTACGTATTTTCAAAGAGATGAATTCTGGCTGTTTCTGAATCCCCCCCAGGCTTCTCTCGGCCGGGAGGACTATTCTGAAAGTATGCAGACGGAGAGGGCTAATGGCAGTGCTTGGCGCAGGTAAGAACCATCTGCTTTCAGTTACTTCAGCTACGTCTCACCAGACCAAAGCAGCTCTGTCCAGTGGATGCAACCGAAGTGACTCAAACTGTTGGCTGAGAAGCCGATGGATGACTCCTCGCTAAGCCCTCTGTCCCAAGCTGCTCCTCGCCATTGGGAAAGCGTCGGGACGCTGGCAGACCTCGCAGGTGCACCCTCACTCATCCGCCCTACTTCTCATATGAGAAAGAGAACACAGCGCGGAGGCCCAGCAAATCCAAACTGACTTGTAGAGAGGAGCCCTACTTGACGAAATAGGGCAGAGATGCCCCATGGACCCGCCTGGGGCAGGAGCAAGTTTCTTAATCTCTCTCTGTCTCAGTGTCCTCATCTGCGCAATGCCGATGCTAACAGTATTTATGCCTCAGCGTTGTTTGTCAAAGGGGGTAAGTGCTACCATGCAAGACATTTAGAATGTTCCTGGCACACAGTAAGCACTCAATAGGGGTTGGCAATTATTACTGATAAAGACAGGGAGGGGAGCCTGGGTGGCTCAGTCATTTAAGAGGCTGCCTTCGGCTCAGGTCATGATCTCAGGGTCCTGGAATTGAGCCCCGTGTCGGGCTCCTTGCTCAGCAGAGAGTCCGCTTCTTCCTCTCCCTCTCCCTCTGCCCTTCCCCCTGCTCCTGCCCTCTGTCTCGCTCACAAAAAAAAAAAAAAAAAATTTAAAAATCTTAAAATAAAAAGATAGGGAGCCAAAGGACCCTCACTGTGGAAGGCTAAATAATAAGGTGAGAATTTCATTTTATACTATAAATAATAAATAAGATGAAAAAGAGGTGGCTTTTCTTCTCAGCAGTTTTAAGCCTGGCAGGGTACTGGCTTTCCATGGCCCATGGTGGCCAAAATGTGCAGGGGGGCAGTAACTGCCATCAAATCTGAAGTGACAAGTATCAGGTCAAGAGCAGAGGCAGTTGGGGACCTGATGGAGGGTTTTCATTAGGCCAGACTCCCCAGGATAAAGGGTTGTGGAGGGACAATCAACTCAGGCTGCACAGCTTTGAAAGATCTGGATCCCCAGGCCACACCTAGACCAATAAAATTAGAATCTTCCACAGTTGGCTTGGGCATTAGGACTTGCTAGAGTTCCTCAGGCGATTCCAGTGTGCAGCCAGGGCTGAGAACCCCACCTCCAGGTCTGGATCCCCTTCCTCCCAACACAAATGAGGGCTTATCCTGGTCCGTCCTCAAGAGGCCCAAACACACAGCCTCAATTCTTTCCACGGAGACAGAGAAAACCCACCGAGCCCCATCGGGGGCAGGAATTGATTAGTATTTGTGTATGGGTCCACAGTGCCTGGGATACAGTCTCGGCACTGAATCAGTAAGTGAATGAATAGATAAATGAATGGATGGATGGATGGATGGATGGATGGATGGATGAGTAAAAACAGCACCATAGCAAATGTCTGCTGGTATAGAAGTAAAATTAGTTAAAAAAAAAAAAATCTCTGAAGGGCAATTTAAAAGCATTCATACCCACTGACCCAGAAAATCTACTGCTTGGAATCACCCCAAGACAATGCAGGCCCTGGCTGGATTTTCTCCCAAGTGCGTGCAGTTCTGATCGAAGAGAGATCGGTGGGCAAAAGAAGCGAAAGACTGGACTCTCCAGGGTGACCGTGCCCTTGGGACCCCACTGGCATGGGGAGGTGGGAGGAGGGTACCCTCCGACAAGGCCGATACTTGGTTTTCTTTCTTTAGGGTTTGGGATTTGCACACTTTCAGATGCGAACTCATCTTAGACCCCAGAGTGCAGTGGCGGAGGCACAAAGGACACTCTTCTAGATAGGAGCAAGATTACAGCAAAGGGCCTGCCAGCCAGCGCCTAAGGCATTACAAAGCCACAGGAAGGCAGTGCCTGATGCCTAATGTCAGGTTTTGAGCAGAGCAGCCCTCTTTCGGCCCCCACCTCCTCAGAAGGAGTTGACTGCAAAATGTGCCCCCATGTGGTTAATGACCAGATCCAATCCTGCCAGCCAGTAAGAACAAAGGTGCTAGCATTTTGGAGCTTTGTCCAACACACTGAACATGCATACTTAACATGAGGGAGTTAAAAACCTTCCCTTTCTGAAAATGGGATGGATTCGCCTTTGAGTCCATCTTGAAGACACAATACATTAGGGCGAATCCATTCGTCAAGAACCAAGGCTTGCCTCTCAGGACAGGGTCTCTACCACGCAGGTGATGGGGGACCTGCTTCGCTGTGCACGCGACAGCATAAAAACAATGGGACTCCGAACTAGGGGCTGGAATTAAGGGGAGCAAATTTTTCCAATATGCCTTTAAAAATTAGTCAAACTATCTCATCTGAAGCTATTAAATGTGTTTGTATGTGTCTGGACTTCTTGGTACTTAAGAGAAAATAGAATCATCTTTACATTTTAAAACATTCCCTGGGTAAGACCACTTAGTCCAGAAAAAATATTATTCTTGTGTTACAAAATCAAAGCAGCGTAGGAAAAAAAAAAAAAAATCAAAGGGAATGATCAGTCAGGAAAAATGTCAGGGTTCCAAAATGCCGCGGGAGACCGCATAAAAAGCACGGTCATATTTAAGCTTGTGCTAAACATACTTTTTTCTACAGTCACTTTTCACCAAGTGTAAGTTTATATATGCTTTGTCAAATGCCTCTTTAAGGATTTACTCTGAGGGATTTTCTGCCATTCTGGGGCTTAAAAGTGCAGGCAAGGTTGAGGAGATGGGTGGACTTTGGAAGTGCAAGGCCACAGAGAGGACAGCCATCAGAACAGGGCACGGAGGAGGCTGGGGTCACCCCTCTGCATGGCTCACAGCTGGAAAATCACCAAAGCGATTGATGGTGGGCACACAGTGGTGGAGGACATCACCGCCACCACCATCACTGTGACCAGTGCAGCAAATCTTTCACTGAAGAGAGAATAACACCAAGTAATTCCCTGAAGACCCACAAAGCAGTGTAAAGAAATGTGATCGGATCATCGATCCCTTCAAATGAAAATGCCTATTACTTGGTAAGATCGTGTGTTCTAAAACCAAAAGACAGGGGGCGCAGCTGCTGCCCACTCCTTCATGGCAGCTGCTCTCGCGGGGGTCACGCTGACCCCCACGCAGCCAGATCCACGCAGAGAGTCTCTCGGCCCTCATCTTACCCATCCCAGCAGCATTCCACACAGCTGACCACTCCTTCCTTCATTTCAAACATTACACAGATTGTTTTACTCAGCTGCATAAAACTCGCCAATGGCTGCTCATCATACTTTAAAGTAAAAGCCAAGCCCTACAAAGCCCCTTCTGACCTGGTCCCACTTGAACCCTTTCCAATCCTGTCTCCTACCACTTTCCTCCTCCAACAGAATACTTCTTTTCCCGGAAGGAACTAAGCTCTTTCCTGCCTCAGGGCCTTTGCACTGGCCTTTTCCTCAGCTTGGAACGACCTTCCGCGGCTGGTTCCTTTACAGCCTTTGAGTCTCAACTCAAAATAGCCTCCTTAGAGAAGATTCCATGACCATCCGTAAGCCCCCACCTCCATCCAGTGATTCTCCCTCACATCAATCTCTGTGTGTCTTTCTTTCAGCATCTATCCCATTTGTAAATTATCTTTTTTCCCTCTGTTTATTGTTTATAGTCTGTCTCCCTCCATCCTGCCTGGAATGTAAACTCCTCCTCTGCCATGTTCACTGCAGTATCCCCAACAACTGGAATAATGCTCAGTCCACAGACAGTGCTCTATGAATATTCATTTGTAAGAAGGAAGGGAGAACAGAAGGGAGGGAGGGAGGGAAAGGGAGAAAGAGGGAAAGAGGGAGGAAAGAAGAAAAGGAAGGAAGGAAGGAGGGAAGGAAGTGCTTCACTGTCAGGCGGAATGTTGAGTTGACGGCAAGGTGAAGTCGCCTTCAACTGATGACGAGTAAGAAAGCACTGCATGTGGCACTAAGGTTGGATGGTGTGTCTGCTCCTCCGCGACCACGTATGAGAGCCCGGCCAGGACACTGCTCCTTACTAACGTCCCTACTCACTTACACACCTAAGTTACTGTTGGCTCGTGGCCGAACTCCGAGCCCCTGGAAGGTAGGGATGGGGCTTTGGTCAGCACCCAATAACATCTGGTGAATGGCTGTATTAACAGAGGTTCTCCATCCAGATTATTTACATTTTATTTACAAAACACTTCTACGAAGTACTTGTCATGTGCTGGTAGCCTTTCAAATGTTTATAAATATTCAATCCTCACAAAACCCTGCAAGGGAGATGCTATTAGTATTGTTACTTTACAGATGAAAAAAACGAAGCATGAAAAGAACGGGCGACTCGCTACTCGGTGGCAGAGCTGGGGTCCGAACGAGGCCACGGCACTGCACACTGAGGACAGGCGGAGGGAGGCGGCATGAAAACAGGGTAAATGGGAAAGCTGGGGCCTTACTCCTTAAAGGAACCCCAGGTGGTGAAGACTCACACTCAGTGGGCCTGAGGGAGGGTGGGGGGAGTGGGGACTGGGGGGGTCCCGCCAGCATTTCCAACCCAGGGCTCCTCCCCCAGCCACAGATCTCTCCTTCCTTTCCTGTTGCTACCATAGCTCTCAACTGGTGCAATTCTGTCCCTGCTGCAAAGGGGACATTTGGCAACATCTGGGGGACATTTTTTGTTGCCACAACTCCGGGAAGGGGGTTTCTATTGGCAGCTAGTGGGTGGAGGCCATAGATCTATTAAACATCCTGTGATGCACAGGATAGTCCCAACGACCAAGAATGATCTCCTTCCAAATGCCAGCAGTGCTAAGGGTGAGTAACCCTGGTGGGGCAGAGACCACCTTTCATAAAGTTAATGAAAATGGTGGTGAGGCCAGCAAGGGAGGGTCCGTCTGGGAATCCCTGAGAAATGTCAGCCTGTATCCTGCTTCACCTCTCCAAGATCTCAAGGGCAGAAGGCTAGAGCCTTCCCTCCCACTGTTTCTCACTCCTGGCTCCTGGCACCAGGGCCTCTCCCTCCCACCGAGAAGCTAAGAGCAGCCCTGGCCCATATGGCACACAGCAGAGGCTGCTAATACCCAATTCCTGTGGCAGCTTCTTAAGATGCTTGGCTCAGAATTTGGTATTCCTCGAGCCCTTTTTCTTAATTACGTTCTACAGATGAAGGGAAACCCATGTATAATTCAGAAATGAGCGGTCCTACCTTTGATTGCTCTCAAGCATGCCAAATCAGAATAGAACTGTGCTATTTCTCCAAGAAGAGGATGGAGGTCTCTGGAGAAGTGAGTGGACCTTGTGAGCCCAGCTGCGGCTGAACCAGGTCTCCAAGCTGGACCCCACGGCAGCACAGAGGAAAATTTAAAATGCTCTTTAAAAAAAAAAAAAAAAAAAAAGATTTATTTATTTGACAGAGAGAGAGACAGCGATAGAGGGAACACAAGGGGAGTGGGAGAGGGAGAAGCAGGCTCCCCGCTGAGCAGGGAGCCCGATGCGGGGCTCGATCCCAGGACCCTGGGATCATGACCTGAGCTGAAGGCAGACGCTTAACGACTGAGCCACCCAGGCGCCCCTAAAATGCTCTTGACAGATGATTAAAAAAAAGAAAACTCAGGATCAGATTTGGGGTAGAAGAGAGTGGGGCAACTAGGTGGTGTAGAAAATTCTGAAGGCCCAGTTGAATGCTGGTTCTGCGACCTGGGACGATCACCCTGCCTTTCCCTCTTGTGATATGGGGTTTGCGACATCCCCACAAAGATGCTGTGAGGGTCAGCAGGGGATGTTGTAAAAGGGCCTCTCGCGGTGTGTACATGAGAGTAGAGCCTTGTCCAATTTCTGTTTGCTCACCCACCGACCTTCATCCTTTTATTCTCTTTTCGCCATTTATCCTTTTATCCATCCTGACACCCGAGGGATCCAAAAGCTATTTACGGCTCCAGCCCACCAACCCAGGAGCAGTCAGCTGTCCTGAGCACTCAGTAGAATAATAAGAAACAAAATCAGCCTTAAGAAGCACTGTACGTGACTTGATTTGAAGTCATTTGAAGGAATCATAGTTGACTGGATTTTAAAATTGGGCTTCAGCTAATGAATAAACCTACAATCCGGAGTCAATGGCATTTGCCAAGATGCTGTTTCGTGGCCATCTGTGTGGCAGGAAACTGTCTGGGATGGTATGGATAGGATCCTGTCCAGAGAAATGGACCCGGCCAGCAGTTCTCAAACTGGGCTAATCATCAAAATCCCCAGAAGGAAGGTCACTTTCTGAGAGTTAAACTATGAAATGAGCTAAGAGCAAAACAGAACCAGGCATTGTCACCCCAGAGAGATAGATGGACCCTCAGTCAAAAAAACCAACCATAACCTGATTACAAGTACTAATAACGTGCCTGAAGACAGAATGACTCTGTCACAGGGGGTGGTCGGCTCTGGCAGCACAGGAAAGGGGGTATCAGCAGCAGAGACAGACCGTGCCCTCCCAAGCAGTATCCTCTGTGTGCTCTCTGAGCACACGGATCCTCTGCCCGACACCCAAGAGCCTGACTCAACGCATCTGACGGCGTCCAAGGCTGCGCAGGTCCCAAACTCCCCCCAGGTGATCGATCGTAAGGTCAGTGGAATTGGACTTAGGAACGCCTTGGCGAGATTTCTAAATTGTGTGCAGCAGTTTACCAAGTGCCAGGCACTAACCCGTGATCCTTAAATCGTTTCCAAAATCCCTAACCAAGATATTTCCCGAGCATTGTTTGAAGATGCATTTGCTTTTACATCAAAGAGAACATTCTTAGATGCGAGATTTGTTTTCCTTCCAGCAAGATGCTCTACATCACTACTACCAATTAGGCAAGCTCATCTAAAAGCTTTGAATCCGGGGCGCCTGGGTGGCTCAGATGGTTAAGCGTCTGCCTTCGGCTCAGGTCATGATCCCAGGGTCCTGGGATCGAGTCCCGCATCAGGCTCCCTGCTCAGCGGTGAGCCTGCTTCTCCCTCTGCCTCTCTCTGTCTGTCTCTTATGAATAAATAAAATCTTTAAAAAATAAAAATAAAAAAAAATAAAAGCTTTGAATCCGTACTTGTGAAATGCCCCCTTTGCCCATCCAATTTTATGTCTACACAGTGCAGCGGCTGGTCGTACCGTTCCTTTTATGAATTCCACTCTTGTGAATGTATTTCCAAAATTGTTTCAGAATCTCTTTGTCTGGGAAAGCCAGGACTGCTGGTTTTAATAAGAGCATGGTTTAAACATAGTTATCCAGGTCACTGGGATTTCATGGCTTCCCAGAACACAGCACACAGCACCCAGGGTACCTTTTCTTTTTAAAACAAAGACTACCCCACCCAACTCCACCCTTTCATCTTACAGAAAGATTCCCTCCCTGCTGCTTTCTGCACAAATGTTTCTTCAGAAAGAGAAACCTGGCTTAAGAGAATGAACATGAAGTTAGACCAAGTGAAAAGCAAGTCCTGCCTCTGGGTAAAGCTCATCAGCATCGCAAAGTGACCCACGGCAGCAGCCTGCAAAGTGGCGAGCACCTACTAGGTGCTCAATCACTAACCGAATCCAGTCCATTATTTCACAGAACGCCTGCACCACCATTTAAGAAAACCCAAACAAGAATTCTCCAAACAACTGAGACATTCCATAGAGTTCACATCTGAGAACCGTGTTCTATTACGTAATCAACAAAGTAAAAAGAATTTTATTTTTAGCTACTGAACTTCACAGGGAAGATCCAAGTCCTATTTAAACTTCTCTTTCATCCCTAACCTTCAAATGACACTCATATGATTTGCTTTTTTAATTTGTTTTTTTTTTTTTAGAAAAGACTCAAAGATGGCCTCGAGCATATTTAAAACAATACAAAACAACAAGAGAAATAAACCAGATGGCAAAATATCATAAATCTGGACAAGCATGTTGAACGAGCTACAAAGGAAGGCATTGTCAAACTGTAAAGGAAAGAGGCATTTCTTTCCTCACGGCTACGTCTCCATTATTGCTTCCTTGCTTGTGAAAGAAAGCTCGGAGGTCGTCTAGGGGAGGGTGTCATTGTCCCCCCTTAACCTGTCACAAGCAAGACTTAGAACGAGCTGTGTGATAATTGGGAACACCCAAAGAGTCAGTGCTCAGAGTAGGTGGGCAGTGCATGGCTACCCATGCAATAGAAGAATAATGCTTTGGATGGATCATCTCTGTTATAACTGCACAAAGGCAAAGGTAGGGAAAGAAGAAAAACTGGACCCAATGCGTATCCGCGCTGTTTCTAACACATAATGAAAACCTTTCTCTAGAAAAATCCTCTACCCTTATCTTTTCTACAGACATCAGTGAAAGGTTACACCTTATAGAAAGGCCACTGGCACCCTCTAGGCTGAGGAATACAAGAAAGAGACTCTAAAATTCAAGACTTGTCCTGCTTGGCTATCTTTGACACTGGGCTAAATTTCGGACCTTCCCCTAGAGAGAAGGGCTTTAGTTTCGGGGGATTTGTTTTGTTTTGTTGGCTGTATGTGATGGCTAGGTGGAAAGTAAAATATTTAGGGGCACTAATGTCAACAGGTATCTGTGAAATGAATGAGTGAATGAACGTGCTTTGGGTAGCCTTTCAGATCTTACAACAGCTGCCATATACTTCTAATGCATTAAAAAGGCTTTTTGGGGCGCCTGGGTGGCTCAGTTGGTTAAGCGACTGCCTTCGGCTCAGGTCATGATCCCAGAGTCCCGGGATCGAGTCCCGCATCGGGCTCCCTGCTCAGCAGGGAGTCTGCTTCTCCCTCTGACCCTCCTCCCTCTCAGGCTCTCTGTCTCATTCTCTCTCTCGCAAATAAATAAAAAAAAAAATCTTAAAAAAAAAAAGGGCTTTTTTTTTTTTTTTTTTAAACCAACAATAACTGGGCCTCTTAGGCAAGAGCACATGTCGGTTAGTTTTAAATACTTAGAGGAGTACATGCTGTTCTGTTGTAACACAACACACAGAGAATGTGGCACTAACTTTTCGCTCCTATAGCCCTGTTTACAAACGTGGACTTAAATCTGGCTACTTTCTTGTCACCCCCGATCCCTACCCTGTTTGTTCCACCGCCATTCTGAATGCATCAGAGTTTGCTCTAAATTGCTTTTCTGAGCAGGTCTAGAACTTTGTGGATATGCTAAGGAGATAAAGAACCGGTAGCGGATTGTCTTCCCCACCTGCTTCCACAAGCCTCCGGTATTTTCCCAATTAAGCGCTCATCGCCTTATTATCTCTATCAAAGCCAGCACTGCACCGGCTTGTAATCACTTCCTTAAATCCCACCTTTCTCTCTAGAGGATGTACTCTGGAAGCGGGGCAGGGATCGTGCTGCCTTGTTGATTACCGTTCGGACCCCGCAACCTTGCAAGGTGCCTGCTGTGTGATGGAAGTTCATTGACATTTGTTAAAGGAATGCAGATAAATGAGTGTGAAAAGGCGACCAACCTTTAGGGTGACCAACCATCCTGGACTGAGGGGCTCTCCAGGACCCGAGACTTTCAGTGCTCAACCGGCAACAGTCCCAGGCTGACCACGGGCAGGTTAAACGTCTTACCCTCTCCCTTCACTTCCACACCATCAAACGCGGCTTGCAAACCTGCCTTGCCCAGAAGTTCCCAGCCCTGCCACACCTGTATGTACAGCTGCTCGCCTTACCCATTAGCTGGAGGGAGGGGGTGGCCTTCTAAGATGACAACCCTTTGAGCACCGTTTCTGCCCCATGACAAATGCCTCCCCGAGCCGCACTGCCTGGTCAGCTTCTTTGTGAGAGATAAGAATGGTTGCTTTATTTCCCAGACTCAGAAAATGGGAAGGTGTCAGAATGATCAGGAAGGATGCCTAAATTTAAACTGTGTCCCTGAGTCCGCCCAAAGGTGGGCATGGTGCCAGATACACAGGCACTCCCGAGGGAAACGCCTCCTCTCCCTTCCTAGCTGCCTTCGAACCCCCCCCCCCCCGCCCCAGGCCCACCTTCCCATCTGTTGCCACGCTACCTCGACATGACTGGCCGTAGGCCCTGCTCACCTCTCTCTCCTCCCTCTCAGGGTTAAAAGAGGCAAGGTGATGAAGCGGCCTCCTTGCCCCACAATTCTGTGGGGAATGGGATGAGGGAATATGGGGCTGGCTTCATTCTCAGTGGAAGAAGACCCAAGACAGTCCCCTCATTCAGGATATAGGACACTTGCTTATACAATAGTGAGTGCATTTTGCCACCTGTTTGAAACAAGTTCACCTGGGGGTGCATATCGTCCTTGCTTATTTCCATGATGCCCTTCTAAAGACTTCTAGAAACAGAAGTTAAAACTAAAGGTAACAGGGAAACCAGAAACAACCCAACATCCATCAATAATACACAGGTTGTGCTATCCTCATATAATGGAATATTACAGAGCAGTAACATAATGAATTACTGATATGTGGACGAATTTCCCATTAAGTGAAGGAAAACGGACACAAAAGGACATACTGCATGATACACTTTATATGGAGTTCAAAAATAGGTAACAAAAACCGTTAGAAGTCATGGCAGTGGTTACCTTGCGAGGAGAGGGGCAATTATATTCATTGGGAAATGAACTTTTTGCAAGACGGAAATGTCCTATATCTTGATTTAGATGGTGGCTATACAAATGCACATAATGGCAAAAACTGATTAAATGGCACATTTAAGATTAGCTTTTAATTGACATATAAAATATGTCAAGTGAGTAGACATACTTTATGTCAATTAGAAAGTAAAACAATATTGTATGACAACTCTACTTCAATTAGAAATTTAAAATAATAAAACTTCATGTGTGGATGGCAAAACAAAAACAAAAATACAAAAGGAACAGAGGAGATAACTCGCTTAAGCCTGATCCGGCAAGCCCTGCTGTTTCACCCCGGGAAAGCGCTCCTACCTCCTCTCTAAGTACATTACTCTACCTACCTGCTTTGGCTGTCAAATTAAATTAGATGAAACTGAGTGGGGTAGTGGTTCAATCTCATTTGTTAAATGTATGCTCGACAAAGGCAATGCTGTCAATCTCAATGAAATTAGGGTCTGTCAAACGAAGGATCTGATTTTTTCTTTTCTTCTTCTTTTTTTTTTTTTTTAATAAAAAACAGCTTTCTGCATTTAGGACCCACTCTCAAATATCTTTCCAGCAGCTGTATCTCTCAGCTGACTCGTCAAGGGCAGGCACCCAGCCAGCTGTTTGCTGGATTCGACTTCCCTGTACATGATCATTTCAAAGGTCGTGTATATGTTAATTTACTACCTGGTTGTTATTTAAGAGGATTTTATGACATCATTTTATGTTGATTTATTCCTTCTCCTCCTCTAGGATATTCCAATAGTGGGGTAGCTCTGGGTGAGTAGGAGACTTCAAAGAAATCACTGTTGTCATTTTTCAAATTAAACATGAACACACACAAGCAATATGTTTTGGTCAGACATGATTAGGATTGCCATTGTCTGCAACCGGAAGAAAGAAGTGGTCTAAAGAGAAACTGTTCATCTTAAAAACTGAAGAAAAGAAAAAAGGAGAGACAGCAAGCAAGAGAGACACCCACAGCATGCCCTATCTAAATAACTGACAGTAGCAATGCCATTTGGTGAATTTGACAATGTCTAGGTCTTAATAGTTTGATTCCATTTGCTTTTTCCTGGGGCCAACCTAAAGGCTTAACTGTTTTATTGTAAGGCTATGCAGTTTCATTTTCTATGGGTTCTGCACAGCCAACAGTATCCTAAAGCGCGAAATAACAGGGAAGAGGTCCAACAGCAGGAGGAGGAAGAAGGAAGTTTGGGAGCAGGTGCACCGGCCAAGCCGAGGCCGCTTCTGGGACGGGAGGCCGGATGGCCCAGGATGTGTGCGGCCATCCCACGGGAGGAGTGCACAAGAGGGAGGGAGAGGTGCCGGGAAAGGGCAATGGCAGAAGGCCGCGGGCAGAGGCGACCCGGAGGGGTCAGGCCCTGATAAAGGTGCTCCCTGTCCCCGGGCAGCAGCACCTGAGGTGTGACACCTCGGCCACACGCGCTGGCTCCCGCCGCGGAAGAGAATGACTCAGGCTTGAGAGCGGCAGTGAGTGATCACCATTGTTCTTCTGCTCAAATGTCACATGCAGGCGCCCTGCACGCTGCCATTCAGAAATCTATTAGCCGCCGAGCGAAGTCAGGAACTTCCCTGACCTACTTTTACCAGACAGGGGAGGCTTCTCATTCTGCAATCAGTGAAACAGCAAAAACGATTAGAAAATGCGTGTGGTGGTGTGCCGATCAAGCCAGGCAAATATAGCCCTGGGGAAGGATTAATAGAATGTAACTTAAACAGCTTGTATGCTTCTAAATATGTGGGGTGGTGAGGAGAACCAGACAGAAGGGAGTCAGTCCTCAGAACCCAGAACACCTGGCTCCACCATCCCGACCGATCCTGGAGGAGCAAATCCATCTGTGCCCTCAAATCCCCCCCAACACACACGCACACGCACGCACACACATGCACATGCACGCACGCACTGCCTCAGCTGTGCCCTCCCCACTGACGAACCACCACCTGCACCTGCAGGCTGACAACCTGCCCTCCCCAAATGCTGGAGGCCTGCGGATGCCCCAGCCCCACGGAGATAGGTCCGTGTGTTTACTCTTCCAGAACCACAAATTCAAACTCAAATCATCAAGTGCTATAGCTGATGACAGCCCTCTGCCCCAAGCCCCACCTTCCCTATGTTCCCCTGCTTAACTTCTGTGGGAAAACACCCCTCCAAGCAAAGATTAGAAAGACACTGGGCAAAGTGCTCTGTGCATTGATTCTTCTCCCCAGAACGATTCATTTTAGAATTCTTTTCAAAATGTTCACACCTACATCACAGCCACATTTTGGAAAACCAAAAACAGAAGGAAAAAGTCATTCAGGACTCACATGCCCCCAACAAATCAAAATGACTTGTTTGGTTTTATTGTTTTATTTTTTCAGGAAACAACCTATCATGGCAGAGATATAATTTTTGTCTTTTCTTCTTCACATTCTATTTTACAATAAGCCATTTACCTCAGGGCTACAGATTAGCTTCTTGCAATCTCCTTAAAGAGTAATGCCCACCCCCCATCCCACTCCCACCCCCGGTGGGGGTCTTCAATGATTTCATTAACCCACACCCTCCTGTAGGGTCACGTCCATCGTACGCAGTATTGGGAGCGACACTGCCAGGGAGCAATGGGACGAAGGCCGTCTGTCTTCACTGCGGCTTGACAGTTAAATACTATTTGTAACTGTCCTCCCTTGGGGCAGCCACGGATCCCAAACTTCCCCACAGCAAATATAGCTGGCAGTGGCCTTGCTGAACCCCCGAGTGGATGATGCAAAAGGTGCCATGGAATTTGCAGAACTCCCAGACAGAATCAACGTATGCACCAAAGAGCATTTTTCTTGGGGAGGAGCACGGCTTTGTCTGGGAAGCCCGCAAAAGCAGACCCTGAGACAAAGACTCAAGTGCAGACAGTTTGTGTAGGAGAGGGTCCCAGGTAGCTCCAGCGTGGGGGTGGGGAAGTGAGCCCAGAAGGGCAGGTAGCCATTCAAGCAGGTGCCTGCTATGGGCAGCCAGGGCTCAGTTCTTCTGCGAATTAACCTCAGAGCTATCCCTGCCAAGAGGGGAGGGGTGGTTAGCTGGGGTGCCCATCTCCCAACTCCACTGTGGCACTGCTTAGGGGCTGCCCGTGGGGGCAGAAACACCAGCACCTCTTGCCTGCCCAAGACCTGTGCCAAGCATGCTTCCAGGGCCAGCACGAACATCTTGTGGCCGAGAACCGAAGAGGGTGGCAGTGAGTGCACGGGCAGGTGGAGTGAGTGCCAAGGCCATGGGGTCAGTCCCCAGAGCTTCCTTAGAGAGAAGGTCAAGGGTTTAGGTGCTACAGACACCAAAGAGTCTAAAAATGACCACCATGTGGGTGCAACCCCGTTTGTTCCTCTTTCTTTTTTTTTTTTTTTTAAGATTTTATTTATTTATTTGAGACAGAGAGCACGAGAGGGAGGAGGGTCAGAGGGAGAAGCAGACTCCCTGCTGAGCAGGGAGCCCAATGCGGGACTCGATCCCGGGACTCCAGGATCATGACCTGAGCCGAAGGCAGTCGCTTAACCGACTGAGCCACCCAGGCGCCCCTGTTCCTCTTTCTTCACTCCCTGAAATCCATCCTGGTGTCCCAGGGTCAGGCAAGAGGCCAGAGTTTCCCAGAGTCTGAGCTCCCTCAAGGTAAACTGGGCGTCTTTCCAAGTTGTGTGCACCCAGCCTTACTGGGACTCCCAATGGGAAAATCTTGGCGTTGGAGCCCAAATCACAAGCCATAGAGTGCGGTAGCCAGTGGCCGTCCCAATGGCCCCAGTTTACCCCCAAGGAGTCATTTTTACACTGGGAAACCTGGCTTCATACATACTGCAATCCTCAGAGATGACGTCTGTTTTGCGCCACTCTCCCCCATGTTATGCCCTTTTCTCCCAAAGGAAGGGAAGTAGTCAGATTCAAGACAAGCCGCTTCCAGTCAACTGCTTCATTCTGCTGGGAAACTTGCTGGAGTAAGTTGGGGGCTTTGTTGTTGTGTGATTTTTGCAAGCTCTATCTTTGTCAAATGTTATCATAGGCAACATTAAGACAGCTCTACATATGGCCACCAAAAGACTTGTTCAAGAATGTTCGTAGCAGCTTTATTTGCAATAGCCCCAAACTGGAAACCACCCAGATGTCCGTCAGCAGGAGCATGGATAAACAAACTGTGATGCATCCATACAATAAGATACTGCACAGCAGCAAGAAGACACGAACTGCTGATACACGCGACAACACGGACGGATCTCAGAAGCATTGTGCTAAGTGAAAGCAGCCAGGCACAAAAGACCATATACTGCATGGTTCCATTTCTATGAAATTCCAGAAGAGACAAAATTAATCTATGGAGACAGAAGTCAGAATTGTGGTTGTCTTTGGGGGATATCTACTGGGAAAGGGCTCGAGGGAGCTTTATGGGACGCTGGAAATGGATTCTATTTTGTACTGAGAGGTAGTCACATGGGTGTATCAGCACTTAAGATCTGTACGCTCCGTGCACCTTTAACTGTATATATACCCCAATAAAAAGTAAAATAGAAAAATAAGTAAAAAGGGTAATAAGGTAAAATAAGATAGCTCTAGAGAACACGGCTGCCTTCTCTCTAAGTCTGCCAGGTAATGAGATGATCGGCAGAACCTTAAGTGTTTCCCTAGAGCTTGGCTCCCTAAGGGAGAAAATGGTCAAGAGGAATACAGGAGGCAAAACTCAACGTGAGCAGCGTAAAGCCTCTGGTAGGCCACATGAGGGCCTCGGGGGATTTAATCAGCGCCCCTCACCCCTTCAGACATATCCACACACTCGCACACATCCACTGTCACACACACAGCCCTACACACATCACGCGTTCACTACCCACGACATATATACATCACATGCGCATACACGACCACGGAAGGCAGCTCTTCTCGAAGGTTCAGCTCTCAGTGTGCCAGCACTGTCTGGGTGAGTAATCATCTCCCTCTTCCCACTGCCAACCCCCGCCACTGTCATCATCCTCGCCATCATTCTGCCAATATCCCTCATGCGCGGGGACATCTCAGAGCTCACACAGCTGTGCCCACGGACAGAGACATCTGCGGGCAACCGCCCGCTCGCCCCGAGAGCGGTCCAGGCACGTCAGGTGTACGCCTGGTTCCGAGGACTGAGTGTCCCGCAACCTTCAGCTTCAGCCCTAGCAAGAACCTTGAGTGACATCCATACACCTTCCTCCTCTTTCTCTCTGGCCTACTGGCCACTGGCCCCTCTTCTGGAAGGAAGCCTTGCTTCACTCCTTAGTGTGGGCCAGTGTCTTCCCTGGGGCGCAGATCAGCCCCGGCCTTCCTGACAACACTGCTCTCGCTGCAGGGCGCTGCAGAGAGACCAGCGAAGAGCGTGAAGGAGCCATCCCCTCCAGCTGGGACGCCAGGGCCTCCTTACTGTTAATCTTTGCCACGGCACGGAGCCTTTCTGCAACACTTTGAATGAGAGTCTAGAAGCCCTTTCTTCCACTGCTCTTTGTTACCTTGACTTGAAGAACTAAACCCATCGAGCCCATTTCAGTATCTGTTGACCATCTGGACTTTCTGCAGCAATAGGTGTCCACATTTGGAGGACAGTGACACATGCCTGTTGGCGTGCTCACCATTGCCCTCTTAGGATTCTACCCTAGAGATACACACGAGCATGCTGATCACAGCTCTTGCGCGTTGTAAAGACTGGAAACAACCTGAATGACAACCGAGAGGAAACTGGTTAATTACCGCAGATCGTTACACAGACTAGTTACCCGTACTAGTTGTTGCAAAGGATGACACAGAATGGTATGTCCTGACGTGGAAATAATGTCCAAGGAAATTATTTAAGGGAAAAATAAGTAACAAAATCATGTGGCAGGAGAGAATATGAATTTTCTATACACAAAGTGACCTAATTTTTGTTGACTGGGTGTATAGGTTAAGAACTTTCAGAATAAAACCAAGCTTGTACCAGTTTTCTCTGATAAGCTTATGGAGGGCTGTTCCTTTCTCTGTTACGGAAATGTCGATGTTTTCATTTTTAATATGTCACTTTTTCCATTCAGAAATACAAGATGAGAGACTAAAATGTTTTTTTCTAAGGGCCCATCACTGGCTCCTCACCCATTCTTTTTAAAATCTCGGGTTATAGATACTCAGAGGCAGCTGGACCTTGAAGCCAGGTGGACTTGGATGAAATAGCGGGTCCAGCATTTTCCAGCTGTGGGCCCTCGGTATGCGACCACCTTATTGGGCCTTCTTGTCCTCCATTATCAACATGCCTCAATTCCACCCTCTGTGCCAACCCTGGAGCCACCATGGCGGACAAAATACTCACCCCCTTCCCACTTGGAGTTGTAGCTATAGCTGTAAAATGAGGGCGACTTTGTAGGTCTACTGAGGGGATTATTATTAACATAAACAATTCCTGGCACATAAAAGGCCTTTGAAAACTGTCCAGCTACTTTTTTTTTTTTTTTTAAACATCCAAGGAGTATGACTTTGTTAAGGTAGGACAGGCTGCCTAACAAATTGCTTCAAGCTTATTTCTTGTTTCTGTAACACTCTAAGGTGGGCGCTCCAGATGAGGCACTTCTATTTCATGCAATGATCCTCCCCAGGCAGAGAAGGCTCTGCCACCTTCCAAGGTTACCCTGGGACTTTGCTCCATCCCAGACAGCCAGCGGATGAGCAAAGAGCACGGAGGAAAACCTGGAAAGCCTTTCTGCTCGGACCAGAGTACGCACATCATTTCCACTCCCATCCTATCAGGCGGAACCCAGTCACATGGCCACAGTTAAAGCGGCAAGGGAGGCTGGGAAATGTAGTCTGGGAAGATGAACAAAACAGGTGTGGGGGACTAACCAGCAGGTGCTGCCATGGTCAATGAGAGGAGGAAACCCATCTTGGCGACTATGTGTTTGTGTATTTATTTGTGTGCAGCCTACAAAAAGCCAACGTTCAAGGAAGTCTTTGCTCTGAGAAGTTCTGAAGCTCTTCTTTGCTGAGCTTTTAGTTTTCTGGAGGAACTCTAGGAAGACATCTTTTTAAACCTTTCTTTTTTTTACTATCAAGGTTATCCTGCCACCATCTGAGATATTACTAAAAAAACAACACCAGCCCCCAGCTCTGACTTTCACAAGATTTGAGATGCTGTCAAAAATAAATGCCAACTCATCAGATTCTGTGTGAAAGAGATGCCAACACACATATAACTCAAACTAAAAGCTGCAGACAGGAGCTTTGCTGTGCACACATTGTCACTCCTCTTCTCCTAAGGAACCTGATCTGCCAGCCAACGAACCTATGGACTTGGTGGTAGGAACTAAGAGGGAATATCCTCCCCCACTTAAGCTGGCACTTCTCAGAACCAATACTTACGTGTCTATCTATCAGAAGCTCACATTTTAATGCAGACATTCAGAAGGCTAGAGACTGAACTGTATGGTTTGGTGTGCTTTTGTCATCTAGGAGATGGCAGAAAGCCCACAGATAACCGTTGAGATAAGGCAAGATGGGTACAAAATGATACTACTCATTCATTCAGTCATTCATTCATTCAACAAATACATATTGAGTGGCTCCTCGGTTACAGCGCTGGGGGTCTCCGGCTGAGGATACCAAGATGGAATGTGCATTCACTGCACAGAGAGTCAGCTCTGCGGATACACAATTACAATGCAATGAGCCCCGTGTGGCAAGGGAAGTGCATGCGACAGCAGGGGGGAGCGCAGATTACTAGAAAGATCACCTGATTCTTCGCCATTTCTGATTTACTTGGCACAGAAGCATAAAGTAACCCATTAGAAACTCTCCTGTACTCATCAGATGACACAACTGGAAACGCGAAAAGAAAATGTCCAGGACCCCCAAGGGCTCTTTATTTATGCTGTGATTGGAGAGAGACGCAGGAACAATGCCACTAGATCTTGGATCCCTTCTGGGGACCAGGCACCATGCATACTTGACATTCTCCTTGCCAGGCAAGTCTCACCACTGCCCATTTGCCGCCCAGAGAGATGAAGACACGTGCCCCATTATGTAGTGATCTGAAGACCTGGGAATTTGGTCTGTTTGACTCGAGGCTGGGTGCTTCACCTCTCACTGCCTCCCCACATGGAAATTCAGGGAAAGCAGCTCCAGCAGAGAGCAGTGGAACCTATGGCTTCATTGGACTTCTTGGGAGAGGCAGCAAAGGAAGGGGGAAAGAGGTTGGCCTCAGGAGTCAGTGCTCATGTCCTGGACGTCATGTGAGGATAAAGTCTCACCATTCGGTCATTGCTTCAACGGTATTTCCTAAGCAATGGCTGGGTGCCAGGTGCTGTTCTAGGTGCTGGGGATATGGCAGTGAACGAGACTTGGTGGGGAGTGTGGGGGGACAGTGAAACAGGGAGGAGTGAATATCCCGAAAATTTTTGTCACACACGAGACATAGTAAAATAGATACCTTTTCATTCTTGATGTTAATAACTACAGAAATGTATGTTAACAGAAGTCTGGGGGGAGGGGGAAGCCAATTGGTGGAATATACCTTCCAAACTCCTGGAGAAGAGAAAGGAGATACGTACAGGCAAAAAAGACTTTTAAGGATAGGAACCTAAGTCATTGATAGGGTGATCTCTGGGTGGCAGGATTACAAATGGTACTTATTCACTTCTTGTTGCCTTTCTAAATTTATAAACTTCCTCAAATAAGTATGTACTACTTTTATTATCATAGAGAAACAAAATCTACTAAAATGTCAAAGAAAAGAAAACTCCAAAGAACCAGAACCTTCCTGTCCTGGCATTTAGGCAGCAACTGACAAGTCAGCCAGACAGGGCGATGCCTCACTCCAACAGTCACGCCGAGCGATATCTTATTTCAACACACTTGCCTGATTCTTTCAGAATTCACTCATAGGGGCAGCTGCAGGAGGAAATACACACTCATCACTGAGATATTAAGGACTGAATCCTGAAGCTTAATTTTTCACTAGGGCATTGTGCCATTTTTCAATTAAGATAGGTTTTTTTGTTTTGTTTTTCTGAAAAGTGCTGATGTGTAAAACCTCATTTCCTTCCTTAGCACAACTGGCCTACAGATTTTATTTTTAATTGACTTCCACGTGCTCCTAAGAGTGGCAGAGAAACTGGGCTGGTGAGCTGCGTTTTGCCACAGTGTTCCTGGTGCTGGAAAGGAAACTGCAGCTCTGTGAGAACAATGCTTTGGAAAAATCTGTACAACCTAGTCGAACACACCTAAGGTTTGTATGAAAGGGCAGGCATTACTCACGGCGGCTTTGACAGTGAGAACGGAGACTAAAAAGCCAGCCAGCCCTTCAGTAATGAATGTGCCTGGATGAACTGGCCAGGTCTAATTTAGAAGCCAAGGAAGAATGGTCTAATAATGCCTCCATACAGTGGATTCATTGCATTATCTTTTTATTCAAAGCGTTCTCTGTGTTTTTGAATAAACGAAGATTCCCACCACCCCCTCCCCCAAATCTAGCAATAAAAATACCCTCACTCAAACCAACAGGGTCTGTGAGGGGCTTAGGTTCTTAACATAAGATTCTGTTTCCGGCTAGAAATATTGTTTCAGAAAAAGCAGAAGCAATGATAGAAGGACCACAGGAAACATCTGTGTATACAAACAGGCTAGCTCACTAGGAATAAAAATGCATTATGCATCACGAAGATCTAAATATTTTTATTAACATAGTTTGCTAAGCAAGAACTGAGAAATAAGGTTCCCTAAAGAGTCCCCCATCAAATGCTTTCTTCAATATTTCATCTTATTCTTAGGAGAGAAGTAACTCTGAAATCTTATCTTCAATTTTAGCAATGAGTTTTCTATTAAAAGTTATTTCTTTTCCATCTCAGGCTGAGCAAAGCTCTGGGCCAAGGGGGTTAGGGAATTTGTTTCATAAAACTGACAGCTTGGCGAGCATTCAATCACTCGGCACTACACAGCCCAGGAGAACAAATAAGTCCTTTTCTGACGCTGCTCCAGACACATGACGATGTATGTTCCATAGCTTTAGTCCCCCATTCATACTTCTTGCTTCCTGCAGCAAGAAAAGGGGGCAGAAAGCACGTCGAAAACTTCGAAGAAGCCTGGGAGGAAGCGAAATTAATCAATTGCACTCTCATTTGCAAGGTGGAAAAAAGGGAGCTCGTTGGCTATGCTGTTTTAATGGTCGTGACTGACCTTCTTTTCCAGAAGGCCAATACGTTCAGGGAACTCTCAGCCATTTTGTTGTCCTGTCTTCAATGCTTCTAGACACATGTCTTTGCAAGATCGGACAGAGGCTTTAATGGGCCAGATAAGGCAAGCGTGGTGGCTGCCTTTGGCAGAGGTGACGCCAAGGGCAGGCTACTGGCTCACAGCCTGGGCATCGTCCTGGGCAGCAGAGACCAGCCTGCCCCAAACCCTACACGAGCAGGGACCCAGCTCAGACACTTCCTGTTTAACAGGCCTAATTCAGAGCAGCCGGAGAAAGGAAACCATTGCAAAATTTCTGCCCTCCTCCCTAAAAAAAATTACAAGGACTTTTTTTACGGGGGGATACTCATACATAAGGCTACGAATGAAAAATTCTGTGTGAGACACAACTAATCTACACTGTTGAAGGACAGTGGTTACTGCTGGGGAGAGGTAATGGAGAGGATGTGGGGAGGGGGCTTCTGGGGGGCTGGTGTGGCCCCTGTCTCCATCGGGGTGCTGGTGACTTGGGTGTGCTGTTTGTGAAAATTCTTCAAGCTGGACGCTTAACAGCACGTGCACTTTTCTGTATGTATGCTAGGATTTTAGACCAAACCTGAAAATAAAAATCTGTGATGGAGAATTTTTAGGACTTCTCCCATCCATATAGCTGGTACAGCTGCCATTAAAAATCAAACGTTACCAAGTAAAGAATAAACCCTATCCCCCCACTGCTTAAAAATTCCAACCTATTTAAAATGTATGTGAAATACAGAACCTTTTTAAAATGCTGATACTATTATTTAAGCTTTTACCCACTATGTCCTTTATGCTTGGGTAAGAATATACTGCAGGCGATTTTGCTATAACTAATATCCACTCCTCATAAAGGGATACAGAAGGGCACAGAGAAATGACAAAGCTCGTTTTCACTCTCAGACTCATTAGAGGACAGGGTACTGTTGGAGGCTCTTTCCAAAGACCCAAGTTCCATTTGGGGCCTTTCTCGCTCCTGCACTACCTGAGCCATGTGGCCAGAAGAATCTAAACCTTACTTTTTTCACCTCTCCCTCTATTTTCCCTTTTGTCTTTTATTTCCCTGCACCGAACCCCTCCTTATTCCTGCTGCAGCCGTCCACCACGAGAATGAGTGTTGTCACCTCGCCCTCTGTTTCTCTCTGCGTTTCTGGATGGAGCTGGAGGCTTGCACCAGGCCAGGACTTCACAGAAAAAAGCCATTTCATTAGCTTTCTATTCCAAGTGCTCCTCTGTCCTACCATTTACAACATGTTGTCTGCTTATTTACTGAGGTTTATTTTGCAAGAGACATGCTCGTGGTGGGGGTGGGGATGGGAAGCTTTTGAAGACAAAAAAATTTGTCATTTGGTTTCAAAAGACTTATGAATAATGGAGGGCTATGGTTCCTTTGCAAATGAAGATCCGAATGGTCTACCGCTACAAATGATTTTGCATTTTGCTGCCGTTAACAAAAAAAATAAAGTCTTTTTCTAACCACGATTTCAAGGATGTAGGAACGCATTAAGTAAAGAAACTGCTCTGCCCACCTAGGACCCAGTTTAAAATATTTGCACGTCCGATTAAGGACCTGCGAGTCCCAAATGCTGGCAGAACCAAAGAATTTGTTCATTCACCTGAAATTCACTCGAAATGTCCCAGTGAATCCCCTAGGATCGGAAGGCGGGGGAGGGGGCGCTACAAGGACGATGCGGCACAGACTAGTTTCCGGAAAAGCAGAATGTAGTTCCCAGGCTCTTACTTTAAGAGAAGACTTTGATTTGGACCCAGAGAAGCTATCTGAAAGGGCTTGGGATACATTCTTGCCTTTTCCATTCCCAAGCTCCCTTTCTGCTCTGTGGTGGCATCACCATACCGAGTCCCCAGGAAGAACTGAGTCTTCACTTCTTTGGCCCCAATCAGCCCAGCTGTCCATGTTGAGACACCTCCCCTGGCAAGTGGAATGACCAGCTCAACCCAGTTTGCCCAGGACTGCCCAGGTTTTAAAGCTGAAAGTCTCATATCTCAGGAAACCTCCCAATCCTGGGCAAATGAGGACAGTTGGTCACCCTAGTGGCAGGCCACTAGCCAAACCCCTCTCCTCCAGCTGGGCCCAGTCAAGGCCTGAACTGGCAAAATTACTCCGTGCCCCCCACCACCACTGCTTACAAATTCTGGCCTATTTAAAGTACATGCATTTGGAAAGTGTATTTAAAGCTGCCGACTGAAGGTGCTCTGGCTGTTGACAATATCTGTCAGGTTTTCCTTTTCTCCCCCATTTTTTGGCCCATTCACTGTTTTCAACACATTCCCTTCAGGATTGCGGGCTCAAGATGATTACGTGGGCCAATGCCAAGATTGTCTGCCTACTCGCCTGACTGCAAAGGGAGGGAGGGCCCAGATACCCAATCTCTCCCCTATCCTGAGTTCCCGGACCCATCAAGGGGCCTAAACTACAGAAACCAGGGTGTTATCATCATTTACTCCACCTACCAGCCATTACTGAATCCCACAGTCGGCCTCCTAAACACTTCTACAATCCAACCACTTGCCTCTGCCACCATGCGGCTTCAGTTCAAGGTCACTGCTCTGTGGGATTACTGCAACAGAGCCCTTTTTCTGGTCTTCTTTCCCTCCTGCCCCAGTTCATTCTCCACTAGGACAAAAAACCAAACGCAGAGACTAGATAATGTCACTGGCCTCTATGGAACTGTTCAGGATAAAGTCCAAGTTCTTTCTCAGGGCTAATAAGACTCATTATGATCTGGGCCACTCAGCATCATAAGATCACTTCCTCATCTGTAAAAGAAAGTAGCTATTTCTAAACATTACTCTGTGGTTTAGGTGAGAGCACATATATTAAGTTCTTGACCAGGTGCTTCAGCTCCATTGTGGATTTGGAGAAGGTGAAGTTCTTCACATCATCCATGGAAGTGGTGAAAAAGGAACAGGGCAGGGGCGCCTGGGTGGTGCAGTCAATGAAGCTTCCAACTCTTGATTTCGGCTCAGGTTGTGACCTCAGGGTCGTGGGATCAAGCCCTGCGTCGGGCTCCATGCTTAGCACAGAGTCTGCTGGAGATTCTCTCCCTCTCCCTCTGCCTCTGCCCCTCCTCCTGGCTTGCAAGCTCACTCTCTAAAATAAATAAATAAATCTTAAAGAAAAAAAAAAAAGAATAGGCCATTTGGCACTGGTCACTACAGAGATAGGGGCAAGCAACAGAGGAAAGAAACACCCCACACAAATGGGGGATGAGACACTTCATGTCCTAAATGTCCAAAATGGAGTTGAGGCTAGGTCCAGTGGAATGGAGGAAGCTGGGTCTTATCCCTGCTGAGTGGCGGTGACAGAGACGAGAGGGACGGGGATGGGGCCCCACTGGTGTGCTCTGACTTGCCGAGCTCTCCCGTGGGGCGACAGCCCAGAGCTAACCAAGACGATGGAAGTACTCAAAGCACAGGAAGCTGACATTTCACCACCGATCGACAGGGACAGAACCGCTGTAATAGCAGAAATGGGCCTTGTGTTCCTGCCTTTGAAGACTTGCTTTTGGAAACAGATGAACTGGGAGAAGTGTGTGTGTTTGTACTTTTTTGTATGAAGCATAGTACTAGCATCTAAGTGCTATGGAGGACACTGCCAGGAGCCAAGGAGGGCTGGGTTGTTAAACATGGTGATTAAAATGAACTTTAGGAAGTGCTGCCTGGCTCAAGAGACTGAAGGCTGGTTTGAGACCAAGCCACAAAAAAGACACATGATTCCTGCTCTCCAAAAATGAAACAACTCCAACAACAAAACAAAGAGGGAAAACGGCAAGAGAAAAGAACAGGCTCCATGGGAGAAAACACAGAAGATCTGTGCACACTTAGTCAAAAAGTGATTCCTCATTGCTCTTTTATTTTATAAATATTCATAAGAAAAACAGCCTAACAGCTACTTTCATGAGTAACCTCAGCTACTTCTTTACACCTGTCTTTTTCTTTTCTTTTCTTTTCTTTTTTAAACAAGAACAACATTCTCAGCACTGCTGAAAGCTAGATCAAGGGTCAAGGTGGCCAACATGACAGTCCCCTTTCCAGGGAACCTCTCCAGGCCCCCGGGCCACTCACACCTCCTCACCTCTAATCCTGCCCCAGGGCAAATGGCCTTTGCCCTCTAAAAGGGACAAAGACTTTAATTAGGATGAAGATACAAGGGTGGGGGGACCTGGCTCCGTTACCTGTCTGCTTCACCTGCCTCATTTTTTTTTTTTCTTTCCAAGTTAACTTTTCTGCCACCGTTTAATTGCAGAGAACAGCAGACTGGACAACAAATGGGCTTATCTGTCCAGACTCACCTTCCATCACCAGGGTGGTCAGACAATTCCTAGAGATCGTGCCTCCTCCTTCACCCCGCCTGGTTCTCCACCCCTCTCCCAAGGAGCCCCAAATTAAAATGAATGCATTCCAGAACAACTGCCAAGGGAGTGACCAAAGCTAACTGTGGCCCAAACAAAGCTGGGACTGGTGGAGGGCCAGGTCTCCAGGGCAGCAGCAAGTAGAAAGCTTCTCCCAGCGGACCTGAGCCAGCGACCACTGCTGCTCTCTGCGAACCAGAAGCTAACAGCTGAACCCCAGGCCACAGCACTTTAAGATGCCGGAATTAGTCCGTAAGCCCAGGTAGCACCAGGGAAATTGTTAGAAATGCAAATTCTTGGGCCCCACTCCCCACCTGCTCCGGAGGTTGGTCCCAGGAATCTGTATTTTAACAAGCCCTCCAGCTGATCTGAATGCACACTAAAGGTTGAGAACCACTGGTCCCTATGTTCGACTGGGAAGACATTATGGGAAAGCGGGGAGCAGAAGGGCAGAAGGGCACAGCAAAATGAGCACTATTCTAGAGCTGCGCTGTCCAATACGGTACCTACTAGCCCCATGTGGCAATTTACATTTATTTATTTTTATTTTATTCTATTTTATTATGTTATGTTAGTCACCATCCAATTTACATTTAGAATTTTATTTTATTTTATTTTTTAAAGATTTTATTTATTTATTTGACAGAGAGAGACACAGCGAGAGAGGGAACACAAGCAGGGGGAGTGGGAGAGGGAGAAGCAGGCTCCCTGTGCTGAGCAGGGAGCCCGATGCGGGGCTCGATCCCAGGACCCCGGGACCATGACCTGAGCCGAAGGCAGACGCTTAACGACTGAGCCACCCAGGCGCCCTACATTTAGAATTTTTTTTTTTTTTAAAGATTTTATTTATTTATTTGACAGAGAGAGACACAGCGAGAGAGGGAACACAAGCAGGGGGAGTGGGAGAGAGAGAAGCAGGCTCCCTGTGCTGAGCAGGGAGCCCGATGCGGGGCTCGATCCCAGGACCCCGGGACCATGACCTGAGCCGAAGGCAGACGCTTAACGACTGAGCCACCCAGGCGCCCTACATTTAGAATTTTAAAAAGAAAGATAAATATTCATAATCTCACTTAAATGTGGAATTAAAAAAAAAAAAAATCCAAACTCATAGTAACAGAGTAGAATGGTGGTTACCAGAGGTTCAGATGTCAGGGAAAAGGGGCTATTTTTTTAAAAAGAAAGAAAAAAGAATGTAGACGGGGTTGCCAGGGACTGGGGGGAGGGGTCCTGGGGAGTTAGTGTTTGATGGGTACAGAGATTCCATTTGCAAGATGAAAAGAGTTCTGGTGATAGATGGTGGTGACAGTTGCACAACAATATGAATGTACCTTAATACCATTGAACTATACACCTGAAATGCTTAGGGAAAAAATTAAAAACAAAATTAATTAAACATAAAATTTTAAAGTCAGGTCTCAGCCACACTAGTCACATTTCTAGTGCTCAATAGCAACTTCTAGCTAGTGGCTACCATTTATCAAGCAGAAGCTTGATAAATGATAGGTAATATTGTTGCTATTACGATTTTATGAGCAAACATTGGAGATACTTGCTAATGGAATGGACAGTCTGCATTGGCTAGGATAGACTCTTCCCGCTATGTTCCAAATGCAAGTTTCAGAGCCTGTGGAAGGGGCTCTAGTTTCAGGAGTACCAGTCAGCAGTACCATCCTGAAGCAATACCCATTTGTCGGCAGGCTAGAAAGGTGGCCTCCCCATCCAGAAGCAGTATGGAAGAGACTTGTAGTAAGGCTCCAATTCGTGGAGCCAGAGAGCCTCATTTTGTGTGGGGCTTTCTTTCTTTCTTTTTTTTCTAAACATGAATGTCATAATCCTTGGGATGGTCCATTACATTAGACTCAGGGCTTCAGTGTTCTTCATCTAGAAAGATGCCCAAGAGATCTCGTAACCTTCTTGCAAATCTCCCCCCATATAAGAAAACAAACAAAACCCCAGATAACTGTACAACTCAGAGGCATTTTCCCTACTGAAGGCCAGTCACGAGGGGGAGAATGGACTCGGAAAATGGGAAGAGGGCTTCATATGTGGCGTTTTATGTTAACTAATTAGGAAATAGGGAGTCACTGAATGTTCTTGAGCTGGGGTGACAAGGCTAGACAGATGCTTTATTGAGAGGAACAGCAGCTGCGGGAGCAAGGACAGGAGTAGAGCAGACCGGTAAGGGGACCAGGGCCACAGCTGGGTGAGCCCTGCTGAGGCCTGCTGGCTCGTGCAGTGGTGGGCAGGGCTGAGGAGAGGCGGAAGCTGGGTGGAACCTGTGTGAGCTGGCAACAGAGTTGAAAACAGAATCAGGGATAAAAGGTCCAGGCTCCCAGAGTTCAGGCTGCATGCTCAGACGGTATGTCCAAGAAGCCAGTTTTCCCTTTCAAACTCCTCTGGAGACGCCACTCCATGCTTCCCATGGGGTCCGGACAAGGCCAGTTCCCTGTGGCTGATGGGTCAGAAGAGTCGAGTAAGGGAACTCAGAGCAGGACTCTTGCTCAGGTTGGTTTTTCTGGCTTAGGAATAATAATAAAGCCTCCCCTTCATAATCCAGTTAGCCTCCAGGGTGAATCCCAGACGTTCTAATGTTCTGGATGAGTAATGTTTGAAAAAATGGAGGATCCAACATGAGTTGGACAACTTCTGACTTTGTCAAAAAAGATATTAAACTGCAAATGCCAGGTACGATCTAGATCATTCATAAAAGAGCTGTTAACACCAAGACAAGCAGGAAAGGCCATTTTAGAATAAAGGGCAGTTCTGTGAAATGGAAAAGGTTTAGCTTTAAAAAAGAAACTCACTCCATTTTCCCTTTTCTTTCATTTCACTGTGAATGGGCAGAAATTTTGTCCTATGCCTGGTCTGCGGGACCAATGGTTTATGTGACATTCCAAAATGGCTCCCTGTGTGGTTTGGGCTGTAAGAATCAGCCTTGATGACCCCAACCCCAAATCCAGCTGTCCAGCTCCTAAGAGCAAAAACAAAGCTTGAGGTTTCTTGGTGTGGGTGTGTCCAGCATGGCAAGGCAGGGCAGAATCAGCCTTTTCTTGCCTTCTTAAAATGCAAGTGATAAGCCACAAAGGATCCTAGAACAAATGGTCTCAGATTGATATTTTCACATTCAATAATTTCATATTTAGTCTAGCGGGTTAGTGATTTTTTTTTTCCTAAAAGGAAATTGCAGCCAGAGCTAATTGCTCAATCTGAAATATATCTGGACATTGTTTAGATGTTGGAAAGGAAACAGGGATGTTGGAGAGCTTTAGCAAAAAGAAGGGCATTAATTTAGGAAAAAAAAAACAAAAACAAATGTAAATTAATAGAAAACGTAGCCCCGGCTGGTTTCCGAAGCTCTGATATATACAGCCGAACAATGAGCACCCCTATTTTGAGCTTTCCTTGATATTTTTCTTATTTCTACAATGCAAAAGGAAATTCATCAGCGCAGGCTCAATCCATTCCCATCCATTGATTTGTTGGCCAATCAATGGTCATTGTAATCTGAAAAAAATAACACCAGTTTCTATGAACCTTTCCAAGCGAGGCCGTGTTCAGCTAAGCTTAATAAAGAGAAAAACAGCAAGGACCATCTGGAAAACACTCTTCCGGAGTCGCAGAAGACAGTGGCAGCCTTTGCCCAACCTGCTATAAATAAGTGTCTCAGGAAAAAAAACACCCGATTTTCAAATCTGTTTCTACTTAATACAGCTGCAACGGAGTTTATTTAGCTTTTCCCTATAGCAGGAGGACTGTTTGCATTTTTATGACAAGGGTCTAAATGTGTTTCCCAGCCACTGCCACTGCCATTATTTTGAGGAACAACATACCACTTGGACCTGTCTGTTTGCTTCTGCGGCACACAGCGGTGGCCCCAGTGGCCTCTGCGCCACGAAACTGGCCTCCAAAGCCCAGATTTATGATCCTGTTTCCTCTCCCAGTGTTGCAACCATCACCCAAATCCTGGCTGGCTACTTAGAATGACCAAGTGTCACGTGCTGCAAGTCAATTATTTATCTGCCTGGACCTGGCACGCTGTGGACGTCTGCCAAGCTCACTGCCTCTTCCTTCATGACGACAAGGAAGAATCAAACTGCTCTTCTGGGGAGGCTAGAACTCGCCAATGAAGGTGTACTGGTGGCTTGGCCCACCCCTACGTGCTCAGCTTTGCCATCTTTCCTCACTGGCTAAGCCTGACACACGGAACTCCTTCAGACGCTCTTTGGGAAAGGTCAGCCTACCTTGATGGCCGCAAGATGAAGCAGCCCCCTCTGAGGTCTGCAGGGAGCACTGCCAAACACCTGTCCCACTCCAAAGACTGGCAGGGCACGGTGACCTCAGGACATTTGCCTGTGTAATGCGTGACCCGCCTCTCTGTTCTCCCTCTGTCCCCCCAGCGCTCGCCCCATTTCCGGGTTTTAGCCCCATGACACCTTCCCTGAGAATGCATAACCCTTCTTTCTAGCCTTTCAAGGGACCCTCAGAAAGAGGACAGCTAAGGGCTTGTCCCGGGCTGCCGACTGCAGGCATTACGAGGTTCAGGCTGCCGGAAGGAGCCCTGCTGACCTCCTCTTTCCCAAGTGGAACTGCTGCGAGGAAAAAAATGTGTGTGAGAGGGAGAGAGCTGGGAGGGATGGGGAGGACCCCACCGAAATCTGAATGCCCTGTCATTTGGAAAAATGCCCCACCTGCCCACCAGTGACATTCTCTCTCAACAGTCCCGGGAAACGCAGACACTAGTGGTGGGTAAAGGGCTGCCACAATCCGAAATGAGTCTATTACAGTGTTACGCACAGAGCTCTCCCAAGTACACTAAAGGGCTAAGTTAATTGGCTCAGGCTTAAGATGCTACAGGAGAAATGACAGTGGAGAGGGGGCGGGGTAGACGAAGATGCCTGGTGGCTTTGAAGGCATGCCTGGAATCAGGTGCACATGAAAAAGAAATTAGGGAGGAATAAATCTGCTCTCGTTATGAAAAACCAGAAAAGCCCTTAGTTATTACAGCGTGCCCCCCAAGTACATATGCCTCATTCAGTCGCCTGCCTAAAAAAAAATCTCTGTGCTCATACCATCTTAGAGACTCATCCACCAACCTTAGAATGAAATCAGGCACAGGACCCATTTCCAACTGTTAATTAATCACCCCCATGAACAGCATATATAAAAGTCAGGGGAATAAATTGCGTCTTCCACTATTTCAAACTGAATTTGCCAAAACCCCCAAATGCCTTATTAAACCTTGCTCTAGACCAGTGTTTCTCAACCAGGGGCGATTCTGTCCCAGAGAGGACATCGGATGAGGTCTGGAGACATTTCTGGTTGTCACAATTGCGGTGGCAGGGGGCGGTGCCACTGGCCTCTAGCATCCTACAGTGCACGGGCCCCCTGATGCCGACAAAGAAAAATCTGGCCTAAAATGCCAACAGGCCAAGGTGGAGAAACTGCGCTCTAGATAAAGCCAAACACGCTCAGCCTTTAATACTCATATCTTTGGCAGTCATCAAAGGGAGAAGACATCGTTTTCTTTGAAATCTAGGGTTGCTTTACATACATATTAGCTAAGGACATGTTATTCTTTCCAATTAAATGCCATAGGTTCTCAGTCTGAACCTAGGAACGTTAAAGAAACGCTGTGACGGGGAGCCTGGGTGGCTCAGTCAGTTAAGCGTCTGACTCAGTTTTTTTAAATATTTATTTTTTTGAGAGAGAAAGAGAGTGGGGGAGGGTCAGAGGGAGAGACTCTTCAAGCAGACTCTGCCCCCCGCCACGTTGAGCATGGAGTCCGACGCAGGACTCGAGCCCACAACCCACGGGATCATGACCTGAGCCTAAGTCAAGAGTCAGACGCTCAACCGACTGAGCTACCCAGGCGCCCCTATGCACCCCACCCTTGATTTTGGTTCAGGTCATGATCTCAGGGTTGTGAGATGGAGCCCCATGTAGGGCTCTGTGCTGGGCGTGCAGCCTGCTTAAGACTCTCTCTGTCTCCCTTGCCCTCTGCCCCTCCACGCCCCCAGCTCACGTGCTCGCTCGCGTTTTCTTCCCACCCCCCAAAGAAATGAAATACCGCAATGATGGCTGGGGTAGATAGGTTGCATTTTAAATGCATATTTCATCAGTCTAAATGGATGGAAATTAATATCCCATAAAATAAAAATGATTATCTAGCTATGTTCCATACAAAACCAAAATCAATACATCGTATATTACTTAACCTGCAATTAGAGTTTTTTAAAAAACGAAAACAAGGAAATGCCATTCTTTTCCATTTCTTGCTAACTGGGTACACATTTCTGAACATGAAAGGCATAAAAAACAAACAAGCAGACAAAAACCTTTTTTTAAAGCAGATTTTTCCAGAGCATAAAAAGCTTCCTGAATCATTCCATTTTATTTACTGTAGATCCAATCATTCTTGGTGAGCAAAACATACAGCCCATTCTTTTGGTTATGCCTGCCTGGCTTTCCAAATGCCCTCAAAACTGGGATGATGAATCATAGACTTTGGCCCCACTGTGTCAATTAATAGTAAGCAAAGAATCCCACACAGCGAAGACAGGACTTTCTGCCTGATGTTAGTATGTATGTGGGAGGGTGGGGTTGGGGATGGGAGTCCTACAGCCAATCGTTTCCAGAGGGTCTTAAGAGCAGGTGTTGAGATTCTCTAAAATTCCTTCAGTTCTAGAATATTCTGTGTGGCTCTACAGTGCCCCTAGCATGGGGGTGGGCTTTGGTCAGGGGAAATGCAGGTTCCTAGCGTCGGCCTAGAGCTTCCAGGCCTAAACTAGGAAGGAAATAATGGCTGACAGCTATACCATCACGACCCTTCCAGGCCACCATTCCTTTCTCTGAATTATAAGGCAAAAGTGGCCATACGCACAAAAGCAAAAATAACAACAACGACAAAAACGCCTGAACACACCCAGTCTTGGCTGCCAGTGAGGCCCGAATCTGCTGCTGAACAAGAACAGTTGCTATAGTGCAGCTGGAGGAGCTTTTCCGGGGAACTGGTAATACCCTGGCTGTTAATGAATTATTTTTCGCCAGAATGTCGGATTCTTCCTGTGCTCCAGTAAACAGTCTGCTTCTGCCATGGGAAACAAAACCAACTCCTTCCGAGGAGCTCAAGGAGGTCAGCCAAGGGTCCCCTGTAGGGGCAGCCCCCTCAGGGGCCAGAGCCACGGGGCCTGACCTATAAATCACTGCAGCCCCAAGTTCATTATTCCAGCCCTTTCCATCTACTTAGGCCATGGCCAGCTCCCAGGGAAGGGCCCAGGAAGACCATAGTGCCAGCTGTGAGCCTTCCCCCACCCCCAGGAACTGTCCCTTCGTCAGGTTTCCTCTTCTGCAGCACCACTGTGTGTGAAATGGGGCTTCTTTGCATTTATGCTGTCTCTTCCACAGAAACTGTATGTACCTCCTTGCTCTTGTTTTCATCAAGCTGTCAGGAAATAAATATGTCTTTTCCCCTTTCCTTTCTATAAGATTGGCTCCAGCCCCAAATAACCCACTCTCACCATTAGGGTGTCTATTTGGGACAGAATTCTCCAAGCACAAATCCCCAGGAAGGATATTCTTAGACAAGGTGTCAAGGAAATCAGTTGCTCAGGCAAGAGACAGCTCTCCACTAGACAAGGACACCAGCCTGGGGTGGGTGAGATGGAGGAGAGGAAGGAAAGAGGTTGTTTTGTTCAAGCCAGCCCTGCCTTGCTCTCTCATCTCCATTAAGTTTCAGGAGCCCACATTCCTCAGGGGAACTTGACTGAGCAAACATGCTCATGGATAGGCTTGATTAGGCACCCCCCGCCAAATGACATCTTAGCTACTGAAAATCAAAGTTGCCTGAGGCCAGGTTGTCAGCCCATGCCTCTCATCTGCCATGAAGAACAGAAGGTGTTTATGCCCCCTAAAATATCTGGAAGTACAACCTGTGCTGAAGGCACACGTTGGTGGTTAGTTTGTTCTAGAGAAGCACTGCCTAATAGAAATATCTGTGTCGGGGCGCCTGGGTGGCTCAGTTGGTTAAGCGACTGCCTTCAGCTCGGGTCATGATCCTGGAGTCCCGGGATCGAGTCCCGCATCGGGCTCTCTGCTCGGCGGGGAGTCTGCTTCTCCCTCTGACCCTCCTCCCTCTCATGCTCTCTGTCTCTCATTCTCTCTCTCTCAAATAAATAAATAAAATCTTTAAAAAAAAAAAAGAAATATCTGTGTCACTTAAAAGTTTCTGGTAGACACATGAAAAAGATTAAAAGAAACAGGTGACATTCACTTTAATACTGTAGCTTATTTGACCAGCATATTCAAAACATCATTGCACCGTGTAATTGATATAAAAATTATTAATGAGCTATTTTGCATTCTTTTCTTTTTGTACTAAGTCTTAGAAATTACGTGCGTATGTTATCCTTATAGCACATCCTACTCTGGACTAGCCACCTTCTGACTACTAATAGCCACATGTGACTTGTGGCTACTGTATGAGATGGTGCAGATAATGGAACATTTCCATCATCATAAAAGGTTTTATTAGTGCAGGGCAAGACCAAAAAGCTGTGGGAAGAAAGAGTGACAGGTGAGAGCAGGGTAAGCCATCAAGTTATTGGAGCTAAGAATTAAAGCAGAAATGGGAATCGCAAGGATTGGGATATTCTAGAAGCCCAGCCCTACCCCTAAGGGGAGATTAAAATGGACTTTTATGAGAGGCCCAGGGCCCATGCCTACATTGTGGGGGGGGGCTGCCCCATAGCAGTGGGAAAGCCAGCAAGCATAATCATTACTCAAGGCATCTCCTGGTTGAGCCACCTCCATCTTAGCTCTTCTGATCTGTTTAAGGCAGAGGCTAGGACAGAAGATCACCAAAGTCACGTACGTTCTTTCAATAACAATTCTGGGTTTACAATCTAGTTTGGTGAAGCAGGTAAAGAAACATGATCAAATTACGTACGCCTGAATGTGTGTTTGTGTGTGTGTTCTTGGCTGGAGAGGGAAGAAGGGTCATGTGCAAAATCCAGAAGTACAAATGCGACCATCAGAATCACCTCCTCACCAGTTGCCGTCAAAACACAGGAGAGGGCGCCTGGGTGGCTCAGTTGGTTAAGCGACTGCCTCCGGCTCAGGTCATGATCCTGGAGTCCCGGGATCGAGTCCCGCATCGGACTCCCTGCTCGGCAGGGAGTCTGCTTCTCCCTCTGACCCTCCTCCCTCTCATGCTCTCTGTCTCAAATAAATAAATAAAATCTTAAAAAAAAAAAAAAAAACACAGGAGAGCAGTAGACTCGAGAGGCTCATGAAAAAATTTGGGGTCACAAAGGAGATGCCTTGAGTCTAGAAAGAATGAGATGATGGGCATCTGGGCAGGTGAACAGGTGGGAAGAAGTAGTGGTAATCAGAGGCATTCTCCAAAGACAAGAACTGCCAACTCTATAGCAAGGATGGCACCCTGATCCCCAAATCAAGCTTAATTCAGAATCCCACACAGGCTTTTGTACAGGGGAGAGTACAATTAGCCATCTTCCCCCCTCCTTGAGAGCCTCATTCTTTGAGGTCCCCCTCATATTCTGATCAGGGAAGCAGCAGAATTATATATGGATTCAAATCCTGGTTCTCCCACTGGCTCCAGAGTTTCTAGCAGGATAAAGGCTACCATCTGGTTGGAAAGGGGGTAAGGGACTTGCTTACATGATGCATTCGTGTAGTAAGACCTCATCTCATTTTTATTGAGAATTTATTTATTCGAGACAGTTAAGAGTCAGAAATATTTTACTCATCCTTTGGTCCTACCATGGGCCTCGGGCTAATTATTTAACCTGCTCAATTTTGTCATCTATAAAAATGGGAATGCTCTTGTCCATATCACATGAACTTGTCAACTTGGACCTACCCCAGGCTAGATATGGAGCATGACATCAGGAACTCCAAATCCCCAAACAAACATAAAAATCTCTAGATTTTAAAAAAAAAAAACAACACAAAAAAACAAAACTCTGGATTTCTCCCTGAGTCTCCCTTGACGATGACTTACAGCTGCCTCCCTACCACCATTCACTCCATCAGCTCCATCACTTAGTCACTCAACTCTTACTTATTAAGCAACAGTTGGGCATTGGAAATTCCAAGATGACGAGGCACAGTCTTTCCATTTGAAATAGTCTGGGACTATCTGGGGTCTATCTACTTGGCACATAAGCACGTACCCTGGCTGACTGGGCTGCCTCACTGGTAGGCTCCCCGCCCCCAAGTTAGGTACCACAGTTTGTGAACATGTAGGGGCTGAGGACTCTGGCTTTTGGGAGAAATAAATCAGAGACTTGGAAGAGGGGTTAGAGGGAAATGTTGCCCCTTTAATTCATAACCACCGAAATCTGGATTCAGATACAAGACTGGAAATTTCTCTGAGCCTCAGATTCCTTATCTGTAAAATAATGCCTCCATCACATCATGGTTTCCCACAGGTGAAGTGTTTGGCAGACAGAGGGCAATGACAAATGTTAATTCCTTTCCTAATTTATTTCCCTCCACTACCCTCCTCTCCCCAGACCTAAGGTTAGGGAAGGAGCCAGAGAACAGACACTTGCTATTTTCTTATTGTACATTCCAAGCGCGCTGTGTGTGGAGACTGCCCCATACAGAATACCTCCATTGAGGATGCGATGGAGGTGGGGAGGCCAGGCCCATCTAGCTTTCGGGCGGCTGCAGCTAGAGCTGTATCTTGTTCTCCTCGTGCTCCAGCACTCCCACCAACACCTCATCACACACCTCTCGCATTTTCTTTTTCTTTCTTGCTTTCCAGAGGCCCAGTCTCAGAGGCTGTTTTCTGGCTACAAGACTTTTTATTTATGTTCTAGTTCTTACCCAACTGCCCACTGACCAAGTTCTTACACTGGCAACTGGCATCACCTGGAAAGCTGTTTTCTCATTTTTTTCCTGAGATGGGCAGGTTTTCCCTGGTCAGACCTCAACAGCTGGAAGTCTGGTGTTTCTCTGCATGATAAAGGACCATGGGCTGGTGCCAAAGCAGCCAGTACCCCAGGTCCCAGTCTGACTTGGCTCACCGTGCCTGGGCTGCCTCGGAATGTCTCTAGTGGGCATCAGTCAGCATGAGACACAAGTGGCTGTTCGTAGGATATTTACTGGGGGGCGGGGGTGGATTCGGGGGTGGGTAGGTGGCCTCGCAGGGCTTCTAAGGGGCAGAGAAATTGGGATGCCACCCGGTTTATGATTCTGCGTGTTCCAGCCCACCCCCGACTTCTGAAAGTGGCACAGCTCCCCATGTTCCTCTTTGAGAAGAAAATGCAAACAACAAAACAGTGGGTGGGGGCATAATGCTGCCCTGGTGAGTGGCTCCCACCCACTGGCCTCCTCATTAGCCTCCTCCCACACTGCCCACCCCGCCACTGTAACAAAAGCACATCACAACACATTTGCAAAGTTATCCTAAGTCTCTTGGTCAATCAACAAACGATTCTGAAGACTCAAAGGGAGGAAGAGGGACATCTAGACAACGCTGGGAAAGATTCCCTGGGAAAAGCACAGAAAACCTTGCATGATGCATGCAAGGCTAAGAATTGTTTTCTCCCTGCTGGCTGCTTTTCTCTCTGTTCTAAAGAGAAGCTTCCAAAATCAGCTAAATAAAGGGATCACACCAGAGGATGAGAGATAATGCTAAACCAACAAAAACAAAGACCCAAATGAAACAGAGCGAGCCATGAGAATCCGCAGTTATCAAAACTTTGTTTGGCCGTATCTATTTATCATCGCTGCACACCCGGGCTCTGCGGAATATCATTCTGTTGATGTCACTTATCCTCAGCAAAATATTTACACATCCTTAAAAATGCCAGATGAGGGGGGCTGGCCGCACGGCGCCCCTCAAGCCCCACAGCCAAGGTCTGGGCAGACCGTGAGATGGGGGCACGACGTGGGGGGGGGGGGCTCCAGCGGGCACAGGTAAGAGCTACGGACAGTTCCGGGAACTTGGCCACCCAGGAGCTGCGCTCTGCCCTGCCCACCTCTCCCCTACCTGACTCTGCAAGAAGCAGCCACATCCCCCGATATGGTGTCAGAGCCTCCTCCCCTTCCCCCTCCCCCTGCCTTTCTCATTGATTAAGTTCTCAAACCATTGTTAAAGCCGGGTTGCTTTTCCCTGGAAAACTGGGCTGAATTCATTAAGCTTTCCCCTGCCACAAAAGGAATATTCATAAAAGTTTGGCAGGCAGAAAGGCAGGCTGACTGCATGCCACGGGGTGGGTGACAATTCGCTCCTCCAAAGCCACCTTCTTCTTCCGTGCCCCATCCCTCTCTCCATCCATGCGTCGTGCCCCAAACCTACTCCAGAGACTTCTGATAGGGAAACACAAAGCAGCAGCTGTTTGGCAACCTTTCTACCCCTCGCCGGCAACTGTGGTGGGATGCCATTTCCCCACCCAGGCGGAGCTTATCCTGAACAATAGTCGGGCTTTAAACGGCAAACAAGCAAACACACAGAGCACAACCCCAACCCCGAAAATGCCAACGCCGAGAGAAGCGATAACTCCCTCCGCAGCAAAAGGCACCCCTGAAACGCACGCAAAAATGCTGTGAGGACGCTGCTCGGTGCCTAACATGGCAGAAAGCCCGAGCTGGCGCGGCCACCCCGGGTCTGGGCACTGGGGGGCACGAAGGCTCCCAGGACGCCGACGCACACTCACCCGGCTCCGGGGGGATGCGGGGCTGGCCGAGCGTCACAAAGACAAGCCCAGCGCGATCTGGCAAAACCCAACTTTCCACCCGGCTTGCCAGGGCCGCCAGATACGTCAACAGAATCCATCTTTCGAAGGGCCTGGAAGGCGCTGGGTTTTCCGGGCCGGGGCAGAGCGGCAAAGCCGGAGGCGGCCCGGTGCGGTGCCCAGGCGCGGAGTGCGCCGCGCGCCGCCCTCTGTGCCGGGTGCCAGCGCTGGTGGCGGCCCGAAACCCACTTCGGGGCCCCCGCCCCGCCGGCCGGCGCCGCCTCTCCGGCCCCGCCAGCCAGTGCGCGGCGCCGGGAGCAGGAGCGGGGCCCGGGGACGCCGCACGGGTGGCGGCCTCGGCCCGCGTCCCCGCCCCCGCCCGGCCCTCCCAGCTGGCCCCGGCCTCCGGGCGCCGTCCTGCCCACGGAAGCAGGCCCCTCCCCGGGCGCCGGGCCCCGCCAGGCGCGCCCAGCCCGGCGCGCCCCCTCCGTCCCGGTGGCAGGTCCGCACGGGGAGGGCGCGCGGGAGGGACCCCGGCCCGCACTGGGGCACCGCGGTGGCTACCTCGCAGTCGCGGCCGCCGCCTCCAGGAAGCCACGGGGTGGTCGCGGGTGCGGGAACTCTCCGGTCTGGTGTCGCCGCCCGCCGCCTGAAGGGGGTGCGCAGCGGTGGGAGCCGCCGTCGCCGCTGTCACCGAGCCGCTGTCGCCGCCGCCGCCGCTGCCGGTTGTGCGTGAGTGTGTGCGCCTGTGTCCGGGCGAGTGTGTGTCTGCGTGCGGCGCCCGGCCTTTACTATATACACCAAGGGGTGGGAGGAGGCGGGGAAGGGGAGGGCTTGGGGGAGGTGGCGGAGGAGGGGGAGCAGGAGGGGGGCGAGAGGGTACCCGTGGAGGCGGCGGCGGAGGAGGGACAGGTGATCTCGCCCACGGGGAGGGCGTGGCTGTGGGCGGCGCAGGGTGGCAGGAGGAAGGGGCGCGCGAGGCGCGGGCCAGAGGAAGGGGAGATGGACATCGGGGAGGGCCGGCGGAGCGGGGATCCTGCTGCCAACTGGCGGGCTGGGGACCATTCCAGACCCCAGGATGAAGAAGAGCGAGAACAGAGCTCAGGAGAGAGGAAGTGGCTGGCTGATGGAGGCGGGAGAGGTGGCAAGGGACTAGTGATCACCTCCTAAAATGCCAGTGTGATACCGGTAGAAGATCCTTCTCACAAGGTGTGAGATTATTAAAGACAAAAATGAGCCCACGGACATAATCTAATTTCCACAAACTTGCCTGAGAGGTGATTTGTTTATTTATCTAACATATTTCTTAAGCACTTGGTGTTTGCCAGACACTGGGGCTAAGACCTGGAGTTGCAGAGGTGATGGAATATATGGTTGCTAACCAGTAAATAAGTAACAGGTATTAGTAGTACTATTGATCGTTTAAAAATAAAATAAAAAACCTAAATCCTATAAATGTTTTAAGAGAGCAAAGGAAGCAACTGCACTGGTTTAATTAATCCCTACAGATGTAAAGATATTTTTTCTGGAAATCAAAACAGGATGAAGACATTTGAGAGAGAATGGCAGAGCTGACGTTACTTTAATCAGAGCAGAGAGCAGTCTGGATCTAGCTATCTTTTGCATGTTCAATCAATGCTCCATCTCAACATGGTGACTAGTAACCATGACTTCCCTCTTGTAGAATTTGGGGTGGCCACACAGTGTGAAAGACATAGAGAGCAGCCTGGCAAGTTTACAATTAGTATGGGAACCTGAACTTGTGCTTGAGAGGTTCTATTCTAACCTTGTTCTGTTGCAAGCGTAATGTGGTAGAAATCAGGGCCACATTATGACTTTTGTGGACACTTTTGCCTTTGTGAATTCCCCCTTCCATTAAAAAAATACCTAAAAGTGGTATTTTACAACTGTATTGGTGTAAAGACAAATGTATTAATATTGTATGTTAATACATCTTCTTCAAACTAGAAGATCGATTTTTCTTTTGATTTTAAATGAAATGAAAACATTTTGGTGGGCTCCCAAAAGTACTGTGGGCTCCAGGCACTTTGCCTACTGCTCCTAAGAAAGAAGTAAGCCCTGGTGGTACCATTCC
The DNA here is from genome assembly GCF_029215605.1 of Mirounga angustirostris. NCBI lineage: Eukaryota > Metazoa > Chordata > Mammalia > Carnivora > Phocidae > Mirounga > Mirounga angustirostris. Next base: position 14,131,438 of record NW_026991719.1, read on the forward strand.
TTGATACTGAATTTCCTCTTTTGGAAAAAAAACAAACAGTTAAATTAAGAAGTACTCAGTTGACATAGAGGCAGAAAGACACACAATGTAAGTTTAAGAATTGATAATAATGAATATCAACAGAAAGTACCAGTTCCTACTTGCTTTGGTCAGGTTCTTGGGGTCTTAAATCAGCTTCGAGTCATTAATGATACCTGTGGAAATATTTGTCTGTGGATGTGTCTTCAACCATTTCAGTAGCCAAAGACTTCCTCTAGAGATCTCTAAATGTTCTGAATCCTTGGATCAGGTTTGTGAGGTCTCTGTTGCCAGGACCTAGCCTGAATACAACTAAAGACACAGCTGGGCAATTATAATTGGGCAAGTTCATGGATGAAAGATCCATAAAGGTTTTGTGTGTGCTGAGGGGGTATGTGTGTATAAGGTAGGGATTGATATCCTGGAAGGCAATTACCAGCCTATTTCTTTTGTTGGCCTCATCACAACCCTGGGTTAATGTTTGATCCTCGCTGGCAGTTGTGATTCATATTTGCTGCCCTTTGAGGTGCTTATGTTTTCAGGAAAGACTATATTGATTCAGATTAATGCATAATAAACAGGCATTATGGTCCCACAAAAGTATATAGTGGCACCCTTCTGTATTTTCACTGTGACTGCCCTTGCAGAGAGAAGGAAAAAAGAGAAGTCCATAATTATAGAGCAGGTCTGGATAGGGGAGGAGATGTCTGGGGACAGAAATAAGACATTAATATGGAAGAATTGTATTCATACAGTTAAAGGGATGCCCAAGAAAATGGAGGGAAGAAAGGATATGCCCAAATAGCAGGAAAGAACCCCCCAAATCTTCCAGGGCTGCTCAGGGTGATTTTCGAGATCTCTGATTTTAATATTTGGTCATTTTAAGTAAGGACTCAAGAAACTTCCCATCTCAGATCTGATTCTTTGATCTATACCTTGCTTTTCTTTCTTTTTTTTTTTTTAAAGATTTTATTTATTTTTTTGACAGAGAGAGACATAGCGAGAGCAGGAACACAAGCAGGGGGAGTGGGAGAGGGAGAAGCAGGCTTCCCGCAGAGCAGGGAGCCCGATGTGGGACTCGATCCCAGGACCCTGGGATCATGACCTGAGCCGAAGGCAGACGCTTAACGACTGAGCCACCCAGGCACCCTATACCTTGCTTTTCTAATATAGCATCTCCTCATAATCTAGTTTTCACATACTTGCCAGATGGATGATTCCTTTATTTATCCAGTAAACATCTATTAAGCACCTGCTGTATGCCAGTCACTGAGCTAAGGACTATAGTTAGAGAGATGGTTAACATATGGTTGCTGACCCCAAGGAGCTCAGAGGCCAATAAATGAACTGTTAATGATACAATGTGACACTATGTGCTACGTGAGGTGTTATCATAGGGACTAGGTGAACCCCAAAGGAGTGGGGCTAGCCCTGTGCTGGGAAAGGGCAGAGAATGGCATGGGGCAAAGCAGTCAGAAAAGACTACACAGAGATGGTAACAAGAGCTGAGCACTGAGAAATAAATAGGAGTTTTTCAAAGTAAGGGAAAGACATTACAAATGAAAGGAACAGCGAGCACCAAAGCTCAGAGGCAAAGCACATTCTGGAGGCTGCAAATATTCTGTGAGACTGGAGTAGAGGCTGTGAAGAATAGCAGGGGTGGGGGTGGAGGAGGCTAGGGGGCAACTGAGGTCCCTGGTCTGTCCTGTAGTCAATGGGGAGCCAATGAAGACTTTAAGCAAGGGGTGACCAAGAAAGATTTGGGTTGAGGAATGCTCACTCTATTGGTGGGTGTGAAGGGCCAATTGGAGGGAGTGAGGTTGGCAGCAGGGAGACCAGGTGAGAGGCTGTGGCAATGATCAGGGTTTGAATCAAGGTAGTACCAGCAGAGATGAAGAGCAGGAACTTGAGTCAAGTTCTACTCAGGATGCAGAATTGACAGGACTCAGTGATGGAGGAAACAGGAGGTGTTAGGGTAACTGGCACCTGGCTTTCTGAATTGGGTGATGGGGTGGATTGGGGGAGTGGCCACTGAGGACAGACCTCCTGGGAATAGGAAGAGAAGCAGATTTGGGACTGGAGGTGATGAATGCTATATGTTCCCCCAGAAGCAGAATCCTGAGACAAGGATTCAAGAGCAGAAAGTTGATTTGGAAGGTGAAGGTAGGAGGTTCAGTAAGTGATGGCTAGTCATGACTATCTCCCCTCACGTTCGTGCTTTGGGCTCTTATTCCCAAGGAGCTTCAATACCCCTTACCTAGTACAAGTCTTACAACCTTCCTTTTCCATGTGGAGGGAGCGGGTGGACGGCCTGGGTTTGGAGCCTGTTAGTGAAGAGCCCTGTACAAGCTAAGCGAGAAGCCTGGTTGCAGGAGACAAAGTAGAGTGCATGTTTAGCAGCAAAAAAGGGACCAGAAACAAAACTTAAAGCCGGGAGAGAGATTTGGAGTCACGGGGCGTGAAATAATAGGCAGTGGATTTTGATTGAGTGGAAAATAGACTCCGATTTGGTTTTGGAGAGCTAAATTATTTTGCTGGATGGGAGAACAATGCCAACTATAACACGAGTGTGTCTGAAATACTGGCACAGAAAGGACCAAGAATAGGCTGGCTCAGAGATGACCCCACACAACCCAGCCGTGCGACGGGGAAAATGACGTTCGGTAGAGAAACACACACACACACACACACACACACACACACACACACACCTTTACATAAGCCAAGTCCTCTGTCAGACTTGCCTTTCCTTCCTTAAAAATTTATTCACAATGAACCAGATTGATCTCTCAGTAAGAAAGGGAAACTCGTCAAAGTTGCCCTGGGGTGATGAGCACTGACAATTAGACGATTATCCAAAGCAATCATAACAAACAACTGCTGAGACACTCCACGGGAGGAGTGTTAACGTTAAAGGAGACAACACGCAGCGGCTCCTAAATATCCCCGATGGCTGGAAACCACCATCCCCTGCGCCTGGCACTGTGGTGACAGCAAGGGTCTGTCTCTGCCATTGTCTCTTGGAAGAAGAGCTACGGAGGGCTTTCTCAGCCACCAAACCCAGGGGCTGTTGGGAGCGACTACCTCGCTCTCAGATACAACCTATCTGACCTAGCTGGCACGCCGTTCATCAACAGACCAGCACGTGGCCGTCAGTTTCACAAGTGGTCCCCGCCCCCAAACCGCTCGCTCCTGCCACCTTCCGTGCGGGGATGGCCCGTCGGGCTTGTCCCGATTCACGCGTGGCAAGTCTCTCCGGCAGAACTGACAAGGTTTCTGTTGCTACAGTAAGTTCAAGAGGTGAAAGGACTCGACGAGGTCATTCAGTTTGGAACAGGGCCTCGGTGTGTAATACAGGATGGACTCTAATCAGGCTGTCTGTCTTCAGCTGAGAGAATTTCTCAAAGTACTGAATTGTATGAACAATTTCATAGAAGGAGGCAAAGAGAACAAGAGTAAAATCTCTCTTGCTAGGATGGCTAGCAGTTTTCACTGCCGTCCTTTGCCTTTGTGGCCTCTCTGTGTCGGGACCTCCGAGCTCTCACGAGACTGCTCGACGTCAGCCCCTGCCTACCTCGGCCCCTCGCAGGTGAATTCTCTGCTGCTCTTCTACCAGCATGCCTGCCCAGTTTCTGAACCAGACCAGCAGTGTGTCGGGTCTGACGCGAAGCTGGCTTCTCCCATCCGAGCCCCTCGTGTTCCCGAGGCGACCGTCGCTCAGCCACCGGGTCACCGCATTCTCCGGTCATCCTCTCCGTGACCCCCTCCCACACTGGCCTCAGCCCTAGGATTAGGCTTCTGGGTCTGCTTCTCTGCATGGCTCTCATGCCTTCCACACTGACATAGAGTTCCACCACCTAATCCCACTCACTAAAGTATTTTCCCATCAATCTGTGATGGCCAGATTGCTGTCTGCACGGGACACAGTTGGTTTCTCAGTCACGGGCACCCCGCCTTACAGGGAATGCCCCCAAACTTGACAAGAATGTTTGCATAAATTGTAGACTACCACCATCCTGGATTATCTCCTTCACTCCTATTAGAGATTTATAGTGATTGTTTTTGTCTTTTTGAAGAACAGACATTTTACTCACAAATAAGGTGACCTTCTGAAAACTACAGTATTGCTTTAGAAAAAATTCATAATCTAAAAATACTTCAGAATACATACAATTTATTCTTTTAAGATGATTTTTCATCATAACATTCATTAAAAATTATATATAAGTACAACAGGCTGTTCTATCTTCAGTATAAACATTCAGTCATAACCCCTCTCAATGATCTATATATTCCCTTCAAGTTTTTCTCTCTATAGCATTTACCCATCTGAAATAACATTACATATGCTTTTACTCTTCCTTTTGCCTCTTAATAACTTCAACTAATAAGCATTTCCCATAGCATCCTGATATTACATAATCAAAATAGACATTTTCGGTGGTTCAGTGAACAATTTTATCAAGTACATTCATCACCATATACTTAGCTTTTCCCCTACTGTTGGAAGTATAGGCTATTTCCAAATTCTGCTGTTGTAACGAACACTACAATTAATTTCTTTGTGTATATCAATGTTCCCATTAATAATTATTTCTCAGAATAAATACACAGCTGTAATATTTCTGGGGCAGACACAGAAACATTTATATGTTGCCAAACTGATTTTAAAAAGGATATTCCACTAACTCTAAGTATGAGCTCTGAGAGTACTTGTCTTATGAGTACTCACCAGCCCAGGTCAAAATATTTGTCTTATTTTATTTTAAACTATATTTCACTGATTACTAGGGAGGTGGGCCATTTTTGTGCTTTCTACTTGTATACCTAAGGTACACTTGTATACCTTGTCAGTTTATTGCTTTCACACTTATTAAATAATAGTATTTGCATCTTATTTTTGTATATGTGTCCTTTATTTAATACAATGTAAATGTAAGTCACAATAGCAACAAACAAATCCCAAAAGTGGGGTTGCTGGATCATATGGGAATTCTATTTTTAATTTTTTTTAAAGTAGGCTCCACACCCAGCATGGAGCCCAGCGAGGGGCCTGAACTCATGACCCTGAGATCAAGACCTGAGCTAAGATCAAGAGTCACACACTTAACTGACTGAGCCACCCAGGTACCCCCAGCTTCTAATTTTTTGGAGGAGCCTCCATACTGTTTTCCATGAGGGCTATACCAATTTACATTCCCACCAACAGTACACAAAGGGTCTCTCTTCACACTCTCGACAATATTTATTTCTTGTCTTTTTCATAATAGCTGTCTTAATAGGTGAAATGATATCTCATTGTGGTTTTGATTTTTATTTCCTTGATGATTAGTTACGTTGACCACTTTTTCATGTACCTGTTGACTACTTGTATGTCTTCTTTGGAAAAATACCTATTCGGGTCCTTTGCCCATTTTTTAATTGGATTATTTCTGGTTTTTTGCTATTGAGTTGTATGACTTCCTTATATATTTTGGATATTAACTTTTTTTATAACTCAGATACATGGTTTGCAAATATTTTCTCTCATTCCATATGTTGCCTTTTCATTTTGTTGATTGCTTCCTTTGTTTCTTAAAAGCTTTTTAGTTTGATGTAGTCCCACTTGTTTATTTTTGCTTTTGTTGCTTGTGCTTTCGATGTCATATAAAAAAAATCATGGCCAAGACCAATGTCAAGGAGCTTTTTCTGTGTTTTCTCCCAGGAGTTTTAGTTTCAGGTCTTGCATTTAAATCTTTAATCTATCTTGAGTTAATTTTTGTGTATGGCATAAGATAAGGGTCCAATTTCATTCTTTTATGTGTGTATATCCTGTTTTCCCAACACCATTTATTGAAGACGATTCTTTCCCCATTGTGTACTCTTGGTGCCCTTGTCAAAGATTAGTTGACCATATATGTGTGGGTTTATTTCTGGGTTCTCTATCATGTTCCGCTGATCTGTGTGTCTGTTTTTATGCCAGTATCATATTGTTTTGATTACTATAGCTTTGAAATATAATTTGAAACGAGGAAGTATGATGCCTCCAGCTTTGTTCTCCTTGCTCAAGATTGTTTTGGCTATTTTGGGTCTCTTGTGGTTTCATTTATCCTTTGGATGTAAAGATGGTTCAACATACACAAATCAATAAACGTGATGCACCACATTAACAGAATGAAGGATAAAAACCATATGATCATCTCAGTAGATATAGAAAAAAGCACTTGAAAAAATTCAACATCCTTTCATGATAAAATCTCTCAACAAATTAGGTATAGAAAGAATATACCTCAACGTAATAAAGGCCATATATGACAAGGCCACCGCTAATATCATACACAACAGTGAAAACCTAAAAGTTTTTCCTCTAAGATTAGAAATAATACAAGGGTGCCCATTCTCTTCACTTCTATTCAACATAGTACTGGAAGTTCGTACTAGAGCATTTAGGCAAGAAAAAGAAATAAAAGGCATCCAAACTCAAAAAGAAGAAATTAAATTGTCTCTGTGCAGATTACATGACCTTATATGGAAAAAACTCTAGGGGTGCCTGGGTGGCCCAGTTGGCTAAGTATCCACATCCGAATCTTGATTTCAGCTCAGGTTGTGATCTTAGGGTTGTGGGGTCAGGGCCCGTGTTGGGCCCCATGCTCAGCATGGAGTCTACTTTAGATTCTCTCTCTCCCTCTCTGCCCTTCCCCCTGCTCATGTTCTTTCTCTCTCTAAAATAAATCTTTTTTTTTTTTAAAGATTTTATTTATTTATTTGAGAGAGAGAGAATGAGAGACAGAGAGCAGGAGAGGGAGGAGGGTGAGAGGGAGAAGCAGACTCCCTGCCGAGCAGGGAGCCCGATGCGGGACTCGATCCTGGGACTCCAGGATCATGACCTGAGCCGAAGGCAGTCGCTTAACCAACTGAGCCACCCAGGCGCCCCTAAAATAAATCTTTTTAAAAAAATACTTTAAAAAAGAAAAAAACTCTCAAGACTCCACCAAAAAATCTGTTAGAACTAATATACAAATTCAGTAAAGTTGCAAGATACAAAATCAATATACAAAAACCAGTTGTGTTTCTGTACACTAACAACACACCATCTGAAAAAGAAGTTTGGGGAAAAAACCCAGTTCCAACAGCATCAAAAAGAATAAAATACTTTGGAGTAAATTTCACCAAGGAGGTGAAAGTTCTGTACACTGAGAACTATAATACAATGATGAAAAGAAATCAATGAAGACACACAAAAAAATGGAGAGATATCTTGTGTTGTTGGATTGGAAGAGTCAATATTGTTAAAATGTCCATACTACCTAAAGTAATCTAAAAATACAATGCAATCCCTATCAAAATTCCAATGGCGTTTCTCATAGAAATAGAAGAAACAATCCTCATATTCATATACAACCACAGAAGACCCCGAATAGCCTAAGCAATCTTGGGGAAGAAGAAAATGCTGAGAGTTTTTTTGATCATGAATGAATGTTGTATCTTGTTAAATGTGTTTTCTGCATCAATTACTAGTGATTAATGGATTTTTCTTCTTTAGTCTGTTGGTATGATACATTTCATTGATTTATTTTTTTAAAGACTTTATTTTTTTAGAGCAGTTTTAAGTTCACAGAACAATTGAGAGGAAGGTATGGATTCCCCATATAGCCCCAGCCCCTCCACATATATAGCCCCCCCCATTATCAGTATCATTCACAAGACTGGTACATTTGTTACAACTGATGAACCTACACTGACACATCATAATCCCCCAAAGCCTTTGGTTTCATTCTTAGTGTTGTACATTCTATAGATTTTGACAAATGCATAATGACATTTCTTCATTATAGTATCATACAGAGCACTCTCACTGCCCTAAAAATCCTCTGTGCTTCATTCAACCCCTGGCAAACACTATCTTTTTACGGTCTTCATAGTTTTGCCTTTCCCAGAATATCATATATTGGAATCACAAGTATGTAGATCTTTCGGATTGGCTTCTTTCACTTAGGAATATGCATTTAAGGTTCTTTCATGTTTTTCCATGGCCTGATAGGTTACTTCTTTTTAGTGATGATTAATATTCCATTGTCTACATGTACCATGGTTTATTTATCCATTTGCCTACTGAAGGGCATCTTGGTTGCTTTGAAGTTTTGGCAATTATGAATAAAGCTGCTGTAACTCTCCATGTGCAGGTTTTTGTGTGGACATAAGTTTTCAGCTCCTTTGGGTAAATACCAAGGAGTGTGACTGCTGAATCCTAAGATAAGAGCATATTCAGTTTTATAAGAAACTACCAAACTGTCTTCCAAAGTAGCTGTACCATTTTGAATTCCCACCAGCAACGTATGAGAGTTCCTGTTGCTCCACATCCTCAGTAGCATTTGGTGTTATCAGTGTTCCAGATTTTGGCATTCTAATACATGTGGAGTGGTATCTCACTGTTGTTTTAACTTGCATTTCCCTTATAACATATGATATGAAGCACATTTTTATATGTTTATTTGTCATCTGTACATCTTCTTTGGTGAGGTGTTTGTTAAGGTCTTTGGCCATTTTTTAATTAGGTTGTTTTTTATGGTCAAATTTTAAGAGTTCTTTGTACTTTTCAATAACGGTCCTTTATTAGATGTGTCTTTTGAAAATCTTTTCTCCCAGCCTTGTCTTCTAATTCTCTTGACATTGCCTTTTGCAGAGTAGAACTTCTTAATTCTAATGAAGTCCCGCTTACCAATTATTTCTTGCATTGATCGTGCCTTTGGTGTTGATCTAAAAAGTCACTGCCATTCCCAAGTTCATTTAAGTTTTCTTCTATTTTATCTTCTGGACGTTTTATAGTTGCATTTTACATTTAGGTCTATGTTTCACTTTGAGCTAATTTTTGTGAAAGGCGTGAGATCTGTGCCTAGGTTAATTTTTTTTGTATGTGAATGTCCAGTTGTTCCAGCATCATGTATTGAAGAGACTATATTTACTCTGTTGTATTGCCTTTGCTCCTTTGTCAAAGCATTAGTATGTTTTTGAATGTTTGAATGTTGTTGAGGACTTTTGTGTCTAAGTTCATGAGCAATATTGGTATGTAGTTTTTTTTGTTTTTTAGATTTCTTTTTGGATTTTTTGGGGGGGTACCAGTTGTTCTAGTTTTGGTGTCAGGGTAACACTTGCCTCATAAAATAAAGTGGAAAATTTTCCTCCTCTTCTACTGCCTAGAAAAGATTTTGTATAATTGGTGTTAATTCTTCTTTAAATGTTTGGTAGACATCTCTTATGAAACTGGAACTGAAGAATTCTGTTCGTGGGAGTTTTAAAATTACAAATTCAGGGGCGCCTGGGTGGCTCAGTCATTAAGCGTCTGCCTTCGGCTCAGGTCATGGTCCCAGGGTCCTGGGATCGAGCCCCGCATCAGGCTTCCTGCTCTGCCGGAAGCCTGCTTCTCCCTCTCCCACTCCCTCTGCTTGTGTTCCCTCTCTCGCTGTGTCTTTCTCTGTCAAATAAATAAATAAAAATAAATTAAAAATTAATAAATAAAATTACAAACTCAATTTCTTTAGTGGTCATAGGACTATTCAGATCATCTATTTCATTTTGGTTAAGTTTTGGTAACTTATGGTTTTAGAAGAATTGGTCCATGTCTTCTAAGTTGTTAAATTTATTGGTGTAAACTGTTTGTAGTATTCCTTCATTAACTTTTTAATGATTAATAAGATCTGTAGTGACATCCCCTGTTTAATTAATGATATTGGTGACTTATTTCTTTTCTATTTTCATTCTTATCAGCTGTATTATAACTTTATCAATATTATTTTATTTTTTTATGAACCAAAATTTTATTTCATTAATTTTTACTACTTTTTTCCTACTTTCAATTTCATTTATTTCTGCTTTTTATTATTTCTTTCCTTTTTCCTGCTATAGTTTATTCTACTCTTCCCTTCCTAGTTTCTTGAGATAGAAACTTTGGTTACTGATTTTTGATCTTACCTTTTTTCAGCTATAAATTTCCCTCTCAGCACTGCTTTAGTTGCATCCCATATGTTTTCTTCTTGTTGTGTTTTTATTTTCATTTTTTTCTGTGTATTTTTTATTTCCTTGGAGACATCCTCTTTGACACTTGAATTATTTAGGAGTGCTTAATTTTCAGGTGTTTAGAGATTTCCTTTTTTTTTTTTTTCCTGTTATTGATTATTAGTTCGATTCCATATGGTCAGAAAACATGCTAAGTATGACTGCAATGCCTTCAAATTTGTTGTATTTTGTTTTATGGCTCTAGATATTGTCTGTTTTGGTAACTGTTACATGGATGCTATTGTTGGGTAGAGTGTTTTATATACGCCAATTAGATACTGTTGGTTGATTATGTTGTTCAGATTTTCTATATCCCCTTTGATTTTCTGCCTAATAATTAATTCTTCAATTGCTGAGAGGCATATGTTGAAGTCCCTGACTATAACTGTGAACTGGTCTATTTCAACTTTCAGCCCTATTAGTTTTTGCTTCATTCATTTTAAGACTCTGCTGTTTGGTGCATACACAGGGTCAGTATAGCTAATAAATGCTTTGACCCCTTTCATTATTATGTAATGTCCCACTCTGTCTCTGCTAATTTTCTTTCATCTGTAGTATACTTTAACTGATATTAATATAGCCTCTCCTGATTGTTTTAATTAATGCTTGTATAGTAGATCTGTTTCCATCCTTTTACTTTCATCCTACCTATAACATAAAATTTGAAGTGAATTTTTTGATAAACTGTATATATTTGGTCCTGTTTTTTAACTCATTCAATGAGTCTGCCTTTTTATTGGTGTATTCAGACCATTTGCATTTACTATAATTACTGATATATCAGAGCTTAAGTCTGCCATTTTATTTGTTTTTTAATCATTTCTTCTCTTTTTGTGTTCCTGTGGATTACATGAACTTTTTAAGGAATCCATCTTGCATTATTCATAGGGTTTTTGAATGTCTCTTTGTATAGCTTTCTTAGTGGTTACTCTGGATATTACAACGTAAATATGTGATGTAGCACAGTCTACATCAACGTTTTGCCACTTCAAGTAAAGTGTGGAAATCTTACTTCTATTTAGGTCCCTTTACTCTCATTGCTTTCAGCCATTTTGTCTTGAGTATCAAATGGTGTTATAACTTCTGTTTCAATCATAAAATACAATTTGTAAAATTTGGGAGAAGAAGGATAGTCTACTGTATTCACCCATATGGCTGCCCTCTCTATTGTTCAAGGAAGTAAATTACAAAGATTAGGGCAGAAATAAATGAAAAAAAAAAAAAGACCAGATAAACAATAAAAAAGATCAATGACATTGAGGGTTTTTTTGAAAAGATAAAATTGACAAAAGTTTAGCTAGACTAAGAAAAGATTCAAACAAATAAATTACAAATGAAGGAGGAGACATCACAACTGATACCACAAAAATAAAAAGGATCACAAGAGACTACTATGAAAAATTATGTGCCAACAAAGTGGACATCCTAGAAGAAATGGATAAATTTCTAGAAAGGTACAACCTACTAAGACTGAATCATGAAGAAACAGAAAATCTGAACAGACTAATATTGAGTAAGGAGGTTGAATCAGTAATAAAAAAAACTCCCAACAAAGAAAAGCCTAGGACCAGATGGCTTCACTGGTGAATTCTACCAAACATTTAAAGAAGAACGAATGCCAATCCTTCTCAAACTCTTCCAAAAAATCGAAGAGGAGGGAACATTTCCAAACTCACTTTATTATGCCAGCATTACCCTGATACCAAAGCCAGACAAGCACACTATAAGAAAATCACAGGCCTATATCTTTGATGAAGACGGATGCAAGAGTCCTCAACAAAATACTAGCAAATGAACTCAACAGCACATTAAAAGCATCATACCCATGATCAAGTAGAATTTAACCCTGGGATGCAAGGTGGTTGAACATATACAAATCAATAAGCATGATACATCACATTAACAGAATGAAGGATAAAAGCCGTATCATCTCAACAAATGTAGAACAATTCAACATCCTTTCATGATAAAAACTCTTAACAAATTAGTTATAGAAAGAATGTATCTCAACATGACAAAGGCCATATATGACAAGCTCATAGTTAACATCATACTCAAGGGTGAAAATGTAAAAGCTTTTCCTGTAATATTGGGAACAAGACAAGGATGTTCACCTTCACCACTTCTAGCCATCATAATACTGGAAGTTCTAGTGAGAGCGATTAGGCAAGAAAAAGCAATAAAAGTCACCTAAATTGGAAAGGAAGAAATATAGTTGCCTCTGTCGATGACATTATCTTATATATAGAAAACCCTAAAGACTCCACCAAAAAACCTCTAGAACTAATAAATTAAGCTAAGTTGCAGGATACAAAATTAACTTTCTTCCTTCTTGATGCTTCAAGATCCCTTCTTTTATAACTTCCTTTCTGCTTGAAGAACTTCCTGTAGCCATTATTTAAGTAGGTCTGGTAGCAACAAATTCTTTTAATTTTCTTTATCTGCAAATGTCTTTTTTTTTTTTTAAAGATTTTATTTATTTATTCATGAGAGACAGAGAGAGACAGAGGGAGAAGCAGGCTCCCAAGGAGCAGGGAACCTGATGTGGGACTCGATCCCAGGACCCTGGGATCATGACCTGAGCCGAAGGCAGATGCTTAACCATCTGAGCCACCCAGGCGCCCTATCTGCAAATGTCTTGATTCCCCTTCACACCTCAAGGATATTCTTTCCTTTCAAAACTTGAAAATTCTATACCACTTCCTTCTGCCTTCCATGGTTTCAGATGAGAAACCCACTGCTGTTCAAATTGGTGTTCCCTCATAGGTAAGGTGTCATTTCTGCTGCTTTCAGGGTTTTATCTTTGCCTTTAGTTTTCAGAGGTTTACCTATAATGTTTTTACATTATAAAAATTTTTTAAAAATCTAGCATGTTGGGATTTGCTCAGATTCTTGTATCTGTGTTTTCTTTTGTGAAATTTGGAGTTCTTTAAGTCATTATTTTTTCCTTTTTAAAAAAAGATTTCATTTATTAGAGAGAAAGAGAGCACAAGCAGGGGAAAAGGAGAAGCAGGGGAGAGGGAGAAGCAGGCTCACCGCCAAGCAGGGACCCAACACGAGCTCAATCCCAGGACTATGGGATTATGACCTGCGCCAAAGGCAGAGGATTAACCAACTGAGCCACCCAGGTGCCCCAGTTGTTATTTTTTCTAATATTCTTTCAGCCCCACTCTCTTTCTCCTCTTCTCCTGGGACTCCAAAATTATGAATGCTTTCCTTGTTGTTCCACAGGTTCCTGAGAGTCTATTATTTTTTTCCAATCTATTTTCTGTCTTTTTCAGATTGGGTAAATTTTATTAATTTGTCCTCAAATTCATTGATTCTATCTGCTGACATATTTACTCTAGTATTGAGTTCATTTAGCAAGTTTTTTAATTTGGGGTATTGTATTTTTCAGTTAGAAGATTTCCATTTCAATCTTTTTCGTAACTTATCTTTTTCTGAGATTTTCTATTTTTTCATCTATTTCATTTGTTATTGCTTGTTGATGCTTTTTGTGATGGCTACTTTAAATTCCTTGTCAAATCATTCCAACATCTGAGTCATCTCTGTGTTGGCATCAGTTGATTGCCTTTTTTCATTGAAGTTGTGATTTTCCTGGCTCTTAATATGATGGGTGATTTTCTTTTCCTTTTCTTTTTTCCTTTTTTTTTTTTTTTTTTTACCATGGGTGATTTTCGGTTGTATCCTGGACATTTTTACTATTACTATTACTATTACTATAAATCTTTTATTTCAGCAAGTAGTTACCTGTTTAGGTTTAGCATGCAGGTCCTGACCTGTTTTTTTGTGGTGTGGCTTGAATGACAGCTTAATTTTCAGAGGCTTTGCAGTATTTTTTGGAGTGCTTGGCTTATCTGGTGCTGCAGGAACTCCCACTGGTCCCTTTTGGTGCTGCTTGAGGGGACCAAAGGGGCTGCCCCAGTCAGGGCCACCTGATGTCTCTCGGTGGAAGAAGGGCACCTCTGGCCCATAGGGATGAAGAATGTTTCCGGAGCCAGGCAGCTTGCTGTGCAGAGCAGAATCTCTCTTGCCAGTGCCAGCCTAGCACTTGGTGTCTCTTGGCAAGGGAGGAGTCTCAGGTCTGGCAAAGGAGGAGAGCACTTCCTTTAGCTGCTTGCTTTTAGTGGGGCTCTTAATCAATCCCCCCCTGCCAGCACTGTCAGGATCACCCGGTGTTGTCAGAAGGCCTACTGTTTGATCTGGTGAAGAAATGAGCCCACCTGGGCTGCTCTGTGTTGCTAGGTTGAGGGTCTGAAAATGCCAGGCCTGGGTTGCCTCCTTCTGTTGGGTGGGGAGGGGGGACGGAGATGTAAGGCATCCTGCTGCTGTGTTGTTCCTATAGTCCTAGGATCCCAAACAAGCTTGCCTTTCTCTTCCCACCTTCTAGAGTGTTCCTTCGGTTACCTCTTGAGTTCTTTCCAGGGTTTATAGTTGTACTTAGCAGGGGGGAGCAGAGAGAAATGGGTCTAAGCCATCTTGTCCAGAACAAAATTTCTTTCTGATTTTCAATTATTTGTTGTAAAACTAAAGAACAACTGAAGAAAGTATCGTTCTGGTTATTATATGCTTGCTACTGGGAATAATTTTGGCATGGAAATAAAGGGCATTTAAAAAAATGATCTGCTCCAGGTGTCTAATATACTAGCTATGCCACTGAGAGTGAGCAAAGTAAAAGGAGAGATCAGAAAGATTGTGGAGAACAGCCTTGAAGCCAAGGGTGGAAAGAGTGTTAAGAAGCTGAGAGAGGTTATTATTTTATTTGCTTTATGATGGGATTAGAAACCAGAGGATCTGAAGCATTAGGTTGCTTGCCCAAAATTGCTTTGGCATTTGGCTGCAGGATGGTTGCAGAATTCAGGATTATGACATTCCAAGACCATGGTAACAGCACACAGTTTCCCAGGGTGCCACTTTCAAACTCCAAACACAACATTTTCTAGAAGATACACTACAATAGCCAAGTACCTTTTGCCTATCTGCAAAATGAACAGAAAGTTTCAAAAGAAACAAATGTTTACTAAATTTGACTAGTATTAAATGTCTGTTATTAATTGTCTCTCAAGCATCCTGCATGGAGGGGGCTTAGTGTTCATGAATTCATTTCAAGATAATAATTACCAATGGAGTGCTTACTCTTGGAGACTATTAAATTATAATTGGCATTTGGATAAGTCTATAAAACCAATTCTTATGTCTTTCTTTAAGTGTCTGATTTCTCAAATTTATCTGTGACAATTTCTAATATTTCACATTTCTGCAAGTTTCTTTTGCCCATGATCACGATCACTTTCATATAAGCTAAACCTTTGTTCCCAAGAGTACATGCAGGATTCCAGATAAAGGCTGACCACTTTCTGATTAAATGTGTTTCAGTCTTTCATTAGATCTCTCTATACAACAATATCTACATCCCTGCCTTTTTTCAGGCTCAATTTTTAGAAATCTACTGAAAGACTCAAATATATACATATAAATTTAAAATACTTAGGAGTCTTTTTCCAAAGGGAAATTTGTTTTTAAAGAAACTTAAGACAAGAGACTTCCTTCCCCCAAAATTCCTCCAGGAAAACTATCTCCAAATGAAACCAAACTGCAGATAGCATTCTGGATGAAATTCACTACCCAATACAGAAAGTTTATGTATTTTGGCAACTGCAATTGGGCTGTGATTATTTGTTATATTGAGCCATGGGAAACGACTCACTGGAAATAGATTAAGGTATCTTTGGAAAATCTCTTAACACTTTCAAGATGTTGGGATGCCATCTCACCTACCCCAAATTTCCTCCAGCACATGAAATGGCCTCCCAGCATCCGGAAAAAGTGAACCAAGCTTCCAAAAGTGTCTGTCTTGCAATCAGCTGACACTCCTGCCTGAGGTGCAACTGGTTTCAAGGGTCTTAGCTTCCTCCTGCACATCTTAGAGTATTTGTGGTAAAAGTTATGATGCTTTGGTAATTTGAGACCTCAACTCACAGCTGAGCTATTAAATCATGACTCTATGAGCAGGTGAGATGGCAAGGATTTGAGTACGAATGATCAGGTTTATAAATTACAGGTGCAAGAATCCATCCAACAGTATAATTATGACTCAACTTGGAAGAATCTAAGGGTCAGAGCCATGAAATATGATGTACAAATGATTTCACCAAGAGGAGCAATGCACTCATTTATAGGGCAGCTTCTAACATCTACAATCCTGCAACTTGGGGCAACAGGAAGCAAATCTGCCCTTGCAAACCTGCCTAAAAGCACTAATATTACTAGTTCTCCTCCTCATCTCTTTTTCAATATAAGATCATCAACTTATCTGAATGCTTCAGAATATTCCCCTGCACCAAAAACTGCCCTCCTGAGAAGTGAACACGTAAAAAGCCATTGATGTGTTATGCGCAGTGTGGCTGGCTCTGCAGGGCCAAGGCAAACTGGAGAAATAATTATTTGATGTTAGATAATCATTTGCTTATTTGATAATTAAAAAATCCCAAATTATTATTGCAACCCAAATGTCTCCTGGGGGATATGCATGAGTCAAATTAATCCAAACTCCCTGCATCTTAACTCTACCTGCTTATTCAGAGCTGCCAGTGCTATGGTCTGAAATTTGTGCCCCTCCGCCACCTAAGTCACATACTGAAATCCTACCCCCCAAGATGATGGTATTAGGAGGTGGTGGCCTATGGGAGGTGATTAGGTCATAAGGGTAGAGCCCTCATGATTGGGATGAGTGCCCTTATAAAAGAGACCTCACAGAGTTCCTTACCCCTTCTAGCATGTGAGAATACAACAAGACATCAGCAGTCTGCAAGCTGGAAGTGGGCCTTCAGAAGAACCCAATCATGCTGGCATTCTGATCTTGGACTTCCAGCCTCCAGAACTGTGAGAAATAAATGTTGATGAGCCACCCAGTTTATGGTATTTTTGTTATAGCAGCACGAACAGACAGCTTTCTGGAAAAGCCCCTTCCCAACCAAGTATTCCTGGATGTCCCTGGAGGGGTTTCACAGGGAGCTCAGGAAGCAGTATGGCAGCTGCAGCCTCCACCCATCCACTATGATCAAATTTTTCTCCTCTCCTGCAAGGGCTTCCCCTTGTCAGCGTCATCTACTCAAAAGTGGAGTGAGGCTATCTTCCCAGTGCTGCTGCTGAGGGTAAGAACTTCAATTTCCCCACTGACTGCACTCTCTTGCCATGCTCTCTAAGTGGCCCATGATGCAGTAGCAGAGACATGTTCATTTGCGGGCAGCAGTCTAGAGAATGTCTCTCTTCTCCACTGTGTAATATTCTTTGTCACCTGAGCCCCAAAGCAAAAAATTGTGTTCAGTCTCATCAGGATGCCTCATAAAATAGTTTCTTCCATGTTAAATCTCAATAATACCTTTCTCCATCGAGGTTCAAAACCATGGTATCAAACCAGGCAAGGACAACAATCTTGCCTTCTACTCTCTTGTCCTCGTTTCCAATTCTCCACCCTCCTCTACCTGTGCGCTACATGCACCAAACTCCTCTTTCGGGACACCTGGGTGGCTCAGTCGGTTAAGTGTCTGCCTTCGGCTCAGGTCATGATCTCAGGGTCCTGGGATCAAGTCGCGCATCAGGCTCCTTGCTCAGCAGGGAGTCTGCTTCTCCCTCTGCCTGCCCCTCCTCCTGCTTGTGCTCTCTCTCTCTGCCAAATAAATAAATAACACAGGGGAATATGTTTTTAAAAAAAACAAACAACTCCTCTTTCTTCCTTCAGATGCAAAAGTCAAGAACTCAAGGGCTCATGGACACCAATTCAGAGAAATGTTGCCCACCCTACCAAACCTCTCTGCTGCCAGAAGTGATTCTCTGTGAGATAGTTTATTCTTCATTGCCTTCAATCCTCCACTTGGCTTTGGCTGTTTCAACATGGCTTTGGATTCTCTAGAGCAGGGGTCTCCAAAATGGGCTGGTCAAACCCCAGGGTGAGTGAGATAATACCCTGGGGGGTAGGGAGCAAATGTCAGAATCAGTAGATAGACAGATTCAGTTTTACTCTTACTAAAATAAAGATCACCACCAGTGCCCTCCGTCAGTCTGTATGAGAGGGTCTGATGTTTTTCAAGGTATCCTGGGGAAAGGAGTGAATGTTCCACACTGGGAAGAGTTGACAATGGAACCCTCATGTGATCATTTCTTTTGGCATATTGCAAAGTATTACCATTGATATGTTCCTGGTTAGGTGGCACTGCAAATTATGTTACCCAGTTTTAACTAACAACTCTCTCAAATTTGGCAAGTAGCTTAAAGAATCCCTGCAAAGAAACCACCGATCAAGACATGGCCACTAACTCAAGTTCACAAAAGGCTAAGAGAAATGGCAGCAGTAACAATTCTTCCACCCTCGTAGTAGCTCAGCATCAGCCATATTATATAAAACAACAAATTCAAATCACATTACTTAAAAATAGAAGTTATCAAGAAATATGTTATTAATAATTATTTTAGTTTGGAGTCCCCCCCAAAACAGACCCCAAGGACAAGGATTTAGATGCAAGTATCTTATTTGGGAGGTAATTCCAGGAAGCACAGTGGGGGAGTAGGGAAGTGACGTACAAAGGCAGGAAAGCCAATAAAAGATATGCTGATGAATTGATTACTACTGTGGGTACCCAGGACCCTCTGAGGGGCTGTGTGGAACAACACTGTCCCTCTGAGGTGCAAGGAAGTTCAAGCGTTTATCCACTGACTCTTGTCCCTCATTGGTTAAGAGTCATTTCTGGGGTATGTTAGGTCCCTTGCACTCTGGTCTCTCCCATGTATACTGACTACACTTTAATAGTCCGAGAATGCTTTCATGAGGACAGACATAGGAAGTGTTACTTGTACAGGAACCTTCTGCAGATGACTGCTAGGATGGGCCAGGGGTTCTGGGTTGGGCACTGATAGTGTCTGCCACCACAATTAACCTTTTTGTGACTGCGTATGGTTTCTTGAGCTAGTAGTACACAAATATAATTTAGAAACAAATATATCTGTATCAGTGGTTCATGCCCCAAATATTTTTACTGATACAGGTGTCTGGATCACAAAAAGCTTTGGAGCTCACTCCTCTAGGGGGAGTTGGAATCTCAGAATTGTTTATGAGCACTAACTACAAGTCCTGTTGAAATACCCCAGGCCAGAGTAGAGTCATAGAATAAAAATCATTAAACCCCTTTCTTTGCCCAGAAGTATCTTACAAAGGAGTGTCTCCCTCTGTTCTCACAACACTCCTAGCAACTTGGTTGCTTAACTTCTCTTTCGGCATCATGACATTTAAGAGCAGTTTGTTTTGTTGATGAAAATGTCAAAATATGGGGTTCATGGTGGGCAAGAAAGGGAGAAAATTATAAAGGAAGATGCTAGTGAAAGGATGGTGTTCTCACTTTACCAGTGGACCCTAAGAGAGATTGAGCTACCTCTCATGACATTTGACCATGCTGCCCTCCATGGTGAGAAGGGTCACTTCCCCCGGGGAGTAGGATGTGGGGTGGGTGGAGAGCCACGAGGTCCTACTCGTTGATCAGATTGATCTTTCTGACTTACCATTTAGGGCCTCTTTGTCTTAAGTAGCCCGAACTGAACCAACAGAGTTTACGCAATCAAGATTTTTCTGGGACCTGCTTTAGTCATTGGTACTTGACACATGAATGGTCTAGATCACTGATTTTTAGTGTCTCCAGATTATTAAGCTTCAAGAAGTACTAGAAGAGTTAGGGCCATGAGCTCTCTGTCCTAGTATTCTGTTTATGTCAGGGGAACAAAAGGACAAGTTTTGGAAGGATACATCTTTCTTGCAGACTAAGCTAGAAAGATACTACCAAAACATATGAACTCTGCTTAACCATCTAACCTCAGCCAATCAACAACTGCTGACTTGACATTTGTGCCAGGGCCTGTGGTAGGTTCAAAAGGAAGGAAGGGAGAGAAGGAGGAAGGAAGGAATCATCCTAGGTTTCCTTAAAAGGTAGCTAGCCTTAGACAAGGCTGTACATGGTGATTACCAAATAAAGTGGACAAACATGGAAACATCTCAATAGCTTTGATCAAAGCTATGATGATCAGGGAAGCATCCAGAAAGAGGTGGATCTGAACTAAAAAGTATTGTCAAACTTGAATACACATCAGAACCGCATGGACTGTTAAATCAGATTGTAGGTCCTCACTCCCCAGAAATTCAGATTCCCTAAGGTCTGTGGTGAGACCTAAGCATTTGCATTTATAACAAGTTCCCAGGTAATGTGGATGGTGCTGGTCTAGAGACCACATTTGAGAACCATTTCTCTGAAGGAGTTTAGATATGTAGAAGAGCAGGGAGTTGATATGAGGAAGGTGGTACCTTATTCTGCAGGGAAAAGTGGAAAACATATTTAGAAGGATTCTGAAGTGAAGGGATTGTAGATAGAGGAATGGGAGATAAGAATGTAAGGCCTGCCTGAAGATTTTGAAATTTATCCTGTAGGCAACTAGAAGTCATTGAATATATCTGGGTAGTGACATGACATGATGGAAACTTTATTTTAGAACTGTTTCTTTACAGTATATTCCATTGTGTGAGTAGGGGAAGGGAAGAGATGGACAGAAAAATGTAAAAGCTTATGAATTTAATTTGTTTAAAAGTCTATTTTGTAGGGCCACGTGAGTGGCTCAGTCGGTTGAGCATCCAACTCTTGGTTTTGGCTCAGGTCATGATCTTGGGGTTGTGGGATAAAGCCCTGCATCAGGCTCCACTCAGCATGGAGTCTGCTTGAGATTCTCTCTCCCTCTCCCTCTGCCCCTCCCGCTTGTGCTCTCTCTTTCTCTCTCTCTCTAAAATAAATACATAAATCTTGAAATGTCTATTTTGTTGTATACCATTCTTTCCAAACAGAGGTGAGAAAAGTACTTCTTTGGAGATTACATTTTGATGAGAAGCCTGGGCCAGCATTCCTCTTGGAAAAGAAGACAGAGGCAAACAAATGGCATTTGAGTTTTGGTCTTCCATTATTCAAACTTTCCTTAAAAATGACAGCATGGAAATCTTCAAGTCTGCTTGGGATCTGAGCCAATTTGATGGGAGAATCTGCAGATTTTCAAGCAGTAAGTTGATCTGTGGTGGCCTTCAACCCAGGAGTGAGGACTTTTCTGTTTATAGTCTTGACTCCAAAGAGATCCAAATTTGCCCCATCCTGGAAGTGTATCACTAAGGGGTGATTTTCAGTGTTTAAATTGGCTTATAATAAGACCACATTGAAATTTTTTTTTCTTCCTCTGTGAAGATAAATGCAATGTGTGTGACACTGATTCTATAAGAGGCAAGAGAATTGCGCTCCAAGGGCATATACACATACACACCCACCCCACGTTGTATTGGCCGAGAGCTCTGCACTGAGGGAGATGCTCGGGCATATTTCTGCATGAAGCAAAATCAATATGGGCGAACCTGAAAACCATCTGTTGGGAACTTTTGGAAAGGTAGATGAAAGAGGAGGTGAGAGACAAGGGTGAAGACTTGGGAAACAGTCCAAGGAAGCTCTTTCGACAACTCAAGTCATTACTTAACATTGATGTAAACATCTGGGAGCCCACAGGCCCTGCCTAAAGGGGCCTAGAGCCAACATGGTTGCACAGTTCAAAACAAACCTCTGGCATCTCAAAATGTTCCTACACCTTTGTTCTCTTGGGTTCCACCTTGCTAGGTAACCCTTCTCTCCTCTGTGATTTTTCTCCCATTTCCTGCTTTTCTCATTCTTTAGCCGCCACCCAGATCTCTATGGGTGGAATAATAATTTAGTACAAGTTCAATTTTTTAAAAAATGTTTTGCAATAAAATATTACTGCTTTTGTTCTCTGTGGCTAGAGGGGTGGTGGCCTGGTATGACTGCCCCAATTTTAAAGGCAGGGAAAATAAGGATAATGGATCAAGTGATTTGCCAGAGATGAAATGAATGAGATTAGCACTCGTTTCTTTTTATCCCAGCAACTGAAATAAATACAAGAACTAAATTGTAGCAATTACTTAGGAAAGCACTAGAAAACATCATTCTTTGTGATTCTTGTGAAATGAATGTGGTAACAGAGAAGATGGCTCTGCCAGTTTTTAATTCAGTGAAGGTTTTGAACATATTTCTAATTCCTTTGACACATCTCCAGTTTTCTCATGCATAAAATGGAGCTAATACAATAATTAGTATCTACCTTATAGGGTGGTTGTAACGATTAAATGACTTAAAACATGTTGAGCACTTAGAACAGTACATGGCATCTAATAAGCACTCAATAAATTTATTAGTATTATGGCTGTTGCAATAGCAACATCAGTTTATCTTAAAGTGACAACCTGAATATTCAAATCTTCCAAAAATGCATACCAGAAAATGCCTAGCTGCAAAGGAAATCATACTGGTTTGCCTGAGAACCTTACTAGAATGAGAAAATAAGGGATAGAGATTGAGTTAATGAGTGGTTCATCACTCTTCCAGAACATTTTGGAAATTAAACTCTTCATTTTAGGGTTTATTTGTATCAGGTCTGGCTGTGCCTTTGCGAAAATGGAACCCAAATATTGCAGGTGCCATTCCTGCTCCTACCTACCTGATCCCCATTGTAGCATCCAATTTCCCAGCCACTAAGAGTGTACTGTGATCAGGTTCTGATGTGACACCAAATTTATCTGTGACTGCTAAAGTAGTCAGTCCTGCTTGTCACACCTGTCACCTCTCAAATATAAACCCCACAGGTCATCTCTCCCCTCCCATACTCTCGACCAAGGGTTTCTTTGCTTTGATTTTCACCTCTCTTGGTCTTCCTGTCCCTCCCAATCTTTTACAGTGTCCACTGGAATTCTGATGCCCCTTCCATAGCAAGCAACTCTGTGGATGCCTGTTCTGTCACCATCTAGTGGTAATTGAAGCCTGGCTCTCCCAAGAAGCTCTCAACTTCCTAAGGCTCTTTTATACAGATGTTGTTTATTCTACTGCATTTCATGAAGATGATGACCATCATTCACTTCTCCTCCCCCATCTTTATATGAAAACCTCTTTATAAAAAACTTGTGGGGAACTTCCACTTTCAAGAAGATGGAGTGGGTATACTTTTCCTTATTCCTCCCACTAAGTACAACTAACAACCCTAGACATTATATGTAAAACAAACATAAAAAGACTGAAAGGTGGAGAAAGGAAGGCAGACTGGCTAGGGACCTCAGGACCTGAAGAACAACGAGGTCATGAATTCCATGGATTTTCTTTTTGTCTCATATATCACAGAATTGGAGCTGAAGAAGCTGACAATCTGGAACACAAACAGATGCAGACAAATAAAAAAAAAAAAAGCCCAAACACAAGCCTGCTATCTCCAGCCAAAGTACCAGGAAAGGGACAGGCTTATAAGACAGAACCTTTAGAAAATAACTACTTTACTCCAGCCAAACACCACAGAAAGAACTGTAGTCTAGACTTCCACCACTGCATGGCTGTAACTAGGCTCCGCCTCACCAGAGTGGTCAGAGGAAGCTGAGTAGGGAGCCATGTCTTTCATCCCTGCTTGGTGGTAACAAACACACATCCCTTGCAGTGTTGGTGGAGACCATGTGGGAAGCCTGCATCCCCATCTCCACCTAGCTGGAATGATGCACCTCTCTCTCCTCCCCACTAGGAGTCCTAGTGGAGAGTCAGGACTCTCCCCACCATCCAGTGGTAATGAGACAACCACCAAAAGTGTCAGGGAAGGCTTTGCGGGGAATTGGAACTCCCCTAAGATGATAACAGAAGCTGAGTGGAGAACCTGGTTTTCTACACTCACCAAGCAGGAACAAAGTGCCACTCCTATTTCTTCAGCCTGAGCAGTGTCAGGAAGCCAGTTAAAACAGAAGGTTTCAATAAGAGCCAGAGTATCACAGCTTAAGTGTCCAGGTCTCAATAAAAAAACAACAACAACAAAAAAAACAACAAAAACTTCATCATACAAAGAACCAGGAAAATCTCAATTTGAATGAAAAAGACAATCAAAAGCTGCCAACATTGAGATGGAAGAGCTGTTAGAATTATATGACAAAAACAAAAGCAGCCATCAATTGCTTCAATGAGCAATTACAAACAAGATTGAAACAATGAAAACGCAGACAGTATCAGCAAGGAAATAGGAAGTCTCAGCAAAGAGAGAGAAGATATAAAGAAGAACCAAATGGAAATTGTAGAACTGAAAATATAGTAGCCAAAATTAAAAACTCAATAGATGGGCTCAATAGCAGGATGGAAAGGAGGATAGAGGACAGAACTGGTGAACCTGAAGAAAGAACAATAAAGATTACCAAATCTGAATAACAGAGAAAAAACAGACTGAGAAATATGAACAGAGTCTCAAGGAACTGTGGGACTATAACAAAAGATCTAACATCTGGGTCACTGGAGTCCCAGATGGAGAGGAGAAAGAGGATGGGGCTGGAAAAGTGCTTAAAGAAATAATAGCTGAAAACTCTCCAAATATGGTGAAATAGATAAATCTATAAATTCCAGAAATTGAGCAAGCCTCAAACAGGATAAAACCAAAGAAATCCCCACCAAGTCATATAATAGTCAAACTTCTGAAAGCTAAAGCTGAAGGTAAATCTTGAAAGCAGTGAGAGAGAAACAACACATTACCTATAGGGGGAAAATAATTCAAATAACAGCAGGTTTCTCATCAGAAACCATAGAGACCAAAATAAAGCAGTATAACATTTTTCATGAACTGAAAGAAAAAAGAACTGTCAATCCAGAAGTCTATATCCAGTGAAAATATCCATCAGGAATGAAGAGGAAGGAGGAAATCAAGACATTCTCAGATGAAGAAAAACTAAGAGAAATTGTCACCAGAAGACCTATCTTAAAAGAATGGCTAAAGTAAATTTTTTAAACAGAAAAGAAATGATATCAGGAAGGAAGTACAACAGAAAGAGTAAAAATGTGGGTAAATACGTTTTCCCTCTCTTTAGTCTTCTAAATTATGTTTCATGATCGAGGCAAAAATTATAACATTAATCTGATGTGTTTCTAAATGTATGCAGAGAAAATATTTAAGACAATTATACTCCAAACCAAGGAGAGTAAAGGGAGCTAAGGTTTCTGTACTTCACTAGAACTGGTAAAATGGCTAACAGACTGTGATAAGCTATGTATATGTAATGTAATATCTAGAGCAACTACTAAAAAGGTTATACAGGGATACACTCAAAGACACTATATAGATACCCCAAAATTGATTCCAAAAAATGTTTATGTAACCCACAGGAGGGCAGGAAAAACAAAACAGACATGATACACACAGAGAACAAATAGAAAACAAAATAATGAAATAGAGACTTAAGCCTTAACAGGCCAATAATTATATTAAATGTAACTGGTCTAAACATACCAATTAAAAGACTGAAATTGGCATAGTGGATTAAAGAACATGACACAACTACAACGAACTTTAAATATAATGACATAGGTGGGTTGAAATTAAAAGGAGGGAAAAAGATATATCATGTAAACAGTCAAAAGAGAACAGAGATGGCTACATTGATATTAGATAAAGTGAGACTATTAAGTAAAGAAAATTACCAGACACAAAGGGGGACAGAACAATAAAAGAGTCAACCCACCAGGCACACATAGTAATCTTAAATGTGTATGCATCAAATGACAGAGCTGACAAATCTGTGAAGCAATAAAATGATATAACTGAAAGGAGAAATAGACAAATCCACCATCATATTTAGAAGCTACAGTACAGAACATCTAAACAGGAAATCAGAAAGAATGTCAAAGCAACCAACAACACTATCAACCAATAGAATTTAATAGATATTTATACAACACTCTGCCCAACAATGGAAAAATACATATTATTTTCAAGTGTCCACAGATAATATATGAAGGTAGACCATATCCTGGCCATTAAAAAAAACCCCACAACTTATTTAAAAGAATTTAAATAACCTAAAGTATGTTCTCCAACCATAATGGATTCAAACTAGAAATCAATAACTACAAGATAACAGGAACATCTCCAAACAGTTAGAAATTAAACACACTTCTAAATAATCCATGTGTTAAAAGAGGAAGTCTGAAGGGAAATTTTAAAAATACAATGAACTGAAATAAAATGAAAATAGGCATATCAAAATATATGAGACCCAGTTAAAGCTGAGAGGGAAATTTATAGCATAAAACATTTATATTAGAAAAGAGGAACAGTCTCAAATCAGTAGCATCAGTGCCCACCTCAATAACCTAGAAAAAGAGAAAAATAAACGCCAAGCAAGCAGAAGGAAGGTAAGAATAAGAACAACAACACACACACAAAAAAAAATCAATGAAATTGACAACATAAAAACAATAGAGAAAATCAATGAAACAAAAAGCTGGTCTTTTGAAAAAAATCAGTAAAACTGACAAACCTCTGGCAAGACTGACAAAAGAGAGTGAAGACATAAATTACATTACCACTATCAGGAATTAAACAGGGATTATCACAACAGACTCTGCAGACAATAACAGTAGAATAAGGAAATACTGTGAAAACTCTACATACCTAAATTTGACAACTTAGATGAAAATGACCAAGTCTTCAAAAAGTACAAAGTAGTACAACTCACCCAATACGAAACAAATCATTTGAATAGTCCTATAACCATTAAAGAAATTGAATCTATAATTTTTCACCTTCTGAGAAAGAAATCTCCAGGCCCAGATGGTTTCATTGGAGAATACTTCCAAATGTTTAAAGAATTAACACCAATTTTATACAATCTCTTCCAGAAAATGGAAGAGGAAGAAAGACTTCTCAATTCGTTCTATTAAACTAGTATTAGCCAGATACTAAACCAGGCAAAACCAGTACCAAAACAAAACAAAACCCCTCTCTTTCACAAATAGAGAAACAAAAATCTTTAACAATATTTTAGCAAATAAATTTACCAAGATACAAAAACAACTGTACACCATGACCAAGTGGGGCTTATTCCAAGGATGCAAGGCTGGTTCAAATTCAAAAATCAATCAGTGTAATCTACCACAATAACAGTCTAAAGAATAAAAATCACATGATCATGTCAAATAATGCAGGGAAAACATTTGACAAAATTCAACATCCATTCATAATAAAAGAATAATCTCAGAACTAGGAATAGAGGGGAACTTCCTCACCTTGATAAAGAACATCTACCAAAAAACTACAGCTAATATTATATTAATGATGAAAGACTGACTACTTTCCCCCTAAGATCAGGAAGAAAGTAAGAATATTTGCTCTTACCATTCTTATTCAACATAGTTCTGGAGGTTCTAGCCAGTGTAATAAGGAAAGAAAAAGAAAGAAAAGGCATAAGAGTTTGGGAAGAAAAAAAAATGACACCCTCCCTATTTGCAGATGACATGACTGTCTAGGTAGAAAATTCCAGGAAATCTACAAAATACTCCTAGAACAAATAAGTGAGTTCGACAAAGTGGCATGATACAAGAGGAACATACAAAAGTCAATCGCATTTTTGTATACTAGCAATGAGCATACAAACACTGAAATTAAAAATACCATTTACAATCCCTAAAATAAATACTTATGTGTAAATCTAACAAAATGTGTGTGGCACTTGTATGCTGAAAACTACAAAATACTGATGAAAGAAATTACACAAGATACACATAGAGAGACATACCATGCCCATGATCAAAAGATTCAACACTGAAAAAGTGTCAGTGCTCACCAACTTGATATAAAGGTTTAATGCAATTCCTATCAAAATCCTAGCAAAACTTTTTGTAGATATGTACAAAATTATTCTACACTATATATGGAAAGGTAAAGGACCTAGGTACAAAGGCAGTTCAAAAGAAGGATAGGGGTACCTGGGTGGCTCAGTCAGTTAAGCGTCCAACTCTTAACTTTGGCTCAGTTCGTGATCTTGGGTCATGGGATTGAGCCCCTCATCGGGTTCTGCGTTGGGCATGGAGCCTGCTTGGGATTCTCTCTTTTCCTCTCCCACCCCAACCTCTCTCTCTCTCAAAAAAAAAAAAAAAAAGATAAATTGGACTTTATCAAAATTATAAACTTTTGCTCTGTGAAAGGATGCAGAGGCAAGCTACAGACTGGGAGAAAATATTTGCAGAGCATATATTCAACAAAGGACAGCATCTAGAATATATGAAGAACTCTCAAAACCAACAGTAAAATACAAACAGTCCAGTCAAAAAATGAGAAATCAGAGGGGGAGACGAACCATGAGAGACTATGGACTCTGAGAAACAAACTGAGGGTTCTAGAGGGGCGGGGGGTGGGGGGGTGGGTTAGCCTGGTGGTGGGTATTGAGGAGGGCACGTACTGAATGGAGCACTGGGTATTATACACAAACAATGAATCATGGATCACTACATCAAAAACTAATGATGCAATGTATGGGGACTAACATAACATAATAGAATAAAAAATATAAATAAATAAATAAAAATGAGAAACGACACAAACAGGTATTTCACAAGAGGATATGCAGATGGTAAGTAAGTACAAGAAAAGGTATTTAAGATCATGAACCATTAGGAAAATGCAAATTAAAAGCACAATGTGTGATGCCTGGGTTGCTCAGTGGGTTAAATATTTGCCTTTGGCTCAGGTCATGATCTCAGGGTCCTGGGATCGAGCCCCACGTCAGGCTCCCTGCCTCTCCTTCTCCCTCTGCCCCCCACTCGTGCTTGCTCTCTCTCTCTCTCGAGCTGTCTCGCTCTCAAATAAATAAATTCTTTAAAAATAAATAAATAAATAAAGCCACAATGCGGTATTACTGCCTCTATCAGAATGGCTAAAATTAAAAACAGTGACAGCACCAAATGCTGGCAAGGATGCAGAGAAACTGGTTGACTCAAAATATTGCTGGGAATGTAAAATAGCATAGCTACTCTGGAAAATAGTTTGGCAATTATTTGAAAAAATGAAACATGCAAGTATCATATGATTCAAAAACTGTACTGCTGGGCATTTATCCCAGAAAAATGAAAACTTATGTTCATGCAAAAACCTGTACACGAATGTCCGTAGCTGCTTTATTCATAATAACCCCAAACTGGAAACAACCCAGATGTCCTACCCCAGGTGAGTGGTTTACACAAGCTATGGTACTACTCAGCAATAAAAAGGAATACACTAGGGGCACCTGGGTGGCTCAGACGGTTAAGCGTCTGCCTTCGGCTCAGGTCATGATCCCAGGGTCCTGGGATCGAGTCCCGCATTGGGCTCCCTGCTAGGCGGGGAGCCTGCTTCTCTCCCTCTGCCTCTGCCTCTCTCTCTCTCTGACTTTCATGAATAAATTTTAAAAAATTAAAAAAAAAAAAGGAATACACTATTGAAACACAAAAACGCCTCAGATGGGTCTATAGGGAATTATGCTGAGTGGAGAAAAAAGCCAATCCAAAAAGTGATAAGCTGTACAATAACATATATGTAACTTTTTTGAAATGACCAAAATTCTAGAAACTAACAGAGTGATGGTTGCCAGTGGTCAGGGATGGGGTGGAGGGGTGGAAGAGAAGTGGGTGTGGTTATGAAAGGGCAATAGAGGGATCCCTGTGGTGATGGGAATGTCCTGTATCTCTACCATATCAATGTCAATATCTTTGTTGTAATTTTGTACTATAGTTTTACAAGATGTTACCAATGGCAGAAACCCCAAACCTCTCTATATTACTTCTTAATTGCATGAGAATCTACGATTATCTTAAATAAAAAGTTTAATAAAAAAATGTTTTAACTCTCCTGCTTTGAATCATTATCTTCTGGCTGTACCACTATCTCTCTTCATCACCTTCCTCTACCAGATGGGAGTTGATGGTGACTTGGAGTACAGAGGAAGTGGTAAAGATGATGAGAAGTGGGCTGTTTTGAGGTGTATTTTGAAGGTAGAACCAAAAGGATTTGCTGATGGATCAAACATGTGAAATAAATGGAGAGATCCAAACATGACTCCAAATTTTTCTTGGGCCATTTGAATGATGGATTCATAATCTACTGAAGTGGGGAAGACTGAAGGAGGAGCATGTTTGGGGGAAATTGCGAGTTTGGCTTTATATACGTTGAGTTTGAGATTCCTACTAGACCTCCAAGTGGAGATGTACAGCAGGCAGCTGGATACATATGTCTGGAGTTGAGAAGACAGGTTAGCTCTGGAGAATCAAAGGGAGGAGCCATCAGCACATGGATAGTATTTAGTCATGAGTTTAGATAAGATTGCCTAGGAAATACATGTATAAGAGAGAAGCAGTCGGGTCTGAGCCCTGGAACTCTGAAGTTTAGAGGCCAGACATGTGAGGAGAAAGCAGCAAAGACACTGAGAAGCCACGGCCAGTGAGACAGAGGAGAGCCATGAGAAAGTGGGGTTTGGGAAACCAAGGCTTAACTCTCTGACTGTCCCTCCTTGATCTTTTTCGAGGATGCACTAGCCTCTGGTTTCATATTCAGCCCTTTTAACCACCATATATGTTCAGGTTCTCCTCTAAACTGTTGTCTTCAGCATTGAGCCCTCCCTTGAAGCTCTAACTCATAAAATCCATTGATTGTTGGACACTCCGTTGAGAGAGCATGTAAGTACCAGTTCTAGTTATTTATTAATGCCTACCAAATCACCCATAAACTTAGTAGCTTCAAACAGTAACAATAATTTATTATCTCTCACAGTTTCTATGGGTCAGGGACTTGAGATTGGCTTGGTTGGGCAGGTTTTGGCCCAGGATCTCTCAGATGAATGCAGAAATCATCTGAAAGCTCACTCATTCACAGAGTCTGGCACCTGGGCTGGGAAGACTCAAAGCATTATTGGTCCAGGTATACACCTCATCAATCTTTGAGTTATACAATACACAATGCAGTTGCAGGGTATGGCATTTTAAAGCATAAATAAAGTGGTATCCATCACCATCCAATTCTCCAAGCTGGCAAAGTCTAAGTACATACCAGAATTCAGTGGTTTGGAACCAGAACCAGATGCTGGTTTTCCAGATATGGAACAGAATCTTACCAGATAGGATCATATTATCCCTATGTGTCTATCCCAGGCAGTCTATCCTTCTGGAATGCTACCGTACCACAGCAAAAATGGTTTATCTCAATCCCTAAAATCACTGCATCACCCATATGACATATAATAAGCAAAATTCACCATGTTGACAATCCCTACAAGCGTCTCTGTGAACTTTGGAGGTTACCATTGCATGAGCATCTACATACCAGGGTTATCGGATGTTTCACTTTACCAAGACAAAACATCTCAGTTTTTACACTTGTTGTCCCATCCTAGTTTTTATAGTGCCCCCTTTACTTACTCTCAAAAGTGTCCGATTAATTGAGATATATATATATTTAATACTTGATATATTATATTCGATTCTAGCTGTCTATCAGTCTATCTATCTATCTATAAAATTTATTCCTCCCTGCAGTCAGACTGTTTCAGAATTAGGCTAAAGGTGCACATTATTTCTCCAGAGGGCAACAGACCGATGTGTCAACAAAGGTTTCTGGAAAAGAACCAGCCTTTCCCTGAGTGTGGGGGTAGGAGACACATAAGAGCCCAGTATGTTCAGTGTCGAAAGGGAATCCAGGAAGACACTAAATGTGAAGTCGTCACTCGCATAAGAGTAATAAGTAAGCCACAGAAGTTCTCTTAACCCATCTCTGCTTACTTGACTCGCCTTATTAACTAATACTCGCCACTGGAAGCCATATTGATGCCCAGGGCCTGAAACTGGTCAGGGCTAGAAGGCTACTCAAACGCCAGAATGCTTCTGTTGCCACTGGCTGAGTTGTATATTTAGCCAAGAATGAGGTAAATTTGTTCTCAAACCTGTTTATGCTTACAGTTGTTAGTAGAACTCTGTAACCTAATTAGATGTGACCTGAATTGGTATTTTAAAAAAAGACTACAAAAAGCTTGAGAATTATTGGATAGACTTGACTAAGGCAAACTGCTGGAGGTAAAAAAAAAAAAAAAAAAAAAAGCTATTGGTCTGGATGTAGTAGATTCAGGTATAAAATATTAGGTGAACATCAGAAAACTCTAGGAAGAGTTAATACTCAGATTTCCTCACAAAATATGAGGAAATTTTAAGTTGTGGCTACTCAGCATCTTTTTTTTTTTAAGATTTATTTATGTATCTTTGGGGGAGTGGACAGAGGGAGGGAGAGAATCTCTAAGAGACTCCCCACTGAGCGGGGAGCCTGACACAGGACTCGATCTCATGACCCTGAGATCGGAACGTGAGCTTAAAAAAATCAAGAGTCAGACACTTCACCAATTGAGCCATCCAGGCACCCCGCTACTCAGCATCTTTGAAAACTCTTCCTATGTTTGGAGAATTTCCCTTCTCAAGGTCAAAGTCAGAATTAATTCTCCCAGCCTCCTTTGTGGCTGGGGAGCAGGCACACGACCTAGGCTCTACCAATCAGAATTTAAAGTGGAAGTGAGTAAGCTCCATGGGGAGTTGGTTGAGGAGTAGGTGGTGATAGAAGGATCTATCTTTCTGGGAGGCAGCAGTAGCAGAGCTTTTGGTGTTCACGGAGAAGTCTGCAGGGAAGGTTTGTGAGGAATATCAGTAGCTCTGTTCTAGATACATTAAGTTGATATATGTATTAGACCTCCTAATCAAGACGTCCGGTGGCCAGGCAGGTGGGTATATAAGTATGGAGTTTAGAAGAGAGATCTGAGCTAGAGATACAAATTTGGGAAGCATGAGAATACAGGTGGTGTTTTAGGCCATGGGCTTGGATAAAATCACCTCGGGAGTGAGAGGGAATGAGAAGAAACATGAACACCAAGCTTAGAGGTTGGGAAGATGAGGAAGTACAGGACAGGCAGGTGGGAAGGAGAAGCCAGTAAGAAAAAGGCAAACCAAGACAGGGTGGTGTCTCAGAGACCAAACAAAGAGTTTAAGGAAGAGATGGTGATCAACACTGTCACTATTGCTGATGGGTCAAGTAGGATGAGGCCTAATAACTGACCGTGGGATGTGGCAACATAGGGGCCATTAACATCCTTCATAAGAGCAGTTCCAGTGATTTATCTTTGGCCACCTGCAGTTCAGGCCATTGTGCTTTTCCCATTCAGGGACTGGTGGGGGCTGTTGGGACGGCACTATCAGCTCCCACCTCAGTTGGATGGGCCTGTTTTTGAAGCTCTTCCCCTAAACTGGAAAACTGTTGTCAAGGCTGGCTCCAGCAGCCTGTTTGTTGGGTAGGATGGAAGTCCTTTTAGCCAGTTGACCCTCTCAGACCCTCTAAACACAGTGCCCCTTGAGGGGCCCATGAATCATCCCAGATGTTGGGAAGGACCCAATCAGTCCACCCTCATAAACTACTATTCCACACCTTATCTTGTTTCTTCAAACCACAAACACTTCTCCCTCTTCCTCACTCTCACCTGATGACCTTGTTTCTTATTCCACTGGAAATGTTATTAGCAGTCAGAGAATAGTCCCTTAGGTTCCCACCACCACATCCACCAACCTACCTGTGACCGTGCCTTCCCCTCCTCTATTCTATTACAAAAGAACTGTCTGTTCTCAGCTAAGGCTGACCCCTTACTTGGGCACTGGTTCCCATCCCTAGTTATAGGACCAGCTACATAATTTGGGGAGCCCAATACAGAATGAAAATGTAGAGTCCCTTATTCAAAAATTATTAAGAATCCCAAGACACCAACAGCAGAGCATTAAACCAAGCAAGGTGCCCTTCTGATGCTATGGCCATGAGGGCCTGCACAGGTCACATGTCCAGGGAACTGGCCCCCAGCCCCAATCCAAGAAAGGAAGCCTTATTCCTTGGGCCACCTTCTCCCACAGAGAGGGTCCTGGCAGCGGTGAGTGGGTCTCTCGCTGAGGTAATGTGAGGAGGTACTTTGGGGAACAGGCATTGTCTTCCAGAGAAGCGAGCAACCCAGGAAACCAAGGCTAGGCAGCCAGCAGGGAGTCACTTCCTTCTACGGTCTTAAGACACCGACTGGTGACCAGAGCCACACACTGAACTGGGAGTTCCTTTGCCTTCAGCACCACATGCTTCAGGACAACCCACGAAGAAGCTAAGGAGCCACCAAAGGACTCCCAGGGCACATCTGCTGGCCCGTCTCACTCACTCCGTGTGGTCAGCACACCAGTACGGCTCCCAGGCTCCTCCCCGGGATCACTTGTCTGGCTGGGGGACATCTAGTTTCTCCTGGCTGCTCAGCCAACTCCATTTGAGCTTCCTCCTCTCTGAGGGGAGCTTATCCTCCAGGGGCTAGAATTTCCTGGAACTACAGCTGGACAATCTGGGCATGTCTTAGACGCACCGACACATCTCCTTCCCTCCTGTCACCGTGGAGGTCTCTTTCCTGCTTGGGGTCCGGCAAAACCAGCCTCTGGGCTTCCGGGTCACCTTTTTTAAAGACCAGGTGCTGATGGCAGCCGGCACTCTGGCTCCAGCCTCCCGTCTGGAGGAATCAGAGGACTCTTACTGTCCAGATTGGCAGAGGTGTCTCTGCAGTTTAGGATGGGGGGAAATGACCTGGCTCCACCTCCCCCGCCCCCACCAGACTGGTTACTACCTCCTGTGCTGCCTACTTTCTCCTTCTGCTTGGGAGACTCAGCCACCAGGGAGACTTCTTGGGCTGGCTGACTTGCCTGAAGCCCCATCTTCCCCAAAAGAAATGGTCTCAGGAGGGAAAATGCCATCACACGGAACAGGGGTCCTCCGGTCCCTGGGCTGGCCTGCACCCACTTCCCCTCCCCTCCTTGCCCCGCTGCCTTCTCCTGTGGAGGCGGGTCCAGCTGTATCCCACTGCCCATTCTCACCTCCCTCCTCTCTGGTGGCAGTTTTTCATTTCCTAGTGGAGGCTCTTGAACATCTTATGCCCATACACTTGCCACTTCTCCTGGGAACACACCCTTGGCTCCTCCTGACTGCACTTTCTTACTGGATGACACACATTGGCTGGCAGCATCCTCCCCTGTGGCGGTTCTCTTTCCGTCTGGGCCCTCCGTGGTGGTTAGGGTATCTCCATCAGGGTAAAAGGCAGGCCCTCCGTGGCAGCATGGGCTCTAGGGTGACTGTTGGGGACACCTACTAAGGTCAGCTCCAAGCTGCAGCCCCATGGGGCCATGTGGGGTCTGGGGCTCAGAAGCTTCTGCCTCCTGGGGCAGGCTTCCACAGGGCCTGGTCCCCTCCTTACTGTGCTGTGACGTTCTTGATAAAAAGCAGCAATTTGCTCCTGGTGATCAGCATACATTGTGAGGTGACAGAGAACTGAGTGGAAACAGAGTGAACGAAGAGGGGCCTAGATTTGTCAGGAGGAGTGAAGGTGGCAGGGGCTCAGGAGAGGGTGGTGTGATTCCTCCACGGGCTCAGTACTCAGAGGTCAAAATGGAAGGAGTCCTTGTAGGCACAGGATACTGGGGAACGGGGGCTACTACCAGCCACTTTGAGCTGTTGGAGAGGGACAGGTAGCCTGAGTCTGGGCTCTCACACTTTCGCAGCCTGCCCTCAGAGGCCCTGGTGTTCCGGGACCCCTCCAAGGAGGCTGTGTGCTGTCACTGGAGCCGCCCAGCTTGCTGGCAGTCGGACACTTGTAGTCTGGCATCTTGTGCCAGCAGGAACCCAGGGAAAGCCTCATTTTGGAGTCCGAAGGGGCTTCCCTGTTGGCAGTCCCCAAATGTGGAGCTGGACAGGAAAACAGCTCCGGATTCATGTCTAGGCTCCTGGCAGCAAGGGACAGATGCATGGTGGACTGGGTGTCTGGAGAAGGAAATCCCTTTGATGCCCTATCACCTTCCCTCTGTTCGGAGGGTCTCTCCAGGCTCACCGACCTCCTCTAGGAGGCAGCCCCACGCCCATCAGCCTCACAGGACAGTGGGGAGCTGCGGAGACGTGTCTGGATATGCCAGTGCTTATCTAGGCTGCTCGGGGTCATAAAGGCAACGCCGAAGGGGACATACGGGAAGGGTCTCTCGAGCGTGCAGAACTGGATGTGCTTTTCCAAAAAGCTGGGCTTCAGGCAGTCCTGAGCGCGGAGCAGGCACAGAACATGCTGGCCTGTTCATCGTCCCTGGGTTTCCCAGGCCTGGCGAACAGGACAGACAGAGGACCCACGGAGTTTACGCTCAGCACCGGGGCCGCTGGCTTGCCTCTAGGACAGGGCTGGGCCTCTCGGGCCATAGCAGGGGGGTTAAGGACAAAGGGCCTGCTGCCCCCACCCAGGCTGCCTGTCGCTAGGGAAGCGCGTGGCTGAACATCCCCGGCAGGCACCGTGCGGTCGAGGGGAATGGTCAGGGCCGTCAGGAACATGGCCGGTGCCAGGCCCTGCTCCAGCAAGAACGTGAGGGGCCCAGGGTTAGGCAGAAGGAGGATGGACCACCTCAGGCCCCGGGGAGGCGGGGGGCGGGGGCTAGAGCAAGGTGAGTGCGTTCCAGCACTTCCGCCCCCACAGCTCAGGGCGGCCCAGGGTGCCAGTCGAACTGCTGCAACTAGCAAATATTCCCATGGGTGCCTCTCTCTCTCAACACACAGTAAACTCTTACCTCGGACCAGAGTCTCACAACAACCCCCCCAAGAAAAGCACGATTTTCCCCACGTAAGAAAACAAGGACAGGGGCGCTGAGGACTGAAGTGACTGGTCCTGCAGCTAGTAAATGGCACAGCCAAGATCCGGACCCAAGTCTCCTTGGATCCAGCCTCTTATTAACACGCCCTGAAGTGGACCCCTGACCCTTGCTCCCTACACAGGCTCCAAGGCAGGCTTGTCGCTGGCGAGTCTCCAGCACCTGGCGTGCTGCCTGCTGTGAAATCGACTCTCAAAAACTGTCTGGACTGCGTGTGGGGAAAGACACGCAGTGTGTCCAAGACCCTGGAAGTCCATGGGCATCCAGTGTATGGAGCGCAAGCCCCTTGCGTTCTCTGGGACTCCATTTCCAGATCTGTAAAATGGGCAGGGGCCCAACAGCTTCCTAGAGCCCTTCTTATTCTGGCCTTCTGCCCCTGCCCTGAGATGTGCATAACAAGAAAGAAAATTGGCTCAAGGGACAAGACGCCTTTCTCAGCCCTGGGATCAGGCTCAGGGCTCTTCTGAAGCCACTTCAGCTACAGGCAGGGCAATACTGGTTCTCTCGGACCGGGGCCAGGGCAAGAAAGATCCAGCAAGCTCTTCAGATCAACCGGAAAGGAAAATGGGTGCAATGGGTGTACGTGAGATAGGCCCATGGCTAAAGCTCTGAAATGGGGATCCCCACATCCTACCTCATTGAGTACCCATAGCCCCAGAAACTCACAGAAACACCCTCCACCCAGCTCTGCAGCTCAGCTCCTCAGAAGCGATGGTGTGTCAGAGCTGGCCTGTGCCGGTTCCTACACTGTGTACATCAGTTCACACTGGCTCCCAAGAGCTGACTGTTAAATTTTCAGGGACTGTGTGGCCTGGCTGATTTAAATACAGCCATTATTAAGAATTAATTAAATATACTGAGGAGGGTCCTTGTTGTGATGAGCACTGGGTGTTACATGTAAGTGATGAATCACTGAATTCTACTCCAGAAACCAGTATTCTACCATATGTTAACTAACTAGAATTTATTTATTTTTTTCTTTTTTTTATTTTTAAAGATTTTATTTATTTATTTGACAGAGAGAGAGACAGAGAGAGAGGGAACACAAGCAGGGGGAGTGGGAGAGGGAGAAGCAGGCTTCCTGCCGAGCAGGGAGCCCGATGTGGGGCTCGATTCCAGGACCCCGGGATCATGACCTGAGCCGAAGGCAAATGCTTAACGACTGAGCCACCCAGGCGCCCAACTAGAATTTATTTTTATTATCTTTTTTTAAAGAGGGGCAGAGAGAGGAGGGGAGGGCAGAGGGAGAGGGAGGGAGAGAATCTTAAGCAGGCTCCACACCCAGCGTGGAGCTGGACTCAGGACCAATCTCACAACCCTGAGATCATCACCTAAGCCAAAATCAAGAGTCAGACGCTTAACTGACTGAGTCACCCAGGCGCCCTGGACTAGAATTTAAATAAAAACTTGAAACGTGAAAATAAAGAATTAAATTAAAGAAACATACCATTATATAAATTATATTTAAAAAAATAATTTTCTAATTATTACATTATATTTTATATTATCTGGGATCTTGAGGAGTTTTTATATCTTACATCTATACAATGGAAATGCCATATAGTTCTGTGCCGCCGTGTACCTCTTCCCAACCCCTCAGCACATCGGGAGCTTGAAATCAGCCGTGGGAAGAGGATTTACACCCTGAAGACTGGCCAGTGCGACAAATGAGGTTTTGAGTAAGAACTGGCGTTTACCACTTGCCAGCAGCCCACTGGAGAGATGGGAGGGCAGATAAGGTCATCTTGCCCATCCTCTCTCCAACCAGAAACACCTACCATTCTGGATTTTGCAGTACTGGCCACCTGCAAGCCCCCTCACTTTGCAAAGAAATCTGAGCCCTTATATGTTTTTTAAGGAAAGAATTAAAAATAGAACTATTTAATAGACATTTTTCCAAAGAAGACATCCAAATGGCCAACAGACACATGAAAACGTGCTCAACATCGCTCGGCATCAGGGAAATCCAAATCAAAACCTCAATGAGATACCACCTCACACCAGTCAGAATGGCTAAAATTAACAAGTCAGGAAACGACAGATGTTGGCAAGGATGCGGAGAAAGGGGAACCCTCCTACGCTGTTGGTGGGAATGCAAGCTGGTGCAGCCACTCTGGAAAACTGTATGGAGATTCCTCAAAAAGTTGAAAATAGAGCTACCCTACGACCCAGCAATTGCACTACTGGATATTTACCCCAAAGATACAAAGGCAGTGATCCGAAGGGGTATAATGTATGGTGATTAACATAATAAATAAAATTTTTTAAAAATTAAAAAATAGAACTATTTAGAGATTAGTAGCTACTAAAGATGATAAGCACTGATATTAAGATAAAGTCTAAAAAAAAAAGATAAAGGCTTATCTCAAGACACTGTATCATTTCTGCTGGCTGGAGAATTTCAGAGAGCTTCCCAGGCAAAGAACAGACCCGAGTTCCTATCCCTCCTTAACGATCGTGCTTGCTCAAGGATGCCCTTCCTCGGTTCTAAGGACAGTGTCATTAGGGCAGAATTACCCAGGAAGTCAGATGAGATCATTTACGTAAAAACATCTAGCACGGTGCCTGGCCTAGAGTAGGTATTCAGTCCATAACTTGCAGGGCCTGGTGCAAACGAAAAATGTGGGGCACCTTGCTTAAAAAGCAGGGGAAACGCTACTCAAACACAAAGCTTTTTCCTTTCTTTCTCCGTCTATCTCTTAACTGGCATTGGGGCTTTTATTTGCTATTTAATGTCAGGCTAGATAAGAAAAAATGGAAGGTTTAACTTATCAGCATGAATTGTAATGCACACACTTGGGCCTGATGGCTGCTGAGTTTCCCCTCCCACCAGCCACCTTGCCTAGCCGCTGTCCTGAGACTGGGGCTGAGCTCTGAGCAAGTCGAATCCCATTTCCCACGGGTGTGTCTCCCCAGTCCACGGCAGATGGATGATCCTCAGGGATCTTGAAACCTGTGCATCAGGGCACACTAGGTACCTGATTCGGGGTGGATGAGAGGCTTGTCTCCACCAGGATGCTGCCTCTGTTAAGCTGCCCGGACATGCCAACCCCGGGGGCAAGATGGCTACCACCACAGCCCGCCCCGAAACTCCCCAAGGTGTGGGCACCTGAGCTCAACCAGCTTGTACCCAGGCCCCCCGGGAGTGGACGCTGACAGCACAAATCAGGCCCCTCCTTCCTCCCACCCCTCCCACTTGCCACCCAGCTGCTATCCTGGGCATGGGGCAGGGATGGGTGACGGGGAGGCCAGGTGGGTCCTGGGGCACCAGACGGCTGGGGCACAGGTGTCTAAGGACCTGTCCCAGGGAGGTGGAGAAGGCAGGACGGTGTGTGAGTCGAGGCTCCAGGCCCCTGGCACCTGCTCCTAAGTTCCACTGGACTTTATTTACAAAGGTAAACTTATCAACCATCGCCAGACAGCAACAACAGAACATTAAACAGAGCACAGGGCCTTTCAGAGCATGGGGCCCTCGGTGCCTCCACAGGTCGCAGGCCCGTGACGCCAGTCCCACCCACTTGCCTCCTCAAGGATGGAGCCCAGCTGCTGTCTCCTCGATTTCCCCGAGTATACTGGAGAAAGCTGGACCGGCTTACAAGCACGCGGGAAATAAAAGCCCTGAAGCTTCAAACCGCACGTCTATCCCCCAGTTGCACATCCAATGCCAAAGACTGCCCTAATGTACTTACTCCTGTTTGCACTCAGATTTCTGGAACGAGCTGTCTATGTTGGCTATCTTCACTTGCTTTCCTCTTTTTCGACTCCACTCCAGTCAGGTTTTATCGATCACTCCATTGAAAGCACCGCTGTCACTCCCTCCGGATTGCCACTTACCTTTTCCTCTTACAGATGGTCAGCTGGGGCAGCCTGCCCAGTATCCGGAGTATCGGGCAAGGGTTGCTTCGAGCCACTGCGCCTCTGCATTGGGTCGCTGTCCGGGGCTGCCTCTCTCTCTCTCTAAGGCTGAGAATGGGACTTGAAACAATCTCTCCAGGACCTGTCCGGCCCAAGGCCTCTCTTCTCAGAGAACATCTCGGCCCCTGCAAAGATTCAAGGGAAGAATCAAGACGTGTTCCCTGAGGGCGCTTGGTTGCTTTTCCTCTCCTTTTCATTTCTCATCAAAGAGAATGCCGTGCAGACGCTGCATGACCACGTTCAAACTCTCCACACTCAGAACCTTCTCAAGTTATCGTGACTACAAGACGTTTATCTGGAGACAATAGTTTGAGTTCCACATTTTTCTATTGCTGTTTTCTACTTTAAACATACGCCCCAAATTCAAATTAGGGCCAAGAATGTGTTACCGTTAGTTATGAAACACCTGGCTTCGTGGATACTAAAACAGCTATCCTCTAATCATGCCACCCGTTACAGTATTTAAAAACCAGAACTATGGGGTGCCTGGGTGGCTCAGTTGGTTAAGCGACTGCCTTCGGCTCAGGTCATGATCCTGGAGTCCCGGGATCGAGTCCCGCATCAGGCTCCCTGCTCGGCGGGGAGTCTGCTTCTCCCTCTAACCCTTCCCCCTCTTGCTCTCTCTCTCACTCTCTCTCTCTCTAATAAATAAATTAAAAAAAAAAAAACTTTAAAAATAAATAAATAAATAAATGAATAAATAAATAAATAAATAAATAAAAACCAGAACTATGTCCTCTTCTTTAAGAGTTTTCTTTTTGAGATTACATCATCATCTTGTTCTTTTAAAAAGGAGCTGGTTGGCAAATTGGCTACATGTATCAGCAGCTGGTCTCACTTTTAGGAAGTCCAGGGGGAAAGCCCATTTGATTTGAAATTCTTCTGGAGCTCTGTTCACACTAGACTTCTATGTGGAAAAAAAAAAAAAAAGAAAAGAGAAAGCTATCTTACTTATTTTTCTGTGTATGACCTAATCATCTTCGTGTTCTCTCCTGCTTACTAGCAAAGCAAATTCAACTTTTCAATCAATCATGTCTTCATGTCTCCCAGTTTTAAAACTTCTCTTTCAGTTTAAAAAGGCCCCTTTCTGGGCTAATCTCCCTTACATATATAAAGAGCTCTTAAAGATCAAGAAGAAAAAGACCCAAAGCAAAAATTTTAAAATGGACAAATATAGACAGTC
This sequence comes from Mirounga angustirostris, assembly GCF_029215605.1. Lineage (NCBI taxonomy): Eukaryota > Metazoa > Chordata > Mammalia > Carnivora > Phocidae > Mirounga > Mirounga angustirostris. The sequence goes on from NW_026991719.1 coordinate 14,173,204, forward strand.
TGGAGAAAAAGATGAAAAAATGATTGTTTTTTAGGAGGAGAGGGGCAGAGGGAGAGGGAGAGAATCTTAAGCAGGCTCCACACCCAGTGCGGAGCCTGATGCGGGGCTCAATCTCATAACCCTGAGACCGTAACCTGAGCCAAAATCAAGAGTCAGACCTTAACAGACTGAGCCACCCAGGCGCCCCCAAATGATTCTTAAATATAAGAAAATATGCTCAACTTCACTCATAATAAGTTAAAACTACAGTGAGACTACATTTCTCATCCATCCGTTGGGCAAAAACCCACAGACTTGACAAAACCCTTTGCTGGCAAGGCTGTGGGAAAACAGGCGCTCTCCCACATTGCTGGTGGAAGCAAAAACGGCCATAGCCACTATGGAGGGGGGTTGGCACTATGTAACAAAATTATACCCTCTCTGTTTACTGCTGGAAATAGAGTCATTAGCATCTTGAAATCTAATCAGGTTAAAGAGCCAATTCCAGAAACACAGAACCAGTTCAGAAAATTCACCCCTAAAATTCTGTTCCTCTAGAACCACTTTTAGTACCCAAATCCATATTAGTCAGGGCTCTCCAGAGAAACAGGACCAATAGGATAGATGAGAGAGAGAGAGAAAGGGAGAGAAAGAGAGAGAGAGGAAATTTATTACAAGAATTGGCTCACACAGTTATGGAGACCGAGAAGCCTCATGACCTACTGTCTACAAGCTGGAGACCTAGGAAAGCTGGTGTAATTTATTTCTAGTCTGAAGGCCTGAGAACCAGGGAGGCTCAATGGAGTAAGTACTGGTCTGAGCCTAAAAGGCCAGAACCAGGAGCACTAATGCCTGAGGGCAGGAGAATATGGATGTCTCACCTCAAACAGAGAGAGCAAATACCCTTCTTCAGCCAGGCCCTCAAGGGATTGGATGATGCCCAGCCATATTAGTGAAGAGAGCTCTTCTTCACTCAGTCTACTGATTCAAATGCTAATCCCTTCCAGAAATACCTTCACAAACATACCCAGAAGTAATGTTTTACCAGCTGTCTGGACATCCCTTAGCCCAGTCAAGTTGACACATAAAATTAACCATCACAAAGATTAAGGAGAAGAATGGATTATAACACACATTATGATACTTACTTGCAAAGGTTTCAGCAAAAGGAGGGAGGGAGGGAGGGAAGAGAAAGATGGGGAATGGAAAGAGGGGAAGAGAAGGAGGAGGGGACAGAGAGGGAGGGAGGGGGGAGGAAGGGAGAAAGAGAGAGGGAGGGAGAAGGAGGAGGGGGGGAAGGGAACAGAGTTGAAAGAGAGAGCGAATAATGGAATAACGTTAGGTGACTCTTGGTGAAGAGGTTCCGGGTGATGACTATTACTCTTGCAACTTGTCTTAATGTTTAACAAGTTTAAAAATAAAAATCTAGGGAAATATGTGAGAAAAGTCCCTTTCTGAGCTCCACCCAGCATCCTCAAGGGACAGGGGTGTGGGCAGAGAGTCAGAGACCGGCCACGTCCTCATGACATTCTTTGGGTCCTTGCAGGCCTCCGTAGCAATGGCGTCCCTGTCCATTCGCCCCCGTTCGCCCTGCTGTCTCTGCGGCTAGAGTATATAGCCGGCCACTCCCACAACTGGGGTGCTCAGCTACTCAGGGCCCCACTTTCTCTCCTGGCTCTTGCACATGCTGCGTATCCTCCTGAAGTCCAGCTGGGACTCCCTAGGGCCCCCAGCCTCAGGTTCACCTTGCAGCCCTCAGCCCTGGGGTCACTCCGCCCCCCTGTAGCACCTCCTCTGGTGGGCTCACTAGCCAGCCTTATGGTTACTGTTGGCTTCCCTCCATAGGGCCCTTCTGGATGCCCTCCCTGCTACCCCAGCGTTAAGCCAGCCAGGAAAAGGGCCTATCACTTCTGCCCCCATTTCATGGGCCAGCACTTTGTCATATGGCCCTCAAACTGACTGCAAGAGAGGCTGCGAAATGTGATTCCTGTGTACCCAAGAAGAAAAGGTCTGATCAGTATTTATAGACCGGCTGTGTCATAATTGTCTAGGGAGGCTAGTGACACCAGGACACCCTGGGGGCTCAGGCAAACCCTGTCGGATCTGAGAAGGGCTGGAGGCAGCTTGACAGATGTGGGAAAGGGATGGGGAGCAAAGCCAGAGGGTTCCCAACAATTCAGGGGATGAATTGCGCACTGCTTATGGTTCCCAGGCAAGTCAGCCCGGTTGAAAACCTTAGGACTTGGTGGACACGAAGTTTCAACTATGTTAAAAGAGAATCTGCTTTTTTAAAATGGGTCTCACATAGACTATTTCAGGGATCCATCTAATGTCTAGATCAGGGCTTCTCAACCTTGGTACATGTGACATTTGGGGCTGGACCATTCTTTGTCGTGAGGGCTGTCCTGCTCACTGTAGCACCCACTCCCTGGTTGTCACAACCAAAATGTCCCCAGACATTGCCAAATATCCCCTGGGGGACAAAATCACTCTCATCAGAGAACCAATGTTTCAGTGGATGTCAGAATCTCGTGGGGAGCTTTTCCAAGATAGGTTTCCCAGGCTACCCTGTGGGGGAAAGGGGCTGATTTGGAAGAGCCGAGGAGGGTCTGCCCCATCAGTGAGGCACGAAGCAAGGGGCCTTGCCCGCGCATTAAGTTCTAATTTAATTTTAATCTGATAAAATGGGATTTACAGAGAACATCTCGGGGCCATCTGCTGCAGCAGTGGTTCTCAGTGGGAGCGGTACTCTTCCCCCCATGACAAGCCTAGGGGAGATGCGGAGATGTTTGACCATGATTCTCACACTAAAGACTGGAGCCTGTTGCTGGCATCTAGTGGGCGGGAGCCGGGGATGCCCAACAGTCTGCAGTGCACATGACAGTCCGGAACAACAGACTTTTTTGTTCCGCCCGAGCTGCCAATCGAACTGCTGTGTCGAAACCACGAGAAACACAAGCAAATTTAGAGCTGTTTTCAATACCTCGTGAAAATCCTGTTTGTCCAGGATAGCTGTAAATCTAGAGATTACTGGGTTCACTTATGATACAAGCTTCCAGAGGGCTTAATTTGCCCAGAAATTTCAGAAAATCATGCAGCGAACAGATGCTGATGCAGAATTCCCTTGGAGTCCGTTTTTCATGCCCAAGGACAGACTAGGCTTTGTGGGGCCTGAAGCTTTGCAGAATTTGGTGGGAGGGAGCTCTTTTAAAAATCATACAAAATAGGGGCACCTGGCTGGCTCAGTCGGTTAAGCATCTGACTCTTGATCTCGGCTCAGGTCATGATCTCAGCGTCGTGAGTTCAAGCCCCACATTGGGCTCCACAGTGGGCGTGGAGCCTACTTTAAAAAAAAAATCATACAGGGGTGACTGGGTGGCTCAGTCGGTTAAGCCTCTGCCCTTCACTCAGGTCATGATCCCAGGGTCCTGGGATCGAGCCCCACATCAGGTTCCTTGTTCAGCGAGGGGCCTGCCCCTCCTCCGGCTCATGCTTTCTCTCTCTCAAATAAATAAATAAAAATCTTTTTAAAAAACCATACAAAATAACAAAATTAGGTACAAACGTATTTACTTAGAATAAGAACGAAACTTGCAACAAATTGTAAACTAAAAAAGAAGAATGACAAAGCTCCCAAACAAAAATCATAAAATGACAGTATTTTGTATGAATTAGCTTCCTGAAATATATTTACAATACTTTTTCCTTTCTTCTAGCTGGATACTCTGAGTACGTCTTCATGTGACAATAATTTTACAGTATCATGTTCTACAGAAACAACAGAAATAGTTCAGCCTTACCTCCTTCGTAGCTGATTGAAATTCATCTTTTTATTATTGCTAGCTGGGATGCCTCTAACATATAACCTCACACACATGTTCTTACGGCTTAGGGTATTGCAAAAGTCTGTGCATATAAGCACAGGAATTCTATTTCTATTTGTTCCAATTAATCAAGGGAAAAAACACATCATGTGCTTGTAATTATAAATGCTACATTTATTAAGTTTCCTCCTGCTGCCCAAGCAAATGACCACAAACTGGGTGGCTTGACACGGCAGAAGTGTACTCGCTCACCGTTCCGGAGGCCAGAAGCCCCATACCGAGGGGTCAGCAGGTCTGTGCTCCCTCCAAAGGTTGGAGGGGAGACTCTTTCCTTGCCTCTGCCAGCTCTTCATGGCTCCTAGCATTTCTTGGCCTGTGGCAACATCACCCCAGCCTCCGCCTTGATCTTCACATGGCTTTCTCTGTGTCTCTGTGGGCCCTCTCCTCTATATGGGCACCAGCCCTTGGATTAGGGCCCACTTTAATCCAGTATGACTTCATCTTAACTTAATTACATCTTCGAGGACTTATTTCCAAGTAAGGTCAGCATTATGAGGTTCCGGGTGGACATGAGTTTTGGGGGACACTATTCAACCCAGCACAGCAAGTATATCCTTGCCAAGAAAACGTCCATTTTGATTAGGCATCAATGAGAACTGAATCCTCCATTTGTGTCTGTTGATGGAAGAATTTTCCACAACATCAAGCTGTATGCTTTCCAGACCTTCTTCCTCCTCCACTCTGCGCATATCTTTGGTACTTGGTGCTGTAGGTCCAGTTGGTATCTCAATATGGCTAGGAGAGTCTTTGTCACAATGCCGCATGTGTTGGCACAGAAAATAAGCAGGATTCCAGAGACACTCTTGTATTGGGCTGGTTAACAATAAATTAACTATACAGACCAGTCACTGTGAACCACATAAATATTTCCCACTAAACGTAAATTAAGTGCACCCCCAACTCAAATTCCCTTCAGCCCGATCTCAAAAATGTCTGTGGCCACTTGAGTGCCACGAGATTTGAAGGAGGCTCTGTCGTCCACAACACAGAGCTTCCCAAGTTGCTCTGGGGTGTTAACATCAAATCAGCAGATGGGAGAAACGAAAAAATGGAATATCGCTTAAGAGGTTTCTCTGGTCTGTGGGGCAGGCCTGGACATGGTGTAATCATGTTCACCGCATTCACCTGGCCCAGACTCAGCCAGGTGTAGGGTAGATATATGACAGAGGGGAAGGAGAACTTGAGACAGAGGACTTAAACTGAATGTGGCTAGAATGCCTGATTTTTGCAAATTTTGCAAAAAACACATGACACGTGGACATGTTGCCAGGGCCCCTTCCAGGGGGTTGTTAGGGGTCTGTGCAGGTGAGGGGCCTCAAAGCTATCAAACTATTAAGCCAGGGAAAGGCCACAGACTGTGTAACTGGGTTTTAGCAAAGGAGTTAGCCAAAATCTTCATCATTTTTTTATAAGCAAATTACGGCCAGTTGGAGGGAAATGGACAACCACACTTGGAGAGAGAACCTGAAAAGGTACCCCCGGGATATCCTACATCACCTCCCTATTCCAGCCACCCTGGCCCCCTTGCTTTTCCTCCTTGGTGCCAGATACACTCCTGCCTCAGGGCCTTTGTATTTCCAAACTGTTCTTCCCCACCCCCCCCCCCTTATTGCATGCTGGCTCCATCAGTTCTTTGAGGGAAATGTTACTGTGGCAGACAACCACCCACCAATTTATGCCCCCAACCATAGGGCAGAATTATTAGCGGTGCAATAGGTGCATCTAGGTAAGGATATGTGCTAAGGTGACCAAGTCATCCTGGTATGCCTGGAACTTCCCTGGTTTGGGCACTAGAAGGCCCTCATCTCAGGAAATCCCTCGGTACCGGCAAACCAGCTCAGTCAGTCACCCTACACCTGGCTGAGTCAGGGGCTAACCTGGGAGATGCACTGAGATCTTCTTAAGTTTATTATTCTTTGAGTGGCTAGCTCAGTGTTTGAGAAGCAAACCCAAATGATCACCCTTCTTCTCTGAGTTTAGGTTGGACAAGATTCATTTCTAGAACACATTATATTTGATCTGGTGGGGGAATTCTTTCCCTGCCATTTACAACAGTAAAGCCAAGATAATGTCAGAGAAGAAAGTTCCAGCGTTTTGTGTAGTGTGATTGAAGGACAGTTAGAAAGGCTTCATCTCCCAAGAGCATCCTTCTTCTTCCCTTCTTCTTCCATAGGCCTGAGCTCACCACTCAGAAGGTGATAATTCCACTGTGGCAGAGATGCTATCTGGTCTCTGAAAGCCATGTGTCCATCTTCTCGGACACATGGCCTGACTGCATTTCCCAGCTGTGTTTGCAGTTTGGTTTGGCCACTTGACTGAATTATAACCTGTATGGTTCCTTTGCAGGCTTTTTTTTTTTTTTTTTCCCCCTCTGGTTTTGAGATTTTCTCCTTTACTGGAGTGCTCTGTAGTTTTACCATTTTTTAAGGTGTGGATTTAATTGCTCTTGCTAGGGACAAGACATGCTTTGTTTAGTCTAAACACTCATGTCTTTTTTTGGCCCCAGAAAATGTTCAGCCACTATCTCTTGGAATATTGCTTCTCCCCCGTTTCATTTCCCTTTGATTTTTCATTCTGCAACTTTGATTAGACATATGTTGGAACTTGCTCCGAATTACTCTCATAGTTCATTTCTCTTCTCTCTCTCTCCCCCTCTCCCACTCTGCCACCTGTGGGGTAATTTCCTCACATGTACCATTTAACTCACTAAGTTTCCTTTCGCCATTGTTTACACTACTGTTCAACCTGTCCACTAATTTCTATGACTCTGTTTTTCATCAGTAGAAACTCTATCTCGTTCTCAGTCAAATATCTCTGGTCTTTTTTCATATTATTTTCGGTTTTCATTTTGGTTCGCTCTTTTATATCTTCAACTATTTAAAATATACTTATAATATCTTTAAGATTATTCTATAATATCCAACTTGGGGTGCTTATTCTCCTGTCTGCTGAACTTTCTAACTGCCCCTCACAATGAGTGCGCTATTCTATACAATCATAAACTTTTATTGTGAATTCTTCTTTGGCGGGTTGGTTTTTTTCCTGGAGTCCTGTGAGTCACTAGCTGTGAAAATGGACCTGCAGAGTGGTTCTGCATTTGTTTCAGTTGGGAATTCTGGAGTTTCCGAAAGGTTCTAAATCCGTCTTTATGTTAGTTGTTTGGCTTGGGTTTCCTGTGCCATACAGGAAATGTGAATTCAAGTTATACACCGAGTAGGGTGTAGTGCTAGGCTTTTCATCTCCTGCAGAGGACTTCTCTCGGCCCAGGGGCCCAGCCACCAGTCTCCTCATAACTTCCCTGGGCCAGGCTTGCTTCCCTGGCAAGCTTGCCGTGCCCCTTTTCAGAGCCTGTCCGAGATGAAATCTTCATGGTCCTGGAGTACCTATTCGGCCTTAGTGCTCTGACTTTGATTCCTTTCTTCTCATCTGGCACTTGGGGATTTCCTTATCCGTTTCTGAGCCCATGTATATATTTAAATTCTGGAGATATGTTTTTTCAGCATTTCTACATATTAGTAATAGAATATGAGCTCAGTCTGTTTTATTGCTGGAAGAAGTCTCCTGTTGATTCTTCTTAGAATGTCTCAGAAGAACTCTCCAACTTCTCTTTTCTCTGATTTACTTCCAGCATTCTTGTGATGGCAGGGGGCTGGTCTACGTGACATTCCTAATATAGACTGAAGACCCCATTATGCAAACAAATCATAGAGACACATAATTTATGTAAAATTAGTCTCAAAAAGACATGATATACTTGTGTATGCTCTTAATGATATACAATATAAATGTCAGGCAGAAGCTTGAAAATTAGGGTCAGAGAACAGTGACCTTTGCATTCTGCCAAATATGTCCTTGGGATAAATTGCATTTTTATCGCATTATATTCTATTACACCACTGCAATTATATGAGATTCTTGTTGGAATTTTGAATGCTTCTCTCTATCATTTTAAATATGCATGTATATTGTATATGGCAATTTGAGCATTCTATAAACAAAACTCATCGTATAAAAATGAAATTGAAAAATGTGATTAATTCAATAATGCATAGAAATACGTTGCAAAATACTAGTTAGGATATAAAAGAAATTATATGGCTTTTAAAAATAAATATCTGCAGCAAATTTTGTTCAATATATCAATATTCCAAGAGAAAAATAAAAAGAAGAAATTCTCAAAATGATTTCTGAAAGCTTTCATGTTTCTACCAAGCCATCCCAGTAGTATACAGAAATCATGGCATGAAACTACTCCGAGTTTTTGCAAACAATAATTAAGGCATAACAGAAGGTTTTATTTTTCACGTTGGATGGTTCTGAAAAAAAAAAAAATGGTAAAAAGGATCCCTTTGGCTTTTGTGCGCTCCCTTGAGAAAAATGTTGATAAGAAAGAAAGATGGAGAAAAAAATGCTGAAATTTTATAACACAAACAAGACACACAAGCCATTTTCCTAACTTCACACTGTTGGGGAGAGTGACAAAACACCAATTTCCACAAGATGGTCTGTCTTACAAATATGGAACACTTCCCATGCAAATAGGTATCTGGGGCATTCTGGGTAAGCCAGCCAAAACGGGTAGCAATAGCATGTAAATTAAAATAGCAACGTTCCCCATCCTGAGTATTCACCCGTGCGCTGCAGAAAAGGCTGCCAGACCCTCCAATGACATAAATCTCACGTCTGCAGCCTGCTGCGAGCTCTCGGAAAATCACCACTTCCAGCATGTAGGGTTCCTTTGTTGGTGACACGCAGTCGGGAGGAGGAAATAACATAGCATTTGGTGTCCTCTGGGCAGGACTGTGAACAGACTTGTGCTGGGTCTTTGTGCAGCTTTTTCGACATGCTCACGATCTGCACGTGCTATATGCTGCAACGTGCAAGTGGCAGATAAACAAACCTGTGCCGATTTCCAGGAAAACGCAATTACCATTTTAGGAGGACCATTCCATTTGTCTCAACCCAACCCAGGTGATTTGCGAAAAAGTGCAGGTTGTCAGGATGGCTTGTAAGTCAAGCACCTGACCCCAGAAGTGCAGATGCAGCCGCATCTTCAGGGGAGGCCGGGCTGTTGCAGCAGGTGTCGTCAGCACTTCGGGGCACTCCAGCCTGACTCCCACTTGCCAGAACCTGTATTTCTGGACCTTTCCTGGCCCCTGAAGTCTGCACGGCCCTCCTCGGTGGCAGGCCGGAAGTGCTGGGAACCGAAGCCAGTTGCCCACAGTGATCACCAGCTCGATACCACACTCCTTATCGGCTGCCCCCCTTCCCTCTTTCACTTGCCTGCTCCCCTCTGGTGCTCCCTCCGACAGATTTCCAGATCAGCTCTGTGTACGGGAGACCTTGTTTCTGAGTCAGCCTCTGGAGGAATCCAAGCTAAGACAATTGTCTTCTCCCAGAGGTCCTTGCAACCGAATGCTTCAAGATCTCAGGGCTTCCGTGGAGGAGGACATCTATTAGAATACTCTGCGGGTAGAGCATACATTTTCCAGTTTGCCATTCCTCTTAAAAGTTAGTTTTGCATTCCAAGCTCACATCGGCATACTCAGCGTGTCTTTCTTCCTTACTGCTCGGGTCAGACTTGCTGCCAAGGTTCCTAATGCTTCTAGATTACCGCAGTTTCTCTAGTACCTAAAACATCCGCAGGCTCCCTTCAGATGATGGTGATGGTACTAATAGCTATGACAGGAAGCAACTCTTTTAGAGGACAGCCCCAAGAGAGGAAACCGGACTGTGTTTGGAAGCAAAGTTATGCGTAGAGGTAAGGCCAGAATTGAATTAATACTGAGCCACATACTTCAGAATTAAACATACCAGGTAAAATAATTAGGGCCTTTTGAATGAAAGTAACAGAGTCATTCTGATCGCTTTGGGTCTTGTGGGCTTAAGAACGCGTGTGAAAATAATCATCGTCGTCACCATCAATATGACTAATGCATCTTGAGCACCTAGTATGTGGGAAGCACTAGTCTAAATGTTTTACATGTATCAACTGATTTAAACTCCATAAAATGCTGAGAAGGAGGCATTATTATCCCCATTTTTGTGGACGTGGGAACTGAGAGATTAAATAAAGGTGACTGTAATCTTGCTCTTGTGCTTACACCAAGAAGGAAAAGCAAGAATGGCAGGACAGGGGCTGCCAAGCGAGCCTGAGTGGAGACGTGGGGCCTCTTCACGGGCAACTCACGCTTCATGGCCACCTTCTCTGGGCTCTGCCATTTCTCCCACTCAGTGTCCTCCTCCTTGGGATTTCTGTGTCTGCTCCTGCCAATCAACTGCCTCACCTTGTAGCCTGCTAATCTCTTGGCTTCTGCCTGTGCAAAGCTTGTTCATGGTCATGGCCACTCGTGACCCTTCTTCCTCAAGGCCTTTCTGCCCGCCTTCTCTTAGGCACTTTCCTCTGGGGCTCTCATCCGCCTGCCCGACTCTGTATCTGTAACACATCCAAGCTCCCCAGGAGGATTGGGCTGTACCAGTTAATCTGTCATCTCTATTTATGTGGAACTTTTACTCCAGGCTACCTCTTGGCTTCTGGTCACCCATAGATGCGCTGCTGCTTGGACACGTGTCCATCTCTGGCCAGGCTGGTGTGGTCTGAAGATGAGGTCACATGGTGGCAGAAGGATGACCTCTGGCTAAGGAACTGCCTGAAGACAAGGACCATTCAGAGGGGCCTACAACGCGTGGCTGATGGCCAGAGATGTGACATGCCCAGCACCAAAGGAGACCCCTGCTGAAGATTCTGCCAAGAGTCACTGAAAACCAGTCAGTGGGCTTAAAGATTATGGCCATGTTTTGCCTTGTTTCCTCCTTCCCTAGACTTCACATCTATGAGAATCAGGGATTCTAGAAAAGTCTGAGTGCGTATGAGGCAGGTAGTTGCCTTTACCCTGTCCTGGAGACACTGAGTGCAGGGGAAAAAGATCTTGGGGACGTGCCCGGCAAAGGATGCCTCTATCTTGTGCATGTTTCATGGCCTGGATTGGACTCTGAAAACCATGTTAGGATCCTTATTTGAAGAGGGGTGGATAAAGTGACAAGGGTTTTTTTTTTTTCCTTTGTAAACCTTTAAAAGTGAAGGACAACGTACATAAAGACAAGTGCACAAATCATAAGTGTACAGCTCAGTGAATGTTTACAAAGTAAACACATCTGTGTAACCACCAGCCAGATCAAGATCTGTAACAGGAGGCTTTTCTCAGGGCTCTGGAAGTGCTCGTTACCATTCCATAGTTCATAGGTCATAGGATCATAGAAGATGCTTTGGAAACAATCAGGCCACATCATCATTTTTGCATAAACTAAGCCCCAGAGTGGCCAAATGTCAGGCACACGGCCACACAGTTAGAGAGCATCTGGGTTTTTTGTTTTGTTTTGTTCTAAAACATCAAGCAGTTTTTCTGTTGCTTAACGAAGTCAGTGCCCATGGATAAACCACCCCACACCCCCACTTCTATTTGGTTGCTCCACATGCCTCGTTAACCTTTCTTATTTTGTGCTCACTTTATAGTCCAGCCATCAAGGACTGGGATTTGTCCAGGATTTCCGTGTCCAGCATGCAGAAAGATAGCTCTCCGCACATTTCAGTAGCCAGTGCCAGCCCAGGGCCATGTGGTGCAGGTCAGCAGCAGGCGTGCAGTCGGTGCTCTACCCTTCCACAGAGCGGCCTCCTCCACTTTTCCTGCTGGCTTCAGCATTCTCAGGAACTGGAACTCAGGCCATCTACGGTTCTCATGACAGAGCTGACGAGCCAGCCACCAGGACTGGCCCTCGCCTCCGTGATGTTAGGTGTGGCTGGAAAGCAGCCGCCTAGCCAGGGAGTCCGTCTCCCACACTCGCGGGGGAGGCCCTTTGACTGCTGGTTACCAGCAGAACGTGAGTGCAAATACACTTTTCACTCTCTTTCCCCATCCGCTGGTGCTCCGGACCTAGTTCAAGATGGGGGGAACTTGGGCCCCCAAGGGAGGCCATGGAAGGCCCCTGGCTGAGCAAGAGCCCTAGCAATGGATTTGACATCAGTCAGAAATAAATGGCTAGTGGGTTCATCTACTGAGATTCTAGTATTACCGTAACTAATACAGTTAGAGCAGCGATGGTGGAGGGAATCTTAACCTTTTCAAAGGCCATCTTTAAAATCATCTCTTTTGCTTTCTCCAGCTACTAAAGACCACCGCAACCCGATCCCCTTACTTGTGTAGGAAGGACAATTCTTAGACATTCTATGTAGAAAGATAAGGAACTGATCTTTTTTATATATAAGAAAACATTTTCTAGAGTCATGCACCTTTTTCAGGATTGTTTCTAGGAATCCCCAAGGCGTTGGGGAAAGACTGGTCCCCGAAGAGCAAGGAAAGCCCAGAGTTAGTTGCTGAGCTCAGCGTGGCACCCTGTACTTCCTTATTTGCTAGAACACTGAACCATCACCTGTATTTGTGATATAGTTTTAATTAGCAGAAATGCAAATTTCTTTTTTGGAAAGCTTGTCAATAAAGAAAATGACCTTTATTCATAGTGCTCTTTGACCCATTTACATAAGACAAGTTTTTCTATATTGGAAATTAAAAAAAAAAAGACACATAGAATATGACAAGGGAGCACCCTTCATAGGGTTGGTATTGGGAGCAAGTAAATACTACACAGCACTGAAGTGACTGTTTTATGGAGAGTTTTCATCTCACACAGAGGCCCCAAGACAATGGCTTCCGGCATTAGAGAACCTGAGTTCAGATCCTGTCTTTACCATGTACAAACCAAGTGACCTTGGGCAAGTTCTTTAATTTCTCTATGGCTCAGTATCTCCAGCTGTAAAACAGAGACCCGCAGATGTCTACGTCTTAGTGTTGTGAGAACGACATTACTTAACACATTACTTAAACTGTCGGAAGAGGGCCTGTCCCACAGGAAGCCCTCAATAAATATCAGCTATTGTTATTACAATGGCTTGAGGCCTTCATTTGTCTGTAATATATCTGGACTCATGTCATAATATAAAAAGAAAACCAAAGAAGTGCCTCACTGGGTCAATCTGGGGTCCTTTCTGTTTCTCCCAAGAATACCCAGAGGCAGCCCTATGGGGCTAGGGACTGGGAAACCCGAGGCCTTGTCTTTTGACACGAACCCTAAGTTGAATTAATGTACTAGCACACATGTTTAAGAAATTTACTAATGTATGTTGAAAATTTCAAACACTCTTTGATTTAATAACTCAATTTCTGGGAGTGACTCAATCTATTCTAATGTGTCTTATTTGTTCTAGATACTGAAAAGGCTATAAGGGTCTAAGGTGTCATTTCAGGGTAACTTATAATAGCTGGAAATTGGGACTGCTCAGGTTTCCAATAGGATATGGCTTAAAAAAAAACAAAAAACAATCCACGGTAAATCCTGTTGATGAAACTAACACAGGAAAATGGTGATTGGGAAAACTGCAATAACATGGAATACACTTATGATATAACGTTAAGATGGAAAAAGTAATATTCAAAATCCTATCTAAAGCATGACTACAACTATGAAAAATGAGCCAAAAGTGACAGGAGGAAAGAGACTGGAAACAGGGCTAGGCTGGGATTGGGTCTTGGGGTATGGGGGCTAGGGACTAGGGCCTGAGACAAATCAGTGTCTCATTTCAAGAGGTGAAGTAAGGCTACGCTGGTATCCCTGAGAGGGCCAACAGCCAAATCGAGGGAGGCTAAGGGAAGCATCAAGTCCAAAGGCTGCAGAGCAGCTCAGCTTCTGGTGTGGAGACTGGAGTTAGGGGCCATGCAGGGGGAGACAGGAAGGGTCCTGAGAGATGGTCACTAGCAGCTTTAGGGGGTGTGGGGAGAGTTTGGCTGGTTTAAAGGGCCAGTGAGAAGGCAGAGGTGAAGGAAACAACCCTAGATATCAGCAAAGGTTGTATTTGGGTGATGGGGCCTACTTTTGATGCTCTTTCTCGATTTGTATCTAGTTTTCCTATTTTCTTTGTTAAATATACATTATCTTTATAATGGAAATACATTTATTTTATAAAAGCCTATGGTAGTCCTGTGTAGCTAATACCTCTATACATGTACACTGGAATTGAACAATTAAGTAAGTGGATGGCAGATGGTGGGAGCCAGGTTTCTCACTGTTAGAGTGGAAATTTACCAATCAGCAAGGGGAGGAGGCTAGAATGATCCATGTGGCAATGGATTAGTTGGAGACCTCAGTATGAATTTAGGTTTAGCCTAATATAGACACAGATGAATATATACAGAAATATTTATAGAGATGTATGCATGTATGGGTTAGTATACACACCTATATTTCTCTGTTCTGTCAGCTGAGAGGTCCTAAAAGAAACAACACCCCAGTAACAATGAGCAAACCTACTTCCCAGATAGTGGTTTCTAATACTAGTCTCTAATAAAAGGAATCACAGCTCCTTGGAGAAATGGTTGATTCTAGGATTTGGGGCAGGAAATATATACAAAAATGAGTCTGGAGTATCTTGTAGTGCCAGAAAGTAAGGAAATGCTCTTCCCCTCCACCGTCTGTCTGTCTGTCTGTCTGTCTGTCTCTCTCTCTCTCTCTCTCTCTCACACACACACACACACACACAGAGAGAATGATGGAGTGATGGAGTATGTTAAATGCTCACAAGGATCAACTGAAAAAGCTCCCAATCACCAAAGCTGGAACAATTTGAGCAATAAAATACATAAAGTAGTATTAGATTCTAACCCAAAGTATAAAATAAATACCCCTGAGTCTCTACTGATATAAATAAATGATTGAATATCTTAATAAATGGAGGAGAAGAGATAGTCTCTGGTGCAGAAGAATCCCAAATAAATTGTGTAAATATTCACCCTCAAGGAGGTGGAGCACAACTCCCCACTCCTAGGGCGTGGGCTACCCATAATGACTTCCTTCTAAAGAGGACAGTATGGAAAGGGGAAAAAAGACTAACTTTACAGTGGAAAAATCTGGCAAACTACTTCAGCCAGGTGACCAAGGCCAATATCATCAGTCATGTTGATAGTATGTACCCTTAATACGATGCAATGAAAATGGCACTTTACATCTGTGATCTTCCTCCCCAGAGCCATAACTCTAGCCCCATCTTGAAAAAAACATCACACAAATCTCAGTACGGGAGCATTCCACAACATACCTAACCAGTACTCCTCAAACCTATCAGGGTCATCAAAAAGAAGGGACATCTGAGCAACTGTCCCAGCCAAGAAGGGCCTAAGGAGAAGTGACAACTAAAGTCATGTGGTATCCTGATATCCAAGAAAAGTGGCATTAAGTAAAAGCTAAGGAAATCTGAATAAACTATGGACTTCACTTAATACTAATGTATTGATATTAGTTCATTAATTGTAACGAATGAACCATACTAATGTAACGTGTCAGTGACAGGGGGAAAGGAGGGTATACAGAAAATCTTTACACTATCTGTTCAACCTTTCTATAAATCTAAAACTATTCTAAACAACAAAGTACAGTTGATTCTCATTATATGTGGTAATTACATTCTATAAAATCTCCACAAACACTAACTGGTGAATACGGAGCCATTACCCCTAGCTGTGAACCTCTGGTCACAACATTTCTGGATCAATACATAACCTTGTTTTATGTGTGTTTCTGTTTAAAGCCACCTCATTTAATATACAGTTGACTCATTAACATTGAATTGATGGCGAATGGCACTCTAACTCACACCCGAAAGAAGCTTATCTAACACACATATTTTTTCCATCAGGCACAGCTCGGCCCTCTTGCAAGAGAAGGCACCTCAGTGCTATGCTTAGGGGCCATTTTAAACAGCGACATTGCCCACAAAAGGCACAAAAAATGCAAAAACCATGGTACTAAACAGACCACAAAAAGGACCTTCTTTCTGTACAGTATGAGAGCTGCTGATACAAGAAGACAGAACATCACCTTGTTCCACTCCAGGTGGGAACACATGCATTGGGCCACTCAAATGGTTCACCCCATGCACATGTCACCAATATTGATTTTGGGGTTACAAATATGAATTTTACCAAGTAGGTGAATTCACAAATATGTAATCCATGAAGAATAAGGATCAACTGTATATTAACTTTTAAAGGCTTATGAACATGTTCCCCAATAGGCCAAGTTCTTTCCATAACCCACTACAGATGTCTCACTTTTGAATTTGTCTAACTCTCTAAAATTTACTTATTTATCTATCTATTTAGTTATTTATTTAGCCTATACCCGTGTCGTATAATAACCACATGTGGCTACTGGTGCTTTCAATGTGGCTAGTCCAAACTGAGTTGTGCCATAAGGATCCACAAGAGATTTTGAAGACCTAGTACACAGAAAGGTAAACGATCTCATTAATGATTTTTATATTGATTACACATAGAAGTGATAATATGTTAATATAATTGGTTAAATAAAATATACTATTAAAATTAATTCCACCTGTTTCTTTTGACGTTCATAATGTGACTACTAGAACATCTAAAACTACACATGTGGCTTGTGGTTTATTTCTACTGGACAGCACCAACCTACATCATCTCTAGGGGAAAGGAATTCCATCATAATATTTGTAGCATGGGGAAGAGCATAGGACTATAAAATCATTTTATCCTTAAAGGGACCATTTAATCCCCTCCTTTTAAGAGGCTAAGGCTCAGACTGGTGAAGTGCCTTGCCCAACTTTCACACAGGTGGCTGTTGGCACAGGACTCAGAGCTCTGTCTCCCGTCTTCTAGTCTAGTCTCTTTCCCCTTGATCTTCTCCCCTGCATGCCCCCACCCTGCCCATAAATACAACCAAATAGCCTGCATCATTCTGCAAGGGAAAAAGAGCATTGGCTACTCCCAAATTGAAAGAGACAATTTCATAAAATCTTACTAGATTTCTATAAGTGGGGCTGTCAGATTTACCAAATAAAAATACAGGATGCCCTGTTAAAATTTGCATTTCTGAAATGCAAGCTTAACTGGGTGTCCTGTATCTATTAGTATAAGTATATTCCACTTAATAGTTGGGACGTACTTACACTAAAAAAGCATTTGTTGTTTTGCTGAAATGTACATTTAATTGGTGTCCCGTCTTTAATCTAGTAACCCTACTATAAAGCCTTTGAGGAAAGAACTTTTTGCTAATTTCTGCCAGGCACTTATCGTTCTGTGTTCCTCCAAGGAAGAGCACAACCCAGTGAGTCATTCAGCGGCTCCATAATAAACAAGGGAGTCTCGAGACTTGCCTTCCCCTCCGTATGCTGCTTCGGCTGTCAATGCTATCTTTCTAAACAGCCAACTTAACGGAAATCAAGCCGCAGATCTTAACTGCCCCCCCTCCCCGCGCCGCCAACCTTTATAATCAATTTGAGTTGGGCAAGATGCCAGCTTTAAAAAATGCACAGAACCAATTCTTGTAACTATGGAGATAAGAGGGAAGGAAAAACCCAAGGAAACAGACAAGCTTTCCTTTTCTTTACAGAAGCTCTTCTTAATGTAATGGGCAGCAACTGGTACAAACATCCCAGCCATTTCCTGGACATGTATACATATCAAAGAGAGCAAGGCAAGAGTTTGGTGGATTTTACATTTTATGATTTTGCTTTCCTTCACTACAATTATTTTGTATTTTACATTTTATGATTTTGCTTTCCTTCATTACTATTATTTTGTAGCATACTAAGGGGGGGTGACAGAAGTGGTCCATCCAAGGCACAGACAAAAAGGGGGTACAGGTAATGAGGGGTTCACTGCCTGTAGAGAATTTTAAAACAACAATAAAACTGACTAAAAGTTGTTCTGCTTTTTATTACCCCATGTGCTGGCAATTCTAAACAGTGTCTCTGATAAAATACTCCTCTTCCTGCAACTCCTCCTCCCCACCCACCCTTGAAAGTTCTGGTATTAAGCCAGGCCATTGACCATTTCTTTAAAAACCCTGCTTTACAGAGCTTTGCTTATTTGTTGTTTGTGGGGTGGGGGGTTGGGAAGAGGTGGAAAGGAGAGGACACAAGCTAGATGGGGATGCTTAAGCCACCAAAACAGCAAGAGCTTCAATGGATGCTGATCTCCCTCTCAGGAACATGTAGGGCTATGTCTTAAGGTTTCCAAGGATGAAGAGGCAATATTATGGTAAAAGGAGCACTGGAATTGGAGTCAGAATACCTGGGTTCAAGATGTGGCTCCGTGTCCGCATAGGTATGCAACTGAGCAGAAAAGGTGTGGCCGCTCTGAGCTCCAGCCCCCTCCCTATCCTCCACCTGCTACTTCACCTGCTCGGTTTGCGTACTTAAGGGATAAAACCTGCAAAACCCTACAGGTGTTTTCCTTATCTTCAAGACTGAAACTGAACCACCACCTATCACAACCTCACTTTGACCCACAGAGGGGGAAAAGAACAAGTGGAGGATGAGCAGTTTCCTTTAAGAGCATGACCCGGACATTCCATGCATCACTTCTGCTCCCTTCGTATTGGTTAAAATAGAGCCACATGGTCTCACACTCCTGCCACAGAGGCTGAGAAATGTAGTCTCTAGCTGGACAGCCAGGTGTCCAGCTACAACCTGAAGGTTCTATTTCTAAAACTTGATAATGGATGTAGTGTAATAATATGCAGTTCAATAACAGTTACTGTCATCATTTTGTAAGCTAGCGGACAATACAGATTGTTTGTTGTTTATTGCTCTGATGAATGAAACAAGAAGAAAAGTCCCATCTTTCCACTGTGGCTGATGAGTTTTAGGTGCACATCCATGTAAATAATCGAGGTTTCAATGGAGAATGAATTCTTAAGAGTGGTGGATTTCGAAGCACTTCCGTCTGGGGCCTGTGACTGTTCTCCCAGGAGACCTCGTCAGTGTGAATGTGGACCCATCTTATGAATACAGTCTCGTGCCTCTCAAAGACTGAGCCCAAATCCCAGGAGAAACATGGAATTTAGACCATCGTGCCACTGTACTGACCCCATCCAGCAGGCTCATAGCTGCGAAAGCGGTACATCATCTGGTTAGTGCCTTATCTTCCTCGAGGTCTTGTGTCACTGCCTCCATAATTAAACACAGACCATTAGCTCTAACCCACTGCACCCACATCAATTATGCCAGTTTGGATAACAGCTGCAGAAACCCTCCTTTCCTGTCTTCTGCCTCTCTGGAAATAATCCTGCTTGTCTCACACAGGTAGAGTTGGAACTGCCTTGGTTTTTACAAGATATCAGATTAGCTAGGCTGCAGTGCCACGGTGGAACAGAGCTCTGCTCTTCCATACGCCGATTAAAAGGTAATTTAACCTCTTCCAAAGGTGGTCTAGCCAATCCCCAGCAGCACTGACATTGTGTTAATGAGAAGTTGCTCTCCAGAGTGATCAATTAGCCCTCAGATGAATGTGCAAACCCATCTTCAGTGGACGGCCCAGGCTTAAAAAGCAAACTTGGTAGGTTCGTCACCCTCTGCCCGGCTCAGTTAAATCCGCAGGGACTCATGCTCTGTATCTGAAATCCTGGAGCTGCACAGATGGAAACACACACTTGGAACCTCCTCGGTAACGCAAGCTGCCCCAACGTGCTGGTTTCCTCGCACGTGCTAGGCAAAGGGGACTGCAACTCAGCAGCGAGAGGGCTGCTTAATCCACCTCATTGCTTGGAGAGAAGAAACTCAGTTTACCACGAGAAAGGAGAGAACCAAGCCAGAGAGTCTCAGAATGTGGGAGGGCCCTGAGCATTCACTTAATCTAAGGCTTCCCTTTTACGTATGAGAAAACTGAAGCCAAAGCTGCAGGAAGCTCAAGCAGCAGAGATGGACAAGAATCCATTTTCTCTGCCAATGTGGTCACTCTTTTTTACCCCCCTCTAGTCACCCCACCACACTGACTATTACTTAGACACCAGCTGCCCCGTCATCTGGAGACCCTCAGGTGAAGAAAGCATATTCACCTCACTTGAGAATGTGAGCCTCACTTCTGCTAGCACAGCAGACATAAATCTCAATCCACAAAGTCAGGTGAGCAAGACACACTGCTTTGGGTTTTTTTTTTTTTTTTTCCTATAAAGCAACTGGCCCCATCCTGCCAAGCTGGAAATTCAATCCCAGGCATTTCTGGGTCCTCTCCCCCACTCTTCGGAGTGCACCAAGGTTCTGGGCCTCAGGCAGGGCTGGAGGTATCACTGAGATATCACAGATCCAGCCCACAGGGTCCCTTCAGCTCCCCAGGCTGCTGGTTCTGAAGCCCTCACTGGCTGGGAGCCTAGGCCTTGGTCCTCCTTCCCTCAGCTTCATTGTCTGAAGCCTGCCTCCTCTCCTGGTCCTGTCAGGATGAAGAATGTAGGGACCTGTGGCCCTCCAGGCTCTTAGACTTCTCTCTCCTGTCCTGAGCCAGAGGAATGTCTTTTTAGTCTTAGAGAAATCCTTTTTGTTTTCCTCAAAAGTGTTCTCTCTCTTGCCTCACACTCTAGGACACCATTACAATTCCCTGGAAGGATGGAGCCTTTTGGAAATAAAAGCCAGGAAGGGAAATGTTTTGCAGGTAACATCTACCCTTTATCCAACCCCAAATCTTCACCATGACAAGAACACAGAGTGGGGGAAAGAAAGGGAACTATGCAGGGAGGGGGAAAGTAATTACTTCTCAAAAAATCATACTGCATACAGTGACTTCAAGTTCCATGAAAGAACGAACAACCCAAATTCCATTTCATTCTTTCTGGGAAAAAGAATGCTGGGGGAAATTGTCCCAGCTTCATCTTGAAAGGAGCATGAAAAGCAAGGAGTCATTTCTCTACAATGAGAGAGGCCACTAAGTAACCTCAGAATGCAGCAATGACTGCACCAGCTCTCCCGCCTTCCTTGCCACTTGACTGTTTTGTAACTCCTGCCACTTCTCCAAAACAACTCTGTGGAAGGTCCCCACTGACCTATTTGCCTAGTCCAGTTGCCGACACTTCATCCTCATCCTCTTTGACCTTCTCGTCCTCCCTGAAACTCTTTCCTCTGTGGGACAATTGGTGATGCTGGATCTTACTGGTTCATGCTCTAACTTTGTGACCATGCCCTCTTTATTCCTTTGCTGGCTTTTCTTCCTTTCCTTTCCACTAATCAATGGCATTCTCTAGGGAGCTAATCTTAGCCACCTTCTCTTCTATCTCTATTCAATTTTCCTCCTTATTTAATCCACTCCTACAACTTTTATTGTCTTTGAATCTACACCTCTAGTCCCGCTCAATTTCTGGAATTCTAGACCCAAAATCCCAATTGCCTTTTGGTTGTTTCCTAATAGATGTGCCACCACACCTCAAACTTGCCATGTTCAAAACCGAACTCATCTTTCTTCCCCAAACCAGCTTTTCTTTGTGACTTCCTTACTCCATTAACGCATCACCATTCTTCCAAACTTTGGCTCCATCTTTGACTCCTCCTCTTCATTTTCTTTATACCTCATACTGTTTGAATCTATATAGATTTTACCTCTTCAAATGGAATATTCCAGGTATTATATGACAAGTACAGAATAACACGGAGCTATCCATCTGCACATTTATGCCACTAATGCCATATAAATTAAATTAACTATGGCTATAATTTTGGCCTTTATCCCTCCATAATTTCTCCTATAGAATTATGTATTTTTTCACAAAAGGGATCATCTTGTTTGGAATTTTTTTGTCACTTACTACATCATGAATACTTTCCTATGCCATTAAATGTTCTTTTATACAGGAATTCTCAAATTTTAAGAGCATATCAGAATAATCTGAGGGTGCTTGTTAAAAAAGTATTTCCCTGGATGGTCCCCCAGAGACACTTATTCTGTATTCTGGGGAGGGTCCATGAACCTCTATGTTTAACCAGCACCCCAGAAAAATCTAATGCATAAGGTTTTCAGATCCCAATTTGAGAAACACTGTTAGCACAATTTGTAAGGATTCCTTCTTTTTCTTTTGTTTACATTTACCATAATTTATTATCAATCCCCACTGACATATTTAGGTTGCTGTCCAATTTTTTTAATATCATTTTAGTTCTACACTGACTTTGATTTCTAGGCTCTCTCTTTACCATTCCCTCCACCCACCCACACATACAATTTTTCATTAGGATAAATTCCTGGAAGTAGAATTTCTGGGTCCAAAGGATATACAAAATTACAAACTATACATATAGTAATATATGCTATTATAGTAGTCATTATATAATTATACCTAATGTATCAATAGTATAATTTTTTTTTATTTTAGAGGGGGAGAGAGAGAGGTGGGGGGAGGGGCATTGGGAGAGGGAGAGAGTCTTAAGCCTGAGATCATGACCTGAGATGAAATCAAGAGTCAGATGCTCAACTGACTGAGCCAGCCAGGCACCCCTATTAATAGTATAATATAATAAATAACAAAAATTAATGTATTAATTATATGACATATAATGTAATAATATATATATTAATTTATATATGTTCAGGTGGGGTTTTATTTGGACCCTCACACAAGATTTACATTTATCCATGTTCATTTCATCTGGTTATATTTCACCCATTGCTTCAAGAGTCACGTTATTTTATATCCCTACTCTCCATTGAAAGTATTTGTTATTTTTCTGAGATTATCTCCTGCATATCTGATATGTGGCTTCTACACTTCCTTCCAAATTATGGATAAGAAGTAGTGAATAAAGTTGAGAAATGCCTTCCTGCTCCACCAGAAACGTATATTACTTAGCATACTTGTTCGTTCTTTAAACAGTAACAACTTAATTTTAATAGCGATTGGCTTATGATTCTCCATATCATCTTTAAGGTTATAAGAATAGAACTTACCATATGTTTGCTGAAGTTCACATCCACTGCCATCTATCTCTTGGCTCTGATCTACCAATCAAAGGAGAAAAATAAGTGTACTGGTTTCTTATATCCACATTAATGCTATTTAACACGGATTCATAACTCTGTCATGGCCTACAGTATAAGGCATGTGTTCAGTTTGTGTGTCTGAGGGTGGACTAGGGGCTCTGTCTACCTAAGTGGGGAAAAATTGTTGATGGCCCCTCTGGTGGGGGAGGGAGAGAGCAGGGAAAGGAAACAGAAGGTAGGATGCAGAGGGCTCACGGTAAAGGGAAGAGGCTGGGAGTGAGAAAGAGAGAGAAGCAGAAGAGGAATGTCGGTTGCCTGGTGGTGTCAATAATGATAGCAATAATAATAATAATCTCTAATAGCAATCAAATTTATTATGTGTCTAGCACTCTGCTAAATGCTTCATATGTATGAACACATCTGTTCTCCTAACAACTTTGAAAGGTGAGTGCTATTATCATCTCCACTTTGCAGATGGAGAAACTGAGGCACAGAGAGACTAAGAAACATGCCCAACATCACAAAACTAGTAATCAGGATAACCAGGATTCGAACCCGGCCATCTGATGCTCCCTCTTAAGCATGCAAACTGCTCACCAGAGTACATATCGTGTGCTACTGTTACTACATTCTACCTACTATTATTATCGGTATGTACGCGCACACACACACACACACACACACACACACACACCCCCCATGGCCAGGAGGTGAACTGCCATTGCCTTTGTTATGTGCACATAAAGGAGTTAACTGTGGGAATCTTTCTTTGTGCTTACTTGGAAACAGTACTTTGAGGAAATGGACATTTGCGTGGTGCCCATACCTGGGTGACCAACTTGTCCCAGTTTTCCGGGGACTTCACCAGTTTTGGCACTGAAAGTCCCATGTCCCGACCGTATGTTTTGTTATTTCTTCCCACTGAATACACAAGGGGGCATTGTAACCATTCAGTCGTGCATTCCTCAAACATTTACTGGGTGCCTAATCAGAGGTGTGAGTGCTGCCCAAGAACCCAGCACCGAGGATGGGGTGGCACGACAGGAAAGTGAGGAACCTTCCATGATCCCGCATCAGAAAGAGTAAAATATGTATTTGAATGAACAAACTCTTACATGGCACTTACTCTGGGCCAAGTATTATAATGAGCACCATCCATTTAGCATTTAACCCTCATAAGCACCCCAAGGCATAGTTACTATCATTACCGTCCCCACTGTAAAAAAGTAGAGGCAAAGAGGGGCTAAGTACCCTGCATATGGCACAGCTGGCCAGTGGCACAAAGCCAGATTTGAAGCCAGGCAAGGCCCTCCTTGCTCCGGAGTCCATGCCTTGAACTACTGTGGTAGGCTTTGAGAAAGGGACCTGAACCCCTCCTAGAACTCTGTGTGCCCTCAGCCTCTTTCTAGCTCTGCTTAGAAGTTGCTCCCTAGCTCAGCGGTTCTCAACCCTGAAGGCACATTACAATCACCCAGGGAGTTTAAAAGATAATACTGATTCCCCAGGACACTACTTGCAGAGATTTTGATGGAACTAAGCCACTTTGACCTGGACATCAGGATTTCGTTTTAAAGATTTTCATTATTTATTTATATGAGGGAGACACAGAAAGAGAGCAAGCGAGAGAGAGAGAGCAGGGGGAGGAACAGAGGGAGAAGGAAAGAGAGAATCCCAAGCAGACTCCACGCTGAGCATGGAGCCCAATGCGGGGCTCGATCTCACCACCCCAAGATCACGACCCCAGCCAAAATCAAGAGTTGGATGCCCAGCCGAGCCATGCAGGCACACCATGGACATCAGGGTTTTTTAAAGCGCCCTCAAGGATAGAACATACAGTTGGGTCTGAGAACAAGGTGGCTAGACCCTCCCGTCTGGCAAGCTGCGCTAAGTCTTCTAATCAGTGCTTCTCAATGCTAAAGTGCATCTCAATCAGCTAAGAACCTGATTAAAATGCAGATTCTGATTCAGTAGGTTTGGAGTGGGGGTGGGAGGACCAGAGATTCAGCATTTCTAACCAGCTCTCAGGGTGCTGATGTTGTTGGTTTATAAATCACACTTGAGGTAGAAAGGAGTTTGAGGCAAAGAGTAGTCCATAGACCTACTGAGTCAGAATCTGCATTTTGATGCACATTTGAATTTAAGAAGTCCTATTCAAACCCTGAGCTCCCCACAGGCTCTGGGAATGGCTTGCAGATGTGCCAAGGTATTGCCTCCCCTCGGCTCTTAGAAGCTTGGTTGGTGACCTCCAGGGTGCAACCATAAGCAGCCTCAATGACCCCATGTGTATGCAAATAGTATGTTTCACCGTTGACCATCAGGGAGAAAAGAGTGGGGAGTCCTACTCTAACAGAATCTTGCTACCCCCTTCTTCCCTCACACCTCCGGCAAGCCTTTGCTCACACTCTTTCTCCCACCTGCCTTTGACCAGCCTTACCAGATTTCTGAAGGTCAAGCTCCTGTCCTAATTCCTCGTCTATGGAACCATTCCCATTTCCACATGGTCATGTCAAACCAACAGACACTTTTTTTTTCATATCCCAAACAGCAAATAACATTTCCTATGTGCCAGGCACTGTTCTAAGCCCTTAACATTATTCATTCATTCATTTAATCCCCATTTGGCAGGCAGGAAAGCTGAGGAACAGAGCAGTGGAAGAAGTTGCTCAAGGTCACACAGCTAATAAGTGGCAGGATCAAGATTCAAATGCGAGTAATCTGGCTTCAGAATCACTACACCGAAGCACAATGATAAGATTCTTCTCACTGGTGTGGGACTCACGTGGAAGAATTTGCAAATGATGCAGAGCGTGGACAGAGAAAGATGTATGGATTTCCTATGGCTGCTGTGACAGACTACTAGTCACTGGGTGGCTTAAAACAACAGAAATGTCTTCCTTCACAGTTCCGGAGGCCAGCAGTCCAAGCTCACATTGTTGGCAGAGTCACGCTCCCTCTGGAGCCTCTAGGGAAAGATCCTTCTTCGCCTCTTCCTGGCTTCTGGTGGTGACCAGCAATCCTCGGTGTTCCCTGGGCTCAGAGAGACAGCACCCTCATCTCTGCCTCCATCATCACAGGGACTTCTGTGTATCTCTCTCTGTCCTCTCTTCTGCTTGTAAGGACACCAGTCATTGCATCAGGGCCCATCCTACTCCAGGATGGACCCCTCTTAACTAATTAGATCTGCAAAGACCCGATTTCCAGAAGGTCACCTTCTGAGATCCCAGGTGGACACGAACTTGGAGGGGCAGGGGAGACACTATTCAACAGAGGACAGAAGAGCACAGAGATTGTTTCAGGGCAGAAAGTGTCTCTTAAAAATCCTCAGCTACTATTTGTTTCAAAATGCTGCTGAGGCCTTAGGACCCGTGACTGACATTTTCCAGATTCAGCTGAGGCATAGCGAGCCACGAAATTGCTGTAAGTTTTGGTCAACAGACCGCAATTTCTTCAGTGCCAAAAGGACATCCCTTAAAAGCTTCCGCCCACTGTTCAATATCTGATCGTGCTTGTGGGTTCTCCCCAGACCAAATCAATCAGATTGATTTTATCTGTACAACAGGTAAAATAAAACTGCTGCTTTTGAAGATTTTTGCCGGTGGCAGGTGCAGAGGTGAAATGTGCACTGTTCGAGCGGCTACACATTATGTAGGCTAGCACATAATAGGGAAGCAGCCCTTGGTAGCCTGTGGTGATCTTTCGGGTGAACCACTTGGACATCAGAACTTCTCTGTGAAATATCCAAGCCCTCTCTGTGGTAAGCTAAGGAGGAATCTTGTCGTGAGCATAGATATTCTGAGCCAAGACCAACTGAAGCAATGTGCAGAGGAAAGTTCCAAGTCCAGGAAAAGAGCCAAAGAGGATGGTATCTATACTGCCTACCTCACCATGTCAATGCAGAACTCCTAGAGAAGGAGCCAGGTCCTGCCACCGTTTCAGGCACTCAGCATGATGTGTGGGTTGTAAATGAGTCGGTATTAGAGCAGTTAGGTGCTGGGGTAAAAGGAGAAGCTGTGAATACTGATCAAACAAGTAAAAAAAAATCAGGAACTAAGTGACCAAAAGGTGACACTGGTGGAGAAGCCGCTTCTGAGGATGAGTGGTAGTGTTACTGAGTGCAAGAAAACGAGCTCTCCAAACCAGAGGTGTTGCTGTTGCTGGGCCCTGAAGGATTAGTATTCAGACTGTTCTAAGTGAGCCCATCGTCCCTTCGTTCCTTTGATCACTGCCACACCTGCAAAGAGGAAAATGAAGTAACTGATGTCCCTCCCTGCCAAGGCGCCATTTTGGCTCCAGTCATTACAGCTGACCTATAAGAAAAGGAAGAAAACCCCAAATTTCCTGATTCCTGCAGCTCAGTGGAATGCTCAGATTTGGCTCTCAGTTCTTAAAGCCCAGAGACCATCTCAAGCATGAGAGAACAATCAGATGGCCTTACGGAGTGGAGACCAGATACACAAAATATGAAGGACTGACAAAATCTCTTGGTGCTGTGTAGCACATGTGAGAAGTGGCTACACGACAGAAATATTCCCAGAAGAACAGGCCACCTCATCACTTGTCTCCACTGCACCAGAAGATTAAAGAAGCCTGGGGCTTCATGCCCTCTTTGCAAGAACATTCAGCTGGTTATTAAGGTTTTTATGGCCTAGCGGAATGGGCGAGCTGCGGAGAAATGATAACTAGAGCCAGGTCAGGGATAAAACTGTCAGTACTGAGCATCTCCATTCAGTGAGACCCACTGCATCCGTTCACTGATTCATGCAAATGTCTATGCGCCGGGGCATTTTCCCTTCTAAATTCATATGGAATTTGAGAGCAATTCTTTAAAACCGGATCATCAATCTGGGGGCTCCATTTACATGGAAAGTGACTTTCATCACTCCATTCTTCCTCTAAAAAAGAGGTTCTGGGAGGGAGCAATTACAAAGACAAACAGGAAAATATATCCATTCGCCAAATTATCTGAAGATCGACCTTCTCCCTAATTAATTTTCTTCCCTACCTTTCTCTTCTATTCTGTTGGAGAATGCTCTTTGGCATAAAAATCCAAGGTGGCTATGAGAAAAACATTAAAGCTAACAATCAAAAAACACAAATAATGTGACATGTTATTGATCATTTACTTTACACTCAAGCTACATGGATCTGAGAAATCAAAAGAAAAAATAAGAAGCTTGAAAAACAAGAGATCTGTTCCATGTACGCCCCAGAACAATGGCTACCAGACTTTTTGCTAACATACCCCTCAAAGAATTTTGAGAAACTGTATGCTCTTTTCCACGTTTAAAAAAAAAAACAAACCTGAGATATAATGAACATACAATAAAACACACAGACCTTAACGGTTCCTTTCCTATGAGTTCAAGGCATTTGAATACCTGCCACCCAAAACAAGCTACAGAACATTTCCATCACCTGAAAATCATCCCTCTGGCCCCTTTGCAGGTAATCTTCCATTTCCTGACTCTCACCCAGGATTAGTCTTCCTTCTGCACATCTTTATTTTTTTTTATTTAAATTCAATTAGCCAACACATAGTACATCATTAGTTTTAGATGTAGTGTTCAATGATTCATCAGTTGTGTATAACACCCAGCCTTCTGCACATCTTTGATATCTAAATTCTCAAAATACACTTTATTGCGTACAAAGGAAAAACTGAGCAGCTAACATTTTCCACAGTTCCCTGGTGAGGAATGACTGACAGGGAATATGGAACCACTGTGCGTGTTATTTGTAGTTTGCAATAGGCAGAATTTTACTTAAAGATGGCTATGTCTCACACTTTGGGCCCAGGTATTCTCTCAGCCTTTTCCATGCTCTTTATTTATTACATCCTGAATAACATAACCTCATCAGTATCGGTAAGAAGACAAAACCATGAGTTTAGGGCTGAGTGAGCCGGTCAGGCCAACAGTGCCCTTTCTAGAATGCCACCTTTCTAGAATGTTGTCTTTCCTAACAACAGTTAGTAAGGGGAGGTAGGAAAATGTGTTCCCTGCTGCATTTGATCATTCAGTTGGCATTTGTCATAATCTGCCTTGAACCATTGGATAACTGTTTGTGGATGGGATAGTTCATGCCCCAGCTGGACTGAGGTATAATGACAAAGGAACTGAAATTGGAACCAGAAGACTGGGGTAAAAGACTCAATTCTGCCATTATGATGTGATCAGGAACAGATTCCTCAAACCTTCTGAGCCTCTGTAGACCGTCAAACAGGACTAAAACCCACCTCACTGGGACACTGTGAGGAGAATTTAGGCAAGAAGAGTAGAAGTGCTTTGTAAACTGTCAAGTTCTCATCAGTGAACTCTATCACTATTCTTTTAAACAGGAGCTAATTCTTACACTTTGCACCCTTGTTGAATATTGCATGTAGGAGGTCTTAACAAGTATGTGTTAACTGAGTGATATATTTGTTTATAATCAATAAGAATAAAGAGTTGTAAATGTTATTGCTTGGGGAATCAAAAATTTACAAACTAAATTCTCAGTGCACACATATGAATATAGATTTCTCACCCTCAGCTTAATATGGATACATAAGATATAAGAAACAAGCCGTATTCAGTTTCTAAAAAAGCGATCTGCAAAATTCCATCCCTTGGTAATCTGAACATTTGTATGCAAAATTATCACCACTCATTCTTTTCCCACCAGGAAAGTTAAGTAATAGCACATGGTGTAACCTCTCTTTGGAGCATTCATTTGCTATCCTTAGTCACATCAGCAGTCCTCCCAAGAACCATTTCAAACATTTCCACACTTACATAAATTGTAAAGCGAAGAACAAGAAATACTGTTCTGGTAAAGAGGAGGCCATAGTTAATTTTATGGATAATTAATTAGTCCACCTAGCAAACCAGTGTTAAAGTCCCACTATGA
This sequence comes from Mirounga angustirostris, assembly GCF_029215605.1. Taxonomy (NCBI): domain Eukaryota; kingdom Metazoa; phylum Chordata; class Mammalia; order Carnivora; family Phocidae; genus Mirounga; species Mirounga angustirostris. The sequence continues at coordinate 14,202,773 of NW_026991719.1, forward strand.
GCCAGGTATTCAGGAATAGGATACAAAAACAAGGTGATAGGGTGCCTGGGTGGCTCAGATGGTTAAGCGTCTGCCTTCGGCTCAGGTCATGATCCCAGGGTCCTGGGATCGAGTCCCACATCGGGCTCCCTGCTCCTTGGGAGCCTGCTTCTCCCTCTGCCTCTCTCCATCTCTGTCTCTTACGAATAAATAAATAAAATCTTAAAAAAAAAAAAAAAACCAAGGTGATAGAGGGGGTGCTAGCCAAGATGGATCAGCCCCCACTGATTACATCTGAGAACTCCAGACAGGATACAATAACAACAGCAACAACTGACAGAAGACTCTGCAAAGCAAATAATAGCAGACAGATGGGGAAAGCAAGTCAAAGAAGTCAGTATGGTGGCATATTTCCTGGGTTTTTTTTTTCCCCCTCTTATTTCCCAGTTTTGACCCCTGGGTGGCTCAAGTTGCAGAGTTGTACAGTGGCCCTACACATGTTGTGGCTCCTCCCTCCCATACACCCTAAGTTCTCTCTACTCAATTGAGGGGAAGAAGAGGGAGGACCATATGTGAGAGGTTTTCATGGGCTAGGCCTAGAAGTGAGACACATCACTTCTGCCCACATTCCATTGGTTAAGACTTAGTCACATGGTCACTCCTAACTGCACAGGAGCCTGGGAAATGTAGTCTAGCTATCTGCCAAGAGGAAAGTAAAATATAGATACTAATCAGCACCAAAATAGTCTGTGTCATAACTGCCTTAGTACACAAAGGGGTGCGCAAGGAGCGTTGTGAACATAGCAGGGACTTCCAATCAGAATGGGGAGAGAGACCAGAGAAGGCTTTCTGAAGGACAGGACGTGAGTTCTGCAAGGTAATCAGGGAGGTGAAAAGAGAAGCGTTGGAGGAGACCAAAGCATGTGCAAAGATGCAGAAGCAAGAAACCTGCTGGTGAATTTGAGAGACCCCAAGTGAGTCCCTCTTCATTGGGCAATAGCTGAATGCCAAGAGAGCCAAGAGATGAGCCGTGAGAGGGAGGCGGGAGCCAGGATTTGAGCCAGAAATCACTGTTATATTTTAAGCAAAGGTGTAATAGAAACTGGTTTCCAACTTAGAAAGAGCCTGGTAATTGTGTAGAGGGTAGCTGGAAGCCGTACAGGAGTTAGGAGACTTTTGTCATGGTCCAGGCAAGAAGCAATTTGGGCTCGAAGTAAGCAGTGGGGTACTGTGAGGGGATCAGATATGAGATCTGAGATGCTCATGAGTCAAAACTCTAAGACTCAGTAACTGATTGAATATGTTATTTGATATTATGAAAGGAGTCAAGGAAAATTCTTTTGTTTCATTCATTTAACAAATATTTATTGAACATCTACTATCTGTGTTCCTCTAGGTGCTGGAGATACAACAATGAATAAACAAGCAAAGTTCCTGTCCTCACAGAGTTTACGTTCTGGTGGAAAATTCTAAAACACTAACAAGTAAATATAAATTTATAATGTGATTATATTTAGCAAATAACCTGTTGTGTTTGAGATATCCTTACGGGACGTCTGTATGGGGGTTGTTTAATTGCAAGTTATTTCTATGAGTCTGTTGCTCAGGAGAGAAGCCTTGGCCATGGGTGTGGATTTGGGAGTCATCAGCATATGGGTGGATGCAAGTGACAAGAAAACCAATACAAACTAGTGCAAGGAGAAAAAGGGAATCCATGGCTGAAGACACCAAACAGCCCTGGGGTTGTTTCTTCAGCTTTAGGCATAGCTAGATACAGGGTTTTAAATGACAGTCCTGGATTTCGGTCTCTCTTTTAATTAATTTCTTGGACTCTTTTGGGCAGGATGGCCTCTGGCAACCCCAAAGTCCCCATTTAACATCTCGTCATTCAACAACTCAGCAGAGATTTGTTTTGGTTTTTGTTTTCTGATAGCTCCAGCAGAAAATCTCCATAAAGACTATGATTGATTCATTGGGGATTACATGTCCATTCTTGAACCAAGCCCTGTAACCTGGAGTTGGAACATTCTGAGTGACCATGCCTGGGTCATGAACCCAAACCTGTGGCAATGAGTGGGACAGGGTCAGCTCCATAAAACCCACAAGTGTGCTCCTCCAGGAAAGAGAAATTCTGGTACTAGCAGTTAGGGAAAGAGCTAATGAGCAGGCAAAGACCAGAATGTTCTCTATAGGTGGAAACTGAGGGTTGGGTATTAGTGAGGTCACCCTGAGAGGACATAGAATACGAGGACCTAGAACTGATGTCAAAATCCTGGGGAGCATGACACTTAGAAGCTGAATGGAAAAAAAAAAGATGATCCTGCAAAAGAGATGCAGAAGAAGAGGCCAGAGCTGCAGGAAGAGATCCTGAAGCCTCGTGATGTCGCAGAGACCAACTGAGTGAGTTTCAAAAAGAACTGAGTCAACAGTCACAGAGGAGCCAATGAAAATGAGGACAGGAGATGTGACCTGATACCCTGACCATAAAAGCCCATGAGGTAAAGCTAGGCAGTGCTCCCTGGAGAACAGAAGGTGCTATGAAGGAGAAGTACACCAGATTGTCGGGGAGGAAGATCTGGGAATTTCGCTAAAGCAAATGGCTCCGTGTGTAGCAGCTTCTTGAACTGAGAGGCATATCCAGAGGATCAGGAAAACCGTGGGATCAACACGAAGCATCTCTCTTGACCCTCAATTCTATGCAAAAAAATTATAGGGTGAGTCGCATTATTTCTATAATAGAACAAACATAGCTATATTATGGTGCAGGATGCAAAAATCTGTGGGAATTTTAAGCTAAAATACTAACCTTTGTACTTGCAACAGGATCCCTTCAGAATATACTCCCAGAGCTCCTTGCAGTGAACATCCCTTCCTCTCTGGTTAGGGGGTCTGCGGATAGAATAGAATGGGAAGCGTGATTATTGATCATCCGCACATTTGCCTGCTGCTCCATAAACAGGATGCTTTAGGACAGACCCACTAACAAATAACGATAATAATGACTATAACAGGCACTGTTCTACAGACTTAACCTTGGTTATGTCTCACAATAATCCCATGAGACAGAGTATTATTATCACAGTATTAAAACTCCTGTTTTAAAGATGAGGAAGCTGGCGCACAGAGAGGTTGAATAACTTGCCCAAGGTCACACAGCTCCAGATTTAAACCTGGAGGTTCTGGCTCTGGCTTTTGAGCCGGTGTCCCTAACCATGGCACATACCATACGTTCTGACACTGCCTCAGAAAAACTTAGTCCTTGTAAGATGGTCTGTAAATGTTTAGAAGAGGCAGCGCTGGGGAAGCTGTGTCCCAGCCCTGCCCTATCTTGCCCACTGACTGGTGATACGACGGACCTGCCACAGAGGCACAGAAGCCCTAGAGCCCTACTCGCAAGCACCTTTGCACTGGTAACCTTGGGACCATGGGAATTTGTCAGTCCGCTGGGTGACGTTTATCTGAGCCCCATGATTACCTTTTTGTTTGGACTTGCACTTTGAATCTTTATTGGTTTTAATGCATTCCCCAAACGAGAAATTAATTTCAGAGGTGCTTTATACAGTAGCTGGTTTCATAAAGACATTATGCTGTAAGCTTTTCATAACCTGAGTATGAAGAGACGAACAAATCTGCAATCACCTGGTACTAATCTGTTTTCCTTGAATGTGTATGCATAAATTACTTTTTATGTTATTTCTGAATGTACACAAAGATAGCTCGAGCAGTATATGAACCCCCATAGCTCTGTCATCCAGCAACAACCACTTACCCATGGCCAATCTCACCCATTTCCTAAGTAAAAACCAACTATCATGTCATTTCATCCATAAAGATTTCTGGGCATATCTCTAAAAGATAAGAAGGATTATTTTTAAAGATAACTACAATACCCGTCCACATTCATATTTCCACAAATTATTTTTAAAATTCTGCTCTTTCTAAAGTTCTATACCCATTAATTATTAACTTGAATGCTTTTGTTATTGTTGATATAATTTTTAAATTTTTTATTGCGAGAAACAAAGCCCAAAATGTAGAGAAAACAGTAGGATGAACCCCCTGCGCCCATCACTTAGCTTCAACAATTATCTATATTTGGTCAATCTTGCTTCATTTACATTCCCCTTTTTATATCCTCCTTTCGCTGGCTGTTCATAAAGCAATCCCCCAGACAACATTTCCTGTCACTGGGCATGCATTCTTAGCTTGGTTGGTGGCAAGAAAATGTAGAGGTGTTCTCTGGTAGGCCGTTATATATTTATTTCATTTCTAAATCCCTCTAAAAGGATTAGATTAAATGCAACATTTTCAGTGGATCAGATAAACTGCCACTTGGTGTTTTTGCCTTTTTTTTTTTTTTTGAGTAATGTTTAAAATAAAACCAAATTCTAAACAAATGGCACGAATAGTCTATGACATGAATACCAAACAGAATATTTGTGTCATATACCCTCTGTCAGCTGTGCCCAGATCTTTAAAGGTACATATTTTTCCAAGACTAAGTGAATAAAACTGAAACAAAAAAATGTAAGCCCCATTATAATTTTGAAAAAGAAAGAAAAAATGTAAAGGGACACCATCAGCTGGTTTAGATTGGAAATGGGGCCTGAATGATGACACTCCCATTGGCAAAACCCCTGGCTTCCTCTCACACTCCTAGGTTTTAATGTCCACTCTTTTCCAAACAGCTCTTAGAAGCCCTTTGAGAAGAGTGCATTTCCTTGCCTGGGAGGCAGAAGAAGTATTTTAGGCTTTGGAGTCTCAGAAAGTAATGATTCAGGTCATGATTTGTTGAGATTTACCAAGATGACCTTGTTTTGTCTTGTGGAAACTTACCATGAAATCCACAGTAACACCCACCATAACTGTGAAGCCATAGTGTGTCACCATATCGTTCATTCCGCGGTTGCCGCCACAAGCAAATGACAAGTGACAGCCACACGGACTTATACACCATTAAACACCCAGGGGGGAATGAAAACTTGTCATGGGTTAGGTCAAGCACCAGCAAGAGAAGAGCTGTGGAGCATTTGCAGGGCTAACAACAGAAAATCTGGGCAAACAAAAAGGAATTGGTTAGGATTATAAATTGGTTCAATACTTTTGCAAAAGCTTTGGCGGTAGCTATTAAAACTAAACACGCATATACCCTATAATCCAGCAATTCCACTTTACGGCGCTAGAGGTCAGAATAGTGCTTACCCTGGGGTAGTGGCTAAGCGGGGCAGGAGTGAGACTTGTGGGGCTCTGCAAATGTTCAACATCTTGATCTGATGAAGTCACATGGGTGTAGACATAGGTAAACATTCATTAAACTGTACACTCCGTATTTGTGCACTGTCCCGTGAGCTATACCTCAAAAAAAAAAAAAAGTAATTCATAAAAATTCCAAATAAAGAGGCTTTTGCAAAGTGCTGGCAATTTAAGAGGACCTCTGTCTCTGGATTAAGACAAAATGCTGTGTTCACCAGGAACTCATTATAGTTTCCCAGGTAGAGAACCCAATCAAAACGCAGAGGTTGGGGTGTAGTCTCTACTTTCCCCTAAGACAGTAGGTCTCACTCATCCCTTTCTCCACAAACCGGGGTCCCACTGAGACAAAGACCCACATTTCCTAGGGCATTGCTATATTTATGGGCACTGATAGACGCTTTACCTCTGGCACCTTTTGACAATTCAAATGGCTTTTCTTTGACGAAATGATTCCAGTGGTTGACAACCGGGTTGTTTTTGAATCGCCCTTTCTTGGCAAAGCCAAAATTGTCATATCAGATGCCAAGTTACTTTCTAAAATTAAATGAAGTTAAATGGCAGGCTCTGCTGATATTGCTTAATACTTGCTCATAATTATATTGTAGCCTCTGCCATTTCCCAGTGCGTCTGCTCACCCTTTCATTATTCGCTGTGTATTCAGTTACTCGGGGGCACCCACTGGGCAGTAAGTGACTGAGAAACCACCAGAGCCAAGCGTCTACGCCGCTATGCTCCTAGCAGAGCAGCGTAACTCTCCCAGTGCCTGAGCCTGCTGAGCACTGCTTGCACCCACTGCCCCTCTGTTCACAGATTCGAGAGAAATTTTAGTTTGTAATGGGGGGCAGATCTGCACCTCAGGTCTTAGAGCTGGGAAACTCTAATGGGCTCCGGGTGAGCCCAGCATCAAGGGACAGGCCCTCTTAAACTGCCAGCCCCTTGAAAAGGACGCAGACCGAATGGAAGCGCATCAGGCTGTCAGTAGATGTGGTTTCCAGTTTATGATGAGAGAACGGGTGAGGGGAAAAAAAAAAAAAAAGTTTGAAGAGCACAAAAAAGCATGGACTCAAAATATGGATAAATCCAAATGCATTTTCTAGGTTAAAGTGGTTTTAGGTTTGTTCATATGTAGGCTTACAAAATGTGATAGTATTAACACAAGAATCTGGCTGTGATTTAGAAGGAATTGATACTAAATTGGGAAACAAAATGATGTTACATGTACCAAAACCGAACACTACTTTATTATTCATGACTTGGTATCATAACCTTATGGCAGCTTTTAAATACGAAAAAACCTGTGAAGATATAATGGATTAAAGCTGCGGAAGTTTTATAGAGACAAAAAAAAATGCTCTATATTTCAAGGCATTACATCCCCTGGATATTTTTAAGATTTTAATTCAAGGGTCAAATTTTTATGGTTGGGTAAACAGTCGAGAAAGATTCCATCAGCTGCTTTTCAGTTATTATAATAGAGGGAAACACAGTATACCTTTGCTATTTAAAAGATTTTTTTTTTTTTTAAGATCGGAACATGTGTTCCACTTCATGGTATCAACCACAGAGCAAAATGGCTCTAATTGGGAACATACTTGGGGCAAACGACTGGATTAAAGTGACTGAGAGTTATAAATGTCTGAAATGTCTATTTCAGGCACAAGCAGGGGGAAATGGCACTAATTTCTAGAGTGTGCACATAATGATTACATTAGCCCACAGAGATGAAGAGTATATCCGCGTGGACCCTGGAGAAGAAATACCATATGAATAAGGAATGAGCCAATCAATTCTTTAGTGGGCGGCAAGCACCATGAGAAAGGCCTTCGCTGACTCTGTCTCCACCCTGCGCCGCGCAACCACGTAGCCAGCCCATTTCTCCAGAATCCCAGTACCTTCCTCTGTAGTATCCACCAAACGAAATAAAATGCTTATATTGGTACAATGAAAAACGCCAACTAACCTCTGACTTTTGACTTAACCTCTGACCCACTGCACACCAGCATTTTATACCTTCTCCTCGGCCTCAAATTGCTTTTGGAAGAAGTTGGTGGCTCATCACAATGGAGATGTGCCAAAAGACACAGAGGTGCACACATCTAGGCTCCATGTACTCACATGCACACACGCCTTTTTTGCTAGATGCTGACTCCCAGGCCCAACAAGCGAGGTAAGGGCAGCCCTCCCTGCCTTGTTCCAGCCTATCTGGATGCGTGTGGGGGCGTGCACCTATGGCTGGAGAGTATTCTAGGATGAGAGGAAAAAGTCTGAGTGGCAGAAGGCTTAGAGTGAGGGTGCTAGATAGAATCAAGGGACAGTCACTGCTGGTGAGGACCCTGCCCTCGTCCCCTGTGCATTAACCTTTCCAGGAAATATGCTGACAGTGTCCAACTTCAAGCAGTGTCTTCCATTTGCTGCCTGAGGTTTTCCCTTGGCCTGAGAATGGAGTCATCTAGAGGAGCCATGGAATGAGCACCCCAAGAGCACTAGCCTCACTCGATACAGGATGGACTGGGAGGTAAATACGCCAGCTTCCTCACCCCTTAGTTGGGTATAACCCCAAGGCATGTGCTATGGACATAGCTCCCAGAGCTCCCCCAGCAGGAGTGAGCCCCAACTGCCCGCACAGGAAATACGCTCCAGCATGTACTCTTTCCCGCCGTGCTTCCCTGGTCTCCTACTGGAGCTTCAGATCACCTCCCAAATAAGCTTCTTGCCCTTAAATCCTCATCTCAGGGTCTGTGTCTATGCGACCCAACGAAGGCCAGATGGATTCGGACTCAGGGAATCGTGGCATTTGGAACTCAAAGATGGGATTTTGAGCCTTGCCTTGGCAATTTGCTCTCTGTGACCACAGGTGAGTTAGTTTCTCTCTCTGAGCCTCAGTTTCTTCATCCATAAAATAGGGATAATAGTACACCTTTGCTACATAACGGTGCCATCGGGAGGTGCAAATGAGATAATATATGTAAAAGTGTTAAAAACTGTAAAGAGCCACATAAATACTCATTATAGTTCATGAGGATTGTTCTCACCTCCCCCACCACACGCCTTCTTTTATACATTTTGTTTGAAATTATAGACTCATGGGAAGTTGCAGTAACAGTATGTAGAGCCCCACGTACCCTTCACCCAGCTTCCCCCAATGGGACATCTAATGTGATGGTAGTAGGACAGCAAAACCAGGAAACTGATATTGGTACAGTACTGTTAACTAGACTAGTGACCTCATTCAGTTTTATGCTTTTTAAGGACTTGCCAATCTGCCATTCTATTTCTCCCCAGTCCTCTGGCCTCCACTACCCGCCCCCACCTCTAGTGATCTTTGAAGAGTCTAAACCAGCCACTCAGATCACTATGTCTTAGTGTCTACCATGTTAGACCATCTGACTCCAGAGTACATGCTGGAGCATATTTCCTGTGCGGGCAGTTGGGGCTCACTCCTGCTGGGGGAGCTCTGGGAGCTATGTCCACTGTTGTGGACTTTCAACTGTTGTCCAAAGCACACTTCAAAACTGTGAGAAAAAATTCTATTCCTTTTAATCTAAATCTGTCACTGCGTCTTGACCAACGACAGGTAGGCATTGTAGATGAAATCCCAAGAGCTTGGATCCCACTAAGCAACTTCCTAAAATGGTGAATGTAGCAGTTACCCAAAGAGCTGTTTCCAGTGATGAATTGGATAACAATATTTTCATTAGAAGGTTAATACATTTTCTTTAGTTGCTTTAGAAGTCTTGGGTAAATGCCTCCTTGTTCAGTTGATTCATAGCCTTCTTAATTTTTCAAGGTGTCCTGTCATCCTTTCCTTAGTACTCCTGGGACTTTGCCTTTAACGCCTGGAGAAAAAGTGGGGAGAGCCTTTTCTCCATCAATCCTCCAATGAAGAGAAGGGTCGCGGGGTCGTTCACAGTAGCGCCTCAGTAATCTCCTATTCCCTCTTTGAATGCAACCACTATTCCTCTTTGAGCAGATCATTTATCTCCTCCCTGACTGCCTTCTCGGTTAAAGGTTAACAAAAATGACATCCCCTTCAAGTTCAAACCCTTGGAATGCACAGACCCCTGCTGCCAACAAAGTCTTTCAAACCAAGGAGACAGAAAATGTACCAGGGCGAAGGCTCTGAAACTGCTGCCATTTCTCTTTCTTCTGGATGCCTGTGGGTCTTGCTGACCATCCTTATCTTCTGAAAAGGCCTTAGCATATCTGTTTTCAAGGACCAAGACTGTAGTAGTCTTGTAGTAGCACAGGACCCATTGTCTAAGTGCTGGAGATATGCCTCTCAGAGCTTTCTAGCCTTCCATTCTTTTCTTGTAAGTTCACTTGTGGACTTCTCACTCTCCTTCCTGGTTTCAAGGCATTAGCTCCACAGATAGTATTCCTGAACTACCTCTCATTCCCAGACTCTCTCAGGGAATCTGATCCCATAGTCCACTTGCCTGCAAGTCCCACCTACACCAGTGGGACCACCATTCTCATAGTTGCCTGGACTCAAACCCTCAGACTTACTTTACTCCTTACCAAGAAGCCTCTGGAACTGCCTGGTCCCAGTCTGTCATTCCTCTTCCACACAGCCAGCACACACCAAGATCTCATGTGTCTAAGATATGGGTTTTAGTGATCTTCTGCCTTTGGACAAACCCAATAATGCTTTAGAAAAACATCACAGGCCAATGCACAAGGACAACAGCCTTGCTCTGCCGATCCCAGCCCACAAGTGAAACACTCAGACACTCCATGCCCATTCCCAGACTGGTTTTTGCTCCAGTTACTCTTCTTGACCAAAACTACACCTCTGACTCTTTTCCACCTGTGAAATTCCACCTCGGCTAAAAGGATCTGGACACTTCTATCCTCATTTGTACCACCTGTCAACAGTAGTGCTAGGCCACCTGGCATTGCTTGCTAATTTTCTATATTCCTTATCTTCCTCTACTACACTGCAAGCTTCTGGGGAGCAGAGACCCTGTCTTACTTTTCTGCAACCTCCACAGCATCTAGGGGTCTGCCTCATCCAGAGAAGTAGCACCACATATTTCTCATGATGGGTTGATACCCATGTGTCCACCGGTCCCAACAAAAGAAAAGGAAGGGCAATGAAACCAGTTCTTCTTGAGCAGCTACGATGTGCCACAGCCTTCTCTGAGCACCTCATCTAATAGAAAGTGCCCCATTCCCCCATCTATCACATTACCCAGTTCTGTTGTCATCGTAGCGCCTCTCACTACCTGAAATTATCCTGTTCAGTTACTTATTCATGTAACAGATGCTTTGTTGTGCTCTCCAGATCCTCCTTTCAGGACTATGGTTCTCATTCCTCCAGGTAGTGGGAATGATGGCTGCTGGGTGTTCTCAGCTAAGCGTCCCTTCAAGAATTGTCCATTGATCACACCCCTCCCCTGGGGCAGCCTGCATTTTGTGACTGTCAAAGTCGGGGTATAAAGGCCCACATACTTGCCTTGCCTGGGGGCAACTCTGAAGGGCTATGTTGGTCCCAGAGCTTCTGTGGGGTGGGCTGAAGCCTCTGTATCCCCCACCTCTCCCCACCAGTCTTTGCTCAGTCTCCCTTCCCTCACTTGCCTACCAGTGTCATCCCTAAGAGCATCCATAATAAGCTTTCTGTATGCAGGTCTCCATCACAATCTGTTTCCAGGGAACCGGACTTAAGATGCCTTATTTGTTCGTTGTCTGTTCTCACTAGAATGTTCCATAAGAGGAGGGACTTTATCTATCTCATTTACTGCTGGGCCTAGAATAGTGTCTGGCACACAACAATTGCTCAAAAAATAATTGTGGACTATGAATGAATGAAAAAAAATGGGTTTTATCTAAATCCTGTAGCTCTACCTCATTTTCTGCATGAGAAATCAAGCACAGAGAGGCAAGTTAAATCTCCCAAGGATCCACAGCTAGTCAGTTGTGGAACCAGGATCACACTTGTATGAATCCAATATCTGCACTCCTTTCAAAACCAAGCACAGCCTCTTGATGTCTTCATCATCATGGGTAGTACCTTCTGCTTTGGCTCTCAAGGTCTGGCTGTCTTCTTGGTGTACTTGGCATGGAAATTTCGATGTAACCTTTAACTCTTCTCCTTCTCTGTTCTCTGTCTCAGCCACACCACTGGCATCTTCCATGCCTTTCTGTACAACTGTACTCCCATGTGTCTTTTCACTTCTGATTTCACTGACATTGTGTTTGTTCAGAGCCTGATTCCTCCCCAGTTTGGTCACTACAGTCCTTGCAGCGGGGCCATCGCCTCGTGCTCTCATCTCCTTCAGCTGGCCCTATATGTCACTCTCAACATTCTCTTCCTTACCATCTTCACCACAGTCAGGGGCCAAACAGGACAGAGAATTCATACCAGATGATTTAAATGAAAACCAAAGAGAGAACAACACACTAAAGTATGGGCAGGGTTAGGGGAACAAACCAAGATGGCGAGGCCCTCAGGAATCAGCAAGAATGGGGAGCTGTTGCCACTCCTAGGGTTGAAGGAGTGAGGGAAGGAAACAGTGTTACTGGAGCTTGGTGAGAATTGGAGCCATGAAGGAGGGGTCTCCTCATCCTGGAGGGCTGCAGACACTACTGGAGACAGGATGCCAAAGCAGAGAAAGAGCAAGGCTTTTTCTCCTGCCAATCAGAGCTCCCTGCTGCTGTTTCACATTGGCCAGGCCCAGCTGGATGCCAGGTGGCCATGGAGACTGGTGATGGCAGTGTGTAAGTTCCCGAGGCACAGAATGGGGCAGAGAGACTGGATCTGGGAGTTGGGATGGGTAAAAGAGGAACCAATACACCTCAATTTACCAACAGAACAGCTAATTTTCATGTCCCATCAACACCATCCCACGCCTTTCCATTTGTAGATTACAGCAAAGATTATGAAGCCCTTTGCAACACAAATATCCTTTGATCCTTGCAATGTCCCCATGAGGTAAGTACTAGTACCTACCCATTTTACAGATGAGAAAACAAGCTTAGAGGATTTGTGGCTCACCCAAGATCATCAGAGAGCTAAGAAATGGCACAGTTGAAACATAAGCCCAGATTTGTAAATTCAAACTTTTTTTTTTAGAGATTTTATTTATTTATTTGACAGAGAGAGAGACAGCGAGAGAGGGAACACAAGAAGTGGGGAGTGGGAGAGGGAGAAGCAGGCTTCCCACAGAGCGGGGAGCCCGACTCAGGGCTTGATCCCAGGACCCTGGGATCATGACCTGAGCCGAAGGCAGACGCTTAACGACTGCGCCACCCAGGTGCCCTGTAAGTTCAAACTTTTTAACCAAAATCCAGGGCTCAGTTTAAGCACACGGTTAAGTTGTACATTCTCTGGAACATCTCTCAATTCCTACCCTCCCCCCTTTCTACACACACACACACACACACACGCCCCTACCCCTTGTCTTAATGCTTCTCATTAACTTATCTTTTGTCCTTGGCCTTCTCTTATGCTTCACGAATTCTCTCTTCATCTCTGATCCTCCTTCCCACTAACTCAGGCCCATCAGCATCTTTGTCAGTACCTCACCTCCTCACCAGCTGCCTCCTGCCTCAAACACTGAATTGTGGTAATGTACAGTGCTGCACTCTCCAATACAGTAGCCACAAGCCACTTGAAATATGCTTAGTATGACTGAAGAACTAAGTCTTTATTTAATTCTAATAAATTTCAATTTAAAACTGATACTTGGAGCTTAATCTGCACCCCCTTCCCCCACCATCCTTAAGTGTAGGCTGTGCTCAGTGACTTGTTTCCAAGGAAAAGAGTATGGAAAGGGAGAAAAAAGTACCTTAGGGTGCAGAAATCTGGCAAACATGACCTCAGCCAGATGATCAAAGTCAAGATCACCAGTCATAAGTCCTGTCAATATCACATGCCATTGATATGATGCAATGGGAAAAGTACTTCACCTCTGTAGTTTTCCTCCCCCAAACCCATCACCCCAGTCTCATCATGAGGAAAATATCAGCCAAACCCCAACTGGTGGACGTTCTTCAAAATACCCAACCAGTACTCCTCAAAACTCTCAAAGTCACAAGAAACAAGGAAAGTGTAAGAAGCTACTGCAGGCCAAAAGAGACTAAGGATACATGAATAAATACAGTGTAGTGTTCTGGATTGGATCCTGGAACAGAATAAGAACATTTGTGGAAAAACTGGTGAAATACAAAGAAAAACTGTAGTTAATAGCACTGTATCTATGTTGTCTTCTGAGTTGTGACAGATATCCCACAGTAACCTAAGATACTAACCATCGGGAAATGTGTGATTTGTATATGGTAACCTCTGTACCATCTTTGCAACTTTTCTGTAAATGTAAAATTATTCTAATATAAAAAGCTTATTAAGAATTTAAAAAATAAAAATCGCTATTCAGTTATTGGAAAACTGTTGGATACGTTGGAATGACTTCAGTATGTTCACTTACGTTTTCGAGTGTAAATTTTAAGAAATCTAAATACAGATCAAGTATTCCCAATGAACGTTCAGTGTCGGAAATGAGATGGGTTGTAAGTATAAAGTACACACCAGATTTTAAAAGACTTCATACCAAAATAAAGAATGCGAAATATCTTCATTTCTAAAATATTTGATTACATGTTGAAATGATATTTTGGATATATTGGGTTTATAAAAATATATTACTAAAATTAATTTTACTTGTTTCATTTCTCATTTTTTAATAGGACTAGAAGAAAAAAATTACATATACGGGCTTCTATTAAAGCTTAAGAACACAGACTCTTGAGCCAAACAGCCTGGGTTGAAATCCCAGCTCTGCACCTAGTAACTGATGGACTTTGAGCAAGTTAGTTAACCTTTCTGTGTTGCAGTTTTCCATCTGTAAATAGAGTACCTACCTTATGGGGTTGTTGGGAGGATTCAGCAAGTTCACCTATATACTGTGCTGGGTTAGAGTAAGCACTGGAACATAGTAAGCACCCAATAAATGCTAGCCATTATCATTAAGGTAAGGTTGTTTATAGCCAAAGGGTCTTTGGAGCTTCGAGAGTCCTAAAGGGATGCACTGCAACAGCAGAGAGAGCAAGGAAGAAAGACCTTCACTGCTTTCTCTTCCTCTCTTCCACCTTCCTGCCAGGGTCTCCCATTGCTCAGGCTCTACGGAAGCTGGCCAGCAAGTGAGCCCAGATGATGCCATTGCAGGGCTCAGCTTCCCAGGTGCAGAGCAAGGCAGAGAGAAGTGGGGAATAGATTTGGGGGAGGGGGTGGAAGGTCAAAGGAAGAGAACCAAGACACCTCACTACTTCCATGGCAACCAAAAGCCTAAAGCACCCTACTTTCCACACCCACTCAGCCGCACATCTCTGTCACCTCCTTGGTAACTCAGGACAGCCATGTTTAGTGAGTTTCCCTCAGCCTTCCCAGACCCCCTATTTCATAATGGACTCAGCCCTTGGCATGCTCAGAGCTCTGAGCCTTCATCAGTCCTGAACTCAACCTTTTCAGAGATTAGTCAGTATATGAAGAGATGGGCATGTTTTCTGTGTTTTCACGGACTCTTTTCTCTCGGTTTTATGTACACCGCTCTGCAGCCTGAACTGACTGACTGATGGAGATGAAGCGAATGATGATTAATGACCTCAGAATTGTGTTTTGATTGGGTTTTTTTCCCCTACAGGATTCTTCCCAGTGTTCCTAATGTCCTCCTTAGCTGGCCAATCACTGTTCTCTGAAATAAATGAAGCTAGGATGGATCTCCTTTGTGTGTAGGGCGAGCATTACCTTTGTGAACCGATCACACTAGCTTTCTGGTTCTGCTGGCCATATGGTCTCTCCCCTCTGCTCAGTTTTTCCAGGGCACATGTGCAGGGAATCTAATAATGGATTCCAGCCAGCCTCTGGGCTATTATGTAAATCGGAATCCACTAGCACTCCCCCCATACACACACACATCCCTCTGGGAATTTCTCTAATTAATTAAGTTTAAAAAACACACACACACACACGCACACACGCACGCACACTCCTTCTCATGGTGTTAGGTGGTCTTAACACTACTCTATTTTGGGGTGTGGCTCTATTTTTAAGGATAGGAAGCACATGACTTTATGACTCTGGTTACTTAAGTGCTCAATCTCATTAAGCTCCTAAAGTCATCACCTACTCCCAGCATCTCCCAAAGGACTGTTCTCCTGCCAATATTTACACATTTTGGTCTATTTTATTAGGTGCATACAAGTTTAGAATTGTTTTATCTTTCTGAGGAACAATCTTTTATAATGATCTAGTGACCCCTTCTAACCCTGATAATGCTTTTTATCTTAAAGTCTGTATTCCTCAGTGTAGCTTTCTTTGGGTTAGTAATTGCCTGTGTGCCTTTTTTATTATTATTATTCTGTTACTTTCTGCCTTTCTGCATTCTTGTGCCTTAAGTGTGATTTTTGTAATGGACATATAGCTACATTTTTTTAAAAAATCCCGTCTGATAATTTCTGCTTTTTTAATTGGCTAGTTAACTCACTAGCATATTTGGTGAGTAATAGCAACTATTATATTTGGACTTGGTTTGCTATCTTGTTTTTTTATTTTTTATTTGTCCTGCTTTTTCTGTGATTCTTTTTCTTTCCCATTTCTTGCTATTGGTCGGATTGTTTGTGGTTTATTGTCTGTTTGTGGGTGTATTTGTTTCCTTATTTCATTGTTCCTTTTTACTTATTTGGATTTTATAGACTCTATTTTTACTTACTTAGTGATCACCCTTGAAATTTTATCATGTATATTTAACTTACAAAGTGAAAAAAATTAATAATATTTTAACATTCCTCTAGAAAGAGGGTTGGCAGACTATGGCCCAATGATCAAATCTGCCCACCACCAGTCATTGTGAATAAAGATTTACTGGACCATAGGCTTGTTCCTTCACTTGTGTACCATCTATGGCTACTTTCACCCTATGATGGCAGTTTCGTATTCATGACAGGGACTGTATGGTCTGCAAAACTTAGAATATTTACTAGCTGCCCCTTTATAGAAAACGTTTGCCAACACTTGTTCTCTAATAATACTCTTAAGGATCATAGGAGATTTTTTTAACGATTTTACTTATTTATTTGAGAGAGAGGGAGAATGCGAGTGGGGGGAGGAGCAGAGGGAGAGGGACAAGCAGACTCCATGCTGAGCATGGAGCCCAACATGGGGCTCGATATGGGGCTCAATGAGGGGCTCGATCTTACGACCCTAAGATCATGATCTGAGCTGAAACCAAGAGTCAGATGCTTAACCAACTTAGCCATCCAGGTGCCCCAATATCTTAGGAGATTTTAACTCTGATCTCCCCTTCCTGACTTGCATATGATTCTTGTCCAATATTTTATTTTTGTCATTTTTCTTAACTCTATAATTTGACATTAGCATTCCTTTTTTCCCAAATATTATTTGATCATATGGGTATGATTTTACATTTTTACATATTTGTTCACATGCATATATGGTTTTTTTAAAGTTTATTTTTTTAGTAATCTCTACACCCAATGTGGAGCTGGAACTCAACCCCAAGATCAAGAGTCACATGCTCCTCCTACTGAGCCAGCCAGGTTGCTCACCATTCCTTTTGGCATCTCAGATCATCCTTCCGACATCATTTTCCTTCTTTCTGAAGCACATCTTTTAGAAGATGTTCCTTTCATGAAGATCTTTTGATAGTAAATCCCTCTGTTTTGGTATATTTGTAAACATATTAATTTTACCCTCCTTCCTAAAATGTGGTTTTCTGAGTACACAATTCTAAGCTCTAAGTTATTTTCTCTCAACAATTGAAAAATATTATTCCACAGTCTTCTGATTTCCATTGCTGTTGAAGGCAACTGTTGGTCTAACTGTCATTCCTTTAAGGATGATCCATTTTTTCTCTCTGGCCCCTTTTAAGATCTCTTGGCAGTTAGTGTTCTGCAGTTGAATTATGAGGTGTTTAGACACCAATTTCCTCTTCTGAAAATATCTTTTTTGGTATATGTTGTGATTCCGGGATGTTTTTCATCAGTGTTGGAAGAGTCATACCACTATCTCTTCAAATCTCTTTCTCCTCTAATTCTGAAACTCCAATTAGATTTATGTTTGACCTTCTCATTGTGGACTCCAATCACTTAATCTCTCGTTCATGGTTTCTATCTCCTTCCCTCTTTGTGCTGCATTTTGGGTAATTTCTAATCCTCTCTTCAGCTGGATTTAATCTACTGTTTAACCAGTCCATATGGGTTTTTGTTCAATAATTATATTTTTATTTATAGAAGTTCTATTAAAAAATATTTCTAGTTATTTCTGCTAGCCTCTTGTTGCCTACTCATCTGTGTGATTGCATCTTTTACATCTTTAAATATTTCATACATAGTTGTTCTGTATTCTGTAACTGAAAATTCCTATATCTCCAATCACTGTGGAGATTTGAATCTATTATATGTTATTTATGCAGCCTCTGGTTCATGGTGGCTTGTCTTACTATATTGCAAGCTGATTGCTTGATTTTAAGCTGTGGGAATCCTGTAGGTCTAAATTAGAGGAGCTCTTTTCTGAAGAGGATTTACTTTAGCAAAAAGTCAGAGACACCTCTGATATAAGACCACTTCAGCCACTGTGAAGATCTTGGCTTGATAAATGGGTCCTCGGATCAGCATTCTCAGTATTGTTATGTGTTGCTATTGATATCTACCCTCAGGGCATTCCCCCACACACCTACTGCTTGCAATTTAAGGCTTCCTGCTCTGGTCTAGGCCTGGATTATTTTTTATTTTAGGAGCTAATGTTGTGGAAGCCTTTGGAAATCTCTCCAACCACTTGACCAGAAATGACTTGAAAGCTGTTTTATATTTTTTTATCCAGGATAGAGCCGCTATGCAGTGAGAGAGTCACTCAGAGCACTCCTCCTACGCCTAACACACACACATATGCACACATATACACCAATTGTTAAACTTTGAAACATACTGTTTTAGGTGGAAATCTGGTTGAAAAAAATGCCATTACTCATTGTTTCACTTACTGCACCAAATATAAAACTAGGCTTTCTTATTTAGTCACTATTTTACCATCTCTAACGTTAAAAATAGCTATGGGCCTCAAGATGCTTGCTTCTTGTATACAAAGCTGATATTTTAGCACATGGTCCCTAAAGACAAGTCCTGTACAGTAAGTTAGTTTGCCTTTAGAAGTGGGCACTGGTGACCTTGGCCACTTGCCTTGATCTCACACACACAGGGAAGCTGTTGTTTCTTCAACACTACAGGAAGACATTATTTAGCCATTGTAGCTTGCTGTTCATTTGCCACAGGCCTCACAACCCATGGTTTTGGTAAGTCATTTCTCAAGACCCCTCAGAGGGGGCGCCTGGGTGGCTCAGATGGTTAAGCGTCTGCCTTCGGCTCAGGTCGTGATCCCGGGGTCCTGGGATCGAGGCCCGCATTGGGCTCCTGGCTCAGCGGGGAGCCTGCTTCTCCCTCTCCCTCTGCCTCTCTCCCTGCTCATGCTCTCTCTCTCTCTCTCTCTCTGTTATCTCTGTGTCTCAAGTGAATAAATAAAATCTTTAAAAAGAAAAAGAACCCTCAGAGAGAAAATCAAGTGATCCATTCTAGGTCCATCTGCATGCCTCCCACTATTGATCTTTGTGAGATGACTCAAACCCCCCAAATCTCCATACCTTGGTCCTCTACATTCACTAAATAAGTGGATCAACTAAAATGAAAAACTGGCTGTCACATCCTCCTCTTTCCCAACACTAGGGAAAGGCGGCTGATCTGACAAATATGAAAATGAGCACCAGTATACTGATTTTTCTCTCTTTGAGCCCCTGCCCTGGTACAAGGGGAAAGGCTTTGCATCCTGTATCAGTGCTGTGGACAAGTGCCTCTTTGCAAGGATCCCCCCATTATTGGGCAAACTACTCCTTGTATTCAAAGGTCCCCTAAGATAGAGTGTGTTGTCACAGAAAGGGCAAGAAGCCTTTAAGCAGGTAGCCTTGGGAAAAGTGGGGCGGGTTGGCTGGGAAAAGTATGGGAAGCATTCCAGACATTTTGAGAAGACTATAAGGCCCCTAAGACTACGAAGAGAAGAAAAGAAATTCACATTTATTGAATTCCTATTATGGCCATGGTACTTTTCTTTCCTCCTTATTATTTTATTAAATTATTTTTTTAAATGTCAGAAATAAGAGAGAAAAAGGAGAATAATGCCCATTTACCTATCATCCAGATTTAACAATGCACATTTTGTCATATTTCTGTCATCTATTTTTTATATTTAGAATTACAGACATAATAATATTTGACCCTTAAAGCCTTTATCATGTCCTACATGACCACAATGCCATCATCACACCTAACAAAATTAACAATAATTTCCTAATATTATCTAACACTTATTCTATATTAAAATTTCCCCCAATTGTCTCCCAAATGTCTTTTGCAGCTCGTTGTTCAAAGCAGGGTCCAATCATAGACCATGAACTGCATTTGGTTGTTATTATATCTAAGACTCTATTAATGCAGATGGTCTTGGTAATTTTCATATCTTATCTTTTTATCTCCATAACAATCCTAAGAGGCAGTTATCATTATTTCTATTGTACAAATGTAAAAAAAAAATTGCGGCTAGAAAAGTAGTTAGCCCAAGATCACACTGTCAGTAAGTGTACAGAAGACATTTACTGTTTTTTTAGCTGCCGGGCATCCACACCTCCTCCCTATTTTGAGCAAGTTCTATTGCATCTTGGTGTGGGGAGTACTCCTGATGGCCAAGAGGTAGGCACATAATAGTTCATGGCTAATGCTTGGCAAATTGGATGCCTTGGTCCAGGACTTTGAGTCTAGACTAGCACTATCCAATGAATTTTTCTGCAATGATGGAAATGTTCTATATCTGCACTGGACAATATGGTACCACTAACCACATGTACTAACTACCGTACCAAACAGCACAATTCTAGAAAGGATGATGCCAAGCTGCAGGGACATTTGAGAAAGTATACATAGCATCAGTGGCATCATTTAGAGTCTGGTGGCGTTGGCAGCTCTGAGGGTTGGGTTGATGAGAGTGTTCTGCATAGATCATTTGCTCTCTTTCAGAGCTTGACCCTCGACTCAGCCTATCGAATATCTGAATTGCCCAATAGCCATCCAGTAAATTCTCCTTTTGCTTAAATTTTCCAAAGTCAGTTTCTATTGTGTGAAATCAGAAGTCCACTGGCAGACTGCTAGTTGTCACCCGATTCCTCTTTTTCCTCAGGAATAGAATTTCCATTTTTATCTGGGTGCAAGTTTTAGCTGGCTGTGGCTACATAACCAAGTTCTGGTCAATGAGATAGATTTTCATGTAGGACCCATACATCACCTTGCCTAGACACAGAGCTATTCTTTGATCCCATCAAGAGCAGCCCTATCCTTGGCCTTGACCATTAGAGAACCCCACTCTGGCTGGGCCTCTTCCTACATGGTGAGGAGCTGGCAAGGCCAAAACCTTCTAGACCATGGTTTAGATGAAAGGAACCTTGGAATTTTCTGACCAAATGACCCAAGCCAGCTTCAAGAGACTGCATGGGATTCTTCCCTGGGTCCTTCTTCCCAAAGGCAGACTATGTAGCCAGTATGAATACAATATGCTAGAGGGAAGGCCAAGGGAGTAGCTGTTTTCAGAGAGGTATAAAGATAATTTAGACAGAGACTCCAGCCCACTGGTCCATGCACTCACAGGGCTCCTTACAGTGGGAGATGGAGCCAAGGGGGAAGGGATGGGTAGGTGGGCTACAGGCTAGTGACCCAAGCTTATTCTCCCCATGTCATTATGGTCCAGTGTGGAACTCCAAGGAATCCAGTAATTTTAAATTCAAACCTGGTCTTTCAGGTCTTACAAAGGATCTATTTGTCAAGATAGAGGGATAGACATTTTTTGATTAACAGTTTCTGAGCTTATTTATAACTTTTAAGTATTTGGAGATACACATACACACATACACACACACACTTCCATTTGTACTATGGTTCCAGGTCTTACAAATATTAGGGGTGAGCCTACATGTGCGGAAGCTCGAATACTCCTTCCCACCTCTGAAACAGTAAATGTAACACAACATGGTTCCGTGGTCTTCTCTCTGGGTTGTTTTCCTCGCCCTTTCTCTATTATTTTCTTGTTCTCTCCCTGCACTTCTCCTCTGGTTGCAATAAATTATTTGTAGGCATGGACCTGGCTCTCTATTTCTTTCACAGTCCCCCTGGCCCTTTAGCACCAAGTGTTCTGAATACATGGGCTCTATGTCCAGGAAGTCTTAACTCTAGATTAGCATCAGAATTGTGAGGGGAATGCTATAAAAACATGGAGTCCCTAGCTCCATCTTAGTAATTCTGATTCTGAAATTAAGGCAAAAGGTTTTCTTTTTTTGTTTTGTTTTTTTTTTTAAGTTCTAGAGATGATTCTGAAGGAGAGCCATGGCTGAGATGCTCAATACAGCGACTGGTTTCATCACTCACTCCTGCCTAGAGACTGATGTCCTCAGAGATAGAACAAGAGTAAGGAGATGAGAATGGGGTGAATTAAGAAGTTGAACCCCCTGGGCCTCCCCAGCCCTACCTCCAACCTCTAGGGCACCACACATGCATCTCATTTCTACTGGCCTCTTGGCCTTGGATGGCTGTCATTAGCACTTCCTATCGCTCAAAGCTTGGTCATGGATTTCAGAATCAGGGTGGTAGCTGGTAGTTCTCAAACATGTATCCATACCTCCTTATGGCTGTGGGATTTTTGAGGATATACTCCTAATCTCCCACCACAGCAAGGGGCATATCATGGATATTTATCAAATGTTTATCTAAGAAAAAGATTTTGCCTGAGTTCAAGGAGCATTGCACTTGATTCTGGGAAAACATTAGGGTCACTGGAGTTTCATATTCAGATCCCTTCAAAGAAATGGGCTAAGTGTTTTGTTTTTTTTTAAGTTTTACTTAATGTTGGACAAACGGACTTCTTTAGCCGCCCATTAGTAGACTTGAACAATCCAAATCACCTTAAAGAAATACCTGTCAACTCCTCCTGCTTTATCTTTCATGGGCATTTTAATCAAGACTTCTGATACTCATATTTTTTTTTAAAGATTTTATTTATTTATTTGAGACAGAGAGAATGAGAGAGAGCATGAGAGGGAGGAGGGTCAGAGGGAGAAGCAGACTCCCCGCCGAGCAGGGAGCCCGATGCGGGACTCGATCCCGGGACTCCAGGATCATGACCTGAGCCGAAGGCAGTCGCTTAACCAACTGAGCCACCCAGGCGCCCGATACTCATATTTTTAATGTTCCCATTATTTAAATACAGTCAGGTACAATAACATGCAATTATAACCTGCTTCAAGCCCTTAAGGGATCATTCATTCCATGCTGTCTTTAAAGATAAAGGTAAATTCTTTTAGAAAACTGAAAACACACAGCAAAGCTGAAACCCAACAAACATTTAGATAACAGAAAACAGGAAAACTTCAGAGCTGGGGGCCAGATGTCTTGAAGAATTTTTCTAAGGAAAAGTCTTTGAGATGAACTGTCTCTGCATTTTTTCACTGGAGCGGCTATTGCACAAGATTGCAACAACAGTTTGATCTTTGTCTTGATCTTGGTTATTTTTGGCCCCAATAGGTTGGGATTATTTTCAATAACTGTGCTGGAAACAGCTCTGTCAAGTGCCTTCTTTGTTTCATGCCACAGATTTTAACTGAAAATAGTACAATGGCTTCGTTAGGGGCTATAAAAGGCTCATGCCAGGACTCCTTGGGAAGCCACAATAGAAAGATACCAAGGCTGTTTAGGAGGAGGAAATAAGAACAACCATCTACCAATGGGTCAATTAAACATGCTCTTCCTCCTCTGCTGGAACAAGCAAGTGACTGAGCCTCACCGTTTGGGGTCTGCTTCTTGCAACAGCGTCACTGACCCCACAAAGCCCCGAGCAGGAGTCACTGGGGCTTGCCTTGGGGTCATCAGACTTGATGCTTCATCTAAGCCACACTGGGAGATGAGTACCACTGCTAGGTTCCCTTGGAGGAAAATGTTAAATTGAAACCAACCCCATTGCCAGTGTTTCTCAGAATAAAAGGAGCATGCTAAATGAGACAATTGTAAAGTATCATCTCTTCCACTCTGCTTTTTGCCAGAATATTCTATTAACTTAGCAACATTCAGAGCCTTGTCAGGATTCCATATTACAGTCCACAGACTTAATTGGGACCATACAGAGAGAATGGCAAGCATGGGCTAAGTTTCCCAGGGGTTTGGATTATTGAAAAGAGTCACACAATATGGGTTGGGATTGAGGGGGCCTAGCAGGGGGATGCAGGGGACTCAAAAGCAAGATCTACTGTATTTTGGTCTGTTTGACTTTTCTTCATACGTTAGAATTTTTAAAAATTTAGAATCTTAAGCCAGAAAAATATCTTTAACACTGACGATCCTCTTGGTTTCTTTTAATAAAATGCCTGAGACCTAGAGCGGTATAGCAACTAGATGTTGAGACTCAAAGTCACAAAACTATCTGGGTTGTGGCTGACTCACGCCTATTTGTTCATACTCAGCTAAAAGAATATTTTTGGAAGGTAATGGTAGCTGTTGAAAAGGTTTGAATGAGGAAAGCAATCCTCAAACCATATTCTATCACCTTGCGCGAAACAAAGGTTCACTCGAAAACAGACGCAACAAGCACAGAGCAGGACAGGAATATGCTATCATTATAGCCAGCATCAGGCAGTCAGAAATCCTTCTAAACCAATGGTTGGACAAGGGTCCACTTAGGGTTCAATTCTTGGGTACCATCCCTAAGGGTACCAGCTACGGAAGTCACTAGGTTCTCATACCCGGCTCACGAAAGAGTAGAAGTATTGCTAAAATATTTGGGCAGATCCACGTCTCTTGAATTCATGTAATTTCATCAATGAGAACTCATTTCAACCTTCATCTTGCTAATTAACAAGTCATTTATTCCAATAATAAAACCTTGTTCTGACATTTGCTATGCTCATTAGCAAAACCTAGGTAATCCAGATAGCAGAAATGGGTATAGCAGCAGCCTCTGGAGGGTGGCTTCTGTGCTTGGAGGGTCCACACACCAGCCCTGGGGTGTGCATGACTGATCTGCATCTGGCTTATTGCTTAACCTAAATTTGCAGCGTGTAATATTGCTCTATAATTGGTGAGGAACATTTTTTAAAGATTTTTTTTTAAAGATTTTATTTATTTATTTGACAGAGAGAGACACAGCGAGAGAGGGAACACAAGCAGGTGGAGTGGGAGAGGGAGAAGCAGGCTCCCCGTGGAGCAGGGAGCCCGATGTGGGGCTCCATCCCAGGACCCTGGGATCATGACCTGAGCCGAAGGCAGACGCTCAACGACTGAGCCACCCAGGCGCCCCGTTTTTTTAAAGATTTATTTATATTTAGAGAGAGAGAGAGAGAGAGAGCGCGCGCGAGCATGGGCACATGAGTGGAGGGAAGGGCAGAGGGAGACAGAAGAGGAAGAGAATCTCAAGCAGACTTCCCATTAAGCACGGAGCCCGACACTGGGGGCCTGACCCGAGCTGAAATCAAGAGTCGGATGCTTAACCCACTTAGCCACGCAGGCACCCCAAATTGGTGAGGAATTTTAAAGTAAATTTCAGACATCATAATAAACTGCTTCATGGTGAAATAAGAACTCAAACCTAGGTCTTCTGACTCCCCTTCCAAAATCTTTTCCAAAGGGCCACCTGCCTCTCTTTAATTAAAAAAAAAAAAAATCAGGACGTTTGCTAAACATGCTAGACAAGACGTCAAAATACGAAATCATGCATGCCCATAAAACTGGGATTCTCTGAAATTAGTTCTTAGGAACCCAGCTTGGTGTGTCCTACAACTTCTACAAAGGGGTGTGTTTCAGAGCTGAGAACCCACCTTATCTGAGTCCCACGGGGCCATCAGCAGACACACAGGGCGACCTCTCGGTATCACGGTGCAGGGAATTCTACAGAGAACTTGCTCTTGTCCACAAGGGGATTTGGGCTTCTTGGCTTGTCTCAGTGGACCTGTGGAGTGTGGTGAAATGGATCCATAAGAGGCACTAAAGAAATACTTGTCAAGTTCAATTGTGCTGAAAATCCTGTTGGTTTCCAGGGAGCCTGGGTGAAAGGATTTTGGAAATGTCCGTGGGGCACTGATTTAGGCTTAGAACTGTTTGTTTTGAATCCTGCTCTAAGATTTTGGGTAGTCCCATGATTCTTGCTGCATGTTAGCTGCATGTTAGATCATGTGAGCAGGTGGTAAAAATCCTCCATGCCTCTGTGCTAGAGCAATTAGATCAGAATCTCTGGGCTTGGGGTCCAGGCATTAGTGGTTTGGTTTGTTTTTAAGGTTTTCAGATGATTTGAATGTGCAGCCAGGGTTAAGACCCAATTCCATGCTTCTCAGACTGTGATTTTCAAGCCACCTGGCGATCTCATTATAATGCAGATTCTGAGATGGTGGCTTCTAACAACCTCGCAGGTGATGATCATGCTGACGCATGCTGATGCACCGTGGACCACACTTTGAGCGGCAAGGTCTAATCTCTTACCACCAAAAGGATTTGAGAGCAAAACCACTAACGCCAAATCTGAGATGGGCCAAAATAATCCAACTCAATCCTTCCTGAGGATGTGAGGAAGACAGTTTCAGTGTGAACATGAAGCAAGTAAAAACGATGAAACAACCTAAACGTTCCTAAAAACTGAACTTTGATTTCCCAAAGACTTGTGTTAAACGCTTAGAATATTTTTCAAATCACAAAAATAGCATGGCTCTGGTTCTAAAAAGCTAACCATCTACTGTAAGAAAGAAAGTCATCTCCCCCATCCTCTAATTATTATGCCCTTTGTATTTATTGATTGTCTCAGATCTCACTGCCTCTGTAGTTAGCCTGCTAGAGGGTGATACCTGTGTTTGCTGTTCTTTCCACAGCTCGAGTTTATTCATTGCAGGATCCAGGGAGGGTGTGGAGGAAGCTGCGTCACACACAGCCAGCGGGTCTGCAAACAGCGTAGGCGGCTGGAAAGGAAAGGACAATCTTTAAATGTAAACAAAGGAGCAGCCTGGGGCTCATGGAGTGGCCTTTTCGCTACATCTGCAAAAGCAGATAGTGACTGACATCAGCCGCAGCAGCTTGAATCTGAAAGAGCGAGAGAATTTTGCAAACTCAGAAAGAACAGAAAACCCAAGCCCCTACCCACAGAGCCCAAGGTGTGCGCCTGTGAATTATGTTATCAGCTGCACAGCAGGACTGTGGAAAGCACTAACTATGAACAATATATAAATTACAGAGGTCATTCAATGTGCAGATCAAGTGCAATTAAAATGCAAGTCTTTTCTTTTTACCTGACTCAGAAAAAAAATTTGGGGGGACACAAGGGTGCCTCAAATGGCCCAGTGGAGCAGGGGTGGGGTGCGGGGGGAGAGGAGAGGTGTGCGTGGGGAGGGGGGAACCTGATTACTGGACTCAAAAAGGCTAACGTGCAATTTGTGTTCTTTTTATGTAGATTAAATGCATTGACTACAGCTTGTACCGCTTAGATACGCAGCAGGGAGTCAGAAGCTTGGGTATCAGTCAACCACAGCCAGCAGCTAAAGCCTGGGCCAAATCTATTATTGTGCCTCAAAGGAGACACTTAATCTAATCTAATGGGAGCAACTCCCCCCCCCCCCCGACAAATAAAAGGGCATTACCAGCAGCAATGGCAGCTGTAATGTTAAAAAAAAAAAAAAAAATCACCAAATTTTTTTTGTGATTACATAATTAATGACTCCTCCAGCCTCCTTAAAAATCTTGCCTTCCAGCTCACAGTGGCTCATGAGGAGTCTCGGGAGGTCAATAGCAGGAGGGAACAGCCTGCCTTCTCACCCTCTCAGGAAGCCATGTGTCCTAGGTATACCACAATCAGAAGAATGTGTGTTTTTTTTTTCTCCCTGGAGCCAAATCTATACCCTCAAGTAGCGGGAAAACATCACTGGGTTTTGATGAATTTGCCTTATTAAAGCAAACAAGAGCGACGCAAGAGGTAGGAAGAAAGAAGATGGTGAAACTCAGGATCTGGGCTCCTGGGACAGGTACCATAGCCATCTAAGACAGAATGAAATTGGAGCCGAGGATTACAGAACAGACCAACAGAATGTTGAAAACTGCAGTTCATCTGGAAGGACATGAAATCCAACCTCTCCTAATTCAGGAATTGATTCCACAGTGTTCCTGTTACGGATTTTACTTCCAGAAAAAGGACACCCTTTCTAGAAGCAATCCCTTCAGAATGTGTTCCCTTCAGTTCCCAAGTTCCTGCACAAATAATCCTTTAGTGAAGTGCTCCCCAGACTTTAAAGTGCATATGAATCCGTTGGGGAACTTGCTGAAATGCAGATTCAGATTCATTATGCCTGATGTGGGGCCTGAGATGCTAAACTTCCAGCAAGCTCCCGGGTGATGCCTATGCGGCTGCTCCACGGACTACACTTGGAATAAAGAAGCCTTGGTTATCTGACCATGCCCGAAGTCAAGCTTAAACCTGGTAGCTTGGCTGAGTCTGGTGCTAAGGCCAAGATTTCTAGATTAGGTCTCCCATGGTCCATTCTCCTTCATGATTCTAACCTTATTTCTCCCTGTTCAACCATCTCACACATGGTCTGTGGCCACCACTCCAAAAGGCAAATGCAGGTAGGGCAGTTTTCTGCACAATAGATAGCCCCATTACTGCAGAAGCTTCTCTAAATGACAGACATGGGGGGCGCCTGGGTGGCTCAGTCGTTAAGTGTCTGACTCTTGATTTTGGCTCAGGTCATGATCCCGGGGTCCTGGGATGGAGCCCCACATCGGGCTCCCTGCTCCACGGGGAGCCTGCTTCTCCCTCTCCCACTCCACCTGCTTGTGTTCCCCCCCCCTCTCTCTCGCTGTCAAATAAATAAATAAATAAAATCTTTAAAAAAAAATAAATGACAGACATGTAACCATTTTGCCAAATGTATTCATTGTCTATTGCTGTGTAACAAATCATCCTAACACTTGGTGGCTTAAAGCAATCACCACTCATTGTCTTCCAAAACTTCTGTGGGTCAGGAATTCAAGAGCAGCTTTGGTCAGGTGGCTCTGGCTTGGGGTCTCTCATAAGAATACAGTCATGTTGGCTGAGGTGACAGTTACAGCAGGGCTCGACCGGGGCTTGCCAGTCCACTTCCAAGGTGGCAGATTGGTGCTGACTGTTGGCAGGAGAACTCTGATTCTTTCCATGTGGGTTTCTCCCCACCAGGCTGCTTGAATGTCTTCATGGCATGATGACCACTTTTCCCAAAGCAAGTGATCTAAGACACTAAGACACAAGTTCCAACACCCTTTAGACCTACTCTCAGAAGCCAGACAACCGATACTTCTGCCATATTCTCTTGGTCACATAGACCAGCTATGAATTCACCTGTGAGACAAGACTACATAAAGCTGGGAACACCAAAAGGCAAGGATCACTGGAGGCTGGCTCCACACCAAATACGCCAAGGCTCTCTATTCCCTCTGTAAAACACGCCAACTGAGGTCCATGGCCCACTGAATGCCCAGAGCCACACTCTAATCCCACACACACTTCTGCTCCCACTGTTTACACTTACTAAGAGCTGATCATGGTTGCTTCCAAACCTGTATATGACAATTGTTCCAATTGTTACTAAAATTAAGTAATTTATACAACATGTGAATTATGAAATATGAATGCAAAAAGGAGCTGTTTTTATGGGAACAAAGTTGAAATTCTGGAAGATGTAATAGTAGCAGGTAGCTAAAAATGCCGTTGAATCATGAGTCTGCCAAACAACCGTAAGAGATTGAAAAATCATCAAAAAATTGACAGGATTGGGCACTAAGCTAGCCTCACAAGTGTCTTAAAGTCTTGCCCCACTTCCAAAACTGGAAATCATAGACAGTGTATTTTAGATACAGCTCATGCAAGAAAGAAAGCCTGCAACTCTCATCAGTTGATTTTTATTCAAAGAAAACAACTTGGCTGTACATCAAAAGTTTAGTGAATGAACGTTTATTTACATGTTTTAAGTTAAATAAAATGTTTACAGTTTGCATGTCCCATTTTTTAAAAAACGATTCCTGGTTTTAATTATTTTTTTCAATTAACCAACCAAATTCTGGTTCAGATGGACGGGTATGAAAGCATCCATTATAAATGGGAAGCTGCTCCAGAAAATAGCACTTTTGTTTAGAAGGAGGAGGGGGGGGCGGCGCCTGGGTGGCTCAGTCCATTAAGTGTCTGACTCTTGATTTCAGCTCAGGTCATGATCTCAGGGTCGTGAGATCGAGCCCTCTGTCAGGCTCTGCAGTGGGTGCGGAGCCTGCTTAAGATTCTCTCTCTCCTTCTCCCTCTGCCCCTCCCCTCCTCTAAAAAAAAAAAAAAGGAGGAGGAGGAAGGAAGGATAGAGCTAGAGAGAATGAGGAACTTGACCATCTGGTTCTAGAAAATTCTGAGGCTGGAAGATGATTTGTCTGTAACCTCAATTACTTGCTACCAGCAAGGGAGAACCACAGCTGTACTAGTCTCCACATGCCTGGGCCTTCATAATATCTCTTGGGGGCTTCTTTCCCCTATCAGGGCAGTGCCTGCCTTTTATTTTAACCTGATTTTACATGCATGCAGTGGTTAGGAAAAGATAGAGCTTTCTGGCCACCATAAGTTCATACTCCCCTTGGGAGTTGTTGCTGAGAAATGGTTACCCAGACGGGGAATATGTTCTCCAGCCCCACATCCGGCTGTGGCCCTGAAACCAATTCTCATCAATGAAATATGACCGGCAGTGATATGTAGCACTTCGGGCTGGGGTTGTGAAGAAGTACATGAGCCTCATCTGTGGTCTTTCTCCTTTGGCTGGCTGTTTACACAGGGCTCAGAGATTCTGGGGCACAGCAGAGCCACAAGGTGGAAGAAGCCTGATTCCTGAACAACTCACTTGCCGTCGTGAGTTCACTCACTTGCTGACGAGGAACACCTACAAAGGACTCTTATGTATCAACACACTTGGATTTGGAGAGTTGTTTGTTATAGCAGCTAGTGTTACGTCACTTTAACTAAGAGAGGGGCTGTTCACCCTGAGACTTGCCCTTCTTCATGATTCTGCCCCTCTTCCTCCTCCTCCCAGCCTAGCCTCTTCTTTTCCATTGGGATTATTCTTTGGTATGTACTGTGGATTCTTCACTTGACGTGTCTATACGATTATATGTAGAATACTATATCCATCAGTGCATTTTCCTGGGAAGACGGTCCACTGATTTTGTGGGCTTCTCAGAGGGGTCTGGGAGCCCCTCAAATTATTTAGAAGTACTGCTCTAAGAGATTCACCTTCAATGTCTTATTCCCAATTTAATCCACGACCTTAATTCACCCTATGATTTGGAGATCTACCTGTGGTTAACCCACAGGTGCAAACCGAAGTGAAAGGGAAGAGCCCCAGTCGGACTGTGAATGCAGATGCGCAAGTGCAACACCGTCGTGAAAAGAACCAAGCCGGCAGACAGAGGAAGCTGAACTGAAAGCCCCCTTTGGGATTTATGAAGTGGCTGCCTTTCTCCTGTTGCCCCAAAGCATACCCTGGTGACCTCAAAGAGCTACTGTGTTCCTTCCCAACAGCCTAATTTATAGCCTAGAATTGAGGAGATACGCTTTTGTATATTCTGAGAAGTAATTCTTCCCTAGCTCAACTCTTATTTCCTGAGAAGTTTATGCCTAGCAAAACCGTGTTAATGGCAGGGCAGTTAAAAAATTTTTTTGACCTGCAGGATTCTGCAAAGGGCCTGGAAATATGAGACAGTGGATCATGTCTGTCCTGAGCATTGAAAATTACTGGGTGAAACTAAGGGTCTCCAGAGAGTTCATTATTCATATGAAAGTGTCTAGTCTCCTCTTCAGAGGCCAGGAATGACCTAATTTCTGAACCAGGGTTTGAGAGAGCAGATGAGGGTATATCATCTTCATCCTGAAGGAGCGTGGAGGACAAGGGAGCTACCACATAACGTCCCCTTCCCCCGAGAAGCAAGCATGCAGGTAGCAGGTAAAATGTTCATCTAAGATAAGGGGGTGTTAGGTGTTAATCTTTTAGGATCCCTACACCACGTTTTTAACTAGGGTCTGCTGATACCTTCTCCTCTTGCCCAGTTTTTAGACAAAGCTTCATATCTCTGTTCCTTGGACATTCCAGACCTTGGTCTAAACATTAGACCATGGTCTGACCCAGTGGTTCTCCAAGTATGACCCCTAGACCAGCAGCATCAGCAAATCCTTGGGCCCTACCCCAAGCCTAGTGAACCAGACACTCAAGGTGGGGCCCCACAGTGTGTTTTAACAAGCCCTCTTGGTCACTCTGATGCACATTCAAGTGTGAGAACCACTGGACCAATCTCTACCAGAAGTCCGCCCTTCACTTGCCTAAATTTGACCCATGTGGTCTCTGAGTTGGTCCGTGTTAATTTTCCCCCCAGACCGAAGTGGTGTAAGCAGCTCTGAAGGCACTTCAGTTTTGTTTGTTTGGGTTTTAGTTTGTTTGTGTGTCTGCTGTCACCAAGATAAGGCTGTGTTGTTAGCTCCCCTAAGGTTCAGACAGTAGAAAGAAAGTGACCTGTGGAAAAATGGATGCTTTTGTAACCATGGAATGCATTCAGTCCAGTCAGGCATTTCCAGATCTTCTTTCTCCCCAGCTGCTTCTCAGAGGTCAGTTTCCTCTTAGCTATAACCCGTGGGCAGTCCTGCTGGGTACACACGCACTGCAGAGAGGAGATTTCTCCCTAGCCCAAAGATCTCCTGATAAGTTCTCTTACTTAAATCGACTCCCTTAGATCGTGTACCTTCAAATACTCATGTTTGCCTTCAGAGTTTATTAGAAGGAAGCCTGCTTCATAGATCTCAGGACTTTAAGGCACTCATTTGAGACAGAAGGCCCCAGTCGTTGCACATTCCTGGCCACCCACCCTACCCCACTGGAAGTTTCCACACGTCTCTTTCTTCTCTCATCCCCGTGTACTTAGCTCATCACTCTCTGCCTCTTTTCCTGCCTCCTCTTCTTTTCCTCTGTCTGTGCCCAGCAGCTGCTAAGCCTGTGCTTCTCAACACTTACTTTGAATCATCGGGAAGTCTGGTCTAAAATGTAGATCACTGGGTCCCACTCCAGACCCCCTGAACCTCGGTGTCCCAGGAGCCTAGCCCAGTAACCTGACCTTTGAGCACGTGCCACAGGGGGCTCTAAGTCTCACTGATTTACCCAGCACCGGTCCAAGGGCTCTGAGGATCGGCGGCTGTGGCATGTCTTAGGCCTTGGCATAGCATTCTGTTCTATGGACGGGGTCTGAGATGGGCTGGGTGACTTGTCTGGCTGCATTTGCTAATAGTTACCTGGCTTCTTTGTGGTCTCAGTGTTTATTCAAAGTGGCTCTGGAGAAAGGCTGATGGATATTAGAGGGATACTAAAGCCTGCCCCTAGCCTGGCCATGCCACACAATGGTACCACCTTCCAGTCTACTCGCTCATGGGCGAGAAAAGATGCCAAAGCCCAGGTGATCATCTGATTTTTGCTTTGAATGAGACAGACAGATAATTTTTTTAAGTCCAGGCTCTTAACACGTACACCTCAATACTACATACGAAAACAGCGATGCATTTCCATCAAACCTCAGGGTCTATCAGGCCCACTTTCCTCCCTGAACTCGGGACTGAAGAATCCCCCTGGGGTGGACTTGGATGCCCTCCTTGTGCTTGTAAGTGCCCATAAGAGATCCTGTTGTCATCTTTACCTGTCCTTCTCCCTCTACACATCCAAGTCTGCTTACTGCAAACATCTCCAGGAGAACGTCTCTAGAAGAACATGCTTAGCAGGTGCTCAGGGCAAAATGGAAGTGCTGGAGAGTGCATGCCCCTGGAAACAGCCCTCAGACACTGACAGATGGGAGTTGGTGGAGAAAGACCCCAGCTTTCTCATCCCACTGGTGGGGTAAGTCTGGAATGTCTCCAACACTACCCTTGAGAGTTTCCTCCCTGAGAGAGTGGGTTGATCTCCAGGAGCCCACATGGTAACTTGCTTATTGTCATGTGCAGTTGTGGCTTCCTTCTCTCCCCTTCTCATGCCTCCACTTTCCAGTCAGGGTTTCCTGGGACTGCCTTCCACATAAACAACTTGCATTTGAGTCTTTGTCTCTGGACCTGCTCCTAGGGGGTAGCCAAACCAAGACCTTCCCCCCTACCCAGGACTTAACAGACACAAAAGTGAGCTAAAAGCTCACAATGGACCCTGGAACTATGAGAGACAGGAGTGGAAGACAGCAAACACCTAGGTCCATAGCATTTTGGCCTCACGGTGAAAATTATCTGGCCAATTTCTGCTCCCTCTTCTCTGACCTCCATACAAAATCCGCAGATGCCAGGGAAACTTCATGGCCTGATTCCACTGCCCCTCCTAAATAATGAGCCTTTTGCTCCCTAGAATGGCCAGGGCAGAGCAACAGCCATGGTTTGTCCTGCTGCAGACTGAAGCCTCCACATTCGACATTAGGAGGTCAAGATCCAAGCACAATTTGGGGTCCCACAGAGTCTCCAATTCACATCACGAAAGTCCTCGGAAGGTAAAACGTTCCACATTTGTTCATTCCTTTAACAAATGTTTATGGAGCACTTACTGTTAGTTGGGGTCTGGGGGATACAGAGAGAGTGTGTGTAAGTTAAATCTGATCAGGCTGTTGCTAGATGGAACTCCACCAGCCTCTGTCCTGCAGGTCTCTGCCACATGTCCCCATCCCCTCCTGCCTGGATAAAGCCAGAGCCTGCTGAATGGTCTCCCTGCATTTAATTCAGACCCATGTGCTTCCCCCGCTACCCTGGGAGCAGCATTACCCTCTGAAATACAAAGCTACATGTCATCCCTCTGCTCAATAACCTTCAGGAGCTCCACTTTGCCAATGGAATGAAGTACAACCTCTAGATTATATATGCAGCCAAGGGCTCTCAAGTCTGGCCCCCTATCATTTTCCTAACCTCATTTCCCACCACCTCTTTCCCTTTCCACCAGGTAGTTTGTGCTCCCCCAAACACTCCAAGTTCTTTCAGACTGCTGTCCTTTTCTGCCCATGCTGGTGCCTAGGCCTGGGTCACACTTTCCGATTTAGCCAAGCCCTGCTCATCACTGAGCACTCAGTAAGAATGCCACTTCCTCTATGAAGACTTCCTAACCCCTCCTTCAGCCTCTGACAGCACCAACAGCCACATCCTCTGTGTCCCTTGCTATTGTCACACATATGGCAAATTCAGTACTGATCACACTGTGTGGTCGTCGTTTCTGAGTCTGGCTTCTCCCTGAAGACTATGAGCTTGTAGAAAGCAGGTCCATCGCCATTTTGTTCATTTTTGTGCCCTACCTGTGGGCTAAAGATAATGCCTGGAACACTGTACATTTGTAAGAAATTTTCGTGAATGACTGCGTGGACCTCAGGGAGCCAAAAGGAGAGGTCACCAGGGTGCTCTGAAGTGCTAGGAGCCAGAGTGGAGCAGTTAGATTTTTATTTCCCCCAGGGCGCATTGCGCTGCTCCCCTGGGACTCCACTGGCAGGAGGAGGCAGGAAGCTGATCACACTGCAGCCCCTGACAGAAATCCACAGGGAGTCCTCAAGTCTGAGGGGCGACAAGGAGGATTAAGGCGCAGGGAGGGGGGAAGGAATGAGATCAAGGAGGTGCATCAGGCCTAGAGGAGCTGAAATGTCATTCACAGGTGGAGGGGAGTGTCTCAGAAGGGACAAGCCAAGTTCTCTGCCAGCATCCAGAGAACAGAGGCGACGAGGCAGTAACCTCACCAGTGCTCAGCTGAAGCCAGCAGCCGCCTCCTTCTCCCAGAAGGCTGGCACAGTGCGGGCCTGCGCCCCCTTTGATCACCCTCAAACTAGAAAAAAAAAAAAAAAAACACCACACTTTCTCACTCAGCCCAAAGACCACTTCTTCAAGGCACAGCCCAAAAGTTTTCACTGTAGAGTGATCTGGGCTTTCTAAGTGCTTACTGCAGACCAGGTGAGGCGTGAAGCTTGGCATGAAGTGCTTCCTGTGCATCATCTCAACGCACTCCCACAGGGAATCCTGGTTGGTAAAGTGTTGTAATCACCCCTCCTTTTACAGATGAGAAATCGGAGGCTCAGTGAAATTAAGTAACTGGGCCACATTCACATAGCTAGGAAGTAGCAGAACTGAGCTCCATCCCAGCTCTCTTGGACCCCATGAGATGTGCCTGGAATTTCTACATGCTGCCACGTTGAGTACAATGCCTTCCCTGATGTGCAGGGAAAGGAGGCTGGAGAGAAACAAGGTAGGGGCCCTGGGTCCTGGCAAATGGCCACCAGCTGGCACCCAATTTTCTGCACCTCAATAATGTCCTCAAAGGGCAAGTGTGTGTGGATTGGAGCAGGTGATCTGTAAACCTCCTTTAGATTTAGTGTTGTATGAGTCCACGGTACAATCACATTTTCTGCTATGCATGGCTGCCATGGGTCAGTATCTGTGCTCTACAAAAAGACAGACGGGTGGGAAATGAAAGTGAGTTTAAGCAGTTGGCATATCCCTGAATCATGGTATAAGGAAGGGCTTTAGTTGTCATTTTTAGGCTGCTGCACTGATAAAGCTTCTTAAAGGACCAGATTTTTAGCCCCCTTGGTACATTCTGGTTGTTAAGTGTTAACCCCTTGGGTTGGATCTGCCTATGTCAGGCTATCAACTTTCTGAGGACAGTAACTCTTTAAATTGCTGTGAGTCCCAGCAAGTATCATGAATGGGCAAATGAAGAATACCTCTGGGGATGATGATCATGGTGGTAATTTAATAACTGTGCTTTCAGGGTTATTTGGGATTTTAATGATCACTAGAAAGTGTCCCAATTACTACTACTGCATAACAAATCATCCTAAAACTTAGTGACATAAATCAACACTTATTATGTCCATGGATGGACCATGTTGTCAGCAATTCAAACAGAACAACGGTGGGAATGACGTGCCCCGGCGTCATGTTGTCTGGGACCTAAATTAGGAACTCAGTGGTTGAAGGTGACTGAGTGGCTCGGGGCTGGAATGACCTGAAGAATCTTCACTCACATCTGAAACTTGGTCCTGGCTGTTGGCTGGGACATCAGCTGGGTCTATTAATCAGAACATATACACATGGCCTCTTCATGTCGCTGCTTGGGATCCCTCACGCCACGGTGGCCCCAGGCCGTCAGATTTCTTTCACGGCAATTCAAGGCTCTAAGTGTGAATGTTCCAGAAAGCAAAGCAGAAGCTGTACCACCTTTTATAACCTAACCTTATATGTTACTTCCACTTCATTCTGTAGGTTACAGGTGAGTCATAAAAGCCACATAAGGTTCAAGGATAAGTGATATGGTCCCCCACATCTGGATGGGAGGAGTGCCCAAACTACACTGTATTTTCATTCTTCCACAGGGCAGGAAATGTGTCTTAGTTATCTCTGAATCCCTACCATCTACCATGGGGCATGGCACGGAATAGGTGCCCAATGAGTGACTGGCAGATAAAGCAATGAGTAAGTGAATGAAGGAAGGAAAATTCACACCACTTAAGCGTGTCTCTCTGAGAAGTGTAGACATGTAGTCTTTTCCACCTATTTTTTTGTTTGCATTGCATTTGCTTATGCATTTCAACAGTCAATAAATCACGGCTTGGGAGTGACTCTGCAGAGTGCAAAAGAGGTTTATGGCATTATGATAGTTTGGCTTTTAAAGATTTACTTATTTATTTGGGGGGGAGAGCGCACGAGCGCGGGGGGGGCGGTGGTAGGGGCAGAGGCAGAGGGAGGGAGAGAGAATCTCCAGCAGACTCCCCACTGAGCACAGAGCCTGACACTGGCCCCATCGCAGGACCCTGAGATCATGACCTGAGCCGAAATCAAGAGTCGAGCACTTAACTGACTGGGTGCCACCTAGGCACCCCGATAGTTTGGTTTTTAAGGAACATTCTATGGGGGCCCCTAGGTGGCTCAGTCGGTTAAGTGTCTGCCTTCAGCTCAGGTCATGATCCCAGAGTCCTGGGATCGAGCCCCACATCGGGCCCCCTGCTCAGCGGGGAGCCTGTCTCTCCCTCTGCCTGCCGCTCCCCCTGCTTGTATACCCGCACTCTCTCTCTGACAAATAAGTAAATAGAACTTTTTTTTTTTTTAAAGGAACATTCTATGGTCATTAATTTTTCCTCGACCCATTATGGTCTCCTATTTTTGAATCTGTTCCATGGTTTCCAACAGGATGGTTCAGAAATCAACTTCTACCATAACAGATTGAACATTTCATGGCAAGGTCTGAGCTGACTTCCCCAATCAGTCTGCCCAGTTCTTCCTGGCTCCCAGTCCTTCCTTGCCCACGTTCTAGCTGAGTCCTAGCCTTTTCCTCTCTTTTCCCTCCCCACCTCCTCTCTTGTTTCTCCCCTTCTCTTCTTTCTCCTCTTCCCTGGCCCCTGCCCACTCTGACTCTCCTGCGGCCCCTCCTTCCTCTGTTGCTCCCCACTCCTCCTCTGGTCTTTCCCTGCCCCTCCCTTGCTTCTTCAACCTCTGCCCATCCCCCAGTGCCACCACCTCTAACTTGGGGATCCGAGTGTCTCCAGCATTGTGGGAGGAGTCAAGGACGCGGGGAAGCCAAGCCACCCATCCCCACCAGAGAGAGAAGACCCAGATTTGGATTAGAACCACTGGCCCCTGGAATTCTCTCCCTCACTGGTTTGGTATATAGCATTTTGTCACTTTTATGGGCACAAACTTATGATGTCATATGAAAGGCTTAAAGCTCCTTTGGCTGCAAACTAGCACTTAAAGCCCAACCTTATGGAGACACAACAGAAAATAATTCTTTAAAAAGAAAAACCATGACAGTGGGAATTTGCCATTCCCAAATTAGCATTTGGAAAATACTAGTCACACAAACATATGCCAGCAGAGACCTCAGAGAGCATCTTGCCCAGCTCCTCATTTTACAAACAAGGAGCTGAGAGCCAAAAAAAAAAAAAAAAAGAGCTATAACAACCAGCATTTACTGGGTGCTGACTCTGCCCCAGGCGCTTTATTACTTTATTCCAGTTGCGCAACAACCAGATGAATTACAATCATTAACCCCATTTCCAAGATGAAGAAACAGAAGTTCAGAGAGGGTCAGTAACTTCTACAAGGTCACGCAGCCAGAAAACGGCAGAGCAGAAATTAGAACCCAGGATCTAAGATGAGTCCAAAAGCTACGCTCTTAACCACTAGACTAAACTGTGTCCGTGAGCGATTTTTTATCCTCCCCATACCCAGGGCCACATATACCAGTAGCTGATAGTTATACCAATTTCAGAAAGATAAATTGAGCAGTGCCTGGAATTCAACAAGTGATGTTACAGTTCAAGTCAAAGTCAAGGTCAGACTTTGTTAAACTGAATTCTGAAAGAAGAAACTCAGAGCAGAGATCCCAAGAGACTTCAAGGATGGTCCTTTGTAGGAACAGCTATGAGCGCAGAGTGAGCAAGGAAATGGCTGTACGGTTTACTGCATTTAAGACTCAGACCTGAAGCCAGTATCGCAAGGCTCAACACCAGCTCTGCTTCTTCCTAGCTTGGCTGCTCTGTGCCTCAGTTCTGTCGTGTGTAAAACAGGAAATAATAGTTATCTGCCCAATAGGGTAGATATGAAGAACAAATAAGATTAATAAGCATAAAGTTCTCAGAACAGGGTCTGACACAGAGTAAGCTCTTCAGAAGAAATTTGCTCTTATTCGGTGCTGTATGTTCTCAGCACATGGAAGGTGTTCAATAAATATGTGGTGGATACCTGAAGAGAAATGTATTACTAGTTCTAATGGTACTCATCTGTTCTTCATCCTCTCAAAACAGAAAACAATAAAAAATAGTTTTCTCCTTGGATTTTACCTTGCACTTTTTCCATATGTCAAAGGCCTAATTCTTCAGTGACTGAAGCCACTTTTCCTTGGCAAAGCAGCTGTTTTCTACTTTAATCCTTTTTTGAGGCCCATTTTACCAAGGAAGTGACATCTTAAAGATGTAGACGACCACAGCCTCAGGTCTCTTTCAGTTACAACTGTCAAAACCCCAAACCAATCTAGAAGAAGCCAATTGCTGAATTTATGCACTCAATTAAAAACTATAGGGATGACTTCAGGCATGGCTAGATCCAGGGGTTGGAATGATGTCATCAAGGCTCTGTCTTGTTCAATCTCCAGCTCTGCCTTCCTCAGTGATGGTTCTCCCCAGGCAAGTTCTCCCCTGTGATGGCCACATGGCCACCGGCAGTTTATCTGCCCAAAGACTTATATCCCCAAAGCTCCCAAACCAGGAGAAACAAAATACTTCTTTTTATGATCACTCCAGCCAAAGTTCCAATATTAGCTCTGAGTGGACCGACTTGGCTCATGTGTTCATCCTTGAACCAATCTCTGAGACACTCCAGAATGGAACACCTTAATTGACCAGGCTTCATACATGCGTCCTTCACCCTGATTTCAAGGGCTAGAGCCAGGCCCACATAAGCTATCAGACTAAGACCGAGGAGCACCTGGCTGGCTCAGTGGGTAGAACATGACTCTTGACCTCGGGGCCATGACTTCAAGCCCCACATTGGGCATAGAGCTTACTTTAAAAAAACAAAGACTAAGACTGGGATGCTATTCCTAGTGGAAGAGAAAGTGGACTGGGCAGGCTCAATGAAGCCATTAGGAGGGTGCCCAGCAAGTCTATACTTACAAAGGTACTGGATATGCAATCCCTATCTTACCGAAGGCTTCTGCTTTTCACCTCTTCCTCCAGCAAAAAATAAAATTTATATCGAGAAGTAGTATACCTATGAACTGAAACAAATGCTTCACCAAACAAATTTACTTTTTACTACCTGTAATGCACCCTGATAGTTTCTATTCTACTGTATTGTAATTTATTCCATTATATTCCTTCCTTTCCACTTCATTCCATTTTATTC
Source organism: Mirounga angustirostris (assembly GCF_029215605.1). Lineage (NCBI taxonomy): Eukaryota > Metazoa > Chordata > Mammalia > Carnivora > Phocidae > Mirounga > Mirounga angustirostris. The sequence goes on from NW_026991719.1 coordinate 14,243,013, forward strand.
TGCTCTTTTTATTAGGGCAATGCTTACTAGGTGCTGAAACAAACAGCCCTTAAATCTCAGCAGCTTAACAAAATACAAGTTTATTTCTTATCCACGTCCTAGCCCAGTGCAGATCAGGCAGCTCTCCTTAGTGGCTTTCTCCCCACCCCAGAGATCCAGACTCTTTCCATGTTATGACACCACCACCTTGAACAAAGGATCATGGCAGAAAGGAAAGGGGGGGAGGGAAGAGAGTGGGGTGGCCGTTGGCGGGGGGAGCAGGGAGAGTCACTGAGAAGATTTATGATTAGGCTCACAAGTGGCTAGCCTCACAAAGTCACATGGTTCTAACCTAACTGTAAGGGCCACAGGGAAACAGTCTGAGTACCCAGGAAGGGGAAATGGGGTTGATGAGCATCTAGGCAATCTATACCACACTACTCTCTTCTAGTTTGTAAAGAAAGAGGAAGTGCTGGTCCTGACTCACTCTGTGGGATTCAGGACTCTGTAATGGCTGCAGGGCCTGAGCTGGAAAAAACCTGGCCTCCGCAGCCTGCCTTGACTTTTCTGCCTTGTGGACTAAGCCTTTCTTCACTTCTGCCTTTCTGTTCTTATCTGTCATGGGACCTGACTTCTTTGTCCCTGGTGAGGAGACTCTAACTACCTGCCTAACCACCTTAGTCCCTGCCCACTGAAATTTGTCCCTGACTCGGACTCTTTGCCTGAGAACCTTCTGCCTTGGGAGCTGGACTCCTTGAAACGGTCTGTGGCTGCTGTGGTGGCCATGACATCTGGCCCCTGCCTCATGCTGTCTCTCTCTCTCTCTCTCTCTCTCTCTCGTCCTGTCTGCTTTCTTACTCTGCCCAGCCCTGGGGCCTGTGCTGAGTAGTCTCTGCTGCCACTTCCTGTCCTGAGCCAGTAAATGACCAGCTTCTTTGGGGCATCTGATGGCCCCTCCAACTATGGAACTCTGCCCTGGCCCCGGCTTCTGCCTAGGTCACGACTGAAGTAAGTGAGCCAGCCAGGCATGTAATAAGATCACTCTCCCCCCACCGGCTACCATGGTGAGTGGCCTTGGAATCTGAGTCCAGCAGCATCTTTATCGCCCCAAAAGGCCTCAGGGTTCATTATCTAAAAAGCACTGGCTATTAGCACAGTAGCAAATCTGTTACCATAGAGAGGAGCTGTCTCTTTAAAACCAAGTTGAGGGGCAGTGGAGGCTAAGACCTTGGGCTTCCCAGTTAAAAGGCCTTCTGGTTCTGGAAGAATTGCAGGCTTACTGCTGCTCACGCTGATAAACAATTTTAGTCAATACTTAAAAGGCGCTTACCGCGCGCTAGACACTGTTCTAGGTACTTTACAATATTAACCAAGCCTCACGGAAACTCTACAGAAGAGGAAACTGAGGCTCAGAGAGGGCAAGGATCTGCCCAAGGTCACGCACCTAAAAAGAGTAAAGTCAGGATCCAAACCCGGGCAGGCCAGTTCCAGATACTGCCTTCCTGACCACGAGGTTATCCTGTCCCCATGAGAATAATTTTTCATTGTATATAATACTTACATGCTGCTTACCGTTCTTGAAATGCTTCCACATACTTTTCTGACCCTCACAAGAAGCTTGTGATCTAGATATTAAGAGGAGGATGAGTATTTCGATGCTGCTTTAGAGCCAGCTTCCAAAGGCCAATTGTTAAATTTTTAAGAATTTTGCACCCCAGCTGTAAATAGTGGTCATTATTTAAAAGGAAAGTCTAGAAATTTACGATTAAATAAATTATATTCAAGCTAAGGTAATAAATACTTAAAACCTGTTACTTCCTCATTCTTTTGTTACATTTTACTCTTCTCCAGGCACTTGAGATTATCCGAATCTCTACTGTACACGTGCAGGTGGAAATAACGTGTGATTAGCACCACGGGGCAGTTCTTCCCAACTCCGCTTTGGGTGATATCACTCTGGTAGCTTGAAGTCAGCCACAGCAGCTGGATTCACACTAGGAAATCAGCAGATTCTGCGAAGGAGTGCCCTCCCTGCCCTCCCTCCCAAAGGGGCCGGGTGTTAAATATTTACCAGCACGTCCCTGTTCCCACGAGTCTGACCCTCTCTGCTCCTTGCTCATCGCAGGTGTGTGCTTACTTTGGCTTGTTTTCCTGCCCTTCTGAGTGTTGGATCTCCAAGGCCTAACCTGGTCTCCTTTCTCTCAAATTTCCCATCAAGACCCCATCCCAGTCTCCTGAGCCTCCCCAATTCCCTCTCTCTCTTTGTGTCCCACTTCCCAGAAGGACCTTCCCAAGCAGCCCACAGCTGCCCGCACTTGGCCTGAGTCCACTGACATCCAGCCAGCCCCATGGCCCTCATTCCTACCAGGGCCAAGTTCTGGCTTCATTTTTGCAACTTCTAAGCATAAAGACCCGCCCACCCTCCTATTTTCCTTCTCAGACATGGGAGTCAGTGAGGCCCGAAAATGTTCCTGCTCCAGACTTCTCTCCCACGGTCTGACCTAGCCGGGTGGGCAAAGGGATGGTTAGCTTCTCTGTGTGTGTTCTCTGGGAGCCGGTTGCAGATCAAAGAATGAGAACGGTCCTTCCCTAGTCTTAATGCAGAACACCCTTAACCATGCCAAACACTCCTAACCAGGCCAAACGCTCCTGTTGGCAGCCTGGGCCTTGACTTATGGGCATCCAAGGGATGCAGGGGTGTTACTGACCCATCTGACCACCTGATAAGTACACAATGTATGTTCATCTTCATTCTCTCTGAAATGTAGTTATATTTTGTTAAAGTTAAGGATTCCCTTTCATTCACTATTTCCTTTACAGCCCCATGGACTTGTGGGAATTCTCGAACATTATCACTATATATGAACATATATAGGGTTCATTGCATGCCAGACACTGTCCTAATTGTTTGAATAATCCAAAGAGGTAGGTACTATTATCACCTCCATTTGAAAGATGAGAAACTAAGGCACAGAGAGGTTAAGTAACTTGGTCAAGGTCACACAGCTAGTAAGGGAGAAGCCAGGTTGTGAAACCAACTGGTCTGGCTTCAAAGCCTATGCTCTTTTTTTTCTTTTTAAGATTTTATTTATTTATTTGAGAGAGAGTGAGAGCAAGAGAGATCACAGAGGGAGAAGGAGAAGCAGACTCGTCGCTGGGCAGGGAGCCCGATGTGGGGCTGGGTCCCAGGACCCTGAGATCATGACCTCAGCCGAAGGTAGTTGCTTAACCGGCTGAGCCACCCAGGCAGCCCAAAGCCTATGTTCTTAATGGATGTGCAGAAGTGATCTTAAATCTAACTGGCTGTCCTCTAGGCTTTGACAGTATTCTGTTTATACCAGGGTTAAGAACTTACCGCATTTTGGGGCACGACTCTTGATTTCAGCTCAGATGATGATCTCAGGGTCCTGGGATTGAACCCCATGGTCTCCATGCTCAGCAGGGAGTCTGCTTCTCTCCCTCTCCCTCTGCTCCTCCCCAAGCTTGCACATGCACTCTCTCTCTCTCTCTCTCTCTCTCCCTCTCTCTCTCTCTCCCTCTCCCTCTCTCTCTCTCAAATAAATAAAAAAATCTTTTGGGGCACCTGAGTGGCTCAGTTGGTTAAGCGTCTGCCTTCAGCTCAGGTCATGATCCCAGGGTCCTGGAATTGAGCCCTGCATCGGACTCCCTGCTCATTGGGAAGCCTGCTTCTCCTTCTCCATCTGCAGCTCCCCCTGCTTGTGCTCCCTCATGCTTTCTCTCTCGCTCTCTCTCTGTCAAATAAATGGATAAAATCTTTTTTTTAAAAAAAGAACTGGGCGCCTGGGTGGCTCAGTCGGTTAAGCGACTGCCTTCGGCTCAGGTCTTGATCCTGGAGTCCCGGGATCAAGTCCCACATTGGGCTCCCTGCTCTGCGGGAAGCCTGCTTCTCCCTCTCCCCCTCCCCCTGCTTGTGTTCCCTCTCTCGCTGTGTCTCTCTCTGTCAAATAAATAAATAAAATCTTTAAAAAAAAAAAAAAGAACTTACTGCATTTTATTATCATTATATGTCTACAAGTTTGTCTACACCCCTCCCTACAACCTTCCACCTTGAATCCCTTAATGAAAAGAATGTCTTGTTTTTATTTTTGTCCAGGATCCAGGGCAGAGTCCAGTATGTGCTAAGTGCTCACCAAAGGTTAGTTCAAATGAATAGCTCCTCTCACTTTCAGGATGAGAAAACATCATTTTTAAGTGAGGCCCAGAGATCTGATAGAAAAGATGACAGAGGCCAGGCAAGAACCCAGGCCTCATGCCCCTAGTCTGGCACTTGCTTTGCCCTGCCTCCCTGTTCTTGTTAGCTTTGAGGGCTGGGGGCCAGGTTATGGGGACCTAGAGCAGCCCCACCCACCATATTGGAATGCTGGTCAGTGGCTTCTTCCAGAAGACAGTGTGCTTGTCCCAAACCCACACCCAGAAGAGACCAAGAAAAGACAAATGGCCATCGCGGTGCTAATCACTGACTGCCAGCACAGGTGGGCACAGCTCGGGCAGGAGGCCAGCCTCCAGCCTCACCCGATAAGGCTTAAAGACGTACAGATGCACAGAGCACCGAGGGCTTAAGGACGGGAAGCTAGCTACTCCTCGTTTACTTTTTATGCGCATCAGGATTGTTCTGATCCAAAGCCCATCAAGGAAAAGGCAGAAGGATCCTAAATCACAAATCTGCCCCCTAGCACACACACATTTTGTCAGTCTCCTGAGCAGATTAGCTGGATCTTATCCACCTTTTCTTTAAGCCTTAGGCTGCAAATGGCTGTTTTCATCCTTACCCTTAAGGGCACAGAGGAAAAAACTCCTGTTTAATGTAAATGCAAATAGCCAGAAAAAGAAAGGGGTGTGTATGTCAGGCTCTGTGTTATTTTATAAAGCATAAACAAACGACAAGTAAACAAAACAATACCAGCGATTTTAAAAATTCAGTTAACCTCTGTGATATCACAAGGTCTGCGTAATTCATAGAAACTATACAATGAAATGTTGATAGTGTCTCTAAGGCCCTGGCAAAGCTTGAAGTACCTTTGACAGATCAAAGAAAAAATAAAACATTACTCCATTTAGGTGCAGTGTTATGGATAGCTTGGCATTAGAGTTCTTTGGAAATGATTAACTCCATGTGGTATTGATGGTAACGATCCATTTTCTGGCATAATGAATTAGGCATTCCTCCATTGTTCTGCAGCTTGGCTGCATTCTGTGTATATATATCAATGGCAACTTTTTCAAAATACCTTTCAGTTTCACACACACACACACATATACACACACACACATGCAAGCGCACACACACACACACACTAAAAACACGCCCTACAGACTGCCAGAGGAGAGAACACGAGCCTCAAAGCTGATTTATTTCTATCACCCTGAGTAACCTATTTCCTACCTGAGACATGAAACCACATCAAGGGGGGGCGGGGAACGTTTTCACTTCTATGAACTGGGAGGAGGGAAATTGCTCCTCTTCAAGCTGGGAGCTCAGAAACCCTTGCTGAAAAGTGTCCATTTTTATCTATCATTTTCTTCTGAAAAGCCCTTGTTTTTAAGGAATAATTCTTCCAACAAAGACTCGCCCATCAGGCATCCCACTCATGATTAGTTACTCTGTGAAAATGAGAAACAACCTCTAAGTGGCTGATAGACTTTAGCAGCAAGAGACAATCACAGTCTCTAATTTCTGAAACTCACAATTGTCTTGTGACTGTGGGATTTTTAAGCTGTAGAAACACCAATAGAAATGAAGTCAAAAGAAAAGTCAGCTAGTGTGATCTCTTGATTAAATTCCTCTCTTAGGTTTGTTTTGTTTTGTTTGTTTGTTAATGAAGAGCTGCCTCTGAGAGTACTAATCCGTCTTTAACATCATTACATTTCCTTATATTATGCCGTGCCATCTCTGTGGCATTTAAAAGTGAAATATTTGCTTCAGAAAGAAAAAAGATAGGCAATAAAATGTAGCTGTAAACAAGCCTTCATGGCTTTATTTTTCATAGATAAATACACAATAAGTTCAAAGTCGAATGGAATTCCTAAAGCAATACTCCACTAATCTGTATTCGGGGGTCTCAAGCGTATTATCTGTAATTTACAACCAATTTAAATGGCATTAACAGTCTTCCCCTTCTGGGAATTTAAATTTGCATCCTACCATTGAATTAAACAGTGATTGCATATTTTCTATAGGGGACGGAATGCTCTTTGATGCTTGTTTTGAATAATGAAGCATCTATTCATGCACAGGGTGCAATGTGCTCCTTTGTCCTCACCGTAATTGAAGCAAAATGTGAGTTAAAGAGATTTTTCCCCTTAGCCAAAGGTTTGTTGATTGGTGTCTATTTTCATCTATTCAAAATTAAGAAAACAGTCATCTCTCATTGCCCTGGAAAATCATTTACCCAAAAAGGCCCTGAATGAAGGGAGGTCAAGTTTTGCCTTATTTGATCTTTTCAAAGATGGAGCAGGATGTCAGAAAATATTGCAAACTAACCTTTTGGGGAATACTTTAAAATCCCTTCCTAGGACCAAGAGAATTAGAAGTGGAAGACAGGGGGGAAATATAGCCTGTTTCTAAAGTAAAAAAAATTCAATTACCTCACTCCCCCCACGCCAAACTATACTGAGACAGGAAGGGAGATTGCTTGCAAATCATAGAATCCAAAGCCTTAGAAATCGGGGGATGGCACACTCGTTAGGGTACCGTCCATTTCCTATGGTGCACCCACGCCAGACATCAGTAATCAATGATAGCTGTCTTTGCCATTGAGTGAAGACAGAACCTCATAATCAAGTACTCTGGGCAGCCACCCACCACCACCAGCGGGCTCCCGCAGCCTGTCGGAGGCATCACTACATCCCCGGGGGCAGAGCACCGGATAGGCATTCAATAATTACTTTTTTAAACTGAATGAATAAGACAGATACACACTGTTAAGCCTTCACCATTATGGAAAAGAAGTTCCTTCTTTGAAAATGATAATCCCCCTGACCCAGCTGAACAGAATTAGACAAAGTCCAGACACAATTTTAGCATCTGTTTACCAACGCCTTCCATCGGGGATAGGGAAAATCATACATATCGATAATACCAACAAGAACAAAGCATTTATGAGAAGAAATTGTTTTCAAAGACCTTAAAACCTTTGGAAAAGATCTATTAATATACAACTGATACACAATTGCAAGCCATTATTCAGCAGGGGTGACTGAAGAACTTACTCTGCTGAATTTGAAACAAAATCGTATTGAAAAATTGAATAATTCAGACATTTCGAGAATTGAAAGGGGATTTTCTGTTTCTTACTCGGTATTAGCATTCTAGTGTATCTCCCTTAAAGAAGTAAAAGACTAAGTGTTCCTGACACTTATCTAGAGAGTATCAAATTTCCTTAATATGAAATATTGGCCTTTTTGCTTCATAATAGGACCCACCTCCAGGATTTAAAAAGAGGGAAAATATAAAAATTCAACTGCCCCACATTGTTAACATTAAGTATATCCCAGCGGTTCATCCAGGGACAATTTTGTCCCCTAAGGGACATTTGGCAATGTATGGAGACATTTTTGGCTGTCAGAAATGGGAGGTAGGCGGTGCTAATGACATCACTGGGTAGAAGCCAGGGAAGCTGCTGAACATCCTACGATGCGCAGGACCCTCCTGACGGCAGAGGTTAGCCAACCCAAAACTCAACGGCACCAAGGTGGAGAAACCCTGGTCTATTCCCTCCACCCCCAACTGCTCATATCAATTCAGCCCTGTGTTGAATTTAGAATGCAACCATCTGTGGCACATCGGACGTTTAACTGTGGTTACCGGAATGTTTTATTTCTCTCTTTTTTGTTAAGCTATCTAGTTTCCTTGGATGGAGGGAAAGGTAGCTCCTGAGGTTCCTCTTGTTTGCCTTCTCCCAGAGACAAACCAGGGATTAGCTCAGGTAACTTAATTCTGGGATTTTCAAAAGCACTGAGAAGGGCTTCAGGAGCCCCGGGGGTCTCAGATACACTCTACTCTGCTGCGCACTGGTCTAATACAGGTGAGTGTGGGCATGGACCGCCTGCTACTGCCTAAAGCTGAGGATGGCTTCCCTTTGAAGGTTTATGTCGCCATTGTAGAGAGGGAAGAGTGGGATTTTTTGGTTGCTGTTGTTGTCTTCATTTTTATCTGTTGTTGTTGTTGTTGTTCCTCTACTTATTCTAGTTCTGCTGCCAACCTGCTCTGTGATGCTGGAACTTATAAGCACATTGCTTATATTTTCTGCCCCTTGGCTCGTCAGTCGGGTATGTGGCACTCACACTATTCCACTGGGAGAGAGAAGGGGAGAGTAAAAGCCAAGATGTTTCAAGTGCTATCCAGTGGAACAAACATTTCTAGCTCCGTGGGGTAGGGACTGTGTCCTGGTTAGCCTCTAGCTCCAGAACCCATAGGTTCCGTGCTTACCACAAAATAGGTGCTTAATAAATAAGCGTTGGCAATAATTTGGAATCTATTTGGCAATATCTACCAACGCTGAACAGTGATCTAGTGATTTCACTCCATGGTATGTACCCGAAAGAAATGGGTGCGTATGTCCTGTAAAGACTAAGTACAAAATGCTTCATAGCAGCTTTGTTAAAAATAGCCCCCCCCCCAAAAAAAAACAAATCCAAAGAGCTCACACGTCCGTCAGTGGGAGAATGAAATAACAGTGTTCATACAATGGAATGACTGGAGGAATAAAAAAGATTCAACTACTGCACATAAAGCTCTCAGCAGAGTGCCTGGTAGTACTTAGTACTCAGGACTCAGTACTGAGGGATGTGCAGTAATGACAAGAATGACGATAGTGATAGTAATAGTAATAATTATTGAGCGTTCAACATCTGCCAGGCACTTTTCAGGGGGTTTACACATACTTACTCCTTTCACTCTCAGAACAACCCGATGGAGCCGTTTCTATTTCTATTACCATTTTACAGAAGAAAATAGTGAGGTACAGAGAGGCTAAGTAACATTTTGTTGAGCTAATGTAAATAAAGATATATTCTGACCCTTTTTAAAAAGTACCATATATAAAGCAATATTGGGGAAATTAAAAAGCAACGGTTTGCCTTGTAGTTAGTATGGACATATCTTTTCTCCCCCGTGTTTTAGTGCTTTGTTCTAGGCCTTTCCATCTTGGACCTTTTGGCCAATAGTATTTTTCAAAATCCAAAGAGGCAGACGCTGCCCTTCGCATTACGGGCTGCCATTTGAAATACTCCAGTTTATGGAAACCTGATGGGGCACCTTGCCTTGGATTTGCCTCGCCCGCCCAGCAACAGCGCCACCTCTGGACTCCTGGAAGGCAGTCAGTCTCTGAAAACCTGAGGGTGAAGTTCTGAGGCCGGCCAGGGGGAGCGTGGGGACCTCAGCTTCCCTGCCAGTCAGATAATGAAGGCCACCCCCCTCCAGGGGCCCAGAGCAGCAAAGGGGTGACAGAAAGGCTGGTCCTCCCGCCAGGCAGTTTCAAGATCTCCACAGTTAATGTGGTGTCTCTGCTTTACGGTGGGTCATGGAAATCTCCTTTAGACTGTTGTATGCTCTGTAGTGCCCCCAAGTAGTTATCTTGTTTGCTGTGATGGTGTGGAGGAAATTGGGGGGTGGGGGAGTCACGAAAGTAATGAGCACTGAGCTCGTGTCTCAGTTGTTCACATCAAATGCTTCTGCACATTACTTTGGACTCATAAAAATGTCTTCATTAGGAAAGAAAATACAGGTGACAAAGGAATACTCACTGCCTCACCCACCCCCCTTCCCACCCTGTCATATTGGAAAAAACTGCCATTGGTAATGACAAATTCCTGTGCACGTGCGTGTGTGTGTGTGTGTGCGCGTGTGTGTGTAAGCATGGAGAGTTACAATCACATCCTAGCCACCAGTTTATTTATGGTTTGCTCAAGGTTTATTCCCCACCCCCATCCCTGCATTGGCAATGAGAGGGTGCTCAGAGGGCAGAGGGGGAACTATTAAATCCCCTCCTCTACAGCTCACCTCAACTCTCAGCGGCAGCTGGCGCCTCCCCTGCGCAGAGAGCTGGCCTTGGCAATGGCGGAAGCCGTTACTTGGGGAGCCAGGGGTTCTGGCCAAGTGATGGACAGTGCCAGCCCTGCTTTCTGGGGGGCTATTCTGGACACTGGTGGAGAGGAGCTCAAACATTCAGTGGGTTCAATGCTTGTAACTGGAGTTACCTGGCTGTGTTTTGTGGGGTCCAAAAGAATAAACTGTCCAGAAAATTTTTTAAAGAATCAATTTGAGGGCAAAAGGTAGTAACTTAATTTTGGAATTCTCAGGACATTGAGTAAAAAGTCCTTTTCTTAAGGAAAGCTCCTAGAATTTTTTTAAATTAAAAATATTTTATATAAGCATGAGTTTTTTTATTAATTGACTTTTAATATTATATAAGTAATGGTCTCTGTAGAACTTATAAAATAGAGAAAAAAAGAAATTAAAATAATACTCAAACCAAAATTTGATATACAACTTTCCAGTTTTCCCATGGTACAGGTGTATGTTTCTATAATTATTTTTTAAATGGAATACTAACGCACTTAGTGATTTATAACTTGCCCTTTTTTTCATTAAATGACATTGCTTGAACAGCTTTTCAGGTTAAGAAATAGACTGCCACACTATTATTTAATACAGCTGCCTAATATTCCATTGTGTGATGTACTAGAATTAATTTAACCAATCCTCCCCCCTTTTTTAAAAAATATTTTATTTATTTGACAGAGAGAAAGACAGCCAGAGAGGGAACACAAGCAGGGCGAGTGGGAGAGGGAGAAGCAGGCTTCCCGTGGAGCAGGGAGCCCAATGCGGGGCTCGATCCCAGGACCCTGGGATCATGACCTGAGCCGAAGGCAGACGCTTAATGACTGAGCCACCCAGGCTCCCCTAACCAATCCCCTTTTACGGACATGTTTCTGAACTGGTTGTTTCCAGTTTCCCACCAGCATCAATAAAACTGTGATGAATAATCCTGTAAACAAATCTTTGTTCCCTTGCATGTATGTTCTCTTACAAAAATTTGCTAGAATTGTCATTGATGGGGCCAGGGTATTTTTAATGCTTTTATTACTGAATTGCTTCCAGAAAGATAGTACTGGCCCACTCCTCTGCCAGGGGTATATGAGAGTAGCCTACTCCCCAGACACAGTGGGGCTTGTTGAAATATTTTAAAAGCCTGTGATTAACTTCTACTGCTTTTTGTCTCATCCTATAATTTCCTCGGCTTCTCCCTGTTCTCTACCCACTGCTCTAGTACTTTCTGAAAGCCAAGAGAGAGGATAGAACCCTGAGTAGAACCCAGTAAAGGGAGTGGTTTTGGCAAACTCTCAAGGAATTTCAGTTTCATGCTGGAAAAAGACAACACAAAGAGAGAGCTACCCATTCATTCTGTGCGAGAGGGTATTTACATTACATTTTATAACAGTCATAAATAAAAATGGCATCAATCTGCCAAATTGTTGTTTTTAAAAGAGAAAAAAGGGAGGAGGTGGTTGACCTACCAGAAAAAGCCCTGTGTCTGCCAGAGCTTTGCTATGAGTATGATTTTAAATAGCAGGGCAAAGGTGATGAAGCCCGTTCAACATCTCTGTCTCCATGGCAACAGCATCCCGACTCTGAGGCTGACACAGAGGCAAGGACCAAAATACACTCCTTGTGCACAATTACACTGCAAGTTAGGAGTTTCTTTTTATTCCTTGGAAATGCACAATTTAAAAATACAAGCAAGGACAGAAAAAGAGCAAGTCATGCACAGCTAGAAAAAAGTCTTTAAAATGACTAAATGAAGAAAATGAACATCCAAAGGGCATGATGAAGTCTGCAGCCTACACTTACTATGTACAGAGACTGAAACTCTTTCTTGTGTGTGAGTAGGAAAAATAACTATGCATGCATATAACTGCGTGCATTAACTTTTTAAAATGTCCTTTCCCTAAATTTTTAATACAGGTCAACCTTGCTTTCAGCATATCGAGTTAGCTCAGGTTATGATTTAATCAATTAAAGCAGTCACCCAATTTACACAAGTGAAAGCTCCTCATACGCTAAAACCAACAAAACTTCAAAAAATCTGCGTAAGCCTTGAGTTGGAGAGGGCCTAAGTGGCCCCCTTCAAGGTCAGTGAAAACCTACAAATGGTCACTAATGCATCCTTGAATCCTCTTGAGCTATAAACCTTTCCATTTATTTTTAAAATGATGTGAAAATAAAGAAGTACAGAATTGTGATTATAAACTGTTGGTTTCTTTCTGCACTGTTATCTCTGCTGGTAAATGAATATGTTCAAGAAACCTGGAGGGATGGGGCGCCTGGGTGGCTCAGTCATTAAATGTCTGCCTTCGGCTCAGGTCATGATCCCAGAGTCCTGGGATCAAGACCCGCGTCGGGCTCCCTGCTCTGCGGGAAGCCTGCTTCTCCCTCTCCCACTCCCCCTGCTTGTGTTCCCTCTCTCACTGTCTCTCTATGTCAAGTAAATAAATAAAATCTTAAAAAAAAAAAGAAAGAAAGAAACCTGGAGGGATGATATAACAAGCAAAGCTACTTAACATTTAGTTCTTAGAGAAGGTACCTCAATAAATGTCAAGGAAATAAATGAAGGAAAGAGAACTACCAAGGGAATAGGAAAGAGACACGTGATAGGTTCACTATATGTACAGTTCTATTGAATATGCCAGGACCATCTAGTTCAGTGGATCTCAACCAGGGATGATTCCGCCTCCCAGGGGACATTGGGCAGTGTCTGGAGACAATTTCATTTGCCACAACTTGTGAAGGGGGGGCTACTGGCATCTGGTGGGTGGATGCCAGGGACACGGCTCAACATCCTACAGTGCACAGGACAGATACAACAACAAAGAATGATCCAGCACAAAATGTCAATGGTGCCAAGGGTGAGAAACTCTGAGCTAGTCTGATTGCTCATGTCGCTCCTTTTGGTTCAGAGGGTTCTGTGAGTAGATGACATGGTTTTAGGTTCTGTATTCGGTATAAAAATAAAATTCTCCTTGAGTTAATAGTATTTTCTTCTATTTTATTATCACATGATTTTTCCCTTGCTTTAAACACAACATGTTCTATTTTATTTTAGGTAAACGCTCCTGAAAGTAAAAAACAATAAACAGAAAATGAGAGGTGAAGCATTAAAAAAAAGCATAGGATTCATTCCTTCAAAGAAAGCATCTGTGAAGTGACTGGCACAGAGGAATGCTCAATAAACATGAGCTTTTTTATTTTTCCCTATGTTTTTTAGCATGAAAAAACCCACATATACAAAACAATGTATTGTGTATTCACTGGTGAAATAATAATAAAGAAATGTACTTAAACACGCATTGCCCAATGCCTTTGAAACCCGTGTGTGTCTCCTCCCTGATAGTATTCTGTCCCTCACCTCAGAAAACCATTATTCTAGTTTTGTTCATCATTTCTCTGATAGAGGTAGAAATATATAAATACATAAATTATTTGACTTCCCTTGTCCTTGAACTTTATACAAATGGAATCAGACCATACATTTATTTCTGTGAATTGCCTATTTCACTCAGTATTATGCTTTGGAATGGTTCCTCCACATTTATGTGTCCAGCTATAGTTTATCCATTTTCGCTGTTGTACAGTATTTCACTGTATGGTTATATCATGATTTATCCATTTTACTGGTGCTGGACATTTGCTTTTTCAGTTTGTTTTTTTGTTTGTTTGTTTGTGGGTCATTTGTGTTTCCCTGGCTATGAAATATTTGTTAATGTCTTCTGCATAATTTTCTATTATGTTGATACATATTGTCTTTTTAAAAAGATGTATTTATTTATCTTAGAGGGGGGTGGGAAGGGGAGGGGGAGAGACAGAGAGAAACTCTAAGCAGACTCCGCACTGAGCATGAAGCCCGACGTGGGGCTTGATCTCACAACCCTGAGATCAGGACCCGAGCTGAAACCAAGAGTTGGAGGCTCAACCGACTGTGCCACTCAGGTGCCCCTAGGTTGATATACATTGTAATAGACTTCTGACATGACCAACAATGATCTCTACTTCCTGGTATTCATAGTCTTGTGTAATCCACGCCCCTTGAGTATAGACTGGACCTAGTAATGTGTTTCTAACAAATGGAATATGGCAAAAGTGATGAGATACCACTTTTGAGATTAGGTTACGAAACATCATGATTTGTGTCTTGCTAGCAGGTTCTCTTGCTGGCGCCCTCTCCTGCTCGCTCCTCACAATGAGGCCAGCTGCCATGTGTTAGATGCTCATGTGGCAAGGAACTGAGGGAGGCCTCCTGCCAACAACTCATTGAGGAACTGAATCCTGCCAACAACCACATGAGTTTGAGCTTGGAAGATCCTTCCCAGTTGGGGCCTTGAGATGACTGTAGCCAATGAGACCGTGAAGCAGAGGATCCAGCTAAACCACGCCCAGATTCCTGTCCTACAAAAACTGTGAGATCATAAATATGTGTCATTTTAAATTTGTAAGTATTGGGGTAATTTGTTACACAGCAATAGAATATACACACGTGTGTGTGTGTGTGTGTGTAACATAGATAACATACACATAAGATAAGAATTATTTGTTAGTTACCTGTATTGCAAATATCCTCACTCAAATTGTGGCTATCTTTTTCACTCTCTTAATGAAGCTCTTTTATGTACAGACGTCCTAAAGTTTCATATAATCAAATGTATCAATCTTTTTCTTTAAAGTTTGAACTTTTTCTGTCTTATTTAAGAAATCATTACCTACCCCCAGAGTTGTCACATGAATATTTCCTTATGTTTTCTTCTAAAAGTTTTTAGGTTTTGTCTTTCACATTTAATTTCTTAAACCATCTGGACTGGATATATGTGTATAATAAAGTAGTAGTTCATTTTGTACAGTATATGGTGAGGTAGGGATTTATTTTCATTCTCTTCCCTTAGGGATAGCCAATTTTCCCAGTACTATATATTGAATAGTTCTTTTTTTTTCCTTCCCAGTTGTAATTATAACTGTCATATATCAGGTTTTCATATATGTATGAGTCTGTGTCTGGGGTGTCTTTTCTGTTCCATTTTCTAGCCCTTATCAGGAGTACACTGTCTTTACTACAGTTATATAATATTTGGAGAGTCAAATTCCACCACCTACTTTCTCTTTTTTGGGAGCATCTTGGCTACCCTTGGGTATTATTCTTCATATATATTTTAGAAACAGCATGCCAAAATTAAGGTTGTTGGGATTGTATTGAATTTATACATCAGTTTGAAGAACTACTTACAGTATTGAATCCCCCATCTATGAACTTAGTATGTTCATAGACTTGACTTTAGATTTTCTTTAACATCTTTCAATAAAATTTTAAAATTTATTCCATGGAATTCTTTTACATTTTTGTTAGACATATTCCTAGATAACTTACATAGACATATTCCTAGATAACTTACATACTCTTGTTACCATTTTAATTGGTATCTTTTTAAAAATTCCTTCCTGGGGGCACCTGGGTGGCTCAGTTGATGAAGTATCTGCCTTCGGCTCAGGTCATGATCCCAGGGCCCTGGGATCGAGCCCCGCATCAGGCTCCCTGCTCGGTGGGGAGCCTGCTTCTCCCTCTGCCTCTGCCCCCTCTCCCTCCTCCCGCCCCGGCTCATGCTCTCTCTCTCTTGCTCTCTTGCTCTCAAATAAATAAATAAATATTTAAAAATTCGTTCATGATGTGCAAAAATGCTGACATATAAAATGCAGTTGATACTCATGGACTGGAAGAACAAATGTTATTAAAATGTCCATACTACTCAAAACAATCTACAGATTTAATGCAATTCCTATCAAAATACCAAGAGCATTTTTCACAGAACTAGAACAAATAATCCTAAAATTTGTATGGAATCACAAAAAAACCCAAATAGCCATAGCAATCTTGATAAAGAACAAAACTGGATGTATCAAAAGCCCAGATTTCAACATATACTACAAAGCTATAGCAATCAAAACAGTATGGTACTGGCACAAAAACAGACACATAGATCAACAGAACAGAATAGAGAGCCTAGAAATAAACCCATGATTATATGGTCAATTAATCTTCGACAAAGGAGGCAAGAATATGCAATGGGAACAAGTCTCTTCAACAAATGGTGCTGGGAAAACTGAACAACTACATGCAAAAAATGAAACTGGACTACTTTGTTACACTATACAAAAAGTAAACTCAAAAAGGATTAGGACTTAAATGTGAGGCCTGAAACCATAAAAATCCTAGAGGAGAGCACAGGTAGTAATTTCTTTGACATTGGCTATAGCAACATTTTTCTAGGTATATCTCCTGAGGCGAGGGAAACAAAAGCAAAAATAAAACTATTGAGACTGCATAAGAATAAAAAGCTTCTGCACAACAAAGGAAACAATCAATAAAACTCAAAGGCAACCTAATGAATGGGAGAGGATATTTGCAAATGGCATACCCAATAAGGGGTTGGTATCTAAAATATATAAAGAACTTATACAATTCAACACCCAAAAAACAAAAAATCCAATTAAAAATGGGCAGAACACATGAGCAGACCTTTCTTCAAAGAAGACCTACAGATGAGCAACAGACACATGAAAAAATGCTCAACATCACTCATCATCTGGCAAATGCAAATCAAAACTACAATGAAATATCACCTCACACCTGTCAGAATGGCTAAAACCAAAAAGACAAGAAATAACAAATGTTGGTGACAATGTGGAGAAAAGGAACCTTCGTGCACCGTTGGTAGGAATGCAAACTGTGCAGCCTCTGTGGAAAACAGTATGGAGGTTCCTCAAAAAATTAAAATAGAATTACCAGACGATCCAGTAAATCCAACTGCTTCTCCAGGTAGAACCCGGGAGTAGGAGATTCAGAATCAAATCTCTTCTCCCTCCCCCATCCTGGTTACAAGTCACTTGAAATATATAAGTTAGTGGAACTTTACTTAGAGTGAGATTTTTTTGATCTTCAGCTACAATTTTTGGCTTTGTGAGAAGCCTTATCATCAAAGACAATGGCCAGCAATGTTACCAACAAGAGAGATCCTTGCTCCATGAACTCCCATGAATTCACTGGGAATCCCAATACTCTTGTGGTCAAGAAATCAGGCATGGAGGCAATTTTCTCCAATATGGCCAAATTGTGGGTTGCTCTGTTCTTAAGGGCTTTGCCTTTGTTCAGTATGTTATTGAGAGAAATGCCCAAGCTGCTGTGGCAGGGGAGGATGGCAGAATGACAGCTGGCCAGGTTTTAGATACTAATCTGTCTCCAGAGCCAAAAGTGAAATGAGGAGAAGCATGTGCAAAATGATCTGCAGCGGAGCTGTATGGCTCCTCTTTTCACTTGGATTATTATGATAGGATGGAGTAGAGTTACCCAGCATGTGCTCTTCCTCCTCCTATTGCTTGGGCTGTAGTCCCTCAAAATGCCACTGTGTATCAGGAAACACCTCAGGAAGGGGCAACGGGGCTTCAGTTCTAAGAGTGGACAGTGAGGATCTTCTTCCAAGTCTGGAAAGTTAAAAGGAGATGACCTTCACATCATTAAGAAGGAGTTGACCCAGATAAAACAAAAAGTAGGTTCTCTACTGGAAAGCCTGGAAAAAAACTGAAAAGAACAGAGCAATTAAGGAATAGAGATGAAGAATGATAACTGAGAAGAGGAGCAGAGTAGCGGCTACCTGAAGAAAGATGAGACTCATGTGAAGATGGAGTGTGAGAGGGGTGCAGATGGCTCTGCTGTGGAGGGGGACCTCCCGGATGATGATGATAATGAAGATTGGTGGGGGGCTGATGAGCAGCTGGAGTTGAGTGAAGGGTGATGAAAAAGAGGCTGAGGAAGGAAAGGATGACAGAGACGGCGTCAATGGCGAGGATGACTCTTAAACACACAGCGGGGTTTGGAAATTTTGTCTCATTATTTCTTTACTTAGGCACTTGTCTAAGATCAAAATTTTCACCAGATCCCCTCTCCTGGTATCTTCTTCAGCACACACTTACTGTTGTCCCCATCCTTGTCCTTCCCATGTTCATTAATTCATACTGCCCTGTGCCTGGTCTCATCGCTTCCTCTGACGCTCCTAGGCATTGTCTTACCCTGTAAGTTTTGCTTTTGCTTTTGATTCCTCTTTATGACTTAATGATAAAAACGATGTGTGGTTTTTATCAACGGTCTCCAAAATAATCTCTTGCTATGCAGGGAGTACAGTTCTTTCCATTCATACTTGAGCTCAGTAGCTGCTTCCCTAACTGCAAAGGCAATCACATTACTTGAGTAGCACTTGAAAGCAGCTTTGAGTTCAAGGTATATGTGTTATACCCCACACAAGAGTGCTGTGTGGGGCTGTTCACAAATGTAACAATGTATTTTTGTGAATGAGAGTTGGCATGTCAAATGCATCCTCTAGAAAAAAAATTAGTGCAATAGTCTTAAGATTTGTTTTCTAAAGCTGATACTGTAGGTTGTTTTTGTGAACAACCTGATGTTTGGGACCTTTCTTCTCAAACAAGTCCTTTTTAAACCAGAAATTTGGAGGGAAAAAAAAAAGAAAAGATATATGCACCCCTATGTTTATTGCAGCATTATTTACAATAGCCAAATTACAGAAGCAGCCTAAGTGTCCATCAACAGATGAATGGACAAAGAAAATTTGAGATATATATACACACATACATATATACACATACACACACACAATGGAATATTAGCCATAAAAAAGAATGAAATTTTGCAACAACATGGATGGATGGATCTAGAGGGTATAATGGTAAGTGAAATAAGTCAGTCAGAGAAAGACAAATACCATGTGATTTCACTCAAATGTGGAATTTAAGAAACAAAACAAACAAAGAAAGTAAAAAAGAGACAAACCAAAAAACAGACTCTTAACTACAGAGAACAAACTGACAGTTACCAAAGGGGAGGTACGGGGAGGTGGGGGTGAGTGAAACAGGTGATGGGGATTAAAGAGTACGTTTATCATGATGAGCACTGAGTAATGTATAAATGGATTGAATCACTATACTGTACACCTGAAAATAATATTATACTGTATGTTAAACTATACTGGAATTAAAATAAAACATGTACTTTCTGAAAAAAAATAAAAAATAGGAGTGCCTGGCTGGCTCGGCTGGCAGAGCATGTGACTCTTGATCTTAGGGTCGTGAGTTTGAGCCCCATGTGTGGTGTAGAATTTACTTATTTACTTACTTACTTAATTAAATATAAATGCAGTTGACTTTTGTGTATTGATGGAAACTCCAAAAAATCATAATTGTACTCAAGAAAATATTGGATATATTTTTATTTAGCTTTCCAGGAATGCATTTGAAGCATTAAGTGAAACAAAACTATAATTAAATTATAAACACTTTTTAAATATAGTTTCTATATTTCTACTCTAGAGCTAATTTAGACATTTTTCATTCATTGATATGAAAAATCAAAATGTAGATTTAAGACTAGACATTCTTGGGGCACCTGGGTGGCTCAGTCGGTTAAGCGTCTGCCTTCGGCTCAGGTCATGATCCCAGGGTCCTGGGATCGAGCCCCACATCGGGCTCCCTGCTCAGCCGGGAGCCTGCTTCTCCCTCTCCCACTCCCCCTGCTTGTGTTCCCTCTCTCTACAAGCTAGAATGAAGGGCTAAAATGAACAAGATAAAATGCAATAAGAGTGCGTGTAAATACATGTGCTTTTAAAAATTAAACTATATATATGAAGAAATAAATTTTATCATGGACATTCTCTGTCAATTCTACTTTACTATGGGGTTACTACTGGTTTTTTTGATAAATGTAAGAAACCATATCAGGAAAATCCTTATGTATAAATCACAACAATGGAAAGGTGAGGTTTAAGTTACCCAGTTAACTTCCTTAGTTCTTAACACATTTTAACATGTACAGAAAAATTTCAGAAATATGGGTACTCTGCACATGTACCCTCATAATTCCTTAGTAATTGACTTCAACTGGCTGATGTCTTTTATGAAATAAATAATAAATAATAGATAATAAATAATAATAGATAATAAATTTTATATATATATATATATATATATATATATATCTCCCCTAAATGAAGCAATATTGATCTTCAAGCAAAACTCTTGAGAAATGTTTCTATCTTTATTTCAAGGTGGAATCATAATGAAAAGATGTTAGAATCCTTACCTACTCCAGGCGAGGCTGGGACATACTCAACTCGAAGGTGGGTTTTTAAAGAGGCTGGTGATGGGAGGCTGAGTTGGAGTTGAAATGTTTCACCCAGGGGAACTAAAGACACCAAGATGAGGAAAGTTGAAAACCATAAGGGAGTTCTGAGATCCAAGAAGCTAAGAAGGAAAACCAGAAGGTCATTAAAACCAAAGGGGCCCAACTTGGGTCTCAGAACCAGGGAACAAGGCTACAGGTCCATGTCTGGAGGAACAAGAGCCCAGGTATCTGTGAGATAAAATAGGAACATGCAAACCCCAAGCCAAGCTCTTTAGCATGGCTGCTAGAGAGGTCAGGGTTCCTATTGGCTGAGAACCAGCCTGGGAGTTGGAATTCTGAGCACAGAAAGGGGCTGGCCCCTCATGCTGCTGAGGCCCAGGCTTCCCCATCCTCTATCACTCACCTTTCTCTGACCTTGCCCCCTAGTGCCCTAGTATGCAGTCCTGCTCACCAGCACTGTTGGCTCCTTAGTCTGATGGGCTGAGGTGCTTTGGATTCCTTCTCCTGTCCATATATGGTTTTCTTAGATACATTCCTTAACCCCTCTTGAGGAATTCCCCCATAATAGTTAAGGGAACTATACATACTATAAGGGAACTAAGGTACTATAACAAGGAGACCCCCCAAATTCAGTGGCTTAAAAATCAAAGAAGTTTATTTTTCTCTCAATATTAGTCCAGAGTAAAGGGTTCTAGATTCATGGGCAGCTCTGCCTCCTCGAGTCATTCAGGGACCCAGGTCCTTCCACTTTGTAGCTCTCCAAACCCCAGGGTAAGGGTTCTTTAACCCATGGATAGAATTCGGGAGGTTCATGAACTGGAATAAGGGGGAAAAAAATCACCATTACTTTAACTAAGCTTGTATTAGTTTTCTACTGCTGCTGTAACAAATCATCACAAACACAGTGTTTTGAAACAACACCAATCTATCCTCTTGCAGTTTGGGAAGTTAGAAATCCTAAATCAGTTTCACTGAGCTGAAGTCCAGGTGTCAGCAGGGCTGTGTTCCTTCTGGAGGCTCTAGAGGAAGGTCCATTTCCCTGCCTTTTCCTGTATCTGGAGGCCCCTTGCATTCCTTGGCTTGTGGCCCCTTCTCCCTTTTCAAAGTCTATAGCATAGCATCCATCACCACACTGCTTCATCCTCTTCTGTTGTCCAGCCACCTCCTACTGCCCTCTTGTAAGGACACTTGGAATTATATTTAGGGCTTATCTGAACAACCCAGGATGATCTCCCCATGTCAATACCCTAACTTAATCACATCTGCAGTAAAGTCTCTTTTATCATGCAGGGCAATGGTTACAGGCGCTGAAGATTAGAACACAGATATCCTGGGCCACTACTGAGTCTACCATAAATCTCTAATTGAAACTTAGCATTCCTTACATTATGAATGTACTTTTCGCATTATAATTATAGTTACTGCAGATATCTTAAATTTATGGAGGTCCTTAGACCCACTATCAGATCTTGTTAGCTAATGCATTACTTAAAATGTATATATAGTACTATTTCACATATCTGGTTTTATAAAGAATATTTTATAATACAAATGGCTTTCTTTTCAATCTTATGTAATTTTATTTCATACATTTAAATCTGAGGGGCGCCTGGGTGGCTTAGTCTGTTAAGTGTCCGACTCTTGATCTCAGCTCAGGTCTTGATCTCAGGGTCATGTTTTTAAGCCCTGCATTTTATAAAAAATAAAAGAAAAAGAAAAGAGAAAACTTGAATCTAAAAGATTCTTTAGCATCAAATTAGTATAAAACCTCTGCCCTAAAGCACTGTCACCATCTGCATGGTTGAGGCTTCATCTGGATCGAGCCTGAAGGAAGTAGGAAGAGAGCATAGAAGAGGTATATTCAATGTCTTTGGGCCCAGTTACAGAAGGAACACACGTTCTTTCTACTCACTCTATTCTCAAGAACATTAGCCTGCGTCAGAATCCCCTGGAGGACTTGTTAAAACACAGACTGTGGGCCCAACCCCCAGAGTTTCTGTTTCACTAGGTCGGGGGGCGGGGCCGAGAATTTGCATTTCTAACGAGCTCTCAGATGATGATGATGCTCTGAGAACCACAGGAATGCTAGGTAATGTTATAGAGCCAGGTAGTCATGTTTAAATATAGTTTAGCTGTACAGAGGGACTCAAATGGAAGAACATGGGTAGGTATTCACCGTGTCTGGCAACAACTCTTTTACTGACTGACCTGGCCCTGACCTGACTCTCCCATGAGCTATGTAGAAATCTGGGGTCTTTCCCAGACACAGATGCCCAGGGTGAAGGAAGAGGTGCCCAAGTAAAGGGAAAGTTGTCCTTGTCCTGTTCTAAGGACTCTGTATGGTTGGGAATATCCAGGAACATCTCCCTTGAGGCTTATTGGGTACATATTTATTCTCTGTGCTGTGGTCCCAAGAATGGTGTAAAAACACGGCTCTTGATGCCAGATTCAATTATTCTCATTGAGTGTCATGCCTGCATAGCTCAAGAGGGAAACTGGAATCCCACACTGCTGTCCTGAATATGGGAAACCTCAGTAATGAGCTAGGACAACAAAATAGTAAAGATGAACAGTTGTAGGCCACCAACAGTGTAACATAACCAAGTTGGTTAATGTCATAGTAGAGAGAATTCCACCACCCCAGGTAAAGCGATGACCTGAAGCTATTCTTCACATTAAGTAGAAGGTGACTTTTGATAGGTTCTATAATCAAGTTGGAGCTTCTCTTAAGCAGTCCATACACTGCCCAGGCAACATGGGATGCAGCCTGATCATCTGTCTTGAGTTGCTATGCTGAGTGGCTTGGTACAGTAAACAGGTTTCCAGGGACACCAACTGGGCAAGGATTAAATGGGAATTTGAGAAAGTTAAAAACTGTGGCGGTTCCATTGTGTAATGGTTAGCACTCTGGACTCTGAGAAAGTTAAAAACCCCTTCACCTTTACATTGCCAACTGTCAAATGGAGATTGCATCATCCGTCCTAACAAGAGGCAGTTTGGCATATCACAACAGGCATGGCTTCTGAGGTCAGATTACCTGGGTTTGCATGGTTGAAACTTGGGAGAATGGCTGAATCTCCTTGAAAAGGGAGCCTCAGTTTCTTCATCCATCAAGTGGGGATGCTTATACTAGCCTTACAGCATACGGGTGGAGGCTTAAATTGCACCGCCAACCCACTGTAGACACTCAACTAATCGCTTGTCCGCCCCCGCCCCCAGCCCTCCTGCTCCTGTAAATGTCTTGCTTGGTGAGAATTTGGGTAGACCAGTCACTGTTACTGAAATAGAGGAATAAGAAGCTATTGAAAATCTGCAGCAAAATAAAAGATGTATTTAGAGCGACAAGGGATTGGCTGTGACAAGAATAGTCTGTATATGGGAATTAAGCCTCAAATGATGGGAAAAAAGGGAGAACTCGGGCTACATTTTTAAAAAGACATGCTTACTAAGGAGGAAAAATACATTTTACTTCACCACCACCCCCATTCCCCAAGCAAGCTATTTTTCTCAAGGACTTCGACAAGGAGGGTAAAGCTGAGGTTCTTTGAAATAAAGGCTGGAACTCTCAGTGCTCCTTTTCTCAAACCAATTCTCATAGCTGGGCTTTGTCAGAGAAACTTCATGAACTGTAATTGTGATTTCAAGAATCACTATACCAAGAGCCCTTAAACCACTAATGGAGAGAAATTTGGGTCTTTTCGTACATCCTGCTATTTCCTTTCAGATCATTAAAGTTCCTTATAGGAATGGCAAACAGTTGTTTTGATTCTGGTTGCAATGGCCCTGGACCAAGGGAGAGAAAGCATTCCTCTGTTTGCAGCCCAGCTAGAAATACCCAGTCATACGAGAAAGGAATTTTTCCCCAACAACCTCCTTCAGCCGCCTATGCTGGACCTGATTAATTCAGGAGGGCAGCGTCCAGGAAAATGCTTTTCATTCCAGTTAAGCTCTTTCTGGCTCTGTCTCTTTTCCTTCCTCAATTCAAGGAGTCTGAAGACACACTTTCTAAAGCATCCTAGTCTCTTACAAAGGAGAGGAACATTCAGTCCCACAAAAGGAATACAGAGATGATTCCCTCTGGATGGCTTCTGATTCAAGGGATTTCTGTCTTTCGGTGTCTTCAGAAGGTGAAGACAATTCTGATTTCTATGGCATTGGAAACAGGGCAGACAGCCATTCGGGGTGGGAAAATGGAATAACAAGGACAACAACAATGGCCAAGAAACACGTCTGGGGCGACACCATTGTGGGTCTGTATATTTCTCCTCAACCCCCCTTCAGCACTTCATTTGAGTGATAACATGTCCTTGGTGCCGAGCAAAGCAGGTTGATTTCATCCATTCTGCTCTTTGTGCTCCTCTTATGAGGAGAGCAAGACTGGAAAATGATGGTGAGGACAGTAAATTTTTGTTATTTATTGGCAAGACTTTCTATGCCCTTTGCTGAAAGCTCTCGTTGGGAGAAGGAGCAGCAAGGAGGAAAGTATTCCTTTAGCACAGTTGTCATTTTTCAGTGAACGGAATGTAGTTACAAAGGTCATAAATGCTGCCTCTATGTGGCCACAGAGTAGTATCATCACAAGCGCCAATATTTCATACTGACAATAAAGCCAATTAATTCATTAAAATTTCCCGTGTTCGAGGAAGTGGCTAAAACAGGGCTACCGTTCAGGGTTGTAGTAATTGTAGTATCCGCAATCGTCAGGGCTCATTTCAAAATAAGCACCCCAAGGATCCCAAGAGGTGGCACGTGCTTCCCAAATTATTGAAAGCTGGTTTCATATCTGGCTGTAAAAATACAAATCGGCCTCTCTCACTCTGTGTCGGCTTAGAGAGCAGCTGCTTATGATATAAAAAATACCACGGCTGGCTGGTTTACAGCATCCACTATGAATACAGGGGTATTTTACTCATCTGAAGAAAACCATGAATTGGATCAAGACAAGTTAGAAGAAAAAGCAGGAGTTTAGATTTTAGTGAGTGTCACAAAACACATCCCAGGTGGAGGATTTGAGCTCTGGGCTGCTTTTCTGGCAGAAGCCCCTCTCCCTCTCCAAAACTGCCCCCACCTCAACATGTGTGATCCCCCAAGGCCACCATCTCCCCTAAAGAATTCCCCACCTTCTCCAATAGATATTGGGGCTGGTGGGAAAAGGAGGAGCCACTGTTGTCTCTAGAACTGAAATCATGGAAATTTGTCTATAATCCCATTATTGAAAGGCACTGAGGTATTATCTAGTAGAAACACCCTTTGTGTCACGAAGTACCATGTGAAAACTCCCCAGACAAGGTGAACTGCTAATATGATGTCAGAAAAGTCCCCATATTATAAGGTGAACAATTTCATTTCAGGACATTAGACTATTTGTATACGAGGCTGAAGTTTAATTCCCTGTAACTTTACTGCATTGGCTTTAGCTCTGATTTCTCCAGCTCCACATATTTAATGAGCTATCTATACACTGCCTCATTCCGCGGGGGATTTGAGGCAGCTGACGGCAAATAAAATGTACATGGCATAGAAGAGAAAAATAAAGAGTTGGGAGAATCCGGTAAAGAGAAGATGGGAGTTGGAAAATCATAAAACCGGGAGCCAGATTCAAACTAGAACTATCTTTTATCGGGTCTTTTAGAGTTGCCGGAGGCAGCCTCCAAAGTGGCTCCATATTTCCTAACAATCAAAGGGAAGAGCCACTGGGATACAGGTTCCATGAGAGCAGGGATCCGTGTCTGTTCTGTTCCCTGCTCTGCCCCAACCCAGCTGGTGCTTGGAGCTTAGCAGGTGCTCCATCGTTCTGTGTTGGATGAACACTGAGTGAGAGAAGAAGTGCATTCAACTATGAGATTCAGAGTGTCAGTAAGTTCAAAAAGAATGAAGTGTTCAGAAGAAGCAATTCCTGGAACTAAAACTTAAGAGAAAGTTCCCCTGAGCCCTCAAACAGAGAACAGAATGTAACATAGTGGATGACGTCCTTGACAATTTTCCTGCAGTGGGTCAAAGAATGAATTTCCTCGGCTGTTTTTTGTAGTGATACTCAGTATGGGCAGAGAGGATAAGGTCCAAGTGCTGTACAGTAAAAAGGAATTCAACAAGAGGGCAGACAATGCAATGCAAGTAAGTCTAAAAAGTTTCCACTCCAAGTTTTTCAGAGGTCCATTTGTATAACCCCCCAAGGGCTTGCTCTCCCTGGGAGACAGAGATTAAACACCCATTCCACGAGCCCTATCACCCTGGGTGCTGAATTTACTAGAAGACGGAGTTGGGGGAAGAGAAGGCATGTAAAGGCATTTAAACCCTTCCTACCCAAAGTATGCATAAAGCAGCAGCTCCAGCAGCAACTTCCGGCTTGTTGGAAATTCAGAATTTCAGCCTCCGGCCCAGAACTGCTCTGTTGAATTTGCATGTTAACAAGGTTCCCAGGTGATTCATACATAAAGAAGTTTGAGAAGTGCCTCTGTAAATGGATTACTGTTAGAGTCAGAGAGATACAAATCCCTTATGAAGTAAAATATAAAATTTGCATAACTTTTAAAGACAATATGAGAAACTTCACAGGAGTTCTCACCAGTGACTGGCAGTCCAGGGCTATACCTCTGGCCGGGCGGGGCGGCTGTGGGAGCTGTTCTGTCCTTAGAGGAAAACAGGACTGCTGGCCAAGCATGGCTCTCATCTGCTGAAAAAGAAAATCTAAACTCTTCAACTATTTTTTTTTAAGATTTTATTTATTTATTTGGCAGAGAGAGAGAGAGCACAAGCAGGGAGAGCAGCAGGGGGAGAGGGAGAAACAGGGTCCCCGTGGAGCAGGGAGCCCGATGCTCGATCCCAGGACCCTGGGATCATGACCCGAGCCGAAGGCAGACGCTTAACGACTGAGCCACCCAGGCGCCCCGCCCTAAACTTTTAAACTACTTAAAGATAGCTCTGAAATCCTCATCCTCTCTGCCCTTGAGGTTTTTTTTTTTTTTCTTCTTGATCGAATGCAACAACCTGTCTTAAATCATTCTTCATATCAGAGGGTTACTGACAATGGTATCCTGACAAACCCACCCTCCAGAAAATAAAAAGTCCTGATTTCTAGCATTTGCCAATTACCATGGTGTCAATACTCCTACCATGGCCCAGTTCAAGCTGCCAAGGGTTTAATCAGCAGCCCCCAAATTCCTGAATATTTAGCAATTTCTAGAAGTGAGTACCAGCCAGCTCCAGCATACCACTGGTTCCAGACCCTTTTCCACCCTGCTGCCTGTCTCAGATCCTTTGTAATTTGTTAGCCTGCATGATCTGAGTACAATAATACAGACAGAGTCTGGCAGGTACCAAGTACAATGGAATTAGCCTTCCCATTATACTATAATTAATGTAGTCCAAGATCACATTCAATACTTGGCAGCCATGTACACTTCTGGCTCACGATGAGTTTATAATAAATTAAAGGTCCTAAGACTCCACCTCCCCACCACTATACTAATGTTAGCCCATGTCCCTTTCATACGGTTTTTGTATAGTTTAATTTTTTAAAAGCACATGTATTTACACGCACTCTTATTGCATTTTATCTTGTTCATTTTAGCCCTTCATTCTAGCTTGTAGAGAACCCCCTGACTTCGGAGTATGCCATTGGCCATGGGATCTATTTGTCTCTATTCTGCATCTCCTACACATTTGCTGGGCTTTCCTCATAAATGTTTATTAGAGTGTTTAATAAAAAGTAGAAAAGGCCAGGGTTAAGAGCATAGGGGCCAAGGGAGAGATGCCCCAAAACGTGCCACTTTGGCAAGCAGATTCTTTAGAGTTGAAAACAATCAAGGCCCAAAAGACTCAGGAAGAAATTTTGACTTTCCCCCTAACTGCCTAAAATAATTTATTTATTTATTTATTTATTAAGATTTTATTTATTTATTTGACAGAGAGAGACATAGTGAGAGCAGGAACACAAGCAGGGGGAGTGGGAGAAGGAGAAGCAGGCTTCCCGCCGAGCAGGGAGCCCGATGTGGGACTCGATCCCAGGCCTCTGGGATCATGACCTGAGCCCAAGGCAGGCACTTAACGACTGAGCCACCCAGGCGTCCCTGCCTAAAAGAATTTAGATAAAAGACCTGCTCCAGGAAGAGAGCTATCACCATAGATCACTACATTATAATATGAATAGGGGTGGTAGACAGGGAGGAATTTAGCAAAGTTTGTTAAAATTCTTCTCTCTGTCCTGTTGTTTCTAAATGGCCCAGCAAACATTTGTTTACCAAACATTTACTCTTTTTCAGCTTTCTGTGAAGTCCCAGATCCCTAACCCCTTCTTAATTCAGGGTGACTTACAGACCACAATGTGCCTAAAATCTCATGAATGTAGGTATGTAATCAAATTTTATTTTCTCCTGTTAATCTGCCTCCTGACAATTTAACTCTTAGATAAGCTGGAAGACTCTTGAAGGGCAGAGAAAAAATTCTTCCTCCTCAACAAGAAGAAGACCCTTACAACAGCACTGGAGATCTAGCTCAAAATTGACATTCAAGACCAGACATGAATTTACATATCTATACTATCATCCAGACCACACTCTGCTTCTCATCCACAAAAATTTCATGATAGCCCTGTTAAATGGCTTGCTGAGATTCAGATATACTATATCTAAGGCATTCTTCTTGTTGGCAATTTTAATAACACTATCCAAAAAGGGGAAAGGGTGACTGAGATTGGATTTGGACGGATTTCTTAATGATCCTCACTTTTCATCTTAAGTGCTGCTAAATCAACTGTTTTATAATACACATAATTTTTCCAAGGACTCAAAGACTTGACACGATGGCATTTCACTCATAATGGAAAGGTTTCACCAATACAGAAAACCAAGCAAACTGGGAGGGGAGGAGGGGCTTGATCTTGGAATTAGACTCAGTTGCTAGGATGGATGAGCAAATGGGGGCAATCTGAGTGATGGGAGGAAGTTCTGACCAATAGGTGGAACTCCCCATGTTCCACGTGGTGGGCGGGGAGTATAATCCTTTGCAGTGCTTTGGCAAAAGCAACTGGGTGTCATGGAGGTCTCTCAAGAGGTAACACAGAATAGAATTGACAGGTAAGTGGTATCAAGGAGAAGGTTCTGTACAATGACCTGAGGAGACTGGGGTATCAGGATCTCCTGTCCACAAGTTGCAAATGGGTCCAAGAACAGACTCTAATACCTAAATTAGGGATGGATGATGCAACGAAGGGCCCAGGGCCGAGAACTGAGGTACAAGGTCAGGGTGGGGATGGTGGTCCATAAAATATTATGGTGTACTACTAAAGGACTGAACTAGGACCTCTCTTACCAAAGTCACCTCTTGCCCCAGAGCCTGGCTTGGGCTGAACTTTCAAGTGGATATCAGATGATTCCCAGCTATGGGGAAAGGGAGGATGAAAGGGCAGAGAACTAGACAAATACTGAAATTTCCTTTTTTTTAAGTAGGCTCCACACCCAGCGTGGAACCCAATGCAGGGCTCTAACTTATGACCCTGAGATCAAGACCTGAGCTAAGATCAAGAGTCAGTCACTTAACCGACTGAGCCACCCAGGCGCCCCGGAAATCTTTCATTTGTGAGAAGCATAGTGTAATACCAATTCAAAAAATTAGACTCCAGAGTCAGACCCCCTAGTTCAAATCCTGGTTCTGCCATCTACATCTAGCAATGTATCTTGGGCAGATTACTTCTCTGTCTCAGTTTCCTCATCTGAAAAGTGAAGACAGTATTAATACGTATCTCATAAGGTTGGTGTGAGGAATTGATGACTCAACGTATCTAGAGCACTCAGAACATGAACCTGGCACCTATTAGCTACTACAGACACATTTGCTACTGGTATCATTTGCCTTTTCCAGTTGGAAAATCTGGATATGTGCCAATCCTCTAGTGTTTCTTCCTTTCCCCATCATTTTCCTGGTAACCACCAGCAGCTCTGTTGCCTCATCTGCATGTTTTTTCAGTGACCCCAGATATAATTTGCCCAGGCTTAGAGATTTTTAACTTGTTTAAAGCAGATAGGGGCTATTAAAATATTATTTAATATCTCTTTACTTCCTTTTTTTTCTGTGCTTGTAGTGAAGTGTTTAAGAACACTTCCTTTTTTTTTTAATTGAAATGAACTTGACATACAATATTGTATTAGTTTCAGGTTCATCGTCACTCCCTTCTTAACCAGGTGAGGGCTCCCATGACATCATTGTCGGGAGTCTCACATAAGAATCTGTCTTTTACTCTCGTTCCTGTTGTAAGATTATTTCTCTTTTTTTTTAAAGATTTTATTTATTTATTTGAGAGAGAGAGAGAGAGATAGCGAGAGAGAGCATGAGCAGGGAGGAGAGGGAGAAGCAGGTTCCCTGCGAGCAGGAAGCCCGATGCAGGACTCGATCTCAGGACCCTGAGATCATGACCTGAGCCAAAGGCAGATGCTTAAATGACTGAGCCACCCAGGCGCCCTGTAAGATTATTTTTCTTGATGAAAACTACAGAGGCAAAATAAAATTGAGATTTGGGGGAAGGAGTCAATAAGATTTCAGGCCAAAATAACCTCCTGAAGTAGCGGAAAGTAGCCTTGAGAGGTAATTAGAAGATCTGGCTTTGAGTCTTGCTTTCTGATTCAACAGTGTGAGTGTGGCAAGTAGTGGGCCCTCTCTGGTTCCTGAATCCTTATTTGTGAGAGAGAGAGAGAGAGAGTATGGGATGAGATATCCTCCATGTCTGCTGTGTCTACTGTGGTAGTCACTCACCGGGTGTGGCTACTGGAAGCTTGAAATGCAGCAAGTCCAAATTGAGATATGCTGGATGTGTACAATACATTCCATATTTTGAAGACTTATGCCAAAAAGAATATAAAGTATCTCATTAATATTTCTATCTTCACACATTGAAAGGTGAATATCATGGACATATCGTGTGAAATTAAATATGTTATTACAATTACATTCACCTGTTTTTTTTTTTTTTTGATGTGGCTACTGGGAAATTTTTTTTATTTATGCATATAGCTCACATTATACTTCCTTTGGACAGCACTGCTCTATAATATTCTGACTTCTTATCTTGTATTGGTGGTGTTCTCCAAAGTCGGGGATGACAGTCAATAGGATTAGATATGAATAGCATGATTTCTAGTGGCATTCTTGGCTGATTCCCCTTCTTATCCCTAGCCTCAGCTGGTGAGAATGGCCCTGAAAATTCCTGAAGGTGAATTACTAAACACAGTGTAGAAAAATCACCACCGTCTTTTTCACTGCACAGAAATGTGAGCTGTTCATTACTATAACTCATTCCTTACGTGAAGATGAAAAATTTGAACTCTGATTTCAGGAGCTTGAAAGCATTACAATGGCAAAAAAATTCATTCCCAAACCAGTGAGGAAATTAGCGGAGGGCATTAGTAACAACGAACTAATTAACAAGAGTGAGAATAAACATGAGAAGGAGGACAAGAGCACATGAATGAGAGAGAAAGAAACTACATTTTAAAAAGCATTAAATACCAATTTCAAAACTAAAAATATACTCAAAATAATTCAGACTGGCACAAACCTTGTTAAAAACAAGACAACAGGTCCAAAATAGAGTCACTTATGCTAAGCCCCACGTCACCAAACCAAGACTTAACTTTATTATAGTTTTAACCTGTTACAGAAAAAGAACCTTAAACCAGTCAATCAGGAATTGCCGGGTCAGCACTATGTAGGTTATCTGCCTGATGGACCCTTGCTGTCCCCTAAAGGAAAGTGACCGTGCCACAACCAGTCTGCTTTTTGCCTAGCATAACTTCCTTGTTCCTGCTCCCTTTTGCCTATAACAGTCTTTCATTTTATACAGCTTCTTGAAGCTCCTTTGTATCTACTAGACGGACACTGCCTGATCCATGAATCATTGAATAAAGCCAATACAACCTTTAAAATTTACTTACTTCTATTTAAAATTTTTTACTTCTGTGAATTTTGTTTTTCAACAACATGAATTCTCAGGGGCTAGTCCAATATCAATGATTTATAGTCCCAAAGAAATAATATGTCAAAATGAGAAATCCCACAGTCAACTTCCATGCCTGATGTCACAGGACTTAAGACTTTGGGTTTATCATTGACATTACGGATATGAAATCAAGATGTTTTACTTCCTGACTCTTAAGAGAATAAATGCTTTTTCCTTAATTGACTCTAAGTCCATAGTCAAAATTTGTTAGATCCAGGCCATGATAAATAAAGTGGGACTATATTACAAAGAAATGAGATTTCCAAGAAGAGAGAAATAAAAACAACACACATGCACATGTACACACTTTTAAAAAAAATTCCAGGCATTAAAAATAGTCTACAATGAACCTATAAGTTTCTATTAAATCACCATCTTGACAACCAAATTTATGCATCTAAATGTGTAACAGACATTACATACCATTTTGGACTATTTTCACCCCTGTAGCTATGAATGATGAGTGTGTGTGTGGGGGGGGGAATAACACTGTGGCAGCCAGTAATATATAGATTTGGGTCATAAAAACAAAATAGCAAATCAATTTCTTGGTTTTCCCAAATAGAAGGCATTTTGGTTTTGCTTCTGGGTTGGGGTGAAAGTTCAAATAGAGAAAGGAATAGAAATAGGAAGCAAGGGCCCCGAGATGGACTTTTTCAACTTGAAAATGTTGCCTTGAGCAGCTTAAGGTCTTGCACATAAAATAAAATGGTTACACTCTTCTAATTGACAGAGACTTGGCGAAGGTTGTCCTGCTTTCTGAGATTCAGATTAACCTTCCTGAGGAGCTGCAATCCTCTGAACATTCACCACATAAAATGTCAACCAGGCCCTCCAACTTGCTGGGCTCAATCCACAGACGTTCCATTTGCTAGAGGTCATAGCACACATATCAGATCAGTGGGGGCCCTGGGGGAAAAAGCATTCTGGGTCCCGTTTATCCTTTGAGGACTGTTTGCCTTGCATTATTTGCATGGGTGGCTATCTTTGTCATAAAACCTGTTTTGTTTGCTTTCTAGAATCACTTCATCATTAGTTACAAATATTACAAAGCATTTTACATGGTTAGGATATTGTCCTAGGAACAGGAGCTATAAAGAGAAAGGAGACAGAGTCTCAGCATCCAAGAAGCTTATATTGTAGTTGGGGAGAGAATCAATCGAGGACCAAAAATATATAAGGAGTAATATAAGTGTGGTAGGAGGCCAGGCTTGTATTTCAGTGGGATTTGGATGTGAATGGGCATGATCAGCAGACCGGTTGGGTGGGCTCACCAGAAGACTCTCTGCATGAGTATTCAACAGCTGCTTTTAAAAAGTCCCTCCCAAATAGGACAGAAAATGCCAGGAATAACATGCTTTTACCAGTAACAAAGCATAAGGGCATACTGTTCTGACTAAAACCCAACAGTTATACTGTCTCTAACCCAGCCCTAAGGAAACATTGCTTGGATTCTAGGAAGAACAAAAGCTATAAGTAAACATTTACTTTCCCTAAAACTCTGTAGAACACTAGAGAAAGAACATGCTTTGAGAACCCTCTAACAGAGTGTAACAAGTGGGGACTGTGGTAGTCATCACTGCTATTCTCCAAATAGTTCCTCCTCTATTTTCTGAGCATATAAGTTGGAATACATTTCTTGGCCCCCTTGTGTTTGGGTGAGCCCGGTGACTAATTCCAGCATGTGGATGGGTATATGGAAGTGGGTACAAAGTATCAAGATCTGTGATTCTCATGTTAACACCCACCAAAAAGCATCCACCATGGATGAGCACTGACCAACCACGTAGACAAAATGACCTGGTTAATTGATGGCATCCAGAGTTTGTCATGGGCCACCACAGAATTGGCAAATTGGAAACAACAGAGTAACCACAGGGGCAGAGATGGAGGTCACACATGGGCCCAAAGGATTGGGCCCTATTACTGCCATCTCAGGATGTCCAACCTGTTAGCACCACAGGCCAATGTTGAGCCTCCAATATGGTACTTGCCTTGAGGGGATTGATGGGCCACTTCATAACAGTTGACTTCATTTGGGTCACTTCCACCCTGGAAGATCCAGCAGTTCATTCTCACAGAAACAGATATTCATTCCATGTATAGGTTTGCCTTTTATGTCTGCAGAGCCTCAGCCAGCTCTACTATCCAAGGGTTTAAAAAATGCCTGATGCACAAAGATACAATCCTACATAACAGAGCATCTGACCAGGATGCTTCATTTCACAGCGCCGGAGGTAAGGGAGTGAGCCCATGATCATGGGATCCACTGCTTGTATTACATACTGTGCTGTTCAGAATGCAACTGGCCACGACAGAGCGACGGGACTGTCTGCTAAAGGTACAGCTGAAGTGCTGGCTCAGAGGCAAGACTCCGTGAGGATGGAGTGCCATCTTCTAGGATTCAGTATACGCACTGATTCAGAGACCTCTATGTGGTACTGTGTCCCCCACAGGAAGAGTACGTCGGTCTCTGAACCAAGAAGTGGAAGGAGGAGTGATCTCACTTCCATTATCCCCAGTGACCTACTGGGGGACTTTGTGCTTTCCATCCCTTCACCTCTGGGCTCTGCTTGATTAGGACGTCCCAAAGGGTGCCCACTCTTGCCACCCAAGACCCCTTCAGAGGACACAGCAAGATGCTACTTGGACACTCTGTGCTTCCTATGTCTCAGGCTCAGCAGGCAAATAGAGGAGTCACCATCTTACAGGGGAGATTGACCCTGCTCAGCAGGAAGAGGTAAGGCTGCTTTTACATGACAGGGGTGGGGAGTGGGGACTACAGAGGAATATACACGAAACCCAAGTGATCTGCTTGGGCACCTCGTGGTACTCCCTTGTCCAAAGGAAATTGTGAATGGACGAGTGCAACAACCTCAGTCTGTGAAAGGCTCAGATGCCTCAGGAATGAGGGTTGAGGTCATATCACTGGGCAAACCACTGAGACCAGCACAGACGGTAGCTGAGGTTGAAGGGAATTTAAAGACAACACTGGAAGAGGATGACGACAAGGACCATTTGCAGCCCCAAGTCCCACTGCAGAAAGAGGGGCTATAGTTCATCACATTAAACTCTATTCCAAGATTTCCCTCGAGAAGGAAGACTCAATGGAACCCCTGACTAACTGCTCCCTGAACATGTATGGAAAAGTAAATTTGTGTCAACCATGTCAGGGAAAGTCCTTGACTACTCAGAACCATTTCTCCAACAACCCCGCCCAAGTCCCTTCCATCAAGATTACAGAAGCCTTGACTCTGAGCCGAGGTCTTCATGGTCAAGCACATCAAGAACCTGCCTTCCATACATCTCCACTCCTACCCCCCTAGAAATGAAGTTCTGACCTCCTAATTTGCTTTGCCTCAGTCTCCTTAATAGTACCCTAGGCAGAGCATTGCTCTCTCGCCATCTACTTTAGCTCTCTTGTCTTTCTTTTCTAATGATTCTCTTCAGCACTGACTCACAGTTTGTGCCTATTTTGTCCCAAATTATTCTGATTGTGGAAAACATACATGGAGTTAAAGCTGCCTATACAGCATTCAGAGTCAGGAGAGCTAACTAGTAGGCATTACTGTTTAGATAGATTCACATAGAACAGCAAGGGACTGAGGAGTGTCACACATATTTCTAAAGCCTCATTGTACATACATACCCTTTCTCACACTCTTCACAGCTTCACAATATCACAGCTAGGATGCACCTTTATTCCAGTTTGTCTTTAGGTTTCAACCGCACAGCCACCCAGGAGCACTTGAAACAATGTGTAGTTCATCTTGCTTCTGTGGCAGTGATATATGGGCCAGAGCCCAGGTTCCCCAAGCCCACCCTCTCCACGGCCATCTGTGGCACTTGCCACCTGCTCCCAGACAGAAACTGTTATCTATGTGTGTAAGTGTATTTTTATCGAGGAAGGGGATGTTTATTTGGATCACCCTCTGTGGAAGTGAAGCAGTTTCTCATGATATTATTGCTACATTTCAAGGTCTGAATGCTAAGGCTCATTCTCCCTGGTACAAAGTGACAACCCCTAACTGCCTCCCAAGAACCAGAGAAAAGGCACTGGCTGTCCAAACGCCACGCAACTCACCTGCATGTTGGTGAAGAGGCATTCGGTGGCCTTGGTGTTGGATATGGGGGAGCACTCAACAGGAAGTCCCATTACAGAATATGACACTAGAGTCTGAAAAGAGGGAAGAGACAAAACAGTAAGGAAATATGGGGAGAGGTTCAGAACAGGGGGCAGTCCCCAACAATAACAGAACACACATTCTTTTTCAAATGCATAAGAACATTTGCCAACATTTGCCATACACTGGCTCATCCAGTCTCCACAAATTTCAAAGGATGGAAATCAATCAGAGTCTGATCTCTGACCACAGTGATCTTAAGCTAGAAATCAGTTACAAAAAGATTACTAGAAAGTTCACAACTGACTATTAAGCAATACACTTCTAAATAATCCATGAGTCAAAGAAGAAATCACAGTGGAAATTATAAAGCATTTTGAACTAATGAACTAATGATAAGGAAAGACACTGCATGTGAAAACTGATGGGTGCAGCTAGAGCAGTGGATAGAGGGGATATCATAGCTTTAAATACATATATTAGGAAAGACAGGCTGAAAATCAAATGATCCTGTTTCCATTTCAGGGTTAAAGAACAACAAACCAAATCCAGAAAAAGCAGAAGGAAGGAAATACTTAAAGCTTATCCAGCACCTGCTGGATAATAAAGCTGAGAACAGAAACCAGAGAACAGAAAATAATAGAGCATAATCAACAAAGCCAAAAGTTGGTTCTTTGAAAAGATGAATACAATTGATACAATAGAGGATGTCACACAGCTTTCCAAGCCCCGGGGGCCAGAGAAGAATATCAAAGTTTGGGTGATGCTAAGCTCACAAAAGGGAGTTGAATGAATACTGAATTGGGCCCAAACTAGTCCATCAGTGCATGTCAGCTGCTAACTTGTGTGGTTAGTCAGGGTGCAGTCCTCGGGTGGTCAGCCAAGCTCCACATACTCGGGTGTGAGGAGGAGATCAGCGGCCAGCAGGGAATCAGCTCCTGAGCTGAACCAGCAGAAGCAGAATCTGTGAGGGAGTCTGTAGCAGACAACCCCTCATCTATGCCTGGGAAGTTTGGGGCTTTTTTGGTATATTAGTGCTTATTATTGTCATGTTATCACCACCAAAACTTACAGTCTTGGTCTTTCCTTCTTTCCTTTGAATCAGGCCAAAAGAGAGACAGACACTGGCTTCTTTGATAACCTTAAAGCGAATTCCAGGAATGTCACCGACAGCGTGACCTTTGCAAACAAATCCAACAACCAGAACCTCATCATTTTCCTCAGTAAAATTCAAGCAACCATCATTGGGTACAAAGACTGTGAATTTTTTTTGCCATTCTTGATCGGCTGGACCCTGACACACTTCCTGATGGCAGAATTTGGCTGTTTGGCTTCAACCCCTACTTAAAAAAAAAAAAAAAGATTTATCTATCTATCTATCTAAGAGAGAATGCATATATAAGCGGGGGGGGGGGGGCAGAGGGGGAGGGAGAGGCAAACTCCAGGCTAAGGGTGAAGCCCCACACGAGGCTCGATCTCATGACCCTGAGATCATGACCTGAGCTGAAACCAAGAGTCAGACACTTAACCGGCTGAGCCACCCAGGGGTCCCAGCAGAATTTCCTCTTATGTTTCACTGGCAGAGATTGGGACATATACACTTTATTAAATCAATTACTGATATGGGATTGCCATGATTAGTGCAGACCAATTAAAAAAAAATTTTTTGAAGTATAATATACTTAAAAATATGTATATTCCTTGATTCATTTTTAAACTGGATCCACCTTTGTAACTAGCACTAAATAAGGGCTTTTAACCTCATTTGCACCAGGGACTCCTTTGGCAATGTGGAGAAGCCTAGGCATCCCTTCTAGGAATGTTTTTAAATGTATAAAGTAACATATGTAGGATTACAAAGGAGTTACTTGGAAATGACATTAATAGAATTTTAATGCATTCATTTAGGTTAATTAAGATTAATTTGGTCATTCAATAAATTTATGACATAGTAGTATGTGTGCTTCTTTATTAACACATTAAATAACAAAATCTAGTGGCAGGTATAATTACTACAATAATTCCAAATTGCTGACAAGCATAAAGGATTCAACTGGTGACAAAATCACAGATCCTACTAATACACTACTGTTGTTTGTTGCCTACATTTATTATTGAAGGAAAAGCTACATTTCAATGAAAGGTTAGTGGAAATAAAGAGGTAAATAAAGACGTATTTTTTTCCATGCCCAGTCATGGACACCTTAAATTCGAGCTATGGACCAACTAAATGTCAATGGATCCAAGGTTAACAACACCTGAACTCATAGACTCACCAGTTGGATGCTGGACAGTTGAAACCATGACCCATCACAGTAGATGAAGGAAAATGGAGCTTTGGGTCCTGCAGATTCATTCTTCATTCATTCACTCAACAACTATTTATTGCATACATACTACGTGTTAGGCACCATGTTATGTACAGGTATACAGTAGTGACTTAAGAGACATAATCTCTCCACTCATATAGTTTTTAGACCAGTGGAGAGGAAAGAGAATAAAGAAGGAAAGATAGGTGAAGTAAAGATTCAGAGAGAGGGCAAGTTGGCCATTTGAGCTGGAATCTAGAGGGCTGGTTCAAAGCAAACGATGGGCAAGTCTCTAGCTGAATTTTTTAGAGGTAATTGCTAAGAATTTCTCCTGAGCAAAGCAGACTTTCCAGTGGGGACACTCTGGACACCTGCTCAGCCCTTCCCTGGAGTAGTCCTGACTGTCTTCAGTATGGTGGCTGATCCCATTTAATTTGATATTGTTCAGTAAAGATCCCTATGACTTGCCTTGCCTTTCCACTTAAAGCTTTTGGCCAGAGCCAGAAGTTCATCTTTCAGTGATTTGCCTTAAGATGCTATCTCTAAGAATACATTATGTCTCCAACCTGCAGCTTACACTATCAGTGACAACATTTCAGGAAACACCATGATGCCCTGAGAAAACAAAGCTTCGTTTCTTTCTTGCTTCTTTCATTATAAAATATTTATTGAGCACCTGCTGGATAATAAGCATGATGCTGGGAGCAAGGGCCACAGAGATTAATAAGACATGGCCCTACCCCAAACAAACAACACTCTAGTGGAGGGACACAGGCATATAAATGAGTAAATGCCAACTGGTGTCCCAGCTGCTGGAGGAAAAGCTTCTGGGAGTTGCAGGGGGATATGAAGACTGGAGGGGACAGTTCTACTAGGTCTGGAGTGAGGAGGAGGGCAGGCAGAAAGGGTTTCCTAAGAAGTCAATTCTTAAGCTTCATCTCGGAAGAGGGGTGAATAGAATGTTGCTAGGTGGTCAGGAAAGAAGGGACTTTGGGGCACCTGGGTGGCTCAGTTGCTTAAGCGTCTGACTCTTGATTTCAGCTCAGGTCATGATCTCAGGGTCGTGGGATCAAGCCCCGTGTCAGGCTCTGTGCTCAGTGGGGTGTCTGCTTGAGATTCTCTCTCTCCCTCTCCCTCTGCCCCTTCCCCCTACTCTCTCTCTTTCAAATAAATAAAATCTAAAAAAAAAAAAAAAAAAAAAGGAAGAGATTTTCTCAGCTGTGCACTCACCTGCCGCCATGGCCTTCCTCCACCTACAGGAGCCACGAATTCCTACTCAAAGTCCCAAGGAGGTGGTCCTAAAATTAGAAGCAACCTTCATTCAACCATGCTGCCCTTACTTCTCTTCAATGGTGCTTGGAAACATGTGTGCCAAACAGACATTCGTATAGGGAAAAGACACAAAATTACAACTAGGCAAGCAAGCAAGAATCAGAAACAACTTGATAAGAGCAAGGAAAGGAAATGAAGTTAGTATTTCTATGTTATGTATTAGCATGTATTTTTTTTAGGTCCTCAAATCATCATGAGTGAATCAAGTTTTACATCGCCTTATACTGGGTTATGTGGTTCTAAACCTTGGCTGCAAAGGAGAATCACCGAGAGTTTTTAAAATGACCAATTCCTAGGATACACTCCAAACAATTAAACCAGTATCTTTAGGGGCAGGACACATGCATCTATATTTTTAAAGCTCCCCAAGATGTAGCCCAAGTTGAGAACCAGTGCCCTATGATCAGGGGCAGTAAGTTTTGTCTATAAAGGGGCAGAGAGTAAATATTTGGGGCTTTGCAGACCATACCATCTGTTGTGACCACTCAACTCTGCCACTGTGGTGTGAAAGTAGCCAGACAATACGTAAATGAATGGTGTAGCCGTGTGCCAAGAAAACTTGATTTATGGACACTGAAATGTGAATTTCATGGAGTTTTTAGGTGTCATGAAATATCTGCCTTTTGACTTTTTTTCAACCATTTAAAAATGTAAAAACCATTGTTAGCTTTACTGGCCATACAAAAACAGGAGGCTGGGAGCGCCTGGGTGGCTCAGTCGTTAGGCGTCTGCCTTGGGCTCAGGTCATGATCCCAGGGTCCTGGGATCGAGCCCCACATCCGGCTCCCTGCTCAGTGCAGAGCCTGCTTCTCCCTCTCCCACTCCCCCTGCCTGTGTTCCTGCTCTCACTATCTCTCTCTCTGTCAAATAAATAAATAAAATCTTTGGGGGCGCCTGGGTGGCTCAGTCGTTAAGCGTCTGCCTTCGGCTCAGGTCATGATCCTGGAGTCCTGGGCCCCGCATCGGGCTCCCTGCTCCGCAGGAAGCCTGCTTCTCCCTCTCCCACTCCCCTTGCTTGTGTTCCCTCTCTCGCTGTGTCTCTCTCTGTCAAATAAATAAAATCTTTAAAAAAATAAAATAAAACACTTCTCTAATGAGATTACAGAAAATTAGAATTTATGGGAGCCTGGGTGGCTCAGTCATTAAGCGTCTGCCTTGGGCTCAGGTCATGATCCCAAGTCCTGGGATCAAGCCCCGCATCGGGCTCCCCGCTCAGGGGGGAAGCCTGCTTCTCCCTCTCTCTGCTTGTGTTCCCTCTCTTCCTCTCTCTGTTAAATAAATAAAATCTTAAAAAAAAAAAACCCTGAGTCTGGTGGATTTGGCTCACCAGTGTAGCTGCCATCAGCAACATGAGGTACCAGAACACGGGGAGCAAACTGGGAGGCTTCCATTGGCCCCCTTGGTGAAATGTCAACTTGAAAATAAAGCACATTCCCACAGGCTGGGCATTTCTATCTTCATCCCAAATTTTCCCTCTAAAACTTCAAGCTTAACACTACACACACACATTGCTAAAATTATATCACATCGCTCTTTAAAAACATACAGGTAAGGTGGACAAGATATACAAAAACAGGTTTTCAAAATATGATTCTATAACCCTATGCAATATCCACTTTCAAATTGCCAATACTGCAACCCGCTCTGCAATTTCATCAAACTGGCAGAAACAATTGGATGGGGTTGGAAAGCGGTGACTTGCCAAATGTCACTGGAAACAGCCTTGCTGACGAGGCTTCAGCTTGGTGAATGCACACCCAGCTATAACCAACCTGTTCTCAACCAAGTAATTATCTTCTCCTGGGCAGAGAGACTGGTAGTAAAAAATTGCAGAAAGACAGCACACTGCGTGGGGGGGGGGGGGGGGGGAGGAAGAAGGGGACAGAGAAATAGAAAGGGAGAGAAAGAAGAGGGGGTTACAGAGGAAATAAATTCCTGCAAGATAAAAAAGAAGAGGGATGTGGGGAGAATCACTAAAATCCCATCTGAGAAAATGATCCAGGAGATGGGAAAGGAAACTAAAAGGGCTGGCAGGTGAACAAGCCCGGCTTTTAATGGCTTAATAATAGGGATGTTTGGTAACCAATGAGGTTAATGCGCAAGTGACATAAACCAGCAGGGGGTCTTGCAGGGGGGCCACAGCACAGACGAATTGAAGGACATTTAATACAGGATAACGGCAGAAAGATAGGGCTGCCGCTGAATCCACTTCCCTTCATTCACGAAGGATGAGCTGGCAGAATTTAATAGCTTGGCACTGTCATTTGAGAGAAGCAGCAGTCCTGATGGAAAAAGTCTTTTTAATGTGGGAACCAGTCAAGGGAAGGAAGCGAGAAAGGAAGGAAGGAAATGAGGGAGGGAGGGAGGGAGGGAGGGAGAGGGAAAAGAAAAGGAGGGCAGTTAACAAATGAAGTGTTTAATGAGAGACCCTGTGGTTGCGATTTCAGGGTTAGGGAGCTATTATCTGCCATTCATTGGAAAATACCCTCTCAGTTCAGTTGACCCGTAGGTCAGCTTCTCAAACTTTGATATGCAAACAAATCACTCCAGGAGCTCTTTAAAAGGCAGACTTTGATTCAGTAGGGGTGGGGTGGGGCCTGAGATTCTGAGATTTCCAGCAAACTTCCAGTTGTGATGCTGCCGTGTAAGGACCACACTTTGAGTAGCAAAGTAGGTACAGTAGCCACTAGTCACAAGTAGGGGCTGAGCACTTAAATTTGCCTGATCTGGGGCGCCCGGCTGGCTCAAGCTACGAAGCATGTGGCTCTTGATCTTGGGGTTGTGGGTTCAAGCCCCCAGTTGGGTGTAAAGATTACTTAAAAATAAAATCTTAAAAAAAAATATATATATATATATATATATATGCCTGGGGCGCCTGGGTGGCGCAGCCAGTTAAGTGTCCAACTCTTGGCTTCAGCTCAGGTTGTGATCTCAGGATCCTGGGATCGAGCCTCGTGTGGGGCTCTGCACTCAGTGCGTAGTCTACTTAAGAGTCTCTCTCCCTCTCCCTCTGCCCCTCCTCCCCTGTGCTCACGTCTCTCTGCCTCTCGCTCTCTCTCAAATAAATAAATAAAATCTTTTTTAAAAAAATATGCCTGGGTGGCACAGTCAGGTGAGCCTCTGACTCTTGGTTTCAGCTCAGGTCCTGATGTCAAGGTCATGAGATCAAGCCCCACTTCAGGCTCTGCACTCAGCCTGAAGTCTGCTTGGGTTTCTCTCTCCCCCTCTCTCTGCCCTCTCCCCCCATTCTCCCTCGCTTTCTAAGATAAATAAATAAATCTTTAAAAAATATGCCTGATCCAAGTTAAGAAGTGTTGTAGATTCCAAAGACTGAGTAAAAAAGAATCTAAAATATGTCATCAATAAGCCTTACATTGATCACATGTTGTAACGTCACTGTTGTGGATATACTGGATTAAATAAAATACATAATTAATTAGTTTCACCTGTTTCTTTTTCACTTTTGTAAATGTGGCTTCTTGCAAATTAAAATCACACGTGGTTCATCCTATATGTCTATTGGACAGCATAGCTTTAGGCTCTTTCTTTTTTTAAAAGATTTATTTATTTATTTGAGAGAGAGAATGCAAGCAGGGGGGAGGTGCAGAGGGAGAGAGAATTCTCAAGCAGACTCCCTGCTGAGCGCAGAGTCTGACTCGGGGCTCAATCTCATGACCCTGAGATCATGACCTGAGCCAAAATCAAGAATTGGATGCCCAACCGAGCCACCCAGGCACCCCACTTTAGGCTCTTTCTATCCAATCTCTCCTCTGATTTAAGTTATAAAAACTTTTCTGAGCAGTTTGCATGGTTGAAGTGCAAGCAATAGACAACACATCCTATCTTTGCTTCCATTTCCTTTTCTCTTCCCTATCTCCTTGCCGATCCTGCTCTCCCAGTCCTCACCAGGAAAATATAAGGAAATCTTAGGCACTTTAAGAAATGGTGCCCATGAGCTCATTGCCCCACACTAACTCATTCTTCATGCAAGCATTTACTTCAGCAAAGTCCCTGGCTCATTCGCTAAAGCAACATTGGCAAAAATAAGACACAGATGCCGTGCTCAAGCTCATAGTCTAAAAGAGCAGAAAGACAGGTAAATAAAGACACATACTACAGTTTCTGAGTGCAATAATATTAGTATATACAAGAGACACAGTAGAGAACATGATCTAAGCCAGTTCCATTGGCCAGAACTTTCTTCTTTTCTAGATATTAGCTATGTGACCTTAGGCCAGTGCCCTGAACTCCTACATCTGTTTAA
Source organism: Mirounga angustirostris (assembly GCF_029215605.1). NCBI lineage: Eukaryota > Metazoa > Chordata > Mammalia > Carnivora > Phocidae > Mirounga > Mirounga angustirostris. The sequence goes on from NW_026991719.1 coordinate 14,287,259, forward strand.
TGGGGGTAATAATAGTGACCTACCTCAGAGTATTGGTATGAAAGTCAAATGAGTTCACATTTATAAAGTACTTAGGTCAGTGTTTGATGCATAGTAAGCTCCATACACATGTTAGCTAAATAGACTTGAGTGACCACTGTCAATCAGCTGATCAATGTTTTTAGGCATAAATAATCTAAATATAATTATGATCTCATACCATCCCAATGACCTTCTGAAATTCAGTACTAAGATGCTGCAAATGACCCAAAGGATAACCTGTAGTTGATTCACACAACTGAATAGCAATGAAAAAAGAAATTACCGCTACTCAGAACACTGTAGACAAGCTTCACACACCTTAACTTGAGCAAAAGAAGCCAGACACAAAAAAGTATACATTGTGTGACTCCATTTATATAAAGTTAAAAAAAATATGCAAAACTAATCTATGGTGAAAGATTATCTGTACTTTTGGAATGTTGGTAATGACTAGGAGGAGATCTGAAATAGGCTTCTGGTGTTGGTAATGCACACCTTAATCTAGGTGGTGGTTACACGGCTGTGCTCACTTTGTCAAATTTGGTGCACTATACACCTGAAATTTTTATATTTACCTTATGCATATTATTTTATAATTTAAGCAAAAGAAAGAAGCTGCAGAAGAGTTTTCTAAAGAGTTTCAGTTGGAAAATCCAGCCATGGGCCTCTGGGTACAAAGATATCAAACCCTACTTAACAGTGAGAGGTGAATCTGAACACTTTCATAAAATTATGCCATTCACTTTGCTTCTGCTCCAATTCTTTTGGTCTCTGACCCAGAATTAAGTCCTTCTTAGACTAGGAGAAACAGGTAAGTTAGGTAAGATTAGACAAAAGGTAAGAAAATCAGAACAGAGCAGAGACCCTGAAGCCCTAGGAACCCCACCCCCAGAAGTGTGTGAAGAGCAGCCTACATGAGTCAGAGACTAAAGCATCTGGAGAGAAAGACTGGCCACTTCAGACCTCCTTGTGAAGCTAAGGTTTTCCTAAACACTCTCATATCTTAGAGCTTCACCTGCAGGGTTTCTCTAATTCCCTGTGGGACTAGGAGGTCTTGCAAATTCTTTCCTCGTTGCATTTTTAAGAAGTACTGGGGGTGTTGCAAGAGGATGGGGCTGGCAATGTCACATGGTGTCTTGTATTTAAAAGTCAAATTGACTTAAACAGAAGACTTTAGAGATTATCCAGAGGGCACAGCAGAAGGACCCAGAACTGAGAATAGCCTTGCTCACAGCTGTGGGAAGATGATCTAATGCCCAAGAGGCATATGTGAAGAGGAGTGCTCATGATTATTTTTACTTTGTCTCATAACCAATTTATTAATTTGAACAATTGTATTTTTTTTAATATTCACACTATTACTAACACAAACAAAAATTATTTTCTAAATTTTATGACAATAATCTTTTATTATTTTAAGTATCCCCCTGGTTTGGGAATAACATGGTAGGGATGAAAGACTCTAAGATGAAAAGGTGAGAAGACTGGGCTGTCACTGCAGCCCAGCCACTGCGTAGGTGTGACTTTAGCTGCCTGGACCACAGCTACTTTGATTATAAAATGGGGAGGAGGAAGAATGCAGGGCTCTGGATTTTATGACATTTAAGGTCTCCCTCAGGTCTAACCTTTTAGCGTAAGAAATCTGCATCCCCTTACCCTCCCCACTTCCAAATGCCAACACCTACATTTCTTTGTCTGAGGGCTATCTCTAGCCATTGAGGCCAGATTTGTCTGCCTAAGTGGCAGGGAATTAACATCATTTGGAAGGAGCCACCCTCCAAAAATACCCGGGAGTGGTGTATAAATACCCCAGTTCTCTCACCCTCAGGTGGAAGAACTCTGAAGCATGTGTTTTACACTCTTTCTCCAGAATTTCCCAGTGAGATCAAGTTCCACTCAACCAACGTGGTGATTTACTGGATAATACACCCTTTGTTCACTGCCCTCCCTTTCCTGTCTTGCTTCCCTACTCCCCTACCAGAGTTTTCTTCATCACCTAAAGAAACTATATGTACCAGAATCCTCGTCTTAACATTTTCTTCTGGGTAACCTTAAACTAAGACAAAACCCCACAAACCAAACACTGTGGTGATAGGTTTCTTGAAAGCTACAGAAAAATGGTTTCCCTAACCCCAGATATGAATTTTAAGGAGTTTAGTAGATAATGTGAACAGGGGAAGGATCATTGCCACCCAGACACAAAACTGAGGGCAAGACCGCTTAACCAACTGCTCTTCTCCTCCTACCAGAATGGCACTCCCTTTAGGCATTTAAACTGCTAAAAATGCATGAGAAATAGTAGGAGATTGGAAAACTTGTACCATCTGGCTAAATCTAGCCTGGTGTCCGGGAGACACACTAAATTTGATGTATATTCCATTAAGGAAGATAATGAAACAGTCATTTTTCAAAGATTCAAATTAAGCCATTGGTTAAGAGGCCATCCCTCCAATTTGATGGGAATTTCAAATCCGCTGCTTCAAATAGTTTTCACTATCAGTTATATTCTACACTTTCTTTCGAAGGGATCAGTGTGAGGCTTTCTGTATGTGTGCATAATCTAGAGAAAAACAGTAATTGGCTACCTTTGATCTCAAAGAAAGCTTTCCCTTCAATTCTGTTCCTCTCGTCCTCTCTCAGTGTAGAAGTGTTGTTGTGGGACTGCAGAGCAGACACTGTTGAGAGACAACTGGTGTTCATTCTCGCCCCTTCTCCCTTCTCCATCATAGCCCAATGAGGCTGGAAAAGTCAGAGACTCACTCCCCCAGTTTCCCTTACACAAAGGTGGCCATTTCACCTCAGTCTGACCAATGAGACCAATGGGAAAGTCTGCTGGGAGCCTTTGCAAATGGTGAGGAGAGAAGTATGTGAAGAGATTTCCTTTACCGTCCACACCTTCCTATACAGATGTGGTAGTTGGAGGCCTAGTAGCCATCTTGTGACCATGAGGAGAGACTTTGCCAGAACACTGAAAACGCGCAAGAGGAAGAGTAGAAGGAGCATGGGTCTTTGGGATGCCACTGACCTGCCAGATCAACGTTAAAACCCCCCACGTCCTTGTTAAATAATACCCCTTTGGTTTAAGCCACGCTTTACGAGATTTTTTTCTGCTGCCAAAGCTATTCCCAACTGATAGAGATTTTTAAAGTAATTTTTAAAAATTACAAATTATAAGTATTGAAGGGTTTTCACAGAATGCTTCTCATTTTTCAACCTCCATTACCCAAATACTTTTGCAATAGGCATACTGCTTAACAGCACACACTCCGGAGCCAGACTGGTAACTCCAAAACCCAGATCGGCCACTCACTAATTCGATGATTGAACCCCTCTGTGCCTTGGTTTTCTCATTTGCAATACAGGAATAACAATATTATCTACGTCATGGGGTTTTTGTAAGTATTAAATACAATTAGTTTTTAAAATTTATGTGTCCGGCACACAGTATGTGCTAAGACGTATTTATGAAACGTAAATAATGTTACTGGGGTATAACTCAGGAGGAAGGTAAAGTGGGAAAGACCTTGGAGAGAGAGTGAGTAGATGTCTTGAGGGCTGTCCCTCACCTCTGGCCTGAGATGATCTTGGAAGCCAAAGTGCCTAATAAACTAGTAAATGCTAAATGGATTTCAGAGCCTAGAGCTGTATAATGGAGATACAGAATCCCAGTGCTTCAGCGAGGCTTTAAAATCTCCTGTCTGGTACTTCTTAACTGGAATCTGGAAACCTGCCACCCCTCGTGCACCATACAACATGAGCATACGCAAGCGTGTGTGTGTGTTACTGAGGACAGGATCCACAGATTTCATCAGATTCTCAGAGGAACCCGTGATCCACAAAAGGTTAAAACTACTTCGTAGTTCAACTCCCTGACATCCTATCTGTGGCCCAGAGAGAGGCCATCTGAATTGTCATATTTAACTTTATTTACATCTCCCTAGAAGAAAAATTAGGTCAACGAAAATGTTTTTCCTACTCCAAAATCCTAGAATAATTCCAAAGTAAGGAACTTGGTAGCTCTTTAAATAGAATCCTGCTGCATTTACAGATGAGGAACCCAAGTTGTATCGAGGTTACTATGACCTACTCAGCATCCCAGAGAGAAACAGAGCCGCGGTTGACCAGTTGTCCTGGCTCAGCATCAATTTTTCCCGCACAGAAATACTTTGGTGGCAAAAAAAAAATCCCACTAGTTCATTTCATGGGCTGGCCCTGGTTACAGCTGTTACATGCTCCACACTGGACCCTTTAAGTGTGGTTGCTAAGGGCAGCCAGGACCAAGGGGCTTCAAACATTCTGTCCCTTTCATTGCTGTAAGCTTTGGAGTGATTATAATTAGCTACACATCTCATGTGTATCACAGGGCAAAAATGGGAAAATAAAGCTGAGACTCTTCCACCAACCCAATTTATCATCTTTGTGGGAGGCTGTTTTACCATTTTCTTTGTGCCTCTTCCTCTGCTTTGATAAATCTTTAAGAACTCCTTTCTGAGGGCCATGTGTGTACCCAATTATGAGTACAAAAGACACAGAAATAGGAAACGTAAATATATGAAATGGAAGTTATATATAATCTGTATAAACTAAACAGTTTCTAAATACAGATTGCTCTTTCCAGGGTGGGGGTGGTCGGGGGCGGTGAGTGATACTGATGCCGAACACAACATAATATATTTACCCACGAGGATGGGCCTGGGTCTGGTATTAGGTTCTGATTAAACAAGGTCTTCTGTTTTCGTGTAAGTTTAGAGGCAAACTTGGATGTCCTGGCTCACAGCTCTAAGACTTGCCTGCTGCTGGAATGATTTTCTACTTTCTACAGGGTTTTTGATTAATGTCATACCTGAACTGGCAGTAGATCTGGACCACTTTATTTCTGCGGGAAGGAAGGGGGGACAAGAAGAAAGGGAGAACAGGTTTGTACAACTGGGGCCATGTTAGCCTGGCTGCAATTTAAGATTCAAAGGGCACCCAGACTTTTTGTGAAATGTAATGCAGCAAAAGAAATGCCTGGCAATCACATTTTTATTTACCAGAGGAGCAAGGTTTTAGCTGTGGTTTCTGATTGTAGCACGTAAAAATAACAAATCTAATTATAGTTTTTATTCCGTATTTATTTTTATTTTTTGTCTGTATCATTTTTCACCCTAAACCCTCATCCCACCCCTACCCCTTTTCCTCCCCAAAGGACAGAACACACAGCTTACTTACTCAGCCCCAGGCTAACAGCGAGGCCTTTGGTTCATAAGACGCAGGGCCAGTGCAAAACTGGGGAACCCACCCCAAACAAACAGCCAAGGGCCCGCTTGCAGGGAGACCTCTCAGGGAGGCCCTGACTAATTTCTCTCCATGGCACATAAAGCTGGGTGGGTGACCTTTCCGCCTGAGGCAGAAAGAACACACGACATGACTGAATTGAAAGTGGGTCACTGTCGGGCGGGCAGGCCAGGGGAAGGAACACTTGGTGCTGAGAAATTAGCTGTCTTCTTGGAGCTTCCAGGCCCGGTGGGAAGACAGCTTCTTCTCCCCACTGCCTCTCTCACCCACCGCTCCACCCACCTGCCCCTTTTTTTTTTTTTCATTTATGGTTTGGGCTAGTCGGTTTCCAACAGATTTAGATAAATTGGAAGGGGTGGGAGAAGGAAAGGGAGAGAACAGTGAAGGAATCAGATGAAGAAAAATAGACTTAAGAGCAGTGCCCCCTTATCCACGGTTTCACTGGCCAGAGTTTCAGTTACTCACAGTCAAGTGCAGTCAGGAAGCTGATAATCCTCCTTCTAACCTATGCTCAGCGGGTCAGTAGTAGCCTAATGCTGTGTCACAGTGTCTATGCCATTCGCCTCACTTCATCTCACCAGGTAGGTGTTTTACTTGCCATCATCACAAGAAGAAAGGCGAGTACAGACAGGTTGAGAGAAGAGAGGGGCCACATTCATGTAACTTTTATTTCAGCAATTGTCATAATTGTTCTATTTTATTAGGTATTACTGCGCCTCTCTTACTGTGCCTCATTTATAAATTAAACTCATCATAGGAATGTATGGATAGGAAAAAACAGAGTATCCACAGGGTTCAGTACCATCCACGGTTTCACATATCCACTGGGGGTCTTGGAACATATTCCCTGCAGATAAGGGGGGGACTGCTGTCGATTTTTCTCTAGGAAAAGGAATCATAGACTTTGGGAATTCCCTAAAGAGCAGTATAGGTAGCTAGATCCAGGCTACTATCATTTCCCCTCCTCCAAGTTGGTCAGGGAAGCAATTTTAGACTATTTCCACATAAATATTTGCCTTAATTCATAAGAGTTTTTATAGAGGTAGATTATATTAAAGGCAGTGGAAACGCCAAATACATTAATTAAATTACTTAATCACTGAAACTTGTACTCACTACAGCCAAGCCTGATTCCCAGAGGGTTTACTGGCTTCCTCAAGATGAGGGACGGTTTTAGGGGTTCGCACTGCCAAGTACGGAAGAAAGCAATCGGTGACTGAGCCCCACGAGCCTCAAAGTGCACAGCAGGGTCATATCTCGCAGTAAGACACGGTGAGTCTTCTCAGTTCTGTTGATCTTCCCCTTTTCGTATGCTTGTTTCTCAGGGCCTGGACACCCATAAGCAGCTTTTAAAAATACCCAAGTGCAGGGGGAAAACATCAACTCTTCGAAGCTCGGAAAAGCCTCCTTGCATCTCCCTTAAATGTTGTTCCCATCTGACCACTTCGAGTCCACGAATCTTCAATCCAAAGCCTACTGGGCGCCTCTCCAAAGGGCTATTTTTCTCTCCTGGCCTGTGTTTCCAGAGCCCTGAAGTGAGCTGGCAGGGATGCCAAGCCCATCCGCAGCAGACCAAACACAGCCCAGCAGTGCTGCGTCAGGTGGACCGGCAGGAGGTAGAAATGCAGGGGCCGCAGGTCCAGCTTCAGGACACAGATGCCCCCAACATTAGCAGGGCAAGTGTGTCCTGGCCTCTGCAGAGGACAGCTCCTTCAGGAAGCTTCCACACGTGCACAGAACAAGGGATTTCTTTCCCTACCTCTCAGCCAATCATACAGGTTTAAGTTGTGACCAAACCCTGATCTCTAATGATGGCCATTAGATCTCCCCGCCCCCCTCTCCCCTGCCCTGGTTTTTGAGCACCAAAAGGCAAAGTGGGAACAAAAGACATTTTTCTTTCTATTTTTAACACAGTGTATATTAGCCATAAATTAACACTCCCCTTCCAGCACCTTTTAAGCATCGGCAGGGGCCAATTCTTTTTACTGTATTGTCTTCCAAAAAGCAGCCAATGGATCATGCTGTCACAGAACGCAGCCCAGTAAAATAGCCCTTGCAGGCGTCATTCTCCCAGCCCCGCTCAGCACATCTTCTGGAAGCTGCTTTATGGTGGGGAAGCCAGACGTCAGTGGCCATGATGTCTAGCATGTCCTAGGGTGATGGAGAATGGATGTCACTGTTCCCCCTTGTTTGGGAAAGGGCAAGGAGGTGAGATGAACACAAAAGATGGTGACTCGCACGAGGAAACTACTACCTTTGTCTGGATTTTTCAGTATTTGGAAGGAGAGCAAAAGAAGAAATATGACAGACTACTTCAAAAACCCCGAATTAACTCTTCATTGGCTACATCTTTTGGCTGAAATTATGCTCCATGCCCTACTAAGTAGCTGTCATTCCCTGGGTCTCACAACCATTTCAGATACTGAAAATCAAAATAAAAATTGTCCTATGTTTGTCTACAGGTCCAAGCACTTAGGTCATTTCTTACAAGACCGTGTTGGCATCTACTTAGGCTGTTGATGGAAGAGGTGAAAGTCTTCTCTCCAAACACTTACATTTTAAACCATGGGAATAGTGAGAATGTGATGAGATTTCAAAGTCAGATGGGTTGAGAATTTCCTGAACAGACAAAATAGTTCCATGTTAACAACCAAGAATACTCTAGGGATTCTAAATCTGTCCAGACCATTTTAATGCCAATTCAGTTAATTGTCTGGACAGATCTGGAAGCCCTAGAATAGTCTTGATCATTACATGGACTTAACCTACCTTTTATAGGGAGTGCCTTAACAACGAGTGTGCAAGGCGTCAGATTTTGAAATCTCACCATTTTGCCGGTATTCTAGTGTTGAAACATATGCATTATAGAGCCAGACCCCTGGATTTGAATTCCAACTCTACCAATTACTAAGCTATGTGACTTCAAAGGGAAGTTCAAGGGAACTGACCTCTCTGCTTCTCGTTATCTTCATTTGTCAAATGGGGATATTAATAGCAACTACCTGATAAGATTGTAATGAAGATTAAGTGAATTAATATTTACAAAGTGCATAAAATAGTTTTGTCCCACAATAAGTGCCATATAAGAGATGGTGAGGCAAATAAATAGAAATCCATGTTTATGTGTCTCTCAGAACCTCTTTTTCACCAACCACTTGAATTTCTAAATTATTACCAAAGAGGTTTCTGCTCCTTCCCCAAGGACTTGGAGGGTTCTCTCAGATCACAGCTCCAGGGAGTTGAACCCCACATGAGCAACAGTGTACTTATTACCGTGTATCCAAGGTTTGTGCAAAAACCCAGAAGCTCTTGGTGAAAATGACCAAGCGACAGCTTGTACAGAAGCCAACTCTACTCCACAATGAAATTCACAACTGTTGGACTTGGGGCTTGTATCTCTTTCTCTGCTAGACTGTGAGACTAATAATGGCCTTGACCTTCTTAGATAAGGGGCAGCCAGCCCAGATGGATTTCTGGTTCTGGGTTAGCCGTTCTGAGGAAAAACCCATGGGAGACAGTGAACTGAAGCATGCAGAATTTCTGAAAGGCAGAACAGAAAACATTGAAGAGAAAGATATTGCTGCCTCTCCAATGGTACTGGAATGGATCAAGGGTTTGTTTGGCCTAGGGTCATTTCCCCCCTCTCCTTCATTGTGAAAAAGTAGGAAGATGCTCACTGGAAGGAAAACTGTCAGGAAGTCGAACATGATCCCATTTTTATCTCCAAATTTACTGAGAGAATTATAGATCACAATTTCCACTGCCTCCCTTCCCCAGCTCTGGTTAGATGATCTTTTAGTCTGTGGTGGGGAAAAGTTTCTTTTTAGTAATAATATTTATTTTTAAATAATGAATGCACATGATCTAACTTTTTTAAATTATAAAAAGCTATCCAGTGAACACTTCCTCCCACTTCTATTCCCAGCCATACAGTTTCTTTCCCTATAGGCAATTAGTATTACCCATTCCTTATGTTACCTTTCAGGGATATTTCTTTATATACAAGCAAACACACACATATTCATATGCACATTCCCTCTCCAAGTGTTTTGCTAATTTATACGAACACAATACAAATTCCACTGTACCTTTTCTTTTTCTATACTTCACAATATGTCTGGGAGAGCTTTTCACATTCATGCATGAGTTTTCTAATTCCTTTTCCATGGCTGTTCTATATAGAACCCCACTGTATAGAGGTACCCAATTTACTTATTTTCCCTTTGCAGGATCCTTTAAGTTGTTTCAAATATTTTGCTAGTACCAACAGTGCTGCAATGAATAACCTTGTCCACGTACCACTTTGCACAAATGTGGAAGAGGGCATTTGTAGAAGGGAAATTGTTGGTTCAAAGGGTATCTCCATTTCGAACTTTGATAGATCTTGCCAAGTTGCCCTGTAGAAGAGCTGTACCAATTTTATGCTTCCACCATCTATGAGAGTATCTATTTCTGATGGAGAGGGGTTTGATGCCAGAAAGTGTTTTCTGGCATGCAAGATGCTGCCCTCTGCTCAGGAATGCAATTTAGTGAACCCTGTTTTCAGATTCTTGCTGTAAAGGGTAGATAAGAGTCAGATCATCTCAGATCATCTGCTTCCATCATAATGGGAGTGCTGGAGACCAGGGGTGCCTGATCGGGTGGTAGGTGGAAAATGCCTTCTACTGGTGTCTTCTTTCCAACCAGGCCGAAAAACAGGTGTGCAAACTGGATGGTTCTACAGGACTCCACAGCTGATCCTTGAAAAGATTCTCCCAGCAGCTGGAGGGTAAGTCAAGCCTTCCTTTTCATATTCAGATCCAAACCATCCAGCTTTTAATGGGGCTAACCAGGAAAGTTCTTGCTTGCAACCAGGCACCTTTGTTTTAGGGCAGCGGCTTGGTCATCATGTGGTCCAATCACAGCTCCATTACCTCATTTGAAGTGGGTTCACTGGACTAGTTCTTCAGCAGTCATCTCAAACAGAAAGCTGGTGTGATTTCTGGACAGACATTTCTCCCAGAACCACTGCAAGGAATATGTGTCCTGTGTGTTGCAATACTGTAACTTCCATCTTTGTGAGAAAGGTGGCTAAGGGCAAGGACTCCAGAGCCAGACTGCTTAGGTTTGAATCCTGGCTCTGTCACTTGCTGGCTGGTGTGATCCTGGGCAAATTGCTTCACCTCTCTGTGTAGGTTGCTAGATAAAATATAGGATGCCCAGTTAAAACTGAATTTCAGATAAATGACAAATAACTTTTGAGTATAAGTATGTTCCAAATGTTGCATGGGACATATTAAATAAACAACTGAATATCTGAAATTCAAATTTAACTAGGCATCCTGTATTTTTACTTGCTGAATCTTGCAGCCCTACTCCGTTCCTTAGTCTCCTCGTCTATAACTACCTCATAGGGTTGGTACAAGGATTAAATGAAATAGTGTTTGTAGAGTATAGAGAACAGTTCCTAAACATCATAAATGCTACATAAGATTTCCTTAAAATAAATAAATGCCATCTTGATTCAACATACATGAAGACTCTATTACTTCCATTTTTTCCCCCAAGATGAGGGGGAAAATTATGAAATATATGGTGAGTGTTAAGGAGACTCTGGGTTAAAAAAAAGATTGGCCAAGGATGTTCTGGAACAGGTAGAAGATCTGGAGTTTACTGGTTCTCTGGTCCAAGGGTGAGAGAATACTCTGTGGGGCAGCAGGCCAGGCTGGGGATTGAGCGTAAGGGGCAAGGGAGAAGTACAAAGGGACCCATGGTGGATGGTGTGGGACCTTAGGGGGAGCAGCTCATTTCACATCAGACATCAGAGAGTCCCACCCAAATGAGCAGCAATGGCAGAAATAGGGCTGCCAAGGACCATGTCCATGACCATGATGAAGGGAGAGGGAGAGGAAGGGCATTGGCAGGGAGAGAAGCCAGAGCTACAATCCTCTAGGAGAGGCGGACAGGGTGTTCTGAGGAGGCAAACTCTTAGTCTCAGAAAGCCTTGTACGGACTTTCTAAGTTCTGCACCATTTCGGCAGGGCTCAGAATTTGGCTCAGCTTCCTCTGATCAGGAAGCACAATGAGAAGTATGGACAACATTATCTACACAGGCCACTGAGGAAGGCCCAGGTGACAGAAGCCTGAGGGGACCTAGAAGCCTCCAGAGGTAAGGGTTTCTAATCTGGGTCTACACATCCCCAAAGGGTCTGTGAACTTGGATGGGAAAAAAGTACAACTTTATCTTTACTCACCTCTAGATGAAATTGAGTGTATCCTTCAATTAGGAATATGTCACATGTCTCATTAGTATGAACCACACCTGTGACTTTGTCACCAATAGAAATCAAAGGTTTTTTTCACATCACATTACAGTTGTGGCAGATATCCTAAAGTATTGTTTCTTAATGCTCATCACCACTTAGAAATCATAGTAGTTATTGCTGCTAGGTCTTCTTATTTCAAGCATTAACAATGATGCAGAGATAATACTATATCGTTTTTTACAACAATACTATATTGTTTTTTAATATTTTGGTAATTGTAGTCAATATAGCTGGTTTCCCTTGTAAACTTTTGCACTGTGTTTAATGCATTTAAAACATTTTCCTGGGGCGCCTGGGTGGCTCAGTCGTTAAGCCTGAGCCTTCGGCTCAGGTCATGATGCCAGGGTCCTGGTATCAAGCCCCACATCAGGCTCCCTGCTCCGCGGGAAGCCTGCTTCTCCCTCTCCCACTCCCCCTGCTTGTGTTCCCTCTCTCGCTGTGGCTCTTTCTGTCAAATAAATAAATAAAATCTTTAAAAAAAAAAATTTCCTGAGAAGAGATTTATAGTCTTCCCCAGGCTGCCAAAGAGTTCCACATCTCAAAACGAGGTTAGGAACTCCTATCTTAGGGCAACGTCAGTCGTATGGGGAATGGCCCAAAATCTCAGGAGACCTCAAACTGACTTCCAGGAGTGTGAGTTCTTAGGTATGGCTTTTGTTTTGCTTCATTCGTTCGTTTGTTTAGGCCAATATCATAAAGGCATCTGCATTTTGAGCATACGTAAGAGGGAACATAACTCTGTGGTGGGTGCGAGGGCTGGGAGTGAGGTCTCTATCTTGTATGGCTCTGTTAATACGGGAGAAATGTCTGCACTCTGCGTATTGCCCCCCCCCCCCAGAAGAGAGTGAATGAGGGAGACTATTTTGCAGCTTACTTTGAAGTAAATTATACCATTTTCCAGGAAACCCCCTTTCACCTCTAAGCATGGAGGAAGAAGGCACATCCCTCTCTTCCTCTATGTGTCACACTCCATCCTGTCAGCTTGTTTAGCTACAAATGGGACAGGCAGTTGAAGGGCCTCGGGGTAAAAAGTGGGTTTGAGATCAAAGTAAGTAACAGAGTCGGACTGGCAGGGCTGCTGAAATAAAGAGAGGATTCTGACCAAGAAGTCTTCTTCAGCACTATGATCGTACTGGGGAGCTCCCACCCGCTCATCTCCCCACGGTGGGTGAGCTCTGCAGACAGGAGAGCCGCTCAGAATACGGATGGGATTACTGCAGCCAGCCAGGAGAGGAAGGATGAGAGAAGATGACCAGGAGAGAAATGGCCGCAACGTAACTAGAACTCTTCTGCCTCTCGGGCCAGTGGAATTGGGTAGAGAAGGACAGAGGCAGCTATAAATGAGGGTGATTTCAAAGCCCTCTCCTAATCCTGCTGCTGATCAGACATCCATGCCACATAGACACTGCATTCAATCCCAAGTGACACAGTTACAAAAACATAGGTCTGGTTAAAACTCCAGGCCGCGGGGAGTTTCCAGTTAAGATTCCCAAACTAGAAGGCTGTCCTAAGATCCCTCGCACTGGTGGCTAGGGCCAGAACTTCAACAAAGGTGCAGCTTGTGAACTGTTCCCTCTGGCTCCTGCTTCCTGACCCCCATGGGCACCGAGGCTGTGAGTGCGTGTTAGGAGTGGAGTATGTTCGGGGCGCCTGGTGGCCCAGCTGGTTAAGCGTCCGACTCCTGAGTTCGGCTCAGGTCATGATCTCAGGGGCGTGAGACGAAGCCCCGAAGCCCCGTGTTGGGCTCTGCGCTGGGCATGCAGCCTGCTTAACTCTTTCCCTCCCTCTGCCCCTCCCCGCCTCTCTCAAAATAAAAAGAGTGGAGTATGTTCATTGGAAAAAATCTCCTTTTCTTCAGTGGCGTTATGGGTTGAACGGTGTCCCTCTGAAAGATACGTTGAAGCCCTAACCCTCAGTTCCTCAGAAAGTGACCCGATTTGGAGAATCCTTGCAGACAGAATCGGCGAAGGTCAGATGAGGCCATACTGCAGCGGGGTGGACTCTAATCCAATATGACTGGGGTCCGTACAACAAGAGGAAAATCTGGCCATAGGCAGAGGGAAGGCAGCCATATGAAGACGGGGGCGGAAGGTGGAGTTACGTTGCCACAAGCCAAGGAACACACGGGGCTCCCCGAAGCTGAAAGAGGCGAGGAAACACCCTCCAAGCTACCCAGTTTGTGGTACTTTGTGACTGTGCCCCAAGCCAACGAATACAATTGGCTTTAAGCTTTTCCTTGGCTTACTTGCCTCCTGCCTCCATTTCCAATGACCTCCGAACCATCAGAGGTGCAGAGACTACGGGTAAGAATCCCAGAGAGCAAGCCTGACCTATAAAAGCATGAGCAGCACGAGAGGGGAAAATACAATGTCCACCTTCCTGATGCCAAATTTAGCCAAAACAAGACCAGTGTGTCTTCCTGGTAAAATTCCCCAGTGTCTGAAGCCACATCCTTGCAGGTCATACTGAACCAAGGGCCCTCGCGGCCAATCTCTCCTTCTGTCCCCCCGCCCCAGGCCCTGACTAAGCCAGCTCAGCATTTTAAGGGAGGACTTGATCCTGTAGGGCTCAGCAGCCCGGCCGTGCATCTGAGGTCCGGAAGCCAGAGGGGGAAGGAGAACCAGGCCAGAAGTTGGGGTCCAGGACTCCTGTTTTCTCTCACGTTGGCCACGGGCCACTGTCATGTAGAGGAAAGATTAAAATTAAGATTGTTGCACTTGGGGGGTTAAATACTACAAATTTTTTAAACAATCCAACTGGACCTCATAATTGTGTGACAAAGGCTGCAAAATATAAAGTGGGGAGTCTTGGCTCAAATGAAAGGCTCTCTCTGAATAACAATTTATTTTAATTTGAAATTTCTCATACTGTCCATATGGCGGGTCTTCATGGGAAAGCAACTGTCTCACAGTTGACGGGGACATCTGAAGTATGCTTTTTTGGCATTCAGGGGGATTTTTTTTTTTTTTCATTTAAATCACTGCCTTGGTTGAAGGGAGTTTGAAAACATGTCCCTAATGTTTCCAGCTTTTTCACTCCTGGAAATTTATTATCAACCCTTGGAAGTTATAAACTGAAACCCACTTCCCAACCAAATTACTGCTCTTTTAGGCCAACACCAGTTTGTAATTGTGGAGTTCTGTGGGCATTCCTTTGAAAATGGACAATCCCATTTGCATGCATTTAAACAACAACAACAACCCAGAAAGCATGTGGAGAATGTTATGACCTGAAGTAGGACAGTCTTGCCAAGTATCCCAGGCTCGTGTTGTGGAGTGACTCCCTAGAATAATCGACAATCTATTTCTGGGAGAGACACAAGATTTCCAGCCAGCTCCAGGTAGGACTCTGCTGCCCCCACAGATATGGTGATAGTTTTTACTCTTACGGGGATTTCCAACCACATGTAGGGTCCAGGGGTGTGAGGTGAGAAAGGGGGCTTGTTTGTTATCTCTTTTCAACTTTTTCCTCTGAGGCGCCTTATCGGCTGCTCCTCTGAGGGAGAAAGAGAAGAGCAGGCAGAATCTCAACTTCACACACGGGTACAGCTCTACAGGGAGAAGGGGAACTGCGTGAGGTATCATGAAGTCACTAAACATGCTGATAAAGCCACGTCTTTCTACAGAAACCTCCCTATGCAAATGTCACATCCTCAGAGAGACCCCCTCTGACTGAAGCCTCAAAACTAGCATCCCCGCCATCCTCAGTCTCCTAAACCTGCTTTGCATTTTCTCCACAGCACAGTACATAGCTCTTTCCAGCTCCATGTTCAGTGACCTTGTGTCTGTGATTTCAAATCATCTGTGGTCAGAGTCAGAGTATTTACACCATGGAAAGTGGCAAATGCTACATATCTGGGCTCTCCCCACCCCCAAAGCCAGCTATTAACCCCTTCTTAGCGCAGCACTTGCTTCTCACTATCTGGTATGACATTCTACATGTGGTTTTTACAGTCTACAAGCTATATGTATGTGTGTTTACATACAGCGTGCATAGATAATACACTATCTTGTATCATTAGTTTCTTAATGATCTATCCTTCTCTCCACCAGAACGTCAGCCCCCAGACCCCTGGTTTGGTTCGCTGCTACTTCACCATACCTAGAACAGTACCCATACCTAGAAGATACTCCGTAAGAATTTGCTGAGTGGATGGAGGATGCCTGAAGTCTTCAGAGGCTCCCTTTATCTTCCTGTTCGAGCATTAACTCCTCTGTGGGCTTCCAAATCCCCCTCCATTTTGCTTCCTCCGTTCCCCCCATGTCTTCCTGCCTTTTAGTGCCATCTTTGTCAGCTAAAAAAAAATCCACCAATTCTATTTACTAGTGATTCCTGATTTTTTTGTTTAGGCAGCTCCTCTGGGCATCTGAGAGACATTCTTCTAAACTTTTCCTTTCACATCTTCCCCCAGAAAATCATTTCCTATGTGTTTAGCCAAGGTTAGGTAATCATAAGGCACCCAGAATAAGTATATTTATTAAAGACCTTCTCTTCCAGTGAGTCACTTATAATGTAGTTGAATGATTAAGACTAGCCTTGGCTTAAAAAATTATGAGCAAGTAAGACAATTATTCAACTAACTGCTAAACTGGGGGAGTGGAAACCGTAAAATCTCACAGCAAAGAGAGCTGGTGGAGTTCAGGAAAACATCAGAGAAAGAAGCAGTGGGCCTTAAGCTGGTCCTGACTGATGAGTAGGGTTTAACCAGATCACGGTTTCTAACCTCAGCGCAACTGACAGTTTGAGCAGATACTTCTTTGTTGTGGGGGGCTGTCCTGTGTCCTGTGGGATGCTCAGCAACAGCCCTGGCCTCTACTTGCTCACTTAACTCAGAATCCTGACTTGATCCACAAATACACCCAGTCACAAACCTGACTTCTTTTGGCATGTTAATCGGCTTTGTATGCACACTTTATACATGTTCTCTTAAACATATACCCTGCATCAAATTTGGATTGAACTACTGATGTGGTTTCCAAATGCTCTTGTTGTGGAACCCTTTGTTCCAACAAAATCTTAGCCAGAAGCACAAACAAATACTAAGGACATAAGCAGCATGGTTTTTATTGACACTTGAATCAAGAACCATCCCCTCCCCACATGCACCCCAGCCCTGTCCAGTGGCCCTGGGGTGTTTCACTACACCAGGAACATGCTGAAGGCAAAGGTGACATGGAACCTTACAATAATAGCTATAATATTGTGATATAAACAAAGGAGCAACGGAGTAGAAGTTACAAAATCTGAGACTTTTTACTAACTGGAACTTCTTACTAACTGATGTCATTTGACCTCTCGGAACTTGTGATTCTTCATCATAATCTCTAAGGCCCCTTTCAACTTCAAAACGTTATGAATACATAAGCACAACTGTGTCACGTAATCAGTGAGCCCAGAATAATGATGTTGGCGGGTACATCAGAGAAGCTGATTATTTATAATGTCCCCCTAAATTCCCTTTTAGAGTCAAGGGGGAATGAGGACGTGAACCTGACCTCTAAAATCCTCTATGAATAGCACTTTGGCCCCTGCTTGATTTATTCATGCTTGAAATTCACTAGTGCTCAGTCTGGCTGGCCTTTATTCAAAAGATCATGCTAAATGGGGTCACAAACGGAGGTGTGAATGGATATTTTTTTAAAAAATTAAGAGTGAGAGTCTTATCTGGGACAAATCTGGGACACTTGCTGCCAAATCCACAACATTTAGAATAAGACTTTAAAAAATGAAATGCAATAGATTCTGTTATGGACAAACATGGGCCCAGAATGAAAGTCTAAACACTGCAATAACCAGAGACATTAGTTCTACAACCCAGAATCATCTCTTTCCTACCTCAGTGGTATCACTAGCCTGCTCTTAGGATGAGAGAGTCTCACGCAAAGAGCAGACAGAACGTTCCCATCCTCCATCCTGGAATGACTTTTTGGCTTTTTCCTGAATGCTGGGCACGAGACGGGTGGGAATGTGTACCTTTACTTTCCATTTTTGCTCCTTCTTTGTAAAAGAAGAATCGAAACCTCCCTGCAACCATCCAATACCGCAGAGAAACAGCACAAAACCGCAGCTACCAAACAATGATGCCGAAATCCACAGCTATGTGTCTATCAAAATATGATACTGTGTTTACAGATTCCCGATTTGGAGGAGTCATTCTGCTCTTCAATTTCAAACATAAATGAGATGTTATGCTAGTCACAGATAAATGATGATTTTTAATTGGAATGGAAAAATGTTTTTCAAATATCCAGTAACCCGATTCTTAGTGAGAACATGACAGACACATGAACTATTTGGGTGGTTGAAAAAACCATACCAGTGTGTGTGTGTGTGTGTGTGTGTGCACATGTGTGTATGTTGGGGGAGACTTCTCTGGTCAGTGAAGACAATTCAAAGTTATCCACCGCTATTCAGTATTAATAACTGGTGGGGGAATGAAAGGTTTGTCTCATGGAGTTGCTCTTTCCAGGAGCAATCACTCCTTGTACTAGGAACTGCTGAAACTAAGGATATTATTGCTAATTCTTTACATTTTTATTTATTCATTTTGAATAAATAGTACGGACATTGTGAAAATAATTCAAACAATGCAATTTACATACAGTGAAAATTAAGTCAACCTCCCAGCTTAGTCTCCTAGTCCCTCTGGTACCAGTTTCTTAGTCTAAGGAGATTTATTCCATCACGCATGCACATTCATATACACACATGTATATGTTGTAGACATATGTTGTTTTAGGTATGTTATTTTATATATATGCATATACATATATACACATAAAAGCTCCCTTGTTACATAAATGGGAACATATCCACACTCCCTGCACATTTCCCCCTCTACTTAACAATATACGATGGATTAAAGATGTTTGCAAATTCTTTGCCCTTCTTCCCATTGAGAGTTGGAGGTTTTTTCCCTTTCCCTTTGAATCTGGGCCTGCACGTGACTTGCTGTGCCCGATAAAATGTGGCAGAAGTGACTCTGTAACTTCCAAGGCTGGATCTTAGGAGCTTTGTAGCTCCTACCTTCATACACTTGGAACACTCCTTTTTGGAACCCAGATGCCATGCTATAAGAATCCCAAGCCATATAAACAGGGTATCTGAGGTGCTCTGGACAATAATCCCAACCCCAGTAGCAATAGCTAACTATACAAGCAAGTCATTTTGGATGTTCCAGTCCCAGCTGAGCCTTCAGATGACTGCAGCCCTCGCTGACACTACACTGAGCAGAAGAAAAGCCCAGCTGAGCCTAGGCAACCCTCAGAATCATGAGAAACAATGAAGTCACTAAATTTGGGGATGATTATTCCATTAATAACTTATTAATTCCATTATAACTTATTCCAAAATAACTTATTAATTAGTGACTTATTCATTATTCCATTAATAACTTAAGCCACTAAGTTTTGGGATGATTATTCCATTTTGGTAGAGTATATAAATCTAAATATATAAAGTACATTTATATCAATATATAGCTATATAAATATTGAAAAATATATAAACTATATAGCTAACATATGGTCATATGCTTTCTATCTGACAGGGATGGTTCTAAACGCCTTCTGTATGTTGGTTCATTTGATTTCCACTAACCCTAAATTTTTTTAAAAGATTTTATTTTTAAGTAATCTCTACACCCAACGTGGGGCTCAAACCCACAACCTGGAGATCAAGAGTGGCATGTTCAAGAAAAAAAAAAAGAGAGAGAGGAGTCACATGCTCCACCGACTGAGCCCACGCAGGTGCCCCCTTAAACATTTTTTATAGAGGTATACCATCCCCATTTTACAGATAAAGAACGTGAACTATAGAGAAATTACATGACTTGCCCAGTACTGCAAGTGAGTAACCAACACTACTGGAACTTGAACTCAGGTCTTTCACCTCAGATACTTTGATATTAAGCACTATCCTAGACCACCTCAGTGGCTACTTTATTTAACTAGTCCTCAATTGATGGACATTCCAGTCATATCTAATCTTTTGCTTGTGAAAATAAGGTATTATTTTTATTTATTGAGGTATAATTGACATACAATGTTATATTAGTTTCAGGTGTGTAACACCGTGACCTGACATTCGTATTCACTGTGAAGTGGTCACCACAGTAAGTCTAGTTACTATCTGTCACCTTACAAAGTTAATACCATACTCTTGACTATATTCCCCATGTGGTACGGTTATAGCCCCATGACTTCTTTATTTTATAGCTGGAAGTCTGTACTTCTTACTCCCCTTCACCCATTTCACCCCCACTGCCACCACCCTCCCTTCTGGCAACCACCAATCTATTCTCTGTAAGTCTGGGCTTCGTTTGGCTTTGTTTTTTAGATTCCACATATAAGTAAAATCATTTGTGCATGTGTGAAAAAGAAACCATTCTTTTTAACCAACTGGGAGGATGACTGGTCTCAGTTTATTTTGCTGCATAAGTAAGTGTCAGAAGAAATACGTTGGGTACAGAATGTCAGGTGCATCCACTGCAGTCAGAATAGAGTTCCAGCCCATCTGGCCCTTGGCAGTGGGTGCCAGAAACCTTAGCAGGAAACATGAGGACCTGGAGACCCCAGAGAGGATATTTATCTTGTTTTCATTTGGGCCCCACATGGAGCAAGTAACAAACTAACTTTCTTCAGAGTATGTTGTTCCATAGTGTATATTTTTACAGGAATTCTCAGACACCTGCAAAGGGTATTTGGAAAGTAACCTGTGACCTGTGGCACATACAATAAATCTGCTGCCACAACCACGGTCAGTTCTGAGGAACCAATGAGCATATATACTAGGCAATGCATACATTCCACAGCTGTATATGCCCTTGGACCTCACTCCAATAATAAGCATGTTTGAAAAGGGGGTGGATGGACATAACCTCTTTTCACAACTGCCCGGGTGTCTCTACCACCTCTGACGTTACACTTCTAGCTCTGCAAAGCTGGAGGCTGAATGGAAGTCACCTGCTGCCACCTCAGCAGCCTCTGGGCCCCATCTTCTGAGCTGCCAGGAGGGCCACAGGACCAGCCCCTGCTAGCTATGAGGAAGGGACTAGTAAAGAAAGGTTTTGGTGTTTGAAAGTTAATGAAATCTACTTCTATTCATTAAAATATGAAAATGAATCAATACCTCATAGCTCAAAATGATCATGCGATAGTTGGCTAATTATCATATTTAAAAGATACTTAAGAGCCCCTCTTCTGCTCCTGCATATGGATTCCTTCCCTAGGCACTCGAAGCCTTGGGAAGAAAACATGGTACTAGAGCTTGCCTCTGTCTTCAGGACAGCTAAAGGGCCTTGAGAGTATCTTGTTCGATGCCTTCATTGCACACAGAAGTAAAGTGAGTTCCAGAGAGGGGTGATTTGCTGAAGGTACTCATGGTTGACACATCAGTCAGCTATTACTAAAATAATGTGTGCGACAAGCTACCGCAAAGCTCAGTGCCTTAAAACATTCACTCTTCTCTGGCTAGGGATTGACTGATTTAGGCTACGCTGGGTTCCAAGCTGCAGGATGAATTCAGGTCTTCTCCATGTGTCTCTCATCCGTTGGACCAGCGGGCTAGCCAGACTTTGTTCTTCTGATGGACAACATAAGGCACATAGGAGAACAAGCCTAATGATGTAAGCAAACTTCAAGCCTCTGCTTGCAATATATCTGCTAATGGCTCACTCCCCAAAGCCAGTCATGAGGCCAAGTGCAACACTGATGGGACAGTGAAGAACTACTGAAATGTTCTGTGATATAGAGTTGACCCTTTAACCACACAGGGGTAATGGAGTGCGGGATTGAAAATCCACATACAACTTTAGAATACCCAAAAACTTAAGTACTAATAACCTACTGTTGACCAGAAACTTTGCGAATAACATGGTCGACAGACACATATTTTGTATGTGAAGTATTTTCTAGTGAAGAACTACAAAGACACATGGCAAAGGGCATGGATACATGGAAGAGTGAAGAATTAGAACTATGAAAAGCGGGAATTAGAACCAGGGCCCTTGACTCCCTTGACTCCCTGCTCATTTCCACCCCTGTGTTTGCAAACAGTTTTTGTTTATCTGTCTTAGGAGCTATTTTTTCAAGCTCATGAAGGGTTTGTGAAGTGCCAAACGGAAGCGAAGGCAGGCAGCGAGGAAAGGAGATTGTAGTGCTGGTGGCGGGGTAGTGGTGATGCCTGGGAGGAGCAGGAAAGGCATCCAGTATCTACGTCTTTCGCGGGGCGCATTCTCCACTTCACCCTGGAGGGTGAAGCCAGTGTAGCTGCTGGTCAGCTCCTTCTTCATCTTTTCATACTCAGGGTCCGTGGCAAGTGGCCAACTGTGTATCCATTTCCGCACGTAGTTCAGGACTGTGCACAGCGAACTGAGATCCCTAACGCTGAGCTTATAGTCTGTGCACACAATACGGGCTTCAGAACCAGACAGAGCTGAGTGGGAACCTCAGAGCCACCAGAGCCTAGCTTCATGACCTAAGGCACTTTGTCTCTCTGGGCCTTAGGTTCCTTCCACACTTCATCTCCCGTGCCCTTTCCTCTTCTAGCTTGACGTAGGCAAGCTCAGTGACTTCGAAAGTCCTTCCAAGGAGACATAAAGAGGCTTGCATTCCTGCAACCCTGCTTGGAATATCCAGTTTTTGCTTTACGTGTGCAAGTGTTCTATTCTGTGTGAGCTGTAATGCCCATTTGACTTTGTTACAACAGCTAGCATTACCTTAACTAATGCTCTCATTCTTTGCCCCATTGTACTGATGAGGAACCTACAGCTTAAAGAGATTAAGTTCCTTGCCCAACATCACACAACTATTAAGTAGTGGCTCTCAGTTATGCATCTAGTCTGACTCCAGAGCCTCTGATCTTAAACGCCACACTGCTCTGATGCTCATTAATAATAGTGTCAATCTTATAGGGTGGTTGTATGGATTAAATGAACTAATGTTTACCGAGTCCCTGGCACAATGCCCACCATATAAAAGCACACAGTAAATACAAGCTGCAGATGTAGTATGATGTTCCCATGTAATATGTAATATAACATGATGTCCCCTGAGGTCTGGAATAGGGAGGAGAAGGACAAGTAGGCTCAGAAAAACTTCTGATGACTATTTTGTGTTGAGAGTATTTTAGATGACCCCAACAGCCCAAAGTTTGCCACGTGCTTCTTTCTCATACATGATTCCATTTTATCTTCACAGCCAACCTGTGAGGTGTGGGGTAGGTCATATTGCCCCAAACCATTAATGCGAATCAGGCATTGGCTAGGGTAAGAGACTGGACTAGGACCTGTGTCTCCCATTTCTCACTCGCAGTTTCTTAGTCCTAACAGGACTTGAAACAGGGAACCAGACCAGGGGGAGCCAACCTTTTTATGGCCTAGATCCACCTGTCTGATAGAAATATTATGCAAGCCACAAATGTAATTACAGATTTTCTAGTGCCTTGTTTTTAAAAGGTGGGGAGTAACTAGGCGAAATTAATTATAACAATACACTTTAGGGGTGTATGGGTGGTGCAGTCAATTAAGCGTCCAACTCTTGGTTTCGACTCAGGTCGTAATCTCAGGGTAGTGAGATCGAGCCCCATGTTAGGCTCCATACTCAGCGCAGAGTCTGCTTAAGACTCTCTCTCCCTCTGCCCCTCTCCCCCTAAAAATAAATAAATAAATATTGAAGAAAAAAAAAAAACAATACACTTTATTCGGGGTGCCTGGCTGGCTCAGTCAGTGGAGCATGCAACTCTTGATCTTGGGATCATGAGTTCGAGCCCCACATTGGGCATAGAGATTACTTAAAACAAAGAAAAAAACAATATACTTTATTCAACCTAAAATATTTCAATTTCAACATGTAATTAATATTAAGATATTAATGAGAACTTTTACTGGCTACTGGTCCTGGGATCGAGCCCCCCATCGGGCTCCCTGCTCAGCGGAGAGCCTGCTTCTCCCTCTCCTTCTGCCTGCCGCTCCCCCTGCTTGTGCTCGCTCTTGCTCTCTCTGTCAAATAAAGAAATAAAATCTTTAAAAAAATAGTAAGTAGGTATAATTGGACATGTCCTCATGAGGTCTACATAGTTTTTTATTTTGTTTTGACCTTGTTGAAAGCATGTGGACACAAGCATGAAAAACATGCTTTCTCTTGAGAGGAATGAGAAACATGATTAAAACTCAGCAGATGGTTTCCCCCTAAATTGTTAAGTAATACCCCCAGCCTGTGATATACAGGTGACCCTTGAAAAACACAGGTTTCAATTGCACAGGTCAATTTTTATGTGGATTTTTTTTTATAAATACGGGCCAGTACTGTAAATGCATTTTCTCTTCCTTACGATTTTCTTAATAACATTTTCTTTTCTCTAGCTGACTTTCCTGTGAGAACACAGCCTATAATACGTATTACATACAAAATATGTGTCTGTCGACCATGTTATTCGCAAAGTTTCTGGTCAACAGTAGGTTATTAGTACTTAAGTTTTTAGGTATTCTAAAGTTGTATGTGGATTTTCAATCCCACACTCCATTACCCCTGTGTGGTTAAAGGGTCAACTCTATATCACAGAACATTTCAGTCTAATTTTACTCTGGTCAATAAATATTGCTCCCCCATTTTCCAGGATTCAGCAACACTCTCCATATTTCCAAGATATGGTGAAAGAAGAAAACTGATATTTTTAAATAGCCTGTTTTAAAAAAAAAAAAGTCTGTTCATTTTTACAAAATGTTTTCTAAGACCCCAGACTTTGAGATCTTGACATAAGGTTATGGTCATAATGAATGGCTCAGAGGCGAAGGCTCTAGACACACAGGAAAATTTTTTTCAATTGAAATTCCATAAAAAATGTAGGTCACTTACCCTGTCACTGTGTGCCTGACATCCAGCCCTGGCTAAGAACAATCTACTTTCTAGTCTCAGGAGCCAGGCACCCAATAAATCTCAAATTTAATTTTGATTTGTCATTAAACTTTAAAATTATCAGGTTTCTCTCATGGATGTACATGCTTCATCTTCTGGCAGGAAGACATCAGAAGCCTGAGATGGGTAAGAGAGGGCACAAAGAAATGAAAGGATCAAATGGAAACCAAGAATGTGCCCCCCTCCCACTAAAAACAGGAGCCTATGTTAGTGGGCTGTCAAATTGAACAGCTGATTTAAAGGGCTACGAAACACTCTGAGGCAAACTCAGAACAGATTTTCCCAGAGTGCACACGTGGTTAATCGTCACCTAGGGACGGAGACACAGGCAGCCGCCGGGCCTTGGAAGTGCCGCGGAGGCCAGTCTACTGCGGTCGGAGGCAAACGCCCCTTCCTTCAGGTGCCGACTGGAGTTTATTAGCTGTGATTTTGACGAGATACTGAAAGAAGCTGAAATACTCCTGGGGAGCCACAGAAATGCGGAGTGTGGGAGCCAAGAGTCATTACCAGTTGTTGAGAAGTTGACAGTGGGGGCTTCCTGAAAGATTGTTGCAGTCTGGGTAGAATGGTCACACAGAAGCCATTTTGCCTGTTGAAACGGAAAAGCTTTGCTTTTATAAGTCATGAATTATTTTTCGAGATACTGCACATTATCCCTCCCGAGCAAGTCCATGGCTCCCAAAATACCTTCAGGACCTCTTGGGGAGAAGGGGACATCTAAAGAGGTTAGTTTTCTAGGGGCACATTTTGTGCCCACCATGGAAAGAAGGAAGTGAGTGTTTCATGCCAGACAAGTTTAATTCAAAACAACAACAACCAGGTGACAGGACAAAGCAGTATCAGGAGTGGCCGGAGCATAGCACACAATGATTGTATTAGGCCCATCGTCTCAACACAAACCTTGAATTCACTTTCTCAGGAAAGAAGGTATGGACTCTGGAGGAAAACAGATCCAGATTTGAGTGTTGTCTCCACTTCATACTGGCTAAAATATTAGGAAGATTTTCATATGTTAGAGGGCCATATCAGTCAGCCACTGGGGCATAACAAACCACACAAAAACTCAAGGGTTTAAGACAACAAGAATTTATTATCACTCAGGCATCTATAGATTGACTGAGATTTGCCTTATCTAGGTGGACCTGCTTCGGGCTGCGGAGATCTGCTTCTTATTGCAGGTCTATGAATTGCCTGAGGTGGCTCTGCTCCATGTGTCCAGCACCCCGCTTAGCCAGCTGGCTGGCCAACGTGCATTTTCCCCAGCTCAATGGGAGAGGGGCAACAGAAAAAGTGGAAACCTGTGACGCCTCATAAGGCCCAGGCTCAGAACTGATTCACACCACTCCTGCTGACAGTCCACTGGCCAAAGCAAGTCCCATGGCTAAGCCCAAAGTTAAGGGGCCTTTAGAAGAACCACAAAGTCACACAACAGAAGATGTAGATACAAAGGGAAGGTGAAAAACTGAGGCCAAGACAGGAATCTACTCTAAAGGCCAACCTTCTACTTATTAGTCTTCCTTTTCAAAATTATCGTGGCTATTTTTACTCATTTATATTTCACATAAAATTTAAAATAATTAAATTTTCAGTAATATCCCATGGGAACTTTTATTGGGATTGTGTTAAAGTTGTCAATTAATTTGGGTAGAACTAATATTTTTATAATATTAAGTCTTCCCATCCAAGAACATAGTATGTCTGTATAATTCAGTCAGGTCTTATTTTATGTCCTGCAGTAAAAGTTATATATTATTTCAAATTGGTCCTCTACACTCATGAACAAGAATATTTCCAGGCATTGACCAGAGTGACCTTAAGTTTCTTTCTGGCCAAAGAGTGTTAGTTTCTGGCCACTGATATTTTAGTATTACCAACACAAAGTATTTAAAACTCATTCCCTCTCATGACCATTCTAGATGATGAACTTCAGGGTCTATTCTCTTTGAAATATACACAAACAAATAAGCCTTTCTTTATTCAACTGACAATTACCCATTTAAGAAGAACCAAATATCATCCATTTTAAAAGCAAAGAAAATATGAAAACATAATTTGATTGTAATATCTTATTTGCAGAGCATTTTGGAATTTACAAAGCACTTTACATATGGCATCTAATTTGGTCCTCATTACAAACCTATAAAGGAGGCAGAGTGGATAAACACTATTGTGATTTTTCAAGCAAAGGCAGTGAGACCCAGAGAAATTAAATGACCTGCCTACGGTCTGAAGACCAATGATAAAGAATTCAGCTTTGGCTTACAGTCCTCTACTCTCTCCTCCTTTTCTCCCAGTCTTCACTGAATTTCTCTTTGTCCTTTATCCTTGGCGCCCAACCCTCCCACTCTGAGGACCTCTCCGAATCTAGAACAGAACCGGACCCCTACAGCAGACCCAAATTTTCAGTTTACATGTAGAATTTTGTGGCTCTGGAACAATTCTTGCTCCATGTTTGAAAAGGAGGCAATGGAGCTAGACTCAGACTTTGGAGCTAGAAAGATCTGTTTTCAACTCCCCAGTCCATCCACTGTTGAATAGCTTTGAGGCCTTGGGCAAGTTGCATAAGCATTTGAACCTGTTTCTTCATTTTTAAAATGGGATGAAAATACTTACTTTACAAAAATATGGTAAGAAATAGAGCTTATATAAATCAAGTACCCAACATGCAGGAGGCAGTCAACAATTGCTAAAAATGTGGCACAGTAATTGGATCCAAATACACACTGGTATCACTCAGGAATTTCAGCAACGGGGTTTTTTTTTTTTCCTTTAACAAGAGATTTACACCTTATAAGCCCGAATAAAAGAAATCTGGACTCTCAGATAGCATGGAAAGGAAAATGGATTTGCAATAAAGTATATCAACCAGGACTCTACCAAAAGTTTGCTACCTTTCCCAAATTCAGTTGACTTAGGTCCGAAATTTCCACATAAAATAAAATATCCATCTTCATATTATAGATGTTACCATGTAATGACAAAATGGTCTCACAATTTTCTCAAATAGTTGAATGTCTTAGATAATGTGATTTGTTCCAGAGAGACTAACAGAACACATGGGGACTATCATGCCACCGTAAGTGGAGGTTTGGGTAGAAGCAGTCAAGGGGGTTTCACTGTGATTTGCCTCGAGCCACCTAGAAAGCCTGCCACAGCAAACGTGCACGTGCCCCTCCCCACCCCATCTCCACCCTACCTTCTTCTCTGCCTATGTCTACCCAGAGAAAACCAGGCCGGCAGTTTAACTGGCTGCCAAGCAGATAAAACATTCACAAGAATGGTGAGTCTCTGGTTGTCACAGCTGGCCAGACAGTTAGGCATCATGCTGGCATTGCTTCTATCTAAATCAGCGCTGTCCAAAAAAATATAATGCGAGCCACATAGATAATTTAGAATTTTCTAGTTAATCACATTGTAAGAGGTTAAAAAGGAACAGGTAAAAATAATCTTAATAACATAAACTTACTTAACCCAGTATAACTAAAGTATCATTTCAACATGAAATCAATACTTAGAAGTTACTAATGAGATAGATATTTCATATTATATTATTTTTTCATACTAAGTCTGCAAAATCCAGTGTGTGTTTTGTTCTCACCTCAATCTGAGCTCAGACTAGTCACATTTCAAGGGCTCACCAGCCAGCTACGGCTGCCGCATTTGACACAATACCAACTGAATTGACCACTTGTCTACGGAGCAAGGGGACACATAGCATTCCTCCAGCCTCCCGGCACAGAAATTCTATAGCGAGGTAAAGAGAAGTGCAGAACTTTGGCAAGTTCTTTGGTACACAGAACCACTGTCTTTTTGTTTATTTGAAAAGGAGAGGGGGACCTAGCCTTGTCAAATTGAAAGCATACAACTCCAACGTGTTGTAGGGTTTTTCATACTTGCAACGGACTTTTCTTCCAACTGGAAAAAAAATTCAGGGGACAGAACAAGTGTAACATATCTACATATTTTCAACCTACTTAGGGGCCTTCATATGTCTGAAAAATCCCAACTATTTCCATGACAACAGACATTATAATGACATCTACTTCTTGACAGGAAGTGAATTTATAAACCCTGGATTTATTATCTATGTATCATTTTTAAGAAATGCATCAGAATAAGACAGGCATACCATACTTTTATGAAATAATTCACATAGTTGGCTGTCAGAAGAATCGGGAACTTTGTAAAATACCGTGCGTTATATTCATAACACTATCGTCTCACTAACTGTTCCTCACACACAGTTGGACCCTGACAAATGAATATCAGATATCTGTCACAAATCACATGCCATTTCTCACCTTTGCATTTTAGTGGCTTCACTGAATTACTTGTGTTTGGGGTCTGAAATCCAACTCTGCCATGCACCCCGATACGGGCTGCTCTGTCTGGAGCAAGGCATGTAATTTTTTCTAATTCACAGCATATGGGCTAGGAGCCGTTTTGACCACTCACCCCTTAGTGGCCTGTTTGGTAAATATCACAGGGAAGTCAGAGAAGTGAGAAAAATCCAGGTCACTTCTTGCAGAGAAAAAAACAAGAAAATGCTTTGCACATAATATTTTGAGACATAAATAAGGAATTGGTTCAAACGAAGGCAAAGGCAGCCTTAAAATAATCCGTAAGCTTTCAGATGGACCAAGCCCCCATAGAGCAGAACTTCATTCTATGGTATCTTTGCATCCCTGTTCACACAGGCTGACGAGGACACAGCCAGGATTGGGAGCTCTGTCAGCAGGGAGGCCCCATCTCACCTTTCTGACTCTTGCCCCTTCCCCAAAACGCTAGCTCCCAGAACCTTGTCTGTGTGGCCCACTTCAAAATCCACAGCTGGCACGTAGTGGGGGCTCAGGAAACATTCATCAACCAATTAGGCAACCAACAAGGCTCTTGCTTTTTTCTGAAATGGTTTATGCGATTCACAGACAGCTCTAAGTATTCATGTTGTAAGATTTTAAGGTGTGATAATCATATTGTGGTTACTTTTTTTTTTTTAAAGAATCCTCATCTCTAAGAGTTACATACTAAAGCATTTATTATTTGTAGATGAAGTGATATGATGTCCTGGACTTTTTCAAAATAATTCAGCGGGGGGCTGGCTGGGGACAGAGATGAAGCAAGATGGGCCATGAGTTGAAAATTGCTAAAGCTTGGTGATAGGGACGTCAGAGTTCATTATACTATTCTCTCTACTCTTGTATGTGCTTGAAAAAAAAAAGAACCATAAAAGAAGTTATTATTCACTCAGTAAACATGCACTGAGCACCTAATATGTACAAGGTGCTCAAGATTTAGTGGTGAATGTGATAGGCAATTTTCTGCCAACGTGGAACTTATGTGTGGGTGAAGGAGTCAGATAGTTGATAAAGTAATTACAGCATATGAGTAATGCTAAGATGAAAATATGTGGGTGTCATGAGAGAAAATAAGTGACAAGTGGTGATTATTAGTTTAGAGTGATTAGTCAGGGAAGGCCTCCAGGTGGAAGTGACAATGAGTGAAGCTGAGCCCAGAAGGATGGGAGGGAACTAACTACCCAAAAGGTAAAGAAAGGGCCTTCCAGGCAAAGGGAAGAGAAAGTGCAAAGGCTGTGGCAGAGAGTCTGGCATGTTTAGGCACTCTCAGACCCAAACGAGGTAGGAAAGAATGGCATGAGATTTGATTAGAGTGGCAAATAGGGACCAGATCTTGTAGGGTCTTGTGGCCCATGATCAGGAGAGGGGCTTTATTCAAATTTTCAGAAAATTCTTCTTCATGTTCAGTTTAAAACTGCATCTTTGTAATGTTTGGCCATGTGACTTCCTTTGATTGACAGAATGAACAGAAGGGGATGTGTATCATTTCTGGGGTAAAAGCTTTAAGAGTGAGTGCATGCTTTGCCATATTCTCTTTTCCCTCTACTACAGGGACTTGCAATGTTCCACATGGTAACTGCCTCTTCAGACTGGGTCCAATAATGACAAGAAACAGCCTCAACTGACTCCAATGGCTTAAATAAGAAATAAATTTCTGTTATTTTATGCCACTGACATCTGAGGGATGTTTGTTCTTACAGTATAACCTATCCTATCCTGATTGATACATTAGATTAACTAAAGCTAATCAATACTCAAGACTTTTTACCACAGAACTCTTCTGAGCCTTTAACCAACCAAAAATCATTGCAAATGACCAAGAGAAAATGCAGCATTTTCCAAACTAATTTGACCACAGAAACCTTTCTGAAGGAATGTTTGTAAGACAGTTGAGGAAATGCTAAGGGTAAGTTGGAAGGCAGCTTTTTATCCCTGATGACTAATTTCAAACTTCTGATCAACAAAAGGTCCTCTGAATTTTTATACAGAACCACTATTAAGCCAAGTCTCCCCGTTCTTTATTTCTGCAAATGAATGTTTTAGACCTAAAAGCAGAATTTTACATTCATTCCTATTAAGCATTTTAGTTTAATGTTCCAATATATTGGAATCTAAATGCTGTCATTGGGGCACCTGGGTGGCTCAGTTGTTTAGCGTCTGCCTTCAGCTCAGGTCATGATCCCAGGGTCCTGGGATCGAGCCCCACATCGGGCTCCTTGCTCAGCAGGGAAGCCTGCTTCTCCCTCTCCCCCTGCTTGTGTTCCCTCTCTCGCTGTCTCTCTCTGTGTCAAAAAATTTAAAAATCTTAAAAATAAATAAATAAATAAAAAATAAATGCTGTCATTTAGCCTGGACATCCTTTCACTTGAAGGCTCTGATTTGGGAAGGGCTGGTTGCCCTGCAAAGGGACTTCCAAAGGGGACTTCATATAAATAATCAGGCCCCTTAACTCTTTGTTCTAGGCAGCAATCATGATTTGATCTCACCTTGGGATTTCTGATCTATATCAGGCATCCCCTTGACACTTTCATTCACCTAAGCACCAAATGTTTTATCCAGCTGTATCCTCCCTACTAGCTCCTGATTGGTGCTTCGTAGTTGCAGCTCTACCACCCTCCCTGCTTTGATTGGAGTCTTCTCCTGGACTCCACAGCAATCCCCCTGCTCAGCCCCCACCCCTCCCCGTATGAAGAATATTTTCAGCAAAGTCCTTGTTACTCAGGGCTTTTGGTAGGCAATGACGGCCCCTGCCCATCCCCAACCATCATCTTGTGGCTGTTGGTTACACCTACATCCCCTGGGTACCTGGGATCCCTCCCAGTCTGAAGTCAGGTGCAGGAGAGGCCCCAGTGACCAGCCCTTTGGATACACACTAGTGACTTCTCTGGGGGTTAATATTTCTTGATGAAGCAACAGTATTGGGCTGTCATATAGGGTAACAAGGATTTATCCTACCTAGTATGAGAATGTCCATTCAAAGATATTTATATTGTACACATTTAAATAGATTAAATTCAAGATATATTCATTTAATTACAAGTAATAATATAAAGAATTTTAAATTTATTTTTTATAGATTTTGATTGAAAGATTCACTCAGAAATTTCAAAAAATACACACAAAACATGAAATCCTAATGTTTCAGTCTTCCCAAAACTTACTCTAAAATTTATTGCCTAGGGGTGCCTGGCTGGCTCAGGCAGTAGGAGCATGTGACTCTTGATCTCAGGGTTGTGAGTTTAAGCCCCACGTTGGGTATAGAGATTACTCAAAAAATAACATCTTTAAAAAAAATAAAATTTATTGTCTACCCCCATTGAATATGTAAGTACCAGGTGGCGGCTAAAATATTAGAATCATTTTACTTTCCTTTATGTTTTATAAGTATAACTTTTCCCCTCAAGGGAAAAGAATCAAGGAAATTGATACATTAAGGGTGAGCCAACAACACGCTGACTGGAAAAAATGAGTAAAAGCAACGAGATCTTCGAGAAAATATTTAAAGTGAGTTTTGAATGAATTCTTAGCTTAAAGTGCTAAAGGCTTAAAGGAAGCAGAACAAAACATCATTTTGAGATCTGATAATGAGAGGATTATAGTTAGGAACAAACACAATGGTAGGTATACAATCTTGGAATTCAGAAGGGAAGAAATAAGATGATGATCAGACAGAATTGCTGAAAAGCAAGAGCGAAAGAACAGGCAAATAGTGCTTCCTAAATATTTGTTTCCCAAGGAAATGTGCGAGGAAGATAGAGACAGGCTGACAGACTATTCATATGTTCAGTAAATGTGGGAAAGGTAGCTGTTGATAGCTTTATATTGCCAATTGTGTTTAAGAGGGCTTTAAAATGTGATCTCAGTGAGGTCATTTTCGACTGAGTTGGAAAATGCTAATGCGTATCAGAATACTAAAAAATGAGTAAGGATTTGCTGGCCTGTTGGGAGAGATTATGATTGAATTTGATGCTGAGAAGCATATTTAAGTCCATGGGGAAAGTCAGACACAACAGAGAGAATTTTGTAAGAGAAAGACATCAAGGAATTGTCCATATTTTAATTCCTCCACTGTAGTGAGGTGTCAGTAATATAGCCCTGTCACTTGTCTCATTTGCTGGGATGACTTTAGGTGGATTGGGAGAGAAGCTAGGGATTGCGGAAATGACAAATTCTTGACGAGGAAGCTGTATTTCTAGCAGATTACATTAGATTCCATCTAGAAATTTCTCAACCTTTTGTTTTTGATCAGAAGTCAGCAAACCTTCTGTAAAGAGTTAGTGTGCTAGACAGAATAAGGGCCCACAAAAATGTCCACATCCTAATTCTCAGAACCTATGAATATGTTACCCTACATGGTAGAAAAGACTTTGAAGATGTGATTAAGTTAAGGATCTTTGTTGGGGGAAGGGGGTGGCATATCCTGGACTATCTGAATAGGCCAAACCTAATCACATGCGTCCTTAAAATCAGAAAAGTTTTCCCAGCAGTGGTCAGAGGGAGATGTGACTATGGAAGAAAGGCACGCAGAGATGCAACATTGCTAGCTTTGAAGATGGAGGAAGCGGCCAGGAGCCAAGGAATGCGGGCAGCCTCTAAAAGCTGGAAGAGGCATGGAAACAGATTTTCCCCTCAAAAAATAACATCTTTAAATGTCAGAAAAGAATATCAACCCTACCAACGCCTTGATTTTGGCCTAAGTGAGACCCTGTCAGACTTCTGACCTACAGAACTGTAGAACTGTAAAACAATAAATTCGTGTTGTTTTAAGCCACTTTATTAGTGGTAATTTGTCATGGCACCGGTGGCCAGATAGTAAATGTTTTGGGCTTTGTGGGCCATATAGTCTCTGCCACAATCACTCAACTTTGCCGTGTGTAAAGGAATGTGTACGGCTGTGTGCCAATAAAACTTTATTTACAGAAACAGATTGTGGGGCTTTGGTTTGCTAGCTCCTGTTCTAGATGTCTAGAAGACATTAGCAGTCACCTTTCTGTGTCCTATGGGTCACAGCCCATACATGGAAACCTTGCTTACAAATGTGGGGTCCACAGGTACCCAAGAATAGAACAAAAGTTTGATACAAGACCTAAAAAAATGAAGTTTTTTTAGAAGGAGTTTTAGAATAAAATACAAAGCCAGTATCTGTTTAATTTAATAGGTTCTCTTATTATTCCCACAGTAACACAATCCAAGTCAACTAAGGCTATCCTTATCCTTATCCTTACAACATCGCTGCAAGTCAGCAATTCCAATCCTAGGTGTATAGGAAGTAGAAATGTGTGCAGCAGAGACATAGTGCCACACTGTGCCACAGTGTTCATAGTAGAAACATTGGTAGTAGTGACCCCAAATTGAAAACACCTCACAGGGCGCCTGGGTGGCTCAGACGGTTAAGCGTCTGCCTTCGGCTCAGGTCATGATCTCAGGGTCCTGGGATCGAGTCCCGCATCGGGCTCTCTGCTCAGCGAGGAGCCTGCTTCTCCCTCTGCCTCTCTCTCCCTCTCATGAATAAATAAATAAACTCTTAAAAAAAAAAAAAAAGAAAACACCTCACAGAAACATCGAAAATAGAATGGCTAAATTATAGCATATTCATACAATGGAACAGACCTCAAAAATGAATGAACTACAGCTACATGCATCAACATGGATACACCCCACCAACAAAATTTAGCTGAAACAAGTCAGACGCAAAAGAGTACAGACTATATTATTCTATTTATATGAACCGTATGATCCAGCAAATTCTACTTCTGGGTATATACACAGAGGAATTAAAGGCAGGACTCAAACAGATTCTTTTATGCTAATCTTTATAGCAGCATTAGTCAAAGTCACCAAAAATTGGAAAGAGTCCAAATGTCCATTAACAGATGAACAGATAAACAAAATGTGATCTATCCATACAGTAGAATATTATTCAGCCTGTAAAAAGATGGAAATTCTGCAATATGCTGCGACACAGATGAACTCCGAGGACATTATGTTAAGTGAAATAAGCCAATCACAAAAAGGCAGATACTATATGATTCCACTTACATCAAGTACTCAGAGTAGTCAAAATCATAAAGACAGAAGGTTGAGTGGTGGTTACTAGGGCCTGGGAGGAGGAGAGAATGGGGAGTTATTGTTTAACAGGTATAGAGTTTCAGTTTTACAAGATGAAAATAGTTCTAGGGATGGATGGTGGTGATGGTTGCATAACATTGACAATGTATTTAATATCACTGAACTATACACTTAAAATGATTAATATGGTAAATTTTATGTTATATTTTACCACAATTAAAAAAAAAGACTAGAGACTATATTATTCTATCTATATCAAGTTCAAAAACAGGCAAACCTAAGAATGTTTAAGGTTGCAATATATAAGAAGTCAAAGTATAAAAAATATGAAAGACTGAATATTGGAAAAAAAGTAGGATAGTGACTTCTTTGTGGGGAAGGAGGGACACATCAAGGGCTTTCTGGAATACTATAAATGTTCTATTCTTCACCTGGGTTGTGGTTCATGTGTATTCATTTCACAATAATTTATTAAGCTATGATTCTTGTTTTATGCCCTTTTCTACGTGGATGTGTTGTATTTTACAATTTAAAAAATTTAAAAGAAAAGGATTAAATTGTACTCAGCAGAACGTTCAGGCAATGCTACTTGGAGTTATAGCATTAGAGAAGATGGTCAGAGCAAGCAGATACGTTACACAGTTTCAGTGTCGAGCACTTTAAGTACCAAGTTAGGTTTCTAAGTATATTCACTTCCTACTGTGCTGTGGGGACACAGGCACTTAAACACATAGCTAGCGGGTGGAACGACAGGGGAATACACAATGGTACAACTCTAATGGAAAGCAAATTGACAATATCTATCAAAATTTCAATGTATCTATCCATTGGCCAAATAACTTCACTTCTGGAATTTAGTCTGTGAATACACTTTCACAGACATAAAATAAAATACATACAACTCCTTCATCACAGTATTGATTATAACAGCAAAAAGACTGGGACAACCCCATGTCAATCAATAGGAAACTGGTTAAATAAACTCTGGAATACTATGCAAATGTTAAAAAAAAAAAAAAAGAATGAGTAAGATCTCCCAGTGCAGATCTGGTACTAATTCCAGATTGCATGCCTAACTGAAACAATTGAGGTAGAGGGCCACATATATGCTATCTTTTGTGTAAGAAAGAAGAATATAAGAGTATCTTTTTGTATTTTCTTGCATTGTATAAGAGGATATATAAGAAACTAATAGAAGTGATTACCTCTAGGGGCACCTGAGAGCTCAGTCTGTTAAGCGTCTGCCTTCAGCTCAGCTCATGATCTCAGGGTCCTGGGATTGAGCCCCGCATCAGGCTCCCTGCTCAGCAGGAAGTCTGCTTCTCCCTCTCCCTTTGCCACTCCCCTCCACTGATGTTTTTTCTCCCTCTCAAATAAACAAATAAAATCTTTTTTAAAAAAAAGTGATTACCTCTAAAGGATAAAGGAACAGGTAATAGGAACATAGGAAAGAAATAGGAGTGAGATCTCTCAATATAGAGATTTTTATGTCGTTCTGATTTGCAAATCATGTGGATGTATTATCTATTCATAAAACAAAATTAAATGTTAAAGAACAGAAAAAAAGAAAAAGAAAAACACATTTTCTACCAACAAGGGCTCAAGATTACTTTCCAATGTTATTTGAAAGACAACCCAAAGGGATGGCAAAAAAATTGGTGTGATGAACAAATAAATGTCATTGTGTTGATTTGAGTTTTGTGTTGAGTTGGGCAACTTTGAATCAGGTTGCCTAGGACAGAGGAGGGGAAAAATGATACATAACACAGAGGTGAGGATAGAAGAAAAGTCTTCTGTTCTGTGTATCCATATTTGGTGCCAGTCTGTTGAGGAAACCCTATCTAATTTAATGTTATTGAAAAATGCCCAGCAACTTTAAGAAAAGTTTTTCCTCTAGGGAGATATTCTTAGAGTGTTAACATAAGTGGCTCGCTGAGAACTCAGCATCTATGATGATAAGGGTCATCAAATAGAAAAATAGAAATAAATGCATATATACATAAAGGATAAATAAATGAATGAATGAATAGAAGACCCTTTGTCTGCCATGCATGGTAATTGCTGGTCTGCAGCATTTTTTCAGTTCATTTTCCAATTCAATCTGGATCCACTTCATTGGAAATCTGTATAATTTGCTTGAAAATCAGAAAAATGTTGTTATCCCTATGAGCCAGCAATTGCACTACTTGGTATTTATCCAAAGGATACAAACATAGTGATTCGAAGGGGCACATGCACCCCAATGTTTATAGCAGCATTATCCACAACAGATAAAATACTGAAAGAGCATAGATGTCCATCAACAGATGAATGGATAAAGAAGATGTGGTACATATATACAATGGCATATTACTCAGCCATCAAAAAGAATGAAATCTTGCCATTTGCAATGACATGGATGGAACTAAAGTGTATTATGCTAAGCAAAGTAAGTCAGTCAGAGAATGACAAATACCATATGATTTCACTCATATGTGGAATTTAAGAAACAAAACAGATGAACATAAGGGAAGGGAAGGGAAAAAAAATAAGATAAAAACAGAGAAGGAGAATGTTCATAGCAGCAATGTCCACAATAGCCAAACTGTGGAAGGAGCTCAGATGCCCTTCGACAAATAAATGGATAAAGAAGATGTGGTTCATATATACAATGGAATATTACTCAGCCATCAGAAAGGATGAACACCCACCATTTGCATCGACATGGATGGAACTGGAGGGGATTATGCTAAATGGAATAAGTCAAGCAGAGAAAGACAATTATCATACGGCTCCACTCACATGTGAAACATAAGGAATAGCAGAGAGGACCATAGGCAAA
Source organism: Mirounga angustirostris (assembly GCF_029215605.1). Classification (NCBI taxonomy): domain Eukaryota; kingdom Metazoa; phylum Chordata; class Mammalia; order Carnivora; family Phocidae; genus Mirounga; species Mirounga angustirostris. The sequence goes on from NW_026991719.1 coordinate 14,325,021, forward strand.
GGGAGGGAAAACTGAAGGGGAAGAAATCAGACAGAGAGACAAACCTTAAGAGACTCTTAACTCCGAGAAACAAACTGAGGGTTGCTGGAAGGGAGGGGGTAACTGGGTGATGGGCATTAAGGAGGGCACTTGTTGTGATGAGCACTGGGTGTTATATGCAACTGATGAATCACTAAATTCTACCCCTGAAACTAATAATTTACTATATGTTAACTAACTACAATTTAAATAAAATCTTGAAAGAAAAAAAAGTGTTGCTACATCTTTCCCCCCTTTCACTAATCCCCCCAAAGAATAGGAAGGAAATAAAAGCTTTTCAGGGCCCATTTGAATCCTGATGCTTGACATTCTTGAATTACATAATAAAAAAGAGATGTACTGGGGCGCCTGGATGGCTCAGTCGTTAAGCGTCTGCCTTCGGCTCAGGTCATGATCCCAGGGTCCTGGGATCAAGCCCCGCATTGGGTTCCCTGCTCAGTGGGAAGCCTTCTTCTCCCTCAACCGCTCCCCCTGTTTGTGTTCCCTCTCTCGCTGTCCCTCTGTCAAACAAATAAATAAAATCTTTAAAAAAAAGAGAGAGATATATTTACTTTGCAAATACGGATATTGCCATCCTGTCTACACTCCCCACTTCATTAACTCACAAGTTTCAAGAGTAGAAAGCACAGCGAGTTTAAAAACGAGAGGAAACTTAGTCAAAAAAAGGTTTAGAGGTCTGTGATCGTACAATTGTGCTGCCTTTGCTTTTAAATGGTTACTACTGCCTTCATATATTGGATCCATTAGCACTAATTTCATTACTAGAAAACCCATTACTAGCCCCTAATCCACTGAAAGGAGAGTTTCTTCTTAAAATTAAGGAAAAAGCTATCATCTTTAAACCACACAGATTGCATCTCTCCTAAGTGAACAATAAAGCATATTACTAATTACATTAATGCATCCAGCCATTTCTCTTCCAGTGATTTTTGGTAAAGTTTGTTACCGGTTTTATTAATTTAAATTGTAAAGGGGCTTTTTTGTTGCTGATGGTTTCAGATTTTGTTGTTTTACAAAGAATGAGGCCACCAGGCTTCTTGACTTGTAGGCAGAACTATCTACTCAGGTTGGGGGCTTCCTATACCTTTCCACTAGGAGTATTCATGCTATAGACTGGATTTTCCCCTCTCAAAATGACAAACCCTACTGCTGACAGGTAATTTTTGGAGGGGTGACCAAGAGAAAGGTGACCAGAACACTTGGCCTGAATTGTACTGATTTTGAGGTCAGTGGGATTAAAATATGCAGACCCCTGTTGCCAAATGCAGATTGATTTCTCTATTATATTTCCTTTGACTTATTTCAGTGATAAGTAACCTCAGGTGGGCTCAGGCGGTGAAAAATCCCAGGCATCTGTCAAAAGAGAACTTTATTCCAGTCTTTATTCTATAGCTGCTCTCTCAAGTTGGTCTCTCAAGTTGCTCTAATTCACCTAATAGCCTTATTTAGACTCCTCCCACTTCCCTTGTCTCTGAATTCTTCATCTTGTAATGACCAATTCAGTAAATTCCCCTATAAAGTGCTTTGAGCTACTTAAAAGATAATGCCTCTTACAAGCTGAATTAGGTCCACCCCAAATTTAAAAGCTGAAATCCTAACCCCCAGTAGCACAGAATGTGACTTTGTATTTGGAGACAGGGCATTTAAAGAGTTGATTAAGTTAAAATGAGGCATTAGGGTGGGTTCTAATCTAATACGACTTTTGTCCTTATAAGAAGAGATTATGACACACAGAGTGATACCAGGGATGTGTGCACACAGGGAAGAGAACTATATGAGGATATAACAAGAAGGTGGCCATCTGCAAGGCTCAGATCTTGTTCTTCTAGCCTCCAGAACTGTGAGACAATAAACGTCTTTTGCTTAAGCCACCCAGTGTGTGGTATTCTGTTACGGTGGCCCTAGCAAACTAACATGATTCCTTTGAGTCATTCTCTACATAAGGACTCTCTCTCTCTCTTCCAGTTCCAGCAGATTGTGTTAATGCTTTGAACCCTTCACTCCTCCATGTACCCGTGACCCTTGCCATCAATGTGGCTTTGGGGCTCCACAAGAGGTGAAGTACATGTTCCTACACATTGATGTTGGTCTTGGCAGTACGATTTGCTTTGCCAGTAGAATATAGGCAAAAGGGATGGTGTGCCAATTCTGGGCCCAGGCCCTAAGGGATGTTGCATGTTTCTGCTTGCCTCTTCTGTAAATCTGTCATCAAAAATGGAAAAACATGCCTCAGGTAGCCCACTAGTCCAAAGAGGATGAGACACATGGTCACCAGCACTGGAGTCAGACTATTCACAGACCCAAGCTTGTCTAGATCAGCGCTCCGAAGAAGAACTGTCCAATGGAGCCTAAGCTAGACCAGCCAATCCTCACTCAACCTACACCTCTGTGAGAATAAGAAACACTTATTATAAGCAACTGAGAGCTGGAGAAGAACATACAAGAGGATATTATTGTGGTATTAGGTAATACAAACTCCAAGGTCTGAACATAATAGGATCCTGTTTTAAGAAGATCTGAGTATACGAAATCCACACGTAAAAATTATACATGCAGGGGCACATGGCTGGCTCAGTCATTAGCACATGTGACTCTTGATCTTGCGGTCGTGAGTTCAAGCGCCATGCTGGGTGTGGAGACTACTTAAAATTAAAAAATAATTTTTTTTTAAAGATTTTATTTATTTATTTGACAGAGACACAGCGAGAGAGGGAACACAAGCAGAGTTTGTGGGAGAGAGAGAAGCAGGCTTCCTGCGTAGCAGGGAGCTCGATGTGGGGCTCGATCCCAGGACTCTGGGATCATGACCTGAGCCAAAGGCAGACGCTTAAAGACTGAGCCACCCAGGCACCCCCCCCCAAAAAATGTTTAATTTAAAAAAATATTACACATGCACATACACAATAAGGAAGATTGTTCACTTGCTATAAAGGCCCCTTCAACTAGCAAACATTATTTGTCCATTTGCAATACTACTTGATTTTTACACTGTATAGAGGTTTTTTGGAGGGTGAATTTTTGTTGAGATAGCTGCAGATGCAGTAACAGGATTAGGTTTGTTTTGCTTTACTTTGTTCTGTTTTGTTTAGCCCCAGATGGGGTAAGGGCCATTCTAGAATCAAGAGATGTAACAAAAACAAGTGGAGGGAGGAACTAGGTGAGCAACTGATACTGTAATCTGACTTTAAAGACAAGTATAAATAAGAACATGGTTGCAGTGCATGGCTCTGCTGAATTTGGAAGGCCAGCTGCACATATGGTGGTTTTCATTCTAGCAGCACCTCACAGGTCCACTCCCACCTCAACAAAGGGCTCAGGGTCCGGTGCCCAGGGTCTGGGGTCAGGAGAGTTTAGTTCTCTCTCTCACTCTTTCACTGCTTTGTCTGAGTGGTTTTGAACCAGCTCTCTCTCTAGCTGTCTTCCCCATGACGTCCCATCTTTCTGACTTGACTGTCATCATCAAGGGAGGGCCCTGGCTTACATCTCCCACAGAACCTACCTTAGTTCTCTTTACGTAGGAGGCCTTCAGTAAGTGATGGCTAGTCATGACTATCTCCCCTCACGTTCGTGCTTTGGGCTCTTATTCCCAAGGAGCTTCAATACCCCTTACCTAGTACAAGTCTTACAACCTTCCTTTTCCATGTGGAGGGAGCGGGTGGACGGCCTGGGTTTGGAGCCTGTTAGTGAAGAGCCCTGTACAAGCTAAGCGAGAAGCCTGGTTGCAGGAGACAAAGTAGAGTGCATGTTTAGCAGCAAAAAAGGGACCAGAAACAAAACTTAAAGCCGGGAGAGAGATTTGGAGTCACGGGGCGTGAAATAATAGGCAGTGGATTTTGATTGAGTGGAAAATAGACTCCGATTTGGTTTTGGAGAGCTAAATTATTTTGCTGGATGGGAGAACAATGCCAACTATAACACGAGTGTGTCTGAAATACTGGCACAGAAAGGACCAAGAATAGGCTGGCTCAGAGATGACCCCACACAACCCAGCCGTGCGACGGGGAAAATGACGTTCGGTAGAGAAACACACACACACACACACACACACACACACACACACACACCTTTACATAAGCCAAGTCCTCTGTCAGACTTGCCTTTCCTTCCTTAAAAATTTATTCACAATGAACCAGATTGATCTCTCAGTAAGAAAGGGAAACTCGTCAAAGTTGCCCTGGGGTGATGAGCACTGACAATTAGACGATTATCCAAAGCAATCATAACAAACAACTGCTGAGACACTCCACGGGAGGAGTGTTAACGTTAAAGGAGACAACACGCAGCGGCTCCTAAATATCCCCGATGGCTGGAAACCACCATCCCCTGCGCCTGGCACTGTGGTGACAGCAAGGGTCTGTCTCTGCCATTGTCTCTTGGAAGAAGAGCTACGGAGGGCTTTCTCAGCCACCAAACCCAGGGGCTGTTGGGAGCGACTACCTCGCTCTCAGATACAACCTATCTGACCTAGCTGGCACGCCGTTCATCAACAGACCAGCACGTGGCCGTCAGTTTCACAAGTGGTCCCCGCCCCCAAACCGCTCGCTCCTGCCACCTTCCGTGCGGGGATGGCCCGTCGGGCTTGTCCCGATTCACGCGTGGCAAGTCTCTCCGGCAGAACTGACAAGGTTTCTGTTGCTACAGTAAGTTCAAGAGGTGAAAGGACTCGACGAGGTCATTCAGTTTGGAACAGGGCCTCGGTGTGTAATACAGGATGGACTCTAATCAGGCTGTCTGTCTTCAGCTGAGAGAATTTCTCAAAGTACTGAATTGTATGAACAATTTCATAGAAGGAGGCAAAGAGAACAAGAGTAAAATCTCTCTTGCTAGGATGGCTAGCAGTTTTCACTGCCGTCCTTTGCCTTTGTGGCCTCTCTGTGTCGGGACCTCCGAGCTCTCACGAGACTGCTCGACGTCAGCCCCTGCCTACCTCGGCCCCTCGCAGGTGAATTCTCTGCTGCTCTTCTACCAGCATGCCTGCCCAGTTTCTGAACCAGACCAGCAGTGTGTCGGGTCTGACGCGAAGCTGGCTTCTCCCATCCGAGCCCCTCGTGTTCCCGAGGCGACCGTCGCTCAGCCACCGGGTCACCGCATTCTCCGGTCATCCTCTCCGTGACCCCCTCCCACACTGGCCTCAGCCCTAGGATTAGGCTTCTGGGTCTGCTTCTCTGCATGGCTCTCATGCCTTCCACACTGACATAGAGTTCCACCACCTAATCCCACTCACTAAAGTATTTTCCCATCAATCTGTGATGGCCAGATTGCTGTCTGCACGGGACACAGTTGGTTTCTCAGTCACGGGCACCCCGCCTTACAGGGAATGCCCCCAAACTTGACAAGAATGTTTGCATAAATTGTAGACTACCACCATCCTGGATTATCTCCTTCACTCCTTCTATCAGTTGGTTCCTTGTTAGAGAGTTACAGTGAAAACTGGATGTCCAATTGCTCTGGTTCTATGTGTTTCCTTCTTTCACTGAATTGTTTTTATGCCTTTAAAAAACCAGTTGGCCATACTTGTGTGGGTCTATATTTGCTTTTTCTATTCTGTTCCATTGATCTAAATTTAACCCTCTGTCAGTACCAAACTGTCTTGATTACTGTAGCTACAAAGTAAGCCTTAATATTGATTATATGATTCTTCCTGGTTTTTTCTTCTTTTTCAAAATTGTTTTAACAATTCTAGGTTCCCTTCTTTTCCATGTAAATTTTAGAATAAGCCTTTCTAGGGCCATAAAAATTGCTGGGATTTTTATCAGAATTCCATTAAACCTATAGATCCACTTGGGAAGAATTGACATCTTTACTATTTTGAGTATTCCAACCCATGAATGTGGTATGTTTTTTGGTTTATTTAAGGCTTCTTTGATTTCTTTCATCAGCATTTTGTAATTTTCAGCATACAGATTCTATAAATGTTTTATTAGACTTATAATGAAGATTTAATTTTCTTTGGAGCAACTGTATAGTGTTTTTGTTTCCTCATGTTCATTGTTAGTATATAGAAATGCAATTGATTTTTACATGTTGATCTTGTATCCAGCAACTGTGTTGTACTTATTTATTAGTTCTAGGAGGTTTTTGTAGAGTCTCTGGAATTTTCTATGTAGACAATCATACCCTCTGTAAACTTGGACAGTTCATTTCCTCCTTTCCAATAAGTGTGCCTTTTATTTTTTTTCTTTTCGTGTTGCAGTGTCTAGAACTTCTGGTGCTTTGTTGAATAAGAGTGGTGAGAGCAGACATCATTGCCTTGTTCTAATCTTCGGGAGAAAGTAACCAGTCTTTTCCCATCAAGCATGATGTAAGCTGTGGGTTTTTTTTTCATACATGCCCTCTATCATGTTAAGGAAATTCCCTTCTGTTCCTTTGACCACGTTTCAGAGATCTTCTTTGGTTGTCTCTTGTTCCAGGGTTTATAGTTGTATTCATCAGGAAGGTACAAGGAGATATGGGTCTACATCATCTTGTCTGAACAAGCAGTGCTCCTTGTGTTTTACACCTACATATGTCACATAATTTGAGACTCCCCACTGTTAAAGAATGGACAGCTGAACAATTCTACTTTTCCTTGAATTGTGGGAACTTGTGGTGATAGCCTAGAGGAGGAATAGCTAGCTACAGAAGAGATAATAGAATGAAGTCAGTAATTTTGTCAACATGTTAAGGCCCCTTGAGAGGCTAGTAACTGGGTTTTGTTTCTAGGCATAAATGATAGGATGAATAGAAAAATAAAAGTGTATGTTATGGGAAAGGTGTCACTGATTCAAACCGCCAGCTTATCATTCTTGAGAATTTGGGCAGTTAAATCAATGAAAGAGGAGTCAAAACCCCAGGATCACAACAGTCACATTATCTTGTGCCATGACACTGGCAGAATATAACAAGAGTCATTTTTCTTTAAGTAGCTCAAGCAATATTCTCTAGAAAGTGGGCTTAAATAGAACATGAGAAGCATTTGATTTTCTTTTAAGAAGCTCTCTTCATTTCTTAGCAAGCTTTGGTAAACACTATTTAGAAACAACTACATCTATGTGGTATTTGACACATTGTGTTTTTCTGTCTTTTCTTACTATTAAGCAGTAGGGAAATAAGCTGGAGCACATTCATCTTGAGTTCTATAGCATGCTAGCTAACAGCTGTAGCCAGCTCTTATCTCATGAGCATCATCGCTACATACCCAGGTGTGGTGGGCATGGACATGCACTGGCCCAGATTTCCCTTCAAGAGGCCCTGCTCGCTGTGAGTATGTTTGACTGACAGCCTCAAATTGTGCGCCTCCAAATTCACCATAGCATTTAAGCCAAGGGCACACATCATCTGGGCTACCCCCAGCCAAGACTGAGCAGGGCAAGGATACTAGGAAAGCACTATTTCTGCCTAGTGCAATATTCCTATACTGAGCAATATGTGCCCAAGACATCCCATCAAACTGGCCAAGATTTTCTTAGGACCATGCTATGGTCTGAAGGTCTTCCTACTCAATCTTCTATCCTCCCCCTCTCCTTACAAAGGTGTTAAATCTGTATTTTGGCCTAAAAGCTCTTTCCATGTTTCCTTCCCCTTTATCTCTCAAATAAATTTCTTCAGATAAATCTCTTGCACATCTAATCCCATCTTAGCATATGCTTCTCAGAAGACCCAAACTGGCATATTAGGATTATTCTGACCAGCATATATAGTTGAAGAATGTGCAGTTCAGGAAAAGATAAAATATTCATGGATGAAGCAATTAGAAATAAACTCTGAAGTTGGATATTCAGGGTTTGTTTCTCTTAAAAAAATTGATCTCTGTTTATAGATAAAACCTTTGTTTTATTAGTTTTCCTAAAATATTACATACAGAAAAGTGCTCAAATCATGAGTATACAAATCGATGGATATTCACAAACTGAACATACCCATATAACTAGCACCCAGATCAAGAAACAGAACATGACCAGCACCCCTGAAATCTGTCTCCTCCCAATCGCTACAGCCCAAAGAAAATGATAATACCTGACTTTTAACACACAGATTAATTTTACCTCTTCTGGGCTTTTAAATTAATGAAATCATACCATATGCATTTTTGTATCTAGCTTTTTCACTTAACATTTTACTTAATGAGATTTCTATATTTTCCATGAGTGAGATTTATCCATGTTTTCCATGCAGCAATAGCTTGTTCATTCTCATGGCTATAGTTCAAAATCTTTCTTAAATCTGAGCCTTGTCAAATGCATCTTCAAGAACTAGATTGGAGATGCCCAGCTGGAGTGTTTTATCATGTTCAATTTTCACTTGACTTTCCATGATTCAGTGAAGACAGTTTCTGCCTCTTCTCTTGGAACACTAATTCACAAGTCCTGACATGCAGAAAATGTTCCTGAGAGTCTGAATTTTCCTTCTCAAGGATCCTTTTTATGTTATCTAATTACTCTCCTTGGGACCATTATATTCTTCCTATGATGGAGGACTATTATTTTTCCCTCTTAGTCATCTTTTGGCTGTAGCGCCTTTGTTCTTGCTTTTGTAGAACAACTTCTAAATGCCTTGCTATCTTCCACCACCATTTTGAAATTCAGGGTCCAAACCCACCAGCAAAATTCCAAAGACCACGTCCAGCCAATGGACACACTGGGCTATATACAATCTTCATCTTAGGGAAGAATTTGTTCTTCCCTGATGTCTCTTCCCTTGTGCCCCTAGGTTAGAACCAGCATTATCTTGTCTGAAAACACAAGGCTGCCTTTGAGAACAGGATGCTAAGAGGGGAGAAAATCAACTAATCCATTATGACCATCTTGGTACATGAAAACACTTAAATCCACTCTTCAGGACTTTACCAGCCCCCTAGTTTTCCTATAACTCTTCCTAGGGGTCAGAAAACAACTGTATTCTAAATTACTTTTTTACACATCTAAAGATGCAATGTCTCCCAGGCAGTTTTCTAAAAGAATTTTGTTCTGAACTTTTTCTCACCACTTAGAATTATGTCTTCCGTCATTATTTCTGATAATAAGTTTTGACTTGGGGTTAGGACATCAGTCCTTTGATGATTCTTGACCTTTTCCTTTGCAATATACTAACATCTAATAATGACTACCATAACTGAGGGCCTACTCTGCACAGATCAGTTTATAAACCTTATCTGTAATCTACAAACCTGCAATATAGGTATTACTATTTTTAATGATTGATAGGGAAACCAAAGCCCAGAGAGGTTAAAAGCCCTGCCTAAAGTCATATAGTTAACAAATGGCAGAGCTGGGATTCATGCTTAAGTCTTTGGTTCCAAAATTCATTCTTGTTTTGGTATCCCATCACACTCTTCCCTCAGGCTCACCCATCTACCAGTTTCTTTAGTTCTCCATCTGCTTCGCACATTGCTAACACTCATGTGTGCGAGCACGCACGGGCATGCTCAGACACACTGTACTTCATTCTTTTTTGAAATAGTTACTCCCTTCCTCCACTCTCCACATCCTGGGGACAAAATGATCTAAGAGAATACTTAGCATCCCAAAGCATTATGGCCTTTTACGAAAGAACCTCAACTCGTAAGTCAGACCATTTTTATGTGAATCCTGGCTCCTTCCAAGCTGTGAAATCTCAGGCAAGTTACCTAATTTCTCTGAACTTCAGTTTCCTCAAAATGTTTCCTTCTTAAAATGAGAATAATAGTGGGCGCCTGGGTGGCTCAGTTGTTTAAGCGACTGCCTTCGGCTCAGGTCATGATCCTGGAGTCCTGGGATCGAGTCCCACATCGGGCTTCCTGCTCAGCAAGGAGTCTGCTTCTCCCTCTGACCCTCCCCCCTCTCATGCTCTCTGTCTCTCATTCTCTCTCTCAAATAAATAAATAAAATCTTAAAAAAAAAAAAAGAGAATAATAGTTCCTTTCTCATAGGGCTATTGTGAGGGCTAAATCAGATTATACATGTAAAGCTCTTAGCACTGTGCATATAATAAGTGCTCGATACACTTTATGTTATTATTACTTATTCCTGGTATCCCATAAAGTCAAGGGACAGTGATTGGTTAGTAATGTTCAAAAGCAGTGGTTCCCAAACCTGGATCTTAATCTAAGCTACCTGCTGGGTTCTAAGGGGAGACTTTTTCCTTGGCCCTTCCCCTAAAAATTCTGCTTCAATAAGATTAGGATGGAACCCCGGGATCTGCATTTTTTAAAGCTTCTCCAGGTGACTCAGATATTTAGCCAATCTTGAAAATCTCTGACCTAGAGCGTAAGTCTTCAAAAGCAATGGTTTCAGAGATTATAATTGGATCATCTCAGGAGGATGCCCGGCATCCCTCAATCTCTCTTCTAAGGCTCTGTCCTCTCTCATGCCAAATGATACCCCACTCACACATAAACACAAGATACACACATACTCTAGTCACACACCACAACCTAGATTGAGCCGTGGCCAAGATTGGACTCCAGAAAGGGAAGAAGACTCTCTTGTTGATGCGCATTAGAGTGGCCCCAAGGGAGCCCCATGTGGTTATTTTGGGGGTGGAAGTAGCTGGCCAGAAGGCTGATCATGACCTCCAGCTATCATGTTATCTCTAAACCACCTTTACAACCAAAGACATGCCTATTTCTCCATCTGTAAGACAGGTCTTAAAACTGACACCACTTCTGTAGTCAACAGGCTGTTAGTGAACAGGGTGAAAATTGGAGACAGTATGGAAATCATGGGATTCCAGGGAACTGTCATTTTCACAAAGGCCCAATCAAATGCTTTGTTTTTTCCTCTCAGGAAGGACCTGTTCTCCTGGCCTCTTGACAAACACCTCCAATTTTCAATGTGTACACCGTCACTTTCCATTTTAGCACATAGGGAGTTCCAAGCCCACTGATTTGCAGTTTTAGAAACCTGGGGGAAGTCTGGAAGTCCTGAGGTGGTATAATGAGAAAAGGGATCTGAGACCTCCATATTTTCTCAGGAGTGACCTTGAGTGCTCACTCATTTGAGACCAAAGACAGTAGTTGGAAATGCAGGAGTTAACTTTCATTCAAAAATGGTGTAATTCATTTTAATCAATCTGAGGAGCAACCAAAGCTGGAAAAAAAGAGCTGTTCGATCCCAGCTGATCCAGAGCCCCAGGTGCTTCGATTCAGATTGCAGCTGGGATTTGTTTTCCTGTGAAGAGGCTGTAGCAACTGCTTTTATTATCCACTATAAGTATAATAACAGCAGGAAATCAGGCAGTGCAGGCGAAATTAAGCTCTGTGACAAATGATTTGGTTTCTTTCCATTAACAATCATGATTTGACCTGAACTGCCTCAATTAAGGGCTTGGGGGGTGCCCTTGGATAGTTCGTTAAACATGCAAGAGAGAGAGATGAAGTGAGACAGAGAAATAGAGACGAGAGAGAGATGAAACAGAAAAGATGACAGGATGTTAATTTGGTGTGGCATATGTAAGTATGTTTTAGACTAAGTAGATGGGGGAACCGCGTGATTTCACTCTTTCCACCCCCCATCCCTTGTCTAATAATCCAAGAAAGATCACAAACACTGTATTTATGAGAGCTCATTATGCCAGTGTGTCCATTTGATGAATGGTGTCACTGATTAATAAAGACTTGAAACAATTGGATTCTGACTCCAAAGAAGTACACAGCTTTTAAGGAAAAAAAAAATCAAATAATTGGCAGTCTTCATGCCTTAAAATCTCTCTTCCATGTTTCAGCCTTTAAAAAATATATCTTTTTACATCATTGGCATTTCCCTGTTCACAGACGCATTTCTCACAAGTAATAAAGCTTGTGAAACCAATTTGGAGAGGTTCTTCTCGATTTTATCCTTTTAGTCTTGAAACATGAAATATCATTTTCCTAGGCTACCCACGGGACTGAGATGAGCTGCACAAGTTACAACTTGTAGAAATTAAACACAGAATGTGAAGGAAGATAATTATGCACCCCCATCTGGTTCACTGAGGCACTGAGGTACTTGGTAGGGCAATATTACGCTGCTAGGTGATTGCAGGGGCTTTTTCCAGGAAACTTATCTTTTAACTTTTTATTTTTTTTAAAGATTTTATTTATTTATTTGACAGAGACACAGCAAGAGAGGGAACACAAGCAGGGGGAGTGGGGGAGGGAGAAGCAGGTTTCCCGCCGAGCAGGGAGCCCGATGCGGGGCTGTATCCCAGGACCCTGGGATCATGACCTGAGCCGAAGGCAGATGCTTAACGACTGAGCCACCCAGGCGCCCCTTAACTTTTTATTTTGAAACAAGTTTAGACTTACATAAAAGTTGCAAATATTGTACAGAGAATTCACTTACACCTGTCACCCGGTTTTCCCTAATATTAGCATCTTCTATAACACAGTACAACCACCAAGACCAGAAAATTAACATCAGCACAGTACTATTTTTTTAAAGATTTATTTATTTACTTTAGAGAAAGTGCACGCACGAGTAGGGGGAGGGGCAGAGGGAGAGAATCTCAAGCGACTCCCCGTGGAGCATGGAGCCTGACTCGGGGCTCCATGCGGGGCTCGATCCCACAACCCCGAGACCATGACCAGAGCCGAAACCAAGAGTCGGACACCCAAACAACTGAGCGATCCAAGCATGCCTTTTAGCACAGCACTATTAACTAAACTACAGACCTTATTCGGACTTCACCAGTCTTTTCACTAATGTCCTTTCCCTGTTCTAGAATCTACTCCTCCTTGGGCACTTTCAATCTGTGACATTCCTCAGTCTTTCCTTGTCTTTTCTGACCTTGACACCTTTTTTTTTTTTTAAAGATTTTATTTATTTATTTGACAGAGAGAGAGACAGCAAGAGAGGGAATCCAAGCAGGGGGAGTGGGAGAGGGAGAAGCAGGCTTCCTGCTCAGCAGGGATCCCAATGCGGGGCTCAATCCCAGGACCCTGGGACCATGACCTGAGCCGAAGGGAGACGCTTAACTACTGAGTCACCCAGGCGCCCCTGACCTTGACACTTTTGAAGAGTACTAGTCAGTTATCTTGTAGAATGTCCCTCAATCTGGGTTTGTCTGAAATTTTCTCATAATTAGACCGAGGTTATGCACTTTAGGCAAGAATACTATAGAAGCGATAATGTACCCTTCTCAGGGCATATGACAGGGTGCATGATGTTGATGTACCTGATTATTAGTGATGTTAACCTTGATTGACTGGTTATGGTGTTTCTGTTATGATGCTCCACAGTAAGTTTTCCCCTCTGTAATTAATAAATACCTTCAGAAAGAGAGCCTGTTTCTCCTCAAATATTCACCCACTAATTTTAGCACCCATTGGTGGATCTTGCTTTTCAGGCAGTTTCTAAAGAACCACACCAGTAGCTGACCAAGGAGGCTGTAGAAAGAAGACTCTGGAAGGGTCAAACATGCTGCAGGAATATCAGTTCACACAGTTGTGTGCAGGAGGCAATTATCTCACTAGACAAATCCAAGGGCTGGGCCTTTGGACACCAGGAATGTGTATTGTTCTATTTGCTCGCTTGGGATTGTTTGAAGAAGATATTTCTAAGCTTTTAGGGAATGTGGAGGGGCTTAGCTTTTACTGGAGAATCTTCTTGTCCTTTTCTCCCCCCAAAAGAAATAAAACACCCCACTGAGTTTCCCCATATGGTTTTGACCTCAGCCACACCCCAAATGACCTCTCAATTGGCTTATGTCCTTTGGTTTGCAGGTGACAACCCCCTCACCTCCATTACCACCACCATCCTCATGTGGAAAAACTTGAATATTCTTTCACCCTTCTAGAACTCTGAGCAATTCCAAGGTGCGTTTCTTCATATTTAAACAAATTGCCATTCTCAGTTATGAACTATCACCCATCTCATGAGGAATTCGTAACCAGCTGCTTTGAATGGCTCTTGGCTTTTTCCGGGCATACTAAAGCTACCTGAAACCCAGAGATGATTCTGAAAACTGTTGCTTAATTGGGAAATAAAGTCCTCCATTAAAATAACCCTACAGAATTAAATTGGTGCCAGAATGAAAAGGAAATTCTGATAAGCCCCTAACATTGAATAAAAAACTCCCCCCCAAAAATTCCCTCCAAGTGGAAAGAACACAATTTTGATGTGTTCCAAAGGGCAGAAATAAAGAAGAACTTGAAACACAGAATAATTAGACTGAAGTCTTGGGCTTTCTTTTCTGATCTTCTGTTAAATGTGTCTATGACCTTGGAGTATCTTCCACTGGACAGTGGCAGCAATATCTTTACAGTGTGTAACCCCACTTACAAGCTGCCCCCTCAATAACTCCTTCCCAGATGACCCAAGTCACAATTTGTCTCTTACAACCCCAGAGGCAAAGGTAGTTCAGCGAAAGGAGACTGTTCTAGAATAGCCGAGATGTTGAGCTATTCTAATATTCTCACTCACTCTCAGACTTAGGACTACCCATGAGCATCAGTGAAATCTTCAGAGCAGAGGCTCACCCACAGGTACTTCCTACCACACAGACTGTACTTGCCAAGCAAAGATAATGCTGTTGGCCATTAATATGTGCTTCAAGTTGTCATCTTAGGAATAGTGATAGAAAAAGACCCTCACCCAGCCTCTCACCATAAATACTCATCTGTGATGTGACTGGCTGAACTGGCCTGAGCAGCAATACCTAACATCAAAGAACTGGCCTATTTGGAAATCAAGGCTTTGACTGCCTAACTCCAACCAACTGAGTTCATTGGCCCAAGCTCTCTGTCAATTTCCAACATCAGCATTTTATAAAGGACATTTTGTTGATCTGATCAGGGGATGCCTGAAAGGGAGATTATGAGTTACTATTTCCCTGGTGAGTTGTTTTTTGGAAAAAACCCAAGCCCCCAGAGATATTAACCATGTTGGTCTATTTGTTTTGAATGCCAGCCATTGAAGGCCATGTGTACCCTGGAAAGTGAAGAGTGCAGAGTTTCTATAGGAAAAAAGGGAAGAGGTGGCGAGGGTAAATAACATTCACTGGGCACCCTGATCTGCACTCATTAATTTTACTTACTGAACTGTGTAATCTTCATGGCAGCTCCGCAAGTCAAATGGTACTGGTCCATTTTATAAATGAGAACTGAGACTCCAAGAGGTTGAGAAATCTGAAATAGCTAAGTTAAATTCAAACCCAGGTTGGTTTGACTCCAAAGCTTATCACTTCTAGATTACCACATCCTGGTTTTATGGAGCCCCTCTACATGTTCTCCATGACTTCAACAATGGTGGACGAAGAGTGAGTTTAGAAAATACTCTTTCTAGGGGCGCCTGGGTGGCTCAGTTGGTTAAGCGGCTGCCTTCAGCTCAGGTCATGATCCCACGGTCCTGGGATTGAGTCCCGCATCGGGCTCCCTGCTCCGCGGGAAGCCTGCTTCTCTCTCTTCCACTCCCCTTGCTTGTGTTCCCTCTCTCGCTATCTCTCTCTCTGTCAAATAAATAAAAATAAATCTTTAAAAAAAAAAAAGAAAGAAAGAAAATGCTCTTTCTATACATGTTGACCCAGTTGGGGGCATTCTTGTGGACCATGATTCTAGTTGGAGGACCCACTGTTGGAAATTGCCTCTGGTCCCTATGGGTTCCTCTCTCCCTGTTTCAAGCAGAAGTATAAATGCACTTCTTGGTTGTATCCACGCATTCCCTGAGTAGTAAAATGACTTGTCCAGCAGCCCTTCTGGCCTTTTGTGTGTCTCTTGACAGCTTTAGATGGAGCCGAACACTCCATGAATTTTTCTGAGAGCCAATACATAAAATCAACACCCAGAGAATTTTCTTGAAATGGCTGAGAACTCAGCAGACCCAAACCACTTAAAACCCCATTGAAAAGCTGAGACTCTGTGTTTTTCCTTCTCTCCTTTTACTGCTAATTTTCCTCCTCTCAAGTGGATAAACAAAATCTTTTATTTTCTCATCAAAACACACATCATTAACTGCTAATCAACTCAAGGCTCAGAAATCCCTGAGCAACCTCTCAGTTTTCAGAAATGCCAAGCAAGAAATAAAGTACCATTGATCCAGCCTTGGCTAATGGGACCAGGTCAGTCTCCGGGAGCTCCAGGTGCCAGGGACAGTGTCATAAAGTTAGGTCAACAAGTAGGCCCTCTGTCTGTGGGTCATGAAAGACAGACAGAACTCTCTGGATCTTAGGTGTTAATACCTCCCACTTGCCAGGGTCATGAGGGTTGGGGCTGCTAAGAAAACAGGGTGGGGAGACCAGAGCGCCCCAGCCAAGGTCAGTTGGAGGCCAGTGAGTCTGGGAAAGGAGACACAGGTGGTCTGGGAAGAACAAATGAGGTCCCTGGAAGGAGTCAGAGGAGGCTGATGGACTGACAGCCTTCTGCAGGTATAACCCAACTTCAGGTCTAGTTCTGGCCTAATCAGAACTGGCTCCCCCAAAGAACTGTGCTTTCCCTAACATTAAAGAAGTCAGCAGGCTTGGGGGCAATTATGTAGCCCTCTCTGGCCTGGGGCAGGTGCGGTAGGTTTATGGAGGAAGGAGCTGGAGGACAAAGAGAAAGTATGAGGAAAATGGGGCTATCCCAAGGCCATCCAACAGGTCTGGAATTAAGTGGAGGGCAAGACAGGAAGACCTGTCCAAATTGCCCACAGAATGTCAAAGGGTCTTGGCAATTCCACTTAGTTTAATTCGGCAAGTGTAAGTTGATCATGCTATGTAAAAGTGTAGGGGACACAGGGGACTCAGCAGTCCTAGATTTATCATTTAGGTTTTGATCCCAACGAGAACCCTGACAATCCTTGACATGTGGAAAAGCGCGATCTTGCTAAGGGCATCAAGAGCGAGACATCTGACTAGTGACTAAGTCTAGCTGTCCTTCAGACATGGCAGCATCTCTGCTGTCTCCTAGTGACTGCCAAGAGGCAGCCTGGCATAGTGGCTAAGTGCAGGAACACTGGGATTACACTGCCTGAGTTTATAATCCCAGTTGTGCCACTTACTATGTAACATTAGGCAATTGAGCCTCCCCAGTGCCTTTGGTTTCTTTTACACGGAGTGAGTACCTGCATGAGCTACCTTGTAGGTTAAGGTTGTTAAGTCCAAATGAGTTAACACAGGATGACCTGAAAGTGTTAGTGCCATTTGAAGCTTTAGTAACTTCAGAAGCATAAATGCTACAAACTCACAAAAAACATCATTTAAAAGTGAAATTATTTAAATGTATTTTACACTTCTTTAGTTTTGTGAAGTCACTGTGTGTATGTGGAAAGCACATGGAACAGTGCCGGAAACATAGTAAAATGTCTGCTGTTATCTTCACATGCGTTAACGTCTGGAAAGCTCTGCTTTACTTTCTTCTGTGGAGAACATGAAAGGCGCGGGAACGCCTCCTTGGCAAAAGTTGAAAATTTGCTGTATTTCTACCGAAGTTGGTATTCCAGTCCATGAGAATAAATCGACACAAGAAACATTTCTACATGTCTACAAGGCAGCAATCTATGGTTGAAGTTCATTCAGTAGTTCAAAGAAGGGGAAGATGGATGTGGCCCTGAACAAAACTTTCTTGGGACCAGGGGAGCTCTAAGACCTCTTCCTAACCATTTAAAGCCTAGGAAGAAAGGCCTTGAAAAACATGGCATTTTATGAAATCCTTTATACCAGCTCCTTTAACATCGACATGTAGTATGATTTGAGCGGCATCAAAACACACCAAAAATTATATCTGCCCCTCCCCGCAGCCTGTCGCACCACCTGAAATTCCACCATGACAGGCTCCTGGTCTGAGCTACAGACACCCCAGGGAGCATTAAGTGCTTTTAGTCATCAACACTGGAGTGTGACTTTGTTTAATCAGCTGCTTTCCCCTAACAGCCAGCTGAGTGGCTCAGAGGAAAAGAACAATAATTCTGATGGTAGCAGAGGAAAGGTGAATTTGCCATTCTGGGGCACTGCCCTGGAGAGGGCAAGGGTGCCGGTCTGAGTGGCCACTCCAAGGAAGGCTCGGGAAGGACTGTCTCTGTGAGAGGGGAGGAGAAACTTCGGGGAAGAAGGTAGGCCTAGAAAGGGAAGGGAAGAAGCCTTGAACCAGTACAAGCTTTCTGCCTTTATATCTCCCTCACGAATTGCAGCAAAAATGCTTCATGAATGATTAAATTATTGATTACAATATTCTTGTATAAAGGCTTTTTTTTTTTTGAGAGAGAGAGAGAGAGAATGAGAGAGAGCAAGCACATGAGAGGGAGGAGGGTCAGAGGGAGAAGCAGACTCCCTGCCGAGCAGGGAGCCCGATGCGGGACTTGATCCAGGGACTCCAGGATCATGACCTGAGCCGAAGGCAGTCACTTAACCAACTGAGCCACCCAGACGCCCAAGGCTTTTTAAAAGAGTTACAACCAGACAGAAATTTTAAACTTCACTATTGAATGTTGCTGAATTCTAATTTGCTTGTTTGTTTGCTTCCCAAAGGATTACTAGTCCCTCACAATAAAATTGCAAAGTAATTTATATTCTTCACAATTAGGTTCCCTTAAGAAGAATCACTCGGTAGTGTAATTAAAAATGAACACCTTAACTCCTCATCTTTTTTTTTTTTTTAAAGATTTTATTTATTTATTTGACACAGAGAGAGAGGGAACACAAGCAGGGGGAGCAGGAGAGGGAGAAGCAGGCTTCCCACCAAGCAGGGAGCCCGATGCGGGGCTCGATCCCAGGACCCTGGGATCATGACCTGAGCCGAAGGCAGACGCTTAACGACTGAGCCACCCAGGCGCCCCCTTAACTCCTCATCTTTAAAATGTAATAGTAACAACATTTCCTGGATAGAATATAACATTTCAAGCTTCTTTTTAATTTCGTCTTACGCGTAAGATGGTGCTTTAGCGGTAGACGTTAATTGCACTAAAATGGTAATGCAAAACCACCAGCAACTTGTGGCCATATATCTCATACTTGCTCAGATCAATGCTATGATTATAATTAAGAATGCATGCTTGTGTCTGAGATAAATCTTCATATTGTGACACGTAAAATAAGATTTAAGATAATTATTTTCTTTCTAGTCTACCCCTAAATCAAAGGAGAATGTGTGGAGAGAGATTTTGTGGAAACTAACTAAACCTGCCCTTTACTAGAAGTCACTTATCTGGCTCATGTAAACTTGGGGAGAACTGCCAAGAATGTAGATCTGACAGAGCCAAAATGTGCTTTTTAAATTACATGTGTAAGAAGGAGGCTAGAAGAGTGCTTAGATATCTGGCTTTAGGAATTGGGGGTGTTCGTGACCACCCTCAAATGTGAATGTGCAGTTAGGTGGAGAGCATTGGGAAAGCGACAGACGTGCTTAGTGGTGGTGGGTGAAGAGCTGCTATTAGGATGGAAGGCTCTGGCAGCAGCTACACATGTTCCCCCTGGGGCTGGGATTAGGGTGGGGTTGACAAAGGAAACTAGAAGGTGGAAAGCCTACCCCTTACCTGAGAATTCCCCATTGGAGCAGGACTATGTCTTTTCCTCGCTGCATCTCCAGGGCCTAGCATGTGGTGGGCACCCCACAAATATTTGTAACGGATTGAATGACACTCCCTTTACTTGGTCCCCAGGCTCTAAGATATGGGAGATGGGGTAGATGTTCTCCTACCAAAGAAGGCTCCTAGGATCTGGAAACATGCGTAGGAAACCGAATGGGGAGTGCATGCCTCTCCCATAAATAACCTCTGAGATGTTTAAGTCACCAAAACAAAGAAGAGAATGGAGTATTTTCTACCTTCAGAAACTGAGAGTAAGAGGGAAAAACTAGAGGGTCCCCTTGGACTAGGATGAGAGGGACAGGGTGGGCAGTTTTTAAAGAAGGTATCACTTCTGGCTGGCTCAGTCAGTAGAACATGTGACTCTTGATCTCAGGGTTGTAAGTTTGAGCCCCACGTTGGGTGTAGAGATTACCTAAAAATAAAATCTTTTTTAAAAAAATTAAAATAAGTAAATAAAAGAGGGTATCATTTTAGGGTCAGTTCCCCAACCCTTAAAGCAGAAAGGAGATACTGTTAAGAGGGTGGGGCTGTACGAGCCAATTGTGTGGGCTGCAAAAAGCCAAGGGCAACACGTTTTGACATAGGACTAAGATGGTGAAAGAGAAAATGGGGAACTGTCAGAGCTCATTTGGAACCTGGAGCCTGTGAGGTGGTGTCTGACCACCATATTGAACATCTGAATTCTTAGTGAAGGCTCTGCTTTGCCTCTTCCCCATATGGTTCAGATTATGAAGGGTTGGATCTTTCTTTGCTGCTTTCCTTTTAGAAGGAATTAATAAGCAGAGGAAGATGTACACATGGGTAAAACCTCCCCAGGCTGGTCAGTGAACAAAGAATGGGGCATCTCATTCTGGTTTTTACAAGATGGCATTCTTGCCAGTCCTCTGCTCTCCACCCAGGCCAGGACTAAGTTGCATGCCACTTGAAAAACAGCAGGCACAGTTTTTAAAATCTTCTACCCACCCTTCAGACTTAGAATTTTAAAGCCAACCTTGTTCCTCTGCTTTTAACCCTTTGTTCCATGGAAGTTTCTGGAAAAGCTTAGCAACAGACCCAACAACTGCAAATGTCAACAAGATTTCTAAACAACAGCAACAATAAATCTAATATATTAAAAAAAAAAACAAAAACCTCACCTAAACATTTTAAAGTTAAAAATGCCAGTGTTTTCCTTAGCTTGAGGCAAAAATGACTTTTTTATTACATGGGGAAAAGGAGCATGAAATCTCACAGGCCTCTGCCAAAGCTGAAACTCTCTGGGTATGCTTTGAGAAGGAGCAGGATGATGAGTGGGCCATGGAAAGCATGCTGTTTAATTGGAAGTGCATGGGTCTCTTTGGCTGCATCTTCCCAATATGCACCAAGATCTGCCTGGCTTGGTCTCTTTCATTCCCTGGTGGGGAGGCCCCTGACGTCAGCAGGAGTTCTTCTGCGGGGAATGCACAGTGAAGAGGGCAGGCTCACCACATACTGACCAGAAAGGCTCTGACAAGGCAGGCCTTCTGTTTCTTGCTTCCCAGTTTTCATGACAACTTCCTATGGATGTTTAGATTACAGGAATTCCTTATTCAGGAAACAGATGTGTTCCAAGCAGAGAGGTCACTGGGTATGGGCCGTGAGGTCAAGATTGTCTAGTTTCAGAATTAGGACCTGCCACTTGTTAGTTGTGCGTCTTGGGCCAGTTATTTAGGTCTGCTTAGCTTAGCTTCTTCATCTGTAAGACAAAGAAGGCCTACCCTGCAAAGTGGCTGGGAAATGAGAAAATATATTTGTGAAGTATTGTGAAACACTGGCCAATCAAATACTGCTCTCCTTTTGACTTCAATGATGAAGTCAGTGATATTGTCCCATGGGAAGGGTTCCCTTACTCATGAATCGAAACTTTTGATGATGGCAAAGATGTCAAGATGAGATTCAGCCTCCAAATTTCAGAGGGACTTAAATACTGTGAAATTTCAAAAGTTCAACTAAGAGCTAGCTTACTCCTGACTTTATCCATTTTATAAGAGCAAATTATCACATACTGCCTTTCCTTAGCACAGAACATATTTGCTCAGCAACCAAATGTTTCAGCTTCTGTAGGAGATGGGGCGAAAACTGGGAATCAGTATAGAAAGATTCCATGGGATGTTGATTCAGTACAGATAGATACGTAACCTGGAATGTTAAGTCCCAGTCAGATATCAAACAAAATAACCCAATGACTTTGCCTTTTATTTGTCAGGTAATTACACCTAGCGAGTGGGAAATGTCCTGGGCATTCCCTCATGTACTATGCTGACAAGCACTTTGGGATGAAGTTAAGTTCATGGCCCAACACAGAATGCATTGAAGGCAGCCGGCCCAAGTAGGAAGACCATCCACCCCTGCCCTTTCTCTCAGATGCTGAACATTGATGGTCATTGTGCATTTTCCCCCAGAGAATTCTAACATTTAAAAACTCACATTAGTAAAACCTGCAGGCAAGTTAAGGTGTCATAAATAAGATAAATAAATAACAAATTTGGAGGAAAGTATACAGGAATGTTAATGTCCATTGGAAACATCCAAAGGGATGATTGTTGCTGGCTCCTTTAAAAAAGTAACATCCTTTTCTCCTACAAGGAGTCTTGGCTTTCTCAGCAATGAGACTCTTAGAAGGGAATGGGTGATGCCGGGCTGTGAAGCAGTTAACTGTTGGCTACATGGAGGTTAAGAGCATAGGTCTTTTAAAGATACAAGTTTGAATTTGTCTACACTGAGTGATTTCCAATGAATTTCTTAGCCTCTCTAAGCCCGTTTTATCATCTGGAAAATGAGGATGAGAAAGTATCTCCTTCCCTGGGTGGTTGTGAAGACCACCTGTGGTAATGCATTCAGAAACAGTAGATCGTGAGCACTCAATATAATGTTTGCTATTTTGAGACCTTTAGGGATCCAGGAAAGGCTTAGGAAACTCACAGTTCTGACACCTATGATTGGGCCCTGGATGATCATAGGAATTAGTTGGTCAGGAAGTCGTGTTCTAGAACATCACCTAGGAAGTCAGGAGCCATCAGTGGCCCGGCTGAGGTAGGCGTGGTCAGCTGACTGACAAGTCAGAGGGAGTCGGCACTGACTTGGAGAGTGCTCCTTTGCCCTGATTTCTGATTTCCAGAGCCCCAGCTGTACATTCAGCAGGAAATGTTGCTTGGTTAGTGAAGGAACTGAGGCACCTGAACGGAAAGCATTATAGTAGCTACCTATGGGAGGAGGATCCAATAATAATAGCACCACCTTACATCTGTATAATTGTCTACAAAATATCTTTGCAAATGTTACCTCATTTAATCCAATTTAATCCTTTTATCTGTAAAATGGGGCCAACAATGCCTATCTTATTATCCCCATTGACAGAGGAGGTTATAGAGACTCTGGGACCTTAAGTGACTTGCCCAAGGGTAGACAGAAGGAAGGTAAGACCATGAGTCAAAGGTATTGGTGTGACAGGGTATTTGTTAAGGTAACAGTAGCTACTCTAAGAGACACCAAAATCTCAGGGATTTAATACACAGGCATGTATTTCTTGGTTCCAGAATAATCCAATGTGGGTATCCCTGTTCCCTGTGGAAAGCAGGGGTCTGTATGATGATTCAAGGATCAGGTGCCTGGCACTTTGTGGCTCTAACACCCACATGTGGCTTGTCTGCATGAAGGGAAAAGAGAATGGAAGAACAATGTGGCAGGTTTCTATGAGTCAGAACTAGAAGCTATATATATACACATATATGCACCTACATATACATATACATATAAACATATGTATATTATACATATAAATATACATATAACATAATATTATATATATATATATATATATATAATTTCTGCTCATACTCTACTGGCTAGAATTCAATGACATACTCACACCTAACTCCAAGAGAGCCTGGAAAACAGAGATTAGCTGTGTACCCAAGAAGAGGAGAAAATAATAGGTATGATGAACAACAACGGTCCATTCCTGCCAGGGCCAGGAACCCACAACACCTGAATCCAAGTCCAGTGTTATTTCTGTTATACTAGGTTTGCACTGTAGTGGCTTTTTAATGAGTTGACAGATCTACCTGGCATAATCCAAGGCATAAAGGACATCTCTGCAGACCTTAATACAGAGAGGCATTGAGGGTCATCGAAAGTTGGGAGAATGCAGGCTAAAAAGGTTAGTGGCAGGTTGAAGACACAGTAATGACATGGGCCAACACTGAAAGAAGGCTTCTTAGCTCCTGAGAAGGTTCAAGAACCTATATATGAGGCCAGCAATGTTGGGTCAGTGGGCTGAAGCAAGAGTTACAAAATCACCACAAGGGGATCTTTCTACCTTATCACCACTTAAATTAGGAAGAGGTCTTTAATCCCTAAAACTTTAACACTTTGCACAGAGCTTGACATGAAGTAGCTTCTCAACAGCATTTTGTTGAATGAATGAAAGAAGAAAGAATGAAGTACACATTTCAGTTTATTTTCCTTCTACATCCCATCTTGAGAGGCCCGACACTCCGCACGTGAATCAGTGAAAGCTCCTGAACTGTGACTAGTGTCGGTGAGTGGGTACCATCCATGCCCATTTAATGAATAACTGAGAATTAACAATGATTCAAGTCAACGATGCTGTATTGCAAAATGAACTTTTCATGTTTTGATAAGTGCAGTTTAATGTGAATTATTTATATTTTGTGGTGTATTTTGTAAAAGTAATAAAGATTTAGTAATATGAGTCACTGCCAGCTGCTTGCTGGTCAACACTGCTCCGTGTCTGCACATTCCCTCATCACTGACTTTCAGAGGCTTTACCGAGGGACAATAGTATGGAGAGGCAAAAGGAAAATACTGGAGCACAAAGACTCATGGACAGACCAGCAGTGTCAGAAGAAAGTGACCCACCAGGAGGACTATTTGCTATGTTGACTTCTATTCCACATTAGCAACCTGAGAAGTGCTGCTCATAATCTGTGCTAATAAAGGTACAGGGGTAAAAATTCCAGTAAAATGAGTCTCCTTGGAACTCACCTAGGTTATTTTGTGGCAGAATTTTTTTGATAATGACTGCAATGTTTGAAAATCACATTCTTGGGGTGCCTGGGTGGCTCAGATGGTTAAGCCTCTGCCTTCGGCTCAGGTCATGATCCCAGGGTCCTGGGATCGAGTCCCACATTGGGCTCCTTGCTCAGCGGAGAGCCTGCTTCTTCCTCTCCCTCTGTACCTCCCCCTGCTCATGCTCTGTATCGCTCTGTCTCAAATGAATAAATAAAAAAATGTTTAAAAAAAAAAAGAAAATCACATTCTTAATTAACAAGAGTAAAAATTAAAATCCAAGTAAAGTTCTAACTCAAAATGCATAACCTGATTCCAATCATGAGGGAGCACCAGACAAATCCAAATCAAGGAACATTCTATGAAACTATGGGACTGTACTCTTCAAAATAAGCCAGTGTCATGAAACTTCACAAAGACAGAGAAACTGTTCTAAATTAAAGGGGACTAAAGACAAGACTACGTAATGCAATGCTTGATCCTGGAATGGAACATCGACTGTTTAAAAAAAAAAAACAACAGGACAATATTGAAACAATCAGAAAAATTTGAATGTGGACTCTATACCAGCTAATGGTGGTGTATCAATTCTGTTTCCTGAATTGGATAATTGCACTGTGGTTTTGCAACAGAATGCCATTATATGCTGAAATATTTAGAGGTAAAGGGTCATGATGTCTGCAAGTTAGTCTCAAATGGTTCAGTAAATAAATGACATAAATAAATATACATACATGTATATATATACGTGTGTGTATATGTATATATATGGCGGGGAGAGAGAGACAGGTTTGGAGGTCTGTTAGAGTAGCTAGTGTTACCTTACTAATACTGCCTCACTGATTACCTGGCTTTATTGTCTTATCTACTAAGAAATGTTAAGTAAATCTAGGTGACAGTTTATGGAAGTTCATTACACTATTTTTACCATTTTTATGTAGGTTTAAACTTTTTTCTAAATAGAAGGTTAAAAAAGACAGGCACGTGCGTACACCTAAGGACCACATCCCCACGCAGTATCAGCAAGCGTTAAGGAGCAGAAAAGGTCTTTAGTATTCCAAAGATATTGACCATAAGACCTTCTTGAATTCTCCACAGAACATAGCATCCCTCATCAAATGCAGTAAAACGTAACTTCCTGAGCAAGAATGTGTATGTGACAGGCAGAGAAAACCAAGCCACCTTCAGATGTGGATGCCAGCAACTGGCTGGACTTCCCTCAGTAAGGGCTTGCTGCAGTGCTTGAAACTCACACCCCACCAAAAATAGCAATGACTGTCAGGGTCACTCACAAAGAGCTGGAATGGCAGTTGTTGAATCTTCAGATGCCAAGAATCCACCTTATTTGGAAATCAGCAGGGGTTCCTTTTTGAGCTCCATATATTTGGGGTTAGAGTGTTTTGTTTGGGAAGTTGGGTGGGTGGTTTGGGAGTCTCAGTGAGCTTTCTGGATGAAGGGATTGGAATGTTTGTGGGGGAGATGGTAAAGGGAGTCAAGGAGTAGTTGGGGATTGATAGATAGTTGAAGAGAAAAACTAGACGGAGTTCAGCTACAGTTCAACTCAGCCTCCTCTTCCTGCCTGTGGTCCAGCAGCAATTGCTTTCCCTGTACAAAGGGACTGTTATGTGCGCAGGGAACAAAGTTGGAATTTATTGCACTGGGTTAGCCATTGTATATAAGTTATTGTGACTAGATAAAAAGAATACGATGTTTCTAAGCCATCTGTCTAGAGAGAAATAGCTGTGTATCCGGCAGTTTTTATAATGGTTTTTATTGTAATGGGATTTTTTTTATCAACAGTCAGAGGTCAGGTGATCTACCAGCTTTCCTACTGAATTTTGGAATTCTCCTTCCATAAGTCATACTTCTAAAGAGATTGGACCAACTGGGTTATGTTTACTAGTTGACATGTACCCAGCAAGTTGAAAAAATTTATTAATTTGGGAAAATAGTCACTACATCCTACCAGAACCCATTCTGTTTTCTTTTTACCTGCAATGTTTAGCTTGAAGTATTTAAAAATACCATTTACAGCCTTTTGAAACCTCACCCTGAAGTATACTTCCAGTCCATATCCCCCCCAACCCTGCTACCACCTAATCCCACGGCCACACTGTAGTCACTAGGATACTTAAAGTTCTCCAAACACATCATAAGCTTGTGACCAGGTCCCTGCTGTTTCCTATTTGGTCTTCTGGACCAAATTTGGCTCCCCCTGCCATCTCTATCTTATGAACTTTTATTTCATCCTTCAAAGCTCAGCTCACATATCACCTCTTCTGGAATACCTTCCAAGACTCTTCCTCCTTTGTTGATCCCAGGCATAACAAATCGCTTCCTTTTCTGTTCTCCAATGGTACCTTATTGAAACTTCTGTCATTGTCATTGACACACTCTTCTGGAATTAACTTCCCAACTAGATTTTTAACAACTTGGGGATAGAGGCCCTGTTTTATACATCTGCATTCTCTGTACCCAGAACAACTAATGCTACATAGTAGGTTAAAAAAATGTGGCTTGAAGGAATGACTCAATCAACGAAGCAATCAACAGCTGAGGAATTTATAGCTATATGCACTGTCTCACCCACAAGCGAAACACTCAACACATATGAACACAGCATAATAACAGCCTCTGTTTACTGAGTACCTACTTTCTGCTGGCGCAATGCATACATTTTATCTCAGATCAACTCTACTACATGATTATTATTATGTCCATTTTACAAATGAATAAACCAAGTTATGTAGGAATCCCTTATGGCTGGGGTCCTCTCCTTTGTGACCCTTTGGATGATATTTCTCAACACCTTTGGGGTAAGGTGACTAGAATAAGGAAGAAATCTTCCAGCCCCTCTCAGCCTATTCCTATGGCTCTACCTAGCATCCTCCTGCTGACCAGTGGCCACCGTTGGCTACTAAAGGTAGCTTTGACACAAATAATAGTGGCACTCTGTGTTCTCCTGGTATCAAGAGCTCTTGGAATCATAGTTTCTCCTCCCCATCAGATTCTGAGCCCCTGAGCTAGCTCGATTTGGGAGCAACATTTCTAGAACATGCTACAGGCCATTCTGGAAGGCCTGGCCATCAGACCTTGGAGTCCACCTCAGGTATAAACTCTGCAGTGATTCTCCACAAGCACCAGGAATTGGTTTGGACTTTTCAGTAATATAGCCTTTCCTACTGAGAGTATTAGGGCCATACTTCAAAGCCCTAGGAAATATGTTGGCTCCCATTTATCACCCCTTCTCCATTATCCCTAATGCCATTTGCTCTATGTGCCATCCCACTAATGATCTTATGCTACTTGCTAGCCAGCAATGTATTCTTACTCACTATGTGTCATCTATACTCCTTTATCCAGAAAGTGGCAGGGCGCTTCTTAGTGGCATCATTTGTTAATCAGATTCACACAAATGAAAATTGCTTGAAATGTGCCAATTCACTTGGCAATGTGGGCATCCAGAATGTAAAGGAAAACAAGGCATAAATAGAAAACAATTGAAATCTCCATCTTCTAAAATATGCACATATCTTAATAACAGCTAAATAAATCCAAGCTTAGCTTGGTGATTTTTTTTGCACAGAAGGTTAACTTGCTTTAAGAAAAAAAAATAAGAAAAGGAAAAATATAATTCACAGAAAACAAATCAAGCATTTATTTTAATCAACACACTATTCTTCTAGTTCAGCAGTTTATAGAACTACTCCCTAATCCTTACGTGAAATGGTTTTAGGTGACTGATACAACAGCTAGTCTCCTGGAAAACCCAGCCTACCACCGGTCTGAGGGATCCAGACTCACTGTGGAAAGAGTCCTCCTGTCTGCGTGCCCAGAGGCAGGGTGAGGTGTTAGCCATTTCATATTTACTTTTAAACACAAAACTTCTATAGATATGAATAGACATTTTCACAAAAAAGATATATGAATGGTCAATAAGCACATGAAAAGATGCTCAACATGATCAGTCACCAGGGAAATACAAATCGACTCCACAATGAGACACCATTTCACACCTACTAAAATGGCTATAATCAAAAAAAACAGACAATATCAAACACTGATAAGGATGTGGAGAAATTGAAACCTTCATTACATTGCTGGTGAGACTGTAAAATGGTACAGCCAAGGTATAAAACAGTACAGCAATTTCTTTAAACTTGAAATCCAAATTTACCCCACAACCCAACAATTCCACTCCTAGAGAAATTCACTCAAGAGAAATGAAAACAGATGTTCACACAAAGGTGTGCATGTAGATGTTCATAGAGGCATTATTCCCAATGGCCAAAATGTGGAAACAACACAAATGTCCATCAAATGGTGAATGGGTAGATAAAACATGGCCCAGGCAAACAACAGAACACTCTTCAGCAATAAAAAGGAATGAAATAATGATACTTGCTACAACATGAATGAAACTCAAAAGTATGATGCTAAGTAAAAAGAAGTCATAGATACAAATAGAGACAAAGATACAAAAGGCCACTCCATTTACACAAAATGTCCAGAAAAGGCAACTCAATAGAGAGAGAAAGTAAATTAGTAGTTGCCTGGGGCTGGGAGTGAGAAGACAGAGGAACTGTAAATGGGCACAAAAGGATCTTATGGGGGTGCTAGAAACGTTCCCAAATTGGATTATGGTGACAGTTGTACAACTTGGTAAATTTACTGAAACACCATTAAATTGTACACTTAAAATGGGCGAACTTTATGGTATGTAAAGTATATCTCAATACAGTTATTTAAAAAATAATAAAATAAAATATTAAAAATAAAGAAGATGTAGTACATATACACAATGGAATATTATGCAGCCATCAAAAAACCCGAAATCTTGCCGTTTGCAATGACGTGGATGGAACTAGAGGGTATTATGCTAAGTGAAATAAGTCAATCAGAGAAAGACATGTATCATATGAGCTCACTGATATGAGGAATTCTTAATCTCAGGAAACAAACTGAGGGTTGCTGGAGTGGTGGGGGGTGGGAGGGATGGGGTGGCTGGGTGATAGACACTGGGGAGGGTATGTGCTATGGTGAGCACTGTGAATTGTGTAAGACTGATGAATTACAGACCTGTACCCCTGAAACAAATAATACATTATATGTTAAAAAAAAAAAAGAAGATAGTAGGAAGGGAAAAATGAAGGAGGACGGAATCGGAGGGGGAGATGAACCATGAGAGACTATGGACTCTGAGAAACAAACTGAAGGTTCCAGAGGGGAGAGGGGTGGGGGGATGGGTTAGCCTGGTGATGCGTATTAAGGAGGGCACATACTGAATGGAGCACTGGGTGTTATATGCAAACAATGAGTCATGGAACACTACATCAAAAACTAATGATGTAATGTATGGTGATTAACATAACATAATAAAACAAAATTTAAAAAAATAATAGTAAAATAAGAAATAAAAAAATTTAAAAGAGTCACATTTTATACAACACCAGCCCCTCCTTGTGGGGGATCCACTCAGTTCCCTGGAGGGGCGGCAGGGGTACCATCAGCCTCACTGGCCAGGTTCCCACCACTCTTGAACCTGAACTTGAAGAGATGCCGGGCCATCCAAGGGACTATTTCCATCAAATGCCTGCTGAATCCCACCATGGCAGACAGACAGCTCTTACACATCTCTGGGTTACACTGGGACAGGCATCCTGGGGATGGGACTCACGTGGGAAGGGGGGGGCAGGGTTCTCTTGATCTCAAGCAGTTGCCATCCTGCTCTTATTTCAGGAATACTGATTCCTTGGGGTCCTTCTACTGTCCTTTCCCCCATAATCTCAGTTGGCTCCATTTTCTTTCTTCAACTAAAGATATTTTCTGAGCAGTCACTGTGCGGACCAAGTACTGCATATACTGTTCTTCTTGTTACTCAACAAACACTTCTATGACACTTAATGCCGGATACTCTTCCATGTGCTTTACAAAAGTTAACTCATTTGATCTTTGTAATAATACGAGGTAGGTATACTAATTATCGTCCCCATATTAACAGAACTTGTCCAAACCAGTAATTGCAGAGCTGAGATTTGAACGCAGACCATGCTCTAGGGTCTGTGTTCTTAACTGGAATATAGCAAACATACCGATGTGCTTAATTCTGCAAAGTATTTAGTGAAGCTCATGCTTCCAACTCCATTGAAGAAAGCTAGGATTGGACTGCAGATTTTTCCATTTCCAGCTGAAGGTTTTTATTCAGTCATGCAACTCCCTCTTTCCAGGCTTTTTCTTCTACACCAGTGTTCTCAGACTTGAGCGTGCATCAGAATTCTGTGGAGAAATCCTCAGTATCCCTGGGCCCCACTCTTAGAGTCTCTGATTCAGCAGCTCTGGAGCAGGGCCTGAGAATCCTCAGTTCTAACAAGTTCCCAGGTGATGCTGATGTTTCTGGTCCAGGTAGCACATTTTGAGAACCCCTGCTCTACACCAATCCAATCAAATTAACCCCATCCCAGGAAATTCTGTAAAGTGATAGTAATATCACAAAACAAGGTTTTATTATTAAATTAGCTGTGGGCTGTTCAGGGCAATGCCAGGGGCTGAAATGATTGAGCTCACACATTTTTGTTTTGCCTCCTGTACTTTTAGGTAGAAGTGGGATAATCCCCAAGAGAATGTTATGCATTTACAAGTTTGAAATGCCTTGCTCTGGTTCACCTCTGGGAGCCTAGATTTCCATTTGGCTTCTACTCACTATTACAGTTGACCCTTGATCCACATATAACTTTTGACTCCCTAAAAACTTAATCTTATAGCCTACTGGTGCCCGGAAGCCTTACCAATAACATAAACAGTCAATTAACACATATTTTGTATGCTCTATGTATTACTGTATTCTTAACAATAAAGTAAGTTAAAGAAAAGAAAATGTTAAGAGAACCATAAGGAAAATACATTTACAGTACTGTACTGTAAAAAATCCACATATAAGTGGACCTGTGCTATTCAAACCCATGTTGTTTAAGGGTCAACTGTATATCCTTAATAAAACCCAAAATGCCTAAATTTGTATCAACTACTCTAATGCAGAAAGGGTGGTGATCTGGGATCACAGAGACCAGGGCAAAATCTCAGATCCTTTCATTGACACCTGAGACTAACACCATCATTTGTAAATATGGTGGTGACAAGTGTCTACCTCAAGGCTTTAGTGTGTTGTGATCTCAAACATATGAAAGTGTCCAGCACATACACGCACTCAGAAAGGGCTACGGCATGACTAAAACTCTGTTAGGGAAGAAATGAGTTCAACAGCATGGGAAGGAGACACTAAATGACAGTGGCTTAAACAAGACAGAAGTTTATTTCTGACTCACATAGAAATCATCATAGGATCCAGGCTTCATCTCTCTTTTTGATCCATCTCCAAGATGGCTCCTCACCACATTCTAGCAAGTGAGAAGGGACACATCATTTCTGTTCATACCCCATTTGCCAGAACTTACTCATAGGGCCACACTTAACTCTATGGTAGGCTGGGAAAGGTACCTAACTAAAAATCAAGAGTTGTCTTATTACAGAAGAAAAGGAGAGTGGATACTCGGGACAATTTGCAGTTTCTATACATGTATTTCTTTATTTGATGTGGAAAGGCTGGGAGGCTGGGAGGCTGGGGCAGGAGGTAAAGAAACTGAGAGAAGGACAAATGCAAGCAAGGCACAGCTCTTGTCCTCAGAGGCAACACAAGTCCTGAGCAGGATTCATTCAGCATGTTGGAAGCGGGAAACAAGACAGAAAGACAGATGAAAGACATCAGGTCAAGGCTGGATGGCAAGCCACAAGGCTGGTCTGCCACTTAGCCACAGAGTACTGATGGCCAAGCACTCACGTTTTCTTCTGGCCTTCCTGGGCTGCACCAGCCAGTGGGGTCCAGCCAAACTATGGGGAAGAAGGAGGCCACATAGGGCCTGGATTGGGCAAGGCCCTGACCTTCCCATGATCCAGGTCCGCTGGGCCACCACCCTAGTCCAATCACCATCATCTCTGACCTGAACCTCAGCAATGAGTCTCCCAACTCATTTCCCTGCCTCCCCTCTGGACCATCCTCCAATTTTTTGTGACAGTAGTAAAGGCAGGCTTCCAATTGGTTCTGATCAGGTCCCCCTTGCTTCAGAGAATAGGCTTTCTCTTCATGCCTCATACCAAGCCAATGTGGCCAAAATCTATAACCTGCCATTTGGGGGATAACAAGGGCCCAAGACCTTTGGTCGGTGGGTTGGTGGGGTATGTTCACATTTGAGGACTGCTTGGCACTGAGCCCTCGTCACAGAACTCCTGACCCCTGAGCTGTAGGATCCTTTTACTCCCGGCCACTTTGAGGCCTCAGGAACCTTCATTTCCCCTTTGCTGCCTTCTCTTCCCTCCTCCCCCAGTTCCCAGGTTTCCAGCTACATACTAGAATCACCTGAGAAGTTTTTAAAACTCTTGATGCCTGGGCCCCACCCCAGACCAAATGAATTGGAATTTCATCCCAGCTCCTCAGTCAGATTCAAATGCCCCGAGGTGGGGCCTAGGCATTTGTATTTTAAGAAGCACCTCAAGTTACTCCAATGGGCAGCCAGGGTTGAGAACCACTGCCCTATAAGTCACTCTCGAGAGCCAGGAAACAGACTGTTCCACAAATAGACAATTGTTGACAGACAGGATTGCAAATTCAGATCTCTAGGATGCCCATGTGCTAAACAACAAGCTAGCACTTCTCTAACTTCGAAGTGCACAGGAGTAACTGTAGCTGGAGGCTTCTGTTAAAACACAAATTGCGATGCACTAGGTCTGGGTGGAACCTGAGACCCTGCATTTCTCCCAAGCTCCCAGGCGGTGCTGGTGCTGCTACTCCCCCACCAGACTTTGAGTAGCAAGGTAATAAGCTACGTGGCTTTCAGAATCAGAGGAGAGACACAGAGTGACAGTGAGTGACACAGATGTCATCCCCAGTGCATAATTAGCTTTCTAGGTTCAGCATCCTTGGGCTCCCTATTCCCTCCCAGGAATTTGGCATTCCCTAGCACTTTGAGGGTGCAGGGCCTCTGAGGCAAGGTGGGGCAGGAATTCTGCCCTTGTCCATTTGTTTCTGGGCTCCACGTAACTTAGCTTCCTCCAGTTGTTTCTGCTGCTGGGTGTCCTGGAACCAGACTCAAGCAGCCTTTCTTTCTGCCTTTGGCCCTGCTCACAATGGACTGAGTCAGGTTTTTGGCTCAGCCTCCCTTGCCTTGTCCTCAGTGCTGTGTGGCCTCCTGTTTTCATGCCTCTGTTTCTGCCTGACACTGTTGAGCTCACTCCTCTCCCGGTTTTTCAAGCTGCCACCAACCACAGCCCATCAAACCCAGATTCTGTCTTCCCAAATGCACCTTGTTTTAATTGAATGACAAAGTCAGGTTCACGGTTCTACGCCTGTAAGGCCAACAGAGACCCTTCAGAGCCTTCAAAGGAGAATCCATTGTAAAACACAAAACTGTATACCCAAATTCACAGGATGGCCCTGTCAAGTCCTTCTCCCCCATCTCCGTCCATGTCAATGTTGATTCCAGAGTTTGTCCCAAAGACCTTGCTTCTCTCACATTCAAACTTAAGGTTCCTCATTTATGCTTATCTAGGGTCCAGTGACTTGGCTTGGCCTTCCTGTCACTCCAGCTCCGGTATCTGGCCTCAGCCCATTCCCTTTATCCAGCCCCATCACTCCCCTCTTGGCATTGACCATTTGAAGCTCCATGATAGAACCCACAAAGCACCAGTACCCATCACTCCGCTAGCAATGCTCTCTTCCCTTGGACCTGGCAGCACCATCTCCTTTACCTACAGAATCCTGCCAGGCAGAACAAGGCACGACAGCCCGAAACCCAAGTAAGCACCACCAGGTGTACTAGCTTTCAGTAAGTAAGCATAATGGTTTTGCAGTCTTAGGGAGAAGTGATGCAATACTACAATTATGTAAGATGTAACCACTGGGGGAAACGGAGTGAAGAGTCTAATGGGACCTTTCTATACTACCTTTGTAAATTCTTATAAATCTATAATTATTTCCAAATATAAAGTTTTTCAAAAGCAAAAAAGGGGGGTGGGGGGAGAGGAGGGCGACAGAGGTGGAGGGTGAGGGAGAGGAACAGGGAGAGGGAGAGGCAACACCCAAACTTTAATGTGCATATAAATCACCTGGGGGATTTATTACAATGCAGATTCAGACCCAGTAGGGCTCTGGCAGGGTCTGAGACTGCATTTTCTTTTTTCTTTCTTTTTTTTTTTATTCTTATGTTAATCCCCATACATTACATCATTAGTTTTAGATGAAGTGTTCCATGATTCATTGTTTGTGCACAACACCCAGTGCTCCATGCAGAATGTGCCCTCCTCAATACCCACCACCAGGCTAACCCATCCTCCCCCCCCCCTCTAAAACCCTGTTTGTTTTTCAGAGTCCATCGTCTCTCATGGTTCGTCTACCCCTCCGATTTCCCCTGCTTCATTCTTCCCCTCCCACTACCTTCTTCTTCTTCTTCTTTTTTTTTTCTTAACATATATTGCATTATTTGTTTCAGAGGTACAGATCTGAGATTCAACAGTCTTGCACAATTCACAGCACTTACCAGAGCACATACCCTCCCCAGTGTCTATCACCCAGTCCCCCCATCCCTCCCACCCCACCCCTCACTCCAACAACACTCAGTTTGTTTCCTGAGACTGCATTTTCTAACAAGCTCCCAGGGAGGCCTATACTTCTCATGAACCTTCCTTTGAGTAACAAGGTCATGGAACATGCTTTTCTTTTTCTTTTCTTTTTTTTTAAAGATGTTATTTATTTGACAGAGAGAGAGAGATCACAAGTAGGCAGACAGGCAGGCAGAGGGAGAGGGAGAAGCAGGCTCCCTGCTGAGCACAGAGCCCGATGCGGGGCTCGATCCCAGGACCCTGGGATCATGACCTGAGCTGAAGGCAGATGCTTAACCATCTGAGCCACCCAGGCGTCCCAGGAACATGCTTTTCTAATGAAGTGTTTCAGTCAGCCAAAAATTAACATGCTTTTAAATTATATATCTCTAGGTGAATTCAATATACTTTTCAAAATTCCTAGCTGAGGGCAGTTACTGCATAAAAACATCCTATCTGGCCCAGTTTATCTCCGTCATCAAGTATAATAGTTCTTTCACACTTGCCCTGAAGTCTTCTTTAAAAAAAAAAAATTGTATTTATTTTTTAACATAGGCTCCACACCCAAGATGGGGCTCAAACTCACAACCCCAAGATCAAGAGTCACATGCTCCACCGAATGAGCCAGCCAGCTGCCCCTTTAAATATTTTATTTATTTTTTTAAAGTACACACTTGTCCTGAAGTCTTACTTACAATGGAATCAGGTACCTTCCAGCTCTGAGTCCTTCTCCCTCAACCAGACATGGCTCAGGCCCCCTCCCTGACTGTTTTGACCCCCAAAACTTTGGCCACAGAAATAAGGGTCTACCTTCCAGTAGCCTAGGGCCTTGTGACCCAAAATTTCCCTGGCAGCTTATTCCTTTGGGAAAAGAGCTATGTCCCTGTCCTGCATTAACTGAGGCACTAGCCAAGAGACTGGCTGACACGAGGAACCAGACCCAGGCTCCATTTCCTACCACGGCAGATGACACATGGGGGGGAGGAATCTGGAGGGAAACTCCAAGGGAAGGGTCAGGACCTGTGTCAAGCTTCAGGTCTGGCAAACTCAGAAACAGGTGAAAAGGACCCAGAAAAGGGATCGCAAACAGCCTGTGATTGGTCTTTATCTACAAGTGGGGGGAATGGGTGTGTTGGGTGAGAATAACGAGCCAGAGGCAGAATAGACACTCACTGCCCTCAACTTTTCCATCTTCTTCCTGGATTTTGTATGAACTGTAATGTACATTCAGTGCCTCCATAGGAAACCATCCCTGTGACAATTTGCTACCAGCATAAAGTCTAGAATTAAAAATAATCTCAGCCCCCTAAGAGTCTGTCAATAGATAAATGGATAAAAAAGATGTGGCATCCCAGCTATACAATAAATAAGTCCTGGGGATAAAATATAGAGCATGGGAACTACAGTTAGTAATACTGCATTGTATATTTGAAAGTTGCTGAGAGAGTAGACCTTGAAGTTTTCATCACAAGGAAAAAAGAAGAAATTTTGTAAGTATGCATGGTGATGGATATCAACCAAATAATTATTGTGATCATTCTGTAAAATATACATGTGTCAAATCATTATATTGTACACCTGAATCAAATATAATGTTGCATGTCGATTATATCTAAATTTTTAAAATAGATATGAATAAACAGATAAAAAGATAAGCAATGTATGTGAAATGTCTGGCACATATTTTTAGGTGCACAATTCAATGATTTTTAGTATACTGGCATTTTTAATGTTCAGAAATATTAGATGTTGTTGTTATTATTAGTTATTATTGGAGTTACATAATCACTATATTGTGAGCTTCCTAAGCTTGTGTTATTCTTCTCTGAAACATCGTAATACCTAGTACTGTCCTTTGCGTATTGGAGGTGCTAAATAAAAGAAGTGATCAGCACAAAGAAAAAAAAAGATGTTGTATGTGTATTAATACATATGTATATATAATATATATAATGTATATGATGTATATATAATACACGTAAAATTGGAATATTATTCAGTCATGAGAAAGAAGGAAATCTTGCCCTTTGTGACAACATGGATGGACCTTGAGGACATTTTGCTAAGTGAAATAAGTCAGAGAACGACAAAGAAATATTGTATGGTATCACTTATATGTAGGTCAAAAAAAAAGTCGAACTCACAAAACAGTACACAAGTGGTTGCCACCAGCTGGGGGTAGGAGAAATAGGGAGAGGTTGGTAAAAGGGTACAAACTTTCAGCTATAAAAATGAATAAGATCTTAGGATCTAATGTACAGCATGGAGATTATAGTTGATAACACTGTATTGCATGACTGAAATTAGAACTTAAATGTTCTCACAAAAAAAAAATTTAAAGAGACAAATATGTGAGGTGATGGATGGAGTAATTAACTAAACGAGGGGGGAACCTTTCCACAACGTATGCATATACCAAATCATCCTGATGTACACTTTAAACATGATATAATTTTGCCAATTATACCTCAATAAAGCTGAAAAATAATCTCAGCTCAAACTTGAATTTTTTAAAGGTGCCAAATCCATAGCAACCATTTATAAACTACATTTAACTAGCGACTAAAAGAGAAAGTTTAAAGGTAATCTCTCAGCAATCATAAACAAAGAATTTACATGCATACATACTAAAAATCATGAGGGCTTATTCAATAACCTCCTACCACGTCTGGAAGAAAGAGCCTGAAATTAAAACACAGGCAACTCGTTATAAGCTTTTGAGATGTAAATCCCCTCCCACTTCAAGACATGAGCAGACACTCAATGGTGATGTAAAGAAATGAACCTAAAATTGAACCAAATCACTGGCAGGCCTGGTACTCAAAACCCAGAGCAGGAAAACCAATTCTAAAAGTTTCAGAATGCAAAAGAGAAAATAAAGACCAAACAGAGGGGTGGAGATGATCCGGGATCAAGCTTCTTTTAGCAGTTTAGATAAGGTTAATGGGTAAAAATTGTACAGGGTCCCAAATATGCTGCATTAGCTATGATTTGAAATGGGGGAAAATAGAGCTCTCAGAAAATTACCACATAAAACACCACATCTCTCCGAAAACCCAAAGTAAAATTAAAAAGCTCAGTTAGAAAAAGAGCTTGATACTGAAACACGGGCTGACCGAGGAGATTTAGGCAGCAATTAGCTCGAGTTTGAGAGGCCTAGGCTGGCCACATAGCCCTGTTTACATTTTCCCACATTGCACCACACTGTGAGTTATGGTTAAACTCCAGGTCCGGGGGAGCGGAGGGGGGGTGCACAACTTTCCCCTTCCCCTGCTTCAATACAAGTGAAGGCCCCCAACACAGAGCCAAGCAGGGAGGGGTTCCTGATGAATTGCCCAGCACCTCCTCCCCAATACTCACCTTCCAGATCCCCTGAGGGCAAAATCTGGAGTCTCTGTTATTGAAAAACTCCACTGCCAATCAGAAGAAAGAGACTGTAATGGAAAAACAGCTTCTTTATCCTTGCCGGTTCTCAGCTTTTACAAGAGTTTGTTTATAGTGGAGTATAAATTAACCCAAGAAATGGAAATCGGATATAGCTCAGGCCTCTAAAGGCGACCCAAGTGGGTGGTGATCTGGGAAAGGCTGCCCTGTCTTGTCAGAATTCTGGGAGGGCCTGGG
This sequence comes from Mirounga angustirostris, assembly GCF_029215605.1. NCBI lineage: Eukaryota > Metazoa > Chordata > Mammalia > Carnivora > Phocidae > Mirounga > Mirounga angustirostris. The sequence goes on from NW_026991719.1 coordinate 14,363,810, forward strand.
CGCAGGGGCAGACTACCCCAAATGCAGCCGCCTCCAGCCTCCTCCTGGGCCTCTGGCAGCCCCACACCAGTGCCACGGCCACCAGTCTAGATGAAAGGATGCTCCTGCCCTGGGCTGCCACCCTCTGGGTCCGGGGGCCGCAGGCAGCTTGCAGCTGCTAAAATCAGAATGACTCCTCTTCGGAATTGCTAATGCCAAACTCTTCTTTCAAAGAGAGGGAGAATTCAGAGGCTGCCACAGGCAAAGTTGCCAAGTATCCAGAATTGTCTCTTTCAACCCCTCTCCCCTTTTCCAGATAACATTTGCTTTTTAATTTTTTTTTAAAGATTTTATTTATTTATTTATTTGACAGAGAGAGACACAGCGAGAGAGGGATCACAAGCAGGGGGAGTGGGAGAGGGAGAAGCAGGCTTCCGTCTGAGCAGGGAGCCTGATGCGGGGAGCCGGATGCAGGGCTCGATCCCAGGACCCCGGGATCATGAACTGAGCCGAAGGCAGACACTTAATGACTGAGCCACCCAGGCACCCCTAACATTTGCTTTTTAATGGCTGCTCCTAAAGCCTCAACTTCACCTTCCCCTCAGGAAGTCCCCTCACACAAGGAGAATGCCACCTCCTCAGCCTCCATATGGGGCCAGCCCTGGAGAAGCAGGGAAGTCCCGCTGAGCAGAAATATAGTCCGTGCACTTTCTCAAGTGGACGGCAACTCTCTGAAATGAAATCCTCCAGCACGATCGAGTGAATACGTTCATTCAGAGATTAAACCCCCAAAATGCAAAGGCAAAATAAATTTTGCCTGATAGAATAGATATACTTTCTGGGACGCAAACTATTTCATCAACACCAGGAGCTCTTCCAAAGAGATACCAGCAAAAGTGGAAAGTGAAAATCTACTTGCCAGACAACAACACAGGCTTTTACTGCTGCACCTTCTCCTTACTTTAACAGGATCGTGAAGGAACAAAGAACCTCCATCAAAGCTATTTCGGAAGGAGGAAATCATCAAGCCCTTCAACTGAAGCCTACTGATTCTAACTCAGCCCTCAGCTGAAGACTGCCAACTTGTTCTTCTTCCTTCTTCCAATACTGGTTGGGGGGCTTTTGTCACATACTACGCTACTTCTGAGATGGAGCTGCCAACAAGTCAGACCCAGTGCCTGCCCTCCTGGAAGTCACAGCCAAGCAGAAAAGACAGGCAAGAGAGAGACCTCAGGAGAGGTTCAGGGTGTCAGGAGGCCCACCCCAAAATCAAGACCCTCTTGAAGTAGGGCCTTGCATCTGTATTTTAACAAGCCCTTTAGGATTCTGATGCATGCTCCAGTTTGAGAACCACTGCTCTAGGCTTCCAATCTCTGAGTCCCTTAGTCCCTTAACTTGGGCTTTACACACCTTATTTCACTTTACAGTGCCAGGGGATAATAACAGCCTGCAAGGTAGATGTATTGCTGAAGACAGTGCTAGGTGTTGTAATGAATAAACCTAAAATTTCAGTAGCTTAACACAATTTATTTCTGGCCCACATTAGAGTCCAAGATAGTTGTCCATTTTGGCAATGACAGAAGAGACTCTCCTCCATGCAGTTATTGAGGGACCCAGGCTAATGGAAGCTTTAGCATCTTCATCACTAGGCTTCCAAGGTCACCTGGGAGTCAACATGGAGCCAGGAGGTGGGAGAGGAGAGCATGGAGAACACACCCGCTCTTCACAGGCAGCTCAGCCAGGAAGTGACACACAGCACTTCCACTCACATCACACTGGTAGTCACATGGGCCTCACTGAGATGCAGCTGGTACTGGGAACTGTAGTCCTGGACCGCAAAGTTGCTTCCTACTCACAGCCGCATACTCTGGGAAGGTTGTATAAATTTTTGATGGGCAGCTATCATCTCTACCACAGCAGAGGTTACAGTTTTGCAAAAAAAGAAAGGTTTACCCAGATTAAAAAATTCAGTGGGTGTCACACCGCTTATAAAGCTGGATGGGGAATTCAAACCACAGTCTGTTTAAGTCCATACCCCTCTCTGTAGAATACCTCATCCTTGTGTCCACAGTCACCCTCTGTGTTACACTGAGTAATGCCTCCCCCCTCAAAAGCTGTCCACATTCTAATCCCTGGAACCTGTGACCATGTTACTTTACATGGCAAAAGGGACTTTGCAGATGTGATTGAGGATTTTTTTTTTAAACTGATGAATCATTGAACACTACATCTGAAACTAATGATGTACTATGTGTTGGCTAATTGAATTTAAATTAAAAAAAGGATCTTTTTTAAAAATATTTTTTTTTGAGAGAGAGAGAGAGAGATGGGGGGGAGAAGCAGAGGGAGAGAGAGAGAGGGAGAGAGAATCTCCTGCAGACTCCCCGCTGAGCGGGGAGCCCAAGGCAGGGCTCAATCCAACAACCCTGAAATCATGACCTGAGCTAAAGTCAGAGGCTTACTGACTGAGCCACCCTAAATTAAGGATCTTAAGGAGATTATCCTAGATTATCCAGGTGGGCCCAATGCAATCACAAGGAGCCTTATAAGAAAGAGGCAGTAGAGTTAAGGTCAAAGAGAAAAAAGGAGATGTAGTAATGGAACCAGAGGGTGGAGTGATGTGCTTCCAAGATGGAGGAATATATAGCCAAGGAATGGAGGCAGATTCTAGAAGGTGGAAAAGGCAAGGGAACAGATTCTCCCCTGAATCCTCCAGAAGGAACACAACCCTGCTAACACCTTGATTTTAGTCCAGAGTTGCAAGAGAATAAGTTTTTGTTAAGCCACTAAATTTGTGGTAATTTGTTATAGCAGCAATAGGAAACTAATAACCTTCTCAGCACCATGGTTTTTGGTTGAATAACTTGGTAACAGTCCCCCCTTTGCAGGGCCCCAAGATCTCTTTCCTCCATTTTCCTCAGTCCCACCTAACAAAAAGTCCTACCCTCAGCTGGGTCCTCCTACCCACCCAGTAGGGATAGAGTTGACAGAGAGAATGATGTGTTCTGATATGAGAACTTCACACAGAGCCAAGGCATCAGTTAAATATTGTTATTCAGGATTCACCCAAGGCAGAACAAAGGAGATCGAAGTGTACTGAATACACTGCAAGGGAGCAGCGGGCTGGATAGCAGAGGAGAGGTTGTCTGCAGTGAGGCAGTAGGTGGGGCTGGTTTTAAAGGAGGAAGGCGGGGAGGTATGGCGACATATGGAATTCTCCCTTTTTTGGTAATTGTGCCTAGCTGTAAGTAGCCAATTGGCTAGTTAGGGCCTACAGATATTTTGAGGTAGGTCGCCTGATGGGTCTGTCTATATTCAGCCAGGGGGTCACTATGGGTCTTTCTACAATCCATTGCCCAAGCCTGTTTGCCTAAAAGCTGCCTCTACAAGTATTATTTAAAAATAGTGAAAGAGGGGTGCCTGGGTGGCTCAGTTGGTTGGGCGACTCCCTTCGGCTCAGGTCATGATCCTGGAGTCCCTGGATCGAGTCCCGCATCAGGCTCCCTACTCGGTGAGGAGCCTGCTTCTCCCTCTGACCCTTCCCCCTCTCATGTGCTTTCTCTCTCTCTCATTCTCTCTCTCTCTCAAATAAATAAATAAAATCTTTAAAAAAAAATAAAAATAGTGAAAGAAAATAACTAACATTTTAAAAGTTCTTGAAAACTCCCATTCATGACTTTTTTTAAAAGGTCAAAAACTAGGAATAGAAGAAAAGGTCCTCAGCTTGATAAAGAACATCTACAAGGGCGCCTGGGTGGCTCAGTTGGTTAAGCGACTGCCTTCGGCTCAGGTAATGATCCTGGAGTCCCGGGATCGAGTCCCACGTTGGGCTCCCTGCTCAGCAGGGAGTCTGCTTCTCTCTCTGACCCTCCCCCCTCTCATGCTCTCTATCTCATTCTCTCCCTCAAATAAATAAATAAAATCTTTAAAAAAAAAAAAAAAAGAACATCTACAAAAATCCTACAACTAACATCATACTTAATGGTGAAAGACTGAATGCTTTTCCTCTAAGATCAGGAACAAGAAAAGGATGTCCATTCTCACCATTCTTCTTCAACATAGTACTGGGAGTCCTAGTAAGCACAATAAAGCAAGAAGAGGAAATAATATGCATACAGTTTGGAAAGAAAGAGAAAAAAAAAAACTGTCAGTTTGCAAATGACATGATTGTGAAATAGAAAATTCCAAGGAGTCTACAAAAAAATCCCAGAATTAATAAGTGAATTCAACAAGGTTGCACATATAGGATAAACACACAAAAATAATCATACCACTTATATAAACTAACAATAAACATATGGAAACCAAAATTTAAAACTCAATACCATTTAACATTCACTACAAAGAAAAGGAAATACTTAAGTACAATCTTCGAAAAACATGTTCAGGATCTGTATCCTGAAAATTACAAAATGCTGATGAAAAAAATCAAAGAAGACCTAAATAAATAGAGACACATCATGCTCATAGATTTGAATACTAAGCATAGTAAAGATGTAAATTCCCCCCAAACTGAAATTTATAGTCTTAGTGCAACTGCAATCAAAATCCCAGCAAGGTTTTCTTATAGACATAGATAAGAATATTATAAAATTTATATGAAAAGGCAAAGGACCTAGAATAGCTAAAACAATTTTTAAAAAGAATAAGATGGGAAGAATCATTGTACCTGATATTAAGACTTCCTATATTGTTATAGTAATCAAGACAGAATAACACTGGCAGAGGGATAGACACATAGATCAATAGAACAAAAAAGAAAACCCAGAAATAGAGCCACACAAACGTGCCAACTGATTTCTGACAAAGGTGCAAAACCAATCCAATGAAGAAAAGAGACTTTTCAACACATCATGTTAGAGAAATTAGACATCCACAGGCAGAAAAGAAATGAACCTCAACCTAAGTTTCACACCATAGATAAAAATTAACTCAAAATGGATCATGGACTTAAATGTAAAAAATAAAGCTATAAAACTTTCAGAAAAAAAATTGGAGAAAATCTTTGGGATCTAGGCCTAGGCAAAGAGTTTGTACACTTGGCAACAAAAGCACAATCCATAAAACAAAAAATGTATAAATTGGAGCTCACAGAATTAAAAACTCTTGCTCTGTGCAAGACTATTAAAAGGATAAAAAGGGGCAACCTGGGTGGCTCAGCCAGTTAAGCGTCCAACTCTTGGTTTTGGCTCAGGTCATGATCTCATGGGTCATGGGATCAAGCCCCACATTCGGCTCCTTGCTCACCAGGGAGTCTGCTTGGAGATTCTCTCCCTCTGCCCCTCTCCTCACACACACGCATGCGCGCGTGCTCTCTCTCTCTCTAAAATAAATAAATAAATCTTTTTTTAAAAGAATAAAAAGACAAACTACATATTGGGAGGAAATATTTGCAAACCACGGATTCAACAAAAGATTTGTATCTAGAATATATAAAGAACTTCCATAATTCAACATTAAAAAAACAAACAACTCAACTAGAAAATGGGCAAAAGACATGACCAGACAATTCACCAAAGAGGATTTACATGTGACGTATATGCAGATGTAAGGATGTTCAACATCATTAAGCTGCGAGAGAAATATAAATTAAAACCACAATGAGGTATTATTGCACATCTATCAGAATGTTGAAAATAAAAAATAGTGAAAACACTAAGTGCTGGTGAGGATACAAAGAAAATTGAGCACTCATATATTACTGGTAGAAATGGAAAATGGAAAACAGTTTGGCAGTTTCTTGTAAATATAGATAGCATTTACCATACAACCCAGAATTGCCCATATCCCAAAGAAATGGAAACTCATGTTTCCTGAAAAATCTGTATACAGATATTCACAGCAGCTCATATTCATACTGTACTCAGGAATGAACTGTTGATACAGTTAACAACTTAGATGGACCTCAAGGGAATTATGCAAAGTGAAAAAGCCAATCTCAAAAGACTACATACCACAGTTTGATATATATATAACACTCTCCAAATAACAAAACTATAGAGAAAAAGAACAGAGTGGTTGCCAGGGGCTAGGGATTGTAAGGGAGGGGTTTGTGGCTATAAAGAGGTAGCACAAGGGAGCCTAGTGATGATGGAAGAGTTCTGTATCATTACTGTGATGGTAATTACACGAAGCTACACACACACACACACACACAAACACACACACACACACGAGTATAACCTGCAATATCTGAATAAACTCTGGTTTTGATATTGTGCTATACTTGAGCACGGATGATGGAGGTAGAGTGTAGGATGCATAGGACCTTCCGGTACACGTATTTGCAACTTCCTGTGAATCTATAATTATTTCCAAATAAAAGGTTTACATATAAAAATAAGAAAGAGTTCTTGACAGTTTACAAAATGTCACAAGCATCATTTGATCTCATATGAGCCTCACAATAACACAGGAGGATGCATAAGACAGATTTCAACCCCATTGTACACATGGACAATGAGATGCAGATGACCAGTTGCCCAGGTCACCCAGTTGCTAAGTGATGGTGAAAACAGGTAGCTGACCTCACCCTTGATGATCACACAATCCAATGCTCTCTCTCCCCTCTTTGCACATAGCAGGCATGAATCTTAATGTCAGGAATTCAACTATACCAGAAATGCCTCATTTCCTTGTATTCTTTGAATCAAAGTAAATCAGGCTCTAAGTACCCATTCTGTCATGTTTGTAGGAAGTCTAATCTTTGGCATTATTGTGTTCCCTCCCCTTCCTTGGAGTCACACAAAGATCTGGGGGCTTCTGGATACCCAGGAAATAGGCAAAGGGCATCTTCAATCTACCATGCTCATCATCTTAGTACCCAAGGTTCCAAACCTTACCAAGGCACATTGCCTTAGGGTGTAAAAACCTCCAAGTTGCTAAGGGAAGGGACAGTTCAAGATACCAGTGTTAGCCAAGTTTCCTTCAATGGAGGTATCATAACCTACCTTCCCTACTCCATCCAACTCATTAAGAGATGCTTTTCTAATAAAGTGTTGCTTCTTATATTTAATAATTACTATTATTTATGGTTATAGAAAATAAATTTTAAATTTGTACACATTTTTTGCTGAGATATCTGATAGAGTGATCAATACAAGACCATCAAGCATAAAAATATATTACATCAGGATAAAATTCTGTGGGGGAAGTGGGATAGAAATATAATTTCAAAGGGTAAAAGAAATGATGTAAAATTTCTGACAGTTAAAGAGTTTGTCTTGTACATCTAAAATGGATGATGATGGCTATCATATCATAATGATATTTCTAGTCTAGTAGGTACCATATAAGAGTTTTATTTTTAAATGTCGATATTTACGATACACTGGCTATTACATCTTTTGGGACAACAATATTTAAACTTATGAAGGATTTTAGGTATCAACTTTAAAAGTGTAAAGGAGTATGTAGCTTTTCAAAATCCTTTTAGGAGATATGCAAGCAAAATAGCTTTGGAAGACCACTGATTTACACCAAAGTTTCCCTCAGTGTGGTAGATAGACATCTCTTCTCACGGAAAACAAGGTTAAGTTTACATGACACAATTACAGTCCGTCGACTTTACTTGCCCAACATTTACCCCACCTGTCCCTACACCACCATCTGGCCTTCACCCTGTCCTGAAGGTGAAACTCCTCAGCATTCACTCTGCTCCTTCCACCACAGCCTCCCACCTCTACCCCATGCCAGTGCCCACTCCTAGCCCTTAGCAATGCCCTCCAATGGTTTCCTTCTCATTGCCTTCTTTACCAGTACTACGCTTTCATTCCAGCCTAGTCCTCTGCCTCCTCCAGCCTTCCCTTCTCCCCTACACAGCTCCTTCCAGACTCTTCTCTCAGCATTCTATAGTCCTTTATGTGTCACAGCCAGTCATGGTGGCATCAGCCTGCCTATAGTCTCTCACCCCTTCGACCCTCTTACTTGTACGTGGAAATGGACAAACCCCATGAAGATGGTCCAGAAGTGACTGAATCTCAAAAGCCACTGCTTTAAACATAATACAGTGGATCTCAACAAGATGCTTGACCAAATCCTTCAGTATAACCACATGGACAAGATACAGATATGACCACATAGATAAAAATACAGTGAGGTGGATCCATTTATCTGGAAAGATTTGGAACCAGGCCACTCTAAATGTGATGGCATATGATCAGAGCAGAAGGAGAAATACAGGCAATAAGTGCAGAGAGTAGAGAATACAAAGATCTCTGTGGGCGTGGCCACTTAGGGAAGCCTACCTGGAAAAGATGAGCTATGAGTTGGTGTCAGTCACTGCCCTGTTAGGGCTCTGCCCCAGCTATCTCCAAAGGTCATCAAGACACAGTGGGTCATTCCACCATCTTCAGAACTTGCAGACACCAGTCTAGAATTTGCAGATGTTCTCTTGATACTCTTCATTGAAACACCTGGAAATAATAATCCCCTGGTATTCAGTGACAATCCCTGTATATCACTCAGCTATCAATCACAAAAATTTCAGGGTTCACAATAAACATTTATTTCTCACACATCTTTAGGTTGCCTGGAGCTCAGATAAATTAGTTTGAGGTCAGCTAGGAGGCCCTCTTTCAAGCTCTATAGGACCCAGATGGGGGTGGTTCCTTTCAATGGGCTGGACCCAAGTCCCTTGTACATGGGTTAATTCTTGGGACATAGGCTGAAAAGCAGTGCTACTCCGAGGACACTCTTCCCAGAAAGATGCCAAAAGCATAAGAGGGAAAACAGAAACAGGTGAGAACTTTTAAGACTTTGGTTCAAAATTGGACTTGTGATACTTCTTTCCCCATTCATTGTTCAAAGTAAGTCTCAAGGCCAAACCCAAAATCAAGGGGTAGGGAAGTCCATTTTGCCTTTTATAAGAGAAGATGCAACGTTAACAAGGCAAAGGGCATGGATACAGGATAGCATACAGAATTGGGGCTTAATAAACCAATCTCTCACAGTCCCTCATCTGCTTCCTTGGGCCCCAAAAGTCCGTCCAATATGGCCTCATTCTGCTTGGGTCTTGTCAGGACTTGGGGATTCCTGCTATGCCTTTGCCTAAACTCCATTCCATAGTTCTTTTGGTGCCAGGGAAGTTAACTGCCAGAAACCTACCTGACTCCCTCGCCAGCTCTTTCCAAGGACTATACCTGTTTCTGATTCACTCCACCTCTCATCTAATTGAAATCCCAGATAATTATGCTGCGTGCACTTAACCATGAATATCAGCAATCCCCATATGCCAAAAGCCAAGCCACTTCCCCAGCTGGGGTACAGTCTCCTTATCTCCTGCATAGTCCTAAAAATCAGAGCAGGAATAATTCTTTTTTTTAAAGATTTTATTTATTTATCTGAGAAAGAGAGAGAGAGAGAGAGAGAGAGCACAAGCAGGGGAAGGGGCAGAGGGAGAGGGAGAAGCAGACTCCCCGCTGAGCAGGGAGCCCAATACGGGGCTCCATCCCAGGACCCCAAGATCATGACCTAAGCCGAAGGCAGGCACTCAACCGACTAAGCCACCCAGGCGCCCCAGAGCAGGAATAATTCTGTGATGAACTCTGTCTTCCCTGAAGAGACTCAACGATATTTTGTGTTTTACCTTTATTTTTTTATTTTATTTTATTTTATTTTTTTGCATCAGACCCTGTTGAAACTCAGCCAACCCCAACTGGGCCCCGTGCATGCTCTAAGGCCAGTGCCATTTTATAAGGTGTGTGTGTTGGATATGGTCTACTGGTATACAGCATCCAGTCCTACTTCCTTCCATTGTGTCTTACTGTATTAATAAATCTGGAAAACTCAATTCTGTATTTCACAGACTCCCTTGTAGCCAGGCTTCTGTACATGAATCGCATTCACCAGCGTGGAGGCGTACATAAGGCAGAGACCATCTTCTTGCTGCTTTTCTGCCTTGAGCAGAGACATGGAGTATTTGCGAAGCATATTTCCAATGCTTAGTTTGCCCCTCTGGGGTGTTAAAAGTGCACCATGGTGACTCCCTGGTCCATAGATGGTGTACTCCAGGGGCAGCCTTTGATCGCCCACCTTCTGAATTGTGACAGAGGTAGGATTTCTTTGGGTTAGTCAGTTCTGTGATCTTCTGGCAATCATTCCTGTTTGTCCGGCCCTTCTAACAATATGGTAAGCACCTGATTCTCTGAATTCAAGACCTTTCCATTTTAATACCTAAAGGGGTTTCCAGCCCTGAACACCAATAGATACAACATGGTACCCCTCCTGGGCCTGAACTACAGGAGCACCAAGGTAAGTAGTATGCATTTTTGAAAAAGAATGATACTTGATGTATCCCTGTGAGTAGAGGTTTTCTGATGAATGCTGCCTAGACAACATTCTTTACTCAGCTGAGCCAGGGACAAAACAAGCAAATCCTTTCAGAACTTCACTCAGCAAAGAAGAAAGAATGTATCACGGCCAGGCCTAAGGGAGCCAGCATCAGGCTGCTCCCATCCCAACATCTTTGCTTCCTTCTGCTTGGCTGCACCTTGCCATAGGGCCTCCTCTGATGCCCTTGAACTCTCCAGGCTGATGCTAGGAGACTCTAGAGAATTCCTGTCAGACCACATGGACAAGGCCAAAGATTAGTCACCACCCACAGATACTCCTCAGAAACGACAAGCACAGCTTCTATGTAATAAAGACAGGGAAAAGATGGGAGGATGGAGAATGATTAATGGCCCCTTCAGAGTTGACGGAAAGCAAGTGCGATGTGCATTTTCAGCACTGATATTTTCTCACACCACAACATTCTCACGTGGTAGCAACCTGGGACATCAAAACAACAGCCTTGCTTGGGGGAAGGCAGGGGGTTTGTGTTCCTCAGTTGTTTTGGAAGACAGCATGCGTTTCAGGAAGTGTCGCCATGGGTGGGGCGCTGGGGCATGGGCTCCCGTGGTGTTTGGCAAAGTTGGGATCTCTGGAAAGTCCAAAGGTGATATATTTAATAGGTGGCTTATTTTCTTTCATCTTCCTGGTAAGCGTCTAATCCCAAAGGCAGTTCTTAAAGCAAGACACAGTGGCTAAGAGGAAATGAACCCCCGGCAGACCCTGCTGCTGGAAACTGGGAGGGGAGAAAGGCTGAAACCCAGCAGCATGAGCTTCTGCTTCTGTAAGAAGAACTGACAGGAACACAATGAAGGAGCAGCTGATGGAGAGGAAGGGAACAAAGGAACAGAAGCCACAAAGCAGGAACCTATGAGCAGGATGCAGACAAAGGACCCATATCCGTGGGACGCCCACGGGGGGAAAAGGGAAGTGCTCCAGTGGAGCGAGATAAAGAGGCAGAGAGGGGGGCAGGACCTAGATGGAAGGCATTTCAAAATGTACCCTCTCCACAGTCATAACGGCTGCAAGGCTTCTGAATATTCAGAGTCTTGTTTGAAACAGTATGATTTTTTCCAAGACTAAAGCACACATAAATATCTGCTGCATACTTCCCCAGAACATATCAAAATGCCTAGAGGTAAAAAAAAAAAAAAAAAAAAAAAAAAAGAATTGTTAAGCTTTTTCTCTGATTATAAAAGTAACACATGTCCATTGTAGAAAATACAAGTATATAAGAAGGAACAAATACTTCATGCAGTCCCACCACCCAGATATTTAACTGCTGCTTTGCTATACCGTCCTGTGTGTGGATCTTTCAGGAAAATGAGACCTTCCAGTATATGAACTTGTATATGCACATCTCGTCACCTAAAATATTGTATTTTCTCAATATAGTCTCTAAAAACATGTCTTTGACTAAATTAGTATTCCTTGCATATAAATCTTTGGCAATTTTCCAAATTTTTCTTAGAATAAATCCCTAAAAGCTGAATTACTACATCAATGTGAATGTTTACTTCTAAAGCTCTTAATGCTTACTGCCAATTGTTTTACAAAACCTTTGCACCATTTTACATTCCGGCCACTTTGTATAAGGGTGCGCTCAAACAACACTTTTTTGGCTTTTGCTTTAAAACAAAACAAAACAAAACAAAAACCAGCCAGTCTCAGTCAATGTGGTGCTATTGTGGAAACACAGGGAGAAGCCTGAAGTCTTACCCCTGCTTCTGTTATCTTTGGGAAAGTTAGTTCACCTTTGCATGTCTTAGTTATCTTTAGGGACACTTCAAGCTTTAACATTCTTTGAAACTGTTTTCTAAACTAAGAAAGATAACAAAAAGTGTCATATTTTATCCAATTAGTACAATATCAAAGATAAAATAGTATTAAATGAATGCATATATTATTGAAAATCTAATAAGCATCTGTGATTGGTAGAATTTAACACTCCTGAGAATAGTCACTAGAATATGCTATTAAGGGAGGACTTTGCATCTGTTTTATTCACTGTTACATAACCATGCCAAAATGCATGCTGGGAACATACTGGGAGCTTTATAAATATGTGTTGAATGCAAGAAATAATTCATGGGGGGATAATTTTATGAACTTAGGGTAGCCAACCAATGTAGCTGTTAGTGCCCCGCCAATATCCCTTTGGCCGACCTTAAGGTCATCCACAGCTTTGGTGGACAATTCCTGAACACACTGGCAAATTCTAGCCTCAGGTACCTGGGTCTCTCTGCCTGAGGACTTTATCTGGCCACAGTAGCATTCTCTGTCCATACAGGGCAAACCAGAAGTGCTAGGGAGCTAACATCCCCAGGAGTAACTCTCAAACAATGAGGGCTGGGAATTGGTAGATAAATACCCCAGCTTCCTCACCCCGCTGAGTTATGTTCTATAGGATCTTTCAGAGTATCCTCAATAGGACTGAGCCCAGTTGCCCACAGCAGTGACCTGTTCATCAACACACCCTCTTTTCCTTGCTCCCTCCCTTCAGCTTCCTGGGATCACCTTCCAAATCAACCACATGCACCTAAATCCTCATCTCAGTCTACTTTTGGGGGAACCCAAATACCAGAGTTGATGCTTGCAAAATTATAGGTGTATAATTTGCAAATATAACCTCCTTTTTACAAGGAACATACTCTCTCCATCATTTTAATTCCTGAAGGCAGGAAGTAGACTCCCAAATTCACTTAGAGGCAATGATGTAAGTGGGATTTTCTGAGTGTGTGTGTATGTCCCCAGAACAGCCTTGGTCTCAAGGTTGATTTGAGATCAGATGCCACGAAAAAGAGAAGGCAGCTAATAATTATGTTAGAGAAATGAAGAGTTAAATGTAGCTCTAAGTAGGAGAGGCATCAGAACCTATTCTCCTCTGCCCTGTGGAAGACCATGGCACCAGGATGCTAATTACCACACATCATCACCTCTGTGAGTTATTGGAATAAGGCAACCAAAGCTCATATTTTTCTGATTCCCCCTAGCTACCATCACAGTGCTGAACAAAAAGTAGTTCTTCAAGCAAGAGTCAATGGCTGTTTGAAACACTGGGTATTTGGGGACTACTATACAGCAAGTTTAGAAAACCCTATCCTTAAACAAAAGGGGGGTGGGTGCCTGGGTGGCTCAGTTGGTTAAACCTCTGCCTTTAGCTCAGGTCATGATCCCAGGGTCCTGGGATTGAGCTCCATGTCAGGCCCCCTTCTAAGTGGAGAATCTGCTTCTCCCTTTGCCCCTCCCTACTGCTCATGCACTCTCACTCTCTCTCTCAAATAAATAAAATCCTTAAAAAAAAAAAAAAAAGAAAACCCTGTATATCAGTAGGATTTTAGTTGTAAATGACAGAATCCATTCTAACCAGAAAAAATATTTGAAGAATATAGACAGTCTCTGAAAGTCCAGAAAACCAGTTTAAGACTATGCAGTAAAGAACAATGCCACAAATTTCACCAAGAACTGGTCTGGTATAGACACACCCCTGCCACCTCCTGGGCATCATCACAATAGCTGGCACCACCCAACCATTCATGCCGACCCTCTGCTTCTCACTGCTGCTGGAAGCTGGTGGTGCCACCCTCACCCTCGTGGATTCCATACATTAACAACGGCTGCTTCCGGGTTAAATGCTAACTTCTGTGTGTTTGACTGGCTGAGCTCTGATCTCTACTGCAAAGGAGGTTGGGAGGATGAGAATCTTTCCCCCATTGTGGGGCATTCTCCAAATATAAGAAAGGTGTTCAGAGATGCTAGGTCAAAAAGGATCTCCACTGCACTTCCTCATCTGTCACTCTCCAGCACCCTCAGCCACTGCCATAATGCCAGGTCCCATCCCTGCTTCCCTGTGAGTTCCAACATACATTGGCCTAGTTGGAACCTCTTGACACAGGTTACCTAGTCAGAGAGCAGAGGTTAGAGGAAGAGTTTCAATGTGAATGAAATTCCCCTGGGGTTGGGGGGAGCTCTGTGACCAGGGCCCCTGCATGAGTTCAAGTACACATCTGTGCTACCACATACACCAGTGCTGTCCAATAAAAATATAGTTTCCTCTAAGATTTTGATGGATTTCTGTCTCACACTGAGGTCTTTCATCCATTTTGAGTTTATCTTTGTGTATGGCATGAGAGAATGGTCTAGTTTCATTCTTCTGTATGTAGCTGCCCAATTTTCCCAGCACCACTTATTGAAGAGACTGTCTTTTTTCTATTGGATATTTTTTCCTGGTTTATCAAAGATTCGTTGACCATAGAGTTGAGGGTCCATTTCTGGAGTCTCTATTCTGTTCCATCGGTCTATGTGTCTGTTTTTGTGCCAATACCATGCTGTCTTGGTGATCACAGCTTTGTAATATAGCTGGAAGTCAGGTAACGTGATGCCCCCAGCTTTGTTTTTCTTTTTCAACATTCCCTTGGCGATTCGGGGTCTTTTCTGGTTCTATACAAATTTTAGGATTGTTGGTTTCACTCATATGTGGAACATAAGGAATACCACGGAGGACCACAGCGGAAGGGAGGGAAAACTGAAGGGGTAGAAATCAGAGAGGGAGAGGAACCATGAGAGACTATGGACCTTGGGAAACAAGCTGAAAGTTTCAGAAGGGAGGGGGGTGGGGAGGTGGGGTAGCTAGGGGATGGGTATTAAGGAGGGCACGTGTTGTGATGAGCACTGGGTGTTAGATGCAACTAATGAATCACTGAACACTACATCAAAAAGTAATGTACTATACAGTGGCTAACTGAACATAATTAAAAAAATATAGTTTGAGCCACAGACACAAGCCACACATGTAATTTAAAATTTCCTTGTCAGTACATTTTAAAAAAAGACAAAAGAAACCAGTAAAATTCATTTTAATATTTTATTCAAACTAATGTATCCAAAATATTATCATTTCAACAGAAATCAATATAAACAAGTTTTGAATAGAATATAAGACCTTCTTTTATTTCATACTACCTCTTCAAAATCCATTATGATCTTTACACTCACAGTGCATCTCAGTCTGGACTGACCATGTTTCAAGTGTTCAAGAGACACATGTGGCTGGTGGCTTCCATACTGGACGGTGTAGACACTCCCTTTGGGATGGTAATGCTCATGCTGTGTTTTCCTCCTCTTCAGCTGCAAGCCACCTGCCACACATGTTGTTGCAACAACCCTTCAGAGAATGAATGTTTCTACACTGCACTGTAATTAAGAAGCACTGAGAAATTCTGTTTAGGAGTTGAGCAGAGTTGTGAAGTTTCTCGCTCATGGTTCTCAATCATCCTGGCTCCCTGAGCAGTCTATGATCCTCTTCCCTCTCTACTCTTGTCTGCTGCTAATGGGCTAGGGACAAGGGGGAGGCAAGTGAGGTACTCATTTCAGGTGTAAAATTTAAAGGATGTCAAAAAACTCAGTAATCATGGCACCTGGTTGGCTCAGTCAGTTAAGCGTCTGCCTTTGGCTCAGGTCATAATCCCAGGGTCCTGGGATCGGGTCCCACACTGGGCTCCCTGCTCAGTGGGGAGCCTGCTTCTCCCTCTCCTCCCTGCTCATGCTCTCTCTCACTATATCTGTGTGTGTCTCTCTCTAATAAATGAATAAAATCTTTTTTTAAAAAAACTCAGTAATAGGGGTGCCCGGGTGGCTCCGTCATTAAGCGTCTGCCTTCAGCTCAGGTCATGATCCCAGGGTCCTGGGACTGAGCCCTGCATCGGGCTCCCTGTTCCACGGGAAGCCTGCTTCTCCCTCTCCCACTCCCCCTGCTTGTGTTCTGTCTCTCGCTGTGTCTCTCTCTGTCACATAAATAAATAAAATCTTTAAAAAAAAAAAAACAACTCAGTAATAAAAATAAATATTTTAATGCAGTATTTTTCAAATTAAAATTAATGCAAAAATGTCTATTCAGGTCCTCTGCCATTTTTCATTGGATTATTTTATTTTGGTGTTGAGTTGTAGGAGTTCTTAACATATTTTAGATATCAACCCATTATTCCATGTTCATGGACTGAAAACAAATATTGTTAAAATGTCTATGCTACCCAAACCAATCTACACATTTAATGCAATCCCTATGAAAATAACACTAGCATTTTTCACAGAGCTTGAACAAACCTCAGCATCAGGGAAATACAAATCAAAACCACAATGAGATACCACCTCATACCAGTCAGAATGTCTACAACGAAAAACTCAGGAAACAACAGATGTTGGTGAGGATGCAGAGAAAGGGGAACCTTCTTACACTGTTGGTGGGAATGCAAACTGGTGCAGCCACTCTGGAAAAAAAGAGATTCCTCTTAAAAATAGAGCTACCCTACGACCCAGCAATTGTACTACTAGGTATTTATCCAAAGGATACAAAAATAGTGATTCGAAGGGGCACCTGCACCCCAATGTTTATAGCAGCAAGGTCCACAATAGCCAAACTATGGAAAGAGCCCAGATGTCCATCGACAGATGAATGGATAAAGAAGTAGTATGTATACACACAGAGACACACACACACACACACACAATGGAATATTACTCAGCCACCAAAAAGAATGAAATCTTGCCATTTGCAACAATGTGGATGGAGCTAGAGAGTATTATGCTAAGTGAAATAAGTCAGAGAAAGACAAATACCATATGATTTCACTCATGTGGAATTTAAGAAACAAAACAGATGAAGAAAGGGGAAGGGAAGGAAAAATAAGATGAAAACAGAGGCAAACCATAAGATACTCTTAACTCTAGGAAACAAACTGAGGGTTGCTGGAGGGGAGGAAGTGGGGGGAGAAGAGATAATTGGGTGACGGGCATTAAGGAGGGCACTTGATGAGCATTGGGTGTTACATGCAACTTATGAATCACTAAATTCTACCCCTGAAACTAATAATATACTATATGTTAACGAAATTGAATTTAAATAAAAAATTTTAAAAAATAATTATCAAGATATATCATTTGCAAATACTTTCCCCCATTCAGTAGGTTGTCTTTTTGTTTTGTTGATGGTTTCCTTCACTGTAAAAACTTTTTGACTTGATGTAGTTCCAATTATTAATTTTTGTTTTTGTTTCCCTAGCCTGAGGAGACAGATGCAGAAAAATATTGCAAAGTTGATGTCCAAAAGATCATTATTTATGTTTTCTTTTAGGAGTTTTATGGTTTCAAGTCTTAAATTTAGGTGTTTTTTTTAAGATTTTTATTTATTTGAAAGAGTGACTGAGCACGGGCAAGGGGGAGGGGCAGAGGGAAAGGGAGAAGCGGACTCCCTGCTGTGCAGACAGCCCAATGCAGAGCTCGATCTCACAATCCTGAGATCATGACCTGAGCCAAAGGCAGCCACTTAACCAACTGAGCCACCCAGGCACCCCTTGATTACTACAGCTTTGTAATATTACCTTGAAATCTGGGACTGTAATACCTCCAGCTTTGTTCTTTCTCAAGATTGCTTTGGCTATTTGGGGTCTTTTTTGGTTCTATACAAATTTTAGGATTTTTTGGTTCTAGTTCTGTGAAATATACTATTGGTATTTTGATAGGGATTGCATTGAATCTGTAGATTGCTCTAGGTAGTATAGACATTTTAACAATAGTAATTCATCCAATCCATGATCATGTTATATCTTTCCATTTGTTTGTGTCATCTATATTTCTTTCATCAATGTCTTATAGTTTTCAGAGTATGAGTCTTTTACCTCTTTGGTTAAATTTACTCCTAGGGATGGGGTGGCTGGGTGATAGACTTTGGGGAGGGTATGTGCTATGGTGAGTGCTGTGAATTGTGTAAGACTGATGAATTACAGACCTGTACCTCTGAAACAAATAATACATTATATGTTAAAAAAAAGAAGAAGAAGAAGATAGCAGGAGGGGAAGAATGAAAGGGGAGAAATCAGAAGAGGAGACGATCCATGAGAGACTATGGACTGTGAAAAACAAACTGAGGGCTCTAGAGGGGAGGGGGGTGGGGGAATGGGTTAGCCTGGTGATGGGTATTAAAGAGGGCACATTCTGCATGGAGCACTGGGTGTTCTATGCAAACAATGAAACATGGAACACTACATCAAAAACTAATGATGTAATGTATGGTGATTAACATAATAAAAAAAAATTACTCCTAGGTATTTTATTCTTTTTGCTACTACTGTAAATGGGGTTGTTTTCTTAATTTTCCTTTCTTCTGTTTCCTTGGTAGCATATAAAAATGCAACAAATTTCTGTATATTGATTTTGCATCCTGTCACTTTAATGAATTCATTTATTAGTTCTAACAGATTTTTCACAGAGTCTTTAAGATTTTCTCTATATAGTATCATGTCATCTGCAAATAGCCAACAGACACATGAAAAGATGCTCAACATCTCTAATCATTATAGAAATGCAAACTGAAACTGAACCGCACAGCAGTCAGAATGGCTAGTATCAAAAAGACAAGAAATAACAAGTGTTGGTGAAGGTGTGGAAGAAAGGAACCCTTGTGCACTGTTGGTGAGAATGTAAATTGGTGCAACCACTGTGGAAAACATTATGGAGGATCCTCAAAACACTAAAAAGAGAAGTACCATGTAATCCAGTAATACTACTTCTGGGTATTTATCCCTCAAAAGGAAAACACTAATTAGAAAAGATATATGGACCCCTGGAGGGAGGAGCAAGATGGCAGAGGAGTAGGAGACCTAAATTTCCTCTGGTCCCAGGAATTCAGCTAGATAGGGATCAAACCATTCTGAACACCTACAAACTCTACAGGAGATTGAAGAAAAGAATGGCAGCAACTCTCTGAACAGAAAAGCAACCACTTTCTGGAAGCAGGGACCCAACAAGCGGCAGATCCGGAGAGACTCCCCTTCCTCCCCAGGGAGGAGTGGTGCAGGAGTGCACCGCAGGAATCTGCTGGGTTTGGAGACTCCACACAGGGTTAGGTGCCAGAGATAGAAACGCTCAGTCACAGGCCAGATGAGCTCGGAGTGTGGCCAGAGACCAAGGAGATGGGAGTGACTGACAGCTTTTCTCTGGGGGCGCACTGAGGAGCGGGCCCCGAGTTCTCAGCTCCTCTGGGGCGGAGACTGGGAGGCCGCCATTTTCATTCTCTTCCTCCAAAGCTGTACAGAGAGATTTCAGGGAACAAAGCTCCTGAGAGCAAACCTGAGCAGATTACCTAGCCTGGCCCCTGACAAGGGTGGTGCAATTCTGCCTCGGGCAAGGACATTTGAGAATCACTGCAACAGGCCCCTCCCCCAGAAGATCAGCAAGAACAGCCAGCCAAGACCAAGTTTACTGATCAATGAGAACGGCAGGACTCCAGCACTAGGGGAATACAGCACAAAGAATTCATGGCTTCTTTTCCCATGATTCTTTAGTCTTTCAAAGTTAATTTTTAAAATTTTCTTTATTTTTCTCTTTTTCTTTTTTTTGAATTTTTCTTTTTCCTTTTTTCAACCAACGTCTTATCAATTCCTTTTTTTAAAATCTTTTTTTAAACAATTTTATTTGTTTATTCATGAGAGACAGAGAGAAAGAGGCAGAGGCAGAGGCAGAGGAAGAGGGAGAAGCAGGTTTCCTGCAGAGGAGAGAGTGAGATGCGGGACTCGATCCCAGGACCCTGGGATCATGACCTGAGCCGAAGGCAGACACTTAACCAACTGAGCCACCCAGGCGCCCTAAAATTTTTTTTAATGTTCATTTTTAGAGTCATATTCTATCCCTTCATTGTAGGTAACCTTATTTTTTGTATATATATAAGTTTTGCTCTCTTTAAAACTTTGGGATACAGTTTCTTCTAACAAACCAAAATATACCCTAAATGTCTAATGTATGGCTTTGTTCTACTCTCCTGCCTGATCACATTCTCTCCCTTTCTTAGTTCTATTTTTTTTAACTTTTTCTTCTTTCTTTTTTCAACCAACTTATCTTATCAATTCCTTTTATAAAATCTTTTACAATTTTCATCTTTACAGTCATATCTCATCCCTGCATTGTATTTACCCTTATTTTTGTACATATATGTTTTTCTTTCTTTAAAATTTTGGGAGACACTTTCTTCTAACAGACCAAAACACACCCAAAATCTAGTGTGTGGCTGGGATCTATTCACCAGCCTGATCATATTCTTTTTTTTTTTTCTTTCCCTTTCTTTTCCCCCAGTTTTGGGTCTCTTCCGATTTGTTTAGTGTGTATTTTTCTGGGGTCATTGTTACCCTGTTAGCATTTTGTTCTCTCATTCATCTATTCTCCTCTGGACAAAATGACAACACGGAAAAAATCACCTCAAAACAAAAGAACAAAAGGAAGTACTGACTGCCAGGGACCCAATTAATACGGACATTAGTAAGATGTCGGAACTAGAGTTCAGAATGACGATTATAAAGATACTAGTGGGGCTTGAAAAAAGCATGGAAGATACTAGAGAATCCCTTTCTGGAGAACTAAAAGAACTAAAATCTAACCAAGTCGAAATCAAAAGGGCTATTAATGAGGTGCAATAAAAAATGGAGGCTCTAACTGCTACGATAAATGAGGCAGAAGAAAGAATCAGTGATATAGAAGACCAAATGATGGAGACTAAAGAAGCTGAGAAAAAGAGAGATAAACAACTACTGGATCACGAGGGCAGAATTCAAGAGATAAGTGATACCATAAGACAAAACAATATTAGAATAATTGGGATCTCAGAAGAAGAAGAAAGACAGAGAGGGGCAGAAGGTATATGGGAGCAAATTATAAGAGAACTTCCCTAATTTGGGGAAGGAAACAGGCATCAAAATCCAGGAGGCACAGAGAACCCCTCCCTCAAAATCAATAAAAATATGTCAACACCCCGACATCTAATAGTAAAACTTACGAGTTTCAGAGACAAAGAGAAAATCCTGAAAGCAGCTCAGGACAAGAGGTCTGTAACCTACAATGGTAGAAACATTAGCTTGGAAGCAGACCTATCCACAGAGACCTGGCAGGCCAGAAAGGACTGGCAGGATATATTCAGAGCACTAAATAAAAAAATATGCAGCCAAGAATACTATAGCCAGCTAGGCTGTCATTGAAAATAGAAGGAGAGATAAAAAGCTTCCAGGACAAACAAAAACTAAAAGAATTTGCAAACACCAAACCAGCCCTACAAGAAATATTGAAAGGCGTCCTCTAAGCAGAGAGCCTAAAAGTAACATAGACCAGAAAGGAACACAGACAATATACAGTAACAGTCACCTTACAGGCAATACAATGGCACTAAATTCATATCTTTCAATAGTTACCCTGAATGTAAATGGGCTAAATGCCCCAATCAAAAGACACAGGGTATCAGATTGGATAAAAAAACAAGACCCATCGAAATGCTGCCTGCAAGAGACTCACTTTAGACCCAGAGACACCTCCAGATTGAAAGTGAAGGGGTGAAAACAATTTACTATGCTAATGGACATCAAAAAAAAAGCTGGGGTGGCAATCCTTATATCAGACAAATTAGATTTTAAGCCAAAGACTATAATAAGAGATGAGGAAGGACACTATATCCTACTCAAAGGGTCTATCCAACAAGAAGATATAACAATTGTAAATATCTATGCCCCTAACATGGGAGCAGCCAATTATATAAGCCAATTAATAACAAAAGGAAAGAAACACATTGACAACAATACAATAATAGTAGGGGACTTTAACACACCTCTCACGGAAATGGACAGATCATCTAAGCAAAAGATCAACAGGGAAATAAAGGCTTTAAATGACACATTGAACCAAATGGACTTCACAGATATATTCAGAACATTCCATCCCACAGCAACAGAATACACAATCTTCTCTAGTACCCATAGAACATTCTCCAGAATAGATCACATCCTGGGTCACAAATCAGGTCTCAACCGGTACCAAAAGATTGGGATCATTCCCTGAATATTTTCAGACCACAATGCTTTGAAACTAGAACTTAATCACAAGAGGAAAGTAGGAAAAGAACTCAAATGCATGGAGGCTAAAGAGCATCCTACTAAAGAATGAATGGGTCAACCAGGAAATTAAAGAAGAATTAAAAAATTCATGGAAACAAGTGAAAATGAAAACACAACTGTTCAAAATCTTTGGGATGCAGAAAAGGCAGTCCTAAGAGGAAAGTACATAGCAATACAAGTCTTTCTCAAGAAACAAGAAAGGTCTCAAATACACAACTTAACCCTACACCTAAAGGAGCTGGAAAAAGAACAGCAAATAAAGCCTAAACCCAGCAGAAGAGAAATAATAAAGATCAGAGCAGAAATCAATAAAATAGAAACCAAAAGAACAGTAGAACAGATCAACAAAACTAGGAGCTGGTTCTTTGAAATAAGATTGATAAACCCCTGGCCGGACTTATCAAAAAGAAAAGAGAAATGACCCAAATAAATAAAATCATGAATGAAAGAGGAGAGATCACAACCAACAACAAAGAAATACAAACAATTATAAGAACGTATTATGACCAACTATATGCTGGCAAATTAGATAATCTGGAAGAAATGGATGCATTCCTAGAGAAGTATAAACTACCAAAACTGAACCAGGAAGAAACAGAAAACCTGAACAGACTCATAACAACTAAGGAAATTGAAGCAGTCATCAAAAATCTCCCAACAAACAAGAGTCCAGGGTCAGATGGCTTCCCAGGGGAATTCTACCGAACATTTAAAGAAGAATTAATACCTATTCATCTGAAATTGTTCCAAAAATTAGAAATGGAAGGAAAACTTCCAAACTCATTATATGAGGCCAGCATTACCTTGATCCCAAAACCAGACAAAGACCCCATCAAAAAGGAGAATTACAGACCAATATCCTTGATGAACATGGATGCAAAAATTATCACTAAAATACTAGCCAATAGGATCCAACAGTACATTAAAAGGATTATTCACCACGACAAAGTGGAATTTACTCCTGGGCTGCAAGGTTGGTTCAACATCCGCAAATCAATCAATGTGATACAGTACATTAATAAAAAAAGAACAAGAACCATATGATCCTCTCAATAGATGCAGAAAAAGCATTTGACAAAGTACTGCATCCTTTCTTGATTAAAACTCTTCACAGTGTAGGGATAGAGGGTACATACCTCAATATCATAAAAGCCATCTATGAAAAACCCACAGCGAGTATCATTCTCAATGGGGAAAAACTGAGAGCTTTCCCCCTAAGGTCAGGAACACGGCAGGGATGTCCACTATCACCACTGCTATTCAACATAGTGCTAGAAGTCCTAGCCACAGGAATCAGACAACAAAAAGAAATAAAAGTCATCTGAATTGGCAAAGAAGTCAAACTCTCACCCAATGTTTATAGCAGCAATATCCACAATAGCCAAACTATGGAAAGAGCCAAGATGTCCATCAATGGATGAATGGATAAAGAAGATGTGGTATATATACACAATGGAATATTATGCAGCCATCAAAAAAACCCTGAAATCTTGCCTTTTGCAATGACATGGATAGAACTAGAGGGTATTATGCTAAGCAAAATAAGTCAATCAGAGAAAGACAAGTATCATATGATCTCACTGATATCATGAAGTTGAGAAAGAAGACAGAGGATCATAGAGGAAGGGAGGAAAAAATGAAACAAGATGAAACCAGAGAGGGAGACAAACCATAAGAGACCCTTAATCTCAGGAAACGAACTGAGGGTTGCTAGAGATGTGGGGGGTGGGAGGGATGGGGTGCCTGGGTGATAGACATTGGGGAGGGTATGTGCTATGGTGAGCGCTGTGAACTGTATAAGACTGATGAATCACAGACCTGTACCTCTGAAAGAAATACATTATATGTTAAAAAAAAAAAAAGATATATGTACCCCTACATTAATCATAGCATTATTTACAATTGCCAATATATGGAAGCAACCTAAGTGTCTACTGACAGATGAATGGAAAAAGATGTGTGTACACACACACACACACACACACACACACAATGGAATATTACTGAGCCATAAAAAAGAATGAAATCTTGCCATTCATGACAACATGGATGGACCTAGAGGGTATTAAGCTAAGTGAAATAAAATCAAACACGGCTGCCTGGGTGGCTCAGTTGGTTAAGCATCTGACTTTTGATTTTGGCTCAGGTCATGATCTCAGGGTTGTGAAATCAAGCCCCATGTCAGACTTGGCACTGGGCGAAGAGTCTGCTTAAGATTCTCTCTCTCTCCCTTTCCCTCTGCCCCTCTACCCCCCACTTGCACACACTCTCTAAAAAAATAAAAATAAAAATAAATCAGATGCAGAAGACAAATACCATATGATTCCACTTATATGTGGGCAGAGGGGTGGGGGGATAGGCAAAATAGGTGAAGGAGAGTAAGAGGTATAAATTTCCAGTTTAAAATAAGTCATGTGGATGAAAAGTATGGCATAGGGAATATGGTCAATAATACTGTAATAATTTTGTATGATGACAGATGGTAAGCACACTTATTGTGGTAAGCATTATGAAATGCCTTTCATAATGCTTACCACAACTGTCAAATCACTATGTTGTATACCTGAAACTGATATGTCAACTACAGTTTTTAAAAATAAAATTTAAAAAAAATAATGCAAAATTCCATGATGAAGATAATATCAAATGTTTAAATGGTAACAGGATCCACCAAGGCTGGGATTAGGGCAAGGTAAGGGAGGTGGGTCATACAAATACTAGGATGGTACTTCCCCTTCTCTTTGCCTCAAGTATCTCTCAGCATCCTCAGACAATGGGGCCAATTTCCTATTGCTTTCCTAAGTGCCCAATTTATATTGCTGAGTAAATGAATAAATGAATGAGCAAACAAATTAAAAAGTCCTTTCTGACTGGTTCTTTAGTATTTAGTCTCAAATTTGGTTTTAATTAAAAGCAGTAATATACTGGTTTGACACAATTATAGTCAAAATCCCATGAGAACTTTTTTTAACTTGACAAATTGATTCTAGCATTTACAGTGAAGAATAAGTAGATGAGAATAGTGAACAAGAACATGAATGAAAGAGGCCTTTTTATAGTCCAGCAGCCCTCAGCCACCGCCACCGCCACACAGTCATGCCCCCGCAGCAACACTCCAGGGTAGGGCAAATCATACTGTGAGGGATCCCCGACAGATCTTTTTAACCCCTCACTCCTACCCCTAGACCACCCCCCACCCCATCCCCAGGTCCTGGCTACCTTGCACCCACCTCTCTTCTAGCAGCATATACTGGTATACTCCATTTCTACCTCTTGACCGTCTCTGGCCACCCCCATTGAGTGGACTCAAAACCCAAGCTGAGGATGGCACTCTTGCTTGGTCTAACTCTATCACTCATGCTTTTCTCCACCTTTAATGCCCTATTCTCTGTCTCATATCTCTCTCTCAGTCACACACACACACACACACACACACACACACACACACACTCCCTTCTTTCTTGGCCCATCTGTCCCAGACAGTCTACGTGTTCTTCTTGCTCCCTTTTCCATCACCCATGATGCATTTGCATTCACAAACATGCATTTGCCAAATTCTTCACTGCAAGGCGCTCTTTCTGCAGAGGGAAGCCTGGGGTGGAGGGCCTGAGGCTGAGAATGGCTACGAGCTTAATGAACTACACTGTCTGCAGATGTGGGGGAGGTTGTGGAGAGCAAAAGCCACATCAGATGGCTGGTTGGTGGGACTTTCTCAGCAGCTGAGGGCCATACGCATCCTTGCATTGTGTCAGTGGGTTGATGCTACATGGCCTCAGTGATGCTAAGTGTCAAAGGATTTGAGCAACGGAAAAGGGGCTGTAGGAATCTACCCAGCAGAACTTTGAGATTGGAAATTCGGTACCACTTCTGTCAGTGGAAGGCCATGTCCCAGTGTCCTGATGTCACAGCACACCCTCATTTCCTCTAGCACCAGAGGTAGAAATGGGACAAGAGACAAAGAGCTAGACTCCTTCCTCTAGAATGATGTCTCAGTCCATTCGAGCTGCTATAACACAACACCATAGACTGGGGGGCTTATAAACAACAGAAATGTATTTCTCACAGTTCTAGAGGCTCTAAGTCCAAGATCAAGATGCCAGCAGATTCGGAGTCTGGTGAGAACCAGCTCCCTGGTTCGTATATGGCTGTCTCCTCACTATGTCCTCATATGGCAGAAGAGGTGAGGGAACTCTCTGTTGTTTCTTTTATGAGGCCACTAATCACATTCATGAGGGCTCCCCCTCATGACTTAAGTACCTCCAAAGGTCCTACCTTCTAATATCATCACTTTGAGGGTTGGGTTTCAACATACGGATTTGGGGGAGACACAGACATTCAGACCATAGCAAGTAGGTAGGTACTCATTTCCTACCTTTCTTCCCTTGAAGTAAGAAGCTTGTCCTTTAGGGATGACCTCTGGCTTTCAGCTTTTTGGCCTTTGAAACTGTACTCTGTAATCTGGCTTCTCTCCAGAAAGTAGTTCTGGCCCAGAGATACAAAAGTTCATGGTTACAGCTTGGGCCTTCCTTGACCTCAGTGACTGTGACCCTGGGAATGAGGCCCTGTATCAATGTCTGGGCCCAAGCCTCTGCCATGCAGCTTCCTTTCAACTCCCCTTCACCCTCTACCTGTTCTTTCCCCCATTCATCTTCTCCTAGTACCAGACTCTGGGACAGACCCTTGAGGAATCTGATTACCTTCCTGCATCACCCACAGCCAAGGCAACATTTATAAAAGGAAAGCTGATCCAAGAATAACTGCTAGTTAACATATTACTGTGATTACTGAAGTAGTTCTGTACTTTCTGGGAAGAAAATATCAACTAGCCTGTTAAATGGGTCTTCTTGGTCTGATAGGATCCATCTTCCAACATCTTCCTTTCCTCCAAAGACAACTGAAACTCCAGAACCAAGAATTTTCTGACCCCTCTGCTACTCCTTCCCTGTTCCATCAAAGCGTCCCCATCATGTGTTCACATCATCAGGATTTTCACAGTGCCTTATCAGCTAATTAATAAAGCAGTGATTTTCCAGCTGATCTGTCTAAAGATTTAATATGATTTTCTTGCCTATAAAATGTTTACATTATTTTAAAAATCCATTATGTTTCAATAGTTGTGAAAAAATGGTGCCACAATTAATATGCAGGTGAATGTTGCCAAACTTTGGAATAAAGTGTCTCCTGTTATCTCTGAAAGTATTTTTGAGCTTCTTGTGAATGAGCCCTTGGTCAGAAAAAGAACGCCTAGTGAAAATCTTAAAAAACCTCTAAGCCTGCACACATCTGCTCATATGCTGCTCACATGTCCAGGGGAGGCACAGAGCCGAGCCTGGATGCTAGGCACTCAAGAGCCTGTCAGAAAATTACAGGAGAACACCACGAAGTAAGACATCATGTTATAGGAAGTCGCTGAATTTTTTCACCTTGGAGTTCTTTTCTGTATTTCCCTGCAGAGGACTCTCGTCTGGATAGCCAGGGGCACCCACGTTGCCTTGAGGATTATTGGAAGCAGAATGCAGAGAGGATGTTCAGATTTTACTGTCCAAAATAAGACCTTGAAGCCCACAGGAGGAAAAAAAAATACAATCATTGTGAAGGTGAACACAGGACTGATTAAGAGAAAAAAATCCTGATAAAAAGAGAAGAGCAGTTTTGTCACTGTGGTACAGTCTATCCCATCGTGATGAATAAAACACCTGGTGATAGAGAGCAAAGAGCCTAATAGAAACAGACAGCAAATGTCAAAAAATGTGGCCTAAAAAAAGTGTTCTCCAAAGTGATGATGTAGGTTTTCTAAGTTTGAGGTTTTTCAAATACCTCAATTTATGAAGCTACACACAGAGGAACTTGACCAACAAAAAGGAGAAAGAATGTCCTTCCTTTCAGGCTTTTTTTTTTCCTGTGTAGCTGAAGATTTATCTGTCATTTGTCATTTAACATTCCTTCACATGATTTAAGTAAAAGGCAGGTACTATTCCAAAACACAAAATCAAAAAAGCCAAAGCATAAAACCAGTTCTTCCTTTTTTTTCTTAAGGAATTTTATATTAGATGGAAAGAAATTCTTAAAACCCTGGAGCTATCCTTCTGTACATAAGTCTACCCTCTTTTTCTTCTAGAATGAATTTTCCTTGTGTTGCGTCTATTCAGACAGTCAAAAACACTATAATAGACCATATATAGTTTTCCTGATCAAATGTGCATGGATTATAGAATGTGCCAGCTATGCACTTTGTGTGAACTTTAAACTCATTTCAGTCCCCAGTTTTATTATCGTTTTTTTTCTCCATATACTTTTCTCTAAGTTTCTACTCTGTTCAGGGAACAATTGGGAAGGAAGTGTGCAGGTAAAATTAAAACCTGCCATTTCCCACATAAAATATGTAAATAGTACAATGCAACTTGGCATTTTAAAGGCAGCAACTTCAAATTCTCTTAAGTACTCTAAGAAAAAACAAGGATTAATTTAACCCTGTGACCTCCAACCCTTTGCATTCCACAGGATTTTTATTCTAATTAATGGGAAGGATTAAACATCTGGATGTTTGGCCTCCCTCTAACATCTGCCATTCAGTTGACTTAGTTTATTATCTGCATATGGCTGAATGAGTCCCTTAATCTCATTCTTCAACTTCTATGAAAAGCAACCAAAATAAAAAATCTCTTCTGGCTCCTGCCTTGGAAAAGAATGTACTGGTCAGCATTATCAGAATCAGACTATGGGGAAGTATGGTGCATACTGCCTTATAGCTAGCTACCGACACTCTTAGGTGTCTAAATGAGATGCTGGAGCCTTACAGAGACTCCAAAGAACTGAGGACTGTTGAAGGACTTGATTTTGTTGATATGTTTTTTTGAAATTGTAATTATTTATAATACACAGTTTTACACTAGTGGGAATAAATGCACATTGTTAGTTGATATACATAAACGCTGATGCCTGCCCCTACATTTCCCCAACTCTTCTAAACTTCTGGAGTTGCCTTTTTTTGTTTTAATTTAAATTCAATTTCATTAAGATATAGTGTATTATTAGTTTCAGGGGTAGAATTCAGTGATTCTTAAGTTGCATATAACACCCAGTGCTCATTACATCATGTGCCCTCCTTAACGCCCATCACCCAGTTACCCCCTCACCCCACCCCTCCCCTCCCGCAACTCTCAGTTTGTTTCCTAGAGTTAAGAGTCTCTTATGGTTTGCCTCCCTCTGTTTTTATCTTATTTTTCCTTCCCTTCCCCTTTCTTCATCTGTTTTGTTTCTTAAATTCCACATATGAGTGAAATCATATGGTATTTGTCTTTCTCTTATTTCACTTAGCATAATACCCTCTAGCTCCATCCACATTGTTGCAAATAGCAAGATGTCATTCTTTTTGATGGCTGAGTAATATTTCATTATATGGACTATTCCATTCTTCTTTATCCATTCATCTATTGATAGACATCTGGGCTCTTTCCATAGTGGACCTTGTTGCTATAAACATTGGGGTGCAGGTGCCCCTTCGGATCACTACACTTGCATCCTTTGGATAAATACCTAGTAGTACAATCACTGGATCATAGGACAGTTCATTTTTAACTTTTTGAGGAACCTCCATGCTATTTTCCAGAGTGGCTGCACCAGCTTGCATTCCCACCAGCAGTGTACGAGGATTCCCCTTTCTCCACGTCCTCTCCAATATCTTTTGTTTCCTGAGTTTTTCATTGTAGCCATTCTGACCGGTGTGAGGTGGTATCTCATTGTGGTTTTGATTTGTATTTCCCTGAGGCTGAGTGATGTTGAGCATTTTTTCATGTGTCTGATAGCCATCTGTACATCTTTTTTAGAGAAATGTCTGTTCATGTCTTCTGCCCATTTCTTGATTGGATTTTTTGGTTTTTTGGGTGTTGAGTTTGATAAATTCTTTATGGATTTTGGATACCAGCCCTTTATCTGATATGTCATTTGCAAATATCTTCTCCCATTCCATAGGTTGCCTTTTAGTTTTGTTGACTATTTCCTTTGCTGTGCAAAAGCCTTTATCCTGATGAAGTCCCAATAGTTCATGTTTGCAACCCTTGCCTTTGGAGATGTGTCTAGCAAGAAGTTGCTGTGGCCAAGATCAAAGAGGTTGTTGCCTATGTTCTCCTCTAGGATTTTGATGGATTCCTGTCTCACATTTAGGTCTTTCATCCATTTTGAATTTATTTTTGTGAATGGTGTAATAAAGTGGTCCAGTTTCATTCTTCTGCATGTGGCTGTCCAATATTGCCAGCACCATTTGATGAAGAGACTGTCTTTTTTTTCATTGGATATTCTTTCCTGCTCTGTTGAAGATTAGTTGATGATAGAGTTGAGGGTCCATTTCTGGGTTCTCTGTTCTGCTCCACGGATCCATGTGTCTGTTTTTGTGCCAGGACCATACTGTCTTGATGATTACACTTTGTAATAGAGCTTGAAGTCCAGAATTGTGATGCCTCCAGCTTTGGTTTTCTTTTTCAATATTACTTTGGCTATTTGGGATCTTTTCTGGTTCCATACAAATTTTAGAATTGTTTGTTCCAACTCTGTGAAAAATGCTGGTGTTATTTTGATAGGTATTGCACTGAATGTGTAGATTGGTTTGGGCAGCATATATATTTTAACAATATTTGTTCTTCCAATCCATGAGCATGGAATGTTTTTCCATTTCTTCGTGTCTTCCTCAATTTCTTTCCTAAGTGTTCTATAGTTTTCAGAGTACACATCTTTTACCTCCTTGGTTAGGTTTACTCCTAGGCATCTTATAGTTTTTGGTGCAATTGTAAATGGGATTGATTCCTTGATTTCTCTTTCTGCTGCTTCATTGTTGGTACGTAGAAATGCAACAGACTTCTGTGCATTGGTTTTATATCCTGTGACTTCACTGAATTCTGGCATCAGTTCTAGCAATTTCAGCAGCTGGGGGGGGGAATCTTTCAGGTTTCCTACATAGAGTATCATGTCATCTGTGAAGAGTGAAAGTTTCACTCCTTCTTTGCCGATTTGGATGCCTTTTATTTCTTTTTGTTGTCTGATTGCTGAGACTAGGACTTCCAGTACCATGTTGAACAATAGTTGGAGTTGCAGTACTTTTTAGTATCAAATGTTCTGAGCCCCTGAACTAGTCAGGTTAAGCTAGGCTATGCTGCAGTAATTAATTCCAAATTCTAACATATATTACTTCTCACACAAAATCCAGCATGGGTATTATAGTTGACAGGCTCTCCCAGGTGGCTTTACTTCAAGCAGGGGTCCAGACTCTTATCTTATAAGCCCATCCTTCCCTAGATGCTTGGGATTCTCTGAATTTGGTTAGCTGATGAATAAAGTGACTGAATACAGATGATCACATGGTATGATTTAGGGGCCAGACTTAGAAGTGATGGACAGCACCTCCACCCACATTCAGTTAACCATAACTGATTACATGGCCCCACCTAGAGATGAGAAAGTTGAAAAATGCAGTTAACTGAGTGCCCAAGAAGAGCAAATGGGTCGGATGAGCCTCTAGCCAATCTCTGTCAGAGCCCCATGCCACCCACCAAGAGAAACACAGTGCTCTCTCCCACCAAAATATATTATTAAATATCATTATATGTAGTATTCTACATAGTGTTATAGCAATGATTCACAACTGAGGGTGATCTGACTTCTCTCCAGAAAAAAACCTAGCAGTTTTGGTTGTCACAAGTTGGGGGTGGCAAACTTCTGGTTTCTGTCCAGCATGTAAGGATCTTGGAAGTCACTACTCCCATCCTCACAATAAGAAAAAAGCTGAAGAAACTGAAAATCAACAACTTCTCTTAGGTCCATCCAAAACTCGAGGTCACAGTGCAAACCCCAAAATTTAGAGAGACAAACTGACAGATACAAAGAATCACGGCTTACTATCAGGAGCAGAAACCACTACTGGAACCAGTACCAGTGAAGAAAAACATACATTTTAATTGATAAAATGCTGGTGGCAAAGTATGGACAAGGCTGTGAAAATTAAAATGCCAGTGGGGCCCAGCCCTAAGGTGAGCCCACAGTTTTATGACTTTTATCTTCAGGAGCCCTATCAGGTTCTCAGAGTTAAGACTGGGGGGAAAAGTCTCCACTTGCTTCTAGCAGGGGGAGGGGAAAAGTGGTCATTTTAAAATATGCCCAGAGCATTCTGTTTTTCTTAACAAGGCCTACCCTCAAGAAAAACTATTTTGCTAGAGCATAATCAATTGGAGTTTTACTAGAGTCTATGTGACCTGGGAAAAGGGAAACACCCAACTTTAGCCCCATCTACCTTCCTGTCTCACCTAAGGGTGGGGAGGGATGAAAAGCACTTGTGGAGGTCACAGCCCAGGGGCATAGGCTCACTAAAAGACCAAGACCTAATCATAAGATTAGAAAATGTGTCTCACCCCCCACACCTTACCACCACATCAGTAGGGTTCTTGTATAATAACAGAAGAATACAATTGAGAGACTTGTACATCTCAGAGCTTATTTAAGAAGTCTCTAGGGAAACCCAAAGGCAACAGCGGTACAAAAATAAGGACAACAGAGAAAATTTTAGCCTTTTCACCTACAGCTACAGCAAACAGTAAACACAGTCTAACTCCTAGCCAGATAAAACATAAAACCTCACACTAGTGCCCTATTTACTTCAGGTCTTTTTACCCATTATATCGTGTCTGGCTTTCTTCAAAAAAATTTACAAGGCATACCAAAAGGCAAAAATCACAGTCTGAAGAGACAAACCAAGCATCAGAACCAGACTCAGACAGATATGGTAGAGATTTTGTAATTATTAGACTGAGAATTTAAAGCTACTATAATTAATATATCAAGAGCTCTAATGGAAACAGTAGACAACATAAAGAAGCAGACAGATAATATAAGCAGAGACATGGGAATTCTAAGAGTCAAAAGGAGATGCTGGAGATAAAAACACTAAAAGAAATAAAGAATGCTTTTGATGGGCTCAGCAACAGGTTAGACATGGCTGAAGAAGGAATCAGTGAGCTTGAAGATATGTCAACAGAAACTTCTAAAACTGAAATGTAAAGAGAAAAAAATGAAAAGACAGAACAGAACTATGGGATAATTACAAAAGTATCACATACACATACTGGAATACCAGAAGGAGAAGAAAGACAGGAAGGAACTTCTAAAACTGAAATGTAAAGAGAAAAAAAATGAAAAGACAGAACAGAACTATGGGATAATTACAAAAGTATCACATACACATACTGGAATACCAGAAGGAGAAGAAAGACAGGAAGGAACAAAAGAAATATCTGAAATAATAATGACTGAGTATTTTCTAAAATTAATAACAGACACCAAACCACAGATCCAAGCATTCAGAGAACACCAAGCAAAATAAGTATTTAAACTTCAGAAAATCAAAGACAAAGAAAAATATTGAAAGAAGACAAAGAAATAAAAACACCTTACTTATAGAGAAGTAAAGATAAGAACTACATCTGACTTTTCTTCAGAAATCATGCAAGTAAGAAGAAAGTGAAGTGAAATATTTATCATGTTGAAAGAAAAAACCCACCAACCAAGATTTCTGTATCCAATAAAATTATCCTTCAAAAGTGAAGGAGAAATAAAGGCTTTCTCAGACAAACAAAATTAAGGGAATTTGTTGCCAGTAGACCTGGCTTGCAAGAATTGTTAAAAGAAGTTCTTCAAAGAGAAGGAAAGAAGAAAGGTCAGAAAGTCAGATCTACATAAGGAAAGGAAGGATGCTAGAGAAGGAATAAAGGAGAAGAAGGGGAAAATGAAGGGGGATATCAGAGGGGGAGACGAACCGTGAGAGACTATGGACTCCGAGAAACAAACTGAGCGTTTTAGAGGGGAGGGGGGTGGAGGGATGGGTTAGCCCGGTGATGGGCATTAAGGAGGGCAGTACTGCATGGAGCACTGGGTGTTATACAAAAACAATGAATAATGGATGACTAAATGTGGCAGAGATAGCTAATTGTACAATAAAAATCATACATTCCCTTCCATGGTATAGAACTGTTGCTAAGAAATGGCTTCTCAGCTGGGTACTATATTTCCAGCATCTAGGTGGAGCAATATAGGTAGTTTGTGACAAAGGAAGGTGAGCAAAATGATGTGTGCCCCTTCTGAACCCAGGGGATTAGGAAGCAGGTGTGCCTTCCCTACTTTCTTTTCTTCCACTTAGCTACTAGCTAAATGCAAAGGATTGAACAGTGAAGTCTGATGCCCTGGGGACAGCAAAGACACAAGATGCAAGGAGCCTGGGTCCCTATATGACCGCATGGAACACTCTGCTGACCAGGAACTGTCCCTTGAATAGTTACGAAGGCAAGAACCAATTCTATTGTGTTAAGCCACTAAAATTGGGGGCCATACTTGTTATAGCACCTAGAGTTTCCCTAGCTAATACATCAAAAGTTCTGTTTTGTTTTTGTTTTTGAGAAGGAGAGAGAGGGGAGGGAATGGCAGAGGGAGAGAGAGAATCCTAAGCAGGTTCCACGCCCAGTGTGGAGCCCAGTGCAGGGCTTGATCTCACAACCCTGAGATCATGACCTGAGCCAAAATCAAGAG
The DNA here is from genome assembly GCF_029215605.1 of Mirounga angustirostris. Lineage (NCBI taxonomy): Eukaryota > Metazoa > Chordata > Mammalia > Carnivora > Phocidae > Mirounga > Mirounga angustirostris. Next base: position 14,398,606 of record NW_026991719.1, read on the forward strand.
TTGGACAATTAACCAGCTGAGCCACCCAGGCACCCCCAGCAAAAATTTTAAAAGGCTCTTTCTTCCAAAAGAATCCTGAATCACCAACATTAAAAACTTACCATTGAGGTAACACATCTTTTGAATCACCTTCTTCAACCGTTCTAAGACACTGCAGATTCTGTCATGAGGGCTAGGTTATGAAGATGCCACAACTCAAAGTTTTCAAATGAGTTTTTGTTATCTTGAAATAATGACTTTTGCATGTCATTCTACTTTATCCTACTCCCCCTGACCCAGTTTAGTGAGATGTACGGTATCATTTTCTTGTAACAGTCCCTAACTAAATTGCCTGGGGACTCCAGGTCAATCCAGCTTCCAGCCCTTCCACAAAGAGAACTGTAGGTGCCATCTCACTTGCTAGTAGAAAACCAATTCTGTTTCTGTTCACTAGAAAACACTGAGTCCAGTAAAGTCTGGTCAGTCCTTGTTAATACTTTGCATATTAAAAGAAGTGAGACCTTGGGCGCCTGGGTGGCTCAGTTGTTAGGCATCTGCCTTCGGCTCAGGTCATGATCCCAGGGTCCTGGGATCGAGCCCCACATCAGGCTCCCTGCTTGGTGGGAAGCCTGCTTCTCCCTCTCCCACTCCCCCTGCTTGTGTTTCTTCTCTCGCTGTGTCTCTCTCTGTCAAATAAATAAATAAAATCTTAAAAAAAAAAAGAACTGAGACCTTATGTATAGCTAAACATACCCCACCTAAAGCTATAGTGAACCGTCATAGACAAATACATATAAGAATCTGGTATGTAACAAAGGTCATCATACTAATCAGTGGTGAAATAAAGGGTTATTAAATAAACTATACCAGGTCAACTGGTTGACTAAATCAGAAAAAAAAAAAAAAAGCCCCAAAGTTAAATTCTTATCTCCCCTCATACCACAAAATAATTTCTTAATGGGTTAATGATTAAAAAAGAAACACAAATTTTAAAACAAATGTTTAAATCATACCGATATGGTAACAACTTTTCTAAGTATAAAAGCAGGGAAAAAGATACTTGCAGGGAAGATAGCAGAGTAGGAGGACCCTAAACTCACCTTGTCCCATGGATACAACTAGATAGACTCATATCCATGTAAATAACCCAGAAAACAACCCAAAGACTAGCGGAACAAACTCACAACTAAATGTACAGAAGAGGCCACATCTAAAAGTGCAAGAAGGGTAGAGATGTGGTGGGGAGCTAAATTCCATGGGACTGGCTACTGGATGGAGGGAGCCCCCAGGCATGGAGAGGGGTGAGAAACAGACTATCACACCAGGGAGCCTGCATGGGGAAAATAAATCCCCATAGCATTTGGCTTTGAAAAATCAGGCCAAATTTTGTGAGTTCTTACAACTGGTGGGACTTAAAGCCTAGAACTTTCAAAATTAGCAGGCTCAGCTCTATGAGAGCCCAGAGGTCAATAGGAAGCTGAGTCCCTGCCTTTAAAGAAACAGCACAACAAACAGCCTGTGGAAATACAGGAGAGAGGCAGCAGTTTGAAAAACACCTGGGGCATGTGGGAGAGTTATTTACTTATCTAGAATTCTCTGAGGGACTTCTCCAGGAAAAAAGTTGCTGCTAGGCACCATTTCCTTCCCCCACGCCCCAGCAAAAAACATACCACCACTTGCAGGAAACAGCCTGGAACCAGCATTCACTACCTAACTTGCTTACACTGCACTGCGCCCCGCCCCCTCCAACCTCAGTCCCAGCACTGTGGGTACTCTCCCCCAGAAGACTGTTGCAAACCTTACCAACACTGTGTCTCCCCACTGTGTGCCCTGCAGGGCCTTGGTCCCAGCAGAAGCGGTTGGTCACCTCTTTCAGAGGATGCTCACACATTGTTAAAACTGTACCCCCACCCCACCCCACATACTTTGCAGAGCAGCCCCATCAAGCCCTGGTTTCCACAGCAGCTGTGCATCCTGGGGTGGGGGAAGAGGGCTGGCACACAAAGCTTGTAAGGCTGCACCCCCACCCATGTGCACTTTGCAGAGTGGCCTCAGCCAGCCCTGGCTTCAGCAGCAGGTTTTTGTCCCCTGAGGGAGAGGACCAGCACCTTGTTAAAAGTGTGTGCCCTGCCCAATACTTTCAAGAGCAAGAGACAGAGCTGACTTTCCTAATGGAGTAACAGACAAAGAGAAGGTGTTAGACAAAATGAGGACACAGAGGAATATGTTCCAAATGAAAGAATAGGACAAACAGTACAGCAAGAGACCTAAGCTGAACAGAAATAAGTAATAGGCTGATAAACAATTAAAGTAAGAATCAGAAAGATACTCACTGGACTTGAGAACAAAGTGGAGGACATCAGTGAGAACTTTAACACAGAGATATAAAAGAACCAATCAGACATGAAGAACACAATAATTGAAATTAAAAATACACTAGATGGAATAAACAGCAGGCTAGAAGAAGCAGAAGAACGAATCAGCAACATGGAGGACAGAGTAATGGAAAGTAATCAAGCTGAGCAGGTGAAAGAAAAAAAATTATGCCAAATGAGAACAGACTTAGGAAACTCAGTGACTCCAAAAGCATAATAACATTTTCATTATAGGGATCATAGAAGCAGAAGAGAGAGAAAAGGGGGCAGAAATGTATTTGAAGAAATAATAGCTGAAAGCTTCCTAAATGTGGGAAAAGAAAAAGAAATTAGATCCAAAAGGCACAGAAAACTCCCAACAAATTCAGCCCAAGGAGGTCCAAACCAAGACACATAGTAATTAAAATGTCAAAGAACAGTAATAAATAAAGAATTTTAAAAGGAGGAAGAGAAAAGAAAACCATTGCATACAAGGGAAACCCCATATGGCTATCATCTGATTTTTCAGCAGAAACTTTGCATGCCTGAAGAGAGTGGCATGATATATTCAAAGTGCTGAAAGAAAAAAAAAAACCTGCAGGCAAGATTACTCTATCCAGAAAGGGCAACATTCAGAATAGGAGGAGAGATAAAGAGTTTCCTAGACAAACAAAAGTTAAGGGAGTTCATGACCATTAAACCAGCCCTACAAGAAATGTTAAAGGGGACTCTATGAGTGGAAAGGAAAGACCATAAGTAAGAGTAAGAAAAGTAGGAAGCACAAAACCAGTAAAAATAATTATATCTGTAAAAATCTGCCAAGGGATTCACAGAATAAAAGGAAATAAAGTATGATGCCATATGCCTAAAAATATGGGGAAGAGAGGAGCAAAAATGGGTTCAAACTTAAGTGACCATCAACTTAAGAAAGACTGCTATATGCATATACAAACCTAATGGTAACCACAAATCAAAAACCAGTAATAGATATGCAAAAAATAAAAAGAAATCCAAGTATATCACTAAAGAAAAACAACTTATGGTGAAAGAAGAGAGTAAGGAAAGAAAGGAATAGAGAAAATCCATAAAAACAAATACAAAACAAATAAAATGGCAATAAATATATACCTATCAATAATTACTTCGAATGTAAATGGACTAAATGCTTCAATCAAAATACATAGGGTGATGGAATGGATAAAAAAACAAGACCCACCTATATGCTGCCTACAAGAGACTCACTTCAGACCTAAGACACATGCAGACTGAAAGTGAGGGGATGGAGAAATATTTATCATGCAAATGGATGTGAAAAGAAAGCTGGAATGGCAATACTTACATCAGACAAAATTGACCTTAAAACAAAGGCTGTAGGGGCCCCTGGGTGGCTCAGTTGGTTAAGTGTCCGACTCTCAATCTCAGCTTGGGTCTTGATCTCAGTGTCTGGAGTTCAAGCCCTGCATTGGAGCCTACTTTAAAAATTAATTAATTAATTAGTTAATTAATTAAAATAAAGACTGTAGGGGCACCTGGCTGGCTCAGTCGAAAGAACAGATGACTCTACATCTCAGGGTTATGAGTTTGAGTCCCACATGGGGTATAGAGATTACTTAAATAAAAAACTTAAAAAAATTTTTTTAATAAAAAAATAAAAGACTGTACCAAGAGACAAAGAAGGACACTATATAATTATTAATCAACAAGAAGACATAACAATTGTAAATATTTATGCACCCAACACAGGAGCACTCAAATACATAAAAAGTTAATAACAAATATATAAGAACTAATTGATAGTAATACAATAATAGTAGCGGACTCTTGCATCAATGAACAGATCATCTAAACATAATATCAAGGAAACAGTGGCTTTGAATGACACACTGGACCAAATGGATTTAATAGATATTCTCAGAACATTCCTCCTAAAACAGCAGAAAACACATTCTTTTCAAGTGTACACAGAACATTCTCCAGAACAGATCACATATTCGCCCATAAAACAAACCTCAACAAATTCAAGATCAAAGTCATACCATGCATCTTTTCTGACCCCAACGCTATGAAACAAGAAGCCGACCACAAGAAAAAATCTGGAAAGAACACAAATACATGGAAGTTAAATAACATGCTACTAAACAATGAATGGGTCAACCAAGAAATAAAAAAAGAAATAAAAAGTACACAGAAACAAATGAAAATAAAAACACAATGGTCCAAAAACTTTGGTATGCAGCAAAAGCAGTTCTAAGAGGGAAGTTTATAGCAATACAGGCCTACCTGAAAAAGCAAGAAAAATCACAAATAAACAAACTAACCCTACATCTAAAGGAGCTAGAAAAAGAACAACAAATACATAAAACCATCAAAAGGAAGGAAATAACAAAGATTAGACCAGAAACAAATTTAATAGAAACTAAAAACAACTATAGAACAAATCAATGAAACCAGGAACTTGATCTTCAAAAACATCAATAAAATTAATAAACTTCTAGCCAGACATATCAAGAAAAAAAAGAGAAAGGACTCAAAAAAATAAATCACAAATGACAGAGGAGAAATGACAACCAACACCAGAGAAATACAATTGTAAGAGAATATTATAAAAAACTATATGCCAACAAACTGGACAACCTAGAAAAAAATGGATAAATTCTTAGAAACATAAAACCCACCAAAACTGAATCAGGTAAAAATAGAAAATTTGAACAGACCAGTTACCAGCAATGAAATTGAATCAGTAATCAAAAAAGTCCCAACAAACAAAAGTCCAGGACCAGACAGTTCCACAGGTGAATTCTACCAAACATTTAAAGAAGAGTTAATACTTATTCTTCTCAAACTATTCCAAAAAATAGAAGAAGGAAAACTTCCAAATTCATTCCATGAGGCCAGCATTACCCTGATAGCAAAACCAGTTAAAGACACTACAAAAAAAAGAGAACTACAAGCCAGTATCTCTGATGGACATAGATGCCAAAATCCTCAACAAAATATTAGCAAACTGAATCCAACAATACATTAAAAGAATCACTCACCATGATCAAGTGGGATTTATTCCTGGGGTGCAAGGGTGGTTCAACATGTGCAAATCAATCAACATGATACATCACATCAATAAGAGAAAGGATAAGAAATATATGAACATTTCAAAAGATGCAGAAAAGGCTTTTGAAAAAGTACAACATCATGATAAAAAAAAAACTCTCAACAAAGGTTTAGACAGAACATATCTCAACATAAGAAAGGCCATATATGAAAAACCCACAGCTAACATTATCCTTAATGGGGGAAAACTGAGAGCTATTCCCCTAAGGTCAGGAACAAGACAAGGATGTCCCCTCTTACCACTTTTATTCAACATAGTACTGGAAGTCCTAGCTACAGCAATCAATCAATCAATCAATCAATCAATGGCATCCAAATTGGTAAGGAAGAAGTAAAACTTTCACTATATGCAGATGACATGATACTCTATATAGAAAATGCGGAAGGCTCCATCAAAAAACTACTAGAACTGATAAACAAATTCAGTTAAGTCACAGGATACAAAATCAATGTACAGAAATCCATTGCATTTCTGTAGACCAATAATGAAGCAGCAGAAAGAGAAATTAAGAGAACAAACCCATTTACAATTGCACCAAAAATAATACAATACCTAGGAATAAAGCTAACTAAAAGGGAACCTACAAAATGGGAGAGGATATTTGCAAATGACATATCTGACAAAGGGTTAATATCCATATTATAGAAAGAACTTATACAATTCAACACTGGAAAAAACAAATAATCCAATTAAAAAGTGGGGAGAAGACATGAAGAGACATTTCTCCAAAGAAAACATACAGATGGCCAACAGACATATGAAAAGATGCTCAACATCATTTATCACCAGGGAAATGCAAATCAAAGCCCCAGTGAGATATCACCTCAACACCTGTCAGAATGGCTAAAATCAACAACACAAGAAACAAGTGCTGGTGAGGATATGGAGAAATACAAATACTCATGTACTGTTGGTGGAAATGCAAACTGGTGTGGCCACTGTGGAAGACAGTATGGTGGTTCCTCAAAAAATTAAAAATAGAAATACCATATGATCGATTCAGTAATTCACTACTGGGTATGTACCTAAAGAATATGAAAACACTAATTCAAAGGGTTACATGAACCCCTATGTTTATTGCAGCATTATTCGCAACAGCCAAATTATGGTAGCAACCTAAGTGTCCATTAATAGATGAATGGATAAAGATATGGAGATCCATTAATAGATGAATGGATAAAGATATGGAGATACACACACACACACACACACACGGAGGAATATTATTCAGCCATAAAAAATAATGAAATCTTGCCATTTGCAATGACATGGATGGAGCTAGAGAATACAATGCTTAGCAAGTAAGGCAGTCAGAGAAAGAAAAATACCATATGATTTCACTCATATGTGGAATTTAAGGAACAAAACAAAGAGTGAAAAAAAGGAGAGAGAAACAAACCAAGAAATAGACTCTCAACTATAGAGAACAAACTGGCGGTTACCACAGAAGAGGTGGATGGAGGAGATAGGTAAAATAGGTGATGGGGATTAAGGAGTGCACATGTCCTGATGACCACTGAGTAACTTACAGAATTGTTGAATCACTATATTGTACACCTGAAACTAATATAACACAGTATGTTAACTCTACTATCCTGACAATGCCCACTTCCTGACAATACCTCAGACTTCCATTTAGGTGTCTTTCCTCCTCACCCCACCTACACCTGTGAAAGGAAGCTGACTCATCCCCAATATTACTGGTGGGGCTAACTGGGCTAAATAATTACAGCCCCTTTGACAGCGATTGGACAGACTGCCAGGCCTAAGCCTGTTAGCACATGGTATTCTCCCAGCTTCCTGGATTATTCAGAGGCTGGTGTACAACCAGATTTGGGCCAATGAGGAACAAAGGACAATTTGGGGGCACTTCTTAAAAGAGAGCCAGTTCCTGTCTTCCTTGGGTATTTGGGGGTGTGGATCGGAGCCCCCAAGGGTGCTGCAGTATCCTCTAGAAGCCTGAGAATCAAACCACACTGTGGAGGAGAGCTGAGAGATTCTCAAGAGATCTTGAGAGTATATATTCAAGAGAAAATAAGTCAGAGCTTTGATAGACCCAGGGCTGATCACTGCCCTGCCACTGGGGTCTTCCTTTAACATAGGCGTCCTAGTATATGAAACCAAAACTGATTTTTCCCACTTGCAAAATGAAGCTATCATGACGCAAAAAGAAATGAAGACAAACACTGAAAACTAAAAGAACTTTTGCTCTTTAACATCAGGGATAATTCAGGTGCCTCAGTGGCTCAGTTGGTTGGGTGTCTGCCTTCGGCTCGGGTCATGATCTCAGGGTCCCTGCTCAGTGGGGAGTCTGCTTCTCCCTCTCCCTCTGCTGCTCCCCCTACTTGTGCTTTCTCTCTCTCTCCCTCTCTCTCTCTGTCAAATAAGTAAATAAAATCTAAAACAACAAAAACATTAGGGGTAATTATATCTATTTGAACCAAACCAAAGTTTAGGGCAGCTCTCCTATAATATGGACAAGGGTATTACCAAGCAGGTCTGGTCCAGTATGCCCAGAACCAATAAAGGTTATGCCCATAGGCCCAACAGACAACTGCTTTGGGGAGTGCCTGAACAGGACGTGGTAGTGTGGGTCTGGGGTCCCAGATGGGAGAACCAAAAGTTCTGGAACTCCGAGCTGTGGTGAGGAGCAGCAGGAAAGTCCACAGAAAACTGGTTGTCAGAATGGGTATGAAGTGGCACTGAGAGGTCCACCACTTTTGGCCAGTGCCCAAAATGCCATGAGCCCCTTGATTTAAGGCTAAGAAGTGGAACATGATGAAGTTTATGAGTCACTAGCATCTCACCACAAATTGGGATTTTTAGCCCCTACTGAGATTTGTGTAGAATATTTGTATGGAATAAGAGAACAGTGGGATGCCACAAAGGTGAAGGGAGAGAGAAAGAGATCCCAAAATCTAGAGGGCATTGAAGACCAACTGCTGAATCACACTTCTGCAGATGGCAGAAAAATGTGGCTGACACAGTTTTGCCAATGGCAGGCCATTTATGTTATTTAAGAGATCTAGAAATAGACCTGCTATATACCAGGCACTGTTCTGAGTGCTTTACAAACATTTATTTATTCCCCTCAACAACCCCATGAAATAGGTATTCTTATCATCCTTATTTTAAAGATCAGCAAACTGAGGCACAGAGAGGTTAAGAAACTTGCCCAAGTTCACACAGCTAGAAACCAAGGCACAAAGAGATGAAGAAATTGGCTCTAGGTCACACAGTTGGAAAGTGAAGTACAGCTGGTCAGTGGTAGAGTCAGGATTCGAATGCAGGATTTACAGCCAGGGCCCATGCTCCTGACCACCATACTCCACTGCATAGGCTATCACATTTCAGTGTCTTTGCAGACTTGCTGCTAAATATCCCCTCATAGGGATGTTCCTCTCTGCGTGACAGTTCCCCCTGGGGCTTTAGTGAAGCTACAACAGATTTCAGTACATGTAATAGTTGTGGGTGGTTTTTATGTCAGGTCTGGCCCTCAATTCTGGGACCTCGTGTTGCCACAAACTCTGCTTCTGTCACCTTTAACAGCCTGAAGAACAGCCATAACTTTGGGCTTGTTAAAAATGCAGTCGATCAGGAGGGTCAGGCCAACCATTTCCCTCTTTACCCAAGCTTCCTGATCATTCCAGTCCTCTGCCCATCACACATCCTCCTTCTTAAATACTATCATCAGTGTCGGGGTCATTAGGGAGAAAACCAATGAAGAGGAAATGATTATAAAAGTTACATCTGCTGTTCAGGCAGCTGTTCTCTTTCCTCATTAGGATAATCAATCATTTTTCAACATCATTTTTGTAACTAGAAAAGGCTTCATTTATTCTAAGACTAAGGAGCAGGAATAAGGGAATTAAATCCCATAGGTCTTTAGCTGATGGAATTTTTTTAATATTCTGTCCTCACCAATGACCTAATTAAGCTTTCAGAGAATGATAAACTCTCAGCTCCTCTGTCTTGTTTCCATCTGTGCCTTTGCAGAAGGGGAGATCCACACCCCTAGGAGTCCACGCCTTTTCTTCTGGCTTTCTGTTTAGCTTCATCTTCATAGATTAAGCCCAACTTTCTCTGACTTCCTGCAAGGGCCTCTTGGAAAGGTGTCATCGTCACTAAAACCTTACCATTAAGCCGCAGATTTTCACAGAGACATTAAGTCATATTTCTGTGGAGTCACAGAACAGTAGGGCAGGAAAATTACCCCTTGTAATGACCATGAGCCCCAACCACGGGGGAGAAACTGCCCAGGTTCATATATCAACTTTGTCCCTTACTAGTTATTTGACCTTGGGCACATTACTTAGCCTCTTGGTGCCTTGGTGTCTTCATTTGTAAAATGGAGAAGGAAAGTACATACCTACCTCCTAGGGGTGTCATGAGGATTAAGTTGACAGTACATGTAAAGCACTTACAATGCCTGGCACACAGTAAAGGCAAAATCGTAGGTTTCTCTATTATCATCGTGGCTACTGCTGTTGCTGCTACCATTGGTATTATCTGGTCCACCCGGCTCTGACGCTTAGGTGCCCTCTTGAACATCCTCTTCAAACCATCAAGGTCGGTTCACCCCAACCACATGCCTTCTCCATGCCTATGCCCTGGCTCTCAAGAGCTTTGGGGAAAATCAAACAAGTGTGTGAACTACAAACCCATTGTCTCCCAGCTAAGCCAACTCCCCAGATACTCTGTCGTCTGTGCCTCTCTGCATCGGTCATGGTCCAGGAAGAAAGACAAGCAGCACAGTTAGTTCTGCAGAGGTAAAGCAGGGATTGGAGGTGAAATTGCTGAAATGAGTTTTGGAGGACTCAAAAGGTAGACAGGGGATGCTGAGATAACACAGAGATGGGAGCTGCAGGAATTAGAGGCCACCCCAAAGATGTGGGGGGAATGGAAGGGAGAGACTGGGGTTATCAGAGCCTGGAAGCCTGGAAGAGGGACCCCATGGGGCTGTGACCCAGCCCCCAAAGAGGGGCATCACCCATCTCTGATGGGACACAATAAGGCTGATTATGAGAGTGTTGGGAAAAATCACAAACTGGATGATTTGAACTACTACCACCAGGCTGATGCTCACAGCAATAGGAAATAGACACGAAACCCACAGGAAGCAAATGGGAAGGAGTAGCCACCTGCTCTGGCTACCATAGCCAGACTGATCTTTCTAAAAAGCAAGCATGGGGGTGCTTGGGTGGCTCAGTCGTTAAGCGTCTGTCTTCGGCTCAGGTCATGATCCCAGGGTCCTGGGATGGAGCCCCGCATCGGGCTCCCTGCTCTGTGGAAAGCCTGCTTCTCCCTCTCCCACTGCCCCCTGCTTGTGTTCCTCTCTCACTGTGTCTCTCTCTGTCAAATAAATAAAATCTTAAAAAAAATAAATAAAAAGCAAGCACGGCTGGGTCACAAGCCTTCTTAAAGCCCTTCTGTGGCTCTCTCTGCATCTCCCGCGAGTCTGGAATGTAGTTTGGCATAGGGGGGTACTGGAGCTGGCCCTCACCTACGCCTAGTACTTTCCCACACCCGACACCCTCTCCCCTATGACACCAGTGCCAGCCATATTGAATTCATCACATTCTTCCAAACACTCCATGCCTTTGTTCCAGCCTGGAAAGCTCTTCTTTCTGAAGTCTTTGTTGATCACCTAAGCTAGGAATGGCTAACCTGGTGTGTACTCACTGTAAGCCCAACATACTTCTTTTAGCAGATGCTGCTGGGGCCCTTCCCACATCTCTTTGGCCTTTGCCTCTACATGGAAGGCTGCTTACTATAAACACCAGTGGCTTCACTTGGGACTGTATATCTGCCCACCAGCATGCATTTGGCCAGGTGGTCAGGAGTTGCGCTAGGGCGTTAATCTCCCTTGGGGCAGTCTTCAAACACTGATGGAGAGAGATGTGATGGCTAACTGGCCCATCTGCGTGGCCCCTTGGTGGGGAGAACAAGGCATGTTTTATGTGCCCAGAGCTCCCTGGGGAGGTTGAACCCCAGTTGCCTGTAGTAGTAATTACGCGGATAGGCTTTCTTCTGTTCCCTTCCTCAACTCCCTGATCTTTTCTACCAGTGCTTCCTGGGATCACTTCCCAAATAAACTACTTACACTCAAATCCTTTTCCCACAGCCTGTTTTGGGAGAAATCCAAAGGAAGACACTTTTCTGATAGCCCATTACATAGTGTTGTACTTATTTGCTTAAAGGTCCCCACCACCCTAACGGCTTTCAACTCTCTGAGGGCCAGGACCTTATATCATCCTTTATTGTATCCTCAGATCATAACACAGTGCCAGGCACATAATATGCCCTCCATCCATGCTTATTGACTGAGGGGAGATATCTGAAAACCAGAACAGTGACACTGTAGAATGTGATGCGTGATGAGCAGGGATTACTGAAGGAAGCTGGCAAAGAGCTTTGAGATTACAATTCACATTTTTGGAGGTAGGGCTCCTCAGGCAGCCAAAGCAAGGGAGTACAACTGCTACTTTTAATCCCTCTGTTTCTTCAGAGGAGAATGAAATAGTAGTACCAGAAATGTAGACACATCCACACACACAATGAAATGTGAGTCACAGGCATTTTGCCCCTTCACCATGTCGCATAGGTATGGTCCCCAGAGCAGCTGCCACCTCTGATTCTAACAAGCATAGATCCCTTCACCGGGCTCGAAGAAATGTCACACCAAAGTCGTATCAGTGGGCCAGCCCTTTTACTCTGAGAAGCTCAGAGAACACACAGTCCTAATACTGGCATGGCCCATGTCCAGATTAAAGGCCATCTGCTTCCTCTTTAATCAGGACCAGCCATATTGGGAATACTCCATCCTACCCAATCCTTCCTCTGAATGAGACTGATCATAAATAAGAGCCCTGCCACAATGCCCAAGAGTGTCCCAGTTCTCTTATGATTGCCAGCATTAGAAATAAAACCTCCATGTACCGGAGTCATCTCAGCTTCTTGCCCAGGAAGACTTCTGCACTGCCCAAGGGCTGGGTTCTATGATGTAAGCTAGTCTCACCTCTTCTAGCCAAGTTCCACATCAACAGTTTCCTACCATATGCCCTCCTGCCTGGACAGCTTGGGGGCCTCTAAATCAAGACATTTCCTGACTTTTTCCAATACTGTAACTACTAGGCAAGATTTTAAAATAACAATTGTTTTATTTTCTAACTTTTTTGAGCACCTACAATATACCAGTACCAGTTACAAGCACTGTGCAAAATGTTTTACATATAGTAGCCCATTCAAACCTCCAAACAACTCGATAGGAAAGGTAGGTGGATTAGCCTCATGTCACAGCAGGGGAAACAGAGGGTGTGCCTGACTTGCTTAAACACAGGCTTTCCAACTCCCAAGCCTGGACACTCTACCACAGTATTATTCTGGCATTATTTCAAATGTGATACAACAGAGTTTTAGTTCTGGAAGGGACCACAGAGATTAACCAAAATCCAACACCCTTCTGAGGTGCTGTTCCTTGGTAATTTAAGGTATGGTCTTGGCAGACAGACAGACCTCAGTAGGACTTACAGACCTGCCACTTAACAATCTGTGTGATCCTAGACAAGCCTCAATCTCCCCATCTGTAAAATGGGGGTAATAATTGGTACCTGCTAAGGATAGGATTGCTGTGAAGAAAAAATGAGATCCTGTATGAAAAGCACTTAGCAAGTGCTGATTAAATATTAGCTAACACTTACGTAGTACTAACTACATTCCAGGTACTCGTCTAAGTGCTTGTCACATATTGAATTAATTTTAATTCCCACAACATGAAGTAGCTATTATAATCCCTACTTTATAGATCGATTAACTGAGGCACATGTTGGCCACCAAACCACAGATCCAAGAAGCTCAGAGAACACCAAGCAGGATAAATACCAAAAAACCCCATCAAAAATCAAAAAACAAAAAACAAAAACCCACTGCACCTAAACATATCACATTCAAACTGCAGAAAATCAAAGATAAAGAAAAAAAATCTCGAAAGAAGCCAGAGGAAAAAACATGTTACCAATAAAGAAACAAGGATAAGAATTATATCTGACTTCTCATAAACCATGCAAGCAAGAAGACAGTGAAATGAAATATATAAAGTATGAAGAGAAAAAAAACCCACCAACCTAAAACTCTGTACCATTTGAAATTATCCTTCAAAAGTAAATGAGAAACAAAAACTTTCTAAGACAAAAATGAAGAGAATTTGTTGCCAGTAGACCCACCTTGCAAGAAATGTTAAAATAAGTGCTTCCAGTTATAGAACAAATAAGTCACAGGAATAAAAGTCACAACATAATGAATATAGTCAATGCTATTGTAATACTGATGTATTGAGATAGATGGTAGCTACACATGTAGTAAACATAGCATAATAGGTAAATTTGTTGAATCACTATGCTGTACACTTGAAACTACTGTAATGCTGTATGTCAACTACACTAAAAAAAAAAAAGTTCCTCAGAGAAAAGGAAAATTGTATAGATCAGAAACTTGGACAGACATACATAAAGGAAGAACATCAAAGAATAAGAGAAGGTAAAAACTTATTTTTCTTATTCTTAACTGCTCTAACAGATAGATTATTTGTTCAAAAAATAATGGCAACAATGTATGCAATTATGTATGCTTACATGTATGTATTTATGCTTACTTTATTGTATATATAAGTGAAATGAATGACAGTAATGATTCAAGAGATGGGAGGGAGGAATTAGGATTCTTTTGTTATTATAAGGTACCTGCACGATTCATGAAGTGGTATAGTGTTATTTTAAAGTGGACTTGGGGCCACGTGGCTGGCTCAGTCAGTGGAGTGTGTGACTCTTGATCTCAGGGTTGTGAGTTCAAGCCCCATGTTGGGTGTAGAGATTAGTTAAACATAAAACCTTTAAAAAAATTAAATTAAAAAATAAAGTGGACATGGATTCACTGTACTTGTATACTGCAAATTCTAGAGCAGCCACTTTAAAAGTAAATTAAGTAGTAGATATACTAAAAAATGAGACAAATGAAATCATATAAAATGCTCAGTCAAAACCACAAAAGGCAGAAAATGTATGGGAGACAAAAGTAGACCAAAAAATAAGGGCAACAGAGTAACAAATATTGTAGATAGCAATCCAACTATATCAATAATCACTTTAAACATCAATGGTCTAAATACACCAATTAAAAGGCAGTGATTGTCAGAGTAGATCAAAAAAACAAGATTCAACTATATGTCATCTACAAGAAACTCACTTTAGATATAATAACACAGGAGTGCCTGGGTGGCTCAGTCAGTTAAGCATCTGACTCTTGATTTTGACTCAGGTCATGATCTCAGGGTCATGGGATCATGCCCCACATCAGGCTCTGCACTGGGCATGGAGCCTGCTTAAGATTCTCTCTCCCTCGCCCTCTGTCCCTCCCCCCACCACTCACACGCATGCACACTCTCTCTCTCTCAAAAATAAATAATAAATATGTCAAATAAATGTTATTTAATATAATTTAATACATTTAAATATAATTACAATTATTAAATAAATAACATATAGATGAAATATAAAGGAATGGAGAAAGATATGCCATGCTAACACTACTCGAAAGAAAGCAGGAGTAGCTATATTAATTTCAGACAAAGCAGACTTTAAACAAGGAAAGTTATCAGGGATAAAGAGGGGCATTTCATAATGATTGAAAGGTCAGTACTCTAAGAAGACAATGTGCATGCACCTAACAACAGAGCATCAAAACATGTGAGGCAAAACAGATAAACTGCAAGAAGAAATAGATAAATCCACTATTGTAGGTGGAGACTTCAACATCCCTCTATCAGAAATAGACAGATATAGCAGGCAGAAAATCAGTAAAGATAGTTGAACTCAACAGCACCATCAATCAACTGGATTTCATTGACATCTATAGATGACTTCATTCAACAATAGTAGAGTACAAATTCTTCTCCAGCTCACATGGAACATTCAGCAAGATAGACCACATTCTGGGCCATAAAATGCACCTTAATAAATTTAAAATATACCTTAATAAGTTTAAAAGAATAGAAATCATATAATGTGTGCTCTCAGACCACAATGGAATTAAAGTAGAAATCAATAACAGAAAGATAGCTGGAAAATACCAAAATACTTGGAGATTAACAATACACTTCTAATTAACATGTAATTCAAAGAAGAAATCAAGAGAAATTTAAAAATATTTTGAATTAAATAAAAGTGAAAACACAACTTATCAAAGTTCATGGGACACAGTGAAAACAGTGCTTTAAAGGTTATTTATAGCATCGAATGCATATATTGCAAAAATATAAAGATCTAAAATCAATAATCTAAGTTTCCACCTTAGAAAACTAGAAAAAGGGCACCCGGGTGGCTCAGTCATTAAGCGTCTGCCTTCGGCTCAGGTCATGATCTCAGAGTCCTGGGATCGAGTCCCACATCAGGCTCCCTGCTCGGCAGGAGGCCTGCTTCTCCCTCTCCCACCCCTCCTGCTTATATTCCCTCTCTCACTGTGTCTCTCTCTGTCAAATAAATAAAATCTTAAAAAAAAAAAATGTTATAAAAAAAAAAAGAAAACTAGAAAAAGAAGAGCAAATTAAATCCAAAGTAGAAGAAATAACAAAAATTCAAGCAGAAATCAATGAAACTGAAATCAATAGAGAAAATCAACAAAACCAAAAGCCATTTCTTTGAAAAGGTCAATAAAATCGATGAGCCTCGAGCCAGGCTAAAAAAAAAAAAAGAGAGAGAGTAGACACAAATTACTAGCATCAGAAATGAAAGAGGAGACATCACTCAAAGATAAAGGACATTTAAAGATCTCATGGACATTAAAAAGCAGATAAAGGGGGCACCTGAGTGGCTCAGTTGGTTAAGCGACTGCCTTCGGCTCAGGTCATAATCCTGGAGTCCCTGGATAGAGTCCTGCATCGGGCTCCCTGTTCGGCAGGGAGTCTGCTTCTCCCTCTGACCCTCCCGACCCTCCCCCCTCTCATGCTCTCTCTCAGTCTCTCTCAAATAAATAAATAAAATCTTAAAAAAAAAAAAAAAAAAAAAAGCAGGGTGCCTGGGTGGCTCAGATGGTTAAGCATCTGCCTTCGGCTCAGGTCATGATCCCAGGGTCCTGGGATCGAGTCCCGCATCGGGCTCCCGGCTCAGCGGGGAGCCTGCTTCGCCCTCTGACCCTCTCCCCTCTCATGCTGTTTCTCTCTCGCTCGCTCTCTAAAAAATAAATAAAATCTTTAAAAAAAAAAAAGCAGATAAAGGAATATTATGGACAACTCCATGCCAGAAACTGATAACCTAGATGAAACAAACCAATCCCTTAAAACACAAAATCTGCTAAAACTCACACTTGATAAGCTGTTTTAAAAAATAGCTAAAAATACTCTTAACATATGATTGGTCCTCGGTATTTATCCAAATGAATTAGAAACTTATATCCACACAAAAACCTGCACATGGATGTTTGCGGCAGGTTTTTATTTTTAATAAATTGACAAATTATTAATAATTGCCAAAACTTGGAAGCAATCAAAATGTCCTTCAAAAGGTAAATGGATAAACTGTAGTATGTCCAGACAACAGAATATTATTCAGTGCTAAAAAAAAATGAGCTAGATGAAAAGACATGGAGGAAACTTAATGCATACTACTAATTGAAAGAAGCTAATCTGAAAAGGCTACATACTATATGATTCCAAATATCTGACATTCTGGAAAAGGCAAAACTATGGAGAGAGTGGAAAGATCAGTGGTTGCCAGGGGTTAGCAGGAAGACAGGAATAAAGAGAGCACAGTGGATTTTTAGGGCACTGAAACTCTCCTGTTATAACACTATAATGGTGGATACATGTCATTATACATTTGTCCAAATCCAGAGACTGTACAATATCAAAATTGAGCCCCTAATGTAAACTGTGGTCTTTGGATGATTGTGATATGTCAGTATAGGTTCACTGATTGTAACAAATGTCCTAGTCTGGTGGGGAATGTTGTTAGTGGGGGAGGCTGAGCATGTGCATGTATGGGACCGGGGGTAAATGGGTCTCTGTACTTTTGCTCAATTTTGCTGTGAACCTAAAACTTCTCTAAAAAAATAAAGTTTATTAATTTTTTAATAAGTAAAATGGTACATTCTGCAACCAGCAGACGAGTTCAAGCTTCAGCTAAATGTAATATAAAGAAGAAAAAAAAAAAAAAAGAAAGAAGCTGAGGTACAGACTGTTTTAGGTAATAACGGCAGAGCCAGAATTTGAACCCTGGCAACCTTTCTCTGGAATGTGTTCACTTGCCCTCTATACCACCTTGCCTCTCAACTGTTTGTTACTATTATTACTATTATTTTGCAAATGGGAAAACTGAGGCTCAGAGGGATCTGCCCACTTGCCAGAGTCCTAGATTCAGTGAGAAACAGTCTAAGATTCTGGGTTTCCTGAACCTCTAAATCCCAGTTCTTCCTCCACTCTCTGACATTGCCTCTACATGTCCCCATGTCCCCCCCACCCAACAATATCTGGAAAGATCCATGTGTATTGTCCTGGAAAGGGGGAAACTTTTGTTCCAAGCACAACATTTCAATACTCAAATCCTTTTGGAAGCAAAACATTCTCCTCCTCACTTTCAACCTGGCTTTACCATCAAACTGAGAAGAGGATATGTGCTAAAGCAAGCCATCAGTAAATAAATGGTAGGTAGGGCCAATCTGCTCAGGACTCCAGCACTTCCAGCATGCCCAGTTTGGGCACCAATTTGCATGGATGCATGAGACACATAGCATGAGTAGAACAGAGACCAGAATGAAATTCAAGTAGATATATAGCTGGGAAATGGCTGGTAGATGCAGATTTTAAAAAGAAAAATAAAAGATACCCACTGAGAGGCACTAGAAAAGAGCAGGAGACCATTTTTTTCTTTTAAAGCTTGTCCAGCTGAAAGAGATCTGCTTTGGTATAATTCCCTGACCCACTTTTTTTTTCCTGATAAGAGATAGATAGCCAAGATATCCAGATGTGAGGGATAGTCTATCTCTAGAAGGCACTTATTTGATTAGACACTGCTTTCATTTTATAGCAATTCATATTTCCAAGGGCATCTCCTTCTTCGCTTCATTTTACATCCCAATTTCTATTTCCTTCCACAAAACCCAAAGCTCTATATTTTTCAAGTTAATACCACAGTGCACCAGAATGCATGATTATGTGCAGTCTAATTTCCTTTAGGTCATGCGCTCACATTCAGTTATTTTATACATATTGAGAATAGAGCTATCTTTGCTTTGAATTTTTAAGCTGTGAGTTCTGGCTGCTCTAAGATAAATTAGACATAATTCCTAAGGCTTAGTGTGCTCTGGTGAACTACCCTAAGGCCCCAGAGTTTCAAACAAATGCCTTTCTTTTTCTCCTTTCAGAAAACTAAGCTGGGTCTCAACGTATGTCCCTTGCTATTGTGATTTCTTATTATTTTCTTTCATCCTTAGAAGAAATCTTGCAGTTCAGTATGATCCAGTGCCTCGGTCACAATTGGCTGAGTGATGTTTTTTTAAATAATAACCCTTCCCAGATGGCTGATGTTAGCTTTAGGTCAAAACATCACGAAATTAAAGAGTGAACAACGTTCAAAAATCATTGGCATGTTGCTAGGTGTGTAGGCATAAATCAGATTCTTTGATTCATAGCAAACCTGAGAAGAAGAAGTTGGAGGAGGCAATTTTTTTGTTGTTGTTTGCTTAGTTGGGGAGTTAGTGGTAAGAGGAGTTTCCGACTGCTGAGGATGAAGGGCTTCAGAAAAATGACAAAGTAGGGGCACCTGGGTGGCTCAGTCGGTTAAGTGTCTGCCTTCAGCTCAGGTCATGTTCCCAGGTTCCTGGGATCAAGCCCCACGTCGGACTCCCAGCTGATTGGGGAGCCTGCTTCTCCTTCTCCTCCCTGCTCATGCTCTCTCTCACTATCACTGGCTCTCTCTCTCTCTCTCTCTCTCTCTCTCTCTCAAATAAATAAATAAATAAAATCTTTTCAAAAATGACAAAGGAGCTGTGTGTGTGTATGTGCGTCCATAATTAGAAGTCATGCGCAACAATCCTAATAGATATTCCATTTACAATACCCAGTCCAGGGAAGACTTTCAAAGAGGAAAGAATGTACCACCTATTATCAAACCTATGGTAGGTTTTATTGTCTGGGAGGTTAGAAGCGTCTTCAGGAGCATGGCAAAAAATTAGGCTTGAACACAAAATGGTACTTTCCCTTAAATCCATCCTAGTATACTTCCACCAAGGCATTCATATTATGAAATGCCAAAGGTTCATTTACAATCTTTATTTTTGCCCCATATGAGAAAATATATTATCCCATTAAATATACTTATACTTGGTATATACTGTGACCAACTTATAAGGAGTCCTACCAAAGACAGAACACGTTTTTTTCCACTCCTAAAATTAACACTCAAAGGTAGGTAAGCTAAGCAATAATGATTCCCTTCCTGTATATCCTGTATACGTTGATTTACAGTTTTCAAGACTTTTTCACACAGGTAATCTCCTTTGACCTTTACAATAACTCCATGGAGAAGGAAGAACAGATTTTATTTGAATCATTTTACCATTGAGAAACCAAAACCTAGAGAGTAAGGCCAGTTATTTACCAAACGGTGTCCCTTTTCCTTTTTGGCATATATCAAGACTACATTTTCCAAGGTCCTTTGCAGTTAGGTGTGAACATGGGATGGGTCCTGTCCAATAGAAGGTAGGTAGAAGTGATTTGTACCACTACAAGGCCGGACCCATAAAATCCTCCAAAATATAAGCTCCCCATTCTTTTTTTTTTTGAACACCAGCAGTTTAGCAAATATTTACTGAGTATTAGAAAGACCAGGCATCAGAAGCTGGAGTACAAGATGTCAGGGAGTAAGTAGAGAGAGAACAGCATTCCAAGGTGACGGCAGAACAACTCCTATGAAGAGCTGGGAGAGAACCGGGTGCAAGAGAACAGACTGCCCAAAACAGGCCCCAGCAGAAACCCACTGAAGAATAACCAAAGGGCTAGAACACTGGTCTTGACTGTCCCCTAAGGAATTGGGCAGTGGTCCCAGTGAGAATGATAGTCACTCATTCACAGTCAGAGAAAGCACACTCCCCATTTTTTCCCCTCATTGACTAGCTGAATGAAGATTACTCAAAAAACTTAGAGAATAGCAAGGCTATAATCTGGAAGAAGTTTGAGTCACCACTTGGAGGAAAGTTATCCAGGAAAGCCAGTCAACCAGGAATATGTATTAGATTGTTGTATGAGTGACAAAGAAGCTTACATTGTTTTAAGTGATTGCAATTTGGGGGTTGTTTGCTGCAGCAATTACCTTACATTAATACAGAGAAGTTAAATGATTTGTCCAATGTTATACAATTAGTCAGTTAAAAAAAAATAAAGTCATGGGATACCTGGGTGGCTCAGTCGGTTAAGCGTCTGCCTTCAGCTCAGGTCATGATCCCGGGATCCTGGGATCTAGTCCCTCATCGGGCTCCCTGCTCAGCGGGGAGTCTGCTTCTCCCTCTGCCTCTGCCTGCCACTCCCCCTGCTTGTGCTCTCTCTCTCTCTCTCTGGCAAATAAATAAATAAAATCTTTAAAAAAATAATAAAGTCAGGACTAGAACTTTGTTCTCCTAGTGCATAGTTTAATATTCATTTGTTTACCAGCACCAACCTTATATAAGGCACCTTGCTATACCCTGTTGCTATGCAGTAAGTGAAGGACTGAAAAGTATGACAAATGAGTCACATGTAGTCAACTCTCTGAAGATGTCTTCTTTCTGTTTCTTCCATGTGTTCTTCTAGTACTTTCTCAGGTATGAAGACATATCTGAAAATTATCTCTCCTGAGTTCCTTTCCTTCCTGATAGTACAACCAAAAGTTATTAAAACATGTATTCTCTCCTACTGAGATAACTTCAAATAGACTTCCTTTAGGACAATGATAAATGAAGCGGCCAGCACAGGCAGATAAAAAACAGTGACTGAAGTCCCACTAGGCATGAGTCACAGACAGATTGTATCAAGGAGTTAGAGGCCAGAGGGCAAGTGTCAAGGCAAGAAGAGGTAGTGAATCCTTTAGGTGAGAGACAGTGAGATGAAGATTCCATCAGGTTGGAGAAAGGTGCAGTTTTTCAGAACCTTGGAGAGCTCCTAGTGCTCATTACTGCTCTGAGAATGTTTACTCTGAGACCCAAACATGTAGTTTGCCTGTTCTTCTGAACTCTCTAGCTAATAACAGGGGTCTTGTCTTTTCTGTGAAAGTCTTCATCTGTATAAAATAAGAGAGTCATTCTCATTCCTTCTGAGTTCAAGGCCTGTGTCCAGTAGGTAAGTTGGAGCTGCCTCATCTAGCCTTACTGAAAACCACATGAGAGGCTCATACCATGGAAAAACCAGAAAAGTGCATTCTCAAGGGACTTCATCCTCTTTATGTTTTAGAAACTCTCTTCTGGGTTAGAGGCTAGTGCTTAGGTGGGCCTGGGCTCCAAACATTTCACCCAACCAAAACCATATTACTATATGAACTACATCATAGCCCTATAATCTTAACTGGATGATCATCAAAATTATGGGTCCCTTTCTTCCTGAAGGTGTGTTCTCAAACTTCTTAATAGTCTATGAAAAAGAATTCTATAGAAAAATTAATTTGAGAAAATTTGGATTAAAATATTTAATATTTAAGGTGCTTTCATATATGTTTTCTCTCTCTTTATAAAATACAATGTGATGAACATCTTCAGGTATATAAGGTTTTTTTTCCTCTCTTGGGATTATTTTTCCCTTTGGAGATATGTTCCCCAAAGTAGAATTCCTAAGTTAAAGGATTTGAACAATGCTATCTATTGACAGGTATGGCCAAATCCAAATGGGATTGTATAATTTTACTTTCAACGGCAGTGTATAAAAGTATCAGTTTCGGGGTGCCTGAGTGGCACAGTCAGTTAAGCATCCAACTCTTGGTTTTGGCTCAGGTCACAATCTCAGGGTCGTGAGATCAAGCCCTGTGTCAGGCTCCACGCTTGGCATGGAGCCTGCTTGAGATTCTCTCTCTTCCTCTCCCTCTGCCCCTCCTGCTCGTGCTCTCTCTCTCTCTCATGCTCTCTCTAAAATAAATAAAC
The DNA here is from genome assembly GCF_029215605.1 of Mirounga angustirostris. Lineage (NCBI taxonomy): Eukaryota > Metazoa > Chordata > Mammalia > Carnivora > Phocidae > Mirounga > Mirounga angustirostris. Next base: position 14,421,196 of record NW_026991719.1, read on the forward strand.
AAACCTAAAATATATATGTAAGTATCAGTCTCACTAGTATCTGATTAGTAATTTGATTTGTATTCTTTGGTGTCTGTACCTAGAACTCCTTTGATAAAGTGCCTAGAATTGTGTCTGGCCCATTGTAGATGCTTAGTAAGTATTTAAGATTGAAGTGAAAGGTTTAACACTTTCCCATTTATCTGTTTACTGAGCATAATTCCTCATTTGGCATTGCCTTGTCTTTTTCTTCTTTATTATTGTGATATTAATGTTTTCCTTTTAATTTGTCTAAGATATTAAGCCTCTTTTTTTGTTAAAAATATTTTTTGTTAAAAAATATTTCCTCTGTGCTTTTAAAATTCCTTTTATATAAAGTTTTAAGTTTTTTATGTAGTCAGATTTTTCAATCATAATTGTAAGGTCTATCACTTTAAAGCTTATAAACTTTAGAGAGAACTCAAGAGACCTCATTAAAATTCAATGTTTTTCTTTATGAATTAAGTTTTTATATATATTTTATTCATCTGGCATTATGGGGTGAGGTGTGGGTCTAAATTGATTTTTCTCTAAATTAGTAACAGATATACCAATACAATTTATAGTTGAAGCTTCTTTTTCCGGTGTCTTCTGATTTTTACCAATGGCTCTTGGTAAGACACGTGGGTTGAAACAAAAGAGGATGAGTTTCAAATATGAGAGAATATGAGGTAAAAAGGAATTATCTAACACTTCGCTGTGTGGGTTACACGACCCTGCTCTCAAAGGGTTTACAATCTTGTTGTCAAAGGTCAGATTTTGTTTACTTCATTTATGTGTTCGAATATAACAATCTCGTAGCCTTAAAGTGTTTCAAAGTGGGCATTGAAATTTCACTTTTACTACAATTCAGATATGCAGTATAAATGTGGTTTCTCTATTTCCTAAAAACCTGATATAATTATTCTTCACAAATCCCTATGGCACTTATTTCTGACCCCTGGGGACTTCTCAAGGCTAGAGCCTGGGTGATGGAAATGGAACTGCTCTTGGAGAAAATGTGTCCTTGTATTCTCTGATGCTGTGTCCCCACTAGCCTTGAGGTCAGGGTCCACAGCTTATGACCTTTTTGTCTATTTCTGTTTTTGTTTTTTTGGCTCAGTCACTATTCTAGGAGCATATTGACCCTCTCCCTCTAGCTGCTTCAATCTCATCTCTAGAAATCCTCTGACTCCCTGTCACAACTTCCTTCTCACCCCCGGACACAGAGTTCACCATTTATTCTCTGTGGTGGCCAGCATCTTGGCAGGCTTCCAGGCTCCAACACAGGATTCATACAACGTGAGAATAAAGGTTGACTCAGATGTGTTAATCAAGTCCTCACTGCAGAGGACACTATTGGTACTCCACAGTGATCCCCTTTGCCAACCAATTCAACAATCCTTCCAGAGGTTGTGTGTTGGTTGCTGTGTACAAATGTCCCTTTCTTTAAAGAATGTCACCCAGCTGAGTGGGGGCCACTTTTACCCAGGAAGCTAGGCTTACCCCCACCTTTGGGATACAACCCACAGCCAAGGACTAAATGCTACAGGGGGCTATGGAATTCTGACCCCCTTGCCTCAAGGGGAAACAACTCTATGGTACAATTCATAGTACAGAACTCCCTATGGGATCAGGCTAGAGCTAAGAACACATCCTTGCTTAGCACCTTCCCCTGCCCTGTCCCACTTCCCTCACTCCCTTTCTCCTGAGAGCATTCCTCCAATATACAGCAGGCACCAGAATCTTTGTCTCAAGCTCTGCTTCTAATGAACATGACTAAGACACTCACAATGTCTGATAATGCCTCTCTTTACTAGGCTGAGTCATCCCATGTTGGCAAATAGGTCTCTGTTCAGAGGACTTTTCTGAGACTTTCAAACCATGAATGAGACAAAAGTTTCCTGGCCTCAGTTTTCCCCAAATTTGTCTGTCAGCACAACCCCATCCTTTTCCCCAGGCCATGCCTATATAAGAGTTCTTAATACATCAAAATACTAGTTTTCTCAGTTTTGTGAATTGAAAATACCTTCCCTCACTCTCTTTCTTGGTTTATCTTTGCACTCTTTGTATTGTTTTTTGATGAACAGAAGTCTCCCTTCCTTCTAGTTAGGGTATCTTTTGCATCTTGTTTATGCAATTACCCACTAGCTCATGAAGATATTTCCCTATATTATCTTCTACAAGCTTCTTGTTTTTCCTTTCATGTTTAGGTTTTTAATACATGAATATACAGGAATATATTTGGGGGTATAGTGTGAGATAGGGGTTTAATTTAATTTAATTATAGCCACTCATCTCAGTACTATTTATTATAAGGACTGACATTTCTCCTCTGTTCTACAGTACAACATATGTCAAATATTGACCTTCTGCATGGATATATTTCTGAGTTCTCCATTCTATTTCACTGGTCTATTTTTCTATCCCCGAAAAAAATACATACTGTCTTGATTACTAAAGCTTTATAATACTCTTCTTATCCAGTAAAGTCTTCCCCTTTATTCTTCTACTTCAAAAGGTTAATGGCTATCCTTATCCTTTTGTATTTCTATATGAATTTTAAAATCAGTTTGTCAAGTTCCACCCAAACACATCTATTGCAATTGCATTGAATTTAGAATTAAATTTGGGGAGAATTGGCATCTTTTTTGCTCATATTTACTATGGCATATCTCCCCCTTTTTATATTTCTCTAATGCCTCAGAATAAGGTTTGATCATTTTTTTCTGTAGATGTCTTGCATATCTTTTATTAGATTTATTCCTCAGTATTTTATATTAATTTCATTTTGTTTGTTGCTGGTATGGAGAAATATATTGGATTTTTGGATACTGAGCTTTTATATCCTGAGACTGGGTTAAATTCTCTTATTAATTCCAATAGTTTATCTGCCAAACCATTTGGATTTTCTATGAATATAGTTATATCATACGTAAATACTGCCCGTTTTCAGTTTCTTTCTTTCTAATTCTTATGCCTTTTTCTTGTTTTGTGCACTGGCCAGAACACTGAAAGATGCTGAATAGCAGTGATTATCAGGGGCATCCTTGTCTTGTTCCTGATCTCCAAGGAAAAGTTTTCAACTTTTTATCATTTAGTATGTTTGCAGTAGGTTTTTTAGAGACTAAAAAAGTTCTGGGAACTTCCAGGGAAGATGGCAGAGAAGGAGGACCCTAGGCTCACCATAGATATGCCTAGGTAACACCCACATCAGTGTAAATAACCCAGAAAACAACCCAAAGCCTGGCAGAACAGACTCTCCACAGCTAAATGTAGAGTAGAGGCCATATCAAAGAGGATAGGAAGGGCAGAGACATGGTCAGGAACTAAGGTGACCTATGGGACTGTCCACAGGAAGGAGGAGTGCTGTGGGCACAGAGGAGAGAGGAGCAGACCCCACCCCAGGCACCCCAGGCATGGGGAACAAGCACCAGAAGACAAATCCCCATAACATTTGGCTTTGAAAACTAGAGAGGCGTACCTTCATGAGTTCTTACAATCAGTGGGACTTGACAAGTAGAACTTTTAAAAATCAGTGGGCTTGGCTCTTGGAGAGCCAAAGGGTGACAGGAAACAGAGTCCCCCACCCTTAAAGAGACAGCACAACAAACAGCCCCACAGAGATACAGCGTCGAAGCAGCAGTTTGAAAAATGCCTGCGGTATACAGGATGGAGAATTGTTTACTAATCTCAGGGTGTGGTGGAGGGGAAGGGGTCTTTGGGAAACTTCTCTAGGAACAAAAGAGCTTGTAGGCACTATTTCACTAACCCATCCCCCAGCCTAGATACACAGTCACCTGTGGGAACCAGCAGAGTGTGAACACTCTCCACCTAGCTTGTTAATAGTGCACCCACCCCTGCACTCTTCTGCAGACTCACCCCCTCCAAACCAGCCATGGCAGAAGAACTCCAAAGTAGCTACAAGTCGCCTCCCACAGCAAACCAGCCCAGACCTTGCTAACACCACACACCTCACCCCTGTGTTCTCCTGCAGACCCTCCCCCTCCAACACCACCTCTGCAGGAGTCCATCCAAACTGGTGCCACAAGCCACAGTGTGAAAGCAGCCCTAACAGTGGTTAGCACCACCCCAAAGTGACTCCTGCCCTGGAGAGAGAGGAGAAGAAAGCCACACACACCAGTCCAACTGAGGCCCCAGCAGTGGGCTGGGGGCAGACATCTGGTCTGCCTGCAGGCCCCACTCACCAATGAAAGCTTTTCAGGGGACAACACAGGGAGAGCACCCTGCAGCTTACTGCTACTGCAGCTCTGGCAAACACCTGGTCTGACCAAACTCAGGCCCAAGGTGGCCCCAGACTGGCCCACTAACACCACCATGACCAACCCCTGCCCATAACAGGCAAAGAAAGCCATTGCAGATGACTGGACTGCAGGCAAATGCAGCTCAGCCACAATAGTAAGGCACATGCAACGCACATGGGATATACCCCTGAAGCACCAGGTTCTGGTGAACAGGGCACATTGCACTGCAGGGCACTACAGGACCTCTTACTCATAAGCAGGAGATGTAGCTGACTTCCTTAACACAGAGAAACAGACACAGAGAAAGAGACAAAATGAGGAGACAGAGGAATGTGTCCCAAATGAAAGAACAGGAAAAAAAAATCACAGCAAGAGAGCTAAACGAAACAGAGATAAGTAAGCCTGATAGAGAATTTAAAGTAATTGTCATAATTGTCACTGGACTTGAGAAAAGAATGGAGGACCTCAGTGAGACCTTCAACAAAGATATATAAAACATAAAAAAGAACCAACCAGAGATGAAGAACTCAATAACTGGAATTAAAAACACACTAAAGGGAATAAATAATAGAATGAAAGAGCAGAAGAATGGATCCGTGGTCTGGAGGACAGAGTATCAGAAAGAAATCAAGCTGAACAGGAGAGAGAAAAAAGAATAATAGAAAATGAAAATGGACTACAGGAACTCAGTGATATCATCAAATGTAGTAATACTGATATTATAGGGATCCCAGAAGAAGAGAGAAGGTGGGGGGCAGAAAATGTATTTGAGGAAAAAATAGCTGAAAATTTCCCAAATCTGGAGAAGGAATTAGAAATCCAGATCCAGGAGGCAGACAGGTTCCAAAAAAAACAACCCAAGGAGGTCCACACCGAAACACACAGTAATTAAAATGGCAAAAAGTAGTGATAGAGAATTTAAAGGCAGCAAGAAAAAAGAAAACAGTTATGTACAAGGGAAACCCCAAAAGCTATCAGCTGATTTTTCAGCAGAAACTTTGCAGGCCAAAAGAGAATGGCATGATATATTCAAAGTGTTGAAAGAAAAATCTGTAGCCAAGAATACCTATCCAGCAATGGGATCATTCAGAATAGAAGGAGAGATAAAGAATTTCCTAGACACAAAAAAGTTAAAGGAGTTAATGACCACTAGACCAGCCCTACAAGAAATGTTAAAGGGGACTCTTTGAGTAGAAAGGAAAGTCCATAAGCAGAAGTAAGAAAAGTAGGAGACACAAAGGCAGTAAAATTAAGTATATGCATAAAAATCAGTGAAGGGATTCACAAAATAACAAGATGTAAAGTATGACACAATATATCTAAAACGTAGGGGAGAGAGGAGTAAAAATTTAGTGCTTCTGGAATGGGTTCAAACTTAAGCAACCATCACCTTAATATAGAACACTATATGCAGAAAATGTTATAAACCTAATGGTCACTATATATAAATCAATAACTGGTAATAGATAAGTAAAAAATAAAGAAAAAGGAATGCAAGCCTGTCACTAAAGAAAGCCAGCAAGGGGCGCCTGGGTGGCTCGGTTGGTTGGGCGACCGCCTTCGGCTCGGGTCGTGGTCCTGGAGTCCCGGGATCGAGTCCCGCCTCGGGCTCCCTGCTCGGCGGGGAGTCTGCTTCTCCCTCTGGCCCTCCCCCCTCTCATGTGCTCTCTCTCTCTCATTCTCTCTGTCTCAAATAGATGAATAAAATCTTAAAAAAAAAAAAAAAAAAAGCCAGCAAGCTGTAAGAGAAGAGAGCAAGAGAAGAAAGGAACAGAGAAAAACTACAAAAACAACCATAAAACAAGTAACAAAATGGTAGTAAGTACATACTCATCAATAGTTACTTTGAGTGTAAATGGACTAAATGCATCAGTCAAAAGACAAAAGGTGACAGAATGGATAAAAAAGCAAGACTTATCTATATGCTGCACACAAGTATTCATTTCACACTTAAAGACACATGCAGATCGAAGGGATGAAAAATCATTTATCATGCAAATGGAAGTGAAAAGAAAGCCAGGTTAGCAATACTAATATCAGACAAAATAGCCTTCAAAGCAAAGACTGTAACAAGAGACAAAGAGGGATACTACATAATCATAAGGGGAACAATTCAACAAGAAGATGTAACAATTGTAAATATTTATGCACCCAATATGGGAGCATCCAAATACATAAAACAACGAATAACAAATGTAAAGGAAGTAATCAATAGTAATACAAAAATGGTAGGAGACTTTTACACCTCACTTACATCAACGGATAGGTCATCCAAACAGAAAATGAACAAGGAAACGGTGTCTTTGAATGACACATTGGACCAGATGGATCTAACAAATATATTCAGAACATTCCACTCTAAAACAGCAGAATACACATTCATTTCAAGTGCATATGGAATATTCTCCAGAATTGATCACATGTTAGGCCACAAAACAAGTCTCAACAAATTCAAAAAGACTGAAGTCAAATCATGCATCTTTTCCAACCACTACGCTACAAAACTAGAAATTACAAGAAAAAAAAATCTTTAAAGAACATACATACATGGAGGTTAAATAACATGCTATTAAACGGTGATTGGGTCAACCAAGAAGTCAAAGAGGAAATTAAAAAATACACAGAGATAAATGAAAATGAAAACACAACAGTCCAAAATCTTTGGGATGCAGAAAAGGCTGTTCTAAGAGGGAAGTTCAGAGTAATACAAGCCTACCTCATGAAGCAAGAAAATTCTCAAATAAACAACCTAGCCTTACACCTAAAGGAGCTAGAAAAAGAACAACAAACAAAACCCAAAACTGGTAGAAAGAAAGAAATAATAAAGATTGGAGCAGAAATAAATGTAATAGAAACTAAAAAACAATAGAACAGATCAAGGAAACTAGGAGCTGCTTCTTTGAAAAGATAAAGAAAAGTCATAAACCTCTAGCCAGATTCATCAAAAGAGAGAGAGAGGACTCAAATAAACAAAATCAGAAATGAAAGAAGAGAAATAACAACAGACACCACAGAAATACAAACAACTGTAAGAGAATATTATGAAAAATTATATGCCAACAAATTGAACAACCTAGAAGAAACGGATAAATTCCTAGAAACCTATGTCCTGCTAAAACTGAATCAAGAAGAAATAGAAAATTGAACAGACTGATTACCAGCAATGAAATTGAATCAGTAATCAAAAAACTCCCAACAATTAAAGAAGAGTTAATACGTATTCTTCTCACACTATTCCAAAAAACAGAAGAGGAAGGAAAACCCAAATTCATTCTATGAGGCCAGCATTAGCCTTCTACCAAAACCAGATAAAAACACTACAAAAAAAGAGAACTATAGTCCAATAACTCTGATGGACACAGATGCCAAAAATCTGAACAAAACATTAGCAAACCAAATCCAACAATACATTAAAAGAATCATTCACCATGATCAAGTGGGATTTATTCCTGGGATGCAAAGGTTGCAAATCAATCAACATGATACATCACATCAGTAAGAGAAAAGATAAGAAACGTAAGATCATTTCAATAGATGCAGAAAAATCATTTGATAAAGTACAACATACATTCATGATAAAAACTCTCAACAAAGTAGGTTTAGATGAAACACAACTTAACATAATAAAGGCCACATATGAAAAACCCACAGTTAACATCATCCTCAGTGGTGAAAAACTGAGAGCTTTTCCCCTAAGGTCAGGAACAAGACAAGGATGTCCACTCTCACCACTTTTACTCAACACAATATGGAAGTCCTAGCCACAGCAATCAGACAACAAAAATAAAAGGCATCCAAATTGGTAAGAAAGAAGTGAAACTTTTACTATTTGCAGAGAACATGATACCATATATAGAAAACCTGGGGTGCCTGGATGGCTCAGTCAGCTAAGCATCCAACTCCTGGTTTCAGCTCAGGTTATGATTTCAGGGTTGTGAGATCAGGCCCCACTTCAGGCTCCACACTGGGCATGGAGACTGCTTGGAATTCTTTCTCTCCCTCTCTCTTTGCCCCTCTCCCCCATAGGAAAAAAAAAAAAAACCTGCAAGACTCCACCAAAAAACTACTAGAACTGATAAATGAATTCAATAAGTTTACAGAATATAATATCAATATACAGAAATTCATTGCATTTCTATACAGAAATGATACACTAATAATAAAGTAGCAGAAAGAGAAATTAAGAAAACAATCCCAGGCACCTGGATGGCTCAGTCATTAAGTGTCTGCCTTCAGCTCAGGTCATGATCCCAGGGTCCTGGGATCAAGCCCCACATCAGGCTCTCTGCTCAATGGGAAGCCTGCTTCTCCCTCTCCCACTCCCCCTGTTTGTGTTCCCTCTCTCGCTATGTCTCTGTCAAATAAATAAATAAAATCTTTAAAAAAAAAAAAAAGAAAACAATCCCATTTAGAATTGTACCAAAAATAATAAAATACTTGGGAATAAACCTAACCAAGGACGTGAAAGACCTAGACTCTGAAAACTATAAAACACTGATGAAAGAAACTGAAGAGGACACAAAGCAATGGAAAGACATTCTATGCTCATGGATCAGAAGAACAAATACTGTTAAAATGTCTATACTACCCAAAGCAATCTATACATTTAATGCAATCCCTATCAAAATACCAACATCATTTTTCACAGAGCTAGAACAAACAATCCTAAAATTAGTATGGAACCACAAAAGACTCCAAATAGCCAAAGCAACCTTGAAAAAGAAAAACAAAACTAGAGGCATCACAATTCTGTACTTCAAGTTATATTACAAAGCTCTAGTGATCAAAACATTATGGCACTGGCACAAAAATAGACATATAGATCAATAGAACAGAACAGAAAACCCAGAAATAAGCCCATAATTACATGATCAAATAATCTTCAGCAAAGGAGGAAAAAATATACAATGGGAAAAAGACAGTCTCTTCAACAAATAGTGCTGGGAAAACTGGAGAGCTACATGCAAAAGAATGACACTGGGTCACTTTCTTACACAAAAATAAATTCAAAATGGATTAAAGACCTAAATGTGGGACCTGAAAGCATAAAAATCCTAGAAGAGAGCAGAGGCAGTAATTTCTCTGACATTGGCCATAGTAATATTTTTCTAGGTATGTCTCCTGAGGCAAGGAAAACAAAAGCAAAAATAAACTATTGGGACTACATCAAAATAAAAAGCTTCTACACAGCGGAGGAAACAATCAACAAAACTAAAAGGCAACCTATGGAATGGGAGAAGATATTTGCAAATGACATATCTGAATAAGGGGTTAGTATCCAAAATATATAAAGAACTTTATACAACTCAACACCCAAAAAAACCAAATAATCCAATTAAAAAATGGGCAGAAGACATGAGCAGACATTTCTCCAAAGAAGACATCTAGATGGCCAAGAGACACATAAAAAGATGCTCAACATCACTTATTATCAGGGAAATGCACATCAAAACCACAATGAGATATCACCTCACACCTGTCAGAATGGTTAGTATCAAGAACACAAGAAATGGGCACCTGGGTGGCTCAGTTGGTTAAGCGACTGCCTTTGGCTCAGGTCATGAAACTGGAGTCCCGGGATCGAGTCCCACATCGGGCTCCCTGCTCGGCAGGGAGTCTGCTTCTGCCTCTGACCCTCCCCCCTCTTGTGTTCTCTCTCTTTCTCTCTCTCTCTCTCAGATAAATAAATAAAATCTTAAAAAAAAAAAACACACGAAATAAGTGCTGCTGAAAGGTGGAGAAAAAGGAATCCTCATGCACTGTTGGGAATGCAAACTGGTGCAGCCACTGTGAAGACAGTATGCGGTTTCCTCAAAAATTAAAAATAGAATTACCATAGGATCTAGTAATTCCACTACTATTTGCCCAAAAAGTACAAAAACACTAATTTGAAAAGATATATGCACCCGTTTATTGCAGTATTTACAATAGCCAAATTATGGAAGTAAGCCAAGTGTCCATCAATAGATGAAAGGATAAAAAGACATGGGGTGTGTGTATATGTGTATGTATGTGTGTGTGTGCAGAGAGAGAGAGAGAGGGGAATAAATATTACTGAGCCATAAAAAAGAATGAAATCTTGCCATTTGTAACAATATGGATGAATCTAGAGTATAATGCTAAGTGAAATAAGTCAGAGAAAGACAAATGCATAATTTCACTCATATGTGGAATTTAAGAAACAAAACAAAGAAAAAAAGAGACAAATAAAAATCACTCTGAAGGGGCGCCTGGGTGGCTCAGTCAGTTAAGCATCTGCCTTCAGCTCAGGTCATGATCCTGGAGTCCTGAGATCCAGCCCTGCATTGGGCTCCCTGCTCAGCAAGGAGCCTGCTTCTCCCTCTCCCTCTGCTGCTCGCCGCTGCATGTGCTCTCTCACTCTCTCTCAAATAAATAAATAAATAAATAAATAAATAAATAAATAAAATCTTTTGTAAAAAATCACTCTGGGGTGCCTAGGTGGCTCAGTTGTTAAGCGTCTGCCTTCAGCTTAGGTCATGATCCCAGTGTCCTGGGATCGAGCCCCATGTCAGGCTTCCTGCTCAGCGGGAAGCCTGCTTCTCCCTCTCCCACTCTCCCTGCTTTTGTTCCCTCTCTCGCTGTCTCTCTCTGTCAAATAAATAAATAAAATCTTAAAAATAAAAGAAAAGAAAAAATCACTCTGAAATACAGAGAACAACCTAGTGGTAATCGGAAGGGAGGTGGGGAGGGAATGGGTGGAATATGTGAAGGGGATTAAGAATACACCCATCATGGGGCGCCTGGGTGGCTCAGTTGGTTAAGTGATGGCCTTCGGCTTGGGTCATGATCCTGGAGTCCCGGGATCGAGTCCCACATCAGGCTCCCAGCTCAGCAGGGAGTCTACTTCTCCCTCTGACCCTCCCCCCTCTCATGTTCTCTCTCTCTCATTCTCTCTCTCAAATAAATAAATAAAATCTTTAAAAAAAAAAAGAATACGCTCATCATGATGAGCACTGAGTAATATACAGAACTGTTGAATCATGAGTGGGGGAAGACGGCAGCAGCCATTCCACAGTGGACCTAGACCATGGAGCAGCAAGCAGCGACCCAAGAAGGACATTATCAAATTTTTACAGGACTACAGTTCAGATTTGTTTCTTGCAGAACATAAGTTATTAGGAAACATTGAGAATGTGGTCAAAACAGCTAACAAGGACCATTTGGTTACAGCCTATAATCATCTTTTTGAAAGTAAGCATTTCAAGGGTACTGAAAATTTAAGTAAAGTGTCTGAGCACGTGAAAAATGTGAAGCTTAATGAAGATAAACCCAAAGAAACCCAAGTTGAAGAGACTCTGGATGAGGGTCCACCAAAATATATAAATTGTGTTCTTAAAAAAGGAGATAAAACCAACTTTCCCAAAACAGGAGATGTTGTTCACTGCTGGTATACAGGAACACCACAGGATGGGACTGGTTTCGATACTATATTCAAACAAGTTCAAAGAAGAAAAATACCACACCCTTAAGCTTTAAGGTTGGAATAGGCAAAGTTATCAGAGGATGGGATGAAGCACTCTTAACTATGAGTAAAGGAGAAAAGGCTCAACCGGAGATTGAACCAGAATGCGTTTATGGTAAGAAAGGACAGCCTGATGCCAAAATTCCACCAAATGCAAAACTCAGTTTCAAAGTGGAATTAGTGGATATTGATTAAAAGAGCAATGCTTCAGATACAAAGACATCAGCAACAATAAAACATGGCTTTGAAGAAACTTATGTAACTAATTAAAGCTGGTTACCACTGTTAGGGAAGAGTCAACTTGAAAATTCAAGAAGCCAAATACTGTTTACTCGATTCCCAACTTTTAAGATATGTAATCCATTAAAATTCCCTAAAGTTTGAAATATTTTACTACAGCTGTGTAAAATATTGGTTAAGGAGAACTGACATTCCTTTTACCTCATGTTGTAAACTAAAAGGCTCAATAAAAATATATCCAGTGTCCCAAAAAAAAAAAAAGCAATTTTTGAGTCACTATGTTGTATACCTGAAACTAATATAACACTGCATGTTAATTATATTGGATTTAAAATTTAAAAGAAAGAATATTCTCTTCTCCTACTTTGCTAAGAGTTTTTACATGAAAGGATGTTTAATATTGTCAATGAACTTTCTACATCTATTGAAATAATCACATGATTCCCCCCCTTATTCTGTTAATGTGATGAATTAAACTGTTTGATTTTTAAATTGAAACCCAACTTTGCATTCCTGGGTGAAGCCGCATTTGGTCATGATGTGACATGCCCTTTGAACATTCTTATACATGTCTTTTGATGCACTGTGCACACATTTCTTTTAGCTACACATATAGGAGTGGAAATGCTGGGTCATAAAGTATGGAAGTTGGTTTTAAGGAAAGAGCAAGGCTTTAGGTGTACTGAGTCAAGGCTTCAGGAGGACCTCTAGGGGTAAATGTCCAGCAGGCAATTAAAAATGTGGGACTGGAGTTTGGGTAGAAACAGAGGTGTGGATTTGCAAGTCATCAACATAAAGCTTACATCTGAAACCACTGGGACAGAATGCTCTGTGTGGGGGAGGATCACTGAAGAGAGAAGAGGACTCCAGATCAATACTTGAGAAACACCTGTAGCTAGGAGGGAGGATGACAAAGAGCCAGGAGAGAGAGGCATGACTTCAAATGGGTGGGACAAAAACAAAGAGTATCAAGTTTTCAACATTATGGAGAAAACAAGGGTAGGGAGTCCATAGTTTTGGTGACCAAGAGGCCTTCGTACTATTTTCTCCCTTGCTATAGCTACTGCTATGCTCTTCTGTTTACTTTTCAACTTTATAAAGTTCTTTGGCTACTTCTGAAATCATGCCAATTTGCAGGACAGTTATCACCCTGGCAGCTGCTAAGAACATTGTCTACCACCCCACAGAAATACTCGGGACACAGTACTTAATGAGCACTTACTAATTATAGGCCTATCAGTCAAAATTATGCCATCCAAAATAGCAGGCTTTCAAAAGTCAGCTGAAGGTGCATGTGTCACAGGACAAAGCAGTGACACAAATGAACAAAGAGAAAAAAAGAGGTTGCCTTTAAAAAACTATTAACTTCATAGAATTGGGCAGCTGAGATTTCATGACTTGATATACTGAACTTTCCTTCATGCTACCTCTTGTAATTTCCTGTCATACTATTTAAGGCACCTTTCCAAAGGCTACTGGAGAAAAATCATGAGAAAAGAGAAGGGGAAGAAGAGGACAGGTCAGCTGAGTTCTGAGGATAGAAACACTGGAGAAAGTTTGGGAAGATTTCAGTAGCTTGCCCTACACTCTCTGTGAGCAGAAAGTAAAGCAACATATACACTATATGTTATTAGGTACACAGCAGCATCCCTCAATATGCAGTGAATGTTATTCCACAAAATAAATAGCTATCATGCTTTTACTCTATTCCAAACAAAACAAAGATAACTAACCTTGCAGTAGATATCTTACCAGCAACATAAAAGGTTAAAAGGCAATGGAAAGTGAGAGCAGGGGCCCCTGGTTGGCTCAGTAGATTAAGCGTCTGACTCTTGGTTTCTGCTCAGGTCCTAATCTCAGGGTTGTGAGATCAAGCCCTGTGTCAGGCTCCTCGCTAAGTGCACTGTCTTCTTAAGACTCTCTCCCTCTCCCTCTGCCCCTCCCCGCTCCCCCCAATCTCTCTCTCTCTCTTTTCCCCTCTCTAAAATCAATAAGTAAATCTTAAAAAAAAAAAAAGTGAGAGGGTAAGTGTTAAAAAAACAAAATGGATAACTTCCAAAACAGAAGAAGAAAGCAAAAATCAAATAAACAGGAACAACAAGAAAGCAAAAATTAAACTCAAATATATTCATAATCTAAATTTTTAATCACTATATTTAATAGATAATTAAGTCTGTTCATATTGGGTGAGTGAAAACAAAAACTAGAGATGGGCACACCTAAAACACAATGACATACATAAGCTAAAATAAAAGGAATGGGAAAAAATATACTAGACAAATAACAAAAAATCTATCTAGCAAAATTAGTAACAGGCAAAACAAAATTTAAAGGGGAAAGACTTAGTAGTAATAAAGCAGGACCTCATTTGATGACAAAAAAAGCAATCTACAAGAAGCTATAACAATTTTGAACTTCCATGCATTGATAACATAGTTTAAAAATATATAAAGCAACACTTTTATAAAATCCACCATTCTAGAAGATTTTAGTTTATTTCTCTTAAAAAGTTATCAATAAGAGGAGCAAGATGGCAGAGGAGTAGGAGACCTAAATTTCATCTGGTCCCAGGAATTCAGCTGGATAGGGATCAAACCATTCTGAACACCTACGAACTCAACAGGAGATTGAAGAAAATAGCAGCAACTCTCTGAAGAGAAAAGCGACCACTTTCTGGAAGGTAGGACATGTGGAGAAGTGAATCTGAGGTGATATTCGGGAGGATAGACGGCAGGGGAGGGGGCCTCCGCCGGCCACTTCTGACAAGTGATAGAGCCGAGGAGCACAAAATCGGAATTTGTAGAAGTCTGCTCCACTGAGGGACGTCACTCCAGTGGCTAAGCTGGGGGTGGAACCCTCACGGGGACAGTGTGGTCTCAGGACCCTCGGGGTCACAGAAAGACCGGGGGTGCCTGAGTGCAACAGAGCTCCCAGGTATTGGAGCGGGGAAGCTGGCTGCAGAGACGGAGCTGAGGAGCAGGCTCTCAGCTTAGGGTTACCATAAACCATGATCCGCGGCACAGTCGGGCCACTGCTCCTCCAGCAGGGACCCAACAAGCAGCAGATCCGGGGAGACTCCCCTTCCTCCCCCGGGAGGAGCAGCGTGGGAGCGCAACTCAGGGATTTGCTGCATTTGGAGACTCCAATCAGGGTCGGGTGCCAGAGATAGAAACACTCGGTCACAGGCCAGGTGAGCACGGAGTGCGGCTGGAGACCGGGGAGATGGGAGTGGTTGACTGCTTTTCTCTGGGGGCGCACTGAGGAGCAGGCCCCGAGTTCTTGGCTCCTCCGGGGCGGAGATTGGGAGGCTGCCATTTTCACTCTCATCCTCCAAAAAGCTTGCAGAGAAAGCTTGCAGGGAACAAAAGCTACAAGAGCAAACCCCAGCAGATTACTTAGCCCGGACCTGGCAAGGGCAGGGCAATTCCGCCTCCCCCAAAGACATTTGGGAACCATGGCAACAGGCCCCTCCCCCAGAAGATCAGCAAGAACAGCCAGCCAAGACCAAGTTTACCGATCAGTGAGAACAGCAGAACTCCAGCGCTAGGGGAATACTGCACATAGAATTCATGGCTTTTTCCCCATGATTCTTTAGTCTTTCAAAGTTAATTTTTTTAATTTTCTTTTTTTTGTTGTTTATTTGAATTTTTCTTTTTCCCTTTTCCAACCAACATCTTATCGATCCCTTTTTTAAAAAATCTTTTTTATTCTTCATTTTTAGAGTCATATTCTATCCCTTCATAGTAGTTAACCTTATTTTTGGTATATATATAAGTTGTTCTCTCTTTAAAATTTTGGGATACAGTTTCTTCTAACAGACCAAAATATACCCTAAATCTCTAGTGTATGGTTTTGTTCTAGTCTCCTGCCTGATCACATTCTGTCCCCTTTTTTTTTTAAATCCTCTTCTTTCTTTTTTCAACCAACTTATCAATTCCTTTTATAAAATGTTTTATAATTTTCATCTTTACAGTCATATTCCATCCCTTCATCATATTTACCCTTATTTTTGTACATATATAAGTTTTTCTTTCTTTAAAATTTTGGGAGGTACTTCCTTCTAACAAACCAAAATACGCCCAAAATCTAGTGTGTGGCACTGATCTATACACCAGCCTGATCATATTTGATCATATTCTGTTTGTTTTGTTTTGTTTTCGTTTGTTTTATCTTTTTCTTTATTTTCTTATTCTTTTTTCTTTCTTTCCCTTTCTTTTCCCCCAGTTCCAGGTCTCTTCTGATTTGTTTAGTGTATATTTTTCCGGGGTCATTGTTACCCTGTTACCATTTTGTTCTCTCATTCATCTATTCTCCTCTGGACAAAATGAAAACACAGAAAAAAATCATCAAAAATAGAACAAGAGGCAATACCAACTGCCAGGGACCTAATCAATACGGACATCAGTAAGATGTCGGAACTACAGTTCAGAATGATGATTTTAAAGATACTACCTAGGCTTGAAAAAAAGCATGGAAGATATTAGAGAAACCCTTTCTGGAGAAATAAAAGAACTAAAATCTAACCAAGTTGAAATCAAAAAGACTATTAATGAGGTGCAATAAAAAATGGAAGCTCTAACTGCTACGATAAATGAGGCAGAAGAGAGAATCAGTGATATAGAAGACCAAATGATGGAAAACAAAGAAGCTGAGAAAAAGAGAGATAAACAACTACTGGATCACAAGGGCAGAATTCGAGAGATAAGTGATACCATAAGATGAAACAACATTAGAATAATGGGGATCCCAGAAAAAGAAAGAGAGAGAGGGGCAGAAGGTATACTGGAGCAAATTATACTAGAGAAGTTCTCTAATTTGGGGACAGAAACAGGCATCAAAATCCAGGAGGCACAGAGAACCCCCTCAAAATCAATAAAAATAGGTCAACACCCCGACATCTAATAGTAAAACTTACGAGTTTCAGAGACAAAGAGAAAATCCTGAAAGCAGCTCGGGACAAGAAGTCTGTAACCTACAATGGTAGAACCATTAGATTGGCAACAGACCTATCCACAGAGACCTGGCAGGCCAGAAAGAACTGGCAGGATATATTCAGAGCACTAAATGAGAAAAATATGCAGCCAAGAATACTATAGCCAGCTAGGCTGTCATTGAAAATAGAAGGAGAGATAAAAAGCTTCCAGGACAAACAAAAACTAAAGGAATTTGCAAACACCAAACCAGCCCTACAAGAAATATTGAAAGGCGTCCTCTAAGCAGAGAGCCTAAAAGTAACATAGACCAGAAAGGAACACAGACAATATACAGTAACAGTCACCTTACAGGCAATACAATGGCACTAAATTCATACCTTTCAATAATTACCCTGAATGTAAATGGGCTAAATGTCCCAATCAAAAGGCACAGGCTGTCAGATTGGATAAAAAAACAAGACCCATCGATATGCTGTCTGCAAGAGACTCATTTTAGAACCAAAGACACCCCCAGACTGAAAGTGAAGGGGTGGAAAACCATTTACCATGCTAATGGACACCAAAAGAAAGCTGGGGTGGCAATCCTTATATCAGACAAATTGGATTTTAAGCCAAAGACTATAATAAGAGGTGAGGAAGGACACTATATCCTACTTAAAGGGTCTATCCAACAAGAAGATCTAACAATTGTAAATATCTATGCCCCTAACATGGGAGCAGCCAATTATATAAGCCAATTAATAACAAAGCAAAGAAACACATTGACAACAATACAGTAATAGTGGGGGACTTTAACACCCCCCTCACTGAAATGGACAGATCATCTAAGCAAAAGATCAACAAGGAAGTAAAGACTTTAAATGATACACTGGGCCAAATGGACTTCACAGATATATTCAGAACATTCCATCCCAAAGCAACAGAATACACATTCTTCTCTAGTGCCCATGGAACATTCTCCAGAATAGATCACATCCTAGGTCACAAATCAGGTCTCAACCGGTACCAAAAGATTGGGATCATTCCCTGAATATTTTCAGACCACAATGCTTTGAAACTAGAACTCAATCACAAGAGGAAAGTTGGAAAGAAATCAAATACATGGAGGCTAAAGAGCATCCTACTAAAAAATGAATGGGTCAACCAGGAAATTAAAGAAGAATTTAAAAATTCATGGAAACAAATGAAAATGAAAACACAACTGTTCAAAATATTTGGGATGCAGCAAAGGCGGTCCTAAGAGGAAAGTATATAGCAATACAAGCCTTTCTCAAGAAACAAGAAAGGTCTCAAATACACAACTTAATCCTACACCTAAAGGACCTGGAGAAAGAACAGCAAATAAAGCCTAAACCCAGCAGGAGAAGAGAAATAATAAAGATCAGAGCAGAAATCAATGAAATAGAAACCAAAAGAACAGAACAGATCAATGAAACTAGGAGCTTGTTCTTTGAAAGAGTTAATAAGATTGATAAACCCCTGGCGAGACTTATCAAAAAGAAAAGAGAAATGACCCAAATAAATAAAATTGTGAATGAAAGAGGAGAGATCACAACCAACAACAAAGAAATACAAACAATTTTAAGAACATATTATGAGCAACTATATGCCAGCAAATTAGATAATCTGGAAGAAATGGATGAATTCCTAGAGATGTATCAACTACCAAAACTGAACCAGGAAGAAAGAGAAAACCTGAACAGACTCATGACCACTAAGGAAATTGAAGGAGTCATTGAAAATCTCCCAACAAACAAGAGCCCAGGGCCAGATGGCTTCCCAGGGGAATTCTACCAAACATTTAAAGAAGAATTAATACCTATCCTGACACTGTTCCAAAACACAGAAATGGAAGGAAAATTTCCAAACTCGTTTTATGAGGCCACCATTACCTTGATCCCAAAACCAGACAAAGACCCCATCAAAAAGGAGAATTACAGGGGCGCCTGGGTGGCTCAGTTGGTTAAGCGACTGCCTTCGGCTCAGGTCATGATCCTGGAGTCCCGGGATCGAGTCCCGCATCGGGCTCCCTGCTCAGCAGGGAGTCTGCTTCTCCCTCTGACCTTCCTCCTTCTCATGCTCTCTGTCTCTCATTCTCTCTCTCTCAAATAAATAAATAAAATCTTAAAAAAAAAAAAAAAGGATAATTACAGACCAATATCCTTGATGAACATGGATGCAAAAATTCTCACCAAAATACTAGCCAATAGGATCCAACATTACATTTTTTTTTTAAGATTTTATTTATTTATTTGACAGAGAGAGAGAGACACAGTGAGAGAGGGAACACAAGCAGGGGGAGTGGGAGAGGGAGAAGCAGGCTTCCCGCGGAGCAGGGACCCCGATGCGGGGCTCGATCCCAGGACCTGAAATCATGACCTGAGCCGAAGGCAGACGCTCAACGACTGAGCCACCCAGGCGCCCCAGGATCCAACATTACATTAAAAGGATTATTCACCACAACCAAGTGGGATTTATCCCTGGGCTGCAAGGTTGGCTCAACATCTGCAAATCAATCAATGTGATATAATACATTAATAAAAGAAAGAACAAGAACCATATGATCCTCTCAATAGATGCAGAAAAAGCATTTGACAAAGTACAGCATCCTTTCTCGATCAAAACTCCACAGAGTATAGGGATAGAGGGTACATACCTCAATATCATAAAAGCCATCTATGAAAAACCCACAGCAAATATCATTCTCAAGGGGGAAAAACTGAGAGCTTTCTCCCTAGGGTCAGGAACACAGCAGGGATGTCCACTATCACCACTGCTATTCAACATAGTATTAGAAGTCCTAGCCTCAGCAATCAGACAACAAAAAGAAATCAAAGGCATCCAAATCGGCAAAGAAGAAGTCAAGCTCTCACTCTTTGCAGATGATATGATACTTTATGTGGAAAATCCAAAAGACTCCACCCCAACACTGCTAGAACTCATCCAGGAATTCAGTAAAGTGGCAGGATATAAAATCAGTGCACAGAAATCAGTGGCATTCCTACACACCAACAACAAGACAGGAGAAAGAGAAATTAAGGAGTTGATCCCATTTACAATTGCACCCAAAACCATAAGATACCTAGGAATAAATCTAACCAAAGAGGCAAAGAATCTGTACTCCGAAAACTATAAAATAGTCATGCAAAAAATTGAGGAACACACAAAGAAATGGAAAAACGTTCCATGCTCATAGATTGGAAGAACAAATATTGTGAAGATGTCAATGCTACCTAGAGTAATCTACACATTTAATGCAATCCCTATCAAAATACCATCCACTTTTTTCAGAGAAATGGAACAAATAATCCTAAAATTTGTAAGGAACCAGAAAAGACCCCAAATAGCCAGAGGAATGTTGAAAAAGAAAACCAAAGCTGGTGGCCTCACAATTCCGGACTTCAAGCTCTATTACAAAGCTGTCATCATCAAGACAGTATGGTCCTGGCACAAAAACAGACACACAGAGCAATGGAACAGAATAGAGAGCCCAGAAATGGACCCTCAACTCTATGGTCAACTAATCTTCAACAAAGCAGGAAAGAATGTCCAATGGAAAAAAGACAGTCTCTTCAACAAATGGTGTTGGGAAAATTGGACAGCCACATGCAGAAGAATGAAACTGGATGAAGAATGAAACCACACACAAAAATAGACTCAAAATGGATGAAAGACCTAAATGTGAGACAGGAGTCCATCAAAATCCTAAAGGAGAACATAGGCAGCAACCTCTTCGACCTCAGCCACAGCAACTTCTTCCTAGGAACATCGCCAAAGGCAAGGGAAGCAAGGGCAAAAATGAACTATTGGGACTTCATCAAGATAAAAAGCTTTTGCACAGCAAAAGAAACAGTCAACAGAACCAAAAGACAACTAAGAGAATGGGAGAAGATATTTACAAATGATATATCAGATAAAGGGCTAGTATCCAATATCTATAAAGAATTTATCAAACTCAACACCCAAAGAACAAATGATCTAATCAAGAAATGGGCAGAAGACATGAACAGACATTTTTCCAAAGAAGACATCCAAATGGCCAACAGACACATGAAAAGTTCTCAACATCGCTTGGCATCAGGGAAATCCAAATCAAAACCTCAATGACATAACACCTCACACCAGTCAGAATGGCTAAAATTAACAAGTCAGGAAACGACAGATGTTGGCGGGGATGTGGAGAAAGGGGAACCCTCCTACACTGCTGGTGGGAATGCAAGCTGGTGCAGCCACTCTGGAAAACAGTATGGAGGTTCTTCAAAAAGTTGAAAATAGAGTTACCATATGACCCAGCAATTGCACTACTGTGTATTTACCCCAAAGATACAAATGTAGGGATCCGAAGGGGTACATGCACCCTGATGTTTATAGCAGCAATGTCCACAATAGCCAAACTGTGGAAAGAGCCAAGATGTCCATCGACAGATGAATGGATAAAGAAGAAGTGGTGTATATATATACAATGGAATATTATGCAGCCATCAAAAGGAATGAAATCTTGCCATTTGCAACGACGTGGAAACTGAGGGTTGCTGGAGTGGTGGGGGGTGGGAGGGATGGGGTGGCTGGGTGATAGACACTGGGGAGGGTATGTGCTATGGTGAGTGCTGTGAATTGTGTAAGACTGATGAATTACAGACCTGTACCTCTGAAACAAATAATACATTATATGTTAAGAAAAAAAGAAGCTAGTAGGAAGGGAAAATGAAGGGGCTGTTCAGAGGAGGAGACGAACCATGAGAGACTATGGACTCTGAGAAACAAACTGAGGGTTCCAGAGGGGAGGGGAGTGGGGGGATGGATTAGCCTGGTGATGGGTATTAAAGAGGGCATGTACTGAAGGGAGCACTGGGAGTTATACGCAAACAATGAATCATGGAACACTACATCAAAAACTAATGATGTAATGTATGGTGATTAACATAACATTAAAATAAAGAGTATAAATTATCAGGGATAATAGAAAAGATTAAAAAAAAGTTACCAATAAGGTGAGCCAAAAATACACATATTAAGAATAACAAAACTTTAATCATGTCAAATTCCAAGAAGGTTTTCTGACGAATCAGAAAATATGACATAAACTAAATCATTGGAAACTCCACATTTTGGGGTTCAGAAGCAAAACCATTTTAAAACTCAATAAAATGAGAAATGACTGTGATAGTTTTATTTTAGAGTTTACTGCTTTTCTTTGGTTCATATTTCTATCCAGTTGCAAACTGTCAAATCATTTCAAATGCCATCTTGTATTTGTTATACTTTCACAGATATTAATTCACTTGATTCTCATAATAAGCCTGTGAGGTTTAAAAAGTATTATTCTCATCTATTTTTTTTTAAAGATTTTATTTATTTATTTGACAGAGAGAGACAGCTAGAGAGGGAACACAAGCAGGGGGAGTGAGAGAGGGAGAAGCAGGCCTCCCGCAGAGCTGGGAGCCCGATGGGGACTCGATCCCAGGACCCCGAGATCATGACCTGAGCCGAAGGCAGCCACTTAACCGACTGAGCCACCCAGGTGCCCCTATTCTTATCTATTTAACTCAAGTAAATGAAAACTGCTCCCACCCATGTCCAGAAAATTCTTTGGTGGTAGAAGTACCAGAGTTTGTTGAAAATTATCTGAAAAGTATTCTAGATATCCGATAGCATCTTTGGAGCACCCACCCATATCCCTACCCCACCAGCATTTTTTTTTAAGATTTATTTGATTGATTAATTGATTTTAGGTTGGGGTGGGGGAGTGAAGCGGAAGAGAGAATCCCAAGCAAACTCCAGGTTGAGCGCCAAGTCCGACACAGGGCTCGATCTCACGACTCTTAGATAAGGACCCAAGCCAAAACCAGGAGTCGGTCACTCAATCAACAGCACCATCCAGGCGCCCCACTAACCCACCAGCATTTTAAAACCCATTTTGCCACCAGGGTAGCAGTCTGAAAGTGCTGGGAAATTAAGGCTCCCCCAACAGTCGTCAACCCAGAACTGAGAGGATTTGTTATATCAATGTTTCCACTTCCTCACTCTGAGGTGGGACAACTCTGAGGCACATTTTCTACACCTCTCCCAGAGATCGCCAGCAGGCTGAAGTTCTAGTCGCACCCTATAATGGTTCCTTCCTCTGCCTGTCTCACTTCCCCACTCCTCTACAGTGCTTCCTTCCCTTCCCAATTCAATGATTTGCACTTGAGTCCTTGTCTCAGGTCTACTTCTACAGGAACCCAAACTAAGACAATCTTTCATTCTGAAACAAAAATGCATGCTTTCCACAATTTCTGCTTATTGTTTAATGTCAGAGATAACGGAGTCATTAACATTTGTTTCTGATCTCCTGAAACACAGAATTCACAATAAAATGCAGGGAGCACCCCAGCAAGCACAGCTGGGAACTCATGGCCTGATTTACAACAGAACACCACAAACTAAGTGTCATACTGGGCTACGGCAGAGGGAGAAGGAAGAGTAGAATATTAAGGAATTTATGAAGGACGTGGGGCCAGGGAGAGGTTAACAATCCTTCATGCCATGGGTATTACAAATGATTTGCCTGTGTGTGCTCTAAAAAGCTGCACAGGTCAACTCTCCAAAGGCTCCTTGAGATTGCAACGGGGGTTCACATGGCCCTGATTCCAAGTGGGAACTGCTACACTCAGCATCACTGCTACTTTCGGTGGGGACTAGTCTTTACCTGGAGACCTTCCATGAAAGCGGAGACGTCGTCTGGGCAAACCTGCCTGCTCTCCAGAAGATCAGAGAGAAGCCTGGCTCCAGAATGCCCAACTTTATGGCTCCTACCACTTCTGGAGTAAATTATTAAGGAACATTTCTTCTGCTCTTTATGCTTTACAAGAAGATTTGCAACCATTCATCCCTCATTCCTTACAATGGTCCTATGAGGAAATACAGGGAAAGCTGGGAGATTTGTGGATGAGTTACTTGGTTCAAATTATACTTTCCAGTGTCCCTACAGCCTTCCTTGGACAGAAGAAAGGCTCTAAAGATCATGCCAAATCTTCCTTTGAAGTGACAGGTAGGACAGTAAAAAATAGTTCAAAAAGATCTTTCATTTTCTAAAAGAATTTAAGATCTTGCTTCACCACTCTGCAGTTTAAATAGCTTTATAGAGATTTGGAGGTTATATTTATATTCCCCCTCCTGTTTTATATCCATGTTTTAAAAGGCCAAATCCATTCTAAGATAAATAAAGCTTTATCCCCAGGAAAAGTGACTTTGAGTTCTTTGCAATGCATGGCTTCTGCTTCTGGAACTATTGTTTTTCTTCTCCAGTGGGATAATGTCGTCCCCCTTGTCTGAATAAATGAAGCACATATTAAAAACCGTGGCAAAGAGGGGAAAAAAGAAAATCAGAAGGAAACAAATGTTTAAAATAACAACAAGAGAACTTCCCTTGTTCATTCTTGTCCTTGTTCCAGAAAGCGACTAGTGCAAGCAGAAAGGGCAAAGTGTTCTTGCTCAGTTATGATCAGGATGGAGAGGCTCAGCAGAGTCAGATGCCAGTTATGCTTAGCATCACAAGCCTTTCCTTTTTATCTTTTATTGTTTTCAAACTTCACATTCATATTTGGAA
Organism: Mirounga angustirostris; assembly: GCF_029215605.1. NCBI lineage: Eukaryota > Metazoa > Chordata > Mammalia > Carnivora > Phocidae > Mirounga > Mirounga angustirostris. The sequence goes on from NW_026991719.1 coordinate 14,445,703, forward strand.
GTCCAGAACTGTCTCATCTTGGCTACAGATAGGAGAGGGACTGGAGATCAATGGTTTTCAAGGGGCAAATTCCTTAAGCAAAATAATCTTATTTGAATCTTCAACATAAAAAGCAGCTTTAAAAGTGGCATTTTGTCTAAATTTATTTTATAAGTTCTAAGTCAGATAAAAAGCACCCAAGGCTTACCAAAAAAAAAGTAAATGAAAAAAGGAAAGAAAAAAAACCTAAAAACCTGCAACTCTATGTAACATGATACTGACACAGTGAAAGCTATTACAAGTTCCCTTTTGGGGGGACAACGACATTTAATTGAGTGTAGTACATATGAGTTGAGAAGGTGTTTTACGTGAGCACCAATCCACAGGCCTGAATTACTGAAACGAAACAAAAACACTTGACAAAGCTGTAACCTTGCAAAACAATGATACATCTATCAGAATGTGACTCCAATAAACAAATAAACATGCCATAAAGAAAAGCTGTGTACTGGATGCTGTGGGGAGCCACCCGGAACCCCCTTGAGGAACAACACATCCATCCCCCAGACACTGTGAGTGCTGTGCTCTCCCCCACTAGACCCCCATCCCCAGGGTAGCTCACATCCAATGACCGGCGGGTGAGGAGGCATAAAGCCCTGGCCCCCTTGCCTCAAGGACAACCAGGAAGGGCCATCCCAGCCGCTGAGCTCCCGTGATTTGGGCTGAGGCGTTGGTTGGTACCGCATCACAGCTCAGTAGGGCCGCACACCTCTGCTGAATCCTGCTGCCTTCCCCAGCGAGAGCACTCCACCATTAACTTCCGCACATCTGTCGTAGGGTCTCAGGTGAAAGTACAACCAAGACCCATATAGCCTACACATGGATCCAATAAGCACTCTCATTTTGCTATATTTACTTTAACGCCGTCTCTCCACATATGCATATTTGTAACACACACACACACACACACATATATATTTCCCCTAATTTTTATTTTGAGAATTGTCAAGCCAACAGAAAGAATACCACAAACACTCATATACCCATATACCACTGGGTTCAACAATTCTTAGCATTTTAGCATACCTTATCCTTCCATACCTACGTTTTCTTTTGCTATACCGTGTGAAAGGATTATTGAAGACTTCATATCGCTTATCTCCTAAATACTTCTGTATGCATCTCCCAAGAATAAGCACAATCTACACCACCACAAATTTACCACCACACCGGAGAAAATCAACAATTCCATTAATTACAGGCTTAAAATATATATATATATATATATATTTTTTAAGATTTTGTTTATTTATTTGTCAGAGAGAGAGAGAGCAAGAGAGAACACAAGCAGGGGAATGACAGAGGCAGAGGGAGAAGCAGGCCTCCCGCCGAGCAGGAAGCCCGATGCGGGGCTCGATCCCAGGACCCTGGGATCATGACCTGAGCTGAAGGCAGACGCTTAACCGACTGAGCCACCCAGGTGCCCCAGGCTTAAAATATTTTTAATGTTGTTTTCAGTGATACTCTAATCAAACATTTGTGAAACCCATGAGGTTTCTTACAATCAATTTGAAAAACATTTTTCTGGGGTGTCTGGCTGGCTCAGTCGGTTAAGCATCTGCCTTCAGCTCAGGTCATGATCCCAGGGTCCTGGGATCGAGCCCCACATCGGGCTCCCTGATCAGTGGGGAACCTGCTTCTCCCTCTCCCTCTCCCCCTTCCCCCTGCTCATGCTCTCTCTCTCTCTCTTGCTCTTGCTCTCACTCTCTCTCTCTCACTCTCAAATAAATAAAATCTTAAAAAAAAAAAGGAAAAGAAAAACACTTTTCTAGAGTAATACCTAGGAAGAACAGGTAGAAAAAAAGATCAGTCTTCAATTTATCTGTCACCTGGTTAGCACTGAAAGAGTGACTAACAAAGCTTGACTCCCTCTGCCCCCAACAGAACCAAATAGTATCCTATAGGCCTGTGTATCAGACCCATCACACACTAGAATACGTACCTGCATACACAGATACACGCTAAGGCCTATGAAGTGGTTCATATCTTTTAATAAGTGGCAAGCTGGTAAGCGTGCCTGTGTGAACACTTCTGTTCTCAAACCCACAGTTTGTAAATTTGGTAATGGCTTTTCTTATTAGACTGGTATTCTTAGTTAGATCAAAAGAGTGTTTAAATAATAATGACTCTGGGAACCCAGTAGGTAAGTACAAGTACAGGATACTCTATTACCAGGCACCACAAAAACATATAATGTGTTGTATCTTCCTTAAATAAACATCATTCATCACTTAAGTGAACCAACAATTAGGTTGAAAACACAAGTGCTAAGAGAGAAAAGGGATATCCACTAAAATGTACATTTTATTTCAGGAACATCACTTTTCAGAAAGTGACTTACTTGGAAACTCACTTAAGTGGTGCCATTCAAAACTTGAAGTGTGAACGTTCTTCGGAAATAGCAAAAATAAGCCACGCGATTATACAAGCGCCTCGTCCGGCTGGGCTTGGGTAGTCCTGCTTAAGACATCTCAGTTAAGCAGGCCCTTATCTGGTCATCTAGGGAGAAGGAAAATATATTGGACCATAAGCATGCATATATATGCTTCTCTCTCTCTCTCTCTCTCTCTCTCTCTCTCTTTCTCTCCCCTTCCCCCCGCCCCCACACACACCACTCTTCCTGTGTTTGAGAGGGAAAAAGAAAAGAAACCTGCCATAGCCTACACCTTGAAGGCTGGTGGCTGGCATTTCCTTCAAACAGACAACTGAAATAGCTTCTGTTTAAAACAACAAGGATTTCAAGGATTAAAAAGCAAGTACTTCAAGGGTCAGATGATGGGTGGAATGTAAAAAGTTCATTCCACTAAATACAACCCACTATGGTCAAATCCCTGCTTCCTAAGCCTGATGTGGATGCCAAAGGCCTGCTGAAGGACTCACTTGTGGCTCTGCCTAAAGGAAAGCTCGTGTTCTCCTTGTAGCCAGAGGTAAAGTCCTTCCCATTCCTCCTGGCCCCCAAATCTCTCGAAATTACAGGGCAAGGGAAAACCAAGCCACCCTACACTTGTCAACACAGTGAGCTAAGTAAGCAGACAGCTAAACTTACTAGAGCGGCTTTCAGATAGTTTTGAATTGTGACCCAAATAAGAAATGCGTTTTACAGGGCAACCCAGTTCCTATATACAGTAGGAATATAAAACTGAGACAAACATTTTCCAAAATCATATTGTCCTCAGATATTTTCTATTCTCTTTCTTAGAAATGCTAGTCCCAACTCATTAAACTGATTTTATCACCCGCTGGCAGTAAATGCCCTGCAGTGTGAAAGACATGGGCTGAGACCAAAACTGTATTTTTGTGCTGGACTGGATTCATAGAAGATCTTTGGCTATGGCTTTATTTAGAGCTGACTAAAATCCCACTGTTCAGCCATACATTCACATTGTAGATGATTCAAACAATAGTGCCTTTCCACGCCTATTCCCATTCACTGCCCAGGATAGCCACAGTAAATAACCAGACAAATATCTTCCATCTTTTGTGATGCATTCACATATTACACATAACCACACCCATGGTTTTTAATAACGTTAAATGGAATTGTATTACATTTACTGTTCTGTAACTCACTGAACTTAAGAGATAAGTCTTTTGGAGTCAGGACATAATTTTCAAATCAGTTTATAGATTGACTACATTCTTTTTGTCAATCTATAAACTTTGTTTATACCCACTTTGTTTATACCTACTTTGTTGAGGTATAATTTATACAGTAAATGCACATAACTTAAGTACAGCTTGAGGACTTTTTACATATGTATATCCCTGTATGACCACCATCCAAATCAATACAGAGAACATTTCCATTAACCCAGAAAGGCTCCTTCATGCCCCTTCCAGTCAATACCATCCCCACAGAGGTATCCACTACTCTGACTTCCGACACTATAGTTTTGCCTGTTAAATTTCATATGCATGCCATCATAGAGTAGCTATTCTTCTGTGTCTGGATTCTTTCACACAACCTAATATTTCTGAGGTTCATTTCTGGTTTTGCATGTATTAGTAGTTTTGTGGGGTGTTTGCTTTTGTTGCCAAGTGGTATACCCAACACAGTCTTGGTTGTTTTCAGTCTGGGGCTCTTGTGAATGAAGCTACCATGAGCATTCTTTTAGAAATCTTTCTGTGGCCATATGCACTAATTTCTCTTGAGAATATACTTCTGGGTCATAGGTTGTGTGCAACTTTATCAGAGACTACAAACATTTTGCGACTATGCCATCTTACCTTCCCACCAGCAGTGTAGAACCTTCCAGGGGTCCAATCCTCATCAGCATCTTGCACTGTCAGTCTTTACAATGTTAGTCATTCTGGTGGGTGTACGCTGGTATCTTGTTACGATTTTAATTTGCATTTTCCTGATGACCAACAATGTTGAGCACTTTTTCATGTACTTATTGGCCATTCCAATATTTTCTTTTATGAAATACCCATTTGAGAATTTTGAACAATTTTTTAATTGGGTTGTTCATCTTTTTGTGATTGGTTTATAGAATTTTAATACATAATGGATACAAGTCCTCTATCAGACATATGTATGCTGAATATTTTCGATCTCCAGTCTGCCTTTCACTTTAGTTTCTGCCACACTCTTTGCAATGGATGCTTCTTTTCCCAATGTAGTAGCAGTTTCTTAATGTTACCATTTCTCTATTAATGGATATTTATACTCATGAGTAAAAATTTGTGCTTCAGTGGAAAACTGTTCATTGTTTGGAGCACGTCATTCTTGGTTAGCTGGTTCTGATTTTCCATTCTGTAAAATGTGTATTACTGATAGCAATGGAAAATAATTCTTAGCTATGGACATGCAAATAAATTCTCCAGTGGAGAATCAATTAATTGCCTTCCTCGACTGTGGGAGAAGTCAGTTTTGCCTCCATGTACAGCTTCCTTTCAGTATTCCCAATCTAATAAAAATACGTTGTTTGGTTATCCTTTGAAATTGTTGTGGCATCTTACTGGTTCCCTAACTAGTAATGAGTTAAGTAAAACCTCTAACATATGTTCATTTTATATACGTACGAGAGCCATAATTTGTGTTTTAAAAAATATTCTTTAGGGGCGCCTGGGCGGCTCAGATGGTTAAGCGTCTGCCTTCAGCTCAGGTCATGATCCCAGGGTCCTGGGATCGAGCCCCGCATCGGGCTCCTTGCTCGGTGACGAGCCTGCTTCTCCCTCTCCCTGTGCCTCTCTCCCTGCTCATACTCTCTCTCTCTCTCTGTATCTGTGTCTCAAATGAATGAATAAAATCTTTAAAAATAAAATAAGAAAAAATTAAAAATGTTCTTTAATGCATTGTTTCCAATTTTTTTTATCCTATTACAGAGAATGCTGCAACCCTTCTTGCACATTTATCTTCATGTAGAAGTCTCTCTCAAGACTAAGAAGTCCTCAGGCTCTCATGTTCCAAACTGAACCAACTTTGAGGAATGGATTTAACAAGTTCAGCTCCAAGAAGGCATAGAGGATGAATACAGAGAACTTAGATTTTTACAGGGGAAAAGGTCAAATTAGCGCAAGTCAAAGAAATCAAACTAATGGTGAAATTTCAGGCATGGTAAGGCAGAGTGTATGAGGCATGCCTTTGTTTACTGGGCACCTACTACTCCTAGACCACTGAGTTAGGCACTGAAGACAAGAAGGTCAGGCTAGAGTGGGAGACAAATACTTGAGCAATTAACAATGTGAAGGCAGACTCTATGTGCTCTAATACACCAGCTGGAAGAAAGGGAGTTAATCCATCTCTAGTCTTCAAGTTATGGTCTCTGAAAGCTTTCAGAGTACCTGGGAATGCTTTCATATGGAAACAGACTGTTATATTTGAAAAAGAAAAAGAAAAAAGGAATTGTCGTTTTGAGTTTTTTATTACTGAAATACAATTGACATACATTATATTAGTGTCAGGGTTACAACATACTGATTCAACAATTCTATACATTATTCAATGCTCACCACAGTAAATGCAGTTACCGTCTGTCACCATACAATGTTATTACAATACCACTGACTATACTCCCTAGGCTGTACTTTTCATTTCTATGACATTTATAACTGGAAGTTTGTACCTCTTAACCCTCTTCACCTATTTTGCCCATCTCCACACACACTTCCCTTCAAGGAACTACCAGTTTGTTCTCTGTATTTAAAAGTCTGTTTTTAGTCTGTTTGGTTCTTTGTTTGTTTCTTCATTCACCTTTTTAGATTCCACATATAAGGGGCGCCTGGGTGGCTCAGTCATTAAGCGTCTGCCTTCGGCTCAGGTCATGATCCCAGGGTCCTGGGATCGAGCCCCGCATCAGGCTCTCTGCTTGGCAGGAAGCCTGCTTCTCCCTCTCCCACTCCCCCTGCTCTGTTCCCTCTTTTGCTGTGTTTCTCTCTGTCAAATAAATAAAATCTTTTAAAAAAAAGATTCCACATTTAAGTGGGATCATATGGTATTTGTCATTGTCTGACTTATTTCACTTATTTCATATACTCTCTAGGTTCATCCATGTTGTCACAAATGACAAAATCTCATCCATTTTATAGCTGAGTAATATTCCATTGTATATACATCACATCTTCTTCATCCATTCATCAACTGATGGACACCTGAGTTGCTTCCATATCTTGAATACCGTAAATAATGGTGTAATAAACATAGGGGTGCATGCATCTTTTCAAATTAGTGTTTTCATTTTCTTTGGGTAAATACCCAGTAATGGAATTACTGGATCGTAAGGTAGTTCTATTTGTAATTTTTGAGTAACATCCATACTGTTTTCCACGGCTGTGCCAATTTACATTCCCACCAAAATGCATGAGGGTTCCCTTTCCTCCACACCCTGGCCAGCACTTGTTATTTCTTGTCTTTTTCGTGATAGCCATTCTGACAGGTGTGAGGTGATAGCTCACTGTGGTTTTGATTTGCATTTCCCTGATGATTAGTGATGTTGAGCACCTTTTCCCATGTTAAGAAATTAAGTCTTGGGGCTCCTGGGTGGCTCAGTCGTTAAGCGTCTGCCTTCGGCTCGGGTCATGATCCCAGGGTCCTAGGATCGAGCCCCGCATCAGGCTCCCTGCTCTGCAGGAAGCCTGCTTCTCCCTCTCCTACTCCCACTCCCCCTGCTTGTATTCCTTCTCTCTCTGTGTCTCTGTCAAATAAATAAATAAAATCTTTAAAAAAAAATTAAGTCTTGATCATCACTCTTTTCATGTAGGGACACCCATTTTGACAACCCGTTCTGATAACAGAGATGTTCAGCTTTATTGCTAAGAATTATCTGAAGTAGTCATTAAACTGCTCGTGGGTGGACACGGGAGTGGCACAACTGACTTGTGAGTTCCCCCGTTTCTAATGGCGCCTTCTTACTCCTGGGCAGTGAGAGGATTAAATGCATGAACACGTGTTGTACTATGTCAGGGGTCAGTTAAGAAAGCAGGAATAAAGGGTTTTAGCATGGAAAATAGTAGTTTACGGGACTATTAAATGAGGTAGAAAAGACAAGGTCAAAGGAGGTGTCACCAAAGGTCAAGAAAGCAAACACTGGAGACCTCAGCTTGAAGCACCAAGGAAAATTCTTGAAAGGTTCCTGGAAAGCTGAAGAATCTCCGAAAATCCCCTCACTCTACCCCCACCTGTCTGCAGCAGTGAAGTATGTGACCCTCATGAATTCTTCAGGAAGCTTCTGTAAATCTCACATCTGCCCATGTGTCCTCGTTGTGTTGCAAAACAGCTTCTTTTCTTCTGCCTTCAAATTTCATGCACGTTCCTCTCATCAACAAACTCTAAACTGGGACCATACTGAGACAGAGGTTATGGGAAATGTGGCTCTCAGCTTCTCTTTTGCAAAGCCGAAGTCCTAGAAGTGGGAGGTGTTCTAGGGTTGAGATCTGGCCCACAGCCGAAGCTCACTAAGTGGTGACCAAAATCACCACCGTCCATGAAGCAGCAGGGACACTGAGCAAGTGCTTAACTTCACAGTGTTTGGAGTACTATTTTTTTCCTACGTTATCTGTCCATTGTTCAGCCTCCCCTTTCCCCTAGTTCATTGTGCAGGGACCAAACAAGGACTCGATGGTCACAATCCTAAAAGTCAAATGCTTAGTAAGTCAGTAGTTTAGAAAAACATATGAAAGGATTTATAGGTTTGTGTTAATAAACCGTCACATAAAAGTGAGACTTGAGGTCCAGTCCTGGCTTTGGTGCTAACAACTCTAGGACTTGGGGCAAACTGCTGAACCTTCTAGTAACAGTTTTATTGAAAAATTCAAGAGGCTGTGAAGCTTTGAGAAGAGCACATCATTCCCAAGAGTGCATAACCTCAGTCTCATCAAGGGAACACTAGACAAATGCAAATTGAGGTACATGCTACAAAATGTCTGAACAGTACTCTTCAAAAATGTCAAGGTCAGGAAGAACAAGGAAAGACAGAACTGCCATAGATTGGAGGATATTAGGAGACGTGAGAATTAAATGCAATATAGGATCTTGGACTGAATACTGAAAGTGAGAAAGAGTTTTCTTTAGTGGAAAACCTGGCAAAATACAAATAAAGTCTGGAGTTAACAGGATTGTACCATGTTAATTTCTGAATTTTGGTAATTATACCATGATTATGAAAGCTGTTAACATTAGGAGAAGCTGGGTGAAGGGTGTGCAGGAACCCTCTGTACTATTTTTATAACTCTTCTGTAAGTCCAAAATTCTCTCAAAATAAAATGTTAAAATATAAAACTGTGCTACTTAAATAGTACCAAATTTTAATTCATCATTTTCACTGGGCCCTGCAAATTATGTAGGCAGTCCTCCATGGACGTCTGTGGAGAACTGGATAAAACGCTTCCTGTGACACAAAATAATGAAGCAGCAGCAAAACGATTCCCATGAGCTTGAAGGGAACCTGGAAGGAGCAGAGATAGGCGCTTCTCCAACCGAACGGGTCTTGAGGACAGGAATAAGAATGGCTCTAGGCCAATGACTAAAGACCAGATGAGACAAAGAGATACCTCAGCTGATGATGGCTAAGAAATATAACAAAAACCTGATTCTGAACCCTCTCCTCAGCTTTGGCAATGTAAAGACAACTAAAACTTAGAATCAATTCTGGATAAAAGGATGAAAATACCCACCCATCGGTATTCTCCCAGACCTATCTCCATTCATGTCCTGGGCTCTTCACTTGCATTCTTGCGAAACTCAAAAGCCTTTAATGACGAAGGCTAAGTTTCTACTCCCAGGGCATGAAGACTCAAAATAGAAATCAAGAGTGACGTCACCACGATGGCGCCATACAGAGTCCTGATTTCCCTCTCCCTCACTATAACCAACAACTATTCCTGAACAAAACACCACCGAAAGAATCCTGGAACACCGGGCTGACGCCGAGGCACCCCCTGCACCATAGAGACCAAGGCAGACGACCTCAGAGGGGTAAGAGCATGACACACATGGACCGCATTGCCCTTCCCAGACCAGCACAGCACCACAGGGAGAGGCCTCCCCTGGGCCTCAGGTTCCTCCAGTGGGAAGAGAGAGCCCAGGTGACAAGCAGCGCCCCAACATTGCGGGGAGCTCCGCGGGAGCCCCTGCCGGGACTGCAGGGGAATCGGAGTGGGACTGAGAAGGGGGTGGGGCTTGCAACAATTCACGCCCGCCAGGCTGAGCTCCTAAGTGCAGTGCAGCCCAAGCAGTAGCCCCAACCGCGAGTTTCGCTCAACCGCAGGACCACTGAACTTGGCAGGGTGCACGTCTGCCGCACTCGGTCCTCAAACAAGGCGTTCTGCCCACCTGAGAGCCTAGTCCGCCCAGGCCGCCACCAGGTGATGAGTCACAGGCGCACGGGCGGCGTGGAGAACGTCTCGGGACTGACCAGGGACCGGCGGGAACAGCTCGAAGCCTGCGCCTGCGCCTGCGCCTGCGCGCCTGAGCTCAGAGATGGGTAGGCGGGGCTGCTGCTCCGCGCAGACCCGGGCATTCATTCATTCATAGCCAGGGCTGAGGGTAGCTGAGGGTAGCTGAGGGTAGCTGAGGGTAGCTTCTACCCACTGGAAAGCCTGTTTGAAAAATTGGGAGCTTCCGGGAGCGGCCCCGCCCCGTCACACCAAGGCCTGGGAGCTGAAACATAGCCCCACCCATCACGGGTCCCGGGCCCATCTAACTGGAACGTCTAGTGAGAACACCTGGAGGCTGTGTAATCAAAATAGAAATTCAGTTGTTATAGAAAAATAAAGTAATATTTCTTGCCCAGCTATGTTGGTGTAGACATTTGCACCTGTCACCCGTCAATCTTACAAATTAATTTTACTAATTGAGATTACCAAGTATTCCACCTCAAAGAGGACGAGCAGGATTTTTATCATGGTGAAAGAAGTCATTGCAAACTTAACATATTGTGAGTTAAAATAAATTAGGCTGGAGGAGGTAGCAGGGGAAATTAAAAAAAAATAAATGTTAGGGTGAAGGAAGCAGTGAGCGTGAATGTGGTTAGACCACCACTGTTGCAGAGATAGTCCTCTACTCTACTACATGCAGAAATAGTCTCTAAAAAGTGAGAAACAGGGGCGCCTGAGTGGCTCAGTCGTTAGGCGTCTGCCTTGGGCTGATTATGATCCCAGGGTCCTGGGATCGAGCCCCGCATCGAGCCCCGCATCGGGCCGCATCGGGCCGCATGGGGCTCCCTGCTCGGCGGGAAGCCTGCTTCTCCCTCTCCCACTCCCCCTGCTTGTGTTCCCTTCTCGCTGCGTCTCTCTCTGTCAAATACATAAAATCTTTTTTAAAAAAGTGAAAAACAGCTGAATATCTAAGCCTTGCTGGCCAAAATAAAAATGCTACCGTATGTTTAAATAAATATTAAAGTATAAAATGATATTATGCTTTAGTAACACTTCGATTTTACCCAGGAAGGGTAAAACACTTCCAAAGTTTTCAATATACTTATGACTATGCCCACAATACTAAATTACTGTTGCTGGGTTCAACTATTCTACTTTGCTTATTAAGCAAGAAAGCAAACATTCCAAGTGTGCCACATTTATGTAACTGGATGAAAAATATGTTATCATTAATTTTTTAAAAACCACTGTGGATTGCATTAGTAAAAGTGCTGTAGAATTACTCCATTGTAAAGAACAACTTAAGCATCTGTATTAAGAATATCTTAAATGTTGGGCGCCTGGGTGGCTCAGTTGGTTGGGCGACTGCCTTCGGCTCAGGTCATGATCCTGGAGTCCCTGGATCGAGTCCCACATCGGGCTCCCTGCTCAGCGGGGATCTGCTTCTCCCTCTGATCCTCCACCCTCTCATGCTCTCTGTCTCTCATTCTCTCTCTCGCAAATAAATAAAATCTTAAAAAAAAAAAGAATATCTTAAATGTTTATTCATTGTATTTATTTGTAAAACAAGACGACATAACAAATATACTTATCAAAAACTAGTCTTATGAACAGGCATTTAAAATCTTTAACATCGGATGAATACAGTAATGGAATGAACCTGTGAAATTTTGAAGGCAGAAAAGGTCTAATTTAGTTTAAAATAAAATATGAAGCACCTTTGTGAAATTTATTTTGCTCAATCAGCGTGATTGTAAAGAAGCTGTGTGTAAAAAAAATAAAAATAAAAATAAAGAAATCGTGTATATAATTTTATAATTCAAACCATGGGAATCATTTTAAACACTTTCTTAAAAAAAAAAATGGGTTTATAAACTATGCTAGCCAATACAGCACCCACTATTCACATACGGTTATCTAAATTTAATTTTTAATTAGCTAAAATGAGGTAAAATTTAAAATTCAGTTCCTCTAATTTTTAAAAAGATTTTATTTATTTATTTGACAGAGTGAGAGAGAGCACAAGCTGGTGGCGGGGGGGTGGGCAGCAGAGGGAGAGGGAGAAGCAGACTCCCCGCCAAGCAGGGAGCCCGACGTGAGGCTCCATCCCAGAACCCTGGCTGGGATCAGGACCAAGTCAAAGGCAGACCCGTAACTGACCAACTCACCCAGGCAGACACTTAACCAACTGAGCCACCCAGGCACCCCCACATGTGGCTCTTAAGCACTTGAGATGTGGTCATTAGAGGAACTAAATTTTGGGACACCTGGGTGGCTCAGTTGATTAAGCATCTGCCTGGGTGGTTGTCGGTTAAGTGTCCCCCTTTGACCTGGGTCCTGATCCTGGGATGGGGCCTCACCCCAGGCTCCCTGCTCTGCAGGGAGCCTGCTTCTCCCTCCCCCTCTGCTGCTCCCCCTGCTTGTACTCTCTCTGTCAAATAAATAAATAAAATCTTAAAAAAAAAAAAAAAAGCCACATGTGGCTAGTGATTACCATACTGGACAACATAAAGTTATAGAACATTTTCAATACAATGGTACTCGACAGGACTGGTCTAACAAATTATATAAGCAACCACCATAATAAAGTCAACCATGTAAATCTTGAAAAATTTTTGTAAATATAAAGTTTTTGTTTTTGTAATTTTGCTTCTAGTCCAGGGACTATTTCAGATAGCACAAAATACAAATCAAATTTGAAATCTGCATATACAGTTTAAAATTTAATCTTGCCTAGAATATAATTTTACTTTTCCGTATTAGCTGTATTACCAATAGTGTGTAAAATTATTTGTAAAACTGAACGGTGAAGACAAAGACTATCTTAGATGAATTCATCTGAATAACTCTGGTCAAAACTCTTTTGCCCTGTATGGGAGATTTTTTGACTTGAATTATTTACTTCTTAAGACCACTGTAGGCATAGCCCAAACATATAAAGATATGCATAGAAATACTATAATTTTATTAACCTAAAGGCAGCTAACAACAAATTAATTATTTGGAGAACAGGGTCATAAAAATTATATCTATTATGTCTTAATCTTTCTAAAATTAGTTATACTATATTTCACTAAAATACTCTAAAAATTGAATTTAATTTTCAAAAGACATATCACTTGAAAAAATGCATATATTCTACAAATTGACCATATAAAACCATCCCAAATTACTTTACAAGTCACAAAAATAACAAGACTTGTCAACTTTCACACTAATTACTTTGATCAATTTATTACTTTCTTTTGAATTTCTTCTTTGCCTTATTAAAAGAGCAAAGTTAATTAATGTCAACTATCTAAGAAAATCCATGGGTCATAAGCAAATGTGCACAACTAAAGACTGAACTCTCACAAGGAAAAAAACTGTTTTTTGAACAATAACTAAGGATGCGATAAAGCGAATATAACTGATAACTGTTCCATAGGTTGAAAGCTGAGAGAGAACATTATAACTAACAAAACGTTTCTCTTTTTTCTGACAAAATGCTTCTTAAACACAAATGATCAAACAATGAAATTATACAGTATTTTCTATGGCTAAAACATTCAAGAACTTTAAAGTGCTTAAGCTAAACATAAAATCCTACTCGTGAGCAAAATGGAATTATTTTTTTCATTTGCCAATATTCCTGTCAATATACTTCAAGACCACTTTTTTCTAAGTGAATTTCTGATCAATATTTTTTTCATCTAAACACTGTAAGATTTAAATTTGTATGCACTTCAACTAGTAGAATCAATCAGAAAAACACAGTAAATACATAAAACCTTCATCCAGACATTTCAGAAACAACAACAACAAAAAACATTCGAATCTGGTCAGATTCTTTTTATTCATAGTGATATATTCTTAAATTTGAATTACTTCAATGGAAACAAAAAGCCTCCTGACATCATTTTCTGTGTTGACTCTTAGAAAACGGCTGTGATAAAATATTATCAGGAGGTAAATAAAAGGATGCTGTTCTTATCAGGAGTAAATCAAAAAACCATAGGTCTCATGCCTGGAAAGCTTGGGTCAAACAACAGGATGTCAATCCTATGAATCCCCTACTGATGGATATTTAAGAAAGCCAACATGGGTGTTTTGGTTATGTGTAAACCATACCTCCCTTCTGAATCAGTGGAGCTTAGACCTCAGATCTCCAGTGACAATTCACTTGACGAATATTGAATGTGTACTACCTACAAATTCCTACACCTGCAATTATGGTCTGCCTATCCAACTATGTCTCTCTACCTCACTATCTATTATGTGTGTCACTGATGCTCAGATCTCATCTATCACTAAGAGCTAAACTTGCTATTCTCATTCTACCTTAAAACAGCAATGAAAACAACCTTTAGGAATTTACTACCATTCCCTTAATCAGAGGTTCTTATTGGAGTACCGCCCATCACTTTGTTCACAAGATGAAACGTTACACATCTTCCTAAAGCAATTCTGTCTGCTGTGTGGGCAGAAAAAGAACATCGGATATTTCTTCAGTTGTGAATGCAGAACTACACCACCACTATGACAAGCTAATTTTGGAATTACAACTTGAGAAACTTACAGGGTGATACAACAGTAAAAAAAAAAAAAAAGTAGGGTTGGCGTTCAAGTACTTCAGTCATTATCTCTTGGCTCTGACTGCTGGAGGAGTTGTTGCTGGAAGCCGCTATGCTTTGGATGCGGACTTCTTGAGGTCATATCGGAGACTACGGATGCAGCTATTGATAGCTGTCACACACAACTTCCAGTCATAGCCGGTTTCGGAGAGACTGCAAGTCGGGAAGATGTCCTGAAGGAATTCTGGTGGTAAAGCCCGAAAACATAAGTTACTTAGAAATCACTTCTCAGAGAAAAGAATTTATTCAACCTCAGTTCTATTGCTGTGACTATGAAAGGGTCATTAAAACTTTAACTAAAACACATGGAGTATTATAACTATTATTAAATTAGCTGAACAGGGGCGCCTGGGTGGCTCAGTCGGTTAAGCGACTGCCTTCGGCTCAGGTCGTGATCCTGGAGTCCCGGGATCGAGTCCCGCATCGGGCTCCCAGCTCGGCAGGGAGTCTGCTTCTCCCTCTGACCCTCCTCCCTCTCATGCTCTCTGTCTCTCATTCTCTCTCTCGCAAATAAATAAATAAATAAAATCTTTAAAATAAATAAATAATAAATTAGCTGAACAAATCTTTTCATCTAAAAGGGTAACAGGAAATAGCACCATTCTTAAATCACAGTAAAATAAGAGTATCCCATGACCTTGCTACCTAACCAGAATGGAAATCCTCTCCTGTCTTCGATACCCAACGTAAACTTTTCTCGTTCTTAAATTTATCAAATTGTTCATTATATCAAGGCTTGCTAAGGCTTCGTCACACACTACAGGCTGCAATGTCTTTATACTTTTAGAGACAAGAAGCTATAACTGCTAAATATTTTGGTACTGCCTGATTTCTCTCAGACAAGAAAGGAGTCTCTAGATCTTGCAGTTAGAAGAAAAGGTCTATAAACGAAGGTAACAGAGCAACATGGTTCAAGGAACACACTTAGAGAGAGCAGGTGGACAGATGAAGGGAAAGGTGGGGAAGAGAGATGTTTTTAACTAGAAGAGCAGAACTGTCCTCGGATACATTTTTAGGTAACTTCCAAAGTACCTCTGAGGACTTAGAAAGGGATCTGATGAGCACTACAGGCCTGCATTAGTTGGCTACATTAACCTCATTTGTTTTTCAATAAGATTAAGAAGTTGGGAAATCAGGACAATGCCATAAACACAACATAGGTCCAAAATTTTTAGCAAGGCATGTGACAGTTAAAAAGCTTTTATACTCAAAGGACTACTTAATACATCAGTGGTAGCCTGGAAGGAGGCTTTCAGTGGTATGTCCCTGGATTCAGGATCAGGCAGTGTTTTTATGTTTTTATGCTGCCGGCCATCTTTTTTTATTATTATTTTATTTGTATTATTATTATTTTATATTATTATTTTGCTGCCGGACATTTTTATTACCAAGAAAGAAGTTATGGAAAGCAGGCTTGTCCCATCTGCCCAGGACAGTGAAGCTGGGATGGATAACTGAGAGACTGGAAGACAAATACAGCACCCACAAGGCTTTCAACAGGCTGCAACAAGGAGCCTAAAGTGGTTGGTGTTTCCCAAAAAGTGCTCTCTGAAACACTAGTCATGAAGAAGTTTCCTGGGGAAAGAGATTCCGGTTGCGCAAACGAGCAATGCTACCCTCCAGAGTTAGTTCCCACTAAAAAATCCCACAGTAAAGAGACCTGCTGATTCAAAGGTGACAGATGCAGATGCGTTAGTTGGGCTTATAAATGAGGAAGGTGGCAATGCAAAAAACAACAGAAGGTCAGGACTGTGGAGATCTGGAAGGGCTTCAGAGCTAAAGGCATTCAAAACATGTTTTAAAACAGAGTCAAGTGAAATAGATCTTTGGACTAAGGCCCTGGGGGTGCCAAATCAAGAGTTTCCCTAGCCATTTCACTAAAAAGCACCTTATTCATGAAGCACCCATTAACATTCAGCTGTCTTTAAGAAATACTGTTTGGGGGATGCCTAGGTGGCTCAGTCGATTGAACATCTGCCTTTGGCTCAGGTCATGATCCCAAGGTCCTGGGATTGAGCCCTGCATCGGGCTCCTTGCTCCGTGGGGAGCCTGCTTCTCCCTCTACCTGCCACTCCCCCTGCTTTTGCTCGCTCTCGCGCTCTCTCTGACAAATAAATAAATAAAATCTTTCAGAAAAAAAGAAACACAGTTTAGGAAATGCTACTCTACACTAACAGGATAAAATGCAGGAGGAATAAATATAAAATCCTACATTTACATTAAAAAAATAGTAACAGTATAAATAGAAATAGCCCAAACACTAACAACATAAGTACTAGATAAACATCAGTATATAGAAGAAAAGATCTAGGGGTCTTAGTTAACCATAAAATTAAAAATGGCAAGTGCCATTTTAGTCTGGATTAATATTGACATTTGTCTTGGCAATGATGTTTTTATTCTGACACCAAAAGCAAAAGCAACAAAAGCAAAAATAAACAAGGAAGCCATCAGCAAAATGAAAAGGCAACCCACTGAATGGGAGAAAAGATTTGTAAATCATATATCTGATAAGGGGTTAATACCCAAAATATAAAATAACTCATACAACTCACCAGGAAAAACACCAACCAACCACATGTTTTAAAATATGGGCAAAAGATCTGAATAGACATTTTCCCAAAGAAGACAAAGAGATGGCCAACAGGTATTTGAAAAGATACTAAACATCATTAACCATCAGGGAAATGTAAATCCAAACCACAATGAGATATCACCTCACCCCTGTCAGAATGGCTAAAATCAAAAAGACCAAGTACTGGCGAGGATGTGGAGAAAAGGAAACACTGTTGCTGGGAATGTAAATCGGTGCAGCCACTATAAAAAAAACAGTAATGGAAGTTCCTCAAAAAATTAAAAATAAAACTACCATACGATCCAGCAAGTCCATCTCTGAGTATTTATCCAAAGGAAACAAAAATGCTAACTCAAAAAGATATAGGCACCCGCCCTGTACACTCTAGCATTATTTACAATAGCCAAGATAGACAACCTAAGTGTCCAAGTGTCCATGGATGGATGAATGAATAAAGAAATTGTGGTGTATACACACACACACACACACACACACAATTTTTATTCGGCCATAAAAAATAATGAAATCTTGTCATTTGTGACAACATGGATGGACCTTGAGGACATTATACTAAGTGAAATAAGCCAGACAGAGAAAGACAAATACCACATGATTTTACTTACGTGTGGAATCTAAAACAACAACAAAACAACAAGAAGATACAGAGAACAGACAGGTAGTTGCCGGAGGTAGGAGGTAGGGAGAGGAAGAAATGGGTGAAGGGGGTCAAAAGGTAAAAAGAAAAAAAAAAATAAGATGAATACATATTACAACATGTATACACATAGGAAGGAACGAACGAAGAAAGGGAGAGAGGGAGGGAAGGAGAAAGGAAGGAGGGAAGAGAAAGAATGACCTCTTTGCAGGAACAATTTTCAGAGACAGCATGTTTATCAAAAAAATAAAATTTAAAAATTAAATTAAAATTAAAATGGCAAGTGCCATTTTAGACTGCATTAACAGCCTAAAAGGAAATAGTACCATTGTATTCTGGGTTACCTTGAGAACATCTGAAGTTATTCACTGAATCAGATCATGAAAGATGAGGAAAATATTTCTATG
This sequence comes from Mirounga angustirostris, assembly GCF_029215605.1. Taxonomy (NCBI): domain Eukaryota; kingdom Metazoa; phylum Chordata; class Mammalia; order Carnivora; family Phocidae; genus Mirounga; species Mirounga angustirostris. The sequence goes on from NW_026991719.1 coordinate 14,463,808, forward strand.
AGGACTTACTGAAGGAAATGAAGATATTTACCTGTAAAAGTGTAAGACTTAGTGGGGAAAAGGTTGTGAATAACACTTACTTTCTCAAATTCTCATGCTTCCATGTAGAGGGATCTCCAAATTGGAAAGTTTGAAAAAACTGTATGTATGATTAAAAAATAAAGCTGATATTTTTATCTCCACCTGCCAGATTCTAGTGGCTGTCTCTCACTTGGTTCTGAACTTGAAAGTGCGGGGAGAGGGTGTATTTACTATCTCCTAGTGCTCCAGCAGGAAGTAATAGCTGTCTCTACATACTTGAAGGCCTATCATGTGAAAAGTAACTGGATCTACCCTATTTAGCTCTGGAAGGGAGAAGTAGAACAAATGTGTATTACATGCAGGGAAGTAAATTTTGAGTCACTTGGAGGAAAAACTTTCTCATGAATTAGAGCCCCTTTAAAATGTATTGGATTGCTGGACGTAAGAGAAGATGGTGACGGAGTAGGAGGACCCTAGGCTTGTCTCATCCCATGAACACAACTAGACAGCTATCAAATCATCCTAAATACCCCAGAAATCAACCTGAACACTGACAGAACAAACCCCACAACTAAAGGAAGAGAAGAGGCCACATGGAAGAAGGTAGGACGTGTGGGGATATGGTTTGGGGAGAAATGGATCGCAGGTGCTATAGAGGGGAGGGAGTTGTGGTTGTGGAAAGAGAGAGAGAGGAGCACACAGGGGAATGATGCACAAGAAGAAGACGGGCTGAATTTCCCGAGTGTTTGCAATCAGCAGGGATTAAAGCCTGGAGTTTTAAAGGTCAGCAGGCTTGGCTGGGATGGAGCCCAGAGGGCACTGCACTACTCCGGGGGGTAAGGCAGGCAAACAACTCAAGGGCAGATGGTGTGGAAAGAGTGATTTGAAGACTGCCTGGAGCACAGAGGGGGTACATTACTCACTCTTCTTGGAGCATTGTCCCTGAGAGGCAGCGTTCGCAGAGATGCCTCTCCGAGAACAAAGGACCTGGCCGGTGCCATTTCCCTCCCCCGCCCATCAGCATAAATCCAGAGCCACCCGTGGGAAGTAGCACAGGGAGGACACCGGCTGCCTAACTTGCTTACACCAAGCCCCACCCCACCACACTCTGGCAGGACTGCCCTTCTCCGTCAAGCTTGCCTCTGTCCCAGCCCAGGGGGGGCCCTTCCCCAGAAACCAGCAGAAACCCCTGCCCACACCACGGCTCCCAACCAGAGAGCTCTGCGGGGCTTCAGTTCTAGTGGAAGCAGTATCAGGTCTCATTGAACAAGCAGATCATAGCACACCTAGTTAAAACTCACCACATTCTGGCCAAAGACCAACCACAGCCCACTGCAAGCAAGGAGAGCCTCCGCAGATGACCGGCCGGAGGGACAGAGCAGCCAAAACACAACAGCAGAGTGCACACAGCCCACACCAGAGACACCCCGTGAAGCACCAGGCCCTGGGCTTTACATGACCACTTCTTCATAAAGCCACACTCTCAGAAGCAGGAAACATAACTGGCTTTTCTAACACAGACAAGAAGACAGAGACTTAGGCAAAATGCAAAGACAGAGGAATTCATTGCAAACGAAAGAGCAAGATAAGGCCATGGCCAGAGATCTAAGTGAGAGAGATCTAAGTAACACGCCTGATGGAGAATTTAAAGCAACAATCATAAGGATACTCACTGGGCTAGAGAAAAGAATGGAAGGCATCAGGGAGACCCCTACCACGGAGATAAAAGAGTTTAAAAAAGAATCCGTCAGAAATGAAGAATGCAATAAATAAGATTGGAAACAGGCTTGATGCACTGAACAGCAGGCTGGAAGAAGTGACAAAGTGACAAAGACAAGAAAGGATCAGAGAAAATCTCCAGAAACAATCCCAAAACAAGTAATAAAATGGCACTAAATACATATCTATCAATAATCACTCGGAATGTAAATGGACTAAATGTTCCAATCAAAAGACCTAGGGTGTCAGAATGGATAAATAAGCAAGACCCACCTATATGCTGCCTGCAAGAAACTCATTTTAGACCTAAAGACACCTGCAGATTGAAAGTGAGGGGGTGGGGCACCTCGGTGGCTCAGTCACTAAGTGTCTGCCTTCGGCTCACATCATGATCCCAGGGACCTGGGTCCTGGGATCGAGCCCCACATCGGGCTCACTGCTCTGCAGAAAGCCTGCTTCTCCCTCCCACGCTCCCCCTGCTTGTGTTCCCTCTCTCACTGTCTTTCTGTCAAATAAATAGAATCTTAAAAAAGAGAAAGTGAGGGGATAGAGAAACATTTATCATGCAAATGGACATCAAAAGAAAGCCAGAGTAGCAATAGTCCTATCAGACAAACTAGATTTTTAAACCAAAGGCTGTAACAAGAGATGAAGAAGGCCACTATATCATAATAAAGGGGACAAACCAACAAGAAGATCTAACAACTATAAATATTTATGCACCCAACATGGGAGCACCAAAATATATAAAACAGTAACAAACATAAAGGAACTCATTGATAATTATACAATAATAGTAGGGGGCTTAAACACCCCAATTACATCAATGGCAGATCATCTAAGCACAAAATCAACAAGGAAACAATGGCTTTGAAGGACACACTAGAACAGATGGACTTAACAGATCTATTCAGAACATCCCATCTTAAAACAGCAGAATACACATTCTTTTCAAGGGCACATGGGACATTATCCAGAATAGATCACATATTAGATCACAAATCAGGCTTTAACCAATACAAAAAGACTGAGATCATACCATGCACATTTTCTGAAACTACATCCCAACACTATGAAACTAGAAGTCAATCACAAGAAAAATCTGGAAAGACCATAAATACATGGAGGTTAAATAACATGCTACTAAAAAAATGAACAGGTCAACCAGGAAATCAAAGAAGAAATTTTTTAAAATACATGGAAACAAATGAAAATGAAAACACAATGGTCCAAAACCTCTGGGATGCAGCAAAAGCAGTTGTAAGAGGGAAGTTTACAGCAAGAGAAGTCTCAAATATGCAACCTAACCTTCCACCTAAAGGAGCTAGAAAAAGAACAATAAACAAAACCTAAATCCAGCAGAAGGAAGGAAATAATAAATATTAGAGCAAAAATAAATGATATAGAAACTAAAAAACAATAGAACAGATCAATGAAGTCAGGAGCTGAGTTTTTGAAAAAAGTAATAAAATTGATAAACCTCTAGGGGCGCCTGGGTGGCTCAGTCGTTAAGTGTCTGCCTTCGGCTCAGGTCATGATCCCAGGGTCCTGGGATCGAGCCCCGCATTGGGCTCCCTGCTCGGCGGGAAGCCTGCTTCTCCCTCTCCCACTCCCCCTGCTTGTGTTCCCTCTCTCGCTGTATCTCTCTCTATCAAATAAATAAAATCTTTAAAAAAAAAAATTGATAAACCTCTAGCCAGACACATCAAAGAGGAAAGAGAAATGACCCAAATAAGTAAAATCACAAATAAGAGAGGAGAAATAACAACCAACATCACAAAAATACAAACTATCATAAAAGAATATTAAGAAAAACTACATGCCAACAAACTGGACAACCTGGAAGAAACGGATAAATTCCTAGAAACCTATAAACTACCAAAACCAAAACAAGGAGAAATAGAAAACTTGAACAGATCGATAACCAGCAAAAAAAAAAAAATTGAACCGGTAATAAAAAATCTCCCAATAAACAAAAATCCAGGACCAGATGACGTCACGGGTCAATTCTACCAAATATTTAAGGAGTTAATACCTATTCTTCTCTAACTATTCCAAAAAGTAGAAAAGGAAGGGAAACTTCCAAATTCATTCTATGAGGCCAGCATTACCTGATACCAAAACAGATAAAGATTCCACTAAAAGAGAAAACTACAGGCCAATATTCCTGATGAACCTGGATGCAAAAATTCTCAATAAAATACCAGCAAACCGAATGTTTCCTGAGGCAAGGGAAACAAAAGCAAAAATAAACTATTGGGACTTCATTAAAATAAAAACTTCGGCACAGTGGAGAAAACAATCAAACTAAACTAAAAGGCAACCTATGGAATGGGAGGAGATATTTGCAAATGACATATCTGATAAAGGCTTAGTATCCAAAATATATAAAGAACTTATAAAACTCAACACGCAAAAAACTGAATAATCCAAATAAAAAATGAACAGAAGACGAGCAGCCACTTCTGCAAAGAAGACATCCAGATGGCCAACAGACACATGAAAAGATGCTCAACATTACTCATCATCAGGGAAATACAAATCAAAACCACACTGAGATATCACCTCACACCTGTCAGAATGGCTAAAATCAACAACACAAGAAACAACAAGTGTTGGTCAGGATGTGGAGAAAGAGGAACCCTCCTACACCATTGGTGGATATGCAAATTCGTGCAGCCACCGTGGAAGACAGTATGGAGGTTCCTCAAAAAGTCTTTTAAAAAGTTAAAAATAGAAGTACCCTAGGATCCAGCAACTGCACTACTATTTACCCAAAGTATACAAGAACGCTAATGCAAAGGGGTACACACACCCCAATGTTTATAGCAGCATTACCTGCAACAGCCAAATTATGAAACCAGCCCACATGTCCATCAACTGATGAATGGATAAAGAAGAGGTGGTGTATATATATACATTGGAATGTTACTCGGCCATAAAAAAGAATGAAACCTTGCCATTTGCAAGGACATGAAAAGAACTACAAAGTATTACGCTAAGCAAAATAAGTCAGTCCAAGAAAGACAAATTCTACTCATATGTGGAATGCAATAAACAAAACAAATGAGCAGATGGAAAAAGAGAGAGAGAGCGAGAGAGAGGCAAACCAAGAAACAGACTCTTAACTATAAAGAACACAGTGATGGTCACCAGAGGGGAGGTGGGTGGGGGATGAGTGAAAAAGGTGATGGGGTTTAAGGAGGACACTTGTCCTGATGAGCACCGGGTGAAGTATTTAAGTGCTGAATCACTACATTGTACACCTGAAACTAATATTACACTCTATGTTAACTAAGTGCAATTTAAATAAAAACTTAAAATAAATAAATAAATAGAAACAAACTTTTAAAAAATGTAGTGGATTGCCATCAATGGAAGTGTTCGAACTGAGGGGAGGCAACTATATGTCAAAGCTGAGATCAAATTCCTGCTCCGGGGGAAAAGTTGTATTAGAGGATGTTTAATGTACTTCCTAGTGCTAAGACTTTACCGTTCTGTAATAGGCAGAAATGGATGGGAGGGTATAGGAGAAAGGGTTGTTCACTGATTGCAAATCTGCAGCCCACTAACCTTCTCCATGTAAACCAATCTCTAAGGAGCCCTTAAGTGATACTGAACTCTCATCAGAGAGCATCAAATAATAGTTTCTTCTGTGAAATCAATACCTTTGGCTAGTAGACATATTTACTTTTGACTACTAATTTCCAGAATAAAATCTTAGAATAAGAAATTATATTAGAGGGGCGCCTGGATGGCTCAGACGGTTAAGTGTCTGCCTTCAGCTCAGGTCATGATCCCAGAGTCCTGGGATCGAGTCCCGCATCGGGCTCCCTGTTCCTTGGGAGCCTGCTTCTCCCTCTGCTTCTCTCTCTCTCTCTCTCTGTCTCTCATGAATAAATCAATAAAATCTTAAAATAAAAAAAAGAAATTAGAATAGAAGAATAAACTGGCTTATTCAGTCAGTGGAATACCAATCAGCAGTTAAAATGCATGAACTAGATCTCAAAAACATCATGTTGAATGATAAAAATTTGCAAAAGGATACATACTATATATTCCCATTTATCTATATTAAAACAACTATAGAACGACATTATATATTATTTATGGATCTATCAACATAGGTAGCAAAAGCATAAAATATGCATGGGAATGGTACATCTAACTCCAAGACTGTGGTTACTTCTGGGGAGAAAGACAGGGGAAAGGGATGATGATGAGTTTTAATTATATCAGTAATGTTTTATTACTTAAAAAAATAACCTACAGCACAAAAAGCAAAATATCTATATCTGTACTGGGTTGACAGGTGCTCATTATATTACTGTATCATTTTCTGTACATTTTTGTGTGTTTAAATTATACTGAACCAATACTTCTAAAGAAATTATGTTGGAGGCTATAATGCCCAGTCCGCCTATGAGTGCAGGAATCGCCTCTCCTCTCTGGTCACTCAGCCTTTGTTCTGACTCTTTTTGTTCTCCAAGTTCATTTTATCCTTATATTAAAGTAAAACATGCTTTCTGGTCAGATTCTCCTCCTTGGGCCTGGCTCTGCCCACACCGCTAGGAAAGCGATGATGATTCTATCACATTCTCTCTGCTGAAATAACTCACATGGCTGCCCTTCTACACAGGAATAGAACTTTGAGTCTTATGGGAAATTTGTTAAAATATGCCCCATGTGGATAGTATGTCAAACTCGTACTGAGTATTTTTTACTACAAAAGACATCTTCTCGATTTGTAATACAATTCAATAAGGGATAAAAGAAAATGAAATGCATAGAATAATATCTCTAGTCCACTTTTAAGGAACTAATATATTCCAGATATTTAAAGAACTATAAAAGTCACCTTTTACTCACATTTACAATTTTTTTTTTTTAGAATGGGGCACCTGGGTGGCGCAGTCAGTTAGGCATCCAGCTCTTGGTTCTGGCTCAGGTCATGATCTCAGGATGGTGAGATCGTGCCCTACATCGGGCTCCACCCTCGGGGCGGGGAGAGGGGGGGAGTCTGCTTCTCTCCTTATCCCTCTCCCTCCGCCCCTCCCTGCTCCTTGCATGCGCGCACGTGCACCCTTTCTCTCTCTATCTCTCAAAACTAAATAAATAACTCTTTTCATTTTTTTTTAACTAGAAAGATAATATTTCTTCTATAAACACCTTCATTTCCAAATTGGTTACAAAGTCTGTGTTCTTTTTTTACCATAATATAAGAGGAATTAGGTTTTGGTTTTTTGCCTGGTGGGTTAGCTCAGTGATGTCCAAATTGCCAACTGTGACCAATTATTAGGTCGTGATATCATTGGCGGCAGCAATTTTAAAAAATGTAATACAGGGGCGCCTGAGTGGCTCAGTTGGTTAAGTGTCTGCCTTTAGCTCAGGTCATGATCCCAGGGTCCTGGGATCGAGCCCCACAGCGGGCTCTCTGCTCAGTGGGGAGCCTGCTTCTCCTTCTCCCTCCGCCTGCCGCTCCCCCTGCTTGTGCTCTCTCTTTCTCTCTCTGTCAAATAAATAAATAATCTTTTTAAAAAGTGTAATAGAATAGAAACCACTGGAACGTAATTCTCATAGAAATAATAAGCATTGTGAAGCTTTTGCTTGCGTTTTTAAAAACTCATACATACATGTACTGAGTCACAACATAAACTGTATTTTTTTACTATGAGTTGCAATAAAAAAAAAAGACAAGTTTGAAAACAAGTGGATTAGACGATAGCAATTGCTTACAGAAGGCACTGTAAGCCAGGCCTCTTTAGTTTAGTCTGAAATACAAAGTGTTCACATTTGTTGGGTATGTGTGATATGAAGGCAGGAACCAAAGAAGAACCAACTAAGATCAGGCTGGGGCTCAGAATCTCTCTTTGCTGGGGACCAGTGACACAAGTAAGAAATATTCTGCTTCCTGCTTTGTCCAAATTTAAATTTTCACAGAATCGCTTTTGGAAGCTGTATTACTTCCTCTATATACGTCACAGATAGAAGACTGCACTGGGCTCATGTGCACAAGAAAAATCTAGCCAATTAACCTGCTGTGCTATTGTTGACACTTGGGCAAATTGACAAAGTCCAGCAGCTTCGACCTTGATCCTCAGTAAACAAAGGTGTCTGAGTTTCCACAAGCCTGGCAACACAGAGCAATTAGCCCCGAGAACCCAAAACCTGAAGAAACACAATTCATGAAACCACTCCTTGTTATACCCTAAGGAGGGAATTAGTAAGATCTCCATCTCTCCTCAGAACACATACAAACTGAATGGATTGTAGTTTCTGCCCCTCTGTAATGTAATTTGCTTTTTATTTATTCTCACATACTCAACATGGAACCAACCTCGAAGAGCGCTAATCGTATTCGGGTCAAGGGCATACATGCCATACCCCAGATTGCCATAGACATTACTTTTTACCAAGACTTCCTCTGTGAACAGGTTGCGAATAAGGTATCTGGCTGCCAGCTCTGGGCGAGACTTCCCTTTGGCTATAATCAGTACGGAATGTGGCAACTGTATATTTCTACCTGGATTTCCAAGATATTCTAGAAGCAAAAGAGAAAGAAGACGTCAATTTTCATGGCAGACATTAGGTTCAAGTTTGTTTGTTTGTTTTTTTTAAGGCTTTAAGAGAAAGGTTGATTTTTCTGATTTTTTTAGGCTCCAGAATTCGAGAAGGTAAGAAAATTAATCCCTTAGGTTTTTAGCATATCATGAGATAGCATGAGAAATGCTATCACAAAAATCACTGCTGATGTGATTGCACATGCTCTGATTGTTCGGGCAAACGACTCAGTGTTCTGTTACCTTTCAGGACAGAATGAGTTTGAACATTATGTTTAGTAACAAATTCTAAGTAATTTCAATGGCCTCTTGTCCTCTTTATAACAAAGCCTTGTTCAAAAAGAAGCAACAAGATTCTTATTGAAATATTTATAATTTTTAAGAAGTAGGTTTTCTGTTAGGTATTAAAGTCATCATTTAAGAATCAGCAAACTCAGCTATCATATTTTAGTTAACTTACTTGAACTGAAAAATAAATTTTAAGCCTATTTTCATTCCTCAACTCCACAGCCTAATCATCCCCATCTCTCCTCAGTCCTAGTGGTTCAAATTAACCACATTTTAAAATGTCCTAGTTTATATACAATAAAGAATTATTTGTTGGAGAAAATATGTTAGAGAAATACAGTATGATTCTTACAAGTCAATAAGCATATTTTTCATCTTGGAACATTCATCATTTAATGGGTGACCATATTAATTACTGAATCCCCCAGATCCAACATTTACCAAGAGACACTGAATTATTTAAAAGTGCACTTAGTGGGTCCAAAGACTTCACTCTAGAAGATTAACCCAGCAGTATTTATCGAGGTCAGAAAAAAAAAGGTTAATACTCTTTAACCTGGTAATTTCAATTTGGAGAACCTAACTTAAGGATCCAAGGGTGCCTGGGTGGCTCAGTTGGTTAAGTGTCCGACTCTTGATTTCAGCTCGGGTCGTGATATCAGGGTCTTGGGACTGAGTCTCGCATCCAGCTCCATGCTCAGTGCAGAGTCAGCTTGTCCCTGTCCCTCTGCTCCTCCCCCTACTTGCATGCTCTCTCTCCCCCTCTCTCTTTCTCTCAAATAAATAAATGAATAAAACATTTTTTAAAAATAACACTGAGTCTTCTAGTTCATGAACATGGGATATCTATGTATTTAGGTCCTCCTTAATTTATTTCAATAATATTTTATAGTTTTCAGAAAGCACATCTGGCACTTCTTTTGATAAATTCATCCCTAAACATTTTAATTGAACATCAGGCTCCATGCTCAGTGGGGACTCTGCTGGAGATTCTCGCTCTCCCTCACCCTCTCCCCCTCTTCCCGCTTGCTCACACTCTCTCTCTCAAATAAATAAATAAATCTTAAAAAAAGAAAAGAATCTAAAATATGTACAAAGCTACACAAATGAATTTTTTGACAGCATGATTTGTATGACCGATAATCCCCTCCCCAACAAATCCCCTCCCCTGCAAAAAAAGAGGAAGGTAGTTAAATAAATTAGGGTATACTTACTCAATTGATTATTATATAGCTGTTAAAAGCAATGATCATAAACAATGGAGATTCTTTATAAAAAACATACACATACCATGTTTAAAAAGAAGAGTGAATATATGGAGACTATAATGTTTTAAAAGGTAAGAAAAAAACTAGAAGAAAATTAAAATGTCCACAATAGTTTTTTATGGTATCTTGATTGTGGGAGCTTTTCTTCCCTGCTGGATTTTTTCCACTTTTTCAAAATAAAATGGTGTAACAGCAAATACACAAACTGGGCAGCTGCCTGGCTCCCAATTCACTTCGTTGGCCCTATCTCCTGGTTCTAGACCTGTGACTTAAGTGCTCCAAATCAGATTCTTTGTCCTAGGAGTCTGAGCAGTGACGAGAGGAAACTAGATCCTAGAGCTCACGCAAGATGCAGACAGAGCCCCACAGACCTCAGGGCCAGTTGCCACAATCTTAGGGTCGGCGGTTTGGCTCCTGCCTTCGGCTCGGTTGGTTTGTTCTCTGCTTCTTTAAATCTAGGAGCTATTTGTCCACTGATTTTTGTTATGGTTGAATTGGGCCAGAGTTTGTTTCTATGGCATACAACCTGAACAAATATAGTAGTTACATTGATTTTATAATGGAAAAAATACAAAGATGCATCATTTAAATAATTTCATTTGAACGGGTTCACAGGTAATATGCTACTGAGGGTTGACAGGGGGGCAGGAGAGAGACAGAAAATAGTTTTGCCAGCTCAGATGCCACTAAACCCCAGCACACTGAGGAGGAGGCGCCGGGAAGCATGAGTGGCAGATGACACCGTCACCTACGGAACCCACTGCCACTTGATACTAATGAAGTAGGATGTGCCTCCAGCAGACAGCGAGCAGTGGGGGCAAAATGTTCTGAGGGATGGGATTCATTAATTCACACAAAAACTCTTTAAGGAGCACCCGCCACGTGTCAGGCACAGAGAGAGCAAGACCCTGAATTGCTTCTGGCTCCACCAGCTGTAGCTCCTTCTCATGCCTAACGTGAGAGCTCACACGGGTTGAAGGAATCGACCGAGAGCTGCTTTCCGAAGGAAAAATAGCAGATTTAGCTTAATGTTCAAAACGATCAGTCTCAGGGGCACCTGGGGGGTGCAGTCACTTAAGTGTCCGACTCTTGGTTTCAGCTCAGGGCTGATCTCAGGGTCGTGAAATCGAGCCCCGCGTTGGGCTCCGCACTCAGCACGGAGTCTGCTGGAGATTCTCTCCCTCTGCCCCTCCCCACTGAATGCGCGTGCTCGCGCGCTCTCTCAAATAAATAATAAATAAATCTCTCTCAAATAAATAAATCTAAAAAAAAAAACTATCGGTCCCAGAACTAGGTATCTGTATTTCATTAACTCATTAATATAAGAGATTAAGTTGTTTAGATTTCTCATCATGAAAAATGTCAAACATACTTGAAAGTAGAACAGTACAATGAGGCCCACAACCGCATCACCCAGATTCGACATTTATCATCAAGAGAACTTATTTTAATAACTCACCCAGTGCTTCATAAGATACCAGTGAATTCTCCATGGAAGGTTCTTTAATTCTTTGATGGCAAATACTGCTGTTCCACTGCGAATTCCCTTTTCTTGTTTCTGAGGCAGCTGTTGGCTGAGATAACTGGGAACTGCTTTCACCGCCTTTGCCACCCCTTTCATGGTTCACATCTGCTGACGCTGGAATGCCAAGACTGGTAGGGCCTTTAATGTGGCCACCAGCTTTCTGCTGAAACACAACATTGTGTCTGTACCCAAAGTCCCCTCATGAGAAAATATGACATGCTCCATCATCTACCAGGGCCCCCCAGGTTGGTAGGGAAGCAACTATCAATAACAAGGTCAGAAAAAGCCCACAGATATTGTGCACCGTGATAGAAGAAGTAGACGTGTGGCTTATTCCTTAAGCAGCCGTGATGCGCTGCCTCTTGGAGGGCTCGGTAGCTTTAGCTAATGATAACTGTTGGCGCAAAATAAGGGCTTAGTAAACGTTTCAGGAATAAACGAATAAATGAGTTCAAGATGACAACTTCAGTTTTTGGTTTTTTCTTAAATGTTCTTGTTTGTTTTCTCTTTCCCCAGTGGCTAGAGACTCTAGGGATCTCTAAAGATCCTGAGGATCTTTTTTTTTTTTTAAGCTTGCTTGAGACCCACTTTCTTGGCATATTTAACCAGAATCTCTGGTGAAAGGAGTGGGAGAGCTCAGGCATTAATGACTTTCTTTAGAAGTGTCTCCCATGATTCTAATATATACCTAGGGTTGACAACCACTATTCTAGGTCAGGGCTTCTCAAAGGGCTATGGGCACACAAATCACCTGGGGGTCTTGCTGAAATGCAAATTCTGCCTCCATGAGTCTAGTGTGGAGCTCAAGACTCTGCATTTCTCACAAGCTTTCCTGCGGTGCTGCTGGTGCTGCTGGGCCGTGGACCCACTGTGAGTGGCAAGGACCCGTCCCTCTCCTAGTCAAGCACACAGCAGGTATTTGGCAGATGCCAAATTCTGACGCCTAAGCAAATATGCAAATTACCATTTTCCAGGCAGTATCATAATTTTACATTCAAATGTTTAGGGTGCAATTTTTGTAGGATATAAAAGGGAATGTGAAAAATAAGCAGATTTGGTTTCAGACAGATGGTGCTTGAGCTATCACTGAAATCAAGCCGTTCACCAGGAAAACATAAGCTCAGCTACAAATATTCTTGGCAAATAGTTCCATGCACTTACTCTCAAGATGCAGGACTGACTAGACATGGCGAGAATAACATGGGTTTTCAGAGAGGTGGGTAGAGATGAGAAATTGTTAAGTTCAATGCCTTAACAGGAGAAGGCAATAGACATGACTCTCCCCTGCGGGCCCATTCATGTTAAAAAAAAAAAAAAAAATCTCTAATGCACTTTCAAGATAGAATGGATGTGAGAAGAGCCAGATTCCTGTTTGCCATGTAACTACAGAAAGTATAAGATATCGGTGGTAGCTGAACCTCACGGCCAGCATGATGTCCACCAGGTTCTGCCATCACTGAAAGCAGACAAGGACAGAAGCGCCTGCCTTCACTCCCGTGCCACAGTCTGCTCTTCTCAGCGGTACTCAGTGAGATACTGAAAAAGATTTGCCAAACATCTCTGGAGCTGAAAACTCTTTCCTGGTATACCCCATGGCTTCAGATATACTGATTGTAACATTCCATTTGATTTATTTTCTCTTTAGGATATTTTTATGGAGCATAAATGTCAAAGAGTAAAATAAATAGGCAGAGACCATACACTGCCCCTAAATTAAATAAACAAGATTTTGAGCACCCGGCTCAAAATCTGTGTGTGTGTCATGCTCTCTACTCGGGAACGGTATACAGTATGCACTTATACAGCAGTGACCATATTTAAATAAAAAATAACTTACTGGTGTTGTGTTGGCTTCGGCACACAAAGAGTAGATCAGAGAATTGATATCAGCAATACAGGTTTTCCAATCTTTTCCACATTCACGCAAATCATGGTTAGGAAAATTTGTTGCCAGATATTCTGCAAATAGTGAAAGCATTCATGAAAATTTTTTAAAAAGAAAAAAAACCCAAAGAATTGACAAGACATTTTTTTATTGAAAATACTGACATTTTCTATTTTGAATTGCTGCTCTTTTCTCTCTTTCTGGGAGTTGAGAAATTCTACTCAAAGAGGATGCTTTGCTGAATATCTCACTTCTTCTAATGTGCAATTCCCCTATCAAACACTGACGTAGGGAGCCACTAAGGAGGTTTTGGTGCTTTTATTAAACTAAGAACAGATACTAAATTTAAATCTTAGCCAAAAAGGCTGAGAAGCCTTTTTTTAAAAAAAGAGTATAACAGAAAGTCAACTATTTCTGGGTGCTAATGCCATTGAATAGCCCTGTGGATATATTAAAACTAAAAAGGAAACCTGTAAGCAGAAAATGGTGTTATTGCCAATATTCTTAGACCGGGGTATATTTATTTGTGCACATTACATGTCTATCTTCCCCAGAAGCTATTCCTTCTGCCTAGAATACCCTTCCTATTTATCTAGCTAAGGTTTCCAAATCTAGCTCAAATGTTTTGTCCCTAGTAAGCCTCCCTTAATGCCCTCAAAGTAGTTGCTCTGCTCTCTAAGCTTCTACAACATTACCGCCCTGGATTGGGATTGATCTGTTTCCCTCGACAGTCCCTTTCTAGACTGTGAACTCCTTGAGGGCAGAAATACTTATTCATTGTTGTAGTCTCAGGGCCCATGAGTTCTACAACCTTCATCCAAATCTCTGGAAGGCGGGAAGGCAGGAGGCCAAAATGGATTAATCATGACATTCTATTTCTGTGTTGCCAGTTAGTAGCACCAAAGTGTGTTTTATTCTCCTGCATTTTTTTTTTTGGCTTTTTCTTTATTTTTTAGTACCAAGCTTGAGCACTGATGAATTGACTTAGTTCTAGCCATAAGCAGCTATAATCAATAAAGCTTCTCTTATTCCATTAGTCTATGGACAAATGGCATTCTTTACAAGTTGTTACCCATTATGTAATATTAAATTGCAAAATCAGGGTCAGGCAGGTGAAAAACAGCTCTAAGATTTACACAGACTTCATCATTATCTCTTAAACTACCAATAACATTCATCAGATGACCAAATGATGATAAAAACAAGATTTCATAATGACTTTACATACCTCTTATTGCAGCCATTTTGTTTGGGTCTAGAGGTTGGCGGCCTTGGGAACTGACACCTACCCAGCTGTGCATCAGAATTTCCTTGGAGAACAAAACATGAACCAAGTAGCGGGCTGCATGCCTAGGATGGTTCTTCTTTTGTGCAGTCACCAAATTAACATTAAGCACCCTGACATTCCTTTTCGGATCACCAAGATAGCCTTTTAAAACACAGGGAAAAAGTAAAATCTTTGTTTTCTCATGCAAGGCTACCATGAAAGTGCCCAAGAAAATTAAACTAATTGATTTCTAATTCACTAATTTCTTTTAAGATTTTATTTATCTATTTGACAGAGAGAGAGACAGTGAGAGAGGAAACACAAGCAAGGGGAGTGGGAGAGGGAGAGGCAGGCCTCCCGCCGAGCAGGGAGCCCGATGCAGGGCTCGATCCCAGGACCCTGGGACCATGACCTGAGCCGAAGGCAGATGCTTAACGACTGAGCCACCCAGGCGCCCCATCTAATTCACTAATTTCTACTTGGATGAATTTTTTCCTGTACTTCTCTCTTCCATAAATGGGTCTCTTTGATGCCATCTGCATAACTGTTAGCATTTTTCACCTTTGCTAGCTAGCAAGTCTTGAATTTTCTGTACTTGAACTAGTCATTTCATTGTCTTGAATAAATTCAATTCTTAGGCCAAAGATACATATGCAAACATGTTGCTCTGAGATCCCACTGCTCCCTTTTACAATCTAAAAGTACACTCAGAGCTATATTACTGAGTATATGTTCCTTAAAGATAATCTGGAAAGTATGGGTGGGCATAATTAAGAAAATTTTGAAATAGCTAGCATTTATTGAGTAACTACTTATATAAGGCGCTAGGCTAAATAGTTTGCATCTATAAGCTCGGTTTCATCATCATAACAACTTATTCCCACTTTAAAGAGGAAACTGAGGCCCACAGAAGGTAAGGCATTTGAACAAGATCACAGAGCCAGTTTTTATTTTTTTAAAGATTTTTATTTATTTATTTGACAGAAAGAGACACAGCGAGAGAGGGAACACAAGCAGGGGGAGTGGGAGAGGGAGAAGCAGGCTTCCCGCAGAGCAGGGAGCTCGATGCAGGGCTCGATCCCAGGACCCTGGGACCATGATCTGAGCCGAAGGCAGAAGCCTAACGACTGAGCCACTCAGGCGACCCCAGAGCCGGTTTTTAAATCTGTTTATAAGCCAAGTGCTCTGAACCATTAATCTGCTAATGCCTTCTATTGTTTTTGCTATTTCTTCTTTTTTAAACACAAAATTGAAATCATACTTTATATATAGTCTGAATCCTGCTTTTTCAGTTACCATTCTATTTCAAGCATTTCTCCATTTTCCTTAGTTCTTTTTCAAGTCAGCATTCCTATCTTCATGATTTTCCTGACAGATGATATTTATGTTGCACTTAGGTTCTAAGCATTGTGTTAAGAGCTTTCAATGAATTATTCCATTTGAGCCTCACAATTCTATGAAATAGGTACCATGATTTTTGTCACTTCACAGAGGAAGAAACAAATACTTAGGTTAGAGAAGTGGTTGAAGATCACATGGTTGGTGGGTGCCTGGGTGGCTCAGTTGGTTAAGCGACTGCCTTCGGCTCAGGTCATGATCCTGGAGTCCCAGGATCAAGTCCCGCATCGGGCTCCCTGCTCAGCGGGGAGTCTGCTTCTCCCTCTGCCTTCTTCCCTCTCGTGCTCTCCTGTCTCTCATTCTCTCTCTCTCAAATAAATAAAATAAAATAAAATAAAAAATCTTAAAAAAAAAAAGATCACATGGTTAGTAAGACACAGAGCTGGGATTTGAACCCAGACAGTCTGACTCGGGAGCCCCTGCTCTTAACCATTACGCTTTACTGTTTCATACACCATGGATATACCGGGAGTTACTTAACTAACTCCCTATGGCTGCTTACTTGGTTGCTTCCAATTTTTCATGATTCTGTAAAGAACATTCCTGTACCAAAATTTAAATACAAATCTTTTTTATTGATTAAATCTTCAGATATTAGTGGGATTACTGAGTCAACCGGCTTAAATACCTTTACGGATTTTTATTCAAATTACCCTTCAGAAAGTTTTCACCAGCGTTTACTTCTAACAACAGCATATCATAGTGCCCGTTTAGTAACAAAGAGCACGATTCTTGAGGGTTTTTTCCTAGTTTGCCTAACAAAACGATTTAAAAGAAAAGCCTCTCCTCTAGGACAGGAGTCAGCAAACTACGGTCCCCGGGCCAATCGCAACACCAGTTTGTGTAAAGCGAGTTACCCTGGCACACAGCCACACCCACCCATCTACCTACATCTGGGGCTGCTTTCATGCGACAGCAGCAGAGCCGAGTAGTTGTGACAGACACCAGATGGCCCACAGAGCCCAAAATAGTTCCTATCTAGCCCTTTACTGAAAAAGTTTGCTGAGCCCTGTGCTAGATTATTAATAAGAGAATAGCTACTTAGAAGTAGAGACACAAAGGAACCATAAAATACTGGGGAGGTTTGCTCTTAGAAACCACGGAACTTAGGGTCCCCTCCTCTCTGCTACTGTGGCTTGGCAGGCAATACAGGAGGCTTGAAAAAACATGAGCTTTAAGTCAGAGAGGACCGAGAGTTCCAGAACTGCCACTCACCTGCTCTGTGACTTTGAGAATGGGAGTAATAAAAAATACCTACTTATGGAGTCATTTGAATGTTAATAGAGAAGCGACATGTCAGTTGATTAGCACAGTGCCTTGTACATAACACTCAATAAATATTAGCCATTATGATTAAGATAACCTAAAACCAACCCTTAAAATAGGAAACAAAAAGCTTCCATTAGCCTGTATCAAGGATGGTGAAGACTATAGGTTAAATGGTGCTACTTGTAATATGTGTCATTTCACACTCACCATAACTGGAAGGCATGCAGAAAGATGATGAGACAGAACCTTGGCTCTTGTCCTTTTCCAATACAGCTGGGTAATTCATTATTTCAGGGACGTTTTCCACGATGTTTTCTGCTTTTACCAATATTTCTATAGGTACAAGTGCTGAAAGAAAAGGGGTCTCAACTGCAAATTCACTACCCAGCAAACTATAGTTCAGGTGTGAAGGGGAAACAAACACATTCTCAAAGAAAACTAAAAGTGTTTGTCACTAGCAGACCTACTCTTAAAGAGTGGCTAAAGGAAGATCATCAAACAGAAAGGTTATGATGACAGAAAGAATCTTGGAGCATCAGGAAGGAAAAGAGAACAACAGAAATAGCAGAAGTATGCATGAAGAGAAACTTGATCATTCATTCAGTATAAAATGGAACAGCTACACTGGAAAACAGTTTGGCAGTTTCTTATAAAACTAAATCTTCAATTATCACATGACACAGCAATTTCACTCTTGGACATTTATCCCAGAGAAATAAAAGCTCATGATATGACACAAAAGCCTGCACATGAGTGTTCTTAGCTTTATTCATAATAGCCAAAACCATGAACAACCCAGATGTCCTTCAACAGGTGAATGGTTAAACAAACCGTGGTAAATCCAGTACCATAGAATACCATTCAATAATAAAAAGAAATAAAGAACAGAAGAGGCAGAAATATGGATGAATATAATACAATCATTAGTTTTATAAATCATACATGATGACTGAAACGAAAATGAAAACACCATCTGACATCCAAGACAATAAGTTAAAAGTGAGGAGGGCAAAGGAAACTAAGTGGAATTAAAATTTCAACACTTCATTCCAAGTGGTAAAATGCTGGTATCAGTAGACTGTGGTAAGTCACATACATAAATAATAACATCCAGAGTAACCACCAGAAAAATTATATAGAGCAATATATTCCTAAATAAAGCAATATATTCAAAAACATAAATAAAGATGGAACACCAGAAAATGTTCAGGAAACCCACAGGAAGGCAAAAAAAGATAAACAAAAAAAGAATGAGAGGGGCATCTGGCCGGCCCAGTCAGTAGGGCATGCAGCTCTTGGTCTCGGGGTTGTGAGTTCAAGCCCCACATTGGGTGTAGAGATTACTTTAAAAAATTAATTATTTAAACTTAAAAAAAAGTAATGAGAAAAATAGGAAACAAAAAGAAATATAATAAAATGGTAGCCTTAGGTCTATGATATCAATAATTATCTTAAATGTAGTTAACCTAACCATATCAATTAAATGGCAGCAAGTGATAATGTGGATAAAAAAAGATCAACTATGTGGTGTTTACAAGAAACTCTACAAATTCAATTAAATAGGTAGATTGAAAGTAAAAGGATGGGAAAGCATATACCATGCAAACATTAGTCCAAAAAAAAGCAGAGTAGCTGTGTTGACATCAGATAAAGTAGATTTCAGAGCAAAGAAATTTACTACAAACAAATCAAAATGAAAAGATCAACCCCGAGGAAGACAATGATTCTCAACATACCAAACGACAAATTCTCAAAATACATGAAGCAAAAACTGAAAGAGTTGAAAGGAGAAATAATCAAATCCATTTGAGGATCTCACATCCCGCCTCTCTCAGCAACCGGTAGAACAACCAGACCAAAAATCAACAAGGATACAGAAGATCTGAACAACACACTCAACCAACAAGATTCTCATTATAGAAAATTCCACCCAACAAAACCAGAACACCTATTTTTTCAAATGCCAAGGGAATGAATGTGTCCTCCGTGCCAGGTACTATGTGCAAAGTTCAAATGCCTGTGGATGATTCACCAAGACAAACCACATCCTAGACCAGAGGAAAAAAATCTTAACAAATTTAAAAGAAAAGCTATCATACAGAGTATATTTTCTGACCATAATAGAATCAAATTAGAAATCAATAATAGAAAGACAATAGAAAGTTTCCAAAGAAGTAATAAAATACATAGGACTTAATGAAAATACAACACATCAAAATATAACTAAGGCAGTATTGAAAGTGAAATCTACAGCACTAAATTCTTATATTAGAAAAGAGGACAGTTCTAAATCTATAATCTAAGTTCCTACACCAAAAACTAAGAAAAGAAGAGTAAAATAAACCTCAAATAACCAAAAAGAATGAAATAATAAAGAGCAGAAATCAAGGAAATGGAAAATATGACAACAACAGGAAATCAATGAAACAAAAAGCTGGTGCCTCAAAAAGATTAATAAAGCTAATAAAGCTCTAACAAGAATTACAGAAGGAAAAAGAGATGACACAAATCATCGATATCAGGAATGAAACAAGTTATCCAGCAGCCATCAAAAGGATAATAGGGAATACAACAAACCACTTTACATTCATAAATTTGATAACTTAGAAGAGTTGAATCAATTCCACCAAAATTACATAGACCAAAACTCAACCAAGATGACATAGATATCTAAATAGTCCTATAACCATCAAAGACATTAAATTTGCAATTAAAAGCCTTTGGAAAAGGAATCTATAGGCCCAGATGATTTTACTAGAGATTTTTTACCAAACATTTAAAAAATTAACACCAATTTCTCATATACTCTTCCATAAAATAGTATACAATTATAAAGAAGGAGAGAACACATTAGCCCTTGAATGGGTTAGAGATGAAGCCAGGGAAGGAATGACATATGACATGGCTATAAACAGGCAATGAGGGGGTTCCTGGAAGTAAAGGGACAGTTCTGTATCATGACTATAGTGGTGAACAGCTGAAAGCAAACATGTTACAAAAGTGCAGAGCACTAAACACACACGCATACATACAAATGAATACAAGTAAAGCTGGGGACATATGAATAGATGTGTAGATTGTATTAATGTCAAAATCCTAGTTGTGATATTTTACTCTATTTTTGCAAAAGATTAGCCTTGGGAGAAATTTGGTTAAGGACACACCAGATCTCTCTGTATTAACTTCACGCACTACATGTGATTCTGAAATATCTCCAAATGAAAAATCTAATTTTGAAAAAACTATCACTAAGAATTCATATTAAGAAGGTTGATGAACCTAAATTAGAGAGTGCTACTTATAATATGTATCATTTCAAACTCACCAAAACCAGGAGCGAGAAAGAAAGATTCTGCATGAGTATCTTGGTTGTTGTCATTTTTCATTAAACTTGGGGAACTCATTGTCTCGGAACTCACTTCTGTGCTGGATTCTGTTTGAACAACATTTTGATCAGTAAAACATTTTTAAGTGCTGCAAGACAAGAAATCTCAACAGTGATTTTTTTCATCAGGCGAAACTATCTTTTAAGAATGAAGCAGAAATAGAGGGGCGGAGCAAGATGTTGGAGGAGTAGGAGACCTGGATTTCGCCTGGTCCCAGGAATTCAGCTGGATAGGGATCAAATCATTCTGAACACCTAGGAACTCAACAGGAGATTGAAGAAAAGAATAGCAACAACTCTCTGAACAGAAAAGCGACCACTTTCTGGAAGGTAGGACGTGTGGGGGAGGGGGCCTCCGTCAGCCACCTCTGGCAAGTGATAGAGCGGCAGAGCACAAAATCGAAACTTTTAGAAGGCGGCTCCGCTGAGGCACGTCGCTCCAGTGGCTAAGCTGGGGGAGGAACCCTTGTGGGACAGTGTGGTCTCAGGACCCTCGGGGTCACAGAAAGACCGGGGTTGCCTGAAGGCAGCAGAGCTCCCAGGTATGGGAGTGGGGAAGCCGGCTGCAGAGACAGAGCCCAGGCGCGGGCTCTCAGCTCGGGGTTGCCATAAACCGTGATCTGCGGCACAGTCGGGCCACTGCTCCTCCAGCAGGGACCCAACAAGCGGCAGATCTGGGGAGACTCCCCTTCCTCCCCCGGGAGGAGCGGCGCGGGAGTGCCCCGCAGGGACCTGCTGGGTTTGGAGACTCCACACGGGGTCGGGTGCCAGAGAGAGAAACGCTCGGTCACAAGCCGGGTGAGCATGGAGTGCGGCCCGGGGAGACAGGAGTGCTTTTCTCTGGGGGCACACTGAGGAGCAGGGCCCCGAGTTCTTGGCTTCTCCGGGGCGGAGATTGGGAGGCCATCATTTTCACTCTCGGCCTCCAAAGCTGGACGGAAAGCTTGCAGGGAACAAAAGCTCTGGACAGCAAACCCGAGCAGATTACTTAGCCTGGACCAGGCAAGGGTGGGGCAATTCCACCTCCGGCAAAGACATTTGGAAACCATGGCAACAGGCCCCTCCCCCAGAAGATCAGTGAGAACAGCTAGCCAAGACCAAGTTTACCGATCAATGACAATGGCAGAACTCCAGCACTAGGGGAATATTGCACATAGAATTCATGGCTTTTTCCCCATGATTCTTTAGTCTTTCAAAGTAATTTTCTTTAACTGTCTTTTTTTTTTTTTTTGAATTTTTCTTTTTTCCTTTTTCAACCAACATCTTATCGATCCCTTTTTTAAAAAATCTTTTTTATTTTTTATTTTTACAGTCATATTCTATCCCTTCATAGTAGTTACCCTTATTTTTGGTATATATATATAAGTTGTTCTCTCTTTAAAATTTTGAGATACAGTTTCTTCTAACAGATCAAAATATATCCTAAATCTCTAGTGTATGGCTTTGTTCTACTCTCCCGCCTGATCACATTCTCTCCCTTTTTTTCTTTAAATCCTCTTCTTTCTTTTTTCAACCAACTTCTTATCAATTCCTTTCATAAAATCTTTTATAATTTTCATCTTTACAGTCATATTCCATCCCTTCATCATATTAACCCTGATTTTTGTACATATATAAGTTTTTCTTTCTTTAAAATTTTGGGAGGCACTTTCTTCTAACAAACCAAAATACGCCCAAGATCGAGTGTGTGGCACTGATCTATGCACCAGCCTGATCATATTTGATTATATTCTGTTTTTTTTGTTTTGTTTTGTTTTTGTTTGTTTTATATTTTTCTTTTTTCTTTCTTTCCCTTTCTTTCCCCCTGGTTTCAGGTCTTTTCTCATTTGTTTAGTGTATATTTTCTGGGGTCGTTGTTATCCTGTTAGCATTTTGTTCTCTCATTCATCTTGACAAAATGACAAGATGGAAAATATCACCTCAACAAAAAGAACAAGAGGCAGTACCGACTGCCAGGGACCTAATTAATACGGACATTAGTACGATGTCAGAACTAGAGTTCAGAATGATGATTTTAAAGATACTAGCTGGGCTTGAAAAAAGCATGGAAGTTATTAGAGAAACCCTTTCTGGAGAAATAAAAGAACTAAAATCTAACCAAGTCGAAATCAAAAAGGCTATTAATGAGGTGCAATCAAAAATGGAGGCTCTAACTGCTACAATAAATGAGGCAGAAGAGAGAATCAGTGATATAGAAGACCAAATGATGAAAAATAAAGAAGCTGAGAAAAAGATAAACAGCTACTGGATCACGAGGGCAGAATTCAAGAGATAAGCGATATCATAAGATGAAACAACATTAGAATAATTGGGATCCCAGAAGAAGAAGAAAGAGAGAGAGGGGCAGAAGGTATATGGGAGCAAATTATAGCAGAGAACTTCCCTAAATTGGGGACGGAAACAGGCATCAAAATCCAGGAGGCACAGAACCCCCCCTCAGAATCAATAAAAACATGTCAACACCCCGACATCTAATAGTAAAACTTACGAGTTTCAGAGACAAAGAGAAAATCCTGAAAGCAGCTCAGGAGAAGAGATCTTAACCTACAATGGTAGAACCATTAGATTGGCAACAGACCTACACACAGAGACCTGGCAGGCCAGAAAGGACTGGCATGATATAATCAGAGCACTAAATGAGAAAAATATGCAGCCAAGAATACTATAGCCAGCTAGGCTGTCATTGAAAATAGAAAGAGGGGCGCCTGGGTGGCTCAGTTGGTTAAGCGACTGTCTTCGGCTCAGGTCATGATCCTGGAGTCCCGGGATCGAGTCCCACGTCGGGCTCCCTGCTCAGCAGGGAGTCTGCTTCTCTCTCTGACCCTCCCCCCTCTCATGCTCTCTATCTCATTCTCTCTCTCAAATAAATAAATAAAATCTTTAAAAAAAAAATTTAAGAAAAAAAAGAAAATAGAAGGAGAGATAAAAAGCTTCCAGGACAAACAAAAACTAAAGGAATTTGCAAACACCAAACCAGCCCTACAAGAAATATTGAAAGGGGTACTCTAGGCAAAGAGAGAGCCTAAAAGCAACATCGACCAGAAAGGAACACAGACAATATACAGTAACAGTCACCTTACAGGCAATACAATGGCACTAAATTCATACCTTTCAATAATTACCCTGAATGTAAATGGGCTAAATGTCCCAATCAAAAGACAGAGGCTGTCAGATTGGATAAAAAAACAAGACCCATCGATATGCTGTCTGCAAGAGACTCATTTTAGACCCAAAGACACCCCCAGATTGAAAGTGAAAGGGTGGAAAACCATTTACCATGCTAATGGACACCAAAAGAAAGCTGGGGTGGCAATCCTTATATCAGACAAATTAGATTTTAAACCAAAGACTGTAATAAGATATGAGGAAGAACACTACATCATACTTAAAGGGTCTATCCAACAAGAAGATCTAACAATTGTAAATATCTATGCCCCTAACATGGGAGCAGCCAATTATGTAAGTCAATTAATAACAAAAGCAAAGAAACACATCGACAACAATACAGTAATAGTGGGGGACTTTAACACCCCCCTTACTGAAATGGACAGATCATCTAAGCAAAAGATCAACAAGGAAATAAAGATTTTAAATGACACACTGGGCCAAATGGACTTCACAGATATATTCAGAACATTCCATCCCAAAGCAACAGAATACACATTCTTCTCTAGTGCCCATGGAACATTCTCCAGAATAGATCACATCCTAGGTCACAAATCAGGTCTCAACCGGTACCAAAAGATTGGGATCACTCTCTGCCTATTTTCAGACCAAAATGCTTTGAAACTAGAAATCAATCACAAGAGGAAAGTCGGAAAGAAATCAAATACATGGAGGCTAAAGAGCATCCTACTAAAGAATGAATGGGTCAACCAGGAAATTAAAGAAGAATTTAAAAATTCATGGAAACAAATGAAAATGAAAACACAACTGTTCGAAATCTTTGGGATACAGCAAAGGCAATCCTAAGAGGAAAGTATATAGCAATACAAGCCTTTCTCAAGAAACAAGAAAGGTCTCAAATACACAACCTAACCCTACACCTAATGGAGCTGGAGAAAGAACAGCAAATAAAGCCTAAACCCAGCAGGAGAAGAGAAATAATAAAGATCAGAGCAGAAATCAATGAAATCGAAACCAAAAGAACAGTAGAACAGATCAATGAAACTAGGAGCTGGTTCTTTGAAAGAATTAACAAGATCGATAAACCCCTGTCCAGACTTATCAAAAAGAAAAGAGAATTGACCCAAATAAACAAAATCATGAATTAAAGAAGAGAGATCACAACCAACACCAAAGAAATACAAACAATTATAAGAACATATTATGAGCAACTCTATGCCAGCAAATTAGATAATCTGGAAGAAATGGATGCATTCCTAGAGATGTATCAACTACAAAACTGAACGAGGAAGAAATAGAAAACCTGAACAGACCTATAACCACTAAGGAAATTGAAGCAGTCATCATAAATCTCCCAACAAACAAGAGCCCAGGGCCAGATGGCTTCCCAGGGGAATTCTACCAAACATTTAAAGAAGAATTAATACCTATTCTTCTGAAACTGTTCCAAAAAATAGAAATGGAAGGAAAACTTCCAAACTCGTTTTATGAGGCCACCAGTACCTTGATCCCAAAACCAGACAAAGACCGTATCACAAAGGAGAATTACAGACCAATATCCCTGATGAACATGGATGCAAAAATTCTCACCAAAATAGTAGCCAATAGGATCCAACATTACATTAAAAGGATTATTCACCACGACCAAGTGGGATTTATCCCTGGGCTGCAAGGTTGGTTCAACATCTGCAAATCAATCAATGTGATACAATACATTAATAAAAGAAAGAACAAGAACCATATGATCCTCTCAATAGATGCAGAAAAAGCATTTGACAAAGTACAGCATCCTTTCTCGATCAAAACTCCAGAGTATAGGGATAGAGGGTACATACCTCAATATCATAAAAGCCATCTATGAAAAACCCACAGCAAATATCATTCTCAAGGGGGAAAAACTGAGAGCTTTCCCCCTAAGGTCAGGAACACGGCAGGGATGTCCACTATCACCACTGCTATACAACATAGTACTAGAAGTCCTAGCCACAGCAATCAGACAACAAAAAGAAATCAAAGGCATCCGAATCAGCAAAGGAGAAGTCAAACTCTCACTCTTTGCAGATGATATGATACTTTATGTGGAAAATCCAAAAGACTCCACCCCAACACTGCTAGAACTCATCCAGGAATTCAGTAAAGTGGCAGGATATAAAATCAATGCACAGAAATCAGTGGCATTCCTACACACCAACAACAAGACAGGAGAAAGAGAAATTAAGGAGTTGATCCCATTTACAATCGCACCCAAAACCATAAGATACCTAGGAATAAATCTAACCAAAGAGGCAAAGAATCTGTACTCCGAAAACTATAACATACTCATGCAAAAAATTGAGGAACACACAAAGAAATGGAAAAAGGTTCCATGCTCATGGATTGGAAGAACAAATATTGTGAAGATGTCAATGCTACCTAGAGCAATCTACACATTCAATGCAATCCTCATCAAAATACCATCCACTTTTTTCAGAGAAATGGAACAAATAATACTAAAATTTGTATGGAACCAGGAAAGACCCCGAATAGCCAGAGGAACATTGAAAAAGAAAAGCAAAGCTGGCAGCATCACAATTCCGGACTTCAAGCTCTATTACAAAGCTGTCATCATCAAGACAGTATGGTCCTGGCACAAAAACAGACACACAGAGCAATGGAACAGAACAGAGAGCCCAGAAATGGACCCTCAACTCTATGGTCAACTAATCTTCAACAAAGCAGGAAAGAATGTCCAATGGAAAAAAGACAGTCTCTTCAACAAATGGTGTTGGGAAAATTGGACAGCCACATGCAGAAGAATGAAACTGGATGAAGAATGAAACCACACACAAAAATAGACTCAAAATGGATGAAAGACCTAAATGTGAGACAGGAGTCCATCAAAATCCTAAAGAAGAACACAGGCAGCAACCTCTTTGACCTCAGCCAAAGCAACTTCTTCCTAGAAACATCGCCAAAGGCAAGGGAAGCAAGGGCAAAAATGAACTATTGGGACTTCATCAATATGAAAAGCACAGCAAAAGAAACAGTCAGCAAAACCAAAAGACAGCCAACAGAATGGGAGAAGATATTTGCAAATGACATATCAGATAAAGGGCTAGTATCCAAAATCTATAAAGAACTTTTTAAACTCAACACCCAAAGAACAAATGATCCAATCAAGAAATGGGCAGAAGACATGAACAGACATTTTTCCAAAGAAGACATCCAAATGGCCAACAGACACATGAAAAGTTCTCAACATCACTTGGCATCACGGAAATCCAAATCAAAACCTCAATGAGATATCACCTCACACCAGTCAGAATGGCTAAAATTAACAAGTCAGGAAACGACAGATGTTGGTGGGGATGCAGAGAAAGGGGAACCCTCCTACACTGTTGGTGGGAAGGCAAGCTGGTGCAGCCACTCTGGAAAACAGTATGGAGGTTCTTCAAAAAGTTAATAGAGCTACCATATGATCCAGGAATTGCACTACTGGGTATTTACCCCAAAGATACGAATGTAGGGATCCGAAGGGGTATGTGCACCCCAATGTTTATAGCAGCAATGTCCACAATAGCCAAACTGTGGAAAGAGCCAAGATGTCCATCGACAGATGAATGGATAAAGAATATGTGGTGTATATATATACAATGGAATATTATGCAGCCATCAAAAGGAATGAAATCTTGTCATTTGCAACAACGTGGATGGAACTGGAGAGTGTTATGCTGAGCGAAGTAAGTCAATCAGAGAAAGACATGTATCATATGATCTCACTGATATGAGGAATTCTTAATCTCAGGAAACAAACTGAGGGTTGCTGGAGTGGTGGGGGGTGGGAGGGATGGGGCGGCTGGGTGATAGACATTGGGGAGGGTATGTGCTATGGTGAGAGCTGTGAATTGTGCAAGACTGTTGAATCACAGATCTGTACCTCTTGAAACAAATAATTCATTATATGTTAAAAAAAAAAAAGAAGAAGAAGATAGCAGGAGGGGAAGAATGAAGGGGGGGAAATCGTAGGGGGAGACGAACCATGAGAGACAATGGACTCTGAAAAACAAACTGAGGGTTCCAGAGGGGAGGGGGGTGGGGGGATAGGTTAGCCTGGTGATGGGTATTAAAGAGGGCACGTTCTGCATGGAGCACTGGGTGTTATACGCAAACAATGAATCACGGAACACTACATCAAAAACTAATGATGTGATGTATGGTGATTAACATAACATAATAAAAAAAAGAATGAAGCAGAAATAAAAACATCGTCAGACAAAGGAAAACTTAAAAAAAGAAACAAACAAACAAACAAAAAAAACGTTGCTGGCTGACTTATCCTTAAAACGCGGCTAAAGGGAAATCTTCTGACCAAAACGATATGATGAAGGAAGGAGTCTTAGAGCATAAAGAAGGAAGAAAGAGCAATAGAAAGAGGAGAACCATGCACGCAGAAAAACTAGATCACTCATAAGTCACTGGTGGGAATGGAAATGGTACAGGTACACTGGAAAGCAGTTAGGCAGTATTTTACAAAACTCAGCTTACCATGACCATAAGACCCAGCCACTGTGCTCTTGGGCATTATCTCAGAAAAATGAAAACTGATGTTCACACCAAAACCTTGTACATGAGTGTACATGGCAGCTTTTCTCCTAATAGCCCAAAACTGGAAACAACCCAGACATCCTTCAACCAGTGAGCAGATAAACCACGGTACACCCATACCGTGGAATAGTAGTCAACAATAAAAAAGGAAGAACTAGTGATGTACACAGCAACTTAGATGAAGCTGCAGGGAATCATGCTGAATGAGAAAAGGCCATCCTGAAAGATTATATACCATGTGAGTCTATTTACAGAAAGCTCTTGAAATGACAAAATTCTAAAGAAGAAGAGCAGATCAGTGGCTGCCAAGGGCAGGGACAAGGCAGAGTAGAGGCAGGAGAGTACGAAGCGAAAAGCGGGTATGGGTTTAAAGGGTGATGGAAGGTACGGAACCCTATTCACATCATGAAATTACATAATATAAAACTGAATCCACACACATACACACAAACATAAACCCATGCACAAATACAAATAAAACTGAGAACATCTCGATAAAATCTGTGGATTCTTTTTTTTTTTTTTAAAGATTTTATTTTTTATTTATTTATTTGAGAGAGAGAGAATGAGAGAAACAGAGAGCACGAGAGGGAAGAGGGCAGAGGGAGAAGCAGACCCCCTGCTCAGCAGGGAGCCCGATGCGGGACTCGATCCCGGGACTCCAGGATCATGACCTGAGCCGAAGGCAGTCGCTTAACCAACTGAGCCACCCAGGCGCCCTAAAATCTGTGGATTCTATCAATGTCTATACACTGGTTGTGATACTGTAGTTCGGCCAGATGGCATCACTGGGGGGAGCTAGGTGAAGTGTACACAGATCTCTCTTAAAATTACATGTGTGGCTAAAATTTTCTCAAAACAAAACTTCTAATTTTTACCTAATTAGTTCTAATTAATTTTTAATTAGGAAAAGCTACCACTAGGTCACATTAAGGTTATTAATGAATCTAGATTAAACAGTGCTACTTGTAATATGAATCATTTCAACTCACCCAAACTGGAAGGGATGAAGAAATATGCTGAAGTTTCTTGACCACTGTCATTTTCCAGCAAAGGTTGGTAATTTGTCATCTGAGTGCTATTTTCCAGGCCGGTTTCTGCTTTGACCAACACTTCTGTAAGGACAACATTTTTTAAATGCTGTAAGAAAAGACTATCAACCTCATGTTCTATATCCAGTGAAACTATTCTTCCGTATTGAAGCAAAAATAAAGGTATTTATGGACAAAGGAAAACCAAAAATATTTGTCACTAACTGATTTATGCTTTAAAAATGGCTAAAGGAAAATCTTCTTAAGAAAGCATATAAAAGAAAGAATTCCAGAGCATCAAGGAGAAAGAACAATTGAAAGAGCAGAAATATGGATGCAGAGAAACTGGATCACTCATACATTGCTGGCAGGAATGGAAAATGGTACAGCTATGCTGAAAAGCAGTTTGTCAATTTCTTATAAAACTAAGGATGCAATTACCAAAGGACCCAGCAATTACACTCTTGGGCATTCATCCCAGAGAAATAAAAACTTGTGTGAAAGAGTGAAATGAATGACATGAAGCAGAACTAAAAATGATAAACAAGTATTCATAGCAGCTCTACCCCTAACAGCTAAAAACAGGAAACCCAGAGGTTTTAAACAGGTGAACAGATAAATAAATCTTGGTGTATCCATACATTGGAATAGTACTCAGCAATAAAAAGGAAGAAAGGACTGATACATGCAGCAACATGAACAAGTCCCCACGGAAGTACACTGAGGGAAAGAAGCCAATCTTAAACACCATGCGATTCCATTTATATAACAACGTTGAATGGACAAATTATAGATCTGGAGAGCAGATTCCAGATTGCCAGTAGTTAGAGACAGGTCAGGGCATGGAACTGGGCTGGGGAGAAAAGTCCTCTGGAGGGAGGTGGGTGTGGTTACAAAAGAGCAATATGAGGGAAAATGGTGATGAGGGAACTGTTTCAGGGCTTGCTGTGGCAGAGGATACATGAACCTACGCACATGATAAAATTGTATAGAACTAAATACACACACAAATTAATACAAGTGAAACTGGGGACATCTCAATTGTATCTGTGGATGGTATCATATCAATATCTTGGTTGTGATAATTTTCTATTCTTTTTGCAAGATGATACCATTGGGGAAAATTGGAGAATGGGAACACAGGATCTCTCTATTCTTTTTTACAACTGCATGTGCAGCTAAATTCTTCTGAAAATTAAAACTTTGATCAGAAAAAGCTACCATGATCAGGGCGCCTGGGTGGCTCAGTCAGTTAAGTGTCTGCCTTTGGCTCAGGCCATGACCCCAGGGTCCTGGGACTGAGTCTCATATCGGGCCCCTGCTCAGCAGGGAGTCTGCTTCTCCCTCTCTCTCTGCCCCTCACCCCTGCTTGTGCTCTCTCTCTCAAATAAATAAATAAATAAAATATATTTTTTTAATTAAAGAAAAGAAAAAGCTACCACTATCTTACACTAAGGATGCTGATGAATCTAGATTAAATATGCTACATGTCAAATGTATCATTTCAAACTCACCAATACTGGGAGGAATGCAGCAACATAATGAGGAAATGTCTTGATTACTGCTGTCTTCCAATAAAACTGGATAACTTGTTGTCTCAGGGTTCTCTTCTGGGCCGGTTTGAGCCTTTACGAACATTCCTACAAATAAAATATTTTCAAATACTGAAAGACAAGAAATCTCAACCATGAAGTCTAGATCGGGCAAAACTGTCCTTCAATAAAGGAGCAGATTTGTGAGAACATTAACAAATGGACTTGGAGGGCATTATGCTAAGTGAAATAAGCCAGACAGTAAAAAGGACAAATACTGCATGGTATCACTTACATGTGGAATCTAAAAAGAAAAAAAGTCAAATTCATAAAAACAGAAGGTAGAATAAACGAATGGCAGTTGCCAGGGCGGTGAGGGAAGTGGGGTGAGGCTGGTAAAAAGGTACCAACTTTCAGTTATGAGTAAGGATGGAGGATCTAATGTACAGCATGGTAACTATAGCTGATAATACTGTATTGTATCACTGAAATTTGCTTAGGGGCGCCTGGGTGGCTCAGTTGGTTAAGCAGCTGCCTTGGGCTCAGGTCATGATCCCAGGGTCCTGGGAACGAGTCCCGCATCGGGCTCCCCGCTCAGCAAAGAGTCTGCTTCTCCCTCTCCCTCTCCTCTTTGCTCTTGCTCTCTCTCTCAAATAAATAAATAAAATTTAAAAAAAAAAAGAAATTTGCTTAGAGAGTAGAACTTAAGCATTCCCCTCACCAAAATATAAAAGGTAAATATGTGAGATGGCAGATATGTTAATGAACTCAATGGCAGGAATCGTATCACTATGTACATGTACATCAAGTCATCACCCTGTACACTCTCTAAATATATTACAACTTTATCTGTCAATCATACCTCAATGATGCTGAAAACAAGAAATGTATATCCAAACTCTTAAAAAAAAAAAGAATGAATGAAGGGGAAATCATGATCATGACATTCTCACACAAGGGAGAGCCAAAAGTCTTTGTCACTAGATGACTTAAATTTGAGAATGGTTAAATGAAAATCTATCAGAAAAGAATGATGAAAAAACAAATTGTGGAGCATTAAAAAGGAAGAGAGAACAAAAAAGCAGCAGAAATCTGGATGCAGAGAAACTGGATCACTCATACACTGCTGGTGGGAAAGTAAAATGGTACAGCCTCTCTGGAAAACCGTGGGGCAGTTCTCTTATAAAACTAAACATGCAATTACCATAGAGCCAAGCATTTGCACTCTTGGGCATTTATCTAAGAGAAATCAAAATTTATGTTTACACAAAAACCTGCCCATAAATGGTTACAGCAATTTTACTCACAATACTGAAAGCTGGAAAAAAGTCCAGACATTCTTCAACCAATACACAAACCGTGAACACCCACAGCACGGAATAGTACAAAGCAATAAAAAAGAAGGAAATGCTAATACATGCAACAAGTCAGATGACTCTCCAGGGAATTATGCTCAGATGGGTGCAGTTACAAAAAGGCAAGATGAGGCATCCTCAGTGGTGATGGAAATGTTCTCTATCTTGACTGTGGCGGTGGACATCAAACCTACTCATGTGATAAAATCAAACAGAACTAAACACATACACAAAAATCAATACAATGACACTGGGGACATCTCAATAAGATCTGTGGATGACATCAATGTCAGGACCCTGGTTGTGATGTTCTATCATAGTTTTGTAAGATGTTATCGTGGGCAGAAATGGATAAAGCATAAATGAGATCTCTCTGTATTACATCTTACAACTACATGGGTATCTTAAATTACCCCAGTATCAAAAGTTTAATTTTAAAAAAAGCTATCACTAGCTGACACGAAGGATGTTGATACTTCTAGATTCAACAGTGCTACTTGAAGTAAGTATCATTTCAAACTAACCGAAATTGGGTGGGATGGAGAGAGATGAAGAGGCAGGAGCTGAGCCACTGTCATTTCCCGATGAAATTTGGTAACATACTGTCTCAGGGCTGTTTTCCAGGCTGGTTTCCACTTTTTCTGGCATTTCTACAAGTATAACTTCTTCATGTTCTGAAAGACAAGAACTCTCAACTGTGACTTCTATACTGAGTGGGATTATCTTTCAGGAAAGAAGCGGGGAATAAAGACATTCTCACACAAAGGAAAATCTTTTAAAAATTGTTCCTAGCAGATTTACTACTAAAAGATAGCTAAAGGAAAATCTTCAAACAGAAAGGAGAGTATGAAAGAAGGAATCTTGCAGCATCAGTAGAGAAGAAATCATGACAGAAAGATCAGAAATATAGATGAGGAGAAACTGGATCACCCATACATTGTTACTAGGAATGCAGAATAGTCCAGCCTCTCTGGAAAACTGTTTGGCAGTTTTTATAAAACTAAACATGCTATTACCATAAGACCCAGCAATTGCACTCTTGGCATTCATGACAGAGAAACGAAAACTTGTATTTACACAAAAATCAGTACATGAATGTTCACAGCAGCTCAGCTTTACTTCTAGTATGCACAAACTTGGAAAGAAAAAAAAAACAGATGTCCTTCAATGTGTGAATGTTTAAAAAAAAAAACTGTTGTGTATCTATACCATGGGAAACTCTCCATCAATAGATGAGAAATGAAAACTTCTATTTACCCAAAAATGTGTACATGGATATTTATAGCTGCTTTACTCCTAATAGCCAAACACTGAAAAAAATCCAGATGTCCTTGAACAGGTGAACGATTAGACAAAATGTAATATATCCATCGCACTATTTTCAGCAATAATAGTAATAAACTATTGATACATTCAACAAACCGGACGAGTCTCCAGGCGATTAATCTGAGTGGGGAAAAAAAAGCTAATCCCAAAAGATTACATCATATATGACTCCACTTATATAACAATCTGAAGAGACAAAATTACAGAAATGGAGAAAAGATCAGAGAGAGCCCAGTGTTAAAGATGGGCCTTGGGGGGACGCCTGGGTGGCTCAGTTGGTTAAGCATCTGCCTTCGGCTCAGGTCATGATCCCAGGGTCCTGGGATCGAGTCCCACATCGGGCTCTCTGCTCCGCGGGGAGCCTGCTTCTCCCTCTGCCTCCGTCTTTCATGAATAAATAAATAAAATCTTTAAAAAAAAAAAAAAGATGGGTCTTGGGGGCAGGGAAGGTAGGTGTGGTTGTAAAAAGACACAGTAATGAGGGAGCCCTGAGTGATGGAAATGATCTCTACCTTGACTGTGGCAGGAGACATGCGAACCCACTCATGTGACAAAATTACATAGTTTTAAATACACACATACACACGTACACACCCATACACACACAGATACAAGTAAAAATGGAGGCACCTGGATAACACCTGTGAATTGTATCAATGTCAATGTCTGGGTTGTAACACTAACTATGGTTGTGCAAGGTGGTGTCACTGGGGAAAATACATAAAGCATAAACGGGATCTCTCTGTATTATTTCTTACAACTGCACTGAATCCTAAATTACATCAAAATTAAAAGTTTCAAAAAGAGCTGTAACTGGCTTGTATTAAGGATGTTGATGGATCTAGATTAAACAGTGCTACATATGATATGTATCATTTCAAACTCACCGACATTGGGTGGGAGTGAGGCAGATGAAGAGTCAGTATCTGGGCCATTGATACTTCCCAATAAAGCTGGGTAATAGACGGTCTCAGAGCTGTTTTCCTGGCTGGTTTCTGATTTTTCCGGCATTTCTATAAGTATGAATTTTTCAACCACTGAAAGACAAGAACCCTCAACTGTGAATTCTATATGAGGCAAAACTAACCTTCAGGAAAAAAGTGAAAGAAAGACATTGTGCAACAAAGGAAATCTAAAAGAATCTGTCCCCAGCAAACTTACCTGTAGAGAAAGATGAAAGGAAAATCTTCCAACAGAAAGGACATGATGAAGGAAGGAAATTTGGAACATCAGGAAGGAAGAAAGAACAATGGGAAGAACAGAAACATGGACGCGGAGAGACACGATCACTCATACATTGCTGGTGAGAATGAAAATTGGTACAGTCTCTCTGGAAAGCTGTTTGACAGTTGCTTATAAAACTAAACAAGCTATTACCATAAGATTCAACAACGGCACTCTTGACATTCACGACAGAAACAAAAACATATTTACACAAAAACCAGGACGTGGATGTTCACAGCAGCTTTACTCCTAATACCAAAAACCGGAGGGGGGCGGGGACGACAACAACAACTAATGTGCTTCAGTGGGCAAATGGTTGTAAGCAACCATTGCACATTGCCAACCACAGGAAAGGGAGGAAGTACTGATACATTCAACAATCTGGACGAATCTTCAGGGAATTACGCTGACTGAAAAAACGGAACAATCTTCAAAGGTTACATACCATAAGATTCCCTTTATAGAATACTCTTGGAGTGACAAAATGATAGAGAGCAGTGTTTGCCAGGGGCTAGGGAAATGGACAATGGGGAAGGAAAGGGGAGCCTGAGAGAGGCGAGTGTGGTTCTAAAAGTGCAAGATGAGGGTCGCCTGGGTGGCTCAGTCGGTTAAGCCTCGGACTCTTGGTTCCAGCTCAGATCATGATCTCAGGGTTGTGGGATCGAGTCCTGCATCGGGCTACTCCGCACTCAGTGAGGAGTCTGCTTGAGATTCTCTCTCCTTCTCTCCCTCTACCCCTGCCCCCAACTCGTGCACTCATGAGCTCTCTCTCACAAGTAATAAATAAATAAATAAATAAATAAATAAATAAAAATATTTTAAAAAGGGGGCAAGATGAGGCATTCCAATTCCAATTCCAGAAATGTTCTGTATCCTGACTGTGGTGGTAGACATCAAACCTACTCATGTGATAAAATGATATCGAAATGAATACAAATGCACATAAATCACTACAAGTAGAACTGGGCACATTTCAATAACATCTGTGTATTGTATCAACGTCAGTACCCTGGTTGTGATATTTTACTACAGCTTTGCAAGATGTTAACAGTGGGAGAAATGGGCAAAGTGTAAAAATAGATGTCTTGATATTATTTCTTATAAATATATGTGAATCTAAAATTGTTTCAAAATAAAAAGCTTAATTAAAAAAAAAAGAGCTACCACTAGCTTCCATTAAGGATGTTGATGCATCCAGATTAAACAGTGATACCTGTAATACGCATTATTTGAAACTCACCAAAATTGGGTGGGAGGCAGACAGATGAACATTGGCCACCATTATTTCCCGATGAAGTTGGGTAATTTGTCGTCTTGGGGTTGTTTTCCAAGCTGGTCTCTGCTATTACTGGCATTTGTAAGGAAAAGAACATTTTTCAAGTGCTTAAGAAAAGATCTCTCAACCGTTAATTCTATATGTAGCAAAACTATCCTTCATTACTGTATAGGAAATCAAGACATCGTCACATGAAGAAAAACTAAAAGAACTTGTCCCTTGCAGACTTACCCTTAAAGAAAGACGAAAGGAAAATATTCCAACAGAAAAGATATGATGAAAGAATGGATCTTTAAGCATCAAGAAGAAAGAACAATGGAAAGAGAAGATATAGGCATACAGAGAAATTGTATGACTTCTATATTACAGGTGGAAGGTCAAGTGGCACAGCTCCTCTGAAAAAAGTTTTAGCAGTTTCTTATAAAACTACACACGATATTATCATATGACCCAGAATTGCCCTCGTGGGCATTCACCTCAAAAAAATATAAACTCAAGTGTACACAAAAGCCAGTACATAACTGCTCACAGAGTTAAACTTCTGACGGCCCCAAATTGGAAATATCCTGGACATCCTTCCATGGGTGAAGAAACAGATAAACAGTTGTACATCCATCCCATGGGAGAGCATTCAACAATAAAAAGGCAGAAACTCCTGATACATGCAGCAATTGGTATGAATCTCCAGAAAATTATGTTTAGGGGAAAAAAAGCTATGCCCAAAAGGTTATATAGTATTTTATTCCATGTAAATAACAATATTCAAGTGACAAAATTCTAGAAAGGGAGATGAGTTCACTCTTTGCTAGGGAGGAGGAAAGGGTGGCCAGAGGGAGGTGGTTAAGGTCATAAAGGGCAATAGGTGATGACAATGGAAGCGTTCTGGATCACAACTGTGATGATAAATAAAACTCATGGAATAAAATTGCATAGAACTGAATACACACACACACACACACAAATGTGGACTGAATCAATGCCAGTACCTAGTTGTGCTATTTTACTATTGTTTTACAAGAGGTTATCATTGGAGAAAATGCATAAAACATAAATGGGATCCCTACATAATTTCTGACAACTACATGTGAATCTACAATTATCTAAAAATAAAAAGCTTTATTTAAAAAGGAGCTGGCCCTGACTTGGCACTAAGGATGTTGGTGAATCTACAGGCACGACTTGTAATATGTATCATTTCAAACTCACCAAAATTAGGAAGGATGAAAACAGATGAGACAGTATCTTGGCCACTGTCATCTCCCAATGAAGTTGAGTAATATATTGACTCAGTGCTGTTTCCAAGGCTGGCTTCTGCTTTTCCTGGCATTTCTATAAATAAAAAGGTTTCAGGGGCTATAATACAAGAATTCGCATGCACGAATTCTATACTGGATGAAACTATCCTTCCAGAAAGAAAGGGAAATAAAGACATCTTACACAAAGGAAAACTAAAAGATTTTGTCCCCGGCAGAGTTACTCCTACAGAAACGTTAAAGGGAAATCTTCTATAAGGAAGGATATGAGGAAAGAAGGAATCATGAAACGTCAGAAGACGGAACGATGGAAAGATCAGAAATACGGATGCAGAGAAACTGGATCACTCATACGTAGCTGGCTGCAACATAAAACGGTACACGTAGTTTCTCCTAAAACTAAACATGCAATTAACATATAACCAGGAATTGCACTCCTGGGTATTCATCTCCGAGAAATGAAAACTTCTATTTACGCAAAAACCTGTGCATGAATATTCATAGCAGCCTTACTCCTAATAATCAAACACTGGGGGGGGGGGGGTCACAACCAAAAATCTGCCTCGACAGATGAACTGTTAAACTACAACATCCCTATACCATGGAACAGGACCAAGCAATAAAAAGGAAGGAACTAGTGATACATGTAACAACTTGGTTTAATCTTCAGGGACTTACCTGGAATAATAATAATTTTAAAAAGTGCCAATTTTGAAAGGTGACATACTATATGCATACAACTATATAACATTGTTGAAGAGACAAAGTTTTAGAGATAGAGAACAGGTCAGTGGTTGCCAAGAGTCAGGGAAAGGAGAATAGGGAGGTCACGACCACCAGAGGATGATGGGTATGGTATAAAGGGGCAACTCAAGTGATCCTCCTGGATAAAAATAAGAAGCTTTAATACAGTGATGGAAACGTTCTGTACCTTGACCGTGGCTGTGGATGTGCAAACCTCACGTGATGAAACTGCATGGAACCAAACGCACAGATACACAGTGGAAACGAGTCAACCTAGGGGCAGCTGAATAAGATCTGTGGGTTATAGCAACATCAATATCCCGCTCGGGACATTTCACTGGAGTCTTACAGGATGTTACCTTCGAGGGAAATTGGGTACGGGGCATCACTCGATTATTTCTTAAAACTACATGTGAAACTACACTTATCTCCTAAAACTTGTAGTGAAAAAAATAGCTATAGCCAACTATAGTTCCATTTGAAAACCAACTATTGCTAGTTTGCATTAAGAATGCTTTTTAATCCAGATGAAAGGATGCTATTTGTAAACTCACCGAAACTAGGGGGGATGCAGAAAGCCGACGAGGCCGGGCCCGGGCCCATGCCGCCTTGTCCCCATACAGTTGGGCATGTGGCCATCTCGGGGGCGTGTACCACACGGGGTTCTCCTGGGGACAGAAGTGCTGCAGGCAGAGCCAGGGGAGGCTGGGCAGAGGAGAGATCCCTGGTGGCCCCTTCACCTCCTTCACTGAAAATGTAGGACAGGGCAGCAAGACCAGGACCTGGGCTACCTGGTGTGACACTGGGATGTAATGAATATGTGGAGACAATTTTGGGAGGTGGCGGACTCTTTCTGAGGGCCAGCTCCTGCAGCTCCGGGAGCATGGCTGGCTGGAGAGCTATCCCTACAGGGTTATGCTGGGCATGGTTCTCCTGCCTTCTCACTGGTCCGGATGGGCCGCCGTCTTCCTGTCCAGGGTAAGAGAACACAATGGGTTATGCTCTCTTCTTTGGTCCCTGGACTTGAACTTCTCCATGAGGCAGACAATTAAAACTTTTTATGTATAAATCCAGATGACCTCTAAAATAACACAAAGCCATTATAAATCATCTTAAAAAGTCGATACAAGCATGAATGCCTCCTTTCTTTGCAACATCATTTTCCAAGGTTCAGGATAAAGGCTGAATTTTTATTATGTGATTTTTATTCCTCTTCAACCCTACATTTTGATTGCATTTTATACATTACAGTTACAAACATAAAAATAGTCAGTATCATGATTTCTCAAACCTAAACTTCAGCATTCTTCCAAGAGAGGTTGACTGTCCCATCTGTTGCTAAAGTAAGTGTACGGCGGCCTTGCTAATCTCGGAGTCATTAGTTCTCTCTCACTTCTAAGTGACTGGTATCTGTAGGAGCTAGAGGTTTATCAAAGTAGCAAAAATGTTTTCATAATACTTACGCAGTTTGGCAGCGGTGGTTTCTCCCAAGAAGGCTGCATTTTTGAAATGATTCCACAAAGGTTGTTTACCTGCTTATTTGTGTTTTCAATAAGTTCTTGCAAACTCTATTATAATAAAACAAGTATTTTAGTAGTTCCTATTTCAAAAGAAAATACCATTAAGCCAATTTTAATTGCTACAAAGAAAGCTCTCAAGCCATCAGAAATGTCTGGTTAATGCCACTTGATGCCTGGTTTTGGTGACATAGAGCCCAGCTGGCTGAGATAAGAAGCCCCAACCACCTACTCAACTACTCCAGGCCATACAGGCATTTTAAGAAGCTTTAGGGGCGCCTGGGTGGCTCAGTTGGTTAAGTGACTGCCTTCAGCTCAGGCCATGATCCCAAGGTCCTGGGATTGAGCCCCGCATCAGGCTCCCTGCTCCGCGGGAAGCCTGCTTCTCCCTCTCCCACTCCCCCTGCTTGTATTCCCTCTCTTGCTGTCTCTCTCTCTGTCAATTAAATAAATAAATAAATAAAATCTTTTAAAAAAAAATAAGAAGCTTTAATACAGGAAAGTAAATGTACCACCATTCTTATAAGCCACCACATTTATGATGGAGTCATTTTATGTCAAGGAAGGGGCTATTTTAGGTAAGAAAGCTTCAAATCTGCTGGAAGGCCAAAGAGCCTCTGTCCGTAGAACCATGGTGTGAATTCACAGGCAGTGAGCATTCTATGCTGGAAAGAACAGTGAGCCAAATACAACAGGTGTGACTTCTGGCTTCAGAGTATTTCAAAATCAGGCAATCAACAATTAACCTTACAAAACCTTTGAGTACATGTCCCCTATCGGCCAACCAGTATGTGACTAAAAAACCTGAGAATTCTTCAAATACACAGAAATTTCATTCAGGCCAAAAATACACTTAACAGGAGGCCAGACCATTTCCTTGGGGGCAGCGATCTGCTTTCACAAGCCCTCCAGGTGGTTCTGCTGCCTGATCAAGTGAGACCCACTGGCCTATAGCACTGAGGTCAACAGGGCAGGCTCTAGGGGAACAGATTTGGGTGCAAAGACTAGCATTCTGCCGCTTATCAGCTGTGTGACCTTGGGTGAGTCACTTAACTTCTCTGTGCCTCAATTCCCTCATGTATAGAATCGAGATGAGACTCTCAGAGTTCCCTTGAGGACTAAGTGAGACGCCATGGTATGATGTTAATATTACCATCCTAACAACAGTGCTACATGACGACTGGTCCAATAGTGCTCAATCATCCACTAATATACATATTATTATTATGACTGATGGCTACAACACGGGTGAGAATGGGAGGCCAAGTGTGCACAGAAGAGCAAGACCTAACCCAGGCTGGCAGTCGTGGCAGGCTTTTCAGAGAAGATGTCGACATTGAGGATTAAAAGATGAGACGGGGTTCACTAGGTAAAGATGCACCGAAGGGCAGAGAGGGCAGAAGGAAGAGTAGACTCAAAAATACCCAAACAGAGAGAACACAGGAAGTCAGATGCTTAGACAGTGAACATAAATGATGTTCAAAGAACTGGGTTTTTTTTTGTTGTTTTTTGTTTTTTTTTAAAGATTTTATTTATTTATTTGAGAGAGAGAGTGAGAGAGAGAGAGAGCACAAGAGGGGGGAGCGGGAGAGGGAGAAGCAGGCTCCCTGCCGAGCAGGGAGCCCGATGCGGGACTCGATCCAGGGACTCCAGGATCATGACCTGAGCCGAAGGCAGTCGCTTAACCAACTGAGCCACCCAGGCGCCCCAAAGAACTGGGTTTTTAAGGGAAGGAGAGAGAAGGCATGACAGAAGGAGGGATGGGAGGCCCAAAGCAGAGGTGTGGTTAAGCTGTGGGAGGGGATGAAGAGAGTGATGGAGACGGAAGCTGAGGGTGCAGGAGGTGGCCACTG
This sequence comes from Mirounga angustirostris, assembly GCF_029215605.1. Classification (NCBI taxonomy): domain Eukaryota; kingdom Metazoa; phylum Chordata; class Mammalia; order Carnivora; family Phocidae; genus Mirounga; species Mirounga angustirostris. Next base: position 14,505,214 of record NW_026991719.1, read on the forward strand.
ACGAAGGGAGGTGTCCCGGCACAGGGAAAGAGGCTCAGAGGCAGAAAGCAGTGCCAGCCTTAGCCTTATAGAGGGAGATGCCCGAAGGACAGATCCCAGGCTAGTGGCTGGCTGTGGGGAGAAGAATCGGGCCTTGGAGGGATTTCAGCCTCACTCCCCCGCTCCCCCTTGGCCTCCCTGAAATAAGAGGCGAGGGCCCGGCCATCCAGAGCTTGTGGGGGATGGAGAGGGAGCTGACCAGAGTGCTGTCGAAGGACCACAGGACAGTGGACAGGTCCCAGCAGGTGCCCCCTCTGCTTCCCAGCCTGCACAGGGCTGGGGTCTTCCTAAAGAGGACGCTGGGCAAGGACAGCAAAGGAAAAGATGGAAGTGTGCAGCAACTGGTCTAGACTGGTAAGGGAAGGGGTCGAAGAAAGGAGAGAGCTGGCACACTGGGAGAAATGGGGAGGATCCCCGATGGTCTGTTTCAGGGCTGTGACTTGGGCCCCTGGGCCTTTCTCCTCCTCCACGTTCTAGCCCACCACATCTTGCACCGTCGCTCAGAAAGGAGGCCCTGGCAGAGCAGTGGCGGCCCGGGGTGTCGTGGGTGCTTACGTGAGGCAGGCCATCAGAACCCCCCTCCCCCCGCCCCCCCCCGCCCCCCCCGCCCCGCCCCGTACACCCTTCCCCAAAGACCTGATATGTTCCCTTGAAGCGGTCCACGTCTGTTCTCAGTAACAGCGATAAAGACTCACCTAAACATTCTGTACTTAGGCACGGTAGCTCATGTTCATCCAACAAACTTTGTACGTTAACTACTTTTTAAAAAACAAACTTCCATTACCTCTAGAGGATGCAGCTCACAAAATCCTTGATAATTACACCCATCATCTCCACCAGCAAACTAACTTACAAAATCCCCTCCAAACTCCAAACTACGTAAGATATGCTCTTTAAAAAAACAATGGTATGCTGCCATTTTCTTTCAATTGAGATATTTTGAAAGGCATTTAGGCACAAACTAAATCTCATTGAAATCAGCCAATTTCCATAAGAGAGTATATTGGAGAAATTAAATATTGAACAATCTAGATGAAAGAGATTTAACTACATTTGACCAGTTATGGGCTGTTGGGTTTCGTTTAAGCTACAAAAGCCATATTTTTATTTCAAAATTTTCACCTAGGGATCCTGTTCTAACTAGAAAATTTTTTGAAATGCATCACAATGGACTGATAATCATACAGAATTTGACATGACAAAATTTCTATTAATAGCACAGTGATATTAAATGAGGTTAAAAAAAAACCTTTTACTCAAAATTTTGAAAAACTACATTTTTCCTGCTGTCGCTATTTCTCTGTCAAATAAATAAATAAAATATTTTTTAAAAAAAAGATTAAAAGACAGAAATCTGATACCTCGCAATGGTGTTGGAGTCTTGTAAGTTGGTTTTGATGATTTTCATCACAGAAGCCTTCAGATTCATTTCTCTCCTATTCACATTATAAAAATAAGTAGTCAGTGCTTAATATCACTAGGACCCAAACTAAGCACTAGAAAAAGCAGTACTTTTTATTTATTTATTTATTTATTTATTTATTTATTTATTTGACAGAGAGAGAGGCAGCAAGAGCAGGAACACAAGCAGGGGGAGTGGGAGAGGGAGAAGCAGGCTTCCCGCCGAGCAGGGAGCCCGATGCGGGGCTCGATCCCAGGACCCTGGGATCATGACCTGAGCCGAAGGCAGACGCTTAACGACTGAGCCACCCAGCACCCCAAAGCAATACTTTATATATTTATCTGTGTTAATTATTTTCTTTTTCATCTACGTTCCAAAAGCATTTCAAGTCTTATAATATAAAACAGAGATAAAGTAAAACCAAAACCCATATTTACACGAGAATGAAACAGATAAGAGCTGATTAAAAAGGGGATGAGGAAAGAAGTTATCATATAAGAATGTAGGTTTAAGAAAAGCTACTGGGGCGCCTGGGTGGCTCAGTTGGTTAAGCGACTGCTTTCGGCTCAGGTCATGATCCTGGAGTCCCTGGATCGAGTCCCACATTGGGCTCCCTGCTCGGCAGGGAGCCTGCTTCTCCCTCTGACCCTCCCCCCTCTCATGTGCTCTCTCTGTCTCAAATAAATAAATAAAATCTTAAAAAAAAAAAGAAAGAAAGAAAAGCTACTGAATATCAGTATGAACCCATAGTTTATAATATATATAAAGACAGATAGAGAAATGAAGATATATGTGTATGCATGGAATAGTATACATATATTTCCTAGCTCTGTCCACTGGGAGGACCTAAGATCAATGACAAAAGACTAGCAATGAACATATCTAGTGTCCAGATTTTGGTTTCTAAATACCAGTCTCCAATAAAGGAACCAGGGCTCCTTGGAGAAAGGTGAATTCCAGGGCTGGGTCCGGAAAAGTATGAATGAGCCTAGAACATCTTGTGATGCCAGAAAATCAGGAAGTGCTCAAAAACAAAGTGGGGGATGGGGCGTCTGGGTGGCTCAGTCATTAATCCTCTGTGTTCGGCTCAGGTTATGATCCCAGGGTCCTGGGATCGAGCCCCGCGTCGGGCTCCCTGCTCTTTGGGAAGCCTGCTTCTCCCTCTGCCACTCTCCCTGCTTGTGGTTCCTTCTCTCGCTTTGTCTCTCTCTGTCAAATAAATAAATAAATAAATAAAATCTTTAAAAAAAAAAAGTGGGGGTATGTAAAAAGGCCACAAGATCCAACTGGAAGGACCTCCCAATAACCAAAGTTGGAAAATTTGATCAATAAAATAATGATAACATTGGATTATAAAAAACTCATACAATATACAGTGAATGCCCATGAATCCATATAGATATAAAATATATAACTGAATAAATAAATGGAATAGAAAGAATAGCTCTTCCTTACAAATGAATTCCTTTTAATATATACATGGGAATGAGGGAAATAGAGAGTCACCATTTGGCCAACACCACAGTAGTGAATGTTGCAGGTAAAATCCACGAGCTAACTCAACTCAGTGGGCAAAAAATTGAGGAGAAACAGGGTATCAGCAGAGTCCCAAAGCACCCCCCACCTAAGATATTTATTAGCCACAAAGGGAAAAACAGTAACTTTACAGCAGAAAAATCCAGAAGATACCACATTAACCAAGAGATCGATGTTAACATCACCAGTAAAAAGATACATGTACACCCTGTTCCCCTGATAACAATTCAATAAGGAGACAACATTTGTGTGGTGTTCTTGCCAAAAATGCATAATCTCAACCTATTCAAGAGAAAATATCAGACATACCAAAATTGAGAGACATTTTACAAAATAACTGATTGGTACACTCATCACAAATGTCAAGGTCATGAAAGACAAGGAAAGAATGAGGAACTGTCACAAACTGGAAGAAACTGAGGAGAGACAACTAAACTCAATGTGGGATACTGGATTGGATCCTGGAACAGAAAAAGGACAAGGGGGAGAAGAATGTTGAAATTCAAACAAGGACTGCAGTTTAGCTAATAGTACTGTAACAATGTTAATATCGTGGTTGTGAAAAGAGCACTATGCTTATATAATTACCCTAATTTTAAGTTATACAGGTAAGTTAACATTAAGGGAAGTTGTATGAAGTGTATACATGATAACTCTCTGTAATATATTTGCACCTGTTTTGTAAATCTAAAATTATTTCAAAAATGAGAAAAGCTACTCAAACAGGGTAGGAAACTGCTGTGAATCTCATATTAGATAAGGAAAGAAAGGAAATCAAATGGTTAAGTGTTGTCTTGTTCATTGCTATGGAAGCATACAAAGTCACAAGAGAGAAATATTTCCTTCAGTTTGCAAGTTCAGAGTTACTCCACAGTACGTGAAGGCTGAAAAAGAACTTAAATAATTTTCTTTATGATAGTAAGTGTGAATATTTGGGAATTAGCAATTAATACTATGTAAATATTCAGTCTGATATGCATTCATTAATGACACTTCCAACTTCTTCCCAATCGGGTATTCGTGTTCTTGTCCAGGAACGATTTATTAATAAACCAAGAGAAAATATGAACGAAAGAACTGAAGAAACATTCAGGACTTCAATTCTGCTTTCAACAAGTGCCGAAGGCTCACCACAAATACAACAACACAAAAAGATATACAGCTGACCCTTGAACAACACAGGTGTAAACTGTGCAAGTCCACTTATATGCGGAGTTTTTTCAAAGACTACAGTGCAATACTATACATGTATTTTCTCTTCCTTATGATTTTCTTACTAGCATTCTTTTCTCTAGACTGCTTTTTTGTTCAAATACAGTACGTGATACATATAACATGCAAAATATGTGTTAATTGACTATCGGTAAGGTTTCTGGCCAACAGTAGGCTATTAGTAGTTAAGTTTTGGGGGAGTCAAAAGTTAACGCATGTATTTTCGACTGTGCAGGGGGTCAGCACCCCTAACGCCCGCATTGTTCAAGGGCCAACTGTACTTGCTGAACTGTTTTCTCATTCACCCAACTATACTTAAGACACCATTTTCTAGCAAGCTTAACCCCTTCTGCACTTCAGGGTAAAAAGACTAGTCTTCTAGTAATCTGGCACCAGAACTGCTTTAAAAGCAAATATTTCTAACCAGAAACAAAGAACCAAAGGCTTTATGGCTTTTGGTTTTCAAATAATCCAACAGTGACACTCTGTGGACAAAAGAAGAAGCACTAAACACCTATTTTTCTCAATAAATTAATCTCTAGGACACCTTAAATTGTTTTTTGGAATAAAACAGGGTCTAAGTACGCAGACGGACAGCAAATAACCATTATATTTAATTGTAACGACTCTACTCTAAGGATGAATTATGGACTATAATAATAATTTCAACATAAACATATCAAGTAGTTACCAATGTTTTTGCTTTAAAATTTTATGAATCAGCCCTGCATTACCAACTTATCAGACAGCAAAAATTATATGGAATTGTAATATAGACTAGTCATTATAAAAACAATATTGTCATCTTACCCTTGTGTAGTGCTCTATACTTTTCAAAGTGCTTTCACATAATTATGTCAGAAACCAATCCTGGTAGGCAATTAACATTATGCCCACAGATGAACATATTGGGGCTGTTAGAAGTTAAAATTGCCTATACTACTCAGGTACTTACTAGTGTCCTCCTCCTTATATAAGTAAATCAATGCACTTTCTGGTAAGCTAGATTATATATAGTCTAATCATCTATTTCGTTCTCCTTCAGAGATCAAGAAGCACAGCAAAATATGATGGAAATGTCAGAGAGTACAACTCCCTCAGGAAACTGGCAGTTTCTTCTAAACTTTATCTATTCTGTGACTCAGTGTTTGCACTCCTGGGTCTTCACTCAAGTTAAATGTAAACATACATTCATAAAAACACTTCCATAATAATGTTCAGAGCCACTTTACTCATAATACCCCAAACTGGAAACAACCCAAGTGTCCATCAAAAGGAGAATAGATAAACAAATTATGGACATTCATACAACAGAATATTACTCAACAATGAATGGGAATGAAATGTCACTATAACCAGATGAATCTCCAAAACGTTATTCTAAGAAAAAGAGACCGTGACACAAGAGTACATACTGTATGATTCTAGTTTTATAAAATTCTAGAACAGGCAAAACTAATCTATGATGAGAAAAATATCAGAATGTCATTTCTCCAAAGTTTGGGGGGGCACTTACTGGGAAGAGGCATGAGGGAACTTTCTGGGATGGTGGAAATGTTCTCTATCTTGATTGGGGGAGGTATACATATTTGTCAAAACCATTGAACTGTTCACTATATGAAATTAAACTCAATTTTTAAAAAAAGATAAAGCAGAATGAAAAAAACAAAGAAAGATTTTCAATTTAATATACAAACCATATTATCCCCCCTTGGAAAAGATGTACGTCCTCTTTTGTGCAGTGGGAGAAGCTCCATGTCCACTGAGTTGGAGCTGTATCTTTTTAAATTTGCCAGAGGGTTCATTTGTGGAACTGCTTGGTCACCTAGGGCCGGTAAACCACCTATTCCTGAAAAGCAACACATAAAAAAGTTACTTCACAGACTTACTACCATAATCAACTTAGATCGGGTTATGTTCTCCGAATGCCAAGTTAAACTGAATTGGAGTCCTGAATTTTAGAGAGTGACAAAACAATAATTCTTCCATTAGTGATTTAGAATAAACCCTTAATAACTGAACGGCTAGGCTGCCACACCTAGGAATAAGAATCAAGATCACACACAAATTCCAAATTGTGAAGTGAATGGTTCACAACTGAAAGGCTACAGAGTAAATGCTGGAAACAAATGAACAAGGGAACACAACTCCTAACTGCTTTTTGAAAAGAGCCCAGGGCGCCTGGGTGGCTCAGTTGGTTAAGCAACTGCCTTCGGCTCAGGTCATGATCCTGGACTCCCTGGATCGAGTCCCGCATCGGGCTCCCTGCTCGGCAAGGAGCCTGCTTCTCCCTCTGACCCTGCCCCCTCTCATGTACTCTCTCAAATGAATAAATAAATTAAAAAAAAGAAAAGAGCCCAAAAGCCTTTTTACTTAGGAAGGCAGCAGGCCTCCAAATGTGAGTCAGGAGTCTATTTTGGCTTGCCCTCCCCCCTGCACAGTGTGGACTGGCCAGACCACAAAGACACCACCTCCTCATCTGCCAGGTGAAAACTGGTCGACATTCTCTCCAACGTCACTTGAACTTTAAAATTAGGATTGTTTCCATAGTTACATTTTATATTAAACCTAAATGAACGTATGTGAAATATAAGCCCACATATATCCTAGAATTCTGTAGGCTCAGTTATGGTTCTGAGTCAGTTAACTCTGCGACGAGGCAAAGACCCGGAATGCAGTGCTGTCATAATCTATCTTGTGGTAGGAGAGACCTGGCGGCTGGCATCACTGTGTGGGGAGGGGCGCCTCAATGACAGCCTTAATTCCCATTAGCCATCCTGGGCCAGGCAAGGAATCAGAGGCAGAGTGAAGGGAGAATTAACTCCCAAGTTAGATAAAGGCAGGCCAACGTGGTGGGGAAAATTCAATGATAAAATACCTCCAATTTGAGGTGTAACTTCAATTTTTATTTTTTAAAGTGGTTGTTTTATTCTGATAAGACTAATGATGAATAATTAAGCTGGGGTGTTTTCATACAAAGGAAGCCTACACAGCAATAAGCATGAACCAACTATTGCTACACGCGAGGATGAATCTCACAACCAGAACACTGAGCAAAAGCCAGACACCAAAGAATATAGTTGTGATGGGATTTATATTAAGAAATACATATTTGGGGCGCCTGGGTGGCTCGGTCGGTTAAGCGTCTGCCTTCAGCTCAGGTCATGATCCCGGGGTCCTGGGGTGGAGCCCCTCGGGCTGGCTCCCTGCTCAGCGGGGAGCCTGCTTCTCCCTCTCCCTCTGCCGCTCCCCCCTGCTCGTGCTCGCTCTCTTTCACTCTCTCTCAAATAAATAAATAAAATCTTAAAAAAAAGAAATACATATTCGGTCTTCATCTGTTTCTGGCAGAGCCCCTAAAACCCTTGGAATTTCTTAAGTGCGGAGAGTGATAAAGGCGTCTTTTGTTATATTAATGAAGTGGAAAGCCTCTAGATCCCCTGAGGATGGGGGCTGGTCACCAGGGGAAGGAAGCTGCGATGGGAGGGCTGGACCTTTCAGTCCCACCCATTGACCTTCAGGGAGGGGAGAGGGCTGGAGGGCGAATCAGTTGCCCGCGGCCAGTGACTTAATCAGCCCTGCCTCTGTAAGGAAGCCTGCGTAAACACCCCAAGCACAGGGGTCGGAGAGCTTCCAGGTTGGGGAGCGCATGGAGAGCTGAGGGAGATGGCCTCCTCTGAGAGGGCCTGGAAGCCCCACGCCCTTTCCCCATGCCTTGTCCTTTGCATCGTTTCCATCCGGCTCTTCCACGGTGATCCCTTTTCTAGTACACCGGCAATGTGGTAAGTCAAATGTTTCTCGGAGCTCTGTGGGCCGCTCTAGCAAATTAACCAAACCTGACGAGGGGGCCACGGGAACCTGTTAAAGCCATTCGGTCAGAAGCCCGGGTAATCGCCCAGGCTTGCACCCGGTGTCCGAAGGGGAAGGGGGTGCAGTCTTGTGGGACTGAGCCCCTCACCTGTGGAACCTGGCGCTGGCTCTGGGTGGATGGTGTCAGCATTGAGTTGAAGGCTCAGACACCGTGCGTGGGTCCAGGAATTGCCTGGCGTTCCGTGAGAAGCCCTCACCACGGCTTGGAACTGGGTCCAGGAACTTCAATGTATTGTGTATGATTCAGTTGTTCGGAAGCTCAAAAATAGGCAAACGTAATCAAGGGTGGGAGATGTCAGCATGGTGCTACTTTGCAAGGGGGCGGTGGCTGCAAGGGAGGGGAGGGCTGATGCTGGGGCGCTCAGAACCTTCTATTTCTTGGTGCGGGTGCGGGTTGTACTTGTGTGTTAACGTGAATATTCTTCAAGCTGAATAGGATTTGTGCATATTTTTGAATGTGATAGATTTCTATAAGAAATCTACCTAAAGGGGCGCCTGGGTGGCTCAGTCGGTTAAGCGTCTGCCTTCGGCTCAGGTCATGATCCCGGGGTCCTGGGATCGAGCCCCGCATCGGGCTCCCTGCTCGGCGGGGAGCCTGCTTCGCCCTCTCCCTCTGCCTGCCGCTCCCCCTGCTTGTGCTCTCTCTCTCTCTCTGGCAAATAAATAAATAAAATCTTAAAAAAAACTACCTAAAAATTAAGCTCTTTAAAAAAATTCAGAATCTAAATAAAGTAATCCATCACCAATAAACATCATAACCTTTAGATATTTTTCCTTCTCTTTTTCTTACTCCGTGTATATTTAATATAGTTTGAATTACACCATATATAAATTCTGAACAATTTTATATGTCATAATTTTTTAAATAGTTTTCTCCTTTAATTTTTCTTTATTTTTAATTGACATATACTTGACATACAATAATTTTAAAAATAGTTTAGAAATACCTGCATAATAGTCCACTGTGGATGTCCATAGGTTATCTGATTTCTGTTGTGGGACATTTATATGGCTTCCAATTTTTCACTATTTTGCTATAATGCTATAAATACAATGCAAATATTTATGCACATCTCTGAAAAGCTCCTTATAATGGATTTTTAGGAGAATCACTAGGTTAAAGGCTATGAACATTCCAGGGGCCTCTGACAGGTGTTGCTAAAAGGGTTGAGTAACTTAACATTTGTAAAGAACTGCAATGAAATCGTTTTTCTCCATTATCAGTAAACTGAATTACCATGTAAAAATTGCTAATTTTGTAGATGAAAATTTAAAGTCTGTATCTCATTTTAATTTGCATTTCTCTTGTTACTAATGCAGTTGAATATTTTCTGAATGTTTTCTATCCGTTAAGATTTCTTGTTCCGCCATCTGTTATTTTTTGTGTCCTGTGCTCATTGTCCTATTGGGAGTTTCAGTGTTTCCTGTTTGATTTGTATGAGGTCTTTTTATCTTAAGAATAGTAACCCTCGAAAATGTATATTGTCAGCAAATATTTTTCTCAAGTGCTGCTGTGATTTTGAAGTCTGATATTTTTGAGATTGGGAGGGGTTCTCTGTTTTTATTTTACCAAATTCAGTAATATTTTTACGATTTCTTCAACTGCTGTTACACTCAGTCTTTCACTAGGAATAGAAAAACATTCAACTAGATTTTCTCCTAGTTTTCTACACTTCCATTCATTAGATATTCAGCTCTTTAATCCATCTTGAAATTATTTAACTGTGTGATATGAGGTGAAATCCAATGGGCTTTTTCCCTCAATAGTTAAGCATCTGTACCAGCATGATTTACTATCTATGCTTCTCTTCCTAAAATACTAACTCCAAATTCTTTGTTTTTATGAGCTTCCTGCTGCATTAAATCTGGCTCCTTATTTCAAAACTAGTAGCATCATATTTTAATAATTGTACTTTTTAAATGTTTTAGTGTTTGATATGGTAAATTACCACTTGTCCCTTAAACACATTTTCTCAAGATCTTTTTTTTTTTTTTTAAGTTATATGAGAGTGTTTTTTCTCCTCTAGGAACAATTTATGTCTCTCCACTTACTCAAGCCTTATATTATGACCTTCATTAAAGTATTTGCTCCCCTTTCATACAGATTCTGCTATTTTTATTCATTTATTCCTTAGAATTTTTAATATTTAGTTGTAGCCATTATCAACTGGGTTTTCATCCATATATATATATGGATGAAATATATATATATATATTCTTTTTTTTTTTTTTTTAAGTAGGCTCTGTCCAGCGTGGGGCTTGAACTCACGACCCCAAGTCCAAGAGTTGCTTGCTCTATCCACTGAGCCAGCCAGGCGCCCCAACCCTATATATATTCTAATTGCTTGATGTTGGTATATAAGAAAACAATTTGGTTTTGTTTTTTTTTTTAAGATTTTATGTATTTATTTGTTTGACAGTGAGAGAGAGAGGACAAGCAGGGGGAGCAGCAGAGGGAGAGGGAGAAGTAGGCTCCCCACTGAGCAGGGAGCCCAATGCGGGGCTTGTTCCCAGGACCCCGGGTCATGACCTGAGCTAAAGGCAGACACTTAACCAACTGAGCCACCCAGGCACCCCAACAATTTGTTTTTATAATTTAAAAAAGTTATTATCTAAAACGACTCAAGAAAAAATAGAAAATCTCAACAGACCTGTAACAGGTAAAGAGATTCAAATCAGTCATCATAAACCTCCCAGCAAAGAAAAGGCCTGGACCAGAGGGCTTCACTGGATCTACCAAACATTTAAAGAATTAACACCGATCTTTCTCAACCTCCTCCAAAAAACTAAAGAGGGAACACTTCCTAATTCATTCTATGAGGCCAGAATTACCCTGATACCAAAGCCAAAGCCAGAAAAAGACATTAAAAGAAAAGCAAATCTAATCCAACAGCACATTGAAAGGATTATTCACCATGACCAAGAGGGATCTATCCCGGGAATGCAAGGGTGGTTCAACAAAAGAAAACCAATCAGCATAACACATCACATTAATAGAACAAAGGGAAAAAGCATGATGTTATGTATATTTTACCACAATAAAAAATTACCTGGCCACCTTTTCTGAAATCCCTTATCCTAAATTTTTGTATCACTTAGAAAGATAAAAGGGATCAGACTATAAGTACTGCATTGCATTCTCCTTTTTTTTTTTTTCTAAACATGTATTGGTCTTTCCAAACTAATACTTTCAGATATATTGCAACCCCTATAACAGCTTCTTAATTTCCTATCATGCAAATAGGCCATGATTCTTTGAACTAGTCCCTAATTCATGGATATTCAAGTTACTTCTCAAGTTTTGCTCATGCAAAGAACACTGCTAAACAGTCTTACCCTTCTGCAAGTAGTTCTATGGGATAAAGTCCTAGAAGAAGAAATAATAGATCAAACGGTATCCACATTTGAAAAGTCTCCTCTAATTCTCTCCCGCTAAAGAGGGCTGTCTGAATCAGCCAGATGTTCTGTAACACACTAGAAAGTATTCTGCTGGTTCTGCATGTAGTTTTAAAACCAGAACAGAGGACAAGTGCTGTCAAAAATTTTTGGCATCAGTCAGATCAGGGGTTGGCAAATGACAGCCTACAGACCAAATCCACCTTGCTGCCTATTTTTACTTAGCCCACAAGCTAAGAATGGTTCTGTTTTTTGGGTTTTTTTACATTTTTCAATGATTAAAAAACAGGGGCACCTGGCTGGCTCAGTCGGTAGAGCATGCAGCTCTCGATCTTGGAGCTGTGAGTTCAAGCACCACATTGGGTGTAGAGCTTACTTAAAAAAAATTAAAATGTAATTGGATTTGAAGTGTATAAAATTTGTGTAACTCCTAAAAATGGAGAGTAAATATAAAATATCAAAAAACTATTTTAGGGGCGCCTGGGTGGCTCAGTCGTTAAGCATCTTTCTTCGACTCAGGTCATGATCCCAGAGTCCTGGGATCGAGCCCCGCGTCAGGCTCCCTGCTCGACGGGAAGCCTGCTTCTCCCTCTCCCACTCCCCCTGCTTGTGTTCCCTCTCTCGCTGTGTCTCTCACTGTCAAATAAATAAAAAGAATCTTTAAAAAAAAAAAACTATTTTAGTTATTTTAATATCAAATCATTTTTAAAAGTGATTAAAAAACAAAACCAAAAGAAGAATATTTCATGAAATGGAAAAATGATAGGAAATTCAAATTTCAGTGTTCATAAATAAAGTTTTACTGAAATACAGCCACACTCATCTGTTTATGTATCAGCTGCTTTCTTACTTCAACAGCAGAGTTGAGTAGTTGCAACAGAGCCTTTATGGCTGTAAAGCCTAAGATATTTACTGTCTGGCCCTTTACAGAAACAGTTTGCTGATCTCCAATCTAAGCAATAATATTTGTTTTTAAGGATTTTATTTATGTATGTGAGAGAGAGAGAGAGAGCACAGCAGGGGGAGCAGCAAAGGGAGAGGGAGAAGCAGACTCCTCACTGAGCAGAGAGCACGATGCGGGGCTCGATCCCAGGATCCCAGGATCATGACCTGAGCCGAAGGCAGCCGCTTAACCGACTGAGCCACCCAGGCACCCCTAAGCAGTAACATTTTTAAGGAGTAGGAAACCCAATTCTCTAAACAAAGGGCAAAGAACAAATTGTCATATAGCTACCAAAGAAATGTTCCAAGGGGTTAGTGTCTCTTGGCTCTGTGTGTGAGTGAGGAGGTGAATGGCTTCACATTTCCTTCATTACTGTGAGAAGCAGCCATTGGAAGGCCAAGTAGCTACCGCACTTCTGGTTACAAGACTCCACTTGCCATGGACTCTTTTTTGGGTACTAATGTAAATGCTGCTGTGTTTTTAATTTCAAGTTCCAGTTGTTTACTGCTGGTATATAGGAAAGGGATTGACTTTTGCATATTAACCTTGTATTCTACAATCGTGCTATAATTGCTTATTAGTTCCAGTTTTTGTTGATTCCTTAGATCTACATAGACAGTCATGTCATCTGTTCCATGAACTCTTGATCCAAGTTGTTTTTCCCATAAGTTCAGTTTTTCCTTTGCCACCAAATAGTTACAATTAGAGATGCCAGCTATAAATAATTTTTCAGAGACAGACAGTATATTCTCCCAATGCTTTCTGAGGCTACCTTCCCACCTGATAGAGCAAAAAGGGAACAGGAGACATGACAAAGCTTAAATGAAGAGAAAAAGCAAGCACACATAAACACTGTGACATTACCATGAAGCTTGCCCTGATTAGAACTGACTAATGTAAAAGTTATAGGATTATTTTAGCAATTTACTGGATATCGGGACCAGGGAGCAAAATTTTGCAGAGGAGGAAATAGAACAAAATTACCATATGTCATTTGGGATAGTCGCCGATAGTTATCATTGCTGGCTCGACAGTTTGGTTCTATAGCCAACATGCCATCAGTGGGAATTGTGTTCTCAGTAAGTTCTGTTTCAGAATCTTCTATAATCACAACATCAATATCATCATCATTGCCACCATCACTCTCCTCCTCAATAGTTACAATAATATAATCTAGGAATAAGCAAAGAGAAAGTTTAGATACCACATAAAATAATCAGTGTCTAGAGGAAACCACCTTATAAAGTTATGGAGTATTTAAAAACACATTTTTACTGAAAAAATTACACTAAATATTTTCATGTCTCTAATCCCTGCAAGTCAGCTAAGAAATAAATTGCTCAGTATGAAGCTTTAAGATGTATATGAACGTTTATATGCATGTATACACACACATACATTAGTGTTTCTAGTACTCCCAATTTTATAGAGCAATAAATTTCTTCTCATTTAAAAAATGTGACCACCTGGCCGTGCTGCTCTGTGTTCAGTGATATGCGTTTAACTTTTAAATGCTACAGCTGACGTTACATAGCCACACTCTACTGACCATGAGTTCCCAAACTTGGTCTCTAAAACTCAATATTAATCTTTGATAATAAATCATGTAGAAATAAAGTACAGTCATAACTGTTATGAAACAAATTAAATTCAAATTGAATCTCACAGAATGTAAAATAAGTGGCCACATATAAACTAGATGTGAAATATCAACTCCATAAACCATTTTAATGAATATGACAAATATCACACCGTGCATAATATATGCTATATAAACGGGCTTTTTTGCTTTTTACAGTTGGCCTGAAAAAGAGGAACGTGTTTAAACTCGAAGTATTAACTCGCAGATCACATGTACACTGCATCACAACTTGGACTCAGCGCATTTATTTGAAATAGACCAAAGCATTACAATCAAGTAATTAGCCAAGGTGTGGGAATGTGCTGGTGTGAAAATGCTACTGAATTAGGAACCACATGATGTGGGTTCCAATTCAGGCTTTTTAGCCATCCAGAGGTATGACCTTTCAGCCAGATACATTTATTCTTTTGCCTCTGTTTTCTCATCCATAAAAACATGGCACTGCGTTTGGAGATTCACTGTGAAATCCACTTAATAGTCTTCATGGAAAAAATGGAACATTAGAAACTACCTAATTATTCAAACAAAAGGGAATTGGTTAAATAAATTATGGCATTTCCATATGATGAAATGGTATACTGCCAATGAGAAACACATTCTCATTTAATGATATTAGAAATGCTAGTGAAATAATGTCAAAGCAGAGAGAAAGGGTCAAAGCAGAAAAAATATGATGTAATCCTAACTCTGAGAACAGAAGGAAACCTACTAATTGTTATCTCTAAGTCACTATCTCTGGGTGGCAAAATGACCTTCATTAGACTTCTCTGTATTTGTTAAGAGTCTACAATAAACTTTATAGACTTCATAATCAGAAGAAAATAACAAAGGTAATTAAAGTTTTATTTTTAAGATAAGCTTTTATATGTCAACAGATTTTCTGCACTAGACCCAGTAAAGCTACTGAGAGTTCCACCCAGGTTTCTCAGTAAATTTGTAAAATTCTAATTAATTCCTTTAGATATATACATAACCTTCATAAGCCATTCTTAGAAGACATTAAAACATCTAGAAGCTTTTTGAAGGTTACGCTTCTAAGGTGCAAGGAACCAAGTTGCCGTGAACTTAATCAGACAAGGCACAGTTCAGAAAGATGCAGGCTGCAACTTTCCTTTCAGATGAAGACCACTGCAAGAAATCCACCCCAAAACACGGCAGATGACAACGGCCAGACTGGTCTGCTTTTCTAGCAAAACTGTGTCAATACATTGAACAACCACTTTCTAAATCTCCTAGCAGAACTCTCAAAAGCAGCCCTTCCACATCCATATCGAACTTTAGAGACTACGAAGTTGGCCAAATGAGAGATAATGCCACCAAAACTGTATCCCAGAGCCCAGCACTTGCCGCAGGCAGGCTTGAAACTGAATCGAGCCTGTGCCCTGCTTTAGAAAACACTGTGCAGAAGAGTTGTTTGTAAAATCATTATCTGCAAACATTAAATCAGTTTACCACTTAATGTCATAAAACCACAAAGCAGTCCCAATTTGGGGAGAGCTAGGTAGAGGCAGAAAGGGGGCGATTCCCAACACATTAAGTTAGAGCCTTTTCTGTCAAACAATGGTGCTCAATCGTACAGCAGGTGGGATGGTCCCTGAAGCATGCTTGGAAGTGCACCCCTATTTTCTAGGGGTCCTAACATTTTGTAGTATCCTCTGACTCCTTTTTAAGTCTCATCTGCCCTCTCGAAGCAAAGAACTGGCTCTTTACCCGGGGACTTCGCCACACCTACATCTTTATTTTCTTTCTCCTTAGGTTTTCACAATCAAACAGCAAGGCTGCACTATCTGTCTTTGAGCAAACGCAGTCACCACCAAAGCCTCAAAAATCAACTTCTAAGTTTCAAAAGATGTCATAATGAATCAACTACTAATTTGTCAATTCTTTAAACTCAAAATTCTAATGGTCTAAGAGTCTTCGTCCTTTTGGACCCCTACTTCCTCTGACGGGGAATGAGAAAGGATAAAGGATCAACTCGTCCCAGGAAGCTAGCACCAAGTCCTTAACAAGTAGCCAAATCTCAAAAGCTTACACGCACAGGCATCTCAGGAGAGGTGGGGAGAAACACCCCAAACCACCCCACCGCAGCGCTGCTGAATACAAGGCTGTGAAGCACAGATTTAACCTTCCGCAAATCAAATCGTCTCCTCCCAGGAGTTCCCCGGCCGCTAAGCCAAGTCACTTTCGTGCCCTAACGGCCCATGCTCCACAGCACACACATCCCACAAGGCCTTTTTGAAAAAAAAGCTCAAGGAAAAAGTGCCGCTGTACAGACCTATTCTGGCGCCAGTGTCCGCCATGCCACCCAGCAGAAGGCGCCAGGAAACATATCACAGCGCCCCAGCCTCCCCTGTGGAGACCGCTGAGGCTGTTTTATGACCACTAGGGGTCCTAGAAAGAACCAACGCCCTCGTGCTGGAAACCAAGCCCCGCCTCTCACAGCCCCAGTGTCACCTCAAGTCTCTCAGACGCCATGAGCCCGGGAAACGCCATGAGCCCCAGAGACTCCTTGAACCCCAGGATCACCTCAAGCTCCGAGGATACCACAAACCCCGGGAATCCAGTGAGCCCTAGGGCCAACTCAAGCCCCACGTACACCATTAATCCCGGGGACCCCTCAAATTCTAGAATCATCTTGACCCCTAGAATGCCATGAAGTCTAGGGACGCCATGAGCCCAAGCGTCACCTCAAGCCCGCGGGACACCATGAACTCCAGGGACCCCACAAGCCCCAGGATCAGCTCGAGCCCCTGAAACACCATGAACCCCAAGGATGCCCTGGACCCAGGGCCAGACCCAGCCTGCAACACCTGGGTTCCTATATGCCCACTAAGCAAATGCGGGCAGCGGTCCAGAGGTCATCACCAGACACGCCCTAGCCAATGACAAGACAATGCCTTAGTCTCCTGTGAGTACCTCTAGGTAGGCACAGCGCGAACTCTGTCAGTTTCCCCTCCCCCCCCCCCCCCCCCCCCCCCGTAGGGTGAAGAAAGAGGCAGAAGCGAGTAGAACAGATTTGGGAAGGGCTCCTTACGCTCCTCTTCAGACATCGTGAGGCAGGAAGTCCGGCTCTGAGTGCCTTAGACTCGGCGTCTGCGCTGCGGCTGAATGGGCTGGATCGCGACCGTACCCACGAGGCAACTGCAGCAGACAGAGGCGCCAAACGGAAGGCGCCCAACCCTCCCCTCCTAAGAGAAGTTTCTGCGACTGCGCAGTAGCGCCCAGAGCCCGCCGTAGGAGTACTACTGTTGGGGGGAGGGCAGAGGTGGCGCCAAGCGTGGCGCCTTGCTTCGCTCCGTTTCTATCTATATGTACACATTTTTAAGTGTCTTTCCCCCTCCCCCCAAAATGTGAACCGGTACCCACCATTGTAATTCTGCTCTTCTCAAAATGCTCCTCACACAATACTTCATAGAAAAAATGTACAGTGTCAGAATTCAGACTTTGTAATGTTTTCCCGGTTGTGTACTCATCGAGTCCAGCTCCAGCTTTGGGAACAAATTCAAAAACAATCCAACTTTTAAAATGTGTCCGTAATAAGACCCGCTAAATCCACGCCGCCCTGCGCTTCAGCTGTCCTACTCTCTACTTGCCGTTTTCCAAAAAGCCATGTCCTTCATCCCAACTTAATAATAGCTACAATTTACTAAGTGCTCACCACAAACCAGCCGCTTAGTATGGCTGACCTTATGTGGTCCTTAACGGCTATGCCAAGTCAGTATTATTGTCCCATTTTATTTATTTATTTTTTTTAAGACTTTATTTATTTATTTGCCAGAGAGAGATAGCGAGAGCAGGAACACAAGCAGGGGAAGTGGGAGAGGGAGAAGCAGGCCTCCCGCGGAGCAGGGAGCCCGATGTGGGCTCGATCCCAGGGCCCTGGAACCATGACCTGAGCTGAAGGCAGACGCTTAACAACTGAGCCACCCAGGCGCCCCTATTGGCCCATTTTAAAGATACAGAAACAGATGCTTAGAGAGTTTAACTTGCTCAAAACCACAAGGCTAGCAGCAGGGTTATGATTTGAACACACATACCCCACCCCACAAAGCACATGCTCACATCCCCTATATTCTTCCTCCTACTCAATTGCTTATGGAAATTTTCCACACCCTTCAAAGCTTGTTCCACACATCTATTCTTTTTTTTTTTTTTTAAGATTTTTTAAAACTTACTTATTTGAGAGAGAGCAAGAGAGAAAGCACGAGTGGGGTGAGGGGCAGAGGGAGAAGCAGGCTCCAGGCTGAGCAGGGAGCCCAATTCCCACCGATTGTGGGGAGGGGGGGCTCCAGGATTATGACCTGAGCCAAAGGCAGAGGCTTTACTGACTGAGCCACCCAGGAGCCCCCCCTACACACACATCTGTTCGAATAATATCTGCACCAAGACACTTTCATACAGCCCCCTGGTAAGAATGAGGAGCAGCACCATGCATTATTTATATCAAATAGCACTTCCATCACAAGGTTCTAAGAATTAAAAGTTATGAAATATAAAGCACCCAGCACAGTGCCTGGAATTCTAGTTCATTTCGCTGTGTCAGTTACACAATGACTCCTGGCACCGCATCTCCTCATCATAGGGGAAGGGTAAATTTCTTTGCTTTTGAGAAGGAAAGGTGCATTTTCTTAGGTGGAAATATACAGTTGTTTCCCTTTTGTAAGGGAGTGTAAATGTGTGCAGGAGGGTGCATAAGGAAACTGAAGACAAGAATGGATGCACTATACAGTTTATTGATATATTACCTCTCAGCCAAATTCAGCCCTTTTTCCTGCTCTGAGAAAATGGATATGGGCCCTTTAAATGTTTTCCTTTTGCCAGTAGCACAGTTGAATACTTTTCAGTAGGAAACATGGGAAAGAGAGTGTAGAAGAAACAAGTTGTGCTTCCTAGTCCCGGTTTGCTCTCTAGGCAGGCTGCTGCAGAGTGCAGCCTCCCAACCCAAACACCCACCAAACAGAGCATGTTTCCAGCACGTTCTAGAGGGTGGCTCTACAACAAGTCCCCTCAATGCTGCACCTAGTGACTTACCTTACTCAGTGAGTCAGAGTGGAGCTTTCTTGGGTGTGTCTACTCCTAGAGATAGTAGCTCTTGTTGGTAGCTCTCATTACTATACTCTTTTGAGTTTCCTTTTTTCTTACTAGCCAGTCCCGCATTACTCCAATCCTGATACACTTAATACTTCCTTATATTAAACATTCTCTGTTCAAATTACTGTGTGGTTTTTCTCTTCATCTTGGACCCAGACTGATCCACTCATCCTTTTGAGTTTCCTTTCATCAGCTAGTGCTCAAGGGGAACACAAGGTCTGTTCCTACACTGTAATGAAGCATCCAACAAGATGTTCAACAACCACTTCAGTTTCATTTCCAGTCAGTCCTCTCCATTCATTCCTCTGACCCCTTTTCTCCATAGAGAGACGCAGAATGGAAGGATAGACTTTCCTACTGTCACTCCTAAGGCTAGCTCTTCTGGTCTACCTAGGCTGCATCAACCTGAGTAAGGCAAAATAGAGTGTCCAACAGGCAACGGAGACCTGCCGGTGGTGGAGGAAAAGCAATGGTGGTAGTGCCATCTACATCTTCTCACCTGAGAGCTGAGTCCCACAAGCTATTGACACAGCAGTGTTTCTATCAAAACCCTGTTCAGCCATGGGAACCTGGGGTTCTTTTTTTTTTTTTTTTAACATTTATTTATTTGAGAGACAGAGCAGAGCGACAGACAGAACACGGGTTGCGGGGAGGGACAGAGGGAGAGGGACAAGCAGATGCCCCACTCAGCAAGAACCCTCATGCAGAGCTCAAGCCCAGGACTCCAAGATCATGATCTAAGCCAAAGGCAGACACTTCAGCGACTGAGCCACCCAGGTGCCCCTGGAGTTCTAATTCTTGTAATGATGAACTGCATAATACAGAGCCACCAGGCCCCTGAGAAACAACTAAAAAAGCTGGATGAACTGTTCTTAAAATACTCTCAAGAACAACAAAAAGTTAAAACAATAAGCAATTACTGAACTAAGAGCTCTGAAAGACCAGAAACCTAGAAAAATGTAAAAAGCTGGCAGGACTGCTTTTATTCTAAGACACTAATCTAGAAAAGTCTGAAAGAGGCCAGACTGTACTTCTGGTGACTTTGTACGACTAGAGGCAAAAGTCAGAATCTGGGACCCACCAATGGCAGAGGGCTGGTAAAACACCCTCTCCTTGAACAGGAACCACAGTCACCCTGTCAGAGTAAAAGTGATCAAGGGGCGCCTGGGTGGCTCAGTTGGATGAGCGACTGCCTTTGGTTCAGGTCATGATCCTGGAGTCCTGGGATCGAGCCCCACATTGAGCTCCCTGCTGAGCAAGGAGCCTACTTCTCCCTCATCCTTTGCCTGTCGCTCCTCCTGCTTGTGTTCTCTCTCTCTCAAATAAATAAAATCGTTAATTTAAAAAAACAATTAAACAACAGTTAACTACACAGACTATGGTTCACTCTCATTATCGAGGGATTTAACACACAGAGATGCCTGGCATAAGCAAACAAATTCTTTGCCGTGAATATAAAATCAAGTTATTTCTACAAACGATATCTAAATAGAATATCCAGCAAAAAGTAGAATATAACCAAGTTTAGGAGAAGAAAAGATGGAAGAAATAAGCAATAAAAACATCTATGCTGAGTGACAGCACCTCCTGCTGGCAGCCACCGCAACAACCACACGGCGCTCGCACGCACGGTCGTCCTGACACCTGCACCTTGCTAATGACGTTGGTCCTCTGGAAGCAGCTAGTCCGTGAGCATCTTAGGACATCCGGGGGAAGGATCCAGATCGAAAGTCCCCAGGACCCCAAGTTTTCAAGAAGGCACCTCCTCACCCTTTAGGAATGGATGGAAAACCTTGTTTCGGCAAAGCCAGGGAGAGAGGCTGAACTACGAGCTGGAGGACGGACGGCACAGACTCAGAGCACATGGAGCCCAAGCGACAACCGCCCCAACCATGGTGGGGAGGAGAGAAATCCAGCACGTGCAGGGTGGTGGGGCTCTTGGAAAGCAAAAGGGAAGGATGGAAGGTGAGGTCTCAGAGAGCACGGGCCCCAGACTCGAGCCACTGCGCTCGAGGGGGGGTGGGCAAGCAGCCCCCCACGTTACAGCTGCCACGGGTCGCTCTTCTAAATGCCCGTTCTTCGCCCTGGCCACACGTGGATCCACCAGGGGAGCTGCAAACACTGTTGGGGCCCAGGCCTGGGCCCCAGACGTTCCCACGGCCCTGGTCAGGGGAGGCAGGGTGCTGAGCTTGACGGCGTCCAGGGGATTCCCATGGGCACCAGGCTGAGGGGCACTGCTCTGTACGCTTCGTGGGCCCGGTCCCAGGACCATTGCACTGAATTCTCGCATCACCCGGGCAGGTTCACGTTACCAGCCTGGTTTATGGGCAGCAGGAGAGGGCAGGCCATGGCCATGGCGCAGCAAGAAGAGGGTGTGAAGTGACCGTAAATGCAACCGACGGGACCATGACCCACTCTGCCCATGAGACAGAAGGGCTGCGACACTCACAGAGCAGATCTGAGCTGTGTGGTGCGCAGAACACTCTACCGCTTTTATTCAGCTCTGTTAAAAAGGGGGGATGGATGGGCACCTGGGTGGCTCAGTCGTTAAGCGTCTGCCTTCGGCTCAGGTCATGATCCCAGGGTCCTGGGATCAAGTCCCACATCGGGCTCCCTGCTCGGCAGGAAGCCTGCTTCTCCCTCTCGCACTCCCCCTGCTTGTGTTCCACCTCTCGCTATCTCTCTGTCAAATAAATAAATAAAATCTTTAAAAAAAAAGGGGGGGGGATGGATCACAAAGCACGACTGATGACTGGATGCCACTTCAAGATGGGGGCACACGGATGTGTCTGTGTGTGTGAGAGATGGAGTGTGTGCGTGTGTGCGCACGTGTGTGTGTGTGTGTGTGTGTGTGTGAGGGGGAGGGAGGAAGGTAAAGAAAGTGTGAGAGAGAGAGATGGAGGAGACACAGAGCTGGAGGGGGAGGTGGGGCTTCGGTGGGGGCAGAGAATAGGAAAGAGACTCACAAGGAGTCCGTACATAGAAGCGGACACCTCCCCTTTGCTGTGTGAGTCTGACCACAGCCAGTCTGCCTTCCAGGCTGTCTGGGCCTCAGACCCCTGGGAGGCTCCTACCAGGGAGCCGTGGGGACAGCAGGGTGGCCCAGCTCAGGGGAGCAATGTGGCCACAAGCCCCCCTCTGCTCCAGGCTGACACCCTGTCCTGCCCATAGGCCACACGCTGGCCACCAGCTTCTCAGGTCAGAAGCTCTCCTCCCTTGCCTTTTTTCTGGTGGTGACGCCAGTCCCATGTTGTTTCCTGGCTGTGGTCCCAGAGTTCGGGCAACCTTGAACGTGATTCCTTCTCGCATTTTAAAGACAAAGGTGGTTGCGCTTGACTGTTTGCGGGCTATCATGAACCCAACAACTCGGGCCATCCTCAGAGGGACACCCCCTCTGACAACAGCCCAGAAAAAGGTAAAATGAAATTGCCGGAGTCGCCTCCCAAAAGAATACCTGAATGGGATTCTATCAAGGGCACTGTGCATACTGAATGATGGATTCTGTTCACTGAGAGCTCGCCCCCTACCCCCAGTAGCTGCCAGAATGATCTGTCCAGGATGCTGGTCTGGCTGTGTGACACCCACCCCCATTTATAATTCCTTAATTGCTTCCCACGGGCCTTAAGATACCATCCGTAGGTGACCCAAGGGCCTTCCTGTTCCAGGCCTTGTTCAGCTCCCCAAGTTCATAACGACTCCCCAGTATCCAGCCCGTGTTTCAGTCTCTCTCAACACTTTGTGGTTTACCAGATGCCTCAAGATTACACAGCCTGGCAATGACCTGGATGGAATGAGGGAATCTGTCCCCCTTTAAGTGGGGCCCCAAGTGCTCCCGTGGTCGGCTGAGCAGGGGTTCTTGTGAAGATGGAGGATTTGAACGAGAACCAAGGTGGACGGAGGGAATGAACGCTCACAGGCAGAGCCGAGATTCTTCCTTAAAACGTGGGGTTAGCTTTACCTCACAGATAAATAAAAGGCCGGCCGCTCAAGAGCCCATGTCCCGCGGCCAGAGGGCTAAAGCCTTACGCCGATAACACGGAGGTCACATGAGGCCTGCGTGCACTTTTTGCTTGGCCTGGCCTTTCATATACTTATGCCTACGTCTTACAGTTGGGAGACTTCACATGAAAATCTGCATTTCTACTTGCTTTGGAAAAGCGGGAAGATCTGTAGCATAAGACTCAAAACTTGGCATGTCCCCCACTGCAAGGACCACTACTCTCCTTGGGGGCAACAGGCAGGCTCCAACCGGACACGGCCGCCTCCGGTCGCCTGTGAACACGTAGGCACTGCACCCAGCCAGCTTCTCGGTGAGGCCGCCAACCTGGCCCAGCCCCAAAGCCTGTCTGCCATCACTTTAGCCTGAAAAACAAGGTGCACAGCCTCGTGGTAGAAACGAGGCTACATGTTGCCCGAGTCTTCCGTTTTCCTCTTCTTGGGAAAACCACCGTACCCAGCTCTCTCACCTACGGATGGTATCTTAAGGCCCGTGGGAAATGGAAAGGCCATCTCCATCTTCCAGGAGTGAGATCGCGCCAACATCAAATGGGGTGATACTGGTGCTGAGTATGTTGTGGAGTCCACTGGGGTCTTCACCACCATGGAGAAGGCTGGGGCTCACTTGAAGGGCAGGGCCAAGAGGGTCATCATCTCTGCTACTTCTGCCGATGCCCCCATGTTTGTGATGGGTGTGAACCATGAGAAGTATGACAACTCCCTCAAGATTGTCAGCAATGCCTCCTGCACCACCACCTGCTTGGCTCCTCTGGCCAAGGTCATCCATGACAACTTTGGCATCGTGGAGGGACTCCTGACCACCGTCCATGCCATCACTGCCACCCAGAAGACCGTGGATGGCCCCTCTGGGAAGCTGTGGCGCGACGGCTGAGGGGCCGCCCAGAACATCATCCCTGCTTCCACTGGCGCTGCCAAGGCTGTGGGAAAGGTCATCCCTGAGCTGAACGGGAAGCTCACTGGCATGGCCTTCCATGTCCGCACCCCCAGTGTGTCCGTTGTGGATCTGACCAGCCACCTGGAGAAAGCTGCCAAATACGACGACATCAAGAAGGTGGTGAAGCAGGCATCAGAGGGCCCCCTCCAGGGCATCCTGAGGTACACTGAGGACCAGGTTGTCTCCTGCGACTTTAACAGTGACACCCACTCCTCCACCTTCGATGCCGGGGCTGGCATTGCTCTCAATGACCACTTTGTCACGCTCATTTCCTGGTATGACAATGAATTTGGCTACAGCAACTGGGTGGTCGACCTTATGGTCCACATGGCCTCCAAGGAGTAAGAGCCCCCTGGACCACCAGCCCCGGCGAGAGCAAGAGGAAGAGAGGCCCTCAGCTGCTGGGGAATCCCTGCCCCAACTTATCCCCCCAAACACTGAGAATCTCACGACCTCCATTGTTTCCATCCCCAACCCCCTGAAGAAGGGGAGGGGCTTGGGGAGCCCTACCTTGTCATGTGCCATCAATAAAGTATACTGTACCCAGCCAAAAAAATAAAAATAAAAAGAGGGGAACATTTGACAGAGCCAATGGAAACAGGTGTTTTATAGGAGATACCAACACCAAAAACAACTTTGGCCTTCTATATTTTTATTTTTATTTATTTTTAAAAGATTTATTTATTTATTTGGCAGAAAGAACACAAGCAGGGGGAGCGCAGGCACAGGGAGAGGGAGAAGCAGGCTCCCCACTGTGCAGGGAGCCCCCTGTGGGGCTCGATCCCAGGATCCTGAGATCATGACCTGAGCCGAAGGTAGAAGCTTAACTGAGTCACCCAGGCGCCCCTATATTTTTATTTTTAAATTCCAATTCCAAAGCATAAAAAAGTGACCTCTAAATTATAGAGAAAAATATTAGCCTGGTTCAAAAAAAAAAAGGGCACCAGCTAGCAATTGGTTTGGAGATAAAAGATATAAATTGTCCGTAGGACATAGGACAAAGGTTAAGTGTTTACAGGTCATAGTTAGCTCTTTAAATGCTAGTTAAACACGCACACACACATGCACACAGACACGCACTCCTGCTCATGCGTGCACCCAAAACAGCAAGCCATTTCTTTAAAGCACTTGGTTTGTGTCTTAGATAAACCTTTCAGTACGTGCGTACAAGGTCAGGACTTCTTCAGTTCTCCTACAAGCCCCGTCTGCCTTTGCCCCGAGAATCCCCGGGATCACTCGTCTTTCATTACTATTCAGACATCTGTGAGATGTGTCATGGTAGTGGGTGGGGGGGCATGCGTGGATTATTCAAGTACAACTATCAATAAAAATGAGTTTATTTTGGGCGCCTGGGTGGCTTAGCTGGTTAAGCGACTGCCTTCGGCTCAGGTCATGATCCTGGAGTCCCGGGATCGAGTCCCGCATCGGGCTCCCTGCTCGGCGGGGAGTCTGCTTCTCCCTCTGACCCTCCCCCCTCTCATGTGCTCTCTCTCATTCTCTCTCTCTCTAATAAATAAATAAAAATCTTTAAAAAAAAAGACTTTATTTTAAACTGGAAGATGTACTGGAAATGGGCATGTTTTTCAGAAGAAAGTTTGGTTTTGTGTTCTTTTGTTTTTTCAGCCGACATTTATGTATCTCTTGTGAAGGTGATACTCTCCTAAACCCTGGGAACACAAAATAAATACGAGCGTCAGCCGTGGAAGTGCTCCCAGGGAAGAAATTTAGCGTTTCCGACATGGCCTCTGGCAGCCAGCTCTGAGATCGACAGACCGGGCAACCCAGAGGGCCAGAGAGTCGTGGGAGGTAGGAAGCGCGGGAGCTGGTGACCTCAGAGCTGCGGGGGCTGTGGGCCAGGAGGCGGACAGTGGCCGCCACCCGTCAGGGGCCTGGCTGCGAGGGCAGGTGACGTGCTGTCAACAACGCAGGACTGGAGAGGGCTAGATTGGCAAAGAGAAGATGGGAAGAGATGTAGGTGTGAGGAGTCGAAGATGTGCCTGGGAGCTAGTAGGTCGAGGCACCTTGAGACCACGGGATACACAGCAGTCCCCCTTATCTGCAGCAGATACGTTCCGAGACACCCAACGGGCCCCGGAAACACCATGATTTTCCTACACATACATGTCTCTGATGAAGTTTACTTTATGAATGAGGCACAGTAAGAGATGAACAGCAATAACTAATGATAAACTAGAACAATTACAACAATGTACTGTAATGACAGTTCTGTGAATGTGGTCTCTCTCTCGCTCAGAATGTCTTATCGTACTGTACTCACCCTCCTCCTTCTTCCTGTGATGATGCGTCAGGATCGTCCGCTTCCAGAGCCGGGTTGACCTCGGGGACCCGAAGTCTGTGGATGTGGGGAGACGACGAGATAGATAGGCCTACTACTCAAGGAGAATGTTCGGGAAAGAAGCTGTAGCTAGAAAGGTAGGGACGATTATTGTTTTCATTGTTAGTGTCTCAGGACTATCCCCTTAACCTCTAATTTTATGCCCCAGCCTGTAGCCTCTACTAACCTTGCTTTCTGTAATTCAGAGGGTACTTTGTACCTTAGGATGCACTCGATCTTGTTCCAGTTCCATAGATTCCTAAAAACACTGAATTCTCTTTTCCAATCTGATGTCTATCACGAATACCTTTTTCGTTATATCAGTATCTGCCCTTTAATTTTGCTTACTTATGTCAAAGGCTGAAAGATACAGTGAAGTCTTTTTTTTTCTATTGTATTTCTAGTAACTGATCCGTATGGTCTATCGGGTGTTGCTTTCTACTTGTTGATTCCGTGTCATTGGCCATCGATGCCAGGCCATGATCTGTCGTCCCTGTACTCGAACCTCTCACCATGTAAGGACTCCTGATGCGTTGACTGCTTTTTGCCTGCAGTTCTATGGTGCAGGGATCAATATTATCACTGGGCCCTACTTTTGGTTCATCTGCAGATTCCTTTCTCTCTAACCCTTTATTTTTAGTGTTGAAAGCAAATGACAAGGTGGGTAAAAGCATATACTTGTTTTGAGAATCCATCCTTGAATTTTTTTAATATGGGTGTTTAATCTGTTTATACATGTCATTAAATTAAGGTGGCCTTCTGACAAGGTTATGCTTTTTTCTTATGCTTTTGCTGTTTCTGCCTTCCACTACATGGCAATGTGTTACTGCCTTTTATCTTCCACAGTGATTTGAACATGCTATGGCCTGTGTTTTTGTAATTAAACCATCATTATAAAAGCAATACGCTGCAGCCAGATCAGAAAGTAAAGATAAGCAAAAGGAAATGAAACAGACCTGGAATCCCACCTACCCAGAGACGCCCACTGTAAACATGTTTGTATCTATCTTCCAAAAGGTCTTGTAGATCTGTCAACACATCTGTGTATAAACACACAATAGACTCCTCCGGGGAAGTCATGCTACCCGTCCGCTTCTGTGACCTACTTGGATCGACATATACTGCATGCCTTTCCATGTGAATAGGTCTCCTCTACTTAATTCTGAAAATCCCCTTGTTGTGGACCCCAGTCAGCCTTCTTACAGATATTTATTTTCAAACTGCCCTTTGGATATGTTTGTACCAAATTTACTTCTCCTCAGCATGAATAATTAATACTGTTTTTCATCTTTGCTAATTTGATAAAAGGGGAGGAATAACATGCATCCTGTGTTCATTCGTGCTAGTTTCAACCCTAGGCAAGCTGCACGTTTCTAGGTTTTCTTAGCGTTTCTCCTTAAGGATTTAATATACGATGAAGGTGGTTTTTTGGAACCAGCTGGGAAAGGAAGCAGTGTTCAGCAAATGATGTGGGAACCACTGATTCGCCATGAGGACGAAAGGTTTTTGGTAAAATGCTCACCAGATGTATTTATGATGTCTTCCAAAGAACCACAAGTCTCCTAGAAGAGACATGGGTGTGCTTACAGCAGCTCAGCCCTGCTCGCTGTCCCTGGCCGCGAAAGCCCTCCGCCCTGCACACCCCCCCCCCCCACCCCGCGCCTCCGTCATCCTTCTGGTCTGGGCTAGAGCGACACCTCCTTGGGCCGTGGCTCATCCTCCGCTCCACCAGGAAAACGTCATCTGGTGTATCTCCCGCCTACTTGAGTTTTGCCACACGTTGTACATTTATAAGTGCCCCGAGCCTTTGGAGCTTTTTCACGCTCTCTTCCCACATAGGCCGGAAGGTGCCTCAGGTCAGGGATCTCGCCTCTTGCCGTCCCTCTTCCCTGCCCAGGAGCCTTCCAATCATTTAGCCCCTTTCCGGGGCTGCTTCCTCCCACCGCCACTTTTTAAAGTACACGTTAGAAATACCATTGCCAGTGCGCGCTCCCTTCAGGGCTGTTCCTGCTTCGGCTTCCTCCTGCAAAGTTCTGCCTGGGGGGTCTCTGGCCCACCTCCCCGCAGAGTGGCGCTCCCCTCCGCCTCCTTCCCGACCAGGGCCGCAGTGTGCTGGCCCTTTGGGAACTGACGTAGGAGAGTGGGAAGGCAAGGGCTGGAGCGTGGCAGAACCACGAAGGCCGCGCTGGGGGAGGTCTGAGGCTGCCCTGGGGTGTAATACACACCCAGACGTCAGACCTGTGTGCGCGTCGGGGCCGGGGGAGGAAGTACCTGTGAACGTGGAAGTCACGGGCATTTTCTCACGCACCTCCCAGTGAGCAGAAATACTTCCCAGACTCTAGCAAACGCAGGCCTGCCCATCTTTGCTTCCAGGAGCGGTGTGCGTTTTCCTCCTTTTCGTTTCCTTCCAGATATTTCATCTGGATAATAGGGTATTTCATGTCCTATTCCAGATATTTAGTGGGAAGGCAAGAGCGAGGGACTCGGGGGCTGCTGGCGAAATGTCATGTTAAACTAGATGACTGCTTGAGAATTCCAGTGTTTCACTCTCTTGGGAGGCACACTGTTCTCCGGTAACTCTTTCTCCCTACGGTTCCAGTGCTTGGCACTCTGTACGTGAAAACCAACCGGAAAACGACCTAAGGGCCAGGTGGCAAGTTATGGCGCTAACTCTCATACTTGTGGAAAGGCTCAGGATGAATCTGGTACCAAGAAAAACTCAAGCTAAATTTGATTCCCGGGAGGAGGAGTCAGTGCACAAATAGGCGGGCCCTACTCCGGGTCAGATGCCCATCCGGACACTGCTGGCCCAAGAAACGAGCTGGTGGGACTCACTGCCCTTAACGCAGAGTTCGCTCTAGTGGGGGAGACCTCCAAGGTGCCAACGAGGTCAGCAAGGGCCTCAGCTACATTTCACCCTATTTTTGAGCTGCGCTGTCAAGTCCCCCAGACCCAGGAAGTTGCACCCATTGACTTCTTCGGACATTCTCTGTACGAGGCGCCAGGATGGCCTGGCCCGGCCGCACACGCCTTCTTGCTCCAGAAGCCAGTCTGAAGGAGCAGCCCCTGGGGGGCACGCGCTGTGCTCGTAGCAGAGGGGAATGAGAGAGAGATGAGCAAGAAGCCACCGGGAAGCTTCTGCTGGGGCTTGATGTGCCGTAGGGCCACTTACGTCTCGGCCAAAGCAGGGTTCAGGGGCAACGGGCCATGGACAAGCGGTTTTGCCTGTAAGAAGGAACTGCTAGCCCATGCCAATGGATGGGACTCAAGATCCTCTGACAGGGAAAGGAGGAGGCGAGGACTAGGCGCAGTTATATAACCCACCCCAAGTGTGAGTGCTATGGAGAAGATCAAGCAGGGAGGGAGGGTCAGAGGAGCTGGGTGTGTGAGTGGAATGGGGGGAGGGGAGTATCCAGGAAATTGGCAGAATTCAAGGAGGCATGAATGTCTTACGTTTCGCCATTAGGATCACGATGTATGCTTGAGACGGCTGGCTGTTTACCAAAGATCCACTTCCTGGCCTTCTTGGGCACAGACGTTGCTCATCACCATTTCAGTCTGGTGTGGCCCCGTTGTCCTAAATGAGTAACTCTTTACTGTCATCTCGTATCCACTGGGTGCCCACCTCTCCTAGACTGTCGCATAGATGCCTTTTTACTGTTGGCTTCTCTTAGGCTGGATCTAAACAAGGTCCACGCGTGGCATCTGGATGACATGTCCTTAAGACTGTGTTACTCTGCGCATCATGGCAACTTCCTCTTTCTTCGGTGGACGCAAGGAAATTGTCAAATGACCTGCCAAATGTGATGGCTTCTGTCTAGCATCAGCTGATGCCCAAAGACAGAACAGACACTCATGGCAAGACCTTCTGCTTATGCTATCGGCTACACTTTCACATTTCAAAACCTCGAGAACTGCGAATCTCCGGCCGATCTGATTAGATTGCTCTGTTTTCCTTTGTGCTGTGGTTGTTACTAAGCTCAGACTAGCGCTGCCCTTTTCTTGCTGTCCACTGGGCTCACATGATCAGTCTTTAGTTCTCCGTTTCTTTGCTTTATCCCTCTAAAAACGACCTGTTCAGCTTTTGAGTTAACATTTTATGTCTTAACCCACCCACTTTTCCCCACCTCCTAACATCTATGAAATTGGCGGCATCGATGACCATGGCGTGGGATTTAAGCGGCGACCTTCCTCTCTCCTATTTGGTCCATTAAACGATGGCTCATCTTACAGCCAGAGGCGTCTCAGATCTGATTACATAAAGGCCCCTCGCTGTGGACCTTCTACTCCTCCCTCCCAACAGTGGGCAGCTTCTCCGGGGCAGCCTTCTGAGGGAAGTAGACCAGTCAGGGTTTGAGAGGGCACACGTGACATTCTAGGTCTTCAGAGTGGAAGTGGTTGGATACAGATCCAGAAGCCTCTGCAGCTGCTGGAGGGCAGGGGGCCAAGGCGAGCCAGGCAATTCCCAGAGATCCAGGCACGCAAGGGTTGCGGGGAAGCCCCCCTCCATGGTTTCAGCCTCCTGCGTGCCTGACGTGGGGAAATCTCCAGACCACATCCAGTGGCCGCTGGCCAGATGCACGCCTGCCTTCTGCTCGGCCAAAGGCCTGTCCTGAGCAGCCACCAGAGGAAAACTGCTTCTGCTTACCTTCCACCTTCTCCCTCGCGGGGGACTCTAACCCCCACCGCTGGCAAGGGGGCCTGGGAAATGCCGCCTCCAGGCTGCACGGGGGAGAACTTAGAAAGGCTGGGGGCGGGGCGGGGCGTGTCAACACCACGCAGCACTTCGGAACACGTCACGTGTCAGTCCATACATTCAACGTAAAGGAGCTTCATTTCTCTCATCTTCTCTGAATGTAAAAAGAGCGTGTAGTATATTCTTCCCCGCCCCCCCCCCCCGGACTGACTTCTTTCTGTGCCTCGTGGAGTATATAGACCCCCACCCCCTGACATCGATGAACTTGAGCAGCGCAGGCCAGCCAAAGGCAGGTGCAAGAGTGAGGCCAAAGGTGGAGTGGGGCTTCCTGAGGCCACAGCCTGCCCCGCCTGCCCCTCGCCCCTGAGGGATTAGTTCCCCAAACGAACGAGCTTAGGTAAGCGCTTTGGTTCTTCAGCTGAAGGGCGGGACACAGAATGACTGCAGTAGTAGGACACTTAGCGCTCCCAGCCGCTCACACTGGCTCACGGGCTCTATCATGAGCTTCCCGAGGCTCTCCTTTCCGTGAACGTTGGGTCACCTCAGTTATGGTCTAGGCAGCTGGAGGGGGGGGAGGTAGGTCGCTTATTCCTTAAAGCTCGTCTCCTGGGTTGCGAGCGCCCCTGGAGCCAGAGCAGGGGGTCCCACATGTCCAGAGTTACCTCGAGTATAGCAAGGAGAGTGGGGAAGCTCGAGCTGAGGACGTGCTCACCGTGGAGAGTTGCTTTCAAGGTGCAGTTCCATCAACCTTCCGGAGGACATTGGGGGAAATGGGAGGTAAAGGAAGGAACCCGGTCCGCCATGCATTGTGAACGTGGGCCCCGGGCGGCACATCCTCCACGCCCGAGAGCCCGCCCTCGTTCCCTGGATCAACGTCAGAGGACTGAGAGATACGAGTGCGCCCCAGCATCTCACCCAGAGATGCTGTACAAACAGCCCCAGAATTCCAACCGTACTTCATTCACTCAGCCAACGGTGAATGCAACCCCTTCGTACTCGGAAGGCGGTGCTTTTCCTCGCCACGACATGTCGTTCCTAGTCACGAGGGTTAGCTTTTCATTTCTGGTCATATTACAGAAGGGCCTGGCTTTTTCATGCTTACAGAGGGGGCCTGGGTTTGAAAGTCTGGGAAGTCCTACTCTGGAACGCCTACTCTGAAGACGTTGCCATGATCAGAAATCATGCAAAGACGAAAGCACATGCTCCATGCGCCCGGAGGGCTGCCGAGGTCAGCTTGCAGAATTGCGCCAGCTGGTGTTGGAAGGAGGGACTGAGAGGCAAAACCCAGAGGAAAGACCATTTTAAAAGCCCGCGGAGTTCACAAGAGCCTAACGTGGCGTGCTTTCTCTGGACTACAAGCTGACAAACCAGACGGGAAAGAATCCCCCAAGTCCCAGACAAGCACAGTGACAGCCCCGTTCCAGCCACCAGGGCAGCAGCCCTGGAGCCTCGGCGAGGACCCTGTCGTCTCCGAATGAACTAGCAGACACGCTGTTGCGGCGGGAGGAGCTTCGGGGTTCAAAGGCATGGAGCAGAAGCTCCTGGCGTAGGGGAGGGGGCAAGGGGTCAGATCCTGAAGGCGATGCAACCCCAATCCCGAGCCTCCGAGGCTTTTCCGCCCTGTAAGCCCGGAGAGCTGAAGGCGGAAAGGCGGTGTGGCTCCCGGCCCTCCGCCCGGGGCCCACGTTCACAATGCATGGCGGACCGGGTTCCTTCCTTTACCTCCCATTTCCCCCAATGTCCTCCGGAAGGTTGATGGAACTGCACCTTGAAAGCAACTCTCCACGGTGAGCACGTCCTCAGCTCGAGCTTCCCCACTCTCCTTGTTATACTCGAGGTAACTCTGGACATGTGGGACCCCCTGCTCTGGCTCCAGGGGCGCTCGCAACCCAGGAGACGAGCTTTAAGGAATAAGCGACCTACGTCCCCCCCTCCACTGCCTAGACCATACCCCGGGGGTAAAAGGGCAGCCAGAACTGCGAGGCAGACGTAAGAACTCGGGGACGGGGACGAGATATGTGGGGGGCCCTGGTCTTTTCCAGCGCGCTCGCGTCACCAATACCATTGCGAGCAACAGGTTTTGAGCACAGACAAAGCTCACCGAAGGACCTTCGGACTGCTCCCCTGGGGTCTCGTTTAGGCCCTACAAGAGATCGGCCCTTTGCTGCTAGCGATCTGCTTATCTGTAGAATGAGGGCAAGTGTTAATACTCAACTCTCTGGACGCAGAAAACCACAAACTTAGTAGAGCGTTTCTTTATCAACTCTAATAAATTCGTACATTAATGTCATGCGGTGAAAGCAAATAAAATCAAATCTGAGGCTCTGACATTATTGTGGTTTTAAAACTTTATTATATTTTAAAATCTGAAAACTGTAAAACATAGTATTCATACAAACACCTGAGGACTGTTCAACTGGGCACAGCATCTTCACACAAACAATTTGAAATAAGACCAGGCTTAAATTAGAATTTTGTCTTCTAACACAAAAGGAATAACATAGATAAAACCACCCTTTAAATAGTTGCATTCTTATATAAAGTACATTTGGTTTTCTGAGAAAGAAAATGTACATTCATGCCCCTGGTGTATATTTTGTTGGCATTTACAACAAATGGCTAAGACTTTTAGCACAGCTTCTCATAGCTTATAAACATTACACCAAACTTATACAATGTAATTACAACATATAGCACCATTTCCCCTTAAAAGTTCTAACTTTAAAAATAAAGCCCAAAATGGTAAGTCAGAATTAATACATCTTCCAAAATTTAGCAGAATAAATGGCTCAGAGCTAAGCAAATTAACTAGGAACATTGCATAGGACAGAGAGCTTCCCTGTATGAAAAGCAACCTACGGATTGTTTCTTATCCCCTGAAGACAAAGCTGAGAGGTAATAGTCATAGCAATTGATGCACATATTGTTTACAGAATAAAAACCTCTAACTATATAAATAGTTCACCATTACCTCTGTGGCGGTACAAAGTGCCATATTAAATTCAAAAAGAACAGATTTACTTGTTTGTATACCTACAGGTATAGAATAATATATAAATACGGTATAGTATCCATATGAGGAATAAACACAGACAATAAAATATCTATCTTTAAAAAATTTGGGCACAGGTGTCTTCATATAGAGATGTGAGAAATGAATGCCCAGTTAAATGTCTACACTTAGCAAAAATATGTAATGTTTTAAAATAACAGGTATATTATTGAAAAATATTTAATCAGACTCCATCCAAACCACCCTTGTAGTATAATATCTCCTGCATAAAACAACCATTCTATTTATCCTATAATTGTTCAAAAGTTATCAAAAACTGATTAAGAACACTTTATGAAAGTTTATAAGCTTGCTTTTTTTCTTTAAATATGAACAAATACAACACACAGAGAAATAATAACAAAAGGAAAATAACTTATATGGCTTTCCCTTTCTAGAGATTGGCAGGACAGGAACAGAACTTGTAGTAACAGACATAAAATATCTGGAGAAAGAGTATCTACAGCTGCATCTTTAAATTCTCTTCTAAGGAAAACTCGTCACAGATTTCATTAGAGAACTTGTCAGTCCCTGATACTTCCCGCTTTGGGATTTAGCTGTTTTGGTTCTATATATAAACATTAACTTAGTGGATCCCTACATCAAAAACTAATGATGTATGGTGACTAACGTAATAAAATTAAATTAAAAAAAAACATTAACCGAAATCAAAGGTGTTTCTCTGTTTCCAGCATGAAAATACATTTGTAAATTGTACAAAGTGATAAACTGTAAACTGTAAAACAATAAAAAGACATAAAGAACTCCCAATTTGAATATGCTAATACTAACACGTAAATGGTTTTTTAAAGAAGTAGATTGGACTATCATGTTGTTCTGCAATTCTGGATATAACCTATTTTTAGAGGAACTGTCTACCAAACAAAAGCTGCTAGGGGAATTAAAATATTTTTAAATTAAAAGTTATCAGGATAACAAAGAATGCTGTCCAATCTAAACTTACACATTTTTTTTTCAATTGTATTTTCCTTCTTTTAGTTTTTCAATGTAGTAACATAACTTTAATGCTGGGCCCAGCTTCAGCCCCATGTACTTCATCATCACATCACTTTTGAGTAGTAGCAGAGCCTTCCCATCAATTTCCTACAGAGAGAAAGAAATTACAATTAATAATGCATTCATATTTTGTCAAGTTATATATAAGAACATGTAAAATAGAGAGCAGTTGTACATTCTCGATATATATTCTCTGAATATGCATTTATTTCCTGAAAACTATTAAAAATATAATTTATACAGCAAGACATCATTTGATAATTTCTAAATTCACTTCAAATTTTAAGAAAAAGGAAATTTAACCCAGTATCTTTCAAAATTGGCCTAAGCACCAAACTATCTCCTTTTAAATACTGTGTGTTGAATAAAATACTACAGATCTATGACAAAGGTTAGAAAGCTATGAATTGTAGAAATGAATTTCAGACGGTCATTAACTTTCTTAGAAAGGCTGGGAATATGAGGATGTCAGCATCAATGCAAACTGTAAATGTGTTATACAGTGTTGTCTTTATGTTGAAAGCTAATCAGTTAGTTGTCTGAAGCTAAACTAATTAAATGCTAAAACTAATTACTGAGTTTCTTAGAATACTGAAAAGGACAGAAGATACTTGGTCACTGATTTGTTACAAAAGACTATAAACATTACTTAATAGACACAAGGCATCCTCCTAAAATTTTTTATTTCCTTAATTAACCAATTTATGTCGGAGAAGCATATTATTTGGTACTCATGAGCTCCTATTTAAAATAAAACTGCACTTAATCTTACACAGTTGCTGGATTCATTGGGCAGGACACCCTGTCACAGCTTGTGGTTACCCCCTCCTACTCACGGTCCTGGGGCCGAGCAGGGAGCAGGTGGGGAGGAGGATCCTTGTGGGAGAAGACATCTGAGAGTGGCCATGCTGAATCATCTTCTCTTGAGAACTTGAAGACTTGTAGTATTTTAGGTACTCGGGTACCCATTTAAAGCACAGATCCAGCCTCTACCATTTAAGAATCTAACTTTGGGCCAAGTAACCTTTCTCACATATGGAAAAATCAGTTGATAGGGTTCCCCCACCATCCACACTAATCAGCATCCATCCAACTGAAGGGCCTGCACAGAGGTCATTGAAAGGCATTACGGCAGGAAAACCGGATCAAAAGATACATTACATGTTGCCTGAAGAG
This sequence comes from Mirounga angustirostris, assembly GCF_029215605.1. Lineage (NCBI taxonomy): Eukaryota > Metazoa > Chordata > Mammalia > Carnivora > Phocidae > Mirounga > Mirounga angustirostris. Next base: position 14,541,569 of record NW_026991719.1, read on the forward strand.
GTCGGCGAGGGGGCCTGATATCTGAGGATCTTTATGTTTCATAAACTGTATCACTTCATCCACAGACCAGGTTGAAGGGTCCTTAGAGAAGCCTTGTTTCAGGACACTGGGGTCAGGTACAGCTATATAACTTGGAGCTTCAATGGGGGGAAAAAAGACAAATCATACTTGACCTGATCATTATCCTGAAAGAAGAGATGTTAGGTAGGGAGAAATGGTCCCATTCCTGGAACCTTCTATTAAGCACCCCAGCAAGGACCCAGGACTCCAAGTGTAGAATCCAGTGAAAGCCTAGATTAGGATGACCTGAGGATGGCTACCCAAGAGCACCCCATCTGACCTCCCCCAAACAACAAAAGCAGCTTCAGAATTTACGTTAAAGCCTCAAAAATCATAAAACAGACCGATCAATCTGAGGCCTTGTGGGCCACAGGCAAAGACAGCAAAAGTTCTGGTGTTTGGGGTAAATGAGGTTAATCTAAGCTAACCTATTACTCTTGAATTTCTCTCAATCTCTCTCCTCTTGGTCTGTCTAGATTAGGTTTCTTTTACTAGCTAAATAGAATGGAAAGTCTCCAGATTTAGTTTTATAGTTGCTTAAATTTATTCACTTTAATCAAGGAATTTCAATAACCCCATTATGTTTGAGAACCAAATGAGTTTTACCGAATCTCTCCCATGTATTCAATATGGATAATTTTAGCATCACTTTACTCTTCAAATGCCTGTCTCTTAAGGCTTAAATGGTTATCTGAGTTTTGAAGAAAACAGGATTATTTTCTGCTTGGCTAGGTCAGAAGTAACTTTAACATTATACTGAATACCTCTCTCAAGTTTAATTGCATAGTAATAGATACTCTGGTTGAATGTTTATAAGTCAAAAAAAGAAATAATTGAGAAATAGAATTAAGCACTCATACCTCAAAAAGTTTTAGCTGTGCTGTTCACCAAGTTGTGCTGTAATTTCTTTGTGTCCAGACAAGTATTCATTTTATTCAACCAGAGCACTTGACTCTCTAAAGATAGTGTGTGATAACGGAAGTGAGTTTTGTAATTTGCCAGGAAGATCTGTTTCTTTAAACAAGGACCGTCAACACAAATTTGGTCTTTTTTGGGGTGATTTAACCAAAGATACACGTTTTCTTTCCTATCATTTGGGCTCCAGCCATTTTAGGGGCATTTTGAGTATTTACCCAGGTAAAGGGCAAAGAAAAACAGAAGATAAAAGAACTCAGAATGTAAGTTTTTTTGTGTGTAGCTCAAAAGTGTACTTATTTTCTCCTTCAACATGACAACTTTGATGTGAAACAAAAACTCTTTACTAAAACATATCTTCCCTTTCACTTGTCAGAGATAAAAATGTTGGTCATATCTACCAAGAAATGCTACTGCGCTATTTCAACCCAAATGGAAATGATGATGGTATAGACCATGCCGTGCCTAAGGCATTCTAACAATTTAGGCAGAAAAGTCTTCTCCTTTAGTTCTAAGAAAGACTTAATTTAAGATGAAAAAACTACTGGCAAAGCTAATCAAACTAATCATACCTCTAAATAACTTTTTTGTGGGATTTCTGGTTTATGTCATCAGAATCCGGTACTGTTATATCTTAAATAACATGCAACCAGTTTTATAGATTACTACAGAAAAACTATATGCAAAGATATAATTTATGGTATAAAACTATAATTTTATATTAAAAACAAAACAACTATAAGATCATCTATGTTGGGCGCCTGGGTGGCTCAGTTGGTTAAGCGACTGCCTTCGGCTCAGGTCATGATCCTGGAGTCCTAGGATCGAGTCCCACATCGGGCTCCCTGCTCAGGGGGGATCTGCTTCTCCCTCTGGCCCTCCCCCCTCTCATGTGCTCTCTCTCATTCTCTCTCTCTCAAATAAATAAATAAAATCTTTAAAAAAAAAAAAGATAATCTATGTTTAATTCATTATGGAGAAATCATTTAATTGGGCCCATACCTTCAAAACAATCAGAGAAGTTGTAAACATTAGTGTTATTCAAATAATTACATGAAATAAACTAACTATGTGAAAAATAATCAAAGTTCAGTCGTGCTTTTCTCCTGAATGGCTCTGTCTTACACTAGAGTATCAGTGTTTCTGAAATAAATAAAAGTGATTTGATTTTATCCACAACAATGTTATTGGATTTCTTTCCTATAATAAAAATGAACAATTTATTTCATTCAAATAATGGGGCAGGGCAGGAGGTTGTGAGAGCATCACCAGCCATCAGGGGTGGACTCAGCTTTAAGTAACAGTTCCAAGACCTTGAAGAAAACAATAGTAATGACACCTCTAGACAGTTTCCAAGGGAAATGCTTACCTATTCTCTGAAGATGGAAGCAGCCCAGCAGTTAAGCGTACAGCCTGGAGTCAGAGTGCCTGGATTCAAGGACTGACCCAGCCACTTTCTAGCTGGGGACCTTAGTCAAGTGACTTCTCAGATTTCTCACATGAAAATGTTTACCAGCACGTACGTCTTAAGGAATTGCTGTAAAGGCTATGTAAAATATTACATGCCTGGCACACGTCAGATAGTGATGAAGATGATGCTGATTTCTATTACCAATAAGTAAATTACCAGTAAGTAATGTTATTACTATTAGTCTTTCCACTCCTGGGAAGAGCAAAAGCTAGACTTCTCAAGCTCAAATACAGGCTACTTTGGCATAGTAGTATTAGTCATACATCTGAAAGTGAGGAATTCAGTATTAGGGGTAACCTTTTATAGCCTTTTGCTGAGAAGGCCTGTCTTCAAAGCTCTTATTTTGTGAAAATACCTAAAAATTCTGGGTATACTACCCCTTGATGGGATAAGCATCTACCATCAGACTCCTTGCAAATGTCATTCTGAAAGCAGAGACGATCTACATGAGGTGGGAGATGAGGGGATGATATTAAACATGTCACAGCATGTATACAGCACAGTTGCCCATAGAAAACATCCACTAAGAAAAGCAATCAAGTTGGATGGCTCCTACTGCCTTCAATACTCACCTTGCCTAGATGCCTACCAGGAGAAAAAGGACAAAACACATTCCCACCCTTACCCCACCTCGGCCCACCCCTACCCCCACCCCATTCATCCTGAAAAGGGTAGAGGGTAACTATCTTTGCACATGGAAAACTATTCTGGCTCTTTCCAAATGGCAAAAGGATGCTGCCCTGTTTACACGTTATGTATTCCTGGTGGGTCTGAGGGAGTAACTGAAGATATGGAGAATGGGGAAATAGCTACCACAACAGAATACCAGAGCCCAGATCTGGGAGCCACACGCAGGCTGGAGTCAGGAAAGGTCTCAAAAGAGACAAGGAAGAGAGTACATCAGAAAGGAGAGGAAGTGCATCTTTCCCGGCCTCAGAGTCACATGAGGTTTCGGAGTCCAGACAGGATCCAGTGAAGTGATAAAGTACAATGGAACCATTAATAAGAAGTACTGATCTAAGAAGTCTATGAGAGACATGGCTGGGACCCAGATCCCCAGGGATACTTCTATGCCGCCATGAGGATCGGAGCATCTGTAGTGGCTTGACCCTGACAGTAACATAAACAGGGAGGACTCAAACTCCTCAATCTTGGCACTTTCTCCAATATGATACACTCTCAAAGGATGTTGTTGGGCAAAGAAACCTTAAGGAGAAAGAAACACGTTGGTTGAGAATCACTGTTTTTAAATATACCTTCACTTTTCCTCTGCATTTGGAATTTAACTTCATGGTGACTGCTCTTGGTAGATCTGGTCCCCACTAGTGCTGAACTTGAGGTGCCTGGCACACTTGGAGAAAAATTCCTGGAGACTGCAGTATGAGTGCTTACAGGATTTCTGCTGGTAGGGCTTAAAGAATTTGCTGGATTTAGTGATGAGTTTTTGGAATCTTCAGGAAGCTTTTCCTCTTTGGGCACGCCATTTCCCTCAGAAGACAATAGTTCTTCTACAAGAAAAAAAGACAAAGGCAATGATCTTCAGTAGACTTTATAGCTTAAACACTACTAAAAGGTCAAAACATCTCCTAATCTTCAACAGTTCACTTAAGCCGTGCTATACTGAACCATAAACCTCTAACATAAAGTACGTGGCCACCCCCCTCCTTGGCATTTATAGTAATGAACACGGTCTTAAAATCCAAATTGATTCCACTATGTCACCTGTATTTCTCGTGGCAACTGTCCCTTCCCAGTCTTGCTACCAAGCCTGTGAACACCTCACTAAAGCATTCATTTTTAGGGATGCAGTTCTTCACAACCATTATAATATGATCACACGGTTGGCTTCTAACATTTGCTTACTACTTGGACACTTAAAACTTTCAGTGGAGAAAGGCACTAGGCACTAGGTTTTTCTATTCACTTTTTATCAGCTTTCAGTAATACAAAGCTGAATGGAAAATGTTACTGTAATTATTTTACTTTTATCTAAGGAGAAATGACAACTGTGCACTTCTGAAGGGAATGAAACTCTTGACAAAGCTGCCAAGGTAGTAGCCTAAATGCTCACCTGATTTGGGCAAATACACACCCCCACCCAAGAGCATATAGTTAAGTGGTAGTAGAGTGACTTTTCTTCCCATTCCAGGAACTTGTAAATACTATTTACCTTTAGGGGCATGCATCTTTGTTTTGGGGAGCTTAGGTGACACAGGAGCAACATAAGGTATAGGTTCCTGCGAAGACCGTTTGGGGCTTTTCTTTTCTGTTATGTCTTCTTTTACTGTTTAAAAAAAAGGTGTCTGTTATACTAACATTCCTCAAGCATTTTCAGATCATCAGCATATAACACTTTTGTTTCTAAATCATTTGCCTACTGTAACTTCATCAGCAATTTATCAATTACTTGCTTATTTATGAATAATATGTGTTGATTTCATCCCATTAAATATTTCAGTGACCTCATATTCAAGAGCTAAAAGAATTATATCCAGGCATCATTTATTCTAGGATCATCAGATATCTCTAAGTATCTCAGGAAGCAGTGAGACAATCAATTATAATGTGTCTAAAAAGGCCTAGGAAAACTGTTCCCATGAACAAAAAAAGTTAAGAATTCAGAGAAGGAGAAGACAGTGTATAGTGGACATCTCATTTTATAGGCAACAGTCCTGGCCCAGAGCTACCCTTCCTATAACTCTACAGCTTATTATTAAACCAAATGCATTTTTACCTAAAGGACCACTCTTTAAGGCATGATCCTGAAAGTAACGACATCTCAAATTATTGATTAAACTCTAAATATCAATCAATATCTTGATTTAACCTCCAACTAAAAGGAAAAATTAAGTATAATAGAAATCTAAATAGTCTGATAATAGAACCTGCATGAGAAGATTGCAATGAGAATGTACCAAAGTCAAACTTCATCTGGTTCAAAATAGCTGTGGGCCTGGCATGCTTCTTAAGATCATCCGATAAGCAACTTTTAGCCATCTGGTTACTGATTACTAAAGAGTCTAAGAGAGCTCTTACCACTTGATTTTATTTTTAATCATGGACTACAAAAACCAATAGGCAAAACATATTTCTGTGAACGGCAAATATTTACATAATTAGGACATTTAAATTCCTATAAAGAAAAAATTGGCCTTTTTCATACTCATTTAATGATATGGAAAATTCAAATACTAATGTATAGTTTTCTACAGATGTATGTTACCTCAGAATCTTAGCAAGATCAGAAAATCTTTTCTTTTACTTGTAATATTCTAATGCTTTCTTATAAAAAGTTAATGAAGCTAGTGTATGGTCTACTATCTGGGGCTGATAAAACATAAAAATGACTCCTGACTTCTGCTCCTGGGTATTGTAGTAAGCTCAGGCATGATAAACTTTTCCTGCAGAGATAACTAGAAAAAGCCAGATAATTTACAAAATACTTTAAAAGTCATCATAGAGAGGCACTGCCGGGATGACTGATTAAAGACCTGCAAAATCCACTTCTTCATAAAAATAACAAAGAGATTGGCAAAATTAATTTTTCAAAAACTCTGGACATTACAAAACCCAAAAAGCATTTGTTCAAGAAAAAAGTGGCTGAACCTCAGAAAGAACAGCAAATTCTGTGGCATTTTAGCTTCCCTACCATCATCCCCTTCACTGTTTTTGCAGCAGCTTTGCAAACCAACAGGTTCATAAGTACTGTAGCTGTGAAAGCCAGCAAATCATAGCAGCCACTAGAGGGAACACAATGGGTTTGGAGCTCTCAAAAGGCCCTATCCCCAGAGAACCAGCACAATCTGACCAACCGTGAAACTCAATGGAAAGCTCTGATCTCAGGCCTTGTTTTATTGGACCTAAATCAGAGCCTGCTCTGTGTGAACAGTCCTATCTCTAAGGCACTGCTCAATCAAACAAGCAAACAAATCAAAAAAATCCACCGTAGTGCTTGTTTAACACTATAGCTGCCTGAGGCAGCATCATCATTTGGGGCTGATAGGAAACTGACCAAAAAGCTTTAAAAACAAACCTGGAGAATAAAATGTCCATTAGCAGACTTTGAAAACCATAGAGATACTCCTGGGAATCTAGAAGGCCATATGCATGTGCAAGGCAGTATCCATGCCCAGGAAAGACCTAAGACCTTAATCTTTCATTTCTTGCTGACCTTGAAGCTCTGCACAAAGCAGACTTGTAAACTGCCTCCTGGAATGTTCAAGGTAAATTCCAACACATACATGAACTCTGTGGCAAAGGATGGAGGCATTTATAGAAATCCCTGTCCAATCATTTGTTGAACACTAAGCTAAATGAGCAGACTTCAGTGGCCACATATAATAAATGAGCCCAGGAAGTCATTAGGTTAGTCCAGGTAAGTTACTATACAAAAGGACCAGCAACAACAAACCCTAGGGAAGAGGAGAAAATCCGATTTTCAGAGTTACTGCTTTACACTCTTTTAAAATGTCCAGTTTCCAATTAAAAATTAGGAGACATGCAAGAAACATAAAAGTATGGCCTATACAAAGGGGGGGGAAACAGTCAATAGAAACTGCCTCTGAGGAAGCCCAGATACTGGAGTTAATAAACAAGGACTTTAAATCAGCAATTTTATTTATGTTCAAAGAACTAAAAAATAATAATCATGTCTAAGGAAGTAAAGGAAAGTATGAGAACAAAGTCTCACCAAATAGAGGCTATCAATAAAATGATAAAAAATTACAAATCGAAATTAGGACTTGAAAAGTAGTATCAATGAAATGAAAAATTCACTAGAAGGGCTCAACAGCAGAAGAAAGAATCAGCCAATTTAAAGAAAGGTCAAATGAGATTTTAAAGTCTAAGGAACAGAAAGAAAAAAGAATGAGGAAAAATGAACAGACTCCAGAGACCTGTGGGATACCATCAACGACACCAAAATACACATAATGGAAGAGCTCCAGAAGGAGAAGTGACAGAGAGAAAGGGACAGAAAGAATATTTGAAAAAGTAATGGCTAAATGTTTCCCAAATTTGAATATCCAAAAAACTCAACTATCTCCAACTAGGTAGGGTAAATTCAAAGATAGCCACACCTAGGAAAAACACAGTCAAACTATCAAAAGCAAAAGACAAAGAGAATCTTGAAATTACCAAGCAAAAAGCAAATCATCATACAAGGGATCCTCAATAAGATTAACAACTGACTTCTCATCAGAAACTATAAAGGCTAGTAGGAAGTGGGATGATATATTCAAATTGCTAAAACAGTCAACTGAGAATTCTACATCCAACAAAACTAAACTTTAAAAAATGAAGGAGAAATAAGAAATTCTTCACAAACGAAAAGTGAGGGGCACCTGGAGGGCTCAATTGGATGAGCATTTGACTCTTGGTTTTGGCTCCCATCATGACCTCAGGGTTGTGGGGTCAGGCTCTGCCCTGTGGGGAGTCTGCTTGAGATTCTCTCTCTCCCTCTCCCTCTGTCCCTCCCCCTGCTCTCTCTCTCCCTAAAATAATCTTTTTTTAAAGAAGTGAGAAAATTTGGGGTGCCTGGGTGGCTCAGTCGGTTGACCATCTGCCTTCAGCTCAGGTCGTGATCCTGGAGCCCTGGCACTAAGCCCCAAGTAGAGCTCTCTGCTCCGCGGGGAGCCTGCTTCTCCCTCTCCCTCTGCCTGCAGCTCCCCTGCTTGTGCTTGCTCTCTCTCTGTCAAATAAATAAAATCTTTTAAAAAAAAAAAAATTTTTTTTAAAAAGGGAAAAAATTCCTCACTTGAACAGCTTACCTACAAGAAATGAAATTACATTCAACAGTAACTCAAATCCACATAAAAAAATTAAAGAGTACTGGGGTGCCTGGGTAGCTCAGTTGTTAAGCATCTGCCTTCAGCTCAGGTCATGATCCCAGGGTCCTGATTTTGAGGCCAGTGTTGGGCTCCCTGCTCAGCAGGGGAGTCTGCTTCTCCCTCTCCCTCCCTCTGCCCCTGCTCGTGTGCTCTCTCTCTCACTCGCTCTTTCTCTCAAATAAATAAAATCCTTAAAAAAAATTAGAGTACCAGTTAAAATATCTATGGTTAAATATTTATTATGAGAGAGAGTGTGCATGCAGGGGAGGGAGGGGTAGAGGGAGAGGGAGAAAGAAACCCAAGCAGACTCATGCTGACTGTGGAGTGTGGAACCCAACGAAGGGCTCAATCTCACAACCCTGACATCAGACCTGAGTGGAAACCAAAGTTGGATGCTTTACTGACTGCGCCACCCAGGTACCCCAAATATATTTGTCTTTATAACTCTTTTCTTCTTCTTCTTCCCTTAAAAAAACAAGTAGGGGCGCCGGGCTGGCTCAGTCAGTAGAGCATATGACTCTTGATCTCAGGGTCATGAGTTCAAGACCCATGTTGGGAAGAAAGCTTACTAAAAATACAAAAAAATGATAATAATAAAAAAAAGGAAAAAATTACAAAATTGTATTTTGGGGCTTATAATGTATAAAATATAATTTGGCAATAAAAGAACAAAGAAGGGGGCAGGAAATAGAGCTGTAGTAGAGCAAGGTTTTTGCATAATATTAAAATTAAGTTGGTATTAATCCAAACGAGATTGTTTTAAATTAAGATATTAATTGTAATCCCCACGGCAGGCAACTACTATGAAAATAACCCCTGGACAGGAAAAAAAAAAAAAAAAAAAAAAAAAAAACTCAAAAACTTTAGTAGAAGGAACAACAAAGGAATTAAGATAGTATACAAGAAAACATCTATTTAAAACTAGGATTCATATACAAATAAAAAAATAAAAATAGAAAAAAACCCATCTATTTAAAACAAAAGAGGAAAGTTATCAAAGAAAAGAAGAAAAGACAAAAAGAAACAATAAGACCTAGAAAACAAATAACAAAATGGTAGATGTAAATCCAACCTTATGAATGAATGAATAAATAAATACTTATTAGTAATTATATTAACTGTCCATGAGATAAACACTCCAGTAAAAAAATTAGCAGAATGGATTAAAAAAAAAAAAAAAACATGTTCCAATTACATAATTAACACAAAAGATACACTTTAAATTCAAATATACAAATAAGTTCAAAGGGAAAGGTGAGAAAAAATATACCATACAAACAGTACTTAAAACTGGACTGGTTATAGTAACATTAGACAAAACAGACTAAGAAAATCCTAAGAAATTCACACATACAAAAACCCCAATGGTAAGTAACAAATTCAGCAAGATCACAGAATAAAGATTAATAATACAAAAATCAATTGCATTTCTACACACTTGCAATGAACAACCCAAAATTTAAGAAAATAATTCTATTTACAATAGTGTTAAGAACAATAAAATGTTTAGGAATGAATTTATCAAAAGAAGTGCCAGATGTGCTTTCTGAAAACTACAAAATATTATTGAAATAAATTAAGGAAGACCTAAATACATTGACATCCCATATTCATGAACTAGAAGACTCAATATTAATTTTTAAGAGATTTTATTAATTAATTAAATGATTAATTAATTTGAGGTGGGGAGGGAGAGAGAACATGCAAGCAGGGGAGAAGCAGAGGGAGAGGGACAAGCAGACTCCACATTGAGCATGGAGCTGGATGCGAGGCTCAATCCCAAGACCCTGAGATCATGACCTGAGCTGAAATCAAGAGCCACCCAGATTCAATATTATTAGATGGCAATAATCCCCGAATTGATCTACAGATTGAACACAATCTCTACTAAAATTCCAGCAGAAAATGACAACTGAACTTAAAAATCATATGGAAACCCAGAATTGCCAAAACAATCTTGAAAAAGGAGAACAAAGTTGGAAAACTCATACTTCCTAATTTCAAAAGTTACTACACAAAGCTACAGTAATCAAGATACTGTGGTACTGGGGCGCCTGGGTGGCTCAGTTGGCTAAGTGTCTGCCTTTGGCTCAGGTCATGATCCCAGGGTCCCATTCTCCCTGCTTGTGCTCTCTCTCTCTCTCTCTGTCAAATAAATAAATAAAATCTTAAAAAAAAAAAAAAAAAAAGGATAGTGTGGTAGTGCCATGAGGATTGACATACAGATCAATGAAATACAAAGTCCAGAAATAAATCCATATATTTACAGCCAACTGATTTTTCACAAGGGTGCCAAGACAAGTCAATAGGGAAAGAGTAGTCTTTTCAACAAATGTTGCTGGGACAATTAGATATCCACATGTGAAAGAATGAAACTGGACCCTTATCTCACTGTATATAGAAAAATTCAAAATAGACCAATAACCTAAAATATAACAGCTAAAACTATAAAATTCTTAGGAGTAAACATAGGAGCAAATCTTTGTGAAACTGTATTAAGGAATATTTTCTTAGGTATGACACCAAAAGTACAAGAAACAAAAGATAAAATAGGTAAATTGGACTTCACTGCAATTAAAAACTTTTGTGCTTCAAAGGACACCATCAGGAAAGTGAAAAGACAACCTACAGAATGGAGGAAAATATACACAAAGGATATTTCTGATATGGAACTTGTATCCAGAATACACAAAGAACTCTTTATATTAACAAATATAAATATAATATATGAGGAACAAATATATTTCATTTCTATGTAATAAAAAGACGAAGAACCCAATTAAAAATAGACAAAGGATTTAGATAGACATTTCTCCAAAGAACATCTACAAATAGCCAATAAGCACATGAAAAGATGCTCAACAACCTCAGCCATTAGGGAAATGCACATCAAACCACGGGATACTTTCAGGTTTTGATTCTCAAGTTCATTATGAATATAAGAAATTACTTGCCCACTTTGAATGAACAAAAACAACTATATACTATACATGTCTAATTAGTTCACGGTGGCTAAAATGTTTACTTTGAGGAGAACATGAGGAAAAACTAAATTACACAAGATTCTCGCGTTAATTATAAAATATAAAATAGAAGCACAGTACAAAATTTTACATTTTCTCTCACCTGATTTATTTTTATCATGCTCTGCAGGATTAGGAGTAGTACCTCTGTAAGAGCTAAAAGGCTGGCTACTCAGAAGGTTATCACACTGCAAGCTATGGCACAAGGTCTCAAGAAAGCGAAGAGCAAATGATGCACTATTCACTGGAGGGAGCTGGACGGAGTGAGTTTCCCCATCAAAGGAAGCTATTGGGGGGAAAAGAGATGTCAGAGTTAGCTCATAGAAAGATAAAACTGCAACATCAGAAAAAGCCATCAATTTAGGAAATGTATTATAAATCTAAGTCGTAGTTTTTGTAATTTATAAAGGAATAGTCTTAAATTATAGAGGCCCCTCTCAAACACAACAGACTACATTGGTGAAGGCGTTCTCATTTGCTAAGTGTCCGCAAGGCAGACAACAACAAGGGCAGCAGCAGCAACCCAGCAACCTCTACCACTTCCTGCTGCTGCGAGCACTCTGTGGGTATCAACATAGTAACTGATCAATCATGACAGCCAGTTGGATCTTATCTCATTAGCAGTGCTTGAGTCACATTTTCATTTAGAGCTTCCTACAGATCAGTCTGTTTTCTAAAAACATTAAAATATATTATCAACCAAGGTATTTTGTCTATAGTGAGCTTAATACGGCATGTAAAAAAATCTTTTACCTCAATTTATAGTATGGCTCTGACCATTGTCTATTTTGAACGTAAAGTTAAACTTTCCCACAGTTAAAAATCTATAAATAGGTATTATTATAAATATTCTATTATATCAATGTAAGTATGTCAATATTATAAGTAGTTAATAGAGTATAAATATTATAAAATAACCTATATATTATAAAATCCTGGCCGTTTTAAAATAAAATCAAATTTGTAAGAAGAGCTGAATAAAGGGTTAGTTGCGCATACCAGTTATCACTTCTCCTCCACGGTGATCTGGCTTAAGAAATCCAAAAACAGTCTTACTTTGAATGGCACAATCCACACAGGCCTGCACGGTCCTCCGGAGCACCACATTCACGGGGCCCGGGCCAAAGTGGTCAGGCAGCTGCTGGATTTTCTTCTGATCCAGGTGAGGGCCACAGTTTCCATGTTTGTTTACATAGACACAGACTAGAGGAAACGTGTGTATATAAATACAACAATCAGATTGCTTAAAAGCAACATAAACATTACATAACTAATTACGATATCCCACTAGCCACACTTTACTCAGAGACCCAAATATAGTTAATATCAACAATCATTTCTGCTACCTAAAAATATGTATGCGAATATATTTTCACATTTGTATAAAGACCTTAAATCTAGAAACAATCCAAATGCCTAGTCAACTTTCTAGAATTTTGCCTATAATAATTATAATAAAAACTATCCAACTTTTAATAGCATCACAAAACAATTCTTCACACATTCCCACATCATGTAAAATGGTATAAAGATAAATATTTTCACCTTTTAATTGTACACACAGTATAAGAATTTTCTTTCAAAACTGATCATGTGAATACACTTCTTGGACTGAATTTATTTTAAATCACCAACACTGTACCTTCATTGTATTTTCTAAAGTAACCAAGTAATTTAAGATACATGCCACACAATAAGTTCTAATGACCTAATTTTTTTTCATTAACTTAAGGAAAATAAAAATGTTCTTTATATACATGCCAAGGTTCACTGAAGAAAATTAAAAAATAACGCTTTCCTTAGTATAATAAAAGCATATGACTTAGAAGCAAATCATCTATAATCACACAAATGTCGTGTTTCCGTAATATTTCTTCAGAGAATCAATAAATATAAATCAACATACAATGTAACAATATGAGAGTACATTACCAAGCATAAAATATACTGTCCCCCTAAATCAAGAAGCACGTTATTTTTATCCATTACCTAATTTATATTGCCAAATTTTACATATACATGGTCTATATTCAGTACAATAAAAACCCATTAATCTCACTTTCACTATGTTGAAAAACGTAATTCAACCTTGTGGCAATAGCCAAAGGAAGGATGGACTCTCACAGAAATGAAACAGCTATTAAAAACTTAACCGGGGGGTGCCTGGGTGGCCATAGTCAGTTGGGCATCCGACTCCTGGTTTCGGCTCAGGTTGTGATCTTGGGATCGTGAGTTGGGCTCCACACTAAGCGCAGAGTCTGCTTGAGAATCTCTCTCCCTCTCCCTCTGCCCCTCCTGCTCATGCTCTCTCTCTCTCTCTCTCTCAAATAAGTAATAAATCTTTTAAAAAAAAGAAAATCCATGGTGCTGATGGGATGGACAAAGTCCTACTGAACACAAGTGAAGCTAAACAAAGATTTCAATGTTTTATCTCCTTTGCGTTATACTTATTTAGCTAGTCTCTCCTGCCAACAGACTAAAAATCAGAAATAATAAACTGACAAAATGAAGTATGTTACAATAATCCTTTAAGTGATTTCTATTTCAAAAAAAAAATTTATTTTTAATCAGGATAGGGAAATTGGGAAGAAAAGTCTAAGGAACAGAAGAGTATAAGAAAGACAAAACTAGGAGAAAAAGCAATGGTACATGCTTTAAAAAATAGGAAGGCAACAAGAAAACATAGAAGAGATGACAAATAAAAGGGAGATTTGTTCAGTCTAGGTTTGTGTCATTTCATACTCTTCACATAACAGAGAATAATTTAAAGTCGCCATGCCCCTTGACAGGAAAGGATCTTTCAAGATTTTAAAAGACATTTTAAAAAGCTTTGAAGTAGCTTTAAAAGTACATACAAGACAAAAAGACATTGTGAAATAAGATAAAGGGAAAACAAAATAGATTTGACAATGGTGTAAATTTTGTAAATCTTACTAAGCTGGATAAAATACTTTAAGAGTAGTGAATTTTCAAGTGACTTGTATATTTAAACAGTTTTTCCATAACATCAAAATGAACAACCAGAATTTCAAAATACTTTAATATGAAAAATGCTAAGAAAAAACCAAAAACGTGTCTTATCATCTTTTTTCCTCTTATTTTATTGCTCAAATTTCAAAGACACTAAAATAACACAGAGTAAAAGATTAGTAATTTTATACCCTAATACCCTATACTATACCCTAATACCCTATACTAATTTACCTGTTGACATCACTATTTTAGATGTGCCAGGAGCAGCATCCTTATCATATGAAGCACGACGGTCTCTAGCCAAAGATTTTATAGAAGCTGAAGATGTAGAACACAAAACAGGAAAATATTTTTCCTGTAAAAAAAAAAAAAAAGCACAAGTATATATTACACATTTTTAAAAATTCTTAGATAAGGAGGTCAGAAAATTATCGGTCAGTGGTCACAAATGATCAGCTGTCAGAAGTCCTTGGAGTTGGAAGCCCCTGTGTGTGTCACAAATTACAGTACTTTACAAACTGCGCTCCTCAGAGGGGTCCATGAGCTGGTCAGGTGGGAGAAAAAGAGACCAAGAGTATGGGATTCCCAGCATTACCCCTCCTCCAACTGGTCACACCTTAGCCGAATGGCTCACTCTGTAAAACTTGTTTTTATTTTCTGAGGTTCCCTGCATGGCAAGTTTTCTTCACACTGCTAAAGTAAAGTCTGCAAATCCAATCCAGCAACACATCAAATGGGGGTGGGGAACCTCAACAAGGCAGAGGATGGACTTTGCCTTTACAAAGCAGTCACTCATCTGGCTTTTACTACATCTGGCCTGCATTTCTCCATATTATATACAATTTTGACAAAATTACATGTGCTTTGCTAAAGCCCATATAAAATTATGCCTACTGTATATAAGAACCAAATGTCTTCCGGGCATTGTTAAGTATCACTAGTGTTTTATTATTTTATATCAATTCTTGGAATTTTCTTGGAGCTACCTTCAAACACAGCTCTCCAAAGTCAGAGAAGGGGGTCTTGTACTTAGAAAAGGTAATAATAGAGGATATTTTAAAAGCAGGGACAAAGGAGGATAAAATAGGATAACATTCATTGTTGTATTTCCTTATTTGTTTAAATTAATGACTGTCACTTGGGTTCACTGTATTCTAGTAAATCATGTTATTTTTTAAGTACTGAATTATAATTATTATGTTGATATATTCTCATTCTTTCAGTATTTTAAAAATCGGAAATCTGAATCCTTTGACTTAAAACATACCAAGATAGTATGCTTGTATTAACACTGTAAATTGAATAAAGGTACATTTATTTGAAAAATATGCTTCTATACCTCTAGAATCCTTAATGGGGGGGGCATATGTGGACAGTTGACTCTAAGAATAATTCGTACTCTAGTTCAAAGACTTCCTAAATAATTAAACTATGGGGGCGCCTGGGTGGCTCAGTCGGGTAAGCGTCTACCTTTGGCTCAGGTCATGATCCCGGGGTCCTGGGATCAAGCCCTGTGTCAGGCTCCCTGCTTCTCCCTCTCCCTCTGCTCTTCCCCCCTCCATGCCCCCTCTGCTCCTGCTCACTCTCTCTCTCATATAAATAAAATCTTAAAAAAAATAATTAAACTATGGTGTGACAGTACTGAAAAAGGGATATAGGTAATTGCATGAGAATCTTCATCTTTTCATGATGAAATAATAAAGCTAATAAGATGGTGAATTAAAATTCTTCCTTTGAGGGGTGCCTGGGTGGCTCGGTCGTTGAGCGTCTGCCTTCGGCTCAGGTCATGATCCTAGGGTCCTGGGATCGAGCCCCGCATTGGGCTCCCTGCTCGGCGGGAAGCCTGCTTCTCCCTCTCCCACTCCCCCTGCTTGTGTTCCCTCTCTCGCTGTGTCTCTGTCAAATAAATAAATAAAATCTTAAAAAAAAAAAAAATTCTTCCTTTGAAACAAAAAATAGTTTATTATCCAAAAAAAATTATAGAACCTGTCCCTTGCCCCACCCTACCACCTTATAAACAATATTTTCAAAAACACCTTTTTAAAATTGTCAAATTAGCACTGGAATTATTTGAAAATAAAGGAGTGAAGAGAAACTTTATGCAGTTATATCTTCATCATTATGCCAACTAATCACAAAGACTTTTTTCAGCAGCTGGAAAATACACATTAAAAATATGCATCAGGGGCACCTGGGTGGCAGAGTCAGTTGAGCCTCTGACTCTTGGCTTCAGCTCAGGTTGTGAGCTCAGGGTCATGAGATCAAGCCCCAAGTCCTGCTCCATGCTCAGCGCAGA
Source organism: Mirounga angustirostris (assembly GCF_029215605.1). Lineage (NCBI taxonomy): Eukaryota > Metazoa > Chordata > Mammalia > Carnivora > Phocidae > Mirounga > Mirounga angustirostris. Next base: position 14,558,135 of record NW_026991719.1, read on the forward strand.
GTCTGCTTAGGACTCTGTCCTTCTCCCTCTGCCCCTCCCCACTGTGCTCTCTCTCCCTCTCAAAGAAATAAACCTTAAAAAAAAAAAAAAAATGCATCAATGACATCCTTGATACATTCTAGTTTTCAAAATGCTTATTTAAAATAAAGCACTATTTCCTCTTAAATATCACAACTTTCCTTAATTTTATGCAATTTATTTTGAATTTGAAAATTTTAATCTAATGATTTATATTAGAATAACCTGCTTATTTGATTTTTTCAATGTTTATGATTTTATATTTGAAATATATTCACTGTTATTGACTTAATTTTTATTTAAAATTTTTGAATGCTTTTTGAAATAAAAATACCAACATTAATTTAAGCATTTTAAAATCAGGGGCACCTGGGTGGCTCAGTCAGTGAGCGTCTGCCTTCGGCTCGGGTCATGATCCCGGAGTCCTGGGATCAAGCCCCACATCGGGCTCCCTGTTCGGCGGGGAGCCTGCTTCTCCTTCTCCCTCTGCCGCACCCTCTGCCACTTCCCCTGCTTGTGCTTTCTTGCTCTCTGTCTCAAATATTTGAGAGAGAGACATAGCGAGAGAGGGAACACAAGCAGGGGGGAGTGGGAGACGTTCAACGACTGAGCCACCCAGGCACCCCAATAAATAAGATCTTTTAAAAGAAAAAAAAAAAGAATAAATAAATAAAAAATAAAATCAAAACGGCATTGTCATTTTGCTCCATACTGTAAACATTAGTTGAAACAAAACAGAAATGTTATATATATTGATATCAGATGGCTGCACTCAGAAATGTTTATTACGGCTAAAATTTAATTTAGTTCTAAGAAGATCTAAGAAGATTCTATGTCTTTATGTTAAGAATAAATCTCTTGTGGGGTCCCTGGGTGGTACAGTCGGTTAAGCATCTGACTCTTGGTTTCAGCTCAGGTCATGATCTCAGGGTTGGGCTCCAAGCTCAGTGAGGAGTCTGCTGAAGTTTCCTCTCTCCCTCCGCCCCTCCCCCTGCTTGCTCAGTTTCTCTCTCTCTTTCTCTGCCTCTAAAATAAATAAATAAATCTCAAAATATATATCTTTAAAAAAAAAAAAGAAAGAATACATCTCTTGTAGAACAGATATATTTGGGTCTTTTTAAAATCCATTTTTATAATCTCTGTCTTTTAATTGGAAAATTTAGTCCACCAACTTTTAAAGTAATTACTAATATATTTGGGTCTGGGTATACCCTTTATTATTTCTTTTCTATTTGTCTCCTCTGTGTTTTATTCCTCTATTCCTCCTTTCCTTTTTTTTTTTTTTTTTTGTTTTCAATTACTTGTTGAATATTCTTTAGAATTCCATTTTAGTTTTCCTACTGGCTTTTTAGCTATACTTCTCTGCATTTGTGTTTTTACAATATGCCCTGGGGATTATACTGTATAACCCACATAGTTAATATTGTACTACTTAACATAAAATGTTGAAATCTTGCAATGACAGAAATCCATATCCCCTACTCAAAGCCTTTATACTCTGTTATAATGTATTACATCATGTTATGTATTGATGTTGTGTAATGATGTATTACATCATGCCATATATATTACATTACCCCACAAGACCATATTATAATTATTGCTTTAGTCACATTATTATAAAGAAATTAAGAAGAAAAAAAGCAAAAAACAAATCATTCACATTTACCCAGAGATAAACTTCCTTCAGCATTTCTTACAGTGCTTATCTGCCAGTGTGGAATTCTCTAAGTATGCTTTTATCTGAAAAAGTCCTTAGTTCACCCTCACCCTTGAAGAGTATTTTTGCCAGATATAGAATTTTGTGTAACACGCCTACCTCCTGTGCGTACTGCCCCCAACCACAGTGTGTCTGCTTCCATTCAAGCTCCAGTATCTTCAAGTAGTTGTTTTTTCTATTATTTCCAGGTTTTAAAGTTGTTTTCTTTGGGGGAGTCAGTTAGGTAGCCTAGCATCATTGAATTTACCCTTTGATTCCCCTTTCCACCCGCTTTATTGAGGTATAATTTATGTACAGTAAAACTCACTTCACATTCATTTCTAAAATGTACTGACTTTTAAATAAATTGGCCTGAACATAAATATACCCAAACAGTATGTCCAATGTGGTTTTGAAAAAGTTGAACACTATTCAAAGTTTTAAGTTTACCCAAGAAAAGAAATACCAATCTTGATAGCTAGCTATGTGGACTTTAAAAGGCTTTATATATGCTCTTTGTACAGTACATTCCTAAAGGGCCTCATCATACTTAGTAAATCCTAAACTCTATGTTATAAATAAGGCATTGCAGAGACCTCTAATACAAATTAGGAGGAGATTAACTAACCTTTTTTGGGCCTTTTTTCCTTGGTGTAATATTTTTAACAGCACTTCCCTTCTTAGGGACTGAAGTCTGTGCAGGTGGTTTAGTGCGACCTGATTTCCTGATCTGCTGTGTTGGTAATATTACAGCAGTTTTCTGTGGAGACTGCATTGAACGTTGAGTTGCTTTGGAAAGAGAAGACTGTGTTTTTGCTATATTCTTTGTAACAGGCACTGAGGGAAAAAAAAACACAACACAAAAATAAAACTGAAGTAAATGACACTGGTATTCTCTTCTTAGGACTCTAAAGAAATTTAACTCAACCGTTAAAAATATTCCAAAGGTTATTAATTAAAAACCACTTAAAATAAAAGTACCATTTAAAATGAAGTTTCAGAGGGCACCTGAGTGGTTCAGTCAGTTAAGTGTCTGACTCTTGATTTCAGCTCAGATCATGATCTGAGGGGTCATGAGATCAAGCCCCACATTGAGCTCCATGCTCAGCAAGAGTCTGCTTGAGATTCTCTCTCCCTCTGCCCCTCCCCCCACTCACACATGTGTGCCCTCTCCCTCTCCCACTAAATAAATAAAATCTAAATACATACATACATACATACATACATACATACATAAAATGAAGTTTTAGGTATTTAAGATTTCAGATTATCAGCAAGTAGTCGAATTCTCCAGAAAAAAATAGAGGTTTTTATAAGACAAACCAGTAACTTCAAACTTAGCATAGTGAAAATTTCTAGCAATTTACTTTTTGTCTGCTTCTCCTATTTTTAGTTCTTAGCACAGAAAAGAGTTTTCCCTTCAGAAAATACCATGCCAAAATATCTAACCATGCCATATGCAGGAATCCCTTTACCCATCAATATAGAAAAACACAGCAAAACAGCTATCAACTCCTAGTTCATCTTTCAGAGGCCAGAGGAATTCCCTGCACTTGATTTTTAATGGCTCAAGCACATTACGTTACTATATGTATGTCTAGTAATAAAGCTTCATATACTACAATACAGACTCTACATTAACATTGTCATGGAAGGACCATTATCACACCCAAGTAAGCCCTATCCAGACAGTTTGAGCATGTCAAATGAAGTTACCTGCCAGGTTACTTTTGTCTATGTTCACAGTCAAGTAAAAAGAGATGTTTTTAGTATTAATCTCTTAATAATTTTATTACAAAAACATGAATTTGACATAATAAGAAGTACTAATTTCAAAAATTCTTTACAGGAAGAGCTGTGTAAGTAAAACATTTATACATTTATGCAAAACTCAACTGCTTTTATTTTGAGGGCTTCATTTTACAACTTGAAACTAATCTATCACTTTGTTCCTCCCATACTCCAGGACTATGTATAAATCTGACCTTCGACGGAGAATACCACATCTTCCCTGTAGCCTTTTTATCTACCTTCTGTCACTTGCCAAACCAAAAGGAGGGAACGGCTGCCAGGGCAAAGGGAAGACCACTTAACTGCCACCATCACTTCCCCTGCTTATTTACAGTAATTCATGTACTTACCCCAGTCTCCTTACCTCTTTACCATCATCTACCTCATACTCCACACTCACTTCTGCTTTCTTCAGTAACTCCAGTGACCTAATTCACACTATTTCTTCTTACACAGTCTCCCTGTCATCATCTTCAGTAATTTAAACATCATAATCTGATGCTTCATCATCCTGACCTCATCACCAAGAGTTCAGCCCCTCCCTAAAATGGTTATACTTAGCTATTTCTGGAATTCTTCTATCTCCAAGACAACCACTGTGCCACCTTTACCTCCAATTTTCTTACCTGTCATCTTTGCTTCATACAAACTGACCATGCTTTTTATGCTCATTATGAGCTCTAGCCACAAACCCTCTCTATTTTCATTCAATCTATTAACTTTCTTCTGGCTTTGCTTTACTCCTTATCAACCTCCTATCCACTTCTACCAATACCCCTCTAACTAGTATCCCTTACTTTATCACCCCTTGATCTTTGATCATGTCTAGCCTGTTGGCTCCCATCTTTGAGGCACTCTATCATTTGCTTTCTTGGTCTTGAGCTACAGAACAAGGGTCAGCAATCTTTTTCTATAAGGGCCAGAGAGTAAGTATTTCAGGCTTGGAAGCCCACATATAGTCTCCAACACACATTCTTCTTTGTTTGCTTGGTTTTCTTAAATCGTTTATGAATATAAAAACCATTCTTGGGCGCCTGGGTGGCTCAGTTGGTTAAGCGACTGCCTTCGGCTCAGGTCATGATCCTGGAGTCCCGGGATCGAGTCCCACATCGGGCTCCCTGCTCAGCAGGGGGTCTGCTTCTCCCTCTGACCCTCCTCCCTCTCATGTTCTCTGTCTCTCATTCTCTCTCTCGCAAATAAATAAAATCTTAAAAAAAACAAAAAAACAAAAAAACATTCTTACCTCACAGGCTACATGGGCTGGATGTGGCTGGCCCTTGGATTGTAGTTTGCAACTCTTGCTTTGGAACATTAGAATATTATTGATTGCTATAAAATCCACACTAACCTCAATTGGGGTGTCACCGCTGCAACTCACTAATTTCCAAGTATGTTACACAGCAGAATGTTTTTCCCTGTTAAAAGTTTCCATCTCCTTCTCACTCTATTCCATTCAGCAAATGATTATGGGAAGATTAAAGGGTATCTTTGGGAGTGACCATAACCATACCATTTCTCCATCTTAAAATGCTGTTAGTTTCATTCATTTTCATCTCTTCCTCTTGCATCAAATGAAAAGTTTTGTCTCTACTCTTCTAAGTCCAATCAATCCCCTTTACTTACGTCCTAATAACTATCTTCTTTGGTTCCTCTGGGACATTATGGTTTCAATGTCCTCCTCTCTCTTCATGGTATTTAGTCACTTGATTCCCAACTCCTTGCTCTCTCTTACAACCCTCATAAACCTTTTATTTTGAAGTTAGCTCTCCTAGTTTCTGGTATACGTTCAAGCCCTTGCATGAATCTCCTTCTATTCACTACCAAAATACCAAGAAGAATCACCTATACTTGATACTTCAATTTCCTTATTATTCTGTGTTTCCTTAGCCCCCTGTAATAAGCTTTTCTTCTTCCAAATATATTTTAAAGAAATTATTTCCCAGGTCAGAATGACACTTTCCTAGTTATAAATCCAAATAAATCCTCACTGTCTTGACTAATCTATTCATCTCCACACTTCTGGTCTCCACCTCTGAATACATGGCATAAAGAAAAGGAAACAGATTGGGCTTTAGACCTGAGTTTAAATTCTTGCGCCAGGTTGGTTTAAGACAGAACCTAGGAGAATAGAAGGTCCTCAAAAAATACTTACTGAATGAACAAAAACTATTTTCAACCTGCAAGCCAATGTTATTCCTCTAAAGCCAGTATATTCTATATATAATATGTAATTAAGTTATAACGAATAGAACAGTAACTTTGTGGAACATGGCAAATGTAATGAAATCATTATTTGATTTAAGAATTTTGGCGTTTTAAAATTTAAAATTTGGCATTTGAAATTAATAAACCGTGGGACACAAACACTTGAGCTACAGCTTCAAATATTCCCCTAAAATGGAATATTGTATGACAATAAGAGCTCCTTAATTCATGGTATATACACATGTATGAGCAAAATAAGAAAAAAGCATTATAAAAAATTTTATGTATGAAAAGAAATTTTCACTTTAGAAAGCAAGCTTTTCTTTTTTTTTTTTAATTTTATTATGTTATGTTAGTCACCATACAATACATCATTAGTTTTTGAGAAAGCAAGCTTTTCAAAGGCAAATACTCAGTTTCATTTACTGCCATATCCCCAGCACCTAGAACAAAATACTTTTTCAACTATTTTAACTAAAGAGGAAAGAGTAATCATCCAATATATTAGACATCAAAATTAACGTATATACATTATACATGTATTTATCTCCATAAAGCAATCATATAACATATACACCATGTTGAAACTCAATATTAAGTATTAATTAAATTATTTCCAATACAAAATAAATTTGTTTAAATGTTAAGGTTCAAATTATATATAGCACTATAACCATGTGTTCATAGTGGCCATGAAGTGAGTAAAAACCTTTTTGAAAAAAGTATGTGAAATATATAGAAGGATATACTAACCATCTTTAATAAAAATTTTTATGTGAATACCTAACACAAAACCTACCTAGTTCTTCAGCTTATCTTCAGATAGAACAGAGAATGTTCAGCTAAGAAAAATATCCAGGAGATGAGAAGTTAGTGAATTGTGGAAATGCAAAAGAAATTAATAAATCTTGGGAAATGATCAGAAGGCAGTAAATAAAGTCAAGAGGAGGCCTGGAAGCCTGGAATGGGGGGAACTGAAGAAAGGAAACAGATGTCAATATTTATTGGCTACCCATTACGTGCTAGGCACTTATATATATCTGCTATCCCATGTAATCCACCCAAACGTCCTATGAGGTAGGTATCATTTCCCCCACTTTGTACATGAGGAGACTTAGGCTCTGTGAGGTTAGATAATTTAGCCAAGATCACCCATTTGGCTAAGAGAGTTTGGTCTCCTAAGTGCATGCTTTTTCTAATATGCTGCCTTGCTTTCTGTCCTCTAGCAAAAAAAGGCTATTAAAATTCACTCCCCTGAGTCAGAGTGCACATGTTTACAAAAAGGGGGTGAGGGGGACAAAAGACAACCTTGTGAATTCCTATGTGATAATTCACTAGAGAGTCTATAGGTGCTCTCTGACTTTGATTTTTTTAAAAAACCAGAAGTAGAGGCATACTTACAAAGACAAAACATTAACAGGTACAGACAAAAACATGCTGGTAAAACTTTTCATGCCTGGGGATTTAACCTTATTTAATATTTATTTCCAAATAGCACTCATTAAATATACATTTCTGCTGACACACGAAGATGCTTTATTATTGAAAGATAGTGTTTGCCTTCTCTGAATTGTGAAAAGACAGCTGCACATACAATTACCACAGAAAAGGAAATACACTTAGAAATGAACAGCAACTTCCTAGTTCCAGCTATTGTTACACATGTGCTGGTTTAGCTTACACATGGCTGACTTGAACCTAAACAAAAACGGATCAGAGATATAAATTAATATGTATCTTGCTTTTGATCTAAAAAGACTTAAGAGGTATGGTTGCTTAGTGTTCTCCAGATTTTCCATCCACCAGTTACTCAATACTTAGTGTGTACTTTTTACCAGCCTAGGCAACTGAGGAAATCCAGAAGAAATAAATATGGTCCCACTCATATAGTTCATGTTTCCCATGAGTATAATTGTGGATCCATAAAATTCCTATTTCCTTAAGTAGAAAGATGATACAGGATTTCCTTCTCCTCAAATAGACTGAATGCTATATGACAAGAAGAGCAGAAATTACTATAAAAACAGATTCCTTGAATTTGAGCCAGAAATAAACAAAATCAAATTCTAAATAGCCAAAAACAGAAAAGTAAGATATGGTCTGGAGAAACCAAAGTCGTAAAAAAGAAAAATCTGTCACTGTAAACATTTGACTTTGGACCTTTTTCGGGGTTAGAAATTCTTTGCAAGTCATCTTCCTTGTTCTTAAAACTACATGTACAATTAAACTATCATTTATACTAAAATCTTTCATACTGCTAACTACAAACCCAAGGAAACAATATAAACCTCAACTGTAAAAAAAAATACAGAGGTATCAATAGAGATAGTTACACTTACACTATCATTATCCAAGGTACTTGAGGCCTGGTATTCACAAAAGCTCAGTTGAGGTGCCCAGTACCTTTATCTGGAATTTTGCTCCCTGACTCACTGAGCTCACAATGCCCTACAAACTGACTGGTCATGGGCCACAGTAAGAGCAAAGGGCGGGGGGGGGGTAAGTCAGCTGCAAACCCCCTGATCTTCCTTCATTCACTCCTGCTGCCATCCCAGGCCATCACCCTGGCCTCCCTGACCGGGGTTTCAGATTCTGCCACATTTATTCTCTCTTCTCTCCCCACCTGTATCACAGGAGCCGCCCATCCCATCCCAGAAGCCCAACCTTGCTTCAGAAACTAAATGTTCATAACAGCCAGAGTCTGCTTTTCCTCTGAAATTTTGAATCCCCAAGGACTCTTCTTGTCACATTAAGAGTTACCTTTCCCTTTCCATAAGCATGCTGAGAGTCTTTTATTTTTTTTTAAACATTTAACATCAAATAGGCTTTTTGTTGTTTGTTTTTTAAAGATTTTATTCATTTATTTCAGAGAGAGAACATGAGTAGGGGGAGGGGAGAGAGACAGAAGGGGAGGGAGAGGGAAAGGGAGAGAGTCCCAAGCAGACTCCATGCCAAACTCAGAGCCCGACATGGGCCTTGATCCCACAACCCTGAGATCATGACCTGAGCAGAAACCAAGAGTCTGATGTTTAATCGACTGAGCCACCCAGGTATCCGTGAACCTCAATTAAGCTAAGAAAAACTCTTAAAGGAAACCACAGGGGGTAGTTACTAGTGGAAAGGAAAACAAGGAAGCATGTTCCTGACAACACAGGAGGCATTTGGAAGCCAGAAGCCAGCTGAGGACTATGAATCTTCTCAGAAGAAGCAGGGTAAAGATCAGATGGACATGGGACTCTGGTACCAACTACTCGTTATACCTATTCCTTTCTCTGCTTCTCATTATCTAGGGCAGGGATGCTGCTTCCAGATTAATTAGGTTCAAATCCAGATTTACCACATAATAACTATGAGACCTTAGGCAAATTCTTTAAATTCAGCATGTGGCACATGGTAAATACATTCAATAAATGTTAACTGTTAATTAGCAGCAGCATCACCACCACCACCAGCCCTGTCGCTATTCTCACTCACCCTTCCCAGGCTCTGCGGGTGCTCCTGGCCCTCTTTTATCAATGGATAGGTTATTGGGGAAACCTTGTTGTCGACGCCTAACAAATGCAAGAAAAAATTTCCTCCAAGGAAGGAACTCCTATTTACCTACATTCTATCTAGCTAATACCTTCACTCCTTCCTTTCACGACCAAACTTCTTGAAAGACTAGCACGTTCACTATTACGGCCATTTTCTTATTTTTCAACCCTCTGCAATTACACTTCCAGACAACTCTTTTTAGGGAATCTCTGGGTGCTAAGGTCACCCACAAACTCCTAACAGCACTAAACACTTTCGATAATGTCTTCTTTTTTAAATTCTTTATTGGCTCTCATACAGCCACTCTCTCCTGGTCTTCCTTCTACTTGTCACTTTTCCTGTGGTGTCCCCCCAGGATTAGCCACCTTCTCCCTACCCCCACCTCAGTTTTGAGTGCTTTAAGTTTACTCCCTTCATTTTAGCTACTGCCTACATATAATAATGATTGCCAAACTGCTTGCTCTTATGTTCTGCTGCCCACTTAAGTATTCATAAGCCACCTCCCACTCATCATAAGCCTCTCTCAAGTTTCAGAGCTGTGTTTTCAATGGCCAACTAGATAATCTAAATAGGCATCTCTTGGGACACCTGGGGGACTCAGTTGGTTAAGCATCTGACTCTTGGTTTCGGTTCAGGTCATGATCTCATGGGTCCTGGGACTGAGTCCTGCATTGAACTCTGCCCTCAGTGGGGAGTCTGCTTCAAGATTCTTTCCCTCTGCCCTTCCCCCAACTCATGGGCGCATGTTCTCCTTCTCTCAAATATATAAATAAACCTTTAAATAGGCATCTCTGACTCAACATGTCCAAAACCAAAATTCATCATGCTTATCCATGATATGCTCTATCTTGAACGACATTACCTTTTACACCCAATTATCAAAAGTCAGAAATCTTGAAGACATCTTCGTACTCTTCCTCCATCCACATGTCTAACCAAGGCTACCTAAGTATTTCCTAGGTGTATTCTTCTTTATGCCCATGAAATGGCTTGGTTCAGATTCTCATGACTTCTCACATAAGCTATAACACTAGCCTCTAAATTGGCATTCCTGGCTGCCCTTTCCAATCCATACTCAATAGCACATAATCATGATCTTTCTAAAATACAAACTATATGTGGGGCACCTGGCTGGCTCAGTCTGAAGAGCATGTGACTCTTGATCTCAGGGTTGTGAGTTTGGGCTCCATGTGGGGCGTAGAGATTACTTAAATAAATAAAAAACTTAAAAAGAAATCCAAACTGTATGTCAGTTTTCCTCTTAAAAATCTTCAGGGACGCCTAAGTAGCTCAGTCAGTTAAGCATCCAACTCTTCGTTTTGGCTCAGGTCATGATCTCATGAGTTATGAGATCGAGCCCCGCATCAGGCTTCACTCTCAGCAGGGAGTCTGCTTGAAAATTCTCTCACTCTACCCCTCCTCCCACTTGCACATGGTCTCTCTCTCTTTCTCTCACTCACTCAAATAAATAAATCTTCAGTGATGCCACAATATCCATAGGCTAAAATCTAAACTCCTTGGCCTGGTGTCCAAGGCCCTCTACATATCTTCACAGCCTCATCTCCTCTATTCTCCAACTATCATTATAGATTCAGCCATAATCATCTGTTTCAGGTACCCTGACTGCCTTTGCAGAAGTTGATCCAAGCCTTCCCTCCCTTGTCAATGGCTTACCTACTATACGTTTGAAACTCTGCTCAATTATCAGCACTGCAAAATTCTAGCACTAAATTCCCAGGCACGCCGTAGGACCTAAGGCTCATAAACTGCACATACTGCATGCATCTCTGGCAGCACAGATATTACAGCATCTTATCTTTACTTACGTATCTATCTGTCCCACCACACTGTGAATTCCTTTAGGGTAAGGAACTATGTAAGTTCGAACCGTTATTATACCTCCAATATCTGGTCTAATGCCTGCCACATAATGGGCATCCAATAAATGTTTGTTAAATGAATAAATGTTTAATATCCAAGTTTTGTCTCTGGTCATATATTCCCATAGAAACAGTGCAAGTAGTTTATGCATTAAATAGCCACCATGGCTTGATCACAACATTTTACAATTTTCTTGGAAAAATATGCTTCACCTCAACAAAGTAGGTTACAGAAGGAACACACCTCAACCTAATAAAGGCCATATATGAAAAACCCACAGCTAACATACACAATGGTGAAAAACTGAGAGCTTTTCCCTAAGATAAGGATGTCCACTCTTACCACTTTTATTCAACATAGTACTGGTAATCCTAGCTACAGCTATCACACAACAACAACAAAAAATAAAAGGCATCCAAATTGGTAAGGAAGTAGTAAAACTTTCACTGTTTGCATATGACATGATAGTATATATAAAAACCCTAAAGACTCCACCAAAATACTACTAGAACTGACAAATGAATGCAGTAAGGTCATAGAATACACAATCAATGTACAGAAATCCATTGCATTTCTATACACTAAAAATGAAGTAGCAAAAAGAGAAATTTAGAAAACAATCCCATTTACAATTGCCCCCAAAATAATAAATTCCTAGGAATAAACTTAGCCAAGGAGGTGAAAAACCTGTACTCTGGAAACTATAAAATACTGATAAAAGAAATTGAAGATGACACAAACAAATAGAAAGACAGTCCATGCTCATGGATTGGGAAAACCAGTATTGTTAAAATATCCATACTACCCAAAGCAATCCACAGATTTAATACAATCCCTATCAAAATACCAACAGCATTTTCTACAAAACTAGACCAAATAATCCTAAAATTTATATGGAACCACAAAAGACCCCGAACAGCCAAAACAATTTTGAAAAAGAAGAACAGGGGCGCCTGGGTGGCTCAGTCGTTAAGCATCTGCCTTCGGCTCTGGTCATGATCCCAGGGTCCTGGGATCAAGCCCCACATCGGGCTCCCTGCTTGGCGGGAAGCCTGCTTCTCCTTCTCCCACTCCCCCTGCTTGTGTTCCTGCTCTCTCTCTGTCAAATAAATAAATAAAATCCTTAAAAAAAAAAAAAAGAAAAAGAACAGAACTAACTGGAAGTATCACAACCACAGATTTCAAGATATACTACAAAGCTGTAGCAATCAAAATAGTATGGTATTGGCAAAAAAATAAACACATAAATCAATGGAACAGAGTAGAGAGCCCAGAAATAAAACCACAATTATGTGGTCAATTAATCTTCAGCAAAGGAGGCAAGAATATGCAATGGGAAAAAGACAGTCTCTTCTACAAATGGTGCTGGGAAAACTGGACAGCTACACGCAAAATAATGAAACTAAAAAAAAAAAAAAGAATGAAACTAGACTGCTTTCTTATACAGTACACAAAAATAAACTCAAAATGGATTAAAGATCTAAATCTGACATTTAAAACCATAAAAATCCCAGAGGAGAGCACAGGCAGTAATTTCTCTGATACTGACCATAGCAAATATTTTTTAGATTTGTCTCCTGAGGCAAGAAAACAAAAGCAAAATTAAACTATTGGGACTATATCAAAATAAAAAGCTTCTACATAACAAAGGAAACAATCAACAAAACGAAAGGCAACTGAATGGGAGAAGATATATGTAAATGACATATCTGGTAAGGGGTTAGTATACAAAATATATAAAGAACTTATACAACTCAACACCCCCAAAAACACAAATAATCCAATTAAAAAATGGGCAGAAGATATGAACAGGCATTTCTCCAAAGAAGACATACAAATGGCCAACAGACACATGAAAAGATGCTCACCATCACTCACTACCAGGGAAATGCAAATCAAAACCACAATGAGATATCACCACACACCTGTCAGAATGGCTAAACACAAAAACACAAGAGACAACAAGTGTTGGTGAGGATATGGAGAAATAAAAACTGCTATGCACTGTTGGTGGTAATGCAAACTGGTACAGCCACTCTGGAAGACAGTATGGTGGTTCCTCAAAAAATTAAAAATATAATTACCATAGGATCCAATAATTCCACTATTGGGCATTTATTCAAAAAATACAAAAACACTAATTCAAAAAAATATATGCACCCTTATGTTTACTGCAGCATTATTTACAATAGCCAAATTATAGAACCAACTCAAGTGTCTACTGATAGATGAATGGATAAAGATGATGTGATACACACACACACACACACACACACATAATGGAATATTACTCAGCCATAAAAAAGAAAGAGATCTTGCCATCTGCGACAACATGGATGGATCTAGAGAGTATAAGGCTAAGTGAAATAAGTCAGTAAGAGAAAGACAAATACCATATGATTTCACACATGTGGAACTTAAGAAACAAAACAAACAAAAAAGAGACAAACCAAAAAACAGACTCTTAACTATAGAGAACAAATTGATGGTTACCAGAGAGGAGATGGGTGGGGGGATGGGTGAAATAGGTGAAGGGGAATAAGAGTTCACTTATGGTGGTGAGTACTGAGTAATGTACAGAATTGTTGAATCACTATATTGTACACCTGAAACTAATATAACATGGTATATGGTATAAAAAAAAGCTTCAAATACTAATCAACTTAAAAATCAACTTCTAGGATACACTCTATGAACCATGAGAGACTACGGACTCTGAGAAACAAACTGAGGGTTCTAGAAGGGAGGCGGGTGGGGGGATGGGTTAGCCTGGTGATGGGTATTAAGGAGGGCACATACTGCATGGAGCACTGGGTGTTATACGCAAACAATGAATCATGGAACACTACATCAAAAACTAATGATGTAATGTATGGTGATTAACATAATAATAATAAAAAAATAAATAAATGAAGGATTTCAAATCAAAATCACAATTTGGGGGCACGTGGGTGGCTCAGTCAGTTAAGTATCTGCCTTCGGCTCAGGTCATGATCCCAAGGTCCTGGGACCAAGCCCTGCATCGGACTCCCTGCTCAGCAGGGAGTCTACTTCTCCCTCTCCCTCTGCCCCTCCCTCTGCCACCTCAGGCTCTCTCTCGCTCTCACTCTCCCTCAAATAAATAAATAAATCTTCAAAAAAATCACAATTTGGTACCACTTTACACCCACTAAGATGCCTATTAAAAAGGAAAATAGTAAGTGCTGACAGAGATATGGAAAAATTGTAACCCCCATACATTGCTGGTGGGAATGTAAACTGATGCAGCTGCTGGGAAACAGTTTGGCAGTACCAGAAAAAGTTAAACATAGAATTAACATATGAACCAGCAATTCCATTCCTAGGTATACACCCCAAATAAATGAAAACAGGGACTCTAACAAGTACATGTACAGGGATGTTCACAGCAGTATTATTCACAGAAGCCAAAGGGTGAAAACAGCCCAAATGTACATCAATGAATAAATGGATAAACAAATGTGTTATACATGCATACAATGGAAATATTTTTCATCCATAAAAGAGAATGAAGTATTGATACCTGAAATGGCATGAATGAATCTTGAAAACATTATACTAAGTGAAAGAAGCCAGACACAAAATCACATACTGTATGATTCAATTTACATGAAATATCTAGAATAGGTAAATCTATAAAACAAAATACAGGTTAGTGGTTACCAGGGGCAACAGGGAAGAGAGAAGGGGAAGCGACTACTCAGTGGGTACAGGGTTTCCTTTTAGGGTGATGAAAATGTTTTGAAATTAGATAAAGGTAGTAGCTGCACAACATTATGCATGTACTAAGTGACCCTAAATTGTGCATTTTAAAATGGTTAATTTTATGTTATGTGAATTTCCCCTCATTTGAAAAAACAACACTGGGGGGGAAAAGGAAATGTGTATACTTCAAATGGGCCAGAGACTTCGCATATATTATTAAAATTTGTGTTTGTAATTTTGTAAAGCAAATATTATCTCCATTTTACATATAAAGAAATAGAGGCTCAGTGCGATAAGTAACATCTTTAAAAAAAAGATTTTATTTATTTATCTGAGAGAGAGAGAGAGAGAGAGAGAGAAAACGCACAAGCAGGGGGAGAGGCAGAGATAGAGCTGAGCAGGGAGCCCGATGTGGGACTTGATCCCAGGACCCCGAGATCATGACCTGAGCCGAAGGCAGACACTTAACCAACTGAGTCACCCAGGCACCCTAAATAAATAAAATCTTAAAAAAATAAAAATAATAAAAAATAAAGAAATGAGATTCAAATTCAGGACTGTCTCACCCAAAAGCCCATGCTCTTTGCTGAAACTGAATACTATTTTTAATTAGTGAGGGGAAATAATGAAAGGACATGTCTTTCAATTAAAATATTTTCTTCTATAAACTTAGCAAAACAAAATGCAGAATTAAATAGTTGGGTAAACATTTCTTCAGGTTCATATTTGAGGGAGCTTATGTATAAACCACAAATAAAAATATCTAAAGTACTACTAAAAACAAATTATCAACATGCCCTTGATAATCCAATGTTTAGGGGCTTTCCTTTTTTTCAATTCTCTTGGCTAAATAAACCCTTAAGAAAAAAAAATTGCATCAAATATTGGAGGAGTACCTTCTTTACTCTAAATTTTCTTGGGAATTTTCTCAAAATCAAACATTTATAATCTGAACACATTTTATGTCTATTATTTACTAGAATAACAGAGTAAGAATACTTAAGTAAATAGGACCAAACCAATACAATTCTGTATACACAGAACAGAATACAACATATGCTTCTGAAGACATCCTCAGCTGGTCTCAATGACTACTGGCAATTAATTAACATTTCTGATTTTTTAATTAAAATATTCTGAGGTTTATATACCGAAATATTAGCAGATGGCAAGAATACAAGCAATTTTTAGATTTTACTCTGATCACTTATCTTTGTTTTCTGAATGTTCTACAGTACCAATTTTGTCATTAAAAATATAAAATGCCCCAACAAAGATAAACCTAGCCACTTTTTTGCATAACAGAACAAGTCATATCCCTAAAGAAAACAATTATTCAACATAAGCATTATAATATTTTATTTTGATAAAAAGCCATACAACTTGTAGAGGCATACAGGAATCCACTAAAAGTAACAGTAGAGACACCCATGCAGGCTCACTGCATACTGGCAGTGATCTTTAGAATCTGCACCTGTCTCCAGCAGTTTCAGAATTAAAGAGTAGATACCCTCAGTAGCACAGGCTGACTCAGCAGAATGTAATTGTAAAAGCATCTCTATTGCCCAGGCAGTTGACCAGCAGAGACACGTGGTCTGTACTTCCATTCATAGTAGCAGGGGTACTCTTGGTCTTGGTCAGACACCTCCCACAGGTATTTGCTTATCACTCTTCCTTTTATCATTACTTAAAGACCTCTAAGATACTTTTTCACTTTTCTCACTTTTCCTACCGTGCCCAAAACAAGTATAAGAGATCTTTTTGAGACCCGCCCCACCATTTCATTTTAAAAGTTTGTTTCACAACTAATCATGACATGGAAAAAGGATGGCAAACACTGGAAAAGTTACAACGGAAAACAAGGTCTCCAATTTTTAGTGGTAGCTGTCCCCAGTTTTTATGGAAATGGCACCTGTCTTCGTATTTTAACCCTTGTTGGACCTATTCTAACTTGAATGTTCTGCCCAGTTCCTTGCTCATTTACTAAAAAGAGATGGTTTGGTTGGCATGGTTGGCGTCCAATAGTGTGAACAAGTCCAGCCCTGTTGCCTTGGCTCCTCCATTGTCCTTCCTGAGTTTCGTTGATGACCCAAGTAGGTTTCCCTCTCAAAACCAAGAGCCACAGTTTTACAATATTAAAAATGCTTTAAACATATAATAAGAGGTAATTCCCACATATAAAAAATAAATAAACCATTTACTCACAAAAGTAGAGATCTCATTTAGAAGAGCTTGCTTTGGGGATCTGACAGAGCATCCCCATTTGGGAAATGCTGCTATGTCTTTTCTAGGAGGTTTTAAAAATTACATCTGGATAACTAAACCAAAACCAATATACTGAAAGGCTTTTGTAGCTTTGATGTGCTCTCATCTCCCCCATTTCACTACAGGGCTTGGAGATCTAAGATAAACAGATTCAAAAAGAGAGAAGAAACTCTTCATACACCTTATAAAATATATCTTAACCTGCATAGAGTATTCGATCTTAAGGTTACTGAAAACTTATAAAAATGCTACTGGGAAAAATATCCCAAATGCAATTAAAAGGTTAAAGGATAGCTCACTAACTTAAACAAAATACAAAAAGCTACTTATCTCCATACCTAAATGACACTGCCTTTTTTCTTGGCATACATGCTAAATTAAAATAAAATCTAGTGGAATTTATAAGGTTTTTCCTAACCTGTTATATAATTATATAAGTATTCAGTCTAGAAAGGAAATCAAAAAAAAAGGCAAGAAGCAGCTAGAAATCACAATTAAAATTTAGAAGGGTTTTAAGAGTGTTCTTTTAACAATACTTGCTGATCACAGATGCTTTGTAAACTGCTCCCTTCAGCTTCATGGGGGGTGCTTCCCATGAAGACCATTATATTTCACAATTGCTACTCCTATCTATCTGCTCACTTCAAAAGAAACCAAGATTTTGGTTACAATGACATTAAAGAAGATGACAATTTCCAAAACCTGTAATATTTTCAGAAGAAAGTTCACATGAAAAGAAGTAACTTCAGCTGTTTTAGGCCAATTCATAACTCCTCTAACAATTCTGAGCTTTTAAAAGCCACTCAATTTTTAAATCATAGCATCTTTTTTCTTACCAAATGACTTCTCTAGAGTGATTTCCATTATGCTGTTAAAAAAAAATCATAGCAGTCACTGCTATAATTGCCACAAAACATATTAAATGTATTGACACAATATTTAATTAGTAAAATGTTATCTGCATTTCTGTATCATAAAAATACTTCTAATAAGTCTCATATAACACTAATGAAAAATCGTGTCATATTCCTCAAGGCTATAGAAAAATATTTGACAATGTTCTTCATCACAAACTGGAGATTTAAATCGTCAATTTTGACTTACAATAGGGTTGTCTCTTTTTATTTTAAACCATTTTTATGCTAGAAATAACTAAAGACTAACTTTTCTCTTGTACCATATAACAGTTTTTAGAAATGACTGATCAAATAATAGTACCAACAATTTCAATAGTTAATATTTAGAACAAAAAAGAATTTTTTTGAGATAACAGAAATGATTGGGATATTTAGTATACAAAAGCTAACAAAGCAGACAGGGAATTTCTTTAACCATACTTCAACTACAATATAAAGAAACTTTTGGGGTAATTCCTACCTTTAGAAATATTCCAGAGAAACAAGTTGTTGCTAGATTTACCATTAAGGTGACTTAGGTTCCACTTGATAGCCTTTCTCCTTTACGAGAAATAAAAGTGCCTTTCTGGAGAAAGCGAGTTAACAACAAAGCCCATGTTGCCAGAGCAAGCCTGGATTTCTAGCAAATGGGGATGAAGCTATTTGCATTTGTTGGTTTAAGGGGAGGAGGCATAGGAGGAGGGACTAAGAAGACTGTTAAAGTAATTCACATATTGTCTATGGGCTGTATGGACAGTGACCATCAGTCACCTACTCAAACTTCCTTCAGTCCTGCCTTCAGAGAAGAACCAAAGGTTACCCTGGGTCAGAGAATCTGGAAAGAAATAAGAAGACATGCAAAATCTAACTGCTAACCCATTGCATCTATAGACAAAGTTATCCCCGTTGGACCACATGTCCTAAAACCAAGACATTTCAAAAGTCTCAAAAGAACTTGTTAAAATATATCACAGAATAGAAACAAGAAAGACGCTCCAGGCTCTGCTTGCAATTATTGCAGTATTTAGCTGAAATACTCAAGACAGAGAAAGGACATTTGTTGGGGTTTTTTTTCCCAAGATACTTCTTTGCATCACAATAGCCGTCTCATTTGCACAAGCAAAACATTTGTTCCAAGCTGTTAGTACGAAAAAGAAAATATCAGCTGTTTTAAATTTCATGGCTTTTGAGTGAATAATTTGGGTGATAGCATTTCTATTTCCTTTATACCAAACAAGAAGAATACTAAATAAACTAAGTATACTAGTCTGTATTTTACCATAAGCTACACTAAGGGCAAAAATCTAAACAAATGCTTAAGTGTTCATTCAGAAGCCTTCTGGTGGGACTGACACACCTTGAACTTTTTACAGCCTTAATTATATGTATCTCTGTTTCTTTTGACCCACTATAACATAAAGGAAAAATGCTGCTTTATGTGGTTTTTACTAAACATACACAGTCCTATAAAAGAGGAAAAAATTGGTAAAGATACGTCCTAAAAACTATAAAATCTTAATTTTAAAACTTAGAGAAAGGTGAAGCCCAAGTTACAGAATCTACCACATACAACTCTATGCACATCTGCACAAAAAGCAAAAGCAGCCATAATTTCTTGTTTCTTAAAAAAAAAAATGAGAATGAGGTGGGGGTGGGGAAGAGAGCACTTGTTTGCTCAATGGAAGCTTTGAAATGCTTCTCAAAAGACTAACTTTGAAACGGTTCAATAGGAAAATGCTACATGGGAAGGGCTTTACAAAATAAGATCACCATATAAAATGACTAGTTATATTTTTTTTAAACGATCAAAAGTTTAGATTTTAAAACCCACACTCCTATTTTCTTACACTCCTAAAATTTTAATCAAAAAATCCCTAAACCATATATATACACACCATGTACACACCACGTACACACACACCCCCCCCCACAAAATAAACCAGCATTCAAAGCAGCAGCTAACAGTGCCCAAGATAATCACATTTAAAATCTGTTCAACACATTTTACTTTAATCTTAAGAAAGTTCCTATTCATACAATTTATGTCTGAATTACCAACAAAGAAAATCTAATATGCCAGTTCTATCAAATATCATCAAAAGTGTTTTACAAAGTTGTGAAAGAAATGCCATGTTACCACTGAGTTCCTCCTAGAAATTAAAGCTTTTTCTGTGAGAGTTGGGGGGGGGGGGCAGGAAACCCAATAGTTAAAGGATTTTATCAAGAAATGAGTTAAGATAGTCACTGATAGGCTATAGTACCACTAGAGAGGAATGCTTCCTGATTCTAGGTTTTCCCCTCCTCCACAGTTCCCTCTGGACCAGAGGAATTCCTCTAAACCCTTGGGATCCTGCAACTTTATACTCAAAGCATCTGGAAGTTTGCTGCCCTCCTTCCTGGTCTGTATGGTCACAACTGCTTAAAAAATTAGGCTATAAGATGACACTTCACACCAGTGTAGGTCATTAATTTATAATCAATAATGCATAAATCTGAAGCTAAGTTAAATAAAACTAATTCACTAATGTTTTAGAAATTATGTAAGTTCAAAGCTTAATATTCATAGTTAACTTTAAAAGTATTTAAGTGCCTCTAAAGCCAGGTAGAATGGTTTACAACGTGGCAATTTATATTTTTAAAAAAACAACTTTGAATTTCCCACAGTATGAGAAAAAAGTTAATATTAGGGCAAATTTTTATAAGAATCCTCTGCTTCTGGGAACGCCTGGGTGGCTCAGTCGGTTAATCGGCTGCCTTTGGATCAGGTCATGATCTCAGGGTCCTGGGATAGAGCCCCACAGGGAGCCCACAGGGAGCCGGCTTCTCTCTCTCCCTCTGCACCCCCCACCCACGCGCTCTCTCAAATAAATAAATAAAATCTTAAAAAAAAAAAAAGAAAGAAAGAATCCTCTGCTTCTGAGTATTTCCAATTTCTCAAGACTAGACACCTACATTTACTGTGTTTATAAATAAAATAGTAACCTATTTGTTTAGAAGCTTTCCCAAATAAAGGAAAAATTTAAATATTAAATTAAAAAAATCACACATTGCCTTTAAAATACTGGTAGTTTCAGTTCTGATTCTAAGTTGCTGGATTTCAGGTCTTGCTCTTTCATGTATTAAATATGTGGACTTTAATGAGATGACTGGCTATAAATCCTATAACTATATGTGCCAGAGACAAAAGAAGGGCAATGTGAGAATAAATCAATAGCTTACAGAACATTCTTAAATTTCTATTATTTTTTTCAGAGAGAACCAAGATATAAAATACAAAGGAGGTGGGGAACAAGTTGAAACAAAAAACAGCAAGATCAGATCAATTCGTCAAGAAGGAAAAATCTACAATGGGCCTTGTTTTAGTTTACTTGACTCAGCCTTCTTTAAGTTGTCAAGGACATAGTAGCACACATACTTCTTTCCTCTTTCTCACCAGATACCCTGTACAGGTCTCCAGAATAAATCTGATGAGCAGTGACAGCACCAACCAGAGGTGAAGGGCTTTGAAAGATTGTAGGGTCATAACAAGGGCCAAGAAAGGAAAACCTAAATAAACAAGAGGAAAAAAAAGCCACAAAGCTTGCTGAATTTTCTACCCAAGGTACGTTTCCCAGTGGATTTTTCTACCAATGATAAGCATGAAAAGAACTTGGCTGTTTCTGATTATAGAAGTGTTAACACAGGGAGAAAAAAAAATTTGTTAGTCTAAGTTTTAAAGTATATTAAACTTTACTACTATTCTTGAAAAAAAAAAAGCCAGTAAAGCTTAAATAAGTAGTTTTTTTAATGTAAAGTCAAATCAAGTGGCATTCATGGATGCCTCATTACATTTCTTTAAGAAACTATGAAAGTTAATTATCTTTAGTCATTAGGTATTTTAAAAAGCTTTAAGTATTATATCTTAAAAAAATGTTGGAAAAGCAGTTATATAAAGGTCGAAAACCAAACATTTCCAGTGTGTTTAAGAAATATTCAAAAGTTGAACAAAAACAATACAGATTTTTTAAAATTTATGAAATTCCATTATTTGTGTGCCTTTTAAAATTATTTAGCTAAGACCCTTACTTTAGACCCTTAAATTATTTAATATTCAAGTCAATAAAATTAATATTTCTGCACATTTTTAAAGACCATAAATAACATTAGAAAGCAAATGACTGAGAAAAAAGTTTTTACTTTTATGACACCACACACCATACACAAAAATAAACCCAAAATGGATTAAAGACCTAAATGTGAGACCCGAAACCATAAAAATCCCAGAGGGGCGCACAGGCAGTAATTTCTTTAGCAACATCTTTCTAGATATGTCTCATGAGGCAAGGGAAATAAAAGCAAAAAAAAACTATTGGGGGGCGCCTGGGTGGCTCAGATGGTTGGGCGTCTGCCTTCGGCTCAGGTCATGATCCCAGGGTCCTGGGATCGAGTCCCACATCGGGCTCCCTGCTCCTTGGGAGCTTGCTTCTCCCTCTGCCTCTCTCTCTGTCTCTCATGAATAAATAAATAAAATCTTAAAAAAAAAAAAAAAAAAAAACTATTGGGACTACATCAAAATAAAAAGCTTCTACACAACAAAGGAAACAATCAACAAAACTAAAAGACAACCTACAGAATGGAAGAAGGTATTTGCAAATGACATATTCAATATAGGGTTAGTATCCAAAATATATAAAGAACTGATACAACTCAACACCCCAAAAAACAAATAATCCAATTAAAAAATGGGCAGAAGATATGAACAGGCATTTCTCCAAAGAAGACATGCAGATGGCCAACACACACATGAAAAGATGCTCAATACCACTTATTATCAGGGAAATGCAAATCAAAACCACAATGAGATATCACCACACACCTGTCAGAATGGCTAAAATCAAAAACACAAGAGACAAGAAGAGTTGGTAAGGATGTGGAGAAAAAGGAACCGTTGTGCACTGTTGGTGGAAATGCAAACTGGTGTAGCCACTCTGGAAGACAGTATGGAGGTTCCTCAAAAAGTTAAAAATAGAACTACTCTATGATCTAGTAACCGCACTACTGAGTACTTGCCCCAAAAATACAAACACACTAACTCAAAAGGATACATGCACCTTATGTTTATTGCAGCATTATTTGCAATAACCAGATTATGGAAGCAAACCAAGTATCCACTAACAGATAAATGGATAAAGATGTGGTGTATACACACACACAGGAATATTATTCAGCCATAAAAAAAAGAACGAAATCTTGCCATTTACAACAACATGGATGGAGCTAGAGAGTAAAATGCTAAGTGAAATAAGTCAGAGAAAGACAAATACCATATGATTCACTCATATGTGGATTTAAGGAATAAAACAAATGAGCAAAGGAAAGAGAGACAAACCAAGAAACAGACTCTTAACTATAAAGAACAAACTGATGATTACCAGAGGGAATGGGTGAAATAGGTGAAGGGGATTAAGAGTACACTTATAATGTGGGCGCCTGGGTGGCTCAGTCAATTAAGCATCTGACTTTGGCTCAGATCGTGACCTCAGGGTCCTGGGATCAAGTCCTGCATCAGGCTCCTCACTCAGTGGGAAGTCTGCTTATCCCTCTCCCTCTGCCCCTCCCCGCTCATGCTCTGTTTCTCTCTCAAATAAAATCTTTAAAATAAAAAAATAATTTTAACAAAAGAGTACACTTCTCATGATAAGCATTAAATAATGTATGGAATTGTTGGATCACTATATTATACACCTGAAACCAATGTAACACTTTATATTAACTATAGTGGAATTTGAAAAAAAGCAAATGACTAAGTTTTTACTTTTTTTTTTACTTTTTTGACATTTATTGCTATGTGTAATAAATGAAGCACTCAAAACAAATCAACACAAAAGGTAACAATAAGAAAAAAGCAGGAAAAGGGAATTAGCAGGAAAATTATAAAGGGATATTAATAGCCATGGTATATGGAAAAAAAAATCCAACCTCACTAATAATCTAAGAAATGAAAATTTTAAAAACTTTTTTTAAAGATTTCATTTATTTGTCAGAGAGAAAGCGCGTGTGCACGAGCCAGGGGCGCAGCAGGCAGAGGGAGAAGCAGGCTCCCCGCAGAGCAAGGAGCCCAATGTGGACTTGAGCCCAGGACCCTGGGATCATGACCTGAGCCAAAGGCAGACGCTTAACCAACTGAGCCACCCAGGCGTCCCTTAAAAACATTTTTTTAATTAACAGAAATAATAAGATAATGCCCAAAGTTGACCAGAGAAGGAAAAAACCACTTTCACTCTCCTCTGAGGGGAATGGAAATGGGTATTACTTTCTGAAAGACAGTTTGTCAGCCTTAGAAACATATCCCCTAACCCAGCAAACTTAGTCTATGGAAATAATTAGAGATATGCAAAGATATATTCATCATATCATCTATGTCAAACAAAATAGAAGTGTGGCTAAATTATGGTACAACCATGTAATGTAATACAACACAGAAATATAATTTTGTAGGGATATATTTTACATGGGAACACAATCACAATGTATTATGAAAAAGTAGGTAAGAAACCAGAATATGCAGAATAATCCCTTTCAAAATAAAATTATTTTAAAGTACAAATGTAACCTACAGCATGTTCTTGTTTAAAAGAAAAAAAAAAAGCCACAGGGACACCTGGGTGGCTCAGTCGTCAAGCGTCTGCCTTCGGCTCGGGTCATAATCCCAGGGTCCTGGGATCAAGTCCCATAACAGGCTCCTTGCTCAGCGAGGAGCCTGTTTCTCCCTCTGCCTGCCGTTTCCCCTGCTTGTGCTTGCTTTCTCTCTTTCGTTCTCTCTCTCTGGCAAATAAATAATAAAATCTTAAAAAAATTAATTAAAAATTTTTTTAAAAAGCCACAGATAAAAGCAAAAGTTCCCTTTACCACTCAACACCCCTTCCCAGATATAATTACTACTAAAGATTTGATATATAGCCTTTCAGATCTTTTCTATGTATGAATATACATACATCTATAGTTACACATAGAAATACATTATTTGTTTTGACTTAATAGTATTATACTGTATGTATTTTGAGGGGTTGCTTTTTTCACTTAACACATCTTGGAAAGCTTTCTTAGTAAACAGGAATCCTCTCATTCTTCTAAATCGTTCTATATTATTCTAAAGAATAACTATGCCACAACTTATTTCAACATTTCTCTTGATTTGGCCATGTGTGTTCTAAAGCTATATGTATAAGACAAAAAGAAGAAAAAGCAGTACAAAGCCAAGTACAGATCAAACTATTTGTCATGGTTATCTCTGCATGCTTTCCTGAATTTTTTGCTTTGAGCATTTATTACTTTTTTCTATTAGAGAAAACTGTTATATTAAAATAATGAAAAATAATTTTAAAGTATTATGATTTTAGAATATATCACATTACATCTAAGAAATGATATTTTTATATTATAGCTGTCATTTAATGAATGATTATCGGCTAAAGTAAATGTTTTCTCTACTCAAAGAGTATTTCACCTTGTATAATAAGTACAGCAATAACCCTATTAATCCATGTAATGAATAAGCAATGCTTGGAAAAAAGTAAAAATGAATCATTTATGAAATATCTTTGGGTGAGTATCAACTAACAATCTTTAACCATACTTTTCCGAGAATCCTAAGATTCTTCTGGGGACTTCTGTGAATCTTTACAAAACAGAATGTGGCAACAGGGGGCACATCTTTGTTTCTACTCTAAAGCTTCCAAATTCTACTTTCACATGGTTTGGATTATTTGTATTCATAAAGCAGTCATGAGAAGTGCTTTATAATGTCAAATCATTTGTGCCATTTGAAATCCTTATTGATGATAAAACAGTTAAAATGTAATATAAAACATTTAAAGTTTTTCACACGTAAAAAAAACAAATCATCATTTGTATATATGTGGTTCTGCCAAGATATCAAGATTCAACAAAATCCACACCTAGAAGTATCAGAGTAAAACTGCAGAACACCAATATGAAATATTAAAGTAGCTAGAGAAAAAATATTAAAGTAGCTAGAGAAAAAAATATTAAAGTAGCTAGAGAAAACATTAAAGTAGCTAGAGAAAAAAATGACAGATCAGAGGAAAAATAATTAGATTGACAGTTGAATTCTCAATAGCAATGGAAACCAAAAGGTAAAAGAATGATATCTTCAATGTACTGAAAGAAAATGCCTGTCAATCTAGAATTCTACACCCAGAGAAAATGTCTTTCAAGGGAGGAGTTGAAATAATGACATATTCAGATGAATGTAAACTGAGAGGGCATGCCACTAGCAGACCCCCTCACTAAAGAAAAATCTGAAGGATCTATCTCAGACAGAAGAGAATTAATCCCAGATGAAAGGTTTGAGATGCTAAGAAGGAATAAACACGTTGAATATGTTGGTGAATCTCAACAAATACTGACTATATGAACAATAATAATAGCTAGGAGGATTCCTAAAAGATATAACTAATTAAAATATACAACAGTGGAGTGCCCAGGTGGCTCAGTTGGTTGGGTGTCCAACTCTTGATTTTGGCTCAGGTCATGATCTCAGGGTTCTTTTAAGATTTTTTTTTTTTTTTTATTCGACAGAGAGAGACAGAGCGAGAGAGGGAACACAGTCATGGGGAGTGGGAGAGGGAGAAGCAGGCTTCCCGTGGAGCAAGGAGCCCGACACGGGGCTCGATCCCAGGACCCTGAGATCATGACCTGAGCCGAAGGCAGACGCTTAACGACTGAGCCACCCAGGTGCCCCCCATGATCTCAGGGTTCTAAGATTCAGGCCCGCATCGGGCTCCATGTTGGGCATGGAGCCTGCTTAAGATTCTCTCTCTCCCTCTGCCCCTCCCACACCTCAAAATAAATAAAATAAAATAAAATAAAATAAAATAAAATAAAATAAAATAAAATAAAATAAAATAAAATATACAACAGTAACAACATGAATGTGAAGGGGATAAATGGGCAGAGTGTTCTAAGTTCCCTTTATTGTCTTAGTACAGAATAAAGATATTGATCAATTTCAGACTTCCATTAAGTCAAGAAAGCATGTTAAAATTTTTAGAGTACTAAAAGAACAGAAAATATAATGTATACCTT
This sequence comes from Mirounga angustirostris, assembly GCF_029215605.1. NCBI lineage: Eukaryota > Metazoa > Chordata > Mammalia > Carnivora > Phocidae > Mirounga > Mirounga angustirostris. The sequence goes on from NW_026991719.1 coordinate 14,585,234, forward strand.
CCAACCAAGAAGAGGGGAAAAATGGAATAAGAAAAAATAACCCCAAAAGGACAAGAAAGGAAAATAAAACAGAAAAGGCAGGACAAATAAAAAGCTCAAAATAAGGTGGCATACTGAAAACCAAGTATGTCTGTAATCACAATAAATATAAATAGATTTTAAAAGCTCCAGTTAAAAGACAGACTGGCTGACTAGCCAAAAAATCAAAATCCTACTATTTACAAGAAATTCAACTTTTTAGACAAGACTAGGTAAATGTTGAACATTAGAAACAGAGAGGCCAAGAACACCAACCAAACAAAAGCTGGTATAGCTATATATAGCTAATAGCAAATATAAAATAAAGCAGATTTTAAGGTTAAAAAAAAAAAGTCACCATAATGAGGGTTACTACAGAAGGTTCAACCAACCAGGACACTATAGTAGTTCAAAATTTGTACACACCTGATAACGTACCCACAAAACAGATAAAGCATAAAGTAAACACTAGAAGAACTACAAGCAAAAACAAACTTATAATCATAATGGAACCTACAGGGGAAAAACAATTTGAGTAACACCAAACTTCTCAAAAGAAACCCTGGAAGCCAGAAGGAAGTTACACTACATTTTACAAGTGCTTAAAGAAAAGAACTGTCAACACTGAATTCTATATCCAGCAACTATCCTTCAAGAATGAAGGGAAAATAAAAACATTCTTGGATGATGGAAAACTAAGAATTTGTTGCCAGATGACCTACCCTAAAAGAATGACTAAAAGAAGTTCTCTAAAACAGAGAGGAAATGATGATAAAAGGAATCTGAAAATCAGGAAGAAAGAACTGAAATGGCAAAATGTGGGTAAATACTTCTGAATTTTCTAATTATGTTTAACAGTTGAACAAAAATTTTAACACTAATTCATTCTCAATGAATGTAAATATTTAAGAAAATATTATGAATGATGGAGGCTAAAGGGATATAAATTGAAGTAAGGTTTCTAAATTTCACTTTAACTTGTGAAATGTCTAGTGGGGTAAAGGACAGAGGAGGTGGATCTCAGAAAGTATCCATGAAACCACATTTTTAAAAAAATGCTCTGCATCTATTTATTCAGCTCTCTAAATCTGGCTTTTCAAAGTAGTCTAGTAACCATGCTTTTACTTAAGACCACTAATGAGCTCTCCTCTCAACGTTTATGCTGTACTATCTTTCATCTCCTGTTGTTAGGGAAACCAACCTAGTAACTCTCCTACATTTACGTATACTTTTTCTCTTGATTTCTATCTTCTACTCATCCCTTATTTTTGTGTTTCTCAAAGTCTGGGCTTCAAACCATGTGCAATGGAAACACCAGAGCCCCACTCCAGATCTACTGATTCAGAACCCCTGGGTATGAGTTCCAGGGCATCAGCTTTTGAAAAAGTCCCCCCTCCCCCCCAGATGATTCAAGTGTGAGAATTGTTTTAAATATTCACCCACAAGGTTCTGTCCTTGGTCCTTTTCTACTTCTACCTGTTACACATGCAAAATTAAAGCCACACCCAAAACTTCCCCCACTTACTGCTATCAGTTGGATGTGTAAGCTGCCTACCATCCACCCCTCCCCCAGACAGCACCTATAATCCTACCTGACACACAGAATATTTATTTGAATGAGCATGATGGCTCTCAAACCTGCTTTGTCAACTAAGACCTATCTCTTTTGGGCTCCATACCTGCATGTGCAGCTATCCAATGGACATGTTCACCTGGTATCTTAAAGTTACCCTGAATTAGTTAGGATTAAATTCAGCTAACAGTAAGAGAAAAACCTAAAAGAATAATGGTTTATATAACATAGAAGTTTATTTCTCTCAAATAACAGTCTGGAACAGGCCAGTATGAAAATTCTGCTCCACAAAATTCTCAGGGATTTTGGCTTATTTCTGCTTTTCACTCCACTATACCTAGAATATGGTCCCCATTTCATTGTTCAAGATGGAACTCCACCCAAAACAAGCACATAACTAGCATCAGGACAGAAGCAGGAAGAAGGAAGACAGAAGGGTACATTCATCTCTAATATACTTCCTATAAGTAGAACATACTAGCTCTACTTTTATCCCGTTGACCAGGACTTAGTCTCATGGCCATATATAACTGCTAAGGGAGGCTGTAAATATAGCCTTCATGGTAGGCAGCTGAATTGTGTTACTAAGAAAAAAAGGGATACCAGATAGTATAAAACAACAGCATTCTTGGTCATGCATTCCAAAGTCATCATGTTCCAAACTGAACTACCTCGTTTTCAGGGTAAACTGTGCGATTTTATACCTTTGTGAAGTGTCCACCCTACCTTTATCTCTATTCTGCCTGGCAAACTCCTTCTCTCTTAATACATCATGTGTCTTTCTGTTAAGCATTCCTTTACCCAACTGATTTTCCCTCCAGCCTAAACAAACTGGATGTCTTTGGGCCACTTTCGTATCTAGCACACGTCTCTATTTTTGCACTGCTGATTCTGTATATATACATATTTTTTTTTAAGTCTATTCTTCCATTTATCCCTCTAACTCCTTGAGGGCAGAGACTGCCTTAGTATCATACACACATAGATCTGGAGCATATTAAATTTTACAAAAATCAGCCATTATTATCTACTTGCTAGAATTATGGCAGCAGGCAACTGGTAAAATACGTCCCTAATAAAAAGGACATCACGGTATGTAGTATTGTAATATAATGGAATGTGTTAAAGTCCCAAATCAAAAAAGAAAGCAGTTACAAGAATATGGCTGTATGCTTTTATCTAGCCACTGCTCTCATCTTACACACATTACTTACACATTTTCTACATTCATCTTTTTTTCTGGTATAAATAAATTTTAGTTGGATAAATTTTAAGTATGTTTACATTTGATTCTACTAATAAGTTTATATTTAACTTAAGCCAATGATTAGGTTCTATGCTTAGATCCCACTTAAATTTCAGCAGTTATTCCATCACAGAAGACCAGGTTAGGCATGTCTAAGCTCTTGGAAGACACCTAAGGAACCTCAATATTTTGATGATTTTTTTCTGAAAGAAAATATCTAGATGATCATAGAATTCAACTTTAGGAAGCACAGCATTACAACTGATAAACACCTGACTATAATAACATGTTAATCTGTAATGGTTTCCATAGTCTAAAATTTTCACTGACATGGGCGCCTGGGTGGCTGTCGGTTGAATGTCCAACTCTTGACTTCAGCTCAGGTCATGATCTCAGGGTTATGAAATCGAGTCCCATGTTGGGCTCAGAGCTCAGCGGGGAATCTGCTTGAGATTCTCTCCCTCAGCCCCTTCCCCAACTCATGCGCACGTTCTCTCTCAAATAAATAAATCTTTTTAAAAAATAAAGTAAAATTTTCACTGATGGGTAGATTTTACTTAAGACTATAAATAAACTATCAAATTAACTTGAAAAAACTGACCAAAATTGTGCAAAACACATACATAACAGTTGTTACACCTTACCATTTAAAAACTACCTTTGAGATATAAACAATGGAATACTATGTATAATTTTACATTGAATATCAACTATAAAGATAGCTAAGCACCCCAAAATGCTTTCAGTAACAAGACTTCAATGGTCCAAGTGTGACTTGTAGCTTGCCCATATTCTCCAATGTGGACTGTCAATTCAGATTATGATGCTGAGTTGGCCCTCAAAAATTCTAATCATTGCCGTCTTCTACCTTCAGTTCTCTAGCCTAGGCAGTGCCCTCCCTGTTCTGTCTGCTGTTCCAGCTGAGCAAGAAGTCCTAACCTCAATGCCAATAGCAGTTAGATCTAACTTTAATAAAATAAAAGAACATGTAGTTACTTATTATCTTACCATGAGTTCCAGGTGGTTGTAATACATCTCCTGTCAGGCGACACCACCCAACTGGGAAAATATCTCGACAATCGTACTTGCACCAGTAATCAAAAGCTCCACTCCAGCCATCAAATGTGATATAAACTTCATCTCCTCTAACATCTCCAATAGTTGCAGGGCAGATCAGATAAGGGTTCTTTTTGTCTATAGCTTCAAGTTTCATTCCCACTTTAAAATTATTTAGAGGTGGCTTTGGTGGTTCCTACCAAAACATTTTAAAAAAAAGTTTTTTGTTAAGATGTAATAAGAAGCATTTGTTCAACTGTATCTCACAACTTTTAGCAACCAAAAATTAAACTCCATGTTTATCAATTAAATACAGGAAGAAAACAGTTCTCAGAAGTCTCTCTGAAACTCTGCTCTACATCTCACTTACTCTGGAGCAGAGCCAAGAACCTGGACGGAAATAAAACCAGACTGATAGTAATTCATTCATTCATCTAAGAAATAGGTGTTATATGGTATGTACCAGAAATTTAGGATTAATTAGTGAACAAAAAATAACAAAGATCCCGGCTCTGGTGGAGCTTACCTTCTAGTGGTGGGTGGTAGTAGTGGTTGGGTGCGGGTAAGGGAAAAAGAGAGAAGCAATCAACAAGAAAGTTTAAAAGAGGGAATCAAACAAACCTAATAAATGTATAAATTATAGGGTATGTTGAAAGCTGGTAAGTCCAAAGAGAACGAACAGCAGCATATATTATCTAAAAAAAACAAAAAAAGAAACCACCTCCAAGTATAAAATGCAGACACAAGAACATGAAAGTCATATAGTCTGGGGTCATTTATGATATCCAATCCAGAAACCAATATTAAAAAAGCATCCTTTAGTTATAAACATCTAAAGCATGCAAATGCTAACAGGATTCTTAAAAGCCTAAGTGCTATGTTAAAAGCAACACCTTTTCTTTCAATTTGCTTTTTATCCTAGTAAATAGCACCATCATCAGCCCAGTCATCCAAGCCAGAAGCCTGGAAATAGTCCTAGACCAGGGGTTATCAGCCCAACTAAACATCAAAATTACTTGGGGCCACACCCCCAGGATATTGATTTAACTGGTCTGGGGTGGGGCCCAGGCATCAGCACATTTTAATTCCCCAGGTGATCCTAATGTGCATCCAAGGCTGAGAACCACTGCGCTAGACACATTCTTTTCCCGCAACACTCACATTCAAAGACCAAGACCTGCCAATTCTATCCCTTAGATTCCTAGGATAACAACATTAAAAGTTAACCTTCAATCATTTAGTATAAGCCAGGCACTGTTCTAAATGTTTTCCATATATTTAATTCTCACAACTCTATAAAGTCAATGCAATTATTATCCCCATTTTATAGATGATAAAACTGATGCACAATTGCCTAAGAATATACCAGAAGTATCAGAGCTAGATTTTAAACGTAGGCTGACAACTCCTTGGAACATCCTACCACATTCACCTGCTCGGACAACTCCAACTGATCCACTTCAAAGCCCAACTCTCCTGGTCTCTTTAAGGCTTCCCCGGCCAACTCCCGCCCACTCCTACACCCCCTCAAAGGAGGTGCTCTTGCCTTCAACTGCAAAAGTACTCTTGAAATGTGTTTACTCCTCTGAGGCTCAGGGATTCTCAAAAGCAGATATATCTTATTCATATTGTTATTTCCAGCAGAGTACTCAACAGCAAGATCTTTTTAAAAAAAAAAACCAAAACGAATTAACCAAGTAATCACCTGAAGAACAGTAAACAAGCTTTCAACTAATTCTTTCACCAAGATACAATCTAAAAACATACTGGTGGGTTGATTCCTTTTTTAAAATGCCCCCTTTAAACCCATCTCACTGTCCTTACTTTTCCAGTGATATCCTTTATACCCTTGAAGTCTTAAAGTTCCTTAATTATTAGTCTTCAAAGTCCTTTTAATTACATAATCTTAATTTGGTTCTTAAAAACCACCCAAAAGTCAGCAGGGCAAAAGTTAGCTTGATCAAAGATCACAGTTATTTGATAAACAAGTAGCTGGTAAGAAGCAGACTTACTGCCACTTCATGAAGGGGCTAAAGGTCAACTAATTGTTACTACATATGGCAGGAGAAAAGGGAGGAGGATTTGACAAAAGAAAACTTTGGCAGTTGATAAACTTGTGCTGCACATTCACAGAATGGAGGAAATATTCAAGGCACACATAAGGTTCCTAGGACCTTACACTATCATATAACCAAATAAGAATAAGACTTTCTGTAGCAAAGCAAACTAAATTCAAATGGCAAGACACATTTTCTGCTACAAAATAGAATTAAGACAGGAATGAGCAGGAAAGAAAATTTTAAGATTCATGGGCGCCTGGGTGGCTCAATTGGTTAAGCGACTGCCTTCGGCTCAGGTCATGATCTTGGAGTCCCGGGATCGAGTCCCGCATCAGGCTCCCTGCTCAGCGGGGAGCCTGCTTCTCCCTCTGACCCTCCCCCCTCTCAAGTGCTCTCTCATTCTCTCTTTCTCAAATAAATAAATAAAATCTTTAAAAAAAAATTTTAAGATTCAAACTCTAATCTAAAAAGATAACCCAAATGTAACAGTATGTCATCAATAACACTATTAGCTGACAAGTAAAAAAAAAAACAGACAATGATTATGGACAAAATGCAATTTATTCTCTAAGATTTTCATACTGTTTATTAATTCTTCTAAATTTCATGAAAACTCTACCAAAGTTACTTACATCAGTATAGCCATACAAACATATATTAACAGAGCTCTGGAAGAAAACAAATATATTGATTTTTAAAAAACCAAAGGAACTGCTCCTTTTTCATAAATAAATGAAAGGGTTTTATCTCAAAACAAGCTACCTCCAGATTTAGATAATTGGCAAAATGGTTCCCTCTGCTGTCCACAAAAGGTAATGATATAAAGTAGCTTTTAAAAATGTTTTTAAAGAATGTTTTGTATGTCATCATCAGTTCTTGAATGACTTCCTAAACACAAAGATATAATGTGTAGGGGCGCCTGGCTGGCTCAGTCGGTAAAGCATGCAACTCCTGATCTTGGGGTACTGAGTTCAAGCCCAACGTTGGGTGGAGAGCTTACTTAAAAAAAAAAAAATATATATATATATATATATGTGAGTAAAGAACGCTCTTTTAACCCCTCTCCTTGCCTACCTACCTACAATATGCTTCTCCTTAAAGGCTATTTCTTTTCATATCCCACAGACTCTGAGGCCAAGTGTGAGCATTATCTGCATTACCCCTCCGCTTGCAATATTCTTACCCTTGTAACCTCATGGTTCCTTCTCTCCCTTTCTTCAGATCTTCACTCCAATGGCATCTTCTCAGCAAGACCTTCCTGGCCAACCTATCTAAAATGTCACTCTCCCTTTTCCTTAGCAGTTACAACCATCAAACATAATATAGACTTTATTTATTTTGCATGGTTTATTATGCATCTCCCCAGCCAGAAGGCAAGCTCCATAAGGACAGGAGCTCTTTCACTGCTTTGTTTATGGCTGTATTCCCAGAGTCTACTCCTGACCACAGACTCCTATCCTTAACTTCTACTTCCTTACTTTTAATCAACTACTTCTTTGACCTCATCAAAAATTCTAGTCCTTTAAGCTTCATTTATTTATTCACAAATATTTACGAAGTGCCTACTAATGTCAGACACTACTGAAGGCTCCTGATATACATTAAGTAGCAAAACAGACAAAAATCCCCCCCTTGTGGTATTCACATGCTTAGTAAAGAGAAAGATGAGAAACACCATAACATAAGCAAAATATATTCTATGTCAAAAATGGTAAGTGCTGGGGCGCCTGGGTGGCTCAGTCGTTAAGCGTCTGCCTTCGGCTCAGGTCATGATCCCAGGGTCCTGGGATCGAGCCCTGCATCAGGCTCCCTGCTCCGCGGGAAGCCTGTTTCTCCCTCTCCCTCTCCCCCTGCTTGTGATCCTGCTCTCACTGTGTCTCTCTCTGTCAAATAAATAAATAAAATCTTAAAAAAAAAAAAAAATGATAAGTGCTATGCAAAAAAAGAAAGTAAAGCAGAGCAAGGGCAATCCAGAGAAAAATGTAAGGGAGGGGTTGTGCAAAACTTGAAATAGGGTGAGGAGCCTGGATGGTGCAGTCGGTTAAGCGGGACCAACTCTTGGTTTCAGCTTAGGTCCTGAGACTGAGCCCTGTGATGGGCACCCCACCCCCTGGCACATGCATGCGCAGGAGCTCTCTCTCTCTCTCTCTAATAAAATCTTTGAAAATAATAATAAATAAATCTTAAAAAGAAACACTTTATTTTTTTTAAGATTTTACTTATCTGAGAGAAAGAGAGAGAGAGAGAGAGGTGAGGGGTAGTGCACGAGTGGCGGGGGGAGGACAGAGAAAGGGAGAAGCAGACTCCCTGCTCGGCAGGGAGCCCAATATGGGGCTCGATTCCAGGACTCTGGGATCATGACCTAGCCGATGGCAGGTGCTTAACTGACTGAGCCACCCAGGCGCCCCAAAAAGAAATACTTTAAATAGGGTAATGAGAACAAGCCTCATATGGAAGGTGACATGTGAACAGAACCCTAAAGGTGATTATTAACCACGCAGTTACCTACAGGAAGAGTATTCCAGGCAGAGAGAATAGCCAGGGCCAAGGCCCTAAAGCAGATGTGTCCACATGTTCGAAGAACAAGGAAGTGAGTGTGGCTACAATTTAGTATGCAAGTGAGAGAGCAGTAGGAAACAAGGTTAGAGAGACAATGAGGGGTCGTATGGAGAGCCATGGAGGCCACTATAAGGACTCTGAGTTTTACTCTGAGTAAAATGGTGAGCCCCTGGACAATTTTGAGCAGAGAAGTGATATAATCTCATTTATGTTTTAAAAGGAATATTCTGGTTACTGTGTTGACTACAAACTGTAAGGTTATAAATAAAGAGGTCAATGAGGAGGCTACTGAAGTAATCTAGGTGAGAGATAAAAGCAACTTGTACCAGCTGATAGCAAGAGAGATGTCAAGAAGTAGCTGGATTTTGAATGTATTTTGAAGGTAACGCCCATAGGATTTCCTTATGGACTGGATGTAGTGTGTGAAAGAAATAATCACCAAGGTTTTTGGCCTGAGCAATTGGAATAACAGTTACCACTCCTCGAGATGGGAAAGGCTGCAGGCAGAAGTCTGAGATGTCTATTGGACATCCAAGTGGGGATGTTGAGTGGATATTCAAGTCTGAGTTGGGAACAAAAAGTCTGAATTGGAAGTACCGATTTGAAAGTCATCTGCATATCAACTGTATTTAAAGCCACGAATTAGATGAGATCACCAAGGAATTAATACAGATCAGAGTTTCTCAACGTTGGCACTATTGCCATTTGGAGTCAGAATATTCTGTGGTGGGGGCTGTTCTGTGCACTGTAGGATATTTAGCAGTGTCCCTGGTCTCTACCCACTAGATTTAAGTAGCACCCCCCCACACACACACACAGTTGTGATGAGCAAAAATGTCCCCATATATTGCCAAATGTCTCGTGCGGGGCAAATCGCCCCCCTTCCCAGTTGAGAACCACCGATAGAGATAAAAAAGTGAAGGGGACCAAATACTCTAACATTCTATAAAATTCTTTCACATCCAGGTTACAGAGCATCATGTCACCCAAAATCGACTTATCCCGCTGTCATTTTATTATCTCCAAACCTTAATTCAAGATCACCATGGGATGCCTGGGTGGTTCAGTCGGTTAAGTGTCTGACTCTTGATTTTGGCTTAGGTTGTGATCTCAGGGTCACAAGATGAAGCCCCGCATCAGGCTCCACACTGAGGATGGAGTCTGCTTGAGATGGTCTCTCTCCCTCTGTCCCTCCCCCCGCCCCGCTTGTGCTCTAAATAAATAAATAAATAAATAAATAAAATCTTAAAAAAAAAAAGATCACCATCCACTTTACCTATTTATACTTAGTTGCTGAACGCTGCTGGAGAAAAGTCCCACATGTTTATTATATGTAGTACCATTTATTTAGTGTTCATCCTTAGCTGAATCCTCCAAAATATTGTCATGTGTCCCTAGGCCAATCTTTTTCCCATCTCCTACAGCTGTTGTTCCATTTACCATTCATTTTAAGACAAATTTTATGTATCCTCATTATATGTTTATTATTTTGTTAACTTTCTTCTCAACCAGAGAGTAAGTTCTCTACCCCAGTGCTGGAACACAGTAGACATTCAATCTATGTATGAATAGTTCCCTCCAGCCTTTGTCAGTTGCCTATTTCACAGAGTAAACTGAGGCTATCAGGAATGAACTCTTATCGATATTCTGCCCCCAAAACTACAAATTTAACTCTACCTGAGAACACTTTTCACCTGGTCGTTAGTTCTTGCTAATGTAACCAATAAACTTCCTATCCACCAAATAGTCAAGAATCAGCTTTCCTCTCAACCGACCTTTATTAAGTACCTGATATAGCTACTTATACATCATAAAGGTGAGTGGGTATTTCTCAAGGTTCTAGCCTTGATACTCTCCTCTTCTCCTTCTAGGTATTCTCTCTAGACTAGCTTTTTCATTCTCAAGGCTTCCATCGTTACCATTTAAACTAAAAACTGCCATATCCACATACCCAAGCCAAACCTTGTTTTTAAGTTCTGAACACTTTACTTCCAACAGTCTGCTAGTAGTCATCCCTCCTCAAATTTCCGAGAGGCACCCTGACATGTCCAAAACAAAACCCATTTTCTCCCTCTATATGCATTCATCTTTCTGTATTCTCCAACCTTTCTTCATTTAACAAACAAGTATGTTCCAAGACCTATGATAGACACCGAGAATACAAAGACATTAACTGTTCAAAAGGAACTCATAGTCTAGGAAGAGACAATGAAAATAATAATATAATCCAATTCCTATAAAGATTGAGATATGCGCAAGGTGCTAAAGAAGCGTAAGAATAGAAAGGGGGAATTAGGGAAGATACATTGGAGGATTTAATGCCTAACTAGAAACTTAGCGTTAACCAGAGACAACCAGCTCAAAAAAGGATCATGGTATCAACAGGCTATCAGAAACAATTTAGAACATAAAATACAAAGCAAGGAGTGGCAGCCATAATCCAGATCATACAGCACCTTAAAGGCCATATTAACAAACTTGCACTTCATCCTGAGTGCAACTGGGAACTTCAAGAGTTTTAAGCAAGTGAATGATGTGGTTAAGGCTCCTATATCAGATATTTCTGGCAGTTGTGTGGAAGGATGAAGGTTAGAGGCAGTTATAAGGCTAGCTGAACAGTTCAGGCAAGAGGAAAGCCTGCACAAGGGGCAGTGGTGGTAAGGTTAGAAAGAAACATGAGAAAAAATAATTAGGAAGCTAAGTGGGTGGGCCTTCCTAATTAAATGGATATTCAGAGGCCACAGTCAAGAAGGAGTAGTGATTTAAAATGGCTCTTGGCAAAGTTTCAAGCTTGGCTGAAAGAGCACCCACAAATCAATGAGTAAGAACAGAAATCCAACAGAAAAACAGGCAAAGGCTATAATCAGGTAATCCACAGAAAAATAAAAGGCCATTAAACACATTTTAAAAGCTCAGTTTCACTGGTAATCAGTTCAATGCAAATTATAGCAATGAGATACCATCCCCACCCCCAACTCCCCCAGAAAAAGATAAATAAAATTTTTAAAGATCAATGATATTTGATGCTAGTGAAAGTGTAGGAATAGAAACATCTATACAATAATAGTAGAGCATAGCTTGAAACACCTGTTGGGGTTGCAATTTAATAGTATATATCAACACTTAAAGCACACATTCCCTTTGAGCCAAAAATTCTACTTCTACAAATATAGCCTTCACACTTATAAAGAAACCTCTAGATTACAGATGACTTAAACAAGAATATGGACACAACCTAAACATCCATCCTTAGGGACAGATCAAACCAATTATGGTAATCCCTACCACAGACTAGTACAACACAACCTAAAATACATATGAAGCAAAATGGAAAGGTTTCCAGAATACATATATTTTAAGGGTAAAAATAAATCACAGAACAATATTCACAATATATTCAAATTTATGTTTAAAAAAATAAAAGCCCATATATGTCTGTGAATGCACAGAAAAAAGTCTAGGAGAACACAAATAAAACTTCTATTTGGAGAGAAGAGGGTGGAAAGGAGGAAAGGATGGGACAGATAAAAAGACACGCATTTTTTACTCTAGCTAAGTGCGTATTTTGATATCCTCTCTCCAAACATGAATTACTTTCATAATTTTTAAAAATTAAAAACATAATGTGTGTGACATGTGGCATGTAACTAGCTAACAAAGCAATCTGATAATAAGTAAAATAAATCCAATGGCTTTTCTAAAGCCACAGCCCAAGCTAATAGTGTTTAATAAAGACTACTACTAAACATCTCTTTTGTTACTATTCTCACATATGCTTTACACATTGCCCAAAGGGCCTGTGTCCCTTGCTGGGAGGTGGAAGGGCAAACCCACTTTCAGGCACTCTTGCTACTCAAAGTGGCACTCAAAGAATTTTTCTTTGCAATGCAAGAATCATATTAATTGATGTTTTACACATCCTTATGTCTTTAAGGTTCTCCAAAACCTTTTAAAACCTTAGCCAAAGCAGTCTTGAAAAAGAAGAACAAAGCTGGAAGTATCATAATCTCAGATTTCAAGATATACTATAAAGTTGTAGTAATCAAAACAGTATGGTACAGGCCAAAAATAGACACATAGATCAATGGAACAGAGTCCAGAAATAAACCCACACTTATATGGTCAACTGATTCACAACAATGGGGAAAAGACAGTCTCTTCAACAAATGGTGCTGGGAAAACTGGACAGCTACACGCTAAGCAACAGAACTGGACCACTTTGTTACACAAAAACAAACTTGAAATGGATTAAGAACCTAAATGTGGGGGCGCCTGGGTGGCCCAGTCGGTTAAGCATCTGCCTTCAGCTCAAGTCATGATCCCGGGGTCCCGGGATGGAGCCCCACATCTGGCTCCCTGCTCAGCGGGAGTCTGCTTCTCCCTCTGTCCCTGACCCTGCTTGTGCTCTCTCTCGTTCTGTCTCTCAAATAAATAAATAAAATCTTAAAAAAACAAAAAACAAGAAACCTAAATGTGAGATCAGAAACCATAAAATTCCTAGAAGAAAATACAGGCAGTAATTTCTTTGACATTGGCCACAGAAACATTTTTTCTATGTGTCTCTGTTTTTCTATCTTTCTACTTTTCTATATGCCTCCTCTGGAAAGGGAAATAAAAGCAAAATTAAACCATTGGGACTACACCAAAATAAAAAGCTTCTGCACAGCAAAGGAAACCATCAACAAAACAAAAAGGCAACCTACTGAATGGGAGGAGGTATCTGCAAATGGTATATCTGATAAGGGGTTAATATTCAAAATATATAAAGAACTTAGAGAACTCAACACCAAAAAACGAAATAATCTGATTTTAAAAAATGGGCAGAGAACCTGAATAGCCATTTTTCCAAAGAAGACATCCAGATGGCCAACAGACACATGAAAAGATGCTCAACATCACTCATCATCAGGGAAATGCAAATCAAAGCCACAACGAGATATCACTTCACACCTGTCGGAATGGCTAAAGTCAAAAAGACAAGAAATAACAAATGTTGGCGAGGATATGGAGAAAAAGGAACCCTGGTGTACTGTTGGTGAGAATGCAAACTGGTGCAGCCACTGCGGAAACCAGTATGGAGGTTCCTCAAGAAATTAAAAATAGAATTACCCTATGATCCAGTAATTCCACTACTGGGTATTTACCCAAAGAAAATGAAAACACTAATTTGAAAAGATAAATGCACCCCTATGTTTACTGCAGTATTATATACAATAGCCAAAATATGGAAGCAACCTAAGTGTCCATCCATAAATGAATGGATAAAGATGTGGTATATATACAATGGAATATTAGCCATGAGAAAGAGATCTTGCCATTTGCAACAACACGGATGGACCTAGAGAGTAAAATGCTAAGTGAAATAAGTCAGTCAGAGAAAGACAAATACCATATGATTTCACTCATGTGGAATTTAAGAAACAAAACAAAGAAAAAAGAGACAAACAAAAAAACAGACTCTTAAATAGAGAACAAACTGGTAGTTGCCAGAGGGGAGGTGAGTGGGAAGAGGGGTAAAATAGATAAAGGGGATTAAGAGTCCACTTACCTTGAGATAAGCACTGAGAAATGTATAGAATTGTTGAATCCCCTTTTTAAAAAAAACTACAATATTTACCATTCTTGACATAAATAACTGTAATAAAATTTAAGTGACTGAAAAAAGAATCAGGGCAGAGGGTGAGAAAGAAATATTTTGACCCGTAATTTAACTAAAACTTGGCTTTTATTCACTGTTTCTTAACATAGTGTACTCTTTCAACATTTTCTCAAGAGCATAAACTATCTTCGGAATTTTCCCTCTTTGTTATATAACAAATATTTCCTTATAACAAATGCTTTCTGATGACTGTTTTTAACATTCTTTTACTTCTGAAACCAAATCTCTCTAAGTAACTTTCAAGTGGTTTTTTGGCCCATCATCATTTTCTCCAATGTCAAAGGATGACTAATACAGCAAAGTGAGGGGAAGCTTCACTTCTGAAGGTAAATAAAAAATAGCAATGAATATTTGCTTCCAGTAGAGCACTCCTTTCATATCTAGGGTGAAGAAAGAGGGTACAAATTCATTTTGACTAGTGGGTGATTATAACTGAGACTTTTTTATGACTTGCTGTTATGGGCTGAAGCGTGTCCCCACCCCTGCCATATTCATATTTAAATCCTAACCCCAGTACCTCAGAATGTGATTTCATTTGGAGACAGGGTCTTTAAAGAGGTAATTAAGTTAAAATGAGGTCATCAGGGTGGGCCCTAATCCAATGACTGGTATCCTCATAAGAGGAGGAAAGGAAGACACAGACACACAGATCATGTGAAGACACAAAGAGAAGACAGCCATTTACAAGTCAAGGAGAGAGGCCTCAAAAGAAACTAAGCCCGCTGATACCTTGATCTTGGACTTCTAGCATCCAGAGCGGTAAGAAAATAAGTTTCTGTTGTTTAAGTCACTGTAATGAACTGAATGATGTCCTCCCAAATTCATAAATTGAAGCCCTAATCCCCAATGTCATTTTATTCAGAGATAGGGCCTTTAAGGAGGTAATAAAGGTTAAGTGAGGTCATAAGGGTCAAGTCCTAACCCAAAAGGACTAGTGTCCTTGTAAGAGGAAGAGAAACCAGAGATACCTCTCTTCCCCACAGGCACAGAGAAGAGGCCATGTGAGGACACAGCAAAAAGGCGGCCATCTATAAGCCGAGGAACGAGGCCTCACTAGAAACCAACCCTGATGGCACTTCAATTTTGGACTCAGAGCTCCCAGGATTGTGAAAAAATAATTTTCTATTGTTTAAGCCACCCAGTCTGTGGTACTTTGTAAGGGCAGCTCTAGCAGATTAATACACGTGTCAATCCAGTAATTTAAAAAGAATTTTTTTTTTCCATATCGGAGAAGACAAAGCATTTCAGTGCCCCTATTAAAACAACAAAACTACAGCCCAGGTGACGGAAGCTTTTTATAACATCTTTCTTACCTTCTTAAAGAATGTCGCAGGTGCCATTTCAGATCCATTCAGTGTTCGTAAGAGGAACATTGGCCAAGATGACGCATTCATCTGATACCCTATTTTATAAAATAAATCAGCGTGAAAAAGTCTCCCTGTGACATTACAGCAAGTTGGTATAAAAAAGAGGTTTTGTTTACCATTCTTCTCCAGAGAATGACTTTCTTATTGAGAAACTAAGGACATAGCTAAGAGAAGCAGATGCACCCTCCAATCAGTTCTACTGTACCCACTGTACTACTTGGCAGCAATGCTACAGTAGGGGTAGAAACTCTCATTTTAGAGAAGCCACTAGCTAGAGGTCACCAACATACATATATGTATGTTAGGAATGGGCCATAATACTAGGGGTGATCCAAGCCAAAACCCACAAGAGCTTCCAGTCCCCACCAACAGCCACACAAGCACAGCAAAGGCTGCAAAAGACTTCCAGCCCTTCTTTTTCCTTAGAGTCCCTGCCTTCTTTCCTTTCAGAGAGACAGTTTCTTGTGAAACTCAGCAAACGTACACTTATGATGCATTTCACTGTATATAAATTTCACCTCAAAATTTAAAAAAAAACTGTAAATAAACACTGAACTCTAGTTAATGATATGCATGCTAAAGTATTTAGGGGAAATGTACTAACATCAAAAACTTCCTCTGAAATACATTTAAAAATAAGATGGATTGATGAATCGCTAGAAAGGCAGATAGAGGGCGCCTGGGTGGCTCAGTCATTAAGCGTCTGCCTTCGGCTCAGGTCATGATCCCAGGGTCCTGGGATCGAGTCCCACATCGGGCTCCCTGCTCGGCAGGAAGCCTGCTTCTCCCTCTCCCACTCCCCCTGCTTGTGTTCCTGCTCTCGCTGTCTCTCTCTCTGTCAAATAAATAAATAAAATCTTTTAAAAAAAAAAAAAAAAAAGAAAGGCAGATAGATAAGGGATAAAGCAAACATGTAAAATGACAATGGCAGAACCTAGGTGATGGGTATGTGGGTGTTCACTGTAAAATATTTTCACCTTTTCTGTATGTTTGAAATTTTTCATACAATGTTAGGAAAAAAGATAGCTCTCACTTTAGCAATCTTTACACACACTAAACAAGATCTTCTCTTAGAATTTGTATCAGATGAAATCAAAATACACTCAACAGGTGTCTTTTTTAGAGATCTCATCAATTAATAGTGAATATCACAGCATCTGGCACATGCAACAGGGGGTAGAGGTCTGCTAGTTGTATTGCTTTATTGCAATCCGTTTCATGCAACACTTGCCTGCACTGATGCCAGAATTAAAGAGAACTTGCCAGCATTCCTGATGGATACATGCATTAAGATAGGGAGGCACACGAATCACTGGCAATCCCTGGCAATAGGTCCATCAGTAGGATTAACCATGCAAAAAAGTTCAGACAGAAAGTCATCCTATAATAATCCTATACCAAAATCCCCTTAATCTGAGGGGGGAAAAATTGGGGGAAGAAGGGGATTTATTATATACTCCCTTATAATAAGTCAGTATTATTAGTGATATCTAATAAATAATCATCCACAAAATGGATTTGCCACATTGTGGTTAGAATATTGCATAAAAATAATTCTCTGGTTCTTATGCCTTTCTCTTAACCCCCATCTTATCCTATTACATCATGTAATCATCATCATTGCTATCATCATCATCATCATCTTAATTTGACATTTTTCTTATTTCTTTAATTGCCTAGGGGCACCTAGGTGGCTCAGTCGGTTAAGCAGCTGCCTTCAGCTCAGGTCATGATCCCAGGGTCCTGGGATCGAGCCCTACATTGGGCTCTCTGTTCAGCGGGGAGCCTGCTTCTCCCTCTCCCTCTGCCTGCTGCTTCCCCTGCTTGTGCTCTCTCACTCTCTGTCAAATAAATAAATAAAATCTTTAAAAAAAAAATCTTTAATTGCCTGAAGTCAAACATCGATTAAAAGGCCAAAAATAGATGAAAGTGCATATAAAAACTCAAACACAGATAAAACTAATCTACAATGTTAGGAAGTCTAGACAGTGGTACCTTTGGGAATGGGAGGTTTATGACAGGATCAGCAGGAGTGGGGCTTCTGGGGTGCTGATAATATTCTGTTTCTTGATTTGGGTGATGGTTATATGGATGTGTTCATTTATAAGCTGTACACTTACAAACTGTATACTTTTCTGTTTGCATGCTAAAACTTTAAAAAAGCTTTTAAATAATAACCTTTAAGGTTTAAATAACCTTTTAAAAAAGAAAACCAAGTAAGTTGTGTTATAAAATGGAAACTGAACTATTCAAAGCACCTAATGAGCAAATTGGCAAAAATTGTCTATTTTTAATATGTACTATCAAAATATATATTAATCAGCATGTACTGCTATGTATTTCATATTTTTAATTAAAAAACTCTAAAAGTCATTTGAAAAAAGAATTATCATAAATCTGGCTATGTGTTTGAAATGTTGGCAATCACAGCAGTTATGCTTCCTTTAAACAAAATTCCAAAAACATATTATCATTTGTAAACAAATCAAATCCAAACAGGGAAGCACTATGCCTCAGGTTTACACTTCTGTCTCTTACAGAATTCTGTAGGATATAAGAGATATTTAAAACATAAATGATATGAAGAAAGAAAAGAAGACAAAAGGCAGAAAAGACACACACCCTAAACCACCTTCTTGGAATAACACATCTCTAATTAGTTATTTTTTAATATTTTAAACCAAATTAGGAATAATTAACAATTAGAGCAAGAAAAGTATAAAAGTATATTGCTAAAAGAGTGGTAATTATTAATATCTTAAATTTGGGGTTCTGAGGAAATTTTTAACTATAGTAGGAAACAAAAAGAAATCCATTCTCTCATTGTGCTTTACACTAGAGAATTTTCATTTCCAGCATTGTAAAGAAGAAACCAAAACTAATATCTACCATTCACTCAAGACTACAGAAGTAATAGGGACGCCTGGGTGGCTCAGTTGGTTAAGCATCTGCCTTCAGCTCAGGTCATGATCCTGATCCCGGAGTCCCAGGATCAAGCCCCGCATCGCATTGGGCTCCCTGCTCAGTGGAGAGTCTGCTTCTCCCTCTGCCCCTCACCCCGCCCTCATGGTCTCTCTCAAATAAATAAAATCTTAAAAAAAAAAAGAAGACTGTAGAAGTAATAAAGGAAATCACTTATTTTCTACAGAATAACAGAGTACATCTAAATATATTTTGGGGGGCCAGGCTTTTTTTTTAAGATTTTATTTATTTATTTGAAGAAGAGAGAGAGAGCACAAGCAGGGGGAGCAGTAAACTGAGGGAGAGGGAAAAGCAGGGAGAGGGAGGAATAGGCAGAGGGAGAAGGGCAGGGAGCCTAATGCAGGGCTCAATCCCAGGACCACCCCCACCCCACCCACCCACCCCACCCCCGCCCACATCATGACCTGAGTCAAAGGCGGATGCTTAACTGACTGAGCCACCCAGGTGCTCCCAGGGGTTTTGTTTTTTTTAAAGATTTATTTATTTGGGGGGGGAGTGCACATGAGCACAGGAGGGAGGGGCAAAGGGAAAGGGAGAAAGAGTCTCAAGCAGACTCTGAGCTGAGAACAGAGCCCAACGTAGGGCTCTATCTCATGACCCTCAGATCACAACCTGAGCTGAAACCAGCAGTTGTATGCTTAACCAACTGTGCCACCCAGGCACCCCCGGAGTACATCTGAATATTAAGAGAGAACAGGGATGGGGCGCCTGGGTGGCTCAGATGGTTAAGCGTCTGCCTTCGGCTCAGGTCATGATCCCAGGGTCCTGGGATCGACCCCCGCACCGGGCTCCCTGCTCAGCGGGGAGTCTGCTTCTCCCTCTGCCTGTCACTCCCCCTGTTTGTACTCTCCCTCTGGCAAATAAATAAATAAAATCTTTTAAAAAGAGAGAGAGAGAGAGAACAGGGATGCCTGGGTGGCACAGTTGGATTTTTGGTTTCCTCCCGGGTTGTGGTCTTGGGGTCGTGGGGGTCGTGGGGGTCGTGGGATCGAGTCCTGTGTCAGGCTCTGCACCGAATGCTGAGTCTATAAAGTTTCTCTCCCTCTCCCTCTACCCCTCCCTGCCTTGTGCACACACGCTCTTTCTCTCTTTAAAATAAATAAATAAATATTTTAAAAATAAATAAATATTAAGAGAGAACAAATTTGCCCGAAACTGGAGTCACATACTTTTTAGCTTTCAAAAACTTGGTCAAAATTGAGAGTTTTGTACTTAAAAACCTTTGCTCATAAAGTTCCATCAATCTCCTTTTCAAAGATCTAAAGGTACTGACCCCTACCCCTCACTATGATTTCTTCTCATTGTAGTTATAATGAAACTTCCAAGTTTGAAACTGGGGTCTGGATGTGGAATCACACCCTTCACCTGGGCTCCCCGCCATGCCAAAAATGCTGAATGGCTCAAAAGACAATAATGAGGGAGGAAGTGACTCAGTAAGAAATGCTACAAACTTCTCCCCCAGAAGAGTTTCTGAATCTGCATGTGTGACCCAGTAGAGCTGCTTCTGACATTTCAAGTTTGAAGACAGCATGTGTCTTGCCCTGGAGTGGAGAACCTTCAGCACACATATGCCACATGTGTACTGACACGAAACTCTGTAACATATGGTAATGAGTTGATCTCTCATACATTCCCCACAATAACCATCTATTTGCAAAAATGCCTGCAAGAGATTTCTAAAAGGCTACTTCAGGGGCATATGGCTGGCTGGCTTGGTCAGTAGAGCAAGCGACTTGATCCTGGGGTTGTGAGTTTGAGCCCCACATTGGGTGTAAAGACTACTTAAAAATCAAATCTGGGGCGCCTGGGTGGCTCAGCTGGTTAGGCAGCTGACTCTTGATTTCGGCTCAGTCCTGATCTTGGGTCATGAGATCAAGGCCCACATGGGGCTTGATGCTCTGTGCAGAGCTCCCTCCTCCTCTGCCCCTCCCCCTGCTCACACACGCTCTCTCTCTCAAATAAAAAATAAAACCTTTAAAAAAGTAAAATAAAATCTTAAAAATAAATAAATAAAAGGCCACTTGAAACTTTTTCTACTGAATATTACATTAATAAGAATATGTTACTTTAAAATTTGTTTATCCTTACCCAGTGGAGGCTGAAGTAAGTCCCCTTCCTTTTCACATGTCCCAATAGGCTGTATGTCTGGAGAATCGACAAGTCTCCAAAAATCATTTCTGTTGTCACTACCATCCAGTCTTAAACGTAGCCTGGCACCAGTAATTCCAACAACCGTGGCTATACAGATTGAAGTCATATTGCGAGGGTCATGGGCTTCCAATTTCATACCAACTTTGAAGTCATTAGCTGGTGGAACCTTGGACTGTACATGTTACATATGTGTGTGTATGTGCACACACACATACACACACACACACACAAATAAAGTTTTGTTAAAATGTATCAACTGTAAGAAAAACAAACAGTCAATTATGTTACCAGAATACCTGTGAAATGTTTTAAGTAACAGTCATAGCAGATGGTGAGCAAAAGAACTATAAGGGTCAAGGAAAAGATCTTCTCCAAATCCTTTCCTTGGCTTGATATGCAGCATAAAAACACTGCCCATTGCTGGTCTTATTCCTTTGTCCACTTCCAGGCAACCCAAATACAGCCTATAAAATGTACCCTTAGTGGCTTTCTAAAATAAGAATCTGATTAGGCCATTCCCCTTGAAATAAACCAACTGGCAGCTCACCACTGCCTAAGTCCAAGTCCTCAATACAGTTTAAGAGCCCCCACACCTTTAACCTTATTCCCACACTATCACCTCTACCCACTTTGTCCTCCAGCCACTCCATGCTATCCCTCAATACTCAGGTTCTTTGTACATCCATGTGCCTTTGCTTTGGATGTTCTCTCTGCCTGGAATATCCTTCCCCTCATTCCAACCATCTCAGATATCACCTATTCTATGAGCACTCCCAGTATAGAGTTATCATACTTTTCATAATTAATTATTTACATGTCTGTCTTTCCCTCCAGGTGGACAATCATAAGGGCTTAGTATACCTGACACAGAGTAAATTCTTAATGAATGAATGCAAATAAACCATCTGGCCCTTAAGTGGCATTACCACAATCCCATTATCTCCTCACACTGCTAGAACCTAACAATCACACAGACATCCCTCAACAAATTAACAGTTCATATTAATATATACAACATCTATACAATTTTGGCATACCTGTCTGAAACACTCAGAAGGGGCACTCAAAGATCCAGTCTCTTTCAAGTAATTTTCCCAGTGGAAATCATCTGAAAAAAATATATATATACACAAAATAGGGGGTTTTTCAGTATATATATGTATACTAACTTTTAGGAGTAAAATGGGACTTTAGTTCCATATCTCATTTAAAAAGGACTTCCTAAAGAGCGGATTCAAATTTCCTGATCTGCATTTGATTACCAGCATAGAAATAAAAAGACAACTTTCTGATAATAATGGCTCTGATATAATTACACTCCAGATCTTCTCCATGTAATGAGGAATTAGCACAATGATTCTAAAAATGTAGACTCTAAGAACAACTAAAGGATTTTTTTTATAGAGTAATAGCAAATTCTACTCATCTGTCTCTAATATAAATTTATTCAAGACATGTGTATACTCGGGGTGCCTGGGTGGCTCAGTCGTTAAGCATCTGCCTTCAGCTCAGGTCATGATCCCAGGGTCCCGGGATTGAGCCCCGCATTGGGCTCCCTGCTCAGTGGGAAGCCTTCTTCTCCCTCTCCCGCTTCCCCTGCTTGTGTTCCCTCTCTCGTTGTGTCTCTCTCTGTCAAATAGATAAATAAAATCTTAAAAAAAAAAAAAAAGACATGTGTATACTCAAGACCATTTCATCCCATTAATGTGAAGCCACTTCTTTTTTTCATGGAGAACTAAAGGTGTTTAGGTATGTGGTCTAACAGAATCTTACCTCTGCAATGCTTTATGGAAAGAAAAAAATCTGAGAACCAGAGTTGTTTCTCAATTGACTATTAGATCTCCATACATGGTATCAAGAATATGGTGGCAGAACAAAGCAGTAAACCAGTCATCAGTACAGTCATGATATGAATTATTTTAATGATCTATATTTTCTACAAATGCTTACTGTCCCTTCTCTCACTCAGTCTTCATGATGTATTACAATGGTATTGAAGGTCATAAAGGTATTGAAGGTACTTTGCCTGGCTTGCACCCTTCAATTCAGTGTTCCAGTCAGACTGCCAAGACACTGAGAAAATGACTTGATAGCAGTATCAAAGGTACTATTAATTCATACAAAGCTTTTTTGTTTTTTTTAAAGATTTATTTATTTATTTTAGACAGAGCGAGAGAGAGAGAAAGAGAGAGAGAGACAGCACGAGCATGTGCGGGCGTGTGTGCAAGGAGAGGCAGAGGGGAGAGAGAAGCAGACTCCCGGCTGAGTGGGGAGCCCATGTGGGGCTCAATCCCAAAACCCCAAGATCATGACCTGAGCCGAAATCAAGAGTCAGACGCTTAACCAACTGAGCCACCCAGGCGCCCCATAATTCATACAAAGTTTAATTCTCATCAACCACCTATGCTCTTGTTTAATTTCCTCACACTTACTGGGTTTGACAGATTCCCTTCCTGGGGGAATCCGAATTACCAGCCTCTTACACATCCTTCCAAGGATAGAATACTTATACACACATACACATACACACAAATGGAGTGCTGTTAAATGATTAACAACCAGCTTTCCAGAATATACGAATAAAAAGCCTGACTGGTAGTGTTTGCAGATTTCTATGGTATAAATACTACCACCATGGCTGATCACAAGGTGACAGGGTGAAGTCGCCAACTACAAAGCTGGGAAGAGATGTGCACAAGTGCCTCTCCCAAGCCGGTGTGAGCCAGCTTCAGCACACCACTGTTCTGTGTGTTTATGCATTTATATGTGTATGTACACATATTACATATGGCATTAAGCATGTCATACATAACACTGTGCACCCTGCTTTTTGTAACGATAAATCTAAGAGATTATTCCATTTAAAAAAAATACTGGGTCTAATTCTGCTCGTAGATATGAAGCTAGCACTACCACAGTGCTTAATGGCATGCAGCAGAATGTCAAGATTAGGGGCTCTGAGGTCGAACCTGCCCTCTTCCAGTCTGGCTCTGCTTCTTCCAAGCTATGTGACCTAAGCAAGTCATTTCAGTTTCTCAGCCTCAGTTCCTACAAAATGAGGAAAAGTAATACATACGGCACAAGGTATTTTGAGAATTAAGTGTTGAAGCATACATATGTCACTCAATAAAAAGCATGCATTATTATTCTAAAACTAAAAGTCAGACTTGTGCCTCAATTTATTAACACTGGATAGCTTTGTCAAAAGTGAATACTGGGGGACACCTGGGTGGCTCAGTCATTAAGCGTCTGCCTTGGGCTCAGGTCATGATCCCAGGGTCCTGTGATCAAGCCCCGCATCGGGCTCCCTGATCTGTGGGAAGGCTGCCTCTCCCTCTCCCACTCCCCCTGCTTGTGTTCCCTCTCTCACTGTGTCTCTCTCTGTCAAATAAATAAATAAAATCTTTAAAAAAAAAAAAAGTGAAAACTGGGGTGCCTAGGTGGCTTAGTCGGTTAAACGTCTGCCTTCAGCTCAGGTCATGATCTCAGGGTTCTGGGATCAAGCCCCACATTGGGCTCCCTGATCAGTGAGGAATCTGCTTCTCCCTCTCCCTCTGCCTCTCCCCCTGGCTCATGCTCTCTCCCTCTCTATCTCTCTCTGTCAAATAAATAAATAAAATCTTAAAAAAAAAAAAAAAAAAAAGTGAAAACCGAGGGCGCCTGGCTGGCTCAGTCCATAGAGTGTGGGACTCTTGATCTCAGGGTCGTGAGTTCAAGTCCCACAGTGGGCATGGAGCTTACTTAAAATAAAAAATTTTTAGATATATATTTTGGGGGGCCGCGCCTGGGTGGCTCATTCAGTTAAGCATCTGCCTTCGGCTCAGGACATGATCTCAGGGTCCTGGGATAGAGCCCCACATCAAGCTCCCTGCTCAGCAGGGAGTCTGCTTCTCTCTCTCTCCCTCTCCCTTTATGTGTGCTCTCTCTCTCTCTCTCTCTAGCTCTCACTATCTCTCAAATAAATAAATAAAATCTTTAAAAATAAATAAATAAAAGTGAAAATGGAGATCCATGGTTCCAAAATTAACTGATCAGGATATTTCAGTGACCTCCTAAGACTAACCTGACAATCAGGAAACCCAAGGTTCTAACTGAAGCTCTACCATCATATGACCTTGGAGAGCATTAAAAAAAGAAGAAAACAGGGGCACCTGGGCGGCTCAGTTGGTTAAGCATCCGACTCTTGGTTTTCGCTCAGGTCATGATCTCAGGGTCATGGGATCAAGCCCTGTGTTGGACTCCATGCTCAGCATGGAGTCTGTTTGGGATTCTCTCCCTCTCCCTCTGCCCCTACCCCCGCTTGCTCTCTCAAATAAAATGTATAAATATTTTCTTAAACCAGGGGTGCGTGGATGGCTCAGTCAGTTAAGCATCTGACTCTGGATTTCAGTTCAGGTCATGATCGGAGTTGTGGGATCAAGCCCCACATCGGGCTCCACACTTAGTGGGGAGTCTGCTGAAGGATTCTCTCTCTCTCCCTCTCCCTCTGCCCGCCCCCCCCCCGCTCATGTCTCTTTCTCTCTCTCTCAAATAAACAAATCTTAAAAAAAATAAAAAGAAGAATGAAACACGAGTGGAGGGGAAAATCTGACTATGGCATCATTAAGGAGCCAACACCCCAGGAAGAAAGAAGCGTAAGTTGAAGATAATGACAGGGAAACTAAAATCATTTCACAATAATACCTCAAATAAACCAGCTACATTTGTAAAATTTTTCAATAACACTAGAAAAAAATTCATTTAACACTATTTTTTAAATATTTTATCACCATTTGTGTCTGAATGGGCTATAATTTGAGCTAGCAAATCCTTTATACCAGTATTCTGCAATATGATCATTTTCTATCACATTGCTAGCTAATGACCCCATGTAGCATTTAACCATTGGAGCCTTAACTTTTTTTCTTTATTCTTAAGGCAGTATTTTCAGCCCCCAAAGCTATTCAGTTTGGCTGCCCACGTGCTGAGACCCTACCAATAACATAGGGAAACACACATAGCAACAGGCTTTACTTAGATTTAGATTTGCTTAAATTTAGATTTGACATATCTTCAATAATACCACAGCTGGAATTCCTGAGCAGGAGCCAAAATAGTCAGAAAGTCTTACCCAAACCTGAGGACCCAGTCTGCCTATGCATCTTATCCTCATGGACAAACTGGAGCAGGGGAATGTTATTCTCCCTCAGAAAAGAGTCCTGGCAACTGACAGGTTTGTTCATGAGACAGTTGTACACATATAACCATGTGATCTGATTGTTATTTTGCACATGTCCGTGGTCCTTCTTGTTTGCCTTGTACTCTATTCTAATCCATACATTAGCCCAAACACCTTTTGACAAACTGAACATAATCTATATGAGCCACCCTGGTCTTCTCCAGAGTAAATCAGAATCCTAATGTCTCCCAGCAGTGCTAGGCTTGGATTCAGAGGCTCTGTAAAGAAGATGGGCAAAATATCTAGAGTTGGAAGCTTCTCAGCTGAATGATCAGCACCTACTACTTCACAGCAACTATCACAACTATAACTGGGGATTTGTTTAATGTCAGTCTTGCCCCCTAAGCTCAAAGAGGGCAGGAATCATGTTTGTCTTATTCATCACTGGTTTTCCATAAAAGGTTGCCAGTATGTGCCAGGCACTGTCCGAGGTACTGTGGACCCAGCAGTTAATAGCACAGACAAAAGCCCTGGCTCTCTTGGAGCTCACCTTCTAATGGTCACTGATTTCTAAGATGAGATGTTAGGGTCAGGGCCCTGAGAAACATCCGCAGATGTCTGTAAATTTGATTAAGTAATCTCATTTTTTCCATCAAGTTTGAGAATTTTGAAAAGTTACTAGTTTCAATCTTTAAGAATATATTTTTTAATTTCTTTTTATGAAATGTCCAGAATAGCAAATCTATAAAGACAGAAAGTACATAAGTGGTTGCCTAGAGCTGAGGGAAGGAAGAGGCATTGGGGAAAAACAGGGAGTGACCACTAACTGGATATAGGATTTCTTTTTAGGATGATGAAAATGTTCTAAAACTGATTGTGGTGATAGCTGCACAAGTCTGTGAATATACCAAGAACCAATGAATTGTATACTTTAAATGGGTGAATTCTGTGGTATGTGAATTATATCTCAATAAAATGGTTATATTAAAAAAATAAAAGAGACGAATTTGTAGGGATGAGGAAGAACATTTTAACCTAATGGCCTCCCTTTCCTTGGAGGGTTTTGGAGGTTGGAGGGAATTGCTGAAGAACAAATAAGGTCAATGGAAAAGAGAGCTAAGGAAGCACTGGAGGCTGAGCCACAGTGAGGAAGAAGAATGATTCCATGCGGATTACCGCTATAGGCAATCTTCCTGTAGGAACAGAAAGTCATAGGTGAACTACCCCAAGAGTGGGGCTGGCAGGACAGGTACAACAGAAAAACAAGGGGCAAAAGGTTTGCCTGGAAAACTCTGATAAACACAGTAAGTTTGTTATAGTTATTTTTTTAGTCAGCTTTTTGTGTGCATATGACTAATTTTTTTGTTTTCCTTAAAAGCAGGTAGAGATCCTATCTCCTGAGTCTCTGATGCAGTGCTACACACTTGCTGTCCACAATAAGGAACTTAAAACATGAATTAATAACTCATGGTTAATAAACATCTACTGAACATTTACTGTATGCCTAGGCATTATATTAGATGCTTTACATTCATTTTCTTTATTTAATTCCAACAGTCCCATGAAGTAAGTAGTATCATCCTTGTGCTACTGAGAAGAAAAAAGAGACTAAGAACATTGAGTAATTTGCCCAAGGTCAAAAAGCCGGTAAAGAATGAGGCCAGGATTCTAGAACAGGTCTGTCAGACCTCCCAATGCCTAAGCTTTTATCCAATGAACTATCTTTTGACCATCAAAAAATGGATTTTCACATTGACTCTAATATTAGAAGAGTTTTTATTAATCAAATTATCATTTTTAATTGGTAATAAATGGTAATTATTAACTAAGTATCTTTAATTTGGCAAAAACTGCATTGAAATACATGATTTTTTCTACTTTAATCCCTTACCAATTTATCTCTAAAATAAAACCAAAGTAAAATTTTCAAAATAAAATCTTTTACCTTTCCTATTGCTCAGGTTTTACATTTATAGGAGTTTACTATACATAGACTATACCAAAAGCAATAAGAGTTCATACCAACACTGAGTGAAGAGAAAAATATATTGTACTGAACTACTTTAAAACCTACCATTTTGCACAGAAGATGTACCTGAGTGAGGAGCTTTCTCTGGATTCTCCTTCTTGGCATCCATTGAATCTAAAAAATGAAAGAAAATAGTGAGCAACACTGGAAGGCCATAGCAAAAGTCTAAAAGAGCTCTTAGAAAACCTATAAACTAGGGTGCCTGGGTGACTCAGTCGGGTGACTGTCTGACTCTCGGTTTGGCTCAGGTCATGATCTCATGGGTCATGGAGTAGAGCCCTGCATCAGGCTCCGTGCTCAGCAGGGAGTCTGCTTGAGATTCTCTCCCTCTGTCCCTCCCCCCACTCACGCTCACTCTCTTTTTCTCTCTAAAATAAATAAATTAATCTTAAAAAAAAAGAAAACCTACAAACTAAAACTATTTTCTAATAGGACCCAGTTTTAATTTTATAATTAATATCCTTATTTTCTGCATAGGATTTCACTTTCTAACATACTACCTATCTTACAATTTGCCCATTTATTTTGTCTATTGTATGTCTCATTCCACTCAAATGTAAACTCCAAAAGGGAGCTTATCCCCTTCTCTCCCCCTCTATAAAATTAAAAAAAAAAAAAAAGAATTAACGTACCCTAGAAATAAACCGCATGCTTTTAAGAGTTTAAAACGTAAGAGGGAAATTGGAATACATGTAATTCAATAGACAATGTAATAGGCAGAGATTTTTCTCTGTGCCAAGCTGAGGAGCTCCAATAGCACTAGACCTTGTGACTTTACAAATCTAAGACATTATTTTGTCCATATATATATATACACCCACACATATATATACACACACATCTTAAAGGACTCATTTTTTAAAATTAATCATAATACTGTTATTATGCTGAAAAAAATTAACCATAATTCCTTAATAACATCAAATAAGCAGTCAATGTTCATATTTCCCCAAATGTCTTATTTTAACTGTGTGAATCAGGACCCATATAAAGTCCATATATAGCAATGGATAATAAGTGTCTTCAGTCTCTTTTGATACTTATAGGCTCCTCCTCCTCCTCTTTTGTTTCCCCCCCTTCCTCTGGATTTTTTTTTTGCTCATGATACCAGTTTAGTTTTACAGTCTGGATTGTGCTGACTAGCTCCTATGGTGCTGGGTTCTGGTCCTTATCTTTTCTCTAAATATAAGCTATTAGTGGGGCACCTGGGTGGCTCAGCCAGTTAAGCATCTGCCTTCGGCTCAAGTCATGATCCCAGGCTCCTAGGATCGAGCCCCACATCAAGCTTCTTGCTCAGCAGGGAGCCTGCTTGTCCCTCTCCCTCTGCCTGCCACTCCCCGTTTGTGCTCTCTCTCTCTCTGACAAATAAATAAAATCTGAAATAAATAAATAAATAAAAGATATTAGTGTGTTGAGCTTAATCAGATTCAGGTTTGGCTTTTTTTTAAAGATTTTATTTATTTATTTGAGAGAGAGAATGAGATAGAGAGACCATGAGAGTGGGGAGGGTCAGGGGGAGAAGCAGACTCCCTGCTGAGCAGGGAGCCAGATGTGGGACTCAATCCCAGGACTCCAGGATCATGACCTGAGCCGAAGGCAGTCGTTTAACCAACTGAGCCACCCAGGCACCCAGGCTTGGCTTTTTTGAGGGGAGGAGAGAAGAAGGTGACTTCACAGGTGGTGTTGTGTACTTCTCACAAGAGGCTCCTAATATCTAGTTCTTTCTCTTTTTGTGATACGAACAGCCACAGATGGCTATTGCTTAGATCCATTAGTCCATTAGTGGTTACAAAATGGAGGTATTCTAGGGCGCCTGGGTGGCTCAGTTGGTTGGGTGACTGCCTTCGGCTCAGGTCATGATCCTGGAGTCCCGGGATTGAGTCCACATCTGGCTCCCTGCTCAGCAGGGAGTCTGCTTCTCCCTCTGACCCTCCCCCCCTCATGTGCTCTCGCTCTTTCATTCTCTCTCTCAAATAAATAAATAAATAAATAAATAAATAAATAAATAAAAAACAAAACAAAATGAAGGTATTCTAATTTTATCATCCTGTCTTTATTAGCCAGAAAACTTGTATAGAAAGAAACCTCCCCTCTTCAATCATTCAATTACCTGAGGTACAAATCACATAGGAAAGTCTCAAGCAACACTTCATTCTTTTCCTTTACTTTCTAATTTTCAAAATAATGAGCTGGATCCCAAGCATTCTCCAGATAACCAGTAAGTTTTGTTCTGCTGTGTCATTATGAACTCATGAATTTAACCATACTTAATGTGTTGCCAATCTAGCACTGTTTTACTCTTATTGATACCCAAATTGTCAAACAACAAGCTTCTCGAAGAAAGATCTATGAATGATATCAGGTATCATTTTCAGGTAACAATTTAAGGTAACAGATCTACTTTCTGGTTATGACTCAGTGCCTCTTCAAGATGTGTGAACATTTGAGATGGATATATAAATTGCTTTCTATTTAAATGATTTGACTAGTACAAAGAAAGTACACACATATTTACTAAATAGTTCTATAGTAAGATTTTCTAATAGGAAAGAAAGTAAAACTGTAAAGGCATGGCTCCTGCTCTAGAGAAGCTGAGAATCTAGTTACAGAGACTACACTAAACACTTGACAAAACTGGGAATAGCAGAGGACAACATTCAGCAGTCAGCCACAGAAAAGCTCCTAAGAGACACAGGACTTGAACTGGATCTTGAAGGAAGAACATGATTTAGGATGGCAAAGGTGTGCAGGATGTATTATAGAAAAGAAAATACAGTTGACCCTTGAGTAACATGGAAGTTAGGGGTACCCATCACCTTCAGTCGAAAATCCACAAATAACTTTTGACTACCCAAAATCTTAAGTACTAGTAATCCAGAAATGGTTCACTTGAGAGTTTTTTCAAATTGTCACAAATCTCCAAAAAATTTCCCAATATATTTATAAGAAAAAAATCCACATATAAGTGAACCCATGCAATTCAAACCCATGTTGTTCAAAGGTCAACTATACAACTCAAAAGAGAGAGTGCAAATGAGTGTGGCATATTCAAGGCAAGGTGAGCAGACTTCTCACTAAAGCAAGACAAGGTGAAGCTTATTTATTTGTTTGTTTGTTTGTTTGTTTATGGGGGTGCGCAAAGGAAGAGAGAGAATCTTAAGCAGGTTCCATGCCCAGCACGGAACCCAACATGGAGCTTGATCTCATGACCCTGAGCCAAAATCAAGAGTCAGTCGTTTAACCAACTAAGCCACCCAGGCACGCCAGAATGAAGCATTTTTTAACCAATCATATTAGAGTTAGAAGATTTGGATTCTGATTTTAACTTTGTCACAGACTGTTGTATGACCTGTTCACTTAAACTCCCTGTCAGTTTTCTCACTTATAAAACTTGGAAGAAGGGGCGCCTGGGTGGCTCAGTCGGTTAAGCATCTGCCTTTGGCTCAGGTCATGATCCCAGGGTCCTGGGATGGAGACCCGCATCATCGGGCTCCCTGCTCAGCGGGGGGCCTGCTTCTCCCTCTCCCTCTGCTGTTCCTCCTGCTGTTCTCTCTCTTTCTCTCTGTCTCTCTCTGTCAAATGAATAAATAAAATCTTTAAAAAAAAAAACTAGTAAGGAAAAACATAATTATCTTTAATAGCTATTCAGTTCTGAAATTCCAATTCTAAGCACTTAACATCTCTTATGACTTTATTTCTAAAAGGACTTTTTTTCAAAAGTTCAGTCTACTAGAAGGTACTCATCCCAAATGAATAAAAATATCATCACGTTTAGGAATTAAATCTTACCTTCGTTCACTGTTCGCCCCATGGTATTCTTTTCTGGTACTCTTTCCTACAAGGAGAAAGATCAATTAATGCCTCCTTTTAGCATATTTCTGAAGGGCATTATTATTAGAAATCAGTTATAGATTTAGATCATTTTAATTTATTTCCCTTTAATAAAAAATAAGTTCAGTAGATTAATAGTTGGCAGGGGCTGAGGAAAGAGGGACTAGGGGAGCGACTACTAATGGGATGGGTAAGGAGTCTCTTTTTTAGGGTGATGAAAATATTCTGGAATTAAATAGTGGTGATAGTTATACAACCTTGTGAATACACTAAAAACAACTGAATTATAACACTTTAAAAGGGTGAATTTTATGGTTAAATGAATTAAAAGGAGCAGATGGTAAATTGGTAGAGTTGGGATTCAATCTGAGGCCTATCCCAAAAACCACTTGAGCCCATATTATGGAGAGATGGAAGAATCATGACTGTGTTAGTACAACTTGTAAGAACTGCAAGAGTCAAGTCTTCTAACAAGACAATTACTTGTTCAAAGATCTGTGTATTGTGAGCCATTAATTCAAACTTTTCCTGCATGTCCTCAATATGCCAGGCAATCTACAACAAAGATAAATAATACACTGTCCTTGCCCTCCAACAGCTCCATCCAGGAGCTATGAATAAAAAACACAATATGAGTGCTATAGAAGAGCTATGTACACAGAAATATTTAATATGGCAATTGGATATCCATCTCACATTACTCTGTGTGCCTGTGGTCAGAACATGATAATGTGTATAACGGAAGATAATTTGTTATTTAAAGAAGCCCATGGAGAACACATTCATTAAGCCACCCAGAACGCCTTCTGCATCTCTGACTCAACAGACTTAAACTCAAGCATCATCTCCTCAAAATTTGCTCCTTCTGACATTTTTGTTTCTCCTACTGACACACTACTCTTCCAGGTACTTGGGATTTAAAACCCCAGGTATGACTGAATGTGTGAAGTTCTCTTCTTTCACTCACACATTCAATCAGTAGCCAACATGCACTCTCTCATTTCTCTTTCCCCTGGCACTAACTGGTTTATACGCTCATTAGCTCCTGCCTGGTCTAATACCATAGTCGCCTAACTCATTTTGCCACAAGTCTTTCCCCACCACAACCTACCCAATACCTGTCAGATACGGACTAAGCTGCTTTCTTGCCAAATCAGCTACCTGCTTCAGTGATTTCACTGACTACTGAATTGAACAAAAAATCTTCTGCTGGGCCTATTTAAGGTCCCTCACAATTTCAAAGCCACCTGACATCTACCGCCTACAGCTATACTGTGGCCTAGTTCAAAACTCATCATGTTGTTCCATCTGCATGGGATACCCTTTCTTCTGCTGCTTCTTGAAATCCTAGCCATCCTTTAAGACCAAACATAAATCCCATCTCTTTCTTAAAGCTTTTCTTGTTCCTTTCTATATCACCACCACCAGTTTCCAGATGTGATATAGTCATGTATTTAACAAATATTTACAGAATTCCTATATGCTTGGTGCTGTGTAGACAGAAGATACACAATCTACTACAAAAGACCTTAGAAATCTAGTGAGAGAGACTTATTAACAACTAATTATCGAACAAAGAATAAAATACAAGCTCTATTAAGAGAGGTAAAAGTGGTGCTCTGTGCAAAGACAAAAACACAATTAACTGGGAATATAAAAGAAGCCTTTTCAAAAGAAGTGGCACTTGAACTGGTCCTTTAAAGATGAGTATTTCAATGAGCAGAGAAGACAGAGAGGAATTTCAGGCTGAAGATACAAAATGAGTGGACACTGAAGAGGCTCCTGCCTCCTCTACTTGATTATGAAATGCTAGACTTGCTCAGGTTCCTTCTGGGCTCTTATTTCCCTCTACAGTCTCTCAGGGCCCATGCCTTCAGAAGCCACCCATACAGAGATGATTCACAAAGCATTACCCCCCCTTCTGAGACATCAGCCCTGAAAGTCAGATTGGAATAATCAAATGAATTAAATATTCAATACCACTGTGAGTGAGGATGTTTTCAATTAAAGACCATAGCCGAGTGGCTAAAGAAAAAGACAAAGTGAGGGTGCCTGGGTGGCTCAGTCAGTTAAGCCTCTGCCTTCAGCTCAGGTCATGGTCCCAGGGTCCTGGGATTGAGCCCTGCATTGGGCTCCCTGCTCAGTGGGAAGCCTGCTTCTCCCTCTCCGTTTGCCCCCCACCCCACTCGTGCTCTCTCTATCTCAAATAAATAAAATCTTTAAAAAATAAATTTAAAAAGAAAAGAAAAAGACAGTATTTGAAATATATAAAGGGTGCTGAATCCAAGCAGAAAGTAAAGGGAGATGAGCTGTAATCCAGGTAGGGAGTGAAGGCACTTACCAACTCTAATCAGAGAGCAAAAAGTTGTGAATTACATTAAGTTCCTCTACTATACAAAAGGGGCTCAGTTGAAAAACTGAGGGATGGGTCACACATAAAAGGTATACCCAGGTTCCTATGCCCTTCTTTCAAATCTCTAAACTATAACTGAATTCTTCATCTCAACTGTTATCATTTGCTCCCATTAGTTGAGGAAGTAATCTTATAATCCTAGGAGGTGAAGATATATGTATAGAGATGATTAAAAGTAAATCTTTGAAGACCTAAATAAGTAAATCCATGTACCATGCACACAAGTTGGAAGATTTCTTAAATAGGCATAAAATTGCACAAGCCATAAAAGAAAATATTAATAAACTGGATTTAATAATTTATCCAAAGGCAATATTTAATGAAGATAGAGTGGTATTGGCATAAGAATTGACATACTGACCAATGGAACAGAATAGAGTCCCAAAAGATACACATATATATACATATGGTGAATAGATTTTTTTTTTTTTAATTTATTTGACAGAGAGACAGAGAGAGAGCACAAGTAGGCAGAGCGGCAGGCAGAGGGAGAGGGAGAAGCAGGCTCTCCGCTGAGCAAGGAGCCAGACATGAGCTTGATCCCAGGACCCTGGGATTGTGACCTGAGCCGAAGGCAGCCGCCCAACAACTGAGCCACCCAGGCACCCCGTGAATAGATTTTCAACACAAGGGCCAAGGTAATTTAATGGAGAAAGGATAGTTTTGGGGTTTTTTCTTTTTCCAACAAATAGTACTAGAACATCTCCATGTACCAAAAAAAAAAAAAGACAAACAACACTTACCTCAGAAGTTAATACACAAAAACTACCTCAAAAAAAGATCATAAATTTAATGTAAAGCCTGCAACTATAAAATTTCTAGAAGAAAACACAGAGACCTTGTGACTCTAAATTAAGCTATGACTTCTTAAATATGACACAAAGAAGCACAACACGTCAGAGAAAAAACTGATACATTGGACTTTATCAAAACTAACAACTGCTCTTCAAATGATACTGTTAAGAAAAGGATAAGCCACAGAATAGGAGAAAATACTTGCAAAATATGTATCTGATAAAAGATCCGCATCCAGAATATATAAAGAACTCTTACAACTCAATTTTTAAAAGGCAAACAGCCCAATAAAAACATAATTGGCAAAAGATTTGGACGATCACTTTGCTAAAGAAGATACACAAATGGCCTGTTAAGCATGTGAAAAGATGTTCAACATCATTAGTATTTGGGGAAGCACAAATTAAAACCACAATGAGATACGACTACATAAAATGGCTAAAATGAAAAAGAATGACAATACCAAATGTTGATGAAGATATGGAACAATTAGAACTCTCATATGCTGCTGATGGGTATAAAATAATTTTTTAAAAGATTTTATTTATTTGAGAGAGAGTAAAAGAGAGAGCAAGCAAGCATGAGTGGAGAGGGGCCGAGGGAGAGGGAGAAACAAGCTCCCGGCTGAGTGCTGAGCCCAACGTGGGGCTTAATCCCAGGACTCCAGGATCATGACCTGAGCCACTCAGGTGCCCCTAAAATAAGTATTTCTATAAAAAAAGAACTTTCTTAGAGTTAAATGCAATGCAAATATTCTTAACTTCAAAACCAATGCTTTGGAATCCAAACCACTTATTTTAAGGTAGACCCACAGACCAAGGAATAAAATAAATACTATTTATCCCCAGATAAAGACAGGAAGAATTCCAGATCCCTTTAGTTTGAGATTAGCCATATTAGATAAGATCAACTCTTTCAGAGTTTGGAAACTTTTCCTTTTCAATTATCATAGTCACTCAGCACCAGTGCGCAGATGTATCTCTTGTGAATTCCAAAGTCATGCCAAAATAAAGCCTTCAATACACAAAAAGAACTCAAACTGTTTATGAGTGCATGAGTCAGTGACTCAATAAGCTTTCCCTTTCAGCCCTCATGGTGTTAAAGTGCAGTGAGTTGTTTGAAGACACCATTCAGACTCTTTTTTTTTTTTTTTTAAAGATTTTATTTATTTACTTGAGAGAGAGAATGAGAGAGAGAGCATGAGAGGGGTGAGGGTCAGAGGGAGAAGCAGACTCCCTGCTGAGCAGGGAGCCCGATGCGGGACTCGATCCCGGGACTCCAGGATCATGATCTGAGCCGAAGGCAGTCGCTTAACCAACTGAGCCACCCAGGCGCCCCAGACTCTTAACTATAGAGAATAAACTGAAGGTTACCAGAGGGGAGGTGGGTAGGGGCGATGGGTGAAATAGGTGATGGGGATTAAGGAATGCACTTGTCATGATGAGCACTGAGTGATGTATGGAACTGTTGAATCACTATAAAATATTTGTTTTCAAATATTCTGAAATTCATATATTTCCTTGATTTGTTTTTCTCTCCTGACTCTCCCCAATATTTCTACTATCTAAGGTTTATATTTGGCATATGCAAATGTGTAAATTCCTTTTTTCTTTTTCTTTTTTGGGGGGGTGCCTGGGTGGCTCAGTCGATTAAGCAACTGCCTTCGGCTCAGGTCATGATCCCAGAGTCCTGGGACCGAGCCCCATGGCGGGGGGGGGGGGGATCCCTGCTCAGCGGAGAGTCTGCTTCTCCTCTCCCTCTGCCCCCTTCCACCACTTGAGCTCTTTCTTTCTTTCTTTCTTTCTTTCTTTCTTTCTCTCTCTCTCTCTCGCTTGAGCGCACTCTCCCTCAAATAAATAAATAGAATCTTTTTAAAAAAAAAAAAAAAGGAGAGCGCACTGCGTGGCGGGGGGGGGGTTTAGGGAGGGACAGAGGGAGAGGGAGAGAGAGAATCTTAAGCAGGCTCCACCCCCAGT
Source organism: Mirounga angustirostris (assembly GCF_029215605.1). Taxonomy (NCBI): domain Eukaryota; kingdom Metazoa; phylum Chordata; class Mammalia; order Carnivora; family Phocidae; genus Mirounga; species Mirounga angustirostris. Next base: position 14,622,107 of record NW_026991719.1, read on the forward strand.
GCGGACCCCAATGCAGGACTCAATCTGAGGAACCTCTGAAATCAAGAGTAGGATGCTCAACTGACTGAGCCATCCAGGCACCATACAAATGTGTAAATTCTCAATCTAGGCACTAGATGTAAAATCAAGCGAATGCTTAAACTTACTTTTTTTTAAAAATATATTTTTTTAATTATAAGACAGATAAGAAAAGGGGGGAAAAATCACCTATAACCCTACCATCAAGCAATACCTGCTGTTAACCATTTGGTATATATCCTTTCAATTGTTAAAAATCACATACGTAAATCCATATATAATATACATTTGAACCACTTTTAAATATACACTTTCCAAATTCCATATATTAATAATCTTCCAATAAAATTCTGCCCATATGATAATTCATAAAGGCAATATTTTTAGCTAAAATAAAAACTGGACAATAATAAATGCCTTTTAAAAGTTTATGCCTTGGGGCGCCTGGGTGGCTCAGTCGGTGAAGCGTCTGCCTTCAGCTCAGGTCATGATCTCAGGGCCCTGGGGTTGAGCCCTGCGTCAGGCTCCCTGCTCAGCAGGGAGTCTGCTTCTCCCTCTCTCCACTCATGTGCTCTCTGTCTCTCTCAAATAAATAAATAAAATCTTAAAAAAAAAAAAAAGTTCATGTCTTAAGGAAAAACTCCACTATTCTCAAGATTAACACTCAAAATAGGAGAAAAATTAGGGCTTATTTTGTAATCTAAAAAGTGATAAACACCAGGGCACCTGGGTGGCTCAGTAGGTTAAGCTTCCAACTCTGAATTTCAGCTCAGATCAGGATCTCTGGGTCATGAGATCAAGCCCCGCATCAGGTTCTACACTGTGGGTAGAGCCTGCCTAAGATTCTCTCTTTCCTTCTCCTTCTGCCCCACCCCTTAAAAAAAAAAGTGATAAACACCAAGTTAGATGAAAATACATTTATTAGGGCATTGGGTTAATTTTTAAATTTATGACATATTTATCAAACATTTTTAATATTGTTTGATCACCAAAACTTTTCACCATTTCTATATAATTGTTTTGTCCTATACCATGCTATTTTTAAGAAGGATTAGTAGTTCCAGTATAAAAACATACTTATAGAAGGATGGGGCTTTTATTATTAAAAAGAGCAAACAGGGGTGCCTGAGTGGCTCAGTTGGTTAAGCAACCAACTCTTGATTTTGGCTCAGGTCATGATCTCAGGGTCGTGAGATCCAGCCCTGTATTGGGCTCTGCGCTGGGCGTGGGGCCTGCTTGGGATTCTCCCTCCCTCTGCCCCTCCCCACCCCTAAAAAAAAGAGCAAATAAAAATGTTTACTAGTTGGAAAAAAATTAGTACTCAACCTGAATGATTAATTTCTCTCTGGTCTATGTAAGTTTCACACAAGACAAAAATACAAATTCAATGGAAAAAATAAACATTTTCCTAGGGCTGAGTACTAGGAGGAATATGTACAGATCTTGATGTAAAGAAATGCTGGTTAATTTAATACAAACTATCTTTGAGTATAATTTGAGAAAACATAAAAGTTCTATTGTCCGTCTTAAAATGCCCCAGCATTACACTATAATTCACCTACATCTTTCGTCACAATACAAAGGTAGAGATTATAGAAGCCAAAGGAACAGACCATGATCTACTGGTAAATACTGCTAGCATTAACTCATAGTTGAATTCCCAGTGCCTCAAATAAAGATATGCCATGGAGCTAAGAACATATCTATATGACTTACATACCAGATATGAAGATAGCACAGCTGCTGTCTTTCTGGAAAAAATTAAGAGCCTAACATTCTTTTAGAAATAAAAACGCATCTCACACAGTTGTCGTCTGCACAGGAAACAACAGAAAAGCTTAATTTTGCTCTCAATATACTTTGAACTGCTTCAGCACTTTTAAGAAAGACTCAAATAAGACTCCCAAAGTAGCTCTCCATGTTACATGAGAGAGAAAATTTGGGCAAGGAAAAAAAATTAAAAGCTTTGTTTTGTTTTTGCCAGCATACAGAGAAGTTGCTTCACTAAATGCATACAAGGAGCAACTTCACTGTGCTAAAAAAAATTTTTTTTCAAATATAAATCAGTCAAAATAAAAGTATTAGGATAGCACTATTTTTTTTCAAAGATTTCATTTATTCATTTCAGAGAGAGAGAGAGAGAGACAGAGCACACAAGTATGAGTGGGGGGAGGGGCAGAAGGAGAAACAGACACCCTGCTGAGCAGGAAGCCGGATGCAGGGCTCCATCCCAGGGTCCTGGGATCATGACCTGAGCAGAAGGCAGACGCTTAACCAACTGAGCCACCCAGGCACCCCTGGTTAGCACTATTTTATAAGTGTCTGACACTGATATTTCCTTTACCAACATACCACAGCTACACTAAATCTAGTTGCTGTATCTAGCAAACTTTGAACAAGCATTGATATTCTGGGACCTTTTACAAAACCATTTGTTTTGAAGACTGTAATTTGTTATAGAATTAAGAGCTGAGAAGAGATCAACAAATGCTTTGAAAATCCCTGCATTGTCTTCAGCCATTTCTCAGTATGATTAAACAATGATTAATAGTGGAATTATTTTTTTTAATTTTTTTTTTATTTTTAAAAGATTTTATTTATTTATTTGACAGAGAGAGAGAACACAAGCAGGCAGAGGGAGAGGGAGAAGCAGGCTCCCTGCTGAGCAGGGAGCCCGACGTGGGGCTCGATCCCAGGACCCTGGGATCATGACCTGAGCTAAAGGCAGACACTTAACCAACTGAGCCATCCAGGCACCCCAATAGTAGAATTATTAAACCTAAAATTCCCATTGATCTTACGTGATTCTGGAGAAAATTCTAGGGTTTTTTTTTTCTTCTTTGAGAAAGACAAAGTTTTAAAGAACTGTTTGGCAAGTTAATGGGTCTATAATTCTAAGATTACAGGGCCTTTCCATTACTTGTTTGTTTCAGGTTGTTGGTTTTGCTTTTCCATTTTTCTTTTTTTTTTGGTTTTGTTTTGAAGGTAAGGTAATACACCTTGAGTCTCTTATTAGAGACCACTATGTGAAAAGTCAATAAGGGTAAACATTTTGACAAGGACAGGAACTTAACAAGTCTGACAAGGAAGGAATCTCCCAGGGCCCTTTTCAACTTTAAGCCATTGGTCAGATGTTATAAAATGGATGGAATTATATAGAATCTCAACCTGAGAAGGTATAAAAATAAACAAAATACAGCTGAAGAAGATAAGGTTGTTCCTGCACCAAGAGCAAAATTTGCTGCATATTTCCCAGACAGAAGTCCCATAGGTGGGAATACATAATGTCCAAACTTAAGCATTTATTATTAGACTTGTTCGCTGAACCTCCCCCATTTGGCAGATATTAAAATCCACATTTTTTTAAAGAGTAAAGTGACCTTAAATTGAGACAACATCAAAGTTTTATCGGTGTAGAAAAGATTCTCTACTATATTATACATTTACCAGACTAACCTTTTCCTGGTAACTAAGATTTTGGTAATAAATAAAACAACACTCAAAACAAAAAGAGATGCTCGGATACTTTACTTTTTGCAATCTGACCACTACCTTCCTTCTTTTCCCACAACTGCTTTCCAAAACCCTAATTACTTCCCAGGGATCAGACCCCATTTCAGTGTTTCAGCCCTTATTCTCTTGACACTTCAGGAGTGATAGGTCACCCCTCATTCCAGACACTTCTCTTCTAAGCCTCAGGTTCTGATTGTCCTACCTCTATTATCCCTCTGTGTCTACTTCCTCCTCCTGTCCTAGCCATTTATCTTCTCTATTCTCTAGTCAGTCTCTTTCTCTAGATTCTAGTAATTTTAGAGTCTAGAATCTCATTCTATTCCATGGTGATGCAACATCCCTATGTGGATGACTCCTACATCAGCATCTCTAGTCTCAGTCTCTCTCCAAAATTTCTAGTCTAGCCAATTGAACATCTGTCTAAATGCCTCACAACTACTTCAAACATTACATATTTAAGAAATCAAACTCTTGGGGCACCTGGGTGGCTCAGTCGTTAAGCGTCTGCCTTCGGCTCGGGTTATGATCCCAGAGTCCTGGGATCGATTCCCGCATCGGGCTCCCTGCTCAGCCAGGAGCCTGCTTCTCCCTCTCCCACTCCCCCTGCTTGTGATCCCTCTCTCACTGTGTCTCTCTCTGTCAAATAAATAAAATCTTTAAAAAAAAAAAAAGTAAAAAAAGAAATCAAACTCTTTTGCCTTCCAAAATAAGTGACTCTTCCTCTGCTTCCTTTTTTAATAAGCATTACTAATACCCAATCTTTCTGAATTAGAAGTCATCTTTGATTCTCTTCTTCCTTTGTCCAGTATCTTATCAATTACCAAGTTCTGCTGATCCTTGAAGATCAGAAAGCTGGTAGTGAAAGAAAAATGATTCAAACCTAAGTCTGTTAAGACTCCAAAAAGACAAGGTTTCAATACACTGTCCACGCTTTGAAAGGGAAAAGGAGACACACCATGCACTTTGGATAGAGTGGATCCATGAGGCATAAGAAAGTAAAACTTATAGTCCCTAGGGTCTAATGATGATAGTGATGAAAATGGTAATAATAAATACTATGAGTTGTCACCTACTGAACTCTTGCTAAATGTCTGGTACCCTACTAGGGCCTTTATATACATTTTTTCTATCTAAAGCCTATTACAAGCCTGGAGGGTTGTTACTGTTATTAATGTCCATTTGAAAGTTAAGAATATTGAGGCTCAAAGATCTGCACAAGATCACCCAGTTAGATTGGACATAGGTCCTTGAATGCTTAACCATTTTACTAGAATTTCTTCTGTTGTGTTTGTGTACATGTTTTATCTCCCCTGGTGGAAATAAGCTTTTAGGGGCAGTATTATGCCTGGTTCATCTTTGTATTCTCCATTGTCTATCCACAGTGTCTTTCATAATGTAGGGCCCCTAAAATGTTTGCTAAATGAGTAAATGTAATCTGCTATGCTACTGGCTACTTATACCTAAACCATATAGTCCCAGGACATTGTGGTTTTAAAAATATTGGGGGGGGAAGGGGGCTGGCTGTCATTGTTGTTCTTCTCTGTTCCTTCCTGCAATGTTCAATCTGCTATGGTTTAATTTACACAAGTCTAGGTCAACAGGCCAAGGAGAAAAATTCTGTGAGATCTGAGACAGTCCCCTACTCCTCACATCATCCTCCTTCCCAACATCTGAAAAACCTTTAATTTTTTACTCTGAATTTGATTTCTAGGATGTTTGAGGTCTCAAAAAGACAGGCCCCCAGTGTAAATTGGTCACTACTATTAAGTGTTTTTTGGGGCGGGGAGGAGAACAGCTAGGAATATATACTGTACCAGAATTCAGTTTATAAATTCAAATCACATTACAATTAGAACTAAAACACATGCTTTAAACCAATATTCACATACACAAAAAGGAAAAGACACTGTTACTACACACAAAATAACTTGGTTGCATAAATATTTCATTATATTCCCTTGAGTATATCAACAGTATAAGAAGTTTCAAGGCCAGGAGAGGTTCACAGATATGCTTGCTGGTAGTTTTAAAGAAAATGTTGGAATAAGTGATAAAGTTATACACATACATAATTCACCAGAAAATATTAATGAAATAGCATAAGTAGAACTTTTTTTTCTTTTTTAGTCTATCTTGTTATAAAGACACTGTTTTTAAAATTGAATAACAAACAAAAAAGGTCTTCTTTGCTGCCCAGTCAATATGTAAGAGGATGATAGGGAAGCCTGAGTTAACTGCATTAAGATAGCACCTTTAAGTTTTTCATTTTGACTTGAAAATAGTTTATTACTTTGGTTGCAAAAAGTACTTCACATTTCTACCTAAGCAAAAACTAATACTGATTTAAGTGAAATACATTATAGCTATATATTTTCCTTTGACAAAGAGCAGCTGGCTCTTTTAACTTTTTTAATTTTTTTTTGCTTCTGGTAATAGTGATCATCCTAATAGAGGATAGGAAAAATGTACATATCCATCATATAGCCATATATAACTTGTTGGAATTGGACGTGATTCATTACTTAAGGATCGCACAAACACCTACTCAATTCACTCAAGTAAATAATCAAATTTCCCATTTTCTGATATATCTATAAAAGTAATCAGGAAAAAAAACCTCTGAATTCTAATGTTGCAATTACCTTTAAAACTAAAATTCCATCTCTGAACTGTGAATATTCAATATTAAGAATGAACATTTTTGATAGTGAGGATTTATCAAATCTAGCCTCCTGGAGGAAATTAAGGTTTCTAGAGGAACAATTTTAATTATGCTTTAGTAAAATCTACCCCAAAAAGTTAGAAATTCATCTTTTTCTGTATCAAAACAAACCCAAGAAGAAAATAACTATTTTTAAGAATTTTTAATTTATCTCAAAAATTACAGCTTACAAGTTGAAATAATTACTTGCAATTTTAAAATAATTTATCTGAAAGCTATGCATTTACTTAAATATGTTATGTCAGAAAACAGATAGATGATAGACAAGTCAAGGGTTGCCAAGATCCCAGTTTATAGTTGTAAATTCCTAAGGTTTTAAAGCATAGCCACAGGCTAATTGCCCAAAGACCTGCTGCCCACCGACATTTGCGGAGGACTTCAGTTAATAGCAGGGCATGTCAATTTACTACAGGCAGCTCTCGGTGCGACATTTTGACAAAAGAACTGGGTCAGGTTACAGCCTGTTCCTATTATCACAGCAGTCTAGATTTATGGTTTCTAACACCAGCCCTACAAGAAATAATGGAAATGATGACAACAACAATCCCTGCTAGACAACAGACTACAGAAAAGCATGCAATAAACCACAGTCTGAAGTGACCAGAAAACTAAACATCCCTGACAACACTTAAAACGTGAGGCAGGTGTCAGTAAATTAATTCATTTAAGCATTTCTAGAACCTCTCAAAATCTCAACCCCAAAAAATCTCAAATCAGAGTTTCTAATCTAAAACAAAGCAATATTTAAAGGTACTTACCAGTATAGAGTACTGCATTTTAATTCTTTTAATAACTACCAAAGATAATGTGTTTCATTTGAACAGATTTATGAAGCTCTACCAAATCAATAAAAAATAAAGATAATACTGATCATATTTTTCAAATAACATTAAAGTATATTGAGAAATATACTCCAAATAATACTTTAAATCTTTCAAATGGAAGAAAAAAGACAACAGTTTCACAGCAAAAAGCACATGTTTACAACTGTACAGAGAAGCAAGATAACAGAAAAAACACATGTGATTCAATCACAACTTTAAATATATAAGCAAAATCTTAAACTAAGAATGATGAAAGGTGAGAAAAGTGACCAAATGATAAAGAAAATAAGAACTCTCTCAATACACATACTAAATTTAAAAGATCATGTCAAGGTTACAAGGTACATACCAAGCAAATGAAGCTGTTTATGACTGGAATTCTGCACCAGTTAATCCTTATGAGAAACGGAGGGTGAGAAAAATCAAATATGTATTCTAAAGACAAAAAGCAAAGAGAGTCCCACCAACTTTTCCCTGAGAAAAGAAAGTATCCTAAAGGTATGCCCTAGAATTGCAATATATCTGCCCCTTCTGAAGTTTACAGTGGCACATTACCACAAAAGGTGGGCACTCTCTTTCCGCTCTTACAACAATTTGCTCCTATAAACTTAGGAAGGGGCAGAGCCACAGCCATAAACACAGGTCACAAGTAGTACGTAGTCAAATGCTATCTTCAAATGCTTCCCAGCTCTTTACTCATAAAAAAAGCTTATTCTTTTTTTTTTTTCTCCTTGGTTAAATAAGAAATTCATCTAGCTTAGGGAGATGAGTATGAAATTAAATGGAACAGCACCATCATATAAACTGCTTAAAGGATTCTCAAATATTTCACTTTTCACGAAACAAGATATCCTCATTTTTTACGTCAAAACCTTTCCACCACATGCCCAAAAAATGAAAGTAGGGGAAGGTTTAGGGATATATGTTTAGTAGAAACCATTTAGCATAAAAATCACTCCTATTATTATTTCCAAGGTGGCCAAGGTTTACTTAGACAACATAAAGACAAAATAAGCAAAAATGCCTTACTCATAAAAAGCAAAGAATATATATATGCACATTCCAAATCTTGGATGGCTTCTAAAATTTTTTTTTAAGTTATCTGGCTTTAAGAACCATCACCTCTGTATCTTTTTTAAAACGAGATGTTATCACTATAGTAAAGGCATCTCTATACTTCGAGTAACCAAAGCCCAAACTAGTTAGAGCCTTGGAACACTTACCACTAAATTATACCAACCCATTCTAACATAAGATAAACAGCAGTGGTTTCTTTCAACTATTTCCCTAAGACAAAAGGATCACAAATATTAAGACCCCAACCCAGGGAAGGGTGAACTTTTTCTTTCAAAATCATCAACATCAGCCATTTTCAAAATTTCCAGGTTTTTGGTTCCTGAAATTAACTACCACTTCAAATCCTAAGATATTATGTTGTAATTTTCAGACATCAATAATGTTCTTAAAATTCTTAGGGGTGCTTGATTTGCTCACTCCAAGCTACAAAACATCTCCTGGCAATGCCAGACCTATATTCACAACCACAGCCTCACAGCTCTAACACTGATGGCTGGCAGAGCTCACTTTGTTCATATCTTGTATATCCTAAAAACCAGGAATATGACTATGAGGAGACAATGAAACTCCCAGAGAGGTGAACTAAAAGAGAAAATGACCTCAGATTTCCATTCACAGCTGGAACCAGAATAGAGCCGGCATAAAGGGGAAAAGGGGAGCGGAAAGGGTAACCTGGCAAAAAAAAAAAAAAGACTTAGAGGCAACTAATAACTCAAATAGCAGAGGATCCCTTGCATCCTCCAGTGTTCCAGTTACTAAAGTTACAACAATCATTTCTATTAACCCAAAGAGAGGGACAATAAAATATTCAAGTGAAATTTTCCTCCTCCTCCCTCTGCCCCCACCCCACCAAGAGCACAAACTAAAATTGGGATTTGGATTTTCCTTAAATGGAACAAGGGGCTACATCATTTTCATTCAAAAGACTTGGTATTTACTCAGCCTTTTCAAGGCACTTCACTATCATCAATTATTTCTCGGTGAGGCAGCGCAGGATTACCCTGACCATTTCACTGATGCGGAAACAGACACCAACAGCAAAGGGAACGGGGGCAGGAAGAGGGGAGATAGGAAGCATCTGGGGGGAACAGGCAGGCAGCTAAAAAGGAACAAACCCAAAAGAAAATGACAGTCACATCTGGCTTATAGCTGGCCACCATAACCCTTATTATTTTTTAGCTCAGAGATTTTTGAAACATTTTGAAAAAAGAAAGTGCTCTAAATTATGAGTCAGTTAATATTTAGTTACAAACTAAACTACTTACTTGGTCATAGAAGCAAAGTTGTTTAGCATTAAAAAAAAAACCTCAATCTCCAGAGCACATAGAGATTTCAATTTATACCAATAATTCATTTTTCTTCCCAAGCCTAATCCATATGTTTATCTGTCTGACCTAGAAAATAATCTCATAAAAATGTATAGCTTTCAACCCAAGTAAGAAATAATTCACAGTTACACCCAGAATTTTGTTTAGAGAATTATAAACAAAACACCGATTCCCTGAATTTGCCCTTGAAATAAAATAACTACTTGTTTTACATTCATATTGATTTTCTTAGCTATAACTTGGAAATTTTCAGGAATAAATTACTGATGGGCAGCCTTAAACATCCAGAAGCCAACATTCACAGCCTCTAAGTAAATGCACCTTGAACTAAACTCCATACTACAGACAGCACAGGCACTTCAAAAAGATGTACTGATTGAAACAAAAAAGACTAAACAGTTGCCTCATGAGAAAAACTGATACCACCTCTTTAAGACTGACTCCAATGATTTTTGTAAATATCATGACATCATTAGCTTTAAAGCAACCTCACACATAATGGAGTTCAGTTACATTAATCTTTTTTTTTCCAAACAATTTCAAAACAAATCAGGTTCTCTAAAGGAAACAGGTACACACCCTTAAGCTTATAAGGTTGTGTGATATATATGCTATCCATTCAAAAGTTCCAAAGCTGTTTTAAATGTGTTTAAGTTTTTGAAAAGATCTTTCAGATTGTTTTGAAGACTATGGATAAAACTATAGCCAAACAAATACAAAGCATCAGGTGAGTGCTCATAAATTCACTCCTTTCTCAAAGTCCCAACTGGACTTTTTCCCAAAAGCTTATTTTCACCTTCCTCCCATTAAATATACAAAACCAAAGACTGAAAAAAAAATTCATCCCTGGAAATACATTATTTAATGAGTACCTAAGAAAAAGAATGGCAAGAAAGGCAAAATAGTGATTACTGAAGAACATTCCCAAGCACTGCTTTTGAAAAGAATCAAATGAATCTATGAACTATTGTTATAATACAATTGCTTGTCATAGGAAGTTGTATTCCATAAATGATATACATCTTATAATACTGTTTCCCCAAAACAGAAACATGAATAGCTCTGGGAGCCTTAAAAATGCAGCAGCATCCGCAGTTGTTTTGGTAAAGAAAACTATCCTTGATAATTTTGTAAATCATATGATCAAAGTATCCACTTTCCCTGCCTTACCTTCCCCCTACTAACAGATCCACTCACTTTCCAGAGATATCCTAAAGTCACCTTAACACATAATTCATAAAAGCTGATCTAAATCTTCAAGATAAAAGCTAATTTCAAATTATAATCACACTTGGTAATGAATGACAAATGTTTTACAACCCTTAAAAACATCAATAGTCTTAAACGGGGATTTGTAACTACCGGTGCTGGCCAAACGTTTGGGGGCCGGAGAAGGGGGCAAATTACAGACCTCAAAGCTATATATAACCTCAAGGTGCAAAATCTATTAAATTCGCCTGCTCGCTCTCTGGCGATTTGGCGATTTACACCAGGATGCAGCACAACCACTAGTCAGGTGGAAAAAGCAAGACCGCTGTTCCTTAAAGGCACCACTGGTCCCTAGACCAGGTCACGCCGCGAGACCACAGTGGCCGCCCTGCAGCTCCTCGGGAGAGTTGGAGCTCCCCTCTCCGCCCCCCCCCCCACACACACACGCAAGGAGGGCCACGCCCTCCCGCCCCACTTCTCCCCGGCGGGAGAGCCACCGGTGCCCCCCTCCCCAACCGTCCAGAGCCCCGGGGCGCGTGTCCGATGGGCACCTGGCACCGGGACCGAACCCGCGCTCCGCCACAGGCGCATCCTTCCGGGCTAACGTTTCCCTCCCAAACTCCAAAAGTTATCTCACAACTCCCCGGAAGGCAACCGGGCGGGCTTCAGCCCAGACCACTCAAAGTCATCACTGCTCCTCAGCCCCACCGCCCACCGGCGCTGCCCGCCCCGGGGCCCCAGCTCGGCCCCCCCGCCCAGCTCCACCCACAGCAAGAGGATGCTCAGGAGGGTGCTGTCCGCGCTTTGGGCCAGGGGGCGGCTAGAGAGCGACACGGCAACCAAACGCCGCGCAAGGGATGGGCCCGGGACCAGCGACGGGGCCCCGGGGGAATAAGAGGGGCTGCGCAAAAGCAGCTGTGGGGCGTCGCGGAGGGCGCTAGGTGGGGCAGGGGAGCCCTGGCCTCTGGGGTGAGGCTGCCAAAGGTGGGCCACGGGGGTGCGGGGCCGAGCTAAGGCCGGACCCCGCGGAGCGGTAAGGGGGCGTTACTCGCGCGGGACGCGCCGCGGAGGGCTCCCGGCCACCCGCCCGCCCTCGGACAACGATCAGAGACCGGATGCCACGGCTCCGCCTCTCTGCTCCTCACGGGGCCCAGAGTCGCCACGCACCTCGGGTCCCGTCGGCGAAAGGAGCGAAATTGTCACACTGGTCCCGCGAGCCGGCACCGGTCTTCACACCGCCGCCGCCATGTTTGAGAAGCCGCGCGCGGAGCCGCGCATGCCCCGCAACCGCCGCCACCGCCCCGCCCCCGCCCCGGCTGGCCCGCGTGCCCTGCGGTCGCCGCAAGCACGCCCTATGACCGCTGCCGCGTGCGGGGCCCGAGCTGGGGGCGCCGCCGGAAGGCAGTGTGAGCGGCGGCGGGCGACGAGACGCTGCAAGCCCAGGAAAGCCCTTGGTAGTTTTCCTCCATCCTCCCCCTCACCATCTACCCTCCCGCCAAAAAGAAGCCAGGCGCAGCCCAAGCACCCAAAACTGTGATGGGCCCCCAACTGAGACCTCGGGGTCCGCGTCAAGTTCCATTGCGGGAACTCGCTCCCCTTGGCCATCGCCTTTGACTCTTTGGTCACGCCACCGAAAAGGCAGGCGCTTGCCTAGGAACTGAAGCAAGTTCGATGAGCAAGGAAAATGCAACTCTTTAGAGCAGCTTGAGCAAAGCCACTCCTTCGCGGGTTGCAGCATATTCCTTGAAACGTTGTTTTTTGGTGGGTTTTTTTGGTGTTTTTTTTTTCCAGGGGTTTTTGCCACGCATTCCCCTCCAGCTCCACATTCTGAATTTAGTTGTTCCTCTAAACCCAGGCTTGAGCTAACGGGACTAGGTTAACCCGGAGGGGAAAATAATTTGCTCACTGGTTTGACAGTGCTTGGGAGCGTCCTCGAGAATGCATTTTGGGGTCTCCTCTGCTGTATCTTCCTCGCCCGGGGGCAAGCTGTTGGGCAGGTGGAGGTCGCACCGAGGGGAAGGGGGCGGTCGTAAAAATAACCCTGAAACAGCCCACGAGTCTCCCCGCACAAAATGTAGCAAACAGAAAACCCGAGAAAAACATCCCATCCCTCGTTGTGAGGTTGGGTATAAGCAGATTTAAAACTTTTGTTTGAAAAATAATACAATGTGCTGTGTTAGCGAAAAGTAACCCATTGGCAGGCCTTCTCTCTCCAACTCTGAATAGCTGGATGTAGGTTTTTCATTTGTGATCGCCTTAACTTAGTATATAGGGCATACTGTATTTTTAAAATCATAATTAGGAAATTGAAGCCTAAAACTAAAAAACAAAACAAACAAAAAAACGCGGAATATATCCATTTTTCACAATACGGAAATTATTTGCATACAGGACCTTTGCAATATTAAACGAAGGCCAAATTAAAGTTGTTTTTATTGTATCTAGGTATTGAGGAATGGCACAAAATCAAACTGCCGAAATAAACGTTAGTGCAAATTTCATAAAAACTTTACAGCGAAACAGAAAACCTAGGCCACTGTTATGCAAATATTAAAGAGAGATTTGGCCATATCGATTGTATAATATATACCATGTAGAAGAGAATGTTGAAATGGTCCAAGATGAAGGTTCAAAAATGTTTTCGAAAGCCAGAAAGGTATCCTCAATTAACAGGTTAAATCTAAGCAGACCCTTAGTATGGGGCTACAGCAGGGCTTGGAGGGATGCAGGGACTGAAATTTTTAATTACTGGCCATTGTCTTTCTAATCTTGATGCAATGGAAATATTTGAAATTCATCTCTACATTCTGTATTAGAAAGACTTGGGTTGTCACTTACGCATCTTTTACATCTATGGACTCTTTATCAAGTTGTAGAAATACTACTCTGATTGTTAAATTGCCTGACAGGCACCTCATCTACTTCCCATATTCCTGTTTTTAATATGGAATTACTGAAGCCCTTTCTCTAAAAACATACATCGCGTTATCTATATTAGAACATCTTATCAGTAACTACGTTCATGAAAGCATTTATAGAAGTGTGACTCTGTTACATTAAATATGAGTTATTGGTAATGATGACAGCTACCATGTGCTGAGAATCCTGCTAGTCTCTTTAGATACATAATTGTCAATTTTCATCATATTCTTTCACAAAGTAGTTATGAGGTAGGTGCCCTTATTCCCAATTTATAGATGAGGAAATAGAGTATTAAATAGCAAATAAGTGGCAGAATCAGCTTCTGAACATACATACACCCAAACCTTTCCTATCCCTTTTACCCTGTCCTGAATCATATATTTTCATCGTAGACTTTGTGTATAAGCATTTAATAATAATTCTTTTATGTACTTATACTCTGCTTTTCCTTTTCCCGCTTTGCCAAAATAAACTTGAGACTGCTTTTTAATGCTGTTAGCATAGGTCAGAATATCACTGTTTCTTTTACATCATATGGAAGCACCTTGATCATAGTAGGAATTTGGTAAATATTTGTTAAATGACTGAATGGATGAACGAATACTTACTATTATGACATTCAATTAATTTTGCCTGGGGGTGCCTGGGTGGCTCAGTCTTTAAGCGTCTACCTTCAGCTCAGGTCATGATCCCAGTGTCCTGAGATCGAGTCCCACATCGGGCTTCCTGCTCAGCGGGAAGCCTGCTTCTCCCTCTCCCACTCCCCCTGCTTGCGTTCCCTCTCTCGCTGTGTCTCTCTCTGTCAAATAAATAAATAAAATCTTTTAAAAAAAAAATTTTTGCCTGAAACACATGAAAAGGAGACTACCTCAACTGAAAGAATAAGAACTAAGGCTGGTAAAATCCAAATTTTCATGATTATTTTTCAAGTCTCAGATTTGTTTCTGTCCATTTGCTCCTATAGTTCTGACTCAGCCCAGAAACTGTGACAACCTTAAAAAAGATACATCATCCTCACCCTGCCCCAATCCAATGCAAAATACTTGTGTCGCAAGTGTGTTTGATAACTTCCTTTTGTACCCTTCTTTAGAATTGAATATTAGTCCATCAGAATAAAAAGATGGTCTTCTTTCCTAGATAAGCAAAATTTAATCTAGATTTCCATCAGCACACATGTCTGTATTGAAACGGTATTACTTGCAGAGGTAAAGTTAATGTTTCAGGATGATTAGTGAAGACTCCCTCTAGTTTTCCCACTTCATGCACCCCTTTCTCCCTAAAACACAGAAGCCTAACTAAACCTGGCAGAGGCTAGAGATCCAAGGTATTCCTGGTAAACTCACCAGTCATATTTTCACTTTAGTGGAAAAAATCCATATAGTAGGTACTAAATAACAAATTAATATAGTAACTAAGTTGACAAACATCTTCAGATCCTTGTTTCTAACAAATTGCCCTTTTTCCCCTATTAAACCAAGAACACATATCAGTAAGATATAAACTGTTTCTAGTATTGCTGTTGATGGTTATATTAAACCTCTTTTCCTAACTGCGAAGTAGTAACTTCCTTGGAAAAATATCAAGAGAGACTCTAGTCTAACAAGAAGACTGTCTTGTCAAAGGACAAAGCTCTATCAGGAAGTCTGAACTCTTGTCTTGAATTCCAACTCTATCATCCACTACTTAGATTTCTTTAGAATCTTTCCATGCCTCAGCTTTTTTTCATTTTAAAACTAAGGTAAATAGAATCTGTCACACTTACTTCACAGATGAGAAAGTCCTATTCAAATCTATCAGAAAACAAAACCATGGCCTTTCCTTAATGGATTCCACATTTTTAAAAAAGATTTTATTTATTTATTTGTCAGACAGAGAGCGAGCAAGCACAAGCAGGGGGAGCTGCAGGCAGAGGGAGAAGCAGGCTCCCTGCTGAGCAAGGAGCCCAATGCAGGACTCAATCCCAGGGCCCTGGGATCATGACCTGAGCTGAAGGCAGACGCCCAACCGACTGAGCCAACCAGGCATCCTGATCCCACATTAAAAAAAAAAAACAGAAATTAGTCTTTTCTGGTTTTTTTTTAAAGATTTTATTTATTTATTTGACAGAGAAAGAGAGAGCGAGAGCAGGAACACAAGCAGAAGGAGTGGAAAAGGGAGAAGCAGACTCCCCGCCGAGCAGGGAGCCTGATGTGGGGCTCGATCCCAGGACCCTGGGATCATGACCTGAGCCAAAGGCAGATGCTCAACGACTGAGCCACCCAGGTGCCCCCATAAATTAGTCTTTTACCAACAAAATGTATGAAATTTAAGCCGACTTTGGCCAAGTCAAGTATTTTACATGCTGTGAAAACTGGCATAAACTCAATGAACATTATAAACTACACTTGGCCATTATTACAGTCACTCAGTCCTTCATTCAAACACCAAACATCTTTTGAATGCTTGTTGTATGTGGCTCTGCTAGAGGTGAGGATACCAAAATGTCTAAGACAAATTCAACACTCCAGGATCTTACACCCAGTCCAAAGAGGAGAGAGAGAGAGTGCTCACAGAGATTTTAAGATGTTCAAAAGTAGGGTCTCTTATCACACCTTTCATCATATCAAACATTTTTATTTTTTTAAAGATTTATTTATTTGAGAGAGAGAGAGAGGGTGCGGCAGAGGGGCATAGAGGGAGAGAAGCAGACTCCCCGCTGAGCCCAATCCCACCACCCTGAGATCATGACCTGAGCTGAAACCAAGAGTTGGACACTTAACCGACTGAGCCGCCCGGGTGCCCCTCATTATAAACATTTTTTTAGATGTCCCCATATAATATTGTATAACTAGATGAATGAAACTGTAGCTGGTCAGCTGACAGAAAGTCCTTTGCACATTTAATTAAAACATTTACTAATTTTGATTTTACACGTTCTGTGCTGGCTATTCTGCATTTGAGCCATCCTCCACCCCATGAATTTTTACCCTTCTTTGCCTTATTCTGTGCCCCAGGGGACTTAACCTTCAGTAGTGTATCACTCTCTACAGCTGGTTTGGCCAATGGCAGGTACCATCAGGAGTAACGGAAGTCACGTATATGGCAGGGGGTTAGGGGAGGGCACAGTTCTTTCCCAAGCACTTCCTGCCTAGGATCTCCGTCTGCCGGTAGCAGCGACTTCATGACAGCTCTGGGCAAAGGCTTCCCTTTCCAGGGTTGTCCTCACTGGGTCTTCAGTAAGTGGGAGGAACAGGTACAGCTTCCAGCTTCCAGTTTTCCCTAATCCCTGGGCAACTTCTGCATCCCTTGTTAGTTCCCTTAAACCTCCCCACACCTCTGTAAATAATTCATTCAATTCTCTTCAAAATCACATGTGACTGTACTTTCTGTTCCTGCTGGGACCATTATTGAAATGCTTCTCTTTTCATATATCAAGCCGACCAATCAAGAGGATAGGGTAGGGTCTTCAAACATTTCTGTAAGCCCTTTGAGAATTTATATTCAGGGCACTGTGTAGGGCGCCTGGGTGGCTCAGTCAGTTAAGCCTCTGCCTTCCGCTCAGGTCATGATCCCAGGGTCCTGGGATCCAGTCCTGTGTTGGGCTCCCTGCTCAACGGGGAGTCTGCTTCTCCCTCTCCCTCTGCCCCTCCCCCGGCTCATGCTCTCTTGCGCGCGCATGTGTTCTCTCTAATAAATAAAATCTTTAAAAAAAATTTTTTTTAATATAAAAAAACAAGTATGGTATTGTCCTGGGCTTTTTTTTTTTCCAACTGAACTTTAACCTACATGCAATAAAGTGCACAAATCATAAATGTACAACTCAATTAAGTTTTACACAGGTATGCACCTATGTACTCAGAGACATCAAGGTATAATTTTCAGCACCCCAGAAAATCTTACAAATCCTCCCAGTCAAGAACACCCTCCACCACCAAGTAACTATTATTCTGGCTTCTATCATTATAGATTAGTTTTGCCTGTTCTTGGATATCTTATCAATGGACTTAAACAGTACATCCTCTTTTGCGTCTAGCTTCTTTCACTTCATGGCATGTCTCCAAGAATCACCCCTGTTGTTGGAGCATCACCCTCATACTTACCAAGTCTTGCAGACAATTTTGCTGTCCTCTCTTTTCCACAGGCTGTTCTTGATTAAAGCCACTGTAATTTCTCTTACAATTATTGTCTCCTCTTCCCTATGATGAGTTCTCTTTAAGGCAGTAGTTGGGCCTCCAGTTATATTAAAACTTATTATTTTGATAGTGAAAGCTTTGCTTTCTTCGAAGTCAAGGGCGGGTTTCACCTCATACATGTGCCAGGCACTGTGTAGGTAAACTATTGACCCTTCTCTTTTGGGTCCGCTCTCCAAATACAGATTTGTAAACCAACACGGTAGTTGGGGAGACAAATATTTAGAGACCCTTTGCATTGCACGTATTCCATAGATTTGCGCAGTTGGGTTTTGTTTGTTGTTTGCCCCTGCCTTGCCAAAAACACACAAGTAAAAACTAAAGCAAACAACCAAGAGAAATTGATTGGAAAAGTTGAAAGGCAAAGTAACGCAGGTAATAATGGATATAGCAGGCAATGGTATCTGACAAAAGGAAGGGTATAATTAGGGGAGTGTGAGTTCAAGAGAACTGGAAAAATGGTGGCTAGAAGGGGTCACCTACCCACCCTTGAAGGCCAAGGTGACTGGGAGCCTAAGCATTTTTTTGCTCTGTGAAGCATGCAATGTCCTTTGCTCCTTGACCGGTTCAATTCACTCGTTCTGTTCTTTTGTGCATACTGCTATCTTTGCTGGTTTACCTCCTCTACTTCCCTAGGGCCTCACACCATTCATTCCCCTTCTAGCCCTTATCTTTCCTGGGCTGGCCTCCTTAGGTCTTCTTGAGTCCCAGGGCCACCTTGATAAATGGCCCCTCTCACTACTGATCCTAATAATACTTGCACTCTGGCTGTGTCACCACTCCTAGTACAGCTTGGATTTCACCAACCTAGGTCTTCGGAAGTCTTTTAAGTCATAATACTTAGACTTAACTATTTTTTTTTCTTATGTGTGTATGTGTGTTTAATTTTTTAAATACACAAAAGTAGGGGTGCCTGGCTGGCTCAATCAGTAGAGCATGCAACTCTTGATCTCAGGGTTGTGAGTTTGAGCCCCCTGTTGGGTGTAGAGATTACTTAAATATAAAATCTTCAAAAATAGGGGCGCCTGGGTGGCTCAGTCGGTTAAGCATCTGCCTTTGGCTCAGGTCATGATCCCAGGCGCCTGGGATCGAGTCCCACATCGGGCTCCCTGCTCAGTGGGGAGTCTGCTTCTCCCTCTGCTTGCCACTCCCCCTGCTTGTCCTCGTTCTCTCTCTGTATCTCTCTGTCAAATAAATAAATAATAAATAAATAATCTTTCCAAAAAAATCTTCAAAAATAAAGGGGCACCTGGGTGGCTCAGTCAGTTAAGTGTCTGACTCTTGATTTCAGCTCAGGTCACAATCTCAGGGTCATGAGATCGAGCCCTGTCCTCACTGGGCATGGAGCCTGCTTGAGATTCTCTCTCTTCCTCTCCCTCTGCCCCTCCCCCCACTCACACTCTTCCTCCCTCTAAAATAAATAAATAAAATCTTTTAAAAATAAATTAGGGGTGCCTGGGTGGCTCAGTCATCAAGCGTCTGCCTTCAGCTCAGGTCGTGATCCCAGGATCCTGGGATCGAGCTCCACATCGGGCTCCCTGCTCAGCGGGAAGCCTGCTTCTCCCTCTCCCACTCCCCCTGCTTGGGTTCCCTCTCTCGCTGTGTCTCTCTCTGTCAAATAAATAAAATCTTTAAAAAAATAAAAAATAAAAATAAATTAAATAAATACACAAAAGTAGAGTAGTATAATGGACCCTATGCACCCATCACTCAGCACCCACAATTATGGCCAGTCCTGTCTCATCCAAACCCCTCTGTAATCTACCCTGACCCCTATTATTTTGAAACAAATTCTAGACATTGTATCATTTATTTTGTAAATATTTAGTTGTCTATCACTAAAAGATGACTCTTCAGGGGCACCTGGGTGGCTCAGTCAGTTAAGCATCTGACTCTGGGTTTCAGCTCAGGTCATGTTGTCTCAGGGTCATGAGATTGGGCCCCACACGGTGCTCCGAGCTGAGTGTGGAGTCTGCTTGGGATTCTCTCTCCCTCTCCTCCCCGCCCCCCTGCTCATGTGCATGTGCACAGCCTCTCTTTCAAAAAAAACTTTTAAAAATAATAAAAGTTGACTCTCTTTATAACATAACTGTATTACTGTTCTATTGCTGCTATGACAAATTACCACAAACTTATCGGATTAAAACAACAGAAGTTTAGGGGTGCCTGGCTGGCTCAGTCAGTGGAGTATGTGACTCTTGATCTCAGGGTTGTGAGTTCAAGCCCCCCATTAGGTGTAGAGATTATTTAAAAATAAAATCTTTTTGGAGCACCTGGGTGGCTCAGTCAGTTAAGGGTCCTGGAATCGAGCCCCGTGTTGGGTTCCCTGCTCGGTGGGGAGCCTGCTTCTCCCTCTCCTGCTCCCCCTTGCTTGTGCTCTCTCTCAAATAAATAAATAAAATCTTTAAAAAAATAAAATCTTTTAAAACCAGATTTTTTTTTAAAGATCTTATTTATTTGAGAGAGAGAGAGTGCACGAGCACACAAGCAGGGGGGAGGGGCACCGGGAGAGGACTCTGGGATCATGACCTGAGCCGAAGGCAGATGCTTATCCGACAGAGCCACCCAGGCGCCCCTAAAACCTTTTAAGATTCATTTATTTGAGAGAGCTTGAGTGAGTGGTGGGAGGGGCAGAAGGAGAGAGAGAGAAATCCTCAAGCAGACTCCCCACTGAGTGCGGAGACTGACGAGGGGCTGGATCCCAGGACGGAGATCATGACCGAAGCCGAAAACAGGAGTCAAATGCTCAACCAACTGAGCCACCCAGGCGCCCCCAAAGTAAAATCTTTAAACAAAACAAAACAAAGAAAACCCCCAGTAGTTTATTATATTATAGTTCCAAAGGTCAGAAGTCCAAAATGGGTAGGCAGGGCTGTGTTGTTTTTGGAGGCTCTAGAGGAGAATCAGTTTCCTTGCCTTTTCTAGCTTTAGACACCACCTGCATTCTTTGGCTTGTGGTTGCTTCCTCCATCTTCAAAGCCAGCAGTATAGCATCTTCCAATCCCCCACTCTCTCACTCTAACCTTTGCTTCACTTGTCACATCTCCTCTGACTCTGACTCTCCTAACCCCTCTTTCTTTCATAAGGACCCTGTGATTATACTGGACACACCTGGGTAATCCAAATAATTTCCCCATTCAAGATCCTTAATTACATCAGCAAAGTCCCTTTTGCCACATATTCACAGGTTCCAAGGATTAGGATGTAAGGCAAAGGCATTATCCTGTCTACCATAATACCATAATTAAAAATAATTAGATTTCAATACATAATTAGAAACAATTTCTCAACATCATTAAATATCCATGCACTATTCAAATTTCCAATTGTCCCATAAAATATCATGTATCTTTTTACACCTTAGGTAAGACAAAAAAAAAAGGATGCAAATAAGGTCCACACACTGCGACTGAATGATAGGGCTTTGAGGTCTTTTTTAATCGATAGATTCCTCCTCCATCTCTTTTTTTTCCTTGCAATTTATTAGTTGAAGACTCTTGGTTTCCCATGGTCTAGACTTTGCTAATTGCATCCCCATAGTTTAATGTGTTACTCTGTCCCTTATATTTCCTATAGATTGGTAATTTAGAACTTGGTAAGATTCAAGTTCTATTTTTTTTTTCCCCCTGCAAGACTGCTTCCTGGGTAGTACATACTGTGCCCTTCCATCAAGAGGCACATAATGCCTGGTTGTCTCTCATTTTATGGTATCAGCAGATGTTGATGTGCAGTGCCTCAATCTTTTAGGTCAGCAGTTCTCAAAGTGTGGTCCTCAGACCAGCAGTATCTACTTCACCTGGAAACGTGTCAGAAATGCCAAGTCTCTGGGGCGCATGGGTGGCTCAGTCAGTTGGGCATCTGCCTTTGGCTCGGGTCATGATCTCGGGGTCCTGGGATTGAGCCCCACATTGGGCTCCCTGCTCAGTGGGGAGTCTGCTTCTTCCTCTGCCTCTGCCCCTCTCTCCGCTCATGCTCTCTGTCTTTCTCTCCCTCTCTCTCTCAAATAAATAAATAAAATCTAAAAAAACAGACTGACTGAACCAGAAATGTTGAAGTGGAGGCTAGCAATCTGAATTTTAACAAGTCCTCTAGGGGGTTTTGATGCAGGTTAAAGTTTGGGAAGCCTCACTGTTAGTTCATCAAGGGCCAAAGCGGGTATTTAAGACTGACATTAACGCAAAAGGGTTTAGGCAAAATAAAGAACAACCTCCAGAAAGAAGTAAGACCATGCTCAAAAGAGGCAGCTAGAAGAGCAAACATATTTTTAAGTAATTCAAAAGGCGTAAATGTGGAACCAACACTGCTTCATTGAAAAACACACATTAGAAGAACCAAACTCACAAATAGAACACATTGGTGGTTGTGGAGCAGGGAGCAGGGGAGGCTGAAATGGATGAAGGTGGTTAAAAGGCGCACACTTCCAGTTATAAGATAAACGAGTCTTGGAGATGTAATGTCCAGTGTACTGACTATGGTTACTAATACTATATTGTATATTTGAAAGTTGCTAAAAGAGCAGATCTTAAAAGTTCACAACACAAGAAAAGAATTTTTATAGCTATATGTGGTGATGGAGGTTAACTACACTTATTGTGGCAATCATTTTGCAATATATACAAATACCGAATCTTTATGTTGTACACCTGAGACTAATATAACATCGTATGTCAATTATACCTCAATAAAAAGAAAAAGAAAACAAAAGACTGAGAAACACTGGTCTAAACCCCTGAAAAAACAAAGCAAACACAATAGAGAAACTCAAAAAGAAAGGCTTACTCTTTTAAAATATTTTAAAAATAAATAAATAAATAAATAAAATAAAATATTTTAAATTACTTCTTTGAAATAAGAGGGTAAATTAAGAATGCTTTAGAATCTACACAGTCTCTCGTCAAGATTTTTTAAAACGGAGAACAACAATAATGTTGAGTTAATGAACAAGTGGATGGAAAGACTAAAAGGCAATACTTTGGGCACTGTGGCATTCACAGGCCTGAATTCAGAAAGATACAACCACAATTCAAATTATTCTGCACAGGTTTTATAGCAGTTCCTCTATTTCCAACATACACGGTTTCTGAATAGAGAATAATAGAGAAAGCATGGGGAGTCAGGGGATCTGGATTAAATTCGGCTCTGCCCCTCTCTGGGACTGTGACTAATTTAAAGTGCCCTGGACTGTACAGTGAGTGGAAAACAACCCCACCAGCCAGCCATAGCCCCTCTCAGGCTGGTCCAGACCACCTGCCTAAAGCCAGCATCTGGCATCATGATGCACCTACGCAACACCTTGCACGTTAATTTCTCATTCAGGCCAGAAGTATTTACTGAGCCTACTACATGCCAGGTCCTGGGCTAGAAGCATAGAGTCTGCAGACAAATAAACAAGCGATCTCAAGGGTAAGGGCTATCAGTGAGGGTAACACATTGATTATAGGCACCAATGGGTATTCATTTGTTGAGCAAACGGACCCTTACATGTGTATGTAAATGAATAAAAATAACCCTTCACACAAAATCCTGCAAACTTTGACTATAGGACACAGTGAAATCAGACGAGCTAACATGAAATTCACTTAGAGAACATTTTCCTCCTTTTCTTAAAGAAGTTCTTTAGCTCCTGGCTTCTGGAAATTTCCACCCAACTCTTCTTCATACATTCTCAGCAAGTTGTCTTTCCAAACCTTGCCTCTAGGCATCTAGAGGGAGGAAGTCAGTCAACCACATGGTCTAAAGCCTGGGGTCCAGCAGGTCTTGAATAGCATGGTGCTCTCAATGGCCTCTCTTCTCCCGTCTAGTGCCAGGAACCTCAACCCAGGTGCCTGAGAAAAGAAGATGGAAAGTTGTGGTTTTGTTAGGATGCTCTGTGTAAACCCAGTGTGCAAAACCTTTTTTATTATATAGTGTCAACTAGGAAAGGGGAAAAAAAAATATACCAAGCCTAAGTCTGCAAGCTTCCAAAGCACGACACAACACATTAAAGGTTTAGTGTCAGGAACAATCAGGTCCTTGTCGTCTACCCTTTTGCTAGCACAGTTTCCACAAATAACAGGCAAGCTCTAAATTTTCATAAAACATTTTGGCAAGTGCAGGATGGGCCAGCTTCTGGCGGTCTCTCTAAGGAAATGACTGCAAATGTTTTTTGGTGTGAACAGCCTTAAGTATTTTAAATCCTTGGTAAATAGAGTTGCCAACAGTCCCAAATATGTTTTACTAGTTCTGAATTGGACATTCAGGATGATTTTAGGGGGAGTTTTTTTCAACAACAAATATTTCAATAAATGAGTTATCCTAATTCCCTTTCTTAAATGTTGATGACTCTGGGAGACTTTGTAAATGAGAAACAAATTTTAGTAGCCAAATTGCAAAGGCTGAGATAAATAGAAATTTCCTAGAAAGACAACATGGCTATTGAGGCTTCCAGGAATAATATACACCCACAGTTTTTACTCTATGAGAATACTGATTTCTAAATCAAAGTTTTGAGTAACGAGTATAACTTCACTAACCTGAAATGATTCTAGACTTCTTTTAGCAAGTTATCCTGAAGAATGTTTGTTCTAAATTTGGCCAAAATGGTAGCCACTAGCCACATGTAGCTATTTCAATTTCAATTTCAATTAATTAAAATGAAATAAAATGTAAAATTCAGTCCCTTAGTCATATTAGCCTCATTTCAGTGCTGTACAACTATATGTGACTAGCGGCTGTGGTACTGGACAATGTAGAACATTTCTATCTCAAAGGAAGTCATACTGAACAAAATTGTTCTAAATCCTTACTACTCAAAGGGTGGACTAGCAGCTTCAGCAGCATCCAAGTGCTTGTTAAAAACACAGAATCTCGGGCGCCTGGGTGGCTCAGTTGGTTAAGGAACTGCCTTTGGCTCAGGTCATGATCCTGGAGTCCCTGGATCGAGTCCCGCATCGGGCTCCCTGCTCGGCAGGGAGTCTGCTTCTCCCTCTGACCCTCCTCCCTCTCACGCTCTCTCTATCTCATTCTCTCTCTCAAATAAATAAATAAAATCTTAAAAAAAAAAAGAAAACACAGAATCTCATGCCCCCCACAAACCCACTTCATCAGAATCTTCATTTTAACAAGAGGCTCAGATGATTTGTGGGCATATGAAAGTTTGAGAAGCACTGGTCGAAATCAGTGTTTTCCAAACTGGCTTGATCTTAAAAATCACCTAGAGCACTCATTAATCATTCAGAGTCCAGGGTCCTGCCCTCGACCTACTAAATATGACTCTTCAGAGCAGGTATATGGAAATCTGTATGTTAAACAAGCACTCTAGGTGATTATTACCCTGGAATTGGGCATTGATATGTTTTTAAAACTGCCCAGGATTCTGATGGGCAGCCAAAGTTAAGCACCACTGCTATAAATGATTTCATCTCAAAACTGCTTCTGGTCTTGGGACGCCTGGGTGGCTCAGTTGGTTGGGCGACTGCCTTTGGCTCAGGTCCTGATCCTGGAGTCCTGGGATCGAGTCCCACATCGGGCTCCCTGCTCAGCGGGGAGTCTGCTTCTCCCTCTGACCCTCCCCGCCTCATGTGTGCTCTCTCTCTCAAATAAATAAAATCTTAAAAAAAACCCTGCTTCTGGTCTTAAAATTGAATATTAGATTTTTAAACAGAGGTAAAATGAATGACATTAAAAGTAAATCTATCAGTCTGTGCATCTTAGAAACTCAGCTAAAAATCTCCTTATTTTATATTCCATGAGCTAAAACAAGAAGTACTGATATAAGGTTTTGGCTGAGAATTTTGCCAATTTCTAGCTTACATAATCAGACAGAATTCTTTTTTTTTTTTTTTAAAGATTTTATTTATTTATTTGACAGAGAGAGAGATAGCGAGAGCAGGAACACAAGCAGGGGGAGTGGGAGAGGGAGAAGCAGGCTTCCTGCCGAACAGGGAGCCCGATGTGGGACTCGATCCCAGGACCCTGGGATCATGACCTGAGCCGAAGGCAGACGCTTAACGACTGAGCCACCCAGGCGCCCAATCAGACAGAATTCTATATGGTATTTTTCTGGTTTTGTTATCTATTTTTTTAAGTCTCGGCTTTCTGAATAAAATGATGACTTCATTGAGGATAAAAATGAGGTTTTCTATTTTTTTTGAACCCTATAACTCCTACCATAAAGTACATACTTGTTGACTCTAACCAATAATGAGACCCAGATAAAACAAAGTCACAGTATTTTAACAGCAATAGCTAGCAGATAAGAAACCCCCAGACAAGGGGCGCCTGGGTGGCTCAGTCAGTTGGGCATCTGACTTTTGATTTCAGCTTAGGTCGTGGTCTTGGGGCCATGGGGTCGAGCCCTGCATTGGGCTCCGCTCTCAGTGTGGGGTCTGCTTGAGATTCTCTCTCCCTCTTCCCCTCCCCCCACTCAGGCATGCGCACGTGCGCTAAAATCTTAAAAAAAAAAAAAAAGAAAGAAACCCCCAGACAAAAGACCACCCACCTATGAAGAAATAACAGTCCCATAAAGATAAGGAATGGGTAACAGAAAGAGAAGTGGTAAAATATGCTATTAATAAGGAAAAGATGAAAAGGAAGTGTTCAGAATCAGAAAACAAAAGATAGGTAGTTGGTTCCCAGATACTAATTTTATTGTTATGGGTTATAACTTAACTTTTATAGCCCTAGATGCTTAGGGTAGAAAAGAGGAAAGACTTAAAATCAATTAATTATCCAACTTAAGAAGTTAAAAAAGAAAAAAGAAATCCAAGGAAAGCAGAAGGAAAAAAAATAAAAGCAAGTGAGAATATCAATGAAATAAGAAACAAAGATAGAACAGACTAACAAAGCAGAAAGTTGGTTCTTGAAAAAAAGGAAACACACTTAGAAATGATTCACATAGCCAATATCTGTAGATTCAGTGCAATTCCAAACAAAATTCCAGTGGGGGGGAAGGGGAAGTGACCAGGGTGGTGCAGTTGGTTGGGCGTCCAACTCTTGGTTTCAGTCCGGGTCATGATCTCAGGGTTCTGAGGTGGAGCCCCACATCCTGGCACCACACTCAGTGGGGAGTCTGCTGAAGACTCTCTTTCCCTCTCCCTCTGCCTTCTCCCCCGACCCCACTCGCTCCCCCACTCTAATAAATAAATAAATCTTTAAAAAAAATTCCAGGGAGTTCGTTTCCTGATAAGCTGATTCTAAACTTTGCATCAGGGTTTCTCACCCTTGACAGTGTTGACATTTGGGGCCAAATAATTTTTTGTCCTGGGGAGTTGTACTATTGCATTGTAGGATGTCTTACAGCATTCCTGGCCTCTACCTACTGTATGCCAGCAGAAAACTATCCCCCAACCCCAAGTTGTGACAATCAAAAATGACTACAGACACTGCCGATGTCCCAGGGCGGGGGCGGGTGATAATATCACTCCCACATGAGAGCAACAGCTTTGTAGCTCTAAAAGGTAGGAACCAAAAATAGCCAGAATACTTCTGAAGTAGAACAGATTGGCTCCCAGATCTCAGGACTAATTATGAAGTTATAGTAATTAGGACAATGATATGGTACTAGAATAGACCAGCAAGCCCAAATATAGTCCTCCTCCTGAATTACAAACCAGGAGAAGATACTTGCAATTAAGACAACTAGAATATATAAAGAACCCCTACAAATGAATAAGAACAACACAAGCAACCAAATAGGAAAATGGACAAAATTCATTGTTATGGACTGAATGTTTGTGTCCCCCAAAATTCATATGTTGAAATCATAACACTCAACGTGATGGTATAAGGATGTGGAGCCTTTGGGAGGTGATTAGGTCATGAGGGTGGGGCCCTCACGAATGAGATTGGTGCCTTCATAAAAAAAAAAGACCCCAGATAGGGCGCCTGGGTGGCTCAGCTGGTTAAGCATTTGCCTTTGGCTCAGGTCATATTCTGAGTCCTGGGATCAAGTCCCACATCAGGCTCCCTGCTTAGTGCAGAGTCTGCTTCTCCCTCTCCCTCTGCCCCTCCCCCTACTTGTGCTCTCTCTCTCTCTCAAATAAATAAATAAAATCTAAAAAAAAAAAAGACCCCAGAGAATCCCCTTTCCATCCACAATGAGAAGATGGTCACATACAAAACAGGAAGCGGGCTCCCACCAGACACCAAATCTGCCAGCACCTTGATCTTGGACTTCTCAGCCTCCAGAACCATGAGAAATACATTTCTGTTGTTTATAAGCCACCCAGTCTATGGTATTCTGTTATAGCAGCCTGAAGGGACTAAGACAGGCATAAACAGACACTTCACAGAAGAGAAAACACATATGACCAATGGACATGTTAATAGATGTTAAACACCATTAGTGATCAGGGAACTTCAAATCAAACCACAATGTGATGCTATTTTACACCCATTAGTTGGCAAAAATTTAAAAGTCTGGCAATACCAAGTGTCGAAAAGGATATAGATCAAGAGAATCCTTTATATATTGCTGATAGGAGAGCATATTAATATAACCATCTTAGGAAATAATAAGTTTGACCTTATATCATGAAGTTGAACAGTCACATGCTCTATGATCCAGTAATTCTACTCCTAAATATATCACAGAGAAGCTCTTACAGAAGTATCTTAGGAGACCCATGTACACATATGGTCATAGTGGCATTGTTCACAATAGTAAAAATCTGAAAACAACCTAAATATTCATTGACAGAAGAGTGGATTGATCAACCATAGTATATTCATACAATGGAGTATTTTTTTTTTAAAGATTTTATTTATTCATTTGAGACACAGATACAGAGAGAGAGAGAGAGCATGAGCAGGGAGAGAGGCAGAGGGAGAAGCAGGCTCCCCGCTGAGCCAGGAGCCCGATGTGGGGCTCGATGTGGGGCTCGATCCCAGGACCCTGGGACCATGACCTGAGCCGAAGGCAGACGCTTAACCATCTAAGCCACCCAGGCGCCCCACAATGGAGTATTATACACCATCAAAATAAACTACAGCAACACATACCAACAAGGACAAGGCTTAGCAACATAATACTAAGTAGATCAAGTCTGCAAATACTCCATACAATTCAATATTCTTTTTAAAAGTTAAAAACAACTGGGGCTTCTGGTTGGCTTAATCAGAAGAGCATGTGACTCTTGATTTCGGGGTCATGAGTTCAAGCCCCACGTTGGGTATGGAGATTACTTAAAAAAAAAAAAAACTTTAAAAAAAGTTAAAAACAACTAAAATTAAAGATGGACTTTTAGGTCTGAATATAGATGGGTCAAGGAAGGCAAGAGAATGACTAATATAGGATTCAGATGGTTATCTCAGCTCAGGAGCGGAGTGATGAAATGGCTGAAGACCAAGTAGTTGGATGAACATTGTTGACTAAGTCCTAGCTTTCACAGTGGGTGGTAGGTTCACTGGTGCTTATCTGCTTATAATTGTTTCTTTAAGTATAAAGCTCTACGCCCAAAGTAGGGCTTGAACTCACGACCCCAAGATCAAGAGTCTCATGCTCCACAGACAGAGCCAACTAGGTGCCCCTATTTATCTGTAATTTTAATTAGATAGATGGAGGGATAAATACATACATAGATAGAAAGACATAGTTGGAAAGGGTTATGAATGGACCAATGATGAGAGTTGTCTTCAACCAAGGATTGTAATTAATCCAAATCTGTGTACCAAAAGTCCGTTAAAAACATATTACATGTCAAATATTTAATAATTAAGGAAAATGGAAAAATAAGAACGCTCATTGAAATTGTGGATGTAGTTCTGAAAAACCGTACACAATTTTTTTTTTTTTTGCCACTGGTATTGAAATCAAATTTCATATGTCTTACTAGACCTTGCCTTTTGTTATTTTTGGGGTTTTTTTGTTTTTTTTTTTAAAGATTTTATTTATTTATTTGAGACAGAGAGAATGAGAGAGAGAGAGCACATGAGAGGGGGGAGGTCAGAGGCAGAAGCAGGCTCCCTGCCGATCAGGGAGCCCGATGCGGGACTCGATCCAGGGACTCCAGGATCATGACCTGAGCCGAAGGCAGTCGCTTAACCAACTGAGCCACCCAGGCACCCCTGTTATTTTTGGTTTTTTAAAATATTTTATTTACTTGAGAGAGAGAGAGAGAGCACAAGCAGGGGGAGCAGCAGGCAGAGGGAGAAGCAGGCTCCCCGCTAAGCAGGGAGCCTCATACGGAACTCGATCCCAGGACCCTGGGATCATCACCTGGGCCGAAGGCAGATGCTTATCCGACTGAGCCACCCAGGCACCCCTGTTTTTGTTTTTAATAGCAACCTTATAACAGATCTTTTCCTAAGGTAAAT
The DNA here is from genome assembly GCF_029215605.1 of Mirounga angustirostris. Lineage (NCBI taxonomy): Eukaryota > Metazoa > Chordata > Mammalia > Carnivora > Phocidae > Mirounga > Mirounga angustirostris. The sequence goes on from NW_026991719.1 coordinate 14,652,183, forward strand.
AATCACTGTGCTGTGCATGTAATTATCCTCTAATTTACATATTTAGTAAATTTTCACCTCCAGCCACTTTCTCACATCTCTCTCCGTGTTTGTGTGTGTGTGTATACACACACATATATATAAAACCTCTACATATATAATCTCCTTCATACAAATAGCTACCCAGGGGGACACCACACAAGTCCCCTTCTCTCTCAATTTTGCCAGAGTAGGGTTTCCATCCCCTCAACACAGCTTACCCTGCTTACCCTCCTCTAGCCTGGCATCTCTCTCACTTCCCTGGCCCTGGTTTCTCATCTCATCTCATTGACTGTGCAGGTCTTTGGGACCAGGACTATGCTCTTTGGTTTATTTTATTTTAAGAAAACTCTACCCTCAAAAGGGGAGCTTGAACTCACAACCCCGAGCTTGAACTCACAACATGCTCTACCAACCGAGCCAGCCAGGTGCCCCAGGACTATGCTCTTTGAATCCGCAGCTCCTTCTACATCCCCAACAACCACACCCCCATTCCCCATCTCTCCACTCCAGAGACACAGGCCTATTCCTTTCCTTGCTCAACAAGTATTTACCAGCCACTTTCACTATGAGCAATGCACTGAATTAGGTACAATGGGAGATATGGGTGAACCAGAGGAAACCCTGGCCTCAGAAACATGCAGACCAGTGGAGGAGGTAAATATATATTGCAGAAGTAATTATGAGAGAAAAGAATGTGTCAGGTCTTGCCCACACCTATAAAACCAACATTGATTCAGATCCCAGGATGAATCTGACTTAAGGCCGGAAGCAATTAACAGACTCCGGCCCCTGGAAGGCTGGACATAAGCACCCAGGTGCCCTTCCTCATCAATCGGTTCTGTCGTGGGGCCTTAATTCTTATATACAGGATTCTGACTTCTTCACTGCACCCAAGTTCCTGTTCTGGAAACTTGTTTAACATCTCAGTCCCCTACTGGAAGCTCCAGGCCTTATCAATGGACTCTATCTTGGCCTCTGCCCCTCGTTTCTGATTCTAATAACTTTCACAGTATAATGTCTTTTCTTTGTCTTGGGGGTGCTTGAACCGGAGAACTGTTCCAGAACTGCAGCTAATAGATGGAGGCTTGTTAGTTCTTCCTGATGATACTCTCTGATGCCACATATGTCTGCTTTCAAATTGCACCTTCCTGGGATTATTGTGACTTACTGAGGATGGCTACTACTTCATCCTGCGTCCCCTATGCCCTGTTTCTGTCCGACTCAACCGTAATTGTTCTTAGACCTCAAGCCCCTTCATATGTCCACCCTCCAGTCATTCCAGCTCCCCCAAAATGTTGTCCTGCAGCTAGGGAGGGGTCAGCTTCAGGCCCTGCCTCCCAGCCAGCCATATAACTGACCCTGTCCCCACTGAATAGTGGGATATGACTTGAGATGCTGGAACAGGTATAGGTCAAGCGTTCACACAGAGTTAAGCAAAGGAAGAGAGGGATTTTGTTCTAGACAAAAGGATGCACTTCATGGGGAAGCTCCGAAGGGCTTTTTCAGGCAAAAGCGCGGAAGCGAAGAAATTGGTGAGATGCACAGGAAACAGCAAATCATGCCATTTAGCTGGAGCAAAGAGCATAGAGCGGAGTGATTTGGTAAAAGCAGGCTGATTCTATTTTGTGGAGGACCTTGAATGACAGGCAGTGGAGTTTGGATGTTATTCACTAGAAAATGGGGAGCCACTATAGACTTTTGAGAATGATACGATTAGAGTTGCTCTTTTCCAGTATCTGGAGTATGTGTAGAGTTTATATACTGGAGACCTGTAATGGGTAGTCAACTTTAAATAGTCACAGTTGGAAGGGAAAGGGAGGGACAATTACAAGAGCTGTAGAGGAGACAGAATTAAAAGAAGATGTCATAAATGATACTTCCCTCTTCTTTGAGTTTCAATATTCATAGATGACTTAGGTTTGTAACTTGCAAACCCGGACGATGGCACTGCATATTTAAGAGAAATAAGAAATTCAGGTGATTAGGGTTCTTGTCACCAATTCCAACGTGTGTGGTTAGATCCCCCAACACCAACAAACAGTGCTGGGTATCCTATAATTTAACTCGATCCTGACACGATCTACCTGGATGTAGCATTGATTCCGCAGGTTGCGGGTTCAGTCCTACAGGACTGCCCATTCCCCACACTTCAGATGCCCCTTGCAAATCCAGATTATCATCTGTGCTTTTGACCTGACCAGCCACAAATTGGAGGTTCCAACAACCACCTGCCATTCAGGATGCCAACTGCAAATTCAGGTTGTTACCAGTACTTCTGACCAACTGCCGATAAATCAGAGGTTCCCAGTACCCCCTCCTTGGTACAATTAATTTGCTAGAGCGGCTCGCAGAACTCAGGAAACATTTTATTCACTAGATTGCCGGTGTATTATAAAAGGATATCAGTTGGGAACCGCCCAATGGAAGGGATGCAGAAGGCAAGGCGCAGGGAAAGGGCACGGAGCTCCCTTGCCCTCTCCCGGGCACCACTATTCCCGTACCTCCACGTGTTCACGAAACCGGAAGCTCTTTGAACCCTGTCCCTTTGGGGTTTTGTTTTTGTTTTTTTTTAAGATTTTATTTATGGGCGCCTGGGTGGCTCAGTTGGTTGAGCGACTGCCTTCGGCTCAGGTCATGATCCTGGAGTCCCGGGATCGAGTCCCGCATCGGGCTCCCTGCTCGGCAGGGAGTCTGCTTCTCCCTCTGACCCTCCCCCCTCTCATGTGCTCTCTCTCATTCTCTCTCTCTCTAATAAATAAAAAAAGATTTTATTTATTTATTTGAGAGAGAGAGAAGGAGCACGGGCAGGGGGAGCGGCAGGCAGGGGAGCAGCAGGCTCCCCGCTGAACAGGGAGCCGGACCTGAGTCGAAGGCAGACGCTTAACCAACCGAGCCACCCAGGCGCCCCCACTTTGGGTTTTTATGGAGGATTCATTACCTAGGCATGATTGATTAACTCATTGGCCATCAGCAATTGATTCAACCTGCCCCCCTCTCCCCCTCCCCGGAAGTTTGTTGGGGGGGGTGGGTATTACAAGTTCGAACCCTCTAATCACAGGTTGGTTCCCCTGGCAACCAGCCCCCATTCCAGTTAACTAAGGGCTGTCCAAAAGCAACTCATTAACATAACTAAAGACACCTTTGTGGCTCTTATCACAGGAAATTCCAAGGGCTTTAGGAGCTCTGTGCCATTCCTGTGGAAGACCAAATATATATTTCTTACTATAAATCCCAAATCACAGGAGGAGGAGGTGGTGGAGGAAAATCAGAGCCAGCTTACAACTGATCATGTTAAGCTGGACTCTTAGAGAAAGGTACAAATGCAGATAAAAATTTCAAAGTCATGGATTTGGGGGAGACTTATAAGAGAGAAGTACAGAGAAAGAGGAGGTTAGATCAAAAGCAGAATCTGGGTCCGGGCAGGAAACAGGAACCACACCAGTGATCCCAACAGTGAAAACTGAATATAAGGAATTGTTAACTAAGCACAGGGTGGTTAACTACTGAAATGCAGAGACCTCAAAGGCGTAACAGAAATAACTGCTGTGAAAAGAGGCTTGCCACTTCCAGGGCTGAGGGAAAAGTGAACAAAGAAGTACCTCAGAAAATCCGAGGAGTCCCCTAACCCCCACCCCCGCAGAGCTGAGACTCAGACCTCTGGAGAGCTGGTGCCACTGCTTCAGGAACACGTGAGCCCCCGCAAGAGTGAGGAAGACACCCACTGGAGGCAGCTCCCCAAAACTGTTACGAGCAGCCCACCGCACGGAGAGCCCTGCTGGGGCCAGCTGCACACGGAGCCCAGCAAGCCAATCACAGCAATGCGAAGACGAAACAAATAAGCAAACAGGAAGCAGAAAAGTCCTCCAGCGCCCCCTATTGACAGAGCCTAACCTAGAGCCAGCTGCCAAAGGAGAAAGGGTGGTTTTCGGGGACCCACTCCAGTTTTACGAAGTGGGGGGAAAAAAGAGTGGGCTTGAAGCCCTGAGTGAATAAATTAATAACTGGGATATTGGTATTCATCTAAACTTAGAGGATGGGAGAAAGAGAAACGAGACAAGAAACAAGATAAACTCGGTCTTTTAAAAAGAAAGAAAATTGGGGCACCTGGGTGGCTCAATTGATTAAGCGTCTGCCTTCGGCTCAGGTCATGATCCCGGGGTCTGGAGTCCAGAGACCGAGCCCCGCATCAGGCTCCCTGCTCAGTGGGGAGTCGGCTTCTCCCTTTGCTCTTTTCCCTGCTCGTGATCTCCCTCCCCGCCAATAAATAAATAAAAAAATTTTTAAAGATTTTATTTATTTATTTGACAGAGACACAGAGAGAGAGAGGGAACACAAGCAGTGGGAGTGGGAGAGGGAGAAGCAGGCTCTCTGCTGAGCAGGGAGCCCGACGCGGGGCTCGATCCCAGGACCCCGGGATCATGACCTGAGCCGAAGGCAGACGCTTAACGACTGAGCCACCCAGGCGCCCCTAAATAAATAAAATCTTAAAAAAAAAAAAAAAAAAGATAAACTCGGAATTGCAAGTGGGAGCGTTGTCCACCAATCAAAGCCTGAGAAAACTCCACTATATTTAGGTAACTAGGAGGTTATCAGCGATATCTGGCTTTTTTTCTTCTTAATTTTTTTAGTCTAAACTAATCTATAGTCCCAGCAGTCAGAACAGTAGTTACCCTTGGGAGATGGGATACTGAGTGGGGACCTGAAAGGGACTTCAGAGGTGCTGGAAATACCTTGTGTATTGATCTGGGTCGTGGTAACACAGTTGTAGACATAAGTGAAAATTAATCAAGCTGTACACTACAGATTTGTGCACTTCATGTATCTTATATCTCAATTAAAAAATTTTAATAACATTTGTTTCAACACTGTATGTTAACTATACTGGAATCAAAATAACCAGAGATGCCTGGGTGGCTCCATTGTTAAGCGTCTGCCTTTGGCTCAGGTCATGATCCCAGCATCCTGGGATCAAGTCCCACATTGGGTTCCTTGCCCAGCAGGGAGCCTGCTGCTCCCCCTGCTTGTTCTCTCTCTCTCTGACAAATAAATAAATAAGACCTTTAAAAAAAATAAAAAATAAAAAAATAGAAACTACTGTCTTCTGATCAACATTCTTCCTGATTCAGTAGAAAGGCTTTATTTTTTATTTTTATTCTTTAAAGGAACAACAGCTTTGTTTTTGTTTTTTCTTTTAATTTTTAAAAGATTTTATTTATTTATTTGTCAGAGAGAGAGAGTGCACAAGGAGGGGGAGCAGCAGACAGAGGGAGAAGCAGGCTCCTCACTGAGCTGAGAGCAAGGAGCCCAAGCGGGACTGGATCCCAGGCAAAGGCAGAGGCTTGACCGACTGAGCCACCCGGGCGCCGCAGCGGCGGGAGCTAGAGGCAGCACCTGCGGGCAGCGCGTCTCACGGCGGGCTCGACCGGCGGAGCTGGGGGGCGGGGGCAACCCTCCCCCACCCCAGAGCAGAAGTCCCCGGGGGAGTGGGAGAGTCGCGCCCCACTCTCGACTGCCCGCCCCACCCCAAGCGGCGAGCGAGGCTGACTGACCCGCCCGCCCCACCGACGAGGGTATGCCAGCGGCCGCGTGGCAAAGGGAGGCGATAAAATAAAACAATAACATTTGCTTCTAAGTTTGAAGATAATTTTTCACCTTCCCTGAGTAAATTCGGAAAATAAGGAAAAAGGACGTCTAGTTTCTGCCGTGGTAGTCCATATTATCTGGAACAATTCTCCTTATGAAAACAACTACAAATTCTAAGTAAAATATTGTTTTTAAAACTTCATAAAGACAGGGGCACCTGGGTGGCTCAGTTGGTTAAGGCTAAACATCTGCCTTCAGCTCGGGTCATGATCCTAGGGTCCTGGGATCCAGCCCCATATGGGGCTCCCTGCTGAGCAGGGAATCTGCTTCTTCCTCTCCCTCTGACCCTTCCCCAGCTCCCACCCACCCCCCCATGCTCTCTCTCTCTCAAATAAATAAATAAAATCTTTTTAAAATTTCATAAAAACAAGCAAACAAAAACCTTCATAAAAACATCAAAATGTTGGGGTGCCTGGCTGGCTCAGTTGGAAGAGCTTTTGACTCTTAATCTCGTGGTCATGAATTTGAGCCCCACATTGGGTGTAGAGATTATTTAAATAAATAAAACCTTTTAAAAAATCAAAAAGCTGATAGGATTATAAGAATCAGGTGAAAAAAAATTTTTTTTAAGATTTATTTACTGGGGCGCCTGGGTGGCTCAGTCAGTTGGGTGTCTGCCTTCCACTAGGGTCATGATCTCAGGGTCCTGGGATCCAGGCCCATGTTGGGCTCCCTGCTCGGTGGGGCTTCTGCTTCTCCCTCTCCCTCTTCCCCTGCCCCCTACTCTCTCTCTCTCTCACTCTAATCTACCTCTCTCAAAAAAATAAATACATTCTTTAAAAAAAAAAAGAAAAAAAAGATTTATTTATTTATTTGAGAGACAGAGAGCATGGTGGGGACGGGGCAGAGAGAGAGGGAGAGAGAATCCCCAACAGACCCCTGCTGAGCACAGAGCCCAACGCGAGGCTGGATCTCATGACCCTGAGTTCATGACCTGAGCAGAAATCAAGAGTCGATGGCCAACCGACTGAGCCACCCAGGTGTACCAGAATCAGGTGAAAATCAGGAACCAAGTAGCCAGGGAGGTAAACATGGCACTTTTTGCTGCTTTTGCCCTAAGCAAAAAAGCATTCTACAAAACATTAAGTTGCAGAAGCAGACTTTCATTTTGAAAGCCAAAGGTGAGGAGTCCAATAGGAGACCCTGGCCACATTACACTGGGACAAAAGTGAACCAGCAGTAAACCTACCACTGCTTTTACCTCCAGGAGCCTGTAGTAATGCTTGCCTTGACTCAGACAGAACAGGAGGAAAAAAGGAGTAGAAAACCTGATAAGGAAGTTTCACCCACAGGTTGATCCATGCAGGGAATTGTAGCCCAAATTCACATCACTGGGCTGTCCACAAAAACCTCAAGTCATAAATATAGTTTATGGCCATCAGATACTAGACTCCTAATGCCCTTAAGCCCCAGACAAAAGAAAAGCAAATTCTCAGTGGAGGGAGTTTCTGTCATCTTAGACCGTCAGGGAATCCTGACATATAAATGTTCAGGGGCACCAACAAATGTCCAGTCAAAGATAATCAAGCACACAAGGAAATAAGGCATCATGAACAAGAAACAGCAGAAACCAACTTCGGATGTTGTGGTCATCTAGTGCGTATTAAACAAACAAACCAACCAACCTGTGCTTACTTTCTTTAAAAAAATAACAGATAAATTTAAAATTATCTCCAGAAAAAAAGATTTCATTAAAAAATGAATAGCAGATAATAAAAAAGCCTCTAGAAATGGAAAATATAATAACTGAAATTAAAAGCTCAAATTGGACAGTGATTGGACATAGTTTTTAAAAAAAGTCTTATTGGATAGAATAGGGGTTGGCAAACTATGGTCTGTGGGCAAAAATCTGGCCTGCCTGTTTTTATAAATGATGTTTTATTGTAACACAGCCATACCTATTCTTTTACTTATAGTCTATGGCTGCTTTTGTGCTAAGATGGGCCGAGTGGAGAAGTTGTGACAGACCCTGCATGGTCTATTAAGGCTAAAATATTTACTCTTCGAACCTTTACAGAAAAAGTTTGCCAACTCCTGAACTAGAAGAAACATCAGAAGAATTTATCCAGAATTTAGCACAGAGAGACAAAAAGGTGGAAAATATAGAAGAAAGTTTAAGAGAGGTGGAGAACAGAGTAAGAAGATCCAACATACATTCAATTATAGCTCTGAGGGAAAGAAAAAAGAATGGGGTAAAGGAATTATTTAAAGAGAGATTGGTATATCCAATGTAATATTATGCAGCCATCAAAAAAATGAAATATTGCCATTTGCAATGACGTGGATGGAACTAGAGGGTATTATGCTAAGTGAAATAAGTCAACTAGAGAAAGACAATTATCATACAATCTCACTGATATGCAGAATTTAAGAAACAAGGCAGAGGATCATAGGGGAAGAGAGGAAAAAATGAAACAAGATGAAACCAGAGAGGAAGACAAACCATAGGAGACTCTTAATCTCAGGAAACAAACTGAGGGTTGCTGGAGGGGAGGGGGTGGGGGGACGGGGTGGCTGGGTGATGGACATTGGGGAGGGTATGTGTTGTGGTGAGCACTTTGAATTGTGTAAGACTGATGAATCACAGACCTGTACCCCTGAAACAAATAATACATTATATGTTAATAAAAAAAATTTTTTTCTAAAAAAAAATAAAGAGATATTGCCTGAAAATCTTTCAGACCTGTTGAAAGATAACAACCCACAGATTCTAAAAGCTTGGTGAATCCTAAGCAAGTTAAATGAAAAGAAATTCAAAGCAGTCACATCGCAGCAAAACTCCAGAAAACAAAAAAGACAAAGAGAAAATCTGAAAAGCAGCAAAGAAAAAGAGATAGACCATTTCAAAGGAGTAATGGCTAGACGGACAGGTGAATTTTCAACAAGTAAACAAAAACCTGGAAGGCAGATCTTTTCAAAGTGCTGAAATAAAATAATGGCCAACCTAAAATTCTATGCCCGCTGAAAATATTCTTCAAGATTGAAGACAAACAAAAACTGAGAAAATGAGCTTCTAGAAGACCTAAACTAAAGTAAATACTAAAGTAAATTCTCTGGACAGAAGAAAAATGATCCTGGGGCAGCTGGTTGGCACAGTGGGTAGAGCATGCCACTCTTAATCTGTGTTGTGAGTTTGAGCCCTGCGGTGGGCAGAGAGATTACTTAAAAAAAAAAAAAAAAAATGACCCCATAGGGAAAACCAGAGATACAAAAAGGATTGAAGGCTGATGAAATAGTAAATATATGGGTAAATCTAAATGAATATTGACTGCATGAAACAATATAATAATGTCTTATGGGACATAGATATCTGTACTACTTAGCTTGGGCTGTCATAATAAAATACCACAGACTGGGTGGCTTAAACTACAAAAATTTCTTTCTCCCAGTCTGGAGGCTGGAAGTCTGAGATCCGGATGCTGCCACAGTTGGGTTCTGGTGAGGGCCCTCTTCCTGGTTTGCAGACGGTCTCCCTCTTGCTATGTGTTCGCATGGCAGAGGAGAAGCTCTAGGTGTCTCTTTCTCTTCTTAAAAGGGTAATAATCACATCATGGAAACTCCACCCTTATGACCTCATCTAAACCTAATTACTTCCCAAAGGTGCCATCTCCTAATACCATCATCCTGGGGCATTCAGGCTTCCACTTATGAATTTTGGGAGAACACAAAATATTCAGTATATGTGTATCCATACACAGAGAGAGAGAGAGAGGGACAGAGAGACAGAAATAAAGAGAATTAAAATATACGAAACAAAGACATATAAGTGGGATGACCATATTATTTTATATACAACCCAGGACAGTTTGAGAGTGAAAGGAGGAGATACTACTTTTGACACAGGGACAGCTGATGTAAACCAGGGCTTGGCTGGGCAAACTGGAGTATATAATCATCCTGAATACAGGGCGCCTGGGTGGCTCAGTTGGTTAGGCGACTGCCTTCGGCTCAGGTCATGATCCTGGAGTCCCTGGATCGAGTCCTGCATCGGGCTCCCTGCTCGGCAGGGAGTCTGCTTCTCCCTCTGACCCTCCCCCATCTCATGTGCTCTCTCTCATTCTCTCTCAAATAAATAAATAAAATCTTTTAAAAATAAATAAATAAATAATAATCATCCTGAATACAAATCAAGAGGTAGGTAAGTAGAATTAAAGTGTCCTAAGGTCAGGCGCCTGGGTGGCTCAGTCGTTAAGCGTCTGCCTTCAGCTCAGGTCATGATCCTGGGGTCCTGGGATCGAGTCCCGCATTGGGCTCCTGCTCCACGGGGAGGTAAAATACCATTATTAGCACATCATATTAAGGGAACATGCTATCAATATGACTTATCACTGGTGATGTTGACCTTGATCACCTGGCTGAGACAGTGTTTGCCAGATTTCTCCACTGTCAAGTTATTCCCCTCACTCCTGATATCCACAGTTTCCATACTCTTCTCTTTGGAAAGAAGTCAATGCAGCCCACCCTCAAGAGGGGTGTGTGTGTGTGTGTGTGTGTGTGTGTGTTAAGCTTCACCTCCTTAAGGCTGGAGTATCTACATAAATTATTTGGAATTCCTCTGCCTGGGAGATTTGTCTCTTCTCTAGGGAAGGTTTTTAATCAAGGAAATGAGAATGCTAGATTTGGTTTTGGGAGGGAAACTCTGACATCGGTGTGAAGAATGAGCTACAGAAGGGACCAAAAGATGGATAGATAAGATGCTCTGAGACAAACTAGGCCAGAGATAAAGACCTGGACAAGATAGTAGCCCTGGGAATAGAGAAGAAGGTCCTACAGGATTTGTGGGGACGGTGGGAGGGAGGAGATAGAATGTCAGTGCTGGAGGAAATAATGAATCCATGTTCACTTTATTGAGACATCAAGGGAAAGATATCAAGTATCCCGAGAGAATTTTTAGTGAAGAGCTTTGATCATAGCTGGAGTTAAAATGTTGGCAGTTCTAAACGGGCACCTGGAAGGTGAAGCCATAGGAGGGGCTGAGCTTATCCAAGGAGAACACATAGTGGAAGAAGAAAGGAGGAATAAGGGAAGAAATTCTGGGAACACCAATTATGTTGAATAATATATGCCAAATTCCAAATTAATAGATGAATAATTTTGGAACGTTCTGCGTTTGCCTGCACCAGTTCAAAAAATGCCTAATAATCAAGGACCTATTTTGGTACTGCTTTCTCTCTTTATAAACGGACATGGTTTATCCAAAAATGTATGAAACATGCCAGTGTAATTTTTATATGTATTTTCAGAGTACCAGTAAAAAAAAAAATCAAGTTTTTTTTTTTTTTTCCAAATTAAAACAAACACTATTGTTCAGTACAGGAATTTTTTAAAAATCCAAAGTTGGAGATTTAAGAGTAGACTTTGCTTTTTAAACTATTCTTTTAATAAATTTTATTTATTTATTTGAGAAAAGTTTTCAATTAACAATAATCGCGCCTATTTGAAAGAGAGAATGAGAGAGAGAGCACCAGAGGGGGGAGGATCAGAGGGAGAAGCAGACTCCCTGCTGAGCAGGGAGCCCAGTGCGAGACTCTATCCTGGGACTTTAGGATCATGACCTGAGCCGAAGGCAGTCTTAACCAACTGAGCCACCCAGCCGCCCCTCTTTTAATAAACTTTAAATTGTACAATATTTAAGACATTCAAGAATGATGATTAAGGGGGCGCCTGGGTGGCTCAGTCGTTAAGCGTCTGCCTTCGGCTCAGGTCGTGATCTCAGGGTCCTGAGATCGAGCCCCGCATCGGGCTCCCTGCTCGGCGGGAAGCCTGCTTCTCCCTCTCCCACTCCCCCTGCTTGTGTTCCCTCTCTCGCTGTCTCTCTCTCTGTCAAATAAATAAATAAAATCTTTAAAAAAAAAAAAAAAGAATGATGATTTAGAAGTGATAAGAATGGTCATTTTTCTCTTTTCCCCCTATTCAAAGGAAAGTTTTCAAAGTTTCACATTAAGACGCTATTCGCTTTCGGGGCACCTGGCTGGCTCAGTCATTGGAGTGTGCAACTCTTGATCTTGGAGTTGTGAGTTCAAGCCCCACATTGAGTATAAAGAGTACTTAAAAATAAAATCTTTTAAAAAAAGATGCTATTTGGGGTGCCTGGCTCAGTTAGTTAAGCGGCTGCCTTCTACTCAGGTCATGATCCCAGGGGCCTGGGATCGAACCCCGTGTTGGGCTCCCTGCTCAGTGGGGAGTCTGCTTCTCCCTCTCCCTCTGCCTCTCCTCCTCACTCTTGCTCTCTCTCTCTCTCTCAAATTAATAAATAAGATTTTTTTAAATCTTAAAAAAAAAGATGCTATTTGCTTTCAATTTGTTTTTGTAGTTTAACTAGACTAAATCTCTAGAGAATAAAAGATATTATAGAAAAAGTGTCACATCATGGAAAAAAACATTAGTCATCAGAAAACCCAGGATCCACTTCTGATTCTCTTATTCACTGGGCAATCTTATGGCACTGGCATTTCTGGGTGTCTCTTTCCTCATTGGTCAAAATGGGGGGGATGGAAGACCTGCCCCCAAAAGAGTTGAAGGGCTGAAAAGAAACAGATCAATGAAACTACTTTAAAAATGAAAAACACTGGGAAAAACATTATTATTATTGAAAAAATTCTGAGAGCATATTAAGGGAAACAAAAAGGACTGGAATATCAAGAAAAGAAAGATAAGAAAATCTCGGCCTTTAAGATTTCTTTATTCATTCCATTTATTGAGCACAACTATGGTGCAATATTGTTTGGTGTTGAGGGACTCAGAGTTTTGAAAGAAAGGTAAGCAAGTAAACTGATACATAGAGAAGGAAGGATGGTCTACCATGAGAAAAGTGACTAATTCTGCCCGGGATAGTAAAAGTTGGCTTCTCAGAGGAGGTGACATTTGAACTGGATCTTGATAGATGAATTGGAGTTTGTAGGTGAGAAAATTTCAGGCAAGAGACAAAGAAGTCATTGCTATAGCCCCAATAAAGGACTCTGAGGGGGAAAAATGTACAAATACATCACAGAGTTCCGCAAGGGAGGGCAAGATGAGTTTGGGAACTTATGAGGCATTCAATGAACATGCAAATGACTTGTCTCATTAGCATGTAAATGAGTGCTTTCTTTAAAAAAAGCTCCTTTTGTAAAATGAAGTCTAATTAGTTTCAAAATTCTGTACATGTGGCAGACGCCAGGCATGAAGGATTACTGACAAAAGCTATTTTTATAACTAATTTCTGTTGTGGTTTTTCACATTTTAAAAAATCCTTACAATAGTTACAATGATAAGGATTTTAGATGAATGGTGAAGATTTTAATAGTCACACCTTGATCAGATTAATACTGTGCTATTTTTTTTTCAAGTTAAAAGATGTTACATTTCATTTTCCCAGTAAAAAAAAAAATTCATTAGGCAAGTCATAGCAAGTAAGCCACCCCTCCTTTTCTAGCTACAAAGTTAGCTTCACATAAATCTTTCACTCATACAGATAGCCTTCCTAATGATCCGAAGGCACTGAAAAACATTTTTCTAAAAGCAACCCAAAAGTTGCTTAAAAGTCAGACATTGTCCTCTGTGCTCTTTTGCTCCTTAAATTCTAACAGTGGGGAAGAGTTTGCCCAGAATAAAAGCAAAGCTAACATTTGATTACATTCAATTAAATACAAAAAGTCTGAGATAACTCAATTCCCCAGTCTAATGAAGGTACTTACTGGGTGGCTAGAGATTAGTCAAAATTAACATGGGAAGGGGTGCCTGGCTGGCTCAGTTGGAAGAGCATATGACTCTTGATCTCAGGGTTGTGAGTTTGAACCCCATATTAGGGGTAGAGATTAATTAAAAATTAAATAAACTTAAAAAAAAAAAAAGAGGGCGCCTGGGTGGCTCAGTTGGTTAGGCGACTGCCTTCGGCTCAGGTCATGATCCTGGAGTCCCTGGATCGAGTCCCACATTGGGCTCCCTGCTCGTCAGGGAGCCTGCTTCTCCCTCTGACCCTCCCCCCTCTCATGTGCTCTCTCTCTCTCTCTCTCTCTCATTCTCTCTGGCTCAAATAAATAAATAAAATCTTTAAAAAAAAAAAAAAGAGGGGCGCCTGGCTGGTTCAGTTGGTGGAGCGCGTGACTCTTGTAGGTTGTAGCCCCAGGTTGGGTGTAGAGATTAGTTAAAAATAAAATCTTAAAAAACAAAAACAAACAAAACAAAATTAACATGAAAAGATTCCAAATCCAAACTCAAGAAAAAAAGAAAGAAGTACTATTAGAAATTCACCAGAATCTAGACCCCATGGAAAGGATTAGCTGACAGTATATGTTCCAGGATCCACCAGCATGGTGTGATTTTTTTTTTTTCTAAGATTTTATTTATTTTTGAGAGAGAGAGAGAGAGTGCACTTGAGCAGAGGGGAGGGGCAGAGTGAGAAGCAGACTCCCCACTGAGCAGGGAGTCGATTCAGGGCTGGATCCCTGGACCCTGGGATCACGACCTGAGCTGAAGGCAGACGCTTAACCGACTGAGCCACCAAGGCGCATGGTGTGATTTGACACAGACTGATTTTTTTTTTTAAGATAATCTCTACACCCAATGTGGGACCTGAACAGATTGAGCCGACCAGGCACCCGAGACAGACTGATTTTAAAGATTACAATCTTTTCTCAACCTAAAATGTATAGAAAAATTTCTACTAAACCTGGGAACTATAAGGTGTACATTGAGATATTGTAATGACAAATGCAAGCAGAGAGTGGACCTTAGGGACCCTTTAACAAAAGAGGAGGGTTGAATCTCAAAACTAGAACTTAATAATACCAGTTAGAGATTTATACTAGGGCACATTTTTCAGCTTGGGGTTTACCAGTTACACATGAGACACGTGGGTCCTTGCTACTTCCCCAGATGTATGGGATTGGCTCCACAAGTTGCAGCAGTGGGGGACTCCATTGGTACTCTTCCCTAACAATGGGTGTTCAAGTAAGAAGCCAATTCGGAGGCGCCTGGGTGGTTCAGTCTGTTAAGTGGCTGCCTTCGTCTCAGGTCATGATCCCAGGGTCCTGGGATCGAGGCCCACGTTGGGCTCCCTGCTCAGTGGGGAGCCTGCTTCTCCCTCTCCCTCTACCCCTCCTCCCTGCTCATGTTCTCTCTCTCTCAAATAAATAAATAAAATCTTAAAAAAAAAAAAAAAAGAAGCCAATTCGGTCTTCAGGGTAATGTGGAGGAGGTGTTACTGAACACTTTCTTAAGGGATGTAGCATTTCATTAAAAAAAAAAAGATTTTTTTTTAAAGATTTTTATTTATTTATTTGAGAGAGAGAATGAGATATAGAGAGAGAGAGCATGAGAGGGGGAGGGTCAGAGGGAGAAGCAGACTCCCTGTTGAGCCGGGAGTCCGATGTGGGACTGGATCCCGGGACTCCAGGATCATGACCTGAGCCGAAGACAGTCGCTTAACCAACTGAGCCACCCAGGCGCCCCCCCCCCAAAAAAAGATCTTAATAATACCAGTTAGAGATAACACTTCACCAGATTCACCACATATCAAAATGTTCTTTAAAATGATATAAATAAGGGGAGCTTGGGTGGCTTAGTCGGTTAAGTGTCTGCCTTTGGCTCAGGTCATGATCTCAGGGTCCTGGGATCGAGCCCCACGTCGGGCTCCCTGCTCAGCGGGGAGTCTGCTTCTCCCTCTCCCTCTGCCACTCGCCCTGCTTGTGTTCTCTCTCTCTCAAATAAATAAAATCTTTAAAAAAACCTATATAAATAAAATAATATGGTACTGATGAAGAAACTAAACCGATGAAACTGAATGGGGAATTTGAAAATGGACTCATGTATATGAGAAGTTAATGTATGATAAAGCTAGTATTTCAAATCAGTGGGCAAAGGATAGCTTGCTCAGTTAGAAGGGTTGGAAAAATTGGCTCTCCATTAGGGAAGAAAGACCCATATTTCATAATAAACAAGGAATTCCAGATGGATTAAGGGTGTAACTGTAAAAAAGATCTCTTAAAATATTAAAATAAGATCTATATGGGATTGTGTTTATAAACCTGCTGCAGTGGGGCGCCTGGGTGGCTCAGTCAGTTAAGTGTCCGACTCTTGATTTCTGCTCAGGTCATGATCTTGGGGTCATGAGACTGAGCCCTGCAGAGGGCTCCCAGCTCAGTGGGGAGTCTGCTTCTCTCCCTTTTCCTCTCCCTCTGCACACGCATTCTCTTTCTTTCTCTCTCTAATAAAAATAAATAAAATCTTAAAAAAAAAAAACAACAACCCTACTGCAGAGTCAATCATCCTGAACAAAAAAAAAGTTCACAAACCGCCAAGGGAAATATTGATAATTTTAACTAAGTAAAAATTAAAACTGCTGTCCCATTTTAAAAGACACTACAAGTTTAAAGACAAGCAGTAGAGCAGCAGAAAATCTGTGTGACGTATTTTCCAGTCAAGGAATTGATATCCATAATTTATAAAGAACCTGAGTTTAAAGACAAAGAGAGGGGCGCCTGGGTGGCTCAATTGGTTAAGCATCTGACTTTGGCTCAGATCATGATCTCAGGGTCCTGGGATCAAGCTCCACAAGGGGCTCCTCACTCAGGAGGGAGTCTGCTTGTCTCTCACCCTCTCCCTTTGCCCCTCCCTCCACTCATAAAAGATTTTATTTATTTATTTGACAGAGAGAGACACAGCGAGAGCAGGTGCACAAGCAGGGGGAGAGGGAGAGGGAGAAGCAGGCTTCCGGCGGAGCAGGGAGCCTGATGCGGGGCTCGATCCCAGGACCCCGGGATCATGACCTGAGCCGAAGGCAGACGCTTAACGACTGAGCCACCCAGGTGCCCCAATAAATAAAATCTTTAAAAAAAAAACGAATAAAGAGAAATAGCCACTTATACATAGATGGCTACACAAACTTTTATCCTCATTCTAGGCTTCTCCTGTGAGTGCCAGCCATCTGTAAACGGGAGGACAGAGTGGACACAGGTGGACCAGTTAGGAACCTATAGCAGTAGCCCAGGCCAGGTAACTTGGATAAGGGCAGTGGTGATGGAGGTGGGGTGAAGTGGATGGACTTAAGAGCTATTAAGACAGTTCAACTGAGGGGTTCCTGGGTGGCTCGGTTAAGCGTCTGCCTTCCACTTGGGTGGTGATCTCAGGGTCCTGGGATCAAACCCCATATTGGGCTTTCTGCTCAGTGGGGAGTCTGCTTCTCCCTCTGCCCCTCACCCCGCTCTCGTGCTCTCTCTCTCAAATAAATAATAAAATCTTTAGAAAAAAAAAGTTCAATTGACAGGGCTTCGTGAAAGATTGGAAATGAGGAATGACAGAGAGGGAGATCTCCAGGTTGATGCATGGCTTTCTGGTAGATTGATCTATCAATCTGGTGATTGACTTCTGTGAATCAATTGACAGAACTGATTCACAGAGCACTGACAGAATCAACTGATTCTGTCAATTCCAATTTAAAAAATAAAAAATGGTAGACTGATTTTTTTTCACAGAGAAAAAACAATGTTGAGGGGAAGTGGAGATGTGTGAGAAGATCACAAATTCTATTTGGGGCCTGATGAGTTTGAAGAACCTTTGAGTCACGCAAGAGATGTCAGATAAAGTGACAGGCAGACGGCTTCCAAGCTCTCCAAGATCCGAGTTGTTCGCAAATCCATCATCCACGTTCTCCCCGTCATCAACCAGACTCAGAAAGAGAACCTCAGGAAATGCTACAAGGGTAAGTTGATGGAGCATACTTGTAAGAAGTACAAGTGCCTGGGTCTGCAGCTCAATAAGATACGTGCCATGCACCACCAGCTGAACAAGCATGAGAAAAACCTGAAGACCCAGAAGCAGCGGCCGAAGGAGCATCTGTAGCCACTGAGGAAGTACACGGTCAAGGCCGGAGTACCGGCACCAATAAAAACAAACTGGCAAAAAACAAAGAAATAAAATAAAATAAAAAATATTTCCATTTTAGGAAGGAAGGGAAAAAATTTCAGTTTTTAAAAGAGAGAAAGAAGAAGAAAAAGAGATAGATGAATTATGTGTGGTAAATGTTAATAGCTGTTAAGTTGGGGCAATGGGTATATGTACTTATATATCTCTATACTTTTGAGTATGTTGAGATTTTTTTATTTAAACATTTCTTTAGGGGCGCCTGGGTGGCTCAATCAGTTAAGCGTCTGCCTTCAGCTCAGGTCATGATCCCGTGGTCCTGGGATCGAGCCCCGTATCGGGTTCCCTGCTCAGAGGGGAGTCTGCTTCTCCTTCTCCCTCTGACTCTCCCCCCTGCTTGTGCTCACTGTCTTAAATGAAGGAATAAAATCTTAAAAAAAAAAAAAAAAAAAAGAATTCAGTTGGAGAAATGAGATAAACAGTTGGCATCACAAAATTGATTTAATTTTGCAAGACTACCCTATAAAAGTTGGTTATATTCTCTGTGACCATAAGTCCTTCATTTTGGTGTCTGTTAACAGATGTCCAGTGGTTAGGCCACTCCGATGTGCACAAGTGAGAAGTGCACACAAAGCCCACATTTCCACTCGCATGATTTGAAAGAGCAAAATAATTTTTTAGAAGAACTGTGTAAAGGGATGTCTTGAAGATTCCTCTTCGAAAGGTGTTTTGGGTCCCTTTCATTGCCATCTGCCACTGCCCAAATCTAGGCCATCATTGTCTTGCCTCTGGCCTATGGTGGTAGCCTCCCAGCTGGTCTCTCAACCTCCAGTTTCCTCCCCGGTGATCCATTTTCCATACGGCGGCCAGAATACGTTTCTAGAATGCAAATGTAATTATGTCACCGCTCTGCTTAAGTGGCTTCCTGTTGTTCTTCAGAGAAATCCTCAACTCCTTAACAAGCTTGGAAAGCCCTTCAAGGCTTCGTTCTCTCTCTCCAACCTCATCTCTCCCCATTTCATCCTCCTTTTCCCCAACTCCAACTCAGATGCTCTAGACATCCTGAACTTCTTTCAGGTCCTCAAAGAAGCTCTCTTTCCTTCATCTCTGAGCCTTTGAACTGTTCTTCCCTCTGCCTGGATGGCTCTTCCCACCCCTTTCCCAGGCTGTCTCCTGACCCATCCTTCCGTTCTCAACTTAAATGTTTTCCCTGGTTGTCCAGGTCATGTTTTCAGAGTATCCTCTATTTGGCATTTACACTGCCCGATTGCCATTTCCCGCTTAATTACCATAAGCTTCTCAAAGGCAGGGTCAGTCTTCCGTTGTATCCTCAGCATCTGGAGCAATGACTGGGGAGTAGTAACAACTTAGTAAGTATATGTCAAATGAAGGAAGGAAAGAACATGCTATGAAAACAGCCTCCCACATAGCTTACCTGATGCCACCTTCTTCTCCTCTAATTCTTGCTAGACTCATCTTTCTAAAACACCACTGTGCTCATGCTAGAAACACTTCATTTCTCTCTGTTTCTTGCAGATTGAGACAAAAGTGTCCAAGGAGTATTTTTTTTTCCTGTGCTAACTTTGTATTATGAGGAAGATAGATTTGTTTCCCTCCAGAAATGATGTCTGGCTTTGTTTTTTGCAAGAAAAGATTTAGGTTTCCCAGGGCCCCCCACCAGTTTTCATTTGCAGGGAGTGCCAGGGGCAAGGTGGGCATAGAGCCCGGGGTTCTCCGACTGTTCTAGAGTAGCCCAGAATAACTGACGTGCGGAGAAAGGAAGTCCTAGTGGCCACTTTTGCCTGGGAGACTAGACAACAGAGTGCAGTGGAGGAGAAAGGGAAGAGCAGAAGCTGCTAGCAGAACGATATCGATTGGATGTGCAGCTAAAATCTAGTTTCCATGGCAACGATGGCCTCTTCGCACTCCCCAGGCCCGACAGATCTAGATGGCAGATCTTGGGTGCATAAAACCCCGCCTCTTCGGGATGGTGCTTGCCAGTGGTGGGGCTAAAGCCACAGGAAGGTGGCTTTCACCTCACTTCCATCTGGGGAATGTAGTTTTTAGCTTTTTAACGCCGTGGTACAGGATATGCCCAAGAAGGAGGTTGAAATGCAATGCCAGGTGCCAATTGATCGTACCAGGCAAACTGGGGTGGGACAAATAGATGGCAGAAGTAGAAGCTTACAGGGGCAGCAGCAAGCAGCCAAGTGCCAATGACTTCGAACGTTCCTTGTACTCATGAAAGAAACTGCTCAAGTCTATGACACCAAACTGATGGTCGCCAGATGATGTCTATTTCCATCACTGAGGCTTTGGAGCCTCGGTTTATTGACTCATAAAATGACGTGGTTAGGCTAGATTTCTATTATTTTACCAAGAGTCAAATTTTTTTTTTTAAAGATTTTTTTTTTTAAAGATTTTATTTATTTATTTGAGACAGAGAGAATGAGAGAGAGAGAGAGCATGAGAGGGGGGAGGGTCAGAGGGAGAAGCAGACTCCCCGCCGAGCAGGGAGCCCGATGCGGGACTCGATCCCGGGACTCCGGGATCATGACCTGAGCCGAAGGCAGTCGCTTAGCCAACTGAGCCACCCAGGCTCCCCCCCAAGAGTCAAATTTAATAATTACAGTGAAGTAAGAAGAGCATATTCGTTTAGAGAACAGTAGGACCGTTGTGATCTAAATCAAGTTTTTATGCTTTCAAAAATATATAGCATCTGTAATTGGACTCATAATGTATTACCTGGGAAACCAATTTTAGCAAACAGATAAAAATGTTTGCCATCAGCACACTGATTTACTGCCTATATTTGGCATATCAAGTGTTTACATGTTGTATGTAAATGGTTGCCTCTAAAGGGATTGAATACAGCCTTTCCACTCAGTAGTCTTGTCTACACAATTAATTTGTTTAACAAAATTTTCATTATGGAAAATACAAAGATATGCTTCAGCTCAACCACAAAGTCAATGTTACTGGTATAGTCATTAAGGAAGTTTAATTGTAATTATTACATGTGGTAACAACTACAGCGATCATTTGAGAAAAAATTATTATATCACTGTAACCAACAACCTGCCTCCTTGTATTGCCTCTGAATATTCTAGTGAGTCATAGGTTACATAAATAAATCGGTGTCCTGCCTCTTAGGCAGGCAATGTGGATTACTGGAAAGATCTTGTTGGCTTCAGGGACCACACTTTCCCCTACCACCCACCAAGTCTCTGACCTTGAGCAGTTATCTTTAAAGGTAATTTTATTTTCAGTTTAGAAAAAACTGTGCATGAAGCCAAAGCAGAGTTAAGCCACAGAAGATAAATAGCACGCATCTGGCCACAGATGAGAAGTTGTGATAAAGCATCAGCATTCGTGAGATAAGGGCATCAAGACCCAGACGACCTAAACACTGAAAATCATCACGTATAATCTGATGTTTACAAAGATCTCACATTCACATGCCCTCCTCTCTGGGAGCCTTGGCCTACCCACGTACCACGTAGGCTGCCTCTGTATTAGGCACACGGGCTGTGGTCCTCTCTTTTGCCTACTGCTGTCCTGCTAGGCTTGTGCCTCTCACAATCACTTCCTTTGTCATTGTGTCACATGGTCATGACAATCGTAAAGGAACTCAATTACTGTGAGACCAGGATTTTTAGGCTCTGCCACTTTTGACATTTGCGCCATCATTATGTCATTAGTGGGAAGCCACGAATGGAGAGGTAGAATCTGTTTCTATTTTTGGTATTCCCACACAACAATTAAATCAGTGGGCTGCAGGGGCTCTTGTCTCTGTGGCTGTACCATCTGTTTTTTTTTTTTAAAGATTTAATTTATTTATTTGACAGAGAGAGACATAGTGAGAGAGAGAACATAAGCAGGTGGAGTGGGAGAGGGAGAAGCAGGCTCCCCGCTGAGCGCTGAGCACAGAGCCCGATGCGGGGCTCGATCCCAGGACCCTGGGATCATGACCTGAGCTGAAGGCAGACGCTTAACGACTGAACCACCCAGGCGCCCCTCCATCTGGGTTTTTGTCGGTACAACACCCAGGCACCTGTGTCCTGCAGTTCTAACATACTTTGCCCTAGCACCCAGGATAAGGCAGTTTTGAAGGTGGCTTGGTGAGAACCACAACCGTAAAGCTACAGACAGCGCAGCAACGGGAGCAATATGTGCTGGAAATGGACCCTCAGACAATATGAATTTTAAAGCACAAATTCTAATTTTCTAAACCACAGAACTGCCTGCAGGCACTCAGGGAAACAAAGATGGTGAACATTTGAAACAATCACTACTGGGTTCACCTTAGGAATATTAGGGCATAAAGGGTAGGAGAAAGACCACAGACTAGGAATTTTAATTAGATGAAGCTTGTAATTAATATAACATTGAAGTGGAGTCCACAAAAGAGATTGGCCAGCAGAGATGATATCCAGTGAGAATTCAAGCGGCAGTAGATGGTTTTAATTACATTCCTGAAATAGAAGCCTGCAAACAGGATTTGAATAAATGGCTTAGATAAATCTTTGCTCCATTGACAAATCTTACTAGGAATATTCTCAGTCTACCAAAATGTTAAGGTGATAACAAGTTGGTAAAGAAGCGTTCCAAAAAGGATTGTCGGAAAAGAGATCGAAAACTGGTGTGTAAATTTAATTTAAAGATTTTTTTTTTTTTTTTTTTTAGGACGGTAGGTGCCTCAGAAGTTTATGCTATTGGTAGTAAGGAAACCTAAATCCCATTTAAAAATTTTTCCCCCTCTTTACACCTTTCAGGTCAAATTTTCTGCTAGGTTCTTAACTCTTTAGCTTGCCAAGCAGAAGTGAATATCTGCATTTATGTAACATAGGATATTTCTATATATTTTGTAAGAAAGGTCAGAAATGGTAAAAAAATCTAGTTTCGAAACCACCCCCATTTCTACAACTTCTTTTATATTGCCTGCCATGGACTGCAGGTAACTTTTTAGGTGACAATATTGGATTGAGGGGAAGGGGCAGAGAGAGAGAGGGAGAGAGAAAATCTTAAGCAGACTCCACGCTCAGCGCAGAGCCCCACGTGGAGCTCAATCTCACGACCCTGAGATTATGACCTGAGCCGAAATCAAGAGTCGGACGCTTAACCGACTGAGCAACCAAGGCGCCCCCAGAAATGTATTTTCTCACAGTTCTTGAGGCCAGAAGTTTGAAATCAGTTTTACTGGGCCCATATCAAGGTGTCAGCAGGACATGCAATGATCCTCCGAAGGCTCTAGCGGAGAATCTCTTTCCCGCCTCTTCCCCTTCTGCATTCCTTGCCTCATAGAAGCATCACTCCAACCTCTAACCTCTGCCTCTGTGATCACATTGCCTTCCCTTCTGCCTGCATCATCTCCCTTTGTCTCCCTCTCATAAGGACCCTTGTGATTGCAGTCAGGGTCAATCTGGATAATCCAGTCCTCAAATTCCTTAGCTTAATCACATCGGCAACGTCTTTGCCATAGAAGGCAGTATTCCCAGGTTCCAGGGAATGGATCTGATGTATTCAGGGTGCCTTACTTGGCCTACCATAAATATAAATAACACTAACAACAGCATATATTGGTATTCATCACATGAGAAGTACTGGGCTAAGCACATATGTTCATTTCATCCTCGCCATCACCCCAAAAGGGGGTACAGATAAGGAAGCTGAGTCTTAGAGAGGTTAACTTGCCAGTGATCAATCAGTTGCTTATAACTCATTACATCATGTGTTCATTACATTGCTCATTACATCATGTGCCCTCCTTAATGCCCATCCCCCAGTTACCCCATCCCCCCAGGGTTTTGTTGTTGTTGTTTAAGCAGGAAAATGGTTTCATTATAAACTCTAGGAGTTTGGGGCAAAAGCAATCCCGAATTTGTGCCCTCGTGACAACGGGTCAAACCAAGTGGATAGGGAGTTGCTTCCCAGACTGGGCACAAAACACAGTTGGGGTTTTGCAGACTGGAGAATCCTGGCTCAAAACCACAACTGATGCTATGGCGAGGGAGTCTTTCTGGTTGGTGCCTTGATGCTCGTATGGCCTGTAATGATCCTTCTGAGCTGATTACTTTCCAGACCCTGGAGGTAGAGACTTGGCCCCTCTCTGGCATCTATCCACATGGCACCGAGGAGCTCCTCAGAGTTTTCTCTCTTCCAGCTCAGCTCCAGTAGCTCCCTCGGGCCCCACCTTATTTTGTACTGGATTTTGTATTGCTCCAGCCCTGTCTCCAGAAAGCTCTTCTTACATGTATGTCTCTGCAAAGGTCCAAACACAGAGTTTTGCCCCCCAGCTGACAGTTCAAAAATATTGGTGGAGTGAAAACCTTGAAGAGGAGTAGAATATACCACTCAAAATAAAACCTCTTTGGCATAAGGATTATTTTGAGCTGGTTATTTTTAAGAAACAGCAGACATGCAAATGCTCTGAAAACCAAGTGGTAGAAGTTACCTTTTTGTAAGAGGCACTTAGATGAATAAGGAAAATCTCCATTTGTAAGGGTGTCTCCCTCTCTGCACCAGGAAGAAGGGGATGACTCTCAATCTCTAGAAACTCTTTTTTTTTTTTAAGATTTTATTTATTTATGGACAGAGAGAGACACAGCGAAAGAGGGAACACAAGCAGGGGGAGTGGGAGAGGGAGAAGCATGCTTCCGTCTGAGCAGGGAGCCTGATGCGGGGCTCAATCCCAGGACCCCGAGATCATGACCTGAGCCAAAGGCAGACGCTTAAGGACTGAGCCACCCAGGCGCCTCTAGAAACTCTTATCCACAGAGAAGGCAGTGCCCTAAATCTGCATCACAATCCTACCCTTGTTTATTGGGCTAGCCAGGTAACTTCCCATAAGTGTCCCCCAACCCCTCCTTTTGTGTTTAGAATGGTGGCTTGGTCCATTCCATGGAGTTAGTCAGTTTTCCTGGGTCTCTCCGATGTCTATAGGAGGTGTACCTGTTATTAAACTTCTGTTTGTTTTTCTCCTGTTAATCTGACTTTTTTTCCCTCTCCCAGCATCCTAATTGGATGAAAACATCATTTCTGACACCATCAAACAATAAAAATCAAAACTTTAGGCCATTCAAGTGCTCACAGAAATTCTAAAATCCTTATTTAAACGCTTCTAAAGAACTTTTAGGCTTTTAAAAGTTTTAGTTACATAGAGCTGCGGGAGTTGATTAGTGTTACAAAACAAAACACACCGTGGACACAATCTTGGTTCCCTCCCAGAAAAGGAACCGCGTTAACGGGCACCTGTCTGGCTCAGTTGGTAGAGCATGCGACCCTTAATCTCAGTGTCCATGAGTTCAAGCCCCATGCTGGGCGTGGAGCCTACTAAAAATAACAACAACAACAACAACTCACACCCCCCACTCTCCAAAGTGGTTCATACCTTAAAGAAGGAACTGCTGCGATAAAACAGAAAGTAACTCTCAGGTGCCTGCCAGTTTCAGACAATAGATGGCACTGTGGGACAATTATACACGATCATTTTTCTCTTCCCTCACAGCAAGCCCAAGAAGCAAACAAAAACCCACAGTAATCTTACAGAGGTTCCGAATCCATTTAAAATCTGCTTCTGCAAGGAGGGTCTTCTGGAAAAGTCCCCTGCTCAGGTGCGTGGGCTACTCTGCTCTATCCGCTTGCTACTCAGAAGTGTTCCTGGCATCAGCGGCACCGGCATCACCCGAGAACGTGTCAGAAACGCAGAATCTCAGACCCAAACCCCCCAAGACAGAAGCCACCACTTGGGCAATGTCTTCTTAGCCGATCAAAAGCTTTAGAGCAGTTTTTAGTTATGGAGAAGCGCAGATGTTCGTCAACGTTACAAAACAAAGCCAAGCAAACCAAAATGATCCTCGTTCCCTTTAAGAAAAAAACTGCTTTTGTAAAAATACACACTAAAGGCACTTGCAGAGCCTGTCGCTCTCAGGCAGCAGATGGCACTGTGGCGCAACTTTCGCGACTTTTTCCTGTGGCTGGGAGAAAGTCCCAGAAACGGAATCGAACAGAACAATCTTCCACTAGATCTGGATCTATTTAATATCTACATCTCCCAGGCCAGAAGATTAGGAACTCTTCTGGATGAGGGAAAAGAAAAGCAGCTTATAGAGGAAGTGGTGAAAAAGACAAGGACTTTGCTTAAGAAGAGAAAGAAGTTACATTTATATGTGCTCAGTGTCAGACAGGTTCTCTGAAATTGTTTCTTAAAATCTATTGTTAGAAAATAATACATTTTGTGTTTTTAAAAAAAAAAAAGAAGACGAAGAAGATAGCAGGAGGGGAAGAATGAAGAGGGCGAAATCGGACGGGGAGATGAACCATGAAAGACTATGGACTCTGAGAAACAAACTGAGGGTTCCAGAGGGGAGGGAGGTGGGAGGATGGGTTAGCCTGGTGGTGGGTATTGAGGAGGGCACATTCTGCATGGAGCACTGGGTGTTATGCACAAGCAATGAATCATGGAACACTTCATCTAAAACTAATGATGTAATGTATGGTGATTAACATAACATAATAATAAAAAAAAGATTAAAAAAAAATCTATTGTTAGAACTCCAGCCCTTTGAATTACTGCTTAAGAAACAAATGCCCCTAGGAGGCAATACATTTCACCATCACTAATTGCCTTTCTAGGCATTATTTCTCACCTTGCTTTGTAATAAAGTCCCCCCCCAACCCCGCCCACTCCTGGGCAAGATTTACCCAAAGACAACAGAAGATTAAATATTTATTTATTTATTTGAGAGAGCTCGCTCCCAAGCATGGGGGAGGGGCAGAGGGAGAAGCAGACTCCCTGCTGAGCAGGGAGCCCCATGTGGGACTTGATCCTAGAACCCCCGGATCGTGACTCCAGCTGAAGACAGATGCCTAACCAACTGAACCAGCCAGGCACCCAAGAGAAGATGAAGTATGATGCTCAGGGGTGTGAGTCCAGGTGGGACCCCAGAGTCTGACCGGGTCCTCCCACCCCCACCCGTGGTTTGGGGAAGGGGAGTCTGGAAGGGAAGGGAGCTGGGCCACTGGCCTCTTCAGAGGCTTTGGCCAGTGGAGGACAATGGGGGAGGCTGAATCTAAACATCCAGAGTTTGGGACAGGAACGTGCTCCTGAGCCTCCTCCAGGGACAGGCCTCCTCTGTCTGCCTTGCTCAACTGCACCTGAGAGCCCTAGGTCTACTTTGTGAGGCCACGGCCTCACCCATTGTCAAACCCATATTAAAGGAAGACGCAACACAGGGTTACGGATGACTGACAACTACATTGAGGGGCATCCGAAGAACATGAAATCAATTCATCACATACAATTTACAGAACCCAAACCATGTTGAAGACATTCTTTTAGAAAGGACAAAACTTGGGGCGCCTGGGTGGCTCAGTCGTTAAGCGTCTGCCTTCGGCTCAGGTCATGATCCCAGGGTCCTGGGATCGAGCCCCACATCGAGCCCCACATCGGGCTCCCTGCTCCGTGGGAAGCCTGCTTCTCCCTCTCCCACTCCCCCTGCTTGTGTTCCCTCTCTCACTGTGTCTCTCTCTGTCTAATAAATAAAATCTTTAAAAAAAAGAAAGAAAGAAAGAAAGGACAAAACTCAAACAGGAATTCCATTCCCCAGATAGAGTGGCCAGATTTAGCAACAACAAAAGCAAAACAGGACTCCCAGTTAAATTTGGTTTTCAGATAAATAATAAATGATTGTTTTTAGTATAAATAGGTACCATGCACTATTTAGGACAAACTTAGACTAAAAAATTAATGTTTTACTGAAATTCAAATGTAACTGGGCATCCTATATTTGATCTGGCAACCCTACCACCACCATTGAAGTTCCCACACATGGGGCGCCCGGGTGCCTCAGTTGGTTAAGTGTCTGCCGCCGCCTCAGGTCACGATCCCAGAGTCCTGGGATCCAGCCCCACGCCAAGCAGGGAGGCCGCTTCTCCCTCTCCCTTTGCAGCTTCCCCTGCTTGTGCTCTCTCTCTGTCTAATAAATAAATAAAATCTTTTTTAAAAAAGAAAGAAAAAACGGAATTCTCACACACAGATCAAAAGATGCACAAAGATGCCTACCACGGACTGTTACGTAGTAGAGAGGACAGCAAAATCAATTTAACTAGGCTTATTGAGGGGAGAGAAACACAGTGTGGGAGGATGAAAGTAATTTTCCCTCCACCCTTCTAGGATCTTGGCTGAGACCCTCCTGTAATAAAAGTCAGATTAACAGGAGAAAATCAAACAGAAGTTTAATAACAGGTACACCTCCTATAAGACATCGGAGAGACCCAGGAAAACCGAGTAACTCCAGAATGGCCCTAGCCACCACCTTAAATGTTATCTCCAGCTGAAGACAAAAAAAGATGTGGGGAGTCAGTTAGGGGCGGTTACCTGGCCAAGCCCGGTAAACAAGGGTAGGATTGTGATGCAGATTTAGGGCACTGCCTTCTCCACAGATAAGAGTTTCTAGAGATTGAGAGTCATCCCCTTCCTCCTGGTGCAGAGAGGGAGACACCCCTACAAATGGAGATTTCCCTTATTCATGTAAGTGCCTCTTACAAAAGGGTAACTTCTACCACTTGGTTTTCAGAGTGTTCGCATGTCTGCTGTTTCTTAAAAATAACCAGCTCAAAATAATCCTTATGCCAAAGAGGCTTATTTTGGGGTGGCAGATTCTGCTCCTTTTCAACGGTCACAGCCAAACCACAGCCCATCAGGGAGGGGGCAGGGGAGAGTGGGGCTCTCATCTGCAGTCTGCTGTGTCTCCCACCTGAAAGCAAGAGGACCAGGGAGCCTGGAGTTTGCAGTCTTCAGAGGTCAGCTTCCAGGGCTGTGCTGGGGCCAATGGTGAGCCTCCCCTCCCAACTCCTTAATCCGTGATGCCGTGTTGATACGTTGAAATTGGCCATGGTGGGAGTATTTACACCACAGAAATCAGCAAACCCTACAAATCAGGGTCATTTTTTTCCCCCATGGGGCTTGTGTCAACCACTTACCAGCACCCCGCCGTCAGTTTCCCAGGCACAGAGCAGGAGGGAGAAGGGTTGCGAATGTGTTTAGAAAGGAAAATGGAGACTACCTGGCATAACTGTTGTGTCATAGTCCATCGTATGAAGAATTGTCCATTGGGCGCCTGGTTGGCTCAGTTGGTTAAGCGACTGCCTTCGGCTCAGGTCATGATCCTGGAGTCCCTGGATCGAGTCCCACATCGGGCTCCTGGCTCGGCGGGGAGTCTGCTTCTCCCTCTCCCTCTGTGTCAAGCAAATAAATAAAATCTTAAAAAAAAAAAAAAAGGAAATGTAGTGATGGTAATAGAAGATGGATGCTCACACGAGAGGTATTAGAAATACACTGCTTCAGAGACATTCACCAGAGAGGACACTAGGAATGTCCTGGGAAAGGTCTGCAGAAGAGAGGAATGGAATGGGGTCTTGATGCTGGCTAGGACCTGTCTAGTGGGCTGGAAGCGGGTTAGCACTCCCAACAGTGAAAACTGAGTGTTGCAAAGTGCGGCGGTCACACAGCGGGGCATCCTGGGTGGCCAGCAGAGCATTGGGTGGGTCTGCACCTCTGGCCCAGGACGGTGAGCTGTGAGGAGCAGGACTCTGTTAAGCCTGAAGCTTCTCCCCATCTGGATCATTCTGCTCATGCCTCCACCTTCCCGGCAAAAAGCAGCCTGCAAAAGGCCTCCAGAGTCCCTTGAGGAGCCTGGATCTTTCTTTGTGGAGCGTGGGCAGTCCTAGCTTTTCTTAGCTAAGCAGTGACAGGATCCAAGCTGTGATTTAGGCAGATCAGCTTGGCAAATCCACACAGGGTGGACTGAAGCGGAGAGACAAATCGCAAGAGAAATTGTTGAGAAGTCAAAGTCACTGTGGAAAGATATGAGGAGGCAATGGGCCTGAACTGGGACCACGGCCGGAGGAACGAAAATGGGGAAAAAATAAAAAGAAACTTGGAAATCCCTGACTGAACCCTTTGCAACTGTTGCGTCCAGAAGACTAAGATGAAATTGAAGAGGGTTCCAAGGGTTGGGAGAATAGTGATGCTCTTAGAGGACAATAAGTGGCACTGGGAGGGGCAGGCAGGTTTGGGAAGGTTCCAAGTTCACTCGTATACATTTTGAGCCTACAGCGGCATCTAAGTGGCCAGTTCGGTCAGCAGGGGATTTGAGACTGGGAGGTTGGAGGCAAGTCAAACCTGCCGATTCAGATTTAGTCACTGTCTTAGAAGCCACAGGATTGTATACGCTTTGATGCACCAAAGGCCTTTTCTTGGAGAATAAAGAGTAGGAAGATCCAAGGAACCAGGGACAAAGAAAGTGGTAGAACCGCATCAAAGGGAGAAGCAGATGGTGACGAGGGTGTGGCCATGCTGACCAACACAAGAGGAGAATCAGGTTTGCATAGGCTTTGGCAAGTGCTTGCCCACCTAGCATCCTTTGGGCAGGACAGAACTGAGTCCAGTAGGGTTTCTAGTGGCCTCTTGCTTTCCATCTGCTCTGGCAAGTCACAGGCACCCCAGGACCTTTGAATCTTGACCAATCTTTAATTCTCTCAGGAAATTATCATTTTATCAGTTCTCTCATTTCTCACCTGTCTGGAAATGACACTAACAATTAAGTGCGCTTTCCTCTGTAACTCCACAGCACAATTCTCGCCCCTCCATTGGCCATCAAATAAATCCCTCTAAAGAAGATTCTAGAGTTACACACCTGGGTTTAGATCTAGGCTCCATTAATTACTCTCGGTGACCTTAAGCCAATTACTAAACCTGCCATATTTGATTCAATTTGTATCCAGGGGGCCTAACACAGTGACTAATGTAGTTAATATTTATTGAGTTGAATCAGATTTTATATAACCTCTGGCTCCACGTGTCACTCCTACTTTGTCTCCATATTTTCATTCTGTCTGCACCAGGATATTTTCAGCAGAAAAGCAGGGAGTATGGACCACGTGTTCAAGAAGGAGAGCGGTAAGGAACAGAGAAATGGGATGGTAGCTAGAGGAAACAGGGAAAGGCTTTTCCAGAATAGTGAAGAGCTGCCTGTAATTGAAGAGCAGAGGAAAGAACTGATGTATGTTCAAGCGCTGGAAATGGAAGGAATCTTGCAGCACTGTTAACTAAGAAGAGGGCAGGAAGGATTTAAATCATGAGGGCCAAGGGAAGGAGTTTGCCTTTCCTTCATTAATAACATTTTTTTATTTCTTTGGAAGCACTAAAAATCTTGTTAAATAGAAATTAATGGTGGGCGCCTGGGTGGCTCAGTTGGTTAAGCGACTGCCTTCGGCTCAGGTCATGATCCTGGAGTCCCTGGATCGAGTCCTGCATCGGGCTTCCTGCTCGACAGGGAGTCTGCTTCGTCCTCAGACCCTATCCCCTCTCAGGTGTTCTCTCTCTCTCATTCTCTCTCTCTCAAATAAATAAATAAAATCTTAAAAAAAAAAAAAAGAAATTAATGGTAATTAGCTGAGAAAGCCATCATGCTAAATATATTATTATTTAAACTGATCCTTCACTGAATCCTTGAAGTTTTCCTGCATGAACTGATAAAGGTATATGCATTCCTATTGTCCATGTATGCCTAAAAAAGGATAAAACAAATGCATTCAACTCAAGTGATTCTATTGAGAAATTCTATGCCAGAGGAACTTGACAGAAGCTAAATGACTTACTGAGCTCACCTGGAATACAGTCTGATTCTTCTGTTTTTTTCTTTAATTAAATTTTATTTTGAAAAAATTTCAAAACTATAAGAAATGTTGCATGAATATTACAGTGAACTCCTGACTTCCCTTCCCCCAGATCCGGCCATTGTTAGCATGATGCCCTATGTGTTTTATTTCTTTCTTCAAATATATGTATATATAAAATACATAATAATACACACATTACACTTATTAATGTAGCTATATAAATATAAATATTTTTAAATATTTTACCAGTACACTCTTTTTTTTTAAAGATGTTATTTATTTATTTGACAGAGAGAGAGAGAGAGACAGAGAACACAAGTAGACAGAGAGGCAGGAAGAGGGAGAGGGAGAAGTAGGCTCCCCACCGAGCAGGGAGCCCGACGCAGGGCTCCATCCCAGGGCCCTGGGATCATGACCTGAGCCAAAGGCAGACGCTTAACCAACTGAGTCACCCAGGTGCCCTAATATATATATATTTTGCTCAATTGTTGGAGAGTAAATTATAGACATCATCACCTTCTCCTCTAAATACATATGTATACATGTCTTAAAAACAGAAATATTTCTTTATGTAACCATATTGCAACCACCAAATTCAGGAAATTTAATATTGACACAATACCTTATTTAATACATAGTTCAAATTTAAATTTCACTGATTGTCTTAATAGCGTTCTTTATAGCAAAGTGTTCTTTATAGCAAAGTTCCCCCCATGCAAGATCCAAACCAGGATCATGGATTATATTTCATTTCATGAGGGGTTTGCTTTTGTTTTAAAAAATTATTTTTAAAGATTTATTTGAGGAATGCCTGGTTGGCTCAGTCGTTAAGCGTCTGCCTTCGACTCAGGTCATGATCCCAGGGTCCTGGGATCAAGCCCTGCATCGGGCTCTCTGCTCAGCGGGAAGCCTGCTTCTCCCTCTCCCGCTCCCCCTGCTTGTGTTCCCTCTCTTGCTGTCTCTCTCTCTCTGTCAAATAAAATCTTTAAAAAAAAAAAAAAGATTTATTTATTTGAGAGACAGAGAGAGAGAGAAAAAGAGAAAGTGCATGTGGGCAGGGAGGGGCAGAGGGAGAGGAAGAGAATCCCAAGCAGACTCCCCACTGAGCGCAGAGCATGACCCAGGACTCAATCGCAGGGCCCTGAGATCATGACCTGAGCTGAAACCAAGAGTCGGACGCTTAACCAACTAAGCCACCCAGGCTCCCCAAGGGGTTTGCCTTTATTTTGTTTATTTTAATTAATTTATTTCTTATTCTAAGTAGTATCCAGGCCCAACTTAAAGCTTAAACTCTCGGCCCTAAGATCAAGAGTTACCTGATCTACCAACTGAGCCAGCCAGGTGCCCCAAGGGGTTTGCCTTTAAAAAGAGGACTGACACTTCTACTGAAACAGTAAAGAAGGAAGAAAGGGGTAGGTGTGGAAAAGGAGAAAGTCGGTCTTATCTGATGACCTGATGTCAGTAGAGGGGAGGACATGAGCTGGGGATAAGGGAGGTAAGTAGAACTGGGCACTTGAAGCAAAAGGGAAGCTTTTGAGGAGATGTCTTTTTCTTTTCTTTTTTAAAAGTAAGCTCTACACCCAGTGTGGGGCTTGAATTCATGACCCTGAGATCAAGGGTCACATGCTCTGCCACCTGAGCCAGCCAGGTGCCCCTTGAAGAGATGTGTTAGTGTTGGAGACAAAGAGATAAATTAGAAGGCTACACGATAGCACTGAACACCCAGTTGAAGTTGGACAATTTAAACTTGTAAATCATTACTGTTCTGTGACGTCCTCTAGAACAAGTCAGTAGAAAATGAGATGGTTTGGGGCTCCTGGGTGGCTGTTGGTTAAGCATCCAACTATTGATTTCAACTCAGGTGATGATCTCAGGGTCATGGGATCGAGCCCCACGTGGAGCCCCTCATTGGACTCCATGCTCAGTGGAAAGTCTGCTTCTCTCTCTCTCCTTCTCCCTCTGGCCCTGCCCCAGCTTGTGCATTCTCCCTCTCTGTCTGAAATAAATAAATATATCTTTTTTTAAAAAAAGGTAAGATGGTTAGAAAGATTCAGCAAAAGGGTGCCTGGCTAGCTCAGTTGGTGGAGTATGTAACTCTTGGTCTTGGGGTTGTGGGTTTAAGCCCCACGTTGGGTATAGAGATTACTTAAAAATAAAATCTTTTTTTTTCTCCCCTTCTTTTTTTTTTTTAAAGTAGGCTCCGGAGCCTAACGCAGGGCTTGAACTCATGACTCTAAGATCAAGACCTGAGCTGAGTTGGACGCTCAACCAACTGAGCCACCCAGGTGCCCCCCACATAGAATCTTAAAAAAAAGAGAAGAAAGAAAGAAAGAAAGAAAGAAAGAAAGAAAGAAAGAAAGAAAGAAAGAAAGAAAGAAAGAAAGAAAGAAAGAAAGAAAAGAAAAGAAAAGAAAAGAAAAGAAAAGAAAAGAAAAGAAAAGAAAAGAAAAAGGAAAAGAAAGAAAGAAAGAAAAAGAAAGAAAGATTGACTGATTCAGCAAGGAACTTTGGAACAACAAACTTGGCAGAGGTCAACATGAGGCTTAGGTATCAGCAAAGAATGCACTAAGGCGGTTAACTGGGTAATCAGGCCTGGGAGAGAGTTAGGATCATTAATGGATTTGGGCAAAGTGGTGGAGTTTGAAAATTAGACAGTAAATAACTGGGTGGAGGTTGTGGAAGGGAGAAGCTGACCAGGTGAGAGTCAAGGAGCTAGCATTCCAAGTGCGACATCTTTTTTTTTTTTTAAAGATTTTATTCATTTGAGACACAGAGATACAGAGGGAGAGAAAGCATCAGCAGGGAGAGAGGCAGAGGGAGAGGGAGAAGCAGGCTCCCCGCTGAGCCAGGAGCCCGACGTGGGCCTCGATCCCAGGACTCTGGGATCATGACCTGAGCCGAAGGCAGATGCTTAACCATCTGAGCCACCCAAGCGCCCCTCCAAGTGTGACATCTTGAGGTAGTGTGTGACCTCTGAGCTATTCAGGCTTCACCTGGGCTGGGGACGTCGCTAACTCTGGTATCACTGGAGGCCTGCGATGCAGCCAGAATGGAGGGAAACGGTGGTTTTTGTTGATGCGTTCACATAGATATTGATTTCACAAATGCCTGCCTTGCAATCATCATGGGCTGACTTTATAATAATGTCAGCTAACACTTACTTGGCACTTACTGCATGCCAGGCATTGCTCTAAATCCTTCACACGTGCTAATTTGCTTAATCCTCTCAACAACTCCCAGAGAGTAAGTATGATTAGTATTCCCTATTTTGTAGGTGAGTAAACTGAGGCATGAAATGCTTAAGAAACTTGCCCAAGGTCAGCTGGGAAGTGGCTGAACCAGAATTTGAAATTAAGCCAGAGTCTATTCTCTTAACCACTCCACTGCTTTTATAGAGATGGTTACCTTAGAGCAACCACAGAGATGGTCCTGGATCCCTCTCACTTGTCCCTGACCGGCTTTTCATCTCAGCTCAGTCTCCCTCTGATTCATAACTCTCAGCTTTCAAGACAATCTAGATCCTGTCTCTGGCCTTTGGAACAAATGTCTGTATTTGATCTTTCCAGTGGAGTCTCCAGTGACTCTGACTACATTTGTCCCTCTGGCTCTCCATAACCCGTGTTGCTCTAAACAGGAACCTGGGCCAGGTCCCAGACTCTCTAAACCTGTTTGCCCCCCTCGTACCCAGCCTCCCAAGGCCCCACAGTTTACCTTCCACCTCAGTCTGGCTAAATTTCCAGTGAACTGTATCCACTCCCGCCCCCAGCCCCGTCATATGTTGAAGTTACCACAGTACTTCAGAATGTGACCTTATTTGGAAATAGGGTCATTGCAGATAGAATTAGGTAAGATGAGATCATGGTGGAGTATGGTGGGCCCCAAATCCAATATGACTAATGTCTTTATAAAAGGGAAATTTGGACACAGGGAGAAGGCCATGTGAAAATGAAGGCAAAGATTGGGGTGATGCATCTACAAACTAAGGAAAGCCAAAGATAGCCAGCAACCCACCAGAAGCTAGGGAAGAGGTATGGAACAGATTCTCCTTCACAGCTCTCAGAAAGAACCAACCTGAGATCAGAAGATTCTCAGATTTCTAGCCTCTAGAGCTGTCAGATGATAAACTTCTCTTGTTTAAGCCTCTCAGTTTATGGTACTCTGTTGTGGCCACGCTAGGAAGTACAGTGGGGGAGGATCTACCTCTCTTGAAGGGATACAGTGTTGTAACTACATGCACTGACCACTGGGTCTCATGAGAAGTGGTGTGAGCATTTCTGCGATGAGAAGAGGCAGGAGTGAGGGGACATGAAGTACACTGAAGCCCAGTTATAGGGACCAGGTGGCTGTGGCAGAGAGAGCCAGGTCTTGGGCACCTGGCTGGCTCAGTCGGTAGAGCATGTGACTCTTGATCTCGGGGTCATGAGTTCAAGCCCCACATCGGGCATAGAGCTTACTTAAAAAAAATTTTGTGGGGCGCCTGGGTGGCTCAGTTGGTTGAGCGACTGCCTTCGGCTCAGGTCATGATCCTGGAGTCCCGGGATCGAGTCCCGCATCGGGCTCCCTGCTCGGCAGGGAGCCTGCTTCTGCTCTGACCCTCCCCCCTCTCATGTGCTCTCTCTCTCTCATTCTCTCTGTCTCAAATAAATAAATAAAATCTTTAAAAAAATTTTTTTTGAAGTGGAGAATGAGGGATTGAAATAATCCATGGGGGGGGGGGGTGCCTGGGTGGCTCAGTCAGTTAAATGTCTGCCTTCGGCTCAGGTGGTGATCTCCTGTCCTGGGATCCAGCCCTGTGTCAGGCTCCCGGCTCAGCGGGAAGTCTGCTTCTCCCTCTCCCCCTCTGCTCATGCTCTCTCTCTCACTATCTCTCTCTCTCTTGCTCTTTCTCAAATAAATAAATAAAATCTTAAAAAAAAGAAAGAATCCATGGTATTTGCATGATGGGAGAGAGATTGCAAATGATAGGGAGGAGAAAACTGGATTATAAGTATTGTGAGGTTGCAAATTGGGCCCGACTTGTCATGTTCTCAGGGACTCCGGTGAAGTTTAGTTACTTTTGGAGGCCGGGCTGTGCTGCTTTGAACGTCACTCAGGGTGTCGACTGGATTATGCGGGGTGCTGACTTTTATGTGAGTTATAAAAGAAGCAAAGTGCAGAAAACTGGAAAGAAGGTGTGAGGTCAGGGTTTTTTGCTCATGATTTGCACATTTTTATGACTTAGGTATTTGAGTAACAGACGCCACTGCAACTGGATGCTTTTAACAGACAAAATGCAAAGAAAAAAAAAAGGAAGAAATTAAACATTAAATACAGATAGGATTTCCCAAATGGTGTCAGCCTGGCACCACTGCTCCCTCCAATTGTTTAACTATGACTAATTCTTTTCCCTAATTTGACATATTTAATCTGAAATAGAGGCAAAGAAACCTTTCGGTTGCTGAGTTAATACAGGCCTGCTTGCTGCCATTTCAGCGGCTGTCACATTATGGTAATAAAGCCTGACACTTTCTTTTTAGGTTTATTTATTTTTCAGTTATCTCCACACCCAACCTGGGGCTCGAACTTAGGGCCCTGAGATCAAGAGTCGCATGCTCCACTGACTGGGCCAGTCAGGTGCCCCCAAACCTGATACTTTCTGAGCTGTAACTAATCTGAGGAAGGTGAAATTATGAGGAAAGCAAGACCTAGGGGTGCCCGGGTGGCTCAGTCGGTTAAGCATCTGACTCTTGGTTTCGGCTCAGGTCATGATCTCACGGTCCTGGGATCGAGCCCCACCTCAGGCTCCACACTCAGTGGGGAGTGCTTGAAGATTTCTCTCCCTCTGCCTCTTCCCCAGCTCACACTCCCTCTCTCTCTGTCAAATAAATGAACAAATCTTTAAAAGACATGGACGAAAGGCAGACTTAAAGAGGTGAAGTCGCTTGTCCAGCTGGTAAGTTGCAGCAAATTTCTATAGACCGGGAGAATGTACAAGGAAGGAAAGCTGTGTGCTGGAACTTAATGAATGAATGAAAAAATGTAATTCATATTATCTAAACTTGCAAGGGTTATAACCTTCGCTTAATGCTTGGTATATATAAATGTGTGTGTGTGTGTGGAAGAGAAGGAGGAGGAAAGGCTTCAACTCACAAAGAGGTTTTCTCCCAAAGTTTATGTATTTATTTTTTCTTTTTTTAAGATTTTATTTATTTATTTATTTTTTAAAGGTTTTATTTATTTGACAGAGAGAGACACAGCGAGAGAGGGAACACCAGCAGGGGGAGTGGGAGAGGGAGAAACAGGCTTCCTGCGGAGCAGGGAGCCCAATGTGGGGCTCGATCCCAGGACCCCAGGATCATGACCCGAACCAAAGGCAGACGCTTAACGACTGAGCCAGCCAGGCACCCCTTTTTTAAGATTTTATTTATTTATTTGTCAGAGAGAGAGAGCACGAGCAGGGTGAGTGGCAGGCAGAGGAAGAGGGAGAAGCAGACTCTCCGCTGAGCAGGGAGCCCAACGCCGGACTCGATCCCAGGACCCTGAGATCATGACCTAAGCTGAAGGCAGATGCTTAACTGACTGAGCCATCCAGGCGCCCCTAACTGTGTGTTTTTTTAAGTAGGTGTTCTTCCCAGAACTACTTTTGAAAAGCAGAGGATAGGAGAATACACAGGGTACTGAATCTGGGATGATGTGGAGCCTGGAAAAAGGAGCAGAAAAGGGAGGTTGGGGCCCCTAACACGAATACAATTCCTTGATCTTACCTTGTGTAAGTGCATTCATTATAGATAAAGTTTCCAAAGGGGACTGAGATATTGCAACCATTTAATTGATGTGTTGCTGTAGGTACCCTTTTGCTTGGAAGCCAGTAAACAGACAACAAGACACATTGAAATCTATCCACAAAGTCTTGAAGTTTTATCTTTTACACTAGTGAAATTGATTAGTTAGAAAATAAACTTTGGTTTTGTTTTTATCTGGTTAGGCTATGCAATGTTTTCAGGAGTTGATTGCCTTGCTTATAAATCAGTAAAGTAACAGCCTTTTCTTTCTTTTCTCACAATTCCTTTTTGATTATGTCTGTGTTTATTAGCAGTTTGGAGGAGAAATAATAAGGAAAATATAGCTTATGATGATTGGCTGCTGCACTTATGTATCCCCACTGTGATAAGTACAGTGTTTCCTATATCACAGGCTCTCATTAATCTTTGTTGGATGGATGAACTCAAGCCAACCTGGCCATTTGCTAGCAATTTTCATGAAAAAAAAGGTTTCATATGTGAGAGACTAACAAAATTGGTTTAAGTGAAATAGTTGGATTATTGATAGATGTCAGTTGGTTGCAATCTCTGCCTGCAGTCGCTGCATAACAGACTACCCCCAGATGCAGTGGCTTCTGATCATTTATTTTGATTATCAGTCTCAATTTGAGCAGGGCTTGGTGTGGCCTGGTTGTCTCCATTATAGGCAGAATCAACTGGGTGGCTCTTCTAGGGCTGGAGGATACACTTCCAAAGGTGACCCACTCACATACATGGTAAGCTGAAACTGGGTGTTAGTTCCTCTCCATCTCAGTAGGGTGGCTTGGGCTTTCTCACAACAGTGTAGCTGGATAAAAACAATGAGCTCCCCAAAAGAACCACGCAGAAGCTGTATTGCCTTTTGTAACCTGGCCTTGGAAATCACACAATGTCCTTTTCATCACAATTACAAGCCAGCTAAGATTCGAGGGGAAGGGACAGACACCCCCACTTGTCTATGGGAAGAGTGTCAAAGTCACATTGTAAGAAGAACACGTGGGATGAGAGGTATTGTTGCAGCCATCTTTGGAAATTACAGTTTGCCATAGCAATTATTTATGATCTTTCTTCATACCTCCAATTTCCCACATTTAAAGATTTTTTTTCTATTTGTCTTTTTTTTTTGGGGGGGGGGGTTTAGAGTAATCTCTACACCCAGTTTAGGGCTCAAACCCACAACCCCGAGATCAAGAATTGCGCACTCTACCAACTGAGCCAGCCAGGTGCCCCTCTATTTGTCTTCATGATCTTTTTTTCCAACTGCCTCTTCTAGACTTGGTAGCTATAATATCTCAGAAGCTAACATTCTTTTTTTTTTAATTTTTATTTTAAGTAAGGTCTACTCCCAGCATGGGGCTTGAACTCACAACCCTGAGGTCAAGAGTCACATGCTCTACCAACTGAGCCAGCCAGGCACCCCTCAGTAGCTAACATTCTTTAAAATAACTTATGCATGGAAGATTGTTTTTCTGGTACACTGAAGGTATATGCCAGGGCGCCTGGGTGGCTCAGTTGGTTAAGCGACTGCCTTAGGCTCAGGTCATGATCCTGGAGTCCCGGGATCAAGTCCTGCATCGGGCTCCCTGCTCGGCAGGAAGTCTGCTTCTCCCTCTGACCTTCCCCCCTCTCATGTGCTCTCTCTCTCTCTCTCTCTCACTCTCTCAAATAAATGAATAAATAAAATCTTAAAAAAAAAAGGAAGGTATATGCTGAACAACATTCTAAGATAGGGGTGTATCCAGCTAGGTTTATTCTTCCATATAATTCTTACCTCTGTCTGGTTTGGAGAAGAGACTAACACACGGGTAGGCATAGTCCTAAATATAAGAAATAAAATAAATGAGAAGATATATAGATATAGATATAGATATGTTTTTTTGTTTTTTTGCCTGGGGCAGCTTTAAGTCAATTTGGGGGAGGTTCTGTGGTACAGGTGATGGGTGGATTCAGCTGAAAATCCTACAGACATGTAGAATAATAAGTGGTCTCTATTTTGGGGTTATCATGGCAATGCAAGTTAATGATTTATGTGTGTGTGTGTGTGTATGTGTTTGTAACTGATCCTAATTAAGCTGGAATACTAAGGCTGGTTAGCAGTGATTTGGTCATAACTTTGAGTGAAATCTTGAACTTGAAATCATAAAGCAACATACATATTTCTATCAAAGTAGCATTTTCCCTGACATTTTTAAAAAAGATTTTATTTATTTTAGAGAGTGAGAGAGAGAGCAAGGAGGGAGAGGGGCAGAGGGAGAGGTACAAGCAGACTCTGTGCCCAGCACGGAGCCCGACTTGGGGTTTGATCCCAGGACCCTGAGATCATGACCTGAGCCAAAACCAAGAGTCAGACACTTAACCGAATGAGGCACCCAGGCGCCCCTTCCCTGACATTTTTATCAAAATGTTCAAAATACTAAAAGTTGGAAGAATTACACAGTGAACATCCACATATCCATCACCCATATTCTACAATTAGCATTTCAATTGCTTCATCTCATATCTATCTATGCATCCATCCCTCTATTCCTCCACAAATCCATCTTTTTTTAATACATTACAAAGTAATTTACAGTCATCAGCAGACATATTTTGAGTTTTGGTTAAAAATGTGGACAATTTTCTTATTTCAATCTATCTTGTATTTGACAAATATGTAAAATCAGGTGGACTTGATCTTTTGTCACTGTATTAAAAATGAAATCTATGAGAATTTAGAGAGAAGTTGCTGGAGAAACAAACTGTAAAGATTGTGCTCTGTGATGCATATTATTTAATGTGCTTCAGATCATAGCTTTGCCTTTGCTTGAGAATGTAATCAAAACGTATGCATTTTGAACTGGATAATTGAGTCCCTTGATAGTGAAAAGGCTATCATTTTTCGTTGTACCTTTTCATTTCCTTAAGCATGTTGGAAACCATATTGGATTTATGTCTGTAAAGCTGGTCAAGAATTTCTTTTAGAGAAATGAAATCAAGACTTGAGACAATTGTATAGGTAGAT
The DNA here is from genome assembly GCF_029215605.1 of Mirounga angustirostris. Taxonomy (NCBI): domain Eukaryota; kingdom Metazoa; phylum Chordata; class Mammalia; order Carnivora; family Phocidae; genus Mirounga; species Mirounga angustirostris. Next base: position 14,693,151 of record NW_026991719.1, read on the forward strand.
CAGGTTCACTCTACAGTGTCTACACTTTTTTATTCCAACCTGCCTCCTCCAAATGGTATAACCTCAATTTACCTAGCCACTTTTGTGTTCATCCTTCTTTGTTCTTCAGGTAGCTGTCTAAATCCTTAATTTTCCTCTATTGTGTATCAACATGGCTCAAAATGATGTAGGAACTCATTGATCCGTTCACTGATCTCATTGAGCAAAATTTTTTTTTTTTAAGATTTTATTTATTTATTTGACAGAGAGAGAGAGATCACAAGTAGGCAGACAGGCAGGCAGAGGGAGAGGGAGAAGCAGGCTCCCTGCTGAGCAAGGAGCCCAATGTGAGGCTCAATCCCAGGACCCTGGGATCATGACCTGAGCCAAAGGCAGATGCTTAACCATCTGAGCCACCCAGGCGTCCCTGAGCAAATGCTTTTTAAGCATCAGGTCCTGTCTTAGGCACTGGCAAAACAAAAATGAATAAGACATAATGTTTATTTTCAATGCAAAGCCATTAATATGGTACATTGAGCAATATAGGTGACAAAACTGGATAACTGAGGCCTGTTGGAAGATTTTTCCACTTTTCCAAAGACAGTAGCTATTGCTCTTGACCCAATCTCTGCTTTATGTCATGTAGATACCAAATAAAATTATATACAGAAGACCAATGTTTGATAATGACTCATTATTGTATTAGAACATTTTATTTTTTTTTTATTTTTTATTTTTTATTTTTTTAAAGATTTTATTTATTTATTCATGAGAGATAGAGAGAGAGAGAGGCAGAGGCAGAGGGAGAAGCAGGCTCCCCGCAGAGCAGGGAGCCCGATGCGGGACTCGATCCCAGGACCCTGGGATCATGACCTGAGCTGAAGGCAGACGCTTAACCGACTGAGCCACCCAGGCGTCCCTGTATTAGAACATTTTAAGAGAGTGAGAATTGTTTTATGGATTTGAGAAGAAGCAAGGTCAATATGTTTTCTACTGTGTGTGTTTTTATATAACCAGCCCAGAATTCCAAGGTATCTTATAAGAAGTCTGTAAAATTGCATTGAATCAGGTCTGATATTAAAGCTAGGAAAAGAAAGGCACAACCATTTTATTACTTTTTAATACTTAGACTCTATGAACTCATTTGCTTTCTTTACAAATTAAATGCCGTGTGTGTGTTTTTAATTTTTCCATTTTTAATTAAAAATTTGAGATAAATAATATATACTGTATATTACATCTTAGTCTATCTGCATATATTCAAGGAAGGGGCATCATTTGCAGTCATTTTATTTTATTTTTAAAGATTTTATTTATTTGGGAGAGAGAGCAAGTGAGAGAGAGCACGAGCGTGGGGAAGGGGCAGATTCCCCGCTGAGCAGGGAGCCCGATGCGGGGCTCGATCCCAGGACCCTAGGATCATGACCTGAGCCGAAGGCAGAAGCTTAACCAACTAAGCCACCCAGGCACTCCGCGGTCATTTTAAACTTTCAAAACTTTTTGAGGGAAGGATATTAGTAAGGTGCTTATCAAGTCGCCTCACATTTGAGCTAAGCAAGTAAGCAAAGGACGAAAATGAGGTGGACAACAGTGCTGCCTCCCTTGCATACCTTATGCACATCCTTATCATTCAATTCCCATGATAAGATAGTAACTTTGCCTTGATGCCTTTGAAAGTCAGGAAAAGTTTTTCCTGCAGAGCTGCTGTGGGAGTAAACGAGATAGTGTAAGGAAAGTTCCTGGCACATAGCACCATTACGTAAATGGTTTCTACTGCTTAGAGGGTAGAGCTTAGTGGTTAAGGATTAGGCTTCTGGAGTCAGATGTCTGGTCTGCATATTGGTTCCACTGCTTACTGACTGAGGAAGCTTGGTCAAGTTACTAAAACCATGTCTAAAAATGGAGATAGGTTCCACTTGCGTGAGTTACCCATTGCTGTGTAACAAATTACCCTAACACTTAGTGGCTTAAAACAAGAAACATTTGTTATCTCATAGTTTCTGTGGGTTGGGAATTCAGGAGTGGCTTAGCTGGCTGGTTCTGGCTCAGGATCTCTCGAGGTTGCTGTTACCTGAAGGCTTGACTGGGGCTGGAGGAACTGCTTTCAGAATGGCACACTCACATGGCTATTGGCAGTTTCTTGCTGGCTGTTAATGGAAGGCTTATGTTCCTCACCCTATGCTCTCTCCATACGGAGTCTTGAGAGTGTCCCCACAACATGTGGGGCTTTCCCCATAGCGAGTGATCCAAGAGAACAAGGAAGAAGCTGCAAAACCTTTTTTGACCTGGTCTCAGGTCATGACTCTCTATGACCATCACTTCTGCCATATTTTATTTGTTAGGCGTGAATAAGTGCAGTCCACACACAAAGGGAGGGGAATTTAGCTTTACGTTTTGAGAGGGGGGAGTAGGGGGACAAGTTTGTGAGGATATCTTAAAACTACTACATGACTTCACATGGATATTGTGAAGATTAAATGAGATAATCCATGTAAAATGCTCAGCACAATGCCCGGCAAAAAGTAAGCACTCAATTAATGTTGATTTTCTTTTCTTTTTCTTTCTTTCTTTCTTTCTTTCTTTCTTTCTTTCTTTCTTTCTTTCTTTCTTTCTTTCTTTCTTTCATTCTTTCGAGAGACGGAGAGAGAGTGGGCAAGCCAGGGGGCAGGGGGAGAGAGAGAATCCCAAGCAGGCTCCACACTCAGCATGGAGCCCAACATGGGGCTCAATCCCACAACCCCAAGATCATGACCCAAGTTGAAATCAAGAGTTGGATGCTCAACTAACTGAGCCATCCAGGTGCCCCTGATTAATATTATTTCTAAAGGAAGATGAAGAGACTGTTGTTTAGCTAGGGAAATATGGTTTCATCTGGATTAAGACACTAACATAAGAAAAAAATAATTTATTGATATTTAAAAGTTGTGTAGAATTATGTATGTTTAGCAGAAAGAGGTATCTGAGGCAACAAATGTTTCTGACATACTCTTCTGGCTTTTTTTTTTTTTAAAGATTTTATTTTTTTTATTTATTTGACAGAGAGAGAGAGACAGCTAGAGAGGGAACACAAGCAGGGGGAGTGGGAGAGGGAGAAGCAGGCTCCCGGCCGAGCAGAGAGCCCGATGTGGGGCTCGATCCCAGGACCCTGGGATCATGACCTGAGCCGAAGGCAGACGCTTAACGACTGAGCCACCCAGGCGCCCCTACTCTTCTGGCTTTAAGTCTCTTTCATAATTTTGTGCATTGTGTTGGGGAGGACGGGGAACTAGATGTTGGGAACTGCCTTTATACCTAAAATCATCAAGTTTGGAATGTGTAAAACTATTAAATTATTTAGGATATTCTAGCATCTTTCCATGCTAGATGCTAGAATAGAATAGGATAGAAAGATGCTAGAATAATTCCTCATTGTGTGTCCGAATTCTCACAATTTTCCTGTTGCTATCTATGAAATTAGCTGGCTTACTTCTTACAAAGCCAAAGACAGCACATCTCCATTATCTTTTTTTTTTTTAAGATTTTATTTATTTGACAGAGAGAGACACAGCGAGAGAGGGAACACAAGCAGGGGGAGTGGGAGAGGGAGAAGCAGGCTCCCCGCGGAGCAAGGAGCCCGATGTGGGGCTCGATCCCAGGACCCCGGGATCATGACCTGAGCCGAAGGCAGACGCTTAACGACTGAACCACCCAGGCGCCCCACATCCCCATTATCTTATTAGATATTCCTCTTGAAATGAAAAGACCTTTTTTTAAAGATGTTATTTATTTATTTGACAGAGAGAGACACAGCAAGAGAGGGAACACAAGCGAGGGAGTGGGAGAGGGAGAAGCAGGCCTCCCGCGGAGCAGGGAGCCCGATGTGGGACTCGATCCCAGGACCCTGGTATCATGACCTGAGCCAAAGGCAGACACTTAACGACTGAGCCACCCAGGCGCCCCATAAAAAGACCTTCTATGTCAGTAACAACATCTCTTAGCACTGCCACCCTCTAGCTCCCTGGATACCGCTGATCTCAGATGATCTGGGCAGACTAGACTAAGGATGACCAAGGAATCCACAACCACCCTAGGGGATTGAAAATGGGGCGGGGAAGGGGCAGTGGTTTTGAAGAGGCTTCTAGAAGAAACTGTTATCTCAGAGGATCCTCAAAGTAGCCAAGTTTCAGGCTTCTTCCTCAAAGGTTTAAATCTTTCCAAGAAGATGTCTCATCAAATGTGGAGAGCCCATATTATTCTCCCCTATTTCGGCTACCAGCCTGTGGTTGGAGAACATTCTTAAGATGACTACAGTTCTGAGAAAAACGTTCTGTAAAATGGGCATAATAGTGGGTTCTGTAAAATGGGCATGATAATACTCTTGGCTGGAGGACATACTGTTGTTACCCCAGCACTCACTTCCACCTGCTCAAGGACACTTATTGTGATCACTTAGGATTCTCTTCCCAAAGTTTTTTTTCCCCAGGCTGAGGGATCACACTCTGCCTGCACAGAAGGAGAACTAGAAATGCTGGGGAGCTAATGCCTGGAAGAGCTCTCAATATGGTGGAGAAACACCCCAGCTTCCTGGAAGGGGAGAAGGTTCTACATCATCTTCGAGCAGTCCCCAGCAAATCCTGCTGAGCTCCAATCGCCCACAGCAGTCAGTGGCTTGCTAACACACCTATTATTGGCTTCTTTCTCTTCCCTGTCTCACTAGCCCACTCATCTTCTGGTGTTTCTTGGGATCGACTCTCAAATAACACTACTTACACTCACATCACTGTCTCAGGGGCTGCTTTTGGGGAAACCCAAACTAAGACATCACTCATCGAGTCAATGTGAGGATTAAAAGAGATAATGTATGCACAATGCCTGGTGTATAATAATAGCAGTTAGCATTTATTGATCAGTTTCTTCGAGCCAGAACTCCTTTAAGCACCTTACATGCATTAATTCATCTAACCCTACATTAATCTTCATAACAACTCATTATTATTTCCCTACTCCAGATGAGGAGACCAAGACACAGAGAGAGTAACTTCAAGATCACACACTATTTGAACCAGTGAAACCGTTATTCAGATCCAGGCAGTAAACATGGAAACATTCTTTTAGGATGCTGGAGTGGCTCTTTGAGTTATTGGAACTCTAACTTTTATTAAATTAACCTGGGGAGAATCTGGCTTGTTTTTGCTGTGTTGTTGACAAATGGGTGAAGTATCTTGAGAGAGATTTTTCCTGTTGCCTCCACTTAGGAGGGCTTCTGTTGGAGAAGTGAGAGCTACAGGCTGTGGGTGGTGGCTCTGGGGATGGGAGCTGGAAGGGGGATTTACACCTGTTATTCAACAGAGGTCAACTACAGCCAAGATGAGGGGGTAGGGAGAAGTGCATACGGAAGGGGGGGTGATGTTCATGGGTTGTTAAGAGAAGAGCTGACGGCCCCTTCTCCCCTCTATCTTCTACGAGCCCCCATGGTCAGGGGAGTTGGGTTTGGTGAGGGAACTGACCTTGCTATCCAAGGAACTGGAGGAGAAAAGTTGACAGGGACGACCACACCCCTTGGTCAGGTGCCTTGAGCCACAAGCCTGGCAGGTGATGATGGTGGGAATCAGGTGGGGGAAATGAGATTTAAAGAAAAGGTAACGTTTGAGTTTTAAACTGGATTGATTTTTAATAGCTGAAAAAGACCTAAAAGTCAGAAAAACTGGGCAATATGTGAAGGGACATGAAGGGCAAATTTGCCGTAAAAACATGGTTCTTAGGTGAAATTGGTGAAGGGGATTAAGAGGTATAAACTTCCAGTTATAAAATAAGTTATGGGGATGTCATGTACAACATAGGAACTATATATATGTTATAGTCAGTAATATTGTAATAACCGTATGGTGACTAGACTTATTGGGGTGATCATTTCACAGTGTATAAAAATATCAAATCACTATAATGTATACCTGAAACTAATGGGATATTATATGTCACTTATACATTAAAAAATACATGGTTCAAAGTAGTGATTGGAGAAAAATAAACTGCTTCATATTTATACCCCCCAGAATTGAGCCTGCTCCAGCTAATCCTTGTAAAATCCTTACCATGGGCCAGGTACTCTGCTAAGCATTTCACAAATAGTCACTCACATAGACCTATCAGGTGAGAACTATTATTATTATTATTTAAAAGATTTTATTTATTTATTTGACAGAGAGAGAAAGCACATGTAGGCAGAGCGGCAGGCAGACGGAGAGGGAAAAGCAGGCTCTCCGCTGAGCAGAGAGCCTGATGTGGGGCTCGATCCCAGGACCCTGGGATCATGACCTGAGCTGAAAGCAGACGCTCAACCGACTGAGCCACCCAGGCACCCCATGGTGAGAACTATTATTATCACCATCTTCCCGTTTTATAGAGGAAGAAACTGAGGCACAGAGAAGTTGAACAATTTGCCCAAGGACATAACTAGACCTGGCACTTAAATGCGGGCAATCTGGCTCCCAGGCCTATGGTTTTAGCCACTAAACTACACCGCCTGGCCAACCATCCACTTTCATATGGTATTTTATTCTGGTGTGGTTTTCCCTCTTGGGTCTTTTGAGGCTGACATTTCTGTTCTTTCCACACTGTTTGTGGTTAAACTTAGTGCCTGGAGGATAGGGATAGAGGTTTTAATAGTTTAAAATGAGGTACTGGACTCGCATTTCTAAAATGACATTTTCCCAAATGGCATGAACTTTAAATGAAAACATGTAAGATCTGACAGTCTGATTTAAGTTCTGAGCAGGGCCGAGGAATAACTAATGCTCACCTCTTCCTACAAACACTACAAATTTACACACTGGGGTACCTGGGTGGCTCAGTCAGTTAAGCGTCTGCCTTCAGCTTGGGTCATGATCCTGGGGTCCTGGGATCAAGTCCCACATCGGGCTCCCTGCTCAGTGGGGAGCCTGCTTCTCCCTCTCCCACTCTCCCTGTTTATGTGCTCTCTCTCTTTCTCCCTCTGTCAAAATAAGTAAATAAAATCTTTAAAAAAAGTTATACATTGATTTGATTCTTAAGCTTTTCTCCTAGATCTTGATTGCATTATGAGGTCTAAGCCCAATGGGCATTTCATATATGCTTCGTATCACCCCCTCCCCCGCCGGGAACGCAGTCCCTCACCAACAGAAGTTGCAGCCCGGTTTCCCACGTTTGGGGAAATCACTGGGGTCAGAATGAGTGCAGTGGATGAGACTCACCTTAAGAGAACCACCCTCGTGATCATGGTATCTTCCTTGCCAGGTAAATATCATCATAAATGCTTTTTGACAATGATTTGAAGGCTTATTTAGTCTTCCAGACCTGTCCAACATGTATCCAGGATAAAAATGTCTTTTGTCTTCATGGCCACTCATTCATTTATTATTGAGACCCATAATGAGTAGCACACATGGGCTCTGTAGTGGGATACTTTTGAGGCATCTAACAGAAACTTTGATGTAAACTGTCTTAAATGCAAGGCAAAGGCAGAATTTGTTTAATTAAGCAACTCGGTGTTGTCATCAAGAACCCAGGTTTCTTGTTTGTTTCTTTTTTCTATTTTTCAGCTCTGCCTTATGTAGTGTACAGACTTTGACCAAAGTTTGATTTTCCTCTAATCACAAAATGGCTGCCAGAAGCAACTCAGGTACTCGGCTTCCTTGTTCATCAAGCAGGGTAGAAGGGAAAACCTTTCCCTCAAATCATAGGATGTTAAGTCCTTTCCTTTAGTCTAATTGGGCCTTCGTCATTGATTAAGACTAATAAGCACCCACTGCTAAGACTAATAAGCACCCACACTAATAAGTGTGGATACCTGAACACAGTTGGGGTTTTATTAGAAGGAGGATGGAATAAATCGATGCTGGAGAACCTCTGAAGCTATTGCTTCATCTGGAAAAAGGTGACCTAACAGAAGATATTTCAGAGAATCATGAGCCTCAGAGATAATATATGTAGGGTTGCCAGATTTAGCCAATAAAAATACAGGATTCCCAGTTAAATTTGAATTTCAGATAAAAAGCAAAAAATTTTTTAGTATAAGTATATGCACCTCTTTCTACAAACACTACACAGGGACACATTGATTTGGTCCTTTTTTGTTTTTTCACACTGATTTGGTTCTTAAGCTTTTCTCCCAGACCCTGATTTCATTATGAGGTCTGGGCCCAGAGGGGCAATTTCAAAAATGCTTTTTTGGACAATGATTAGAAAGCTTATTTAGTCTTCTACCCTTGTCCCACATGTATCCAGGATAAAAATATATACTTACACTAAAAAATTACTTGCTGCTTATCTGAAATTCAAATTTAACAGGCCTCCTGTATTTTATCTGGCAGCTCTAAATGTATGTAAAATTCTTGGCACATAGCAGGCATTCATTCAGTGGTTAAGTATTAGTGTTCTTTCTACATAAGAAGAGAGCTCAGTTAAATGGCAGCGTGGTACTTTTTAACTCTTACTGACCTAGAAAATATATGCTTTTGATCAATATTGCAATTAACGGAACTGGATGTGGTTCTAAGAAACCCTTCACCAACTCCTCAAAACCAGATCGAAGTAAATGTCCCTAAGTGGAAGGTCATAGTTATATATATGGGGTGGCACATTATAAAACATCTAAAATTACTACTTAAAACGAAATTGGACCTATGTCAATGAATATTCAGTTATTGGTTTTTCTCAGTCTCTGCAGATAAACCATTCTTCATTTGATTCAGAAGTAATGCTGCTGCAATTCCTGGCACGAAGGTGCTAACACACAGGGATGAAAATGCATGATTGGCCCAGGAATTCTGGCTCCACGTGGGTGAAGCTCTAGGTCACAGCACTGTTACTTTGCATCTGGAGGAGGCAGGAGACTCTGCAAAGATCTGCTGTTGGCTCTGACTCCATTTTCCCTCACTGCTAATTCACTGTTCCTACCTGAAAAATTTTCTAATATGTTTCCTGAAAAGCTGAAGGGAAAGCAGGCACCTTCATTTCCTCATCAAATATTCACCAGGCTATGAAAAAGAAAACCCTAGTGGCTTGGTACCAAGTGGCCAAACCTGGCATGTTGTTACATATTGTTACCAGCTTCAGGACAGGAATAGATTAAGTGGATTTAATTCAAGATATCTATTTCCCATTACTGTACAGTACTGCTTATTTCTCATTTGGTGGCTGCTATGACCTCATAGACTGCTTTTCTGTGCTTTTCCTAAACCAGAAAAGAAACCCCATTTTTCCTCTTTGCTTTAAGTGGAAATTATTATGCAGCTTTGCATAGATTTGTCCACAAAGCCTTTAAACAAGATTATTATTTTTCTGAATTTTCAAAAAGTGGCATTGGAAATGTATCTCCTTCCATTTCATCACCTCATCATCCTCATTGGAAACCTGATCCTTGGTAGGTATTAAGATCTTTACATTTCTACTGGTCGGGGAGATGACTTCACTGCCAGCTGGGGAATCTTGTGTGGCGGAGCATTGGACTTAAGCAGAGCTGTGGGCTGATGCCTCTGCTGCAACAGCCTTTTGCATGCATCCAGCTGCTGTGTAAGGAATCCTCAGGCTACTAGTTCCTTGCTCCTAATTCACCCAAGGGATCGCAGGCTGCTGGATGAGTGTATGTGTGAATGTGTGTACATGTGCGTGTGTGTGTGCACGCACAGCTGCAACAGTTGGGCAGCAGCTGCAATGAACTTCGATATCATTTTTACCAAAGACAGAGATAAACCGTCCTCCATCCTTTATTTCCAAGTAGTGCCTCGGCTCCCGCCCCAAATGTGTTCTCCCCGCTCTTCCACGACACCCCCCCGACCCCCCGCACGTGTCCCTCTGGAGGGAGGCCAGGATAGCTGCGCCGCAGGCAGGATTCCCCTTTTTTTTCCGCAGTGACAGGCGGATTCCCGGGCCTCTTCGGCCCTGCACCCCCGCAGCCGCCCCTTTCTTAGTCACGATCTTCCCCGCCCATCCCCCCCTTCCCCTACACTCCTCCTCCTAACCCCCTCCGCCCCCCACCGCTCACGGCTCGGACCCCGCCCCTCCCAGCCACCCGGCCCAGGTTGCTAGGGCCTGGCTGGGCAACCAAACCTGGCCCGCGAGGAGATGCGGCGCGCGCGCGCGCAGGCGAGCTTATACAAGAAACCAGCCTTCTTAGGCTTCTGGGGCCCGCGCACGAGCGGCGCGGGCGGGGCGCGCGGGCCCGAGCTCGAGGACGAGCGCTCTTTCCGCATTGGTCTCTATCAGAAGTGGGCGGGGCGGAGGCGGGACCCGCCGGGGTCTTCGAAGCTTCTTTATTGGTCCGAACGGGACGGCCGGGGAGGGCCAGTTAGCAAATTAGGCTGCGCCTTCGCCTCTGCGAGAGGGCGGGGCCGGAGGTTTCCATTAGTTGTCCCTGCCACTGGGAAAGGTAAATCGGCGACGGCGGCCTCAGGAGCTGTGGGGTCCCCGGCTGGAGGTGGGGGACTCGGCTGGGTGAGTAGATGAGCCGCCACCCGCCCGTCAGGCCTTCCTGTCCCCACGTCGGTTTCGCGCCACCCAGCTTCTCCTGAGACAGGGGACCCACCCGGTCCCCCCGGGCAGACGTGAGAAGGGGCGGCGGCGCAGGTCCCCCCAGAGCAGGGCGACGCGGCGAGGGTGCCCCAGCCTGGAGTGGCCCCTCCTCAGCGCCCCATTGCGCCACTGGAAGGGCTTCCCCGGCGAGAGGTTGGGGCTGTATTTTGGGGCGTTGGGAGACGGGAGGATGTGAGGAGTGGCGGCGGGTCGAGGCAGCCCGGTGGGGCTCCCCTCAGCAGCGGGTCTGCGGCGTCCCCGCCCCGCCGCCCCCGCGGCGCGAGCTCCCCCGGGCTTGCGGCGAGGGAAGCCCCTTCCCGCCGGCGCCGAGGAGGAGCCTGTGCGCGGGAGCCCCTAGCCCGAGTTCCGAGGGAGTCCGGGACCCGCCGGGGGCTGCGAGCCGGCGCCGGAGCCCCGGCCCTGCTGACTGACCTTGGCTGCCCGCGAGGGTGGGCGAAAGACCCACCGCCTAACCCGCATCTCTTCCAGCCTCCTCCCAACAAGTTTTCAGGCGTTGCTATGAAGTTCACGACTGGCATAGTGGGGAGAAGCAGAAATTGGCCCCTTCCCAGACCTTCGTACCCTTTGGACCCTCATAGAAATTAAATCCTGGGGTTTGGAACCATTTCCAAACGAACAGGTCCTGCTCGCATTGACACGTTTTATTCCCACGTTGGCGGGGGAAAAATAACCTGAACGTATTTCTGTGTAAGGGCAGATCTTGAGGGTTTTTTTTTTTTTTCCTTTTCTTCTCTTCACTTGAGTGTTAAAGCACTGATGCCTGAATAAGAAAAGCCTGACCTTAGTATCTCCACAGTGAGATTAGACGGATGCTGTGATATTTAAGTAGTTGCAGATCAGTGTTCTGTTAACACAATCTATTTTAACTGGCTGAAATTTAGGCTGATTTTAGAAAGTATTGCAGACACAGAATAATTTCCTCCCGTGAATCTGAATTAGGTTTGTTTGGACGTAATGGTCATGTAGTTAATGTAAGAGATTACACAAATTAATGTCTGACAGCATTTGACTGAAACGGGAGACATAAATATGTATAGAATAGGATTATCGTTTTAGGTAGCATTTCCAGCTTGCTCCTTTCTTGCTGTTGGGTTATAAAGAAGGCATCTTTACGGAGGCTATTCAGAATTATATGTGAATGACATTTAGATGTAAATTTGTTTTTAATTTAAGTGTTTTAAAGTATTTTATTCGTAAAATGTGAAGAACCTATGTTTACTTGTGTGTTTAGTGTTGAAGGGGGGGAGTATAATCTTATATTTAGCAACCCAATGAGGGTTCACTAATAATACATTTTTTAAAAAGGTGTGCCTCTTTTTGAGAACATGGTACTTGAATACCTCAGCAATTCTTTTAATTTCTTTATTAAAAGTACTAGTTTAGGTTTGAGCATTTTTGGCGTTCACACTGGAACAGGAGTAAGGAAGCCTGCAGCAGTATTACCAGTTTGACACCACCAGTGGGTGTTTCTGTTGACAAATGCGGAGAAGAGAACATTTGGGAAGGAAATCTTTTTTTCGGGGTGGGGGGGGGTAGAGGGGGTTGGGTGAGGGGGGGACGGAGCCAGAAGATAGAAGCTGCAGAACTAAAGCTGCCAGCACAGTGTATGCTGAGCATTTCACAAGTACAAGGAAACCTAATTAGGATGAAAAAAAAAAAAACCAGTTTGGCTGTATTAAATAATAGAATTCCAAAAGAGGCATGCTAAATAAAGTTAATCATACCAAGAGTGTTAAATAATCTACCATTTCAGAAGAGTTTGGAGGGTCTTGAACTGGAGTGCCAAATCTTTTTAAATTGTCTTGCCGTTTAAACATAATGCAGTGATTAATTTGATGTATGTGTGTATATATATATATGTCTTGTATTCTAGTTTTGCTGATTTTTCCTAAGACTAATTTTTTTGAAAACAAAACTTGATATATTAAAAAACATTAGAAATACACATTCTCTCTTCAGAGAGGATTTCTTTTTTCCTGGTCAGATTTATAATTTAGTCATGATTTAGGGACTTGTGGAAGGGTTTTTTTACCCCTTATCTCAGGTTTTTGATTTTTACTTAGGCAAGTTCCCTGGACTAAATCTGCCATTATTTTCATTGTAATTTTCTTGCAGTCATCTTGCAGTCATTTAAATCAGAGTGTGGTATCTACAGTATTCCCCGGGGTTTTAGAAGAAAAGGCTCCCATTGAGGGAAATTGCAGGGCCATCTCGCATAGATGAGTAATAGAAGGTTGACTGCGAATCAGTTGTATTCTGTTCCAAATATGCTGCATGGGGTTAAGGCAGTCATTTAATGAGAACCAGATTTTACATGGTATTTCTACTTTGAAGGTGCAGTATTGTTCCATTACAAATTAAAATACAGAGGTGGAGAAATTCCTTCAAGTATGCCTTTTCCCCCCCAGCCTTGCTTCACTACTGTGTCCAAGAATCTGTGAGAGACTCTTTCAACAATAGTTGCATTGTTAGAAATGACAGTGGCTTCTGTGCAGAAACTAACCTTTCACTATGATTTGTGTTTCAGTTTACTTTGTGATAGAAAATTCAGCTATATCTAAGAATATGGCTGTAGAAAATTTGTAAGGAAGTGAACCAAGAAAATAAACCTCTTCAGCATGTCTGTTAAAAGTTCACCTTTTTTTCCCTTCCATTTTGATAACTTTGGTAGTTACCTCTTTTATTTCTTCTAGGTTTTAGAAGGTATGTTAGCATAGTACTTTATTTTTGGCAGTAAATGTGGGGATAAGACTTTTTCATGTGATAAATTGATACCAAATAATAAGGCATTTAGAAGAAACCACCCACATACACAGACCCAAAATGTGAGGGAAGTCTTATTTAGATAACCCTTAACTTTGGTACGAGAATAGCAAAATTTTAAGTATTAAGTTGCTTTCTATGTAGTAGTAAAAGGCTGTTTACTCAGAATTTGATAGTTTTAGATTCCAAAGGTTGTTTTGTTTGTAACATCAAATTCCTTGGTAGAGGAGGAGATAGAATCTCAAAGCTTCTTTATCATCTGATGTTGTCAATTGGGTCACGTATTTCAACTTACGAAAACACTGCAATTAAAAGACTAAATTTAAACTTTGTTTGGGAAGGTTTTCCAGTTTACTTTCAATCTTAAACTCAACATTAGAAATCTTTTGTTGACAATGCATCACTTTTGTGTTTGGATTTAAATTCTTGATAGTTTCTAGAATGTTTCCTTCATATAGAGCAGCGCATGGATGACTAGATTACTCAAAGGTTTGGCCTCATTTCTCATTCAAGTTTGTACATTTACTTCATAATGCTGAGATAGGAAGTTGGGTGCAATTCTGTCAGTGGGTATGAAAGCTGAGTGAGGACTTTCTACCTAAGGAGCCTGATAACGTTTAGACAATTAAGATTTGGGAATTAACAGAAAATTACTTACTAGGTTAAAAGGGATCTACCCCATTCAGGTCTTTGAAATTGTCAACATTTTGAATTAAGCTCTCAGAAACATTTGTGTTGGAGACAGTTCTAATTAAGGTCATGTTTTGGGAGTGGTCTCTCTTTTGGGTAGTCTTTATAACGTACTATTTATTGAGCCTTACTGAAGACCAGATACTATAATAAATAATTCATTTGTTTGGATAGCTGTGTGTATGTGTGTTCTCACAACACTTGTGTGAGGTAGATGTTTTCCTTATTTTCCTATACACTTGATCAGATGGGCTTCGAGAGAGAAAATAATTTGCTCAGATTACCCAGCTAGGCTGTAGCAGAGGCAAAACTTTCATCCAAACCGGTCTGACTTGAACCTGTGTTCTTCAAAACCATGCTCTCTGCTTCTCTTTAGGAATCTGTTTACCCAAACATATTTTGAGGTCCTACTGTAAAGTCACTCCTGGGGTGGGACTAGAGGTCTAGATATGCCTCCTGGAGTTCACAGGCTACATTGGTAAGGCCGCCTGACCTTTAGTCACATGGGAGGCTGGACTCAGATCCATCAGCACTTACGGATAGGACAACTGGAAGTGCAGACTTTTTTAACAGAGGGTCATTAGTTCTGTTTCTTCATAAATGAAGGTTGTACATAATTATTTACATCCAAAATGAGGTAGCTGTTTCTAATTAACTACTTGGTATTTCATGTTTCTGCATGTTCCACTGTAACTTTTGACTGACTTTGATTAAATTTGCTACACTAATAAAGGTGATGAAGATATTCCTTGAATTCAATTTTGTGGTTTAGATGCACTCTAAATGGCAGCCATTACAATTTGCAGATGGGTATCTCTTCTGTAATTGTTCTGACTTAAGTGAAATAAAAATAAAACCTGGAGGTAAATGAAGTTTACAGAGGTATGTTATTGTTGCTTCTTAATACATAGAAGTTGGGGGGCACCTGGGTGGCTCAGTCGTTAAGTGTCTGCCTTCGGCTCAGGTCATGATCCCAGGGTCCTGGGATGGAGCCTGCATCGGGCTCCCTGCTCCATGGGGAGCCTGCTTCTCCCTCTCCCAGTCCCCCTGCTTGTGTTCCCTCTCTCGCTGTCTTTCTCTCTGTTAAATAAATAAATAAAATCTTAAAAAATATATATATATAGATATAGAAGTTGGACTCTGACAAAAATATTTCTACTTGAAAGTAGAATTTTCTGCTACTTGAAGCCTCTTGTGATTGTGTGTGTGTGTGTTTTAAAACAAGACCCATCATTAAGAGAGCTAAACAGTTGCTTAGCCCAAAGGAATGCTCAGAGATCCATGTTAGGGAGGAAAAGGACTTAATGTTTTATTCTATAATTGATGAGAATCACTTTTGTCATTTATTAAAGTTAGAAACCAGTGATGAATATTGTAGAACCTCAGGACTGGAAATCATCTTGGATAGAGCAGGACAGTTGTTCTATGATGATGGGACCTACACCTAAATTATTGTGGATTTATTTATTTACCAAGTGCAGGTTCTCAATATGCATTTTTAAAAAAAGATTTTATTTATTTATTTGATAGACGTAGTAGAGAGCACAAGTGGGGAGTGGAGAGAGGGAGAAGCAGACTCCCCGCTGAGCAGGGAGCCTGAGGCAGGGCTTGATCCCAGGACCCCAGGATCAGGATCCTGAGCCGGGATCACAACCTGTGCGGAAGGCAGATGCTTAACCAACTGAGCCACCCAGGCACCCCTCAGTATGCATTTTTAACAGCGTTATTGAGGTGTACTTTACATATTATAAAATTCACCTGTTTAAGTGTACCATTCAGTGATTTTTTGGGTTAATTTATGGACTTGTGTAATCGTCACTACAATCCAATTTTAGAACATTTCCATCGCCCCAAAAAGATCTTCCTGCTAACGTGCATTTTTAAAAATCTTACTTACTTGCTTCCACCTAGATCCCTTTATCATCAGGAATTAATAGAATGGTGTAGATCTTAAAAGATAGGTCTTTTAAAAATAATTTTTTACACATACTGCAATTTCTTAGTGTTTTTTTGTATTTTCAAAAGCTTTTTGCCTATGGGTGCCTGGCTGGCTTGGTGGGTGGAGCGTGCAGCTCCTCATCTCAAGGTCATGAGTTTGAGCCCCCCATTGGATGTAGAGATTGCTTAAATAAATAAAAACTTAAAAAAAAAGTTTTGCCTAAACATAATATATAGCAGAATATAAAGGACAATCCTGCAAGTTGTAGAAATTACCTTGTCTTTGTGGTTTTGATTTTGTTTTGATCTTTTTTAAACCAGCGAATAAAACAGAATGTTCTTAGTGATATGTTGGAAAAGCAGGGATAAGAAATCAAGGTAGGGGTGCCTGACTGATTCAGTTGGAGCATGCAATTCCATCTGGGGCTTGTGAGTTCAAGCCCCAGGCTGGGCATGGAAATTACTTGGGGGGAAAAAAAAAGAAATCATGGTAAAAGTAATATAATTATTGGGCATGAAAAAAATTCCTTTAAGATTTAAGACCATGGGTAGAATAATTGGTTTTCTTGATTTTAAGCCAATAACATTGTGCATTTTATTGTTTGAGTTCTAATCCCCCTTGAGAGATTCATGCCCACTGTGCATGCCATAGAGCAGGCTTCATTAAATTCAGGTATTCAAACACATTGTCTCCTTTCTGTGTTGCTTCACAGACTGGATTGTTGTGGGATTTAGAAACTTAACCTGCAAGGTACTGTAGCTACAGTTTTCCTGTTTTCCTGCCTGCATCATTTTCTTTTTAGTTACCCTGAAAGGATGGGTGTGGGAGTAAAGCTACCTTGGGAACGAGTTGTACAGCATGGGCTGATCTCCATGCTCCCTGTTGCTCTCCTTTGCTCAAAGCACTGCATGTGTAGATGGACATTGCTGATAGGATAGTTTAGGAATGTTGTTTTTTGGTGTACACAGAAGAAGGCAGTGCTTTGGTGGAAGTATAAAGTGTTTTGGAAACAAACTTTCATTGCTTTTAGGTGAATGTTTCTCTATAGGAAGTGACCCTTACAAGTGCCAGGCAGGTAAATCAATAACTCCTTGTGTGGTAGATTGTATCTGGATTTTTAATAACAGATTGGACACAGCACTGCTCTGATAATAATGGTTTACTGTAAATTCAGTCATAACTGGTTTGAAATAGGTTTACTTTTTTTTTTTTTAACTGTTTAACAGCTATGGCTGTATGATTCTATTGTTACTTTGTATTCTTTGTGAGAGAGAGGCCTAATGTCAAATAGTTACATAATGAAGTGCTTTCTGACAATGTAACCTTTTTGATTTAGAGGGAAATAGTCATTTTGAATGTGCCAACTTTGACTTCTGGAAGTTAACAAAACATAGATGAATAGGTTATCTATTTATTTTTAAAGACCCCCCCTTTTTTGTAAGTTGCAGTTTTATTTATTTTTTAAAGTTTATTTTTTAACATAATCTCTACACCCAGTGTGGGGCTCAAACTCACGACCCCGAGATCAAGAGTCGCATGTTCTTCCAACTGAGCCAGCCACAGGCCCTAGGTAAGTTGCAATTTTATTTTATTTTACTTTTTAAAAGATTTTATTTATTTATTTGACAGACAGAGACACAGCAAGAGAGGGAACACAAGCAGGGGGAGTGGGGGAGGGAGAAGCAGGCTTCCCGCGGAGCAGGGAGCCCGATGTGGGACTCGATCCCAGGACCCTGGGATCATGACCTGAGCTTCCCAGGACCCTGGGATCATGACCTGAGCCGAAGGCAGACGCTTAACGACTGAGCCACCCAGGCGCCCCTAAGTTGCAATTTTAGATCTCAGTTTTGTATTTCTATTTTGTATTATGCCCGAAGATTAGGTTCTTGGCAGTGTAAGATCCTATTGTAATAATCAGATTAAGCACACATACATTCACTTAAGGAAGATATGGCAGATAAAAAATGGTGATAAGTAGTAGTTGAAGCATAGCTTACTGACTTGGGTTTGCCCAATTACTCTGATACTGGCTAGGTAGAAACTAGTTTCCTGATAAATAGAATTTTTCAGAGATTACAGAAGTTGGTTCATATCCTAGAATTTATCCACACACCCCATCTGGTTTGTTAGTCTCACAGAATGTATTAACTTTAATTACTAGTAGTGTAATTTTTTTTTTTTTTAAGTAGGTTCTATGCTCAGCGTGGGGCTTGAACTCATGACCCTGAGATAAGAGTTACATGCTCTACTGACTGGGTCAGCCAGGCACCCCACTAGTACTGTAATTGTTATTAGTAATATTACCACTAAAATTTTAAGATTAGTATTGCAAACGAAAAGAAGACTTTATTTTAATTGTTAATAATTGAAAATAGTTGAGGTAGACAAAATCTAATTTTGTGCAAATTGGTATTTCATCTTTATCAATTATTTCTTTCTAAAATAACCCGTCCTACATCCTGTGGATCTATCCTTCATTTAGCAAATTCTTTCTATCTTCTGTGTACCAAACTGTGATGGAAGCTGGATAGGGTGATAGGTAGAAGATAAGGAGGGCTTGCCCTTTCTTTTTTTTTTAAAGATTATTTATTAGAGCCACGTGTGTGCTGGGGGAGGGGCCGAGGGGGAGAGAGAGAGAGAGAGAGAGAATCCAAGCAGACTCTGAGCTGAGTTTGGAGCCCTACTTGGGGCTCGATCCCATGACCCTGAGATTGTGAGATTGTAACATGAGCCCAAACCAAGAGTCTGATGCTTAACTGACTGAGCCACCCAGCCTCCCCCCACCCTCCCACCCCCCATCTTTTAAGGAGACCTTGCCCTTAAAGAATTTACAGTCTCGAGTTGGAGTCAGAGGCAAGGTACAAGGCACTATGGGATTATGTAACAGGGTAGGGATTAGGATCTGTCCTGGGGGGAGCAGGTAGGAAGGCCATACTGAGGAGTTAACATTTAAGTGAGACCTGAAGGATGAGAAGGACATGTCTAGTTGGGGAAATAAGTTTTCCTGGCCATCAGGTGCAAATGCCCTCAGGCAGGGTGAGAGAGAGAGAGGCTTTTGAAAAACAACCTTTTAAAGAACTGAGAATAAATCCAAAATGGCTGGAAAGTAGAGAAGCAGGTGATGAAGCAGAATTAGGCAGGGGCCAAGTCCTGAAAAGGCTTAGTAGGCCATCTACTGGGTTTTTGAGCTTGTCCTAAGTCCTCTGGTAAGCTATTGAAGGTTTTAAGCAGGGGTTTGACATGAAATGAAATGCTGCCTCCTCCTCCCCCAAACAAAACCAAACCCAAGAGATTTAGCTCAATGGAACCTTGATAATTTACCAGAAAGGTCATAATCTGTGCAAGGTAAAATATTCTTCGTTCATCTCACTAAAATTTTTGCAACTGCTTTGATTGATTGTCATCTGTGATACTCTTTTCATTGTTTTTGTAGAAATTATCTTTGATTTTCTAAAGGCTCCTTTTATCCTTCACCATTCTGTTAACCTTATATAGGAATGTCATTTCTATTTATAACTGAGTTAAATTTTTTTTCTAATCGTGTCTGTCAGCTCTCTTCCGTATTTAAACTTAAAATTCCTCACTGCCCCCACCCCACTTTTAATCTGCTCAAGGTATTTAATGTTTTAATGAAATGTTTCATTAAATATCATCATTAAATTTGCTTTTTTCTTTTTTTCCCCAAAATACAATGTCTTAGGTCTAGTTTAATATTTTCAGCATTTATGCTCTTTCATGTTTTATGAAATCTCATTTGGGCACCTATAATGTTTTTAGAGAATTTTGTTAATATTGTTTAGGAATACGAATCTTTGGCCGTAAGTGCCATTTTCAAATCTGGTTCACGTTCTGTGACCTTATCTTTCATATTAGACTGGTCTCTGTTGAGCTTCTTATGTTCAAGTGAGCTTATGTGTATAAAAGTGCTACAAAGGTTTTATAAAATAAAGTAAAGGTAAAACTTATGCTGATTTGTTTCTCCTTCTACAGTATGTGTTCCTACATGCTCACTTCTTTTTGGAATTCATCAGCCATGCTAAATTTTTGCTTGCCTTTGTGATTGAATAGGTCTTCCTTGGTGTAAAGCTGTTAGTTTGTGCCTGTAGAGAATGCTGTTGAGCACTTTTGCCCTCTATATATACCAAGAATAACTACAGCATCACCTTCTTCAAGCGTTTCTTTTGAAATCTATTTTGATGCAGCCTCTAACTTAGCTCACTTTGGCCTTGAGTTCTTAGGCTTTTCTGAACCACTCTATACTTGCTCTGTATTCTCTCCTTGTTGCTTTAATCATTTTTTTTCCTGGTGCTGGTAACTTGAAGTTTGCAATGGTTTTTGGCATTACATTTTTGCTTCCTATTCAGCCTAGGACATTTATTTTAGAAGAGTTGCCTCATTTTAGATCTTAGAGTTTGAAAGTGATGTTTTTGTGCTAGTGATTTCTCTAGCATCCAAAGTGACTGTCCTTGATCTGGAGTTGTGCTCTTGAGTCTCTCCTTCTGCCCAGGGTTGGTAAAGGAGGGCTGCATTTGTCTTTGGTTGACTTTATGAAAGGGTGATGATTTGGAAATCTCGGTGTCAGCATCATGGTACGTGATGGAGATACAAAGCCAAGCTGTGGTGTTGTGCCCTCATGGAGTTTGTAATCCAGCAGAAGAGGCAAAGAGCCATGACTAAAGTGCAAGATGATATGTGTGTTCAGATGGAAATACAGGGCGCTGGTACTCTAGGCCAGAAGTGGTGCACTTAGTGAACACTTAAGGGGACTGGAAAAGGTAGTGATTCCTGAATGTCTGTGAAGAGTCTTAAAGGAGGCGCAGAATGTCAGGTGAAGGGAAGGGGTTTTCCAGCAGATAGTGTACTCAAAGACATGGTCTAAGAATGAGCATATAAAATTGGGAAAATAACATGAAGTAATATGGATTTATGTATTGCATGCTTTTTTTTTTTTTTTAAGATTTTACTTATTTGACGGAGAGAGAGACAGCGAGAGAGGGAACACAAGCAGGGGGAGTGGGAGAGGGAGAAGCAGGCTTCCCACCGACACGGAGCCCGACGTGGGGCCTGCCCAGAACCCGGGATCACGATCCCAGCAGAAAGCAGATGCCCAACGACTGAGCCACTTAGGCTCCCCTGCATGCTTTTTTTTTTAAAAAATAAAGATTTTATTTATTCATTTGAGAGAGAGAGCACAAGCAGGGGGAGGAGCAGAGGGAGAAGCAGACTCCCTGCTAAGCAGGGAGCCTGATGTGGGGCTTGATGTGGGGCTGGATTCCGGCACTCCGGAATCATGACCTGAGCTGAAGGCAGGTGCTTAACCGACCAAGCCACTCAGGTGCTCCCGCATGCTTTGTTTTGATGCTTTTATCTCAGCTACATCCCAGGATCTTGATTTTTTTTTCTTTATGGCCATCTTTTGGCTTTTTTCTGTCCATTTTCACTTTTACATAGGAAACTACTGTGTATACATAGGAAATACTGATACTAGGAATTTAAGTAGGGGTGGGCCCTTGGTAAAATGGATAAACGGAGAGTATCAGTTTTCTACTGTAAGCTCCTGGAGGCATGGTGTTGACTCTTGTAGCCTCAGCATCTAGTGCATTGCCTGGCACATAGGAAATGCTCAATAAATATTTCTCTTATGAAAGGTACCTCTTTTCTGACCCCCTTCCCCATCTCTTCATGTCAGTGCCTTCTTCCTTGTCCAGTGGCTTCGCTTCTCTGTCAGGTACCTACCTAGTGGATCTTCCTCTCTGCTTGCCCAATAGACATGCTTGTCCTGTATCTAGTCAGTCGTCTTGGATGTAACTGTGTTATAATTGGATCCACACTGGTGTGTAAATAGGTGCTAATGGCTTCCTGTAGCGTCCCTGAAACTTTCCTACCAACGTTTACAGTATGGCAGATGAGGGGGAGGCCAAAGTTCGCAACTAGAAGAATGACATTTCTTTTAAGTATTTTCATGATTTATTGCATGAATTCTTGAAATGCTAAGTTCTGTTCCATAACAAACTCTCATGTGTGCGTGCATATATGTGCTTCTATATATCTGCATTGTACATTAGTTACCATTAAGCAAAAACTGACATTCTGTGAAGATGTTTGCTTGTTTATCATAAGACTTCACACACCTCCAGATTACTGTTCATGTTCCTCAGATTGGGAGGCTGGTTTTATTTATTTATTTTTTTAAAGTAATCTCTAGGTCCAACATGGGGCTTGAATTCATGACCCCCAAGACCCCAAGATCAAGAATTGCATGCTCTACCGACTGAGCCAGCCACGTGCCCTGGGAGGCTGGTTTTAAATGTGTTCCCATAGTGAGATAAAATATGTGCCTTGTAAAAAGACCTCTGCAGTGACTTCACCAAAGAATCCACTCTACAACATTAAATGGTTAGATGAAGGTTTTTTTGTTTTTTAAAAGATTTATTTATTTTAGAGAGAGAGAGTGGGGGAAGAGGCAGAGGAGGACGGGAGAGAGTGAGAATCTCCAGTAGCCTCCCCACTGAGCACGGGGCCGATTTCAACCTGAGGAGGAATCAAGACTCAGCTCCTTAACCAACTGAGCCACCCAGGTGCCCGTATTTTTATTTTTTAAAAGGTTCATTTATTAGGCACCTGGGTGGCTCAGTCGCTTAAGTGTCTGCCTTCGGCTCAGGTCATGATCCCAGGGTCCTGGGATCTAGCCCCTGTCGGGCTCCCTGCTCAGCAGCCTGCTTCTCCCTCTCTGTCTGCCCCTCTTCCTTTCTTGTGCTCTCTGTCTCTCTCAAACCAAAAGAATCTTTAAAACAAAACAAAAAATATTTGAGAGAGCAAGAGAGAGTGCAGGAGTGGGGGAAGGGATGGGGGGAGAGGGAGAGAGAAACCCAAGCAGACTCTAAGCTCTGAGTGTGGAATGTGACTTGGGGTTCAATCTCATGACCCCAAGATCACAGCCTGAGCCGAAAACAAGAGTTAAACACCCAACTGACTATACCACCCAGGCATTTTTAAATTTTATTATTAAATTTTTATTTAATTTTTAATTTTTCTGAACATAATCTTTTAAAAAAAGATTTTATTTACTTATTTATTAGAGAGAACGTTCTCGCAGGAGGGGTGGAGAGGGAAGGGTGGGGGGAACAAGAAGGAGACAGAATCTCGAGCAGACTCTGTGCTCCAGTTGGTTGCTTAACTGACTGAGCCACCCAGGTGCCCCTAAACATAACTTTTTAAAAAAAGTTTACTTATTTTTAAGTAATTTGTATACCCAGTGTGGGGCTTGCACTCACAACCCTGAGATCAAGTCACATGCTCTTCCGACCGAGCCAGCCAGGTGCCCCTGTTTTTGTTCTTATTTATTTATTAAAGATTTTTATTAGAGAGAGTGCATGTGTGTGTGTGTGTGTGTGTTGGGGGAGGGGCAGAGGGAGAGGGAATCTCAAGCAGACTCCACACTGAGCGTGGAGTGCAGTGCAGGGCTCGATCTCACAACCCTGAGATCAGGACCTGAGCTGAAATTGACTGATAATTAACTGACTGAGCCACCCAGGTGCCCCCTGTTTTTAAGCATGCTGTCCTAGACTTTTAAATATCTTCTCTACATTTTGGTAGTTTCTCATATTATGGGTCCCACTTGCCCAGAAAACTCACATCCCTGATCTCTTTTACAGCTAGGACATAGGCTTGTGACCTAGGTTTGAACAGTGATTTACGCAGAGTGAAACTTATAGTATATAAAGGAGAGCATTGTGAGGTGGCCATCATGTGTAGTTGAATTGATGACCTCGTGGTCATAGTGACAGAGGTGTTTTGATTTTTTTTTTTTTTAAGTTTTATTTGAGTAATCTCTACACCTAACATGGGGCTCAAACTCATGACCCTGGGTGCCTGGGTGGCTCAGTCGTTAAGCGTCTGCCTTCGGCTCAGGTCATGATCCCAGGGTCCTGGGATCGAGTCCCACATTGGGCTCCTTGCTCAGCAGGGAGCCTGCTTCTCCCTCTGCTGCTCCCTGCCACTCTGCCTACTTGTGATTCCTCTCTCTCTCTCTGTATGTCAAATAAATAAATAAAATCTTAAAAAAACCCAAAAAACCCCCTCATGACCCTGAGATCAAGAGTTGCATGCGCTTCTGACTCAACTAGCCAGGCCCCCCTTGATTTTTTTTTTTTTTTTTAAAGAGTGGCAGTGGCAGAGCTTATGGAATTCAGTCTCAAGTGATGTTGGTGCCTAGTAGTGGCAATAAATTTTATGGGGTGAAGGGTGTTCGTCTTCCTATTTTGTGATCATTTGGGATTTGTGGTTAGATGTCTTATTAATTTTGGAATATTTTCAGGTATTATCTCTTCAATTATTTCTTTTGTCCTATTCTCCTATTTCTGTGATTCCGTTTACCAGTATGTTAGAACCTTTGATATTTTCCCATAGCTCTTGAATGTTTTTGTTTGGTTTTTCACTGTGTTTTCTCACAGTGTTTTGGTTGGGGTAATACCTGTTGACTAATTTTCAAGTTCATGGATTCTTTGCTTGGCTGAGTTGAGTTTAGTGAAGAGCCTATTGAAGGAACTCTTCATTTCTCTTAACTGTGTTTTTCACACTTTTATTTATTTATTTTTTAAAGTAGGTTCTATGCCCAGCATGGGACTTGAACTCAGGACCTCGAGATTGAAAACTGTATGCTCTACTGACTGAGCCAGCCAGATGCCCCTCATTTTATTCTTATAGTTTCCACTCTCTGCCGAATTACCCTTGATTTTATGTTATTCTCCTTTTAGGTTAGAGCTCTAAACATGTTACTCATAATATTTTAAATTTCATTGTAGATATTTCCAGAATCTGAGTCTGTGTCTAGTTTTGATACATTCTTTGTCTTTTCTGAGTGTTGTTTTTTCTTTGCCTTTTCTTAGGTCTTGTGATTTTTTTTCCTTGTTGCAAGGCTGACTTATTTTGTAGAATAGTAGAGACTGAGGTACATAATTTTTATGTCTGTAAATGGGCACATTTTTCCTTGTGCTAGGCCTTTGGGCAAGGATTTGAGTTAGTCAGGAGTTGGGCTGGGTTTGAGTTTGATTGTTGCTGTGGTTACCCTCAGTGTACCTCAGGCTTCAAATTCTCATAGTTTGTGATTGGGGTGGGAATTAGTTTATTTATTTTATTTTTTAAAATTTTATTATTTTTAAAAAATATTTTTAATTTGTATTTTAAAAAGATTTATTTTAGAGAGAGAGAGAAAGTGTGTGCATGTGCACTTGTGTAAGTGGGGGGGGAGGCAGAGGGAGAGAAGCAGACTTTCAGCTAAGCACCAAGCCTAACACAAGGCTCAATCCCATGACCCCGAGATCATGACCTGAGCTAAAACCAAGAGTCAGATGCCCAACGGACTGAGTTGCACAGGTGCCCCGAGATTTGGTTTATTTTGAGTTTTAGGTGTTTCTTTTGAACTGTGGCTTAGAGAGGGTCTGCTTATATGATCTTGTTTTTTCCTGTTCCTCTGCCAGTAGTATTCTGCTATTTACTTGAAGTTGGTTACTAGAAGCTGGTTAGCTTGGAGGTGGAGAGTGATAGTGGGGAGTCTTTTGTTCTGGTTCATCCTTGGATTTAGGCCTTCATCAGTGTCCCAAAGCCTTGCCCCACCTCTGGCTTTTGTGGTGGGCTCAGTGTGTAATCCTGCCCCTCTCCTAGGAGGAGGGTGCCCATCCCTTCCCCCAGCTGCAGCTAGTTTTTACCAGTGCTTTAAGGGTAGAAGCACTTACTGGCCTTGAAAAGACTTTTCTCCCTTAGCTGAGATAGGGAGAGAAGGATCTGACTTCTCTTGCTTCTGAGGCACAGCTGCAGTTCCCTTCCCTCCCGCCCCGGTCTGCATCACAATGGGCATCCTCAGGGCTCTTTCCTCTCTGTGAGTGCCTGGTGGGGTTGGTGGAAGAAGATCCTGCAGAAGGTTGGGGTCTACCCAATTTCTGTGACCTCCCCAGTGTTTCATACTGTCCCTTCAGCAAAGCCACGTCGGGCTTTTATCAACTTGCCAATTATTCTTGCTGCACTTGTCTTACCAGTGTCCAGTTGCAGTCTACCCCAGGTGAGCACAGCGTTGTCTCCTGTCTCCTTCCAGGCCCTGTCTCCTAAGACTTTGAGCCACTTGGTTGTTCTATGATGGGTTTAAAGAAAGCCATTAATTTAAAATCAGTCCAGCTCTTTTTCATTGTAAGAGTGGGCAGCTTTGTTCCTTTCAGCTTTCTTATTCCAGGGTGGAAGACAGAAGTTTGGTTACCCTTAAAATTTTAACATGCACATTTAACTAAGTCTAAACTTAATAGCTCTAACATCCTGCATAAGGCAAAATTTTTAGAATGGTTTACCTTTTAACTCTCATCCCCTCTTTCATGTTAGTTATTTATGCTTTAGTTTTGTCTTGTTTAAGTCACTTTAAGCCTATACAAATAGTGAATGTTTAGTCACCAGCATGTTTTCCAAATTTCTTAGCTCACCATTCTTCATTCACCCCATTTCTTCATTTTGGGTTCAGTTTCCTTTTTTATAATGTTCTTAAGTAGTTCTTTCACCAAAGGCCTGTTAGTAATAAACTTGATCTTGGTATTTCTGAAAGTGTCTTTACTTCACGTTTTCTCTTGAATGATTGTTCAACTGGGTATAGAATTTACATTGACAATTATTTTCCCTCAGCACTTTCATAATGTTATTCCCTGTGTTTTGACAAATCTTGTTAATGAAAAAAAAGTCTTGTTAATGAGAAGTCTTTAGTCAGTTCAGGTGTAATTTCTTTATATGTAGGTAATTATCTTTTCCCTTGGGCTACCTTTAAGATTTTTCTCTTTGTTTTTGATCTGCAGTTTCTTTGTGGTATCTCTACATGTAGATTTGTTTTTGTTTTGCTTTTATTTGGTGTATTCTATCAGTCTGAAGACTCATGATGCCTACAGTTGTTAAAAAAAAATCCTAGCCATTATCTTTTTAAATTGCTTCTCCTGTGGGGCACCTGGGTGGCTCAGTTGTTAAGCATCTGCCTTCAGCTCAGGTCATGATCCCAGGGTCCTGGGATCGAGCCCTGCATCGGGCTCCCTGCTCAGTGGGAAGCCTGCTTCTCCCTCTCCCACTCCCCCTGCTTGTGTTCCCTCTCTTGTTGTGTCTCTCTCTGTCAAATAAATAAATAAAATCTTAAAAAAAAAAAAATTGCTTCTCCATTTTCCATTTCTGGAACTATTTAGATATGTGTTGTATCTTTTCATTGTATCCTCCCTGTTGCTTAAATTTTCTTTAATATTTTCCGTTTTTACTTCTGGGTGATTTCCTGACACTCATCTTACGATTAACTAATTTCTTTTTACCTGTGTCTAGTCATTTGGTTAAACCATTTATTGAGAATTTTAACTAAAAACACTTGGCTATTTTTTTTAAATGTAAAAATTTCTTTTTCTTTTTTTTTTTAAAAAGTATTTATTTAAGAGAGAGAGCACAAGCTGGGGGAGAGGCAGAGGGAGAGAGAGAAGCAGGCTGAGCAGGGAGCCAATCCCAGGACCCTGGGATCATGACCTGAGTCAAAGGCAGACTCTTAACTGACTGAGCCACCCAGGCACCCCTAAATGTAAAAAAAAAAAATTTTTAAGATTTTATTTATTTGAGATAGAGATAGAGAGAGAGATCGATCACGAGCAGGGGGGAAGGGTAGAGGGAGAAGCATACTCCTCAATGAGCAGGGAGCCTGATGCAGGACTTGATCCCAGGGTCCTGGGATCATGACCTGAGCCGAAGGCAGATGCTTAACCAACTGGGCCACCCAGGTGCCCAGTGTAAAAATTCCTGTGTACAAATCTACTTTTGGATTTTCATAAGGGCATTTTCTTTTCATTTCTTTGAACATTTAAAACCGTGTTTGTCTCCTTTGGATTATTGTAGTTCTTAAGGGGTGAAATCTCTGATTTGTGTGCCTTCCCTCCTTGCTCCAAATTTTGCTTGTCAGGGTTTGCAATATGTGACAGTTTGGGAATTATTTGCTTGTGCCTGGCTTGTGGGATGCTTATTTGAATGGTTTTGCATTTTTCTCTAATGGGACTCTGGATTCACTCTTGCTGGCAGTTTTCAATCTATTCTTTTTTTTTTTTTAATATTTTATTTATTTGTTTGACAGAGAGAGACACGGTGAGAGAGGGAACACAAGGAGGGGGAGTGGGAGAGGGAGAAGCAGGCTTCCCGCCGAGCAGGGAGCCCGATGCGGGGCTCGATCCCAGGACCCTGGGATCATGACCTGAGCTGAAGGCAGACGCTTAATGACTGAACCACCCAGGCTCCCAGTTTTCAATCTATTCTTACATGGATTTCTGATAACCGGGGAGTGGTGTGAATTTGACTCCATATCTATGGTAGAGCAAAGCCTTGGGTTTTCCATTTTGTTTGGTCATTCCTTCAACACACAGCCCTGGGCTTATGTGTATAAGTTTTCTTTTTTCTTATTCATCCAAGGATAGCCCTTTGTATCTCTTCTTGGCTTTATGCTGGTGGTTCACTTCCAGCTTCTTTCCCATACACGGACTTGAGGAACATCTCTGCTTTCCTGGTCCCATAATCATTTGAGTTTGCAGCTGTTGGTTTAGACAGCAGGAGTGAGCAGGCAGGTCTTTGTCTTGTGACAAGGAAGAGGAAGGTCTTTGTCCTGTGACAAGGAAGAATCTCATTTAATAAGCCCTTGTCTTTGCAGCCACTCCTTTCTATTCTGTTCTTCCTGACTGTTGGTCAGGAGGTATTTCATCCAGTTAAGAACTAGGAAGTAGTTGCAACCATAGGCATCCTCTGATTTGAACAGATTATTCACTAAAAGTTCATTTAGGCATGGGTTGTGTAGAACACAGTTCATATTATCTGATAGGAACTATGTATGTTATTTTAAAAAAATGGGTTAGTTTCCCAGGTAACCCTTAGGAGTCTGTTCTTTCCATGATGCAGTTGAAATTCACATAGACTTGTGAGCTCTTTGGGATTGTAATCAGTATGTAGAAGGTGATTTATGTGGGGGGGGGTGCATTTTAACATTCTCAGTGAGAGAAGGGAGTCTGGCGGTTTCCAACCTCATTTGGTCTTCTCTGGTTGTGACCTGCCAGCTACCAGGCCCTATTAATTGTTATAAAGTCAGGCCACTGTTCTCAGACCTGCTGCCAAATCATCTCCTCTCATACTTAGCACACAACCTTGCCTCCGCTCCACTGAGAATATTGAGGGCCTTTTGGTGGATTTTCTGCAGCTTCTGGCTCCATCTACAAATTTATCAGTTCCTTTCTCTCCAGAGCTGTTGTTTTTCTCCTGTCTCAGAAGATGAGGTGCTTCTGCTGTTCCAGGACAATCCCTTGCCTGGTGCCCTCAGCTTCAGTGATGCTTCTTTAGCAGTGTTTTTCCATCAGTTATTCCTTCTTCCTCCTTGTCCTGTATGCCAGTGGCTTTCAACCAGGGGCAGTTCTGCCCCCAGGGGACATTTTGCAATCTCTGAAGACATTTTTGGTTGTCACAACTTGGGGTGATGGTATGTGTGCTCCTAGCATATGGTGGATGGAGACCAGGGATGCTGCTTAACATCTTAGAGTGCACAGCACAGCCCCCCACAGCAAAGAATTTACCTGTTCTAAAATGTTGGTTGTGCTGAAGTTGAGTAACCTTATTATATCCTTAGCCTCGCCTTTTGACTTTGTTTTTCTCTGATCTTATTCCTAAGATTCTTGTCCTAGAAAACTTTCTCTAAACCACTTGTCCACTCCTCTCCTAACTACCTAACATTCTCCAAACTTCTGAGAGAGTGGTCTATATGTAGTTTGTCCTTTTCTCATTCACTTCAGCTCTTGCTCTCTGACTTCCCACTCTCGGTGCTATTTAAACTGTTTTTGCTGAGATCACCTGTGACCTCTTGTGTGCTGCAGTTGGTAGATTCATTCAGTTCTAATTTTACTTGACATTTCTGTTGCATCTGACACCGTTAATCACTATCTCCTTGAAGCAGTGTGTTCCCTTGGCATCTTTGTTCTCCACGTCCTCCTCTCACATTTCTTTATCTGCACCCTCTGTTGGCTTGTCCCAGTCCACTTACTCCTTACACACTGCTGTTACCTGGGCTTGACTTCTTAGCCAAGTGTTATCATAGGTCATTGTCTCAATTACACCCAGAGTTTCAGTTCTACTTGTATGCAGATGTTTTTCTAAATTTCTAATTCTTCCCCACTTTTCCCTACAAGCTTCAGACTCATTTGTCAGAGAGAGAGAGAGTACAAGCAGGGGGAGCGGCAGGCAGAGGCAGAGGGAGAGGGAGAAGCAGACTCCCTGCCGAGCAGGGAGCCTAGTGCGGGGCTCGATCCCAGGACTCTGGGGTCATGACCTGAGCCGAAGGCAGACGCTTAACCAACCGAGCCACCCAGGCGCCCCAGCCCCCAGACTCATTCTTAATAACCTTCTGGAAATCTACACCTGAGTATTCTTACAGGTACCTTATACTGAGCATGTCTCATATGAAGTACAGCATCCTTTCCTCATACTTTGTCCTCCTTAATTGAAAAAAAATCTATTGGTTCCACCATCCATTCAGGCTCCTAAGGTAGATAACTGGGTCTTGTTGAACTCCAGATACATTATTTACAGTTGCTAGTATGATATAAAATGTGAATTTGGGGCGCCTGGGTGGCTCAGTTGGTTAAGCGACTGCCTTCGGCTCAGGTCATGATCCTGGAGTCCCAGGATCGAGTCCCGCATCGGGCTCCCTGCTCGGCAGGGAGTCTGCTTCTCCCTCTGACCCTCCCCCCTCTCATGTACTCGCTCTCTCTCATTCTCTCTCTCTCAAATAAATAAAAAATCTTTAAAATGTGAATTTGATCATATCACTGATGTGCCTGAAAGCCTGCAATTGTGCTCTCTTGTTGACAGGAGAAAGAGAAAGGATAAAGACTGAATTCATTTATATGGCCTGTCAGGCTCTCTTTGGTATGTTCTTTACCTATTTACCTCTCCAGCCTCATATCCTTTCCCTGTCAGCCTCAAACACTATGCTTGGATACATAGAATTCCCCATAAAATTCTGTTTCAAATATGATGTCTTTTTTTTTTTTTTTTTAAGATTTTATTATTTTTGAGAGAGAGAGAGCACGTGCAAGAGAGCATAAGCCAGGGTTGGGGGGTGGTTAGAGGGAGAAGCAGACTCCATGCTGAGCAAGGAGCTCAACACAGGGCTCGATCCCAGGACCCCAGGATCATGACCTGAGCCGAAGGCAGATGCTTAACTGACTGAGCCACCCAGACATCCCAAATTTGCTGTCTTTGCTTATGCTCTCTCTTTTGCCTGGAAGGCAGTGTTTCTCTATAGAGTTGCTACCTCTTTAAGTGGTGGGACTCCCTCTTCCTCATGGAAGCTACAGTTAATTGGCATCTTTTCCCATTTCTGTGGCCTCAATGTTATTGAGTATTCCTTGTCTGAACTATGATTTTGGAGAGCCAGGACTGGGTAAAAACGTTGGCATTAGTCCAGCAGAAAGAGGGCAGGGAGTGGGCACAGGTAAAGGTTTTTACAGCTTTTCAATTATGTGGTTACTATTAAACCATTTCTTTTTTTAGTCCCTAATACCTGTAGTAGTTATATTATCTTTCAGGGGTTCTTCTGGAAAAAAATGTATTTTTTGAGGGAGCTATCTTTTATTGGCCTACATGAAGTTGTGGGTATTTCAGCTCTACTAAGTTTTGCCACCCATAATCTTTTTTTTTTTTTTTTTTTTTTAAAGTAGGCTCCATGCCCTTTGTGGGGCTTCAACTCACTACCCTGAGATTGAGTTGCATGCTCTACAACTGAGCCAGCTAGGTGTCCCTGCCACCCATCCAGTCTTAACCTGCTTTGTGGTTCCTTGGAATTCTTCACTGATCTGCCTGCTGGGGGCACTTCCTACAATCCCAGGGCTGCTCTGGTTTTTAAAAAAATTTTATTTTATTTTATTTCTTTTCTTTTTCTTTTTTTAAAGTAGGCTCCACACCCAGCGTGGAGCCCAGTGCAGGGCCAGAACTCACGACCCTGAAATAAAGACCTGAGCTGAGATCAAGAGTAAGATGCCCAACTGACTGAGCCACCCAGGAGCCCCTTTTTATAATTCTTTTGCTTATTTCAGTGGGTTTTAGAAGGAAAGGTAAACACGTATTTGGTCATTTAGAAGTAGAACTTCAGTGCTCTGTACCTCATGTAGGTTCTCCTTTTTCCCCTCTATTGTAAACATCATGGCAAAAAATGTCTATTCATTTATATACTTATTTATTGCAAAGAATGACTTTTAAAGGGAGTCCTTCCATATGTCTTTGATCATGTTCTTAGGATACTAGTCTTACATTCCCCTTGAGAATCACTGGGGGTAAGGATAGATGACCCTGATGAGATTGTGCCATACCTGTGAAGGGTGTGAAGGAGACATTGCTAATTTCCCTAAAGGAAAGCTTGCCAGTTAAAAATGTTTACTATTTTGACCAATGTGGTCAAACAGTTTCTCTTTATTGTTCATTGGATTAAAAAAAAAAAAATTACCTCTAAGATTGAATATTTACCAAATTTACTTATTGGCCATTTGTATTTTTTTTTGTACATTTTCTTTTCATGTTAAAGCCTTTTTTTTTTTTTTTAATACTCCTTTCTAGGGCTCACTCAGGTTCTTTTTTTTTTTTTAAGATTTTATTTATTTATTTGACAGAGAAAGAGAGAAAGCACAAGCAGTGGGAGCTGCAGAGGGAGAGGGAGAAGCAGGCTCCCCACTGAGCAGGGAGCCCAGTGTGGGGCTCCATCCTAGGACCCTGGGATCATGACCAGAGCCGAAGGCTTAACTGACTGAGCCACCCAGGCGCCCCCTCAGTTCTTTCTTTCTTTTTTTTTTTTTTTTAAAGATTTTATTTATTTGACAGAGAGAGATACAATGAGAGAGGGAACACAAGCAGCGGGAGTGGGAGAGGGAGAAGCAGGCTTCCTGCGGAGCAGGGAGCCCAATGCAGGGCTTGATCCCAGGACCCTGGGATCATGACCTGAGCCGAAGGCAGACGCTCAACGACTGAGCCACCCAGGCGCCCTGAGTTCTTTCTTTTAACATGAAATAAGCAAATGCTGCCAAATTAAGATCCATTGCTCATTCTTTCAGTTTAGATTTATTATGACCTGATTCTTGGAAAATCAAAATCCACTCCTAGTTTTGTGATTATTAATAATACCTCACAGGGTAGCTGTGAAAATTAATTGAAATAACAGAGATGAAGTGCCCAACACAGTAACTTGATATATAACAAGCACCAGTAAATATTAGTTCCTTCTGTGCATTCTTTTTCCTTTGCCAGATTACTAAAATAACTGCAGTATTCCATACCTGAGAGGGAGAGAAGAAAAAAAGATGGCATGTATTTACTGAACCCTTGTTAAATGAAGGGCAGTAGGCCAAATACCTTGAGAGATACAGAGATGTTTAAGCCTGCTTCCTGTTCAGGAATAAACAGTAGCTTACTATTATATTTTTATTTTTCTAGGCTGCTGCTTTTTTTTTTTTTTTTTCTTTTTAAACGTGCCATTCTGAAAACCTTTCGGTCTTTAAAGTGTGTTTTGTTTGAGTACAGAACATTTTAAAGGTCGGTTTGTCACATTTAATCCATTACATTTCTATGAGAATAATTATTAGCTCCATTTTATAGATGGGGGTCCTGAAGGGTGATCTGTCCAGCTTCTAGCCAGGATAAAAATAGGATATATTAGGATTTGGAAGAATGCTAACCATTGTATTTCCAGCCTTAGTAGATGCTGAATAAATATTTGTTGAATGAATGAATCCTCTTTTATTAAATGGTATGTTAAGCCCATTCCTAAATCGCATCTCTAATTCTTACTGTTTTATTCTCTCCCTTTGTAATTTATTCTGCTAAAGTGGTCAATTAAACTTTAAAATTCACTGGTTGGTGCAGAAGACCTTAGAAGTTAGAAGACAAATGGTACACTGTTTTAGTCATAATGAAAAAGGGCTTTGAGAGGAGATTTTTGTGTTGATACTAACTGTATTTGCCAATTGAATGTTTTTAAAGCTTTTTAATTAATTGATTTAAGTAATCCCTACACCCAACTTGGGGCTTGAACTCTTTACCCCAAGATCAAGAGTCACGTGCTCTATTGACTGAGCCAGCCAGGCACTCCGCCAGTTTAATTTTTTGTCCTGGTGCTGATTCTCTGCAAGACCTACCTTTTTAGTTCTTGGGAAGTTTGGGGCTAGGGAAAATGGTCCAGTTTTTTGTACTCTAAGGATGACTCTGCTGTTAATAGTCAGGTTTTTCATTTAATCTCTAGTAATGTAGAAAAATTAGCAATTATAATTAGGCTCTGGAGATTTGAGGGGAAAATTTTTTAGTGGATGAACTAGCAAATATACAGACTTTAATAGAATTAGTGATTAACATGCCAGAGTTTGCTCTGTATTTAGCTTTTTGTAGTTGGTTGGCTTGGATAGTGAAATAAGGGCTCTTAGTAAAAATGATAAGATCCTGGAAAGGATTGGTGTTGGGACATCCATTGCAGAAAATAGTATTAACACATCTTCACTCTGCACATGGAACACTGTTCAGTCTTAGCCTTGCTAAATTCACTTCTTTTTACAAACTTCATGAATAGGTAGATCTGTTCATCACATTGTTGGTTTTCCCAGTTTATTTATTTTTTTACTTTGGATGCATTCAGTGAAGCTTATAAACAATTGTCTTGTAAACATAAGTCTTTGGAAAGGGTTAGAAAAACCTTGCTTTGATTCTTTTTAGCTGGTGACCAGGGACAAGGTTTATGATGACTCTGGGTCTATTTTCTTTTCTTTTTTAAGATTTTATTTATTTATTTATTTATTTATTTATTTATTTATTTGAGACAGTGCACACACAAGCTGGGGGAGGAGTAGGGGGAGAGGGAGAAGCAGACTGCTGAGCAGGGAGCCCTACTTGGGGCTCAATTCCAGGACCCCAAGATCATGGCCTGAGCCAGGGGCAGATGCTTAACTGACTGAGTCACCCAGATGCCCCTAAAGATTTTATTTTTTAAAGTAATTTCTATACCCATCTTGGGGCTCACAACCCTGAGATTGAGTCACATGTTCCCCCGACTGAGCCAGCCAGGTGCCCCTCTGGGACTATTATCTTCTTTTTTTAAAGATTTTATTTATTTATTTGTCAGAGAGAGAGAGAGAGCACAGATAGGCAGAGCAGCAGGCAGAGGGAGAAGCAGGCTTCCCGCTGAGCAGGGACCCAGATGTGGGGCTTGATCCCAGGACCCCGGGATCATGACCTGAGCCGAAGGCAGATGCTTAATGACTGAGCCACCCAGGCGTCCCTTTTAATATCTTTTAATACTGTTAGGATTAAATGTGATAATGTATGTAAAAATACTTAGCGTATATCCGATGTATGGAAGTGCTCCAGAAGCACAAATTGAAGCTATTTGTTACTGCTAAGGCTATACCATAGTGGCTAACTACGGGAATTTTGGAGCGTGACTGTTTGGGTTTGAGTTTCACTTCTGGCATTTACTGGCTAGGGGTCTAATTTCTCTATTAGTGTCCTTGTTGGTAAAATGAGGTTTCTAGTGAAGGACCAAAAAAGGTTCTTGTGAGGATTAAATAAATTAATGTAAATAAAGCAGCTAGATCAGTGGTTAGCACACAAGTGCTGTATGTTTTAGCTGTTGTTACTATTTTATCACATTTGGAAACCTGCTGTGCCCATCTGATTTTATTTGAAATATTTTATTTTACTGGAATTTTTTTTTTTTTTGAATCTTTTTGATTTCAAGCTCCATGAGGGCAGGTCTGCTCTGTTTTGTTCACTACTGTATTGCAAACATCTGCAATAGTGACTTGCATAGAGTACTTATTTAGTAAATATTTGTGGAATGAATGAATAAATGAATAAATGAATGATGAGTGTTCCATTTGCCTTGAATTATGTTGGTCAGTATTCTAATTCAAGTAGTTTTTTTATTGTTAAGTCACTGTTAAAAAAAAATATGTAGCAAAACTTGTAGTAAGTTCCCAATGTTTACAGGCTGAAATTCAAGTTTCTTAGCTTTGCATTCAAAAATATGTGGAATCTAACCATACCCACTTTTCTTCTTTTTTACAATGTGGAGTTTAGACCAGATACCCTTTTTCTTTTCTTTTCTCTAAGGATTTATTTATTTATTTATTTGAGAGCGGGAGAGACCGAGAGAAGGCGTAGGTGCTCGCGCAAGTGGGAGGGGGGAGGGACAGAGGGAGAGAGAGAGAATTCTGAAGCAGACATCCGGCTGAACCCTGAGCCTGACGCAGGGTTCAGTCTCACCATCCTGAGATTATGACCTGAGCTGAAACCAAGAGTTGGTCACTTAACCAACTGAGCCACCTAGGTGCCCCACCAGATATCCTTTTTCTATCTCGTTTCAAATGTATGAATCTCTGGGTTGTGAATTAATTCACTGGGTTGTTGTGATATCCAGTCAGTGAAATCGTAAATGTGAAAATACTTTGCAAATTATATAATATCATCATCATCATGATTTATAGTAATCCTTACGTGTTTTTTTTTTTAAGATTTTATTTATTTATTTGAGACACAGAGATAGAGAGAGAGAGAGAGAGAAAGCATGAGCAGGGAGAGAGGCAGAGGGAGAGGGAGAAGCAGGCTCCTTGCTGAGCCAGGAGCCCCATGTGGGACTCGATCCCAGGACCCTGGGATCATGACCTGAGCTGAAGGCAGACGCTTAACGACTGAACCACCCAGGCGCCCCTATCCTTAAGTGTTTTTAACCAAATTTTGCTGGAATGTGCTGTCTTCTATTTGCTCACACAATGTAACTGTAACCCAATACATGTTTCCAGACCTAGTTCAAATCCACGTTCCTGTGTAAAACATAACCTCTTCAGTCTAAAATGAGCACTCTTTGAACATTTATAGCCGTTGTGATTTGTATGGTTTATTTGGTAATCATTATTTGATAGATTGAAGTCCATAATTGGAAAGTGAATTTTAAAAAAATGGTAAAGTTCTAAGTAATTATATAAGAATGTGCATACAACAAACATTTTGCCATAAAGCATATGTTTCTTTGCTACTGTTTTGAGGTGAGGCCAAGGCCTTTTTTTTCTGAGAATGAATCAGCTGACTGAAGGTCAATGTCATCTGTGTTGTATGAACCATACTCCTAGCCCATCCTATCTGCGTGGTAGGTCCAGTTTTGATTTCTTGAAAGTGGAGCAGTAATTTAGATAACTTATGACACCATCTAGTGCAGAATTGCAGATTTTAACAGCTTTTTCCTTTTTTTAAAACCATTATCTAATCTGTATCTAATTTGAGTCACTTTTTAAAGTAAACTCTACCTTCAACGTGGGGCTCGAACTCACAACCCTGAGATCAAGGGTTGCATGCTCTACTGACTGAGACAGCCGTCCCCCACCCCAACAGTCACTTTTTTTTTTTTTAAAGATTTTATTTATTTATTTGAGAGAGAGAGTGAGAGAGAGAAAGAGCACAAGAGGGGGGAGCGGGAGAGGGAGAAGCAGACCCCCCGCTGAGCAGGGAGCCCGATGTGGGACTCGATCCCGGGACTCCAGGATCATGACCTGAGCCGAAGGCAGTCGCTTAACCAACTGAGCCACCCAGGCGCCCCAACAGTCACATTTTTAACATGACTCATCACCTTTATCACATCTTGCCAAAGCATCCAACCTGATTTTCACAGAAACTGCAACTTTCTTTTAATTGGTTTGTATACTATTTGAAAACCATGTGATGGCTATTACAAGAGGAGCTGATGTAGTTTTGGGGAAGAAATGCAACTGACTTGGATGCTAAGCATGCAGCAGCTCCACTTAAGGGAACAGAAGTGTGAAGTTGAACTAAGCAGTTATCTATTAGCCAAAAACATTTGTACTATTGGCATCAGCCAATCTGTTTCACAGAAGTAATGGGAAGTTGGTAACTGTTAGTTTTGTTAAGAGAAATGCTGGAGGCCAGTATGGCTTGAGTGCACTGTGCAAATGGACTTCTGTAATACATTTTATACTTTTCAAAAAGTCCATTTTCCATGAATAACACTTTAAAAAAAAATAATATAACAGAGATAACTGAACTATTCAGAGTGCCTGGAGAAAATCACTCTGTACAAGTAAGATTGCTGTGAAACCTTTTCCCCAAGTGGAGTTTCCCGTTTGTCCCGGACATAAGTAGTTTCCACCTCTTCTGGGCATGTCAAACACCTTTCATATACCGTTCTAGGTTTCTCATATTTAGTTAACTCACCTGTTTGCCTCTTCTATGAACTCTTCCTTTGAGGAGCTTTTGTATATCATGTCTGATCCATAGTTGGTGCCCAACAAATTGAATGGAAAAGTTTTGGCCATTTAAACAGATGGCACAACCCAATCTTGCTGAGATACAATTTTCATTGATGTGCCATGAGAAAATAAGCCATTAGTATCTATAAATTCAATCCAGACAATATTTTAGTATAATTATACTCAGTTGAGTTTTTATATTCCATATGTCCAAGGTACTGTGCTATTTCTACAAAGGCACTGAATTTAATAATACATGGTTCTTGTCTTTGGACATGTATTTTAGTAGGATAGTGGGATATATGGAGAGGCAAGAGTAATTAGGGGCTGGAGCAATTTGTGTGGTGTTCAAGGTAGATAGTACCTGACCTGGGCTGTGAATGCTAACACCAATTAGGGCTTTTCAGTATGTATTTATTGCTTTATGGCATTTGGCTGGCAGTCTGGATGTCCTTCAACCTCTCCTTGCTTTTTTTTCTGTCACACACTCCCAGTCTTCTTACTCCTATTTCTAGTCTTGCTTTAACATTCTACCTTTGGTCACATTCCTTTTTCTGCCCTTGGTGTAATGCGTTTTTGTTTTAACTCTAACCCTGAGCTTCTGGAAATAGGCTTTTCTCTCTACATATCCACACCACTTTATCATTGTCCCTCTTACAGCATCTCTCTCTCTCAGCACTGTAGTTATATACATACATACCCTTTACTGGACTGTAACTTCTGAGAGCAAGTTGCAGCTTTGTGGTTCTAAAAATATCTAGTATATGGTTTTCTAAGTAGTAGGTACCACATAATCTTTTAAATTTAGCTTCTTTCCCCAAACTCCGTTCCTCTTTCAGACATTCCTTTTTCTGTTCATGGTACTAGAGTTCTGCCTTTAATTCCACATTCTGGTCAGCAGGCTCTGCTGCTTCTGTCTTCAAAATGTTATTTGTAGTCGTACCATTCCTACCACTCTCATCGATGCATGCCAATTAAAAAAAAAATACCGAGTGCATATTTTATCAGTATAGGTGCTGGAAATACAAATATTACAGATTCAGCCCTTGCCATAAGAATACCAGCAGGAGAGAGACACACTTCAACTGACACTTTTTTGCGACAATGTTTATTGAACACCTCTTTGTGCTGGGTGCTATTGTAGCATGGATGTATTTTGGAGTCATTTTCCACAGGCTGCTTACTTCAAAGGGGAAGAGGCCTAGAAAACACAGCTACTGGATCTCCTCTGTTATAAAGTGCATTTTCCTCCCCAGGCTTTAGCATTTCTGAAATCCAGATGAGTTTTAAGTCAGCCATGTATGTTTAATGTAGTTTTTATTCCTCTTCCAAGAGCTATCAAATTGATGGTGCTTACAACTAGTAGAATCTTAGAATTGGGGAAGTATAATATATATCAATGGTAAGTATTATAAGTATGTGTGGAATTACACTGTCAAATATGGTAGCTTCTAGCCACATGTGGATACTTAAATTTAAACTTTAATTAGACATTTAAGTTGATTAAGTTTAAGGTTAATTAAATAAAATGAAGATTCAGTTCTTCAGTCACACTAGCCACAATTCAAATACCCAGTTGTTTGATTAGTGGCTACTGTATTGGACAGTGTAGATATAGAACAGCCCCATCATTGCAGAATGTTTATGATTATAATTGTAGAGTGTGGTTCCACAGTTATACCTGGTGAGTTGGAAAAGCTTTAGTCAGTTGCTTGCTGGC
Organism: Mirounga angustirostris; assembly: GCF_029215605.1. Taxonomy (NCBI): domain Eukaryota; kingdom Metazoa; phylum Chordata; class Mammalia; order Carnivora; family Phocidae; genus Mirounga; species Mirounga angustirostris. The sequence goes on from NW_026991719.1 coordinate 14,733,106, forward strand.
ATTACTATCTTATGTATTTCTTCCTTCTGGGAGGCCAGGGAACTTGTCTTTTCCTCTTTTTCTTCTTTGCTTTGTTGGTTTTACCTCAGGGCCTCGGATAGTAAATAGTAGGTACTCAGAAATAACAACTGGAGTGTTAAAAGAGTTGGGATAGAAGGGGGAAAGCCTCTATTTTCATAACAGGAGGTAGCTTAGCTGGTTTTATTCAGTGTATCCTAGTGACCTTTTTTAAAGAGGGATTTTGTTTTATTATTTAAAAAATTTTTTTAAATGATTTTATTTGATGTAGAGCATGTGAGATCCCGCAAGCCTGAGTGGGGGGAGGGATCAAGGAAGGGGGAGAAGGATAAGCAGACTCCCTGCTGAGCATGGGGCTGGAGCCTAGGACCTTGAGATCATGACCCAAGCCAAAGTCAAACGCTTAACCAACTGAACCACCTGGGCACCCCAAGAGGGATTTTGTTTTATTTTTATTTTTTAAGATTTTATTTCTTCATTTGAGACAGAGAGATACAGAGAGAGAGCGAGAGCATGAGCAGGGGAGAGGCAGAGGGAGAGGGAGAAGCAGGCTCCCCGCCGAGCCAGGAGCCAGACGTGAGGCTCGATCCCAGGACCCTGGGATCATGACCTGAGCTGAAGGCAGATGCTTAACCGTCTGAGCCACCCAGGTGCCCCAGGGATTTTGTTTTAAAGCAGAATACATTTTTTTATTCCTCCCAGCTTTATTGAGGTATAATTGACAAATAAAATTGTATATATTTGAAGTGTGCAATGAGATGACTTGATACATGTGTACATTGTGAAATGATTACTGCAGTCAAGTTAATAAACCCATCACTTCACAGTTAACTTTTTTTTGGTGAGAGTGCGTAAGATCTTTCTTAGCAAATTTCAAGTATACAATACAGTATTATTAACCAAAGTAACCAAGCTGTACATTGGATCTTCAGAACTTATTTATCTTATAACTGAAAGTTTGTACCCTTGGACCAACATTTTTCCACTTCCTTATCCCCTGGCAATCCACCATTCTACTCTGTTTCTATGAATTTAACTTTTTTTTTTTTTTTAAAGATTTCACATATGTGTGATATCATAGAGTATTGTCTTTCTCTGGCTTATTTCACTTAGTATAATGCCCATTATGTTCATTTAGGTTGTTGCAAATGGCAGAATTTTCTTCCCCTTTTTAAGATAGTTGAATAGTAGTCCATTGTATATACACCACATTTTCTTTATTCATCCATCAATAGACATTTAGATTGTTTCCATATCTTGGCTATTTTAGTAATGCTGCATTGAACATGGGAGTGCAGATATCTCTTAGAGGAACTGATTTTGCTTCCTTTGGCTATAAACCCAGAAGTGAGATTATTTGGATTGTATAGTAGTTCTATTTTTAAATTTTTGAGGATTTGGAGGATTTTTATTTTTTTATTTCACTATTACTGTTTTTTAAGTAGGCTCCACGCCCACAATGGAGCTCAACCTGGGGCTTGAACCCACGACCCTGAGATCAAGACCTGAGCGGAGATCAAGAGTTGGATGCTTAACTGACTGAGCCACCCAGGCACCCTTAGGATTTGGAGGATTTTAAAAAGAAATTTCAGGGGCGCCTGGGTGGCTCAGATGGTTAAACGTCTGCCTTTGGCTCGGTCATGATCCCAGGGTCCTGGGATTGAGCCCTGCATCGAGCTCCCTGCTTGGCGGGGAGCCTGCTTCTCCCTCTCCCTCTCCCTCTACTGTTCTCCCTACTTGTGCTTTCTCACTTATTCTGTCAAATAAATAAATAAAATCTTAAAAAAAAAATTTCATTACATTGAAAATTTAAGAACTGTTACCTAGGTTCTTAACACTTATCAGATGGGATTCAGCAGGTGGCCCATTATGTTCGAAGGCTATGGTTTGATGGGATGCACTACAATGAAAATTACCAGGTTTCTAAATTTGATACTTGCAGTGTTACGTGTCATTTCCCAGGGAAGATGTAATTGGATATCATAGAAATATTTATGTGAATCGTTCACTCCCATGGCTTTCTCAATGAGTGTGGTTTGCAATGATTGGAGCAAAAGTTTCCTGAATCTTTTTCTGATTTTAATTTTATGGAAAATCAGTTTTATGGTAAAACACAATTTATCCATTCTCGTTAATGGATATTTAGGTGGTTTCTTGGTTTTGGCTAATGCAGATAAACTATTATGTATGTCTTTTAGTGGGCAGATGCTTTCATTTGTCTTGGGTACATACCTAGGAGGAAAATTGCTAAAGCATAGCACGTGTACGTTATACCGAACAACTTTGTAAAGTAGCTGTACCAGTTTATGCTGTTTTCTTTTTGGTACCACACAAAAGATTAAAGTTTATCATCTAGGTGTATGTACTGTCTGAACGTTCTATTTTCCCCAAGCCTGAGTGAGTCATCAATCACAACATGTCACAGACCTTGGGGTCATTTCCAAATAAATTTGAAAATAATACAGACCTATCTTTCAGATGGCTTTAAAATAGTACAAAAACTAAGCATTCTAGAATGCTAGATAGAATTCCTTTGTTAACAGTCTTGATTGACTTTCAAGACCCATAGTTCTTTGAAGAAACTGGTTCCTGCCTTTGTAAATTGTTTTGAGTGCCTTTTGCTGTGGAAACTAGTGTACTTTGCATGGCATTAATATGACTAGTTACTATTTGAAGGCTTACAATGTGAAGTCTGTAGTTGAATAAAGAAAAAAGATCCTTTTGAAATGTTACTAGTTCAGTTCAGGAAGTTTCAAACTGAGTTCTTATTTGCAAGGTTCTGTCCTATGTATCTCCATGTCCAAAGACCCATAAGGATGAGTTTTGGTTTTGTTTTGTTTTTTAAATAGAACAGGGAGAGAGATGGGAGGGGCAGAGAGAGAGAGAGAATCTTCAGGAAGCTCCACGCCCAGCACAGAACCCTACTCAGGGCTCGATCTCACAACCCTGAGATCATGACCTGAGCTGAAATCAAAAGTTGGATGCCCAACCAACTGAGCCACCCAGGCGCCCCAAGGATGAATCTCTTAACCTTATAATCCTAGTGTAATGGATATAGGAGACAAACATAGTGATACAAGACCAGATATATTGTCAATTCTAGTGAAAGTGCTGTGGGACCTCCGTATCACATCTTAACTTGAGTTGCAGAGAGGGGAAGGTACTCATGTTTGGGTTCATGTAGAGGGGTTGGTATATGAGGTCGATCTTGAAAGGATTTCAATTGGGGTGGTGTTTTACATGCCAGAGGAAGGGAATTGTTTGATGGAGTCATGGAGCAGGAAAGTATACAGATCTTCTTTGACTTAGAATGGAGTTATGTCCCAATAAACCCATTGTAAATTGAAAATATTTTAAGTAGAAAATGCATTTAATACATCTAACCTACTGAACATCATAGTTGATGGTCAGAAGTTGGAATGATCCCAGAATTGTAGTTAGCACCTTAAATGTGCTCAGAACACTACATTTGGGTAAAGTCATCAAACACAAAGCCTATTTTTTTTTTTTTTTTAAGATTTTAATTATTTGAGAGAGAGAGAGAGCCAGAGCAGCGGGGAGAGGCAGAGGGAGAAGCAGACTCCCCACTGAGCAGGGAGCCTGATGCAGGGTTCCATCCTAGGATCCTGAGATCGTGACCTGAGCCGAAGGCAGATACTTAACTGACTGAGCCACCCAGGTGCCCCCACAAAGCCTATTTTATAATAAAGTGTTGAATATCATGTAATTCATTGATACTGTACTGCAAATGAAAAACAGAATGGTTGTAAGTATATCAGTTTGTTGACCCTTGTGAACATGGCTGACTGGGAGCTGAGGCTTACTGTAGCTGCCTAGCATGAGAGATTTATCATGAGAGATTATCATACCACATATTGCTAGCCCAGGAAAAGATCAAAATTCAAAGTATGGTTTTTACTGAATTTTGAAGTATTGCTTTTGCGCCATTGTAAAGTTGAAAAATCCTAAGATGAACTGTTGTAAGTTGGGGACCATCTATAATTTATACCAGTTGGCTCTCAGAGTATGATCCCCGAACCAGCAGCATCAGTATCATCTCCAGGCCTACTGAACTAGAAACTCGGGGAGTTGATCCCAAAAATGTGGTTTTTAACAAGCCATCCAGGTGACTACGATGTGCTGAAATCTGAGAACCACTGGTCTACCCTTGATTAGTTAGAGCATAGTCAGTTGCCTTTTGGTTGGAGAGTAAGGTTTAAGAAAGGTAGTGGATGAGAACAAGAAGGCAGGATTAAAGCAGGGACCTTGAATACTAGAGTTGTGAGTATGTAAGGCCTAGGGAACCATTTCAGTTAAGGGACATCCTGGGAGCTTGCTTTAGGGAAAGTAAGCCAACAGACATTTATTTATTTGCTTGTTTATTTTCTTTTCATGACAACTGTCCTTTGATTTTTATTATCTTTTTAAATTAAAAAACATTTTTGATATTTATTTGAGAGAGAGTGCGAGCATGAGCAGGGGTAGGGGCAGAGGGAGAAGCAGACTCTCTGCTGAGTGGGTAACCCGACTGGGGGCTCGATCCCAGGACTTTGGGATCATGACCTGAGCCAAAGGCAGACGCTTAACCAACTGAGGCACCCAGGCGCCCTTATCTTTTTTTATTTGAGATAGTTGACACAATGTTATGTTAATTTCATGTGTACAATTTAGTGATTTGGCAAATTTGTACATTATGCTATGTTCACGATAAGTGTAGCTATCATCTGTCCTGTTATGTTGCTATTAAAATATCATTGACTGTGTTCCTTAATGTTGTGCCTTTTACTCCTGTGACTTACTTATTCCATAACTAGAAAGCCTATTATCTTCCTCTCTCCTTCCCCCATTTTGCCCCAGCCCCCACTCCCTTCCCATCTGGAAACCATCAGTTTGTTTTCTGTATTTATAGGTCTGATTCTGCTTTTTGTTTGTTTCTTCTTTTCTTTTTTTTTTTTAGATTCCACTTATGAGTGGACTCATAATGGTATTTGTCTTTCTCAGTCTGAATCATTTCACTTAGCATAATACCTTCTAGGTCTATCCATATTGTCTCAAATGGCATGATCTCATCCTTTTCTGTGGCTGTGTAGTATTCCATCGTGTGTATATGTGTGTGTGTACACTACATTTTCCTTATCCATTTGCCTATTGATGGACACTTAGGTTGCTTCCATATCTTGGCTATTGTACACAATGCTGCAATAAACATAGTGATGTATATCTTTTCGAATTAGTGTTTTCATTTTCTTTGAGTAAATACCCAATAGTGGAATTCTTGGATCATATGGTATTTCTATTTTTTAATGTTTTTTTAAAAAATATTTTATTTATTTACTTATTTGATGGAGACAGAGATAGCGAGAGCAGGAACACAAGCAGCGGGAGTGGGAGAGGGAGAGCAGGCTTCCTGCCGAGGAGGGAACCCGATGTGGGACTCGATCCCAGGACCCTGGGATCATGACCTGAGCCGAAGGCAGACGCTTAACGACTGAGCCACCCAGGCGCCCTCTATTTTTTAATTTTTTAAAAAAGATTTTATTTATTTGAGAGAGAGCGCACAAGTCGGGGGTGGGGCAGAGGGAGAGGGACAAACAGACTCCCCACTGAGTGCAGAGCTCGGTGTGGGGCTTGATCCCAGGAACCTAAGATCCGGACCTCAGCCAAAGTCAGATGTTTAACTTACTGAGCCATCCAGGCGCTGTTATTTTTTAATTTTTTGAGGAACCTCCATAATGTTTTCACGGTGGCTGCATCAGTTTACATTCCCATTGTGTACAAGGGTTTCCTTTTCTCTCCATCATCTCCAGCACTTGTTATTTCTTGTCATTTTGATTTTAGCTGTTCTAACTGGTGTCAGGTGATATCTCATTGTGGTTTTGATTTGCATTTCCCTGATGAATAGTGGTGATATTAAGCATCTGTAAGCTGACAGACGCTTATAGGGTGAATTAAAACTCAAAGATACTGGAAGCTGTGAGATAAATTAAGGGAGGAGTAGTTTTGGGAATAGAAAGGAGACTGCTGCCCAGGAGTAATATGGCTGGGCTAGATAGATAAGCCTTGACAGCCAGCTGGGTAGGTGTCCAGACAGAGGCAATGATCTGAGAAGAAGCTGAGGCATTGAACCTGGTGTTGGGAGAGAGTACAGTGGTGCCTACTGATACAGTGCGGGCAAAAGATGGAGATGCCACATGGTACAGGAAGTGGGGTATGGAGAAAGATCATTTTTTCTAAAAATAGATAGCTTCTTCCCCTGATTGATATAAACTCATTACAAGAAATTTAGACACTGGGGAAGGTGAAGAAGAAAGCAAAATCACCTCAAATCCCACCTTAGAGAGAGGCAGTACATTTTTCTGTTTAAATATTGGAGTATTCATTGATTTAAATTCAGTTTTGTATACACATGGAATTATACAGTTCTGAAAATTCCTTAGGCAAATTAAATTGATCTTGAACACCTGTCAATATTTCATGTATGAAAGATTATATGCAGGTTAATGTATGTTTAGAAATTGATGGATTTTGTATTTTGGAAACATTGTTTATATAAGCAGCTAATTGGTAACGGTAGCAATTTCATTTCACATGGTCATAAAAACATCTCCATATCAGGTGTTATAGTGGAAATCTGTGGTGAAACAGTACGAGGTGCCCTGTTTGCTAACAGTAGTTTTGGGAAAAGAGCCCCAACTATATTTAAGATGAAACATTGTGGGGGGGTGCCTGTGTGGCTCAGTTTGTTGGGCATCTGACTTTGGCTCACGTCACCATCTCAGGGTCCTGGGATGGAGCGCTGTGTTGGGGCTCCCTGCTCAGCAGGGAGTCTGCTTCTCCCTCTTCCTCCCCCCTCCCGCTGCTCGTGCTCTCTGTCTCTCTCTCAAATAAATAAAAAAAATCTTAAAAAAAAGAGAGATGAAACATGTGGCTTTTATTAGAATAACAAGGTTATTCTAGTGTCTTATAAGAACCAATTAATACTGGGTATAAAATGGCCTCATACGTAGGAACTCAATACCCAATTCCAAAATTCTTTTAAATAGGCGGAAAGCCTGTTTAAACCGACTGAGGCACCCAGGATGAATTTCTTAAGCAACAAGCAAAGATGTGGAATAGTTTGCTTATTTCTTTTTGTGAAAAAAAGATTTTTTTTTTAAAAAGATTTTATTTTATTTATTTGAGAGAGCGAGAGAAACAGCGAGAGAGGGAACACAAGCAGGGGGAGTGGGAGAGGGAGAAGCAGGCTTCCTGCAGAGCAGGGAACCCGATGCGGGGCTCGATCCCAGGACCCTGGGACCGTGACCTGAGCTGAAGGCAGATGCTTAACAACTGAGCCACCAAGGCGCCCCGAAAAAAAGATTTTTTTATTGACAGAATATACCATGTTCTATAGCATGATTTTTTCCTTAAGATATTATAGCTCTTTTTCTGTATCAGTATATATCAGTAAATAATAGTGGCATGATTCTCCATATTATGTGACATCATTTACTTATCAATCCTACATTGACATTAGGTTGTTTTTTTATTGTTGATTATTCTGAACAGCACTGCAGCAGTATGCAACCTTTGCAGTATCCTTCTTTGCCCATTTGTCTGATGTTTTCCTTAGCATAAGTCTCTAGTAGTAGGATGAGTTTTTGAATCAAATGGTACTCCTAAATTTAAAATATTGATATAATTACTGCCAGATTATCCTCCAGAAATCTTTATATTCCTACCTGCAGTGAATGAGTTCACATATTCCCATACCTATGAAAGAGCATTAGATGTTTCTCAGTTAATTTAATCATTACCAGTGTGTTGGGTTAAAAATGATTTCTTTCTCTCTCTCTTTTTTTTTTTATTTAATTGATTACTAGTGAGAGTGAACAGGTTTTCATAGATTAGATATTTGTATTTTGTGAAAGTCCTGTTTATATCTGTTCCTGCTTTCTTTTTTGTAAGAAGCTAACTACAATTCTGGGATCATTCCAACTTCTGATCATCAACAAGGATTCTGTACCCCAGAATGTGGTGTGTGTGGTGTGTATTTACAATACTACCAAGCAATTCTCCAGACACCACCTGGGTGTCCTACAATTCAACTCAATTCTGACACTATTTACCTGGAGATAGCATCAGATCCCACAGATTAAGGGCTCAGTTTTTTTTTAAGATTTTATTTATTTGACAGAAAGACCGCGAGAGAGGGAACACAAGTAGGGGGAGTGGGAGAGGGAGAAGCAGGCTTCCTGCTGAGCAGGGAGCCTGATGATGCGGGACTTGATCCTGGAACTCCAGGATCATGACCTGAGCCCAAGGCAGATGCTTAACGACTGAGCCACTGAGGCGCCCCTAAGGGCTCAGTTCTAAAAGATTGCCTCTGCCCGCCCTGCCATAACCCCTTTCAGAGGATAGTCCACGTCCAGGTATGGTCACTTGGGCTTCTGACTGACTGGCTATAGATTGGAAGTTCCAACAACCCCCTCCTGGGTTTGATTAATTTGCTAGAGTGGCTCACTGAACTCAGAGAAACATTTTACTTAACTAGATTACTGGTTTATTTTAAAAGGATATAACTATGGAACAGCCAGATGGAGATGTATGTTATATGGCAAGGTATGGAGAAAGGGCACAGAGCTTCTATGCCCTCTCTGAGCACACCACTCTCCCTAAATCTCTGTGTGTTCACCAACCCAGAAGCTTTCTGAATGCCATCCTTGAGGCCTTTTCTGGGGACTCCATTATATAGGCATGGTTGATTAAATCATTGGCCATTGGTGTTTGAACTCAATCTCTAGCTCCTCCCCTCCTGGGGGGTGGGGGTAGGACTGAAAGTTCTAACCCTCTAATGGGGTGGTTATCCTTAGGTTACCTAGGGGTCTTTCCAAAAGTCACCTCATTACCATAACAAGAGACATCTTTGTCTGTCATCACTTAGGAAATTCTAAGGGTTTTAGGAGCTTTGTGCCATAAACTGGAAGAAAGACCAAATATATATCTGTTTCTTATTGTGTATCACAGTATCACCCTAACATATTAAGGATATTCAGTCTTTGTTTCGTTTTTTTTTGTTTGTTTTGTAAATCAGGAGGTATACATATTTCACCCTTTGATTTTTTTTTAAAACTGTTTTGTGGTGAAGGATGTTAAACACTTGATAAGGTGTATAAGACATAAGTGAACAGCCCAGTGTATTGTCACAAAGCCGACACTTCTCTAACTTGACCCAGGTGAAGACCTAAACATTGCAGATCTTCAAAAGTTAGTGGTATATCAAGGGCTGGGAATGATGGGTCTGGTCTGCCCCAGGTTCAGACAATAACAGTGCATTTTCTATAGAGAATTTAAAAACAGTAGAATTTATTGATTAAAAGTTGACCTGTTATCATCATCTTGTGTTGACCTTTTTTTTTAAAAAAGATTTTATTTTATTTATTTATGAGAGAGAGAGAAAACAAGCATGGGGAGTGGCAGGCAGAGGAAGGAGAAGCAGGCCTCCCGCTGAGCAGGGAGCCCAACACAGGGCTTGATCCCAGGACCCTGGGATCATGACCTGAGCCGAAGGTAGAAGCTTAACTGAGTCACCCAGGTGTCCCTTGTGTTGACCGTTCTAAGAAACTCTGTGTTTATATAATAATATCTGCTTTACTTCAAGGCTTATGTGGTCATTCTTTTTTTGATGAATAGGAGTTCTTAATTTTGTTTTTAAAGATTTATTTATTTTATTTATTTATTTTTAAAAATTTTATTTTATTTATTTGTTAGAAAGAGAACAAGGAGGGGGAGTGGCAGGCAGAGGGAGCAAGGAGCCCGATGCGGGACTTGATCCCAGGACCCTGGGATCATGACCTGAGCCAAAGGCAGCCGCCCAACCAACTGAGCCACCCAGGCGTCCCCCTAGTTCTTAATTTTAATATAGTCCAGTTTATCTGCCCCATTCTTTATGGTTGGTGCTTGTTGTATGCCCAGAGAAATAATCCTCTACCTTATCTTTTAGGAGCTTTATGTTTTGACTTTTACACTGAGATCTATAATATACCTGAAATTATTGTTTGTGTATATGATGAGGTAGAGGTCAAGTTTAATTTTGTTTTCCCTATGCATATTCAAATGACTTAGCACCCTTTATAGACAAAGATTGAACTTTACTCGCTGGTCTGTGGTGGCAACTTTGTTGTACAGCAAGCATCCATTCATTTCATGTATGATTTATTTCTCTGCTTCTATTCTTTACTTTCATCTGTTTGCCTAATATACTGCTCCCCCCCCCCCAATATACTGTTTTAATGACTGTGCTTTATAATAAGTCTTGATACCTGGGAAGAAAGTCTTTTTGTTCTTCAAGACTGTCTTGTTTTCCTTGGCTGTTTGCATTTCTATATACATTTTTGAGTAAGCCTGCAAATTTCCATAAAAAAACTTACTCAGATTGATGGGGATTGTATTGGGTATCTAAATCAATTTGGATAGGATTGACATCTTTACTATCATAAGTCTCAAGAACGTGGAATATCCCTTTACTTATTAGGTTTCCTTTAATTTTGTAACATACTGTTTCTATAGCTTTCTGTGTAAAGATTTTTCCACTTTTATTTTTATTTCTAGAAATTTGATTCATGTGTTTTTTTAGTTTGTTTATTTAAGCAATGTCTACACCCAACATGGGGCTCAAACTCATAGCCCCAAGATCAAGAGCCACATGTTCCATTGACTGAGCCAGCCCTGTGCCCCCAAATTTGATATTTTTTGATGGTATTGTAAATGGTATTGAAAATTCATTTTCTGGGGTGCATGGGTGGCTCTGTTGGTTAAGCATCTGCCTTCAGCTCAGGTCATGATCTTAGGTCCTGGGATCCATGGGGATGGATCATCAGGGAGCCTGCTTCCTGCTCCCTGCTCATCAGGGAGCCTACTTCTCCCTTTGCCCCTCCCCGTGCTCGTACTTTGTCTCTCTCTCTCTCTCTCAAATAAATAAATAAAAATCTTTAAAAAAAAAAAGTTAAAAATTTCTGACTTTATTGCTGGTATATACAAATACAGTTGAGTTTTGAACATTAACTTTTTTATTCCTCAGCTTTGGTAAACTCATTTTTTTTCTTATGGTTTATTTGTAGATTATTTTGGATTTTCTATATGTGTAGTCTGTGAACTCCTTTTTTCCCCTTCATTCTCAGTTGTCTTCTTTTTGTCCAGCTTTTTATTGTTTGCAGTGGAAGGGTTTGCCCGAGTTATCCAGCATTATTGGAAACACAAATTCTTCCTAAATGAAAACTTAAAACTGTATCTCATTCTTATGACTGAATTACCTTTGAATTTAAACCCAAATGTTGGGGTGCCTGGGTGGCTCAGTCGTTAAGTGTCTGCCTTCGGCTCAGGTCATGATCCCAGGGTCCTGGGATCGAGCCCTGCATCGGGCTCCCTGCTCAGTGGGGAGCCTGCTTCTCCCTCTCCCAGTCCCCCTGCTTGTGTTCCCTCTCTCGCTGTGTCTTTCTCTGTCAAATAAATAAATAAAATCTTAAAAAAAAAAACAAAACCCAAATGTCTTAGTACCTCAACAGTCATGAGGCCCAGTGAAACGTAATAGTATCTTTTGAGATGACATAAATGTTCCTACAGTCTGTATAAACAAATTTTATGAAATCTTTAAATGTTTAAAATTTAATGTGATGTTGAGAATTCTTAATGTATCCCAAGACTTGTATATATATGAAAACTTATCAGTAGTTTAAAGAATTCCTCAGTAGTGGAGTCACAGGTACTTCTGATGTACCAGTTTTTCGTAAGTGTCATTTTAGAAGCCTCATACCAGAAGTAGCCCTGGAATTCTCCACTTCTGCAGAGGGCATTGGCTTTCTCGGGTAGTGCTGTGTGGTGCTGACAGAGACAACTGCAGGAAAAACTCTTGAAACTGTGTGGGGAGAGAAGTGGTATATGAGTGTCAATATGGCAGAAGTCAGGTAGTGTTTCACAGGAAAATTCCAAGTTGACTACTTGGTGGATTGCAGCTGAGGGATCAGAGTCTTGTTGTAGCTTGTCCTCTGGCAATGTTACGCATGCTCTGCGAGCTGGAGGAGTCTTATGACTGCTATCATCATGGGAGTCTGCAGATGTTGATCAGTCTTGGGAAAGTGATTGCAACTTCAAATAGTCAACTTCTGCAGGAACATCCCTATGGGTGGGGGGAGTCTGTGCCATCCTGGTTGTGGAATATTAACAGTAACATGGAGCTGTAGAGATGGACCAGCAAAAAAAAGGCAATTATAATGAGCAAGGATTCTCTTGACTATTTTGTGAATCATGGGAGTGAACAAACAAAAGCTGAAGCTGTAATTAGCTTTGTGGAATGACACCCCCACTCCCATGTCTTCCAAAATGCTTTACACATGGTAGGTGTTCGATTAATGTCATGTGTGTGTGAACTGTCATTAAGACTTTAGAAAACTTTTCGAAGCTTGCAAGTAATGACTCAAATTTGCTCATTTAAAAAATTAGTATCTTTAATCAGTCTAGCAGGTTAATAATTTCATTATTCCTTTAGATCAAAAATTTTTAAAGATCAAGTTTAGAAGAAAATCTTTTTCTAATTTTGGACCATGCTATATTTGAATTCAATTTGCAATTTTCCAGTTTGAAAAAATATATAGCTGTAATTATAAACAGCAAATGGATGGGGGTGTAAGACTGATTTAAGTTAAAAAAAAATTGTGACCTTAATTAATTCAGAATATTCTCCATTCATTTCAAAATGTATTGGCACTGTAAGTAAAATTTTAATGTAGTAAATGTTTTAGGATTCTTTTTAAAATTTTTTTTAATTTTTAAAAAAGATTTTATTTATTTATTAGAGAGAGAGAGAGCACAAGCAGGGGGAGTGGCAGGCAGAGGGAGAAGGAGAAGCAGGCTTCCCCCTGAGCAGGGGGGAGCCCTATATGGGACTCTATCCTAGGACCCGGGATCATGACCTGAGCCGAAGGCAGTTGCTTAACCAACTGAGCCACCCAGGCACCCATGTTTTAGGATTCTATAGGAAGCTACATAGAATCAAATGCTATGCACTATTTTTTCCCCCATTGGTGGTTTACTGAATCATTTTATTAGTTGTTGTATGTACCTTTCTTGAGTTGGGAATTTTGCAGGGGGTTAAAGAAATCCTTTCCAATCAAAATGTAAACTGTATACCATTTTGTGGGTAGGGATTCAATACCGAGCCTGCCTGCCTTTCTTTCTTTCTTTCTTTAAAATGTTTATTTTATTTATTTATTCTTATTTTTTATTTTTAATTAAAAAAATTTTTTTTTAAAGATTTTATTTATTTATTTGACAGAGAGATAGCGAGAGCAGGAACATAAGCAGGGGGAGTGGGAGAGGGAGAAGCAGGCTTCCTGCTGAGCAGGGAGCCCAATGTGGGGCTCGATCCCAGGACCCTGGGATCATGACCTGAGCCGAAGGCAGACGTGTAACGACTGAGCCACCCAGGCGCCCCTTTATTTATTTATTTTTAAAGTTTTTTAAAATTTATTTGACAGACAGAGACACAGCGAGAGAGTGAACACAAGCAGGGGGAGTGGGAGAGGGAGAAGCAGGCTTCCCCGGAGCAGGAAGCCCGATGTGGGCCTCAGTCCCAGGACCCTGGAATCATGACCCGAGCTGAAGGCAGATGCTTAACGACTGAGCCACTGAGGTGCCCCAATACTGAGACTTTAGTAAGCACAAATGTTGCTTTTATAATTGTATGTGTTTTTATAGAATAACACTAGCTTATAAAATAGTCTGTTTCTCAGAGTTTTTTTAGATGGAATAATTTTAAACACTTCTTTGGAATCTTCCTTTCAAATAAATTATGAAGCAAATTCTTTTATTAAACAAGGGAATATCTCCTAATCTTTCCTTCTGTACATATTCTAAGTTCATATAGGGCTGGGTTTTCATATATACAGTTGACCCTTGAACAACCTCTGGGGGTTGGGGATGCTGATTCCCTACCCTTCCCCCCCAGTATAAAATCCTTTTAGTAACTTGTAACTTCCCCAAAACTTGACTACTAATGGCCTACTGTTGACAGGAAGCCTTACTGATAACATAAAGTCAATTGACACACATTTTGTATGTTGTATTTTACTGTTTTCTTAAGTTAGAGAAAAGAAAAAGGAAAATCATAAGAGAAAATATATTCCTAGTACTATCGTGTATTTATTGATACTGCAAGTATACAACATCTGTTTATAAGATGAATCATCTGTGTCAGTACCTGTATCAATGTTGTCTTATATGAGGTCAAACAGATAGACAGTGTTGGAGACATTGTTACATTTTTATTTTATTTTATTATTATTATTATTTTTTTTTTAGCATGGTGGGGAGGGGTAGAGGGAGAGGGAATCTTTAAGCAGACTCTACTCCCAGCATGGAGCCTGACGCTGGGCTCCACTCCACAACCCTGAGGTCATGACCTGAGCCAAAATCAAGAGTTGGTTGCCCACCAACTGAGCCACCCAGGTGCCCCGACTTTGTTACATTTTTGAAAAACCACTTACCTGTGATGATAGGCTAATTTCTCCAATTATGAGAGAGGCAATACTGTACAGTAATGTAATTCTTTGAAAGCAAAGTTATAAAACAGAAAATGAACACATTATTATTATTTTTTAAAGATTTTATTTATTTATTTGACAGAGAGATAAAGCACAAGTAGGCAGAGCAGCAGACAGAGGGAGAGGGAGAAGCCGACTCCCCACTGAGCAGGGAGCCTGATGCGGGGCCTGATCCCAGGACCCCGGGATCACGACCTGAGCCGAAGGCAGACGCTTAACAACTAAGCCACCCAGGCGCCTCAAAAACGTATGCATTATTAATTTTATATTAAATATCACTCATCTTGTGTCTATTTAAGGATAGGCTATCCACTTCCATACAAGTCTTGCACACGATGTTCTACATGATGAATACTTAGGCAATGATGATGACAAAAAAACATCTCGTACAGTTCCTGATGTATGGTTATTAGATGTTTCTGTGAAGACACACACAATAGATAAGTTTATTAACTCTATGGCATGATGATTATTTATTATTCATTAAGTAGAAGTGGATCATCATAAAGGTTTTCATCCTTGTGGTCTTTGTGTTGAGTAGGCTTAAGAGGAGGAACAGGAAGAGGAGGAATTCATCTTGTCTCGGTGGGAGATGTGGAAGAGGTAGAAGAGATGGAAGGGGAGGCAGGAGAGGCAGGCACCCTCCCTGTGTAACTTTATGGAAATACATTATAATTTCTGTCTGACTTTGTTGCTTTTTCATTTTTCTAGAAATGTTTTGATATGGTACTAATCCTTCTGTTTGATTTAGTTTCAGTGCTCAAATCTTAGAAAGGTTTAAGTTTTAAGTCAAAAGCAGCCTTTCATAATCAGAACCCTTCTGCCAGATTGTGTAATGTCAGTTTGTTTTCTGGTACTGCTTCTTTTATATCTTCTTCCTCATCATCTGGCACTGGTTTGGAGGCATTCCTCTCCATCAAGTTGTCTTCTGTTAATTCCCCTGATGTGGTGTCTGTTAGCTCTTGAATTTCTTCAAGATCTGTATTTTGAAACCCTTTACTCTTCACCTTTTTTTTTTTTTGCCATATCCATAATCTCTTTCATGGTTTCCTTGATTGGCTCTGTCGTAAAGCCTGTGTGGAGTCATGCACAACATCTCAATGCAGTTTTCTCTGGCAGGAATTTTTTTTTCAGTCTTGATGGTTTTCATGGCTTTTTCTATAATGGTGGCACCTTCAATAGCATAATTCTTCCAGACTTTGATGAGTTGATCTCTGTCAGGGTTTGCTTCCGTAGTGTTGACAGTCCTTTCCATAGAATACCATGTGTAATGAACCTTTAAGATACTTAGGACCCTCTGATCTAGAGGCTGGATGTTGAAATAGAGATGTTGTATTTGGGAGCAAGTAGACTACTTCAACACCTTTGATGTTGAACTTGTGTTCTGGGTAGTCAGGGGCACATTGTTCAAGGTCAAAAGAGCTTTATTTTTTAAAAGATTTACTTATTTGGGGCGCCTGGGTGGCTCAGTCGTTGGGTGTCTGCCTTCGGCTCGGGTCATGATCCCGGGGTCCTGGGATCGAGCCCTGCATCCAGGCTCCCTGCTCAGCGGGAAGCCTGCTTCTCCCTCTCCCACTCCCCCTGCTTGTGTTCCCTCTCTTGCTGTGTCTCTCTGTCAGATAAATAAATAAAATCTTTAAAAAAAAAAAATAAAGATTTCCTTATTTATTTGTCAGAGAGTGGGAGGGAGAGAGAGAGCGCACACACACTTCCCACTGAGCAAGGAGAGGAACTCAATCCCAGAACCTTGGGATCATGACCTGAGCCGAAGGCAGATGCTTAACCAACTGAGCCACCCAGGTGTCCCAGTCAAAAGAACTTTAAAAGGCAAGGCAGTCCCTTACCAGCCTGACTTCAGGGACAAAACATTCATGGAATCAGTCCAGAAAAAGGGTTGACTTTGTCTAGGCCTTCTTGTTGTATAGCTAAAAGACTGGCAGCTGGTGTTTATTTTTTCCCTTCAAGGCCTGGCGAGGGTGGGAGGTAGCAACTTCATAGATAAGGGTAGTCCTGATCATTTACCTAACTGCACTGTACGGAACAGAGATAGCCTATCCCTTCCTGCCTTAAATGCTGGTGTTTACTTCTCTTCCTTACTAATAAATGTCCTTTGTGGTATTTTTTTCCAGAAGAGGGTACTTTTGTCTGCATTAAAAACCTGTTCAGTCAGATACCCTTTTTCCTCAGTGATTTTCATTTTTCTTTTTTTCTTATAATCAGCTTTATTTGAAAGTTTTCAAAAATTTACACTTGACAACAGTCAGTGCGTTAAGTTCAAATCTGCTAGATACTCATTGGCTGTAGGTAAACTCAGTCTCTCACTTAGTTAAGCAATGCCTATGGTCAACCCTGAGGGCTTTACATGCATTCTTTCTTCTTCACCACCACCCTCTTCATTGTGATTCAACAAATAGACCTGTCTTTGTGAAGCTTACATTCTAGCAGGGAACAGATAATAGGTATGTAAGTGAACAAATAACCTAGTTTCTTGAACCTATTTGATAGTGACCATGAGCACTGAATCCAAGGGCCAGTGAATATCAACGTTCTCCTAAAATGAAATTAATGATAAACTTTTTATGAAATTAATAATAAACTTTTTATGGCCAAAAAAGGCAAGTAAGCAGTGCTGGCTCTACTCACCCTTTACTGTTTATCTCCGTTTTACAGAAGAAAATTGATTCGTTATCATGAATATAGATTTCTTTCCCTAACATTTTCTCTAAATGGCTTAGCACCCTGCATCCCTCATCTACCTTTTTTTTTTTTTTTAAAGATTTTATTTATTTATTTGACAGAGACAGAGCAGGAGACCGCAAGCAGGGGGAGTGGCAGAGAGGGAGAGAGAAGCAGGCTTCCCACTGAGCAAGGAGCCCGATGTGGGGCTTGATCCCATGATCCTGGAATCATGACCTGAGCCGAAGGCAGTTGCTTAACCAACTGAGCCACCCACGCGCCCCCATCATCTACCTTTTGATCCATATACTACACCCAGTACTGAAAGCTGCATGTTTATCTTTTAGTTCCTTCTCTAGTTTCAATGCCAAGAATTCAAGCTACACTTTGTTTAACATACACAGGAAAGGAACCGATGTAGGACTTCGGCTCAGGAAGCTTTTTATTATGCTCTGTACCACTGGACTAGTCTATTTCTTTAGTCTTTTGACAACATTACTATGAACAAAAACCCACCTCTAAGGATGTACCCAGAATTAATATATATATATTTTTGCATAACCCGAAAGAACTATTTTTTTCCATGTGAATAAGTTGTCAGGTTGCTAAAATGTTCATCAGTTTGTTTATATTCAACTTTTAAAAAGGGGGTGGCACTTTCACTGTCCCTGCCCCTTATCTTTAATCCTCAGTGATTTTCTTAATGGCATCTGGGAACTCGGCTACTGCATCTTGATGGACAGAAGCTGTTTCTACTGTTATCCTGACACTAAAAAAAAAATTATTTGAGAGAAAACGTGCGCACGCATGTGGGCGAGAGCGAGCGAGCGAGAGTGCACCAACTGGGGGGAGGGGCAGAAGCAGAGGCAGAGAGAAAGCAGACTCCCCGCTGAGTGTGGAACCAGGACTCTGAGATCATGACCCGAGTCAAAGTCAGACACATTAACCGACTGAGCCACCCAGGTGCCCTGTCCTGACATTTTTAAAACCAGACCTCTTTCTGAATCATTAAACCATCTTTTGCTGGCATTAAATTCTCCAGCTTTGTATCCTTTATCTTCCTTTTGCTTTAAGTTGTCATATAATGACTTGGCATTTTCATGATTCATATTAGAGTCTACAGCAATACTGTACCCACATAAAAGCTGCCCTCCCTTCCTCCCTCGCTCGCTCGCTCGCTCGCTCGCTCGCTTGCTTGCTTCCTTCCTTCCTTCCTTCCTTCCTTCCTTCCTTCCTTCGAGAGCCTGAGTGGGAGGGGAGGGACAGACGGAGAGAGAGAATCCCAAGCAGGCTTCATGTCTAGCTCGGAGCCTGTGGTACATATCAAGGAATTCAACTTTTTCTTGTCATGACTTTTGTCTGCTTCTTGGGAGCACTTCCAGCATTACTAGTGGCACTTTTTATGGGTCCCATGGTGTTATTCACGGTATACAGTATTGCACTAAACACTATGTGAGAACTGTGAGAGATCACTTTTTACTGTGATAAGCAATTTACTGGAGGGATGAACTGCTCACACGAAGATGTTTAGTGTCACATGGCATTTTAAGAAGATACAGCAGTGGAGCTCACCTCAAAAGCAACAGAAGGTGGCTAGGAAATTATTACAGTAGTACAGTATGTACTACAGTTTTATGCAGTTGTGATTTAATACTGTATCTTTACATTTGTTTACATTTCACTCGACTGAATGGCACCATGTATGGTCTGTGTGTGCATAACTTTTGGCAATTTTAACTTTTTATAATAGATTTGTGTATATTTTATGGTAGTAAATGATACAATAGGCTAGTATGTAGGTGTATTTTATGCTTCAGGACATACCTTTTTCTTAATTTTTTTGATATTTTTGGCTTTGTGGTTTGTCTGTTTTTCAAATTATTGCAAGTCTCCAAAGAATTTTCCAATATATTTAATTAAAAAGTCTTGTAGGGGCACCTGGATGGCTCAGTCAGTTCTGTCCAACTCTTGGTTTCGGCTCAGGTCATGATCTCAGGGTCATGAGATTGAGCCCCACACTGGGCTCTGCATTCATTGTCTGCTGCAGAGTCTGCTGGAGATTCTTTCTTGCCTCTCCCTCTGCACGCGCACTCTCTTTCTCTCTCTCAAATAAATAAATAAATAAATCTTAAAGAAAATTTGTGTAAAAGTGGACCAACACAATTCAAACTTGTGTTGTTCAAGGGTCAACTGTAATAAGTTTTCTCAGTCATAAGTAGTGCTTTAGAGATCAGTACCTGAATCTGTATTTAATTATGGTTCTTACTCATGGCAGACTGTCTTTTCAATTGTGAGTTGTTTTTATGCCTTTGAATATGGTAGGCTAACTAGAGGACATTTTAATGTCATAGTTATGAAGAAAATAGTCAATAATTTGTAAAAGTATGAAAATGTATGTTAGGTGGTTAAGGTTGTTAAGTTCCAAATAGAGCTTGGGGAATCTTTAGAAAAGGTGACTTAAAGAATCATTGAATCCAGACTTATGAGTGTATAGTTCAGGACTTGAGTGCTTAGTATATGTTGATTTCTTTTTTGTGGGGGAAGGTGTTTCTAATGATTAAAAGTTTTGCATTTTTATAATTTTAGAATTCATGGGCCCATTTCAGAGAAGATATCTTAAGAATCACGAATTTCTTGTCCATTTGTCTCAGCAAGTTCTCAGATGATAAATTGGTTAAACAATACTTATAAAATAAATATTAACATTCTTAGTAAAACAACTTAGAATAAATACTATAATTTGGATTGTTTAGTAAGTTTTTTAAATGTGCTATATGTAGGGAAATAAAAGGAACAGAGCAGTGCTTTTAGGAATCCCTTGATAGAAAGCAGCGAACATTTCTCACATACAGAAATAAATTGGTGGAGTGAACCTGGTTATCTCAGGAAAAATTCAGCTTAGTAGTTATAGGGAAATGGCTTTCAGTATTTAAATCCTTTTTGTCAATACTGCTGGATTATAAATTTGCTGAATTTTGAGTATATTAGTCAAGATTCTTTCTGAGAAATAGAACCGCTCTGAGTGTTCTGGGATAAGGGATTTATTATATGAGCAGACTATATACAACTGTAGAGTTACTGGGGATGTGAAAATCAGGAAGGGGATGGATAAGAAAAATAGTCACTGGAGCACCTGGGTGGTACGGTCAGTTGAGCGTCTGGCTCTTGGTTTCCGCCCAGGTCATGATCTCAGGGTCGTGGGATTGAGCTCTGAGTCAGGCCGGCTTAAGATTCTCTCCTTCTCCCTTTACCTCTCCCCCCTCAAATAAATAAATAAGTCTTTAAAAAAAATAAAATTAGGGGTGCCTGGGTGGCTCAGTCGTTAAGCGTCTGCCTTCGGCTCAGGTCATGATCCCAGGGTCCTGGGATCGAGCCCCGCATCGGGCTCCCTGCTCTGCGGGAAGCCTGCTTCTCCCTCTCCCACTCCCCCTGCTTCTCCCTCTCCCACTCCCGCTGCTTGTGTTCCCTCTCTCGCTGTCTCTCTCTCTGTCAAAAAATAAATAAAATCTTAAAAAAAATAAAAAAATAAAAAATAAAAAAATAAAATAAAAAAAATAAAATTAATAGATTTTCCTGAGGCACTGGTACAGGTGTATAAGTCAGAGCTTACTGGGAAAATTTTAACAAGCCGTGTGTGTAAGAGCCATCAAAGTGGGAATGCAAAGAGGGTTACTGTGAAGAGGTCTGTGGGAGGCTATTTCCTCTGTGTAGCTACTTCCTTGATGGGTCCAAAGCCCACAGCCTGTCTCTAATTGATGGGTCTTGGGCCACTATTGGCTAGGTGAGGAAGAAGAGCTGGACATAGAGGGGACAAGATGAAGGTGAAGACAAGCTGAAACCTGCCAGGTGCATCTACATTTGTCCTCACCATGTCTAACCATAAACACCTTCCAAGAGTTTGGCCATCTCTAACTTGATGTACCATACAGGGAAGGGAATTCTGGGAAACACAGTTTCTAGCTGGATGAAGTTCACAATAGAATGATCCAATACATTGAGTTTCCCATTTTGGTCATCTATTTTGGCCTCATTTCATCAGTACATGGTAGGGATGTTATAATACTTTGAGCCTCAAGATTTCCATTTTCTTACAGTATTTACTGAGGAAATGTTATTATGCTATCGTCACTTGAGAATTTAAAATGCTGTATTTTGGATAACTTTTTTTTTTTTATTAACAGCATGGCCTTTTCCTAATGTATTTTACTATGTAATTTCTGTTTATTCACTGATTTTTCCTGTTGTTACTAAAATTTTACAATCCTAAGAAATGAATTCCAGGTCAGAAAACCTTTGGGAGTTTTGGGAAAGAAAACAGGCACAAAATTTAAATATGAATAGTTCTACATAGTCTTCGGTGGATGTGGGGTTAAAAGTAACCAAATATGTCATAAGATTGTGTTGACTTTCTGATATGTTCATAGTCCATTCTACTAATGGTGAATAAAAGGAAGTAGCCTTTTGCAAGAGATTTTAATTTGAGAACTTCGAGGGTCTCTGAAATACAGAGTCTCAAAATTTTGTCAGCTAGATTGATACATTCAGCCAGCAAAATTAAGTGGTCTGCTATTCTTAGACTCCCACTACATCCTTTTCTTTCCAGGTCTGCCTTCTGTCTTCTGCAGTGCCCGTGTAACATGCCTGCTAGCTCTGGATTATTATTTTTTTTAAATGGATGATCTGAAAGAGTAAGGGAGTAAGGACATGATAAAAGAAAGTGCTGAAAATAGTTTTCATTTATCTCCTTCCTGTAGTCCATTATGTGTGTGTTGGGGGTGGTTCATTTGTCTCTTTCCCATTTAATTTTCCTTTTTTTCTTCTCAAGGGTTGGAGAATCTCTTCTAATTTCTTTTAAAAGAGCATTCACTTTGGGGCACCTGGGTGGCTAGGTCACTAAGCGTCTGCCTTCGGCTTAGGTCCTGATCCCAGGGTTCTGGGATCAAGCCCCACATCAGGCTCCCTGCTCAGCGGGGAGCCTGCTTCTCCCTCTCCCTCTGCTGCTCCCCCTGCTTGTGCTCTGTCTCTCTGTCAAATAAATAAATAAAACTTAAAAAAAAAAAAATAAAAGAGCATTCACTGATAATGACTGAAGTATTCTGGAGAGTTAGATGTACCGCTTAGACATAGTCTTAGACTAATATATTTTGACTTCCAATATCTGTTCACTTTTACTGTAATAATTGGTGTTTTTTAACAGGTGCTTGCCACCCAAATAAAGACTACATTTCCCAGTTTCCTTTGCAGCCTGGTGTGGGTGTAGGATTAAGTGTTGGCCAATAGAATATGGAAACTCTGGGTACATATTTTGTGGTGTTCCCTAAGAAGAAAGAGTTTTGCCTTTCTTGTACCCCACTTTTTCCTCTATCCTGTATCTGGGATGCAGGCAGAATGGTGAGAGCTGAAGCATGTATCTTGGTCTGTGAGCTGGAAAGCAACTCATCCAGACTTTTACATGAGAGAGAAATAAACTTCTCTTTTATTTAAGCCACTAATATTTTGGGTCTCTCTGTTAGAGCAGCCAAATTGATTACTTAATACATGTATTAATATATTAATGTGATATACTTCATATTATAATTAAGCAGTGTCTTAAGGAATAGAAACTTCCTTAACAAAACATAAGTAAGTAAAATGAGGTTTTATTGTAAGAACCTGGAATATGCCTGGACTCAATTGCAGGAAATAATCAAGCAATTGCTTCTCTCACCCCTTGCCTGTCCGAATTGCTTCTCTTTAAGTCATTTTCAAATTTCTCACTCATTCACTTGCAGGTAGTATGTTACAGCTGCCTTAAAACAGCAGCTTAAGCCCTTGAGTTTACAGGATCTTCTTAGCTCTTTAATATCTAATCACTGTCTTGGTCTCTGAGTTTGAATTCCCATCTCCCAGAAAGGAGAATGTGATAGTTCTGGCTTCAGCCACAAGCTTTTTCTTTAGTCCAATAAGCTGTGGCAAAGGGCCAGTGTCCAATGATATGAAGGACTGGCTTCTGGGACCATGGGTGGAATTCTTTTTTTTTTTTTTTTTAAAGAAATGTGGCTGGGGCCCCCCCAAAATAATAATTGGCATCTTATATAGAGAAAAACTTAGACGATCAAGGTTTTTTGAAATGTGTAGGTTAGGTCATAAGCCCTAAAATCAAATGCTAACATTGCTTAGGAGAATGTATAAGAATATCCTATAAATCCATGAATCGTAATATACACCATGTAGTTTAAAAAATGTAATTTCTGTTATTTGACAAGATGGGAAAGTGATGATACAAATTGAAAGATAAGGAGTTTGTTCCTTTTGTATTTATCTCATTAGACAGTAAGATATAGCATCTATTTGTTATACATCTTAATCTGGAACAATTTGGCTCAAGTTGGCAATGAAGTATCCTTTCATTCTAAGTTTATTTTCTGAATTTTAGAATGTTTCTTGGGCTTTCCCCCGTGTATGGACATATTGGCTATAATTAGGAATGTGTATTAAGAGGTATAAATAATACTCTTTTTATGGATTATTAGAAAATTTTCTTTCTATGCGGATCAAAACTGAATTTTAATAAGACAGATGCTTCTATGCTTTCATGAAAAAAAGGAAAAATAAAGCTAACATAGAGCACTTTTTTGTATGTGCCACATTGTTCATACAATAGAATATGTAAGGCAGGTAATTATCATGAATTATAGATGACCCTTGGACGGCATGGGTTTGAATTGAACAGGTCCACCTATACATGGATTTTTTTCAATAGATTTCAGTACTTTAAATGTATTTTTCTTATGATTTTTTCTTTCTTTCTCTCTCTCTCTTTTTAAAGATTTTATTTATTTGAGAGAGAGAGAGTGAGAGAAACTAGCAGGGGGAGGGGCAGTGGGAGAGGGAGAAGCAGCCTCCCCTGCTGAGCAGGGAGCCCAATGTGGAGATGTTGGGCCTCCATCCCAGGACCCTGGGATCATGACCTGAGCCGAAGGCAGACTCTAAACCAACTGAGCCACTCAGGCCTTCCTTCTTATGATTTTCTTAATAACATTTTCTGTTCTCTAGCTTACTTTAAGAATATAGTATATAATACATATAACCTACAAAATGTGTTAATCAACTGTGTATGTTTTTGGTAAGACTTCTGGTTAAGGGGAGTCAAAGTCACACATGGATTTTTGACTGTGCAGGGGTCCCTCCCCTAATCCCTTAATTATTGAAGGGTCAACTGTATATACCTTTAAAACAGAAGTTCTTGAGGCAGCCAGGATCCCTTGCTTAATTCACAGTGACTGTGAAGATGCCTCATGTTATTTGTTGTTGTGACTTCAAAGAAGGAAGTAGAATAAGATACTGTACAAAAGGTAATGGCTTCACAAAAAAAATTTGTGTGCCCCTCCTTTCCAATATTTAATTTCGGTACCTTATCTTTAATTAGTGGTCCAGAAAAATCCTAGTTATAAGTGAGGTGTGTGAAGCCAATGCTTTTTACTTCTTTGACTATAAAGATCCTTTGTTTAAAACAAAATTTCAATTTTACTTTTTGCCTAATTTAGTCTCTGGCATCTAATTTTAAGTATAAGAGTTGTGGTCTTTTTAAAGACCTAGAGGGAGAAGATGGTATACAAAAAGTAGGCCATCAAGGGAACTTTAATTCTAATGAAATAAAATCTCTACAAATTAAAAAAATAATCATTTTTGTTCCCTTTGACAGTATCAGACTAGATTTTGTCCATATTTATAGGCATTTCTGGCAGTGATTATTCACCTCATGGCCCAGTATGGTAACAGAAAAATTTTAACAGTATGGTATGTGTTAATTATTTCCCCGAAAACTATCCCATGTCCACCTCTGCTATTGTGATGTGGGCTGGGAGCTGGGAACAATCAAGAAGAAATTCTTAAGGTGGCTTCTGTGCAAAAAGGTGTTTTTATTAAAGCATGGGGGACAAGACCCCTGGGCTGTAAGAGCTGCCCTGGGATTGTGTGGAGTGATTACACACTTTTAAATTGCGGGGGAGGGGTAAAGACAAAGTTTCCAGAAGAATTTTCATATGTTGAAGAAGAGTTACAGAATCCTGGAGGTCTGCCTGTTGTCAAGCTAAGGTTGCTTTTTGCCTCTAGCAAAGCATTAAGACAGTTTTGAGTTCTTTGAGGAATGTGATACTCTGCTTGTCTCAAGTATTTGTCAGTGGACTGCAAGTTGTAAGGAAATTTAATTTTATCTACATTTCTTTTGCCTTTGTTCTCATCGCTCTTACTACCTTATCTTACCTGGCCTTTTGCAGTACTCTTTTAATTGTTTTGCTAGTCTCCCAAGTTTCTATCTCTTCCAAACCACTCCCCTCCCACCCCTTGCAACAGTGCTTTCTTATTTACAAGTTCAGTGGTATCACTAAATTTAGGAACTACTGGGGAAGAAAAGTTTACTTCTACTTTTAAAGGTTATTCTAGCTGGTCTAAGAATGATATTGACATGAGGCAGATTAACAAGAACTTATCAAACAAGGTTTAATAATACATATAGCTTTTGTAAACCTGGGAGAGACCCAGGAGAAGTGAGCAGTTCTGAAATGGCTGAAGCCATTACCTTAAATACCATCTTCAGCCAAAGATAAAAGATGTTGGGGGTAGAGAGTCAGTTATGGGAGGTTACCCGGAAGAGCACAGTAAACAAGGGTAGGGTTGTTATGCAGATTTCAGTCCAGGCCTTCTCCACTGGTGACAGTTTCTAGAGATTTAGTCATCCCCTTCTTTCAGGTCCAGATTGGGATACACCCTTACAAATGGACATTTCCCTTATAAATGTAAATGTCTTTTACAAAAAGGTGACTCTCTATTTTTCTAGATTAAAATTACTATTTTTGAGATTTATTTATTTGAGAGAGATAGAGAGAGAGAGAGAGAGAGAGTGGGTGCGCAAACAGGGGGAGGGGCAGAAGGAGAGGAAGAGAGACAAGCAGACTCCCCGCTGAGCAGGGAGCCCTATGCGGGGCTTGATCCCAGGACCCTTAACAGAAGGGTCGCTTCAGTTAGCTACCTGAGCCGAAGGCAGATGCTTAACTGACTGAGCCACCCAGGCACCACAAAAAGGTGACTTCTTACTTGGCTTTTTAAAGCTTCTGTGTTTGCAGTTTCTCAAAAATAACCAGCAGGGTCAGATTGAAAAGCACATTGCATTTAAGTTGAAGGGCTTTCAAAGATTTCAGCCTCTGTCCCTTTGGAGAACTTTCCTGGACACAGATTTACTTTCTCTTATATCTCCTAGAAAACATAACAACATGAAAAGCAGCTAACCTATTAAGAGGTGTTTCTGAACTCAAAGCCTGTTGGTTCTTTCTCTCTCTTTTTTTAACGTAGGCTCCACACACATTGTGGAACCCCATGGGGGGCTTGAACTCATAACCCTGAAATCAAGAGCTGAGCTGAGATCAAGAGTCAGATGTTTAACTGACTGAGCCACCCAGGTGCTCCAGAAGCATATTTTAGGGTGG
Organism: Mirounga angustirostris; assembly: GCF_029215605.1. Lineage (NCBI taxonomy): Eukaryota > Metazoa > Chordata > Mammalia > Carnivora > Phocidae > Mirounga > Mirounga angustirostris. Next base: position 14,759,840 of record NW_026991719.1, read on the forward strand.
CAAAATTTTCTCCCTTACAGAACCTTCAATAATTTCAAATAACTAAAGATTAAAGTATACACACTGTAGTATTACAGTCAAGGTCCTTTTATAGCGTATTGATTAAATGGAAGTGACTTACCCAAGGTCACAGAGTTACTGGTAGACGAAGATAAATGTGGAGGTCTGTTTTGCTGCACAGAAGAAATATAGAACTATGAAAATGGAATCCTTGCTCCTGGGTACTTTAACCTGGTGGAGAGGCAATTCAGGCCTTAGGTATTTTCTATGCCAAAGTTAGAAGTAAACATAAGATAGTGCATGATTTCTGTGGGACATCCCTATCAGATGGGGGCCAGGAGTGTGGGTGGTGAAAGAATTCACCCAAGGCAGAACAAAGGAGACAAGTTTACTGAATACATTGCAAGGAAGAAGCAGGCAGGACAGCAAAGGAGGGACGATCTATGATGAGGCTATGGTGAGGGGCCACAGTTATAGGGTGGAATGAGGGAGTATGGGGACATGGAATTTTCACTTTTTTGGTAACTGCCTGGTTGTAAGTAGCCCATTGGTTAGTTCGGATCTATCACTATTTCATCAGGGTCCGTCACTTAATGAGCTTGTTTGCATTCAGCCTGGTGGTGGTCGGTTGGTTGCTGTGGGCCCTTTTGCCTTTTCATTGCTCAAGACTGTTGTCTAAAAGTGGCCTCTACAGTTTTCAAGAACCTATCGACCAAACTTGTCTAAAGAAGTTGAATAGCAAAGATCTTACATATTGAAACAATTTTCCTATGATGTGGTGAGTTTTCATGTATTTTAAACTGTAATTTTTAACTAACATTTTAAGAAAATGATAAATGGAAAAATAGCATCTCTACTTTTTCCCTCTCACTATGTACATTATTTGTAATACGTTTGAACCTTTTAATATTTAGTATTAATACAAATTAAAATTGATGGTAGTATTTTAATGTTCCAAACTTGATTTGGAAAGGACAATGTAAATAACTACTAAAGTGTTTATAGTTATTTCTATTTTCTAATACCTAAATTAAAAAAAAATGTTTTATAGGGGTGCTAGGTGGCTCAGTCAGTTGGGCATCTGCCTTTGGCTCAGGTCATGATCCCAGGGGCCTGGGATGGAGCCCCACATTGGGCTCCTTGCTCAGCGGGGAGCCTGCATCTCCCTCCCCCTCTCCCTCTCCCTCTGCCATTCCCCCTTCTTGTGCTGTCTGGCTCTCTCTCTCAAATAAATAAAATCTTTTTAAAAAATGTTTTATGGAGATGTTTACTCATATTAACAGTTTTTAGGTTTTATTCCTGTAGTATATTCATAAAAGAAGCAACATTAGCATTCCTTAGTAACTTATATCCAACTCAAGACTAGAAAACATATTTATCAGACAAAACTTGCAGTCAGATTTAGGTATTGATACATTAACAAAGGATAGGTCCCCATGAGTATTTTCTCAGCAGTTGATCCCTTATTATCCGTATCTTGCTTGTGCTCATCCAAATTTTCTTATTTCTTTGGTTCAGTTTTGGTGTGTATATTTATAATTTTTTTATCTTCCTGATAGATTGACCCTTTTAACACTATAAAATGTTTATATTTAGTAAATGACTATTGATTACTGGTTATGGATTACTGATATTGGTTATTACCGAAGTGCGTATTTTATTGAGATTTCCTTAGTTTCTACCTAATAGTTTTAGTCTTAATGTCTGTTTAGTCTGATTTTAATATAGCCATTCTAACTTTCTTAAGCATGATGTGTCTTTATTCATCTTTTTTACTTTCAACCTATTTGTATCTTTGAATCTAAAGTGTGTCTCCTGTAGACAGCATATAGTTGGATCTTGTTTATTTATCCAATCTTACAATTCATACTTTTTGATTGGATTGTTTAATCTTTTCACATTTAATATTTTTATTGATATTATTGGATTTCATCTATTATTTTGCTTTTTGTTTTCTGTATATTTCATGTCTTTCTTGTTTCTCTGTTTTTTCTTTACTTCTCTAGTCAGGGAGCTGGGGTTAGAGTATGCCCTGTCTTCCTGGCTATACCCACCTGGAGTAGAGCTGGGGGTAGGGTGGAGTAAGGAAGTGGGTTGTGGCTCAGATAACACAGAGTCACTGCTTTTGCCGCTAAGGCAAATGTCCTTAAGGCACTTTTGAGACATTGTTAATATAATTTTCATTATTTAAGATTGTTTTGCTGGGGAAGAGGTCCATGTGGAGTTCCTCACACCAACATTCCGGAAGTGCTTTTCCTCTTTGGTTTAATTTTGTTGGAATAAAATAATGGTTTATGGAAATTGTTAAAGGTTATTTTGCCTGTTCTAAACAATAATCTATTGCCTCCACCTTTTTTTAAAATCCTGTGATAGTAATTAATTGATGGCACATTTCTTTAGAGTTTAGACTTTGTAACTCACCTCTCCTTTTTGTGTTTTATCTTTTGAAAACGAGGAATCATTTTCATAGTTCAAGCATAGTGCTTCTATTTGTAGTCCCCTAACTGTACCTTTTTTGTTTGTCTCATTTCTTTCTTGAAACATTTTATTTATTTATTTATTTTAAAGATTTTATTTATTTATTTGAGACAGAGAGAATGAGAGAGAGAGAGCACATGAGAGGGGGGAGGGTCAGAGGGAGAAGCAGGCTCCCCGCCGAGCAGGGAGCCCGTTGCGGGACTCGATCCAGGGACTCCAGGATCATGACCTGAGCCGAAGGCAGTCGCTTAACCAACTGAGCCACCCAGGCGCCCCTTTCTTGAAACATTTTAGAGCTACAGGTAATTGAAGTGCATTTGCTTGCACTCCAAATCAAATGCTTTACAAATATATCTCACCAGTTCTGCTTATCAATGCTCATCAATCTGTCAATTCTTGGTTTTTGTCCTGGCACAATGGAAGGTGTTTTACTTTATATAGTTAGTGGAAGGTATCTTTACTTACACAACTTTGTATTATCAGTAGTGTTGATAGTACAATGCAGTTTGAGAAATGGTTCTGGATTTAGCATAGTTCTAAATTGTTTAGGGTGAGTACAAATTTTCCAGTGATACTATTCAACTTAATAAAATAAAAGTGCTTTGCAAATAATTTAATTGTCATCAGAACTGGCAAGACTAAGATATTGCTTGCTTTAAAAATGTTCTATTTTCTTCAACAAAAATACTGCTTTTAAAAATGCTTATGACATTTCATGAATCTATTATTCCTTTTGGGTCTTGACATAAATTACTTGTCTCAACTGGGGAATCTTTTCAAGGGCAGGCTCAAAACTGAGATGATAAATCCCACATTCTAGAGTTATTAGCCTTCTTATTTCCTTTATTATGTTAAACTAGTGTTATTATTTAATTACTAATAATAGTTGTTTTTTATTATGTGCTTTCCATGCATCAGAGGCTTTACTTATATAACCTTGAATCCTCCCCATTAGCCTATAAGCAGGTAGTATCAGTCCCTCTTAGTGAATGAGAAAACAGGCTTAAAAACATTAAATAACTTGTCTGTGGTCACATAATTACTGAGGGTTGACACCCTCATGTCAGAAGACACCCTGATTCTCAGAAGAATAGAAACAGGGTCCAGTTAGAGGAAGGGTTTGTGCCAACAAGGAGTGCACTAGACCTGATTATTCATCAATCTAGTTAGTGTTGATTACTGAAATAATGATTTTTCATTTTCTTTCTTTCCTTTTTTTAGAGAGGGGAGAGGGAGAGAATCTTAAGCAGGCTCCATACCCAGCATGGAGCTGATGCAGGGCCTCCATCTCACAACTCTGAGGTCACGACCAGAGCCAAAATCAAGGCTTAACTGACTGAGACACCCAGGCGCTGTGATTTTTCATTTTCTAAGGAGCATATATTAAAGTGTAGAAACTAAAAACTCACTTTTGGTTTTTAAAATTATTAGGTTATATTAACCTATGTTGACATAGGCATATGTTTGAATAATTCAAAGTAGATGATAGACAATATTTACATTTTGAATGTGCATGGGTTTCTTTAAAATACTGAGTCGTGTGTCTGTGATTAAGTAAACTGGGAGTTACTTCAAGGAAAATGATGATAACATGCTGAAAAGTAAGCTCTGGGGACACTAGGAAGCTCTCTAGTTTTTCCACTTACTATGTTGTGAATGGCCCTTCAGTCAAGCCAGAGCAGAGCTCCTCCTTAATAAACTGATTAGGAGACCTGGATATAAGCTTTGTTTCTTCATTCATATGACTAGATAGGGTTTATTTTAGGTTTTAGGCTCTGTGAGTCCTTAAACAGAAAGGTGGTAGTTTGTATTTCACAGGGCTTTACATATTATTTGCATGAAATTAAAAACACAAGTACTGTGGACCTGTTGGGCACCTGGGTGGCTCAGTTGGTTAAGCGACTGCTTTCTGCTCAGGTCATGATCCTGGAGTCCCTGCTCGGCAGGGAGCCTGCTTCTCCCTCTGACCCTCCCCCCTCTCATGTGCTCTCTCTCATTCTCTCTGTCTCAAATAAATAAATAAAATCTTTAAAAAAAAAACAACAAAAAACAAGTACTGTGGATCTGTAAAGTATACTATGGATAATCTACATAAAGATGGTAGTTGAGAGTGATATTATTTACAAGTTCATTCTCTGTCAGTCACTGTTACAAATATGCATAGTCAAGTCTTATTTTGGAAATGTGGATCATTATTAAGTTCTTTCTCTGTTGACAGGCAGAAAAGAGTTGAAGTGTGGATTGATTTTTATTTTGATACTTTATAAAAGATTTGGTAGGAATGAAAATGAACCCCCCCCCCCAAGCTTTGGAAGTACCTGAATTTTATTTTTCTGTTTTGTTTTAGAAATTAAAAAAATATTTTTTTGAGTACTTATTTTATGTGCAAGGCCTAGACACAGCATTTAGTAAAGGTATGGATGGATGGTATCTAGTTTCTAGGAAATTTTGATTAAGGGAGATAGACATGTATGTAAACAATAATATTTAAGTATATGATTCAAGTCATGTAAGACTAAGATTTTATAGACTCTTCTTTTGAATTTTTATCATGGGAATCTATCAAATAATCTTAAAAGAAAAAGGTGAGCTTATAGATTTTATAGAGGATAACTTTTAAGTGCACTGAATAGAGAGGAAGTTACAATTTACTTGATTTTTGAAAAATGATGGCTAACATTTTCAGTCAGCAAAGACTGGGACTAGGCGTGCGGAAATGATCTGAACAAAAGCATGGAAGTGGGAATGTGAAAGGCATGTTCTAGGTGTTGATGCGTAAGTGTAGTTGGTTTGGAGCCAAGGATTCTTATAGAGGAGAAAGTGGGTGATTGCCAAAGAGTATAGTTAAATTCACAGGAAAGCAATTGCCAAAGGTTATAGTTAATTTTACATTAAGTAATATATTACCCTGAGCCTAAATTTTCCCCTCTGTAAAAAAAAGGTCAGATGAGATGATCTCTAACCTACTTCATAGGTATTCAATAGGTATTTTTGTTGAATGATGAATAAATGAGTGAGTGAGTGAGGAAAGAGATGTTGTTAGTTATTTTCCTTGACATTTGTGCCTTAGAAATTTAGACTTTTTGGGGTAGGCAGTGGGAAATTAAATTTTTTAAAATAAGATTTTATTTATTTGAGAGAGAGTGAGCGTGTACAGGGGGAGAGGCAGAGAGAGAAAGGGAGAAGCAGGCTCCCTGTTGAACAGGAAACCAGATGTGCGGGGCTTGATCCCAGGACCCTGGGATTGTGACCTGAACCAAAGGCAGATGCCCGAAGGCCACCCAGATGCCTTGGAAATTAAGTTTTTGATAGTAAAATGATATAACAACCTTAGTCCAAAAAGAGTAAGTCATGGTCTCTTCCTATAAATAATGGTTATATGTTTTTAAATGTATTTCTTTGTTGGAATCAGTGGATCCCTTTTTGGATTATGAATTCTCAGGATTTTTTTTAAATTAACATATAATGTATTATTTGTTTCAGGGGTACAGGTCTGTGATTCATCAGTCTTACACAATTCACAGTGCTCACCATAGCATGTACCTTCCCAATGTCTATTACCCAGCCACCCTGTCCCTGCCACCCCCCTCCCCTCCAGCAACCCTCAGTTTGTTTCCTGAGATTAAGAGTCTCCTATGGTTTGTCTCTCTCTCTGGTTTCGTCTTGTTTCATTTTTCCCTCCCTTCCCCTGTGATCCTCTGCCTTGTTTCTCAAATTCCTCCTATCAGTGAGATCGTATGATAATTGTCTTTCTCTGATTGGCTTATTTCACTTAGCCTGATACCCTCTAGTTCCATCCATGTCGTTGCAAATGGCAAGATTTCATTTTTGATGGCTGCATAATATTCCATTGTGTGTGTGTGTGTGTGTGTGTGTACCACATCTTTATCTCAGGATTTTTTTTACACTTAAAATATTGAGTCTTGAAAGTATTAAGTATTTTGTAGAAAAGTATTTAAAATGAGTGTAAGAGTATAGAAATTTAAGGTAATTTAATATTGCCACCCCATTCTTACTGTATTTTACAAAACAGTAACGTGGGATTGAAAAACAAACAAAGTAGACCTTTACTGCAAATAGTTGGAGAAACTCTTGGGACATCTGGGTGGTTCAGTCGGTTAAGCATCTGCCTTCAGGTCAGGTCATGATCCCAGGGTCCTGGGATAGAGTCCCGCATCTGGCTCCTTGCTCAGCAGGGAGCCTGCTTCTCCCTTTGCCTGCCGCTTCCCCTGCTTGTACTCTGTTTCTCTCTCTCTCTCTGGCAAATAAAATCTTCAAATAGTTGGAGAAACTCTGGTCTAAATGATTCCAAAGTTTCTGGCTTGTGTTGATCACAATGCCATGATTGTATGAATCAATCTCTTTCCAAGGCATCTTTTCCAAGGATTCTATAAAGATGTGATTATAATGGATTCATGTGAAAAGTGACTACTTAATCATGGAGGCTGAGAATATATGACAGGCTGTTTTACCCTTAGAGCAGGTTATATTCCTTATGAGGTTGCCTTAAGTTGGAAATTAAGTATGTTAAGCCTAGAATTTTTCATATTTTCAATGTATATGGCTTATATTCCTTACTATTGACCTGAAGTTTAACTCTGCATTCATTCAGCTATCCATGATATATCTGTATTGTACAGCACAAAGCTTCCCATATAAACATATGAGATCCCATAATTGGCAGCCATATAATACTGTTTTCTTAATGCTCTTCTGTATTCCTAGTTTCAGTTAGCAGTGCCCCCAGTACACCTAGTAGTCAAGGCAGAAGTTTTGCAATCATCTGGACTTCTCCGTGGGGCCTCCCAACCGGTGGCCTCCCAGCAGCACAGGTGGTGAAAGAATTCACCCAAGGCAGAACAAAGGAGATAGAAGTTTATTGAGTACATTGCATGGGGGTGGCAGGCAGGATAGCGACGTAGAGACTGTTTGCCATAAGGCAGTGGGGGTTTGTAGTTAAGGGGGAAGGTGAACGAGGTGTGGGAAGTGTGAAATTTGTCTTTTTTTGGTACCTGTGTCCAGGTGTAAGTAACCCATTGGTCAGCTAGGGCTTATGGATATTTTCAGGTGAGTTGCCTAATGGGCCTATTTGTGTTCAGCCAAGAGGTAGGCGATCACTATGGACCCTTCTACCTTATTCAGGTTTCTGTTGTTCAAGTTGGCGGCCTAAAAGCAGCCTCTACATTCTCCATTTCTCTTTCATCAACTATTTTAAAATTGTCACTGTATTTTTTCTTTTTTTTTAAATACCTTTAAAAAAATTTTTTTTAGAGCATATGCGTGCACCCACGGGAGCCGGGGAAGGGGCAGAGGGAGAGGGGGAGAGAGAATCTCAAACAGACTGCCTGCTGAGCGCAGAGCATGACTTGGGTCTCCTGACTCGGGTCTCCTGACTCAGGCTCTGTTTCACGACCTGAGCTGAGACCAAGAGTCCCACGCTCAACTGATTGAGCTGCCCAGGTGCCCTGTCACTGTGTCTTTTGAATACATCATCTTTTTTTTTTAATTTATATTTTTAAAATATTTTGTTTATTTGAGAGAGAGAGTGAGCGAGTGAGCGAGAGAACACGAGCGGGGGGCAGGGAAGGCAGAGGGAGAGGGAGAAGCAGACACCCCACTGAGCAAGAACTCCAGGATCATGACCTGAGCCGAAGGCAGATGCTTTTTTTTTTTTTTTTTTAAAGATTTTATTTATTTATTTGACAGAGAGAGAGAGACAGCGAGAGAGGGAACACAAACAGGGGGAGTGGGAGAGGGAGAAGCAGGCTTCCCGCGGCGGAACAGGGAGCCCGATGTGGGGCTCAATCCCAGGACCCTGGGATCATGACCTGAGCCGAAGGCAGATGCTTAATGACTGAGCCACCCAGGCGCCCCTGGATACATCTTCTAAATGTCTTAAATCTGTCCTCCTTTCTCTGTTCTGTTGCTTCTTTAGTTGAGATTTTCATCCTTTTGTGCCTGGCCTCTATCAGTCCAGTAGCATTTTGATTAGTGTTTCTGCCCTAACCTTCTTTCTGCCTCCATGGTGATTTTTCTGAAACAACACTGATAAGTATTCGCCTAAAAGGCTTCTCTTGATTTACTATTGTCTCTGGCAGAGGACTTCAAAGTTCTAGTACTGTATGTAGTTGAATCCTTTCTTTAAATATAGGGAAACATACCTGTGGCTTGGTATACAAGGTTTTTATGATTTAGTCCTAGCCTCATTTCTTGCCATTCCTGGACCTGTGCCCTGATTTCAGAGAAGCAGAATGACTTGAATTCTACAAATAGTCTTTTTTTTTTTGCCTATTTTAGCACAAACTTTGCCTAGAATGCCTTTACCTTGTCTATTCAGTATTCTGTTATTGTCTTAAAAATATTAACCTTAATCCTCCTGAGTGATAGTCTCTTTTGTATGTTAGTGGGATGACTCCTGGCAGAGTCCCTAGATAACTTTCTGGATGGGGCCTGGTCACCAGAAGGATAAGCCATGATTAGAAGGTTAGAACTTTCTTTCTTTCTTTTTTTTTTTTTAAGTAAGCTCTTCGTTCAAAGTGGGGCTTGAACCCACAACCCCAAGATCAAGAGCCATGTGTTTTACCATCCAGGTGCTCCTAGTAGGTTAGAACTTTCAGCTCCCTTCTCCTACCTCTTACTGCTGGGGAAGGGAGAGAGGCTGGAGATTGAGTTCGGTTATCAATGGTCAGTGATTTAGTGAATCATGCCTACATAATGAAACCCTCATAAAAACCCCTTAAAGAACTGGGTTTGGGGAACTTTTGGATTGGTGAACACACAGATGTGCTTGGAGGATGGTGCACCCTAAGAGGGCATGGAAGCCCTTTGTGCTTCCCCCCCACTCCCCAATACTTTGTTCTATTCATCTCTTCCATTTGGCTGTTCCTGAGTTAAGTATCCTTTATAATAAACCAGCAATGGTAAGTGATGTGAAATGTTGGGGTTCAGGAGCAAACAGTCAAGAAAGAATTCTTGAGATGTCTTCAGTGCAAAAAGGGCAGTTGTATTAAGGCACTGGGAAAGGACCTGTGGGCAGAAAGAGCTGCACTTGGGTTGTAAGAAGCTGCCGATTATATACTTTCAAGTTTGGAGGAGGTTAGGGATAGTGTAAGTCCCTAAGGAATTTGGAAACAAGGTTTCCAGGACCTTGAGGAGTCATTTACTACTGCCTAGTAAAACCTTAGTCATGAGACCCTTCGGATGTATATCAGTGGGCCATATGTTTGGAGGATGATTGCTAACATATATTTTGGCAGGGGTGGGGGGAGTAGGGGGGTGGGGGTGGGTAGAGATAAAAGAAGTTTCCAAAGGGATTTTTACAGAATCGTGGAGGTTGGGCTAATGTCAAGCTAAGGTTGTCTTTTGCCTTTAGCAAAGTATTCATGTTGTGGCGGTTGAGTTCCTGGAGGAAGGTCACTCTGCCTATCTCGAGTACTTATCAATGGGCTGTAAATTATAAGGAAGTTTAATTTTCTTTTCTATATTTTGCCTTTGTTCCCCACATCAGTAAGTAAGTGTTTTCCTGAGTTCTGTGAGTCCTTCTAGGAAATTATCAAACCTGAGGAGGAGTTGGTGGGAACCCCCAAAGTTTTAGCCAAGTTGGACATAATAGCAGGTGGCCTGGGGACCTGGGACGTGTGACAGGTGTCTGAAGTTAAGTCTGTGGGACCAACCCTTTAAACCTGTGGAGTCTAATGTTAACTCTGGGTTGTTAGTGTTAGAATGGATTGTAGCGACACCCAGATGGTGCCAGAGAATTGGTGTTGGAAGATGCCACATATTTGGTGTCAGGGTCACTTAGCCCCAGTTTATAAATGGAAACAAACCATTTATAATGTTTTATAATGTTTTCCCACAACTCAGCATTAAGTTAGTATGTGGGAAAGCTGTAATTCAAAAGTCCTGTTAACCATAATTTTGTTTTATTTTTTTAATTGTAATTTCCTTGAAGGAAAAAACCTATCTTTCCTTTTTTTTTTTTTTTTTTTTTTTTATTTATTTGAGAGAGAGAATGAGAGAGAGAGAAAGAGCACAAGACAGGGGAGCGGGAGAGGGAGAAGCAGACTCCCCGCTGAGCGGGGAGCCCGACGCGGGACTCGATCCTGGGACTCCAGGATCATGACCTGAGCCGAAAGCAGTCACTCAACCAACTGAGCCACCCAGGCACCCCTATCTTTCCTTTTAACATACTAAATTTTAATTTATTTTAAATTTAAAATTTTTTTATCAGTTATGTGTTCAGATCCCTCTCTTTTTTAAAGATTTATTTATTTACTTTAGAGAGAGCGAGCAAGCACGAGCAGGAGGGGTGGAGGGAGAGGGAGAGAGAATCTCAAGCAGACTCCGCACTGAGCCCGGAACCCAACGTTGTGCTGGATCTTACAAACCTGAGATCACCACCCCAGCCGAAACCAAGAGTCTGACACTCAACCAACTCCACCACCTAGGCACCCCTCAGATTTCTTGACCTTAATTGAATGCTTTCATCAATTAATTGCCTTGATGGATTGCTTATAATTTTTACTGTTATTTGTTTGGTCAAAGTATTGTTACTCTTCTAAAGTTAGCAGGACAGAGAGCTGACTGAGGAAGTTTAAGATCTTGAGCTTGATTTTAAGTTCCTTCTATGTTTTAAATAGGACACAAATATCTCTAAATAAAAATAACTTCCTCCTATCCCATTTGGAATATATCCCAGACTTTTTCATGCCTTGGAAGTTGCTGCTGTCTAGTTATCATTACTATTTGTTTTTTCTCTTTAACATAAGTGACCCTCCCAGGAATAGTTTAATCACCAGATGTTTGGCTAGCAGCATTCTCCTTATTCTGGTTTTGCAGTTTTTCTGAAATAGGCTGAAAGGTAATCATGCCATTCCTTCCCTTGTTCTAAGCTGATTTTACTCAATTGCTCTTGAAACTTACTTTGGTAAGTGATTTGGAATCATAATGAAAAGAGAGAGGGGAGGGTGTATGTATTTTATACTGGTCCCAACTTAGGAATTGACGATTTTGAAGCTCATTTTCAGTTTGAGAGGTTCTGAGTTCTTAGAAATGAAATTGTGGGGTTTGGAAGCTACAAGGGACCTCAGAGATCATCCAGCAGAGGAGCTTTATTTTTTTTTAACTGAGGAAATGAAAGTTGTCAAGGTCAACTATAAGTCTGATACTTTGCCTTGGTGAGAAAAACCCAGGCTTTAGAATCTCTTTGATGTAATCTCCAGTCTGCAGTCACATCAGTTACAAGGACCACGAATCTGGATACATAATAAAGAAGATCAATTTGTGACAGCATTGACACTGTTTAGCCTGGAAGCCGCCTTCGTGAATTTTCCAAATTATTGGCAGTGTTTGAAAACACTTGATGTCTTCAGGTCCAGTAAACTCAACCATGTACTTTTATACTCTTCAATTAGTAGATTTTTCAAACTTCCAAAAAATAACAATAAATATCCTTTTTCAAATATAATTTTATGTAGAACCAGTATACAAAACAGATATAAGTGGTATTTAATTAGAATACAATTTTAAGTATAATTTTGATTTATTGGAAAATTAGTGAAAACTCAAATTTGTGAAATAGACCTATTTCCCTTCTTTCTCTAGCTTAAAAAAATTGAATGGATGTACCACAGTTCATTTATACAGGCCCCTATTGATGCATACTTAAAGGTTGTTTCCATTTTGCTTTTACAAACAATACTTCTGTGAATTATGTATGCTTATCTGTGTGTGTGTGTTTCTGATGATCAATTTCTAGAAATTTAATTGCTGTGACATTAGAATACGTTTGTTTTTAGTTTTGAAAGATATTATCAAATTAGCCTCCAAAAATTATATTAATATACATTCCCACCAGCAGTGTATGAATAAGCATAATTTCCTCATGCTCTCATCGACATGGCATGTTAATTTTGTTTTTTGCTAATCTGAGAAATTGAATCTCACTGTAGTTTTTTAAAAATTATATTTACTTATTAAAGTAATGTCTACACCCAACATGGGGCTTGAACTCACGACCCTGAGATCAAGAATCCCGTGCTCTACCCACTGAGCCAGCTACGCACCCTGAATCTCAGTGTAGTTTTAATCTTCAGTTTTCATTATATGTAAAGTTGAGTAACGTTTTATATGTTTAAGAGCCAACCCCGGGGCGCCTGGGTGGCTCAGTTGGTTAAGCGGCTGCCTTCGGCTCAGGTCATGATCCTGGAGTCCCTGGATCGAGTCCCGCATCGGGCTCCCTGCTCGGCAGGGAGCCTGCTTCTCCCTCTGACCCTCCCCTCTCTCATGTGCTCTCTCTCTCTCATTCTCTCTGTCTCAAATAAATAAATAAAATCTTTAAAAAAAAAAAAAAAAGAGCCAACCCCGAATCTCAGTGTAGTTTTAATCTTCAGTTTTTATTATATGTAAAGTCGAGTAACATTTTATGTAAGAGCCATTTGTGTTTCCTTTACTGTGAACTATTTGTTCATAGCACTTTAGCACTTTGCCCATTTTATTTATTTATTTATTTTTAAAGATTTATTTATTTTAGATAAAGTGCCTAAGAGTGAGCAGAGAGAGGGGCCGAGGGAGAGGGAGAGAAATCCTCAAGCAGACTTCCGCTGAGCACGGATCCTGAGTTAGGGCCTGATCCCAGCACCCCCAGGATCCTGAGATCATGACCTGAGCTGAAATCAAGAGTCAGATGCTTAACCAAAGGAGCCACCCAGCTGTCTCCCACTTTGCCCATTTTAAAAATTGGGTTTCTTCCTATCTTATTAAGCAGTAGGAATCTTTTATGTGTTAGGATGAACTCTTTGTGATATAAGTTACAAATTCTTTTCCTCAGTTTTTTATTTTTCTTTTCCCTTTGGTTTTTGTCTGTTTCATTTTTATATATATCTAAATGCAAACTTAACATGGCTAAAGCAGAATCCTGGATTTCCCCCCTTCTCCCTTCCTTTAATCTGCTTTTCTAGTTTTCCTCAATCAAGAAACAACCTCCAACTACTCATAGCCCAAACTCCAAATCAAGAAGTTATCCTTGATTTCTCTCTCTCTCTCTCTTTTTTTTTTTTTTTGAGATTTATTCCCTTTTGGGTGTAGGCACTGTGGGGTGGTACAGAGTACAGAGATTTGGAATAAGGCTTTGCAATTTTTTTAAGTAAACTACCCTCAATGTGAGGCTCAAATTCATGACCCCAACATCAAGAGTCACATGCTCTTCCCATTGAGCCAGCCATGCGCCAATCCTTGTTTTCTCTTATAGTTCCCATCTCTAATCCATCCTGAATTGTATTGGTTTCCCCTCCAAATATATTTCTTAATTTATTCATTTTCTTTATATTCACCAACTAAGTCCATCCTGCCCTAATTCTTCACCTGGGTGTCTGCTGTGGCTTTCCACTTGTTATGCCCCCAAACTGGCATCTTCTCTTCCCTGTAATGAGCCATCCACTTCTCTGTAGCTTATATGATTTTTTTCCAAACACATATCATCTGATTGTCATACCACCCCCTGAACCCACCCCTCCCATTGTTCAAACCCTCCTGTGTCTCCTTGTGTCTTATGATAAAGATAATTGTAACTATGTAAAATAACCTAATCTATTTATCCAGTCTCACCTGGTACTAGGTTATTAACTACCCCACCCCTGCTACCTTTGAGTCTCTTGTCTCTGTCATGTTCCCTTCTGACTTGGGACTTTCACATAAATTGTTCTCTCCTGGAGCATTCCTCCTCCTCCATAAGTTTATGTCTAATTGTCCTACAGATCTTAGCTTACTGGACACTCTCTCTGGAAAAGCCAACCTTCCCTAATTAGGTGGCAACCCTCTTACAAGCCCTTGTAGCACCTTATATCTCTTTTCCATAGGACTTATATTTGCAATTTTATGCTTATTCTGTGATTCTTTGATAAACTCCATGAAGTAAGGAGTCTTGTCTGTTTCCTTTACTGATAAGTTCCTACTGTCTATTCCAGTGCCTAGCATATGGTTAGCTCTCAAGACATTTATTGAATGATTGTTTAATTAAAAGTTCACAAGTGCAGTGTTGTTTACAGAATGTATCATTTTACCCTTTCTGAAAAATGTGACTACTTTTGCTCTAGGCCAGTCTTTTTCATCTTTTCTGTAGGACTTGCCCAATACCACTAAGGTTCCGCAGTCTCATCTCCGAAGTCTTAAAGCATTTCAGGGATGAAATGTATCTAGGCCACTGGTCTTGATTTCATTTAAATCCTGTGAGTGTTCTTCAACAGTCTTGGACTTCAGTTCTTTCTATCTTTTTTCAGGTGAATGTTAGTTTTTTTTGTTGTTGTTGTTGTTGTTTTTGAGTAGAGGACAATAACTTAGATCCATTTTCTGATCCACATCAACTCAGCAATATCTAGGTGTGGTCCCCAACTTTTGTAAGTTTATTTTAAAATCAGTTATTTGGAATTTGGAGGTCAGAACAAATTATCCCATGGAAACCAAGATAAAGTTGATACTTATATATTCATGCAAGTACCTTCAAAACCTTTTTAACCAATAGTGTGTCTTTTTTTTTTTTTTTTAAAGATTTTATTTATTTATCTGACAGAGAGAGACACAGCGAGAGAGGGAACACAAGCAGGGGGAGTGGGAGAGGGAGAAGCAGGCTTCCTGCCGAGCAGGGAGCCCCACGCGGGGCTCGATCCCAGGACCCTGGGATCATGACCTGAGCTGAAGGCAGATGCTTAACGACTGAGCCACCCAGGTGCCCCCAATAGTGTGTCTTAAATAGTACAATATTGGGGTACCTGGTTGGCTCAATTGAAAGAGCATGCAACTCTTGTTCTCAGGGTCATGAGTTTGAGCCCCACATGGGGTGTAGAGATTACTTAAGTAAAAACAAAAAAAAAGTACAATATTAATTTGAACCCTGAATTTCTCTGATCTGAGTTGAGCTCTTTTTTTCAATCTGAATCATGAGGCCCTAGGAGTCTCAGAAAACTAAAGAGTTCTCTAGGATTGGCAGTGCTTAGGTGAAATATCAAGTAGCTGGGTAGAAGGAGATCCATTGAGTTGTTACTGAATTTCCTACCTTGTGGATGGATTGTAGACAGTGGGGAGGTAAAGCTACGTTTGGAAGTTTGAAATGTTTATGTATTAAACTGTGTGTATGTTACTCATGATAGTCAAATATCAGTTGGATTTAATAATGGGAATTGATTTATAGAGAATGGATTGATAAATCACTTTTTCTACTATTGGTAGAATAAAGAAAAATTATTAATTATGGGTGATGTGGTCTCATCTAGGAGGAAAACTAGTGCATTTTCTCACTTATATGCAACACGGAGAAATTCTCCAAGGAGAGTAATTAGGATTTTTTGTTTTTTTACAAGGCTGTGCTTTCCATAGACATGGTTTCTTTCTATACATGGATCATGAGTTTTAAGATGCTTTCAAACCATTTAAACTTTCTTATAACAAGTTTTGTCATGTACCAAATTCATTCCTGTGCCGTTTTCAGTGACAAAATGGTTCTCTCATTTGTATGTATAAAAACAATGCCAGAGACAAGAACAAAACTCATGATTCAACTGATTTTGGTACTCTCTTTGGGAAGAAGAAAAGACCCGTTGAGATGAAGATTATAATTTCAGCACAAACGAAACATTCAAGGCCCAGGCAACTCTTAAATTCAATACTAATAATACATGAAATAAATTATAAGCCTTCCATTTCTGTCAGTTCTTGTAGGTACTTGCTTGCCAATACAGAGACAAGTTTGCTTAATTCTAGGTGTATTTCTTAGTGCAGAACACATCCACTTTAAAGTTTATTCTGTTATTTGTTTACAAAGTTAATACTAAAAAAACTCAAGGTTTTTAAAAGATTCTTAGAATTTTCATGTTGGAAGGGATCTTAGAGGACATCTAGTTTAGTGCATGACTTTCCTACCATGGCCAGGCCAAACTGCATCCAGCGGCCTCTTCCTGCCCCCTGCTGGTCCCCTTCTTGTCTGCTATGCTTCAGATCACAGGTCTTCTTTGTTCCTTGAAATTGTCAAACTCTGTGGGTCTTTGTACTTCTGGAACGCTCTTCACCCGTCCCTGTTCCTGTGGCTTGTTTCTTTACATTAAACAGATTTTGCTCAAATCTCAACTCCTCAGACAGGCCTTTCCCAGGCCACCCTATCTAAAAGAGGGTCGTCTCTTCACCCCCCCCACCCCCCCCACCCCCCGTTACCGAAAGACTGTTTTCTTTCCTTTGTAATACTTGTCAGTGCCTGGAATGATCATGTTTGTTTGTTTACTGTCTCTCTCCCCTTATTAGGCTCCATGAGAGCAAGGGCCTTGTCTGTGTTGTTCACTGCTGTATCCTGAAGCGTCTAAAGTGGTCTGGCCCACTGCAGCTATGTGACAGATATTTATAAGAATGCATGAGTAAGATGGGCGCCTGGGTGGCTCAGTTGGTTAAGCGACTGCCTTCGGCTCAGGTCATGATCCTGGAGTCCCTGGATCGAGTCCCGCATCGGGCTCCCTGCTCCGCAGGGAGTCTGCTTCTCCCTCTGACCCTCCTCCCTCTCATGCTCTCTGTCTCTCATTCTCTCTGTCTCAAATAAATAAATAAAATCTTTAAAAAAAAAAAAGAAAAAAAAAAAGAATGCATGAGTAAGAGATTTATAAGAATGCATGAGTAACCATTGATGGTTCATTGATGTCCAGTCACTACTGAGCTGACATCTGTCTCCTTTTCACTTATACCTCTGATCTTAGTTCTTCCCCCTAAAGTAATTCAAGTCATCTGCTCTATTCCCTCTTTTTCAAAGAGTCTTCAGACATTTAGATGTCCGCCATCTCTCATCAAAGTCAAACTTGCCTAGTTTTCTTACCAGCTCCTTATCTGGTATAGTTTTAGAGTGTGGTCATCATCCAGGTTATCCATCACTGAGAGTTTTGGTCACTCAGATAACATGAAACTGTAATTCAAGTCTGTCCAAGGGCTGATTTATTTCTGGTTTCCTTTATCCTGGGAGTGTAGCTCTGAGGTTTCTGCTTTAAGTGAGTGGTGGCTTATCAAACTTCCTCCTTTGGCACTCTTGCCTTTGACTTTTGCTTCTGGGTTTTAAAGGTTTTAAGAGCTTTTTTCTCCCATTTTTTTTCTGGATCTTCAAGTGCCTGAGAGCTGAAACCATTTTGGGTGGTTCGGATTATATCTCTGGGTCCAATTCTTTTGCCTTGATTTCAACCAGCTAATTCTTTACAATCTTGTCTTTGGGGTTTTTAGGCTGTTTTAAAATATTTCCTCCAGTATTTGTATTTGTCCTCAAAGGGATTTCATCCAAGTTATTTAGTTAGTTGAAGCTAAAGTATCTGAGTTTTTAGGTCTTAAAAATTACTCAGTGTTATTCATATAAAATTGTAGTGAAATCTAATTTGGGATGCAGTTTTTTTCTCATTATGAATACTGGTAGTTAAAAGACTGCTCTTGACACCTATATTATGTATTTACCTCACGTTTGAATTCTGATTCCCAGTTTGCATTACTCAATTTTCATTTCCATATAGAGAATAGGTGGGACCAAATGTTCTTTATATATACTTAGGTACATAACTTTTGGGGGGCTGGGTCTTCTTAGTGGGAATGATTTAATTTTTATCTCAAGGTTCCTTTGAAATGAGCCATGCCATTATTGGCAGAGTGGGATATTTAAATACTTCCTGGGTGTTCTTCCAAATCAGCTATAGAAAATAAAAGAATAATTCATTTTCAGAAGCACTCTGAGCATCTTTTACCTGTAATGTGACTGACTTAGATCTTTGTATGGCTGGCTCCTTCTTGTTACTGATATGTTTCAACTCAAATACCACTTTTTTAGAGAGGTCTCTGAGAAATTTTGCCTTTATGAATGATGTTTATTGTATGAGTTTGTCAGATACTTTATCATGCTATAAACATTTAAAAGCATTTAATTATGGACATGCTGCTCTTTAGAAAGCTTGTATCAGTTTGTATTTCTACCATCAGCATGTGAAAAGGCACACTTTAAGTCAGTACTTTTCCATACCACATGGGTACTCTTATTTTTAAAAAGTTTCAAATTTCATAGGCAGCAAAGAATTTATTGGTTTTGATTTATTTTTTCCTTTTAAACCAATATTTTGTGTTGGTACAGCTGTTATTTTTCATAAAGATGGGATAGGTTTTTTTGAAACAAAATAACTTATTTTTAAATAATTTCAGATTTAGAGAAAAGTTGCATAGATAGTACGAAGAATTTCCTGTTTCATAGACCCTTGACCCAAATTCCCCAAATGTTAACATTTTAATCATTCTTTGTCTCTTCCTCCATACACATGTACTTATTATTTTTTTCCTGAATGGTTTAAGTTGCAGACTTTATCTCTAAAAATGTTGGTGTTCGTTCTTTTTTTGTTAATTTTTTTTTTTAAAGATTTTATTTATTTATTTGAGACAGATAGAATGAGAGACAGAGAGCATGAGAGGGAGGAGGGTCAGAGGGAGAAGCAGACTCCCTGCGGAGCAGGGAGCCCGATGCGGGACTCGATCCAGGGACTCCAGGATCATGACCTGAGCCGAAGGCAGTCGCTTAACCAACTGAGCCGCCCAGGCGCCCTTTTTGTTAAATTTTTTTATTAGACTGTCTTATTCTAGAGATTCTGGGCTGCACCTTATTAATTCATAATTGAACTATTATTGACATGAAACATACTAGTTTCAAGTGTACAACATAGTGATTCGATATTTGTATATATTGTGCAATGATCACAGTAAGTCTAGTTAACATTCATCACTACACAGTTACCAATTTTTATTCCTTGTGATGAGAACTTGAAAGATCTACTCTCTTAACAACTTTCAAATATATAATATTAACCACAGTCACATGTGGTACATCACTCAATAATTTTAGTAAAAAAAATATTTTTTCTTGTCCTGGTTTAATCCAGTCCAGGATCATACATTATATTTAGTTATTACATCTCCTAATCTTCTTTTGTGGAACAGTTACTTGGTTCCCTGTCCTTTATAACTTAGACTTTTTTTTTTTTTTTAAAGATTTTATTTATTTATTTGAGAGACAGAGTGAGAGAGAGAAAGAGCACAAGAGGGGGGAGCGGGAGAGGGAGAAGCAGACTCCCCGCTGAGCAGGTAGCCCGATGCGGGACTCGATCCTGGAACTCCAGAATCATGACCTGAGCCGAAGGCAGTCGCTTAACCAACTGAGCCACCCAGGTGCCCTAACTTAGACATTTTTAAAGAATACGGGACAGTTACTTAGTAGAATGTCCTTCAGTTTGGGCTTGTCTGTTTTACCTTTTTGGAAGGAATGCCACAGAAGTGACATTGTGTTGTATCCTATCAGAAGGCATATGATGTTGACTTGTTCTATTATTGACAATGTTAACTTTGATCACTTAATTAAGGTGGTGTCTGGCAGGATTCTTCACTATGAAATTACTATTTTTCCCCTTTTAATTAGTGGCTATTTTGTAGTGGAACTACTTTGAGACTAGATAATATCCTGTTTTCCATCAAACCTTAAACCACTAGTTTCAGCATATGTTGATGATACTTGCCTGAAATAATTATTACCAGGGTGGTTGCCAAATGGTGATTTTCTAATTCCATCACTACATTTATTATTTGGAATTATACTCTCAGAAAGAGCTTTTCCTTCTCCCCTCATTTATTTATGTAAGGACTGGTGTGTTTTTATTTTATTCTATGGTTTATAATCTACTATTTTCATTTATTTTGTTTAGTTGTTTCTCATTTGACCAGAAGAGATTCCTGTGTCCTTCAGACATGCTCCTGTCATTCTTTGAGCATTACCAGCCTTTCTGGCACCACAAAAGTATATGCTGGGCTCATATTGTACTTTTCCTTGCTCTTGCCTGGGAATCAGCCATTTCTCTGAGGAAGCTGTTTCCTTTTATTGGTGCACTGGCTGTCCTGGTGGGATGTTGGAGTGTCATTGCTTCTAGGCCTCCTCAGCAGACAGAGCTACGGAATATGTATATGTGTGTATGTATATTTACACACACATTTATATCTATTTCTGCATCTTTCTATTAAGAACTGAGCTCCTATGGTTAGCTCTAATTCCAAGCCTTCATCCTTTTCATATTTGTAACTTCTTTTTATGAGAATAAGAAGCCAAACTCTCATTATCCACAATGTATTTATTTGCTTATTTGCTCAGTCCTAGAACAAACATAATTTCATACCTCTGTGTAAAAACAAGTATATAAGTATAGTATTTGTTTATAAATAATTTTTTTTGTTTTTAGCTTGAGGAGAGTGTGTAGTTAAAACATTGTTTTCAAAAGTTACCTGGAGTTAATTCTTTTCCCCCTGACTCCCCCTCCCCGCTTCAATGTGGTTATGTTATTCATTTCAAATACAGTTAGGTACATTTGTTTTTGTTCCATTTTGGGTTCTTCTCTCTTGCTATTTTTTCTTTTTTTTTTTTTTTTTTAAGTATATGAAACATTAACATTTAAAAAAACTGTACAAAATAATAGGATAGATTATTAGAGTGCTGAATATAAAACTTAATGGCTTTTTTCTTTTCTCTTTCAGGGAATCATTTAATACTTCACATTAGAACAAATATGTGAAAGTCCCTGCCAACCTGTGAGAATTTCTTCCTTCGACATTTTGGTTCTACTTCACAACTTTCTTAGAAGTTCTTTCTTGATGCCATGTTCTGTGGCTTGCATCAAAAGAGGAGTTTGTCTTCATGAAGATTCCTAACATTGGTAATGTGATGAATAAATTTGAGATCCTTGGGGTTGTAGGTGAAGGTAAGTTTAGCATTCCTTGAGTTTCTGAGCAATGTATGTAGTTATACTTACCACTGAAAAGGTTACTAATTCAGATCCTGTTAATTTTACCTATATTAATTCAGATATGTGCTTAAGTGAAATATTAAAAATAAAATTGTGCTATTTGGGTTTTATTCTCCAATTGAAAGTTAATATTTTAAAGCCCTTTAAAATTTACTAAATCAGATATTTCTTAAGGCTGCCTTCATTTCTTTTTTCTTTTCTTTTTTTTTTTTTTAAAGATTTTATTTTTTTTAAGTAATCTCTACACTGAAGGTGGGGCTCAAACTCACAACCCCAAGGTCGAGTTGCATGCTCTTCTGACTGAGCCAGCCAGGTTTCCCAAGGCTGCCTTCATTTCATTGTTTTCATTAGCAATTACGGTTTCATAGTCTATAATTTTTTGTTACATTTTATTTTTATATCAAGTTTATTTTGGATAACTTAAAATTTATTTGTATAAGTTAAATTTTGCTTAATACATGGTAAATAAGTGAATAACTTCTATTTGTCTTTGAGAATGACAAACCACATTTTTATAAATTCTGAGGCACACAACTTGGTTATATTTTAACATTTCTGAAATCAGGATGTGAGTTATAATCCATAGCATGTCATGGTTTAAATGGCAGTTCTTTTCCCCCCCTAGTAGTACATAAAATAATGCTTATGATTAATGACATCATTAATTTGATGAAATATGGTAATTCATTTTTCTTAAGTCTTCCTGATTTTCCTTCTTTTTTTTTTTTTTTTAAAAGATTTTATTTATTAGAGCAGGAGAGAGCACAGTGGCGGGGAGGGGCAGAGGGTGAGGGAGAAGGCAACTCCCCACTGAGCAGGGAGCCGCATGTGTGGGGTCGATCACAGGACCTTGGGATCATGACCTGAGCATGGGCAGACACTTAACCCACAGAGCCATCCAGGTGCCCGCCTGATTTTTCCTTCTTAGTAATTTTTGCTTTTGACTTAAAGATAACTTTATGGAGATTTTGAGAAATGATTCTGTTAACAGGGTATGAGTAATTATAATTATGGTTTCTTAGCATTTATTTATTTTTTTAGAGGGGGAAGGGAGGAGGAAGAGGGGCAGAGTGAGAGGGAGAGAGAGAGAATCTTAAGCAGGCTTCACGCCCAGCCTGGAGCCCAGTGTGGGGCTTGATCTTATGACCACTTGAGCTGAATCAAGAGTCAGAGGCTTAACTGACTGAGCCATCCAGGTGCCCCTAGCATTTATATCTTTAAAGCAAATGTTATAAAAATTTTTATTTTATGAATTTTCAAATGTGAATTTTAAAAGAGGTTTTGAAGATTTACCTGTGAACAGCAAAGCTGTTCTAGATTTTAATATTAAGTAGTTAAATCCTTTTCAAATAAAGAGAAACAATTAAAATACAGTCTGGGTGACTGGGCGGTGCAGTCGGTTAAGTGCCTGATTTTGGTTTTGGCTCAGGTTGTGATCTCAGGGCTGTGAGATCAAGTCCCACATTGTGCCCTGTGCTGGGCACGGAATCTGCTTGGGATTCTCTCTCACTTTCCTTCTGCCCCTCCCCCTGTGCTCTTGTTCTCTCTCTGTCTCTCTCTAAAATAAATAAATCTTAAAAAAAAAAATACAGTCTAATTATTGGGTGCTTGCTCTAAGGTCTGAAGTCGAAACCATATAAAAAGAATGGATCCTTCTCCCTTCACCAGTCAACTCCTTTTCCTTTTCTTCATTGATAGTAATTATGTAAATAAAATTCATTCTTTTTCTTTTTTTTAGTAATTTCTTTTTAAAAAGATTTTATTTATTTATTTGAGAGAGAGAGAACACAGAGGGAGAGTGACAGGGAGAAGCAGACTCCCCACTGAGCAGGGAGTCCGATGTGGGGCTCTATCCCAGGACCCTGAGATCATGACCTGAGCTGAAGGCAGACACTTAGTCGACTGAGCCACCCTGGCACCCCAATAAAATTCATTCTTGATATCTTATCTACTGTTTTATATAGCTGCCTTTTTTTGTTTGTTTTTTTCCAAAGTGTTATAATTAGAAACTAATGCAGTAAAGCTACTGATTGGAGCCAGTCAGCTCATAGGATATAGCAGGGTTGGAATGTTTCAAATTCTGGGCCCCAGTTTTTCTGGATCACAACCTTGGTTTTCTTAATATACCTGTAGGTGATCATCTCCTTAGGAATTAGCTCAGATTAAGTAAACTACTAGAGTGCTCAGAATATGTCAGTTTTAGTTATAGTCAAAACCATCATTGCTATATATTTTTTCTTTGTAAACTACCTCAGAAATACATATATATTATGGAAACTAAAAACTGTCTAGTAAACTCTGCATTCCTGTAGCCTGGGCCGTGTATTTTCATTCCATCGAAAAACTGGCATGAGCAGTTAAAATGGGATTGAAGGATTGCCTGGTGATTGTGGAATTAAGTTGGATGGTTGTAGTAGCTGATTCCGTCCTGACTATGATAATAAGATTCATCCATCTCCACCAAAGTGAGGGAGACTTGTTCTGGTTCTCCAGATTCTGTTTGAGACACATTTCCCAATTTCATCTCTCTGAAGTTCCCTTGTCATAGATGTATGCAGACTTTGTCTGTCTGTTAATGTTCTTGACATTTCTACAAACCTCAAGTTACTGTACATTACATTTTGATTCTGCTAATTAGGTTGTCACAGTTTTAACTCTAACCTCAGTTTCCTGGGTACCTTGCTGTCAATTCTGTTCTGCCTCTAAAGAAGTTTTTCGGCTAGGTAAGAGGATAAGTAACCCAAACTATAGTGATGAATCTCATCAAAGTATACCAAAGAAAGTGGAAGTGCTTGGCTATAAATGGCCAGAAAGCCTTGGACTACTTATGGTCTGTGCCTTTGCACTGAGTCTTTATTTATGGCAAAAATGTAGCAATTCCTACTAGTTATTAATTGGAATGCTTAAGCCTGTATTATTCTGCCAGTCAGGAAAGACATTCCAGTATCCTGGAAGAGTATTTAAATGTCTCCTAGGACTGAAAACATATTTGGTAGGCTTGGTACCTGAGCTTACTATTGGGAAACAATTAGCTTTTAAATTTTACGTTTTCTACAGTCTTTTGAGTTTTTTTTTTTTTTTTCCATTTACTCTTTTTTTTTATTTTTTAATTTTTTTTTAAGATTTTATTTATTTATTTGAGACAGAGAGTATGAGAGACAGAGAGCATGAGAAGGAGGAGGGTCAGAGGGAGAAGCAGACTCCCTGCCGAGCAGGGAGCCCGATGCGGGACTCGATCCTGGGACTCCAGGATCATGACCTGAGCCGAAGGCAGTCGCTCAACGAACTGAGCCACCCAGGCGCCCTTTCCATTTACTCTTAAAGTTCTTATGTCCATATCTTGTCTCCAGTAATTTTAAGCTTAAATTTAAAACGTTTCAAGTGAAGTTTTCTTTAAAAAGAGAAACATTTAAAAATACTTGTTGGGTAAATGAGTTGCTTATACTCTTGTTTTATAAAAAAATATATATATACTAAATATCCACATTTTGTTTGTATGAGGCTCATTGCATTATCACTGCAGGGTATTGTCATTTTAGGAACCATTATTATATCAGATACTGATAGCCAATATAAATGTAATAGAACTTTTACTTCTCTAAGAGCTATGGTTTGTATATGTCCCCTAATTTTTTTATTTCTTTTTATTGTAGGAGCCTATGGAGTTGTACTTAAATGCAGACACAAGGCAAGTACATGGTTTTTAAAAAGAAAATAATGTGTATGTTTAACTGTTTAGAAACTAATGTATTGTTCTGTGCATGTGGGCATATAATTAAAACTGGCTACGATAATGATGCTTAATGAAGTAGAATGAACATGTGAACCTAGAAAAAGACTACTTTTGGACAAGTTTTATCATGATTAGGTAGTCATTAGTTATTTGCAGTCATGTGCTGTTTTTTCTCAACTGCCCTAGTATATAGGTGAAAAGCTTCCTAATGGGAAGAGAGAAAAGGTGATATAGAAGAAATCAAGGTAGTGAGAGATTTATGTTCAAGTACTTATGAGCAAGAAGACGTTTCATTCAGTCATTATTTTTCACGTAGACCCAATAACTTACAGTGCTTGGTAGATCTGAATCCAGATTTCGAAAGGTAGCAGATAGGTGTTTGGTTATGAAATAGGGCTTCAGATAATTGTGTATGATTATCATTATTGGTTGTAGTTGATCACCCTTGAGTAGCCTTGAAATGGATCTTACTATATAGATTATTTACTATACTATATAGTATAGATTATTTGACTGTTATCACCAATTATTCAGGGAAGTTATTTCAGGATTCCCATAGCTGTTGCTCAGTGATAAGCATGTTTTACTCAGAGACTAAGGTGGCAAGTGTTGCAGCTGTAAATTTTAAATGTTAGGTTAAATATTTTCATGTTATGGTATACCTAGTCTGAGTATTAGTATCTGGCCTCATGCTATTTTGTGTATAATTTTGTTAAGACCAAAGATTAAAGTTTTTTGTGATATTTTCTAATGGAATTATTTATATCTGAGATGAGTTTAAAAATTTAGCTCAAGACATAATTTAAACTCTCAAATCTATCATAACATATGTATGTGTATATATGCATAAATAAAGAAGATACCGTTTTTATGTTTTTTCTTTCCTCTTGTACAAAATAGTATGTTTTGGATATAAGGCTTCATGACAGTTGATGTATTTTTGGGTTTTAGATCATAAATCTCTTCAATTAATTTTCTATTCTTAAAATTGGGTGTTCAAAGTATCTATGTTGGTAATAGTTACCTGAAGATCTCTGCCAGTAAATCCTCAAAAAATGGTTTGAATACTGTGGTTATTGATTTAGGATGATTAAGAATTTAAAATAATAAATTAAACATAATCAAAATAAATTTAGCACCTTGAATACCTCATTAAGGAATATTACTGCAGTTGGAAATTAAACAAATGAAAAGCTCTCTAATGAATTGCTACACTGTTAATGAGTTGCCTTGAGTTATAATACATTTCTGAAGCTTTAAAAAAATAAAATTCCTTGGTGGATACTACTCAGGGGAAATAGGTTGTAAATTTGACTCTTTAAATAAACATAATACTTCCTTTTATACCATGGCTCTGTTTATGTAGCATAATAAACGGATGCTTCAGTTCTTAATCTTTGAGTTTTGAAATTGAAAGATTTCTGATACATAATGTAAATCTTCTAACAGTGTTTTCTCTCAGTCTTGTCCCACTTCTTCCTATGACTGTTTCCCCTATACTTTTTTTTTTGACCTTATCTAAGCTCTCTTTGTGTCTTTATGTAAAAATAAACTTTACTAGTTGAATATATTGTTTTTATCTTTCCCTGTGTCTGGTTTATTCATGTATGAAGATATGTTTGTTACCTGTACCTGGTTCTCATAATGCACACTGTTAATCCCAGCAAGATGGGCCCATAATGAAAGTAGATGAGAACAGGTTATCTCTGCTCTTCGGAAACCATCTCTAAACATGAACTCAGATTCCTAGGGCAGTTTGAGTTAAAAGGACGAATAAACCATAGTTTTCTTGCTCTTGTCTGGCTTACAGTCTGAAGAGGTAGAAGAGATATTTGATAAAATAACCCATGAGGTGGGGCACCTGGGTGGCTCAGTCATTAAGCGTTTGCCTTCGGCTCAGGTCATGATCCCAGGGTCCCGGGATCGAGCCCCGCATCGGGCTCCCTGCTCAGAGGAGAGCCTGCTTCTCCCTCTCCCACTTCCCCTGCTTGTGTTCCCTTTCTCTCTGTGTGTCTCTCTGTCAAATAAATAAAATCTTAAAAAAAAAAAATAACCCATGAGGTTGCTGCAAATGACATTGCATCTAAAAAATATCTCTTTTCACTGCCCTTCACTAAATAGGGGACTCACAGACCAGCTCTCCAAGTATTGTTGCTTTTTCCTTTACATGCATCTAAACAGATATTGCTGGATGGAAAATGTAAAGCTAAATTAGTGCCTACCTCAGAGTAATATAAAACTCTTTTTAGAATCTGAAACTGTTTAGTCATTAGACTTGTTAGAGATATATCCTCTTTTCAGCTAGAATCAGAGCTTCAGTGTTTTCCGCATTATCCAAAAAGGGAGAATTTGATGCTTCTAAGATTTACCCTTTGGGATCAAACAAATGGACTACTATGAAATCTCATGTTATATTTAAAAATGGATATAATCCTCCCTGTTGTACCCATGATATGTAAAATAATCATACCTATATATTTTGAATAGCTTTTATTTATTATTATTTTTTAAGATTTTATTTATTTGACAGAGAGAGACACAGCGAGAGAAGGAACACAAGCAGGGGGAGTGGGAGAGGGAGAAGCAAGCTTCCCACAGAACAGGTAACCCGATGTAGGGCTTGATCCCAGGACCCTGGGATCATGACTTGAGCCGAAGGCAGACGCTTAACGACTGAGCCACCCAGGCGCCCCTTGAATAGCTTTTAAAGACTTAATGAAACGCTTATAAAAATGTTTAAATCAGGTCTGTATGATTACGTATGCGTAGGTACGTGTGACCACTTATACATCAATTTGATCTCTTTTGGATAAGGTTAGCTGTGGGTGTATATATAATTAAATAATTCCTAGCGCATTATATATTTGAGCAAGTATGAAAGAAAGTTATTGTTTTAAATCATATACTGTTGCAAGAAATTTAGAGGTCATGTTTATAAACAAATGTATCTTGTCTATTGTGAACACAAAGTGGTATTGGGTTATTCTAGGCCAAAGACCATACTTATTAATTTTCTGAAACAAATGCTGAACAATTAAAAAAGAAATACATAACTGTACTCTCTTTTTCACAGCTTCTGTTTATTGTATATATGCACATTGGCATATATATGAAAATTCTTAGTACTAAGTGTTAAGCTACTTACGGCACCTTAGGACTACTCACATTTGGAAGAAGTTCTCATTTGGACCTTTACTCTCCAGATATGCATTGCTGGTTCTCTTTTTATTTGCATGTCTGCTTTGAAGTGCTTATGCTTATTTTACAGCATACTTTTCTTTGCAGAAACTCAGAGAGGTCATCCTTACAACAAAGTAGGGCAAATGGAATGTAGTGACATAGGGAGATGTGATTAGAACTGGAGACAAGGCTTTGTGCAGCCTGATTGAGAGAGGTTGGGAGGCAATGCTAATTGATCCTAGGACAAGGAAGTGGTGATTCATGTATTTCCTTTCCTGTGGCTGAGGTTGACATATGAGAAATTTTTGTTTGTTTTGAAGTGGTAGGTGACATATAGCTAATTACACAAAGGCATGAAGAATCCAGCATTGGGGTAGAGCGTAGAAGTATTTAATACATAATAAAGTTGACTTAAATTATAGAACCAAAAATGAACACCACTGTAGAGAGCTATTGTAGAGTACCAGGTCCCTGTGGAAGGATTAGAGATGATCCCAGGGGTTTGTGCTAAACTGAAAAATCACTGCTATTATTTATATGACTTACAAACTTATAAAGGGTATGTAAGTTTTGGGGGAGAAATAATGAGTTTGGCTTTCATAAAAAAGAATAAAATGGCAGCAGAATACCAAACCTGATAATAAATACCACATATTGAGCATCTAACGTATGCCAGTTAAGTCTGCTAGATGTTGTCCATTTACTACTCACAACAGCCCTACTCTTACACCGTTTTACAGATAAGAAAGTGGAGTCATTAGAGAGGTTCTATGTTAGGGCCAAGATTATGCAGCTAAGAAGTGGTGGAACCAGGCTTCGTCTGATGCCAGAAATCACTAACTTGAGCATAACTGTGAAATGTTATGGACCTTCCAAGGGGGGGTGCAGAGCAGAGTTAAGGGCATGCCTTAAATAGTCGTACTGAAAGGAGTGGGAGGCAGACATCTAGAAAGCAAAGAAGAAAGATTTTTAAAAATGGTACTCACCAACAGTGTAAAAATCCATAAAAAGATCCATGATGATAAGGATTGAGGGATGAGAAAACCCATTTCATTTAATATTGTCATTTATTGATGACCCCTTTAAGTGAAATGGTACATTGAATGCCAAATTGCAGGAGGTTAAGGAGAGAGCAGGTTGAGAAAATCCAGATTGTGCCATTTTTCTCTTTTGAGAGTTGAGAAATTGAGATTGAGAATAGTAGGAGGAATAGATGTGATTAAATATTCACTAGTCAGGAATACCCATATTTTGCCCCACTAAAAGGCATTCTTGGGTTATTAATCACTTATTATGCACAATTTATCTTTTGCTATAAGCGTTCATTTTTAGCATGCATTATATATTTTGAATTACTGATTCCTGTTTTTCTTTTTCAGATTAATTTTGTTTTCTACAAAAAAGCTGAATGGTGATTCGGTCATTTTTAAAAATAAAAAACAACTATTTTAAGCAGATACTTGAGGGAAAAGTCAGTGAACCATCACCAGTTTAACAGATTATTTATAGTGTGCCATCTAAAATGGTAGTTATTTTCTACTAAAAATAAACGTTGTTTCAGCTTTTTTCCACATTATATGAAAGAAGCCTTAAAAATTTTTTTTAGATTTAAGTTTTACAAGTGAATTGAGCTTTTAAAACACAACTTAAAAGAGATGAATCAACAATGGCAAACTGAATATATGGGATTAATTATATTATTTTCTTTGTCATTACTTTCCTCCTTATTTAAATATAAGTAGGATGTGGATTCCTGCTTCTTGTGTACAAAATTTCTACCATTTGAAGAAAATTAGAGGCTTGGGTTTTTAATAAAGATTGTAAGTAGCTGGAAATATTTCAGTATTATTTCACCATAATCATTTTTTTAAGTAATCACACTTTTCTAAATGACTTTAATTTACTGCAGGTTATGGAGATTAACGAGATGCCACTGTTCAACTGGACATTGGGTCAGGAACAAAGATTATAGGAATTAGTGGGCGAGGATATCTTCTGTCTACTCTTAAAGGGGCACTCATAAACCATTACTTCTGTGTGGGTTCCTCTCTTGACCTAGCTTTTCTTGCTGATCCAATTAATTGTAGAACAGTTTCTGGAACACTACGAAAGTCTTATCAAAATCATACTTCTTTGTATTATAATACTCTGTATTTCAGATTCTGCTAAATTTAAATTTAATTAATTAACATATAATGTATTATTAGTTTCAGAGGTAGAGGTCAGTGATTCATCAGTCTTATATAATACCCAGTGCTCATTACATCACATGCCCTCCTTAATGTCCATCACCCAGTTACCCCATCCCCCCACCCCTCTCCCCTCCAGCAACGCTCAGTTTGTTTCCTATGAATAAGAGTTTCTTATGGTTTGTCTCCCTCTCTGATTTCGTCTTGTTTTATTTTTTCCTCTCTTCCCCTATAATCCTCTGTTTTGTTTCTTAAATTCCACATATGAGTGAGATCATATAATTGTCTTTCTCTGATTAACTTATTTCGCTTAGCACAATACCCTCTAATTCTATCCACATCATTGCAAATGGCAAGATTTCATTTTTTTGATGGCTGAGTACACACACATACACACACACGCTACATCTTCATTCATTAGTGAATGGACATTTGGGCTCTTTCCATAGTTTGGCTATTGTGGACATTCCTGTTATAAACACTAGGTTGCAGGTGCCCCTTCGGATCACTACATTTGTATCTTTGGGGTAAATACCCAGTAGTGCAATTGCAGGGTCATGGGATAGCTCTAGTTTCAACTTTTTGAGGAACCTCCATATGGTTTTCTAGAGTGGTTGCACCAGCTTGCATTCCCACCAACAGTGTAGGAGGGTTCCCCTTTTTCCACATCCTTGCCAACATCTGTCAGTTCCTGAGTGGGTAATTTTAGCCATTCTGACTGTTGCGAGGTGGTGTCTCATTGTGGTGTTGATTTGTATTGCCCTGATGCCGAGTGATGTTGAGCATTTTTTCATGTGTCTGGTGGCCATTTGTGTGTCTTTGGAGAAATGTCTG
This sequence comes from Mirounga angustirostris, assembly GCF_029215605.1. NCBI lineage: Eukaryota > Metazoa > Chordata > Mammalia > Carnivora > Phocidae > Mirounga > Mirounga angustirostris. Next base: position 14,791,084 of record NW_026991719.1, read on the forward strand.
TTCATGTCTTTGTTCTTTGGGTGTTGAGTTTGATAAATTCTTTATAGATTTTGGGTACTAGCCCTTTATCTGATATGTCATTGCAAATATCTTCTCCCATTCTGTCAGTTTTCTTTTGGTTTTGTTGACTGTTTCCTTTGCTGTGCAAAAGCCTTTTGTCTTGATGAAGTCCCAATAGTTCATTTTTACCTTTGTTTCCGTTGTTTTTGGAGACGTGTCTAGCAAGAAGTTACTGCGGCCGTGGTCACAGAGGTTGGTGCCTCTGTTCTTCTCTAGGATTTTGATGGATTCCTGTCTCACATTTAGGTTTTTCATTCATTTTGAGTCTATTTTTGTGAATGGTGTAAGGAAATGGTCCTGTTTCATTCTTCTGCATGTGGCTGTCCAATTTTCTCAACACCATTTGTTGAAGAGACTGTCTTTTTTCCATTGGATATTCTTTCCTGCTTTGTCCAAGATTAGTTGACCATAGAGTTGAGGGTCCATTTCTGGGTTCTCTATTCTGTTCCATTGATCTTTATGTCTGTTTTTGTGCCAGTACCATACTGTCTTGATGATTATAGCTTTATAATAAAATCCAGAATTGTGATGCCACCAGCTTTGGTTTTCTTTTTCCACATTCCCTTGGGTATTCAGGGTCTTTTCTGGTTCCATACAAATTTTAGGATTATTTGTTCTGGCTCTGTGAAAAAAGTTGATGGTGTTTTGATAGGGATTGCATTGAATGTATAGATTGCTCTAGGTAGCATAGACATTTAACAGTATTTGTTCTTCCAATCCATGAAAATGGGACGTTTTCCCATTTCTTTGTGTCTTCCTCAATTTCTTTCATGGGTGTTCTATAGTTTTCTGAGTACCGATCTTTTGCCTCTTTGGTTAGGTTTATTCCTAGGTATCTTATGGTTTTGGGTGCAATTGTAAATGGGATCGACTCCTTAATTTCTCTTTCTTCTGTCTCATTGTTAGTGTATAGAAATGCGACTGATTTCTGTGCATTGATTTTATATCCTGCCACATTGCTTAATCCTGTGAGTTCTAGCAATTTTGGGGTGGAGTCTTTGGGTTTTCTACATAAAGTATCATGTCATCTGTGGGGAGTGAGAGTTTGACTTCTTTGCTGATTTGGATGCATTTTATTTCTTTTTGTTGTCTGTTTGCTGAGGTTAGGACTTCTAGTACTATGTTGAATAGCAGTGGTGATAGTGGACATCCCTGCCGTGTTCCTGACCTTAGGAGAAAAGCTCTCAGTGTTTTCCATTGAGAATGATATTCACTGTGGGCTTTTTGTAGATGGCTTTTATGATATTGAGGTATGTTCCTTCTATCCCTACACTGTGAATTCAGAGTTTTAATCAAGAAAGGATGCTGTACGTTCTCAGATGGTTTTTCTGCATCTATTGAGATGATCATATGATTCTTGTCCTTTGTTTTATTTTTTTTAAGATTTTATTTATTTTTTTGACAGAGAGAGACACAGCGAGAGAGGGAACACAAGCAGGGGAGTGGTAGAGGGAGAAGCAGGCTTCCTGCAGAGCGGGGAGCCCGATGCGGGGCTCGATCTCAGGACCCTGAGATCATGACCTGAGCCGAAGGCAGATGCTTAACGACTGAGCCACCCAGGTGCCCCAGTCCTTTGTTTTATTTATGTACTGTATCACATTGATTAATTTGTGGATGTTGAACCACCCTTGCAGCCCAGGAATAAATCGCACTTGGTTGTGGTGAATCATCATTTTAATGTACTGTTAGATCCTATTGGGTAGTATCTTGGTGAGAATTTTTGCATCCATGTTTATCGGGGATATTGGTGTGTAATTCTCCTTTTTGGTGGGGTCCTTGGTTTTGGGATTAAGGTAATGCTGGCCTCATAGAATGAGTTTGGAAGTTTTCCTTCCATTTCTATTTTTTGAAACAGCTTCAGAAGAATAGGTGTTAATTCTTCTTTAAATGTTTGGTAGAATTCCCCTGGGAAGCCATTTGGCCCTGGGCTCTTGTTTGTTGGGAGATTTTTGATGACTGCTTCAATTTCCTTGGTGGTTATGGGTCCGTTCGGTTTTCTGTTTCTTCCTGTTTTAGTTTGTTAGTTTATATGTCGCTAGGAATGCATCCATTTCTTCTAGATTGCCTAAGTTGTTGGCATATGTTGCTCATGATATGTTCTTAATAATTGTTTGTTTTTCTTTGATGTTGGTTCTGATCTCTCCTTTTTCGTTGATGATTTTATTAATTCGGGTCCTTTCTCTTTTCTTCTTGATAAGTCTGGCCGGGGGTTTATCAGTCTTATTCTTTCAAAGATCCAGCTTCTTGTTTCGTTGATCTGTTCTACTATTCTTTTGGTTTCTATTTTATTGATTTCTGCTCTAATCCTTATTATTTCTCTTCTGCTGGGTTTAGGCTTTATTTGCTGTTCTTTCTCCAGCTCCTTTAGGTGTAAGTTTAGGTTGTGTATTTGAGACCTTTCTTGTTTCTTGAGAAAGACTTGTATTGCTATATACTTCCCTCTCAAAGATTTTGAACAGTTGTGTTTTCATTTTCATTTGTTTCCATGAATTTTTTAAATTCTTCTTTAATTTCCTGGTTAACCGATTCATTCTTTAGTAGGATGCTCTTTAGCCTCCATGTATTTGAGTTCTTTCCAAATTTCCTCTTGTGATTGAGTTCCAGGTTCAAAGCATTATGGTCCAAGAATATGCAGGAAATGATCTCAGTCTTTTGGTACTGGTTGAGGCCTGATTTATGACCCAGGAGGTGATCTACTTTGGAGAATGTTCCATGTGCACTCGAGAAGAATGTGTGTTCTGTTGCTTTAAGATGGAATGTTCTAAATATATCTGTGAAGTCCATCTGGTCCAGTGTGTCATTCAAAGCCCTTATTTCCTTGTTGGTCTTCTGCTCAGATGATCTGTCTATTGCAGTGAGGGGGGTGTTGAAGTCCCCTACTCTTATTGTATTATTATTGATGTGTTTTTTTTAATTTTATTATTAATTGGCTTATATAATTGGCTGCTCCCATGTTAGGGGCATAAATATTTACAATTGTTAGATCTTCTTGTTGGATAGACCCTTTAAGTATGATATAGTGTCCTTCCTCATCTCTCAATACAGTCTTTGGCTTAAAATCTGGTTTGTTGGGACGCCTGGGTGTCTCAGTCAGTTAAGCACCTGCCTTTGGCTCAGGTCATGATCCCAGGGTCCTGGGATCGAGTCCCGCATCGGGCTCCTTGCTCAGCGGGGAGCCTGCTTCTCCCTCTGCCTGCCTCTTCCCCTGCCTGTGCTCTCTCTATCTGACACATAAATAAGTAAAATCGTTAAAAATAAATAAATAAAATCTAATTTGTATGATGTAGGGATTGCCACCCCAGCTTTCTTTTGATGTCCATTAGCATGATAAATGGTTTTCCATCCCCTCACTTTAAATATGGAGGTGTCTTTGGGTCTAAAATGTGTCTCTTGCAGATAGCATATCGATGGGTCTTGCTTTTTTTATCCAATCTGATATCCTGTGTCTTTTGATTGGGGCATTAAGCCCATTTACATTCAGAATTACTATGGAAAGATATGAATTTAGTGCCATTGTATTACCTGTGAAGTGACTGTGTCTGTATATTGTCTCTGTTCCTGTCTGGTCTATGTTACTTTTGGGCTCTATCTTTGCTTAGAGGATCCCTTTTAATATTTCTTGTAGGGCTAGTTTGGTGATCACGAATTCTTTTAGTGTCTGTTTGTCCTGGAAGCTTTTTTATCACTCCTATTTTGAATGATATCCTAGCTGGGTAAAGTATTCCTGGCTGCATATTTTTCTCATTTAGCACCCTGAGTATATCATGCCAGTCCTTTCTGGCCTGCCACGTCTCTGTGGATAGCTCTGCTACCAATCTAATGTTTCTACCCTTATAGGTTACAGACCTCTTGTCCTAAGCTGCTTTCAGGATTTTCTTTTTGTCTCTGAGATTTGCAAGTTTCACTATTATATGTTAGGGTGTTGACCTATTTTTATTGATTTTGAGGGGGGTTCTCTGTGCCTCCTGGACTTTGATGTCTGTTTCCTTCCCCAGATTAGGGAGGTTCTCTGCTATAATTTGCTCCAATATACCTTCTGCCCCCCTCTTTCTCTCCTCTTCTCCTGGGATCCCAATTGTTTTAATATTGTTTCATTTTATTATATCACTTATCTCTTGAATTCTCCCCTCGTGATCCAGTAGTTGTTTATCTCTCTTTGTCTCAGCTTCTTTATTCTCCATCATTTTGTCTTTTATATCACTAATTCTCTCTTCTTCATTTATCCTCTCAGAGACTCCGTTTTTGATTACATCTCATTAATATCCTTTATGATATCCTTTTGATATCTACTTTAGTTCTTTTATTTCTCCAGAGATTCTCTAGTGTCTTCTATGCTTTTTTCAAGCCCAGCTAATATCTTTATAATCGTTATTCTGAACTATAGTTCCAACATTTTATGTATATCTATACTGATTAGGTCCCTGGCAGTCAGTACTGCCTCCTCTTCTCTTTTTTGAAGTGAGTTTTTCCATCTTGTTATTCTGTCCAGAGAAGAATAGATGAACGAGAGAATGAAATACTGAAATGGCAACAATGACCCTAGAGAAATATACACTAAACAAATTAGTAGAGACCCAAACCCAGAAAAAAAGAAATTAAAAAAAAAAAAGATAATCTAATCAGACAGGTGAATATAGGAATGCACTGGATCCTGTGTGTATTTGGTCAGTTTGTTAGGAAACTAAATCCCCAAAATTGTAAAGAAAGAAAAACTTATATATGTATGAAAATAAAATTAATTACAATGAAAGGATAGAATGTAACTGTAAAAATGAAAATCAAGAGAGAAAGGGGGAAAAAAAAAGAATATAAACAGACAGGTGAACAGAGCAATACACTATGTCCTGAGTGTATTTTGGTTTGTTAGAAGAAACTGCATCCGAAAATTGTAGAGAAAGAAAACATACATAAATACACAAAAATAAAATTAAATACATTGAAAGGATAGAATATAACTGTAATGATGAAAATTTAAAAAAAATTTTTAAAAAAGAGTTGACAAAATAAGAAATTGTTTGAAAATGAAAGAGAAAAAAACCAAATTGAAAGACTAAAGAATCGTGGGGGGCAAAAAACCCATGAATTCTGTATACTATTTTCCCCTAACGCTGGAGTTTTGCAGTTGTCTGTGACTGGTAAATTTGGTCTTAGAGGGATGTTCTTGCTGATCTTCTGGGGCAGGGGCCTGTTGCATTGATTCTCAAATGTCTTTGCCCGGGGTGGAATTGCACGTCCTTGCCAGGGGGCCAAATTAAGTAATCTGCTCAGTATTGTTCTTTGTGGCTTTTGTTCCCTGAAGGCTTTCTGCGCCACTTAAGAGGATGAGAGTGAAAATGGTGGCCTCCCAATCTCCAGCCCCAGAGCCAAAAGAGCTCGGCTCCCCACTCCTCAGTGCACCCTGAGGGAAAAGCAGTCAATCACTCCTGTCTCCCTGGTCTCCATCTGCATTCCATGCTCACCCAGCTGCTGACTGAGCATGTCTCTCTCAGCCACGTGACCCTATTTCGAGTCTCTAAACCCTGCAGACTCCTGCAGCTCACACCCATGCCGCTCCTCGGGGGAAGGGAGGAGAGGGTTTCGTGGCAGTTCTGCTGCTCGCTGGGCCCCTGCTCAGAGAGCAGTTGCCCGACTGTGCCACGGTTGGAGGTATATGGTAACCCCTAGCTGAGAGCCCACTTCTGGGCTCGCTGATTGCAGCTGTCTTCCCCATTCCGATGCCTGGGAGCTCTGCCACACTCAGGCACCCCTGGTCTTCCTGTGACCCCGAGGATCCTGAGACCACACCGTCCCACCTAGGATTCTGCCCCGCTTCACCACATGAGCATCTTTCAGGCAGGGACATTCCTCACTGGAGTAGACTTCTAAAAGTTCGATTTTGTGCTCTGCTGCCAAATTACTTTATGGTGCCGGCAGATGGAGGCCCCTCTCGCCCCACCCCCCTACCCACATGTATCTTTCCATATATTGCCTGGGATTTACTTCTGTGCACCTCCTACTGCGGAAAGTGGTTACTTTTCTCTTTGTAGAGTTGCAGCTATTCTTTTCTTAGATTTCTGGTTGAGTTCTCAGGTTTTCAGAATGATTTGATAGCTATCTAGCTGAATTCCTGGGACCAGAGGAAACTAAGTTCTCCTACTCCTCCACCATCTTGGGCTCAGCTCTCTGCTAGTGTTTCGATACAGGGCAAACTACTTATGTTTCTGTTGTCTTATTATCAATAAAAGAAATAATGGCTCATATATCAGTTCATAGGTGAGTCTGACTTCTTCAGGCAAATAAAAGAATTTTGGGCTTTTACCAGCTTCATGGTTACCTTTGTCCTCAGCATCCTAATCTAGATTTGCTTTGTTTGTTTGGTTTTTAGTAAATGGGATAAAGAAATCGTCATTTAGAACTGGCTGGTACTAACTCTGCGTGCATTGTCTACGCAGAAGACTTTACCTTGTTCATCCTTCTCACAGTGACTCAATTCCTAAATGATTTGTCCCTCCCTCCCCCACACACTCCTCTACCCCCTTCTAGAGGATGAGTTGGCAGGGACACTAGATGGACTCTAAAGTCTTCTTTTCCACTAATCATAAAAACATAATTAGTTCAAAGAAAAGAACATTCTATACCTTCTTCAGATGAGTAATTTCATTAGTCTCTGATAAGTGTCTGTGCTTAAGGGATTTACACTAGCTCTTTAATGCATCTTCTTTTCAAAACTTCAGGAGCAAAAATGAAAGCGAATCTTTTTTTTTTTTTTACACAGGCCTGAATTATATATTCACTGGTAATATAAGAAAAGGAACTGATCAACAAATGCCCACATGATGGATACTTTTGAGTAGTTAAGCATTAACTATCAGTTGTTGAAAGCAGTACCTGGAAAGTAGTACACAATGATCTATTTCTGTATAAATAGTAATCCAACCCTGAAATACTATTAGAAGCTATAGCTGATATTCTACAATGCTTTTGAGCTTTAGTTACTCTTTCTGAATTTAAAGATTTGTTTCATATGTTAAAGCCTTTTAATTTTAAAATATCAAAAATTTTTAGACCTTCTGTACTTAAAGCACTGTTCTAGGCATGGCGTTATAAAGTACAATTCAACCAAATATCTGCTTAAGCAAAATCTGTTGAGTGCCCACAAAATGTCAGGTACCCTGCCTGGCACTGGCTCTGTAGAAGTCAGTAAGTAATTCCTATTTTTGAGGAATTTAGCCTAGCACGTATAAATAAAAAATGTAAGATGCTGTTTTCTTTTGTCAAGAAGCTTAACACATAGCTTGGGAGAGGTAAATTTGAGAGAAGATTGTAGTTGAAATGATAGTGTGAGACCTTCTTTCACATTTTTTCAATAAATTCTTCATGAAAGCCTACTTAGGAAAATATTCATGTCAGTAATAAAGGAAAAACAAGTATTTCCCAGACCCCATAACTGCATGGGGATTGTTTCCCCCCTCCACCTTTTCGCTATTGTGAATAGTGCTGCTGTGAACTTTTGTGTACAAGTTTTGTTTGAGTTCCTGTTTTCAGTTGTTTATGGGTTTATACCTAAGAGTGGAAGTGATAGGTAATATGGGAGTTCTATATTCAACTTTTCGAGGAACCGCAAAACTGTTTTCCACAGCGGCTGCACCACTTTACATTCCTACCAGCAATGTACAAGGGTTTTCAATTTCTCCATATCCTTGCTAATACTTGTTTCCTTATTTCTTTTTGTTGTGGCCATCCTAGTGACATAAAGTGGTAGCATATTGTGTATTTGATTTGCATGTCTGTAATGATTAGTGATGTTGAGCATCTTTTCTTGTGCTTGTTGGCCATTTGCATATCCTCTTTGGAAAAATGTGTCCTTTGCCCATTCTTTAAAATTTAAATTCAAGTTAGTTAACATATAGTATAGTATTGGTCTCAGGAGTAGAATTTAGTGATTCATCATTTACATTTAACACCCATTGCTCATCCCAATATGTGCCCTCTTTAATACCCATCATCCATTTAGCCCATCTCCCTACCCTGCCCATTTTTTAATTGGGTTGTTTTTGTTGAGTTGCAAGAATTCTTTATATATTTCGGATGTAAGTCCTTTATCAGATATATGGTTTGCAAATATTTTTTCTCATTCTGTAGGTTGTCTGTTCACTTTCTTGATAATGCTCTTTGCATAAAAGTTTTTAATTTTGATGAAGTCCAGTTTATCTCTTTTTTTTCTTCTCTTGCTCATGTTTTTTTTTTTTTTTTTTTCTTGCTCATGTTTTTGAAACCACGGCCAAATCCAAGGTCATGATGGCTTATGCCTTTTAAAAATTAATAGTATAATTTTAGCTCTTAGATTTAAGTGGTTAATCCATTTTGAGTTAATTTTTATTTGTGATATGAGATAGGGGTCCACCTTCATTCTTTTGGATGTGGATATGCAATTGTTCCAATACCATTTGTTGAAGAGAGTTTTTTCCCTATTTATTGGTTTTGTCACCTTGTTGAAAATAAATTGACCATCACTGTATGGGTTTATTTCCAGACTCTCAATTTTATACCTGTGGTCTATGTGTCTATCCTTATGCTAGGGCCACACTGTTCTAATTACTGTGGATTTGTATTAAGTTTTGAAATCAGTAAGTATGAATCTACCAACTTTGTTCCTTTTTTTCTCCCCCAAAACTATTTAGTTATTGAGGGCTCCTTGTAATTCCATATGAATTTGAGGATTACCTTTTCCATTTCTGAAAAAAAGGCCATTGGAAATTTGATAGGGATGTCACTGAATCTGTGGATTACTTTGCATAGTATTGTTGCCTTAACAGTATAAAGTTTTCTAATCCATGAACGTAGGACTTTCCATTTACTTAAGTCTTCTTTAACTTCTTTCATCAATACTTTGTAGTTTTCAATGTGTTAGTCTTTTACCTGCTTGGTTAGATTTATTCCTAGGTATTTATTCATTTGGATGCTATTATAAATGGAATTGCTTTCTTAATTTCCATTTTGGGTCATCAGTTGCTAGTGTATACAAATACTACTGATTTTTTTTATTGTAAAATATGTATAACAATTTACCATTTTAAGCATTTCTAAGTGTACAGTTCAGTGTCATCAACTGTATTCACAATATTTATGTAACCATCACCTATATATTTCCAATTTTCCTTATCACCCCCAAAAGAAACTGTAGCAGTTAAGCAATAACTCCCCCATTCCCTCTTACCCCCAACCCCTGGTAAATTCTGATCTACTTTGTCTCTACAGTTTTTCCTATTTTAGATATTTCATTTAAGTGGAATAATACAATATTTGTCTTTTTGTGTCTGGTTTCCATTACTTAGCATAATGTTTTTAAGGTTCATTCATATCCTATGTATCAGAACTTCATTCCTTTTTATAGCTGAATAATATTCCATTGTATGTATATACCACATTTTGTTTATCCATTCATTTGTTGATGGACAGTTGAATTGTTTCCACTTTTGGCTAATGTGAATAATGTTACTATGAATATTCACAGACAAGTATCTTGAGTCCTTGCTTTTAATTCCTTTGTATATATACCTAGGAGTAGAATTGCTGGGTCATATGGTAACATTTTGTGGACTACTGGCTATTGTATTTTGATTTTTTTATCCTGCAACTTCGGTGAATTTGTTTGTTAGCTCTAATGTATGGATTCTTTAGGATTTTCTGTGTGTATAATTATATCATCTGTGGATGAGACTAGTTTTATTCCTTCCTTTTTAATTTGGACACCTTTTATTTCTTTGTCTTGCCCAGTTGTTCTAGCTAGAATTTCCAGTATAATGTTATCAAGTGGCAAAAGTGGGCATCTTTGTCTTGTTCCTGATCTTGGGGAGAAGCCTTTCAGTCTTTTACCATTGAGTATACATGATGTTAGCTATGGATTTTTCATAAATGTCTTTATCAGGTTGAGGAAATTGCCTTCTATTTGTCGTCTGTTTGTCCTTCATGGTTATGGTGTGTGAGGTGGGCAGTTTAAAATGCATATTACACTCATATCACAAAGTAGCTACTTCCTTTATCAAGTCTTTCCCTGGTTGTTTTAAGTTTTTGACTAGTTGCAGAGGTATAGAAAAGTTGATTCTAACACTTTTGCCAGCTCATTATTTGTTTCTGTGGAAGGATGGAGTCCTAGATTTTCCTATTTTGCCATCTTCAGTGACATCACTCTGCAGATATGTGTTTTGCACATATTTCTCCCAGTTTGTGGCATATTTTTTGTTCTGTTAACAGTGACTTTAGCAGAGCAGAAAAATTTTTTAATTTTAATGACACCCAATGTACCAGGTTTTTTTTTGTGAATTGTCCTTTTGGTGGTGTATCTAAAAACTCATCACCAAAGTCGAGTCACCTAGGTTTTCTAGGTTATTTTTTAGAAGTTTTGTAATTTTGTATCTAGGTCTATGATCCACTTTGAGTTAGTTTTTGTTAAACTTAAAAGGTTTGTATCTAGATTCTTTATTTTGCATATGGATGTCTAGTACCATTTGTTGAAAAGACCGTTTTCCCATTGGATTGCCTCTGCTTTTTTGTCAAAGATCAGCTGTGTTTGTGTTGAGTCTATTTTGGGGCTCTTTTCTGTTTCACAAAATAGCTTACTAGGATTGGGATCGCATTGAATCTCTAAATCAAGTTGAGAAGAATTGACATCTTAATACTGAGTTTTCTAATCCACGAATGCAGAGTATTTCTCCATTTATTTAAATCTTTGATTTCTTTCAACATAGCTATGTAGATTTTTGCATGCAGATCTTGGGAAAATTGTGTTAGATTTATACTTCAGTACTTTTTTTGTGTGTGTGATAATGTAAGTGGTATTGTTTTAAATTTTTATTTCCAATTATTCATTGCTGGTATATGGGAAAGCAGTTGACTTTTGTATATTATTACCCTTGTAAGTTGTGACCTAGATAGAATTATTAGTTCCAGGAGTTTTTCACTGTAGGTTTTTTGAGATTTTCTTCATGGACAGTCCTGTCATCTGTGAACAAAACAGTTTATTTTTTCTTTCCCAATCTATATCCCTTTTATTTCCTTTTCTTGTCTTGTTGTATTAGTTATGACTTCCAGTAAAATGTTGAATAAAAGTGGTGAGAGCCGTCATTCTTATCTTGTTCCTGAGCTTAGTAGGAAGGCAGCAGTTTCTTACCATTAAGAATGATGTTAACTGTAGGTTTTTTGTAGATATTCTTTATTAAATTGATGACGTTCTCTCTATTCCTAGATTACTAAGAGCTTTTATCACGAGTGGGTGTTGGGTTTTGTCAGTGCTTTTCTACATCAATTGTTGTGATGATACGATGTTTCTATTTTAGCTCACTGATGATGGTAGATTACATGAATTGATTTTAGAATGTTGAACCAGGCTTGCACACCTGGGACAAATCCCATATGGTCATGGTGTGTCATTCTTTTTATACATTGCTGTATTTACTTTGCTAATATTTGCTGAAGATTTCTACATCTTTGTTCATGAGAGACATTTGTCTGTAGCTTACCTTTCTTTTAATGATTTTATCTGGTTTTGGTATTAAGGTAATAGTGGCTTCATAGAGTGAGTTAAGAATTGTTCCTCCACTTCTGGAAGGAAGAGATTTTTCTGGAAGAGATTGTAGAGAATTGGTATAATCTCTCCTTAAATCTTTAGAAGTCACCAATGAAACAATCTGGGTATGGGACTTTTTGTTATTGATATTCTTCCACACATTTAGGCATATTCAGATTATCTTTTATTCCTTATGTACATTTTGATAGTTTGTATCTTTCAAGGAATTGGTCCATTTACCTAAGTTACCAAATTGATAGGCATAGATTTGTTCATAATATTCTTTTATAATCCTTTTAATGTCCATGTGATGGGTAGTGGTGACTCTTCTTTCATTTCTGATATTAATAATTTGTGTCTTTTCTCAAGTATCATATCTCACTGATATGAGGAATTTGAGAAACAAGACAGAGGGTCATAGGGGAAGGGAGGAAAAAATGAAACAAGGTGAAACCAGAGCGGGAGACAAACCATAAGAGACTCTTAATCTCAGGAAACAAACTGAGGGTTGCTGGAGTGGTGGGGGGTGGGAGGGATGGGGTTGGCTGTGTGATGGATATTGCGGAGGGTATGTGCTATGTGAGTGCTGTGAATTATGTAAGACTGATGAATCACAGACCTGTACCTCTGAAACAAACAATACATTATATGTTAAAAAAAAAAAAAAAAAGAAGAAGAAGAAGCGGCGCCTGGGTGGCTCAGGTGTTAAGCGTCTGCCTTCAGCTCAGGTCATGATCCCAGGGTCCTGGGCTCGAGCCCCACATCGGGCTCCTTGCTCAGTGGGAAGCCTGCTTCTCCCTCTCCCACTCCCCCTGTTTGTGTTCCCTCTCTCACTGTCTCTCTGTCAAATAAACAAATAAAATCTTAAAAAAAAAAAAAAAAAGAGGATAGTAGGAAGGGAAAAATGAAGGGGGGGGAATTGGAGGGGGAGACGAACCATGAGAGACTATGGGCTCCAAGAAACAAACTAAGGGTTTTAGAGGGGAGGGGGTTGGGGGGATGGGTTAGGCCGGTGATGGGTATTAAGGAGGGCATGTATTGCATGGAGCACTGGGGTGTTATACGGAAACAATGAATCATGGAACACTACATCAAAAACTAATGATGTAATGTATAGTGACTAACATAACATAATAAAATAAAATTTAAAAATAATAATTTGTGTTTTTTCTTTTTCTTGGTTAGCCTGACTAGAGGTTTATCAATTTTACTGATGTATTTTAAAAGAGCCAGCTTTTGTTTTCATTGATTTTCCACTGGTGAGTTCCTGTATTCAATTTCATTGATTACTTCTGTAAACTTTATTATTATTTTCTTCTTGTTTTAGGCTTAAGTTATCCCTCTGTCTTATTTCCTAAGATGGAAGCTTAATTACTGATTGTATTTTTTTAAATTTTAATTTTTTTTTTAGTTAATGATTTTAGGTCTGTTTTCTTTTCTCATGTATGCATTCCATGCTATAAACTTTTTTCCTATACACCGCTTTTGCTGCATCACACAAATTTTGTTTTGTACTGTCATTTTCATTTAGTTCAAAATATTTTTACATTTCTAAAGATTTCTTCTTTGACCTGTGTGCTATTTTCTTATTTTTATTTTTTTAGTTAGGCTTTATGCCCAGTGTGGTGGGGCTTGTACTCATGACCCCAAGATCAAGAGTTGCATGCTTCACTGACTGAGCCAGCCAGGTGCCTCTGATCCATGTGTTATTTAGAAGTGTCTTGGTTAATCTCTAAGTATTTTGAGATTTTCCAGCTTTATGTTCTTGATTTCTAGTTTAATTCCATTGGTTGTGAGCATATACTTTGTTTATTGAGAGTGAGTGAGCACTAGAGCAGCGGGGGGGGGGGGTGGGGGGGTGGGTAGGGGCAAAGGGAAAGGGAGAGAAAGAATCCCAAGCAGGCTCCATGACCCTGAGATCGTGACCTGAGCTGAAATCAAGAGTTGGATGCTTAACTGACTCAGCCACCTGGGTGCCCCGTGAGAGTATACTTTGTATGATTTTTATGCTTCAAAATGTGTTGTGTTTTATGGCACAGAATTTGTTCTACCTTGAGGAATGCTCCATGTAAGCTTGAGAAGAATATGTATTGTGCTTCTCTTAGAAGTATTACATAAATGTCTAGTAGATCTACTTACTTGATGGTGCTGTTCAGTTCACCTATATCCTTAATCAATCTTTCTTTCTTTCTTTCTTTCTTTCTTTCTTTCTTTCTTTCTTTCTTTCTTTCTTTCTTTCTTTCTTTCTTTCTTTCTTCCTTCCTTCCTTCCTTCCTTCCTTCCTTCCTTCCTTTCTTTCTTTCTTTCTTTCTTTTCTTTTTCTTTCTTTCCTTCCTTCCCTCCTTCCCTCCTTCCTTCCTTCCCTCCTTCCCTCCTTCCCTCCCTCCCTTGTCAGTAACTGAAAGGGGTGGGTGTTGAAGTCTCCAACTATAATGTTGGATTTGTCTATTTCTCCTTGCAGTTCTATCTATATTTACCTCATGTATTTTGGTGCTCTTTTGTTTGGTGCCTGCATATTAAGGATTGTTAGGTCTTCTTGAAGAACGTATCATTTTGTAATCTCCCTCTTTATTCCTGATGATTGTCTTGGTTCTGAAATCTGCTTTGTCTAAAATTGATACAGCTACTCCAGCTTTTTTTAGATTAGTGTTAACGTGGTATACCTTTTTGCATCCCTTTGCTTTTAAGCTATGTGTCTTTTTATTTAAAGTGGTTTTAAAAATCCATTCTCACAGGGGCGTCTGGGTTACTCAGTCAGTTAAGCAGCTGACACTTGATTTCTGCTCAGGTCATGATCTTGGGGTTGTGGGATTGAACCCCGCATTGGGCTCCGTGTTGAGTGTGGAGCCTGCATAAGATTCTCTCCCTCACCCTCTGCCCCTCTCTGCCCCCTGCTTGCATGCATGCATGCTCTTTTTTTTTAAAGCCATTTGCATTTGTAATGATTTTAATGTGATTATTAATATAATTGAGCTAATATGAACCTTTTTTTTACTTTTGTAACTTTTCTAATTACATTTTAAAAATTATTTTTATTTATTTATTTATTTAAAAGATCTTATTTATTCATTTGACAGAGAGAGAGAGAGCACAAGCAAGGGGAATGGCAGGCAGAGGGAGAGGACTGAGCAGAGAGCCAGATGCGGGGCTCGATCCCAGGGCCCTGGGATCATGACCTGACGCTAAAGCAGATGCTTAACCAACTGAGCCTCCCAGGAGCCCCATTACACTTTTTTAAAAAGATTATTTATTTGAGAGAGAGCACGTGGGGAGGGAGGGGCAGAGGGAGAGGGAGAAAGAGAATCTCAAGCAGACTCCCTGCAGAGGGTGGAGCCCAATGCAATGTGGGACTCAATTCCAGGATCCTGAGATCAAGATCTGGGCCCAGAGCCATCCAGGTGCCCCCCCTTTTTTTCTTTTTTTCATTTTTTTGGGGGAGGGCTAATCTCTGCACCCAATGTGGGGCTCCAACTCATTTCCCTGAGATCAAGGGGTCATAAGCCAGCCAGGCCTCCCTTCTTCTTTTTTTTTTTTTTTTAAACAAAAATATTCCCCTCTTTTTCTTCCTTTTGATTTTAATTGACTATTTTAAATGATTCTGTTTTCTGTCATGTCTTAGTATGTCCATTATACTTCTTTTCAAAAGATTTTTAGGGGGCACCTGGGTGACTCAGTTGGTTAAGCGACTGCCTTTGGCTCAGGTCATGATCCTAGAGTCTGGGGATCGAGTCCCACATGGGGCTCCCTGCTCAGCAGGGAGTCTGCTTCTCCCTCTGACCCTCCCTCCTCTCATGTGCTCTCTTTCTCTCTCATTCTCTCTCTTTCAAATAAATAAACAAAAAATCTTTAAAAAAAAAGGGGGGGGGCGCCTGGGTGGCTCAGTTGGTTAAGCGACTGCCTTCGGCTCAGGTCATGATCCTGGAGTCCCGGGATCGAGTCCCGCATCGGGCTCCCCGTTCAGCGGGGAGTCTGCTTCTCCCTCTGACCCTTCTCCCTCTCATGCTCTCTGTCTCTCTCGCAAATAAATAAAATCTTAAAAAAAAAAAAAAAGATTTTTAGTCCTTGCCCTAGAGTTTACTGTATATATTTACAACTTACCTAAGTCCACCATCAGATAAATGTATTCTGTTTCTTAGGCACTGCATGTACCTTAACTAGAATTTTCCCAATTCCTCCTTCCCATCCTCCTTGTAACATTGCTGTCATTCATTTTACTTATCCATATGCTATAATCAGTGAATACATTGTTACTCTTGTTACTTTGAATGGTTATCTATTAATTAAGAATAGGAAAAACATTTTATTTTGCCTTCATTTATTCCTTCTCCAGTGCTCTTATTTTGTGTAGATTTGACTTTATGACCTGTATAATTTTCCTTCCCTAAAGAACTTTTTAAAACAGCTCTTACTAGCCTGGTCTGTTAAAAAATTCCCTCAGTGTTTGTTTATCTGAAAAAGTATTTCTCCTTCACTTTTGAAGGATAATTTCACTGAATACTTTGTAGGTTGGTGGTTTTTTCCCCCAACACTTTACATATTTCACTTCATGGCTTCTGAAAAAAATTGGATGTATTGCCTGTCTTTGTTCTCTGTAGGTAAGATATCTTTTCCCCTGGTTGATTTCATGATTTTATGTTTGATTTTTCTGTAGTTTGAATATGATGTCGTTTAGGTGTAGTTTTTTTTATATTTATCTTGCTTGGTCAGCTCTGAGCTTTTTTGATGTGTGGTTTGGTGTCATTAATTTTGGAAGATTTTGGGCCATTATTCCTTCAAATATTTCTTTTCCTTTTTCTCATTTTTTTCCTTCTGGTAATCCGGTTACACCTTTTGTAATTGTTCTGTAGTTCTTAGATACTGTGTTCTGCTTTATAATATTTCTTTTTTCTCTTTGCTTTTAGTTTGGGAAGTTTCTATTGAAATATTTTTAAATTCACTAATTCTTTCCTTGGCCATATCCAATCTATTGATAAGTCCATTAAAAGCATTCATTTTGTTGTAGTGTTTTTTACTTGTAGTATTTCTTTTAATTCTTTCGTAGAATTGTGTATGCTTACATTACCTGTCTGTACTTGCATGCTGTCTACTTTTTCCATTAGAGCTCTTAACAGAGAACTCATAGTTATTTTAAATTCCCTATCTGAAATTATTCCTGATAATCCCCAAATCTGTGCCATATCTGAGTCTGGTTCTGATGTGTGCTTTGTCTGCTCAGACTGCCTTTGTCTTGCCTTTTAGCACGCTTTTTAATGTTTTTTAAAATCCAGAGGGGGGCGCCTGAGTGGTTCAGTCGGTTAAGCGTTTTCTGCTTCTCCCTCTCCCTCTCCCTCTCCCTCTCCCTCTCCCTCTGCTGCTCCCCCTGCTTGTGCTCGCTCTCTCTGTCAAATAAATAAATAAAATCTTAAAAAAAAAAAAAAACAACTCAGATAGGATATATCGGGTAATAGGAACTGAGGTAAATAGGCATTTAGTGTAATGTTTTAGGTTATTTGGCTTGGGGCTGGGCTGTTAAATGTTGTACGCGTAGGTGCCAGAGGCTTCAGTTTCCTCTAGTGTCTTTTTGTTTATTTTTCTCCCCCATTGTCTTTGTGTTTCCCTAAGAACTCCTTTTTAAATAGTTTAAGTAGTTAATAGTTTAAATAGCTTCTTGCAACTCTTTCTGTTGAAATCCGCTGTTACTGTACCAGAACCTTGTGACCTGGTGGTAGAGTATGGGGAAGAGGAAGTGTTCTATAATCTTAGGACCAAATCTTAAGTCTTTTGGTAGCCTGAGTCCTGGCCTGCAACCTTCAGAAGTATTTTTTAGCCTTTTTTCTCCCCTTCTTTTTAGGTGAAGCAAGAAGGCTAGAGGGGCTGTAGCTGGCTAATTTCCCCTCTCCCAGGACATGTAAGGCTCTGGTAATTTTCCCTTTGAGTGTTGGCCTTTGTTACGGAGAACATTCTAGGCTTATTTCAAAACCATTACTTTTTCCCTGGGTGTTTTTCAAAATGGTTATATTCCCCTTCTTCCTCAAAAGGGAGAAGGTTTCTATTGGATCTTTACTCTGGGCATATTTCAAAATTGTTACTTTTTTTTTTTTTTTTCTAACTCTCACCCAAAAGGGGAGGAGATCATTCTTGGATCTTCATGTTCAGAACCTGGTGAAGTCCTGGAGGTAAAGCCAAGAGAGTGTGGAGGGCCCTCCTAAGACTTGGTCGCTAGGAGTTCTTACTTGGCAAGCCTTTGTCTAAATTACCATTTAAGTTTTCTCCCTAGCGTATTGCTCTAGTGCCTCCTGCTCCAGGTAAGCTGTTCTTGGGTGTGATTCTTTTTGCCTGTCTCTCCAGATTTTAGGAGTTCAGTTTGCCTTATGTCCTTAATTCTCTGATAAGCCTAAGGAAAGTTGATTTTCAGTGGGTTTTTTTTTTTTTTTCCCTCTTGCTGTAAGGATAGGAGTGACAATATTCAAGTACTTTATTTGTTGGGACTGAAACCTGACGCTTTATGTTTATGTTTTAAAATGGAAATACCTTGTCCAGTTTAAAAATAATTGTTCAGCAAGAGACTTTTAATTTCTCTATGAAACATTTGCTTGGCTGAGATGACTCATTCTTAGTTATTTTCATCTCTTTGAATCTCGAATCTATATATTTTCAAAGTGCTTAGCAAGAACTTCTTCAGAACAAAATATTTGAAAAACTTAAGAGCTTCTTATAGTTCTAGAAAATTGCTAATAACTTTACCCTAAATTAACTGGAATTATTGATTTTCTCCCTCCCTACCCCCCCAGCACTGTTTTTAATCAGATACCTTTTAGAATCGGTGCTCAAGTAGTTTCAGGGATTATTGTCTTTAACCTTCACTTGTTATTACTTTACCCTAGTTGTTTTTGAAAAAGTAACTCAATTTTCTGAGGCATTTTGAAATCTCTGGAGACTAAGCACTGTTTAAATTTGAAAAACTAATGAGAATAAATGCCTAACTCTTATGCTGCCAGTGGTTTATTTTCAATTAACCTTGAAGAATGTATTAATTATAAACTGTAGATCTTGGTAACTTTAGCCTAATAGGATTAATTTCAGAATCTGCATGATAAAGGACAATTTGGCTAAAATGTGTTATTTAAGCAACTGAGAAAGTACAGTGTATACTTCAAAGCCTTGTAATTTGATTACTTGCTAAAAAATTGCATTTTGGGAACCTTCAGTTCTTATCCTTGGAGAACAGTTGTAACCAACCTTGGGCAATTGAGAACATTGTAAATTACATTAACCTTGCCCTCTTTTTTTAGGTTTCATTTTAAGTTTTATTTTTCTCACTGAATCTACTGTGAGGAATAGCTGTTAAACCAAGAAACAAATCAGCTGAATGGTATTTAAGATTATTAGTTGGCAAACTCATGTTTAAGAAATATTTTTCTCTTTTAATTTTCTTAATTGTTTAAAATGAATGTCTTTGCGAATGAAAGTTTTTCAGGAGGGAGAATTAAAATATTAACCATTATGGGTTTTATCCTAACATACTAAATAAAATTTGTTTTTAGAAATGATGAGTTCATGCTGTATTGAAAGAATTTGATTGAAAATAATTATTTTTTGCCACGTAATAATCAATTAGTTGTGGTTTGTTTTAAAGTAAGCTCCAGGGCGCCTGGCTGGCTCAGTTGTTGGAGCATGCGACTCTTGATTTCAGGGTCGTGTGTTTGAGACCATGTTGGATGTAGAGATTACTTAAAAATAAAATCTTAAAAAAAAAATAAAGATCCATTTGTCTAGCATGATTTGAATTAGAGGCAGAAACCTTTACTTAGGCTTTTGCTTACAGACATTTCTTATAAAGAAATAGGGCTGTCAGGAGGAAAGGGAGAAAGAAGAGTAGGTCTTCAGTAGGGGCATAGTTATGGGTTGTGCCCCATGCCAGCTCCCACCAGCCCTGAACAGATTAGTGGTCGGTATCTGTGTTTCTCCTCCTGAAACTTAAACCCTCCCTTAAAGCCCCCCCAAAACTGGTGATATAACAGTCTCCTAGAAGAAACCCACACAAATGAACACAGTGTATTAATATTTTAGTCTTAACAGAAAAGCTTCCATGTGTTCACATTTCAATGGAGATAGTGGTTCACATTCAGTAAATAAGTAAGTTGAGGCCTCTGTTGGCTGGATCCTGACTTGCAATTTCCAGATAAGAAGGGAGCTGTAGCTCCTCTTTTTTTTTTGGTCCTGATCTTGCTACTTTATGCTAACTGGGATGGCAGCTACCTTTACAAAATGTCCCTTCATTCACCATAGCATTCAGGACCACAGTGCCAGGATTGGTCATCTGTTACCCTCTCTAGGGGAGAGACTCTCAGGGTCACCCCCATGATTCTTGACATCCTCTTCTACTTTTTGTCACCACCAAAACTCACTGGCTAACCATTTTAGCACAGAACCCTCATCCCTGTACTGCTCTGTACATTCTTCAATTGTACCCTCTCTCTTCCCCCAGCCTTCCTACAGACCCCTAGAGCTCCTGAACTGCCATTAGTAATTTCTCCCTCAGGTTCAGTCTTGCCGCAGCATCACAGTATAATCATGCTTTCTGCTTCTAGATTTCTCTGCTGCTGCTAAGCAGATGCCTGAGGTAGCCTCCTCCAGCACCAGTCTTGGGCTCTGCTACCTCTACTTAATACCTGGTAACCAGTTTGCCTGCCTTTGAGCTCCCTGAGTACAGTGAGTTCTCCCACCCTCAAAGCTTTGCCCATGCTGGCTTCCATCACAGCTAATAGTTTTCAGACTCTTTGCCTGGCTGACTCTATACAGACTGATCTGGATTTCCTTGAGTTAATTTCTGTCAGTACCTATTTTGTTTTTACTTCTTAGTACTTATTTAAAATTGCAATTCTATATTCATTTAGCCTTTTTCATTGATTCTAAGATGTACATTTCCCCTCACATTTCTGAAATCAAGGCACCTCTTAACACTGGATGCCTTGATTGCTTTCTGAATGGTAAGTAACATAATGGTTTATCTTATAATCGGTTGTGTCTTAGATTTAATAAAATACTGGACTTTTTTTTTTTTCTTCAAAGTAGGCTCCACGGAGTTCAATGCGGAGCTTGAACTCATAACCCTGAGATCAAGACCTGAGCTGAGATCAAGAATCAGTTAACCGACTGAGCCACCCAGGCACCCCTAAAATATTGTACTTTTAATGATCTGTTTCCTCTAGTTAATTGCAAGTTGCGCAAGTACAGGAATTCTGTTTTACTCGCCCATAGGGACCAGTGCCCAGTATAGTACCTGGTATCTAGTAGGCACTGAATAAATAATGCTGGGATGAATATCATTATATATTTGGTTCCTCCCCCCCACCCCCCCTTTTTAAAGTAGTCTCCACACCAACACGGGGCTTGAACTCACAGCCTGGAGATCAAGAATCACACGCTCTACTGACTAAGCCAGCCAGGCACCCCTATCATTACCTACTTCAGAAATGATGGCCCTAATAACGTTTGAAGATGAATTGGTCAATGTATGCATGTGAATTTTTAATTCAGTTTCTGTGTTTCAGTCTTTGTCTTTGGAGATTGCTTTATTCTGGAATTGAAGGAAACCTTTAGATGTGTTTATGTTGTTTCCTCATTTTTTTTTTTTTTAAGATTTTATTTATTTATTCATGAGAGAGAGGCAGAGGGAGAAGCAGGCTCCCAAGGAACAGAGAGCCCGATGCGGGACTCGATTCCAGGACCCTGGGATCATGACCTGAGCTGAAGGCAGATGCTTAACCATCTGAGCCACCCAGGGGCCCGCTCATTTTTTTTTTTTTTAAGATTTTATTTATTTATTTGATAGAGCACACAAGCAGGGGGAGCAGCAGGCAGAGGGAGAGGGAGAAGCGGGCTCCCCGCTGAGCAGGGAGCCCGATGGGGGGCTCGATCCCAGGACCCTGGGATCATGACCTGAGCCGAAGGCAGACGCTTAACCAACTGAGCCAGCCAGGCGCCCCTAAGTTGTTCCCTCATTTATGTAATTTGTCCCATTATTGATATATGTACATCCTTATTTAAGAGTATTTGCTCACCATGTATGAAAATGAATCCATATAAGCTTTTGTTAGGTATCAGCGTTGTCTTTCATTAGGAGGAAGAGTGAGGAAGGTACCAAAGGGTGTAGCAGACTTTTAAACTTCAGAAAGTTTTGAGTGCTTGAACTTACTTTTTCATTTTACTTCGTCCTCCAAGGAGTGCAATCACTTGGTGTCCTACTTCTTTTAAGCGAAAGAACAGCGAACAGGCAACATGAGTGACTGGAGTGCCTTAGGCCAACTCCTTGACAAGGTTCAAGCTTACTCCACCCCTGGAGGGAAGGTGTGGCTCTCGGTCCTTTTCATTTTCCGAATCCTGCTACTGGGGACAGCGGTTGAGTCAGCCTGGGATGATGAGCAGTTTGCCTTTCGTTGTAATACTCGGCAGCCTGGTTGTGAAAACGTCTGCTATGATAAATCCTTCCCGATCTCTCATGTGCGCTTCTGGGTCCTGCAGATCATATTTGTGTCCATCCCCTCACTCTTGTACCTAGTGCATGTATTCTACATGATCCGCAAGGAAGAGAAGTTGAAAAAGAGAGGGGAGGAACTCAGAGTCGCTCAAAACGCTGGTGTCCACATGGAGGTGCACTTGGAGGAAATCGAAGTTGAGATCAAGAAGTTCAAATATAGCGTTGAAGAACACTGTAAGGTGACTATGAGAAGGGGCTTGCTGCGAATCTATGCCATTAGCATCTTCTTCAAGTCTGTTTTTGAGGTGGCCTTCCTGCTGATCCAGTGGTACATCTATGGATTCAGCCTGAATGCGGTTTACACTTGCGAACGAGACCCCTGCCCGCATCAGGTGGACTGCTACCTCTCTCGCCCCACAGAGAAAAGCATCTTCATTCTCTTCATGCTGGTGGTGTCCTTGGTGTCTCTTGCTTCGAACATTCTCGAGTTATTCTGTGTCTTCTTCAAGGGCATTAAGGACCATGTGAAGGATCCAGAGAGTGAGCCTTACTTTGATTCATCTGGTCTGCCAAGCCCCTCCACTGGCTCTTCATCAACTGTTCCTCTCTCCACCATATCCCTTCCCAGGGACAAGGTGGTTCCTGGAAACAGGAAGAGTTCTTCCTGCCGCAGTTACAATAAACAAGGAAATGAGCAAAGCCATGCTAAACAGAGTGCATAGCAAGATCTAATAGGGCAGGCAGGAAGCACCACCTCCAACTTGCACGCATAGCCTTTTGATTTCCCTGATAATAAGCAGAATTCTGGGGGTGGGGGTGGGGATGACAACAGTAGCTACTGGGTAGTAGTCATTGTAGACCAGCAGCCATTCTGCAAAGCCAGCAGTCATGCCAGCAGTAGGCTTAATGACCTAGAGATCTAGACACATGCCTGAAAACATTATGATTCTGCCCAATTGTTAAAGAAAAGGAAGGTACAGTGGAGAGTGTACTTTTGTTCCAGAGGAGGTGGTACTCAACAACGTCAGTTATGAGGCTTAACAGACATAAAGGGTTCTTTTTGGGGGGTCTGGGATAGGAGAGGAGAAAGGGGAGGATTAATGGAGGAACATACTTGGTATTTGAAATGGTTGACGCGAAGAATTTACATTCTAAATAAAAGTTGCATTAGGTGGCACATAAGTAAGGACTTTTTCTCTCCCATATTTCCTGAGAATGGTTCAGTGTATATGAAAGAGTGATAGATATCTGCCATGTATTGGTACAAACAGATGCAATATAAACTCATGAACATGGATTTTAAAATAATGCAGGGTTCAAATTTGAGCATTTCTCATGGATTTTGCGGTGTGGGCCGTATGATCTTTACATAATTCCTACTGTGAAAGTGAAACACACTTCCCTCACCAAAGTGCCCCCCTTTACCCAGTTTAGCCTGTTATGGATACTGGTTCTACTCATTGTGAGTTTTTTCTTTTATAGAAAGATATCAGGAATGATGTCCTTTTTCTGAAATGTAATGACTGACACTTGAATGATAAGACTTTTAGTTCTGTAAACAGCACTCATTAATGTGAGAAACTTAAAAAGAATGCTTAGAGCTGGACTATTAAATGTTCTTACATGAATTTTACAGTAACTGATAGTGCTTGGATTTATTTTACTTAATAAATCCTACGTAATAAGCATTATTTTAGAACTCGTATTCTGTTAATGAGTTTGGTAGGCAGTCTTTTGGGATGGCCAGTGTTTTTGGTGTTTGTCCTAAGATTTTATTTGGAATGCAAGAAAGGTTGAAAGAGGTTTGAGTATTACCTATGTACCTAATGTGTTGGAAATATATACTAAAGAAATCTGTTTATTCAAATGACTTTTCTAAAACTCACAGATGGTTGGTGAAAATGCTGAGCTTCATACTTTGTTTTTGCATGACAGCTACATAAACAGTTTTGTACACTAAATGGTTTAACATTTCACATTAAACTAATGTCATGTTCAGCTTTATTAAATGCAAATGTAGAACTAGTCCATCATATATTCTAGAGAATGTTCTTTATTAAATAAAGTTTTAAGAGAGCAACCTGCCTGTCTGCCTCCTCTGAGAGTTTCTGGCTGCATTCATCTTCCCTAGTCTTTTGAACTCTTCCTTGGTACATCTTAATCTAAGCAGAATCTACTACAGAGTTTTAGAAATGGAATTGCAGTGATTCTATTACAGAAGGTTTTAGTATTAGCATCTTTAATTATATATAGCAGGATCACAGATAGACCCACTACATAGATGTGCAAAAAATGTAGCTTCTTTTTTTTCTTTTAACTGACTGATCTACTCTTCATCAGAAGCTTCTTCCCACCCCACAGGGCAGAAGGAAGGAGAAGATGGGAACAACTGAAATGTTAAACCTGCCAATGAACAGCATCTTGCTCTGACAGTTTCAATGGTCTCATTTGTAAAACCCAGTCTCTTGGCTCATTAAAGAGTCTTTCAGATTTCCTTCTCACAAACTGTTTTGTGAGGAATAAGCACAGTTATTTACTAATGGGATGTGTGTTTCTATGGGGCACTGCAAAACCTCTGAAATCTTGGATTGGACTTCCTGTTTCACATTGATTTTCACATATTGCTTGCTTGATTTTGTTAAAATTTTCATCTTGAGATAATTACAGATTTACATGCAATGGTAAGAAATAATAGATTCCATGTATCTTTCAACTAATTGCTCCCAATAGTAACATCTTGCATAACTATAGTAGAATATTATAACCAGAAAACTGACATTGATATAATCCATTGACCTTATTCATATTTCACCAATTTTACATGCACTCATATATACATCCATGCGCGCACACGTGTGTCGTTTTTAGCACTTGTGTAGGTTCATGTGGCCACCACAGTCAAGATACGGAACAGTTTTATGACAAGGATCCCTGGTGCCGTTGATAGCCACGGTTGCACTCCTCCACGCCCCTCTCCCTAACTCTTTGCAACCACTAATCTGTTCATCTCTATAATTTTGTCATTTCAAGAATACTATTTAAATGGAATGGTACAGTGTATAACCTTTTGGGATTGACATTTTTCTCAGCAAAACTCCCTTGAGACCCATCCAAATTTTTGTATGAACCAGTAGGTTTTTTAATTTAATTTTTTAAATTTTTTTATTGCTGAGTGGTAGTCCATAGTATGGAGGTACCACTGTTTATTCACGCGTTGAAGGACCTTTAGGTTGTTTCCAGGTTTTGGCTATTACAAATAAAGCTGTTTGAACATTTGTGTATAGGTTTTTTTGTGAACAAAAGTTTTCATTTCCCTGCGATAAATGCTCAAGATTGTTACTGCTGAGTTGTAAGTGAATATATAGTTTTATAAGAAACTGGCATGTTCTTTTTCCGGAGTGGTTTACATTCCCATCAATAATGTATGAGTGATCTCATTTTTCTACATGCTCACCAGCATTTGGTATTATCACTGTTTTTTATTTTAGCCATTCTAATAGGTGTGTAGATGATCTCATTGTGGTTTAAATTTGCATTTTTCTAATGGCTACTAATGTTGAGCATCTTTTCATGTGCTTAATTGGGATCTGTGTGTCCTCTTCCGTGAGATATGTTTCTTCTGTCCATTTTTTTTTTTTTTAAAGATTTTATTTATTTATTTGACAGAGAGAGACACAGCGAGAGAGGGAACACAAGCAGGGGGAGTGGGAGAGGGAGAAGCAGGCTCTCCGCAGAGCAGGGAGCCCGATGCGGGACTCGATCCCAGGACCCTGGGATCATGACCTGAGCCGAAGGCAGTCGCTTAACCGACTGAGCCACCCAGGCGCCCTCTTCTGTCCACTTTCTAATTGGATTCTTTGTTTTATTACTATTGAGTTTAAGGAGTTAAAAAAATATATTTATATTATGGGTTAAAATCCTTTGTTGGATATGCCTGAAAATATTTTCTCCCTGCTTGTAGCTTGTTTTTCATCACTCAATAAGGTCTTCCACAGAGCAAATTATTTTAATTTTGATAAGATCATTTATCAGTTTTTCCTTTTATGGATTGTGTTTTTGGTGGTAAGTCTAAGAACTTTTTGTCTAGTCCTATATCCTAAAGATTTTCTTCTTTGTTTTCTAAAAGTTTTATAGGTTTACATTTAAGTAAATATAAGTCCGTGATCTTGCTTTTAAGTCCATGATCGATTTTGAGTAAATTTTTGTATTAGTTGTGAGATTTTAGGTTGAGGCATTTTTCTTCTCATCTTGTCTCATCTCGTCTTGTCTCGTCTCTTTTCTTTCTTGGCTATGGAGTCCAATTGCTGTAGCACCACCATTTGTGGAAAAGTCTCTCCTTCCTCAATTGAATTGCTTTTGCAGGCAAAAATCAGTTAGATGTATCTGTGTGGCCCTACTGATCTGTGTGTTTATCCCTCTGCCAGTATCACACTGTTCTGTAGCTCTGTAGTAAGCCTTAACATCAGGTATAGTGATTCCTCTCATTTTACTCTGCTTTTTCAAAATTTCTTCAGCAGTTCCAGGTCATGTGTCTTTCCATTTTCATTTTAGAATAAATTTGCCTATATCTATAAAACTCTTGCTGGGATTTTTTATAGGAATTGCATTAAAGCTATATACCAATTTGGGGAAAATTGGCATCTTGTTGAGTTTTCTAATACATGAGTATAGTATGTTTCTCAATTAACTTAGGGTTTCTTTAGTTTTTTTTCATTAACATTTTGTAATTTGTAGGATACAGATCCTGTACATATTTCATTAAGTTTATATCGGACTATTTCATTTCCTTGGAGTAACTTTTCTTAAGATTTTTATTTATTTATTTTAGAGACAGAGAGAGAATAAGTGCGGGGGGAAGAGCAGAGGGAGAGGGACAAGCAGACTCTGTGCTGAGCGTGGAGCCCTACGTGGGTCAATCCCACGACCCCAAGATCATGACCTGAGCTGAAATCAAGAGTCTGATGCATGGACTGAGCCACCCAGGCACCCCTTTCCTTGGAGTAACTGTAAATGATATTTTGCTTTTAACTTCTGTCTCCCATTTTTGTTGTTTGCATATAGAAATGTGATTGATTGGGGTGCCTAGGTGGCACAGTCCATTAAGCCACCAACTCTTGGTTTCGACTCAGGTCATGATTGCAGGGTCCTGGTATTGAGCGCCATGTTGGGCTCTGTGCTCAGCACAGAGTCTGCTTGAGGTTCTCTCTCCCTCTTCCTCAGCCCCTCCTGCTTGTGCTGTTTCTCTCTCCCAAATAAATAAGTAAATAAATCTTAAAAAAAAAAAAAGGAAATGTGATTGATTTTTGTGAGTTGATCTTGTATTCTACAATCTTGCTAAACTTATTAGTTCTAGGAGGTTTTGGTGGATTCTTGGGATTTTTTTTGTGTGTGTAGATGATCATGTCATCTGCAAATAGTGTCAGTTTTATTCCTTTGTTTACAGTCTGTATGCTTTTTATTTCTTTTTCTTGGCTTATTACTCTCATTAGAACTTCCAGTACTGTGTTCAGTAATAGTGATGAGAGCAGACATTCTTTTCATGTTCCTGATCTTAGAGAAAAAGCATTCCGTCTTTCACTGTTAAATATGTTAGCTCTAGGGTTTTGTGGATGATACTTATAAAGCTTGAAAGAAACTTACCTTCTATTTCTAGTTAGCCAGAGTTTTTTTTTTTTTTATCATAAACTGGTGTTCAATTTTGTCATTCTTTTATTGTATCAGTTGATATGATCATATGAGTTTTCTTCTTTACCCTGTTGACATGGTTTTCAAATGTTGAATCAGCCTTGCATATCTAGAATAAATCCAACTGGCCATGGTATACAGTTCTTTCTATATATCACTGGATTTGAAATGCTAATATATTGTTGAGGATTTTTGTACGTGAGTTCGTAAGAGATGCTGGTCTAAACTTTTTTTTTTTTTTGTGCTGTCTTTGTCAGGTTTTGATATCATTGTATTAGTAGCCTCATAAAATGAGTTGGGAAGTGTTTTCTCCTCTTCTAATTTCTGGAAAAGATTGTGTAAAATTGGCATTAATTCTCCTTAAAATGTTTGGTAGAATTCTCTAGTGAACCCATATGAGTCTGAAGTTTTTTTTATTGGGAACTTTAAAATTACAAATTCAATTAATACTTATACAACTATTTAAATTGTTTATTTCATCTTGGTTATGTTTGGTAGTTTGTGGTTTTCCAGGAATTGGCCTATTCCTTCTAAGTTGTGAAACTTAAGGAGTGTGAAGTTAATGGCCATGGGATTCTAGGGATCTCTCCCCTGTTTTGTTACTGATATTGATGATTTTCATCTTCTCTTTATGTTTATCAGTCTTGCTAGAAGTTTATCAATTTTACTAATCTTTTAGCAGGACCGGTTTTAGCTTCATTGATTTCCTTAATTTAAAAATTTTTAAATTATTTTATTTTATTTTCCTGTTTGATATTTTACTGATTCCTTCTTGTTTTGGGCTCATTTCTTTTTCTGGTATTGAGGTAAGAATTTAGATTATTGATTTGAGAACTTTCCTCTTTTCTTTTTTTTTTTTTTTTAAAGATTTTATTTATTTATTTGAGAGAGAGAGAGAGAGCACATGAGAAGGGGGAGGGTCAGAGGGAGAGGCAGACTCCCCGCTGAGCAGGGAGCCCGATGCGGGACTCGATCCTGGGACTCCAGGATCGTGACCTGAGCCGAAGGCAGTTGCTTAACCAACTGAGCCACCCAGGCGCCCAAGAACTTTCCTCTTTTCTAATGTGTGCATTTAGTGCTGTAAATTTCTCTGTTAGTACTGCTTTAGCCGCATCACACATATTTTGATTTAATGTATTTTCATTAAGTTCTATGAAATTAAAATTTCCTTTGAGACTTTCTCTTTGTATGATGGCTACGTTGAAATTCTTGCCAAATAATTCTGCCATCTCTGTGTTAGCATCTTTTGATAGTCTTTTCTCATTCTTGTTGAGGTTTTCCTAGCTCTTAATATGATGACTGATTTTCTGTAGAAACCTGGACATTTTGGATATTATGTCATTAGACTATCTTATTTAATCTTCTGTTTTATCTGGTCTTTTATGACAATGCTCTGCAAGGTAGGGGGCACAAATGGGGATGGTAGTTCAGTTTCCTCCTTCGGCCTCCATTGATACCTACTGGGGAGGGGCTCCTTGATACCGATGTGAATGGGAGTTTGGCTTCTTATGTGGCCTTCACTGGTACTACCCTGGCAGGGGATTGGACATGGTTCCCACTTCGCCCTTATTAATGTGAATGGAGCCAGTGTTTCATTTGGCTGGAGTAGGGTGGTTGGTTATTGTCTAAATGTTTTCTGTCATGCTAGGCTGCTCCTTGCTTGGTCCTTTAGCTTGAGAGAGCAGGCTTTCATTGGAGCTTAGGCTGCTCCTTGCCTGGTCCTTTAGCTTGAGAGAGCAGGCTTTCATTGGAGCTTAGGCTGATCCTTGCCTGGTCCTTTAGCTTGAGAGAGCAGGCTTTCATTGGAGCTATTTTTAATCTCTGCCCATGGGTGTTTCTGGGTCGCTTGTTGAAGTATTTTTATTAAGGTTGCTTTAAAATCTTTGTCAGATTCTAACATCTGATTCATCTCTGTGGTGACGTCTCTTTTCTAATTCAAGTTGTGACTTTCATGGTCCTTGGTATGATTGATACATATATTTTTATTGTATCCTGGTCAGTTTGGATATTATGACCTCTGGACTTTATTTATTTATTTTTGTTCAGCAGTCAGTCTCCCTGTTGGGTGGTAGTCTGATGGCTGGCTAGGTATGTTCAGCTTCCTGCTTGCCCCCCCCCCATTGTTCTTACTCTCACTGCCTCCTTGCAGAAGGGTGGGGTGGATGTTTACCTCCTCATTTGGCCCTGCTAACAGCTTCCCAGAGAAAAGTGGACCAGTGATTCACATTGCCTTATTGCTTCTGCTCCATCCTGCAGA
Organism: Mirounga angustirostris; assembly: GCF_029215605.1. Lineage (NCBI taxonomy): Eukaryota > Metazoa > Chordata > Mammalia > Carnivora > Phocidae > Mirounga > Mirounga angustirostris. Next base: position 14,821,090 of record NW_026991719.1, read on the forward strand.
CACCACTGCGGCAGAGGGGCCAGAGTACTGTTGCCTGCTTCTGCCTGGAGGGAAATGGAAGATCAGCTCTTGACTGGACTTGCCAATATGACAAGGCAGGGAATGGGAGCTGTGCCTGCTTCTGCCAGGCAGGGGATGGAAGATTAGCTCCCTGCTCAACCCCACTAACAGGGACAGCACCAGGTGGGGAGTTAGGGAGTTGGAGCCCTGCTGCCTGCTTCCTTGGGGGGTGTGTGTGTGTGTGTGTGTGTGTGTGTAAGTAAGGAGTGTCTATCCGCTCAGCCCCGCTGAAACCTCAGTGGGATGGTAGTGCAGTTTTTCCATTGATATTTGCCTGGAGTAGGGTAAGATTTTCTCTTGTTAGCTCATCCTTTTCCTGTCTTTTGGCTGTGAGGACAGAATTTTCTTGGCACTTCTTTATATTTGCCTCCTGTCGGTCCTAGGTTGGAGGCTTCTGCAATACTCTTTTGGGGATGCATAGGAGACAGTGGGGAAATCCAGGGAACTCACTGCCACGGTGTTCCTCAAGTCCTGAAGTCCCAAGGCAGTTGGCCACTTTCCCACCTTGTCTTCCTATGCTTAGTTGTATGTTATATACAGGGATTTTTAGTTTCAAGAGGAAGGACCGGGGAGAAGTGGGGCTGCTCCATCTTTACCAAAACTAGAAGTCTCCACGTGTGTGTGTGAAAATTCTGTAAATATCGGTTGATATGATAACATCAATTTGTTCTTGAAATAAACCATATATCAGGCACTGTGATTGGCCCTGGGGACTATAGATGGTACTGAGATAGCATCCTTAACTTCAGAGACCTCGCCATTTTGTAGAGTTTAAAGACCTGTGAAATAGATTTTAATTTGCCTCTTGACACTGAGGTAGAAAACACAATTCTTTATTTTAGAAGTGAAACTAAAGGGGCGCCTGGGTGACTCAGTCGTTAAACATCTGCCTTTGGCTCAGGTCATGATCCCAGGGTCTTGGGGTCGAGCCCCACATCAGGCTCCCTGCTTGGTGGGAAGCCTGCTTCTCCCTCTCCTACTCCCCCCTGCTTGTGTTCCCTCTCTCTCTGTCAAATAAATAAATAAAATCTTAAAAAAAAAAAATTAAATCTAGCTCCATACCATGTGGCTTCTGGCATTGGAGCTCCTTTGCTTCCCATTGACTGATATAAGCCTTCTTTGGTTTATGAAGTGCCAGGCAAATGGGGAAGAGGCCTAATCCTTAAGTGCCTTGTTGTTCTCATGGTTACCATTGCTTGTTACTCTGGTTACCATTAAACCTTTTGCCAGGCACTACCCTCCAGTGGGCATTGTTTCCCTGGCCCCAGGTCTCCAGACTATGGTGCTTAGTGATCAGACTGGAGGAATCTAGCCAAGTAACACCACTGTCCAAAGTCCTGGACACCCCTCTGCCTCATGCAGAAGCCCCAGCTCTGTGATCCTCCTAGTCCTGGAGGATCCTCTGCTCCTGGAAGAACATCAGCTCTCTTTGACATGAGCCTATTGGATGGGAAGTTCAGCTCCACTGCCTTTGTAAGTCTGGGCTTTATAATAATGACTGTTAGTTCTCCCTAGGGACAGGAGAAGGCACCCCCCCCTCCCCTCACCCCCAGGGACAAACCCCATGTTCTCTGAGTTCCTCTGGAAACATATTTGGGAATGCCTAGAGCATTTTGAACTTTCTCTCTGATGATAGTAATAATAGTAGTAACATTTAGTTCATGTGCTATTCTGAGCATTTTACTTGTATCCCCTTATTCAGTCCTAATAGCAATCTCAGGAATAAGTGACGTTAGACACAATTTTCAGAAAAGGAAATTGAGGCACCGAGAAGTTAAGTAACTCGTCAAAGGTCACTTACCTAGTAAATGGTAGAGCCATGATTTAAATTCAGGCAGTTTGGCTCTAGATCTGAAGTTCTTACCCTTCTTCTGGATGTGTGACAGTCTTTGAGTTTCACTTTGCTTTATTATTATTTGTTTGAAATCAAGATTGTGTCTGAAGGAAGTGCTTCTGGTTTCTAAAAGGTATCATCAATTAAGTAATTTTATGTAATTAAAGACTTTCTAATTAGAAACACTTTGTTTCCTTTCTTACAAAACCACATAGATCTGGCAATGAGAGTACGAAAAATAACCAGTACATATCTTGTATTTTAAATTGTTTGGGGTACAGTCCTCTAATAATCAGGTTTTTAAATTTGTTTCAGAAAGTAAGAAATAATTTTGTTAGAAATTTCTGCATTTTCTTTGGTTGTTTAGAGTTCAAGAGAAAATTTAGCCAGATTATATTGTATTATATACATCTATTATTTGTCACATCTATTTATACATTTATGATATTTTCTATTGCTTTAGGTGCCTCTTTGTTCAAATACAGCTAGTAGAATAACTAGAAGGATGTGATTCACAAGTCATTATATTAGTATTATCCATGCCATTAGATTTAAATTCTACTTTTGGGGCTTATTGTACTTAGAATGTAATCAAGTTTTTCTGTTCAGGAGCGATTCATGCTGCCCTTTACCTTGCTTTTTCAGTGAAAATTTAAATTTTCTCATTTAAAATGTGGAGTCAAGTTTCATTTACATATTCTGTGTACTAGGTAATATAACAGTTTGTTCTATTCTTTATAAACACAGTGTTGAATATAAAATTTGTTGTGTTTTGTTAGAGAATGATGTATAATTTCTCTTAAAATAATTCATTGATTTGCATTTTTCATGTCATTGGTGTTTAAATTTCCATAGGCACTTACCCACTGTGTGACTTATCTGAAGCAGATCTTTCAAATTCATATTGATTTATTATCAGTGCCATTTAAATACATTCTTTGTTGATGTATAAAGGGATCTTTGTTAGTTCTAGCTCAAGAGAAACCACAGGAGCGAGTTTTAGAACTTAAAGTTAATTCATTAAGCAGACATTTATTAAAGCACCTGCTGTAGTGAGTTCTGCTGGATGTTTGGGATAAAGAACAAAAAGGGCATGGTTCATGATTGTGGAGAGCCCACATTCTAGAAGAAAAAGGCTCATGACAGCATAGTGGTTAGAATGTGGTCTCTGCCCTTGAGTAGTTCATAGGCTGTCGGTGCATGAGAATGTTAAGAAATAAATAGGTCACTCATTTCAAAACTCAGGTGGTCTTTTTAACAAGATACTATTTCAGTCTTTATTTTCTGTGATGTTTTTAGTTAAAATTTAAATATCTCTATTCTCTGTGTGTCCATGGCTTTATTTCTTCTTGGTCCCTGTAAGATCCTTAAGAGGTACTTAGAGCAGCTCAAGTGCCTAACTCATTTAGCCTACCTTTATGGAGTGTCTTTCGGCTAGGTCTTAGGGGCATAGAGTTATGTGAAGCGCTTAGGCTTATGGATCTTACAGTCTTGAGGTGGGAAGTGAGGCTGAATGGCCAACCCCAGATTCCCATGCAGGTATGCTAAGATCCTGGTTGGAGGTGTGTATAGAGTGCTAGGGACCACAAAAAAGGAACATAGAAAATAAGCTGGGGGATCTTGGAGTGCTTCCCAAAGGAGGGTTTTAAAGGAAAAAGAAGAAATAACTTGAAGTAGCAGGGTTGGCTTCTTGTGATTTAAGTTCCAGCTAAAAACAAGTCACCTCCATGGGTACTCCCTCACCCAAATAAATACTCTATTTGAATTGCCCTGTTTTGTTTAGCACAGTACCTGTCACTGGGTAGGAGTTTGAAAACTGTTGTTTGAATAAATGAATGAATGAAGAAAGGATGAATGCTGGAGGCAGAGTGTAAGCAAGTATATGTGAAGATTCATTTGAGAAACTACAAATAATTAGGTGTGACAGGAGCAGGGTTTTTGTTGTTGTTTTGGGGTTTTTTGTTTTTGAAGTTAGGAGATGAAGCATGGAATTAAAACTTTATATTGAAAGCCTTGGAAAGCTGCCAGGCTGCATGGTATGTAATACATCTTTCTTTTCCTCAATCCTGTGATTGAAAGCAAAGTATGTTTAAAATATCTATTATGTGCAAACTGATGACCTCACTGAGGTCTTTGGAGAATATTCCTACAAGAGGATTTCAACTAGAATGCCTCAGTGATATTCTTGACATCAAATAACCAGCCACACAAGAATTTTGTTCAGGTTATACAGTGTTTCTTGGCTGATTCTCTCAAAACAGTGAACTGCTTGAGACTTCTATTCCACAATTGTTTCAAAGGCATGGCCACTTCTGGGATTTTTGTCCTCTCCTTCTCTTTTGCTTTAGCTCTCAAGGTGGCGTGTTTGAGGTCATTCAGCTTCCTTTATGATGGTGGTAGACAGTTCCATGCCTGTACAACAAGATGGTACAGTTCATTTCTGTGGACATTTTTGTTACATAGCTATCATATGTAAGATAAAGTGCTGGGTACTTGGATATAAAGGCTAACCAGACTTGCTCTTTCAAGAATATTTAGGCTGTTGTTTTATGTTTGATACTCATCTCTTTCTGTGGTAAGAGAAAGTGAATCTGACATTCTCTAGTTTTCTCCACAATGCATAAAAGATAAAATAAGTTTTAACTAAACTAGATACTTTGAAAATAAGTTTTTAAGAAAAGAAAAACTGTTGCTACCTATGTTGAATGTAATTTTCAGTTTTCTACATGGATATGGTTACGGCAAAAAGTGGTGACTTGGAACTTGTTTCAGATTTTAGTTGTACCATTTTTGTTTGCATATGTGTGAGCGTATCTATCAGAATGTATGATCATGACTTCCCTAGAGGTAATCCAGTTCAGTTGTTTGAACAGAGAGCCTCTGAGTTTGGTTCACTCTCCCTATCAGTCTTTCACATTTTGGCAACATTGTAGTAAGCTGGAGGACCTTATGCCTTGGTAGCCTAACCCTGTTATATGGAACATAATTTCTGTTGCTTTTGAACTTTGGAGTTTCCTTAAGCATGTTTCTGTCCTAAATCCCAGGCATATTTCTCATGAGTTGGAAGAAAACATGGTGTTTTGACTTTCTTCACCAGTTTTCAGTACTCTGATTGTTCTTCTTTTATAGGTAAATTTAAAGGTAGGGCCAGGGGCGCCTGGGAGGCTCAGTCGGTTAAGTGGCTGCTTTCGGCTCAGGTCATGATCCCGGGGTCCTGGGATCGAGCCCCACGTCGGGCTCTCTGCTCGGCGGGGAGTCTGCTTCTCCCTCTCCCACTCCCCCTGCTTGTGCTCTTGCTCTGTCAAATAAATAAATAAAATCTTCAAAAAAAGTGAAAGTAGGGCCAAAAATCAAGAATTACAGATTTTACATTTTATATATGCATGTACGATTTATCAGCTTATTGATGAATAAAAGCAAAATGGAATCAGACATTCTTAAGCAGTTATTTTATAATCACTTTAGTAGTAATGTTTCTAACTTGAGCAGAAGGTGTGAGTATATACTCATGGGTCTGGTTGTTGTTAGCGCTCCCAGAAAGCAGTGAGCAACTTGCCTCTATATTAGCTCTGCTATTGTTAGCATTCTATACATTGTTTACCCACCAATGTCTGCAAAACTTAAGTATGCTGACTTCATTGGTATCTACACAATTTCCTGGAAGAAATTGGCCCTGAGAAAGCTAGGCACAGTTATTCCTTCCTTCAGTAAAGAAATCTGTAGCAAGCAGTCTATCACTAGTAAAACAGGACAGTAGATTTTGTCTTCATTTGGACCATATTTTTTTATGTTGATCATCAGTGCATTTTATTTTATTTTTTTTTTTAAAGATTTCATTTATTTGACAGAGAGAGTGAGAGAGCACAAGCAGGGGGAACAGTAGAGGGAAAGGGAGAAGCAGGCTCCCTGCCAAGCAGGGAGCCCGATGCGGCGCTTGATCCCAGGACCCTGAGATCATGACCTGAGCCGAAGGCAGACGCTCAACCATCTGAGCCACCCAGGCGCCCCGATCATTGGTGCATTTTAGTTATAAACGTTTTTTTTTCTTTTCCCCTGTCATTGTACCTGAACCTTTATATATTTAACAGGGGTAATATTTATGGAATACCTGGTGATGTATCTTGGGTCAGTAAACTGGTTTTTTTCTTCTTTTTCTTCTATCTTGGTTCCAGGTAAGAGAGTAGGGTGAATGCCTCTTTGTAGGGGAAATTACTGTGAGACTTAAAAGAGAGATGAAAGGTGCCAAAGGGGTGTGAGCCGAACAGGCTGAGTTAGGGCAGGCAAGTCTTGACAGTCTCTCCCCCTGCCCCCCATTACCTCAGGGAACTGATATTCTGGATTTAGGGAGACCATAGGTTGAGGGTAGTGAAGGAAGCTTATGCCCCATTCCCCTTTTGGAACTGAGGGAACTGCCTTGCAAAGTTGCCTCATCACAGTGGAAGCAGCAACAGCAGAGTAAAATGTGGCATGCTGTGGTTAGGTGGAGAGAAGATTCCTGGGTCTCCCTTCAGCTTGTGACTGGCTTCTAAGGAATCTCAAAGTTACTGCACACTCTAGGTGGCTGGGTTGAGAGCCAGTGAACCTATCAGTGGGGATGCTATGTTGAGGGGCAAGCTGATAACACTATGGTTGATAGCCAGGTCGTGGGTATAAATGAGATTGAGGAGTTGGATGTCTTCACCAATTAAAGATGAGAAGGGGCCAGACACCTGGGCTATAAGCCAAGAGCACATACCTGAGTCCACAGTCCCCATGGGGTCCAACAGCAACATTGGGCCAGTGCTCTGGGGTCCAGGCCTATAAGGAACCTTGTCTTGGAGACCAGAGTCCCAGGGGACAGTACAAGGGCCTGTATTTATCTGAAAGCCCTTCCCTTAACACAATGAAGTTCTGTAACCCCAACCCACATCCATACATCCATCTGCCATCTTGGTAGAAACAGGGAGAAAATCTGAGGGGGAAGCTGAGCATTTTCTTGAAAGAGACTATAAACCAGAAAAGACTGAGTTACTATAGAATGCAAATTAAATCAAGGTCAGAGCTTGGAAAGAAAGGTTAAAAGTTATAGAAAATTAAAAAGATACATTTTCTTGGCACATCTTAGATTTAGTCTTTGAGGATGTATTTACAATGTTAAATGTAAATTTTGTACTCTTCGTTCACTATGAAACACAGCTTAAGTCAATGATTATCTGATTGAGGATATAGATTGCCTGCATTTGGCATGCCTAATTAATACTATCTTCTCAATTGACCACTAGAGGTGAAGTTTTCATTTTCTCATTGTCTGCTTATTGTTGTAAAATAACGGCAAAATGAAATACAACTCTAACACAATTGCACAATAACTAGAGTAGGACATGATGGTTAATATTACTAAACTGAAATGCTGTCTGACAGGCATCATTGTCCTGTACTCTTTGTAATTTCCTTTCATTTGTGGATATACTCACAGTCTGAGTGTGGTTGTAGACAAAGTGATTTAAGAGCATCTGTATATAATATCTGAAAGGGTTATATAAAAATCAGGTATATCTCAAATTTTGTGTGATCTATAAATACAGAGCTAAATTGTTTTGGAAATCTCTCTCTATTGAAAAGAATTGCTATTTGCTCTGTCATAGAAGTTAGTGAAAATTGTTCTTTGGGTACCTGATTTTCCATCTTAACTGCATTTATTTTTTGAACTTTTTATTAATTATATTAACAGTGTAGCAAGTTTATATTGGTCTATAACTATGAGGTGAATTATTTTTAAATCATTTTATTTTTTATTATTTTTTGTAGTATTTTTTAATTTTTAAATTAACATAAAATGTATTATTTGTTTCAGTGGTACAGGTCTGTGATTCAACAGTCTTACACAATTCACAGCGCTCACCACAACACATACCCTCCCCAGTGTCCATCACCCAGTCACCCCATCCCCCCACCCCCTCCCCCTCCAGCAACCCTCAGTTTGTTTCCTGAGATTAAGAGTCTCTCTTATGGTTTGTCTCCCGCTCTGGTTTCATCTTGTTTCATTTTTTCCTCTCTTCCCCAGTGATCCTCTGCCTTGTTTCTTATTCTGCATATCAGTGAGATCATGTAATTGTCTTTCTCTGATTGACTTATTTCCCGTAGCGTAATACCCTCTAGTTCCATCCATGTCATTGCAAATGGCAAGATTTCATTTTTTTTTTGATGGCTGCTTAAATAATTCACTTTAAATCAACTTTTTTGAGGTATAATTTGCATATAAGCATATCCCTTATATACAATAAGATGTACCTATTTTAAGTGTACAGTTCTGTGTGAACTAGTTTCCTTAATTCATCACGGTTACATCCTTTGATATTATCAGCCAATGTCCAGGTTGATACTGATCCACCAACAGGCATTCTGGGCCTATTAGAAGTACTTACAAGGGCTTTCCGGGTATGTGGGTTAGCTTGTATTTATCAACTAAATGTTCCTAGACTTTTATGGTTTTTATTATATTTGTGGCTCCAAGTCTCACAGAATTACTGGATATATTTATTTTTAATGTTCAAATAAAAATAGTTGAAGACTTTAGTGTAGGAATTCCAGTGACCTCCTTAAGAACGTGGCTTATAGGGGCACCTGGGTGGCTCAGTTGGTTAAGCATCTGCCTTTGGCTCAGGTCATGATCTCAGGGTCCTGGGATCAAGCCCTGCATCTGGCTCCCTGCTCAGTGGGGAGTCTGCTTCTCTCTCTGCCCCTCCTCCCTGCTCTGGCACTTTCTCTTTCTCTCTCTCTCCACAAATAAACAAGTAAAACCTTAAGAAACAACAACAACAACAGCCCAATGTGGCTTATATTTACAAGAGAGCCTCTTCCTTTGATTTTTTCTTCCCACAAAACTCATGGTCTTTTATCCCACTTGTAGAGGCTCTTCCCTTCTTTCTGTTCCACATGGGCCCAAGCTTTACCCCTTTTCTTTGACTTCCCCCAACACCATTAATACAAAATTACTGGATGTTTGTAGCATGTTTGCACTAAGGATTTGGCAACCATGATACTAAACAACATCATAAGCATCTTGTTAGCCAGTTCTCAGATCTGTGACTATTTCCATCATTGGGAATGTTTCGTATCACACAAATATTAGATATTAGTAGTTATGTGACATCTCTGTTTTCATATTATGTTTTTCTAGGCTAGAGGAAATATCTCACTAGCTTTGTCTCAGAATGGAGTAGAGGTGATGGTGAAGGATAACAATCTTTATTTTATTGTTTCATGTGGAGAAATAAGTCAATAAATACTAATTTTTTAATTTAGTAAGCCTTATATAACTTGGTAAATATTGGCAACCTTGTAACTGCAGCCATTTTATAGTAATGCTAAAAAAGAAATTTTTAACAGAAAGAAAGCAATATCAGTTTTGCAGTACGTTTTTATGATCTGTAGGAGGCCAGAGTAGCCAAATAGCAAAACAGGTTTTTATTTATTATTTATTTATTTTTTAAAAAAGATTTTATTTATTTGAGACAGTAAGAGAGAGCATTAGCAGGGGGAGGAGCAGAGGGAGAGGGAGAAGCATACTCCCCGCTGAGCAGGGAGCCCAAGGACGCTGGGCTCAATCTCAGGACCTTGGGATCATGACTTGAGCTGAAGGCAACTGTTTAACCGACCGAGCCACCCAGGCACCCTGCAAAACAGGCTTTTAATCAAGACACTGTAATTCCTTTAGAATTTTTTTTTTAAAGATTTTATTTATTTATTTGACAGAGAGAGACATAGTGAGAGAGGGAACACAAGCAGGGGGAGTGGGAGAGGGAGAAGCAGGCTTCCCCGCGGAGCAGGGAGCCCAATGTGGGCTCGATCCCAGGACCCTGGGATCACGACCTGAGCCGAAGGCAGACGCTTAACAACTGAGCCACCCAGACGCCCCCTTCAGAATTTTAAGAGCTTATTCAAATACTTGCCTACTGAAGGGCTTCTGGAGAGGGCCAGATGAAATTTTGAAGGGTCTTAGGTTTCATTATCTTCCCATTTTTGGAAACATTTTAAAGAAAGAAGGAGACAGGTCTATCTTGTTTTTTTGTTGTTGTTGTTGTTTTTTAATTTTATTTATTTATTAGAGAGAGAATGAGAGAGAGAGAGCATGAGAGGGAGGAGGGTCAGAGGGAGAAGCAGACTCCCTGTCGAGCAGGGAGCCCGATGCGGGACTCGATCCTGTGACTCCAGGATCATGACCTGAGCCAAAGGCAGTCGCTTAACCAACTGAGCCACCTAGGCGCCCGAGACAGGTCTATCTTAATATGTCTCCTAGGGATATACTGTTCTTTAAAAAACTTAAATGTGTATATGTATATTCTTTGTTCTCATGTTTTTTGGCTTTAAAAAAATTCCTTATATCCCAAAGAAGGTCTTTTTTTTTTTTTTTTAATGTAGGAAAAAGTGTTTCTCCGTTAGGCTATAGTGGAATTAGTAAATTTCATCCAAGAAGAAACATGATCTGGGCCAGCAGGATGTAAATTTTGAACTGGTGATGCTGTACAGTGAGACTTTTGCACTGGATCTGCCTCTCTCTTGCATAGTTCACTTTTGAACCAGTCATACATTATTTTTCACCCACATGCTTGGAGTCCAGTGGTGGAGTCAGACCTTTATCCAAGTGGCCATAAAATATGTGAAGGTGTCACTTTAATAATTATGAAGAGATGTTTGTTAAGAGAACATATGGGGCTTCAGACTTAGTCACAGGGCAGTGGGAACGCCCCCCTGAGGAAGTGATGATTTGTGCCAAAGTCTGAGAGAGGGGTAATTTAGGGTTGAGTGGGGCAGGGGAGGGCAAAACTTTTAGGAGCAAAAGGAACTATAGCAGGGGAGGTCTTGGTGATGATGGCTGGGGCTCACCAAGCAAGGGAGACCTAGGGAGAGGAGGCTGGAGAGCATTCATGGAGTAGTCCCTGGATGGGCCTTGCTGGCCACGTGGAGGGGCTTTGACATAGTCTTTAGGGCAGGGGAGTTTTGCAGGAGTTTTATGGGGACTGGTGGAGTGAAAGCAGATTTCCGTTTTCAAATAGCCACCAGGCTCTCCCAGTGGCAGACATTATTAGAAGGGTTTGGAGGGTAGGTAGTACTCCAAGTGGGAATGCGAGGGGCTGGAATTTGGATGGGAGTCAGGTAGAGAAGAACTATGGACCGATTTGAAAAAGATTTAGGGAGGCAAAATTCAACAGCACTTGGATGGGTTTGGGGGTGCAGACAAGGGAGATATCAAAAGTGATCCTAAATATCTAGCTAGATATTTATCTGTTTACTGAGATACAGGGACAGGAGACAGAACCAGGTTCAGAGAGGGAAAAGAGGGAATGGTTGGTTAGGCATTCTATCTAGATATTTTATACTTCATTTACTGTCATCTTACATCTCAGTAAAGATTTCTGGAGGGCATATCCAGCCCAGAGGAGGGTAGAAGGGATATGATGTTTTAATGGAAATAAATGAGAAACTAGGTTTTGTTACATAGAAATTTTATTACTGACTTGGCTTGAAGGCAGTTGTTTTCTATGTGAGTCTTAAGATTCCACTTCCCACATCTTCCTTTTTTGGCTGCATGCTTGCTCTCTCATGTTCTTGATAATCTATTAATATTTTCATGAGACTATCTTCTTTTTAGAAGCTGAGCATGAAGTAAATTGATTATGAGTTTTCCTTGTAATGCTTTTTTTTTTTTTTTAAGATTTTATTTATTTGACAGAGAGAGAGACAGCGAGAGAGGGAACACAAGCAGGGGGAGTGGGAGAGGGAGAAGCATGCTCCCGTCTGAGCAGGGAGCCTGATGCGGGGCTCTATCCCAGGACCCTGGGATCATGACCTGAGCCGAAGGCAGCCACTTGACTGACTGAGCCACCCAGGCGCCCCCCTTGTAATGCTTTTTAAAATGTAAGAGTTTTTGTGTAATACTCTTAGCATACAAATAATGGACAGTTTAGAATTTACACCAGTATTTCCTGTAACACTATCCCATAACATGAACCTTTGTTGCAGTTTTGCTAGTTATTGGTGTAGACTTTGTGTGACTGCCAAATTCTTTTGGGCCAGTTGAAAAGCATCACTGAATTTTTAACAAAAGTAAATAATATATATCTTTTGGTATATTTCACTATAGGATGTTTAAATGGGGCCATATTACAAAAGTTATAAAAGTAATCATTTTATGAAAATGAGATGAGTGTAGACATTTTAGTGCCATGATTAATGGCTTTAATAATTTTTGAAGAATAAGTCTTTAATCATCTCATTTTCACCTAAAATTTATTTTCACAGTATGTTATTCTTTTCAAAAGCTTTATTTGATCTCAAAAAGTGGTCACTCTCTCTTTAAAGGGGGAGTGTTTATAGTGGAACACCACAAAACAGTTAAAATGAATGAACTAGAGCAGAGTTTTTCGATGCCAGCACTTTTGACATTTGGGGGTGGGTAATTTTTTGTCATGGGGGCTGTCCTGTGCAATGTAGAATGTTCAGCAGTCCTGGGCTCTACCTAGTAGTTGCCAGTAGCCTCCACTCCACCCCATTGCGACAACCAAAAGGATCTCTAGACATTGCCTGATGTCCCTGGGGTGGGGGGAGGTGCACAGTGTCCCCAGTTGAGTGCCACTGAACTAGATTTTGTTTAAATCTCAGAAACACAATGTTGTGCTTAAAAACAAAAAGCTATTGCAAAAGATGCTCACAGTAACATGCCACTTACATGATTTTCGATGTTCAAAACAGTAGTAAAATTGCTTATGGGTAAATCCATTTGTAATAATAAATATGTGCATGGAGTGGTACATAACAGTTTCAGGATAGAAGTTACCACTGGGGAGAGAAAGAATGGGAATGAATGAAGGTATATTTATGACATTTTAATTTCAGCAAGAGAGAATGATCAGAAGCAAATTGACATTATCGACTTAAATCTGACATTTTTTCTGTATATTTACATGATCAATCTGTTTTGAACTCCTGCAGCATATCATTTAACATTTGTTGTACTTTTAAACTATTGTCATAAATTTTAATTTACTGACATGCATTATTACCTACCACCAGATGTCATATAAAATATCCTCATATAAAGCAGGGGCCCAATGGACCGTTCTTAGATGACTGATGGAAATGCTCTCCTTCTTTGCTATAGATTCTTTTCCTTCCTGATATGGTCTGAAATACTTCACTTTGGTAGTTAATCTAACTTTTAATATTAGCAAACTATGGTAGTTTGTAGGTAATAAATAATACAAGTAATGAGATTTCTTGGAAAGCAATCTAGTTTTCATCATTTTGTATCCTGGTTAATAACTTGTATTTCTATGGTACTTGGCAAACACATGTTAGTTCCATTGTATCTACCTGCCATGGAATGTATCCTGTGAATGAATTTACTCCAATTTTATAATTTTGCTCATAATGTTAAAAATAATTTCTTTATTTTAGGTTTCTGTGACATAAGAGAATAAAGATAAAGATGGAAATAAGGAAATTTTTGCACATACTTTTAGGTGTATAAGTTTTATAACAGACATTAGAAAACTATTTGAACATTTTTATTGGTGATAACATATTTTTGAGAAAACCACAGATGAGAAATAATGATGCCTCCCCAGTGTGGAGGTGTGTACGTATGTTTCAGAATATATCCTTTCCCCCCCCTTTTTTTATTATGTTACGTTAATCAGCGTACATTACATCATTAGTTTTTGATGTAGTGTTCCATGATTCATTGTTTGCGTATAACACCCAGTGCTCCATTCAGTACGTGCCCTCTTTAATCCTTTTTTTTTTTTTAAAGATTTTATTTATTTGAGAGAGAGAGAATGAGAGAGAGAGAACACATGAGAGGGGATAGGGTCAGAGGACGAAGCAGACCCCCCGCCGAGCAGGGAGCCCGATGCGGGACTCCATCCCGGGACTCCAGGATCATGACCTGAGCTGAAGGCAGTCGCTTAACCAACTGAGCCACCCAGGCGCCCTCTCTTTAATCCTTTTTAACAACAAAATTTATATCTATGGCTTGCGAAGGTGGTATAGCATGACCATGGATGAGAAATGGCCTCCAGAATCAGACTTCCTGGGTTTAAAATCTTAGCTCTATTACTTCTTAGTCATATGATCTTGGGGTAAGTTACAGAACCTCATTAAAACTCAGTGTTGAATCACCATGTTATACACCTGAAACTAATGTAACATTGTGTGTCAACTGTACTCAAAAAACAAAAACGGACAACCCCCCCCCCCCCCCCACAACTCAGTATATCCTCATCTATAAAATGAGCATGATGGTAAGATCCTCTTCAGTAAGTGATTTGAGGATTAAATGAGATAATACATCGGAAGCACTTAGCACAGGGCCTGGTGCAAAGTACTTAAATAATCTAAAATAAAGCTTGCTTTTTCAGGTACCATATTGGTCTCTCTGGTAACAACAGTGCCTACGGTTGTAGGGTTTTGCTCCTGCTGAAGGAGGCTCATGTCAATCTGTAAAAGAACTTAAGACAGTTGGGATATTTACGCACATATCATGGATTGAAATATTTTAAAATACTTTAGTGTCAAATTGTATTTCCTGCTATTTGGATGAAGAAATAAAAAATTTCTCCCAAGGAATGGCTTCCTCAGGGAATAATTAATTACTGAATGAATTGTATAGTAAAACCTTGGGAATCCATGAATAGCTGAGTAAACTAAAATCACTATTTTTTTCTGTTTTATAATGCATGTTGGATATTTTAAATTACATAGCAAAACATTTAAAATAATGATTCCTGATACTTCCTTATAAAGAGTGTAATCAATTTAGAGAATTCATAATTCAAGTTATGTAATTGCATTTTAAATAACTTAGTAAATTTTACAATTGTTAATACCATTTAGTTGCTTTGCCAACATTTTATTTTTTTATTTTTTTTTTTAAAGATTTTATTTATTTATTCGACAGAGAGAGACACAGCGAGAGAAGGAACACAAGCAAGGGGAGTGAGAGAGGGAGAAGCAGGCTTCCTGCTGAGCAGGGAGCCCAATGAGGGCTCGATCCCAGGACCCTGAGGTCATGACCTGAGCTGAAGGCAGACGCTTAACGACTGAGCCACCCAGGCGCCCCCCCCCCTTTTTTTTTTTTTTTTGCTTTGCCAATATTTTAAGAAACAGTTGATTCTGGCCATAAACCAGTGACTAGGGAGGTTGAGACAGTCACTAACTGGCAGGAGTAAGTTTTGGTTACAGATCTCTGTGTCCAGGATGGTTATTCAGTGATTGAGGCATGAATTTTATGAGGTGGAAATCTTGACAATACTGGAAGAAATATAGGTCCTCTGGATATTTTTCTATTTTTTACTACGCATAAAATTTATTTTTCATTCTCTTTCTAATTTTTTTTTTCAGCTGAGGAAATTTATTTTGGTAAATGTTAAATGCCTTGATATAGCTTGTTCACACATGGAGATAGCACAATTTAGGAACCTCTATCTTTTTGCATTTCAGAGTCATATAATTCCAATTTTGAGACAAAATTATGGGTGAGGTATGAAATTATCATTAATGGTTTACTTATATATTTTATCACATCCTTAGTTTGTTGTTCAGAATGTCAGCTTTTAACTAACTCATTGTTTAAACAAAGTAAGATACTGAAACAAGTAGAAAATTATGCCTATCATGCTGACTACAGCTGGTGACATTCTGCTGCAGACGTTGTGGGGGCAATGGCAAGCTTTTGTGAATAAATTGAATTTAAAACACAGTTCTTTAGAGCTGTTTTTCATATATTTTTCTTCTTTGTCTACACCCATATTATGTGTAGCATCTCAGGGTGGTAGTACAAGTAATAAAACTTAGTGTATCATCTCTTACCTCTCCATTAAATACCCATGAAGAGATTTAAAAAAACCAAAAACATAAAATTTCTGTAAATTAAGAAACTAAAAATTGAAGATTGATGGCAAAGTCCAGGGAAATGGATTGAAAAATACAGTCTTGAACATCATGCTCCTTATTCTACTTTCTGAACCAGACTAGGATAAACTGTCAAAATGGAGTAGCAAAAGGCTTGGTTGGACCCATGCCCGCTGGAGCTGGAAACAGGTAGCCATCTCATGGTGGTAACTATTATTTGACCCTGAGGGAGCTGGAGTTCTCTGTCCCCCAACTAGCCCACATCAGCACCTGTATTGCCAGATCTTTTCAGAGACTAAGCACCCCAAATACAGTATGGCAAGAAGCAGAGAAGGATTGGAAATAGCAAGTTGCATCCTAGGATTCACAGACCCCCATGGCAAGGTGTGGTGAATGTAGAGGAGAGGGCACAGGATGTGCTAGGAAGGGTAGGTTCAGCAAACAGCTTATTCTGACAACTCTGCACAGGTGATTCAGATTCAGCCTCAGCCCAGCCAACCCAATGAGAAGAATATTTGCTGGGAATCCTGGTTTTGACATTGGGCTCAGGTACATCAATCTGCTTTTGAAGCCCAGGTGGTTGAAAAACCCCAACTAGCCTTTCAGGTGCCAGACCTAGTGAATCTCTTCCAATCTTAGTAGGGATGAGTTTAAAAAAAAAAAAAAAAAAAAAAAAGGCAGGGATGTGTACTTTATGAAAAGACATGGGAAGATAAGATACTGCTCTGAAGATTTAGAAGCAACACATAGTTCTAAAAATGATTTTTTGTAGCAAGCAGATGCAGTCTCCTGAAGGAGAGCCAGGACAATATGACCTCTATAGTGAGAACAAGCTGAAACAAGGCAAAAATTGCTGAAGTCGAAGTGAGCTGAAATAAGATGATAGAGAAACCTAAAATGGAGGAAGTAAAAGAACAAAATCGATGTAGCAGTTTTGATTAATTCACTCATGAAATATTTATTGAACCTACTATGTGCCTGCTATTCTAGGCACTTATGCAGTAGTGAATAAAACATACAAAGCAACTATGAAAGATCCAACCTAAAAGTTACAAGGTTTCTAGTGAAAAATATTAGGAAAACAGGTGTAGAAACAACCTTTAAGGTTGCTAATTTCATTGATTTCCAGATAATATTAGTTCAACCCCCCCCTTCTAGATATATTCTGGTAATTTAAAATTTTTATTCCAAGCAAAAGGAAAAGTCCTAATAGGATCTAGGCGGAAACAAAGTTATCTGTGTTGGAACAAAAATCAAATTGGCCTCAGACTTCATTTTCTTCCTCTTGGAAGGAGAAGAAAGTGTATGGAGAAGAATGAAGTACATGGATTTTGTTATAGACTTTTTACTACTATGTGCTGGAAGGTTGCTTTAATAAACATACAAACCTACAATGTCTGTAATGTGAATGGCATTTTCCAGGGCTTTGCTGTGCATACAACTTTACAGGGATCCTGAAGATGGTGGAGAACATAAGGTTGCCTTCCCAAGAATTCTGTGCCTGCCAAGTTGCCATTCATGTGTGAGGACTTGCACACATGTAATGATTTGGAAAATAGGGTACTTCCTCAGAAAGCCACTCAAAGATGCACACTGAGCAAAAAATGCAAATCGAGCTCCAAAAAAATGTGAAAACCACAGTAGAAAAGGAATAGAGGTAAAGACTGAAGCCAATAAAATATATAAAGAAATATAGATTATGTATAACTGCTCATGTGTGTATAATTATAAATTAAATACAACAGCCAAAATCTATTCTCAAAAATAAATTATACAAAATGGTAAAAGAAGAACCAGGGTCTGTAATCCCAGATTAATTTAAAACAGGTCACAGTAGGGGCACCTGGGTGGCTCAGTCAGTTAAGTGTTCAACTCGTGGTTTTGGCTCAGGTCATGATCTCAGGGTTGTGGGATCGAGCCCCACGTAGGGCTCAGAATGGAGTCTGGTTGAGATTCTTTCCCCCTTCTTTTCCCTCCCCCTCTGCTGCTCTTCCTGTTCGTGCGTGTTCCCTCTCTCAAATTAAAATAAATAAAAAATAAAACAGGTCACAATAATTTAAATTGATTCTGACATAAGAATCAACAGATCAGTCATGTAGACTAGACTAGAAAGCTCTGAAAGAAAATCTGGAGCATATATGTAAGAATGCTAAGGTACAACAAAGAACTAAAAATCCGTGGTAAAGGGGCACCTGGGTGGCTCAGTCGTTAAGCGTCTGCCTTCGGCTCAGGTTGTGATCCCAGGGTGCTGGGATTGAGCCCCGCATCGGGCTCCCTGCTCCGCGGGAAGCCTACTTCTCCCTCTCCCACTCCCCCTGCTTTTATTCCCTCTCTCGCTGTCTCTGTCAAATAAATAAATAAAAATAAAATCTTAAAAAAAAACTATAGTAAAGAGTATTGGGAAAATCAATTCAGTATTTAGAATTATATTAAATATAGATTCCCTCACCATGTCATATATTAAATGACAGGTGGATCAAGTTTAAGGAGAGAAATTAAATCACTAAAATATTGAGACATAAATGTGGATGAATATTAACCATACTCAGGCTAAGTAAGGACTTTGAACACAAAAGTAGTGGACATAAAGGCATATATCAATAAATGTGACTATGTAATTAAAAGTTATATTCAACAACAACCAAACCCTAAATAATTTAATGACCACAACAATCTGGGGAAGATATTTGTAACAAAATTTGGCAACAGGTTAACATCCATAACATCAAGAAAAATATTAAGCTTATTAGTAGACTTTTTTTCACTTACCAGTTGATAGAATGAAACTTCTCTGACCTCACTGATGTCTAAAGACTTTTTTCAGTGATTGTATTTACTATTGGCTATGGTTATAGAGTGTGTGTTCTTATATATTGCTGAAGGGAACTGTGAAATGATGTATTTTTGTATATCCATTTTGGCAGTATTAGGAGCCTTTAATGTTCATACCGTTTGACCCAGATATATCACCTGCAGAATTTACTCTATGGAAATAAAGACACAGATGTCAAAGTATATTCACAGTTAAATAACAGTCCATTAAAAAATAATGGTTTTAAAAATTATTTAATGACAGATTAAAATATAGCTCATACAATATCAAGTGAAATAAAAACATGTAACACTGTACATAATATTACTATTCCAATTTGAGAAAAGTTTACTGGGAAAAAATAAACCAAAATGCTAGCAATGGTTATACCTTTTATATTTTATGTTTTCTGTAATGAGTTTGTATTATTTTTATAAGCAGCTTGAATAAAAGTGAAATGTCAAATTCTTTCCAGCATTTTCTGCTCTTAAATGCATGTAGTTTCCACTAAACATTGAGTTGATTTTATGTAGAAAACTTCATGTTTCACTCATTCTTTAAGTAAATATATAAACTGTATTGAGTAAATGAGAGAGAGAGAGAGAGAGAGAGAGAGAGTGTGTGTGTGTGTGTGTGTTGAGACAGGATTTCCATGGTATTGGTGAAAGGATGAATAATAAACATTTTATTTGACCCATTTTCAGGCAACTGTTTTATACAATGAATTCTATTTATGAGATGCCAGAAATTAATCAGTTTCTTTCTTGAAGATGATGTAAATAAGTTTGTTGTAAATGTAAATTTGTAGTCCTATCATGGGCGAATTAGAACTAAGGAAGACCTTTTATAAAATCAGACAACGTTAACACTTAGGATGCAATAGAAAGGTGCCTTGGCATGTGATATAATGAGTACTGGGTATTATATAAGACTGATGAATCACTGACCTCTACCTCTGAAACCAATAATACATTATATGTTAATTAATTAAATTTAAATTAAAAAAGATACCTTGGGACTCTATTTAGAGTACAATATAGGATGAAGCATGACTTGGAAGATCTCTCAGCTGAAATGTGAGCAGTTTTTTTTTTTTTTTTTAAGATTTTATTTTTATTTATTAGAGGGCAGGAGAGGGGTAGAGGGAGAAGCAAACTCCTTGCTGAGCAGGGAGCCCGATATGGGGCTTGACATGGGGCTCTACACGGGGCAGGATACCAGGACCCTGGGATCATGACCTGAGCTGAAAGCAGACCCTTAACCAACTGGGCCACCCAGGTGCCCTGAAATGTGAGCAGTTTTACTCCCTTCCTGGGTGCATATCATGCTGCCTCTTTGTGTCTGGAGCCAAGTTTCCTGATAGTGTTTGTTCTTTCTCTTATGCCATTTGTAGTTTGCTGGCTAGAGCCTTTTGAAAAGGAGCAGTGTAAGAAAATGGTTATCACTGTGTTAAGAGGGAGTAGCATACCTCGCAGAGTTACCTGCTACTACCTGTACTAATATTCTAGCTGATCATCCCCCACATCACTTTGAATTTGCAGTTATTTCTTCCCAATAATGAAACACTTCCAATATCAGAAAGTACCTGGAAGGCTGAGTACAAATAAATTGTATCCCAGAAGCTGTCTGTACTCTACAATTCTATCAATCCTCCATTAACAACAAAAATGTAATACTCGTAAGAACCTTTTTCCTCAGTAGCCTATAGCACTTTCAGATGAATTTTTTTCTCCTATAACAAAGATGAAAGCTGGTATTTTCTTATTTCACGGGGCAGATGAGAAACAGAAAGGGTTTGATTTTACAGACCTAGTTACAACTCAGGGTTTGTCGTTGAGCATAAGAATTTAAATGGTCATTCCTCCCCCCGCCCCCCGCTTTCATGATCCCCCTTTGCTTTTATAAACAACTAAAAAAAAGTGTTTATTTTTAATAAGTTAATGATTTATACCTTGTTATTGCCTGCTATTTTGTGCATTTTTAAAGCCTTTGTTTTGATGTGGGGACACTCTTTTATTAAAAGATTTGCTCCTACAGATCTGAAAGTGTACCCACTTAGAGTACAAAAAAGCAGACCTGAGTCATTCAGAAGACCTTTCTATATAACATGTTGGCTTTGAAGAATCTATATATTATTTTGCCAAAAGCTTTTTTTATTCCTTTTACAGACCAGAATTAGACATGAGTTATTTAACCTCATGGTGCTTAGTTCTGAGCATTTCCATTTCCTTTCCAGCCCTTATATTTTTTTGAAATGTTTCAGTTTAAAGTAGGGTTCTGCTCACAAACTACTTCTGTTCAGGAGACCGAAATAAGGGCAGGAGGGGAGGTAGTGATTGGTATTTGGCGGCAGATGTTTGTCTCTCTTTGGGTTTGAAATGACCATCAATAGGGGAGAACTAGTGAACTGGATAGTTTGTTAGGAAAAGTTAAGTGAAGGGAGGAGACTTTCTTTCAAGGGGAATTCTGCTACCATCAACTACCGAGTATTATTGTAGAAGCCTTTTCTCTGCTATAGAAGTCCAATTAAAGTGTGTCCCTGAGTTTCAGAAGGAAGTACAGATGATGGTATATTTTATTGTCAGTCATCCTGACATTTTTGTGTAGCCTCAAGACCTCGACACTTCTGGTTTATCCATGGTCTATCACCATCTCTGCTCTTGGTCCCCTTCTCTCTCCCCCTTGTTTTTTTTCCTTTTCTGACAATGTCTGTAGGATGGTAAGAAAGAGAATTTTGGAACCATGAAATGAGGGGCTGGGAAAGAAGACGATCTATTGGTTTACTTTCTGGTTTCTTGCTGTTCTGTCCCCAAATATACCCCCAGACAATTGGGATTCCCAGTTTTAGAAACACTGGGAAATGACTTTCTGCCTCTTTTTTCCTTTGCAGGAAACACATGAAATTGTGGCAATCAAGAAATTCAAGGACAGTGAAGGTATATATATATATATTTTTTTTTTTCCTTTTTGTATTTAGTCCTTGTGAATAGAATGTGGAAGAGATGGGATCTAGCTAACTAGACTTTGTTCCTGAAATTTTAAAGTGTCCATCTCAGAAAGTGAGTATAGCTTATTTATTATCATGTTTTGCTTTGAAACATTTGGCTCTTTCTGTGTGAATCTTTTCATATTTCATGATATTAGAAAATTTATCTTATATTTTAAAGTATAGTCAACATTGTGGAAATCTTGCTTCAAATGCTGGGTAGAAGGCATGCTATTTATGCTATTCCTTAATATTATTAAAATGAGAAAACTGATTTGAAATAAATACTTTTGTGAGTTCACACAAGTAGTAAGTGCTGTTTGAAGGGCTTTGGTATTGGTTACTGTGACCTCCAGTTTCTAGTCAATTAGAAATACAAGGATAAGTGGTATGTAGATGGTACCAAGAAAGTGATTATATATTTAAAATAACATTGGAAGAATAAAAGCTTTTCAAGAAGAAATACCATAGTTGGAGTCCTTGGTTACATCCAGACCATTTCAGATGGAGTATTAAAATTACCCTATGCTGGGCAAGAAAATTTAAAATAAAGCACTAAAAAAAAATAGTGTACAAAATATAAATAAATAAAGCATTTCAGTAGTTCATTAGGTTTTAAATCTAGGCTATTGGCCATCTAAAGATAGCCAAGTAGAAAAATTTACCATGAAGGCACACATGGCCTTTCAGAAGTTTTAGGCAGCATTCCCCCAATTTTTTTTCCTACAGAGACCCACAGAAATACTTTTTTACATTCTAATCCAGTATCCACATACATAATGTCCTATATATAACTGAAGCAAAAATGTCACAAAACTATTACACTAACGTGAGGTTCTTCGTTTTCTGTTCTTTCCTGCTCATATAAATTCACATCAATGCCTATTTGTGGCATCAGATAACATTGATTTTTACCACTGAATCATAACCTACTTTGAAAAATAGCACTAAGAGGCACCGGCGTAGCATTAACTTTCCTGTCTAACTGGACGTATGACAATAGCAGTCATAGCCTACCTCCATCAGCACACATTGACTAAGTACTGTAAGACACCAGCCTCTATATTTGTGAACAGTTTCATCACTCCTACTTTAGACACTTAGTAAACATTAAATAACCAAAAGGGCTCACTAACAAATAACGAAGTCCTGGGGTAGATTCAGTAGTATTTGATATAACCCACCTCTGATGTGCTGGTTATGTGGAGCACATCACATCATCTGGGAAACCTTAGCAGCCATTGTCTTGCCAGCCTTAAAGAGAAGGCAATAAAAAATGCTTTTTAGCTTGTTCTAAAGAAAAAAAAAAACCCGCTTCAAATGATGTACCTGTAGTCTAACAGGAAACAATAGCCCCAGGCCAGTCCACTCTGAGACCATTGGCAATGAGCTCTTTGAGCAGTGGCTTTGGGCTAACCACAGGTGGCCAAGAGACAAATGGTGATCTACTAAAAAGAGTGGTTGCAACAGTAGATCAAAGCATAACCTTTGCCTTCGTGTAAAGACTTCTGGCTGTGCATTCATCTTGTAAGGCAAACCGTCAAGCATTGGTTACCACCAAAAATAATAATTGTCACGAAGTTTTTGAAAGGCAGTACAATCTAGGTCACGTATGCCATTGCTTTAAAAAAAAAAAAAAACAACTAAGTGCCACATTCTTCACAATCCCTGTTCTGTGCATACCTATTCTTAGCTTCAGTTAAACAATGTGTTTGTACCTGTGTGCTGATACCTTCAGAGTGGTAATCAATAGCGTATCTGTTGAAATTTATTGAGCACTGAGCCAGGTGCTGTAAGAGACATGAGGGTAAATCAAGTGTGGGTAATTTCAGGAAGCTGAGTAGAATTAAGACCTGTAAATAAAGAGCAGTAAAACCGAGTAGAAAGCAGTCAGTGCCTGAATGAATTTGAATAATTTTGAGGCAAGAGACATTGTTTCTAGCTGTGGCATCCAGAAAGTATATGAATAGTCTAGACATTATACGAAACATTTGATCAGCCTTCATTTCTGTGTGCTGACAAAGCATGAATCCCCTCTGCCCTCATCTCTGCCAGACCATTATTAGTTACCATACCTTACGGACACGCAACCTTATCACCCAGCCACCTAGCAGACGGACACCTTTGTAGGATCACCCATATATACTTCCAGAGGGATACTTCCTTAACATTTCTATGATAGAATCTGAAGACATGCAATTATTCATAACTTTTTCGTTCCAGTTCTATTCTAGGCACACTTTCCTACTGTTTCCAGCTCTCCTGGGAGATCTCATACTCTTCTTTTCTGCCTTTGCCCTTTTCCTCTTACCTGAGTAGAATCTTGCTTAATAGAAGTAAGGGAACGTGTGTGGTGAACAGTCCTTTTGGAATGTGAAGTGCACATAGATAGTTCAGTACAGATGAGAATGTGCATTCAACCCCTGTGGAAACCACTTAATTCTGAACCATTTATCACCTTAAATTTCAGTCAGGACAATTCTAACAAAAATAGAGTTTCATCATAATATCCTTATTGTCATATAGCTCTCGTTAATTTCATTTATTAGTTACTCTGAAAATACTCTGTTGATACTATGTTAGTGAATTTTCTAAACCCAATGTTTAAAAATCTTTGTGAAGATCATGACATAATCCTATAAAAAATTGTTACACTGAAATAGGATCTGAACTTGGTCTGATTTGCATTCAAGCTAGTCAAGTATTCTCATACTGATGCTATCAAGGGATATTTTATGAGAGAATATATTCTGTTAGCTTTAAGAGATTGTGATCATGTCTTATTTTCTTAGTAAATTCATATATATCTACAAATTTGTATAAAATGTTTTTGAAACTACATTTTAAGGTAGACCACTATTTAATTCAAGCTGTCCTTGTTATCCCAGGATAATAGATGCTTATCTAAAATTGGAACCAAACTTTAATAGTAAATAAAAGGTTAGACTGGGGAGTGCCTGGGTGGCTCAGTTGGTTAAGCGACTGCCTTCAGCTTGGGTCATGATCTCAGGGTCCTGGGATCGAGCCCTCTCCCACTTCCCCTGCTTGTGTTCCCTCTCTCGCTGTCTCTCTCTTCTGTCAAATAAATAAATAAAATCTTAAAAAAAAAAAAAGAAAGGTTAGACTGGGACTTTAGGTTGGGAAAATGGAACAAAAATTATAAAAATAAGTTTATCTTATAGTTAATACAGTTTGGATTATAATAGCAACTATGTGCTATTTCTTAGAAAAAAAATCCCAACCTTTTTTGGGAGAGGGGCAATTTTTACAGTAAAACTGTAGGCTAAGTCAATGAATGACTTTCATAATAAAAAGAGGCTCATTAAAAAAATACACCAAAGGCTTTGTCAGTTTTCCCTTTGTCTGTCCCCGTCTTTCTGTCTTCATCCTGTCAGTTTTTTACTCTCCAGTTATTAGCTGTTACAACTCTGTCAGATCAATTATCAGTGTCTTTTGTCTATGATTTTCCTCGAAAGACTGACATACTGGGTGAAGATAAAAACTCATGTTAAAATGGAGGACTTGTGTAAGTGATGACATTTTTATCTGAGATCTCTTCATTAGTTAATATTGTTTTGTTTTGATGACTTTTGCTTCTTTATTCATCATCATCAATGTAGAGTTTCAGATAATTAATTCTTTTTTTTTGAGAGAGAGAGCACACACATGCGAGTGGTGGGGAATGGGCAGAGGGAGAAGGAGAAAGAGAATCTTAAGCAGGCTCTAGGCCTAGCATGGAGCCCGAAGCATGGCTTGATCTCATGACCCATGAGATCACGACCTGAGCCAAAACCAAGAGTCAGACGCTTAACCGATTGAGCCACCCAGGCACCCCTATGAGTTTGTCTATTAATATAAGTTCCCACAAAGAAACATTAACTATGAACACCTAATCAACCAGGAGTCTTCATAGAATTAGTTCTACTTAGTATTTGGATTTTCTGAGAAGAGAAAAATGACCACAGACCAAAAAGTTACTAGAAATGATTTAGTTGAAAGATATTTTTTGGACTATGTATAATGATAAATTTAGCCTAATTCATCTACCCTTCCTATAACTCCAATTTTGTACAATGAGATTCGATGTTCAGATGATAATCTTCTGTCATTGTTGGAAGATCATTCTCATGCACACACATGTGCAAATGTCTGCCATCCTCAATTTATTGAATAATCCAAGAGCCATGATTTAGCCTAGATAGATTTGAATTAATGAGAATTAAAAATGTCGGTTCATCTTTTACTTGAGGAGGTCCTGTGATCTAGGATTTATTTTTGACATACATTTGGATCTTCTGGTGTGACATCTTTAGCTTCTTAGGACTTTTTAGTCTTTCCCTAAAAGTACAGGTGATGGGGTGAGGAGGAGATCCTCCCTATGTCACTGGGCCTTGGTACATGGCAAGGAGGCTGATTCTGAGGGAGCTGTAGAGCAGTCCATAGTTAAGATGGAATTTAGGTTATGCCTCTGCTTGCATTTCATATCCTGCTTATCTTTTCTGTAGATAAATATTTTTTCTCTTGGAATGGACATATTTATTCTTTTTAAACATGAGAAAATGTTTAATTGGTCATTCCTTCTTTTCTCCAGTTTATTTCATCATTATTTTTACCCAGACTTTAGAAAGCTCTAGCCTGATCTCTGGTTTGAGGAAACTCTGATCTCATTCTGTATAATGGTACAAAACAAGAGTTCATAGTCTTCGGTCCTTAAATTCAAAAACCTGATTTCTCTGTAAATGAGGCCTTAAAACAAACTTTCCTACCTTTGCTTAAACAGAGAATTCAGTTAACTAAGCTTGAGCGTTCTGGCTCGTCATGATTTCACCACACTTCTTTTAATGTCCAGAATGGATCTCTTTCAAGCTTCAGGGATTCTTCTAGGATTTGATGAGCATTTGTACCTTTCATACTTTAATAAATTTCTGTTGTGCTCTACCCGGTCTTCATTGCCGAAGATTTAAGGATTTTCATCTTTTTTGGTATATATGGTAGCAGTACCGCCATTCAGCGCCCTGGGGCCATGTTAATTGCCCTCTTGTTGGTATTCCTTCTTTAGTCAGGGCAACCAGACTCAAACATGGTATCCTTATGGTTTTGTACAAAGATGGGTTGGCTTTTTCCCCTCCATTGTACCCGTTTAAAGGTCCATTTTGCGGGGCTTCTTTGGCTATACAAGAATGTCAGGTTTGTGATTTCATAAAGTAGGTTACAGCTATTTCTGGATTTCTTTTTCAAGCGCACAGTTCTTTAAAAATAGAGTTACAATAGAGTTTCTGCTCATCTTTAGATTCTTCTCTTTTCATTACTTACTTTGCATTTCTTTTGCTCCTGTGATTTTTTTTTTTTTCTTAAAAATTGTTTTCTTTTACTTTAGTGAATCTCCCTTCTTGATTTTTAGTGTGTTAGCTTGCCTAACTGGCGAGCTAAAAGTAGGTTAGTTCTTTGTTTTTTTTCTTACTTAGCGTCCTTTTTCTACCCTGCCATTTAATCATCATTCAAAAAAATTTATGTAACATTGTCAGACTTGCTGCCCGGACTAAGCTAAACACCCTCACTGGTAACTGATGACCAGGTCCATCAACATGCACATAAGTAGGACTTGCATGGAAGCACCAGGTCTGAGAGCTGGAAGCACCCTCAGAATCATCTAGTAGAAGTCCAACTCCAGTTTACAGCCAAGGAATCCAAGGCCCAAAGGTGCATAGCTAGTATGTAATTAACTGGGAAAGATGCAGACCTCAAGATCTTTGTCGAGTTTTTCTTGGACCCATACCATATTGCTTTGCCACTCCGCTAAGCAGTAGCAGAGTGCAGACCTGCACTTGGGTGTTCTGACTCATTCTCTAAAGCTTGCTCACTACCTTACACCATGTTGCCTATGTCCCTGTGTTCTACTGAGTGTGGTGTTCCCTTCACTCATCCTGAGGAAGTTATTCTTTCTAGACTTGGTTTCTTCATTTGTAAACTGGAGAAGCCTAGCCTAAATAAAGAATCCACAGGATTATTTCAACTGGGAGGCAGGGATTTTTGTGCTCGTGTCAGTAGGCTGTGCTATCACCTTTGAAAAACTGCCTTGCTGAAGAGCTTGGCTACTTTCTGAACCTGAGGTGAGAAGCATGTGTAAGTGGAATGTGTATTGCCTTTCCCCATTATCTCATCATTTAGTCACAGTTTTGTCCAAGTACAGAGTAAGCCAGGAGCCTTAAAAGTACTTAGAGAAACAAAAATGGTAGGCTAGACCAAGTAATGAAGAGTATGCATTTTGCTTGCACTTAGGGAATTAATAACTCCACTTCCTGCCTGTTCCCATTCACTGCATTCTTAGTGCCAAAATGCTTACTTCAACTTTTACTATCTGTGACAGGCATACATTAGAGGAACCTTCACTTCCTAAAATAGATAGGCAGCTCAAATGAGGTGGTTTTGGCCCCACATGCTAGGTGATTTTGTGAGCTGCTTTTTGAAGATTCATTTCTCTTTCTTCTCTAGCCATTTTTTATGTAGAGTTGGTATAGATTTGAATGATGTCTGTATAACGAAGTAGCAAAATTCAGTGAGGTTTATGCTCATAATCAATGAGATTTTAATGGAAAGAAGTCATTGATTATTAGATTTGGAAAAAGCCATGGGATTTTTTTAGGGTGTGTGTGGGTGGGGAGGGTGCCCATTTATTTAGTTATTTTATGAATGAAAAGTTAAGTGGCTTGCCCAACATCATATTTCACAGTGTTGGTTCATTAACAGGATCCAAACTCCAGGTCTCCCAAATCCTATTCCAGCATTCCTTCTTCTAAAGCCATTCTACTTCAGCCATTCTGAGGTGGCTCAATCTGTTAGCAAAGTGAAACTGCCACGCGTTGCTAATAATACAAAGCTCCCTTATTTCAGTTGCTTTTCAGGTGCCAAGAATTCACCAAGCATTTGACTAGAAAAGATATACCAGCTGTATTTACTTTTGACTTGTTTGCAACATTTCATTTGTACCCAGCTCCAGCAGAGCTTACGGATGTTGTTAATGAATGGTTAAGTATATATATATGTGTGTGTTCTTGACCCTTAGTACTTTCAGTTTTTTTTGAGACTCCATATTTTATAATCACATATTATAGAAGACAACCAGGCATGGAGATGAATAGGGGAAAATAAATTTAGTTTGTCTTACTGCCTGAAAAGCTGCCCTCTCAACCTTCTAGAGACAAGATTGAAAGCATTGTACTCAAAACTGAGAGGGCGAAGGGCCTCTTGCTTGCCATCACTTTGCTGCTTCCCAAGAATGAGTGCGAAGATTTCCTCATGGCACCAGCGAAAGCATTTGTGTCAGAAGTATTTAGTGATCCCTTCTTTGTGCCAGGTGCAGTCCTAGGTGGTTGAGTGTGTATTGTTGAACTGCAGAACTTGGGCCTGTCCTCTAAGAGCTCTTGGTTTAGCAGGGGTAGCCACCTGTAAGCAAAACAATCTATAAATAAAAATGGTGAGAAGGTCTGCGAAAGAAAAGTTCAGAGTAGTGTGATAAGGAATAGTAGGGATGGAGGCCTGCTTTGGTTTAGTGATCTAGGCAAAGCTTGTGAGGAGCGCTATTTAAACTGAAACCCAAAGAAGAGCCAGCCCTGTAAGGAGTCTGGGTTGTAGAATGTGAGTTCTAGGCAGAGAGAACAAGTTCAAAGGCCCTAAGGTTGAAAAAATAAAGTTGGGGCTGTTTTGGGAACTGAAAGACTAACATGAGGGAGGGGAAGGAAGGATATGAGATGGGGATGGAAAAGCAGACAGGAACCAGGTCATGAGTAATCAGTATATTTGTCTGTATTGAATTATTTCCTTGTTGGAAGATCATTTGCTTTGTATTGAGACCTGTGTGGCATTCTGTGTATTAGAGATAGGTGAACTTTAGTTTGATTATCCCAGTCTTGAAAGTAACCCAGATGGGGTAGCAGAGAAGCAGGTTATGAGCCTACCTCATAACACTAAAGGCTTTCTAGCGTTCCCTACGTTTTAGCAATTCTAAAAGTCACAAAACACCACTTCTCTGGCTTAGCCCCAGTTTGCAGAACAGCTGGACCTCTGTCCCACCACAGTCCTCTAAGCCACTTTGGGAAGTCCCCTGATCACACCTCGTACATTCCCCCTACTGCCAGGTGGCCCCTGTGGTGTCATATTCTTTTCCCCTGACAGGTGGGCCCTGTGAGTCCCCAGTTCCCAATTGACCCCCCCTGGTGTGGGCTGGGCTGGCTCACTGCTTATGCCACTGTTGGCCTTTGTTACTGCTAGTTCTTGCTTTCTGATAAGCAGTATCTTTCTCTGTCCTTTTCTAATCTCTGCTCCAGCATTCCCCAACAGTTTTTTTTTTTTTTTTTTTGCTGAAGTAAGGAGAATATTTCACTTGTGTAACCAGTTCACAAAGGAGTGTTGACTTTATGTTCCCTGTCTGTTACAGGTATTGTGGTGCTACAAAGCCCCTGCTTTTATTACTGTTTCTTTATTCTTTAAACTCAATTTGAATGGGGGCTGAGAAATGGGCTGAGAAGTACTCCTGGTTCCTGATTTAGAATCTTCCATCCCCCATTTGGAGGGAAGATTCAGCCCTTTTCTTCTTGTGTATCTTGCTTAGGAAGCATTTCTCCCTAGAAGGCATTTTCATCTTTCTCACCTTCATCCCCAAACTCCATTTTCTTCCTGAGGGAGGTTAGATATGACTGAACCTGAGAATCACAAAACTTAGACTCTCAAGCTAGGATTTTGACTCTGACCCCAAACCTTGGGGACAAATGTGTTTTAGAATTTATAACTTCTGGGTTTTAGAATGGAAATATGGCATGCTACTTTAGCATTTTGTAATCAGATACTATTTCTAAAGCAAACATATGAATATTCATACTACGTGGGATAAACAAAGAATATAAGTGGTCTCGTGTCAGTTCAGGTTTTACTTCTAAAGAGATTTGCCATAAACTTAGAAAAAGTGTTCAGTCTTTAGACTGATTTTTGAAGTTGCATATAAAGGATTATGAACCTGTGTTCTTGTGTGTGTGCATACATATATGTGTATATGTGGACATGGTAGTTAGAATTTCTAGGCTAAATCTGAAGGTATCATAAAAACTCATTTAAAATAAAGTATTAGCTTCCCTACTCCCCTGCCAATTCATCTATTAGAGTTAATGTGATTTCTGTCCTTCCTCCACGCCTGGGGGAGCTATCATGAATGAATTTGATGACATGGAAGAGTATATTGGTTCAGCATAAGTTCTCCGTCCCAGTACGGCTACACCATCTGGGATGGACAGATGGACATGCCACAGGAAGACAGCAGGAACCTATAGCAGCTGCTGTTCAGAGAGATCAGACACTCTTAGAAATCCCTGCAACTTGACTATGAGCTGCACTGTGGGTGCCTAGTATGTGACCTCTGCTCACTGAGGTGACTCACGTGCAGCCTGAAGAATAAAATGCTCTTTTAAGCCAAAACTACAGGCCAAAGTTAAAAACACCAGCTGCTACAGATGCTGCATAGAGGCGCCTCTGCACACTGATATAGTTGATTCCTTCTTACCCTTTTAAACTCCTTCTTTCTCAGTATGTAGTGTTAGAATGAAAATGACAGTGGATTCATATGTCGGATCTGTCAGTCTGTGTTTACACATATACTTTGCAATACACAGTATAAGAAAACACAAGCAGAAAATGAGGTTCATGCCAGTCAAGTAAGCATTTTCTTCTGTAAGATGCTAATTCTTGATCCTTTCAACAAGAAAATGTGATACTTAATCTTCCATCCTTGAACTTCTTATGCAGAAGTACTCAAAGTGGAAAGTGAAATTGGTATGTTTTCACTGTTCTTAGAATTTTTTGAACAGTAGCTTGAAAGCTTTAATTTTACTCTATTCACCATTGTTTACATTCTAGAAAATGAAGAAGTCAAGGAAACGACTTTACGAGAGCTTAAAATGCTTCGTACTCTCAAGCAGGAAAACATCGTGGAGCTGAAGGAAGCCTTTCGTCGGAGGGGGAAATTATACTTGGTGTTTGAGTATGTTGAAAAAGTAAGTAACTAATTGATAGTATGGAGATTTGCCTGATTCTTCTTTTTTTTTTTTTTAACTTTTATTTTATTTTTTAAAGTAATCTCTATACCCAGCGTGTGGCTCAAACTCATGACCCTGAGATCAACAGTCGCATGCTCTACCTCCTGAGCGAGCCAGGCGCCTCTGCCTGATTCTTTTATTTCGGGTTGTTTCTGACAGTATTCAAGGAGGCGTTATTATCTAGTGTGTTTTGTCAATGTACTCAAAATCTCAGTATTTTAAAAATGAAGTTATTATCCATAATCATTAGAAGCCCTGAAATATATTGAAGTATTTTGTGCAATTTAACTATACAGAGATCATCCTACATTTTTCTTTTTTTTTTTTTTTTAAGATTTTATTTATTTATTTGACAGAGATTGCGAGAGCACAAGCAGGGGGAACAGTAGAGGGAGAGGGAGAAGCAGGCTCCCTGCCAAGCAGGGAGCCTGATGCTGGTCTCGATCCCAGGACCCTGGGACCATGACCTGAGCCGAAGGCAGATGCTTAACGACTGAGCCACCCAGGCACCCCTCATCTTACATTTCAACGGTGAATTAGTTTGGCTTCTGATGTTTTAGAATCTGTGTTCAACAATTAATTTTTTGGGCTTGGTTTATTTATTTATTTATTTATTTAAAAAGATTTTATTTATTTATTTGAGAGAGAGAATGAGACAGCGAGAGAGCATGAGAGGGGGGAGGATCAGAGGGAGAAGCAGACTCCCTGCTGAGCAGGGAGTCCGATGTGGGACTCGATCCCGGGACCCCAGGATCATGACCTGAGCCGAAGGCAGTCGCTTAACCAACTGAGCCACCCAGGCGCCCCGGGCTTGGTTTATTTAAATTAAACCTAGGCAAGGCCTCTGAGGGAGAGACAAGTAAATTGACAGTGATGACATAGGATGTCAGAGGTATGTAAGGCAGCCTGCAAGCATAGGATGGCTGCCTAAATCAGACCTAGAGTGGCAAATGAGTGGGCTCATGGAGCAACCTTTTGTGAATTGCCAGTGCTTTGGCTTTAAGGGAAGAAGATGTACCAGGAGGCATAAGGTGAGGCTTGAGGAGATAGATGAGGCCACAAATAAGGAATTGGAAGCATGGGAGGAGAGTGGAAAAGTATACACAGTTCAGATTGTCTGCATATTTGCTTTAGTATTTTTTTTTTTTAATTGGTAACTCTTAGTGACAATTTTAATGTTGTGTGGCCCAGGGGCAAGTGTATGCTACAGTAATCAATATGTGTGTCTTTGAATTTCTTTGAGGGCAGCTGCCCTGCAGTGCTTGGTTATTGTCCAAAACTGAAATAATTACCTTAACAAGAGTAGAATAAACTGGAGCCAGATGGACCTTTTAGAGGTTTTCTTGATGAATAAATATGTGGCTCCTGATTTCCTGTTATTATCAAAACAACAGTAAAAATGATTACTTTTATTAAATTTCACTTCTTGAATACATGTCTCTGTAGGACTCTACATGATAAAATGAGGAATTTCTAAATTATAAAATGAGGCTTTCTAAAGAAGGTGAAGACTGGGGAGGTTATGTTTGCCAGCTGCTTTCTGTTGCATAAATGACAGTGTCCCACCACCATCATCATTACAAAATAGAAAGCAGTGTTGCCAAGGTGATGGACCAGGAATGTGGCTTTTGATTTAATTCAGCCTTTGCAAATTATTTTTCTAATGAAAATAGACATAGTAACTTCATTTCAAGCAAATCTTGAAGAGTATTATAAGTTTCTTTGTCATTTTAAAACACTTTATGTTTCTTTTACAAAATCTGCTTAAAGGTTTCTTTTTCTTTTCCTTTCTTCTTTCTCTCTCTTTTTTAAACGAAGACAGATCTTTATTTTTTTGACAGGGTGAGGAGGGGAAAAGGGAGAGGGAGAATCCCAGGCAGGCTCCATGCCCAGCGTGGAGCCTGACACAGGGCTTGATCCTACAGCCCTGAGACCATGACCTGAGCCGAAATCAAGAGTTGGACGCCTAACCAACTGAGCCACCCAGGCGCCCCTTAAGGTTTCTTTTCCTGTATCAATTTAGGAGTTTTCCTAAGGGAATTTCCCCACCAAAATTAAACTGAAATTTGATACTTATTAAAAAGTTATAAAAAAGGATTGCTGTAAAAATCAGAAGCTCTGGGGCACCTGGGTGGCTCAGTCGTTAAGCGTCTGCCTTCGGCTCAGGTCATGATCCCAGGGTCCTGGGCTCGAGCCCCACATCGGGCTCCTTGCTCAGTGGGAAGCCTGCTTCTCCCTCTCCCACTCCCCCGCTTGTGTTCCCCCTCTCACTGTCTCTCTCTCTGTCAAAAAATAAATAAAGTCTTAAAAAAAAAAAAATCAGAAGCTCTTTATATTATTTTTTAGTTGTCAAGAATAAAACCTAGGTTGCTTCTGCCTTTCTGCTCTACCACCCCTGAGATGTGGCCCTTGTTCTCAAGGTCAGGATCAGGCTCCAGCTATCACATCCCATTGGCCAGAACTTAGTTTCATGGCCACCCTAGCTGCAAGGCAGAGGGGAAATGTACTCTTCATTCTGAGCACCTATGCATCCACTTACAAATTGTATTACTGTGGGCTAAAGGAAGAATGGGTATCGAGGGGCATTCTTCTCTGCCACTGATGAATTTAGAGTGTAATGGGAAATGAGACATACAGTTTATTTTCTATATTGCAAAACCTTCTTATTCCTCGTGTACATTTGGGACCTCCTATGCATTTGTTAATTGAAAAAGGCAATTTAAGTGGAGAATCATTAAAAAATGATGCATACATAGTTCAAACATTTTAACTTAAAATATATCACTATATATTCATTTACTACTCTTTAGAGGTAGGGTCAAGGCCTTTTGAGTATCTGTCTTCTGATTGTTCTGATGAGTCTTTCTTAAATACATCATATTCACAGTGCATCAACTATGATAGCCTGTGAGAGCATCTTTAAAGTGAAGTGAAAGCTTAAAAACATAGTAAAGCAGTCTCAGTGCAGAATCCTTATCACCATCACCACCTGTCCCCTGGCAGCGTTTTGTAGTTTTTGCACTCACATTTGATTAGGCAGCAGTATGTTTAGTGGTTTTCCTTTATGAAGTCTTTCCAAAGTATTAAACTTTGTTTTCTTATAAACAGCAACTCTTTTTATTTAAAACATTATTTCATTGGTTTATATGATATTTAATTGTATTAAAATAACAAGTGCATCTGTTATAAATAGGTATGAGAGTGTTATAAACAAACAACTGATTGTATATACGCAGCTCAACTGGTGGGAACACAATTGTGAGGTTGTATTAGAGCCAGCAGGTCTTCTAACTTTTTGGTCTTACGACTCCTATACTCTTAACTGGAAACCTAAGAGCTTATTATTTATGTGGGTTTTATCTATTAATATTATATTATGAGTCAAAACTGAGCAATATAAATTATTAATGCATTTAAGAGTAACGATAATAATCCCATTACATGCTAATATAAATATGGTTGTGGGTCATTCTTTCAAGTAAGAAATGGTGTTCTACCAAAAACAAGCAGGTAGTTCAGCTTGCAACTCACTCAAGTGATTTTCTTCAAGACAACCATCTTGCTTTGTTATGTAACAGAAGTGCTTTATGTGTATTCTTCATTTTATCATATAGATTCCTAAAAAGACATGTACTCGAAAGTTGAAATTTAATACAAGCAATAATTTTTACTGCTTCATCAAAGAAAGACATCCTTAACTAAAACGGGCTTTTTGTCTTTTTTTTTTTTTTTTAACTGCGAGAGTGTAACATTGAAGAATCCAATGCCTTGATTTATGCTAAGGTGCCACCAGTTCACCCATCCTTGCTTTGAGTCATCAGTGTAAATACAAACATAGGGAAAGAGTCAACGAGCTGAGTGTTGCTATGAATATAGTTTTGACTTTATGGGCCTTCTGTAAGATCTGGTAACCACCCCTGAGAGATCCACAGATCATGCTTTGAGACCTGCTTTCCTAGATGGTCGTCTACAAACAATAAACTCTAATCATGCTGTGGACCTTAGTGTTGTACTTTACAGAGGGAATGGAAAATGTGTGGTTAATCTGGAAATTCAGTGGAGACTGGCTGAGTGGAGTTGCCACTTAATAAAAAATTTTACATGAATTTTAGAATTGTCTCTGACTCCAGACTAAGAGTTTCAAAACTTGATTTATTGGGAGTCTGTCATTCTTTTTTTTTTTTTTTTTAAGATTTTTTATTTATTTATTTGAGACAGAGAGAATGAGAGACAGAGAGCATGAGAGGGGGAGGATCAGAGGGAGAAGCAGACTCCCTGCCGAGCAGGGAGCCCGATGTGGGACTCGATCCCGGGACTCCAGGATCATGACCTGAGCCGAAGGCAGTTGCTTAACCAACTGAGCCACCCAGGCGCCCGGGAGTCTGTCATTCTTTATTTCACCAACATTTTCTGACCTGTCTTAATTTTTGTATTGATTGCATGGATCACTTCTAATCTTAGGGATCATTTTCTTTTAAGAATATTTCCCAGGTCTCGGGCGCCTGGGTGGCTCAGTTGGTTAAGCGACTGCCTTCGGCTCAGGTCATGATCCTGGAGTCCCGGGATCGAGTCCCACATCGGGCTCCCTGCTCGGCAGGGAGTCTGCTTCTCCCTCTGATCCTCCCCCTCTCATGCTCTCTGTCTCTCATTCTCTCTGTCTCAAATAAATAAATAAAATCTTAAAAAAAAAAAAAAAAAAAGAATATTTCCCAGGTCTCCCAGAAATATTTTCAAGGCTTGATTTTATTGCAGGGTTCTATTAAACATGCATAGTGGGATGTGTTAAAATGACTGTTTCCCCCCTCCTTTATACATTACAGCATCTTGTCTCTACTTTGTATTGCTTTTCCCTTGAAAGTATTCTAAAGTGATGCCTGAAAGGTTTTAGGGAGAGTGGAAAGTGCCAGGGTTATTATTTGGGGCATCACTGGGGAGTAGTAAAAATGGAATTTCTCTTAAAAGAGAACTTTGATTTAATACAGTATCCTGCTTCTGCATGAAAAAGATAGTAGATGGAAAACAAAACAGTTTTTAAAAATGCATGCTGTATATTGGGTGAATTATCATCTAAGATGCTTTCTTAAGTTGTTAATACATGATTTATGGGTCTGCCTAATTTGTGGAGATTAATGGCTCCCTATTTAATTTTTAGAATATGCTTGAATTGCTGGAAGAAATGCCAAATGGAGTTCCACCTGAAAAAGTTAAAAGTTACATCTATCAGCTAATCAAAGCTATTCACTGGTGCCATAAGAATGATATTGTCCATAGAGGTAAGTATGGAATTTTTGAAATGGAAAATATTAAGAAAACATCAGAGTTAACAATGAAATATTTTACATATTACTGTCTTAAGAGTATTTCCATGGGCACTGACGTTCCATTTAAATTAAATACATTTTGAAAGTACAGGATATGAGATGTCGTTCACCTTCCAAGTCTCCTTTTGGATCACCAAAAAGATGGACTGCAAATTTATTTTGATATTATGGTGAGATATCTGTTTGTATAACCAGATCTATTCTCAACTTTAGAAATGCCTAGGGATATAAAGAACTCAACAAATAGGAACTTTGAAGCTTACTTTGGGCAAAAAGAGCAAAGGGATGTTCTCTGTTGCCTTTTGGTCCTACTGGTAGACCAGAAAATGTGAAACCACCCAGAATAAGGCTTTAAACGTGGTCACTGACCCCCATTGACAGTCACCTCTCATTCCCTGTTAGACCAACCACCTCTGGTATATACCCTTCACTTCCTGAATTTCCCTATCCATTAGTGAAAAGTGCCCATTGCAAGTTGTAGGCATGATCAACCTTGCATAAAGGTAATGAGTTGGCTTCCGTAAACTGTTTTATTGCTATGAGGTGGGTGGTTTATAATAATAAAAGGGAAACTACTTTCTCAGTACCATCTTTGACTCTACACTGTTTGTCTTCTCCTGATAATCTCTCTTGAATTCCAGAGTTTTACAGTAATGGGACACACTGATAAAATAATGAAGCCAGAAGATGTTTATCAGAAAGTCTTGCAATATCTACTTCTTGTCTCTGAATTATCAGATAAATGAATACTACATTTTAATTTACCTATACAAACACACAAGCATATCACTTTAAAAATAGTCTCACTTTAAGAATAGCTTAAAGGTCATGTGAAGAATGCCAACTCCTATTATATCTAGAAAAAGACATTTTATATTTCTCTTGGATTTGACTTTCATACTAGTTACCTCATCAAGGTTTTTGGTGGTATAGATAGATCTCCAAGTCAACTGCATATCTATCTAGTGTCTAGGGTAATGATTCTAATAATAGTCTAATACTACAATATTAGGCTATTAATAAGGAACTGATTTAGCTTCATTTCTATAGTGATGCTGTGATTTGGTTAAGTATATAGTAATAAATCAATGGTTGTGAATTAGCAGTAGAAACCATGATTCTGAAATCTACAGATTTTGCTCCTATTGCTTCCCTTTTTCCATTTTCACCTCTGCCATCTGATATAGATGATGGGTACTCTAAAAATAAAATTGTGAGATCTCCCAAGGCAGGAATTACATAGCATTTTCTGTATATTTCTACTCAGCTCTCACCACATCTTTTGAAGATCCATGGAAAAAATGAGAAATGTTTTCTTGATTCATGCAGGATAACTTCAGCATTAGATATTTATAATTGTGAACCACACAGAAAAGCTAAAGAGATATGTAAATGTGGACATTATATACAAAATCACAACAAATTCTATCGTTTTATATAGTTTTTCCTCTAGTAAATATAATGCTAGCTACTTATATGTGTTTTTTTTTTTTTAAAGGTGGCAATCTTTTTTATTTATTTTTAAATTTTTTTAAAGATTTAAAGAGAGAGACACAGCGAGAGAGGGAACACAAGCAGGGGGAGTGGGAGAGGGAGAAGCAGACTCCCCACGGAGCAGGGAGCCCGATGCAGGGCTTGATCCCAGGACCCTGGGATCATGACCTGAGCCGAAGGCAGACGCTGAACCACTGAGCCACCCAGGCGCCCCTACTTATATGTGTTTTTAAAGTATCTGGGGGGGCGCCTGGGTGGCTCAGTCAGTTAAACAGCTGCCTTCGGCTCAGGTCATGATCCTGGGGTCTTGGGATCGAGCCCCACATCCGGCTCCCTGCTCAGCGGAGAGCCTGCTTCTCCCTCTCCATCTGCCTGCCACTCTGCCTACTTGTGCTCTCTCTCTCTCTGTCAAATAAATAAATAAAATCTTTAAAATAAAATAAAATAAAATAAAGTATCTTGTGGGTGTGAACATTTCTTTTGATATTCTATCTCCAAAAATTTATGTTCTTACTACTTTATAAAGTAGAATAGTTCCTTGAAACGTGGTGGCCTAGACTCAGTGATTCTTAAATTCCTTTCAGAGATCGCATTTATACCTTTAAGATTTGAAGAGAAAAATATTTTTTAAATTGTGGGTTTTCATGTTTCTCAAAAAGAAATTAGTTGAAACTTTTATGTATCAGCAAAAAAGGTGTTACCCTGCTTTTCACTGCCACAGTTTCTATTCACATTACCGTGGATATTTCTAATTAGGTACCATTATAGTGATCCAATAGTGTCAGTCAGCAGTCCATGGAACATTTTTTAATAATTGGTTTTTTTTGTCTTTATACTTCAGATATAAAGCCAGAAAATCTCTTAATCAGCCACAATGATGTTTTGAAACTGTGTGATTTTGGTAAGTTAAAAAAGAAATTGAGCCCTGTAAGTAGAATTAATTTAATATAACATATAGGTAGCTTTTAAAGGCTTATTAAAAGTATTTTTTTATGTTTTGACTTCAATTAGCAGAGGAATATTCTATTGGGTCATATGTTGAAAAATTGATTGCTGGGAAAATACTCTCTTTGCATAGTGTTGTCTATTCTTTTTTAAAAATTCATAATGCAGTATTTGTTCAATGAGAACACAAAGCAAATAGATGCACGTGCATATATTCATAAACCCAGTACTTAATGATTCCAAAAAACCAATTTTCTATGAAATCCACTATGCCTTCTGTTTTGGGTAGGATAAAAGAAATATTTTTAAAGTATTAAAGTAGAAATTATTTTAGGTATAATCATAAGCACTAACAATATGCATAGGTAGATACATATGTATCATGTATATGCAATAGTTACATATCTATAAAGGTCAAAGACATTTTTAGAACAATTCCATTTATTCCCTTTAAATGTTCAATGAATGAGATTAGTAATTGATGTGTAATATTCCAGCTCCTGGTTGAGTGTATAAGGAAGCTTTTGAATTGTACTCTCTCCTAGTAGAAAATTGTGCATTCTTTTCCATATATATGAAACTGTATTAAGTGCTATTAAAAATTTGAGTTAAAATAATTCAAAAAAGTTTTAAAACTATAAATTAGGGTGTTTAAGTTCTGGGTCACCTTAAAAAAATCTTTTGTCTAATGCATATGCTGAAAAATAACAACTTGATTTTTTTTTAATGTTTTTTCACACATTCAAGTATAATCATAAATATAATGTAAACCTCTACATATAAGTGAGAATTCATCTCCTTTCATAAGCATAGGTTAGATTAGTACCTCGGAGGTGGATCGAATAAATGAGAAATAGAAGCATTCTAAGAATGCACTGTGTGAATGACTAGTTTTCTCCAGTGTAGCTATTAGAAGCATGTGTAACTGTTTTCACTCAGTGTTTGCAAAGAATTTGAATATTATAAACCTGCTTGCCTGAGGAAAAATGTTTTATAATAAGGGCTTAAATTTTTTCATACTTTATAAAGAATATTGCAAAGAAGAGTCCTGCTATATGTTAAACATCTTATGAAGTGCTTAGAAGAATAAAAAAGAAACACCAAAATACAGTTATTTAAAAGATTTTGACCTTGACATTTTTAGCACTTTCTTAGTATTATGATTTTCAGGAATATTTCTGGTTCTATTTCTCACTTTCTATCCATAAT
The DNA here is from genome assembly GCF_029215605.1 of Mirounga angustirostris. Lineage (NCBI taxonomy): Eukaryota > Metazoa > Chordata > Mammalia > Carnivora > Phocidae > Mirounga > Mirounga angustirostris. The sequence goes on from NW_026991719.1 coordinate 14,861,723, forward strand.
TGTGACTACCATCAAATACTGAGATTTTATGCACCTCATATGCCCTTTACTATGCATCCATGATTCTATGGGTTGGTGATTTGCTTAAACCCCCAAATTACTGAAATTTGTAAACAAGTTATAAATACAAAAGAGATGCCTATAGAATGGTTAATAATAGGAAAAGGGTATCCCTGGCCTGGCATCATTTCTTTTCTCTTTTTTATTTTTATTTTTTAAAGATTTGTTTATTTATTTTAGGGAAGGAGGGAGAGAGAGAGAGAGTGTGTGGGGGGGGGCGGCGCAAAGGGAGAGGGAGAGAGAATGCTCAAGCAGACTTCCCGTTGCGCACGGAGCCGGACTCAGGGCTTGATCCCAGGACCCTGAGATCATGACCTGAGCCGAAATCAAGAGTCGGACACTTAACCAAATGAGCCATCCAGGCACCCCCTGGCATCATTTCTTAAAGGAAAGACAATTTGAAGTGGTAAGGAAATTTCACATGGCTGCACTGCATGTGGTTCTCTATGTCCTACGTGTCCCCAGTGAACACTTCTCAACTGCTTTCCTTCCCAGAGCACTGGGCTCCTTTGTCTAGCTTGAAGAATCCCATTTGAAAATAGGAATATTTCTTCTAAATATGTCTTATGAAGAAGCGTTGATTAACTGACGTTAGGGCTTTGTTTTTTGCTGTGGTTGTTTTTATTTTTTACTGTTACACTGTTTTCTACTTTTCAAAACTGACACCTTAATTTTTACCCCTAATTTTAATGTTCTGGTTCTCTGTGACTATCCATAATGCTTTTGGTGAGTTAGGTGGCTTATTTTTTGGCCCCAAAACCTTCTGAAAGGGTTTGGAGGGAAAATAATTATTGATAGAGTCTGTAAGTAATTAAGATACCCCTAATATGCTTCTCAGTCACATTAGGAGATTAAAATAATTTTGGCCTGCTTAGTTTCCATCATTGCCAACCATTAGTTGTCTATATAATGGCTAGAACTGATCAGCAACAGTAGATCTACGAATAGTAATGTTAAGTCCCACATATCAGAATATAATGACTAGCTCAGTTGGTTGAGTGTCTGCCTTCCACTCGGATCATGATCTCGTGGTCCTGGGATCGTGTCCCCCGTCGGGCTCCCTGCTCAGTGGGGAGTCTGCTTTTCCCTCTCCCTCTGTGATCTCTCTCTCAAGTAAACAAATAAAAAATCTTTGGGCGAAAAAAAAGAATATAATGACCATCTGTGACAGGGTATTTTAGCTTTAACTTGGGCTCTTGTAGGGACTTCATTTTGGTCCTAAGATTTGCATTTATTGAGAGAGCTGACTTAGAAGTATGCTCTGAATGCTTATAAAAGCATGTGATAACTTGAAAAATATGGATTTCTTTAGTATAGGAGGAGACTGGTTTTTTTAGTGAGTACACTGTATATTTTAATTGACATATGAATGGACTAATGTTTTAAAATAACGAAGGCACCATTAATAAACAGCCCATTCAGTACCAGTTATTATGTTCTTTTGATGTTCCTTTAAAATATTACTAGCACTGAAATACTTTGCCAACATGAAGTTATTATTTCTTTTTCAAAGTTACACCTTTGGGTTTTTCTGTCTTTCAGGTTTTGCTCGGAATCTATCAGAAGGCAATAATGCTAATTATACAGAATATGTGGCCACCAGGTGGTATCGGTCCCCAGAACTCTTACTTGGGTAAGTTACCTTCCCCAGATAAAATGACTTTTATATATCTGCTGATCGTGTATCATTAGCTTTGGGATCATCTATGAAAGATAAGAACTTTAGTTAATTAAATACCAGTTACCTATTGCAGTGTAACAAACCACTCAAACACTTAATGGTATAAAACAAACACCATTTTATTTGCTCACAGTTCTGGGTACCAGTGATTTGGGGGAGTCAGTAATTGAAGTTCAGCTGGATTGTTCTTCTGCTGGTCTCAGTGGGAATCACTCAGGTAGCAACAGTCACTCAGCAGATCATTTGGAGGCTGGCTGGTTTACGAGGCCTCAGCTGGGACAGACCATCTCTGTTCCATGGAGACTCATCCTCCAGTGGGCCAGTCCAAGTTGCTTCATGTGATAACTGAAAACTTCCCTGCAGCAAGAGGGCAAGCCTCAAAGCAAAGGTGGTTTTGAAGCCTCTGTTTGCATGGCTTTTGCCTCATTGGCCGAAACCTGTTACATGGCCAAGTCCTGATTCAAGGGATAAAGAAATAAACTCGACCTCTTATTGGGAGGACTGGCCTACCTGTTGGTTCGTTCGTTCATTCATTCATTCAACAAACAGTAATCAAGTATCTCTTATACCTGACCACTTTGCTAGAAACATGATGTAAATATTGAAGCAGTTGCCAATTTTCTTCTGAATAGAGAAATCCTGTTTGATGATAAATGGCTATTCAAACACACTGCATTGATAATTTTCTCAGCAACATCATATCCATCCACTTTGTGCCCACCCTTCCACTTTCAGTGCTCTTTCATTCATCTGTTAACCCCAGAAAAGGGTTTTCTGATAAGATTCTTCTTTTCTTTTTAGTAACTTGAGAGCCTAGGAAGGAGCCTCTCCTCCTGAACTCAATCACATAGTTATATGAATAATCCTCTACTTACCTTAGTGGTAGTATTTTCTTATTTTCCCTACATTGTATTTCCTTCTTGGGGACCATCCAAGAATGGAGAAAGAAGGCACATTCTGCAAATAAAATGAGATGTGGTGATGATGACTGGTGCTCTAATTACAGGTTTCATCTTTTTAGTGTGCCATATATATATCTGGGGGACATGAGAAATTTAATTTTTAAAGGTTTTATTTATTTGTTCATTTTAGAAAGAGAACTTGAGTGGGTGGAGGAGCAGAGGAAGAGGGAGAGAGAGAATCTCAAGTAGACTCTGTGCTGAGTGTAGAGCCTCACGCGAGGCTTGATTCCACAACCTGGAGATCATGGCCTGAGCTGAAATCTGGAGTCAGACACTCAACCCACTGAGCCACCCAGGCACCCCGAGAAATTGAATTTTTAAAAGATACTTTTTATATAGTAGGAATACAAATTTCTGTGTTTCTTTTGTTGACGATCATGATGACTATATGTGTAAGTTACTGAGGGTTTATTTTGATAGATTGTAATTCTTTTTTTTTTTTTTAAGATTTATTTATTTATTTATTTATTTGACAGAGAGAGACACAGCGAGAGAGGGGACACAAGCAGGGGGAGTGGGAGAGGGAGAAGCAGGCTTCCCGCGGAGCAGGGAGCCCGATGCGGGGCTCGATCCCTGGACCCTGGGATCATGACCTGAGCCGAAGGCAGACGCTTAATGACTGAGCCACCCAGGTGTCCCAATAGATTGTAATTCTTGATTCATTGCTGACATAGAGCATATAAGAATTATTGATACCAGGGGCGCCTGAGTGGCTCAGTCGTTAAGCGTCTGCCTTCAGCTCAGGTCATGATCCCAGGGTCTTGGGATCAAGCCCCTCAGCGGGCTCCCTGCTCAGCGGGAAGCCTGCTTCTCCCTCTCCCACTCCCTCTGCTTGTGTCCCCTCTCTCACTGTGTCTCTGTCAAATAAATAAATAAAATCTTTAAAAAAAAAAAAAAAGAATTATTGATACCAGTTACTGAAAGCTTTACTTTTTTTTTTAAATCAAAAGCTTGGTTTATCTTGGGAAACAAATGGTGGTTAGTCACTTCATTATTTCTCTTTGTGTGGATAGATTTTAGAATTTCTGTGCTAATTTTTAAATTTGGTTTTAGGATTGATTTTCTTTTGTGTTTGTCTTTGTTTCTTTTTCTGTGTACCTCTGTCTGGACTTAATGGGATGCATAATCCATTTTCTTTTGGGAAGGATTGGAATTTGAGTTTACTGGACAGATTTACCAAAGAAGAAATGAGTATGAAGTAGGTCATTCTTAGAACACCATCCGAGGATTCAAGTATGGTAGAGGACTTTTTATGATAGGTTTTGTCTATATGATGGCCCCAAGGAGTTCATTCTGAGGACACCCTTATTATAGACCTTCAGAGAGTATTTGCTGCCTAATAATACCTGTCAGGAAGCTGCAGTTATGTTTAGAGATGTGTGGGAGCTACCAAAAGTAGATGGGGACTCCAATTAATTTGAGCCAAATTATATATTGCTAATTAAACGATTGTCAAATACTAGTTGAAGAACCGTATTATTCGTGTAAAAATCCCATTGACATCAGTTGATAGTTGGTTAATATTAAGAATTTACATTTTTGTACATTCTTAAGACTTTGTTCTTGACATTCAAAATAATTCCAGCTGCATAAATTATTCACATCCGTTGACAGAAGAAAAATAGCGCAATTTGGGTATGTAGAGATTTTCCATAAGTTTCTCTATCTAGCACAAGTTTTTTCTTCTGTACAGATATTAAAGAAAGATCGGTATCCTTCCCTCCCCAACAAGCTACCAAAAAAAAATTTACATGAAGTTTCCTAATATGGTCCTTAGGTTTTTGTGGGAAGGAAATGAGATAAAGAAAATACTGACTTTCAGTTGTAATGACTTATTGTCCTAGAAACATATTCTGTATAGTGTTAACAGTGCTTTAATTTAGAGTGTCTGTTAAAAGTTTTGTATTCCTGCTGTATCATTATGGCATTCTAGAATTTCATCCCGTATTTTTTTCAGATACTTTATTTTGTCTTACCTTCGTTTAACTTTTTTTTTTTTTTTAATTTCTTTAGATAAAGAAAGACAGTATGAGCAGGGGGAAGGGGTACAGGGAGGGAGAGAGAGAATCTTAAGCAGGCTCCATGCATGGAGCCTGATGTGGGGCTCGATCCCACAACCCCGAGATCATGACCTGAGCCAAAACCAAGAGTCAGACACACAACCGACTGAGCCACCCAGGCACCCCTGGCTTTCCTTTGTTAAAACTTGGATTATTTGTGTTTGAAACTAAAGAAAATACGGTTTCTTAATCTGCCACATATAATTTGATTTAAGACTATAGATATTGGGGCATACATATAAAGCTGTTTTTGGAGTACTTAGGTTTTCACTTACAGCCTCCATTTATTAATAACAGTAATAATCCTAAAGCCCTCTGGTAAACTCAGATCCTAGAGGGGAACTGTAAACCCCTAAGGAAATGGAAAAACCATGCTTTGAGGCAAATAGTTATCATAAAGCTCCATATACACAGGGTACAAATAATTTTAGGTAAATAATGCAGTAGAGCTTAGCCCACTCTTAGGTATTAGAAATTGTGATTCTATGCAATCAGAAGTTAAATAGTACTCAGTGTTTATTGTTTAAGAAGACACGTGAGTCGGTAGTACATTTTAATAGACTGATCTCAAAAAATGGATGAGGTATATAACTTTTTGACATTTCAAGAGCTAAAGGATAATTACCTAGAAAATGCATTTCTTGGAAGCATTTGATTTTCTAAGTGAAGTGTTAACTCATCAGACATGTGCACTGTTTTAGGGTTTATTAAGCCATTCATGTTCAAGATATGCCTAGATATGAATAGATTTCAACTTAGTGTATACCAACTAAATTATTATTAAACTGATGGTTTTACTAGCATAGATTTATTTACTTGTGCTCTGAATTTTTACTTGGATATCCGTAATTCCTTTTTTTCAGCCTCATTTTTAATTCCTTAAATACACAAATTGCTTTAAATCATGAATCTGTTCAAAGTAATTTGGAAATTATTAAAATGTATTTCTTCATTTGCCAAGATAATCTCTCCCTTTGCTTTTCAGAGCTCCCTATGGAAAGTCCGTCGATATGTGGTCAGTGGGCTGTATTCTTGGGGAGCTTAGCGATGGACAGCCTTTATTTCCTGGAGAAAGCGAAATTGACCAACTTTTTACTATTCAGAAGGTGCTAGGACCACTTCCATCTGAACAGATGAAGCTCTTCTACAGTAATCCCCGATTCCATGGGCTCCGGGTAAGAGGCTTTACTAAAACTCCAAATGGAATCAGTACAGCAGTATTTAAATCATTGTTCATTGCACAATGGAATGCTAAGCTGTCCATTGAATACTATTCCCTTTCCCAATACAATGTTTATAATCCTCATTATAATATTTTATCTTTGAATCTTATATAGTATTTGTGAATTTTAAGAAGTAGTCTGAATTTGAAAGTGGCAGCTGCTAATGTTTTTCCTAATTTATAAGTTCCAAATTTTCAAACTCTGTTCTAGCATATGCATTATTATATTCTACACTTTGGTTATCTCAGAATGTTTCTTTGTCTAAAATATTAAGCATCCCCAAAAGATACAAAATGTATAAATGACTTGCTAATTTGAGCAAATGTATTTGTAATGATTTGAGGGAGAATATGAATACTTGCATTCTATAGATTTAAAGGTTGTGTTCTAGCATGTATTTCTTGTCTCTTGACAGTGAAACATCAGATCTTCTTTTCAAGCCAGTATATTGTCTTGGGCAGCCTTTTCTAGACTTGCTAACTTTGTACAAAACTTGTTTTCAGAGCATATGCTTAAAAAGGATCTTAAGGTATAAACTTTCCCCAGATGAGAGACAAGCAACTTGCAGAGGCACCTTATTAGAGTAGCCAGATATAGGCTGCTTCTCTCTTCCATCTACCCCCAAAGCTACTTTTTTAGTTTTCAACTACTCTGGGCTAACATGCCAATTGGTGACCATTGTGAGAACTCTAAAATAAGCTCACCGCCACTTCCTTTCTTTCTCTTAAATGCATGATTCTCAAACCATGTTTTCTTGACATTCGCAAAGCACTTCATTTTTTCTTTTGACTTTCTGGACCTCCGTTCATTCCACTTTGAAGAGCATCCCCTCCTCATACATGAGAGCACCCAACATGGTGCCCGCTCCTCTCCAAACTCTTACCACACTTGTCTTTCCTTTTCTTTGTCTTCTATAAACATTTTACGATTTTTCCAGCTTCATGGATTTGGGATTTGTGGCTCCTTCTCCCGGGAAGGTGCTTCTGTTGTGTGGTCCCTTCTCACTTCGTAAATCTCAGCTCCAAGAATGTCCCCTTCTGGGGCACCTGGGTGGCTCAGTCGGTAAGCGTCTGCCTTCAGCTCAGGTCATGATCCCTTCTGGGATCGAGCCTCGCATCAAGCTCCCTGCTCCTCGGGAAGCTTGCTTCTCCCTCTCCCACTCCCCCTCCTTGTGTTCCCTCTCTCGCTGTTTCTCTCTCTGTCAAATAAATAAATAAAATCGTTAAAAAAAAAAAAAAAGAATGTGTCCTTCTCTGATGACACCAACATACTGCCCCCACCCTCTTCCTAGTGTCTCCCATAGCACCACCCTTTTTTTTTTCCATCCTAGCACTTCCCCTGGTATGTAGTTGTGTTGTTCATTTGTTTACTTGTTAATTATTAACTGTTGAGTTCTCAACTACTGGAGTATAAACTCCCCAATGGCAGAAATCAACTGTTTTTTCACTATATTTCTAGCATCTATAGCAGAGCCCAGCACATCTAGTTAGGGGCACAGTGAATACTTGAATGATGGATTGAGCCAGTTTGTGTCACCAGCACTCAAGTTCAGCTGAACCTCCCTTCTCTCCATCTCTAATGCTTCTTTCACCCTTAGCACCTTTTTACCTGAAATATTGATGATCACTCCTAAACACATTTCTCCAACTTTCTGTCTTCACTTTAGTGTTTTCACATTGCCTTTGGAATAATCTTCCCTCAAATTACACATTCAATTATATCTCCTTTGTATTTGAAAGTCTGTATGGGATTGCTTACATTTAAACTCCTTAGGGGGTAGCATTAAGAACCCCTTGCTCTTAGCCCTCCAGCCTTGTCTGCCACTCATTCCCACCATTGCACCCTACTTGTCAACGTACTGAACTTCTTACCATTTCCTTGACATGTTCCTTCTACAGCGCTGTATTTTCATTTCTATGATGCTCCTAGTACTCGCTCTACTTCATGGACAGCTCTTCCTCCTCCTTCCCCCAGACTGAGGTCAAGTGTTCTCCTTCCGGGAAGCCCTTCTAGACTCCTCCAGGGAGTGGGTGACTCCCCCTTCTGCGCTCCAGTGGCTCTCATTGCCATCTCTTTTAAATAGCTGTTTAAAAAAAAAAATGTATCCTCACTGAACTGATGAATTTCTTGAGGAAATGAACTATCATGTCCACCATTATATTCACAGCACATCTAGAGTAGTGCCTACAAGGTTGAATAGTAATGAAAGACTGAATATTTGACCTCAGGATTTTAACAGTAACTTCTGGAACATCAAGCTTGGCCTGCTAGCTGCCTGTTCTTTGCCTGGTTAAAGAGACTCCATGCTGGATTGCCTGAAGAGAGTGTAAACAGATGTGTTATGGTACCTGGCCTTAATAACTTATAAACTAGCTGAAGAATTGAGACGTTTTTGCATGAAATAATCGGAAAGCAATATAACTTATAATAAAGCACCTCATTCTTTACTGCATTGCACTGTTTTCTAATACATCTCTCAGTATGGCTGAGACCATGAGAGTGTTAAACATTCTGGAAAGTTAGACATCATAGTTGGCTGGATTCACTTGAGAAAGATTTATAGAAATTTGAAATTTGTATGGATATGAAGAATGAGTAGCATTTAGATTAGATAGGCCAAACGAAGGATTTCTTTCCCTCATTTGTGTGTGGTCTGTTTTGTTCACAGTCTCCTCACTAAATAGTATTATCTGTAAAATGCTGGATAGCACATGACAGCACCGCTTATAAATAACCTTCATAGAAATTGCTGCTTCCATGACACTTTGATTTTTATAAACTTTAATATTTTACAGTTTAGTCTGAATGTGTTTGTGGTATTTTAACTAAATTAGATTAATCTTTTTGGAGGTTTAGCAATGTCATTTGAGAGAAATGTCTTCCTTTATCATTTTGTTGGAGAATATCTGTGGAAGATAGCTAAGCATGTAGAGTGTGGGAACTGGAACTTCCATGAGATACAGACTCACCGGTGACCAGTCTGGTGTTATTGGCATTTTGATTCAGTTGTGTAGAGATTGGGAAGTCAACAAGATGTTGCTCTATTGGTATGCTTTACTTTGAAAAAGTAACAGTTGATGTCCCATAGTCTAGGGCATAGACTCTGGAGTTAGACTGCTGGAGTTCAAAGCCTGGCTCCATATTTCCTACATGAATGACTTTGGCAAGTTTCTTGTGCCTCTGTTTCTTTGTGTAGAAAATGCTGATAACAGAAGTACTATCCTTTAGGGTTGTTGTGAAGGTTAAATGTTATCTGTAACATGCCCAGACCAGTGCCTGACACATAGTAAGTGCTCGCTAAAGACGTACTCTCGTTGTATTGTATTGTTCAAGTGATTAAGAAAGAAAAGCTACTCATTGGGATATAATTTAAACTTTTATGCTTAAGTTTTGGTTATTTGTTGAATTATTACATGAGAATGGTCAATTTCATTCAAAAGCATATATATTAATTTTTTTTAACTTTGGTCATTTTTTTATCATAATATTTTTAATACCTTTTAACTCTGCATTAATTTTCTTATCAATGAAATGTTACTTCTGAAGAAAGAAAGGGACATCTGGTAGCATAAGATAGACCTCATAAGCAAAATATTAATTAAAATGTAGCAGTACAGAGTTATTTATCACAGCATGACAGGTGTCTCTCTTTGGGCTGATATTTAATACTCCAACAACATCCAAAAGAACTTCTGTTGAGAGAGGTGCCTAGGTTCAGAAAGAGTGTGGGTTTGGATTATAGACCTGGGTGCAAATATTAGTTCTGCTTTTTAATTATGTAACTTGCCTTGAATCAGTTATTTGAACTTCCTGATTGTCACCTTCTTCATCTCTAAAATAAGAAGAATTGCTAAAATGCCTTGTATAGCATCGCTTACCTCTGTAATTAGTTATAGATTATTGCCTGTGTGTCTGTGTTAAGTTCATGTTATTCCTTCTACTTCCTTTATCTGGGGTGCTGTCCTACTTTTCTCTGTCCTCACATTTTTCTTATCTTTCAAAACCTAGTTCAAATATTATCTGTGGATTCTTATTTTCTCCAGCTGCAAACCACCTTGGTCTCTCCTTGCTCCAACCTTCAAGTAGAATTTTTGGCTGCACATTTCAGTCCTGATTGCTGTCCCAGCCAGAGTGTAGGTTGCTTAAGTGCATGGTTTAGGTCTGACCCATATGCTGTAATTCCTGCCATCCCTAGCACAGTGTGCAGATAATAGATAATGTCATAATCTCAACTTAAGTGCCTTGTTTGAATTTTCCTCCATAACTAGTCCTCCCATGCACGTATTGAACACGTTTAAGGATTCTAGTACTTTGAAATGCCTTTTTTTTTTTTTTTAAGATTTTATTTATTTGACAGAGAGAGAGTTAGCGAGAACAGAAACACAAGCAGGGAGAGTGGGAGAGGGAGAAGCAGGCTTCCCGCTGAGCAGAGAGCCCAATGTGGGACTCAAACCCAGGACCCTGAGATCATGACCTGAGCCAAAGGCAGATGCTTAACCGACTGAGCCACCCTGGTGCCCCTGACATGCTTTTATATTGGTATAAAGGAAATAAAGCAAAGGAGCCTTCCCATTAGGATGGAGTACATGGCATTGGGCTCTAATACTTTCTCATCCACTTAGATGTTGCAAAATGCGAGGTGCCAGAGAGGACAGAGCACCTAAATAAATTTGACCTCTTCTCCTCATTTTATTTAGAAAGGCATTTATTAATTTAGGAGACTGTTTGTCTTCTGTTCCAACTTATGTAAAGGAAGGAATTGAAAATAGGTCATTAAAAGAGTATTTTAAAAGCAATGTTAGAACATATGTCTGAATTCACTATTGCTATTTCTGTGGCCTTTCAAGTACTGACCTCTCTGCCTTCTGTCTCTCTCTTTTTAAGATTTTTATTTATTTATTTGAGATAGAGCATGAGCGGGGTTGGGGGGTAGGCAGAAGCAGAGGGAGAGGGAGAGGGAGAGGGAGAAGCAAGCTCTCCACTGAGCAGGGAGCCCAACACGGAGCTTGATCCCAGGACCCTGGGATCATGACCTGAGCTGAGCTTAACTGACTGGGCCACCCAGGTGCCCCTTCTCTCTCTCTCTTCTTTTTCACTTCTCTAATTTTCAGGAGTAAATGATGTTGTGAAAAAGGCTTAAGAATTGTCTATGTAAGCAGACAAATTCTGTATAAACTGTATTATAACTGAACTATCTATAGAAACAAGACAGTACTGTGTAAACTGTATACACTCAAATTTTTGCAGTTAGGTTTGTTTTACATGCTTCATTGACTAGATTTAATATCCTCTTTCATCTGTACATTTTTCTGTTACTTAACACCCAGTCCTATTAATTTGTACCTCAAATACATAGACATAAAAGTAATAGACAAATGAATTTGACTTTGGTACTAGGGCAGTAACTTCTGTTCCTTTGCTACCTTTTCCAGCACTCACAGCACATATGCACATGTGTCCCCTTCCCCACGTGCTAACACTCCTGTCCTGTTCTTACAGTTTCCAGCTGTTAACCATCCTCAGACATTGGAGAGAAGATACCTTGGAATTCTAAATAGCGTCTTACTTGACTTAATGAAGGTGGGCCAAGTTGATGTTGTCTGTATACATGTATTTCACAGAAGTAGGCTCTGGTCACATGTAAACACAAAAAAATCCTGTTTCTCCAGCTTTCATTGCACCAGCCAGTCCATAAGCTGGTGCTGGTTGTTTGATAGTAGACCTTCAAAAAACACTTGTTAATGGATCAGTTTTATTTTATGCCCATTTAGTTTATTGTTCAAAATCAGAGGAGGTTACATTATGCACAGAGTCTTTAAAGGTACACTTAGCACAGTTGGAAATTGCTGAGAGCACTCTCAGAACTTTGCTGTGCTTTAAACTATGTTCCTGTGTGTCCTGAGGAACACTGTGCAAATTGGTGTGGGGGCAATGGTGGGGGAGGGGACATGGCTTTTAGAAAGGCTACATACCACATAACCTTTTGTAGAGAATCACAATATTCATTAATTTATGAAGGCTTTCAGAAATCCCATAGTAAAGAAGCATTTATGTCTTGCTCCACATTTCCCAAATTCAATTAAATACTGAATACTTTTTAAAAAAAATAACTACAGTGCCTGGTGTTCTGAACACAGGTTGAGAGAAGCTATTAAAAAGATAGCCCTCAAGGGTCTTTCATGTTAATTAGGCATAAATTATCTCTTGAATCAGTTGGATTTTGTCAGTATGTTGTGTCATACGATCAATATTTATCAGGGCTTAATGATTTGGTAACTTAAAAATGTAAATAGAATAAAGAAGAAGAACTGAGTTAAATACATATATTAAATACATAAATATTTATAAGGTATGCAAATTATGTATACATTTCAGTTAGTGGAGGTATATAAAAATGATTTTGGTCTCACTGGCAGTTAAAACAGTTAACATCAAAATGGTTTCAAATGTATGATACTAGTTGAATACAGAAAAGTTGGCTCCTGAGTAGTATTTTAAATTAGAAGTACATACGACTTTTCACAAGCCAAATATCTACTAGCATCAAAGTGCTATTTTAAGATTAGCAACTGTAGAAATTGCTGCATATACAGACAAAGAACTATTTTCAAATTACTTAAAAGAAGGAGGTCATTATGAGGAAAGTATAAAACTCACTGAGTAAATAGCTTCAAAATTCAGTATTTAGGGGGGAAAAACAACATTTTTTTAAAACTAAAATAGAATCCATATAAATTACCATAGTTTGGGTTAATTCTGGTAACCTGTATCCCCTCTAAAATGGCCAATATGTATAAACAGATTCAGGATGAGATGGCCATTTTAGGTACTTATATATGGACAAAATTAACAAATCTGCTTTAGGGAATGGCATAGAGAATATATTTCTTCATGAAAAGATAAATAATGTTATTTACTTTTCAAACTCATTTTAAAAAGAGCTAAAAGACAAAGGAATAATTCTGTTTATATAACATTCAATAACAAGGCAATATTAATCTTTGGTGAGAAAACTCAGAATTGTGGTTTCCAGGAGTGAGGAGGCACAGGGGTGTAGAGCCAGGGATGGGGGTCTTGAAGAGGTTTCTGGGGTGTTAATGATTTTCTCTATCTCAGTCTTGATGTGGTTACGTGGATATGTTTACCTTCTAAAAACTAACTGAAATGTATACATAATTTGCATACCTTATGAATGTACATTTCAATAAAAATGTTTACTTAATGTTAAAGAAATTTGAAGCTAAATATACTAAATAGGAATTAGTTTAATTTCCAAATTGGTATCAATACAGAAAGATTCCAGTTATCTTTGTACTTTTATCTGTGCTAGATTTTACCAGGTACCACACTGACCCTTGGTAATTAGACTTGGTAATGATTTAACAAAAAAAAGTTCAGTTATTTTTTAAAAAGACAAAAAGCAAAAAACATGAAATTGTATTTAATTCAGTTCTTTATTCTATTTACATTTTTAAGTTTCATTTTCTAAAGAGGAGAATATAACTGAGATAATTTTAGAATTGTGTCTGAGTCAACATGAATATAAATCCACTTGCATGTAAACAGTGGCTTGGGTTACCAGAATCTTTTGACCCAAAATGAATGTTTCAGTGTGTGGTAGGATCAGATTTCAAATTTTCTGTGGTGCTAGGTTATTAAAGGTGGTTGTCTGAAATTGAATTCTGGCTCACTGGGAGCAAATCTAGGTTTGTTCTCATTGTTCAAGTGGATCACAAAGAGATTAACTGTGGGTAAAACCAATGAAAGTGACCTAGAGATGGATTTGGGAATGCTGGAATTTCAACATTCTTCCTTTCTCTGAGAGAAAACGCCATCAGTGAATTTTGCTGTGAGAATATCATCACAGCAGATTCCAGTGTGCTCTACTGAGTTGTGTTAGGTTATGTAGGTTTATGTTTTATATATTTGCTTAATTTGTCAATAAAAATTATTTTAATAATGATTCACCTTTTAAAATCTTGTCCAATTACTAATAAGATAAATAGTATTAGAAGAAAACATTTTAGTTGTTAAAACATCTACTATGTGCAACATAAAAGGGTTAGTTACTGTAATATATAAAGAACACTTAAAAATAAATTAGGACAGGGCACCTGGGTGGCTCAGTCGGTTGGGCATCCAAGTCTTGATTTTGGCTCAGGACATGATCTCAGGGTTCTGGGATCCAGCCCCAGTCTGGCTCCTCACTCAGCGAGGAGTCTGCTTGAGGATTTTCTCTCTCCCTCTCCCTCTGCCCCCCCATCCATTAATAAGTAAATCTTTAAAAAAAAATTAGGACAGATGCACAAATAGAAAAATAAAAGGAATATAAGTAACCAATAAGCATAAAAATATTCAACCTCATTAGTAATCACAGATGTGAATTAAAGCAGCTATGAGATACCATTTATTAAATGTCTATAGTTTATAAGTAGTAAAAAAAAAAAAAAATGAAGGTGCCAGGAAGTTGGTAGATTCTCAGTTGCTAAGAAGGAATATCATTTCAGTCAACCTTCCCAGGGGATGATTTTTCAACACATAGAAAATAATCCTCAAAAGTTTGCATAGCTAACAATCTGTCTCTGGGAGTTTATCCTATGAGAGGGATCATGTATGTGTGCAAGGATTTCAGGTGTTTATCATAGCATTAATTATAATAGTGCAAAGCAGCAGCCATCTAAATGTCCAACAGTAGAGACCAGTTGAGTAAATTATGGTATATCTATACCACACACGTCTTTAGTCATTTAAAAACATGTTGTAAAGTTATTTGTTGCAGCATTTTTCATAAAGGAAACAACCAAAATGTTTATCATTAGGGAATTGCTAAAAACAACCTAAGGCATATCCATAGAGTAAAAGCTTTTCACTGATATGCAATGATCTCTTAAGATCTAATGTCCATTGGAAAGAAAGCTAAGTGCAGACCATTGTGTGTCTGCTACTATATGGGTAAAATAAAAGGAACAGACAAAGAAAGGTACTAGGTACAGAGTATCTATGGAAGGATGCACAAGAAACTGATAACATGGGCTGCCTCCCAAGAGGGGGACAGGAGAAAGATGAGTGTATATTCTTTCATGTGAATATATACTTCTTCCAAAATATATTCCAAATGTTTAAGTTATGTTGTAAAAAATGTTTTTAATTAGTATGTGAAAAATGCAGGATCCACAACTTATATGTATAATATAAGCCAGATTTTATAAAAGAAAATATGTATATATGATATTCAAAAAAGGGCTGGGAGGGCTTATTCCCAGAGGACAACAGTAGTAAGATAATGCGGTAATTTATTTTTTTAATTTTTAAAAAAATTTTTAAAAGGATTTTATCTATTTGAGAGAGTTAGCGAGTGAGCGAGCATGGGGGGGGGAGGGGCAGAGGGAGAAGGAGAAGCATACCCCCGCTGAGCATGGAACCTGACACAGGGCTTGATCCCAGGACCCCAAGACCTGAGCTGAATTCAGACACTTAACCAACTGAGTCACCCAGGCATCCTGACAATGTGGTAATTTAAATAGCCCTATTAAAAAATTTTTTTTTACTAAACTGTGTTTGCTAGATATTTTGCAATGACCATGCATTTCCTTTATAAGGAAAAGAAATAAGATTTTTATTACAATTTAAATTTGACTTTGTAATGTTCTTTCCAATCCTAACTTTGTTTCCTAAGAATTTACTGAAGTTGGACCCAGCTGACAGATACTTGACAGAACAGTGTTTGAATCACCCTACATTTCAAACCCAGAGACTTTTGGATCGCTCCCCTTCAAGGTCAGCAAAAAGAAAACCTTACCACGTGGAAAGCAGCACTTTGTCTAATAGGTAAATATTCCCTTTTAAGGAAATACAGATGCAGTGTTGGTCTTACAAGTAGGTGGAGGAGGTGGCTGCTTAAATGATGCAATTAGAGAAAAGAAGGAAAGCCCTCTTTATTCAAAAATATCTTTCTTATGCTTATTACATGATTCAGAACCACAATTAAAGAGTTGTGTGGGTCTTAAAGACTTTCTTATCTTTAACAAGTATATTATGGAAACCTATGCATTTCCTGGGAAAGGTAGCATAGGTTAGCAACTAAGGGTGTTTCCAGACTCATGAACTAGAAGATTCTGTGTAAATGGGGCCCAGGTGTGATTCTTGGAGGCAAAAGGGTGGGTGAGGGCAAGGGGATTTCTGGAGGGAGAAGAGGATGTCAAACACAAGTGGGTAGGAAGCTACCTAGGACAATCTTTGCAACTGAACCAAGTAGGTTTGGCTCTGTTAGAAGGCTCTTAGGTTTTTGTTGTTCTTTTATTTTTATTTTTATTTAATTAATTTATTTATTTAACAGAGAGAGACATAGCAAGAGAGGGAACACAAGCAGAGGGAGTGGGAGAGGGAGAAGCAGGCTTCCTGCCGAGCAGGGAGCCCAATGTGGGGCTCAATCCCAGGACGCAGGGATCATGACCTGAGCCGAAGGCAGATGCTTAATGACTGAGCCACCTAGGTGCCCCCATTGTTCTTTTAATCATTGAGTTGAGAAGTTAGTTTTTCATAAGAATAAGAATATGGAAATAGTAAAGTCAGTTTGGTAGATAGTGATTAAAATTGGTGCTTCTTAAAATAAAAATTTTTAGCATAATCTTAAAAAAAAACAAAAAACCTCTATTTCTGGGCTGAGGGGCTGTCTTCCCTCCTCTACCAAGAAGCTGGTCTTGTCATCTGGTGTTGCTCAGACTCTGGGATTAGTAAATTGTTTCGCTCATCTATATTAGAAGAGAAACAGAAAATGATAATTCTTAATATGAAGCTTTTTGAATATAAATTTTTTCTCCTTTCACCGCAATTTTCTCTCCACATAGAATAATTGTTATTAATCTATTGGAATTTTGAAAGCCCAAGACCTGGTACTTTTTGAAGATCTGTGAGCATATCCATAAATTGGCAATAACCATTTATCCTGTGTTTTCTCTGCCTAACTGCGATGGTGTGATTGTGTTTTACTGCTCTTTACTCTTTTAAATGTTTGGTTTTGGTTATTGTTTCCCTCACATCTTATAGACCATTCTTACCTGGATTGTTTTATTTGTTTGGGTTTTTTGTTTGTTTGTTTCTTTTTTTTTTTCCCCCAGGGAGGCCTGTGAGCAGATTCAAATTCTGCTTAACCAAGTTTGTGTTCACTTTGTTATCTGTTTCCATGAGATTTTAGTATACTAAGGAATAATAGTCATCATGTAGTTACTCCTTTCCATTTAGGAAGTTCACATTATGCCTCTGTCTTATCTGGGATCACTCACAGTTCGGGTACTTTTGTCTCCCTTCTACCTTAATTATCACTTGACTCCTCTAGTTTACATTTGCAAAGGAAAAGGATCCCAAGGATATAAAGTTCAGTAGACTGATGATAAGTTTTTGCTTCATGCTGTAGTGATTAGTGGTAATAACCCATATCATGAAAGGGGGCCTGTGTGTTTGTCCTCTAATGACTTGGCTTGAGAGATCCCCGATGGGGGTCTGAGGCTCTCCCTGGGAACCTTCTTTAGGAATCTGTCAAGGAGGATGTGTGTGGTGATAAGGCTATAGCTTACATGGGTCTTCAAGGAGTCTGCCCAAATCTTCTTTTGAAGTAGACAAGAATAGAAATAAGTAAGTAAAATCTCTGGAAGGTTTTGTTTTTAGGTCTTAACACTGTGTAGAATTTTAAAAGAAAAAGTCCTAAGTGGTTTCTTTAGGAATGATCTCAGCTCAGTTTACATGTATGTGGAAATGTCCTTTTCTCTACACATGTCTATGGTTCATATTTCCTCTATGGAATCCCTTCTTGTTGGGGACACTAACTACACAGACCATGGCTAACTCGGACTTCCCAGCACTATTGTAGAGGTGTTCACGGCATGATCGCTGCCCTGAGACACGTTCGCACACCGTGTCTTCTATTGTCCAAGTTCATGTCTCTGTAGAAGAGGCAGTGGACTCTTGGCATTACCTTGCCCTGCCTGAGTCTCCTTCAGACTGTCCTGAGGTTCTCCTGACCTTGGACGTGGTGGGATGGTGTTTCAGCCTGCCCTGCCCTCTCACCAGTTCTGCTTTGCCATCCTTCTCCATAAAAATGTAGCTTTGCATCTTTGATGTTTACTTTGGAAAGTTATTTTAACTAAAGAGATTAACTATCTGTCCTGCCAGCCATTTCAGAAGGGTTTATATATAAAATCCTCTTAAGTGCTTGGCAGTTTAACACAGATTCCTTACAGTTGTGTGCCAAAGAGATCTATGGAATTTTCGGAGCCGTTTTTTATTGTTGTGCTTTGGCAGAACTCCAATTTGAAGACAACTTGATGCCCTTTCTACTTAAGAATTATGTACAAAGCTCAATGGCTTCAAATTAATACTAAGACAGAAGTGTTCAGAATAGGGGTTTAGGCTCTTTGTACTTTTATGGGAAACCTGACTCTTTGATAAATGTTTCTACCTTAACATTATAACCTCCCTTTTCACATTAGAAACTGTATCTTACATTGCTATGAATTTGTTCTTCCTAACATGTAGGTTTGTGCTCTACTTTGAGATCAGTGTTTTCCAATAGTTTCAAAAGCTTTAGCAGCTGTCTTCACTCTTCTCTATCCTTTTCTGGTTTTCTTTGGAGCTTCGGGCATTACACAATATCTGTGTGTGTTATCTCTGCTATTACCCTCTCTAGACCTGAAGGAGAAAGGGGAGGAAGTAGGAATATGAGAGCCCAGGGGAACCAGGCAGGAGGATCCACCCCATCAGAGCTATAATCTGGACAGACACAGCTGTGACCCGAGTTAGGGTGCATGCTGAGAAAGAGTAGGGAAGACAGCCCCCGGCCCCTTGCACTGCTAAGTACAACTGGGAGTTAGGTGGCAAGGGATCCCGGGTGATGCTGTATGCAACATTAGACTCCTGAGGCCCTGAGTGGGGCAGAGCAAAATGGAGAACAGATTGGGGATTGGGTAAATGGGAGATAACCAGCACAGGTAGATCTATTTATGGGTTAGACTATTTGCATATTGTTGTTTGGGTTTTTGAAAAGTTGCTTAGATATTTTAGTTATCGAGATATAAATTGACAAATGACTCAGATGGCTTAAAACCTGATGTCTTTAGGGCACCTGGGTGGCTCAGTCAGTTAAGCCTCCGGCTTTTGATTTTGGCTCAGGTCATGATCTCAGGGTCCTGGTATCGAGCTCCACTCCGTGCTCAGTGCAGAGTCTGCTTAAGATCCTCTCCCTCTGCCCCCTCTCCACTGCCATCTCACCAGTGTGCTCTCTCTCTCTTTAAAAAACAAACAAACAGGGGCGCCTGGGTGGCTCAGTCGGTTAAGCGTCTGCCTTCGGCTCAGGTCATGATCCCAGGGTCCTGGGATCAAGCCCCGCATCGGGCTCCTTGCTCAGCGGGAAGCCTGCTTCTCCCTCTCCTTCTACTGCTCCCCCTGCTTGTGCTCTCTCGCTCTCTCTGTCAAATAAATAAAATCTTTGAAAAAAAAAACAAAAAAAAAACCAACCTGATGCCTTAGGATAGGATATGATGACTGCCCTTTATTGATCCTGGGGATAGAGTCAGTTGACATCATTTAACAGAAGGTGAAACTTTTGTTTCTTTTTTATTAAAAAAAATTTTTTTTTATTTGTCATTCATTTATTTAGAGAGCGCACGCAAGTGGAGGAGAGGGGAGAGGGAGAGAGGTAGACTCCCTGCTGAGCGCAGAGCCCCACATGGGGCTCGATCTCACAATCCTGGGGCCACGGCCTGATCCAAGATCAAGACTCCGACACTTAACTGACTGAGCCACCCAGGCATCCCGAAACTCTTGTTTCTTTGTAATTTCTTTCTAGGTCTAGGACCTGCTATTTATTTAGTTAGCTCATATTTAAGGGACCTTATTTGATGCTACAATTGTGACTGAACCAGGAGAGATTAGTGAGTACATTTAGGAGATGAGGCCTTCCACAACTGTTACAGGCTTGCTTGTTATCAGATACTTTTTTTTAACACTCTGAAGGGTAGGAGGACGGGAAAAGAGCCCTTACCTTTGATGCCTGAGCAATGGGTTCTTAGGGAAAATGAGAAGGAATAGTTTCACAGATTACCATTATACAGACAAAAAAATGTGACTGTTCTTCCAGTTAGTGTGTGATGGGAACAAACCTCCCCATGTCAAACCATCTTTAGCAATAGAAATATTTGCAGCAGAATTTTCTGAATGCATAATAAAAAGGGAATTGTGTAAATTATTTTTCACTTAAAAGCGTTCTCCTATCTCAAACTATAATTTGGTCCTTTAAATAGTTGCAGTTGAACAAACTGACCTTGCTGTGAGGTCAATTTTAGCTTTCCATTAGAGGACAAGGTTTTCCTCTGGATTTGTATTTTGTATTTTAAGCCAGGTAGGAAATGAAGCTTTAAATCTTAAAGAAGGCCTTAGTCGGTTTGGAATAACGACGTGTGAGATGATGAAGAAGAGAATAAATTGTGTCTTCTGGAGAGAAATTAACTCTCTAGATCCCTGTGATCAAGTTAGAGACACATTACTGTTTAGGGTACGAGGAGGTACCTGAAGTACCCTAAAAGTATTGCCACTTCTCTAAAACATAAACATTGATCATCACGTTTTCCAACAAAGTTTACGTTTGGTTGTAGAGTGTCATTTTCGTTTTTTGAGTATATTGCAAGAACTCTCATTCTTTGACGATACAGACTAAAGACAAAAGGATACTGGTGTCTGTGTGTGCTGTGAGTATGTATCTCTGAAGCAGGCAGTGAGTTTTACAAATAAAAGGGAAGTTCAAGGAATATCATGATGTTCAAGTCCACATGTTACCTCTGAAATTCAAGCATTCAAAGAGTTATAAGGAGTTTGTTATAGCTTAGCTCTCTTCTTCTTATCAGGCATTCTATAACAAACACTCATGTGAGCACCAGCATAGCAAAAACATGTTTTCCCAGATTATCAGTTAGAAACCGTGTTGGCAACAAATTAGTTGAACATTTAAGGATGTCAAAATCATTTCGTCAGGACCATTGCTTTGTTGCAGAGTGACTTGATCTAACCGGCTTACTTTTTATGGTTACTTGTCATTTGTTGGCATGTGTTTGAGCAAATTAAATGTTTTTAGTCTTTGAGGTGTTTTAAGGGTGTGTGCGTGTGTGTATTTTTTTTAAACAGTACTTTTTGTGTGTCTGCTATTGAAGGAAACTGATATCCTTCTTTTGTTTTTAACATAGAAACCAAGGCAGCAAAAGTGCTGCTTTGCAGTCTCACCACAGATCCAACAGCAAGGACATCCAGAACCTAAGTGTGGGTCTGCCCCGGGCTGACGAAGGTCTTCCTGCCAACGAAAGCTTCCTAAACGGAAATCTTGCTGGAGCTACTCTTAGTCCCATGCACACCAAAACCTACCAAGCAAGCAGCCAACCTGGGTCTACCAGCAAAGATCTTACCAACAATAACATACCACATCTTCTCAGCCCAAAAGAAGCCAAGTCAAAGACAGAGTTTGATTTTAATATTGACCCAAAGCCTTCGGAAGGCCCAGGCACAAAGTACCTCAAGTCAAGCAGCAGATCTCAGCAGAACCGGCACTCATTTATGGAAAGCTCTCAGAGCAAAGCTGGGACACTGCAGCCCACTGAAAAGCAGAGTCGGCATAGCTACATTGACACTATTCCACAGTCCTCTAGGAGTCCCTCCTACAGGACCAAGGCCAAAAGCCACGGGGCGTTGAGTGACTCCAAGTCTGTGAGCAACCTTTCTGAAGCTAGGGCCCAAATTGCAGAGTCCAATACCAGCAGGTACTTCCCATCCAGCTGCTTGGACTTGAACTCTCCCACCAGCCCAACACCCACCAGGCACAGTGACACGAGAACTTTGCTCAGCCCCTCGGGGAGAAATAATCGAAGTGAAGGCACTCTTGACTCACGCCGAACCACAACCAGGCATTCTAAAACGATGGAGGAGTTGAAACTGCCCGAGCACATGGACAGCAGCCATTCCCATTCTCTGTCTGCACCTCATGAATCCTTTTCTTATGGGCTGGGCTACACTAGCCCCTTCTCTTCCCAGCAGCGTCCACATAGGCATTCCATGTATGTGACCCGGGACAAAGTGAGAGCCAAAGGCTTGGACGGAAGCTTGAGCGTAGGGCAAGGAATGGCGGCCAGGGCCAACAGCCTGCAGCTCTTATCACCTCAGGTACAGACTGGACCTTGACTAGATCTGTTGGCTCATCATGGGAAGGTGGTGCAGGGGTGTGAATAGAGTCAGTCTGCAGTTTTCTCTACTGTAGGAGGTTGTGCTTTTTTGATAGAATGCATTTAGGGAAGCAATACTTGAAGGACTATCTGTTAAAAAAATTAATTATTTAAGGCCCACTGTTGAGTACTCAGGAGAATTAAAAAAAAAATTGTTTTTAGAAATCTGCTTCTTAAGTGTTCCTTTCTAGCATATTTTGTTGAGAGAATCCTATTTTGATTTAGTACGGAGTTCATTGGTTGTACGGGATAGTTTTTAATTTTCTCAAAATTTAGTGTGATTTGTAGAGATTTTCTCTAATCTTTCCAGACCACGTTTGTTTAAATCAGACACTTTTACTTATACCTTACTCGATATTTTCACTGAATTGAAAAATTTCTAATTTATCTAGAACTATAGGTAAATTTAACTTCAGGCCAAAATAAATGTTAATTTACAGTCTTTTGGATTGTTTTTAAATCTCAAGGCATTGTTTTTATCCTCATGCTTCCTCCGTCTTACTGATTTTTCAAACTCTAGAACTGCTGACATTAACCTGTTTAAAAGAAGTAGCAGTCCTACAACAGAACACGTTTTTTGTTTTTTTTTTTAAAGATTTTATTTATTTATTCATGAGAGACAGAGAGAGAGACAGAGGCAGAGGGAGAAGCAGGCTCCCCGCGGAGCAGGGAGCCCCATGCGGGACTCGATCCCAGGACCCCGGGATCATGACCTGAGCCGAAGGCAGACGCTTAACCGACTGAGCCACCCAGGCGTCCCCAGAACACGTTTTTTAAATTACATTTTCATTCTATGAAACATTCATCTGCATCAACGAAATGAGGGTGGAGATAAGCCAGTGTCAGAAGGAGAGAAGAATTTCATGTAGGGAAAGTACTCCCCTTTTCGAGGATATGAAAATAGATTCACCAGACAGTTCTGTGTCAGAACTCCAGAAAATATGGATGGAATATGTAATGGGAGGTTTAGCAAGATGGGTGCTGAAGATGGGGTGGAGATTGTCAGTAACAGACCAGTTGGTGTAGCAAAGCAGCTAAGAGCTCAGGTTGGGAAACCAGGCGGACCTGGGTTTGTGTCCCAGTTCTATAGTCTGCTTCAAATGATGTAAATCTGGGGAAGTGATATAATCTCTCTTTGCCTCAGATTCCTCATCTGAGTCGTGTCGTAAGGTTTCAACATGGTGTATAAAGCACCGTGCCCCGTGCCTGGCAGAGTGTCAAACACATTTTAATTGTTGCTGCTTCTGTGATGGTGGGGACTGTTTTCTAGACCTTTAACATTCTCTCTATGCTAGGTGTTCTCAGACACTCAAAAGAGTCTGAGGTAGGGTTCTTGCCCTTGACAAACTTATCTTCTCTCAGGGAACATTAAATTATACATGATAACAATGAAATAATTAAGAAGCAAATTACTATGGCACTGGCTATAAATAGGAGTTGAGAACAGGGAAAGATCATGAATAGGAGCAGTTAGAAATGGCTTTGGGAGCAACTAAAGGTCTTGCTCTGAGCTAGGATGTAGAGAGAAGCTTTGGATGGCTAAAGAATGAGGATGTGTTCAGTATTTACTGAATGAGGCACCATGGTGGGCTCTCCTGAGAAAGATGAAAAAGGTATGACCCCTGTACTCTTGGAGTGCATGTTGGGGCCCACTTGCCAGGGATCGGTCATGGCAATACCGTGAGGCTGTTGTGCCCACGCCGCGCTAGAGGCAAGTGTGCCGTAGACAGAGAGGCATGGCCCAGTCCAGGCAGGGGTTGTGGAAGGTTCCCTGGGGAGGTGGCATCTGAGAAGAGATTTCTGGGGCTTAACTAGGGGGAGAAAGTGGAGTTGACCTTAAGAAAGGCTGGAAAGGAGGGCAGAAAAGAGGAGGAGGCTAATAGAGACATTAAACAGCATGGTGTGCTGTGGGGATTGCAACTTGTTCCTCGTTGCCCAAGTGAAAAATGCAAGATTTGAGGTCACTTTTGGAGTAAATCAAGCATGAGGGGAGGGGGGAATGTTCTACCCTTAGTGCTGGTGGGAAAACAGAAATAGTGGGTCTTAAAGACTCCTCAGAAGTACAAAGCGCAGGATATGTGAATTGAAAGATTGAAGACAGGAAAAAGGAAGCCTTCAGGCTTCTTTCCTAGGAACTCCTTTTCAGAGTAGGAGAAAGGACTTTTGAAGTTACCTAATTCAACCCCTTCATTTCATAGATGAGTGTGCTAAGGATCTAAGAAGTTAGGTGGGTTGCCCAAGTTTTACCCAACTAGTCCAAGGTGGAGCTGGGATCATGAGACAGTGTCTAGGTCCCTAGGCCAGCATTCTTTGCACTGTATCATGCTGACCTGTTGAGGCTGAAGTGACCCTAGGCCCCTAAGCAGAGCTGTCCTTTATGAGGTTGGAAAGACTGGTGCCCAGGTAAGAGGAGGAGTGGGAGATGCATACTTGCAGATGGAGGAGATGGCACATGGTGGGAGATGCAATGATTGGAGTCAGAACAGTGGTTGGAGGAGTCCCTCTAGAGAAGAGAGAACCTCTAGGGCCTAGAAAGATCTCTAGAGCCTGGCAGCTGCCCATAGACATTAGATGGATGTCAAAACCAGGTAAAGCGTGCTAGCATGCAGCGTAGGGTAAATAGAGGAGATATAAGAAAAATAAAAAGCTGAACTTGGAGAAAAGACAAATGGACTGGTTCTCAGAGTTCCAGAAAAAAGACTGTGAACATTGTGGAGATAATCTAATTATAAATGGTTACTGTGGGCTAAGCACAGACCCAACTGTTACAGAATTTTAAGTCCAGTTCGGGAGGTACAGTTCCAAGCTGCAAGATAGTACAAGTTTAAAGGCACAAAGATGACATTGACTAAAGCCATGAGTAAATGATGAGAATCACTGTCCTACAAAATATTCTGGCCACCTTCAAGAGGAAGGGGACTGAACTAGCACTGTCACTTAAGAGTTAGGTTAGATATAAATCATTGTTTTCTAAAAGACTTTTCTAGAGGGCTTTGTGAAGTATACAGGTGCTGAAATTCAAATGAGATCTTATCACAAGTTAGGAAGAAGAAAGGCTACCTAGGATGATTTCCTGCCCAGAATATTCTTTCATAGTACATCTGGGGAGTGAGGGAGACAAAGACAGAATCCTATTTAAAGTTTAAATAAAATGTTTTTGATATATCACGTAAGGCTCAAGATATGACTCTGCAGATATGCAATGCAGCTAAGTCCTCCTAATGCCTTGGTAATTTTGTTCCTTAATCTTGTTTTCCTCAAGGGTAGAAGATGCCACTTTTCCCCTCAGTGAACACCATTGTGGACCAAGGCTGCTCTTAGCTTGTGTTTCACTTCCTTGAGGGAAATAATAGGCAGTGTCTCCTGAGATGTGTGCTGTCCTGATCATGGTTTAGAAAGTACAATGAAATACAAGTACTGTTACCCTAGAGAAGATTAAGAAAACTTTAAGTACATAAAATACAGTAGTTAGGGAATTTTAAGACAAATCATTAAGAGTACTGATTCTCTTCCATGATCTATCAAAAGAACATTTGATTTCATCTGAATCTGCCATTTAAGTTCTTAGTGAAAAATAATTTTGGATCTGCATAGTTCTTTTTGGAAAAATCTGCTAAAGAAATTTTGGATTAACTAATAGAATCTATTTAGAGTGCTGCACAGAACCATGACTATCTAGATATCAGGAAGATAATTTTCTTTGTTTTTAATAATTAATTGAACTATTTTCAGCATAATTCTTTCCCTGCTTGCCTTAACTTTAATGAGAATTTCACTTTCCATCTGTGTGACATTTGTTTGAATTATTTTACATTCATCAGATGATTCACTCTTTTATGGGACAATTTGTGTTTTAGCCAACTAACATTTTTTTATTTTAGCTGGTGAAGGTACTAATTATGCCAAATAAAGCCCATGGTGATTTAGGTGATTTTCATCCCTAGGAACAGGACACTCTTATAAATCCTTTTAAATTTGACTTCCAGCCTGGAGAACAGCTCCCTCCAGAGATGACTGTGGCTCGATCTTCTGTTAAAGAATCTTCCAGAGAAGGCACCTCTTCGTTCCATGCAAGGCAGAAGTCTGAGGTCTGAATTCTCCACAAGTTGCTAACTTTTACTATAAAACTTGTCTGTAAAGAGTAGTCATGTGACATCATTACAGCCTATCTTGTAAAATTTCTTCATACCTAATCTCCCGCAAATAACTTAAACTGGCTTATGAAGTTAAGTAGTTTTCCTCATGCCATAATTCTGAGTTTTCTCTTTAAAAGATCCTGGAGTAAATTCTAGATCAGTTACACACTATTCTAAGTTAATAGGCCACATCATCATCGCTCTATTGTTAACTTTTTATAAACCTCTTTCTTGTCTCAGGGTGGAGCATATCATGACCCCCACTCTGATGATGGCACCGCCCCCAAAGAAAATAGACACCTGTACAATGACCCTGTTCCGAGGAGAGTTGGCAGTTTCTACCGAGGTGAGCCCAGCCCTGAGCACCCACCTGGGTCCTCTCTCTCTTCCCCTTCCCTGCACCTCCAGCCCATGCCCTCCACTACACTTCACTGCCTTGACTTCAGGTCAGCACGGTTCTTGTCTGTGCTGTTGCCTTCCAACACTTCTCTCCGCTTCAGGTCCTGCTGTCTTAGTTTAGGCCCTCATGGCTTCTGACTTGGGTTCTTTGAGTAGCCTCCCAGCTGATCTCCCTATTTCCCAAGGTTGCGATCAAACCAGTCCCTGGAATGATCCATTTGCAGCTGTGTCCTGGCCATCCCACTCATTCATTCAATTAAGTGCCTAAGGTATTTATTGATGTCACCTGTGTGCCGGGTGCTGGTCTAGCTTAGAACATGTCAGTGAACAAGACAGCCAGAGGTCTCCACCTTCATGGAGCTCACATTCTCTTGAGGAGAGAACTATACTAAATGTAAGAATTATTAGAGCAGTAAAAGATAATAAATGCTACGAGGCAAAAACAGAGCAAGGCAACCCACTGCCTGCCCCCAGTCCTTACTGTCTCTCACCTGCTGACGGTCCTCTGGTGGTTTCCCATTGACATCACAACAAAATCTGGATTCCCTAAGATGACTTTCCAGATATTCCATGCCCTGGCTCTTGCCGTCCTCTCCAGGTGCTGCTCCTCCCTCCTGAAACACACTCCTCCCCTGCTTGGATAGCTTGTTTCTGTCCCATTTAAGGTTCTACTTTGAAGTCCTCTGCAGTATGATGTCTTCCCTCTCCACCTAAAGTGAAATGTTTTCTTCTCCGTTCTACCCATAGTTCCTTGTCTAGCGCTCTAACATGACACAGACTACATGGTATTGATTCTTTGTCTGCATTTCTCTCTCACAAGGTTGCAAGGCCCTTGATCATATGTTCCTCTTTTACCTTCATTGACTAGCGCACTGCCTGACAGTTTCATAAATATTTGTTGATTGAATGAAAGAAAATCCTCAAGTGTACTTGCACAGCCTTAGAAATGTACTTCGATGGTTAACTGACAACTAAAACAGAGGCTTTGGAGGCTGTATGGATTTAGGAGATGTTGACAGAGAAAGGCATCCCCTTTGAAGAGCTATGTAGCAATAGAGTGAGAACCCCTCCAGAGCTCTAGCCCCTGGTAGGGAGACTAACAGCAAGCCCACCAGGGTAGAGGCAAGGTCCTAGATGTTTCAGAGGCTCAGCTTCTTAAAGCCTGTAAGAGTCATCATGACCTTCTACAGTTGCCCTCACCCACATCGTTTGGCTTTTCACTATTCTTTTGATTTGGGGGGACAGCTGGAAAGGGACAGGAATTGGGGGAGAACACGGACAGCTGCTTGGTCATCTTAACTAGGAACCTGAGCTAAATAAATGTATAGAAGTATTATTTAGGACTAAATATGTATTGATTTAGGCTACTTGTTCCTTCCCAGCCCCATTTGAAAAAAGCATAGGGCATTGAATATGCCTTTTAATGCATTTGGCTTTTTCTCATGCTCTGGTCACTTTATAATCTTAAGGGACTAAAATTTTAATTCAGATTAAAGTTAGCTAAAATATTGTAGTGTATATGAGCAAATGCCCTTTTTTTCTGTCACTGTAAGTTTTACTTCCAAAATGGATCATACCTGTGTTATTCTATAGATGTCTGGAGTATATACTTTAATATAAAATGTTAACAAAGTTTTGATTAATTAGGAAAGACAGTTTTATTTTGATTGCAAGTGAATTGAATTGGTTCATGTCAGCAAAGCCCCTCATTTATCTTCCTCATAATACACTTCAGGGTTTAACAGGTAGAACATTTTTATTTTAGAAAGTCCAGAAATAGAAGGAAGAGATTTAACCAGGTGAAACATCTGGAGACATCTGTCATTTCAGTGATTCTTCCAAATCTAACTGGATGAAGATTTATGGTATCATTGAAATGACAGATGTTTCTAGAATACTTCCTGTTTTTAGTCCTACTCGTCAAGAGGCAAGTGAAGGGCGCACGGGTGGCTCAGATGGTTAAGCGTCTGCCTTCGGCTCAGGTCATGATCTCAGGGTCCTGGGATCGAGTCCTGCATCGGGCTCCCTGCTCAGTGCAGAGCCTGCTTCTCCCTCTCCGTCTGCCATTCCCTCTGCTTGTGCTCTTCTGTCTATCTCTCTGTCAAATAAATAAATAAAATCTTAAAAAAAAAAAAAAAAGAGGCAAGTGAAATGGTGTCATTTATCTTGACATTCAGCCTGTATATTCCTTTTGTGATGAAATTTGCCATATATTTTGATTTATGATCGAGCTTATAAAGTAACAGGGGCGCCTGGGTGGCGCAATCGGTTAAGCCCCTGCCTTCGACTCAGGTCATGATCTCAGGGTCCTGGGATCGAGTCCCACATTGGGCTCATTGCTTAGCGGGGAGCTTGCTTCTCCCTTTCCCTCCACCTCCCATTCCCCTGCTTATGGTCTCTCTCTCTGTCAAATAAATAAAATCTTTAAAAAAAAAAAAAAAAAGATAGTAACAGCCCCCACCCCACCCCAACAAAGGGCAAGAAGGTACTTACCCACATATGTTGTGGTTTGTCTTTCTGTTCTTTCCTGGACTGAGAACTTAAAGAAAAATAGTATTTTTTGCAAATAACTGAATTTCTTTGGAATGTAGTTTAAAAAATAGAAAATTGACTCTGCCTCCCAAGTGTAAGGCTTAAAGCACAGTTAGTATATTCTAGCACACATATTGTTAAGAGTCACTTCAGACTGAGAATAGATTTTGCATAGTTGAATCTATGATGTCAGAAAGCCTCAGTTTCAAAGAATGCCAAAACAGTGAAGGGGGGCTATCCTGTTCATACTTTTAAATGTTCCACAATGTTCTTCATTTAATCAGCTGACAGGTCAATTTGTGTTTTGAATATATATTGCCTGATGTTAACTGACCCTTGCAAATTAATGTTATGATCAGTGGGGGGCGGGAGAATGTTCCCTGGAATGCCTCCACTCTCAGAAAACACAAAAGTTATATAAAAGGCAGAGGAGGGTTTTGATTTACTTGTTTGTTTTATTTGTGTGAGAGAAAATGGAGTAGAATCAGGTAAGAACTGCTTCAGCCAAAAAAGTACATCAGTGACTGACTTTTTCTTTATTCAGTGCCATCTCCTCGTCCAGACAATTCTTTCCATGAAAATAATGTATCAACCAGAGTTTCTTCCCTACCATCAGAGAGCAGTTCTGGAACCAACCACTCAAAAAGACAACCAGCATTCGATCCATGGTGAGTATTTTGATTTGTTTTTACTCTCCTTTTTTCTAATTGTAGATTCGAGATTTCAAAGAATTCTGGATACACTTTTTAGCTTGCTTGCTTTCTCAAGAGAGATTGTTGATAAGGAAACTGATTTGTCATTATTTGTAATGGTTTATTTCAAGTTCAGCATTTATATTAAATATCATGTAGAAGAAGAAAAAATCTGCTGGGTCACTAAATGCCTCATATCTCACATACCTTCCACTGCATTCTTCTGATAGGAATGCAGTCTTTCACTGTCTCTTTTGTTATTGTATCACAGAGCAGACACTTTGTTTAGCACTTTGTGTGCACTGGCTCACTTGGTTCTCATGGTCAGCCTTTGGGGTGGGGGCAGCTGCCATTCCACAGATGAGGAAGCCGCAGCCTCCAAAAGGGAGAGCACTTGCCTGGCACTGGGCAGCCCATAGCAGGGAGAGGGGAGCCAGGATCTAGCCCTACATAGGGTCTGACTCCAAAGCTTACGTTTTTCACCTCTGTGCCACCTGACTTGCATTCAGGGTGAAAGGAAAGAAATGGAGGGACACCCTTTATGCTACCACAAAAAAACATACTGGTAGTCAGAGGCTAAAATGATGTGCCAGCTTTGCTTATCCTTTTATCTTCTTTGCGTCATATGTATTAAAAATTTAAGGAGAGTTATATCGAGTATTAAGTCTCATAAGAAGATCTGCCTAGGGAGTGAGGACCTTTTTAAAAAAAATAATAACATAGACTTGATACTCTCAGCTGCCCAAAGAGACTGCCCAGAATCTAGATGTGAGGGATGGTTATGTGTACTTCGTGAAACTACTAAGTTCTCTACGTGGAATAAAATGGTACATCACCGTAACATTGCGAATTTAGAATAGGGCCGTTCTGTCAGATTCCAACTCTGGTGTTTATTGCTGGAAGTCACAGAAAGGTCTTAGGTCAGTCAGTAAGTACTCCTGACCCTGTGTGGTTGTGCAGCTTTCCCCCTTTTGGCAGGGTTGTATCAAGGTTTCAGTGCTTCTGTGCCCTGTGGTAAAAATAACTTCATTATTTTTAAAACAGTAGTAAAGACAATGTTTTTAAAGCTATAAATATTTTCATAAGCACAGTTTATATCCATTGCCTTATTTATTAAATGAGAGTTTTAACATTAGTAACTAAGAGGTTGGACTCTGGAAATAGGACATCTTGATTAATGTCACCTTCTGTCTGTGTGACTTTAACCTCTGCCCCTCAGTTTCCTCATCTGTAAAAACAGGCCTAAGAATACTACCTCCCTCACAGGATTAATGTGATCATTAAATGAGGGAAAACATCAAAAGCACCCAGAGCAGTGCCTGGCACACTGTGACTTGTTACTGTTAGCTGCAGCAATTTTTACCACGGATGATGTCTTCTAACTTCAGTAGGACTTGTCACGTGTCTCCCCTCCACTTCCTTTGCTGAGAAACTTCGCTGCATTTTTCCATGTGACTGTAGACCAGCTCTCCTATACATTAACCTGGGAGCACAGGTACAACGTGTAGTTACCGGCTTTGACAGTTTTCGGGTGAGGCTTTGATAAGCCATGTGAATAGTGTCTCAATTGTGAGACTAAGGAAGTATAGAAGAAATTGTTTTTCCTATTGGACATTGCATAATGGAGTGGTGATGGTTTAAAAGAGAATCAATTACAGATTAACATAGTTCCATCAAAATTAGGTAGGTCAGATCAAAACTAAATCCAGATGTGGGATAGGTAGTATTAACAACATACTGTTTTTGTCTTTTTGATAGTCAGTTTGAGTAGAGCTTGTTTAGACCAGGTATATGTAGAAACTGAAAACAGTTGTTTGTTTGTTGTTGTTGTTTTTTAAGAATTAGAGACATAATTGGGATGTTTGAACTTTAGACTTTAGACAAGCTGTTGTTGAGTCATCCCTACTCTGATATTGCTGTGATGAAGCTTGAGAGGGTTTCAGAATTACCAGTTGGAATTGCAGTAGCCTTTTGTTCCCACTGGCCCTCATGTTAATGCTGCTATGATACTTCTCCTTTGGGCATCACATCTAACTTAGTCTAAGTCATTCATTGAGCTTGACTTATCTTGATTTTTTTTTTCTTGAACAAGAGATCTCATTGGTTCACCGTATTGTGTATATTCGAGAGAAATGCTGCTTGATAATGTACAAAAACATGAACAAGTCTTGCTATGGTAACATAGTGAGTCGCTCTTCCTAAATTATCACTTGCCTAAGGGCAGTCTGTTTCTCCTTGATAGTGGTGCTTCCCATTCTTTTGGGATGAGAATATTTGTACAGTGTACATATTTCTTGGAATGGAAAGATCGACTTACTAAATCATATTTAATAGATACAGATATTGTAGTATAATATCCAGAGTGGTTATTCTAGCCATCTCAGCTATCCAGAATCCAGTTAAGAACTGGGAGATAAGCCAGAATATCTTGGAACAAAAAACAGTTAATGCAGTCAGATTCATTTTTACTAATGGGAAAACACCTCCACCCTCCCTATAAGCCTGTTTACTCTTTTTTTTTTTTTTTTTAGATTTTATTTAATTATTCGAGAGAGAGAGAATGCATGTGCACAAGCAGGGAGACGGGTGGGGAGGAGATGGAGAGAGAATCTCTAGCAGACTCTGCGCTGAGCGCGGAGCCCAACATGGTGCTCCATCTCATGACCCTGAGATCGTGACCTGAGCCAAAATCAAGATTCGGATGCTCAACCGACTGAACCACCCCTAAGCCTGTTGACTCTTACACACAGTTTTAGCAGTTGGCAGTGAGGTTGTCAGGCAAGAAGTAATCCCGGGTAACAATACAGTGTGAAGAGGGAGAAAGATCCCAAATAATAGCCAGGGAGAGGAGAGGGGTATTTTTGCCTTTTCTCAGGCTCCCAGTAGGAATATAATTTCTGGCCCTCATGATTTCATATGTAGAATAGATATCCATGAAGCATATAGATTTCTAAAACAGGCTGTTCTTACTTTCCTTAAAAAGGCAAAGTATATAAAATATGTTTGCAGGAATCCTAGTAATTAAGGTAAGTGAAGGATTGCTGTCACTGCTTGCACAGCCCCAGGCTTTTTCTTCTGGTTAAGTTATGAATATATTGGCATCCATTATTGCTTGCCACCATAACTCACAAAATTGTTCACTGATTGCTTTCTTCTCAGACATCAGCTGACTGGTTTAGTCCCATGGCCAGGAGAGGGGGGTAGCAGGGAAAGTGTCACACTACTGTACTGAAGCACTAGGATCTGACCCTCTGTCGAACCTGTGGGTATCCCACCTTGAGTCTGTGAGCAGCTTGAGGTCACACTCCTTGTTTTATTTTTCTCTCTAGCCCCAACACCTCTAACACCAGGCCCACCACATACACAGTATTCCATAAATGTTGGTTAACGTCCATTCAGTCAACTTTAATTCCTTCCTTTTTTAGGGAAGTCTTGAATTCTTGAATTCTCTCTTTCCTCTTGACCCTTTATAAAACAGCTATTACATTAGAGGATGTCAGAGTAGGGGGAGGTCCCCCACCCCAACCCCCACTGCTAGCTGGGTGGTCCTTCTCAAAGGTCCTGTACCTGAGATGGATGTGATCACCCATTTGCCCTTCTCTCGTGCTGCTCCTCTTGGACCCGTCTATTGCCTATACTAGGTAGAATCATAGGGTCCAGAATTCACAAATGAGATAAATTATGGTGTAGTACTGATTGTATCTCTGTCTTTATTCTTTTGTACAACACACAGCTTTTCAGGTGCCTGTGTTCCAGCCGGCTTTTCTCCATCTCTGCCTCTCTCTGAGTCTATCTTCCAGGCTTTCTCCCTCTGTTTCTCTAACTCTCTGTATGTGTGTGTTTCCATGTAGCTTCTCCCTCTGTCCTTTCTCTATCTCCCTCTCTCTTTCTCTCCCACTTGCACTCTTTTTCTGACTTCCTTTTTGTGTCTTTTGTGATACATGCACACTCACGCTTCACTCATAGCTTTCATCTTTCTAGTTCAAGGGTAATTTATTTCCCTTTTTGTTTTGGTCTCTGGGATCTTTCCCTACCCGAATCTTGGCCCCACTACCTCTGTTCAGTCTCAGTCTGAAGATGTTTTTCTCATCATTCCTCCTTTCCCTGGGCTCTGGTTTACCCAGTGTCTCTGAAAAGACCCTGCAGAGGGTCTCTGATTTATCGTCCCTGCATTTTGTGCTCACAAGGGACTGCAAACCCTGGGCTTTTTGTCCTCCTGCTGTTTCTCATTCATTACCGTTCTCACCGGTCCCCCTCACTTTCATCTTACTGGATAGAGACTTCTTCCCATCCCAGATCTGTTCCTCCTAGGATTAGTGTCTCAAGACTTCTCTTGCTCTCACGCCAGCATTAGTAGTCTTACAGTAATGTCCATTCCCATCCTGAGCTTGCAGTCATGATGAACGTGTTCCCCTTAAAGATTTCCTGGATTGGCAGAAAGCACTTTTACTACTGACCCTCGGCAGACCTTGGAGATTTTGTTAGACTTACGTTCTGATTGGTTTAGAAAAAAAAAAATTCTACCTGTTAATCTGAATACTTTGCTGTGCTTCTAGGTTAGGTGCAGACCCCATTATGGAAAGACATAAGCTATATCATAAGCAAATAGTTCTTTAACTTCTGTAAGTTATAAGACATTAAAAATAGTATTCCTGGTTGGTCTAGATGCTATGTGAGGTTCCTTTCAATTCTGAGAGTTGTGCTTTTGTGATTCCAGGAAACTACATTGTTTTACTATGTTCCTTAGAACCGAACTTTTCACTATTCCATTCTTACCTATTCCATCATATCTGAAGTTTTCTAGCTTTCAGAATTGTAAATGTATCATTCTGAGTTCCAGTGCTAGTTATTTTTATTGGTTGTGTTGTATTATAAAACTTTCACTTCAGAGCTTGGAACTCTCAATGATGTTTAAAATTGCAGGTCCTAATGAGTTTCAGGAACGCTTGGGCCTACAGTCCTGAGTTTTTACTTCCTTGGTATTCCCATTAACTTTTAGGCTAGACACTTAAGAAGAAATGATCATTGCTCCTTCACAGAGTCATGTTTTCCTGTTTTTTAATCTGTCTTTTTCAGTCTCTTCCCTTGTTGTCTTAGATCTTGAGTGTTTGGGTTTTCAAATAAGTTTTCTGTGGTTTCTACAACCTTTTTATTATATCTGTAGCACATGTTTAATGTTGAAACTAAAAAGAAGAAATAATAAATCACCAATAATCTTACTACCCAGAAATGATAGCTGTTAAGATTTTATTTTATTTCTGCCTTTAAAAAGATATGTGTGTGTGTGTACACATATATGCCTTTTTATTTTAAAGATTTACTTATTTATTTGAGGGAGAGAGAGCACAAGCAGGAGGGACAGAGGCAGAAGGAGAGAGAATCCCAAGCAGACTCCGTGCTGAGCATGGAGCCTGACGCAGGGCTCGATCCCATAACCTGAGATCATGATCTGAACCAAAACCAAGAGTCCGATGCTCAACCAACTGCGCTGCATAGTCACCCCATCCCACCCCATCCTTTTTTTTTTTAAAATACAGTTAGGCTCATATTATGTAGCAAGTTTTGAATCTTGTGGTTTTTCACTTAGTATTATATTTTAAATATTCCTTTAGATTACTGAAAATTCTTTGAAGATAATGATTTATTTTTGATAGCTTTGTGGTGTTTTCTATCATGTGGCTCTCTAACAGTTTATATAGATGTTTACTGTCTCCACACAGATTTAATCAAGAATGCCACTTTGCGGGGTGCCTGGGTGGCCCAGTCGTTAAGTGTGTCTGCCTTCGGCTCAGGTCATCGGGCTCCCTGCTCCACAGGAGGCCTGCTTCTCCTTCTCCCACTCCCCCTGCTTGTGTTCCTTTTCTCACTGTGTCTCTCTCTGTCAAATAAATAAAATCTTTAAAAAAAAAAGAATGCCACTTTGCTCATATTTCTTAGAAAGATACTGTAGTAACTTCATCACCATTACGTGTTCTAAAATCACCAATACGAATGAACTCTTACCTTTAATGTTTTACTCTTGATTTTAGGGAATAGCTAATAGAAGGAATTCAATTATTTGAGAAAATGGTTTTGCACAGTCATATATTAAAATTTAAAATAGAACCCATGGAATGTGTCTTTTTGAAGAATACCACCAGTTGAGTTGCTTTTTAAAGACTGTAAATTAAATTAAGTAATACAGGGCCTTTGTTAACATACAAGTCTGCAACTTATTAGGGCCAAGGTGTTCTGTTTGCTGTCTGTTAATACCTCCTATATGTGTTAAAATACCTGGTTGGGGGGCGCCTGGGTGGCTCAGTTGGTTAAGCGACTGCCTTCGGCTCAGGTCATGATCCCGGAATCCTGGGATCGAGTCCCGCATCGGGCTCCCGGCTCAGCGGGGAGCCTGCTTCTCCCTCTGACCCTCTCCCCTCTCATGCTGTTTCTCTCTCTCTCTCTCAATAAATAAATGAATGAATGAATGAATGAATGAATGAATGAATGAACGAACGAACAAACAAACACACAAAAAACCTGGTGGAGTCAGTGTGGTATGAAGCTTAATGTTGTCAGTATTTTCAGTTATAAGTTTTTTTCCACAAGTACTTTGTATTAAAGCATTCATCTTGTCCACGTTTTTTCTTACCTGATCTATTTTTCAATTTAGTTTCAATAAATAGATGTTAGGTTTTTATAAAGGAATTTTCCAGTTTGAGGCAATTTTTACTTTTATTTACAACACTTCTGTAGCACCATTGTTTTGTTTTGTTTTGTTTTTTATGTTCAGTATCTTGGCAAACCACTAATAATGAACTTCTTGAGCTGGTTTTAGAAAGGTAAATAGAAAAACGAAGATACTGAAAATGTTTCAGCTATTTCCCTTGGAGGGTTATGAAAAAGGCATCCATCCTTTAAACTGTGTGCTTTTCAGATTCTCCAGTTCTGAGGTTTTCAACAGCATGAAAATGGTCCTGCAGCACAGTTACCAGATCATTTGCAGTACTGCT
Organism: Mirounga angustirostris; assembly: GCF_029215605.1. Taxonomy (NCBI): domain Eukaryota; kingdom Metazoa; phylum Chordata; class Mammalia; order Carnivora; family Phocidae; genus Mirounga; species Mirounga angustirostris. The sequence goes on from NW_026991719.1 coordinate 14,898,713, forward strand.
CAAATTGCCAGTTCAAGTGTGCCTGTGCCAAAGGCTAATCATTAACCATGGTTGATGAGATTCAGTTCCTCCTGTGCTTCTTAGAGGCTCTTTAACTATGTGCTTTATTTTTCATGGCTGTTTGAATCTGAACCAAAACCAAGAGTCCGATGCTCAACCAACTGTGCTGCATAGTCACCCCATCCCACCCCATCCTTTTTTTTTTTTTTTAAGTTTTCATTGTATTTGTCATAGAATGGCAGGAGAAAGATTGAAAGATCAATATGATAAAAAATGTCTTCCCATTTAGGAAAAGTCCTGAAAACATTAGTCATTCCGAACAACTCAAGGAAAAGGAGAAACAAGGTTTTTTCAGGTCAATGAAAAAGAAAAAGAAGAAATCTCAAACAGTAAGTAGATGGCTACTTTCTATATACAGTGGCATATGAGTCTGCATTAGTCTGTGGGTACTTGACATTTTGTACATGGCAATGAAAGTGAATTATTTTCTTACTGAGATTTGACATGCATACATTGTATATGTGTCTTTCTAAATTCTATACAACTATCCTCTTCTCACAGAGCCTTTTCTAGATTCCACAGAATCTCCAGGAATAGAAGAAATTTAATTTGGATGAGAGAGAACACTAACCTCTCTCAATAAACATCCATGTGGATTTATATTCATGTAAAAACTACGAAGCTGCAGGATTTATTTTTCTTTGGGGGTTAAAGATGTGTGAAAACTTAGGAAATGGTTTTGGTGTGTGCTTAAATCTTGAAATTTATAACTAACCATCATTCATTATTCTTCCCTGGCTGGTTTTCCAGTTGCCATGTTGACAAGTGCATTTCTGGGCTGCATAATCACAGAGAGGAGAATAGTATTTGACATTTCAGGGCTTGCTTTAGTAGGAAGACATGTTTATCTTGGGACTGAACTGTGAATTGGAACGAGTCTTATCTCCTGGGAGCCCTCTGCCTCAACCAAGGTTTGGCTCCATGGAACCGTGCACATCCTATCACTGAACCACCCAAGCAAGGATTCTGCTGGTTAGTGACGTGAGGAAACATGGGAAAGCCAGGCCTCTAGGCCAGCAGGAGCTTCTTCACCCACGTGAGGCCTGCTTCCCTCTTTGCTTTATGGTACTTTCAAGGCCAGACAGTGTTGAGTCAGCTATCTTAAATGCTTTTGTTTCTGTTTCTTCTTCATACATGACTGACTCTCATTTATTTAAAAAGGAAAAAAGATTCTAGGATTATGACTCAGTGGTAAGTAAAGATGAGATAGATGATAGTAGCAAAGAATGTAATACCCAAAGTAAGGATCACAGATGTTCTAGAAATATTAATAAAGACTTTCCTAGATTACGTTTCTAGATCATTCTTTCACTTGCATATTTGTTAAATTGATGTGTTTCATTATAGAAAAATTGAAGAAAAAAGATCATTTCTAATCTTATCACCTGTCACACTGATCTTATCACCCTGTTACAACTAGCATTAGGGTTTTGGTATATTTCCTCCTAGCTTTTTAGTCTAGGCATATGTTTGTAGAAAGAAGGTGGTTTTTTAGTTTGTTTTAAATAATAGTAATCCTTGTATAGTTTTGTATTCTGACCTTTAATAGTATATCTGTCAATCACACATACACATAATATATGTTACTGCACAGATCGTATCATCTTCATTTTAATGGCTGCATAATATTTCCTGAAACATTCATGTTTTTTTAAAAAAACTGTCTATATCTCTACCTAAAATTCATGTAAAGCAAAATGTCAAATCAAAATGCCACTCAATCAAATATTGCTACATTTGTTATTTAGACTGGATAAACAAAATAGACCTGATTAAAGTGGAGAAGCTTAAAATATTTAAAATGCTAATACAATAAAACTTTTATCATTGTCTGTAGAACATATTTATCCATCATGAACATTGAACTTAGACTCCCTCTCCTAACCCCTGTTATTTTTATTTTGAGGTTTTTGTTTTTGTTCTTAACCTCAGGTCTGTAGCCACTGTGGGGTAATTAAGTGGAAGAAAGTAGCAGGAACCAAGGAATTGAAGGTGTTTTGTGTATAGATTTGGCTTTCGATGTCTGTCTGCATTAGACTAACATTAAACCTAAAGCCCCTGGCTCACCATGGCCTGAGTTGAGTGTATACACGTTGACTAACTCTGTTATTCAGGATCTCATTCAAATTTTAGATTTTTAAATAGTATAGGTTAGGGCAAATAGGAAAATAATTATTCTCTAACATTCTCTCCACTCAAACTTTTTAAAGGTTTTTATACATTTCATTTTCGATATGTAAAGTAACTGCAAAATATCTCTATATAGGCCACAATGCTTTAAGCCTTCCAAATCAAAAGTTGAGCCTCTGCATTTTTTAATTAAAAGAAAAAGAATTTTTTGGAGAGAGAGGGGGTGCACAGGGAGAGAGAGAGAACCCCAAGCAGTCTCCACAACCAGTGTAGAGCCCAAAGCAGAGCTCGATCTCAACAACCCTGAGATCATGACCTGAGCCAAAATCAAGAGTCAGACACCTAACCAACTGAGCCACCCAGCCACCCCAGAAGAAAAATTTTTTTAAGGCCTTTGGGTTTTAGAGTAAGATTTCCAAAGAGCCCTCTGAATTCTGCCAGACCTCAGTCTCCTAAGCCTAGCATGACATCAACTCTGCCTCCTTCAAGTGAGCATTGAAACAGAATTAAAGTTACCTTTTTTTCACTTTCTAGAACTCAGCAAAAGGAAACTAGGTAAACCAGCTTTGAAAGATTTAAAGCTTTGTGGTCTTTGAATAAAACTCAAAAAGAAAAAGGAAGGAAGGAAAGAAAGCAAGAAATGTGGCACCCAGTGCATGTAGAGAAACAGGACATTTTTAAACCTCACTGACTCCCAAATCTAGTTTAACACCTTTATTTCACCGATGGAGGACTGCTCAGGCAAGTTGTGACCTGCCCAAAGTCGCACAATCAGTCGGGATACCTAGAGGTGGGTTCTCCTAAATAGCAGGCCCAGGCTCAATCCCTGCCACAGGCCCACCTCTGGTAGAGAGCCTCTGGCCACTGATTCCTGGGAACTCTCCTGTGGCCTCCTTAGTGAGGTAAGTTAAACTCTTCCCTGGGATCCCATCCTGGGAACAGGAACCTTCACTTGATCTTAGCCAAAAGGCCGAGAAGCGATGGGAACAGGAACCTTCAATGGGCCATCTTAATTGAATGGCTTCATACAAGGTGATCTGAATACCTTCATATATATTCTAGTTCTCTAACAATTGAGCCATCCAAAACAGGGAAAAGTGGTGCCAAAAAATAATTCTGTATTGCAAAGGTGCCTGCTTTGACTCAAGCAAATCTGGAAGCCGCCTTGGGAAATCTGGCTTCAGTTCCATATCCAGAATTACATAAGCCCTCAGAGCATATGGTGACTTTGCCAACTTGGTAATTGTACCCTAGTTAGTTAGTATCTCAATTGGTAATCATGCGTCAATTTAAAGATTGAACTTTCTGTTTTTTCACTTTGAAAACCTGTATTCTGAATGGTGCCACATATTTTCCATGGAGTGAGTATTTCTTTAATAGCACAGAACCAGGCTTCTTCCATGGTGGTAGACCAAGTGATGTTTTCTGGTTCAAGAGTTGACCATGTTCAAAAGGGTTTGCTATATCTTCTTCTCCCCCTCTCCGCCATAGGCAGATCACATGGTCAATTATTTAGTTCCTGAAGTCCTCACTAGCAATTAGGAAAAGATTGAAGTTCATCAGTAGCTCTTTAAACACAATTCTTTATAATAATCTTACTCCTGATAATAAATAAATCCTTAAATGTTTTGTAAGCTCAGTGTGACTAGATGTGTGTAGGTTTCTAGGCATTCCTATTATAGGTAAGGATCATGACCACATGTTCTTTTTATACATTGAAGTTTTTGCAGGTTTTGAATTTACTTTGTTGGCATCTTCATGTCCAGGTGAGAAATGACACAGAACTCCTCTAGGTGCACACACAGCACAGAGATTCCTTAAGTGACTGTTAATATTGAACAATATCAGGGCTCCCAAGGGCTAGGAGTTTCAGTAAGAATACCCTTTTTTCTTTCTCTTCTTTCTTTCTTTCTTTCCTTTTCTTTTCTTTCTTCCTTCCTTTCTTTCTTTTTCTTTCTTTCTTTCTTTCCTTTTTTTTTTTTTTTTTTTTTTTTGCAATTAGTTTATTTGTATCTTATATTGCAGACAGATTCCACCAACGGGGAGAATCCAAGCATCAAGAAATCCCTCTTTCCTCTTTTTAATTCAAAGAATCATTTAAAGCATAGTTCTTCTTTGAAAAAGCTTCCTGTAGTCACTCCACCCATGGTACCCATTTTTACGTACGGTAGCCCTGCACACTGCTCCAGTAAACTTGTTTTACTGATGACCACAGCATGTCTTGTATTTTCATGGGGTCATATTCTCTTTGTGCTAGTTAAGTACCTGAGCCAGTTCCATAAAGTTACTGAAATATCAATTCTTTGCCATTCTGGATTTTGTGAATCAGTTAAGGAAGTTGAAGCATAAAAGGCTACTAAACAAACTAGTGAAAGGCTAGTTTGGGTTGTCTGGTTAGCCACTTGTGGGCAGATGGCATTCATAAAATCCCTTATTTCCTTTAAAGAATTTGATTAACGTTTACAATTAACAGTGTCTTTTCGTTTGGCTCACGACGTCTGTTAACACTTGGTTGGCAGTTTGTTCTTTGAAACCAAGTTGAATTGACCAAATTGAGTGAGCCAGCAGGCTCCACTTTTCTTAGTTGGTGATTTGCTTTTTCCTTGCCTGGCTCTAGCTTTTGCTGGTCACTTAGTGTAAAGCCAGGGCTTTTGCTTGGCATTTGGCATTATTCTGTGTTCACCAAAATCGGTGAATGGACCAACTGCATTCATCTGGAGTTTGTGGCACAAATTTCCAGGATTTTTATAGTGCGTAATGCTAGACCCAGATTTCCTGGGCAGTGTCTTGGGAATATGATTCAAACCATACTTTTCCCACTTCAGTATCCTTGAAAGCCTGCTAGATTTCTTTGGGCACCACCAAATACAGTGTTTGGATCATTTTCCCAGCAGGAGCAAATTTTTGTTTTATTGAACTGGTTCATAACCTAACTGCAATATGGAATGAGGATACGACAGCAATTTCTGGTACAGCCCAATTTAACTGCTCTCTCTTACAGCGACTAAAACTAACAGCATGGGAATGCTTTAAGGGTTGAGGTTTTAACAAAGCTGCATGACATCTGCCAATTTTTCCTAATGCAGGGAAAATTATTAAGAGGGCAGCAGAATTTAACTGGCATCACTTGCATTGTGAACATTGGGAGAGTTTTGGTTTCGTTTTTTATTGGGGGGGTGGGGTAGAGGTTTGGTTTCCTTTGATTTGTTTTTGTTCTCCTCTTGGGTGTGGTTGCATATCTTAGTAAGGCTTATTAGGGTTCTTATTGAATCCTTGCCCATATTCTGCTCTAGGTGCCCAATTCTGACGGCCCCGATCTGCTGACATTACAGAAAGCCATTCACTCTGCTAGCACCCCGAGCAGCAGACCAAAGGAGTGGCGTCCTGAGAAGATCTCTGATCTACAGACCCAAGTGAGTGGTGCCTGTAACACTCCTAGATTCTTAGACTCTGCAGTGACTATCTCGCTTGAGAGGAGGGCAAGGTTGAGGAATTTAACCTCTCAGTGTTACAACAAGACTGAGAGTCTCCTCAGATTATACCCTCACTGTGAATAGCAGATGCATCTTGGGAGTCCAGATGAATCTTGTTTCAGTGCCCCATGTCCTAATGGGAAAAGAAGTGAGCTTCCATTAGCCTTCACCTAGCCCCGGGTGGAGTAGGGTAGGGGGGTGGGTGTCAGAGGGGTGTAAGGGGAATAAGTAAGACGTGGTCCCAGCCCATAAATACTACACATCCTAGGAGAGAGAGAAAATCTTATAAATAACCATAATTCATGGTAAAAAGTGAGACATGCCATAAAATGTAGGGGAGGGTGAGAGGAGGAGGTAGTGGGAAGATGAAGGTTTTGTTAAATATGGTAGCATGTGAATTGGGCCTTGGAAGACAGATATGATAACCTTTCTTGAAAGAATAAGCTTCTGAAATTGATAGTATTTTGATAGAAAATCAAGCAGTTGCATTAGGAACTGCATAGTATACAGTATTGTATAATTGCATTCATCTGCCATAATGGGGAATAAACAGAAAATGAATCAGTAAATTTTTTCAGGTAACTGAGGTTTATCTCCTTTGGACAACTATTTTGATTGGAATGTTGTAATATTGCATCTTTTCAGTATCCCATAATGAGCACAGTGACTTAATCTAACTTGTTTTTTGATGATATTAACATTTTAAAAAATCTAATATTCCTCTGTACTGTAATTTCTGATAACCCTCATGAGCTTTTGAAGCTCTAGGATTGCTTATACCTATAGATGACCACAGATTTCTGTGATTTGGAGGAAGAGGGTCTATTTTTATAGCTTTGTTGTTTACTTTCTTTAACTGTTACTTAGAGCCACTGACAGGAATTCCCAAATTTCACTTGTATTTGCCCAACCATTTATATTTTCTGCTTCTAATATAGTGTAGGCTAAGGGGAGGGAAGGTGATAGAAAGGGTATAGAGAACCAGATATCCAAGTTACTGGATATGTATCTGAACTAAGAGCACAAGGCTCTGAGTGAGGGCCTGATGTTCTCTTCCCAGTTTTATATAAAAGAGTACAGGGAAAAACAGAGGGTTCTAGAGGGGAGGGGGGTGGGAGGATGGATTAGCCTGGTGATGGGTATTAAAGAGGGCACGTACTGAATGGAGCACTGGGTGTTATACACAAACAATGAATCATGGAACACTACATCAAAAACTAATGATGTAATGTATGGGGATTAACATAACAATAAAAAATTAAAAAAAAAAAAGAGTATGGGGCTTTAGAACCTTCTTTGTGTAGCCATTTCTTTTGCTAAGAAGCCCTTTTCAGGTTACTTTTTATCTCCAGCTGGACCCAAATTACTGTAATTGCTCAACAGTTGCATGTGGTCAGGGCTATAAAAATCACCAGGAGTCTCATTGTGTTATCATTCCAGTTTCAATAACAAAAAACATAACTTTGAGCACTTAGGATGTACACTGTGCTGTGCCACCTCCCCTGGGGACCACAAAGCTTTCATGGACAGACTTTGGAATAGTCATGGAAGATGCTTCCTCAAGAGCAATTTCTACCTAAGTCCATTCTCAAGCAATTTCCCTTTGATTCAGTGCTCTGATCCTTCAAATCTTGTAGTAGTCCTTGAGATCATCAACATTTTTGTTTTGTTTTGTTTTGTTTTAAAGATTTTATTTATTTATTTGAGAGAGAGAGAATGAGAGAGAGCACATGAGAGGGGGGAGGGTCAGAGGGAGAAGCAGGCTCCCCGCCGAGCAGGGAGCCCGATGCGGGACTCGATCCCGGGACTCCAGGATCATGACCTGAGCCGAAGGCAGTCGCTTAACCGACTGAGCCACCCAGGCGCCCGAGATCATCAACATTTTATTAAAACTTTGCCAAGCCCTTAAACGGATGGCTCTTGAAGATTGGTAGCCAGAGGTGGCCCAAGGCTAGGGCTACATCCTGAGTTCAGGGTCCCCGTTGAGGGCCTTGAATTTCAGGGTGCTTTCACATGCCTCTTCTGATGGTAAGCCTCATCACACATCACACAGAGGAGGAGAGGGGAGTGAACCACCTTTCACCAGTGGGTGAGCCCGTGGTTCAGCAGTCGCCTGGGAAGAGTTGCCTAGTGTAGGCTAGGTGGCTGCCAGGACCCTCGCTTCTGCCTTGGTAAAGCACCTGTGGGGTCTGGGCCCCAGCCACACAGCAGACAAGCAGGGCAGCTGTGAGCCCATGGTAGGAATCCAAAGCCCCTTGTGAGTGAATTGTGTTTTAGAGTCTGCAGGGCTTTTGCTTGTTTCTCTCTGCTTTGTTCACTTTTCAGTGCTCAGACCTTCCCCCCACCCCCAAAAAAGTAAAAGTGCAGACAGGGAACATTTAGATTTTATAATATCAAGGAAGAGGGAAAATTGGGGCGATCAGAATAGAAGGGGGATATGCAATTTTTCGCTGAGTGTATTGCTACCTAAATGAAACATTGCATTTCTTCAGTTTTCTCTTGCCGCTAGATTAGGGTTGAATGGCCGAGTCCTGGCTGGTGAAAAATAAGTGGCAGGTTTATGTGGAGCTGTTGGGAAGTCTTCTCAAAAAGGGAGAGGCATATTCCTTTTGCTGCTTCCTGCTGGCTGAGGCATGAGATCTCCCCCCTGTAAAGGTGGGATGCCGTCAGATAGCAGGTACCTAAGCCTTTGATCAGCCACCACACCAGCTCTAGATTTCTTATCTAGATTTCTAGGCTTTTTCGTTAAAGCTAAATAACTTCAATCTTGTCTGAAAAAGAACAAAAGGACAGATAAGGCTAGACTTAGCCCCTCCTCCCCCGTGCCTGCCCTGCAGGCTACATGCAGTCATCTCAGATCTGTGCTCCGTCTCTCCCAGCTTTGGAGTCTACTCTAAATTAAGTCCTATGCGCGCTCTCATCTTTTCTTTCAGAGCCAGCCGTTAAAATCACTGCGCAAGCTGTTACATCTCTCTTCAGCCTCAAATCACCCGGCTTCCTCAGACCCCCGCTTCCAGCCCTTAACGACTCAACAAGCCAAAAATTCCTTCTCAGAAATCCGGATCCACCCTCTGAGCCAGGCCTCTGGCGGGAGCACTAACATCCGGCAGGAGCCCACACCAAAGGGCAGACCAGCCCTCCAGCTGCCAGGTCAGATGGACTCTGGTTGGCATGTGTCCTCTGTGACCCGGAGTGCCACAGAGGGGCCTTCTTACTCTGAACAGCTGGGTGCCAAGAGCGGGCCAAATGGGCACCCCTATAACAGAACAAATCGGTCTCGAATGCCAAATCTGAATGATTTAAAAGAGACAGCCTTGTAATGTGTGCTGGGGTGGAGGGTGGGGGGCTAGGTAAGCCAGTGGGAAGGGGATGGGAGGGTGTGGGTGGGTGGGGAATGGGCTGGGCTGGGGTGGTCAGCCAAGTATTTTCAGCTTTATGAAGGTGAGTGCAATATTGTACGTGTGGAGCCCTCTGGCTCCTCACGGGCACAAGTGCTAGTCAGGGATCTCAGAGCCGCAGGAGTTCCTTAGGGACCGCCAGTCCCCATGGATCTTGTGTGAGAATGGAGAGAGTGTGCCATTGAGGAAGAAGACATTCTTGCCAGTTTCTCCCCTGTACATTCCAGCTTTAGTGCAATCCCTGTTGAACTTGGGAAAGCCAGGATGTGTTCTGGTACTGCAAGGGATAGAAAAATTCATGCTGACCGATGCCCTTACCACAGTTTTGGTTTTTGGTTTTTGGTTTTTTGGGGCCTAAACTAAAGGTGGGGTTTATTGTAATCCAAGAGTATCCCTTTGAAGGATTAGCAGATGAACTAACTGTAAGTCTTAAATTGTTTTCTAAACTTCCCTATTTGATAGGATTTGTAACATTTATTTATAATTAATATTGTACTGTTCTAATCATACCTTTTATGTTAAATGTAAAGTTATTTTGAGCTGTTTGGAACATTGTGAAGCAGTGGGACAGCTACAGTAGTTTCTATAAAAACTAAACAGTAACATTTATATATTGCATCAGGAGTATTTTATTCTATATATAAATATATATATATATATGGTAAATATCTGTCTGTTTTATAAATATAATCATTTAAAGAAAGTATCATTATGACACTATCTGCCATATTTTTATACATTTGTGATATGAAGTGAGTATTATACTTCTAATCAAGGGAGTTGAATTGTGGCTATGTGTGACTAACAGTGGGAACCGTGCTCAACTTTTAGGCCCCAGCAGTAGCCTCTAGACATGATCCTTGGTAGCAGATGAGATGCAGCATCTCCTCCCGAACCCATAGGCAAGAAAGGTGGTTAGGCCAGTGAGAATTCTAGCAGGTCTCTGTCCTGTCTCTGTCCTCACAGTTGGCTCCTGTTCGCATCCAGGGACGTTCCTTGCACCTGAGGGGAGAATAGATCCAGGGTTACTCATGGGTCTTTGTTGAGAGAATATGCTTTTCTCCTTAGCATTGGTGTAGAGTGTAGACCAAAGATTTGCCAGTGAACATTCCTAGGTTGCAAGGTTGCAAGAGGCACCTGTCTGTAGATCTTGCAAACCAGCTCTATGCTCCTGAATCCTGTGCACTGTACCGGAGACTCTTGGCTGGTGGGGTGTGAGATCCATGTGTGGCATTTCTATTTCTAAATGTTTTTGTTGTTCTTGTTGTTGTGATTGCTCTTTCCAGTATATTTAAAAGGCTCCTGAAGCAATTCCAGATGTAGAGAAAATTGCTATACTCATTTTTTCTTCCTGGGACTGTCCATTTATAACAAGGTTATCACGTACATCAGTACACACACACTATCAGAACGGGACTTCTCTCCCTCATTTGATCTCCTTCGACTCCCAAGTTATTCTCAAGCATCATCAAGGCCTATGGCCAACAAGGGTTATAGCCCGGTGTCTCTGGGCCATTCTTGACAGAAATCACCTCAATACCATCTATCAAGAGAATTAGATTTTTGGAAGTAGTCTCTTAGCAATAATATTTTTAAAGACCCACCCCCACCCCTCAAAGGGGTAACTTCTCAATATTTATTACTTGTCCCAGGATTCTGAGAGCATCGGCCCCTGAATCAAGTCAGCGATAATTGAAATGTGCTGAATTACTGCTCCCCCTCCCCCCAAGATTTTGAGAATCATAGCTCTGATGATTATAAAGATTATAAAGAAAAGGTCTTAGTTTCTTTGAAGCTTAAATTGTGTGCATATTACATTTTTATATAACTACTATAATGTGTATTGATTATATATAGAGGTCATTTTAAGGTGCTTTTTATTTGATTTTAATAAGTGTAATAGGCACTAAAATGAAACTCAACTGGGTACTATCATTAAAACAGTTTGATTCAAACCAATAGTTTGCATGCTCTTTGGTTCTTTTTATATCTTGTTTCTTTCACCAGTTCGGTACTGTTCAAGTAGCTCTGAATTCTGGCTTTTCCCAGGCAAGCTGCTCAGTTATATAAGTGACGTGAACCCTTAGCAGTTTTTGCCTGGATACTAATGAACTCTAAAAGGGTGTGTAACTCTTCTTTTTCATACTAGATCTGTACCTTGTATCCCCCCTCCTTGCAAACCAGAAACTACATTTTTTTCCTCCGGAAAGACTTCTCACTGTGCTGTGCGCTTAGGAACTGCGCAGTCACATTGCCATGCTGTGGCATTTGAGGCTCGTTGTCACCTAGGGGCTGGTTTCCCATGTTTTCATCCTTGCTAACACTGGGATCTCAGATGTTTGCAGAACATTTATATTCATGATGGTTCTTCAAAGAAGGGCTAGAATAATTGCCTTCTACCTAGAGCAAAAGTAAACCTAACTGATGAAGAGTCAATACGTACTTTTCGTACATTCCCAGATTTGAGCCAGAAAATATCTACAGTATTTTCAACTAGTGTTTTTGAGGTAGCTCTTTTATCCTCGTCTCTGCTTTTGTCCATTCTGACTTTTCATTGACCTCAGTAAGCTATAATAAGTGAACTACAATCCGCATTTCTAGCATGTATAATTCTCTTCCTGCTCGCCGAGGGGAATGGTCAAGTTTTCTCTCAAATCTAATGGGCCCTCTCTTAGCTTTTAGCTGTTGTTTTCCTCTGGTAGATGAATCATTGACCTCACAAAAATTGCCATCCATCATAAGAAGGATTTGATTTAAAGTCACAAAAGTCTGCATTTTCTTTAAGAAGAGAAATTTAGGATGTTCATATTCTGCTCTCTGCCCTAACTTCCTAACGGATAAAATACCACTGAATGAAGGCTTATGAATTACTTTGTTTTATGGAAGTATTGCTGATCTACTTTTGAAAAGAAACTCTGCTTCTCTGTTTTTCTACTTTTGCTTTACCACCATCCTCGTTCTTCTTCTCAGAAGTTCTGAATGAACTTTTACTGAACCTTGCTTGGTCTCAGTCTGAGGGTTAGCCTCTTCAGAGCCCAAGATCAAAAGTATTCCATGCTAAGGAGCTCAAGTGAGCTGTCTCTGTAGCAGTGGTTCTCAGTCAGGGCCAATTCTGCCTCCCTGGGACATTTGGCAACATCAGGAGACATAGTTGGTTGTTATAAGCAGGAGTGGTGGGGGAGCTCCTGGCATCTAGTGGGTAGAGGCCAGGGATGCTGCTGAACATCCTGCCGACAGAGGATCCCCCCACAAACAAAGAATGACCCAGCCTCAAATGTCACTCGTGGTGAGGTTGAGAAACCCTGCTCTACTGGATTCCAAGCCCACTGCTCTGCAGAGCTTGGCTCTGTCCTTGTTCTCTCCAGGCTACTGGAGAAACTGCGGGTATGAATTCTGCAGTACCTCATTTTCTGCAAGAATCTTCTACCACTTTTTTTGAATCCCTGGAATCCTGTTTGTTTTCATTGTCTGGGCCTGCTACAAGGTGCGTCCTTTGGGAGGAGACCAGAGTGGCTTTATAGGTGTTTGAGTACTTAAATTCTAGGTCAGCATCTTGAGAAAATCTTGCATAGAGCCATGAGGCTTATATTTAGAAGCGAGCAGCAGCCTGGCAGATTGGCATGATTTTTACCAACTGCTCAAAGGCATCCATGGCTTCTAGCTGTGTCTCCCAAAGGAAAATGTCATTGTCTTTTATTCAAGGCATTTAATAGCTCTTTACAAATATTGGCATATGACAGACCGATTAGAAGCAAAAAAACTCTCTCCTGGTGGTTGTGATGTGGCTGTTATAGGAGTGTTTGTGCTGTACGCTTTGGTTAAATCTGTTTTAAAACCTGCTTTAAGATTTGCCATATGCAGTTGTACTTTAATTCTAAGCTCAGAGCTGTGCTGGTTAGTTTCTAGTCACGTCCTGTATTATAAAGTATGTTGTGGTTGTAGAGTTAGCCAGTTTAGCATGTTCCTAATCTGAAAATTAGTGGACTTCACTAGGAAATGCTATCCCATTTTCCCTTCCCAGCACCCCTTATCTTAGTTAACGTCATAGTATCCTCACTTCTTAAACTAGTTTTTAGAGTAAATAAGGAAAAAAGCCATTTATTTTCTTCTAGCTATGTATTGAGAATGACTCAATAAGTGTACAACTTTTTTTTAAAGGCCAGAGGATTACTTTTCAAGTGTGTAGAAGGCTGTGTGTCCATTTCTGTTCACCTAGGTCCTGGTGGTGACCCAACTTGCAGCAAGAGCAATCGCTCATTGCGACTTACTCCCAGAGTTCAGCTGGGACTCAGAAATCTGCATATTCTCTCCTGGTCACATTTTTTCTGGAGAGCACTGCTTTTATATCTAGAAGTTCGTTACCTCCTACATTATAGTGGGATATTGAGCTCCATGTGAGCACTGAGATCCGCAGACTCATACTTTTGTGAGTTGGGGATATGGTATGATACACTGAACCAAGTCAGAACATATTGAAATATTTCCTTGCCTCCTTCAGTTCATCACTATTAAAGTGTGTAGGCAGAGAAAATGGATTTACGCTTTTTAAAAAATGGTTTCTTTAAAAGGGGCTGCAGGAAAGCATCCTGCTGCTAATCTCCAGGGCCAGAATCTCACAAGTTTCTCTCAGAGACTTAAAGAACCATCTTACAAAAACAAAACCTTGTAAGTGGTTCTGATTTCTTCATTTTGTATCTTAACCAGCTGAAATATAGAATATCTTGAGGTCTGATTCATCAGCTGGGTAAAAAATTCCGTCTTCGAAACCATGAGTAAATGCAAGAAAATGAAGCCAGGACAGGACGAGTCCCTCGTCTGTCTGTATACACACAATGTGGTAGAAGTAAGGTGGCGAGGAAACTCTGGGCCTGCTGCCCTATTCTATTCTATTCTTTTTTAATTGAATGTACTATAAAAGATCATAGACTTGTGCCAAGTCAGTTACTCTGTGAATATTCATTTCCCTTAGTGCTTTGTTAATTCATCAACATTAGGCCTGGTCCTGACTCCACCTTTCTCCACTCCAGGCACTGGCCCACCTTTCTGTGTATTTCCTATAGGATATTAAAGATGATCATGACCTACATTGTATCTTCATTCAATAACTGTTTACTCCCAAATTTGAGGGAGGTGTGTCTTTTGTTTTGCCAGAAAAAATTTGTAGTAGTCTGCACGTTGGATTTCTAGGGCCAGAGAACTGCAGCAGTGAAACTGGTTTCACTTCTAAGGCCCTTCATTACCCACAAGGTTAAGCTCTCTGAACCGCATTTGATCCTTGGGTCGTATTTTGATCCTCCTTTGGAATCTTAAAAAAAATCGGTGTCCATGTTGTATGCAGATTAGAAGTTGCCTTGTTCGCTACTCTTCCAGCACAGAGTATCAGGGAGAAAGAGGCCTTATCCGTTCCTCCATCCCTTCCGTTTTGACAGACTGCTAAGATTTCCTCAGGACTTCCTTTGGTTTGGGATTTTACTTTCCCAAAAGCCTGATCTGATTCATTTCAGGCATAGACAAGCTTGTCCTAGTGCTCTGCTTCAGGGCTAATCAGATGAAACCCAGGAATAGAAAAGGTAGATGCCTTGACTTTTGTCCCTGTTGGGGGATTAAAGTGTTTATCGCCAGAGTTATCAAAAGCTCTAGTTAACAAAGCATTCAGAGTTTCAAGGGAAAAAAAATGATGCTTTTTCTCTTGGAGAACTTTTAAGTTCTCCACCATGGCTTAGATTTTCCAAAATGGAAAGCAAAGCTTGTATAAAATCCATTTTCACTAGAGATATACAATTGAGTATAGTCATCTCAGTCTATTTCCCTCTCCTTATTTCCTCCTTGGTCACTGATTGAGTCAGGCTGGAGGGGTAAGTTATGATTGCAAGAAGTGAATTTTCACTGTAAACTTGGATTGATTAATAGAAACAATAAAACCAAACAAAATAGTTGCCCCTAATTCCTAGCTCCAAGAATTGCTTTGTGCCATTTTGAATTCAGGTAGTTATTCTGTATATACTTAGAAGACTGTTCTGAGCTTCTTCAATCTCTAGAAGTTCAAAAGGGGTATCTGGGAAGACACAGGGCAGGGTGATTTTGAGAACCCTACTCATGCATGAAATTAAAAATATGGATAAGCCAGAATGATGTAACATCCAAATTTGTGGTAGATGAAGAATCAGTGGAAATTCTTAATTGCACAGACTTTATAATCCATAATACAGAGTGTAATTCCATACTTTTTACTGTGGCAAGGGTGTGATGTGCTGTTAACCTTTTTAATTTTTGAATCCAAACTGAATTTAAAGTGTTGAATATTTAAATTCCTCACAAGCTAATTATGAACCATTTGTAAAGTGTTTATATAACTCTTTGTATCATGTGTTGGTACATCTTATCAAGTTTTTTCTGGCATGTATTCCATTCTAAACTTCTGTAAAAATTTCTATTGTTGCTGTAAATATTATACAAATATCTATTCCGTGGTAACCTTAATTATCAGCATGAAATGGTTAATTTTTACTGAGCACAATGTATTTTTGAATGGATCTTCCCAAATGTCTTTAATAAAATGCAGATTTTGCACTGACTGATGTGATTACCAGGCTGTCCCCATCTTGAGCATTGTGGTCCCTCCTTTTGTACAGCAAGCAGCTCCATGTTAGTTCCTTCTTTGTAAAGAACTCATTTGATTTCAAATGGGGGATAATGGGCCTTTGAAGTTGAAAGCAGTTTAAGGGACAGAAAGTAATGTTAAAGCAGGGCAAATCCTGTTACTTAATGATGATAGTCTTTTTTTTTTCCTATTTATAAAGCTTTTTTTCCCTCCTGGCCTTTTGAAAACTGGTTTCTTTCATACTGGAGTGTTGTGTTGTCTCCTTTGCACATTGCTAGACACTCACTTGGTGGTTTGGGAGGATGGGAAGAGATGTCTGCCTCCTGCTCAGTGTGATGGAGAAAGCAAAGACGAAGTATTTCTTCATGTTTTAGAGTAGGAGTTTGGCAAACTTTTTTTTTTCTGCCGGATAGTAAATAATTGAGGCTCTGTGGGCCATAAGCAGCATAGGCAATATGTAAATGGGTATGGCTGTGTTCCAATAAAACTTTATTTACAAAAACAGGTGGGGGTGGGGGTAGATTTACCGACCCATTTTAGGCCCTCACTTTTGTCTTTGGTCATTTGCTCAGTTGGTCTTATTGTTAATGGGGGAAAGAACTTAAATTGTGTGATAACATATATAAATATTCTCCAACTTTATCTCTCTGAACAAAGGACAGGAACTAAAACCCAGTGATATGCATTCTTAAAAGCACCGTGTCTCCAACTTCTTCACTCCCGAGTTTCTCCTTACCATCCCAGAAACTTGTGGTCTGTGATTTCAACTATACTTTTTATCAAGACTGAATCAAACGATCTGTTGGCTTGTAATTTTTCTGTTTGTAGCACTTATTATGGCTGGGCACAATGCCAAGGCTTTTACTTTTATTATTACATTTACTTGTCAGAGCAATTCACTGAAGCGAGTAGTATCCTCATTTTGTGGATGAGGAAACTGAGGTTTATGGACTTCACGTTAACTTACCCACGGTCACCTGGCTAGGATTTGAAGCCTAGTGTGTTCACTATGAAGCCCACACCCTTAAACGCTAGTAAGCAGGGCAGTTGCTGCGTCTCCATGTATAGAGAACTGACATGGGGTTCATGACATATATGCGATTCATGTACCATCTTTCATCTCCCAGCAGGTGGTAGTTGATTTGATTTGAGAATAGAGCAGTTCGTTGAAACAAGTCACTAGAGGTCCAGAGACTGGTGAAGTGGCTAAGAGCACAGGATCTGGAGTCTGATTGCCTGAGTAGAATCCTAGCTGTATCACCTACATCTTGTGTGGCCTTAGTCATGTGACTTAACTTTTCTGTGCCTCAGTTTCCTTGTCTTTGAATGGAAATAATAATAGTACCTACTTCATTGGGTTGTTGTGAGGATTTAATAAGATGGTAACCTGCAAAGCACTTGATAGATTCTAAATAAATAGTAGCTAGCTATTATTTGTGCCTCATTTGGCAGCCCTATGAAGTTAAAAAGCAGTGTTACTGGGTCTTGACTGCCAGTTCTAGAGAGCTGTTAAGCTCTTTAGATGTACTTATGCTATTTGATCTTCACATCAGCCTTGTGAAGTTGTCGGGGTTAAGAACCACCCAGCCTGGCACTATTCTTGGGATCACAAGGGAAGCAACAGCCCTTACAGCTGTGCATTTGTCAGCAGGCCTTGGCACCCACGCTCCAGGTAGACAAAAAGATGGGCTTCTGTCAGCGTCTCTTCAAAGGCTCACCTTAGGGGTGCAGTCTTCTGGCCTCCGAGACTGAATTCATAGTGGTACCTTTATTTTGAAAGGCCCAAGTAACCTTTGCTTTGTCCAAGTAACCTTCTCCCACACTCAATACCAAAATCAGCTCAGATTTTTTTTTAATCTTGGCAACACTTAATGCCACTTCTTTGTTCATAGCATTTCATTTAGTTGTTTAAAAGTCTCCTGCAATATGTTATGTATATTTTACCGCAATTAAAAAAAAAAATCTCCTGAAAGTGTAGACTTTCACACTCTAGCATTTGTGAGACTAAAAGTAAACGTGTTCACCTAAGGTAAAATAATGAGTTGTTACTACACTACATATATTTTTTTAATTGAAATTTTTCCCCACAAAAGAAATAACACTACAAACATAGTTCATGTGTTAGCAAGATTCTGTTAGGCTTCAGATGTCCCTCAATAAAAGTTTTGTTTTTATACTTTGTTATAAATTAAATGAAGTAAATAATATGCTGTTACAAACAAGTTGCCTGAAGATAAGCATCTTATGGATATCGATATATCATTGTTTATTAAATCCTGGAGTATAGAGCAATTTCCAATGTGAAATCTCAGCTGGCTTTGCAGAAATTGACATATTGACCCTAAAATTCATATGGAAATTCAAAGGACTCAATAGCCAAAACATTTTTGGAGAATTCACATGTTCCAATTTCAATACTCACTACAAAGCTCCAGTAATCAAAACTGTGTGGTACTGGCATAAAAGACATATAAATCAATGGAATAGAACTAAGAATCCAGAAATAAATTCTCACCTTTATGGTCAATTGATTTCTCAAAAAGGATGCCAAGACCATTCAGTGGGGGAAAAATGGTCTCTTCAACAAATGGCGCTGAGACAACTGGATGTCCACGTGCAAAGAATGAAGTTGGACCCCTACCTCAACCATATACAAAAAGTAACCCAAAATAGATCAAAGATCTAAATGTAAGAGGTAAAACTATAAAACTCTTGAAAGAAAACAGAGGAGTAAATCTTCATGATCTGGATTTGGCAGTGGTTTCTCAGGTATGACACCAAAAACACAAGCAACAAAAAGAAAAGAATAAATTGAACTTAATCAAATTTTTAAAATATGTTTCTAAGGATTCCATCAAGAGAGTAAGAAGAGAACGTACAGAATAGGAGAAAATATTTGCAAGTTGTGTATCTGGTAAGGGGATTGTATCTAGAATATATAAAGAACTCTTACAATTCAATAATAAAAAGACCGCCTGATTTTAAAATGGGTAAAGGATCTGAATAGACATTTCTCCAAAGAGTTGTGCGAAAGGGCAGTGAACACGTAAAAAGATACTTAGCCTCATTAGTCATAGGGAAATGCAGATCAAAACCAGTGTGATACTACTACATACACACCAGGATGGCTCTAATCAGAAAGATAATAACAAATGTGGAGAACCTGGAACTCTCATATATTGCTGGTGGGAACGCATAACAGTGTGGCCACTTTGGAAAATTGACAGTTCCTCAAAAGGTTAAACATAGAGTTGCCATGTAACCCAACAGTTACACTCCAAGGTATATACCCAAGATAAATAAAAACACCTCCAAACAAAAACTTGTACACAGTTGTTTATAGCAGCATTATTCATAATAGCCAAAAACATGGAAACAACCCAGATGTCCATCAACAGATGAATGGATAAATACAATGTGATCTATGCGTATAAATGGAATGATATTCAGCTGTAAAAAGGAATTAAGTACATGCTACAACATGAATGAACCTTGGAAAAACACTATGCTAAGCAAAAGAAGCCAGACAGAAAAGACCACAATTGTATGATTCCATTTATATGAAATGTCAAGAATAGGCAAATCTACAGAAACAAAAAGTGGATCAGTGGTTGCCTAGGGCTAGGCGGGTGAGTTGGTGGGGGGGGGGGGGGCGATGGCTAATGGGTGCAGGGTTTCTTTGTAGGGTGATGAATTTTTCTAAAATTGTGATAATGGTCACTCTTGAGTATACTAAAAGTCATTCATTGTACACTTGAAATGGGTGAAATTTGTATGGTATATGACTATCTCATTAAACCTTTACAAAACAAAAATTTCCAACATGAACAATTACTTGGAGAACCTTTATCACTGCCTCACACTGTTTCATTCTTTTCTTCTTTCCCCTTAACTGTACTCCCCTCCTGTGTCTGGTGTGCCTGTTGTAGAGGACCTGAGCTCTTACGCTACCTCCATTTTCTCTGACAATCCATGTCATGATAAAAGTTCATTCAGCTTTCCAGTGAGGGGCTCCGATCCAGCGTCTGCTCTAAATGGATTTATTCTAGTTTTCCTAAGGCCAGAGAAGGATTTTTTTTTTTTCCCCTCCACCTTGAATTTGATATGTTCGTATTTGAGAGAATACTGAGCAAGGAAAGCTTTTTTCCAGCTTCAAGTATACAGCATGGGGATTAGAAAGATGGTGGGTTGAATATAAAGCTGTTCTAAGCCCAAAACACCAGGGAGGAGATTTGGGGCTTGTAGGAGGCTTCCTGCTCACAGAGAAGGTGAATGTGATGTCCAGTATTGCGTGAGTGTGAGTCCATTCAGTTGGCTTGGCATTTGAAATAGAAAGTAACTTAGGAAAATGAGCCGCTAGTAGAGGTCCAGTGGTGTCAAGGCCAGGACAGTCTTGGATTCCCCAGTCTTGACAGAGGGCCCTCATCCTCTGCTTTCACCCCCCCTCAGCTCCTACTTTCATATACGTCTCCTTTCCACCCCCTGTGTTTTCAGCCTCTCCCAGGGAAGGGCATGAAAACTCAGGCCGAGCTATAAACGACAGAGGAGACTTGGGCTGTTGTCCCTGAAAGGTCCCTGCTTAATGCATTCCCCAGGCCCATTCCTGGCCCGGTCCTTCCCAAGGCCGTTTCAGCCTCAGGAGCAGGCATGCTTGTGTCTTGCAAGGCAAGGGGGAGAGGTTAAACAGTTGGGTCACAAGGGACGTAGCCACATTGCCCTTCTTAGGACATAGGGTCTGACCACTTCCTGCAAAGCATGCAGTTAGCTAATGGGCCTCCCCTGCGTAGCCAGTGATAGCTCCTGGGCCTACTGTTTTTAAAATGTTAAGCTTGTTGAAAAATGGTAGCCCTAGATAAGGGGAAATTCTGGTGTGCTCTGGTCATTTGGATTTCCTAAAGATAGAGAAACTTTGCTACTTAGATGTGCAGCCTGTCCCATGGGTTCACCCAAGTAGCGGCCACAGATGAAAAATTTGCTAGAATGGAACTGTATGTAATGAGAGCTCTGGAACCACCCCCCACTCCCACCCCAATCCTTGTGTGCTGGGGGTGAAAGCTCAGAGCAGAGGAGGCCCTTTTACCTGGGGTGATTGGTTGTGTCCACCTCCCAGGAGACCAGGACATAGGCTCCCAACAGTTGTACTCGTCTCGGCCAACCAGTCACCCAAAACCTTGCCCTCTGCACACCCGGTACTCTGAAGTCCTAAAAGGCCATGATCCACTGAAAACTTGAAGGAGAAACTGCAAGCTTGCTCTCCATTTGCATTCAAATCAAAGTTTATGAAACTATGTTCCTGTTTTCAGTGTAGTAAAGCAAAAGAGTTTTTAAATTATCAGGGCCCCTTTGTGTTCCCTGGGACCACATCTTTCACACTGTCAGACCAAAAACAAAACAAAAACAAAAACCAAGAGCAGCAAATTACCCCTGCTACTTAGGCTTTTGTATGAAAACTGGTTTTAGGGACATTTTCTTTGTTCTTACTTTCTTTGGCCTGCAGTGGGGAATAAGTTCATTTTTCTTTTTCTTTGAAATTGAAAACTATATTTTTTAGAAAAAGAAATTCTTTCTGCCCAGCTCTGCACTGAAAACAGCTTGTAAAATACAGCTGTGTTTGTCACCCTGTTTGAGTCAGGGTTCCCCTACAGGCTGCTCTGAGCCCTCCACCCCCCCACCCCCACCCCCCACCGCAGGTGCTGAGCTGAGGGAGGCCTCAGGCACACTTGCTGACGCACTCCAGCAGCTCCATCCGGATGGCAATGCGGACGTGCCAGCCCAGCGGGATCAGCCGGATGAAGCGGGAAATGATGGGGGGCCGCAGGAGGTTCTGGACTGTGGAAGTTCGGTCTGAGTTTCCATAGAAGACCTAAAGAGAGAGGAAATCTTATCGCGATCACATCAGAGGACGGTAAAGGAAGAACAACTCTTATCTGAAGCTGGCCTAAACTTTTAAGTTTGAGAAATCTCAGCAACTGGTTAAGGCTCAGAGAATTGCACGTGCCCCCCCCCCCCCCGCCCTGCAAATCTGAACTTGCATGTTAGTCAGCACCTGTGTGCTCTAGGCATCTCCGAGTCACTCTGTGGGGACATCTAGAACTGCACCATCCAGTATGGAAGCATTAGCCACATGTGGCTCTTTAAATTTAAGCGAATTCAAATTAGGTAACAGTTTCCTTAGTCACACTAGTTGTGGTTCAAGTGCCCCATAGCTATGTGTAATTAGTGGCTTCCATATTGGACAGTGCAGATACTAACATTTCCATCATCACAGAATGTTCTATTGGATGGCACTGATAGAAAATGCCTCTTGATCCTTATCACCAATTTTGTGTTTTAATCCTTTGCCTTTTGACAAATTTTGAAAAGGACCACATCACACTTACAAAGAGGAATGTCCCTCTATTCCAAAGGTATCCAAAGTGGGGCTTGAGTAAAGCTCGAGTATGCTGGCCCTGAAGTTGTGAGCCAAAGCTTAAGTGTGTATCTATCTCTACATTGATACAAATGGCAAATAGACTTGGAAAACTGCTTTTAGAAAAGAAAGAGACATAAAAACAAGATTCTGACAGGGGGAATGCAGTACCCAAAGTAGAGAGAAAAAGGGCTTGCTTCGTGTTTTGGGGGGATGCAACATAGCATGATGCCGTGGCTGTTTGGCTACATTTCCAAAGAAATCATTCTTTGCAGTCTTTCTAGAGTCGCAAGGACACTGGAACATTTCATTTCTTTCTGGGACTATCTCCTAAAAAAAATCTGGCTGCTACATTGACCTCATCCATCTACAAAACAAGAAGGACCTCAGATGCCATGACCTTGCCCCTTTTCCCAGTAGCAACAGCCCACATCCCCTTCTCTCAGCTTTTTGCCCTTGAGCCTATTCAAGTCGGGACAGCTGCAGAGGGAGGATGGGATAGGCCCCTCCAGATTGCACAAGGGCCTGCGTAGAGTGCCTTTTTGCAAAAAACTGTCAAGGCCTTCGGAAATGCAGACAGGACTAGAAAAAGAATTCTCATTTCTTTTTGAAAAGCCAACTAACAAGAGCAAAAATGAAATAAAATGTGTAAGTATCAAGATGGTTTTTCTTACTGTACTCAATCAAACTCCTTGAAATCTCAACCCATGAATGTCTTGCTGTACAACTTGTCATCAGAGAGTACAAAGCCTTCTGATTTCCAGCCACACGTGTCTACTTAATCTGATTAAATGTCCAAATTAGCCTCAGAAGTCCTTACTCTCAGGCAAAAGGACAGTTAACATTTCCAAACAGCTAGTGAGTTTTTAATTCATTGCAAATATACATTATATATATATATATATATATATATATATATATAAAATAATGGTTATATATATATACTTAATTATGAGCCTACTGTGTTCGGTCTATGGTGAATAAGACTTGGGGCTGGGCCTTTAGAGGTTAGTAGGATATATAGTTATGCAAAGGCTTAAGTTCCTCTGTGTTTGCACTGCTGGAGTCATTTTAATCATTTACATAGCTCAGTGGCTAACTTGCTGGATTGTCCAAATCTTCCTAGAAGTGAGTCTCAGTAGTAAGGAGAGGCCATATCTACATAAATGGACAAGGGCCTAGCCACATCAATAATAGGTCAAGTCAGGCCCATGTAGCAAAGTGTTCAATGGCCCAGTGAGTTTGGAACAGTCCAAATGGCCAGTTTTGATTATTCAAGCAACTATAAACTGATCGGTGACTTCAGACAAGGATTTCTTCTGTACTCAACAGTGGTGTTCATTCACAAACAAACTGCTAGGCAGCCAAGATTCAGCAAGAAAAGACACCTGCCTTGTCGTCTGAGAGTAGACCATGTTGTGGGGAAGATCACAGATGACTTCCCTTGCCATGGAGTCAGTGGTCTGACAGGGTGGAAGCAGGAAGGAAGCCCCAGAGAGTGTGAGCTGAAGGTAGTTTGGGGTAAGCCAGACTTACCCGGTTGTTTCCTGTCTGGTCCTTATAGTAAATCCAGTTCAGGTTCTCATCCGTCCTGTACTGCACGCTGTACTTGGTCATCCACTCATCGATATCACAGCGCCCCTGGGTGAGGATCCCTGAAATCACCTTGACCTCCTTCAGATCTATCTGTAGCCACTGGCTGCTGTCCTGGTACTTGGAGAGCCAGGCACACCTGCCAGGGACACAGCAAATCACCAGGAGCCTTTCCCCATGAGCACCTCCAAAGAGCTGAGCGGCACTGCCCTTTGAGGGGTTACCAGCACCTGAAGAACCTCTGCAATGCTTGGGCAGTCTGAGCTGCGACCTGGTAAGCACCAAAAGACCTGTCTTCAAGAAGTATCCAGCCTCTGTTACACTTGTATCATTGTCTTTCTCCCTGCATCTCCACTGAGCAAAGAACAATGGCCAGATTCAACTGATTGGTCAAAGAAGTGCCTCTGCGTGTAGCTGAAACTACCTTTGAGGTGTGGTTGAACAGGTCTTTCTTCAAAACACGAAAATGCATGGTTATTACACCCGCCAGCCCCCTTCCGTTTTCATTAGTCTCTCCTGGTGTCTCTTTCTCCATGAGTCTTACCCTAATTTCACTCCCTTTATACATATCTGCATCTCCTTCAGGTGCTGTCATTCATAGCTTTCAGAGAGTATCTCCCATGTGCAGAACACTGAGCCAAGAGGCTCTGGAAGAGCTTTTGACAATTGTAAAGCAAACTAACCATTGAAGGAACTGGTTTGTTTTTTAGCTATATCCCTCCTGAATTGTGGAAACCTATAATTTCCCCTTCGAGGTTTTTATTTATTTTTTGCATATTAATTAGCTTCTTGGGACTCAGTCCTTGGCTGCCTTCTCTTCTAACTCCACACTTGCTCCTTGGGTGGCTCTTGAATTTTTAACTTCCATCCCAGACCTTTTCTCAACTCCAAAATCTGAGAATCAGTTGCTGTCTAGACAACTTCTAGATGCCTTACAGCATCCCAAATGAAACCTGTCCAAGAATGAACTCCTAATTATCTCCACCCCAGCTGCTCCTTCCAGTATCCATCTCTTGGAATGCTACCTCCATCCTCCTGGGTGTTCATGCCAGTGATCTGAGAGAGATCCTTGGCCCCTTCCTCTCTGTCACCTCAAACATCCAATCCATCTATTGAGTCCATCTCAAATTTTTTCAAATTCATTTACTTTTCTCCATTTCACTGGCACTGCTCTAGCCCATATCATCCTCAGTTCTTGCCTGGATGATTGCTACTTTACCTCTCTTCACTGGTCTCCCTGGGTTGCCTCCCCCTGCCCCCCCCCCCCCGCCCCACTAAACAGTTCCCCCCCACAGGAGCCAGATTTTTCTTAAAACACAAGTCGGACTGTAATACTCCCCAACTTCAAATCTTTCTCTGGCAGAGTCTGCTAATTGTCTCCCAATATCCTCTTCCCATTTTCCTTTAGTCATAGAACACCAAGTTTTATCTGGGCAAATGGTCACCCAGCAGAGTTCATATTTCCCAGTCTCCTTTGCAGCTAGGTGGGACATTCTGACCAAATTCTGATTAATGGGATGTGGGCAAAGTAGCCAATATGATTATGCTTGTATCCTTAAAAGTGTGTGCACCCTGCTCTTCTTTTCTCCCCACTGACTAGAAGGTAGATGTGATAGTGGAAGCGAGGGC
Source organism: Mirounga angustirostris (assembly GCF_029215605.1). Classification (NCBI taxonomy): domain Eukaryota; kingdom Metazoa; phylum Chordata; class Mammalia; order Carnivora; family Phocidae; genus Mirounga; species Mirounga angustirostris. The sequence continues at coordinate 14,924,006 of NW_026991719.1, forward strand.
AGCCATTTTGTGCCCCAAGATGGAAGCTTCATTTGAAGAATGACAGAACAAGGTAGAAAGAGTCTGGAACCCTGATACCATTAGCCATCATATCAACCCGACACTGCCTAATGAAACTTTTAGATGACCAAGAAATAAACCTCTATGTTATTTAAGTCCCCATACTTTGGGGCTCTTTGTTACAGCAGCACAAACTTGTATTCTAACTAATGCACATTCAAGGAACTCATTATGCCCAAAATAAGGACCATAATCCTTAACATGACTTCATGATCTGACTTCTGCCTGCCTCTCTAGCCTTATCTCCCTTGTGTCCTAACTTTGCTGACCTTCTTTACCATCCCATGCGTGCCCTTCAGGGAGCCTCCCAACTAAGGGCCTTTGCACCTGCTGTATTCTGTGCCTCCCCGACCCCCTCACCTGGACAACTGCAAGTCTCAGGTTAAATATCTTTTCCTTAGAAAGTCTTCCCTGGTACTTAAATGAATGAGGTCTTTCTTCTTTGTCTCCTGCAGAGCATTTAACACACTAAATGATCAGCTGTGTGATTATGTGCTCAGAGTCCCTCTGGCCCCCTAAACTGTGTGCTTCTAGAAGGCTGGGACCGCATCCACCTTGTCCACAGTCCTCAGCACATGGAAGGCACTCAATGAATATTTGTTGAATAAATAAATAAATGCATTCTGCCATTTGTTTATTACAGAGACGTGCATTTTTCAAATCACATGAAAAAAATTGCCTGAGTCATCTGCCCTGCTTACCCAAAGCCTTGACTGTTGAGCCGGGCCTTGTTAGCTGTCCATGAGGAATACCAGCCCACATACTGCTCCAGGTTGGAGCAGGTGATCTGGTCTGGTGTAACCTCTCCTGACTCAAACCCCAGGGGCTTATGATATGGGCATTCTGGAAAAGAAAAGGCAACATATATTAAAACACTCGTATCACATCGCAACACTCAACAAACACGACATGACTAAAATGACAAATCAAACCATCTCATTTGCACTTTGGAAGGTGGAGAATGTTTTGCTTTGCAGCGCAGTTCACGAAGGATCTTCAACCTACTCACTGCTCTTATGAGAAGAGAGTGAAGATGAAGTAAAAGGATTTCCATAGAGACTCACAACATTCATAAAAGCAGACAAAAGGGGCTCTATGGCAACCTGAGGTGGGGGGGGGCTGAGAAATACTTCACCTCCTCCACAAACTCAGACATTTAAAAAACCAAGAGGTTCACAGAGAAATATCATACTTAAATGCCATACTCTTTATTTTCTGCATGAACACAGTTTTAGCCATCCTGCATGATGACATCAGGGTCCCTACTTATCCCCAGGCAGCATAGGATGCTAATGATAGAAACAAAACAATGGTGAGAGGCAAGAAAGGCAATTATATATTGAGACTGATTTCTCACTTGTAAATTGCAGTTTTCTCACTAGTCTAATGGGAAAAAAAGGGCAGGGGGTGAAATGTGCCTGACTATTAAATGAGGTACAGTTGAAAGGAGCTTTTTTTTTCCAAATACGAATAGCCAAAGCTAGTTCTTAGATGTTAACCATTTGCTGCTTGTCATGTATTTCTTCTCGCATTTAGTGTTGGGTTACCTGGTCAAAAACTTTTGCCCAGCATCCATTCTCCCCTTCTTTTTGACAAAAGAGTCCTAATTTTGTTGGGCAGCAATGTAACCAGCTAAAAAAAACCCCAATCTTTCCGAGTCTCTGTTGTGGTTAGAAGTGACCACGATACAATTTGTGACCAGTGAGATATAAGATGATGTCTGCTGGGGATTTCTGATCAGTTTTTGCTCACCCTTTCTTCCTGTTGCCTAGAAGGAAAACCTGACGGCTAGCACAGAGGTAGCCATCTTGCACAATGAGGGTAAGGCCAAAAGAACTGCAGAGACCTCAGCCCTGATATCCTTACTACATGAGTCAAAACAAAAGTAATTTCATAAGCCACTACTTAGGGGGGATCTTTTCTAATCAAACGCAGGTTCTAGCTAAACTTCTATAGAAGACAAATGATAAACTTATACAAAGACATTCTTCCAGTTTTCTGATTGTGAACGATAAGTGTCAAGTAAGTTATTTTTTTTTCCATGTGTAAATCTGAGTTCAGTTTGAAGAGCTGAACGTATTTACTGGGGCATCATCGCCTCCCAACAGTAAGATGAGTGCTGAGGTCTTTCTGGAGCATAATTTTCAAAAGTCAGTAAGACAGAATGAAGCATGCGAAAGCTTGAATGCAATCCATCCTGAGACCAGAATGCCCGCACAGTAGTCATGCCCTGTCCTCAGAGGGCTGAAGACAGAAAGACAGCTTCAGGCCTCTGACCAGGGAGGCTTCACCACCTTTTTGCCCAGTGCACCAAAGGGAAGTGTCCAACCCCCACCAGTAGCTGCAGCTCAGTGGGGCTGGAGGTGAGGGGACTGTATTGGTAGTTTATCTAGTACCCAAGGCTTCAGGAACCTATTAAGAGAATGGGAATTCCATGGGCGCCTGGGTGGCTCAGTTGGTTAAGCGACTGCCTTCGGCTCAGGTCATGATCCCAGGGTCCTGGGATCGAGTCCCACATCGGGCTCCCTGCTCTGCGGGAAGCCTGCTTCTCCCTCTCCCACTCCCCCTGCTTGTGTTCCCTCTCTCGCTGTGTCTCTCTCTGTCAAATAAATAAATAAAAATCTTTAAAAAAAAAAAAAAAAAAAAGAGAATGGGAATTCCTGGGAGTGAGGACAGGAGTGCTTTATGGGCCGCTCGATCAGGCCTTGTGTGGTCAAATCATCAGGAGGGCTTGCTAAGGATGCAGTTTCCAGTATTCCACCCGTGGAGCAGCCTTATTTTTAACAAGCACACTTTCAAAGCGCACTTTGGAAACCTTGACCTGTCAGGGAAGGCCTTTGTTGGTTGGCAGATTCAGTGACCTACTGCCTGTGGCCTTGGGGCCTCCTCCCCTCCTCAATTCCCCTCTGACCTGGAAGACAAGCCCGTGCCCCCCAAAAGGAGGGACAAGGTCGCAGCACCAGAAAGCTGTGTTTCAGTGGGGCCCAAGGTTGTCACTTAAATTCTAACTGTGGATGTCTTTAAGGCCCCTCCATCCCGAACCTCCCCTTTCCTGCTCCGGGGCCGCCAGCTTGGAGGGCTGGAGCAGAGGGGAAGGAAAAGCCATCAGCCTGTTCCTGATTGCTTTATTCTTGGCATTTTGCTCTTTCTCTGTTTTCCCCTCACAACTCTTTTGCCATTTCTTTCCAATTAGCCCATCTAATAGTTAAGAGTGGGCTGGGAACCTACGGAGACCTAGCCAGCGGCAATGGCCTCGGAGGCCGGTGAGATCTAGACACGGGCCCTGCCCACACTCTCCAGGAAAGTGATGATCTTGCCGTCCCCATGGCCTCAGTTGCCATCTGGGAGTCAATGCCAGACTCTCAGGCCCCAAGCCTTAGCTAACCATTGTCCATTTTCCAGGTGAACGGTTCCATCTGGGTGACCCAAAAACCCCTCCCACCCACACATCCAAAACCGAGCCCTTCAGCATCCAAGCCCCAAGCCTGCCCCTGTCCAGTGCTCCTGTCTCAGGCATTGGTGCCTCTAGCTACCCAGCTGTCCACCCAGAAAGCTGGTGGTGTGGCCCAGGGCACAAAGCAAAGACTGTCTGACAGGTCTCTGCCTGGGCACCACCTGGGGAGTTACGGAAGTGCTAATGTTCAGGTCACCCTGCAGAGATGCTGATGTCATTGGTCTGGGGTAGGACCTGTCTAGGGGTAAAGCTGCAAGGGAGTGTAATGAGCAGCCAAGGTCAAGAATGCCTGCTTAGAGTCAATGTGAGCTGGGATTGGATCCCACTCTCTGTGTGAGCTCAAGCAAGCTGCTTAACCTCTCTGGATCTCAATTTCCTCATCTGTGAAATGGGCACAACAGTATGTGCCTCCATAATGTCCCTGGGATTACATGAAATAATGTTTGTAGAGTCTGTAGTGCCTGGCCAAGAGCAACAGATTAAATTGGTGTAATAGAAAAAAAAGATATATATGTGTGTGTGTAATAGGGTGAAGTTGTGGGAATATATTGATGTCTTCTTGAGTTTTTCATGTTTGTCTTTCTGGTGAAGACTCACCCGGGGAGGAAATGTAACTTCCCTCTACCGCGCTCTGTCCTGCCCCCATCATCCCCTGTACATCTCCCCAAGAAGGAGTCCAGCTTCATGTTTCTAAAGGTCTGCTCTTCTTGCGCCAGGAAGAATAAGCCCCACGCTCGTGTTTGTGTGTGCGTGTGTTCGTGTGTGTGAGATTCAGGAGAGGAAAAGGCTGTTGACAGCATAGCATCTCTCAGGTTTATGAATTTGGAAGGTCTAGGCCTCAACAGAAATTAGCTGATGGTGCTAGAGGAGGTGACTGGAGATTCTGGACTTTGGCCTTTGTGGGGGAAAGGGGGGTGCTCATGGAGGGACCTGAGCTCAGTGGGGACATGCTTCCTCTGAGAGGGCTGGACCACGGATAGGGTCAGGGAGACCCCCTCAGGAAACCCGGGAAGGTCCGTGGGACTGAGCTGAGCTTGGTTCAGAGGGAGAAGAGCCACCACCAAGGTGTCCACCTTCAGGTGGGGTTGTGGGCCAGGCAGAGAGTCTGCCACCTAGCCTGAGCCTAAGCCCTGCCCCCAAGCAGCCCTTGCAAGCCCATGGGGGCTTCATGTAGTCCAAGGAGAGAGGAAGGACCTTTAACAAGCCTGTCTTTAGACTCCTCACAGGCCATGACAAAGGAGGCCTCAAGCTGGAGTTATTTAAACTTGGAAAAATAGGAAATGTGATATTTCTCATGTTGTGTGCTGTGGAGTAAACTGCAGTCAAGTTATGTTATTTTTCCTGACTCCTCCTTTCCCCTCTTTCTCCTCTCCTCCTCCTTCCGTGGTCCTGGCTGAGCTCCCTTTTGGTCCTCATACAGGCCTGGAGGCCTTCCAGTGAGGCTGCTCCCTCTGCCTGTGACACTCCTGTCCCCTCTCCTCCTCTTTCACCTGGCCAACTCTACTCATGCTTAAGATCTCAGCCCTCTTCCCCTTCCTGCCCTGAGCTGAGTAAGGGACCCCAGCTGCTGCCTCCCCAGGCACCCTGTTCCTGTTACTTATTCCCTGTCCTTGTGATAATTTAATTGCCAGCTCCCTGGTCTGTCTGGCTCACCATTCTAGCCTCTGAGCTGAGCAGAACGCCTGCACGTGCTAGGCACTCGATAGTTATTGACTGGATGCTGAATGAAGGGATCAACAAAGATTATCACCCATCTTGGGGGGCCGCTAGGAGTAAGCAGAGAAAACAGCAGAAACAGGAAGCAGAAAGCTCAGGGAGGAGACAGAGGTTGCCCAGCCCAGGGAACACCCACCGCCCTGAGCAAAAAGAAACTGTCACTTGAGCATAAACTAGGATTAAGCGACACAAATAACATTGCTGGAGGAATTAAGGGGCTCGCCATCAGATTTACACGGAATATGGCCTTCGCACGTTTTCAGCCCGATGGAAGTTAGTGTAGCTATAAAGCCTGTTTTTACCCTCATCTTAAGGAGAAAAAGAATGTTTCTACATTCATTTTAAGGAAAAACCTACGTCTTCTGAGCGAGTGATGCTTTGCTCATTCCATGGATAAAGGCATAGTCATAATGTGCTGCTAATCCAGACTATACTTAACATACTAGCCTTTCTCATTCAGTAGCTGATTTCTCGGCTGGTAGGCATGAAGGCCAGACAGGCTTCTAAAGAACGTTAACCTAGAGAAGCACAAGGAGAGCTGAGGGACGTTCTTGACAAGAGAGAGGTGAATATTAATATGCAGGTGTATGAGACTTGAACCGATATGGCCATGTAGTAGAATCTAGAATAATGTTTATAGAACAGAGTAGAAACTCGAAAATAATATAGGAATATAAGATCTAGAATAAAAGGAAAGCAGTAACGAATCATTGGATTTCTTATATTTTGATACTTGCTTACACTGTTTCCCCCTCGGAGTGCCAAGGTAATCTTAGCTCGACTGCGAAGACGGACCCTTTAGTAATTTTAGTAATTTTCATAACGTTAAGCCGAAGTCAGTCACCTTCTTCTTCGTGGGTGGGGACACTGGACAATAACAGCCAGTGTGCCCCTGGGAGCGCCTCCTGGCAGCTCCGAGTGACGCTCCCTCCTGTCCTTCTGTACTTTCTAGGCTCTTCTTCCCTCCTAAGGCGGGCTCTGGTGGAAGCGCGGAATCTCAGGGTCCAGAGATACCAAGCAACATTCTTAACATTCCACTGAGGATCTGAGGCACTGATGGGCAAGTGACTTCTGGAACATTGTGGCTAGTCCTACTGCCCTGAATCATCTCTTTCGTGGAAAAACCCATTAACACCAACAAACCAACTCTTACACACTTAGGTTGCATTTTTTCCTTCCTGGAAATATCTGTGCTATTAAAAAATAAAACAAAAGCAAAAACCAACCCAAAAAATGGTGGGGAGAGGGGAATGCTTAAGCTAAAAGAATTTCTGATTTCAGAACTTCAAGTTCCCGGCAGGTGTGTGGGGAGAGAGCTTGGGGGACCCGGGTCGACTTCACGTTTCTCAAACAGCCCTCCTCAGCCTCACAGTTGATTGGGTCAATGAAGCCCATCTGCAGAAATAATCTCTTTTTAAGTTGCTTGCAGAAAGAACTTCGAGTGGAGTTCCAGTCGGTCTTCAGGTCTCTGCTGAAGAGAACATTTATTGCCACCGCATGGGAAACTCCTTCGGGCTGGAGCTAATGCCTTCATTTTCATCTTCCTGTCGGCGCCTAGCATATAATAGGCACCTGATGACAAAGGGTGGAATTGAATTTTAAGTGGGTTATTAAGGAGGGTGCTTCCATATTGACTGGGCAGGGCACACCAGTATAGAGTGGTTGCAGGAGCTCCCGCCGGGGCCCACAGTGGGGGGGACGTCCGGTAGAAGCCCACCAAACTCAATGGCACTTAGTGCTTTCCTCGCCGCCGGGACCCCTCTGCGCTCGCCAACAGACTTAGCTCACAGACCACTCCTACCCCTTTAGTAAACAGGAAAACGGAGCCAGTAAAGGCCCTGCCTCCCCTGCAATTTGCTATTTTAATGCAAATTTAATGAAATAAGAGAAGCTCACACATGTACACATACTGTGTCTAGCGGAGCTATTATTAGGCGATTATGTAAAGTGAATGACTTGGCAGGCACCATCATAACCCTGGAGAGGGGTGACAAAGACAGTTTCACGCAAAAGAGGCTCTGAGCCATGGAAAGGACTGAGCGCTGCAGTACTTGCTGGGCCCCCAAGCCCCTGAAAGTCCGAATGTGAGCTCTCAGGAGGCGCGAGGAAAAGGAGCTGACCTTTATTAAGCTACAGTTTGCTGGGTACAACACAAGACGCTTTTCATGCCTCCTCCCACTGATTCCTCATAACAACTCCTTAGAGCAGGGGTCAGCAAACTGTGGCCCTTGGGTCAAATGTGGCTCGCCACCTGTTTTTGTAAATAAAGTTTTATTGGCACACAGCCGTGCTCTATGGCCGTGTGTCAACGTCTATGGCTCCTTTCGCCCTACAGCGGCAGAATTGAGGAGCTGAGCCCCTTTGACCTGCAAAGCCATAAATATTTAGCATCTGGTCCTTTACAGACCAAGTTTGCTGGCACGAACCTTACAGGAAGACATTCAGAGTAGCCAGGAAGGTCTATGTTATGCTGCAGAACAAATTGTCTTGGAAATTTCAGAGGCTTAACGCAACCAAAGTTTTTTGCTCAGGTGACTTGTCCATTATAAGTTGGCAGGGGTTTCTGCTCCATTTCATCTCCTGGGACCCACACTGAAGGAGAAACCACTTTCTCAAGGAGGGAAGGGAGAGCCAGAGAGCTGAGTACCAGCCCTGAAATGCTCATTTGGGAAGAGACACTGCTCACTTTGGCTGGAACTGCTCATATGGTGCCACCTGACTACAGGGGGGCTGGGATGTGGGGAAGCACACGGTTGTTTGGTGAGCAATAAACCCTCAGGCACAGTACAATTACCTCCATTTGACAGAAAAAGACCAAAGTGGGAGTCCCAGAGTTAAGAAATGAGGCAGCCAGGGTTCCACCTCTGGTCTTTCTGGCTCAAAAGCCTGTGCTTTTCTCAAATGCCCCACCTCCTACCATTGATTTCTTCTCATAAATTCCATGAGTCTGTTTCACTGAAAATAGGTTCCGGCTCATCGTCTCACGTAGGCCAAGGAGAGATGCAAGAAGCTGTTTCGAAACGACATCAGTGTGGTATGTTGAACAGTGCCCGTTGTGTGATTTGAAGCTCAGAGGCCAACTGTGTGTCCCGGGGGCCGGGAGGGGGGCTGTTAATTCAGCCAGGTTGAAGGGAAGAGGAGAAACGGTGTTCCTAAGGACACCCCAAGGATCTGGTGCCCTAAGGAGAGGGGACACTCACCTGGTATGCAGTCTAAGGAGGTGGCACCAGCAGACCAGAGGGCATTGGCACCTCCTTGGCAATCACATTTGCAGGCTTTCTGGTACCAGGGGTCCTCACCCTCATCCTGCGGGAAGCCAGAGGGGCAGGAGGGTCAGTCACAGTCAAAGGCAACTCTGGCCAGAGCCCCTGGGAAAAGTTTGTGTTCAAAAGCCTTGCTCATGGGCGCCTGGGTGGCTCAGTCGGTTGAGCGTCTGCCTTCAGCTCACGTTGTGATCCTGGGGTCCTGGGATCAAGTCCCGCATTGGGCTCTCTGCTCTGCAGGGAGTCTGCTTCTCCCTCTCCCTCTGCCCCCCCCCCCCGCTTGTGCTCTCTCTCTCTGTCAAATAAATAAATAAAATCTTAAAAAACAAAAAACAGGGGCATCTGGGTGGCTCAGTCGTTAAGCATCTGCCTTCGGCTCAGGTCATGGTCCCGGGGTCCTGGCATCGAGCCCCAGATCAGGCTCCCTGCTCTGCGGAAAGCCTGCTTCTCCCTCCCCCACTCTCCCTGCTTGTGTTCCCTCTGTCTGTCTGTCTCTCTCTTTCTGTCAAATAAATAAATAAAAATCTTTAAAAACAAAAACAAAAACCCTAGATTATTATTTCAGCCTTAACACACACGCTTGCCACTCATCTTTGAGTCCAGATTAATAAACGTCCACCACTGTGGGTGAACAGACACATCCAGGCAGGGAGCACTGTTTGCCCCATTGTAGTTATCTTCAGGGTCTGGGGCAGCCCCAGTCCAAGGTCAGGCTCCTCACTTCCCCTGGAAGTCCCTTTTAGGGATCCAGTTTTAAAAGGTAATGGAGGGGCACCTGGGTGGCTCAGTCTGTTAAGCGTCTGCTTTTGGCTCAGATCCTGATCCCAGGGTCCCGAGATGGAGCCCCGAGTTGGGCTCCCTGCTCAGTGGGGAGCTTGCTTCTCTTTCTCCCTCTGCCTGCCTTTCTGCCTACTTATGCTCTGGCGCTCTCTGTCAAATAAATAAAATCTTAAAAAAAAAAAAAAAGGTAATGGATTCAAGATTACATCACCTATACTAAGGCCCGGTTTCCTTACATTCTCTCATTAAAACACCGGTCTTGAACTTGCCCGGAGAGAATATGCCATTGCCGCCACCAGAATAAAATATCTTTAAAAAATACCTTTTTTTTAAAAAGTGATAATCCTACACATTATCTTGAGCTAGGAAAATCTTCAAAAACAGCTTTCTTACTGTAACATACCTCAGTAGACGATAATCCCAGTATGGCTAAGCAAAAGGACAAGAGAGGGAAAAAAATCAAGTTAAAAAAAGAAAGAGAAATTCAACAAAATTATTCGTTCCATGGAAAAGTGAAATAAAAATAGTCACATAAAAGTCAACAAAGCCCCTTCTGGAAGAAGTCAAACTAAGTAAATATCTGCCAGGAATAACATCCACAGATGCTGAGAAACTAGGGACAGTAAAAGTAAACAGACAAGGATAATAATTATTATTATTTTAAATTGAACTCTCCCCCCAAAGTGTGGCTCTAACTCACGACCCCAAGAAGAGTCACATCCTCTACTTACTTAGCCAGCCAGATGTTCGTATTATTTTTGTTCTTTATAGAATTTTGGAAAATACATTAATGTAGCAAAGAGGGAAAAAAATGCACCTGTATTTCTTATCACCAAAGGCAACACTGTTAACATTTTCATATAAATCTTTCCAGTCTTTTTTTCTATGTGTATTTTTTAAAACATATTTGAGAACCTACTACCTAAACAATGCTTACAATTTACATTTAAATTATGCTTACAATTGTTACATTTGACATTAACAGTGCTAGCTTTTCCCTTTACTTATTAACCCTTCATCATCATCATCATCATCATCAACATCCCTGGTGTCTGCCAAATGTGCTATTCAGAAGCTGATTCCTAGCCTTCTCCTCCTGCCCCCAGTGACACACTTAGGTTATTTAGGATTGCCACATTGTTCAGAAAATCTTTTTAAGGTTTGTTTATGATGTACAGGAAATATCAAACCACAAAGTACAAAGTACAAATACTGTATAATTAATGTGGGAAAACTAAGTGTGCAAAATTTAACATAAAACTAACATCTGAGGGGCGTCTGGGTGGCTCGGTCGCTAAGCGTCTGCCTTTGGCTCAGGTCATGATCCCAGGGTCCTGGGATCGAGCCCCGCATCGGGCTCCCTGCTCCGCGGGAGGCCTGCTTCTCCCTCTCCCGCTCCCCCTGCTTGTGTTCCCTCTCTCACTGTGTCTCTCTCTGTCAAATAAATAAATAAAATCTTTAAAAAAAATAAAAAATAAAAATAAATAAATAAAATAAAATATTAAAAAAAACAAAACTAACATCTGAACTATCTTTATAGAAGTATGAATAAAGAGAATGAATGCACAATTTATTTTTTTAACAGTTTTTATTTAAATTCAATTAATTAACATATAACATATTGTTGGTTTCAGAAGTAGAGGTCAGTGATTCATCAGTCTTTTTTTTTTTTTTTTTCAATTCCTCAGTCACACCAGCCACATTTCAAGTGCTTCCTGGCCACATGTGGCTAGGGGCTGATGTACTGCCCAGGTACAGAACATTTTATTAATAGCAGAAGGTTCCATTAGACAGTCCTTGCTAGTTTAAAGCACCAGAGCTCCATTTCCCATTTTCAACCAAACGGAAACCTTCATTTCTTTTCCGATTATAAAAGCAACACATACCTATTCTAAAAATCTTGAACAAAACTTGAGAGTAGGCAATAGGAAATAAAAGTCCCTCCTTAACCATTTTTCCTATCTAAAAGTTGAACATGATGCCCACGAAAAAAACCTTTCAGGTTGTTTTAGAGAGTGAAGGAATGGTCTCATCTTTTGTGTCACAATTATAAAAGCTATCTTTTTCAAATTGTGCCTTCATTTAAATACTACATATTTACCTATTCTGCAAACCACTTTTTAATGTCCAATGTGAGCCTGGCACCACATCAGGGCCTGGGCTTTCTGAAATGGAAGCCTCGCTCTTTGCCCGCAAGGGGCTGGAGGGCCCAGGAGAAGACAGGCCCCTGGATGATGCATGTGGTGAGTATTAGGCCAGGTTATGCATAGGCTGCTGTGGGAGTCCAGGGGAGCATATCTTTTAGTCAGAGCACTTCAGGGCTACCCCTCACCTGTAGTCACCAAACTTCTGTCTCCCCTGAGCCCTTGTTCACGGGTTATTCATTCCAGAGATTCCCTGGTCTGCCTGTTAAGGGCAGAATCGATCCTCTCAGGTCTCGACGAAGGTTAGGAGTGCCATCTTGGAGGCCAAGTCCTGTGCTGGCAAAAGAAGTTACTGACTTCTTATTTTCACATCCAATGGACTCTTCCCAACACTGACCTTATGTCTTCATGCTCCAACATGCTCTCAGTCCCTCCCATCTTCCTTTAGCTTCCATCCCACTGTTCACCTGATTCTCCCATCACTCTGAATATCCTCTCAGGCTCCCTTGATAGCTCTGCTTCTTCTACCCACCTCATAAAGCTTCCTAAGCCCAAAAGTCCAACACTTGCTTTGAGTGGTTTACCAGGTATCTCCCCATAGATGTCTCTTACTATCCAAAATTGGACCCAACCAAGTCCTGACACAGTCATGGAGCAACCTGAACTCTCATATGTTGCTGGTGGGGATGTAAGTCAGTCTAGCTTCTCTGAAAAACTATTTGGCAGCTTACACTAAGGTGGAACATATATGTGCCCTATGAACCAGGAATTCTACTCGTAAGTAGCTACCCACCAGAAATGCATACATATGTTCTCCAACTGACAAAAACATGTGCTAGATTACCCTCAGCAGCAGTATTTGTATTAACCCCAAACTGGAAGCACTCATATGCCTGTCAAGGGCAGAATGGGTAGGGGCACCTGTGGCTCAGTTGGTTAAGTGTCAGACTCTTGATTTTGGCTCAGGTGGTGATCTCTGTGTCGTGAGACTGAGCCCCGCATCGGGCTCCGTGCTGGGCGTGGAGCCTGCTTCGGATTCTCTCTCTCCCTCTCCCTCTGCCCTTTCCACATGCCCCCTTTCTCTCTCTCCCTCTCTAAAAAAAACCAAAAAAAAAAAAAAGAGTAGAATGGGTACAGGTGGCAACTTCCCACCAGCGGAACACTAAACTGCAGTGAAAATGGATGACCTGCAACTCCATGCCACAATACGGCCGCATCTCACAAACACTGCTGAGTGGAAAGTCAGATGCTAGAGTGGACACACCATATGAATCCATTCGAAATGTACAGAAGCAGGCAAAAGTAATCCATGCCATTAGACTCTAGGGTCCTGGTCACATCTGGAGCAGGGAGCGGCCGGGGAGGCTATCTGGGGGGCTGGTGATATTCTGTTACTTGATTGGAGTGCTGGTTATGTGGGTGTGTTCAGTAGTGAAAATTCACTGAGCTATACACTTACCTGTACTTTTCTGTATGTATGTTGTACTTCAATAGAAAGTTTTTTAAAAATAGAACTCATTGCATCCTTCCTCCAATTGTTCTTCTCCTTTGTTTCTCATCTTACTGAATGGCTTCACCATCCATTTAGCACCCCATCTAGAGACTTGGGGCTTGTCCTAGTCACCTTTTTTCCCTAAACCCCCATATCCAGTGTCAAGCAGGGGCCTTTTTCCTCTCCACGCACCCCCCCGTCACTTCCTGTGTTAGGCCCCCACTCTTCCTGCTCCCATACTCTCCCTGCTGAAGGGAGAACTTGCCTCATCCACCCTTCATGCTGCCGATGGAATGGAATGCATACCTGATTGCGGCACTTTCTTGCTGCAAAACCTTTGCTGGGTCCTCATTGCAAGGCTCCAGGTTCCATCTCTCACTTATTAGTTACATGGCCACATCTCTCCATTTCCTCATCCCTAAAATGGGTATGATCATCATGTGTCTTTCAAGGGGCCGCCATGATCTATCTCCTGCCTGCTTCCCCAAATGTATCTTTTGCACGCTCTACTAGCTGCAAGTCATCGCGGGTGCCAGGCTGTTTCATGCCTCCGGGCATGTCTGTCTGGTTTCGTGGCTTTAAAGGCTCTCATCTTCCAACTTTTCTGCCTGCCGACCCCCTTCCCTGTGCAGGGGACTTCTTCTGTCCCCCCGCCCCCGTGTACAACTCACCACTTGCTCTGGCTTGTGTCCTGCCTCTCTCTTAGGCACAGGTTTATCTAAGCACTTGTACACTTAGAGAAATTGATATAAAAAACATGCCTGGGGCGCCTGGGTGGCTCAGTCGGTTGAGCGACTGCCTTCGGCTCAGGTCATGATCCTGGAGTCCCGGGATCGAGCCCCGCATCGGGCTCCCTGCTCGGCAGGGATTCTGCTTCTCCCTCTGGCCCTCCCCCCCTCTCATGTGCTCTCTCTTTCTCTCTCAAATAAATAAATAAAATCTTAAAAAAAAAAAAAATGCCTGAAATTGACTGGTCCCAAAGCATTTATTCTTTAAGTAATATTCATTATCTACTATATTCCAGGCCCAGCTTTGGGTGCTGGGGGATATAGCAGTTAACAAAATAGGAGAAGGGAGGCGCCTGGGTGACTCAGTCCATTAAGCGTCTGCCTTCGGCTCAGGTCATGATCCCAGGGTCCTGGGATCGAGCTCTGCATCGGGCTCCCTGCTCAGTGGGAGCCTGCTTCTCCCTCTCCCCACTCCCCCTGTTTGTACTCTCTCTCTCTGTGTCAGATAAATAAATAAAATCTTAAAAAACAAAATAGGATGTACATCATAGGGTGTATATAGTCTAGGCTGGGGGTGTTGAGGGCTAATGAATGAATGAATAAAATATCCTGCAGTGAGAAGGTGATATTGGAGCAAAGACCTGAAAGAGGAGGGAGACCTGTGAGCAAAGCACTCTGGGCAGAGGGAATAGCAAGTGTAAAGACCCTGAGGTGGGTGGCTCCTGGGTGGGTACTTGGTGTGCCCTAGACAGAGCGAGGAGACTCTGGGGCTGGAGCCGATGAGTAAAAGAGTTTTAGGAGATGAAGGGGCAAAGTGGGCGCGGGGGCGGGGGGTAGGTATGGGAGGCAATCCGTGCCAGGCCTTGTGGGCACGTGAGGACTTTGGCATTTAGCGGGAGTAGGTCCTTGCAGGGGTTCGAGGAGAGGAGGGCCAAGACAGATCGGGGCTTGTAAGGTCCCTCTGGCTGCTGGGTGTAGACTGGATTGCCTGGGGCAAGCTGGAAGCAGAGAGCCCAGTGGGGTGAGCACAGACATGGGGTCGGGAGCCTATGGTGGCTTGGCCCAGCTGGTGGCAGTGGAGGGGAGGAGAATGGCTGGATTCTGGCCGGCTGTGGAAGGTAGCCAACAGTTACTTGCTGACAGGTGACAGGGGTGTGAGAGAGAGAGAGGCTCAGGGCCTGAGGGGCCGGGAGGAGAGAGCTGCCAATTCCTGGGGGAGGGGAAGGTTCCCGGAGGAACAGGGACTGTGGGGGATGGAGTGAAGATAGTCCCCCGGAGAGGCCTGCGGGACACGCAAGCGCCGAGGTGGAGTGGGCTCTGGGCTGGCAGCTCCTGGAGCTCAGGGGAAAGCCCAGCCCGGCTGGACACTGCCCTGCGCTCCTGGCAGGGGGTGTGACGCGAACCCGGCGCCCCCGTCGCGCAGCTGCCCCCCAGGAACCGCCAAGCAGAGGCGCGCACGAGTGGCATTGACTTGATTTGGGGGTTGGTGATCCCGGAGGCACTTGGCTCCACCCCATCTTCCAGAGAAGCTGCGGATGGCTGAAATGCCGAAAGGCCCTGTCAGTTGGGCAAACGTCAGTCGTGCCAAGACCCTCTTGGGGGGGGGGGGGGGCGGTCAGAGGGGAGGCGTGTGGGTCCCTGACAGTGTGGCCTTAAAAACCAAATCAGTTTGGCTCAGGGCCTGTGCCTGTCGCGGAGGAGGGTTTTTGCAGCTGCAACTAAGCAATCCCAGAGATCGATTGAGACCCCTGATTGCTGTGGCCTTCGGGGCCTTTCCCTTTCCCCAGGGTCACAGGCGGGCCCTGGGGGTGCTGCGTTCTGCAGAAACAAAGCAGAAGGCCGAAAGGAAAGGAGGTGGGGCGTGTGTGTGCGTGGTTCTGCCACTGTGTCCCCGTGGGGAGGAAGAGTCCTAAGAGGAAGGCCTGCTTTCAGAGCCACTTCCCGAGTTCACTCAGATGTTGGGCTGACTTGTGATGTTTTCTCCTTCCCAGGCTCCCCTCCCCAGAAAGCGTTCGTCTGTAGGCAGCCTGGGGATCTGAGGCACCAGATCCTTATGGAAATGAGCAGAGAGAGAAGGAACAACAAGTATTTTTCAGGAAAATCTGTCACCAAGGGAGCAGCAACATGGCTGGAGAGTCCCCGAAATGATTTCCTCACCAAAAAGCCGGTGAGCAAAAAGCAAAAGTGTGCTTGACTACATCTTATAATACCAGAAAATAACATTGCTGGAATGAGCGACAGAAAACAGGTCATCCTTGAAAGGAAAAAGAGGAAAAGATTTTGATTGTGTGGTTGCATATTTTTCTCCCTCCTGGGACTGTGTTTGAGATTTCTCCCCATGTTACGGGTGTCCGCTCGAGCGTCTGGGATGTGTCCCACTCACCGATCTTAGATTCATGCAACATGGGCTCATCCTGCCTTCTGCCCTTTCGCCCAAAGGGCCGCTCCGTGGGGAAACCCTTGTTATCACAGCAAGAAAATTCAAGGCTTGCTGTCTCTCAAAATGTACCTTGCAAGCTCAAGAGGAAAAGTGGGCATTAGACACACATAGGAAAGACTCTTTGAGTCTTTTTGATGGATGTCACTAAGTCCAGAGCTTTCCTTCCCATGGAAACAGATGAAGCTGAGGAGAAAAGCATAAAATTATGAATGGCAAAAGCTGTCAGTAACTAGCTTCTCATCTCCTTGAGAACCAAGAGTAAGACACAGGAAGAAAGCAGCAGGCTGCAATAATGTCCCTCTCGAAGAAGAAGAAAGAAGGAAATTGTCCTGGTGTGAAAATGTTGCTATTTGTGGCTACAGGCATATTCCTGGGTAAATCTGTTATCTGTACATGCTTCAACACAGATGAATCGCAAAAACATATGCTAAGTGAAAGATAAAAGACCATATGTTGTATGATTCCACTTAAATGTAATGTCTGGAACAGACAAATCTACAGAGACAGGAAGTAGATCGGCGTTTGCCAGGGGCTGGGGAGAGGGGGAAACGGGCTTAATGTCTACCGGTTTCTTTGGGGAAGGGGGGGTGACGAAAATGTTCTAAAATTGGATTGTGTGCGCCACAAATCTATAAATACACTAAACACCATTGAATCGCACATCTTAAAGGGGGGAATTTAATGCTATGTAAATTACATCTCAATAAGCTGCTTAAAAAAAACCTCTGCTGTCACCTGCAGAGGAGACACACCTGTAAGATGAGGTTTGCTTTTAAATATATATATATATATGTATATATAAACATGACCAAGTACTGGATCTCTTTATTTTAATAAGGTGAATTTTTAAAAATCATCATTTGCATTGAACCCAAGATGTACAATGTAAGATAAATAGAAGCCTGCCTCCGTTATCAGATGTAGGTAGTGCTTTACGATGACAGTGTCTCCGTTCCCAAATGAACCTTCACCCAACGCACAGGTGGTGGAGTCAATCCATTTATCTTAGTTCACTGTAATAAGGAGCTGCTGCCACCGTGAAACAGAAACAGTGAAGAGTACATTAGACAAAGAACCTTTGTCTTCCGGTTTCCAGTTGTGCAATAGAAAACATTTTCCCCCTGTGCTTTGGCCTTGATTCTCTCTCTGGGTGGGAAGCTGAGGAAGTGCAGCAACCGCATCCTGTATTCCTGTATTTTTTTCTCTGCCTTTTGAGCATCCCTCTAGCTCAGGGTAGAGCACACATAGGTCGCTAAGCCACACTGACCATAAAATGGTCCCTGGACCACCCCGTGGACCACATTCCAGTCCACCCAGCCAGATGGTATTTTCTGCTCTTCATGGAAATTTCTGGAGCCCCTCAGCCATGCACACAGATTGGTAAGAGATAGAACAGGAAAGAATGCTGTGTTCCGGGCCTCCTGACAGCGTGTCTTTTATTACAGATATCTCCTGAATGGGCAGGTCTAATTTTAAAAGGGGTTGGTAAACTTTTATAGGGCTTTTTCCTATTTGGGGGTCACAGAGCACAGATGTTAGACTCAGCACTGTGAAAGTAATAAAGATCTGCCCTGCGTGTCAAATTCTTACACAGTGTTTGGCCCACAGCAACGATTCAGGGGTGGGTTTTTAACAAACCGACAAAAAAATGAGTGGATGGATGGATGGATGGATGGATGGATGGATGAATCTCAATGCCGACCGATCACACAGAAGAGAAATCGGAGGGTGAGGCCTATATGGATATCAGAGAACCGGAAATATGGGAATCTAAGCTTTGAAAGGTTCTGTTTAGATTTTCTTGCTGAGGCAAGCGCAAGGAGTAAAGGAAAAACAACAAAACACCCGGAGCACCTTCAAGTATTGAGAGTTCCTGAGACAAATCGCTGACTCTTCATTGCAAAGCGGAAAAAAAACAAAAACAAAAACAGACAGTTGGTCTCAATGATCCCTACTTAAGAAATGTATTTGGGTTTGCAAAATGATCTTGGGATTATATTCATACAGATCTTTCCAAATACTGAGAACGGTGACGAAATACCAAAAGGCATGCGATTGGGGGAATCATGGAAGCACATACTCTACCAATAACGTCTAATGGGAGGGCAGAGAGGAGCGTGATTTAAACCAGGAATTCTGACTCCACTTGTGTGAGTTGCATCCCGTCTGTCCACCAGGTCATTTGCAGAGTGGAGAGGCCTCCTCCTTCCCGCCCTTCTTATTTATTTCCTGTGACACGCATAAATACACAATCACCTCGAAGAAGACATTCAACCAATTTCTAACGTTCAGAATGAATCTAGAAAGGAATTCTGAGCTAACAGGTCCTTGAGAGTTGAGAGAGGCATGAAGGACTATTATTTCAAAGGTTGAGAGAGAATTTAAAAGTTGAATTGGATGATATCTTAGAGATTTGCTTTTAATTTCTCCTTATTTAAGCATATTACTCCTGCCAGGGCCATATTGAGAAATTTAAAAACGATTGAGTGTATAGAGTCTTTGGAGCTTCCTGACTCTCCGTTGGATTATGCTTTCTATTAGAGTTCAGTGGTAGTCGGCATGTTATGTTAATCTATATTTAAACTAGAGTGACCTCACGTCCGGATTTGCCCGGGACAGTCCTGGCTTACACCTGTTGTCCCAGCAGAATTATTAATAGCATTCTCTTCCGCTCTCAGTAGTGTCCTAGTTTGGAAGATTAAATTCCACAGGCACTCTAACTTTGACTCCTAAAAATTTTCAAGGCTACACCACACTTTCTTGTTAATTGTTGCAATTTATAGTTATTTTCTACAATTTCTGAGGCCCTTCCTTCTCCCTGTCCCATTTCAAGCATCCTTGGAACTTTAGAAGGCTCCTCAGAGAACCAGAAAGCCCGTGGTGAGACTAAGAGAACCACATCCACATAAAGACAACTGTTGTTCATTAACAATGCATCTTGACCGATTAACATGCCTTGCTAGTTAATGATATTTTAATTATTCAGGTTGCATCTCTATTAATCAGCAAAATTACTAATTCACTTGTACTATTAAGTATTTGATAAATGCTAATGTTTGCACAGCACATACCTTCATAGCCGAAGAGCAGTAAAAACAAGAAGCCTTCTATCTTGCGTGGCATGCTCCGCTTGTCCCTGGCTGCAGCTCTACTTTATCCAAGTGCAGAGCTTCCCCAGGAGCAGGGGCTTAACTTGAGCACTGGTCTCATTAAGCATCTTATTCCATTTAGTTCTTAGGGCTTTGGCTGAGCCCTAGGAAGTTAACCCACATCCTGCCTCAACAAGCAAGTCTCAGAGAGGAGTCTAATGTCAACTGAGGTTGGTTTAGCAAAGGAAGATACTGGTTTTACTCTATCTTTATTTATTTATTTTTTAAGATGCATTTATTTATTTTGAGAGAGAGAGTGAGCTAGCAGGGGGAGAGAGAATCCCAACCGGACTCTCCACTGAGCAGGGAGCCAGACGTGGGGCTCGATCCCACAACCTGAGATCATGACCTGAGCGGGAACCGAGAGTTGGTTGCTCAACTGACTGAGCCACCCCAGGCGCCCCTATGGTATCTTTAAATCTAAGAGAAACAGTGGAGGGCAAGAGAAACTACAATCAGAAGACCCAGGTCTTAATCCTTTCTTTGCCATCGTCTTCTCAGGGGGTGACCTTGAGCAATTTCCTGCCAAATCAGCACTAACATTGTCAAATTCTATGAAAGGGACATGGATTTTCTTCTTGGAAAGCAACTTGGCATCATGTTCATACCTATTCACTCAGGAAAATACTCAGTTTGGGAGGGGGAGATGGTTACACACAAAGACGTACCTTGCTTTGTTATTTATAATAAAAAAAATAGGAAACAATCTACACGGCCAAGGTCAGGGGCTTCAATGTAGCAGGTAGAGTTAAGAGCACTGATTCCCATGCCAGACTGGGTGCAAATCTCAGCTCAACCACTTGTCATGTGACCTTGGGCAAGTTACTTGAGGTCTCTGTGCCTCAACTTTCTCATCTATAAGATGATGATAATAATGCCTACTTCATAGAGTCAGTTTGAGGTTCAAGTGGGGCGATTACATATATACTTAAAACAGTGCTAGACATAATTAGTTATTATTATTATACAGCCACTAATAATAAAGTTGATGGGTAAAAAGGGGAGTTGTTTAATGAGTACAGAGTTTCAGTTTTGCAAGACGAAAAAGTTCTGGAGATCTTTTTCACAACAATGTGAATATATTTAGCATTACTGAATTGTGCACTTAAACATGGTTAAGATGATAAAAAATAAAACAAGTTAATGAAATGATTGTGATAATAGGGACAAACGTGTGTTATACTCTTGATTTAGAAAAGGATGCAAATGTACACATTGTATGAGCCAAACAATGTGGAAAAATGCAGAGAAAAATACCGAGTTTCCCCTTCCCTTTTTGGTTTTGGGCCACCACGATTCCACCACAGCCCCCAGGGTCCCAGACACCTTCCCTTCATTCCTCTTGTCAAAGATGAAAAAGGCCAATCTAAAAAGATAATAATGACCCCCCCCCCCACACGAAAGTGTAATGAACTATAAGGAGGAACAAAAAGGAGCTAGAGAAACACTTAGTCATTTAGTCAGTATTTATTGGGTGTCTACAAGCCCGACATTTACTCTGTACCGTGTACAGATTCGTCATTACACAGAGGAAGGTCTATTCAACAAACCCTACTGCTGTATTAAAAAGTAAAGGACTATTTTACCCCTGCTCTGCATTTTAGAGTTTAATGAAAAATTAACCCTTTAATAATAATAATAATAACAATAAACCTGTAATAATTCAACCGCAGTCAAAGCGCTTTTTCATTGCCATATTTCAGTTGGAGGCTTTGGGGCCAGGTGGTCTTGCTTCCTAGGAACTCCGGATTTTTTCAGGCCGCCTTGGCCCCGGGCGGGGACGTCCTCGGGACTATGACACGACTAGGCACCCACCTCTGCTGCTGCTGATGGGAGGAGAGGGTATTTGTCATTAAGCTTCTGCAATAAAAACATATCCCCCCCCAAAAAATTAAAAAGTAAGAAAAAAAATTTAAATGTCCCCAAATAGAAAAGTAAAACAAATATCATTTTTAAAGGAGTAAGAAAAGAACTTTGTCTTGCTTTCCGTTTTTTTTGCCTGTGCCCTCAAATGTTAAAAGCGGAAGAGAAAAAAAGGAAGCTCGCCCCCTTGGTTCCACTGGGGCTCGAACCCAGGACCTTCTGCGTGTAAAGCAGACGTGATAACCACTACACTATGGAACCTCCGCGTTACAAGGTCGCCATCATTAGCTTATTCATAGTCTCACATCCGAAACGGCGCCTCCGCTCAAAACCCGCCTCTCGGCCGTAGCTCCACCTCCGCCGTGGCCCCGCCCCACCTGCAAGGTAGCGTGTTCGCGGCCAAGGCCCCGGCTCTGCCGGTGGCGTTGGGGCTGCCCGCGTAACCTGCCCGCCACGTTCGTCACCCCTGTGACCAGGGCGAGGCCAGGGCTGGGGTTACCCTCCTGAGAGCCGCCCCGCTAATCACCCGTCCCAAACTTTCTGTCAGCGCGAGGCCGGCGGGACCCGCCCAGAGGGCGGGCGGAAGCGGACCGTGCCGCGGCCCCGACCGCTCTAGGCAGCTTCCCTCGGCTGGCGAGGGAGCCGCGCTTGCCCGGTTTAGCCCTGGGCCCCCTGAGCCGCTGCCCGCAGCACTGGGGGGCCTTGAGTCCGGAGCGGGGCGGACCGGAGCGCCACTTGGAGCCAGAGATTCAGGCAGCGCGGGGTTTGGGTGTGGGCTGGGGGTCACTGTCATTTTGGCATTTCTGTGGCCAGCGTTGGAAGAGGCCGCTGGTTAGTGGGCCCCTTGCCCGAGGGTGTAGGCTCCTAAAACTCCCCTGACATTTGCACCGCGTTCGTCCTCTCCCGAACCCCCCACCCCCGCCCACGGGGGCTGAAAGTCGCAGGACTTTTGGTGGCCCCTACGTGTCTGGGCTGGGGTGGGGATGGGAGGGCCGGTGTAGACGGGCCACCCCTTGACGGCTGGGGGTGATGAAGCGGGACCCGCCGCAAGAGTTGAGGGGCCCAGTGCAAAATGAAAATGCCAGGTTCCTTGTGCATGAGTTATTGGGAACTCCAAAACGGTGAAAAGCAGAGCATTAGACCCAGCGCCGGCCCCTGCGACCCCACAGGTCGTGGCCCGTGAACCTGTCGCTGTGCTTCCGGGACTGTGGGCCCCGATCCGATGCTGGAACCCTCCATTACGAAGGGCTCCTGTGTGGTCTCGCTTTTTAGTTTTCATTGTCAGTGCCGTTTGCCCTCCCCAGTGCCTTTGGATGGATCTTCGTCGCCGTCCTAGGATTGCTCACCATCCTCAAGCTGGAAAACCCACTGAAGATCAGGCATCTCTAAGTGCTGAGTTGAACATGGCTGAAGGCTGGGGCTGTCTTTCTCCCTGGCGTCTTCCTCTGAAGCTGGCAGAATGATGGAGAGATGGTACTGATTGTATGAAAGCAGCCCCTTCAGCCAATTCCTGTCTTCCTGGGAAGACCCCTGGAAGAAACAGGTGGGTGGAAGGCACACTAATCTGGGGGGCATAATCTGGATTCTAGCCCTGCCCTGGTTACTCATTAGCTATGTGCTCTTCAGTTCACCTCCCAAGCCTCAGTGTCCTCCTTTGTGAAATGCGTGGGTTGGACTAGATACCCCCACTTCCCCTCTGGGTCTAAATGTTATCCCTCCTTTCCGGGTGGGCAAATGAAGGCAGTTACCTGCCATGTATGTTTTCCACAGGAATAGAGGCAGGCCTGCAGCTAGTGCTTGGGTTCTCGACTACCAGGCTTCCTACCTCCTACTGAGCTCCCTGTAATATTCATCATGGGGCCCGTTGCAGAATGCTTTTTTGTTGATGCCTTTCTCCAGGCCTCTTGAGCCCTTGATGCAGATGACCACGAGTGGATAGCCACCAGCAGGAGGATGGATTCATGAAAGCTCAACGTTTCCTGCTAATCCATGAACCATAATGACTCCCAGGATGCCCTATGATAAGTATATCCCACCTGTTTCCAAACCTCTGTCAGTGCAGAACAAGGCTGCCGCGAATTAGGCCTGAAATTACACTCACAGCTGTGTTTTGGTTTTTCTCTAGGGAATGCTTTGCTGGTCTTCCAGCCTTCTGTCTGCCCTTGCTCTAAAGGATGGGTTCTCCGAGTGCAAGCTTTGGCCAAGTTCCCACACATACTCCATGTAGAAAAGAGGCGGGTGCCCCCTCTGCTGCATGCCACGTAGGTTTCTGCCTTTAGTGAAAAACTCTTGTGCCTTTTTTCCATTCTGACAAGGAGGGAGACTTTTGTTCCACTTTCCTGCTGTCCTCAAAGTGTAGGCACAATCTCTATTGTTAGTAAAGTACAAGATGGTTTACAAAGCACTTTCACATACACTCCTATGAGGTAGCCGTGCTAAGTATGACTATCTTCATTTTTCGGCTGAGGAAGTTAAAGCCGACGAGTCTGAATGCCTTGCCTGAGACCATTCTGCTTATACTCAGTCTTCTGATACCTAAGTGATTTCAGGAGGCCCATGTCCGCAAAGGCTACATGTTGTTCCCATAAGAGTGCCCTTGGTTTCTTGTAATATTTCATAATGCACCCGGGGAGGAAATGGATACCTTTCATTTTTTCCTTTGTAATTTTCTTTCTTTTGTTTTTTTTTTAAGATTTATTTATTTGAGAGAGAGAGAGAATCTCGAGCCGACTCCCTGCAGAGCGTGGAGCCTAAAGCAGCGCTTGATTCCATGACCCTCAGAGGGTGACCGGAACACGGGGCTGGATCCCAAGACCCTGAGATCATGACGTGAGCCGACACCAAGAGTCAGGCGCTCAACCAACTGGGCTACCCAGGTGTCCCTCCTTTGTAATTTTAAGATGAAGTCCTCAAAAGCAGGAAACAAAAGCCTGCCCAGAAACAACCGTTGGTGACTTTGACCTTGGAAGCGTCAGCATCATGGATAGCCTTTCAGATGGCCACAGTTTTGCCTGGTACTTCAGGCAGTTCAGTCAGATGTGTGAGGCCTGCCCCCCGCCCCCAGGTATGCCCATAAGCATCTGAACAACTGTAAGTCAAATCCATCAACAAACTAGTAAATAAGGACTAGAAGTCACTTCAAACTTTTGAGTCCCCTGATTTCTCGGATGTTTGGTGTGGCTTCCCTAGCGGATGGCTTCACTGATGGAGAGCAACTCAACCAAGGAAACCATGGCCCCAAACACTGAGCTGACTTAGGAAGCTCCGTTTATCTGGTTACATTTAGAAATGGTTATACTCTGTCTTTCAGTATCGTGCTCCAGTATTTACTAAGACAACGTCATTACCTTGGTATGTCAGCTCACCTTAATTTCCTCCCTTTTGCAGCTCATCATGTTCGAAACATTTGAAAGTAGCCTATTGGAATGGATATTTGATGTTTGTTGCTCTTTGCCCACCTTCCTTTTCATAGTCATCTACATCCCTCTGTCTTCGTACCCGGCTCAACTTCTGTGGTCATTTTTATCACTCGTGTGCCCTTTTGTTGCTTGTACTTGTTGGCAAAACCACAGTCTGTGAAGTCCAGCTCTCTCCATACTCTGCCCTTGTATATGGCCCCAAGAGGAACACGTATCCAGGTCAACTGATTTCACACTAAATTCTTGACTACTTACCTCAAGTGAACGCTTAATGTAGCCTAGAATCGCGTCTACTTCCCCGTCCATTCATTCTCCTCTTCTCCTAAAGGACAGTTTCATATCTTCTCTCCCTGAACTTCCTGTACCTCCTTCCCAGCCTCACAGCTGATGAACCTGCTTCTTTTTTCAATAAAGAGATGGAAGCAATGAGAAGAGAACTTCCACAAGTCCCCACCACCTCTGCCCACCCGCCGGTGTCTGTGCCATCAGAGATCTCGACCAGGCCTCTTCCTGTAGATCAGGGCTTCTCAGCAGCTGTGTTGACATTTGGGACTGAGTAACTCTTGGTCGTGAGGGTCGTTCTGTGCATGGTAGGATGCCTCACAGCATCCCCGGCCTCTACCCACTCGATGCCCCTAGCACCCCTCCCCCCAGCTGTGACCACCCAAAATGTCCCCTGGTGGGGGGCGAAATCTTGGGGGCCATTTGGTAATGTGTGCAGACACTTTGGGTTGTCACAGCATGGCTGCAGGGGTTGGTATGCTGCTGACTTCTAGGGGGTAGGGACCCGGGATGCTGTGCAACATCCTGCCAAGCACACCACAGGCCCCCACGGCAAAGCTTACCCAGTCCCCGGTGTCCGTCGTGCTGTCGCTGAGAGATCCGGTCCTAGATGAACTGTCTGCATTCCTCTCAAAATCCAGCCCGCCACCTGCTCTTGCCTCCTGCTGGAAATCACTCCAGCAAGTCCCCTTTCTCCTACATCATTATTTACCTTCTCTGTTCTCTCCTTCGGATGAGCCTACGAGCAACGCTGCAATCTCTCTCAGCATTAAAAAGAACTCTTGAGGGGCGCCTTGGTGGCTCAGTCTGCCTTCGGCTCAGGTCATGATCCCTGGGATCGAGCCCCGCGTCGGGCTCCCTGCTCGGCGGGGAGCCTGCTTCTCCCTCTCCTGCTCCCCCTGCTTGTGTTCCCTCTCTCGCTCTGTCAAATAAATAAAATTCTGAAAAAAAGAATTAAAAAAACAACTCTTGATCCCCTTTCTGCCTGTAGCTAGTTTGATTTGTTTGCTCCTCTTTGCAGCAGAACTCCTAGAAAGATGTGTCCATAGGCACTGTCTCCGATTCCTCTCCTTTTGGAAGCACTTTGCCCTCCTGGCTTTTAGGACCCCGTCCTCTCCCGATTTTTGTTTCCTACCTTGGGAGTCACTGCTTCTCAGTCACCTCTGCACTTGGACTTCTTCTCTATTCATTCCCACCCCCTGGACGACCTCATTCATTTGAATGGCTTGAAATAACACCTATAACCTCATTGAGACTTTCCTCCCAAACTCCGAATCTACCTGCTCCACATGTCCATTTAGATGTGTGTCTAATAGGCATCTCAAACCTATCAGAGCTGCAGCGAAGCTCCTGATGTCCACCTTCAATCTGCTCCCCTCTCTCTTCCTCCTGTCAGATCGCAACAGCTTCATCTTTCTGCCTATTGAGGCCCAAAACTTTGAATTAGACTTGATTCTTCTTTTCCTCATACCCTGAATCTAATCCTACTAGCAAATCCTATTGGCTTCCCCTTTAGGATCTATGTGGAATCCGATCCGTCACTTTCTGTGTCTCCTCTGCTACCACAGCAGTCAAGGCCATCATCCCATTTGGCCTGGGTCATTGCCAAACACCTCATATCCCGGCCTCCCAGCTTCTGCCCTTTTCTCCCCATGGAATATTCTCTGCACAGTAGCCAGAGTGACCTTTTTAAAAGGTAAGTTGGACTGTCTCACTCCTCTGCTCAGAACCCTCCAATAGCTCCTCACCGTAGCTAGAGTGAAAGCCAAGGCCATACAGTGGCCTGCCAGGCCCTGTGTGATGCCCCTTCTCCCCCGTCCATTACCTCTTGGATTATACATCCTATTACTTTGCCTTTTCTTTTACTGTGTACTCCGGCCACACTTGCCTGCTTGCTGTTCTTCAAACACACTGGGCCTCTTCTGCCTCGGGGCCTTTGGACCTGCTGTTCTCTCAGCCTTGAATGCTCATTTCCTAGGCCATCCCATTGCTCGCTCTCACCTTGCTCAGGTATTTGCCCAAATATCTTGTCAGCAAGGCCTCTCCTGACTGCCCTATTTACAGTTACTCTTCCCCACCCCCGCTTCTTCACACTGGAAATGCGATATCCCCCTTTCCTGCCTTATTTTGCTTTGCAAGACTTACTGCCATCTCATTTGCTGGATATTTACTTAGTCGTTTTGTTGCTTGTCCCCCGCCATCCTGAACTAGAATGCAAGTTCCATGAAGGTGTGGATTTGGTTCTGTTCACTGCTTTGCTCCACAGGGCCTAATACCGGATACATAGTAAGGGTCCAGTAAATATGTCTTGAATGAATCTGTTCAGGGTTGGGAATCTGTTCAGAGCCGGCTCAGTTACTCCCAATCAGAGCTAATCCTGGGGCTTTGCCCTGAACTCCAAGAAGAGACATTTCCTTGTTCCTCGATCCTTGACTTGAACGTGAGATCATCCCGAGGCTGGAGGTTCTGCTGCCCTATCCTGACTATTGCAATGTATCAGACCGGACTCGTAGTCGCATACAACAGAACCCTCTTGTTCACAGTACTCACTGCTCTTCCCCCTGTGGGATTTTAACACCATTTCCCCCGCCGTAGGCTTGACTGAGTGACTTGTTCGGCCGATTGAATGTGGGCAGAAGTGATGTGTATCGCTTCCAAGCAGAAGTGTGAAGAGCCAGCTTGGGATTCGCTACTTCAGTGTTGCCCTTTGCTATGGGGAAAACAACGCTCAGAGAGAGGTTGTCCTGAGTCTTAGAGAAAAGACCCCAGGTGATGGAACTGCCACCAACCTACGCTGGCCATGGAATCAGAGTGAAAAGTAAACCTTGATCATTGTAAGCCATGAAGATTTGGGATTGTTTGTTACCAAAGCCTCACATCACCTAACTGGATTCAACACTTCTGCTAGTTTCACAAGAAAATGAGTTTATTAAAGGATAGTTGGTGGTGTACAGTATCTCCAAAAAGGCCTTGGAGACTCCAAAGCCAGGAATAATGTCTTAATCTCACCGCGGGGCTGCACCAGCCAAGACACCCACTGAGTACAGAGGCAGCAACTCAAGCCAGTGATGGGGCGCCACACCTCTAAAAACCGAACCCCTCTGTCACTAATGTTGTCACAAGATGGATTTCATAACCCCGTGGCTCCTCGTGCTGCCCTCTTAAGTGAAGTCTCTGGCGGAGCCTAAGTTACCCCCCTGTGCTCTTGTCTGGAGAGAGACTGGAAAAGCGAACGTCTTGTTTCTCCTTTGAGGAGGTGGGAGTCAAATGCGGGGAATGGAGAAGGGAGTGAGTGACCACAAAGCATGAAGACATCTGCTGCCTGCCTGAAGCCTAAGAATGGAGCGAGGGGTTAGAGCTGAGAAGGAGAACGATTGGATGCCGTCCTGTAAGGCCTCCACCAAGCCATGCCTTACGTACGCCTGTTGACTCCTCAGTTATTGGAAGAAGGCATTCCCGGTTTTGCTTAGGCCAGCTGGGAGTGGGTTCGCTGACGCTCGCGACAGAAGGAGTCCTGATGATTCATGGAAAGTGGATGGGCATCAGCGCAGTGCCTGGCAGTGGGGTCCTGTCTCAGATGCTCGGAAGTTTTGGTTGCCTTCAGTTCCCAGTAAATGGGGAAAGAGCCCCTTCCAGCAGGGCAGGGTTTCGGTGTCATTGTGTCTTGGGAGCCAGCCAGTGGTTCTCAAACACAGCAGGGTACTTGCTCGCCCGGAGCCCAGAAGCCAGGACAGGTGGGGGTCGAGAGTGGGCAACACATCTGGGGTACCGTTGGTTGCTTACCCCCAATTCATTCTTCTTTTCCTCAGTAATAAAGAATAAACCCTTGTATAGTACTTGCTAGGTATTAGAGACCATTCTAAACTCTTTGCTCAGATTAACTCATTTAATCCACACAGAACCCTGTGAGAAAAGGTTGTCGTGCCTGGCTTATAGATGAGGAAACGGAGGCATAGAATAATTAAGTGACTTGTGTAAGTCATACAGCTAGTAAATAAGGAGCAGGGCTTTACACCAGGCCAGCTGGCTCCATAGGCTGTATTCAACCTCTACACTGCACTGCCTGATTTTGTTTCATTTGGCAATGTATCCAGCTAAAACAACTTGATTTCCCAGGCTCCCTTGCAGCTAAAAGAGACTGCACAGCACAGTTCTGGCCATGAGATGTTTGGAAGCAGGGGGGCTTCCAAAACCATTTCTTTAAATGAAGGTAGACTCAGGTGGTATGCGTCATTTTGCCCTTAGTTGTTTGCTTTCTGCCTGGAATGCAAATGTGGATGTTGGAGGTAGAGCAGCTACTTTGTGACCGTGAGTTGACAATTTTGAATAAGAAAGCTACGTGACTCGGCTGAAAGAAAGAAGGTGCCTGGGTCCCAGCCGCAGATTTCGTACTTCCAGATTCTTCGTTTCATGTGAAAAATAAAACCCCTAATTTGTAATGCCGTTGTTTAGTAGGAGTTTCAGTTACATGAAGGGAAAATATATACCTACCGATTCAACATTTCCACATTTCTCACCCTTAGATGTCTCCTATATCATTTTGACAGTGTCTCTGATCTGCCCACCAGTTACTGAGGGGCTGCTCTGTGTCGCAGTCCCTTGGCCTGCAATATGTCTAGGAGCACAGTATTGGGTAGTGTGGGAGTTTGGGTTTTTTTTTTTAAGTGTATGAAATGGCCCCATCTCAAGGAGTTTGAAGAACAGTAATTTACCTGAAGGACTGATTTGTTCCAAGCTGTTAATGGATGATAATGGTTTGATGTTGTTTTCCTAACTCAGGATGTTATTGAATTTTAATAGACCCTGTCTCCTCTCGAAGTAGAGACTCAAAAGAAGAGAAGGCAGAGGGGAGAGGGGGCAGGGTGATATGTGAAAAGTCTGTCTAACAGTAAAGATGGCCTCGTGTGGTATTCCTCTCAACACCAGCTATCTCTAATCTCCAAAATCACTCACAGTCAAAACCAGTCACAACCAATGAGCTTAAATTTGGTAGAGATAGCCACCCAGGAGAGGAACAGATCAGATGAAAATCCTTTGTCTTCACCTCCCTTGTTTGTATGTCTTGAGATGCCACTAGTTTCTAAAGTCACTCCCTTGGGACTTTGTAACTGAGCACAGAACAATTTGGCCACTCCCCTCTCCTACAGAATCCCACTTAAAAGGAAATATCTGATAGCTGCATCTAGCCAATGCTAATTGTTGACGGAAATGAAATTGGCTACTCCCTCGACTTGCCCAGCACTTACTATCTTCTTTAGATTTACAAGGAGATTCAACAGTGCACACAATGGGACTTGCCTCTGAGTTGTTCCTCATAGTCTGATGGGAAGATTTCAAGAGTGATGCAGGTGTTAAACAAAAATTATATTATGGGTTTTTATTAGTGATTTTAAGTATTTGTGATTTGGGGGGAATATAATTAGGGTATAGTCTGAGGGCTAATGTAATAATAAAACCAATTAGCAGGTTGTTTAACTCAGTTAGAGGCTGTCTGCCGGCTAGCAGCTTTCCTCTGATAAATCCTGTTAAAATTCAGGGGGTTCTATTTTGTGCAGAATGAGCAGGCTGCCATGACAACTGTCTGTGAATACTGTTTCAGTATTAGTCACAGGTTTACAGTGTCAGCCTCTGGGTCCAGCGTTCATTCTAAAACCCAAATACACATCTATTCTTAAAGGAGTTGTCCTGGACATATTTACAAAAAAACAAAAATAAAACACTTTCAATTGCCTGGGTTTTCTCTTTTGGAAAAGAAATATGAATGAATTTACACGATTGCAAATTGCAGATTTTATTGCTGTTCCTTTCTGTTGGAAAGGCAATTTGGGTATGAATTTACATTGTGCTTGACCCTAGGTTTGATTACATAGATGCACTAGGCAAGAGTACGGAAAGTTTCTTTTAAGTCTATAATCCTGGGCGCCTGGGTGGTTAAGTGACTGCCTTCGGCTCAGGTCATGATCCTGGGGTCCCGGGATCGAGTCCCGCATCAGGCTCCCTGCTCGGCGGGGAGTCTGCTTCTCCCTCTGACCCTCCTCCCTCTCATGCTCTCTGTCTCTCATTCTCTCTCTCTCAAATAAATAAATAAAATCTTAAAAAAAAAATTTTAAAAAAATAAGTCTATAATCCTTATGTTAAATTCTTCTTTTTTTTTTCTTTTTTCCCCGTCTGACAGTATCAGAAGGAATCTTGTGATCGCAAGTGACAGACGACTGAATCCAAACCAAGTTAGCAAAACCAGTCTCAAATGAATGTGACTTGAAAATTCCTAAGGTAAAATGTCATGCCGAGATTTCCAATGGAGGGCCCCAGCTCTCTTTCCCTGCCCTCTCCTGGTCACCCTTGTGCCCCTCACACCGGCTCTCCTCGTGGTGCCAGCCTTCCCAGAGCACCACACCTGGGGCAGGACAGTGAGTCTAGATCCTAGCGCTCTCTCCAGGAACCCCGAGATTCACTTATATTGCCAGTCTTTAGCTACATGCCCACCTGAACACTCCCTTTTGCCAAGTAAAGGTGATGTGTTCACTGCCTGAGGCCTGAGTTATGGGCCCATCCCTTGACAATCACTGTTGTTTGGGACGTGGGCTCATGCTGATTTACTTAAGCCTATCAGGGCCTATACTTTTTTTTTTTTTAAGATTTTATTTATTTATTTAAGAGCAACAGAGGGATAGAGAGAGAGGGGGAGCCAGAACGTGCGTGAGCTGGGGGAGGGGCAGAGGCAGAGGAAGAGGGAGAAGCAGGCTCCCCGCTAAGCATGGAGCCTGATGTGGGGCTCGATCCCAGGACCCTGAGATCATGACCTGAGCCAAGACAGATGCTTAACTGACTGAGCCACCCAGGTGCCCCCAGGGCCTATACTTAAAGTAGGGGTGATGTCAATCCCATGGAAACCACAGGGCTGAGAATAAGGAGAGAGTTGATTTCAAAAAGGAAAATTGGGGTACTATTGCAAGGAAGTGAGGGGAATACTTGCTAACCATCTGTTTAGGGAACAGAATGCTGTGCAAATTATAATAGTAACAACAGCTAACATTTATTGAATACTAATGATGAGCTAGGCACTACTAAAACTGCTTTATAGGTATACTGGTTAGAGAATGTGGTTGGCTGCATGTAATAAGGTAAGTGAAATAGCAAGGACTTAACACAGAGGGGTTGGTTTTTATGCCATGTGATATGAAGTCACGAGAGAAGCAACTTCACATTATTATCCATGTCTCAGG
Organism: Mirounga angustirostris; assembly: GCF_029215605.1. Lineage (NCBI taxonomy): Eukaryota > Metazoa > Chordata > Mammalia > Carnivora > Phocidae > Mirounga > Mirounga angustirostris. Next base: position 14,956,022 of record NW_026991719.1, read on the forward strand.
CTCATCTTTCAACCTTTCTGCATTATCATTCTCAGCATGAGGCTCTCTTCCTAATGCTCACAAGAAGGCTGCTTCTCCTCCAGACATCGTGTCCTGGTTCCAGGCAGAATGGGGGAAGGGCAAAGAGGAAAGGGCTCATGTCAGCTGAGTCTTTTTTTTTTTTTTTTAAATCAGGAAAATAGCTTTTCTGGGAACCTCAGCCAGTAGATTTTGGCTTATATTTTGTTATCCAGAACTGTGTCACATGACCACCCCTAACTGCAAGGGAACCTAGCAAATCAAATTTTGTTGGCTAAGCCCATTGCCACCTAGAACAAAATTGAGATTTTACTTGTAAGGAAGAAAGGGAGAATGGATATTGATTAGGCAACTAACTAGGCTGCCATGATATATATTAAGTCATTTATTCCTTACTTTAACCCAGTGTGGTGGTACTATTACTATCCAAGTTTTTCTTTTTCTTTTTCTTTTCCTTTCCTTTCTTTTCTGTCTTTTCTTTTTTTATATGCTGGTTTTCTAAGAAACAGGCACAGAGAGGTAATATAAAATTTTCTCAAATTCACACACAGCTGTTACGTGGCAGGTCTGATATTTTTATGAAATAACAAGAACTTACTCCTGGTTCCCTTTCCTAATCCTCCTATTCTGTGCACAGAAAACTTCATTTTTAATTTTTAAAAAATGACAGTAGTTTGCTCTAGGCCCTATATTTCACAACCTTCTCAGGAAAAACAATGCATAGAAATCTTGGATCTCTCACCAGCTTGTTTTCATAGTGTCTTTTTCACATAGCCACACCAGCAGGAATATGACAAACCAGCAGGAATTGTGTTTGGTAGTGAGAAGCAGACCTAAAAGGGAGATGTTGGGGAAGAAAAATCTTTTTATACCCTTCAAAGTTCTTCCTGCTGGTCTAAGAATTGAACTGACATGAAGCAGATTTACAGGAGAAAATAAAACTTAATTATGTACATGCAGGAAATCCACACAGACATGAGATCCCAAAGATAGGCATGATGAGGTCTATATGTCATCCTGAACCAAGGAGAAGAGGGTAGGAGTCTGGGACTTCAAAGGGAAGGGAAGCAATTCACAGGAAGATGAAAAAGAGTAGATGTTGGGTAAACAAATGTTTGCTGGGCCACTCAGAAACAATGGGACATAGAGAGGAATTTGATCAAACAGGTCTTGTTAGGTTCCTTCCTGTCTACCATACCTAGTTCATATCATGATATAGTTAGCTATGTAGCAACAGCTCTCTTCCTGGAGCAGGTCCTCTGTATAAATTCTTTTACACAGTTAGGGGGAAGGTTCAAGTTTCTTCATGTGTCTTTTGGGGCCTTGATTGATTTTAGCTGGAAATAATCTCTGTGCCAAAGTGGCACATTTTGGGGTGGCCTGCCTTTGACCTATTTGTTGAATGAATATATGAATGAAACCAAGACAAGAATAAGTGCTCTTAAAGAAAATTCTCTGAAAACTTTTCTAAAGGCTTCACAATGAGTGCTTAGTCCTCTCGGGCAATAGCAGCAAGGCTTTTGAAAAGAAAGCCATGGATCTTTCCCAGGCCTTGTTTTAGCTAATAGTTTCAACGTTCCTCCAAGAAACCAACTGTTCTTTGTTTTCTGTGTTCATGATGCAAAAATGGTTGACAGGGAGGCAAATAGTGGCAGAAAGAAAGCTTGAAGAACCTGGAATCTGCCTTTCCAATAAACAGGAAGTGGCTCTCTCATCCAGCTTGTGTTGTTCACATTCTGTTGGCAGGTACTGTCATATCTGCTTCTGACATTGTGGGGTTGCCAAGGCAACCTATTAAGGAATCATTCTAGAATTTACCTCTGGAAAATTCCAGATGAGGCTGAGGATTTCTCTTTAAGTAAGACCTATAAGCGTGACAATGGATAGTGTCCTGAGCCTGCAGGTCAGGCTGAAAGATTCAGCGACCAACAAAGTGAAGATCTAGGAGTCTATTTTCCTTGGACCAGTGCGGAACTGATAAAACTTAACGGTAAGAGCGCTTAATGGAGCAGATGAGTTGAATGAAATCTGGGCAGGCATGGAACCATATGATTGAAAGGTAGCCTTCTTCCTCTGTTTGTTTCACCAACTCTGGTAGACTCTATGTTTTGTGTATGGTGTTTATCATACTTTGATATGTATTTTTATATATTTTACTATATATTTGGGCGATCTTTATAGGGTAGAATTGGGTCACCTTGGTGTAGAAGGAGTATTGGCCACCGAATCGTAAGACTGTAATGTTGGGGAGGCCACCTAACCTCTCTGGGCCTTGTGTCCTCTCCTATAAAATGAAGGACCTTTCTGAGCAATTCCAGAGGACCAGAGTGTCTTACCACATCACAGGCTCAGCTAGGCCAAGAACCTCATGATGATCTTGCAAGGGGACTCCACTGTGTACCTAGATCAGTTTTACCCAATTCCCAGTGCCTTGATATGAAAGGCAGTTGCATAAATGTATATTCTTGTTTTATTTTTGTCTTGGAATGGCAGATTATAGCTCCTGCAGAAGGAAAATAAGAAGTAAGAAATTACCATTACTCTGCCATTGACTCATGCTAGATGTCAAACTGAGATACATGCAAAACGCAAAGCACATACAAGCTAAAGGAACAGATTGTGGCAATATTTAAAAATATCACAACTCTCTAAATAAGCAGTTCTGATAAGCCTATTTGGCATTCATGCAAAATACCCGTAACTCTGAAAAATCTGAATTGTACATTGCCAAGGTAAATTACTTCTACACAGTAATTATAGATGCAAGTAAATTGGATTATATGAGAATACCTGTCTCCCTTGGTTTATAGATACCCCTCTCTCCCGGGCCTCTTCCTTTCTAGATTGTTGCTTTTTTAGTCTCCTTTGTTCCTTCCTCCTCCTCCTCTCCTTTAAATGTCTCAATTCCCCAGGCTTCTGCTTTTGCCCCCTCTTGCCTTCTTTCTCTACCAGCTCTCCCTGGCTCTTTCGTCTTCTCCACCTGCCTCAGTTGTTATCCATAACCTGATGACCTCTTAATGAGAATCTATAGACCTGACTTATTTCCTGGGCTCTACACTCAGGCTTCTGCTGCCTTCGGGACATGTAAACTTGTTATTTTTCTCCGCCTCCCCTTCGTGTCCTACCCCTGTACCCGCTAATACTCTCCCACAGTTAATGGCATTGCGCACCAGACTGTAAATGACAAGAGGGCAGGGACAGTGTCTGTCTTACCCACCACGGTACACCCAGCACTTGGCGTCATGCCTGGCATAAGGTGGACACAAAGTAAATACTGAAGAAGTGATTAATCCATCTATTATCTCAAACTAGAAACCTCCCTCACTTCCTATACCCAGTCCGGGACCTGTGGGATTTATGACGGGAAAGGCTTTCACATCGGGCCCCTCCTGTCTACCCCCACCACCCCCCGCTTTAATCCAGCCCTTCTCATCTCCTGGATTGTGGGCCGGGGCTTCCTTGTCAGTCTTCCTATGGCTGGCTTTCCCCCAGTTCCTCATCATCTGACCCTCAGAGTGATCCTCCTCAAGCTTGAATCTAATCAGAGCACCCTCAGGCTTCCCTTCACTTAGAGATTGAGTTCACCGTTTGGCAGCCTCACACCGAATCCGTGGAGCTTGTACCGTGTTCTGAGAAGATGAGAATGACTGCATTGCATTGATTCTAAGATGACCGTGTTTTTCACGTTTTAGCACCTCTGAGATTGGGATGTGTCTTAAAATCGATGGAGTGTCATGGTTTGATGGGGGGCTTTTTTCCTTCTTCTTGGTACGTAAAATAATGATGTACCTTATAATTGATGGCATCCTAAATTTGCAGAAATACACTGACATTTAAAAGTAGGGAGATTGGGGCACCTGGGTGGCTCAGTTGGTTAAGCGACTGCCTTCGGCTCAGGTCATGATCCTGGAGTCCAAGGATCGAGTCCCGCATCGGGCTCCTTGCTCAGCAGGGAGTCTGCTTCTCCCTCTGACCCTCCCCCCTCTCATCCTCTCTCTCTCTCTATCTCAATCTCATTCTCTCTCAAATAAATAAATAAAATCTTTAAAAAAAAATAAAAAATAAAAGTAGGGAGATTTTACATAAAAATATGTTCAGCTTCTCTTGAAAAATTACACTGGGCAACCCTGGGCCAGGATTTCTGGATGGCAGCCCAGGAGGGAGCTACCAGTAAGTAGCAGCTGCCTCATTCAGACACAAACTCTCTAGAATGTCCCATCACTTCTACCTAGGCTGCTTTATTCATTTATCTCACCTGCCCCAGCCCATGCGAGCATTTAAAATTGTAATCCCTGACTGATGAGTTAAAGTATGAATTCTTTGTTATGGTTTACAAGAATGATCACAGCTGGTCCCAGCCTACCTCCCCATCCTCTGCTCTATACACCCCCTACCCCCCAGTCTCAGGAAACATTACTCAAATATATCATGCTCCCATGCTCCCTGGAATGCCTTTTCCCACCTTTCATGTTCTATGAAGTATTTCCTCACTTGCCCTGGCAGAACTACTATCCTCCTAGACTCCAACAGTATGTGGGCATATCTCTGTACCTACACCTCCTGTCTGGAAATTACTTGTGGGCAGACCCGTGTCCCTCATTCAACCGTGAACCTGCAAGGGAGATGGATCAGACTGTATTCATTATTGTATCCCTGCCTTGTAGCTAGAACATGCTCAGTAAGTACCTGTTGAATAAAGAATGGTTGGGGTACATTTTCTGACTGGGATCTGTTTTTTGAGTTTTGCTCATGGACAGAGAGCCAAAGGTGAAGTCAGAGGGAAGGGCCAGTGTTTTCCTTAGCACTCGTAGTTTACAGTAGAAGGCGCTGCTTCTGGCTGGGATTTAGGGCGGCCCTTGGCACAGTCAGCCCGCAGGGACTTTAATATCTTGCACACCCCAAGGCACTAAGCCAGAGCCAGCTCTGAAGCTTTTTATTTTAAAAATCATGTACAGTAAAGTCGACTTGTACAGTTTTGTGAATCTGGACACATGGCTAGATTAGTGTAACCACCACCCTAATTAGGCTACAGAACACTGCCCCCCAAACTTGCTCTTGCTATCCTCTTGTAGTCACATCCTCCACCCCCGCCCCCGCCCTTAGCCCTGACAACCACTGAGCAGTTCTCCGTCACTGTGGTATTATCTTCCCAAGAATGTCATAGAAATGTATGCGACATTTTAAGACGGGTTCTTTTATTCAACATAATGCCTTTGAGATTCATTCAGGTTGTGTGTATCAATAATTTGTTCCTTTTTCTTGTTAAGTAGTAGTCCATTGTACAGAGGTCCCACAGACATGCATCCATTCACCCACCGAAGGACATCTGGGCTGTTTGCAGTGTTTGACCGTATGAACCTATGCATAAGCTTTTGTGTGAATATAGGCTTTCATTTCTCTAGAGTAAATACCCAGGGGTAGGATCGCGCTGTCATATGGTAAAGTGTATGTTCAACTTTACAAGAAACTACCGAACTATTTTTCAGAGTAAATGTACTATTTTGCATCCTCACCAGCAAAGCATGAGAGTTCTAGTCACGCTACATCCTAACCAGCGCTGGGTATGATTAGATTGTTTTTAACTGTCCTAATAGGTGTACTGTGTTATCTCATTATGGCTTTATTTTGAATATGTGCTTCCTCGGATCCAGGCTAGGGGAACTGGAGGGAAGAAAATGGCCAACTCACCACCAGTTTTGTGATACTTCAAACTCTGATCTTCTTCCTCAATCTTCCTTCTGCTACTTACTTTTCAGAGTCCTTGTGTTACTTATTCATTGCTATGTAACAAATTACCAAAAACCTTAGAAGCTTAAAATGCACATTTATGATCTCACAGCTTCTGTGGGTTTGGGTTAGGAGTCCGGGCATGGCTTACCTGGGTCCCCAAGAGCTGCGGCAGTCAAGGTGTTGGCTAGGCCTCAGTCATCGGAAGGCTTAACCGGAGAAGGATCCACTTCCAATCTCAAGTGGTTGTTGGCAGGATTCATTTCCTTGAGGTCTGTTTGACCGAGGGCCTCCGTTCCTTGCTGGCTTTTGGTCAGAGACTTCCTTCAGTCCTCGGTCATGTAGGCCTCTCCACCATAGCAGCTTACTTCATCAAAAGCACACAAGCTGTGAAGGCAATAGAGAGAGTCTGCTAGCAAGACCGAAAGTCACAGTCTTTTATAACCTAGTCACAGAAACAATATGCCAACACCTTTGCCGATTTTATTGGTTAGAAATCAGTCACTAACAAGGTCCAGCCTTATACTGAAGGAGAGGGGATTACACAAGAGCATGAATACCAGGAGGTGGGGATTATTGGGGGCCATCTTGGGTCTGCCTGCCACGGTCCTCAGATAGCTGCTCCATGGATCCTGTCCAGGTGTTTTACAGCTTCATTCTGCCGGAGAGACGGGTGGAGTGGGTAGTGTGCCCTTAGTCTACCCAGACCGTGACTCTCTATGAAGCTTTTTGATTTGATTTCTGAACATTCAGGGTTAATTTTAGAAGTCTGTTTGTTTGTGGGTTGGTTGGTTTTAACTTAAAGCCATCTAGGACCAAGCTAGGGTTAGATTAAGCAGTGGTCAAAATTTAAATTCTCATACCCACCAATCTTCTGTTTATTAAATTACAACCATGGAGAGCTCAACTTTTGTAGCCTTCTCAAAGCTGACCTTGTAAACTTCAACACATAATGACAGCTATTTCAGCCTGTCATTGTGGCTGCTGACCAGGTGACCCCAACAGATACATCTGGCCAGCACTGGCTTTTATGAATTTCTTTCCCTCGATAATGAATTGTAACCCACTTTTAATTTCTTTTAATGGCTTTCTAATGACTTGCCAAATCTGGCCTCTCTTTTCTCTTCCTTAATGTGGCTTTTCAATACCCAGAATTCATCCCTGGAGATATGTGTGATCCTTTCTCTTTATTGAAACATAAAATTACTTGGTATTCCTTTCCTCTCTTTAAAAGGCTCTTTAAATCAAGATTCTTTGAATGTTTTTGATCGTGAACCTGTCACAGTACAAGCTCTTTGAGAATGGACCCCTAATATGGGTATGTTAATGTATTTGTAATCAATACTACTGAACTCATGTATTGTGTACATTACCAAACATACATGAAAATAGGAAATTCAAAAAAGAATTTAAAAATAGATAAAAATATGATTTCTAATATTTTGCTTTCTACTGTCCAAAGGGGTGCTACTGGGCATTGAGGTATCAGGGGCCATGAGTGGACAGACACCTTAAGTCCTCGCCACCGAACAGATCAGCACACATTGTTTCTTTTCTCAGTCTCTTCCCAAATCCAGCTGCTCTGTCTAGAGTCTAGCATATTCCCCAGTGTGTGTCATGACCAATAATAGGAGCTGCCCATTAGAATTACTTTTCCTTGGTAGAAGATGGAACTGGGGCCAACTCCAGGACGCTTGCGGGGTAGGAGAGGTCCGCCGGCAATGCCCAGTCTGTCCCTTGTGAGGTAACCAGCCTCTCCGTTCCTCTCTGTCTTTCCGTAGCTTGCTGCCACCATAGACTAACCAAGTGTACTGGTCTGGGTTTCCTCAGAGGCAGACCCTGAGACAAGCATTTGAGAGCAAGGAAGGTGAAGGCAAACCCGGTAGGGAAATGGGGAAGTGAGAAAGGAAGGAGAGACAGCCAAGACAGCCAAGAGAGAGTAAGTCCAGCCTGCAGGGGTAGAGAGGCTGCCATTTTTCAATAAAATAGCAGACGGGCACTTTTCTCTACCCACTTGTACATCTACTTGCAGTATTGTAATTGGGAGCTCAGGGCATTCTGATTTTTGTCTTACCTCTCCCATCTCACGTCCTTGTTAAGCACTGTGAAATACACATTATCGGCAAGAACACTCTCTTCTCTCCCCCACCTCTTTTCTTCTCGGTTAACTTCTAACTTCTGGCTGCTCAGTCATCAGGTCTCAGGTGGGGCATCACTTCTTTTCTTTTTCTTTCCTTTTTCTTTAAGCTTTATGCCCAGGGGCGCCTGGGTGGCTTAGTCGTTGGGCGTCTGCCTTCGGCTCAGGTCATGATCTCGGAGTCCTGGGATCGAGCCCCACATCGGGCTCCCTGCTTGGTGGGAAGCCTGCTTCTCCCTCTCCCACTCCCCCTGCTTGTGTTCCCTCTCTCGCTGTATCTCTCTCTGTCAAATAAATAAATAAAATCTTTAAAAAAAAAAAGCTTTATGCCCAACAGGGGGCTTGCCCTCACAACCCTGAGATCAAGAGTTACCCCACTCTGCTCTACCAGCTGAGCCGGCCAGGCACCCCAGTGACACTACGTTTAGAAAGCCTTCCTTCATCCCCCTTACTGGGATGGGGCTCTTTCTCTGCACCCCATCCCTGTCCTATTAGAGATCTTATCGTACCGTATGGCTTTTATTTATTCATGTAATAAATATCTATTCTGTGCCTGGCACTGTTTTAGGTACCTGGAGTTTATATTCCAATAGGAGAGAAAGATTTTAATTTGTGATTTTATTTCAATTTCTTATTTACCCATGTGTTTGCCCCACCTAATCATGTTCATTTGGTTCACCTGCTATGTCCCTGTCCTTCAGCAGTGCCTGCCACGTAGGGGTGCTCAGAGTGTTGTGTTGAACTGTGTCGAATTGAAGAGCACAAGCCATCTTAGTTCAGGATGATTTGGTATTGCCATGGCCTTTTCCAACCTTTCCTGTTGGCCGTTTTCATACGGTGATGTGCCCACTGAGAGAGAGACATTGACCTCGACTGTTTGGGGCACAAGTGTGTTAACAAGTGAGTTTAAAACTGTGAACATTACTTTGCCAATTGTTTTTTCTGTTTTCAGGCTGGGAGAACACATCCCTGCTCAGCTGGAGGAAAGTCAGAGAGCATCTGAGAAGAGGCTGGGACCTTCATTTTGCAAACACATAAGGTGCTGACCGAGGCAGTATAGTGTAAGGATCATAAGTAGGGGTTCGAGAGTCTAAGTGCCTGGGTTCAAATCCCAGCTCTGCCACTCATTTGCTGTTTGACTTTGGGCTCTAGGTCCTGAAGTGTAAGTGGGAATGATAATAATAGTATATGCCTCATAAGATGGTGTGTGGATGAAATAAGATTAATACGTATAAAATTAACAAGTGCCTAGAACCTAGCACATGCTCAATAAATGTTATTATCGTTATTACCATCTAATAACATCTGTCAGTGCTGGTTCATTCAGCAGTTGGAGGCTGGCTATAAGACTCTTTGTGGTGCTCAAAGTCACATTTCAGCATTCTTCGTACAATGGAAAAATATGGTGAAGTTCTTCATTTTAAGCGAATTCAGAGTTTTAGATAGATCACGTAAAGGGTACAGCTAATGCAATTCATGGTCCAGAGGCTGACCATTAAAATAACCACGTAAATCACGAGTTCTTTCCCTCCTTTCCTTTCTTTCTGTGATGAAACAAGCATTTAGTGAGTACCTCTTCTGCATTTGGTGCCGGGAACGCCAAGAAGAATGAAATGGATCCTTTCCTTTCAGGATTTCCTATGTAAGAGGACAAATTACAGTGCACTTTGGGAAGCTTTATAACTGGACGCGCACATGGCTTTGAGAGCCAGAAGACAGAGTGCCTAACTCCCCTTTGGCGATTTAGGAAAGGCTTCACACAGAGGAGGTGACATTTGAACAACCATATCTAGACATAGCCATCATTTAATGCCTGTGGACTGAATAGGCATTTGGCTGGAAACACAGCCGTAGAGCGACATGGTCCACTATTTGTTTGAGAGCCTGGGTAATGACGCTATCATTTACAAAGCATATGGCAGCCTCATCAGGTCCTAGCATTGGAGCCCCTGCCATGGAAACCTGTCTGGTCGTACTGCCTCATAATGAGGCCCTCTGATAGTATTTAATACGCTAACAGGAGTACAGAAGCCCAGAGCTGCCTTTCCAGTTATTTTTAAAGTGACCCCATTAGATTAAATAGCGAGCGAGGTAACCATTTCACTGGATCGCCTATGGCCCTCAAGTGCAGAAAGGAGTTGGCTAAAGAGCAGCTTGGGCGGGGTTATGAGATGATTTTGGCCGCAGTCCTTTAAATCCTAGCTTGCGATGCTGAAGGCCAGGAAGCTCGAAAACAAGATGCTGGTTAACCAGCCAAGCAGCACTGGGGAGAGAACTGCTGTGGGTGCAGCTGCAGTCAGTTTGAGCCTGTGGGAGCAAGATCACCCCGGACGGCCTCGAAAGATGCCAGAACCGTGCCTGGCGGCCCCCGTCCTACCACCAGCATCTCATTTCCCAAATGTGTCTCCCTCCTCTTCCTTCTCAAACTCAGCAAAATTACAGGTCGACTCTCAGTTTCCTTCCGGCCGTGGAAGGGAGGTGAATCTCTCTCTCACAGGTGGGTTCTCCATCACGCAGCCAATGGAACAGCGAGAGGGATGGAATGGCAGCACGGCACCCAGGGCTGCTCCCTGCGCCCCATGCCTTTTCAAGTCCCAAGGAGGAACGTATAGCGTGCCCGCGCCTCTTAGTCATACCCGGTGGCTGCCGTGTTGCCTAAAAATCAGCCTCGGTGGACCTAAAGAGTTAGCCACTGAACGCTCTTCTGCCCTTCCCTACTCAAATTCCTCGTGTGTTTTGTACGGATGCAGATTACTTATGCCAACAGCGGCCTGGCCCTGCCTGTCCAGGGCCGGGTCCCCTGGAAAGCAGTCATGTGACCACAGCCCATTACTTGGGTGTGTCCCTTGCTCTCCGGGCCGAGGTGGGAACAGGGCAGGGTGGGGCAGGCGGCGGCGGCTCCCAGGCCAACCCGGCCTCGCCCGGATCTGTGGCTCTGGGCTGGCCTTCCAGGCTGAAAGGCAAAAAGCAGCCGTGGCCTGTTCGAGTTATTTGTGCATATGTATTTATTTCTTGATTTATTTGTGATTTATTTAAGCAAGAGTTCTCCCTGCAGAGAGCTGCAGAGGTGTGAGATGTGGAGTGTGTGCGTGCGTGCGTGCGTGCGTGTGTGTGTGTGTGTGTGTGTATGTGGGGGGGGGTGCTCCAGAGAGAGCTGGAATTGTACCTCTTTTCTTTCAGACCTCTGCATCCCTCATAGAGAAGGTTTTTTTCTTGTTTTTGTGTCTCCTGAAACACCTGGGGTGAGGAAAAACCTCCGCATTGGCCAAGCAGAAGAAAGAGGTAATATGTTTGTTCTTAGGTATTTTGAGCAAGCAGAAGTCTACATTATAAACATCTATTGTGTAGTGATGGGACAGGAAACGTGTACGCCTTAGAGTTTATTTTATTGCTTTGCAATTTCTCGGAGTGATTTTTTCTCAAAGAGTCTGATTCCTAATCAGTTGTCCTCATCTTGAAAAGGTGTACAGATGACTTTGCAATTTGAAGGGTTGCAGCCTATTTCAAAGGAATTTGGTATTTGGAAAAACTCTGTGGTCACTTGGGTGAGGACTAGAAATGAGGGAAGAGATACTTTGAGAAACTCTTCTAGACCCTTTGTGGGGGCATTACCCAAGGCCCACTACACAACTGCATGTTCAGAAATCTTCCTGTAACTCCCTTGCCTCTTACTATCTCAGAGGATCACTGAGTTTCCATCTCTCTATAGGAAAGGGAAGCAGAATTCCTTGAAATGTTCGAGAATTCTCTTTAGTGATATAGTGCTTCAGACCTGCTCTGAAACCAAGGTGTAGCTAACCCTTTAGTGGACATTTTTGTTCTTTCACCATTGAACAGAATGGGTCTTCAGGGCTGCCACTAGTCAGCTGTGCCACGGAGTACCATATTTAATTTCTGAGTCTCAGTTCTTCATCTGTAATGCGGGAGTGATGGTACCACCTTAAGAATTGCTGTGAAGATTAACTGGAGTAAGAGAAATATAAAGCACCCACTGGGCTGGGTAAACAGTAGTCCCTTAATAAATAGTAGTGATTTTAGCTATTATGATTATTACTGGCAGAGCATTCTTTCAGATCTTAGTGCTCTCAGAGGAAGAGAGTTCATTTCTTACGAATCTACAGTTATCCCAGAAGGAGTAGACACCCGAGGGTTTTAGCCTCTGGAGGTCCCAGACCATGTATTCTGAAGGAAGAGATCTGAGCAAACATAGTCTCGTTTCAGCACTTGTGCAGGGTGGGCACCCACCCATGCGTGGCCCCTCCGGACTCATTCAGCTAAGAAGAATTGCTTTTTGTCCAAGCTGTTTTTTCCACCCCGAGCTCCTCAGTAGTCCTCAGTACAAAGCCTGTAAGGTGGGCATTATTATTCCTATTAAGAGAAAACTGAGGTGCAGTGGAATTAATGTTAATTAGTTAATTAACTAATTAATTTTTATTTAAGTAGTCTCCACACCCAACTTGCGGCTTGAACGCACCACCCTGAGATCAAGAGTCACATGCTCTACAGGATTGAGCCAGCCAGATACCCCCAGTTTGTTTGACCTCTAAACCCCAGGCTCTACTGAGCCATCATTAAGCAGGTAGGAACAATAGATGCTCTTGAGACGCTTTACCTCAAAAGGGTCCCCTGCTAGGCTGTTTTGGGAAACAGTGGACACTCTGGCTCTTTCTTAGAGATTCCTATTAGAGATGCATATTAACATGTTAAAGGCTCTGAGGAATCTTGCAGTCAAGAAATCTGTTTAATCCTCCTCTCCTCAACTTATTCCATTGTGGGACCTTTTTTTGCCCTGTTCCTAGAATCATAAAGCACGGAGAACTACTCTTCCACAAACATAGTGTGGAAAACCTGCCACCAGGCCAAGCTGCCTCTCGACGACCGTCCTGTCTGATACAACAACAGATACCTTCAGACACCTTCTGGTGGTCAGTGTGGTGTCCTCCCTGTTCTTATCCTTTCAACCGGTGAGACCCGGCAAGAGTCACCGGGGCGGTCTCACAGACTTCCCCTTATTCATTTAAGACCCCAGACGCAAGGATATGAACAAGGAAACGCTACAAGTGTTCTCCAGGAAAGGTAGTGGTGGAAGGGGCCTCTTTAGCGCCATCCGCCAGGGCCTCCTCTACCCCACTCTAGGCCGCTTGGTTGTTCTTAGGCCACAGACATCAGGCTAGAGAACCCCTGTTTTGATGACTACCAGAGAGAATGCAGCAGGGTGAGCCTGAAGAGGTATCTGTCCTTCATGCTCCTGTCTCCACAGTGCAAGGGGGGAGGAATTAGAGCGGCCTACTTAATTCCCCCTTTGAGGGGTGGGAGTGTGGTGCCAGGTGAACGACTTTGGGTTCTGGATTTGGGTTCCTCAGGGCCCGAGCTAGAGTAGGAATTTCTCCTAAGAGGCAGCACCACATGATTCGCATCTAGAATGCCAGAGGCAGAATCAAGGTCCAGGTAGCTGAGTGGAGGTGTGGAAGTTCGATAAGAATGTACTCTGGGATAAAATAAAGAATGAATAACAACAACTTGGGGAGGTTGGGCTAGCACTTGGAGGGTGCTTGATGGCTGAGGTTAGGTTGGCTGCAAGGGCCATCATTTGTTCTTTCCACGTATCTTCATCTTGGGAAATGAAAAGTGATTGGGATGAAAAGAGCCGGACCTCAAACCCTTCGGCCCTTCAGTTACCCTCCCCGCCCCCACGTACAGTAAAACCTTCCAGCGGAAGCCGTAGAAGCCTTTTCTTTTTCAGATTATAAGTGAGTGCCGATGATGAGTCAGTGTTTCATGTTTGTGCTTTAAAACCATCCTCGATATATAAATATTAGTAGGGACAGCGGCACCGGGCAAATTTCAAACTGTTTTTTGCCAAGATCCGCCTTTTCAGTGTACCTGTCCCTGATTATGGCCTCCTTGGGTCTTCGTGAACGCTGCAGAAACCCCCCACCTCTGGAGCCGGAGGACCCATTTCAGGTCCTAGGGAATCATTTCTCCAGAGACTTCTTTGGCACACTAAGTGCTTTTCTAATGCTGACAGAGGGCTGGAAATGGAAGGAGCTTCGATTTTTCTCAATAATGGAAAATCCCCAAATCATTGTTATCAGCTTTACAGCCAGCTAGAGATGTCCTCAAAGAGACATACACTGCTTAAAAACTTGTTTTCCTCTCTGCCTTTAAGTGGATGATGGCAGTGTAGTTTGGGCAGCGTGTGGGAGTACTGAGTGGCACCTGGCCTTACCCAGCTTTTGTCTGGTGAGCATTAAAATGAGCTCTTTTTGGTTTGTTTGTTTGAACTGTTACCTGAAGGAGAAAAACAGTTTAAGAATAACTTGCTTAATACTTATTTCATAATGTAAAATTTTCAATAGCAAATCTTTTCCTGATAACCAAAGAATTCTAGAACAGTTCTCAGTTTTTCTCCATCATGATTTTAAAATCTTCTTTAAAAATAAGTGTGTAAGTACTACCCATTTTCTGGTTTAATAAAAGGCTTTTGTATAATCAAATAGCATGTATTTGTGCACCAAGTCATGGACTAATACGGAATTTTAGCAATTATTATTTTTTTAAGATTTTATTTATTTATCCGAGAGAGAGAGAGTGTGTGTACACAAGCGAGTGAGCATGAGCAGGGGGAGGGGCAAAGGGAGAGGGAGAGAAAAAAATCTCTCCAGCAGACTCTGCGTGGAGCCGGACACAGGGCTCCACCCCACAACCCTGATATCATGACCTGAGCTGAAATCAAGAGTTGGATGCTCAACCGACTGAGCCACCCAGGCGCCCCAGCAATTAATTTTTTAAAATACCCCGCCTGGGGCGCCTGGGTGGTTCAGTCATTTAAGCGTCTGCCTTCGGCTCAGGTCATGATCTCAGGATTCTGGGATCGAGCCCTGAGTTGGGCTCCCTGTTCACAGGGGGGAGTCTGCTTCTCCCTCTCCCTCTGCCCCTCCCCCTCTCCCCCCGCTCATGTGCTCTCTCTCTCTCTCTCTCTCTCTCTCGTTCTCTCTATCCCAAATAAATAAATAAATAAAATCTTTAAAAAGAAAACAAAGGACCCTAGCTTAGAAAGCTCCATTAATGCATTTAGCATTTATCAAACACCTGCTATGCGAAAGGTACTGTGTAGGTGCCAGAGATTCAAGGAGTATTTAGAAAGAAAGATACCCATGGAGCTTACAGTCTAACAGAAATGTACTCAAGTTTGATGCTTTTTAGTTCCTAGTGAATTTTTTATATGGAATTTTGTTTGTTGTGTAATGAACTGAGGGGTGGCTGAGAACCGAATGCCTTTGGGGAGATATACTGCTTTATTTTTTTTTTCTGGAAAAAGAAAATCAAGACTGAAATGTCTCACTTCTTCTTGTCTAGTCAGTGTTGCCTACTCAGTGCCCAACTCTTCTGTATTCACAAAACGGGGTAGGAAAAGTAGCATAAAAATGAAAGTGAAGCCCAAAGGAGATGACGGAGAGCAGTGTTTCTCCACCTGAGATCTGGGAGCACCTGTGTCAAAGTCCCCTGAAGGCTGCATTCTAATTGCAGATTCCCAGACCCTCCAGACTGAGTACTGGTGGTAAAGCCTGAGAATCTTCATGTTTTAATAACCTCCCCTGGTGAGTCTTGTGATACTCATGTCAAAGAGCACTGATCTAGGTGCGTGGAGAAGGTCACCAGGACGAGGTGAACTACTTCATTTTTCTTTTTTTTTTTTTTTAAAGATTTTTATTTATTTATTTGACAGAGAGAGAGAGACACAGCGAGAGAGGGAACACAAGCAGGGGGAGTGATCCCAGGACCCTGGGATCATGACCTGAGCTGAAGGTAGACACTTAACGACTGTTAAGTCTGTTCCAAACAGATGGGAGTCAAAGTATTTAGAGGAAAATGTGATGATCCTTAGGTGTCATCATGGGTTTGCTAAAACATTGTCACTATTAAAGACTGTCAAATTTGGGGGCGCCTGAGTGGCTCAGTCGGTTAAGCGGCTGCCTTCAGCTCGGGTCATGATCCCAGGGTCCTGGGATCGAGCCCCACATCGGGCTCCCTGCTCGGCGGAGAGCCTGCTTCTCCTTCTCCCTCTGTCTGCCGCTCTGCCTACTTGTGCTCTCTCTCTATCTCTGTTAAATAAATAAATAAATAAAAATCTTAAAAAAAAAAAAAAAAGACTGTCAAATTTGGCTGCACATTAGAATCATCTGGGGAGTTTTAAAAAATCTTGATGCCCAACCCCCACCCAGTACCGGTTACATCAGAATCTCTGGGGATGGGACCCAGGCATCCGTCTTTTTAAACCCCCAGAGATTCTCATTTAATGCAGTGCTGTCTGAGCACTGGGAGTTTTAAAAGCTCCCTGGGCTGTGGTAATAGGCAAAAAAGTTTGACAGCCCATTTGCCTATACAACATTAGGCAAGTTGCTTGACTTCCTTGCACTTTGTGTAAATTCTAGACAATTTAAAGGTCTCTCCCACCTTTGAACTTCTGGTGATTCTCTTATTAAAAGACATGCCAAACTGATTTCCTCCTTCCTTCCCTCCTTCTGTTCTCCTCCTCCTCCTCTTCGTTTTCTTTCTTCTGGGGGCTGGGATAGTCAAGGTGTCAAAGTATATATCTTAACTTCATGAAAATATTTAGCAAAATTTCCCAGAATGTCTCATAGACAAATAAGATGGTAGTTATGATGGGTGGATTTAGCACCTAACTGAACAAATATGCTCAGAGTATGAATGTAATGGGTGTGCGGTAACCCTGGAGAATGGGCCGGAGTGGAACGTTACAGGGGCTGTTGTGCCCTTGGAGCTGACCTTGTTAACATTTTTTATCCAGGTTGTAGGTAAGAAAGATATGAAAGAAATGCCTGTCAAATTTGGAGATAACCCAACGTTTAGGAGGCTTAATTCATACCATACATAAAGGAACCAGGCCTAGGTCTGAGCAGAATATCTGTTTATTAAGGTTATTGTTGTTTTAACAGTATTACCATAATTCAAATATTGTGCTCGTTTTATTTTTTCTCTTTCTTTAGTTGAGTCAAAATTTGGAGGCTGGTAGGGTCTCAAGTCAGTTGTTCTCTGACTTTGTTCCTATCAAGCAGTGCAAATCGATTAGGTCCGGCTGGTTTGGAGCAATACAAAATAAAGGAAGTGTCACCCCAAAAAGCCACGAGGTGGAATACTAAAATCCAGTTTAGCAGTTTCGGCTGATGAGCGTGAGGATAGACCTGGGAGGGGAGGGTGTCTCAGAAACACGTGGACGGCTTATTTGAAAAGGACCGACTGGACTCTTGATCACAGGCCGTGAGTTCAAGCCCTCTTTGGGCATAGAGTTTACTGAAAAAAAAAAAAAGAAGAGAACACATACAAACGAAAAGGGTGCTCGGCTCCCCCCCCCTTGTGACACCCTAGTCTGGGGGGAGGCCTCGAGCCTGCTTTTTTAAAACAAGCTCTCCAGCTGATTCTGAGAAGTAGTGTTGAGGAACTCACTTTGATTTGAGTTTTGGCAGAGTTGTTTAAATATGTTGTTTTGTCTCATAGTCCGTCTCCAATCTGTGTTTCTAAAAGCCCAGATAGACTTAATTATTTTGCGCTTACAACCCAAACAGTTAAATTATATCAGGTCCTTCATATCCTATTCCCTGTATTTCAATTAGAAAGCCATACGCTCTTACATTTCTGGTTTCCCTTTCATTTTTAATGCTTTATTTTATACAGACCTCGATCTGACCTCGACATGGGGAAAATATAATTTATGTGTAGCGCAAAAGCAACCTAGAATAGCTGCTCGGATGCTGTGGCTGTGTTTTGGAAAATGCACCCGGCTTAGATTATGCCTGATCATTTTCCGCATCACATGCTGAACAGCAGTTGCAAAGAAGCATACAATGAATGCTGCTGAGCAGCCCTCAGATACCTTGCTGTTAATGGGTGCTTTCCTTCCCCCCCCTCCCCCCCCCTCCCCCCCGCCCCCTGCCTCCCGTGTCTTCCTCAGCAGGATCTATGACTGAGGTGGATCTGCTAGGAGTGGCTCCTCGCTGCATAGAGGGAGGCACTTTTCACACTCTGTTTTGGAATGAGAAGTTAAATTCATGAGCACACATGATTTAGAAGACATGGGCTGTGGCACTTCGTCTTCAAGGAAAGACAGGAAATCTGAGAAAGGTGAGTGCCAGCGGGGGTGCCTGTCTTCCTGAATGAATGGGGAGCCTAGCGAGAGTGAGCCAGATTCACCCTCTCCCCTCTCCCCGGGCAGTCACTTGCTTCTCCAGCAGCCCCGCGCGCTTGGGCACAAGGCACCATCACTTGAGCTGAATACTGAAGGTTGAATATTGGCATAACACGGGGAACTACCTTTAGGAAGATGTAGCTTTGAATTTACGAGGTACCATAAAGTATTATCTAAGAGAGAGCTTATGTTTGATTTGATTTCAGCTGAAAACGTACCAATATAAAAAAATCTCCCTTTCAAACTCACTAGCAGGGAACAAGAAAGCCTCTGTAAATTTCTCTCTGTTTATTCAACATGCTTATAAATAGCTATACCCATACCTATGTGGCGTTTAGCTGCAGCATTGACTTTTTATTAGATTTTGTAACTCAGTGATTGGATTATTTTTTATAGCTATTCAACACAGAACTTCATGAGATTTGCCCCACGTTTTTAGACTATTCCGGGTAGAATTTGGGAAACGCAAGATCATCTGCGTCCCAAAAAGTGTGTTGTTTCTACATAGAGGACATGCCCCCCATGATCCCCATATAATTAGAGGCTTAACTATTGCCTTTGTTTATTTTGTACTGAAGTTCTTTCTCATACCTACTAAAATCTAGTTGCAACTCACTTGAGTGTTTAGGGGACATAGTCTCCACAAGCAAATAAAAATAAAAATAAACAAACTGGGATGATTATGTGAATAATTTGTTCTTAAACTCCATTCTTTTCGTGTCTAGGTTATAGATAATCTTCCCAGTTTCTTTTCCATGTCTTGTTTTTGGAAGTTTACTCAGGCTTAAGATGGACAGTTTAGGATGCAGAGTATTCTATACTAATTAGCATGTGATGTTTTTTCTTGGGAATCAAATGCTATTCTGCCTCCCAGCTGACTTGTCTTGGTCAGTTAGCAAAGCTGGCCTCCCACAGTAGGGACACGGGAGATGTACTAACTCTTTCAAATCTGTAAGTCTTTCAAAAGCTCCAACTGAGCTAATTCCATGGTAATAATTTATTATAAGAGAGCAAAGGGAGTAATATTCTTTTTACATCTAGGATTATCCAGAGTTCTTTAAATTTAGCCAAATTTCTCAGGTTACTTAAAAAAAAAAGGCCACGCCCAACTTGTAAAAGTAAATTCTCTCTTTTTGAAATACTTCTCAACTTCTAAAATGTTGCAGGTAAATGGAAATGTTGCCTTAGATTTTGGGATTGGTTTTTCTTTTAATTTACCAAGGTGAAATTCACATAACACAAAATTAATCATTTTAAGGGGACATTTCAGTGGCATTTGGTACCTTCACAAGGTTGTGTAACCACCCCTTCTAGTCTAGTTCCAAACATTTTCATCACTCCAAAGCAAACGCCCTTATCTATTGGGCAGTTTCGCCCTATTTCCCTCTCCTTCTAGCCCCTGGCAACCACTACTGTTGTATTCTGTCTCTGTGAATTTACTGATTCTGGATATGTCGGGTAAATGGAATCATACACAATGCAACCTCTGCCTCCTTTCACTTAGCATGTTTTTGGGGTTCATTCATGTTGTAGCATCTATCATACTTCATTCCTTTTCAAGGCTGAATAGTATTCCATTGTATGTATAGACCACATTTTGTTTATCCATTCATCTATTGACATTTGGGTTGTTTCCACCTGTTTGGCTACTGGGAACAGTGCTGCTATGAACATGAGCGTATATGTACTTGCTTGAGTTCCTGTTTTCAGTTCTTTGGGGGTATATACCCAGGAATGAAATTGCCAGGTCATATGGTAATTCTATGTTTAACTATTTGAGGAAGTGCCAAAGTCTTTTCCTGGATCACTCTCTTAAAAGAGCAGTTTTTTTGAGCTATAATTCACAGACCACACAATTCACCAGTTTAAAGGATATAATTCATTGGTTTTCAGTATATTCACAGAGCTGTACAACCATCACCACTATCAATTTTAGAACATTTTTCATATCCCTCCTCCAAACCATTAGCTGTGACTCCCCTACCCACTACCTCCCAAGCCCTAGGCAATCACTAATCTACTTTCTGTCTCTATAGATTTGGGCTCTTTTGGACATTTCCTATCAATGTAATCAGACCACATGGAGTCTTCTCTGTCTGAATTCTTTCATTCAGCATAGTGTTTTCAAAGTTCATGTCATAGCAAGAATCAGAATTTCATTCCTTTTCATCGCTGAATAATACTCCATTGTCAGAATGTGCCACATCATATTCATCCATTCATTAATTGATAGACATTTGGGTTGTTTCTACCTTTTTACTACTGTGAACAATGCTACTATGAACATTCGTGTACAAGTTATAGTGTAAACACATGGTTTTGGGGCGCCTGGGTGGCTCAGTCATTAAGCTTCTGCCTTCAGCGCAGGTCATGATCCCAGGGTCCTGGGATCGAGCCCCGCATTGGACTCCCTGCTCCGCGGGAAACCTACTTCTCCCTCTCCCACTCCCCCTGCTTGTGTTCCTGCTCTCGATATATCTCTCTCTGTCAAATAAATAAATAAAATCCTTAAAACAAGCAAACAAACAAACAAACACGTGTTTTTGGTGCTCTTGGGTATATACCTAGGAGTAGAATTGCTGGGTCATATGGTAGCTCAATGTTTAACATTTTGAGAAACTCCCAAACTGTTTTCCCAAGTGCCTGCACCATTCTTCATTTCCACCCGCAGCGTATAATGGTTTTAATTTTTCCACATCCTTTGCAATACTTGTTATTGTCTGTCCTGATTATACCCATCCTAGCAGGTATGAAATGGTAGTTCATTAGGGTTTTCATTTGCATTTCCCTAATGTCTAATGATATTTAGCATCTTGTCATGTGTATATTAGCCATTTGCAGATCTTTGGAAGAATGTCTAGTCAGATCATCTGTCCATTTTTAGTTATTTGTTTTTATATTATTTTGTTGTAAGAATTTTCTTTATATATTCCAGTTATAAGTTCTTTATCAAATATATGATTTGCAAATGTTTTCTTCCTTTCCGTGGGCTGTCTTCTCACTTTCTTGTCCTTTGAAGCAGAAAGGTTTTTAATTTTGATGAAATCCAATTTATTTTTTCTTTGGTTGCTTATGCATCATGCCAAAGAATCCATTGCCAAAGCCAAGATTGTTTATGGCTGTGTTTTCTTCTAAAAGTTTTATATTTTTAGCTCTTACATTTAGGTTTTTGATACATTTTGAGTTAGTTTTCATATACGGTATGAGGTAGAGGAACAGATTTATTCTTTGCATGTGGATATCCAGTCATTCCAGTACCATTTGTTGAAAAGACTATTCTTTCTCCATTGAATGGTCTTGGCACTCTTGTCAAAAATCAATTGACTGTAGATATGAGGGTTTATTTCTGGACTCTGAATTTTATTCCATTGATCTATATGTCTATCCTTATGCCAGTACCACACTGTCTTGATTACTGTATTTTATAGAAAGTTGAAATTGGGAGTTTGAGTCCTTCAACTTTCTCTTTTTCAAGATTGTTTTGGCTTTCTGGGTCCCTTGTATTTCCTTATGAATTTTAGGATCAATTTGTCAGTTTCTCAAAAGAAGCCATCTGGAATGTTGATGGGGATTGCACTGAATCTGTATACCGACTGGGGGAGTATTGCCAGCTTAGCGGTTAAATCATCTGATCCATGAACATGGAATGTCTTCCCATTTGTTTAGGTCTTTAATTTCTTTCAGCAATGTTTTGTAGCATTCAAAGCTTAAGTTTTACACTTCTTTTGTTAAATTTACTCCAAGTATTTTCATTCTTTTTAATGCTGTTATAAAATGGGACTATTTTCTTACTTTCATTTTTGGATTGCTCATTGCAAGTGTATAGAAAACAATTGATTTCTGTATATTGATCTTGTATCCCAAGACTTTGGTTGATTCTTTAGGATTTTCTATTTATAAACTATGTCATCTGCATATAGTTTAACTTCTTCCTTTCTATTCTATGCCTTTTTTTTTTTTTCATTTTCTTGCATAATAATCCTGGCTAGAACCTCTCTTAGTGTTGAATAGAAATTCACGAATACACATCCTTGTCTTGTTCCTGATCATAGGTGGAAAACATTCAATCTTTCGTCTTTAAGTATGATAGTAACTGTGGCTTTTTCTAAGATACTCTTTGTCAGGTTGAGGAAGTTCATTCCTATTCCTAGTTTATTGGTTGTTTTTTATTAAGAAATGGTGTTTAGGGGTGCCTGGGTGGCTCAGTCAGTTGGGCATCTGCCTTTAGCTCAGGTCATGATCCCAGGGTCCTGGGATTTAACCCTGAGTCAGGCTCCTCACTCATCAGGGAGTCTGTTTCTCTCGCTCCCTCTGCCCCTCCCCCCCACTCATGTGTGTGCTCTCTCTCTCAAATAAAACCTAAAAAAAAAAAAAAGAAGTGGTGTTTAATTTTGTCAAATGCTTTATCTGCATGTTGAAATGATCATGTAGTTTTGCCCTTTATTCTATG
Organism: Mirounga angustirostris; assembly: GCF_029215605.1. NCBI lineage: Eukaryota > Metazoa > Chordata > Mammalia > Carnivora > Phocidae > Mirounga > Mirounga angustirostris. The sequence continues at coordinate 14,978,561 of NW_026991719.1, forward strand.
ATGAGTTAATTGAATTTCAGATGTTGAACCAACTTGGCATTCCTGGGAAGAATTGGTATTCTTTAAATGTTTGGTAGAATTCATCAGTGAAACTGAGTATGGGCCTTTGTGGGTAGTTTTTTGATTATGTATTCTACTTTTGTTATAGGTCTATTCAGATTTTCTATTTCTTCTTGATTCATTTTTAGTAGTTTGTGTCCTTCTAGGAATTTGCCCATTTCATCTAAGCTATTTAATATATTAGCATATACTGTCAGAATATTCCCTTATAGTTCTTTTTATTCTTCCATTATCTCTTGTTGAATATGTCAATGTTTATTATGATTTCATAATAATAAACCTGCTGAAAACTGAAGCAATGTTATTTACTTACATTTAGCCATAAAAAGTTTTTCTTATTTAGAAATATTGTAAAATATAGAAAAGCCGGTGGAAATAATATTCATCATTCTACTACCCAGTGACAACAACTGTTAACATTTTGGTAATTTCTTTTTTCTTTTTTTTTTTTTTTGGTACAGTATAGATTTTTTTTTTTTTTTTGGTACAGTATAGATTTCTGATCATCCTAAATATTAATTTCTTGTAGCTTAATTTTTTGGCACTAAGACATTGTTATATAAACATTTCTCAAGTTGTTATAAATGCTTTGTAAATAGCATTTTAACCATTACTAAACATTTTACTTACTGGATAGATCATCATAGTCTTAATTATTCCTCTAATATTGAATCTTTTTTTTTTTTTTTTTACTAATTCAATTTCTTTGTGTAGTTTTTTCTTTGGAAGAATTTCTTTGTGTAGTTTTTTCCTTACTTTGGATTATTCCCATATTCAGGTGATTAGACATGAACTTATTGTGTCAAGTGTTATGAATGTTTTGAAAGCTCTTGATAGAAAAATAATAGTTACTATTTCTTGATTACTAACTATATTCTAGAGAGTGTTCAAAATATCCTGCATACTTTTTATTTAATCCTTGCAATAAACCTGAGTAAAGTGTTATTATTCCTTTTTTGTATAATTGAAGAAGCTCATGCTCAGTGAGGTAAGTACTTGTCCAGGTCATATTAGTAACCACTGCCAGAGTTGGGATTTGAACCCAAGGAGTTCTGAATATAATGTGGGGTTTTTTGCCATCAACAGTTACACCCTTTTACAGTGCCTCTCAACATTGCTGCTCTTGGAAACTAACTTTAATTAAATTTACTCATATAAAGTATCTTTTATTTGCATAGTGCTTTTATAGTTGTACAGGCCCTTTCATATACATTTGATCTTCACAGCCTGTGAAGGATTGTTCTCAATTTGTAAACAAGGAAATAGAGGCTTTGAGAGGCAAAGTGATTTGCTTAAAAACGCATAGCTAGTAAGTGGCAGAGCTGGGGTTAGGGTTTGCCCCCTGTTTCTCATGGTCTGACTGGTATGAAGGGCTTTTCCCCCCACTTTGGTCATTCAGCCCCAATACAAAACTCTGCCTCTAGAGTATCATGGCATTTAAAAAATATATATTTATTTATTTGAGAGAGAGAGAGAGAGAGAGCACGCACGTGTGAGCAAACAGGGGGAGAGGGAGAGAGAGTCCTCAAATAGACACCCCATTGAGTGTAGAGCAGGCCTCAGTCCCAGGACCCTGAGAACATGACCTGAGCAGAAATCAAGAGGTGGATGGTTAACTGACTGAGCCACCCAGGTGCCCCTATCATGGCATTTTTGAAAAAAAATAGCCTACATATAAAATTGAGGCTATCCCCTTCTTGTGGGCTATCTACTTTCATGTAGAGAAGTAGCACTGATGTTGTATTATTATTGTTATTTTGCTTCTTTTGTGATATGCAACAGGGAAGAGAAAAATCATAGCTATCATTTATATTGCATGCCTATTACATTCATTATTTCTATTTCTCTGCAAAACTCTTGGAGGAAGCTCTGGGGCACCTGGGTGGCTCAGCTGGTTAAATGTTCGACTTTTGGTTTCAGCTCAGGTCATGATCTCAGGGTCCTGAGATCGAGCCCTATGTCGTGGGGCTCCACGCTCAGTGGGGTGTCTGTTTGTCCCTCTCCCTCCCCCGACTTGCGCTCTCTCTCTCTGAAATAAATACAATCTTAAAAAAAAAAAACAACAACTCTTGGTGGAAGCTTTGATTAGTCTCCTTTTCTAGATGAAGAAACTGAGACTTAAAGAACTGTCCAAAGTCATGTACTAGTTGACCTGGATTGGAACTGGCCTTGACAGATTCCAAAGTCTATGCTCTTTTTGATATGGTACCTTTCCTTGTAAAATTGGAATTTGTCCAAAAATAGGAATTAAACATTGCAATTTCATTCTCCTGAACTTCACTTTATACTTAAAATTTTATATTGATGTATTTTGAATTAATAATCTATTGTGCTTTTTTTTTTCCATGGAGCACTTTGAGAACACGATGATATATTTTCTTTTATTTCTTCCCTTGAGACCATTTAGAAATGCATTTATTCATTTTCCCTAAGTGCTGAGGAGCCTACAAAGGCTTTTGGCTTTGGAGTTGGATGCTTTAAGCTATGAAAAGTGGAAATTTTCTCTAATGGAGATTGTTCTTTTAAAAAATATTTGTTCTTTATTTTCACTAGTTAGTAAACCAAATATTTCTTTAATTCCCGAATAACATGTAGTTCATTTAGTTGTTTAAAAATCTAATGGTCAAGCCATTCACAGCTGCCTGAGAAATGCCCTCTTTCCACCCTAAGCCCCAGATCCCTCACCTCCTCTGTCCCAAAGTTAAGTCCTTTACAATGCTGTATATTAAATTTGGGACCTTCATGGAAAAAAAATGAATGACATGTTTCCTTTATCTTTGTTGTTCTCGGAAAAAATTTCTGAAACTTTAGAGGGGCCCTTGCCATTCTTGTTATTGTTGGAGGATTTTCCTTTACAATTGCCATCAAGTAATCTTGGGATCTCCCTCATTTTCCTCCTCAGTGAAATGGGACATCAGATAAGATGCTCTTTAAAATTCTCGCCACTCAAAAGTCTATCAGAATGCTCTCTAGCTGCAAGTGCATGTGGAGAGATGGGGGACATTGATTTCCCCCTTCTATTTCTCTTGCTCGCTCCCTTAGCTGTTACCCCATTAACATTCTTTTTTTTTTTTTTTTTTAAGAGAGAGAGAGAGAGCACTGCTAGCAGGGTGGGGAATGGGAGAAAGGGCAGAGGGAGAGGGAGAGAGAGAATCTTAAACAGGCTCCCCACCCAGTGTGGAGCCCGATGTAGGGCTCAATGCAGGGCTCTATCTCACAACCCTGAGATCATGACCTGAGCCAAAATCAAGAGTCAGTCGCTTGGACTGAGCCACTCGGGTGCCCCACCCTGTTAACATTCTAACAGGCTCAAGTGTCTTTCCTCTTTTTTCCTTTTCTTTTGGTTTGGATACATTTTTTTCCTCATGCCCTTCTGCTTTGCTTTACCCCCAACTTCTTATTTTTAAAAATGGCAAACCTACAGAGAGAAGATGAAAGAAGAATACAGTGAACACCCACATCCTCTTCTCCAAGATTCACCACTTTGTTAACATTTTACCATTTTCTTTCTCCCTCTCTCCTTCTCTATCTCCCTCTCCATTTGAAAGTAAGTTGTAGACAGTATGATATTAACCTCCATATACTTCAGCATGAGTGTCCTAAAAAGAGGGATATTCTTTTATATAACTATAATACTATATCACTCTGAAAAAAAAAATTAGCATTGGTGGATTAATATTGCCTAACATAGAGTTCATATTCAGAATTTTCCTGTTGTCCAGAATGGCCCTTTGTAACTCTTTTTTCCTTGCCTTTGGAAGAAAGCCTTCCCTTGCCCTCTTCTTCCCTCCAGTTACTCTCCTCCCTCTCAGAGCTTGCTCCTGAAAGGGACGTTCCCACTGCTATCTCCTACTTTCTCTGTTCCATCCCATGGAAAATGATTTTGACGAGTTCTTGAATGACCTTGAAGTCCAGTGGACCATTTTCAGTTCTTATTTGGCTTGGCTTCCTGGTAGTACTTGGCACTCTGCACACACCCCTCTTAAAATACTCATGGCCCTTGGCTTCAGCGACAGCACATTCTCCTGGTTTTCCTTGTGTCTCTGAACTGTTCATAAGGGCTCCACTTTCTCCCAAGTTCTAAATATTAGAATTCCTCTGGGTTCCTCTTGGTCCTTTTATTTTGTCACTCTAATGTTCTCCTTGGGTGACTTTACTCTCGTGGCTTTAATTATCATCCATATATCAAAACAGCCAAATCTTTATTTTTGGCCCATATTATATATTATATCCCTGGTTTGTTGGCATCAATTGAGAATCATTTTCTTTTCTTTTTTTAATTCCACTATAATTAACATACAGTGTTATATTAGTTTCAGGTGTACAATATATGATGATTCAACAATTCTCTATACTACTCAGTGCTCATCACAGTAAGAGTACTCTTAGGGAATCATTATATTTTATTTTATTTTTAAAAGATTTTATTTATTTTAGAGAGCGAGCAGGGGAAGGGGGGGAGCAGAGGGAGAGGGACAGCAGACCCTGTGCTGAGCACAGAGCCTGATGTGGGGCTCAGTCCTACGACCCTGAGATCATGACCTGAGCCAAAATCAAGAGTCAGATGACCAATTGACTGAGCCACCCAGGTGCCCCAGGAATCATTTTAAATGAGTACTTTTCTTTTTTTAAAAATTATTTTTTTATTTAAGTAATCTCTCTAACCAACGTGGAGCTCGAACTTGTGACCCTGAGATCAGAAGTCCCATGCTCCTCTGCCTGAGCCAGCCAGGCGCCCCAAGAGTACTTTTCTTTGTAAAAGGAGACCATTTTCTTCATCTGAAATTATGATCCCTCTCAATAATAATTTTTAGTTAGTCATTCATTTTTTGACATGATAATGTGTTGGCCTTGAGGTTTATATAGGACTGATACTACAAACACATTGGTTGCCTGTATGGAACAGACACACACACAAAATGAAACATCCTTTTAGTCTTTAGACCCATTAAATGCATCTTCATATATATATTTTTTAATTTATTTGTGAGAGAGAGAATGAGAGACAGAGAGCACGAGAGGGAGGAGGGTCAGAGGGAGAAGCAGACTCCCTGCCGAGCAGGGAGCCCGATGCGGGACTCGATCCTGGGACTCCAGGATCATGACCTGAGCCGAAGGCAGTCGCCCAACCGACTGAGCCACCCAGGCGCCCTTCATATTTTTTTTTTTTTTTTTTTTTTTTGCTGTGTGGCTAATCCACTTCTGCTTTAGAAATGTTCAGTATTATGAGACTCCGCCATGGACTATTTAGATATCCATTCTAGAATCATGAGCCTTTAGGGGGTAGAAAGTATTGATGAAAGGATATGAAGTCCCACCCCACCCCCCATTTAAATGCTCTTTGTCAGCTTCCAGCCTTGACTAGACAATTCACAAAGAAGCCAGCTTTTAGTTGGATCCTGTTAATTGTTAGAAAATCCTGTTACAAAGAGACATATTTCAACCAAGTATAAGAAAGGGCATTACCTCAGCTGCAATTGCCAGTTATTTCCCGTAATCAGAAAACTTTTCTTATATGATTATGGCTTTATATGGCATTATCTTTTTTAGCAGCTGCAAAAGACAAAATTTAATGCTGATCGTATCTGACCTTGGATGAATGAATGTGTCAGTAGAACTCAGATTAGTAATTAATAACAAGGGAGACATAAAACAGAATTGCAGTCAAGACATTTAATTTTTTAATTCTGAGTGGGGATTAGAGGTCATTATTGAATTGTTGAATAGAACATATTTCCTATGAGAAAATATTTTAATAATTTAAAATGCTAGTAGTACTTTTACACAGCTAAATTTCTTACATACTTAAAAATATAATAGTTTTTAAGAAAAATTGAGATCTTCATGAGAATGATTCTTCTGGGAAATTGGCAGAAATTCGTAAGGCAGAGAGATCACAGTTACTTGTAAACTGTTATTTTCCTGATTTCACTGATTTAGCTTATTAGTTTCGTATTGTATAGATAAAGCTTCATATTTTCCTGAACTATGGTGTAGCCAAGGATTTCAATTCTTATGGAAACTTCCATAAGATGGGCTTTATGTAGTCTTCGTGTTGTTCCATTGCCCTGTTGAATAAAAGAAGGCTTTAAATGGCATTTAAAAATCTGAATCCTAATAAATGTAGAGAGAAAGAGTTAGAAAATCGCTCTTTTGCAACCACTGTCGAAAGAATTGATTTGGGCAAAAATTATCCATGGATGTTTTGGAGAACAGAATATATACACGGTCCTAAAGCATGTTCCCGCAAATTGTTTATTAATTATAAAGAGGAAGCAAATACGTCTACAGTAGAGAATTCTAGGTAGACAGTATGGGGTGACCTGATCGGGTGGAGGCTGGCGGCATGGGTGGTGAAAGAATTCACCACAAGCAGAACAAAGGAGATAAGAGGTTTATAGGCTATATGACAAGGGGGAGTCAGGCAAGACCGCAGAAGAGAGACTGTCTGCCAGGAGGCAGTAATGAGGGGCTGTAGTAAGCCGGGGGGGGGGGGGGGGAGGTGAGGAGCTTTGGGAACATATGGAATTTTCCTTTCTGGGTACCTGTGCCTGGTTGTAAGTAGCCCATTGGTCAGCGAGGGCCTATGGTTATTTTGAGGTGGGTCGCCTAATGAGCCAGTTTGCATTCATCCCGGTCGTCGCTTGTGGGCCCTTTTAACCTTACTCAGGTTCCCATTGCTCAAGCCTGCTGCCCAAAAGCAACCTCTACAGATACCTCCTTAACCAAATAATCTAAGTTCATATCAGCAGTAATGAGACAAATGAACATCACGTGCTTCCCCATGTAATGCACTTGAGAGAGACGCATCACTTATCCCTGCCAAATATATAACCTGAATCTAATTACGAGGAAGTAGCAGACAGATCCAATTTGAGGGATATTTTGAATAACTAGCCTGTACTCTTCAAAAATTTCAGTGTAAAGAGAAAGAAAGGCTAAGGAATTGTTCTAGAATAAAGGAGACTGAAGAAATGATGTTATTATGCGTGGGGAGAGAGAGAGAGCAAGAGAGAGAGTAGGAGAATGAATATGTGACAAAATATTAACAACTGTACTCTTCTTACCTTTCCCCGTATGTTTGAAAATGTTTCAAAATAAAAAGGTAAGAATATCCCAGTCCTGTACAACCTGAGCTCCGTTTGCCAAGTCTGTGGTGACTGCAGCCTAGGGTTCTGCCCTTTGGGAGTGCCATTTATTAGCTCTTCCTTGTTTTTGCCTTCTTCCACCTTCCCCATCTATCGCAGACTCTGTGTACCACGTCCAGCATCATCTTGAGCAGCTTCATTGTAGCCATGAACAACTGCAAATGCGCTGGTGTCTCAGTTCCTTGACCTGCTAAGCCCCAGCATCCCCTTACTCACTCTACTTGAGCTACTCGCTCCCATTTCCTGGGCCCTGTGGCCACCCGGATCAGCTCTGCCTCTGCAATCTTTATGATTATTTTCCCATTTTCTGATCTCTCAATCTTCATTGAAACCTCTGGCCCTTAGCCCCTTCTCATGTGTGTCTGTCTCCCCATCCATCTCTCCCCATCTATTGGCTATCACTCGAGTCAGTTAAGAGATCATACACAGTAATCATACTTTAGGCAATTTAAAAGAGAAGTAATGGGTGAAGTGTTTAATGTTCCTAGACCACTTGCTAGCAAACTGCTACAATTCCTTGATGGGAAAGCCAAGGATATTATTGACTTGACTTGGATTTTTCTACGGGAATGATTCAGATTGTTCTTTGTTTTGTTTTGTTTTGTTTTGTTTTGTTTTGTTTTGTTTTGTTTTTGAGTAGCCTTTAGAATTTGTCCTCTTTGTCAAGAAGCTTCTGATTTGAGTGTTCACAGGTATATGTCCTATTTTGTCCTTGCATGGTTACTTTCAGCTTTGCTATGTGCAATAATAGGTAGGCTGCAGCTGTGGCCTTAAAAAAATAGAATGATAAATTAGAATATTTTATAACTGGAGAGAATCTTAGAGATCACATAATTCCAAGTTTTAATTGTTCACATGGGACACTGAGGACCAGAGAGGTTAAACAATCTGCCCAAGGTTACACGGTTGGCACCTGGTTGTGTCAGAACCAAAATGGAAGTCTCTAGACTACAAATTCAAAACTTATTTTTATTATCCCATGTGGATGGGTTGCTGGGATATTTTTATTATCCTATGTGGTGGGTGAGTACATGAGTAAATAAAAAGTCAAAGAAATGACCTCTAATTCTTGTCCCTCTCTGACTGGGACACCAGAGGTTTCCAAGAATGATCAACTTATGACCTCTTGTCATTTAGGGAAAGTGATAGTTTCATTTAGGACGTATGTCAGTGTTTGGAGACTGGGCCTCATGCTTTCCTTTCATTTCCCTCTTGTTTAAGAAAAATGCTTTGCTGGGGCACCTGGGTGGCTCAGTCAGTTAAGAATCCAACTCCTGGTTCAGGCTCAGGTCATGATCTCAGGGTTGTGAGATTGAACCCCATGATGGGCTCCGCACTCAACACGGAGTCTGCTTGAGATTCTCTCCCTTTTCCTTGGCCCCTCCCGCTGCTCTCTCTCTCTCTCTCAAATAAATAAATAAATAAATAAAATCTTAAAGAAAAAGAAAAATGCTTTCCAGGGACAAGAATGCTGCATTGCGCCCTTGCTGTGCAGGGATGCCACAGTTTGTGGATGAGCAAGTCTCATAGGGTTCTTGTCTTGCTTGCTGCCCAAGAAGCAGGCTTTGTGACCATCTCATGCCCACTGGGCATGTGCTTTGAGCTGTTTTTCCAGTGAAGCTGAAGTCTCACTGTGCCAGGCACACACTCTAGCAGATGGCAGATATAGAATAGCTGTAAACAAAAATAGCAAGGAAAACTGTGCTCCCAGAGCTGAGCCAGACTCTATTCTCATCATGCTTTGAAGAGCTGAGGTAATAGATGTTTTTCCCCCTTGTTTAAAGCCTTTTGCTACTACAGGGTTCATTCTCTTTCCAGTTCATTTGAATTCATTTTAGTGAATTCTATTATACTTGTGCCTCTCTTTCTTCCTGACTGGATAGCAGGTCCCTTAAAGTTACGTGAAATATTTGTTCATCCTGATGCCTCCTCAGGAGGCCTCTGCCAGCAGAATTCCAAAAGCAGAGAGTCTTTAAATGCCTTATCGTTCTGAATATAAGCTTCTTATTTAAAGAAATGTCAAATAAACTCCTATTTAAAAAACAAACCAAACCTAAGACTCCACCTGTCAGCATAAAGAGAAACACAAGACAGAAAGTCTTAACTAAAGAGCAATTTCATTCATTCAACAAATACTTATTTTTTTATGTTATGTTAATCACCATACATTACATCACTAGTTTTTGATGCAGTGTTCCATGATTCATTGTTTGCGTATAACACCCAGTGCTCCATGCAGTACATGCCCTCTTTAATACCCATCACCGGGCTAATCCATCCCCCACCCCCGTCCCCTCTAGAACCCTCAGTTTGTTTCTCAGAGTCTATAGACTCTCATGGTTCGTCTCCCCCTCCGATTTTCCCCCCTTCATTCTTCCCTTCCTGCTATCTTCTTCTTCTTCTTCTTCTTCTTCTTTTTTTTTTTTAACATATAACGTATTATTTGTTTCAGAGGTACAGGTCTGTGATTCAACAGTCTTACACAATTCACAGCGCTCACCATAGCACATTCCCTCCCCAATGTCTATCACCCAGCCACCCCATCCCTCCCACCCCCCACCACTCCAGCAACCCTCAGTTTGTTTCCTGAGATTAAGAATTCCTCATATCAGTGAGGTCATATGATACATGTCTTTCTCTGATTGAGTTATTTCGCTCAGCATAATACCCTCCAGTTCCATCCATGTCGTTGCCAGTGGCAAGATTTCATTCCTTTTGATGGCTGCATAACATTCCATTGTGTATATATACCACATCTTCTTTATCCATTCATCTGTCGATGGACATCTTGGCTCTTTCTATAGTTTGGCTATTGTGGACATTGCTGCTATAAACATCGGGGTGCATGTACTTATTGAGCATCTACTATGTTCTAGGGACTATTCCAGTCTCAGGGGATATAGCAGCTAACCCAATGGACTAAAATCCCAGCCCTTACAGAGATTACATCCTAGTGGAAGGAGACAGATAATGACAAATGAATAAAATATATGCTATATCAGATAGTGTTAAGTGCTGTGGTGAGGAAATGAGATAGGCAGTGGGGGCCAGGGGGCCATTTTGAAAAGGGTGGTCAGGAAAGGCCTTGCTGAGAAGGCGGCGTTTGAGCCAAGACTATGCTCTCTAAGGGAGTGAGGCCTATGGATCCTGGTTGGCACTGTTCTTCTCACTCCTTACTCTTGGGTTCTGAGATGGTGTGGGTTTGTCCACAGTAGTTTGTGAAATTTTTAATAAACTGTTATGTATAATTAAGAATCTGGCGGGGAGGGGGCACTAGAAGTTGTTAGCTGGGAGAGAGACAATCATTATCTGTTTTCCCCCCTTTTTAAAAAAAAGCATCTACTGTTTATTGAGTACTTCCTATGTGCCAGGCATGTGCTAAGCATTTTATATTAATCAATCAATTAATTAATATATTATGAATACCTGTATCAACACATTACTAATACATTATTATACATTGCTAATACATCATTATTATAACAGCCCTAGAAGGTATTTGTTCATTTGTTCAACAAATATCCATTGCCAGGCCTTACCCTAGGTGCTGGGGATATGACAGTGAACAAAATAAAGTCCCTATTCTCATGTAGCTTAGCTAATAGGGGGAGATAGACAATAAACACATAAACATACGACTATATAGAATATCAGATGGTAAAACGTGCTATGGAGAACAATTGAACGGGTGAAAAGCATAGGGATTGTGAGGTAGGGAAGGTGTGGGAGGGAAGGCATACTATTCTACGTATTGTCTCATTTTTTATGGCTGATTCCAAATGCCACACTGGGTTGTACAGCATAATGGTTATAAGCCCAGTTTCTGGAATGACAGAGATCCAGATTTGACTCTGTATTCTCCCACTGACAAGTGATGTGACCCCAAACAAGTTATTTCTGAGCCTCAGTTTCCTTATCTGTAAAATAAGGATAATGACACTTCCTAGGATTGTTGGGAGGATTAAATCAAATCAAATTAAAGGATCCACATAAAGCACCGCCTGGCACAAAACAGATGCTCTGAACTTATTATTTGCCTTCTTCATTGACCTCCTACATGGATATTCATTCCATGTAAAATACCTGATAACGGCTGCCGCCATAGAAAAGAAGCCATTAAAAAATAAAAGCCCCCAGCTTGGCAATAGAGGATCGACCTGTGCTGGGTAAAGGAAATTGGCCAGGTAACTTGTTAAACCTATGCTGGTGCTTCCTTCTAGAAACAAAAATAGAAGGCCCTTGGGACACATATGGCAATAGCTTTTATTTTTTTTTTTCTGCATGGAATTAATGTGACAGGGAAGACAAGCCTGTTATGTGATGAAGCAGCAGGACTAGAAGCGGATCTAAGCTGTCCAACAAGTTCAGAACTAGATGACACAGATCTTCAACTCTACAGGCAGGGTTGGGGCTTATGGAGCCAGCAGCCCCTCGGGTAGGGTCTATCCTATCTGGGCTCTACCCTTTGCCATTTTGCAGGTTTCTGCTCGAGAGGAGAGTCCTCAGCTGGCTAGAGTGGCTGTGTGTGTGTGTTTGGGGTGGGGTGGGGGCTTCTTAGGAATCAGGTGAGGTTTTAGAGGTCTGGTGTTGGTACACTTAACCCTGCCCTGCTGGTCTCCTTCCCTGTGCGGGAGGGGGTGCTGGGGGGACTGTGAGCCGAAGGAGCAGGAGCAGGATGCGGATCAAAGTCTGTTTTGTCAGCTGCTGCTGAAGTACTCAAAATCCCGATGTACGATTCTGATAAGGGCCTGAGCTGGAGCATCCAGGAAGGTGGACGCTTGAGGCCTAACCTGAGCCTATTCTTCCCGCCCGATGAGACTGGCTCATCAGGCAGGGTCTAGTCAGGAGGCAGAAACCACAGAGGGATGTGACGAGAGAAGTGAAAGGAAAGAGCTGTTAAGTGGGTATCAGATTGTTCCTAGGTAACGGAAACGTCTCTGAAGGAGCTCTGAGGCCTGTGGAGGTACGGCAGTTACCATCTCTAGGGCTGAGAGAACAAAGGGGAGAGACTGGAATTATTACAATCTAGAAACTTGGAGGAGGGTTCCTGCAGAATTGAAATTCAGACCTTTGACAATGGGGGCTGCCCAGCTGGTGCTGGTGTCTCTGAGGGGCAGCCCCGAGGCTGGTTGTGCAAGTGCTGCATAATGCACACTAGATCCAGTTGCTGCTACAAGGAGAAACTGGTGCGGCGGGGGGGGGGGGGGGGGGGGGGGGGGGTGGGGGCATTGCTAGGCGACACTAAGAGGAACAGGAAGCAGACAGGAAGGAGTGTGTCTCTCATCCCTCCTCCAGCCTCACCATCTCCCTCTACCTCCCCCTTTGGCAGAGCCAAGCAGGTAGTCCCCCCACACCCCCCCGGGGGGCTGATCAGAAATGTGGCCTGCAGAGCCCCAGTTTCAGCATCAGATGAGTAGATTAGAGAAGTGTGGGGTGACAGCTGACACGTGATAGCTTAGTAAGTGGCATTCATGCCACGGTAAGCTCTGGTGAGGAATGCAAGCATCAACAGGCATGGTGGCTTTCTGAGCCCGGAAGGGAGTAGGGGATGGCTCAGCTTACTGCCTTTGGAGCAGAAAAGGAAATGCAAGAGCCAGGGAACTGAGCATGGCCGTCTGCCTTCCACACCTACTAGTGAAATACAGCCCCCCAAAGTACTGTGTGCTTATCAGATAAAATAGCAACTCCTCCCCTGGGGAGTGGGGCGGGATCCCGGCAAGGGACTGGACTGAAGAAGGCAGAGATAGGACAGGGGGCTTCCATCACCTATTTCCCCTCACGGGGGAGGAGTAGAAGCAGTAGTATGGGTATCGTGTGTAGCTTGGTGCTGGGCACATAGTAGGCATTCCATAAACGGTGGCTCTTATTCAAAGGAAGGAAAGGTGCACATAGGTTAGGGAAAGAAGTAGCTGGCTATAGTGGAGAGAGCCCAGAGTTTGGACTCAGAAGACCTGAGTCCATACGAGGTAAGTGACTTGGAGCAAGATACTTGCCTCTCTGAACCTGAAGCTTCCTTATGTGTAACATAGAGATGATACTTGTGGGGGCTAAATCTCTTCTAGCAGCCCCTTCGCGTATGGTAGCTATTTTGTCCCATTATTAATTATAGAAATAGTAAGCGTGATTATTTCTTATCGGTGGTGCTAGCCCTAAGTAGAAGAAACTGTAGTGATCATTTATTCCACTGCATCATTGTGCAGATGAAGAAACTGAGACGCAGCAAAAGGTCAGTAGGTCTACGGAGGTTAAGTGAGACCTGGCTTCCGTTCTGCACTGTGCATTTCCACTTAGTGGCTAAGTGACCTTAAGTAGTCTGTCTCAGCTTCTCGGTGTGGCAAGGACTGTGGAAATGAATCCATGGCCTGGCCCTCAGTAAGTGCTCGGTAAATAGCCCTGGGACAGTTCCTTTGCGCTTGACGAACAGAGAGAGCCCCTGAGGTGAGGGTTGGCTGGTCATGACAGGGACTGTCCCATAGAACAGACCTTGCAGGTGAGCCTGGGCTCTCTGTAATGATACAGTGAGAACACTTGAGATTTTGAGCCTCCCAGTCATTTGCTTTGCGATATTGAACAAGTCACTCTTACTTCTTCTCCCTGTGGTGTTCCCCTATAAAGATCGTGATATTTGACCTTATGTCTATTGCCTGGGGTCTTCTGGAAGCTGAATAATGAAATGAGTGTCTCTGGAACCAGAGAGTCTTGGAGAAACTCATAAATAAATACCCTCAGATGACTAGCATATCTAATGTACCACAGCAGTATTAAGCCAAGGATACTGGGACTGGAGGCTAGAATCCTGCTTTTAGAATTCAAATTGTTCTTGTTATAGTCAACTCTTAATTTTTATGTGCTAACTGGGAAAAATTATAGCATGAATAAAAGAAGCCAGCTGGTGTTGATTGCTCTTCGCTCGAAAACTTGAGGAAGGCATAAGAGACTATATTTTAAATCTCGTTATCTCTCACCTGATCGCTTTCTTCAAAGCCATGAAGCTACAGGATGATTCAAAGGCTCAGAGCCCCAGAAGAGAGTCAGTGTACTGAATAATCCACAAACAAGACGATGCTTATCACTATAGTAGCCGTTTGTTTAGCCATTTATTAACCAGGCATGGGGATAAACTCTTCATCCGTAGTAGCTCATTTCATCCTTATTGTAACGCTATGAAGGAGGGAGGTGTGTTCATTTATCCATCTGTCTTGTATCAGTTGAATCTCAGGTACAGAAGCTGGAGTGAATCATACTTTTCAATTCATCGTACATTGTCATCACTGGTCTGTGCGAGACCCTTTCTTATGTTAGCTAATTAATTTGCTTGTTCCTTTTTACCCACGTACACTATATTCATTCACCCCCCCCCATAAATAACCAATCTATTTTTTTAGTGTCTTTGCCTTTGTATATTCTTATGAAGTATATATTTTGGTTTTGTGTATGTGTGTTTTAAATTTATATAAAATGACATCATGTTATATTTCATTGTCTCTAACTAAAACTGTTCTCACTAAAGCACTATATTTTTAAGCCGCATCCATGTTGCTATGGGTTTATTTAATCTGTTGCTTCCAGTTGTGACATAATAGGACATGGTGTGCGCCCACCACGGTTACACATTCTCCTACCCAGCAATGGCCATTCAGACTGTGTTGGGGTCAAACTCCCTACTGCTACAAGCAAAGAAACACTGTATCCCCATACGTCTCCCTTAAGGGCTGTGTGAGGATTGCTTGGGGGTATATAGTGAAGAATGGAATTGCTACTTCATAGGGATACATAGAATGTGAATATACCTGAGTAGTGCCAGAGGTAGGTGCTGTTATTTCCCCCATTTTACAGGTGAGGAAACTGAGGCTTTGAGAGTTTTAATAACTTACCAGAGTCACACAGACAGTGATTAGCATAGCTGGGATTCAAATTCAGACCTTCTTGCCCCCCAAAATTCTACCCTCCCCCCCCCCCAAGAGAGAGTGCACGTAAGCAGGAGGGCAGGGGAAGGGGCAGAGGGAGAGAGAATCCCAAGCAGAGCCTGACTCGGGGCTCCAACCCACGACCCTGAGATCATGACCTGAGCCAAAATCAAGAGTTGGACACTCAACCGACTGAGCCCCCCAGGCGCCCCCCAGAAATTCTACTCTTAATGGCTATGCCATCATTATTCTCTGAGTATTGGAGACTTGAGGACGTTCTACAGAAACATAAAGGTAAATCCCATTGTAGTGTGTATATTCTTAGAACCTAGGAATCCAGGTGGACTGAATTTTTTCTAAAGCACCTACTTCCCTGTCCCATAGCTGCATAGTAACTGGTTTCCTCTGGTTTTCATATGCTATGGGTCTGCAGTGCTAAAAGCCGCGTTGGTCATCCAGAACTGGTACCGAAGCTACTGTGCTCGGTGGAAGGCCAGACAGCGCTATGCCCTCACCATCTTCCAGTCTATCGAATATGCTGACGAACAAGGCCAACTGCAGGTCTGTGTTGCAGGCTTGTCTCTTCTTTTGGTAAAATGCTTCTCTTTACCCCTCATAATTGAGAAAAGGAAAGTTTGGGTCCATTTACCTTGGTGAAAGCTTGAATAGAGGGTGACACTGTCTTGGAAGTAGCTGTGGAGAGAGAGTAGGATTTGGGAAGAGGACGGTGTTTTTCATTTCTGAAGTTTATATTGTGAACAGGGCTGCCAGATGTCTAGTTAACTAATAAAAAATGATCTTACTCTGTTCTTGGGCACGTGTCCCAGGAGGAAGTAAAGTTGTTACTTTACGAAGGAAAAAGTATTTTAAGGAGTTAAAAAAATGAAAGAATTTCCTGAGAACAAACCTGAGAGAGTTCTAGAAGAAAATATAGATGGGCGAGGAAGGCCTTTTTCAAGTTTGCAAAAATGCTGTATAAATCCAGCTTTAATGCTTCTTAGTAGAAAAAAAGTCCTTTTTGGCCATTAAGGGGCAGGAGGATATATGATATCCTCTGCTTCTGCAGGAGGTGCTGCCCACCAGCTGAGGGAGGAGGGAGGCAGGTAGAGGCTGGGAGAGCGCCCCAACAGTATTTGCCATGGTGGCTGTTTGGGGATCATTCACTGACTAATGTATTTCTATTTTGTCCAGCTATCCAATTTCTTTTCCTTCATGTTGGAAAACTATACACATATACACGAGAAAGACCCAGGTAAGTAAATTGTTTAGTCTTTTGAAAAGCAGTCATTAAATATTGAATTGTCCTCATCCAGGGATGTAAACTCTGAAGATGGCAGGACACTAAGAAATTAAAAAGATGCCCACCTGTCTTGTCTTTGTGACACCAAACTGGTGAAATCAGTTCAAGTGGCTTTTTTCTCTGATTGTTGTTTACTAAATTTGTTTAATTTTGTCACTTTCACGAAGCTGAATTAGATTTCATTCAATGTTAATTTGTTGAACACCTTCTCTGAACCACAATCTGTTGATGTACAATGGTAGCTTTAATAAAGAGGATCTTATTTTTTTATCCACAAAACTTTCATGCCGAGAGATCAAAATAAACAAATCTGGGGGGACATGGTGGATTGAACACGGTTTTCTGTTGTCTGCAGAGCTAGCTGTCCATCTCTCTGTCTCTTTATCATTTATGTAGTCGTTCTGAAATGACTAAGTAAATCATCTCAGGGACGGGCAATGTCAGGATGGTTCAAAATGATTTTAAAATTATAGTTATTCCCAAGGCATGCATGCATTTCTCCTGCAAAATCAAGATGACTGTTGTTAACTTCAAGGTAGATGCTAGACTTAAAAACTTATTTTTCTTTAATTTGGGCCAACCATTTTTTGTTCTAATTAAAAGTGTATGGCATCCAAGAGCTCCTTTTAAATCATCCAGCGAGCATCCTTCACTGTGGCAAAAGAATGGTATTTTAATGGCATGCTTTGAGCTGAGCACATATGTATGAAACTAATTAAAGCATTTAATGATCTGTAGAAGCTTTCTAAATGGTAGAATAGCCAAACCTGAGGAGTGGGGAGTGGGAGGAAGTGGGTATTTTGCCATTTTCTTTCTTTTAGATAATTGCAATTTGAAGATAGTTGTTTGTGCTTCATGTTCTTTGGCAAAATATTTCTGAGAGGAAATATAATGATGATGAAATGAAGCAGCACTGTTTTTGCTAATGACCTAATATTTCGATCTGGGCTGTGCATCAGAATCACTCTGGAGATTCGTAGCCACAGATGGCTGGGTTCCAGCCCAGAGATATTGACTCAGGCTCTGTATTTAAAAAAATCTGCATGTCAAAAAATTCTGTAGGTGATTTAAAAATATTAAAAGATTTTATCAAAGAAGGGGACAGTGGTTTAATCTTCTTAGGTAAACTTTTCTTGAAGTGTAACATACATTAAAACACACAAATCTTAAGTACAAGAATCAATAAATTTTCTTGAAGTAAGCATGCCCTTGTAACCCGCACCCAGAACAAGAAAGAAAACATTATCAGAGCCACGGAAGCCTCTCTCCTGTCCCCCTCCAGTCACTTCCCAACTCCCCCATGATGGCTTTCCTGACTTCTACGTCCTAGATTGGTTTTGCTTGTTTTTGAACTTCACTAGATAAATGAAAGCACAGTGTTGAGTCTGTCTTTTACTCAATGGCGTATTTGTGAGAGTCATCCATGTTTTTGCAATTCAGTCATTCTTATTGCCGAATGATGTTCCGTTTTACGAATTTACCAAAACGTATCCATTCTATTGTTTATGGACATTTGGGTTGTTTTCAGTTTGGGTAATTTGAATGGTACTGCTATGCACATTCTTGTACATGTCCTTTTTGGTGAACATATATATCATTTTCTTTTGCTATATTCTCATTTCCAGTTATCTATTGCTGCATAACAAATCACCCCCAAATTTAGAGGCTTAAAAACAACAGCTATTTTATTGCTCGTGATTCTGTGGATCGGGCATTTGAACTGGGCTCAGTGGGGATGGCTTGTCTTCGTTCCATGCGGTGTCAGTTGGGCTCACTCAACCTCGCTGGGCTGGGTAGGGAGGTCTAGATGGTTTTACTCACCTGTCTGGGACTTTGGTGTTGGCTATGAACTTAGATACCTCAATTCTCCTCATGCAGCCTCTCTGTCTAGCAGGATATCCCAGACTTCTTTTCATGGTAGCTGGATCCCAAGAGGACAAAGGCAGAAGCTACAAGGCCTCTTAAGGTCTATTCTCTGGAACTCACATAAAATCGGTTCTGCCATATTCTATTGGTCAAAGCAAGTCACAAGGGCAGCCACAGATTCACAGGGGTTAGGAAAGCTCCATCTCTTGCAGGGGGGAGCAGCAGCGTTATATTGGAAAGGGATGAGGATACAGAGGGGCTTGATTCACTGGGGGCCATTATTATAAAGTTGTACCATGACCCCGGAGTGGAAGTTTTGGGTTACAGGGCATGCGTGTGTTCAGCTTTATTAGATACTGACAAACCTTCTTATAAAATTGCTGTACCAACTTATACTGCCACCAGTGGATGAGAGTTCCAGTGTTCTCTATCCTCTTCAACACTTGGAGTTGTCATTCCTTTTCATTTTAGCCATTCTGCCTGATATGTAGTAGTATCCCATTTCTGCTTTAATTTGTATTTCCCTGGTGAGCAGTGAAGTTGGTCACCTTTTTGTCTATGTAGTGGCCATGTGAACATCCTGTTTGGTGAAGTGCCTATTCAGGTCTCTTGCCATCCTTTTATTGGGTTAGCTGTTTTCTTCTTACCAATTTTTAAGAGTGCTCAAAGTATTCTACATATGATAATATGAATCTTTGTTAGATAAACATATTGCATATATCTTCTCCTAGTCTTTGGCTTTTATCTCCCTAATCTTTAAATGCTGCCTTTTGATGATAACAGACATTCTTGATTTTAATGTAGTACAATTTTTTTCCTTTTATGGTTAATACTTTCTGCATCTTGTTTGAGAAATCTTTGTCTGATATGAATGTGTGTGTGTGTGTGCGCGCACACAAAAATAAATACAGGAGAAACCTATAGGATAAACCAGAAACTAATGGCCTTGTTTACCTACAGGGGATGAGTGGATGTGTGGGAACAGGGGAGAAAGAAAGAATGGGAGAATGGAGTTGGGTAGAGGGCTGTGGGAGGAGTAACACTCCTCTGAATGTACCTTTTTGTAGTTTTGACTCTTAGAACCATGATAATGTTTCACATCCATTAAAAAAAAATTTTTTTTTTTTTAAGATTTTATTTATTTTTTGACAGAGAGAGACAGCGAGAGAGGGAACACAAGCAGGGGCAGTGGGAGAGGGAGAAGCAGGCTTCCTGCGGAGCAGGGAGCCCAATGCGGGGCTCGATCCCAGGACCCTGGGATCATGACCTGAGCTGAAGGCAGACGCTTAACGACTGAGCCACCCAGGCGCCCTCATTAAAAAAATTTTTACAAACAAGAAAAGAATGTATGTATGTGTATTTCCAAAATAGAATACACACATGACAAATGAATTTAGCTGTATTACAAATAACAGAATCACCTCTTGGAGTTGGGGAAGAAACAAACTAACCTAAGTAACATTGGAAAATAGGGCTTTAACTATAATGAGCCTTGATGATGCTTCATTTATATTTTATCCTGTGTGGGGTTTGCTTGAGCTTCTGTGATATCTAGGTTGATATTTTCCATCAGGTATAGAAAGTTTTTACCCATTAATTATTTAAAATATCTTTCAAGTCTAAATATCTTTTTCTTTGTGAATCCCTGCTTTTAAACTTAGAAGGCCTTGAAATATTTAAAATGTGGATCGCTATGCCTGGATTTCTAGATTTTTTTTATGGTTTGACTTTTAAAATTTTTAACACTTCATAAATTTGAGATTTTTTATATTAAACCAAAAAAAAAAGGAAATCTTGATGCCTTGTGGTTGAAAACAAAGAGCACAGCTAAAAACAAAATGTCCAAGTAGTTAACCAGTTTTTCCCACAATGTTTATTTCATAACGTATCTTTTCACCATGGTTTGTAGTGCCTCCTTCACCATGTATTCATTTAAAAAATATGTATTAGGGCATATTTCTAGGCCTCTATTCTCTTGTACATCTCTCTATTATAGAGTCCTAGAATCTTACCAATTTAATTATTGTGTGTAATGGAAAAATTAATTTGCAGATTACTTTTGTAGGTTGATTTCTTTTAAAAATTTTTTCCACGGGGCACCTGACTGGCTCAGTCGTTAAGCGTCTGCCTTCGGCTCAGGTCATGATCCCAGGGTCCTGGGATCGAGCCCCGCATCAGGCTCCCTGCTCGGCAGGAAGCCTGCTTCTCCCTCTCCCACTCCCCCTGCTTGTGTTCCCTCTTTCGCTGTGTCTCTCTCTGTCAAATAAATAAATAAAATCTTTAAAAAATTTTTTTTCCAGCTTTATTGAAATATAGTTGACATATAACACTGTAGAAGTTTAAGATATATACTACAGTGATTTCATATATGAATATATTATGAAATGATTACCACAACAATGTTGGTTAACACATCCATCACCTCACAGTTACAAGTTCTTTGTGTGTGGTGAGCCCTTTAAAAATGTACTCTCTTAGTAACTTTCAAGCATACACTAAGAGTAATGTTAACTAGGGTCACGGTGCTGTACATTACTGTGGGTTGCTTTCTGATGGCCTTCTTTGGTGGGAAGGTTCCACACAACATCCACCTAGGCCTGTTTTGCAGAAGCGCCAGGACTGCTAAGCAGGGTGTATTTAGGGACCAGAAGATCACTTAACATTCCCAGATATCGTCAGACTAATGGTTTTAACTCTGAGGCACAGTGTTAGTTGAGACATCCTGGGTGTTCCATAGGTAGGAGGTGATCTGGAAGCCATTCATTTCCGTGTCCTACTACTTAGTGGCTCAAACCAGTTTGTAGGACTTGATGGGGAGACTCAACGCATCCATCCCATAAGGTAGAAAGCCAAAGCTGCTGTACAGAGCAATAGGTTTAAACAGAGACTGGTGGAAGTGGGGAGTGGGATGGAGCGTGTGCAAGTGTTGTTTTGACTATCCTTTCTGCTTCCCAGATCAGCCAAAATGTCCTATCAGATCCAGGTATTTTATATATATATATATTTTTTTAAGATTTTATTTATTTGAGACAGAGAGAATGAGAGAGACAGAGAGCACATGAGAGGGGGGAGGGTCAGAGGGAGAAGCAGGCTCCCTGCCGAGCAGGGAGCCTGATGCGGGACTCGATCCCGGGACTCCAGGATCATGACCTGAGCCGAAGGCAGTCGCTTAACCAACTGAGCCACCCAGGCGCCCGGTATTTTATATTTTTTTGTGGCTATGGCCAGTAGGTTATTTTCCCCATGATATGTCCCCAGTGATTATTGGTAGTATTTAACAAGCCTTTGACTTATATCTATTTGTATTGTGCTACTATTGAACAATAGCATGAATGAACTTATTATTATTATTATTAATTATTATCATTTCTGGTATCTATTACATGTTTGCCATGTGCCATGTCTTTTAAGTGCTTTAAATATTTCATTTAGTCGTCATGACAAACCACTGAGATTAGTATTATTATCATCCCCTTTTGTTGGATGAGAATATTGAGGCTTACAAGGTGACCTCCCAAGGTTATTCATCTCAGCAGTGGTAAAGCTGTGGTTCAAACCTCTGCAGTATGGAATTCTCCTATCAGTTCTGGGAGTTTCTCAACTGATTTTCCTGAGTATGGATATTTAATCACACTGGGCACAAGTAACTTTATTTTTACCTCTTTCTATCCAAGCTCTTATTTCAGCTTTGTATTTTGTTGCATTGGCTAGAAATAGCAGAACAATGTGAAAAGTAAGCAGTGAAACTAGGCATCGTGATTTGTTAATGCTTTAATGGAAAAAAACATTCTTGTTGATTTAAATTTTTAGAATTCTGTTAAGGAGGTAGGCTTTCATTCCTAGTTTTCTGAGTTTTTAAATAATCAGGAACAGGTGTTGAATCTTATGAAATGCAGTTTTGCCATTTCTTGAGTTTATTATATGGACACTCATAGTTTTAATCCAGATTCATAACTGAGAAATGAAATAGCTATAAAATGCAGTTCAATTGGTGCTTTTCTTTTCCCAGCCATATCTGTAGCTTGTTTTCAAAGTGACACATGGGCAGTAGGGGCAGAAAGTGCGTGTGTGTGTGTATTGTTGTTTTTTTTTAATTATGGGCTTTAACATGTTCCCTGTCCAGTTTTTGAATTTGCACTGGGTAAAAGAAAAGATTATATGTGGGGGGTAGTTTTGAGATATTTTCTTTAGAACAACTTGTAAAGGTATCATTTGGTTATAATTCAAGATTTCATTATATTTAATTAGTTTAGATTCATGTTGACAGAATTGTAAATCAAACAGGTAAAGGTTCATTCAAATTACATGGTGCACAAATCTTTTCATATTGTTGGCATTCATTAAATTATTCTTATTAGTTATAATAGTTACAGCCCATACTACTTGCATTCGAATTGGTACAGCTTCTGATTGTTTTCATATATGACCCACATTAGCTACCCATATTAGGAAGAGAATCTATGTTATTTTTTTTTAAATGTGGCTAAAAGTCAGCAAAAGGATTATGATTTGATGTTTACTGATATTTCATATTGAGTAGTTTTGACTAAGAAATGGCTTAGGGAAATGGTGCTTTTTCGTATATTTATCACAGAACTTATAAGAAATGAAAGTGAACAAACATATGGAAAGAAGGGCCAGACCAAGCTTTTTGTTTGTTTGTTTTAAAGAAGAAAAACACACAGGTGGGATTACTCAATAAGTTAGTTATAAGATGATATAGTGAGACCAGCGGGGTTGTTTTTGTCTTTCTTTGTTGTTATTGTTGTTTTCCCAAGAGGAGCCCAATATTTCAGTGTGTAGAGTCAGGAAGATGTATCTCTAAGAACGGAATGGTATGATCATTAAGACAGTTAAGTAGAGTATTGAGGCTTTACTGCTTGCACGATGGAATCTGAGATAAAATTTACCAAGCTGCTCTGCATTTCTAGTTTTCAAACATAAAATGGAATAATTAAGTGATTCTCAAATCTCAAACCAAATCCAAATGAGAAAAATACACTGCGCTGGACCACACTGAAGACACACCTTATTATTCCTACATCTAACTTCTTATAAAACATCATCAACCACCACCAAAGAAGTGTTGGGGTGGGTACACAATAATTTAGAAAGCATTTTTAAATTACCAAATATCATGACTTATTTTAGCAAGTTTTTTCTTTTCAAGTTTAGTTCTTAACTCTCATCTCTCAGCATAACTGGATCATGAAAAAACATGCATTCTATCTACATCTGCTAACATCACACTTTCCAAACATGTCTACTCTAAATATTCAAAAAGATAGAAACTACTTGCAGAAAACTTCTGATTCCCATTGGCTTGGTAGCAATTGTTAATGAGTTGAAGAATACATCACCATCCTCTGTATCTGTTATCTGTTAATGAAATAATTCTGTGTATTAAACAACCACAATAGCTCAGTGGCATGTAATAAACATTTCTTTTGCCCACAAGTCTACAGGTTATCTGAGTACTTCTGCTGATCTTGACAGGCTTGATTTGGCAGTTTTCCTCAGCTCTTGGCGAGAGTTCACTCATGTATTTGGAGGTCTGCTGGCTAATGGCTGATCTGGGATGGCCTTGGCTGGGGTGACTCAGTTTTGTTCCCCATAGTCTTGGAGTTTTCATTAGGTTAGCCTGCGCTTTGTGCTAGTACCTTGGGTTCAAAAGAGAGAGCATGGAAACATTCAAGGCCTTCTGAGGCCTTGACTTGGAAATGGTACGTAACACTTCCACCACATTCTTTAGGCCAACACAGGTCATGAACCCCACAACCCAGATTCAAAGCCTGGGGAAATAAACTCTTGATGAGAGTAGCTGCAAATTGCATTAAAAAGAGCCAGGCTATGGGTGGCTCAGTTGGTTAAGCGACTGCCTTCGGCTCAGGTCATGATCCTGGAGTCCCTGGATGGAGTCCCGCATCGGGCTCCCTGCTCGGCAGGGAGTCTGATTCTCCCTCTGACCCTCCTCCCTCTCATGCTCTCTGTCTCTCATTCTCTCTGTCTCAAATAAATAAATAAAATCTTTAAAAAAAAAAAAAAAAAAAGAGCCAGGCTAAATGTTGGGATAGACAATCGGGGTCACTTTTGCAATCAGTCTACCATACCCACTTTCCTCTTTCTACAACCGAATTGGCCAGATTTCTGTTCTTGGGCTGACTTATTTTATAGGCAGCCTAGCAAGAAAGGGACCCTGGATCTCAGCACCTACTGAAATGGGCAGTGCAGGCGATCTGTTACACAGAAATGTTTCTCTGAGAGAGAGACCCTATGGGTATTTCTGCCTGTGTTTCATCATCTAACTTTATCTGCTTTGTTATCAAGAAGAAAAAGAAAATCATGTCAGGGCGCCTGGGTGGCTCAGTTGGTTAAGCGACTGCCTTCGGCTCAGGTCATGATCCTGGAGTCTCGGGATCAAGTCCCGCATCAGGCTCCCTGCTCGGCGGGGAGTCTGCTTCTCCCTCTGACCCTCCTCCCTCTCATGCTCTCTGTCTCTCATTCTCTCTCTCTCAAATAAATAAATAAAATCTTTAAAAAAAAAAAAAAAAAAGAAAGAAAATCATGTCAGAAAATCTGTTTTTATGTGAAAAGTGTTTAACAGGGGAAAAATTGAATGTTGCAGTTTAATTTTCTGAATAGCACAGATGTTTGAATCAAATGCGATACATTGTTATGTGTTCAGCCCGATTTGTAAAAATCTGAGATGTAAGAGTAGGCAAAAAATGTAGAGGTAGAGTTTCAGAGCATCAAAGTGCCTTGATTGCCCAGTTTTCCCTGTGTTTCTCCTTCTCCTCCCCACCGATGAACTCACTGCTTTGGTACAATGTCCACTCGGGAAGGGATGAGGGTAATTCATGTAAATGTACCTAATGATCTGAGAACAGATCCTTCCTCATGATTATATGTGGGATAGCTTGGTATTCATAACATGTAGCACAGTGCCTCATGTGGGGTCGATATTCAAGAAGGTATTTATTGAATTTAAGTATGGGAATGTTGATTCCCCCACCCTTTCTGTCTCTCCTTTTCCAGAATTAGTTGCTCGACTTTTTGGTAGCACCCTCCAGGACTGCAAGGATAGACAGGAGTATGTCTCATTCATAGACGTCCCAGACTCCTATAATGGTCCTCGGCTGCAATTTCCTCTCACTTTTACTGACATTGATTTACTTGTTGAGGCCTTCAAGCAACAACAGGCAAGTGGAAGCAGATACTGCCATGATTCTTGTACATAGCATGTGCTCAGTGACTATCTGTTGAATGAATGAATGAAAATACTATAGCGGGGGCGCCTGGGTGGCTCAGTTGGTTAAGCGACTGCCTTCGGCTCAGGTCATGATCCCGGGGTCCTGGGATCGAGTCCCGCATCGGGCTCCTGGCTCAGCGGGGAGCCTGCTTCTCCCTCTGACCCTCTCCTCTCTCATGCTGTTTCTCTCTCGCTCGCTCTCTAATAAATAAATAAATAAAATCTTTAAAAAAAAAAAAAAAGAAAATACTATAGCGGAAATGTACTCCCTTGGGGGAAAAGCTTCATAATAAGTGAGAGCTACCCTCTGCTTTGCTTAACCTATTAAATAGAAGTCTCCTCAGATGCACAGAAACTTCCTATCTATAGGCATACAGCATTTCCTTTTTCTGAGATATAATTCGCATATCATAAAATTCATCATTTTCAAGTGAGTGATTTAAGGGTGGAGGGATGGGTGAAATGGGTGAAAGAGAGTGGGAAATCCAGGCATTCCAGTTAGAATGAGTAAGTCATCAGGTTAAAAGTTGCAGCATAGGGAATATAGCCGATGGTACTGTAATATTGTTGTATGGTGACAGATGGGAGCTACGCTTGCGGTGAGCCCAGCATAACATATAGAGTTGTCGAATCACTGTGTTGTACCCCTCACACTAATGGAACATTGTTTGTCAACAATTCTCCAGTGAAAAATAAATAAATAGGGCACCTGGGTGGCTCAGTCGGTTAAGCAACTGCCTTTGGCTCAGGTCATGATCCCAGAGTCCTGGAATCGAGTCCCACATCGGACTCCCTGCTCAGTAGGGAGTCTGCTTCTCCCTCTGACCCTCTCGCCTCTCACGCTCTCTCTCACCCTCTCTCTCTCAAATAAATAAATAAAATCTTAAAAAATAAATAAATAAGAACGTGTACAATTCAGTGGTTTTTAGTGCATTCACAAAATAGTGCAACCATCACCAATATCTAACTCCAAAACATTTTCATCACCCCAAAAAGAAACTCCACACTCATTACCATTCCCTCCTCCCTCAGCCCTGGCAACTATTATTCTACTTTCTGTCTCTATGGATTTGTGTGTTTTGGACATTTCAAACAAATGGAATTATATAATATGTAGCCTCTTGTGTCTGGCTTTTTCACTTAGCCAATGTTTTCAGGGTACATTCATGCCATGGCATGTTTCATTGCTCCTTTATTGCACTGTCTAATATTCTGTTATAAGGATATACCACATTTTGTTTATTCATTCGTCAGTGGATGAACATTTGGATTTTTTTCTACTTTTTGGCTATCATGAACAATGCTTCTATGAACATTCACTTACAGGTTTTTGTGTGAATGTGTCCTCAGTTTTCTCTTGAGTATATATAACTAGGAGTGGAACTGCTGGGTCATATGGTAACTGTTTAACTTTTTGAGGACCTGCTAAATTGTTTTCCACAGTGGCTGCGCCACTCTACCTTCCCACCAGCGATGCATGAGGGTTCCAGTTTCTTCACATTTTTTGCCAACACTTGTTTTTGCTTTTGTTTATTCTTTTTAATTGTGTTTTCATTATAGCCATCCTAGTTGTCTGTGAGCTGATACCTCATACTGGTTTTGATTTGCATTTCCCTAATGACTGAAGATGTTGAACATCTTTCCATGTTTACTAAGCATTTGTACACTTCTTTGGAGAAATATCTATTCAGATGCTTTGCCCATTTTGAAATCAGGTTATTTGTCTTTATATTATTGAGTTGTAAGATTTCTTTATATATTCTGGATACAAATCTCTTACCAGATATATGATTTTTTTAAAAAAGATTTATTTATTTGAGAGAGAGAGAGCATGTGGGGGGGAGGGACAGAAGGAGAGGGAGAGAGAGACAGAATCTCCAGCAGACCCCCTGCTGAGCAAGGAGCCCAATGTGGGGCTTGATCCCACGACCCTGAGATCATGACCTGAGCCCAAACCAAGAGTTGGATGCTTAATCAACTGAGTCACCTAGGCACCCCTCAGATATATGATTTGAAAATTTTTTTTTCATTCTTTAAGTTGTCTTTTCACTTTCTTGATAATGTCCTTTGATTCACAAAAGTTTCTAATTTTGGTGAAGTCCAGTGTATCTATTTTTTTTCCTTTGGTTGCTTGTGCTTTTGTATTATATCTAAGAATCCATTGCCAAATCCAAGGTCATGAAGATTTACCCTTTATATTTCCTTTTAAGAATTTTATAGTTTTAGCTCTTACATTTAGTTCCATGAACCATTTTCAGTTACTTTCTGGGGGTATATGGTATGAGGTAGGGGTCCAACTTTATTTTTTGCACATGGATATGCAGTTGTCCTAGCACCTTCTGTTGAAGAGTTCATTCTTTCCCCATTGAATGGTCTTGATATCCTTGTTGAAAACTAATAGGCCACAGATGTATTGATTTATGTCTGGACTCCCAATTCTATTCATTTGTGTGTCTATCCTTATGCCAATACCACATTGTCTTAATTACTATAGCCTTGTAGTTAAGTTTTGAAATCAGGAAGTATGAATCCTTCAATTTAGTTCTTCTTTTTGAATATTATTTTGGCATTTGGTTTCCCTTGCAATGAATTTGAGGATTGGACATTTCCATTTCTTTAAAAAAAAAAGCCCATTGTGATTTTGGGAGGGATTGCATTGAATCTATAGATCACTTAGGACAGTATTACCATCTTGACAATATCAAGTCTTCCAATTCATAAACACATGATGTCTTTCCATTTATTTTGGTCTTCTTTGATTTCTTTCAGAAATGCTTTCTAATTTTCAGTGCACAAGTCTTTTTCTACCTTAAATTTATTCTTTGGTATTTTATTCTCTTGATTGCTATTATAAAAAGGATTGCTTTCTTAATTCACTTTTGGATTGTTTATTGTTGGTGTATAAAAGGACACTTGATTTTTGTGGGTTGAGTTTTTACTCTGTCACTTTGCTTTGCTAAGTTCATTTATTAGCTCTAGCAGTGTGTGTGTGTGTGTGTATTTTGAGACAATCTATGTACAGGATCATGTCATCTGGGAATAGAGATAGTTTTACTTTTTCTTTTTTGATTTAGATGACTTTTATTTCTTTTTCTTGCCTAATGCTCTGGCTAGAACTTCCAGTACGGTGTTGAATAGCAGTTGTGAGGGCAGGCATGCTTGTCTTGTTCTTGATCTTAGTGGGAAAGCTTTCAGTCTTTCACCACTGAGTTTGATGTTAGTTGTGGGTTTTTCATAAATGCCTTTCATCATTCAGCTAACACATTTAGATGACAAGGTCTAGGTGTTAGCTGTTGTCAAATACTTTTTCTGCACCAATTAAGATGATCCTGTGTTTTTTTCCTTCACTTTATTAATATGTATATTACATTGATTAATTTTGTGTGTGTGTGTTGAACCACCTTGTATTCCTGGAATAAATCCCACTGGGTCATGGTCTATGCTTCTTTTAAAATTTTATTTGCTGGTATTTTGTTGAAGTTTTTTTTTTTTCATTTTATTCATACAGGATATTGATGTGTATGTTCTTACGGTGTCTTTATCTGACTTTGGTATTAGGGTGATATTGCCTTCATAGAATGAGTTAGGAATTGTTTCCTCCTCTTAATTTTTTGGGAAGAGCTTAAGAAGGATTGGTGTTAATTCTTCAAATGTTCAGTAGAGTTCACCAATGAAGCTGCCTGTCTTGGACTTTTCCTTGTTAGGAGGTTTTTGATTACTGATTTAATCTCTACTTGTCCTAGATCTGTTCAGATTTTCTGTTTCTTCTTGAATCGGTTTTGGGAATTCATATGTTTCCAGGAATTTGTCCATTTCATCTAAGTTATCTAATTTGTTAGTGTATAATTATTCATAGAATTCTCTTATAATTCTTTTTATTTCTTTAATGTTGGTGGTAATGTCTCCACTTTTAGTTCTGATTATACTTATTTGCATTTTCTCTCTTTGTTTTTCTGTGTCAGTCTAGTTAAAGGTTTGTCAATTTTGTTAATATTTTCAAAAAACCAACTTTGAGTTTTGCTGAATCTTTCTATTGTTTCTTTGTTGTCTGTTTCATTTATCTGAACTCTAATCCTTTTTTTCCCTCTGCTAGCTTTTGGCTTAGTTTGTTCTTTTTCCAGTTCCTTAGTGTCAAATTAGGCTTTTCATTTGAGATCTTTCTTCTTTTTAATGTAGACATTTGCAATTATAAATTTCTCTCTGAGCATTGCTTTTGCTGCATCCCATATATTTTGGTATGTAACGTTTTCATTTTTGTTCACCTCAAAGTAGTTTCTAATTTCCTTTGTGATTTCTTCTTTGACCTATTGATTGTTTGAGTATGTTGTTTAATTTCTACATACTCGTGAATTTTTCAGTTTTCCTTCTGTTATTGATTTCAAGCTTCATTCCCTTGTAATCAGAGAAGGTACTTTGCATGATTCCGATTTTTTAAATTTATTGAGGCTTGTTTTGGGGCCTAACATCTGGTCTATCCTGGAGAATGTTCCATGTGTTCTTGTTAAAAAAAATGTGTAGCCTGATGTTGGGTAGAGTGTTCTATAGATGTATGCTAGGTCTAGTTGTGTGTGAGGTCTCTGAAGTCTGTTCTTTTAGCTTGTGTTCAGCTAGTATTTGATAGAGATTTCCTTGAACACCAGGAGCCAGAGAGAGAGAGAGAGAGAATGAGAGAGAGAGTGGGAGAGAGACAGAAGCTAAGCAAAGCAAAGACAAGCCTAGTCTTTGCAGATGGGCTCTGTGTTGGTAAACTTCTTCACTGCTTAGCTAGGCTGTTTACAAACCTATTTTAGCCTTTACTCTCTGCTTGCACTGAGCCATTTTTAAGTTACCTTTTTCTTGATTCAGCCTTTGCTTGGTTACTGTGAACTTTATTTTCCGGGGTTCTGTGAAAGTTGATTTTGACATTTTTTTTTTGTTTAAGTTTTCAGTGTTTCTGTGTAGTGATAGGACCTGTGAGCTACCTATTCCATTGTTTTCTCTAACATTACCCCAAAACCCTCATTCGTAGGTTGGGACCCTAAGGGCATACCCTAGGAGTAAGAGTGAACTATAAGTAGATTGTCTCTGTAGGGATTGAAGCAAAGCTTGGAATCATCTAATTCCTGAAATTAAATTGAGATTATCCTAGATAGCTGGTGTTCCTAGCCACCTGCCAAATGAAAAAGTAAATCCTCTCTGGAAGGAAATAGACCTCAAATTATTTCTTCAAATTGTTATGTACAATGTCCAGAACTTAATACAAATACTAGCCAGGCATAGGAGGATACAAGATTCATGACAGAAAACTGAGGCAAATAACAAACAACAGAAACAGACCAATATTTTGATAATGGCATTATCAAACTCAGAGTTTAAGATAAATGTGCTTAATGTGTTCAAAGAGAGAAAAGATATGACAAAAATCCAAGGAGCTATAACAGAAAAGATCAATAATTCTGACTTTATAAAAATGAGAAAATTATGTTGTTAAGGGAAGACTGAAAGGTTCAACATAGAATACAGTGTGCTCCCATTTGTAAAAAAAAAAAAAATAAGTATTATATATATTTTGATTTTCAAAAATTAAGATAAAATTTACATAACATAAAATAGATCATATTAAGGGGCGCCTGGGTGGCTCAGTTGGTTAAGCGACTGCCTTCGGCTCAGGTCATGATCCTGGAGTCCCTGGATCGAGTCCCACATCGGGCTCCCTGCTCGGCGAGGAGCCTGCTTCTCCCTCTAACCCTCCCCCCTCTCATGTACTGTCTCTCTCATTCTCACTCTCTCAAATAAATAAATAAATCTTTAAAAAAAAATAGATCATATTAACCATTTAAAAGTGTACAATTTAACAGTTTTTAGTATATTCAAAGTGTTGTGCAACCATCACCACTAATTCCAGAACATTTCATCACCCCAAAGCAAAACCCTGTACCCATCAAGCAGTCACTCCCCATTGCCCCTTCTCCCTAGCCCCTGGCAAACACTAATTCGCCTTCTGTCTCTACGAATTTGCCTAATCTGGACATTTCATATAAACGGAATCATATAATATGTGACCTTTTATGTCTGGCTTCTGTTTGCCAAAATGTATTCAAGATTCATCCATGTTTTAGTATGTGTCAGTATTTCATTCCTACTTTTAGTTGCATAGCATTCCTTTATATGAATATACCCCACATTTTGTTTAAGGGATTATATATTTATAGAATAGAATATATATATTAATATTACATATTCATATGTGTTATATTAATTTTTATATGCTTGCAAACGCATATAAATAGACTATGTTTTGGAAAGATAATGAAGACACTCTTAACAGTGACTGTTTCTGGGGACAGGAACTGAGGTCTGGGGAAGAAAGAAAATTGCTTTTCACTTATAGTCTTTTTTACTATTTAACTTTTTATTTCAACTGAAAAATGAGATTTTTCTTCATTTGAAAACTCGTTATTTCATACAAAGAAATATCCTTTAAAAGTACTATTTTCCTCCCTCATTGCCTTTAAAATAATATGAATATTTTAGTTAAGTTGCTATTTACTCTGACCATCTCTGTAACTGTAGAAACCAACATCTAAGTTAACTTTTTTGAATATTTAATATTGCAACTGTAAACACAATTATAATGCTATTTAGAGACAGCATTGTAAGCAAATACTGATGTTAGCTATGTGATTTTAGCCTATTGAAAAAGGAACCAGGGCATCTGGCTGGCTCAGTCGGTGGAGCATGCGACTCTTGATCTCAGGGTTGTGAGTTCGAGCCCCACGTTGGATGTAGAGATTACTTTAAAAAAATAATTTAAAAAAGTGAAAAAAAAAAAGGAAAAGAAAAAGGACCAAGAAAAAGTATTTTAACAATAGGAATTTTCTGTTGTAACATATTCTCAATGAATGTTTTTTTTTAACTTACTAAACAAAACAAAACAAAACAAAACTGCCTTTTCAGACAGCAGTTACTCTGATTAGTGCTACAAATGGACCAGAAAATCTGCAGTGGCAAATTAAGATAACACTGAAGCCTGTCTTGGGAATCAATAGACTAAATATGCAAAGTGAAAATAAGTATTGTATTAAGGTGTTTTACCTGTTCCTTCAAAATGGGGCTAAAGGAAAGTTCACATTCAAGATTTGACTCAAGTTGTGGATTGAATGGACTTAAAATGCTTTTGTAGGAAAAGTCTTTAGCAGTTCATTAGGTCTTGGAGAGCAAGGAAATATGGGTCTCTCCACCCATCTATATCCAGGGACCTTTCTCTTTCCTCCTAATTCTCACATTGCTTCAAATCCGGATTCCTGTTCTTAAAAAGTATACGCAAACAATGAATCATGGAACACTACATAAAAAAATTAATTAATTTTTTAAAAAGTATACTTAATCAGGGGCACCTGGGTGGCTCAGTCAGTTAAGTGTCTGACTCTTGATTTTGGCTCAGGTCATGATCTCAGGGTCATGGGATTGAGCCCTGAGTTGGGCTCCCCGCTAGGCATGGAGTCTGCTTAAGATTCTCTCTCTCCCACCTGAGAGGGAGACAAAGATTAAGAGACCCTTAATCTCAGGAAACAAACTAAGGGTTGCTGGAGTGGAGGCAGGTGGGAGGGATGGGGTGGCTGGGTGGTGGACAGTGGGGAGGGTATGTGCTATGGTGAGCGCTGTGAATTGTGTAAGACTGATGAATCACAGACCTGTATCCCTGAAACAAATAATACATTATATGTTAATTTAAAAAAAAAAAAGATTCTCTCTCTCCCTTTCCCTCTGCCCCTCCCCCTACTCTCTCTCTCTCTTAAAAAAAAAAAAAGTATATTTAATCATGAAAATTCTCTAAACTTAAATCCTGTTTTTGGGGTATGGGATAGGAAATAGTTTTGTCATTTTAATAGCTATGTGCAAATAAACATTTTAAGATACCATGAGACAAGATTGTTCCAAAGGAGCAAAGGATTCCATCTGTTCCAAAACCCATAACCAAAGCAGTATCTGAACAATATGTAGAAATGACCCCTCTGAGCCTTTAATAATTTAAACCAGTGGTGTCCACTAGAAATATAATCCGAGCCACATACATAATTAAAAATGTTCTAGTAGTCACATTAAAAAATTAAAAACACATTGGGTGTAAAGATTACTAAAATAAACTTTTAAAAAGGTGAAAATAATTTTAATACTTTATTTAATCCAACAGATGCAATCATTATCATTTTAATATGTTCTCAAGTTAAAAGTTTTTAATGAGACATTTTACTTTTTTACTTTTTCATACACTGAGTCTTTGAAAACCAGTGTGTATTTTGTACTCATAGCACATCTCGATTTCGGTCAGCCCCATTTCAAGTGGTGCAAACAGTCCTGCCCCATGAAGTGGTGTTAGCATCTGTTAAATTTGTATCGGCTGTATTACTTCGGGGATTATGTATTTGGAATATTTTATAATTTTTAAAAAAGGGAGAATAACACACTGGATTTAAAACAAACAAACAAAAGCCCAGCAGAGAAAGCGGAGTAAATCTGTCCAAAACAATGATGTCATCAACACTGTAACTGGAGGAGGACAACTGGATAAATAGTCATAATAGGAGGCAACGCAAATGGTTTATTTGGGTTTGGAATATGTTTTATATTTAGATTAGTATATAAATGCACTTGCTGTTCTGTATACTCTCATATCTGTGCACCCAGCATTGAGCCACCTGGGATTCTTGGCTCAGGGGTTCCTTGGGGCTGCTCCCGCTGCCTTTTGTGAGATCTGTGAACCCAGCGCCACCACCTGGTTGCCATCCCAGGTGGCAGGATGTCCCAAACAAATGCAAGGCAGCCCCACTTCCACAGTCGCTCTCTCCTTCTCTCTTTCTCCCGTCCTTCCTTCTCTTTTATTTATTTATTTCTGTCTGCCTGTTTCCCTGGGGCAAGGGAGTCCCTTTTTTTCCCCCTGACACTTCTCTTGGGCTCTACGGACCGAGAATAATCAGAAACGTTCTGTGAATGGGTGATGTCAGTTAAGAACAGGAAAGTATAAATGTCCTAGGAACCATTCATTCGTTCCATTTACAAATCTCTAGTGAGGGCTTACCGTATGCCAGACACAGTGCCAGAATAATCTATTTGAGACTCATGTAGAGATTATCCTGCAATACAGCTTCCTGAAATGGGCTCATATGCTCCCCTGTTATAGCTTTCTACGTCGTCATGCCTTTCTTGCCAGTTCATTATATATATTTCCTCTGCTCCGCCCTCACAGATACTTCATGCTCATTATGTCTTAGAGGTGCTCTTTGAAACAAAGAGAGTCCTGAAGCAAATGCCGAACTTCACTCACGTAAAAACTTCTCCCTCCAAAGAGTTAACAATCTGTGGTAAGTTTCAGAGCAGAGCTGCCAAATTAATATTTAGGAGCGTCTTGGTTCTACATCATTTGCTTAATGTGAAAACTGTGCAAATTGGACTGTATTAAGGGAAAAGTGTTAATATAGAGTTATCTATCCTGATAATACTGTTCCCCATCTTGTCTTTGTTTTGCATACCAGCTGGCAGGAATTAATTATGTGAGAAATTAAAGAACTCATAGCTTTTTATAAAGGCAGGCGGCATTTTAATACGGAAAACCACCCATGGGTGGAATGAGCCTTCTTTGCCCTCCGTCTAGCTCTCATTATCTTCGTTCCATGTTACTTTTGCTCGGTGCGCCTTCCCATGCCCTTTATGCTGGGAGACCAAAAGCCCAAGGCCGGGTGGACATTAAACTCATCTCTGTCCTTGGCTGCTCTTTTAGATTTTTCCAACTGGTCGCTGCAGCTTTTAGAAGAGTGGGAATGTCCCAGAAATCTGTTCCTTGTCCTTCTAAATAACAAGACTTGAGATTTTGTTATCGTATAGGCCAGCCTGGCAGGATGTTACTTCAAGAAACAGTACACATTGAAATTCAACACAGTTGGTGCTCAGCAGGCTTGCAACTGTCTGAGAATGGGGTGCGTGGAAGGAACAGCAACTCCCTTAACTTCTAATGAGGCCTTTAGGTTACAAAACAGTGATTGTTATTTTCCAAATCAATTTTTAGCCTGTGTTTCTTTTCCGCTGGCAGGTAGAAGTGGATTTGATAATCTAGTCAAACCGTTTGCATTGCTAGCGCCTGATAGTGGTGGTGGGGACTTAATGGAGCAGTATATGCCACAGGCCTGGACTCGCACTGCTGAAGCATCTTCACTGATTTCAGCCGAATCGGGCCGACGCACCTCTGCCTGACAGATGATGCAGCTCAGCAGTGGGGCCCTTTTATTCAAGGCCTCACCAGCTCTTACTTTGCACAGAGATTAAGACTTGGGGGTCATGAAGCTCAGGGAGCCGTGCCCACCCATGGAATCCATGGAGCCAGGGCTAGGTATGCTATCAGAGTGTGTATAAAAAGCCAGAGAGTGAGATCTGCTCCCACATGTTTCCAGTATACCTGCAGTTGCCATTGTAGATTTCTCTTTGGGTAAAAGGATCTAGAAGAGGATGTGAATATAGAGGGCAAGGGAGTCCTGGCATCACACAGTGTAAGAACCGAATGGTTCTTACTGGGACTAGTCTCTCACTTGTTCTTGCAGATGAAATTGAGGCCCAGAGAGGAAAAGGAAAGTGTATTGCCTTCCCTACATTCCTTCCTCCCTTCCTTCCTTTCTTTCCTTCTTCCTTCCTTTCTTTCTTTTTTCTAAATATTTTATTTTTTATTTATTTTTTAAAAGATTTTATTTATTTGAGAGAGAGAATGAGATAGAGAGAGAGAGCATGAGAGGGGGGAGGGTCAGAGGGAGAAGCAGACTCCCTGCCGAGCAGGGAGCCCAATGCGGACTCGATCAAGGGACTCCAGGATCATGACCTGAGCCGAAGGCAGTCGCTTAGCCAACTGAGCCACCCAGGCGCCCCAAGATTTTATTTTTTAAATAACCTCTACACCCAACGTGGGACTCAAATGTACAACGCCAGGATCAAGAGTCACATGCTCCACTGACTGAGCCAGCCAGGCACTTATCCTTCCCTGCATTTCTATGCAGTGATTCTTCCCCACCCCCCTGCCCCCAGGCTCACTCAGCTAGTTAGTGGTAGGGTCAGAATCAAAAATCAGGTCCTTTGCATCCCAGGTTAGGGCCGGCCCCATATCTGCTATCCCAACTTCCATCACGCATCTCTCTGACTGATGTGTCATTTTCCCTCATGAGACCAAGACTAGGGAATGGATTGATTGGACAGTTCATTCACTTAAAGATCTCCACCTCTTGGGCATTTATTTGCAGACATTTTCCCATGTAGCACCATGGCTAGAGGGAAAAGCCAAGGCCTGTACTTTCCCTTAGCTTAGGAATTATTATTTTTGGTCTTTGTAGCCCCATTAAACTTAGATAAATTTGGTCATCATTTAAAATTCAAAATTGGGGCTGTATTTTCAAAAACATCTGTTTAAGACAATACTAGGAGAGGGAGAGAAAGTGTGATGAAATTATTTTAATTTCCAGATGCATTTTTTTTTACATGAACATCTCAACATGCTGCATAGTTCTCAACACTCATGCAATATGGAAGGTGTCTTGGTCTCTAGTTATGTTATAAAAGATAACCAATTCTGCACTCATGTTTTTGTTTGCAGTGGAAATATCTCTCTGTGGCTGTCTTTCCATGATACATCAAGTTTTATCTACTGCTGTCCAACTAGAAGTTAAAAATACTTATATAGCTCAATTCCTAATATGCTGAAACCAATTCATTTTTTAGCATACCGGCTGTAACAATTTTGTCTCCCAAATCTTTGAAAGACAAGTCACCCTGAGGAAAATAAAATAATTTAAAATATATATTTAATTGATAAGAAGTCCTTCCGGGCGCCTGGGTGGCTCAGTTGGTTAAGCTACTGCCTTCGGCTCAGGTCATGATCCTGGAGTCCCTGGATTGAGTCCCGCATCAGGCTCCCTGCTCAGCAGGGAGTCTGCTTCTCCCTCTCCCGCTCCTCCCTCTTGTGCTCTCTCTCTCTCTCTGACTCTCTCTCTCAAATAAATAAATAAAATCTTTAAAAAAAAAAAAAAAGAAGTCCTTCCATTTTTATTTCCTTAGATTTGGAGTAAGATCATAGGAAAGCAATGAGATTTAAGTATACAACAGCATTAATATGCTCTTAATATTATAGTTGTTTTATAAATAAGTGCTGGTGATGTAGGACTTTTATTTTATTATTCTCATTATAATCGGAGTCTACTGTTGCATATATTTGGTTAATTTTGGTTGTGGGATTTCAAGCAAACCGAGGAAAGGTATTTCTATATTAAATTCTATTTGGTAATCAAGTTGGATGCAAAGAATAAAAATTAATGATCAGAGCCTATGAAAGATATTTTACCTAGAAATATTTATCCAAATAGGGCTTTTGACTAATATAGTCACTCTTAATTTTTAATTAATGG
Organism: Mirounga angustirostris; assembly: GCF_029215605.1. NCBI lineage: Eukaryota > Metazoa > Chordata > Mammalia > Carnivora > Phocidae > Mirounga > Mirounga angustirostris. Next base: position 15,016,507 of record NW_026991719.1, read on the forward strand.
CTTCCTGTGTTTATATGGTTTCCCTTAGTTAGCTGAGTTTTATAAAGCCATGCTTTCATTTTTATTTCCTATAACTGTCTCATCGAAAGAATGTCAACTCACAATTTTTAAATTTTAGATGCTATTGCTGGAGCATATTCTCTAATACATGGCTTTAAATACATAGCTTTTAAAAAGCTGTGCGTTTAGCAATTAAGTGTATTTATTGATTGCTTATTATGTACCGGGTACTATGAGAGGCACTGGGGATTTAATGCCAACTGACAGATACTATTGCAGCTGTCCTGCAGATTACAGCGTAAACAATACCAAGTAATCGCTAAGAGCTTGAGTTTGGAGTGAGACAAAGTTGGGTTTGAATTCCAGCTCTGATACTTGGTAGCTGGGTGATTTTGCATCAGTTAACTACTCTGAACCTCCTTTGTAACCTCAGAATGATGAAAATAATACCCATCTGACAGAGCTGTTGTAAGGATTGAACAGGATAATTCATGTAAACCCTTAATGCAGTGCTTGGCATAGAGGAAGCTAAGCACTGCGTAAATGGCAGGAGCGGACAGGTAATTATAACATCAGACGCTGTCTCCCATAGGAAAGGGGACAAAAAGAGAGCTATGAAAACAAATTGTTGCATTAATACCATCATAGAGTAAACCCCAATGCCCTGAGAATACTTAGAGTATATTGGCAGCATTTCAGTTTCAAAATTCTGTAACGAAATCGGCATTTTCTTGTTTCCTACTGAATAGTGATTTTTCATTTGCACTCCAGGTGATTTGCATGGGAAACTGGATGATCTTTTTTTGATCTTCTATAAGGTAAATAATTATTTTGCTAAATAGTGGCATTTTTGTTGGGGGAGGCAGTCCTAGGGCAGATAATAACAACATTAGTTTTACTAGGGTTATGGACAAATACAGATGTATGTAACAGTTTTTTTCTAGGAAGCCGAAATATTTATAGAAGGATATCTTTTGGCTTTGTAACACATATTTCACCAAAACAATCTTTAAAAAATTTAATCTGGGTCTTTGATATTATGGTTATCTATATATCCAGTGGGATTTGCACCTGATTATATTTATGGTCTTTATCACATTGTAAATGTCTAGATGGCACAGAATGGGGAGGGGAGCAATCTGTTTTGTTTTTATTTTGTTCAGGAGTGAGCATGTTACATACCAGTCTTCTCTTCGAAAGCACGCTCATTATGTATGAAGGGAGTGCCCCACTTAGGAAGTTCCAAATTGCTCTCTTCCCTACCCTGATTCACCATCGCTGAGCTCAGCACTGTGACTCCTCTCCATTTGTTGGGTTTCGGTTGTGGGGGCCCACACAGAGGGCACAGAGCAGCATGGCTGGCATGGGGTTTCTCTGCATCTCTACAATGGGATTCATTTCTCTCTCTGAGCCAGCAGTGACAACCTGAATATTTGCTTCTGGGACAATGATCCTGAGGTGACCTCTGCCTTCATCCCTTTATGTCTCTTGTTGATCCCTGTGTCAGTCCCCACGGCTAGCATATTGAATAATTGGGCAGAGCATAGGTGTCTCCGGTGGTTGAAAGAAAATATATTCTGATTATTATGATGGCCAATCATTTCTACTCTTTGGAGACTGTGAGAGCTTAAGTAAGCCACGTAACCTCCATGAAATTCAATTTTTTATTTTTTGGCTGTAATATTCTTGAGCTTCCACCCCACAAAAGGCTGTCTTATGGATAAAATAACGAATATCCAAAAGCATTTTTTAAGGTAATAAATTATAACAGAAATGCGAGGTTTTAATTTCATTCATTTGGAGTGGAAGCTTAGAAGGGAATGGAGTGGGCCAAACCAGGAGTGGATGAATGGAGCTGGCACTTAGGACATTCAGTGGAGACTGCAGGAGACCTAAGCAAGGATCCAGAGCCTGGTAGCCGGAGAACCGGAGCAGAGGAAGTAGGAGGCTGCCCAGGAAGTTAGGTTGGTGCCAGGAAGTCCAGCCGAAGTTTTTCTGGTAGGGAGCTGACGGTGCTAGCAAAAGAACAATTCCTGAGATCAAGCCCAGAATCCAAGCTGGGCGGGGAAGGAAGAGAAGTCAGGATGGGCCAGTCAACTAGGAGAAATGGGAGGACGGCAGGACTGGCATGCTTTCTGAGCAAGGGAGCAGACAGGTTGGGGCAAGGGCCTTGGGAAGCAGGAAGGGTGGGAAGTTATTTGGGGAAGAGTCCTAGGAGATGAGTGTGTCCACGTTGGAGTCTAGAAGGTGGGTGGCTGAACAGAGTGAAAGAGAATATTGGAGATGAGGGGGTTGAGGATGTGGAAAGCAAGTGTGTTAAGTGAGTTGGCCACAGGACTGTGAGGTGAGGAGCAGGGGAAGGAAGGCTAGTCAGAGGTCATGGGCTGGAAAGGAGGAGGGGCTTTTAGCCAAGGCTGGCAAAATGTTGGTCTTTTAGTGGCTCTGAGGAGCATGTGAGGAGTCCATCAGCCTTCTTGGGCGGGGGGGGGGGGGCCCAGATTTCAAGAGGGAAGTCTTCTGGATGAGTTGAAGGCAGAAGAGAGTTTATTTACCATGAAATGGGGATTCTACTGGCCAAAATGGAAAGCTGTGGGAGTGGTGGGAGAATGGACTGGTGAGAGGACACTAAGGAGTCACAGTTTGGGGAATGAGATTTGTTTAACTCAGTTCATGGGGCCATATTAAATGTTCAGAAGTTCAATCCTGCTACCATTGATAGTGACAATTGGAGGAAGGAAGAGAGGGCAGGAGGATGTGGGGAACAACCACAAGAGAAAATCCAGCGATTACGTTTTTAGAGGTTTGGGGAGATACATAAAAGGGAAAATAGTTGAGTAAGTGAGATGGGAAAAATGACTTCTGAGGCATTTAGAAATGCAAATTTCTTGAGAGGTAGTTGAAGAGATTAAGATGTGATCAGGGAAAGGACTTGGGAGTAGACAGATGAGAAAAGAGAATTACAACATGTTCCTTTAACTCTGTCGGCAGAGCGGTATGGAACATATGAAACTGGAAAGTGCTAACGTAAAGACTGAACAGGAGGAGGTGGGTGGTAAGGAGTACCATAAAAAGAACGAAAGGTAAAAATATAGCATTCACATGAAAGCAAGAGGTATTTTGAGAGTTAACCAACGACAGTGTTCCAGAAGTGGAGACTGAGAGTCCAGCAGTGGAAGAGTAGGGCACTCTCATTTGGGAGGGATTTGGGGAGAGGGAGGTAAGAGGGATGTTTGGAAAATATGAATTCAAGTTTTAACAGGCGTGAGCGAGAAGCAGCTAAAATGCATCTCAGATGTGGGATAAACCATGCGCCACAGGATCTTGAAATTGCCTGGTTTGAAAGGGGAAACTGAGGGAGGAGCCACTGAGAACAGCAAGGTTCCACTGTCAGAAGCTGAGAAGGTGCTGTCATTGATGGAGTCTGAGAGGGGAGAAGGGCCTGGTGGGCCCGTGATGATGGCAAGCCACTCAGCTTAGGGGCAGCGAGGGCAGTGAGGGTCCGGAATTGCAGGCCCCAAGAGGAAAGGGCAGTCACGCGGGCATGTCTGAGTAAGCTCCTTTGCATGATGACCTCACTCGCAAAAGTCAGCATTTTGCCTTTTTCTGTTTCACTTTTTATCTGAAGTTTAAATGAGGAATATAGGAGGCAAGGGTACAGTGCAGCCTGAAACCAGACACACACACTGTTCAGGAAACAATGTTTGTACCGGAATACAAAGGGCAGTGACAGCCCCCTACTCAGGGGGCGGACTCCCGTGTACTTATCTTCACTTGGCTCTCCTCTGTGGTCCCAAACCGACACAATTAAGGAGGAAGGGTCTCTAAGTTCTTGAAATCGCTGTCACAAATCCAGTGAACTTTCCTCACAGGATGGACCCCAGGCCCTTACTCAAAGACCAGTGAACATTATCTCAGTAAAATCCTATCTGATACATTCTTGCTATAAGGAGGCCTGCCTGCTCCCCACCCCAGCAAATGAGGGAGTGGGAGGGGAAAGGCAGAAGTGAGAAACAAGGACAATGATGAAAAGTAAAGCTCCTACTGACAGAGAAGATCTAGACCTCTAAGTATGAGATAGGAAATGTGTACAGGGAAGAGAGTTCTATATTTCTCAGAAGTACCTGAGAGGATGCTTAGATCGACAAGCCTGCAGGGTCAAGAAAGTGTCAAGGGCTGTGGTGCATACTCGGTTAAGAAGTAGAGAGAACAAATAGCGCATTTTCAAAACCCTGAGTTAAAATGGTTAAAGTAATTTAAAAACACATTTTAGCTTTTAAAGGAGTAAGCTTCAGTGATCTGGAGATTTCATCTTAGCAGTACTTACAGTATGAGTGAGTATCATTATTGGGTCTTAGGTATAGGAGGACAAAAGAATATGAGAGAGGGGCGCCTGGGTGGCTCAGTCGGTTAAGCGGCTGCCTTCGGCTCAGGTCATGATCCCAGAGTCCTGGGATCGAGCCCTGCGTCGGGCTCCCTGCTCGGCGGGAAGCCTGCTTCTCCCTCCCGCCTCCCCCTGCTTGTGTTCCTGCTCTCGCTGTCTCTCTCTCTGTCAAATAAATAAATAAAATCTTAAAAAAAAAAAAAAAGAACATGAGAGAGAAAAAAAAAAAGAAGATTAGTTGAGAGAAGCATAATGGGCCAGGAAAGTAGATTGAGGGGGAAAGAAAGCACACCTTACGAACAAAGCAGGAAAAGGGGGAGTGCTGGATTTCTCTCTGTGGCCTCACACGGGATTGACAGCAGGTGTCAACTCTGACCTAAGCCATCTCTCAATTGCTTCAGGAAATGGTAGGGTTTCTGTGATGGCAGATGATGCTCACCGCAAAACTCAGTGCATTAACAGTGTGGTTTTGATTCCCGATTATGTGGAATGCCCTGCGTGCGGCCCTTTCCTCTGGTTCATCCTCAGCGGCACACAGGACTGAGGCGCCTCAGTGTAAGCCTCGCCCTCTCTACCTCCTACTTAGAAGCAGCTAGTGGCCATGCTTTCACTTACCCTTATTTTATTATGATTTGTTTAGTAAAATTATCATCTGATGTTTGTTTTATTTTTTCTCATTTAATTTTTCACCATGCATTTTATTCACATTCTGATTGAACTTGAATTGTAGGGAATAGTTTGGCAAACTAGTGTTGGAGATCTTTGGAGCTGTAAATCACTAAAGTTTATATTATGCTCTGACTGATTCCTCTCAGTCAACCCAAAAGAGAAACCAGGAAACCCCCAGGCTTTGAATTAAGGCAAAATTGATATTCATCTTTCAGTGGGTAATTCGCGGGGCCATTTCTTCCTTGTCAGGACTGGGGCTGGCCCAAGGCCAACCAAAGGCATAGCCTGAGAGGGAGAGTTACAGTGGAGGGTCCCTGAGATGCTTTGCCATTCTACTGTTTTCATCCAAATGGTTGGTTTGGTTCAAGACTCAAATCCTTATAACCAATCATATACAAAAGTGAGTCTGTCCACAAATTTATTCATTTAGTACACTTTTATCTGGTCCTTCCAGTGTTCAAGGCACTATATGAAAACTGTGAAGATACAAAGATGAATATGAACTTTCTTCATTTCACATGTATTTATTAAACCCGTTATGAATGAGGTGCTCTGCTAAGGGTTGGCAAGACAGTATGATGAAGATGCAGTTTTCAGCCCCAGAGACATCATAGTTTAGTGGGTAAGGTCAACTAGTAAAAAGACAAGACAGGTCAGGGTGGGACATATTAATGCTAAGGATAAGCACAAGTCTCCAAGGTAGCATGTTGGAGGGGTACCTCACCTCATGGGAGACTTCCTGGAGGAGGTGACATTTAAGACAACCCGTTCAAAGAATTTTAGTCATTTAGTAAGTACCTAAATCATGAAAGAACGTTTTGGAGGATCAGAAAAGATTTTATTCTCACATACTTTTTGCAGTGCCCTGTAATAAATAATGGGATTCATACCAGTGATTGCTTTTGATTATTTATGTTGAGATTTGGGTTCCTTTCATATTTGGTTGTCCTTACAAATTGTAGCATTTAGCACCTTAAGACTAAGCTAGACATTTTCAGCTACAATCCTATTTGGGTTTGAAAAGAATGCTTTCCTCATTGTTAACCGTGACAGACCTTTGCTAAAAGGGCATCTCAGCATTATATGACTTCAAATACCATCAAGTGAAGCAATTTACATAGTATTAGTTAAGTTATATTTTTAGATTTTATTTTCTGAAAAGGTTAATTTTAATCAGCCCCTTTTGCTTAATTAGAATGACCATTGTGAAATACTTCATTCAGAGCCTCAATGAGCCTTGCTAAAATTACAAGACATTTTTTTCCTCGTTGAATGGAAAGCTTGAAAGTTTAGATCACATATTGGCAAACTGGTTTGTTAAATTGGTGCTCTGAATGGAGACCTCCTGAAGCTGAAAAAGAGGTGCACACAGACAGAGAGAAGCTAATTAACTCTTAACCCTGTGGGTGTCACACTGATGCTGTCCATTGGAAGCCATGCCACCTTGTTTTCCTTTTCTTTCTCTCTTCCCTACCATCCCCCACCCTCCACCCCCATGATTTTCCACTTGAGAAGGTCATTAAATATTTTCTTTTTTCTCTATCACTGATATGCTGCACACTGCCGCAGTAGTCAATTCTTTTTCTTTGGAGATTCAGACGGTATGTTGCAATCAGAAGAAGAGATCTCTAAAACAGGGTTTGCAAAAGAAATAAAAACTAAAATCATGTGGAGCTGTGGTCCGGAGGTTATTGTTTGATGTGCCTTGGGAAAAAGTGCAAAAAAATGGCATAACATCTAGATGATTATCATAAAATACTTCAATAGAAAATAGGTGAGAATATAGGGAAACATCTTGTTTTTTCTCTATTCAAGTGAATTAATTGTGGTCTGCTATTTTTCCCCCTTCAGGTCATCTGAATGCTGTTCAGAGTTGTAGTTACCCTGGGTTTTCTATATTTGTCAACATCATTTCCATGTCATAGATGGTTTGTTGTATATCAGCTGCAGAACAAGCCAGAGAGTTTGGTTTACTGGAACTGAGTGAAGGATGGGTTATAGCAAAAGTTTTTGCTTTTTTGAAGGAAACCCAGTCAAATCTCAGTAGCCAGAAACCTAAGTATCCTAGAGACTTTAGGTACAAGGACACTTAGCTCCTCATCTTCTTATCTGTTTTCTACTTTCCTTATTATTCTAAGACAAAAATGTATTTGAACTCATACTGTATAAAGTAATATGACTAATCCTGAACCAACAGGACAGATCTGATATATTCAAATAAGTCTTGCCTTCTTTGAAGTGGCTGTTCTGAGAGGCTTAATGTGTACAAGAGTTCGGTAGACATTTAAGACTCCTTTTAGAATCACTTTCAGAGACTGTGACATATTCTATTGAATGAGCTTCATTATCACAAATCTTAGTCTTTTGACAACATGTGTAATTTTTTGAAAAGGTTAGAACTCACTGGATGTTAAGGGTGCCATATAAGGTGAATGGCCTAGGTGACCATTACTATTGTGGGCTTAAAATTAGGTTTGACTAAAGGAATTCATTATTCTTTGCCCGTGGTAGAGGTGAAATACCTACAAAGTCTGGTTTAACTGGAGATGAGAAGTTCTAATACGAGCAAATTTGTCATCACAGTGGAAAACATGTTTACTATCCAAATATAATAAATATAATTTTAAACCACTGAATGCTTTTCTCATATTTTGATATTAAGGTTATGCTGGTTTCATGAAGTGAATTGAAAAGATTTTCATCTTTTTCTATGGTTTGGAATAATTAAAGGCCTTGGTTCTCAAACTTGACATTGTAAACACCTAAGGAATTGGAAAAAAAAAAATTACTGATACGTGAGCCATACTCTCAGAGACTCTGATGGACACCTAGGGACTTTTAAAAGCCCCCCACATGATTCCGATGTATAACCAAGGATAGGAATCATTGGTTTAAATAACATTAAAACTGGGGCGCCTGGGTGGCTCAGTCATTAAGCATCTGCCTTCGGCTCAGGTCATGATCCCAGGGTCCTGGAATCGAGTCCTGTATCGGGCTCCCTGCTCTGCGGGAAGCCTGCTTCTCCCTCTCCCACTCCCCCTGCTCGTGTTCCCTCTCTTGCTGTCTCTCTCTCTCTCTCTGTGTCAAATAAATAAATAAATTCTTTAAAAAAAAAAACATTAAAACTATTTGCTCTTGAAAATTGAGATAGAGCTCTGCCTTAAAGCCACAGGGAGATGTACTATTCAAGTTTTCTACTTCTTTTGAATCAGTTCTCAGTTCTCATAGTTTCTTATTTTCAGGGAAATCCTCCATTTCTCTAGACTGTAAAAGTACATTGCCATAGATGTCGATATTATATTGTTTACATATATGTAACTCTTTTATCTAGTTCTCTACATCTTTTTTCCTACTCTTTAATCTTACATATTTTTAAAAAGATTTTATTTTTAAGTAATCTCTACACCCAACATGGGGCTCAAACTCACAACCCCGAGATCAAGAGTCACATGCTCTAATGATGAGCCAGCCAGGCACCCCAATCTTACTTTTTTTTTTAAAGATTTTATTTATTTATTTGAGAGAGAGAGAGAGAGAATGAGCAGGGGGGAGAGGGACAAGCAGACTCCACGCTGAGTAGGGAGCCCAACTCGGGGCTCGATCCCAAGCCCCCAGGATCATGACCTGAGCCAAAGGCAGACGCCCAACTGACTGAGCCACCCAGGTGCCCCGTTACATGTTTTTTAATTCTCTCTTTTTTTACTTACCCTTAATCAGGCTCATGATGAGTTTATCAATTTTATTGGTTCTCTCAAAGAATCATCTTTTAGATTTATGTATTTTTTTTATTTGCTTTCTATTTCACTAATTTCAGCTTTTATCTTTATTTGATTGGCTTTATTGTTCTGTTTCTAATTTCCTGAGATGAATAGTCTTTCATGTGCATCTTCTTTAAGCTTTAATAATGAAGGCATTTAAAGCTACACATCTTTTCTTTCCTTTTTTAAGATTTTATTTATTTATTTATTTGAGAGAGAGAGAGAGAGCACATGGGAGGGGGGAGGGTCAGAGGGAGAAGCAGACTCCCTGCTGAGCAGGGAGCCCAATGCGGGACTCGATCCCGGGACTCCAGGATCATGACCTGAGCTGAAGGCAGTCGCTTAACCAACTGATCCACCCAGGCACCGCAAAGCTACACATCTTTTTTTTTTTAAGATTTATTTATTTACTTGAGAGAGAGAAAGCACATGTGAGAGAGAGCAAGTGGGGGGAGGGGCAGAGGGAGAGAATCTCTAGTTGAGCAGACTCCCCTGGTCAGCAGGATCCCAACGTGGGGCTCATTCTCATGACTCATGAGATTACAACCTGAGCTGAAACCAGGAGTTGGGCACTTGACCGACTGAGTCACCGAGGTGCCCCCCTACACATCTTTTCTATTTTTAGTTTTAATTGACCCTTCTATCGAACTTGTAATTTTCTTTTAATTTTCTCTTTGATCTAATGCTTGTTAAGATGACAATTTTTAATTTCCAAGGATCTTAATTAAAGGAGCTAGAATTCTTTAAATCATATTTTTATTATTTATTTCAAACTTTATTGGATTATGATATGAGAATATATCCTATGAAATGTTTATTATTTTGAATTTATTCAGGATTTCTTTGAAATCAAGTACATGATTCGTTCTTATAAAATCTCTTTGGACATATAAAAAATTAATTATACTCTCTATAGGATGTAAAGTTCTTCCTGTATTTACCTATTAAATTAAGTTCATTGATTAAATATTTAATTTTCCACATATTTAGTTTCTAATATATCTGTCTAAATATGTATATTATATATTGCTGTGTAACAAGTTACCCCAGTACTTAGTGGCTTAAAACTATAAACATTTAGTATCTCCCAGTTTCTGTGGGTCAGAAATTTGAGTGCAGCTTAGCTGAATGGTTCTGGCTTATGGTCTCTCATGAGGTGGCAGTCAAACTATTGACCAGGGCTGCATTCATCTGAAAGGTTGACTGGGACTCAAGGACCTATTTCCATGATTGCTAACTCACGGGGCTGCAGGCACAGCATTTTGGTTCCTCACTGGTTATTGGCAGAACAGCTACATGGGGCCTCTCCATAGGGTACCTGAGTGTTCTCATGATATAGCAGCTGGCTTTCCCCAGAGTGAGTGATGCAAAAGAGAGAGAAGGCAGGAAACTGTAGTGTCTTTTATGACTTAGTCTCCAAAGTTGCACACTATCGCTCCTGCTTTTTTTTTTTTTTTTCCAATTTACTAGAAGCAAATCACTAAATCCAACCCACATACAAGAAGAGGCAAATTAGGCTTCACCTTTTAAACGGAGTGTCAAGAATTTGTAGACATTATTTGTAGACATTATTTTAAGCCAATAATTCAATCTGAATTTTGTATTTGTGTTTGTATTTTTAAACAGTTTCTTCTTGCATTTATTGTAGTTAAATATATGAAGCAAAAACTTATTCTTTTGTTTACTGAGTACAAGTTCATGAATTGTATCTCTTCATAAGTGTCTTTTATTATGTAATGTTGCTTTGTGATCATGTTTAGCACTTTTAATCTTAAATTCTTAAACTGTCTCATATCAATATTTACATTCTTGTTTTCTCTTTTTCTCTTGTTTTCAACCTCTCTTTACCTATTTTTTTAATGTGTGTTTCTCACAAACTATATATACCTGAGTTTTGTATTTTAATATAGTCTAGTAATCTTGGTATTTTGATGGGAGAATTTAACCCATTCACATTTAGTATAACAACAGATATTTTTGAAAATTTTTCTTCTATTTTACTTTGCTTACTACTTATTTCACTATGTTTCATCTTCTCCCTTTTCTTTGTGCTGTTTTGGTGAAGTTTTCTTTGGTGTTTTTACTGTGCTTTTCTATTCAATAGTGGTTATCTTCCCATTCCTGACATTTCTGATAAATAATGTGTGTGTATATTTCTCAGATATCTATAACTTTATTCTTCCACCATTATCTTCTCTCTCCTCCAGTAAGATAAATGTATTTATTTTCACACTTTCCATGTGTGTCCCCTATTGGGATGAGATTTGTGGAGAATTTGCTTTTCTCCCCTAACCTCCCCTGCAAATTCAAGTTACTGCTCATGCCATATTTTTAGTTCTTGACCATTATTAGGTTTTTCTTCGTAGAATGTCTCTTCTATTTCTAGAATCCTTGCTTAGTACTTAAATTCAAGTTCCACATTATCACTATTGATTTATATTTATATTTAATTATATACTGGAGGGCTCATTGTTCATTGTTCACATCTATATTCTATATAATATATTTGTTCCTCTTGGATCTTTCCCTGGCTGTTACTTCGTTAGAATATTTTCTTGAATGTTTTCCTCTATGGGGCATGTGGGTGCTATATTCTCTGAATGCAAGCTCCTTGAATGCAGGACTTTGTATTATTTACCTCTGTGTTTCTAGCACCTAAAACTGTGTCTAGCACATAACAAGCAATCAATACATGTTCATTGCTTTTGTGGTATTAGATCACTGCATACTCACATATGTCTTCTACTTTGATGATCATCTATGTTGTTGCTGATATTTGATCCTTTACACATCTGCAAATATTATCTATCACCCTAAGAAGTTAATGATGTTTTGGCCAATATAGAATTCTTGGGTCACAGTCCTTTTCTGTCTTTAATTTGTAGATTTATTATACCATCTTCTGCTTCCCACTACTGCATATGAGAAGTCTAATGCCAGGATGATTCTTTTCTCTTTGTAACTTATTCTTTCTGTCTAGTAGCTTCTAAGACGTTTACCAGGTAATAGGGATATTTTTTCCCCTATCAATTGTGCATAGGATTCAGGAGCTCTTTCAGACTTCAGGCTGAAGTCCCTTTTTAACCATAGAAATCTCCCTCTCTTCGTTATGTAATTATTGCCTCTTCTCCATCTGTTCCTTTTTCCTCATTCTAGAATGATTATTGGCATATTAGTTCTCTTGGCTTTGAACTCTAATTTCTTACTCATTCCTTATGATTTCCATCATTTTGCTTTTTAATCTGTGTGAGAGATTTTTCATCTGTTTGCTTTTTCGGGTCAATAATGTATTTTCCAATCACCGTTTCTTTTAATTAGCTCTAATCTATTGATATTTTAAATTCGGAAAGCACACTTTAAATGGCAAGAATTATTAACTTTTTGTTCTTTATTTATTGTCCTCTCATTTTTTAAAATAACATTTTCCTCTGTCCTCCAACAATTCTAGCTCATTAGGTGATAGAACTTTAGCAGATCTGATTGGTCTGTCCCTCTCTGGTTACTGGATCCCCTTAAGTGCTAGGTTATTTTCATTTTCTATTCTCTGCTTAAGCTAAATTAAGCCTGTCTATAGTTGAATGCACAACAGTTGCTACTCCTGCATCAAGAGTGTGAAAGGAAGTGTCTATGTTCCTAGGTATCCCTAAATGCAAGTGTTAGTTTTCTTTTAGCTTCAGAAATAGAGATGAAGTTCCCTACACTTTTTCTAGTAAGATCCAGCTCCCTCTCCCCCAAACCAGGACCATACTAATGCTCTGAGTCAGGGTCTCCCCTTAATCAAGGGATGCACAGGTCCCCTCAGGCCTAGTTCTTCCATGTTCTCACCCCAGGGCTCTCTACTGCTGCTCCTCTAGCTCCCTAGAATCCCAAGAGAGCCAATAGCCTCTAGCACCCCTCAGATTCCTCTGGTTTACTCATCCCAGCCAGCTGAAGGCTGAGGGAAGGAAGAGTATCAGAGATGCAGAATCCTTCCTTTTATTCTTTAAGTTTTGATAAGCAATAGCCTATGTTTTTGCAACTGGCTCACACTATTTAAGCCCAATGTGATAAAGATATGTGAATTAATGTATAAGAAAATATAAAATAATGGGATCTTAAAATTAGAAATAACATGGAGGTCATAATAAAATGAATCTTCTCATTTGTATGGTTCTCTATGGTTTTCATGCAATTTTATACACACAGTCTCATTCAAGTTCCAGAGTAGCCCTGTATGGTAAGTATGGAAGTTATCATCCCCGTTTTACAGATGAGGGAACTATAGCTCATAAAGATTAAATAATTTACCCAAGGACACATGGGTAATAGTGGAGCTGGACTAGCAAATAAGTCTTCTTATTTCTGGCCCAGGACACTATACTACTGCTTGCTTGCTTGTTTGTTTGTTTCTAATTGTCTTCAGAACATGTTACATTACATGATCATTTGGGGAATCCCTGAGTTATATATTGTGACCTGTATGATATATTTTTTCAACCATTTCTACTATATTGGTATGAATAATTTTAAATGTATATAAATACTGGGACAGTGACTATAAGGTCATAAGATTTTCTTTTGTAGTTTGAAATCTAAAAAAAGAAGAATTTGAAAATAGTTTGAAAAAGATTAACGTAACTAGAATATGTAGATTATTTCCTGAAGGTAACTTTTTTGAAGGGGGACATACATTTGGACATATGAGTACTTAAATTTTTCTCTTTGTGATGTATTTTTTAAACATTTGAATTTATTTTACTATGCAATAGAACGCACATGACCATTTCCCTACCAGGTATCATATGCCTGGTGGGTCTGGCATGTTTGTTTTGTCTTATAGTTTAGTAGTACAGAAGTAAATGAATCAATATCTGTTATAAAGACCAGACCTTTGTCCTGATCCCGGTTTTTTTCCTAATAACACTGTGTTTAAAAGTGTTATCTCATACTCAGGAGTGATAATCAAAATATTTAACAACTAATATGGCCTGGTCAGTGAGCAGTCACAATATCTGCCAGCTATCCACACCTGGTGCAATTGTATCAGAGTATACTGGTGATAAATCAGCCCTGCTCGCAGTTGCATGGTACCTTACACTTTGCTGGGTATTTTCATATCCATTCTCTTGTTTGATCTGGGGAGGGGAGTGGATATAGTATTGTTCCCCTTTTGTAAATTGAGGGATTCACAGCCCCAAGAAGCTAAACATAGGGCCTCTTAGAATGAAAGACTTGGCTCTTGGTTCAGTGTTCTTCCTTGGGTGGAAGTTTCCCTCTTTTCAAGGGAGAAAAAAGAGATAAATTTAGCCATTTTTTAAAAATTTTTAAGATTTTATTTATTTATTTTTGAGAGAGAAATTGAGAGCATGCGTGAGAGCACTGGAGGGGGGCGCAGAGGGAGAAGTAGACTCCCCACTGACTGAGCAATGCAGGCGCCCAAGGTTAGCCATTTTTGATAGGACAAAAATCAGCTCCTTTTAGAGAAAACTCATAGTAGCTAGTGGGTAGAATGAGCAGTCACCATCCCCCTGGAATCTTCCTATCCAAAGCTAATGCTTCACTTCCAAGGTCCCTTGCAGGTGATGCCTGCCCTGGAAGAGTGAAACTACCTCAAGTTAGTGAGCAGATTTTTCCCAGTGGAGGAACTGACTCAGCCTCTTTTCTCCATATTCACAGGGACATTTAAGTACAAAGCCTTACTTTAAAAGTACATTCTTTTAACTGCTTGTTTTTCCCCCTCTCCTCTTTCCACAGAATGGTCTTCCCTCAGGGAGCAACTCATATATTTTTAATGGTGATTTTGTAGATCGAGGAAAACATTCCATAGAGATCCTAATGATCCTGTTTGTGAGTTTTCTTGTCTACCCCAATGACCTGCACTTGAACAGAGGGAACCATGAAGATTTTATGATGAATCTGAGGTAACCTAGGCCTTTAGATTTCCTCTTTTCTCCCATACTGAAAAATACTGCCATGTTTAGTTCCTAGCAGAGAGTTAGAGGTGAGTGTAGAGAAGTAGCGATGAGGGGAATCTCAAGGGAGGCCTCAATTCTTACCTCTATTTACCACCTCAGTCTTCTACTGAGTGAGTATACGTTGCTCCCAAGTCTTCTTCCTATCTTTCTTCCAGTTCTGTCCTTGCTTCTCCCTTCTATTATGTTCTTTCTTTTCCTCCCATGCCTCCCATCACAGGCTAAATTGTTTCCTGGATGGATGTGTTAGGCAAGCTTTGGAGGTGTGGTAGGTTCTATGAGCGGGCTTAGATGAGATCATTCTGTTGCTACTCTTTTGGCTTGCCTCAGTTGTTGTCTCAGAAACTAGTACTGTGTTTTTCACTGATGTGTATATTTTTTTATGACATGGTGATTGCTTCTGGCATAATTGTTCATAAACATATTTGAGAACAGCTGTAATGTAGCATTTCAACTATCTGACTCACTGGAGATTTGAGGAATAAAGATTGGTTAAATGGTTTACCCAATTTTGCTGAAAGACACAGTCGGGGATAAATGTTCCCCTTTCCCTTCTTTCTTCTTCCTTCGCCCCTCCTTTACCAGTTTGCTCTAGGGCAGTAGAAGGCATGACGTGTCTCATGCTTTGGGTTCTAGGTTTTTGGGTGCCTTGATCAAAGCTCAGCAACTGATTAGTTTTGTGTTTGGGGCAGTTTCACCCCCTGGCTTGAGTACTGACTTTCAGTTCTAATTTTTCAGGTATGGAAGCAGATGCTAAGACTATGATGAAAAAAATCCCAGACTGTTATCCGAGCTCCCTTATATGTAATGTAGCTCGGTACTTTTATTTGGGCATGCCACTTATCCTTTCATTTATTCAGTTAGCCAATCATGTTTATCTAGTGTCTGTGATTGTTAATGAAAGAGACATGGCCCCTGCCCTCACAGAGTTTACATCTAGCAGGGAAGACTTAGGTTGAACAGGTTTTTCAAGTATGATGAGTTTATAAAGTGGGGACCTAACTTGTCTGGGGGGGGTGATAGAAGGTTCTCCCATAGAAGTATAGTATCAGCCCGAGACCTGAGGATGAATTAGGCAATTCAGAAACAGCCATGGTATTGGCTGAGAAATGATATCCCACAGTGAGGGGACAACTTAGGCAGAGCTTGAGACAACACTTTTTATATGAAAGAACTTTAGGAGGGTAGGAGCACAGACTGAGGGACAGGATGGTCCCTAATAGGGCTGGAGACATAAGACATGGTTGGATCGTGCAAAGGAATTTGGACTTTTTTCTAAGGACAACAAAAATAATCATAGAAGAGTATCATAAAATTTGTGTTTTAAATGCAGCAGGAAGAAATATTTGAATGTGGAAGGCCAACTAGGAGGTAGTTGAAGAGACAGATGATGGATTCTCACGTAGGCCAAGGTAGTAGGGATGGAGATGCAAAGAAGTAGATAGATTCAAGAGGAGTTTAGGCAATGATGGTTTAAAGCCTGGTAATGTGATATGGGGGACTTGAAAGAGGAGAGAATCAAGGATAACCTCTAGGTTCCCGGCTTGAGTTTGGGAGTACATTGGCATTGTTCGCTGATATTGGGAACATGATAAGAAGAAAAGGTTGGGATGAGAGAAAATGGTAAGTTCATTTTGGGGTAAGGTGATTTGAAGTGCTTTTGATTAGGTAGTTGAGTATATGTGTCCAGAGCTCGGAATGCAGTGTGGCCTGAAGCATTGTCCTGCAATATTGGCACATAGTACCCAAAGCCCTAGGCAAGGATGAGATTACCAAGAGAGAAAGTAAGGGGAGAAGAGGGCCTAGGACAGAATCTGAAGGAAAGCCACCATTCAAGGTTAGGCAGAGAAAAACTTGCAAAGGAATTGTAGAATACCCAGAAAGGTACGAGGAAAACCAAGAGGGTTTATTGTCACAGAATCCAAGAGAAGAGAAGTTTTCTAGAAGGATGATGTAATCAACCATATTTAGTGCTTCAGGGAGGGCAAGAAAGATGAGGACTGCAAGGTGTCCTTTGGATTTAACAACATAGACACCTTTGGTGAGTATAGGACTGAATTCATCTCGGAAAACATAACATTACACTGTAGAAGCCTGACGTGACGTGATTTGCATGGATACCCGGAATGCATATGCTGTGTTCTGACTTCCCTATGTTGGGCCTTAAGAACGTATATTATTATCTTTAGGCAAGAAAAGTAATAAAAAAAAAATTTCCATCATTAAAGCTCCCTTCATGATTGCTATTCAGGCATGAAAATTCCTGACTCTTTCTATTAAAATCTTGAATACCATTACATGAACTATATCAGAGAGAGTATAAAGGGCCAACTTGTTGTCTTCTATCTAGGCTTTTCTTTGTCTCAGTTCAGTCTCCCCCACCAAGCCCCCTTCCCGTGCCTTCATTCATTTACTATAAGGTTTAGGATGTCTGAGAAATACTCTCTAAATGAAAGGCATTCTCCTGCACAGCTTCCCCCAGCTGCCACTGCACATTTCGCTGACTACTTGCAGCATCTACACATCCTATACCTAGCACATACTTCTTAAGTTGCCTTGTAATTGTTTCATGAAAATTTATCTTCTTTCTCCAACTATGCTATAAGCTCCTTCCGAGTAGGGATGATGTCATTGGCTGCTTTTGTTCTTTCCCATCATGCCTAGCAAAAACTTGGGTAAGTAAGAGTTTCAACTAAACCCTAGTTTCTTGAGTTCTTGACACTTGTGATAATGAGATGTCAGTGGGTCCCCTTTTTGCGTGACTCACGTTAAGTAGGCGTTATCAACGTTTAATTAGTTTAAATACCACTGTTTTTTTTTTCCAGGTATGGCTTCACAAAAGAAATTTTGCATAAATATAAGGTAAGACTTGGACTTTTTTTTTTTTTTTTAATGCATTCTCTTTGCTGTTTATACATAGAACTACAAAAAAAGAGCCTTTGGAAAGGGTGATGGGTAAAAATAAAAGCACAGCAGGAAGCCCTGGCCAGGGTAGACGCCTAATTTTTTTTTTTTTTAAAGATTTTATTTATTTATTTGAGAGAGAGAGAATGAGAGACAGAGAGCATGAGAGGGAGGAGGGTCAGAGGGAGAAGCAGACTCCCTGCCGAGCAGGGAGCCCGATGCAGGACTCGATCCTGGGACTCCAGGATCATGACCTGAGCCGAAGGCAGTCGCTTAACCAACTGAGCCACCCAGGCGCCCCGAGGCCTAATTTTCTTCCTGGACCAAACCAAGCTGTTTCATTGTGACCTTTGTGTTAGTTTCAGCACAGATACAAACATATTCTATTGTTGTAAAGGTACCCAGGATTTGTTTTATGGTAAAACATGCAGATACAGAAATGACTATCTTAAAGGAAGAGATTTGTACTCCCTGAGTGAGTCTGGGTGTGGGCTCTGGATTGGTTGGTTTGCATATGAAAGGCACTCTCATCTGCATATGAAGGGCAACTCATGACAATTTCTAGGCATTAGCTAGCTCTGGGAGGAGCAATCTCTCCTCCAGGGTCAGCAAGGCACCAAGATGTCCAAGTATCAAAAATATAGAACAAACAAACAAACAAACAGAATAAAAAGACATGATTAATGCATGCTGGTGGGTTAGTGACTCCATGCCGACTTCCTTTGCTCCTTTGCCTCACATGAAAGCTGTTGCATTTTGTGATAAACTTGAACTTACCAAAAAACCAAAACTTACTCAAATTCTTACTTACAGATGCATGGAAAGAAAATCTTACAAATCTTAGAAGACGTCTATACCTGGCTCCCAATTGGTACAATCATTGACAATGAAATCCTGGTCATACATGGTGGGATATCAGAGTCCACAGACTTAAATTTGCTCCACCGTATAGAAAGAAACAAAGTAAGAAATGTTTACATAAATGTCGCAGAGTTTTGTAAGGGGGTATATATATACCTCTTTTCATTTATTATTTTGTATTCATTTGCGTTTTAGTAGTTGTCGTAACTGCAAAAATTAGTATAAATTTTAAGAAAATCTATGATGGCAAGATAAAGAAATGAATGGGTAACTTCTAAATAAGGCAGATATATATTTTTTACCTTCATGATGAAAGTGGAAAACGAGGAAATGTTGGCATTTCATGTAGTTCCTAAAAGTGAAAATCCTGATTTTTAAAAATTAAAATTTCAGATTAATGTTGTAGTAAAATATACATAACATAAAATTGACCACTTTAATTAACCATTTTTAAGTGTACAGTTCAGTGGTGTTAAGTACATTCACATTGTAGTGCAGCCGTCCCCGCCATCCATCTCCAGAACTTTTCATCTTCCCAAACGGAAACTCTACCCATTGAGCAACAACTCTCCCTTCTCCCCTCTCCCTAGCACCTGGTGACCACCATGCTATTTTCTGTCTCTGAATCTGACAACTTTGGGTGCCTCATTATAGATGGAATCATACAGCAGTTTATTTCTGAGTTGCTATGACTTCTCTTATATTCCAAATGGCTCAGGGTATTTTGGGGGGAAATATTTTAAACTGAGTAATCATATTAAGTACAACAGAAGCAGAGCAAGAACGTGTATAGAACCTCTAAGGGAAGAGTCTGTGTGTGGCCTGTAAAGCTCCCATACTTAGTGAAGGGCTCCTTTGGCTGGGCCTTGCAGAGTGACTGGAATTATCTTTGTCCTGTACCAGAGCCCAGCCAAAGGCCCAAGACCAGGGGCATAGGAGGACCAATAGCAGCTCTGGAACCAGATGATTGTATATGGTCCTAGTGAGAAACCTGAACCCTTACCCCTCAAGACTGATAGTCAACTTCCAACCAATCTAGGCAAGTAGAGTCTAGAACTGGAATTTAATTTGATATAGACAGAAAGGTGACCCCTATTCACTTTGAGTTTCTGGAGCCCTTATACCTTTATGTACATATGAAAGATAGTATTATTGCTAACTTCTTCTCATCCTGAGCCTTCTAAGCCTCAGTTTCTGCACCTGTGTATGGAAGCAAAAAATACCTACTATATTGAGTTGTTAGGAGGCTTAAATAGAATTACTTAGATGAAGAAAACAGCATAGAGTAAGTTCTGAACACAAAGCTCTCTCCCTCCAACTCTCTCCTCTCTTTCCTGATACTTGGAACCGAAGTTTGATTTTTAGTCGCCAAGACACCCCCTGGGGAGAAGTTTTTGGGCCAGGAGTTTTCCCAGGAAACCAAATTTCACCTCCTTTGGGGGTCATCGTTCCACCTACTCATAAGCCTGGTTTTAAAGATAGAAATTTGACTTGTGTACTTTCTGTGTCTTCTACCCCTCCTAGAGTGAGGTTGAATTGGCAGCACATACTTGTTGTATTAAATACAATTGAACTGTAGCAAAAGTAGTAGGTTTAAGCCTTTGGAACTCTACCAAATGAAATACAAAAGTAGATTTTCAAGTCCAATTTTACATCTTTCCCACTTTCTCCACTTCCCCATCCCTTAGGACCCTCTAAGTGTAGGGATGACCATGCTTCCTGGGTTATGCCTGCTGTTGTGGTAGAATTGTTAATGGCGGTGGGGAGTTGGGTTGGGGGAACTTCATGACAACCTCCTTCTAGGTTCATTAAAGGCATTTTGTAAGGTGGGTGGGTTGGTGGGGGTGTCAATGCAGAGGGACAGAGAAGGAAGATTCTATAAACTGAGATTCTAGTTTAGAATTCTTTAAACTCCCTGGGAGGGGGTGTAAGAAAGGATGGCTAGCAGGGCTCCCAGGAGAAAATGATGGTGTGATACTTTAGCAGGGAGCTGGGCAAAGTATCCTGATCCTAAGTGGCCTTAAGAAACACGTGTTCAGGCGCCTGGGTGGCTCAGTCGTTAAGCGTCTGCCTTCAGCTCAGGTCATGATCCCAGGGTCCCGGGATCAAGTCCCACATCGGGCTCCCTGCTCAGCGGGAAGCCTGCTTCTCCCTCTCCCGCTCCCCCTGCTTGCGTTCCTGCTCTCGCTATCTCTCTCTCTCTGTCAAATAAATAAAAAAAAAAAAAAAAAGAAAGAAAGAAAGAAACACGTGTTCTTCGTCAGGTTGAGGCACAGCAATAGAGACAGAGTGGCAACTGGCCCGGAAGTTTCTGCATGTGGCACATGAAACATAGGGTTTGGCTAAAGTGTGACTTTGTTTTGTAGATGAAATCTGTGCTGATGCCACCAATTCCCTTAGTTGAAGACCATGATACTGACTTGAAGACAAATAAAGTAGGTGCAACTCTTATATCTCGGGAACTCAAAACAAATGGATCCCTTTCTGAGCAGTTAACAAAGCATGAATGGGAACAGGTAGGTATCAAAGTGTCCCCCAACGTGGCAGTGAAGATGCGGCATAGATGAAGTTATCCCTTAGATACATAACAAGTGACTTACCTTTATAAGCAGAGCATATTCTTCCTTCTGAACTCATCGCTATACTTTTAATAGCTTCATTGCGATACACTCCTTCATTTAAAGTATATAATTCAATGGTTTGGGTATATTCACCGTGTTGTGCAACTGTCATGACAATCTAATTTTAGAACTTTTTCATTGCCTGAAAAAGAAACTCCATACCTATTACTAGTCACTGCCCATTCTCTCCCCAACCACCCCCTCCTCCAGCCTTAGGCAACCACTAATCTACTTTTGGTCTTTATAGATTCTCCTATTCTGGACATGTTCTAGAAATGGAGCCATACAATATGTGATCTTTTGTGTCTGGCTTCTTGTACTCAGCTCAATGTTTTGAGGTTCACCCATGTTGTAGGATGTATCAGTACTTTGTTTCTTTTTATTGCTAAATAATATTCTGTTGTGTGGATATACTACATTTTGTTTATTCATTCATCAGTGGGTAGACATTTGAGTTGTTTCTGCTTCTTGGCTATTATGAATAGTGCTGCTATAAACATTCACATACAAGTTTTTCTGTGGATGTATGCTTTCATTTCTCTTTGCTTTATACCTAGGAGTGGAATTGCTCGGTTATAAGATAATTCTAAGTTGAACGTTTTGAGAAACTTCCAAACTGTTCTCCCAAGTGGCTGCACCATTTTACATTTCCATTACCAATGTATGAAGGTTCCAATTTCTTCACATCTTCTCCTTTTGATTATGGCTGTCCTAGTGGGTGTGAGGTGGAATCTCATTATGGTTTTGATTTGTTGTGGTTTTGGCATTTCTCTAATGATTAATGATGTTGAGCATCTTTTCATGTGCTAATTGGCCATCTGTATGTCTTTGGAGAAATATCTATACAGATCCTTTGCTCATTTTAAAAACTGAGTTATCTTTTTATTATTGCATTGTAAGAGTTCTCCATATATTCTGGATATAAATTCCTTCTCAGATATATTATTTGCAGGTATTCTTTCCTATTCTGTGGACTATTTTTTCCCTCTCTTGATGGTATTATTTGCAGCACGAAAGTTTTTAATTTTGATGAAATCTAATATTATGTTTTTTTTCTGTTTTGGTGTTGTATCTAAGACGCCATTGTCTAACCCAAAGTCATGAGGATTTATTGCTGTAGTTTCTTCTAAGAATTTTATAGATTAAGCTCTTCCATTTGGGTAACCATTTTGAGTTAATTTTTGTGTAAGGTGGGAGGTAGAGGTCTAGCTTTAATCTTTTACATGTGGATATCCGGGTATCCCAATACCACTTGTTAAAAGGACTTTTCTCATTGAATTTTCTTGGCGCTTTTATCAAAAATCAACTGACCATAAATATGAAGGCTTATTTCTAGACTCTTAGTTCTACTCCCTGATCTATATGTCAATCCTTACGTCAGTACTACACAGTTTTGATTACTATATCTTTTTTTGAGAGAGAGAGAGAATGAGAAAGAGAGCACATGAGAGGGGGGAGGATCTGAGGGAGAAGCAGACTCCCTGCCAAGCAGGGAGCCCGATGCGGGACTCGATCCCGGGACTCCAGGATCATGACCTGAGCCGAAGGCAGTCGCTTAACCAACTGAGCCACCCAGGCGCCCTGATTACTATACCTTTGTAGAAAGTTTTGAAAGTGGGAAATGTGGGTTGTTTTGTTGTTCTTTTTCAAGATTGTTTTGACTGTTCTGGGTCCTTTGAATTTCCATATGAATTTTAGGGACAGCTTGTCAATTTCTACCAAGAAACAGCTGGGATTGCTTTGAATCTGTGTTCTTATTGCAATCTTAACGATATTATATCTCCAATTCCACGAACATGGAATGTCTTTCCATGTATTTAGATCTTTAATTTCAACAGTGTTTTGTAATAATGTACACTGAGGCGCTTGTTATGCTCAAGTTGAAAATAAATATTCCGAAGTACTTTCAATGCTATTGTAAAATAGAATTGTTTTTTAAATTACCTTTAGAAATATAGTTGACTTATGTATACTGATCTCATGTTGTGAACCTTGATAAGCCTGTTTATTCATTCTAATGATTTTTAGTGGATTCCTTGGGACTTTTATATACATGAGCATGTTATCTGTGAATAAAGATAATTTTGCTTCTTCCTTTCCAAGCTGTCTGCCTTTTATTTCTTTTTCTTCCTTAATTACCCTGTCTAGAACCTCTACTACAGCGTTGAATAGAAGTGGTGAGAGTAGACATCCTTGTCTTATTCCTGATATTAGGGGAAAGCATTCAGTCTTTCACCATTAAGTGTATTAGCTGTTTGTTTGTATATTAGCTGCCCTTCATCATGAGGAGGGTCCCTTCCGTGCCTACTTTGTTGAACGTTTTTATCGTGAAACAGTGCTGGATTTTGTCAAATGCTTTTTTTGTATCTATTAAGATGATTGTGTGGGGTTTCCCCTTTATTCTATCAATATGGTGTATTACATTGATTGATTTAAACCAACCTTACATTCCTGGTATAAATCCCACTTAGTCATGGTGTGTAATCCATTTTATATGTTGCTGGCTTCAGTTTGCTGATTTTTTTTTTTTAAACATTTTATTTATTTATCAGAGAGAGAGAGAGAGAGAGAGCGCGCAAGCAGGGGGAGCTGCAGGCAGAGGGAGAAGCAGGCTCCCCGCTGAGCAGGGAGCCCGATGCGGGACTCAATCCCAGGACTCCATCCTGGGACTCGATCCCAGGACTCCAGGATCATGACCCGAGCCGAAGGCAGATGCCCAACTGACTGAGCCACCCAGGCGTCCCTGCTGATTTTTTTAAGGATTTTACATCTATATTCATAAGGGGTATTGTTCTGTACTTTTCTTGTGATATCTTTGGTATTAGCATAAGACTGGCCTCATAGGATGAGTTGGGAAGCATTAGCTCCTCTTCCAGTTTTTGGAGGTGTTTGTGAAGGACTGATAATAATTTTTCTTCATATGTTTGGTAGAATTCATCAATGAAATGATCTGAGCCTGGGCTTTTCTTTGTAGGAATTTTAAAAATTACTAATTCAATCTTTTTCTTGCTATAGTTCTATTCAGATTTTGTATTTCTTCTTGAGTGGTTTTTATCTTGGTGGTCCTGACAGTTTCTCTTCCTTGGAATTTGTTCATTTCATCTAATTTATCTAATTTGTTGGCCTAAAGTTGTCTGTAATATATATATTTAAATATATATATATAAAGTTAGTAGTGCTGTCACTTCTTTCATTCCTAATTTTAGTAAGTTGAGTCTCTTTTTTTTCTTGGTCAGTCTCACTAAGGTTTGCTAATTTTATTGATCTTTTCAAAGAACCAATATTTGGTTTTATTGACTTCCTTTATTATTTGCTATTCTTTCCTTCATTTATTTCTGTTCTCATCTTTATTATTTCCTTTTTCTGCTTGCTTTAGATTTAGTTTGCTCTTCTTTTTCTAGTTTCCTAAGGTGAAAGGTAATGTCATTGATTCAAGATCTCTTGCCTTTTGTAATGAAGCTATAAATTTCCCTGTAACTACTACTTTAGCTCCATCCTGTAAATTTTGTGGTGTTGTGCTTTCATTTTCATTCATCTCAAAGTATTTTCTAATTTCCCTTGTGATTTCTTCTTTAACCCATAGATTATTTAGCAGCATGTTATTTAATTTCTGCATATTTGTGAATTTCTCATATTTCTTTCTCTTATTGCTTTCTACTTGAATTCAGTTTTGGTTGGAGAACATACTTTATATGATTTAAATCCTTTGAAAACATAGTGAGGTTTTTTTTTTTTTTAAAGATTTTATTTATTTATTTGACAGAGAGAGACACAGCGAGAGAGGGAACACAAGCAGGGGGAGTGGGAGAGGGAGAAGCAGGCTCCCTGCAGAGCAGGGAGCCCGATGCGGGACTCGATCCCAGGACCCTGGGACCATGACCTGAGCCGAAGGCAGTCGCCCAACCGACTGAGCCACCCAGGCGCCCAGTGAGGTTTTTTTTAATGGGTAGTGTATGGTCTATCTTGGAGAATGCTCCGTGTGCTCTTAAGAAGAAAACGTATTCCATTCCTGTTGAGTGGAGTGCTGTATCTATATATATCCATATCTGTCTGTCTTTGAATGTATTTATCTGTCTTTGAATATATTTATAATAGTTGCTTTGAAATCTTTGTCCGCTAAGTCAACATCTAATCCCCTCAAAGGCAATTTCTATTGCCTGCTTGTTTTTCCCTGTGTATTTTTTTCTTTGCATGTCTTGTAACTTTTTTGTTGAAAACTGGGCATTTTAAGTAACATATTGTAGTAACTCTAGATTGTTACTCCCATGCTTCTCTGGGGCTTGTTGTTATTTGCGTTTTCACTCATTTATTTGTTTAGGGCTTGTCTTGACTAGTTCAGTGAAGTCTGTGACCTCTCAGTGTGTCTTCCCTGACTCCTGGGGGTCATTGTAGTTTTAGGTAGGCTCTCTTTGTCTCTTTCCCTGACTTCCCCTTTAAGCTTTGGCCCATCTGCCTCTCATACCCAGCTGTTAGCCTTCGCTAATTGCTAGCTGATTGGGCTATTGTTCTTAACAATGCCCTGGGGCTCACAAATAGCTCCACAATCTGATCCCATTAAAGTCAGTCTCCTTTGCAGGGGCAGGGTATGACAATCCTTGAGGCTTATTCTGGCCCTAGGAGGGCTCTTCTCATCTGCCCCTTTCTCAGATTCTGTCTGTGAAACTTCTGTCTGGTCTGCTCTTGCTGCTAGTATCGTGGAACCATCAGCCTTCTTCTAATTGCTTAGCTCTAAGAAGGCTCTATTTCTTGACTCTGTACTCTTATACCTTGACTGCTGAAAATGTTGACTAAAATGTGATTTCTGTTGTAAAATATCCTCTAATCAATGAGGAGAAAGAGAGAGCTGAGGGGATAGAGAGGGAGGGAGAAGGGGTAGTGGGAGAGAAATAGAATTCATCAATGGCTTGTGCATCCAAAGTATTTAAAAATCAAGTAAATACAAGAGACAACTTATAGCAAGTTGGAAAGGATGCTTCCTTAAATTCTGACATCCAAATTCCAAAGACCAAAGGTTAGAACAAGCACTTCTAGGATGGTGAATAAAAAGGATGATGCCAAAGAGATTGGAGTTTCACAAAAAGAAAATTCTGGCCTCTGGAAGCCTAGATAAGTTTAGAATTCTAGAGAGATGGAGCCTTAAGAAGTGGGAGGGAGGAGACTGGGGGTCATTATTCTGTAATAAAACTTCCCACCACCCCAACAATATAGACGAGGCATCTTGCAGTCTCCATGTACATAACTAGAGCTGAGACAGGGTAAAATGGACCAGAATCTCATTCCCAATATTTTTTTTTAAAGATTTTATTTATTTATTTATTTATTTATTTGACAGAGAGAGAGAGATGCGAGAGCAGGAACACAAGCAGGAGGAGTGGGAGAGGGAGAAGCAGGCTTCCCGCTGAGCAGGGAGCCCAATGTAGGGCTCGATCGCAGGACCCTGGGATTATGACCTGACCTGAAGGCAGACACTTAACGACTGAGCCACCCAGGCACCCCTCATTCCCAATATTTTAATAATTTCAGTTGTACCCTTAGTTTTCTTCTCTCAGTTGCTGGTACAAAGTGGGTATGCATACTTTAGTTAGCTAGAGTTGAAATTTCCAGATAAAAACAGATTTCATACTTTATTTCTCAATAGCTATGAGCTATGTTATAATAAAGGTCATAGGCTCTTTATTTGTCCCCTACTCACAGAAGTGCGTAATTCTTGGCTGAGTGCTATAATTTAAGTTTTATCTTATGTTCACAGAGATGTGGGGGATATATGTACTCATAGCTATGTCACTGTATAGAGACAAGCATGATACCCTTCCTTTAGGACAGACTTGCAACAAGAAGACCAGAGAGGTTTATTATTTATTTCCTGAGTGACTCCCTTCTCTTAATTCGTCCATTTAATAAGTATTTATTGAACACCTGCTATGTGTCAGTCACTGTTCTAGGCTTTTGAGAATGTCAGTGACCAAAGATCTATTACCTCATGAAGCTTACATTCTAGGGGGAGGAGTTAAATAATAATATAACAAAAAGCAAGTAAATTATATAATATGCTAAGTGAGAGGTTCTATGGGAAAAAAAATTAAAACTAGAACAAGATTAGGAGTATCAGGAGAACTGGAGGTAGAGGACAGAGTTGTAATTTTAAATAGGGTAGTTGGCCTCATTGTGCAGGCTCCCAAGAGTGAAACGGCTTGGTCATAGTCACTTGGCTAGTCACTGCGCGACAGAGCAGGATGTGATTCCAGGTCTGCCTTTAATGCCCGTGCTCCTTTTCTGAAGGGAAAGATGACTTCAAAGTGATAGGAGGTCTCAAGAAGAAAATGAACTGCTCTGGTGTGTCCTCATCCAGTGAGACAATGGGTAAACAAGGAGTAGGCATCTGAAGCAGTTTAGGTATCGCTGGAAGGTTTGGGTTGAGCACAGCTTTTAAAACGACATGTTCAAAAGCTGGAAGGAGGACACATCACCAAGGGAAAATACAAAAGAATAGCAAATCTATAGTATTAGTGTCTTAGAAGAGAAGCATTTAGGTACACCTTTCAGAGCTATTAACTCTCCCCCAAAGCATACTTTTGGGAACTGGATTATTTAGAGCTGCAGACAAGCACAGGGCACTTCTTGCTGGATTTATTCTGGATTTAGGAGGTTTAAAGGCTGAGACACAGATAGATTTTTGTTGACCAGGCCCTATAAAAACTGTCATTCAGTAAAACTTTTCCAATTTTTGGTTTGAAAATTTTCAGGAAGGAATGTTGTAAATAACTGTTCTTTCATGCACTTACCACTCACAAGGCCCTTGCATTTCAGAGGAGAGGATGTTGGAAGGAAAGAGACTGTCTCTGCTGAGGAATTTGTTTTACCAACAAAGGGCCTCAGGATCAAATCTGTATTATAGCCACAGTCTGGGTAAACCGAGTCAAGTGAATGAGTTCTAGACAGAAAAAAGAAATGCAAACTTATGGAATGGATAATTCTGAAGACATTCATTTCTATAAAACTCATACCCCCTTTGAGTCAAAGAAAAATGAATGTTAGATTTATCTTTCTCATTTCATTGATGAGCCAACTAAAGCTCAAATAGGTTAAATGATTTGCCCAAGGTGACACAGGTGACGCTTGAGGAACTAACTCCTTGGTCAGTGTTTTTTCTAGTTCAACAGAGTCCACTGTATACACTGAATTTGTGTAAATTTCAACTACATGTATGCGACAAAAAGGAGAAAAGTATGTAAAATTTTATTTTCACAAAGGTTATTTATCCCATGATACATTATCACATATATAAAATATTCACACATCCGTATTATTGTATAGGAATGGATATACAAAGCATGTATAGTGTGCATTGAGGGTCATTTAAGAGGTGTTCCGGGGGTAATTTTGGCTATAAATGATTTGCATTTCATGTGAGAATTTAAAACTTAATCCCCTCCTTATAAAACACAATTCCTTGTGTTCTGTGTTTCTGCCTTCATTACACTAAAGGTCAAATCAGGACCCCCAAACATGAGTTCATGGTCTAAGAGCCAGATATGATAAGGCAAGTGTTTGTTTTGTCATAAACACCAGCAAGGCAAATGGGCTCCATTGTATTTATTTGTAGAGTAGGATTGTGCCAATGGGGGAGTGAGGTAGGGGAAAAAGGAGAATCCTGGTCTGAATCTACTTTGGGTGGTTTTAACTCTCACTGCAGTCAATCATCAAAAATTCCCTAAGTGTCTGGTTTGTGCCTGATGGAGGGTTGTTACAGGCTCTGACCAAGTGCTTCTCATTCCAGAGTTCTCCTACCAGTTCTCTTCTTCTCTTCACCTCACTGTCTTCTTCCTCACTTATTTCTAGCTCCCCTTCAAAACCAAACCTATAAATCGGTGTACAGTCCAGTTTACTGGGACAACCACTTCTGGTTCTCTTGTTAAGACCTGACTTGGACTCGCTTGAGTAACTGCAGAACTTAAAATGTGTGCTCCTTCAAGCCTGCAGAACAAAAACGTGGAAAAGACAGACTCTTAGAATCATAGTCTGTTGGAACTTTGAGATACTTTACAAGTAACCCGGCCCAAACCCCTGATTTTAAAGATCTGGAAACAGAGACCCAGAGAGTTTTCTCGAGGCTGTACAGCTTTAGTGACAAAGCTAGTTTTTCTCACTACTGCTTAAACTCCTATAGGAGTTTAGATAAAGAAACATTATATGTAGATAAGAACAATGAAAAATATTCTTAGAAACTTGGATCTTCAGTCTTGGACATCATGTAGGCTGCATTTTCCTCTTTCAGCCCCAAAAGGAAATGTTATGCTAATAAAATACTTGTGGATTTAGGAGGACACATTGTGGGAACCAGTTATTGGAACTGAGAATGTTCTTATCAATGGGACAGAAAGGGAAGGAGATGACTTAGGAAGTATTCTTGGATGAACACTTGTCTGTATTTGTGGTGGGAAAAAGTCTTCCTCATGCTATCTGCTCTACAGGAGAAAAACCAGGGCCGAAGCCACAGCTGGGAGACCTACCTTGTCTCTTTGAACATATTAAGAACCTCTAATGTGTGTTCATTGTGGGGAGCTGCTTTCTTCTTGGAACATGACAATGAAGTTCTTTTAAGAGAAAAGACCTTGAGGGGCACCTGGGTGGCTCAGTCGGTTAAGGGTCTGCCTTCGGCTCAGGTCATGATCCCAGGGTCCTGGGCTCGAGCCCTGCATCGGGCTCCTTGCTCTGCGGGGAGCCTGCTTCTCCCTCTCCTTCTGCTGCTGCCTCCCCCCCACCCCCCCATGCTTGTGCTTGCTCACTCTCACTCTCTCAAATAAATAAATAAAAATTTTTTAAAAGAGAGAGAGAAAAGACCTTGGTAGATTCAGCAATTGTGAAACAATCATGATGAGATTTTTAAAGACAAACAAAAGCAAGGGCTGATTCTTCATGATTATGAAGTATGGCTGCACTGGTTATTGGGGATGAGCAGAAAGGGACCACAGTGGCTATGGGCATTACAATTAGTGTGGAAAAGATTCATGGAGGAGATGAGTCTGAAACAAGTTTGAAGGAGGAATGAGAAACAGACTCTGGGATAACTTGGGTTGATATTTCTGGCAAATAAGTTGGAATCTAGAAAGATAGACTCTCACTTATAACTAGTGGCCTAATCTGGTTTGTTGTTTAAAGGTTATCGATATTCTGTGGAGTGATCCCAGAGACAAGAGAGGCTGTTACCCAAACACAAGTCGAGGAGGGGGCTGCTATTTTGGACCAGATATTACCTCCAAGGTTCTTAATAAATACCAGTTGAAGATGCTCATTAGGTCTCATGAATGTAAGCCCGAAGGGTATGAAATCTGCCACGATGGGAAGGTAAGCTAACATTGTTGGTGACATCATCACACACACCCTTGCCCCAAACACTCTTTCATCACGGGATGCATCTTACCTAGAGGCCCATGGGAAGGTGTCTTCCCCAGGACCAAAACAGGAGGCCATGCTTTGGTAGACAGAAACAGGAGACTACAGGGTTCACACAGGTTGTTTGAAGGGGACTCACTGTGCCTCACCCTAAGAGATATTTGGCTTATTTCCCTGATCTTCCTGAATCCCAGAGATAGAAATTCTGACGTGTAGCTCTAAGTACACCCACAGACAGCCTTTCTTCTTTACTAATCGAAAGGCAACTCTCCGGTCCAGCGCGGTTAAGAATGTACTTACCCTCACAGAGCACGTCAAAGGCAGCAACAGATCCAGGTTGCTCTCTTTCACCTTTTGTACTTGCCCTGTGCAGGACAGAGCCGCAGAAGCCACGTCCCTTCTACTCACGGAGTCGGTGAGCTCTAGCGAGCCACCTGCTGTGGTCAGTTTAGCTGCAGCCACTGGAATGGAGTGTGATGCGCTCCTTCACAGGTGTCTGGTAAGGCCGGAAGAGGGCTCAGGAACTGGTTTCTTGTTCCAAGCTGTCTTGGGATGTCCCTTTTCTACCAGAGAATAACAATAAATAAAACAGGATACCAAATCGTGTGGCATCTCTTTCTATTTCAAGACTTTCGCTTTTCTTCACTCCATTAGTTCACTTTCGGCTCCTGCTAATGTTGTGAGATAGTGAAGGCAAGAATTATTTAAGGTTTCTTTGTACTGAGAAAACAGAGAGAAAATAGCTTGTCTGAAGTAGCAGGCTGATGAGGGCAGAACTGAGCCCGAGCCAGGTTGCCTGTCAAGGACAAGGGTTACCCTGCCATCCCCCACCATGGCCCCAAGGCTGGTTCCTTCCCAGCAGAGTGGTCCTGGCCACTCTGTATTCTGGCCACTATTTTCTCTGCCCTTAAAGGACTGGTTTTGTAGAGGGCCCCAAGCCCTCTACATCAGGCAGCTTTAAGCAAAAGAAAAAGACTGAGAGTAGAGGAGTTTTATTTTGAACACTCAAATATCACAAGGAAAGAAAACAAAGGCTTTACCCGCTTGGAAAATTAGAATTTGCAAAACCAAGCGTTAAGTAGAATTCTAAGACACGGAACTGAAATTGTACACAGGATTGCAAGGCTATGCACTATGGGGATGAGTGGCTGGAAGTTAGTATTCCTGGGGACACTGATTTCAAAGCCTTGTTGCTCTCCAGTGGAATCACAGAAAATCCTGTCAGACTTGGATAATTTGGATGGATTTGGAACTTTGTTTGATTTTTGCTTTTTTAGGAATTGAGCTATTTCTGCTTTTATTGAAAGACCTTTTGAGAACTAACTCTATGTGAACCTGGCCCTCTTTTTCTTTAATCAGGTTGTTACTGTATTTTCTGCTTCTAATTATTATGAAGAAGGCAGCAATCGAGGAGCTTACATCAAACTGTGTTGTGATATGACCCCTCGATTTTTCCAGTACCAAGTAACTAGGACAACGTGCTCGAGGCCTCTTTACCAAAGGTGTGCATGCTCTAAGGAGAATTCTGAGCGCCGGTACTGGTGACCAAGTAGAAACAGTCCAGAGTGACTAAGAGCGGCCACGAGAGTGAAGACAACTACTTACTGGTTACTCATTGGTATAAACACAATGGAATTAGTTCCAGACACCAAGTGGTGAATGCATTCATATTTGAAACCAAGAGGAGCAATTTTCAATTCATATGTCTCTTTAAACGGGTAAAGCAATCAGTATCCACGAGCAGCCTCTAACTGAATGTAAAGAAAAGACGGTCCCCACATCCACCCAGTCCCACACCCAACAGCGCTCCCTGTCCCCCAAACAGCCCTGTGTGCTCTTGCCTCTTGGTCTCTTCTCTACCCAGAAGTGTATAATGACAAGAGTTGAGTGTCCCTCCATGTGATGGCATCCATAGCTTATCTTCCTTTTCTCTATTCAACGTGATCTTTTAAAGAAGTTTTCATTATAAAATGAGTATGTTTGTTGCTAACAAGTGAGACCAAACAAAGATGTATACAGAAAATGCTAATGATCTTCTCTCCCTCTCCTTCTTAATAATCCTTTTCCCCAGAGGCAACTGAAATTGGTAGCCCAGAGTGCACATTTCTTCCCTCTTCTTGCTCCTACAAAAATAGACAATCCATTATATTCATCGAATTTAAAAATTTTTTGAGCACCTACTATGTATCACGCACTGTTCTAGGCACAAGCGATATGGCAATGAACAAAACAGACAAAAGTCCTTTCCTTCATCAGTTGCAGATCCTGGGGGAGGAGAAAGGCAGTCAGCAACATACATACTTTTTTTTTTTTTTTACAAAGATAGAATAACACAGCACACTCTATTCTACAGCTGACTTTTTCTCTAAAGATGATATCATGAACATTACTCCAAGTTAATACACATAGACCTAACTCAATCTTTCTAGTAGATGTGCCATAACAATTATGGAGTGGCTAAATCCTATTCAACTGATGGCCATCCAGATTGGTTCAAGGGTTTTGCACTTAAAAGCAAAGCCATATATAACAAACACTTCTCTCTGTGTGTGTGTATACATACATACATACACACGCATGCATACACACAGACGTACATACACACGGGCATACACATAGCCTGTGTGTATGTATTTAAGATTTAGTGCTTTTTTTTACATAAAATTTCAAAATGTGGAATTTATGGATTTATGGTTTAAAATTTTGCTAGATACTCCAAAAGAGTTTTAACAATTAACAATCTGAAAAACAACATACCGATTTTTCCACATCCTCATTAGTCTTAGATATTATCACACTTCTTAATTTTTGCCAAGCTGATGGATGAAAACGGTAAATCTCGTTGTTTTAATTAGCACTTTTTAGATAGCTGAGTTTGCCCATCTTATGTTTTTGGACACTGCATTTTTTTCTTCTTGGCATTTCCTATTTATATTATTCCCCCATTTTATATTGGGTTGTTTGTCATTTTCTGATCAATCTTTAGGAGTTCTTTGCAAATGAGGGACAGAGGATTTTTACAGTTACATTGCGTATATTTTGTTGGAATCAAAATGTTGGTGTCTTCATTTTGCTTTAGTTCTATGAAATCACATTTATATATATAATTTCATTATATCTTTTGGATTTTCATCTTTGTTAGAAAAATGTCTCCACAGCAAGTTTATATTATATTGCATTTTATTATATTAGTAAGTTAATCTCAATTTATTTTAACAGCTTTGTTGAGACATAATTCACATACCATAAAGGTGACCAATTTAAAATATACAATTCACCGATAGTATATTTACAGAGTTGTGCAACCATTGCCATAATCAGTTTGTAAACATTTTTGCCATCCTAAAAACACAACTTGAACCCATTAGCAGTCACCAGTCACTTCCCCCATCACAACTCTAGGCAACCAGTAATCTGCTTTCTGTTCCTATAAATTTACCTATTCTGGACATTTCGTGTAAATGGGATCACACAATATGTGGTCTTCTGTGACTGCTTCTTTCACTTAGCACAGTGTTTTTGAGGTTCATTCACGTTGTAACATGTATGAATGTGTCATTCCTTTTTATGGCTGAATAATATTCCATTATATGAATAGACCACATTTTCCTTTTTTTTTTAATTAAAAAGTTTTTTTAAGTTTTTAATTCCAGTATAGTGAACACATCGTATTACATTAGCTTCAGGTGTACAATATAGTGATTTAACAATTCCATACATCATTCTGTGCTCATCACAAGTGCACACCTTACTCCCCATCACCTCTTTCATCCATCCCCCCACCTACCTTCCCTCTGGTAACCATCACTTTGTTCTCTATAGTTAAGGGTCTCTTTCTTGGTTTGCCTCTCTCTCTCTCTCCTTTTGCTCATTTGTTTTGTTCCTTAAATTTCACATATGAGTGAAATCATATGGTATTTGTCTTTCTCTGACTGACTTACTTCACCTAGCATAGTACTCTCTAGCTCCATCCATGTCATTGCAAATGGCAAGATTTCATTCTTTTTGATGGCTGAGCAATGTTCCATTGTGTATATATACCACTATTCTTTATCTGTTCATCATTTGATGGACACTTGTGTTGCTTCCATTATCTTGGCTATTGTAAATAATGCTGCTATAAACGTAGGGGTGCATGTATCCCTTTGAATTAGGATTCTTGTATTCTTTGGGTAAATACCTGGTAAGTGTGATTGCTGGATTAAAGGTATTTCTATTTTTAACTTTTTGAGGACCCTCCATACTGTTTTCCACAGTGGCTGCACCAGTTTGCATTCCCACCAAAAGTGCAAGAGGGTTCCCGTTTCTCCACATCCTCGCCAACACCTGTTGCTTCCTGTGTTGTTGATTTTAGCCATTCTGACAAGTGTGAGGTGATATTTCATTGTGGTTTTGATTTGCATTTCCCTGATGGTAAGTGATGATGAGCATCCTTTCATGTATCTGTTGGCCATCTGTATATCTTCTTCGGAGAAATGTCTGTTCTTGTCTTCTGCCCATTTTTAAATTGAATTATTTGTTTTTTGGATGTTGAGTTGGATACATTCTTTATATATTTTGGATACTAACCCATTGTCGGATATGTCATTTGCAAATATCTTCTCCCATTCCGCAGGTTGCCTTTTAGTTTTGTTGACTGTTCCCTTTGCTGTGCAGAAGCTTTTTATTTTGATGTAGTCCCAATTGTTTATTTTTGCTTTTGTGCCCCTTGCCTCAGAGGACCTATCTAGAAAAAGTTGCTATGGCCAGTGCCAGAGAGGTTACTGCCTGTGCTCTCTTCTAGGATGTTTATGGTTTCAAGTCTCACATTTAGGTCTTTATTCCATTTTGAGTTTATTTTTGTGTATGGTGTAAGAAAGTGGTTTCATTCCTTGCATGTAGCTGTCCAGTTTTCCCAACAACATTTGTTGAAGAGACTGTCTTTTCCTCATTGCATATACTTTCCTGCTTTGTCGAAGATTAATTGACCATATAATTGTGAGTTTATTTCTGGGTTTTCTGTTCCATTCTATTGATCTATGTGTCTATTTTTGTGCCAGTAACATATTGTTTTGATTACTACAGCTTTGTAATATAACAAGTCTGGAATTGTGATAACTCCAGTTTTATTTTTATTTTTCAAGATTGCTTTGGCTTGAATAGTTCACATTTTCTTTGACCATTCATCAGACCATCGATGGAAATTCAGGTTTTTTCCACTTTTTGGCTATTATGAATGATAATGTTTTGAACATCAGTGGACAGATTTTCTGCATACATATATTTTCATTTCTCTTGGGTATATACCTGAAAGTGGAATTGTTGGATTATATGGTAACTCTATTTTTAACATTTTGAATAGCTTGTTAGCTTTTTTCCCCAAGGGTCTGCATGATTTTACATTCCCACCAGCAGTGTATGAGGATTCCAGTTTTCCCACATCCTTGCCAACCCTTATTATGATCTTTTTTATTGTAGCCACCTTAGTGAATGTGAGATAGAAGCTCATTGTGGTTTTGATTTGCATTTTTCTAATGACCAGTGATATTGAGGACCTTTGTATGTGCTTATTGAACATTTGCTTATCTTCTTTGGAGAAATGTCTATATCAGATCATTTTTCAATTTTTTAAAAAAGATTTTATTCATTTATTTGAGAAAGAGAACAAGCAGGGGGAGGGGCAGAAGGAGAGGGAGAAGTAGACCCCCCCCTCCAGCAGGGAGCCTGATGTGGGGCTCGATCCCAGGACCCTGGGATAATGACCCAAGCCGTAGGCAGACACTCAACCAACTGAGCCACCCAGTTGCCCCTCCTTTTTCAATTTTTAATTGAGTTCTTACTCTTTTTATTAGGGTGTTGTAAGAATTTTTTTTTTTAAAGATTTTATTTATTTGAGAGAGAGAGTGAGAGAGAGAGCGCAAGAGGGGGTAGGGTTAGAGGGAGAAGCAGACTCCCCACCGAGAAGGGAGCCCGATGTGGGACTCGATCCCAGGACTGCGGGATCATGACCTGAGCCGAAGGCAGTCGCTTAACCAACTGAGCCACCCAGGCACCCTGTTGTAAGAATTTTTTATCTATCCTATATACACATCACTTATTAGATAAATGATTTGTAGATAGTCTCTCTCATTCTGTGGGATATCTTTTCCCTTTCTTGATGGTATTATTTGCAGCACAAAAATTTTTAATTTTGATGAAATCCAATCTCTCTCTCTCTCTCTTTTTGGCTTGTGCTTTTGGTGTTGTGTCTAAGAAGCCATTGCCTAACCCAAAGGTATGAGGATTTATTCCTATATTGTCTTCTAAGAATTTTATAGATTAAGCTCTTACATTTGGGTATCTGATCCATTTTGAGTTAATCTTTGTGTATGGTGTGAGGTAGGGCTCTAACTTTATTCTTTTACATGTGGCTATCCAGTTGTCCAGCGCCATCAGTTGGAAAGATTATTCTTCTCCCATTTAATTAATTGTCTTGGCACATTTGTCAAAAGTCAATTGACCATAAAGGTATGGGTTTATTTCTGGACTTTAAATTGTATTCCATTGATTTGTATGTCTATCCTAAAGCAAGTAACACACTGTCCTGATTACTACAGCTTTGTAGTAAGTTTTGAAACTGGGAAATGTGAGTTGAAATTTGTTCTTGTTTTTTAAGATTGTTTCAGTTATTCTGGCATCCTGGCATTTCCATATGAATTTTAGAATCAGCTTGTCAACTTCTACAAAAATGCCAACTGGGATTTTGATAGGGATTATTTTGAATCTATAGATATATTTGGTGGCCATTGCCATTTTATTTTTATTTTTAAAAGACTTTATTTATTTATTTATTTATTTATTTAGAGGAGGGGGAGAGGGAGAGGGAGAATCTTAAACAGACTCCCCACTGAGCACAGAGCCCAATATGGAGCTCAGTCTCTCAACCCTTAGATCATGACCCTGAGATCAAGACCTGAGCTGAAACCAAGAGTCAGACACTTAACTGACTGAGCCACCCAGGTGCCCCTGGTTATTGCCATTTTAACAATATTAGGTCTTCGAATCCATGAACAAGGAATATTGTTCTATTTATTTAGATCTTTAATTTCCTTGAACAGAGTTTTGGTTTCTCAGTGTAAAAATCTTGAATTTATTTTGTTAAATTCATTTCTGAGTATTTTATTCTTTTTGGTGTTATAGTAAGTAGAATTGCTTTCTTTCTTTTTTTTTTTTTTTAAGCTTTTATTTATTCATTTGAGACATAGAGATACAGAGAGAGAGAGAGCATGAGCAGGGAGAGAGACAGAGGGAGAAGGAGAAGCAGGCTCCCTGCTGAGCCAGGAGCCCGATGCGGGGCTTGATCCCAGGACCCCAGGATCATGACCTGAGCCGAAGGCAGATGCTCAACCATCTGAGCCACCCAGGCGCTCCCTAGAATTGCTTTCTTAATTTACATTTTTGGATTGTTCATTTCAAGTGTATAAAAATACAATTGATTTTTGTATATTGTGCAATCTTGATTAACTTGTTTATTAGTTCTAATAGTTTTTAGTAGGTTCCTTGGGATTATTTATATACAAGATCATATTATTTCTGAGTGAAAATAGTTTTACTTCTTTTCCAATCTGGATGCCTTTTACTTCTTTTTCTTGTTTAATTGTCCTGGCTAGACCCTCTAGACTAATGTTGACTAGAAGTGGTGAGAGCAGATATCCTTGTTTTGTTCCTGTTCTTAAGGGGGACACATTCAGTCTTTCGCCCTTAAGTATATCAGCCATGTGTTTTATGTAGATGCCTCTCATCAGAGTGAGGAAATTCCCTTCTATGCTGAATTTGTTGAGTGTTTTTATCATGAAAGAGTGTAGAGTTTGTCAAATGCTTTTTCTGTATCTACTGAGAAGATCATGTGGTTTTTGTTCTTTTCTTTTTGTTAATATGGTGTGTTACATTTGTTTATTTCAGATATTAAACAAACCTTGCATTCCTGGGATAAATTCCACTTGTTCATGGTATATAATCCCTTTTATATATTGCTGGATGCAATTTGCTAGTATTTTGTTGAGGATTTTCCAACTATATTCATTTTTTTTTTCAAATTAAAAAAAAAAGTTTTTTCTTTTTTTTTTTTTTAAGATTTTAATTATTTATTTGAGAGAGAGAGAATGAGAGAGAGCACATGTGAGGGGGGAGGGTCAGAGGGAGAAGCAGACTCCCTGCCGAGCAGGGAGCCCAATGTGGGACTCGATCCAGGGACTCCAGGATCATGACCTGAGCCGAAGGCAGTCGCTTAACCAACTGAGCCACCCAGGTGCCCCCCAAAAAAAGTTTTTTCAAGTAATCTCTATGCTCAACATGGGACTTCAACTCACAACCCTGAAATCAAGAGTCATATGCTGTACTGACTGAGCCAGCCAGATGCCCCTCCATCTATATTTATAAGAGATATTGTAGTGATGTGTAGTTTTCTCGTGATCTTTGGTTTTGGTTTGAGGATAAAATACTGGCTTCATATAATAAGATGGGTAGTATGCCCACCTCTTCTATTTTTTGGAAGAGCTTGTGAATGATTGGTATTAATTCTTCTTTAAATGTTTGGTAGACTTCACCAGGGAAGCCATCTCATCCTGCGCTTTTCTTCATGAGAAGTTGTTTGATTACCTATTCAATCTTTTTATCTGTTCTAAGTATGTTCAGGTTTTCTATTCTTAGTCAATTTTGGTAGTTTGTATCTTTATAGGAATTTGTCCATTTCATCTGGATTATCTAATTTGTTGGTGTACAATTGCTTACAGTATTCCCTTATAATCTTTTATTTCTGTGAGGTCAGTAGTGATGACCCCTCTTTAATTCTTGATTTTAGAAATTTGAGTACTTTTTTCTTTTTTTCTTGGCCAGTCTAGCTAAAATTTTGTCAATTTTATTGATCTTTTCAAAGAAGCAATTTTTTTCTTCATTGATTTTCTCTATTGTTTTTCTGTTTTTTATTTCATTTACAGGCACACCTCAGAGATATTGCAGGTTCAGTTTCAGACCACCATAATAAAGCAAATCTTACAATAAAGCAAGTCAGGAGAATTTTTCAGTTTCCTAGTGCCTATAAAAGTTATGTTTACATTATACTGTAGTCTATTAAGTGTGCAATAGCATTTCTAAAAAACAATGTATATACTTTAATTTTAAAATACTCTATTGTTAAAAAAAATAGTAGTCATCATCTGAACTTTCGGCCTGTCATAATCTTGCTGGTGGAGGGTCTTGCCTCAATCTTGATGGCTGCTGACTGATCAGGGTGATGGTTGGTGAACATTGGGGCAGGTTTGGCAATTCCTTAAAAGAAGACAACAATGAAATTTGCTAAATTGATTGGCTGTTCCTTTCATGAACAATTTCTCTGTAGCATGCGATGCTGTTTGACAGCATTTTGCCCACAGTAACTTCTTTCAGAATTGGAGTCAGTCCTCTCAAAACCCTGCTGCTGCTTTATCAGCTAAATGTATATACTATTTTAAATCCTTTGTTGTCATTTCAATAATCTTCACAGCATCTTCACCAGGAGTAGATTCATCTCAAGAAACCATTTTCTTTGCTCATC
Source organism: Mirounga angustirostris (assembly GCF_029215605.1). Lineage (NCBI taxonomy): Eukaryota > Metazoa > Chordata > Mammalia > Carnivora > Phocidae > Mirounga > Mirounga angustirostris. Next base: position 15,056,595 of record NW_026991719.1, read on the forward strand.
CATAAGAAGCAACTCGTCATCCATTAAAATTTTATCCTGAGATGGCAGCAATTCAGTCACATCTTCAGACTCAACTTCTAATTCTAGTTCTCTTGTTGTTTCCACCACATCTGCAGTGACTGCCTTCACTGAAGTCTTGAATCCCTCAAAGTCATCCATGAGGTTTGGAATCAACTTCTTCCAAACTCCTGTTAATGTTGATATTTGACCTCTTCCAATGAATCATGAATGTTCTTTTTTTTTTTTTAATTAATTAATTAATTTATTTATTTATTTGAGACAGAGAGAATGAGAGAGACAGAGAGCACATGAGAGGGGATAGGGCCAGAAGACGAAGCAGACTCCCTGCTGAGCAGGGAGCCCGATGCGGGACTCGATCCAGGGACTCCCGGATCATGACCTGAGCCGAAGGCAGTCGCTTAACCAACTGAGCCACCCAGGCGCCTGAATCATGAATGTTCTTAATGGCATCTAGAATGGTGAATCCTTTTCAGAAGGTTTTCAAATTACTTTGCCCAGATCAATCAGAGGAATCACTATCTATGGCAGCTATAGCCTTATAAAATGTATTTCTTTTTTTTTTTCCAGAAGAGAAAAGCTCTTGTTAGCATTTAATGAACCTACCCCCCCCCCCAAACGTAGCTTCAAGCTACTAGAACGCAGGCACCCCCAACACCCTTAATCTTCTCCTCTGCTCTTCTACTGAAGAATTTGGCCTTCATGATGACAGGCTGTTTGCGGAGTTTTCCCTTTCCCAACACTTTGTAGTAGCCCGATCACACCACATTAATGATAGGAGCAGCTCCAGTCTTGTTTTTGGCAGCATTTACCCATGTCTGCTCACTGACTAAGGTCCACAGTTTATCAAGGTTGACAGTTGGGCAGAAGCTCTGGTTCCTCTTTAAGTGGTAATGTCTCATACCAACTTTTCCAAAGTAACCTGGGTGATATTTGTCGAAGTTGATCCTGTGGTGATGCATGCCACCAGCATTACCCCAGCCTCCTGGGTGCTTCTGGTGCTTGCCGATGCGGCCGTGGCCGTGGCTTATGTGGCCCTGAAGTTTCCGGGTCTTCCTCAGTCCGGATGGCATGTCGGCAGCCCAGACAGAAAAGCATAAAATGTATTTCTTAAATAATAAGATTTGAAAGTCTAAATTCCTCCTTGGTCCATGGGCTGCAGAATGAATATTGTGTTAGCAGTCACAAACCATGAATCTCACTGTCCATCTCATCAGCGCTCTCAGCTGACCAGGTGCATTGTCAGTGAGCAGTCGTGTTTTAAAAGGAATCTTTCTTTCTGAGCAGTAGGCCTCAACAACGGGCTTAAAATATTCACTAAACCATGTTGTAAAACGAGTGTGCTGTCATTTAGGCTTTGTTGTTCCATTTATAGAGCACAGGCAGAGCAGATTTGGCATAATTCTTAAAGGCCCTAAGATTTTCAGAATGGTAAATAAACATTGCCTTCAGGGCGCCTGGGTGGCTCAGTCAGTTAAGTATCTGCCTTTGGCTCAGGTCATGATCCCGGGGTTCTGGGGTCGAGCTCCATGTCAGGCTCCCTGCTCAGTGGGGAGTCTGCTTCTCCCTTTCCCTCTGCCTCTGCCCCTGCTCGTGCTCTCACTCTCTCTCTCTCTCAAATAAATAAATAAATAAATAAATAAATAAATAAATAAAATCTTTAAAAAAACCCACAAAACATTGCCTTCAACTTAAAGTCACCAGCTGCATTAGCCCCTAACAAGAGAGTCAGCCTGTCCTTGGAAGCTTTGAAACCAGGCATTGATTTCTCTTCTCTACCTATGGAAGTCCTAGGTGGCATCCTCTTCCAATAGAAGGCTCTTTCATCTGCATTGAAAATCTGTTGTTTAGTGGAGCCACCTTCATTAATTATTTTAGCCAGGTTTTCTGAATCACTTGCTACAGCTTCTACATCAGCACTTGCTGCTTCACCTTCAACTTTAATATTATGGAGATGGCTTCTTTCCTTAAACCTCATGAACTGACCTTTGCTAGTTTCAAACCTTTCATCCGCCTTCTTCACCTCTCTCAGCCTTCATAGAATTGAAGAGTTAGGACTTTGCTCTGGAGTAGGCTTTGGCCTAAGAGAATATTATGGCTGGTTTGATCTTCTAACCAGACCACTTAGACTTTCTCCATATCAGCAATAAGGCTGTTTCACTTTCTTCTCATCTGGGTTTATTGGAATAGCACTTTTAATTTCCTTCAAAATTTTTTTCTTTGCATTAACAGCTTGGCTAACTTTTTGGCACAAGAGGCTTACTTTTCAGCCTCTCTTGGCTTTCAACATGCCTTCTTCACTAAGCGTAATCATTTCTAGCTTTTGATTTAAAGTGAGAGGGGCACCTGGCTGCCTCAGTCAGAAGAGCATGTGACTCTTGATCTCGGGGTTGTGAGTTTGAGCCCCACATTGGGTGTAGAGATTACTAAAAATAAATAAATAAACTTAAAAAATATGAAGTGAGAGACCTATGACTCCCTTTCACTTGGAACACTTAGGGGCCATTGTAGGGTTATTAGTTGGTCTACTTTCAATATTGTTGTGTCTCAGAGAATAGGGAGGCTCAAGGAGAGGGAGAGAGATGGGGGAATGACTGGTCAATAGAGCAGTCAGAACAGATACAATATTTATCAATTAAGTTGGTTCTCTTATATGGGCATAGTTTGTGGCACCCCCAAACAATTACAATACTAACATTAAAGATCACCGATCAGGGCGCCTGGGTGGCTCAGTTGGTTAAGCGACTGCCTTCGGCTCAGGTCATGATCCTGGAGTCCCTGGATCGAGTCCCACATCGGGCTCCCTGCTCGGCGGGGGGTCTGCTTCTCCCTCTGACCCTCCCCCCTCTCATGTACTCGCTCTCATTCTCTCTCTCTCAAATAAATAAATAAAATCTTAAAAAAAAAAAAAAGATCACCGATCATAGGTCACCATAACAAATAAAATAATAATGGAAAAGTTTGAAGTATTGCAAGAATTACCAAAATGTGACACACAGACACAAAGTGAGCAAATGCTATTTGAAAAATGGCACCAATAGACTTGCTCAATGCAGGGTTACCACAAACCTTCAATATGTAAAAATGCCTGTGAAGTACTATAAAACATGTATGCCTATAGTTTTCCTCTATTCTTTATTCTTTCTGTCCTGCTTTCTTTCGGTTTACTCTTTTTTTTCCTAGTTTTTGAAGGCAGAGATTATGTTATCAATTTGAGATCTTTTTTAATATAGGCATTCGTAGCTGTAAATTTTCCTCTAAGCACTGTTTTGGTTGTGTCTCATATGATTTGACATATTGTGTTTTAATCTTCATTTATCTTAAAGTATTTTCTAATTTCTCTTGTGATTTCTTCTTTGACCCATTGGTTATTTAGGATTGTGTTGTTTAATTTCCTTGTATTTATGATTTCCCCAAATTTCTTTCTGTTATTAATCTCTAATTTATTCCCTTTGTAGTCAGAAAAGATACTTCGTATTATTTTAATCATGTTAAATCTATTGAGACTTATATTGTGGCCTAGCATAGGATCTATTGTGGAGAATGTTCTATATGTGCTTTAGAAAAATGTATATTCTGCCGTTGTTGGGTAGAGTGTTTTATACATATCTATTAAATTTAGTTGGTCTATAGTGCTGTTCAAGTCTTTTATATCCTTTTTTTCCTGCCTCATTGTTCTATCCATTATTGAAAGTAGAATATTGAAGTCCCCAACTATTATTGTTAAATTGTCTATTTCTCCCTTCAATTCTGTCTGTTTTTGCTTCATATAGTTTTGGGCTCTGTTGTTAGGTTCATATATGTTTACAATGATCTTGTCTGACTCTTTTATCATTATAAAATATCCTTTATCTCTAGTAATATATTTTGTCTTCAAGTCTATTCTACTATCAGTATAGCCACTCTAACTCTCTTATGGTTGCTGTTTGCATAATACATCTTTGTTGTTGTTGTTGTTCTTTCAAGCTCTTTGTATCTTTGAAACTAAAGTGTATCTCCTGTAGAAAACATACAGTTGGGTCTGCCACCTCTGCCATTTTGCTTTTTTGGGGAGGGGGTATATGACTCATAGCTACTTTATTTCTCTCTTCCTCCTTCATTTAGAATTTATTTTTGTAAATGGTCGAGGTGGTTTAGCATCTAGACAGATAACTATGCTAGCTAGCACCATGTTTTAAAAAATAGCCCTTTTCTACTGAATTGTAATACCTTCTTTGTCATATGTACTGTTCCCATATATAGTTCACTAAGTTTATGCAATTTCTATTCTGTTCATGGATCTGTCTTCTCTTGTGTAAATACCTATTGTTTGGTTTTAGCCACTTCACAGTAAATTTTAATGTCTGCTTGTAGCAAGTCCCTCTTTATTTTTCTTGTTTTTTAAAATTATCTCGGATATGCTCAGACATCAATTGCTCATGTAAATCTTTGAAATCAAAAAGAAAACACCAGTGGTAATCCTTTTAAAATTTCACAATACAGTCACACACATATGTACATACACAAACACTGACCACCTAATAACAGGGTATGTGTGAAGTTAGGCAATTCATTTGAAGTAGAATCTGGTAAGTGGTAATATAACACATTAAAACAAGACACAATGGGATGATTTATGTGTCTTTCACCTAATAATTGTTTTGTTACCGTAGGGTGAATGTTATTGAAAGTAGTGCCATCAGGATATTGAAAGAGAGAATGATTTCACGAAAAACTGACCTCATTCATGCTTTCCAACTTCAAGACTGCAGTAAATCAGGTAATAAAATTATGTAATGCTTACTATTTCTTAACATACCAGCTTACATACAAATCAGTTTTCTTTTTCTTTTTCTCTCTTTTTTTTTTTTGCTCCCTTAAGATTTCAGTTTTCTATTTTTACTAGCGAGGAAAGACAGATAAAAATAAAATGTAATCCATTATGTACTCGAAAAAAGCCATATTCCTCCTTTGCAGTAAGTTTCTTTCAACTTAAAACAACAACAACCCTTCTATTCTGGTAGTATCTCAGACTAGGTACTCTGTAAGGCCCTCCTAAGAGACAGCTAGATTCTAGAGGATACAGAATTTTAATGCATCTACCAGCCTCACAGTAAGATAAATATCTAGGAAACATTCTATTTCCTCAGGAAAGGTTTTTTGAAACCACATGTGGGGGCATGAGCAACAAGCAAGCACAACATGGTAGATTGTCCTGAGGGCAAATGCTAATTTTGGTGTAACACTCAACCCTAAGACTAAACCATGGGACAATAGAAAGATGGATAAGCTGGATCTGAGACTTCTGCATTAAGCCTGGGCCCTCAAAGTGGCTATGGTAGGCCTATGTTTGTAGTGCCCCCTGAGTCTTGGCAAACAAATGCAAATCCATGTTCAAGGGATGCATCCCTAATTTTGGCCACTAATATATCCAGAGATTAAGATCAACCACGAGCTCATAACCAAAGATCATGAAACACACAAGGAGACAAGCTACCATGAGTTAAGAGTCAACAGAAACAACAAACTACAGATTTAGTTCCCTAAAGACATCAGATATTAGAATTATCAAATACAAATACAAACAACTAAGAAATGAAACAAACAAACAAACAAACAACTAAGAAATGTTTAAAGAAATAAAAGATGGAATTGCAGACATGCATTTGAAAATGATTTGATGAACCAAATAGCTATAAAAATATACTTGTTTAAAAAAACATAGTGGATGGGTTAAACAGAAGATTAGACATTGCTTAAGAAAGAATTAGAAAGATTAAGAGTTATGGACAGTAAAATAAAGTCTAACATACATCTACCAGGAGTCCCAGGAGGAGAGACTATAAGAGAGGATATATTTGACATGATTATGGCTGAGACTTTTCCAGAACTGATGAGCAACTCACATTCACAGGTAGAGAGGCACAGTGTTTCTCAAACAGGATAAAAAAATTAAATCCACACCTATACACACTTGTGGAGAAACCACAGAGCACCAACAGCAAATAAAAATATCTTAAAAGCAGATAGAAATACACGTTGCTACAAAGAGAAAACAACTGGACTGTTACCAGACTTCTCAATAGTTGCAATAGAAGCCAGTAGACAGTAGAATCGTATATACCAAACGTTGAAAATAAAATTTAGAAAAAGATATAACATGAAAATACTAACAAAACCAAAGTTGTAACAGCTCTATTAATATTAGACAAAGTAGACTTCAAGGAAATATACATTACTAGAAATAAAAAGGGACACTTTATAATGATAAAGTATTCAGTTTGCCAATTGAATCCATTCTAAATGTGTACGTACTTCTTAATATAGCCTCAAAAATATGTTTAAAAAAATTAACAGAACAAATAAAAGTAGAAAAATCTACCATGATATTGAGAGATTTTAATACTCCTTTAACTAAAAGAATTAAGTGCCAACAAGATTAGCAGACTTTCCCTAAAAGACGTATATAGAGCCCTGCACCCAACATTGCAGAATACACATTTTAGTCAAGCACAAATGGAACACTTACAAAAATTGATTATAAACTGGAACAGAAAGCAAATCTCAACAAATTTTGTATAAGAAACATACAGAATAAATTTTCTGTCATAGTAAGTTGACAGAAGGTAGCCAGAAAATTACCTGGGGCTTAGAAATGAGAAATACACTTCTAAATAACCCTTAGATCAAAGGAGAAATAACAGTGGAAATTAGAATTCTGCAACTGAATGAAAATGAAAATGCAACATATTGAAATTTATAAGATGCAAGTTAGAGAAGCACTGAACATGCATATACTTTAATATTTTAAAAGATGAAACTATGGGGGCGCCTGGGTGGCTCAGTCGTTAAGCGTCTGCCTTTGGCTCAGGTCAGGGTCCTGGGATTGAGCCCCGCATCAGGCTCCCTTCTCAGCAGGAAGCCTGCTTCTCCCTCTCCCACTCCCCCTGCTTGTGTTCCCTCTCTCACTGTCTCTCTCTGTCAAATAAATAATTAAACAAATAAAAGATAAAAAAAGTAAAAGGCGATACTATGATCAACAAAGTAAAAAAATAAAGATTCTTTAAGAAACTGATAAAGTTGATAAAACATTGGTAAGGAGACAGAGAAATAACAATGCCAGAATTGAAAGGAGAGGTGTTACTACAGATTTTACAGATATTAAAAAGTTCATAAGATGTATTATAGAAACTCTTATGCTAGTAATTAATACTTTAGATTAAATGGGCAAATTCCTAAAATATGTACACACACACACACACACTCCCTTACCAAAACTGACACAAAAAGAAATAGAAAATCTAAACAATCCTATAACTGTTGAAGAAAATGGATCTGAAATTTTGAAACTTGCCCCAAAGAAAGCTTAGTTCAGATAGCTTCATTAGCCGTTATAATATACATTTAAGAATAAGACCAGTATTACACAAACTCTTCCAGAGAATGTAAATAGAAGGAATATTTCCAAGATTATTTTAGGAGGTCAGCATAATCTTGATACCAAAACCTCACAAAAACTTTATGGAAAAGGAAAATTAACGGCTAATCTCACTCATAAATTTAGATGAAAAAAATCCTAAATGAAATATTAGCAAAAGGTTAAAATATCACAACCAAGTTTGGTTTATTCTAGAAATGTTAGGAATTCTAGGTTGTTTTAACATTCAGAAATCAATCAGTGTAATTCACTGAAAACGGAGGAAGGTGCCTCAAGTCAAGGAATATAGGCAGCCTTTAGAATTTGAAAAGGGAAAGAAAATGGATCCTCCCATCAGAGTTTCCTAAAGGAACCAGCCCTGCTGACACTTTGACTTGGCCCAGCAAACAGATTTTGGGCTTCTAATCTCCAGAACTTTAAGAGAATAAATTTGTGTTATTTTAAGCCACTAAGTCTGTGGTAATTTGTTACAGCAGCAGTAGGAAACGAATACAGATATCTACTCTCAAGATTGTTCAACATTGTACTAGGGATGCTAGCTACTGCAATAAGGCAAGTTAAATAAGATGATAAGAATTAGAAAGGAAGAAATAAAATGTTACTATGTGTAGACAACATAACTGAGTATACAGAAAACCTAAATAAAGACCCAGAAAAACTCTTAGAATTAATAAGTGAATTTAACAAGTTGTAGAACACAAGGTCAATACACAGAAATTGATTGCATTTCCATATTGGTTAGAGTCTGTTGAGCCAGAAACCACAGCAATAATTTGAACAGAGAAATTTAATATAAAGAATTATTAACTAGTAAAAGGTGATTAATTACTAAAATGGCTAAAAGAGAACTCTAAAGAATATAGGAATAGAAATTATAGAGAGCAGCTACTATCTCTATGGCTGAGAAAGTGTACCCAAGGAAGGAACAAACTTGGAAGAGTCCCCTACAGTCACCAAGGCTAAGATTCAGATCTCATTGGAGAGGGAGTGACTATGGCCCACTAGATGGGGTAGAAGTTCACTGAGGTGTCTCATGTCAAAGCTGGTCTATAGCTGGTGAACCAGGACTGAAGAGGGTGGAGCTACCCACTGGGGTGCCAGCAAAACCCTCTTTGGGCTGTGTACCACTGAGTCTCCAACACACTCCTGGCAAGGAAGCTATTCTCTGTGGTGTCAGTGAAATTGATTAGATAGTGGGTGCCAATGCATTTCCCACACACCTCTGGCAACCATGCTGTGCTGTAAAAGCAAGAAGGAAAGCATACCAGAAGTATTTCTTCTGCCAAGTCTTAGAGCATTCTTCCTGTACCCTCTACTGACATTATACCAGCTGCCAAAAGAGAAATATTTACAGGGTTCAGTTCCAGTATCACAAAACAGGGCAAAGAAGGGTAGATTTGGAGCTGAGTAGGAATAAACTGATAACTGACATAGCTAGGACTTAACTTTTAGATAATGAAAATCTTAAAAGATACCATTCACAGCAGATAAGCAAGGACTGAGGAAGGAACCTAATGATTGATGTATGAGATTTCTAAAATATTATTAAGAGAAATTAAAAAGGACTGAAATAAATAGGTGGATATTACTGTGTGCAAAAGCTGAAGTTGTCAAGATATAAATTCTCTTCAAATTGAGCTATAGGTTCAATGCACCAAAAGGGCATGTACAGAAACGTTCTTAGCAACACTGTTTGTAATAGCCCCAAACTGGGGATAACCCTAATGTCCACCAACAGGAGAATGGATATATAAATTGTGTGTATTCACACCATGGAATACTATACACCAATGACAATGAAGACGCTAAAACTGAATGGAACAACATGGCTGACTCTCATGAACTTAGTGTTACCAAAAGAAGTCAGACTTCCCCCAGAATATATACTTCATGATTCCATTTACATGTAGATAAAAAAAGACAAAAGGTTAATTATAGTGTTGGAAATCAAGATAGCAGCTCTCCTTAGTAAAGTGGGAGGTGGTAGTAATTGTGAGAGGCCACAAGGGGGCCTTTTGAATATTGGCAATGTTCTATTTCTTTTTTTTTTTTTTAACTTTGAGTTTTTATTTAAGTTCCAGTTAACATACAGTGTAATATTAGTTTCAGGTGTACAATATAGTGATTCAACACGTTTACACATCACCCGGTCCTCATCACCTGTTTAACCCCATCCCCCCACCCATCTCCCCTCTGGTAACCATCAGTGTGTTCTCTACAGTTAAGAGTCTATTTCTTAGTTTGCCTCTCTCTTTTTTTTCCCCCTTTGCTCATTTGTTTCTTAAATTTCACATGAATGAAATCATATGGTATTTGGCAATGTTCTATTTCTTGTCCTTGGTGGTGGCTACATAGGAACTCCCTTTGTGAAAATTCGCTGAGCTCTGGATTTGTTTTGTGAACTTTTCTGTATGTATTGAACTCTAATTTTAAAAAAAGAATTATGGCCAACAGACACATGAAAAGATGCTCATCATCATTTACCATCAGGAAAATGCAAATCAAAACCACAATGAGCTATCACCTCACACCTCTCAGAATAGCTAAAATCAATAACACAAGAAACAACAGTTGTTGGCGAGGATGTGGAGAAAAAGGAACCCTTGAGCACTGTTGGTGGGAATGCAAACTGGTGCAGCCACTGTGGAAAACAGTATGGAGGGTCCTCAAAAAGTTAAAAATAGAAATACCTTTTAAACCAGCAATCACACTACTGGGTATTTACCAGTGTATCAAAGGGATACACGCACCCCTATGTTTTTAGAAGCATTATTTACAACAGCCAAGATATGGAAGCAATGCAAGTGTCCATCAATTGATGAATGGATAAAGAATAGTGGTATATATACACAATGGGATATTACTCAGCCATAAAAAATAATGAAATCTTGCCATTTGCAAGGGCATGGATGGAGCTAGAGAGTATTATGCTGAGTGAAATAAGTCAGAGAAAGACAAATACCATATGATTTCACTCATGTGAAATTTAAGAAACAAAACAAACAAAAGGATAAAATAAGAGAGAGAGAGACAAATCAAGAAACAGACTCTTAACTCTAGAGAACAAACTGCTGGTTACCAGAGGGGAGGGGCTGGGGGGGATAGGGGAAACAGGTGATGGGGATTAAGGAGGGCACTGGGCGTGATGAGCACCGGGTGATGTATAGAAGTGTGGAATTACTATATTATATACCAGAGCTGTGGTACCTGTTGGGACAAGTCACAAAGGAGAGCAGGAGGCACCCAGGCCTCAAAACCCCAGGCTGCTCCCTGGCTCTGACAAGTAGGTTGCATTTCTTTACCAAATTATCAACCAATGATATGGGCTTTGTTGTTGTTGTTAGGAAAACTTTCTATGGGCCAGTGGGCTTTTTCCATGGAGAACATTTTGGGGCTGAACTTACCATGGAGATCACTGAGTTCTCATCTGGTAACCACAGACAACAATGGAAATATTAACTACATGTCCAGCTTCCAGGATATCCACATTCAGAAACCTGTGAAAGAGGCAAGTGAAATGAAGCCCCAGTTAAAACCTGACTGGAGCAATGGGGCACCTGGGTGGCTTAGTCAGTTAAGCATCAGACTCTTGGTTTCAGCTCAGGTCATGATCTCCTGGATCCTGGAATTGAGCCCCACATCGGGCTCCAAGTTCAGTGCGGAGTCTGCTTAGGATTCTCTCTCTCCCTCTGCCCCTCCCCACCCCTCACACATGTGCTCTCTCTCTTTAAAAAAATAAAAAATAAAAAACAAAAAAACCCCTGGCTGGAGCGAAACACCCTTCAGACGACCTATAAAAGGAACTCAGTCCTTTGAAAAGTTGGGGACGGGGTGCCTGGGTGGCTCAGGGTCCTGGGATCGAGCCCCACATCGGGCTCCCTGCTCATCGGGAGTCTTTTTCTCCCTCTGCTCCTCACCCTGCTTTCGTGCTGTCTATCTCTCTGACAAATAAATAAAATCTTTAAAAAACAAAAAAAAGAAAAAAGAAAAGTTGGGGAGTGAGAATCACCTAATGGATGGGTGTGGCGGTCTTGGGAAAGGCCTAAGGGGGCTCTCCCAGGTACATCGTGATCTGTTCAGGAAATTTGTGCCTTCTAAGGATAGGCAACATGGAAAAAGAAGGAAAAGCTTCTGCAAGCAAATCCATGTCAAATATGTGATTCTTCTCTGACATGCTGTCCAGCAAAAGGACAGATATGACATCCATTCTTTCATTCAACTCCCCCCTTAAAATACTCAACAGAGTCCCTATTAAACTGTGGAGGAATAAACTTGCTGATGTGACATTTTATGCCTTAAAGACTTGTAAACTTTAGAATCTCTTATTAAAATGGGAATACCCCAGGGAGAATTATTAGACCCCACTCCCCATACTTATTAGTCAACAACCCTCTGGCAATTAGTTATAAGCCTGAGCTGAAAGGGAGCTCATGGGAACTAAGAATGGGGTGATTGTTTGCAGGGGAGATGAGAAAGTAAGAGCAGAGAGAAGAAAACTAAAGTGCAGGTGAGAGAGTAAAATATCCACATGAAGGAGGCTTTTGGCTTCACCTAAGAGGCAGTTTACCATGATGACCAAACCCATAGGCCTTGGCTTCAGGCTGCTGAGAGTCAGATCTCATTTACCAGCTATGTGAACCCTGGGAAGCTTACTTTACCTCTCTGTTTTCTAATCTGTAAAATGGACATAATAATAATTCTGTTCCTTGGGGCTCTTGTTGAGGACACAATGAAATGACCCATGGAAAACTCTCAGTGCAGAGCCTGTACTTGGGTGTTCTCAGTAAATGTTGGCTATTGTTCATCGCTTCCTGATTGGCCTGGGCCCTGTCCCCTGACACACACAAGCTGCACTTGCTTCCACATACAAGAGCATGGTCTTGTCTTCGACTAAAGGGGTTGGTCCTCCAAGGAAGGCCTGCCTTCTCAAATTTCTATCTAAATCACATCCTTTGAACCACTGATAATGTTTTGTGTTTGTTACATTTGAAAATTGTCCTGTGTTATTAAGTCTATGTGTTTTAACATTTAGAACATTTTTATTTTAGGTTCAGTCTACTCTAATTGAAACTCTGTACAGATACCGCACTGACCTGCAAATCATCTTCAATGTCATTGACTCTGATCACTCAGGTAAATGAGCGTTGATTAGCTCAGTAGCAGTAGAAAGCAAAGGCTAATCTGTTTCTCGGAAAGCAGAACTCTGTTTTCATCTGTTGCATTCTTTGCCCAAACTTGATTTAACTCGGGGGTAGGGGGGCGGGAATAAACTCATGTTTAATATTATTATTATTTTAGTTTGTCCAAAAACTGTATTCAAGACCTTACAGTTCCTATAGGCCTCTGTATCTATTAGACAAGAATAGCTCCTTTTATAAGTCACCACACAGATGAAAAGATAATTTCCTGGCCATTTAAACATAGTGGTTACTCCAGGCAATAAAAATCATTCCTGCACTTCTGATTCTGCTTTTGGGACTCAGGGCCATGAGAATTCATTTCTGCTTGGCTTTGAGGCACAATTACTTATTTTCAAACTCTAAAAAAAATTCATTGGATAATCCCCAACTGCAGAGATCACTGAATACCAAAAGGTCAATAATCAAAATATGAAAGTAAATCATTGCCTATAAAACATGGCAGAGCCATTGTTTACAATCCTCTTATTGAGGGCCAGGGTATCTTCTCCCTCTGCTTTGATGTCCCTTTCCCTTAGATTTGAGATCTTATAATTTCTATACCACATAGAGTCCCACAGTCTACAATCTACCCTCTCATCCCTTTGGTGTATACTCATTCCAGGTTTGGAATAATCTCAGGATCACTTGGTACTTGAATGTGACATATTGTGTCTTATATTAACAGTCTGACTTTTCTGTTTCCTTCAGTGTCTCGGTGGTCGGGGCATGTGAGTGAGCTTCTCATTAGGACTATTCAATCAGTATAACTTCACCCCTCCATTAGGTGGGTCTTAAAACCAACACTCATACATTCTTCTATATTCCTTTAGGCCTGATTTCCATGGAAGAATTTCGTGCCATGTGGAAACTCTTCAATAGTCACTACAGCATTCATATTGATGATTTTCAAATTGATGAGCTCGCTGAAAGAATGGACTTAAACAAAGATGGAAGCATTGACTTTAATGAGTTTCTAAAGGCTTTCTATGTAGTGCATAAATTGGATAAGTTGAACAAATCAGATGGCAACTCTCCTTAACAAGAACTAGAGCTTTCCCTCCTGTAAACTCTTGGGCCCAAATCACTGACGCCATCTTTCCAGAACCCTTGTAATTCATAATCAGTAGTAGAGAAAAGTAGACCCCCATTCATACCATGAGCAGATGTATAATGTGGGTTTCTGAAGTCCCCATGAAGCAGTAATTGGTAAAACTAGATTAAATGTCAGCTGATAGGATTTGGCTCCAGTGTTAGGACTCACACATTGCCAGGTAGAAACTGGATTTGAGCCTAGTGTTGGCCTCTTGGACCAGGAGACCAGAGCAGTTTGGAAACATGTTGAAAGGAACCCACAGAGCACCAGAGAAAAGTGCAACATGTGTGAGTGACAGAGGGATGGGAGGAGGAATAACAAACTATTAATGGAATAAAATATGTCCATCTTTAAACTGAATCTTCTTTGGAGACCGTAAACCAGTGATTCTCAATCGTGGGGGAACCACACTTGAGGGATGGGGGCCATATCAGATTCTTGGTGGAAGCTGTGGGAGAGTATTGTTTGAAAAAGCCTATTTTTTCCTATCTGTTGGAGATACAAAGTGAACACAATTCAGATTGAGCCCTAGAGTTAATATCGTTTGACACCTTCATTGGTGAGATGGGGCCTTGGTTATGCATACACTGTGCAATTTATTCTGCTATTCCGATTGCATATCAAACATGATAGATTTCTCTTTAAAGGAGAGTATGTGTTTCATTTTTTTGCTAATTTTGAGAACCTTAAGATCTATCAATATGCCAGGTTAGATATCCACAACCTTACTTGGTACACACACCAGGAATAATGGATAAAATATAACAAATATCGTTTTTAAATGCATAGCTGAGCTGGCAAGAAAGTAATAGAAACCCCTAGTGGGCAAGAAAAAAAAGAGCATAATTAAAACTGTAGCAATACTAACGTCAGACAGGATATAGACTTTGAGGCAAAAAATATCATTAGGGATAAAAGGGGTCATTACCGAATGCTAAGAGGAACAATTCACCAAGAGCATAGAAGATTTATAAACGTATATGCATCTAATAACAGCTTTAAAATTTATAATGCAAAAATGGACATAACTAACTAGGAAAAATTGATAGAGGGAGATTTTTAATATACCTATGTCAGGAATTGACCATGTATATAAAAAAATAGTGTACAGACTTTTGGACAACCCAGTTAGTCCACCTAATTGCAATTGTGGACGTGTGTACAGTTTTAGAGAATACACATTGTTTTCAAGCACACATGGAACATTTGTAAGAGTTGACCATGTATTAGACTACGACACATATCTCAAATACCAAGCAACCAAAAACAAAGATACTACATTCTCTGATCATAATGCAGTTAAATTAGAAACAACATAAGATAACCATATTAATGAGTGCAAAGGAATATAACTGTAGCTCTACCAGAAATTGCTAAAAATAGTTCACAAGAATACTGTGAGTAACCCTTTTTAAAAATAGGCGAAAGGACTGTTTCTTAGAGAAAAATGTAATTTACTAAGACTGACTCAAGAACAAAAGGAGGGTCTGAAGAGACACAACCATTAAAGAATGTGATGGCTTCGCAACGTGTCAGTTTGGCTAGACAAACTGCATTTCTCAGGATTCCTGTTCTTGTGTGTTTCTGGTTGATGTGGGTGGCCAGGGAGATTCTTGAGTGATTGGGAAGGCCAAGGGAAGTAGCGGCCGGAGTGTGGCTCAGCCACACTGTTGCTGAGCTGCTGAGTCACTTTGTTGAGGTCAAGTGGCCCGAAATTGCTCTAAGTTCCACCTGGATCCTCCGTCAGCTTCTTTGATTCCTGGGCCAGGCAGGTGTGTTTAGTTCCGTTGACGAAGGGGCCTGGCTTCTGCAGGTGACCTCATCACTCACACCCGAGGCGGTAAGAAGGATCTCAGTCTGCAGTCCGTTCTTGCGGGAGGCCAGCTTGTCCTCGCGGGGTTGAGCTGGCTTTTCATCTTGCCCTCCTGACTACCTGCCCTGTGGATTCCGAGCTCCAACACCGGGTATGGCATCTTCCTGAGGCTGCTTAACCAGCTCCCACATTTGCGTAAGCCCCTTCTACTGGTTTTATGTATATATAGAACCCCAACTGATACAGAATTTCATACTGAGAGTGGTTCCAAAAGAACAGAATCTTTTTTTTTGAGAGAGCAAGAGCGAGAGCACAAGCAGGGGGAGTGGCAGGCAGAGGGAGAAGCAGGCTCCCCACTGAGCAAGGAGCCCGATGTGGGGCTCGATCCCAGAGCCCCGGGGTCGTGACCTGAGCCAAAGGCAGCTGCTCAACCAACTGAGCCACCCAGGTGCCCCAAAATAACAAAATCTTGATGAATGCTCTGAATGTGTACAACCTGATGTATATAGAGCTTCTGCCCCATTATCTCGCGTGAAAATCCACTGATAATACCAGGATAGTGGTTTTACGAAATGTCCAATCCCTGGCGGTCGAGGATGAGTCTTTTTGTTGCTTCCTGAGTATCATTTGGTTATCTATTCTTGGGTTTTTTTCTGGAACTCTCATTTTCTTCCTTGGGCTTCTAATCTCTGGAATTAAATGCCTTTGTTGGAAATTTTACCTAAAAATGTACTTAGATTTTACTGAAGATTGTTACTGAATGTTGTGAAACTTCTGCTTGAAACACGAGTTCTCCTTAGCCACATTTCAGTTTTATAAAGTATATATGTACAATATAGAGAGTTGTGAAATCTCACTTTTAATTTGTATTTCTTTATTACAAATGAGATGGAACATCTTTTTGTTTGTTGGCCAGTCTGTTTTAAGAAAATGCTGTTCTTTTGCTCATTTTTCTAATAGCTACATGTCTTTTTTTTTATTGATTGCTAGGAACTTTAAAACTCTCCTTGATACTAATCCTTTGTTTATCTGGGGAGCAGATTATTTTCTCCCCATCTGTGACTTTATTTTTCCCTTTTGTTCTGACATAAATATATTTTTAAGGTTTTATTTTAATTCCAGTTAGTTAACATACAGTGTTATCTTCGTTTCAGGTGGACAATATAGTGATTCAGGTTTTTTTTAAGTTTCCTGCTGACATAGATTTTTAAGCAGAAGTCTTTTTTTGTTTAGTTTTTATTTCATAATTCTAAACTGCGGTCCAGCTAGACTTGGACAGGAATAAGGAAAATATGGAACCCATAGAGCTGCAGCGAGAGCTCAAAGACTGTAGGATATTTTGAGCAGATGGGGGTGAAGGGGTGCCCTCCTGAGCTGCAGAAGGAACAGTCTGGTAGTTAAGATAAAACACAAGTCAAATTTATGAGATTCGTCCACAGTCGGCAATAGTGATCTTCTTGCTGGTCTTGCCATTCCCGGCGCCAGAGCGCTCCATGGCATCCACAATATTCCTGCCCTCGCTCACCTTGCCAAAGACCAAATGCTTGCCATCTGACCACTCAGGCTTTGGCAGTGGAGGTGAAAAACTGGGAACCATTTGTGTGGGGGCCAGCATTTGCCCTGGACAAGATGCCAGGACCCATGTGCTTCAGGAAGCAATTCTCATCAAATTTCTCCCCATAGATGGACTAGGCGCCAGTGCCATGATGGCGTGTGACGTCACCACCCTGGCACAGAAATTGCGGCATAATCCTGTGAAAGCAGGAACCTTTATCCTTTCTCCCCAGTGGTCAGAGCACGGAAGTTCTCTGCTGTCACTGAACTTTGCCAACAGCTCACGGGAGCCGCGGGCCAAGGGCTCATGGTCCGCAGCGATATGGAAGAGCGGGGAGGCATTGATGATGCTTGGGTGGTGCAGGAGGCTCCAGGGCGGCGTCTGCAAGGCCCGAGCAGAAGTTTTAAATGTCGATTTACCTAGCCTGTCAGTCTTCTCCATTATAATTTGTGCTTTCTGCATCTTGTCTAAAAAACAAATATTCTTTCCAACCCTGGAAATACAAAGATACAGTCGTTGCTTATAATTTGTGGGTTCTGTATTTGCGAATTCACCTACTCACTGAAATTTGTAACCCCAAATCGATATTTATGGTGGCCGCGTGCAAGGTAGTGAAATTTGGAGTCAAAGGTGTACCGGCTGAGGTCAAACAAGGCAACGCTCTGCCTTCGGGTTCAGTTCTCCTACTGTAAAAAAGCGTCCTTTGCATGGTGTATTTAGTGCCCCCCCCGCCTTTTTTGTATTTTTGTGCTTTGTGTTGGTGATTTCACTGTTTAAAATGATCCTCAAACGTAGTGCTGAAGGGCTTTCTAGTGTTGTTCCTAAGTGCAAGAAGGCCTTGGGGTGGGATGGGGGAGTGGGAAGGGGGAGTGAGATGGTGGGGGTGGGGGGGGAAATGGTCGGGCGAAAACAGGTGTGTTAGGTAAGCTTCCTTCAGGCTGAGGTAGAGCGCTGCTGGCCCGACTTCAGTGTTAATAAATCAGCTCTATGTATGAAGTGAGGTGTCTTTGAACAGAAACACATAAAAGGAGGTCAATTGTTGATGAATTGACGGAAATCTTGTGACCAGAGGCTCGCAGGGCCCAAGCCCTGTCTTCCCCGGAAGCAGAACTTCAGTATTCACAAAACTGTACATTTTAGGATTTCTGTGAAATCTGTTGGATTTTGCTGGGAACTGCCTTAAATTTATAGATGAACCTGGAGAGAATTGACATCTTTACTATATCGAGTCTGCCTCTCCATAAACATGGTGTATTTTTTTCCAATTAGTTTAGTCTTCTCTAATGTCTTTTAATAAAGAATTTTTCATTATCATTACAATCTTTTCAAAAAGATTTATTCTAAGATACATGATGGGCTTTCTCCTATTTTATCTTTTTCAATCCTGCTGGCTCTTTTGTTCGTAGGGTTTAGTTCTTTTAGGATTTGTTTTCTTCCTTTCTAGTTTTCATTTTATATGTATTTCTTTGATAATCTCTTTCTGGCTATTTCTCTGTGTTTAGCGTTCCTGGGGGTATGATTCTATATGCAGACTCTTGATCGGGTTGGATCGTTCCCTCATGGGCTCTGCTGTTTTTTATTGTGAACTCCTCCTTAGCAGGGCTTGTGGGTTTTTTTCCTGGGTAAAATCCCATAATATTTGGGGGTGTGGGCTCAATTCTTCAGAGAAGTTTTTTGTTTGCTTCTGCCTTGGGCCATGGTAGTATCACTGCTTGAGGAATAATTCTGTTACTTTGGAGTCTGGAGTTTCTGAACTATGTGGGTAGAGTAAAAGCAATGTGAATTGTGGTCCTGTGGTTTTGAATTCTCAGAGAGCTTTTCTTTTTTTCCCACCCAAAGCCCTGTGTCCTGTGGTCTCTCTTGTTTTTAAATCTTTTCATAAATAAAAGAGTCCTTTAAGGGTCTTGGCTTTATGCAAATTACTCAGTTCCAATTCCCTCCCTCCCAAAGCTTCATTTATTACCCCTGTGTGGGAATGAACACCAAACCCCTGGGTTCTGGAGACAAATACCCTCCCCTGTTAGCGCAAGCACTCACCCCTGGGCTTTCTCACCTCCCTCTTTGTTTCCAGCACCTGGGGATTTGCTTTTATTATTTGTGAGCTTAGCTGCACATTTAAAATAATTATGTTACATTTTACCCAGTACTTCTAGGTGATTATGGTAAAAGGATTGTCAAGTTGTTGAAGTCCACCATATTGCTAAAAGCCAATAAATAGATTTTTTTGGAATCTACTGCTATTTGTTAATAATCTTGAGACTTCATATTTTTCTTGGGCAGTGATTGATGTTCACAATATGCCATGGTGCTGGAATTATGCAATACTGTCATTTAGTGAGTCTCAGTTGTTAAACTTCGGTACAACGTCTCTCTAATCTTCCTCTTTAATGTTTTAAAAATTTCTTTTACACAAATGGGATATTTTTTATACATTTTTTAAAGAAACAAGGGCCCCTTTTTTCCCTTCATCACATAATCATGGCCTGCATCATCCTTTTTCCCTCACCTAGGGAAGCCATGTGAACCCACTATATGGCCTTCCATATTTTTATCTGTCCCATATGAACCTATACAGACTTATATCTGTCCTCGTGCAAGCATATATTTACATACACAGTAATCCATAAGGTGGTTTTATTATTACATACTGTATAAAAATGAGATTCTATTCTACATGTTTTGTTTTTGTTTTTTTTTTTTAAGATTTTATTTATTTATTTGAGACAGAGAGAATGAGAGACAGAGAGCATGAGAGGGGGGAGGGTCAGAGGGAGAAGCAGACTCCCCGCCGAGCAGGGAGCCCGATGCGGGACTCGATCCCGGGACTCCAGGATCATGACCTGAGCCGAAGGCAGTCGCTTAACCGACTGAGCCACCCAGGCGCCCTCTACATGTTTTTCTGAGTTCTGCTTTTCTCAACCAATAATACCTAGTTGAAATCCCTGCAAGTTATAATGCATCTAATTCTTTTTCTTTTTCGAAGGCACACATCATGAGGGTACTCCTTGGTGAATCTCCACAATCAATACACCCATGTAACCACCCAGATAGAGAAACACAACAGGACCAGTGTCCCAGAATCCCCCTTATGCCTCCTTCCATGTTTCTCCCCCATCCCCCATCCAAGAGTAACTATCACTGTGATTTGTAACCGTGTAGATACTTTTTAGCCTGCTTTGTATACATGGAATCATTCAGTACCTACTCTTTTGTGCGACATTGTATTTATGACATTAACAGGGTTGTTGTATGTAGTTGTAATTTGTTAATTCTGGTTATTCTCTAATCCCCTGTTGTGTGAATATATTAGAATTTATTTTAAGGTTTTATTTATTTATTTGACAGACAGAGACAGCGAGAGTGGGAACACAAGCAGGGGGAGTGGGAGAGGGAGAAGCAGGCTTCCTGCAGAGCAGGGAACCCGATGCGGGGCTCGATCCCAGGACCCCAAGATCATGACCTGAGCCGAAGGCAGATGCTTAATGACTGAGCCACCCAGGTGCCCCTATACCAGAATTTATTTATCCACTCTACTACTGAGAGACTTTGGGGTATTTATGGACTGTGCTACCATGAACATTTTTGTTCACTAATTTTTCTTTTTAATGGCCATATGATAATTCAGTGCTATGGAGGACCATCCTTGATTCAGCCAGCCTGCTTTTATTTTTTTATTTTTATTTTTTTAAAAATATTTTATTTATTTATTTGACAGAGAGACACAGCGAGAGAGGGAACACAAGCAGGGGGAGTGGGAGAGAGAGAGAAGCAGGCTTCCCGCGGAGCAGGGAGCCCGAAGCGGGACTCAATTCCAGGACCCTGGGATCATGACCTGAGCTGAAGGCAGATGCTTAACGACTGAGCCACCCAGGTGCCCCCAGCCAGCCTGCTTTTAATAGGCATTTACTTTGTTTCCAACTCTCGACCCCTAAGGCAAAGCTGCAATAAATATTGAATGTATGTCCCCACATAGGTGTACTAACCCATCCCTACTAATGGGACAGACTGCCAGAACCAGGGACAAATTGCTGCTTAGTATAGTAATTGTCTTAAAATTAAGAGCTGAGCTGTTGTTGTGTTGTCTTCCTAAAATTCTGTGGCAATGCCATTTCCATCAGTAATGTATGAAAATTCCCTTCTTCCTCATCTCGACTAGCATTAGATGTTATAGTTCTGTTTTGTGACTCTGGGTACAAAATGATCTCATAAGTTCTTTAATTTATATTCTCTCCTAGAGAATTTGTGCATCTTTTCATGTGTTTGGACATGCTGTTCTGTGGGTTGTATATTTGTATTTTTTGCTCATTTTTTCTTTTGAGCTCTTCATCTTATCAGTTGGTAAGGTATTTTCAGATAATATAGAAATTAACCCTTTGTCATTTATGTTAGAAAAAAAATTTTTTTTTAAGATTTTTTGTTTGTTTATTTGACAGAGAGAGACACAGCAAGAGAGGGAACACAAGCAGGGGGAGTGGGAGAGGGAGAAGCAGGCTTCCCGCCGAGCAGGGAGCCCGATGCAGGGCTCAATCCCAGGACCCCGGGATCATGACCTGAGCCGAAGGCAGATGCTTAACAACTGAGCCACCCAGGCGCCCCTATGGTAGAAATTTTTGTCCCCATCTTGTCTGTTGACTTTGTCATGTTACCTTTGCCTTACAAAAGGTCTTATATTGGGGCGCCTGGGTGGCTCAGTCGGTTAAGCGTCTGCCTTCGGCTCAGGTCATGATTCTGGGGTCCTGGGATTGAGCCCTGCATCGGGCTCCCTGCTCGGCGGGAAGCCTGCTTCTCCCTCTCCCACTCCCCCTGCTTGTGTTCCCTCTCTTGCTGTCTCTCTTAAATAAATAAATAAAATCTTTTTAAAAAAATAAAAAAAGGTCTTATATTTTATGTAGTAAATATATCCATATTTGCTTTTTTACTTTCATAATATGTATTTTTTAATTTTTAATTTTTTTGAGTATAGTTGACACAATGTTACATTAGTTTTGGTTGTACAATGTAGTGATTCAACAAAGTGTAGCTACCGTCTGTCCTGATACATCCCTGTTACAATAGCATTGACTGCGTGCCTTATGCTGTGTCTTTTATTCCCCTGACTCATTCTGTAACTGGAAGACTGTATCTCCCACTCTCCTTCACCCATTTTACTCAACACGGTCCTCCCTCCCCTCAGGCAACCATCAGCTTGTTCTCTGTATTTATAGGTTTGATTCTGCTTTTTGTTTGTCTTTTTTTTTTTTTTTTTGATTCCACTTATGAGTGAAGTCATATGATATTGGTCTTCATCTGACTTATTTCTCTTAGCATAACACTCTCTAGGTCCATCCTTGTTGTCTCATGACCTCATCCCACATCTTCCTTATCCATTTATCAATGGACACTTAGGTTGCTTCCATATCTTGACTATCGTAAATAAAGCTGCAGTAAACATAAGGGTGCATCTTTTTGAAGTAGTGTTTTTGTTTTCTTTGGGTAAATATCCAGTAGTGGAATTCTGGGATCATATGGTAGTTCTATTTTTAATTTTTCAAGGAGTCTCCATTACTGTTTTCCATAGTGGCTGCACCAATTTCCATTCCCACCAGCAGTGTATGAGGGTTCCTTTTTCTCCACATCCTCACCAATACTTGTTACCTGTGTTTTTGACATTCTGACAGGTGTGTGGTGATCTCTCATTGAGGTTTTGATGTATATATTTCCCTGATGATGAGTGATGTTGAGCATCTTTTCATGTGTCTGTTGGCCATCTGTATGTCTTCTTTAAAAGTCCATTCAGGTCTTCTGCCCATTTTTAAATTGGATTTTTTTTTTTTTAGTATTGAGTTGTACAAGGTCTTTATATTTTTTTGGCTATTAACTCCTTATCAGATATGTCATTTGTAAATATATTCTCTCATTCAGGAGGTTGTCTTTTTGTTTTGTTGATGGTTTCCTTCACCGTGTAAAGGTTTTTATTTTGATGTAGTCCCAATAGTTTATTTTTGCTTCGTTTCCCTTGCCTCAGGAGACATACCTAGAAAA
Organism: Mirounga angustirostris; assembly: GCF_029215605.1. Lineage (NCBI taxonomy): Eukaryota > Metazoa > Chordata > Mammalia > Carnivora > Phocidae > Mirounga > Mirounga angustirostris. The sequence continues at coordinate 15,079,692 of NW_026991719.1, forward strand.
ATGTTGCTGTGGCTGATGTCAGAGAATTTACTGCCTGTGCTCTCCTCTAGGATTTTTATGGTTTCAGGTCTCACATTTAGGTCTTTAATCCATTTGGGGTTTATTTTTATGTATGGTATTAAAAAGTGGTCTGGTTTGGGGGCACCTGGGTGGCTCAGTCGGTTAAGCATCTGCATTTGACCCAGGTCATGATCCCAGGGTTCTGGGATCGAGCCCTGCATCAGGCTCCGTGTCTCAAATGAGTAAATAAAAACTCTTTAAGAAAAAAAAAGTAGTCTGTTTGATTCTTTTACATGTAGCTGTCCAGTTTTCCCAACACCATTTGTTGAAGAGACTGTCTTTTCCCCATTGTATATTCTTGCCTCCTTTGTCACAGATTGACAAAGGAGTGGACATATAATTGTAGGTTTATTTCTGGGCTCTCTATTCTGTTCCATTGATCTCTGTGTCTTGTTCTCTGCTGGTATCACGCCATTTTGCTTACTAAGCTTTGTAGTATATCTTGAAACCTGGAATTGTGATACCTCCAGCTTTTTTCTTCTTTCTCAAGATCGCTTTGTCTACTTGGGGTCTTCTGCAGTTCCGTGCAAATTTTAGTATTATTTGTTCTAGTTTGTGAAAAATACTGTTGGCATTTTGATCAAGATTGCATTGACTCTGCAGATTAGGTCAAATGGATATTTTAACAATAGTAATTCTTCCAATCCATGAGCATGGAATATCTTTCCATTTGTGTCATCTCAAATTTAATTCATTAGTTTTTCCATTTCTTTCCATTGTGTCATCTCAAATTTAATTCATAGTTTTTGGAGTACAGGTCTTTTACCTCTTTGGTTACATTTATTCCTAGGTATCTTATTCCTTTTGGTGCAATTGTAAATTTCTCAATTTCTTTCTGCCATTTCATTATTGGTGTATAGAAATGCTACCAATTTGGGGGTATTAATTTTGTATCCGGCAACTTTACTGAATTATCTAGGAGTTTTTAACTTCTTTACCAATATGGATTCCTCTTCTTTTTCTTGTCTGATTGCTGTGGCTAGGACTTCTAGTACTATGTTGGATAAAAGTGGTGAGAGTAGACATTCTTGTCTTGTTCCTGATCTTCGAGGAAAAACTCCCAGTGTTTTACAATCGAGTATGATGTTAGGTGTGGGTTTTTCAGATATGGCCTTTATTAATGTTGAGGTATATTCCCTCTAACACCACTTTGTTGAGAGGTTGTTTTTTTGTTTTTTGTTTTTATCATGAGTAAATGTTGAGTTTTGTCAGATGCTTTTTCTGCATCTGTTGAGATGATCATATGATTTTTATCCTTCATTTTGTTGATGTGGTGTATCACGTTGATTTGCAAATACTGAACCATCTGTGAATCCCTGGAATAAATTTCAGTTGTGGTGAATTATCTTTTTAAGGTATTGTTTTATGTGGTTTGCTAATATTCTGTTGAGGATTTTTGCATCTATGTTCATCAGGAATATTGGCCTGTAGTTTTTTTTCTTTTTCTATTTTTTTTTTTTTTTTTTTTTTTTTTTTGGTCTTTGGTTTTGGTATCAGGGTAATGCTGCCTTGTAGAATGTATTTGGAAGCTTTTCTTTCCTCTTCTATTTTTTAGAATAGTTTGAGGAGAATAGGTATTAACTCTTCTTTAAATGTTTGGTCAAATTCACTTGTGAATTTATCTGGTCCTGGATTTTTATTTTTGGTAGTTTTTTGATTACCAACTCATTTTTGTTACTTATAATCTGTTTAGATTTTCTATTTCCTCCTGGTTCAGTTTTAGAAGATTGTATGTTTCTAGGAATTTATCCATTTCTTTTAGATTGTCTAATTCATTAGCCTATAAGTTTCATAGTATTCTCTAATTCTTTGTATTTTTGTAATGTCAATTATTTCTTCTCTCTTGTTTCTGATTTTATTTATTTGGGTCCTTTCTCGCTTTTCTTGATGAATGTGGGTAAGGCTTTATCAGTTTCATCTTTTCCAAAAACCAGCTTTTGCCTTCATTGACTTTTTTTCTATTTTTTTTTTTTAAGTCTCTGTCATTTATTTCTGCTCTGATCTGTATTATTTCCTTTCTTCTACTCACCTTGGGCTTTGTTATTCTTTTTCTAGTTCCTTTAGGCATAAGATTAGATTATTATTATTTTTTTTTTAAGAGAGAGCAAGCAGTGGGGAGGGATAGAGGAGAGGGAGAGAGAGTATCTTAAGCAGGCTCCATGCCCAGTGCAGAGCCCAATGCAGAGCTCGATCTCACAACCCTGAGATCATGACCTGAGTCAAAGTCAAGAATCAGCACTTAACTGACTGAGCCACCCAGGTGCCCCCGTAATGCCCTTCTTTGTCTCTTGTTACAGTGTTTGTTTTAAAGTCTATTTTGTCTGATATAAAGCTACCCCAGCTTTTATTTTCACTTCCATTTGCATGGTAAATGTTTTTCCCTGCCTTCATTTTCAGTCTGTATGTGTCTTTAGGTCTGAGGTGAGTTTCTTGTAGGCAGCATATAGATGTGTTTTTGTTTTGTTTTTATCCATTCCAGCACCCTATGTCTTTTGATTGAAACATTTAGACCATTTTACATTTAGTGTAATTATTCATAGGTATGTACTTCTTGCCTTTTGTTATTTGTTTTCTGGTTGCGTTTGTATTTCTTCTATGTTCTTTTGCTCTCTTTTTTGTGATTGAGTTTCTATAGTGTTTGGCTTTCTGTTTATTTTTTGTGGTTCCTATATAATGTCCTAAGTAAATGGTCTATATTTATTGTCATTTAATTTCAAATACATTCTAAAAAAAAAACAAAACAAAAAGCTTTTCCCCTTCTTTTCCTGTTTCCTCCCTCCTCTGTGTTTTGTGTATATGTTGTCATATTTTACATCTTTTAATTCATAATTTTCTTATGTCTAATTATGGACATTTCTTTTCCACTTAAAGAAGTCCCTTTAACATTTCTTGTAAAGCTGGTTTAGTAGTGATTAACTCCTTTATCTTTTGTTTGGGGGAGTTCTATCTCTTCAAATCTGAATGATCACTTTGCAAGGTAGGGTATACTTAGTTGCAGGTGTTTTTCCTTTCAGCACTTTGAATATATCATGCCACTTTCTTCTGTCTTGCCAAGTTTCTGCTGATAAATCAGCTGATAGCTTTATGGGGTTTTCACTTGAAGATAACTTTTCGTTTCTCTCTTGCTGCTTTCAAAATTCTTTATCTTTAAACTTTGACATTTTAATTATTATGTGTAGTGATGTGGACCTTGTTGGGTTCTTCTTGTTTGGAACTCTGGTGCTTTTTGGACTTGGGAGTCCATTTCCTTTCCTAGGTTAGAGAAGTTTTCAGCTATTTCTTCAAATAAGTTACCTACCCCCTTCTCCCTCTTTGTCTTCTGGAACCCCTATAATGCAAGTGTTGGTTTGCTTGATGTCCAAGAGATCCCTTAATCTATCCTCATTTTTAAAAATTTTTTTCTCTTTTTGCTGCTCAACTTGGGTGCTTTCCATTACCCTGTCTTCCAGATCACTGATACATTCTTCTGCATCTGCTAATGTACTGTTAATTCTCTCTAGTGTTTTTTATTTTATTTCAGTTATTGTATTCTTCAACTCTGGTTTTTTTATGTATCTTCTATCTCTTTATTGAAGGTCTCACTGAATTTTTCCACTTATCTCTTTGGCCCAGTGAATATTTTTATGATCATTAAATTCTTTATCAGGCATATTGCTTATCTCTGTTTCATTTAGTTGTTTTTCTGAAGTTTTTCTTCTTGTTTGTTCTTTTTTTTTTTTTTTAAGATTTTATTTATTTGACAGAGAGAGAGGGAGAGAGAGCACAAGCAGGGGGAGTGGCAGGTAGAGGGAGATGGAGAAGCAGACTCCCTGCCGAGCAGGGAGCCTGATGTGGGGCTTGATCCCGGGACTCCGGGATCATGACCTGAGCTGAAGGCAAATGCTTAACTAACTGAGCCACTGAGGCGCTGCTCTTGTTCTTTCTTCTGGAGCATATTTCTGTCTCCCTATGTTGCTTGACTTCCTGTGTTTGTTTCTGTGGATTAGGCAGAATGGCTACTTCTCCTAAAGTTGAAGGAATGGTCTTGTGCTTGGTCGTTCCCTGTATCAACTGTGTGTGCTAGTGACTTTTGCTGACTGGCTGGAGCTGTGGCTGGCATGGAATAGGGGTCCTGCGGCTTTCTGTGTAGCAGGTGCCCTGTCAGGACAGCTGAAACTGAAGTGGATGCATGCCAAGGTGTCCTGGGGATCTATTTGCTGAAGTTACACCAGCAGGATAGCTGAAGCTGAAATGGGTGCAAGCCAGAGGGTTCCACGGTGCTCTGTGCAGGGGGTACATTGACGAGGTGGTTAGAGCTGATGTGGTGTGTGGGCTGGGAGGTCCCTGAGCTCTCTGTGGGGAGGGTGCTCTAGTAGGATAGCTGAAACTAAAGTGCATGCAGGCTGGGGGGACCTGGGGCTCTACAAATAGAGGGGAACCTTGGCTAGATAGCTGAAGCAGAAGTGGATAGAAACCAGGGTGTTCCTGGACTCTGCACATAGGTTGCTCTGAATGAAGGGGTGGCTGGAACTGAGGTAAGGTACAGGCCAGGAGGTCCCAGGGTGCTTTGCATAGAGGGTACCCTGGCAGGACAGCTAAAGCTAAAATGGGCATGGGCTGATGTGGTCCCTGGGCTCTCCCTGCAAACTGCCCTGGCAGGACAGCTGAAGCTCAACTGAGTGCGAGCCAGGGTATCCCAAGGTGTTTCTACACTCTACACAGGGGGTGCCCTGGTGATGTCGCTGAAACTGATGCAGGCATGGCCTGGGGTTTCCAGGGCACTCCACACAGGGGGTACCCTGGTAGGGCAGCTGGATCAGAAGCAGATGTCAGTTGAGATGTTCTGGAGCACTTTACATCAGGGGTACCCTAGCAAGCCATCTGAAGCCAAAGTGGTGTGGGCCTGGAGTATCCTGGGGTACTTTGCACCTATGTCACCTTGGTGTGAAGGCCGGGCCTGTAGTGAGTGCTACCCAGGGGTATCCTAGTGTGCACTGCCCTGTGGTCACCTTGGTGGGACAGCTGGAGCTGGTGTGGGCTAGAGGCCCAGGGTTTGCTGAAGTGGCAGGCTGGTTAGGGTGCCCAGATTGTGCATTGGTCTGTGCTTTCAAGGTAGAAGGGGAGTACAGACTATGTCCATTAGCCCCTCCCACCTGGAGTGTTCCAGCAGAGCTCCCCTGCCTTTGGGTGGAGTTCTAGGGCTGACTCTTTCATATGCTAGTTGCTCTTTTAAACTGTGGCTTTTTAGAGAAAGAAAACAATAATAATAAAAAGAAAAAAAGAAAAGGATAAAAACAAGAGCAAAACCAAACAAGGCAAAAAGACCCCATGGCTTCTTTTCTTTTTTGGGGGGAGGGGGAGGGACTGGTGTGGGCTTACGGACACTGCATATTTGTGTTTGTAACTTCTGGACTTGAAGAAAGTCTTCTCATTCCCTCTAGATGATGTAATTACTCTCTTGGATTTTCTTTCTTTCTTTTCTTTATTTTTTTTTAAAGATTTATTTATTTTAGAGAGAACAAGGGGGTGGGGCACAGGGAAAGGGAGAGAGAGAATCTCAAGCAGACTCCCTGCTGAGCACAGAACCTGACGTGGGGCTCTATCCCATGACTCTGAGATCATGACCTGAGACAAAAATCAAGAGCCAGATGCTTAATCAACTGAGCCACCCAGACGCCCCTACTCTCTTGGATTTTCTTGCAAGATTTTTATTTTTGCATTAAGTCTTTATGTCCAGGAGTTTATTTTATATACTATACTGTGTGGTTTATTTGTATATTCTTCCATATGGATACCTTGTCATTCCAGTCTCATTTCTTGAACAGTCCATGCTTTGACACTGAATTGAACCACCACATGTGTCATATACTAATTTCTCAAATATACCAATATTTAATTCTAGATTTTCTAGATAAGTTCATTAATTTTTGTCTCCTTTCATACTGATGTTAATTTGATTTTTGTGGTTTTATAGAATTCCCTGATAAGTGGTAAGGCTCCTCCACTGTGCTTTTTGTCCTTTTCTTAGCTATTCTCAGACATTTATTTCTCTGTATGAACTTTAAGATAACCTTATACAATTCCAAGAAAAGTCCTGTTAAGATTCTAATTGAAATTGAATGAAATTTATATATTACATTTGGGAAATTCAACATTTTTAATTAAGTATTCCTATCTAAGAACAATTATAACCTTCCATTTGTTCATAAATTGTTTTCTGTCTTTTAATAGGGTATTAATAGGATTTCTTTTATGGGTCTTATGTCTCTTGTATTAAATTTATTCCTGAATATTTTATAGTTTTTTGCCACTATTATAACTGAGAAACATCCCCATTTGCATTTCTAGGTATTTATTATTAGAGTAAAAAAAAAAAAGACTATGTGTTATAATATATCTGGTATCTAGCCTCCTTATCAAATACTGTTAATAATAGTAAAGGGTTTTTTTAATAGGATCTCTTGGGTTTTCAAGGTAGACAATTTTAGCACTAATAAACAGAGCTAATTTATCTTTTCTTTTAGGGTTACTAGACATAGCAAAAAAAAAATGCAGAATTCCCAGTTAAATACGAATTTCAGATAATAATTTTTTAGAATGAGTTTGTCCCATGCAATACTTGGGACATACTTATCCTACCAAATTATTCATTGTTCATTTGAAATTCTGCATTTTATCTGGCAACTCCACGTCTTTCCCAATGATCATACCTGCTATTTTATTTTCTTTACATGTTGCGTTTGCTGAAGCCTCTGAGACTGGTTCTCACTCCAGATTGTGTATGAACATCAGCCAGGAAGCTTTTTTTTAAAATTGTAGTGCCAGGCCCCTAGGCTCAGAGATTGAATTCGTATATATTTTTGAAAAGCTTCCCAGAGGATTCTGACAGGCATCTGGAATTGAGAACTACTGCCCCCAAAACAGTATTAAATAATAATGGTGTTAGTATGCATCCCTGTCTCCTCCTTGATTTTAATTAAACATTTTTAGTGTTTTGACTTTTAAAGTATTTGTTGTTGGTTTTAATAAATATTCTTAGTTTTGTTTACATAGTTTCCATCTATTCCTGTTTTGTTTAAATTTTTTATTAGGAATGGCTGCTTTTAGCATCTATTGGCATTAAGGGCTGCTTACATGGTTTTCTCTTGGTTTATTGATAGAATCCTATTGCTAGGTTTCTTCATATTGAAGCACTTTCTACATCTTTTATTTCATGCCAGAGTCTATTTGCTAATGTTATTTAGAATTTCCATCTATATTTGTAAAAGAAGTTGAGGTTGAGGGCACCTTACTGTTGTTAGAATGAGCTTTGTCTGATTTTGGTATTGAAGTTAATGCTAGCTTTGTAAAGTGAACCGGGGAATTTTCTGTTTTCCCGTACTGCCCGAAAGAGTTAAATCCTTGCTACTCAAGTGGGTTCCATGAACCAGCAGCATCCACTTCACCTGGGAGCTGGTTAGAAAGGCAGAATCTCAGGCCCCCTCCAGATCTACTGAATCTCAATCTACATTTTGAAGAGAGCCCCGTATCATTTGTGTCCACATTCAGTTTGAGAAAAGCAGATACAGAGAACACTGGACTCACTTGTCCACTAAAGGTTGGATAAAACTCAGCAGTGGGCCTATGCGGGCCTGGTGCCTTTTTCATGATAGACTGCCACGCCTCCTTTTCAATCTGGAATTGGTCTCGTTTAAGTTGTTGGTCTGTGTTGGTGGCTTGTGTTTTGTAAAGATATCATTCATGTCCTTTAAGTTGTTCAAATTTACTTGATTTGAGTTGTTCAAATGTTCTTGATTGTTTTAATTTCTCCTAAATCTGCGGGTAGGTCACCTTTCCTATTCCTCCTCTTGGGAACTTGGGCTTGTTTTCTTTTTGCTTTGATCTGTCTTGCCAGGGGCTTGCAAGATTCTATTATTTGTCTTTTCTAAGTACGAGTTTGTTTTTCCCTTGAGCTATTTTGGGGAAGGGATATTTGTTGTCTATTTCATTTCTTTCAGCTTTTATCTGTATACATTCTCTCTTCTGTGTTCTGGTTATTATTTTGCCATTCTTTTTCTAATGTCTTAAGTTTGGTATAGGTCCAACATTTTAAAAAATAATGAAGACATTTAAACTATTAATTTTCCTTTAAGACCTGCTTTCTCTGTGTCCTGTAAATTTTAGGCAATAAAACTTTTCTCCTTTTTAGATTATAGGCAGTAATTTCTTTTTGAATTTCCTCTTTAAGGAGTTTCTAGGAGGGTCTTTCTTTACACATTTAAAACATTCCATACTTTAATATTTCATTCTTAATTATGCCTTAAAAATTTGTTAAAAAACAAACTCCAACTGAATAAATTTGGAGATCTAATTGGCTTTATTAAATGATTCATGAATTGGGGAGCATCCCATCTAGCAAGTAGAGGGGAGCTCAGAGGAGTTGTCCATATTGGAAGGATTTTATAGGAGGGTGGGATAAGAAAGTCATAAGTAAAAGGATTGTTCCAGGCCAGGTGCTTTCCTTTAGGGGGGAAAGCAGAGGGATCTTACCATGCAGATTACCTCCTTTTTGGGGGATGGAGATGGCCCACAGGGCAGACTCATTGGCACTCTTCAGAAAGTTCTTGACTGACCAGTTAAGTAAGACTACATTTCTTGGGGAGGTTGAAACTGCAATTAGAATACATCTTAAGCCCTGGCTTGGGTAGTTGGCCTAAGTAGTACTACTTTGGGCTTGTGGTTTTCTTTTTAACAGATTTAATAAAATTTTCTTTGTGGTCATGTACCTGATCTATTTCTGTAAATATTTCATGGACATGCAAAGTGTACATTTTCCATCTGAAGTCAGACTATGTATTTGTTACCCCAAATTATTAGTTGTATCAATCACTTCACCTATGCTCCTACTGATTTTTTTGCTTATTAGATATACCCAATTCTGGGGCACCTGGGTGGCTCAGTCAGTTAAGCGTCCGACTCCTGATTTCGGCTCAGGTCATGATCTCAGGGTCATGAGATTGAGCACCACATCTAGCTCCGCACTGGGTGTGGAGTCTGGTTAGGATTCTCTCTCTCCCTCTCCTCCTGCTTCTGCCCTGGCTCGCTCTCTCTCTCTCTCTCTCTAAAGATAAAATAAAAATTAAATAAGATATATCTAATCCTGAAAGGTGAATTAAAACATCTTTCCATCACTGTATTTTTATTATATTCTATTTGCATTTCTAAAGGGTTTTTTCCCTTATGATTTTGGCATCTATGTTATTGAATGCACATAAGTTTATGAGTATTATATGTGCTTAATTGTATTTTTAATCATATACAGCATCCTTTTTGATCCTATTTAGTGTTTTGAGCATTAATTTTCTCTTTACCTCTGTTTTTCCTGCTTTCTTCTTGTTAACATTTTTCTTACATCTTTTTGGTATTTTATTTTCAATCCTCTTTTGTCACTTTATGTTTTTTTTTTCTAAGCAGAATAAACCTAGATTTTTATTTTTAACTCTGACAGTCTTTTTTGTTTTTTAAAGATTTTATTTATTTATTTGACAGAGACGCAGCGAGAGAGGGAACACAAGCAGGGGGAGTGGGAGAGGGAGAAGTAGGCTTCCCACTGAGCAGGGAGCCTGACACGGGGCTCGATCCCAGGACCCTGGGACCATGACCTGAGCCAAAGGCAGATGCTTAATGACTGAGCCACCCAGGCACCCCCAGTCTTTGTTTTTTATTGGGTAAATTCACTTTAGCTAATTTTGGTGAATTAAATAATATGCTTGATTTTACTTTACTCATCTTACTCTGTTTGTTTATTAAACCGTCTGGGGATTTTTCCCTCTATTTTTTCTAGTTTGATTAAGTTGCCATTCATTCCATTTCCCCCTACATTAATAGAGACTATAGAGAGTTTTAATGGAACTTCTAGGTGTGTAGTTGTGTGTGTTTTGTAAGTTTTTTACATGAGAGTTTTAAGTGACAAAGAGGCAGAGAAATTCACAGAATTGAAAGTCAAACCTATGTCCTTGTGACTCTAATCCCAGTGACCTTTCCACAATACCAGGGATTCCTAGCAAAGCCAAGCATTTCTAACTAAATAAACCCAGCTCATGTTCAGATCAGCTTAGGGTCAGAGTCTGTCACTCTCTCCTGGGGCACATTGGTGAGGGTCTTAGTGAGCCAGAACTGAGCAGCTCAGGTAGGAAGAGTGGATCCTCAGTGTCACATGGCTTCACGGGCCTGGTGTGGCCAGAACCACAGGCCTGTTAGCTATGATGTTCAGGAGGCCCTGTGGGAGAGTCCTGGATTTCCTGCCCTTTTAGGAACGTGTCTTTACTAGTCGAAAGTTATACCTTTGAATTCTGAGCATGTCAGAGATGGCGCAGATGTTTGGGATGCGTCCAGAACTTTAGGAAGGTGGCCTTCCGAGGGCCCCTATGGCCTTAGGGGCTGTCACCAAAGGATGAAGGCCATGAATCTTCAGAGTGGGCAGTCTCTGCCTTGAGCACAGGCTGGAGGCCCTATTCCCAGCAACGGCTATTGGGCCTCTTCCTGTCCTGCACTGCTGCCTCCTTGGGTCTGTGCCCAATCATTATCCCTTAAGGGACTGCCATGGTGGGATCAGAGCCCACAGCTCCCCTCCTGGGGTCCCTAGGCCTCCTGAGAGGGCAGTCATCTTTTTTTTTTTTTTTTTAAAGATTTTATTTATTTATTTGAGAGAGAGAATGAGAGAGAGCACATGAGAGGGGGGAGGGTCAGAGGGGGAAGCAGACTCCCCGCCGAGCAGGGAGCCCGATGCGGGACTCGATCCCGGGACTCCAGGATCATGACCTGAGCCGAAGGCAGTCGCTTAACCAACTGAGCCACCCAGGCGCCCGAGAGGGCAGTCATCTTAACACGAGTCCACAAGATGTCATTTTATAAAGCTCTCAGAGACTGTTCGTGGAGCTTCAGTAAGCTATCTCGGGCCAAGAAAAATGTCACATTTCTTTGCTTTTGGCAGGAATCTCAGCTCCTCAGCTTGGGAACACCATTTATCCTTGCTGAACGGAAACTTCATTTGGCCATTATGTTGGTCTCCAATTAATAAATTACAGGAGAACAAATTAATTTACTTATCACTTGCAGCTTGCTAGATAAAATCCTTCAAAGCCTAGGGAACATGGCGTGATAATGAAAACATCCCTGTTGGAAAAAAGTTGGGGATTTCTGAGGCCACGTACATGTTGGGTCTGAGTAGATTAAATAGGTCCCACGGAATCTGCTGGAGGGGCAAAGCACGCCCCACCGCCAGCCTCCTGGGACTCGCGTGAGGGTCTGCATAAGATGACAGGGTTGCAACTTGCCGTGGCCTGGACGTGTGTGATGAGGGTGGTCGTGTCGTGGTTGCGGGGGCCCCTGACGACAAAGCCTGGTGTGGCAGCCGGTTCCTCACCAGCTGCCCGTCTTCTACGGCGGAAAACCTGCTGCCCTCCCCGAGAACGGTGAGCAGCCACATGACCTGCACGCGACAGAGCTCGGGAAGGGGTGTCAGGGGACTCTTCTGCTCCGGCTTGCTCGCTAATGGGAGGGAGACGGGGCTTGGGTTTCCTCACCTGTGACAAAAACGACTGGTCCATATGTACAATGGACTGTTACTCGGCCATCAGAAAGGATGAATACCCAACTTTTACATCAACATGGATGGGACTGGAGGAGATGATGCTAAGTGAAATAAGTCAAGCAGAGAAAGTCAATTACCATATGGTTTCACTTATTTGTGGAACATAAAGAATAGCATGGAGGACATTAGGAGAAGGAAGGGAAAAATGAAGGGGGGGAAATCGGAGGGGGAGACGAACCATGAGAGACTATGGACTCTGAGAAACAAACTGAGGGTTCTAGAGGGGAGGGGGGTGGGGGGATGGGCTAGCCCAGTGATGGGTATTAAGGAGGGCATGTAGTGCATGGAGCACTGGGTGTTATACGCAAACAGTGAATCCTGGATCACTACATCAAAAACTAATGTATTATATGGTGACTAACGTAGCATAACAAAATTAAAAAAAAAAAAATACGACTGGGACGGGAGACCAGGACGGCCCTTGGCAGTTCCGGCCGCCTATGAATCCTGTCTGTGGCTGTCTGCAAAGCGAGCGTGGCTCTGTTCCCTCCGCACTGACACCAGAGGTCGGCCGCAGACCAAAGCTCCCCCAGTTTGCACTTCCTCTAGGCCCTGCCCTTCTGAGGCTTCCTGCATATTAACTCCTTACTCCCTCAGCCAGGGCAGGCGGTCGGTAGGCGCTATTCTCGTCGCTTCTATTTGACGGCCACAGACCAAGCCAGGTACCCAGAGCCGCGAACTCTGTGGAGGGGGCGGCGAGCCGGCTGCCGGCCCGGGGTCCGCGTGCTCACTGGGCCGTGCGGCCTGGGAACCGTCCTGGGAGCTGAGTTAACCAAAAACTGCACAAGGACCAGGAAACTCCATTTTAACCTGGAGTTTCCACCTCTTCCCCTCTCACTAAATTTGACTTGAAAAAAACAAACAAAAAAACCCCACCCCTGGTGCTGGTGAGGGGGGCCGCCCCGGTCCTGGCCGGGCCCCACTCCTGCTCTCCTCCTTCAAGGCTGCCCCGCTGGACCCTGGACCCTTAGGCACAGCCCGCTTGAGGCTTTCTCCCAAGGAGGGAGAAGGAATGCAGGCGGAGAGGGCCCAGGATCTGGAACCCAAGTATAAAGACCCCAAATGGAGGAGATATAAACGGAAGCTCTGAGGCTGTGTGATTCACTTCACCATCGTGACTCATGCTCTGCTAAGGTTTCCGTGAACAGTATGTTCACAGTCTGATTTAATTATAGCCTCGATTCACTGCTGCCTCGGTGAGCTTCCGAGTGCACCCCATCCCTCAATCCCCGGGCGATGTGGCACGAGCTGAGATGCCCCCCCGGGGGGGGAGGCACTGGAGATGGCTTGCTGCGGGGGCCATTTGTCCTCTAACACGTGCTGGACAGCTCTTGGGGGGACCTCCGCAAGGAGGGCGGCTTCCTCCAACGGGCCGACGAAGCCTTGTGCTTGGTCCCAAGCCCACCGGGGGTGTCTGCCTCTTGGGTTTCCCCTCCGTGCAGAGGCTGGTGCTGAGACTCCCAAGTGCCGGTGTGTGGGTGCGAGTGAGGGACTGAGGGAGGGAGAGGATTTCGTCAAAGCTGCCCCGGCGCGAGGGTGGCGGGGAGCCCAAGGCTGCTGCCAAGCGCAGGGACGCTCATCGGGCTCCGTGCCCGCGCTCGAAGGGGGTCGGCTCACAGGAGAAGAGATGCGCCCGCGCTTCCAGCCCTGGTGTCGAGCTAACCGGTAGCCGCGGCCCCTGCCCCCCGCCAGCATTGCGGGGGGACGGGCGCGGCGGCCCCGGTAGCTGGCGTCGCGCGTCATTCACACCGACCGGCCTCGGGGACAGAGGGCGGCCTGACGCCGCCGAAGTCAGGGTTGCCAGATACAACACAGGGCGCCCAGTTGGCTTCGAAATCCAGGCGATGAATAATTGTTTAGTACCAGCATGTCCCAAATATTGACTGGGACATGCTGGTACTAAAAATGTACTTGTTGTTTATCTGAAACTCCAATCTGACTGCGCATCCTGTGTCTCTTCATTCGCTAACTCTGGTAACCCTTCGAGGCCTCTGAAGTTACACAGCTTCTCCCCCTTTGCCCCCGAGGGGCTGTGAAAGTCGGTGGACGAAGGGCTCGAGCATTTGGAACCTCTCTTCCTTGTCCTGCATGCGGCGGGCCTCCCACAGGAAGCCACTGTTGGTGGCCACGCGCATCGCCTTCGTGGCCGATGCCCCCCCTGCCCAGCTTCTGGGACTGCTGGCTACTGACCCCTCACAGCCGTACCCCTCCCCTTCCCCGAAGGTGCCCGAGGCTGAGGGGGAGGTACCTGCCCAGGAGGTCATGACCCCGGCCCCCCCCACCGCCTGCGGCAGCCAGTGGCGGGCTGGCCGGGGATGGGCCCACGGTTCCAGCCCCTCCACGGCAGGACCCGCTGGGTCTCACCGCTGACACTCAGGGCTCCCCAGGGGTCAAGCTAAAGCTAGTCTCCACCTGGATGCACATCCTTTCTCAGCAAATCCCCCTGTTCTCTTATTCCACTTCTCTCACTTGCTTCCAGGTCTCTCCGAAGAACAAGCCCTCAATAGATCACCTGCACAAAACTCCAGCTACGGTACCGGAGTTACCGTTAGGCTCCCTGGATGACCGTGTTCGCGCAAGCCTGTGACCTCTCAGGGCCAGAGCCCAGGGATGGCTCAGGCTCTGGCACTGGGGGCACTGTGGGGGGGCATGTGGTCCCTGGGGTGGGTGGCAGAGAAGGGACTTGTCTCCTCAGGGAAGCTGGGAGGTGGAGAGGCAGGCCTCAGGCTTGGAGTCCTCTCTGCAGAGTGGGTCGCAACACCGCGGGGGCGGCTGGCTGAGGCCCAGCTGCCTTCTCTCCCCGGAGCCGGGCCCAGGAGGCCACAAGTCCCGGGGAGGCCTGGCCTCAGCAGGGCAGTGACTGGGGAAATGGTCAGGGTTAAATTCAGAAAAGCGACATGAACTGGGCTCCTCCGGGTGCCGTGTGAACGCTTTCCTTGTCTTCCCCTCTCGCCCGTGGCTTTCGCACGCCGTACCACATGTAGAAAGAAGCCGGGGGAAGGATGACTCTTCAGGAGAAGGTACACTGTTTTAAAGAGCAAGGCCGGGCTTTGAATCTCAGCTCTGCACCTTCTGTACAGCTGGGATCTGGAGCCTCGGCGCCCCGCCCCGCTTCAGTTTCCTTCCTACAAAATGGAAACAAGAATGGCTCTCCTCAGGGGGCTGGTGGTGAAGAACAAATGAGCCGCCAAGAGCTGCTTATTTTCTTCGTCATGAAAGTTACTCTCTCCGTGTGAATTTCAAGTTTTAAGGACATGGTCGGGCACATACAGAGAGGAAGTTTTAATTTTGACATTTGAAATCTAGCTCTTTGCCACTCACGCAACAGTTGCTGAATTTTAATGGCCAAAGGAACAGGTGGTTGTCTAACTTCGGAAATTAGGGAGGATGGCAGAGCTTAACTGGCCGCTGGGAGGTTTGGAATTCTGAATGGACATTCTGGGAAGCCAGAGTCTGGGAGTTGATGAGCCTTGGGTCACTCTCTGAGGAAAGAGGATCCTTTGAGTGGGGCGAACGGCACAGGGCACAGAGGCCGGCCCCTCAGGAGGTGCAGGAGGTCCCCGGGGGGGCAGCCGTCCTTAGGAGAATGGCCTCCATGGCTCAGTCTTCTCTTGGTCCCTCCCAGGGAGTTGGCACAGGTGCTGCTTTGCTTTGCCAGGGTCTGTGTGGCAGGAAACAGCCTGTGGGTCATCCGTAGGAGGGACCGTGCCTCTGGGCCTAAGGGCGCACTCCTGGTCCTGGCAGGGCGCCCCACCTTGGCAGGGCTCTGGACCTCAGCGGCCCCTGGCTTCCCGACCCAGGGCCTGCCCTCGAGCCGTCTGTGCATCTCCTGGGGTTTGCACCTGTTGGCCTGGCCATCCTGGCAGTTACATTTAGCATTTCTCCTTCCGCTGGCTCGCGTAGTAGAGACTCGCCAGCAACTCTCTCAATCGGTACCGCCCTGTGGCTGCCTCTCGAGCAGCACCGTCCCTTCTGCTTTCAGAAAAGCAGGGCGGGTGCCCTTCACGGGCCAGCTGTCTGTTGGCATGCTGGAGGAGTCGGAACGAGCAGACGCCCGGCTCCCGATTTCAAAACGTCGGTGACCTCTCCAAATGTTGACTGTGGCGGGCCGATCCCTGAGGGACAGGGCCGTGACTCGGGTGGGAAACGTACAGGGACCTGCGCGAGGCCCCGAGTGCGCAGCTCCTCTCCCCGCCAGCGGGGATGCTGGCTGGCCTTGACATGGGTCCCCGTTCTAGTCAGCAGCCAGGGCCACGTCGTCCTTTGGGAGTGGAGAAGGTGCTTCCTGTGGAGGGACCAGTGCCGATCACAGTTCCTGTGATCCTGTGGATGGTCCCCCTCCCAGGCAGCACGGCCGCTCCGAGGACCTGGCGCTTGGCGCACGGCCGCCATGGGCCCCGGCACCTCAGGGCCATGACCCCGCTTCACCTTCACAGCAGCCCCCCGAAGACCAGAACTGCTGGGACTGGATGGCCCAGAAGCCCGTCAAATTCGACACGCCCCCCGCCAGGCCACCCCGGCTGTGCGTCGCCGGCGCCAGCCCAACCCCTCGGGGCCGCCCACCTCGTCTGTCAGCAAAGCGTCTCGGCTCTCTCGGCGACGTGCCTCCAGAATCCGACCCTGGTCACCAGGTCCTGTGCCACCAGCCTGGGTCACGCTACCATCCTCTCTGCCCGTCCGTGACTGCACTCACCCCTGCTTCTCTCGCCGCCGCCCCCCCTTCCCGGGTTGACCCTGGCTCTGCGCAGAGCTCCACAGTGGTTTCCAGTTTCAGACTCCAAGGCCAAGTCCTTCAATGCCCTCTGAGGCCCCGTGGGATCTGCCCCCCGGGGGGGCTCTCCCTCCCTCCGCTCGGTCACAGCACAGCGCCGTGGCTCACTCAGCTCGCAGGGCAGGGGCCCCTGCCTTGGGGCCCCTGCTCCGGCTGTCTCTCCGCGGAGCCCCCGGCCCTCTCCCGCAGCCCTTTCGCGTTCTGGCCCAAACCTTGCCCCCCTGAGCCCTAGCCTCAGCTCCCTAGCCAGTGCTGCAGCCTGACGCCCCCACTCCGACCTTTCTTGTTGCCGTGCCTCGGAGCCAGCCTCCCTGTCCGGCCCCCTCGGAACGGCCTTCATCGCGGTTATCGGTTACTGTCCGTCTCTGCTGGAAGTCGGGCTCCCACAAGGGAGGCGCCGCCGTCTCGCTCGCTGAGGCGTCCCGTGTGCCCAGATCAGTGCCTGGCATGTAGTGGGCGCTCGCTAAATGTGTGTCAAGGAGCGTGACCTAGGAAAGTACGGCCCGACGTGGTTGCACCACGCGGCGCAGGTGCCCCAGCAACCTGGGCTTAGAGCGGGGATTCGAGCGCAGACTCCAGCCCCGAGATCCAGGCTCTTAACCGCTGAGCTCTGCCGCCCACCCCGTGATGCGCTGCGTCCTTGCAGTGACCTCTGCCCCCCTTGTCCTGGTCTCAGCAGGCTGGGCCTGCACCCTGCAGCCTCTTCTGGTGCCACCCAGGCTGATGATGTCTGCCTTCTCCCCGGGGCTCCCACTCCTGCCTCTCTAGCCCTTCGAGGAAGTCAACTGGTCCCTACCACCTGTCCCCACGATGCCCGACAGCCCCTCAGAGGGGCAGGAGGCCTCCAGAGTGCCCCCCTCCAAACCTTGGCCTGGCCTAGCCGGTGGCCAACAGCAATTAGCGTGGCTCTTGCCTTCGAGAGATGCCCACGTGATCTTTCGCAGCTCTCGGAAGACTGTCCCCTGGTCCTTTTACCCCCAGGCCAGTCCTGCCCTCTCAGAAATGCTCCTCTCTGGCTGTTAGTTTTCTATCAGGCAGGGTCAAAATCGAATCCTGAGCTGCAGCTGGTTCCAGTAAGCAGGGAAAGCTGAGCCGAGCGGTGGCTGAGTCCCACCAGCAGCTCACTTGCCACATCTCCCTGCAGAGGCGCTAGCTGGGGGGGCTGAGCCGGGGGCGGGGGGGGGAAGCCTCGAGCTCACCCCCCCCCCCCCCGCCACAACTGCACTAGCTCCAAGGTTCCGGGGGAAATGTAGTAATGACTGCACGCTTGCTAGCTTTTCTGTCTCTTTCTTTTCTCCCGTCAGCCTATGTTCCTCATTCCTCATCGGGTCAGCATGACCTGCTTCAATTTACTAATTTAGCTAGCCATTTTTAATAATAAGCTCATGCAAACCCACTACCCTGAACAAAAAGCCAGGACCTTGCCAATAACTTCCACTGGGTCAGGTGGTCCCCACGTCACCGCGTCCCCATCTCCCCGGCCCCCACACTTTGTTCTCCCCCTTTTCTCTATGGTCTTTGCATCTGTGTGTGTTCCTAGAAAGTATACGCATAGATTTTTTTCATTTTATAAAAAGGGTGTCCTACTGTCTGCAGGCTTTTTGGACATCCTGCTGTACTGCTAAGATGCTAAGATTCACCCATGTTGCATCGCAGTGGTTCATTCATTCTGAATCCCTCAGGAAACGCCATCTTGTGCACAGACCAGGGAAGCCCTCATAAGCTCGGCCCCGCGAGTGTCGCCAACCCCTCTTCTGGTCTCCGTTGCAAGATCGCGGCATGTTGATGAATTTGCTGCTCTTCTTTTATTATCCTTTTTTAAACATCTGATTTTCCCGCAGTCATGTCCCCCTTTCCATCCATAATATTTTGAGCAACCTTGACAGAGGTTTACCTATTTTGTTACTTTTCCTAAAAGGGTAACTTTTGGCTTCGTGGATCTCTCTTGTGTCCTTAATAATCTGTGCTTATTTTTATTGTCTTTGTTCTTTGTCTAATTTCTTAAAAGGGAAACCTCGCTCATTAATCTGGAGGCTCTCCTCTTTTCTAACATAAGCATTTAAGGTTATAAATTTCCCTCAAAGCACTGGGTTTTTCGTATCTCACAAGCTTTGATACATGATAGTTTCTTTTTCATTGACTTTTGGATATTTTAAAGGTTTCATGACTTCTTTAGCTTGGGAGTTATTTATCAATTTAAACATTTCCAAATGTATTGGCATCATTTACCTTTTAAAAGGTCAGAGATCGTGGTCTGTGTATTTATTTTTAACTAGTTCCTTCTTTATGGCTTATTATATAATCACCATTTTATGCTCCAAGTGTACGTGGAGAAGCCAAATGTGTATTCTCGAAGTGTTGCATAGGCCTGTGTAGGTGTCCATTAGATAAAGGTCGTTGATTGTGTCATTTGGATCTTCTGTCCTTGATGAGCTTTTGGGCTGCTCTGCTTAGCAGTAGTCAAGACATGCGTTCCCGTTGTGAGGACGGATCCATCAGCTCCTCCTCCTAGTTCTCGTAATGCTTCCTTTACATATGCTGAAGCGATTTTACTGGGTACGTCTGTGTTTAAAATGGAAATCTCTTCTTGGTGAATTTCATCTTTTATCATGTAGTCAGCCTTTTCATCCCTAATACTACTTTTTGTCCTCAAGTCTACTTTAGCCGATGTCCCCACAGCTTGCTTCTGGTTACCACCTGCCTGACAAGGCCTTTTCATCCTTTTACTGTCCCTCTTTCATGTTCACGTGCTGACGAACCGCACACATCTCTCTGTATTAATCCAGTTGGCGTGTCTTCTAACCGGCCGTGTGGATTGTGTGATCCTCGTTCTCTGTAGCTTGTTTCTAACTTTTTCTCCTAGATTGGGGCTTGTCTTACCTTGTCTGTTTCTATGCTTTATCCCATCGTGTAGGGAGGTTAAGAATGTGGTGGGGGGAAGGGGTTAGAGTTGATGGAAACAAGTAGAAAAATCCAAAGTATTTAGTGAACAACAGCTCACCCCGAGCCGCAAAGGGCTCTGGATAAGGCACGAGAAATTTCAGGAAGCATGAGAGAGGCCAGGATGATGACCTGGGGGCTAAGTGCTCATGACAGGCTCTGGGTTGCCCATCCAGCAGCCCTCTCCCTTCTTCCTCATTAACAGAACCCCAATTCTGTGTCAGCTGTGACAGGTGAGGTCTCAGAAGGTGGCTTCTACCCCCAGATCCACAAGCGTTCTAGATTTAGAACTACCTTAGTTCCTAAAGCTGTCCTGTTAATCCTTATTGGTTTTGCCAGTGATCAGTCTAAAATTGGTATGTGACTCATTTCTGGCCAATGAGAATTAAGGGAAAGTCTGCTAAGGGGAGGGAGATGGTGGGGGGAAGTGGGAGAGAGAGAGAAGCTCAAGAAGAAGGCTCTGCCCTCCTTCCTGGTCGGGATGTTGTCTTTTAAGCGTGTGATGTCTTGAGCTGTGGCAGCCATCTTGCAACCACAAGAGAAGACGCCACACTCTGAAGAGGATGGGGAAGGACGATGGGAAGGGCATGGATCCTTTATGACATTGTTGAACCACGGTTCCAACCCCACAACTTCCCAGCGCCAGACTTCTTGCTAAAGTAGATCCGTGTCTTTATTGTTTGAGCTACTGATGGCTACGTAGTCCATGATGTACAGCTCAAAGTATCCAGAGATTACTGAAGAATTTGTCCACTTGTAGGATCCTGCCTTTTTGAGTTCTGGGAGCAGACAGGCCTTCAGAGTTCACAGTGCCAGCCCACACTGAGGCAGAAAACACTCCAGGTGGAGGTTGTGGGCCCTTTACCCTCCCCTCTCCTCTGCCCTGTCCTCTCTCTGTTGCACTGTCTAGGCCAGAGGCTAAGAATTCCCCAAGTTAGAGCTTTTGCGGAGACTAAAACGGGACCGGAAATGCAAATGCCTCTGAAAGGGCCTGCAAGGCTGCTTTCCTCTAAAACTCTCAGAGGACATAGGAGACTGGCTGGAGTGAGGACAGAAGGGGAGCGGAGGCCCTCAGGGGTCGTGTTTAAACAGGAACTCACTGAATGGTTACCTTCACTGTCTAATTTTTTTTATTAAGCGAACATTTATTTAGCACTTACTATGGTGCCAAGTGATATCCAAGCACTTTATGAATATTAATATATTTTATCCTTGCAACAACCCTATGAGGTGGAAGTGCTAGGATGAACCCCAATTTACGGAGGATTTGGGCCCGGCACACCAGCCCCAGCTCGGGCCTGTGCTCTTAGCCGTTCCGGATGCAAGGCGGCTCTCGTGGTTTCAGGCAAAGCAGCCCTGTGCACTGCCCGCTCCCGGGCCCCAAGCCCTCTGGGGCTGCCGTCCTGGTGCGGTGGACCGGACCACCTATGTGGCCCGGCCCCACGACTGTGCGCATCCCAGGCGCTTTCTTCTCCAAAGGCCTTAGTACCTCTCCCAACCAGGGGAGCAGACTCCAGACCTCTCTTTTCACACCAGGCCCTTGGTGACAGATTGTAAGAGGAAGAAGGAATTCAGAAGGTGATGAAAATAGGGCTTTGAAGCTCTCCGCTCCTCTTCCCAAAAGCGCCATCCCCTCCCTCCATCCGCCCTGCTTCATCCTTGGTCCACAGCAGAGAGCCCTGCTCAGGGCAGAGCAGCGGATAGTAACCTTGACCTCTCTAGAGTGTTAGTAACTGTTGCCTGAATTAGGCCAACCCAAGCTTTGCCAGGTTGCAGTCCTGATAGACGGCTCTAAAAAATTTTTTTTTAACTCCCATTATCTAATTGTCAGTGGTCCCCCACAACCTTACATGACGAGCACTATTATCCCCATGTGACAAACGAGGAAACGCAGCTCAGAAAGTGACTTCATGTCCACGGCCATCCATGGCCGCACAGCTTAAAAGTGGCCTGAGTCCAAAGCCCACATTCCTAAGCACCTGGGCTGCCTCCCATGGGGATCAGAAGCGTGCAGACCTAAGTGGGGCGCCACCAGAGCAGGGGGGTACCCGCAGCCACTGTCTACGGAGCCTCTGCCATACGCCAGTGGCTTATATATGTTATCAGATGTGACTATATATACATTATATACTTTATCCAATATTTGGTACCGCCCAGTGACAACAGCTTATATAACCACCACCCCATTTCACAGAGGATCAAACTGCAGCACCAGGAGACTGTGTATCATCCGAAGGTACCTAGGCCTGAGCAGCAACCTGGAGACCTGACTTCAGGCCTGGCTGACCCCAGAGCACCCGGCAGGGAAAGGGCCAGGGTGCCCAGGAGGTGGTCAGGGCCAGGTGTGACGACACCTTAAGCCAAACGCTGCCTCCATCACAGTTTTGCAGAAGGCTGGCCATCGGTCAAGGTCTCTAGGGTAGCAGGGACCACATGAATAGGTACTCTAGTTGTTAAGAGCTTTGCAGTTCCCAAAGCACTGACCGCCTTTCTTCTGATTTGAAACCCTTAGAGAAAATGGGGCAGGACCTGGCCTCCCTGCTTTAGCTGGGGAGCCGAGGGCCACAGAGGGGCTGGCAAGGACTAAGCCCACAGCACTGTTAGTCTAGCCCTGGCCCCGACACACACTCCAGGCACCCAGAGTGCTCGGATGGGTGTGTCCAGTCCTTGAGTTGGGTGGAGTGTTTCATACGGCACCAGGCTGCCCATTTGCAAACAGGATTGGGATCATCTTAGGCTGCGTCGGTTTTTTGTTTTTTGTTTTTTTTTAAATCCCTGTATGCTAAACTGAGACTCCCTGTCCCCTGCAATACTTCTCTCCATATGTACCATCCAAACCTTGTGTAAACCAAGGAAATGAGTCTCTCCTCTGAGGTAAATTTGTAAAGGCAGTGCAGTGTTCTTTGCCCAGATCTGGGTAAACATGGGAGTCTTGAAACATAGGCTTCAATCTGGATCTAAAGTGGGAGAATTTATGCAAGCCACATGCCTGTTGAGCCTCAGTTTCCCCATCTGTAAAATCCTGGTGCTAATAGTGGTCCAGTAACTAAGCAAAGGTATGATGAAGCTAGGTTGTTCTTTACCAATATCTGAGGGATGTACATTTGGAAATCTCTGCCACCTTCCTCTGTCTTTCCAAGACGCCCGAGGCTGGCCCAGAAATAAGCCCCTCAGAAGACGCTTATTCTAGGGACTCTTCAGAGCCAATCCTGTGGGCTTCAGCTGTTCCCGACGTATTTCCACTCTCTCGCCTTGATGGTACACAACCCCTGGCAGTCTCCTGGAACGTTCCCCTAACCACTGCTTCTGATCAGGGAGCCGTTCCCTTCCTCCCGAGGATGAGTCACTACGTTGCTTGCTTGCTTGCTTGCCATTGTGCTTTTTTTAAGTTCGAAAAGAGAGATGTGTCAAATTTAAAACTCAGCACAGCACATCTATTTAAAGTGCAGAGGAAGAAGCCTTTGAGCGATTTGCAGAACCTGAAGGCCTCAGCCCCAGTCTTTCCCGTGCTTGCTAAGGCCCCGACTTGAAAGGCGGGCGGGTGCTTGCCGTCTGAGCCCTCTGCGCTGGGGACGGGGAGAAGCCTCTCTGCGAGGGCAGGCGGGAGCAGGCAAAGGCTTGCCCGAAGGCGAGCCCTGGGGACGGTTTCCAGCCTCGGCGCCCCGGCCGCCCACGACACACGGGGCTGGGGGTCCCCCCGCGCCGGACGTGGCGCAGGCAGAGGCAGGTTGACAGCTGTGCGCAGGCGCGCGCGCGCTTGCCCACAGGTGGTCTGGGGCCGGAGACGGGGGCAGCGCCCCTCAGTCATCGGATGGCCTCTCCTTTCCAGCTCCCCGGTTCCTGCCCCTGAACGGTCGCAGAGCAGGGGTGCTCCGGGAGCTTGCTGGCGTCTCAGGAGGAGTGGAGGATGGTCCGTCTTGGGCATTTGCTTCCTTCCCTCCGCTTCCCAGGCACAGTCCCCCGCAGAGCTGCTGTACAATGAAACCCTTCTCCCCTCCGCCCTGAGCTACCGCCCTGCTCCCCCCCCCCCTCCCCGGCAGCAACCCTCTCTGCAACACACGTTCCCGGGACAGAACGGACAACTAGGGGGTGGCCTGGGAGGCCTGTGGCGGGAAGGCATCCCAGGAGGCTGGGCAGTGCCCTTCCGCAGAGGCCTTCACGACTGAGCGGCGTTTTGTCAGCCCACGCGCTTGTCCATATTCCTGCGAGCCGAGCAACGCCCGGCCTGAAGTAGGCCACAGTAAATGCTTTCTGAGCAACTCATGTTTCAGAATAGCTGGCAGATTGCAGTAAGGCGGAGGGATGCGTCACGTGACTTCAGAGTTCACTGGTTCCGATTACCCCACTCCGTCTGAGAAGCCGTTTTTGCCGAAATTGCACATATGTTCCTGAAAAACACACACACAGTTGTTCTCTGGTGGAATTGTTCCCTCTCCCAAACCATCAGACACTCCGTGTGTTAGACTCCAGAATAGTCTCCGGTGGTTTCAGTTCTTCTCATGCCTCAGAGAACTCTTGGTTAACCCAATGGCTTTTCCTGAATGGCTTTGAGGGGGACAAGGGCCCTGGGCTTTAAGAGGGCGACAGCGCGGCTTTACCTTCCCCTGGCAAGCAGAGGAATCAGTGGTCAAGTCCGGGCAAACAGAGGCATTCTGGGAGCATGCAAAGAGTAGAGACACGCACAACAGATGGCAGGGGCATCAAAAGCTTTAAGAGTCACCTTGAGAGATAATGGCACCCAGGCGAGGGGTTGGGAGACTTTTGTACCCTCTGACAACGAGGAAGCAGGGAAGACAAAAGCTATTTGCCAGATTTGTGCGCACGGGTCTATAGAACCGAACGATGGTTCTGCTATAATTTACACCAAGGGAGGCTGAGCCTCCTGTCGTCTTGTCCAGAAATAAATGGCATCAATCAGCTGACGAACTGTTTCTCTTGCCTCCTGATCATCTGGTCTTTTTTTTTTCTTTTTTTTTAAACACAGGGAGCATTTAAATCCTATTTAGGCACCTAATGTGTAACAATCTCCTTCCGTTCACTAGGCCCCAGAAAACTGACAGATGCCCACCCCAGGAGACACGGGCATGACCTGGAGACCCGTATGTCTCTGGCCCTTGGCCTGGCTGGGGGTTGCCATCGGGCAAATCCGGATTCTTGTGAACGGGGAGCCCCAGGCTCTGACTGCCAGAGGCAGGGAGTAGAAGGGGATCCCTGTGATTCCCTCACACTTAGTCCCGTGCCAGTCTGCAGGCCTTGTGTACCTTTGACAGATGGGCAAACTGGGGTGCACAGAGGCTACGTCACTCACCCCCATGTCACAGAGCCGGGCCGGAAGGCCAGTCTGACTCTGAGACAGAACCTTCGTCCTTGCTGCTGGCTTCACCTGGGTCAAAGCCAAGGTGAGCAGCAGGTGCGGCGGCCAACAGATTTTCAACGGATGTTAAAAGAAATGTTTGTTCCTGGCTCGGAGAAAGAATATGCTACCTCCCAGGCCCAGTAAAGGTCAAAACCGGCCTTTCTGCTCTACGGAAGGATAGAGGGACGAGCAGCAGGGGCCGCTGGCCGCGCCCTCCTGGCGTGGAAGCCCAGCGGGCCGGGGCCAGGATGGTGGCAGCATGGGGCCTCTGCCATCCCCCTCGAGCATCTGTTCCTCTCTGTGGCGTGGGCCTCAGCTGCTCGTGAAAGGGATCAAGCCTCAGAAGGCTGTTCTCCTTCTTTGAAGCTGACAGCTTGATGCCTGTGGAAATGCAATACTATTTCAGGATTTCATTTGAAAGAGTCTTCAAAAGAGTGACTCGAAGGCTCCGTTGAGCTGCCTATTATGGCGCTCCTCCCGGCCCGCGTCCCCGTTGGTGAGCCCGAACGCGGCATCTGCGGTTTCGCACGTCACCAGGCAGGTGATGCTCTAAATTAGCATCTGGCTCGTTCTGGAGGGCTGTAACTCTTCTTGAGCTTTCTCTCCCAAGAAGCAACCGCGACTTTCACAGCTTGTGCCTTTCTTACATTGCGTTTGAAACGATCCTCCAGGAAGTTGATCGGGTGAACTACGTGAGCTTCGTCCATGCTAGACATGTTTTCAAGACCCCCAAAATAAAGGTTATGAAGTTGCTACTGTGAAACCAGGCTAGCCGGGCCCACCTCCCAGCCCCGGACCCTCGGAGGCGCACGGGACCAGACAGGCCTCCCAGGAAAGACGGGGCACGAGCAGAAAGCACCGCATGAGCGTGAGGGAGCATGGCGCCAGGCCAGGCCATGTGCCGCGTGGGCAGGAGCCGGAGGCCAGGCGGCCCGCACGGTCTCTGAGCTTGGCTCCGACGCCAGCGCTGCGGGCAGGCCCCACCTTCCGGTCCCACGGCACTGGGTCTCGGCCACCGCCCCCGCCGCACTCTGCCTTCCCTGCCGGGCTGAGGTCCTCGAGCGCCGAGTCACATCTCCTGTAGCTTTGTGTTCCCACACCTGGCACGGAAAGTGTGCAACGTGTGCTGACATGAACAGGGAAGGGAAAGAAGAGAAGGGGAGGAGAAGTCCGCGGGAGCAGAAACTGATGGCTTCTGGGGTGGTTCTTTATGTAACTACCCCGTGCCTCAGCAAAGAAAGCACCGTGCTTTCAAGAACTGGAAACAAGGTCCCGAAGGCGCATGTGTGCCACCGAGCCCAGGTTAGGAGCACTGAGCCCTGTGTTTCTAGACCCTCTCTCCCTGGGGCTCAGCCTGAAGAGAGGCTCTTTAGCAGAAGTATCAGGAACATGAGGCCACCCTGCCTCTCCTGCTTCAAGAATAAGGATCAGTACTGCATCTGGGCTCCGCCGGGCACCCGGCACCTCCGTGTCCCCTCAAAGCAGCTAGAGCATCCGCTTTCTCCACCTTCACATAAGCTTCTGAGCCAACAACGATCCAGTGGCCACGTTCCCACTTCAGAGGCAGAGTCATCACAAATCTAACCTGTCACCCTCCAGCAGCTGGAGCTCACCATTTAACCACCGGGCGACGGCTTGCCTCCTAAATCCGTCATTCACACAAACTGTTCCCTGTTGTTGTCCCATCCACGCCCCCCTCCGCCCCAGGTAAGACAGTGCCTAGAGAGACACTCCATTCACCAAACATTGCAAACATTGGCCAGAGACGGCGAGGCCCTGCCCTATGAGGATCTGGCCTTGCTCGACATTCCAGGCCTCTAAGGGAATGGCTCTGTGCGCACCACTCCTCTCCTGGGCATCTGGCACCGTGTACTCCTCCGGTGGCCACCCCATGCGGGGGTAGGGGGTACAGGCCTTCCAGAGGGACTCCCTGCTGCTCCAGCCCCCAAACAACAGTTGGCCCAGCTATAAGGAGAGTTGGCACCTCCCCTGCCTTTTTATTTTTTGTGCTATATTCCAGAAGATGTGGGATTTTTTTTTTTTTATAAGGCAGAAGAAATCTCTAATTCATAAGGCGCCAGGATAAAATCCTTGAGACCACAAGCCAAAGTTAACTGCAAGCAGTTTTCTGAATCTCGGCAAGAGAGGATGCTGTCGCACACAGGTAGCTACGCCAAAAAACCGACACGAGCCCTAGAAAGAAAACAAGGCACAAGAAAACCAAACTTCCACAGAAAGATAGAGTTGTTCTATTTGGTAAACCGTTTGGTCCACAGACCGACTGCATCCTGTTAAGATGTTCCCCTTGTCAAGGTCCATGCCCGCTGCTGGAAGGATCTTCCCATCTTTAGATGTGTCCACTAGCACATCCGACTGATTTCAGTAGCTCTCAGCGAGAGCCAATTTAAGCTGGTTTCTCTGTTCACACTGCCCTCAAGAGAGACCAATTTCCAATTCCTCTTCAGACTCCGAGGCCAGATGTTGCGGCAAATGTTACAGCGAAGCGAACCTAGACAGCGATCCCATGGCACTCCCGGGGGGGAGCACAGGACTGCTCAGCTCTTTCTGTGGCTTGGACACACACTGGCTTCAGGTCCATTGCTGCCACCTCCTCCCAGCCAGGGTTTCTGATGGGACAGGCTTTTGCGCCAACACAGGGGACCTTGGAGAACAGACGGTTCCCGACGAGGCTAGGGGGCAAGTGACAGACTGACAGCAGCGAGGCCCTACTGCATCTGGCAGCCTGAACTGGGCAGCAGGTCCTGCAAATGAGAAGCCACTGCCTTCGTTAGGTAGGTCATTGTCCCATAAGCGCCACTTGGAGCACTGTCGTAAAAGAAGTGGCAAATGCCTGTGGCTTGGTCTTTCTCCAGGGTGTCCATGGCTCCGATTGACATCTGCAGCAGGAAAAGAGGCGAAGAGTGAACAGAGTTCCCTCTCAAGCCCTGGGATGCCCGTATGTGCTGGAAGCCAACAGCCCCCAGAGGAGGGCTCTAAGCCCAAGGGCAGGAGCCCAGAGTGCCCGGGGTGACATCCAGCCTCTCCTCTGGGTACTACACTGCTCCCGCGTGCCCTCGTCCGCAGTGCGTTACCGACTCTGTAACGAGAGGACGGTTCCTTCTACCTCAACGCCGGCACAAACGTATGCCAAACCTATGCCAAAATGAGTCTGTCCGTTTCCAAAGATCTTTGCATTTCCCAAGTGGCCACTGTGCCATTTTTCTAACCAAACGGTTGACATTTTTTCACCATCTGTGATGACATTTTCTTTGAGAATAGTGTTTCCTACTGGATACAGAATCCTCAGCCTTGACAGAGATACATGCCAGCCAGCCTGCTACCTTGCCTCTGTCCCCGTCTCGGCTGGGGGGTGACTGCGCGGGCCTGGGCACACCCACCTGGTCCTGCAGGAACAGCTGATTGGCCATCTGCACGATCTGGTCCACGTGGATGATGCCCCCGATGCTGTTCATGTTGGTGTCGGAGAGCAGCGTCAGCACCATGATGGCCTCCACCAGCAGCTGCCGGTACTCGGGCTGCGGCACGCGGTTCAGCACCGACTCGACGTGGACGGCAAACTTGATCTCCTGGGGGGTCATCTGCCAAAGGGACCGGCGGAAGGGTCAGGAAGGAGCCGAGGACAGCCAGCCCTGCTCCCAGCACTGGCCACGGCATCCATTGGCTCCAGGGCTCAGCCCAAATGCTGCCTCCTTTCTGGCCACATTCTCGATGCCACCAGCCAGAACCCTCTGGAGCGGGAGGCCGACAACTTCGAGGTGCGGGGGTGGGGGGGGTGGAGTTGGCCTCGTCCTAACTTGATTTGCCCACCCCACTGGACTGGGGCATCCAGGGGACAGGGCCCTTGGCTTATTCCTCTTTCTTCATCACTCCTTGTGGCATATAGCAGTGGGTCTTGGGCGGGGTAAAAACTAAGTACTCAGTCTGTGAAAGAATGAATCGGGGGAGGGAAACCAGAAAGACGACTGTTCTGGGCGGAGGGGGCCGGAGGAGGCTGCACAAGGCTCCAACGTGTGGGGCGTGCAGCTTCCCTCTTCTCTTAATAGTGCCTTAAAGGGCAAAGGTAAGGCTCTTGACAGTCAGCTACGCAGTTTCTGAGGGCCAAAGAAAAGGCAATGTTGGCAAAGGTGGGAAGCACGCCCTAGAGCACTGGGGGGAGA
This sequence comes from Mirounga angustirostris, assembly GCF_029215605.1. Classification (NCBI taxonomy): domain Eukaryota; kingdom Metazoa; phylum Chordata; class Mammalia; order Carnivora; family Phocidae; genus Mirounga; species Mirounga angustirostris. The sequence goes on from NW_026991719.1 coordinate 15,108,608, forward strand.
GCCGCAGGAGGTGGGCGCTGGCGTTCTCCCGTCATACCTCTCTCGTCGCTGACGATGGGAGCACGTAACCGTCGATGGACAGACCGTGGCACTGGAAGCAGAACACACACAGCACGGTTCAGTCAGATTCCAGAACCTGGTTAGTAACTGTGCACACACGTTCGCACACACTCCAGTCCCTCTGCTCTGGAAACCGGCATGAGGGCTGAGCACGCCAGACTGCTAGCGTTATTTTTAGAGAGCTTGTTCTCACTGCCCCCAGGCTGTGTTTTCGATGGAGCAATTCTAGGGAGGCAGCAGGCATCTTTCAGATCGCGCGCGAATAACGGCCCGGGGAGCTGCTGGGTCCTCCTCCGTGGAAGCTCCGCATTTCACTTGGCAACCAGGCCCTGGCGGCTGCGAGGCCCCCTTTGGTGCCACATAAAGGGAGATTTTCATGGCTCCTGCTGGTGAAGTGATACTTCTGTGCCTTTGCAGGCATCTATTTTGAGATGACTATAAGAAGCACCAATCACAAAAGACTCGAGCACATGCACAGACATGCACACGCGCACCCTCGTATATAAATATCAAGTGCCGGCTCGACACAAAATGCTGCTTTTTCGTAATAAAAGTGTCTTGGTATCGAACTAGGAGAAGTCTGGATGGGAGCGTATGATGCCCCAGGAAGAGTGGGGAGGTTTTCTAGGAAGCCTGTTCTAGTCTAATTCGAATTGGTTGCCTGCTAAATCCCAGGGCCCTGGCGGGCTGAGGACAGGGTGGCGGCAAATGCCCGCGCCTCGTGAGCAGAGGCGGAGAACGGCTCTCGTGCACTCTGCTGCCGTGTGGGGACCAGCTGCGTGAGGACAGGGACCATCCTGACCTCCCCGTGCTCAGCGCCGTGAAGACCTCAGTCCCCACAAAGCAGAGATGCTGAAGCCCCCTAATGGACCAGGGGCCCCGGCCCCAGAAACAAAACGGCCGAAAGGTGCTGTGCCTTTGGGAAGGGGCTTGTAGTGTGCGCTCCTTCGGGATGACTTTCCTCTCCTCTCCTGTGCTGAAAGGAGCTAACAAAAATCGTTTAAAAAAAAAAAACCAAAGAAACAAAAACCAGTACTACCCCTGGTTCTTAATTTGCACCGAAGCTTTTAACTGAGGCAGTCCGTGCCTGGGTGCAAGGAAAGACGAGCCGGGGGGCGGGGATCCCGGGGGACACACAAGTGCTCTGGGCGGGGCTGGGGTGCACAAAGGGGCGTGGCTTCGCCGCTGTCCCCTCCTTGCTCACGCGCGCAGGCGGACTCTGCTGTGTTCCGGTGAGTGCAGTGTGGGCTGTGGCTTCTGATGACCTCCGCTGATACTGCCACGGCCCCAGGCCGCTGGGAGATGCAGCCCTGTCGGATGGCCACAGGCATAGGGGACAGCTGGCTAAAGGGAGTGGGTCTGGGGTCCGCACCCTCTAGGTGGAGAGGCAGAGGCGGCCCCAGGTATGTGGGGATTGTGCCTCGGAGCACCTGGGGCCTGACACGGTGCCCTGCAGACACAGGAGGTGCCCGCGTCATGTTGCTGAATGGTGTGGACACCACGCCTGCCCTGAACACGCAGGAAGCTAAGGCCTGGGGCCGCCATTGCAGGTCGCCGACGTCACATCCAAAAGCCTTCCCCGCCTTCTCCGGTTTTTGTCTACTTCTGACTTTTCTACGTTCCAGAAATACGTCAAAGGTGGTCCCACACAACTTGGGCTGCCGCCCGATCTAACTTGCTGTGGTTTCAGCCAGCAGTTCTCAGCCGGGACAGTGCTGCCCAGGGGACACTTGGCAATGTCCGGAGATAGTTCTGATGGTCACAACTAGGGGTGGGCGTGGGGGTGCTACTGGCATCTAGTGGGTCGAGGCCTGGGATGTTGCCTAACATCCCACAATACACAGAAGAGCTCCCACAAAGAAAGAATGACCCGGCCCCGAATGTCAGTGGTGCCAGACATCAGAGGTGAAGAAACCCTGCTCTAGGCTGGGGGCTCCCCAAGTTCGGGAGCCGTATCTGCGGGCTCTGCAGCCACACGCTAATACCTGCAGGTGCCACCATGCCTCACAAAGGAATTAAGGGGGTGGTTCGTTTCCCTAGGAGTGTGTGCTCGCAGCGACAAGGCCAGTGAAATGCAGTACAGTGGCCAAGCTTACCTTCTGAAGGATCTTCCACACCTTCTGGTAGAATCCCACAGGGACCCTGTTGATGGCTCCGTCCAGCCTTCTCCTGCGTAGCCACTGGCCCTGGCGCTCCCCCCAGCCAATGTGGTGCCCGCCTGAGTCTGATGATGAAGTGCCGGTGGGCGAGGATGGGGTGCTGCACCTCTGCAAGACAGACCGCGCACGGTCTTTAGGAACCTCAGAGCCGGTATCCCACGGGACTGCTGGCCAGCATGAGGGATGACTCAGCAAACTCGTCAAAACACAGACCACCTGCTCAGAAAGGAACATGGTTCCTTGGCTTAACTCTGGCCACTTCTGGAAGCTGGACTGATTCTGTACGGGTTTGGTTACTGATCTCCTTTTGTGTCCTCCTTCCAGCCCTCGAGAGGTAGTACAACATCAAAGGACCTTGACCTCACGGGGCAGACCAAGCAGGGGAGAGTGCGGGCCCTGGGGTCAGGCTGTGACTCCCAAGTCAACACCGCTGCATCCATCCGAACACTAGCTCTGGGCCTCGGCTTCCCCTGTACAACGGGTCACAGGCAGACCTGCTTCAGGGAGCCGTGAGCACTCACTGAATGAAGATACAGAAAACCTTGAAAGCACGCCTGGCTTGTGGTAAGTGTGCATGGGACACAGCTGTCCCGACCGAGGCCCTCTGGCATTGCTGCAGGAGGGCTGCGAGAGAGCCCCCAGGCCGATGAATGCCCAGGTACCCACTTTCCTTGCACCGTGCCCCAGGGGGGCAGGGGTCACCTCCCCATACTGCAGGTGCTGCAGACAACGCAGCACATAATAAGGGGGAGAGGGGTTGCTCTGGAGGGAAAGACAAACAGTAAAGGCTGGGAATCCTTATTTAGTAGTGGGGCCTCCGAGATGACGGTACATCCACCAGTGCCTTTGAATCCCTTTGTTCGCCTTTTCTCAGCATGGGGCTCCATCCTCACCGGGCCGATGGCGGCCGCCGAGCCAGAACGCGGGCTTTGCTGAAGCAGAGGGAGCGCGTCATCTCGTTCCCACCTCCTGGCCTGAGGCTGGCCTTATTCTGGCCTTCCAGAGCCAGGTGCTGGGGCAGGGCCCGCCCACGACTGCAGATGCAGCTCACAGAGGCTCCCAGTGGGGGTCTGGAGCCGGAGGACCTGAAAGCCGAGCTGGCTCGGTTTGGGGGTGGGGGTGGGGGTGGGGGTGGGGGGGCCGAGGCCATGCCGCACCCCTCCCCGCAGCAGAGCTCACAGCCTGCTTTCTGCCAGAGGATGGATTCTAATCTGCCCGTCTACAGGGCATTAGAGGGTAACTTGCATCCTTCCATGTTATCTTGTTCCGAACTATCTCGTACCTTCATTTCTCAATGCACAACATCAAACTTAAAGGTTTAAAAATGAAATCCAAATGGTAAGCATGCTAGCAGGGCAGGAGGCAGGAGTTCTCCCTAGGTACTCATTTTGACTTCATCGGATCTTATTTTGAAAAGGCTGTTAGGCTGGGTTATTCCATAGGGCTCATTACTGCCATTTAAATACGGCAACAATTAGATACAAATAAAAGTAATTACAGCCGCACTCATCAATGACTCAGCTGGTTTTCTCCTTCTACTTTCAAGAGGAAGATTAAGACTCGCTTCTGCCATTAGAGTATTTCCTACTCCTGCACTTGATCTGGGGCCTCAAGCCAAGCCAGGGTGTTGGGAATATAAGGTGCTCCTCAGCACGTGCAGGCAGTGGCTCACCACCCCGGCTCAGAAGAAAGGCACAGAACCAATGCCCCGAAGGTTCCAGAAGCTCCTGGACAAAGCTCAAATCAAGAACTTCTTGGCTTTCCTTCTAGACCCTCTTCATAATGACAGTCACATGAAAACACTTAAACCTGTTCAAAGCTGTGGGAGTTAGGGATGCGGTGGGTGCACGAGAAGGGCAACAAGAGGACTCAGACACCACAAACGAGGAGGCGGTGAGGAGGGCAGTCGGGATGCGTGGTTTACCGCAGACTTGGAGGAACGCGCACTGCTGGACACGGCCTGGCTCACAGAAAACAGCTACAAAACAAAGAGAGTCCACTCAGTCACGTGCAGTGACCCCAAAGGACGCAAGCAGAGAGGGGGAGCACAGAACAGCATTGAGAACCCCCGCGGCAAGAAGGCGCAGAGGCGGCGGGCGGGCAGAAGTTCTCACTCACCGTCCAGGCGAACAGCCCCAGGCACCAGGCAGCGCAGAGCTCGGGGCTCCGTGCCATGGAGGACTTGGGAACTGCTCTTTCTCGGGATTTTGAAACGTTACCCATTCTAGTCCTATGTGGAGGTGTCTCATCAAGTTAGGACACTATTTTCTAAAGTCCTAGCCACAAAATGCTAATCTTTTATGTCAAGAGTTGTGAAAATCTGTAGAGATCAATAAAATACCTGCCCATAACCAGCATTTAGCATCTGGCCCCTACTGGCATTAAATAGATATTTATTAAACGAACAAGTAAGAGAAGGCTGATGACCTTTGGCCAAACAAGTATTTCCTCATCTAAAAATCTATAATGTATCCGTACCTGGCATGGGAATAGTGCCTGAGCACAAACTGTGCACCCGTGGTGTTCTTGCAAAAAGAGAGTCGAAATTTAAAATGCCAAGGCATCTCTAAAATTTGGGAGAGAGAATAATATATTTCCTTGATGTAAGTGGCCAAATATAAAACTTGTACTGGCTGAATCTAAACCTAGCAAAGAAGATCATTTTGTCCCCGTAATATACAAGGACAGTATTAAATGGAGGCAGAAGGAGCCACCCATAGTCACCCACAGTGAGCCACGATCGGGGTATGGTGCCACCGAGTGGCTAGCAAAGGAAGATGTTTGGAAAGTGGGTTCCTGACTTGGAAAGAGCCTAAGGTAGCCGCAGAGACAACACAGAGAAGCTGTATGTCACTCCACAACTCCTCTACACTTGCTCAGTCACAGGAGTGCTTAGGAAGAAGTGGGTCCCGAAGGTACTGGGAAAGAACATATCCTTACACTGTTTTCCTTCCAGGGTTAAAGTCCACACCCCCCCCCCCGCCCCGGGCAATGTGAGGACAGGAATAGCAGTATTCTTTCTATTCATGTAATCAATGACCACGTTTTACTTTCCCCTACTTACTTCCCTTTTTTTGCATAGAAACTCCTGGCAAGGCAGAGCCCAGAACCACCTCTCTCACAAATCATCCTATAAAACCCAAAAGCTTGATAAATGGATTTTTTACAGGCGTGTGGAAGGCCGTCTCTCCTGCTCTGCCTGCCCGCCACAGCCGAGGAGTCACCTCCACCCAAGCGGATTTGATGGGCAAAACCACTCCCCGGGCCATCACTCTCCATATTCGCGGTCTTGCTCTCCACATTCAAGCCAGAAAGAACATGAAGCACACACGTGAAGGACGGAAAAAGACAATGTTTCACCTGGTCACCAGCACTAAATCGCTTAGTCATCTGAAAGTAAAAATACATCAGGACACACAAAACAGCCAGTTTCAAATCAAGGATACCCTACTTCTATCACCCTCTAGAAAATCCAGGGAAGTATTGGCCCAACTGCTGGGTGTGACCCACAGGCGCCTCAGGGACTCAATCTACTGAGTCATCATTTGAAATGGAGAAGAGAATCTGAGTTCATTTCCCACTCGGGTCATGGTCAGAAGGAAGCTCTGCTTCCTCCTACAGATCGGTCAAGTCCTAGCCCCGTCCCCGGCACACGAGGACTCCGAAGTGCTGCGGCCTTGCGGTCCTGGGGGGTCACTTCAGATGGAATGTACCGTGAAGTAAAAAGTGAACCAAGAAGAGGGACACCCATGGATGGTGGCAAACACAGGTATCATGAGCATTCTATTCTATTTCTACCTTCTTCTTGCTATGTCATCTGAAGGACACATTTCATGGTGAGATGATTCAGTGACATCTTGCACGACTCTACTTTTGGAATAGCTGTGGCCCACCACCGAGAAAGTGTGGTTCTCGGCAATAGAGACAAACACGGGTAAGGGTGTTTTCCGGAATGTTCACAGAATTCTTAGATATCTGGGTAGACTGTGTTTAGATTTCAGGACAGCAGGGATCTCACATCCTATACAAAGAGCACCCTGCAGGCCCTGGGTTTCTAGCACTTTCTGAGGTGAGCCCAGGCATGAAAACCACTTCTTTCCCGGCACTGCCACCAAGAGTCCTGTCTTACCTGTTTCATCTCGCTCCTCAGCCTGTTAATGCCACTCCTCTCGGTTTTGGTGGCTCCAGTGTGTCCCACTTCGTGGATGGAGATGGCAGGGCTGGATGTGGAGGAATGGATAGGTCGCACTGGAGGGGAAACATACATGTGGTTCTTAGAAACTACTAGCATCCGTCCTGAGGGAGGACTACGTGCCCTGTGCTTCTTTTCAGCCACATCTCTCTCTCTCCCACTCGCTGAGAAACTCCAGGACAAGACAGCCTCTCCTGCCCTGGCCAGCGCTCTGTTTGCAGCCCCTGGACCAGTACCTGCTACATAGCACATGCTCCACAGGTACCCGAGAGAATGGATGAAAAAGTGAACATCACTTAAGCAGCATGCAAAAAAACCCAGAGCGGCCATAAAACCTTTAATGAATCAGTTGGTTTTTAAAAAATAATTTCCTCTCCAAAAGCACACCTTCCTTGTAGGAAACTGAGACCACCCCACTGAGGGACCTTGGGGCTGGAGAGGATGTCCAGGGAGAACAAGCCGACTAAGGGCTGCAGGCGGAGGAGACCCCCCTGCCGGCACACGAGGGGCCAGGGCCTCCGTCACCTCACTTTCAACCTGCTGTGGCAGCCTCTGGACCAGGGCGTCTGCGCCCCGCCCCTCCCCGCGAACCACTTCTCTGGGCTTGCGTCACAGCAATCATTCTGAAAGGCAAGTGTGATCATGTCACTACACACTTGGAGTCCTTCCAGGCCTAGCTCTGTCTTTAGGATGAAGCCCTCTGGACTTGAGTCCCACCTGCCCCCAACCTCCACCCCCGCCCAGCGCTGCACTCCTGGCCAGCTACACGGGGCTGGTCCCACCTGCCCCCCGCCGCCACCCCCCAGCTCTGCACTCCTGGCCAGCTACTAGGGGCTGGTCCCACCTGCCCCCCGCTCCCCACCCCCCAGCTCTGCACTCCTGGCCAGCTACACGGGGCTGGTCCCACCTGCCCCCCGCTCCCCACCCCCCAGCTCTGCACTCCTGGCCAGCTACTAGGGGCTGGTCCCACCTGCCCCCCGCTCCCCACCCCCCAGCTCTGCACTCCTGGCCAGCTACATGGGGCTGGTCCCACCTGCCCCCCCTCCCCACTCCCCAGCTCTGCACTCCTGGCCAGCTACACGGGGCTGGTCCCACCTGCCACCCCCACCCCCCCCCCAGCTCTGCACTCCTGGCCAGCTACTAGGGGCTGGTCCCACCTGCCCCCCCCAGCCCCACCTCCCAGCTCTGCACTCCTGGCCAGCTACATGGGGCTGGGCATTTGCCCAGGCTGCTCCCGCCCATCCCACCCGCTCCCCTCTGCCAGGCCCTCCCTCTCCTTTGCAAACCCAGCTCGAAGGTCACTTCCTCAGAGCAGCTTCCCCTGAGTGCCCAGCCTTCCCACCCAGCCCCCGCCCCCCCACTGAAGCCACAGAGGGAAGGGTGCTGCCTAGGACAGTGGAGATGACTAAGGAGCCCACAGACGCCGACATTTGAAGGACAGCAGGAAGGAAGGACACCAGGAAGGTAGAAAAGAAAAGCCAGAAGCTACAGTAAGGCCTGTATAGGGTGGGCAGTAGTTGGAAATATCTCAGATATCTCAGGATTTAATCAAAATTCTAAGACTGAGTTTCCTAACTTATAAAAATTGAATGACAGAAGACAATTAACAAGTGATGTTACATGTAAAAAGACGGCAATTAGCCTTGCTTGCAATTAGACGTATTTATAGCTTTCAAGTGACATTGCTCTGTTCTCAATTTTGTAAGCATCTATAGCTTTAGACCTAATAACAAATTTTTAGTAATTATGTGTGTCAAACCACGTATATTATTTTGATGAGCAGGAACACATAAAATATTTATTTTGCAAATTTACATTTCAAGGACTGTGCATTTGAATAGAACTGAAAATTACTTTTGGAAAAGGATCTCAAGCACTCCTTCAGGAAAGGAGAAAAGCGACCAAAACACATCTGATTGCATGATGCCATCTTTGTTTGCTGGCTGGTGCGCACTCTGGGGAAAAAATATGAAGTACCCAATGTCCTTCTTATTAAATAAAAATGACAGCCCACACGGCATTTCTTTGGCTTGATGAAATAAATTTGCCAATGTGTCTGCAAATCATTTTGCTTTATTATGAGGGGGAGAAATGATAATTGCTTCAATTATAATTAGGGAGCATTTGAGAACAGAATTCCACCAGGACTCGGGCGATTATACTTCCTAGCACAGCAAACAAGGTTCTGGTACAGATCAAAACTGAGTGAGCAAGCTGGAGTGAAGCAAACTCAGCAAGAAGGTGCCGTGAGCCCATGTAGAGCACTCTACTCCCCCGAACATTATCGGGGGCCTGCTTGCGAGTGCTTCTAGCCAAACCAAAGGCGGGGTCCACTCCGGAGCCTGGAAAACACAGCCCTTTCATCCTGCCCCCCCAGTCACGTCGCCCCCTCCTCACACGCGTGCACCAGTTACGGCGGGAGGAGGGAGGTGGCGGGCCGGGGCGCAGAGGGGCGCGCACGCACACACGACACTGGGGTCACAGAGGCCAAAAAGCCGAAATCTTGAACCTAGGACTGTCCATCCCCGTCAAGTCGGAAGCTGCCCCTCGTGGATTCTGTCCACAACTGCAGTGCCGGGAGACCCCAGGCCCGCCAGTCCGGCCCCCTCTGGCCACCCCCAATGTGAACAGAGCATTTACTTACTGCTTTTCTCGACGCCAAACTCTTTTCCACTCAGAATATGGTGCAGGAGGCTTTTCATGTCGAAAGGGCTGAGGTTCATCAAACTTTCAGAAGCTTCTTCTCCTACAAATACACACCTTTTAAGTGGCTCTGACACAGGGCTGGTGGCACATAGAGTCAGGTGGGCCTCGGGAAGGCTGTGACAAAGGCCATTGTGACAGGTGTCCCTGCTCAGGATGACCTCGCTACTGTTTCAGGGCTGAACTGTGCCACTCCTTGGTGATTCTAAATGCTGTGGTTTAAATACTCGCGCACCTAATTTTTCACACTGTGATGATTCCCAATGTTGGAATGTGTCCCGTCGCTGACTTACATATTTAAATGGGTACGATTGCTCCCAGTGGAGGTGTTAGGAAATGGGGGATGACCTCTCACCGCAAGGAGATACCGTAGGAACTTAGCTATCGGGAGCAGGGCACAAGATCCTCGTGCCTCATTCTCCCTGACGTATGAAATTCAGCATCTGAACAAGAGGACCTGCTCAGAAGCCCTGCTTCCAGAATACTTGGGCAGGCTCCCCATGGGGCAGGGTCAGAGGGGTGGGAACCGCCCCCCGAGAGTCCACCTGCGTGCCTCGTACCTGAGCAGTTCAGGCTCCGTGCCAGCTCCGTGGCCATCACCTGAATGATCAGTCCGATGCGGAGTCTGAGCATCTCCACGAAAAGGCTGGGCTGCGCCCTGACGTACATGGCCAGGTAAACAACAATCTCCTGAGGCAGACAGAAGTGGAGACAGCGGTTCAGAGACTGGCTGCGGGTGGCTGCTGGTGGCGGGACCCCTGCCCCTCGCCAGCCCCGACCTGTGTGAGGACTGCGATGCTGATGTCCTGCCCGCTGGCTTCATAGATGAGTTTTGTGAGCTCCTCAGGGGGCAGAGGACTAGGAAGAAACATCAAGACACACACACCATGAAAGTGACCTAGGAGGGGTGCCTCCTCGCCTCTCCAGAAGAGCCTTATTTTCCTGTAGGAAGCTCCCGAGCGACAGTGTTTTTAGAAAGACCCTCCTCCTGGGGCGCCTGGCTGGTTCAGTCGGTTGAGCACCCGACTCTTGATTTCGGCTCAGGTCACGGTCTCAGGATCGTGGGATCGAGCCCTGCATCGGGGTCCCTGCTCGGCGCAGAGTCTGCTTGTCCCTCTCCTTCTGCTCTCCCCACCTCCCCCGGCTCGTGCTCTCTCTTCCCTCAACTAAATAAATCTTAAAAAACAAAACAAAACGACCCTCTTCGTGAATGGTGGATGGCACAGATGCCCCCCCAGAGCCCCGCGGTGCCGCACCCAGGTAAGGCTGCCAGGCTGAAGACTTACGCCGAGATGGTCTTCTCCCGGGGTTCCGGCGGCAGGCCCACCGTGAGCTGCTTCTGGTGTGACAGCAGGTCCGTGCAGGCCTACTCACACGGGGAAAAGGGTGAGGGCCACGGTGATAGCCGGGGGCCGGGGTGGGGGGTGTTTAGCAAAGCCAACAGGGAAGTGTCACCACCAATAAGACCATAAATTTACCTTGACAAACTTTATGACCCACGGTGCCATTTTTTTGAAAATTCATACATAGACCCCAGACTGAGCAATGCAGGCAGGGCGGGGGCCCTGTGAGCTCTGTGGCCTGCGCCCGGCTCTGCAGGGCCCACTAGGGTATTTAGTGCCTGCCCAGCATAGCAAACACACTGCACCCCCAGCTATTCCACAAGGGAGACGAGCTGTCATGAGTCCTAAGATGCCAATGTTAAGGGTTAATGACCACATTACAGTCTTAAGTTGCCAGTTTCCCCATTACTCACATCCAACAGACACCATCACCTTTACCATAACACTGAAACCTAATGTCTTAGAAAGCAGTTCTGGATTTTGCAGCACCTCGGGGTTAAAATGTTAATCATGACTATACTGCAGATGTGCTGAAATAAGAACACCCTGTTTAAGGGTGCCAGGCCACAGAGCATTTTCATTTTATTTCTTGGTAAACCTTTTTCTGCAGCTAAAAAAGAACAAGACTAATCAACTTGAATTTCATTTCCTTTGCTTGCCCTCCAAGAGCAGTAAGAGGTCAGTGAGGAGGGCCTGTTGCATCCGTGTATTCGATAACTGGTTTTCTCTACAAATAGAAGGTGCTTGCCTCTAGCTTTGTAACAGAAAGAGGGCACGGGGCTGGAAAGAACAAACGGAGGGCCCGAGTGCGCTTGCTCTGACCTCTGCCAGGACCTCCACTTTCTTCCTGAGCAGGCCAGAGATGTAGCGGATCAAACCCCACTCCTGATACAAGCCAGCCTTCCTGTAGAGCTCGCTGAGAAGGTTGTGAACTGTGACCCCATGCTGTCCGGAGAGATTTGTGTCCCAGCTGGGGCCCCTGTCAAGAGATAGAAAACCCCAGAAGTATGGCCTGGAATGCTTACAGGCCGGATTGTCTTGTAGCAGAGCTCACTTGGCAGGGAGGGAAATGAATCACTGCACATTCTGCCAAGTTCTGGGGGCCCTCCCGGTGCCTCCGAGTCTAACCAAGAGGGCTCCATCTTACCAAAGCATCCCTTCTATTTGAAACAGAAGCCTAACATCAGGAAGCAGTGAGCTCCTGGCCTCACTCAGCCTTCTCATCCCAGGAGGCCAGCACTAGTAGGCAGAGAAGGGGACAGAAGTCTGTTCGTGGTGATCCTGGATACTTAGGGTGAATCATGGCCTGGTTTGCTGGAAGGCCAAGAAAACTAGAACAAAGAGTCAAGGAGAACAGAGCAAGCTCGAGCTAGCGAAGACCATACACTTACTTTATTACATACAGAATGTACAGAATGTCCGCTTGGTCCTGTAGGTTCACACAGTCTTTCAGCTGTTCCACCAGCTTCTCACAGTCCACATCACCCTGGTCATCTCTGGGCCGCTGGGAGTCCTCTTCGGGGGCCTGGCCACATGAAAGCCAAAAAGCAGGGGAGAGGGGCTGAGCGTGTGAACGCCTAGAAGACCAGGAAGTAACACGGGGTCTTGGAACTCTGTCACTGCTGGGTTCCAGGCTTTCAGGGACTCTCCTGTAGCTTTTTATTTATAGGTTTCACTCTTCCTGATCAGTGAATCATTGTGTTACTCGATGTTTGCAAGAGATCAGGCTGAACAGGTTAAAATATGTATAAGTGTTATTTATGCAAAGTTGAAAAACAGGTGAAAACGAACCCCTGGTATTAGAATTCAGGGCTAGTGGTTCCCACCAGAGTGGACGGGAAGGGAGGAGGCCACTGGGAGAGCACAAAGGGTGGTCCCCAACACCAGGCAGTCCCCAACACCGGTCTTCTGCTTCTACCCGGTCTGCCTTTCTCTAGCTTGTATTGCAATAAAATATCTTTTTGAAAGCAAAACAAACACAAAAAGCATGTAAGTTTTAAATGACCTAAAATTGAGGTTAGGTTAAAAGATTCTCCAGTAGACACTGAATCTTTCTATTCATGTGCAATAAAATCAAGGGAGACTTCTAGAGAAAACAAATTATGGGAACCGGTGGAGAACACCCTGAGATTTTATTCTCCTTAGGGATTTTTTCTCATTTTGTACCCTGCTCTGCAAATGGCCCAGCCTTGGCTGGCTGGCAATCTACCCAGCCTGGTAGTGAGCTAGCTTATTTCCTCTAGTGTGACAGATTCTGATGCATTGTGGATATGGACACAAGGCAGACTACAGACAACTAAGTGTGTGGGTTCCCAATGAAACCCAGAACTTCCAATCCCCAAAGTCCTAGACATCAAAAAATATGCTCTCTCAAGTTCAACCATGTAAAAGAGTTCTTAGGACTACACCAGCATTGAAAAATATTACACTTTAAAAAAAAAAGTGATTCTAAATACTTTACCTTTTTTAGGAGTGGCTGAGGAGAATCAACAAGATTTAGTGATTTACGGTGGGCACTCAGAACTTTAGTTGGCAAAGTCATGGGAACAACTGGAAAACAAAAGAATAAAGCCCTTCTGAGGAGGAGGAAGGATAAGATACTTCTTTTGAGAGGTGCGGTGGCTACTCCTTATCCAATACAAACCAACTGAAGGAACGATTACTTACTTAGTTTAATTAATATCAGCAAGAATGTACCATGTAGCCACATCATGTGCTAAATCTGGGAACAAGAACTGAGCAGGACACGGATCTTGCTTTAAGGGGCTGAATTTCCCTTTTCCCTCCTGGAATTCCGGGGAAATGACATAGCATCTGAGGACTGAAAGGAGCCTTAGAAATGACTGAGGCCGACCTTTGTCTTTCAGCCGAGGAGACTGAGAACCAGGAAGGAAGAGCATGTGAGCAAGGTCACTGGCCCTCTCGTAATTAAGGCATCCAGCTCCCGGGAGTCCGGTGTGCATTTCACTTTGCCAGTGCCCCGTGTTGGAGCTTCTGGTGTTTCACCACCTTTGGATACTACCATTATCAGTACTTATTCATCAAGCCATCTGTGTCTTCCAGGCTAGATCATATTACCTTGGGAAAATAGGGGGCTTTCCAAATAGAGATGAGGCATATTTAAAAGGCACTTATAGACCTCCAGGTTACACTAGTAAAGGACACACACATTTTAATTTTACTTCCTCTCAAACCCCCACTAACATGGCAGAAAATAATTTTCTTAATTAAAAAAAAAATTTTAAATATTTTATTCATTTATTTATTTGAGAGAGAGAGAGGTAGCAAGAGAGAGCACGAGTGGGAAGGAGGAGCAGGCTTCCTGCTGAGCAGGGGATCAATCCCAGGACCCCAGGATCATGACCCGAGCCCAAGGCACACACTCAACCGACTGAGCCACCCAGGCGCCCCTAATTTTTTTTTTTTTTTAAAGATTTTATTTATTTATTTTAGAGAGAGAGAATGAGAGACAGAGAGCATGAGAGGGAGGAGGGTCAGAGGGAGAAGCAGACTCCCCCCTGAGCAGGGAGTCCGATGCGGGACTCGATCCCGGGACTCCAGGATCATGACCTGAGCCGAAGGCAGTCGCTTAACCAACTGAGCCACCCAGGCGCCCGCCCCTAATTTTTTTTTTAAGACAAATCCTCAAGAAGAGGGAAAAGCGGGAGAGAAGACAGTAGTAGTGACATTTTGGAAGCGGGAAAGCTGATGAAGGAAAGATAATGGACTGAGCAGACACAAGGCAACCAAACCCCAAGTCTGCAGTGGGAACAACTAACAGCCAGTCAGGTTTAGATCAGAGAATCCTTAGAAGGTTCAGGAGCTTGCTGCCCCATACACCTCGAGAATTGGGGGGTCTGGAAGGGGTATCCAGAAATAAGGAAGACTGGAGAGAAGCTGCGTAAGAAGCAGTGAGCTCCCTAGATACCTTCCTCCAATCCATACAGCTCGGCAACTGCCTTGCTCACCTGAACAGAAGACTAGAGGGCACTTTGAAGGGGTAAAAGCAGGAGGCAGGGCATGTGGCATGTCTAAAGGACTGGGCACAGTCCTCAGGTGGAATAAGCGACCAAACAGCTCCATGCAACCAGACCCTGACCTGTCAAAAAGGAGATCACAAAAGAGACTGTAGACTATCTCTGGGAAATCTACCCAGCCTATACCCATTAATCCCCCAGGGCCCACACCTCCACGCTGAGAGACTGGCATGCGTGAGCCGATAACCAAGGAACACCCAGCATTTGAGGAACGACTAACATGGAAGACCAAAACCCAAACAGGAAATGTTGACTTGGGGGACCTGGAAACCATTTAGGGAAAGGAAAATGTAAAAACCAAACCCAAAGGCCCTGCTATTAATATTCTTAGAGTAGTACGAAATTGAATTGCATGCACAAAACAAGAATGGATGCAATTCAGGGAACAGAGATTGAAAACATAATAGCCAAAGTACAAAAACTCAACTGAGGGGTTGGAACAAAAAGTTGAAGCAATAGCCCTCAGAACAGAGCAAAAGACAGAGAAATGGAAGACTGAAGAGAAACTATAAAGCCTTCTCCAGGAGGTCAACACTGGAATCCGAGAGTACCAGCAAGAGAGAACAGAGTAAATGTAGGGAAGGAAATGAGTCAAGAAATTTTTCAGAAAAACTTCACAGGACTGAAAAACATAAGTTTCCAGGTTGAAAGGGCGCACTGAGCCTCCACACAGTGGATGAAAATAGACCCTGATCCAGGCATATCACTGAAGTTTCACAACCTGGAAGCACAGAAGATCCTAAAAAAATTTCAAAGAGAAAAACAGTTTTTGTGAAGGATCAAACATCAGAATGGGTTTAGATTTCTCAACAGCAACACTGATAACAAAAGGACAGTGAAGCAGTGCTTTCAAAATCCTGATGAAAAATTCATTTTCAATCTAGAATTCTATACCCAAACTCTCAAATGGTTATACAGAATATTTGTAGGTGTTTTCAGACTCGCAAAGTCTTGACAATTCTCCCCACCACGTTTCTCAGGAAACTGCTGGATGTCTTGACCAAAATAAGAGAGTAAGCTAAGAAACAGGAAAAGTAGAGACACAGAAAATAGGAGAGCCAACCCAGGAGACAGGAAGTCTCCAGAAACTCTCCAGGATGCTGGTGAGGGAAGATCCCAGGATAAAGTTGACAACCCAGACATGGAGGCAAGCAGGCAAAAGGGGCAGTGAACTTCAGAAACGAGCAGGTTGAGGGCTGTCATTGCTGTGCCCGCCCCTCTGCCATTGTACCAGTTGTTGTTTTTTTTAACCCTTCGAAACTGTTCTGGAATGTGTTCCACTAGAGGAAGAAATCAAGGAAGAGGAACATGCCAGATTCAGGAACCAGGGAGGCCAACTGAAGAGATAAGCAATAGAGATTACGGAGATAAAAGAGAAGTCCCAGGATGCCAGGTATGCAACGGGCCTGGAGAACCATCAACCGGACAGAAGGAGACTCGTGGAAGCTAAGTAGTACAGATGACAAACTCATGGATATGACTGACCTTGTGGAAATTTGTATTGTGGGCCCCTGGGAAGTTGGGAAAGGAAGCAAAGCAAAATGAAAAGATAGAGCAACCTTTAATAAAGTTAATAGTATTACTGTCTTTTAAAGTTAACTTTAAATTTAGTATTAACTTTAGAAAAACCAAAAAATAAAGATAGTACAATCACAGTATACTATAATGCTCAGTTGAGAATAATATTTGCATACATACGATAATATAAAGAACGAATAGTGATTTAACTCCGCTTTAATACAATGACATCACTAGGTTATGGGAAGCGAAGTAGAGGAGTAGTGATTTAGGACAACTGAATCCTCATCCACATAAGAGAAGGCCAACAGATACTGAATCAAGTCGACGCATCAAAAGAAGGCAAGATACACACATTGTTTTAGAAAAGCAGAGATATGTAAATGCCAGTTGAAAGTGGTTGCCCCTCTGTAGAAGGACTGGGTCAGTGGGGAGGGGAGGGTGGAGGCAGGAAACCTCTGCATTTTGTTGTCTTCTAGAATTCTCTGACTTTTAAATTATGCTCATGCATTACTCTGAGAAGTTATTTTAACAGGCCAAAAAGAGTTAATAACGCACATGGAATTTCCAAACCCTTTGCTTTTGCCATCACGGAAAGTATATCCCGGGTGGAGTGGATGGCACTGAAAACATGGCTGTCTTCTGTCTTCTTACAAAGAGGGGGCAGATAGCACTTCAAGGATGTGCTTTGTAGGAGGTGGTTGATATACTGGTCAAGTTCATCTTCGCTTTCTGTAACTGGACAGGCAAGAGAAAGAGCCAGTGAAAACAAGCTGCAGAAATATTCTCGATGTGTCATAGCGACTGTGTGTAGCACGTGGCGCTGAGGAGATTCAGTGGGAGACAACATTTTGATATAGATATTTGTACCCCCACTCCTGGAGGGTAAAGACATTTACAAAGATAATGTACATGTTTATAAAGTTATTGTTTGGAAGCTCTTCATCCTAGGAAAAGAAAATATAGGTCAAGATAGATACACATCGTACCAAGATGAACTGAATGCATATGAAAACCTGAGGACCAGCAGCGGACATCTGATCTTTTAATTGGTCACGAGTGAACTAAGCACTATGGAATGCCCAGCCCCAATTCCACGTACTATGTAAAAGTAAAAACCAGTCACTTCAACCCAAAACCTTGTTCAGTTTGAGAAATATTATATGCATAGGATGGATTTCATCCCTCATATCCAACCAAACCTAGATCACTCTACCATTCCTTTGAAAATTCAAGCAGTTGTGTTTCTGTCTTTAGAATATATTTTGTCAAGAATCCTCATTCCTGAAACTCTTTGTCCCTCTGGTTTAAAAAAAGCCCCACTTCGGCAGTTTAGATTTTTAAACTGGCATTTTATTCATTTTAATAGATGCAAGTTTCCAAAGCCTCTTTTTTGTTATGTTAATTACCAATCATTTTCTGTGCTTGAGTCTCGGGGCAATTTTATCACAATGCCAAGGTTTAAATAAATTCAATGAACCACCTGCCAAGGCATTCCAAGCCGTACCTTGATTATAGGTGTCTTCCAAATACCCTCCCAAATCTGAATCGGGACTGAAGCTCCCTTCGCTGGCATCATCAAACAACTTCTCATCACAGTCTGGATCCAGGAAGGTCAGATATGTGTAGAAAGACGTGGTAAGAAATTCCGAAAGGCTCCCTAATTTTACTCTGCCAAGGAGACTCTATGTTAGAGATACAGGTGCATGTGGACAAACTTCCACTATGAATCAGAGAGAGACTTTTCAACCAGATGGTGCTTCTGCCAGAATTGATAAATACGTCACTGCAGATCGCCCCACATAAGTAGTCAGCCAAGAAATTAAAACAAAAATTCAATACCAAGTATAAAGTGGGAGCACATAGCATATTAAAAGCCAAAGTGAATCATGCTGATTTCTTACTCCCAAACCCAACACAAACAGAAGTCTATTTTACAGAACCAACCAAAGTTTTACAAAACAGATTGACTAAACCACTTTTAACCAGAACCAAACCAAGCCTTGGGGGGGTTTTCTGCCCTAAAACAACTGGACCAGAACAAAACCTACCATGCAATACAGTCACCCAGGAACAGGCATATGAGAGGAGGCAGTCTCAGAAGGCAAAGTTCTTTCTAGAAGGAATGTGATAGGGGGCCATCCCCAGACCGGAGCAGGTGCCCAGAGTGGCCTTATTACATTTTCAGGCTGGGAAAAGTTCCACTGAAAACTACAAGCTGGGTTTGGCAGTGTGGGGTCCCAGGTTCAGGGAGCATGAGGGAGGGCCACCGTACAGAAAGCTGCCACTGTGTACTTCTTAAAATGTTAGCTCCAGGGGCACCTGGGTGGCTCAGTCGGTTTAGCGGTTTAGCGTCTGACTTTTGATTTCAGCTCAGGTCGTGATCTCAGGGTCCTGGGATCGAGCCCCAGGGCGGGCTCTGAGCTCAGTGCAGAGTCGGCTTGTCCTTCTCCCTCTGCTCCTCCCCGTACTCACTCTCTTTCAAATAAATAAAACCTTTAAAAAAAAAAAAAAAGGTAGCTCTGGAGGCAGAAGACAATAGGATCTGGAGCCACCAGCAGCAGATGAGGACTTAGTTGAAAAGGCTGAGAGAAACAGTTTAAGGAGCACACTGAATGAAGCACGAGGTGCAAGTGAATTCGTGGGTGCAGGAGCTTCAGTGGGCAAATGGACTACTTCAAGAAACATGGCCTGAGGGACGGAAAGAAAAGCCTTTCGTTTAATGAAGTAAAATCTTTTTCCCTCTGGGGCCCTGCCCGTTCTATTGACTCTTTTGCCTTGAGACTGGGGACAGGAGGAAGTGAGGTACAAGCGAGTGTGCAAAAGAAGACAATGGCAAGTTTCTCTCTGATGGAAGTTGAAAGGAGTCAGGTCAAAGGTGGAATGGCAGTAATTTACAAAGGATAGCAAGCTACCCCAGGTGGGTCCAGAGGGAAAGTCCGGCATCCAGGGTGAATTCAGCTTTTTAAAGACCCTCAAGCCTAAGGAAAAGCCAAAATGAGATTCAGTTTTAATTATCAAGAACTTAATAGGAAAGGTAGCCCATGGAGCCTAGACATTCCTGTTTCTTTCCACGGTTCTCTGAGTCGTCTGCCATACTCTAGAAACAGGAGACCCTCCTGAAATTTTTAAGCCCTCGTTCAGCTCGGCATGGAGATCAGAGCCTGGTTTCTGTGTTCATACAGAGCTCCTGCACCTATTCATCTTGTGCACCTTGCTCTACTGAGCCTACAGCCCAATGTCTATAAAATAGGAATACAGCCCACCACGTGACAAAGTGAAGACTCAATCAGACGATGCACACAAAGCAACACAAGATGGACTGCAAGTGAGCAATTAACTGCAGACAGTATCCTTTTTGACAATGATTAAATTCACGAGTTTATTCTGAAAAGCAGTTAATTACGGGTGTATGGTATTTTCTCTTGGCTGTGATGCCATCCACCAGGTGGTAGCTTATCCAAACTGGACGTGAAATGTACAAAAGTGCATGTCAAGTGCAGTTATGGTGCTAGCGCTGGAAATGTGGATGGCAAAATGCTGGGGACAGTCTCGCGGACACTCCCAGGAGAAGCTCGGAATGAGGGCCATTCATGTCTGCAGCAAAACCCCGCAGTAAGCTCTGTGAGCAGAGCTGCTACTCCCAGCACTTAGAAATACAGTGACTCAACTCTGAGGACATCAGGCTAAGTGAAATATGCCAGGTACAAAAAAACGTATTGCATGAGTCCACTCAGATGAGACACCTAGAGACGGAAAGTACAATGGCGGTTGCCAGGGGCTGGGGCAAGGAGAACGGGGGCGTTGTTGTTTCATGGGGAAAGAATTTCAGTTTTGCAAGATGAAAAGAGTCCTGGAGATTGGTTGCACAACCATGTGAATGTATGTAACATTCCTGAACTGTACACTTTAAAATGGCTAAGATGGTAAATTTTACAGTATGTGCATTTTACCGGTTTTCTTTTTCTTTTTTTTAAGATTTTATTTATTTGACAGAAAGAGACACAGTGAGAGAGGGAATACAAGCAGGGGGAGTGGGAGAGGGAGAAGAAGGCTTCCCGCTGAGCAGGGAGCCTGATGCGGGGCTCGATCCCAGGACCCTGAGATCATGACCTGAGCCGAAGGCAGACGCTTAATGACTGAGGCACCTAGGCGCCCCTTTACCGCAGTTTTAAAAAACATTACAGTGGCAGCAGGGTCCCCAGTGTGGGAAGATGTGAGGACGGCTGACTTCAATGCCCAAACACTTAGCAACTGGCATTCTATCAGGGACCCAATGGAAGACTTCAGGGCCCAGAAGGGTCACACCTCACTCAGGGCCGGCTGTACAGTGAGGTTCTCTTAGAACCCTTCTTGCATATTCCAGGGGATTTGGAGAGATCTGGGCACAGATGCTATCGAGAAAACCTCTGCCTTGTGACAGAGGGTAGAAAAATGGAATCGGTTTTCCCAGGAGGTGAGCCCCCTATCACTCAAGGCGCTTACCAGTACTACCGGGGAGCAGCTGGTACTGTGGGCCTGCAAACCGGAGTACGTATTGCTCCACTGAGGATGAGGGGACAATGGTCTAGGCAGGCCCCTTCAGGTGCCCTGCTCTGAGGGCCACCTAGGGAATTTATAAAGTTCTGTGAATTATTCTTCAGGTGACAGCACACTCAAGTCAATTCAAGGAATGTTTACTGAGCACCTGCCAGACCTAGGCACTGGGTGTTTTCTTCCAGGCCCTTTACCAGAAACAGGCACAGCATCCCATACATGCAATCCAAGAATGCCACCTCAGAGAGACTTGGTACGTTCATCTACCTATGCCCCAAGCCTCCTGGCACCCGTAAAAGCTTCACCAACACCCACAGAAAGCTGCTTTTGAGACGATTCCAGTTCCACATGGGTGAATGGGTAGGATTTAACTTCTTTTTTAGTCTAAAGCTTCATGCTTCTCATGTTCAGCAATTGATATGAAAAGTGGGAGAAGGGCAGCAAAAGACTTTCAAGAAAGGTCGCTGATACTTTAAAAAAAAAAAAATCACAAATTACCTGGCTCCTCCAAAATATCCATCCTCTAGTTTTCTAATTGTAGAAAGAACTGCAGAATGAATGTCTGAGCCATCATTTGCTAAGGGTGGGGGAGAAAAAGACAAATGAGTTTACTTAATCTGGGAATACTTTTTGGTTTTGGGGGCATGCGCAGAAACATTTTCGTCAATACAATCTAATTAAAATACTATGAAAGATTCCTAAGCTCAGAAACCAAACTGCTAAGAACCCCCTTCAGTACTTAGCTTTGTCTATGGGACTCGTTTTAAACATTTTGGAAAGGGCCCAAAGCAACTGTGGGACATGAATCAGGCAGATCAAGTTCACGCAGTTACTGAGCATGGTGTGGGTGATGGGGAAGGTGAGCGTGGGACATGAATCAGGCAGATCAAGTTCACGCAGTTACTGAGCATGGTGTGGGTGATGGGGAAGGTGAGCGTGGGACATGAATCAGGCAGATCAAGTTCACGCAGTTACTGAGCATGGTGTGGGTGATGGGGAAGGTGAGCGTGGGTCTGCCCGTCATCCGCCAGCAGGTGCACAGGTAGGCCAGCTCGATCCTCAGCATCTCCACGATCATCTCATTGTCCAGGGCCAGGTAGAAGTGATGCTGGTCGGTGAACTGCAAGTCAGATCAGGCCCAGTAAAAGGCTGTCCTTCATTCCCTCGACACAACCCCAGCTGTCATTCACGGCAGCACTAATCCTTGCATTTTGTTTCCAGAGAAGAGGCTCAATCCTGGCTGTAATCCGCCCCTATCATGGGGCTCTTGCCATCAGGCAAAAATCGATCTGTTGCCTGCCCAGGAGCCGCAGCTCCATTAGCATGGAAGGGAAAGGTGCGTGGCCAGATCTAGTTATAGCTTCTCCGATGAGGGCTTAAGCACCTGGCCCAACACCGCTGTCCCTGAAAGGAAATCAATAACTCCTTAAATTCTACTCATTCTACGGCTGCTGGGCTCGGAGGATTTCCAAGTGAGGGAAGGGAGGGCACTGGGAGCAGGTGAGACGTGGAGACTGTGTTTACCCGATGGATGGCCTGGTTAATGCGAACTAAAGGCACTACCACCTGGTGCCGATGAAAATCAAACTGTTCTCCTAGCCTCTGGACTAGTCCACACTCAGCTCTGGTCCGAAATTTGTTTTTTTGTTTTTTTAAAGATTTTATTTATTTGACAGAGAGAGACACAGCGAGAGAGGGAACACAAGCAGGGGGGAGAGGAAGAGGGAGAAGCAGGCTTCCCGCCGAGCAGGGAGCCCGATGCAGGGCTCAATCCCAGGACCCCGGGACCATGACCTGAGCCGAAGGCAGACGCTTAACGACTGAGCCACCCAGGTGCCCCTGGTATGAAATTTGTTACACAGGGAAATAACTCACAAGATTCAAGCGAGCAACATGGGTTAGGGTGAGAAAGAACGACTTGGGGCTACTGACCCGGGACCCCATGGCTGACAGTGTGCCCGGCTGGTGGGGGGCCATGCCCACAGTGACGAAGTGAGCCCACAGCTGATCTTTCTAGCTAGCCAAATGGATGGAAAACATTTGTCTGGGTTCCACAGGGCTACTTTCCTTTGTAACCAAAAACTCTGAAAAAAAGTTCTACAATCGGTATATTCGGGATCTCGTCAAGCAGGTTGGGACCTGAAAATCAGACAGGCTGTGTGTTCCCCAGTCTTCAGACAGCCCAAGCAAGGGTGAGGGACTACTGCTACCAGGGGCATGAGGGAGGCAAGTCAAGGGACAGGTAACTAGCAATTTTGGAATGCGGTGTCAATTTTCCTACTCCTCATGCCTGGAAGTGATGGCACCCTCAGTCTGCTTCAAGCCACACCTACTGAGCCCCTACAGGGAGTAAAGAATTGTACCAGGTGCTGGGTGTCACACTACCCATTGCTATCTGAGCACACGCATGCTCATTCTGCCGCATCCACAGCAGCTCACCAAGAAGAAAAGGAACTTAATCAGAGGATGCATATGGCTTTGCTACTGGCCTGCTCTGCTCACCTGGGGTGTGAAAGTAAAGATTTGGTTCCTAATCACATATAGCTTAGATGTTCCAAGGACGCCAATGTGCCGATACGGTCGCCCACTCAATTTCATATTCTTATTCCGTCCTATTTGAAAAACAAAAGAGAAATCAGAGTGAGAGCCAATATGGTAACATGTAATCCAAGCGACTCTGGCTAAGACTGGGCTTATGTTCATGTTAACCCATTCCGGGGTTTGGTTTTTTTAATACCATCGATCCTTCTTTAAAATGGGACAGGGATGAATTAAAAACAAACCCCACCACCTTCTCTTCATGCATGTATAGACAGCACCCAGTTCAACATCTATATGGAATAAAACTACTGATAGAACTTTATTAATGTTTACTTCTAATTTATTTCATATTGAGCCTACTAAGTTAGATTTTAGAAAAAGAGAATTCCCCCTCCCATTTTAACGGGTAAAGGAGCATTTTCTGAGACCGCAGATAAAAAAATTAGAAACGTATCAAGACACAAATGACTGTTCCAATTGCGAATTTTCAAAGACGGAGCCTTGTTTTACAACCTATCTGGCAAAGGGCGCAGCCAAGCCGGGGCGACATCTAGTGAACGAGCATGAGAACATGTTCGTCTGCAGCTCCTCTTCACTTCAGAGACGTCGAACCACGTGCTTTGGTGCCTTGCCCAATTCTTCACAATTCATACCTATCCGTCCCCCCAGACCCCAAACCTAGAACCAAGATGCCCCCTCGCCAAAGCCACCCAGCTGTTGCCCCAAACCTACCAAGCTTGGCATATATGTGACTAAGAATCCGGCCTGGCTGGACTCGGATTGGATGAATGTCAGCAATACTCTGGACGTTTACCCCGTGTTTTCTCAGCAAGTCCTTAATGTGGCTGTTTTCTGCCAGAACAGTAACTGTGAATAAGAATAAGAGCGTAGCATCTGCATTAGACCGTGGCCCTTTGTCTCCTCACGTGGAGAATACATTACTGACCCATCTTTCCTCTGGCCTGTGACATACGCATCAGCATGCTCTCCACACACTGGGTGGCTTTGAAAATAACAGCAATTGTCCTGCCGCTCTTCCCAGTTCTCTCTGGCCTCACCTCGCCAACCCCCATGCTGTGTTTTTATTAAGTGCCCTCAGTGTACCAGACAGTCTGATAAGAGACTTCTAGAAATGGTCTTCAACAGGTCCTGAGCCAAATTACCACATCTCAAATGATGTCTTGCCTCCCGGCGGGTCTGCATTTATTCTAAACCTGTCTGGTGTTCTTTTCACATGGGGTGAGAAGCAGAAACCGCTCTGCGTGGGGGAGGACGCCAGGAGAAGCCGGAGCTCCTGTTCGCAAGGGACAGAAAAGAGCAGTACTGTGGTGTACGCTAGCAGGGGATGCTCCGACCAACGGAGAGGGCGGGGAGGTCGCCCCCCCGAGAGAGGGGAAAGTGGGGCTGCTGGTGGCTGGTGGTGCAGCCTGGCCCAGAAGCACAGCACAGGCTCTGGCTGGTGGGGGAAGAGCCACCCCGGAGCCGGGCCCTGCACCCCGAACGGGCTGGCCTGGGCCCCACCTCTGGTAAGTGCGGCTGGCCATCTGGCTCTCCGGCAGGCAGGGAACTCGCATGCCTGGGATGTGGGGGCCTGAGCGGGGACTTGGAGCCCTGCACCTCCTGCACCAGTTCTGCTTTGAATGCGGCTTTTAAGAGAAGAACAGTGCTCTGGCAGAGGGCAGGAGTCCTGGGAAGGGCACTGGTGGAGGGGCATTCCGGCCACAGAGAGTGGGTGCTGGTGTGTTCGGCTGCGGTAGAGCCCACGGGGAACTGGGGGTGCGGGGTGTGGTCAGGCTACTGTTAAGGTAGCCCACTGAGCCCCAGCACTGTACCTATAGGCCGGTGGCCCTGAATGTACAATACACATAAATGCCACGGAGACCTGAAGGCCACCTCCTTATTTACATAGCACATGATCCTTTCTCAAAGTGTTTTCATAGCCATGATATCTGAGCTTCATAACAAGGTCCTGTGGGGAAGCCACTCGCAGCAAATGCGAACATCAGCCATGTAGGACCGGGTGGGTGGCCTCCCTCCACATCTTTCTCTTCTGAAGCTTCCAACGCCGTGCAGAGATCAGCGGTCACTCTCCGTACAGGTGACTCTTCTAGAGCAGTGGTTTGCCTGACCCCCGTGAGCCTCTGATGTGATACAGCCATGTGCAGGCAAGTTCCTGAAACGGTACTTCTCCTGCCCCCGGGCCAGACCTTCTTGTATCTTCTCTTCCGTTTCTGTTCTCTTCTGTTACACTGAGACAACACTGGCCGCCGAAGACCCATCAGCGGGCCCCAGCCTGTGCTTGGCAAGGCGGCCTCGTGACTGAAGGGCTCGCTCGGCAGCACGTGTGCGGGGTAAGCGCCGCCTGCGGACGGAGTCAGGCTGGGTCACTCCACTTGGACATCAGCACGGAGTTCGCGCCTCCAGCTGCCGGCTCTGGGGCCCTGAGCGAGCTAACCTGGAAGGCTCACGTGTAAGATGGGGAGGATAATTCTAATTGTCACAATTTCTGTCTGGTCAAAATGTTGTGCCCGCCGGGTGTGCCCCTGAGGGCCCGGACCACAGTACTGACTGGATGATGCCCCGCCGGGCCCCTTGCCGCATCCCAGGCAGGCGCAGGGGAACCAGTCCGTGGCCACAAAGAGGACTGCCTTGCATTTGTTCAATAATTGTTGTTAATCTACTGAGTGGGTGTGTGTCAATCAACACAGAAGCTACAAGAATAATACAGGCCTGGTCCTTAAGAAATGTATGGCGTAGGGCACCTGGATGGCTCCATCGGTTAAGTGTCCGGCTCAGGTCATGATCTCAGGGTCGTGAGATCGAGCCCCATGTCGGGCTCCGTGCTGGGCATGGAGCCTGCTTAGGATTCTCTCGCTCCCTCTCCCTCTGCCCCTGCTCTCCCCTCCCCCCTCTGTAAAAAAGAAATGTATGGTGTAATTGAGAGGAAATAAGGCACATACACAACCTCCTCGGATATTAGCTGGTGCCTAAGTTGCTCTGTGAGGCACGTGAGCTCCTCAGGAGCCCTCCCCAGGAGGGAAGGGAGAGGGGATTTGGTGAGCGAGGACCTGCACTGAGGGCTCTCCTTGTGACAATCGCAGCGCATCTCAAGGTCACCCGGTGAGGGGGCAGCAGTTACGACAACCCCGAGGCACGGAGAGGTAAAATCGCCAGGCTAGGCAGAGCTAGCCGCAGTCCAGGCCTTCCACGTCTCTGGAAGAGCTGCTAGCTGGACAGGAGGGGAGGCAGGTGAAAATACGGGCCTGCGACTCTGGAGAGAAGTCAGACCTCAAAGGAAGGAAGGAGTGAAACTTCACTTGGGTTTTGAGTTTCGACCAGGGTCATGTTCTACTTTTTAAACAACTGCAGTGAAAAATGATGCTCAGTGAATCACTTGTGCCCGAACTGCCATCAAGATTTAGATTTGAGAAAACAAATGCTTTGTAGAAAGTAACTTTGTGGCTGGGAAGAGTACCGCTGCCTTTGGGAGCTAGTGAGTTATAGAAGGGATGTCACAGAACTGATATACGCTAAAGCACACATACGTACTTTTTAAACAGAATAGGAAACTAGGGGATCTTTGGCATTAAAAATAACATTGGCTTTACACAGTTAAATATGAATAGGAAACATGCTCACAAACCTTGTACTACAACGTCAGGTTTGACGGAAGTGGAAAATCTTCTGTTTAAGGGATCGATTTCCCCGGTGGCAAGGAATCCCTAGGAAAAGAGGAGCATTAACACTGTAAAACACTGAACGAAATTTCACCTTAAACCCAACTTGGAAAATGAAACATTTGGGGGCTCAAAATATTCAGTGTTTTATTCCTTTATGCTTTCCAAGTCAATTGCTTATCTTCTCTGAAACGCAGTACACCATTTAGATAGCCACTGATAAACATATTGTGCTTTCAGCACCTCGCTCTCCAGGGCTAGTCACACACGCCAACATCTTGCGTGACTGAAAAGAACAACGGTGACTCCTACCTCCTGAGCCCTTACTCCACGCCGGGTCCTGTGCTGAACCCCTGTACGTGCATGGTCCCATTCAGGCCTCGTGACAGGGAGGTACTACCATGAGCATTTTACAGGTGGGGAAACTGAGGTAATGCCCTTAAGCTAGGTGGCAGGCAAGGACTTGGTCCTGGGCTGACTGTTCTGAAACACAAAGCTCTCCTCCCTGCTGGCACGGGGTGCTGTTTGAACATGGATCTCCTCACATCTTCTATAAATGACCGGAGTCCTCAGGGAGGGCATCAAGGTGCTCTGGGAGTTCTGAGGAGGCATCGGACCTAATGCTGGGCCTAACTGAAGGCCTTTCCAGTGACGAGGAGGCAATGGGAGCAGAGTTGTTTGTTCCTCATGCCACTGACCCAGCAACTGGAGCTGGAAAGTATAGCAGAAATGATCAAGCCCAGCCTCTTTACAGATGAGGAGACTGAGGCTCGCGAGGTCAGGGAGCTAGTCAGAGGCAGAGCTGGCTTTCCAAGAGATAGACATGGTTTTCCCTACTAATAAAGACAGAAGTTGAAGACACAGTCCCTACCCCCAAGGACATGACCATGAAATTGAGGAGGCAATCACAGCCATGAAACAAGTGGCCCACCTCAGCATCCACAGCTCCTAAGGGCCACTTCCACTGTGACAGCTTTACTTTCGGTCTCCTTTTACACACCGGGAACCCCAGTGGTATGGGTCCCACAACTCATTCCCCGCACTCCCCCCCCACACACGCCCTCCCCACTTCTAGAGTCTGACAGAACACCCAGGACTAGGCCAGCCTAACAGGCTGGAGCTTCCAGCTCTTCTCCTGGACTCTTTCATCCACACCTCTCCCCAGGGGCCCAGGGTAGTCAGCTGGGCAGAGCCTCTGAGGACAGATGAACCCATCTGATAACATCACCCATACATCGTCTGGTTCCAGCCACAGACCAGGAATATGGGGGTCGGGGGGTGACGGGAGTGCTTGGCATGCAGCTGACTCTGAAGTAGTTTCGTGTAAATATGGACACACAAGCCCAGGTGGCAAGCCTCAGAGCTGACCCGCTCCAGCTGACTTTAAAACTATGAGATGCCAAAGACATTCACAGCCACATGGGGCAGAGAGCCCCTATGCTCTTCCGGGGTCCCCTATACCTCGAATCAGATGGTTTCCAGTCTGTGAAGTCCCCAAGTCCCCTACCTCTGCCAACAGCGAGCTGAGGATGTACAGGGACTGACCCCACAGATGGGGCAGCTTCCCCAGAGGGACTCTGTCCACTGTGTGGGGATTCTTATACTCTTCGTCAACCTGGCAAAGAGAGAAAAACCCAAAGTCAGAATGTCAGAGGATAAGAAGGCCAACATCACTGCCTACTGGGGAGCGCACTGAGGATTTACAAAATGCCACTCATTCGATCCTCCAGGCCAATTCTGTGTGAGAGCTGCGGGAGGGAGGCCGCAGCGCTAAGGCCTTTGTGTGGGGGCCACATGGCTCAACGCGGTAGAAGTGGCACTCACATCCAGGCCTGACTCCAGGCCGGTGCTCTGTCCACAAGCACACAGATGGCGGAAGACAGACACAGGCACGTGAAGCCTGGCCTGCCTCCTTTGCACACAGCTCCGGGCAACAAGAAGTTCCACAGCTCATGCTTACACTTGTCTGTATTATGGGTACAATGATCTAAAACATCACCCTACAGCCACGGCAGGGCATCGCCGGAAGCTAAGTCAGCTTTCTCCCGTCTTGTTATCCCCAGGGGCTCATAAACTCTGTGTGCCTTTGCAAGAAAATTACCAGAAGGTGGCACTATTTATTGAGGAAAAACACTACTGTACTATCTGATCACTAATTTTCCTTCAGGGACTCAACAAGCTGGATCCACTGGGGGCTTCTGCCTCATCAGAATTAGCTACAGTTGTTTTGGGATGGACAGTGCTGGCTACACATTGTAAAAGTTAGTCTGCAATTTTCTCTATTGTAAACTCCATGCTGACCTTTGTATTTTTTTTTTTTTAAGTAAACTCTACCCCCATTGTGGGGCTCAAACTCACGACCCCAAGATCAAGAGTCACATGCTCTACTGACTGAGCCAGCCAGGTGCCCCCGACCTTGGGTTTTTTGCCATTACAACATTGGTTGGGGGTAATGTTAGTGACCACTTTCTCCCCTCCAGAAAACAAAGCAATTGAAGAAATCCTTCTCCAAAAGGGAAAAATCACACCATGAGGGGAGTCATACTCTGCTTGTGGATTAATTAGTGGTGTTATTAATAGATTGTTAAAATTTGCTGCAGTAGTAAATATTAAGAAGAACTTAAACTCATAAACTGAACAAAATTAAAGTGTGTCAGTAATGAAGTAATCAAATAGGATAATAGTGTGGCAGGAGAGTCTCTAAAGTAGTCAGAGTTCTCTTTGGGAGTAAGTTTGGTTATCTTTGGGTAGTAAGAGCAGAGAGAAGTATGTTCTTCTTTCTACAGAATCCTGGATGTTCTGCAGTGTACAGGATTGCTTTCACAATCCGATTGTGTGTTAAGGCTATTTGAAATGTAAGTAGTGTTAAGAAAGACTGTAAAGATCTTGAATGAGAAATAGTTGATGCAGGGCGCCTGGGTGGCTCAGATGGTTAAGCGTCTGCCTTCGGCTCAGGTCATGATCCCAGGGTCCTGGGGTCAAGTCCCACATCGGGCTCCCAGCTCAGCGGGGAGCCTGCTTCTCCCTCTGACCCTCTCCCCTCTCATGCTGTTTCTCTCTCGCTCGCTTTCTAAAAAATAAATAAAATCTTAAAAAAAAAAAAAAATAGTTGATGCAAAGCAAAGAAGGCAAAGTGTCTGGATCAAAAGACAGCTTGGCTCTGGCCTCCCTCGACCCAAGCACCAGCCCCTGCCTCCCCGTGCAGGTGTTGGGGTCTCCCCTGGCCTGTACCTCTTATTTTGCAGCACCGCTGCTGTGCCTGCCCTCCGTCCCCCACTAGCCGGCAGCCTCACAGAGGCAGAGCTGCCACCGTAACCCCTCTGTGCCCCGTACGCAGGGTGGTGCTTTAGAAACCACTGCTGGACAAAAAGTGTTAGGTCTGAAAGGCGGATGAAAAATACCAAAAGGCCAAGCACGAACCCACTTCGTTCTAGCTACGCAGTGCTTGGTTACCTTGTTGGGCGGGATGGCATACAGTTCTGGCACCAGGTGGATCCCGTTCTTGCCTCTGATTAATACTCCCTCCAGGGCCTCTCGGTATTCTTGCACCTAGAAAAAAGCCCCATCCCCACAGCATGAGAGAGGCGCCATTAATACTGCCAGGGGAGTGCATCACAGAAAAACACCTCTCTGGGCAACAAACAGATTATTAGTAGGACACAGGGTCAAGAAATGCATGAACACCGTCCAGTTAGGGAGTGCAGGAGGAATCAGCACTCCTGCTGACAGCAAAGGTTAGAAGGAGCTGAAGGCACTGGCCTTCTCTGTGTGTCTTTAACTCACGACTTCAATATTTCACCCTTAACTTCTCAACATACGTAAATTGTGTCTCACCAGCTAGACTATATAAGCTTCTTGGAGTGGAGGCCAGACCTTAAGGAGGGCATCCCGGTTCTACCTGTCAGTAGTTTTCCACTTAAAAGGCCCTCATTCGAGCACTTACTGCTCAGGAAATGTTTGCAAAGCGCACCTGATGTGAGGAAAAGGAAGTGTATGTACCTATGATCCATGTACCCCGATTCTTAGGATGCACTACTCAATATAATGAAAGCTGTTGATATAAACATTTCCATTCAATTAAAAAGGCAGTGATTAAAACAACAACCACCACCTACATATGAAAAGGGAACAAACAAAAGAGGGAAAACCTTTAACCAGCCACCCAGGTGCTTAACACGTTTCATCTTTAGAGAGCCTAGTCAAACGCTTTCTATATCTCATTTCTTTTTCTTTTGAAATTTGTGGACAGCAAAATCTGACCAGGGGTGTGTCTTTTTTTTTTTTTTTTTTTTAAGATTTATTTATTTGAAACAGAGAGACAGCTAGAGAGGGAACACAAGCAGGGGGAGTGGAAGAGGGAGAAGCAGGCTCCTGGCTGAGCAGGGAGCCCGATGCGGAGCTCGATCCCAGGACCCTGGGATCATGACCTGAGCCGAAGGCAGTCGCTTAACGACTGAGCCACCCAGGCGCCCCAAGTGTGTCATTTTTTAAAGGTCATTGGGCAGCAAGTGGAAAAGACAGAATAGGCATAAGAGCAGTAAATTCTGTGAGACCTAAAAAATAAGGTCCTGAGCACATTTTTTGTCTTCTCAGCTTTTTTGTTTCTAATAATTATCAAGTTTCCTCACAATTGAAATTCTAACTCAATCCTTTTGAGACCTTTCAGTTCTGGGATAAAGAGACAGAAAACATAAGACCCAAGATAATTGCTAAAGCATAACAGTGAGAATCAACAATGGGGGAACATTAACATTTCAAGCTTACTACCATGTTGGGGAGGAAGAATTTTCTCTGCCCTTCAAGGTCCTTCTGTAGCTAGACTAAGAATCAAATTGACATGAGACAGATTAACAGGAGAAAATCAAACTTAGTTATATATATGTACGGGGAATCCACACGGATGGGATATTCCAAAGACAGTGAGGCACCAAGTGGCTTACATGAGCTCCTGGGCTCAGGAGAGGGGTGCGGTTCTGAGGACACACGGGGAATAAAGGGCATTTGCAGGAAGGAGAGAGGAGATGTTTGGAAAACAAAGGTGGCCGTGCTATGCACAGAAGTTTCTTAAGTAAAGAGGAACCTCTGTTAATAGCTCTCTTGCTGGTACAGGCCGGCAGCTGAGGGGGAGGTCAAGGGTTTTCCCGAATCTGCTGGGTTTTGATTGCTTTTGACTCAAAGCAATGCTCATGCCAAAGTGGCCCGTGTTGGGGCGGCCTGCCCTTGGCCCCCCTATAGCCACTTTTGAAACCCCTCTCAGGACTTCTGAGCAGAGGAAGCTTTCAAAACCAAAATAAACCTTGGATTGCTCGTCCCACCCCAGTGCATGTGGTCTGAACGGGTTAAGAAAACACTGAAGCATTTGAGTTTGTCAGTCATTCACATAAGCTTCACGAGGCCGGGTCTGTTCTACTTACCAACGTATGCACGGCAGCAAATGCTAAAGAAATCGGTCTCGAACAAAGGAACATTGCGTGAACAAATCTCTACTCGGCACTTACTGTGTACTAGGCACAGGGGATGTATCAGTGAACTGGACAGACACCACCTCTACCAGGGTGCTCTGACAGGGAGTGGGAGACTAAATACAGCTATAGGGGCCATACTGTGCTAAGTGCTGTGGGACGTATAAAAGGGGCATCGATCCAGCGTTTAGGGTCAGGGAAGGCTTTCTGAAAGAAGAGACATCTGCAGCAGATCAAGTGAGGGAGAGAGAGACAGCTGAGGGAGAAAAGCAGGGCCTGGGCACTTGAGAAGAGGGGAGACAGCATGGCCTCTTCAGAGGACTGAAAGGGTTTCAGGGCGCTCGCATCACAGAACTCAAGGAAGTAAGTAAGCAGTAAGGAATCGGGCCAGATTTTATGGGGCCTTATAAAACAGGAGAAGACCTTGGAATTCATCCGAAGGCAATCAGGAACCTTTCAAAGCTTTTAAGTAAGGCAGTAGCATAATCTCATTTGCCTTTTAATAAGATGCCCCTGGCAACAGGTATAGAGAAACAGCAGGGAGTGAGGCTGGAGGCTGGGAACCGGCTAGAATCCTGTTACATTAAATAAGATGTTAGCTGACAGTACCTTTATACTAGAGCTGAAGACAGCAAAAGCCTAGGCTGGTCTGAAAAAAACAACAGGACAACCAGACCTGTCTGTGGTCGACTGTGGTCCCCGATGAACCCCACCTCTTAGTACTCAGGCCTTTGTGCAGTCCCCTCCTCTTGAATGTGGCATGACCCTTTAAACATTAGAATGCAATAGAAGGGGGCGCCTGGGTGGCTCAGTCAGTTAAGCGTCTGCCTTTGGCTCAGGTCATGATCGCAGGGTCCTGGGATCGAGCCCCGCATCGGGCTCCCTGCTTGGTGGGGAGCCTGCTTCTCCCTCTCCCACTCCCCCTGCTTGTGTTCCCTCTCTGGCTGTGCCTCTGTCAAATAAATAAATAAAATCTTTAAAAAAAAAAAAATGCAACAGGAGGGACACTGCCAGTTCGGGGCCTAAACCTGAAGAAAGCTTAGCAGCTCTTGCTTGTGCATTCTCGGGTGAAAAGCCTCACTGCTCAGACACTACAACCCTGTGAGAAGCCCAAGCTAGCCACATGGAGGCGAAGCGAGGCCTGGGCCAAGAGCAGCATCAAGCTGCCGGCCGTGTGAGTGACGCCATGTCAGAAGTAGATCCTCCAAGCCCCAGTGAACCAACTGACACCAAGCGAAGCAGAGACAACCTGTCCCTGCTGAGTCCTGCCCAGACTGTGGAATCATGAGCAAATAAACAAAATAGCCGTTGCTTTAATTCACCACATTTTGGGAAAGCTCGTTAAGTGACGACAGATAACTGAAACGGTGCCCTAAATTCTTGCATAACCTTATGTTCTAATAACACGCAGCACACCGAAGGAATGAAAATGCTGATTGTCAACACAGCACCCAGCATGTTCTCACCTGAACGGCATCTCCGGTGAAGACCCCATCTATTATGAAATACGTCCAGAACACAGGCCATTCACATTCAATGTTTTCAAAGAGCTTGAGCTCAGCAGGGTCATAATGTAATCGGTTTGGGTCCTGGAATCAAACAGGAAACCTTCTGAAAGGTGCTGTCAGATTACATATATAATTCCCCTGTACCTCACTGGGCTTCCCTGGCTTTCTGAATCACTGCATCTCTGCAGCTGCTAGGATTAGGAGTTGGCTATAATGGGGAGATGTTATTTCTGGCAGCTTTCCATGGTCAAATTTCAGAAACGTCTATCAGAAATGTACACAAGACTCCTTGGTGGTTTATTATATTAAGCTTCCTAGATTGCTAACAAATAAATAGCAATTTTCCTATCACAGTGCTCAGCAGACTATCTGTTTCACTGCAATCACTCTATCAGTCACTATGGCAAAGCAACTCGAGAGGGAGGCCACAGTTGCTCTTGAACACATCATGTGAGCCACAGAACTGTTTGTCCCTGCCTACAGGCTGGTTTTAAACCACCAGCTTGCTGTCCTCCTGATGATCTTATTATTCTACTGCCTAACTCCAGCCTTGCTGTCTCCAAAATTAAGACTTCCCTGTCCAATATTCTAACATGTAATTTTATAATCAAGAGAGGGAGAACACCACAGTGGTGATTTAAATATGAAGCAGTTAAGGAATCATACGAAACAATATTTAAATACAACCTCTCTTGGGGTTTTATAACCATCTCGAAGGAAGCGACAGCATCCATAACGCCCCTAAGAAGATAAAGAAAAAAAAAAAAGTGCATTTGATGAAAGAGAAGAATTTCTTTGTCTTTTTATGTTGATTCATGTTGGCCCTTCACCCCCATTCCCATGAATCTTTTAGTAATGAAATGTGTACCAAGTGCTCTTTGTTATCAATACAAAAAGTTATTTTTAAGTAATAAGCCAAGGAAATTCAGGGTTGATCAGTGCCGAGAAGGGAATGCCAAAACTTCCCATTTGAGTATCAGGGCTGGGAGAGTAATTACTCAGTTCACAGAATGACCAGCCCTCATTCTGACTGGCTGTATCACGCAAAGATGCAGAGGGACCCTCATCGCTCACAGAAGCCACCAGGGCAGATACTTGGATTGGACTACTTTGACTTGAAAGACTGGAAAACCAAAAGGACATCCCAGACTCCTCACAATTAGGCTCTGGATGCATCGAGGTGGAAGCAGGGGCAGGGTGGGGTGGGTGGGGCTTCCTCTGCCCTAGGGCTCTTGCTGCTGGTTTTCTTGGGGCAGGCTCCAGTAATCCTCTCCAGCTTCCTAGGTGTTAAGGAAGAAGGATGGTGGCACTGAGGCCTCGATCTGCCTCCCTAGTCCCTGGATCACAGTGTTGGGTGTCCATTCCCCAGTTTCTTAAGTGCGTGGGGGCTCCTTTAGCACTGGCTGCAGAGGCCGGCGCACTCCTAGCGGCTAGCCCCATAGAGTTCTGGGAGTTCTGGGGAGGCCCAGCCAAGAACCTTCTCTCCTTTAAACACTTCATTCCCTGCACTGACTCCCTGCCTACTGGGACAAGCTAAAAGAGCTTCCTTTTTCTCCACGAAACCATGAGATAGCTTCTTTGGGGATATGACTGGAGACCCTTCAATCCCTTTGTATCCAAGGGCTAAAAGCATTTTTTACGGAATCTAAGTAGGATCATCAATATGAAGATTTTGGCTCAAGAAACTTACTTTTTTTTTTTTTTTTTTTAAAGAAAACTTACATCTTGATCATTTTACTGAGAAGTTCAGTTGCCTGGGCTATTTAATAACATTCTCAGTTTGGTATCTTGTGTCATAGTTCCTGCATTTCACCTCAGAGCAGGGATTTTCTTAAGCTCGATTTAACTTTGGGATTGTCAACCCCCCAGAAATTGTGTGTAAAGTTGGAGGATATTGGGACGTGTACATTTTTTTCTGGCAGGGACCTTATACCTCTCAAGAGATTCTCAAAGAAGTCTGTGATCTCTAAAGGGTTAAGAAACTCTGCTTTAGAAGTACAGGAGGGGTACGAATTGGGGTTCAGAGGTTATGGAGTTGGCTGGAGTTCAAGCTCTGCTACCAGGAAAAGAACTAGGGCACTTGATCAGTCTGAGACTGTTTTCTCACCCGTACACTCGGCTTTGGATTCCGCCTAGATAAACCAAGCCACTGACCTCATGGAGAACCAAGGCCTGGGTGAGCTGCTCCATGTCATCATGAAAGGGGCACTTAACACAGGGCAGAAGGGCACCAGCATGATCAACCCTTACCTGGAGCTTGGAAATAATTTCATTTTTGGTCACATTCACGAGGTTCACATCTTCCACTGCAAAGGCCGGGAAAGAGATAATGGAAAGAAGTCCAGCGTCAATCTCCTTAGATGTTGATGCTCTTGGCAGCATGGAGAACAGAATAGACTGAATGAGAAACAAAGAGGTGGCTTGAATCTGGGAAGCATGAACAGTTGCATACAGTATCTAGAGACCATGACCTTAGACCCAAGAAACATTTAAACGAGTTTGCCGATTTTGAGCAGAGCTTTTTCCTACAATATGGCCCCCACTGGGGGACCTCACCTGCCCAGCCAATGACTCCTGTTTCTCGCAGGAGAGGAGAGGGTCAGGGAGAGCGCAGTACTGCCTGGAGCCCATGCTGAGAACTGCTGGGCTCCCTCCCTTGGGGGCCTTCTGTTGACTTTGCTGTGTCTTTCGGACATGCAGGGGAGGAACTAAGGGCTACTGTGTCAGCAGGCCAGGGTGTCCTGGCTGTGAAAATAAAGACAGAGAAGAATACACATACAGGGCCAGCACAGAGAAATGTCTGGCTTCTGTGGAACATGACTGGGTGATCAAAACCCATGTGAAGGAGTCAAATCCAAGAGGCCACACAAACACTCAGGCAAAATGGTAAATGACAGAATTACTTTAATCCTAGAACTAGGGTTACTTAGTGGCACTATAATATAGCCTCAATTATAAGGTGGTTGGACTAGGCACTGTAAACTAAAGGAAGGTGAAATGATAAGTTTGGGAAGGGAAGGGAGCTGACTTTGGGATCTAATGTGTACAGACACGGGGCTAGAGCCCTGCAAACATAAGCGTATTAAATCTCATATAAACACGGTGTACTACATTAATTGATTTTCAGATGTTAAACCAATTTTGCATTCCTAGAATAAATAATAAATAATAAATAAATAAATGTTAACATATTTTTTTTTCCCATTTTATAAAGAAGGCATTTGGATACTCTGTCCAGTTCACGCATGAGGGCTGAGACACAGACACAGAGCCTCATGTGACAGAACAAGGATCCTAAGCCAGGCCCAGCTGGCTACAGAGCTCACACAGTTTCCTCTAGGGACTAGGCATTATTAAGATACACATCAGCTCGACTCTATTAAACTGCAGCCCAAGAAACAGCAGAGTCCCCATTAAGGACTATTTATTGTGGGAAAATGGATGAGCTGCAAAGGGGGTAAAGATGGGGAACCCTTCAGCTGCAGAATAAAGCTTCATTTTTCTCAAGCGAACTGACCCCTAAGCCCAGTTCTTTAACTAGCTGCTCTCCCTTAAGCTCTCTGCCTGGAAACACACACTCCCTCCAGAAGCTCTCTGCTAACTAGTTTACACGGCTCTCACTCCCATAACCCCAGCACGGGATGCGGCACACAGTGGGCCCTCACTAAGAGTTTGCTGACTGACCAGCAATGGGTGACCTACTGTCTGTTCAATGGAGTCCCCTAATCTGCAAGAAATCACTCCTTTCTCTGACTTGTATTTCATGCAGGTTCTACTAATTTGTCATTTCTCCCATCTCATCTCTCCTCCACTATCCTTTCCACCCGTCTCCACCCCTCCCCAAGTGAACTACTGCTTGCCGGTCATTCAATTTGGTGGCATCATGAAAGAAACTTGAGAGGAAACCACCTATATGCTCAAAAATCAGACCAGATTTTGCCTCCAGCCAAACAAGGTCGCTGTGATTGTTGACTCCATATATATATATACTTCGCCGTCGTTCTGTCTTAGGTTTACACAGTACTTCTCAGCTTGCAGGGTGCTCTGACGAACTAAGTTGACTTACTCTGATCCTTACAACCGCTCTGTGCGATAGGAGGGGAAGGTGCCAGTATGCCCATTTTATGCATGAGGGAACTGAAGCTCAAGGAAGCCGAGTACCACCAAGCTAGAAAGGTGAGGAGTGTGGGGTGCCTGGCTGGCTCAGTCGGTGGAGCACACAACTCTCGATCTCAGGGTTGTGAGTTCGAGCCCCATGTTGGGTGTAGAGATTACTTAAAAATAAATCTTAAAAAAAACCAAGAAAGGTGAGCAATGTGACCGGAGCCCAGGTCTTCTACTCCATCCGTCTCCTTCCCTCCTGTCCAGACCATGAGAGGCTGGAGCTATTACCTGGCAGTGTTCGACGTCATCAGGCAGGACGTGGATCACAGACTTGCGTCCTCCATGGGCTCCAAAAAGGTCCAGTTCATCAATTGCCTCAAGAGCTGCCTACAAGCACAGGTATGAATCACTTTGTCTTTCTAGTAAACGGACATGCCCCTATCCAGTATTCCTCCTTTCCCATTAAGCGATCTAGCATACATGTTTTGCCAAAGGTGAGGAAATACACATCTTTAGAATTCAGCTGAAGTGTCCTAGAGACATGTTCTATCCTTATTTTCAGTGGAATTGGGCCTTTCCTGTACGTTGCTGCTCTTTGCAGAAACAAGAAAGAGAAAATAGACAAACATTTCCCCAAATGAAGTCAGTATTTGACCGAAAAATAAAATATTAACAAGTTCATAACATTGGCGGGGGGGGGGGGGGAGCGCACTAAATTCACGGACAGCTTTTCTTTCACCTTTATGTGTTAATTCTAACATTAGCATGTCTGCCACTTAAAGTTAATTCTTTTAGTATTAAGTACGTTTTCTGTCAGTTGACCTTCAC
This sequence comes from Mirounga angustirostris, assembly GCF_029215605.1. Classification (NCBI taxonomy): domain Eukaryota; kingdom Metazoa; phylum Chordata; class Mammalia; order Carnivora; family Phocidae; genus Mirounga; species Mirounga angustirostris. The sequence continues at coordinate 15,147,276 of NW_026991719.1, forward strand.
CGAACATATTTCTTGTTGCTTTGAAAATTCTAGCTCTAGAGTCTGTATTCTATCCAAGGATATACTTCAGTCTTGAGCGGGAGGGAGGGAGGGAGGGAGGGAGGGAAATGTCTAGGACAAGAGATGTAAACTGGTGGCTGGCGGACTGAATCTGCCCCACAGCCGTGTTCTGTTCGGCCTAAATAAATCTTTAAAATGATTTTGAATTGGAATACCTTTAGAGAAAGTTCCCAGTGTCCCCAGTACCCTTCAATATTTTTCTGTCGGGCCTGCTTCATTTGTTTACGTTACTTGCCTGACCTGACCCCATAGACTTGAACTTGTAAGCCCTGCCCTACAAAGCGGTTATTTTCTTCAACCTTCTTTATAACCCAGAAAAGACGACTGGATATCACACATCCAGGTGCTCAGACAACAGCAAGACCTTAGACCTGTGGGTGATAATAATGGATAATGAGGAAGGAAGGCACTTAATTTCTGGCTCATGCACATTTCAGGGTAAGGAAACCTACATTCTTTACCTGTAATCTCAGTAGGCTGGGGTATATGTGCCACTTGAATTTCATACTAGCAGTCGACTTTTGAAAAATATGCTAATCAGATTAAATCCAAACCCCTAAAGACTGAGAACCAAATCAAAGCAGTAGAAATGCACAGAAGGAAGAACAAACAGGTCAAGAGTGTTACCTTGGCCATCCCTACAGAGCTTGCATTCAATTCCGGAATGCCCTGATTAGTCTTATCTCCCCGTTCCCACATTCCATAATCCTACAGAAGAAAAAGGTAGTAATCAGAGCAGGAGAAAGAGGTACAGGAGAAGTGCTATGGAAAAATAATTCCGTTATGTTACCACAGGCACAACGAAACATGAATATCTCTTCTCCAGGGTTACTGAATTCATGGCTTTATATACTCAGGCTGTGCTCGTCCTCAATTTCACTTCATTTGACCTCTGTGCAGAATTTTGCAAGTAAATACTCAAGTGGAACAAAAATGCATGCAAAGACACTCTCAATTTTCTTATTCCTAAAAGTTATCAATTTATAAGAAACTCTTGATTTGTAGAGAACAAAATGTTTTATTTATCTTCAAATCAAATGAAATGCTGCCCCTCTATTTAGCTGATAGCTTTGAACTTATATTAAATTGTAAGATAGAAGAAAGAAACTTTAACAAATGTATCATAACTAATTGAAGCCAACCAAGCCATTTAATATAATTTAATACCTATTTCTAGTGTTACCTCTTGGGGGAAAATGCTAAGCAAGTAACAGAGGCCAAAATCAAAACTGAGGCACAGAATACTGAACTTTCTTGGCCTTTTAAAACCAATTATTGTGAATTGGCTCACAACACTCCATCCATAGAGGATGTGATATATGCATACCTAACTTTTATAATTCTTATTTTCACTGAAGAAAGGCAAGCACTGGATACCGTTTTGAAATAATGCTACATGCACTACTGAAAAATTACAAGCCAACAGGAACAGGACCAGTGCCAAAATTTCAGTATTTATTATCTGATCTGCAAAGATGAACATTTCCAAAATGTGCAAATTTAGACGTAGGCACACCAGAGCGGCGTTAGACTCTTTCCTGCTGGCATGCTTTCTAGCTGAGCCCCAGGACTCCGGCCTTCAGTGCTCCTCACATTTGGGCCTTTCCACATTCCAACCCATTCTCACTCCAACCCTGGACCCAAGTGACTCATCCTCAAAAACTGCCCAATCAGCTAACTCCCCTGTGCAAGAATCTCAAATGACAAACTGCCTATTCAGCAGTGGCTCTGTCAAATCCCTGCGGCTGGCCACACCTCTGTTATGTGGCCTCCCCCCCCCCCCCGCCCGGCATGCCCACAAGCAGACTTTGGTTTGTGCAAAACTCTGCCTGCAGGAGAGAGAGGTCTACTCCTTCCCTCCACACCCCCTCTCCCCCAGGACCCCTCCCCCACTCAGAGCCCATTCCTGCCCGGTACTGCTCCCGCTATTCCCGCACCCTTCTGCTCTTCTAAACCCTGCTCGTCCTCCAAGGTCCAACTAAAGTCCCACCCTTTCCACTCCCCTCTGGTTTCTTTAGACCTCGGCACTACTGACATTTTGCGCCAGACCATTCTCTGTTGTGGGGCTATCCTGCGCACCGCGGGCCATTCCGCAGCATCCCCCACCATCGCCCGCTAGATGCCAGTACCAATAACGTCTCCAGACGTTGCCAAATGTCCCCTGGGAGGGGCAGACTGCCCCTTGTTGAGAATCGCCTCTTTAGACCTAGGTAGCCCTCGGACCCAACCTAGTTTGCCGCTTACTTCTGTAAAGAAGGTCTATCTGGGACACAGCCATGCTCGCGCGGTCACGTGCTGTCTATGGCTGCCTTTCTTCGACAAGGGCAGACGTGAGAAGCAACGGGGGCCGGGGAGGCGAAAACAGCTATTTACTGTCGGGCCCTTTACAGAAAATGTTTGCTGACCCTTGCTTTCGACCACGGTGGCTTTTTAAAACCAACCAACCAACCAACCAACCAACCAACCCACCCACCCCTACCCTTTCTTTACTGCCCTTACAGTGAGCTTTCCACAGGTTCGTTATTCTAGAACAACTAGAAGTGCATGAGGCTCCACCTGCCGTATCAGCAGAAGCCCCGAGGCACTGGGCTTCATACACATTTACAGCCACCCATACCTGGCCTGGGGCACACATCCGGCTCTGGCCCCTCTGCCTGTGGGCTGCCTGGGGTGATCCACACGGCTCTGCAGCTCCTACTGACAAGCTGCTGCTGCGGCTGCCCTTCCCGGGTCCCGGCCGGCCTGTGTGCCGGCTCCGGGACACGTTAGGGTCTTATTTCAAATAAGCATAGGGGCACCTGGGTGGCTCCGTCGGTTAAGCGGCGGCCTTCGGCTCAGGTCGTGATCCCAGGGTCCTGGGCTCGAGCCCCGCGTCGGGCTCCCTGCTCGGCAGGGAGTCCGCTTCTCCCTCTGCCTGCCGCTCCCCCTGCTTCTGCTCTCTCTCACAAATAAATAAATAAAAATCTTTAAAAAAAATAAGCACGAAGGAGTCAAACAGAGCATGTGGTGCATTCCAAAAACATCAGCTCCTCAACTGGGTCCCAGGACAAAAATGTGTACTTTGTGTGCAGAGGTGACAATCTTAGAGCTCGAATCTTGCTACCTTTCTGATCAGCCCCAAACAGCCTGGCCCTCCAAGACCTGTATGATTTTTATTCTTTTGAACTGGGACACCTGATAAACTACAAGGGTTGATACTTACAGTGACTTTATACCTGAAAAACTACCAGGGTTGATACTTACAGCGACTTTATACGCGGCTTCTATGTAAAAAACAAGATTCTGGATGAAGGCCACCTCATCAAGGGTAAAAATAATACGTAAACCTAGTAAAGAGAAACAAACAGTGAAGTTACAGAGTTATGTTGTGAGGGGAGGTGTGTGTGCTGCCACTCCCAAATTACAAATATCATACTAGGAAAGAAATTCTTGTACTCCCATTTTTTGTTTTCCCCCATTTTCATTTTTCTTACTAGGCATCAAAAATTAAATTTGAAGTAAACTGAAGCAGCTAATGTCTAATCTCAGAAAGAGAAAGGAAGGAAGGAATGCGGGTGTGCCTACGGATAGAAAAGGCTGAAAGAGGTGTGGGGCCTTCTGCTAGTGTTGGATTTGTGCAAAGAAGTTTCCAACAAAGCACAAATTTTAGCCCAGAGCAACCAGACACTGTTCTTATCCTTGAGTGAGCCAAAGGGTGGGTACCTTTCCCCTGCGGCAGATAGGTAAAATAGAGCCCCCAACTTCAAGAGATAGCCCTTGACCTTGTGGGATGGCGAGCTCCCCAGACCTCCCCAGGGAGCGGCATTGACTAGCTGAAGTAGGTGGTGATCAAGAGAGCTGGATTTTTTGGGGGCGCTTGGGTGGCTCTGACGGTTAAGTGTCTACCTTCGGCTCAGGTCATGATCCCAGGGTCCTGGGATCGAGTCCCGCATCAGGCTCCCTGCTAGGCAGGGAGCCTGCTTCTCCCTCTGCCTCTCTCTCTCTCTCTCTCTCTCTCTGACTCTCATGAATAAATAAATAAAACTTAAAAAAAAAAAAAGAGAGAGAGAGCTGGATTTTTGCTTGGGCCCTCGAATGTTTAGGTGATTATGGCAAATATACATATTTTGAAAAGTATGGATTTTTGAAGCTGATAGGGGTATGGTAAGATATGAACTCTTACATCAATAGGGGGAGTTTAACTAGTAAACTGTTCTGAAAACAATTTGGTAATATATATAAATAGCCTCTGAAGTCTATCCAACAGAAGGAAGCAAGTAGCGATGGGGTCAAAGTTGGTATTGTGGGGCACCTAGGTGGCTCAGTCAGTTAAGCAGCCGACTCTAGCTCTCAGCTTGGGACATGACCTCAGGGTCTCGGGGTCGAGCCCCGCATCGGGCTCCATGCTCAGCAGGGAGTCTGCTTGAGGATTCTCTCTCCCTCTCCCTCTGCCCCGCTCCCCCCACCTCTTGCTCTCAAATAAATAAATCTTTAAAAAAAAAAAAAGTTGGATTGCAACATCAGTTACACTAGGAGAAAAAAAGGAATAAAGGAAGAGTCTGATTATGGCATATTCATTGATAAAATCGCTAAAATTATATTTATGAAGAGCTTGTAAGATCATGGGGAAAATGCTTAAGTTATAATTCTATATAATAACGACTACTATTTATGAAAACAATATGACCCTAAATTGGGGGGAAAAAAAAAAAGACTTAGAGGAGACATCCAAATGAAAATTGGCAGTGGAATTTTTTTCTTTGTATTTTGTTCTATTTTCCAAACTATTTACAATGAGCTCATCTTAATTTTCATAACCAAAAAGTACTTTTTATAAATGCCTGGCTTATTCACAAAGCTATAACAATATTATTTACTGATTTCTGCTATCTTTAGAGTTTCACATTTGCAGACTGAAATTCATGGGAAGCCTCTAACTCAGAAGGTCAGTTTACTGGACTGGGGATAAGAACACTGAGACACAGGAGCTAAATGACCTAACCCCCGGGGGCCGTCGCAGCAGACTATGTCATGCGAGAGACCATTTGTTAGCAGAAACACGCTACAGTCTGGAGCTCAGGAGGCCTGGTGTCCCAAGCTGCCATGGAAGCCAACAGCTTGGGCTGAGGAACAATGCTCACAGTCAGGGAGTTTTTGGCCCACTCCCAGCATGGAGGCTATGGACTGACTGACCACTCTGGGCAGACTGCCAAGTTCTAGAAATTATGTTGTTTGAATATAATTCAGGTGAATGAGGGTGTGTCTAGAAGAGGGAAGTGAGAGGAAAAGGTGAAGGGGCCAAGCCAGCTTTGGGATCAACCAGAGAGATGCTACCAGAGCTGGCTCGACAGCCCTTTGTCCTATAGGTCCTCAGAAGGCTGGCCATTGGCAGGTCACTGAGTCAATGTACGTGATATTATAAACATGCATGCTTTTTCTTTACAGAAATAACTTATTTGGAATTTGGATCAATGCCTGCCCCTCCCTGCTCCCTTCTGGATTGTCACTCCCTGTACAATGGGCTCCAAGGGCCCTGGCTCACCAGAGGCAGTCATCTGGGCCAGGAACAGGAGGAAGAGGGAGGTGGCATCCACCTGGAGGTGGCCCCACTGGTCGTCGCCCACCACAGTGCTGCAGGTGGCCGTGTTGTACTTGGCGTGCAAGCTGTCTTTGGTACTCTGAGTGTGCTTGAACTTCTCCACTTTATCCACCTGCGGGAGAGAGCAAGCCGGCTCCACACGGTTAAGGGCTTCACGGCCGGCAGAGGCCACACCCAGGGTCAATCTCTTGCTCTTAGACCTCTTAGCTGCTACCTCTGGGAGCCAGAGAGATGGAAGGCGGCACCACACGGAGGGGCTGTGTGGGGGATTCTCCCTGTCCACACCAGATGTGGCCCAGCCCAGGGGGATTTTAACAAGCTCTACAGGGCGACGGGTCAAGCCAAAGGGTTTTCCTTGTGTGCATATGCCCAGCCGGAGCTGTGACGCATGGTAGGCGCTCAGCGAGAGAGAGAGGGAAGAAAGAGGACCTGTTTAAACTTCAGCTTCTTGTTTCCTTATGTCAGAAGGAAAAGAGGAACTAGGGCTTTGAAGAGTAACCAGGCACATGCTGCTGAAGGGTGGGGACAGTATCATTCATTTTGGAACCTGTGCAGATCCCATAATGAGGTTCTGTGCATAGTACGAGCTCAATGCATTATTTTATTTACCCCCCTCCCCCCACTGAAATGCCAGTAGACAGTACTGTCAAGTCTTAAACACTCAAGCATTTCAACTCAAATGAAAAGAAACCCCTCTATATATAAACTCAACAGAAGAAACAATACTACATGGCTGTCCGAGAGTGGCTTTTAAAAACAATGATTTCATCCCCGTTTAAAAAAAGGGCATGCTCTCCTTTCAAAAGAGATTGTGAGAAACAGGGTCCTTTGAGTCTGTGGTTCTATAGTATGATAAGATTACTGAAGATAATTGAAAGGACAAAGTAAGCCAAGTATTTTCAATTTCTCTTCCACGTGAGAAGCTCAAAATGCTTTAGGAATGTTAGCTGTCACCATGAAAGTGACAAAATGCCACTCAGATGACCTGAAAACACTTTTGTCTTTTTCTGCCTACCTGTCTCATCATGCACTGGAGAAGACCCCGCATCAGTTTCACCACGTTCTGTGGAAAGAAAGTGGGATCAGTGACAAGGCCAGCTTCCCTGCTCCTTGAAAACCACCTCCTCACCACATGGCCTGTAAGCCAGGGCTGCCCACAGACCTCCCTGAGAAGGCACAGCCTGAGCATATACAAGCATTCTGACTGTTGAGATTATCGCCATGCCATCATAAAGAAAGAAAATCTTGATACAGTAATTTATCTCAAATAAAGGGCTTGGACCAGATGGCACCTTCAGTTCCAAAATCCAGTGACTCCTCACTGGTATTTTAGCAAGACAATTTTTATAAGCCTAGTACCCTGAGGATTAATTTTGATGTCACAATTCTTTATTTATTTATTTTTTTTGTTATGCCAAAGATGAATTAAGTCCGCCATGCTTGCCCCAAAGGAATGCTACTTCGCCGAAAGAGCCATTTGTGACACCATCACAGGGCTATTGAGTAAAGTTCTTACAAAATGCAAGTAGCTGCCAAGGTTTCTTAATAGTATGTATTGCAACCAACTATTATCATTATGAATAATAACAATAGTACTATGATAATCAGACCTTCTGTCCAGGCACTGTACGAAACCCTTGACCTGGATTGGATTCTGTCTAATTCTTGCAACAACCTTATGAGGCACATGTTATTATTAGCCTACTTTATAGATAAGAAACCTGAGGCTGAGAGAGATGAGGCAACATTGCTAAAGTCTCCCGCGGCAGGGGGTGGAGCAAGGACAGAGCCCACACCGAGGGATCTGACTCCAGAGTTTGAGCTCTTAGTCAATACGTTATATTGCCTCCCACTTCCTCTGAAATTCAGACCCATCAAAAGACTGGTCTTAATCCATCCTATTAAAAACCATATAAAACTAATTCACAAGTGGCTACAGAATGGGATATTCTGTGGGTCGAAGTAGCCCAGCTGAAAGAAGGTCCCCCCCACCCAGGACCATTCTCTTGTAGAATGTACATGGTCTGCAGGGGAAGAATAGAGTGAAAGGCCATGAAAGTTAATTACCAGAGAAAAATCTGTAATGAATCATCCTTCAGATCCTTCTGCCTCTAAAATCCTAGGATTCTAGAATACAATCTCACTTTAGGACATAAACTCTTTTGAGGCAGAAAATGTTACCTCATAATAAGGTATAACTAACATTTCCTACAGTGTACAGCACAAATATTTGTCCACTGACTTCCCCTCAAAGTTATTTTCCATTATGAAGAAGCACGGTGCTTCCCAACTGGGGGTGACTTCCCATCCCCTAGGGGTGGAGGGACATCTGGAAATGTGGGGCTGGAGGCATTTTTATTGTCACCATGATGAAGGCGGGGCTTACCGGCATCTAGTGAGTAGGGCCCAGGGAGCCTAAGGGTCCTGCGATGCGCGTGACAGTCTCACACAATGAATAACTGTACACCCCAAAGGCAATGGCAGCCCTCCTGAGGATCATGGGAAGATCCTGTGTTGTCCTCCATAATCAAGGGAAAGGTCTCTCTTTAGTTATTAACCACACTCAACACAACAGTGTGGCCTGTTCGTGCCTCACTACCGTCAGTCATAGCGCAACACATCTAGTCGACTGTAGCCTGCGTCAGAAAACGCTGACAGAGCTGAGGTACGGGGTGTGTGCAGGCACACGTGTGTGTAGCCAGGCAAGCTCTACTTCGATTTTGTCTCAAAGGGGGATGGGAAGTTTGATGAACATCCACATTAAATTATTATACTGCTAAAGAATGAGTCACTTATGGAATAACCATCCAACTTCTTGGAGGAGCGTGCAAGTGCTTGCTGTAGGCATGTTTTAAAACGACCTCTTGCCTTACCTCCAAGACTTGGTGATTTTATCACCTTACACTCAGCGTGTCTCGTCAAATCCAAACTGTCCTTCCCTTGCTCCCACAGACCGGCTTCCTCTGCTAGTTTCGCTACGGCCATCAAGGCTGTCTGTCACCCCTGCCCACTTTGGTTGCTGTAACACACTGATTGGGCTATAAGAACTCTCCTTGAACCTGATAATCCACTGGCTGGGAGAGCCAGTAAGGAACATACGAATCAAACATAAATCCCAAAGGCTCTCATGCTAAGAGAACTACGCTGTTCTTTGCCAATGCTCCCTACTTCAACGTTATCACTCAAAATACTCTGAAAATACCTCCTGTGCTCAAGGGCAGATTATTTTCTTACATACTCAATGATGGCCAATCTTTGCTTCGCTGACTATGTTGGTTTCTGAATTTGGAAATCAATAAAAAGACTTCATTGTGCCATACGGTAACATAGGCATGAATACTGGACAACACCAATGTGATTCAAAATGAAAGGGTGACTGACTATAAATTCATAAGACTGCTTTGGAATGGTTCAGACTAAAAAGGAATTTCTAAGGGAAATACCAAAAATGTTTTAAGAAATAGCAATACTGTTTGGATAAATACCCTTTCAACCTGACTACTTCAGACTACTACACTTCGGAATGTATATTTCTGGTGTGCTGACTCTTTAAAAACAATCGATTAGTTTATAATGACCTTTTGTATATAAGTATATATAAAATTGACAGAGCATGTGTGAGAGAAATGTAGCTAGTTAGAAATTTGGATGCTTTCTTTTCCTTTTCAGAATAGTGTGATTTGGGTTGTTTTTTTAAGGAGGGAAAAAAAGCTCAAAGAGAACGATCAAGGAGACCACCTAAGCACCTCCCTAAAATACTCTATAGCAGAAATGGAGGTGATGCCTACACCAAACTGTTCTGCACAGCTGCTTCCAGGCTTCTCAGTTTAAGGAAAAGGCGCTGAGCAGCCAAGACATGGCTGCCAGTCAACATTACCTGCTCCAACTCGTAGGCTTTGGCCTTGTCCTCATCACGGTCAGCATTCTTGCGGTAGGCCATGCCCAGGCCCCACACGGCCAGAATGCTGTAGATGTTATCCCGCACCCAGGCATCCTTCTGCTCGTGACTGGCCGACAGCAGCCCTGTGACGGGATTCTATTAGAGAAGAAACACAAAATGACTCAGCACAACCCTCACCCAGCTCTTGACAAATGAATGCTCACCCTTAGGAGGCACAAGGAGGGCTGGGGTGAAAAGTAGAAATCGGAGTTCTAGTCCCTGCTCTGCCCCCAACAGCATTTCTGGGCTTTGGTTTCTTCATCTGTATAAAGGCAATATTAGACTAGAAAGTCTCTAAGGAACCTTCTAACTCTGATGTTCTTGTTCTTTTGCTTTCAAACCAGATCGTACTATTGTGACAAACAGAAGAAACAGCAAACAGAAAAAGCCTACAAGACTTTTACAAATCTGTGCACTGAAGGCTTTAGGTCTTCTTCTGCCTTCATGTTTCCACACCAGTTGGTGAAGCGCTGAACCTGGGAGCGAGAGACCCGGATCCAGGGTCCCACTCCACCAGTCTAGCTCTACGCGCCCAGGGAAGCTGCCTACCCTAACTGGGCCTCCACTGCCTTGTCTGTGATCCAGACACTTCATGTGCCTAAAAAGGAGGCACTAAGGGCGCCTGGGTGGCTCAGTTGGTTAAGCGACTGCCTTCGGCTCAGGTCATGATCCTGGAGTCCCGGGATCGAGTCCCACATCGGGCTCCCTGCTTGGCGGGGGGCCTGCTTCTCCCTCTGACCCTCCCCCCTCTCATGTACTCGCTCTCTCTCATTCTCTCTCTCTCAAATAAATAAATAAAAAATCTTAAAAAAAATAAAAATAAAAAGGAGGCACTAAGCAAGAGGACATTGGGGGTCCTATTTAGCTATGATATTTAAAAGGGCAGCTGAGTAACTAAAAAGCCAGATCTTCACACCAAAAAAGTATACACAATATTCGTAACAGCATTATTCATAATAACTCCAAAGTGGAAACAACCCAAATGCCCATCAATTGATGAATGAACAAAATGTGGTCTATACAGGGGCGCCTGGGTGGCTCAGTCGTTAAGCGTCTGCCTTCGGCTCAGGTCATGATCCCAGGGTCCTGGGATCGAGCCCCGTATCAGGCTCCCTGCTCAGCGGGAAGCCTGCTTCTCCCTCTCCCACGCCCCCTGCTTGTGTTCCTTCTCTCGCTGTGTCTTTCTCTGTCAAATAAATAAATAAAATCTTTAAAAAAAAAAATGTGGTCTACACAAACAACGAAATATTATTCGGCAATAAAAAGGAAAGAAGTACTAATATATGCTACAGCACGCGTGAGCCTTGCAAACACTATGCTGAGTAAAAAAAGCTGGTCACAGAGGACCGCACATTGCATGATTCCATTTATAAGAAATGTCTGGAATAGGCAAATCTGTAGAGACAGAAAGTAGATTAGTGGTTGTCTAGGGCTGGGGTTGGGGGGAGGATGGGAGGAAGTGGGGAGTGAGTGACTGTTAACAGGTTTCTTCCTTTCTGGGGGTGATCTAATTGTTCCAAAATTGATTGTGTTGATGATGCACAACTCTATGAATATATTAACAATCATTACATTGTTTACTTTAAATAGATGAATTATATGATAAGTAAATTATATCCCAGTAAAGCTATTTTTCTTAAAAGCCAGTGCTAATAAAATCTGTGCCTAGAAATAAAATGGGTAAGGTAGAAAGAGAGTCACATAAAGATAAAGCCTTGTTGACTTTTCCTGAAAATACGCAAAGAAATATGTACCTAATAAAAAACATCTAATAAAATACAGAGCCTTGCCAGCTTAAACAAAATTAATCAAAAGCGTTCTTAATTATTCACAAGAAGGCTCATGAAAAAAGTTGGGTCCTTTCAAAGTGATACTGCCATGGATATTAGGTAAAAAAAACATTGGCATAGTTTCAAATGGTCCCACATAAGGCATTAAATATTTGACTTTCTCCTTTAACTAACCTATGCCCTCTTCAAAAACATCTAAAACTCAACTGATACTGCCCTCAGGGGCAATAGCATTCTGTATTTTGACACCGTTCCATAGCCAAGAATTACAAATCAATCATTTTAAAGTCTAGAACTGAAGTCTAGAAATGACTGAGTGTCTTATTCCAACAGTGGACGACTGGTGTTTTTAAGAAAATCACTATGCACCAACAACTGGAACTGTTCTGAGGCCAGTTGACTAATCCCAGGACAGCAACTCATCAGGAGATCCAGGGAAAGAAATCAGCCCCTTCCTGGCGTACCCATTAACCGTGAGTCCACTGAGACAAACAGCCTTCCAATGACACAGCAGTGACCGCTTACACATAGTGCCAAGTGTGGTTTGGATTATGAAATGTCACTGTCCTGTTAACTGAAAGTTACTTCTTTGATTCTTCAGTTCGGGCTTAACTGTTTAATTGGATTAGTTTATCCCCACCCAGAGCTAGAATGCCTGAACCCCTCGTTCCACTATAGAGACACAGTCTAGGTATTTTGGAGATCCCCACATTCACAACTCCATACCCAAACCATGTTAACTTGGCGTGCTACTGCACTCAGTGAAAGGAATACTTACTGTTATGGACTGAATGTTTGTGTGTCCCCATATTCATTTTATTTTATTTTTTATTTTTTTTAAGTAGGCTCCACGTGTGGAGCCCAGTGCGGGGCGTGAAGTCACAACTCTGAGATCAAGATCTGAGCTGAGATCAAGTGTCGGACACTTAAACAATTGAGCCACCAGGACACCCCTGTCTCCTCCATATTCATACGTTGAAATCTAATTCCCATTGTGATGCTATTCGAAGGTGGGGCCTTTGGGAGGCGATTAGGTCATGAGGGTAGAGCCCTCACAAAGGGGACCTAGTGTCCTTATATGAAGAGGTCAGAATGCTAGCTTGTTCTCTCTCTGCCCTGTGAGGTTGCAACAAGAAGCCGCCTGTCTACAACCGGGAAGAGGGCCCTCACCAGAACCTGGCCACGCTGGCCCCCTGAGCTCGGACTTCCCAACCTCCAGAACTGTGAGAAATAAATCTCTGCTGTTTAAGCCCCTGGTCTGTGGTATTTGTTATGGCAGCCCTCGCTAAGACTTGCTTCTCTCTTTAAGTCTATAAAAAAGAATGTGTTGGGGCGCCTGGGTGGCTCAGTTGGTTAAGCGACTGCCTTCGGCTCAGGTCATGATCCTGGAGTCCCTTGATCGAGTCCGCATTGGGCTCCCTGCTCGGCAGGGAGTCTGCTTCTCCCTCTGACCCTCCCCCCTCTCATGTGCTCTCTCTCAAATAAATAAAATCTTTAAAAAAAAAAATGTGTTGTGCTGGAAGATGTGGGAGTTTCCATTTTGATGCAATTCAGAACAACTGAAAAGAGCACAGACTGGGAGACAGTCTGTCGAGATGGCTGGTCTGCTGTCCCTTCCTCTAAGGCCAAGCCAAGTGGTTTTGCCTTTGCATGCTCCTCCCCCTGCCCAGGGGGCTTATCCTGCACCACCTGCAATCCCACTCACTGGCTTCTGTGACCCAGCCAACAGGTACATCTCCTTAGAGCTCTGTGGTCTTTTACTTGCATTAGCTATATAAGTGGAGGGGGAGCAAAAGGCCTTCGCAGCAGATGCAAATTTTACAAGCTAAACAGAAACAAGCAAACTGCAGACAGCAGGAGGCAAGTGGGTAGATCTGTTCAGGCTAAGCCTGTGGCCTCAGATACAATCATTTTAACCATATGCTGCTTTCCAATCTTTTAAAAATATAATTTAATTCTATGGATACCCACACATAACCTTCAGTGTATCGTGTTTAAGAGCAAAGGTTCTGGAAACGGACTGCCTGTGTAAAAAGCTCTACCACCGTCCAGCTGACCTGGAGCAAATTACTTCCGTGTCTCCGTCTACCTAATGCAGATTAGAACAGTACCTAGACCTCATAGGGTTGTTTGTGAGGATTATAGGAGTAAATTCAAATCAAGCATTTTGGACTATGTCTAGCACAAATTAGTGCTCAATAACTGCTAACTAGATATTATCAACCTATTTGAACAGATTTCATTCACATTACTTTTTCATATAATTATTTTAGGAAATCAGATGGAGACGGTGGTTAGGGGAAGAAACCTACAAGTTAGCTTAATGTAACCATCATTAATTTTGTTAGGGAAAAAAAAAAGCCTGAGGCCTTCTTTTATTTTTACAGTAAATACTGTTAGTTAATATATTTATTCCATTGTTATGTTTGAGACAAAAACCCTGGCAACTCTATACCCACTCCACCCCCAGGTCTGGGAAAGGCAAAGGCCTGAATTTTGCTCATTCAAATAAGTCTTCCCTTTCTGTTTATTCTGCTAAACTCTCTATGTACGTCACTTGAAAAAATAAATCTTAGTGACAAATCTCTATAATAAGAAGCACCACTACCACTCTCCTGAGGTGACAGGTGTGGGGCCATGACGGAAGAGGATGGGGCCGATTGCAGACAATGGAGCTACCGGGAGAGCCATGAGGAGTCAATGGTAGTGGCCCAATGCAGTCTTAGAGGAGATGGCACAGGCCTGAGCTAAAGCACTCAGCACCCCTGCTGCAAGGGAACTGGCAGTGACATCCCTGAACTCTAGAAGAGGCCTGAGACAGAGGAGCTCAACATAAATTGTGGCTCACTGAGGGCAAGGGGCCAAGAGCTGGGCATTTTGTCATTCAGGTTCAGTCATTTGTCAGCTGCGCTTACCTTCTCCACTACTTCTTCACTTCTAATTTAGAGAAAGTGCCCTTTTCGGCTCCTGTTTATGAGAGAAAGGCCTAGAATAAATCGGGCCCAGGGCTTGGTTTCTGTGCTGTGGTAACAAACACCCCTAAAATCTTGGTGGCTTATAACAAGGAACATTCATTTCTCCTCCATGCCTCGTGTCCATCCCTGGTCGGCTGTACTTCTGCTCTGGGTTGTCCTTCCTCTAGGAACCGGGCTACTGGATCAGCCTATACCCACAACACTGCCCAGCTCGTGGCAAAGGAGAAGAAACACACAGTAAACCATGAGCTGCATCTTCAGGCTGCCAGCCAGAACTGACACGTTAATTCTTCTCCTATCTCATCCATGAAAGCAAGTCTCACTGCCATTTCTGAGTTCAACGATGTAGAGATGTGAAATCCTCCCCTAAGGATGAGAAGCGAATAATTGTGAAAAACTATTATGTGAACAATTATGCTGCTATGATGACCTTACCTGCTAGCCGTGGTAGGCTGGAATCCCCACCCTCACAGCCCACGCATAAGTGAATCTGAGGCGATCAGAGATTAATATGGTAATGAACCACTTGCATTCTGCTTTTTGGCTTATAAAAAGGTATTATATAAAATGAAATTCCTACTCTTTAGGATGGGGAAAAGGAAAAAGGAATTGAGATATTAATCAGACAAAATAGACTTCACAGCAAAGAATATTATCAGGGATACAGAGAAATGTTATAAAAATGATAGGGTCAGCTCACCATCAAGACATAACAATCCTAAATGTGTCTGTACCTAATAAGAAGCTAAGGGATACATACATAGTGGCTAGAATAGAGAGTCTAAAAATAGATCCATACAGATACGACAAATTGATTTTTGATAAAAGTCTAAAAACAAACAGGGAAAGGATAGCCTTTAAAAAAAAAAAAAGATTTTACTTTTACATAATCTCTACTCCCAACATGGGGCTCAAACTTACAACCCTGAGTTCAAGAGTCACATGTTCTACTGACTGAGAGAGCCAGGTGCCCTGAAGGACAGCCTTTTCATAAATGGTGTTGGAACACAGAAGTATAAAAGGTAATAAGAGAATATTATGAAAAATTATATGCCAATAAATTGGGTAACCAAGAAGAAATGAATAAATTCCTTCAAACACAACTTTCCAAAACTGAATCACACAAATGGAAAGATACACCATACTCACGGATTGGAAGAATTATTAAGTTAATTAAATTAATTGTTAAAATGCCCATACTACCAAAGCAATCTACAGATTCGATGCAATCCCTATCAAAATACCAATAGCATTTGGGGCGCCTGGGTGGCTCAGTCAATTAAGCGTCTGACTCTTGGTTCCGGCCCAGGTCACGATCTCATGGGTCATGAGATTGAGCCTCACGTCGGGGTCCCTGGTCAGCAGGGAGTCTGCTTGAAGATTCTCTCCCTCTGCCCCTTCCCCTACTTGTGCTCGCTCTCTCTCGCACTCTCTCTTGCTCTCAAATAAATCTTTAAAAAAAAAAATAGCATTTTTCACAAAGCTAGAACAAAAAATTCTAAAATTTCTATAGAACCACAAGAGACCCCAAAGAGACAAAGCAAACTTGAGAAAGAAGCACAAAGCTGGAGGTATCACAACTCCAGATTTCAAGATATACTACAAAGCTACAGTAATGAAAACAGTATGGTACTGGCACAAAAACAGACACATCAGTATAACAGAATAGAGAATCCAGAAATAAACCCATGATTATATAGTCAATTAATCTACAACAAAAGAGGCAAGAATATACAATGCAGAAAAGACAGTCTCTTCAATAAATGGTGTTGGGAAAATTGGACAGCTACATGCAAAAGAATGAAAGTGGGCCACTTTTTTACACCATACACAAAAACTAGCTTGAAACAGATTAAAGACTTACACACAAGACCTGAAACCATAAAACTCCTAAAATAAAATATAGGCTGTAATTACATGGACACTGACCTTAGCAACATGTTTATGGATAGGTCTCCTTAGGCAAGGGAAACAAAAGCAAAAATAAACTATTGGGACTACACCAAAATAAAAAGCTTTTGAACAGTGAAGAAAATCATCAATAAAATGAAAAGGTGACCTAGTGAATGGGAGAAGATATCTGCAAATAATATATCCAATAAGGGGTTTATATCCAAAATATATAAAGAACTTATACAACTCAATAACAAAAAACAAACTATCTGATTTTAAAATGGGCAGAAGATCTGAATAGACATTTTTCCAAAGAAGACATACAAATGGCCAACAGACACATGAAAAGATGCTCAACACCACTAATCACCAGGGAAATGCAAATCAAAACCACAGTGAGATCACCTTACTCCTGTTAGAATGGCTAGTATGAAAAAGACAAGAAATAACAAGTGTTGGGGAGGATATGGAGAAAAGGGAACACTTGTGCACTGTTGGTGGGAATGTAAATTGGTGCAGCCACTGTGGAAAACAGTATTGAGGGTCCTCAAAAAACTAAAAATAGAAATACCATATGATCCAGTAATTCCACTACTGGGTATTTACCCAAAGAAAATGAAAACACTTATTTAAAAAGATATCTGCACTCCTACGTTTACTGCAGCATTACCTACAACAGCCAAGACACAGAAGCAATCCAAGTGTTCACTAAGTGAATGGATAAAGAAGATGAGGTATATACATGTACAATGGAATACTACTCATCCATAAAAAAGAATGATATTGTGCCATTTGTGACAACATGGATAGACCTAGAGGGTATTATGCTAAGTCAAGTCAGAGAAAGAAAGACAAATACCATATGATTTCACTTATATGTGGAATCTAAAAAAACACAAACAGAAATAGATTCATAAATACAGAGAACAAAATGGTGGTTGCCAGAGGGGCAGGGGGGTGGGAGGATGAGTGAAACAGGTGGCAGGGATTAAGAGGTACAAACTTCCAGTTAAAAAATAAGTCATAGGGATGAAAAGTACAGCATAGGAAATACAGTCAGCAATATTGTAAAAAAAACCTTGTATGGCATCAGATGGTAACTACACTTATTGTGGTGAGCATTTCATAATGTACATAATTGTTGAATCATTATACTGTACACCTGAAACTAATATAATATTGTATGTCAATAAATACTCAAATATTACAGCCAATCAAAGAAAGAAGGAAAATAATAAGATGTATTTTTAAAAATGTTAGGTGAGTAAACAGTAAACATCAGATGTCAAAATAGTTGTTAACATGGTTAACATGGTTATAAAACAAGGCAAATACCAAAAGTAATGAGTAAAATGAAAAATACATAATGGAAAAAAATTTAAGAAATAGTGTTGGAACAACTGGACATCCATATGCAAGAATATGAATCTCAATCTCACACCTCATACAAAAGTTAACTTAAAAGGAATCACAGATCTAAATGTTAGATGGAAACTTATAAAACTTTTATAAGTAAACATAGAAGAAAAACCTTCATGACCTAAGGTCAGGCAGAATTAGCTATGGTACTAAAAACACAATCCATAGAAGAAAAATTGATAAATTGGACTTTAGCAAAAGTAAAAACTTTTGCTCTGTGAAGGACAATGTTAAGAGATAAAAAGACAAGCTACAGACTAGGAGAAACTACTTGCGAGTTGCATACTCAACAAGAGAACTGTATCCAGAACATATGGAGAACTCTCAAAATGCAACAGCAAAACAAACAACCTAAGTTAAAAATTGGTAAAAACAAACAAGAAAACTTTGACACTTTACCAAAGAGGATGTGATTGACAAATAAGCACATAAAAAGCTCAACATCATTAGCTATTAAGTAAACGCAAATTAAGACAACTATGAGATACCACTACATACCTATTAAGATGGCTAAAATTAAAAATACTGCCAACACGGAGTGTTGACAGAGATGCAGCACCACTAGAATCCCCATATGTTGCTGGTGGGAATGCAAAACGGTGCTGCCACTCTAGAAAACAGTTTGACAATTTCTAATAAACTTGAACACTTATCCTACAACCCAGCAATCCTGCTCCTGAATATTTACCCTAGAGAAATAGAGAACTCTATATGCATGTTTAAGGCAGCTCAATTCTTAACTACCATAAAAACTGCAAACTCAAATGTCCTTCAATAGGCAAATGGATAAACACACTACGATATGTCCTTATAATGAATACTACTCAGCAATGAAAAAGAACAAACTATTGACACAGACAGCAACTTGGATGAATCTCACAGGCCTTATGCTAAGTAAAAGAAGCCACTCTCAGAGGTTACATACCACATGATTCCACTTATGTGGCGTTCTCCAAAAGACAAAATTACAGTGATGGAGAACTGATCAGTATTTTCCAGGGCTTAGGGGTGGGGAGAGGGTGTGACAAAGGGGTAGCAGGAGGGAGATTTTGAGGGGTTGAAGGGACTGCTTTGTATCTTGATTATGGTTATGGTTACATGACCCTACACGTTTTAAAATTCACAGAACTGCACACTAAATATATAAAAAAGGAAATGTATTGTGATTTCTAGCACATTTTTTAAAAAAAGTTTTACTGCGATATAATTCATATAACATACACTTTACCCATTTAAAGGATACAATTCAGTGGTTTTTGCTATAGTTACATACTAACAGAAACATCAGAGTTAATTTTAGAATATTTTCATCACTCCCAAAAGAAACCCCCTACCCTACCCATTAAAAGTCATTTCCCATCTGTCCCTAACCCTCAATCCCCCAGGCCTAGGCAACCACTAAATCTACTTTCTGTCCCTATAGATATGCCTGTTCTGGACATTTTGTATAAATGGACTCATACCATATGTGATCTTTTATATGCCAGACTTCTTTCAATCAGCATAATGTGTTCAAGGTCTGTCAGTGTTGTAGATGTATTAGTACTTCATCCCTTCTTATTGCAAATAATATTCCATTGTATAGACATAGTACATTTTGTGTTCCCACTCATTAGCTGATGAACATTTTGGTTGTTTCCACTTCGGGGATATTATAAATAATGCTGCTATGAACATTCATTTATAAGTTTTTGTGTGGACATGTGTTTTCCGTTCTCTTGGATATATACCTAGGAGTGGAATTTCTGGGCTGTATGGCAACTCTAAGTGTAATGTTTTGAGGAACTGCAAAACTGTTTTCCAAAGAGGCTACACCACTTTAAATTTCCACTGGCAAAGTACAAGGGTTCCAATATCTCCGTATCCTTGTCAAAATTTGTCTGTTAAATGAAACAAGATGAAACCAGAGAGGGAGACAAACCATAAGAGAGACTCTTAATCTCAGGAAACAAACTGAGGGTTGCTGGAGGGGAGGGGGCTGGGGGGCTGGGGTGACTGGGTGATGGACATTGGGGAGGGTATGTGTTGTGGTGAGCGCTGTGTATTGTGTAAGACTGATGAATCACAGACCTGTACCCCTGAAACAAATACATTATATGTTAATAATAATAAAAAAAATTATCTTTCTCATTGCATCTATCCTAGTAGGTGTGAAATGGTATCTCAATTGTGGTTTTGATTTGCATTTCCTTGACAGTTTGTGATATGAGCATCTTTTCCTGTGCTTATTTGTCATTCATATATCACTTTTGGAGAAATGTCTATTCAGATCCTTTGCCAATTTGTAAATTGTTATTCATCTTTTAATATTGAATTTTAAGAGTTCTTTATGTATTCTTGAATCAAGTCTCTTAACATATACATGATTTGCAATTTTCTCCTGTTCTGTGGGTTGTCTTTTCACTTTAATGGTATGGTTTGCAGTACAATAGCTATTTTTTCATGAAGTCCAATTTATCTATTTTTTTTCTTTTGTCACTTGTGCTGTTATTGTACTAAGAAATCTTTGCTTCCCCTAAAGTCAGGAAGATCTATTCCTGCGTTTTCTTCTAAGGGTTTTATAGTTTTAGCTCTTACATTTAGGTTTATGATCCATTTTGTGTTAATTTTTGTACATGATACAAGGAAGGGGTCCCTTCATTGCTTTGCATGTGGATATCTAATTGTCCCAGTACCATTTATTGAAAAGAGTATTCTTTCTCCATTTAACTGTTTTGACACCCTCATAGAGAATCACCTGACCATAAATGTGGTGGTTTATTTCCGAACTCTCAATTCTATCCCCTTTTGTTCCATTGATCTGTACGTCTATAACCTTAGGCCAGTACCACACTGTCTTCATTACTGTTAGCTTTCTAGTAAGTTTTGAAATCAGGAAGTGTGAGCCTTTCAACTTCGTTCTTCTTTTTCAAGATTCTGGATCCCTTGCATTTCCAAATGAATTTTAGGATCAGCTTGTCAATTTATGCAAAAAAGCAGCTGAGACTTTGATAGGATTGCATCGAACCTGTAGATTAGTTTGGAGAGTATTGCCATCTCAGTTATATTGTCTTCCAATCCATGAACATGGGATATCTTCCTGGAACAATCTTAAGAATTGTTCCTATGCTTTAAGCTCTCTAAGGGCAGTCTGTCTTTTTTGTTCACCACTCTAACTAAAGGTCCTGGTCTACTTAGATAAATAAATGAACAAATGTACAACAAAGATTATATTTTTACTGATTTATAGTCTAAAATATCTTTTTCAAAGATAGTTAAAAGTGTAGATATTATCTATTTATATACATTTGTATTATGCATAGCTAATGGAAGTAATTTTCCTTTTAAGAAAGCTTGTTTTATTATTATGCACATCCTTCTGTTCCGTCTTTCTTTAGGAAACTGAAGAAGCAACTCAGGTATGCATAGCAGGAAGCTTGGTAATGATTCAAACAGGAACTAAAGCCTTATATTTGCTTTAAAAGTAGAAGTGGGTAAAATAGGGGAGCTCTTTCAAGCATAAGAAATAGCTTATTGCTAGACTCAGAGAGGAAATGGGTAAAACCAAGAATAGTAACCTCACAGGATAGAGGTGAAGTTAAGGAGGCAGAAGTCAGGGCAGTAAATTTCAGTGGGGGAAAGGGTACAGTGGTAGAGGGTGACCAGAGAAAACAGTATACATGACTCCCTAGGGTGGTGTGTGTGTAGTTTAAAAAACATATTCAACATTATAATTATCTACCTGAAAAATGAAAAAAATAAAAGCTAAAGCCTTCATACAAGCTCAAGAAAGAACACTTACACAATCTTCTTGGCTGGTGGCAATACAAAGATGACTCTCAGAGCAAGCAGGAGATGGAGCAGATTTCAACAACAGAAGAGAGCAGAGATACTGAAATGGTGATATTCACTGCTCCTTAGAGGGTGTGTGTGGGGAACAGGAGAGGCAGGTAAGAGCTGCAAAGTAGATGCTAAGCCAATACTGGAACAGCAGAATGCTTACAGACTTGGACAGTAGGTCAAAACAAACTAGACAGAATTAAACAAGAATTTATTTATTGGGCTTATATGTTTAATAAATGTTTGCTGAACTGATTTTATTAGCCAACACTCCCACACATTTGAGTTGACTCAGTTCCCTTCACACATACATTCCCACCCCCAGGGCCCCAACACATCTTTAAAACAGAACTTTTCTCTCTTTTCCAAATCACTCCCTCCTCCCCAACCCCAGCAGCTACCCCGTGGCCCTGTCATATGTGGTCCCAATACTTAGGTACAAGAAATTTCAACTGTACAACACTGATTGCACGGTTTTTTGTTTTTGTTTTTTAAAGATTTATTTATTTGTTTGGGGGAGAGGAGGAGGTGGGCAGAGAGCAAGCAAGCGCACAAGCAAGGGGGGAGAAGCAGAGGGAGAGGGAGAAGCAGACTCCCCACCGAGCAGGGGGCCTGATGCAGGACTCGATCCCAGGACCCCGGATCATGACCTGAGCCAAAGGCAGACGCTTAACTGACTGAGCCGCCCAAGTGCCCAAAATATATATATTTCTTAATATAAATCACATCACAACTATATTCTTTTATGTCTGGTTTTTGCTCAGTGTTATGGTTGTGAGATTCAGGGTCCTGGGATCAAGCCCCACATGGGGCTTTCTGCTTAGTGGGGAGTCTGCTTCTCCCTCTCCTCCTGCCTCCTCCCCCTGTTCATGATCTGTCTCTCTCTGTCAAATAAATAAATAAAATCTTAAAAAAAAAAAAATACTGGTTCCTTTCAATCCATCCTCCACAAAGGAAGGTCGCAGAAAGAACTAGAATCTCAAGACTTCACTGTTTCAGAATTCTTCAATCCGATAAAACAGAACCTGAGTCTCTTAGATTGCCATACAAGGCTCTTCCTCTCACATCCAGCCTCATCACCTGACACACACACCCTCCTTAGCCCCTGCCCCAAAACCTGAATTCAAGTTTCATGCACAGGCTCTGCTCTCGCACTTCGGAGCCTGGGCGCCCGCAATGCCTTCGTGGCAAATGCCTCTCCACACGCTTGCTCCTCTGTGAGGCTTCCCGCAGCTTCCTTTCTCCTACAGTCCAGGAGACAGAGTTCAGAGGCCTCCAGCTGACCCTTACTCTTAGTCCTTTTTCCTTTAGATTAAGAATGGCTAAGTACTCATCATTGCATTGCTCAGCTCCAAGGGAGGAAAGTACAAGTAAATCATTCAAATGAAATACCTAGAAGAGACTAGGACAAATGTTGAAAATAGAGGATTACTCACCATCAACCCCCTCGACCCCCCTGTTGGTAAAACAAAAAACAAAGTGGAAAATTCTATTATAAAAACTCCAAAAACTGGTTAAATTCATTTGTTGTGCTGAAATTTTATTCTAGCAGCTACCACTTAAAATATTAAAGGGGATAGGGAAGGGCAATGCCTTGGACTTGAGATTTTTTTAAGATTTTATTTATTTATTTGAGAGAGCACAGAGGGAGTGTGAGAGGGAGAAGCAGACTCCCCGCTGAGCAGGAGCCCAACACAGGACTCGAACCCAGGACCCTGGGATCATGACCTGAGCCAAAGGCAGACGCTTAACTGACTGAGCCACCCACGCATCCTTGAGATGTTTTTTTTACAGTGGGAATTCCTATAGCCTTTGTTTTAAAATGATGACACCTGGGGTGCCTGGCTGGCTCAGTCAGTAGAGCATGCTACTCTTTTTTTTTTTTTTTTTTTAAAGATTTTATTTATTTATTTGAGAGCGAGAATGAGAGAGAAAGAGAGAGCATGAGAGGGGGAGGGTCAGAGGGAGAAGCAGACTCCCTGCTGAGCAGGGAGCCCGATGCGGGACTCGATCCCGGGACTCCAGGATCATGACCTGAGCCGAAGGCAGTCGCTTAACCAACTGAGCCACCCAGGCACCCTGAGCATGCTACTCTTAATCTCCCGGTCTTGAGTTCAAGCTCCACAACAGGAGTGGAACCTACTTAAAACAAAAAAATTTTTTTAAATATTAAAAAAAATAAAATGATTATATCTGTAATTGAGACTAGGGGCTGTGTGAGTAACACTTTCTTTCTCCATTAGTTTAAAAGATAGGTTTTATATAATTTGATATGTAAACCTTGGGCATTCAGAGAATAATGTTGAAGACTTAAGCTCCAACATGCAGAGGCCTTACACTTTTCACCTAAGGAGATCACAGGTGTGCAACTTTCACTTTCAAATGATGTCTTTTGCTAAACTCCTGCTTACCCGATTTCCCCCCTCTGGATTTACAAATAACTCACAAATTACAAGGTGCCCTGGGCGTAGGCATTTGCACCATCCCATATGACTGAAGGATGGCTTCCAGGGAAATAAAGTGGGTCAGGAGCCACGTACTGCAGGCATTCACTTCAATCAAGCTGTGTTCCAGCTTTATCCCACATCCCAGTGCTCACCTTAAAACTTTCAAGACTTCCAGAAACTATGTGGGCCCCTTAGCTAACCATCAAACATACAAATGACTTCACCACTGTCTTAAGACATTTTATTTCTTTGCCTCCCTCACCAATCCCTGTTGCAAGGTGGGGGATTACTGAAATGTTAGTCCTTAGCCTGGTGCTGTGAAAACCGACAGAACATAAACTCAGTGGGGTTGCTAGGATCCTCCTGGCCAACACCTCAAGTTGGGGGTGTCAAGGGATTACTGGCTGCTGTGCCAGTAACATCTCCCCCAAACAGGAGAGCTGTGGGCCTCACTACTTATTTTCAACTCTAAGACTGACTTTTACTCTATTAGGTTCAGGGTCAGAGCACCGAAGGACCACACGTCACTCCGAATCTGGACTCCTGCTAGAGGATCTACTAGGAGTCCACCGATGGGCTTTGGGGTGTGGGGGTAGGGAGGTGGAGACCCATGAGACTCCTGGAATGTCTGTGTGAGCATTTTTCTCAGTGGACAATAAAACATTCAGCTTTCATCAAATTCTCAAATGGGTCTGTAACTCATTTGATTAAGAACCACTACTCTACGTGGATGTTATGAACATAAATTATGTTCTCCCTACCCACTGTGAGGCAGATGTGATATTTATTTCACTCTGTGACTTTTACTAATAGAGTGAAATAAATATCACATCTGCCTCACAGTATTTAAAGAAAGGGCTTATTAAAGTTTCACTATTTTAACGGACAAAAATATAAATTTATTTGGTGTTCACAGCAATCTGGTGTATCTAAAGTATTTCTCTCCATTCCTCTGGCCTGTTTCCAACAATACAGTGTTTATCACAGGGCTGTCAGCTCACCAGAAGGATGACCTTGAAAGATCCCCTCAACTCTCTTGGCTGAATTCTTTAGCTGTAAAAGGAAACAAGGTGATCTAACTAGATGATCTCTTGGATCCCTGCAAAACTTGAAACAATTCTAAATTTCTCCCTTGTATGCATTATTACAGTCCTCTATTTGTAAGAAGATTCAAGGACTTTTTCATTCAATTACTCAAATGTTTCTATCTGGCACTAAAATATTTAAAAGCGGTCCTGAAAAGGGCACAGCAAAAGCCCTCCTCCTGGCACCCGAAAGAGTTGAAGTAGGAGGTGGCAAAAGGCAGGGCACTGAATTGTTATCAGGAAGGAAAAAATGTCATCCATTCAGTGCTTGCTTTCTCCAGTCAACACACAGAGCAGACAACCATCTCTCAGCCCTTTTAAAAGGGCTTAGGGATCCTAAGGGATCTGGGGACCTCACTCCCGAGAACTGCTACACTACTTCAAAGCTGGAGTGTATTTTTCCCGTCCACGTGTTAGAAATTCTTACAAGTATGTGTCCCTAAGCAAGGAAGAATATTATTTGGGGTGTTTTTAAAGTTCTACACACTTAATAGCATACTGTGCTTATTCTTCTATAACTTGTTTGCACTCAACTTTAAATTTCTGAGTGCTATCCAATTTGATACATGTAAGTCTATGTCACTCATTTTAACTGCTATCTAGTATTCTATTGTGTGGCTAGATCTCTATTTGTCCATTCCCAAAGTGATGAACATTTAGATTGTTTCTAATTTTTCTTTTACAAACAATGCTTCAACAAATGTCCTCGTACATGTCTCCTTGGGTAATGAATGGGTAAGAGCACATCATTATGTATATATAACTACATAGGGACCTCCTGGGTCATACGGTACGCATAGCTTCAATTTCACCAATATCTCCCAACTGTTTTCCAAGGTGACTGTACCAGTTAACAGTCTGTAACTTACATTCTATGGCATAGACTACTAACTAATCACTATCTGAATTTCCTTTTCTTCTCAGGCCTTCAGCTATACTACATTTCCCATCCTCCCTTGCAGTTAGATGTGACCATGTGTTTGAGTTCTAGCCAAAGGAATGTGAATGAAAGTGAAGTACCCATCACATCCAGGGTGACCTTCGGAGCTGCACTGGTAGCCCAGATCTCTAAATGACACCCTTACTGACCTGGACCCACACCCGGCTGCTGTCGGAGTGAGAAATAAACTTCTGTGTTTATTCAATGGAATTTTGGACTTCGTTACAGCAGTTAGCCTATCTTAACTAATACCTCTTCCCATGAATAGTTTGAGATTTGCCCCTTTTCTACAACCTTGTCAACACTTAGAATTATGCTTTGAAACTGTTCCCCAATTGTCAGTCTGAATTTATTGTTTTGATCTACTTTACTTTCTCAGGTTACTAGTGAGGTTAAGCCATCATTTTACATGTTTATTCATTTCCTCTTCTGTGAACTGCTTGTTTATATTGTAGAACACAATCATAGAAATATATAAAATTAATATAAATGAGAAAGGGAGTAACTTAATTAAAGGGAAACAATGAAGGAGGACACTTGGACTGAAAATATTTTTTGGTTATCCTGGCACTTCTCTTTGCTATTAAGAGAAGTAATGAAGAGAGAATATTTATAAACCCAGAAGCTAAACAATGATGTCACCTGCTATCTAATCAAATAGAAACAAGCTCAAGGAAAATTGAAACTTAAATCCAATCAACTATAAGTGGCCGGTTCTCCAAAGACTCTCAGGATTAAGCTTCTGTATTTGTTATTTATTAATCACCCCAAAACTTACTCTAAAAACTGAGAACCTAGTTCCAGTAGTTTTGGGTTTTCTGTGGTATTTATATCTGCAAATATCATCTCTATCCGGCTCATTTTTTTTTCAGGTCTTTTATGTGGGTCACAGTTACAATGCAGCATAGGAGTGATAGTGGTGACCCTTGAGGTCCCTGACTTTAAAGATATTGTTTCTGATCTTTTGCCAATACATTAGTTAGGTTTGTAAATTTTTTTTAAAGATTTATTGATTTTAGAGAGAGAGAGAGGCAGGGAGGGACTGAGGGAGGGAGAGAGAGTCCCAAGCAGACCCCAGGCTGAGCGTAAAACCTGACAAGGGGCTCGATCTCACAACTCTGAGATCATGACCTGAGCCAAAACCAAGAGTTGAATGCTAAACCAACTGCACCACCCAGGCACCCACATTTGTAGATTCTTTAAAACATTATCTTTTATCGGGATAATACAACTCCCTAGAATGTTTTTTAAAACATTATCTTTTATCAGGATAATACAACTCCCTAGAATACCTTAAGAGGTGTATTTAAGATTTATTTATTTATTTATTTGAGAGAGAGAGCACATGAGAGGGGGGAGGGTCAGAGGGAGAAGCAGACTCCCTGCCGAGCAGGGAGCCCGATGCGGGACTCGATCCCGGGACTCCAGGATCATGACCTGAGCCAAAGGCAGTCGCTTAACCAACCGAGCCACCCAGGCGCCCAAGAGGTGTATTTAAAAAATCATTCTAGATGCTGAATTTTATCAAATGCTTTTCTACACCAATTGAGATGACCACACGATTTTCTCCTTTAATTTATTAATGTAGTAAATTGCATTAGATTTTCTTATAGTAAATTTCCTTGTATTCCTGGGTAAACTCCACTTGAGTGGAGCATCAAAGCACTCTTCGAACATCATCTTTTCTCTGTCTATGCTCACTCCTGTGATCTCATCCAGCCTCATGACCTTTTAAACACCACATATATACCAATATAACTCCCAGATTTTTCTCTCCAGCTCAGACCTCTCCCTTTCTTCAAGACTCATATATTCAATTGCCTACTTGCCATTTCTACTTGGATGCCTCATGGGCAACTCAAACTCAATAAAAACTCCTTCTCTTTCTCCCCAAATTTGCTCCTCCACAATTTTCCCCATCTCACAAATGGCAATTCCATCATACCGGTTGCTCAAGCCAAAACCCTGGAGTCATTCTTGACTTCTCTTTCTTCCACACCCCTTATGCCCAATCCACCAGTAAATCCTGTTGTCTCTATAAAATTTCCCCCAAATTCCACCACTCGCAGCGGTCTCCACTGCCACCACCCTTGTCTGAGCCATCATGCTCCAGCTGCTGAAGCTTCCTAATCAGTCACCCTGCTTTCCTTCGTGTCTGCTTTACAGACAATATTCTATGCAGCTGATGGAGTGATTCTTTTCCAACATTATTCAGATGTCACTCACTTGCTCAAAACCCTCTCATGGCTTCCCTTCCCACTCAGAATAAAAGCCAAATTCCTTCACCTTCGAAGATGAATGAATAAATAAACCTCTGAATGTTCCTTGGTCCTTGTCTGTAAACCCACCTTGGATTAGGATTTTTTTTTGTGACTCAATCCATTTCTTTAATAGTTACAGGTCAAATTAGGATTTAATTTTTTCTTAACATGGCTAACATTAATCTAGAAAACTGTCCATTTAACATTTCCAAATGTACTGCCAAAAAGTACTGATACTATTTTTCCATTTTCTCCTAATATTGTTTATTTGTCCCTCTTCCCCGGCTCCCATCAACCCTGCCAGAAGTTTGCCTATTTGTTAGTCTTTTCTAAAAAACAGCTTTTGGGGTACCTGGGTGGCTCAGTCAGTTGGTCAACTGCCTTTGGCTTGGGTCATGACCCCGGAGTCCTGGGATCGAGCCCCACATCGGGCTCCCTGCTCAGCAGGGAGTCTGCTTCTCCCTCTGCCCCTCCCCCTGCTCACGCTCTAATACATAAATAAAATCTTTAAAAAAATAAAATCAAAAACAGCTTTTGGTTTTGTCAATCCTTATTGTGTTATCTTACACTAATTTTTGCTCCTGTATTATTTCCTTTCTTCTGTTTTCTTGGCTGCACTGTTATCCTTTTCTCAATGAATTCATTAATTTTCAAATCTTTCTTCTTTTCTAATATTTATTTCAGAATATAAATTTCAAATCCCACTTTAGCTGTATCTCATTTGTATTTGGAATGCTTCTGTTGTCATTCAGTTTTAGATATTTCATAATTTCCATTATAATTTCTTCTTAGAGATACACACACACCCATGACACATATATCCATGATCTATTTAGATATATTTAGAAGTGGGCTTAGTAAGATTCCAAACATACTTGGAGATTTAGCAGCTGTTTGTTATTGCTAACTTTCTTGCATTTTGGCAAAAACTCCGGTGTTCATAAAGTTGATTTTTCAGTATTTTTGAGACTTTCTTTATACCCTAATTTGTCATCAATTTTTGAAAAACTTTGCAAGGTTGAAACAAATATGTATTTTCTATTGGTGGGGTGCAGAGTTCTACATATGTACACTTGATTTTGTTTCTTATGGTGCTCAAATTTTCTATGTCCTAATTATTTCTCTGCTTGACCTATTAGTATCTTAGCGGAGTATAAAAGTTCTTAGTATGATTACGGATTTGTTAACTTCTACAGTTAGGTCAAGTTTTGCTTCATATCAATCAGAGTTGTATTCTGATTTAAAATTGCTTTCTTTTCTGGGGCACCTGGGTGGCTCAGTTGGTTAAGCGACTGCCTTCGGCTCAGGTCATGATCCTGGAGTCCCGGGATCGAGTCCCGCATCAGGCTCCCTGCTCGGCAGGGAGTCTGCTTCTCCCTCTGACCCTCCTCCCTCTCATGCTCTCTGTATCTCATTCTCTCTGTCTCAAATAAATAAATAAAATCTAAAAAAATAAAAAAATAAAAAAAAATAAAATTGTTTTATTTTCTTGAATTATCCTTTTATCATTTAGTAATATTTTTTATCCCTAATAATGAAATTTTTAAAAATTTCAAGATCTACTGTTTGACATTAGTATGCACACCAATTTCTTCTTGGTTAGCATCTGCCTATATATCTTGTCTAACTAAACTACTTTCAACCTTTGGGGGCACCTGGGTGGCTCAGTCGGTTAAGCATCAGACTCTTGATTTCAGCTCAGGCCATGATCTCAGGGTGGTGAGATGGAGTCCCACCACAAGCTACATGCTCAGTGGGGAGTCTGTCTGGGATTCTCTCCCTCTCCCTCTGCCCCTACCCCTGCTTGCTCACTCTCTCTCTTTCTTGCTCTCTAAATAAATAAAATCTTAAAAAATAAACTACTTTCAACTTCTGAATATCTTAAGGTTGTATCTCTCGCTTAAAAAAAAAAAAAAAAAAAAAGATTGAGCCCTGCATCAGGCTCAATTTCATGACCCAGAGATCATGACCTGAGCTGAAACCAAGAGTCAACCACTTAACCGACTGAGCCACTCCGGTGGCCCAGGTTGTGTCTTTTATAAACCACATATATCTTGGGGCGCCTAGGTGGCTCAGTTGGTTAAGCATCTGCCTTCAGCTCAGGTCATGATCTCAGGGTCCTGGGATGGAGCCCCATGTCTGGCTCCCTGCGTAGTGGTGAGTCAGCTTCTCCCCCTCCCTGTGCCCCTCACCCCCACTTGTGCACAAGCTCTCTCTCAAATAAAATTTATAAAAACCACATTAAAAAAAATGTTTTAATAATTTCTATTACCTGGCTAATTTAAGCATTTCCATTTATTGTGATTACTAATTGGACTTATTTGCATCTTGTTTTGTCCTTTGCTTACTTTTTTTTTTCTTTTTAACTTCTCTCTCTCCCTAAGCACTCTTTTCCTTCCTTCTCTTGCAGTGATCAAATTTTCTTTATTCCTCCACTGTTTTAAAAGTCATATATTCCTGGGTAGGGGGAGGGTGAAATATGTGATGGGGATTAGGGAGTGCACTTGTCATGGTGAGCACCAGGTGATGTATAGAAGTGCTGTATCACTGTATTGTATACCAGAAACTAATACTGTAAAAAAAAGTTATGCTTACGAAAAAATTTTTTTAAAAAGTTATATATTCCCTTCATGTTCAAGCATTACATATAAATTCTTGATTTAAATATATAATACCTCTCCCCTTCTTAACGTGATAAAGTGATAAAGGTCTAAGAATGCTTTAACCCACCTCCCACTCTTCTGCCATATTATTTCACAGTATTTAATTATATCTTTTTTAAACTTGCCCCAAATTAGTCTTTATTATTATTATTACTATTTGTTCCCTACTCCATGTTTTAGTTACCCCATTCTTTTCATTTTAAATTCCATTGCCACTAAATAAGCAATATTTACTTACTCTTCTGGTCTCTTAATTATCTGTTTTTTATACCAAATAATCTGCAGTTACAATTACTGCCTTGATCACCATTTCTGATCCATATTCTCTTATCACTACTTTGTAACTTAACACTTTCATGTATGAGCTTTCAAACAGAACTGATATTCAAAAAATGTACAAAGTTAGTATTATCTGGACCAAAGTAAACCTAGGAATTTTTTTCAGTCAATAATTATTTGAAGATAATCCCTGGAGTGTATAATTATACTCTCTGTATACACAAAATCATATCTGCAAAAGGACCCTTTTATAAACATAGCTCTTTTCTTCTTTGCCTTAAAGATTTAAATAATAATTAGTAGCAAATGTATCTGGCAAACGACTAATGGAAAAAGTTGTTCTCTTTCACAGATACAGGAAAAGGAATTAGTTGACACGCTACTGCCTCTAACTGAAGAATTAGGAGTTTGACATATTTAACGCTAAATGATTTCTAACAAGTGAAATCAATTTAAAAAGCACATCAGGGGCACCTGGGTGGCTCAGTTAAGCATCTGACTCGGCCTAGGTCAAGATCTCAGGGTCCGGGCGCCTGGGTGGCTCAGTTGGTTAAGCGACTGCCTTCGGCTCAGGTCGTGATCCCGGGGTCCTGGGATCGAGTCCCACATCGGGCTCCTGGCTCAGCGGGGAGCCTGCTTCTCCCTCTGACCCTCTCCCCTCTCATGCTGTTTCTCTCCTGCGCACTCTCTAATAAATAAATAAATAAATAATCTTAAAAAAAAAAAAAAATCTCAGGGTCCTAGGATGGAGTCCCTCCCGCTCTGCTGGCTCCCTGCTCGGCAGGGAGTCTCTTTCTCCCTCTGCCCCTCTCCCCGCTCAGCTCATACTCATGCTCCCTCTCCCTCCCTCCCGCTCTCAAATAAATAAATAATCTTTTAAAAAAATAAAAATAAAAAGCAAATCAGAAACAGTTCAGAGCCTGTACCCGCTGACACTGAAAAATACCTCACAAACATCTGCATATATCTACAGGAGATGGAGAGATATAGCATAAATTTTAGAAACCACCAGTCCAGCTCGTTCATTTTTTTTTATGGTCGAATATGCATAAAATTGCCCATCCATTTTTAGAGTGGTTAGGGGACCTAAGATCACTCAGAAAGATGATGAGACCTTAAATGGATTAAGGATCTACAACTGTGAAGACGAGCTGTTGGAGCAGGATGGGTGGGGGGAGGGGGACAAGGAGTGCGAGTCTGCATGGGATTTCCCAGCAGTGTTGTACTCGGAGGATTCCAGTTAGCCACAGGAGTAAAGAGGGTAAATGAGAGCTTCTCACCAACTACCCCCAAAATAAATACAACTAAAGGCTGAGACGCCTTTTTTTTTAATCATTAAAACGTTGGAGAGGAAAGTCCAACACTGCAAATTTGCTTTAATAAGACAGTTCTTTTGCTCCTGAGAGAAGGCAAGCCTGGGTCAATGGCTGGACAAGAGGATGGCTCAGAGCCTGCTGGAAGTATTTTATCAACAAGGACTTAACGGTACCTTTCATGTGCCAGGAACACTGCTTAACACAAAAGGAACAAAACTGATGAGGCCTCTGTGCTTAAGGACCTCACTGCATCAATGGGGAGACATAATTATGTTTATAGACTAGAAAGCAATTAGTAGTTGTACCAAGGCCTTCAGGAAAGGGAGTAACATGGCTCACGGTGGTGAGGTGCGGACGTGTGGCCTATGTCCAAGTCGTAACACCACCAACAGCACTGTTTACTGATTGCCTCCTGGCTGCCAGGCAACCTACTAGGCGCTTTTTCTTCACAATACCTCAGCGGAGATAGGTGTTACTGTCCCCATTTTACAGATGAGGCCATGGACTTGAGAGGCTGAGTAAAGGCTAACATGTCATTCAAGGCAGAGCTGGGCACACAAACACAGGTGTGACACAAGAACCAAGCTTCATCAGTTCTCCTTACAGCCCCTTCCCTCACAGTAAGGAAGGGGAAAACCTTTGAACTTGAATTTTAAAACAATTTATAGATGTAATTGTAATATACTACAAACAGGACGGCAAAAAGTAACCACCATTTGCCTGCCTACTCCTTTAATTCTCAACTTAACGTCATGTCTTCTAGGACTCCATCCCGGCTCCCCAAACTGGGTTTAGCTCCCCCAAATAAGGATCACAATCCTTCATGTGCAATTTTAAAAGCCGGTAAGTTCTGGAAATCTAAAGGGTTTTCATAAGTTTGCAGCAAGCTTGGTGACAAAAGGTGACCTGAACTGACGTGAAACTATTTTAAGTCTTTACTTTTCCTACTCAGTGTGAATATTCACATTCGGATGTGAGAAAAATGTGTTTGATTAAGGGATGCTGCCCACTGCAGTTATTATAGAATACATATGTATATTACACCTTTCTAAAATCCAAACATTTCTGACTTGCACACCACATCTGGCCCCAAGGATCTCAAAGGACTCCGGAACTATACCCTATGCATAAATCTCATTGCACTACATGCATTTATTCTTTGTAAGCCCAGCACCTGACAGTGTCTTGCATATAATAGGTACACAATAAATATTTCATGAATGAAGAAATAAGACTGAGAAATTGGCTAAGAAGGGAAAATGGTCAGTGGCTTGGGAATGACTATGGTTCCCGACTTGTAGGCTGGGCCTCTAACCATGGAATGCTACTTCCTTCTCGAACATGGAGGTCCTATTAATAGTTGCTGCTGACTGAGGGAAAGGGACAGAGCTGCTGTCTTCACTAGGAATAAAAATAGTCCAGGGGTCTTACATGATGGGCCCACATATAACTTTAGGCCAGTAATATAGAACAGCAGGCATATTCATACCTCAGACCACATGGGCAGCCTCACGGGTCCCCCCTTGAACTTGGGAGCAGAAGACCTGCGTTTGGCCCTGACCCTACTACACGCGGTAAGCTTTTAGGCCTGTAGTTTTCTCAGCTGTAAAATATCAACCAGAGTAACCCCTAAGGCCCTCACACGTGGGTCTCTAACAAGATAACTCATGGGAGGGGCAGCAGCAGTTGCCCTACACTCTGGAGGAGCAGGATACAAACCTCCGGAGGTTCTTCACTCCTGTCTACTGCCCTGGCAGTCCCGAGTTCACTGTCCCCGTTCAGTGTGCTCTGTCCAACCTATACACACCTCCTCTCTCACCCCAAAACAGAACAGTCAATGCAAAAAAGACGCATTTTTGTACCCAGGGCACCAGGGGGGCTCTGTCTTCGATCCCAAACAGAGGGGGTCCCCTGAAAGAGGATGGGGTGGAATGGGAGTGCGGCTAGCAAGCACTGGATTTAAGGAGCAAACCTCCTAAATGCAAAGTCTCAGGACCAGGAGGGGATTGGGTAGGAGAATGAGTGCCACGAGAGGGCAGCTCGGGTGGTCCTTCCTTACCTGGTAGCACAGGATGGTTTGCTGGACCAGCCGCGCGTAGCCATCCAGGCGGACCCCGGAATTGCTCCTGCTCCTCATCTCCGCGTGCTGCCGGGGCCGCAGCGCCCGACGGGCCGTGCAGAGGTGGGACGCCCGAACTGCGGCCGCCGAGCGGGCCTGGTTCCCAAACACTCACAGCCTCGGTTAGCTCTCGGGACAGTGCCCGGCGGTGGGAGGTCGAGACTTTTTTAAAATGAAAGAACCAAAGTAAGATTGGAAAACAAGCCAACCAGAGTTTCGCTCCTCCGCAAGGCGCGGGGGCGGTGATGGGGGCCGGCGCTAAGGCGGCCCCTCCCTGACCAGGCCCGCCGCACTCTCGACACCCGCTCGTCCCGGACAGCCCCGCGGAAGACGCGGGGAACGGGGTTCAGGACGTGAGACAACGACGACCCCGTCGGGCCTTTTTCGCCTTAAAGCAGTCTGGAGGAGGCCCCGGGGCGGGCCGCCAACCGAGCCTACCCGTCTGCCGCAACCCACTTGCGGCCCGCCCCCGGCCCCGCCCCCGCCGCGGAACGCGGCCCTCGGAGTCGCGGCTCGAGGGGGAAAGGAAAGGGGGTGGCCCACAGGAGTAGCGGACCACTTGGCTCCGGGCGGGAACCAAATTGCCTCCCTGAGCCCCTTACCTCCCCGCGGGCCGCCGACCCCAGGACAAGCTAGAGAAACAGGCCCTTCCGCAGTGACCACCTGGATGCCCTTGGGCCCGCCCCAGGCCCCACCTTTGGATCCGCCTCCGGCTCCGCCCCGTCGCGGAGCGGAACCCGCGGAGGGGGGCCTGGGTTACAAGGTAAGGGGGCCGCTTCGCCAGAGGCCCAGAATGCCCCTAATACGGTTGCTTGTGGCCCCGCCCCGTCCTGAGATGAACTCGCAACAGCGTCCGTGACCCCGCCCCCAGGCCCGCCCCCGCAGCGGAGCGGAACCCGCGGAGTCAGGGAGATAAAGGACGGGTTCTAGGGCTCCTCCCCGAATTGCCGTGAGGCCCGGGGGATGGGCAGCCAACCTCACCGGAGGCGGGAGAGGTAGGCCCGCCCACCGCGGCCACTGGGCTGGCCGCCGGCCAGGATCATAATTCTGTACCTGGCCGCTTCTCCACCGCCGAGCAGAAGCCAAGTAGTGGGGCCCCATAGGGAAGGAAAGGGGGCGGTCGGGGCAGGGTCACCTAGCCGCACCCTTCTTCCCCCCTTCGGCTCCTGTAGCCCCTGCCCCTGATGACCTCTCTCGAAGTCAGGCCTGCAGTCCACCTCCTACAGGCCTACTACTTGAAACTGGCATTTTTGCAGCGGTAATTACCTACAGTTCAGTCTTTGACCCAGTGTTCATTTTCCAACTAAATCTGTTCCACTGGACAGCTCGGCTAATGTAATTTTCAGAAGCCCTCTGCTAGTCTCCATGCATTTACTGTATGCTTGATCTAGTAGGCCGCTCCTCCTCCTCGCCTATCTGAAGCCTTTTTTTTTTTTTTTAAAGATTGTTTATTTGAAAGCGAGAATGAGCCAGGGAGAAAGGCAGAGGGAGAGGGCGAAGCAGACTCCTCGCTAAGCAGGGAGCCCGACGAGGGGCTCGATCCAGTGACACTGTGATCACGACCTGAGTTGAAGGCAGCTGCTTAACCTTAACCGACTGAGCCACCCAGGCGCCCCTGAAGCCTATCCTTTAAGAGCCAACTCAGGGGACGCCTGGGTGGCTCAGTTGGTTAAGCAGCTGCCTTCAGCTCAGGTCATGATCCCAGTGTCCCGGGATCAAGTCCTGCTCGGCGGGCAGTCTGCTTCTCCCTCTCCCTCTGCCTGCCGCCACTCCTGCTTGTGCTCTCTCTCTCTGACAAAAAAAATAAAATCTTAAAAAAAAAAGAGCCAACTCAGTTCTCCCCTCCTAGAAGCCCTCTCCGTTCTCTGAATTGCCATATAATTTCTTTGTAAGAACCTTAGTTTTGGAGTCAGTGCAAATTAAATTCAAATTCCAGTTCTGCCATTGACAAGTGTTGTGAGCTTTAGCATGCCATTGCAGCAGTTTGAAATTCAACGTTCCCATCTGTAAAATGGGGATAATAGCACCTACGTCATAGGGTGGCTAACATCAAGGGATGAATGTAAAGCACTTAGCAGCATGCCTAGCTCATAGAAAAGTACTTCATAAATCACAGCTGTTTTCATCTGTCATTTGACAATGTATTGCCTCATGTTATTTTCGTTTTCAGATGAGGCATGCTTTCCTAACTGGATTGTAAGATACTCATTCAAACAGCCTTTGAGGGGCGCCTGGGTAGCTCAGTTGGTTAAGGGCCAAATCTTGGTTTTTGATCCAGTTGTGATCTCAGAGTGTTGAGATCCAGCCCCCCCTCCCCCATGCCAGGGCTCCAAGCTCAGTGTGGGAAGTCTGCTTAGGATAGTCTCTCCCTCTCCCCCCTACCCTGCGTTCTCTAGTTCATAAATAAAAATCTTTTTTTAAAAAAAGTTTTAGGGTGCCTGTGTGGCTCAGTGGGTTAAGTGTCTGCCTTCGGCTCAGGTCATGATCCCGGGGTCCTGGGATCGAGCCCTGTGTCGGGCTCTCTGCTCAGCGGGGAGCCTGCTTCTCCCTCTCCCTGCCGCTCTGCCTGCTTGTGCGCTCTCCCTCAAATAAATTAAAAAAAAAAAAAAGTCTTTGAAATCTGCCATGTCTGCAACAGTGTTGAGCTCAGTGTCGAATGGATGAAAGAAAATCAGTCCTGCAAACTGGGTCCCCTTAACTAAATTCACTTTAGAAATTCCATACCATAAATCTATGTCACTCAACTAAAGCACCAAACCCCACATAATGTCACATACTTTTTTCTTACTATTGGCTCTTAAATTATGCAGCAATCCATGTGATGTGCCTCCATGCAGAATTTGCAATGATCTAAGGGTAAATAAAATTAGACATTAAGTTATCACCATTAAATCTCTTTTGGAATCGGAATATGTACTCTTAACAGAACTCATATTCTGCATCAAAAAGCTGGGATGGGATCATTGCTTCATTACCGTTACTGTTCACACTGAATGCTTCTTTAAGAGTTCATTTTGCAGCCATGGGAGAAATACCTGATAACCTTTGCTCATTACCTGGCATTTCTATCCAGTATAGAAATATTTTCAGCTTATCTCATTCTTGATGAATTCCCCTATGCACACATATACCCCTTTGGTGTATAGCTAGCCTATAGTGTATAGCTTTGGTCTATGCTTTAATGAATATTATCTTATCAGCTCTATTTTTCCATAAGCTTGAAATTCCAGGGTAAAACCAAGAAGCAAAGCTACTACTTTTTAGCTTTTAAATTTCCATGCATATTTTGGACCATAAGCTGTGCTATATAAAAATCAGACTCATGGGCGCCTGGGTGGCTCAGTTGGTTAAGCGACTGCCTTCGGCTCAGGTCATGATCCTGGAGTCCCTGGATCGAGTCCGCATCGGGCTCCCTGCTCGGCAGGGGGTCTGCTTCTCTCTCTGACCCTCCCCCCTCTCATGTGCTCTCTCTCATTCTCTCTCTCAAATAATTAAAATCTTTAAAAAAAAAAAATCAGACTCATATCTTAGTATCCCTTTGTCCCTAAGATACAAAACTTCCATATCTTGGTTTCTATATCCATGAAGCCTTTCTCTGGCTGTGATCCAATAGACAGAAACCTGTCTCCAAAGTCATTTCTCAAATATTTGTCAAGAATCAGATATGGGGGGCGCCTGGGTGGCTCAGTTGGTTAAGCGACTGCCTTCGGCTCAGGTCATGATCCTGGAGTCCCGGGATCGAGTCCCGCATCGGGCTCCCTGCTCGGCAGGGAGCCTGCTTCTGCCTCTGACCCTCCCCCCTCTCATGTGCTCTCTCTCATTCTCTCTGTCTCAAATAAATAAATAAATAAATCTTAAAAAAAAAAAAAGAATCAGATATGGAACATGATGACGGGGTATGTTGTTGTTTTTGAAGCAGATTCATGGTCTTTGTAGACATGAAAGCCCAAAAACTGGACTCTAGGGTCCATACAGGACTTCTCTGACCTCATCCAGAGGGTCTGCCTCATTGTCCTGCCATAGGGGCTCAGGTCAACGAAGTTCCCAGGGAGCCCCATGTCATCAACCAAGGCAGAAACCAGTGTTTCTTCTGGAAGGCTCAAATTTTTGACCCTAAGGAAAAGCACCCCATCTTTGACACCAAGAAGAGGGTCCATTCTGAATGGATTTTCTGAAAAGAGCTAATGTGCCAAATTCTGTTATTTCTATGACAATCACATCTTTGTTGACTGGAGATCATTTTCATTGCAATGTTTTAAAGAATGTACAATTTGTCTCTGTTCCAGATTCCTGCAGCTAGTTTGAGACTAAGAAGTAAAGAGTAGAAACATCAGAGAGTGTAAGATTTCTTCTCAGTGAAGAATATACAGATATATTTAAAAGAATATATTCTGGAAGAATGTAGTCAATTTTTCTTTGCCTCAACATTTTGATGCTGTACCTAGAGAAAAGAAAAAAGAATCTACTGACAAGAATTCTGCCCACTCAAGATTATGTTTTTATGTCCACCCAGTCTTTCCTTTTTCCTGTCCTTCAACTGCATCAGTTGGAGCTGAGCAGAGACAAACTAAATAGTCCTTAAAATGCTGTTATGGAGAAAAAATGATAACACACTAGTCCATTCAGTAAAATGTTCATTTAGTAAAGTAGCCCGTTGTCAAAATGGTCTTCAAACTAACCTGCTTTCTACGTGACCTCATTAGATATACACCAGCATCCCAAATGAAGCCATTTCACCATTTTTGCTGAGACTAGTCCCAATGCTGCTCCCTGAAGTTAAGAGTTACTCTGTGGGATTAATGATTGCAGTGTGTTTTGGGGAAAAACTTCTCAAATGTTCTGAAGAAATTCTTCTTCAAATACTGGTCACTGCTGTGATGCTCCTTGCCTCCTCATACTAGCACTTCTGTCTCCTTCAGTGGAGTCTCAGATTGTGAGACCAATTTTAAACTCAAAGAAGGATGCTTCTCAGGAACATTCTCTCTGTCCTGCCCCTAATGTGTGTGAAGTAAAAAAAAAAAAAAAAAAAAATAGATGAGAATTTGGCTTAAGGACCACAACCCAGACACAAAACACAAAAGGGAAAATAAGGGGGCATGGACAGAATCTAAAGAACACTGGACACTGTGCATCCTTTGGTGTACACTTGATTACATCATCTCCAGGAGATCTGGTCTGTGAGATCTCACACCCAAATCTCAGGTTATCTCACCACCTTCTTCATCAATTTAATCCTCAACATCTTTGAGGCAGCGGAGCATCACAGGAGAGATTGCTCAAAGACCTCTTATAGAATCAAGGCCAGCTTCCCCCGTTTGTAGCTCCCCTGTACTAATCAGTTCCCCAGAAATCCCTAATCCTGTCCTCACCTTCTTGAAATCCTACTGTTCAATGCTGAGGATGCAGAGACATGGAGGGGGGATCCAAATCTGGGGCTGTGAAGGCCAATGGCAACATGTGTTAAGGAGGGAATCTTGAAAGTGTGAGGGGAAAAAGAAGAAGAGACCTCAGAAACTGATCTCGTGGGGAGAAACCTTGCTCTCACCTCACAATCACTGTGTGTCCGCTGTTTGCCAGAAGATGTTACCGTCACGTTCCTCTCAGGCCACTCACATGCCACGTCGCCGGGGCAAGAGATCCCAGGCGCCTTCCCTCAGTGAAAGCTTTCAAACTCAAAGGACTGAACTACAAATTTATTTTGGCGATCTTAACATTTTTGTCGATTTTAACATAAATACAAGACAATTAAATAAATCAGAGAAGAAATCTTGCAAAGGCAAATCAGCACTCACAGAAGTGTATTACATTATTATTGTGGTTAGTCGGGGATACAACATTCACTTGAAATATATGCAAGGGAACCATAGTGAAAGACCGAACTACAGGGTTTTGCAAGGTTCCTAATCAGGACACACTTGAGGCATTGTTCAGGCAGCTAGCTATAGGCGGGAAGCAAGATAAACCCTCTATAACTAGGAGCAATCAGGGTTTGATACATATGGAAACAATAGCACTGCAGGATAGTTCACGTTCCCAACAGCTGCTCCCCCTTGTCACTATACATTCTTCAACACTTGACACCTTTTAAGAAATAATTATAGCTCTGGCAGGGCCAGAGTGTACCAGTCCTAACAACTAAAGTACTATGCAGTCACCTTTTAAAGAAGAGCAGTATGATTTTTTTTTTTCCTCATATACATCTCCTTTAAAAAGGAATCCTACTCTACTCCCCTTTTCTCCCATCCAAGTACTAACCAGGCCCGACCCTGCTTAGCTTCCGAGATCAGACGAGATCGGGCGCGTTCAGGGTGGTATGGCCGGCCGTAGACTCTACTCCCCTTTTCTGAAAGGCTCTGGGGATTTGAGAAGCGGCAGTGTATGTTTCTCCTCCACATTCACAATCTTCCTGATTACAGGTCCATCCTTCTCCATGGCCAAGGTGATTAGGGACGAGATCAGGAGATGGGTATTGGGACTGGGTGCCGCACATGGCTGTACTCGTGGTGCCCTGCACAAGGGTGCACCCGAGAGGATGCGTGGGGCTCAAATATGGCCCCCACTTTGTTTGACAAACCATGAGCCCTCGGGGCTGTGTCTGCCCAGTAGGGGCACCTTTTTCCAACTCGCTCAAAGGCACTATATGAGCTAATTGCGCACTGTCTGCGCACACTTTTTCCAGTCTGGCTGGCAGCATTATTTCTTGATTTCAGTGATGCTTCTGTATTTCACATCCCATATAATCTCCAAAAGGAGCTGAACCAGCAAGGATTTTCTGAATTATCACATTAGACACAATAACACAACCACGATTCTACAAAGAAATTAATTTACACATTGTACCTCTGAAACAAATAATACATTATATGTTAAAAAAGAAGAAGAAGAAGATAGCAGGAGGGGAAGAATGAAGGGGGGGAAATTGGAGGGGGAGATGAACCGTTAGAGACGATGGACTCTGAAAAACAAACTGAGGGTTCTAGAGGGGAGGGGGGTTGGAGGATGTGTTAGCCTGGTGATGGGTATTGAGGAGGGCACGTTCTGCATGGAGCACTGGGTGTTATGCACAAACAATGAATCATGGAACACTACATCTAAAACTAATGATGTAATGTATGGTGATTAACATAACAATAAAAATTTAAAAAAGAAAATAAATACAAAAAAACGTAGAAGATATGTGACATGTGGGGCACTAGAATTTAGCTTATTTATAACAAAGGCATGCACAACTAAACTCACCAACAGGCTGAAGTCAACAGTTGCTTTATAGGACCTTATCATAGATGACTCAGCCTCTTTAAAATGTGGCTAGAAATGAACTACTTTGATTTTAAACGAGTCTTATTCTTACTGTGTTGTTTAAACCCAATCTTCTTTTAAAATGAAGGATAAAAAAAACGAGACAGCAAATGTCTAAAAACCATGTATAACGTCTTGGGTTTCCTCTTTCAATAACCATTGCCCTCAATTAGCGTATGTTCCTCCAGAGGTTGCTGAGTATAAAATTAGTTGATTTTCATACATCTCACATTGTGTAAAAGGTAAAATTGGACATTTTCACTGTCAAGCATCATGCTTTGATTTTAGAAAAAGGAATCACATTTGCTCAATAAAGTGTAAGCTTCCCCGCTTTGAAGTCCTTCTGAGAGCGAGACGGCCTTTACCATTGCACGAATCTTCTTTCTCGGTAAACATGTACTGCTTCCCAGTGAAATCATGAAGGCACACATCTCCATTCTGAGCACTGAAAGAAACACCATTCTTGTCTGTTGAAGCATTCCCTATATAAGGAAAAACAAAATTGGTGTCATGAAGTATCCAGAGAAAGCAATTAAAAAATACAGTTAAACATCACTTCGTTCTGAAGTAGGCACATGTAGTACATGGGTTTGTTTTTTTTTTAAATATAGCTATGATGTATTGTCATGTTTTACTTTTCGATCCTTCCCTGAGGCCACTCAAAGTAAACAACACAAACTGGAGGATGTGTCAGAAACCAGTTCTCTATGGCAATTTTTTTTTTTTAATGAAACGGTCAAAATATGAAGCGAAGCAATATATTTGATATGAGAAGACCCATTTCCTAACTCTGGTTGATCATATTATTGAGAAGTAGCTTCTGTGTAGTATGACCTAATATAATATTCTGGTCTCCCCCAAAAGGTTAAGGTTAACCGAGGTCCCCATATGTCCCCTTACAAGGTTCTTGGTTCCTTCAGGTTCCTATAAAATAAAACTTTGTATCAGAGAAACCCAGAGCAACAACAGTCATGGCCAAGAAAAAACCATCTCTGGTAGAGTAAACCGGCTCCTCTGACTAAATCACGACAGGACTGGTTCCCACGAGGAAACCACCAATTAATTACAACCTCAGAGTCCAGGCCAGGGTGCAGCTGGACATTCTAGAGCCAATGTAGTTCGGACCTGGGCCTCCCACACCACAAGCAGGCCCCCAACTGTGTGTGTGCTCAGACCCTCTGGCTACTTGGCACCAACCTCCTGACCATCATACTACTGGAAGACAATGTAGCAAGCCAAATAACAGGGCGCCTCGGTGGCACAGTCGGTTGAGTGAGCGACTCTTGTTTTCGGCTCAGTCCATGATCTCAGGGTCCTGAGATGGAGCCCCGCGTCAGACTCCGCACTCAGTGCAGAGTCTGCTTGAGATTTTCCCTCCCTCTGGCTCTGTC
This sequence comes from Mirounga angustirostris, assembly GCF_029215605.1. Classification (NCBI taxonomy): domain Eukaryota; kingdom Metazoa; phylum Chordata; class Mammalia; order Carnivora; family Phocidae; genus Mirounga; species Mirounga angustirostris. The sequence continues at coordinate 15,190,550 of NW_026991719.1, forward strand.
CCTTCCACTTGTACGCTTTTCCTCTCTCTCTAAAAAATAAATAAATAAATCTTTAAAAAAAAAAAAAGAAAGCTGAATAATAAGCCCATTTTTGAGTTCATGCTATAATCATAATAATGATTAACAGTGTTGAGAACTTTATAAGTATTATCTCATTTACTATACTACACGTTGAGTGCTATGATTATCCCCATCTCACAGACGATGAAACTAAGGTTTCAGAAATTAAGTGCTTTGTACACGGTTATGCAGCTCAGAATTGATGGAGTCAACATGTGATGTTTCTTTCAAACTGTGAGTTTAGTGGCCCCCCATGTACCGAGTGAGAGGGCTGCTGGTGCCCAAGCCTTTAAAGCATAACCAGATATGTAGCATTCACACAAACTACGTGAGGGACATGGTCAACACAGCCCAAATAGGGCATGTGACCATTTGAGACAGCTGTCCTGATTTAGCCATTTTGGTTTGAGGACATTTTGGTGCAGGGACAATTTGACCTGGTATAATACACCATTAACCTTCCAGTTTCTTTTTTGGAATTGCCCATCCCATACCTCATCCATCCCAGATCCTGGTGTGCAGCCTGAGGAGTCAGGGATGTCTATCTGATGAGCATGTTATGTGGTATTAAAAACTTGGCCATTCCGGTGGCCTAAAATGTACCCCCCCCCCCCGCCCTCACTGTCGGCCATCCAAAACAACTGTGTCAAATCAGCCATGTCCAACAGCTGTGCAAAATGTGTTGCTTCAGTCAAATCTGATTGCCCAAAGCATGGCAACACAGGCTAGGCAAGTGAGGCTTCATCTGTGAGTTGTTCCTAGAATATGGAAAAAACCTGGCTTTAAGAGCGCCAAACATTTCTGTCCAAGCCAACAGGCTTTCTGATATGTTGTGATTTTGAGGATTCATGATGGCTTACCTCACACCTCTGATTTCTCTGCCTTGAACTTGCTTTTTCACGCTAACTTATCAGCCAGTCTTGATTGCTACTGGCCCCACTCTCTTTACTTAACATTGAGTCATTCCCGACAGAGCCATTTGTCCTAGAACCCAGAGCTCTTACGCCGGCAACTGCGGTGAAGAGCTAAGGCCAGATGGTAGGTGTTTTTCGTCTTCTACAGCAATGGTTCTCAGTGAAGGGGAGGTGGGTGATTTTACCCTTTAGGAGACATTTCACAATGTCCGAAGACATTTTTGGTTGTCACAACTGGGGGTGAGTGGGTGGATGCTACTGGTATCTGGTGGGTGGAAACTAGGGATGTTGCTAAACGTCCCCAACTGCACAGGACAGCCCCCCCCCCAAACAAAGAGTTACCTAGCTCCAAATGTCAATTGTGCCGAGGTTGAGAAACCTCAATTTAGAGGCATTCCATTGTATTTTTAAATTCTATATAAACCAGCAGGACCTCCCATCTTTAGGTTGGAAACCTGACAGGTATATGAACTTTCTCACATATTTATTTGAATTCATCATGAAAATAATTAATATCCTAAAATGATGAATAAAAGCAAATTCTCCAGGGAAGGAGAAAGTATACGAGTAGAAATAGAAGTTTTGATGAAAATGCAAAAGATGTATTAAGAAGCCAAAGAAGAATGAAATACATAAGCTTTTATGAATGGACAACCAAGTGTATGAAAGAAAGAAAATGTAATGGAAGTTTTAGCTAGAAATGTCAGAATTAGTATAAGGAGGCGTTGCAGCAATAATCTGTTCATATATTGGTGACATACATGGTCACCAGTACTGGCCACAATTCATCTTGGCAGTATTTGACATATTAATGGGGATCTGGGCACTGCCACAAGGCAGCCATGCTGTGGAAAAGAATGAACAAACATGACAAGCAAAAAATAGGAAGGTTTAAAAGTGTTGAAAATATGTATGATTATACATGTACTAAAAAAATTGATATGGTCTTGGGACGCCTGGGTGGCTCAGTCGGTTAAGCATCTGCCTTCAGCTCAGGTCATGATCCTGGGGTCCTGGGATCGAGTCCCGCATCGGGCTCCCTGCTCTGCGGGGAGCCTGCTTCTCCCTCTGCCTCTGCCTCTCTCTCTCTCATGAATAAATAAATAAAATCTTTAAAAAAAATTGATATGGTCTTAACTATTTTCGGAACAGCTTACACAGCAGGAGAACAGCACTGAGGTCTTTGGGCAGTCCTTAAATCAGGATTTGCAACGTGAAACATTTTAGGTCATCATTAAGTCCCATCATGAAAAACTAAACCTTAAAAAAAATGTTTTTCTGGTATTTGCTCTAAATTGAATACATTTGGATTAATAAACTTCCTCTACCATAAGGGAGCCACATTTTGATCCACTAGTCATATGTACTTTTTCTCTTTGCTTAGCAAAAATGCCATTAAAGGATAAAAGTACTTTAATAAAACAAACACTAGCTTGAGAAATACTATGTTGAGGGATACGTACCATTCCCGCTCGCAAGGCCTGAGCAATCGTTATTCACCAGCAGCGTGGTGGAGTGCGTGGAGTTACTGTTTGACTGTAAGGAATTTGAAGAGCTGGACACTCCTTGGTTTACAGTCTGCTTCTTTAAACCATTAGTAGCAGTTTTACTCCAGTCTACAGCAGAATAAGCATTTCAGAAAAACAGGGCGGAATGTTTGAAGCTCAAATGCAAGAGACAGATCACAGGGGAACTCGTTCTAGCAACTGATCTCACTTCCAGATCCCACTTCCACTTCTTACAAAGAAGTCACACATTTCACAAGTTGGTGTGATAAAATGTATTTTCACTTAAGACTATATACCTTTATCCTTTAAACGACCACTTGGTTAAAAGTAACCTATATGCTCTTGGGACTAAAGGCTACGCTCATTTGATTGTGTCTAAAGATAGCCACTGAATTAGGCAGTACTCCAGAACCAAGGATTGTCTTAACAAGAACACAAGATGGGGCGCCTGGGTGGCTCAGTCGGTTAAGCATCTGCCTTCGGCTCAGGTCATGATCTCAGGGTCCTGGGATCGAGCCCCACATTGAGCCCCATATCGGACTCCTGGCTGGCTCAGCGGCGAGTCTGCTTCTCCCTCTCCCTCTCCCCCTGCTTGTGTGCTCTCTCTCTCTCTCAAATGAATAAATAAAATCTTAATAACAACAAAAAAACAAGAACACAAGACACCTGTGTTGTGGTGACAGGTGGCTCTTAAATGACTTAAAATGACTGAACTATATGTACTGCTATTTTCTGAGTGCAGATCTGGTGCACACAGGTCCCTGCCATACCGCAAAGGTGGTATTCGTGGGTGATATTCATGTAAAAGGAATTTGTTTTTAAACAGTACTTCAGTTTTCTTATTTTCTTGAAAAGGAGCCATTTGCTCTGCAAAGCAGCAGGGCACGCCTGAAAAGAACTTCAAAATAACCAAAGGTATGCTAAAGCTTATATACAACGTCTGGGCCACTAACAAATTAAGCAATGGACAACCAGGACCTGTGGAAAAAAGGTTGAGCCAAGGCTTTTTTTTAATAAGAAAATAATATGCTTTATTAAAGAATTATAGAATTTTTAAATGTTTTTAAGTCCAGTAAGTTTAGTGTACTATTAGTTTCAGGTGTGCACTATAGTGACCCAGCACTTCCACACGTGCTGAGTGCTCATCACGACACGTGCCCTCTGGAGTCCCCATCACCTGTTTCACCCCTCCCCCCAGCCCCCAGGTTGAGCCAAGGCTTAACAAGTTATGAAGGTAAATACGAAAAATTACTTCAGACAAATGGAAAACCTGGGCTCAAAAGGAAAAATTGCACTCTTGTTTCATTTAAGAAGCAATGAGCCCGTTAATCCTATTGTTCACGAAGTTCCCAGATAATGAGCAATTATTTTTTAATTCACTAGGGTTTTTCTCCCTAATGTCCACAATTGAGATCCGTTCACTGATTTCCAGATCTGACAGCCCTTCGGCATTGACTGCTTTAGATCTTAACTTATGTCTTTTCCCCAAGATTTAAGAGGAGAAAAAGGTCAATCTTTACCAGAATTTTCAGCCAGCCGTAACTTTCCACAACAAAGATACCGCCTCCATTGCTTTCTGACGTTCTCTTTTGCTACACAGTAAAAGATGAATATGAAAAATCCTATGGAGGAAAAAAAAAAACCTGTAACATAATTCCAAACTGAGACCTGAATGTCATGAACTTCCTTTGCCCAAAAGATAAAATCTTTGGCAGCTATAGGCAATGTGAAATTTTACAAATGGGGGGGAAAAAAGTCCAAAGTCCTAAGAAAGTCTGCTATTGAAAGGCACCCTGAAGGGACTCTCTTTGTAAGATAAAAAATACTTATGAGAGGAATGATAACTCCCTATTTCCAAAATTAAACTGTCTCTCCTCTCACATCCCATCCTTGGCGTTCCCTATCTTTGGAAGTATAAGCCATCCACTCTACTCAGGATGCCAGCTCAGACCTTGGCTCCTACTTCCCCACCCTTCCATATTTATGATGCATCTTCATGTTCAGTCAAGTGCCACATCCTCCTCCTCGGTCTCAAATCCCTGGCTCCTCCTCTCCAGCCCATGGCAGAGTCCCTTGCCTGGGCTCTTCCCTCTTCCTCCCAAGCCTGGTGCCCCACAGTGATGTCCTTGTCTGCCCTCCAGTCTCCCTCTACTCTGTTCAAGGAAATTCTCCACTGTTGTCCTGGCCACAAAGAAAGCAACACTATAGACCTGAAGAGGGACTCGGGTTCTGCCTCCCACCCACCTTCTTCCTGGTCCTGCAGGCACGGGGCTCCATGCTGCTACCACGCCTCAAGGCTTTTGCCAATAAATATTTGCTGAACGAATGGGCGACTTCTGAATTCTCCCTCTCCTGAAATCCCAGTCGGTCTTTAAAATCTTCCTTTTTAAATATCAGGTTTGCTTCTAGTACAGTACACATGCCCATCCTAAAACCTGCCATCTTGACTACTGCACACCTTTGTTTATCTGCTACCCTTGGGCAATTCCCCTTGGTTGCACAAGAGGAGAAACAGCATGTATGAGAGAGATCAAAATGGACCTAAGCCCAACTCAGAACCTACACACAGCTTTCCTTTAACCAACCACAAAGCCAGTGAATTAGGCATTAGTTCCCTTTTGTAAATGGAACGATGCATTCCTTTCATCTATTCATATTCTAATGAGAAGACATTCTGGGGGAAATGAAGACAGAGGCAGGTTCAGTTTCCACATTAAATATATGAGGATAGGTACCCTGCTTTCATGTTTGTGATTAGTGTGATGTGGGCATATTTTTTGCTCTTTTAGCATGCCTTTAAGGCAAATAAAACTTTTCTATTTAATACTATGTGGTGTAACACCTGGATATACCAATTCAGGAACTGGTACATTGTAAGTTAAAATTAACAGGGGCACCTGGGTGGCTCAGTTGACTCTTGATTTTGGCTCAGGTCTTGGTCTCAGGATCCTGTGATTGAACCCCCCCCATCGGGCTCCACTTCTCTCCTCCTTTCCTCTCTCTCTCAAGTAATAAAGAAATAAATCTCTAAAGACATAAAATCTTTTTAAAAAATCTAACAAACTATGTAACTAACAAGTATATTAACTGGCTTCCTCCAAATAAGAACGGATAGCTAAATTAGGCATTTGAATTCAATCTCACGTTGGGATTTCTTTGAAAACCAGCAAAATAATCTACTGCCTGACAGAACTACGGGAGGACGCTATGGGAGCTAAAAGCAACAGGAAGGAAAAGATGAAAACAGGCAGATGAGAATGAATTAAAAGGCATCCCACAGCCGATTTGGAATAACAGGAAACCAAGGGACAAGAATTATCATTATTGTTACGTAAACCTATTAGCCTGCTTAGCATTTAATGCTAAAGTACTTCCATTAAAAATTAATTACAGCTGACAGGTCTTTTATAACGCTGATCTGAGTTAGTAGTTTGCTTTTCTGAACACCACAACTTGATGGGTTGGGAAATGTGTGCAGCTGGGCTTCAGGAACAAATGGAAAGCCGTGAAGAGCTCACACAGAGCCTGCCCCTTTCCCGCCGGGGTGGCCCAGCACAGCAACTTCTCAGGAAGAGCCGCAGGGCCGGGCTGTGGCCACTTGGCTCTGTCTATTGACTTCCCATTTCTCATTGCCTTCACTCAAACAGACCTAGAAGGTGGGCGTGGCCAGACGTCACCCGGACATATATGATCACGTGCACTTTGCTGTTTGCATGTTCTACCTCCATAAAAAGATTAAAAACAAAGGACAAGGAACCAAGTGAAGGAAGAGTGATTCCCATAAGCGAGTTCCTGGCAGGTTGGCAGGTTCCCCTCAATATGTTCTCTCTGAGGAGACAATATGGAGGAGGAAAAAAGTACCCGTTTCTTCCAAGGATCTCCAAGCCCCCTTTTTCAAAGATGAATCTGTTTTTCAACAAGTAAGTCTTCAGCTACGAAATAAGCCACTTCACGGATACTTTTTAGAGATTTTTAGTTCGACTGGGATCATTCATGCATAATTAGTGCTACAGAGCTTACCTTGTAAGGTGTTAAAGATTGCGAAGAGATACATGAAAGTGACGTTAACTGGTCCCCAGGCAAAGAAGGCAAAGCCCCAAGTAATGCCCAGTAAAAACGTAAGGCCGGCGACGCTCCTGAGGTCTTGAATACTGGTTTTCCGCTGGGCTCCCAGTTGTTTCTTCTTTTTAATTCGACAGAGCTGAACCAGGACCACAATGAACATGCTGACGTTCAGCAAAAATATCAAACAGAAATATCCCACAACTGTAATATAGAATACAGCATTGCTGTTGATCCAGCAACTGGAATTTGGGGGGAAAGACAATGGGAAACATATTACAGTGCTGAAATATGGTTCACAATGATACAATGAATCTAAATCATTTTACCGAAACATCCAAGAGGAAAAAAAAAAAAGATAAAACCAGCTGTTCGCTAACAACCACTTAAAGCTCGAAGGAAAAAAAAACCCTAAGAGTTTATTTTAGGACACTTGGTGATTAGAAGTATTTACAAACTATTCTTTGAAAACATTCCTGATTTTACCCCCTTTAAATCTTAGTCACTCTATCCATGAGTCTTTACTAATATAATGTAGCTGGTATTTCATTTTTATCAGAGGCTTAGAAAAGTATTTTCAAAAAACTTCCAATTCGTTTTTTTAATACTTAAATAGTAGCATGGCATTTCCAACTAGCTTATCTCATCACATACATAACTGTGAAGACTGCCGTAAATGTGACTGGATTTTATTAGGATGAGCGTCAGAGTCGATTACATACTCCACTTCCTTGGAGAATTCAGTTTTCCAGTTCACTTAACATTCCCTCAGGGACTTTGTACTCACAAGTCATCAGGTGAGCCATTGGGGAATTTCCCGTAGGACCCAAGGCCGTAGTTATTCGGGGATATAGCCAGGATGATGGTCACGACCACAGCTGGTAGCCCTGGAAGATGGGAAACATCAGTCACACGGAGTTCTAATAACCAAGGTGGTAAGAAGAAAGACTAGAGATCACGTTCTAGTTTCTTCTGGTAGCAGACTGCTGAGTTGTTCACCAAACCCTGTTTCTCTTTCTCCTTGGCACATGGCTGGACCTCTCCCAGCCTGCTTTGCAGCTGTGTGTGGCCACATAACTAGGTCTTGATCAGTGGGATATGGACAGAAGTGATTTGCTCTACCTCTACGCTTGTCCCATAAAAACTTCCTATATGAGATCCTCCACTCTTTCTTTTCCCAAATTCAGGGCAATTTTGGAAGCCCTGTCTTGAGGCAGAGCTTCCCACAGCTTGGATCCTGAATAACCACAAGACCACAGACCTCTCCAGTCCTGCTAACTGGACTGTGTGTGAGAAATTATCTTCTCCTGAGATTTTTTTTTTTGTCAACTACAGCAGCTAGAGTTACCCTTAACTTATACACATCTGGAATGTAATTTTGAGGCTCAGGTGGCAGGCAAAGTGAAGGACTCCAAAATGTAAAGCAAATAATCAGCATAATAGGGTTATCAGCAACTCCTGGCCAATCTTTCATTATGAACCCCAAATCCTCCACTGACGAGCTGGAACCCATCAATGGATTGAGGAGCAGACCTGGTTGATCTGGGGGCTGCTGACTGCCACTATACTGGCCCTTTCAAGGGCCTACTGGCCCTTCCACTAAGAAGCAGCACAATGAGAAGGCTCTTCCCAGCTTAAGATGGTGTTTGGCTGGGAAGGAGTCCCTCTCACTCCCCATCCCGTCACCCCTCACCCCATTCCATGCGGACAGCTCACACTCTGTGCACAAAGATCAGCCTGACACCCAGTCTCAAGTCTCTGGTAAATAAAAAACAATTCCAGCGCCTGGGTGGCTCAGTCGTTAAGTGTCTGCCTTCGGCTCAGGTCATGATCCCAGGGTCCTGGGATCGAGTCCCGCGTCGGGCTCCCTGCTCGGCGGGAAGCCTGCTTCTCCCTCTCCCACTCCCCCTGCTTGTGTTCCCTCTCTCGCTATCTCTCTCTCTGTCAAATAAGTAAATAAAATCTTTAATAAATAAATAAATAAATAAAACAATTCCTCCTCACAGGCTGGGGTGCCTGGTACAATCTAACATAATATTTCATTTAATTCTTTTCTATTTGTACCTTACAGAGACACTAACATATGATAACTTCCTAAGTGAAACACTTTTCTAAAAATAAAACACTGGGGTTGTGGAGCCTGTCCAGGACAGAGAATGTGACCTTTTGGTATTCCACAAAGAGAGAATCCATGCTCGGTGTCAGAAGCAGTGATTTATTTTTCTAGGAAGAAGTGACTCATCTCTCTGGAAAGGTGTTCTGTTATTCTTGACAGGGATATAATGACAGGTGGGGTGACAAGTGTGGTAAAGGGTCTGCAGTACTGTTGTGTAGGGAATATCTGAAGGAATATTTAGCCTGAAAAAGAGCAGAGGGAGGGATGGTGGCTGTAATTCAAAGGAAAGATACGCACGAGAAATCGGAAAACCAGGCTGCGCTGTTCTCAAATTGTGTGAATTGGGTAAATCATGTCGTCGCTTCGAGCTGGTTTCTGTACCGGGTGTCAGCAATAACTGCCTGTTCCAACCTCACCAGCTTAGCTTTCGTGGGGTTCCTTGTGTGAAAATACATGGAAGAACAGGGCATTTTTCATAATGTTATATATTACTTGCAGATTATCTGAAGGGCTCTTTGGCAGAGAGGTGTCAGCTTATTGTTTTGCCTTAGAAAGCAAAAACGAGACCACTGGGTAAGTGCCACCAGAGAGCCAAGTGAACTTAATGGGAAATCAGAGCTGTAGGGCTTTAGAAAATGGTATTGGCTGCCTTGTAAGGTATTAAAAAGAAGACAACAGACCTAAAATTGAGTCACTTATGGTAAGCCCCAGGTGATGAAACTGAGACTTGACTTAATTACAATTTCAGCTCCCCCAGAAATGGAATCTTAAACCAGTCAATCAGGAATCACATTATTAGCACTAGTTACGTAATCTGCCTGATAGACACCTCTGTCATCCCCTAAAGGAGCGTAACCTTGCAATAACGAACTCCCTTTTTTGCCTAGAATAACTTGCTTATTCCTGTTCCCTTCTGCCTATCAACGTCTTTCGTTTTGTACAGCTCCTTTCTATCTGCTAGATTGGATGCTGCCGATTCATGAATCCCTGAATAGAGCCGATAAGATCTTTAAAATGTAGTCCGTTGAATTTTGTTTTTTTTAACAAAGATAATGAGCTCCCTAATAATAGAAGTGTTCAAGCAGAGGTTAGATTACCTTTAGTCAAAGACAAGTCCAGTCAGGTTGATGAGGCTCCTACATTTGGTGGAGAGCTGAATGCCCGAATCTTCAAGATATGCGCGGTGTCTAAGACTTTGGGACCCACCACCAACAGGTGGCATGATCTGAAAACTGTGTCAGTGTGGCTGTGAAGTTACATCAGGTCTCACCTGGTATGTTCATCTCACTCTGCCCTTTTGAGCACAGTGTCGTACATGTGTGTCATATCTGGGAGATCTACAACAGAGTGAGGCTAGCTAGGAGGTCAGGGACAGAAAGCTTGACCTCATTATCACGAAGCTCACTTCTTCAATTTTTTGAGCACCTTCTGTGTGCCAGCCCTAACTCTAGTTACTGGAGATACAGACAGTATTCATAGCCCTAACCTCAAAGAGTTTTATGTCCATAACCAATATACAGGTATTCTAGAAAGAGACTGGACAAGGTTGAGGCGCCTGGGTGGCCAGGCAGAGAAGCGTCCAACTGTTGGTTTCGGCTCAGGTCATGATCTCAGGGTTATGAGATCAAGCCCCACGTCGGGTTCTGCATTCAGCAGGGAGTCTGCTTAAGATTCTCCCTCTCCCTCTGCCCGCCCCTCTAAAACAAATAAATCTTAAAAAAAAGAGAGAGAGAGAGACTGGAAAAGGTTGCCCTTTGGGCAGGCAGTGCAGTTAAGGACAACATAGCTGTTTTAGAAACCTGCCAAGTATGACCTGCTTTATCATCGTCTCTACCTGATGAAAAACCAAAATAGAGGAGTAAAAGCTTTGGAGAAAGCCCAGGCCACGTGCAAGCAAAATTATACATACCCCAACCAACAACGCAGAATTTAAGGATGTATTTCCGGATATAAGTATTAAACACTTTCACAAGGGCCAGGTACATATGGAATGCTTCCAGGCCCATCCATGTGAATGAGACCAAGAGAAAATAATGCAGAAATACAGCCACCGAGATGCAGAGGCCTCGCATGTCATACAGAGCTATCCATGAGTCCAGGAGAAATACCAGGTTCAGCAGGAGCAGAGCTGCACACAGCTGGATGAGGATTTTGGAAGGATAATCCCTCCGAATCTTTCTAAAAGGAAAGGACAAGAAAACGCTTATGTGAACATATCTATGAAATTTATGTGTATTCTTTGGCAAATGTCTATACGCATCAATTTCTTCTGTGTGTGTGTGTGCCAGGGGTAGGGGTGGGGGCAGGCATTGAAAATCAACGACCATAACAACAACAAAGGAAAAATCAAAACAGAATATCGTCTGTCATAACAATATGGAAAATCGGTATTTGCATCTCTGTGGAATCTTTTACATGCTGACAGCTGACCCGACCTTTTAAATAATTTGTAGTGGAATCTACTGAGCACCCACCTTCCTTTCTCCCAAGCGACTTCGAGAAGCATTGCTGTTGCTTCTCATACGATAGGCTCCTACATTCAGATCTTCAAAACCTAGCCAGATCCCCCATGATGTTATTAGTTAAAATGAGATCATGGAAAGAAGAGTTTAAACTACAGCTAAATGAAACAGGCAGAGGAAATTAGAGCTAACTGATGACATGTGCATGTGTGTGTGTGAAATCAGACCTGGTGAAATCATTCTGAGTAATGGCTGGCCTGATGGTAATTTAGTCTCATTAATCATATTTCCAAAGGTCCACTAGAAGATTTGTAGTTACAGCTGGACCCTAAGTTTGGCACTGCAAGTAAATTTGTGCATTTCCTGAGCAGTGTCCAAAATCTAAATCCCAGAACTTACATACTGTTTAATTTAGTTAGTGCAATAAAAGTGCCTATTTTCTTTTTTTTCCCAACAGAATTTGTTGGAATTCGCCCCCCCACCCCAAAGTGACCAAAGGAACACTTCAAGTAAGCCAAGAAGGAGATGCTATTATTTGGAATGTCATTCTTGCATGACTTACAAAGTTGCACTCATGAATTATCTATCTTTTTCAGTGAGGCTTTACACCTTTTATTCTTCTTCATCCCCATACCTGCTACTGTTTTTAATCTTTCGTGTTTGCTCAGTGTAACTTAGAAACTTAATAAATTGAACATAGCTCTTATGCCGTACGTGAAGCTATGGTCTATATCAGAGTATAAGCTCTTGAGTTTCAAGGTCTGCATCCATCTTCCATTTCACGCTTAATGGCGGCGAGGTAGCAGGCACCATTTTAGGGTAAAAAGATGATTAAGACACAACCCCTGCCCTCAGTAAGTGTGCAAACTAGTAGAAGGAAGTGAGTATTTTAACCAAAAAGTCCCACAAATTTTTGCATATAGGTGGCACCATTAGATGTTATACAGGATAAGGTAGGCCAACGAGCACACGTGATACATTTTGGCAGTGGAGGGGAGTACTGCGTCCTGTAATCCAAGTTTCCAGTGTGGATACTCACTCAAAGGCTAAGTAGGTTACCAGAGTAACTGACAGAAAAATTGATGAAAGCCCACAACCAATGTATGTGATAAACGTCAGAGCCATCATCTGAGAAGGTGGCAAGGATGTTCGAGATAGGTCCTGGAAAATAAAATACTGCTTTCAAGACCAAATATTTTAAAGAAATAAAAGAGCTATGGTTTACATTTATTGAGTGTTCTAAGCGCCTATCCATAGTTCATTCAACAAACCTACAAGGTAGACACAATTATTATCATCAAGTAAAAATAATGAAACCGAGGCCCAGAGAGGTTAAATAATTTGCCCAAGGTCACACAAGTATGAAATGGAGGAGCTGAGACCCAAATTCTGGTCTGGCTGCCTCCAAAGCCCGTGTACGTGATCAGTACAGATGGTTTCATTCTGCTTCCGGTCTTTAACAGAGCAGCCATCCGATGACCACCCTCCTCTGCCACCTGTTGGTATTGGGAAGAGTATCTGTCCCATCAGCAAGGCCGTGGCATTACGATACACTGGAAAAGCACTGGGCTAGGAGCCTAAAGACCTGAATTTGGCTTCAGGCCCTTATACTTCTTAGTTCTAGGACTGTGGACAATGGCCTAACAAATGAGTCTTAATTCTAAGTTCTTAAAATGACAGTAACAACACCCCATTCCACCTATCTTGTAGGACTGTTGGAGAAATTAAACATAATAACTTATGACAGAGCATTTTATGAAAACTTTAAAGTGCGGGGCGCCTGGGTGGCTCAGTTGGTTGGGCAACTGCCTTCGGCTCAGGTCATGATCCTGGAGTCCTGGGATGGAGTCCTGGGATCGAGTCCCGCATCGGCTCCCTGCTCAGCAGGGGTCTGCTTCTCCCTCTGCCCCTCCCCCACCTCCTACTCATTCTGTTTCTCTCTCTCAAATAAATAAAATCTTAAAAAAAAAGAGAGAAGATTTTAAAGGGCAATGCAAACTGGACAATTTTTCTTACCCATTTTAATCTGAATTCCCTAGGCCCTGCTATTTAAAAGAGGGAAACTTACATATAAAAATAGACTGGGGGGGGGAACTTCCATGTTCAAGTATTCCAAGTGCATTTGCTCTTTGGAAGAGTAATTTCATTGGTCTATAACTTTGCCACAATATCCTACCTGCTGATCAAAGTCATCTATCATATTAGACATCATGGTGTGACGCCCAGCTACCCCTCAGACCCAGAATCTAAAACCATGTAGCGTGGGGTTATTACCAGTAGGACGCCAAAGCTCGTAAGGTGGCTGCACGTACAGATGGTTTCATTCTGCTTCCTGTCTTTAACAGAGCAGCCATCCGATGACCAGCCTCCTCTGCCACCTGTTGGTATTGGGAAAAGTATCTGTCCCATCAGCAAGGCCGTGGTCTCAATGATTGCCACTTCCTCCCCTGTCCCCGCCCCCGCCCACTCAAGACTGAAAAAGGTACGACTGGAACCTACCATTTCTGCCCAAGTCCCAAAATACACATCTCGCGATTAAGTCATCCTGCAGTGGAAAGGTAAGTGGCAAATAATCAATTTACGGAACTGAAAAAACTAAAAAGCAATTGAAAAAAAATATATGAAATTTTTTATCTCAGAATCTCATTCTTGATATTTGGAGAATTCTTATTTTATTCTAGTCCCTAGAAGCAAGTGAGTCTCATGTAGGTCAGCACTTCTTAGACTTAGCAGTTGTGCATAGGAATGACCTTGAGGCCTTGCTAAAACACACATTCTGATTCCAGGGGTCAGTGTGGGGCCTCAAAGTGGGCATTTCTCGCAAGATCCCAGGTGACGCTGAAGGTACAGGTCTGCAGACCAGACTTTGAGTAGTATGGTCATAGATAATGCTCAACCTGAACCGAAATGAGAGATGTTTTCTCTTTGGGGGTGAGAATCAGACCTGTAGCCACAGATCTAGATGCACTAAAACCGGGCAATTGATAGTAGCTGGCTTTTGCGCTGCACCTTCTTGGAAATGAAGTGGTCAGTGCTTAGGCATGCTAAAACCCAACAGAGTGACCCTATGATCCTAGCCTCACACACTGCCTTAACCGAGTTTGAGGTTCTGCTGGATCTCCTTCTTTCAGGTCAAGTCCGACAGACGTGGTTTGCGCAAGCGTATCTGGTCCATGAAGAGACCAGACAGGCCTCTCGCACCTGGCTCGGCTTGATGTGCTTTAAGGTAACTGTCACGTTTCTTGTCAAGTTCTTGACGGTCAGATTTGCCACACTGGACGATATGACGTAGCTGATCAGAGAGAGGTTCTCCAGGGCAGGGTCCTAGCACACCAAAAAATCAACAAGATGGATTTTAGAGCTGAACGGGACCCTAAAGAACAGTAAGTCCACACTGGTGATTTTATAATCTAGGGGAGAAATTGAGGGTCAGGGATTGAAGTGACCTTCCCAAGGACGATTAGAAACAGAGCCTGCTCCACTATACCTAAGCACTCTAACTACTGACTGAAATTTCACAGACTGACACAACATGGCCCTCAGGAACTGCAAAGGGAATAGCTCATGAAGCCGCTTAAACTGTTGTGTTCTTGAGCAAGTTAACCTCTCTGCACCTCCTTGCCCTCATCTGTAAATTTGGGATCATAGTTGAATAGTTCCTCCCTCACAAGGTTGTTGAGAGGATTAAAGTTAACATTTCTAAGTGCTTAGTAGCATGCTCAGCAATTGGTAAATTCTATATATAAATGTCAGTTATGGTAATTTATCATTACCAGTATCCCTAGTTCCTGTTTAAAAATAAACTGGAGGGGCACCTGGGTGCAGGTGGTTAAACATCTGACTGTTGGTTTCTGGTCAGGTCATGATCTCAGAGTCGTGAGATCGAGCCCTGAGTCGGACTCTGTGCTCAGCGGGGAGTCTGCTTAGTTTCTCTCTCCCTTCCCCTCTGCCCCTCCCCACTGCGTGTGCTCTCTCTCTCTCTCCCTCTCAAATAAATAAATAAATCTTTAAAATAAATGAATAAGGGCGCCTGGGTGGCTCAGTCGTTAAGCGTCTGCCTTCGGCTCAGGTCATGATCCTGGGGTCCTGGGATCGAGTCCCACATTGGGCTCCCTGCTCGGCAGGAAGCCTGCCTCTCCCTCTCCCACTCCCCCTGCTTGTGTTCCTGCTCTAGCTATCTCTCTCTCTGTCAAATAAATAAATAAAATCTTTAAAAAAATAAAAAAATAAAAAATAAATTTTAAAAAAAAGAATAAAAACAAACTGCAAAAAAAATAATAAATAAATAAACCAAAATAAACTGCAGCTTTCATGGGAGAATTAAAAGAAACGAAACTGCCTCACTCCAAAACAAAACCTAAACCCAAAGCAGTTAGCATTAACCTTACCTGAAACAGGGCAGGTGTTTCAAAGAAGTTGAACTGAACCCTGGAAGCGAGCTCCACATCATTAGCTGGTAAATTACTCATCAGTGATGAAGGCAGAGTAATAACACCAATACTGGTCTCAGGAGCCTGCGTTTCCAGAGAAACCTGAAAATCAAGTAAAATATAATAAAAAATGCCTGGGGTTAGTATAATGAAGAGATGGAAAACACAAGAACTAATTAAGATGGAGGATCCTGTAAAGGCATTTATTTCTGGTAACTTCTGTCAAATCGGTTGTTCTTGTTTCTCTGATCGCTATGAAATTGGAGAGGATGTGTAAT
This sequence comes from Mirounga angustirostris, assembly GCF_029215605.1. Taxonomy (NCBI): domain Eukaryota; kingdom Metazoa; phylum Chordata; class Mammalia; order Carnivora; family Phocidae; genus Mirounga; species Mirounga angustirostris. Next base: position 15,206,380 of record NW_026991719.1, read on the forward strand.
AGATAGACAAGGCCTCAGAGCAGGAAAGGGAACATTTTAAAGATACACAGGAACCATCAGAAAGTGTAGGATGCTGTATGTCAATTACAGCTCAACAAAACTGGGAGCAGGGAGTGCAGAAAGGGTAACTGCAGACATACCAACTCGGCCACCTGTTAGGGCAAAGTCTTCATAAAACCACACGCACTAAACTTGTAAAGGGAAGAGTATACAAATTAAATTAAAAGGCAAGACTTGGTCTGACGTGGGTATTTCCAGCCCCTAATCCCTCTAATAGGTGGATAGAAAACACTGGAAGTGCAGTCAAAACACTTGTTTAAAGTACTGAAATAACTTGATAAGTAGCTGATGTCCCTGCTCTCTTGCAACTGCCTAGAACCCTCCACGGGACACTTCTCCCCACCTGAGTCCCCCACTTCCCCACAAAACTTCCATTTAGCTGCTAGAGGGTTAACACTGGGCATGAGGATCACTCAGATCCTGCTCCAGCCAAGACCAAAGTCCTGTTTCTGATTGTGTGGTGCCTCACTGTTCTAGATGTTAAATATTTTTAGTATCACCCCTGATTAGAAGCAGTAATTGCCTCCATCATGAAGTCCATGGAGACTACAGTCATAGATAAGAAAAGGTTTTTTCCACAATAGATTAGGATGTACCTGAAGATGTGCAGGGTCTTGGGCAGCAAAGGTAGTTGTGTCGAAATTACTAGCATTCACTCTGATCACGGCCAGAGCCAAAGAAGGGGAGGTTAGAGTTATGGTCTTAGTTGAAAAATTCAGCTGTAAGCCAATGTCATCCACTATTTTTAGCAATCTGTAACGACAAGTGGTAGTTCAAATTCAGCACTCCCGCTTTGTCTTCCCCATTCGAAGCAGAATATGCAGTAGCAATTTAACAAGTCATTATGAACCTCTTATGTGGGAGAAAAATACTTGGCTGTAATTAATCCCGATAAGAAGTCTCATTCTCTTAGAGGGTCCCCTCTCCTGACCACATTAGTTTGCTAAGTCATACCTTTGGGCCAGAGGAGCCAGCAAGGCAGGTGGGGAATGAAGGAGTTTGCTGACATGGTTTATCATTTCTCCCGCGAGGTTAGGCTCCAAACTGCCCAAGGACAGAGTCTTTTCCATCTGGGACACTTGGTCCTCAAGATCAGAATCACTGATGCTGCTGGTATAAACAACTTCTGTAACAGAGAGCCAAATCATTTTATGAACACATAATGGAAAAATCACTAATAAAGAAACACACATAGACTCTATGACCTGGCGAACCTACTCCTAGGTATTTGCCCCAGGGAAATAAAAACATGTCTCGAAACTTGTTCATGAATGTTTATAGAGGCTTTTCATTATACCCCAAACTGGAAACAACCCAAATGTCTATCAACTGAAGAATGGATAAACAAACTGATCCCTCTGTGCAATAGATTATTATTCAGTAATTAAAAGGTAGGAGCCACTGATAATTGCAACAACATGGATGGATCTCCAATTCTCCAATATATTATGTTAACTGAAAGAAGCCAGACTCAAAAGGCTGCATACTGGGGCGCCTGGGTGGCTCAGTTGGTTAAGTGACTGCCTTCGGCTCAGGTCATGATCCTGGAGTCCCGGGATCGAGTCCCGCATCGGGCTCCCTGCTCGGCGGGGAGTCTGCTTCTCCCTCTGACCCTCCCCCCTCTCATGTGCTCTCTCATTCTCTCTCTCAAATAAATAAATAAAATCTTAAAAAAAAAAAAAGGCTGCATACTGTATGATTCTCTTCATATGACATTTTAGAAAAATCAAAAGTATAGGAAAACAAAACAGATCAATCAGTGGTGGCCAGGGGCTGGGGGTAGTGGATAGGAACGGACTACAAAGGAACACGAAGGAAATTTGGGGGTGGTGAAAATGTTATATATTGTGATGGTGGTTATGTGGCTATGGGTGTTTAATCCAACCTCATGGAACTATAAAAATTTCATCTATCCACAGATCTGGATGAATTTTAACGTATGTAAATTATACTTCAAGAAACCCAACTGGGGTGTCTGGCTGGCACAGTCTAAAAGAGCACGTGACTCTTGATCTCAGGGTCATGAGTTGAAACCCCACATTTGGTGTAGAGATTATGTAAAAATAAAATCTTAACAAAAATAAAAGAAACTTGGGTGCCTGGGTGGCTCAGTTGGTTGAGCAACTGCCTTCGGCTCAGGTCATGATCCCAGAGTTCTGGGATCGAGTCCCACATCGGGCTCCCGGCTCAGCAGGGAGCCTGCTTCTCCCTCTGACCCTATCCCCTCTCATGCTGTTTCTCTCTCTCTCTCTCTCTCTCTCTCTCTCAAATAAATAAATAAATAAAATCTTTAAAAAAATAAAAAATAAAAAAAAAAATAAAAGAAACCTAACTGAAAAAAAAAAGTAAAAGCACATCAGTGTAGTTAGTGTATATTTGTATAAGTATAAATATACTTGTATCTAATTTATATCGTGTGTACAGGACTTTACATGGGTAACAAGAAATTCTTTTTGTGAAAAAGAGAATATTATGAAATTAATAGCTAGATGGCCAGCTGTAAACTGGTTTTCAATAGTGTTTTTAATTGGAAAACAATGATACAAACCTGTCTAGCAATGAAAAAGTCTCTTAATTCCACCACTAAACATCCTATTTTTTATTTTGCATATTCCCTTCTAATCTCCATCCATGTTGGTGTCACATACTGTTATAAACACAGTGTACAAACTATTTATTGTTGTGTTATTTTCTTTTCACTCAAGACTTGAAAGATGCCCCTGAGTTTCATCTAGCTGTTCTTAATGCAGGGCTGCAAACAGTCATCATGCTGAGGTGGCTTAGTGTATTTCATTACTCTTCTGTTGTGGAACTGTTAGGTTGTATCTACTTTTTCACTACCAGGTAATACTCTGACACAGCTTTTATATGTATGTCGTTTTGCTCCTGTTGTCTCATTGGCTGAAACTGGAGTCCCAGAAATGGAAGCACAGACGCAGGGGGATATGTTGCTAGCCTTTCTGGGGAGCCTGTGAGGTTGATTCTAATGGTCAATGGGGATAGCTCTGCAAAGGTGGGTGTTTTAGGCCCAGGCTAACTAACTTCAATTTTACTTTATTCTTCATCAGCCATTGAACCTTCTCGAAACTAAGACCCCAATGGTTTTATAATGTGGTCTAAAATGTCCATATATATAAAAAAAATGAGAGAGCAGTGCAAATTCAAAGAAATATCAAGTCATGGGGCTCCTGGGTGGCTCAGTAGGTTAAATGTCTGCCTTCGGCTCAGGTCATGATCTCAGGGTCCCGGGATCAAGCCCCACATCGTGCTCCTTGCTCAGTGGGGAGTCTGCTTCTCCCTCTCCCTCTGCCGCTCCCCCTGCTTGTGCTCTCTCTCACTCTCTCTCTCTAATAAATAAATAAAATCTTAAAAAAAAAAAGAAAAGAAAAAAATATCAAGTCATTTGGCAGCCGCTCCCAATCTCCTGGGGATGCTTGCACTGTGGGGGAGAAGGTGGAGATCACAACATGAGCTCCAATCTCATGTCACCAAGAACTTGGTTTTGCCTCCCACTCCCCCCAAATTTAAAGGAAGGTCTGCTTCTTACTCACTGAATTCAACCTTCAAAGCATCCAGAATTCTCTCTTGCATCTTCCGCTCTTGTCTTTATCTCTTTACCCCTAAGCCTACTTTGTGTGTGGGGAGCCCTCTGCAGGTTCCAGGGCATTCTTCTGTAACCATCATTCCAAACCCAGTGCAGCTAGTGTGATTATTTCCATCTTAAAGTCGTGTAGGCTAAAGTCAGCTAAATGGCTTATCCCAGATCACACTGCGGGTGAGGACACCTGCAGACCCACACGTAGGTCTTCTGAACATGTCTCCCCTCCTCAAGGCAACCTTAGCTCAGTCCCACCTCTGTCACTCTGTAACTGACTTGTTTTCAAGAAAGCTAAATTTTTCTCTTGTCATCTTTCTAAATGGAATTACTGTGTTTAACAGTACAGAAGTTTCCTTGGGGCGCCTGGGTGGCTCAGTCGGTTAAGTGTCCGACTCTTGGTTTCGGCTCAGGTCATGATCTCAGGGTGGTGGGATCGAGCCCCGCTTCGGGCTCCGCGCTCAGCGGGGAATCTGAGATTTTTTCACCCTCTCCCTCTGTCCCTCTCCCCACCACTCTCTCTCTCTCCCTCTCTCTAAAATAAATAAATAAATCTTTCTTTTTTTTTTTTTTAAGTTCAACAGTGAGCGCCTGGGTGGCTCATTTGTTAAGCGTCTGCCTTTGGCTCAGGTCATGATCCCAGGGTCCTGGGATCGAGCCCTGCATTGGGCTCCCTGCTCGGAGGGAAGCCTGCTTCTCCTTCTCCTTCTCACACTCCCCCTGCTTGTGTTCCCTCTCTGGTTGTGGCTCTCTCTGTCAAATAAATAAATAAAATCTTAAAAAAAAAAAAAGTTCAACAGTTTCCTCTTCAGAATGTTGAAAACAGTGACCTAATAACCTTTTGTGGGAGAAAGAAACCTGTAAAATAACTCATCTTGATAAAATGAGATATGTTTGCCTCAGAGCTATTTCTCCACTCTCTTGGTCAAAACAATCAAACTCAGCCACATCTATGTTCTACGAATCTCTGGAGGAAAGCTCTCGAAATCAAGCAGGTATCATAAAAAGAAAGGTTCAACATGGCCTTGTTACAGATATCTTGACTTGGCAGGCAAACCCCTGCGATTCAGGAAGCCAGATTCTAACAAACAGCGGCAGCGGGACTCCTCATATTTACCTGTCTTGTCAGGAGGTGTGCTGGTCGTGATGACATTCACAGGGGCAGACGCGGTGGGAGAGGAAAGTGAGGATTTCACAGTTGGCAGTGTGTGGGAAAGATCAGTTTGGGGCATAGGGGAAAAGATAGTTCCAGAACTGGGGGGCATATCAATGGCAGAGCTGGAAGCTAGGGGAGCTGAAGGCTGGGGAGAAGGAAGGTAAATCCCTCGTGTTGGAGAGGCAGGGCTCTGGGTTACAGGTGGATGATTTAGAGGTTCAGCAAAAGAGAAGGCACTGGAGACCTGGGACAGAATGGTGGCCCGAGGAACAACTGGGATGGAATTGCTAGAAGAAAATGGTGAGCCATCTGGATGACCAGCAAGACATACAACAGGATCCTGCAGGTCACTAAAGGAAAGAATCAGAGAGATGCACGTGAGACACAAGTAAGTGATAGAGAGGCTCACCTCCTCTAGCAACCACCCGACACCACCAAGGTGACTTGGCTCCACCAGGGACCTGCTACTCCCAGCCTCTGCCCTGCACACCTGCCGTGCCCTTGCCACTGGCCCCCTGCCCCTGCCCACTTCCACCACTTCTTCCCTGGGAGAGGAATTAGCCAGGAGGGATGCTCTTTTATGAACTGCCAGTTCCAGGTCACTCACTCACCACTACTCTCAGGCTCTTGTGCTTTATTACTTATCACTCAGTTGAAGAGATCTTGTAACACTTCTATGTGTTTCTGGTGGTGGGGGGGAGCTGTTACATGCTGTTACCCACCTAGCTGGTTTTCATATATTAGGAATCTGTCTCACATTTTTTTTTTAGGTTTTACAAAATGTATTCTCAAAAAAGTATAATCACACGCCCAAACTGTTCCTAACATACTATAAAGTGTTCTAAATACTGGGTGCCTGGGTGGCTCAGTTGGTTAAACGTCTACCTTCAGCTCAGTTCATGATCCCAGGGTCCTGGGATCGAGCCCCACATTGGGTTCCCTGCTCAGCGGGGAGCCTGCTTCTCCCTCTCCCTCTGCTGCTCCCCCTGCTTGTGCTCTCTATCAAATAAATAAAATCGTTAAAAAAAATTCTTCTAAAAACTTAAATACCAAAATATCATTTTCCTTGAATATTCGAATCTGCATTAAAAAACTGGCTCATCATTTTTAGAACAATTGATTTTACTTTGAAGCAAAAGCATATCCATTTCAAAACTGTATCTGTCCATAACAGATTCACAAACTCTTTTTTTTCCCAAGATTTTATTTATTCATTTGACAGAGAGAGAGACAGCGAGAGAGGGAACACAGGCAGGGAGAGTGAGAGAGGGAGAAGCAGGCTTCCCGCTGAGCAGGGAGCCCGATGTGGGGCTCGATCCCAGGACCCTGGGATCATGACCTGAGCCGAAGGCAGATGCTTAACCGACTGAGCCACCCGGGCACCCCAGATTCACAAACTCTTATGTCAACTCAGTATTAACATGGGGTACAAAAGGGTATGGCATAAATTGAAAAGCAGCTCTAAATTTATCAATAATCATAAAATGTTCTTCAGATTTTTCCTGTAGTATTTGCAAAGTACATAATTCTGTCAATTACATTTACAATCTTCTGTGTATTGATCCATATTAGAAAAATGTGCAAAAATCATTATTATTGATTTGGATAATGGAATTTTTTATTTCAGCAAATTCTCATACTGGTCTTCGTGAGTCACAAGTAAGCCTTTCTTTTCCATGAAACCTCAAATTTAGCTCACTCACATGCAGTGTGATATTGGCTGGAATAGGTAAATCGCACTGCCTTTTTTTTTTTTCTTTGACTTACTGAATTTTGTTTCAAGAAAATCTTGAACTGAAGTTAATAATACTAAATTTTTGTGAAACTGATGAACATAGGAATCTGAGTCAATTTTATACCACTATAGCACAGCATGATGCTAACTGGCACCTAGTGACTGGAAATGTTCGTTGACTGAAAAAATAAATTAAGCTGGGGCCATAGGGGCCCCCAGTTTGTAAATCAGCTACACCCTCAGTATTGCTTTAGCCCAGTGGTTCTCAACCTAGGCCGTGCATGAGAAAACCCAGAGGACTTTTAAAAAATATACAGAGTTTTTTGTGGCCTACTCCTCAGCATCTGTTTCAGTTGGTCTTGGTGCAGGGGTGAGGCCCCCAGGCCCATATATTTTCATGGCATGCAAGGTTGAGAAGAACTCATCTACTATCAAGATCCACCAGTCTTGGGGTGGGGGGGGTAAGAGTAACCAGAGGGGGCAACAAACTATTACCTAGGGAAACCTCTGATGGATCCAGTTTTAGATGGTGACTTAAGAGCACCAACTAGAATGTGTCTTTATTGCTTCTCTGGGGTGAGAGGAGGCAGGAATATTAGGTTGAGGAACCCGAGGCAGGTCATACCCATAAAAAGAAATGCTGCCTCAGTCTAATCTGGTCAGACACCCGCCGGAGGCTTGTCTACACAGCCTGGGGTTCAGGGTGGCAGTGTGGACGAAGGGGCGCCAGACAGTCGGAAAAGTGATGAGTCGAGAAGCCCTGGCTGAGGCTCCAGCTCTCAGTAGTCTTCCAGGCAATCCACCCAGTTCTCCGAGACTCCGTTCTCTGAACTGTGTACGGCAGCAATCCGTCGGGCCGAGTCACAGCAGAGGTGCTTTGCAAAGTCTGAATTAAATTTCCTTCTTAGATCTGGGGGAAGAGGCTACCCTCTCTCGGATACTCTTGGCACTTCTGCTACTCAGAGCCCTCCATCCGCCAGGAGAGGCACGCCGAGGGGCAGAGCGGTGGCGGGCAATGCCAGCTCTACATGAGAAACCTCCGAGCGCTGCACACCAGTGCAGGGGCTCCCATCCCAGGCCCACTCAAGTGGACTCTCTGGGGTGGCTGCAGGCATCCGTATCTGTTTTAATATGCTTCTTCACTGAGCAGCCTCCATACGGTAGACTGTACTAATCTTCCATTTAGAGCTTGAAGAACTTTTATACGTGGATACACCTATATCATCACCACCCAGATCCTAAGAGATTATTTCCAGCACCCAAGGCCACTTTGACACATCAGGTTTTAAAAGCGCCCGAAGTGGGCACCTGGGTGGCTCAGTCGGTTAAGCGTCTGCCGTACACTCAGGTCATGATCTTGGGATCCTGGGATCGAGCCCCGCATCGGGCTCCCTGCTCAGAGGGGAGCCTGCTTCTCCCTCTCCCTCTGCTCCTCCTCCCCTCCCCCCCGATTCATGCTCTCTCTCTCAAATAAATTAATAAAATCTTTTTAAAAAGTTAAAAATAGGACACCTGGGTGGCTCGGTCAGTTAAGCATCTGCCTTTGGCTCCGGTCATGACCTCAGGGTTGTGAGATCAAGCCCCACGTCAGGCTCTGTGTTCAGTGGGGAGTCTGCTTCTCCCACTCCCCTCTCCCTCTACTCATGCTCTCACTCTCTCACAAATAAAATCTTAAAAAAAAAAAAGGGGGGGCGCCTGGGTGGCTCAGTTGGTTAAGCGACTGCCTTCGGCTCAGGTCACGATCCTGGAGTCCCGGGATCGAGTCCCTCATCGGGCTCCCTGCTCCGCAGGCAGTCTGCTTCTCCCTCTGACCCTCCTCCCTCTCATGCTCTCTCTATTTCATTCTCTCTCTCAAATAAATAAATAAAATCTTTAAAAAAAAAAAAAAAAAGAATCACCCCACCCAGGAATCCTGAAAAATCCAGAAGCCTGGACTGCACCCCACACCAATGACATCACCATTTCTGAGGGTGGGAGGCAGGTATGGGTGTTTTTAAAACTCCCCAGATGATTCCAATGTGCATCCAGGGTTGAGAACCACTGCTCTGTGGACCAGACCCCACTGCGCAAAGTGAGGTCCATGAACGAGGAGCACTGGCTTCACCTGGTAGAAAGGCAGCAGCTCAGGTCTTTCCCAGACCTCCTGGATCAGAATTTTAACCAGACCCTGTGTGGCTGATATGCACAGTAATGCCTGAGAAGTGCTGATAGGGCTCACTTCCTATTTTACAGAGGAGGAACCTGAGGCTTATTTCTATTGATAAAGAATCAACAGCTGGATACACAGCTAGCTGATGACAGAGCCCGAGCCAGACAATGAGCTCATATTCTGCCCGCTTTTCTGTGTCCCGCCACTTCGTCCTCACAGCTCTTTGAATGGGCAGGCAGCAGAGGTCTGTGGGGCTGCCTCACAAGAGCTATGATCTCTTCATCTGCTCCTGGTACTTCTAGAAATTCTCTCTCTCAAATGGGCCTCAACCCTTCAGCTTAATGGAGCATGTTGAGCTTAAAACTTATTCTTCACTTTTTATTACAGAAAATGCTATAAATCCTAAACTAAAGTCCTTTAGCTATTCCTCGAGGTCCAATGTTTTAATATATCCCAGAAATACAGCCCACACAGGGCAGACAGGCTACAGCTAGCCTTTTGTTCCCATATGAGAAGCTTTACATTGAAAAATGTATGTCCTGGGGCGCCTGGGTGGCTCAGTCATTAGGCGTCTGCCTTCGGCTAAGGTCTTGGTCCCAGGGTCTTGGAATCGAGCCCCGCATCAGGCTCCCTGCTCAGCGGGAAGCCTGCTTCTCCCTCTTCCGCTCCCCCTGCTTGTGTTCCCTCTCTCGCTGTGTCTCTCTCTGTCAAATTAATAAATAAAATCTTGAAAAAAAAATGTATGTCCTTTTGTTCAAATACAAATTTTATCTGATTGTAATAAAGTATTGAAAATGCTGCAAAGAAAAAAAAAAGGAATAGTAAACAAAATATCACCTATGCCCCGTGAGTATTTTCCTTCATTCATTCACTTCCTAGTTTTTTCTATGTATATTTGTATACACCTGTGATCACGTCATCCATGACTTTGGGATCATCTGCCTCCCAGCTTCCCTCCATTTTGGTGCTGAGTTTAAGGCAGTCATTCTCAACATTGGTTGCACATTAGAATCGCCAAGAGGGCTTTTAAAACCCTTAATGCCTAGGCTGTGTTCCAGACCAATTAAATCAGAATCACTGAGGGTGGGAGACTGGAAATCAAGATTCTCAAAAAATTCTTCAATGGAATTAATTTTAGGCTTACAGAAACCCTGCAAAAATAACACAGAGTTCCCTATATCCCTCACTCAGCTTCCCTCAATGTTAGCATCTAATGTCTGGAATTGGGACCAAATAGCTATCAACATTTAACATATTCCAAAGATGGCTTCTCAAATCACTGAGGAAAAGATAGACTTTTTAATAAATGGTGTGGAACCCCTGGCTAGACATTTTTGAAAAGTTTGAATTAGATCCATACCTTGCCCCACACACAAGAATAAATTCCAAGTGGATTTAATGTAAAAAAAAAAAAAAAAAGAAAGAAACCATATAATTACTAGAAAAACTCAAGGATGAATTCCCCTATAACCTGGGCATAGGAAAAGGCTTTCTAGCTAAGACTTCAAATCCACAGGCAATAAAAGAAAAGACTGGCAAATTTAACTACAATTTTTTTAAAAGATTTTATTTATTTATTTGAGAGAGAGTGTGTGTGCGCGCGCATCCTCATGCATGGGGGGGGGCGGGGGGCAGAGGGAGAGGCAGACTCCCTGCTGAGCAAGGAGCCTGGGCCTGCGGGGCTGGATTCCAGGATCCCAAGATCATGGCCTGAATGGAAGGCAGACGCTTAACCGACTGAGCCACCAGGCGCCCCTTTACTACATTTTTTAAAAAATTTAATTTGCATGACAAAAACACGAAGTCAAAAGATAACTGACAAACTGGGAGAAAATATTTGCAACATATACCGCAAAGGGTTAATACCCCACTATATAAAGGACTCTTAAAAACTGATCAGGTGATCAGGGGTGCCTGGGTGATGCAGTGGGTTAAGCATTCAACTCTTGATTTCGGCTCAGGTCATGTTCTCAGGGTCTTGAGATGGAGTCCTGCGTTGGGCTCTGTGCTCAGCAGGGAATCTGCTGGAGATTCTCCCTCTGCTCCTCTCCCTGCTCTCTCTTGAATAAATAAATAAAATCTTTTTTTTTTTTTAAGATTTTATTTCTTTATTTGACAGAGAGAGAAACAGCAAGAGAGGGAACACAAGCAGGGGGAGTAGGAGAGGGAGAAGCAGGCTTCCTGCTGAGCGGGGAGCCCGATGTGGGGCTCGATCCCAGGATCCTGGGACCATGACCTGAGCCGAAGGCAGACACTTAACGATTGAGCCACCCAGGCACCCCAAATAAATAAAATCTTAAAAAAAAACTGATCAGGGGCACCTGGGTGGCTCAGTCGGTTAAGCCTTTACCTTCGGCTCAGGTCATGACCTCGGGGTCCTGGAATCGAGCCCCACATTGGGCTCCCCACTCCACAGGAAGCCTGCTTCTCCCTCTCCCTCTGCCAGCCACTCTACCTACTTGTGTGCACATGCGCTCTCTCTAATAAATAAAATCTTAAAAAAAAAAAAGATCAGATATCCAGTAGAAAAAGTGGGAAAGACATGAACGCACAATTAACAAGAAAAATACAAAAATGACCCCCAAATACATGAAAAATTGTTCAAACAGACCTCAGAAGTGCAAATTAAAATACCACTGAGATACTCTTTCTCAACTACCACACTGGAAAAATTAAAAAATATGATGACATTCAGTTGGTGAGGCAGGGGCAGGGGTGGAGGGGAAGAGGGCCAGAATATTTCTAATACTCCCCAGGTGATTTTGATATGCAACCAAGACTGCAAACCATTATTTCAAAGTAATGGTCCACATGGAAACTTGATACAACAGAAAACTGCATTTCCTCTAAAATTGAAAGCCCTTCTTCACTGTCAAAATTCCAAAATTCCTTAGCCAGCATGGTGATTAAATATTATTATTATTATTATTATCATCATTATTGCTTTTAGGAAAAATGTCAGCCTGGATGCTACATACCACTGCAGTTTTCCTAACTCTTCCGGGGAGGAAGGGCATGGTATCCTGACAGAACAGCAGCACCGTTCTGGAGACAACAGTAAAAGAAAGAAGAAAATACATGGTCAAGAATAAGGCAAGGCAGAAGCTCAGATCCATCGAGTATTATGGTTCCTACACTGGATGCATTTTAAAAAGCATCTGTCTAAAATAGGTGATAAAATAAAACTGGATACTATTATATTGACAATCATACATACATAATAGGTGCTCAGAAATATTTATTGAGTGAATAATTTGGGGGAAGTTATATGCATGCAATATCAATTGCTCTTCAACAGCTCCTAAGAATTCCGAAGTAAGTACATTCCGCAGCAATGGATCAAACACTCCATATAGAAGTCCCCCTCTCTCAGTAGGTTTTTTTCCTATCTTGTTTTCAAATACAGTATACTGAAACTTTATTGAGAAAGTGGGGGGAAAAAATCACATTTTAGAGCTCTCTAAAAGCTGTCCAAGAGTCAAAACAGAAAGCTATCACATACTTAAATTTATTGATTATATTTTCAGTTTTAAAAAGAACACATCAAAGTCATGTGAAAAAGAACACAGCAGTGAAGATAGAGACAACTTACCCATCGGTTGAATCTTTACTCTTCTCAAAGCAACCATTGCAGCACATATGTTCATTGTTTTATTCATTTTTATTGTGAATGTACAATTTAATGTGCTGTAAAGAGAAATATATATAACCAGAATGTTACTAAACTGGAAACCTACCTACATATTTGTAAATGCTTTTTCAAACTTGGGAGTGAGGAAAGGAGACACTGATGCTGTGAGCTTGGAGGGACAGCCCAATAAGCTTGTGACCACCCACGACTTTCAACCATGAGACATTTATAGAGGTTTATAGTCGCAGAGGTTGCAAACCAGAGACCCTGTGACCACACACAACTGCTGATTCATTTTGCCTGCGGGAACTATGAACTGGCGGGGGTGCAACTTGTTTGCAAAGACAAGCATCTTAACATCGAGAGTCTTACCCGCAGCTGGCTAATAGCCTGGTGTCTGTAGGCATTCGAATTTCCACCATGGCAGCCCTGTCACCTACCAGCCTGGATGAACATCGAGGTCTCTTAAATCCAAAACCCCTCTGGCAATTCCATCTAGATTATCAGGTAATTAGCAATTTAAGACATTATCGCTTATTATTATTATTATTATTTTTTACTTTAGTCTTGATTTACGTGAAAAAATATTAATGTTGCAAATAACCAAAAGTGGTTAAGTGAAATGAACTAAATATATATAGTGGATAGGGATTCAATCTACAATTTCATGAAGAATTGCCAGTATTTGTACCAATGAATAGCCTGATGAGCAGAAACCATCATTTTCTAGGACTTGTACTCTCTCAGAATGCTCAGGATTCAGGTGACGAGATTACTGACCTATGTAAGTCGTTCGCTTATGCAGCCAAGACAGCTGATGGACACAATTTAAAATGATCATCTGTGCAACCTCAAATAACTGTTGGGCAATCTCTGATGCACCCCTGCACACTTTTTAATTTCTTCTTTTCTCTTTCTTTCCCATCTTTTCCTCCCCTCTCTCCTTCTCCCAAGCACCATATTATGTTCCTTCTTCTCTGTCTGGCCTTCACTAGACTGGACCACTGGGAGCCATTTCTTGGTTATATTGGTGGCCTTTGGGGCTAAGGACACTGATAGTCCTTACCGTCACCGCACCAGAGGCAAATGGCCCAGTCCCACCCACCCATCTGTGATTCACAAAGAAACGGGAAGAGAGACGTGGCAGAGGGATGCATGTTTCAGAGGATAAAAACATATATCCAAAATGTCATGAATATGTATTTATTTTAGAGGAACACATTGGAATTTGCAACCTAAGACCCCTCAATACTTTTTTTCTCATGAGTAACGAAATAATATGGATAAAAGTATTAAAAATGACTGACCTTTGGGCCTCTGCTGTAGCACACACGGTAAAATAAGTCTGAAACAAAAAATATATATATATAGGTTCCTTTGACAGTTGAGAATGTCAGACAAAACAACCTAGGACTTATCACAGCCTCATAGAATCTCAGAATCACAATAACCCCTAGGGATCATCCAATTCACATTGCTATCAGATTCCTGATGTATCATCAAGTATCATCAAAGCTACTCAGGCGGCGGGGGGGGGGGGGGGGGGGGGGGGGGCAGTCTCTGCTTGCATCCTGCTACTGTTGAGAACTCGCTACCACACAAGGGAGCTCATTCTGGAGCCCTCATTTTAAGAAATGTTTGGTTTTACATGAAGGAAAATCTATCCCCTTATAACAGCATTCCACTGTGATATCCAGTTCTGACTCTGGATCCATCCAGTTCTGACTTCTGGAGTAAAGGAACTAGTTTATTCAATCTTTTATATGACAGATTTGGGGAAGTTTGAATACATTTCTCCTCAGGAACACAGAACTCCACGCTTTCCCCCAAATAGAAACAGTAATGATAAACAAGGTATAGGATGTACTATGATTACCTCACTTAAGGTTTGCAGGGCTTTGTTTAGCTCTGATCGTCTGTTAATAAAACGAGAGAAATTGACATGAAGGAGATCACTGGTGATGTTAAATTCAAAACAAGTTAGATTTTTAGCAATTAAACTAAGCATATGGTATTTATTGCTTCCAGTGTTCACTTTGAAGAAACACTGGGCATACTAAGAGATTCCTATGTGAGAAAAATAAATTATTTATATGACAAGGGAAACTAACCAGACAGAAGCTCTATCAGTTCTAGCCAACAGCAAGATATAAATTATGGTTGAACAATCTTGTTACTCATTAGGCTCCTGCAACCCCCAGGCAGCTTCTTCTGGCAGAGGGCCCAAGGAAGAGCTGGCCCGAGGTGAAATTTCTGAGAGGAGTCCACCACTCGCCATGGGGGCCCTGCACCCCTGATTTCTCCCTCACTCCCTCTCCACCTGACCCCACCTGCCCTCTAGCACTCTCTAGCCCCCCTTCCCTTCCTCATCACTCCTCTTCCAGAATTTCCCTCATTCCTCTCCAATCCCACTCAAACAACACTTTTATTTCTTCAATGTGGAAGAGCTTCACGGGAAGTTAAGATAAAAGAAATCTAGTGAAAGTATTCACTCTAGGGGCGCCTGGGTGGCTCAGTAGATTAAGTGTCTGCCTTCAGCTAGGGTCATGATCTCAGACTCCTGGGATGGGCTGTGTCAGGCTCCCTGCTCAGTGGGGAGCCTGCTTCTCCCTCCCTCTGCCCCTCTCTCTCAAATAAATAAAATTTTAAAAAATAAAATAAAGAATTCACTCTAGGGCAATCGTTCTCAACTGGGGTGGGGGGATGGACTCTGTCCCCCAGGGGACATTGGGCAATATCTGGAGATGTTTTTGATTGTCACAATTGGGGGCTGGGTGTTACTGGCATCTAGTGGATAGAGGTCAGGGATCTGTTACACATCCTACAGTGCAAACACAGCCCTGCATAATAGAGAACTATCAGGTCCAAAATGTCAATAGTGCCGAGGCTGAGAAACCCAGCTCCAAGGGATGGGCAATAGTTCTAGGTGGTTCCAGGGAAGGTCTGGAGGAAAGAAGAGAAGGATTGTGGCAACAGTAAGTAGTCAGCTAGCTCTTCTAGCTGGCAGAAGCCGCTCCTTCTTAACTGTGCTCAGAGGTTACCTTTCTGGGGGTCTCCCTGGCCCCTGGGTTCAAGTCCAACCACTCTGCCTGCTCTATATTTAGATATGTAGAACATCCTTTGGAACCCTAAATATGTCACATTTATT
Source organism: Mirounga angustirostris (assembly GCF_029215605.1). Lineage (NCBI taxonomy): Eukaryota > Metazoa > Chordata > Mammalia > Carnivora > Phocidae > Mirounga > Mirounga angustirostris. The sequence goes on from NW_026991719.1 coordinate 15,221,854, forward strand.
GTAGGGATTCTACTGTATTGTTATTTGTTTGCATCCTAGGTCTATCCTACCAGACTCTACACTCCTGGTTCTAAAAACTGGCCTCATGCTAGAACCATCAGGGGGGCATTCAAAAATACCAATGTCTGTGTCCCAGCCCCCAAATACTGATCTAATTGTTACAGAGTGTGCCTGGACATCAGGATTTTTTTTTTTTAAAGATTTTATTTATTTATTTGAGAGAGAGAGAATGAGAGAGAGCAAGCACATGAGAGGGGGGAGGGTCAGAGGGAGAAGCAGACTCCCTGCTGAGCAGGGAGCCCGATGTGGGACTCGATCCAGGGACTCCAGGATCATGACCTGAGCCGAAGGCAGTCGCTTAACCAACTGAGCCACCCAGGCGCCCTGGACATCAGGATTTTTAAAAGCTCCCCAGGTGATTTTAATATGCAGCCAGGGTAGAGAACCATTGTTCTAGAGCCAGTTTTCCATCCTGAGAGTTGGGTTTATCCCCAAGGCCAAACACATAGTAGGTGCTCAACAAATGCTTCATGGCTGTAAATGAACTCCTCTATATTTCAAGTCTAGTAATTAAGATGAATTACAAGTATGTGAATTTCTGTTCTATTTATTAATTTGTGAGTTTAAAAAAATGTATCTTGGGGCGCCTGGGTGGCTCAGTCAGTTAAGTGTCTGCCTTCAGCTCAGGTCATGATCCCAGAGTCCCAGGATCGAGCCCTGCATCAGGCTTCCCGCTCAGCGGGGAGTCTGCTTCTCCCTCTGATCCCCCTCCTTCTCATGCTCTCTCTCTCTCTCTCTCAAATAAAATAAATAAAATCTTTTTTAAAAATTTTAAAAAATTAAAAAATGTATCTTATCAATATTGTTTCCCATCTAAAGTTTAAGATACTTCTAGGACACTGATATCTTCTGCTTTTTATTTCACACATATACTTTGAATAGCTGGGAAAGCTACATTTTTATCAGGAGTTCAAAAAATAGGCATAAAGGATAGAAATACTGCTCCTGTCCATCCCAGTTCTCATTAGTTTAACTGTTTGCTGCTACACACTCACTCAGGGGAGCCCTAGAGATGTTTGATATCCCCCAGGTGGAATCCTAAGGTTCCCCTCCACCTATGCATTGCTGACTCAGCAGAAGCAGCCAGGTCAAAATGCTAATTGAAAGGATGACCCTTAAGAAGAGTTTTGTTTTGTTTTGTTTTTAAAGATTTTATTTATTCGTCAGAGAGAGACAGAGAGACAGAGAGAGCACAAGCAGAGGGAGCGGCAGGCAGAGGGAGAAGCAGGCTCCCCGCTGAGCAGGGAGCCCGATGTGGGGCTCGATCCCAGGACCCTGGGATTATGACCTGAGCCGAGGGCAGACGCTTAACCGACTGAGCCACCCAGATGTCCCTTGTTTTGACCTAGGAAAGGTTTTTTTTCTTCAATGTCATCACAGATACTCCCCCCGGAGCTTTTGGATTTGGTTCAAAAGTTGATGAAAATCTCCTTTGAGGGGTAGTAGCAAGATTGAGAGTAGATGGATTTTATCTCTGATGCTGCTTCCTTGCAGGAGGATGAAGACGTGACGTTTCCCCTCCCGGTGACACTCAGGTAAGACTAACTCCGGGCCTAGCCTGACATTTTGGCCTTGTGTCTGACTGGGAGCATCTATATTTGTAATGTATTTCTCATTGTCCATGCTTGTCCCTGGAAGCTGGTACCTACTTCACAAAGACTTCTCTCTGACTTTTGAACGACCGATGCTTCATGAAAGCATGAACAAATGGAATACATGGCATCCCACCTTGAACTCTTCTTCCAACCTTTCTGGCTACCAAATCGTACTAAAGCTCAAATACCAATTCAAACTGACCTCTTACATACCTACAGAGCATCAAAGCGAACAGCCTCACAGGGCTATTAGCTGATGACGGGTAACTACTGTCTATTAGCTAAGAACTCACAAACCAAATTTTTATAAGCTTTGGGTCTATTTCCTACTCTCAGTTTCCAAAAGTAAAGATAGCTCAACAAGTACCTTTCCATAGTTGACGTCTTAACTTTTAAATCAAGCAGTAGATTACTCACTTTGATTCCCTTAGAGACAGGACTCCAGATAAGGTGTCATTAGTCGTATTTTGATTCTGCTAGGAGTACAAAATCATTAAGAATATCACAAATATTGTTGTGGTTTTTTTACACTCTCTAACAAGAAGTTGTTCTTCAGTTTCCTTGGCCACCCAAAGAACTACACCCCAAAGACTGAATGCCAACGGTATGGAGTATTATCTAGCCAACGATCAAATCCATATTAACGGAGCTACTTTTTGTTTTTATATTTCCTTTAAAAAATATTCTGAATCAGCAAGTCTAATGTGCTAATTAATTTCATTATTCCAAGGGTTCCCCGAAAAGAATACGATTAAAGCTCTGCACGTGAAAGGTCTCAGACTTAAGACCCCAGTGTAAAGAGGGAACTTGGTAGCAGCCTTCACTTCATTTGTAGCACCTTGCTCCTCGCCTGGCACCTAGTAGGTGCTCAGGAAATAGTCACTGGAAGAACAAACCACATTTAGCCGGGATCCTCTGAACCAGGCTAGGTCATGGGAAGTCTGACTCTACTGCATCTGAATCCCCCATGAGGTGGAACAGGATCAGATTCATAAGACTACTCTTAGATTCAATATATTTCTTATTGCTAGAAGTTTCTAATATAATTTAAAAAGTTTTAAAGGCACTAGGATTCCATCGTATGAACATTCAGCAGCAAGTTTAGTGACAACTGAAATATGCCTATTAACAAAGTACCGTGATTATTATGAAGTCAAACCCTCTTGAAAAAGCTAGTGATTCGACAACACTTATTTTATTTAAATTTGGTCATAAAAGTAAATATGCCGAATACCATGAATAATCTGAGCCTTAAACAAATCTTTAAACGCACAAGCACTTCCTTTTTAAGATTGCAATTAAAAAAAATCTTTAAAACCTACCTGGGTAACATTGCTTTCTTCATATGGAAACATTATCTCACCTCTAAAAAATGCTAAAAATAAATTTGCAAAACAAAATTTGAGACTTGCATCATTAGAGCATGTGGATTAATACAACACAGGAAAAGATTATCAGATTAATAATGAATAATCAAATTTATAAAATAAATGGTTTCATCAAATTCTTTGCAGTTACTCACATTTACTGTCTTTTCTATCAGAATGGTACTCAATGACCACCAATACAATTTTCAGAAAATGCAAACCATAAATTCTACGTGGGAATGCGGAAAGAGAAAAAACTTGCCTCCTTGTCAAGAAATTTTAATCCTACATGCTGCTCATCAGATCTTTTTTCCCATAAAGATGCTAACTCGAGGAACTGGCTCTAACATTAAAAATCTTTTTGGGGGGCGCCTGTGTGGCTCAGTAGGCTAAGCGTCTGCCTTCAGCTCAGGTCATGATCCCAGGGTCCTGGGATCGAGGCCCGCAGCAGGCTCCCTGCCTGGCAGGGAGCCTGCTTCTCCCTCTTCCTCTGCCCCCCTTGTGCTCGTGCTCTCTCTGTTTCTCTCTCTCAAATGAATAAAAGAAAATCTTTTAAAAAAATCTTTTGGGGTTTTCTAGTTGCAGTTACATACATAAAGGAGGGAGAGAAAAAGTGTTTCTCAGAAATTAAGCAGCCTTATGAGAGTCTATTTATTCCTTGCCATTTGGGTTTTTCTTTTTTTCTTTTTAAAATATAGCGACCAAGTGCAATCTCCCCGCTAGGAACAAAGTTAAGATTTTGCTTTTGAAACCTGAATAGTCTGCAGGGAGAATCTTTTCTTCAGTTGAACAACTCATTGTGGCTTTCATCCCCAAAATGCCAGAAAACTCTGTTCTTAAAATGCTCACTTCGGGAAATACAGAACTCAATTTCAGTCAACCTGTTTCCTACAGCGTATACTTGAAGGGGCTCCGACTCGATCAGAAAGAAAGAAAATAGAGACTGCTTAACAGAAGCACACTGTGTGCACTTCATAATCTACAGAGACAGAAAACTGGCCTCTTTTTCTTTTTTTTTTAAAGATTTTACTTATTTATTTGACACACACACACACACACACAGAGCGTGAGCACAAGCAGGGGGAGCAGCAGAGGGAGAGGGAGAAGCAGGCTCCCCGCTGAGCAGGGTGCCCGATGTGGGACTCGATCCCAGGACCCTGGGATCATGACCTGAGGCGAAGGCAGACGCTTAACCGACTGAGCCACCCAGGTGCCCCGAAAACCAGCCTCTAGAGCAGAAGGCAAAGAGGTCATACAAACTAGAGCAGGTGTCAGCCATTTTTTTGATATCCGATCAGATATTTGAGGTTTTGTGGGCCATATGTTCTGTCAGAAATACTCAACTTTGCAGTTGTAGCATGAGAGCAGCCAAACAATATGTACACGACTTGCATGGCTATGTTCCAATAAAACTTTATTTACAAAAACAGGTGGCAGGTATTTAGACTATGGGCAGTAGCTTGTCAACTCCTGAGCTAGAGGGTTGAATGCCTTCTCAGCTCATTTTTATAACAACCCAAAGTACCACTGGTGCCCACAGCCAAGTACCCAATGGTCCACTTCCACTTAAAATGGCCGACAAAGCCACTGGCCCAGTGACTAACAGGATTTATCTATTTTAGCAACTGTTCTACTGAGAACCTCAACTTCGGTATGTTCATGCTGAAATCTCAATTAATGCAGTATACAATTATTAAAAGTAAAGATACTTGATATGTGCATAGAATTACTTATCCATTTTGGGAAAAACCCTTAGCTATTAAAGATGTATTTAGCGTGTGCACGTGCCTTCAGGCTTGTGGAGCGCACGCTGAATTTCATACATGTGCTGCGAGCACAGTGTTAGCAGTGTGACCCAGAACCTTTTGACCCTCAGCCTAACTCTGCCTGGTCAGCTCCCAGTTTTTTCACCAGCCTCCATTTCCCTTAATGAAGTCAGATTGGAACCTGCGAGAAGTGAAGGTTTCTCGTTTCTGGCAGGAGACCATGGGATTTCTGGTGCCAAAAGAGTTGGTTCCCTGATGAGGCTGTTTTCACCAGACACTAAAACAAATGGTCAATTCAGTCACTTAACTGAGGAAAACATTACTCCAACTAGCTTCCTGGCATCTGTTATTCAAGATGACCGTTTTTTATTTTTCGTTTTTTGTTTTCTAAATGTTCAATTTTCAAAGTTATCAAACATCATGTAGACACAACACTAAGCTAGACATTAGTCACCAGTCCAAAACACAGATGAAGCGTAAAAATAATGAAATTATGGAGAATTCAGTAAGAGAAGGGTAAGACAAGAGGGAGGGAAGAAGAGCTACACAATATATGAAAGTGAAACGTATCTCACAAGTCTTTTTCCCCTTTAATCAAAGCCAGCTAATATTTGCCTACAATACTCTACCTGGCACATACTATCAGCAGAATGCTCACATCCCTAAAGCTCACATTCACACAAGTAGAAAATGTTTGTGGACCATTCTTTGAATACAAAGTTTTCTTATTTTCTTTCTTTCTTTCTTTCTTTTTTAAAGATTTTATTTATTTATTTGAGAGAGAGAGAGAATGAGAGACAGAGAGCATGAGAAGGAGGAAGGTCAGAGGGAGAAGCAGACTCCCCGCTGAGCAGGGAGCCCGATGCGGGACTCGATGCGGGACTCGATCCCGGGACTCCAGGATCATGACCTGAGCCGAAGGCAGTCGCTTAACCAACTGAGCCACCCAGGCGCCCAAGTTTTCTTATTTTCTAATACAACCCAACCTTAACCTCTTTTACTTGAAGTTGTTTCCTGTGTTTTTAAAACAAATTATTAGAGGAAACAGAACAAAAGGAACAGAAGAAATGGAAAACATTCCTATAAGGATTGTTTTTTAAGACTTTAAAATTACAAAATACTTCATTACCTTCCTCCTCTCTCTTCCCGTGATCCAGTACTGACCTACCACACCATGTTTTATGTCTTTCACATCAGCTTTCATTGGTTTTAATAAGGAAGGGAACCCAACAAGCCAAACCAATGTGAGAAAAACGGTCGTTTCATTCTTTCTGGCCCATGGCAGAAGGGAAAATATTCCCATTTCAAAAATAGCGTGTTCTCAAGAGATTTCCGTTTTCAATTTGAAAAAGAGTGACAGTCTGGGTTAAAGATGGCAAAATACACTCTGGGCACTACTGGAATTAGCAACCAATTAAGCTAGGTGTCCGTGAGGTTTTCAACATTCTAGTGGAGCGGTATATTTTACTTTTAGCAGAAGACGACACCCTTTTTCTAAGCTATAATACTTAAGGTCCTATGGAAAGGCTTGAGGGATTTATATACCAGAAGTGGCTTTCAATAATTAAGTTCATTACTAGTTATATTCATGGATCAACTCTAAGGGTATTAGTTATGGATTTAAAGCTATGGCGAAAATATCTGGTGTAGAGCTTCATATTCTCATAGAAAGTTAATCCATCATCTCACTAAGCAACGGGATAATTTCAGGCAGATCTAAAATTTGCTTTTGTTTTCATTTGGGACTTCTTAGTAGCCAGGCGATGTGAAAAGAGACAGATCAGAGAGATACACATCACATACTCAACAGGAGAAAAACCTTTTCTCTCTCTGGAGCTCATTTATCTGGTAATGTGTAATGTACACAAGAACTAACCTGAGTCATTGCAAATAGATGACAAATTGCAGATATTTCTCTGGGGTTTGACTCCTGCAAAGAAAACAACCCGGCCGGTTAAACATGTCAACACCTACACTTATATCCTACATTGTCAAGAGAATTCACAAATTTAGGCATCAAACGTGGGCCTAAAATATTATAAGTTGGATATAATTGGCTGGATGAATTCCACAAAGACTAGAGGAATGAGAGAGTTTTCATTTCTTAGTTGGTCAGCTATAGAACCTGATTCTTTACTATTCTTTAGTGTGTCACTGTCTAACCCCCTACTCCTCCCTCAAAATATTTATTGTCCTGTTCCCCATTAAACCCTCTCCTGTCCAACATAAAAAGAACAGTGTGAATGCAAATCGAGCATAGAGACTTTAAATGCAATAGCCCTTACTCATAGATCCTCTTTCCTTTCCTGGGCAGGGGATTCCATGAACGCTCTAATGCTGGTCTTATTTCCTTATGCAAATATATGTAAGAAATAACATCAATGTCATGATGTCACTGCACCTAGGCAAAAACCACAAAATTCAAAAACTATTTGCTGAACAACTATCATATTCTACAGGTTTGGGAAGGTTCCAGATACAGACCCTGCCCTCAACGAGCATGCCATCTAGTAAGTGATAGTGGGCGGTAAATAAAAAGTTATAGTGAAGGCAAAATGGAGTGATGGCCAGGACAACAGACCACACAGGCATACAAAGGAGGGACAGACGAATGAGAGATGAAATAAATCAAAAACTCCATACACATTCACCTAAAAAACACTTTCTCCCTTGGTGAAAGGAGAAGTACATCTCTTCTTTGATTTGAAGAGAGCTCAAGGTTTACTCCCTAAAAATCTTGCCTTCGTTAATTTCATCGTTTTGGCAAAGTAAAAGAAATCTATAGTAAATGTGAGGTGCAAATGTTGATAACGTATTAAGCAAAGGGCCAAGGGGAAAAGATTGTTATATTAAGGGATATTTTGCTGTCCTTGTTAGGTCTGGCTTGGTCAGAATTATGTATGCAATGCCTGATTGCTATTTTATTTCCATTGTACTTTATGACTGCTTAATTTTTTTCTTAAGAGAACAAGTTTGGGCACAAACTAAAATTAGAGCTTGTATTAGTGCATGTGAAATGGTTTCTGCCAGAATGATCTGGGTGATGTTTGTTGTATAGGCATCATGCTTCAACTAAGAGTTTTGATTCTGTGAGCAAACTGAATTTAGGTGCCAAAAGTTACCCGACCTGTAGAATTCTACATTGTTTCACAGCAATGTTACCCACACCAAAAGAGAGATTTCATCTTAAATAAACCTGCTTTAGATGGTGGGTAGTAATGCTTTAAATGTTCTCTACAACCATTGGTCTATTGTTCACTAAGTGTTACATTCCATCATCTCTCACCTTTCTCTAAATTTTAGTGGTAACTTTGTTTCCAGTGATGTGTGTCTTTTGCTGCTCATTAACCCTGAGAATTTTCTTTCCCATTGCTAGGGCTGTTATCTGCAATTTCCCCCAAGTACATGGCCACAGGTCATCCTTTTAAGTCATGAGTGAGAAAACTTTGTAAAGGGTCAAATAATAAATATTTTAGGTTTTGTGGGCCATATAGTCTCTGTCACAACTACTCAACTCTCCTGTTCATTGTATCGGAAAAGTAGCCATAGATAACATGTAAACAAATGGGTATGGCAGTGTTCCAATAAAACTTGATTTACAAAAATAGGTAGTGGGCCACATTTGCCCTGCAGGCCACAGTTTGCTAACCCCTGCTTTAAATCAACCAGAAGCTTTTGTTAAGCAAATCACATATTCCTACTCTTACACTAGGTACTTAAAAGTACATCCCTTTTTTGATTTCAAAAGAGTTTGAGGCTGACTCCTCTAAGAATCTCTCCCTCATAAATTAGATCCCATTGATAACCACTAGCACCAGCCCTTTTATTTCCCATGCTTCACCATGTCAGAAACACTTGTGTTATCATTTGCCTTTATCTGCATACATGTTCATGTTAGTTATCTCTTTGTTTGCCTTGTCTCTCCCCAAACTAGAAGATTCTTAAGGGTGGGCATTGTATTTCATCATGATTATATAGCCCGAAACACTTAGTACAACTTCAGGTACCCAGTGCATAAACACCTATTCATTAAGAACAGATTTCACTTTTAAAGGGTGGGAAAAAAGAGAAAGAAAACATAAAAACCAGCCATTCGTTTCATTTTACTTTAGTTATAAAAAAGAAAGTCTTGATATTGATAGTAAGTCATACCTGATGCATTGAAGGTTTTTACTATAGTGATTTTAGTTTTTTCTGCAAAGAAGCAATTTAAATATTAGAGCAGAATTGTTGCATGTTTTTAAAAACAATTTGCCATGAATATCATTTTAGTGAAGTGCTAAGAAAACCATACTGTTGACACCTTTCAGACATTATTGGTCATCCCAGCAGCAGAATAAATGGGAATCGCAGACCCAGATCATATAACATTGGAATAGGGTGGGTCTGCAATTTGGATTCCCATGTTTACCCCGTTATCTCACACCCATCACATACCCCACTGTTTGTGTCATTCTACCACAGTTTCCATGCGCTGCTGCTAGGCAAATTAATGTGGACTTACACTTCAGATATGTAGAATTAAGTCATTATCAGGACCTTCAGGTGACAGGTTGTAAAGAAAAGGTGATTCAGAATAAAACTTAATGGAAACACAAGATCTAAAATATCGCATGCTCTATAATCAAGAAAGTGTCCTGCTATTTTCTCTAGGAGTTAACATAATAGTATTGCTGTTGTATCAGTAGATAAAATTATTCTCAATGAGGCTGAAACCACTCAGCTACAGTTGTACAATAAGCTCAGAGCAGAAGCTAGACAGAACTGTTCAAACCACAGGCAAATATGAACACACTCTGGAGAAGCAAACCTTAGAAATATCTTCCCAACAGACTCTGGGTACAGAGCCCATGGTTCATTTCTCAGATAATGGAGAACCAGGTTCAGAAATCCTGGCTTTAAGGATGGTCAATTAGAAGAGGCTGCGTTCGGGGCACAGATTTGCAAAGGTCTGTCTGCTAGGGTGAGTGGCAAATTCTGAAGAAAACACAAAGCTCAGATCTTGGAGAAGCACTTAAGAATGATGACGTTATACCAACAGTTTCTGAAACCTCATTTGTGTTATGTGTTATCGATGAGTTCCTGCTTCAACACGTGACTGACTCATGGGCAATGGTTGGTGGTAATTATAGAGGATGACGGTATTTTGCGTTATCATGAAGAATCTTTTAAATATATTATTTGGTTTGCCCTGATACTTTCCTTTCCAGAGCAAACAAAACACAGCTGTGAAATGAACTTCTGGTTCTAGTAACAAAAGTGCTTTTGGGGACAAAAGTTCAACCTCACTAATTAAGAATGTAAAACAGAACCTACAGAATTGAAAGATCTAATAATATATGATGTAGTCTCAGTTCTCAGCAAAGGGACAGTGACACAGACATCCTCATTCACTGCTGACAGCAATGTTGCTGGGTACAAGCTTTCAACAAGGTAACTGAGCAATATGTGTATCAAGGACCTTAAAATACTCCTACTGCTAACCCATTAAGTCCAGTCCTTAGAATGCATCCTACAGAAATCAGGAATGAATGCAAAATGTTGGCACAAGGATGTTCATTGCAAAAATTTCTATTAAGAAAATAGAAACAGCTTGAAGAATGTTCAACATATGGTACACAATGGAATATTATCAAGTCATTAATAGTAACAGACAATAGAAAATACTTATAATTTAATACTTATAATTTAATATGAAATCAAAAGGGCAAGACATAAAAATCTATATACCCTATGACTATTGTGTAAAAGATACACACACACACACACAGTGTGTATGTATATATGATCCTGAATGGAAATATACCAAATTATTAACAGTAATAGTCTTAGAAAAGTGACATTAGAGATGATTTCTATTTTTTTCATTGTATTTTTCTATATTCTCCATTTGTTACGAGCTAAGATATATTACTACTACAATTTTTTTGATGTTATTTTAAGCGGAAAGTGGCAACACAAGAATGACAATGTCAAAGTGAAATGAGTAGTCAATCAACAATGGAAGGCACAGGAAGTATGCAAGGAGACAACCTTTAGCAATCCAGAAGACTGACCACACAAGTGAGAAACCCAAGAAAGCACAGAAGAGGAGCTATTATATTTAGAAAGAACTTGATATTACCTGTTTTGTTTAAAGTGGATAATACACTCGAAGTAGCATCTGAAATAAAGTAATGAAAATTAAGCCTAATTATTGATATGCTTAACAAACACAAGCATCTTCTAGGTTCCGTGAACATTTCACTTCTCCCCAAATCCTAGAGAAGCTAGAGAGTTTTGCAAAAGCAAGCTGACGCTATCAAATGTCTTTGCTGTCCACCCCGCCACACACTAACCATTCTCCAACCCCCAGACACAATTCCTGAGCAAGTATTCATTCTTTAAAAATGTGTTTCCTGAACACAGGTGATGTGTCTAAAACATACCAACACTTCTATAATGATTAGATTTAAATAAACCCATTTATGTTGTTTAATATTTCGTCCCTTTTATACTCCATTATAATGCAAGTCCCTAAGGGATATATTTCCAGTTAATACCAACTTTAATATATAGCCCTGGGGATGCTTAAAGGTACACTCTTATAAAGCAATCTTTAAGCAGTTCTAGCTTAAAATTAAACTTCTTGAACATTACATTTCACTAACTTTTAGAAAAAAAATCTCATTTTGATCTTGTTTCCCTTAAAATTCAATTGAAAATCTATTCTAACCGGTATTTCTTTAAATAAAAATCATTCTGTAATTTATTATTCTGGATGAAACTTTAGGGGGAAAAGGCACATATTACCATACTTAAAAACCCACATACCATGGATCCAAAAACTACTGCCAAAGCTATTTTGAAGATGTTCTTTCATTCACTTTAAAAAGTAATTAAACATAGTTACGATGTAATGTCTAGCCCTTTCCATTGGACCAAATATGAATTTAAACCGGTTTCGATCAGTGTGAACTCCATCTAAGATTGTTTAGCTCCTTAACCATCAACCACATGGTGAGATTTTTATTTTAACCAAGTAAGGGACTGTGGAAAGAGTTGGGTTTTGGCTGCACAAAGAAAGAGGCTGTCTACCCACAGAATTCGGGAAGGCACAGGATTTGCCCTGTCCACCTCCCTCAAACACAGCCCACTTCTCCGGCATGATGCAGCAGCCAGGTTTTTCTCTTCATGTCATGCTACTTAAAAATTGATAAAATCATCCATAAAAGGGTGGTCTTTGAACACTCTATGCCTCCAAATCCATGCTGAATCATATTGAAGTCACTGGGTGTGCTTCCCACATTTAAACAATCTGTCATATAAAATGTGCCGGCATTGTGTTGGGAAGCAAGAGAAACAGGGTACTCAAACTGTGATCACTATTTCTTCTTTTTCATAGAACAGTTAGCGTGGTGGGGGGCTGGCCTCCCTCCATGATAATAAGAATGTTTTCATTTAACCGAAAAGTTTGGGGTGCTCTCCAGGATTGACAGTTTTGGGGGTTTGTTCTATTTGGGGTGTTTTTTCTTTTGCATATTCGAATATGAAAACCTTCAACACTACTCATTATACTTATATTCATATTAAGGGTTATCAATTTTCACTTGCTTCAGAAAAATTCTTACCATTTAGGCTTGTAGTTTCAACCTCTTTTGCCCCGAGGGGAAAAAAAATAAAAAGATATAATTAAATCCAAAATTTAACAAATTAGGCTAAATCTAGGTTTGAATTTTTTCAAAATCTTGCCTGGAGTACCATTGGTGTAGGGGACAAAACCAACAAAAGATGATTCAACTGCAAGAAGAAAAAAAACAACAAAAATTTCAAATTAATATTTTAATTGAATATAATTTAATTTAATTGAAACTTATTTATTGAACTCTAAGGAGTTAAAACTTTTGATAGAATTATGAAAAGAAGTAGACAACATGCTATCAGGCCAATATGAATCTGCAAGCCCCATAATCCTTCAGGGAATATACAATTAACCAGAGAATTGCAGAGAAAGAACCCAAGAAATGAAATGAGCAGTTGTCTCATTTTACAGACAAAGAACTTGAGACTCTTCCTTCAAAGCCTGCTCCTACCTATGGAATATTATGGACATAAGTTTAGAAACCACAGCAAAACATGTGACATACCACTTTCAATTTTTTTTTTCAGCCAGAGAATTCTAGAAACATTTTATACTTTGAATAACTGTCAAACTACAATTATAAAACATACCAGCACATTGGCTCCATTCTGTTATAATAACGCCTGACAACTCTTCCCAATGTTAATTAAGGATTTAAAAAAAAAAAAAAAAAACCAACAACTTTGCTACCACTCAGTACAGTACCACCTAACACAATTTCCTGGTAAGGTATTTTAAAATATGGCTGCTAGGGCGCCTGGGTGGCTCAGATGGTTAAGCATCTGCCTTCGGCTCAGGTCATGATCTCAGGGTCCTGGGATCGAGTCCCGCATCGGGCTCCCTGCTCCTTGGGAGCCTGCTTCTCCCTCTGCCTCTCTCTCTCTCTCATGAATAAATAAATAAAATCTTTAAAAATAAATAAATAAATAAATAAAAATAAAACTTAAAAAAAATATATGGCTGCTATTAAGACAATCAATCAAGTTATAAATTTCCCATGGAGTAAATCTACTTAGGCTAAGAGGTCCGTCTACTACACACATTGTGCATGTTGGAATATTAAAAAGATCCTATGGCTTGACTTCTACGTATATGCAGGAAAAGGAAACATAAACGTTTTACAAGTAACACAAGCTTCGCAGTAGGCAGACTGATTTTCAGTGCGTAAGGACACTTGGGTGTGTCAAGGCGCTGGGCTGGCCTGTTTTAGACTGCTCATCCGTTGGCTGAAACACACACACACCCTGTCTGTCCTACATTATTGCTTCCATATTTTGCATTTACTGCATTTCTTTTTAATTACCAAGGATATTTCTTGAGAAATAAGACAGTTCCTGAGCAATAAGATTCAAAGTGTGGATATGGAATCCTTTGCAAAACAAAATAATTGGCCAAAGCTGGTTTTTAATTAACGAGTATTCATTCTTCTGAAAGGTGATGAACGGTGAGAAGCCTGTGTGCACACCCCCTTGCCAGTCCCTGGATGTGCATGAGCTACTCCGTTCCTAAGTGAGTGCAGCTCCCCCCCAGGGCACCCAGATTGCAGGCTTTGACTGGAACCAGTGTGTGTCTCCAAATCTCCATGCCCCCTATTTCCATGAAAACAGGATTTTGCTGATATCACCATGATTAAGTCAGATGATGGCCACTGTACTAGGAGAAAAATACAGTGGTTCATTTTACCCCAGGAGCTTAACAGCAAGGGGGCAAATTGGCACAGTCAAAAAAGCTTGGGCTTTGGAGGCTTGCAGTCCTGGTTTGAATCTTTGCCCCATTACTTAATCACTCATAATAATGATCGTTATTACTTATTGAGGGTTTACGCCGGGTCAGGTGCATATGTTATCTCATTTCATCTTCACAACTACCCTATGAAGCAGGTACTATTATATTCCCCGATTTATAGATGAAGGAACTGAGGCACAGAAAGGTGAAGAAACTTGCCCAAAGTCACACAACTAGCAACAGGGTGGGAGGGTACTGGTCAAGTTCAAATACACGTAGTCTGGTTCCACAGAATGTGTGAACATGAGCAAGTTTTATCCTCTCTGACCCTCAGTTTCCTCATCTAGAACATGAATATAATAATTCCTATACTGCAAGACTGGAAGCTGAATGAGATGTCTGGAGACTCCTAAGCATGTAGTATGTGCACAAGAAGTAATAGCTATCATTAATTTTATTTAAGTGAATTAACAGCAGAAGCTCATTTTGATACAACTAAGGATAGAATGTGAGTTGACTCACTCCTTACCATAACAGATTGTTCTACAATATATGGTATACCAGAAAGAACGCAGAAGGAGGAGGCAGAAAAGTCACGTGCCACCTGTGCTTAACAGTGGCAGGGAGCTGTGTGACCTTAGGTAAGTTACTCGGGCTTCACTATCTCATCAGCTCTCACCATATGGGGCTGGACCACTTTATCCCTGAGTTCCGGTTCCGGTTCCAGCTAGCAGTCTCGAATGTGGGTTCTATTCCTGGTTCCTGCCAAGAGGGTCCTAGTTAAAAATTTCTCTTTATTTGCCTTCCCGTTCTCAGGAGGGCTAAGCCCTCAGAAGTCCTTTGAAAAGTATTTGTTCAGAAGTGACTGAAGAAGTATATTTAAGAGAGCATCCCATGCCTCAAATATATAGGAACATTCGGCAGGTTTATGTTCTTAATGGTCTACAGGAGACCTATGAACTAGAATACTAAAAATAACGTTGAAGAACTTAAGCAGTCCCCCAAATGAAAACCCACAAGTTATTCCTCAGCTTTGTCCATATATGTGGGGGGACCAATTTGCCTGTCCGCTTGTCTATGTGTGCTAGTGACTTTTCAGGTGTAGGTTTAATTCAGTCAGCCTGCATGGAGAAAAGCAATTTTGCTGTATCTGACTACATGCCATATTGCATGGAGAACTTTTGGAATATTTTCCTGAAATTCCCCAAAGCCATGAAATAACAGTCTTACCAGATGGTGATAACAAACTGGAATTATCAGCATTCTCTGTTGAGGAAAAAGGTGATTTAAAGTTAGTTAATTTGTGCATGAATTTATAGATGAACATCTTTAACAGGAGCGAATGTAAAATGAATTGCAAATAACTACCAAAAGAGGGCAGTGTATTAATTTACAATTATTTTCAACAGCCTCATCAGTACTTGTCAACTCAATTCTCTAGAGACACATCTCTGGTGAAGCAATTCTTCCAATTTAACTGGTGATGGTGTTCCCTCTATTCTGTTATATAATGATATAGTATATATGAAACTTAAAATGATGACTGAGAACTTCAGTTGTTGGCTTGTATTCATTAAAATCTGTAAAAGAAAAGGGGAGCCAGGGTGGTTCAGCTGGTGAAGCGTTGGTCTAGGTTTCCACTCAGGTCATGATCTCAGGGTAGTGGGATCGAGCCCAACCTCCTCAGCGGGGAGTCTGCTTGAGATTCTCTCTCTCCCTCTCCCTTTTCCCCTCCCCCCACTTGTGCTCTCTCTCTCTCTCTCAAATAAATAAAAATCTTTTTAAAAAACGAAAAGGGGGGGGGCGCCTGGGTGGCTCAGTTGGTTAAGCGACTGCCTTCAGCTCAGGTCATGATCCTGGAGTCCCTGGATCAAGTCCCGCATCGGGCTCCCTGCTCAGCAGGGAGTCTGCTTTGCCCTCTGACCCTACCCCCTCTCATGTGTTCTCTCTCCTTCTCTCTCTCTCAAATAAATAAATTAAATTAAATAAAAATCTTAAAAAAAAAAAAAAAACGAAAAGGGGGCACCTGGGTGGCTCAGTCGTTAAGCGTCTGCCTTCGGCTCAGGTCATGATCCCAGGGTCCTGGGATCAAGCCCCACATCGGGCTCCCTGCTCGGCGGGAAGCCTGTTTCTCCCTCTCCCACTCCCCCTGCTTGTGTTCCCTCTCTCGCTGTGTCTCTCTCTGTTAAATAAATAAAATCTTTAAAAGGAAGAAAAGAATGTGTAACCATAAAGGTATATATCTGCATAAACAAAACTTCCACTAACTGTGCTTCTTTGTACACCTATTAGCACAGCCTTTATATTATACCTAGTAAGTGTATTATACTTCTTTCTTAGGAGTTAAACCACATCAGATGCCTCTGAGTTTATAAACTACAAGAACCGCTGTTATTTACTTTCAGAGGATGCTCAGATTCCTTAAAAGAAGTTCTACTTTTTTCTCTCTGAAAAACAATACACACTTATTGGAACAACTTCAGATAAATAAAAAAGAAAATTAAAACCACCTATAATTTCACCACCCAGATATAGATGACATTAATATTTTGGCATATATGCTTTGCTCTCTCTCTCTCTCTCTCTCTGTTTATATGTATATCTACATATGTATATAGATATATGAATATATGTATGTAGGTATTTATGTGTGAGAAAGATCATATTACATAAACTATTTGTATTCTGATTTTTCTCATGACAGTATATCCTGAATATTCTTTTATATCATTAAACAATTTTCCACAATACCTGACTTATGATCACTGTATAGCATTTCATTGACTGCATGTACCATTAATTTATACAACAAATTTCATTTTAGTGGTACAATTTTTCATGATTATAAACAATGTTGTAATAAATACTTTTGGCTAAATTTTTGTAATACATACTTGGCTGCTTCCTTCAGAAATTCCATGATTTTGATTGCCAAAATGCCCTACAGAAAACAAACCAATTTATACAACCCTCTGCAGCACGTGAGTGCTACTTCCCCAAACTCAAAAACCCACGTGGGGTATTAAAATTTAAAAATTTTTTTTAATGACAGGGCGCCTGGGTGGCTCAGTCGTTAAGCGTCTGCGGTCGGCTCAGGTCACGGTCCCAGGGTCCTGGGATCAAGCCCCGCGTCGGGCTCCCTGCTCTACGGGAAGCCTGCTTCTCCCTCTCCCACTCCCCCTGCTTGTGTTCCCTCTCTTGCTGTGTCTCTCTCTGTCAAATAAATAAAAAAAAATCTTTAATTTTTTTTTAATTACAAAGGAAAGATTATTTCTATAGTGGTATCTTGAAATACAAAAAAATAATAATAATAATATGTAGGGGCGCCTGGGTGTCTCAGTCTGTTAAGCATCTGCCTTCAGCTTGGATCATGATCCCAGGGTCCTGGGATCGAGTCTCACGTCCGGCTCCTTGCTCAGCGGGGAGCCTGCTTCTCCCTTTGCCTGCTACTCCCCCTGCTTGTGCTCTCTCACGCTCTCTCTCTATGATAAATAAACTCTTAAAAAAAATAATAATATGTATGTTTGGGGGTGCCTGGGTGGCTCACTCGGTTGAGCATCTGACTCTTGATTTCAGCTCAGGTCATGATCTCAGGGTTGTGGGATCGAGCCCCATGTCGGGCTCCCCGCTCAACAGAGACTACTTGAGATTCTTTCTCCTTCTCCCCTGCCCCTCTCACGAGTACTCTCTCTCTCTCTAAAATAAATAAATTGATCTTTAACAAAAAAGAATATGTATGTTTGGAAACTAAAATTGCACGGTGAAACATACCTGGTAGGCTCCAAAAGCCTCTTTTCCTGAAGTGGTGGTAGGGTACTGATTATTTCCTGGGATCATTAAAACACAATTCCACTTGAAAGCAAGACCAAGTGAGTGCTCAAGTTCCCAATTACCCTGCAGCCAACAAGGCAAATGTATGCAGAGTGGTTAGTGCCTCGATGCCCCAATTTAATTGGAATTGCCTCCTCTTAGTCTCTGTCCTTCAATATCTCCCTTAGGCTACTTTAATATTCTACCAATTAAAGAGTCTGTTGAGTTAACAGGAGCTTAATTTTTAAAATACTCTTGGGAGCACTAAGGGAAAATCAGTCATTCACACCTTAGTATGAATTACCTCCAATTGGCTGAATTATTCCAATCATGTAGTAAAGACCTACCATGCTGGGCCATGTTGAAAAGTACTGGGAAGAATCAACATTCAATATGGGCTACTCTGAGAATGACACTTATTAGTGTGGGCAGGTGAGGTGGAGTGGGCCGCGAATGTGGCACAGGCAGGGAAGAGCATGAAGGCACTGAGGAAGTGTTCAGTACCAGGAAAGAGTTCAATACCAGGAAAGAAGGGTGGAGAGTAATGTTTAAGGCCAACAGAGGCTTATTCTGCTGCCTCTACAATTTTGCCCAGGAGCTGACCAGAGCAGCCAATGGTTCCAACCTCCTCCACTGCCAAATCTTTTGACCTATAGGCAGAGCTGGCCTCTTCCGTCTTGAACCTTGCAGGGCTCCCAGCAACGATCTACACTGATGAAGGGAGGAAATCTGGTTAATAAAGCCAGAGATTTTTAAATTGTTATTGTCCACTTTTTTTTTCTTTTGGCATTTTTTTTCTTCGAGGGGCCTGATTGCTTAGTGACTAATATTTTATTCATTTTTTTTTCTGTCTCTCATTACAATCCTCCACATCACTCCTCTTGGTCCAAAATAGAGATGTCCCCATAGGCCTTGCATTTTCCTGACTATCAGCCCATTTCTCTTGGGCTCTCTCCTAACTCACTTCCCATTTGTTACAACCAAAGAGGTGGTCGTCATTTCCACTGAGTCATATATTTGAGCTCCATGCCATTCTTAGGAGACAAAACATTTCCACTGTTACAAGGATTCATAAACAAAGAAAGGAAAAACATTTAAATTTTTCAGATTTTCCTTTGGAAACCTACTACGAGCACATTTTAAAGCATTATTCATTTACTGAAGTCTCAATTTAAGTCAATAAATAAAATTATTGGGGGCACCTGGGTGGCTCAGTCAGTCGAGCGTCCGACTCTTGGTGTCTGCTCTGGTCATGATCTCAGGGTTATGGGATCGAGCCCTAAGTCGGGACTCCGTGCTCAGCGGGGAGTCTGCTTGAGTTTCTCTCTCCCTTGCCATCTGCTCCTCCCCACTGTGCTCCCTCTCTCTCTCTCTCTCTAAAATAAATAAATCTTTAAAAAACTAATAAATAAAATTATTGTGGTCTACAAAATTTACTCAGTATTACTCTAGTGATTTTTTTTTTTTAAAACAAAGCACTTATTTCTGATTATGATGAACAGGAGTTTGGCATGCATATACTTAACAATGAAAGCCAAAGACAGAAACTGGAAACTCCAGAAACCGAACTCCTCAACAGTCTCTTACCCTCCGTCACCTCCCTGGCACTTTCTTTTGGCTATTGCCACCACCTCCTCAACCCCAACCCCGCGAGGCCAAGTGCGGTCTGAGCACTGCCAAGTGAATGCCTTACTGTCTTTGCCCCTCCAACTGCATATATCCCAGAACTTCTCCCTCATCACCCCACATCATTTCCATACCTGCTGAGTTCTCAAATTTGATGGTGTTGCTGGTAACATCAGCCAAATAATTTAAGATGGAAATGCCCGGGTATTAGTTTCCTGTTGCTGCTGTAACATATTACCATGAACTCAGCGGTTTAAGACAACACAAATGGGTGATGTCAGATTTCTGTAGGTCAGGAGTCCAATATGAGTCTCACCAGACAAAAATCAAGGTGTCAACAGGCTGCATTCCTTTCTGGAGGCTCCAGGGGAGAATGTGAGTCCTGCTTATCTAGGGTACTACAGAATTTAATTCCTTGCAGTTGTAGGACCAAGGTACTCATTGACTTGCTGGCTGGAAATTGAGAGCCATTCCCAGATTCTAGAAGCTACCCACATTTCTTCATTCATGCCTCATTCTTCCATCTTCAAAGATAGCAATGGTGGGATGGGGTGGGAGGGGGGACTCCTTCACCTGGGGCATTCTACTCACTCACTCTTCTACCTTCCTCTTCTACTTTTAAGAACTCCCAGGATTAGACTGGGCTCACCCAGGTAATCCATGATAATCTCCCCATCTTACAGTCCTTAACTTCCATCACACCTGCAAAGTCCCTTTTGTTAGGTAAGGTAACATATTTGCAGATCCTAGGCATTAGGACAGGGACGTCTTTGAGGAGCAATTATTCTTCCTACCATACTCAGAAATCCAGGTGTTTTTTTTTAAATTATAGAAAATATGAGTTGCAAGGAAACACCCTCTATGGAAAAAAAAAAAATCCCACAGGGGTTAAGTAAAGGGCCTGGAAACCCAGAGTTCGTTATAGAGCTGAGTGTACAAATCAAATGCTCACTCTCGGATCATTACCCCTGACTCCTCCCTTTCCCCCACCTCCCACCTCTATGTCCAGGCATCCGTCTGGTGCATTCTTCTCCCCGTAACATGGAGCTATTGCAAGGATTAGAGAGAGATGATGTATGTGTGATAAACAGCAATAGCAAACAGTGGTTAATGCTTCCTGTGACCCAGGCTTAAAGCTTCATATGCACTTATTATTTAATCAGCCAACAACTCCATGAGATACATGAATTCATTAGCATCAGTCTATTTTAGTGCTTGAGTCTCTATTCTATCCTGCTTCCAATGACAAATTCTGTTGACCATAAACTAGTATATAAATGTAGGGCATTATTATTAATATTCTCTAATCTCTCTCTCATCTGTCCCTTCTTCCCATGCCTCTAATCTCTCTCTCATCTGTCCCTTCTTCCCATGCCCACTGCCCCCTTCTAAGCCCAGGTCTTGATCGCCTCATATGTGAGTGAAATATTAGAACCCCAGAATTTTCTCATTGGAAAGGATCTTAATGTTCTTTACATTCGACTTCTCACGCATTGCAGTAAGCCATTCAACAAATGCATACAATTGGCTCACGATCCCAATTCAGCTGCCAGGCAAGTTTTATCGTGCCCACGCAGTGGGAATCATACTGAATTTTTTGAAAGTTTGAATTACTTAACAACATTTAGAAATCAGGTGATTTCAAATGAAATCCCAAATTTTCACCCTTTCAAAATTGGGAATTTTAGAAGATGACCTCCTTGGATCAGCTCTCTGGCCCTCTAAAGCATGCTCTGGCTACAACAGTCAGCGGAGGTGGCTCTCTCCTCTTTTTCTCTTAAGGTTTATTCCTTGACTACACCATTCACTTGCCATTTGTCGGACATACACTATTAGGCAGTGTTATTTAACTTTTCTACTGTATGTCTCGTTTTCCCAACTAGATGTTAAGCTGCTTGATGCTTTATTATCTTCTAGGAATCCAGTCCAGTGCCCTGCATCTGGTAGATGTTCAAAAACATTTTGGGATTGGGGTGCCTGGGAGACTCAGTTGGTTAAGCATCTGCTGGAGTCCGGGATCGAGCCTCGTGTCGGCTCTCTGCTCGGCAGGGAGTCTGCTTCTCCCTCTGATTCTCTCCCCTCTTGTGCTCTCTCTCTCTCAAATAAATAAATAAAATATTCTAAAAACATATTTTGGGATTGACTGATGACATCATTAAGGATCTCCATCAGTCAGGGATCAGTCTGGAACCCATGAGTGGTAGTTGAAGAGCAGGAACTTAACACAAATCGCGCAAGGAGTCAGGACCCTGGGATACAAAGCACAGCAGGGGAAAGATAGGGAATGGATCTGAGAACCATGAGGCAGAGTCTATGAAGGAAAGACTTGAGAGTATTTCTTGGACAGTTATTATTTGGAACCTGAAGTTTGGAATAGTAGTTGTAATTGCCAATCACAGCACAGATCGCTTAGCAGACCTTACAAATGTATGCCAAAATGGCCACTAAGGTACATATCACGACCAACATAAAAAATTCAATGACCCTGAGCCTTCACTGCCTACCGCAGTGACCTCAGTAACATACCCTTTATTGGCTTTTCCATTTTTCCTAATGCCTTCTTCCTGTTCCCTCACTCCTGATTCCTGAAATCACCTCCCCAACAAACTACCTGCATGCAAGTCAGGCGAGGTCACGGCTGACTGTCTCTGACGTTTTCATTTTTCTGCCCCTCTTTGATGCCGTGGCGGTTGTATGACTTGAAATGGGAGGTGGCTGGTCGTCTTATACCTGTGACTGTGGGAACACGAATGAGGATTTCCTTCCAACGCATGTGGCCCAAGTTGAATGAGAAAGATAAAGACTTAATTTTTGAGGAGTGGATCTAAAACAAATACATGACTAGCCCCCGCCTTGCACGAATATTTTAGACCCAGCCGAAACTTATAATCTGGTGGCAGTCCTCCTCGGGATTGAATTACTATTCCATAGAGAGATGATTCAAAACTAGGCGCCACACCTAGGCACTCCTATATGGGAACCCCCAACAAAACAATTATTGTTTTGTTATTATATTGGCTCTTCAGGGCTCGGAACAACAGATACTCTTCCAAGAACTGTATTTTCAGATTTTACTACATAACCAACAAAATGAATGAAAACAGTTCTCCTTTGGCACAGCCCGAAGCATTTACTTGAGCTGTGACCATCTCACGTCACACTGCTCAATAAGTACTCTGACATAACATTTTTATTAAAGGATTAATAATGACATCATTAGAGAAAACTTCAGCTGCTAGCTGATGGAACTTCCCGAAGTGTAAACAATCAGCAATTCTCGGTGGGCCTTGGCCTTTATTGAACGCTTTACTGAACACTTATTAGACTGACAGTACACCCTTGCTTCTTCATGGAGTCTCCCCACATTCTCATGGAACAGATGACCTTCTAGCCAGACCTCATCTCCTCCTATCCTCCCCTCACTCAGCCACACAGGCCTCCCTGCTATTCTGCCAACACACCGGCCATATTCACACTTCACACTTGCTGTTCCCTCTGCCTGGAACACTCTTCCTCCCAAGAGCCCCTTGGTTTGTGCCCTGGCGCCTCCTTGGAATTTTGCTCAAATGTCACCTTCGGCTGAGAAGCTGATCCAGACCACTCTATTTAAAATCCCTACATTTTCCCTCTTTGCCTGACCCTTTCCATCCCTTTATCTCCTTCCACCTAATGAGTACGTACACATTTATGTATGTGTATGCTTTTGGATTTGTGCACACTCACATATGCAGCGCTAAGAGTGGGCATCTCTTAAAATTTTGTGCTCTAGACCCTTCACTTGCCTTATCTTAGTCTCAACCCTGTATAATTGGTAAGACTTTTTTGCCTCCAAAAGCCAATGTTCACTCCCGTGGGGGCGATACTGCCCCTGGAGAGAATGCATGCTCTACGTTGATCTCTACTTATTCCCAGAAGAGATGCGGCTTAAGGAGAGCAACATCTGCTTGGCTGCCCTTCTTCTCCCTGATTCCCACGCCTGTCTAGTGTAATTCTACTGTGAGTTAGTTGACATATTCTTTAATGCCAAAGCACCTATAATTTGTGGGTTAGCGAGAGTTCCTTGTGGTAGTTTTAAGTGCAGAAGCACCTGGAAATGTAGGGTGGGGACACCAGTGGCTAAGGTACAGAGAGTTTTCTAGTCTCTCTCTCTTTTTTTTTTTTTTCAAGATTTTATGTATTTATTTGAGATAGAGACAGAGAGGGCACAAGCAGGGGGAGCAGCAGAGGGAGAGGGAGAAGCAGACTCCCTGTCGAGCAGGGAGCCCAACGCGGGGCTCGATCCCAGGACCCTGGGATCATGACCTGAGCCAAAGGCAGACGCTTAACCGACTGAGCCACTCAGGCGCCCCTAGTCTCTTTTAGATCACACCACTCTTTGCCAGCTCACAATCAAGCAGCGACCCCCTTGGCATCTTCGTTTAGGTTCTCTGGGGGTGCAGAGCCTAAAATAAGGACTTGGGGGCAAAATGGCCTCCCCCCTCTCCCCAGCCCCTAGCACAGAACAATACGTATTGTTTTATATAGCTCCGAAATACACAAGGCGGCCAGAGAGGAGGGTGCTGCTGCGGTAGACTGGCCAAGACGTGATGAGGACCTGAACCTGTGCTTGGGAAGCTGGCATGAAAAGAGGTTCAACAGACACCCTAAGGTAAGATGAGAGGATGGGGGGTCCCCTGGGATGTCGGGGTACGCAGAAAACAGAAGTCAGCCCCAGCAGTCCATGTGACATTGCCCTGAATTCCTCAAGTGTGGTAAGTAGGTCACGAACCTAGACTATGAAGCCCAGACAGTGTAGGTCCAAATCTGCCACTTGTTAATTCCGCACAACTTCTGTAATCCACCACTAGGTAACTCTGGACAACTTCCTTACCGCACCACCCCCCCCGCCCGCCACCCTGCACTTCAGTTTCCCATATGGAAAACAGGGATGAAGATAATCACAATAGGACATACTTCATCGGTATGTATGAAGAGACCGCACAGGAAACCGTGCTCATGTCCATAATTAATACGATCATGCTCTCTGTTCCTCGTTTACCTAGTGACCTTTCTAAAAATGGTTTCTCCCTTCTATGGAGCAAGACCTCCACTTCACTTTCTTTCCGTTTTATACTCTTTGCTTCTGATTTTCAAACACCCTTGGGATCGCTTTGGAAACATAAGGAAAGAAGCAGAAGTCAAAGGGTTTCAGGAGATCAGGTGACTGTTAACTTCTGTTTCTTAAATTTTTGCACAAAGTCAAGACCCGGTTAAAGTTTCAGGGCAAAAGTGAAAGGCGCATCTAATCGTGATGTTATTAGGGTGCCCTCTAGTGGGATGCATGGTCTCCCCAGGGGTCACTGGCTGGCTTCTAAAAATTAACATTAGTTTCTTTTTTTTTTTTTTTTAAAGATTTTATTTATTTATTTGAGAGAGAGAGAATGAGAGAGAGCACATGAGAGGGAGGAGGGTCAGAGGGAGAAGCAGACTCCCCGCCGAGCAGGGAGCCCGATGCGGGACTCGATCCCGGGACTCCAGGATCATGACCTGAGCCGAAGGCAGTCGCTTAACAAACTGAGCCACCCAGGCGCCCCTTAACATTAGTTTCTTTTCTAATTATAACAATAATAATGTGGGTTTATGTGGAGAAAATTCTAAACCACAGAAAAGTGGAAAGAAAAGCTTTTAAAAAAATATTCATATGAATCAGGGAACACTACATCAAAAATTAATGATGTAATGTATGGTGATTAACATAACATAATAAAATAAAATTTTTAAAAAATTCATACTCTTTCTACTCAAAGATAATGTTGGCTGGCTATAAGGCTCTTCGGAGTATCTTCGGGCCAGCTGCAGAACAGAAACAATTCAGTAGAGCCTTGGGAGATGTTAGTATCAGGTTTTACTTAGAACTATTAGCAGATACAAAATTGAGCTGGTTAGCGTTCCAGTATGTGTGGTGTCTTGGTAATGGAGCATCATGGCGGGCCTAAGCTGCATTTCCCAGAATTCCCTTTGCTGTACGTTTCTGGAGAGCTTCCTGTGGGACATGCGGACAGAAGAGGCGCAGCAGCCGCCTCCCTTCATTCACGTGAGGGCGCAGCCAGCCTGCAACGGCTCCAGCGCCACCCAGATCCGCTTCAGCTTCTCCAACTCCTGGGCCAGGTGGGTACTGAATTTTGTGCTAAGGACCCAGCTTCTGCGGGACGACCATACCACCAAGGTCACAGGTAACAGGAATGGACATGGGTTTCAGTCATGCCTGTGGGTTCCAACTTGTTCCCAGTGTCACCCTTCTTCCTGCCTCCCTCCTGCCCACCCATGGTACATGGCAAGTTCTGGCATCAGATGCGAAGGCAACAGCTTTATAGAGGCTGCTTAGCCAGCTCCCGCAGTTGTATAAGGTCACATCCCTGTGACAAATTCCTTAGTGTGTGTGTGTGTGTGTGTGTCCCTCCTTCTGTGACTGAACCCTGACTTACATGGTATGAAGGAGAAAAATTCCGAAGCAATTCGAACGAATGGTCTAAGCTGCACTGTTCACTACCGTAGCCCCTGGCCACGTGTGGCTACTTAAATTTAAGTTAATTCAAGTTAAACAAAATTATAATCTAGTTCCTCAGTCACGTTTCAAGGGCTCAATAGCCGCATGTCATTGGTGGCTACTGTATAGGGCAGCGCAGAGACAGAGCACTGCCATTATTGAAAAAAATCTCCATCACTGTGCTGGTCTCTAGGGATGATGGCCGGTATTTAGGGGTTCTGACAGTGTGTCAGACGCATCACAGGCGTCTCTTCATGCATTCATTCACTTAATCTGCGAGTAATTCTCTGAGAGATACTGCTACTTTACAGATAAGGAGATTGAACCGCAGTGATTAAATACCTTGCTATAGTCAGAGTTAATAAATGGAAGAGGTAAGATTTGACCCCGGAAAGTCCAGAGCCTGGAGTCTTTTACCGTATGCCAAACTGTGAAAGTCCCAGTGGCCTGGGTTGGCACAAAGGGAGTGGATGGCTTTGGTGGGCCTCCTGCACTCAAAGGACTCTCTTGTGATTGGGTGAGGAGCATCTCAGTAGTGACATCATCGACTCCCCCAGCTTGGACTTGATCTCAAGAAAGAAGAGATGCCTACCCCACCCCACCCCACCTTCCAATGGCAGAACGAGATGTACAAACAACCCTGGTGAGAAGGGTCATAGATGTATTAGTTAAGGTAAGGCAAATTGCTGCAATAACTAAATCCTAAAATCTCAGGGACTCAAAAAAATAGAAGTTTCTTTTCCATGTGTAAAGTCCAATCAGCAGCCTAGAATGGAGAGTAGGGTAGGGCAGGGAGAGGGACATCTGCTCCACGCAGCCATTGAGGGGCCCAGGAGGACAGAGGCACTGCTGTGTTCAACATGAAAATTCCAAATTTGCTCTGGAGAACAATATCCAGCAGGCCAACAGGAAAAGAGACAGTGAGGGGGATCAGGTGGGAGATTTTTAATGGCTAAGCCTAGAAGTGGCAAACATTGTTTCTGCCCACATCCATTAACCAGAACTCAGTCACATAGCCACTTCTAATGGCAAGGGAGGCTGGGTAACAGAGGCTAGCTGTGTGGTGAGAAAGAAAAAAATTAAAGTTTGGTGAGCTGCCAACCAGTCTCTGCCACATCCATTTAATTTGAGGGCTGCGGAGTAATTAATATCCATTAAACTAATGATGGGGCAAAATCAATGCTAAAATTACTCTCCCCAACTACCATTTTCTTTTTCTTTGCCATGATATCGACAAGGTCAAAAGTCAAAGAATCAACAGGAATTAGAGGAGGAGGAGTCCCTGCCACTTTGAAGCTAAATCCATGAATTCCCCTTCTTTGTGACTCACCTCCCTAGTTCTGCTCCCAACAAACATCCATATTATGATTTTTTCATGATCCTCAGGAGTAGGACTCCCATATGACAAACCATTTCTGTAAACATCTACATACTAGTAAAAGCCACTAACAAAGCCTGGAAGTACGGATATTCCTATTGTAGCCGACTTAGTTAGAAAAGTTGTATTTTGGGGGCGCCTGGGTGGCTTAGTTGGCTAAGCGTCTGATGATTTCAGCACAGGTCAGGATCTCAGGGTCCTGGGATCAAGCCCCACATTGGGCTCTGCGCTCAGCAGGGAGTCTGCTTGAGGATCTCTCTCCTTCACTCTCCCTCTCTCTCCCTCCCCCCTCTAAAATAATCTTTTTAAAAAAGAATTTTGAATAGGAGAGCAGCTTTAAAATGAGATGGCAGAGATGAGCGGTTCTCAGTTCGAAGCAGACCCCAAGGATCTCTGGTAACCCAGGACAATGAATTAGGAAGCTGAAGACTCTCCCTACTGGGTAATTGAACTCAGAATGTAAGAGTGTGAAGAAATCCTAACATGCAATCAGCTGAACCCCTTCATCATATGGAGGAGAGGAAACCATTCTTTAAGGGTTTCTAGCCAATGGACAGCCACTTCATTGAGGTCTATGCAAAACATTAGAGGAGTAACATATGTTGTATAAGAACTCACTGGGTTCAGATGAGGGTAATGCTGGTGATGTAAGCTGAAGGGAGAGGTCCGCGTTTTAGAGTATCTCTAGGCTTTACACTAGAGTCACAAGTCAAAATCAAACAACCAGAGTTTATTGAGCATTTACTATGTGCTAGACTATGGAGGATACAGAGAGGAAAAAGTTGTCACCCTTACCCTCAAGGACCTGACTAGATATTTCTTCATACCTGGAAAGGTAAAACCAGAAGGAGGAGCAGAATTCAGGATATGATGATCACCTTCAACAATCCCTAGCAGAGTGTCCTAACACATCTTAATACGTATTCGTTTTAGAGTTAGTTTAAAATTTATAAATAGAATTTGGATGTACAAATAATAGCAACAATAAAGAAACACATAAAAAAAAAAAATACCCGAGCTTCCATCTTATTCTGGAGCCTCCATTCCAGAGGTACAGGAAAGGGATCCTTACACCTGATGATTTAAGGTGGCTCGCTCTTTTGCTCCGAAATGATCTCCAGTTCAATCAATGTCTTTTGGATAAATGCACAATCTTTGTTTTGCCTCCTCTTCCATCTGGTGGTCAAGATGGCTTCCAGGTTGGGAATGGGGTGCTAGTGTTCTTCTGGCAGCAGGGAGAAGGGGCCCGGATCTCTGAGCCCACCCCGTGTTGAGCAATGGGTTCTCAATGGCCTCTCCAGAGATCTCCCTCACCCTGTGGGGTTCCTGAGTATCCAGTTGGCATCCACTGCTGAAGACTGTGTCCACTGGCCCCCATGGTCTATTCTCTCAGTAGCCCACCTTGGCCTGGGGGTCCCTCTCTTGATAATCCAGGTCCCCTCAAGTCTCACCTCTGAGTGTCTGTCACATCCTTCATCTGGCCCCTGGTCTAAACTGTCCACGCCATCGCTTTTGCACTCTGTCCCTGCTCCTGGCTCACAACACAGCTACCCACAAGGAACATGAAGGCCATTTAGAATCTCTACCCTGCCCACAAGAGACAAGAAAGACTTGAAAAAGACACCGTCTCCAGCCTTCTCTCTGCCTAAACACTCTATGTCATCATCTTTCATCTCTACCATGGCCTCCATGTTGATGTACAGGCTGCTATGAGTTCTGACCAGGAGTTCTAAGTGGAAAGTGGGACACAATGTCTTCCGCTTTCAGTTTCCCCTTCAACTCTCTAGAGCCTCTACCATTCCTTGTCACCACTTCTATCTTCCAGGGAAAAAGGCAGGGTCTACCAGAAGTGACCTCATGCCCGTATGGGAGTAGTGGGAATTTGGGAGGCTGTAAGATTGGCTGAGCATCAGATCAATGCCATGGTATTTATAATCTCATTTGCACAGATAGAGAATTGAGAGAGAAGGAGTACAGCACCCGGTTTGGTACTGGAAGACAAAGTCAAACAAGACAGGTTCCCTGCCTTTCAGGAGCATTACAGTCTACCCTCCTACAGCTTTACCATGCACTGAACAAGAAAGAACAAAGATTTGGATGGACAAAGCATGAGAGGATAAGAGGAAACAAGAGAGTGAGGCCTTGGGAGAGAAGAATTACAGAGAAATCTATCTCTGGAAATGCCTGCAGTGCAGAAAGATCTAGGCCCAGACCAGAGAGAGAAAGTTGGGGATTATAGCTCATGAGCTTACCAAACTGGCTCAAATGTGTAATTGTTTCCAAATGGGGAAGACAACTCTACAGGGATGAAATTATAACCATCTTCCACTATTATGTCATCTCACCCTCTGGAAAATAGTTGTACCTAAAAGAAGACCTCCTTCAAAGACAAAAAAAGAAAAGAAAAAAAGGCATTGGCACAGCCCAGGAGAGCTAGAGGCAAGAGAGAACTATAGTTACCTACTGAAGCTCATGTGGGCTTCTGGTAGACCAAGAATGATTCCCTCACACATTACCAAATTACACAACTGAAAGCATTAGGGTCTAAGGATTCTCTGTTGGCCAGTGGCCTAACAAGAGAGTGTCAGACCTACCTCTCCTTATTGTCAGGAGCTAATGAGTCATCTCTCAGGCTTCCAGGATGAAGCTACTGTGTTTGCAGTCCAAATACCCCAAAACCAGGGGGAATGGCTGCTAACCAGCGGCATACCCCGGCTCCCTGTCTTCTCCCCACACCTCAGTGACACGTTCCTTCAGTCTTCAGACACCTACGAGGCAACCCGGTAGAGTATGAACAGCACAAGCTACACATCCCAACGGGGAATCCACCGAGCTATGAGACTCTGCACAAATGACTTAATCTCTTTGACACGGACACTCAGTTTCTTCATCTGTAAACTGAGACACAAAAACTGAGGTGTTTTTGTGAGGAGTAAATGAGATGATATAGCTAAACACCTAGCAGGGCATGGCCCAGAGCAAGTCCCCAGCCTGCCCATTAGTTTCCCATCCGCCCCCGCAAACCCTCCTTCTCCATTCTCACCTGGCACTGACAATGTGCTAAAAGGACCCGTGATACAAAGGAAGTACCTAACGCTGTCATAGAAGGGGACAAGTATAAAAAGATATGGATAAAGAGAAAAGCACTGGGGAAAGAGGTTTAATTCTTCTGAAGAGATGAGGGCAGGTTTTATAGAGGTAGCAATATTTGGCTGGACCTTGGACGATTCATTCAGTTCCAAGTGGGGAGACCCCAGAAAGCAGAGGGAGGGAGTAGGGAAGTAAGACAGGAAAGGGAGTAAAGACAATAATGGGTACATTAATGAGTGGATTACTACTGGGGGCAACTGGGGCACAGCCCAACAATCTACTAGGTGTGTAGAACACAGCTCAGCACTATCTCACCAAGGGACGAGGAAGCTGGCATAGGTAAACGCCGACTCTCATCCCTCACTATTTTGGAGTGTTAACTCCCTGGCACTTCTGGCTTGTTCCAAGCACAGGCCATGCATGGTCATTTGCAGTTAGAGAGACATGGGAGCCATCAGCACACATGCACATTCCTGTTTACCTGCCCCATTTTAATTACTTTTAAAAACACTTTTCCAAAAAGACTTATTTCTACCAAGCCGCTTTCATTTTGATGACTTTTTTCCCCTTATGTTCCACTTTCCTTCCTCATCTATCCCCATGGTGGAAAAAGCACTGAAACATGAGACTGAAGATCTGGTATCTAGTCTGGCTCCACCATTTTCCAACCAATCACGCCCCTGGGGACATTTACTCATCAGTAGAGTGGGGACATTTGACTTCTGCTCTGCCGATTCCACAGTGATGTTTTAATGCCCCAAGAAGATGACGCGCAAGCATAGTTTAGAGGAACATCACAGTACCACAGCAGAATGTGTAGCCCGTGATATTTAGCTGGAGGAGTTTTCTCTACCTACTTCTGTCTTCTGCCAGTTGTGCAGGCAGTGGTCCTCAAAGTGTAGTCTGAACCAATCGCATCAGCATCACCTGGGAGCTTGTTAGAAATGTCCATTCTTGGGTCCGGCCCTATACCTACTGAATCAAAAAGTCTGGGGGAGAGACCCAAGTCCTCCAGGGGATTCTGACATTTTGAGAACTGATGTTTTCAGAGTTTGAGAACTCTGGTTTTCTGGTTATGACCACAAAATTCAGAGCTGGCTACAAAGTCCAGTCAGCCACTTCCTTGAGCAACTTACTTATCTGAGACTCAGTTTCTTGATCTGGGAAATGGGGCTAACACTAGGACCTCTCCTTCACAGATGTGGTTGAGAAGCTTAAGAGAGTGCATATGTGTAAAGCACGGAGGGACCTGGCCCATCGTAAGCAGTCAGTACATGTTTAGCTCTTACCATTTCTTTTTCTCAAGTATTGTGGCTTCTCGACATGCCCCAGTGCCTGCTTTTTGAAGGGTTGTCAAGTATTGTGTTTTATCCTGTTCAGAAGTTTTCCATTTAGTTCGCATGTGTGTGTTGTGCATCTATTTTGTTTACATGTCTTTGTTTGCTGCTAGTAGATATTTGCTTTATCCAATGAAGATTCCTTGATCCTGCCACTCTCCTCTGAGTAAGAAAGGTATTTCTCTCTGTGTCCTTAATAATTCTTCTTAAATAATATTCCTGGTGAGGATTCTTTCCATTTGCATAGCAGCATTGTATTTTTTTGGAAGTTGTGCCTACAGATGTTGCAGCCAAGATTTCTGGCCTTTTTGCTGCCTTCCTTAGGTACATTTTCTCCATGTTTCATTCTAAAGATCCTCTCTTCTGAAAACCATCCTGCTTCATTTGGCTGATTGTCTACCTCCCTTAACATTTCCATGCAGAAGTGCCTTCAAATAAACAAATAAACACTAGAAATAGACCCTCACATATGTGGTCAATTGATTTCTGACAAAGGTGCCAAGACCATTCAATGGGGAAAGGACAGTCTTTTCAACAAATAGCTCTGTGAAAAGTGGATGTCCACAGACAAAAGAATGATGCTGGGCCCTTACCTCACACCATATACAAAAATGAATTCAAAATGCATCACAGCACCTGACCATAAGAGCTAAAACTCTAAAACTCTTTGAAGAAAATATAGGAGAAATCTTCATGACATCAGATTGGGCAGTGGTTTCTTGGATAAGACAGCAAAAGCACAGGCATAAAAGTAAAAACAGATAAATTGGACTTCATCAAAAATAAAAACTTTGGTGCGTCAAAGCACACTATTAAGAGAGTGAAAAGACAACACAGAATTGGAGAAAATATTTGCAAATCGTATTATCTGGTAAAGGATTTAATACGCAGAATATATAAAGAACTCTTAAACTCAACAACAACAAAACACCCAAACAACCCAATTCAAAAATGGGCCAAAGGTCTGAGTAGACGTTTCTCTAAAAAAATAACGTTATGTCCAATAAACCCATGAAAGATGCTCCCCATCACTAATCATTAAAGAAATGCAAATCAAAACCATGATGAGGTATCATTTCACACCTACTATCAAAACAAGAGAAAATAAGAAGTGTTGGTGAGGACAGAGAGAAACTGGAATCCTTGTGCCCTGCTGGTAGGATGAAAAATGGTGCCGCCACTGGAGGAAACAGTGTGGCAAATCCTCAAGAAGAATCACCGTAGAATCACCATATGATCTAGCAATTCCACTCCCAGGTATATGTACCCAAAAGAACTGAAAGCATGGACTCGAAATTGTACTTGTACACCAATATCCAGAGCAGCATTATTTACAACAGTCAAAAGGTAGAAATACCCCAAATGTCTATCAACACTGAATGGATAAACAAAATGTGGTCTATACACACAATGGCGTATTATTCAATCTTAAAAAGGAATGAAACGCTGATACATACTATAACATGGAGGAACTTTGGAAACATGCTAAGTGAAAGAATCTAGAAACAAAAGGACCAATATTGAATGATTCCACTTATATGAGGTACCTGGAATGGCAAATTCATAGAGACAGAAAGCAGAGAGAGTACCGGGGACTGGGGTGAAAGGGAATGGGGAGCTACTGTTTAACATGGACAGAGTTTCTCTTTGAGATGATGAAAATATCCTAAAAATGGAGAGTGGTGATGGTTGTACAAAACTGGGAATATATTTAATGCCAGTGGTTCAATGGTTAAAATAGTAAGCTTTATGTTATGTTTACTTTATAGTAAAAAAAAACAAAACCTAAATAAACACATAAAGACAGAGATAAAACGGGAAAAAATGAAACAAAACAAAACAAAAACACCCAGGCACATTACCTTCCAAGGATGTAACCAGAACAACATGAAGACAAATGATGATAAGAAATATCTTGAACATCAGTAAAAGTTCTTCAGGTCTGCCAACATGGCCACACTGCCTGCCAGAGAAAAACATCCTGGAATAAAATAAAGGGAAAATGTATCATCATAGCATGCCGCAATCACAACACAGCAATACCCAAGAGGCAGTTACTTAACCAAGGCAACCTGCAATCCTGCATCCTTTAAATTACTCTCGTTCCAGGGGCACCTGGGTGGCTCAGTCGGTTAAGCGTCTGCCTTCGGCTCAGGTCATGATCCCGGGGTCCTGGGATCGAGCCCCACATCGGGCTCCCTGATCAGCAGGAGGCCTGCTTCCCCCTCTCCCACTCCCCCTGCTTGTGTTCCCTCTCTCGCTGTCTCTCTGTCAAATAAATAAATAAAATCTTAAAAAAAAAAAAAAATTACTCTCGTTCCAGAGAACTGGCAATGCCAGATGGGGCACTGGCTATAAAGAGCAAAACCTCTGTTTATTATGGGAGGACCACCCAGTGGGGTATCATATTACATTAAAAATTACTAAAAACAAAACAAAACAAAAAAACAGAAACAGACTCACAAATACAGAGAACAAACTAGTGGTTGCCAGAGGAGATAGGCAAAATAGGTGAAGGGGATTAAGGGGGACAAACTTCCAGTTATAAAATAAATAAGTCACAGGGATGAAAAGTACAGCATAAAAAATACAGTCGGTAATATTGTAATAAATTTGTAGGACGTCCGATAGTAACTACACTTAACGTGGGGAGCATTTCATAATGTGCAGAATTGTCAAATTGCTTTGTTGTACACCTGAAACTAATGTAATATTGTATGTCAACTATACTTCACTCAAAATTAAATTTTTAAAAAAATTTTTAAAAACGTGGTCCCTGTGAATTTATGGAAAACATCAATGCATGCAAAATATCAAGAGGAGAAGTTAAAAACAAAAAGCGCTGCATATATAATTATTACTACTATATAAATGCTGGTTAAAAACTATGCTAAGAATCAGAAGGGGTTGGAGAACCCTATAAATAATTCTACTCCTGTTTATGTCTTATACTGTAAAAGGATTTCCTCTTTATTACCTACAAGCCCATTATCACTGCTTGCATCTTTAGTGGTCAGGAGGACAGAGTCAACATTTTTTAAAAGCACAGTTCGTATCAAAACTGAATTTAAAAGCCTCATTTACCATTCATGCATTCATTCATTCAACAAATATTTACTGAGGGGCAATAAAAAAAATGTATTGAGGGGGGAGCCTGGCACACAGAGAGAATGGCAAATCCTGAGACTGTGTCAGTTCCTCTAACGGTGGAGGAGTTGGCCAACAGAACCCCATGCCAGGCAGTCAGCACCAGCAGCGGCGGCTGGCATGGGATGCCGAGGGAGGAAGAAGCCAGCCAGGAAGTCACAATCTGCCCACGGGCTCAGGCACAAGAATGGGGAAGTGAGAGCCCACTGAGCAGGCTCCCCCTACACAGCCCCAGGGCGAGCGGCCAGGGCAGACCAGGCTGTATGCTCTCGGCTGCCAGAAGTCCTGACCACGGAGCACCCATGACCCCAGCCACCACCGCAGCTTCTGCCAGCCTCAGAACAATAGAGTGCGTGTGCCCGGTGGCAAAGACTGAAGAGCAGGAGTCGCAAGGTTCTGGCTCTGCCATGCAGTGTCTGAATGACTTTGGACAAGTTCTTTCCAATGGCCAGGATTCCAACCCGACAGCGTTGCTGTGGTGAGTAAGCCCTGGGAAGCCACTATAAATGCTAGCTGTACTCTTCACTTGTTGTCATAGGTCGACAGATACCTATTTTGCACCCGGCATGTGCAGGGTAAAACAGTGCAGGGATTACGGGGACGAGGGCACGTAAAGATGGGGGTAAAACATAATTTCTCAGCCCCAAGGAAAAGCTGGCAATCTTTAAGGATCCTGTAACTTAATAGCCATCACCAGTACCAGTGAGGGAATTCTTTCCTTGGACGTGGCATGATAATGTCTGAGACAGGAGGTGAGTCCTTCTCCTTCCAAAGAGGGCTTACATTTTTTAAATCAATAAGCTGTATCATATATTAATAATACACTATGTTGGGGCGCCTGGATGGCTCAGTCGTTAGGCGTCTGCCTTCAGCTCAGGTCATGATCCTGGGGTCCTGGGATCTAGCCCAGCATCGGACTCCCTGCCCAGTGGGAAGCCTGTTTCTTCCTCTCCCATTCCCCCTGCTTGTGTTCCCTCCCTCGCTGTCTCTCTCTCTGTGTCAAATAAATAAAATCTTCAAAAAAAATTTACTCTTTAAAAAAATAATAATAATACACTATGTTAATAAGTTGTCAAATGCCTCTGGTTTGGCTCTCCTCTTCAACACTTTTATCCTCTCTCTGTTCATAATGGCATATTATTGACCCTCCCAAATGAGTCCCTCGAACCCGAATGCAAAGATGTAGCAATGTCTCTCTGGAGGAAAATGTAAGCGTCTGCTACAGCTACACACAACAATATTGATGAATCTCAGAGACATAAAGTGAGATAAAGGAGCCAGACGTGAAAGAATGCATAGTGTACAGAATTCCATTCGTGGGAGGTACAAAAGCAGGCAAAACCAATCGATGGAGCAAGGAGTAGGGAGAGTGGTTATCCTTGGATAGGGGGTGTGGGTATAATAATTAGACATGGGCACAAAGGCGTTTCTGAGGTACAGGTAACATTCTGTGTGCAGGTTACATGGGTGTGTTCAGTTCCTGAAACTCATCGAATTGTACACTTAGGCGTATGTCACAAAAAGTTTCATTTGAAAGTTTAAAAACCAATCTATTTTTTATTTCTGAACTCAGTTCCTCTCCAAAAGCACTGTTATTTTTTTAAAAAGTCTGTATTTAGTGAAACAAACCTCTACCAAAACAAACAAAAAACCCCCCAAAACTCTCCTATACAAATGCCTTGACTCAACTCTACCTGGAATTTGTAGAACTGACTTAGAAGATTGACTGTGCAAGTACCTAATTTTAGTTCTGGAAAGAGTATCATCAGAGCAGTTTATTTTTGGAAAGGAACTCAGAATTCACCTAGCCTCAAACCCCCATTCTACACCTGAAGGAAGAGGTCCCACATGTTCTAGGAGATGGGTCAAGGTCATTTGGCTGTTTGGTGGGACTCCTACTCTTTCTACCAGGCCACAGTGCTGGCCTCCTGAGAATGTGCCTCCTTGGAAGTAAACGTCTGAGTCTATCAGGTGAAATGAATCAACAAATGCAAGATGCTATTATATAATTTCAAAATTTCTGCAAACTCATTCTTGAGCTTTGCCAAATCCTAGGGCAGGACCTCCTGAGTGGTATAAGATATGGTCAAAGTTAAATCAGTCACAGTACACAGTGACTGGTTATTATGTGCCATAACGTGGGCCTCTGATCAAAATAAACCATGCCTTTTCACTGAAGAGAGCTTGTACTCAACTCCCAAATGAGAGCAGGAAAGGTCAGAATGAAGGGTGACGCCAGCAATCATCTTGGAAAGAGAGTATGGATCAAGAAGGACTTACTACAGACCAGCTACCACTGAAAAGACTGCTTTCGGTTATCAAGCCTGAAATATCTTTCCTCAAGACTGAATATACATTTCCTAATAGGAGAAATTTTATGGTATTTAAAATAATGCAGCCCTTAGTGCCTTCTGTATAAGCTGGAGGACATCCTGCTAAGCCATAAAGTCCTAGGATCACTGATCAAAGAGGGAAATCTGGGGATTTTGTTGAAAGCCTTATTCATTATACATGAAAGTCATTTCTATCTTTTTGAGCTGGAACTTTTCTTCATCTTCCAGGGTAACTTGGGTTAGCTCAATGCTCTCCAGGTCATCAAGAAAGAAGATTTAAACAGCCACTGATTCTTAGCAGATTTTCAAGGTGCTGAGGATGGCTGGTAAGATCACATCAATTACAAAGAAAACTATCTGCTAGCATTTAAACAGTTAAAACCTAGACCTTGACTCTAGACAATCACTCATAGAAGATTTTCCAAGCTTCATCATGGTCCTGGGCCCCCTTTTATGGTTGTGGACTCTGATGTAAATGGCAACCCCTGGGGTTGTACGGTACACAGCGACACGACTGTAGGCCATGGCCCTGTCTGTAACCCTCCAAGAAATTGTTCTAGATCTCTTCAATTTCTTTAAATATACTATCACTTATCATATTTTTAAAGACACATATGTCATCAGTGCAACGTTGAATAGCAAGAAATGATAAATTTATCTTTATCTAAATATAGAATAATTAAAGAATAAGACTTAAATGTGGGGGGGCAATAGCTTGATACCACTTTAGGGCAGGTCTGGGTAAGGGTTATTCTCTATTACCTCTGATTAACAGGCATATTTCGATTATACCATGGCGGCTGTGATATATGCAATGATCAATATTTTTGACCGAAGTAACAAGAGGTGTGGTAATTGTTCCCTAAGTCTCCTAGAAAACTTTATGCCTTTGAGATACTTACATTGAGTCATAAGTGTTGGTTAACCAGACTTGCACAAGGGGAAATTTAAAAGGGAGGTGCTGAAAAGGTTCTCAGTGCAAATAAAGCAATCGACTTGGATCATTCAAGTGTCAAAGAAGTCAGAGAATCTCAGGGTTGCTTTTTTTTTCCCCCCTTGAGTCTCTGGTCATGTGTTTACTCTAAAAAAGGAATCCAGAAACTGTTAGTAAAAGCATAGTTAAATTTTATTTGAACTCTACTAAAAGACCCTGATATAGCAAATACCTAAGGAAAAAAAATTTCTTCAGTGTTCCAAGAATATGTTGGGTTCTGTTATTTAGATCAAACCTTCTGCTGAAGACAATCAAAAATTACAAATGACATATTAAGAGCATTTTCTTAAATATATCAAAAAGCTGACAAGATAGAAAAGAATCACCACGCCAAAGGTGAAGTGAAAGCAGGAACTCAGGGAGGTAATATAAACAAAGGAGCCACTTACGCCTGAGGTTATGGGCCTAAGGAAGTAAACCTGAGCTCCAGATATGAAATAGAAAAGTTCAGAGACATGGAGAAAAAAAATTACAAGGTCTAACATATATTTCAAATTCAAAAAGGAGGGGCACCTGGGTGGCTCAGTCGGTTAAGCATCTGCCTTCGGCTCAGGTCATGATCCCAGGGTCCTGGGATCGAGCCCCGCATCAGGCTCCCTGCTCGGCGGGAAGCCTGCTTCTCCCTCTCCCTCTGCTTGCCTCTCTGCCTACTTGTGCTCTCTATCTCTCTATCAAATAAATAAAATCTTAGAAAAAAAATATCTGGCCTGTACTCTTTAAAAATGTCAAAGGGTCCTGGGATTGAGTCCTGCATTGGTCTCCCTGCTCAGCCAGGAGCCTGCTTCTCCCTCTGCCTGCCGCTCCCCCTGCTTGCGCTCTCTCTGACAAATAAATAAATAAAATCTTTAAAAATTTTTTCAAAAAGGAAAAAAGAGACAAGGTTTGAAATGATAATGACTGAATGACCCCAAATTGGTGAAAACCATCTATCCACAGATTCAAGAAGCCTAAAGAATCTGTACAATAAATAAAAGGAAATCTACACCTAGACACAAAATAGTGAAATTGAAGAAAACCAAAGATAAAGAGAAAAACTTACAAGTAGCCAGAGAAAACCAGACAGTTTACCTTCAAAGGAGCATGTGATAGACTGACAGCTATCTTCTCAGAAGCAACAGTGGAAGCCAGAAGACAGACAAAAAAAACCTGTGATATTGTTCACTACATGCAAATCCTCCCTGAAGCAAATCCTGAAAGATATACTCAGGCAAAAGATGTAAGATCTGAGATGCAACAAGGAATGAAGAACAAAGAAAGTGGTTACGTGTGACCAAGCCCATTCCTAACATTTGCGATACACAGGTTAAGAGTTTAAAATAAAAGGAGGTCCAGGGGCGCCTGGCTGGCTCAGTGTGTAGGGCATGTGACTCTTGATCTTGGGTTTGTAAGTTCAAGCCCCATTTTGGGCATAGAGCTTACTTAAAAAAATGTTTTTAAATAAAAAAAAATAAATTAGGGCGCCTGGGTGGCTCAGATGGTTAAGCGTCTGCCTTCGGCTCAGGTCATGATCCCAGGGTCCTGGGATCGAGTCCCGCATCGGGCTCTCTGCTCCTTGGGAGCCTGCTTCTCCCTCTGCCTCTCTCTCTCTCTCTGTCTCTCATGAATAAATAAATAAAGTCTTTAAAAAAATAAAAATAAATAAAAATTAATTAATTAATTAAAGGAGGTACAATTTGCCCTTACTCTTCCACTGAGGCTCCATCTCAAAATACAAGAGGTTTTGTGCACATGTATGTGGACAGCCCAGCCTGTACATCTAAACCCCCCTCTCTCCCTGCAAGCAGCTACCCCTTGATCATCCCTTAGGTCTAAAGGTATGGACCCCTGAAGCATGACTTGCCTGCGGGGAGAGGCCTGCTCAGGTCCTGGAAATAGGCACACAATGACTGGATAGGGAATTCCAGGGTCCCAGGGTCCCATAGCAAGATCTAGGAGCAAGGGTTGGGGGCGGAGTGAAGCAGGTTCCAGGTGGGCATCATTTCTTTGTGTCACAAACTTCTCACCCTTAGAGAGGGGTATGACTAGGGAAGGGTCAGACAGGGGACCTCTAAAGCATGAGACACAGGCCAGAGGCCCCAGCTGCCTAGAGCTAAGGGTGGTACTACATACTGGTAAATCCAAAAGAATGTTTGGTTTTTTTTAATTATCTTTTTATTTAAATGCAATTAATTAACATATAGTATATCATTAGTTTCAGATGTAGAGTTCAGTTATTCATCAGTTGCATATAACACCCAGTGCCCTCCTTAATGCCCATCACCCAGTGACCCCATCCCCCCCCCCCTCCAGCAACCCTCAGTTTGTTTCCTATGATTAAGAGTCTCTCATGGTGTGTCTCCTTCTCTGATTTCGTCTTGTTTCATTTTTTCCTCTCTTCCCTTATGATCCTCTGTTTTGTTTCTTAAATTCCACATGAGTGAGATAATATAATTATCTTTCCCTGATTGACTTAATTCGCTTAGCGTAACAAATGAATGTTGACTATATAAAACATTAACAATAATATCTTGCAGGGATAAGTCAAACATGATAGCATAAAAATGACAACTATATTATTTAATATACATTATATAATATAGATCATATATATCTCAATTAGGAGATGAAAAAAATGAAATTAAGAAATTTAAGTCTTCCAAGGTCCTTATATTATATTAAATGAGGCTAAGGTATGGATTATCTTTAGACATTGAAAAGTTGGGTAGACATTGTGATTTTTATACTAGCTGTTAAAAAATAGAAGTGCGGTATATAACATCCTAACAAGTGGATGGGGGGATGTTTAGAATATTCAGATAATTTGAAAGAAAGCTCCAAAAGGGAGCAAAAGAAAGAAAAATGATTAGGAAAAATAGAATATGGTAAATGTAAACACGCACGTGAATCAATGATTCATTAAATATAAATGGACTAAATGATTCAATGAAAAAGCAATGATCAAAAAAAAAAAAAGCAATGACCATCAGACTGAAAAAAAAAACCACCAAAATTCAAATATGGTATTTATAAGGACACAACTAGAACATAATGATACAACAAGTTTGAAAATAAAAGGATGGGAAGATATGTAATGCCAATATTAATCAAAAGAAAATGTTTATACTAATATCAGACAAATTATACTGTAAAGCAAAAAGCATTACTTGTAAATAAAATGGTTCATTCATAAAAGGTTAGATTCAATAAGAAGATGACAAATTAACGTCTCTATCATCAATTGGTAAAATTCAAATAAGAAATTCACTAAGAATATAGAATATTTGAATGACACATTTAACCAACCTGACTTAAAGACCATCTATAAACCCTCCACTCCACTTGGGAGTAGTTATGAAAACTAAGCCATACAAGAAGTCTCAAAAATGTTTTACAGAACTGGAGAAGGAAAAAGGAGCATTTTCTCTGACTGCAAGACAATTAAACCATAATAAAAAGGTAAATTGTTATTTAACAAACTTACAGGTCAAAGAAGAAGTCATTACATATATTAGAAAATGTTTGACTTGATCAATAATAAAAAAGACTGTATTTCAAAGCATGTAGGATAGAACTAAAGATCTTTAGAGTGAAATTTACATTTTAAATGTACATATTAGAGGGGCACCTGCTGGTTCAGCCAGTAGAACATGCAACTCTTGATCCTGGAGTTGTAGGTTCCAGCCCCAACATTGGATGTAGAGATTATTTAAAAAGAAAATCTTTTAGGAGTGCCTGGGTGGCTCCGTAGGTTAAGCATCAGACCCTTGATTTCAGTTCTGGTCATGATCTCAGGGTCATACAATGGCGCCCCACATCGGGCTCCACGCTTAGCAGGGAGTGTGTTTGAGATTCTCTCCCTCTGTCTCTGCTCCTACCCACCCCACCCCACTCCCATTCATTCTCTCTCTCTCAAGATAAATAAAATCTTTAAAAAAAATAAAAAGGAAATAATAAAAAGCATTAAATAATGATATATAAAAAAGACATAAAATAAAAGTTATTAACACAGCCAAGGTTGTTCTTTGGAGAGACAATTCTGGCAAAATTAAGAGGAGGGGAGGAGAGGGAGAAAGGGGAGGAAAAGAGAGTGAGCACCAGCAAATAATCAGTGGAAAGAATTTAAAAAGCAATATAATTGAAAATGCTATAAACATACAAGATATAAGGATCTTAGGGATAACATTATTCAATAATTTTGAAAATCTAGATAGAAATGGGCAAATCCCTATGCAAAACATAAAACTTAACCAAAAAGGAATCAAGAAGAAATCATAAACATGAGTAGATGTCTAATCATTAGAAGTCTCAAAAATTTTCCGAAAGACAAAGAAAAGTCCAGTCCCTGATATTTTCACTGGTGATTCTATCAAATATTTAAAAAACAAGAATTCCAATCTCACAAAAACTCCAAGAATAGAGAAAGAGAGCACAGCCTAACTCATTTTTACCAGGCTAGGATAACCGTGGTGCCAAAACCTGACAAGGAAAGTCCTCACATTTTTACCCATTTTATAAATCAAATAAGACTATTTACAGAAGTCTCTGGAATGCTCACAGAAATGTCTAACAGCAATTTCAAATCTTGTAAACTAGGGTAATCTGAATAAATATAGGACAAAAGGAACCATTCCGAACTTCAGCAACAAAATTTTTTGAAGATGAAGTCACCAAGAACTAAAGCCAGCAACGCTGTAGTAAGAGAAATGACATCTCATATGCCCAAAAAAGCCCATGTCCTAACGACAACAGAAACGGGGTTAAGTGGTAAGTGCTGCATATGAACTCCAAAATGGCAGCTTTGTGTATCATTTGTCATTGCACAAAGTCAGGTCAATGGGGAACCATCCAGCATGATGGTAATATGAAGCTTTCATGTCTCTAGAAGCAAATGGAAGGACATGATTTGTTTGGTCTTTGCAGTGCAAAATGATTTCCTTAATAAGCATTAAGTGCTTTCTAATGCGGCGGGGGGGGGGGGCGGGGGGTGGAGGGAAGCTTTATTCAATAAAACAAGTGAATCATTATCAGATGTGCAAGATTAGAAATAAATTGTGCACTTAAAGTAAACAAATACAAAACTCTGTGAAAGGCCCGATATTTTCCAACTCCCTCACTCATGTCCAAACTCCACTGTCCTACCTGCAATCGCCCAGCCTCTTTCTGCCTCTTCATTACCTGATGTGTGAAGACCCAAGGCAAAGCGAAAGCCCACTTCGTCTCTCCCCTCATTCTTCAGGCTCCTTTCCCAGTGCATGGTTAAGTATGTTGAACAAGCGCATGCCTGGTAGAGCCAACGGCCTGCCTTCGAACCCAGGGCTCCACCACTTACAGGGTAACCTTCACCTGTTCCTTAAGCTCTCTGGACCTCAATTCTTCATCTAAAAATTGGAGGTCATGATAAAATCTACCTCATAGGGTTCTGTAGAAATGAAATTAAGTACCATAATGAAGACTTCGTATAGTCAAAAAGTGTTAGCTATTATTACAAGCAGAATTATAAGACAAGTTTACAGTATACTCTGGTGCTAAATGTAAATAGATTTGGGAATTATTTCCCACATTCATCCATCTGGTTTATAAAACTGTGTTGAGGTTCTATTACATACAAGGTACTACGCTTGGGACTTATGATACTACAACAAACAAGACAGATATCTTTCCTGCCCTCGAGAACTTATAGCTACTATGTACTTAGATTCATTGGTCATTGGTGTAGCCAAAGAAATAGTGACTTTTTTTTTTTTTTTTAACGTTCTCGTCATGGTCCATGAGACTCAACTTAGCCCAAAAAGAACACCAAGGCACCGGAACACAGTATCCTTGCCTGTACAGACTCCGTCTCCAC
This sequence comes from Mirounga angustirostris, assembly GCF_029215605.1. NCBI lineage: Eukaryota > Metazoa > Chordata > Mammalia > Carnivora > Phocidae > Mirounga > Mirounga angustirostris. Next base: position 15,266,053 of record NW_026991719.1, read on the forward strand.
CTCACCCCAAGCCCAGCAGCACGCAACTCCACCCACAGCAGGCACTCGGAAAAGACTTTTAATTGATTTGGTCTGGAATCTGTTGCCGCAGGGTAATTCCGTCAATCTGCAGAGGAGAAAAATAGGAGACTCTCCTTAAAAGTACCCTCAAGATGGTGATCTACACTGGGGGATAGGGACAGGGATGGGGCAGAAGTACATGGTTTGTATCATCAGAAGATCTTATTTGATTAGAAGTGAGGTACTAAGAAAAGCAAACCACCCACCAATATTCTGTGCCCTTCCTGGCCTTTGTCATCACACCATGCCAACTCCTGCTTCAAGGCCCAGCTTGGCCATTTATTAGCTGGGTGACTCTGCTCAGATATTTTAACCTTATCTATAATAATAACGTATCAGCATTTAACATAATAACTATGTTGTTATTTATCATTTCAATTATAACAGGATCATTATAATTTTTATTAATTGCAATTAATACTTGCATTGGTCATAAGATTTCTATTGTTTATACCAGTGAAGTCCCAGAAATAACCAATATTTAGGAGTCTCAAAGGAAACAGGAAGTGTAAGTCAGTAGTGGTTTAAAAATTTCTGTGTAGAAGAGAGCTGGGAGCTGAAATATGGTTGGGAGGAGCCTTTGGAAGCTGCATGGGCACAGCACTTTAAGTAAAAAAGAGAACGTTCAAGGACACCTGGGTGGCTCAGTTGGTTAAGTGACTGCCTTCAGCTCAGGTCATGATCTCAGAGTCCTGGGATCAAGCCCCGCATCAGGCTCCCTGCTCAGTGGGGAGCCTGCTTCTTCCTCTTCCTCTGCCTGCCGCTCTCCCTGCTTGTGCTCTCTCTCTCTCTCTCAAATGAATAAATAAAATCTTAAAAAAAAAACCAAAAAACAAATGTATTTTAAAAAAGAGAGAGAACGTTCAATAGTCCATTTCAAAGCATGAGAAGAGCTGTTGGAGACAGGGAAGCCAGTCCAGGGAGAAAGAAGGAAAGAGGAAGAGTGAAACCAAATCCCAAAGAGTTCTCTGGAAACAATCGTTTTCCTTCCCCAGATTTCACTGCACCAAGTGACTTCAAAATCTGTACCCACTTCTGAAAGTTCTTAAAAAACAACTGGATTAGCAAGAAGAAATGGATGCACAATAGAATACGCAAAGAAAAGAAAATGTCTGAAGAAGAAGGCTCCAAGTAGGAGTGAGGAGTTAAAGACAAAACCAAACAAAAAAGAATACAGTAGTTAAGGGGTAGGGATTTGAAATGAAGGGAGGTCATTTGAGAGGGAAAAAAAACCCAACCAACCAAACATGTTATTTCTACACCATTATCATGTAAAAAAAGCCTCACTCACCTGGCAGCAGGAAATTCAAAAGAAAAGATGGAGAGACTCTGCACAAATCTGAAAATGAGAAAAAGAAAACTAGATCAATGTGAAGTGGGCCCTCTTGGCACTATAATGCTTCAAGCTACCGTCAGCCCGTTGGCTGTGGCCCGCAGACCCCCTGCGGTATACAGGGCTTGAACGTGGAAGCAGAGATAACAAAAGAAATGGAGGAAGCAAAGCCTGCTCCCAAAGAACTCATTTTCAACTGCAAGACCAGCCTGAAGCTGGTGTTGGGGCTGGCCGTGTTAGTGTTTTAGTAGCGTGTATTACTGCTCAGTCTCAGGCTTCATTAACAGCATGGCAGGGGCACTGGACAATGTAGTGATCGGATCTGGGGGGGAGGTAGTACCTTGTAGAGACCATGCTTTGTTAGTTACTTCTACATGGTTTTTTTGTTTTGTTTTGTTTTGTTTTTTTAAGATTTTATTTATTTATTTGAGAGAGAGAGAATGAGAGACAGAGAGCATGAGAGGGAGGAGGGTCAGAGGGGGAAGCAGACTCCCTGCCGAGCAGGGAGCCCGATGCGGGACTCGATCCCGGGACTCCGGGATCCTGACCTGAGCCGAAGGCAGTCGCTTAACCAACTGAGCCACCCAGGCGCCCTACTTCTACATGGTTTTGTGACTTAACTTCCCTAGAACCTAAACTCCTTGATAGCAACAATTGGGTCATTTATGTCTCTAAATGCACCTAAAACCAGAGGCAGAATTCTTTCTCCACAGAGGGGCCAAATAAAGAACTCTACTGAGTGTTAAGTTTGGCTCAGAGTTGAAAGGGGTTGTGGGGGTACTGGCAAGGACAAGAGTGAGGGACAAGGCGGATGCATACCAGTGAAGGGAAGAGTATGCCCACCCAAGGCAGAGTGCATTGGTGACAACCCGACTTATATCTTTCACAATATTCCACTATGCCCACTTCCAAACCAAAACACTGGTATAACTATTAACTCGAAGAGGACAGTCCCGTCACACAATGGTATCCCTTCATGTGAAATACAGGCATAATGATTTTCAAATCAAGAGTTACGAGAGCAAACAATCTATAGGTAATCTTGGAACCAAATGACCTACTTCTGGTTTCAGTCAACAGACAGAAGTTCAATGCTCAAGGAAGAATCCAAGATATGAATTCAAAGAAGAAATAAAGGGGCTCCTGGGTGGCTCAGATGGTTAAGCGTCTGCCTTCAGCTCAGGTCATGATCCTGGGGTCCTGGGATCGAGTCCCACATCGAGCTCCCTGCTCAGCGGGAAGCCTGCTTCTCCCTCTCCCTCTGCCTCTCCCCTGCTCATGCTCTCTCTCTCTGTATCTCTGTGTCTCAAATGAATAAATAAAATCTTTAAAAAAAAAACAAAAAACAAAGAAGAAATAAGGAGTCAGGGTGAGTTTCTATTGATCATGATATGTCCTTTTTTTTTTAAGATTTATTTGAGATAGAGAGAGCACGAGAGAGAGAACATGAGGGGGGAGGCAGAGGGAGAGGCAGGAGGAAACTCTCGGCTGAGCGGGAAGCCCGGACACAGGGCTCGATCCCAGGACCCTGGGACCATGACCTGAGCCGAAGGCAGGCGCTTAACCCACTGAGCCACCCAGGCACCCCTGATATGTTCTTTACCAAAAAACAAAAAGTAGTTCTTGGGGCATCTGGCTGGCTCAGTTGGTGGAGCATGTGACGCTTGATCTTGGGGTTGTGAGTTCAAGCCCCAGACGGGGTGTAGAGATTATTTAAAAATAAAATCTTTTTGGGGCGCCTGGGTGGCTCAGTTGGTTAAGCGACTGCCTTCGGCTCAGGTCATGATCCTGGAGTCCCGGGATCGAGTCCCGCATCGGGCTCCCTGCTCGGCAGGGAGTCTGCTTCTCCCTCTGACCCTCCTCCTCCTCATGCTCTCTGTCTCTCACTCTCTCTCTCTCTCTCAAATAAATAAAATAAAATTTTTAAAAAATAAATAAATAAAATAAAATAAAATCTTTTTAAAAAAAAGGTTCTTAATAAAGCTTGATATGTCAGAAAAACTTCATTAAGCAATGTTTAAAGAAGACAAAAATGAAGGCCAAGCATGTCATCCTGTCCTAGAATGAACAAATTACAAACACATGGCCCAGTGCTCAATGTGGAATGAATGTAGGATTAACAACTGAAAAGCATTCAAATAATCAAAGAAACAAATTGATTGCGACTTGAGTATGGAAATAATTTCACTTCACATTTGTGCAAACAAAGATTTTCTACCTAGGGATTTTTGATGATATTTCATACCTCAAGCACATTGCCTCTTCAAAACATTACTGACAGCCACAATGAAACACTTCATGGTTCATGGTCACCAAGTTTATTAATAAACAACACGAGGCTCTCTTTGCTCCTTTGGAGTACTTTCAGGTAGAAAAAGAAGTCGAACAACAATAAAGTTTGTTTTGCCCACTGGATGAAGAAATGTAAAATGCTAGAAATATCCAAAGCTGTAGAGCATGTGGGGAAATGAACACTCACATACACTGTTGGTGTCAACTTTAGGGCACCTGGGTGGCTCAGTTGGTTAAGCGTCTGCCTTCGGCTCAGGTCATGATCCTAGGGTCCTGGGATCGAGACCAGCATCAGGCTCCTTACACAGTGGGGAGCCTGCTTCTCCCTCTCCCTCTGCTGCTCCCCCTGCTTGTGCTCTCGCACGTGCTCTGTCAAATAAATAAATAAAATCTTAAAAAAAAAAAAAGAAAAGAAAGGAAACCTCAACTAAGAGAGAATAGTGTAGCTAGGCTTTGCAATGTTAAGTGTGCATACCTTTTGATCCAGAAATTCTCATTCCAGAGGTTGTCCCTACAGAAATACTGACACACACAAAAAAGCTGTCATTGCAGCTTCATGTGACTGGGGAAAAAAGCCTAAGTCTCTCTCCATCAGTAGATGAATAGTTAAATAAATGATGGTCCATCCATATTATGGAATATTATGTGATGCTTAAGAAGATGAAGTTGATCTACATGTTGACATATAGAGATTGTTGTGAATACGTGTAAACCAAAAGAAAAAATCAAGTTTGTTAATAATACATATACTAGGATCTGTTAAGAAACAAGAAAAGCTATACATATGCATGCTTATTTATGTAGTAACAAGTAAGAATGCACACGAAAAAGCCTGGAAGGAAACCTACCAAGCCTCCACAGAAAGCAGTGTGACGGGGGGGGGAAGATGAAGCCCAAGAGAACACAAGACACATATCTGTGTATTACTTATGCAATTAAATATATTTCTTCTAGCAAAGAAAAGCAGAAGAGACAGAGGACCAAGCCATCCAGGTTCTCCAGAAAGAGCTCCCAAGTAAGCTCCGAGGGAGGCTAACTAGGAGGTAATGCCATCACTCGCTCAGCTGGAGGCCGTCTCCCCTGGCCCAGCCCTAATCCAATTAGAAAGGCCCCAATGAAAGCACAAAGCCTCCTGGTTGCGGAGCCAAGAAATCAGCTTCCCAGCCGGGGAGCAGAAACTCACTTGAGCAAGTTGTGGAAGAGAACGTCAAAAGCAATGATGTGCAATGCCTGATGGACAAAGAGGCCTCAACTTAACGAAAGAGCTCCACATCCTTCAGCCCCTGGGGTCCCTCCTGGCCACTGTCACCACAAACCCACCATCCTTTATCTCCTACAGAAACTAAACAGGAATCAGGACCCAATCAGCACCAGCCTCCAGGAACAAAACATTAGTGATTGCCAATGTTTGGGCTTCTTACATCATTGAAAGGAAAGGGCAAGTCACAAAAGGACACATGGCACAAAACAGAGAAACTGCTCAGAGGAGAACAGCAAATTCACCAATTGCTAGGATTAACTGAAACCTCCCCCAGTTGCAGACTGCCCCAAACCATGACATCAGGGAGGCTGGAAATGCATCCAACTTCCTCTATTTATCAAACTGGCTAAAAGCCAGGGTAATACCAGAGTGAGCGGGATGGGGTGGGGGGGAGGGCTTGGGTGGGAAGGAAATGATCTCTGTATGCAGTTCAAGCCCTGCTCCAGCGCTGAGTAAACTCTCAGAGAAGCAAGCCACATCCAAGAATCAGGACTCCTGTGCTCGGAGCCTGATCAGAGGCCCCGGGTGCCAGCCACAGGGCCCAAGCATCCTGGGGATAATCAGCAAAACAGGCCAAGTACACAGGTAACAGTCAGCCAGCCCCAGACGGTTGTACCGCGGCCCTCTGGGGTAATACGATGCTGGTCCAAGGATCAATAAAAAAAAAACTAAAAAAACAAAAACAAAAAAAACCCGCTGGTGACATACAGCATCCTGAAAGACTCAGTACTTAATATGAAACCTAACGATTAACTAGTGGCCCAGATTGAGGGGCAGAGTGGCTGACAGTTTCTGGTGTTGACACCACCATGGAAGAAACAACCAGAGAACAAAGAGGTTGTGATAATTTGGGAACAAGGGCAGAAATAAGCAAAGAGAAGCTTCTCCACACTAGGAGAAAAAGCAAATTGCACAGATAGAGATGATGGTGAAAGTTAGGTTTGCGGGCATATACAGGAGAAGGTCAGGGATATGCAGGTTCTTGACTATAGAGTAGTACGTATTACCATCAAGGAACGAACAAGAGTGATTCTAGAACTCGGGGCGCCTGGGTGCCTCAGTCATTAAGTGTCTGCCTTCGGCTCAGGTCATGATCCCAGGGTCCTGGGATCGAGCCCCGCATCGGGCTCCCTGCTCGGCGGGAGGCCTGCTTCTCCCTCTCTCTCTCCCCCTGCTTGTGTTCCCTCTCTCGCTGTCTCTCTTTCTCTGTCAAATAATTAAATAAAATCTTAAAAAAAAAAAAGAGTGATTCTAGAACTTTCTGGTGGCCCCATTGCTGGTCAGACCCAACCTAGTAAGATCTTTACCTACACAGACTGGTGTGTTCAGTTCTAGATGCCACCATTCAAGAAGAGTTCAATTGTGACAAAGCTTTGGAAAATTCTAAAGATATTTCATTCAGCAAACATTTACCGAACACCTACTACATGCCAATAACAGGGCCTCTCCATATGGTTGCGCAGGTTGCACCTTGCACAAGGATGCCTGGTCAAGAGAATCAACAGAGCCTGAATCCAGAATGTCAAGTTTTCTGGAAGTGCCATATGAACCAGCTGTGGGCTCTGTCACAGGCACAGCAGGAGCTCTGAGGAAGGACAGTAAACCGTGCAGGGAAATGGATCTAGGAGCATTTCCTCAAGGAGGTAACAGTCATGCTGCATCCCAAAGGATGCACAAAGCCCTTTATGCGAAGAAATGGGAAAGAGCTTTCCAGAGAAGAAACAGCCTAAACCAAGACACAGAGCCAACGACTGGCATGGAGTGGGCAGGATTTAGAATCAGTTGGATGTTGCTGAAGCATGAAGAGCGAAGCAGAGGATGGCCAGGAGGGACCCTGGAGAGATGGAGCAGAAAAGCAACTGAACATATTAAAAATATAATCTGAACAGGCTGGGGGAAGAAAAGTCAAACTGCACGTCCACATGGGAGCTGTGGTGGATTATGAAGATAGCTGCTAAGTACACAAAGCTCTCGCAGAAAGAAAATGGCGGCTAGGTGTTCTCCAGCTCTACCACAGGCAGAGAGGATGTCGAAAAGCGGGCTTAAACCATGGCCCCAGAAGTAAGTTAATCAGGAGGAAGAATGTCCTGGGAGTGATCATTGTTCTACTGTAGAAGTGACTATGAGAACACTTTTGGAATTGCTTTCTGAAACATCTAAAAAGATGACCTCATAGTCCCTGTGGTGAGGCTTCGTGCCGAGATGGAATAAACCAGGCCAGGAAAAGTAGCTGGTGGGTCTCTTGCAACCGTTAGCACCAGGCTATTTTTTTCTGCAGCACTCAGAGCTTTCTTTTCTCTCCTCCCCTCTCCCCACTGTTCTCTTCTGTTCTTTCCCTTCTACGGGTATAACTCAGTTTTATTTTTTATTTTTTATTTTTTTTTTAAAGATTTTATTTATTTATTTGAGAGAGAGAATGAGATAGAGAGAGAGAGCATGAGGGGGGAGGGTCAGAGGGAGAAGCAGACTCCCTGCAGACAGCAGGGAGCCCGATGTGGGACTCGATCCTGGGACTCCAGGATCATGACCTGAGCCGAAGGCAGTTGCTTAACCAACTGAGCCACCCAGGCGCCCAATATAACTCAGTTTTATTGCACCTCCCTTTATTGTACCTCAGAGATACTATGGGGCTTGGGGGGAGTTTTTTGTTTTTGTTTTTGTGGGGGTTTGTGGTTTTTTGTTGTTTAACAAACAGAAGGGTTGTGGCCACCCTGCATCGAGCGGGTCTATCGGCACCATTTTTCCAACAGCATCTACTCACTTTGTGTCTCTATGTCCCATTTTGGTAATTCTCACAATATGTCAAACTTGTTCATTATTATTGTATTTGTTATAGTGATCAGTGATTACAAGTTGCTGAAAGCTCACATGATGGTTAGCATTTTTTAGCCATAAAGTATTTTTGAATTAAGTATGTACAACGTTTTTTAAGACATAATGCTATTGTATACTTAATAGACTACGCTGTAGTATAAAGATTGCTTACGTACGTGCTGGGAAACCAAACACTTCATTTGACTTGCTTTGTTGTGGGGGCCTGGAACCCAACCCACAGTATCTCTGAAGTATACCCGTACTCTTTCTCTCTCCTCCATCCTTCGGTTGTCCCTCTTTTCCTCCCCTCCCCTTACCTAGCCTGACACTTGCCAAACTATTCCAGGGCCTAGAATGTAGATGGTTACCTCTGTCCAGAGCTGCAGAAGCAGTACTGAAGACCACATGATGAGAGACCCACCTTGGAATGACTCCCTGATAACCAGACCCAACCCTCCGAGGGAGGCGCCCACAGCCGGCCACTGGACATGGTGGAATAAAGGTGTTTCAAAACAGGGCATGACTTGCTTTAGCGTACAAATAATTACCACCTGAAAAGTAAATGCGTATGCAAGGATATAGCAACTAATTCTTTCACAGGGCAGTAGTGTACGGTTTCACAAGAAGAACACTTTTAATGCAAGGCTTACGGTAAGCTATATTTATACAAAGTTAACCTGAGGTAAACCATCTTCCATTTCTTTGAAAACATTTCACCAGGAAAACTGAATTTAGGTAACTATCACAACCTTAAATCAATCCAAATTGTCATACCTGATACTTTCTCTTAACTTCTCTTCCCACTGGGTAGTAACAAATGCTGGGCATTTTTCTTTACTTAAACTATGTTTTGATATTGCATTTTCAGTAACGAAATAAAATACAATGAAAACATACATAAATGAAGATAAAAACCAAATAATTGTGCTGGTAGGGTGGGTTCCACCAAGCAACTAAGAAAACCACCACATCAATTTCTCCTTTGTTGTTTTACACTTGATACCATATTGGGGCTAGAAATAAAGTATGGTGCGTTAAAATCTTTCTGTTCCAAATATATTTGCCACATGAGATGCACTAAACACTTAACTGTCCCTTAGTCCAATTTCGGGGAGTAAAAGACAAAGAAACTTTTGCCCATAAAGATTTCATTGTTCCCACTGGAAATGAGTAAGAAGTTACCTTATTATCCAGCCATACTTGACAGATAAAGTGTGGAAGATAGGAACCTGGTGATATATTAATATCATTTTTTAGGGGCGCCTGAGTGGCTCAGTTGGTTAAGCATCTGCCTTCGGCTTGGGTCATGATTCCAGCATCTTGGGATCGAGCCCCGCATCGGGCTCCTTGCTCTGCAGGAAGCCCGCTTCTCCCTCTCCTCCCCGCTTGTACTCTCTCACTTCTCTCCTCTCTCTCTCAAATAAAGAAAATCTTTAAAAAATATATACCATTTTTTAATTCACTGTGAGAGCCTCACACTCAATCCCTACGCTGTTGTGTCTCTGCCAACTGTGGCCACAAAAGAAATTTCTAGCCCTTCCCTTTGGTGGTAGATTGCAGAACTAGCCATACATCCTTGCTATCCCAGCATGCTTGTCCATTTGCAAGGTGACTTTACAAGTCCTCCTACCAAGAGGTGGAGTCTATGTCTCCACCCCCTGAAAGGGCTGGCCTTGCCACTTGCTATGCCCAATGGGACATTAGCAAATGTGATACAAGCAAAAGCTTGAAAAGTGCTTGAGCATGGAAGTTTGCGCTGTCTTACGGCTCTTAAAACCTCGAACCACCATGTAAGCACATACACAAGCCTGAGCTAGCCTGCCAGATGGCGAAAGCACATGCCCAGTCACCACCACTGTGCCAACCCCCAGGGACCATCAGCGAGCTGACTGGCAGCTGATTGCAGGTGCATGAATGAGGCCCAACTGAGACCAGCAGGACCATCTAGCTGAGCCTAGGCCAAGTGCAGACTCCAGAACTGAGAATTAAGGAAATGGCTGTGGCTCTATTAAGCCACTGAATCTGGGGGTGTTTTGTTACACAGGAAAAGCCAATTTATATACCAAGTCTTTCTTCTTCTCCTTCCTCTTCATTCTTTCTCTCCCTTGTCTACCCTTCCTGTTTTTCGTTATTTCCCACCCCCCACAGTTCTTGCTTTCTTTTTCTCCTAATACAAAGTACCCATTTGGGACACATCAGTTCAAGCCACTGGCCTGGGCTAGTTCTCAATCACAGCCCGCCTCCTTTTTGCCTCTAACTCACTCCGACTCTGCAGACTTTGCAAGGTCAATGGCCCCACTCATAAAGTGATGCAAGATGTTTCTAGGGACCAGCAGGCCATAAGGTAGACTCTTGGCAGAGTTTGCAGCCCATCTCTGAACATTTGCTGGTGATAATCTCCCTGGGGGAGTCATTTGTCACTGTGACCCGTTGAGTGGGCTACTGAGGTGTTCTAGCCCTCCCCTCTACACACCAGAGGGGAAGTGCCATAAGAAAATGGACCTTTCAGGGTGCTTAGGTGGCTCAGTGTGTTGGGCATCCGTCTCTTGGTTTTGGCTCAGGTCATGATCTCAGGGTCGTGGGATCGAGCCCCACACTGGGCTCCACAGATCAGCGTGGAGTCTGCTTGTCTCTCTCCCTCCGCTCTACCCCTCCCCGTGCTCTCTCTAATAAATAAATACATGAATATCTTTAAGAAAAAAAAAGAAAATGGACCTTTCTAGTCAGACACCCAAGGGTTAAAGGGCATAGCCCAAGACCCCTTCTCTCAAATGGCTGCTCAGGCTAAGTAAGCGGAAAATATATTTATAACTACAGGAAACAATGCATTGTGAGTGGTAAAATGCTTAGATTTCCATTCGTTTACTACACGAATAAAAGACAATCAATAGGATCATCTTGCTAATGACATCAAACCACTCAGTACTCAGAAGACAGAAGGTCATTTCTTAAGATGCTTTTCTTTCCACTTCCATATTTATAGTGTGCACTTTATTCCCTTTCTAACTTATTTTTCCTCTGAATGATGTTTTTTCAGACTTTCTAAAAGCTTACTTTTCCCTGCTGGCCTGGAACATACCATTTGTTTGTGGTTACAACATTAATGTTTAGAAAGGTCAAATTAGATGTCAGGGTTGGATAAATATTTGCGTGTGTGTGTCTGTGTGTGTGTGTGGCTGAGAGAAAGAGAGAGAGAGATGTTTTAAATGGAACTCTCTCCCTTAGGATTCCCTGGAGAAGTTCTTTCCTTCTCTAGGGACATGTGTGAATGTACTTCTAAACTGAGCACCAAAATGTCAGGTGGATGGAAATTTTAATGGTTTCCATCAGTGAGTGTAAATTGGAAGTAGACCCTCTGGTACAGATTTCTAAGATTTTTCTCAATTTCTTTTTTTTTTTTTTTAAGATTTATTTATTTATTTGAGAGAGCAAGAATGAGAGAGAGTACATGAGAGGGGGGAGGGTCAGAGGGAGAAGCAGACCCCCCGCCGAGCAGGGAGCCCGATGCGGGACTCGATCCCGGGACTCCAGGATCATGACCTGAGCCGAAGGCAGTCGCTCAACCAACTGAGCCACCCAGGCGCCCAAGATTTTTCTCAATTTCTTAATGCTGCCGTTGGCAGAGCACAGGAAGACTGCTGCCTCAAACATTGTCAATTGAAGCTTCATTGTCAATGAAGCTTCCCTGAGGAAGTGATGCTAAAACCCAAAGGATAAGTGGAAGGAGTTAACCCAGAAAAGAGGCAGGGAAAGACCATACAAAGTAGAAGCAGCGTGTGCAAAGGCACTGCGGCAGGAGAGAATACGACCCATGAGAGGACCTAAGACCATGTCAGAGAGGCCAGGACACAGAGGTCCGGGGGCGCACTCAGGGATGAGGCCGAAGGAGCAAGACTCAGCTCATACCAGCTCTTGGTGGCCAAGGTGAGGATTCGTGTCTTGTTCTCAGAGCAATGGAAAGGCACTTAAGGATTTTAAACCGAGGGTAATATGTTCACATTTTGATAAGATTGTTCTGGCTGTTGAGTGGAAAATGGATTAGAGGGGGACAGAGTGGAAGTGGGGGTTCCAGTTCAGGATTTCTGCTCTCCATCTCAAATACTGTTCTGAAGGTCTGAGCAATTCGATAAAACAAAAATTCAAAGTAAGATGTATAATCAAGGAAAGGGAAACTATAGATTTATGTCATACACACACACGCACAATAGAATTAAGAGATCAGAAAAGGAGGAAGATTCAAAATAATTATACAAATCAGTTTTCCCAGGGCTCAGCAAACTTTTCCTGTGAAGGGCCACATAGTAAATATTTCTAGCTTTGAAGGCTACAGGATCTCTGGGGCAACCACTCGTCTGCCACTGCAGCAAGAAAACAGCCACTTGGGGCGCCTGGGTGGCTCAGTTGGTTAAGCGACTGCCTTCGGCTCAGGTCATGATCCTGAAGTCCCTGGATCGAGTCCTGCATCGGGCTCCCTGCTCGGCAGGGAGTCTGCTTCGTCCTCTGACCCTATCCCCTCTCATGTGTTCTCTCTCTCCTTCTCTCTCTCTCAAATAAATAAATAATAAAATAAAATAAAATAAAATAAAATCTTTTGGGCGCCTGGGTGGCTCAGTTGGTTAAGCATCTGTCTCCGGCTCAGGTCACGATCCCGGGGTCCTGGGATCGAGCTCCCCATTGAGCTCCCTGCATAGGGAAGAGTCTGCCTCTGCCTCTCCCTCTGCCTCTCCCCCTGCTTGTGCGCTCTCTCTCTCTCTCCCTCTCTCTCTGACAATAAATAAAATCTTAAAAAAAAAAAAAAAAAAAAACAGCCACAGACACAATGTAAACGAACGGGTGTGGCTGTGTGCCAAAGCAACTTTATTTTCAAAACCAAGGGGCTGGTGGGATCTGGCCCATGGGCAGTAGATGGTCCGGCTCTATACCAATGAAGAAGGGATGATCATATCTGAGAAGAGAGATGCTAGTTTGGCTGAGGATGGTGGTGGTGGTGATAAAACAGACATATTTGAGAAGTATTTGGAAGGGAGCGCTGATGGGCCTTGCGTCTGGACTGGCTATTAAATATGAGCCAGTGGAAGGCAGAGCCTCGATTTCAGTTGAGGCAAGAGAGGCTCAGAGCTAGTAAGTGGCCAAGTGTGGACTAGAGCCCAGTTCCTCGGACTTCTGCACACATGGCCCAGAGTGCCTTCCTGCCACAGCCACGGCCCCTCTGGTAGTCCCATCTGCAGCTCCCCTACTGGCCCCGGCAGTGCCCCAGCATTCCACTGTTGTTAGCTTTCAAGTGTACGGGATGCTTCCTCCGAGTGCTTTTGGCTTCTGTGGCCACATATAATCTCTATAGCGTTAGCATCAATTCCCAGCCTTTCCCCTCACATCAGTCCCTGTGAGACAACCTGGAAATGAGTCAGGTAAAAACAACAACAAAAGACAGCCTAGTAGACAGTCAAGGCCTAATTGGGGGCGGGGGCACAGAAAGAAAAAACCAGAGTGGGTAAAATTAACCAGAAACCAGCCCTAAAAAGATGAGCTTGGGGGCACCTGGGTGGCTCAGTCGATGAAGCATCCGACTCTGAGCATTCGGCTCAGGTCGTGATCTCGGGGCCCTGAGATCGAGCCCCTCATTGGGCTCCATGCTCAGTAGGAAGTCTGCTTCCCCTCTCCCTCTGCCCCTACCCCCCCATTCATGCACACACTCTCTAATAAATAAATCTTTAAAAAAAAAAAAAAAAGACACTTCCTAATGCCACAGGGGAAGGCGCATAGACTGATGTGGGAAGAGCAGGAAACCAATTCTGGAGCTCTGAGTGGTAGGTACACAGGCCCTTCTTTTCAGCTCTTGCCTTCCAGCCTCATCCCCCTTATCCTTAGCATCTTAAAATTCTGTCCTTGCACCTGTCCTCAGAGAGGTCTCTGGAGAGGTAGAGAAGAATTTCACATTGGGCTTGTGTCTTAGAATCTCTAGTAATATTTTTATTTAGAGACCCTACTTGTTCCATGGAGGCCAAGAGGTAATTAACAACCAAGACTACAGATGACAAAATGGCACTCTGTATGCCCCACCCCCCACAAAGAAAAATAGCTTCAAGGAGAATATATGAATCAGAGGAGGGGGACGCCTGTGGCTCAATTGGTTGGGCATCCGACTCTTGATTTCAGCTTGGGCCATGATCTCAGAGTCCTAGGGTCGAGCCCCATGTTGGGGTCCGCACTCGGGGCAGAGTGTGTTTGTCCCTCTCCCTGCCCCCACTTGCTGTCTCTCTTGCTCTCTCTCTCTCAAATAAATAAATAAAATCTTGAAAAAATATCAGAGAAGGAGGTCCACCAAGGAGGGGAACTATAAAACAGATAACTAGGTCCTAAGGCCTTCCTATTTGTATTATCAAAGCACAAATGTGGCTCTTTGGTGTCCAGATAGAAAAAAAAAAAATCAGTCATATTCCATTCTGAACTCTTATCCATGAAGAGAAGAAAACAAAAGAATCCTTCAAGATTGGGGCACCTGGCTGGCTCAGTTGGTAGAGCGTGCAACTCTTGATCTCAGGGTTGTGAGCCCCACATTGGGTGTAGAGATTATTTAAAAATAAAATACTTTTTAAAAAAATCCTTTGAGGGGTGCCTGGATGGCTCAGTCGTTAAGCATCTGCCTTTGGCTCAGGTCATGATCCCAGGGTCCTGGGATCGAGCCCCAAATCAGGCTCCCTGCTCAGCGGGAAGCCTGCTTCTCCCTCTCCCACTCCCCCTGCTTGTGTTCCCTCTCTCACTGTGTCTCTCTCTGTCAAATAAAAAATAAAATCTTTAAAACATAAAATAAAATAAAATATTAAAAAAATAAAAAATCCTTTGAGGAAGCAAAGTTTTTCCTAAGCTAGTCCTTAACGGAACCTACTTCGGGGCCATACTCGGTCTCTCCACTTCTTTTTTCCAGCCTCTCTTGAATGAATTTCAGTCAGCCTTCTGGGCCACTCCTATCAAGGTCACCCATGACTTCCACCTGGCCAAACCCAGCCGTCACTTCTCAGTCCTCCACTTGTCCTTTCAGTAGCCTTGGACAGCTGATCACATCACCTGCAGTTAGTTGTGGCTTCGAATTAAGACTCTTCAAAATTAAGGCTAGTCTGTGTTTGCACAGGGAAAGGATAGACGGACGTGTTCTGTGAAGGAAAGAACCATCTCCAGTCAACTCCTCCGCATGGATGAATGGTGTCATACCACATGCTCATAGTCAAAAGAACACTGCTGTGAGGACGCAAAGATGTTCTTTATCAGAGGGACTGAAGATGATGGTGACCTGGAAGGCCCGTGAGAGCTTGCCTAGAGTAGGACTCCTCTCGTACCCTAAAAGTTCCTAGTTTTTAACTGCTGTCTAAAAGACCACCTCTCAAGGATTCTTTTTTCTAAGGTCTAGCAACCCATTATAGAGCACAAATTTCAACTACTATGGTCATGAACAGATAAGTGTGACTTACCTGATCAGGTCAGCTTTGCTGGTGAGTAGGGATACCACAGGCACGGATGACTGGGGAGGGCCCAATGGGGTCAGGAATGGACAACACAGGAGCATTGAAGTGGGAAGCTGCTGTTGACTTGGAGAGGGCAAAAGGAGAGGGATGGAGAAGAGATTCCCAAGGAGGGATTTTGCCTATAGTAGAGGTCTGCTTGGCTGCTCCTTAGAAACTGGAAGTCAATGCCATTCCAAGCAGCTCTCGTCCATCCAGGAAAATCTCCCATTTGAGACTGGCCTTCTCGTTTTATTTTGTTTCCTCCCTCATCAGGATGTTCTCTCAAAGCATCAACACTACCTTTTGCTCAGGGTGCCTTCAGTGACTACTTGGCTCCCCCGGAAGTGGAGTTATTTTTGCAGACTGGATGGTGTAAGATAGGGTGGGGAAAGCCAGAGATGGTGGAAACTCCTCTCTCACTGGCGAACTTGGCTGTGGCACCAAGCCCTGGCCTCACACCAGAGCAGGCCATCCATTTTCTTCTTTTTTTAGTACTATCCCCCTGGACCCACCCAGTGCTGTGATTTGTCAGTGTGTTTTTCCAGGAAAGCTAGCAAACCACCTGACAGATTCAATGGTTTTCATTGACAGCCCCAGTGGAGTCCTCCGAAGACTGCAGAACTGGACACACAAACAGCCCATAAAAGTCCTACCTCCCACAAGTGTCTGAACACTGCCTTTTCCCAAATGACCCTCCAGCACTAATGCAGCATGGGTGGCTTCACAGTATTTTTTTAATGATTTTTCCCAAACTGAGGTGTTCCAAGTGATGTGGGAGTATTATTTTTTTTCCCCTTCCAGTACGAACCTAAACTCCCCAGATCTTTTGGGAAAATGGGAGCATAACTCATGAAGGAATCGACTCTCAAAGCTGATCACCTGCCACCAGACAGACCCCAAAGTCTCCATGAACTGTGAGATGCAGTGAGCCTGCTGGTTAAAAGTCACTTTAATACACTGCAGGGAGGGGCACCTGGGTGGCTCAGTCGGTTAAGTGGCTGCCTTCGGCTCAGGTCATGATCCTGGGGTCCTGGGATCGAGCCCCACATCCGGCTCCCTGCTCAGCGGAGAGCCTGCTTCTCCCTCTCCCTCTGCCTACTTGTGCTCTCTCTCTGTCAAATAAATAAATAAAATCTTTAAAATAAAAAATACACTGCAGGGAAAGGAGTGTGGTAACAGATGTGCCACCTAGTTTGACCTTGAACTCTTATGAGGGGTCAGCAAAGTTGACTGCAGAAAGGCCACTCTCCAGAGGCAACAACTCCAAGTCCTTCTGCCATCCAGACGTTGACCAATAATCCACACTTTGCTAGTCAGCATATGGAATGCCAAAAACCTTCTGCTGGTAAAAGTAGTGACTCAACAAGAGTAATGAACAGGATGCGGAGGGAAAAAGCAAACATTATTTCTCTCATCTGAAGTATAACAGTCACATAGGTTAGTCTCGGGGATGGACGGAAAATTTTGCAGTAAAAAAAGTTCAGGGTGAATATGAAACAGAATATTTCAGACAGTCTCCCAGGTTCTTCTTGGTAAGGGTCAGGTTGAAAGGAAATGGACCAAAATGGCAAAGTCAGTTTACAGCTAGTGGGCTTCATCAGGAATATTCACTAACTTGCTAACTCCCTGTAAACTGTCAAGAAATGTTAAGCATAGTGAAGAAAAGTCACCCTGACCACTCATGAAGTAAATGGCAGTCATTTCAAGGGACATGAGCCCCTAAAACCTCGGGCAAGTCAGTCTCTCTGTGTACTTCAGTTTCTTCATCTGTAAAACGTAGAGCATATCAGTAGTACCCATCTCACACTCGCTGGGACACATAACTGTGTAAGTATATATACAACCGCTAGGGGGCGCCTGGGTGGTGCAGCTGGTTGGGCATTCGGCTCCTGGTTTCAGCTCTTGGTTTCAGCTCAGGTCATGAGATCAAGCCCTAAGTCTGCTTGAGATTCTCTCTCCCTCTCCCCCTGCCCTCTCGCTAGTGTGCTCACGCTCGCTCTCTAAGTAAATACATCTTTAAAAAAAACAAACACCTAAAACAACCCCTAGCACATAACAAATGTTCAATAAAGAGTAGTTACCAGCATTATAGTTAGAAATACAGATTGAAAGGGGCGCCTGGGTGGTGCAGTCGGTTGAGCATCTATCTGACTCCTGGTTTGGGCTCAGGTCATGATCTAGAGATGGTGGGATCAGATGGTGGGATGGAGCCTCGAGTCAGACTGTGCTCAGTGGGAGTGCTTGAGGATTCTCTTCCTCTCCCTCTGTTCTTCCCCTGCTTGCATGTTCTCTCTCAAATAAATAAATCTTAAAAAAAAAAGGAGGGGGACTCTGGGTGGCTCAGTCGGTTAAGCATCTGCCTTGGCTCAGGTCATGATCTCGGGGTCCTAGGATCAAGCCCTGTGTTGGGCTCTCTGCTCAGCAGAGAGTCCGTTTGTCCCTCTCCCTCTGTCCCTCCCCCCCATTCTCTCTCTCTCTCAAATAAATAAATAAAATCTTCCAAAAAAAAAAAGGAATATAGATTAAAAAATAACACTTGATATGAAAATGATCCTGCCTGAATAAAGATGTAGTATGCTCATGCAAGTAAAAACATGTGTACAATATATCCAAATATCTACTGTTAAAACTCACATTCAGAAGTATTATAAACTGCCTTTATCCTATAGTAATAATGGCAAATTACTGACAAAATTGACAAAGCATTTTCACATGTAGGATACTGCAGAAAAAAGGGAGGTATAGGAAGGCAGCAAGATGCTTTTACTGAGTCATGATAAGAATGGCCAATATTTGGGGCACCTGGGTGACTCAGTTGGTTAAGCGACTGCCTTCGGCTCAGGTCATGATCCCAGGGTCCTGGGATCGAGCCCCGCATCGGGCTCCCTGCTCAGCGGGAAGCCTGCTTCTCCCTCTCCCACTCCCCCTCCTTGTGTTCCCTCTCTCACTCTCTCTCTCTCTCTGTCAATTAAATAAATAAAAATCTTAAAAAAAAAAAAGAATGGCCAATATTTAATGTCACAAGTTGCAGGACGCAGTGCTCACAGATATGCAACGCCTCTCCACCTCGGATTCCTTACCCATAAAACAGGGCTAATCACTGTATTTGTGTCCTGAAGTCTTCATGTGCAAGAGTAAGTACAGGAAAAGCGCTCAGCGTAGAGCCTGGCTCACAGCACGTGCCCAAGAATATCGGTTCTCAGTGAGCACAGCACTCTAACTGCTGAGTGTGTCGGCACCCCGCTAATGGCTGATTCACACGCCTGGGCCGGGGCGGGGAAACTGAGTATGCTTCCCCAGAAGAGACTGTGTCGGCGGTGGGCCCACTGCCCTGTGTCTGCCCTCTTCCCTCCCGGGCCGTCCCACCCTGTCCAGCCCCTCTTCTGCCTCCCTTCCCTGCGTTCCGCTCCTCATCCCCACCCCGTCACAGTTGCCCCCAGGAACTCACAGTCCCCCCCAGGAATGTAGCCAATAATATCCGCTCGCCATCCCTGAGTGTGAAGGCCTAATGAGCCGCCCGGCTCAAAACGCATTGGCGCTTTAAACCAACTCGGATGGTCGAATTGTGGACTTTGTCATTCGCTAAGGCATTTGGAGACTAGAAGAGAAAGTGTATTTGAGGGGCCAGGGCCACGTTGGGGGGGTGGTTCATTCTCTTGCAGCCCATGGGGTCGTCCCCAGCCTGACGCCGGTGGAGGACAACCTCGCCGCACAGAGGGTGAGCGTGCCCTGCCCTGCTCAGGAGCCTTCCCATTCAACAAATATTTAGTGAGTAAATATCACATGCCAGGCACTCCATGACACACTAAGAACACACCAGTGAGCGAGACAGATACAACTGTGCCCTTCTGGAACTTACATGCCACTGGGGCACTCAAACAAATAAAAATGGAAATGGACAAATATATGAAACAATGATAGGTGTTTTGTTTTTTGGTTTTGTTTTTTTTTTAGGCTTTTTTTTTTTTTTAAGATTTTATTTATTTATTTGAGAGAGAGAGAATGAGAGAGAGAGAACACATGAGAGGGGATAGGGTCAGAGGACGAAGCAGACTCCCTGCCGAGCAGGGAGCCCGATGCGAGACTCGATCCAGGGACTCCAGGATCATGACCTGAGCCGAAGGCAGTCGTTTAACCAACTGAGCCACCCAGGCGCCCGAAACAATGATAGGTTTTAAAAGAGCACTGTGAACCAACACAGGAGATGATGAATCACATTCTTAGAGGAGACGGTGACACCGAGAGAATGTGCAACTTGCTCCATACTATAAAGAAAGTCAGGGCACCTGGGCGGCTGGCTCAGTCGCTTAAGTGTCTGCCTTCGGCTCAGGTCACGGTCCCAGGGTCCCAGGACTTCCCATATCGAGCTCCCGAGCTCCCTGCTCAGCGGGGACTCTGCTTCTCTGCCCCTCCCGTGGCTTGTGCTAGCTCTCTCTCCCTCACTCTCTCTCAAACAAATAAAATCTTTAAAAACAAATAAATAAAATCTTTAAAAACAAACAAAAAAAGAAAGCCAGCAAAGAGAGACTAAGTCACTACATGATCATTTCTACTAAGATGTTCGTGTTGGCAGGAGTCAGGCAATGCTTTGCCGACGTGCCAGGAAACCCTAACTCCAAGTGAGGGGATATTCCTTTTCACTCAGCTGCTCCTCCATGTTTTTTCTTTACTTCTAGAGCTGGGACTAGGCCAGATCAGGGATCTGATATTTTCTCTCAGACCAGCTTCAGATGAAAATATAGAGGAGAAACTATCTTAAAGGGATCAAATTTATAATACTTAGAGAACACAGTAAAGCTTCATCTGTTTATGAGCTGCTTAGCTAAAGTTATAGGAGTAGAAAATGTACTCCCTCTAGAGCTGGTGTAAACTTACTTTCTTAGGCCACCTCAAAATGCCAACTCTAGGGGGAAGGGTGGGACTAAGGCTGGATTATATTTGTTTCGTTGAGGTTTTCTGGAATTTCTAAAATTTTAACAATAAAGATACATTATTTTTAAAAACAGGAAAATAAATCTTCTTACAGGCATGGTGTATTTCGGGGGGGGGGTCTATCCCAGTTACAGCAAAACAAAACTACACCAAAAACATTATTAGCTGCTCAATTAAATCTATAGGTTATTAGTAATAAGTATCCAGTAGAAAATCAAGGCAGGGAAGTGGATAGGAAGTGCGTGTGGGAGGGGACAGTTTTTGAGAGGTGGCCTGCGAAAGATGCCGGGAGGCCCGCTGCGGGTGAGCGCTGCCGCAGGCAGAATTCACTGGGCCCCGGACGTAGGCTCCCTGGATGGCCCGTTTCCCCAGACAGGCAGCTTACTTCTGACCCGAATCAGCCTGGACCGAATGGAACCAACTGAGTCAGAGGAAAATGAAGTGATGGGTTGGCATGGCATTGAGATAAATGAAAGCCAAAGTCTAGTAAATGCAGGATCCTAAGTGCTTTATTTGTACTAATTCAATCCCTGCAACAATCCAAGTTAGGGTACATACACAATTTAATGTCCAGACTGGGGTACTGAAGAGTAAAAGGAGATGCTATTAATTAATGCAAAGAAAACAGGCATAAATCAGGGCTGCCTCCAGCAAACCAGGAGATATCACCACCCCACCCAGAAGGCATATACTATTATAACTGCTTTATGGAAAAGGAAACTGAGGGGGCGCCTGGGTGGCTCAGTCAGTTAAGCGGCTGCCTTCAGCTCAGGTCATGATCCTGGGGTCCTGGGATCGAGCCCCACGTCCGGCTCCCTGCTCAGCGGAGAGCCTGCTTCTCCCTCTCCCTCTGCCTACTTGTGCTCTCTATCTCTCTGTCAGATAAATAAATAAAATCTTAAAAAAAAAAAAAGGAAACTGAGGCACAGAACAGAGAGGTTGAATAACTTGCCTGAGGGGCACCTGGGTGGCTCAGTCAGGCAAGCGTCCACCTTCAGCTCAGACCCTGTTTCCAGGACCCTGGGATCAAGCTCCCTGCAGGGAGCCTGCTTCTCCCTTTCCCCCTACTGCCCCCACCGCTTGTGCTCTCTACCTCTGTCAAATAAATAAAATCTAAATAAATGAATGAATGAATGAATGAATGAATAATAAATAAATAAATAACTTGCCTGGGGCCACAGAGGTAAGTTGTAGAGTGAGGATTTGAATCTGGATGACCAATCTTCAGAGCCCCCACTCTTCATGCCCATTCTGTATCGCCTTTCTGTGTTTTGTAAGCTAGGAAGCTCCTGATGCTAAAACCTAGGTTGTGTTTACCATCAGGAGTAGGAAATTAAGCCGGAAAAAGCACAAGCTTTTAGAGTCAAACGCCACCACCTGACAAGGTCTGCAGCCCTGGACAACCACAGCAACCTCCCCAAGCACCAGTCAGTCACCTGTAAAACAAAGCTACTGAGACCCACCTCACAGCACCACTCACTGCAACGCTCAGATGAAGCAGTGTTTGTGAAAATGTTTGGAAGCTGAAAAGCACAACATGGACATTAATTCTAAAAAGTTATAATATATAAAAATCTGCATTTTTTCTGCAAAGGGCCAGATAGTAAATATTTTCTGTAAAAGGCCAAATAGTATTTTCAGCTTTGCAGCCCATATGGTCTCTTGCAACTACTGAACTCTACCGTTGTAGCATGAGAGCAGTCCATCTGTAAATGAACGGGTGAGGCTGGTGCCAATAAAACTTTATTTACAGAAACAGGTAGAGGGCCACAGGCCATTATAATTAGCCAACCCCTGATCTAGAGAAATGCTATTTAAAATTGCAATCCCTCAATGCTCCCTGTACCTCTTTTCTGATTCATTTTCCTCCACCATCTAACATAATGTCTATTTTACTTATTTATTATCGGCTTCCCCCACTAGAAAATAAGCTTTTTTGGGCGCCTGGGTGTCTCAGTTGGTTAAGTGTCTGCCTTCGGCTCGGGTCAGGCTCCCTGCTCAGTGGGGAGTCTGCTTCTCCCTCTGACCCCCCCCCCCCATGCTCTCTCTCTCTCTGATAAATAAATGTCTTTAAAAAAAAAAAAAGAAAGAAAGTAAGCTTTGTTGAAGGCAGAGGTTTTGTCTGTTTGGCTCACTGTCGAGTCCCCAGTGCCT
The DNA here is from genome assembly GCF_029215605.1 of Mirounga angustirostris. NCBI lineage: Eukaryota > Metazoa > Chordata > Mammalia > Carnivora > Phocidae > Mirounga > Mirounga angustirostris. The sequence continues at coordinate 15,288,398 of NW_026991719.1, forward strand.
GGCACATAGTAGGAACTTTATCAGTATTTGTAGAAAGAATGCATGGATGAAGGAATGGAGCAATTTTGAAGAGATTGGACATATTATTGGGGGAAAAGGGCAAATCGACAGTAAGTAAAAAAAAAGGAAACAGAGAAAGAGTACCTGAAAGCCAAGGGGAAGAAAAACTACTGCAAATGAACTCAAACTCAAGTTTGAGATTCCTTGAGATTATTTCCAAAGGGAAATAGGATTACAGTTTCCGAGAGAGTTCCAGCACTTCACTTTTTGTCATGCTAATTGCTTCTCTCGCTTTTGGCTTTACACCATTTTGACTTATAAAAGGTTTCATAGGGATGCTCTACTTTCGGGTAGCATGGGAAACCTGTATTTCCAAAACCAAATTTGTGGGTTGTGAACATTTGGAAGAACTGAAGCCTTATAAAACGATCTCCAAAATAGCTGGTTAAAATCTAAATGAATTATTGGCTTGATCTAGGTTTAGTTAAGAGAACTTGAGGTTTGTTGCAGCTCAACTAATTGTGAGTGAGTGTGTGTGTGAGCGTGAGTGTGTGTGTGTGTGTGTGTTTGAGCCCTGCTCTCCCCCAACCCTGGCAAATGCAGGTTCGCTGGGAGTCGTCTGGGGAGCAGTAAGGAATCGCTTCAGCGGACCTTGCAAGGAAACACATATATTTGTCCCTAGTTTGGCTCAGGTCTTGGCAAGTTGTATTGTCATTTGTTCTACTTGTTCTTCATAGTTCAATTCAAGCTCATGGTTAAAGTTAACAGCAAAATACCGCTCCACTGAATAGGCACATTTCTACAGAGAGGATTCTTTGCATAAGGTGCTTCATGTCTGTATTTCGAACCAAGCTCTATCATAACACGTTGAACGCGCCAGCCGACGTTCGCTGGAAGAAACTACTACTTCACTCCTACAAAAGCTGGTGTGCATGTCTAATGCACATCTCACAACCGAAACAATATCCAGCTTCCCAGACACACTGCTTAGCAAAAGTTTGGCATGGCACAGAGTAAACAATACTGGCAAGATGCTTCTAAAGAACTCTGTCGCTGATCCTCTACTCTGCTGCACTCTGCAAGGAAGCAGGGAGTCCAAAGAACTCTTGTTAGGCTCATGAGTAATCAATTCAGTGTCCTTAACTTCTTGAAGAAATAAATTTCCACTTACTGATTGATTTAATATGGTAACTGTGAAAGGAGCTGGACCCAGAGTCAAAAGACTTGGCTGAAGGACTGAAGGAATGAAGGAAAAAAGGAATAGAATGAAAAAGACAAGATGAAAATGAGGAAAGGAAAAAATGAAGAAGGAAAAGAACAAGGAATGAAGTTCTGATTCATGACAGGGAGGACCCTTGAAAACATGATGCGAAGCAAAAGAAGCCAGACACAGAAGGCCATACACTGCATGACTCCATTTATATGAAATGTCCAGAAAAGGCAAATCCTTAGAGACAGAAAGTAGATGAGTGGTTGCCAGGAGCTGGGGTGGGGGAAGGGAGAATGGAGAGTGACTGCTAATGAGTCAGGGCTTCTCTTTAAAGTTATGAAAATGTTCTGGAATTAGATGGTGGAGATAGTTACACAGCCTTGTGAATACACTTAAAAAACGTTGAATTGCGGGCGCCTGGGTGGCTCAGCCGGAAGAGCATGCGACTCTTGATCTCAGAGTCATGAGTTCGAGCCCCACGTTGGATGTAGAGATTACTTAAACAGATAAAACTTTAAAAAACACATTGAATTATATACTTTATTTATTTATTTTTAAAGATTTTATTTATTTATTTGACAGAGAGAGCGAGAGAGCACAAGCAGGGGGAGCAGGAGAAGGAGAGGGAGAAGCAGGCCTCCCGCCGAGCAAGGAGCCCGATGCAGGGCTTGATCCCAGGACCCTGGGATCATGACCCGAGCCAAAGGCAGACGCTCAACCATCTGAGCCACCCAGGCGCCCCTATACTTTATTTATTTAAGATTTTATTTATTTGACAAGAGAGAGAGACAGCGAGAGAGGGAACACAAGCAGGGGGAGTGGGAGAGGGAGAAGCAGGCTTCCCACTGAGCAGGGAGCCCGATGCGGGGCTCGATCCCAGGACCCTGGGATCATGACCTGAGCTGAAGGCAGACGCTTAACGACTGAGCCACCCAGGTGCCCCTGAATTATATACTTTAAAAGGGTGAATTTTATGGTATGTGAATTATTTCTCAACCAAAAAAGGGGAGACAAAAAGAGAAAGTTAAAAAAAAAAAAAAAAAGGCCCTGACTCTGCTATTGACAACCTTTGTGAGCTGTGGGCAAGGCATTTAATTTCATATGTTTCCTCATCTGAAAAATGGGGGTAATATTAACCTACCTCCCAAGTTGTTGCCAGATGCAATGAGGTTATCTATGTCAAAGTAATTTTGGAAAAAAATGTGTAATGCCACAGGGGCGCCTGGCTGGCTCAGTCAGAAGGGCGTGTGACTCTTGATCTCGGGGTTGTAAGTTTGAGCCCCAAGTTGGGTGCGGAGATGACTTAAAAGTAAAATCTTTTTTTTTTTTTTTAAGATTTTATTTATTTATTTGACAGAGAGAGACAAAGCGAGAGAAGGAACACAAGCAGGGGGAGTGGGAGAGGGAGAAGCAGGCTTCCTGCTGAGCAGGGAGCCTGACGCAGGGCTCGATCCCAGGACCCTGGGATCATGACCTGAGCCGAACGCAGATGCTTAACAACTGAGCCATCCAGGCGCCCCTAAAAGTAAAATCTTTTTAAAAAATGTATAATGCTACAAATTCAAGACAGTTCCACTCAAATCTTAATGAGGTTCTTCATGGAACTTTATGGTGATTCTAAGGTGTATATGTAAAAGCATGGCCAAGACAACAAAGAAGAACAAGAAAGGAAGGCTTCACCTACCAGACACCAAGACTCATTAGAAAGCTGTAGCAATCAAGGCAGTGTAGTATTCTCTCACAATTAGACAAATACAGTGGGAAGGCAAATTTGGGCGAACCCAGAAGCAGATTCACACATATAAGAACACCTGGTATAGCAAAAGGAGTACAAGAGTAAAAGCAGTTCAGGAGGGCAAGCGTCCTGGGACAACTGGTTTTCCAAATGGAAAAACAATCCAGATTCTCCCTCAATTCCAATTAGACAAAGTAGTTCAAAAGCCAACATTTAAAACTTTTAGTAGACAATACAGAAAAATATCTTTAGGTCTTCAGGATAGGAACACAAAAAGAGCAAATCATAAAAGAAAAAAAAGCAGAAACTACATTAAAAGTAAGAACTTTATCAGAACACAGCAGAAAAAGTGACAAAATAAGCCACAGACTGGGGGTCACTGTCTATAACACATATCACAAAAAATTAGTTTCCAGAATATATAAAGAACGTCTACAAGTCAGTACAAAAAAATACTAACAACCTGACAGAAAATAGGCAAAAAACTGGAACTAGAATTTCACAAAGATGAAATTGAAATAGCCAGTGAACACTGGTACTCAAGATGTGCAAATCAAGGAGTGCCTGGGTGGCTCAGTTAGTTAAACGTCTGCCTTCGGCTCAGGTCATGATCCCAGGGTTCTGGGATCGAGCCCCATATCGGGCTCCCTCTCCCTCTGCTGCTCCCCCTGCTTGTTCTCTCTCTCTCTCTCTCTGTCAAATAAATAAATAAAATATTTTTTAAAAAAAGAAATGCAAATCAAAGCCAAACGATACACAATATCATACCTACCATTTTAGCAATATTCAAAAGTCTAACTATGCTGCGTTAGCAAAGATTCTGTTGCTTAGGAAACTAATCTGGCAATATCTAGTACAGTTGAAGAGGCATATATCCTACCATCCAGCACTTCCATTTCTAAATATAATCCCTAGAGAAACATTCATATATCAATACAAGGAAATAATGTTCAAGGCTGTTCATAGTAGCTTCATTTTTAATAACAAATTCTGAAACGACCTAATTGACCATCAATGGAAGAATGTATAAATACATATTTACATAATGGAATACCACAGAGCAGAGAAACAGAAATGACCTCGAGCTACATGTAACAACGAGGGCATATCTCACAAAACATGTTGTTTGAAAATGAAAATTGCAGAAGAATGGGACAGTAAAAACATAGCAGTCATATAAAGTTTAAACGCAGGCAAGTAGCATTCTCTTTTGCTTAGGGAAGTATACATATGTAGGATAAGTGTGAGGAAATATATGAGAAGATAAACACCAATTTCAGGATAGCACTTACCTCTATGCACTTTTTTAAAGCCAATGTATGGCCACGGTTGAGGACCTCCTGATAACACCATTGATGGAGCAGGTCCCAAGTAGATGGAATCCTATGCATTTTCCTCAGCACAACTGAACCAGCACTGACCTACCCTCATTGGGTCCCCAGAGGAGCAAAGACCACATAGGGGTCACAGCCATCAGTGTTCTGATGACCTGAGCCAATTTTCCATAAGCAGCTGACCCCAGCAATAACCCACAAGAAGGCTCACTTCACCTCAGGTACCATTTTGATTCTAGCAGGGGAGGAAGCTGCAGTATCGAAGTAGAAATATTCTGATTAATAAAGGATTACCATTTAGTAACAAACGGTAATGAAGACAATCAAAATCACAGTTAATATGAAAATCTTCCCATACATAATTTAATCTTCAATAACTCAAAAAGTACTTTAGACTCCAGGAGCACATAAGAGGCCTTATGAAAACATCTATTGTCATTATACATAATTTTCTGGCTAATAGAACGTCCGTGTTGATAGAAGGCTGGATAAATCAATGACAAGTTGTTCTTCCACCTCTCCCTTCACACAGAGTCAATAGGACTCCTTCTTTAAAAGGCAGCGTCTTTTGGGGTGTCTGGGTGGCTCAGTCAGTTAGGCGGCCGACTCTTCATTTTGGCTCAGGTATCCTGAGATCGAGCGCTGCGTTGAGCCCTGTGTCTGGCTCCACACTGGGCATGGAGACTGCTTAACATTCTCTCTCTCTCCCTCTCCCTCTGCTTCTCTCCCCGCCCCCACACACACTCTAAATTAAAAAATAATAATAATAAATAAATAAATAAAAGGCAGTGTCTTTCAAATCACTCACACATCCAAGAAAGCGGGGTCAAATACTCAATTCGGTTATTTTAAGGGTTATTTTACAGGAACTGATAAGAAAATAATTCTGAGAACTTGAACAGGCCTTGGCAAAATCAATGGACAGACATTGCTTGGAGAAAACCAACTTCATTTTTAGTACCCTTTCTGTCCTCTCGGTGGGGCCCATTCCCAGCCTGTAGGTATCTGGTGACCTCATACTTTTTGAACCCCTACCTGCTCTTAGAAGACCTCACATCAAGGCACATAAATCAAATGCTATTGGGCGCCTGGGTGGCTCAGACGGTTAAGCGTCTGCCTTCGGCTCAGGTCATGATCTCAGGGTCCTGGGATCGAGTCCCACATCGGGCTCCCTGCTCCTTGGGAGCCTGCTTCTCCCTCTGCCTCTCTCTCTCTCTCTCTGTCTCTCATGAATAAATAAATAAAATCTTAATAAATAAATAAATAAATAAATAAATAAATAAATAAATAAATCAAATGCTATGTCCATTTACATTTTAACAATTCTTTAAACCAAAGGAAGACTCTCTAATTGTGGAATTTCAGGATTCTTTTAGATGAATAGGAGAAATGCTGGGGGGGGGGGAGCTGGGCACAGTTATTGCTATGGACTGGATGGTGTACCCTCAAAATTCTTACATTGAAGCCCTAACCCCCAGAGTGACTGTGTCTGGAGATAGGGTCTTTAGGAGATAATTAGGTCAAATGAAGTCATAAGGGTGGGGCCCTAACCCAATTGGACTGTGGTTTATAAGAGAAAGCTCTCTCTCTCTCAAACTCCACAACCCGCCCCCCCCCCCCACCACCATCTGAGGATATAGCAAGAAGGTGGCAGTCTGCAAGCCAGGAAGAGAGCCTAAAGTCACAGGGAAGCAGTCGCCTAGCCATCCATCCTTGATGTTTTTACAGATGTTTACATTAAAGCTAGCCCTGCTGGGGCATCTGAGTGGCTCAGTCAGCTAGGCGTTTGCTTTGGCTCAGGTCATGATGCTAGGGTCCTGGGATCGAGCCCCACGTCAGGCTCCCTGCTCCTGAGGAGCCTGCTTCTCCCTCTCCTCCCCCTGTTTGTGCTCTCTCTCACTATCTCTGTCTCTCTCTCAAATAAACAAAAATCTTAAAAATAGGAAGAAATCAGAGAAGGAGAGAAACCATGAGAGACTCTGGACTCCGGGAAACAAACTGAGGGTTACAGAAGGGAGGAGGGTGGGGGGATGGGATAACCAGGGGATGGGTATTAAGGAGGGCAGGTGTGGTGATGAGCACTGGGTATTATATGCAACTCATGAATCATTGAACACTACATCAAAAACTAATGATGTACTATATATTGGCTAATTGAACATAATAAAAAATAAATTTTAAAAAAATTTTTAATTTAAAAAAAATCTTAAAAAAATAAACCTAGCCCTGTTGATGTAGCATGTACCCTTAAAATATCAAATCTAAAGGGCCAACGGGAACCCCAAGAGGTCCAAACAAAGACATGGGTGTTCACCTGGTGGGCAGCACAGCCTGGCAGAGGCACAGCAAGATTGTGAGAACTGCAGTCCAGAGTGGTATGTCGGGCTACTCTCCCGAACGTCCCTGCATGTTTTGAATTCCAAACATGCAAGGAACCACAGAAAGGGAGATCCTGCCTACAAGGTCTTGAGGGGAAAAGGCAGGGTCATAGCATACTTGTGAACATACAGAAGGACTAAGAACCCCAATGTGGGTGCAGGCAGTCCTTAAATGTACTGAGAGGCTTGAATTATGCCAAGGTTCAGACCCACGTCCAGTCTGGGGAAGGTGGCAGGAGGAGGCGGTGGTCCAGCTGAAGACGTGGCTAGGAGGAGCACTGATCCTTGATGCAAAGCTTGGGGAACAGGTGTGGCTACATCCTTGAAATTTAACGTCAGGGGTCTTCACGGTAAAAGGAAAGTCCAAGAAAGAGCTTCTTGTCCCGAGGGACTGAACAGAGAGCCCACAATAGAGAATTGCAGGAGAGGAGCATGGAGGAGGATGCAGCCAGGATGAGGTTTGTGGGGGCCACAAGATTGGTCAAGAGCTCTAAGACAAGAACTCAGACAAACACCCCATTGGGCAGGGGTCAGAAAGACCAGAATCAGCTCTGCTGAGGAGCCCAGAATACCACCTCTGCTGACATGATTCCCAAACAGCCCAGAAACACAGAAGCATTCTCCCCATGATCAGGCATATTTCCAGCCATAGAAATGGTTAGTGTCATGCCAACAAAATAACTAGACACTGGTGAAACCCCCTTGAACAAACCCCCCGGGGCTCCGATGCTGTTTTCTTGTAATGGAGTTTTATTAAAACAAACTAAAGTACTTCCTGACTGCTGGCCTCGAAGAACCTTGCTGTAGTTTGGGTTCCTCCAGAAGGTGACTGTGGAAGGATTCGAGGTAGTTAGTTGACTTAGGACGTGATCCCAGTGAACAGGAGAATGCGGAAGTGAGACAGGAGCAGGAAGGTAGCTAATACAGGTGCATTACCTGGCCAGTTACCACTGGGGTCAACTGCAGCTCAGTCCTGGTGAACTTGTGTGTGTGTGTGTGTGTGTGTGTGTGTGTTGGTTTGGCGTGCCTTTGAGGAGTTCAGTGGTTTTTCTTCAGGTGTATGGAATGTTTGAGGAGAGACTAGATGAGGGAGGTTAAAAGGAGTTTCTACTTGAGGGTAAAAGAAACATTCAAAGAGCACGGGCTTTGTCTGCCACTCCAAAGCGGGCTGCACATGGCTGCTTCTTCAGCCAGTGCTGGGAGGGCTAGCAGAGAGGCACTTGGGCGGGGATGTTTATCATCTGTACAGGGGCAATGGACAAAGGTTCCACGTAATCCCCAACTATGCTCCAAAGCCTCGCTATTCAAAGTGTGGTCCCCCCCACCCCGGAAATCTCCAGCCCCACCCCAGAGCTATAGAATCCGCATCTGCATTTTAACAAGATCCCCAGGTGATTAGCTTGTACATTTGAAAAGCACCGCTACAGATAATACTATTCCGCTAATTGTTCTCTGTATAGAGTTCATTCACCGAAGTCAAGTGGAAGGTTATTTGCCTGATCTCAGTCTATATTTGCTCTCTCCAGTTTGTGGAACAAACTTCAGATCTGCTGAATGGAGTACGTTAATGCAACTTGGGACAATGGAAGAAACTAGTGGCAAAATCTGCTGACCTGGGTGTAATCCCAACAAAATAAAGCAAACTTCAGTTTTTCAAAACTTTCAATTACTTCTTTCTGCTCTTCCTTCCCTTTTTTTTCTTGGCAAAATTAGGAACCAGTGCTTAATAAGCCTGTACCATTCCAAGTCTATTCAGGTGGGTAAACCTTTGCCTCAACATCTGCAAAAATACATTCCTTTCAGGAGTATTTTCCATTTCAAAATGTGTGTGTGTATGTGTGTGTGTATGTGTGTTTTGCAGGAAAAGAAAAAGCACTCCATTTCAAAATGTGTGTGTGTGTGTGTGTGTATTTTGCAGGAAAAGAAAAAGCACACCAAAATTCTTAGGATGTTTTTTAAATGACATTGGATATAGGTAGTTAGTAAAGGAATAAGTGAGCATAGAAACAGGCTCTTAGTAAAAAATTAAGAAAAACAACTGATGCTAAAACTGAATTCAAGTTATGAATAAAAAGCCTCAATATTGTATACTGATACAGACATGTATGTCCAAAGCTGGCTACTAATCCTAACTGCATGCAGAGGAGAAAATAATTGACAACTGTGAAAATGATTAGGAATGGTTGCTCCTTGAATAATGCAGGGCTTAGGCATATTTGGCCCTCCCCCCACCACACACACACAGTTGAAAGTCTGCATATAATTTTTGACTCTCCCAAAATTTAACTACTAATAGCTAGCCATTGATCCAAAACTTTACTGATAACATAAAGTCAATTAACACATATTTTTCATGTTATATGTATTACATACTGTATTCTTGCAATAAAGTGGGCTGAGAAAAAAACATTAAGAAAATCATAAGGGGGGGCGGCACGTGCCTGGGTGGCTCAGTTGGTTAAGCATCCAACTCATGATTTCGGTCCAGGTCATGATCTCGGTCCAGGTCATGATCTTGTGGCTGTGGGATAGAGCCCCATGTCAGGCTCCAAGCTCAGCCAGCAGTCTGCTGAAGATTCCCTCTCCCTCCGCCCCCCACCCCTTCCCTTGCTCTCTCTCTCAAATAAATAAATAAATCTTTAAAAAAAAAAAAGGAAAGAAAATCAGGGCGCCTGGGTGGCTCAGTAGGTTAAGCATCTGCCTTCAGCTCAGGTCATGATCCCAGGGTCCTGGGATCGAGCCCCACATCAGGCTTCCTGCTCAGCGGGGAGCCTGCTTCTCCCTCTCCCTTTGCTCCTCCCCCTGCTCATGCTCTCTGGCTATCTCTCTCTCAAATAAATAAAATCTTTAAAAAAAATCATAAGGAATGATATCCTACCCCTGTGATCTCCTTCCCCAAAACACATAACCTCAGTCTTATCATGAGAAAAACATCAGACAAATCCCAACTCTGGGTCATTCTACAAAAACCTGACCAGTACTCTTCAGAACTTTTGATGTCATCAAAACCAGGGAAAGTCTGAGAAACTGTCACAACCAAGAAGAGCCTGAGACAAGATAACTAAATGTAATGTGGTGTCTTGGATGGGATCCTAGAACATAAAAAGGACATTAAGTAAAAAATTAAGGAAATCTGAAAAAACTATAGACTTTAGTTAATAACAGTGTGTTCATACTGTTTCATTAATTGTAACAAATGTATCATATGAATATAAGATGGAGAAACTAAGTGTGAGATATATAGGAATTCTGTGTACGATCTTCTAATAAATTTTCTAATAAATTTTTCTGTAAAACTTCAAAAAAAAAAAATAAATAAATAAAAAATAAAAAAAATCATAAGGAAAACACATTTGCAGTACTGTATTGTAAAAAATCCACATATAAGTGGACCTGCACTGTTCAAAAACCCACATTGTTCAAGGGTTAACTATATATTTAAAGCATTCTTTTAGGTATTCAAGGGAAGAAGAATAGGACACCCCAAAATGTGCCTGTTTGGCATAAGGATTATCTTGAGGCTGATTATTTTTAAGAAACAGCAGACACAGGAGGAGCTCCGAACACCCAGAAGGTACCCTTTTGTAAGACACATTTACATTTATAAGGGCAATATCAATTTGTAAGGGAGTTTCCCTTTGTGTACCAGGAAGATACCCCAATCTCTAGAAACTGTTATCGATGGAGAAGGTAAGGACTTAGAGCTGCATAACAACCTTACCCTTGTCTATTGTGGTTTTCCTGGTAACCACCCATAACTGACTCCCCACCACCCCAACATCTTCTTTTGTCTTTAGCTGGAGATGGCATTTAAAATGATGTTGCACAATTTGGGAGAGTTACTCAGTTTTCCTGTGTCTCTCCCATGCATGCAGGAGGTATACATAAATTTGTTTTTCTCCTGTTAATCTGTCTTTTATTCCAGTGGGGGGCAGGGGAGGTCTCAGCCAAGAACCTTGAAAGTGTAGATGGGAAATTATTTTCCTCCCCTATGGTATTTACTGGATAGTAATGCACACATGTGTTCATCAAAAGATATGTCCAGGAGTGTTTCTCACAGCACGATTTATAAAAGCCCAAAACTAAACAAGCCAATGGTCCATGGACAGCAGAAAGGATAAATTGTGGTATAGTCAGGCGCCTGGGTGGCTCAGTTGGTTAAGCGACTGCCTTCAGCTCAGGTCATGATCCTGGAGTCCCTAGATCGAGTCCCACATCGGGCTCCCTGCTCAGCAGGGAGTCTGCTTTGCCCTCTGACCCTATCCCCTCTCATGTGTTCTCTCTCATTCTCTCTCTCTCAAATAAATAAATAAAATCTTTAAAAAAAAAATTGTGGTACAGTCATAAATAGAATATGGCAACTGTGAGTACACACAACAATACAGATGAATCTCACAAATGACACTGAGTGAAATTAGTCAGATGTCCTGTGTGGTACCATATATATGAAATTCAAGAACGGGCAAAATGAATCTGTGACATTTGAATCAGAATAGTAGCTACTTTTGGGAGGTAGTGACCAGAAGGAGACATGAAGGGGGCTTTCGGTTGCTGCTCATGTTCTGATTCTTCATGTGGGGGCTGTAACAGGTGTGTGTGGTTCATGAAAAGTCATTGAGTTGTTCATTTATAATACGTATAACGTGTATTTCAATAAAAGGTCTAATTTAAAAAATATATGTAGGGGGTGCCTGGGTGGCTCAGTCACTTAAGAGGCCAACTTTTGATTTCGGCTCAGGTCATGATCTCAGGGTTGTGAGATGGAGTCCCGCATTGGGCTCTGTGCTCAGCGGGGAGTCGGAACCTGCTTGAAACTCCCTTCCTCTCCTTCTGCTTGAGATTCCCTCTCCCTCTGCCCCTCCCCGTTTGTGTGCTCTCTCGCTCTCTCTCTCTAAAATAAATAAATCTTGGGCGCCTGGGTGGCTCAGTTGGTTAAGCGACTGCCTTCGGCTCAGGTCATGATCCTGGAGTCCCGGGATCGAGTCCCGCATCGGGCTCCCTGCTCGGCAGGGAGTCTGCTTCCCCCTCTGACCCTCCTCCCTCTCATGCTCTCTGTCTCTCATTCTCTCTCTCTCAAAAAAAAAAAAAAAAAAAAAAAATCTTTAAAATAAATAAATCTTTAAAAATAATAATAATGGGGCGCCTGGGTGGCTCAGTCATTAAGCATCTGCCTTCGGCTCAGGTCATGATCCCAGGGTCCTGGATCAAGTCCCACGTCGGGCTCCCTGCTCGGCGGGAAGCCTGCTTCTCCCCCTCCCACTCCCCCTGCTTGTGTTCCCTCTCTCACTGTGTCTATCTCTGTCAAATAAATAAAATCTTTAAAAAATAATAATAATAAATTAAAAATATATGTATATACACTTAATCCATTTTCACAAATGAGTCAAAAAGAATAAGACTCAATATATCCATATCCATGAAATGGTACCTGACACCCTTGCCTCCTCTCACTAAAGACGGATGCTGATTAGTCAAAGAAAATGACTAATAATGATGCATAGGTGACAAATATTATGAGTGAATAATGGTACACAGCTGTGGACTCATGTATGAACAATGAGTACAATGAGCATTTGATTCAATTAAAGAATATAAATCGTGGGGCGCCTGCGTGGCTCAGTCGGTTGAGCGGCTGCCTTCGGCTCAGGTCATGATCCCAGGGTCCTGGGATCGAGCCCCGCATCGGGCTCCCTGCTCAGCGGAGAGCCTGCTTCTCCCTCTCCCTCTGCCTGCCACTCTGCCTACTTGAGCTCTCTCTCTATCTCTCTGTCAAATAAATAAATAAAATCTCAAAAAAAAAAAAAAGAATATAAATCCTACTGGGTCAAGGGTAATGGTTTCTCCAAATAGCCTAAAACATGTGACACATTCTATCAAAATTTAATCATCTGTATAACATAACCACTAGTTGAGTTCATTTGTACTGATTTTTCCTGGAACCCTTAGTACCATACAGAACCCACTACACGAGTTTACAAAAAAACCCACAGCTAATCTTCAAATAATGCCGAAAAGGGAAACCACTTTGGCACACATCCTTCCAATCTTTCTCTCCCTCTCCCACGTAATTCAATTCGTGAATACCTAGAGGGTTTAGAAAATTCACAGGTCTAGATGTCAAGGTAAACATGTCAATTTTTTAAAGATTTGTTTTATTTATTATTTTAGAGAGGGCGGGGGAGAGGCAAAGGGGGAGGGAGAGAGAATCTCCAGCAGATTCCACTCTGAGCACAGAGCCCAGCACGGGGCTCTATCTCATGACCCTGAGATCATGACCTGAGCCAAAATCAAGAGTCAGATGCTTAACTGGGCCACCCAGGCACCCAAAACATGTCAATTTAAAAATCTGAGACCCAGTCTTATAGTGAGAAGGGCCAGGAAAGTCCCACACTGAAAAATGTGACACTGCTGATTTCTGGAATTCTAGCACTGTTTTGTTTTTTGGTTTTTCTTTTTCTTGGTAAAATGTAATTCCCCTTTGTCTGGAATCTCTAATAATTAGGATCCTAACACATGCATATGCATCTGTTTATCAAATCACTGTTCTCACCAGAAGCTTCTGGACTTAGCCCCAGAAAGAGATGGACACTCATGTGAGAAAAAGAATATTTAGTGTCTTCCAAGTGCTGGAAATTATGTTAGGCAATTTAAATATCATTCATTCATCAAATATTTATTGAATACCTACTATATGTCAAACACTATTCTAGGCACTGTGGTTAAAGTCTGGGTCCTGCTCACACTCTAGCTTAAGGAGAGGAGAGGGAACGGGGAACAATAAATATACAAATAAACAAGAAAACTAATATAATGATAAAGCGCAATGTTGAGAAAAGAGAAGGATACAGAGGGTAACATGTTGGCTATTCTAGATCAAGTGATCATAGGTGATATTTAAACTGAGATATAAATGTTGAGAAACCAGCCATAGAAAGATTGGGGAGGGGACAAAGAGAACATTGCAGGGTGAACAGTTAGTCAAAAGACCAAAAGGAGCTTGATGTGCTGGAAGAATGAAAAGGAGGACAGTGGTCCTCAACAGGGACAGGTGAACAGTAGGGGAGTGACATCCAATTAATGCTTCTAAAAAGATGCTCTAGCTACTGTATGGGAAATGGAATAATAGGAGGCCACTGCAATTATCCAAGCACAAGATGGTGGCAGACTGACATAGGTGGAGGAGTGAAGGTAGAGAGAACACCTGGGATATACTTTGGGAGCCAAATTGACAAGATTTGCTGATGAGCTTTGGATGTGGGGCATGAAATTTGTAGGCCTGGGGCTTGGGCAACTGGGTGGATGGTGGTGCCATAGACAGAGATGGGGAGAGAATCAGGTTTGGCCCGGGGCGGGGTGGCGGAGAATCCGATTTTGCTTTGGAAACATGGAATTCGGAATGCCAATTAGATATCCATGTGGATTAGTAAGTCTTTTTTTGTTTCAAGATTTTTTAATTTTAATATTTCAAAAACACAAAATGTTTAAGAGCATGATTTTTTCTGTGCTTTCTTCCCCATTTTTCATTTCTACAGCTCCCATTTCTGAGCCTTTTCATGTTTCAAATTCCCCTCAAAACTTTCAACATTCTTAGAATTGGTCAATTTATCAACATTGCTTTGTAGTATTTCTCAATGATATTTTTGAGCCAGTATAAAAATCTCAAAGATATTTTTTGAGACAATGAGATCAACTCTACATTTTAATCTCACAGAGGTTAGTGTGGTTTGAATGCCATGCTAAGGAGACTGGAGTTCACTTTTTTTTTTTAAGATTTTATTTATTTATTTGACAGAGAGAGACACAGTGAGAGAGGGAACACAAGCAGGGGGAGTGGGAGAGGGAGAAGCAGGCTCCCCGCCAAGCAGGGAGCCCGACACGGGGCTCAATCCCAGGACCCTGGGATCATGACCTGAGCCAAAGGCAGACGCCCAACGACAGAGCCACCCAGGCGCCCGTGGAGTTCACTTTTAAAATCAGTGCAAATGAATGAGTTCTGGAATCTAATGTACAACATGGTGACTCCAGATAACAATACTTGCATTGTATACTTGAAGTTTGCTAAAAGGGTAGATCCTAACTGCTCACACACACACACCAAAACAAAGGTAACTAGGTGAGGTGGTGGACGTTAGTTAGCTTAAGTGTGGTGATTACTTCACAACGTATACCTATATCAAAACAGCAAATTGTACACCTTAAACATACACAATTCCTATTCGGCAATTATACTTCAACAAAGTTGGGGGAGTGGGAAAGTATATACAATGTTTTTAAAAGAATGGATTAGTGAATCTTGAGTGGTAGGAAAGGTCATGGCTGCAGGTCCTGGCATCTAGATGAAATGTAAAGCCATGAGACTGGTGGGGTCACGTAAGGAGAGGCTGTAAAGAGAAGAAAAGGAGTCCCCAGGCCCTGGAGAGACACCGACCTTTGTAGGTTGAGCAGAGAAGGAGTCTGAACTGAAGGCTTAGAATAAGTTACCAGCAAGAGTAGGAAAGTATAGTACAAGAGAGTGTACAACAATGGAAGCCATAAGGAGGTGTTCACGGAAGGAGGGGATGACCGACTGTGTCAAATGCCGCCGCAAAGTCAAGCACAGTCAGTCAGAGAAATGGCGGCTGCCGTAGTTGGCAACATGGCGTTCACTGAGAACTGACAAGAGAATCAGGACAGGACCCTAACTAGATCAGACAGGGGAAGAATTTGTGGTGATGAAGTATGTGTGGTCTTTTAAAAGGCTCCTCTGAGAAGGGGTGACTAGTAATGGGGAGACAACAGGAAGGGTCTGTGGAGACAAACAAGATATTCTACATTAGCTCATGACTGTAAGCTAATGAAAATGACCCAGAAAAGAGAGAGGGGTGCACTGAAGCAGGAAAGAAGGAGGGACACAGGATTAAGAATTACGTTCTTCACAACATGAGAACTAAAATAATTAAGTACAGCAATGAATTATAAACCACTGAAAAAAAGAGGAATTTAGGAGTCCATACCAATAATAAATACATGAATAAAAAAATAAATGGGGAAGGAGGAAGAGGTCTTGGTGAGGGCCAACTGGCAAATGTAGAGGGAATATCAGAGTTGGAAACTCATTATTTTCAGCCATCATATTAAGGACTGGATCAGGCAAAAATCACCACTGAATGCAAAATCTGGAGAGAAACACTGATGAGGAGTAGGCTATCTGTGTCTTCCCGCAGATGACTCACTAGGATGGAAGAAACCAGTAACCACACACTGGAGAAATTAGACAACACCTGGACCAGGTGATCAAAATTAACATCGTCAACAAGAAGAGATGGACATCCGTGTGGAGGCCACTTTTAGGCAAAGAGGCTTGAGCAATGGGACGCAGACCGGGCCTCACTGACGCCCTGGCTGAGCCCATCAGGCCACCCACCTCAAAATAGCCCTAGGCCCTAACTAACCAATGGGCTACTTACAACTAGGCACAGTTCCCAGAAAAGGGGAAGGTTCCATATGTCGCCCTACCTCCCCATCTTCCCCCTTTAAAAACAGCCCCACCCACTGCCTCACTGCAGACAACCTCTCCTCTGCAGTCCTGCCCGCAGCTCCCCCGCTGTAGCCAATAAACTTCGATCTCCTTTGTTCTGCCTCAGGTGAATCCTTTCACCTGCGCCCTTGGCCTCCACCCGATTGTTGCCCCACATTTGCGGGCCCCCATCCGATCATGACACCCCATTTAGGCACCACAATCTGGGCATCGTGGGCCTCCAGATGTGATACCCTGAGGACACAACATCATCTACGCAGTATTGTGGCCCAAAATGCATAATCTGTATCTAATCACACGAAACATCAAACAAACCCAAAATGATGACTGTTCTCTTAAAAAGAGAGGGAGATGGTCTGTATGCATCCTAAATGCTGAAGGGGAGAAGCATTTGCCACCCCAAAATATGCCTCTTTGGCCTAAGGATTATTTTAAACTGATTATTTCTAAGAAAAGCACACACAAGAGAAGCTCTGAAAACTCTTAGACATTACCCTTTTGTAAGAGACATTTACATGAATAAGGAAAATCTCCATCTGTGAGGGTGTCCTCCTCTCTTTACCAGGAAGAAGGGGATGACTCTAAATCTCTAGAATCTCTGGTCAGTAGAGAAGGCAGGACTTAAATCTGCATCACAGCCCTACCCGTATTTACTGTGCTTGGCCTGGTCACCTCCCATAACCGCCTCTCCACCCTCTGCCCCCAAATTTTCTTTGGGCCTTAGCTGGAGATGGTGCGTAAGGTGGTGACTTAGGCCATTTCGCAGAGTTACTCAGTTGTCCTGGGTGCACATGTCATTCAAGTTCTTTGTTTTTCTCTTGTTAATCTGTCTTGTATCACAGGGGGGTCTGTAGAGGGAAAATTACGTTTCCTTCCCCACACTGCCAATGTCATAAAAGACAAAGAAAGGGTGTGGAATGTTCCAGACGAAAAGAGGCTAAGAGACCGAGACCACTAAATGCCAACACCCCTAGAGCAAATCCTGTGCCAGAAGGAAAAAATGCTGTAAAGGATGTTATCACGTCTATTGTCTAACTTGGAAGACTAATAGCAGATTAGGTAAACAAACAAACAGACAAAAACAAATAGCAGATTAGGTAACAGTATAATATCGATGTTAAATTTACCAAAGTCACCAACAGCGCTGTGGTTATGTAAGAAAATATTCTTATTCTTAGGAAACCCATACTGAAGTGCTTACAAGTAAAGGCCATGCTGCATGTAACATCCTCAGATGGCTCAGACCAGGCATGTGTGTGCGCAAGGGTGCAGGGGAGAAAGCAAATGGGGTAAAACGCTAACAATAGAGGAATCTGGACAAAGGGTGTATGGGTGTTCTCTGTAAAATTTTTATTTTTGCAACTTACTTACAAGGTTCGAAATTATTTCCAAATTCAAGCTTTGATTTGTTTTAAGTAGGCTCCACACTCAACGTGGGGCTTGAACTCATGACCCTGAGATTAAGAGTGGGGTGCTCTACCAACTGAGCCAGCCAGGCACCCCTCCACATAAAAAGCTTTCAAAAAGGTGGCGGGGGAAGAATATGTCCTTGAGAAGGTAAAGAGGATAAGAGGTCCAGAGCCCAGAAAAAAGCAGCCGGTCTTTGACACACCGGAATTGTTTCATTCAGTTTCACAGCACCAGTGGGGAGCACCATGAATATTTAGTATTTGTTTGTTTGGGGTTTTTTTTAAAGATTTTATTTATTTATTTGACACAGAGAGAGAGAGCGAGAGCAGGAACACAAGCAGGGGGAGTGGTAGAGGGAGAAGCAGGCTTCCCGCGGAGCAGGGACCCCGATGTGGGGCTCGATCCCAGGACCCTGGGATCATGACCTGAGCCAAAGGCAGACGCTTAACCCACTGAGCCACCCAGGCATCCCAAATATTTAGTATTTGTACGAATGTGGGCATGTTGGGAGTTTGGGCGCCGAGGATCTAAGGAGGCTGCAGTCTAATGAGCCAGTCAGCAGCTGATGTAGGAGGACTGACAAAATAAAACGTGCCAAACAGTTGTTTTGGAGAAGAGAAAAGGAAACCTACCCTCCAAGCACAGTAGGCTTGCTGGGCAATGCTGAAAGTCCACTCGAGGTTTACCAAGGTCAGGACCTGCACCTAGATGTCCGTATTTATTCTGAAAACTCCCCAGGTGGTTTGAGTGGGCAGCCAGCTTTCGGAACTACTGTGCTAAGGCAGGATTTCTCAAGCCCAACACTATGGGCTTTTGAGCCAGATCATGCTTGGTCGGGGAGTCAGGAGGGGTGGGGGTTTTGTGCATTACAGGATGTTTAGCAACGTCCCTGGTCTCTACCCACTAGATGTCAGTAGCACCCCAACCTCTACCAGTCAGGACAACCAAAAATGTCTCCAAACATTGCTGAATCAATGTCTCCAGGGGGGCAAAATCGGCCCTGGTTGAGAACCACTCTTTAAGGGAATAAAGGCCATAAACATGACGTGTTGATAAAGGTTAGGAACTGTGTATGCTCCTTGTTGCCACGAGCACTGTGTAGGCTCTGGAATCACATGGTCTGTATTCAAACCCTAGATCCATTAGTTATGTTTCGTATGACCTTGGCCAAGTTACTTAACCTCTTGTGCCTCAGTTTCCTCATCTGTAAAATGATAGTAGCATTTGCCTCTAGAAGTTGGAAGGATTAAATGAGTGACTATATGTAAAGTAGTGAGACCAGTGCCTGCTCATATTAGCTATTGGCTATCATTATTACCATCACAGAATCAGAAATGGAGTAGATACCAGATGTCTGTTGATTAATGAACTGCTTACATTAAAATATACTCCATCTTTAACCAATAGAAAGTTCCACACTAAAACAGAACAGAACAGAAAGGCAGAGTACATTGGACTTCTCTTAGGATTAGTGGCCTGATTTCTTCTAGATTCCAGGCACACTCATTCATCCGGTTGATGAATATTTATTGAGCACCTACTATGTCCCCCTGTTCTAGGTCCTGAGAACACAACACTGAGCAAGATACACAAAGTCCTCACTCTCTGGGAACTTATATTCTAGCAGGGAAAAGAAGACAAGGAATCAGTAAACAAATAATTAAATGATACAATTGCAGATAACAGTTGTTATGAAGAAAACAAAAGCAGAATGTGGGGACGGCAATTCACAGCGGTTAGTAGGGAATGTTGTGTTGGAACATCGGTCAGAGAAGGCGCAGAAGGCACGAATGAAACAAGGCAACAAGCTACGTGAACATCTAGCTGATGAAATGCTGCTGTGTTTGGGGAAGTGTGAGAATAGGGGTAAAGGACGTATAGGGCCTCAGAGGCTACAGTGAGGAACTGGGGTCTTATTCGAAGTGTGGGAGAGGTTATTAGAGGGTTTTGAGCAGTGGGTTTACAAGACTGAATTTACAAGCTGTTCTGAGGGGTCAAGGGTGGATGCTGGTTTAGAGGCTACACAGTAATTCAAGAGACAAACGTCTTACTTTGCAGCATAGCAGGATCGGATATAAAATGAATCTGTCTAGGACACAGTTCAGCAGTCTGGGGGCTTAGAAACTAAAGGGATGGTTTTATAAAACAGTTTTTTGAAAGAGTGGTCGAATCCATTTATAGGGCAAGGATCATTTTTTTTTTTTTAAAGATTTTATTTATTTATTTGACAGAGAGAGACACAGTGAGAGAAGAGCACAGGCAGGGGGAGTGGAGGGGGGAGAGGCAGGCTTCCCACTGAGCGGGGAGCCCAATGCGGGGCTCGATCCCAGAACGCTGGGATCATGACCTGAGCCGAAGGCAGGCGCCCAACGACTGAGCCACCCAGGCGCCCCAAGGATCATCATTTTTAAATGAAATAGAACAGATGGAAGAAAACTGAAAATATCAGAATACACTGCACAAAGGCAAAATGCATAAGACTTTGTGAGATTCTATTTCAATCATATACAAGTAGGTTCAGACTAGGCTGAGATATAAAATATACTTCTCACTATGGATGGCGGGCAGGAAGTTTGAAAACACTACCAAAAGCTCCCTTATTTATTCATAAGTAGGTTATATAATCTGTCCCTTTATTTTCTCCCTTTCTTGCTGTATCTGGCATCCTCCCAAATGAGGACATTATAAAAAGCTCCAAAGGTAGTATCTTCATAGTCTAAATAAAACAATTGACTTACATTACACTTTACCTTCTCCTCCAGGGAGATCAAAATATGACCCTCCATAGAAGCTGGGAAGAGTGACTCACCTCTAAACTGTTAGGCTTTTTCAATGGAAAAAAATAATCTAAGCAAAACACAAAATTTTAAAATCAAACTTCAGACGTTCAGAAGCTCCAAATGCAAAAAAACTTCCTGAAGGCTGTAAAAATAAAGACCAGAACTCTACCGCAAGCATAGTACCTAGTAGTAAAGTGTTAGAATCATTCCCACCCAAATCAGATACTCCTCAACAGTGCCCTGGAGGGAAGCCTAGCCACTAAGGCAAGCAATTAAAATGGGGCGGGGGGGGGGAATGGAGGGTGGGGAGAGGAAATCCCTATATTGTTTCATTTCCAGAGAGTTTGACTGTCTACCTTAAAAATCCAAGAAAACTGACTGGAAGAAATTTGAACTAATAAAAGTTCAGTAACATGGCTTGAATATGATAGACCTACAAAAAAATAAATAACCTTCTATGCAAGGTTCTTTCAAATTATAAATGAAATGGCAATAAATGATACAATTTTTTAAAGCAATAAAAATTATACCCACAAAACAATCTAGGAATTCACCTAACAAGAATGTCTAAGACCTACATGTAGTATAGACAAAAGGACAGACATACAGATCAATGGAACAGAACAGAGGTCAAAAATAAACCCACACAGGGGCGCCTGGGTGGCTCAGTCAGTTAAGCATCCAACTCTTGATTTTGGCTCAGGTCATGATCTCAGGGTTGTGAGATCTGAGCCCCGTGTCAGGCTGCACTGGGCGTGGAGCCTGCTTAAGACCTCTCTCTCTCTCTCTCTCTCCCTCTACCCCTCTCCAGCATATCCCCATCTCTAAAATAAATACATAAATAATAAACAAACCCACACATACACGGTCAATTAATTTTTGAGAAAGGGGCCAAGGGGATACAAGAAAGGAAATACAGTCTTTTCAACAAATGGTTTTGCAACAACTGGCTATCTATAGGAACAAAAGTGAATCTTGACCCATACAAAAGTTAACCAAAATGAAGCCATAAACCTACATATAAATGACAAAACTATAAAATGTCCAGAAGAAAGCACAGGGAAAAAATCCTGGTAAACATGAGGTAGACAAAGATTTATCAGACAAGTTACTAAAACTGCTATCTATAGAAGGAACAAAACCTGATAAATTAGACCTTATCAAAATTGAGAACTTCTGCTCTTCAAAAAAAATCATTAATTCCACTTTCACGATGTGTAAGTCAAATAAAATAGTCAAACTCATAGAAACAAAGAGTAGAATGGTGGTTGTCAGGGGCTGGGGGAGGGGGAAGTGGGGAGTTGGCGTTCAATGGGCATAAAGCTTCAGTTGTGCACAATGAATCCGTTCTAGAGATCGGCTGTTCAACATGGCGCCTATAGTTAACAGTACTCTACTGTACACTTAAAAATTTAAGAGTGTAGATCTCAAGTGTTCTCACATCACAAAAAGAAAATAAAACGAAAAGGCAAGCCACAGACTAAAAGAAAATATTTGCGATAGATATCTGACCTGTATCCAGATACAGATATACACAGAATTCTCATGATTCAAGAAGACAGACAATACAATTTAGAAAAACAGACATTTCATAAAAGACATACAAATGACCAAAAAGCACATGAAAAGATGCTCAACATCACTAGTCATCAGGGAAGTGCAAACTAAAACCACAAAGAACTGCCATGACAAACCCACTGGAATGGCTAAGATAAAATCAACTGCCAATACCAAGTGCTGACAGCGAGCATGCCTTGCAGCTGGACCTCTCATACATTGCCAGTGGCAGTGCGCTGGGGTGTGGCTGCTTGGGAAAAGTCTGGCCATTTCTTATAAAGTTAAATTTACCATACCATCCACCAGCAAACCTATTTGGAGGTACTTACGTGAGTGGAATCAAAGTGTATGTTCATACAGGAAGCTGTCTGTGAACGTTCACATTGGCCCTATCCATAACCACTGAAAGTCAGTGAATGGATAAACTGTGGAATAATACTCAGCAATAAAAAGGAACAGATGATTGATTCACAGGACACTGAGAAATCTCAAATGCATTATGCGAGGTGAAAGAAGCCAGACTCAGAAGGCTACATCATGCATGAATCCATTCCCAGGGCATTCTGGAAAAGATAAACTTACAGCAACAAAAAACAAATCAATGGTTGCCAGGGGCTGAGAGTGGTGGAGGAGGTTGACTACAAAGGGTCAATAAGGAATTTTCTGGAGTGACAGAATTCTTCTCTATCTTGCTATGGTGCTCATTAGATGACTATATGCATCTGTCAAAATTTATAAAACTATACATAAAGAAGGTGGATGTTATTATACATAAATTATAGCTCAATTTCAAAAACATGGAGTCAACTCAAGAATTAATTAAGTAGATTTACAAAATGGAACAGTGTTCACAGAATCTTATTTGATTGAGAGGATTTATTTCATGGTAACTTTTACCAAATGTTTAGCCCATTTCTTAACTTCTAGTACCCCCACCTCATACCATGTTCCCAGAATAAGTTCCATGTGGATTAAAGACCCACATATTGTAAAAACCATAAACATTTTAAAAGAATTTTTTGCCCTGTCTTGGGGTAGGGAAGGCCTTTCTCAGCAAGGCATCAAAACCAGCTCCTAGGTTTTAACTAAAGGCAGAACCTCATTTCTATCTTCCAAATTATTAACATCACAGAAACACATTCTCTGCCCCCCACTCACCATTTTTTTTTTCTTTTAACGGTTCTCTTCCCAGTTTGTAGTGAGTATTTGAAAGGGACTTGGCACTCTCAGGCAACAAAATGGAAAATGTGTTTGTCAGTTTCTCATGAGCAGTGAAAGCACCAGGAACCTACATAGTGATGTCCCCCTCTGAGACCAAAATCTATATAGTGATGTCCCCCCTCCAAGTCCCAAACCAGACTCAGCCACACCACAACCACACCAGAGTCCCTGGAACGAACACGTAGGCCACCCAAAAGCAGCTTAACTGGCTCCCTAACACCTGAGCAAACTCACTTTGCCATTTCTGGAAGGCTGTTCATGGTACCAAAAACACAGCAGCTCTCCTTTCCCTGCCAAACCTGCCAATGAAATTCCACTTCTCAGACGTTTTCTCCCTCTGCTGAACAAAATCATCTCCATAATTAAAGTTCAACTTCTTTTTCTTTTCTGTGTTTCCAACCATTTTTTTTGCTAGAAAAATCACACACACCTGGAGTCTGCGGGCAAGAATTATTCACACGGAAATCACCCTGCATTTCTTCAGTGTTTTTCAATAGCAAAATCTGCTCTATCCCCCTTTTAAGGAAAGTCACCTTGCAGGGATGTGGAAATGATAAAAGCGATGGGAATCCAATCAGGGATTGGCATCGCGCTGAGGCCCTGTAAAACAATACCGCTGAACAGCTACACAATTTGGCTACTTTTTGTTTTCCAGATTTGCATTTGAGCTGTAAAAGCAGCCAAACCAGGCAATGTCCAGCTCCTTTCAGATCTTAACTAAGCAAAACTTTGAGACACTAAACAGGCCTCCCCAAATCCTTTGGGAATAACACATATATTGTCACTTCGTTTACAAATATACAATACAAATACAATATTATGATGTCAAACTTAACTGTATTGCCTATTAATAAGTAAGTTCTTAATAAATTGTTAATTATTAATATTAATAGAGCAATAAATATTGGCATACCACCTATAACTGAGGTTACACTCACAGGCTTATCTCTTAAAATAGCCAAAGAGAAGCCAAGAAAGAACGGAGGAACTGCAACATCTAGCTAGACTTTGGCTTAATAAACCCTCACTCTCCATCACCCACCAGCTCCTAACCCTGATCAAAGAAATGGGTCCTTTTTCTGCCGATGGGGACTATTAGACAGGATCGGCTACATAATTTGTGAGCCCTAGTACAGAATGAAAATGCGAAGCCCCTTGTTCAAAAATCACTAAGAATTTCAACAGCGACAGCAAAGCATGAAAACCAAATACAAGTTGCATGCCCACGAAGCCGGCTCGACCAACAGATAATGTATTTGGCTAATAAGCTAGTAAGAAAAGGAAAGCATTTCGCTTCTGAATGAGTAGCAATCATTTTCATGTGTGTGTTTGGGGTGGAGCTGGGACTGTAAAGTCTTAGGACCTCTCCTCCCAGTCTCTCACTTTGCCTTAGGTTTTCAGCCTGTTGGACAGAAAGTACTTCTGCAGTGTCTACCATACAAAATGTGGTCCATGGAGCCGCAGCATCAGCATCACGTGGGGGCTTGTTAGAAACGCAGACTGTCGGGCCCCACCCCAGACCTACTGAATCAGAATCTGCATTTTACCAAGATTCCCAGGGCATTCGTGTGGAGAGTACAAACTAAGAGCTGTCACTATCCAGGCAGCCACGGAAAACCTGTGCCGCCTGCCTCATCTGACTGTGGCAAAGCCCGTCGGCTCGCCTCCTCACCTTATACATAGTTCCGGAGCCTCGAAAGGGCAAGTCCCAGTCAGAAAGCTCTCACCCGAGACCTCCAGCCTCCTCCTTCCCCCCCATGCCCACCCCCAGGCTTCGAGCTGCCGCTCCATCCCGCCGCGCCCCCCGCCACCTGTTCTGGGTCGCGCCAGACAGCGCCGCGCCGAGCCGAGCCGTCGGGGGCCCGGGGCGCGTTCGCGCTCCGCCAGCTCCGCCGCACCCCCCGCCCGGAGCGGTAAACTGAGTCCCCCAAGGGTCTGGTCTCGAAGACCGCCCGCGCTAACAAGATTCATGGGTCCGTTTCCCGGAGGGGCGGGGAGAGTTTGAGTCCGTTTGAAGCTTTAAGATACACACGCCGTCACCCCCCCACCCCTCGGAGAACGCGTCGCCGGAGCCCCCTGTCCCGTGGCGCGCACTCTCCCACTGCCGGGGTGCCGGCCCCCGGAGCTCGGCCCCTCTGCCTCTGCCTTTCAGGGCGGCCCCGGGCTCCGACTCAAAGCCGCAGCCGGGCGGAGGGAGCGTTCGCCCCGCTGTCCCGTCGCCCTCCAGGTCCAGGCGCTCCGCCCGAGCCGCCCGCGCCCGTCGTCAGCTCCCGGGCTGGGTCTCAGGAGCCCGAGAGAACAGACTCATCCCTGCGCCGCGCGCTTACCTGCCTATCCCGGCAGACGGGCTGGCTGCTGGCGCCCTCCGGCCCTCCTTCTCCCCTCTCCCTCCGGCCGCGTCCCTCCCCCTTCCCGCGGGCTGGGCGCCGCCCCCGCCGCTCCGGGACCGCTCGCCCGCCTGCTCTCCAGCTGCCCAGCGCGGCGTGGCGCGTCCGGCGCTCGGCGGCGGCTCGGCTGGGCGCGGAGGCTGGACGCGGAGGTGGGGAGCGGGCGGGGCGCCGAGGGAGGAGGGCGGGAGCGAGTGGTGCGGCCGGCCGAAGCCCGGCGGGGAGCTCCGGGCAGGGGGGCGGGGAGAGAATCGCGGCCCGCGGGCTGGGCAGCCCACCCCACCCCTGCAGAGGCCCCCGCGGGGCCTCTGGACTGCCTGGACCGCGCGACCCTCGGATGCCGGGCGCCTCCTCCGGCGCGCTCCTTGGAGACCCCCAACCTCCAAACCCATCCTCTCACCTTTAGGGGTCGCCCTGGTACCCAAATGCCTGTTTCACGGTTTTCAGCACCGTGCACTGTGATGAGTGGGAACCCCGAGGTCGCCCCCTCTGCCACAGTATTCTCAATGCAGAGATCATATGTCAGACCACTGGAGGGGGATTTGGAGAGACCGAAGGAAGAAAATGTTCTGGGAAAGGTTTTAGCTCCACGGTTATTTGGTGAAGAACAGGTTACACCGGATACCTAAAAACTGGGATCCCCAGCACTCTGCTTGCTGAGTGTGTGTGTTGGGGAATGGGGGGGAATATATGGAGTGAGTTGTCTCTGGTCCCTTCTGTCTTATCTGTTAGCATCTCCTCCCCGTGCACGTTCACAAAATAAGAACTAGATCTGGAAAGGACTTACAGATCACCTAACCAGCTTGTCAAAATACCCCATGTTACAGATGGGAAAATGGAGGCCTGGGGGCCTTGACCCGGTTCTACAATTCTAATTACTTGTAGAGACGAGGGGGGAAAAATAAGCACTCTGAATTCCCTCTCTGGCTCTTTTTACTGCTGCCCATCTATTCTCTTCAACCCTACCTTTTATAGTCAAATAGCTTCTATATTTGCAAAATGCTTTATGACTTTAAAGGCGCCATTCTCTTTTGTTAAAACCTGCAGGAGAATATTCCATTGTTCTTTACCACCAAAACAGGATTCTAGATTCTGAATTGCATTCACAGCTCTGGAGAAGGTGTTTATAAAATGCAGGTCTGTAGAGCACATCCTGGCTGACTCTGCCCTATTAGACACAACCCTGGGGGTAAGATGTACTCAGCTTTGCAGGAGGGGTTGAATTTGTTTTGCAAACGCCAACTTATTAACACTCACAACATTCTAGCTGGATAAATGAATGAAAAGTGTTTTCAGAGAGACTTTTGACTGGCTGGATTAAGGGAGAGTGGAGGTCAGGAAGTTCATCCAGGCTACATAAGTTGGAGGCAGAATTATGATAAGGGGGAAAACAGTATATTTTAATAAACAGGTTTAATGATACTCCAAAGGATTAAATTGTTTCTGTTTGCATTAACTTAACACTTGTGTATCTTCAACTTACTAGAAAGTAGACTTCATATTGTATAGAGCCACCAAAAATCTCACACCCTGCTATTTGGCAGAATCTATTGAAACTGAGCGTACAACTACCCCACGTCCGGCAATTGCCCTTCTAGGTGTATACCCAACAGAAAGGAGTGCATATGTTTACCAAAGGGTATGAACGAGAGTGTTCATAGCAGTGTCTTTCTAATAGCCCTAGACTGAAAGCTACTCAAATGTCCATGGGCACTAGAATGGATTGAAAACATTGCGGTGGTATAGTCACAAAATGGAATACCAAACAGCGAGGAGAAAGCATGAAATCAGACGTGAAAGCATACATACAATGTGATTCCCTTTATGCAAAGTGTAAAACAGGCAAAACCAACATTCAGGTTAGTGGTCGTTGCAAAGTTGGTGACTGGAGGGAGTTACAAGGGGGATAAGAAGGTGATGTCTTGGGCGCCTGGGTGGCTCAGTTGGTTGGGCGACTGCCTTCGGCTCAGGTCATGATCCTGGAGTCCCGGGATGGAGTCCCGCATCGGGCTCCCTGCTCAGCAGGGGGTCTGCTCCTCCCTCTGACCCTCTTCCCTCTCGTGCTCTCTGTCTCTCATTCTCTCTCTCAAATAAATAAATAAAATCTTTAAAAAAAAAAAAAAAAGAAGGTGATGTCTTGTTTCGTTATCTGGGTGCTACTTACATGGATGTATTAGGTTTGTGAAAATTCATTGAGCTGCTCACCTATGATATGTGCACTTTCCCTATGCATGTTTTACTTCAAGAAAGGAGTTAAAGTCTGTATACCTCATATTAAAAGTTGCTTGAATTCCTAAAGTAAGTGTGATGCCAGAATAAATATGCTTTTCCTTTAAACAAACTTGCTGTTAAAAAAAAAAAAAAAGACACTCGGGGCGCCTGGGTGGCTCAGTTGTTAAGCGTCTGCCTTCAGCTTAGGTCATGATCCCAGGGTTCTGGGATCAAGCCCCGCATCGGGCTCCCTGCTCCGCGGGAAGCCTGCTTCTCCCTCTCCCACTCCCCCTGCTTGTGTTCCTGCTCTTACTGTCTCTCTCTGTCAAATAAATAAATAAATAAATAAATAAATAAAATCTTAAAAAAAAAAGACACTCGAAAGAAATATGTCTAAAACACAAAAATGAAAAAAATAAATAAATAAAACACAAAAATTAGAGACTCCTTTGCCTATAATTAAATTTCAGATTTTGATGCACTTCCAGCCAAACTTCCATTCCCCTTGGCACATACAGTCAGGTCAACATAACTCTGCCATCCTGACCAAAGGAAGAGGAAAGAGGCTGGGACCAAAGAGGTGGCCAGCACTCCAGCCAAGGGGCCCTCTGCCTTTTCCGTGAGAGGGGCCCTGGTCACACACCTCCACAGGCACAGTCTAGTGATATGGAGGAAGGCTCTGGTGCTCGTGATCTGCAGTTCAATCTTAAATCTACAGGAGCACAGCCCAGAGACTGCTGTCCCAGCAACTGGAGAGTGGGCGATTTAGATCTTGCCCCACAGGGTATGTGAGCCAGTGGGGATAGAGTTTGATCCCCAGCATCAGTCGGTGAGGAAACATGGCAGAGACTTGAGTAAGCAGGCAGAAGGCCTTGTTCTCCTCACCCCCTCCCTCTGGTGGATCCCTGAGTGTGGGCTCTCAGCAGAGGGAGGTGGCAGAAAAGGACACCTCACCAGTGCCCAAGGCCCAGCTCTCTCCTTAGAATTTCAAATGCAACTTTACCTGGGACCAAATAGTCTGCAAAGATACCACGCAATGGTCTCTAACAGATTTATTATTTTCCAAGGGAAATGAGCACAAGAAAACATGGGACTTGGGAGTAAGTCAAGATGGTGGGATGAGAAACCATAATGACGATGGTGGCCCTGATGGTGATGAACATTATACTTGCTACATGCCAGGCGTGTTAGGGTTCTTCCCTAGTTTATACTTTGGTACCAAATCTACATGGCAACCCACTGAGGATTGTCCAGCTGAGGAAACTGAGGCACAGAGAGATTGAGTAGCCTGTCCCAAGATCCACAGGTAGCAAGTGGTAGAGCCAGGAGTGGAATCAGTCAGAGTGTGACCCTTTTTTTTTTTTTTAAAGATTTTATTTATTTATTTGACAGAGAGAGAGCGACAGCAGGAACATAAGCAGGGGGAGTGGGAGAGGGAGAAGCAGGCTTCCCACTGAGCGGGGAGCCCGATGCGGGGCTCGATCCCAGGACCCTGGGATCATGACCTGAGCCGAAGGCAGACGCTTAACGACTGAGCTACCCAGGCGCCCCCAGAGTGTGACTCTTAAGCTGTCTGAAGGCCCGGTATGAAAGGTACAATGTTGGGGTGGCAAAGCACTAGATAGAGAGTCAGGAAATGAGACTACACTGAGTCTGGGTCTCAGTTTCCCCATTTGTAAAATACATAGAGGGTGACAAGATCAATCTAAACTCTAGTGGTAGTATCAAGGGTTGCTTTGGGGTATTTTGGGTCCCTCATAATCCCATCAATATTCGAATACCCCAAATAAGAGGCATCTAACAAAACCAATGTACTATACGAGCAGAACATGAGAAGTTCCCTAGCCAACATGGCCCCCACTTCCCACACAATTATCACCTGATTACCAGGACTGAATTTCTCCTTTCTAGTAAATCTAGAGCGACCACTGCTCAGAAGTCCTTTCTGGCTTAAGTCATTCATCCATTCAACAACAAACATTTATCTTATGCCTACAGTATCAGCAAGGATAGCCTAGGTTATGTTGCAGTAACAAACAACTCAAAATCTCTATCGTTCACACAACAAAGGTTTATGTCTTACTCATGCTATGCGTGCATTATAAATTAGGGAGAGCTCTACTTACCACAGTCACTCAGGGACCCAGGCCGACGGAGTAGCCACCTTCTCAAATGTTGCTGGTTGCTCAGCTAGAAGGAAAAGAGAGCTCTGGACCACAAGCATTTAAATGCTTCAGCCCAGACTTGATGTGCAACGCTTCTGCTCCCAACTCATCCGTTGGAACTGTTCTCAGAGTTGCCCCCAGGCACAGAAGGCCAGGCAATGTAGTCCTATAAGGACCCAGGAAGTGAAGAGGTAGAAATACTACCATACCTACTATGGCTGACCCCTGGGCAGATGAAGATGAGCAAGAGGTGATCCCAGCCCCCTAGGCACTCACAATCAAACCAGAGAAGCCTCTGGCCACACCATTCCATCCCCTGCGGTGTAGGCTTTGGTGGATCTAGGTGAAAAACCAATCACTGCCGATGTGAGTGATGTCACCATGTGATACAGCAAAATTTTTCTCTAGAACATTGCGTTAGTTGTAATGATGGTGAACTGATTGCACAATGCAAGAGATAAATAAATCACACATTCTCGTGGAAGGCAAAAGGCTCTCTCCTGTGAAAATACTGAATGAAGACAGTTGGACATGTTGTCATTCTGTTCAATGAAAGTTACAAATAGCAGTTTAATGAAAAATGAAACCAGACTTTGGCCTCTAGCAAGATGAGGATGGTGGGACCAGCCCTTTCTGAGAATGTGTCCCAACTTGGGAAGAGCTGAGCATGGCCTCATGCCAACACAAATAATCCCAGAATCAAGAGGAAACTAAATGCATCCCAGTAGATCTGCACACTGGCATTAGCTTGTGCAACTCACCACCACCCTGCCTACCATAAGCAATCTGGGGCCTTGGGGTAGAAACTGGGGGGAGGAAGATGAGCCCATATCTTCAAAAGTGACACAGGGAACAAGTTTCTGGACAAGGCCACACTCAGCTCAGTCGTAATTGAAGTTCTCTGAACAGAGATGGCCCTGTTTGTTTCTTAGAAGAACCCATGAAGTCCTGGCCATGCAATTTCTTTCTTTCTTAATGGTTTTATTTTTAAGTAATCTCTATACCCAATGTGGGGCTCGAACCCACAAGCCCGAGATCAAGACCGAGCCAGCCAGGCGCCTGCTCGCCATGCAATTTTAAACTGAGTCTCTGGCTTACCTGTCTGTGAAACCACAGGGCATGTTTCAGGAGAAAACTCTGGACAGACACACCCCTATAGCACACTAGTTTGTCTTATGTATCCATTTTCCCTCTTGGGGAAGATACTTTGAGGCTATACAAATACCCTGTTTCTCCTCAAAACTTCTCTTATTAATGTTAGCATCCATCCGTGGGTCTGCCTATGACAGTGATTACTGTGGCGTGCTAAAGGTAGCTTACTATTTCCCCCATGGCTTCTACATTCATTCACTGGAATTCTTCTATAGGGAAAAGCTGTACCTTCTCTCCCATTACTTTACTTATTCAATGTATTTATATCACTATGGACTCATAGATAATTATTTTAGTCTTTGGGTTATAATCCAATGTTATCATTTTGTTGCTAAACTGCCTTGCTTGTGGGTCACTGGGAGCTCTTTCAGGTTGGCTCCTGTGTCCATTCCTTTCTTAAGCACTTCCTTACTTTCTGGAACCACGATATATTTCAGGCTCATCTGTATATTATTTCATTTTTTTCCCATTTCACCTAAGAAGACACCTTAAGTCCCCCTCCCATTTAAAAATAAGTATTTGTAGGGGCGCCTGGGTGGCTCAGTCGTTAAGCGTCTGCCTTCGGCTCAGATCCCAGAGTCCTGGGATCGAGCCCCGCGTCGGGCTCCCTGCTCAGTGGAAAGCCGGCTTCTCCCTCTCCCACTCCCCCTGCTTGTGTTCCCTCTCTCGCTGTGTCTCTCTCTCTCTGTCAAATAAATTAAATTTAAAAAAACAAAATAAAAATAAGTATTTGTATATTTTTAGCCAATTCACCAGTTGGGGATCCTCTGCATGAAGTAATCCTCCATTTTATTTGTCCTAAGTTGCTTTTCTCAAGTTACAACAGTTAATCTACCTGGATCTAGTTTTTGGGAACTTAGTGAAAAAAAAAATGCCTGTTAAGTAAATACATCCTTCATCCTAGAATATTTTTGGTATGCCCATTGGCCCCATACTTCCTTGACCTCACCTGTAGTTATGACGTTTTTGGCTATAAGTACAAGAAACCACAAAGCCAACTGGCTTAAATCATAAGGAAATGTGTTATTTCAGGAAACAGGAAGATCAGATGCACAGTGCAAGGATTCTGGCTCCTCTTCATTGTGATCCTTTCTGCTCTGCCCTCAGCCTGGTTTCCCTCATGGTCATATGTTGGCAGTCAGGAGCAAAGAGGCAATGGTCTACCTTGCTTGTGCCATCAGGAGGGGTGAGGGAAGGAAGGAGAGGGAAAAACAGTAACAAAACAAAACAAAACAACAACATAAATCTTCCTTCAACTGTGGCTTAAATAGCCTTCTCTTTAGTTGGATGGGGCCAACTTAGGTCATATGACTACCTCTGGACCAATTCAGCGGCCAGGAGAGTGCCAGAAACTGATCAGCTTAAGCCTGAATTCAGGAACCAATCACTATCAAGGGGAATGTGATCAGCATGACTGGTGAGGACAAGTGGTTCTCAAAAATAAGCCTGAATCAGAATCACCAGGAGGGCTTACTAAAATACAAATTGCAGGGCGCACAGCCCCAGGGTTTCTGATTCAGTAATCTTGGGTGGGGCCTGAGAATTTACTTCTCCGATTGTACATTTCTAACAAGTTCCCAAATGATGCTGGGAACCACACTTAGAGAACCAAGGGAGAGACCCATCAGACCAACTCTACAGCTGGGGATAGGATCAGTGTACCCTGAATCACATGGGCTGCATGGAGGAAGGATGAATGCCTGAAAAAACTCCATTTTTTTCCCATTTCACCTAAGAAGACACCTTAAGTCCCCCTCCCATTTAAAAATAAGTATTTGTAGGGGCGCCTGGGTGGCTCAGTCGTTAAGCGGGAAGAGAAGAATGCGCTGAGGGTGGACCATCAGCTGGTGCCTGCCAAACTACTGTTCCTCAAACTTTAATGTGCAAGCATCACTTCAGGATTTTGTTAAAATGCAGATTCTATTTCAGTAGGGTCTGGGGTGGGGCCTGAGAGTTTGCATTTCTACTAAGCAATGCTGATGCTTCTAGTCCATGGACCTCACTCTGAAGAAGAAGGCAGTACACCCCCTTTCCCTGGTTCAGGTCTCCCATAGCTACAGGCGATGTATGTAACATCCTAACAGACTCCCCCCGCGTCTCACTTGTGAACAGTCCAAATGGCTTCTTCGACCAGTCCACAGCATTCCCTATCATCTACAGAATCCAGCTCAGAATCCTTCACTTGTCATTCATAGCCCATTGGGATCTTTCCTTAACCTTAGTATTCTATGTGAATCCTCAGTTCCGATCAGAATCCCCGCACACTACACCTAGAATGTGCCTTGTCCATTTCCATAACTTTATCTTTGCGCTTGCTCTACTTCTCACCCAAATTGTCTTTCCTCACCCACTGCTTCTTTGAATCCTACACTTTTCTCAAGGGCAAGTTCTTCAAAGCTTCCTCTGCCCTCCCTTCTATAGATTCTACAATTATTTGCCCACCCCCGGGGTGCCAGGCAGCTTCAGCTGTCCTTCCCTCTCCTAAATTCCCAAACCCTCATTGTTTGCACCATTCATTAATTTTGATGATTCATGGCCTTTAATGTTGAGTCTAAGTTGCAGTTGTAGTTGCCAATTGGAATAGAAAGAAGTTCCTTGAGACCACGCCCTGATACTTCCTTTTTCCCCTAGAGTGTTCACTCCTGAAGCTGGGTGTAGTAGATGTATTTGTCAAGTAAAGTTAGGCCAGCTTGCAGTGACGACACTAAAATTCAATGGTTTGACTTCGTAAAGGTATATTTCTCCCTCACGTGAAGTCTGAGGCAGGACAGGATACCCTCCTCCATCTTTGAGGACCATCAGGAACATGTGTCGCCAAGATGGCGGAGGCAGGGAAGAAGAGGGGGAGGGAGGCACCTGGGCTTTTAAATGACACAGCCCAGAAGTGATACGTATCACTTCTGCTCATAATTGATTGGCCAGTATTAGTCCTATGGCTCCAACTTAACCGTATGGAATATTTGATGACACTCATCTATACCATAGTAGGTATCAGCAGTTATTTCTTTTCTTCCTTTTTTTTTTTAAGATTTTCTTTTTTTTTTTTTTTTTTAAAGATTTTATTTATTTATTTGACAGAGAGACGCAGCAAGAGAGAGAACACAAGGAGGGGGAGTGGGAGAGGGAGAAGCAGGCTTCCCGCAGAGCAGGGAGCCCGACGTGGGGCTCGATCCCAGGACCCTGGGATCATGACCTGAGCCGAAGGCAGACGCTTAACGACTGAGCCACCAAGGCACCCAAGATTTTCTTTTTAAGTAATCGCTACACCCAACGTGGGGCTCAAAGTTACAACCCTAAGATCAAGAGTCACATGCTCCACCAACAGAGCCAGCCAGGTGCCGCTCAGTAGTTATTTCTTGATTAATAGTTTGAGTCTTTTTCTCAGGGTCTTTTCCAGCTTCAAGAGATCTTTCCCGAGAATTGATGACAAAGACCGCACTGGATGCCAGTGAGGCCTTCCCTGACTGCCTTATTTATTTACATTTTTTAATTTCCTCCTTCACCACACCCAGCTCTCTCTCTCTCTCTCTCTCTGCTCTTTCCCTGCTTTATTTTTTCTCCATAGCACGAGTTGCCAACCAACTTGTGTTACTTACTGGTTTTGTTTATGGACTGTCTCCCCCCGCCCCAAACAGAAAGCAAGTTCCATAAGGACAAGGATGTTTTGGCGTGGTTTTTTACTATTTTTGTTGCTGTGTCTCCAGTGCCTAGACCTGTGCCTGGCACATGGTTGGTATTCAACAAATAATGAATGAACGAACGAATGAATGGACGGATAAATGTGTGAATCATGGATTTATATGAGAGGAGGTGATGCTTTTGTTTCTTTACCAGGTACCTTCCTGGAGGGCATTGGCCTTGCCCAAGTAGATGTACCAAAGGAAAAGTATATAGTGACTATGAAAAGCTTGTCCTCTCTAAAATTGGTAGTGCCAGCGATTTCCCTTGATCCTTTGATCTGCTACCTACTATGACCGTCTGTCTACTCCTGAGTCGGCAAAGGAGAGACCGCGAAAGGCTTCAGAAATATTGGTGCCAGGGCCTTTCTTCTCTTTAGTTTGCCTCTGGATAGACCAGGTCCCCAGGGCAGGCTGGACAAATCATCGGAAAGAAAGCTACTAAATAGAGTTTCCAGGGACACTCTGGAACGCTGCTGATCTCTCCCTCCACCTGAAAAAGAAAGTTCAAAAAACGCAAGTTATTCTCCAAGTCACCAGGTTAGGTGCCCAGTTTCCCTCTGAGGAACTTCTTACCCGGGCCAGAACAACGATAAAGCCCCTTTCTCCCAGCTGGAGAGGTGGGACTCGGGAAAAGCTGCCGTCCCTTGCTTTTTGCTTCATCTTCTTTATTCCTTCACTCCACAAAGCGAAATGTGATAGTAGCATAATTTCTGTAGCTTTTCTAAGAAATTCCTCTTCGCTGGCACATGGAAAGGACTCTCCTGGATTCCTGCCATTGGCCATGGAGCTTTAACACATTGTTGTTGGCTCAGCTGGGGAGCCAAGATGAGTAAAATATTCTCCAAACACACATAGCAAGTGTTTCCAACCGTACTGTATTATTTGACCCAAAATATTTTTCCCCCTCCTATTTGCCAATCCATGTGTTACTTCCCTCAAAACTCCAAGGGACCTTCCTTTTCCAAACCCCATAGACCTTGGATTACTGAGGGTCTGAGGCCACTCTTCTAAATAGTTTGATGATCTTCAGCAAGTTACCTCCCGTTTGTGAGCTTCTATTTTCCCATCTCATGGAAAGAGATGTATTAGGACAGAGTTTCTCAGACTTCAGTGTGGATCAAAATCATCTGGAGGGCCTATTAAAACTGACGGCTGGGCTCTCCCTCCACACTTACTGATTCAGGAGGTTTGGGATAGAATTCCAGGATTTGCATCTCTAACAAGTCATCAGCGGCCCCACCGGTGCTGGCTCAGGGACCCCACTTGGAGAGTCACTGTATTAGATGAACTCCCAGGTTTATGTAGTTGTTCATTTAATGAGGCTGTAAGTCTGAGTCAGGGCTCTTTTGGTTGCAAATGACAGAAACTTGACTCAAATCAGCTTAAGTAAGAAAAGGGAATTTATCAGCTCACATATCTG
Organism: Mirounga angustirostris; assembly: GCF_029215605.1. Classification (NCBI taxonomy): domain Eukaryota; kingdom Metazoa; phylum Chordata; class Mammalia; order Carnivora; family Phocidae; genus Mirounga; species Mirounga angustirostris. The sequence continues at coordinate 15,324,555 of NW_026991719.1, forward strand.
GGAAGGACAGAGGTGGAGTGGATTCTGCATACAGGAATTCAAATTATGTCATCAGATTTCTCTCTCTCTCTTTCCCTTTCATTCTCTTCCTCTCTCAATAGTTAGTTCCAATCTCATCTTTCTACACAGGACTTCTTCCATGTTAAGCAGCATGAAATATGGCTATAGATACTTCCAGCTTATCATTAGCCCAGGCAATAATCACAGAGAAGAAATAGAACTTCTGGTTTGGGAGATAATAACACCAGGGCCAGGTTCTCATTGGCCTGGCTGGAGCCATCATATGGTAAGGAGAATGAATTGTAATGATTGGCTAAGCCTATGTTACATGCCTTCTCTTGAAGTCGAGATCTAGAGCGTTAGGATGGTCAGCACCCTTCTCAGATGTAACCTCCGTACCTGTCATGTTCATTACTGTATTCTCAGGATCTAGGACCTAGCACATGGCAGGTGATTAACAAATTTTTTTGGAGTGAATGGATGAATCATTTCATGAATAGTGTAAACTTTTCTTAGTGAATCCAGAATCTTCAAAATTGGTGATCCTATGCACTCTGGGGTAAATGTGAAATTTCTTGAGAATTTCACACAACTTTACTGGACCCGACTAAAGTAAGCTTTGTTCTTTTCCTTTTTCTTTTTTTTCTCCCAGTAGAGACTAGAATTTTGCTAAGACCCAGCATATCCTCTACCCTTTACATTCTTCTGGGTTTCTGAGGCTTCTTTTGATCCTGCTTTGTCTTTGCAAACACAGTCATGTACCTTTTTTCCTCAAAATAATGTAAATCATTTTTTTATATATATATATTTTTATATATTTTTATTTATTTATTTGAGAGAGAGAGAATGAGAGAGAGCACATGAGAGCGGGGAGGGTCAGAGGGAGAGGCAGACTCCCTGCCGAGCAGGGAGCCCGATGCGGGACTCGATCCCGGGACTCCAGGATCATGACCTGAGCCGAAGGCAGTCGCTTAACCGACTGAGCCACTCAGGCGCCCCCCGGGTTCTTTGTTACAAACATTGACTCTTTGGGTGGTGGTTGGGGGGGGACATTCAATTTCCTTATTTGTAAAAGAAGGGTTGAACCAGATCAGTGGTGCTCCGAATTGACTACCCATTGAAACCACCTGGGGAACATGAAAAAAATATTAATCATTAGGCCCCATTCTCAGAGAATCTGATTTACATGATGGGGCCATCAGAGTTAAGGACCACTGGCTAGGGGCGCCTGGGTGGCTCAGCCGGTTGAGCATCTGCCTTCTGCTTGGGTCATGGTCCCAGGGTCCTGGGATGAAGCCCCGCCTCGGGAGTCCGCTTCTCCCGCCCCCTGCTCCTTTGCGTGTGTGCGCATGCTCTCTCTCCCTTCCTCTCAAATGAATAAAAAAATCTTTAAAAAAAAAAGTTTTAAAAGAATTAGAACGATCTAGCCAATGGTTGGTTTTTTTTTTTTAAGATTTTATTTATTCATTTGAGACACCGAGATACAGAGAGAGAAAGAGAGAGAGAGCATCAGCAGGGGGAGAGACAGAGGGAGAGGGAGAAGCAGGCTCCCCCTGAGCCAGGAGCCCAATGTGGGCCTCGATCCCCAGGCCCCTGGGATCATGACCTGAGCTGAAGGCAGACACTTAACCATCTGAGCCACCCAGGCGCCCCTAGGTCATTCTAATTTAAGAATGCAGACTTAGAGTCAGAATGCCAGCCCACCACTTAGGTAAATCATGTTATCTCCCTAGGACTCAGTTTATTTGTAAAACGGAGACATGAATTGTATCTAGGGTTACTGTGAGAATTAAGTGAGATGATCCAACTAGAACCTCCCTATTCAAAGTGTGGTACCTGAACCTGGCCAGTGCTATATGCAAAATCTCAGGTTCCTCCCCAGACCTACTGCAGCAGAATCCGCATTTTAATCAGAACCTCAGACAATTCTTATGTACATTACAACCTGAGAAGTATTGGGTTGAGGATTTAGTAGACTACCCAGCACAAAGTAAACGTTCAATTAACGTTAGTTATTACTAATATTTGTACTAAAAATTCTCAAGGTAAATCATTCTATTTCCATCCCAGCTTCTCAAGTTTTTTCTAGACCCAGCATTAATGTTTTAGTCTTTGGACTGTTCTTTAACTAAAATAAACATGTACTCTCAAAGTCAGTCATTATTAAAGATGTAAAATAGAAGTATGTTTTCATTGTAAGGGGAAATACCCATAACTACATCTTGGGGGGTTTTTTTGGATAAATTAAACAGAATCTATTTCTGCATTGCTTATTTTCAGTGCCCATGACAGCCACACAGTCCTTTTTCCAGTTCAGACAAGTAAAAATGCATTTCACATAACTAGGATTGTTTTTTAAAACTATCGTATTTGGCATATTTTATTTAAAAGCAGTTTATTTAAAAAAATAAAAAATAAAAGCGGTTTATTCCGGGGCACCTGAATGCCTCAGTCGGTTAAGTGTCCGATTCTTGATTTTGGCTCAGGTCATGATCTCAGGGTCCTGAGATCGAGCCCAGAGTCGGGCTCCGCACTCACTGGGGAGTCTGCTTCTCTCTCTCTCTCTCCCCCCATCCGCCCCTCCCACCACTCACTCTCTCCCTCTCCCTCTCTAAAAAAATAAATAAATCTTAAAATAAAATAAAATAAGATAAAAGTAGACTTTGTGTTTTCTGGACTTAGAGTCCACCATATTCTCAAACAGATTCAGAAATCAGCACAACCCTAAACCCTGCATTCAGTGAATCCAGCATCTGGCACCTGAGACTTCACCAAATCAGTTTCGTTTTATAAGCTCCTGATCAAGTTATTTCCTGATTCTTCTAACACTTCATTTTCACTTTTTGTTTTTTGCCTAGGAGGTTGTTAAATATTTTTATTGATCATGAATTTGCAGAGCCAGATCCATTTCTTTTACATTCTCATGGCACAACGGTTACCCAGTAAACTGGAGAGATCCTGGGCCCTGGGGCCTCGGCCCAGCCAGACCCGAAGGAGTGGCTGAAGGTTCCTGGTCTTGTCACAAGAATGAATTCGGGGACAGACACGGAGCAGAGCAGACGAGTACACAAGTGGGAAAGTTTATTAAAGCCCAAAATACAGGGCGCCTGGGGGGCTCAGTCAGTTAAGCGTCTGCCTTTGGCTCAGGTCCTGATCTCAGGGTCCTGGGATCGAGCCCGACATCAGGGCTCCCTGCTCAGCAGGGAGTTTGCTTCTCCCTCTCCCTCTGCCTCTGCTCCTCCCCACTTGTGCTCTCTCTCACTCTCCTTCAGTAATTAGATAAAATCTTAAAAAAAAGAAATTGATCTTATGAAAAAAAAATTTTTTTTAAATAAAGCCCAAAGTACACTCTGGAGATGTGCAAGGGGCACAACCTAAGGTTTGGGTTTCTATCTTTTGACTGTGTTACTAGGGGCTGGAAGATTTATTAGTCGGTTTGGTAGGTACGGCTTCAAGTTTTTTCTTCCTAATTTGATCAGACGTGTCCCGTCATGGCTTCTGCCATCTTGGGTCTGTCTGGTCTGATCTGGCTTCTTGTGGAGTGCTGCAGGGACAGGCCTCTGATCTTCCCAATAGCCAGCCATGACTTCCTCATTGCTGATCTCCAGGTATCCTGTTAGAACCTAACAAGCAGCAAGAGAAGTCAGACACTGAGACGCAAAGACCTTGATGTTCTGTGGGAAAAAGAGCAACCCCCTATTTTTTCTGCTGGCCTAACCTCCTACCCCTGTTCTATTCTGGAATGCTCAAAGTCCAGGATCTAAAAGTGTTGATATTTAGCAATCTTGGTCCAACAGAAGAGAGTTGATATTGGCTGCTGACATTCAAGCCTCTGAGGAAGGGAGCCTCCATGGGCACCCCTGGGAATGAAGAAGGTCACCAATTAAGACCCTCCTCACTCCTTCGCCCTCACTTATGAGGGCAGAAATCCTTTTGGTATAGGCTTATGAGTTAAGGATAGTCCTTTGTAGGAGCAGAAAAGTTTTCCCTTCTTCCCTTCTGGTTCTTTGGCCAGTCTAACAATTCAGTTGCCATAAGACACATTAACAAGAGAAAAACAAACAGAAGTTGAATAACATGTGTACCTCCTGTAAATACAGGACAGACCTGGGAAGCTGAATACCCCCCCGAAATGGCCCAAAGTCATCACCTTGAAAGCCATCTCCAGCTAAGGCCTAAAAGGAGATTTTGGGGGTGGGGAGTCAGTTATGAGAGGTTACCAGGAAAGCACAGTAAACAAGGGTAGGGTTGTTTTAGATCTGTTATGCAGATCTAAATCATTGCCTTCTCCATAAATAATGATTTCTAGAGATTTAGAGTCAACCTCCTCTTCCTGGTAATGGGAGGGAGACACCCTTACAAATGGAGGTTTCCCTCCATACAAGTGGAGAGAAATGTAAATATCTGTTATGAAAGGATAACTCCTACTTGGTTTTCAGATCTTCTCTTGTGTTTGCAGTTTCTTTAAAATAACCAGCTTAAAATGATCAATATGGCAAGGCGGGATACCTTGGGGTGGCAATATTTGCTCCCCTTCACCTTATTTTTAGAGAACAGAATTATATATGCCTGATCCTCTGACTTCTTGCTACTTCAAGTGTGGTTCTGGGACCAGTATTGCTGGCACCATCAGCTGGGGACTTGTTAGAAATGCAGAATCTCAGGCCCCACTCCAGACCTACTGCGTCAGAACTTTTTTTTTTTGCAGCACAACATATACACATTTTTCAAATTAAACCAGCAATTTTTTTGTTTTTATTATTTTTAAAACGATTTTATTTATTTATTTGACAGAGAGAGACACAGCGAGAGAGGGAACCCAAGCAGGGGGAGTGGGAGAGGGAGAAGCAGGATTCCCGTGGAGCAGGGAGCCTGATGCGGGACTCGATCCCAGGACCCCGGGATCATGACCTGAGCCGAAGGCAGACGCTTAACGACTGAGCCACCCAGGCGACCCCCTAAGCCAGCAATTTTAATTATAAACACAGTGCTCTTGATAATTGGTTGTAATACTTTTAACTTTTTTAAACTTTATTTTTATATTTTTCCAGCTTTATTGAGATATAATTGACACATAACACCCTGTAAGTTTAAGACGCACAATGTGTTGATTTGATACATTTATATATTGCAACATAATTACTGATGTGATGTGGAGTGTTGGGGTCCGGAGCCAACAGGCAAGAAAGAATTCTTTTTATTTATTTATTTATTTATTTATTTATTTTTAAGATTTTATTTATTTATTTGAGACAGAGAGAATGAGATACAGAGAGCATGAGAGGGAGGAGGGTCAGAGGGAGAAGCAGACTCCCTGCCGAGCAGGGAGCCCGATGCGGGACTCGATCCCGGGACTCCAGGATCATGACCTGAGCCGAAGGCAGTCGCTTAACCAACTGAGCCACCCAGGCGCCAAGAAAGAATTCTTGAGACACCTTTGGTGAAAAACAGGGACAGGACCCGTGGGCAGAAAGAGCCCTACTGGGGTTGTGAGGAGTGGCCCATTATATACTTTGGAGCTGGGGGAGTTGGGGGAGGTAAAGACGGAGGGAAGTTTCCAAAAGGACTTTCATATGCTAAAGAAGACACACAGGACCCTGGAGGCCTAGTTATTGTCAAGCTCAGGTTGTTTTTCCCTCTAGCAAGGTATTAACATTAAGACAGTGGGAGCTTCCTGGAGGAAAGCTCAACTCTGCCTGTCTCGAGTACTTGTCAATGGGCTGCAGGTTCTAAGGAAATTTAATTTTATCTACATTTCCTTCTGCTTCTGTTCCCCACATCAGTTACCACAATAGCATTAGGTACCACCTCCATCCACTTACAAGGAGAGTTGTCCCAGTTGATTTGCCTGCACATTCACATTTAAGAAACACTATTCTAGAAACTTTTACACAGTATCTTCCTATTCTATTTTTTAAAAATTGATTTAGGGGGTGCCTGGGTGGCTCAGTCGCATGAGCCACCGGCTCAGGTCATGATCCCGGGGTACTGGGGTTGAGCCCCGCGTCGGGCTCCCTGCTCAGCAGAGAGCCTGCTTCTCTCTCTCCCACTCCCCCTGCTTGTGTTCCCTCTCTCGCTGTGTCTCTCTCTGTCAAATAAATAAGTAAAATCTTTAAAAATAAAAAATAAATAAAATTGATTTAGGACAGTATTTACACCTTATCCTGAATATATTTTCCCTCAAAATAAGTTTAAAAAACCCTAAACATGACGGCCTTCCATTTCCCCTCATTTTGAGGGAATACTTTTCCCCTCATTGTCCCCCTTGATTTTCTCATTTTTAGTCACCGTTTTATTCATCATTCCAGAAAGTGATTCTGTGGAACAAGAGGACTTAAGACTGTTCCTCAGAGCCACCAGGGACTATGTGTAAAACCATCGGTCACACCCCTTATGAGGCAACTGACTTCTCATTGTCAGTGTGAAGTTTTTTTGTGTCCTCAAGGATGGTTTTGCACACAGAAAGTATTATTCAGAGGCTAATCTGGTACTTGGAAACAATATTCAATTCAAATTAAATTAACAAATTTTTAAAACGTAAAAACATATCTTTCTTAAGCTTTTAAGTTCAACTTACAAATCTTGTTTTCTTTATAAATATAATTGCGTTTTATCAATAATTTTACAGGGACTTTTACAATTCATGAATTAAGTTCTTTTAAATCAAATTTATACATCTAACAGATTTTATTTTCTGTTTAAGTGCATGCATTGTTTCCTAACAAACAAGTTCCTCAAGAATGCTGCTGATTCCAGTAAATGTAATAAACAAAACTTCTAAGTAAGTCCTTTCAAGTGTTCTAATGATGAAGGAACAGAAGGCAAGCTGAGGACAAAGCAGAAGCTGACACCCGACAGTGAGATAGTTGGGAACTTCCTGGAGGAACACTACACTTTGCCCACTTCAAGTATCTGTCAATGGGCTGCAGGTTATAAGGACATTTAATTGTATCTACATTCCCTTCTGGAAGCTAGGCCATTGACAGAAATGCTTCGTTCTTGTAAATTGCTAAGACTTGCGTAAACCGAGGAAGACTCCTGTCTTGCAGGATTGTAAACTCCATAAGTTAACTATTTGTTTTTCCTTTAGGGCAGCCAGGAGTGCCTGAGGCATGTTACACATATCCCATGGGGGAGGGGGTTGTGGGGTGTCAGCTTCTGCTCTGTCCTCAGCGTGCCTTCTGCTCCCTCATCACAACTATCTTCCTGTTAATGCCTTGCTAGAGGGAAAAACAACCTTAACTTGACAATGGCAATGCCTCCGGTATCCTGTGAGTCTTCTTTAACATACGAAAATCCTTTTGAAGTCTCCCTTTTCCTTACCTCCCCCAACTCCCAAGTATATAATCAGCCAAACCTCACAACCCCAGGGCAGCAGCTCTATCTGCCCATGGTCCGGTCCCCGTGCTTTAATAAACCACCATTTTGCACCAAAGGCGTCTCAAGAATTCTTTCTTGGTCGTCGGCTCCGGACCTCACCCCACTGAACCTCACCTATATTCCAAAACCCCATCACTAATACTGTTTGCAAACTTGGTAAGCTGATCATCTCGTCTAAATCAATTTCTCATGTATGTATTTTAAATTAGAAACACAAAGCTAATCTGTTAGATAATTATTTAAAATTATCTTAAACATTGCAAGTAAATACAGAGAATTCCCACACATAATGCAAAAATATTAATACTGTGGGTTTGATTTATTTATCGATCCCTATACTTAACCATAAATATTCTTAGGGTTAAAGCAGTGGTTCTCAATAAAGGGTGATTTTGCCTCCCAGGGCACATTTGCCAATGTCCAGAAAAAAAAATTTTTTTTTTTTTTGGTTGCAACTGGGATGGGGTAGAAGTTCTGTTGGCATCTAGTGAGTAGGGAGCAGGGATGCTGCTAAATATCTTACAATGCATAGGACAGTCCCCCACAAAAGAGAGTGACGCTGTACAAAGTATCAATATTGCCGAGGTGGAGAAACCCCAGGTTAAAGGTGAGGAGACAAGTATTTAAGGAGAGAAGTATGAACCCAACCAAGTGTCCATCAATAGTTGAATAGATAAAGAAATGTGGCATATACATATGCATAGAGACACATACAGGGGAATAGTACTCAGCCTTAAAAAAGAACGAGATCTTGCCATTTGGGACAACACGGATGGACCTAGAGGGTATTATGCTAAGTGAAATAAGTCAGCCAGAGAAAGGCAAATACCATATGATTTTACTTATACATGGAATCTAAAAAAACAAACAAATGAATAAACAAAAAGCAAAAACAAACCCACAAATACAGAGAGCAAACTGATTATTGCCAGAGGGAAGGAGGTGGGGAATGGACAAAAGGGGTGAAGGGGAGTGGGAGGTACAGGCTTCCAGTTATGGAATGACTAAGTCACAGGGATGAAAGGTACAGCATGGGGACTCTAGTCAGTGGTTTTGTAATAATGTTGCATGAGGACTGGTGGCAGCCACACTTGTGATGAGCGCAGCACGACCTATAAACTTATTGAATCACTATGCTGTCCACCTGAAACTAATATAACATTGCATATTAACTATACTTCAATCTAAGAGAAGAAGAAAAAGAAGACAATTACATCATCACAAGCAATTTGGAGTTACTCCCCAAGTGAATTTTGAGGTTACATTCTCAGTTAACTGAGATTGGACCAGAATGTGAGAACTGGAACTACAGACATTCAGAGAGATCTTTCCTACAACCCAAACTGCCTTACAGTGCCCCCTGCTACATAGTTTTTCATAGTGGCTGCCTCAATGGGCAACTCCAAGTTCAGATCCCATAAATGTGGTTAGTTTCGCTCTCAGAATCCCCTGAGTAAATTCAAGTCACGGCTTATTTACTTTCGTAACTGCTTTTACCTTTTTCATCTGATAAGGCATAGGAAATCTGAGGCCCTTCAATCCAGATTGCTATACCATCTGATTGGATTTACCTAATCTATTTATAGCTTCACTCTATTTACAAAATGTTATCCTAGCTCAGAAGGCTGAAACACTTAAATGCCTCTTATTGGATTCTGTATATTTGTCTAGCTATACAGTCAAGTTCTAAAGTTATTCTAATGCCAATTATGATGAGAAATATATATATTTATGTAAATAAATTAGTAAAATTATGCTATATTAAACTATTTAATATGATTATATATAAATATGGAATATATGATATATGTAGCGCATACATATATGTACATAAATAATTTATATTATTGCATGCCTACCATGTGCCAGACACTAATGTTTTACATTCAGTATTGCTTTAGACAGAAGAACTGTGGTTTTAAACTGCTGATGGGTTCTTGTAAACCTCTCTTCCCATGCCCTCAATCTACTCAAGTTTGCCTCCCATTCATTCAGCAAGTATTTATTGAGTACCTAATGCGCCAGATACTGTGGGAGATCCTGGGGATAAGAAGGTGACCAGGACATACACATTTGCCATTTTCACTGACATTACATTCTAAGACTGCTTTCAGAATTAAATGAGATAATATATGGCAGCCCTTTATACCTCCTAAATCACCAGGCAAATTCTAAAGATTCAGGCTACAGTAGCTACAGCAGACTCAAGTGTGAGGACTTTGTATCTACAGGGTTTAGAGTCATCCCGAGATTGAATTCTAGAAAGTTTCAATTCTTTCTTTATAACGAAAATCTCCAAGGAACTTGGTTACACATCTCTTGAGTGTGGATAAATAAGGTAGACACAGACAGTAAGAAAGACTCTACCATTTTCAATCTGGGGCTTTCAAGAATGCCCTGAGGGCAACATCCAACCAGCAGATGGTAGGAAGGGAGAGAAGAGATGGGTATTTCTGGGACAGGTCTGAATGGTGCACTTTTCTTTTTGCTTGCATGTTACTGGCTAGGCTAGAGTTATATAGCCAACTAACTGCAGGGAGGCTGGGAAATGTATTCTACCTAGGTGCCCAGGAGGGAGAGGATCTAGCTTTAGTGACCAGCTAGCCACTCTCTAACACACCCATTCACACAAGGTTAATTAACTATGGTGGACAGCGTCATATGAAAACCCTAAATGGTGCATCTTGAGCCTTGATACTTGATTCATTTTATTCTTCCAAAGCTTAAGACTTACATTTAAGGGGCGCCTGGGTGGCTCACTTGTTGGGCATCTGCCTTCGGCTCAGGTCATGATCCCAGGGTCCTGGGATCGAGCCCCGTGTTGGGCTCCCTGCTCAGTGGGAAGCCTGCTTCTCCCTCTCCCACTCCCTCTGCTTGTGTTCCCTCTCTCTGGAGTCTCTCTCTGTCAAATAAATAAATAAAATCTTAAAAAAAAAAAAAAAAAGACTTACATTTAAAAGGAAGGATGAAATGTATGTGAGTTAATTTCTTTTTTTAAAAAAAGATTTTATTTATTTATTTGACAGAGAGAGAGAGATCGAGAGAGCACAAGCAGGAGGAGTGGCAGAGGGAGAGGGAGAAGCAGGCTTCCCGCTGAGCAGGGAGCCCGATGCAGGGCTCGATCCCCAGACCCTGGGATCATGACCTGAGCTGAAGGCAGATGCCCAACTGACTGAGCCACCCAGGTGCCCCATGAGTTAATTTCTTAGGGCAGAGCTCTTGCCTCTCAGAGTCACAGTTTTTTCATCTATAAAAGAAAACATTGAAATAATAAATATTAGAGCATGAATTAATAAAATAGAAGAATAGAGAAAATAAAAGTTTGTTCTTTGACAAGATCAACAAAAATTGACCAAGAAAAAAAGAGACTCAAATTACTAAAATCAGAAATAAAAGAGGGGACATTATACTAACTTTAAATAGACAGGATTAAAGAGGAATACTACTCACAATTGTATAAGAACAAATTAGATAACTTAAGTAAAATGGACAAATTTGTAGAAAGACACAAACTACTTAAACTGACTCAAGAAGTAGATGTCAATTACATTTAATTTAAAAAAAAAAAGAAGAAGTGGGGCGCCTGCGTGTTTTGGTCGGTTAAGCATCTGCCTTCGGCTCAGGTCATGATCTCAGGGTTCTGGGATCGAGTCCCACATTGGGCTCCCTGCTCAGCGGGGAGCCTGCTTCTACCTCTGCCTGATGCTCCCCCTGCTTGTGCTCTCTCTCTCTCATCAAATAAATAAATAAAATCTTTAAAAATAAAAATGAAGAAGAAATAGAAAATGTGAGCAGACCCATAACAAGAGGCTAAATAAGTAAAACAAAACAAAATAAAACAAAAAACAAAACACGAAAACCCTACCCATAAAGAAAAACCCAGAACCAGATGGTTTCACTGGTGAATTCTACCAAAAAAAATTTTTTTTAAGATTTTATTTATTTATTTGTCAGAGAGAGAGAGAGAGAGAGCAGGAACACAAGCAGGGGGAGCGGCAGGCAGAGGGAGAAGGAGAAGCAGACACCCCGCTGAGCAGGGAGCCCAACATGGGGCTCAGTCCCAGGACTCTGGGATCATGACCTGAGCCAAAGGCAGACGCTTAACCGACTGAGCCACCCAGATGTCCTCTACCAAGAACTTAGAGAGGAACCGATATCAATTCTTCACACACTCTTCCAAAAAATTCCCAATTCATTATATGAAGCCAGAATTACCCTGATAACAAAATTAGGCTAAAATATCATGAGGGGAGAAAAAACTACAGACCAATATATGTCATAAATACAAATGCAAAAATCAAAAAATACAAATCCAGCTACATATAAAAAGCATTATACACCATAACCAAGAGCAATTTATCCCAGGAATGCAGGTTGGTTGAACATGCAAAAATTAATTACTCTGGGGTTCCTGGGTGGCTCAGTCGGTTAAGCATCTGCCTTTGGCTCAGGCCCCATTCCCAGGGTCCTGTGATCGAGCCCCTAGTTGGGCTCCTTGCTCAGTGGGGAGCCTGCTTCTCCCTCTCCCTCTGCCCGCCACTCCCCCTGCTTGTGCTCTCTCTCCCTCTGTCAAATAAATAAATAAAATCTTTTAAAAAACTTAATTACTCTAATACAGTATATTAATAAAATAAGGACAAACAACCACATAATCATCTCAATAGAGGCAGAAAAATCATTAAAATCATTCAACACCTCTTCATGATAAAAGCAGTCAACAAACTAGGAATATAAGGGAATTTTCTCAACCTGATAAAGAGCATCTGTGAAAAACCCACAGTTAGCATTATAGTTAATAGCCTCCCCTAAATTCAGGAATAAGACAAGGATGTCTGCTCTCAATGCTTCAATTCAACATTGCATTGGAGGTTCTAGCCATGGAAATTAGGCAAAAATAAATAAATAAATAAAAATAAAAATAAAAGGCAGCCAGACCAGGAAAGAAGAATTAAAACCATCTCTATTTACAGATAACATGACTTTATATATAGAAAATCCCAAATAATCCTCTAAAATCCACTAGAACCAGTAAACTAGTTAAAAAGATTTTAGGATATGGAGCACCTGGCTGGCTCAGTCAGTACAGCATGCAACTCTCGACTTCAGGATCATGAGTTTGAAGCCCCACATCTGGGGTAGAGTTTACTTAAAAACATACCAAAGAACAATAACAAACAAGATAGAAATACAAAAATTTTAAAAAATCTTAAAAAAAAAAAAAAAAAGGTGGGGGCGCCTGGGTGGCTCAGTCAGTTAATCATCCAACTATTGATTTCGGCTCAGGTCATGATCTCAGGGTCAGGGGATCAACCCCACATTGGTTCCACGGTCAGCGGGGAGTCTGCTTGAGATTCTCTCTCTCTCTCACTCCCTCTGCTCCTCCCCCTGCTCCAGTGCTCTCTCTCTCTCAAATAAATAAATCTTTTTAAAGAAGAACTTTGCCTTAAAAAACAAATAAAATAAAAATTTTAAAAAGGTTTCACGATACAAAATCAATATACAAAAATCAGTTGTACCGCTATACACTTACAATGAACAATCAGGAAATGAAATTTAAAGAGCAATTTCATTTACAAGAGCATCAAATAGAATAAAACACTCGGGAATAAAATTAAAGAAATTCAAAATTTATATTCTACAATACAAAACATTGTTGAAATAAATTAAAGACCCAAATAAATGGATAGATATCCTTGTTCGGAAGAACTAATATTGTTATGACGGCAATAGTTCCCAAATTGATTGACAGATTCAATGCACTCAATCAAAATCTCAGCTGGCTTTTTTACAGAAATTGACAAGCAGTTCCTAAAATTCTTATGGACGTGAAAGGGACTCAGAATAGATAAAACGATCCTGAAAAAGAGTAACAAACAAAAGAATAAAAAATTTACACTCAAACTTACCAATTTCAAAACTTACTACAAAGCTACATTAATCAATCACTACATTAGTGTGGTGCTGGCATAACGACAGATGGATAGATTCATGGAATAGAATGAATAAGAGTCTAGAAATAAATTCTCACACTTACACGCAATTGATTTTCAACAAATGTGCCAAAATAATTGAACAGGGCAAGAACAGTCTTTTCAATCAATGGTACCAGGACTGCTAGATACCCACATGCAAAAGAATTAAGTTGTATCCCTACTCTAGAGCATATACGAACATTAGCTGAAAATGGATCAAAGACATAAATATAAGAGCAAAAACTGTAAAACTCTAGAAGAAAACATAGGCCTAAATCTTTCTGATCTTGGATTAGGCAATGGTTCTTAGATATGATACTAAAAGCACAAACAACGAAAGAAAAAATTGAGGAGCATCCGGGTGGCTCAGTCAGTTAAGCCTCTACCTTCAGCTCAGGTCATGATCCCAGGGTCCTGGGATCCAGTCCTGCATCAGGCTCCCTGCTCAGCGGGGAGCCTGCTTCTCCCTCTCCCACTCCCCCTGCTTGTGTTCTCTCTCTCTCTCTGTCAAATAAATAAATAAAATCTTAAAAAAAAAGAAAAAATCGATAAATTATACTTTATCAAAATTGAAAAGTTTATCAAGAAAATAAAAAGACAACTTACAGAGCAAAAGAAAATATTTGCGTAGGGGAAGAAAAATGATTTTTCCTCTACCCTTCTAGATTCCTGGCTGAGACCCCTCTGTAATAAAAGATAGATTAACAGCAGAAAAACAGACATTTAATAACATTTATACCTCCTGTATACATGGGAGAGACCCAGGACAACTGAGTAACTCCCAGAAACGGCCTAAGCAACCACCTTAAAATAAATAACATCTTAAGCTAAAGACAAAAGCTGTTGGTTGAGGGGGTGTCGGTGGGAAGACCTGATAATGGGAGGTGACCAGGAAAAGCACAGTAAACAAGGGTAAGGTTGTTATGCAGATCCAAGTCCTTACCTTCTCCACTGATAAGAGTTTCTAGAGATTTAGTCATCTTTCTCTTCCTGGTACAGAGAGAGAAACACCCTTACAGACAGGAGATTTCCCTTATACATATAAATGTTTCTTATAAAAAGGCAACTTCTGGGGTGCCTGAGTGGCTTTGTCAGTTAAGTGTCTGCCTCCCACTCAGGTCATGACTCCAGGGTCCTGGGATCGAGTCCCGCATTGGGCTCCCTGCTCAGCAGGGAGCCTGCTTCTCTCTCTCCCTCTGCCTGCCTCTCCCCCTGCTTGTGCTCTCTCTCTCTCTGTCAAATAAATAAATTAAATCTTAAAAAAAAAAAAAAGGCAATTTCCACTCTGATTCCAGAGATTCTCCTGGGTCTGCAGCCTCTCAAAACTAATCAGCCCCAGGGGCGCCTGGGTGGCTCAGTTGGTTAAGCCACTGCCTTCAGCTCAGGTCATGATTCCAGAGTCCTGGGATCGAGCCCCGCATCGGGCTCCTTGCTCTGCGGGGAGCCTGCTTCTCCCTCCCTCTGCCTGCCGCTCCCCCTGCTTGTGATCTCTCTCTCTCTCACTATCTCTCTCTCTCTGTGTCAAATAAATAAATAAAATCTTAAAAAAAAAAAAAAATCAGCCCCAAATAATCAATATGTCAAAGAGGCATATTCTGGGGTGGTAAATCCTGCTCCCCTTAATTTGCAAATCATATATCTGACAAGGGACTTGTATCTAGAAAATATGAAAAACTCTTACAACTCAATAATAAAAAGATAACCCAATTAAAAAATGGGCAAAAGATCTGAATAGATATCTCTCCAAGGATATACAAATGGCCAATAAGCGCATAAAAATTTACCCATCATCCTTAGTCATCAAGGAAATGCAAATTGAAACCCCAATGAAATAGCATTTCACACTCACTTAGGATGGCTACAATTAAAAGGAGAGCTAATAATAATTGTGGGTAGAATATCGAGAAACTGGAAAACTCATACACCACTGGTGGGAATGGAAAAGGGTGCGGCTGTTTTGGAAAATGGTTGCGGCAGTTTCTCAACAAGTTTCACATAGACTTATCATATGATCCAGGAATTTTACTCTTTGGTACGTATCCACGAGAAATGAAAACATATACCCACACAACAACTTGCACATGAATGTTTATAGCAGTGTTATTAATAATAGCCCAAAAGTGGAAAGAGCCCAGATGTCCATCAACTGATGAGTGGATAACCAAAATATGGCATATCCGTACAATAAAGTATTATTTGGCCACGAAAAGGAACAGGGTACTAGGACATGCTACAACATGGATGACCCCTCAAAACATGATGCTAAGTGAAAAAAGTCAGTCATAAAAGGCTACATATTGTATATTGTGTGATTTCATTTATCCAAAATGTCCAGCATAGGCAAATCTATGGAGACAGAAAGTAGATTAGTGGTTGCCTCGGGCTGAGAGAAGCAGGGAGGGAAAATGGGAACTGATTGCTAGTGGGTATGGGCTTTCTTTTTAGGGTGATGAAATGTTCTAAAATTTATTATGGTGAACAGTTGCACAATTCTGTGAATATATAAAACCAATGAATTTTACACTTTAATGGGTGAATTGTATGCTTTGTGAATTATATCTTTTTTTATTTTTTAAAGATTTATTTAGGGGCGCCTGGGTGGCTCAGTCGTTAAGCATCTGCCTTCGGCTCAGGTCATGATCCCAGGGTCCTGGGATCGAGCCCTGCATCGGGCTCCCTGCTCGGCGGAAAGCCTGCTTCTCCCTCTCCCACTCCCCCTGCTTGTGTTCCCTCTCTAGCTGTCTCTCTCTCTGTGTCAATTAAATAAATAAAAATAAATAAAATCTTTTAAAAAAAAGATTTATTTATTTATTTGAGAGCCAGAGATAGAGCACAAGCAGGGGGACCAGCAGAGGGAGAGGGAGAAGCAGGCTCCCAGCTGAGCAGGGAGCCCAATGTGGGGCTGGATTCCAAGACCCTGGGATCATGACTTGAGCTGAAGGCAGACGCTTTAGCTGACTGAGCCACCCAGGCGCCCCTATATATATTTTTTTAAGATTTTTAAAATTAATTAATTTATTTAAAGTGCACAAGCAGGGGGAGTGGCAGGCAGAGGGAGAAGCAGACTCCCTGCTGAGCAGGGAGCCCGAGGCAGGACTCGATCCCAGGACCCTGGGATCATGACCTGAGCCGAAGGCAGATGCTTAACGACTGAGCCACCCAGGCGCCCAAGGAGCTTGGGTTCTTGATGACCATGGGACTTCCTTCCCAACATTAAACTACCTACTTCAGGGCACCTGGGTGGCTCAGTCGGTTAATTGGTTAAGCGTCTGCCTTCGGCTCAGGTCATGATCCTGGGGTCCTGGGATCAGGCCCCATGTCAGGCTCCCTGCTCACCAGGGACTCGGCTTCTCCCTCTCCCTCTGAGCCTCCCCCCAGCTCGTGCTCTCTCTCTCTCAAATGAATAAATAAAAAAAGTCTTTAAAAAAATTAAAAAATGAACTACCTACTTCAAAATGTATTATATATAAGGGAAAAATAAACTCCTGTGTTTGAGCACTGCTATTTTGGGTTTTCTGTTACTTGCAGCCAAATCTAATATAAACTACTACCTTCCCGTGATGGTATTTGCAATTCAACAGGCAATGAGAGTTTAACCTAAATGGAGACTCTATCCCAAAGTTCCAGGCAGAAATCAGCAGATAGGATTTTGAGGTCTTAGATCTTCTTTGGGACTTTGAGCTCCCCTTTCGAATGCAGTCTAATATATATAAAATTAGCAGCTGTGTTTTGTAATTATTTTCTACCTTAGGAACTCTGCAATGTTATTTGACCTATAAGATAACATTTAAAGTGCTACTTTCTTATGCAATCATTTAGTTAAATGATTAAGTGCAGAAAAAGAATACTTTAAAATAAGTATATAAATGTTTAATTACCAAGGTGATTGGTTCTGATAAAAATCCCATACCTTTCTAAAATGCAACGCAGACTTGCGCTTTGTTGCAACCTGTGTTTTCTCTTGTTTCCTGGGCTTGTGCTGAGGAAATCAGAGTCTAGAGCTGGGCTTTGATAAAGTCACAATTATCTTCACCTATGCATGCCCAGGGCCGAGCATGTCCAGGTGGTGAGCTGGTGCCTGGGGCAACAAAGCTCTACCCAGAAACTCTCTCTGCTTAGTCACACTACCATTAAAAAAAAGGCAACCCTATCAACTTGGAAACTATACGTAAGAATTCCAGTGGCTAAGAAAATATGAATCATGAGGGTTGGGAAAAGGAAAATTGGATTACGTTTCTGTGATATTTAAAATCTATTATGTGTGGTTGTCTTACACATTATCTGATACTGAGTTATGCCTAAGGATATAGACAGATTCCAGGACAAGCTTTTAAATATATTTTCCTACTTAACCTCTAAGAGATGGGAGCCAGTGTGAAGCTGCAACTCAAGTCTCTATTTCCAATCTCTGCTCTTACTTTAAAAGCATATTAATTTGCCTAAACCCAAGAACATTTACCCCAAGACTGGGGCACCTGGCTGGCCTCAGTCCTTATAGCATGTGACTCTTAATCTCTGGGTCGGGAGTTCAAGCCCCACGTTGAGAGTAGAGATTACTTAAAAAAATAAAATAAAAAAAAGAACATTTATCCATATATGATATGAAATTATATCATAAATATTCAAGTTTTCCTAAGAATGCGATTGAGCTGTTGAACCCTTTGAGCTGCCAATAAAGAAAGTTCTTCCCCACACAGACCATGCTAAAGCCATGACCAGCATCTTGCTGAAACTTGCCTAATCACATTTTCCAGAAATGCCCCCTTGGTTTAAAGGGATAAAAATTGCTTACCAGTTACTATAATGTGTGTTTGTGTCACACTGAACACCAGACCTTGAGACTTTTTAATTACACATTTGTGAATAAGAAGTAGTAATCCCATGAAGAGAATTGCTATCCATAAATATGTATATAAGGCTACAGAAGATGGTTTCCACAGTCAAAGTTCAAATGAATCCATGCCCACCGGAAAAACAGGTAACTTCACGTGTAAGACCAGTTCTCTTCAAAGGAAGCCAAACAGCCATTTCAAAACAAACAAAAACATAGCATTTAGAAAGTAGTAAGTGGAGAAATTAAACAGACCAGGATCTTGGGCAGATTTAACGCGTTAGTCAGAGTTCCAGCCAGAAATAGAAGGCGCAATGAGCTGGGATCTGTGGAGATCACTTCATGAAGACACTATTTATATAGGTGTGAACAGGGTTAAAGGAACCAGCAAGAGATGTCAGGGCACCCAGAGACCAGCAGCAATGGGAAGCTCTTAGGACTCCTGGGCTGGAAAGAAGAGGAGAAAGAAGTGGGGTTTCCAGCTCCCAGGGAGAGCTGGAGTCTGGAGAGGAGATGACTGACAGGCTGTCAAGGGAGGAAGCTGCTGCCATAACCAGATAGAGGGAGAAGTGGGAGCTGGGAAGAAATACCCCGACCTCTCTCTCTCTTCTCCTACCCTCCAGTCTCCTGTGGTGACTCCCATTGGCTAAACCCAAACAGAATCCAAAGGATATGGGAGTCTGGGGCACAGAGCACGGTCCAGATGGACCAAGAATGGATTAGGAAGGGGGATTCGAGTAGAGAATACCCGGCATGCTGTAAAATGTGTAAATGGGAATAAAAATAGTACCACCTCCTAAATTTGTTTTGAAGATTAAATGAGACAGTACATGCCTATTCCTTTTTTATTAAAGATTTTATTTATTTATTTGAGAGAGAGAGAGAAATAGAGAGCACGAGCAGGGACAGGGGCAAAGGGAGAGGCAGAAGCAGACTCCCCCACTGAGCACGGAGCCCGATGCAGGGCTCAATCCCCAGACCCTGGGATCATGACCTGAGCTGAAGGCAGACACTTAACCAACTGAGCCACCCAGGCGCTCCAGTGCATGTGTAATTCTTAACACAATGCCTGGCATAGAAACATCAAATGCATGCTAGCTACTATTTTTATTGTATGCACTATTAAAGATACAGACATACTTGTTTCAAGTTACAGCCAGTTGATCAATGGATGTTAAGATTTAAAACCTCTTGTGGCACCTGGCTGGCTCAGTGGGTACAGCATGCAACTCTTGATCTTGGGGTTGTGAGTTTGAGCTCCATGTTGGGGTAGAGCTTATTAAAAAAAAAAAATCTAAGACCTCTTGAACATGATTCTGAGAGCTGGCTTACACATATCTTTTTAAGCTGTCTCTTTCTTTTTTTTTTCCTTAAGATTTTACCTATTTATTTGATAGGGAGAGAGTGCGTGCGAGAGAGCATGAGCAGGGGGAGGAGCAGAGAGAAAGGGAGAAGCAGACTCCCAGTTGAGCAGGGAGCCAGATGTGGGCCTGGATCCCAGGATCCTGAGATCATGACCTGAGCTGAAGGCAGATTCTTAATCAACTGAGCCACCCGAGCGCCATGAGCTGTCTTTTTCTATTAAACTTCATAACTTTATACCTTATAACATAACAAGTGATGTACTGGACAGTAATTTCATCTCATCTAAGCCTGTGTACTTACATGATCCATTCGGTGATAAAGCAGAAACCAAAGAAGATAGGGGAACTTTTCTCTCCCCCTCTGGAAAAATATGTTAAAAGTCCAAGTTTTTTCTCTTTTGATTTGCAGGACTCATAAAACATTAGTATTCTAGATTCTTCAGCTCCCAAAATTCTTCCCCAGCTGCCTCTGATGCCTGAAATTCTTCTGTAAAGGAATAAAGCTTTTCCTTCTGCAACTGAAGTCAAGACATGAAATAAAAATGGCCCTTGGGAAAAGAGCATACTGGCCAAGAGTTCGGCCGCTTCCCGGGCAGCAAGTTTTGACACATGCAGAAAGGGAGTGAACGGGCTTCCTTTAACCACCCAGGCCCTGCTGAGATTGACAGAGGCGAGATAAGTGGGAACGCTCCCCACTGGCTGTGCCAGGGAAGGAAGGTTCGGGAGGCCTGGGCTGAATTAAAAGGGGTGTGACTCAAAGCAGTTTGAGGCAGTGTAGCCAGCTGCAGGGAAGAACCAGAATAGTTCCTGCCTGGAGCCAAGATCGAGCTGGGAAGTCAATTCCATGTGTGCCATCCAAAAGGTGAAGCCAGGACAGAACACTAGTGTGAAATGGGAGTTGTGCCTAGGGGCAATGGTCAAAATACTTAACAACAGGTATAGTAATATAGACATACAGATACAGAAATATGATATCTGTAGATGGAGATAGAGACATTTCGATATATTGATACATACTATATATTAATCAAAAATTAAATGCATAAGGGAGCCTGGGTGGCTCAGTTGGTTAAGCGACTGCCTTCGGCTCAGGTCGTGATCCTGGAGTCCCTGGGTCGAGTCCCGCATCGGGCTCCCTGTTCGGCAGGGAGCCTGCTTCTCCCTCTGACCCTCCCCTCTCTCATGTGCTCTCTCTCTCATTCTCTCTGTCTCAAATAAATAGATAAAATCTTTAAAAAAAAATTAAATGCATATAATCCTTTTATTCTCTAACTCTATATGTTTATATGTTATAAAACTGCTTTTTAAATCATTCATCAAGGGGCGCCTGAGTGGCTCAGTCGGTTGAGCGTTGACTCTTGATTTTGGCTCAGATCGTGATCTCGGGGTGGTGACATTGAGCCCCATATCGGGCTCTGAGCTAAGTGGGGAGTCTGCTTAAGATTCTCTCTCCCTCTGCCCCTTCCTTGATCGTGTGCTTTCTTTCTCACTCTCTCTAAAATAAATAAATCTTTTAAAAAAATAAATCATTCGTCAAATAGTTTTAATAATTTCTGTTATTTGCTGATTTTTAGAAAATCTTTATGTGGTCTTTCGTTTCACATGGTCTGTTACTGCCAAATAATGCCTCCAAATGAGTGGTGATTTGGTGCAGGGAGCAACATCAAAATCTGCTAACAGCGACACCATTAGCTTGATAGTCATTAGGTAGCTTGTCGTCTCAATTCATAGATAATTTATCTTAATATCATATTTTTCATGGTGCTGATGCTTCTTTCAGCTTCTGCTGAACCTACAGCATTGACATTGGAAGACTTCCTGGCTCTTATTGTTTGAGAATTTTGTAGATTCAGCATCTTTCTTATTTTCATGACTAAGTCCTGAAAATCACTTATTGTAATTTTATATAAAATTGTTTGTCTCATTGTTAAAAATTTTTGTTCTCCTTCAATCCAAAGAGATTCACAAACATCATTTGGTCTAATTTCAGGTTTCAATATTACGTGGTTTTTTTCCTCATATTTGTCATTGAGCAACAAATCCATTTTTAAATAATTTTTTTTTAAGGTTTTATTTATTTATCTGAGAGAGAGAATGGGAGACAGAGAGCATGAGAGGGAGGAGGGTCAGAGGGAGAAGCAGACCCCCGCTGAGCAGGGAGTCCGATGCGGGACTCGATCCCGGGACTCCAGGATCATGACCTGAGCCGAAGGCGGTCGCTTAACCGACTGAGCCACCCAGGCGCCCTAGCTTCTACTTTTTTTTTTTGTAAAGATTTATTTATTTATTTATTTATTTATTTGTGAGAGAGAGAATGAGAGACAGAGAGCATGAGAGGGAGGAGGGTCAGAGGGAGAAGCAGACTCCCTGCCGAGCAGGGAGCCCGATGCGGGACTCGATCCCGGGACTCCAGGATCATGACCTGAGCCGAAGGCAGTCGCTTAACCAACTGAGCCACCCAGGCGCCCCCATTTTTAAATAATTTTTAAGGCAAATGAATAGTATTTCTTCTTGGAATTGATCATTGCTTTGTTTCAAAGAGTATGTCCTTAGTCTCCATCTCTAATAATATCATCCACCTTTTTTAATACTTTGATTTATTTTCTTTTAAATACTTAGTGACTTTTTGCCTTCATCATATTAATCTGCCAGCTTTAATATCAAAATATTTCTTCCTTGGAGAGCTGAAAAAAGTTATTGACATCTCAGGAAGAATACCATTGACTTAAGCCAAATCTCTTTAAAATGTATTTTCCAAATATTTAATTAATCCCATTTAATAATTTCTTTTTTTTTTTAAAGATTTTATTTATTTATTTGACAGAGAGAGCAAGAGAGGGAACACAAGCAGGGGGAGTGGTAGAGGGAGAGGCAGGCTCTCCGCCGAGCAGGGAGCCCGATGTGGGGCTCAATCCCAGGACCCTGGGATCATGACCTGAGCCGAAGGCAGACGCTTAACGACTGAGCCACCCAGGCGCCTCCCACTTAATAATTTCTATGAAAGTGACTGTACAAGGCTAGATATTGGCCCTGAACTGCTTTTGCAGCTTCTAATCCTACAGACTTCTCCAGGAGATCCAAATATTCTCATTTTCATTACTTCAATTCCCAGATTTTTAGCTGATTAAAAAAAAATTATATATTAATTTTAATTTTTTTTAAAGATTTTATTTATTTATTTGACAGGAGAGACAGGGGCGTCTGGGTGGCTCAGTCGTTAAGCGTCTGCCTTCGGCTCAGGTCATGATCCCAGGGTCCTGGGATCGAGCCCCGCATCGGGCTCCCTGCTCCGCGGGAAGCCGGCTTCTCCCTCTCCCACTCCCCCTGCTTGTGTTCTCTCTCTCTCTCTGTCTCTCTCTGTCAAATAAATAAATAAAATCTTCTAAAAAAAATTATTTATTTTTAAAGATTTGTTTTTATTTTAAAGAGAGAGAGAACAGGAACACAGAGTGGGGAGGGGCAAAGGGAGAGGGAGAGACAGATTCTCAAAGCTGACTCCCTGCTAAGCGGGAAGCCAACACGACATGGGGCTCGATCTCATGACTCTGAGATCATGACCTGAGCCAAAATCAAGAGTTGGACACTTAACGGACTGAGCCACCCAGGTGCCCTAATTTTTATTTTTATTTATTTTTAAAGATTTTATTTATTTATTTGACACAGAGAGAGAGAGCACAAGCAGGGGGAATAGGAGAGGGAGAAGCAGGCTTCCCGCGGAGCAGGGAGCCCGATGCAGGACTCGATCCCAGGACCCTGGGACCATGACCTGAGCCGAAGGCAGATGCTTAACCGACTGAACTACCCAGGCACCCCAAGTTTTATTTTTTAAGTAATCTCTACACCCAACATGGGGCTCGAACTCACAACCCTGATATTAAGAGTTGCATGCTCTACTGACTAAGCCAGCCAGGCATCCCAGATTTTCAGCTATTTCATTTAATTCTTTTCAATTATTACTTTTTGTAAGGTAGTATATTATAAAATTTATGGAGAAAGGATTTTAAATGTTCTACTTCAGAGGTTGTTAAGCTTTTTCCATACTGGGCTAGATGGTAAATATTTTAGGCTTTGCAGGACACAGGGTGTCAGTAGTAAGTATTCAACTCTGCTTTGTAGCAGGCAAGCAGGCCCGGACAACATGTAAATGAATGGGTGTGGCTGGGTTCCTATAAAACTTTATTCACAAATACTGGAATTTGAATTTTATGTGATTTTCATATGTCACAAAATATTTTTCTTCCATAGTTTGCAGGCCATACAAAATCAGGCAGTGGGCCAGATTTTACCCTGATTTACATTTTTATTGCATCATCCAAAAATAATTGAATGCAGTGACTTATTTCCAAATTAAAATATCCAGAAAGTTGGGGCGCCTGGGTGGCTCAGTTGGTTAAGCGACTGCCTTCAGCTCAGGTCATGATCTCAGGGTCCTGGGATTGAGCCCCGCATCGGGCTCCTTGCTCCGTGGGAAGCCTGCTTCTCCCTCTGACCCTCCCCCTGCTTGTGTTCCCTCTCTCGCTGTCTCTCTCTCTCTGTCAAATAAATAAATAAAATCTTTAAAAAAATAAATAAATAAAATAAAATATCCAGAAAGTTTCTTAAAATTTTGGCTGAAGCTCCTTTCTTTTTATCAGGCAATAAGGTTTTTTGGTAAATATTTGTCATTTAAATCATTGTTCCCAAGCACCAACAATAGAGTTTAATATAGTACTCCTTTTGGTTCTATAATATCAACAAAACCCATTAAACTCTAATCAGACTTGAATTTCATAATTTAAATATATTATTAAAATACTTTTATGCAAAATAGAGAACCTCAGATAATTATTGAAATTTGTGTCTCTGTTTCATATGTTTTCTTGAAAATTATTTCCTCATTTTACTAGATAAGTCTTATAATAAGGAGAACTTGAAGTCTTGATTGCATTGATATGCTCACATCAATATTATTCTTTCCTTGAAGTTCTCATAAAAATTTCCTTTCTGAAAAAAACTTGATTACTTTTAACTTTACAGTGACATTGTTTAAAATTCTGATTGTGTTTTCTAAATGTTTTTCATTTGCTTTTTTGACATTTTGATAGAATATTTTGGGGGCACTTCTACTATTTCAAAAGCTTTATTTAGGGAATAATTTTTTTAAAAAGATTTTATTTATTTATTTGACAGAGAGATAGCGAGAGCAGGACCACAAGCAGGGGGAGTGGGCGAGGGAGAAGCAGGCTTCCCCACTGAGCAGGGAGCCCAATGTGGGACTCGATCCCAGGGCCCTGGGATCATGACCTGAGCCGAAGGCAGACGCTTAACAACTGAGCCACCCAGGCACCCCTAGGGAATAATTCTTGATGTTATTTCAAATTTTTCCTCATTGATAATGATGAACTTTTTCCCTGGACCATGAGTTTGAATAGAACATGATTGCCATTTTGATAAAAACACATGTTTGGCACTTTCAAATTTTAGTGATACAACTTTTGAGTCCGTTTGCATCTAACATTTATGTCATTAGAAATAATAAGCTATTTGTATTTTTTGTTGAAATAGTCAAGCTGGTTTTTTTTTTAAAACATTTTATTTATTTATTTGTCAGAGAGAGAGAGAACACAAGCAGGGGGAGTGGCAGGCAGCAGGAGAGGTAGGCTCCCCCGCTGAGCAGGTAGCCCAATGTGGGTCTCCATCCCAGGCCCCTGGGGTCATGATCTGAGCCGAAGGCAGACACTTAACCGACTGAGCCACCCAGGCATCCCATCAAGCTGGTTTTTAATTGTAGAATTACAAATGATTCTACTTTGAACTTGTAATTCTTGCATGATATCAAAGAATGTTTCAGGCTTTTTGTGATTTTTGCCACTAATAGAAGATGTAACAGGCTGCAGTTCATTATTGAAATTGTTTGTTTCCTTTCAAATTCAAAAAGATTCATGTTGAATATATTTTAAAACAACATTAAGAAACTTACCAGATTTTATTGTTTCTCCATTCTCTAAAACTCTTGAATTTATTAATATCAACACATCGTACACTTACCACAGGCACATTACAATGTACTAATAACAAACCAACACATGAATGGAATTATTTAGAAGTTATTGCAACTAAGTGATTTGAGGCTAATAATAAAATAATGCTTTTTCTAAAGCACGGAGTGCTCCATGAAGAAAGTGCAATTCAGCCTTGCCAATATAAAGACTGTATCATTCATGCTTCACAGATTTTTCATCTGTCTATCCATACACACACACACAGTTAAAACTAATGAATTGTTTAATACTGCAAAATGTTTGCCAGCCACTCTGTGCAATCAGTAATTCATGAGTACCTTTGGAACTCCAACTTGTAACAAGAAGGGAAGGGAAAAAGTGGATGCCTGGGACGAGTACTGGACGCGATACTTCGTTATGAAGGGATCTATTACATTCATTCCATGTGACAGAAACGTTAATGGATTGACTTGTGTTTTCTCTTATCTAAGCACTTCCACAACTGAAATCTTCTCTGTACTCCAAAGCTATAGCTGTTTTTCTAGGTCGATTGCTGCACACCCACAAACCCTACAGTGATGGGACACAGCTGCCTTTTGTGTTAAGGACACAGGGTGAGAGGTGTGCAGAAGCATTTCCCTGGAGCCTGAACAGTGTGAGTCATGAGAGTAAATGTTTTCAGTCACAGGGTGCGCTGTGCCAGGCTGAGCACTGGATTGCTCGTGACAGTGGTGTCCAAGTATTCAGTACTTCTTTTTTTGGGGGGGGGTGTACTTATGGTATCTGTGGCCCTCTAAAGCATGGTGTCCGGGATTTTTCTTGCATGGATCTAACAACGGAGTATGTGTCAAGTACACAAGTTCAAAAAGTCAAGTTACACACAGACCGATGGTGGAGGACAGACAAGGAAACTGTGCAGGGTGCTGAGTATCACCCTGGAAATGGGCACGGGAGCTGTGGGCAGGATGGGGAGTGCCTGGCCTAAGCGGGAGGCGGGGAGGGAGAGAAAGGCTGGAGAAGACTTCCCAGAGGATATCAAGTTTGAAGAAGGGGAAGTAAGGAAGAAAAAGAGTGAGAGCATTTCAGGTAGAAAAATTGGCAGGGAAGTGAGGAGGGAAGCAGGGGAGTGTGGCCTGTTAGGGTTGGGCAGAGACCAGAGGCCTCAGAGGTCATAGTGAGAGGTTTGGATTTCATCGTGAGGGCCATCTGGAACCACATAAAGATAGAAAGCAGAGGAATGATTTAACCAGATGTCCATTTCCAAAGGAGTCCTTGACAGCCGGCTAGATGACCAATGCTGGGATCCAGGCCAGAAAAAAAGCTATGGAGAGTGGGGGGTCGAAATGACAGAGGGGACAGGTAGACCCTCTAGACATTGGTGGCTCAATATACGTAGGGGGGAAAGAGAGGGAGTCATCAAGAAAGAGTGCCAGGTTTCTGGGTTTTCTGGCTTGGGGTACTGGCTGGGCACTAGAAGGGAGATTGAAGAGGAGGAGAGAGAGAATTGTGTGGAAGGTAAGTTCAGTTTCAGACATGCTGAGCATGGGTACATCCATGGAGAACTGTCCAGATGGGCTGACTCCATGGGTCTGGACTTCAGGAGAGTGTTCCAGGCAGAATATAGATTTCAGAAGAGAGGGCCATTTAAATACGGGTGGTAGCTGAAATCTTGGGAATGGACTCCTCTATGGAGAAAGGACTGGGTGGGGAGAGGGAGGAAAAGAGGAAAGTGGAGATGAGGAGTGAGGAAGTCGGGAGTGGGGGGCTGAGGAGAAGGGAGCAGAAGTGAGAGGAGGAGAGTGAGGGCAAGACTGAGGGCAGGACCTTGGGGAACAGCAATTTAAGGAGAGAGGAGGCCACCACAGGAAGCCCATGAGGAAGACAAAGAAAAAGCAAGCAACGGTCAGGAGGGACAGGAGGAGAGGGTGGTATCACCTAAGTCAAGGGAGGAGAGCTCTGAAAAGGAGGCAGTGGCCGGCGCTGTGGTGTGAGCCGGATTTGGCAAGGAGCTCCTTCACTGCCTTAAGGTGAGTGGTTGCACTGACTTGCCAGGGGCTGAAGAAAAATCCCAGCGGCTTGAAGAATGAATGGGAGGTGACAAGTGAAGATCGTAAGAAGCTGGAACGAAAGGGAAGGAAACAAATTGGCTGTGGTGAGATAAGAGAAGGATGGAAAAGGGAGTTTGATCTGAAAGTGTTCAACCCTAGATGAATAAAAGGCAGACGAGCTGTGGGGGCTGAAAATGCAGGAGAATTGGGTGACTGAAGCCCTGGAAAAGGGGGGGTACCCCTGCCCAGGTGGGTGGAAGGTGGACATCCCCTGACAGAAATGGAGGCAAGACTGTGAGGGAGGGAGAGAAAGAATGTGTCTGACTCGGGCGGGAAGCGTGAAGGAGAGGGCTTTCTGCTGGGCTTCCGTGCGCCCGGAGCTGTGTGGGGGTGTCACACGCTGGTGTCGAGGACTCAGAGTGTGCCGTGAACGTTTGAAAGCATTGCTGAGGATGGTGGCGGAGGGAGGAGGCAAGCAGAGAGTGGCACCGTGGAGTTGAAGATTTTAAGATTCTGGGTAAGTGCCTCTAGTTCTCTCCAACTACCCTGCCTGGCTTTACCGAAACTGCCAAGCTGTGATGTCATCAAATAGGGAATTAAAGCTAGGTAGCCGGTGTTTTGTGCCTGGGATTTTCCAGTTCCGTTCCCTGCTGCTTCCTGCACATGGCCAGCCATTCAACACGGAGAGTCAGCTCTCCACAGTAGTTCACGCAATCCA
This sequence comes from Mirounga angustirostris, assembly GCF_029215605.1. Taxonomy (NCBI): domain Eukaryota; kingdom Metazoa; phylum Chordata; class Mammalia; order Carnivora; family Phocidae; genus Mirounga; species Mirounga angustirostris. Next base: position 15,352,849 of record NW_026991719.1, read on the forward strand.
CATTTGGCGCAGGAGTGGTAAACAACCAAGTGGAGAGCCAATAACACCCCCGCCCCGCATCAACCTTACAGAGTTGTAAATCCCTGAACAAGTCTTTTTTTTTTAAGTAATCTCTACGCCCAACATGGGGCTCGAACTCACGACCCTGAGATGAAGGGTCGAATGCTCTCCCAACTGAGCCAGCCAGGCGACCCTGAGTCCTGACACAATTCTGTTTGGTATCTGTCAATGGCATTTACACGATCCACCTATCAGTCCCTGGAGTCCTTTCCAGCTAGCCTTGGAGAGTGACTGGATTCTCCACAGGCGCCCTATGAAAGGTTCCCTTCCTTACAAGGATATGAAGTGCCCTTGAAGTCTGATTTCTGAAGTTACCAATTCAAGTAAGGCCCCTTGGGGGTTCACCCAGTCCCAACGGGTGGGATGTCTCTCAGAGCTTGGATTTTATTCCTAGTTCCTCCTCAGGCCTCGACGCTGTCTGGGCTTTTCTCAATCTGCCAATCCCCTTCTTTGCTGCTAGGCACCCACTACCACCACCACTAGGTTCGTTCCACTGGGCATGGTGCCCCCCGGTCAGTTCCGCCCAGGAGATTCTCTTCGACAGGTGTTTCCCACCAGTAGCAGCCCCTCAAAGCTGGGCAGTGCCACCACCTCTGTGCATGCTTTCCATGGACCAGCATGCCTCTGCCCAGAGTCTTGGGGCTTCAGGCTGGGACCCGGCCCAGCACAGCCAGGCTGTGCAGGCTCATACTCCCTGGCCTCGCAAGTGCTTGGTCCTCCACGTGTGGGGTGTCGGCCCCCTCCCTGTGTCTCCAGCAGTCTCCCGGCCCCTGGAGGCAGATGGACCCATGGCTCTAGGTACTTGGCAATGGGATATCCATTCCTTCTGGTGAGCAGGCTTGTTATGTCACACGCCATAGACCCTCCAACCAGCCAGTTACTTCCCCGAGTGACCAAAGGTCTGCATTTTCTGCATAGAACTGAAACACGTCCCTCCACCTCCCTGGGTCCTACTGACCAGTTGAGGCAGAGACTAAATGCTACTTCTTCCATGCAGCCTTCCTTCATACCTGTGAATAAATGTCATTTTTTCCTTCTCTGAACAGCCACAGAGTCTCACCTATGCTTCAAGTTCATTCATTCATTTGTTCAGTAAGTATTTATTGAGAATCTTCCGGGACCAGGCTCTGTGCCAAGTGTTAGAACACAAGAATAAAAACACAAGTCTCTTACCTCATAGAACTTTCCGAGTAGCTGGGAAACCGCTGGGTACATGAACAATTTAATATTAAAAAATTGCTCTGTGGGAGATAGTACAGTTGTTAAGAATGTGGACTCTGAACTCAGATTGCTTGGATTTGAATCTCAGCTCCACCACTTACTGGCTGTGTGAACTTGAGCTAATGCCTTAGTTTCTACATCTCTAAAATAAGATAGTAATAATAATTACCTCATAGAGTCTAGACTACTGAGCGTATTCTACAAATGGGTTCCTGTTATAATATTTGTTGTTAGGATCGTTTAAACCATTAGAAGTATAAAGGGAAATTGGAGCATGGAGAAGCTTTTAATCCTCCTGACTTAATATTGGAGTTCTTTATCTGAGTCTAATCTCCCGTACCAGATTCTAAGGTCTTCCAGGGCAGACATATTTACAAACAGCATAACCTTTGACTTGGTTCCCTGCTCTTAGTAGGTGCTCCATGAATATCCATTGGTTTCACGGAAATGGATTCACCCAGATCTGGGTCAGCCCCTCGGCCACTCCAATTGGGTGTACAAGTAACTGCAGCTGCCTCCTGCCTTCTAGACCAAATCCTGAGGGGCTGCACAGGTCTGTGGTCAAAGCAAAGGGGCAAATGAAAATGAAGGAAAAGGTGTCTCACCCAGAGATGCCACGTTTTCATCCTGGGCTTTACGTTTATTCCTTCCCATGAAGGCCATCTGGGGTTTAGCGTTTCTACTTCCATGATGTAAATGTATTTTCAAGGGTTGGTTACTCGGCTCTGGAGTTCACTGGTGGACCTCAGCACTCAAAAATCTATCCTGGGGGCTGTTAGCATTTTCCCACCCCTACCCCCTTAATAAACTAACTGAAAGAGAACAAAAACATCAATTTTAAGGTCTGCAAATATAAACAACTTATGTTTCCCTAAGGAAGTCACTTTTCTTCTTGGAGTAAATTGTCATTAACCTATCATGGAATTTTCCAGAATTCCTCAAATTTCTTGACTTTTGAGTCATGTGGTTCTGAAAAGAAAATATGTCATGCTGGTTTTAATTTCAAATGGCTTCCAATTTGAAGCCCTGGCAAGTTTCTATTCTGGATTGAACCCTAGACGGACTTTGAATTAATTCTAGCAAATGATGAAGATGGATAGCTTGCTAGTTGCCAACTTCACTGAAGTAAGTTAAGGCAAGTTGAGTTCATATGTTTTTCTTTCCTACCTTGGGTAGCACATGCCTAATACTTTCATTATGATAATTTCCAGTCTTCTGTAATCTCATTAGAGAAGTGTTTTATTTTATTTTTTTTTTTAAGATTTTATTTATTTATTTGACAGAGAGAGACACAGCGAGAGAGGGAACACAAGCAGGGGGAATGGGAGAGGGAGAAGCTGGCTTCCCGCCGAGCAGGGAGCCCAACGTGGGGTTCGATCCCGGGACCCTGGGATTATGACCTGAGCCGAAGGCAGACGCTTAACGACTGAGCCACAGGGGCACCTCCCTCTCCCACTCCCCCTGCTTGTGTTCCCTCTCTCGCTGTGTCTCTCTCTGTCAAATAAATAAATAAAATCTTTAAAAAAATACAGTTGCATAAAAGATGCGCAGAACACTCATTATTAGTTTCTCAAGTAAATTTGTATTGTGGAGGAGAATTTTAAAAGGGGCATTGGTTAAAAACTGGAATCAGATACAGGCAAGAATGCAAAAGGTGCTGATAGGTAGGGTGGCCTATTTTTGAAGGTGAAGGAATCACAGAATTTAGAGAAGAAAGTCAAATCAGAGCTCTTCCCACCCAGCTACTTGCAGAGTGCTAAGTCCTGTTGACAGGATCCAGGACTGCGTGAGTAGCTCCAGAGAGAAACAGGTGTCTGCATATCAAACAGTTGGTGCTCTACCCATGTTCCCTTGACATTCACTCTTCACCCATGGATTCCAGTGACTCTGTTCCTGAGAGCATTTTTTTGTTGGAGTACATTGGGCTTACAGGCAGAGCATGCCCTGAGTGCTGGACAGTTATGTTTCTGGAAGTAGTTCTAAAGCAACGGTGGTTGGGGAATTGGTGAATAAATCCTCCACATTTCTGGTTCCTTGTGGGTAAAACTCTGAGGCGTGCTCTCCTCTGTCTTCCAGAGTTTCCCAGTGGGATTGACCTCTAGTCACCCACACTAGAAACTGGCTTGCTAACACACCCATTACTGTCTTCATTTCTTTCCCTGCTTCCCCTCTCCTCGACCAGTGTTTCCTGGGATCACCTCTCAAAGAAACTATTTGTACTTGAATCCTTGGGGTCTGCTTCTGGAAGGATCCCAAACTAAGATAATTCCTAGTTCTGCAAGTCGGGTGAGGTCTTTCCTGCTTCTCTCTTTGATGATTTTTTACATCTGCCAACTGGTTCGGGCCTGCAGTCTCTTCTCCTTCCTTTCTTACCACACATTGCTCCCAGATCTTCCTTCGTCCTAAAGCAATGGTCAGATGTATTATTCCCCCTGCTCGAAATCCTCTACTATTACTCCATGTTCTAAGTAGGAACAGAAGTCCATACCCCTCTCATAATCTGGCCCATACCCCTCCCTAGCCTTTGACCCACAAACCTTGAATGTGTAGGGTGCTCTCCTGACCTATCCTGCTCGCAGATGCTAAATATTTGTAGAATCGGAAAGCTTAAGGGAAGGTGAGAAAAGTCAGCTGGGTATTATACTTGTATCTTTATCCTACTTAAGAGAAGTTCACAGTACTTTTTTGCACTTACACATTTTCTGTAAATAGATTAGAAACAGCTTTCCCTCCCCTCCCCCAGTTCTCTCATTCCAGATATAGGGCTCCTCTCAATTCAGTTAGAACAAAACTCCACATGTGAATGCCCTACTGTAGTTTCTCTTTCTCTCTTTCTTTCTTTCTTTCCTTCCTTCTTTCTCTCTCTCTCTCTCTCTCTTTCTTTCTTTCTTTCTTTCTTTTTTTCCTTTCTGTAGGCTGTACACCCAACACGGGATCGAGCTGCATGCTCTATTGAGTGAGTCAGCCAGGCGCCCCCTACTGTAGTTCCTTATACTGGAATTAAACCGCTGATTTTCCAATTGCTTTTCTGTTTTGAGGTCACAATAGGTACTGTAATAATAAACATTTCACAAATGCAGATAGAGGGAGGGAGTGTGTTATGTTGGGCTGAGCAACATAACAGACCTTAGCCATAGCTTGGCTTTGCCCATAAGAGCTCAGGCGATATTGAACAAGTCATGAAATTTCTCTGAACCTCCGCTTCCTTATCTGTAAAAACAGGGGATTGTGCCTGAGCTCCATTCTAGAGCTAAGATGCTACTAACAAGCTACCATGATTTGAAGTTGTGGTTGCTGGGAAGGAATAGGTAGGTAGAGTCAAAGGCTCAGAGGCTACTCTAAATTTGTTCATGCATCTCATAATTTTAGTTTAGTTGGTCCAAAAATTCACCTAATTTTTTAAGTCCTTAAAAATGATCAATGAGTGTTACCCATCAGGACATGGACTAAAGTCAGCTGCAGTCTTTGCTTCCCCGAGAAACTCCTGTCTCTTCCCTTCCCCTAGTACCTTCCTGACTTTAAGGCTGGATGACTATAGGGGTACCTGGGTGGCTCAGTCATTAAGCGTCTGCCTTCGGCTCAGGTCATGATCCTGGGGTCCTGGCATTGAGCCCCACGTTGGGCTACTGCTCGGTGGGAAGCCTGCTTCTCCCTCTCCCATTCCCCCTGCTTGTGTTCCCTCTCTCGCTATGTCTCTCTCCGTCAAATAAATAAATAAAATCTTTAAAAAAAAAAAAAAAAAGGCTGGATGACTATAACATGCCTAACTTGGTCCTGGTTTTCTTTTGAGATAAATAAATATTAATGTGAAATAAAAACCACCACACACGTAATAATGCTGGGATTAATGAGGTGCTGATCTGTATTCTTACTTTGTTATTGTTGGCCAATGTGGTATTCAGCTGAATTCAAAACTGTGGAACCATTTGTAAAACAGAAATGTTAAGTCCAAAGTTTTGCATCCACCATGTGGCTTATCATTCTACCAAGGTGGGATGGCAGGGCCCCACACATCTGGGAGGCAGGGCAGGCAGTGCTGGCGTCTTGTGGTCTGGGGGTTCCGGGTAAGCTCCCACTTCCAGCCTCCATGCATGGTCAGTCACAAAGAAAAGAAGAGGAGAGGAGAGGAGGGAAGAGAATTGTTCTCACTTACCTAGCTCTGGTGAAGGTGGCTGGGGAAGGTTGTCCATTAGACCATTATTGGCCATTAAATTCTAAACTCTTATGCCGTTCCAGGATTAGTCTCCAAGCAGAGCTGAAAGGGGATGAGAATTAAGCCTTATGTGAGCAGTTTCTCACACATTCATTCCAATAGTCTTTGGGAAGGTGTCATAAGTCCCGACAAACATATGAAGAAACCAGGGCTTAGAAAAGTGAGTGACCCACCAAAGTCACATAGTTGGTGAGTCAGAATTTAAACCAAGCCTTCTGGCTGTACCTCCAGCAGTCAGTGCAGCCACCACCCCTCCTGCCCTTAGAAACACAGGAATGTATTCCCAAATGTGCCTTTTCTTCTGTCCCATGTGGCAGGTGGGAGTGAAAGTTGGAACCACCTTGGCGGAAGGCAATTTATGTTATCTATCAAGACCCTATAAAATGTTTATACCTTTTGGGGCACCTGGGTGGCTCAGTCGGTTAAGCATCGGACTCTTGATCTCAGCTCAGGTCATGATCTCAGGATTGTGAGATTGAGCCCTGGGTCAGGCTCTGAGCTGGGCGTGGAGTCTGCTTAAGATTCTCTCCCCTCTCTCTCTGCCCCACTCTCCTAATCCATGCTCATGTGCACGTGCACTCTCTCTAAAAATAAAAAAATAAAAAAAATTTATACCTTTGGACTGTGTAATTCTACTTTTAGGAATCTTCCTGAAAGAAATTACCTGAGATGAGGATGATTACCAGACATTAATGCAAAAAGATGCTATTACAGTATTATTTATAATCGTGAAATGCTCTAAACTCCCCTTGCAGGAGAACAGCTAAATCACTGCAGCAGAGGCCCCAGTTAGGCCAGAAAAGAAATGCAAATATGTGGCGTGTTCCCACCCTTTGAGTATAGGTCTGAATTAACTCATACACATGGGCACTGGTGCAGAAAAAGTATTAACTCAAGCCCACAGTTGGAGTTTAGATTATACAGGTAAACTTGGTAAGGAGAAAGCAGATGCCAACAGAAGCCAGCTTGTAGGAAGAAACCATAGGGCCCCTGAAAAATAATTGATCCTAGAGAAGAAAGCACTTGGTGTATAGAGTAGCTTCAGCAACACAGCTTGAGATTCCAAGAGAAGGGACGCCTGGGTAGCTCAGTCAGTTAAGCATCTGCCTTCGGCTCAGATCATGATTCCGGGGTCCTGGGATGGAGCCCTGCATTGGGCTCCTTGCTCAGCGGGGAGCCTGCTTCTCCCTCAGCCTGCCGTCCCCCCTGTTTGTGCTCAATCTCTCTCTCTGACAAATAAATAAATAAAAATCTTAAAAAAAAAAAAAGAGGGAGAGAGAGATTCCAAGAGAAGTCTCTCCTCCCCGACATTTTCCACCACGGCTTATCAACCACCAGCTTTGGACCTTCTCTTGGGCTCTTCTCCTGATGATCAGCTTGGCCTTTTGACTTATCACTTATCTACCCTTGGCTTGTTTTTGGACTACCTACTCAGCTTAAGTCTCAGCCTGGCCTGCCATCTCCCCCTTTCTATCGGATACACACAAAGAAATATCTAGTAGACATGAAAGTAATGCGTGGGAAGAGTTTTAAGTGGAATAGGAATCATGTTGGATATAATCTTAATCAAGTAATGAAGGATGAAAAAAATGTGTATATATAAGATGATTTTCATTATAAAAATGCCTTCAAGATTTTGTAAAGAAATATGTTAAAGCCTTAAAGCAGGGTTATGAATGCCCTATATTTCATTTCCATTTAACTTTTCATTTTCCACGAACATGAAGGTATTATTTTATAGTTACAAAAGGGAGGTGTTTAAAATGTGCTCTTTTTCTCCCTCCTAAAAGGCAGGCAATGTACAAATCTATTAAATGTGGGTTGAAAAATAGACGGAATTGGCCTGGAAGTCGCTGAAGCGGCCCATCTGGTTTAGCTGTATTGGATGAGAACCAGTTGATTGCTTAATTTGGCATCAGCTTGGGCCACTGGTGCTTTTATGCAGCCTCAGGGAGAGCTGTTCTGTATCTAGAAAACTGAGATGGTACCAGGCTGATAGAGGTGGTCCAAGGGGAATAATTTTGTATGATGTGGCAAATTAACGTTTGCAAAGAAAATGCTGTTCTGTTCTTCAAATGTTCTCAAAAATAGTTTATGAGGCTAGACAGCCTCCCTGTCCAATTGCAAAAGAACTTCCAGTTCTCATTTGTAAGTGAATCTTGAATCAAACAATGATCAATAAGCCCAGTGCAACTGTGAGGATTTTGTTAGATATGAATATATAAGCAAGCGCATACATTTATAGTCTAAATTCAGAATCTACTACTTGAACCTAATCAACTTCCTTTCACTCTATAGCAATAATTTATTTGTAACATATTTATGCTCTCATTTTTTCTTCAGTCCAAGAACCATTAGCACTCATGTATTAAGTTTTGTATTGTTGCTTTGCACAAAGTCAAAATAATGCATATTTTTTCCTTCAACTATTATTGCAATTATGGTTTTAATTGCATACACTTCTTCCTCTCTGCCTAAACATAAAGATACACTGTATCTCATAGGTACTTATTAAATATATAAGGACCAAAGGATTTGGGGCCCTCCAATCAGCATCTCCAGCTTTATGGTATGATTTCTCCTCCCTGAATTTTTGCTTCCCTTCATCTCCCAAATCCCAAGTTGTTTCATTTGCCATAGCTTGAATAGCTAACTAAGAAAAGTAATTTTTGTCTTCCTTGACACCGCCTGTGGAGGGGGCAGCCGTCTCCTATTCGGCATCATGGCTGCCCTCACACCTCTGGTGAAGCCCAAGATCATTAAAAAAGAGGACCAAGGTGTTCATCTGGCCCCACTAAGACCAATGTGTCAAAATTAAGTGCAACTGGTGGAAACCCAGAGGCATTGACATTAGGGTGTGCAGGAGAGTCAAGGGCCAGATCTTGATGCCCAACAGTGGTTATGGGAGCGACAAGAAAACAAAGCACATGCTGCCCAGGGGCTTCCGGAAGTTCCTAGTCCACAACGTCAAGGAGCTTGAAGTGCTGCTGATGTGCAACAAATCTCACCGTGCGGAGATTGCTCACAGCGTCTACTCCAAGAACTGCAAAGCCATTGTGGAAAGAGCAGCCCAGTGGGCCATCAGAGTCACCAATCCCAATGGCAGCTGCACGGCGAAGAAAATGAATAGACAGACAACTTACATGCATGTCATATTTGTGTTAATAAAATCATAAAACTCCCCCCAAAAAGCAATTTTTAAAAACTCTCATAGGCTCTTTACTCCAGTACATAAGCACATTCGTGCCTCTACCATCTTAAAACAACACTACAACAAAACACTTCCAGGTTAAAATGGAGACCAGATATTGATAAGCTAAAGGCAAGTACATTGCTCCTTGGGCCTCTAAACTTCCAAGGGTGGGAGAGAAGAGGGGCCCCAAAGCTCTGAGTGCCACCAGCAAGGGCCACCCTCCTCCTCCAACACTCACAACCTCACCATTACCCTCTGCCTTGAAGACCATCAAGGCTCGTGCCCTCCTGCCCTCTCTCTGTTATGCATTGAATTAGGTCCCCCCTTAATTCATGTTAAAGTCCCAACCACTGGTACCTCAGAATGTGACATATCAAACTGTAGTTAAGGTCTAGGGACATCTGGGTGGCTCAGTCGGTTGAGCGTCTGCCTTTGGCTCGGGTCCTAGTCCCAGGCTCCTGAGATCGAGTCCCACATCAGGCTCCTTGCTCACTAACTTAAAATGGATTAAAGACTTAAATGTAAGACCTAAAACCATAAAACTCCTAGAAGAAAACACAGGGGAAAAACTCTGACATTGGCCTTAGCAATGAATTTTTTGGATAGAACACCAAAAGCATAGGCAACAAAAGCAAAAATAAAGAAGTGGGACTACATCAAACTACAAAGCTTCTGCACAGCAAAAGAAATACGCAACAAAATGAGAAGGCAACCTATGGAATGGGAGAAAATATTTGCAAAACATCTGATAAAGGGGTCAACATCCAAAATATATAAGGAAGTCATACAACTCAAGTGCATAAAAAAACAAATAATCTAATTTAAAAATGGGCAAAGTACCCAAACAGACATTTTCCCAAAGAAGACATACAAATGGTTCTCAGGTACATGAAAAGGTGCCCAACATCACAAATCATCAGGGAAATGCAAATCAAAGCCACAATGAGATATCACCTCACACCTGTCAGAATGACTATTATCAAAAAGACCAGAGATAACAGTGTTTGCAAGATATGAAGAGGGAACCCCCCTTGCAATACTGGTAGGAATGTAAACTGGTAGAGCCACTATGGCAAACAATATGCAGGACCCTCAAAAGTTTTTTTAAAAAAATTAACTACCCTATGATCCAGCAATCCCACTTTTGGGTATATATCCAAAGGAAATTAAATCACTATCTCAAAGAGATATCTGCACCTGGTGTTCATGCAGCATAGTTAACAATAACCAAGACATGGAAACAACCTAAGTGTTCACTGATGGATGATGAGTATGATATTATATACATATATATATAATATTACTCAGCCATAAAAAAGAAGGAAATACTACCATTTGTGACAACATGGATGGGCCCTGAGGGCACTATGTAAGTGAAATATATCAGACAGTGAGAGACAAATACTGTATGATCTTACTTACATGTGGAATCTAAAGAAGCTGACCTCATAGAAACAGAATAGCATGGTGGTTACCAGGGGCTGTGGAGTGTGGGAGAAATGGGGAGATGTTGGTCAAGGGGTACAAACTTCCAGTTATAAGATGAATAAGTTCTTGGGATCTAATCCGAGCCTAGTGACTATAGTTAACAATACTGTATTATATACTTGAAAGTTGCTAAGAGTAAATCTTAAATGTTCTCACCACACACACACACACACACACACCCCAAAAGGTAATTGTGAGAGGTGATGGATGCATTAACTAACCTTATTGTGGTTATCATTTCACAACATATACATGTATTAAATCATCACATTGTACATCCTTAAACTCACACAATGTTACATGTCAATCATATCTCAATAAAGCTGGAAAAAAGAGAAAGACACAAAAGTACAATAAAACTAGCTTTAGGGCGCCTGGGTGGCTCAGTTGGTTGAGCGACTGTCTTCGGCTCAGGTCATGATCCTGGAGTCCCTGGATCGAGTTCCGCATCGGGTTCCCTGCTCGGCAGTGAGTCTGCTTTTCCCTCTGACCCTCCTCCCTCTCATGTGCTCTCTCTCATTCTCTCTCAAATAAATAAATAAAATCTTAAAAAAAAAAAAACTAGCTTTAGATTGTAAATCATAAAAAAGGAAAAAAATCTGAGTAGAAACAAATTGCTCTCTGCGAAATCTTTACTTATAGCCCTCTTTTATTAATCGGGATTCTTGGCCATGGAGACTGCCTCTGGCGATCTTGAACAAAAGTTCATTTGTTTCAAGGATTTGGGAGACAAAAAAAAAAAGGCTTGGAAAAACCTGGTTAGCACTGAGTGGTCCCTAAACAGTCTTCAAAGTCTTTGGGCTCATTCCAATTCCAGAGACTTCGTGGACTTTGTTCGTGTCCCTTTGGCTTAGAAAGACCTCACCATTCCTGGGCAAGGGTCATCCTAACTTCATGCACTGTGCATGAAGGTAGTTTGCCTTAAAGGTAGAGAGGGTAGGAAAGAGATTAGAAGTTAGGATTGTAAAGACTTTGTGACCAATTAGGCATCACAGGTGAGGAGAAGGAAGAGTGAAGGAAGGATGATTTCATTCCCCCTTCCTAACAGGACCCTAGCAGTTTGGGGGCTGACCGTTCTCCCACTCTGCCTTTTCTTGGAGAGAGGTGGTATCTGCCTGCCCCAGTGGAAGTTAACAGGCCAGCTCCTTCACCCTGATGGAGGCTAGACCTAGGCTAGATCATGGGACGCCCTCACCTGGGTCTTTGAAACCTGAGTGATATAAGGGACTCCTAACTTTCCCCTCAACCTACCGTTTACTCTGTTTGGGCTCATTCCAATTCCAGAGACTTTGTGGACTTTGTTCGTGTCCCTTTGGCTTAGAAAGACCTCAGCTTCCCTGACTCACTTCAAAGTGTTCGGTGCAGTCTTAGAGCTGGACTCAACCCCAGGTTCTTCCCACTCTTGGTACAGTTCTGAATCGGTTAGGATCCAGCTCGGTAGTGAATTACTGAAATAAAAAACAACTGCGTCTTAAAAGCCTAGAAGTGTATTCCTTTCCTGTAGTAACAGAAAATCTCTAAAGGAGATCAGTCCAGGGCTGGTGGGCCTCCCACCCATGGGTCTCAGTTTCTGCTTCTGAGGGGACCCAAATTAAGACAAAGGGGTAAAAATTCACTTGGGGCGTTTGATTCAAAATAATTATTCCCCTGAGCACAGTTCTTTAACAACTTGGGTCATTTTCAGGTGTACATAAAGAAACCGTAGGCAGGTTTTCAACAAACTATTTCTGCATGTAGAACTATTACACCACACGCCTATGTAGCAGCCTAGAAGAAGCTTGCTTCTGAGGGGGATCAGAGACGTGACTTCTTCCTCTTGGGGTTCTCGGGGACACTCCTGCCCACGCTTCCACCCACCACCACCACTACCAGGCTCTAACTTCTCAGCCTATTTCTCTCTCTCCTCTTCCCCTTAGGCCTACTCATTCTGGAGCCCAGCAACCAGCTTCCTGGCTTCCCCCAGGGTCTTACCCCCACCCCACCCCCCGTCTCAGCCCAGGTCTAAAACTCACCAGTATCTGAGGGAGGTGTCCCTGAGCTGTCAGAATCACCAGAGCTGATTGCTGAAACACCTGAGGTGTTAAGTGTTGATAATAGCTTGCTGAGTTAACCCCTCCCAGGAGATATTTACATCTTAATGGGAACAATCTGGAACCTGTGTTTTTTCTCCACTTGGCTCGCAAAGACAGTGGTGATGATCTGAACAGCATCCTAGGGTAGATAGAGGAGACTCTTCAGGGCTGTAGGTTACCAGTGCGGGAATTCTGGCCCCTCTGAGAGCCTCACCCTCTGCCTTACGCCCTGCTGGCTGCTCCCAGGGCTGAGGGGTCCTTATCTCAGCCACACATGTCCTCCACACTGGGACAATCATAGAGAAACCACCTTACACCTTTGAGGAAGGGACGGTGCCAGTGCGTTGCCCAGCGGGCCAAGGCAAGATTGAAAACCAGTGCCTAAAAACAGAAAAATGTGCTTTTTTGGGGGAAAAATTCCAAAACTACATACAAGTGGAGACTACAAGTGATCCTTTCTACTTAACCCAGATTCATCAACCAATACTTCGCTATTCTCATTTTATCCGGTACCCCACACCCTTTTTTTTTTGGCACCAAGTTTTCTCTAAAGCAAATCTCATGTCCTTTCACTTTACTGTGCATCTCAAAAGGGAGGAAGGAAGGAAGGAAGGAAGGAAGGAAGGAAGGAAGGAAGGAAGGAAGGAAGGAAGGAAGGAAGGAAAAGCTTTTTCTTATATAACCACAATGCTATTATCACAGTTAACAAAATTAATAACAATTCATAAATCTTATCTATCGCTCAGTCCATATTTAGATTTCTAGATAATTGGGAAAACAGAAGTACTTTTTAAATAGTGGGACTTTTTTACAACATCAGAGTAGACAGGTTTATAGGAAAAAAATTGGGAAGCAGAAATTGTACCCTCTTAGACCCCCTCAGAACATCCAGTTGACCCAAACTAAGGTGGTGGAGTCTTGATAAGCTGAAAAAGCAAATTATCTTCTTATACTTCTTCAGTCCAATAAAAAATAAAAGTGTTCTTCCCAGTTTCACTGTGTGCTTCAGTTCACAGGATTTTGTAAGGTACTAAAAGGTCACTTCTACCCACCTCAAAGGGCTCATATTAGTCTCCCTCTGAAACAGTGTGAATAAAAGACTCCTTGTATATTCTAAGGGGAAATATTATGGTGTCTACTTGTTGTTCTTTGTATCAAAGTCTCAGGGAAAAAAATGGTGAGGATGTGTACATTTGTACATGAGCCAGGAGTTGTCCATTAACTTTCTAAATGATCCAGTCACAGTCTACTGAATTTGGAAGAACTGCCAAAGATGAAAGAGCTTTTCCTGCTCAACTGGAACTAAGGAAAAGTGGTTTGGGACAGTAAGTGACAAGTCAGAGAAAGATAAAAATCACCATAACTCCTACCAGCTAGCCTAGAAGAGATTTTCCTTTACTTTTTCTCTGTTACAGCTTCTCCTTGCTGCAAAATGAGCGCTTTCTAGTTATAGCTAGCATGGTTGACTTTTCATCACATCCCAGGTTCCATTCTCAGGGCTCAATGTGGCTTAGCTCAGTTCGTCCCCACAACTCTATGAAGTCGGCATTATGATTATTCTCACTTTTACAAATGAGGAAAGGAAAGGACAGACAAGTCCTAGGATAAGTTGTGCAAGATTACACGGCTAGTTATAAAATGGCCGAGGCGGTGCTTGAATCCCGGGCATCTAGTTTGGGATGAAATGCTGGGATTTTTGTACATATGATCTCATCTGATATCATTGTTTTCATTGCGTAGCTCTGTCCCAACACTTTTCACACCGTCCGAATTAATTTCTCCTTCCTCTCTTGTTTTTCCAAATGAAGCTATGAGCTCCTAGAAAGAAAAGGCTGCTACTTCCCGACGGTGCTTACCTAGCAAATGGCAGACATTCATTTAACGTACGTGACAGGACCAGGGCTTGGGTGAGGAGACGGAGGAACTCACCCACAGTGCAAAATTTGAGAGGGCTCAAAAAAAAAAAAAAAAAAAAAGCCTCGACAATCAAGATGTATGATACTTTAATGCAATGTTTTTTGAAAAATTAAAATCAAGGTCAGTGGCCGTGCCATGTTGAGCTATGCTGGAGCCTGAGGCAAAAGGAAAAGTCAGCCAGAGTAATCCGGTCTTTAAAATATTGATATTGTGGGGCGCCTGGGTGGTTCAGTCAGATAAACATCTGACTCTTGATTTCAGCTCAGGTCGTGGTCTCAGGGTTGTGAGACTGAGCCCTGCATCGTGCTCTGTGCTGGGCCTGGAGCCTGCTTAAGATTCTCTCTCTCCCACGAACCACGAGAGAGACGATGGACTCTGAAAAACAAAGTGAGGGTTCTAGAGGGGAGGGGGGTGGGAGGATGGGTTAGCCTGGTGATGGGTATTGAGGAGGGCACATTCTGCATGGAGCACTGGGTGTTATGCACAATGAATCGTGGAACACTACATCTAAAACTAATGATGTAATGTATGGGGATTAACATAAGAATAAAAAAATTTAAAAAAAAATAAAAATAAAATATAAAGTCTCAAAAAAAAAAAAAGATTCTCTCTCTCCCTCTCCCTCTGCCCCTTCCACACCACCTCCCACTCATGCACGCGTACTCTCTAAAACAAAACCAAAAAAATTGATATTTTAATCATCATGGATTTTTGCATTAATTTTGATTTCTTAAGATTATTGCATTGAAATATTATTTTTCTTGATTATTGAATTTTTTCGTGTCTCCTCCTCCCCCTTAAATTTTCCTCCTGAGGTGAGCGCCTCACTTGCCTCATCCTGGTCCAGGCCCCAGGCACAATTGAATAAATGGTTAAGTTCACATGCAATATCTACCTTTTGCTGGTGAAAATATATATGAAGTTGCTACTCAATGAATAATGGAAAAGACAAATATAGAAACAAACATTAAATCAACAAAGCTTAAAGTTGCGGGAGACATTGTTTCTAGGAAATTCTTTGTGTTTGCCCGAGTCATCTGAGGTTGGCTATCTCAGTTATTTCAAGCAGGTTGTTAATGAGGTCACAGCCATTGACCAATCGTCTTAAAAAGCCCCTTGAAGAGCATGTCCTGCTAACAATGACTTATTCATTAAACAAACATTCACTGAGTACCTAACATGTAGCAGGTTGTATGGCAGATGCTGGGGATACAGAGATGCAGAGGCAGGCTGCTTTTTCAAGTGGAGTGGAGGTGGAAGAAAGTCAATAGGCAAGAGTTCGTAGGTCTACTCAGAAGATTCATGAAAGGCTTCTCAGAGCGGGCCAAGAGTGCGTCAGTTTGGAGTTGCAGTGTTTGAAAGGGCCCAATAGATAATTCTCCCCAACTTGAGATCTGAATTACTTGTAAAATAAGACAAAGAAGTTGGCAGTTAAAGACCAAAATATTAACTTTATCCCTGGTACAATGGATGTTGGAGAATGTGGCTTATACCGACAACAAGCAGGCTTCTTAGTGCAGAATCCCAGAATTAGACAGACCCACCCACCCAGCACTCCTCGACCAAGGCAGACCCTGCCCGCTGCAGGGACAGAGCTTGCCTCTGGAGATTTGGAAGAGAATGGGGGCTCCCTGGGCGCAGCTTGCACCCAAAAAATAGTGATTGGATGAAGCATGTCAACTATTGCCTATATGGTATAAACAGTGAGATGCGTAAATGAACTGTAATCCCTAGAGGTGGTTGGTTAACATTTGAAACACCTAATCAGGAATGTACATTCCAGAGAGGTTTAAGTACTACAAATATTGTTATCTAAATCTATACTCAGAGGATTTGTTAATAAATACGTTAGAAATAATTTTCCAGGGCGCCTGGGTGGCTCAGTTGGTTAAGCGACTGCCTTCGGCTCAGGTCATGATCCTGGAGTCCTGGGATCGAGTCCTGCATCGGGCTCCCTGCTCGGCGGGGAGTCTGCTTCTCCCTCTGACCCTCCTCCATCTCATGCTGTCTCTCATTCTCTCTGTCTCAAATAAATAAAATCTTTAAAAAAAAAAGAAAAAAGAAATAATTTTCCATCAATGAAATGACTGATATTAGATATTTATATGACAGGTTAGAAAGATTATACTGGCCCAACTGCTTTTGCACAAAGGAGGTATAAGAATCTGGCAAGCCAAGCAGTCTGATATTGTCAGAGCAGTGCCCTGGGTCTAAAGCCTCCTTGGTTCTATGCCCACCTTTTCATGGAGAACTCAGTTGCAGATAAACTGTAGGACTGGCCAGTCCCATCGTCAGAATTTTGCTGTATCCATCTTAAGATTGAGTCTTTCCTGTAAGGTGCTTGTTGGAATGTGTAAGGACTGAGAGAGGAACTTCCACACAAGTTTAGAAGAACATGACGCATGACTGTTTTTGTGCCTACTTGCTGATAAATATACATCTGGTAGGATTTGGTGTAAGACTTTCTTTTTTTTTTTTTTTAAGAGTTTATTTATTTATTTGAGAGAGAGAGAGAGCACAAGTTGGGGAAAAGGGAAAGTAGGCTCCCTGCCCAGCAGGCAGCCCAACGGGGCTCAGTCTCAGGACCCTGAGTTCATGACTGGAGCCAAAGGCAGATGCTTAACCGACTGAGTCACCCAGGTGCCCCAAGACTTGCTTTCATTATAATAGGCCATGTAGTAGCTAAGTTGTGGGGGTGGTGATGTATATTTCACCTTCCTACTTTTCTTTGCTAGAACTGGAAGAGCCTCACCACTAAAGAATGGCCAAATTGGCTTGGGTCAGTTCAATACATCCTTCCCAAACTCACTAATCAGGTAAATCCCTCTTCCCCAACCCCAGGGGTGGAGAGAGCAGGAGTGTTATACTAATAGAAGTTCCTTCACATGGAGGGGCACCTGGGTGGCTCAGTCTGTTAAGCGTCTGACTTTGGCTCAGGTCATGATCTCAAGGTCCAGGGATTGAGCCCCATGTCGGGCTTCCCACTCAGCGGGAAGTCTGCTTCTCCCTCTCCCTCCGCTCCTCCCCCAGCTTGTGTCTCTCTCAAATAAATAAATAAAATATTTTAAAATTTATTTATTTATTTAAATTTTTTTATTATTATGTTATGTTAATAATAAATAAAATCTTAAAAAAAAAATAAAAGTCCCTTCACATGGAAAGGAAACTCAGCAGTAGGGAATGAGAGTTCTCCACTAACAGTGGACAAACCAATGTTCTAGGCAATAGAAATAGCATGGATTAAAACACAGAAGCCTGATGAAGACATTCAGGAAATTATAAATCATTCAATATTCCTGGAGTATAAAGGGCAACAGGAGGAATGGTGGGAGATAAAAGCAGACATCAGGGCAGGGATCTCTCACAAATCCATACAAAAATTTAAGAACTATCTAGCAGTGCTAAGTAGGATGAAAACAGGACAGGATTTGAATATTAGAAAAATGCCTTTGTTGGCAGTGTGGGGCGTAGAGTGTGAGGGGAAGGCAGCAAGACTAGAGGCAGGGATACCAAGAAAGTAAGGCACTGCTGCTGATGAAATGGTCTGATTTGAAACAGTGGAAAACAGATAACAAAGAAGGAAAGAACATGAATGGTTCTCAGAAAGGAGAATTTGGAAGACCTAGTGATTGAGTGGATATATGAGGTAAAGGAGTGTCTTGATCCATTCAGGCTGCTATAACAGAATATTCTAGACTGGGTGGTTTTTAAACAACAGGAATTTATTTCTTACAGTTCTGGAGGCTGGGAAGTCTGAGATCAAGGTGCCAGTAGATTCGGTGTCTGGTGAGAGCCCACTTCCTGGTTCGTAGACGGCGGTGCCTTCACTCGGCAGAAGAATGTAAGGAGCTCTCTGGGGTCTCTTCTCTAAGGGCACTGATCCCATTCATGGGGGTTCCCACCCTCATGACCGAATGGCCTCCCACGGCCCCACCTCCTTATAGCATCACCTTGGGAGTTAGGTTTCACTATATTAATTGGGGAGGGGTAGGGCGGGGGGGGGACACACAAGTATTCAGTTGTAATGTCATCTCCATTTTCAAAGTACACAAGTGGGCACAATTTACAGAGAAGCATTCAATCTATAAATATTTATTGAGCCACGAATATATAAATAGCAAATTGAGA
Source organism: Mirounga angustirostris (assembly GCF_029215605.1). Lineage (NCBI taxonomy): Eukaryota > Metazoa > Chordata > Mammalia > Carnivora > Phocidae > Mirounga > Mirounga angustirostris. The sequence goes on from NW_026991719.1 coordinate 15,371,141, forward strand.
GTAGTAACTGTAGGTGGTAGGTTGAATTTCCCACAGATGACTACCACAAACACATTCCCGAGGGTAAAATCCTTCTCTGTATGTTGTGTACATAGTGCCCAGAAATCAGGAGTGCCTTACTATAGGTTTCTTTTTTTTTTTTTTTATTTGAGACAGAGAGAATGAGAGAGAGAGCACATGAGATGGGGGAGGGTCAGAGGGAGAAGCAGGCTCCCCGCCGAGCAGGGAGCCCGATGCGGGACTCGATCCAGGGACTCCAGGATCATGACCTGAGCCGAAGGCAGTCGCCCAACCAACTGAGCCACCCAGGCGCCCCTTACTATAGGTTTCTTATGTTCGGTAGGTCATTAACCTCTGCTTAGGCAGTGTCTGGCCTGTGGCAGTTTCTCAATAAATAACCTGCTGAATAATCTAGAAGAAGCCTAATACCCCTGTGTAGCCAGTTCCCCACAAGTCAGCATCTTAAAACAGTGAACATTTATTAGCTCACAGTTCCTGTGAGGAAAGAATCGGCAAACGAATGGTTTGGCTGGATGGTTCTGGCTCACGGTCTCTCACAAGGCTACACTCGAGGTGTCAGCTGGGACAACAGGCGTCTGAGACTTGATGAGGCCAGAGGAGGCCCTCCCAAAAATACTCACTAGGCAGTAGGCCAGAGGCCTCAGCTCCTTGTCATGGGGGCCTCTCCATAGGGCTGCTCACACCTGGCAGCCCCAGAGCGGATGATGATGATGATGATGGTGAATGAGTGAGAGAGGGAGAGAGGGAAGGAGGGAGAGAGAGAGGCCTCACTGCCCTTTATGACCAAGTCTCAAGTCATCACCCCTTGTGCGCTATTCTGTTCATTCGAAGCAAGTTACCACTAAGTCCAGCCACCACGCCAGGGAAAGGATTACGCGATATCAGGGGATCCCTGGGGACCATCCTGGAGGCAACCTGTCATACTTTGTGAATTGTTAACCGACTGTGCAAATAGCAGCCTCCAAATGCTCCCACAAATATGTTCTTTGCTGTGAAGGTGGCTATAAATTATTTATCAGCCTTTCCCTCAGTTTTGCAAACATGGTAACACTATCACCTCTTTGCTCCTCAAATGCAAAGGGCACTCCAGCAGGTAAATGGACGGTAATGACAACTACCTTAGCACCACAAAGATCCCAGGTAAGGGGCGCCTGGGTGGCTCAGTCGTTAGGTGTCTGCCTTCGGCTCAGGTCGTGATCCCAGAGTCCTGGGATCGAGCCTCGCATCCGGCTCCCTCCTCGGCCGGGAGCCTGCTTCTCCCTCTCCCCCTGTTTGTGTTCCCTCTCTAGCTGTCTCTCTCTCTGTCAAATAAATAAATAAATAAATAAAATTAAAAAAAAAAAAAAGATCCCAGGTAGGCCGATGAATTGCCTTGAGGCAGTTTTTGTTTGTGTCTTCAAGGCTGTCCCTTAACTAGAATGAAAGTTTTGTATTTCTCAAGCCCGGCTCCATCAGCCGGGCAAAACTCGATACCAGTTTCAGCATTAAAAAAAAGTATTGACTTGGGTAGATCATTTTATTTAAACCCTTGTTCTAAGATGACCTGTTAAAACAAGCAAAGTATCGCTACAGTCAGGAATTTTTAAATGAAAGTGCTCAGTGTTTTCCAAAGAACAAAATGTGGGTTTGCTTCAGGGAAGGAAAATATTTTTTTTTTTTAAAGATTTTATTTATTTATGTGACAGAGAGAGACACAGCGAGAGAGGGAACATAAGCAGGGGGAGTGGGAGAGGGAGAAGCAGACTCCCCGCTGAGCAGGGAGCCCGATGTGGGGCTCGATCCCAGGACCCTGGGATCATGACCTGAGCCGAAGGCAGACGCTTAATGACTGAGCCACCCAGGCGCTCCAATATTTTTTTTTTCTTGGTTTTAAAACACGCACACTTTCTCTTTCATAAAAAAAAAAAAAAATTAAGGTGAATTTGCTAAACAGAGATTTGGGCTGAGTTTGCCAGAGGCAAAAGTGGTCCCCTGTGAAGATTTTCTAGCTGGCAAGCCTGTATGATCATCTGATGGGTTAGAGATATGGGTCCTTTGTCTATTTTTAATTTTTAAATTTTTATTATTTTTTAAAAGATTTATTTATTTTGAGAGAAGGAGAGCACGTGTGTGCGCACGCGCTAGCAAGAAGTGGGGCGGGGCGAGGAAGAGAATCTCCAGCAGACTCCCCACTGAGTGTCACTGAGCTCCATCTCATGATCCTGAGATCATGACCCCAGGTGAAATCAAGAGTCCCACGCTTAACGGACTGAGCCACCCAGGTGCCCCTCCTTTGTCTGTTTTAGCCCATTATTTCTGTAGCCTCAGCCAGTGCCTGCCCTGCTTCATTCTGCGGGATGAGTCTCTTCATGCCAATTCCAGATAGAGCCTCGGAATAAGCAATTAAATTTTCGGGGGAGCACACGTGGAAGGGTGGGAAAAACAATTTTTCTCTTACAAGACAGTTGAATAAAACTATCCAAAGAGAGAAATGAAATGAGTCCACTTGATATCAAACAAAGACGAGTGAAGGGAAATTTTCCCAATTATGCTGTGGGTGTGAACGTTTTCACACAGCCTTTCCCCGAAAACAGTTGTGCGCAGTGGCTGCCAAACCTGGTCCAGATGTTCCACATCAGTCTTCCGAGATGGCATCTTTGCCAACCCCAACAGAAACTCACTGTTTACGCTAGCTGAATTTCCCCAAACTCTGTCCCTCCAAGACCAAATGCATCTTGGTCCTTAGAGTTCTGTACCACCTTGGCAAGCTCTGTGTGGCTGGTAACCTTAGCCATTAAAAATGCTTTAAAATCATTTCTGTGTAGTAATTAGATTAAGATTTGTCCTTTGAAGTCCGCCTCCAACTGGCATTTCAGATATCACTTAACAAGCTCACACTCGGCTTTTGTGTTCATATGTTGGGCCCTGTGGCCATAGGGCCCCTTGAGTTTTTACTTCAAGGCTGGATTAGTGGACAGGGAGCAAGTTTATCACCACCAATACATCTTTAAAGAACGGTGCTTTCATCACGTAGCATTTTCTCCTTTTCTTAACCAGCTCTCTTCTCTATCAAATGTTTCAATAACCATTCGTGTTATCGAACGGTTAACAGGCCTCGACTAGTGTTTCTCAAACACTAATATGGATATGGATCATGGAACGTCTTGTTAAAGTGCAGATTCGGATTCAGTTAGGTCTGTGGTGGGGCCTGAGAGTCTGCATTTCGAACGTGTGTCCCGATGATGCTGATGTTGCTAATTCCAGACCTACTTTGAGTCTCAGGGACCTAAAACTACACTAATGGTGATGAGAGGCAAACTGGCTTTGCTTTCAGTACCGCACTGGGCACTGGTTATCCTTCTTCGGCGAGCCCCTTGTAGGGTTGAGATAAACAGCTTCTCACCTGAAGAATAGTTCTCTCTTCCTCTTTCTCTCTTGTGAGGCAAACGCTTGAATTTCCCTCCAGCTAAATCCGTTTGAATAAAGAAAATACTGATTGAGCCACTTTACATCAATAAACACATTCCCTGTTTCTAATGATTGGAGTAAGTAACGGAAATTGGATGGACATTTTTAGCAATTGTTTTTTCTCTTTAAAGTGTCAGCACATTAGCTGTGGTTTATTTGCTTTGTTTGAAGTGACCTCCAATGCTGCTCAGGAAACACTCTACACGCTGCTTTAAAAGAATTAATCATATTGAATTAGTGATTGGTTTTTAAAAGCCTTTCTAATGGCAATACACTCCCAAGGACTTTCAGGGTCATTTCGTACCTTCTCTCTCTCACTCTCTGTCCATCCGTCTTTCTCTCAATCTCTCCCTTATAATTGGCCCATGTTTTACAGACTCTAGAAACCTTCCCAAACTTGCTGATTAATATTAATAATTGGAAGTAGTGAGGTAAAGGAACCCCATTTCTTTAAGGATGCTCCATCCAGCTCCAAGAAGCCCACTGGCTAAGAGAGACTGGGGATAGGGCATCAGCTGGCGGAAGACAACAAGGCGAGAGGAAAATTCCCTTTGCTATTCACTGGAGAGTTTCAGGCTATTCCCAGAGGAGTGGCCACACTCAGTGTGACTATTTAGTTTCATAGAATATGCTCCCTTTTAGGTCTTTCTTGTCACTTGAAGAATGTGGGGTCTGCAGAGAGGGGAAAAGCAAATGATTCCCACTGAATCTCTCTCAGATTATATTTATTTGCCAAAATCTTGTAGACCCAAGAGAGAAATACTACAACTTCACAATTTTTATCTAAGTCACTCCAATGTCTTGGCAGGTCTAGAACACTTAGTTTTTTCATTACTCTAATAAAGGAGATCTGTAGGTGACTTTGTTTTGTTTTTGTTTTTAAACGGGCTCCACACCCAGCGTGGAGCACGATGCGGGGCTCAAACTCACAACCCTGAGATAAGACCTGGGCTGAAGAGTCAGACGCTTAACTGACTGAGCCACCCAGGCGCCCCTGACTTTCTTTGAGTTGTAATTTCATAGTTCACCATTTGCCTTACTTTTATTAAAAAACAAAAACTAGTAGCTCCCTTTTTGCTACTTTACCTTAGATAGAGAAACTTGAGGTACCACATCACCTGGTTTCAGATCCTAGCATTGCTTCATCCCTATCTGACCTTGACTTAAGATGACTTAAGTCACTTAACCTCAGTTTCCTCACCTGAAAAACGGGGATAATAAAAGTACCATCTTTGTAGGGGGCGTCTGAAGGAATACTAGCTGGCACAATAAAAGTGCTCGATAAAAGTTACCTATTGTTTTAGTCCTGTTCAGCTCAAATAACTGCAAAATGCCCAATGTGGATCATTGCAACATAACCTACTACTAGGTTCTGTCCATGTGATTCTGAAACCAGCTGATCAATTGTCTGCATTAAGTCAGTGCCATGGTTGGGTGATGCGACAAGACAGTCATGTGTGCCTACAACATCAGAGCATAGCAAAGGTATTGTTTTTGTTGTTGTTGTTTTATTTTATCTTCAGCAACTGTATTGTTTTTACCCACCCTCCCAGCCCATGAGGGCTTAAGCAAGAACAGAAGTGATGAAAATGCTTTGCAAAGCTCAATGCCCCACACGGAACACACACACAGTGATACTTGCTGTAAACTACACTAATGCACTACAATGCTGGATTTTTTTTTTTTTTTAAGATTTTATTTATTTGCGAGAGAGAGAATGAGAGACAGAGAGCATGAGAGGGAGGAGGGTCAGAGGGAGAAGCAGACTCCCTGCTGAGCAGGGAGCCTGACGTGGGACTTGATCCCGGGACTCCGGGATCATGACCTGAGCCGAAAGCAGTCACCCAACCAACTGAGCCACCCAGGAGCCCCAACGCTGGATTTTATTTTTAGTGTCTGGTTTTCTAAAACCCTATGCGGTACAGGTCAACCAATGTTCAAGCGTACGTAGCGCCACTGCCCCGACTTAGGTGCTGTGAAAACTTAAAAGATGATGTAAGACAAGGTTTCTGCCCTCAAAGATTTGACAAAGATTTTACACCAGAGACCAAGCATCTGCGGCTCACCGTAAGGACGGATGAGGACAGGTGCTCCAGTAGATTCAGAGAGCCAGCCACAGGGGGTTTTCGAAATGCTGTCGTAGTAATTACATATCACCTGAGGCGTCCCTATTTAGAACTTGGCTTTACATCTTAAAGATTTCTGGTTCATTCCCACAATGGCCAAAGAAAGTTTGTGTCTGTGTTATATGTCTTGTGTGTGTGTGTGTGTGTGCATGTGTGCGTGCAAATTGCTGCCCTAGACCAGTCTAAAACTTCTTTCCTTTTTTTTCCATTTATTCAACAAATATTGATCAAGAGCGTATTACGTGTGTTAGGAGTTGTGCCCTATTTATTCTAGTCACAATTGTACACACAAGTCCAGAGTCCTTCGGGCAGTGGCTTTAGTAAAATGAATAAATTAGGGTAAAATCTTTCACTCTTCTGATTAAAGTATCCGTGTAGTCCAATTTCAAGATGCAGGATTCGTTTTAGAAAAAGGTATCGGGGCGCCTGGGTAGCTCAGTCAGTTACGCATCCGACTCTTGATTTTGGTTGAGGTCATTTTCTCGGGGACCTGACCTTTGGCCTCTGCGCTCAGCGGGGACTCTGCATGAGATTCTCTCTCTCCTTCTCTCTCTGCCCCTCTCCCCTGTGCTCTCTCTCTCTCTCCCAAATAAATAAATCTGAAAGAAAGAAAGAAAGAAAGAAAGAAAGAAAGAAAGAAAGAAAGAAAGAAAGAAAGAAAGAAAGAAAGAAAGAAAGAAAGAAAGAAGCATCAAGATGCTGGTGGAGAAATCTGAAGTTTAGTTATGTGGAGATGTGTACCAAAACCAGAAATGATTCTCCATACCTTTTACCATAAAAGCAGTTTGTTGCCTGTCTGAATGTTCCAGTGTCATTTTATTGGTACTCATTCTATTTTCAGAGTATTACTTGCTACTGAAAGAAAATAGAATCAGGTTACAATCAGATCCTTAGTTCAGGAGCACTGTAATAATATCCCAATTTGCTGGATGCTGCAAGTGAAATCACTGGGTAGCCGAACAGATGGGGCCCTTTTACGTTCAGCTAGAGCATACTCAACCTTTGACATGAGATCTGTTTGTAAACCAAGAAATGTTAGCTTAAACCCCAGGGCCTCTTAAACCCTTGACCTCTCTGAAAAATGCTAGAGGATACGTTGAGGCAAATAGTTTAAGAAAGTTCAAAATAGCAGTAAGTGCTTGATGAACATATTTGACTCCATGACATTTCAGCCTCGTTGGTCAGGGAAGATCTTTTTTTCCCTTGAAATCACTTTGGAGGTAACATGATTTTTCCCTTGCTACTCAGAAAATATCTTTACTTGTCATAAAATGAAATAAAAAACCTCCAAGCCCAAGCATATAAAAGGCTTAAATGCATGAGCCTTATCATGATCTTTCCTATTGTAGTTCCGAAATTAGTCCTGAAATTCCACGGAAGGTGCTGAAAATGTCTCTTTTGCATTTCTTTTCTAGATTGTTCCCTCTCTGAGGAATGGTTACCAGAGTCTTTTAGAATGACTTATATTTGCTAATTGGATTAAAGGTGTGATAACGGAAGAGAGTTTTTTTCAATATCCCAGTAACATTCTTAATCTGGGAAACAGATGTTCCCACACCTTTTTGCATCTTTGTGTTCAGTGATTACAGTAAGAAGATTTCAGAATCTTCCAAACAGTTCAAATTCATTTTCCACACAGTTGGAAGTGGGAAGCCATCAGGATGAAGGCCTTGAAACTTAAATATAATCAACAGGAGTTGGAAGAAGGTAGAAAAGGGAGAAAGGAGTCTGAGTTGTTCTTACTTGTGGTTTCTAGATTTCTCTCAGCGCTCAAAGTCATCCTCCCGTTTCATTCATTTATTGGAGCAGTTAATGCTTTTTATGATCTCATGCACACAGAGAAAAATATAAAAATGCATTTACCAGGTGGAAAACGAAAGATAATTCTGACTTAGGTGGTCATACTACCTTCATTGTAGATAATTCTTATACCTAAAACACTATAAAAAGGCAGTTTATCATCTATCCATTAGAAAAAAGGTGCTAAAACCAGATAAAACCTTCTCCTATCTTTCACAATAATTTTGTCTTAACTTGCTTTTCTTTCGTCCAAAAATGTTTATATAAGTTTTGTAGGCCATCAGTATTTGAGAAAACGGGAGGAAAATGATTCTTTTATTATCAAAATACAGGTCATAATGAAATATATGGTTTCTAGTGTTCAGGGTGTATTTTGTTTTTAAAGCCACAAAAATCTTCTTACAGTAGCACCCTGGTTGAAAGTTTTAACAAACTTGGTTTTTAAAAAAGTTTAGTAATAATAATAATGGGAAAAATCCTTTGGCCGCGTTCATCTGTGAGAGTGATTAATCTGGTATTATAAAACCTCACATTTTCCATAACCGATATTTGGAATCAAAGATGTGCAGGACGTCTGTCTACATCTGATGTTATACAAAAGCCTTGGCATGCATAGACATGGAGATTCTTGGGTTCTGCTCCCAAAGATTCTGATTCATTAAGTCTGGGGGTTTCCCTGGGAATCTGCACTTTTAACAAACAGCCCCGGGTGATTCTGATGTTAGTGGTCCAGGGACCATTCCTGGAGAATGGCAGTTTTGGAGCTTGTCTGAGATTGTAATGGTGCGACTCAGCCCTGCCCACCACCCTCTCCTCACACTGCTATTACTAAATATCCCTCAACAAAGATCTTCAGGGGGATGACTTTCCTACAGCTCCAATATCTTGAAATACATTCTGAATTATCCTCAATTATAACAATTATGTTTGGTTAAACACCTTTGAGTTACTCACTAAAATACTCCTGCAATTAGTGAATGCACAAGGGCATATCTGGTAACTCTATTAATCACACTACACGTTTGGCCAGAACCTCTGGTTAGATAAGAGAGGTGGGGCTGCCTAGTCACCCAGGTTTGAAATCCAAATGAAATGTTAGAATTCAAACAAAGGGCTCTTAGCCTACCACCATTATATATCGGAAAAGCGATTGTGTCATTCAGAGCAAATACTCAGAGATGGTGCCTATACGTTACAGAGATAGTAAAAGGGTAAAGAGAAGGGGATGAATTACGACAAAGACCTGGCTATTTTGACAACTGGTATATAGTATGGTCTGTTTCACTGAATTTCATCGTATATTCCTTCTGTTTCCTTCCTAAATCAATTTAGATGTGTTGACTCAAGCTATATTTGAAAAGGCTTCTGGTGAATTCTAGACTGCTTCTGAATGGTGTATCCCTCATCACGCACACCTGGAGGCAAGGAGGCGTCAGGAAGTGGCTGTACCAGAGAATGGCTTTTCTTCCCCTGGGTGAAAGCTGGACCATGTCTGCAAAGGAGGCCAGACAAGCTCTCACAAATAAGGTACAAGACAGAGTTCCTATGAGAACCAACTATTTACTTTCCCTCTCTTTTCTCCTCTGTTAGCACCCTGCAGAAAAGAAAGGAAGTGTGGTAGAATGTATTATTGGTTCACAATTCTTCCTTTTATTCCCTTCCCTGTGCTATACTTCACTAGGTAGATGATGCTTATCTGTCCCATTGACTTTGAGTTTGGCCATACAGAGGTGATCATGAATGAGTTCTGATCCAAGATGCTAAAAGGCACTGCAAATTTCTGCCAGACTTTTCTTGTACTTCTGTTATCTCCCTGAGAAGAGCATGCCCTGGGCAGCTGTGGATTTCAGAATGAGACACACGTGCAACAGGCCTCACTCTGATTCATAGCCTTAAGCAGAGCTGCCGTAACTGGCCTGCAGACACATGAGTGGGAACAATAAGTGTCGTTTTAGTAAGCCACCCTGATTGGAGGAGGGGCTTGACTGTTATGCAGCAGCATCATAGCATTAGCTGACTAATACAGGAGGGTAACTGCCATTTACTCAGGACTCACTCCTTGCCAAGCACCATGCACACTAACTCCTTTAATCTACAAAATTTCTGAGCTCTATTGATGCTCCCCTCTTTCATGACACATCTGCCCAGAGAGGGAAGGACCCACAGCTAAGAAGTGGCTGGGCCAGAAATTCAAATTCACACGTTCCCCTGTCCAAATACAGCGATTATTTCATGGCTCTTTCCTACCTTCCTGCAGTTAGCACCACAGGTTGTAGCAACATAAGAAACAATTTTGCTCTTTTATGAAGTGCTTTACAGTCTGATGCATTTTTATGTACCTTTTTTCACCAATAAGAAAATGTCCAGTTACAAATTGGGGTAGTTCTGTTTAGCTCTTCTCTAGATTGAAACACAGCCCTTGAGATTTGAAATGGTGTCTTCCGTTTGGAAAGTATTGTGCTTTAGAAACCACAGGAGGGCTTAAAATAGACTGGAATATTCTGAGGTTATAGGTATGAGAGAAAATGTACCAGATAAAAACCAGTTGAGCCAGTGTTTGGAGCCTTTCTTGACCAAAGCAGACAGATTCCATAGAAACTTCTCAGGACCATCCCTCTGACCACACTGGAGGAGACAACCGCTCAGAAGGCATCACCGGTATGGTCACTGTTGACAGAAGGAACAATATTTTCCAACTCGGGCTGCACATTAGAATCACTTGGGGGGCTTAAGAAAAACAAAATCTGGGCCCTACTGCCAAACAAACTCAATCAGAATTTCTGTATTCTGCACATCCATATGTTTTTAAAGTTCTCCAGGTGATTCTAATATAAAGCCAGAGTTGCATTCCACTAAACTAGAAGATGGGACACAGAAAATGTATTTGCTGACATTTAACATTGAAAAATAATTCCAGGGGCGCCTGGGTGGCACAGTCATTTAAGCGTCCGACTTTTGGTTTTGGCTCAGGTTGTGATCTCAGGGTCATGGGACCGAGCCCCAGCATCGGCATCGGGCTCTGCTATCAGCACGGAGTCTGCTTGTCTCTCTCCCTTCCCCTGTGCCCCTCCCCTGCTCAAATAAATAAATAAATCTTTATGAAAAAAATTCCAGTCCGTGGCCCACACCTGGAGATTGGAGTGAGGTCCAGCTTTGCGTGTCTTTGAACTTCCTACACAGTGACTCCTCTGTTATCATTCTTTATCATCTCTTTTTCCTCCACTGAGTATTTACTGAATCCAGACTTAGTTGCTGACATCCATATCTATGTCAGTTTCTACAACAGTGTTTTTGTTGTTGTTGTTTTTTAAGATTTTATTTATTTATTTATTTGACACAGAGAGAGAGACAGCTAGAGAGGGAACACAAGCAGGGGGAGTGGGAGAGGGAGAAGCAGGCTTCCCGTGGAGCAGGGAGCCCGATGTGGGGCTCGATCCCAGGACCCTGAGATCATGACCTGAGCCGAAGGCAGACGCTTAACGACTGAGCCACCCAGGTGCCCCTCTACAACAGTGTTTGCCAAGGGCTAGACTGTAAAAATCTACAGATTTTTTGTAAGAAATTCACTACAACTGAGATCAGCTAACGTAATGGGAGAGCTGTTACTAGCTTCACTAGCCAAATAAATAAATAAACAAAAGCAACATCTGTCATTTACATTGTGTCTATGTATGGTTCACACTCTTCTAGAAATATTTCAGAGCACTGACATTCTGGTTTAATTTGCACATTCAAGTTCCCAAGGATTACCTTTGATTTGCATAGCAGGAGACTGAGGTCCCATATGCCAACTGCTACCTCACTCCTACACAGAGACCCTCTTGTGGTGCTTATCAAATGGCCTCCCCGGGCTATGTGGGAAACTTTCTACTTCTTCTTTTTCCCTTAAGATTCTATTCTTAAGTAATCTCTACACCCAACGTGGGGCTCGAACTCCCAACCCCTAGATCAAGAGTTGTGTGCTCTACTGACTGAGCCAGCCACGTGCCCTGAAACTTTCTATTTCTTTTCCCAGTAAGACACACAAACTTCTTACGGCACTAGTGGTAATTAATTTCAATACATTTGAATGAAAATACTATCTAACATTTACAGAGTGTGTTCTATGCGCCAGGCACTATTTATAGTATTCTATATGCATTAACTCGTTTAATCCCTAACCCTATGAGGTAGATGATTTATTGTCCCCATTTTACAGATGGCACAGAAAAGTAAGGTGCCCAAGGTAACTAACTTATTAAATAATAAAGCTGGAATTTGAACTTTCCTGTATGGATACTATTTATCAATTACCAATTTGAAAGGGCACCAAGTGTGGTCAAATAGTATCTAGAGTTAGGAGATTTAGGTAAATATTTTCAAATAAACAATGCATATTTAAAGAAAACAGTCATTCCAAGCAATCAGAGTAACTTTCTGATGTCTCTAGGTCTTCCATGCTTTTCCACTTCTTATCACAAATGCCAACCTGATGAGTTAATAACAATAAGAGAAAATGATCAACTCACTCAGGCATATGAGACGGGTTCAGTGTGCTCATACTTGCGTCCAAACAGGAGTTCAAAGGCAGGGTGACTAATGAGTATTGCATGAAGGTGCAGTTGGTAGGAAGCATCAGAACAAAGTGTCCTTGGCTGGCTTGCTTCTGCATCTTCTGGAGCACCCACTTAAGGGGGTGTGGAGAGCAAGTGAAAGCAGGAGATGGATTTCTTCTGTAGAAATCTTCAACAATGAGGAAATTGAGATCAAGGGTGAGAAGCAACTCCACGTGACATTCTGCCAAAGGGCAATCCCTTCTGGGAAGGGTTCAATGCAAAGGACTTACCCTAAGAGTTCTCATCACTCCCGCACATCCTCAGACTCAAGCAGCCACCCCTACATATCCGAGAGGAATAGCCCAATCCACAATGCCCCATTTATCCCACTTCTGCCTTTGAGAGAGGAAGACCTCATCCACTGTCACAAAGGCAATGCTTTGCCAGACAAAGCAGTAACTTTTGTTTGCTTAAGAAGCACGCCTATAAAAACCTTTCATCACTCCAGATGTCTTGGGCCAAGTTCTTTCAAGTAAGTTCCATAGGGAAGAACTTTTGAAACTGGATCAAAAATGATAATCAGTGGGGCGCCTGGGTGGCTCAGTCGTTAAGCGTCTGCCTTCGGCTCAGGTCATGATCCCAGGGTCCTGGGATCAAGCCCCATGTCGGGCTCCCTCCTCGGCGGGAAGCCTGCTTCTCCCTCTCCCACTCCCCCTTCTTGTGTTCCCTCTCTCGCTGTCTCTCTCTGTCAAGTAAATAAATAAAATCTTAAAAAAAAAAAATGAGAATCAAAGCAGCCACAAAATTCACGTCTGTATCAGGCAAGCCAATGGTTCCCTCCTTGTCCTGGGCCGTGAATCTGACCACCTCACTGGACGAATAGAAGCCATGCAGTCAAAGCCTCTGTCTTCCTTCTCCTCCTCTGTGCACGGCACAGATTTAGGGATAATCAAATAGGAGATAGCTTTGGCAAACACGTTTTTTAGAGTTTCGTTGATTATACTCTGGGGAAAATCATATTAAAAGGAACTAGATTGATTTAATTACTGAATTCACTCATCAGTCATTTAGTGAATTTGCCTCCAGGTCTGATTTCCAGTTGCATTTTAAATCTCAAGCTGTTTTCAGAATCAGATTTATTCCCCCCTCATCCTCCCCATCACCTCTCCTGTCCATATCCCTCTATCTCCGCCATAGACTCATCACTACCCACCTGAAGTCTTTCTTTCCCACAAGGACCTTAGTGGGACTGAAGCTGAGAATTCCAACATGACTTCTGTGGTGGGAGGAAGATCAGAGATTTCCCTATAGATGAGTCTGGATACTCAAATACTATAAAAAGCCCTTGCTCCCTTCTGAGCTATTGCCCAGGAACATTGTTCACCACCTCAGCCTAGTGGTTTGGTGCTCTCAAGTTGGATATGAGAACCATCACCAACTTTCAATGCCCTTATGACAACAGAGTTGTGGCTTTCAACTCCCATCATTCCTGTAGACTGGACTTACTGAGGAGCTACAGAGAAGGCATGAAGGGTCCTCATATGAAGCAAGGTGTCCCTGCTGAGTCCCAAACCAGGAGTCAGTGTCAATAGACCCACCGATTCCTGCCATCCTGGTCTTACTTGAGTTGACTTGAAGTGCCTTTCATTTGGGGGCAAAAAGAGGAGAAAAACCCCTGGTATCTGCCCTATGCCTGATCTGAAGAGTGTCTGAGAACCTAGAAATAAAGTGGTCAGGGCCTAAAGCTGAAGGGACTCCGTTCATCAGAGACTCTCTGTCATGGTGGGCCCAAGAAGGGGTCATGCTCCTCCACCCCTACTCTGCACTGAAGGGTCTGGAGTGGCCACTAATGGAGAATGACAGTTCACAGAAGAGAAACAGGTGCCTACTTGGCAACTGTCAGGAACTAGGTACTTGACAGCAAGGACGGCTCAAAAGAATGTGGGCCTTTCTTGAATACCTGTAAGACACTTGTCCTGTGAAGTCCCGGGGACATTAGAAGGATTGGTGGGGGGGAGGTTAGTGATGTACTAGGAGCCCATAATTTGGGCATAAATGTTCACGTGACATCATTTGTACCCCAAACTGCTAAGAGCCAGGAAGATTTTAATTATTCTAGAAAAGAGTGTGCTTCCCAATCTCCTTGAATAGGATAATACAGATTGTGTTTTGTTGGACTACGTCCATAATATTAAGGTGATCTGTGAAAAGCGGATTCAATAGTCAAAATAGTTGGAGAAACACTGGATTTAATAATGTCAAACAGATTTCGTTACTGGAAAACTTCTCTCCTTGAATATGCTGATGGGGTAGTGAATCCCTGCATGGGTCGAGAGAGGCTAGGTTATACTGCAATAAAAACTGACCCTAAAAGCTCGATGGCTTCTACCAACAAAAGTTTCTTCCTCGCTAGCTCTGCTGTACATCAACTTCCTATGTGGACCTAGGCTGAAGAAACAGACTCTGTTTTTTGTTTTTGTTTGTGATAAATACTCTCATTTTTACATATAATAAAATGCACAGATTTCATATGATTTTGTGTGCAGAAGTGCAGGGAGGTTAATGTCTGTGGGACAAACTTGGACCAGTGGGGAGATGGGAAGTGGCAGAGAGTCAACAGGTAAGTTCCCTGTTTGTGTCCCCTCTGCTGGACTGCAATGAGGCACGGTTCTTCCTTCCCCCTTAGCCACGGGGCCAAGTGGGTGCCCCTGAAAGAGCCAACCGTGTCTCTCCTGCAGTTTGTTGGGAAGCCAGTGCCACAGGGTATCATCTCACGTTTGAATCTCACGCTTCTCTGTCCTCACGTTGGCTGCCCTGGATTATCCCTCCCATGAAAGCATTAGCATTTCAGCCTTGCCTCAAGCTCTGTTTGCCAGGGCACCCGGAATAAGCAATGTGGGTAAATATCGGAGGTTTCTGATCTCATAGACAGACTGATGGAGTTGCTCTCTTAGGCCTCCTAGCTAGCTACCCTTCCATCTCACATAGGACACTCTCAGCTTTTGCTCATGCTGTTTCTCTGCATGGAACATTCTTCCTGTGGACACATGCATGGCTTACTCCCTCACCCCCTTCAGGTCATTGCCCAAATATTACTTACTCACTGAGGCCTTCTCTGCTCTCCTATTTAACATTGTACCTGCACCCCACTGTATTCCTTCACCCCCATTTATTTTTCTTCATATGTCCATATTGTATCTTCATGTATCACTCTCCAAGATTGATAGATTTACTTACGTGGTAAGGCCCATGAGAGCAGGAACATTCAGTACGTATTTGTGGGTCAGACCGATGAATGGATGGATGGCTGGATGGCTGGATGATGGATGGACGGACAATGGATAAACAGACGGATAGAAGGAGCGGTGGGTGATAAGGAACTTCTCTCTTCGTGGCTCAGGATCTCTGTAAACATAGTGTCAAGAGCATGGGACCTGGAGTCAGGCTCTTCAGATCTGATCTAGTTGGATGGAAACACCCTGTGTGACCTTGGGCAAGGAGAATCATTTACATTTGAAGTGGGCTTTAGAGTTTAGGGTGTGCCTTCACTGTATTTTTTGCTTAGATCCTGAAAATAACTGCAGGATGTGTAAGTCTTACCTTTGTTTTACAGATAAGGAAACTGAAGTTCAGAGAAACTGGGTGGCTACACCTGAGTGACACACACCATGACAGAGAAACATCATATGAGGGAAGAGCTCCCCGAGGTTGTACGACCCTCTTCGGTTCTAAATTATGAGCGGATATATAAGTGAAGGAGGGCACCCTACTTCCATGATGATTTTACAAAATAGTATCAAGCACTTCGTGACCACATTGATGTTCATTAAACGAATTCCCAGAAAATATGTATAATATTGCTGAGCTCAAATGACTTTTACAAGGCAGGAAATGAATGTATTTTGTCTTAACAGTATTCCAAATGCGCTCTCCGCAACGTGATGTCGTATTTCAAATGATAAAAGTTCTCTGTCAAGTTCATTGTCTTTGAAAGCTCGGACAATCGAAGGTCAAATGCCAGAGAAGAGCCGGGCGTTGGGTAAACAACGTCGGGTTTATTTTATTCCATAATTTACTTACCACAGAATTCGATTGATGCTTTTAAAATGCTTTTGAGGATGGCTGAGAGAATGGTGGTATTTGAGAAGCTGCTAGGGGCTCTGCCCTGAGACTGAGGAGGGTGTGGGGGAGATTTGTGGATATAGATACGGGGCGGTGGGGGGGTTGGGGGGGGAGGGGGGTCAGAAGTCAAAGGAACAGCCACCAGGGTCCTAGTGCCGCTGGGAAATCAGCAGATGTGCTGGAGGTTTGGAGTTGTCAAAACTTTCTGTAAACCAATGCAATCAAAACCCAAAGCTGCCCATTTCAAAGGTCTATGAAAAGGGTTAATTATGGTCTAGAAAACTCTGCATGAAGAGGACTCAAAACATTTAAGAGCCTGTCAGTGGATGATTTTTTTCCCTTCACTTCTGCCGGGTTAAGTTTTGGACCCAAAGTATGAATTCGGGGTGTGCAGACTTTTAAAATTCTACTGTGAAAGATACAGTCCATACCCGCTGGGAATTTATTCTCCACTAAGCCAGCAAAACCCATTTATGTAGAAAGTCAAAAACAGATGAAACATATAAATAAGTATAAAGAAAATGGAGCTATGCTGGGACCCATATTTTCAGCTCTGAATTTCAGCTCTGGCTGTAAGCTGATGAGCCAGGGGCTTTAAGAGAATTTGGTGAGTGTCACCCCTGGAGGACCTCCTCGGGGAGCATGTTTGGAGACTGCACCCCCAGAGGGTTCCACGGGTGTCTGGTTAGTGACTTCACACCAGCCCTGTGCTCCGAAGGGCCCTGACTGGGGCTTAATGTTCTGCTGTTGTCACACTGACATTCTTAATAATTTTAGTTTTGAATTTGTGTGGGTTTTTAAAAGATTTTTATTTGTTTATTTGACAGAGAGAGACACAGCGAGAGAGGGAACACAAGCAGAGGGAGCAGGAGAGGGAGAAGCAGGCTCCTGGCTGAGCAGGGAGCCCGATGCGGGGCTCGATCGCAGGATCCCGGGATCATGACCTGAGCAGAAGGCAGACGCTTAACGACTGAGCCACCCAGGCGGCCCTGAATTTGTGTTTTGTAAGTGAAGTCCTGTGGGACAGTGGAGCATGTGGGGTGCCAGGGTTTGGAGACTGGTCCACCTTGAGTCTGCCTCCTGCCACCTTCGCACCTTTCCCAATGGGCTCTTGACCAACCCCTCTCCTCCACCCACTGGAGCGCCAGCCCTGCCTGCGACCACTGCCACCCTCTACCCCGGCCGTGTCCAGGTAGCATTGCGGGGGAGGGGGTAGAATGGTGTGGGTAGAGCGGGATAGGGGACTGGGTGCGGGAGGAAGGAGACCCATGTTCTACCTGACACACGTGCAGGAATGTCAGGGTAGGGGGCGGGTTGGCCACGTGCCCCCCATGGAGTCTCAGGTGGGTCATGGGGGGAGCCCACCCAGCCCTGGGCTGGCAGCTCTGTGGTGGGTTTGGCAGACAACTGGGTAGGTGTGAGCCTCAAGCTGATCCAGGTCTGGAAGTTGAAATCCCATGGGGGTCTGTCACAGGCTATAGGAAGGGGTACTGACTTCCTGGCTGGGGCTGGGACACTGCACGTGGGTCCAGTGGCTGATGGGAGGGGGCACCTGGCAGCCAGTGGGCACATGCACCCTATCACAGAATGGGATCACCAAGCACCTATGGGAGTTTAGTGTGACATTAAATAGAAACTGAACACACACACACACACAAAGCACTAGTTAGCAGAGGACAGATTTTGTGTTTCAGGTCCTGCTTTTTGAATAAGGGCCCTGCGTTTTTATTTTGCCCTAGGCCTAGCAAATTATATAGCTAGCCCTAGACTACAGGTTATGTTTTCAATAGTTACAATAAAAAGAAAGGGAGCCAGGTCCACCATCTTGCCGCAGGCTGGCCTGGAGAGTGATATAGTGCCCACTGGTCTATATATCCATTAAGCATATAAGTGGCCTCTCTCAGCCCACCCTTATATGCTTTGCTCTTATTGGCTGTGGACTTACATGGTGCTGCCTGCCATAAGACATGGGAGCAAGGATGATTTTTTAAGATTTATTTATGTATTTGAGAGAGAGAGCGAGCAGGGGTAGGGGTAGAGGGAGAGAGAGAGAAGCAGACTCCCTGCTGAGCCCGACATGGGGCTTGATTCCAGGACCCGGAGAATGACCTGAGCGGAAATCAAGAGGTGGACGCCTAACTGCCTAAACGACTGAACCACCCAGATGCCCCAGGAGCAAAGATTTTTAGTTTACTGGTTGCTGGTCTTGATCCTAACGCTTGAAGTTCTAAATCTCATCATTTTGCATTTAAACCATTTTGGGCTCTCTCCAGCTCCCTCTCGCCTTCCTGCCTTCAGGTGCACGTGCCTTGCCCGCCTTCCAAGCTGGCTGAAACATACTGGCTGACATTCAGGCCCAGGCAAAACTTGCTCATTTTAAATGGTTTTTGCTCCACACATGGGTGACAGCAGGACAGGGATGTTCATGAGACTTCTCCGAATTGCTATATTGGAGTAGTATTTGGTGGAGGGGGAAAGGAAGGAGGAAAGGCAATGCATTTGTAAAGTAATATATAGTTACTACCTTTTTTCCCCTCCAAGTGTAGAAATGGAAGCCTGGTAATTAATCTAACAATTAACCAAAACACACACTTCAGTGGACAAGCCTAAGTGGAACCTGATGATGTCAGACAGTGGGAGGAAAGAAAAAAAAAAAAGACTTTCTGCTTTGAGAGAGTTAGAAGCATTTCCCATTCTAAATCAAAAAGCAAAACAAACCGGAAAACTCCAAATGAAATTCAGTTTCAGGATTCATAAGTAGCTCAGGAAAGAACAGTTGAGTTATCTCAGCTGTGCTGAACAATTTTTTTTGGTTACTCCCATCACCACGACTGAGCTCATCAAGTTTGGAAGGCATCCTACTATGTCTCATTAAGCTGTTTGAAACTGTTAATGTCAGAACATAGCACTCTTATTTCTTCATTGCTAATTAATGGATTAAAAGTCCACTATAACAGTGTTAGAATCTATGGCCCAAGAAGAAGATGGTCCTGGACTCGTGCCGAGCCGCATCTGACACCACCAAACGCTGCCAATGCCTGGCCATCAGTGTGCATTATGAGGGAGACAGCAAAAACCCACTGATAATACATCTGGAGTGGTTGCTAAATTTAGAGGCATCCATTAGTGGACTCTTGTTTTTAACAAAATGGAAGTTTGTTATTTAGAAAATTTGTTTTGAATTATTAATTTATGTAGAAATAAGAAATGCTGGGGTTTTTAAGCCCTATCAGCTTGGGTCCACAAAGTCGTTCTGCCTATCTTAAAGATGAGGGAAGGCCATCTGTTTGTCCAGAAGATAATTGACTAGCTCTTGAGTACCTTGTAAAGTAGCAAATGATGGACCATTTTAAGTGGGTTGGTTTAGTTAAGTCTAAAGCCTGCTCAATGTTTTAACTATTTAGAGACTTGGCCCATAATGGAAAACGAGCATAAACTGGAGTTCTGGCGGCATCTGGCTGTGCATTGCCCTTGCTCAGTACCTTTAATTCTAACAGTAACAGCTTCCACTTACTCAGTGCTTACTATGACCCGGGAATCACACCAAATGCTTTCAATATGCTATTTTATGTTCACAAACATCTTATGTGCTAAATATCATTATCCCCATTTTACAGACCAGGAAATGCCATTTAACGGGATTAAGTAACTTGCCCAGGATCTCACAGCCATTAAAGAACAGAGACATGGCTTTACCATGTTTGCAGGCTCCTAAATCTAGGCTCTGGGGTTTGAAGAAAAAGGGAAAAGGCCATATAAAAACCACTGAGTTCTAAACTCTCAAGTGATCAAACCTAGATGATCCTCATTAGACCAGTCCTTCTGCTGCATTTCCAAACCTGTCAGAATCTACCTTGTTCAAGAGGAGGGACATACACACACAGATACATTTTTATACATGTGCACACACACAACAACCCTTGGCCATTCACACCAGAGTAGTCAGCAGAGACTCCTATTCTAGGATCCTTTGTGCTCCGAGCCAAGTAAAAAGGTAAGCCAACTGGATAAGTGCTTTGAGCACCAATCTATAAGGGCAATAATATTCCCAATGGAAATCAGAAATATGGTACCACTTAACTCAGATCTGCACATGTGACTACTTTTATAACCATCAGAATATACATTGGTCCCATTCCTGCCAGGTAGACAATGGAAATGAAAACAATTCTTGTGGTGCCAGCTCTGCTCCCCAACTGAATGACTGTTGCACTAATATTGAAAGGATATCATTTGAAGGACACCAAATTCTTGGTCTGCCTTGAGCTCCAGCATGTCTTGGTCCAGACCTGTTTGTGCGATGGATGGTAGACCCCACTTCTGACACCAAAGTACTGGAGCCTCAAGCACTATGCCTTGTCTTCCATTCCAGCTATACTGTCCTCTTGCTTTCTCATGTGAGGGCCAGGGCATGAAGTCCAGTGCTTGTCTCCACACCTGGATTTCCCCTCTGGTCCAGGGTGGAATTTGGGGGCAGATCTTGATTGCCTTGCTGGCCTTCAACCTCTCCCAGGTTTAACCTTATACATTAGATTTTCATTGTGGCTTGGGATAAATGCTGCTGAGGCCATCCAGCCTGAGCCTGGCCTGGTCTAGCCTGGGGCCACCTGGGGCCAGCAGCCTTCTCTTGCTTCCTGAGCATTTCAGGAATACTCCCGGGATGCCCTGCTTGCTGCTTGTTCCATATCTGTCCTCTGGTCTGAATGTAAACGCTGTGTGCCGCTCTATCCCCAGTATCTTGCATTGTACCTGCCATGTAGAAGGTGATCAATAAATATCTGTTGATCCGCTATACTTCAATTAAAAAACATGTTGTAACCAATTTGCTTCAGCCAGTGATAAAGAGAAAATATTAAAAGTAAAAAAAAAAGCATTCACCTCCACAATCTCATTGAGAAACCTCTTGTAATAAACCTCATAATGTCGGGGTGCCTGGGTGGCTCAGTCGGTTAAGCGGCTGCCTTCGGCTCAGGTCATCATCCCAGGGTCCTGGGATCGAGCCCCACGTCAGGCTCCCTGCTCGGTGGAGAGCCTGCTTCTTCCTCTCCCTCTCCCTGCTGTTCTGCCTACTTGTGCTCTCTCTCTCTCTGTCAAATAAATAAAATCTTTAAAAAAAAAACCAAAAACCTCATAATGTCAATTCCAAAATAGATGGATAGATAGATAAATATCAGTTGAATAAACAAATGAATGGATATTTACTTACTTAGCAGGTACACGATACTTACTATGTGCCTGGCAATGTTGCAAACATTTTATACATATTAAACCCATTTAATAATTTTTTTAACTTGCCATTTCCCCCAGTAGACTCTTCCTTCCTTCCTTCCTTCCTTCCTTCCTTCCTTCCTTCCTTCCTTCCTTCCTTCCTTCCTTCCTTCCTTTCTTTCTTTCTTTCTTTCTCTCAGTAATCTCTATACCCAACTTTGGGCTTGAACTCATGACCCCAAGATCAAGAGTGACATGCTCCTCCAACTGAGCCAGCCAGGCACCCCACAGACTATATGTTCTTGAGGACAGAATTTGCGCTGGTCTCTAGCATAATGTCTGACAATAAATACATATCAATTACATGAAGACACTTATAGTTTTAATTAATGAAATCACATTTCTGAATCCATGTCTTTGTACTAGATACAACATGAGGAGTCACATATCTTAATTGGGGTAAGATCTAGTTCCCGTATTTGTAAATTCTCACATTTAAATGGCCATATTATTTCAATTTTATTCTCTTGTATGAAAATTTCTGCTGTGAACTTTCATGTTCTATTCTTTTCTTTCATTGAACTCTTTTGTCAATATCCTTTGCTTTGAGTCAGACTTACTTTGAAAAATGTACAATAAAGAACATTTTTAGAAGGAACTTCAGCAGCCAATTGTAAATATCGGAACTTCAAAAGACATTATGTTTTCTCTCATTTTGTTTCCCTGATTGTTATATACAAGTTCTAGGCCCCATCAATCTAGAAAATTCTTATTCTTTTTTTTTAAGATTTTATTTATTTGACACAGAGAGAGAGAGGACAAGCAGGGGGAGTGGCAAAGGGAGAGGGAGAAGCAGGCTCCCTGCTGAGCAAGGAACCTGACTCATCGTGACTCAATCCTGGGACCCTAGGATCATGACCTGAGCTGAAGGCAGACACTTAACTGACTGAGCCACCCAGGCACCCTGAGAAAATTCTTATTCTTAAGAGAAATTTCTCTGTTGGCAAGATACACTCTGCTTCATCACAGGTCGGTATGTTCAAAATGTGTCAAAAAATGTAACACTTTAGGTGGGTTGCTCAATGAAAAACTAATTGGCTTCTCTTGTAACATGTTTTGCTAGACATTAGAACACTATTTTATTCAGTTGAAGTTAGGTGTTCCTTTTCCTATCCCCAAAGTATGACTTCTGAGGGAATATGAGGGTCTTAACTTAGTTCATGGTCACTACTTTGTGACATTGGAAGGAAGGTAAAAATTTGAAATCAAGGACTGTGTTTTTGGATCATCAGCTGGAATCTGCCTCTTCTCTTTCTCTTGAGGAAGAAAGTTTTGAAAGGATATTACCATGTTATGGGGCCAGGATCCCTGTAGTCTTTGCTGGAAACCAAACTTCTGAGACTTTTTAAAAGACAGGATTATAAGAGAAAAATGAACATAACAAATATTCCAGCTATCAATTGCTGTGTAACAAATTACTCCCAAATTTAGGGTTTAACACAACCATTTCATTTTGCTCACCACTTTGTGTGTCAGGAGTTCTGGGAAGGCTCAGCAGAAAGGTTCTCACTGAGGTCTCTCACATGATTACATTCAGATGTCTGTGTGCCCACAGTGATCAGAACCTCAGCTGGGCTGGACATCCACCATGGCTTGTTCACACGTCTGGCAGTTGATCCTGGCTGTCAGCTGGGATCAGTAGGAAAGATGGACAGAGAGAAACACGCAAGGTGACACGGGCAGGCTGACTGGATCTGGGGCCTGACGAGAGAGAGGAGAGTTCAAACTTTGGGGACTGGGAAAAGGGTAATGTAATAAGCAGATTACAAGAGTCAGTCTTGCTCAATATGTTGATTATATCAAATACATAAATGATTTTGGACAAAGATTTTACAAATCATTTGGCTAAAAGGCTGAAGAGATTTCTTTCATCCTTTCTACTGAAGAGCTGAAAAACTGCTCTCTTCCCTCTAGGGCGTCCCAATGCTTAGGACCCAAGATGAGCCATAAGGCCCTCATCGGATCCCGGAGAGACCCTCTTATATCCCTTGACTGGACAAGTCTGGATTTCAAGCTTATCCAACACAGCAGCCCCTCCATAGCCGGTCGCTGGTGCAGTAGGCTAGCCCTCCTCTGGTGCCCTAGATGCCCCGGGCTCTAGCCCTCCCCTTTGGCTTCCTTAGGTGCGATGGGGGCCCCATTTCTCCATTTCTCTGAGGAAACCCTTTCCAAGCTCCCAAGTGGCCCTCTGGAAGTCCCTTACAAACCAGGTTAAAAGTGAAGGAGGGTGTGATTCTTCCATCCCCAAAGCACAAGCAAGAGTTGTCTTCTTCACAAATCCCCTCCCCTCTCCACACCCCGACCCCTTTTGATAACCTTGTTCTGGCCGAGGGTCCCAGAGCCGCAGGAGCAGAACCTGAACACTTCCCCTGTAGTTTCTGCCTGTGGAATTTTGCCTCCCGCTTGCTTTCATATCTACCAACGCAGTATTGACATCTCAGCTGAAACTGAGGGGGAAAAGTTCCATTCTAACCAATTGCTAGCTAGACAAAAATTAATTTTTAAAAATCATAATTCCTGCATTCAAAAAAAATCTCAGCCATCACTTTACTAAGTCCAATGTTATTTAAGATCCTGCTTCTTCAACTCAGACCTGTGGATATGCTGACAGTCAGTGTAATTTTTCTCTGATCCTCGGCAATCTTTAGCCAGAGATCACTTTCCATCAGGTAACTGATACAGTCATCTCCAAGCCATCTCTGAGATGCAGAAGGCCAAGTACAATGAATTACACTTTTCCATTTCTTACTCCACCCCAATTAATGTAAATGGGGGAGAAACCCTTTGGGAAACAATTTCTGAGGAACAAAGCAATTTCTAGTGGCCCATCTGAATCCAGTGCCAACACTGTCGAGCATAAAGTCGTTTACCAGTGGAATGTTTAATATAAATTGTGGTTATGCTCATAAAAGTCATGCTTAAACATTTTAATTATAGAGGGAAGAATGTTTATCTCCGGGTATTCCTTTCTTAGTGGTTTTTACATATTCCACTTTTTTTTTTTTTTCATTTTTTTATTCTTATGTTAATCCCCATACATTACAACATTAGTTTTAGATGAAGTGTTCCATGATTCATTGTTTGTGCATAACACCCAGTGCTCCATGCAGAATGTGCCCTCCTCAATACCCACCACCAGGCTAACCCATCCTCCCACCCCCCTCCCCTCTAGAACCCTGTTTGTTTTTCAGAGTCCATCGTCTCTCATGGTTCGTCTACCCCTCCTATTTCCCCCGCTTCATTCTTCCCCTCCCGCTACCTTCTTCTTCTTCTTTTTTTTTTCCTTAACATATATTGCATTATTTGTTTCAGAGGTACAGATCTGAGATTCAACAGTCTTGCACAATTCACAGCGCTTACCAGAGCACATACCCTCCCCAGTGTCTATCACCCAGTCCCCCCATCCCTCCCACCCCAACCCCCACTCCAACAACACTCAGTTTGTTTCCTGCGATTAAGAATTCCTCATATCAGTGAGATCATATGATACATGTCTTTCTCTGTTTGACTTATTTCACTCAACATAATACCCTCCAGTTCCATCCACGTCGTTGCAAATGGCAAGATCTCATTCCTTTTGATGGCTGCATAATATTCCATTGTGTATATATACCACATCTTCTTTATCCATTCATCTGTCAATGGACATCTTGGCTCTTTCCACAGTTTGGCTATTGTGGACATTGCTGCTATAAACATCGGGGTGCACGTACCCCTTCGGATCCCTACTTTTGTATCTTTGGGGTAAATACCCAGTAGTGCAATTGCTGGATCATATGGTAGCTCTATTTTCAACTTTTTGAGGAACCTCCATACAGTTTTCCAGAGTGGCTGCACCAGTTTGCATTCCCACCAACAGTGTAGGAGGGTTCCCCTTTCTCCGCATCCCCGCCAACATCTGTCGTTTCCTGACTTGTTCATTTTAGCCATTCTGACTGGTGTGAGGTGGTATCTCATGGAGGTTTTGATTTGGATTTCCCTGATGCCGAGCGATATTGAGCACTTTTTCATGTGTCTGTTGGCCATTTGGATGTCTTCTTTGGAAAAATGTCTGTTCATGTCTTCTGCCCATTTCTTGATTGGATTCTTTGTTCTTTGGGTGTTGAGTTTGATGAGTTCTTTATAGATTTTGGATACTAGCCCTTTATCTGATATGTCATTTGCAAATATCTTCTCCCATTCTGTCGGTTGTCTTTTGGTTTTGTTAACTGTTTCCTTTGCTTTGCAAAAGCTTTTTATCTTGATGAAGTCCCAATAGTTCATTTTTGCCCTTGCTTCCCTTGCCTTTGGCGATGTTTCTAGGAAGAAGTTGCTTCGGCTGAGGTCAAAGAGGTTGCTGCCTGTGTTCTCCTTTAGGATTTTGATGGACTCCTGTCTCACATTGAGGTCTTTCAACCATTTGGAGTCTATTTTTGTGTGTGGTGTAAGGAAGTGGTCCAGTTTCATTCTTCTGCATGTGGCTGTCCAATTTTCCCAACACCATTTGTTGAAGAGACTGTCTTTGTTCCATTGGACATTCTTTCCTGCTTTGTCGAAGATTAGTTGACCATAGAGTTGAGGGTCCATTTCTGGGCTCTCTATTCTGTTCCATTGATCTATGTGTCTGTTTTTGTGCCAGTACCATGCTGTCTTGATGATGACAGCTTTGTAATAGAGCTTGAAGTCCGGAATTGTGATGCCACCGGCTTTGCTTTTCTTTTTCAATATTCCTCTGGCTATGCGGGGTCTTTTCTGGTTCCATACAAATTTTAGGATTATTTGTTCCATTTCTTTGAAAAAAGTGGATGGTATTTTGATGGGGATTGCATTGAATGTGTAGATTGCTCTAGGTAGCATTGACATCTTCACAGTATTTGTTCTTCCAATCCATGAGCATGGAACGTTTTTCCATTTCTTTGTGTCTTCCTCCATTTCTTTCATGAGTATTTTATAGTTTTCTGAGTACAGATCCTTTGTCTCTTTGGTTAGATTTATTCCTAGGTATCTTATGGTTTTGGGTGCAATTGTAAATGGGATCGACTCCTTAATTTCTCTTTCTTCTGTCTTGTTGTTGGTGTATAGGAATGCCACTGACTTCTGTGCATTGATTTTATATCCTGCCACTTGACTGAATTCCTGTATGAGTTCTAGCAGTTTTGGGGTGGAGTCTTTTGGGTTTTCCACATAAAGTATCATATCATCTGCAAAGAGTGAGAGTTTGACTTCTTCTTTTCCAATTTGGATACCTTTGATTTCTTTTTGTTGTCTGATTGCTGTGGCTAGGACTTCCAATACTATGTTGAATAGCAGTGGTGATAGTGGACATCCCTGCTGCGTTCCTGACCTTAGGGGGAAAGCTCTCAGTTTTTCCCCATTGAGAATAATATTTGCTGTAGGTTTTTCATAGATGGCTTTTATGATATTGAGGTATGTACCCTCTATCCCTATACTCTGAAGAGTTTTGATCAAGAAAGGATGCTGTACTTTGTCAAATGCTTTTTCTGCATCTATTGAGAGGATCATATGATTCTTGTTCTTTCCTTTGTTAATGTACTGTATCACATTGATTGATTTGCGGATGTTGAACCAACCTTGCAGCCCAGGGATAAATCCCACTTGGTCATGGTGAATAATCCTTTTAATGTACTGTTGGATCCTATTGGCTAGTATTTTGGTGAGAATTTTTGCATCCATGTTCATCAGGGATATTGGTCTGTAATTCTCCTTTTTGATGGGGTCTTTGTCTGGTTTTGGGATCAAGGTAATGCTGGCCTCATAAAATGAGTTTGGAAGTTTTCCTTCCATTTCTATTTTTTGGAACAGTTTCAGAAGAATAGGTATTAATTCTTCTTGAAATGTTTGGTAGAATTCCCCTGGGAAGCCATCTGGCCCTGGGCTTTTGTTTTTTGGGAGATTTTTGATGACTGCTTCAATTTCCTTAGTGGTTATAGGTCTGTTCAGGTTTTCTATTTCTTCCTGGTTCAGTTTTGGTAGTTGATACATCTCTAGGAATGCATCCATCTCTTCCAGGTTATCTAATTTGCTGGCATAGAGTTGCTCATAATATGTTCTTATAATTGTTTGTATTTCTTTGGTGTTGGTTGTGATCTCTCCTCTTTCATTCATGATTTTGTTGATTTGGGTCATTTCTCTTTTCTTTTTGATAAGTCTGGCCAGGGGTTTATCAATCTTGTTAATTCTTTCAAAGAACCAGCTCCTAGTTTCGTTGATCTGTTCTACTGTTCTTTTAGTTTCTATTTCATTGATTTCTGCTCTGATCTTTATGATTTCTCTTCTCCTGCTGGGTTTAGGCTTTATTTGCTGTTCTTTCTCCAGCTCCTTTAGGTGGAGGGTTAGGTTGTGTACTTGAGACCTTTCTTGTTTCTTGAGAAAGGCTTGTATTGCTATATACTTTCCTCTTAGGACTGCCTTTGCTGCATCCCAAAGATTTTGAACAGTTGTGTTTTCATTTTCATTGGTTTCCATGTATTTTTTTAATTCTTCTTTAATTTCCTGGTTGACCCATTCATTCTTCAGTAGGATGCTCTTTAGCCTCCATGTATTTGAGTTCTTTCCGACTTTCCTCTTGTGATTGAGTTCTAGTTTCAAAGCATTGTGGTCTGAAAATAGGCAGGGAATGATCCCAATCTTTTGGTACCGGTTGAGACCTGATTTATGACCTAGGATGTGATCGATTCTGGAGAATGTTCCATGGGAACTAGAGAAGAATGTGTATTCCGTTGCTTTGGGGTGGAATGTTCTGAATAGGTCTGTGAAGTCCATTTGGTCCAGTGTGTCATTTAAAGTCTTTATTTCCTTGTTGATCTTTTGCTTAGATGATCTGTCCATTTCAGTGAGGGGGATGTTAAAGTCCCCCACTATTATTGTATTGTTGTCGATGTGTTTCTTTGCTTTTGTTATTAATTGCCTTATATAATTGGCTGCTCCCATGTTAGGGGCATAGATATTTACAATTGTTAGATCTTCTTGTTGGATAGATCCTTTAAGTAGGATATAGTGTCCTTCCTCATCTCTTATTACAGTCTTTGGTTTAAAATCTAATTTGTCTGATATAAGGATTGCCACCCCAGCTTTCTTTTGGTGTCCATTAGCATGGTAAATGGTTTTCCACCCCCTCACTTTCAATCTGGGGGTGTCTTTGGGTCTAAAATGAGTCTCTTGCAGACAGCATATTGATGGATCTTGTTTTTTAATCCAGTCTGTTAGCCTGTGTCTTTTGATTGGGGCATTTAGCCCATTTACATTCAAGGTAACTATTGAAAGATAGGAATTTAGTGCCATTGTATTGCCTGTAAGGTGACTGTTACCGTATATTGTCTGTGTTCCTTTCTGGTCTATGTTGCTTTTAGGGTCTCTCTTTGCTTAGAGGACCCCTTTCAAGATTTCCTGTAGGGCTGGTTTTGTGTTTGCAAATTCCTTTAGTTTTTGTTTGTCCTGGAAGCTTTTTATCTCTCCTTCAATTTTCAATGACAGCCTAGCTGGATAGAGTATTCTTGGCTGCATATTTTTCTCATTTAGTGCTCTGAATATATCCTGCCAGCCTTTCTGGCCTGCCAGGTCTCTGTGGATAGGTCTGTTGCCAATCTAATGTTTCTACCATTGTAGGTTACATATCTCTTCTCCCGAGCTGCTTTCAGGATTTTCTCTTTGTCTATGAGACTCGTAAGTTTTACTATTAGATGTCGGGGAGTTGACCTATTTTTATTGATTTTGAGAGGGGTTCTCTGTGCTTCCTGGATTTTCATGCCTGTTTCTTTCCCCAAATTAGGGAAGTTCTCTGCTATAATTTGCTCCATTATACCTTCTGCCCCTCTCTCTCTTTCTTCTTCTTCTGGGATCCCAATTATTCTAATGTTGTTTCGTCTTATGGTATCGCTTATCTCTCGAATTCTGCCCTCATGATCCAGTAGTTGTTTATCTCTCTTTTTCTCAGCTTCTTTATTTTCCATCATTTCATCTTCTATATTACTGATTCTCTCTTCTGCCTCATTTATTCTAGCAGTTAGCGCCCCCATTTTTGATTGCACCTCATTAATAGCCTTTTTGATTTCTACTTGGTTGGATTTTAGCTCTTTTACTTCTCCAGAAAGAGTTTCTCTAATAACTTCCATATTTTTTTCAAGCCCAGCTAGTATCTTTAAAGTGATGATTCTGAACTCTAGATCTGACATCGTACTAATGTCTGTATTGAGTAGGTCCCTGGCAGTCGGTACTGCCTCTTGTTCTTTTTGTTGAGGTGATTTTTTCCGTCTTGTCATTTTGTGCAGAGGAGAATAGATTAATGAGAGAACAAAATGCTAGCAGAGTAACCACGTCCCCAGAAAATATACTCTAAACAAATCAGAAAAGACCTGAAGCAGTGGGATAA
The DNA here is from genome assembly GCF_029215605.1 of Mirounga angustirostris. Lineage (NCBI taxonomy): Eukaryota > Metazoa > Chordata > Mammalia > Carnivora > Phocidae > Mirounga > Mirounga angustirostris. The sequence continues at coordinate 15,400,828 of NW_026991719.1, forward strand.
GAAGGGGAAAGAGAGAAAAAAGAAAAAGAAAAAAAAAGAAAAAGATAAAGATAAAAACAAAAACAAACAAAACAAAACAACAACAACAAAAGAAAAACCAGAATGTGATCAAATATGATCTATATGGTATATAGATCAGTGCCACACACTAGATTTGGGGTGTATTTTGGTCTTTTAGAAGAAAGTGTCTCCCAAAATTTTAAAGAAAGAAAAACTTATATATGTACAAAAATAAGGGTTGATATGATGAAGGGATGGAAAATGACTGTAAAAATGGAAATTATAAAAAATTTTATAAAAGGAATTGATAAGAAGTTGTTTGAAAAAAGAAAGAAGAGGATTTAAAAAAGAAAAAGGAAAAAGAAAAAAAAAGGGAGAGGATGGATCAGGCAGGGGAATAGAAAACACCATATACTAGAGATTTAGGGTATATTTTAATCTGTTAGAAGAAACTATCTCAAAATTTTAAAGAGAGAACAACTTATATATATAAGCCAAAAATACGGGAAACTACTATGAAGGGATAGAATATGACTCTAAAAATGAAAAATAGAAATGTTTTTTTTTTAAAAAAGGGATTGATAAGATGTTGTTTGAAAAAGGGAAAAAGAAAAATTCAAAAAGAAATAAAAAGACAAAAAGACAGTTCAAAAAAAAATTAACTTTAAAAGACTAAGGAATCATGGTAAAAAAGCCATGAATTCTATGTGCAGTAGTCCCTTAGCGCTGGAGTTCTGCTGTTCTCATTGATCAGTAAACTTGGTCTTGGCTGGCTGTTCTCGCTGATCTTCTGGGGAAGGGGCCTGTTGCCGTGGTTCCCAAATGTCTCTGCCGGAGGCGGAATTGCCCCGCCCTTGCCCCCTCCCGGCTAAGTCATCTGCTCGGGTTTGCTCTCCGGGGCTTTTGTTCCCTGCGAGCTTTCCGTACAGCTTTGGAGGCGGAGAGTGAAGATGGCGGCCTCCCAATCTCCGCCCCGGAGGAGCCGAGAACTCAGGGCCCGCTCCTCAGTGAGCCCCCAGAGAAAAGCCGCCAGTCACTCCCGTCTCCCCGGTCTGCAGCTGCACTCCGTGCTCAACCGGCCTGTGACCACGCGTTTCTATCTCCGGTACCCGACCCGGTCTGGAGTCTCCAAACCCAGCAGATCCCTGCGGGGCACTCCCGCGCGGCTCCTCCCGGGGGAGGAAGGTGAGTCTCCCCGGATCTGCCGCTTGTTGGGTCCCTGCTGGAGGAGCAGGGGCCCGACTGGGCCGCGGATCACGGTTTATGGCCACCCCGAGCTGAGGGCCCGCGCCTGGGCTCCGCCTCTGCAGCCGGCTTCCCTGCTCCGATACCTGGGAGCTCTGCCGCCCTCAGGCACCCCCGGTCTTTCTGTGACCCCGAGGGTCCTGAGACCACACTGTCCCAGAGGGTTCCACCCCCCGCTTAGCCACCAGAGTGACGTCCCTCAGCGGAGCAGACTTTTAAAAGTTCCGATTTTGTGCTCCGCGGCTCTATCACTTGCCAGAAGCGGCCGACGGAGGCCCCTCCCCCGCCGTCTATCCTCCCGAATATCGCCTCGCATTCACTTCTCCGCACGTCCTACCTTCCAGAAAGTGGTCGCTTTTCTGATGAGAGAGTTGTTGCTCTTCTTTTCTTCGATCTCCTGTTGAGTTTGTAGGTGTTCAGAATGGTTTGATCCCTATCCAGCTGAATTCCTGAGAGGAGACGAAATCCAGGTCTCCTACTCCTCCGCCATCTTGCTCCGCCCCCCTACATATTCCACTTTTTAAAAATTTATTTATTAAGATTATTTATTTACTTGACAGAGACATAGCAAGAGAGGGAACACAAGCAGGGGGAGTGGGGGAGGGAGAAGCAGGCTTCCCGTTGAGCAGGGAGCCCGATGCAGGGCTCGATCCCAAGACCCTGGGACCATGACCTGAGCCAAAGGCAGATGCTCAATGACTGAGTCACCCAGGCACCCCTCTTCCACTTTTTAAAAGAGAATAAGCCTGCTTCTCCCTTTTCCACTCTCCCTGCTTGTGTTCCCTCTCTCGCTGTGTATCTGTCAAATAAATAAATAAATAAATAAAATCTTAAAAAAAAAATATGATGCTAAACACATAATGTAATTTTAAGTTTTTTAGTAGCCACGTTAGAAAAGCGAAATGAAACAGGTAAACTTAATTCAATAATATATATTATTTAACCCATTGTATCCAAAATATTATCAGTTTGACATGTAATCAATACAAAAATTATTAATGGAATATTGTACGTCCTTTTTTTCATATTAAGTCTTTGCAATCCAGTGATTATATTACACTTACGACACATCTCAATTCAGTCTAGCCTCACTTCAAGTGCTCAAGAGCCCCGTGTTTATAGTGGGTCAACACAGCTCTATAATCTCAACAATGATCTTGTAATAGACAAATATTAAAGATCTTATCAGGCTTTGTTGATTGGACATGAATTTGTTCTTGTGTGCTTGATAAAAATTCTGGAGAAATGCAAAATTTTGCAAGAAAATAAAAAAGAACTCAGTTATTTAAGTAGAGCATTCTTGTATCTGTCACCCTAAGAAAGTTGTATTTATGAACTGAATCTTTTCCTTCCCTTTAATGATTTGTTTAGTTCCAAAGCCGTGTCTAGATAAACAATAAATTGCCTCTCAAAAGCATGAGTAAACCCCAAGGAGAATAGATTAGTTCACATCACCATCTGAAGTATGGAGACTACTGCTCTCCAATATTTATTGGTACTTATCTTTTGAGGTAACACCTTCAAATCAATAGTTCTTTTCTATTTTTAATGTCCTGCCATTAATCCATTCTTATGTCCATTTTTCTTGCTCAACAAAGAATGTGCAGAAGCCTGAGTGTTTTTCTAGGGTTTTTATTTTTTTCCTTCTGTAGGAGGAGACTGTGTTTCATCTGGAGTGTGCATCGGGATTTAAAGATTGGCAGTGTACCTCCATTTTAGACAAAAGGGAAGTAATTCTAGGGTCTGCTGCATGAAAAATAAAACTTGGGTCTTACGTGTCTTTTAGTATTCTGGTAAGAAACACATAACATTAAGTTTACCCTCTTAACTATGTTTAAGTGTACGTTTCAGTTGTGTTAAGTATATTCGCATTGCTGGGCAATCTTAGGGGTCTTTGTGCACTTTTTTGGGTGCATCTTAGTCAGAGAACCAGTAGGCTCTCACCTATGTGGACAGGTCGATTTGTTGTCTCAGGCCTCAGAGATGGTTGGATGGGGGATTTATTTATTTATTTACAATTTTATTTATTTATTTGACAGAGAGAGAGAGGGAACACCAGCAGGGGGAGCGGGAGAGGGAGAAGCAGGCCTCCGGCCGAACAGGGAGACTGACACGGGCGGGGCTTGATCCCAGGACCCCGGGATCATGACCTGAGCCGAAGGCAGATGCTTAACGCCTGAGCCACCCAGGCGCCCCTGGATGGGGGATTTATAGTTAGGTCATGGGCCTGTGAGGAACCAGGGAGGCCCGAGCTCTATCTGACCCGCCGTGCAAAAGAGGCAGACGAGCTGTGCTCTCTCATCATTACGAAGTTACAGTATGTGGTGACATTGCAGAATTACAGGTTTAAGTCTCAGAACACTCTGCAAGGGTCAGGACGGTCACCTGTGCCCCTAATATTTCCCCTGTGACACTCCCAGTCAGCTTGCACCCTTTTGCTTTTAGCTACCAGTAGATGTGTAAGCCTCGTCTGATGGTGACAAAGCCAGAATATACACACCTAGTTTCAAAGGCTCAGATCTTTCAGTTAAACCACATGTTAATATCCCCTGTTCAGAGGGAACTAATAAACTTTTTTTAGGCACTGATGTTCAGAAATTTGCATCTTAATAGGCTCCCACGTTAAATAATGTTGGCTTGTGACTCTCCTAAAAAGTAATTTTTGGGGCGCCTGGGTGGCACGGTCAGTTAAGCGTCCATCTCTTGGTTTCAGCTCAGGTCATGATCTCAGGGTCGTGGGATCGAGCCCCAAGATGGGCTCCGAGCTCAGTGCGGAATCTGCTTGAGTTTCTCTCTCCCTCTCCCTCTGCCCCTTCCGCTTGTGCTCTCTCTCTCTCTCTCCTGCAAATAAATAAATAAATTTTTTTTTTAAGTACTTTTCACTGCTAGAAACCTTCCTGGCCAAGGAAGTAATAGTTGTTCCTATTTTGACAGGCCAGTGATCAAATGGTAGATATAAAACCGTATGAATTTTAGATTGCAGCTGTTGACCTCAATTTAGCAATCTCACTAAATTATTTCTTAGTTTCCCAGAGATATTTTATTGTTATCAACTTTTTATTTTGAAAACTTTTAAACCTAACAGAAAAGTTGCTAGAATAGTACAGTGAGCTCCTGATGGCCTATACCTAGATCCATCAATGGTGAACATTTTGCCGCATTTGCTTTTTCCATCTTGCTAGAGCCATAGTTTCTTATTGACGTGAAATTGACATAATGTAAAATGAACAATTCAGTGGCATTTAGTACATTCACAACGTATAATCACCACATCTATCTAGTTCCCAAACATTTTCATTCCCTCAAGATAAAACCCTGTATCCAGTAAGCAGTCATTCCCGTTTACCTTCTCCCCAGCCCCCTGCAACCTCTAGTCTGGTTTCTGTCTCCATGGATTTGCCTACTGGGGACATTTCATATAAGTAGAATCATGCCATATGTGACCTTTTTGTGTCTGGCTTCTTCGGATAACGTGCTCGAGGTTCGTCTGCACTGTAGCATGCATTAGTACTTTTACCACGGATATTGTTTATTGAGGTTGTAAATTGAGTATGGGGAAGCATTCCATCACTTATGTTCTCCTGCTTCTGCTTCACCCCACAAATGGGCCGGATAGAGTCTCATAGTCCCTTAAATCCCATAGTCCCTTTCAAATCAAGTGCCTCTTTGGGAAAAGGGTGGGTATTAATTCAAGTATATGTGCGTTCACATCCTATATGCTTCTTACTTCATAGCTTAAAATGGGCCTAAAGAAGAAAAGACCCAAAGATAACCATGCTAACTAGCTAAATAGCTCTGGATATGTTGTTTAATCTCTCTTGCCCTCAGTTTCTTCATCTACAGAATGACCAGACTGGATCCAAGCCCTAAGAGCCACTGTAATGAAAATTGTATGATTCGATTCCCCAGACTATTCAGCTTACACTTTTCCTAGACCTATTATTCCAGAGAGCTACTTTCCCTCTGTGGTGTATTAGAGCAAAATTGATATTGATGAACCACTGGGTATGTGACCCTGGAGTTTACAAACTATAGCTTGGATGAGTTTACAATTCAGTTGGAGCTAAGAGATAGATGAACATGTGACAAGAGGGATATTCATAACCAGAGGACAAAGCTTGTTAAGAGACATTAAATATTCAACATTGAACCACACACATACCCTGTAGGGAAACGGTAAGAAGGCCAACAAGAAATATCAGCCTGCCCTCACTCTTCTCGTGTCACTGCCCTCTTTGATTTGACCAGTCGCCTGTGGGTCAAATAGCTATAGAATGCTTCTGGAAAGCTAGCAGCGTTTCCAGATTAAAGTTTACCTACTGGTACACCAGACAGAACATTCTTTCTTGAATTTATTTTTAATACTGGATTTTAAAAAATTTGTTCCAGTATTTTTTTCTAAAACTTTTCAAACACATAGCAAAACCGAAAGAATTTTACAGGGAGCCCCTATATACCTGACTCCTCTAGTCTACCATCAACATTTTATACTACTTGTTTTATCTCCTACTTATCCGTCCTTCAACGCATTCCTTGATCCATCTCATTTTTGGAAGGATTTCAAAGTAGATTACAGACATCAGCACGCATGCCGTTAATTCAAATACAGTATTTGTTTACCAATTTTTTCTTTTGATGTAAGATGTATGTACAAGGAAATACACAAATTTAAAACTGTACATTTGTTGAGTTTTGACAAATGCATACACCTGGGTAATGCAAAAATACTATCAAGATAGCTAACATAGCACTTATTTTTTCATTTAAATTTTTTTTAAAGATTTTCTTTATTTGACAGGCGAGAGAGAGCACCAGCAGGGGGAGAGGCAGAGGTAGAGGGAGAAGCAGGCTCCCTGCTCAGCAGGGAGCCCAATGTGGGGCTCGATCCCAGGACCCTGGGATCATGACCTGAGCCGAAGGCAGACACTCAACCGTCTGAGCCACCCAGGTGCCCCTTCATTTAAAAAAATTTTTTTTAAGATTTTATTTATTTATTTGACAGAGAGAGATAGCGAGAGTAGGAACACAAGCAGGGGGAATGGGAGACGGAGAAGCAGGCTTCCCGCCGAGCAGGGAGCCGGATGTGGGGCTCGATCCCAGGACCCTGGGATCATGACCTGAACCGAAGGCAGACGCTTAATGACTGAGCCACCCAAGAGCCCCTCATTTAAATTTTTATGTAAGTATGTTGTTTTGAAAAATACAATAGCATGTTTGTCTTAAAGTGAATCACTGTGGCCACCTGCCCCTTCCTCCCAATCCTGTTTTCTGCTTCTCAAAGGCAACTCCTTTCAAATCTTTTTACATGTTTCCTCTAATAATTATATATCCTTGTATAGAATGCTATTATTTCTATTTCTTAAGTTTTCCATTTTAGAAGTATCTACTGGTTAGATATTATGGAAGGTGATGTTATGGTTTTGCCAGAAAACTCCAAAAAATCTAGAATTAATAAAAGATTTTGGCAGGTTTGCTGTATAAAAACAACCTACAAAAAGCAATTGTATTTATATACAATAGCAATTAATAGAAAATGTAAAAAGAAAATTGTCGTTTCTAAAAGTATAACACATCATAAAATAAACATGACAAAAGATAGGTCTTTCATGAGAAAGTAAAAATTCTGCATTGTAAATAAGCAAGGGAAGTCCAAATAATTGAGGAGAAATACCATGTTTATGGAGAAGCAAATTCAATATTGTAGAGAAGTTGATATACACGCTGATCCCAAAAAGTGTGTTCGTGGAACTCTACAAGCTAAAGTATTTGTTGATGATCAGAGAAGCAAGAATAGTCAAAAGACTGCTAAAGAGAAAAGAACTAAGAGGAGGAACTCATCTTACCCTTATCAAGAAATATTTGAAACCTATAGTAATTAGGATGGTGTGATTAAACCAATGGAAAAGGATAGACAGCCCAGAAAACAGATCTCTGTGGAGGAAGAACTACTCCAAGGACCTTTTCTGCCTGCCTAGTACTGCCACGTGAGCATGAAATACAGTTCTATTGTGTTTTGGCCATTTTATGATTTTGGACCTATTTTGTAAAGCAGTTAACCTATTCTAATATGACTTAAAAAAATTTTTTTTTAGATTTCATTTATTTATTTGAGAGAGTGCGCATATGGGCGCATGCTTGTGCACAAGAGCAGGGGGAGGGGCAGAGGGGGACAAGCAGACTCCCTTCTGAGTGCTTGGGGGCGGGGGTTGGGGAGGGGCTCCATCCCACGACACTAAGATCATGACCTGAGCTGAAATCAAGAGTCAAACCCTTAACCAACTGAGCCACCCAGGTGCCCCTACAACTTCCATTGCTTTACTGGTCACCCTGTGAATTTTGATATGCAAAAATAACATCAATATTTACATTAATATCTTTGCCTTCCTGTTTAAAAACACAAGAACTTAACATCTGAACATCACCATCTGCCTGATTTACATGCTACTGTTACTGGATTTTATGATTCTATTTTTTTTTTTTTTTAGATTTTATTTATTTATTTGACAGAGAAAGACACAGCGGGAGAGGGAACACAAACGGGGAGTGGGAGAGGGAGAAGAGAGGGAGCCTGATGCGGGACTCGATCCCGGGACTCCAGGATCATGACCTGAGCCGAAGGCAGTCGCTTAACCAACTGAGCCACCCAGGCGCCCTATGATTCTGTTTTTAACCTTATAAGATATTGCTTTTGTACTCAGTGATGTTTTAGATTACTCACATATCTACTACTTAATTTGCTCATTTTCTCTTCTTATGTCTCCAACCTTCCACCTGAAATCGCTTTCTTTCTGTCCACAGTACATTCTATATAAACTATGGGGACCTCTGTTGGTGTCAAATTGTCAATATTTGGAAATTATTTTGCTTACAGTGTTTTTATTTGATGTTGGGGGGAGTTCAATTATCCACAGTTCCTGTAAGCGGAGTGAGGTAGAGGCTTGTCAGGGTGCTCTTGTGCATCAGCACGAGGCAGGCAGTGGGGAGGAGGCGTGACATTACCCCTCGGGTCCCCCGCGTGACGTGCCAGGAGCCCAGCGTAGCCGAGAGCAAGATGGCACGCGCTGAATAAGGTTACCCAGTCACCCAGGAGTGGGGAAGAACCATCCATGCCCTGGGAGGACGCGGATCTCGTTTTGCTTCACCTGAAGGGGAAGGCTCTAGCACTGCGTGACTTTCGTTTGTCCAACTCAGCCGCTCGGGGGCCGGACTTCGAAGCGCTGAGCCGTGGCTGACAAGAGCTAGTGGTCGAAGTTTAGAGACCTGAGACATCGTTTTCATAATCTCCCAGATGGGCTTCTTGCCACCTAGCTCTCACCAGATACGGACCCGAAGACAGCACCCTCCTGGCCTGCAGAAAGCTCCTTATGGCAGCCGGGAGCAGGAAAACCATAGAACAAGGTAGAAAGGCTCCTTTTTCTAACCCCTTCACTGTGACTTTCCTCCACTCCCAGGAATTATGTATAGTAATTTCCATGCCAAGACCAGGGCGCTGGCAGAGTTCTTAAAAGCAAAGTGGAAAAAAGTAAGATCGACCCAGATTGATCCTATTCCAAGATAATTTCTTCATCCATCTAATGCCTATGAGTTCTTACAGCTGTGAGGTTTGCCTGTCGCTGTGAGGTCTGTTTTGGTTCCACGAAAGAGTGTCTCCCAAATAGTGATGCGCCAAAGTACCACCAGGTCAGATGTTAAAATTATACATTATGTCAACTTTAGTAGGCATTCTGAATTCTTACCTCTAGGGCAGTGCTATCCAATAGAAATATTATGCAAGCCACATATGCGATTTTACATGTTCTAGTCACTAAATTTTAAAAAGTGGAGAGAAACAGGTGAAATTAATTTCAAGGATGTATTTTATTTTACCTATATGATAATAGATTTAATTTTAATAATGTATTTTATTTAAATATATATTTGAAATAGACTTTATTTTATTTTTATTTAAAGATTTTATTTATTTGACAGAGAGAGAGACACAGCGAGAGAGGGAACACAAGCAGGGGGAGTGCGAGAGGGAGAAGCAGGCTTCCTGCTGAGCAGGAAGCCCGATGCGGGGCTCGATTCCAGGACCCCGGGATCATGACCTGAGCCGAAGGCAGAAGCTTAACGACTTAGCTACCCAGGCGCCCCGAAATAGACTTTATTTTAAATATATTTTAATTTTAATGATATATTTTATTTACAATATAAATATTTTACTTATATATTCAAAATATTGTCATTTCAACATGTGAGCAATAAAAAATTATTGAAATGTGTTACATTCTTTTTTTCATACTAAATCTTAAATTTCTATGTATATTTTATACTTATGGCACATCTCAGTTCGGACCAGCCACATTTAAAGTACTTAGTAGGCACAGATGGCTAGCAGCTGCTATTTTGGACAGGGCAGTGCTAGGGAAAGGCCTAGAAATCTATGTTTGGAAACATCCCAGGTGATTCTTATCAAGTAAGTTCAGAAAATGCCACTTTAAGGACTGGTGGAGCTTTTGAGCCATTTTGATGACCTCATAAATACATACGTAATGTGGCAATGGAAGAGGCCTTGGAAGGCATGGGCTACAACTCCCCCTCTTATAGATGAGGAAACAGAAATAACTGATTTGCCAAGGTCACATGGTCTGCTGAAGCCAGAACTGGAACAGTAATCCAAGTCTCCAAATGTTCTGTTTTTAATTCCTTTTTTTTTTTTTAACGATTTTATTTATTTATTTGACACAGAGAGAGAGACAGAGAGGGAACACAAGCCAAGGGAGCGGGAGAGGGAGAAGCAGGCTCCTGTCTGAGCAGGGAGCCTGATGCGGGGTTCTATCCCAGCACCCTGGGATCATGACCTGAGCCGAAGGCAGACGCTTAACGACTGAGCCACCCAGGCACCCCCTGTTTTTAATTCTTTCCAACGCATTTATGTGTGTTCTTCAGCCTGTCTGAATCATGAGGGGAAAAACTGTCCAAGTGATATCTTAGCAATCTGATGTATCTCCAACTTCAATCCGCACTTGATTTCGATGCAATTAAAAACTCCCACGTATTGAGGGCCTGTCATGTGCCAAGCACTGTACTGAGCGCTATATATGTATTATGCTTAAACCGTCGCAATGAACCTCTAAATATGAAGCCCATTCTAAAGATGAGAAGTGGGAACATGTTCGAGTTCACAAATGGTAAGTGGCAGGAAGGGAGTTTGAACCGGGATCTGGCTCCTAGGCCATGTCCTTTCCAGCCTGCAGTCCACATAACAGAATGCCCTGCCTATACATGCTGCTGAGGCAAGGGCTGGAGGCTGACACTGCACCAAGATGGCGTAAAGATCTTCCATTGGCTCCTGACCCAGTCAGTGCTTTCCTGATGCTTGGGAGCATTTCTCCACCATAGCCCGCCTTTTCAGAAGTGTTGCCAATCTCCCTCAACTCCCTGCTAAGGACATGATCTTCTTGTTCTCGCAGTCATCATTACAAGGCAGGAAAATCATCCTGTCCTTTGCCTTTGCCTTAGTCACATCTCCATCCATAGCTCCAGTGTCTAAATCTCTGGAGGTTGGATTCCCAGGTTCTCAGTTCAAATTGCAGCTGGGGAAGATTCATGTACAAATGTGCCATTCCTTGGATTTGGAAAGTACATCCATTGGAGGAACATGATGTGGTTGCCATGCTTTCGTATTTGGTTTGGCAAACACCTAGGAGACCTTTCAAGTGTTTGGGGTTGGTATAATCTGGAATCAAGACATTAATTTGGAATTGAGTGGGTATTTTCAGGAAAATGAAATTGTCACGTTCTGATTAATATATACAGGACTCAGAGGAAAATGTGTGTGCGTACGTGCGTGTGTGAAGGAGGTGGGTGAAAGTCTTTAAACTGATATACTGTGTTCAGAATAAGCAAGGTCGTTCTTCTTCCTCCACTAAGCAGAAGGATGAGGAGCTTAGAGCAAATACAATTTCTCCTCTTCACCCAGACCCCAATGTTTTTTCAGTGGGTAAAATCAGGTTAAAATCTGCAACAAATGATTATTGAAATTAGCCTTTCAAGAGAAAGAAATTCAAGAACGGTGTGCAGAGAGGTGGGTACTGAAAGTAGGGACAGCCACAGGCCTTTGCCCTTGGACTGGGTTAATGAGCTGACCACATGCATAGCCTCGAGGACAGACCCTCAGCATCAGCAGCACTGGGGAGCTTGTTAGGAATGTAAAATTCTTGGACCCCAGACCTACTGCATCAGGTGCTCTGGGGATGGGGTCTGGCAATCTTTGATTTAACCAGCCCTCCAGGTCATTCTGATACTGCTTTTGGACAGTAGTTCTCAACTACTAGTATATTAGACCTTGTACCATGGAGGCTTTTGGGGAAAAAAGTCAATGCCTGGGCCCTACCTCTGAGACTTTCTGATTTAATTGGTCTGGAGTGGGGCCTGGGCGTACATTTAAAACCTCCCCAGGTGACTCTAATATGCCCGTAAAGTTGAGAACCACTACGTTAGGGAATGGCATCCCACATTCTGGGCCCAGCCCTGTGACCACAGATACTTCATGTGGCTCTACCTTAGCTCTTTTATCTCTCAAAAGGCACCAGGAGGCCAGTCGTTGTCACTGATCTCTAGGGCATCTTCCAACTCCAACAAGCTTGGGAGCACTAGTTGGTCATGACTCTGAAATCTTCTGCCTAAGTTCCTGCCTAGTGCTGGAACTGGGGGGTTGTGCCCCACAAAGCATCTGGGAAAGAAAGGACTGGACTGGCCACTGAAAATTGATGTCCCCAAAGAATTGATGTAACCTGTTCAGCTTGCAGAAATGACCATCCAGAAAGCCCCCAATCTGCTGTCATCTGGAATGATATACCAGTGGGAAGAATTTAGTTTTATTTCCCTAAAACTGTTGACAGGCCACTAGGAAAGGCTTCAAAAACAAAGTTTTTTATTATTATTTATTTATTTATTTATTTATTTGAGAGAGAGAGAGACGGCATGTGCGAGCGTGTGGGGGAAGGAGCAGAGGGGGAGGAGGAGGGAGAGAATCCCAAGCAGACTTGCTGAGCACAGAGGCCAACATGGGGCTATATCTCATGACCCTGAGATCATGACCTGAGCCAAAATCAAAAGCCAGACACTTAACTGATTGACCACCCAGGAACCCCTCAAAAACAAAGTCTTATTATTGCTGTAGAAGGCTTTGTCTTGCCACTCAAAAGTGTGGTCCATGGATGGGCAGTGTCAGCATTACCCAGAGCTTGCTAGAAATGCAGAGTCTCAGGTTCTACCCTAGACCTACTGAATCAAAATCTATACTTTAACAAGATCCTTGGGTGATTCATATGTATGTTAAAGTTTGAGAGGTGGTACTTGGAGCATGTGGGAGACTTTTTAGAGTGGGACCTGTTGTAGACTGACTTATGCCTCCCCCCAGAATTCATATGTTAAAGTCCTAACCCCCAATATCTCAGAATGTGGCTGCATTTGGGAGATAGGGCCAAAGGGTAAGGGAGGTCCTAAGTGTGGGCCCTAATCCAATATAACTGGCGTCCTTAGAAGAAGAGGAAGAGACACCAGGGATGCATGGACACAGAGAAAAGGCCTTGTGAGGACACAGCGAGAAAGCAGATGTCTACAAGCCAAGGAGAGAGGCCTCAGGAGAAACCAAACCTGCTGGCACCTTGATCTTGGATTTCCAGCCTCTAGCCCTGTAAGCAATACATTTCTGTTGTTTAAGCCACTCAGTCTGGTATTTTATTATGGCAGCCCTAGCAAACTGATACAGGGCCTCTGCTAGAATTGAAGCATTGTGAGATTTTGTTCACTGATGTATATCCCTGGGATCTGGCACATAATAGGCATTGAATGAAAATTTGTTGAATAAAAAAATAAATGATGAATTCCTACTCATTTGACCTAATAATCCAGGGACATGTTCCATAGAATACATCTTTAAGAGGGAATGATTATAGGGTGTTCTCATCTTTTTAAAGAAATGGTATAAAGTGCCAAAGTATATTCTTTTTCCAAATGAAGCTTTCAAGAAATCTGAAAAATTGGGGGCACCTGGGTGGCTCAGTTGGTTAAGCCTCTCACTCTTGATTTCAGCTCAGGTCATGATCTCAGGGTCATGAGCCTGCTTAAGATTCTCTCTCTGCCCCTCTCCCCCCCCCCAAAAGTAGGCATTATCTTTTTAGGATGATCTTTCTAGGATGGCAGCAGATTTATTGTGAATTTAAAGATGTACCTAAATGGCTTAACACAAGATTTTATGGTCATTATATACCCTTGTGATCTGTTGGTACATGTTACCTTGTAGTTGTGTGGGTTTTTTTTTTTTACGATTTATTTATTTATTTGAGAGGGTGTGTGTGTGCAGGGGAGAGAGGAGGGGCAGAGGGAGGGGGGGGAGTCTCAAGCAGACTCCCCACTGAGCACAGAGCCCGACACAGGGATCGATCCTACTACCCCAAGATCACAACCCCAGCCAAAACCAAGAGTCAGATGCTTAACCGACTGAGCCACCCAGGAGCCCCTGTATTATGTTTTTAATTTAAAATTTAGTTATGTGAAAGTAAATAAAAAATTGAAAAGTTATCCCAGATCTTGGAGCAGGCACAATGCCAAGCTCTAGAAAGAAAAGGAAACAAAGAAGACCATCCTCCCCCAGTTTATCCTCTGTGGCACCGTCCCTTATAATTACCTAGCCCCCAAAGCCATAGTACTCGCCACAGTGGTGCCTGGTCTCTGGGTCCTTTTAACATCAATTTTCTTTCACAGTCTTCCATTCAGTCAATCCTTTGACCAACATTTTTTAAGTGTCCGTAGAAGTTGGGGACTCCACGAATGGAATCATTAAAAAGAAATCTGAAATTAACTCTTCATCCATCCAGTAGCCCTCCCTCCCCCACCCCCAGCTTGAGAAACTATTATTTGTTTTGTTCATATTTTCCCCCTTCATGAAATCAGTGTGTTTAAGCATGTCCTTTTCCAAAGAGATGTAGGAAATCCCCATGAGGGTTTGGAGGGCAGATCCTCAGCAGCCACAACCCCCTAGAACACAGGGCCCTAAACTTGAAAATGAGCAACAAGTAACCTCCAAATGTCCGAGATAGCAGTTGTCACCAGGCCCTCTGTTAATGCTCTGGACTTTCTTCCTGAAAGCAGTGATTTTCAAACTTGAACGTGCATCACAATCACCCAGAGAGCTTGTTAAAACACAAATTACTGGGCCTGGGCTCAGAGTTTCTGATTCAGTAGGTCTGGGATAGGGCCCAACAATTCTTACTCCTACCAAGTTCCTAGGTGAGGCTGCTGGTCCTGGTCTGGGGACCACACTGAGAATCTGGGAACTCTATGGAATTAGCCTAAGGTGCTGACCTTGACTAAAAGTTTTATTAACTCTTTAAAATGTATATATCCTTCACATTTTTATCATAAATATAGTGCCTATTCATTAGAGGAAATTTGGTTTAAAAATGAAAAGTAGAAAGAAAAGTATGTCACCCATAGTGTTGGCACTCTTAACATTTTTTTCTGGATCTACAATTTCTAGTAAGCCTGGTTATCCAATTCCCCAGGCCACCGCAGATTGGAAGCTGCTATCCAGAACATCAGGGGAATTATGGGGCAGCTAAAAATGTGCCCAAAGATGACCTTGATAAGTGGCCGCTGAGAGCCAAACAGGGGGAGGAAAACGTGAGTGGACACTGACTATATCACCACGTGATTGAACACGTGAACATGTTCTTCACCTTGACCCCATCATATGCACAGGGCATTCTGGGACTTCTATTTCAGCTGGTAAGTGTGGGCGGGGAAGAAGGAGGACTTTCTGAAAGAAGGGACTCGAGCCCCAGCTGTACCCTAAAGGGAGAGCCAGAATTGAGCTGGCAAAGAGAAGGGCAAAAGGTATTCTAGTTCTGGGAACAGGAGGGGCAAGGACCGGAGGCTCCTGTGTGTGTGCGGGAGTCCGAGCAGAGCTTCAACAGAGAGGTCAGAGGAAAAGCCTGTCTTCCCAAGCTTGGTTTTAACCTGCAGGCAATCAGAAGCCATTGAAAGATTCTCAAGCAACAGTATGACATGAGCAGGTGCATGTTTTAAATAGACCATCGTGAATGTGCAGAATGGAGATGTGTCTTTTCCAGTAGTCCAGGCAGCGGTGGTGGTGAGCTCTGGAAATGGGGCAGTGGTTCTAGAGATAGAGACGAAGGAGGGGAATACTCAGGTGCCAAAACCAGTAGGGCTTGGGGACTGACTGGGGTGAGCAAGCAGGAGATGGAGCTGTGGAGGCTGGTCCTCTGAGGGGCTGTGTGGTTGGGGGCACCTCCCCCTGTGGCAGAAGAGGATGAAGGTGGTGTTTGCGCCGAGGGGAAGATGTGTTCAGGCTGAGTCACCGTGAGGAGAAGTTTGAGATGATATGGACACCCCTGGACGATATCATTTTCCGTATTCTCTATTAAAGAAAACAGTCAATGTAGAAAATTTCATTTTTTTTTAATAAAAGGGTCAAAATGAAAGATTTGGGCACCCAAAGGAATTAGCTTCAATTTTCCAGAAATTATGGGATATGAATTTCCTCATTCTCCGAGAGGTCAGATAAATGAGGCATTGCTATGATGTAACTATGCCTTTACATGAAGTGAATGACATTAGCCAGGCAGCTTGTCCATTAGTCGTTTATCAGAGTCTTCAGGACTTTGAAGTTGAGTGTTTATTTTACGCATCTGAACCTCTACAAAACTGTTTTGGAGAAGCTTTGGCGTTGGCTCAGCTTTTCAATGACTTGCTTGGGGGGCAGAGGTGAGTGTGATCATCTTCTTAGAACACAAGTGGATTTCCTAGAAAAAGAGCAACAGGGAACAAACAGCATGAACAGAATTGCCTCACGCTCTTGGGACAATCTATTCACCAACCACAGGCCACTTGAGAAAAGAAACCAAAATTCATGTCCAGAAAGTGCAGAGGGAGGGAAGGGCAGAATTATCAGAGCCTCCAAGTGTGTTTGCAGGTTGGGGGCACTTCAATGTTTCCCACAAACCATGGTGAAAAAGAAAACGGAGCTTATGTCTATTTGCAATATTATGGGATGTGGAAAGTCTAAATAAGTTTGTTAGCCGTGTTTTGTTGTTATTGTTATTGTTTTTTAATATTTGGTGACCTTCAGTGAAGTGTCTGAAAAGCCAGGCTACCTGTTAGAGAATTCCCTTCAAGGGGACTGCACCCCTGGATGCACATTGGAATCACCGGGGGGGGGGGGGGGGGGCGCGTAACAAGGTCAGATGCTTGGGCCTCATGCCAGGAGGAGCTGATGTTACGAATCTGAGGAACAGCCCGGGCAGCCAGATTTTTTAAATCTCCCCAGATGATTGTAATGTGCAGCTAGCGTTGAGAAGAAGTGCATTCAAGCCACACTGCAGAGAGTTTTTGTTTTGTTTTTTTAAAGATTTTATTTATTTATTTGACACAGAGAGACAGCTAGAGAGGGAACACAAGCAGGGGGAGCAGGAGAAGCAGGCTCCCCGCTGTGCAGGGAGCCCGATGCGGGGCTCGATCCCAGGACTCTGGGATCATGACCTGAGCCGAAGGCAGACGCTTAACGACTGAGCCACCCAGGTGCCCCTGTTTTGTTTTGTTTTGTTTTGTTTTTCACATTAGACACGTCTTAATGTGCACTTGGCCGAAAACATTCGAGTTAGGAACAAAGTAAAATAAAGGGAGAAGAAAAACTCCCAGTTTTGCTCACAGATTCACAGCTATGTCAAGCCCACTGGACAAAGAGACAGCGGGCCATTGGCTACCAGTATGAACCCCAAAGTCAACATGACAAGATGCATACCAAGCGCCAAGCGCCTGTTAACTCTCTGCTTGTGCTTTTCTTTCGTTTGTTGAGCTAAAAGTGAACTAGATTTCAAAAAGTAAGATTCCATGTAACTGACACTAGGGTGGATTGAGAATTTACCAAGTGCTAGGCACTGTTATAAGTCTTCTCCATTTGCAAACTCATTTAATCCCCCACACGATCCCATATCACAGATGAGGGTGTGGAGGCACAGAGGGTCAGTAAATTGTCCAAAGCCACAGCCAAGAAATGGAAGCACTGAGATTCATACCCGCAACTCGAGCCTGCACGTTTAACCCCCACAATATACAGCCTCTCCCACAGAGCAGAGACCCTGAAAGAGGAGAATGAGGAGGGAGATAACTCAAAGCATTCATATTGGGGGTTTGGGCAACCACTGGGTGGGCGTGGAGGGGATACACAGATGAGCCAGACCTATGTCTCTAGGAGTTCACAGGTTTGTACGAAAGGGTAAGGCAAAAACACACAGAACACCACCAAAAAGTAGAGCAAGCAAAGTGCCATAAGAGAAACACAAATGAATGTGAACATGGAATTGAAGAATGAGCAATTTCTTTTTAAATCACTAAAGGCTCCTCGGAGGAGGCAGCATTAGAGAGTAATTCCTTCTGAATGCAGCTCAGGTCAGAAGTAGGAAAGCAGCGAGAGGAGAGGGAGAAAGAGAGGCTGGGGCCCTGTTTTAGGGGGCATGGTTAAACCCCCAGGGTGGAGCCCTCTCCCCGCACCGCGCTAGAACCCAGCACTGCTCTTACACACGGTCAACTGCACGGCGCTCTGGAGGGCGGATTTCCCGGTGGGAGAGTCAGCTGGCTTGTCTAGCAACCCTGAGTCTTACCTCTCCCTTGCACTTTCGTCACATTACCACTTAGGGCTGCCCGTGCCCCCGCCCTTCTCCCCCTTTAAAACTCTGGCCACTCATGGAGAAAAGCCTCTTTCTTGGCTTCTTTTGGCAAGTTGGAGCATGCTGTTACTTTCAAGCACTTTAATAAATATTAAGGAAGAATAAAGGAAAAATAGTTATGTTTAATGTATTAGTATGGCAATAGTCAAATTTTCAAGTACCAGGTTTCTGAGCCCATATCCCAGTAGAAGGAAGCATATGGGCCGCAAAATCTCAGTATCCACAGGTGATAACCCCCTGTAGACCCAAAGGGCCAGTACACTCTTATATGCACCATGTCTAACTTCTTTCTCTTATGGCTTCCTCTGAGTTACAACCAGCAACTGGCTATCAACTTCCTTCCTCCCTCCCTCCCTTCCTTCCTTCCTTCCTTCCTTCCTTCCTTCCTTCCTTCCTTCTTTCCTTCCTTCCCTCTTTCCTCTACCTACCCACCCATTCATCCAACATAAATTTGTTGAACACCTATTATGTGACAGCCACTATGCTAAAAATTAAGTGGTCAATATCTTTCTGTGCCCCTCACCACCAGGAATGAGTCTGAGGCTACCCCAATGTGTTAGGTTGGGGGGCACCTGGGTGGCTCAACCAGTTAAGTGTCCAACTCTGGATTTCAGCTCAAGTCATGATCTCAGGGTCGTGAGATTGATCCCTCTGACAGGTTCCACGCTGGGTGTGGAGACTGCTTAAGATTCTTCCTCTCCCTATCACTCTGCTCCTCCCCACCACCCCCACCCCTGCTCACGTGCGTGCACACTCTCTTTCTCTCTCAAATAAATAAATAAATACATGAATAAATGTATGTGTTAGGTTGGCTGATGTTGATTCTTCACTCCTTTTTTTGCCAGTAACCTTACTGTGCGTCCCAGGAGAGTAGAAAAATGATACTTCTCTGCCCCCATTGACTTAATGAAATGTTAGCATATGTGACATTAACTAAAGGCTTTCAATGTGCTAGACAGTTGGCTTGTGTGCTTGCACTTCTGTTATCCTTCATGAGAAGAATATGCCCCGGGTAGCAGTTGTTCCCACAAAGAGGTGATACAGGAGTAGACACGGCTTAGTCTATAATCCAGAGCCACCAGTCCAGCAGAACCATAGCCAATCCACAGATGTCCAAGCCAGAAAAAAGAAATGTTTTCATAGTAAACCATTAAAAATTAGGGATTACTTGGTATATAGCATTTTTTAGCAAGAGCTTACTAATAGACCAGGTAAGGACTAGACGAAACAAACAAAAGAACTCTTCCATATACCCCCACACCATTTTTTTTAACTACTAAGATTCTAATTTTTTTTTGGTGTGCATGTCTCGGGGCCAGGGTCCTCTGAGTTTTAGTTCCACCTGTAAACTAGGGATAACGTGCAAGGATTTAATGGGTATTATATATAAAGTGCCTAGTACGGTGCCCGGCACATAGTAAGAGCTCAATACACAGTAGCAGTTATTGAGATGATTTAGGAAGATAATTCGGCAGCAACATCAAGGAAGGTTAGTAGGGGAGAGGAAAGCTAAAATAGCACACTTAGTTGAGAGCTTACTGTGTGCCATGCACTACTCTGTTCAGAATACTTTCTATTTATTAACTCCAAGAAATCTCACAACAACCGTCCGAGGTAGGTCCTGTCAGCTCACTGCATAGGTGAGGAAAGTGAAGCACAGAAAGATTAAGGAACTTTTTTGGTGTCACACAGCTAGGAAGCTGCCACAGACGAAGAATTTGAACGCGAGCAGTCTGGCTCCAGAGCATTTGCTCTTCTGGTTTTGAATTGAGGTGTACTTGACAAATGATATTAGATTAGTTTCAGGTGTACAACAGAATGATTCGATATTCATATATATTCTGAAATGGTCAGCACAATAAGTCTAGTTGACATCCATCATTATACATAGTGACAATTTTGTTCTTGTTATGATGCCTTTTAAGATTTAGTCTCTTACCACTTTTTTTTTTTAAGATTTTATTTATTTGAGAGAGAGAGAAAGAGCGAGAGAGACAGCATGAGAGGCGGGGAGGGGCAGAGGCAGAGGGGGGAAGCAGGCTCCCCGCTGAGCAGGGAGCCCTATGTGGGGCTTGATCTCAGGGCCCTGGGATGGCGACCTGAGCTGAAGGCAGACGCTTAACCGACTGAGCCACCCAGGCGCCCCAGCAATTTTCAAATACACAGTATATTATTGTCAACCATAGGCACCACGCTGCACATTACATCCCCATGACTTCATTATTGGAGAACTGGAAGTTCGTACCTTTTGACCCCCTTCGCCCATTTTGCCTACACTGCGCCTCCGCCCACACACAGAGCCCTTGCTCCTAATCACCATGTAGACCACCTCTAAGCAGGGAGAGTAGATGAGGAGTTCACATGAGCCAAGAGGCAGAGCTGGACCAATCTAGTGCCCAAGGGCATGCAAACTAGGAAACAAATGAAAGACACAACGCAAAGAATAAGTATAATCTAGCAAGCTAACTTGGTAACCAGCTGTGAGATGTGGGTGTTAGATGCAGAGGTAGAGCTCACTCTACTGTGTATGATTTTTGGTAATCATGAGAAGATAAATTCTCAATCAGTTGTATGTTCTGCGAAATTATGTCATGTCCCGAGAAGTTATCATGAGATACTTGAGAAATTTGAGACATCTTATACAGTGGATGGAGAATCAATCGATTTTCAACTGCCGTTGTTAAATTATAAAAACACAGGTGAACTTCCATCTGGTCTTTTTTCTTTTCTTTCTCGCTCTCTTTTTTTTTAAAGATTTTATTTATTTATTTGACAGACAGACATAGCGAGAGAGGGAACACAAGCAGGAGGAGTGGGAGAGGGAGAAGCAGGCTCTGCACTGAGCAGGGAGCCCGATGCGGGGCTCGATCCCAGGACCCTGGGACCATGACCTGAGCCGAAGGCAGACGTTCTATGACTGAGCCACCCGGGCGTCCCTGGTCTTTTTTCAACCCAGAGATTCCACTGCTTCTGTAGTTGCGCCGGAGTCATCCATGTCAGAAGTGTCTTCTGTGTCCAAGCCTCAAGTGAAAATTAGCAATGTGCACATCTGACTCCAGTATTGAATGTCTCCTCGAAATCAGTCACAACTCTTCACCCCTTCCGAAGAAGGACTCCCTCACACACCCTCCACCAGGACCACTCACAGCTTGCTTTTCCTTTGGAAACCTTCCTTACGTTATGAGTTCAGATTTACTTACTGTGAAATTGTTATTACACACAAAACATGTTTTCACTGTTCAGTGGATATATTTTTCTATCTGCAAAAATTATTTCAGTATCTGGGGATCGGGATAGGCTATCTCATGAATTTTTTCCATTGAAATTAATGGAAATATTTTTTATTTAATAAGTTTTCACTTAGCAGTAGGGCTTTTAGGAGAAAATGAAGAATGGTTTGTTTGGGTCATGTAGTGGGAATTCAATACGTGTTTGATGAACGAGTGAATCCATGCATCAGTGAGAGTCACAGGAGGAAGGAGTTTCGAGACTGACAAAGCGGGCTGGTGCTGCTACTCTTTGCGGCGAGAACACAGATGCTTTCTTCTTTGGTCCTTTAAAATCTAAGATTATGAAATCTAGAGATCAATAATCTTGGATATTTACAGTCTCCTTCTGAAATGTTAAAATGACTAATCCATCTCCAAGTTCTACAAGGCCACCCTCCCTCTGGAACCAGGCCAGTCCTCAAGACTGGATTATGTGGCTAAAGGCCTGTGTTCACATGTGGACATTGGTCTGGAGAGGTAGAAAATGAATCCATTGGAAGCCATGTTGGTGTTGGCATTAATTAGTGCCCTGGAGGGGTGGGCTTTCCTCCGCCCCACTGGCCAGAGGTTGAAACTTAGCCTGGAGAAGTGTATGTGGCTGGAAAGAAGCTGCTGAGAAGGCGGGAGAGGCCACATGCAGTTGCCAGCCATCTGCAGACCAATACCAACGTTCCAAGGATGGCAGAACAGAAAGAAAGAAAAAACCTGGGTTCTTGATGATATCGTAAAACTTCTGAATGAACCAACCTTAAAACTTCCTTCCTCTGGACTTGTTATATGAGATTAATAAAGGTGCTTCCCGTTGAAGCCCCTGGTACTCAAGGTACAGTATGATTCTTAGTAGCATCAACATGCCTGAGAGCTTGTTAGAAATGCAGAATCTCAGTCTGCTCCAGACCTACTAACTCAGAATCTGCAGCCCCTGGTGATTCCTAGCCACATTAAGGTTTGAGAAGCACTGGTTTAAGCTGTTTCATTTTTTTTCCCCCAAAGATTTTATTTTTAAGTAATCTCTACACCCAAGGTGGGACTTGAACCCACACCCCAAGATCAAGAGTTGCATGCTCCACCAACTGAGCCAGCCCAGGCATCCCCGGTTGAAGCTGTTTCTAATTGGATTTTTTTGGTATTGGCAGCTGGAAAGCAAACTGATATCCTGTCTTACAAATCGATAGCAAAGATCTTGTTTTCATATCACCACCAAGATAAGGATGCAAGAAAAAGACAAAAGTGTTTCCACCTATGCAAGTTTTGGGGACCTATTAGGAAAGTTCCCTGGCTCTCTAAATGGCTTTATTTCCAAAACAGAGAGGAAACAGCATATCGCACAGCGAATGCACTTTTTTGTTTAGTGAAAACAGTTCTTAGACTCACTAAAAATGCACGCTATGCACATACCTCTTGAGTCGACATGACCAGACAAAGCAAGAGCAAAAAGGGCAAGACATGGAAAGAGAACAAGGCACCCATAGGAAAAAAAAAAATAGTTCTAAACCATTTACTTGGTTTAGATCAGTAAGACATCTCAGATTTCCTCATAAATGTAGTTACTCGGGCGCCTGGGTGGCTCAGTTGGTTGGGTGACTGCCTTCGGCTCAGGTCATGATCCTGGAGTCCCTGGATCGAGTCCCGCATCGGGCTCCCTGCTCTGCAGGGAGTCTGCTTCTCCCTCTGACCCTCCCCGCTCTCATGTGCTCTCTCTCACTCTCTCTCTGTCAAATAAATAAATAAAATCTTTAAAAATAAATAAATAAATAAATGTAATTACTCAAGAGTCATTGTGGTACCCATCCAGATTGCAAACATGTTAATAATGCAAAATGAAATAATTCTATTGTAAGAAGAAAGACAAGATACTCTCATAGCATTGTTATTCCTGAAAAGACTACTCGAGTTTCTTGAGGTTGCCCAAATCAGGCGATTTCATAAGTCATTCTGTGTTTACACTGAGTTCAAACAACTGTTAGAATAAAAGAGGCCACTAAGTATGATTAACCAAACCCAATTTCAACAAACAAATTCTGCGGGTTTTTTTTTATAAAGAAAGCTTCAGTGTTCTGTGTTGATTGCCCCCTGTTTTGTTTTGTTTTGATTGTCTTTTGACAACAAGCTGTTGTCATCTGAAATCATTTAGGTCGCTGCTTGTTATGAAAACATTGTGATTAAGATGATTTCATAGCCTGCACTTCTGCCATCTCATTCATTATATCTGAGAAGTCAACAGCTGAGCAAAACTTACGCTGAGGATGTAAAGGCTAAACCAATGTACTACTTAGTGATCGGTCTAAAAAAAATAAGGCTTTGTGTTCACAAATTTCACTCGCCTTTGACACTATAAGATCACTATATTTACACTACGGAACGGCTGGGAGAAACATGGAGATACACTACTGGACAGTGTGCATAAAAGCAATCAAGTGGTAGGATACAAACCCCAAAGAGACCCCCTCCCCACCAAAAAACCAAGCCGCTTCAAAACCTTGCTTTGGTCAGTTGAAAATACCTATGGAGAATGATAGTCACAGCTAATCAGAAATAACCCCTGAACTGGATATTTGCACCTTTCCCATTAAAGGACTAATAGAAACCACCTAAAAAAGTCACTTGGAAATTCATGGCTCTGATCTTTTCCACTCTGGTTGCCTGCTTTGCCTTCCCCTTTAGCATCTCCGGTGATGGAAATGTATCAGGGAAAGGAAAGGAAAAAAGTTGAGACCCATCTTTGAGCAGCTTCAAGGGTTGCCTGGCAGATTTGCCTCTAGAGTTGGCGGGAGATGGATGGTGTGTTTGCGCTGCATGTGGAGCTCTCGGATATGTGGCCTCCTGGACTCTGTTCTCATAGGAACTTGGCTCTTTCTCCTGGTGGTGCCTCTCTAACCCTCAGGATCCAGACAAAGATGAGGCTGAAGAGTTTCCTGTGGGATCATCCAATACTCGTATCTACTGTACGCCTGCCATGAGACCCTCTAGCCTGTGGGCCTCCACTTTATTCAGAAACTTAACTGAAGTTCTCACAGATGGAAATCGCACCCTGGGCTTTTTGGTTCTCAGAGCAGCGCTCCTTTTCTGCCCCTCAGTGCCTCGCAGTGAATAATCATCTCTCTCTCTCTCTCTTTTTCTTTTAAGATTTTTTAAAAAATTTTTAAGTAATCTCTACACCCAATATGGGGCTCAAACGCACAACCCCCAGATGAAGAGTGGCGCGATCTACCGACTGAGCCAGCCAGGTGCCCCAAATAATCTTGAAATACTTTTTCCACACAGCTTCCAGGATGTCAAACTCTCTTGGGTTTCCTCCTACCTCACCAAAGGCTCTTTCCCAGTCATCTCTGCTTGTTCCTTTTCAGCTCCCCAAACTGTAAAACCTGGAGGGCCCCCAGTCTCTACCCTCACACCACTTCTCCCTTTCACCCTCCCTCCCCTGGGGATCTCATCCAATTCATAGCTTTAAAGATCATCTGTGTGCTGATGGATCCCCCCTTCATTCTAGATTCACGTATCCATCTGTGCCTACCTGGCATCTCTATTTGGATGTCTAAGAGGCACCTCAAACTTAACAAACTAACTAACCTTTGCTAAACTACCCTCACTCTTCCCCCTCGAGCCTGCTCTTCACAGGATCTTCCCCAATTCAGTAAGTGACCACTCCATTCTGCTAATTTTACAACCCAGAAGCATGGGTATCACCCTTGACTCTTCTATTTCTCTTAAAGCCCATGGTTGTTGCATCAGCAGCTTGCATGGACTCTACCTTCAAAATATAAGTGAGACCTGACCACTTCTCCCTGCCACCACTGCTGCCACCCTGAACCAAGCCACCATCAATTTTCAACCAGATTATGACAGTAGCTTTGTAACTGGGCTCACACTTCCACTCTCGATCTCCTAGAGCATAGTTGGAAGGATCCTGTTAAGACAGAAGCCACATCATATTTCTACTCAGGCTCCAAGCCTTCCGGTGGCTCCCCTTCCCACTTAGATTAAAAGGCAAAGTCCTCATAAGGGCCCACAAAGGCCACCTATGGTCCACTTGCTTGCCCTCCTTCTCCCTTCACCACTTCCGTGTCTCCATCTCTTGCTAGTTCCTCCTTACTCATTGTGTTTCAGCACACTAACCTCCTTTTGTTCCTCAAATATGCCAGGTATAGTCCCATTTTGGGGCTTCTGCACTCACTCTCTTTCCTGCCAGGAATCCCCCACCCCCCGCCCCAGCTCCTTCGCGCCTTTTCTCAAATGTCATCTCAGTGAATTCTGCCTCAATTTCCATCTTAGCATTCTCTATTCTCATTACTCTTTTTCTCCCTTGCATTTATCCCATCTAAATTATGATGTGTTACATATTTATTTGCTTATGGTATTAGGGTATTGCCAAAGACTAGAAACAAGAAACCCCAGAATACCATGGCTTGAAGAATGTAGAAGTGAGCAGTCTGACCAGTGGGGTATCTCTGTTCCGGTCATTCAGAGATCTGGGGTCCTTCCACCGTGTTGCTCTGCCACCTCCCAGGGCTCTGTTCTCATATGCATTCCTGAAGCTGGGTCACCATCATATCCATGTTCCAGCTGGTAGAAAAGGGAAGGAGAACATGAAGGAAGCACAGCCAACGTTTTCTGAAAGTCCGATCTAGGAAGCAGCAAAAATCACTGCCCCTCACATTTCATCTGTGAGAACTTAGTCACATGACCACATCCAACTGAGGGAGGCTGGAAAATGTAGTTTAGCCAAGCAGCCATTTTCCAAGAAAGAGGTGGAAAATGGATTTTTGATGGACAACCATCAACATTTATTTTCTGTGTCCTTTCTTCCAATTAGAATAGGAGCTCCGTGAGGGTAGGAATCTTTGTTGGTCTTATTCATTTCCATATTCTGAGCACCCAGAATAGCTCCTGGCACACAGAAAGAGCTTGGTAAATATTTGTTGAATAAATGAAGGAATTGTGGCCGTAAAGGCTTTCCTCCTGGGGTTTACAACAGTAAACATATCTCCTTTAGGACAACCTGACATTGACCTTTTTTTTTTTTTTTTAAGAGAGAGAGAGAGCACAAGCAGGGAGAAGGCAGAGGAAGAGGGAGAAGCAGACTCCCTGCTGAACACAGAGCCCAACACTAGGCTCGACGTGGGGCTTGATGTGGGGCTGGATCCCAAGACCCTGAGATCATGACCTGAGCCTAAGTCAGACTGAGCCACCCAGGCGCCCCCTAACGTTGACTTTTTAAATTTTAGCACATGAGAGCTTAGTAGAATTCTCCATTCAGTGAAATGTGGTCTAAGATTTCTCACTAGTGAAACAGTTGCAAATTCTACATCCACTAGAGTCACACACAAGCAGCCCCAGGAAGGGTCCCCTCTACATTGAAAGATGACCTTGGCCATAGGAAGATGAGTGTTTTCCATGGTTCAGTAGGGTCTTATAGTGATCCAGATGGTAGGAGTCAGAAGAAGTTTTTGCATCAATATAGGACTTGATTTGAAATCTGTATCTGTTCCATGTTTCCTAACATGACAATTTTGTATTAGAAATACAGCTCCCTGCCCCTAGCTATGGGGGATATTTGCTCTGCTAATTAACCAAAATTAAAAGGCTCCAAAGAGCTTAGAGAATGACCAGAGAAGGCCTCTGATGGTCTATGAACGTGACCTCTCTTCTCTCATATCCCCTGTTATCCCCTGGCAGACAGAACCCTTCCTCAGCTCACCCACCTTCCCAGACAGAGCATATTCACACAACACTTTTCCTCCAAAAGCTCAAAATACAGCTTTTTAAAACCCACTGAGTAATCCAAAGCTCCTTGCAACAACCTTATAGGGCCAGTTGTATTTTACCAAAAGTTTCCTAGTGCAAACAGATGCCTCTGATGTAAGGGTTGGCTCTGTTGGGCTCCAACAGTGGAAGAGAGGAAATAACCATGAAGCCCAGGAACAGAAAACAAGTTTCCTTCCTTGAGCAGAAAAAAAGATCCCAACACCATTCTCAGTTTAAGCTAAGCAATGGAACAAGACATGGGACTGCAAATTTTGTCTCCTACCTGTCTTTATTGATCTAAGGTTTGTATTAACATTCTCAATGGGTGCTTTTGTATGGTCAACAACTCAAGCCCAGAGAGTGAAGCTCCAAAGGGTTAAGCTGGCTAAAGTCATTTAAAACACGTAATAGTGAGGTGTTTGGGGGTTTTGTTTTGCTCTTCACGTCTCACAGTGCATGCAAAGACTGAAACTCCATACACTCCAAGTGATTTTTATAAACATAGCTAAGATTGAGGCATCATCCCATCTCCTTTTTGGAGAGTATGTGGCTAAGTCACGGTATGTTGATGAGCTCTTCTTTAGTAAGAAGACCAATTGCACATTTGTTTTTGGAAATTATTCTGAGACACTTATCTATGGTACTAAGGCCTTTCTTTTCAGGTCTTTTGGAAAACGGTAAGCTCTTCAAAACTCTTTAGAGATACTGACATTGTAATTTGTGTGCTTCTCTTGTTGAATATTCTGGAGCACTGAACAGAAATATTAGAGGAAATAGAATAAACAGAAAGAGATTAAGACAAGGTTTTTAAAGAGGGAAATTAAGCACATGCATACACAAGTCAGATTATCTTTTGGCCTGTTCTTATGTTATGCTTGGTTATCTAATATGATCATCTATTATTTTTAATCCATTCTTTCAAATGTTTAAAAAGACTCATATTCTTACATGAGAATACGGTTACATTTGTCTTGAATTTCATGAAAACCCTGGATAACACTACCCAATTTGGGGAGCTGAAGGCAGAACCGACTATGCAGACCCAGATCTATGTGAAAGCATTTTACATTGGTTCCCTGTTTGGTTAGAAATTTGTTAAGACTATTCCAAAGGGGGAAAAAAATCTAACAGCTTCTATTAATCATATCATTTCTATTTTTCCCCTGGAAATATAATTAGCATTCTCCTTTCTTAGTTTCCTTTTCACACTTCAGCGTAGATTTTGGGTGCTAAAGGCTGCATGTTAGCCATCAGTGGAAAGTTTAAGTCCCCAGTTTCCAAAGAGACCTAAAAGTTGAACCATAAAAACTAAAAAAGCATCAATCATGAAATATCCAGAATGGGCAGACCATAAGACAGAAAGATTAGCACATGAGAGCTTAGTAGAATTCTGTCTCTATAAGACAGAAAGATTAGTGGTTGACTGGATTATGGGATGGGGGGGGTGGATGTTGACCACTAATGGGTGCATAGTTTCTTTTGGAGGAGGATGAAAACGTTCTAAAATTAGATTGTGGTGAAGGTTACACAGTTCTGTGAATATACTAAAAACCATTGAACTGTATACTTTAAATGGGTGTATTGTATGGTATGTGAATTATATCTCGATAAAGCTATTAAAAAAAATATGAACATGGCAGGCTTAAAGCAAAGCTTCAGACAGTGCCAGACACACACACACACACACACACACACACACACCCCTTTCGAGCCTCCCTCTCTTATACCAACTCCAGCCCCAGCCCCACAAAAGCAGAACAGATGTAGGCATTCGCTAGCCTGGCCTAAATGGAAAGAACAGGCTCTCTTCAGCAAGAGAGACTGAAAATAAAAAAGGAAATTTGGATCATTATTGTTTCCATTTGTGAGAAAATCATTGTTTTCCTGTGTCACCACACACATTTCTTAAACACTGAAAGCAAAAGTCTGTGAGTCCCCGCAGAAACACAAGTGATAGACAAAATTTCACCCCATACACCCTTGTTCACACCTCTGCTTGAGCAAGTGACAGCGTGCCATTTATCTTCAAGGATGGACAATAAGGGATTTCACAATGTTGGAAATATGTTTTAAGTTTTATGAGAGAAGCTAGCGTGTGAGTAGGGAGGAAATCTACAAACACTCCATAGAACCTCCCTGGTATGAAATGAAGAAAGTCGAGAAAGAAGCAAAAGGTATCTTCAGTATTTTATCTGCATACAGCTGGTCAGAGTTCAAGTTAGGTACAATGGCAAACTTCCTCAAACCCACCTTCCTTGCCCCCTTTGGGAACCTAATTCCAGAAGTGAAGAAGGTTAGCTGGTCTGGGGGTTTGTTTGTGTGGGGGGCGGTGTGCATGAATTCATGTTAGTTCTGTGTTTACCACTTTCGTCATAGCCTGCCTCAAGGGGGAAATAAAACTCATAACCCACTCAAAATATTCAAGAGTAAGATAATTTTAAAAAACTATTTCCTTGAATATTGACTGGACATTTGATAAGAAATTAGTGCTAAACATTTTTAGGAAGTGATAATGGTGGGGCGCCTGGGCCCCTGGGTGGCTCAGTCGGGTAAATGTGTGCCTTCGGCTCCGGTCAAGATCTTGTTGTTGTGGGAACAGGGAATCAAGCCCCGCCTTGGGCTCATTGCTCGGCCGGGAGTCTGCTTCTCTCTCTCCCTCTGCCCCTCCCCCCACTCGTGCTTTTTTTCCCCTCTCTCTCATAAATAAATAAAATTTTTTTTTTTTTTAAGATTTTATTTATTTGCGAGAGAGAGAATGAGAGACAGAGAGCATGAGAGGGAGGAGGGTCAGAGGGAGAAGCAGACTCCCCGCCGAGCAGGGAGCCCGATGCGGGACTCGATCCCGAGACTCCAGGATCATGACCTGAGCCGAAGGCAGTCGCTTAACCAACTGAGCCACCCAGGCGCCCAATAAATAAAATATTTTTTAAAAAGTGATAATGGTATCATTATTATACCAGTATACTCTCTCTAAAAAGAGTCCTTATCTTTCTGAGATACATACTGGAATATTTATGGATGAAACAATATTATGTTTGGGATTTGCTTCAAAAAATTTAGGCGAAGAGGAAGTAGGTGGGTGTAGAGGATGAAACAAGACTGGCCAGGAGTCAATGTCACAGCGAGGACAGCTAGTGAAGGGGTTCGTTAGACTGTTCTGTCTACTTTGATAAATGGTTGAATGTTTTCCATGATAAAAAGTTGAAATATTTTAAGAAAACAGATTTCCACAAACATTCCGAACAAACGTTAGGATCCATGGCCAAAGATGTGGAAAAGGGACATTTAGTAGAAATGAGACGCATGCCAAAATAATATTCTAACATTGCAGTAGAAGAAGGAACTCTTGCCAAGCATGAATGGAAAAGCTGCTCTATAGTCAAGTTCAAGTGGACGACAGTATTCCAGCAGCGTCTACCTCTGTCACGCATTTCAGAAGGGAGTTGACCCAGATAGGAAGTGGCCCAGCTGAAGCTAATTGGGAATGGCAGGCTGACGGTGGGCGGTGCAGTGAGCACTGGCCCCGCGGCCTCTTGCCTAGACGAACTGCCAGTCCGGGAGGAGTTCCCCAGCTGAGAGCAGGAAGGAGGGATTTAAGAAAAGAACGGGAAAACAACCTTTTTTTAGGCTGGAAATCATTCTGTTATGGGTTTTTTTTTTTTCCTAAGGGGAAAGACAAGAATTAAAATTAAAATTCTTACCTACCTCGACAACATAAATGTCCTCTCCCATAAAATCTTTGTTCCTTGACTTCACATTCGGGCGGTGTGACCTTTCTATAGTAGGACACGCATTGGAATGTCAGCTCACTGGCCTGAGACTGATCAGGGCCTTCGATTAACCGGGAATTTGCTCTAGTGTCTGTTCAAGAGAAAAGTCAGACTACTCACCAAAAAAAGTATAGGAGGACTTGTTCTTTTTCTCAAAGCAGTTTGATACATTTTTTTTAATTTGGTACATTTTTATACCTAATTTGCATCCAGAGTTACTGCGTCATATTTGTAACTATACTCTAGATGGGAGTGTCTTTCTGCACAGGGTCGGCAAATATTTCAGACTCTGCAGGCCCAGTGCTCTCAGCTGCAGCCACGCAACTCTGCCACTGTAGCAGCCACGGGCCACATGTGAACAAATGGGCGTGGCTGAGTTCCAATATAACTTGATTTATAGAAACAGGTGGCAGGTGAACTCCTCTTCTGACTCTCCCTCCCCCACATGTAAGGATCCTTTTGATCACATGGATAATCCAGGATACTCTCCCCATTGTAAGGTCAGCTGATAGCAACCTTAATTCCACCTCAACCTTAATTCCTCTTTGCCAGGTAACATAACATACTCATAGGTTCTGGGAATTAGAACAAGAACATCCTCAGGGAGCCACTATTTTATCTACCACAGGGCCTAATAGGAAATAAGCCATTCACTAACCACACTCTGGTTGCTCATTCTTGGCAGTTGGCTCATGTCATTGGAAGGATGAGGGCACATAAGGAGCAGAAGAATAACACTTCTGGTTTTTTTTTTTTTTTTTTAAGATTTTATTTATTCATTCATGAGAGACAGAGAGAGAGAGGCAGAGGCAGAGGGAGAAGCAGGATCCCTCGTGGAGCAGGGAGCCTGATGTGGGACTTGATCCCAGGACCCTGGGATCATGACCTGAGCCGAAGGCAGACGCTTAACCGACTGAGCCACCCAGGCGCCCCAACACTTCTGGTTTTAAAAGCAGGACAACAAGAGACGCCTGGGTGGGTCAGTGGGTTAAGCGTTTGCCTTTGGCTCAGGTGACGATCCCAGAGTCCTGGGATCGAGCCCCACGTTGGGCTCCCCGATCAGGGAGTCTGCTTCTCCCTCTCCCCCTACTTGTGCTCTCGCTCTCTAAAATAAATAAATAAAATCTTCAAAAAAATGTATAAAAGCAGGACAACTAGCTCACTCTGCTACAGAGCACCGTATATGCATGGGTGTCTGTCCGAGCACTGGGAAGCAGCATGGGTCACACCTGAGAGTGTGGGCTCTGGAGGACAGTGATTCACATTCCAGCCCCAGCACTCATGGGACCCCGGATCAATTCCCTGCCTTCTTCGTGGCATCAGTTTCCTTGTGTATCAAAGGAGAGTAATAAATAAACTCCTGCCTTGCAGGGCATGGTACACACTCAAGGAGATAACGAATGAGAAGAAACCAGCACAATGCCTACCCTATAATGAACACTATTTCTGCACAACTATGGGATTCTGCTTTGAGTCAAACCATGTCCCTCCAAGAGCCACATGGAGAAAGCATGCTAGGGCCTCATTTCCCTGCAAGGCAAATTTTGGTTCTACCCCCACTATAGCATTATAATTGGGTTCTAATTATGAAGTCTAAAGTAACATTCTGAGGGCCTTAAAATAGTACTATACAGGGTGCCTGGGTGGCTCAGTCATTAAGCGTCTGCCTTTGGCTCACCATTCGCTGGGGACAGAGCTGAGGGCCTGCCAAGTACGGCACTTGTCATATGTTAAAAATAGATGTCAGAAAGCCATTCGATAAATGCAGCAGCTTTTGTAGTCTTAAGAAATGGTGTTGAATTGCTTTAGCCAGGGTATGGGACAAAGGTTGTTTAAATATAAAAGCAGAATCATTTTTCCCATTTTGAGAGTCAGTCATCAGATGTTTTCAATAAGCAAAGTTTCAGCTATTTGGTGCATCATGCATGTCTTCTGCCAGTAAGGTATTTGTAAAAATCTTCTTGGCATCTCTTTTTTTTTTTTTTTTTTTTTTAAAGATTTTATTTATTTATTTGAGACAGAGAGAATGAGAGAGAGAGAGAGAGCACATGAGAGGGGGGAGGATCAGAGGGAGAAGCAGGCTCCCTGCCAAGCAGGGAGCCCGATGCGGGACTCGATCCAGGGACTCCAGGATCATGACCTGAGCCGAAGGCAGTCGCCCAACCAACTGAGCCACCCAGGCGCCCTTGGCATCTCTTAATTATTTGTGTTTTAGCATTTTACAGAACCTGAAAAAAGAGCAAAATTAGTTGCCCAATGCCACCAAAAAAGACTAATGGCAAACCAGGGAAAGGAATCCTAAATCCCATTTTGATGCCCAACCGCTAACAGACTCCTTTGTAGTGTTAAATGAAAACAAATCATTCCCTCATAGAAAACTTCCATAACCTCGGGAGAAATACTGTCATACTGCATCTGAAGCATTTTTCTGTGGTCTTCCTGAATATCAAAATCTGAAGCCCTCCAAGCCACTCCGGCTGCACATCTAGTTTGTTTTCATCCGGAAGAGCAGCCAGAGTGAAGAGAGCCTTCCTAAATGCATCCTAATTTCAACATTCGGGTGGATTTCATGGCAGTTCATATAGCAAGGAATTCTTGTCTTTGAAGAAAATGATTCCGCCCACTGATAGTTTTCTCCTTCTTCATCCCTAGGGTTTCCTGTGTTTTTTGAATTCTCCACTTCAGAGTAAATCCTTAACGTGAAGCTGACTCACGTATCCCACAATTAACTGCCACTTCTTTTCCTTTCTTCCTTCAGATCCTTTCCACAATGTGAATGTTTCCTGGGGCGGCTAGGCAAAATTCCTCGGCCGGCCAAACTAAGCGAAAGATGGCCACTGTTTAGTACGTAAAAAGGCTTTCAAAGCAGCTTCAAGGCCTCCAGTGAACTTGGAGGTAGGCTACTGTCTAATTGTATTTGTTCAAATCTAATTATAATAGCAATAAAATTAGGTGAGGGCTCACGTGGGTAAAATGGTTGTTTTAATTTTTTAAGATTTTATTTATTTACCTGTCAGAGAGAGAGCACAAGCAGGGGGAGCGACAGGCAGAGGGAGAAGCAGGCTCCCCGCCGAGCAGGGACCCCGATGGGGGGCTCGATCCCAGGACCCCGGGATCATGACCTGAGCCGAAGGCAGCTGCTTAACCGACTGAGCCACCCAGGCGCCACACATTGTGGGTTTTTTTAAAGATTTTATTTATTTATTTATTTGAGAGAGAGAGCACAAACAGGGGGAGGGGCAGAGGGAGGGGGAGAAGCAGGCTCCCCGTCCAGCAGGGAGCCCAACAGGGGACTGGATCCCAGGACCCCGGGATCATGACCTGAGCCGAAGGCAGCTGCTTAACCTACTGAGCCACCCAGGCGCCACACATTGTGGGTTTTTTTAAAGATTTTATTTATTTATTTATTTATTTGAGAGAGAGAGAGAGAGAGAGAGAAAACAAACAGGGGGAGGGGCAGAGGGAGGGGGAGAAGCAGGCTCCCCGCCCAGCAGGGAGCCCGACGGGGGACTGGATCCCAGGACCCCAGGATCATGACCTGAGCTGAAGACAGACGCTTAACCGACTGAGTCACCCGGGCGCCCCATGTACTTTCTGACCTCTCTACAAAAAAAAAAAAAAAAAAGATGCATTACTTTTAAAAATCATAATGCATGTTGGTGTTTTTAGTTCAGGAATAAGCTTCTGTAAGAAACAATCTTTGTTTCATTCTCATTTCTTTTGCTGGCCACTTATTGCCTGAAGTAGTGTCTGGCTTTAAGCACTTAGACTTGCCAGAGGCCAGGTCACTGACGGTGTGAAGATGCTGGTGTATTAGGAGATGAGGACAGCAGCAGCTATGGGAAGGACAAAAGGGAAGAGGGAGGTAGGGGTGAGGACTGAAAGACAAGATGTACAGATGGATTCGGTCTTTTCTCTGATCACAGTCGTGCGTGGCTCAGAGGGTGCATGGAGGTAGGACAGGGAGAGAAAGGCCAGGGTGTGAAGCCAGACCTGGCCACTATGCTGGGACAGGCACTGTCCAGTCAGACCTAGTCCCAGGGATGGCCTTCTGGAAGAATCTGAGAGGCAGGTGTCTAGCTGAGAGAAGGGCTCACTCATGGGGCTGGAGTTAGCCCTGGGGCAAGAGGTGGGCTCTCATCCTAGAATGATTGAGATACAAGATGGGAGTATGGGGGCATGGGGCATGGTATCCAGGCCCCATGACTGCAGGGAATGGGAGAGTGGGTCTTAGGCACAGGCAGAAGCCCAGTTACCAGAACCAAGACATAAAGTTGAGGTTTAACTAGAAGCCATGGGGCACCTGGTTGGCTCAGTCTGTAGAACATGTGACTCTTGATCTCGGGGTGGTGAGATCAAGCCCCACATTGGGCATAGAGCTCACTTAAAAAAAAAAAAATTAACTAGCAGTCATGGTGACTGGATGCTGAATCTGAGAGAGGCAGGCTACGTTTCCTCAAATCTCTCCCGAAAACGTCAGAATTGGCAGGGACAGTAAGCTGGTCTAATAAAGAAGGGAGACAATGGACCCTATTTGTGGGGAAACCAGGCAGGACTGGAGAGCCCTGGAGCCTTGGAGTCAGAGAACTCTGTCAGAATTGTGCCTGAAGCAGTTTATCATGAATAAGATGGGTTAATGGACATACTTCAGGTGGCAAAAACAAGAGGCCCTTGTCAATGTGAATCTTAGCCTTTCCTGCCCAAATTACTTCCTAGTGTCCCTACTAAAGATACAGACACACATCGGTGTGTCTTGGAGATGTCAACAATGTGTCAAAAATGAAAGATCAGTCCATAAACATTTTATCTTTGCTTTGCCAAATAAAGGAGAAACCTGCGTAAGTTGAAGATCTTAGTGTTACTATACAAATGCCTCTAATAAAAACCCATAAGTAAAATTTCTAACTCCGTAAATTTCCATGAAAATGTCATGCTATACAAAAGATTACAGTTAGTCTATTATTTTTATAAATATCATTTGCTATTTAAATTTTTTTTGGAATGTGAAGTTGAATTTTGCAATATTTCTTTCCTTTGGATCCAAATGTTGGCAATGTTACAGAAACAAAGAAACACTTTTTGATGATAGCCCTCATTTGACTGGTTTTCCCAAGAGTGCAATTTCTATGCCAATAGACCATTAGTTCCATGGCTTATAGCTAGAGCCGTGATTCTCAACCTTGGCCTCCCGCTGGAATCACTTGAGAGCTTTTGTGATTCCCAGAGCCCATGTAGCAGACAAATGAATCAGACTCTCTAGACATGGGACTCAGGCATCAGGATTTTGTAAAGTTCCTCAGGTGATTTAGATCTGCGGTCAAGGCTGAGAACTGCTGAACTAGAGTAACCATATTAATTTATTGTCCAAAGCAAGACACTTTTAAGAGTAAAAGGTGATGCTATTACTAATTACTCTGGGGCCATGGAATAAGCCAGTTAAGTTCTGAAGACACTTGGACATATGGTCACACTAGTTTTGGCTGTCAGCTGGTGTCACTCTGTCCCTTAAAATTTGTAAAGGAATGAAAAGATAGGCTCACATGAAACCTCCATACCCCTTGGGAAATCTTAAGGATTCTGGAATTCTTTGACAATTCTTTTAATTACTTCTACTTCTAATTTCTAATGTAAGTTGAATTATCATTTTCTACCAAGCTTCTTGGAATTTTTCTCTCATCTCCACCCTGAGAATGGTCCAAAGAGAGGTCCTAAGCCCTTCTTCTGGTTCCCTACCCCACTCCCCAAAAAGGAATCTACTGAGGCACCTGAGTGTGGCTAAATCTAGCTAGAGGAGATCATTTAAATTTTAATATTAAATTTCCTTGTTTCTGAAAAGTCCCTTGGCCATTTTTGCCGCCCAGGGCTCTAGTCAATATCACATTTCCCAATAATTTTTTTTCTTCTGTTCTGACGACACTCCTGAATTCTTGCTCCTTTCTTATGTAGGGCCATCTCTTTGGTGCTTCCTTCCCACCTATGGTTTCAGGGCTTCCCTGTCCACCCAAATCAGCTTGTCAAGGGCCTTTCTTCAGCAAAGACGGTTCCTTCTTTTAGAGAAATTCGGGCACCAACTGAAAAACGTGGTATTTTTGCTCACCCCACTGCACGTAGACTTAGATATCCTTTGTGTCAAAACCGGCTGGGAAGCACCCACTAGAGTTGCTACAATGAAAATGACTCATATTGCTAAGTCTTTTTTTTTTTTTTTTAAGATTTTATTTATTTATTTGACACAGAGAGAGAGACAGTGAGAGAGGGAACACAAGTAGGGGGAGTGGGAGAGGGAGAAGCAGGCTTCCTGCCAAGCAGGGAACCCGATGCGGGGCTTGATTCCCAGGACCCTGGGATCATGACCTGAGCCAAAGGCAGACGCTTAACGACTGGGCCACCCAGGCGCCCCTGATACTGCTAAGTCTTAATAAGGCTGTGGAACAATTGGAACTCTCATAACCTGCTCTTGGGAGTAGAGAATGATAAAGCACTTTGGAAAATTGACAGTTTCAGTAAACTTTAATGCACATCTATCCTGTGACCCAGCATTTCCTCCACTAGATATTTATTCAAGAGAAATATAAACATATGTTCCCAGAAACATTTGTACAAGAATGATCACAGCAGCCTTAATCATAATAGCCCCAAACTAGAAACAGCCATATGTCCATCGACAAGAGACTGGAGAAACAAATACACAGAAATACTACCCAGCATCATAACAAGGATGAATCTTACAGACTATCCTGAGTGAAAAAACCCAGACACAAGAGTATACATTGTACAATTCTATTTCTATGAAATTCCAGAATAAACAAAACTAATCTCTGGTGATAGATATAAGAAAGTGAAGTAAGAGAAATTTCCTTTATCTTGTGCTGGGTGGTGGTTACATGGGTGAATATAATAGAAAAAAACTCCTAATCTATGTACTTATAAACTATGCATTTTATTATATGTAAATTATAGCCCGATTTTTTTTAATCAGAAAAAAGAACCACCCAAAAATATAAGCCGCAAGGACACCATTTGGACCTTGCAGTGAGTCTTTCACACGCACAGGGGAAAAGGTAGAAATTAATATTTGGGCCCTGCTGTGTACTAGGCTCTGTGTGAGACACTTCACATGGAAAAATCAGACTTCCCCCCTGAAATACTAGGCAGTTCCACGAACCAAATGCAATTCTGGGACATTTCTTATCAGGCCCTTGCAAGAGCAAGCATTTCAAGCATTTTAATGGAAGACAGGACTTTTAAAGAATTCTCATTTCTAGATGGACTAATAGTTTTCCCAGTAATTCATCTTGAAAATGATAATACCCACCCAATTTACTACTACAGTAAAGAAAGCATTTCTACATAAATGCCTGATGAATTTTACTTGTCCCAACAAGATTATATTTGTCAGTCAAAGGGCTTCAACTGGGATTGAAAGGCTAAATTTACATATGACATCGGTAAGTGTTCCACCAACTCGAAAGCACACCAAACAAAATAATAAATTTTCCTTTGAACCACAACAAATCTTTTAATAGAATTTTATTTCAAGAATATAACAATCCAGGAAAATTCCAGATGTTCATTTTATAAAGCCAAAAGGAAGAATAGAACAAGAATAATCTATAAAACAGAAGTTGCTATTTGGGGGAGGAAAATGAAGTGTTCAGACAAAGAAAAATGGATTTAGGTTTTCTTA
Source organism: Mirounga angustirostris (assembly GCF_029215605.1). NCBI lineage: Eukaryota > Metazoa > Chordata > Mammalia > Carnivora > Phocidae > Mirounga > Mirounga angustirostris. Next base: position 15,439,277 of record NW_026991719.1, read on the forward strand.
AGAGATAACAGAAGATGAAAGACTCTTGGTGAATGGAATCTATTATCTCTCTACTTGTTGACTAACTATGCAGATATGACCCTTGGCACCTTAATTTAGTGCAAAAAGACATCCATGATTTCAAGGAATTTACTTTTTACTGTCATTCCGTATTTATACAACATCTTTTGGAAAGAAACTAAAAGTTCTTTACTCTCAACTGCCAGTACTTCTCCTTTATCCATAAAAAAAGTCTAAACTTCAAGCCTGGTATTTGAAGTTTTTTATAATGCGACCCATTTATCTAAGCTTTATCTCCTACTGCTTTTCTACACTTGCCCTTTCATCCAGCCAACCCTATTTACTTGACTCCAGAGTGATTACCAGTTCTCGCTTCCAAACTTTGTTCATGCTATTGCTCTCGATAGGATGGTAGAGTGGAAAGTGCATGAATTAAGTGAATTCTCCTCCCTGGTCAGTTATTAATTAGCCATGAGATTCACTCATTAGCCATGTGAGCTTGGGCAGGTCTCTCAACCTTCCTTAACATCAATTTTCTTATCTGTAAAATGAGAATACTAGTACCTACTTCTATTTTGATATTTTAGTACCCTGTTTTAAATTTTAAATGAGATGGCTTATGTGCCTGACACATCATACACAATAAATACTACTTCCCTATCAGGTTTCATCCTCACTTCTGCCTAGAATACGCCAGCATCTTGATGCCTTCCTAAATCCCATCCTTCCTTCAGTCCAATTCAAGTTCCATATTTTGAAACATTGTTGAACCACCCATTTACCATTTTATTGGCCTTTAATACCATACTGCCTCATATTGCTCATAAATAAATCTTTCTTAAAAAAAGAAATGCTGTTGTCATGGTTTTTAACATCTTTTACTCTTCTTACTGGTTCTATTTTGTAGAATAGGAAGTAACATTGACAGGTTTTGTGGGAATTTTTTTATATACTTTTTTTTTAAATCACAGACTTCTATTTTTATGTTTTAACATTTTCATAAATTTTTTTTGTAACTGAAACCACATAACAAGTATAGGGGGAAATTGTGTCTTATTTCAATAGCTTTGCTAATTTTTAGGCTGGAAGATAATGGATGCCTGGAGTTTACCTTATGTTGAATTAAAATCAATATTTCTCTAACAACAACAACAACAAAAAGACAGAGATTGGCAGAATGGATAAAAACACATGATCCAACTATACACTGTTTACAAGAGACTCACTCTAGATTCCCAAACACAAATAGATTGAAATTTAAAGGATAGAAAAAGATATTCCATGCAAAAGATAACCAAAAGAGAATAAGGGTAACTATACTAACATCAAATAAAATAGACTTTAAATGAAAAAAAAAAAAGGTTGCAAAAGATAAAAAAGGACGTTATGTATTAATAAAAGTTTCAATATAGGAAGAAGATATAATAATTATAAGCATTTACATACCTAATGACAGATCAATAAAATAGAAGAAGCAAAAACTGACAGAATTGATGGGAGAAATAGTTCTATAATAATAGGTGGAGACTTCAATATTCACGCTCAATAATGTTTAGAACAACCAGACAGAAGAAAAATAAGGAAATGGAGGACATAAATCTACTAGATCTAAAAGACATATACAGAACATTGTACCCAACAACGATAGCATACACATTCTTCAGTGCATGTGGCACATTCTCCAGGATAGACCGTATGTTAGCTCACAAACTAAGTCTCAATAGATTTAAAAAGATAGATATCATACCATATCATATCTTCTCCAAACACAATGGGATGAAGTTAGAAATCAAAAACAGAAGAAAAACTGGAAAATTTACAGATTTGTGGAAATTCAACAACATATGCTAGGGGCACTTGGGTGGCTCAGTCAGTTAAGTGTCTGCCTTTGGCTCAGGTCATGATCCCAGGGTCCTGGGATAGAGCCCCACATCGAGCTCCGTATTGGGCTCCCTGCTCAGCAGGGAATCTGCTTCTTCCTCTGCCCCTCACCCTGCTTGTGCTTTCTCTCTCACTCTCAAATAAATAAATAAATAAATAAATAAATAAACACATGCTTAAACAACTGATGGATGAAAGAAGAAATCACAAGGGAAATTGAAAAATACTTAGACACAAATGAAAACAAACACACAACATAGCAAAACTTATGGGATGCAGCAAAAACAGTCCTAAAGGGGAAATTTATAGCTATAAACACTTATATTAAAAGACAAGACAGGTCTTGGGGTGCCTGGCTGGCTCAGTCAATAGAGCACGCAACTCTTGATCTCAGGGTTGTGAGTTCAAGCCCCATGTTGGTCATGGAGCCTACTTAAGGAAAAAAAAAAATCTAAGGGCACCTGGGTGGCTCAGTTGGTTAAGCATCCAACTCTTGATTTCAGCTCAGGTCATGATCTCAGGGTCATGGAATGGAGCCTTGTGTCAGGTTCTGTGCTCAGTGGGGAGTCTGCTTGAGATTCTCTCCATCTTCTTCTCCCTCTCCTCCCTCCCACTGCTTATGCTCACATGCTCTCTCTCTCTCAAATAAATAAATAAATAAATTTGTAAAAAAAAAAACAAAAACAAGAAATATCTCAAATCAGCAACTGAATTTACAATGTAAATAACTAGACAATCAAAGAACAAACTAAATTAAAAACTAGCAGAAGGAAGGAAATAATAAAGATTAGAGCAGAGATAGATGAAATAGAGGATTAAAAAAAATAGAGAAAAGTCAAAGAAACCAAAATTTGGTTCTTTGTAATGATCAACAAAATCAACAACCCTTTAGCTAGATGGACTAGTTAAAAAAGAGAGAAGGCTATGGGGTGCCTGGGTGGCTCAGTCATTAAGCGTCTGCCTTCGGCTCAGGTCATGATCCCAAGGTCCTGGGATCAAGCCCCACATCGGGCTCCCTGCTCGCTGGGAAGCCTGCTTCTCCCTCTCCCACTCCCCCTGCTTGTGTTCCCTCTCTTGCTGTGTCTCTCTCTGTCAAATAAATAAATAAAATATTTTTAAAAAAAGAGAGAGAAGGCTAAAACTGGAAATAAAAATGGGGACATTACTACTGATTCTACAGAAATAAAAAGGATTATGAGAGTATTGTGAACAATTGAATGCCAACAAATTTGATAACCTAGAAGAAATGAATAAATTCCTAGACACACAAAACCTACCAAGACTAAATCATGAGGAAATAGAAAATAAGACATATAACTAATAAGGAGATTGAATCAGTAATCAAAAATCTCCTGTCCAAGAAAAGCCCTGGATGGCTTCACTGGTGAATTCTACCAAATATTTAAGGAAGAACTAATACCAATTCTGCTCAAACTTTTCCCAAAAAATTGAAAAGGAGGAAACACTCCCTAACTCATTCTTTGAGGCCAGCATTACTCTGATACTAAAGCTAAACAAGGACACTATAAGAAAAGACAGCTACAGAACAATATCCTTTATGAACGTTGATGCAAAAATTCTTGACAAAATACTAGCAAAGTGAATACAGCAGCATATTTAAAAGATTATACACCATGACTGGGGGGATTTATTCCTGGAGTGCAAGGATGGTTCAATATACAAAAATTGATTGATGTAATACACCATTAATAGAATGAAGATGGGGAGAAAAAAACCATATGGTTAACTCAATTGATGACCAAAAAGCATTTGACAAAATTCAATACCTTTTTTTTATTATGTTATGTTAATCACCATACATTACATCATTAGTTTTTGATGTAGTGTTCCATGATTCATTGTTTGCGTATAACACCCAGTGCTCCATTCAATACATGCCCTCTTTAATACCCATCACCAGGCTAACCCATCCCCCCCACCCCCCTCCCCTCTAGAACCCTCAGTTTGTTTCTCAGACTCCATAGTCTCTCATGGTTTGTTTCCCCCTCTGATTTCCCCCCCCCTCATTTTTCCCTTCCTGCTATCTTCTTCTTCTTCTTCCTTTTTTTAACATATAATGTATTATTTGTTTCAGAGGTACAGGTCTGTGATTCAACAGTCTTACACAATTCACAGTGCTCACCATAGCACATACCCTCCCCAGTGTCTATCACCCAGCCACCCCATCCCTCCCACCCCCCCCACTCCAGCAACCCTCAGTGAGGTCATATGATACATGTCTTTCTCTTATTGACTTATTTTGCTCAGCATAATACCCTCCAGTTCCATCCACGTCATTGCAAATGGCAATACCCTTTTATGATAAAAACACTCAACAAACTAGAAATAGAAAGAAACTACCTTGACATAACAAAAGCCATACATGAAAAACCCACAGCAAACACCATACTCAGTGGTGAAAGACTGAAAACTTTTCCTCTAAGATTTGAAACCAGACAAAGATGCCCACTTTCACTACTTCTATTCAACATAGCCCCAGAAGTTCTAGCTACAGCAGTTAGGAAAGAAAGAAAAAAAACATCCAAATTGGAACAGAAGAAGTAAAATTATCTCTGTTCGTAGAATATATGATCTAATTTGTAGAAAACACTAAAGATTCCACCAAAATAAACTGTTAGAGCCAATAAATGAATTCAGCAAAGTAGCAGGACACAAACTCAACACACATATTTCAGCTACATTTCTATACCACAGTTAAGGACCTGTCATCTTACTGTCAGTTGAATGCACCAAGATTTTGGGGAGGTGAGGAGAAAAATGAAGAGAAACAGAGCATATTCACAATATATTTTATCCAAAATTCCACCTATTTTTTGATATAAAATTAGCTCATGTGTGCTCTTTATTGGAGATTAAGTTTATATAATCCAGAATCATGGTGTAACCTCAGATCACATGTGACTTTTCAGAATCACTGTGAACTAGACCTAGTGCACACAGGGATTTCTGTTTCTAGTCACATTATCTTCTCATATCCGTAACAGAGATGGATGGCATGACAGATGTGACTATTCACTGCCCTGCAAGAGTACTTCTATAAAGGTTTCTACTAGGACTGATTAACAATTGTCCTTGGAAGACAGTCTTAGCTGGAGGTAGCTGTCACTGGGTCTACCCTGTTAGAAAGTCAAGGACCCATTTCTGAAATTAAAGGCCACACACTCTAACATGCTGTGTATCAGATCAACTTAGTTCCAGTTTAGGGACCTATCAAGATCATCATTTAAGAAAATAATTTTAGGGGGGCCTAGGTGGCTCAGTCGGTTAAGCATCCAACTCTTGATTTTGGCTCAGGTCATGATCTCAGGGTCGTGAGATCAAGCCCTGTGTCAGGCTCCACACCGAGCGTGGAGCCTGCTGAAGATTCTCTCTCTTCCTCTCCCTCTGCCCCTCCATCACTCTCCCTTTCTTTTTCTTTTTCTTTTTTTTTAAGATTTTATTTATTTGACAGAGAGAGAGATAGCGAGAGAGGGAACACAAGCAGGGAGAGTGGGAGAAGGAGAAGCAGGGAGCCTGATGCAGGGCTTGATCCCAGGACCCTGGTATCATGACATGAGCCAAAGGCGGACACTTGATGACTGAGCCACCCAGGTGCCCCCTAACCCCTCCCTTTCTAAAAATAATAAAAATAATGATGATAATAATAATAATTTTATATCTGATTTTTTAGCAAATCACTCCTTCCTAGCAATGAAAAACTGTTACGAAATTTCATACAGTCCAAAGACTTCAATTGTGGGACGAATGCCAAAACTATATTGGAAGCCTTGAGAGAACCACCTGACTTCTTCATACAGTCTCCAGCCCCTAGGCTTTTCAAGTCTTAACTGGAAATACTAGAAATAATTTCTCCTGGTGTTTTAAGTTTATCTACTTAAATCACAGAGTAATTCTGGTGATTTAAAACAAATAAAAAAAAAGAGTTTGAATGTGATCCTATAAGACAAATTAGTGTATAAGGAAATGATTTAAAATAATCTAGTAAATTCAATATCTGCCCATGATATTTGGCATGATTACAATAAAACTGCATTAAAGTGCAGGATCTTTAAGAGAAATATGGAAAGGTCAGGAGTCAGAATTATCTGATTTCTTAATGAAGAACAATAGGGCATTTAGTTGGCTGAGAAACAACAGTTCCTTTGAATTACCAATTAACTCAATATTAGCTTATTGTGGTTTTAGTGTATTTAGTATTTCACCACAGTAGGAAGTTGGCCAGGCTTGTGACAGGAAATCTGATTTCTAACTTCGTATCTGTTGCTACATGCCTCATAACTTTGGACAAATCAGTTCATCTCTCTGAGCCTCAGTTTCCTCATCTGTAATAAGAAGGGATTGGGCTTAAATATTCTCATAGTTTTCTTCTAGCTCTAAAATACTGTGGCTCCATTTCTTACCCCCACCCTGCAGGGCCCCTACACCACCTGCTGCCTCCACTTACCCCATGGCCCAGGGTTATTCCCCGTGACAGGCACCCACTCTAGACAGTGGCATCTGTCCCAAATCAAAACTCACTTTCGTGTGTCCCAGGGCCATGCCACTCATGGACTTAAAGGAGTGAAAGGAGCCCAAGGATTTGAGCTACCGTGGCCAGGTCAGGGCAGCGGAGGGGGCCGAGAGCAAGTCTGGCTGCCTAGTCCACAATGCCCGAAGCCTGTTTTCTTTTTTTTTTTCTTTAATAATAAAGCCTACATTTTATTTTTTAATTTTTTTTAAGATTTTATTTATTTATTTGACAGAGAGAGGGAGCACAAGCAGGGGGAGCGGCAGGCAGGAGGAGAGGGAGAAGCAGGCTTCCTGCAGAGCAGGGAGCCCGATGTGGGGCTCGGTCCCAGGACCCTGGGATCATGACCTGAGCCGAAGGCAGATGCTTAACCGACTGAGCCACCCAGGCGCCCCCAAAGCCTGTTTTCTGAGAGCCACGGCTTGTGTGCTCACTTCTAACCTGGGTCTGTCTGTAAGGAGGGTTGAGGGACTGGGGAAGGGAGCTGCTTGCCTTGCTTTGAATAAAATCAAAGGGAAAGCCTTTTCCCAACATCCATAAAAATCAGTCTATCCAGCCACTTCAAATTTTAATTCACATTTATGTGGATGAGAAAAATTATATGCAATTGCATGTTTGTACATAATGACCCATTATGTACAGTGTTATAATACATACTTTATCCCTACTTACACAAAAAGCAACTAAACACACAACCTAAGTGGTTTCTTTTTGGGTTTTGCGTATGGGGGTCTCCCCGCCAAATCCTCGTGTTTGTCTAATTCCCTCTCTCAGCTTTCTTCTCCCTACCGTGGGCTGGGAAGGGAATCTGCTCAGCAGTGAAGACACCAAGACAGTAAGAGTAAAAATTACTTCCTAATCCCGGTTCTCAAAGTCAGTGGTCATATTTACCTGATGACCCTGCTGCCACATTACCCCCCCTGATGTGACCCTGACACAAGGTTACAAAGCGCATGCATGACATTCGTAAGCTCTCCTGAACCAAAAATCTTCCTCCAAAAACCAAGTTACCCTGAGCATCTCTCTCCTGGATGGAGTGACGCGGTAGGAGCCCTTCAAAACCTAAGCATCAGTGTGTGTGTGTGTTAACCTTACAGCCTAAGTGATTACTAAATCTTTTCTTTTAACACAGTCGGGTAAGAAATGTCTCCTGCATGTAGTCTAAAACTTGATTTTTCATTGTCACCAAAAAGTGATCTCTCACCTATCAATATCTCGGCCCACGTGTTGTTATGCTAAGGCAGAAATGCTGAGCCTGAGAAAAGCCAGTCAAGGAAATTCTGCGTGGCGTCCCCTGGTGCTCCACCTCCCAACCCCCACCCTCATATCTAGACATTCCCGCAGGCTTTGCAGGCACCACCCTTTCTTTTCCACATTTCGTTAATAATCGTACAAGTCAAACAATAGCTAATCGGGCAATTATGCACAAGTTAAAACACTGGAACACGTTACCCGGCATTGCCTGCCAAATCACACCAAATCTGGATCAATGAGGGTGCTGAAAGATTTTTCCAAAAGTTCCTCCTGCCTTTCTTCCTGCTTTTGGGGCAGACTTCTGAAAGGGACCAGAGTGAGCGGTTCTAAAATCAAATCAGTAACAACAGCATGAAACCTGTCTCCCTGTGTCTCTATTTTTCACAGGGACGCCAGAGTTTGAAAGTCAGTGTTTGGGGGTGGGGAAGAGAAGAGAGGCGTGAGGCGGAGAGTACCCACACCCTGAGCCGATTGCATCAGGGTGAAAGAATGAGCACCACACCCCAGGCGGTCACATTTCTGGGGTCACTTCATCGTGCTCCGTACACCTGTGCTATGATAGGCTCTGACGCCAACAGGCCTGTTCCCCTCTAGATTTAGCTACTTCCAAACGCCAAGGTCAGCCGCAGAATTTTTGAGGAGTGAAGTAAAGCACAAAGCAAGACTGGGTCGGCAGTGTGCTCTTCCAGAGTCAGTCTCAGTGCCAAAGCTTCTCTTCCATGCTTCTCCAAGCTGTGCTCGGGCTTCTACCTGCCCACAGGGCTTCAGTGCCTGTGGCCATGGCGTGGGCCATGGCATGTCCTTCAGAGGCTCTGTGCACTGGGTCAGCTTTATAGACGAGGGTCCTCGGCCGCCTCCAGAACTCAGGTTCAGTCCCTAAAAATAGCATCAACTCTGCCCACACCTCCTCCTGCAGGGTTTCCTCACTGTTAGTGCTCCCGGTGGATATTACTAAGAGGTGAGAACATGAACGTTTGCAGGAAGCAGAACATCAATCCTTCCTTCCTTACCGATTGCCATGGAAATCCAGGAGAAGAAAAAGAATGGAAGTCGACTGGAGGACTGCTTTAGGGCTTGAAGTCTGATTCTCATGAAAGTTCGGTGAGGGGACCTTCCTACTCCATCCCAAAGGCCCATTCAGTCCCAAAGCACTTCAATTCCTTGCCTGCACATCTGACTGAGATTTGGATCTGGACCGGGAGCAGGATACTAAGGTCATGCTGAGCTCCATGTGCAGGAAATGGAGCTTCGCTGCTGAACTTCCTGGGTTCAAATGACATAGCCGGTTGCTGGGGTGGTTTTGAAAGTGCCCTTAATGATCTCAAGCCTACCTTGGAAGTCTCCAGAAGGGCCCATCTATCCATTCTCTCTAGGGCACTTAGACAGAAGAGGATCTGGGGTTGGCCTAGGGCCTCTGGAAGTAATTACCAGCAGAGCTCCATTCCCTCATGGAAATTCATTTCAAACTTTACACGCGTCTATCCCATCTAATACACTGCCTATTCTCTCAGTTGACTATTTCTCTCTGTAACAAGAAAAGCATCACGTTGGATGGTAAGGATACAAAGATGAAGAAAATATGACCTTTGTACCTGAAGATCTTGAAGTCTAGACAGAAACAACCCCTCTGAAGCATGAGAAGTCTATAATACAGGCAGGAAGAAAATGTGGAAGCAGAGAAGCTGACTTGACTTGGAAGCTGGAAGGACATCACGGCAAGTCTCTCTCTTCCTACAAGCTTCTACTTATCCTTTGAGATGAACTCACCTGTTACCTCTTCCTTATCTTCTCCTCTCTATCCCTTTCCGAGGCTCCTTCAGCTCTACACAGAATGAATCCAACCGTGGTCCCACAGCACACTTCCTTTGTTTAACGCCGATCAAGTTCTTTGAGTCTGAGGAAATTTCTGCAAGTCAGGCGAAGTGGGAGTCTGGCCCACCAGGTGCCTGATGGGTGCGGGCAAAGGAGCCTCTGAGAGAGAACTCAGTCTCAGACACAAAAAGGTTGAGCCAATGGGAAACCTTGGTCATCAGGCAGGAGAGGCACTCCAAGAGCCAAAGGATGAGAAGCAATTCTGAGCACAGCGTGATATCTGTTACTCAGATTTTCTTACCTCTAAAGTCCCAATGGAAGCACAGCTTCTTAAGCTGGAGGGCTGTAAATGGAAGCCAAAAGAGATGTTTCAGTGAGAAGCTTTAAAGGACCCTGATATCGGCTGCATGCTTTGGAAGCCTTCTAACAGACTGAAGCACAGAGGGGAGACAGGCATTCTCCCCTTCAGTGCTGCAGACCGCAGCTCTGTACCACAGGAGCTCTGATGAGCCTGGCTGAGCAGCAGCGGCCCCCGGCAAAGACATCAGTGCCTAGAGTAGAAAGATAAGCGCCTCATGGGACAAGATAGCTCCACAGGGGTGGTAGTGATTGGCCAATCGTGGGGCATGATGCATTAGTGGGTCATGGCCAGCAGTTTTTTGATAGCCTAGAATAGTATAAAAAGCATCAGTTTCTCACAAGTAGTAAGTAGACATATATGTATATGTCAGTGTGTATACGTGGATATGCACTGGGTCATTATGTAAAATATATCTCTTCCCATGGGCCATGGTCTAAATCACAAAGGGATTGCCCTGTGGAGTACAAGTAGTATCTGATAGAAGTAGTGGTTATCTTGTATTTAAATTTAAATTAATTAAAATTAACTAAACGTAAAAATTGTGTTCCTCATTCACACCAGCCACATTTCAAGTACTCAGTAGACACATGTAGCTAGTGGCTACCGTATTGGCTAGTGCAGATGTAGAACATTTCCAATATCTCAGAAAGTTCTAGTCGATATCCCTGGGCTTGGTCTAAATCTAGTGGACCAAAATTGTCAAAATGGGCATGGACACCTATACATTTTTAAGGTTCTACAGTAATTGCGAAGTGCAGTCAAGATTGACTTCATTATTGACCCCAAGCAGCAGAAAATATAAATATGGAGCTTGAGGAAGAAGATAAGCTGGAAACTTAGATCTGGAAGCCATCAACATGTAAACTGTCGTTGAAACAAAAGAAATGGATGAGCTCACTCATAGAGATCAGAGAACAAGAGAAGAGGACCAAGCACAAAACCCTAAGATGGAAAGAAGCAAAATCAATGAAGGAGCCTGAGAAGTGTAGGTGAAAGACCTAAGAAGGAACATCAGTGAGTGTATTTTTAGATGCAAGCAACAGAATATCCTAGCTCACGTCGGCTTAACCAATAAGGAAACTAATTATGTCGTGTAACAGGAAGTTCAGAACTAGCATGGGCTCCAGGCACAGTGGGTCAGGGCTCCAACTTTACTTCTCTGTAATTTGTCCAGAATAGTGTTGGCTTCCTCCTTAGGCTGGAGGGAAAATGGCTGCAGAAGTTTTTAAAGCAATCATTCATTGTCAAAAACAATAGAAACACCATGATTGGCTCAGGCTAATCATATCTGGGTTTGAATGAATATTGAGCTGCTAATCACTGGCACCATGACAAAAGAGAAGCGAGAGAGATGGGTGTCAGAGAAGACAAAGAAGAAAGTAGGGTGACTAACAGAGTCAAAATGCTGCATTGAGGTCAGAGTGCATACCTTGCACATAGTAGAATTGAAATGTTATTTTTTTAAGGATTTTGTTTATTTATTTGAGAAAGAGAGAGAAAGAGAGAGAGCACGAGTGGAGGGTGGGTAGGTAAGGGGCAGAGGGAGAAGGAGAAGCAGACTTCCCACTGAGCAGGGAACCCGATGCAGGACTCGATCCCAGGACCCTGAGATCATGACCTGAGTCCAAGGCAGATGCTTAACCGACTGAGCCACCCAGGTGCCCCTGAATTATTTTCAATGAAATGTATTGTTTGGTGGTTGATCATGATAAATTCACCTTATCCAGCCGGAACCATGTATAGAGGAGCTCAAAATTCTAGCAGGTCCCTCAAAGGAAAGAGATCAAGAAACAAAGAGGATCATAGTAAAAGAAGACAAGGAAAGAATCCAGCCAAGACAAAAAAGTTAAAATAAACCAACCAGAGAACACATACTCCCAAGGTCCAGAATTAAGAGCAAGTGTAACTTGTGACTTACGGTAAATTTAAAGAACTTCAGTGTCTTGTTTTACTTAGTGTTGTCAAGGCAACCTCATAGCCTTGAGAACTTTGGCAAAGCACTCCTTGGCCAATGGAGAAACCATCTCTCAGAGGCCTCAGTTGACCACTGTCCACTATGTAGATCAGCTCCTTGATGCTATTCTCAGAATAAATTTTCCAACAGATGCTAAGTCAATGAAAACACACTGAGAACTGTAAGACAACTTATTTTCCATCTGTTTTCACCTGTGCTCAATTGAGGATCCCAGCTCATAGCCCAGGCAATGTGTAACAGAGGCCAGGGGCTACTCCACCCATATTTTATAAAGTGCCTATGATGCCAAGTGCAGCAGTGCGACTGTAAATAACAAGACCCTAGAGTCACAGGGAGTGATCTCATTCTCTCACATACATCCAAAGCTTAAAGAAGGCCAATATGTCCTTATGGATCATTGTGTCACTGGTGTTGCTGAGCTCACCACAGCTCATGTGGCCCAGCTTCATTTCCTCAGGTCTCCTCTGTACATTCTCCCCTCCCTTCTCCATCTGGGAATCAGATATGCTGTTTCCCAGGGACCAAATTCTAAGAACCACGGGCTGTGAAATTTGGTTAATCGGGAGGGAGACACATCACCTCCATTGACATCATCAGGTAGTTTTATTTTTGTGTTACTCAGGGGGTAACTTAACAGGAAAGCACACTAGAGACATGAATTGAAAGCTCTCCTTAAAATCTATCAACAGCTTCCTGTGGCCTTTGACATAAAGATCAGCTTCCTAATGTGGTTTATGAAGGCCTCAGGGTCTGCCAGCCCCTTCAGCACCCTCCATGCTGCCCTCCACTTCTCACTGTCCTCTGTCCTCTGGTTCCTTGGCAGAGGAGGACCAGTCCCCTCTGTCTGGAATCCTCTCTACCTCACACCCAATCTTCATCTAGTTTATTCTTGTTTTTTCTTTTTTTAGAGAGGAGGAGGGAGCAGGGGGAGGGGCAGAGGGAGAGAGAGAATATTTTTTTTTTTTTAAGATTTTTATTTATTTATTCATGAGAGACAGAGAGAGAGAGAGAGGCAGAGGGAGAAGCAGGCTCCCAAGGAGCAGAGAGCCCGATGCGGGACTCGATCCCAGGACTCTGGGATCATGACCTGAGCCGAAGGCAGACGCTCAACCATCTGAGTCACCCAGGCGCCCAGAGGGAGAAAGAGAATCTTAAGCAGACTCCATGCCCACCGTAGAGCCCAGCGCAGGGCTTGATCCCACGACCCTGAGATCGTGACCTGAGCCAAAATCAAGAGTTGGACGCTTAACTGAATGAGCCACCCTGGTGCCCCTTCATCTAGTTTATTCTTGATAATCCTCAAGAGCTCAACTCAAACATCACTTCTTCAAAAAGCCCCCCCTCCCTTCTCAGATTAGATTGGGGCTCTCCAGTGTACCTTTTCTTACTATCTGGATTTTTCTCCTAGGGCATTTATTCAGTTGTGTATGTCTTCCTAGCACACTCTAGGTACTGTAAGTATGGCAACCATTTTTGTCTTGTTCCCTATCCTCAGGCCCCAGCCCAGTGCCTGGCACATAGTAACTCAATAAACATCTTGCTAAGCAACTGACTGCCCCAGTGGATTGCCACTCCTCATATCCATTAGCGCTAAGGTGGGGTGATTCTAAAGTCTGATCCGCTAAATACCAAAATAACACAAAAGATTTTTCTTATGCTAGTTCAACTCCGTGCTATGCCTTCCCCCTTCGTTCAAAACTTTTTTTTTTTAAGATTTTGTGGATTTATTTGACAGAGAAGGATAGATAGAGAGAATAAGCAGGGGGAGGGGAGAGGGAGAAGCAGACCCGGGGCTTGATCCCAGGACCCCGGAATCACGACCTGAGCCGAAGGCAGACGCTCAACCAACTAAGCCACCTAGGCACCCCCAAAAGTTTTTTTTTTTTTTAAAGATTTTATTTATTTATTTGACAGAGAGAGACACAGCGAGAGAGGGAACACAAGCAGGGGGAGTGGGAGAGGGAGAAGCAGGCTCCCTGCAGAGCAGGGAGCCCGATGCGGACTCGATCCCAGGACCCTGGGATCATGACCTGAGCCGAAGGCAGTCGCTTAACCAACTGAGCCACCCAGGCGCCCCCCAAAAGTTTTTTAAAACAGTTTTATTGAGATATAATTCACATTCTGTACAATTTACCCGTTGAAAGCCTACGATTCAATGATTTCTGGTATATTTACAGTTGTACAACCATCACCACAATAGATATTAGAACATTTCACTAGCCCCCCAGAAGGAAACCCTGTACCCATTAGCAGTCACTCTCCAGTTTCCCTGAGCCCTAGGCAATCATTAATCTACTCTCTGTCACTACGGATTTGCCTATTTTGGACGTTTTACATAAATGGAATCATACTATGAGTGGCCTTTTGTGGCTGCCTTCTTTAGTTAGCATGTTCCAAAGTTGTAGTATGTACCAGTACTTCATTTCATTGTATTGTCACATAATATTCCATTCTATGGATTTGCCACACTTTATTCATCAGTTGATGGACATTTGGATGTTTCCACCTTTTAGCTATTAGGAATAATGCTGCTGTAAACATTGATGTGCAAGTTTCTGTGTGGATGTATGTTTTTATTTCTCTTGGTATATACATAGAAGTAGAATTTCTGGGTCATATGGGAACACTGCACGTAACCTTTGAGGAACTGACAAACTGATTTCCACCTATACTGCTTTCGGTTCCCACCAAAAGTATACGAGGGCTCCAATTTCTCCATTTCCGCATAACATTTGTTATGGTCTGACTTTTTGGTTATAGCCATCTTAGTAGGTATGAAATGATATCTCATTTTAATTCTGATTTGCATTTTCTTGATAGCTAATGATGTCGAGCATCTTTTCATGTGCTTATTGGCCACTTGTATATCTTCTTTCAAGAGATGTTTATTCAGATCCTTGGCTCACTTTTTAATTGGGTTGTTTTTTATTATTGAGTTGTAAGAGTTCTTTATATATTGTAGATACAAATCTCTCATCAGATATATGACGTGCAAAAATTTTCTCCTGTTTTGTGGGTTGTCTTTTCACTGTCCTGATGCTATTCTTTGAAACACAAAAGCCTAATTTAGATGGGACCAAAATTATCTACTTTTTCTTTTGTGGCATGTATCTTCACATGATGGAAGGGGTTAGCCATCCCTCTGGGGCCTCTTTTACAAAGACACTAGTCTCATTCGTGAGAGCTCTGCCTTCATGAACTACTTGTTTCCCAAAGGCCTCACGTCCTAAGACCGTCACCTTGGTGTGCGAGAAGAAGAGTAAGACCTTGAGGTAAAGGTGACAGGAGGAAGCCAATCACAGAATCTCTTTCCCTTAATCCAAACAAAAAGTGATTTTTAAAAATAGCAAAAATTTACCAACAGCAACCATAGAAGAAAAGTGGTATGACCTTGCCAAAATAAGAAATGGTGGCCAGAGGAAGAAATGGAGATGGTGGGCTTTGATTCCGATTCAGTGGTGTGCTGGAGCAGGTTCTAACTGGCTCACAAGAGCTGATAGTCCAATTTTCAGGGATTTTTCAAGCCAGGTATTAAAAATTAAATTATATACACTTACAATTAAATATTATATTTTAAAAACAAATAATATTTATTTTTTTGATTTAAAAAAATAAATAACATTGAAAACAAAGAGTAAATGCTCAAAAATCACCATTTTCTAATTATTTCACTTCATTTTACTACTGTCTACGCTCTTGAGGTTATTTGTATCGACTGTCTCCGTACAGGGGAAATACTGTATAACGACGTGCTAAGCCATGTAGTGCTGGGTGTTCCAATTCCACATTTAGTGATGTCATATTGGTGGCTTGAAATTGGCTATGGTGGGAATATTTACGCTATGGAAACTGGCATACACTATACATTAAGGATTTTTATTTTTGAGAGCCAGTTGTTAAACATTTACCACCACACCACGGCTCTTAATTTCACCCCCACATCCACTGACGGTCACCTGAAGTGGTACGGGGGGCAGGGGGAGCCAGTTGACAAAAACCCAAATTCTCATCAGTCACTCTCAATTTGGAGAGAAGTGAATTGATGAGGAAAGTAAGAAACCCTAGGAAAAAATCAAGGAAAAGAACTGAATATTTCATCAGAGACAGAAAAAAGCATCCTTGGAGTATGCCATTTACTGTGGCTTCATGCAAAATTGGGGACATAATTCCAAGCCTAAGGATACAACATATTAAGAATAGGGTATGTCGGGGCACCTGGGTGGCTCGGTCGTTAGGCGTCTGCCTTCGGCTCAGGTCGTGATCCCAGGGTCCTGGGATCGAGCCCCGCATCAGGCTCCCTGTTCGGCCGGAAGCCTGCTTCTCCCTCTCCCGCTCCCCCTGCTTGTGTTCCCTCTTTCACTATCTCTGTCTGTCAAATAAATAAATAAAATCTTAAAAAAAAAAAAAGAATAGGGTATGTCTCCAAGTATGAAATCTGAATTCCTAGTGCAGAACACAGAAGAAATTCTTTAAAGAGAGCTCATGTCCCCCACCAAAGAGGGCACAGAACCCCAGTTGAACTCTCTCTCTGCCTCTATGGCCATGTCACCTCATTTAGGCCTCAAACTGGAGCTATAAGAGGAAGACAAATGAGTTTGAGGTAAGTTAGAGTGGGGTCGAGATTTCCCTCAGACATGTCAGAGAAAACAAAAGGTCCAGTCAGCTGCCAACATCAGGAGTGAGAAAATAAAAAGAAAGCCAAAAACCAAGATGAAATGCTAAAACAGCATATGTGGCGAAAAAGGGAGATGTCAGAGTTAAGAAAACAAGTTGAAGACCAGCACGACACTATTACAGGCTGACTAAATTAATTAGAAACAGCAAGAAAAAAGGACACCAGGTGAAATATGACATTATTGACAGAAAAGGTTTGAGGTTTTACAATTAGAACAAAGTAAATACAAATGTTAAAATTTTAAAATATTGGTAACTAAACAGAATTTGGTAAAACCTCGATTAGGATTAACATCACAAGTGAGGGTCAGACAGACATCAGATGAATGTGACACCCTGAGGACCCAGTACTTATATAGTATTCTGCCTGTGAGTGTATAACTGGAATCTAAGAAGCACTCTATTAAACAAAGAAAAAGTTCCGTATTCTTTTAAGATGTCAGTGTCATAAGAGACAAATGCTGAGGAACTGATCCATATTAAAGGGGACTGAAGAGGATGACAACTGCTATGGTAGCCAATTTCAAGCCACCAGGATGACGTCACTAAATGTGGAATTGGAACACCCAGCACTACATGGCTTAGCACGTCGTTATACAGTATTTCCCCTGTACAGAGACAGTCGATACAAATAACCTCAAGAGCGTAGACAGTAGTAAAATGAAGTGAAATAATTAGAAAGTGGTGATTTTTGAGCATTTACTCTTTGTTTTCAATGTTATTTATTTTTTTAAATCAAAAAAATAAATATTACTTGTTTTTAAAATATAATATTTAATTGTAAGTGTATATAATTTAATTTTTAATACCTGGCTTGAAAAATCCCTGAAAATTGGACTATCAGCTCTTGTGAGCCAGTTAGAACCTGCTCCAGCACACCACTGAATCGGCATCAAAGCCCACCATCTCCATTTCTTCCTCTGGCCACCATTTCTTATTTTGGCAAGGTCATACCACTTTTCTTCTATGGTTGCTGTTGGTAAATTTTTGCTATTTTTAAAAATCACTTTTTGTTTGGATTAAGGGAAAGAGATTCTGTGATTGGCTTCCTCCTGTCACCTTTACCTCAAGATCTTACTCTTCCTCTCGCACACTGAAAGTTTCTCTGGGTCTTTTTAGGTTTTATATACTATTCAGAACCAAGATGATAATATCACCTGGGGCAGTAATCTCGAATCTTCCTCTAAGTACAAATGCTACTAAGTAGAGTTGGACAATTAGTAAGTAAGCTCTCTCTTAAGAAAAGTTAACCAAGGGCGCCTGGGTGGCTCAGTTGGTTAAGCGACTGCCTTCGGCTCAGGTCATGATCCTGGAGTCCCGGGATCGAGTCCCGCATCCGGCTCCCTGCTCGGCAGGGAGTCTGCTTCTCCCTCTGACCCTCCTCCCTCTCATGCTCTCTGTCTCTCATTCTCTCTGTCTCAAATAAATAAATAAAATCTTTAAAAAAAAAAAAAAGAAAAAGAAAAGTTAACCAAGAAACAATTGCAGAACTATGCAATTTCAAATAGACAATATTCAAGGATAATAATGGAGATAATTCACCTCGAAGAAAGGAAGGATGATGTTCTAACACATGGTAAGGAGTCAGCCTCTTGCACTTTTCTCTGAAAGGTAACTTCGAAGGAACAGGTTTGGTGAGGGGTACCTCCATGTATGCAACAGCATTAAGTCAGTTCTCAAACATATCTAGTGTATTTCATGTGTGTGTGAGTGTGCGTATGTATGTGTGTAATTTTTAAAAATCCCATTTTGAGAAATTAAGGGTGTTTCCAAAGGATTCCTTATTAAATGCTTCCTTACTGAAACAAATCATAGATTGTAGTCAATATTTCCATTAATGCAGTTGTTCTCAGCTCTGGCTGGACATTAACATCAACTGGGGAACTTTTAAAAAGTACCGACGCCAGGACCCTCCTCCAAAAAATTCTAATTCAATGAGTCTAGGGTGGGGCCATGCCATTAGTATGTTTGAAAAGCTCCCCAGGTGATTCCACTCGGCAGCCAGAGTTGAGAATCCCTGTCATAATGTAACGTTTAGTGTTTTATTAATACTTCAGGAAATCTACTGAAGTAAATATATTAACCCCCTAAAATGATAATGAATAGGAAAATTTGTAAAGTTCTTGAAGACGTTTAAAGGAAAACAAGATAATAATTATATGTTGTTACAATCTTTTTTGGCAGGAGTTCCAAATGTTTTATAATTAAGGAAAAAAAACTATGCAGTGCCTATTGGAGCAAAAGTTAATTAAATGTAATAATGCCTTGAAGCTGAAGACTCAAAAATAGTATTATATAGTATAGTATATAATATACTATATAATATAATATTATATAGTATATAATAGTATCTTGAGTTTTTCTTTTGGAGGTTCTAGATTGCCTATGATGAGGATATGAACATGTCCAGTTATTTGTCAGGCTGAGAAAGACACCATGTGCCTTCTACAATAAAATCCCACTGATGTGTCTTAGTTAAGATGGGAGTCAAAATGTATCTTTTCTGAGCAACCGATTTCTCAGGCGCACAAATTAAAATCATAAATAAGATTGTAAGGGGAGATCTCTAAAATATTTAAGCAAATAAACTACCCCCGAGGGACTGATTTCAGGGCAATTAATTAGGCTTATTAGAATGGCATAATTATCTAATCACTGAAACAGGGTCCCTGGAGATCTCTTGTACTTTTTAGCTTAGATTTAATCATTGCATTTAAAATAATACAGATCTTTTTCTCTATTGATCAGGACTTTCTCGGTTGTAAATAACAAATCCAACTAAGCTAAAGTTAAGGAGAAAAGGAATTTGTTGGTCAAATAACCAAAAAGTCCAGAGACAGACTTCAGGCAAGGCTTGATTTAGGACTCAAACAATGTTATTGGAAATTGGGTCTTACTCTTTCCATCTCTCTTCTGTTTTCCCTCTAAGTAGGTTCCATTCTCAGGTGACTATCTCTTCTTGGTAGCAAGATGGTTGCCAGTAACTCTAGGCTTTCATACATCTGTCCAGCAACCCCAGAACATCCCTCTGTCCCAAGAACTCCAATAAAAATTGTGGAATTGGGGCATTTGGCTGTCTCAGTTGGTGGAGCAAACATCTCTTATCTCAGGGTTGTGAGTTCGAGCCCCCCTTGGGGTGTAGAGATTACTTAAAAATAAAATCTTAAAATCTTAAAAACAAAACAAAACAAAATTGTGAAGTTGAATCTTATTGGCTTAGATTGGCCTGACTTTAGTCATGTGCCTTTCCTTGAGCCAATCTCCATATTCAATGGGACACATTACTCTGATTAGCCAGGCTAGTGTTACATGTACATTCCTGGAACTGGGGTGGAGTGAGCTGTACCTGAATTACATGACTGAGGTTGGGATGGAGAGTGGTTACCCAAAGAGAGTCAGATTGTTGTCAGAAGATTTGGGGATGGCTACTGAGCAAGGAACAACAGAGGTTCACTACAATTCAGAAGATCTATTTCAAATTAAACTTCCCCACCTCTCTTTCCTCCAATTTCCCATTTAGCCATAACCAATGAGGTTTAATGATATCTTAGAAGTTATCTTGTTTTTCAAAATTTGAACATATTGTCTTATAGCCTTTTGGTATAGGGAATAAACATCTTCTGATAAGAGCTGTGTGCTTAAGTAATAAATGCTTTAGGAGTTGTGTTATACCAAGCCACTAGTAAACATCAGTATATTACTTTTTTTTTTTTTTTTGCCTCAACCTGAGCTAAAATTTGTTTGGTATGAGAAATGCAAGTTTTTAAAGGATAGAATAATGTGGCTGAAGACACTGTTCTCCAGACACTCTTTAGCCACAGAGACAAAAAACCTTAAGTCCAAGTCTCCCTTGAACCCAAAGCAGATGTCTTGAGACTATGCTCAAACTTGAAGGAGAAACTCTCTGGAATGAATGGTGATGTGAATATATACTCCCTCCGAAACATCATCAGCTTCCACTGTTCTGAAGTGGACTGTTAGAAGTGAGCTAGTGACCAGTATTGAAAGAGTTCATGGTTTGTATTTTGTTAGTCCCAGTCGTCATGGCAACCAACGGCTTCTACATAAAGCCTGAAGCCAGCGGACTTGTAATGGAATACATTCCTCCGAGTGAGTCAAAGCCTTGTTGAAAAGGAAGCAATCACACTGCTGTGGAAATAAATTATGAGCTGCTCAGGGTTGAAATAAGCAACTTTTTTAGAATCACATTTCTCCCTCCTCCCACATACTTTTGATGATAAGTAACTTGCAACACTTCATTCCTGATGATTCTGCCTATCATATCGTTGAGAAGAGGCATGGTAATATGTGGCCTGCCTACTTCACAGGGTTTCAGTGGGCATCAGATGACAGGGTGTGTGAAGGTCTTCTGAAAACGACAATGGGCTGCACTAATATGGCTAGTGCTGTGGACTCAGAGTTCTTAGCATTCAGAAATGGAAGTTGCAGATATTATTTTAATACACCCTAAGCCATTAGAGATTACTTCATATGACACACATACTAATATTTTGTTCAGTCTGAAAACCCAAGTGATGAAACTTCCGCTGTTCCTCTGGGGCATCCTACTCCACCACAGATCCAGAAACTTTATGCTGGTAGAATATAGTGTTTAATAACATGGACTTTGGAGTCAGACAGATGTGGATTCAAACCCAGCTCTGCTGCTTTGTAGTTACAGAGACTTGGGCATGTTACTTAAAGTCTTTGCATCTCAGAATCTCATCTACAAAATGGGCTAATGATACCTACTTTATAGAGCTGTGAGAAAGATTCACTACAATAATGTTAATAAAAGCACCTAGCAATGTCTGGGCAGAGTAAGAGACAACTAAGTGTTAGGGATTATTATCATTAGCTTTATTCCAGTTGGGGCATGACCATCTTTACTTTCTTGCTAATCCTTGTTGGAATTGTGTCTACCATAGTAAATTCTTTTTTCCCTTTGATTTACTCTGGTGCTTCCAAATACTACTTCGATACTTCCTGCTATTTTAATCCTTACCTTTTGTTATCATCTCATTGATTAGGATAAACCATTGATTGGTTTACCTTGAAAAAGTAGATGTCATAACAAAGATTGTTAGCGTTTTTAGTTACTTATTGTGCAGTATTATTATTGGCTTTGCTGGGCTGTGTTGACCCCAACTCACCACCATATTCTCATGGGCCCTCATTGGCTTAGAAATGAGAACGTTCTTAAAGCATCAGTGGAATAACCTACTTCTGGTGGGCTTCATAGTAGGGAGCCAGCCATGACAGCCACACACTCCCCCATACCCTCATCTGGCAGGGAGCTGGGCTTGGATGGTCCACAAAGCCAAGTTGCACAACTTTGGCAGGGAGCTGCATCCACTATTTATCCATCACTTGGACAACCTTGTTAAATTCCTACAGCTTAGGCCTATCTGAGCTCTTCATCATTTTAGTGTTGTCAGCCTAAGCAGACCGATTTCTGCTTCTAGGAACATTCCTTTGGAGAAAAGGAGAAATTTCAATAAACTCTCAAGTGCTCTTCAAACTCCTGAATTGGTGAGGCCCTTGAGCCGATTCTTGTAATTGACTCAGAAGAATGGTATTTGGAACTGCAAGTTTGCATAGGGTCAGTTTTTCCAAGAAATGTAGTCCTTCTTTTGGATAATTAATTTGGAGAAGTTGGCATTTCCTTCTACCTGCCCACATTTGTTTTCTCCATCTTCTTGGAGACTGACCTTAAAACAGTTTCTCTATCTTCATCCTTCCAGCACTTTTGTCTCTGCTCTTCCAGCATCTTCATTAATTTTAATAGCAGCCTGATCTTTCTTTGCCACGAAAGGCTTTTAGCTTCTTTGATAACTCTTTGATTCCTCTTGAACCTGCTTCTCCAGCACAGAATAAGATTTAACAAAAGGGCTTTTTTACAAGCATGCCATGTCCCTTAGTGACAAACATTGTAAGTAAGACACTCTTGGCCTCTTCTTTCACCAGCAAACCTCAACTGGTGGTGGTCAATGCCCAGAACAGATTTTTTCCTCCTTACTCCAAGACACCTTGAGGACCTCATGTTCAGGCCAGAACTATTTTGGGTGGAAAGGAGACAGGACATTTGAGACCTTTTTGTCCGGTAAAAGCCTTCCCAAATAACCCAAGATTCTCATCTCTTCTTTGCGGTTGCTAATGGTTAAGATGTTAATTCCACTGCCCTCACCTTGGGTACTCTGAACCTCAGACCACTTCCTTTCAGGCTGGGCATCTCTTGAGTCAGAACCACAATCTGAAGGGAAAATGCTTTTTATTAGAGAGACAATTAAAAATAAAATTCCATGCGTGCCTAAATGATTTTATTCCATCTGACCAATTAGCCTGGTTTCTATTTTGAAAAACATCGATTACACACTAAAAAATGCAATAAACTTGCCATTTTCAAAACTCTACAAACTCTAAGGCAATGACATTGATATTTAATGAGTGATTTATAGTAATACAGTAAACTAGGGTACCTAACTTCATTTGAGTATGGTTCTTAAATTGCAAAGTTATGAAGATTATTTAATACCAATCCCCATGCTAATAGAGCTGTAATTTGAAAGCAGAGAAAAGTTTCTCAGCCTCAGCACTCCTCGACATTTGGAACTAAATCATTCTTTGTTGCGGAGGCTGTAGGATGTTGAGCAGCATCCCTGGTGTCTACCCACTCGATGCCAGTAGAATCCTCACTCCAGTGGTGATAGCCAGAACTGTCTCCAGACATTTCCAAGCATCCCCTGAGGAACACAGTTGCCCCTGGTTGAGAACCGCTGATGGAGAAGACATGGTGAAACACTTTTTCCCTTGTTTGCTTTTTTGGACTATGAAAATGATAGAGGCCAATGAAAAATAAGAACACATTAGGTCTTAGAATGTACTATTTTGATTCTATTATTATAAAACCCTTACTTTTCTCAATTGTGATTTTTAGAAAAACAATGAAATTTCCAAATATAGCTACAATATATAAACATTGGTCCTTGGCATGTCTCACCTCTCTGCTAATGGGTCAACAAGAACAGGACTTTTCACGAGGTGTTCCAAGAGTTTGCAGGGCCCCTCTCTGGCCTGGTTCACCAAGAGCCAGGGTAAAACTACTCATTAGCAAAGTGACTAATGCATAGGCCTATTAGTTGAAATAGTCAACGAGGGGAAAAGGAGAGTAATGTTTCCTGTGTACTGTTTTCTCTTTTAAGGCAGAATATGTGGTAGTCTAATGAGTGGCCACATCCAAGTTGGTCTTAAAAATTGGTAAGTTTTGTCTTTGCTGTCCAGTACTTGCTTCCAAACTAGTCAGGATTTTCAAAGATCCTGAAGTGAAAGGAAAATGGTGGTATCCCAGGCATTCTTGTCTCTAATAACTGCTCCGCTTTCTGCCCCAGCCCCTCCTTCCCTTCCACCCCACCCCTCTGCTTCTTCCTGACTTAGCTTCATTTCTCTTCTGAAGAAGGGTTGGGAAGAATGGCCCCTGAAGGCAGGGAATCGAATGTGAATCAGAATCCCCCAGAGAGCTCTTCATGCCACATCCGGCCAACAAACTGCCCCACCCACTCCCCACCCAGCACCTACCAGCAGGGTCCTGGCAGGAAACAAAGGACAATTAGGAGGACAAACACTCAGTTAGGAGAAATTGAGGTGATTAAGGAAGGGACTCTTTGCAGAGGTGTGGTCAGGGTTTAGGGAAATCCCAAGGAGAGTGCAGTACAGCAGAGCGAGTAACAGCAGGGAGCTCGTACCCACCTCAGGCTGGAAGGGCAAAGAAGAGAGTGATGGCTGGAACTCAGAGGGCAGCGGTGGGAGCAGCCATCTTGTGGGAGCTGTTTCTGCCACCACACAAACCAGCAAGCCAGGCTGACCTGGCAGGGAGAGTGATGTTTGACCTAATATCAGAAATGTGTGTGGAAGCAAGCCCTGAGAGTACCTGGAGAGTGTTCTGGGCAGAGGGAATGGCAAGAGCAATGGCCAGAGGTGAGAAAAGCCAGTTTGCTTCTTAAGAGGATTTTGTAAGCTGACTTCGGTATCTGTCAGCGTGTGCCCTGTCTCACCTCTCATAGAACTAGGAATCGTATTTTGGAGTTATTTTGGAACACTGAATGCTGTGTAGTTCTCTAGGAGGTCTGTCCTCAGTCACCTCATCCTGTCCACTGAAGGCCCAGCTTCTATGGCTGGAGACAAGGACGTTCACCCTAAAATCAGCACCGAACCTTAAACCGCTGCTTCCCAAACTCCAGCAGGCTCGTGGTTCTGGTTCAGCAGGTCTGGGGTGGAGCCTGAGAATCTGCATTTCGAACGGGCTGCCCGAGAGGCCTGCGCTACTGGATCATGCTGTGGATAGCGAGGACCACGAGAACCCTGGGCAGGAAGGAAACAGAAACCACTGCCCAGAAGTTAGGAGACCTGGGTCCAATCTAGACTATGACCTTAATCAGTCACATGACCTCAGGTGAGTCCCTTAGTCATTTCTTCATCCATAAAAACACATGTGTTAGGCTAGACTCCTCCTGCTGTCTCTTCAAATGTCTGCAGATGATGACTCAGCCTCTCAGACCAGGTGCTGTGAAATCTGCAGTCACTTTAAGTCTGGGAGTTTTGACATCAGCCCTAGAGGCATTTTATTTCTTTTGTGCTGTTGTGTGGAAGCAGAGAACAGTAATGCCTGAGCTCAGAGGTGGAATGCCTCAGGCTGGGACAATAGAAGTTGGGGGAGAGGGTCATCACACACTTCAGTCAATGGAGGATTTTCTCTAAAAATTAGTAGAGGGGGATGCCTGGGTGGCTCAGTCAGTTAAGCATCTGCCTTTGGCTCAGGTCATGATCCCAGGGTCCTGGGATCAAGCCCTGCATTGGGCTCCCTGCTCAGTGGGGATCCTGCTTCTCCCTCTGCCTGCCGCTCCCCCTGCTTGTGCCCTTGCATTCTCTCTCTCTCTCTCTCTCTGGCAAATAAATAAATAAAATCTTTTTTTTTTTTAAAGATTTTATTTATTTATTTGAGAAAGAAAGAATGAGAGACAGAGAGCATGAGAGGTAGGAGGGTCAGAGGGAGAAGCAGACTCCCCGTCGAGCAGGGAGCCCGATATGGGACTTGATCCCAGGACTCCAGGATCATGACCTGAGCCGAAGGCAGTCACTTAACCAACTGAGCCACTCAGGCGCCCTAAATAAATAAAATCTTAAAAAAAAAAAAAGAAGAATGTCCTTCTGCATAAGAAATGCATGCAAGAAGTATACAGAGTGAAAGGTCATCATGTCTACAACTTACACTCAAACAGTTCTTTAAAAATTATACACACACACTGGGGCGCCTGGGTGGCTCAGTTGGTTAAGCAACTGCCTTCGGCTCAGGTCATGATCCTGGAGTCCTGGGATCGAGTCCCGCATCGGGCTCCCTGCTCAGCAGGGAGTCTGCTTCTCCTTCTGACCCTCATGATCTCTCTCTCTATCTCATTCTCTCTCTCAAATAAAAAAAAAAAAAGATTATACACACACATACAGAGGAAGCAAATGTGGCAAAATGGTAATGAAATGTGAATCTAGGTGAATGTTGTTCAAGTATTTATTGTATCGTTCTTGCAACTTTTATGGAGGGATTAAATTTTTCTCAAATAAAAAAATCTAAAACATTCAAGGGGTGCCTAGTTGGCTCAGTCGTTAAGCACCTGCCTTTGGCTCAGGTCCTGGAATCGAATCCTGCATCGGGCTCCTTGCTCAACAAGAAGTCTGCTTCTCCCTATCCCCCAGCCGCTCCCCCCTGCTTGTTCTCTCTCTCTCTCTCATGTTCTCCCTGTCAAATAAATAAAATCTTCTTTTTTAAATAAATAAAATCTTTTAAAAAATTAAAAGTAAAAAAATCTAAAACATTCAATAAAAAACTACTTTCAGATAAAATCAAGTTATGTCTTCTGTTGTACACATCACATGAAGCTGCAGTCATCCTGGGCACTGTAGAAGAAAATGACAGAATTACAATTTTTTTTTTTTAAGATTTTATTTATTTATTTGAGACAGAGAGAATGAGAGAGACAGAGAGCACATGAGAGGGGGGAGGGTCAGAGGGAGAAGCAGGCTCCCCGCCGAGCAGGGAGCCCGATGCGGGACTCGATCCCGGGACTCCAGGATCATGACCTGAGCCGAAGGCAGTCACTTAACCAACTGAGCCACCCAGGCGCCCCAGAATTACAATTTTTAACAGATTTATTAATTGCTTCATTTTATCATCACACAGGCAAAATATCCTTTCTCTTATTTAGTTAGCATAATCTATGAACTTAATAGAAGGACTTGGTCTGCTGGGAATAGTTGTGGTTTTCATAGAATACCTTAGAAAGTTCTCTTATGAAACCCTGAGGGAAGGGAAGAATCTGCAGCCTTATGGTCCCTGCTGTTTTGTTGATGCATCACGAAGATCACAAGACCTTGGAGGGCAAACCCTTGTGGCACACTCAGGGACACTGGGTCCCAAGGGCAGGGGCTCCAGGTTTGCCCAAGTTCTGTGACCCAGGTGTATCTTGGAAGCAGCAGAACTGCTGGACTTAAAAGGGAACCAGGACCTGGTCCATTTTGAGGAAAACAGGCAATGACCATAAAACTGCACAGCTCTGGTGTAAAAAAGACTCAGTAATGGGGCACCTGGGTGGCTCAGTTGGTTGAGCAGCTGACTCTTGATTTTGGCTCAGGTAATGATCTTGGAGATCAAGGTCTGCACTCAGCAGGGAGTCTGCTTGAAGATTCTCTCTCTCCCTCTCCCTTTGCCTCTCCCCCCACTCGTGCTCTCTCTCTCTTTCAAAAAATTAATAAATCTTTTTAAAGAAAAGACTCAATAATTGAGCTCAAATTTCCCCCCACCCCATGGGTGTCCAAAATTGAATTTAAATTAAAAGAAATAAAAAATGATGTTTATATATTTGAATGTTTGGACTCAAGAGTCATTCCTATTACATTAAGTAACATGTATTGAAAAATAGGATATCCTAAGCCTGTTATAATGATTATTTTCTTTTGTTCTCACAACAACTCCATGACTTAGGTAAAATAATCCCCATTTTACAAATGGGGAAACTGAAGCTTAGAGGGGTTATTAACTACTTGCCTGAGGTCACACAGCAAGTAACTGGTGGAGACAATTGAACCCAGGCAGCCTGACTCCAGAGTCTAGGTGCTTAGCCCCTCCACCATGTTTGTAGATGGCTGCCTACCTATCCATAAGGCCAGTCCTCCCGGTGGCAATACCCACTTTTGGCTCCCAGACCACAGAATAAGCCCTGTGATTTATTAAGGGAAGATGCTACTTTGTGGTGTAACAGAATGTAAGAAGTCTATCCCAGCTCCACAGAGCACAAGAAAATCATTAATTCCATGCCTTTCAATAGGCAGCCAAATTTTCCACACTGTGGATGACTAAAGGATGGAGCTGATTGTGCTCAGGAGGGTGTGACGGTCCTGCCAAATGTCCTGGCTGGTGATGCTCTCTTTTCCTGCAAAAAGTGAGCTTCTCCCAAATGACATTGGTGTTCCTCACTGCCCCCATGGATGTGTAACTTAGTCAGGTAAACCTGCCAAACTCATACACTGTGCCTCACCCAGCGCCTGAAAAGAGCTGGCCCCACACTAAAGGCAATTTGTGGAACATAATTACAGATTCCTTCTGGAGCTGCTTAAACTTCTTGATGTCTCAAATGTGTGGCCAGGATGGAACTCTTCTTGGCAGCTGAGGATACTTCCTCCTCCAGCTAGAGAGGAGGTCCAAATGACAGAAACCAAGGGCATCACTCAGATGGACTTTGGCCTTCCCAAGACTTGGTGAGGCAGGCTCAGATGCATGAATGGGGCTTTGGGGAGCCTACCCTTTCAGCAGATCCAAACCACACAGATCACAGAGAGCTGTGGAAAATAATGTCTTTCTCATGAGCTGACTGAGCGTTAGTGATAATCTCCATTTGGCTCAATGGCGCTCTGAGTGGGTGGGGAAATGAAAGCCTTTTCTCTCAGTAAAAGGGGCAACATGGTCAACAAAACTCATGCCCAGTAACCTAATGGAAAGGCTTTCCCAAGATAACATTTGCTTTCTGTTGACAGAAGCACAGCAGGCTTTGATTCTGCTACTGTAATATTTCCAATTATACTTATTATCTGTTATTGGTCAAATCACAAAACTAAAATGGATACAGCTACACATAAATTTGATTATCCCCCAATAAATGTTTGTTGAATGAATAAAATAATTTCTTGAGCTGCAAGGTAGATTAAGAACACATAACCTTAAGTATGCTCATTGTGGAGGAGCAATTATGAACTCTACACATACTTGTCATGTATCTCATTTTATAGATTAAGTAACCAAGTTAATATAGGCCTGCTATGATTTTAATTTCAATCCAGATCAAATCAAAGTTAGAAGCAGAGGACATTCAACAACATGGACCAATCTCATAGATACTGAACAAAAGGAAAGAAGCCAGATAAGAAAGAACACATACTCCATGATTCCATTTATATGGCATACAAGAACAGGTAGAACTAATCTATGATGACAGAAATCAGAACAGTGGTTACTTCTGGGAAGGTGGTATTGACTGGAAAGGGGCATGAGGGAGGCTTCAGGGATGCTGGACTTTTTAGATCTTGATTTCAGTGGTAGTTCCACAGGTATATATAGATGTACAGACTCATTGAGCTGTACTTTTAAGATCTGTGCACTTTAGGGGCACCTGGGTAGTTCAGTCGGTTGGGCATCTGCCTTCAGCTTGGGTCATGATCCCAGGGTCCTGAACTTGAGCCCTGCATCGGGCTCCCTGCTCAGCAGGGGGTCTGCTTCTCCCTCTCCCTCTGCCTCTCCCCCCTCCCCGACTCATGCTCTCTCTCTCTCTCAAATAAATAAAATATTTTTTAAAAAAGATTTGTGCACTTTACTATATTTAAGTTATCTCAAAAAAGAGGTCACAATTAATTTATGACAAAGGAGTCAAGAATATACAATGGGGAAAGGATAGTCTCTTCAATAAAGGGTGTTGGGAAAAATGGACAACCACATGCAAAAGAAAGAAACTGAACTCCCATCTCACACATATGCAAAAATCAACTTGAAATGGGTTATAGACTTGGGTTCCCCAGCTTCTTGGATTTTTTAAATCATATTTTATATTTAAAATGGATATGTGCATAAAAAAAGATCCACTTCAGTGTAATAAAATTAGATATTAACAAGAAAAGCATGTCCCTCCCAAAATAAATTTCTCTTCTGGAAGTTTCAAAACACATTTTTCATTAATTTGGGGGTTATCTACTCTGCCCCTGCTCCCCAACCTGTGATTCCTACCCTGCAGCAACAGAGGGCTGTTCTTTGAACCCTCCATGCCTTGTCAACCCTCAGAGTGCCTTTGCACATGCCGGTCCTTCTTCCGGGGACAGTCTTATCCCTCCCCCCTACCTGGTGAATATCTGTGGCTCCTTTAATACCCAGCACAGTTATCACTTCCTCAGCAAGCCTTCCCCCAAGTGTCTCAGACAAAATTCACTCCCTCGTACCTCTGGGTAATTATTTACTTATGCTTGTTTTTCCACCGAACTGTGGAGCTGCTTGGCAAAGACAGTGCCTGTGTCATGTTCACTGCTCTGTCCCTAGTATCTAGCATATTGTAAGTGATCAATAAATGTTTGTTGAATGAATAAAATAATTTCTTGAGCTGCAAGGTAGATTAAGAACACATAACCTTAAGTATGCTCATTGTGGAGGAGGAATTATGAACTCTACACATCTGGGGTTGCCAGAGCCATCTGGAGAAGCATCATCAGATCCTCAGGTTCGAAAAACTCCTGCCCACTCCATCCTGCCCTGTGATGGTAGGTCATTGAAGGAGGTCTTTCATATTTCTTAGAATGGAGCTTCCATAAACCAAATCAATCTTTTATTTTTCTAATATTGACTATCTTTCAAAGCCTACTTTGTATGAGTTGAAATACCATGTTCCATCAAAAACTATCATTCTTGTGGGTATACAGGAATAAAGGAGAAGGGCTGGGAGGAGAGAATCCTATCGTCCACACAGAACCCTTTTCTCATACCTGACAGCCTTAGAGATTAACAGGCTCTCACCTAAAGGTCACTGCTAGTTTTTTTTTAAATTAAAAGCTACCAGTGTTTCACATCTTCAGTTTCTCTGAAGATTAGCAAACAATCTCCCATGCCTGCCTTCTTGTTATTTAAAAGGTTGAATGATTCCCATTCTTTGGGGCTCAGAGTGCAGAGGGCAGGAAGGTGTTGTTTTTTGGTTTTTGGATTTTTTTTTTAATTTAAGATTTTATTTATTAATTTGAGAGAGAGAGAACACAAGCGAGGGGAGGAGCAGAGGGAGAGGGAGAAGCAGACTCCCCACGGAGCAGGGATCCTGATGCCGGACTCGATCCCAGGACCCTGGGATCATGACCTGAGCCAAAGGCAGATGCTTAACTCACTGAGCCACCCAGGTGCCCCCAGGATGGTGTTGTGATAGGCAATCTCAAGGCCAGACCCCTCTGGAGTCAGAAGCCACATTCAAGAAATCCACCTGGGTGGAGTTTTTTTCAAGATTTTATTTATTAAAAAAAAAGATTTTATTTATTTAGTTTATTTATTTTAGTGAGTGCGAGTGGGGGGGTTAGGGGAGAAGCAGAGCAGGAGGGAGTGGGAGGGGGAAAGAATCTCAAGCAGACTCCTCACAAGCGTGGAGCCCCATGCAGGGCTCGGTCTCACAACCCTGAGATTATGATCTGAGCCTAAACCAAGAGTCGGATGCTTAACTGACTGAGCCACCCAGGAGTCCCTGGGTGGAGTTTTTTTAAAGGTCATGAAGATGAAGAAAGGTAGAGAAAACATGACCTTCAAGAAAGGAAGAAGAGGCTAAGGAGTGTGTAACAACTCACCTGCCGAATAAAAAAAAAAAAAAAAAAAAAAGAAAGGAAGAAGAGAACCAAACAGTAGCCTTTGCATAACATCATTTCAAATAATGGTAAAAGCCTCTGAAATAAACAGGTGCTGAGTCGAATGTCTGAGTCCTAAATATACTAAATCATTGTATCAGTCAAGGTTCCAGCAAAACACAAATGGAACATATAAACTGGGTAAGTCCAGACAAGTTTAATAAAGGGTTTATTCATAAAGGATTGGGCAAGCACTACAGAATGCCACAGGAAGGAATTCCCCAGGTGACACTTGCTGGTGTTGCCCACTGGTTGGACCCAGGAGGAAGCCAGAGAGCAAGGGGGCCTGTGGATGCAACTCAGGCATGTCAACCTCCTGGGCCACAGGATGGAGAAAGGTGGAGGAGGTGGGAGTGAACTTCAGAGAGTAGAAACAGAAGATATTCAGCACCCAAACGATTCAGATTGCTCTCAGCCCTGCCTTTGCTGAATACCCATCTACTGGGACTCTCACTTCTTCTTTTCCTTCCACAGAAACCATCTGCCCATTTCCTGTACATTTTATAACCTTTATTCATGTTTGATGTCCATACAGGGTCTGAGTATCTGTGCCTTTTGTGAGCTTTGACCATTTGATGACATCTCCCTAAACTTACCGGTTTAGTTAACCATAGGCCAGTGTGACCTCAACAAGGAAGTGACTTTGGAGCCAAAACATGAATGATAAGAAGGAGGTATCCATGCAAAGATCTAGGGGAGACCATTCTCTGCAGAAGGAAACAGCAAGTTCAAATCTCTGAGACAGAACGGCGTTTGGACTGCTTGAGGCACAGGCAATGGCATCCCAAGCGCCAGAACGGAATTCTTCGTTGTCAATTCTTGGAAGGATCAGAACCATTATTCCATGTGAAACACAAGGAGTCCTTCTTCTTAGGTGAGGTAAGGAAGCCCTGCTTTGATAATCTTTTTCAGTTCTTGGATCTGTTTCCTCATTTGTGAAGTGGGATGCTTGACTGAGATCGTGCCTGAGCTCACCTCCTACTCTAAAAATGTATGACTCGGGGCGCCTGGGTGGCTCAGTCGTTGAGCGTCTGCCTTCGGCTCAGGTCATGGTCACAGGGTC
This sequence comes from Mirounga angustirostris, assembly GCF_029215605.1. Classification (NCBI taxonomy): domain Eukaryota; kingdom Metazoa; phylum Chordata; class Mammalia; order Carnivora; family Phocidae; genus Mirounga; species Mirounga angustirostris. The sequence continues at coordinate 15,471,783 of NW_026991719.1, forward strand.
CTGGGATCGAGCCCCGCATCGGGCTCCCTACTCGGCGGGAAGCCTGCTTCTCCCTCTCCCATTCCCCCTGCTTGTGCTCCCTCTCTCGCTGTGTCTCTCTCTGTCAAATAAATAAATAAAATCTTTAAAAAAAATAAAAAATAAAAAAAATAAAAATGTATGACTCTTTCATCCTATAAGGGAAAAATGTAAAGTGTCATTAGCTTATTTGAAATAAACTAAGTGAGCATCTACTCTGTTGTATACGACGGGGCCAGTGTCGCTGCCGTTGTCCGTGTGCCAACAGGAATACCCTTGGCCCTCACCATCCCCGTGCTCACTGCTGGCCTCCCCCTGTAAGCAGCCATCACCCTCCAGCCAGGGGTTTTCACCTCACCTGCCTGCAAGGAAGGCCAGGGCAGCAGCCCTTGCTGTGATGAATGGGAGTGAGAGGGTTAATACCCCGGCTTCTCCCCCCTCAGGCGGGACAACTCTAGAGCTTTGCAGGGGGGTGGAGCCCCAGGTGCCCACAGAGGTGCCTTGCAGTGGCTTCTTTCCCTTCCCTCTCTTATGTCCTCACTCCTTGAGTGGTGCTTCTCCCAGATACACGACTTGCACTCGAATCTTATTCTCAGATCTGCTTCTGAGGGAGCCCCACGCAGGACAGCTAGTTATAATGAGCGATACCAGGAAGCATCAAATATGTCTCCACCTACAACAAGCTCACCATCTAGTTACTAGTTTTTAAAAGAAGACAGTAGGGGTGCATGGGTGACTCAGTCGTTAGGCGTCTGCCTTTGGCTCAGGTCCTGGGATCGAGCCCCTCTCTCGCTGTCTCTCTCTGTCTGTCAAATAAATAAATAAAATCTTTTAAAAATAAAATAAAATAAAGAAGACAGTAAAGCCTTGAAATATAACTTTTGATCCAGCAGTTCAGCTCCTAAGAATACATCTTACAAAAATAATCGTAGTTGTGCACAAAACTTAGATACCAGAAAGTTCATTTCACATCAAAGCATTGAGAATACTGGATAAAATTAGAAAATGTAAATGTCTGACAGTGGGGAAAATGATTAAATAAATAATGGTACATCCACCCAACAAAACTCTACGCAGTCATTAAAACTCACGTTGTAGAATAATACTTAAGGATGTGGGCATGGTTCGTAAGGCACAGTTAAATTAAAAAGGGTTACAACACATTATCTTTGGTACATACCATTTTCACTAATAATAATATAAATGTGCATAGGGAAAAAAAACCTAGAAAGCTAACACACCAAAGGATTAACACTTACCACCAGTTTCATGTCTTTGGGTTTATCTAGATCTTCCAACATTTCTCTAAATAACACGCATTTTCTTACCTTTAAGGCGATGCATTATTAGTTTACATAGTCGAAGAGAGTGTTTCTCGGTCTCAGCACTACTGATATTTTGGAATGGATTTTTCTTTGTGGTGGGGCTGTCTGGCGCATCTCTGGTACCCATCTACGGGATGCCAGCAATGCCTTCCCCCTCAAGCTGTGCCAATCAAACATGTCTCTAGATGCTGCCAAGTGTCCCGTGGGAGCAAAATCACTCCCAGTGGAGAACCACTGGTCCAAGAGTGCCTAAAATTGTAAACCACCCATAGCAGTTAATGACCATGAAATAAAGTAAGGTTATTCACAATCTGTCAGATGTGCATGTTTTTTTTTTTTTTCACTTTGAAGCGATCACTGGTAATATTTGTTCCAAAAGAGGCCACTTCCCCAGATGTATCAAAGAAGAGCAAATGAGAGGTTCCAAGACATCATCTGGTTGGTTTCTAGGAGGTTCACACTTTCAAGAGTTGAAGTCACGCCCGCTTAATGGACAGAGAACATGAGATAAACAGAACTCCCTGAAATGTTTCCTGTCGAAGACTTCCTAAGTACCATCATTTTCAGTGCCTGAACTGTTGCTTCCACATACGTACATAACTGCAACAGATGCAGGAAAATCCCCCAAGGGGTTTGGGATACTTCTGATATTAGCCTCAGAGGACAAGGCCATCGAGATGCATCTATCGAGCCCCTATAGTGTGCCTAGATATATATCTATATCCATATCTATATCTCTGTGGATACAGAGGTGGACACAAGGTTCAAGAGGCGGATCCCTGGAGGGATCCCTGTTCTAGTGAGGGAGGCAGACGATAAACTTGGGCACATTTATGTAAACAAGATAATTGGATGGAGAAGATAATGAGATCGTGCACAAGAGAGTGGCTCGGCACTGGGAGTGTCTTTGGCTCGGGCAGCCTCTCTGAGCGCCCGGTGGAGGTGAGGGCGTGTTTGCACGGCCCCGAGCCCCGAGCAGTCGAGCAGTCGGGGTGTTGGAGGAACAGAAGAAGTGGCTGAAGCACAGCAAACATAAGGGCAAGTAAAGGAGGAGGAAGTGGGGGTCCGGGCAGGTGCTCCTCGATGGGGTTTAGCAGGAAGTTGGGGTGGCACCCTAGTTGCGGTGGGAAGGCGCTTAGAGAGTAGCAAGCAGGGGAGGACAAGATCTAGAATATGGTTTTGCACCATCGCCTTGACCCCGGGCAGGGAGTGGAGCAGAGCTTCTGCTACTTGATCTCCACCGAAGTCCAGGTGACAGATGCACCATGGTGGCCCAGCTAGGCTGGAAGGGCGAAGGCGAAGCAGTCAGTTCTGGAAGAAGATGCGGGAAGAGCATTGGAAGCCCGCGTGGGCCTTGCCAGCGCCTGGGGCTGCCCGAAGCCGAAGCCGAAGCTCCAGGGAAGGAAGCAGTGACTGAAGACAGACGGCAGGAATGCCAGGGCTTGTAAACCCAGTTTTATTTTTAAATAGGCTAACAGCCAGGAAGTAGGGCATTTTGTCACTTCCTTGGGAGTCAAAGCCAAGTGGCGCCAGGAGCTCCGAGCTGTGTAAGCAGCACAGAGCACAAGCCAAAGCTGGGCTGGCTTGGGGGAAGATCCTCATATTCTTTCTTTAAAAAAATCCCTACTTGGTGGTTGATGCCTAAAACTCCACCATCTGAGACTCTTTGTAGTTTAGGTTTTTGTTTCAGGATAAAACACAAATTCCCTTCCCAAAGACAAACCCAAAGGCAGTGATGGAGACTGGGCCCTAAGGAGCAGTGTACCCATGAACTTCAGGGCAGTCAGATGGGGCCGAAGGCTGCGAGTTCTAGTTTAGAAACAGCTTTAGGGCTGAGGAACAGGAAGCACCGAGGGTGTCCAGTGGATGAGCGCTGGGGGGAGGGGGGTGACCACTGGGTAGGCAGGCTGTGGTGGCAGGAGGGGAGCTCAGAGACCAGGAGGCATTCCACTAGGACCCAAAAGTGTGCAGGAGGCCAGGAAGGTGAGCATGGATTCTTCCCCTGTTTCTCGGACGATGTGAGTTCTGGCTTCCTGGGTCTGGTCTGCAGATCAGAGACCCTGACCTCCTCCTCCCATTGCTGCTGGTCCAGCTTAGTCTCAGACAGAGCAGGAAGCCCCCCGGGGGAAGGAATCCTGAGGGGATCCTTACAGTCAGCTCTCCCAGGCCACTCTGGGGGAGTAATGCCAACATTTAATTCGAAAACCAAGTTCCAAAACAATTACAGGACTGAAATAGTTTTGAAAGCTATGGAAAACACAATCAAACCTCATGTTCTCACTCAACTTTGTCCTTTTTAATAAACTTTCCTAGTTTTTTAAAGAATCTTTTAACTCACTGATTTTTCCCCCTAAAATTTGGAAGGCATTTAGACAAACACTGGTGTTATTTGGGTCCCAATCACATTTTCCTCTACATTTCACCTGACCTGTCCCACTACAGGGTACAGAAGCCCTGGGAATAGAGACCAAAGACTCTAGATTGTTATTCGCCTTATGTTCTGTTCCCTCCATGTATTTGACCTTCAACTGGCCTCTCGCATTTTATTCTTTCTTTCTTTCACTTATTTAATAAATAGTTATCAAATTTCTATTATGCATCAGTAACTGGAGTAGAGGCTGCAGAGGTAAAAAAATTAGATTTTTGATCTCTGCCCCAGAGGACCCACTCATGGTGGGAAGAATGTACATACAAGCAAGTCATTAAAATGCAAAGAACAAGCACTGTAATTAAGATGAGCCCAAAGCCCTGAAAGTATATGTACCAAATTTTAATTCACACTTTAAATCATAAGTAAATCCTATGTTTAGTACCACGTATTTTGTAAAAAGTTTACTTAAATGCCACTTTTACAAAACAACTAATTTTTTTTCTATTTCTTATGTTAGAGTGCCCCTTACTGGAAATTTAAGATAATGGCACAATATATTTTTCCATTTGTTATGTTAGAGTGCCACCTAGTGGAATTTTTCTTGCAACTGCAACTACCGCTTTCTCCATTTCTTGTGTTAGAGTGCCATCCTGTGGAATTTTTATGTAATTGCAACACCAATTATTTATTTCTTTATTGTTACAGTGCCACCCAGTGGATCTATCATGCAACCGCAGCGCTTGCATTCATTTATTTATTTATTTATTTATTTATTTATTTATTTATTTATTTATTTATTTATTTGTTCGTTCGTTCGTTCGTTCGTCCTTTCGTTCGTCCTTTTATTTATTCGTTCATTCATTTACCTGTTTATCTAGCCATCCATGCATTCATTCATTCAGTCATTCAGATAGCTAGTTAACAAGTTGGGTAGTTAGCTAGTTATTTACAGTGCCACCCAGTGGATTTACCGTGCAATTGCAGCTCAGAGAAGCTTTTCCTATTTCCCATGTTAGAGTGCCACCCTATGGAATTTTCAAGTAATTCCAAATCAGATATTTTCCTATTACTCAGGTTACAATGCCACCCAGTGGCACTTATCGGTAACTGCAGATCATATAGGTTTTCTTATTGCTTAGGTTACAATGCCACCCAGTGGCTCTTATCTGTAACTGCAGATCACATAGGTTCTCTTATTACTCAGGTTACAATGCCACCCAGTGGCACTTATCTGTAACTACAGATCACGTAGGTTCTCCTATTACTCAGGTTACAATGCCACCCAGTGGAATTATCTTGCCATTGCATAACGTTTTTCCTATTACAAGTTTCCCTTGCTATCCAAAAGTAGGTGGTCCAATGAAACCTTTTCTAAGTTGAAATGGTATAAAGCAAACAGTGTCCCCTGCCTTCCAGAGGTTCGTTATACCACTTTGCTCTTAGGAAAGACCTACATTAGTACAGTGACAGCATTATTACAAAAATGAAAATCCTCTTTGGATTTCTTTCAGTTAGGGAGAACTGGTACTAAAGCAGGTCTTTCGAAAAAAGGAAGTGGCATAACTCACTTGTTGTTAGTGCAGGGAAAGCTGTATTCACATTAGAGTGCTACCTGGTGGAATTATCATGTAATTGCAGAACACATGTACTTTTCCTATTACTCAAGTTAGAACGCCGCCTGGTGGAAGTACATAACTGCAAAACGGCTATGTTTTTTCTGCTACTTGGGTTAGGGTGCCACCTGGTGGAATTTTCCTGCAATTACAGAACACATGTGTTTTCAATTTCTCATGCGAGAGTGTCACCTGGCAAGAATTATCCAGCAACTACAGGAAAAAAATGTTTTTTTCTTACTTGTGAAAGAGTGCCCCCTGGTGGAATTGCCCTTTGTTAAAAAGTATACCAGTGATCCTCAAAACTTGGTGCCTGTGTCACCTGGAGAGCTTTTTAAAAGAAATACTGCAGGTCCCTAGCCCTAGAGTTTCTTATTGGGGGATGTTTGGGATGGGCTCTGGGAATTTGTATTTCTAATGAGGTGTTGGTTTATGTTGATGCTACTCATCTGGGACTGCACTTTGAGGACGACTGAAATACTCTTTAAATTTTAGTTTCACACATAAATGGTTTTTTTCTCATATAATTTCTACAACTGTTTCATTTTTGAAATGCTGGAGATGTTAGGAAGCTTTGCTCTCCTGAGTCTTTCCAAAGAACTCAGGATACCTTTTGATTAAATCTACCAGTTGCTTTTTATTTATTTATTTATTTTGAGAGAGAGAGAGTGCACGAGCATGAGTCAGGGGAGGGGCAGAGGGAGAGGGAGAAGCAGACTCTGAGCTGTGTGGGAAGCCCGACCCAGGGCTGGATCCCAGGACCCTGAGATCATGACCTGAGCCGAAGGCAGACGCTTAACCGGCTGAGCCAGCTGAGCCACCCAGGTGCCCTTCTACCAGTTGCTTTTGATATGGTTTTGCAAACTTATCTAAGGGACTATATAATGTGGGATTTTGTCTATTTTTGTATCCCAAGATCCTAGAATGGGTGCTCCTTAAATATCTGTTGGATGAATGAGAGAACTGGGGCCTTCAACTTTGCCAGGTTGTTTGGATAAATGTGACAGCTTCCTAAACTGAAGTAGTTAGAAACCTTATCTCCTTCCTCTCCTATAATGTCACTATCATGTTACAATAAAAGAAGCCACAGACAGAAATCTGTCAAAAGTCATTTATTCCTATGCAGGCACAGAACCTGCCATACAGCCTGTTCCCATATGCAGCTGTAGGCCTGCTTGGTCCTCCTTGGTCCCACTGTCACAAGCTTCTGCCCAAAATGTTGATCCACAGCTGAATCAATAAGTGGCAACCATAAGACCACTGCTTCTAAAGTGTTAGACCTCCAACTTGTCAGATTCTTATACTCTGTTCGTGCAAGGGCTGGGGTCCCTCATAGTCTTCTTAGCCAATAGCATGTCTTGAACACCACTCAGTTCACCAACTGAAAAGCGTTTCTAACACTTCTTAGTTGAATTAATAAGCTCTCTGGTGAAAATTTAGATAGGGTATTTGCAGGTCCTTTAAAATATGGACTTCTGGTTAGGGTCCTTCAAATGTTAGTAACCTGCCCCTGAAGTGTGGCTCCCTGATTAGGGCATTTCACGGGTTAACTGACTGCCCCTAAAGTAGAGAAGATTAAAGTGAATTCACAGACGCATTTATAGCACTCCGTTTATGCTGTATGATGTTAAAATAAATTGCAGACAGCATAAATCCAAGAAATATAAAGTTCTGTTCATGCATTCATTCCCTCACTCTTTTTTTTTTTTAAGATTTTATTTATTTATTTAAGAGAGAGAGAGAGAGAGAGCACATGAGAGGGGGGAGGGTCAGAGGGAGAAGCAGACTCCCCGCTGAGCAGGGAGCCCAATGAGGGACTCGATCCCGGGACTCCAGGACCATGACCTGAGCCAAAGGCAGTTGCTCAACCAACTGAGCCACCCAGGCGCCCCCATTCCCTCACTCTTTATTAAAAGTCTTACATAATGGGAATTTAGGCTAAAAGTTGTGAATTCTGAGTCCTGCTCTCAGCTCTGCCTTTAACTAGCTGTGTGGTCTCAAACAAACTACTTAACCTCTCTGGGCCTTAGCTTGTTCATTTGCGAACAAGAGGCCTGAACTAGCCATTGCTAAAGCTAGCCCAGCTCTAAATTGTCATGATTGCATTCTTTCAGAAAGACACCAGGTCTCCCTGACAAGTCCCATCACACTCCAGGCTTTCTTAGCCTGAGGGCAGATTACCCCCCACCCCACCACCCAGCATTCATTGTATGTAATGAATTATCCTTTCTTAGGCACCTAGAATAAGGGGTGGGGTGGCTATGTGCTCTCTTGGGGAGAACTGGAAAGACGGTTCAGGTCATTTTATGTGTTCTGAGGCTCAGCCGCGAAGCTGGGCCTCACCCTAAAATGATGCCCCAAGGGCAGCCGAGAGGGAGGGAAGGGAAATCCGTTTGGAACGCTCCTTGTTCACTTGGGATGCCATGTTTCCAGGCCTCCCCCACTTTAGCAGACGTCTGTCTTGTTTCAGCACCAAAGTTAGTGCTCAATGCCGCAAACGTTTATTATCTCACGGTTTCTGTGGGTCAGGGATCTAGAAGCAGCTGAGCTCGGTGTTTGGGCTCAGGGTCTCTGTCCAGACGGCAGGCCAGATGCGGGCCAGGCCACTGCCGGCCTGAAGGTCTGAGTGAGCCTGAAGGGGCAGTTTCCGGCTCAGGCCGGCCGGCCGCCTCCTCCCACAGCCAGTGAGCCACAGCACAGAAAGCCACGGGGCCTTCACAGCCCAGTCCGAGCAGTGACGGATGAGCGTCTCTGCCCGATGCTGTGGGCCACGCAGAGCACCGGCTACCGCGCGCCGGGGGGACACGGTGGGGACGCGCCACCTGCACAGCGGGCTCCTGCGGGCGCCGCCCCAGGGGAATCCTACACGCACTGCCTTTGCCAAGCGCTGCCAATGAGGCAGATACCGTCTGGTTGCCCTTCTGTGCTTTCTCCAACTGCTCTCCTTTCTCCCTCTTTTGATATTTTTCTTTCCAGAAAAATCACCCCTCCCCCCCCGCCCCGTTCCAGCCAGTCCTCCCGACCTAGGTTCTCCACCCGTCTTTAAATCTTTCTCTTCTCCATTCCTTTTTGTCTTTTTCTTACCTATTCACTTTTGAGAAAGCCCAGGCAGATTTTTATTTTCAAAGCGATTGCCAAGGAACAAGTCCAAGAGAAATGACAAATACAAAAGTACTCTGGCCATTGGCCATTTGAGATTCTAGTTCTTCTCTCTGAAAGGACACCTGCTTATTTATGTAGGTGCTGGAAGACAGTTTTCTTTTAAGGCACAGGTCCCAGAGCTGCCAGGAGGAGGAAATCGTTTTTCTCAATTGGCATTTTATTAGAGGCATGCAGGCTCATTTGGGGGACGGTCCTTGCTTCCCCCGTGGGGAGTAATCATCACTAATTCCTCCCCTCTCCCTGGCCAAGAGAGAATTCACAGAGACCCTTTTTATGTGGCGGTCTGGCAGTCCTGCATTCCGTTGCCTTTGAAAACTGCAAAATTCCTTCAAATCCGGGCACTTTGGAAACTGAGCAAAGTATTGTGGTCTCAGAAAATGGGAGTGGTAAATACGGCTCACTGCAGACAAGGAGTCAAGGCCAGCTGAGCTCCTCCACAAACAGGCCCCACCTGTGAGCTGGCGGGCAGTGCGAGATCGACCCCTCCCAGCCTTCTGCAGCCGAAAGCCTGGGGACGGGGCCCACGAGCCGTGCGAATGAGGCTGATCCATGCTAAGTTGGAGAATCCCTGGTTTAAGAAAAGCATGTGTTCAAAGGACGCGCCGGGACCTTGCTGTGCATGGAGGGGAAAAGCTGGGCGGCACCAGCAGGTAAGACAGAAAAAATAATGGGATGGGACGACCCGCATGTTTGCTTAAATTTCCTAGTTATGAACAGATACATAAGGCTGGCATTACTTCCCTTGGCTCCTGACTTTTCCCTCCATTTCCCCGGCTCGGCCCCCAGCACACCCAGTCCTGTTCAGTGGCATTTTCTTTCCCAGAAAGGACCAGGATTCACTTTAGGGAATGGTAGCTGTGTGGTCCGGTGGGAGGGTGGGGTGGGGTGGGAATCCAAATGATGACAAATGAGAGAGATGGCCAAGGACAACTCAAGGAATTTTGTGCTTTGAGTTTTGTCAAAAGGGTCATTTTGTTACCACATTTTGGAGGCAACAAGCTTTTAAGCCCAAGAACCACCAGCTGAGTGAGGCAATACTAAAGTGCGCCACCAGAGGGCGTCAGGAAGTTGCTCTCAATGCTACCACAGCACAAGGCTCGCTTATTCACAGCAAATTTTTTTTTTTTTTTTTTAAGATTTTATTTATTTGACAGAGAGAGAGAAAGCGAGAGCAGGAACACAAGCCAGGGGAGTGGGAGAGGGAGAAGCAGGCTCCTGGCTGAGCAGAGAGCCCGATGCGGGGCTCGATCCCAGGACCCTGCGATCATGACCTGAGCCAAAGGCAGACGCTTAATGACTGAGCCACCCAGGCGCCCCCATAGCAAATGTTTTTAAACACCCTCTTTACAATTCTGAAATGCAACTCGTAGATAATATTACCTACCTACACATCTAATTTATATATATATATATATATATATTTAAAAGATTTTATTTATTTGACAGAGAGAGAGCGAGAGCAGGAACACAAGCAGGGGGAGTGGGAGAGGGAGAAGCAGGCTTCCCGCTGAGCAGGGAGCCCGATGCGGGGCTCGATCCCAGGACCCTGGAATCATGACCTGAGCCGAAGGCAGACGCTCAACCATCTGAGCCACCCAGGCGCCCTAATTTTTATATATTTTAAAGACTATAATACAAAGAAGAAATGAAAGCAAAGCAATGTGTTACGAACTAATATGTGTGCTTGGACGTGAGTACACTACAATGGAGTGGTTAGATGTTTGCCCCTGAATGTGGAATCCCTGTGTCTGTGACAGGTGCAGGTGTAGACTCAAGTGGGGTCAGTGACTCAGATACCACTAGCAGCATTACCATTGGTGATAGGATTTTTCTGCAATGGTAAACAAGTCTTGGAAAAGCCCAGAACAAAACAAATTATTAACATAGTCTTCCCTCAATTTACTTGGTAAAGACATTTGTCTTCCTGGAATATTCATTCAAAAACTTTTTATTTCTCTGTAAAAATGAGTTAGAGTTTTGGTCAAGATATTATATACAGGTTTTAGATGCAGGTTTTTCACCAACATGAGTGCCCAGAGGAACATTTGAAAGTCATGTGAGAGATAGGAAACGTTTTCATTGCACGGGATGTCGGGCATCTAAGGTCAAGAGTACCCCCCATCATTGTGACAACCCTCGACGTGCAGAAGTGCCCCTTGTGACCCATAGGGGACAGCTCCGCTGCCACTGAGAATGACTGGGACGGGAGGAGCATAGGTGAGAGGGGAGAGAGTAGGAAATGCACGACCGGGCTCAGGATGCGCGAGTGGCGCCGCGCGGCAGAGTCAGCCAGCCAGGGCGCATGCGTGCTCGGTAGGCGTGCGCTGGGTTCCCGTCGCGGTGTCGGGGAGGCAAGGGAACCCGGGACACCGTTCACTTTTTTTTTTTTTAAGATTTTATTTATTTATTTGAGACAGAGAGAATGAGAGAGAGCACATGAGAGGGGGGAGGGTCAGAGGGAGAAGCAGGCTCCCTGCCGAGCAGGGAGCCCGATGCGGGACTCGATCCCGGGACTCCAGGATCATGACCTGAGCCGAAGGCAGTCGCTTAACCGACTGAGCCACCCAGGCGCCCCCACCGTTCACTTTTTGTCCAAGTCCCACTTTTTAGCCCCTTTACCACCATGCTTAGAGTCAACAAAAGTTTGAAATATTTAAAAATGCATTTTTTTAATAGGTATAATGTTCTCTTTGGGCCTCAGAGTTTTGAAGAGCGTTTAACGCTTCCTGGAAGGCATGGTAGGAATATGAATCAGATCCCTGAAATGTTTGCATACTGTTGGATCCAGAATGTCACCTCTAGAACTTTTTCCTAAAAAATAATAATAATCTGCACGAGGTGATAGCTACAAATATGCTCATCAAGCATGGTTTATGATTGTAAAAATGGAAAGCCATCTAATTATGCAACAGTAGGGGACTGGTTGAATTGTAGCTACAATGTACTTTTTTAAAAGATTTTATTTAGGGGCGCCTGGGTGGCTCAGTCGTTAAGCGTCTGCCTTCGGCTCAGGTCGTGATCTCAGGGTCCTGAGATCGAGCCCCGCATCGGGCTCCCTGCTCGGCGGGAAGCCTGCTTCTCCCTCTCCCACTCCCCCTGCTTGTGTTCCCTCTCTCGCTGTGTCTCTCTCTTCAAATAAATAAATAAAATCTTTAAAAAAAAAAAAAAAGATTTTATTTATTCATCTGAGAGAGAGAGCAGGAGCAGACTCTCCGCTGAGCAGGGAGCCCGATGTAGGACTGGATCCCAGGACCCCGGGATCATGACCTGAGCCAAGGGCAGACGCTTAAGCCTCGGAGCCACTCAGGCGCCTGCTACAATGTACTTTTAAGAGTTAAAAATCCAGGGGCGCCTGCTTCTCCCTCTCCCACTCCCCCTGCTTATGTTCCTGCTCTTGCTCTCTCTCTCTCTCTGTCAAATAAATAAATAAAATCTTAAAAAAAAAAAAAAAGAGTTAAAAATCCGGCTGTTAAAGGGGCGCCTGGATAGCTCAGTCGGTTAAGCGGCCAACCCTGTGTTTCTCCTGCTCAGGTCTGATCTCAGGGTGGTGAGATCCAGCCCAGCATCAGGCCCTGTGCTCAGCAAGGAGTTGGAGCCTGCTTGAAACTCTCTTCCTCTTCTTCTGCCCCTCCCCCTGCTTGTGTGCCCACCCTGTTCCTAGGATAAATATATATATATATATTTTTATATCAGACTGTTAAAAATATTTAATCACCTGTGGGGAAAGGGTTATAAAATAAGAGGTATCTTCTGATCTCACTTCTGTACATTTTTAAAATATGTAAATGTGGGGGTGCCTGGGTGGCTCAGTCATTAAGCGTCGGCCTTGGGCTCAGATCATGATCCCAGAGTCCCGGGATCGAGCCCCGCATTGGGCTCCCTGCTCTGCTGGGAGCCTGCTTCTCCCTCTCCCACTCCCCCTGCTTGTGTTCCCTTTCTCACTGTGTCTCTCTCTGTCAAATAAATAAATAAAATCTTTTAAAAAATAAAATAAAATAAAATATGTAAATGTGTAGCAAAAGTATATCACTCTGAGATGATATACAGACTTATTAGGGATTTTTGTGGGCTGTATGATTATAGAATATTTTCATTTTTTAATTATGATTTATCTTTAGTTTCCAGAATTTCTTCATTGAACATGCTTTTTTGCAATAAGAAAAATGCTTGTTATAAAATGATGAGAAAATGCTTTATAAAAGAATCCTAGGGGCACCTGCGTGGCTCAGTTGGTTAAGCGACTGCCTTCGGCTCAGGTCATGATCCTGGGGCCCTGGAATTGAGCCATGCATCGGGCTCCCTGCTCAGTGGGAAGCCTGCTTCTCCCTCTCCCACTCCCCCTACTTGTGTTCCCCCTCACGCTCTCTCTCTCTCTCTCTCTCTGTCAATTAAATAAATAAATAAAATCTTTAAAAAAAAAAAAAGAATCCTATTATAGCTGTTTGGTCAAGTCCATAACTACCCCTACCTTGTGTTTGGTAAATCCCGGTTTTAGCTTCTTTAAGACTGGCAAGATTGGGGCACCTGGCCGGCTCAATTGGAAGAGCATGCGACTCTTGATCTTGAGGTCCTGAGTTTGAGCCCCACGTTGGGTACAGAGACTACTTAAAAAGTCTTAAAAGAAAAGAGATTGCCAAGATTTATCAACAATTAAGCCAATTGTGCAGGCACTTGATAAGGCCCTGTGGATTTTTGTGAGGGGAGAACTTGACATGTAAAGAAGCCTCGAGCTGTCACATCAAGCGTAGAGCTCACTGAGCACCCCACATCTGCCATGGGAAAGTCTGCCTTTGTGTGGCCTGGTTGCTTAATGACCTTTGGCCAAGTACTGCAGTGACATGGGGCACTGCCCCTTTATTTAGCAGCGCTTGTTGGTGGTCCCCAAACAGTAGTTAACTATTGACCATAAAGATAATAGTCACCCCTTAAATATGCTGAGTACCCGCCTGATACATTTTCTTTTTCCTTTTTAAATATTTATTTATTTATTTTAGATTTATTTACTGATTTGAGAGAGGGAGAGAGAGAGCACGAGCGGGGCGGGGGTAGAGGAAGAGGGAGAAGCAGGCTCCCCACTAAGCAGGGAGCCCGATGTGGGGATCGATCCCAGGACCCCGGGATCACAACCTGAGCTGAAGGCAGACGCGTCACCGACTGAGCCACCCAGGCGCCCCCGCTTGGTTCATTTTCAAAGCATACCTGGAAGATAGAAGTTTCTAAAAGTTGCTTTTCTAATGAGGACAGCAAGGCACCAAGACATTTAAAGATTGACGAAATTCCAGTATAGTACTTGTTGTGAGTCAGGCACTGTTCTAAGTGCTTGACAAATACTGATCCATATAAGCTTCATATCGGCCCTATAACAGGAATATTGTCACTATGCTCCTTTTCAAGAGGACGAAAGCCAGGCGCTGAGGAAAGCCGGTTAGACTGTGTGCCCACCGTCACACAGCTAGAAAGGGCTTGAGCCAGGATTTGAAACCAGGCGGACTGGTTCCAGAGCTCAGGGGCAATGCTGCCTCTCCACCACCCTGGTCTTAGGTTTCCAAAGGCTGCTTCTGGTTGGAGGATCAGCCGCTGAAAATAACGGACAGTAACTTAAGGCCAGGCTGATCAGCGGAGCTCTGCGTGGCGGGAGAATGAGGCCAGACTTAGAAGGCTGTGCGAGGTGATGCAATCTGTGGGCTGATGAAAGCCAGCCCGGGCTGATGCAACCACAGCCCGAGAAAGACTGGCCCTGCTCTCTTCGGACCACACCGTGCAGGTCAAAGGCAGGGCTACGGCTGGAGTGCAGATCAGGAGACCATTTGTCCACATTATATATTGGCTACTAGAAACAGGTGACCATACCCACTATTATTCACACATCTCACCGTGGATTCAGGAAACCCATGTTTCTGTGAAAACACTGTGGCATGTCTCTCAATTAATTTCCCCTGGGGTCCTGTCGTAAGTGGGTACGTCTTATCTTCTGTATTTACAAAATGCAAAGCTAGTGTTAAAATCCTTCTTTGGCATCTCCTTGTTCTTAGGACAAATGTCTAAATCCTTGATGAGGTCTGAATGGACCAGGATGACCTACTGCCTGTCTTGTTTCCATTTCTCAAAAGCATCTTTACCTGGCTGTGTGCCTGCCTCACCTTAACCAGTCAGCCCCTAGCTAGCCCACTGCATCTACAAGGATTTTCCTTGTGTTAATGATATATATCCTTATATGTGTAATTTACCTGTTTAATGCCTGTCCCTCCATCCCTGCCCCCCAGACCACAAGCTCTAAGACAGCCATGATGCCCCTTACACTTGTAACACCAGCGCCTGGTTTCTCGGTGTGCATTCTGTACTGTGAACTCAGTGGTTATAAATGTTTGCACTTGCCTGACATAAGCAAGTCCTTCGGTAGCTTCAATGCCCTATAGCAAATACCGAAAAGTGGAAATATAGATTTTCTTAAATCAACGAAAGATAATGGCTTAATAGGCAATCAGAAATGTCTGGCATCTCTGCTGCTCTTTCCATAAGGAGAAACTGTCAATGATCTGCAGGACTAGAGAGAAGAATCAAGTCCCATGTAGACACCACTAGCTGTAACAATTATCAGCTCGATGGCCTACTTGCTTCCTGTGTGCACCCTACAAAGTACCCCAGGGAGGCCATCACTGTTGCTGAATTATTTTAAAGATTTTATTTATTTGAGAGAGAGAGAATGAGAGACAGATAGCAAGAGAGGGAAGAGGGTCAGAGGGAGAAGCAGACCCCCCGCTGAGCAGGGAACCCGATGTGGGACTCGATCCCGGGACTCCAGGATCATGACCTGAGCTGAAGGCAGTCGCTTAACCAACTGAGCCACCCAGGCGCCCTGTTGCTGAATTATTTTAAAGCTACTCCTAGACATCAGATGATCTCAACCATGAAAACCTCAGCATGTCTCTTTTGCAGATAAGAACTCTTTTAAAAGTGACTTTAATAGTGTTTATGCACCTAAACAATTCTTTAATATCACCAAACATCCAGTGTTTAAATTGCCCAAATTATCTGATCAATGTCTTTTTTACTTTTTTTTTTTTTTACAGTTAGTTTGTTTGAGATCCAACCAGTATCTACAGATTTCATTTGGCTAACAAGTCTCTTAAATCTCTTAACATATTCCATTTCCTTTGTCCTCCCTTGTCCTGTTTTTAAATCTTGCCACTTGTTGGGTTTTTTTTAAGATTTTATTTATTTATTTGAGAGACACAGAGAGAGAGAGCATAAGCATGAGTGGCGGAGAGGAGCAGAGGGAGAGGGAGAAGCAGGCTCCCCGTTGAGCAGGGAGCTTGACATGGGGCTCTATCCTGGGACTCCAAGATCATGACCTGAGCCAAAGGCAGCCGACCAACCTACTGAGCCACCCAGGTGCCCCTTGCTATTTGGTTTTTAAAGACACTAGCTCTTTCCCCATTTTTTGATTTTACAGATTGCATCCTGCCAGCTGGTAGAAAGTCTAGAGGCTTGCTGGAATTCTGCTTGGATTTGGAGGCCAGAAGATTCTGCAGGTGGGTGAGGTGCCTGGGCTGATCTCTGGCAAGAGGTACGGGGCTGCTGCTTGATCAGGTGCTCTCAATTTAGTCCTGGTTCTAAAGTTCCTGGTGGTTAGATCCATTATTTAATGCCTGGGATATGAAAACTCGAGGATTCCTTCTGTATTTATTAGCAGAAACTGTCCCATAAAGATCTTTCCCTCACCAACTATTGGTTTACAGTGAAATTCAGTCTGTACAGGAGAGGCCGGATAAATCCTTGATTCTTTTAGCAGTTTTTGGAATAATTACTACTGGGCAGCTCTTCGCTTCTAGGTCTTTCCAGTGGAGAGAGTTAGGATGTATATCTTTTAAGGGGAAGATAGACATGAGTTTATACTGCTCTTTCCAGTTCAAATTCAGGCCCACCAGGCTTTGACCTCTTTGATTTTATATTTGTGTCTCTTTTATGCAGAAAATCTAAGATTTAAGATTTTTTTTTTGGCAGATGTTTTCGTTCTGGTTTTAATACTGTGTTGTTCAATAGCTCCAGGCCTTCTCTGTGCAATTATTCTAGCAACTAGGTATATGGTTAAATTCATTTGTTGCTCCTCATTTCCATTTTTATTCCATTTTGTTTTATGGTTATATAAAACATTTATATGGTTCCAAAGTCAAAATAGCCCCTAGCCATAATCCCTCCTCCAGCATGGGGTCTAGCACATCAAACACACTCAAGCGTTCACTGACTTTTTTCACCTGGGTATATGATCATTCTATTGTAAGTCATTCGCGGGGGTGGGGGTTGGTGTGGAAGCAGCTCCCACCAAGAAAGCCAAAGGCACATAAGGACCATGATTTGCCCTCAAGTTCAGCTTGATTGAGTACTTTTGGGGAAACTTTGCAAAGGAAAGGCCGAAAAGCATATTTCACTCAGTCCTCTGGCTTCACCCAGAGAGCAGAGAGCCCTGGTGGACAGGAGTGCTGGAGACAGACGGAAGTGTCTCTCATCTCCCATTCCACCCAAGCTCTGAAGTCCTCCTCTTTTTTTTATAGAGCCTGTCAATGTTTATTTTCCTGTAAGTTAGGAAATGAAAGCGTTCTTTTTCTTGTTTAAGTTGAGATAATTAACATATAACATTATATTAGTGTCAGGGGTAAAACATAACAATTTGACATTTGTACATGTTGTGAAATGATCAGCACAATAAGTCTAGATAACAGCCAGCACCACGCAGTACCTTTTTTCCCTTGTGATGAGCATTTAAAAAAATTTTTTTTAAAGATTTTATTTGTCAGAGAGAGAGAGTGAGCACAAGCAGGGGGAGCAGCAGGCAGAGGGAAAAGCAGGCTCCCCACTGAGCAGAGAGCCTGATGTGGGACTCAATCCCAGGACCCTGAGATCAAGACCTCAGCCGAAGGCAGATGCTCAACCGACTGAGCCACCCAGGCATTCCAAAGTGATGAACATTTTAAAGATGAGATCTACTCTCTTGGCAACTTTCAAATATACAATACAGCATTATTAACTATAGTCACCATGCTGTACACGACACCCCAGGACTCACTGAAAGTTTGTACCTTTTGACTCCCTTCACCCACTTTGCCCACCTCCCACATCTATGTCTGGCAATCACCGTTATGTTCTCCGTATCTATAAGCCTGGGTTTTGTTTTTGTTTTTGCCTTTCTTTAAATTCCACATGTAAGTGAGATCATATGGTGTTTGTCTTTCACTGTCTGACGTACTTCACTTAGCATAATACCCTCCAGGTCCATCCATGTCGTCGCAAATGGCACGATTTCCTTCTTCCGGTGGCTGCATGATTTTCCATGTTGCCTGTAGACCACATCTCCTTCCTGCACTCATCCAGCGACGGACACTGAGGTTGTTTCCGTAAATGGCTATTGTGCACAATGCCTCAGCAAACATAGGGGTGTTAGTGTTTTCCTTTTCTTCACATAGATGCCCAGAAGTAGCATCCTGGATCATAGGGTAGTCCTATTTTTAATTTGAGTCCTCACTGTCTTCCATGGTAGGTACAACAATTTCTATCCCCACCCATAGTGCACGAGGGCCTCCTTTTCTCCACACCTTCCCTAACACATGTTATTCTTTATTCTTAAGATTTTCTCTTCCTCAGGTCCCTGCCTTTCATAATTATTTCTCCATCTCCTTGGCCTCTCCTCCCCCAGAGGCAAGAGTCCTTTGTTAATGTTCTAGCACAGATGAGAATATTATGGCCCATAGCCAATGACTATGAACTGCAACCTTAGCCTGTCACCACTCATACAACACCTGAAGTGTCCCTCACCCTCAAGGTCACTTCCAACTCTAGCTTTGAAATTTCTGACAAAAAAAAAAAAAAAGTGCAAAAAAAAATCCTACTTATTAAAAATTGGGTTACCTGTTTCTCCATTGTGAATTTACTATTTTATCCTGTGTGATTAGTACCTTGTTAAGGAAAAGTTGCCTCTTCTCCCCTACTTATTTATTTAAATATGTATTTATGTCTGTATGGATTCATGGGTGTTTATTTTCTTCGATGGGTTACAATCCACTACTACCGCTATTTATCTTATTGCTCAAATAATAGGGGGTTGGAGTAGGAGGGAGAAGACATAAAGAGAAATATAAAGGATACAGGAATAGCAGATAGAAAAGCAGCCACTGCCCCCAGGGCTGAAATACAGCATCCAAGGAGGAGTCCCCTTGTTGGAGAGCGTGCTGCTTGCTGGATGGCAGAGGAGTTCACTGAGCCACCATCTCTAGAGACCGGGGATACTCAGCCAAAGTATTTAAGGGCCGTCGTGAGACCCTTCAGCGCCCTCTCCTTTCCTGCCGCATTGACCATGACGGTTATGTATTGAAATATTAGAGTATCATCCTGGGTTTTTGAGTGACATCATGGATAAAGTCCCTGGATGATCCATGTTGGACATAGACCCTGAGTGAAAAATCAACCTCTGTTGTAGTAATCCACTGATACTTGAGACTCATGTGTTACTGCAACATAACCTGGTCAGTCTATCTGGACTTGTACAGTGATCCAAACTTGGAGAAACAATGATATACACATTTCCCTTCATTATTCTTATAAAATCCTATGTCTTAAATCTTTATAGTGTTTGGGTAGCAATGACACACAGAGGATGTAGGATCTGCTTCTTGCAAATACAAAGGAAAGAACAACTTAGATCCAGTCTGCTACTGTCTACAACTACAAGTTCCCCCAAAGGAAGCAGAAGCTACCCAGAACTCAAAGAACAAGCACTAAGGGATCTCTTGTTCCTACATGATCAACTGTCCATTCAGCAACCAGAATGTTCTTTTTTTTTTTTTCAATTTTAGGGAAAATTTTAAATTTTTTAGGAAAATTTAAATGTAAAAAATTAATTTTAGGAAAACTTTAAATTTCAAAAGGTGCCAGACGTATGTACAAATTTATTTTTATCTTTTTATATTTGATTTTTGTTAAGATTTTATTTTTTTATTTTATTTTTTTATTATGTTAATCACCATATATTACATCATTAGTTTTTGATGTAGTGTTCCATGATTCATCGTTTGTGCATAACACCCAGTGCTCCATGCAGTACGTGCCCTCTTTAATACCCATCACCAGGCTAACCCATCCCCCCACCCCCCTCCCCTCTAGAACCCTCAGTTTGTTTCTCAGAGAAGACTATGGACTCTGAGAAGCAACGAGAATGTTCTTAAGTGTTCAGTAGAAATGGAAATTAAATCAAGGCCACTTCCCTGCTCCCATCCCTCCAATAGCTTCCTATCCCACTCAAAACAAAATTCCATTTCCTCCTAAGAAAAACAAAAAATTCCACTCGGGCCCTCCTTTGCTGGTGTCTCTCTTTTCTACTTCATTTCTTTGGGCCCGCTGCCTGTTTTATGCCACCAAAGTCACTTGGTCTTTTTGCTAGTCTTCTGATATACAAAATTTATTTCCACCTCAGGGCATTTGTATTTGTCGATCCCTCTGTATGAAAAGCTCTCCTTGGGATTTTTGCATAGTTTGCCTCCTGATTGCATTCAGGTCTCTGCTCACCTGTCCCCGTCTCAGAGGAGCCTTTCTGATCCTCCTCCTTATTCTCTATCCCTTCACCCTGTTTTTTTTACACCATCTATTGTTAGTATTATGTGTTCATCTAATATTTATGTGCACTTGTTAATTACCATTAGACTGTAAGCTCTGTGAGATACAGCCTCTATTCTACTTGTTCCTTGCTATATCCCCGGTGCCTAGTGCAGTACCTAACACACAATCAGTGCTCAATAAATAGGGTTAAATCAATGAATGACTTTGTTTATGTCCATATGTCCTACATTGCTCTTGGACACACAAATCAACATCACCCCGATGCAAATAACTCCCAAATTCCTATTTCTAGCCATACGTTCCAGATTTACAACCGTCTCCAGGCCAACATGTCCCAAACCATCCAGGCAAGCTGCTACTTGTGACCTGGGCATCTGACCTCTGATCCTTTGCCTCTCTTTTTCTTCACCCTTCCCATTCAATCAGCAGCAGCATCTCACTTCCATCCCTACCTTTTAATGGCCCTGCTCACTCCTTTGAGGAGTGCTCTTCTCACGGTTACCTAGTCATATGGGTGGGAGGAATCAACAAGGTCTCTCAGCTGAGCCTCCTGCCAGTGTCAAGGTCCTTCTTCTAGCCATTCTGGCATCTGGTCATGCTTTGAACTTTTGCTTTGAACACTTTTGGTGACACCGGTAGGGAATCTTCTCATGAGACAATTCTTATGGTTAGGAAATTCACTGTTATACTGAACTGAAATCCTTTTATTCACACAGATGCACACAATAGCTCTTTCTCATGGAACATGACTGGCATGGAAATGTGTAATGATGCATCCAATCCTCTATGGTTTTACTGTTCATCCTATTTTTTGGGTTTCCTCCTGACTGGAGGATTATACCTCACCCTGCTGAACTCAGATATGGTTGGGCGACTAGCTCTGGTTTATGGAAATTGAGAAGTGACATGTGTCTCTTCTGGGTAGAAGCTTTGAGAGCCAGTTTAAATGATCTCTTTGCCCTCTACCATGGTCAGTTCCTATAGAGGCTATTCCATCAGTCTGAGTGCCAGAGTGAAGATGACATGGAGCAGAGCCCCAACCAAGCTGTGAGGGACCTGTAGTGTAAACAAGGTGACTTGAATCACTTCAAGTTCTTGGAGTGACTGAAATGTGGAGATTGATGTTTGTTATGTTAACAAAACATAACCTAGCCCACTCCAAGTTAGTCTGGCTTTTCCCCGAACTCTTTTAATCATTCTTCACAAATTATAACTTCAGCCTCTCACCATTCTGACCAGTCCCCTGGATTCCACCCATTTTTGACACTATTCCCCTTAAATGGGGAGCCCAAATCTGAACCCCGTACCCCAGGTGCAATCCCAGTAGCCCACAACCAGCCCTTTGACCAAGTCACTCAATAGAGCCCAGAGTTGTTTTTGTGTTTCTTTGTGTATGCTTTTATTATTTTTTTTAAATTTATTTTTTTAAATTTAATTTTTATTTGACAGAGACACAGCGAGAGAGGGAACACAAGTGGGGGAGAGGGAGAAGCAGGCCTCCCGCTGAGCAGGGAGCCCGATGCCGGTCTCTATCCCAGGGTCCTGGGATCATGTCATGACCTGAGCCCAAGGCAGACGCTTAACGACTGAGCCATCCAGGCGCCCCTGTGTATGTTTTTATTATCAGATGTGTTATGCTGTTGTTAACTCACGTTGAGCTTGTGAACCAATAACTAGAGCTAGAAGCTTTTTCCATTGATCTCTCAATATTTACCTGGGGAACCGATTTTTAGATCGTAGCTCAAGTAGACAGGACAGCATTTTACAACTGTTACATGATCTCTTTAAGACAAGTTAGCAGAACCATTTAAAGAAACCAGATGTTCCAGAGCGGAGTGCCAGGCTTTTGGCTCCGACCATGCCGTAAATCTTCATTATCCCGTGTACTGAGCGAAGGCTGCAAAAGTGCAGCACCGGCAGGACTGGGCGCACGGTAGGTGACCTGCACGATCGTGCACGCCTCGTCGGAGCTGCTAAACCTAAGGAAAAGGCTATTTTCCCGCGGGGCCCTGGAGGCGGGGCTCCACTTTCCCAGGCCGACGCACCCAACGCCCGGCATCCTCACCCTTCCGTGGCGTGGTGACGGAAGGAGCCTCCAGCCCCCGCCATCTCTGGCGCCGACACCCAATGAGCGGTCGCGGGCCTTTTTGGTGGGCGGGGCACACCCTAGGAGCCCGCCTGGTTGGCCTGCGGCCCGGCGCGGCGCATGACGTCTTTCCGTTGCCTCGCATCGTGCTGCGGTTAAGGCGTGGCGTCCCCTCCGGGCGCCTGAAGGAGACTTGGAGATTCCTGGGCCGCGCTGCTGGAGTCTTTGGGAGTCGCTGCCGTCGCCGCCACTGCCGACAATCCATGAGGAAAATGCTCGCCGCTGTGTCTCGCGTGTTGTCGGGCGTCGCCCAGAAGCCGGTGAGGCAGCGTGGGCGGCCCGGGGTAGGGCGCGAGCGGGGCCGAGGCGGGGCCCGGGGCCAAGGCGGGGCCCGATCCTGGAGGACGCGAGAGGACGCGAGAGGACGGCCCGAGTCTGGGGGCGCGCGGAGTGGCGCCGCCGAGGGCGCTGCGGAGCGTCCCGAGAGCCGCGGGTCTTTTGTTTTGCCTTCGCTCCTGGCACTCCGCGCCCGGCCCCGGGACGAGCGGCTGCCGGGCCCTTCGGCAGCGACTGGGGGGAGGGGAGCTCTACAAGGTTCGGGGGGAGGTTAGCCGCGGCTCCCGGCGCCGGCGAAAGTAGGTGTGCTCCAGAAGTGCCCGTTCTTTTACTGCGGAGAGAAGAGGGGGCCTTGGGCATCCCCGAGTCTCCAGTTGATCCTGCCCATTCAGTTTAAATCTTTCTGATTTCATTCATCTTGACTGAGAGGCCATGTACTCTGTTTAAAAGCGTGAAATCCGGAGACTGGTCCGGTTCAAACACCTGCCTCACCATTTACTAGACCTTGGGCAAGTTTTTGTTTTTGTTTTAAATCTCCCGTGCTCGGTTTCCTTCTCTCTAAAGAGGAGATAATACGAGTATTCACCCCGTGGGGTTGTGAAGCTTAAGTGCGTGACACGTATGTTAACCTTTTAACACGTATGTTAAATGTTATTTCAGTGCCCAGTTGGGTATACATTTGTGGAACACCTGCACCCAGCTCTGTAGGGTTAAGTCCGGGTCATGCTCCCCAGAAACTACCCCCCCTTCCCTCAACGTTGAGTTTTTCTTGGCGGTCACTTCAAGAGCAGTCAAACAGAACCCAGAGGAAACCGCCCTCCCCCTTAAACACACACGCTTAGGGTAAAAGTAGCTGAAGAAAACAGCAGTGGTGCTTGGGAGGGTGGGGTTAGAGGTTAGCACTATTGATGGCTCCAGCTTGTAGATGTGCCTAAGGCCTTCAAGCATTTTGACCTCTAAGTGTGGGGAGGTAGTATTACTGGGTACAACTGCAGCCAGGCTTGACTTGCAGTACAAGTTCTAGTAACTCCCAGTATTTGGGGGCCGTTCTGCCTAGTATGGGCAGAGATCATTGAAAGGAAGTATACTCTTCTGGGAATCTTTTTGAAGTAATTACAAAACAATTTGGTTCATCAGTTACTAGCATTTAATTGCAATTAGATCCACCTGAAGGATAAGCCCGTTTCCGTTTTATTTCTGTATATCACATGATATATCCAACATTTCTTGAGCTCTTAATGTGTGCCGGGCACTAGGCTATTTAATCTCCACATCTTCGCTTTTTAGTTGAATGTAAGTAATGGAAACATGTTTTCAACTTTATATGAGGGTCTTAGTTCTGTATCATGTTAAATTTAAAGGCCTGCAGTAGAAAAGAAAACCTTTGATAGAATTGGTGGTGTTCTGCAGTAAGAAAACTGCTGTGTACATTTTCAAATTACTGTCACCTCTGTGTCCCTAGGAACAGAGAGAAGTCATTACTTAATATGAGGCTCATTTGCTCGGCTGCCCAGAATACTCCTGCTTGTGTTTTCCATTCTTTCAGCAATGCGTTGGCATGGAATGCAAATTGCACTTCATCTCAATAAAACTGTGGCCTCTTCAAAAATGACATAATACCGCCCAAATCAAATAGAAATGAATTTTGAGTTACAGTAATTTGTTAGCTGGATAAAACCAGAGTGGAATATAACTTCATTTAGTCAAAAATTGTTACTGAGAGAAAAGATTATTACAACGGAAATGGATTCCTGTGTATAACATTTATTTAATTACTTTTTTAAAAATAAGAATTAGAGACAGTGAAAGAGCTAGTGCTCCTTACTTTGAGCCGGCCCTCTTTTTTGGCTATTTTGCTTATTTTTCCTGTTGCTTGCATATGTGGCATTAATTATAGTAAGACATACAAAAATATTTTGAAGAATTATGTATTAACTGTAGATTATGTGTGTCTGTGGGCTGAAACCCTGTTTAATATCTCCCTGTCCTTGTAACAGAGCAAATCAGGTAATCAGTGTTTCCATAACCTGTAATTATTGATGAGATGTCCCCAGAGTGCTCAGCGCACTTTAGGCTCTTGGGTCTAGTGTGCTTATTTATCAGGTTTCAGTTGGGTTAACACTGGCTAGAGTGTTCAAAGTGTTTGTTTTAGAATCATCAGAGACCTGTACTTTCTTTTTTGAACCTGTACTTCTTAATGCTAAAAAAAGATCATTGTCAGATAAAGGAAAACACACTTGAAACTGTCAGGAACTGGACAAGTTTCATACTCCATTGCTTGCCAGGTTCCCAGTGATTGTGGGCTTGACACTTTGATTTGCAAAAGTGTCTTTAAAAATTAAGTAAGCAGGGCGCCTGGGTGGCTCAGTTGGTTGGGCGACTGCCTTTGGCTCGGGTCATGATCCTGTAGTCCCAGGATCGAGTCTCGCATCGGGCTCCCTGCTCAGCGGGGAGTCTGCTTCTCCCTCTGACCCTCCTCCCTCTCATGCTCTCTGTCTCTCATTCTCTCTGTCTCAAATAAATAAAATCTTTAAAAAAAAAAAAAAATTAAGTAAGCACATCAGATGTTAATACCATCAAGACAAACAACCACTTTCTAAGCATAGGTGATACAAATAGGTTTAAGGAATTTGTCTTTTAACAAACTCATTGTATAAAGTAGGTGTAGTATTTAATATCTTCGAGAACCTAAGGGAAAATGTTGCTGTAATTTATAGTGTTTACTTCTCGGGTTACTAGGGGCCGGCCTAGGTAGAAGACTTGGGACATTGTCTCCCTCTTTTCTCCCTTGGTTTGCCACCCTTCAGCCATCCCACCAAAACCTTTAGAAATTGGATGCACCTCCTACAAAATGACAGTTTCTAAAATGAAAGCAGAAGGCCCAGTGTAACTTAAGTTGCTTAAGTACCTGTGATTTCATCTTTGAATGAGGTTGAGTGTTTTCAGTTATTTCACAGATGAAATTGCGTTTAAAATTGTTATTGTTTGTATTTCCGTTATGATCCTTTGAGAATTTCACTACCAGTATACTTTTGGCTTTTTAAGTAATAGGGAAGATTTTTAATTTACACTGGTAGAATTTGGAATTTTTGAGCTATTTTCCCTCTTTGACTTGAATGGTTCCCATGTATTTAGGAACGTAAAAGTTTTTATTTTTCAAAATGTGAGTGGGTTCGTCCATGGTCTCTCAAAGAGGAATCCTATTTAACAGAGAAGCTTTTTAGGGCTCTCCAGAGAAAATGAAAGGTAATTTTTTCAACAGCCTTAACAGTTATAAATTATGATATACTCATACTTCTGATAGGACTTTTAGCTTCTTAACTCAGCTCCTTTTACCCATTATATGAGTGATTCCTCTTATTTTTGAGATGGATAATGATGAAACAGGGAGAAAGGATATGAGTAGCTTTCCGGCAGTCGTAGTCTTTGACCTTGCCTTCCTGCTCTATATTATATAGAATTGTCCGTCATTCTTGGTTTCAACTTTAAGATGGAGAAAGAAATTTACCTCTTCTCGGTTATGGTTGGTTACTAGCTGGTTTGGTCTCTAGTTTTATTTACTAAGTTTTTACTTGAATTCCAATTAGTTGACACAGTGTAATATTAGTTTCAGGTGTAGGATTTTAGTGTTTCAACAAGGTCTCATTTTTTGTTTTTTTGTTTTAAAGATTGATTTATTTGAGAGGGAGAGAGCGCACATGTGATCAGGGGGAGGGGCAGAGGGAGAAGGAATCGCCTTTTTTTTTTTTTTTTTTAAAGATTTTATTTATTTGACAGAGAGCAAGAGAGGGAACACAGCAGGGGGAGTGGGAGAGGGAGAATCAGGCTTCCCGCCGAGCAGGGAGCCCGATGCGGGGCTGGAGCCCGATGCGGGGCTCGATCCCTGGACCCTGGGATCACGACCTGAGCCGAAGGCAGACGCCTAACGACTGAGCCACCCAGGCACCCCAACAAGGTCTCTAGTTTTAAATATTTCTGAAAACTACAGTTTTTGTAGCTGTATCTGGACATTTATTTTGCATTACAAGAAAAATTTCTGGCCCCACAATGTAATTTGTTAACTGGCAAAAATAACTGGTCTGTTTCATGATTGCCAAACATCGCCTTTAGTTTGTCACCTCACCCTGCTTAGCTTTACTTCTTTCCAAATTCCTCAGTTTTCTTCACATATTCTTAGGTATACTAATGGATTCCCTCTGCCTCTAACTTAAGCATTTATTTCTAGTCTTTAAGCATTTTTCCTACAGCAAGGTCATTGTCTTGTTGGCTTTATCAGATAATGGTATGCTGATGGATGAAGAGAAGTAGATAATAGGTTTTTGTACACTTGGAGGGGCGCTTAGCAGGTCAACTTTAACCCTTCTCACCAGGATCAAGTCCAGTGCTAGAAGTTGGACGGTAAGGTAATAATACACTGTAGGAATACATCAAAAGTACTTTTTGTGGGATCTGAAGAATATGCTTCAAGTCTCCATGAAAAGAAGTCATGTCAATTTACATATCAGTGTTTGAAAACGTGGCAGAATGTGGCTAAAATAATACAGTAATAGTAATTGGTAAATCTTTGTGGTCTAATCTGGACCTTAGCCATCACATAGAGTACTTCCGTTGTGAGCAGGTATGTTCAATCGAAAAAGTGGAAAGGAAACATTTCCCCCACTTTTTGCCACCCAAGCAGTAACAGCTGCCCAAACAGCAAGAAGGGAACGCTGGTTGCAGAGAACATTTCTCCCTTCTGAGGCTTGTATCTCATACTTCTAGTAGTTTAAAATATGTTTCTTATGGAGCCATTTCATAGAATAGTGGTTGGCCTGAAATAGGAATTGGATCATAGTTTTATGTGAATAATAATGAAAGTAAAGCTTTGGCTTGTTCAATGTCTGGTTATGACTGCAGATAGCAGAAATAAAGCCCACAGGTTATCTAGTCTCTTCAGTTTGGCCATTAACTTCATTCTATTTTCACTGTAATTTCTTTGGAAACAGAATGGCCACGTGGATGGGTTTGATTTTTGTCTCCTTTCTCTTTCTGCTGTTACCCTTCAGAAGTGGGTATGATCATGTTTCATTGGCCAGAGCATGGATTCATTTTGAAGGCAAGATCCCAACACAGTAAAGAGGATGGAGGATACACCCGTGAATATGTTGGGGCTTATGAAAATTCCAGGACAGCATCCTGATAAGTGATTAATAATAATAATGACTTTCAAAAATACTGACAATAAAAAGTACTGATATATTTGTATATTTTGGTCTTTCAAGGCAAGCAGAGTGCTCGTGGCCTCCCGTAATTTTGCAAATGATGCTACATTTGAAATTAAGGTAAGAAGTGTTTTGCTTTGTGTTAGTAATTTTTCCACAGGTACACAAGCCCTGCATCAGGCTCCCTGCTCAGTGGGGAGTCTGCTGCTCCTTTTCCTGCTCCTCCTGCTTGTGCTCACTCGCTTGCTCTCAAATAAATAAAATCTTTAAAAAGTTTCTTACAACGTTTCTTTGAAAGTTTGTCTTTCAACCTATAACTCATTTGACTTCCATGGATTTTTGGTGAAAGTCATCTTAGATTTCTTTCCTCTAAAACTCGATCCTCTTGCACAGTGAGCTTTATGATTTAAGGAGTCAGAAGCAATATGTGGCATCTCTTATGTGCTCCTCTGCTGGTTTTCAAGTTAAATAATATTGCAATAAGATAACAGATCTTACAGTGGGTTGTCAGCGTTTATATTGTAGTAACTGGAAGTTAACTGTCTGATTCCATTTCAGAAATGCGATCTTCATCGGCTAGAAGAGGGCCCTCCTGTCACCACAGTGCTCACCAGGGAGGACGGGCTCAGGTACTATAGGATGATGCAGACTGTTCGCCGGATGGAGTTAAAGGCAGATCAGCTGTATAAACAGAAAATTATTCGTGGTTTCTGTCACTTGTGTGATGGTCAGGTGAGTGGTGGTTTTGTAATAAAACCATGTTAGATGTAGGAATTTAAGTATGGTTTGTAGTTATTGGTTTTTACCCCACCTTAGGCGTCTAAAGAATTCGAGGCCGGCCTGTCAGAATAAAGACGAGCATGCTGAGGCCTGCTACAAAGCTCATGCTAAGGAAGTCACGCACACTTCCCGTTGCTGGTGTCCTGCGCCTTGATGGCTTTGTGATCACCTGTAGTGCTTATACTTGTGGGCAAAAGGGTTTTCACTTTGTGTTTTGTTTTGTGGGTTTAGGCCAAGGGTTACAAATTCAAATGCCTGTGGGGACCGGCTGGGTGGAATAAATTAGTGAAGAAGGTGGGACTGGTAGTGGACTAGATTCGGCAGGCCCGGCCCACCGGGGGACACCATCACTTGGTTCCAGCCAGTTGGTGCCATTTGGAAATTTGAGGTTAATGCTTCCTCTTTTTGGTTCCTCAAGAGAAAACAGAAGTGTCTATTTTCCTATGAAATTCTCCCAGTATTAATGTTGACATCTAGTTCAGGATTTTTTTTTCCAAATCACTGTACTGGCTTGAAACTACATCTGTGAATTTCCAGTTTGTAGATTCTGGCTTGAACTTTGCCCTCTGTTCTGTTTCCAATGAAAAATAGAGCTCCTCTTGTGGTTATTGAGAGTTCTACTAGGCCAAATTTTCATAATAGGCTGGGAATTTTATCTAGAAATATGTATTGTATTGACTCATTACTGCTTCTTCCTTTAATGTAGGAAGCTTGTTGTGTGGGCCTGGAGGCCGGCATAAATCCCACAGACCATCTTATCACAGCCTATCGGGCTCATGGCTTTACCTTTACTCGTGGACTTTCTGTCCGAGAAATTCTTGCAGAGCTTACAGGTTTGCTATTGATTTTCAAAAAGGGGAAATTAGTGAAATAAGTGCAGATTTTTCATAGTAAGATGCTGTTACAACTTAATATTAAAACCTTTTTGAGTATTAAAAAAAAAACCTCTCATGGTTTCTGAGCCTGGCTCTTTCTCTCTCCCTTTTGGTGCTTTGGTACCTCTGTTGTGCTTTTGAGTAAACTGACCATTTTTGAGGTCATCTGGCCCTTCAGGTGAAAGTTTAAAAATGTTAGCTTCGTAAAATCAGAATACTGTTTGTCACTCAAGCACGCCAGTAGAAATTAGCAATCATAGAAAGTAAATTGAGAGTAGGAGCATTTCATAGTATGCAATTTAAATTCTAGGAATCTTTAATATTCCCTTTGTCCCCCTTGACTCTTGAACTGTTCAGCGTACCAGTGTAGGAGAAATTGGAAGATGTTTGTAACTGGCCAAAAAAAAATGTCCAGGGTACCATGATGCTAACATCTAAAGGAAACTCAGTGGCTAGAGAGCTGGAAAGTTCAAGGACATGGGACTGGATTAACCTTCATTTAAAGGACCAGGAGATACGGGTGGAATATGTATTTGCATAGAGGGAAGGGTGCTTATAGAATTGAATTAGCCTGTGAGTTCTAGTGGTTGAGCCTCTAAGTAAACACTTGGGGTGTGGTTTTCTTTTGTATATTTGGTTTTTGATGTGTATGTGCACATGCTGCCATTTGTAGGACGAAGAGGAGGCTGTGCTAAGGGAAAAGGTGGATCAATGCATATGTATGCCAAGAACTTCTATGGGGGCAATGGCATCGTTGGAGCTCAGGTGATCCACGCTGAGGATGAGGATTGCATGCTTTCCTAGATTTGGCCCTGGACCATATCTTAACATTTCATACCCCGGAGAACTTCCCTCTGAAATATTTTAGTACTTTGGGGGCTTGTACTTTATTATTATTATTTTTTAAAGGTTTTATTAATTTATTTGACAGAGAGAGACACAGTGAGAGAGGGAACACAGGGGGAGTGGGAGAGGGAGAAGCAGGCTTCCCGCTGAGCAGGGAGCCCAAGGCGGGGCTCGATCCCAGGACCCTGGGATCCCATGACCTGAGCCGAAGGCAGACGCTTAACGACTGAGCCACCCAGGCGCCCCGGCTTGGTGTACTTTAAAAGACCTATTGCTTCCTAGCCTACCATTTGATCAGTGAATAGTTAGATTTGGACAATGATTTAAAATTCTTCCTTTTAGGTTTTGTTATGTTTTATAAGTAAGCAAGAGCCCCCAGCAGCAGCTTATACCTTCACCTTTTTGTTTAAGTACATTAATTGCTTTGTGACATCCACTTAGCCCTTCCTCTCCCTGCTGTAGACTGTGGATGTACGTATCT
This sequence comes from Mirounga angustirostris, assembly GCF_029215605.1. Classification (NCBI taxonomy): domain Eukaryota; kingdom Metazoa; phylum Chordata; class Mammalia; order Carnivora; family Phocidae; genus Mirounga; species Mirounga angustirostris. The sequence goes on from NW_026991719.1 coordinate 15,502,484, forward strand.
GAGGAGGAAAGGCAGGTGATCAGGATCATAGGGGCCACATTAGAAATCATTCGAGCTTTTGTGGTTATATAGTTCTCTTTGTTCTCATCAGTTAGTGAATAATGAAGTAACAGCCTGGTGTGATATGTAAGTGATGAATCACTAAATTCTCCTCCTGAAACCAGTATTACGCTATATGTTAACTAACTAGAGTTAAAAAAAAAAAATTTTGAAAGGAAAAATGAAGAATGGCATAAAATTATAACTAGATTGTTTGGCTTACTTTGTAATGTGATGCTGCTGTATGTTAAAAAAAACACCTAGGTTTCATGTTTTGGCTCTTGAGTAGTTGAATCTTTATAGAAGTGTTACTGTTTAATGGTTGAAATAGAAGAATTATTCATGTTGCTTTACCAATTTGATTATAATATTGGGGGTAGGGGCATGGTAGGGAGTTTGTAGTGATAGTGTAATTTCTGTCTTAAATTCTGGCCAGGACTTAAAATTCAGAGCATTAATATTATCTCCCCTCATGGATTTCTGTGGTTCTTTCTTGGTTGTCCTCACTGTCAGGTGCCCCTGGGAGCAGGGATTGCTCTGGCCTGTAAGTATAACGGAAAGGATGAGGTCTGTTTGACTTTATATGGTGATGGTGCTGCCAATCAGGTGAGTATGTGTCTCTTGACTTTAAATAACCTTTGCAGTTTTATTTCCAAAGTGTTGAATAGTCATAGTTCCATTTGTAGAGAAGTCATCTGTTGCCTGGTAGTTGAAGTAGCCATTCGGGGCAGGCTGGAATTTGGTTTTACGGCCACATTACAGGTTTACTTTGTGGCGTGTGGCACGAGTGCTTCATACAGGCCCTCCTGTGGAAGAGCTCGCCTCTGCCTCAGCGCTTCACAAACACTCTGGGGGTGAAGGACCTTTTTACTTCTTAACCCAGGGCAAACTAGTTCTTACACTATCAGTCCTGTAATGTGCAGACTCCTCTCATGGTTTCTGAGCCTGGCTCTTCCTGTACTTTTCCTGTCATGCTCGGAGTCCTCACCAGTCCATGGACATCACTCTTGAGGCCCTGCTCTGGATGCTGATTCTCAGACATTGGCTCACTCTGGTTATCCAGTGGGCCCGATAGCATTTACAGTAAAGCATTAAAGTAGGTAGCCACAAAGTTTTACATGTTGATCTTTTCCTAATGTATTATATACCACTGCCTTGGCCCCACTGAAACGAGTGGTTTTTGGTTTGTCACTTTCTTTGGTTGCAAAAAGAGATGATGCTTGTCGTTTTTTCCTCCCCCACCCCCCAACATACACACTCCTTTGCCTTAAAAGCTCCGTTGTGGAAGGTGAAGCTTTTCATGTTTTTTGAAAGCTTTCGTGCCCGGGAGAGCAGCAGCTTTTGGGGACGATGAAGAAATCTAGAGAAAAATAGCCAAATAATACCACTTGAACTTTTTATACACACTTCCAGGGTCAGATATTTGAAGCTTACAACATGGCAGCTTTGTGGAAATTGCCGTGTATTTTCATCTGTGAGAATAACCGCTATGGAATGGGAACGTCTGTTGAGAGAGCAGCGGCCAGCACTGATTACTACAAGAGAGGCGACTTCATTCCTGGGCTGAGGGTGAGGACACCTGGCATGAGGCTGGGGCTACCCCTTTGCAGTTTGATGCCTCTGTGTGGGTCCTTGACCATCTCAGACAAATGGAAGAGTTCTCTGTTCTTAGCGCACGAACGGGTCCTGTAACATTAAAATGGTTTGACGCAGTTTGATTTATGCTCTGCCCTTTTCTGTGTACGAACAGGTGGATGGAATGGATATCTTGTGTGTCCGGGAGGCAACAAGGTTTGCAGCTGCTTACTGTAGATCTGGAAAGGTAAGACTTTTTTCTAGGCCTCTGGGCTAGAGATAATCTATTGACATTTATCTTAACGTTAAAAGAATGCCTCCCATGTGTCTACTGTAGCTCTTCAGGGGTGGCTGGTAATTGAGGAGGGGTGTATAAGGTAGAAGAAGAGTCCAGTGAATCGGGTCCCTTTGTAAATTCCCTGGTCTTGGTAGCTCACCTCTTGGGAAACATCCCACGTTGCCCCCATTTGGGGTGAATCTTTCCTTTGAGCTCTCCCTTCAGCATTTTGCCTTGTGGTTTGATTGATTATGTGCCTCCAATCTCCACCCCTCCTCCCCATTAATCGTAAGCCCCTTGAGTGAGCAGATGGGCGACCCCCACAATGCTTAGCACAGAACTTTGCTTGGATAATAGGTGTTCAGTGTAAGCTTGTCTTCCATAAGTTAAGTGTTATGGTTAAAGTGTGTCATCTTAGTCTTGCTGTTTCAGTCCTGAGAATCTTGACCTTTCGGGTAGAGTAGTAGAGGGAGAGGGAACAGTGAGGTTGGCTTAGGTGCCATCAGAGCTAGTAGAAAGGATGGTGTTCTCTCTCAGTTGGTGTTCACAGCCCAGAAAGCATGTCCCTAGGGTTTACCTTTCCATGACATCCCCTGTGCAGTAGGATTCGGCTAGCAGTGATACAAGTGGGGAATGGGGGTGGAGCAGGGAGGGAGATGGAGAGGGGCTGCATGTGAGGAAAGAGGAATGAAATCGAGTATGGCTGAGGTGGCAGTGAGCTCAGCAGTCTACACTGGGACTCCCAAGACTAGAGGTCCAGGTGTGGGCGGTATCATTCCCCTCTTCCCCAGTTCCTGGAAGAACATGCAAGGTACAAACTTACATGGAAACAGGATCGCTGGTTTATAGTATGTGTTGACTTTCACAGCCTGATTTTGGAATTAGGGGAGAGTCTAGAAACCCCCTTAGCCCAACCCACTGTGTTTTCCAGTAGCTCCTGGATGGCATAGAACAGAAAAATAGGTGACACTTAGTGAGGGGTTGACGTGTGCCAGTCAGGCGGTGCAGTAAGCACTTCTGTGTTAATCAGCACAACCCTGGAGTTAGGTCCCTCACCTGTAAAACAGTAACCTAAGGCACAGAGCGGTTAAGGGTACATAGCTACTGTACAGGACAGCCCAGATTGGATCCCAGGTGCTTGGACTGAGAGCCGGGCCTCTCCCGTCCCTCAACTACTGCACCAAACTGTCCAGGGGTCTTAGATCTCCCCTCTCCAGAGCCTCAGTGTTCAAAGTTGTCTTCTGGAAGGGGGCTAGTGTAGCAGGAAGAAGCTGTCTTGGAGGTGGTTGGGCTGGCCAGCAGAGTCACAGGGCTACTCCTCAGATGTTGTCAGTGACCACCATCTTCGTCACATGCTAGCCAGACCTGCGCGGGAGGATGGGGTGTCAGCCCCTCTGAAACTGCATGAAGTGGGGGTGAGGTAGAGATTGACCTGCCCGCCCTTCTGCACTTTCCAGCACACCTACAGGTTTGCGTTTAAGCTTACTCTGTGAGATTTTGTAGTACTTCTTTTCTCTAGCTTTTTAAAAGGATCCAAATGCTTGTAGATCATTTCATCTGTGAACTGGGGGGGGAAGCTAGCTTTATTGACTCTGAAGATAAAAACCACCCCCTCCCTTGGTGTCATACCTGCTTTCGAATAGGTTTTTCTGCATTAAATCTCAGCTGTTTTATAGGATTATTATTTATCAAAGGCAATGCTGATGAAATATTTAAGATCAGTGGGCTCTATAACATGTTGAATGTCTTTTTGATTCTAAATGAGAAGGATGAAACATGGAATACATAGGTTTTTTTTTTTTTTTAAAGGTTTTATTTATTTATTTGAGAGAGAGAATGAGAAGAGAACACATGAGAGGGGGGAGGGTCAAAGGGAGAAGCAGACTCCCTGCTGAGCAGGGAGCCCGATGACGGACTCGATCCAGGGACTCCAGGATCATGACTTGAGCCGAAGGCAGTCGCTTAACCAACTGAGCCACCCAGGCGCCCTGGAATACATAGGTTTTAGCTAATAGGAAATTCTTGACAACTCAGCCAACTTAGAATCTGATGAGAACATCTTTGACTCTGAAAGGATATGCTGTGCCCATTGTCTCAGTCTCCACTGGGTTCTGTTTTAGGGGCCCATACTGATGGAGCTACAGACTTACCGTTACCATGGACACAGCATGAGCGACCCTGGCGTCAGGTATGGTCTTGGGAAATCAGATAGTGGGGTCCCAAGTGGGTGGGCTTTGTATGGTGCTACTCACATGAAAAAGCAAAGCATTTCGACATTTGCTTTGGAAGCCAAACACCAGTGGGCCTCATTCAGTGAATTAGTTGGTGTTGAGTAGGTATTTGACTCTCTGCTTGGGAGCATTCTGAAAATCCTTATAATATGTACTATGTTCATGTTAGCATGAGCAGCAATAAATTGCAGAGATGGAGCACCTGGCTGGCTCGGGGTAGAGCATGTGACTGAGATTTGTGAATTCAAGTCTCACGCTGGGGGTAAAAGTTGCTTTAAAAAAAATTGCAGAGAGAAATTGTTTCATAAACCAGGTCGATGGTGTGGAGTATATATATTTAGGGGCATGTAGCTTTTGTAGGCATTACCCCAATATAGAGTTGGAATTTGAAAACCTGGCTGGTATGGAGTGAGGCCACCCGGCAACATGGGGCATCCAGTATGTTGAAATAGATCAGTCAGAACATGGTAGGTTATACTAGGAAGATAGTTTTACTAGTCCCCTTGGTAACTTGGGCATGTAATGCTGCCATCCCAAAGTAGATTTAGTCAGAGTAAGCCAGCCCTGACAAGCCTGGGAGTAAATTGGAGTTTGAAGGGAAAATGTTACAAAGAGCAACTTACACAGAAAAATACACTTGGTGTTTTCAGAACAACAGTAGAGCCCTCCCGTCCCGTTTATGTTACTTGAAATGATAACAGGTTTCAGAGATGTAGGACAAGGATGTACAGTTGACCCTTGAACGACACAGGTTTGAACGGCCTGGGTCCACTTTATACGGGGATTTTCTTTTTCAATAAAACAGTACTATTCTGTATTTTCTCAGGCTGTAACACTTCTGGCTTATGTTAATAAAGATATTTTGTATGTTACATGCATTATATGCTGTATTAAGACTTGTTTTTCAGGAGTCAAAATTGGCAGATTTTCAACTGTTTCTGGGGGGTTGGTGCTCTTAAGCCCCACGTTGTTCAAGGGTCAGTTGTATTCTAGGATCAGGAAGGGGAAAACCTACTGTTCGAGTTTTCGCTGGCCCCACTTCTCTGGGCTCCTAAACTTACTTCCTGCTTGGCATTCCGCCACCTTCCAGTCTACAGTTCTCACCACCCACCTAAAATGGCACAAAGCGGCTCTACCACTTTCTTTATAGCCTACATCTGAATCTCAAAGCTTGGCCTCTGTTGTTGGAATGCCTGAGAAGGCAGAGGAATTGCCAGGGCAGAGTTTTCTATGAAAGATCCTAGAATGTGAGAGGCAGCATTCTTGTATTTTGAGAGGATAATGGCACCATGTCCCCAGCGACAGCTCTGAAAACTGTTCTGACCTACTTGTTTGCCTCCCTCTAGTTACCGTACACGAGAAGAGATTCAGGAAGTAAGAAGTAAGAGTGACCCTATTATGCTTCTCAAGGATAGGATGGTGAACAGCAATCTGGCCAGTGTCGAAGAATTAAAGGTAGGCTCAACCGGTGTTTCTGCACCCAGAGAGCTGCCGCTCCTGGGGGAGCTACCTCGGTCAGTGGGAAAGGATGGATTGTAGTGTCCTAGGACACTATGAAGCAGTCCTGTTTGCGTAGTCTTGCAACCCAGTAGCACAGTTCTGTGTTCCTAAAAATGGACTTTAGGTATTCATCACTGGTACTCCAAACCAAAATATTCCTGTGATCACTGCCATTTAAACACCTCTTCAAAAACAGTACTTCTAGTCCTCGATACTGGCAACATGTTGGCATCCTAAGCTGCTGTTTATTCAAAAACCTCTTGAACTGTAATCTGATTTTTAGGAAATTGATGTTGAAGTGAGGAAAGAAATTGAGGATGCTGCCCAGTTTGCCACTGCTGATCCTGAACCGCCTTTGGAAGAACTAGGCTATCACATTTACAGCAGCGATCCGCCTTTTGAAGTTCGGGGTGCAAATCAGTGGATCAAGTTTAAGTCCATCAGTTAATAGGAGATCGCATGTGATGGATGGTTACACCTTCAGTGGGCTGTTGGACTCAAGGAAGAAAACCCCATAAAAAGAATGTAGGCTAAGATAGTAAGTGCATGTGTTTTGTACAGTGTTGCATTAAAAGATGTTACTGCACACTTAAGTACTTAGTGTGAATATTATAGAAGATTATTTTAGATTTCAAATTATTTCCTCAAAATGGTCTATTTCTTTTAATAACTGAACAATTTGCTAAAACCAGAAGTTGGGTAGCTGGTATTTGCTAAAATCAAAAGCCATTCCTACCTTTGAGGGGAGTGTGAGCATTCCCTTGACCCTTGCAAGGGCGCATGCACACCCTCATCAGCGTGGGGGCTGAAGCCTCTTCACAGTGACCGTCATTTCTCAATAAAACACAGTATTATCTCCAGGCAGGGGGTAGAAGGACAATTCCATTTTTATTTTTTTTAATATTTTAAGTAATCTCTACACCCAACGTGGGGCTCGAACTCATGATCCTGAGATCAAGAGTCGCACACTCCACTGACTGAGCCAGCTGGGTGCCCCAACAATGCCATTTTTAAATAAGACCACTTCATAATCATTTCAAAGGCCAAATAACTTAGTTTTCTTCATTTATACATTAAATACAAAGCTATTTTCTTAATATTTACACTCATATCAAACATTAAATACAAGGCATATTCTTATCAATTTTATCTTTTTAAGTACAATGCCAGTTTATAGTAATCTATGGTCTAAAACAGTGATGCCCAGCCCACCCTGTTACTTCAAACAAACACCTGTTTCACGGGTGTACTGAGTTTTCCACTGAAGCAACATTGAAATTCGTTTTAAAGAATTCCACAATATTCTGGGATGTCAAAATTACAGAGTTCAGTCACTGTTCTCACAGTACATAAAGTTCTACTCACCTTTAAAACATGTTGATAAGTAACAGGTTTAAAAAAAAACAAAACCCATCCCATTTCAGTAATTCTTTAAAACTTCAGTTTCTTAAATAATGCAGTCTTCCTTGTGTCAACTCAGTGGAATTTGTGTTAACAGAAGTTTTAACAAAGATGTCCGCTCTTGGCTCCCTCTGTCCCCTGGCCTAGCCGACTGGTTCAGCCTCATCTTGGGAGGCCGGGGACCCCTGAGCCCTTCTTCGGTATTGGGAGACTGCTGTCCAGAGCCTGCAGAGGAGACCACCGCTAGGAAACAATCAAGAGTCTTCTTTAAAGAATCGTAAGAAAAGAGAATTTCAAAGCTGCCACCACTAAATACTTAACTTCTTTAGGAGCCCTTATGTCAAAAGCTACAGTATATAATTCTAGACTTGTCTAGACTGCCGAAATGCAGTTCTTAAATAGAGCTCTGTCCCCTTGTATTTGGGCTCCAGTAGGGCATGTATAGGAGGGCCAGGTGGCTGTGTGCAGGGCAGGCTGAGGAAAGAAGGGATGGAGAGAGTCCGGAGGGCAGAGGACTGCTGGGGGGCGGTGGGGAGCTCTGAGGTTTCTCGTCCCTTTGGTACCCAACTTTATTGGAAGAAAACTCCAGAGTTAGAGGGGAAGTGTTGGGTAGCTGGTTTTCTGACTAAGCCACAGATAAGAAAATTAATTTCAATGAAGGGGGAAAGTGACCACCACTTTGTTTTCTACTGATTTAGAAGCACAATCACAGGAAAAAAGTCATTTTCTATTACAATGTTTTTCTATTACAATGTTTTGAAGCCATTCTTACCGTAGTCTAAGGTGTCTTAGATCTTCCTTAGTGATGTCATTAAGAATATCAGAAAGGGTATAGCCCTCTTCAACAATCTGAAACAAATATCAAATACAGAAGAGCTAAGCTGCTTTGTAATAATGACATAGGAATGTGTGTTTTTTGTCACAAATTTACCTTTTCTATTGTACTTGCATCTGCTCCTTGCAGTTGTAACCAGTCTATGAGCTTTTGATCAGTTTTTTGCCCCTGAGACCCAGGAGGGGATGCTGGGTTCTCTGTAGTATCTGCAATGATGAGAAATTTGTTTTGTTGTATATTAATGTTTAACAGTAAAACTCTTCAAAAGTAACAGGTTGGATGAAATAAACTATTACAACGTAAGTGTGATTTGAAAGGATATGAATTAAACCTGTCTGAGCTGCTCTAATCCACAGTCCGAAGTTCCTGGATTCACTGTCCAGAGATTAAAGGGACCACAGGTAAGGGTAATGTTACTTGGGAATTTGATGTGCTTTAGGTCTACCACTTTAGATGCTTATCCAGTCTTTAAAATGCCTTTTATAAGGAATCCCATCCTTAACTGCACTGGAAATCAAATGAGGACATGGGACTCAGTACTGAGATTTTTGTGTCAGCGCTTAGCCATCCCACCTTCCAAGAGGTGGCTGGCTGCAGCTGTTTTGTAAGTGGCACGAGATGAATTAGGTTTACTGAGGTTTCATTTCTGCAGTCACCCTTTTTAGGTATGTAGTGCTGTGAACTTTGATGAGCAGTCCATCACCCCCAGAAGTTCTTGCAGCCTTTTACAATCAATCCCCTCCCCCCATTCTGATGCTTTCTGTCCCTCCGAGTTTTGCCTTTAACAGAGTATTGCATCAGTATTCCATATTGAGGGATTCATGGTGTGTAGCCTTTTGAATCGGCCTTCACTGAGCATAATGCATTTGTGATTCATCCACGTTTTTTAATGTATCAGTGGTTTTCTATTACTGAGGAGTATTCCAGAATATACTGGAGTACTTACTGCTTTACTAGAGAGTAACTGCAACTGTGGCAAGGCTGACTAGAACATTAACCAGATTTTAGGTGGTCTCACACACAAGTCAGAGCAAGTGGAAAATTACCATTAGATTTGAATTGTAACTGAAGATGATATAATTCTTGAGTTTTCTGCTCTAGGGTTTGCCGCAGAAGATTCTGATACTCTCTTTCTTTCTGAACTAGGTGTTCCAAAAGTCTGGTTAAAAAAAAAATGCCATTATTCAGAGAGCCATTCAGTTCTACTCAAACATTGGTTGAATCGTAGAGATTGGGGGGGTGGGGGGTGTGGAAATCACACAATCCCAACAGTCTGGTTTCAGCCTGGGCCCCTCCCTTGTGTTTCCTCCCCTTGAAAACAAAGACACGGGTGTATTTTGTCCAAAATGTATCAGGAACCAGAAGATAACCTGAGGGTGATCAGTAAACTCAGCCAGGAGGAGCTGGTGATGACATCTTGTCTCCCGGAGTCACATCAAGGTGCTGAAAGGAGCTCTCAAGGTCTTTCCTCCTCAGGAGGAAGCCAAGGAGCTGGCAGCCCAGCGCGTGCCGGGAGAGCACCAACAGAAAGATGACCTCCCGCAGGAGGAATACACCTGCGAACGTGTATGGGACTGAGGACTGTGCTAAATGCTTCGCAGGCGCTGGACAGAGCAGGTCCGCCCAGGCACCACGGCTCCGGGCAGGACGCCCGGTCCTCGCGCTCTGCACGACAGCAGTTCCTGCGTCCCCATGAGCTAGGGCCTGGTGGCCACGGAGAACAACATATCTGTCAGCCATCTGCAGCCGGTGCCGGCTGTTAGTCCTCCTCCCGAGACCCCAGGGAAGCAGAGGGACTATCGACAGTGCCCATGAAGCTCAGAGCGAACAGTTTCTACATTTGGTGATTATAAACCCTACTGGAAAATATTTTAAGGAAGTGCTAAGTATTACTATCAACTTCCACATCTGTCATATTTTAAAAGCTTTCAATATTTTGCCCCCACTACCTTTTAATTAAAACTCCGGGTCTCCCAAAAACTTTAAAACAACACTAGGTCTCTCTAAAAAGAAATGATTAGATCTGCCTAATGTCCTACTTTAGAGATCGCCAGTGTGTATACAGTGTTTCTTCCATGGTCCCTATACCTGGCACGGTATCTCCCTGTTACGTGTTAATGGGCATCCGCAGTGATCAGAGGGCAACGAGGCAGCCTTTGGAACCAGTACCAACTAGTTTGCTCTGCCTGTGGGGGGTATTTTTTTTTTTTAGTCCACTGATGATGTGATTACCCAGAGCAAATGACAATCGATTTACTCATTTAACAATTTTAGACCACCTACTATGTGCCAGGAAGTGAATTAAACAGACCAGCTCTCTTGGGGGGGGACCTCAGAGCCATGCCAGGGTGCCCTGGTTGCGAAGGCAGTGCGTGAGCGCCAGCCGGGGAATCGTGACAAGTCCAGAGGAGAGGGCAAACTGACCCAGGGTCAGGGTCATAGGCTGCATGTCCGTCAGATGAAGTGCCAACCAACCCCTGGCTTGGCTACTGATGTGGGGACAGGCTGCAGCTGCCCACAGGTGAGCCTGTTGGACCCACACGCCCCGCCAGGGGCCGCGTCTGGGTGAAAAGACAGAAGACCTCCTGAGACGCTGCTGCCGTTAGCATGGGTAACTGCTGTGTGGCTGGTGGCCAGGCGCCAGACCGCTCTGATCGCTACAAGAAAGGGAGGCGTTCTCCCCCAGGTGAAGCTGAGGACACCCCCTCGCCTACTGCCTTGGTGAAGATACTCTTCTGAGACCTGGGAGGGACATTCTGCAAGGCCACGGATTCCCTTACTGGCCCCAGTCACCGTCCCACCGCTGCCCACCTGTTGGTCTCCTGTCTGAGCTCGCCCAGCTCGAGGCTCAGGTGCTGGTGGTGGAGCTGCTGGGGCTGGGGCTGGGCCCTGGGGGCACCCGAGGGACTGGGGCTGCTCCCTCCAAACGCCACGTGCACTTCACGGCCGGGCCCGTCTGCTGGGGGATAGTCCTCTTCGACCTTGTCCGTGTCCTTATCCACCCCGTCGGACTCTGACGCAGGCTCAAAGTGGGCGCGGAGCTCTGCCAAAGGGTGGCAGAAGAAAGGACCATGGTTAGGCAAGGCCAGGGCGTAGTGTCGCTGATGTCCGCTGCCAGCACACGAGACTGCTCGGCGGCCGGCCCAGCCGACGGGACGCTCTATTGGGGCTGCTGACATTATAAATGGGGAGGAGACTATTTTACTCCGTTCTCTGCAGTGAAAAGGTGATCACCCCCAGGTTACAGATGACGAAACAGAGGCTGAATGTTAAATCAGCCAAGGACAGTTTTAAAAAGGTACAACCCAACTTCCAACCTGGCCTGGGTTCTTTTCACTAAAGACAGATGCCTGCTTGGAGTGGGACATAATGAAATCCTGGGGTCTAACAAGCTCCGGGGGAAAGCTGCACCTGGGCACAAGCCGCCACGACAGGGAGGAAGTTGAGAGAGCAAGCGGCACTGTCAACAGAAGCTGCTCAGAGCCTCCCTCCCCAGGATGAAGTCACCACAGGAGAGTGAACCTGGGGATTAAGCTGCTCTGACAGTTCACAAATGAGAGTACAAAAGCCTAAGATTTCTAGAGCTACCACATGATGAGTCTGACAGGAGGTGGAACCACTGAACTCAAGCCTCCAGTCAGCGGTCCCGAGTGTGTAAGAGGGTGCGCTGCAGGATCCTGGCCCTCAGGCTCGGTGCTCCCCCTCAGATCACAAGCTTTGTCTCTATGCCGGCTCCTTGGTTATGCCAAGAGGGCACATAAGTACCCCTCCCGAAGTTCTTAGCATTTACTGAATTGCAGGGAAGTATATAGCCCAGATAGGAAAGAGAAAACGACTGTTGAGCGCAGAGGATACTTGCGATCTCTTCCACAGCCTGAGCCTGACCTTGACCAAACAGGCGGCACTTACCCGGGATGAGAATGGTGACTGCAGCCTGCACCGCTCGACGGATGATGTTGTCCATCGCAAACATCCAGTGAGGCCTAATTAAGTGGTTCCTCAAAATTTTATTTACCTACAAGTCACAAAAATCCAGATTTTTGGTCCGCTGTACTTTTAAGAAAGAGGAGTTCTTAAACTCATTCTAGTTGACTTCTACTCTGAAAGAAAATGTCAACCACGCTGCTCTGCATTTCCACCTGACTTGTTCCTTCCAGACAGAGTCTTCCTGCAAGCTGCCCCCGAGTCCTCCTGGGTCTAGGGGACGGGCAGGGATTGGATCTCCCACACCGGGCCTCTCCATTGTTTATTCAAGGGGTGTTTACTGAGCACCTATGAAAGGCCAGGGGCCATGGGACACAAAGCTGCACTGGACAAGGATGCAGGCCTGCAGCCACTCTTACCTGTTTGCATAGACACGTAAGTGTAAACCCCGTATCTCCTCAGCCGGCAGATGCCCCCTGCTCCCAGGTCCTCTAAGTCCCATACTCCTGCTCTGAGGGGCCAAATACCATCAGCCCGTTCACCAGTACTTGCATATTCTGTGTTTACAAGCCACTGCTGAAACTAGGGATTTACGTGTAAGCAGGTTAGAAGAAACAGGGACTGTGGGAGAAGATGGTAACTGAACTCCATGGTCCCGGCTTTGAGCCACTTCAGTGGGCTTCCTGCCTTCTAGCACGTTCTCTAGGGCCAGACAGAACACTTACAGCATCCTGAAATCCAAACAGTACCAGATGAATCTGATTGATGGACGAGCTGTCAAAGTCCAGGTCCACCTTTAGCTTTGATATCGTGGATGCCATCACTCTGTGCTCCGGGGAGCGGATGAAGTCCCTCAGGATCCCAATTATTTGCTTGATGTGGCCGACTGAGAGATGCAAGTCTTCGGAACTCTGATCACCACCCCGCCCCCCCACCAAAATCACTTTCACTGAGTGAGTCAGAGAGGGAGGGGAAATTCGACAAGTATTATGTGGACACCCCAGGTGAGAAGGGGTCTGTTTCTGGAATTCCCTCCCGATCTTTTGTTAGGGGGCCCCTCTCCTCCCTGTCCCCCACCCCACACAACTAAACCCCTCTGGGAACGGTTCTGCCCTCCTGTTGAATCCCGTGTAACTGCCCCGCCGCCCCTGCCCCCCGCCTTGTTAGAAGGCCTAGTAGGGCAAGTGGCCTCTTCCTAAAAAGAACTTCCCGCTTCCAAAAGAAGTAAATGCAAATATTCTTATCCATAACCTTTGTCCCTAAAGCAGCTGCTCTCTCAGCTTCTGAGGGCAACTTTGTGTGTCCTGCAGCTGGGGTTTCAAAACGGGGGATTCACATGAGTGAAGGGCAAAGGCGGGGAGCCCTTGAGCTTCGCGCTGCATTTGGCTTGTTTTCCACCAGGGGGCAGCACCGCTCCATCAATGCCTGGGTTCACCGCAGTGCTCCGCAAATGCAGGCTTCAGGGGAGTCTTTTTTTCCTTTGTATTTTCTTTTGTCTTGTTGGAAGAGGGAAGGACGTTGGGAAATACTTACAGTGACTACTGTAACTGCGCAAACGTCCCAGGGTAGCAGGAGCCTCGGGGTCCTGCCCCCTGTTCTGGGACCTGGCCCCAGGCGGCGGGGGGAGGGGGGGCGGGATGAGGAGCTACCCCTGACCTGGCCCTACCTGGGCCACGCACTCCTGCAGGTTGGAAGCCACCTGGTTCTGCTCCTCCCAGAGAATTTTGTACAGGATGGCGCGGCGCTCGCTGTCCTTGCGCAGCAGGAAGAGGCCTGGGTCCCTGTCCTCTGGGGACGAGGCTGCGCTCTCATCCGGAACACTGCAGACACACACATGCGACAATTTGTGCGTCCCAGAACAAAGTCTCCACGCTTGGACGCCGCGGGGGAGGGGCTAAGTGGTGACTCCCCCTGCAGTCCCCACCCTCAAGGTGAAACTGCAGGAGGCAGGCAGATGGAAGAGAGATACAGTGTTTTTTTCTAACCCCAGGAGCACCAGTGTTGGGAGAGGGAGGACAAAGGTGGGGTGGGGGGGAAGGGGGAGAGAATAAGGGGATAATTAAGGGGACGATGGGAGGAGGGGCAGAGGGGATAGGAGAGAAGGGGTAGTGAGGGGAGGAAGGGAGGAGGGAGGGGGGTAAGCGACTGCAGTGAACATGCAGCCCGCTGCCTTCCTCCCCTGCACCGTTGGCCCACTGACGGCGCAGAAAGCAAGCAAAAGCCCTTGGCCGCCATCTGGTTTTGACCTGGGAGGTATTTGGCCCCTGGTGAACGCCAGTACCCCCTCACAGGCCCACAGCGGAGGGAAGGGTTGGGCCGTACCTGAGCAGGTGGCTGAGCCGGTGCTTGGGTGCCCGGGCCCTCTCAAAGAACGAATCCAGCTGGGCATCAGAGTCTGGGGAGACAGAGCCGTGCTCACTGCTGCTGCTGCCCAGGGCCTCCCCGGACGTGGGCAGGGCTAGGGTGGTGCCCCAGGTACTCTCTGTGTCGGGGCAGACAGGGAGGAGGGAGGGGAGTCTCAGCCCGCCCCTCAGGCCAGGTGACCCACGCAGGGGCCTGCGAAGTCTGTGCTGCTCTAACGGGGCAGCCCAATCCATCACCCAGGGGTCCCTGAAACGCAGGTTCCACTTGAGCAAGTCTGAGAGGCGTGAGACTGCGCTTCTAAGCAGCCCACAGGAAACGCTGACACAGCTAGCCGCAGTGGGAGCAAGCCGCCGAGCCTCCCTGTCCTGGCTTCTGACTCCATCCACACCAGGACAACAAATGGCTTTGTTTTCAGAGGCCATTTTTATGTCATTGCTGGGTAGGACTCAATGCCTTAGAAGGGGTCACCTGGCTCCCGTGGCCTGTGGGACAGCTGCTGCAGGCAAACTCCCCAGATGTGCCCCTTAATCAAGGTCAGGAGCAGCACACGGGGAAAGGCCAGGGAAGACCCAAAACCCCAGCCAAGGCACCTCTGGCCTCCCTCCTCGGCACAATCATAAAGGAAAGACTTTAACAAGGGGGTGTACCGCTGTCACCTGAGGGCCTCCCTGCGCCTGTCAGGAAATCAAGGGCCATTCCTTGGCTGGGGTCCGACAACCCCCACACCCATTCCTGCCACTCCTCACAGCAACGGGCGCCATGCGGGAGGCTCCGTCTTCTCCCAGTGACAGAGGAGCTCGGGTATCACCGCGCCCAGGGCGGCCCCCCAGCTGTCCAGGTACACCTCACCTGCCGGCTTGAAAGCAATTCGGCTCTTCTTGCCCTTGTTCACCTGCCTTAAGAAACCCTCTTTGAGCAGCTCAGCAGCGGTGGCACGTTTGTGGGGGGCAGGCTCAAAACAGGATAAAATGAAGGCTCTGGCATCTGTTGAAAGGGCTTCTGGAATCTCAGGGTGGATCTTAAACATCCCCACCTGCATTTAAGGGAGAGGTGACCGATGTGACTGTGAGGCCTCAGGCACACCCAGGTGTACAAGCCTTCAATCCAAAGCTCCCACCCCTGCCATCCTTTGAGGGGCCGGTGGATGAGATCCTCAACTGCTCGCCCGGCTGGCCTCCTGGGACTTGGCTTTGCCCCGTAGGTCACAGGAAAAGTGTTATCAGAGGAGTTGCAGAGCCTAGGCCGCAAGAGGTCTTGGGGCTTCTGTTCTAGTCCTCTTGGAGCCCCAAGCCCACCACGGAGGAAGGCTCCAGAGTTTGGGATTGGAGGCGGGGGAGCAGAGAGTTACTCATCGCAGGGCGCAAGGTTTCGGGTCAACAAGATGAATACACCGTGGAGCTCTGTCGTACCACACGGTACGTAGACTCAGCAGGTCCGTCGTGTGCGCTTTCAGGTTTGTAAGGGGGCAGAGCTCATGTTAACTATTCGTACCACAATAAAATACAAGCTTTTAAGTCGAGTTTTAGATTTTGAGAACATTAAACGCTGGATGGAATATAACCCCTAAGATGTGAAATGCAGGACACATGACAAGTGGCGCCCCTCACCTAAGGGGCAGGGAGGGAAGGGCACTAGGGGGCCCGAGACAGAAATTCAGGACAAGAACCCCAAGAAGAAAGGAATGGCTTGCCTTCAGACTCTTAGGAAACAGCAAATGTGGGCAGCACCTTGGCACCGTGCCAATACATTCTTTCTATAGGTGCTTTGCTATTACTCCAGGGGTCCCTGCATTAGTCTGCTGGCGGGGGGGGGGGGGGGGGTTGTCACCAAGCACCACAAACTCGGTGCCTTCAAACTATGGAAATTGATGTTCTCACAGTTTTGGAGGCTGGAAGTCTAAAATCAAGGTGCTGACAGGGCCACACTCCCTGCGAAACCCCCAGCGGATCCTTCCTCACCTCTTCCAGCTTCTGGTGGTTGCGGCTCGTAGACACATCACCCTCACCTTGGCCTTCACGTGGCGCTGTGTCTCTTCACAGCATCACTGCTCAGGCCCTGATGTTTTTCTCAGCACAGGCTACTATCTATCATCCCGAGGCCCGTGATGAAGCTGCGGGTAAGATCTTCAAAAACCGCCCCTGGCTCCATCACAGATCAACACTAAGTATGGGGAAGGTCATTGCTGTCCCCTAGCCCTGGTGTTCAGGGTCTTGTTGAGACTGGTGCCAGAAGATACTTGCTGACTTGAGGTCTTGGCGTTGGAGCTGCCTGACAGCGGCTGGGAGGGTGGGAAGCCCTGAGAAGGTTCTGCAGGGGCCGGCCGAGGGGAGCAGCCACGGCTCCGGCAGCGCAGGGTGCTCGGTCTGCTGAGCGGCCTGCACTCAGCTTGCTGGCAGAAACCTGCACTCGTGCCTTTTAGTTGTTTCTGCCCGAGAGGGAGCGGGAGCGGGAGCGGGAGCGTCCGGCAAAGATGCGGGCCGACAGGCTGAGGGCCAGCACACCCGGCAGAGAAGCAGGAAGCAAGGCCTCTGGATCCTGTTCCATCGGGCTGCTTCAGTGTGCTGGGACCTCACCGGCCATAAGCAGTGAACCCACTCTCTTCCTTCTTAGCCTTGAGGCGAACACAAATGCTCCATGGAAGGCCGGGGCTGGCAAGGGACTCTTAACGCCACAGCTTCTCTTTAACTTCTCTGCACAAAGAGCCAGAAGCCGCAGACCCGACCTGAGACACATGGGGCTGTCCTGGCGTCAGCTTCTCCTGGGGTGGCAAACATGTCCCTTCCCAAGGAAGAAGACCTGGGGGGTAAAATCCCCGCCCATAGTGGCCAGTCAGTCCTAAGTGGGCCTCAACACATGGGGTGCCGTGCCTGCCAGTTCTGGGAGGGCTTTTAGAATGACAAAGTAATCACCGTCTGCTATCCGAAGTCCTACCTCTTCAAAACCCAGTTAGAAACCTGCCCTCCAAAGACACAGACTCATGTGGCCTTGAGCCTTGCCCAGTGTAAGGGCAGATACACATTCAAAATCAGAGGCTTCATCCTCCCTGATGGAAATAAGGGGAGACCCCCCTCTTTTCTTAGAGCACTTACTTTAGAAAACGTGTAATTCCAAGTTCTTGATCTTTGTGAGATGCATGTGAATCTTTTTAAAAGGTGAATAAACCTCTTGGCAAGAATGTCTTTCTCAAGGACCTGGGGGCCAACTCCTGGAAATGTCAACATCAAGGAGGAGACGTCCCCACCTCCCAGTTCCAGCGGGTAGGGAAGAGCCTAACTAAAGTAACGTCTTGCTCCAAAACTACCTCCTTTTTTTTTTCTTCAAAGATTTTGTCAGAGAGAGAGAGAGAGAGAGAACCTGTGCATGCACACAGGGGGAGTGGGAGAGGGAGAAGCAGGCTTCCCGCCGAGCAGGGAGCCCGATGCGGGGCTCGATCCCAGGACCCTGGGACCATGACCTGAGCCGAAGGCAGACGCTTAACCAACTGAGTCACTCAGGGGTCCCCCAAAATTGGAGAAGTTTATTTTTCCTTTGGGTAAAGCCAATTAGTTAATGCAAACGGTCATCTCAATCACCAGGTGCCCCCTGGACGCACTAGTGTGACCCGTGGCGCTCTCCAGTCCACGCACGGGAGGACCAATCATCATTCCCTCTGACAACACGGGTAGTAAAGGGCGGTACTGCTGAGCTCAAGAGAAGGACACGTCCTTTCTGTCTTTGCAATCACTTGGTGGATGGCCTGTGACCCGCACCACATTCTGATGTAATGCTTATTCAGTGATAAAATGGTTTTCTCTTCTACCTTCGTGGAGAGGTTTCCAGAGTGGCAGGAGGTTTCCTTTTGGCTTATTATTTCCCCAACACCAGCAACTTCAATCAGCAAACATGTCTTACTTTGAACATTGCTGCCTGCGGTTCGCCGAGCTCATGGAACGGAGGCCTGCTGGTGGCCATCTCGATAATGGTGCAGCCCAGGGACCAGATATCTGCCGGGGCACCGTACCCGCGAGGTCCCTGATCGATAATCTCAGGTGCCATGTACTGCAGAGTGCCTGTGGGGGGGAAAAAAAAAAGTAATAGAGATTGTGGGCACCCTATTGCTCAAACATGTAAGTGGACCATTAGTAAACAAGTGTGTGAACTTTAACCCTCTCACTGATGATAGATGGAGCCTGCTCTCAGGCATAAATGATGTGGTTGCATCCTCTCTCTGATCAGAGACATGGAACGTGCCTTCCTTTGATACTAGGCACAACGACAGAAGATTGCCCAGCTCCTCGAAGGATAAATGGGCCCCGATCCAATACAATAAGCACATAGTAGGGTGGGGTGCACCAGATGTGGGGAAACACAGAAAGTGAGAAACACAGTGCCCAACATTGAGGAGCTGCCAAGTGGAGGAGACAGACAAGATGGCGATGGTGGGAAAGTGGAGCAGGCGCTAGAACAGCGGGGTCTGAGAATGTGGATGGAAAATGTGCTGGACTCTGCCTGCTTCCGGTCAGGAAAAGCTCTATCTGGATCAACTTGGTTCTCTGAGAGGTAAATGCCAAGACAGGATTAGACATAGGAGAGGCTTACTGGGGAGAAGCATATGAGTGATAAAGGGAGAAGGAACAAGATGGGCAGGGAGAGCAGTCACCCTCAATGCCAACGTGACACGTGGGAAAGGAGAAGGGGAACGAAGAGGTGGGGAGGCAGTCTCAGAAGAGCAGCTCAGACCCTTCAGCCGGACCACAGGGGCGTCCCTGACCAAAAGCTGCCCACTGGAGGAGTCCCACGTTGTTCTAGTAGCTCCACCATGTGCTGTCATTGGGCAGGAGCAAGCAAGGTAAAGCATGGCCCCGCTGGGAAGGTGGAGGCAAATCCTCAAAAGGTGGCAGATGGTGCTGCCTGTGAACTCGCCACCTGCCGTGAAGGTCAAAGACATGGACAAAGGGATGGGCGGACTCCCAGGCCAAGGGAAGAGCTTGAGCAGAGGCACAAGGGTGTGACGTACAGAGCGAGTTCTGTGAACCACAAGTGAAGTCTGACACAGGGCAGGAAGTTAAGAATTAAAAATTAAGGAGGCAGCGGCCTGGGAACAGCCCGAACGGCAAGCAGTGAATAATGAAGGCTCTGGCTTTGGACTTTCTCCTGTGGGTCACAAGCCACCAGAGGTGGCCACAGGGAAGGTGGGGATCAGGTATAGCACTGGAAGGAGAAGGGACTGCAGAGATGGGGGCAGGGAGGTCAATCAGGGCTCTGGGAATACAATCGTAGGTTCTTCTTGAAACTAAGGCAGAGGAAAGCCGCAGCAACAGACCCTATGTGCTGGCGAAGTGGTTTATAACAGTGAACTTGGCAGAGGTCACTGGCCAAGGCGTGAACAGAGAACACTGATGCCCAGAGAAATTCAAGTGCCTGTCTCAATATCACGCAATCAAAGCAGGTTTCCAGAATCTTAATCAATGAAAACAGAGGGCTTGTTGGTTTAAAAAAAAATGGAGAAACTACCTACTACATCTTCTTCTTGAAGATCCAATGTGTTTTAGCATTTTTCTTTCCAGTGACCATTTGAAAAGCTCTGACCCACAGAATGTTTTTTTAAAAAGATATTTATTTATTTATTTATTTATTTATTTATTTATTTATTTATTTACTTACTTACTTACTTACTTACTTACTTACTTAAGAGAAAGAGCGAGCGCACAAGTGCAGGGAGGGAGAGGGACAAGCTGACTCCATGCTAGTGTGGAGCCTGACCCAGGGCTCGATCCCACGACCCTGAGATTGAGATCGTAATCATAACCTAAGCCAAAACCAAGAGTCCGTCGCTTAACAGACTGAGCCACCCAGGTGCCTCCCACAAAACGTTCTGCAATAATGACAATGTTCTGTGCAGTTCTATATGGTAGCTGCTAGCCACATATAACTGTTGGGCCCTTGAAATATGGCTGGTGAGACTGAAGAAAATAATTTTAATTTCTTTTAATTTTTAAAAAGTCAAACTAATTTAAGGTTCAATACAAACTGGGCTGGGTCCGTGCACTCAACAGATCAGTAGGGCCCAAATGATGGCTTTGGTTTTCGAAGCTGAAAACCTGGTAGGGAAGTGTTTGGCTGGCTGCAGGGTTAGGCAAGACAGGCTCGCAGCACTTGCTGCATTGTTAGGAAATCCCAGCGCCCCAGGGATGGAACTTCCAGTGACACACTCTCCCCTCCCAGGCTTGTACTGCTGTGAATAGTGAAGGGAGAGGCCTTGGCAGGGGATGTGCCTTAGAACTAATTCACAAGCCATTAATCGAGGAAACACTTGACACGGTGTGGTTTGTTAAGCTATTATCTCTCAGCTCTGCTCTATGATGCTGGGCTAGGGACCCTGCAAACCACATTTCTGCTTTGAGGCAGCTTCCTGTTATGCTGTCACTTGGAGGTGCTAGAGAACCCGAGAGCGCAACCGGGGTGTGCTCACGCATACCTACAAGGAAGGAGGAAGGAGAGGTTACTTGCTCCCCACCATCTGCTGCTGTTCCTCTGCGGGAGCTTCCCTTTGGACCCTCAACTGGTTCCAGCAGCAGTGCTTGGCTCCACTTTCTAGCTTTTTTGTCCCCTCATAGTTTCAGAACCAGCTTCATCTTGCCCTGCCCCGCTGTTACCTGTTCCAGTCCAGTAATACCCTCCTGAAAGGTTCCAATTCTACCCTTCATTCTGCCCCCCGCCCAAGCCCTAGGGGGATAGCTCAGTCCCAGTTAACAGTTCTACTAAATTCTCTCTGTAAAAATAAGTGGGGTGATTTTGATTTTCCTGCCTGAATGCCAACTAATACAATCACTAAAAGTTAGTTTTTTTAAGTTTATTTATTTTTAAGTAATCTCACACCCAACGTGGGGCTCGAACTCAGGACCTCAAGATCAAGAGTCGCATGCTCTTCCACCTGAGCCAGCTAGGTACCCCTAACAGTTAATTCTTAAAAGAGCAAGAGAATAAACTTTTACAAAGTTATGCAACATAGAAAATATCATTAAACCAAACTGCAATGGTTTATTGACGCTGGTCAAGTAACTGCACTTCAGCACAACAGTTTCAAAACTGGGGGATAAGTCTGCTTGGTGCTAAACTTGGAGATTTTCTTTGTATGGAAACATAGTGAACATCACCCTTTACAAAGGTAGGAACTTAGCAATGACATCCATATTAGTTATTTATTGTTATGTAATAAATTACCCCAAATGTTAGTGGCTTAAAACAGGAGTTAGGATCTCACAGTTTCTAAGGGTCAGAACCCAGGAACAGCTGGGTAGGCTGTGGTCCAGTTACCTGCTGGGCTGTAGTAATCTGAAACCCAGAATGGAGCTGGAGGATCCACTTCCAAGCTCAGGTGGGGTTTTGGAAGAAGCTTTAGTTTCTCACCACATGGGATCTTCAAGACATGACTTCCCCCCAGAGCAAGTGACCCAAAGACAGCAAGCAAGAAGGATGCCACACTGTCTTTTCTGACCTGGCCTCCAGGTCACACACTGCCGCTCTACCTTCATCTGTTCATTAGAAGTGAGTCACTAAGTCCAGCCCACATTCAAGGGGAGGGGATTACAAAAGGCTGTGAATGGGGGGGGGGGGGCACTGGTGGCCATCTTGAAGGCTGCTGGCCTGACTGCCCATTAGTACTCAATAGCTTACAAAAACATCACTACATAGCGTTGTCTCTGTGAAGGTTGGGCAGAGGCACTATCTACTGTGATTCCCATTTTATATAGGAAGCAAATGAGGTTCAGAGAAGGTAGGGGATGCGCTCAAGCTAGAACTCAGGTCTTCGGTCTCCACATCGGGAGCTATTCACCATGACATCACCAACCAGATGCAAGGAATCGAGCAGGAGCATGAGTGAAACAAATGGTGCCTGAACAAAAGTGGACTTGATGCAAGGATTTCCAAAGCTATCATGTGACTTGGTCTCATGTCACTGGAAGGTAGAGAGCAGTAATCAAAAACTGGGTGTTCCGTTTTACTGACTACCATATTCCTAGAAAAAACCACCCACTCAGAGTAAACATCCAACAGTGACGGAGCCACACAACTATTTCAAATAGTCAAGGGACTGTCCCCAAGCGGTGTGCATGTTTTGGGTGTACATCAGCTGCACCAGAATAGCTTCTGCTGAGAAACCAAGTAAAGATGCCGGGGTGGGGCGGGGCGGGGGGGTGGGGTGGGTGGGCATCTGATTAATGCAGAAATGCTGGGAAACTTGCTTGCCTTTAACCTGGCTCTCTTAAGGGCGTCACGTCCTTTCTCAACTGCATGTCCCCTAAGGTGTGCCCACACACAGGTCACTCGATTGGCCAGCCAGCCATGACTCTCAGCTGGCTATGCCCGAGCAGGGGTGCAGAGTTCAGAACACGGAGACAGGAGACCTGCAGGCACTGACCCAGCCCCCTGGGGACATGAAATTGATTGGGGGTTCCTAGACAATTGCCCAAGCAGGATTTTCAAATTGCTGGCAAAGAAAATGCATGGCATAGGGCAGCACTTTAGAAGTTTTGATCGAGGTGCTAAGATAAAAGCCAGACACCAAGGCACGGGGCGAGAGACTGACGACGGGTCCATGTTTCCAAGGGGGCGTCATCCAACTGGCTACACACCTCGCACTCAGGCCCTTAGCCCAGGGGACTTCCACCTGGATCAAGGTGTTAAAAAGGTGGAGAAAGGAGAGACCGGAGGGGGAGCTGTTGAAAGCTACTTCTTTAGGCACTGCTGTGCCGGGAGGTCTGCCCTCTCAATACAGGAGTTGGGGAAGGGCTGTGCCCAAAATGGCGACTCGGGCAACTTAACACTCACTCCGGACCGTCGCACTTGACAGGAGGCCACATACATAAGCATCTTCTACAGGCTCTGGAAAATACCGAGCCCGAGCCCAAAGTTTCAAAATTTCCTATTAATGAAGTACAGAAAAGAGAAATAAGGTGCTTCCTGTGGCCCCAGGGGCCACTCTGGTTGCCCTGCCCAAGGATGGGTGTGGTAGGACGGGACACCACTTTGTCCGACCCCAAAGCTTCTGAGGGCTCCTGGCTGGCCCCCACACAGAGCTGTCTTTGTGTGTGTCCCCTGCTGGTGAGCTGCACATAGGACTGGTTCCCATGGAAGGAAAAGCAGCTTAGAGCATCAGCTCATAGGGTCTGGTGGTGTCACCACGCCCTCTTGACAGTGGGTGAAAGATGTATGATCTCTGGACACTAGATGTGGGACCCACTGCAGAAATACTGCTTTAGGGTTTGTTTTTTTTTTTGAGAGAGAGAGAGAGAGTGAAAATGAACCTTAAGCAGACTCCACGCCTAGTGCAGAGCTCCAAGCAGGACTCAATCTCCAAGCAGGGCTCGATCTCACGACCCTGAGATCAGGACCTGAGCTGAAATCAAGAGGTGGATGCTCAATCAACTGAGCCACGAAGGCGCCCCCTAGGGTCTTTTTAAAAGGACTCCTGCTCAAAGGCCATCTCCCTTGGCCTGAATCCCTCAGGAGAAAAAAAATGGAGGAGTGAATACAATGTGAGGGATAAAAGTGGTGGGGGCAGCGGGCAGTCAGCTAAAGGACAGGTCTCTGCCCAGCACGTGGGAGTCACATTCAGAGGGACCCGGCAGGAAAGTGTTCCCAGCTGGGGAGCAGGGAAGGAGGTGGGAGTCAGGCGAGAAAAGGCGAGACTCCATGCTGCCTGCCGCTAGACCCGCAGCCACAGGGGAAGAGCACTGTCTCTGGAGCGAGGACCAGAGTGCTGATAAGTATATTAGCAGGGCTCCTTTCAGTTACCTAATTCAGACGGTTTGCTTCTCAAAGTGCCATTAAGACTTTCTCTCAGTTGTCTCAGGGTAGCTGGCAAAGACTCAGGAAAGGACTCCTGTCCTGGACAGGACGTAGAGGGCAGTGGGAGACAAAGAGGAGATGACTTTTGGGGCACCTGGGTGGCTCAGTCGGTTAAGCGTCTGCCTTCAGCTCAGGTCATGACCCCAGGGTCCTGGGATCGAGCCCCGCATCGGGCTCCCTGCTCGGCGGGGAGCCTGCTTCTCCTTCTCCCTCTGCCTGTTGCTCCCCCTGCTTCTGGTCTCTCTGTCAAATAAATAAAATCTTTTAAAAAAAATCTGAGATGACTTTTATGATTACAGCCTCTGAGTCTGACAGGTTCAACATATTAGTTACCCACAGAAACTTGATTCTCTCAAAGTCTCCTGCCAGCCCTAATAATCTGGGACTTCTAAGTGCAAATTAGTATTTATTTTATTGACAAATACTTCCGTTGCACTTGCTGTGAGTCAGGTACTGGTCAAAGCACTTCACCAATATTAACTTATTTAATCCTCATAAAAGCCCTCGGAGATGGTACTAGGAGCATCTCCATTTATGAAGAAACTATGTATGGCACAGAGACATGAAGTAACACGGCCAAAGTCACACAGCTAGCAAGCAAGTGGATGAGCCAGATTTTGAACCAAAGATGTCCACAGCCATAGACCGGAACAGAGTTCCTGTCCCAAGATCCAGCCCTAGGCATCTACCCGAGAGGGATGAAAACTTAGGTCTACACGAAGGTTTGTCCTTGACTGTTCAGAGCAGAATTGTTCACAATAGTCAAAAAGTGGAAATAATCTAAATGACCACTAAATGGTAGATGGGTAAACAAAATATGGTCTATCCATACCATGGAATACCATTCAGCCAGAAGAGGAATGAAGTACTGATACACGGCATAGCATGGATGGACCTGGAAGAGATTATGCAAAGTGACAGCAGCTGGCCACATAGGACTACCTACTCTTCCATTTGTGTGAAATCTCCACAGCAGGCAACTCTCGACAGAGAGCACATCAGTGGTCACCTGGGGCTGGGGTGGGGACGGGGACTGCAAGGTGGCACAGGAACCTTTTTGGAGTGAGAGAAATGTTCAAAAACTGGACCGTGGCAAAGGCTGCACACTCGGAAAGTTTTTGAGAAACCACTGGATCGTGCACTTCAAGCAGGTGCACTTTATACCCCAATAAAGCTGTTAAAAAAACAAACAAACCAGAAGCAGAGGGGGCTGACCCTAGCCATACTGGCCCTTCCTCCGTTCTAGCTGGCTTATACCTACAGTGAAAGCCCTTCAGAGGAACACAGGAGGGGAGGCTTCAGGGCCAGAAGTTGCCTTAGCCTCTGGCTCCCCTTCCAGGCTCCGACAGCCTCTGGACATTTGCATGGAAAAGCCCAGCCATGTCCTCAAGCATCCAAGCAGGGCTCTGCAGGAACCAGCTGAGACTTCTTTACAGAACCTCTCTGTGTTGCAAAGAGTAATGATATGCAGGGGAATTTCCTACCCAAAGTGAGACCCCTTCTTTATTATCCCCCAAACACCCCTGCATTATTTTGCAATGCAAAATGCATGCCTCCTCAAGCCAATTACTTGGGAAAATGTGATAGGCGATAATGGATTATACATGCATTTTGTGAATGTTTTCTTCTCCTTGGGGATGCTAATTACGAGGTAAATTGTCAGGGGTTTTATGTTTTGAACTAACTCCTTGTCATATCAGAGACCCTCTTGCTACACACTGCCAAGCTAATTGGTGGCTTCCAAAGAGGAGGATATAAGTCATTTGCAATTAGGGTAATAAAAAAAAACGTGCCAGTCATACATACATACATACTGACATACACATGTTGATACATGTATATTTATATCAGAAACAATCAATGAAAATTCAGTACACTTTTTGTGAGATTCTGGTGGAGTCTTTGGTGTGATATTTTCCATTTCGAGGTGCACGTACCTCCTCTGGTGTTACAACTGAGATGTCAGTCCTGAGAAATAAAAGTTCCCTTTAGATAGAGAATGTGTCTCCACCGTGGGCGTCCAGCGGTCGACATACAACAACCCTCTTGTTGAAGAGAAGTTTTTCAAAGCTGAGACATTATGCACTAAAGCCAAGGCCAAATCTGTCCACTGCACAGCTCGGTGCTCCAGGGACAGAGAACAGTCATGCTTCTTTTATATAGATTACTTCAGAGCTATCATATTCTAAGCACTGTTTCTTAATTCCTTCAAGCAGGATCTTTGTGATCCTTTTATTATATCTTAGGGGACCACAAACTTTTACTTTTCCAAAATCAGTACTTCTTTCCAGGGATCGATTCTTTTTAAGCAGGAATTTCAAAAAGCCACAGGTAGCTTTTCGAACCTCATTCGACTCCCTGGTCTGGTAAATGGAAAGCTAGCTGGTCATTTCGTAGCACTCTGAATCCAGTCCCTCTCAAGGTTTCCATGAGTCCATCACTGAGTCGTGGAAGAGAAAATCCAACCTCTCGACCCCACCTACAAGACCATATTCTCCAGAACCATCAGCTTCCCTTGGAAACATAACCGTATCAAAGTACACGAGGTACCAGAACTCACTCAGGAACAGGCTATTTTTAGGACAGACCAGTAAAATGCCCTCATGAGTTGTCTGAGGACTACTGTGATTCACAATTACTCACAACTTAAAAGAGATGCTGTTTTGCCGAATGGTTAGAAACCCTCAGAAAACCTCAAGGAGAGAGCCACACCCACCCAACCTTTGAAGATGACAACGACCTTAAGGCACGATCGTGGCCACAAGTCTCTGGCTCAGTGCACCATTATACGTAAGGTTCCAATCATCTGAACTTGGGGACCATACATGGTCGGCTTTCGTTACCGACTGGCCACACCACGCTGAGGCTCTCAGGAACCATAACTCCGGCACGGCTGCCCGTGCCCAGCCCCGTCCCGCTTACCAGCAAAAGTCTCGGTGCACGGATTCACTCCTGCAAGCCGTTTGGAGGTTCCAAAATCAGAGATCTTCACCACTCCGCTGTAGGTATTCACCAGAACGTTATCACCCTGTAGAAAAGGAAGAACATCAAATGCTTTGGACCTTAAGAAACGGTCTCAAGTCTCTAGCAAGACTAGCCTCAGCACTCTGGGGGCGGCCACGCGCAGTTCCTTCCCTTCTCTGAACTGGGCAGTCTGCAGACCCGGCCAGCCAGCAGCTGGCAGGGTCTCAGAGGCACAAACGAAGCCGCGTTGGTGGACACAAGCAAGTACCTTTATGTCTCTGTGCACAATCTGGTTTTCATGGAGATACTTCAGGCCTTCCAGGATCTGCCTGGTGTAGAACTTGATGGTGGGCTCCTTCATTGGCCCCCACTTTGATTGCAAAAGAGCAGAAAGGCTTCCTGGAAAGAGACACAGCAGAAAACTCATCAGGGCGATGAAGATTCAGTCATAAGAGCCAGGGAAACAAAGCGAGGTGATATCTCACCGCACATCTGCCATCACGCCAACACCACTGCACTGGGGCTAACTGCAGTCTTTCCTCCCTCTGCTGCCAGCTCTCAGACGTGCCTGCCGTGCGGCCAGAGAAGGCACCGCAGAGGGAGGGTGAACCGGAGTCCCTTGGGACCTCTGAAATTCAGCAGGGCTCCTTTTGGTTTTACAGACTCTGTCATGCCGCACAAAGTCAGGAGGAGAGCGCACAACAATGCGCTCTGGCCTGGGGAGGGCCGGCCCCCTGCTGCAGATGCTGCACAAACGTCTTGGCCATTTGGCTTGGGTCAAAGCCACGTTTTAGACCTGGCCCTGAACTCAGAGGTGGACAGGACCAGAATGAGGGGCCATTTAGGAAGACAGGGGCTAGGTTCAGAGGAGTTTGGGTCTGTTCATCCTCAGTGGGAGAAGCCCCCTGCGTTGGGTCACAGGGGCAGGACTGTCTTAACGTCCCTGCCCTTATTATATTAGATATTGAACCTTTGGGCCCAAAGAAAACCAACCTTCACTGTATTCTGACCATGTGTTTCAGGGGTCACTGTGCAGGCCCTTGGGCACCAGCCAGCCTCAGCCTGACACCTTACCCAGTGCTGAAGGAACCCTGCTATGCCTCAGTTTTTCTCCATCTGTAAAAGGGGATGTGCACATTTCTCCAATTCTGCTGTCATCCTTAAACCTTACCCTTGGAAAATCAATTAACGTGAACAACAACTGACCTATTTTCTGCTCGACTAGGAGCAACCTGAGAGAAGAAATTGTATTTATCCTTAATGTAACCTTCAAAATCCAGCCCACTACCCAGCTCTCAATATAGACAGTTAGGTTCTTGATAGGAAAGTAGGCTCTTAATAGCTGTTGGTTAAAGCAATGAATGAATACAGATTTCTTCTTTTTTTAAAAAAGATTAATTTATCTTAGAGAGATAGAGCGAGCGAGCAAGCATGAGCTGGAGGGGCAGATGGAGAGGGAGAGAGAACCTCAAGCAGACTCCATGCTGAGTATGGAGCCCAACGCAGGGCTCAGTCTCATGACCCGAGCAGAAACACAGTTGGATGCTTAACCGACTGCGCCACCCAGATGCCCCTGCACACAGATTTCTAACTGAAGTTTTTGTGTTTGCACTCAGATCATAATTTTCATTATTAATTTTATTATTGTTTTAAATGACCATTTATTGAGCTCTTGCTCTCTGCCAGGCACCATTTTAAAAGCTTTACATACACTATCTCATTTGATCCATCCAACAACCCACTGACCTAGGGTCCTTACCGACCCAATAATTATTACAACGCCAATCATTAGAGTAATTATTAGTACTCCAATTTTACAATTCATTTATTCAATCAGAAAACTGAGGGGGCACAGAGGTAAAGAATTTGCCTGAGGTCCCACAGCTTGCAGATGGAGGGACCAACTCAAGCTAGACACTCTGGCTGCAGATCAGAGGAACTCTTCCTCCCCCCCCACAATACTGCCTGCATTTGGGGGATTCTGTGGGTAAGGCACTGGCGCTTGATTTCACAGTAAACATGCTATTCTGCAGTGTCATTTTTAAAACCTCTGTCCCCTCGTCTCCAAATTATCTTTAAACTCCTAGACCATGAAGGCTTCAAGGCTGGAGACTATGCTTTATTCATCTGTCTCAGTGCTTAGCCCAGCGGCTGGCACTCAGTAGATCCTCAATGAATATTTGATGACTGAATTAAACCAGAAACAGACTATGTGACACTGGAAAGTTTGTATCCAACCCCTCTGAGAAACAAATGTTCTCCCATATCTAAAAGGTCTGTCACTTTTTAAATGGCAAGATGGATGATGATGTTCACATTATATTTTCATCAGTGGTTTTCAGCGTGTGAGACCAGAATACTAGTGACTACTCACCCCCAGGCACCTGCTCCATAAATATCTTAATGTAGCCATCCTCCGAAACAGAGCCCAGGTACTGAACAATATTGCGATGCTTGAGGTACTTGTGCAGGGCTATCTCCTCGTGCAGAGGCTGAGAGTACCTAGTAAGAAAAGCAAAGCCAGCATCACCTGCCAGATCCTCGGGGCTTGGGGTCCACATGGCACTGTGCCAGTACCCGCCCTGCTGCTGGCCGTCCTTCCCTCTGGAAATGGTCTTGCTCCTGGCTCCCATAAGAGTAGGCAGCTTCCCTTATGTAAAAGAGGGGACAGCTCTACCAGCCACGCAGGGCTGCCAAAGGCCGAAGCGTGTCAAGTGTCTCAGGCACCCACCGGCGTGCCTTGTGTATGGGAGGTACTCAACGAACGACTGCTCTCGTTAGGGTCTCAACTCTCCAACTATGCTTTGCCTCTCTGAGCAGGCCCTCTTCCTCTGCCTCTCATGAAGAGTCGTGTTGCAGAAGGTTCTGTCTTCAGCTGCCTTCTAGTCTCATTCCACAGACTCAGTCTACACTATAACAACGGCTACCTAATGGACCTCCTAGCCCAGCGTCGGGTTTCTTTAGTCTATTCTCCTCTGGTTGCCATATTTCCTCTTCCTGAAACACACACCTCATCAGATCATCAAGTCCATACAAAGACCATATTGCTTAACATGGCACAGGAGGAACTTCAAATTCAAGTCAGACTACATCTACTGAAAATTTTGCCTCATCTTAGGAGCGCCCCCACCCCCATCCTACATTCGAGTCACAACAGATAATTTGTTGTTCTCTGAATACACTCTGTGCTTTAACAGCTCTGTTCTTTCCTCTGCATGGAATGCTCTGGTCTCTCCTTTTCTGCCAGATGAACTGCTACTCATCCCTCAAAGACCAGCTCAAAGAGGATTTATTTCTTCAAACTTACCACAACTCACTCAGGAAAAGTAAGTGATTCCTCTCCTGTCTTCCACAAACATTCTGTGCACTGACCCCCCTCCACCCCCCGTGGTGACACTCATCACTTTGATCCCCAGGCAAGGTATCTGCATTCCCTACCAAACCAGGAACACCCTGACATCAGGACAGCATCCTAGGCACCTGTCAGTCCCCAGGGCCAGTCCAGAATCTGGCAAAGAGAAGGTGCCCAACATCGTAAGTTCAGCTATACATTTAGGGAATGGGACAAAAACAGTTTCTAAGGTCCCCTCTGGCTCTAAAATTCCCCGAAAATCTATGGGCAACAAAAAGCTTAACTATTGCAACCAGTTAAAGGAGGTGGTACATGCCAGCAATCTCCCCCCAAAATACAACTGCACCACCTTAGCCAGCATGAGCATAAGAGACAGAATACCGGACAAGGAACTCAAGAGACTGGATCCCAGTCTTGTTTCCTCACGTCCTTGAAGAAGTCATTTAATCTTTCCCAGCCTTAGAAGAAGCTAGACGAGTTCATTTCAGGACTGGCCTTCTAGCTCAAATACCATAAATGAAAAGACAGATAAATGAATGAGTGATTAAATGAACGGATGAATGATGAAGGGTCTTACAGCTGCTAGAAAGCACTTGTAACCCATCCCTAACAATTCACTGACCACCAGGATGGAGGGCTGTTTGCATGTGTCCATCAGTGTCAGCACTGAGGGCAACATGCAGATGTCGTCTGAACATGTCTGTGGAGGACAGAGCTATTCTTTCTTATGTGGTGGCCATTACTCTGTATGTAGCTTCTCTACAAAAATACTTGGCAGTCAACATTGCAACATTCTTGTTTAGAATTGGGGGGGCAGTGTGAATTTTAAAAAGGAATATTTATTAGACTCTAAAAAATATTAAGTTAGTAACAGTGGTGGTTTAAAAAAAAATAGCTCCAAATGTATGAGGGTGAGGTTAAAGGGCAGGGTATAAAAAAAAAGTCTGTACTGCAAAAAGCTAATTTTCTTTTCACCGCATTTAATTTTCTGTAATGATACATCTGAATAAATCATAGCCCTTTAAAATTGTTACATTATGAATTAAAGCACTGAGTCACATTTAAAAAAATTTGCCATCTATCTATGTAAAAATGTACAACTTTAGACCTAGTTGATGAGTGGAAATAAAACCACAGTTTTCTTTTAAAATAGGACTCTTGGCAATCCACATGCCTCCAAGTAAAATTGTTCCGTTTTCTCCATCTATTTATAACACGCAAAGAACAAAAGCGAATCACCATTCTAACAAGAGAATGTTACAGTTTTGGACGACATGATGCCTTCATTCCTAAGTCCCCTGCGCCGTCAGTGGTGGGCACGGGGTGTGGGTGTGGAGGCGGCACCTGAGAACAAGGAAGGCCCGCCCTGACTTGCCTGCTGTCTCTCTCCGGGATTTCCTTGATGGCTATTCGCACTTGGTTGCTCAGGTCTCTTCCGGCATACACGATCCCATATGTGCCTGTCCCCAGCACGACCCTATCGCCGTTTGCATCGTGGTCATACTCGTACTGAAGAAGGCAAGGCAACAGGATCAAAAAGCACACAACTTGTGGGGGAGCCCCGTAAGAGCCTAAACGTTGTCCTGCCATTTTTTATTTATAAATAACATTATTTGAGTACCAGGAAGGTCACATTCCTCAGCTTATGTAATTTTCACTAAGTAATTACTTTCAAAGGGTAGAATTCTCAGTTACTCATACATTCACAACATGATTTTAGGAAATGGAATCCAAAAAATTTAAAAATACAGCTCATATGGAACTTAGTGGCCTCAGCTTTTGGAGATTTTGTCCCACTTTAATGCTGCAATTTACAAAGGCTTCTAAGCCATGTCCAGTACCCCAAAGAGCTGCCTTCCTGCATGATCCTTCATTAGCTTCTCAGGAAACCAACCTCCTTCTATAGCCCACGGGAGAACCGAAGGTCAATAAAATGTTCTTAATACAAAGCACATGGCAGGGCTTCCCCCCCTTTTAGATGGACAGATCTAGCGTCAAACACATTGCACACATTCCACCTATAATCGCCATTGCTATTCTGTTGCTGCAATCTCATTATCAAAAGTTGCTGTACAGCTGCATTCTAGTTGGTTCTTCTTGAGGATAAAAACAAATATAACTCTAGGCTGAGCAATTCTTGCTCCTGTTGTTTTCTAGGCTCTACTGTGCCTACTTATAGAAGTGCACAGAACATGTGCTGGTCCCTTCCAACGTACTTCCAAGGATGCTCATGACAGTGAAGATCACTAACAGGTCCCCGTCATGTCTGACTGAACCAGACATCAACCTGCTCCATAAAAGGCTTCTATCTCACACCTTTCTTGGCCCCCTCATCTGTTACCTTCAAAGTGCATCATTCAGTTCATTTCCACAACAAACTCTGATTCTGAACTAAGAATTCAAGTACCTGAGTCAATTATTAAAATGAATCTTTTTGATACTTTCTGAAAGAAACCTTAGAGAGTGAATTTCAAGCTAACTTGATAGTAAAAATCTCATTAAATTGTCATCAATGGGAGGACCAGAATTAGTGGCAAATCTGAACAGCTGTGCAAAGACACACAGGTGTAATGGTGTAATAACTGGACTAGAGCTGCACTGTCCGAAAGAGCTTGGGATTCTCACACCTGTCTGACTGGCTATGATCTAAAAGGTAAAAAATCAGTGTTGGCGAGGATGTGGAGAAAAAGGAACCATTGTGCATTGTTGGTGGGAATGTACCACTGGTCCAGCCACTCTGGAAACCAGTATGGAGGGTCCTCAATAAGTTAAAAATAGAACTACCTTACTATCCAGCAATTCCAATGCTGGGTATTTACCCAAAGAAAATGAAAACACCAATTCAAAGAGATACATGCACCCCTATGTTTACTGCATTATTTACAACAGCCAAGCTATGGAAGCAGCCCAAGTGTCCATCCACAGACGAATGGGTACCACGAGCTGGCCACCTAGGTCTCTTGTAGGCTCACATTCTTAATCAGCTGAGAAAAAACTTCTATATGTTGTACACAAAAGAAAATTTTACTTCAGTCGCCAAATTTTTCTTAAATATTCTGGCTGAGAAGATACTGAAGTAATGAGGTTCTTTTATAGAGACCTATTCAACTTCATCTCTGAAAGTCACGGAGAGTGACTCATAAAAGAGTATTTTATCTTTATGCTTTATTTTTTTATGGTGTATCTTTGTTTTCAGTGACCATATTAAGTATTTGTGCTTTTGCCATACATGTATATTTACTTTTACTACACTTTTCCTGTTTCACCAAGTAGGGGAAATCGTGTGCTTTCCGAGGGCACGTTACTTGTCCTGTTGTCATGCCTCAATGCCTGGCACGGTGCTGGTCATGGCAGAAGCCTCCCGACTGCTGATGTGTGAACTCAACAAATGGGTGCTTCCACCTGGCTCTGAGCCACCATCTCCTGGGGCAGCTTCTTGTGCAAGTTCACCCCATGTCACCAGGCTCTACGGCTCTGCCCTGGTGGTGCCCAGCCGCCGGGGCCACGCCACCTCTAGGCCCCGGGAAGCCGGCAGCATGCACAGCCCAGTGGTGCAGCATGGAGACTCTTCTCACCCATCATCTTTTCTGAGTCTCAATTCTGATCCGGGCGTTGAGATGAGGTCACGTGAGGCTGCTCCAGAGCCTGTGCTCCTTCTCCCTCACTGATTGGACAGGAGCTGCTCTCCTTGGAAGTGTCGGGACAGGAGTGCTGGGGGAAACCCAGTGCCCTCCACAGCATGTGGGACTGAGACAGGTCCCAGGAGCAAGCCAGCTGCAGTGGTGGGGACCAAGCCCTGTCCGCTCGCCGGTCATGGAAAATTTCAGGTGCAGAAATCACAGGCCATTGAAGCCTCTATCAGATCACGTGGTGTGATGGAGGGCTGGGGGCTCCTTTCAGGTGTGAGAGCATGCAGGGGGATATAGGGTGGCTGTCAGGATGTTTGGCATTTACACATTTCAGGAATTTAGGTCATAAAGCATGAGGGAATGGAAGCACCTCTGAAATCTGCCTCTGTTCAAGAAACAGGGACACATTTTTCAGAAAACCTACTTCCTAAAGCTGTTAGCCAAGCCACTGCCATTTATTGGAAGTGCTGACGTGTCCGTTATCCACAGAACTAGCTCTGACCCAAGGCCTTAAGAGGCAGGTGCACTGGCGGGGGGGGGGGGGGGGGAAGGGAGGAAATGCACAGCGCATGGCACAGGCCAGGCCGCACCGGTACGGGCTTGCGACTGGCTCAGCGCCTCTGCAGCACCCTGAGGTTTTGAGCTGCTTAACACCTGTGTTCCTGGCCAGGTGTGTGGGGTCCACAGAGCAGGGCCACTTCTCTCTCATTGTCTGCTACTGTCCCAGCTCCCAGCACAGTGCCCGGCATCATCAAGTACTTGCTGAAGGCGTGCAGGGGCTCAGAGGCTGGTCCGCAGCTTAGCAGGACAGCATGGGCAAGAGCTCGGCAACCTAAGCTCCAGGTGGCATGATATGACATCACGTGTGGCTTTCCCAAGGTCACAGCTGGAAGGCCAGAACAAGGGATGGCCACTCGGCTCTCTGCCACCTCTCAGCGGCAGGTGAGCCCGAAGCTGGTGGAAGGTAGCCTCTACCAGACCAGTTTGCTGAGGGCAAACGCTCCCCTTGTTAGTGGTTCCTGGAGCTGTTATGAAGTCCAGCTACGCTGTTCACAGTTCAGCCTAAGGGAAGCTGCAAGAGATACTGAAACTGACCACGATGGGACTTTCGAGAATACGAGAAATGAATTATTCCTCAACAGGAATGGGAAATTCTTTGTATTATGGAGCTTTCCACTGTAAAGGCATAAGCTTTAATAGGATTACCTTAGAAGCAGGAAGACCACTTTTTAAAATTACAGGATCCAGCTCCCTTACTAAATCTGTTATGAGAATGGTGATTTTGATACAAAATAGTAACAAACTGTGGCATCACAGAAGTCATAATATTTCTAAGAACTAACACTTGTAGAGCACTGACCATGTATCAGTCACCCCTGAGCACTTAACGGTGTGACTGCAGGCTGTCCTTGCAAACCTCACTGTCCCTTCTTAACACACTCAAGGGCCGTGAGCCCACCAAGTTTCCCCACGCCACCTGCCCTGGTGTACAGGTCTACACCGATGGCCTCAAAGCCTCTGGCCAACTGTGGGAGTAACAGAATGATCCAGTGGTCACGGTGTGGGCCCTGGAGCCTGACAGCCTTGGTTCTCCGCCCAGCTCTCCCACTGCTACGGACTTCCTCCAGCTGTTGACCTCGGCCGGGTTTCCCCACCTGTAGAACACCACCACTGATAACCGCTGATCTGGACGTTCCTTCTCCGTGCTGGACATGCATCCCAAACTTCCTCTTGCACGGATACATTTCATGGGACCACAGACTCCCACTCTCAAGGGTGATCAGGAGGAATAAATGAGAGCATGTGAATGGCGCCCAAAGCCCCACCGGGTGCAGAGTAAGCGCTCGATGACTGCCAGCTCTGAGAAGCCAGCCACGCCTTGAGCACTGGGGCCCCTGTCTTGGCTCACCGCTAGGTCTTCACAGCACAGGCACGGGGAAGACGCTTGGTCAACCCTGGTGGGAGAACCCAAGTTCGGGCTGTGCGGATGCCCTCGGGCCCCTGGAGGAGAGCAGCTGAGTCACCAGGAGCCCCCAAGGCGGGCCCTTCCGAGTCCCAGGACGTCTGGGCCGCAGCACTGGTGCTGCGGCCACCCCTACTGCTCGTTCTGGAGGCCCCGGGGCCTGCTGATCCTCCCGGAGGCGGTGGGCCACCGGGCTCGGCTGCCAGGTCCGGAGCGCCCTCCCCAGGCGGGACGCGGCCGCGGCCTCCCTCTCGGGGCCCTTCCAGTCTCTCAGCGCCTCCCTCAGCCACTCCGCGGGGTTGTGGCAATAGTGCCCGGTGATGGCCTCGATCGTGGCGTCACACACTTCTCGGGCACGGGGCCGGTCTTCTCCAGGCGTACCCCACATCATCACCCGTGCTGGCAAACGCGGCGCGCAGGTCTCGCCCCTCCGGCGGGGCCCCGCCGCAGCGGCAGCCCGGGCGCGCCGGGCCCAGCGCCTTCCGCTCGAGCAGCACGGAGCAAAGGCCAGGCCGCCCGGCACGCGCTCCAGCTTCCTCTCGCCCACGCGGCCCCGGCACAGCAGCTTGAGCTCGGTCAGCTCGCCGCTCGGCCGGCCGGCCCACGCCGCGGACAGCGAGCCAAGGGCGGAGGGTGTCAGCCCACCGCCGGCTGCCCCTCCTCCTGTGCCCTGCGCTGCAGCCATGAAAGAGTATTTTTTACATTTAAATTCACTTGATTAACATATAGTGTATCATGAGTTTCATAGGGAGAGTTCAGGGATTCGTCATTTGCGTAGAACAGGGCTCATTCCATCCTGTGCCCTCCTCGATGCCCATCCCCCAGTTACCCCATGCCCCCCATCTCCCCTCTAGCAACCCTCAGTTTGTTTCCTGTGGTCAAGAGTATTGTTAAATATAAAGGATTTTCACACACAAAAATGGGACATTTTCTTGAAGCATCAAAGACACAAATTATACAAGTAATTTTTTCCACGTTGCAGGTCTTCTATGACTCACCTC
Source organism: Mirounga angustirostris (assembly GCF_029215605.1). Lineage (NCBI taxonomy): Eukaryota > Metazoa > Chordata > Mammalia > Carnivora > Phocidae > Mirounga > Mirounga angustirostris. The sequence continues at coordinate 15,539,370 of NW_026991719.1, forward strand.
TAAGGTGTCCCCATCGGTGTCCCCCTCGAGCTCCACTGTACTGCCCACTGAGTTGCTTATCATCTCTTTAACCAAAGAGCAAAACCTAGAACAGCAAATGTCACAAAGATGCTAATTATCATCACTCATGTTCCCTACATTTAACTTAGCCTTATTATATTAAACCGTGATTAAATATACCCCAAGTTTTTACAAGTTCATGGAACCATCAATCTACTCCTTGATTTGACATAGCACTTTAATGGTTACCTCATCTAGTTCAAATACTCATGTGATGTTTGAATCTCCTCTATACAGTAGCCCCACCCACTGGTTGGCCAACTGAGGCTTGAACATCTCCAGAGACAGAGAACTCATTACCTCACAAGGTTGCTCTTTCTGTGGACAACTTGATGAGAAATGCTTTATTATATCAAACTAAGACTTCATTCACGTGGGTCCCATCCATGGACTGCTTAGAATTAATCCCTCTTCTACGGAACAGCCCATTAGAAATGTAATTATATTAAACCTTGTAAATCTTTCCTCCTTTTTCCTTCAATGTTTCCTCCAGGACTTGTTTTTAAGTCACTCCACTAAAAGGTCATTGTTGAAAGGTGTCGCCTTATTATTCTTCAAGTCTGGCCCTACGACCGGTGTTCCAGAGGTGATCTCATCGGTGCTAAGGAGAGTGGGACCCCCACCTCTCAAGCTGTAGACACTCTCGTGCTTAGTGCGAAATAAGGTCTTGTGGAAGGAGGGGGTGGGGAGGAAATGTAGAAGGTGGCCTCGTCATTCCCTTGATACAGATCAAGCTTACTATCAAACTGTTACCCACAGGTCTTTCTCACAGATGCTGCTGGACTACATCAGCCACTTCCTAGACTCGTGTAGTTGTTTTACATACAAGCGATTTGATTCGCAAAAAAAAATTTTTTTTAAAGATTTTATTTATTTATTTGACACACACACACAGAGACAGTGAGAGAGGGAACACTAGCAGGGGAAGTGGGAGAGGGAGAAGCAGGCTTCCCACCAAGCGGGGAGCCTGATGTGGGGCTCGATCCCAGGACCCTGGGATCATGACCTGAGCCAAAGGCAGTCGCTTAACCAACTGAGCCACCCAGGCGCCCCATGACTCACAAAAGTTTTAGTCAGTATTTTCCTGCAAGATGGCAGGGAAGAATACTGTGCACTTGAAGATAATTCCCACAAAACATTAAAATGTTCTTTTCTGTAAGTAATCCATTCTACCTTTGCTTCTTTTCATGTTTGAAAGCTGCGAAACATAACAGTCAGGATTCTTAAGAGACGTGTGGTATGAACTTACCAGAATAACTAAAATATACGGGACATTATCACTCATTGTTAAAAATGTGGAACAAGTGGAATTCTCATACACTACTGGTGGAAGTGGAAAGTGATGCAGCCACTTTGGAAAACTACTGGCGGAGTTAAGTAAGCAAAGGCAAACGGAGAGCTGCCCCCTATCGCAGTAACCCCACATTCTAGTTGTATACACAACAGAAATCAACATGCATGCTCACCAAAAGGCATGTACAAGAATGTGCACAGTTTTATTCCGAATAGCCCCAAACTGGAAACAACCCAAATGTTCACCAACAGAGCAGACACACTGCTATATATCCACACAATGGAACACGACACAGCAATAAAAAGGATGAGCTGATACATATACATCATGGCTAAATCTAATGGATATTATTTTAAGAAACGTGAGTGAGAAAACAAAGCATACATACTTCAGGATTCTATTTATTTGAAGGTCAAGAACAGGCAAAGTTGACCACTGGCGATAGAAATCAAAATAGTTAGCACTGCAGCGGGGGGGAATGACTGGAAAGGGGCATGAGGCACCTGCTGGGGTGGAGATAACCCTAAGTGCACTTTACACACTTCACTTGTATGTATGTTACACTTCAATTAAAAAATTATTTAGGTGTATGGCAAAAAAAAAAGGCATTGAGGACTGAGGGAGGGTCAGAAAGGTCAACTTGGTAGTGAAGGGATATTCTGCCTCATCTTTGGCAGCAGTTTTTGTAAGTTGAAGACTGTGATCCAAGGGTCCCCTAGTCTGATATTCAGTCCGATTTCCAAATATGATGTCGTAATAAGTGCCTGAGACATGCTGAATTAAAACGTTCTCAAACCACATGATACAAACACTGAACAAACTAGTAGTAAAGAGCACTTCCTCAACCTGATAAAGGCCATCTATGAAAACCTGCTGGCAACATCATACTTCCTGATAAAAGACTGAATGGATGCTTTCCCCCTAAGATCAGGAACAAGACACAACGTCCTGCTCTTAACACTGTACTGGAGAGCCTAGTCAGACAGGTAGGTAAGAAAAAGAAATAAAGACATCTACACTGGAAAGGAAGCACTCTAATTACCTATGTCAGCAGCAGACATAATCTTGTATACAGAAAATCTTAAGGAATTCAATAACAAGTATGAGAAGCGGGGCTCCTGGCTGGCTCAGTTGGCAAAGTGTGTGACTCTTGATCTCAGGGTCATGAGTTTGAGCCCCACATTGGGTGGAGAGTTTACTTTAAAAACATAATCTTAAAATACTAGTAAAAAGTATTAGAATAAATTAATTCAGCAAGATTGCAGCATACTAAATATATAAAAACCAAGCATATTTCTATATACTAACCATGAACACTCTGAAAATGAAATTAAGAAAACTCTATTTATAATAACATAAAAAAATACCTAGGTCTATGTTTAAAACAAAAGAAGTATGACACTTGTACTCTGAAACTGCAAAAAACTGTTGTAAGAAATTAAAGAAGACCTAAACAAATGGACAGCAGTGCTCTGGGATCGAAGGTTTACTATGGTTAGAATGACACTGCCCCAATTGGTCTACATCTCCACTGCAATCCCTGTCAAAATCACAGCTGCCTTTTTTGGAGAAACTGACAGATTCTAAAATTCACATGGAAATGCAAGGAGCCACACTAACCAAAGCAATTATTAAAAGCAAGAACAACGTTGGGAGGACTCACATTTCCTGATTTCCTAACTTACTATGAAGCTACAGTAAGAAAGAAAAATGTGGTACTGGTGTAAGGACAGACATACAGAGCAAGGGAACAGAAGTATAAGTCCGGAAATAGACTCTTACATTTATGGTCAACCGAGTTTCTAAGAGTGCCAAGACCATTTAGTAGGAGAAAGAAGAGTCTTTTCAACAAACAGGCTGGATCGACCACATATCCACATGCAAAAGAATGAAGCTGGACGCCTACTTCACACCATATACAAAAATGACCTCAAAATCAACCAGAGAGGGGCGCCTGGGTGGCTCAGTCGTTAAGCGTCTGCCTTTGGCTCAGGTCATATCTCAAGTCCTGGGATCGAGCCCTACATCGGGGTCCCTGCTCCGCGGGAAGCCTGCTTCTCCCTCTCCCGCTCCCCCTGCTTGTGTTCCCTCTCTTGCTGTGTCTCTCTCTGTCAAATAAATAAATTAAAAAAAAAATCAACCAGAGACCTAAATCTAAGAGCTAAAACTCTAACAAGAAAACAAACATACAGAACCTTAGGTCAGGCAACACCTTCTTAGGTGACCCCCAAAACACAAATGACCAAAGAAAAAACAAATTGAACTGTATCAAAATGTAAAGCTTATGTATCGCGGAGGGCCCCATCGACAGTGACAAACCACCCACAGAATGGGGGCGGGGGAAGTTGTATGCAAATCACACATCTGATCAAGCGCTTGTATCCAGAATATATTAAGGATTCTCAAAACCATTAACAGAAATACAAATAAACCAATTATAAATGGGCAGTTTGGAGAAGACTGGCAAACACCACCTTCACCAGGTGAGCCAAGGTAATTTCACCAGGCACGAGACAAAGATGCCATACGGATCCTGACGTGGCGCGTGAGGACAGGACATCACTTCTGTGCTGTTCCTTCCCGAAATGCATGGCACTAATGTAATCAGGAGGAAACAGCAAACAAACCCCAACTGACAGCCTACACAACTTCAACTGCCTGTGCTCTTTGAAAGCATTGAGTCAAGACAGACAAAGCAGCACTGATGAAGATAAACGGGGACCACACACATATGACCATTAAATGTAACACATGATCCTGGACTGGATGGCGGGGCAGAGAAAAAAATCTTGTGTTTTGCTGTAAAGGACATTAGTTGGACAGTAAGTCAAATGTGGATAAGGTCTCTAGATTACAGAGCCTTATCAGTCTTAATTTCCTAATTAGATAACTGTGCTGTGATTATGTAAGTGGATGTTGTTTTTAGGAAATATGCACTCAAGTAGTGAGAGGTAATGAAGCATTATGTCTACAACTCACTCCTCAGGAGTCCAGAACAAAAATAATCATATGCATATGGAATGAAGGTAAATCAAGTGTGGTGAAGGGTTAACACTGGGGAATTCTGGGTGAAACATGTATGGACATTCTTTGTACTGTTTTTCTCCAATTTTTTATTAATTAAAAAATTTTTAAAAAAATTTTAAGTAGGCTCCACACCCATTGTGGGGCTTAAACTCAAAACCTTGAGATCAAGAGTTGCATGCTCTACCGACTGAGCCAGCCAGGCGCCCCTCTAAAACTTTCTTGTAGCTCTGAATATTTTCCAAAATAAAAGGTTAAAAAAATTCTTTTCATTGGGTGAAGGATTTGAGCAGATAGTTCTCCAAAGAAGATATATAAATGGCCAGTAAACTCATGAAAAGATGCTCAGTATCATCAGTCATTAGGGAAATGCAGACCAAAACCACAATCAGATCCTACCTAATGCCCACTAGGATGGCTAGAAGCACAAGGACACACAATAATGCATGCAGCAAGGACAGGGAGAAGTTAGAACCTTCGTACGCTGCTGATGACAATGTAAAATTGGACCACAGTCTGGCAGTTCCTCAAAGGTTAAACACGGAGTTACCTAAGACCCAGTAATTTAGCTCCAAGAGAAATGTAAACACAGGGCCACACGAAAACTGGCACGTGAACATTCTAGTAGCATTATTCATAATAGCCAACAAATGGAACAAACCCAGATGCCTTTCAACTGAATAGATAAGTCAAATATGTCCGTACAATGGAAGAGTGATGAGCCACAACAAGAACAAAGTACTGATACAGCTACAGCACAGGTGAGCCTTGAGAACATTATAATAACTAAAAAATGTCAGACACAAAAGACCACAGACAGTGTGATTCCATTTATATGAAACGTCAAGAATAGGCAAATCCAGAGAGACAGAGAGTGGATTAGTTTTTGCACAAGGCTGGGATAGGAGGATTAGGTTGAGGGAAAATGGGGAGTAACTGGTAATGAACACTGGGCTTCTTTTGGGAGTCATGAAAATATTCTGAAGTTAGATTGTGGCGATGGTTGCAAAACCGTGAATATACTAAAAAAAAGATTGAATCGTACACTCTAAATGGGTGGACTGCATGTATGTGAATTATACCTCAGTGAAGCTGTAAAAGTAACTTTCTATAAGTTAAAATTTCAGGAAAGGCAGCATATCAAATAAATATTCTTCTCAACAAAGACCCTTTAAAATCAATTTGCCATGGGAGCGCCTGGGTGGCTCAGTCGTTAAGCGTCTGCCTTCGGCTCAGGTCATGATCCCAGGGTCCTGGGATCGAGTCCCACATTGGGCTCCCTGCTCGGCGGGAAGCCGGCTTCTCCCTCTCCCACTCCCCCTGCTTGTGTTCCCTCTCTCTGTCAGAATAAATAAATAAAATCTTTAAAGAAAAATTGATTTGCCATAATTACATCACAACCCCCTGAATCAGCTGTAACTCACCTATTACACTGGTCTTCGGTAGAAAAGTAGATTTGAAAGTCATCAGAATTATCATGGACATAAAGAAAACAACACCGCTCATCAAACTTGGATATGCTGTAAAATTGGAAAAACATAAGGCAGCTTATATGTAAGTTATGATGTCACTTACACATTTTTGAGAAAAATCTAGTCATAGATTTTCTTCCATTTTACAAATTTGAAAGATTCATTAATGTTTTAATCACTACTCCCCAAATTTGACTTCTACTTCTCTACAAAATTTAAATAGCAGGGACATTTATCTTGCGTATGTTTGAGTTTGTATCCATCAAACGACTTTCATTTGTATGGAGAACTTACCATGGGTACAGCACCTAGCAAAGCCTAGAGCAGCAAGAAAGGGAAATCAATATGGTCTCTGTCCTCAAGAATTTATAATTTCACACACAAGACAGGAAGCTTATTTGTGAAATAATGTATTATGGTACCTAAGGAATTTCAAGACTTGAAAAATATCAGGACACACTATTTGGGGCCACACAAAGGAGGTAGAAATACACATGGCATCTTAGCTCAAGAAAGGCCTTTACAGGTTATCTGGTCCATTTCCCTCTAAGGTCGGGATCCGACTCTACAGCACTTCAGTCAATATTCCGCTTTCCTGGACATACCCGGAGACAGAAAATCACCATACTCCATTTGCTGATGGATTTTACTGCTCGAAAGTTCTTTACCTACACTGGGCCAAGCCTACACGATGGCCCTCATTTTGCCAAGTGGCACTACGGAAAAGCCTAAATTCTCTTCAAACAAATGATGCCACTTTATCTTCCCCTAAGTCATCTCTCCCTGAGATCCATAGCTTCTTTAGCCATTCCTCATATGTCAGGGATTACATGACAAATACTTAGTTGAAAGAGCAACAGGGTGATTTAAAAATAATGAAAACTAGGTTATACATAAGTTTTGGAAACAAATTTGTAAAGAAACTATCACAGTTATTTGGGTAGCACTTTGTTCAACATGTGCTCTTTACAGCACATTGGTTCCAGGGTCTGATTCATCCCAGGTCCTTTGCACGTCCCTGTTGATGGTTGAATGGCAGCAAGAGGTAGCTCTATGAGAAGGCACAAACAAAAGGTTCTTGACTACATGTTCTCATACCACTTAGTTTCTGGAGTATTCAGTTTTTGAGAATGTTCAACACTGAATTATAGTTTTGCATCAGTATTACTCAAATACACTACTGTTCTTAAATTATTTCCCTCCCTTTAAAGTGACAAAAATATTCTAATCTAAACAGTGCTGTGTCTAGAACGGGATCATACCATGTCTGGAGGTAACAGGGGATTCAACAGTGGCCTGTGGTCTTACAATCAGATAAAGAACATACAGTTCTAATCCAAGCCCTTCATTTAATGGAAACTATGAACAGAGTCCTGGAAAGGCTAAGTGATTTTGTCAAGGTTAAACAGTGAAAGAGGGATTACAATTCACATCTGCTTCAGAGCTGCTCCTGCCGTTGGATGTGCTGGCAGGGTGAGGCTCAAAGTGTAGCCACAAGGGTCGCCAAATGGTCACCACCCCTGATCCAAAGACCAAGCACCATAGCTCTCCTTGGACTACACCACCTGCTCCCCAAATGAGAACAATGCCCTTGGCTCCATTATTGTACTCAGGAGACCCCAACCGAGTGTCATTACCAAGTAATTCCTTCAGATACTGGGATTCTGGGGTTCCCTGAGCACTTGAACATCCATGGTTCAAAGAAGAAATGCTTTCTCTTTCTACAGATCTAACTTCATCTTTTAAAAAAAGTTTGAGACAAGAGAGTTTAGTCTATTGGATACCAAAAAAAAGCTTCTCTGTTACAACAAGCCAAGAAGCCCTTATTAGCAGCACATGAACAAGCTGAGGATTCTGATAAAAATGAGAATATCACATCTTATAAATAAGTGGAAACATTAAAGTAAAATGCTGTCATCGTTATTTGTATTAAAACAATAATTCCATTTTCCCTTATGTTCTTACCTTATTCCCCTAATGGAAGAAGCTGTAAAATTCCATTCATGAATTTGTTTCTGCAGGTTTTAAAAACAGAAGTCAGTAGAGCTTGATTTTTTCCATGCAAAAAAATAACTTTTGGTTTCATTCTCTGGTCAGTCGCTTCTGCTATTTTACTTTCAAGAGAGATTTAGGAGTTAGAGCAATATATTTTATATAACTTGGAAGACCAGAAACATTTTCTCATGTATTACAAAAATTCATTTGTATCTCTAATCCAGTTTAGAGTGAAGGATCTAAAGTTGAAACAGAAAAGGCACAGAATAAGTACACACTGAATGGACTTTCATCTTCTGTCAACCTATCAGGAAAACTCTAAAATGAGTTTGAGAACAGCCCACCTAAGTTGAGTGACCTGTGAAAATATTTGCAGAAGGAAAAATGTGGCAGCCACCAATCAGTGTTCTCCAATCTTTCTTTTTTTCCCCCTGGGCACACAGCCAAGAATACATTTCCCAGCCTCCCCTGCAGGGTGGGGCCCCGTGATGGAATTTTGACCAATGGGATTTAAGGAGGAATGATGCGCACCATCTGTGGGCGTGGTTCATAATAACCTCCCCAGCGATCCTTTATTCCACTACAAGAGGGAATGTGGACCCTACCGCAAGTTTATGACACAAGGCATAAACTTTTATCATGTTAAGACATTGATATTTAGGTGCTATTTGTTTTAGCAGATAGCTTGCCATAACTAACACAAAGACTAACCTGGATTTCATTTTGTACAAGGTGCATTTTTAAAAATAACTCTGGGGGCACCTGAGTGGCTCAGTCGTTAAGCGTCTGCCTTCGGCTCAGGTCATGATCCCAGGGTCCTGGGATCGAGCCCCGCATCGGGCTCCCTGCTCAGCAGGAAACCTGCTTCTCCCTCTCCCACTCCCTCTGCTTGTGTTCCCTCTTTCACTGTGTCGCTCTCTGTCAAATAAATAAATAAATAAAATCTTTTAAAAAAGTATTAAAAATAACTCTGGGGGCACCTGGATGGCTCAGATGGTTAAGCGTCTGCCTTCAGCTCACGTCATGATCCCAGAGTCCTGGGATCGAGCCCCACATCGGAATCCCTGCTGAGCAGGGAGCCTGCTTCTCCCTCTCCCTCTGCGTGCCCCTCCCCCTGCCTGTACGCTCTCTCTCTCTCCCTGTCAAATAAATAAAATGTTTAAAAAAAAACCCAAAAACTCTGTTCCCTCCCTCCACCACCACTGCCCGCACTTAATAAACATTGCACAAAGCTAAGCCTCAGAACAGAGATCTGAAATCTGTTCCAGAAGAGCCACAGGCTACAGTACCAATACATCGCAGCAAAAGAAAATCATTTAAAATAAGAAAGCACATGTGGTTGGCCTGAAAAATGGCATAAATGAGCAGCTAAGCCCCCCAGAGAAGCGTGAGAGCCAGAAGACTGAGCATATGGCTTAGGAGAATAGCCACGAGCAGCTGGGTGACAAGTTTCCTGCCATCCTGGAGGAACAACAACATGAACACCTGGGAGGATGGCCCTCAATGGGAGAAAATTCATTCATCCGTGTCAATTAAGCACCTACTATGTGCCAGGCAAGGCACCAGCACGGAGGATGTAGCAGAGAACAAAGCCTCTGCCTTCATGGGGCTTACATTCGAGAAGAGAGGAGCAACTAATTAAGTGGTAACTTAACATCACGACAGAAGACAAAAAGCAATACAAAGCCAGAGAGCACCGGGAAGGGCATTAAGGTGGGGCGGCGGTCATGGCATTAGGCTGGATGCCCCAGGAAGGGGTCTCTGATGACTTCTCAGCAGAAGGTTAAAGCAGGTGAAGGAATGAGCTGTCCAGACACATGGGAGGGACAACAGCCCCAGGCAGACAGGAAAAATCCTGTCCCTAGGGCATGTCTGGGAACCGACAAAGGGGAGTGGGAAAGAGGTTGGAGAGCTCATGAGGAAGATCACGCAGGGCCTCGGAGACCATCATCATCTCCTCTTCTACTCTGAAGAAGAGGAGAACCCTTGAGGGCCCTGAAAGATGAAAGTATATGCCAAAGTGAAAGCCACCACCTTGGACCCAACCATGTAGAAAGACTGAGCATATTTTAGAGGACTTGTGTTCAAAGTCACTGGAAGGTGGCAGTCGTGGAGAGCAGGAACCTGCTTTTGGATTCGGGTACAGAAATATGAACCAGGGCAATTTCGAGAGCACCTTGTCCTACTCACCTACAGGCAAGAAGCTTGCATGTATATAAAAAGGCCAGCCACAGGAGTTTTTAAAGTATTCTCAGATGGAAGGTTTACTGTAGGGTAGCTTTAGGGAACTTCTTGAGTTGGGAGGAAGATATGCGGACTAAAAGGTAAACAACACGGACTCCCCTCTTTCCCTTTATATCACAGTCAGTGGGCATATGGGGGGTACCTGCTTTGTAGATACTATGGATATAAAAAGCTACAAATCATACTCGGGCTTGCAGAGCACTTGGGGAGACATTCTCAAAAAGTGATCCAAGAGCAATGGGAAATACTGCGCATACTATACAGGGAAGAAGGTGGCCTACATTCAGTGAAAGGGGTGGGAGGGTGGTTAGAGACGCCTCCGCAGAAGTTAGGGCTTGGATGACTGGAAGAAGGAATTGCAGGGGAGTAAGGAGGACAGAAGAGCACACAGGAGCCCCTGCAGGGCCAGCTCAGGGGACAAGGAGAAGACGGGATTACACAAGGGCTTGACACTCAGTAAGAGTCAGTTTTAATCTGGAAAGCCACGGGATTCAGTCATGATTTGGGGGAGTATGACCAGAGGGCCAGTACAGGTCCTTTAATAATAATAATAATAATAAATAAAATTATTTAATAAATAAGTTTAATAAAATTATTAAACTTCTGACTTGAAGTATACCGTATGTTCAGAAAAGGGCACAGTGATCATCGAAGTAAATTTCTACAAAATGAAGACTCGCTGTAACCAGCATCTAAATCAAGAGACAGAACATGAACAGCAGCCCAGAAGCTTCCCTCATAATTGCCCCCCACCATGCCCAGTCATCCAAGGGTGGAAAGAGCAACCACTATTCTGACTTCACCACCACCGAGAGTTTTGCCTGTTCTGCAAGAATATGTAAATGAAATCGTGAAGTCCACACACTCTTGCATCTGCACGTGGGGTTTTTCGAGAAACATCTGGTGATGGAAGTCAGGGTTGGCCTCATGGCTTCTGATCTGGTGTCCTGGTGGGTCAACTGACCCAGATTCCTCCATCGTCAACGCGGTGGCTGCTCTCCTCCCATGGTAGGCAGCGACCTCACCCTTTCTGAGGGGGGCTATTTCACCACATCTAAATCATGAGGAGGAAATGGACTCAAGACTAGCTGTTCACGTCAGGGTCAGAAGCCCCCAGTCGGAGTGCACAAGCAGCAGAGCCAGGGTGGGCTGCGGAGAAATGGGCCAGGAAGCCAGAGGCGGGGCCACACCTCCAGGGTCCCCGGGGCGCCGACGTAGCATCTGCCCTCCAGGTCCCAGAGTGCATGCCTCTGGGGAGGAATCCTGGGCGTCTGTGACAATTCTGTAGACTTTTTATGTGCTTGTCCCATTGCTAACATAAGCATAAAAGGCAACAACGACAGAGCTTTCCCCAACAAGCAGCCCCACCTGTGCGGTCGGTGTCGGCAGCTACTCTATGCCTGTTGGCAACTCTGGGGCACAGGAGTTGCTGAGGGAGCAAGGCTGTGTTCGACCCTGCTCTGTGCAGTCTACTTGCACTGTTGTGCTGGGGGCCACTGGTGCCAGCTTAGGAAGGCCAACTGTGCCCATCTCCTCCTAACCCCACATCCAGGCACATACTGGAGGTTGCTTGAAACTGGTCACGGTGGGAGCAGTTATACCACAGAAAGCAGCAAACGCTACAAAGTCCACGCTCTGCTCCCATGTCCCCGTGCCACGAGTTAAGTGTTGACCAGAAGTTTCTGAATCCTTGCCTAACAAACCAAAACTTCATCTCCTCCTACAGCAGTGCTGCATGTAAGTGAACACGCGCATGCGTGTGATCTGCCCCGCCCCCCCCCCCCCCCAGCCTCAGCCCACCAGGAAAAAATGCAACACTGTGTAGAGAAATGTCATCTCACACCAGGCAAATCTGCTTGCTTTCGCGATCTGCAGAATTTCAAAAATGTAAATGAAGGCAAAAGCAAAAGCTTCCTCTCACAGCAAAAAGGCAATTTATATTTCTCTCAGACGTTTGTTCTGACAACTATGAGCACTTGTGCAAAACATTTCATCAGTCAAGGAAAACTAGCATTTGCTGCTTGTATCGTTCTTTTCCATTTCTTATTACAGACTACATACAAAGTAAAACATTTACAACTAGGGAGACAGTGTAGGTACCCATGGGAATGTCTATTAAGGGCCAGCAACAATTACAGGGGTCAATAAAATGGGCAACGTTTGTGGAATTCCATGAGACCAAAACCACGTGGCTCTAAAAGTCTCAAGAGTCATCTGAGCAGGGTTAGTTTCTTTCTCCAAGTACTTGTCAAAACATGAGGTGTTGTGTATCTACATCGATGGAATAGTGAGGTTACAGATCAGAATTTTGAAAATCCTCTCGCATCACAGTGGCATCAAAGGGGAGTGTCTGCTGATGTTCTCCTCCTTGGCCATGCTGGTTACTTAGGTGTGTTCCCGTGACACACATCCATCGAATTGTACATTGACGACTGATGGACTTTTCAGGGTGTATGTCATACTTCCATAAAAGGTTAAAAACAACGCAAGAGGCAAATTTAATAGAAAACCTATGGATTCTTCAAATAAAAAACCTATGGATATCTTCAAAGGAGATATATCTGTTTGAACACCATGTGTATATTTTATTATGGCTTTAATTTTTTTCTTTTGCACTCAAATATTTAAATTAATACACATAGTGCAGCAAAACAAAACGATAACCAAAAAAATGCCAAGCACACATTAGGGCAGCTCATCTTCACTAATGGCTGCTGACTCTGATGAGTAAGAAGGTTGGTCCTCTGTTAAATATTAGACAAAGTTCCTGCCTTACACTTATGCTGTGGACTGAATGTTTGTGTCTCTGCAAACCAGCTGTTGGAGGTGGGGCCTTGGGGAGGCGATTAGGTCATGAGGATGGAGCCCCCGGGATTAATGCCCTTATTAAAAGGGACACAAGGGAAACATCTCTCCACCATCTGAGGACACATGAGGAAGACAGCCTTCTATGAGCTGGGAAGAGGGCCCTCACTAGAACCTGACCATGCTGGCAGCCCGCCCTTGGACTCCCAGCCTCCAGAACTGGGAGAAAGAAAGGTCTGTTGTTTAAGCCCCCAGTCTATGGTATTCTGTTACAGCAGCTCAAGTGGAGGAAGACAACTTGAGATTTCGTGCCTATTTTTTTTATATATACCTCTATTGAGATATAATAGACAAAGACCTGCATAAATTTCACGTGCATAATTTGAGGAGTTTGGACATATTCAGACACTTATGGAATCATTACCACAATCAAGGTAATGGCCATATCCAACACCTCCCAAAGTGTCCTTGTGTCCTTTGGTTTTTGTTTTGTGCGTGTGGGGGGTAAGGACACATGAGATTAACTCTCAACAGATTACGAAACACACAATGCCATCCTGTTAACTATGGGTGCCACGGTGTACAGCAACATTTGCAACTTGTTTATGCAGAAGTCACACTTCGTACCCGCTGCACAATGGGGGGTGGGGGGAGTTGCTGTGTCACGACTATTTCTGATAAGGAATTTCTTGCATGATTTTGGGCCTCTGCTTATTCTCTAATGTTATGTTTCATTTTTTGAAGATACTGTTTATTTTCACCTGATTAAGACATAATTGCTCACACTCTTATTTCCAGGGAAAAAAATCCTTCTTCGCCAGGTTAATGGCAGAAGTCTCCCCACACTCCATGAAAACATATGCAAAGCAAACAGACCTACCTAGTGAATGCACTTGTCAAAGGTACTAGATCTTTTATTACTAAAAATATGTTATTAAAGAAAGAAGCTGAAGAAGTACTTTAGACACACAGAGATCAAAAAAATAGTTACTACCACACCAGGCACAGCCCAGTGTTTCTGTGATCTCTTTAGTGGGCAATTAAAATGTTCCCTCTCCTGTATTATTGGTGTGAACATAAACTGGAGTGGTGCAAACCTGACAGGAGCTATCACATTTTATTTATTTTATCTTTAGTAGCTATCAAATTTTATTTTTTCTTTTTTAAAGATTTCTTTACCTTAGTGCGCGTCGAAGCACGCACACGCATGAGGAGGGGGAGGGGCAGGGGGAGAGGAAGAGAGAGAATCCCAAGCAGACTCCCTGCTGAGTGTGGAGCCCGATCCCACGACCCCCGAGATCACAACCTGAGCCGAAACCAAGAGTTGGATGTTCAACTGACTGAGACACCCAGGCGCCCTGTAGCTATCAAATTTTAAACAAAAGTAGTCTTAAATCCAGTAGTTCCATTTCTGGGAATCTCTGTTCCTGAAACAACATACAGGAGCATGTAGGGTGTAACCACCAGGATGTGCACCAACATATCTACCACTAGATAGAGTGCACAGGTGAGACTGAAATGTTCACTGCAGGCAGGTGCGAAAATAAATTTTGCTTTATCCATACTTGGAAATGTACCACCATGATACAGGAATACTACATTTAAAAACATCAGGTGGGGGCGCCTGGGTGGCTCAGTCGGTTAAGTGTCTGCTTTCAGCTCAGGTCATGATCCCAGAGTCCTGGGATCGAGCCCCACATCAGGCTCCTTCCTCAGCGGGGAGCCTGCTTCTCCCTCTCCCTCTGCCTGCTGCTCTGCCTACTTATGTTCTCTATCTTTGTCAAATAAATAAAATCTTTTTTTAAAAAATCAGGTGGATCACTGTGTGCTATTTGAAAAATTGTCTATGATGTATGAATCAATTTAAAAATTTGCAAAGTAATATATACTTATGATCACACTTTAATGAAAATGCTTCTCTCTTTCCACACACACACACACACACAACATATGCACTCATACACACACTTACACATACATAAGGGAGTTTAGAGAATGGTAAAGATGGATATGCACCCAAGTCACTGGGGAGGGGAGCGGGGGCGAGGCTTGGGGGGTTTGCTGGGACTTTCCTGTTACTCCTTATCCACTTCCTCATGGTTTAACTTTTTTCAACAAGCCTGTATTCATTCACATAAATATACACACATTCGTACAGACACACCCACACACAAATATATAACATAAACACATGTAAAATGGGCAAACCAGCGTCCTCTCTCCCGCCTGTGCTTTCAAGTCCAACAACACAGACTCTCCTATCTGAACACTGAATTTCTGATTAAACAGCAGAGAATAGAGAGAGAGCTGTGCCTGATTTTTTTCTTACCATTTCTGTGGGTGAGACATGCCACAGAGAAACCGTCTTCTCCTCAGCTTCACTGTTTATAGAGACATATGAAGGCTGGTAGACTTTGGTTGGTTCTATCACCAGCACCTAAAAGAACAGATTTCTGTGACGTACAGGAATAAACCAGACAGGTTACTCTGCCCAATGAGCAAGTGGGAAGTGCTATACTGCACAAATACTTGAGCACCTACTGTGTGCCAGCAATGCCCCAGGGCCTGTGGATACCACAGTCAGGACAGAAGTCCCCTCCCTCCAGGCGGGTCCATGCTCTGATGGGGCAGACAAGAAACACACACATATGGGATATGGAATATGGTCCCCTATGCAGCTCTGAAACAAGTACTACAGAATAAAGGTGTGTGTGTGGGGGGGGGGGTCACTTTAGACAGGGTGGCCCAGAAAGGCCTGCCCAAGAAGGTGACAGAGAAGAAACAGGGAGGCTACAGTTTTTGAGAGAAATGAAGCAAACTGGATGATCTGCAGGTAGGTACTCAAGTCTATAGAAAATACAAGGGGATGAAAAGTGAGGTGACATTCCATCACTAATGTTTTATTGCTGGGGGAGAGGGAGGGAGGGAAGGGGAGAAAGAAGAGAAGGAGAAGGGAAGAGAGAATGAATGAATGAATTTCCAAAGCAAATAAAACAACATATTTAAGATCACTAAATCTGGGTAGACATTACACAAGTATCTGTTCCATTATTTTTTTTTTTTTAAGATTTTATTTATTTATTTGACAGAGAGAGACACAGCGAGAGAGGAAACACAAGTAGGGGGAGTGGGAGAGGGAGGAGCAGGCTTCCTGCTGAGCAGGGAGCCTGATGCGAGGCTTGATCCCAAGACCCTGGGATCATGACCCCAGCTGAAGGCAGACGCTTAACGACTGAGCCACCCAGGCGCCCCTGTTCCATTATTTTTTGTACCTTTCAATAGGTTTGAAATATTTCATAATTAAAAGATTTTAAAACTGGGCGCCTGGGTGGCTCAGTCGGTTGGGCAACTGCCTTCGGCTCAGGTCATGATCCCGGGATCATGGGATCGAGTCCCACGTCAGGCTCCCCGCTCTGCGGGGAGCCTGCTTCTCAACCTCTCCCATTCCCCCTGCTTGTGTTCCCTCTCTTACTGTGTCTCTGTCAGATAAATAAAATCTTAAAAAAAAAAAAGATTTTAAAACTTATTACCCAAGAACAAAATCATTATCATAATCATCTCAAACAACTTAATCACCATTAGAAGTTTAATGAAATTCCTCAACACGGCACGTTCACAAAACCTCATGGTTTTGTGATGAAATATGAAATATAATGATCTGAAGTTCAGTATCTAGGGTGCTTAGATATCGTACTTATGATTCCTTATAAGATGGTCATAAAACTCAAACAAAAACTTAATGAAAAGTTAATAGTCACTTTGCTTTCCAATAATGTTTTAAAAGTTAATTAGTGGCATTGGAGACAAACCGAAGCTCAAGAGGGAACAGTGCTAAATTCCAAAATTTTGCTATTACTCTTGCAGTGATTTAGAACAGGGTTCCTCCACCTTGGCACTGCTGAGGTTTGGGGCTGGGTAATTCTGTGTTGGGGATGGGGCTGTCCTGTGCACTGTGGGACATTTGGCAGCATCCCTGGCCTTCACCCCACTAGCCGCCAGGAGCAACACCTTCCTCGCAGTTCTGACAACCAAAAATGTCTCTAGATAGTGCCAGATGTCCCCTGGGAGACAAAATGACTCTCAGTTGAGACCACTATCTTAGAGGTCACAGCCGACTTTTTCTAGTGAGTTGATCTATCACTGGCTGAGTCTACCTAAGACGGATGGGTATCCTCTTTTTTTTTTTTTTTAATTTATTTATTAGAGAGAGAGAGTGAGAGAGAGAGCGCAAGAGGGGGGAAGGGCTAGAGGGAGAAGCAGACTCCCCGCCGAGCAGGGAGCCCGATGTGGGACTTGATCCCGGGACTCTGGGATCATGACCCAAGCCGAAGGCAGTCGCTTAATCAACTGAGCCACCCAGGCGCCCAACGGATGGGTATCCTAACATTTTCAATTACTCTAAGGTTTTCTACCTTTCAGCGTATTCAATAATTAGACAGCACCAACCCCCAGTTTCTTTTGTTCTACCTGAAAGAAATGGATTAAGCATAACTTACTGGAAATCTGAGTCCATTAGTAACTTCATTTGTTGCCTCAAAAATTATATCTAACCAGAAGTTAAGCCGTTCTTGCCTGGGTGAATGTTCAATAATAGGTTTCTTGAAGCGCTGAATTAATAACAAGTTCTGAACTAACGATCGAAGGTACCTGGAAAAATCACCAGCATCGATAAATTAGATTCAAGAAATGGAATTCCATTCTACTCCCTTTAAAAGAGGTTTCCCAAAAGCTTCATTTATTTAAATTCATATTGTGTAGTGAGTGCTTCTTAATCCCTTGGCAGCCACATACTTACTTAAAAGAAACCCAAAGAGCGGGCAAAATAAGTTTGTCCAACAAAATCATACAACGTGGCTTTTTACCAACATTGGGCGAATGGTAATCAAAGTGTAGACACTGGCAAGCATATGCTAACGGTCTTAAAAACAAAAGCATGCAGTTTGAAATTTAAAGCAATTCCAAAATGGCAAAATTTCAAACTCAGTCTTCTTAAATTTTTTTTATTTTTAAATATTTTTTTAAATTAACCTTTTTTGAAGTAATTGTAGATTTACATATAGTCATAAGAAATGATACAGAGAGATCTCGTGTACTCTTGGCCTGGTTGATACCAATGATGACAGCTCATACAATTCTAGAACAAGATCACAAGCAAGATATTGAAATGGATACAACTAAGACAGAGAATGTTTTCACTGTCACAAGGATCCCTCATGTTTCCCTTCTACAGCCACACTGCTTCCCTCCCATCTCTCTCCTCTCCTCCTTGACCCCTACCAATCCTCAATGTGAAACTCATTATATATTTTTTTAATTAGATCTGACCAGGTAGAATTTGAAGTTATGAGGTCTTCAATCTCATCATATCTTTACTGTCTTCAAGCAAATTGAAGTGTTCGAAACACAGCTGTTAGGCAGTGGTGGTCACATCCTCTCTGCTAGTGAATGGGGATGGTTGAGCTGAAAGCATCAGAGTATTATTTTGTCCTTTGAGGATAAAGTCTGAAGCTGTCCTGGGAAGGCAGGTCAGCTAGACTCTGACTGACTTGCTTGGGTACTCTGCACTGAAGGAGTCACTCATTAGGCTTGGGTTGTCCCAACTCTTAACATTCCAGAGAAAGGTCTGGTCCTTGACTAGCTTTGGGGACATCACCTTTAAGGCCTTGGGATATCCAGCCTGGTAAGAATGCTTTTGTTTACTGGGGGCCTTGGGCCATGCCAGAAAGTTCATGCTAACAACAGGTTGCATGGTGGGGGCCTTGGGCCATGCTGTATCAGTGTTATCTCCAGAGAGGCTGGGGACTCTGACTAAGGTCAACTATGCGGTTGCTCCATACCTGTACAACCGACCTCCCCAGAAAACCCTGGACACCAAGACTTGGTGAGCTTCCCCGGTTGTCAATACTTTGTGCATGTTGCCATACATCGTTGCGGGGAAAACTCAGCACGGTCTCTGTCACTCCACTGGGTGAGGACAGCTGGAAGCTGGTACCTTGTCTCTCCTGGACTCTGCCCTTTGTGCCTTTCGTCTTTGCTGATTTCAAGCTGTATACTTGTCTTATAATAAACCTTAACCATGAATACAACAGCTTTTCAGAGTTCTGTGAGTTCTTCTAGCCAATCAGGAACCTCGGGGCGGTCTTGGACCTACAATATTAGGTCCCAACAGTGTAAGTCAGTGTAGGTGCTGACGTAATGAGAATGTATTCAAGGCTCAGCTGTCACCTCCATGGAGTCAGCTCTGTCTGGCTCGGGTACAGTAGGGCACCCTAAAAGTAGAATTCTGGAAAAAGCAGCTGCTCCACGAGGGCTGGAGGCTCTGCCTGCCTCCTTGCTCACGAAGCCTCAGAAAGATTTCAAGAGGTTGATATGGTTTGGGGATCAAATTTAGGTCCTTCAGACTGGGAAGAAATGGGGTCCAACTAAAAACAACTGAAGAGGCTCTGACCCCTGGGAGTCCAGATTGGCCCACTGAGCTGGGAAAGAACAGGCCACTGAGCTGGGAATGAACATGGGTCACTGAAAGTAAAAAGTATTAAGTTATACACGTAATCCAAATGCATTTTAGACAAAAAAGAAAAACAGAGATGAGGGGAAAAAAAGATTAAAACTTCTCCTAAGGCTACCTCCCTGAGATAAGCACTGTCAATATTACGGAAAAAATTCGTTGATTACTTACATAGGTATCGAATGAGCATCTATTCTGAGACTACAGGAAGCAATGACAGACTGACAACTCTCATGGAGCTTCATACCTACTGGCAAGTCAGCTGTTGCCCACCCCTCAGAGACCTTGCCCAGAGTCACATACCGAACAGATCTTTCCTCAAAAGGAGTCCACAGAGAAGAGTGGTTCTCAAAGCATGGTTTCCCAGACCAGCAGCGTCAGCTTGTCATCTGTAGGTGCAATTCCCCAGGCCCCACCCTAGACCTTCGGAGCCAGATATCATGGGCGGGGCCCAGCAACCTGTGTTTTAATCAATATAGCTGATTCGGATACATGCCAACGTTTGGGAGCCACTGACAGAGAACACTATACCCTGCCATTGGCTCTTCTTATCCTGGGACAGACCATGAACACATCCATGGCACCCAGTGTTCTTTCTGGCACATTTCAATGGCTCCATAATGCGCTAACCTGGGGCCAGTGCTGTGGCACCACTTTCTTGACCATATCTTGGTCTTTTATTTTAGTTCCAGTTTCCATCTGTGATGCACGCCACTTTCTTGGTGTGCTTTCAGCCTTACTACCTGCTTTCTGACAAATACGTACTAGTACCAAAGAAGGTTTTATTCTTGAGGACCAAGAGGACCTGAAGAAATTTTTTTTTTTAAGATTTTATTTATTTATTTGACAGAGAGAGACACAGCGAGAGAGGGAACATAAGCAGGGGGAGTGGGAGAGGGAGAAGCAGGCTTCCCGCCGAGTAGGACCCTGGGATCATGACCAGAGTCGAAGGCAGATGCTTAATGACTGAGCCACCCAGGCGCCCCAGACCTGAAGAAATTAATAAGATCACGAGTCGCATCTTGGAGATCGAGCACATAGGGGCATATTCTGTACATGTATGCGCT
Source organism: Mirounga angustirostris (assembly GCF_029215605.1). Taxonomy (NCBI): domain Eukaryota; kingdom Metazoa; phylum Chordata; class Mammalia; order Carnivora; family Phocidae; genus Mirounga; species Mirounga angustirostris. The sequence goes on from NW_026991719.1 coordinate 15,559,839, forward strand.
CGTCTGTCTGTCCTTCCCTCCTGTCCCATAAACCCAAGTGAGCCTGCAGAGCTGTTCTTGCTGCTGTAACTTTGCGTTAATGAAGGAGTCAGAAGGAGAAACACAGCAATTGATATTTCTTTTGCAATTATAGCTCTTCTCCCTTCAGAACAAAGTCAGATACTGAGAGAAGGAACACACACACACGTGTGACTCACCAGACTGGAGGTTTCAGTTTGAACAACCTCTCAGCTGCCTGGACGGCCTTCCCGACATCATTGGCCAACATGCTGACGTTGAAGAACTGACCCACATCCCAGTAATTGTTCATTTTCTCCAAGCTCCCTTTTCTTCCCAACAAACTGTTTAGCTGGACACCTGAAGAATTTGAATGTTAGATGAAGTTATGCAAAATCTTTCTAGCTTCTCTCCTATTATGCAAGCCTTTAGAGAGAGGAAAAAGCATGCACTTTATTTTGGCTACTGTCTCAGAAGTGCGATCAGAGAGTAACTGTCCCTTTTGAAATACAATGCTAGTTATTTGGAGATAATTTTTAATGCTGAATTTGGGTGACCAAAGCCTATCAGTATCCATGATCATAAATAGCTTTACCTATCTTCCTTAGTTCCATGGAAGTTTCAAATTGTTGTCCGGCAACTATCAGCAAAACTGCCAGGTTGATTCCTGAATAAAGAGATGACTGGAGCTCAAATCCTTTGCGGTACCTGTAATGACAGACCCGCCAGATTCTTATCATTATGGTAGAAGGAAAAAATGATAAATAATGGCACAAGCCGACCTTCTCATGAGCTCTTTCACCACCTATGGTTTTCCGGCCCCCTCCCCCTTTACAAACAGCTACATCCAGCACTCAAATAGCTTCTTAAAAATGTTATCATCATAACACTAGGGAGTTAAAAAAATTTTCTTCATCAGGTTTATATTTTCATGAAAAACCATGATCACTGTATGAAAGGAGGACGTTAAAGTGCACAAAAGAAATGTAAAATCTTTTATAACCCTACCCACAAAAGGAGACCACAATTGGATGTCCAAATCTCATCTTAAAAGTGACACTCCATTTGTACATGGAGCATTTTTTATTATAGAGCAATTCCATCAATTGTAGGCTATTACTCTGCAGGCTGTTTGTTTGCTTTTATCACAAAATGGAGTCAGTTTTCCCTGTAGGAAGCAGTGCTGACAGAACCCTGGCCCCAAGATTGCTCGGAGAGTCGTGGCATCAAGTGGGAGAAGGAGCAGGGATCTATTCCCCTAGGGTAAAGAGCTCTATCCAAAACACAGAATACCATTTTTATTCCATAAGTTTAAAGAGTGCTATTTTAGTTCTCTTACTATTTTTTTTTCTATACATAGAAAGCTGCTTTCCCTTCCATAAGCGAGTAGGAATATCATAACCAGGAAAAAAAAAGAATTTGATCAATGAAGTAATGACAATGAAATGTCTTTAAGTGGCACAGTTCAGAGCAAAGACTTGTAAACCAGGAGGAAATTGATCACTTGTGCAACAGCAAGAGAATTAAACACCAAGAAAATACTCATTGTGGAAGGGAGAACCTATTATTTAAGTCAGTTAAATTTCAGTTTTATGAACTTTGGGGCGTAACACTGAGTACGCTAAGAAAGTTGTTTCAATCCCAGCCAACAAAATTCCAATAAAATTGAACCCCATCCTAGTATGTTTTGGGGATTTTCAATACCACATCCTATGGTATTTGATTTTTTCCCCCACCTTCTTTTACCATCAACAGTTATCTGGGAAGAGGGTGGACTTCTCTCTGCTTCTCATCCGTAAATCCAACAGGCCCAGCTTAGGGGATGACGAGCCTTGAACGTGGACTCAGGACTGCAGTCCCAGGTTTGCCTCTTCCCAGCCCCCTGCCTCCCTGAGCCACATGTTCTACCTTAGTACTGAAGAGCCTGAGTTAGATGATCCCAAGGTCTCACCAGAGCTAACATCCCAGAAGACTAGGCTTCATTTGCCCTCTGGACCCACCACCTTCTGAAGTGGATGGAGAAAGGCTCCTAGGACTTTCTTGAAGGAGCCACAGGTAGTGATCTCCTGACCTGGGGGCTGAATTCCTGGCCACTGTGGTGGGAACACAGCTTCCTATTTTGGCCCTACCCAACATTAACTTCCCTTCAACACCCTGAGTGACTCCTAGCACAATAGTGCATCAGGTGCCACTGGGGATTTACTAAGAATAAAATGGGGTCCCTGCCCTCCACAAAACTATACTATGGTGGAGGTACTAAGATCCCCACACACAATTAGTGAAATTAGGGAAAATACAAACCTGAGTGTGGTAAGTATCCTGAAACCACACAAATACAAGTCTAGAGGGACTCACAGAAGATATGTGGGGCCCCCCCCAGAAGCCTAAGATATGGCATGAAGATGGACAGGCATACAGTGGCAGTGACTCAGAAAGGAAACACCCAACACAGAAAAAGGCAGGAGCAGAGATGGGAGCCTGCGGAACTCCCAGGAAACTTCAGTTCAGTTGGACATAGATCAGGTAGTGGGAACTGGGGCTCAGGGTGGGTTGGAGAAAGTCTGCTGAGCACCTAGAATGGTGATCTAAGAGTCTGAATTTTTTTTAATGGGGAATGGAGAGCCACAGTGGGTCTTTGAGCTTTAGGAAGAATAAGGAATGGTGGTTCAATCTATGAAGGATTGACTTTAAAGACACTAAAAGGAGAGCCTGCTTGGGATATTGTGAGAACATTCGTGGCAAGAAAGTAAAAAAAAAAAAAAAAAAAAAAAAAAAAAAAAAGGCACCAACCCAGGGTGGTGGAGATGAGAGTGAGGGAAGATGCGGAGAAGGGCTAAATTGAGACCTGACCGTGCAGTGAGGTGAGTGAGTGAGTTATCAAACATTCACAAAAAGTCTAAGTGTAGGAGGCCAAAGAATGGTAGTAAGAAAGCAAGGCACTGGAAGCCATCCCATGTGGAGAGAAGAGGACGTTAGCCTTGGATACACTGCATCTTAAAGAGCAGCACCACCTTCAGTGAAACAAAGAGGGGGTGATGTGGGGCCAAAGCTCAGGACACAGTTTGGGTTGGAGATAGGCTAATGGTTGCAAGGTGTGAGAGTGACGGGGATCACCAGGGAAAAGAGTGGATGGTGAGAAGAGGGGAGAGGATAGAGCTGGACAGAGCCGGACAGAGCTAGAGGAGGAGAGGGAAAGGGGAGGCAGTTAGAACTGAGGGTGGAGCAGTCATGTCAAGAGCTCCTGTGACAGAAATGGATGAGTTAAGCTGTTGGCTCCACCTTCAACTGACATGTCTAGTTTCTGACGTCTCCTCATTTTCATCACCACCACCCTGGCTCAAGCTACCACCAGCTCTTCCCTGAATTACTGCAGTCATCTCCTAGCTGTTCCCTACTTCTGCCCTTGCCCCTGTGCTAGGTTATTTAATAGCCACACAGCCTCCTCATCCCACTACACATGTGACTTTGTCATTTCTCCCACCCGTGGCTGGAGTCCAGTTCCCCACCCCCTTGAATTTGGGCTAACCATGTGATTTGCTTGTGATGTGACAAAGAGCATGTGGCAGAACTGACCTCCTGGGAGCTCTGGAGCTGAAGCCTCAGAGGCTTTTGCAGCTTCCACCTTTACTCTCTAAGAATGCTGCCCACCATGTAAGAAAGCTGGTTGGCCAGGATTAGAACCACAGGCAGAGAATGGAAGTGCACCACCAACATCCAGCACCAGCTGCCAAACCTGTGTGAGGCCATCTTGGACCTTCCAGCCCTGCTGAGCCTTCAGCTGACTTCAATTTTAGGAGTGAGCCCAGCACGTTAGGAGTGGAACCAGCCGAGGAGCGGCCTGGCCAATCCAGAGAATCATGAAAAACTATAAATCACTCTCTTAAGCCACTAAGTTTTGGACTTGTTTGTTATGCAGCAAATGATAGCTGATACAGCCCCTGGAAATGTATTCTTTGCATAACAGTGAGAGCACGCTGGTGAAAGACACATTGGATCTCGTCACTGCTCTGCTCAGAACACTCCAATGTTATATCATCTCGCTCAGAGTCCAAGGGTCTTCTCCTCTCCCCTTTCCTGCCTCTCTCCCCTCACTTATGCCTCACCATCCTGAACATGCCCAGCAAGCTTCCCCCTCCGGGTTGTGGCACCAGCATACAGTAAACCTTCAATCAACATTTGTTAAATGAATGAAGGAAGGAAGGAATGAACAGCTCACTCAGAAGATAATGCCCTGATGGTGGTAGAACAAAATTCTGGAAGGAGTAGCAGGGAAGGAGCATGCTGATTCTCCTTCCTGCCCCTATAAATGAGTGAACTTGTGGGAAGAATGTCACCACTACAAAAACCTGTTTCTAATGGTTTCCTTTCAGAAAAAGGCATCTGGAAATTCCCAAACCACATTTACGCCTTTTTCCCCCCACTGCCGGCAGACAGGCAGGCAGGCAGATACATTGATAGGGACAAGCCCTGGATCCTTAGCCTCTGCAATTCTGTTCTTTGCAGAGATGTTCATGCTACTGACTAGGATGGAGGGTTTACCACTCAATGGCGTTGTCTCGGCTGGTGTCATCTTTGCAGTCTGAATCCAAGAAGATGTCCTTGTAGATCCTCCCACACAGGCAGAACATGTCGGGGGCCGGGTGGTCACAGCTCTGCAGAACCTGGAGCATGATCTGCAGAGCCTTCTCGCGGTCGCCTGCATTGTTTCTCCTGAAAGATTTGTGTGGTAAGATCACACATGTCTGAATTAAGATGCGGGAGTATATATGTGCTTGTTCTGTGAAGGGCTGGTAAAAGGATGCTGTGCTTTAGCAGGAAACAAAATCTAACTCATTTTTTCATGTTCAAATATAACTGCTTCAGACCCACACCACAAAATCGCACACTGTCACAGTCCCTCCTTGGTCCCTTCTCTCAATGAGATCTAGACTGTGGATGAAAGCAAATGCAGACAGATGTGTCTGCAAAGAGAAAAAATAACACGGCAGCCTCCTGTATCTAGATGAACAGCAAGGGTTTCAGAAGCTAAGCCTGAATCGTGATGATCACACAGTTTGACAAAAGATTCTTCTGGAAAAGCAGCAGGGCCTGCAAATTCAGAAAGCCAACAGAAATTTATTTCTTGATCTGTGATGCCCTGCCATCCTCAAATGGGCCAAGACCCTAGCAATCCCTGTTTTCCAGTCTCATGTTATATCCACCAGAGAAGAAAATTTTGAAAATTATTTCTATATTCATATATCAGTCTTCTCTCTTACTAGATTATATGGTAAAAATTTTCATTTTCCACACAGGTAGTGGATTCCTCAGACCGTTGTTAAAATAATCTTTGCCACAAAAAACCTGAGTTTGTGACTGTGAAATATTATGTCTTCCTGTGAAGGTATGGAAGCAAATGCCCAGCAGTGGTGGAGACTGAGGAAATCAACTATGGCTAATGATGTTCATTTTATAATATAAAAAATTAAACACCTGTAAAAAGAAGTAATTTCTATATAGTACTGCTATGGAGCGATCTCTAGAATATATTATTAAGACGAGAAGGCTATGTATTGAATACTGTGCACAGAAACCTACCTTTTTATTTAAGCAAGGGGGGGGGATGTGAATAGAGATATGTACCTGCTTTTATTTTTTCAAAATGAAAGGATAAACCCAAAGGTAATGGAAGCGCCCACCAACAGGTGGAGGGAGAAAACAGGATGAATGGGACAGGAAAAGAAATTCACTTTTTGTAATTTGACTGAAACTACGGAAGTTTTTTTACACAATTATAAAAGAAAATGAAGTAAAAAAATTTTAAGTGTTCCCTAAAAACACCATTTGCCAATAAATACCATTTGAGTTTGTGGCTGCAGCAAAACAAATGAACCTCTGCATGTGGCTGATGGCTTACCCACCAAAGAGAAACTAATTCACATGTTTTTTAAAACACAGCAATTTGACCATATTTTCTTAAGAGGATATAACCTAAGGAGAAAATATAAATGCCAAGAAATCTTAAATAGTTTCCAATAATCATATTGTTAGTGATAATAATGGTACTGGTATTTTGAAAATATTACATATTTGTAGTGCAGAATACAACGAACTAATGAGGTTAGTATCATTAGGAACCAGAGATACGCAAAAGAGAGAAATAAAATCCAAGAAATTCATTAAAAATCCTACGGTCCTAAGTTTGAATTGGAACATCACTATGAATTCACCAAGTGGTTTCCCTAGCTCTGTCTACTGAAAAGGACCAAAACAATGACCAACTTAGCAGCAATGAGAACCCCCAAGCCCTGATCGGGGTCTATAAATACCATGTCTCACTACATGGAACCAGGACTCCGTGGAGGAATGGCTGACTCCAGATAGGTCTAACATGATCCTGGAACATCTTAATACAAAGACACAAAGAAGCTACTAAGCTCATATGAAAAAGACTCAGGAACCAACAAGAATCAGTTTTGGGCCAAAGAGGAGACAATGTGAGCGTTAGGAAGAACAGTAACTATAAAGGATTAAAACATATCAACTGTATTAAAATGATGAAGGGGAAACCTCTATACCCAAAAAGACAAGCGTCTTATCAACCAAATGCTATGTATAGACCTTGTCTGGACCATGACTCAAACAAACCCACTGTAAACATAAAACTAAAGTCAGAGAGGTAACTGGAAAATGTCAACACTCATACTGAGGAATTATTGCTCATCTTGAGGTATAACACAATCGTGACTCTGTTTTGTAAAAGTGTCCCTCAGACAACACTGAAATCTCTGTGGATAAAATGGCAGGTCTTGGCTGCATAATGCATCTGGTGTTAGGGTACGAGGGAGTGGGTGGGGTGAGCAGGAAACAAAAATGACGTGCAGGGGTAATTATTGAAGTGGAGAAGGGTTACATGGGGGTTCACTACATTATTTCCTACTTTCGGCTGTGTTTGAAGAAGTCCATCCCGACTCAACAATTCCACTTCTAGAATCTGTAATTTAGAAAAACTCTTATCTATCTTCAAGAAGTTTTGAACAAAGATGTTTATTACAGTTTTGCCCCTAACAATGAAAACCTGCAGATAACCCAAATGTCCTTTAACATATGAATGGTAAAACATATTTCGTAACAACCAAACTATGGAGTATCATGCAACCCTTAGAAAGAGGCAAGTCTGTATGTAATTATATAGAAGAATTTCCATAAAGTTCATGGATAAAATTGCTGAACAAAATGAATAGCACAATCCTATTCTTTGCACTCAACACTATTCCCATACAGTTTGTGTGCAGAGACAATGCCTGGAAGGATACACATTAGATTGTTCAAAAAAAATCATTGCTGGGATTTGTACAAGGTGTTCTTGTGCATGTTTTACCAGTAACTATTCTAACAAATGAATAAAGAGATTATTCTTTTTAATTTCTTGGCAATTTTACAGCAGGCTCTTTTATGTTTTCTTTCTGAAGGACCTGTACCTCATAAAACTACTGCATCATTCGAGAGACAGATTAGTACCTCAAACAGCTTTTCTCAACTGGGGATCTGCTAGCGCATTAAGCCCTAGAGAAAATTATTTGATTATCTGAGTGACTATTTTCTCCCTTCTCCCAAGTATGGGACTTAGGTAGCCCCATTCTGGATGCATAAGAGAGTTCATTCAATTGATACAATGGATGCCTTAGGGCACTAGGGTTTAATTCTCTGTGGAACCCAAACCGGGTTGAGAAGTGCTAATCTAGACACTTGGCATTCTTCTGGAAGGCTGCAATAATTAAGCCTGTACTACAACTCTAACTTTTTCTATTTTCTACCTTAGTCTTGTTCTCACATATTTGATCTCTACTCTCTTTGTCCATAGAATCCAATTCTACCAGCCTGCAAACCAGATCTCTTAATGAACAGCCCACCCATGATACCTTCTCATTTTTAAGAGCCAACAGACACCAACCCAATTCAAATTTACTGGAGCATTTAAATAATTTCTACGGTCTGTGGCAGGAAAATGCAAAAGATTAAAACTTTAATGAGGTACAAAATTTCTCCATCTGTTATGAGCCAACTTTTGAGGTGTGAAATATTCAGGATTCTGAAAAGAATGTACTTAACACTTTTAAATGCTTCATTACTGATCCGGGTTCGGGTTCGTTTGTTTGGTTTCCTTTGGAACATTTACAGCAACATTTCCCTTGAATTTTTTCCATTAACTTGAAACTTACCCTTGTTACTCAAACCAAAAGGTCTTCTTAGGATATATAAAAACCCCAAAAACAAACATTTGCAAAAATTAAAAGCAAAGCAATTTTCGGCTTAAAAGCCACTTTAGGACAGGTGCTAAATAGCTTATCCCTTTAGTGGTTAATCATCAGTTTTCAGATCTGTTTATCATTTTCAGATCCCAAAGTATACATGAACAAGTCTATAGATAAAAACTCCCATGTTTAATCAGTCTGGCAACATGTTTCTGACAATAAAGCCATTTCACACATTAAGAGATAGATATGAATTAAGACAATGGGGGTTGCAACCTTGGCTTGCATATTAGAATCACCTCGGAAACTTTAAAAACCTTTGCTTTGAGGTTGCACTTGAGACCAATTAAATCATTGTCTGGAGATGGGATCCAGGCATCAGTGTGCCTTATCCTGGATATTCTGATTCAGTAGGTCTGCGTCACTGCTGAATGCACTGACCACTTCTCAGCCCTTGTCATATCTGACCTACCAGTGGCACTTGAGAGTTGAGTCCTCCTTCCTCCTTGGGATCACTCTCATTTGGCTTGCAGGACACCACACACTCCTGATTTTCTTTCTACTTTAGTCTAATTTTCTGGCTTCTCTTCATCTCCCCAGTCTTTTAACACTGGAGTGTCCTTAGCACAACTCCTGGACCTTGCCTCTTTATCAGTAACTACACTAGATCCCTTGGTGGTATCATCTAGGGTCCTGCTTTTTCAAACCATCCATATTCTGATGACTCCCAAATTCCTATCTCCAGCCCAGAGCTCTCCCCTAAACTCCAGGTTTACATATACACCTGCCTTCCTAGCATCCCACCTGCATGTCTAATACCTCAAACTTGATGCGTCCAAAACTCAACTGTTGATTGTCCTATCAAAGCTGTTCTTCTCCACTTTATTTAATAATGCTCAGTCCACTCCTCCTGTTTTTCATGCCAAACACTTTGGAGTCACGCCTCATTTCTCTAACATTTTTTATTCAATCAAAAAATTCTTTATTTTCAGCCATATCCAAAAATAGCCTGCTCCTCATGACCCCCACCATTACTACCCTGGTCCAAGTAACCATCATTTCCTGCTTCCACCCTCACCCCTCTACAATCTATTCCCCACACAGCAGAGTGATCCTGCTAAACACTAAGTCAGACCATGTCATTCTACTACTCAAAACTCTCTATGCAAATCATATATCTGATAAGGAGTTAATATCCAAAATATATAAAGAACTCATACAACTCATTAGCAAAAAAAAGGTCTGATTTAAAAAATGGGCAGAGGAGCTGAATAAACATTTTTCCAAAGAAGGCATAAATATGGCCAAAAGACACAGGAAAAGATGCTCAACATCACTCATCATCAGGAAAATGCAATTCAAAATCACATTGAAACATCACCTCACACTTGTTAGAATGGCTAAGATAAAAAAAAAAAAAAAAAAAAAAAACCCAAGAGATAACAAGTGTTGGTGAGGATGTGGAGAAAAGGGAACCCTCGTGCACTGTTGGATGAGAATGCAAATTAGTGCAGCCACTGTGGAAAACAATATGGAGATTTTTGAAAAAAATTCAAAATAGAACTACCATATGATCCAGCAATCCCACTTCTGGGTATTTATCTACAGGAAACAAAAACACTCATCTAAAAGATATCTGTATTCCCATGTTCGCTGCAGCATTATTTACAACAGCCAAGACCTGCAAGCAACCCAAGTGTCCATCAGTGGATGAATATGGATAAACAATGAGGTATACATATACAACCGAATATTATTCAGTCCTAAAAAGAAAGGAATCGTGCCATTTGCAACATGGGTGGATCTTGAGGGCATTATGCTAAGTGAAATAAGTCAGAGAAAGATAAACACTGTATGATTTCACTTATATGTAGAACCTAAAAAAGGAACCCAACCAAACCAAATCAAGCTCCCAGATACAGAGGACAGACTGGTCGCTGCCAGGGGTGGGGGGTGGCTGAAATGGGTCGAAAGGTATAAACTTTCAGTTATAAAATACACGAGTCTTGGGGATGTAATACACAGCATGGTGACCGTAGTTAATACTGTATTCTAGATTCGAAAGTTCCATGGGGTATCTGGCTGGCTCAATCGGTAGAGCATGTGATTCTTGATCTCAGGATCATGAGTTCAAGCCCCATGTTGGGCACAGAGCCTACTTTAAAAAAAAGTTCCTAAGAGAGATCTTAAAAGTTCTTATCACAAGAAAAATATTTCTAATTATGTGTGGGGATGGATGTTAACTAGACTTACTGTGGTGATCATTACACAAAACGTACGTATATCAGAGCATTATACACCTGAAACTAGTAAAATCTTATATATCAATTATATCTCAAAAACAAAAAAAAACAAAACACCCTTCCAGGGTCTGGCTCCCATCTCAGAGCAAATGCCTATTTTCTTTTAGTGGCCTGCAAGATTCTAGAAGATCTGGCTCCCGGTTATTTCACTATCCACCCCCTGTCACCTACTCTGCTCCAGCTGCACAAACTTCCCTGCTGTTCCATGTTCTTCCCTGGAACCTTCTGGAATGTTCTTCCCCAATATATTTACACGGTATGCTTCCTCATCTCTTTCTCATTTTTTTTTTATGTCACTCTCTCCTAAGTCCAGTCTTCTCTGAACACTCAGCTTGTAACTATAATCTGCCCCACCAGCCTCCCTATCACCCTAGCCTGTTTTAATTTTACTTAGTTTCTATCATCTCTCTCCACTTAAGAATGTAAGCTCCAAGAGGGAGGAATTTTTCTGTCTGGTCTGTTTACTGCTATGCCCCAGGGATTAGAACTCGGTCTAGCACACAGTAGCTGCTCAACAAATGTCTGTTAAATGGATGACCAAACATGAAAAGATCTTCATCCACTGACTGCCAAGTGAACACAGACAATGACAGAGCATCTCCTATATGGTCGTGTATTTTAGAAACCCTGCATTGTGACATAGTAAAGAGTATGTAAATGCACAGAAAACTGAAAGGCTATACACCAAAGTGGTGAGAGAGATTACTTCTGGAACACAGGTGGAATTAGAGAATAGAATTGTAAGGGACAATTGCTTTAAACATTCGACCCCCGTTTTTCACAAAAATATATAAATTTATTATTTATGCAGTAAGATACACAGAGTAAAAAAAAAAAAACAAAAAAAAAACCCACAACACTGGATTGGGAATCTTTACAGCTAGATTCTGGTTATTTTCATACCATTTGCTACCTGTTTGAGTTTCGAGCAAGTTGCTTACCCTTTCTGTGCCTCAGTTCTTCATGTGCATGCACAAGTATGGTTGACTTTGCTTACCTCACAAGGCGACTGTGAGCTACAGTGTGCCAGGGCTTTCATCGGTCACTAAGCATCCTGTCTGCCTGTCCGTCTTTCCTAGATCATGTGTCTTTAAGAGAAAGTTCACAGGGTGGGAGACAGAGTTCCAAAAAATCTTTCTCCAAAGCAAGCACTCAGAATTAACAAAACGTCTCACTAGACCAGAGCCCTTTCTAGGACCAACGCTGTCTTAGGTGGCCCATCAAAAACCATTTAAGAGATGCCTGTTTCCAATTAGAAGACTGAGAAAGTCCTTGCACTCCCACGGCAACAGTCCAAGCCCAGACAATACATAAACTATGCCGGAGGGGAGGAAGAACTTCCTGATTAACTCATTCCAAAGAACAAAGAGCCTCTCAGAGGTGAGCAAAGAGCCACGACAGCTTCCACGCTGGGAGGCCTGCTCTAGGTACTGACAAATGGAAGAGCGAGTCTTTGATAGAGAAACTTCACAGGGACAAGGAGTAAATCAGCAAAGTTCTGGACAACAGCATGGGCTGATGGGACAGAATGGCATCTGGAAGGGTCCCCAAGCAAAAGCCTTTTGTGGTAGAATTCTCTTGCAGCCTACTCGCCCCCTATATTTTGCCAAGAAAGCCACGGTGCAGGAGAGGCTCAAAGTAGAAAGATACCACATACGTTATCAGAGCACTCAGACGTGGGTCCCTGCAAAAACGGAATCCAAAGACATGAGGAACAGCAACCCCAAATCCTCCTTGCTCAAATACTGACAAGACCAGAAAGGTCGCAGAGAGAGAGAGAGAGAGGAGTTAACGGAGTCCAGGGTCAACCCAGCCATTCTCTAGGAGAAACACAAAAAAATCAGTCATATATGCTAACTGCCAGACCTAAGAAAGGGCTCAGTTATTCAGGATAATAAAACAAATTACACTTCAGTCTCCTTGGTTCTTTTAGATAAAATGTCTAGAATACAATAAAATTATGAGATGTGCATAGAAGAAAATGTGGCCCATAATCAGGATAAAAAATAGAACCTGAACCAGGAATGACTGTTACTAAAACTGACAGACAAGAACTTACAACTATTATAAATATACTGTTTATACATACATAACACGTATGGGTGAAGAACTAAGGTATTTTGGGAGAGAAATGGAAAATCTCAAAAAACAAATAGAAATCTTAAAACTGAAATTTAAAAAAAAATGGCACTGAAAGGTCCTAACATCAGATCTGGACACTCTGAAAGAAAGGATCAGTGACCTGGAATATGGGTCAATCGCCATTATCCAAACTGGGGCTGGAAGGGCATGAAAGGGGCGGGGGTGACAAAAAAGTGCAAAAGGGAACTCTGAGGGATAGAACCTTCTGTCTCTTAATCATGGTGGTAGTTACACGGGTGTATTTATTTGGCTAAACTCATCAAACTGAGCACTTTAAATGGGTGCATCTTATTGTATGTCAGTTTTCCCTTATACCTTAATAAAGGTGGTTTTAAAAATATGTAGAAACTGATCAGGGTTTCCAAAAGTTAAGTGTCCTGCCGGGCCAGTCACCGCTCTCTGCCTTCAGATACATTCCTCTGCCACCTGCTTTGCTCTGCGTCCCAGGGGAGTGGGCTCCTCCAGGCTGCTTCCCGGGCTCCCAGACCTGATTGCCAGCCATGAGCAGCCAATGGAAGACCATGGTGGACAGGTATCTGGAGGGCAAGAACAAAGTATCCGGAGCACATTCTCCCGTTTTGGGTGTGTTTTGGGTGGTGGCTCTAGCCATAGCTGCGTCTCTTCTGTAGACCAACCTGCCAATAAGCTGGCTTGTAATGGTTTCAAGGGATCCTGGCTCCTAGGTTCTGATCACATCACCTCTTTGCTGTGTCCCTTCAGCCAAAGGAGGGATGGTAGCAGTCTCTTGCTGATGTTAATTCTGAGGGGCCTCAGTTCCCTGTGTGGCTACTCAGCTCTTCCATCACCCGTGTAACCAATTCCATATAGTCAATTTCCTCTATTTTAAATACTGAGAGAGGTTTCTGTTTCCTGATTGGATCTTGACAGATACACACCTGCCACAAGGAAGCAGGTGCCTTAGTCTGGCCAGATGCCTCATATTTACATAAGGAGAAAGGAACAGTTAGAGGCAACCTGTGTTTGAGCGTGGATAATGCCCAGAGCCAAAGAAACACATGAAGCAGAATGGTTGTTTTCTGACTCTACAAACAGGTCCTAGTTATGTATCAGGGCAGAACCACTATTAAATCATCCCATCCCTGCCCCTGTCATCGCAACCTTTTCTAGTCCCCTGGGACCACCAAGCAACATCTATAAAGGCTGGGCTTTACAGTGAACTGGTAGGCCCTGATGAGGAGCTGGGCACTTCTGAGGCTGGCTTTTCACAAAAGCAACAGGAGGTGAGGAGTATTCCTGCCTGCACTCTTGGTTCAGACAACCCACTCTCAAGGATCTCCACGTGGATGGATCCACTTCAACTCTACCCCTTATTTGCAAGTTGCAGTAGAGACTAGGATGTGTTCACTAAAACCCATTTATTTTTTTTTTCCTGGGCCCTCAGCCAGAACACATTTCCCAACTTCCCTTGCAGTTAGGTTGGGCCACGAGACTGAATTTTGTCCAGTGAAATAGGCCATCAAGTAACGAACATCACTTCCTGACCAGGCTCAGACAAACCTCCCGGGTAGAGTCAAAAAGTGGAAACAACCCAAAAGTCCATCGCCTGACAAATGAATAAATGGGTTATATAAGTACAATCAAATGTTATTCAGCTACAGAAATTTAGTACTGACACACGCTGCAATATGAATGAACCCTGAAAACGTATGCTAAGTGAAAGAAGCCAGCCAGAAAAGTTCCCCTATTATAGGATTCCATTCATATGAAGTGTCCAGAATAGGCAAATCCAGAGACAAAAAACAGATGAGTGGTTTCCTAGGGCCAGCCAGTGAGGTGGGGAATACGGAGTGACTGCTAATGGATTGCCAAAGTAGAATTGTGGTTGTTGAGGGCTGGGGAGGGGAGGTAGGGGGAAAATAGGGAGCAGTGGCTGGTAATGGGTTCAGGGTTTTGGGGGGAGGAATGATGAAAATATTCTAAAATTGACTGTGATGGTTACACAACTCTGAATATACTAAAACCACTGGTTTGTACTCTTTAAATGGGTGAATTGTATGGTATATGAATTATGTCTCAGCAAAGCTGTTACCATACACACACACACACCCCATCCCTGGCAATTCACCATAGTCTCTCTTTTTTTATCATCCAGCTGAAAGGAGAGCTGAGAATCGAAGAGAGTATGGAGCATCAAGATGGGAGGAGAGTGGATTGTCAATCACCTGGAGAAGAGACTGGCTAAGCACGATATATCCACACTGGAATGATGCATAAGTGAAAATAATTATGAAATTAACAATTTCATTATGTTAGGTCACTGAAATTGTCATGCTACTTGTTATAGCAGTTACCCTACCTTAACATACAAGTCACCAACATTAAGGCGGCATAGATTTCCTTGGTGATACCGACTAATTCCCCTCTGAGTTCGTATCATATCCCACTTTCACTGACACCTGGGATCCCACACTAGGAAAACACCCATCGCTGCTGACCCTGACCTAGCTTATGCAGCCCTTCACTTTCTGGATTGCCTGCTCTGGGACAAGCCCTACTTTGATGGTGGTATTACCAGTAATTCTGCTTTTATAGTTTTCTGTATACATTGAATATATAGGACTTACATATTTTTGTTTTCACACATATAAAGAAAAATTCAATAAATTTGCCTTCTACTATACCAAGCCCTTAACTGTAAGAACTCAGATATCACCATATGGATCTCTTCCAACTGTAGACCACGGCAGATTACAGAGTCATTCATTCATTCATTCACTCACCCATTAAAAAAATACCTACTGGGTGGCACAATGGTCTTAGGCACAGGGTAGACCATGGCTCCTGCAGCAGCCCCCCCCAAATTTAGTCTAGTGGGAGGTATGATAAATATTAGAAAGTAACACAGAAATAGGAGTGCTATGAGAGAAAAGAACAAGTGCTATGAGAATGAGTAACAGCAAGGACACTGTTTTTAGATATGGTATTCTCTGCAACCCCAACCTCTAAGGAAAGGGACATTTAGCTAGACACTGAAGGATCATCAGATTCAGTCTGGCAAGCAATGAACACTCCAGACAGAGGAAACATCCACAAGGAGAACAGCCTGCCCTCTTAAGAACTGAGGGCAGGTGAGAGTGGCGACAGGGCAGTGAACCACGAACAGGACAGGAGGCAAGGAAGGACCCAGGTCATGTGGGACCATTTCCATAACTTTATGCAAGGTTTCTCAATCAATGGACTTTTTTTTTTTTTTAAGATTTTATTTATTTGCGAGAGAGAGAATGAGAGACAGAGAGCATGAGAGGGAGGAGGGTCAGAGGGAGAAGCAGACTCCCTGCTGAGCAGGGAGCCCGATGCGGGACTCGATCCCGGGACTCCAGGATCATGACCTGAGCCGAAGGCAGTCGCCCAACCAACTGAGCCACCCAGGCGCCCAATCAATGGACTTCTACTTGGAAGAACTTCTTCTTGGAAGAACTCAGAAGCTATTCACTACATCTCACATTTTACTCCAAATGGCCTTCAAGATTCCAGCTCTTCTTAAGAAGCCTTTCTCAAATACTATCGTTAAAGGTGATAGAACACTGGTGGTTGGGATTCTCCATCAGGAAATAGAAGGACAACTCAAATTCACTCAGCTTCTTCTATGTGCCAGGCACTGTCCTAAATTTTTTATTTAAGATAGTCTTATTTAGTTCTTAAAACCATCTCATTCCACATATGAGTGAAATCATATGGTATTTGTCTTTGACTTATTTCACTTGGCATTATACTCTCTAGCTCTGTCCATGTCACTACAAATGGCAAGATTTCATTTTCTGATGGCTGAGTAATATTCCATTACACACACACACTCCACATCTTTTTTATCCATTCATCTATTGATGGACACGTAGGCTGCTTTCATAATTTGGCTCATGAGTAAAGGAAAAAAAAAAAAAGATTGGCAAGCCAAGAAACAGACTTTTTTTTTAAGATTTTATTTATTTATTTGACAGAGAGAGACACAGCGAGGGGGGGGGGGGTGGGAGAGGGAGAAGCAGGCTTCCCGGAGAGCAGGGAGCCCGATGCGGGGCTCGATCCCAGGACCCTGGGATCATGACCTGAGCCGAAGGCAGACGCTTAACGACTGAGCCACCTAGGTGCCCCAAGAAATTTTTTTTTTTTTAAGATTTTATTTATTAATTTGACAGAGACACAGGGAGAGAGGGAATGTAAGCAGGGGGAGTGGAAGAGGGAGAAGCAGGCTTCCTGCAGAGCAGGGAGCCCGATGAGGGGCTCGATCCCAGGACTTCAGGACCTGAGCTGAAGGCAGACGCTTAATGACTGACCCACCCAGGCGCCCCCCCCCCCCCCAGAAACACTCTTAACTCTAGAGAACAAACTGCTGGTTATCAGAGGGGACGAGGTAGGGGGGATGGGTGAAACAGGTGATGGGGATGAAGGAGGGCACTTGTCCTGATCAGCACCGGGTGATGTATGGAAGTGTGGAATCATTGTATTGTACACCTGAAACTAACATTACACTGTATGTTAACTATACTGGAATTGCAATAAAAAAAACCCCATCCCATTAATTACCATTATCCTCATTTCTTCCACGGCAATGCAGTCCACAGTTTCATGGGTTGTCAATAGCAGAGTGGTTTTGAAATATTTCTCAAATTGTTTGAGAGAGAGAGAGAGAGAGAGAGAGAGAGAGAGAGTGTGTGTGTGTGTGTGTGTGTAACATATAACCCATGTGATTGTATTTTTCCATCACTTGTTAACTTTAGGAAACCCTCATGCGTGGTCTTCTTCAGCACAAAGGCCTTCCCTGACACAAAAGTCAGAAGATGTGGGGACAAAAGGGAGGGAACAGAAGCAGGAATTGGATAGAAAAGGAAGATCTCTTAGGCCCAAGGAGGCTGGGGAGAGGACTGATGGAAGTGGTTTAAGTCCTTTGGGTCAATATTTTTCAAAAAGAAAATATGTATTATTGGCAAGGCAGCTGCTCAGAACATACTGAGATGGTCCATTTCTCAGAAGAATACTGCAACTGGTCTTTTGGTATAAAAAGTATATGAGAGTAGCTTCAATCTTCAGCTACCATCTAATGTTCTCATCATATATGACAGAGCAGAACATATAAAAGGGTGGCCCTACAGTTCCCAGAGGCCCAGGGCTCCTTTGGTTGTCCTTCAGGCAAACGAAAATAAGAGGAAGCTTTCTGGGCAGAGTTCCACAGATGACGCTGTGACATTATTAAATGAGTGTATCTAGAGCACTGTGCTAAAGCTGGGGAGTTCTGGCTCCAGATCTCTTACTGATCAGCTGTTATATCCTGGGCCCTTGCCTTTCTTTCTTTCTTCCTACTAAAATGAAGGGTTTGGACCAGGTGACTCCTTTTAAATTCACAGGATTCGTGTTTGTCTTCACTGCCAGGAAAATGATCACCACAAACATGGGTCCTCCTTTGGCAACACGATTTTAGTGACCTGAGACCAATGCACTATACAAGTGGGGAAAGGTCATCATTTTTCTACTTTTAACACCTAATAAAGAATGGTCATATAAATGCATGAATTAAGATGGTGAGAGAGAACAGTGAACATAAACAGAAGAAACAAAGAAAAGGACGCTGGCAGTTATGGCAGAGACAAGGAGCCCACACTGCCCTCCTGGGGGCATGTGTCCCTCCACCTGAGCAAGGACGGGGCTGGACAGCCCCAGGGGCGGAGGAAGAGGTGACCACTGTAGGTTCTGGAACAAGACTGCAGCCTCCCTGGCACCGGCTGGATTCTGTAACATTCATCTATCGCCCCTGCATGCATTTCTAGGCCCCACGGAGTACTTTCCTCTGGAGTTGGCAGTCTTGCCCCGAAGACACAGGGAGTAGAATATGAGAACATTCCTACTTTGTGCAGGCACGTCTTGTTCCTAACCTATCACTTTGATTCCAGTACTCCTCCTTCCAGACTATCTTTCTGCCTGCTGCCTGGATCCTTGGTCAGGTTCTTCTGGCTGTGTATCTAATAAAGTCCTGGCTGTAAAAACAGCAGCAAATGAAAGCTCCTCATACAGGATTCCATGCCACCGAGTGGCAAGCAGTTTAAGTGCGCAGAGCAAACCTGAAGCAGCTTTGAATGCGCTTCTGAATGCAGCTGAAGTGGAAGCTAGCAGGAAAAGCTAGCTGGCTCCAGCCAGCTTTCCTAGTCACAGAGAGCCCTTGCCATCTGAGGCTCAAACATGACTCATTAACTGTCAACCTTTAGTGACTAATTTACGGCCACGATTTGCTCCACTTCCTGAGAGTTAAAGGTCAACTGTAATGCAGGAAAATCATCTGTCCATCACTGTATTTCCCTTTATAGACACAAGGTGATGCCATCCAGTTTCTCAAAACCATACATAGTGCCAAATTCAACTGTGAATATGCTGCCACCTTGCCTGGCCCATAATACAGAGCCACTGTCTACTAGGGGCCCAGAAGGAAAAGAGCCACCGTCAGAGAGCAAGGTGGTTCCGGGGTGTGCGTGCATCCCGGCCATTCCGCTTCCCAACTGGAAACGCACTGGTCTTGGGATCACTTCATCCTGCCACACCCACTTCCCTTAGATACTGGTTTTCCATTTCACAAATTGTTTTTCTCTTTTATTACTTCAAGTGGATGGCAATCAGACTGTTCTGTTTGACAACAGTTACCTCTACTCCGTCTGGGACAAGACACAGTGGTGACTGACTTAAATGATCCTCTTAGTTTTTATTTAACAAACCATTTTTTTATAGCACTTATCATGGGCCAGGCATTCTGCCAGGAACATCACCAGTGGTAACTCATTTAATCCTTATAAATCAAGGGTTAATCAAGTATGATTATGTATAAATAAAAGTGGCACACACTACTTTGGCCTAACAGAGTTACAGGACCTTTTTTTCCAGGCTTAATGAAGATGCCCTTCCCGATGCTCCCTGCCCTGGGACGCTGAATTTAAAGACCAGTGGGGGAGAGAACAGGCACATTTTCATAGAGACCATGAAACCGCCCCTTCAAAAAGTATAAAAATCCTATCACTGTTTGCCAGTGTCTATGAGAGCAGGACACATGCTATGTACCCAAAAGAAATGTGCCATATGTGTACAAAAATCATGCGCAAGAATATTCATAGGAGCACGGTTCTTTAGCACCCCCAAATTGAAAACAAGCCCCAAGGTTTATCAGCAAACAAACGGATAGATCAATTGTGGTATATCCATACAATGGACTACTCTAGGGCAACAGGAATCAAGGAGCTACCGATACATGCAACAGCACGGATGAATCTCACAAACGTGATGCCGAGTGAAGGAAACAGACATGATGGAATACACGCTCTGTGACTCCATTTATATGAAGTTCCAGGACAGGAAAAATTCATGTATGGTGACAGATGTGACAACAGCGGTTGCCTATGAAGGGGTGGGGCTTGCCTGCAAAGGAGCCCAAAGGAGCACTGTGAGGGGACAGACATGTTTTATATTGCGATAGGGGCCTTGTTTACAGCGTATGTCCATTTATCAAAATTCATCGAGTTGTATACTTATGATCTATGCATTTTACTGCGTGTACATCTTGCTTCGCTATAAAAGAGAGATGTGACATCATGTGTGTTATGAGCCTCCTGAAGCCATGGGCTCCTGAACACATCTGCTGTCTTGCAGATGCTGCCAGGAGCAAGCCCACAACGTGTAGCCTGATCCAGCTGCTGAAGCCAAGCCAAGACTCTGAGAAACCAGACACAAGAGTCCTCTCACTCAGGTCACCTCCTACACTCACTTTATTCATTCCCTGTGGAAGATGTTGGCCACGGAAGGTTGATGAGGAGGTGCCAGAACTCTCTGGCTCTCAGGCTAAGTTTGAATACCCTCCCAGAGTTTTTTGTTTTATGATTCAAGATGACCAATTCCTGGCCCCAGCAGAGGGCAGGCCCAGCAGTAAGTTTATCTGGGCATGGCTCTCACCATATTCACCTAATGGTGTTCCCCTTCCTGTATCTTATCCGGGGAAGAAGGGAGACTGCAGGACTAAAACATTTAGGCACCTGGGATTTTGTGAGGTTCAACCTGGCCAACTCCTAGTTATCCTCCAAATCCACAGTAGCTGAGTTTGAATGAGCACATGGCTGCCCAGGTAGAGACTACATTTCCCAGCTGCCCTTCTGGCTACATGGAGTCATGTGACTATGCGTTCACCAATGGAATGCGAGTAGAAGTGTCCCTGTGCTAATTCTACTTGCTTTAAAGGAACTTGTCCTGAACTTCCAGTCTTTCCCCCTTTATATAGGCTGGAATACAGAGTAGGAGTGACCTAGCTTCAACTAGAAGGGGATAACATTTTCACAAATTCAGAAGCTACAAAATGGTCAGAAACCAGGTCCCTGAACAACTCCCGGAGCAGTGCTAAGCCACTCATCTGGCCCACTCACTGCTATACTGTTAGGTGAAAGAGCAATTTCCATCTTACTCAAATCACTGCATTCCGGGTCTCTTTGTTACAGCATCCTAATACCCCCAGCACACAAGCTTTTGAGGCTCCTTGTCTCCAGGCAGGAATTTCCAAGTCTCACAAACTCCATCTAGCCCAGAAATTTGTATTCAAAAGTTCAGGTTATACTAGTAAATGAAAACAGCACCCTCTTCTCCTATCCTACAACAGTCATCCAGTTGCTTAAACACATCCCCCACAGTCCACAAGATACTATCAACCTCTTATTCATGTATCTGAGGTCCTTTCAAGACATAGTCCCAGCCTCCACACTTAGCCTCAGGGCATGCTTTTGCTTCCGGGGCATCCTGTACTCTAATCGCCCTGGATGTTCCCTGAAGGCCCACTGCACATGAAGAACACTAAGCTCCCATTTCTGCTCTGGTCAAGTAGAATGGCCTTTTCACCACCCCATCCCACACTCTCTTCTGCATGTGAGGTAATTCTTACTACGAATTCCAAACCCAGCCCTAAAGACCCCAGGGAAGCCTCTTTAAAAGCCCCAAGTGGAAGGACTTCCTCCCTCTGTTAGACTTCCACAGCATTTGGGGCAAACCCTCATCAAGGCATTTATTGCTCTGAGCTCTAGGGCTTTAGTTACATGTCTGAACTCATGGCTGGAATATACGTTCCAAAGACAAAATCCATGAACACCAAGACCAGATGCCTTGCCCATTTTCATAACCTTGGCATTTAGCATCCGATCTGGCTCAGTGAGGGTTGAATGAAAGAAGAATTTAACAGGCAGCAGGTCTCACTCTTACCTGTTGAGTGCAAATGCATAATGGAATTTAATATTATGCTGGTCGGCCAAGTCACATGTAGGCAGCATTTCCAGGGTCTCCACCAGCTTCACCATGGCGTCATAGTCCTGTTGGCAAGAGGTTCCAAGGTGAGAAAGACAGGAGACCCACAGCTCTTCTTAGGTTCTTCTGAATGGTTATCAACCTAAGACTGCCTCAGCATTTAAATACAAGTGTTTCCCTACAGACAGCATTTAGTGAAGTTACTTACAGCCTATAACATAACAGGATTAAGATTAAAAACAAAAACAAAAACAAAAACACAACAACAACCCAAAATGAATGAGAGAGAAGGTGGACCAAGAATCCCTGCTATTGGAGGCCACAAAAGGATCAAGGGGATGAGGTTAAATCCAAAGGCAACAAAAGCAAGCAAGCAAGTCCAGCAGCCCAGAAAAAGCTCCCACGCCGTGAGTGCAGAAGAGTTAAGAGCATGAGCAGAGCTGTGGGTTAAAATGAGCAAGATGGGCGCCTGGGTGGCTCAGTCGGTTAAGCGTCTGCCTTCGGCTCAGGTCATGATCTCAGGGTCCTGGGATCGAGCCCCACATCGGGCTCCCTACTCAGTGGGAAGCCTGCTTCTCCCTCTCCCACTCCCCCTGCTTGTGTTCCCTCTCTCGCCGTGTCTCTGTCAAAATAAATAAATAAAATCTTAAAAAAATAAAAATAAAATGAGCGAGATATAAACACACACAAAATCTTATAGTCACCTAGCATGGGAAGAGAGCAGACATGCCAGGTCCTTCCCATTTTGCCATAAAGAACTGAATTCATCTAAACCAGGGTTTCTCCACCTTGGCACTACTGACCCTTTGGGGCTGGCTCCTTCGCGGTTGTGGGGGCTGGCCTGGGTATTCTGGGAGGTTAAGCAGCACCCAGGGCCTGAAGCCGGGAGATGACCGCAGCACCTCCCCCTCACCCCTAAGCCATGAAAACCAATAAGGTCTTCAGACCCGGCCACACGTCCTCTGGTTGAGAAGCAGGTCCTAAACTGCATAATTACCCAGGGAAAAACTGCTACTGTGTTCGTCTCAGCCGGGTCCCCTCTGAGCAGTGCCATCTGCTACCCTTTCGGCCAGGCTTCCAATCAGGGTGACTGGCCAACTCACTGCCAGCCAGCCACAGTTCAGTGAGGAGGGCTGCCCACTGAGATCCCACGCCTGTTCTGTGGCTCTGCACCTTGATGCTGCTGCTCAAGAAAAGGCGGGAGTGTATTCCAAGAAGCTTCTGGCTTACCTCTGAGCCCTACCAATGGAAGGTTATAAAAAGAAGAGGGGCGTGAAGGCCAGGACAGAAGGAGTTCAATGGAAGACAGACTTCAAAAACAGGTCATTTGCATTCTCTTGTCCCCTGGCCATCATTTCATCATTGTCAAAATCCCTAATAGCATCTGCTATTAAAGCCAGTTAGATGCATCTGTTTATCACCAGGGTGTGCGTTCCTTAGCAGTTGATTCTTCTTTGCTCAAGTCATAAGTGGGTGCCTCTCTCAATTTGATTTAAAGACCTGTTGTCAACAACCTCCAATATGGCTTTGTAGAATTCTGCATGGAAGGCACACTGTCCAGTGTTCCCCCCAAAGGGAAGCAAGTCAAGACATCCTTACAAATGGCTCGACAGCATTTAACTTGGAGGGAGGAAACACTCCCATTTCCTGCATGGTACCGCATCCCATAAACTCTGTCTCAAGCACTCCTCATGAGGCTCTGATGCTTGTTTTAAATCTTTTTTTTTTAAATTAATTATTTATTTATTTGAGAGAGAGAGAGAGAGAGAGAGAGAAACAGCATGAGAGGGGATAGGGTCAGAGGATGAAGCAGACTCCCTGCTGAGCAGGGAGCCCGATGCGGGACTCGATCCCGGGGCTCCAGGATCATGACCTGAGCCGAAGGCAGTCACTTAACCAACTGAGCCACCCAGGCGCCCTGATGCTTGTTTTAGAGTAAACTTCTGCATACCATGGGTCCCGGATGTGCCTCTGCTACTACCCTCCCTGTCACTGATGGACGGGGTGCTCAACAAAGAAGAAAGTGACAGAGGCCTAAAGAAAGTAGCATAGCCGGGGAGTAAAGAGCAAGGACAACGTCGCCTCAGTTGAATCTGTTAACTGCTGTGTGACCTTGGACAACTTACTTAACTTCTCTGTGCCTCATTTGTAAAACGGGGATAATCAGAGTATACATCCCATAAGCTTGTGAAGAGGATTAAGTGAATTGGGATTCGCCAAGAGCTTGAAACAATGCCTCGCATAAAGTGCATCTAAACTGTTAAATTCTAAGTTCCTTTTATCGGTACTGTGAATGAGGTTTGGCTGGAGTGGCCATCTGATGCGACAAAACCTCCAATGTTACCCACACAACAGATATGCTAGGGGACCTATGACCTAGCCACAATCCTCTTTTGTCCATAAACCAGTTAGCTAACCATCTGGCGGGCAGAAGAGTGCTTCACGTGAGGAATGAACTCCTCAGGCCAAGGAAGCGCTCCGCATGCACTCATCTCTGCGAAGGGGGCTCGTACCTGGATGTCGCGGTAGGACAGCAGCAAATTAATGATGATGTCCGAGGTCAGGACTTCGGTGTTGTCCAAGCGAAGTCTGATCCGAGCCAGCTCCTTTGCCAGTTTGTCACCCTGGTATTTCTCTCGGGCTCTCCGGATGTCGTTTAACAAGGTTTCTTTGTAGTAAGCGCTGGAGAGGAAATAGGAAAACCTCCAGTATCATCTACCTACATGTGGGACTCTGTTTCCTTCGGCAGCTCAAACCACCTTGGTTCTCATAGCCATGACAGAGCTGGACACAGGGAGGCCTCTCCCAGCCCCGGGCCTCCCCGCACCAGCAGAGACAAGATAGGTCCTACTTGCTAGTCGCCTTTTGTGGGAACTAACCATTCAACATCAACAAATTCAGTTCATTAGGACCTTGGAAATATTTTCAAAGTTGACCCCTGTCAGTATTTGGATGACTCATAGGACTTGCTACTCAGCCCACCCTATCCCCTCTGGGATTTTCCAACACAGAGAGAGCAAGAGGTGACCTTACTTGAATCGCTTATTTCCCCCACTATTTTAACACATTATCACAAAGCCAAATACAAGTCCAAAAACCATGAAACACAGTATAATGAGAACGTCCTTGACGTCCATCTATCAGGTATCCCCACCTAGACAGAAATCACAAAGCTTTTTCCAATTGGCCAAGAGCCAGAAACTGGGTGTATCCATGAGCAATCCCAGAAGCTGTGCCTGGAAGCTTATGGACAACCTCTGCCTTTTACTCCCACTCCCCTGCTCATTTTCGACTGCCAGAATGCTTTTCTAACGTAAAACAAAACTTCCTTCCTGGGAGCATCCAGATAATAATAGGGATGTATAAAAACATCTAAAGCAGTTCAAATCCACACTGGAATCTCTTACCAATGCTAATATCTGGTACTTGGTTTAAAACTTTCACAAGTGATCTAATTTGATGTATAGAGGCCGACTTACAATGACCATAGATTGATTTAAATATGTTGTCTACTTTCCAAGTAATGTTTTAATGGAGACTGGGCACTGCCAAGCAGTAATCTACAATCAACCGGTTAAGTAGCTCAGAGGACCTCACTATAGAGAGAAAAACTAGGCTGTTCATGGGGGAAAAAAAAAGGAGCAGACTCGTCATGATCTCAGGGTCATGGGATCGAGCCCTGCATCGGGCTCTGTGCTCAGTGGACAGTCTGCTTAAGATTCTCTCTCTCCCTCTGCCCCTCCCACCCACACTGTCTCTAAAAGAAACCTTAAAAAAAAAAGGAGCAGGCTCAATTTAACAGTCTTCAGAGAAAGACAAATACATAAGAATAAGAATGAATGTTACTTACTTTTAATAAACTTAGACCTATGCCAAGTAAATGTGAATATAGTACACAGCCTATGCCTACGCCAATGCTCATAACATTTAAAGAATGCAGTGGTGCCCCACAGAAAGCACTCGGACGTAAAATTATCAGTGCGTTGCTTTAATTCTTTGTTTTCTTATTTGTCTCTTGTCATCCCAACGAGCAAATTAGCAGACTCCACCAGTGTTTAAAATTCTGTCATTAATCTTAGGAGTCATTAAGTTGGGTGACAGCCACTGTCCATTTGGTGGACTATAAAGGCATCAAAGATATTAAAGTGTTATTGGTTTAACCTGACAAGTGAGAAGTTGGACTTTAGTTTAGTCTTGTTTTTAAGGCTAATTCTGAAAAACAGTTTTAATAAAGTGAGAAACCTCACAAGAGCTCTAACTTGTAAGTAAATAAGCAAAATACTGAATTGAGTATGGCTTGGAGAGATCATCTATGTACTACACATGTAGACGTTTCTGCCTGTGGTGATGAGGGAAGATGCCGCTGACTGATGTGAACTTGAAAATGGTTTCAAACCCCTTTTCAGCACAAGGCTACAGGCAGCCTTTACCCATCTATCAGAGCTGACACCTGAGCGAAAAACTTATCTGCCATCCCTCTTACAGATGTTTTAAACAGAAGCCCCAGGTACCCTTCTCAGTAACCATTCAAGGGGTAGAAGCAACCAACAGGTATTTCGAGTCCTTTGGAATTACACCAAATCAAAACAGGTACCTTCCTATTGATAACACACACACACTCCTTTCACGAAAAACAAACTTGAGCCCACTTTTTGCAAGGCCTGGCTCAGATGGCAGACTCAAGCCAGCCCATTTCCTCGTCAGACCTGAAAAGCTAATATTTGAAGAGCTTTCTCCCTAAATGTCACTAAAATGTTCATTGTGCAGCAAGGTTGGACTGCGTCAGGCTTTGCAGGAATGCCCCACTAAAGATCCCCCATCTGCTGTCCACACTGGCATTTGGTCACAAAGACCTGGGTTTCTAGTCTTATTTCCCCATTAAGGTGCGTAGGAGAAACTCTGTGTCCAAACAAGAGATGACAGGATAGAAAAAGAACAGACTATTAGCAAGTGTGTACCTCAGACTGACACAACAGTAACACGTCACAGCTGGGGGAGGCACCATCTGAGCACAGTGGGTCGTGGGGGCCTTTCCATTTAAAGCCAATTCTGCTAGGGCTCTGGATTTTTATTTGTTTTGGAAGGACAGATCCTTCTTGTGAGGTAGCTTACAGGAGTAAATCCTTCAAATTGGCGGCAAGCACAATCACTGGATCCTTTGGTTTAGTGGATAACTTTTGGCCTCCAACTTTTAGAATAAGAACATTTTAAGGTATGGCTTCTTGAGCACAGAGGCTCAGATAGGTGAGCTGACTTTTACGAGGCTGCCAAGTGCAGAATCATCTGACCCAGGACTCAGACCCAAACCTGCCCACTTCTGAATGAGTATTCCCCACCTTCTCGGACATAAATCTGCAAAGAACACGTCCCAAGACATCCTGAGGTCAGGATATCTATCCTGTGGCTTGACTCAACACAAGAACTTAATGATCGGAGTGAACTTGTTGAGCCATTTTAACAACCTCAACAGCTGCATGGGGTTGGGGACGGGGGAGACAAAGTCATGTTTGGAAAGGATCTTTTTTAAAACACGAAATCTCAGGGTTGAAAGAGCATAGAAACAGTGACTTAACGTCCTTATTTTCTAGATGAGAAAACAGCTACACAGAATTATTTATCAAGGTCACACAGGGAGCTGGGCCCAGATACAGGCTCAACCCTCACCTGCTAAAACTCCACTTCTATTCTCTTTTGGCCACACCTCAATGGTCCAACTTAGTGAGGTAGCAAGGAACAATAATGGATCCCAGAAGCACTTAAGCACAAAACGGATTGGCTGGGTTTCCCCATTCTCTGGGCATTACGGTCTCCTAAGGGTCTACAGCTTCCATGAAGGGAAAATTCTGGCAAGGCTCCCAGGGTTGCTGACGGCGAATGGGAATTACCATGAGGTCACGTGGATGTCCTTGAGGAGGCTAATAAACCTGTCCACCAGGGGCACACACAGCGGACCCGGGATGGTGTCCCAGTTGGGCTGCATGTACTCTGAGGCACGCCTCTGGGCGTCACTCTCGCAGCAAAAATAATCAGCACACGGTGTCACGATGTACGGGATGAAATAATAATTTCCACTAGATGCCTGGAAAACAGAAACAAAAACGTTTCACAAAGTCATTGATACAGAAGCACAGCCGTGGATTTGGGCAGGCAGAACCTGGTAGGATGGGGAAGGAGAAAGCACCTGAGAATGACTAACTGTGTGCAACAGGACAAGGGATCTCTTAGGCACAAGACCGGAAACCACTCAGTTCCACAAGCCAGAACACAAAAATGTGGTTTCAGATGCTGAACTGATCTGTATATGTCTCTGAACTTCCCTGGCAGAGCTTTTAGGGTTTTAAGTCATAGAAATGACATCATTTCACTACATGCCCCCCAAATAAGAGCTTGAACCCAGTGATAACCAAGAACTGCAATGGAAAGGCAGATTTTCTTTCTTTCAGCACAGATGGAAAAGCCCTATTGCTTGACCATTTAACCACAGGTGAACAATAGGTAGACTTTGTTGAGTAAAACTGTTTTGCAGGGAACAGATGTCAATAAATATGACTAATCTTAGAAATGTTTTTAAAAAGGATGCTAAAGGGGCGCCTGGGTGGCTCAGTCGGTTGGGCGTCTGCCTTTGGCTCAGATCATGATCCGGGAGTCCTGGGATCAGGCCCTGTGTTGGGCTCCCTGCTTGGTGCGGAGCCTGTTTCTCCCTCTGCCTGCTGCTTCCCTTGCTTATACTCTCTCTCAAATAAATAAAATCTAAAAAAAAAGGATGCTAAAGTTTTATAAAGTCAAATACTGCTCAGGTAAAACAGTATCTTTTCTTGTAAGAAATAATTACAATTTGACTATGAATCATGATCCTTTGCAAAGCGTAAACACTAACCCTAAAAAGCACTGAATCATGCTCAATTTTTAGCACATGTGAAAGGTTAAAGTACATTCTTATAGGACATTCTTGTATCAGTCAGGCTTTTGTCTACACTGTCACAAAAAGCAACTAGCTTAAAATTCCAGACTTTTTAACTCCCAGCTCTTCACTTAATTTTCAAGAATGTCTATATCATGCCAGAAATAATTCATCTGATTTCTCTTTAATTTTTTTAAACTCAGCCAATGGAATTATCTGAGTATTTTAAATTAATATAGACATAACCTTGGGAAACACATTTTCTCCAAGAACAAGAAATCAAATAAGGAATATAGCTTCTTCTAAATTAGAAAGAAATGCAGTAGTTACAGAAAACAGAACGCTATCATCTCAGATCAAACAGAAGCTGGGGAAAACCCGCACCACTGGAGTGCTCATCTCAAATACCCACGTGACCTAGGTTTTTAAGTTTTCCTTGTGAACGACATCTGCTTACAGAACTGGTGGCACACTTATTTCCACCTGAACTCCAACTAACTATTTGTCCTGAAACTTGTCAGGCATCTCTAAGTCCTACTGAGACATGGTTGTTAGACCCTAAAATATTTCCTTAAGAAAAAATTACTCATGGGGCGCCTGGGTGGCTCAGTTGGTTAAGCGACTGCCTTCGGCTCAGGTCATGATCCTGGAGTCCCGGGGTCGAGTCCCGCATCGGGCTCCCTGCTTAGCAGGGAGTCTGCTTTGCCCTTTGACCCTATCCCCTCTCATGTGTTCTCATCTCATTCTCTCTCTCTCAAATAAATAAATAAATAATCTTTAAAAAAAAAAAAAGAAAAAATTACTCATGCTGCTCCATTCAAAAATATTTTAGACTGGGCCAGCAAACTTGTGCAGTAAAAAACCAGATGGGAAGGATTTTGGATTTCGAGGGCTAGCCTCTGCTGCAACCACTCAACTCTCCTCTCACAGCATCAAAGCAACTGTAGGCAACACACAAACACGTGAGCAGAACTACGTTCCAATCAAAGTTCATTTATGGACACAAATCTGAACTTCATATTGTCACATGTCCTGCAATACTCTTCATCTTCTGACTTCTCCCCACCCTTTACACATGTAGTAAGCACTCAGAACTGACCGGTCACACAGAAACAGGTGGCAGGCCAACCCTTGCCTTCCATTAAGCTCCTTGATGTTCTATTATTCCTGAAAATAGGATTTTCTGAGAATACTTACCCAGAAGAGCAGCTGGACACCATCCCTGTGTGCACCAGATATTGGGGTTAAATCCCTCAAAATACAGATACCAGTGTGTTATAAACAGAAGAGGCAAACATTCAGGTGTGTGGGTAGTAACTGGGGTCAGGGAGAAAACTCCAGCTACTTCCCAGCAATCACTGGGAACTGCCTGCACCAGGGGAACAAAGATCCTTCCCTTCCTGGCAATATCTTCAAATCCTCAAAGACGGACTCATACTGTCGAGCAATGTAAGGTTTGGGTAGGTTAGAGACAAATTTCTCCCTCATCTATAACAGAAAGCCATGTTGTTGAAGTAAATTCAATGCCTTTTATGCGATCAGAAGGTTAAACTGCTTGTTCTTCCACCGACAATTGGCTGAGTTCAAGGTAAAAGACTTCCGACTGCAGACAGAGGAAGAAGAGGACTGTGTGCATCAGTGAGGTCTAGAAAGTAAAATATCCATGAGGAAGCAGAGTTTATTTTTTTCAAAACATTAGAGCTAGACCTGGGGGGTGGGATGAGAAGCTTCTCAGATTACCTGCAAAAACAGCCCTAACCAGCAAAAAAAAAAAAAAGAAAGAAAGAAAAAAAAAATTAAACATTTTAAGTCTCTATGAATTGTCTGAAGAGCATACAGCAAATAGAGAAACATTTATTCAAGAAAATCAACTCCTCTTGGTAAGAATAGCCACACTCTAGCATTGGATAACCTGCTCCTCCCCTATCCTCCAGCCCAGAGTAACAGAAATGCTACCCTGGGTGGGGACAGGGAAGAAGCAGCGGCTCCCTCTTACCCCACAATCTCTAGTCTAGGATGACATTTTCTCCTTGGCCAGGCCCACCAGCATTGTCATTTACCACGGCCTGGGCCAGAGCAGCTCTGTTCCAGGCAAGTGTGGTCAAGAGGACCAGTGGGCGCCTGGGTAGCTTAGTGGTTAAGCTGCTGCCTTCGGCTCAGGTCATGATCCCGGGGTCCCGGGATCGAGTCCTGCACTGGGCTCCCTGCTCCCTGCTTCTCCCTCTGCCTGCCACTCCCCCTGCTTGTACTCTCTCTCTGTCAAAGAAATAAAATCTTAAAAAAAAAAAAAAAAAAAAGGACCAGAGCTCCATTTCTCTACCCAGTTCCCATGTAGGCAAAAACTAGGCCAAAAACTGGACCCTGATCACCTTTTGTCCCAGATTACACAGAGCAAAGGTTCCAGGTCAGGAGAGGCAAGCTGAGAAGATCAGGGGCTGCCACCATTGCTCAGCACCCCCTCTAGAGCAGGGTGTCATTCGGAGAGTCAGGCTGCTGCCCCTGCCCCCAGCTCTGGAGCAGGGGTGCTGAGGCTCTGCCTGGGGCTAGAAGCATCCTGTTAAGAACAGAGAGCTCAGGGCACCTGGGGTGGCTCAGTCGATGGGCATCTGCCTTCGGCTCAGGTCGTGATCCCAGGGCCCTGAGATCGAGCCCCGCACTGGACTCCCTGCTCCATGGGGAGCCTGCTTCTCCCTCTCCCATTCCCCCTGCTTGGGTTCCCTCTCTCGCTGTCTGTCAAATAAATAAAATCTTAAAAAAAGAACAGAGAGCTCTACAGCTCTCCAGAAGTGGACCAGAGGACACACAGCACAGAGTAGGGAAGGCCAAGCTTATGGGTACTGTCACAAACCAGGGAGATTTCTGTGGCAGGAAATGAAGAGGAAACTGGTAGTTCCAGATAGCTAGAGGTCAAAGGCAGACCAGCTCATTTCACAAAGATCAACAGGGCAGAGAGCACAAAGAAGAGCCTTCCTGAGGTCAGACAAAACCCTGAAGACGGGCCCTGAAGACTACCCCTGCAAAGGAGCCCCACTTAGATGATCTCAGGCTGCGGAATGCTTACGTCTCAGGGCATGGTCAAAAAACACAGTCATCAGCTGACAACTCGGGCCTATTATCAACACAGGAAGAACGCAACAGGGAAATTGGGTAAAGACATAGTGGAGGAGAGCCCAGGTGTAACCACCGTCACCCCCTCGTGGGGGTGGGAGGGTCAGAGCAGCCATGTACATGCCCAGCGCTGTGCCCGCCGAGGAGTGACACCAGAGGCTGCACACTGAGCAGCAAAGAGACTTCACTGAACTAGTCTAGTGAAGTCACTCAACCAACCAACCGGCAAGCAACAAAAACAAGCTCCACAGACAGGAGGGAAAGAGATCAGTATCTAGAGTTGCTATATTGCATTATCTAAAATGTCCACTTTTCAGGGCACCTGGGTGGCTCAGTCGGTTAAGCGTCTGCCTCTGGCTCAGGTCATGATCCCGGGGTCCTGGGATGGAGCCCCACGTTGGGCTCCCTGCTCCGCGGGGAGCCTGCTTCTCCCTCTCCCTCTGCTGCTCCCCCTTTTCACTCTCGCTCTCTCAAATAAAATCTTTAAAAAAAATAAAATGCCCACTTTTCAACAACAAAAAAACAAGACATGCCAAGGAACAGGACAGTGTGATCCATACACAGGAAAAACAGCAGGCGACAGCAGCTGCCTTTGGAAGGCCCCAGACACTGGACTTAGGAGACAAAGACTAGACAGCAGCTATTATAAAGATGCCCCAAGAACTAAAGGACACATGAAATGCTGAAAGAACTAAAGGTATGACGATGATGTCTCATCAAATAGAAAATATCAATAAAGAGACAGAAGTCACAAAAAAGAAGCAAATGGAATTTCTGGTGTTCAAAAGTACGATAACCAAAATTAAAAATTCACTGAAGGGACCCAACAGGAAATCTGCGTGGAAGAAAGAATCAGCAAACTTGTCTATGTCAATAGTCTATGCAATCCGAGGAACAGGGAGAAGAAAGAATGAAGAAAAAGGAAAAGATCCTCAAAGAAATCTGGGACACCATCCAGGGCACCAACATAAATGTCATATTATGGGAGTCCCAGAAGGACAGGAGAGAAAGGAGCAGAAAAATATCCAAAGAAATAATTCCTGAAAACTTCTTAAATGTGATTAAATGAATCTACATAGCCAAGAAATTTAATGAACTTCCTGTTGGATAAACTGAGAGATCCATACCCAGATATACCAGAGTCAACATTTTCAAAGACAAAAAGAAAATCTTGAAAGCAGCAAGAGAAAAATGTCTTAGCACGTACAAGGGAACTCCAATTAAATCAACATCTGACTTTCCTTTGGAATTAATGAAGCCAGAAGGCGGCAGGATGACATATTCAAAGGGATGAAAGACAAAAATAAGTCAGCCAGACTCTTCTATCTAGCAAAACTAGATTTTCAAAATGAAGGTGAAATGAAGACATTTTCAGATCAACAACCATGGAGATAATTTGTTCCTAGAAGACCCGGCTTACAAAAACTACTAAAGCAAGTTCTTCAGGCTGAAAGCGAGTGACACCAGACACTAATTCTAATTCACTTGATAAAAACAAATATGCCAGTAAAGGAACAGATAGGATTGCCAATCTCTTCTTTTGTCTCTTAACTGATTTAAAAGACAACTGCATAAAATGACGTATGTAATCCTATGTTGGGGACTGTAACATACAGAAATGGGATTTATTTGACACGAACAGTACAAAAGATGCAGGTGGAAACAAGGCGGTAGTGGCCCAAGGAAATGACACCATTTGTTACCCGGAATCCAGAGAAACCAACGAAAAGAACGGGAAGTGGTTGACGGAAACGTTCATATAACAAACTCTATCAATTTATACTTTTTTTTTCTTCTCTCGGCTTAAAAGACAGAACATTATACAGTGTTAACAATTATGACAAAAAGATTTCCCGACATTACAACTAAATAACCCTGCGTCTCCGCAACAGGCAGGTAACTGAAGGTCCAAGAATCCCACATCTTTGGATACAAGTATTACAGGTCTTAAAGTCTTAAAACTCTTTCCAAAACGAACATGTCTGCTGAAATCTTGTTGATAGTCTTTCTTCTGCAAGCCCGTTCCTTCCAAATAGCACAAAAGTCAACTCCGATCCCATCCTACTAAAGTCCTCAATAATGAGGTGTGAAAAAATACGACTTTGACAAATGTAGGCTTCATGCGCCGTTCCAGCTTAGGGCTCCAGTGGGCAGAGCGAGAGCGGCAGAGGCTCGTGCAGACCTGCCCGCAGCCAGGAGGGAACCTGATCCTTTGGGCCAACGTTCAGCCCCAGTTGGAGAAAAATGAGGAGAAAGAGAGGGAATACGTGACCTCTGCGAACAACTGAGCGAGCTGAATGAACAGGACTGAGGAGACAGCAGGAATCTGGAGCCTTGGCAAAGTAAAAATACTCCCTTTGAGAAAATCTCTCATGAAGTGTATAAAAGTTTAAGAAACTTTACAGAAAGCAATTGGGACTAATGGCTACATTTACAAAAGCAATTCATAAACTTCCAAATGAAAGCACAGGCTTTTGAGTGCACTTCTTTTGTTCTTACAAAGAAGAATAGGCCCAAACATCTTCAAATGATGGGGCACATTCAGACTTTTGTTGGTGGGGAGACCAGAAATTAAAAAGAAAAACATTGATTAGCATAACACATGTCCAATAGCAAACCAAGCTTGTATATTTGTAATTGTTACATTTATAAATGGAAACATCTCAAGAATCCAGCTTATTAAAACACATTCAACAAAAGCAGCTTAGTTTCCTACATAAAGGGGCATTAGAACCAGTACGCTAGGCCCATTAATATGTAAACCCTTATTCCAAACACTCTTCAAGTATCTCCAAAAGGAAGATTCTGATACAGTAAAGTGAGGTCAGAGAGCAGAGTAAAAGCCACTGGTCTCAAGAAGTCAAACTCTCTCTTTTCGCAGACAACATGATACTTTATGTGGAAAACCCAAAAGACTCCACCCCCAAATTACTAGAACTCATCCAGCAATTCAGTAATGTGGCAGGATACAAAATCAACGCACAGAAATCAGTTGCTTTCTTATACACTAACAACGCAGCTGTAGAAAGAGAAATTAGAGAAACGATTCCATTTACAATAGCACCAAAAACCATAAGATATCTCGGAATAAACCTAACCAAAGAGGTAAAAGATCTATACTCTAGGAACTACAAAACACTCATGAAAGAAATTGAAGAAGACACAAAAAGATGGAAAAATATTCCATGCTCATGGATCGGAAGAATAAACATTGTTAAAATGTCCATGCTACCCAGAGCAATCTATACCTTCAATGCCATCCCGATCAAAATTCCAATGACATTTTTCAAAGTGCTGGAACAAACAATCTTAAAATTTGTATGGAATCAGCAAAGACCCCGAATCGCCAAGGAGATGTTGAAAAAGAAAAACAAAGCTGGGGGCATCACGTTGCCCGATTTCAAGCTATATTACAAAGCTGTGATCACCAAGACAGCATGGTACTGGCACAAAAACAGACATACAGACCAATGGAACAGAATAGAGAACCCAGATATGGACTCTCAACTCTATGGTCAAATAATCTTTGACAAAGCAGGAAAAAACATGCAATGGAAAAAAGTCTCTTCAATAAATGGTGCTGGGAAAATTGGACAGCCACATGCAGAAGAATGAAACTCGACCATTCTCTAACACCATTCACAAAGATAAACTCAAAGTGGATGAAAGACCTCAATGTGAGACAGGAATCCATCAAAATCCTAGAGGAGAACAGAGTCAGTAACCTCTTTGACATCAGCCACAGCAACTTCTTTCAAGATACATCTCCAAAAGCTAGTGAAACAAAAGCAAAAATGAACTTTTGGGACTTCATCAAGATAAAAAGCTTCTGCACAGCAAAGGAAACAGTCAACAAAACAAAGAGGCAACCCACAGAATGGGAGAAGATATTTGCAAATGACACTACAGATAAAGGGCTGGTATCTAAAATCTATAAAGAACTTCTCAAACTCAACACCCAAAAAACAAATAATCAAGTCAAAAAGTGGGCAGAAGAGATGAACAGACACTTCTCTGAAGAAGACATACAAATGGCTAACAGACACATGAAAAAATGTTCATCATCATTAGCCATCAGGGAAATCCAAATCAAAACCACACTGAGATACCACCTTACACCAGTTAGAATGGCCAAAATGGACAGGGAAAGAAACAACAAATGTTGGAGAGGTTGTGGAGAAAGGGGAACCCTCTTACACTGTTGGTAGGAATGCAAGTTGGTACAGCCACTTTGGAAAACAGTGTGAAGGTTCCTCAAAAATTTAAAAATAGAGCTACCCTGTGACCCAGCAATTGCACTACTGGGTATTTACCCCAAAGACACAGATGTAGTGAAAAGAAGGGCCATATGCACCCCAATGTTCATAGCAGCAATGTCCACAATAGCCAAACTGTGGAAAGAGCCAAGATGCCCTTCAACAAATGAATGGATAAAGAAGATGTGGTCCATATATACAATGGAATATTAGCCATAGAAAAGATGAATACCCAACTTTTACATCAACATGGATGAGACTGGAGATTATGCTAAGCAAAATAAGACAAGCAGAGAAAGTCAATTATCATATGGTTTCACTTATTTGTGGAACATAAGGAATAACATGGAGGACATTAGGAGGAGGAAGGGAAAAATTGGGGGGGGGGGAACTGGAGGGAGAGATGAACCATGAGAGACTATGGGCCTGAGAAACAACCAGGGTTCTAGAGGGGAGGGGGGAGGGGGGATTGGTTAGCCTGGTGATGGGTATTAAGGAGGGCACGTACTGCATGGAGCACTGGGTGTTATACGAAAACAATGGATCGTGGATCACTACATCAAAAACTAATGATGTATTGTATGGTGACTAACATAATGTAATAAAATTAAAAACTACAAAAAAAAAAAAAAAGCCACTGGTCTCGGACTCTGTGAGGTTAGGGAGTGGAGGAATCCAGTTCCTAACTTAGCGATGGAGATTTCCAGAACTACTGCCATGTACAGGTTCACCACCATGAACAGATTGTCTTATAGCACCACTAAGTTAAAGAATAAGTGCTTTTTAAAAAGCTCTCATCATAAAGGTTTGATTATACAGCCTCGAATGCCGTAATTTTTCTCCTCTGCCAGTCACTGATTTTATTTTTCAAGTTTTTATTTCAATTCCAGGTAGTTAATGTACAGTGTTAGTTTCAGGTGTATGACCTAGTGAGATTCAACACTTCCACAGTCAAATGCCATAACTTTTAATGCTTGCCTAATACACCACACGGTGAACACTGATCGTATACTTAACCATTCTCCTGTTATTTAACCTTGTTCCGAGAAGTTTCTTACTGTACACAGAGACGAACACCTTTGTGTCTTTACACTGTGGTCTTTTCCCAAGAGGAGCTTCCCAAGAATGAAATGACTAGAGTCAGATTAAGGTTCCCCCATTTCATCATCATCTCAGCAGAGCTGGGTAGTGGGTTGTTTTTTCCACATTTGCTAAGTTAGGGGAAGACGAAATACCGTATTAACATTGAAAGAGGAAGTATCTCGTCCGTTCAAGCGTAGCAAGACGGTGGAGAACTGCGACAGCCAAGGACTAAATCCCAGCTCCACTCCACACCAGATGAATGACCTGGACCACGTACTTATCTATCCAAATCTCAGTGGTCTCATCTTTAAAATGGGGACAATAATACGGTCAACTTCCTTAGGTGACAGAGGCCTAACTGTGGCCATGGTGCATAGTGGGCATGAAGTATTAGCTGTGTTCAATAGTTCTAGACTGGACCAGGAATTTTTTTTTTTTTAATTTTTTTTTTTTAAAGATTTTATTTATTTATATGCACAGAGAGAGACAGCGAGAGCAGGAACACAAGCAGGGGGAGTGGGAGAGGGAGAAGCAGGCTTCCCGCTGAGCAGGGAGAGCCTGATGTGGGACTCGATCCCAGGACCCTGGGATCATGACCTGAGCCGAAGGCAGACGCTTAACGACTGAGCCACCCAGGCGCCCTGGACCAGGAATTCTGAACCTGGAGTCTAGTAATCCTCGGGAGCCTGGGAACTTGAATGAGGAAAAAAAAAAAAAAATCACATCTTTATCACCATTTACCTTTAACTGAAATGTAATGTTGCCTTCCGTTAGGACTGTAGGTAATAACACATCTTAGTTTTAGCAGGACCTGGGACTTTGTCACTAATAGAAATCATAGAATTTTTCATAACACATTACACTTCCTGTGGAGAGATCTCAAAATAACTTTTATACCCATTATTACTCCAAAATTATGACAGTTTTCAGACCTGCTGTTTGATCTAATTATTTGAGACATTAATAAAGCAGCACATAGATTACAACTTTATTTTTATTTTTTTAAAGAATTTATTTGACAGAGAGAGAGAGAGAGAACAAGCTGGGGGCAGAGGCAGAAGGAGAAGCAGACTCCCTGCCAAGCAGGGAGCCTGATGTGGGGCTGGAGCCCTATGTGGGGCTCGATTCCTGGACCCTGGGATCATGACCAGAGCTGAACTGAGCCACCCAGGCATCTCCATAGATTACAACTTTAAAAAATATTTTAATAACTATGTTTCAATATAATCGGTCTCCTTTGTAATCCTTTGTATATTTAAGCATTTTAAGATACATTGATCCATAGGCTCCTCCAGATTGACAAAGGGGTCCAAAATCTAAGAGCCCCTGCCTTGGACTCCCAGCAGATGTTTCACTTAGAACACCCCACCCGCAGTCCCACAACAGGAGTTTCTCCAGTGGGCTTCACATATGAAGACTTCCACGAATAACAGCCAGATTCCCATCCACAAAAAGCAGCCTGGATTCTCCAGAACAGCCCAGGAGAACAGAGCATGCGGGGTTCTTTTTTTTTTTTTAAAGATTTTATTTATTTGACAGAGAGACACAGTAAGAGAGGGAACACAAGCAGGGGGAGTGGGAGAGAGAGATGCAGGCTTCCTGCTGAGCAGGGAGCCCGACGCGGGGCTCGATCCCAGGACCCTGGGATCATGACCTGAGCCGAAGGCAGACGCTTAACGACTGAGCCACCCAGGTGCCCCGCATGCGGGGTTCTTAACCTTACTGTCCACGGGTTTCAAAGATTTTTTTTTTTTTTTTTTTTTGAGACAGAGAGAATGAGAGACAGAGAGCATGAGAGGGAGGAGGGTCAGAGGGAGTAGCAGACTCCCCGCCGAGCAGGGAGCCCAATACGGGACTCGATCCCGGGACTCCAGGATCATGACCTGAGCCGAAGGCAGTCGCTTAACCAACTGAGCCACCCAGGCGCCCCACTGTCCACGGGTTTCAATAACCAAGGACACCCAGGACTTTCCCCTCAGCTGGCTCCTCTGCAGGTACTCTATACAAGGAGGCCAGGACAGAAACACATGTGAAGGGGCCTCATTAGCCTGCTCTTATTCTTATTTATGGCTAGCAGCAGGTGGCCAAGGTGGTCAATAACAGCACAGTTCTTAAAATTAATTCTTTGGAGCAAATACAACGTGTAAAAACTTATCCCAACAGACTTCATAATGAGACTTTCAGCTCGACCTCCTAGAGAATTTTTTTTTTTTAATCATGACACAAACATTTAATCAGTCAACAAAATGACCTAATCAGAAGTGGGGGCGGCGATCTAAGGCAGATGGAAAGTGGTCAAATACTACCCAAGATAAAATGACTTCTGAACACTTACAGAAGAAGGCATAACTTGAACGCTGACAGAACGTCATACTTTAGAGCTCGTTATCTTGTAACTTAAAAGCCTGGGAATCCTTAGTGAAAATGGAAACCAGAAAAGCATTCCCAAGAAAATTTACAGAGCAAATGAACATGGGACAATATTTTAAAAATTATTTAACATGACCACGCGTGAAAAAGTCAATTCATTAAGAAAGAAAATCCAAGTCAGGTGCTGCTCCATAAAAAGGCAAGGTTTTAAGCCCTAATAGATACAATTCTTTGTCTAGTCAATTACAGAATTTTTTAAATCACCACACACGCACATCAGGGAAATGCAGGGTTTTGTTTTAAGATCATCGCAAATAGCATTCTATATTGCTGCTTCTCTGTATTTATTTGGGCAGGAAAGGAACAAACATACAGAAGCTGAATAACTATTTCAACCAGATTGTCAGGCTACTGTGCCACTTAAAAGGTAATTGAAGATATCCCTGCTGGAAACATGCCAAGCAGCACCAACTCAGCTATTGCAATAGCTCCTCTGCTTTGGTCAAACAACTGAACGGCTATCATAAAGTCCTAGAATTATTTCAGATCTGGCATGAATCTCAGTAATCACCTGATTTGTCATCTCATTTTATACAGGAAGAAACCGAGACCCAGAAAGCTTAACCAAATGGCCCACAGAGGACCACAGAGCCAGAAAAACCTCAGGTCCTTTCCCTTCCTCCGCAGGATTCTGGTCAATAACTGCCATTCCGTCTTAATTCTCAAAGATCCTTCAATAAAGCAAAATATTTCTGTGACACACAAAACAAAATACCCAACACAGACAGGTGAATGGTGAATTTTATGCTATGTGCATTGTCTCTCACTTTAAAGAAAACAAATGGAGATCATCAGACACCAAAGACTCAGTTGGCAGGCAGAATTAGATATTTCTGTTTTGGTTCTGATACTGGCCCTGTGAAATGTGACATAGCTCCTGTGATATTCATGAGGATCAGGCCCAAGTTTTGTGGTTTGCACCTCCAGAACACTCCAGTTAGAGAGAGAACACAAGACCACACGCATGTAGGGAGAAAAAAAGATATCAATCAAGACTAGAGAAAAGAGAATCTAAGATGAGGTAGAAATGCTAAAAAAATAGCTACACAGATGAAATAAATATTCAAAGGACAGACTTTTACAGAAGTCACATTCTATGTGTAAATTAAAATTCTGGGGCGCCTGGGTGGCTCAGTTGGTTAAGCGACTGCCTTCAGCTCAGGTCATGATCCCAGGGTCCTGGGATCGAGTCCCGCATCGGGCTCCCTGCTCTGCGGGGAGCCTGCTTCTCCCTCTCCCACTCCCCCTGCTTGTGTTCCCTCTCTCACTGTGTCTCTCTCTGTCAAATAAATAAATAAAATCTTTAAAAAAAATTAAAATTCTGCCTCTCCGTCTGCTAGGAGACGTAACCTTCTTGTTTGAAATTCGTTCTTCACTAATAAAAGTGGTAGGAATTCTGATCTGAACTCCGAAAACCCAAAGGATATCTAAAGGGGAAAAGAAATTTAATTGTCTTTTTACCAAAGTGTCCCTAAGCAATCTACATCTTCTTTGACAGTTGTGGATCCCAAGCCATAGCTAACTGAAGAAGGGAGGCAAGCAGGAAAGATCCACAGAAATTCTGTTACCCTAAAACTTGAATCCTCAATGTGCTCATGAGCCAGGTAAAAAGCCTTCCAATATTGTACAAAATGCACCTAATATTGCCCATGTCTGTTTCTCAAAGAATTTCCAATTTACTGGGATTACAGAGATAACTATTTCAATGGGAACAATGAGTTTCTCTTAAATCTCATTGGTTTTCCAGGAAAAAAAAAAAAATAACCACCTAGTCCAGAGGTCAAGAACCAGATTAGTTTTTTAATAAGGTGGCTTTTTAATAACATGATCCTAGCTTGGAAATTTACCTTTGCTTTTTAAAAACCAACTGTGAACTCCGGCTTCAGGACATGACAAATGAAAATAAGGTCGAGAGTACTTTTAACAATTCCTTCTAGAAGTACTGGGTGGAATGGCTCATCTTCTCCTAGCAATTTTCCTGGGGGACGGGGAGGTGTATGAACCCGTGTTTCCTTTCTGGGGAGGCTATGTATAGCTTCCAGGTATTTACCCACCAATTCAAGGGAAAAAATGATTTCAGTGCCTCTCAGCCATAGAGATACAGTCCTCAATCTTGGGGTATACAGGATTTATAAATTTCTCAAATAAAATGATTATAATGTGGTGGATGCTCGGGTGCACACAGACACCACCACCCCCCCAAGGTAGGAGGTGCTGCCCCTGCTGCCAGCCCGTGCCCTCCAGAACTGCCTCAGGGGCGCACGGTGCCTCACCCAAAGTCACACACCTCCCAGTGAGGGCTGGACGCAGGAGTGTAAAGGCCTGGACATCTCATCCCAACTCAGAACAAGCCAGAAAGCCCGTC
Source organism: Mirounga angustirostris (assembly GCF_029215605.1). Taxonomy (NCBI): domain Eukaryota; kingdom Metazoa; phylum Chordata; class Mammalia; order Carnivora; family Phocidae; genus Mirounga; species Mirounga angustirostris. The sequence continues at coordinate 15,601,928 of NW_026991719.1, forward strand.
TGAGTGCCAGAGCGCCCGCCCATGGGGTCAGCCAAGTCCATCACTGAACCTGCATCCCAGCTTCATTTCTCTTTGCCTGGCCCTGCTTCCTTCCCTCCTCTTCCTCAGCCTTGATGCTGAGGGCAGGCCTGAATACCTCTCCTGCACACTGAACTCAAGTCTCAGAGCCCACTTCCAGGGGGGAACCAACCTGCCAAATATACTGTAACTTTGAAAGTATGGCTATTTTTTGTAAGGGAAAATTAAAACAGTTAAAGAATACCTATGGACTATGTACACTAAGAAGAAACTACCAGGAAGTTCCAAGGTTTAATAGATAAAGTCGTCTCTCCTGTTCCCATAAAGGCTCAACCTTGATCTTTCATCATATAAACAGGTTTTCTGAAGTGATAAAATGCAGAAAATGGCTATCTTTGATATTTGTAAAGCAGAAGGAAATAGCATAAGGATGAAAATAGATGAAGACAGAAAAGTAGTAATTGTTATGGAACTTGGATCAAAAGCTGCATCACATGGGGAGGGAATGGAGGAAATAAGGGAAGGGGATGGGGGAAATAGGGGCCAGGGATGAATACGGTGATGAGCACTGAGTAATACCTAGAACTGCTGAATCACTATACTCTACACCTAAAACAACACTATGTTAACTACACTGGAATTAAAATTTAAAACTTAATAAAAAACCTCAATTATGAAGTACAGTGTGTTAGGTGTAAAACATTTTTATGAAAGATATTTTTTAAAAAAAATCTATCCTGGGGTGCCTGGCTGGCTCAGTCAGTAGAGCAGAGGACTTGTGATCTTAGGGTTGTGAGTTCAAGCCCCATGTTGGGTGTAGGGCTTACTTTAAATAAATAAATTTAAAAAAATCTATCCTGAAAAGGAAATCAAGAAAATGATTTTATTTACAAGAGCATCCAAATGAATAAAATATCCAGGAATAAATTTAACCAAGAAGGTGAAAACCTTGTACACTGAAAACTATAAAACAATGCTGAAATAAATTAAAGAAGACCTAAAGAAACAGAAAGACATGCTGTGTTCTTGGGTTGGAAGACAACCTTGGTACAAAGCCAATACCACTTAAGGGATATACAGATACAATGCAAGCTCTATCAAAATTCCAATGGCCTGTTTTGTAGCAATGCAAAAGCCAATTCTCAAATTTGTACAGAATTCCAAGTGGCCCCAGCTGGCCAAAACGATGTTGAAAAAGAACAAAGTTAGGGGAACCAGATTTCCTAATTTCAAAACTTATTATAAAACTACAGTAATCAAAACAGCATGACCCTGGAGTAAGAGTAAACATACAGATCAATGGAAGAGAATTTAAAGCCCAGAAGCAAGCCCTTACATTTACGATCAGTCAATTTTGACAAGGGGTACCAAGACAATTCACCAAGGAATGAAGTCTTTTTACAAAATGGTGCTGGGACGACTGGATGTCCACATGCAAAAGAAAGAAGCTGGACCCCTAGCTCACACCAGACACAAAAACTAACTCAAAATTCATCAGAGAGAGAACCGTAAGAGCCAAAACTCTAAAACTTTGTTTTAATTAATTTTCTATAAATTTTTATTTTTTAAATTCCAGTATGATTAACATACAATGTTCTATTAGTTTCAAGTGTCCAATATAGTGAACTTTCAAAAAGAAAACACAGGTGTTAATTCTTTGTGGCCCTGGGTTAGGCTAAGAGTTCCTAGATCCAACATCAAAAGCACGATCCATAAAAGAAGTAATTGATAAAGTCTCTGATAAGGGCTTTGCTTCCAGAATATACAAGGAACTCTTACAACTCCATAAGACAAAAAAACCCAATTAAAAATGAGCCAAAGATTCTAATAAACAGTTCATCAAAGAAGACTATGAATGGCTAATAAGCACAAGGGAAGATGCTCAACATCATTCGTCACTAGGGAAACACAAAACTACAATGAGACTGCACCTCATGCTCACTTGAGTGGAGGTGAAAAGAAGGACAATACCAAGTACTGGTGAGGATGTGAAGAAACTAGACCTTTGTTGCTGGTGGAAATGTAAAAATGCCATAGCCACTCTTGGTATCATCTTGGTAGTTTCTTTGAAAGTTAAACATTTATTTACCCGATGATCCAGCAAGTCCACTCCTAGGTATTTTACCCAAGAGGAATGAAGCCATATTTCCACACAAAGATCTGTACCTGAATGTTTATAACATTATTCATAATAAAAAAAAAGTGGAAACAATCCAAGTGCCCATCAACTTCTTTATGGCTCACTAGTATTCTATCATCCGGGTATTTCACATTTCATCTGATAAACTTGTTGTGTAGTTATTCAGAGAAACAGAATGTGGAATACCCATTCGATATAACTACTCGGCAATACAAAAGAACTAGCGATACATGCTACATCATGGATGAACCTCAAAAACATCGGACTAAGTGAAAGAAATTACACACAAAAGACCACATTATATGAAAAATTGTGGAGAGATACATCTATAAGACAAAGCAGACTGGTGGTTGCTTGGGGCTGAGGGTGGCAACAGGGACTATCTGTCAGTAGGTGTTTTTGTGATGAAAACGCTCTCATACTGGCCTGTGGCAAGGGGAGCACAACTCTTATTAAAAATCACTGAATCCTGTGCACACAGGTGAACTTCATGGTACGTAAAGTAGGCCTAAATAAAGCATTAAAAAAAAAAAAACTTGGAACATGAGAACAAGAGCATCTTCTGAAAAAGAACTGGGTACAAACAATGATACTATGTTTCCAAAGAGCAGAAGAGACCAGAATGGCCTGAAGCCTAGAAGCTGGCTTCCCATCCTTCATATCGCTGCAAAACAAATGCTTCTAGAAACAGAAGCATGCTTATCTGTGATGGTTAATTCTGTGTGTCACCTTGACTGGCCATGGGGTATCCAGATTAAACATTAGTTCTGGGTGTGCTTTAAGGGTGTTTCTGGGTTAGATCTGAATTTGAGTCAGTGGACTCAGTCAAGTAGATTGCCCTTCCCACTGTGGGTGGGCATCACCCAACCCACTGAGGCCTGAACAGAACAAAAGGCAGAAAAAAGAGGAATTTACCCCTTTTGCCCCCTTGCTGCTTGAGCTGGGACAGTCATCTGCTCTGATTTTGGGACTGGGATTTACCCTCTTGGCTCCCTTAATTCTCAGGCCTCGAGACTTAGGTCTTAATTACACCACCAGCTTTCCTGGGTCTCCAACTTGCAGATGGCAAATAGTGGGACTTCTCAGCCCCCATAATCACCAGAGGTGATTCCCCATAGTAAGTATCTCCTTTTCCCTCTCCATTATCTCCTACTGGTTCTGTTTGTCTGGAGAGCCCTAATACACCAGCCCTTTACCAAATGAAGCCAAGTTCAACACACCAATAGGGACAATTCTAGAAATATAAAAGGATTCCCTGAAGGCAGAGATCTCAAAGCACCTTGGTTTCCACCTCTTCATAAATCACTTCAAGCATTCAGTGACATGTTCAGTGCGGGGAATTTCATCCATACAACACCTGATTCCCAGGACTTCGTAAATCACCACCTAGAACTATGCTGTACCTTTTTTTTTTTTTTTTAAAGCTGTCCAATTATTACATACCCACAGTTTCATCAGATTCTTTCCCAAAACCTCTGGAGTTAGACAGTCCAGCCTGCTGCTTCCAAGCAGCATTAGCCCAATCCATATTCAGGGGACAAGTGAGCCAATTCTCAGTAAAAGTCACCTGATTTACTGTGACATTCTCTTTCAATGTTTAATCACCATTAGCTGTGAGATGACCATTCTGCTGATCCCAGCCTTTTCTGAGTTTGCCCTGCTTCCCTGCCACCCGGAGTAGTAGTGTCTCCCTACTTTCCAGAAATAGAAATCATTTGAAAATGACCATGAACAATACCTCTCAAGGTTTGTCTCCCTTCAACCTTTCCTCTTAGGTGTTTTTTTCCCCACCCTTCCGGCCACCTCTGGTCCCTTATTTTGTTCTCTTAAATCCTCTAAATTTTCACACCCCATCAAGTGTGACAACTAGCACTGAGCACAGAATTCTAAAGTAATGGCAAATATGACAGTAAGATTATTTGCCAAATCCTCTAGAATAAGTTCACTACATACACACACACAACACCTAGGGAGAATGGTGCCATGATATAATTACAATTACCAGGAATGTGAAGGAATTCTGGGTGTTTAGAGGAGAGAGAATGTACCGGAAGGGAAGGTATTTAGTGGAATGGTAACAGAGTGACACTAAGGCTCTTGGAGAACAAGAGTATTTCTAGGCTCCAAAACACCCAAAAGTCAGGATGGAGAAAGAGTTTTCTTCTTTGCACCTCACCTTAATATAATTCCTATTTGGAGGAATAACCATTTCTGAGACATTCCTTGCATTAAATCCAAGTTACACCTTTTTACTTGTGCAAAATATGGAACCACAGACTCTGAGAGCTGGAAGTTATCTACGAACCAAGTGACAAGAGTTCAACCTTCTCATTTTACTGATGAGGACACAGAGGATGACTGCCCAACGTTACTTAGAGACAAGGTCAGGACTAAAATCTGCGCCTGCCGGCCTCAGGCCCAGGCTCCTTTTACTGGATCCCCACTATCTCCATCAAGGAGGTAATTTAAGAAATCAAGATCTAGAAAGAACAAGACAGACCCCCATAAGAGGACAGTATGAGGACATAAATAGGACAAAATGAAGCCACAGGTCTTCCTAGTTCTTTTCCTAAGAAGGACTCAACCCCATCCTGATGCCTTAATTTTACAGGTCAGCCTATTAAATCCAAGCTCCAGCGGTAATTACATAAACGACACCACTTGTTTCGTTTCTAGAACTTCATCCTCTGGCTTGGAGGAGGAGAGGCAAGGCTTCCAGATCAGGAAAGAAGCTTTGCCTGGGTTCCAGATAAGACTGGGTCCCACTGGGCACCTGGGTGGCTCAGTTGTTAAGCGTCTGTCTTCGGCTTGGGTCATCATCCCGGAGGCCTGGGGTCGAGCCCCACGTTGGGCTCCCTGCTCAGCAGGAAGCCTGCTTCTCCCTCTCCCACTCCTCCTGCTTGTATTCCCTCTCTTGCTGTATCTCTCTCTGTCAAGTAAATAAATAAAATCTTTAAAAAAAAAAAAAAAGACTGCGGGGTGGGGCCTTCTGTGGAGGGTGTGAAGTCATGCAAAGCTCCCATCCCCCTGGAGAGGGAATCCCTGGGAGAGCTCTACCTCCTGGGCATTTTTGTCCTCCCTTTGAGAATTCCAACCGCTAGAGAAAAAGAAGCAGAAGGCCCTTCCTTTTTAGAAGGGCCAGTGGAAGCAGGCTGAGGGCCAAAGGAAAGGGGTGAAGGAAATGTCCTTTGTCATCTAGGTCACGACTGGTCAAACCACAGTGCTGCAGGTCTAGGAAGATCGGTGCTTTAAGGGGCATTCAAAGGTACAGGGTAAACCTGGCACAATTTCCAAGGACATCAACTTATTTGAAGAAAGTGGGGATTTCATTACATGATTCCAACCAACATGGCGTTATCACCACATCATTGCAGGCACTTAGAAGCCAAACTGGGGGACTTCAGCACATATATGAGAGAGCAGGAAGAATTCTGTCCTAGTTCATTACAGCTTGTGGCGGGCAACTCTTGGCTAGGCCCCCATATTACCTGGGGTAAAAGTTCTTGTTTCTCTGTTGTTAGGGAAGCTTTGGTGGCAAATGTGGGAGGTAATGGCTCCAGCAAAAAGGATCTTGGTGGTTGGTGGGACCAACCCAGATCAGAAGGAGACAGCTAGATGGTTCCAGGCTCAAAGTCCCAGTGCACAATGAAGAACAAGTCCATCTGCCTGACCTTATCTTCCACCCTGCACCCTGGATGGGAGTGGGGCCTAAGATAGTCGGCAGCCTGAAGGACATGGGTTCTAGCCATCCCCCTGAGAAACACACGAACAGGCACAATCAGAAATCACTTTGCTATCTGTGGGATTTTCAGGCAAGCTCTTACGCATTTACCAGGTTAAAAATCTGAAAACGGGCGCCTGGGTGGCTCAGTCGGTTAAGCGACTGCCTTCGGCTCAGGTCATGATCCTGGAGTCCCAGGATCGAGTCCCGCATCGGGCTCCCTGCTTGGCGGGAAGCCTGCTTCTCCCTCTGACCCTCCCCCCTCTCATGCTCTCTCTATCTCATTCTCTCTCTCAAATAAATAAATAAAATCTTTTTTAAAAAAGAAAGCAAGCTGTAGGGCGCCTGGGTGGCTCAGTTGGTTAAGCGACTGCCTTCGGCTCAGGTCATGATCCTGGAGTCCCGGGATCGAGTCCCGCATCGGGCTCCTTGCTTGGCAGGGAGTCTGCTTCTCCCTCTGACCCTCCTCCCTCTCGTGCTCTCGGTCTCTCATTCTCTCTCGCAAATAAATAAATAAAATCTTAAAAAAAATAAAAAAATAAAAATCTGAAAACATCGTACTTACTGTGTTTTTCTGAGTTACCATATCCTGAAAAGAAAAAGAGAAGATGAATATAGCTTTTAAAGATAGCCATTTATTTCCGTAAGCACTGCAAGCACTTTGCCCCCCATTATCCAGCACCCACGTCAGAGCACGAGTTACTCATCTCAAACCTTCTCCTTCCCCTGTGTGAAAAGCTTCAAAAAGGGGGAGCCTCAGAGAATTGTAAAATTCATATTCTAGGGCAAACGTATCGTAATTGGCTGGATTTTGGAACGATGGAGGGGCATATATGGTTATAAGGATTTCCCGTAGCGGTGGCAATGCTTTCGTCCAGACGTTCTGAGCTTCAAGTTTGGGGCCCTGAATGCCCTGCAGCTCGCCTGCCCAGGGAGGAAGGTCAGGGACGGGGCGGAACTGCCCGGAAGTACCGCGATATCGCGATATCCTCGGGGCTGCAAGCACTTCTCGGCTCCATCCGGGCGACCCTGCCCCGGAAGGCTTCCTAAGCAGCGGGCGCTGCTGGGAGCATTCCTGACACCTCACCGGACCAGCCTAGGAACATCAAACCCAATGACGACGATTTTAGTCAGCTAACTTCGCATAATGGTTATGCAGCCCTTGACTGTATCATTTATGTGCCGGAAGCCAACACTTGCTGACGAGAGGAAACATAATTAAACAGCTGCCCCGTAAAATGGGTTTTATACACTCTGAGATTTCGGCATTCCAAGTGCAGCCTCCTTCTTCCGGTGTCAGATATAACAGACCACCCATTTCCATTTTAGGAACTATTTTTTCATATTCTAAGAAAGTAAAACTGTCAAAGTCATGGGACTTTCTAGAGGAGTCCACTAAGGCATTGTTGAGGGGAAAAAAAAAACATACTGCATTGGAAAAAAAAATACTTTCTAATTTCATGTTTCTCATCAAAATAAGGCTTAATAATCTACCCTTTGACATTTTCTAATTCTAAATATTTGCAAGCACAACTACCTTAAGTGAAAATCAGTGAAAGAAAAAAAAAATCAGTAAAAGAAAAAAAAATCAGTATCTAAATATCTAAAGTAATACTTTAGATACTAAATATCTGAAGTAATAGATGATGTCTATCTAGAACTTTCTGCCCACTTTGGTGACTGTTCTGTGTTGTCATCTTATCATTTGAGTTGAGAAACTTTTTTTTTAATGTGTAGGTTTGGATCAAATTGCCCACTAGAAGATTCAGAGTCGTGTGTTTGCTTCAGTGGAAGTTAACAGTTTTTGCCTTCATTTCCCTAATGAGCCTGGAAACACTGAAGTGGCCTACAAACGCCTCTATGCAGTAGGCTCACACAGCGGTCAGGAAGTCATCTGTGTGAGCGAGAACTTCAGATGGGTTTATAGCCTTTTGGGAAATTATTCGACAGCATAAAATACAATAATAGACCCGTTTCTTCTTTCAATGTCCTCTGAATGACTTCTTAAAACCCAGTACTGTGCCCTAATTACACAGTACACATCTACGTCAAGTGTATGTGATACAGAATGGAGAGAGGTTCCACATCTGAAGCAGGCTGGTCTTCTACCAGGAAATAACCCCCAATTATTACAGAACCCAGAAAAATCTGGTTAATATTAAATCTCAACAAACACAAAAATATTCCCCTTTACCATCACAAAACTGTGCATTTATATACTAGTGACATTTAACACTAAGGGAGCTGGACATTTAGAACTGCTGCCCATGAAAGCTAATTTGAAGTCACTAGTTCTCACCCGTGGCTGTACTTTTGAGAGGTTAAAAAAAAAAAAAGTCCCTCAGAGACTGTGATGTAACTGGTCTGGGGTATGACCTGGGTATTGGGGTATTTACAAGCTGTCCAAGTAATTCTAAAGTGCAGTCAAGGTTGAGTAACACTGCTGTAAACAAACTGAGCTTTACTCCTGAAATCATCTAAAGCAGACCGGGACTTTCTGACCAATATTAAGACATTCGACAATGTTAATATTCCCTGAGTTTTATAGTAGCTCACCTCAGACATTCATATTTTACAAATATGAGCATTTTTTATGTTTTTACTTTAATTCCAGTTAACCTGCAGTGTTGTATTAGTTTCAGGTGGACACTATATGATTCGGCCCTTCCACCCAGGTCTTCCTACGCCACTGCCATCTCCCCCTCTCTGTTCCAAATATGAGCATTTTGGGGAAGTACTATTATCCAAAAAACATCTGTATCAAACTTGCAAGAATAAATTTTTTAAAATATCATCATTACTGAGTCGTGCATGAACAGATGAGTTTTCAGTTTTGCTCTGCTTTGAATGGTGGGGGGGGGGACAACAGATTAAATACGGATGATGTCTATCTAAAACTTTCTGCCCACTTTGGTGACTGTTCTGTGTCGTCATCTTATCATTTGAGTTGAGAAACTATTTTTTTTTAATGTGTAGGTTTGGATCAAATTGCCCATTAAAAGATTCAGAATCGTGTGTTTGCTTCAATGGAAGTTAACAGTTTTTGCCTTCATTTCCCTAATGAGCCTGGAAACACTGAAGTGGCCTACAAATGCCTCTCTGCAGTATGTAGGCTCACACAGTGGTCAGGAAGTCATCTGTGTGAGCGAGAAGCTGTAGTAGGAAGGAAGGAGTTGCACAAGCAAATCTTTTTTTTTCTCCAACCTCCTGCGCTCCATGTACATTTCCTCTGAATGTGTAATACCGTTTTCCCAAAGCCAAGTATTCACAAGAAGATGAACGATACCCTTTACCTTCAATGAAAGAGCAGTGTCCGCGTCGGTGTCATGGTACAGGATCACATTATTGGCCATGTCAAAGCTTTCTCGGACCCCCAGATGGTAAAAGAGTGAAGGCTGTCTGGAGACATCACTCATGTCCACCACGGCAACATCTGAGATGAACAAGGACAGGACAGGACACGGTGTGGGAGAGAAAGAGAGGTGATCGGTCTACTGAATCTACTTCCTGCTGATCACCAATGGGGAACTACTGCAATTTGTGTTTCTACCAACAGTCTCTTAGGTAAAGCAGAAAGTGATGAGTCCTTGGCTTAAAATGACCCCAGGAACAGTGGAAGAAAAGCAACAAGAAAAACCTCTTCCTTCCTCAAAGTGCTGGGAACGTAGCCTCACTTAAATTTGCTGATTAATTTAGTTTCACTGTTATCTTTATTAGGAAGTATGTCATCTCCAAAGAATATACTTAGCTTATATACAAATTATAAAGTATAATGAAATGTAAAACAATGCTCCTGCCATGCAGCCCAAGACATAGAACATTATCTGTATTCTCAGAGTCTCATGTGCCTCTTCCCAGTCACATCTCTTCCCTCCTGCTCAGAGAACACCTGTCTTGATCTCCGTATTTATCGGTTCCCTGCATGTTTATGTGTATATATAAAAATATATATGCACGCACATGTATATATATGCACATGTATATTAGGCACATGCATGAACAAGAATATAGATTAGATATGCATATATTATATATGCTTGTTATATATACACATATATACTTATATATGCATGTGTATAAACAGTATATTGTTTAGTTCTGTATGTTTTTGAACCTTATATACATAGTGCCACACCACATGTATTCTTGGACTTGCTGTTGGTTGGTGTGATACCACCAGTTTGCACGTCTAGGTCTAATTCAGCACCACATTCCATTATATGAGGACTGGACAGAAATTTCTTTATCCATCCTGTCTAAATGCATGTTTTTTTTTTTCTTTTTCCTATTTCAAACTGCTATGATGAACATTCCTTCTGGCTCACATGTCCACCATCAGCTTGAGAATGTAGATCAAATGCCCCTGGAGGTATGTCCCACAGAGACTTATTCCAAACAGGGGAACAACATATCACATCAACAAGGAGAGTGTTTAAATGTGCCTAGTAATATTGGATACCAGTTCAAAACTCGTCATTTTTGAAAGTATAAAAGCTCCAAGTTTGACTGGACCTTCCCTACCACATGCAGAGATTCTGGAAAGAACATCCAAGACTTACTCTTGCACTGCTGTGACTCATAGGAAGTCACCGAATATCCCAAAGACGCAGAACAGAGGTGAGGTGAATGGGCGCAAGAAGAAACAAGGAGGTGGGCAGTAGCCCCATCAGCACCAGGAATCGCTGGCTCTGTGCAGGAGGTGTTGGGAGTCCTGAGGCCAAGCATCAACAAGCCCTGGGCGGGCCTTTTGTTTTCAAATTTATGGATTTCCTGCTATATGCCAGGCATTGTGTGGAGTTTGACAGATAGAAGGGAGAACAAGGCCTAATCCCTTTCCTCAAAAAAAAAAAAAAAAAAAAAGTGTATAATACAATGAGAGTGATAGGAAGAAAATGGTGGTTAGAATCAGTCAGGAAGGCAGAAATGAGGGGGAACCATGACAGAGAACCCGCAGGAGGGTACTCAACCCACACTGGGGTGGAGGTCAATCAGGGAAGGCCCACAGGAAGTGATGTTGTCTGGGATCTGAAGGTCCAGAAGAGTCAGGCAAATTGGTGTGAGGGTGAGGTGATGGAAAGGGAAAGAAAGAGAAGACAACAAGTGCAAAGGGCCAAAGGTAAGATGGGGTATGTTAGGGCAACTGCAAATAATTTCAGAAGATGAACCTGGAAGGGTTAATAGGTGCCAGATGGTGAAGGGGTCTGAAGGCCATGTTAAGAGGGCTGCCTCTATCTTAAGGCGATGGGAAACCTATGGTAGGGTGGTTTTTTAGATTTTACTTTTTATCATGGAAAAATACAAATACATATAAAAGTAGAAGAGTATAATGAAACCCCCATAGCCCCTTTACTTCCCTCAACAACTCTCAACTCAAAGCCCGCCTTGTTCCATCTCTGCTGGCAAATCCAAGACATCATTTCATTTCATTTCCAAATATTTCAGTACATACTGCTAAAAGCGGAGAAGGCAAAGGAAAAAAAAAATCACTATAGTGGACGCCTGGGTGGCTCAGTTGGTTAAGTGTCCAACTCTTGGTTTCGGCTCAGGTCGTAATCTCAGGGTCGTGGGATCAAGCCCACATTAGGCTCTGTGCTCAGCAGAGAATCCGCTTGGGATTCTCTCTCCCTCCCCCTCTGCCTCTGCCCCCGCCCCCCGCCCACGCCACCCTGCATGTTCTCTAATATAAATAAATGAAATCTTAAAAAAATATAACTGTATGTAGTCTCAATGTCTCACTTAAAAGTTCTAAAAAAAAAGTAATAATCATGAGGGGTTTTAAACAGGAGCCTATCATACCCAAATTCACCCTTTTGAGGTTGTTGCTCAAGAAAGGACGAATGAATATGCTGAAGAAACCCTTTACAACCCAGTGTGGTTATCTCCAATAGGTAACTGCTCCCCACAGACATTTGCTTAGAGTCAAAAATCACACTGCAGCTGAACGAATCAGACATTCTGCTTATGGGATCGTTCCCTGGACTCTACCTACTCACATCAAAAAGCATGGGTTTCCTACCGATGCTATTAAGAAGTGGCAACACACGCTAACACCAAGGCCATGGCGACTGCTACAATTAGTTACTTGAGGAAAGCAAGCAATCTGAAGACAAAGCAGAGTGATGGGAAGAGGCAGAGGACAGGGATGGAGGACAGAAGCCCCCAACTTATGTCGGCCATTTTTGTCGGAAACCTTCAACTTAGGGGAGTAGCTTGTCGCTGAGGAGATGACGATTTAATCCGGTGACACGAGTTCCTTCTTTCCTCTGCCTTCTCAGAGGTCTGTGTCGGGTCCTGTACTCCAGCCTCCCCACCTGCACTAAAGAGCCCCTCCGTGGCTCCACCAAGGGTTGGAATAGAGACTTTTCAGTACCTAATTAACCCAGAGCAGATTGATATTGCCACTCAAAATTCCAAGTAAGCCATGTTCAATAGAAAAACTGTCTCAGACCCAAAGCTGCCATTTTTACCTGATATTTGTCACTCAGGCCACTAGACTAAGTTTACACTGAGGATTTATACCACAATAATATTCAACCAGCTTAGTTTTACAACTCCTAAGATACTAATTTAGATTTATAAATGCTAAGTATGATTAAACACCACATTGGAATTTTTATATACGAGGCATCCAGGGTTGTTGTTTTTTTTTTCCCTCAAGAGATCATAAGTTACCTAAAAGCTTCAATCACCACAACGGTCCCCTGCTTTGATATTTACAAAGTAGTTCCACAAACATCTTGGTTAAATTTCAGAACCACCCTGGTATACTGGCAGGGAAGGTACTGGTTTTACTTGGTAGATGGGGAAATGAAGCCCAAAGATTCACCCAAGGTCTCACAGCCAGGGCACAACAGAATCACGGCTCCCAAGTGTCCAGGTGAGGTTTCCTAACTTCCTGACTCACTTTCTGAAACATAGCCACCAGGGGTAAAACAGTTGATTTATCCAGCTAAATCTTAGGCAAACAGATCACAGATAAAAAGAGGTAAAAGGCAGATTTCCATTTGCAAATGCAGACCATGCTCGAGCAACCATTACCTTTCAGTTTCTAAGGACACAGGTCAGCTTCTGGGGAAAAGTCTGCATACAATAAACCATCCTTCTTGATGGGGACATATATGCACCTTACCCGTCTTGGTTTAACAACGCTTAAGAAGTGATACCACAACAGGGACTTGTAACAAGCCAAGGCTCCCCTTAAAATCTACGCGTAGCAGGAAAGTGTCTGAATTTAAAAACAAAGTGCCCTTCAAACAATTTAAGAATGCTAATATGAAACCAAGATGAATGATACATAGGATTTTAGTTCATTAAAAACTTTTGAACACTTGGGCGCCTGGGTGGCTCAGATGGTTGAGCGTCTGCCTTCGGCTCAGGTCATGATCCCGGGGTCCTGGGATCGAGTCCCACATCGGGCTCCCTACTCCTTGGGAGCCTGCTTCTCCCTCTGCCTCTCTCTCTCTCTCTCTATCTCTCATGAATAGATAAATAAAATCTTAAAAAAAAAAATATTTAAAAAAAAAAAAAGAAGCTTTAAAAAAAAAACTTTTGAACACTTAAACATTCTTTTTGTGCAATGTTTTATAAGTAGTAAGTAAAACTGTAATTTTCTAGTGTGGTTTAAAAGCCTCTGATTTCCAAAGCAAAGCATTCATCAACAAAATGATATAATGGTAAATGATTTACCAAATAGTAATTCTGTGATTGTACTGGCTCACGCCAGTCTTTTTAAATATATTCCAGGCAATCTGAAATAACGAAGGTAAGATTGGTTGTATCTAAATGAGCTAGATTTTAGAATAACTTTACTGCCAAAGACATTTTAAAAAATCTGATTGGACTTAGACAACATTAGTTATCCAAAAGCTACCTAAAAACAGCAGAGCCCAGATTTACTAGACAGGAAGCGCCTTCTACTTCTACTTTAAATCCAATTTTCCAATCCCATAAGGGGGAGACAACCTACCAATTCAGTGTCAGGAAGTCAACAAATCCTTACCAAATACAACATCAACAGGGGCTGGGTGCCAGGTGCTTGAAGTATCACGTTGCAACGGGGAAGGCAGGGGGCAGGAGAGTGGGGACATCGGGAACCTATACTTGGCCCCCTATCTTTGGCTTTCCAGGATCTTTTTTTAAGAATGACCAAAAAATAAAATGTGTATACCTTTGTAAGTGTGATTGAGATGTATCCACTACGAGTTTTTTTCAAAGACATATGCGAAATATAAGCAAACTATGATCTGAGGTGAATGGACACACTGAGCTTAATTTTAGAGCACTCACAATGAAACATTGGCCACATAAAACGTAGCATGACTTAAGTCACTTAGCTTGCACATGTTCATGTTGCTCTTTCAGCTAACGAGGACAAGACCACTGCACGCCAGGGTGCGTTCATCACTTTAAGTGCTCTCAGTATTGGCGCCATCATCCATGACGGTGCTCGTCACAGCTCCAACTCGGGGTTCTCTGGCAGCCCCGAAATATACCACCTCAATATTTTCATCTTCACCACCTGAATGTTCTCTTCAGCTTCCTTCCACCCTTTTATAAAGGGATCTGCTTTGACCTAACTTTCTTCGGCAAAGTTTTTGGAGACATAGTTCTTAAAAGCCTTTTCTGACCAGCAGATAACGACTCTCTCTTCTGCAAGGTCTGTGGCATACATCACCTTCAAGAGGTGTGCGATTTCAGAGATGAGGAGAGCTTGAGGTACTGGGACCACACAGCGCCAACTGTGAAGGGGTACCGCTGAGCTTTTCTGTCAGAGTGACACAATTGTAGGAAACAGCGCTGCCTTCCTTAATTTGTTCTCTGATTGTCTCATTAAAATGACCGCCAGTCAACACAAGAGGACCTGTGGCTTTTACATCCACTTCAACAGTAACACCCCCCTTTTACTTAATGAAATCAGCTGTTCCTTCAAGATCAACTCTAGGTGCCAGGACTTCTGGCCGGACCACTGATTTCACCCATTCTGTACTCAGAGCTTCCTGAGTGAGGTCCGCCCCACAGCCTGCGGAGGGGCACAGAGTTCATTTGGTGATGACAGTGGGAATTCACTGCTGGATACAGGGCCTTTTTTCTTCGTCCTTACCCCACCTAATTTCGTTTTTTTCTCCCATGTACCAGTACCCTTTTCCCTAGGTGGTTGAGAATCAATGTCCAGAGTTCCTGGTTTCCATCAAGCATGCCTCACTAGCCACAGACATTATGAAAATTACTTAACAAGGTCGAGTCTTTTGAATGCAGGATTCTCATTCTCAGGAAAGAGGATACCTTTTTTTAGTAAACCCAACCAACAAGTCTTACGGCGTCAGCCTTGTGAGATCCAATGACCATCCAAGGGTCATTCTAGACATCAAAATGGTCTTGGCTCCCGGCTCACAACCAAAATAACTGGAAGACTACTCTGGAGACCAATCAAGAGCCTTTATGATATCGACCATTTCCATTGCCTTGTGTTTCATGTATTCCACTTTTGCTCCCAACTTTTAACAATCATACAGAGCATCTGGTACGGACAGAACTGGCCTGATACAATACAGCTGGCCTTGAGGATATTTTTGCTTGTGGTAAGTTGATCAGTAAGATGCAGAGATATTATATTCTGGTTACTAATGCTTCATGACAAAACATCTCAAAATGTAATGGTCCAAGTTTAAGTTCTGGTTCTCAGTCAGATGGAATAGACATTCCAGTCTGTCTCTCCCTGAACACATCCGTAAAAACTAGGCAGAATGGATCGAATAGCTATTTAAGAATATGAAAAGGAAGCAAGCAGATTGGAGAAGACCCGATTCCAAAGTACCACCAAACCAAAATCAAGTTCCCCATTTCCCCTCCAGTCTCCCTTAGCTCGGACTGAAGGCAGCCTGAAACCCCAAAAATGGGTGCCGGGTGTCGACGCAGAGAGCACCAGGAGAGGCCCTCTACTTCTGGCTCAGAAAGCAGCAAAGGGGCCTCCAAATGCTGAGAGTGAAGGCAGTTGTCCACTTTTCTCTTTTCTCTCTTCCCTTGCACATCCAGGACCCCTATGATCCCACAGCAGTATCAGGTGAGACCGTCAGGGCAGTGGTGCCTACAGGTGCCTGGACCTCTGAGACAGTGGAATCTTCTGCTCTAACTGGAGGAGCTGTGGTCCCAAGGAGGGTGGTGGTGAATCCCCACCGCTTTTTTCTCTCTCTGAATTCCTGGCCTCAAACATGGGCAGTTGTGGGAAGTGTGAGGCAGAGTGGGTTAACTAAAGCCCCGGTCTTCTGGCCACAGGACCGAAAAGGGGAGTCCCAGTAAATCACAAAGTACAAAGCCAAGCAGCACTGAAAAGACTTTGAAATCACAAAGGGCACCACAACTGAAACTGAACTTGGCAGCCTAAACCAACCAGGCTGACCACCCATTAAGGCAAAAATACCAACAGACTCCATAGGACATATGCAAGGCCTAGAATCTCATCAGAGGATTTCAAAAGATCCAGGGTACAATCCAAAATCACTTGGATCACTTCAAAGACGCAGGAACGTTTCAACTCACATGGGAAAAGACAATCAATGGACTCCAATAACAAGAGGACACAGACATCACAATTACCTGACAATGACTTTAAAGCAATTATTATAAAAGTCCTCCGAAAAGTAAGGGCAGACACTTCTGAAAAGAATGGGAAAAAAAAAGTCTCAACAAATAAAAAGAAGAACCAAATGGAAATCTTAGGAATGAATAATATAATAACCAAAATAGAAAACTCACCAGAATGGCTCACAAAAAGAATGGACATGATAGAGGGGTCAGTGAAATTAAAGACTGCTCAGTAGAAATGATCCAATCTGAACAATAGAGAGAAAACAAAGACTTTATGCTCAAACATAGAAACATCTAGAAATTAAGGCCCTCTTCCAAAGGCCCATAAACCAATAGGTGAAAAGCGCAGGGAAGGATCATGAATAAACAGCTCAGGAAAAAAAAGGGGGGGGGAATATGCCCAACTACATGCAGAATAAGGGAAATACAAGCTCAAACTAAGATACCATCTCTCAACTATCAGATTACCAAGAGTCAAAAGATTGGCAACCAGTTTGGCCATAAAGAAGGACAAGGTACAAAATGGTATAACCCACAGATAGGAATATGAGACTAGCTACAAAATTATAGGTGCATTTGTTCTTCAATACACAAATGTCACTCTGGGATACCTAATGAACAAACAAACCTATATACATATTACATAGAATCTACACAAAATTATTCACTGCAGCTTAGTAGCCAAAAATAATATATATATCTATATATCTATAGATATATAGAATAATTTAGATATATATTCTAAGTATCCTTTAAGAAGGGATTGGTAAAATAAACAAGATACATCCACCCAATGAAGTACTATCCAGCTATAAAAAAGGAAAAGGAAGATTCCCATATTCTGATTTGGAAAATTGTCCAGGCTCCACTGTTAATGGAAAAATGCAAGATGCACAACAGTATATTGGTCTGGTACCTTTTAAATAAGAAAGGGAGAATAAGAATGCACATTCATATGTGCTTTTATTTACATAGCACAAGTGGTCACACTTTTCCCATAAAGGACCAGATAAATATTTTTGGCTTTGTGAGCTACACAGTCTCTGCCATTACAGAGATGGATGGAGGTGTTCCAATATAACTTTATTTACAAAATGAAGGTGGCCGGCTTGCAGATTGCAGTGTGCTGACAACGGAAATAAAGAAGTACTATAAGGATAAATAAGAAACTAAAAAAAAAAATTAGGGGAAACAGTGTAGATGGGATAAAAGAAATAAACTGGACTTCATCAAAATTAAAATTTGTGCATTAGAGACATCCTCAAGAAAGTTCAAAGATACATCACAGAATGGCAGAGAAAATTTGCTGATCATGTATGACAAGGGATCAGTCTCCAGGTCATATAAAGAATTTTTACAACTCAATAGTAAGAGGACAAATAACTAAAAAAATGGGCAAAGGGTTCACACAGATATTTCTCCAAAGAAGATACACAAATGGCCAAAAAACACATGGAAAGACAGTCAACATCCTTCGTCACCAGGGAAATGTGAATCAAACCCACCATGAGCTACCACTTTAAACCCACTAGGACAGCTACCATAAACAGACAAGAACCAGTGTGATGAGGATTTGGTGTGACTGGAATGCTCATACGCTGCTGGTGGGAATGTAAAATGTGTAGCTGTTTTGGACAACAGCCTTTTGGAAAGCGGTTCCTCAAAAGGTTAAATATAAGGTGGATGCAACCCAAGTGTCCATTGATGGATAAACAGTTAAACAAAATATGGTATATCCCTACAATGGATTGTTCAACCTTAAAAAGCAAGGAAATTCGGACACATGCCGCAACATGGATGAACATCAAGGACATTAAATGAAATAAGCCAGTCACAAAAAAATAAATACTGTATGATTCCACTGACATGAAGTATGTCCGGTAGTCAAATCATAGAAACAGAAAGCACAACGGTGGCTGCCAGGGGCTGAGGGGAGAGGAAAACTGGGAGTTGTTCAATGGGTGGAGAATTTCAGTTTTTTAAGATGGACAAGTTCTGGAGATTGGTTGCACAACAAAGTGAAATGTACTGAATGCTACTGAACGGCTCGTTTGGAAATGGCTGAGAGATTTTGTATTAGCTGCTTTTTAATCAGAATACAATTTTTTTTAAAGAAGCTTAAACAGAGTGTTACCACAGGATCTAGAAATCCCGCTCCTAGGCTAGGCACATACTCAAGAGAAAGGCAAGCAAATGTCTACACAAAAAGTTGCAGTGTTCTTCAAAATTAGAAACCACCCCCAAATCCATCCACAGATGGATAAAAACGTGGTATATCCGTCCAGCAGAATTTCCTGCCACCCCCCAAAGGGAACGCAGTCCAGACACGTGCGGCCACACAGATGAACCGTGGACACGAGCGAGAGGAAGCCAGTCTGTTTTTTTTTTTTTTTAAGATTTTATGTATTTATTCATGAGAGACAGAGAGAGAGAGGCAGAGGGAGAAGCAGGCTCCCCATGGAGCAGGAGCCCGATGCGGGACTCGATCCCAGGACCCTGGGATCATGACCTGAGCCAAAGGCAGACGCTTAACCATCTGAGCCACCCAGGCACCGGAGAGGAAGCCAGGCTTACAAGGCAGGTTACATCAGGCCGCTGACATGAATCAGCCCATCGAGAGAGACAGGAGAGAGACAGAAAGGAGAGTAACGGTTGCCCGGGGCCGGGGCTAGGTGCTTGGAACGGGCAAGGACCGCGAACGGCACTGGCTTCTTTGCTGGGTGCAAGGGCGACCGCCGCACGGTTCCAGATCGGGACGAAGCGCCACCGCGGGGGAGGATGCCATCCCAACGGAGCTGCGTTCTCGGGGGCTTGCTCTGGTTTTTGAAAAAGTAGAATATTTGGGGCGCCTGGGTGGCTCAGTTGGTAAGCGACTGCCTTCGGCTCAGGTCATGATCCTGGAGTCCCGGGATCGAGTCCCGCATCGGGCTCCCTGCTCGGCAGGGAGTCTGCTTCTCCCTCTCCCACTCCCCGTTTGTGTTCCCTCTCTCGCTGTGTCTTTCTCTGTCAAATAAATAAATAAAATCTTTAAAAAAAAAAAAAGAAAAAGAAAAAGTAGAATATTCTTAGCAGCAGCACCGTTCCTACCTTGGAACTACTCAACTCTTCAACAACAGAAAACAAACTGCGGTGTATGCTTACAACGAAATACTGCGGAGAAATGAAAACGAACGAATTATTGCTGTATTAACAACAGAGAGGAATTCCACAAACATAATGGTCAGTGAAAGGGGCCAGAGGCAACAAAAGGAAATTGTATTCCATTTATAAAAAGAGAGAGAGGCAAACCAAGAAACAGACTCTTAAGAGAACACACTGCTGGTCACCAGAGGGGAGGTGGGGCGGGGGAATGGGGGAAACAGGTGATGGGGATGAAGGAGCGCGCTTGTCCTGATGAGCACCGGGTGATCTATGGGATTGACTCACTGTATTCTACACCGGAATATGTTAAGTATATTGGAATAAAAAAAACTTAAAAAGAAAAAAGAAAACCAGAAGAAACCAGAAGCCAGCACTCTCTGCGGTGCGACTGGCACTCCCTTTTCTGATCCAAGTGCACAGTTACACAGCAGAGCATACACTTAAGATTGTGCCCTTTTCTGTATGTATTCTGTACCCTAATAGAAAGAAAAAAAATCAAGAGCATCTCAAAGCAGGGGTTTGGACCTCTTCCTCACTTCCATTCTTCAGCACAGGACCAGGAATGGAGCCAGGGTTAAATCTCCAACCTCCAAACTTTGGGGAAAAAAAATTGTCTGACCCGACTGCGGGAGGATAATGTGACCCTACCACCTGACATTGCTGAGCACTTACCAAGTTCAGGGCACTGTGCGTCAATCTCTAGAGATTTTTTTTTTAATGAGGCTCAGAGATGTTAAGTAAGCTTATCCTGGGTCACACAACCAATAAAGGACAGGGCAAACCTGGAAACCGGATCTCCAAAGCCAGGGTTTTTTTCCCCCCTCTGCCACTTGTGTCACCCAGGGCAGTGGGACACAGTGACGGAACACATGCTGGTCAAGCTTCATCATGGATCTGTTTGGTGGTCTGTACCCCAGAAGGCAGAGAGGCCATTGGCCCGAAGGATAACCTGCACTTCCTACACTTTCCTGGATGGTGAGGTGCCAGGCAGGCAGCCGTGGTTCTGGCAACCGGACTCTGAGTGCCTGGAACACTCATCCGGGGCGAGATGCTTCTCCCAGGTGCTTGAGACAAGGTGTCAGGTGTGCTTCATCACAAGTCACCCGCGTCCAACTGCGTACGTGATCAATCACAGACTTCAGTGTAAAAACTCCAACAGTCAAGTGTTCAGAAGAACACAGGAGAGTCTGTGTACAACCACAACCTGGAGGGAGGCAAGACTTCTCAGCGAGGACACAGAAGGTAACCTTAACAGAAAAATAACCTCGAGGAGACTTCATCAGAATGAAAGTTCTCTGTTCATCACAAGTCCCAAGGAGATGAATAAGCAAGCCACAGTCTGGGAGCAAATGCTCACAACATACACTTCAGACAAAGCACTTGAATCCAGAATATATAAAGAACTCCTGTAATTCAATAATAAGAGGACAACCCAATTAAATGGGCAAATGGTCTCAACAGACACCTCACAAAGGAATGTATGTGCATGGCAAAAAGCACCTGAAAAGGTACTCAACATCATTAATCATCAAGGCAAGGTGAATTAAAACCTTAATAAGAAACCACTACACCCCCACTAACAAGGCCAGAGTCGAAAAGCTCAATGATACAAAATGTCGGTGAGGATGCGAAGCCACAAGAACTCTTGTGCCTCAGTGCCAAGAATATAAAATAGTACAACCACTTGGGGAAAAGGTTTGGAGTTTCCTTATACAGTTTAACATACACCTACCCTTTGATCCAGCCATTCCACTGCTGGTTATTGACTCGAGGAATGAAAACATTTGCCCACAAAAAAGACCTATATACAAATGTTCATAGCAATTTCACTTGTAATAGCCCAAACTGGGAACCACCCACATGTCCTTCAACAGGAGAATAACTAAACCAACTGCGTATATCCATGCAATCCAACAGTACTCTGCACGAACAAGGAGCAAACTACAGATATACGGCACGATATGGGTGAATCTCAAAAACATCATGCCGAGCAAAGGAAGCTAGACCCGGAGAGTGCACACTGTATGAGCCCATTTACACAAAACTCTAGCAAAGGCAAATCTAACTGGTGGTGATGGCCTCTCAGGCACTCTCTGGGGCCAGGAATGGGAGTGGAGAGGGCAATGAGCAAGAGGAGACATGAGGGAACTTTCTGGACAGATGGAACTTCTATTGTGATAGGGTCTGTTTACGCAGGTTTAGTCATTTCTCACATTGTGCAGCGGAGATGTGTACATTCAATGTATACATACTGTAGGTTAAAAATGCTTAAGACTGTAATAATCAAGTGTGGGGCAGGGAGTAGGTAGCGGTAAAGAAATCAATATGGCACAATGATACTCACTGTTGAAGCTGCGTAATGTCCATGTTTGCAATTTTCCACAATAAGAATTTAAGAAAAAATTCATCTACATCTAAAGCGCCTACTCCTTTCCCGCTTCCACCTCTGTCCAACTCTGCCCCCGGGCTGACCCTGATTCTCTGGTGAACGCTGCTTCCTGCCGCAGTCCACAGCTCAGCTCCTTCCTGCGCTGCACCCCCTACTACCAACCAAGCCCCAGCAACTGCCAGGCATTTTGGCCAAGCCCTGCCACACCCAACAGCCCGAAAGCTGGGAAGGTATTGGGGTGGGGGGGACAAGAAGTTTTCCAGCTGGCTTTGCATGAAATCACCCCTCCCCCACTGATGTTATTTGACCAGGATTTAAACAGCTCCTATCCCAAAGCCTGGTACACAGAGGCTTTCAACAATAGTTTATGGCTTGCATTCTAAAAGTCTGGTTTTTAAGTTGGCTGCTGGGAACCCCTAACACATTCTGCCCCAGTGACAACAGCCAGCCAGCAATGCAGCAGGCCAGCCCCCGAGGGTTTATCTACCCTCCATGCACTCAAGGCTCACACAGCAAAGCTGTGAGGAAATGCTGCAGGTGCAATGCTTCTTTCACTCAGCCCACATGACTAAGAATTGAGTCAAGTTCCAGGTTCAATGAGGAGTCAGTAGCAGTAACAGCAGCTAGAAAGGAAGGAGGCTCTGGGAACGGCCCCCATGGGCAAGCCAGCAGCCAGGTCCAGCAGAGGACAGCTGAGGTCCAGCCAGGGGCTCACGCGGTCTTGTCCCCGCAAGGAAAGTCACTGTGGCCTGAGCAAGCCACACCGTTGGCTCCAGCAGGGAGAGAGGAGGCCTCTCAGTTATAACGTCATCTTTATTCTCCCACTGCACTTGTTTAAAATAAAATCCCATTGTGAAAAATATACATCGTAGAAAGTGTGGACAAATGAAAAGAACCAGTATTCTCAGAACACAGTTCAAACCACCGTTTCCATTCCAGGGTCTCCAGTGTGAGCTGTTCTCGTCTGTTCTATTTGAGATGTACCACTGAGGAGAAAGGTCCAGATCCAGAAATGTGTCGTTAGGATGTCTCCTCTTTCCTAATAAAAAATCACAACTGGACTATATCTATGCCTGGCCGCCATTTTCAACATGGTTTCCACAGGAAACCACATTCTGATTTCCTGCGGAGGGTACCGAACAAGTTTTGCTTCATCTCAATGGGAGAAACCAAGTGTCATCTGCGTCCACTGAGAGTTATTCTAAAAAGGAACTGGACAGATATTCCTAGGAATCACTCCAAGAGTAGCAAAGAAAACCGCATCTGGCTCCCTGCCGTTGAAGAGTTAATTATCAGCAATTATTTAATCACAACTGTGTTACTCGCTAGGAATGAAAACCTCGGTGTGATCGAAGCCGGCAGAGAGCAGGTGAGGAGTCTGTGAAGGCTCCCTGGAAGAACGGAGATGTGAAGGCGGAGGAGGTTTGGGGCAGAGCAAGACTGCAGGCTACGGTGGCATCAGAGCAGAGGACACGGAGAGGAACACACCAAGACTGACCCAGCCTTAAGAGACCAGTGACGAAGCTGTTGCCTGTTGGCCACAACGTGGATGAGAGGAGAGAAGTCCTGGACCGGGGAGGAGGGGCACATAGAGCGAAGTCAAGCAGATCTGAGAACCACTTTGGAAGCAACAGGCTGGATTTGGCAATGACTGAGAGGGTGGGGCCAAGACTGACTCCCAGGTTGCTGATTTTGCTCATCCATGTTTAGTTTTTTAACAGAAGACGATGTCTAACTATTGCCCCTACATTCTGCTGGAAATAGATTTGGCCCATCTCCTGACCACGGCTAGGTGCCGCACAAAGTGCAGCTTCTACGACTGTCAAACCCACACATCCCACAGGCCTGTCTTCCTTAGAACTTTATGCATTTTCCAGAGTGACGGGGAGAGTATGCACCCAATTACGAGCCGTCTTAAGGCATGTATAAGCCTCTCTCTTGAGCAGAAGCCAATGCACCGGAGGATTGAGTCCACAAAAGTGGAGAGCTGCATTTAGGCATTTCCAGCAGAATGCACTGCAAGCTTTATTAGTCAGGGTAAGCTAGGCTATGCTGCCACAGGAGTTTCAGGGGCTTAACTACCATGTTGAACACATGACCTTCGAGGAAGCCACAAGAGAGGCAAAGAGAGATGGAGGTGGCGCACTGATGTCTCAGTCACCTTCAGAGTGATGCTTGATGTTGCTCACATTTCACAGGCCAGCACTAATCACGACGACCCACGCTAACTGCAAGGGAGATTTGGAACTGTGGGAGAAGATATGGATGCTTGCAAGGCACGGTCTTTGCCACACGACACATCAAGCTGATGAAGAATCCACAGGTATGGGGCGCCTGAGGGGCTCAGTCAGTTAAGCGGCTGACTTTCGGCTCAGGTCATGATCTTAGGGTCCTGGGATCGAGCCCTGCGTCAGGCTCTCCGCTCAGTGGCGAGTCTGCCTGTCCCTCTCCCTTTCCCCCAGCTCGTGCTCGCTCTCTCAAGAAATAAAACCTTTAAAAAAAATTCACAAGTAACATCACAGATGGAGAAGCTAGACATAACCCATGGAAAGGGCAGCAAAAGGGACTAGAGCTGGCCGTACTTTAAACCATGACATATCCTATTTTGGCGGAAAGTCCGATATTACCGCCAGCTTAAAAACTAACAGAATCACTATAGTATCATTTGATACAAAAGGAAAAAAATAACCTAGCCTCCAAAACCAGTGAAACCAAATAGAAGCTAGAATGTGTTCTTCCATTGCTGGTATGAACCCAGGGGAGCCAGCGTCTCAATTCTGCCTTCCTCACGCCCAGCCCCACGGCGCGGGCACCACGGTCGGCGGAGATTATAAACGGGGAGGATCCAGGACATGAGGGGATTCGTGGCCTGACCTCCTCTTGGAAAGGCATACCTTGCAGACAACTTTCTAGCATTTGTGCTAGATTTTCATGACCCAAGTTATACTCTTACCACGGTAACAACCCCCACCCCCCAATCTTAGTAGCCTGACCAAATAAAAGCTTCTCTCTTGCTTATGCAAACCCCTAAGTGAACATTCCTGCTTCAATAGCTACCCTCCGAAGAGTGGTTCAGGGATCCAGGTGCCTTCCACCTCAGAAGCAGGGCCCCAGGGTCAGGAAAGTGGCATCTAAAGGAGGTTCAGAGAGGAGCAAAGTTAGGCAGAGCCAGACCCAACAGCGACAGAGAACTTGCGCCCCAGGGCAGGTAGGGACAAGGCTTGATCAAAGGGGCGGTTCTTGTCATTGGACCCGTTACTAGCTAAGGCAAGAAGGCCACGAATTAGCACGCAGCTGGAGGCTCTAACTTAGATTGGTCTCTAACCACCCAACCAACTGGAGAGTAAACGGGCATCAATGATACGGTGCGTTCCTTGGCGATAACTGTATTGTATTCTACTGCACCAGACCTCCGTTTAAGATTTGATACCACAGTTAAGCATATTCAACTATAGTGTCCGAGAAAACAGAATTTCCAGCTCAGAATGTGTGGGAAAGCACGAGCCAGAGTTACACAGATTTCCTTCCCGCAGGAAGTCTCGGTTTTTGCTGTGTTCCCAGGCACCGAGCTCCAAGAGAGACACGCACAGCACGCACTCGGGAAGCAGAACAGGCTGGTGCGTGTACATACACTCCGCACACGCAGTAAGTGATCGCAAGTCATGACTATGAATTCTGTTCAAGTAGATACATGGGCATTTAAACAAAAGGAATCAAGGCACATCCAGAAGAACGGGTTTCTTCAAGGAAAAAAAAAAAAGAGAGAGAGAAGACCTGTCTTGTTTTCCAAGCACTAGAAGTAACCAAGGGATTGACCCTCACTGAATTTAACAGTTCTACTGAATTCCAGACTCTCATCTTTTTTTTTTTTTTTTTAAGATTTTATTTATTTGACAGAGAGAGACACCGCGAGAGAGGGAACACAAGCAGGGGGAGCGGGAGAGGGAGAGGCAGGCTTCCCGCAGAGCAGGGGGCCCGATCCCAGGACCCTAGGATCATGACCCGAGCTGAAGGCAGACGCCTAACAACTGAGCCACCCAGGTGCCCCCAGACTCTCATCTTTGAAGACGGAGGACAGATGCTTAAAAAGTAAAACAAAAGCTAGTCCTTCTGCAGACCAAAGGCACACAGGGACCTCTGCTAAAAGCGAACAAGATGTCCCTCAAAAAAAATTAAACATGAAATTACCATATGATGCAGCAATTCCCTAGGTGGGCATATACCCCAGAAAGTGAAAGAAGAGACTTGAGCAGGTATTCAGACACCCATGGTCATTAGGACGTTATCTACAATAGCCTGAAGGTGGAAACGACCCAAATGCCCCATCTGCAGATGCGAGGGCGAACACTGGCGTATTCATTAGCCTTCAAGGACACTCCGCTACGCACCACAGCGCAAATGAACCTCGAGGACATTGTGTTAATCAAAATAAGCCAGACACAAAAAGACAAAGACTGCATGATCCCAGTTATATGAAATTTCTGCAACAGGCAAATTCAAGGAGACAGAAAGTAGAACAGTGGTTATCAGGGGCTAAGGGGAGGGAGGAATGACAAGTTACTGTTGAAGGGGCACAGAATTTTTGTTTGGGCTGATGAAAAAGTTCTGCAGGGGGATGGTGGTGTTGGTTGCACAAGAGTGTGAATGTACTTAATGCCAATGAAATGCATAAAGATGTTTAAATGGCAGATTTTAGGTGACAAATATTTTCAGATTTCCTTTTCAAGTGCTCGTGGCCGTGTTCTTTCACCAGCGTCACCGGTCCTCGCTCGAGCTGAAGGCCCGCCTGCGGCTCTCTCGCACCCCCACCGAATCACCCAGGCACCGGCGACCCCGAACCTCTCCTCCAGACCCACACAGGACCACGGAAAACCGTACAAGGCGGGGGAAAACACACTCCAGCCAGCTTTGCCTTGCTAGGAGTACAAGAGACCGGAAGTACACTTCACAACTACCAGGCTCCCTAAAATACCTTTGGGGACAGCTCATTCGGTCCTCTCGCCCACAGTTTTCTAGAACAGCGCAGTCCAGTGGGACCTTCTGTGAGGAAGAGCATGCTCTCTTCGCTGTGCCTGCTGAGCCCTTGAAATACAGCTGGTGACAATAACGGACTGATTTACTGCATTTAAACTGACTTCCTTGTGAACTGCCCCCTGCCGCTAGGGGCCACCGTGTTGGACAGCGTGCTTTTAGAACTTGTACAAAGAAGCCAAAGTGACAGATTTGGTTTTCTGTGCGGTTTGTGTTGCCGGTGTTCTGTTTTGTTTGGGTGGAGATGCCCCAAGTCCGTGAGTGGTAGAGATCAGGAGAGGTTGGGGGGGGGGCTCTCTGTTTAGTCCATAAACCCACTATTGGACTTGCATAGGTCTTCGGTCAAACCCATGCAAAGAATTTATTAGTTGTAATGACGTACCGAGAAATGATTTAGTCAAGACCAAGCCAAGGTCAACCAAAGGAGGTACACGATGCAGAAAATTCTAGGCAATCTGGGCCCAGAGCAAGAAAAGGTGAGGTGCCTTGTGTAGCTCTGGGATCGAAAGCCCAAGATTTCTGACCGGACTTTCACACCGAACCAGAAGGGGTCCGGTTAGTAGATGAAGGCTTGTTACACCCCCCCGCCCCCCGAGTAAAGCCGTGGCACCCCCGTCTTCAGAGTTGGCACCAGCAGGCAAGAGGCTACAACTGTGCAGCACAGCGAGAGACATTTCACCTTTCAGAGAAGAGTCTTTTCAAACTCTAATTTAGGAGGAGGATGAATAGAGGTCAAGAAAACCGAGTGGTTCTGGGTGAAGTGGGCTCCCGAGGAACTTTTCTAAAAAGACGTAGCACTGAGGAGTACACTCTGAGTGGTCAGAAATGTCAAGAGTGTTTTCAAAGGGCTCAGCTGCCACTTTATTTGAACAAGCCTGACACCCCGCCCCCTTCCAGGTGGGGAGCATTTGCTCTGCAGAAAACAGATCCCTGTTGCCTCTGAGAATGGAGAACAATACACCTGGGTTACTGCTTCCGCGACGGGTGGCCAGGGTCTCAAACTCCCCCTGTACCTTCTCACATGCTTTTAGGCTTAGGGTGGGCACTGTTACCACCTCTTGACCAACGGAGAGAGCAAGGCACAAACCAGGTAATTACCGTCCCACGTACAAGGCTTATTAATGTCACCCAAGCGCCAGCGGCTTGTCACATAGATTCCAAAGATTCGGTAAGGAAAAACATCCAAGCAGCAATCCATTCCACACCTGGAGAAACTTGCCAACCAAAAAGTATTGATTTTAAGACTGGATTCTTACCACAAGCTTATCACAGTGAGCTTGGAGTATCTAGTATCCCATTCCAGCAAGGAAAGACACCCGGACCCCCCCCCCCGCCCCCAAATGCTTCTGCATTACGGGATAAAATAGATTTGTCACACTGGTGGTAGAGCACAGCCCCACCGTTAAGTGTGTTTGGGGCAGGAATTAAACTACTGGAAAGAACACTGGGCATTTCTAAGAGCACCTCCCCCTACACGTAGATCCGCGCTCCATTGTAGCACAGGGATTCCCACTCTCGGCTGCAAAATGCAATCATCTGGGAAAGCATTAAAAACTCGTGGGGCCTCAGATTGTGGGATCATTCGTCTGGGATACAATCTGGACAGGAGGAGTTTTAAAAGTTCCCCAGGTGATTCTAATGTGTAGCTAGGGTTGGGGCCCGCTCACTGCTGTAAGGGACTGGGCCGGAGGGAGGAAGTAAAAGCTGGGTGGGGAGGAGGGCTCCGCATCATCTGGGTTACGGGCTGTTTCTTGGGTCAACTGCTGTTTAAGGGGATCGAAAAATAACGAGCTTAAATGCCAGCGGCGTCCGTTTTCTTATCTGTAAAAAGGTACAATGCCCCTTCCTCTCCCCTCGCGGAAAGGCAGGGCGGGCCGGTGGTGAGAGGCACGGGAGGCTAGGCTGGGGAGGGGCCGGGGCCGTGGCGTGGGCCAGGGTCAGGAAAGCGGACAGGGTGGGGTGGGGTGGGGTGGAGTGCGGGTGAAGGGGGCATCCGCCTCACCTGCGTCGTAGAAGGCGTCGAGCACAGCTGTCTCCCCGAAGTCGAGCTCCCCGAAGGGCACGGAGATGAACTGGGCGCCCTCGGCCTCGCAGGCCCGCAGCAGGCACTGGCGCGCCCCCGCCTCCTGGCCGCCGGCCGCGCCGCCCTGCGGGCTCTCGCTGTGCACATATACTGCCCGCAGAGCCCGCCGCGGCCCGCCCCCGCCCTCGGCCCCGCTCCCGCTCGCCGCGCCCTCGGCCGCCCCGTCGGGCTCCGCCGGCCCCGCTGCGCCCTCGGCTCCCGGCGGCAGCGGGCACGGTGGTGACTCGGCCGCCGCCCCGAGCGCCCCAGCCGGGGGAGTCCCGCCGCCGCTCTCCATGTGGCCGCCCTGCGAGCCCTTCCTGGGTTCCACCTCCGCACGAGCGGCGGGCGGCTGCGGGCCACAAGCAGTCCCGGCACCTGTTCCCGGGCCGCGGGCGGGGAGCTGCGGGAGCCAGCGCGCGCCGGTGGCCCCGCGGCGGGCAGGTGAAGACAGGGCCCCGCGGCCGCAGACGCAAGCCGCAGCCCCGCAGCCCCCGAGCGCCCTTTGAAGGCTGGGGAGAGAGAGAGGCGGGGGCTGGGGACGTCAGGGCGAGCGAAGGGCGGGGGGAGGTCTGGGAAGGGCGGCGGGGCAGGAGCTGGCAGGGCGCCCCCTGCCGCCTCCCCCCGGCAGCGCCCGAGGAGGGCGGATTCGTCAGTTTCAGGTTTTTGTTGTTGCCTTCCCTCCAGACTGACCAACTTTAGGAGGAGTCCCGGTTTTTTCCTTCAAAACAAGTCGAAGCTTTTCAAGCAGAGTAAAAACTCTTTCAAAGCGCTGGTTTGGAGGTAAATATCCAATTTCAAACTAAATACAGAGGTAGTTTTAACTCAGAATTGAGGGGAGAAGATGCTTATTTCAAACGCCTCTGATGTTGATAAATAAATTAATTAAAAGATAAATAAATCGCCTCTGATTTTGTACTCTTTGTCCCTAGTGTCCAAGAGCATGGCCCTCCTGAGCCCAGGTCTGGAGGCTGCTCGTCCTGACTTTCACCGTGACCTTGCCAAAGCACCAGAAAGAACCAGCAACGAATTTTGTATGCCAGGAAAATAGGCTCCAAGCAGGATGCCTGCCCGACCTATGAAATGCTGTGAACCCAAACGGATCTTTACTCTGGGTCTTACCCGCCTCACAATTTTAGGCTCCAATATTAAAATGTAGTATTACCGCTGCAGGTAGTACTTTTATTTAAAAGATGGGACGTGGGGGCCTGGGTGGGTCAGTAGGTTAAGCACCTACCTTCGGCTCAGGTCATGATCTCAGGGTCCTGGATTGGAGCCCCACCTCGGGCTCCCTGCTCCGCGGGAAGCCTGCTTCTCCCTCTCCCTCTGCCCTTCCCCCCCACTTGTGTGATCTCTCTCGCTCTCAAATAAAATCTTTTTTAAAAAATGAAAAAAATAAAAGATAGGAGGCACCGGATGTTGTCACAAGGTTTTGGGGTTTGGGTTTTTCATTGTTAACACTAGTATTATTGAGATATAATTCACAAACCATCCAATTCACCCATTTGAGTGGTTTTTAGTATATTCACAGAGCTGAGCAGCCATCACCATACTGACTTTTAGAACATCTTCATCACCTCCCCCCAAAACCCCAGTATCCGATAGCACTCACTGCCCCTCAGTCCTAAGCAACCACCAATCTACTTTCTGTCTCTATAGATTTGCCTATTCTGGACATTTCATACATATGGAATCATACAAGTTGTGGACCGAGGATATGTATCCAGGAATGGATTTCTGGGTCATATGAGAACTCCATGCTTAACCTTTGGAGAAACTGCCACTGTTTTCCAAAGTGGCTCCACCATTTTACATTCCCACCAACAGTATATGAGGGTTCCAATTTCTCCTCACTGTCACCAACACTTGTTATTGGCTTTTTGATTAGAGCCATCCTAGTGGGTGTGAAGTGGTACCTCACTGTGATTTTGATTTGCATTTCCCTTATGACTAATGTTGAGCATCTTGTCATGTGCTTATTCACTATTTGTATAACTTCTTTGGAGAAATGTCCATTCAGATCTTTTGTCCATTTTTAAACTGGGTATTTGTCTTTATTATTGAGTTGTAAAAGTTCTTTTTATATTGTGGATGTAAGTCCCTTATCAGATACAAATATTTTCTCCCATTCTGTGGGTTGTCTTTTCACTTTCTTGATGGTGTCCTTTGCAGCACGTCACAAGCCATTCTGACAAAAGCAGGATAGGACTTACCTCACAAAAATCACACTCTGGCTTCTCTTCATGTTTCAGTGATAATACAGGCCATGTCTCTACCCCACCCCCAAAAGAAAGCAGAAAGTGCCAGTATAAATCTTTGAAGAAATCCTTCCTTAATTCTAGTCCTGGTAGAAATTAGGAACTTCAACAAGTGACATCATTGTATACCCTCTTTTGTGGCCAATGAATGGAAAATGGGCTCTGAGGAGATCTGTAAAAACACACAGACTAGAATTGGGAAGAGGGAAGCTAGGGAAAACTTTCAACACCTCTGTTCTGAGCCTTAAAAAAAATAGGATGGACATGTTCTCCTTGTAGCCTTGTAATGCATAATAATAGTAATTTTCCTAATGTGCCTGTTTATCTGAGATTATTCCAATGACTGGCACAGCCGTCAGGAGGGCAAAGATGCCCATTTCCCAATCACTTGCCAGCATCTTGCTGTTGCCCCCACTTTAATCTTCCTGTGTTCCTTCCAGCTCTCACTGGAGCCCTGCTGACTGAGTGAGACTCACAGGAGTTGTGAATTCTGGCTTGAATAATACCTTCCTCTAAACACAAACCTGCTGGGTAAAGAACCCAGAATCTGCCTAGCTAACGAGTGCCTTCCCCGCAGTTGGTGCACGCGGTGCACTTTGTCATTGTCCCCCATAATTTGCACACCTGAAACAAGCCCCAGCCCCTTCTCCTGATGTCCTTCCTGCCTCCCATGCCCAGCCACACTGTGAAAATGACAAAGTGCTGGATTAGTCTCTTCTTAGTTGAACAGTTGTTCAGTTCTTACCCCTGCCTTGTCCCTTACTAAGCACCTGTCATTTGGACTAGAACAGTGGAATGAATACAGTGGAAGCACTGTAGTCAAAAAAGTAAGATTAGGGCGCCTGGGTGGCTCAGTTGGTTAAGCGACTGCCTTCGGCTCAGGTCATGATGCTGGAGTCCCGGGATCGAGTCCCGCATCGGGCTCCCTGCTCGGCAGGGAGCCTGCTTCTGCCTCTGACCCTCCCCCCTCTCATGTGCTCTCTCTCTCTCAAATAAATAAATAAAATCTTTAAAAAAAAAGTAAGATTAAACCTAGGCATTTTTCTCATTTCCTTTTTTATTTTAGGCTGGTTATTCATACCAATTGTGGTCAAGCTAGTTAGCTCTTGGACTCATTCAATGTTGTAAAAAACATTTTAGTTACCATATGAGTGGCAGTTTCATTACTTTTGTCATCGTATCCACGAACCAAGAGCAAATAGTGACACAAGACAAACAACCATGTTGCATAATAGTATATGTATTTGTTGGGAAAACTTTAACATATATAGTAATTCAACAAAGATTTGTTGAGCACCTAGTATGTGTCAGGCACTGTCCTTGGTGCTGAGGATAGCATAGTGAACAACACAGCCAGAGTCCCTGCTGTCATGTTAGATACAGATACTGAGAGATAGATATAGATATGGCTATAGACAGATATACTTTTGTGTAGGTGCTATAAATATTGTATGGACATAGATTATTGTAATCTACCATACAATACAAGAAAAGCAAATAGGATGGATGAAACTCACAAGTAATATTAAGCATAGATTGTATGTAAAATATTATCTTATAAAATATAGGTGAAACTCATAGGATGTTTTAAGTATACGTAATGAATAAGCAAGAAATTTGTGAGAAAAAGGTAGACTTCATAAGGTGTATCAAAAATTTAAGTTATTTTCCTCTAAGACATGCTACAGAGGCAATATATGACGGAACAAACAAGAGTGTTATTTACAGATAAATGGGGATGGAAAGACCAAGTCATTCGGTATGAGCATACAATCTCTGACCTAACAGTTACAGCCCCCCAAATTGACCCCCCATGGGTGACACCCAGTACAGTCTCATTCTCGTCCCACATGTACCCTCTATCTTCTTGAACATATGGAGTATAGTTATAATAACTGTTTCAATGCCCTTGTCTACTAATACTGTCATCTGTTTTATTCCTGGATCTGTTTCTAGTGATTTTTCTCATTGTGGGTCATATCTTCCTTTCCTTTTTTTTTTTTTTTTTTTGCATGCCTGGTAATTTTTTATTAGATGCCACGCACTGCAAATTTTACCTTAATGGTACTGCACACTTTTGTATTCCTATAAATATCTTGAGCTTTATTCTAGGAGAGAGTTAAGTTACTTGGAAACAGCTTGACTCTTCTGAGGATTGCTTTTGAGCTTCAAGTGGGATCAGAGCAGCCTTTAGGCTAAGGCTAATTAATCCCCTCTAGAGGCAATACCCCTCTGAGTACTCTACCTGATGTCCTGTGAATTATGATGTTTCCCATTCCGGTCAGTGGACACAGAAGCTATTCTGGTCCTCTGGGACCTCCAGGGATTGTTCCCTCAAATCCATTCAGGTGGTCCTTTCCTGAGCCTCAAGGGGTTTCATCAGACACAGGTGCTGGTCAGTACTCTGCTGAAGATTCCAGATCTACACATCTCTGGAACTCTATGTGCAGCCATCTCCTCTTCAGTACTCAAACTGTGGCCTCCTTGGCCTTCCAGCTCCATCTAGTCAGTTCAGGTTGATAACCAGGCTCCTCGTGGGTTCCCTTTCTCTGTTCTCTAGCCTGGAATCTCTCTCAAGGCAGTTAGCTGGGGAAATTGTAGGGCTCACCTTGTTTACTTGTTCTTTCTCAAGTGTCTCTGTCCTGTGTTGTGCTTCTTAAGTGATTTTTGCAACCTTTTCATATGTCTGAAATTCTTTTAAGATGAAAAGATTTAATAGTTTTAAAATTAAAAGAAAAGCACTTCTCTTTAAGCTTGGTACAGGCTGAACAAAATTGATGATGTGAAAAGGAGGAGCAGCGTTGGTTTCTTCTCTCCTCTTCCACCTTGCTAGCCATCCCTCTAAGGTGGGGGTGTGTAGTTAGAGGATCTAAGACAACCCCACCGATAGCTCTCTGGTGCTGAGATCACAACGGTCCAGGGGAAACATCTACCCTTTGCTCACAACCTCTGGGGGTGCTGGCCACTCGTATCCAGCCCCTCTCTTGCTGCCCTCATTTGAGCATTCAGCCAGCCATCTCGACCTCTAGATTTCTGAGATATGACTCAGACACTTGTCCTCTATGTCCTGAAAACTTCTTGTGACATATGTAGCAAATTCTCTTTGAATCCTTTCCCTAGGCTCATGGTGAGTGATAGGCAGGCTTCCAACACCCCACTGGCAGGGAGGAACTCACCAGCACACCAGTCTCTCTCCAAAAATATTCTTCTAATTTCCAATTCCCTTTTCTGGGAATGTCCAGTATCACTTTGAAACTAGCATTTCATTACTGGTGCAAGACCTCCCAGAGCTCTCTTTTTTCTCTGCCATCAACTTTCTGCTACCAATAACATTCCAGATGGTACCTGCTTCATCAGCTTAGGGCCTGGAGGATGATGATAACATGAACCAGAGCAGCCACTTGACTTATAATGGACATTAAACAAAAACTTGAACGAGATCAGAGTGTTAGCTATGCAAATACGCATGGGAGGAGCATTTCAGGCAGAGGGAAGAGCCAGTGCAAAGGCCCTAAAGCATCCTGATATGCTCAAGAAACAAGGCCAGTATCTCTAGATGTTTAGAATTCCATCATCTTATATTTTAACAGCTCTAGTTTCCAGAAAGTTCTTCCATATATTCAAATGTCATCTTCTCTTGTAACTTTTACCCATTGATTCTAATTTAATTCTTCTCGCACATGGCAGCTTTCCAAGTACTGCTCTTAGGTCTTTTTTTTTTTTTTTTCAGGTGATACCCTGCCTCCCAGACTCTTCAGTCCTTCCTCCATGACATGATTTCCAGACTAGTCACCACCTTGATGATTCTCTTCTAGAAGATTCCCTATTTGTCTCAATTGCTGTTTTGTGTGTGCAAAAGACTTTTTTAAAATGAAACGTTTTTTAGTATTTAGTTTAGTTTAGTTTAGTTTTTTTAATTTTAGTTTTTTAAAGATTTATTTATTATTTGAGAGAGAGAGAGAGAGAGCCTACAATGGGGGTGGGGGGAAGGGCAGAGGGAGAGAGAGAATCTTAAGCAGACTCTCCGCTGAGCTCAGAGCCGGAGTCAGGGCTCGATCTCAGGACCCTGAGATCATGACCTGAGCCAAAATCAAGGGATAGATGCTTAACGGACTGAACCACGCAAGTGCCCCTTATTTATTTATTTATTTATTTATTTATTTATTTATTTATTTGAGCGGGGGAGGGGCAGAGGGAGAGAATCCTCAAGCAGACTCCCTGCTGAGCACAGAGCCCGACGTGGGGCTCGATCCCTGGACCCTGAGATCATAACCTGAACCGAAATAAAGGGCTGGAGGCTCAACTGACTGAGCCACCCAGGTGCCCCTAAAATTAAACATTTTTATTTTGGGATAATTGTAGGTTCATATGCAATTGTAAGAAATCATACAGAGAGATCTAGCGTACACTTTAATCGGTTTTTCCCAATGGAAACATCCTGTTGAACTAGAGTACACTATCACAACCAAGGTAGTGACACTGGTAGTCAGCATACAGAACAGTTACATCCTATTGCCCTTTGATTCCCACAGCCATCTCTCTCCTCACACCCCATACCTAACTACTGGTAACCACTAATCTGTTTTCCATTTCTATAATTTTGTCACTTCAAGAATGTTATATAAATGGAATCATATAATATGTAACCTTTTAGGATTGTCTTTTTTCATCCAGCTTAATTGCCCTGGGATACATCCAAGATGTTGCACATATCAGTAATCCATTCCATTTATTGCTGAGCACTATTCCATGGTATGGATGTACCACAGTCTCTTTAACCATTTATCCTTTCAAGGACACCTGTGTTGCTTCCAGTTTGGGGCTACTGTGAATAAAAATGCTATGGGCATGCATATATAGGCTTTTATGCGAACATAAGTTTTCATTTCTCTGGAATAAATGCCTAGGAATGCAAATTCTGTGTCATATGGTAGTTGCATGTTTAATTTTTTTTAAGAAACTGCCAAGTTGTTTTCCAGAGTGGCTATACCATTTCCGTCCCCATCAGGGATGCAGGGGTGATCTGGTTCCTCCACATCCTTACCAGTATTCGGTGTTGTTACTTTTTCATTTTAGCCATTCTGATAGGTGTGTAGCGATATCTCATTATGGTTTTAGTTTGCATTTTCCCAATGGATAATGACGTTGAGCATCTTTTCATGCACTTATTTGCCAAGTGTATATCTTATTTGGTGAATATCTGCTCATATCTTGTGCCCATTTTCTAAACGGAATGTTTGATTTTTTACGGTTGAATCTTAAATGTTTTCTTTATATTCTAGATACTAGTCCTTTGCCAGATAGGCGGTTTGCAAATATTTTCCTTCAGTCTGTAGCTTGTCTTTTCATCCTTTTAATGAGGTCTTTCATAGATAGAGCAAGTGCTTTTAATCTTGATAAGACCCAATTTATCAATTTTTCTATTTATAAATTATGCTTTTAATTCCATGTTAAAAAAAAAAAACCTCTTTGCCTAGTCATAGGGTCCAAAGATTTCCTCTTATGTTTTTTCCTAAAAGTTTTGTAGCTTTAGGGGCATCTGGGTGGCTCAGTCAGTTAAGCATCCAACTCTTGATCTCAGCTCAGGTCTCAATCTCACGTTTGTGAGTTCAAGCCCCACACTGGCCTCCATGCTGGGCATGGAGTCTACTTAAAAATAATTGTAGTAAAAGTTTTGTACCTTTGCATTTTACATTTAAAATCCATTTTTACTTAATTTTTGTATAAGGTGTGAGGTTTAGGTAGAGGTCCGTTTTTTTGGCCTCTTGGATGTTCAATTGCTCCAGTACCATTTTGTGAAAAGACTATCTTTCCTTCATTAAATTGCCTTTACCCCTTGGTCAAAAATCAGTTGGGAATATTTGTATGCATCTATTTCAGGGTTCTCTGTTCTGTTCCACTGACCTATGTGTTTATCCCTCTACCAATCCACACTGCCTTGACTGCTAAAGCTATATACTAAGTGGGGCGAGTGATTCCTCCTTTATTTTTCTTTTCCAAGACTGTTTTAGCTGTATTAGGGCCTGTGCTTTTCCATATAAACTTCAGAATAAGCTTGTCTATGTCCACAAAAAAAACCGTGCTAGGATTCTGATGGGAATTACATAAACATATAGATCAATTTGGAAAGAATTAACATATTTATTATGTTGAATCTTCCAATGTATGAATACAGTATTCCTTTCCGTTTATTTAGATGACCTTCTCATTTTATAATTTTCAGCATCCAGGTTGTGTACATATTAAGTTTATGGCCAAATATTTAGGTTTTTTTAGAGTGAATATAAATGGTGTGGTTTGTAATTTCAGGTTCCACATGTTCATTATCAGTATGGAGAAATGCAATTGTTTTTGTGCACTGCATTTCTCTTATTACATGACCTTGCTGAGCTCACTTCAGGAGGTTTGTGAGTTTTTTCCTTGGGATTTTCCATGTAGACAATCATGTAATCTGCAAATAGGGATAGTTTTATTTCTTCTTTCCAAGGTGCATGCCTTTTTTTCTTTTTCTTGCCTTGTTGCTATGGCTGGAACTTGCAGTTCGATGTTGAATAAGAGCACTGAGAGCAGACATCCTTGCCTTGTTCTAATCTTAGAGGGAAAGTATTCAGTCTTTCACCCTAAGTATGATGTTAGCTGTGGGTTTTTTGCAGATACTATTTATCAAATTAAGGAGGTTTCCCTCTATTTCTAGTTCACTGAGAATCATTATTGTGCATGGGTATTGGATGTTTTTCAAATGCTCTTTCTACATCAATTGATATGATCATATGACTTTTTTCTTTAGCCTATTGATATGGTGGCTTACACTGATTTTCCAATGTTGAGCTTGCATACTTCAAATAAAGTCTAGTTGGTTGTGGTATATAACTCTTTGTATACATTTCTGGATTTTACTTCCTAGTACTTTATTAAGAATATTTGCATCTAGGTTGATAAAATATACTGACCTGCAGTTTTCATTTTCTGGGGTACTGTCTTTTCCTTGTTTTGATATCAGAGTACTACGAGCCCCATAAAATGATTTGGGAAGTGTTCTGTCCTCTTCTCTTTTATGGAAGAGATTGTGTAAAATTGGTGTTACTTCTTTAAGTGTTTGGTAGAATTCTCCAGTGAAACCATTTGGACCTGGAGATTTCCTTTCCAGTGTCTTTTAATTACACATTTGATTCTTTTGGTAATGGGTATAGAACTGTTAAGCTTGTCTATTTTATTTTGGTTGAGTTTTGATAGTTTGTGAGTTTGCAGCAATTGGTCCAATTCTTCTAAGATGTTGAATTTAGGTCATGAAGTTGTTCATAGTATTCCCTTCTTAACCCTTTGATGGCTACAAAATCTATAGTGGTACCCCCATTTCATTCTCAACTTGTTGATTTATGCCTTCTCTCTTTTTGTCAGTCCTGGTATTTATTCAAGTAAATATAAACATTCAAGTCTTCCAACGGAGCCCATCAAAGATAGTCTTCATTTCTGTTACTTCGTTTTTAATTTCCAGCCATTTGATTTTTTCCTATAGCTTCCATCTCTGCTGATATTTCCTATCTGATCTTGCATGTTGTCTACTTTTTCCACTATAGCCTTTAATACAGTAATTACAGTTATTTTAAATTCTTTCTCTGATACTTCCAATAGCTGTGTCATATCTAAGTGGTTCTGAGGATCATTTTGCCTCTTTAGATTGCTTTTTCTTGCCTTTTGGCATGCCTTGTAGTTTTTTGTTGAAAGCTAGACTTTTATATAAGGCAGCAGATACTGTGCTAAATAAGCCTTTAGTGTAGGAATTTGTGTGATCCTAGCCAGGAACTGGGCTGTGTTGAGGTTTGTTGTTCCTATGGACACCAGAATCTTTTAACTCCTCTGGTCATCTTTGTTGTTCCTCCTCCTGGTTTTGGGGCTTCCCCTTGTGCTGTTCTCCAGAGAAAGCCTATCTCTTGCAGCTCCCCCTGCTGTAATCCACTGTTACTATTACTGAAGTTTTGTTAGTGTGCTAGTGGGGCATGGGGGGGTGTGGTCTCTAATATTCTAAGCCTTAATTTCAGGGGTATAGTATTCACAAGTGCCTCTGACCCTCTTCCGGAGATAGAGCTCCCCCTGGCCAATCTCTTCCCCCAGATGCAATGGGTATCCAACAGTGTTCTCAGTCAACAGCCTTGAGGCCCTTCTCCCTTAAGATTATTTATTTTTTAGGTAAGTTGGGGGCTGAGGCTGGGGTTGGGTGGAATTCCCTTCCCCCAGCTGCAATGGTATTTCACCAGTGCCCACAGACCATGTCCTTCCCGCTGCAGAATAAGCCTTTTGTTCCTTAAGTGAGAAAGGTCTGCGTGGATTTCTCAGTGGCTCTTGAGCCAGCACTTCCAGCCTACACCACGAATTTTCTCTGGATTTCCCCGATCCTCCATGTAAGGGCCACTTGGGGTTCCTGGAGGAAATGCCTGCAAAAGTGTGGGAACCTCTCCCCCTAGGAGCTTCATACTCTCAAGCTATCCCACACTCAGCCTCCAGCAATTTGTTCAGTTTTCTACCTTGATCTTCCTATCCACTTCTATGGCATCTGGTAGCTTCTGTCCCTGGTAAGCAAATGTCCAGGTTCCATGTCTCACAGAAAGTGCCTATCTCTCTCCAAATTTTGAAAAACCATTTGCTCTGCAAAGTCAGTTCTCTAAAATTTCTGGTCTGTCCAGATTTTTTCTTATTGTAAACATGGGAAGGACATCTTGTAGCTCTCTGATCTCTGAGCTGAAACTGGAAGCCCTATTCAATAATATTTGACCTACAAGAATGTCAATTTCATGTGGCTCAACCTAATAGACTATTGCATAGTTTCTGGATAGTGCACCTTGCTGTGATGCAGCCACAATCTAATAGAGAGCTCTGGAGAAGATTACTATGGATTATTCTACACACAACTCATTGAGAATGAGATGATCTGGCCCGCCATGACAATGGTCCTCAAGCTTGAGTGTGCATCAGAATCCCCAGAAGGACTTGTTAAAGCACAGATTGTTGGGCGCCTGGATGGCTCAGTTGGTTAGGCGTCTGCCTTCGGCTCAGGTCATGATCCCAGGGTCCTGGGATCGAGTCCCGCATCGGGCTCCCTGCTCTTTGGGGAGCCTGCTTCTCCCTCTCCTCCCCACTTGTGCTCTCTCTCTATCTCTCTCTCTCGCTCAAATAAATAAAATCTAATCTAAAAAAAAAAAAAAAAGCACAGATTGTTGGGTTCTTCTCCAGAGTTTGATTCAGTAGGTCTGGGACAGGGCCCCCGAATTTTCATTTCTACCAAGTTCCTGGTTGGTGTTGCTACTATTGCCCTTCCAGGGATCGCACTCTAAGGACTCTATGGCACATCTTGGAGACCCAGGGCTCATCTGCATGTCCTCCTTATTCATCACTTTGAGGGCAGATGGCCAGCCCCGAGGGGCAGCAATTAGGTTCTCAAGTGACCTCAGAGAAGTGTCAAAAGCAGTGTCAGGAATATGCTCACCTTTGAATTCATTCTTTCTCCAGAGTGAATCTAATTTTTTAAAAAGATTTTGTTTATTTGAGAGAGAGAGAGAGCACAAGCAGAAGGGAGAGGAGCAGAGGAGAGGGAGAAGCAGACTCCCTGCTGAGCAGAGAGTCCAACGTGGGGCTCGATCCCAGGACCCTGGGATCATGACCTGAGCTGAAGGCAGCCACTTAACCGACTGAGTTACCCAGGCGCCCCTAAATTTTATCTATTTATTGGACAGACAGAGAGAGAGAGCACAAGCAGGGGGAGCAGCAGAGGGAGAAGCCAGCTGCCCACCAAGCAGGGAGCCCGATGCGGGGCTCAATCCCAGGACCCTGGGATCATGACCTGAGCCGAAGATAGATGCTTAACCAACTGAGTCTCCCAGGCGCCCCTGCACGTAGAGTTTTTGTAAAGGCAAAACTGGGCTGCTCAAATTTATAGAACAAATTCCTTTTGGCATCAGTCACAATTACCAATTCATGTATTTAGTCAACAAATGCATATCAAATGCTTACTATGCACCTGGGTCTGTTTTATGTACTGGGGATGCAGCAGTGAAGGAAATGAAGTCACTACCTTCGTGGTGGTTTCATTGTAGGGAAGGGAGACAGAAAATGTATGTGTGTGCGTGTGCGTGTGCATGTGCGTGTGTGTGTGTGTATTAAGCAGGGTATCAATATATGGGGTCTGGGGGAGGATCCAGGTTAAAGTTGCTCTTTTGTTTAGTGGGTTAGGGACAGCCTCTTTGATTAGGTGACCTGTGAGCAGTGACTAGCCAGAAGGAAGAGTTCCAAGCCTGACACCCATAGAGGTTTAGGCAAATACAACTTTAGGGACAGTTGGATGGTTAATCACTTTTGTATACTAATGTTAATTCAACAGTGTTTATAATCAGGCAAGAGTTATTCTTTCTTTTTTTTTTTAAAGATTTTATTTATTTATTTGACACAGAGAGAGAAAGCACAAGTAGGCAGAGAGGCAGGCAGAGAGAGAGAGGGAGAAGCAGGCTCTCCACTGAGCAGGGAGCCGGACGTGGGGCTCAATCCCAGGACCCCGAGATCATGACCTGAGCCCAAGGCAGATGCTTAACGACTGAGCCACCCAGGCGCCCCAAGAGTTATTCTTTAAAAAATGTTTATAATTATCTTCTTTAATTATTGAATAATAGTGATATTAAAAGAAAACCATTTTGTAGCTCACAATTTCACCACCTTAATGAAACAAATATTTTCATTATTTTGTTTTCCTTTCCATGGATTTGTCCATATGACTGAATATTTTTTCCAGTTTTATTGAGATATAATTGGCATGTATCACTGTATAAGTTTAAGGCATATAGCATAATGATTTGATTTACATATATTGTGAAATGATTACCATAATGGGTTCAGCTAACATCCATCTTCTCATATAGATACAATAAAAGAGAGAGAGAGAGCGCATGGGACGGGGGAGGGTCAGAGGGAGAAGCAGACTGCCTGCTGAGCAGGGAGCCCGATGTGGGACTCGATCCCAGGACTCCAGGATCATGACCTGAGCCGAAGGCAGTCGCTTAACCAACTGAGCCACCCAGGCACCCCATATAGATACAATAAAAAGAAAGAATAAAAGTAAAAAATTTCTCCCTGGGATGAGAACTCTTAGGATTTACTCTCTTAAAAACTTTCCTATATATCGTACAGCAGAGTTAGTTATTCCTCCCTACTCCTTATTTATCTTATAATTGGAAGTTTTTACCTTTTGACCACCTTCCTCCAAATCCCCCTCTCCACCTCTAGTAACCACAAATCTGATCTCTTTTTCTGAGTTTGGTTTGGTTTTTGGATTCCAAATATAAGTGAGATCATACAGTATTTGCCTTTATCTATCTGACTTCTTTCATGTAGCGTAATGCCTTCGAGGTACATCCATGTTATTACAAATGTTAGGAATTCCTCATTTTTATGACTGAAGAATATTTCATTGTGTATATATATACAACATTTTTATCCATTCATCCATCAATGGACACTTAGGTTGTTTCCATGACTTGGCTATTATAAATAATAATGTTATGAACATGGGGGTACAGATATCTTTTTGAGTTGGTGTTTTCATTACCTTTGGATATATTCCCAGAAGTGAAATTGCTGCATCATATGGTAGTTCTGTTTTTGAGGATCTTCCGTACTGTTTTCCATAGTGACTGTACCAATTTACAATTCCACCAACAGTGTACAAGGGTTCCCTTTCTCCACATTCTCACCAACATTTATCTCTTGTCTTTTTGAAGATGGTCATTCTAACAGGTGTGAGGTGATACCTCATTGTGGTTCTGATTTGTATTTCCCTAGTAACTACTGACGTTGAGCACCTTTTCATGTACCTGTTGGCCTTTCTATATTGTCTTTGGAGAAATGTCCGTTCAGGTCTTTGCCTATTTTCAAGTTGGGTTATTTGTTTTTTTTTTGCTATTGAGTTGCATGAATTCTTTATGTTTTTGATATCAACCCCTTATCAGATGTATGGTTTGCAAATATTGTTTTCCTATTCCATAGGTTGTCATTTCACTCTGCTGATGGTTTCTTTTGCTGTGCAGAAACTTTTTAGTTTGATATAGTCCCACTTGTTTATTTTTTATTTTGTTGTTTGTGCAAAAATTATTCTTGCTAAAATCTTAAGCAACTCATATTTACACTCCACTTCTAGAAATTATCTTAAGGATGAATCAGAAATATAGACATAGGTTTATGCCCAAAGATGTTCATCACAGCTTTATAACATAAAAAAAAAAAATTGGATTTAGGAGCGCCTGGATGGTGCAGTTGGCTAAGCCTCCGACTCTT
Organism: Mirounga angustirostris; assembly: GCF_029215605.1. NCBI lineage: Eukaryota > Metazoa > Chordata > Mammalia > Carnivora > Phocidae > Mirounga > Mirounga angustirostris. The sequence goes on from NW_026991719.1 coordinate 15,645,587, forward strand.
GGTTTCGGCTCAGGTCATGATCTCAGGGTCATAAGATCGAGCCCCGCATCGGGTTCCATGCTCAGCATGGAGTCTGCTTGTGCTCTCTCTTTCTAAAATAAATACATAAATTTATAAAAACATAAAATTAAAAAGTTGGATTTAACCAAAAATACCCTTCTTCCTCTGTCCTCCCCACTCTCAAGGCTACATTGGGCACCTCTCCTTTGTAGTTCCAAAGTCCCTGGACTTCTCTCTGTGGTCATGTTCTCATACTGTGGAAGACTTGCCTGCTTATCTGCCTACATCCCCCAATTTGAGCTCCATGAGGACAGGGGCTACGTTGCATTCAGCACCTATCCTGCAGTCCGGCACATCGTAAGGACTTGACACATGTTCAACTTGCCCCAGCCAAATTCTCAGCTCACTCATATTGAGATTCAGACTAAGAAAGAGTCACGAAGCTTGAAGAGAAACTTAAGACATCTGTTTTACTTCTGAGGAATAACCATGGAAATGTTATTGATTTTTTCCTGGGCTTTCTGTTTGGTTTCAGGATGGCCTTTTTGGCTTGCTTATTTTTAAATGTGGTTTGTAAACCACTCTAAATTTTTTTTTTTTTTTAGTTAATAGAAACTATAATGAAGTTTTGCATTTCCAGGGCACTCTCCCATCAAAGAGCTCAAAGCTTGACAACAAATTTTAGTTTCCTGGAGAACTAGTAACATTCTATAGGGGTGAGAGGGAAGGGAAGCATTCTAGACTTAAATGACAGTGCTGTATCTGCCTAATTTAATTAAACTTGTTGCCATTTAAAGAGCACCGCCCCATGAATCTGGTATTCCCAGGAATTCAACTCTCTTGTTTTTTCATTTTTTTCTTTTTCTATTTTTTTCCTCAGAAAATTCTAGCTACAGCCTACTAGGTGACCCTGTTCTATTGTTTGGTTGAAATATTTTATCACGGAGGGACGCCTGGGTGGCTCAGTCAGTTAAGCATCTGCCTTCAGCTCAGATCATGATCCCAGGATCCTGGCGTGGAGCCCAGTGTCAGGCTCCCTGTTCAGCGGGGAGTCTGCTTCTCCCTCTGCCTCGGTCCCCCCCCCCAACTCGAGCTCACGCTCTCTCTCAAACAAATAAAATCTTTTTTTTTTTAAAAAATGAAATATTTTATCACCTATTGCTCTAACACGAAAAAAGGAACAGTCTATTTTACTGTCAACTCTGAATTCACAAACATAATGACCACACAATGTCATTTATAGGAAAGGCTGCCCCCCCCAAGCCACTCCAATTTGGGATCGATTAAAAACACAGGAAATAAAACCACCTCTCTGGGACCTGCAACTATGTCATGGATTCTCGTTGGCTTCAGGGGCTGCCTTCTGCTCCACGTGTTGGGAATCAAGCCTCAGTGACTCTAGGGACAGAAGTAGGAATGACAGTTCCTGCTTATCACCTTAAGAGACATGACCCCCTCTCTGTCCTTACACTACTGACAAACATTTATTTCTGACCAGGAAAGAGTTTCTCTGCCTTGGCCATTGTGTTCCCTCATTAGACCTACTTCTGGGAATGGCATCTTCTTCCCCAGGCTTGGGTCGTAAGCACCAAGCCTTCCCTCTGTTGGACGCTGCAATCAGCCATGCTGAACACCTAGCACCCATGCACGTGTGGCTTTGTTACACTTCTCATTTGTATTAAACCAAAAAGAAAAGCTTTTCACCAAGCCCTCTTGGTGCTAAAACATCTTGACATTAATTTGTATGAAAATAGCTAGAGAACTAAAACCTAATCTAATACAGAAAAGAGACCCTGGTGACCTCAGGTTAGGATACAAAAGCCTTTGTGGGACCTGGGGATTATTTTTAATACAGACTGTGGCAACTGTGAGCAATAAATTACACACCCCGTGGTTTTCCCATCAAGGAGCTGGTTATGAAAGGAAATAAAACTCCACCATTAGTAACGAAAGGCACACACGTGATGATAGATACAGGCTGTCTTTATGGGAGGAAACAAATCATGTACTTGAGTATGCTGTCTAGAGGGCTATGGATGAATAAAAGTGGCTTTACACAATTATTCGAATAATGATAATTTAATGATTTTTACACTAAAAAACAACGTAGAACTAACTAGAATTTTCTGCCGAAATATGAATGTAAAATTGAATGATGTAAAAATGGAATTCACAGCCACAGATTTTAATGGGTTGTTTCTGTTCACTTGGGAAAGATAAGTGGGGTGAGGGGTACTATATTCCATGTCTTCCAAAGACATTTCTATAAGAGTAATCAAGTTGTGTAAAATGGAGAAAAATGGTTTGAATTCCAAGAAATCATTCCTCTTGGACCATGACAACTTTGAACAAAAATATTTTCACAAAATTTGATTTTAATCATCTTCTTTACAAAGCACAATACTTAAGACTTTTCTAAATACAATTTTAGAAAATGAAGCAAAAAAATAATCTCCATAGATCCTGGTCGAGTCCATGCTGAATGCAAAAGAATTTTTTCAAAAGTGATCCTTCCAAGCTTTTCAATATTCTTGACGGGTCCATTTTGTAAAGAGTAAAGATGGTGGCTGTTCGGGCAGTGGCTCGTCAGGTCCATAACGTAGAATCCTCTTGCCGGTCAGCGCAAGGGGCGGTAATGAAGCTAGATATGCCAACTCCTCCTTCTAGAACCACTTCTCCCTCTCCTTATACAAAGAAAGCCCATGGCTTCTACAAGGGGAAGATGACAGCCCTCTACATTCCAGGTTGCTAGTGCCCCACCAGGGTGCTCAACCTCTCGAGTGAATTATTAACAACCCTACTCTGTATACACATCGTATAAAACTGTATCATTAGGGATTTTCACGATGAGTAAATGAGAAATCCAAACGTCAAAGAATTCAATCCTCATTCTTATACTAGGCGGTGGGAAATCTCTCAAGGCTTTAAGTTTAACGTAGAAATGCTTAGAAGAGTCAAGGAGTTCAGGAATGTTTTATGCTGCCCTTGGAAACTTGCTGCTCCCGGCCCCAAGCACACTGCGAGCAAGGCTGCTGAAAAGGCAATACGTCCAGGCATGGGAATGCAGGATGGGAGGTTTCTTTCTTTACGTACTCCCTTCCCGTAATCTTGCTCCCCCATCCTGAAAGACCAGGGTGTCCGGGCTCTGTAAGTACAGTACTCGGGAGGAAGTAGCAGGCTCAAGCAACAAGGATGAGCACGTAGGCAAGACGAAGGTGGGGAAGGGAGAGAGGAAGAAAGAGACATTTATTTGTAATACTTGGGATAATCAATACCACGTGGTGATTTCTTTTTTGCATTACTCCTCCCGTGTTATCAACTCTCATTCTTTGTGGTTGTGCAAATCCATTAATATTTAGTACTTTCACTCTAAAACTCAGGATATAGACAAAGCAGCTTTTGAGAAACATGTAAAACATCTTCCGGGACCCTGAAGGGACCACCCCCCACCCCCCCAAACAATCTTGCAGTACAGTATGCCCCCTTATCTTCAGCTAAGGATGAGGAAACAGTTACATAGTCTAAGGCTGAGCTGTTCATTTGCTACAGAGATAGAGCGGATGGGCAAACACCAGTTTCTTTGGGGCGGAAAAAGCAATTCCATAAATGCAAGAAAGATCCAATGGCTACACTTCAACAAGACTGTCTCCCCGCCCCGCCCCCCCCCCCGCCCATTCTCTTGGACCTGAGGAAGGGGTTACAAGAGAACAAGGCAAATGACATTATGTGAATACAGTTTGAACAAGGGCACACACGGATAACCCAGTGCAGGAAATAACACAACTTCCCCCCCTTGTTTTCATTGCATTTTACGTTTATTTATTTTTGCTTTCATAATGCATATTCTGTTCACGCAAAAGGTGCAAAGGACAGGAAGCAGGGGTTTAACTTGGCTGATGAAAAATCAAGCAGGGGTGACATTTCTAGTTCCTTGAACAACCTACAACTAGGAGAACTTAAACGTCACAGCGGGTACCACCGAGCGCGCCCAACTTCACAGCTGTCTCCTCTTGGGACCTTTGGCTAGGTGAGAGAAGCTTTGAAGACAGTGGCCTCTAGTGGACTTTGAGAAGTGGCTTTAAGAAAAAAAGGTGGGTTTTTTTTGTTGTTGTTTTGTTTTGTTTTGTTTTTTGAATCATGGTAGCTGCATCACAAAAGCTCCAATCAAGAGGGTGGTAAAAAGAAGGCACAGATCATTGCAAATACCAGGTTTTCTCTTTCTCTTTTTTGTAAATATACCATCATATATAAGCTAAAATTTATCTTACGGTGGCGGGGTTGGCTGGCAGGAGAAGGGACGGGTCGGACCTAAAATTGCATATGTAATAGAATCCTAGAGGGGACACAAAGCAAGGCAGCTTTCTGCCTGAAGCAAAAGAATGGGACGCTCGCTCTGGACTAGGTGTAATACAGACACTGGGAGAATCTGTGACAAAACACGATTAAAAAATCATAAAATTATAAAGCTTGTAAACGAATAATCTGAAATTACATTTTATTAATGGAAAATATCATCAAAATAGTACCACTATGGACTAAACTGCCTGAGTTTTCGTTTCGCATGAGATCTCATAGTAAAAAAGCCTTTAGCACAATCTGCTCTAAGTCACAACCAGTGCCATGCCCAGGATTATACCATGGGGAAAAGTGTCCTCTTGGATGGACTTTGTGTTATGCTATCAAGACTTCTGTGCTAATCTTTCAAACAGGGACACGCGGAGGCAAACCTTTAATCTTTTGGCACAAGGTTATTTTGGCTGGGGCGGAAAATTTGAGTCTTGGACTCAGGATGAATAATGTGACATTTCATTTATCAAGTATTCATTTTGATTGAAGAGTTTTCTTTATGTCATTAACTTCCATCTATAAAGGAAAAACAAGAGCCGAACAAAATCATAATGAGTTCGCTGGTTTGGGAGAAGCTGAAAGATAATCAACCTGGTCGAATGAAAGAAAATAATCAACTTCACACTTTTCAAGGTGGAATGGGTGAAGTGATGTCTGAACGACGAGCAGACGAGGCCAGAAGTGACAGAAACCTAAAGAACGGGCACGCAGACGCTAGGAAATGGTGGGTGTGTGCCTTCTCAGGCTCCCAGTAACCAAAATTTGTCAGAAGCAGCAAGAATTCCAGGGTCCCGGCCAGGGGGCAGAGCGGGCTGTCCCAATGTGCTGGACCACCTAGCGGTGTTGGAAGGCAGCTCTGGTCGGGCCCAAGCGGGTGTCTATCAGCACCCCCAAAGTGATGAGAGGCGGTTACCTATCCTTTCTTTAAGCAGCATGGGTCTCAGGCACCACCAAGGACACCAGCTAGATGAAAGCTCAAAGTCTGCCTTCAGCCTTTTGCAACTCCTGCATATTCTCTGCCATTTGGTAACGGCTGAGTTGGCTCAGGGGATGGTGGGGGACAGGGCTCTGATGCCCTGGCAGGACTGACATGGCTCTCGGTGAGAAGTAAAGAGATGAAAAGCAAGTGCCGAGTGTGGACAGCTGTGGTCCTTGGAGTTCCAATGACAGAAGCCAGCAGGCAATGGGGTCCCCCCAGCACCATGCCCTCTGGCAGTTACCATAGTGTGGCCTTTGGAAATTGGAGGGAACTGTCCACAGAGGAGATGTTTCAGATAAATTCCAAATGAGAAACCCAACTGGGGGCACATTGACTCATGCCTCCCTTCCCCAAGACTTCCTGGATGGCAGGAGAGGATGTGAAGTGAGCCTACACAGTTCTAAGAAAATGGCCACAGGAAGCGCATCTGAATCTGCAGAGAAGTAACAATCATCTACTTTCAAGATGAAGCCCTGAGACGGCCCCCACCCGTGACTGAGCCTCTCTCGAGGCAGCAGGACCCCGAGGGACCCACCTGCAACCGAAGCCGGATTTTCTTCTCTTCATCCAACTCGGACAGTAACTGCTTAATCTCTCGTCTGAAAAGCAAATGGCCATGAAATTAAACAAAAGCTCAGACTTCTGCAATAAGAGATAAGAAGCCTCTAACCACTACAAAATCCATCTGAGCCGTTTACAACAAACACGCGGACACAACATCATGTTCTTTCTTTGCACTGCTACTGCTTGGCATTTACTGCAGACAGAATGGCTCGCTATTATTTCTGGGTCCCCCAAATACGTGGCCATCAAACAGGAGGTCTGGAATGACCTTTGAGATCCATTAGTCCAAGCTTCTCCTAAAAGGAGAAGATAGGGAAAGTGAGGCCAGAGAGGTGGCCTGACTTGCCCAGTGGCTAGACTCCAGGTATCCCGGCTCAGATTCTGTCGCCTTCCCTCTCCGCTGGCCCTTTGTTATAGAATCACTGGTCTTTAAATGTATTTACATAATGATTTTCACTGCAGATGTTTTTGTCACCCCACGTATGTTCTACCTTCACAGAGTTTTAAATTAACAAAAGGTTGCTGGTATGTTTTCACGGATTCCCACAAAATCTTACAAAGAGTAACATCTGAAATCTTGGAGTTAAAATGGCTGAACTAACTATATGGTAATCAGGTCACAGAGAAAGTAGACATGAGTTAGGACACGCAGTCTAATGCCCTTTACAACATTAAATAATGAAGTGGAACGAAGTTAATCATCTTGCAAACTCAGGACTCTCTGCTTAGGACGACACTGCAACCATCACCACTCTAGTCAGAGAACTGTGTTGTATTTTAGGGTAGCAGATGCTCCATTTTACATGTACATTTTTACAAACTGGATTGGAAAATCAAAAAACAAGGACTGCAGAGACACTATACTAACTAAGGTATCAGTTATATTGCATTCGCTCACTTCAGACGAGCCCCGTGATGGTCCCTGTACGTGGCTCAGTGTCCCGGCCCGGCTGCCAACACACCGGGTTCTCGGACACGAACGGGTTGTGATTCGTTACTGTATGTACTCAAGCCCACGCCACGCACCTCTATGTCAGCAGGCTCTACTTAGAGCTCGGGAGAGAAGTAGCTGAGATCCTAAGCAGATAGCATGATTCCAGAAAGACTAGGGCAGGCGGAGGCTTGAGTGCAGCAGGTCGGAGGAGTCAGTTGGGGAAGCCCAGGGCAAAGAAAGCCACTAAGTCTTGAACTGGCAAAAAAGGGCCTAAGCCTGTGAGGAGGAAGGAAGATGAGGGGATTGCTGGAGAAGAGCCAGGGCAGGAGCATGGAGGTGAGGAGCAGCACGTGTGGGGAGGAGGGGAGTCAGGAGAGACTTCCCCTGAAGACTGAGAGGGAAGGGACACTTAGAGCTAGGGACCTAGGGCCGGAGGTTTTAGGGACCCAGTGGCCCCGGGCAGGGCGGCTGTGAGAGGCAGGCATGGGACAGGGGCTTCTCTGACATGTCGATTCAAGAAGACATGGGCTGGGGAGGGACAGTTGTGGGCAACTATGCCCGGGCTTCACAGTGGGCAGGAGCTCGGGGTGGAGAGGCCCCAAAGCCTGGTGTGTCTTCATTCTGAGGCAAGCACGGACCATTTCTGATGTTCCCGGTCCCTCTCAGAGGATCCAAAGGGCTGAAGCCCTGGATCCGGGCTGGTCTGACCCAATGATGGTCCTCTTCAGAAGGCCGAGAACCAGCGCTCCGGGATGTCCTGGGACCATGGGATCACTGTCTAGGCAGGAGACACATGCCACCTGGATATGGATGGGGCCTGTGGTTCCCCAAACCTATAACCCACAGAACCAGAGAAGAGCTGGGGACTTTCAGGAGTGAAAGGCAGCCTGGCTGGCCCTGAGAGAGCCTCTCTAGCTCCATCCTGCTGATTCTGCATACTTATTTGATGGGCACCTCCCAGGTGGGGGGTTAGGCCAGGGGACCCCAATTTCATACGGCACCTCCCAGCTGGAGTGGAGCAGAACCTGAACAGAGCCACAGTGCTCAAATTGAGTTCCTCATAACCCTTGTCCTAGGGTGCTCTAGAAAAAAGGTATGTTTCAGAAAAATAGCGTACATTATCCTCTCCATCTTCCCGATGTACAGCGAAGGCTCTCTGAGCTGTCCTTTAGATAAGAAATCAACTATGTTTAACCCAATACTCCCCAAAGTATCTGGCCACAAGACATACCAGGGCCCTCTAGCCCCGTGCAGGGCGGCAGGTGCCCATCGCCCACCACTGCCCTGGGACCTCCCCACCCAGGAGGCCAGGCGCCAGGGCTGCTCCATGTGCCCGGGACCCTCCCCGTACTGTTCCGTCTGCTGCACGGCTCTGCTCTTGGTGATCCTAGATCGTTTTCCAAAATCCTACTCAGGAAACACCTCTATAGATCCCTCCCCTGCCCAATTCCTCCAAGAAAGAGCTAACTGTTCCCTAAACTCTGAGCCTCAGTTTACTCAGATAAGAACTTCCTGACTTCTAACCATTTTACTGTTTTTGTCACCGCATACAGTATCCTGGGTAATATTTATGTGTGCTCTTTATTTTTGCTTACAGGTCTTTCTCCTCATCTAAGTGCTCCTTGAGGACCGGGGATGTGGAGAGCGTGTGTAGGCATGCATGGAGAGAGCCCCGAGTCTCATGGAGAGAACATCTTGCTGAGTGTAAAGTCTTGGGTTTAAAGATTCCCTATATCTCTGTCATCCATTTCAGCCCCTAAATGCAAGCCAATTACTTCATCAGACAGCTAACTGAAGAAATTGCGATTTTTCTGGTGCTAGAGGAAAAGCTGGCTGTCGGGCTTATGAGGAAGTGGTAGATGCACATACTGTATTTTATGGGGATTTAAAGATCTTTCTTTTTAGCAGCCTGCTGAGTGCATTAGTCCTGGTAAGTGACTCTACCGTACGCCCCGTGGCCAGCCTGTGCCCTCCCCGTATGCAGCAGATCTGGTTACACAAGGAGCTGAGTGAAATGAAGCCTCTCAGGTTCAAACCCACCTCACCCCTGCTGCCACCACCCTGGGGAAGCGGGCCACCCACTCGGGCAGGCAGGAGACCCAGGCTTGCAGAATGAGGCCCTGGCCCAGCAGAGAGCAACTTGGGAGGTGGACGAAGGAGGGGCCCCAGACACTCACTTCTGCTGGTCCTTCATGGTCTCGATGATGCTCCTCAGCTCGCGGACCTGCGTCCTTAGTTCCTCCACGGCCGCCTGGCTGCTGGCCGCGGACTCCATCTTTGGTTTTCCTTCCGAGCCAAATAGAGACGGGGAGTTGGCTCTGTGTCCGGCTGTTCCCAAAGCGGATGACAGCGGGGAGGCTGTTGCCGAGGACAGAGGGGCTGGCCCACCACCACCACCACCTGCAGCCATGGTCCCTGGCTTGGGCGGCAGGGATGCTTTGTTGTCGGACACCTGTGATGAGGGAAGGCAGAGAGGATTCAGGCCAGGGGTCCGTGTTCCCATCTATATCCCCGCACCCGCCTCGTGAAACACACTCGTCACTCACCCCTTCACCCACAAGCCCCCGAGGGCCTACTTGGCACAGACATCCCCCTTCAAGAGCCTCCCCCTACGTGTCTTAAATTCGACCGCCCATCTGGACAGGTAGTTCCTAACTGGTTTGACGTACAAGTCCAGAGGCCCACGTGCTTGCTAGGCTCTGCAAACTGTGAAGTGAGCAAAACATTTTCCTAGCTCCCAAGAGCTTAGAACACAGTAAGGTGCAGACAGACTAGCCGACACACTGCAGATGGGGGGCGGGGGCGGGGGAGTCTGCACACAGGGAGGTCAGCACAGAGAGCCACGGAAGTACACAACAGGGACCAACCAGCCCAGAGGGAAGGCGTCAGGGAGCTGCTGACCGTCCCATCCTGGAGGAGGAGGACTAGGAGGCAGCCAGAAGAGGAAGGGTGATCAGAGAGAAAGGTTCTAGGAGGGAGGGAATGGGCTCGGCAAAGGCATGAGGCACATTCATGGCAAGTGGTCACTCAGCAGCTAGGACGGCACGGGCGGAGGGGTGCAGGCTGGGGAGGTGAATCAGGCTTGTGGAAAGGGGTAAAAACATCCTGCATGAAGCTAACGATGACTCTGGCTACAGAAGGGCCTAAAGGTGGGCAGGCCTGGAGGCCAAGGGAATTACTGGGAGGTTCTCCTACAACGAAAGCTAGGAATGGTGGGTGCTTGACAGACGGTGGCCAAGGGAATAGAGCAAAGACAGCTCCGAGAGATGCGGCGAAGGCAGGCTCAGCCAAGCGAGAGATGCAGTGCCTGGCCTCAGGGAGCAGACCCCCCACAGGAGGATGTGGTTCTGGATGGGCTGCAGGGCCACGGGCGGGGATGGAAGAAGCAGGCATGGAGCTTATACCTTTCATGGCGGGAGGAACAGCCCGAAGGCCCAGAAAACAATTTCACTTTTGACACACTGAGTTTCAGGAGCCCGAGGTATAGCCAAGGAGACACGTCCAGGGGGCAGAGCCAAGGAATGAAAAAGTGAGCTGGGCCAGAGAAAGCACCTGAGGAAGCGGCGCCATGGGGGAGAAGAACACAGAATCAGGGGAGAAGAGTCCCAGTGATGGGACCTGGGGACTCGCTGAATTGAAGGTGGGAAGAGAAGGGAGAGACACTGGGGACTGGGACAGAGCGCTGAGTGAGGAGATGAAGCAAGGCCAGAAGAGGGGCATGGGTTATAGAAGTCCCCTGAGGGGTTTCCAGAAGGAAAAAAAGGGTCAGATAAGTGGGTCAAGGGCGCTGGGAGGAAAACAGGGCTTGGGGGGCATTTGGTGCAACAAGGGAGACTGAGGTCTGATCACAGCAGGTCAGCACCTGAATAGGAGGAGAGGGGCGTGGCCTGCAAGTTTAGAACTCTCTTTCGGGAAACCTGGCTAAAAATGGAAGTTGGGAGAAAGAGAAAGCGTTCACGGAGAAGCCTCAGGAGGAGACAGAATCATCCAAGGGTTCTGCTTGCTTCAAAGATGGGGGAGATGCTGAGCTGGATGATATCCTAAGGGAAAGACCAATGCAGGGCCAAGCTGGAGACAGAGACAGGTGGGGGAGGCCTGATGGAGCAGTGTCCTGCCCCAGGAGGAGGCTGAGAGGGCACAGGAAGTGGGACAGTCACGGGGCGGGAGGGAAGAGGGGCATGGGGCCGCCCAGGGGAGGAGGCGGCAGCAAGGGAAGGTGAGATCCTGAGACCTAGGGCAGGTGAGGAAGAGGGCAAGCAGCAGACAGGACGCTGGGAGGCGAGGGGCTGAGCGATGGGGAAGTTGAGGCTGGTGGCGAAGCTGGGCAACGCAGCTGGGACTCGTCCAGCAGCAGGTGCCCAGGGCAAGAGCCAAGAAGGGGCTGGCTGGCATGGTGAGGAGGGAGAGTGTGGATTCTGGCTGTGCTAGAGGGAGGGACTGGGCAGAGTGAGCCAGAAGCAGATGGGCCATCATTCCCAGCCTCTCTGCCCGCCTCTTCTCTGCCAAGTTACCATTGAGGAAAAGTGCTTTCTGCTGCCAGGGACAGCGACCCGCCATCCTGTGCTTATTGCTGTAGGAGTTGTAGTAAGAGGGAAGAGGGACCGACATTTATGGAGCGCCGGTCACGTGCCGGACGTCGGCTAGATGACTGAAACGGGGCTCGGCTGGCATACCCTTTTGACAGAGCAGCAAACTGAGGCTTAGAAACACGGTCGAGAAGTTCCCCAAGCCTCGCAGCGAATAGCTGGCAGGCCTGGGCTTCATTCCCCTCCCCTGCCGGAGCCCTGTACCGTGACGGTGGCTGCCTGAGTGCGACGATTCACACTCTCCTGTCATTACTTTCTTTGTGTCTTTCCTATCCTGGGGTTCATACTTTTCCCCACTTCCCACTCTGCATCCTCCCGTGCCTCTTCCAACCTACCAGCATCCTCACAGACTGACTTCCAGGCAACTCTTCCATCAATGCCCCTTTCAGCATTTCCTACATAACCCTCTCTCCCAGTCCACTGCAGCTGACAGGGACTTCTGCAAGCCCTCACAGAGTATCGGCCACTATACACCCTGACCACATTAGTTCAGGTGGAATTTATAGAAGCAATAAGCAACATGACAACTCCCAGGAAGGGCAATGGGCTAACGGGACAGAACTTTGAGAACCTGAAACCTGAAGAGCCACTGCCCACCAGTAGATGTCGCTACAGAGACACCCCACGGCAGGGCGAGCGCAACTATAGTATACGTATGGTCATCAGAAAGAGCAGGGCTAAATCCAATTTCTGCAAATGGAACCCTTTCATAAAGGAAAAATGCCTCAATTTTGTGAATAACTACCATTGGTGTGTTTTATAGGATCACAGTTTTGTTTACCAGACCGGGTTTTTAAGAAAATCTAGATGTATGTGTAAATTCTTACATGTGCGAAAAGGAAAATCCTACATACCCTGTGATTTCTTTGTGTTAATCCCTGGTTCAAGTGCCTTAAAAAAAGGACTGCAATTTTCTGCTGTTAGACAGAAAGCAGTTGCTAATGTGTATAGAAAGTAATTCCAACTGACTGGGTTCTCTTAACACCAGAAAATACATTCAGAGGATGAACGGGACTAGTAAGTATAGGGTATCCTTCAAAAGCCACACGCAGTTGCTACCCACTGTCTGCTTTGTTTCTCATGAGCCAGTAACTTAAAATAGCTATACCATTCCCTGGGCACGCAATGAAACGAAAATGTTTTTAGAGTCTAAATTGATCGTAATAAATGAATCCAAATCAGCTTCTCTTTGAGGGACCCCCGTTAGTCATTCAAAGTTGTATGCTGCCAAACATAATCAGTGACATCATCAGTTTTGAACACAAAGGCCAAGATGTGTGAGCAGAGTACACAGCATTCAATGTACGTGGTGCATTCTTTCTCCACACCCCTAGGCTCTTCAAGCTGCCTTGGTTGTGGTGGTGGCGTGTGAGGGTGTATGTTTATGTGTGGCAGCTGGTATGAAGAAGAGATCAAACCACAAGAGAAAACATGGAAAATCAACCACTAAACTTGTGTCTCAGAGATTCTGTCCAGTTTTGGGGACTTCGTAACATGCCTCTGGGATTTTGATGACTAAAGTAATAACTGTTACTGAAGAGTGACAAAAACTTGCATTGTCTGTTGCAGTGGACTAAGTGTTTGTGTCCCCCCCGCCTCCCAGTTCATACGTGGAAATCCTAACCTCCCCCACACACCTTGTGATGGGATTAGGAGGTGGGACCTTTGGGAGGTGATTGGGTCATAAGGGTGCAGCCCTCATGAACGGAATTAGTGCCCTTAGAAAAGAGACCTCAAAGAGTTCCCTCTCCCTCTTTCTACCACGTGAGGACACAACGAGAGGTTGGTGGTCTGCGACCCTGAAGAGAGCCCTCACCGGGGGCGCCTGGGTGGCTCAGTTGGTTAAGCGACTGCCTTCGGCTCAGGTCATGATCCTGGAGTCACAGGATCGAGTCCCGCATCGGGCTCCCTGCTCGGCAGGGAGTCTGCTTCTCCCTCTGACCCTCCTCCCTCTCATGCTCTCTGTCTCTCATTCTCTCTGTCTCAAATAAATAAATAAAATCTTTAAAAAAAAAAAAAAAGAGAGAGAGCGAGCCCTCACCGGAACCTCACCATGCTGGCACTCTCATCTCAGACTTCCAGCCTCCACAAACGTGAGAAATAAATCTCTGTTGTCTCTAAGCCACCCCATCTACGACTCTCTGTCATAGCAGCCCGAATGGACTAAGCCATCTGTTGATCCTTGTTTGGTTTATAACTCATTGTCAGAGCATACACGAAAAGGCAGGGGTCCGTGCTGTCTGGACACCCTTCCCTTGGCTGGTCACTCACTTGGGATATGGTAACAGTCTTTGAAGTTTTCTTTGATGCTTCCACTCCTCTGTGTGCAAGCGAAACGTGTTCCTCTTTATCTTCTTCGGGACTTGGGGAGTCAAAGATATCAGGGCTTGAAAGGGAAGACTGGATAAAGCCAAAAGAAAATGCTTTTGTCAGAATTACACCTTAGCTGACAGAGCTTTTGTCAACATATGCTGTGTGCTTTTCAAAGCACTCAACACCTCTATTTTGTTTGTCTCCTCATTATAACCTCGAAGGCAGAGAGGATGCTATTATCTGTCTGCTAGAGATAGTCGCAGAACTGGGACTAAGAAGCAAGACTTCCTACAGCAGGGATCTTTCCACGGGATCTTGGCACCATGCCTGTCGGTCATTTCACCTGCGCGGGCCTGTGTCACCCAGCCTTTCCTGCTCCCTCCATCCTTCGGAGCCTCCCTTCTTTCTGTAAACATTTGCTACTGTGTACTAAGCACTGAGCTCGGTGCTGAACTTAGGTGACATGCCGGACACGGTCCCTGTTCTCACAAGGCTGACAGTCTAGGGGGGAGGGACATACAGGGCAAGAGGAGGCTGCCTCCGACCTGCCTCTCCTCCATTTCCTCTGGATCCTGTTCCAGGACCAGGAAATCTGAGGCACAGTGAAGTGCCTGCAAGAAGCTGTCTGAGAGGCAACCGTCCCAGGGGGCACAAGGTCACAGGCCTGTGGGCCAGTGAGCAGCATTTCTGCACCCCAGGGCACAGCCCTGCCTGCCGGAGGGCCAGCTCACCTCTAACTGGGGAACCTACTGCTAAATCTCCACCCTCATTGCCAGGGACAATCAACGTCTGTTGTGGACTCGATTTTTGCTAAGGTATATTTACAGAATGGCAGCATCTTTTGGTAAAAATATGGGGATAATTCTCCTATCTTTTCTGCCTCACTGTGAACAGCAAAAAGCTGGATGAATGTGAACCAACTCACTGGAGTTCACTTGGACATAAAGGATTACTGTGCTAGAATTTCACCATTTTAGGATAAAGCAAATGAAAATAAGAGTTCCTGGGACAAGGGATCTTTTTTAGACGAAGAATCTTCCAGAGATCTCTTTGGGTGAGCTCGTATTTAGCCGCATCTCTATGCCATCTACCCTGGCGGTGGGAAAATCGTCCTATCTAGAATCAGCATTGGTGTCATTATAGAAAAGTCACGCCTACATCACACCATGTTTATTTTCTTCCGTTTACTCTATTTTCTAAGGCAGAAAACAAATATATCTAGGGATTTGTAAGCAAAGTTTTAAAATTAAAAGGTCTTATTTGTTAATCTTTGTTTTATCTGAAAATCCAATTACCTAGAATAACACCCCAGCTAAGCTTTCTTATTAATCTAAGCTTAACCACTTAACCACCTTGCAGAGCTTGTGTCCCTTCACTTTGAGATTTTATTAAAAAAGCCAGCTTCCTCCTGTGTAACCTACAGTTCATGAGCTGCCAATCAAAGCTTGCTCTTTGAATTCAATGAACATAAATAAGCTCAGACCAGGGTGAGAGGCTCCAGGCTGGGTAATCCTGACCGGTGCATTTCCCCCATCATTCCTTCCAATGGCCTCGTAGGAATGTGTCCAAATCCACGATCCCATTTTGCTATGAAAAACCTACGGGTGCTAAGTGGAGGAAGAGCCAATACGGATTCAAAGTGTGCATCCACGTGGGGATGGATGGGAACAAAGGGAAGGGAGTAATTACACTTCTTTAAAGCCCAAATGTATCCTGTTATTTTAAGGTTACAAATGCAATTGTTCCACATAAAGTGCCAAACTTTGAGTCACGGCATCATAAGCTTCCTAAGGGCAGGGACCACGTATGTCTCACTCCCAGTCGCAGCCTTGGTACATGGCTCAGAACTGAGTCCACATGTCATAAATGCCTACAAATATTAGCTGAACAAGTGAATGAACAAAGTTGTAGGCTAAAAGCGAGTGAAGATGATGTGCCTTTACCCAGTCCCCAGATATACACGAACCCCCAGGTATGGGATGTATGAACCAAGGGTGGGGTGGGGGATGGTAAATTGACGTTCTCTGTATTTAATTCTGGATGCCTCAAGGCCCTCTAAACCTTGCAAAGTTTGGAAGAATTTGGAGGAAAAACAAAATGGAAGAAGGATTTATAGAGAAGATGGGAGATAGGATGAAACACTTAGAGATACTAAGAGGCAATTAAATAGGTTGTGTGTGAGGCACGTTGGGGAGGATATGGGGAGATGAAAGATGGTAGTGATACGGGACTCTATATAAGTAAGCCACTTTGTCAAGTCTTTCTTCCAAAAAGGCATCAACACATAGTTAGGGTTGTTTCACACGAAGAGGAAAAATAGCATGATTCAAACCACACCCCCAAACTCAGCAGATATGAGAGAAGAGGTTCAAAGGAAGTGGCATTCTTTTTCTTCTAAATGAGGACCTCTGCGGTGGGATCAGTGATGAGGCGAAAGTAGAAAGTGTTCTGGAAAACCTGCAAAAGGTTAATTCCTTGGTGTATCTGGGTGAATGAAGGTCATAAGGCCTTAGACCTGCATTCCCAGCAAGGACAAGACAATGTGATATATAGAGATAGAGATATAGAGAGAGACAGACATCACTTGTGGATGCATCAAGATTTTTTCTTCAATGACATTCACTTCAGTGTTTATAATGAAGAAGTGGAAGTAACATAAATGTCCAATAATAGTGCACTGACTAGATAAACTCTCATATATTCACAGGCTGGAACACTAGACAGCCATTAAATGTAACATCATGGAAGAATGGGCAATGATTGGGGAGAAAGGTACACAATATAAGGGGGATGGAAAGCATGTACTATGTAGCCCATTTGGAATAAATAATGTTATACATACAAATAGAATTTTAAGTAAAAGCTACACACATACAGCAAGTGGTTAACGGTTCTCAGCTCTGGAAAGCAGGATTACAGGTAACTTACTTTCTTCTTTATGCATTTCACTGTTGAAATTTGATACAACAAATGGGTTACAGGTTTCCAGTGAGGAAAGAAGTTATTCAAAATGACCCAAACAAAAAACTTCTTCTGTAGGTTATCTGGAGCATTCTGACTGGTCTCTCCTACATGACCAGGTGCCCCGTATGTTTACAAACAATCTCGTAAAGGTGTGTGTGGGGTTCCGTGGAGGGGTGCCAATAATGGGGCTTCGTGAGAAAAAAGCTTGGCCATTGTCAAGCACCTGGAGAGTGGCAGATAATTCTTTAGCAAAGTTTTGTTTATAGACCAAACGAGCCTCACTCTCCTCTCCCACCATCAAACGTGACATTTTTTTTCTTACCAACTTCATTTCAGGTTCAAATAAGGATCAGTCTGGAAGGAGAAAGAAGGAAAGTGGGGCTAAGCAGTGCCTGCCTCACTGGCAGATGTGCAAAGAACAAAGAGAAAGAAATACTGCTTGATTCCAGAAGACTCTCAAATCACTCTTGGTCAGCAGTGTATCTCACGACCTCCCTCTCCTGGCTCGTCTTCATATCAGCCGCTTGCAGGAGAGTCCTTGGCTGGAGTCTCTAAGCTGACCTGCTTTCCTGCAGTAGAAGGAGCGAGGCGACACTTACGGAGGTGAGGGACTGGGATGGAGGCCGCCTCCCCGTGGCTTTTGGTCTGCTTGTGGTTGGGTGACTGAGTTTCTCAGTAGATGATACCACGGAGTCAAAACCTTCTAGGTCTAAAACAAAAGTAAAACAGAGTTTTAAGAGCAATAATAGGAGTGAGGAAAGGTTCTTATAACAGGCCATGAGCACCTTTTCCTTAATACTCATTCTTTACATCTGGATTACATGTCATCATTGATGAAGGCGATTTCCATCCTCTGGTCATCCAATGAATGTGGTAGGCCTTTAAAAGCTACAGAAAGAGGGGTAAAGGAGGAATCCTCGTTCCTCCACAAATGCAAGTTCATTTTGCTAGATAAAACATTCTTCTCATGCCAACACGAAAAGCAGTTATCACAAGGTACAATACCCATGGACAAGGGAATGCTGATCATTGATTCCGAAAGAGAAGAGAGGGCAGCCTCCTCCTCTGGTTGTACTACCATAGCCTGGCCATCACCCTAATGGTAGACAACAAACTCCCTAGAGGTGGAGAGCAAGCTTCTACTTCTCCAGATAACTCCCGGAGCCCGGCACCATTCTGCTTCGAGAGGCACCACTCAATGGAGACATGATCTTCAGTCATCGATCTGCTCATTCATTCACTCCGTTATGATTGAGCAGCTACTCTGCGCTACACATGGGGCCAGATACCCAGGCTATGCCAGCGCGCGTGGCAGAAAGTACCCTGCCCTCAGGGAGCTTCCGTCTGTGTGACGGAGGTCTCACGTGAATGTAGAATCATTCAGCCAGATCACAACGGCACCTTGCACGTGTCCGGGATGAAGACCTTTGCCTTTACTTTTCCATCCTCTTCAACAGATGATTAGGTCAAGGGGTCACCTCGTTCTATCTAGTTCCAGGGGTTTACAAATCAGTGTAGATATGTGCATGGGATGCACAAAGCAATGGCTGGCAGAAAGGGGTTGACATTGAGACCCATTATTGCTTGTGACTGGGGCAAGGCCAACTCTTGCTGACAAGTAGCTCATGTTTCATAGGCCATGCCAGGCACTGCCTTCCCACACTATTTCCCATTCTCCTATTAATGGAGCCCTAGTTTTGTTTCAGGAACCATGTTCAGTTTAAGCCAATTTTAGCCATCCTGCTCCTCTTTGCCTGTGATTGGTCTAGAATTGGCCACGTAGCCCAATTTCAATCACTGAGGAAAAAAGAGAAGTCTACTGACAGTCTCTGGGACAGAGATTTCCTCTCTGTTGAGAGGAAATGAGGAGAAGGCCGTTTGTGTGGCTGCCCTTTCTTCTTTCTTGCTTGGGAGGCTGTTGTGCATGGATAAGATGCCTGGAGCTGTGGCAGCCATCTTTTTTTGTTTTTTAAGATCGACCGATCGATTGTTTGATTTGAGAGAGAGAGAGAGAGCAAGAGCATGAGTGGGGGGGGAGTGGCAGAGGGAGAGGGAGAAGTAGACTCCCCGCTGAGCATGGAGCCTGACGCGGGGCTCGATCCCAGGACCCTGAGATCATGACCTAAGCCAAAACCAAGAGTCAGCTATGCCAGCGCACGTGGCAGAGAGTACACTGCCAACTGAGCCACCCAGGCGCCCCCTGTGGCAGTCATCTTATGGCCACGAGGAGATCTTGAGGATGGCAGAAGAGAAGACTAGAAAGACCTTGGATGACTGACAACCTCGATGAGCCACCCACCAACCCTGGAATCATCCAGTGCCCAGACTTGTTGCTATGTAAAATTAATAACCCTCTGTTAATGCAGTCAATTTTAATCAGATATCCTTTATTTGCAGCTGAAAGCACCGTAAGTGCTATAACTGCAAATATGCTGGCTCAAGACAGAAAAGCTAAAAACTGTGTGTGGTTTTTTTTTCCCTCCTTATTTTGGGGAGAGGTCTTTTACTGATGGTTATAATAAGTGGTCTGGCTGTGTGATGGTCAGCTTTCTTCTATTAATGAATAGGCAGCTGTCTACTTCCTTTAGTGGAAGATGCAAAACCAAGCACAAATCACTGGTCAGGACAAACCATTACATTATACCCGGGATTATATTAAGTGACTTTATTCTAGCACCTGGTAAATGAGTAATTATTCAATGAACTCATCTTATCAGGGCAAGGGAAGTATAACCAAAGGTTAATTATCTGCAGAGACAGAACAAAGAAAAGTATCAGTGGTGCTCTGAGGCCACGGGGGAGCCAATCAGCACCCAGGGCCAGTGCGAGATTCCCAAATGGCCCCAACTTTCCAGCCGGTTCGGCACACCTTGGGCACAGGCCAAGACCCACCACAGTTAGGTGGGCCTCTTGAGAGCCAACTCACTGGCCTGACCTTCTTGGGGACCTTCCCCTTAAGAGAATCTTATTTTCCTAAAATAAGATCACACCCCAGGACTTGCCTCTACCAACTCCATACTGTCCGAAATAAACATTCCCCTTTATACACTTCAGTTGATGCCCCAAGTCATCATCTGATATTAATATCTCCCCAATTAATTTTTTGAATCACTTTTTCTCTGATTACAAAGGTAGTACATGCTCAATGTACAATTGTTTTAGGAAAAACATAAAGTTGTAACAAAAGAAAGTCAAATATAACCTTACCACACTGAGACAACCACTATTAGTGTTTCAGTATATTACCCTCCAGGCTCTTTTTCTAAAAGTAGATAGTCTAGGTTCACACTATATGGAGTATTGCATTCTGCTTATTTCCCCTAACATCATATGCCATGACTCTATAAATTCTTCATAAATATTTTGACAGTGGCATAATCTTCTGTTGCACTGCAATTCGTGATTTATTGAATCAATCCCCTGTTGTTGGATCGTTTCCAAATCTTTCCCTCTCTTTGATTTTTGTTAATAGAAAAGTGCTGCACAGGTATTCTTGCGTGCATGCTACATACAAGTTTAGCAGGTTCTCCACGTGGCTCCCCAGCGGGGAGAAGGGAAGAAGGTCCAGGACAGGGAGGTCTGCTGGAGGGTGGGGGCCTGGCTGTGGAGAACAGGAGGCACAAGGAGGCCAGGGGAGCCAGGGGCGGGGGGAGAGGGAGGGATGCTGGGCAGGCAGCCAGGGGAGGAGGTGAAGGAGAAGGCCGCTAAAGGTTCCGACAATCGAGCTGCTGCTGAGGGCCTTGGCTGGGCGCTACCAGGGGCTGAGAGGGCCCGCCTGTAAAGTGACTCTGTCCTAGAGACTGAAACAAGCTCTGGAGGCAAAAGCTGAGCAGGGTGAAGCAATTAAAGGACAGTTAGAGGCTAATTGACTCTGCTTCTCCACCGTGGCTGCACAGTGAAATCACCTGGACAATGAAGAAAAAGTGACTCAGGCCTGGATCCCTCTCTGGGGATTGGCTGACTCTCTTTGGGGTGCAGCCTGGGCGAGGCAGGTTTTCAGTCTCCCCCGGTGACCTTGGCACGCCGCCACGTAGAGGGGCACTGTTCCAGCAGAGGCTGGGGGGAGGAAGGGAGAAGCAAGGACTGGACTGAGCAGAGAGGAGAGAGCACCACCACCGGGGGAGTGGCAGGGTATTCCGGGGCCCACTGAGGGGACGGCCTGCCCAGGCGAGCTGTCAGGAGCAAGGCTCAGCAGCACAGAGCTCCTCCCAGGCCAGGCCGGGCAGTGCTGACCTGGTGTGTGGGGCAGCAGAGGTGCGGGGCAGCTGATCAAAGTGGCGACCGAAGGCTCTGGGGATTGGGGACGAGTCAGAAACGCGGCAGCGGGAATGAGAAGGCAGCCGTGAGGTGACCCAGCATGCAGACTGGGGTGGAAGAAGGGTGTGGGGAGCAAGGGGAGTGGATGGGGCAGCCTCAGTCCCCACCCCCGCACAGACTCAGCATGCCCACTGGCGTGTAGGGACAGACAAAGTCACACCCAGGAAACTTCTGCAGGTCTCCAAGGAGGACTCCATCTTTGCTCCCCACCCAGCCCTCAGGGCCCACTAAAATCATGGAGTCCACCTGGGAGCTGAGGGTGTGACAACACGTGAGGTCGTCTGTAATAAGTTACACTTTCAGAATGACTCAGAGGCGCGGCGTGTGTCTTCCGCACTTTGACCGTGAGCCCCAAGAGGACAGGAGCCCATCTTTGTGCTCTCAAAGTCTAGCACGTTCCTGGCAAAAACCTGCTTACTATTCTGTGGATGAAGGAACAGGTGAACAAATGAACTGGCCAACACGTGAATAACCCATCCCAAGAAGGAACTCTGATTCCAGGAGTGACCCTTCCAGAGGCGCCTACTGATGGGGCACAAGGCGGCCGCTGCGGGGCGTGAGGGCAGCCTTCTGCGCCGTGGGTGCAGAGGACACTTGGCTGGCCCCTTTCAT
Source organism: Mirounga angustirostris (assembly GCF_029215605.1). Lineage (NCBI taxonomy): Eukaryota > Metazoa > Chordata > Mammalia > Carnivora > Phocidae > Mirounga > Mirounga angustirostris. Next base: position 15,667,203 of record NW_026991719.1, read on the forward strand.
TTCACTGGCTGAGGTCTACACTAAAAACACCTGGACACATTGAAGGCTGGCCACCCCTCGCCGGCATCTCCTCAACAGAATGACAGATGGCCCAGAAGACTGCCTCGTCCGCCCTTGTCACTCAAGAGTAAGAGGACCGGCACGCCTGGGTGGCTCAGTCATTAAGCGTCTGCCTTCGGCTCAGGTCATGATTCCGGGGTCCTGGGATCGAGCCCCGCATCGGGCTCCCTGCTCAGCGGGAGGCCTGCTTCTCCCTCTCCCACTCCCCCATGCTTGTGTTCCCTCTCACTGTCAAAAGAAAAAAAAAAAAAAGAGTAAGAGGACAGCCAGAGTCCTGCAGGGGGAGCCACTCTTTTAACCTCTTCATGCACATCCAGCTACGTGGAACTTTCCAGGTTTAAGCTTGTAAAAAGCACTTTTTGGAAACAACAACAACATTAAACTTCCAGAAAGAAAGAGCCACACCAACTATGAGGTCACTTGCTGCAAAGGGAACCTCAGAGCCCCAACTGTGATGCACTTCTGCTTTCTAACGGGGCGGGGGGGGGGGGGGGCGGGGAGGGGATCTGCTGACCTGCAACAGAAACCTCCGGAGGCACAGAGCATGCTCTCGTGACTGCAGCCCTGGTAGCTGCCATGAAGGCAGACTTTCCATGACTAACTTATTGTGGTGTGAAGAAAATGTCCCAATTTTCACGATGGTTTTTGAAATGAATCAGGCTGAAACTTGATATAAGCTTTCTCAGCCTGGCTGGGAATTTTTCCTCTTAGTAAAAAAAATGGTTTTAATGCTCACAAGCCAATCCAAAACTATTGAGCTGGCAAATGTTGGGTATTTTTTTAAAACTTAGTTTCATAAGGATGAGAGGTTCTTGGCTTCTCTCATACTTGAAAGATGAACCCTCGGCAGACATACGGGGATAATTTATGCTGGACACGGAGCCAGCCTGGAAAGGGCGTCTGACTCTTTGTGGTACACACAGTGGCCCATTTTCCATCAACTGCAGTCATAGCCTGCTTAGTTCAATTAGAAAATGTGGGCTTATTTTCCACAGATGGGAGGGATGGTACCAGTGACCACAGGTAACCTACAACACATCCACTGAGAGCGCAGAAGAGAAACATTTAAAAGTCTGAGACATGTCTGTTGTCACCAAAGGAACTGTTTGCAAGCTCTCAAATGGCTGTTTATTTCTTGTAGCTCATTGCTCTGGGCTGGAGAAAGAGTCCTAGAGCAGAAGTTTCCTGCAGCTGAAGCGTGGCAATGTCACTACCTCCCAGGATCTCAGGAAGTCATCCTTTCTCCTACACGTCACTGTCAAGGACCATCACGGCTGGCGGGGCTCCTTGCAGACTACAGGCCTAGAAAGGCTATAATGGATTTCTCACTCCCAACGTGGTACCACTCCGTGGGCAGCCCCCAGAGACATGTGTGAGGTGAAGATCTGAGTATGTCCCCCTTCTCTGCTTAAAAGCCCTCCCAAGTTCCCAGGAAATCCTGGTGACTTAGCGTAGCCAAGGCCCTTGCAGTATGGCTGGTGTCCACCTCTGTCTCTGTCCCTTGCGTGACTTCCCTCCCCTCCTCTCTCCTTCCCTCTGTGGCCATCAAGGCTTTGCTTAGCGACCAGGACCTCTCCCAAGAAGCCAGACTGCACCCTAAAACCTGGCCTGGGTGCTCCCCCACTCCAATCTCAGCATTCAGCACCCTGACATTCCTTGTTGACTTATCTGTCTCCCCAGCAGGCAGGAAAGAAGCTATGGCTTTTATCTGTGTTTTCCCCAGGCCTAACATCATTCCTGGCTTCTGGTGGGTATTTAATAAATGATTATTGAATAAATGAACAAACAAGCTTTCTGGGCTTCAGTTTTTCCACCACAGGAAAAAAAATGGGAGAATTAGCTGAGCTATCAGCTTTGCAGGGTTATTCTTTTGTAAATGAGAAATTATATGAAAACTTTCAAATCATCAGGTAGAATTTTGCTTTTATATACCATTGCTGGAGCTGTGAGATTTGAGAACAGAGATCTAAGAGCAAGGCTAAATTAAAAGAATAAAACAAAGCACCTTTTTTTCTCTTTCCTTCCTTCCTTCCTTCCTTCCTTCCTTCCTTCCTTCCTTCCTTCCTGCCTTCCTGCCTTCCTGCCTTGCTGCCTTCCTCCCTTCCTCCCTCCCTCCCTCTCTCTTTCTTTCTTTTTCTTTTTTAAGATTTAAGATGATTAAAGCCCAACCCCACAGGGCTGTAGGTCCCTTCTCCACAGTGAAGAATCAAATCAAGGAGATCTGGACAGGAAGTCTCACCCTGCATGTAAATCATGTGACTAGTGTGGAAAATCTGTGCAGATGACAAAGACGGGCCCTTTAGTAGGGGTCAAATGAACACCTAGCTGAGTCACCAACTGAAAAACTCTCATTTAAGGAACGATTAGATTCTATAGGAAAATAAACCCTCAAAAATGTGGAAGGATATAGCAGATCAGCTGCTGTGTTCTCATTTGCGATCCAGGTGTGAAGTGTGTAAGACAAGCCCTGAGGATAAACAGGTCTGAGCTACTGTGCGGCCAGCCCACTACATGACACTTCACACACGCATGCTCACTTAACCTGCACAAAACCCATGCTGGGTAGGCTACTCTTTTCCATAAAGGGAGACAGACAGAGGGTCAGAGTTTAGACAAACTGGTCAAAGTCACAACCCGAAAGTGACAGGGCCCACCTTCAGATTCATGTCTATGTAATTCCTTCCACTATAGAGCACTGAACAGACAGCAGGAACATTTCACCTTACCTCTCATTTAATCGATTTGGAGAATTGTTTCTACATCAAGAACAAGAAAAGATACTAGGAATGTAATAGGAATGTATACTAGGAATATAATATTGTGTGTGTGAAGAAACCCCTCTATGCTCTGATAATAAGCTGCCTTCGTTCTGTTTTATTCCGATGTGTTTTTGGGGGCGCCTGGGTGGCTCAGTCGGTTAGGCGCCTGACTCTTGATCTCAGCTCAGGTCTTGATCTCAGGGTCGTGAGTTCAGGTCCAGGGTTGGGCTCCACACCCAGCATGGAGCCTACTTAAAAAATATATATTTATTCCAATGTGTTTTTAAGTGGACAGAAAAAGGGACTGGCTTCCTTAGGGAAATCTCTGGCAAGAAATGTAAGGTGTTAGGCAAGTTAAACCAGGCTGTTTAGCTATTCAGTACAAAGTAACTTTTACTTGGGAACTTGTAGCTGAAGAATAAGAGAGGGAGATAAGGAGTTTATTTGCTCATTCACTTAATCAAATATTTATTAAGTACCTACCGTGTGCCAAGCATAGCTACAGTTAGCAGAATGAAAGCACAATCACTCTCTATCAGCACTATCCATTCAAACTTGCTGTGATGACGGAAACCTGCTGTGTCTGTACCATCCAATATGCTAGCCACTGGCCTCATGCGGCTGCTGAGCACACGAAATCTGGCTAAGTGTGACTACTTAAAATAAATTAAACGTAAATAGCCACATGTGACTAGTGGCAATGATCTCTACCATGACCCTACATCATGGTACTGGCATTTCTCCTCATTTATGCTCAGTCTATATTCATTCTGTGCGTAGTTACTAAGTGATCCCTACAATCCAGGCTCTGGGCTAGGCATGGGGGGATATGGGGGTGAACAAATAGCCACGGTCCCTGCCTCACAGAGCGTAGAGCCCCCAAGAGCAATGGATTTTTATACACATCATTACAAATTCTGCTAGCTACTATGAAAGAAAGGTAAAAGATGAAATTAGCAATGATAGCATGGGAACCTAATTTAAATCTGGAGAAGCAGTAAGGGAAGGGGGGCATGACTTACTGAAATGTAGCACTGAAGAGAGGTAAAGTGCTTCACAGGGATTGATAACAAGCAACGAAAAGTGGGGAAAAGTAACTTTGCAGATTTGCTTTCCTTTAAAAATTGCTTACTACAGGCCCGAAATTTGTTAGGCAAAATAGTTTAGGAAATAATGTATTTACTGGAAATAGTGGTTATGCTATTATTACAGGAATGTAAATTGGCACAGCCTTTTCGTAATGCCATTTGGCAATACCTATCACAAAATGCCAATGTATACACTACTAGTCCACTTCTAGAAACTGATCCACAGAAATGTTTATGTTGGGGCACCTGGGTGGCTCAGTTGGTTAAGCATCTGCCTTCGGCTCAGGTTATGATCCCAGGGTCCTGGGATTGAGTGAGCCCCACGTCGGGCTCCCTGCTCGGCAGGGAGTCTGCTTCTCCTTTAGCCTCTCCCCCTGGCTTGTGCTCTCTCTCTCACTCACTCTCTCTCTCAAATAAATAAATAAAATCTTAAAAAAAGAAATGCTTATGTAAGTGTAGAACAATACATTTATTTATGATGCCAGTGGTCTTCCAACTGTTTTACTAGTGTGCCTCCTAAAATAATTTTGAAAACCCATGTGCCCCCTTATGCATTTTAAGTTGACATCTAAAATTTGACATAAGTTTTTGTCACAAAAGATGTAATTTCTGCTATACTTTAAAATATAACTATTATTTTGCTCTCTTAAATATATTCAACATACATTTGAATACCATAGCAGTTTAACAACCACTGTCATCCATCTTAAAAAATCACGAATAAGCTGGGGCGCCTGGGTAACACAGTCAGTTAGGCATCCAACTCTCGGTTTCAGTTCAGGTCGTGATCTCAGGGTCATAAGATCAAGTCCCATGATGGGCTCTGCGCTCAGCGTGGAGTCTGCTTGAGACTCTCTCTCCCTCTCCCTCTGCTCCTTCCCCCCGTGCTCTCTCTCTCTCCCTCAAATAAAATAAATAAATCTTTAAAAAAATCATGAATAAGGGCGCCTGGGTGGCTCAGTCGTTAAGCGTCTGCCTTTGGCTCAGGTCATGATCCCAGGGTCCTGGGATTGAGCCCCACATTGGGCTCCCTGCTCAGCGGGAAGCCTGCTTCTCCTCCTCCTGCTCCCCCTGCTTGTGTTCCCTCTCTCACTGTGTCTCTCTCTGTCAAATAAATAAATAACATCTCTTAAAAAAATAAAAAAAATTAAAAATCATGAATAAGCTTTTCTTTAGCAGTTGGAAATTCTGTACCACCCCTTTCTCTCTCTGAATTTGTATTTCTGTCATACTGCTGGATTTTACTCTAATGTAATGTATTTTTGTACTTTTGTTAATTTTGTCTTTTGTTCATTACTTTTTTCTTCTATAAAATCATGGTTATAAATAGAAATTTATGATTTCTTAAGTTCCTGAAATCATAAGGTTCTAAGTGTAATGATTTTTCTTCTGGAAGGAGTTACTATGACAATTAGCAGTAGTTTATAAATGATCAAAGCAAATGTATACACACATACCACACATTTTGATAATCTCTTGGCATAAAAGAGGGGAATCTTATTGGGCCTTCCCCCCAAATAACTTTAGGCACATGTGTATGATTATTACTTAACATGAGAATGACGTGGTTTGGTACTGATTCTATTCCTATTTTTCATTTTGTAGATGTAAGTGCCAAGAAATTTTGCTCACATAAATAGAAGTATATGGGAATGGAAAGAATTTTGTTATCACAATGTCACTCAATTCTTTGAACTCTTTCCAAGTTATATGGCAAAAATCAGACAGTGGTCTAGCATCACCAAGAACTATTATGAACAATCTATCAATGAACAACTCAGTTGGTGCCTCCTTCAATTTTGTTGGAAGCAAAGAATTAGAAACCAACCAACTTGTAAATGGATTTTTTGTCCAGTCAATAAAGTCACTCAATTGCTCAAGTCCAACACCAATCTTGGAAGTGTCTCTCAGTATGCAGCAGGGGTTTGCATACCTGTGGAGTGGGCAAGAGATTGGCTATGTTGTGTAAGTTGGGATCGGGTCACTGGGAAAGGGGAGCGGGAGGGGAGAAGCAGGCTGCCAGTGGGTCTCCCAGGAGAGGAATTTGAAGAAAGAGCACATAAGAAATGAGGCACTATCCATGGCCTGGGGAGTCTCCATGGCCCCCCAAGGTGCAGGTATCCCTGTCTATAGATCATCGTCCTAGGCTGCTCTTCGCAGCATTGCTCTGAGCAAGCTGGTTATGCTAGAATCATACCATGGCATATTATGTTGACGTTAAAAGTATAAGGTTGACCTATGTGACTTATGTGGAAAGATGTCAAACATACATTATTTACTTCAAAAAAACCACTGTGGACCCTAATGGTACATGCAACATGATCACATTTAAAAAAATTCATCCATCTACCCAATCATGGGAAGACTTCTAAAAGTGTGTACAACAAATTAACAATGATTATCTCAAAGAGAGGTTGAGACCCGAAAGTCCCCGAGGGGACTTTTACTTTCTACCTTTTTGCATTATTCCCTTTTTTTTTTTTTTTTTTTAAGTACCTATTCCCTTTGTAACTGGGCGGTGGGGAGAAGTTCTTTAAAATAAAAATACAACTGAGTAGATCATATATGAAATGATTTCAGATGCAGCTATGGAATTTCAGTCAGCTGATTTATGTTATGTGTTCAAGAACTTTCCTACTTTCCAATAACAGTAGTCATGGTAAGAACGTAGGTTGATACCTGGTTCTTCACCTCTGTCTGACTATAGCTACACGAACTACCACTGAGAAAGCCCCTGTTTTGTGTCTGCCACTTCAAATCATCAGGTCTACATTTTACAACAACCGTCTAAGGCAGGTGGGCATTACTAACCCTGTCATACGCCAGAGGAAAGTGGAGCTCAGGGTCACTCAACCTGGAACTTGCAGAGCTGTAATTCGAATCCAAGCATGCCTAACCTGAGAACCCATGGTTTCTCTAACACCCCACACTTTCCTCGCTGACTCTGTGGGATGATCTTGTCTCTGTATAAGGGTTTACTGTATGAGGTCAAATTTATTTAGGATGGCAAACAGCCTACCCATTTATATTTTTCAAAAATTGTGATACATTTTTTAAAAGGTGAATAATTTAAAAAACTTTATAAAAGGTGATGCCCTAACTGTTATGCCCATAATTGTTAATTACTTAAACTTCCATTTGGCCAGCAAATATTTTATTTATTATTTTTTAGAGATTTTATTTATTTGATAGAGAGAGAGAGAGAGCATGAATGGTGGGGAGCGGCAGAGGGAGAAGCAGACTCCTCGCTGAGCAGGGAGCCTGACATGGGGCTCGAAAAGAGGAATCAGAGGTTACAAAAACAAAAGCATTTTCTTAATGTCCAGAAAACTCAGCTAAAAGAAACAGAGCCAGACAGACAAGCCTGTGAGGTCGAACTGGGCCCCTTTGATCATTTCCTCCAAGCCCCTGGTTTAAAGATGAAAAACCAATATCCACACCTGAAACTAATGTAATACTGTGTGTCAACTCTACTCAAAACAAACAAACAAACAAACAAACCCAGGACCCAAAGAGGTGCATGCCATGCTGGACGGTCTGCTACAGTGGGGTGTGCGTCCGGAGGGCAAGTCTCCTTTCAGGGAGCAGAGGAACAGGGCATTTCATCTCATTCAACAGCACTTTACTGAGAGAAAAGAGGAGCAATCAGACACTCATAAAAGAAAATTTTTGTGTTTGAAACAACAACATACTAATGCCTAGAGTTACACAGAACCCAAAATTAAATGCCCAGTAAAAAAACTCAAGGAGGAAAGACCTTGTGTCTGAAGCCCAGTGCTCTTGTTAACACACTGGGAGGGACAGGTGCCTTTAGAACTGGAGGCCTCCATTCTCCAGCCTCGGGGAAGGAAGAGGACAGAGGTATGAAGCATTTAAAGTGCCTTTTAGGGGCACCTGCATGGCTCAGTTGGTTGAGTGGCCGACTCTGGGTATGGGCTCAGGTCATGATCTTGGGGTCCTGGGATCAAGCCCCGCATCGGGCTCCCCCATCAGTGGGGGAGTCTGCTTCTTTCCTTCTCCCTCCCTCTCTGCTCCTCCTGCTCATGCTCTCTCTCTCTCTTTCTCAAATAAATAAATAAATCTTTAAAAAAAATAAAGTGCCCTTTAAAATCTGACATTGTGTGAGTGATTTGAAAAAAAACACAAATAATTGTAACTCCATAAAAAATTAATCTGCTAATTGTACATTTCTGGGCAGTAGTGAGTTTTCACTCATGCTTGAACACCTGCCTTTCTCTGGGGCCTTTTGTTTGCCCCCGACATTTCTCTCCCCAGACCCTCATTTTTGCACATCTGTGCTGGACCTGTAATTTCCAGAAGCCTCCCCAAGAACTGGTGTGCATCCATGACAAAGCTACCACCTGTCTATAAAGTGCCAAGGAAAAGAAAGTCAACATTGTGAGGCTCCCAGTCAGCTAAAATTGTCTGATTTTTAAAACCGGAGATTATTCCTACCCGGTGATGGCATTTGGTTTTTAAAATGTCCTTAATTAGTAAAATGAAAGTCAGCAGTCCCTCACATTAAAAGCCTTTTTTGTGTGTGTGAGTCTTTGAATTCCAAAGAACACGAACAACCTCAGGGAGAGATGACTCAAGCGTGGGGAGGTGGGGTGCGCCACTGCAGGTCACCACGCAGCTAAATAAAGTGGCTTCTCCGGCTCTAAATCAGGGCTCCCTGTTCACTGACACCTCATCCTTAGCTTGTCACCACCAGATCCAATTACCCTCTAATGGGGCCCACCAGCCTCACTCCTAAGTGCTCATCACTTTTCTCATTTAATGAATCCGAGGTAGCGGGAGGTGGTCTGGGCCGAGGTGTCCACATCAGGCCTTAACAAGGGCCCATGGCTAGAGAAGGGAGTTTGATAACTCAAATTTGCTCCTTAATAAGGTGTAGTTTTGTCTATAATGCTTTCAGCGTGACAAAGGGGTACTTGAGCATGGTTTTCTGGCAGGTCATAGATCCCTCTGGATATTTACAAGTCAAACGGAAGACATAGCTGGGCTCTGCCAATCTGTGAGCCCACGGCCAGCAGGCAGAGGGCACTGCAGGCCAAATAAAGGCCATGTGCAAGCTGGGACTGCCCGTCACCTGTTCCCTTCTTGCTTCCACATTTATTCGCAGCCCTGAGGCCTCGGTTGAGCACAGTGCAGAAGTAACAAAGGTTACTGCGTAAGTCTCTGCTGAGTATATATAGACTACTTTGCCCCCACTGGGTGTCCCTCCGCATTTGCATTCTTCAAGCTGCCATTGGTCTCAGCATATAGCAAAAGCAGAGACACTCAAGCCACTGCGCTGAAGAAAGGCTGCAGGGGCCCTGAACATTGAGGCGGGCGACCAACAGGCTGCCGAAGTCCGGGACTGCCCTGGTGGCGGCTGAGCAGGCAGGGGTAAGTGCCTTGGTTTGGGTGTGGCCTGATGTTTCTAACTGCAAACGTCTGTCAGCGAACACCCACCGTATACATCTGGGACCGGACTCTTGGAAGTGCCGAGAAGGACAAGGACTTCCCATCAGCCCATCTCCTCTAGGACTGCGAGGTGATTTTGAAATCAGTGCTGGTTGCCAGCTTGACCTCACTTACTTAGTGCAAACCTAGACTGTGAGCCCTAATGATCTTAGGTGAGAGGTGGGGAGCCACACGGGGACACTGCAGGGAGAAGTCCAGCACAGACCCTCTTCTGAATGAACTGGAGCCAAGGCCGAGGGTCCGGAAGTGCAGGGAGGACACCAAAATGCTCAGAGGGCTAACTGGGTTCAAGATCCATCCACCCGAAGTTTAAGATATTTCACTTCCTTGGTATAAAGCACATGACCCTACAAAGCCTAATCTCTTTTGCTTTTCGTCATCACACTGGAGACACGCATATTGCTTCTCAAATAGTCCTGATATAAGTTGGTGTGTAATCGTGACCTGTGTTCCTGGATAGGGGCCAGAGCTGTGTTTAACAGCTTTATTGAGGTATAATTTGTATATCACAAAATTCACCCATGTTAAGCGTACAACCTAATAATTTTTAGTAAATTTACGGAGTTGTGTAACCATGACCACAATCCAGGTTCAGAATCTTTCCAGGATCCCAAATCAATGAGCTCTTACTAGCATTCCCAGTTTGTCAGTAGGGAAGTGCTTTTGCATTTCCTGGTCCAAATGAACCACAGGCCAGGAGGCACCCGTGAGAGATCTGAGGACAAGAAGAAGTTAGACTCATATCTCCCAAACCAGTTCCATGTCCTAAGTCCATCGACTTTAAAGCTAGCAACCCCTGGCCCCTGACATTGACTGCAATGTCAAGTGCGTATCTGGATCAGGTTGGGAAGATGGAGGAGAAATTCCCAGCTTCCCCACGTGAAGAGGGGGTGATGGCCACGTAAAGGGATGGAAGTGGGGCAAGTGGGATGAGATCTGAATAGAATGGGGAACGCCGATCGAAGGCAAGCAACAGAGGAGAAAGGAGAAGGGTTGTTTCTAAGTCAATCAGTTGCATCTAGATGGCTTAGTTCCCAGGCGGCTTCCTACCTGGGGGCCCGCTGCTATCTCTGTGCTTTAGTGGGAAAGAGTCGGAAAATCTCTGCAGTACCGAAATATAATAAATCCCCACATGCCATGGGAACTACAATATATGGCATAATAAAAGTAAATGTTATGGCACTTGACTCCTCGGCCTATAATCTCCCATTCAATCGAAGCGGAGATTCTTCTTCCATCAGCAAGAGAAAACTGGACAATTTAATTTTCATTTCTATTCATGCACAGGCCTGCTCTGGAGCTCATCCACATTTCCTATTATGTTACTTGAAATATGGCGGTGTAGTTTGATACACAGTATCTCAAACCGACATCAACAACTTCATTTTGGACCAACTGATTCCATTCTAAATTACTGTGGGCTGACAGATGCTGGTAGCTGCCCACACGAGATCTGAAAAAGCCATGTTCTCTAATTCAATATTATAATAATTTAAAATTATAGCTTTATTAAGAGGAAACAGATTTATTTATAGCTAACACTGATGATTTCTACTGGCTTTCAGGGCTGTGTTCGGCTATTCACTGCAGCCCACATTTGGACAGCTTCAATTGTCTGAATCACTAACAAAACATTCTGGTACAAATAATTTCCTTCTTAATTCAAAGCAATGAACAAATGCTCCAAAAGCAGAGACACAAAGCAGCTCTGTAGGGAGCCAGCCGCTCCACAGTAGTGTCCTATTTTCCTTGACCAACCCACCTGCAAGAGCATTTCCACCTTTGGGCCTAATGACATTCTGCTTAAAATCCTTTCCTCCCTTGGCCTCTGAACTAAGAAGTTGCCAGATTCCTCTTTTCCCTTAGACGGGGCCTTTGTGCATGGTCCGGTCTTCAAGCTGAGGGCCTTCTTTCTCTTTTCTCATGCTAAGGACTTTACTTATCTTCCTGACTTAACTATCCCTTCGAAGCAAACAACAGCATTGATAACAAACATTTCTATCATTGAGCAGCCCATCCAGCGATTTTGCCGAACTCTGGAAGACAAGGTGAGCAAGTTGGGAGAGATGCTAGTTTCCTTCCTCAGTAAAGAAGCTGCAGTGCGGAGAGCCGGTGTAAATTACTGAAGGTTTCCAGGCCTGGAGGCAGCTCCGCACTCACGCACGGGTCAGCAGGTGCCAGCCTTGCGTTGGGTTTCCTGGAAGGTCCTAATCTCTACCTGCAATCCCCGCTGGCCTCTACAACCCCGGCCCTTCCCAGCCTCAACCTTCTGGCTTCCACCTCATCCAGCACAGACACGGGGCCATCTGACCAGATCTCAGAGTCAACACGCTTAAATAAATCCACATTTCCCCCTAAACCAGTTCCTCCCCCAGACGTGCTTATTTCTACCCAAGTCATTTTTTCCCCTAACGCTAAAACCTCACAGCTGACAAAGCCCTGCTCCCAAATCCAGTCAGTGCCTGAGGCCTGGCAACACTTGGTTTGCTTTGCTGCTTCCACATCTAGTCCTTCTTTCACCATCCTGTGGTGCAGCTTAACGCGGGCTCTCTCTTAACCGCCTCTCACCCACACTATCAAATAACCTGACTACTCGATACCCGTCTTTCCTTCATCTGATTGGTCCCACAGAGCTCCATCAGTTATTATCTGAATGCTTAGACCTGATCCTGTCACTTCAGTGTCAACCCACTGCCTACCGAATAAATTACGGATGCATCCCTCTCCTACCGAATCCCGCCCAGGCCTTCATCTGCAGGGCAGCTCCCCTCCATGCCGGCAGGAAGCTCTCCTATGGCCAGGCTGATCTATGACCAGTTATCAGCACTCCCCACGGGATCTCCTTGCCTGCCTCTGCCTCAGTGAATCCAACTTCTAGATCCAGGTAAGTCTGCCCCCTCACCCCCCCACCTCACGGAGCCTGCCCTAGCACTCTGGGCACCAAGGAGCATTCCCAACTCTGACCTGCATTACTTTCTACCACTCAGTGGTCAGGAAGACAGTCCGTTGGTGTCACCTCACTTTCCATTTGCCGTCCAAGCGGCCCAAAGAGACATGAAGCTGCTGGAAGGCAGGGCCTATGGGTGAGGCCCTTGGTATCCATTCGGCCTCGCCCTTGAGTAGATACTCAAGTATTTAGCAGCTGATTACATGGCCCCCGATCATCATTTCTTGCAATGCAAATAATATGCATTACATAATTAGCTTGAGGAATTACAGCCTTCTGGGATTAACGTCTTCTTGGTAAAATGAGAGCAAACTAAGCCTCAGCAGCTCTTTCGGGGCTCCCAAATAGATACAACAGGTGCTCAGTTTCCATGTATGAAGAGCTTCCATAGATTAACCCACTTCGATCAACCCCAACATTTCCAAACTAGCTTGTCAGACTGAGAAATATGAAACTCATATTTCAGTGAGAGCCACCCGAGTCATCTCCAGACCCAAAGAAAACAAGGGCCAAAGGCCAATGCTCTTCCCAGGCAAGGCACAGCCCTGTGTATTCTGGAGAATATTCTGGAGAAGGAGAACACCTCCCTTCCTGTGAGGGGTCCCACATTACCTTCTCTGCCACTTCACCAACTGGCCATCCTGCCTTAAAATGTGGGCCCGAATGCTAAACCACAGTGGCAAAACCAGAACTTCATCAGGCTCATTCTGATGACTCCTTCTCATTCATAGCCAATCACTGCCCTGCTCTGCTCTGCCCTTTAACCAGGTCAAAAGCTCTAGCAGGCCAGCATTTCTATTATTATTCCATCAGCCCAAGCTGTCAGAAGCCCTTGGTCCTGCTTTCTGACTGGGCTTCTCAAAGGTTAGGGATGTAAAACAGTCTCTGGAGACAGAGCAAATATTTTTGGTGTTTACGGTCACAAGGACACATCCTGCCACCAAGTCTTCACAAGATCAGACCAGAGACTGCAAGTCAGCAGTTGTAAAGATGCAACTCTATTAGCAGGTTTGGAAAAAAACACAGCACCCCAAAGAGGAGTAACCCCAGGTGACAAGAATGCTCACGTTAGGCACTCAGTGCCTCTTCTGGGCCTGCCAATGGTCAGACGTTTGTTTCTAAATGGAGCAGCCAATGCAGAAGATGCTAGAAATCTTCCATGTCAAGTCAGTCTCTGAGAGTGGCTGCCAGGGGTCCGGGAAGGGGTGGGGGGCAGGGGGGACATGGGTATGGTTATAAAAGTGCAACCCGGTTGGGGGGGGGGGAATCCTGGTAGTGATGGAATGTTCTGCATCTTGACCGAGGTGGTAGATACACAGATCTACCCAGGTGACAAAACTGCAAAGAACTAAAGACACACAAGTCCTAGTAAAACTAGGGAACTCAGTGGACGTGTCCATGTCAACATCCTGGTTATGATCTCACACTGTAGTTTCATTATGACACTACCACTGAGAGAAAAGGGGTCAAGGGTATGTAGTTCTCTCTGTATTACTTCTTACAACTGCATGTAAATCTCTAATTATTTCAAAGTGAAAAAATTTAATTAAAAAAGGCAAATTCCAAAATGTAGCCCTATTATGTAGAATATTATAACCAAGATAGGTACAAATAAAAGATGTAAAGCTAAAAAAAAATTTAGTCCCCGAATCTAGACTTCTTTTTTCATTATTATGTTATGTTAATCACCATACATTACATCATTAGTTTTTGATGTAGTGTTCCATGATTCATTGTTTGCGTATAACACCCAGTGCTCCATGCAGCACGTGCCCTCTTTAATACCCATCACCAGGCTAACACATCCCCCCACCCGCCTCCCCTCTAGAACCCTCAGTTTGTTTTTCAGAGTCCATCGTCTCTCATGGTTCGTCTCCCCCTCCAATTCCCCCCCTTCATTCTTCCCCTCCTGCTTTTTTTTTTTTTTTAAACATATAATGTATTATTTGTTTCAGGGGTACAGGTCTGCAATTCATCAATCTTACACAATTCACAGCGCTCACCATAGCACATACCCTCCCCATTGTCTATCACCCAGCCACCCCATCCCTCCCACCCCCCCACCACTCCAGCAACCCTCGGTTTGTTTCCTGACCAAATCTAGACTTCTTAAAAGGGCTGTCACCTGAGTCAGACCAACAGTGGCCTCAACCAGCACACAGGCGACCTCGTGCCACCCAAGCACACCCAAAAGACCCTCCCACTTGTTTCCCCACAGAGACTTTAGCTACCTTCCCCTTTATCACAGTGCTATCTTGACCTTTGAAAAACTCACCCATGTTCTTAACTAAGTGGCAATTATCACGCCAGAGCTCATTTTAAATTCAAACTCAAAACACTGAGTGCTGTGACTACAATGAACTCGGCCATTCTGCATTTTCATCCGTTCACCTTTTTAAATTCACTAAATACATAAGTTCACTAACTACATAAGTCACTGGAAAATATGAATGAGTGCTAATGCGCACTTTTACAAAAGGCTTATTCATCACTTCTTTTCATTAGACTGCTCTCCTCCTAAGGTCAGGGAAAGTAACAATTCCAGGCATTCTGTTTTACTGTGGAAACCACCATCACTTCCCCTTCTTTACAAAACTGCGACATCTGAAACCGACTTTGGGCTATTAGCCTTCCATTTACATGGCTGTGTTAGTTCTCATCAGGCTGCTCAAAGGAGCAAGCCAAACTCTGCAGTTCTTTTAAAATTTTGCAAAGAGAAGCCAGAACGCTCTCCTTACTCACCAATGTCATTACTGCGATCCGAGAGGTCCTTGTCCAGGATGCCAGAAATCGAACTGCCCACCAAGTCAATCTTGGGACCGTCACCCCTACATTAAAAACACAAGTCCAGTCATTTCATAATTGGTGTGTGTCCTTGTCATTGTGTCAGCTTTCTTGCTGCACACGCATTAAGGAGCAGGCTGTGCGTGGGGTGGGCGGCACCGTCGCCTGTGAGGGCCAGTGGGAGCCAACGACCTATCCAACCACACGGGCCTCGGTGAGACCGGCCGACAGACTGGATGCCCACCTCTCCAGCACACATTTTCAGAGAGGGCTCTTTTAATGATGCCCCTTCAGCAATACACCTTCAGCCGCTGACCCTCCCGCTGGTACACAGGGTACAACGCGGGGCCTGCTCCCGCCCCATGGCCAAATAAGCACCAGCAAATGATGACCGGCAGCTTCCCTTTTAAGGAGCAAGGAATTTGGCCAATGCTGCTTGTCAAAGGTCGGCTACTTTTAACCTTGAGAAAGAGGTTTTCTGGCCTGAGGCGGAGGCATCGGCCAGGCTGTTGACAGGCACAAGGGGTTGAGTTTAAGATCTGGCAGCCTGAAAGCTGGCACTGGGGCACGGGCCTGTAAAATTAGACAGCTCTTGGGTGGGTGCCCCCATGCCCATCAGGACATGAGTGACTTCTCTCGGCATCTGGGCTAGGAACAGCCCTGAGGGGTGGGAACAGGCCTCTGAGATGAGAGAAACAGCCCACTCGTGCATGAACAGAAGGTTCCTCCAAATTCCTCCAAAAGGGCAGTTCTCTAGACCCTTTCAGGGGGGTAAGCCCCGAACGAGACTGTCTGCGGTCTGTGATGGTAGTGAAAGAGGAAAAGATCCTCACCCATAAAATGAGAGGGAGAAGCCAAGCAGTTGTTCTGGGAAAGCAACAGAAATAGTCCATCTCATGGCTCTTGGCAGTCATCGTGGCCTGAAGCCAAACGACACAATGAGCAGCAGAGTTACTCAAGGAGTGCCTGTCAAATACCTGTCATGCAGGGGGTATTGAGAGGGCCAAGCCAGGGAGTTCCTACTCTGGAGGGGCTCACAGTCTAACTGCGGGAAAGAGACAGACAGACACACAGGTCCACACAGCACAGGCTGTGTAAGGGAAGGGCACATCAGAGTCCTATGGGAAGAAAGGACTGGGTCAGTGCAGGGGATCTGCGTAGTGTGGCCAGGGGCACACGGAGGAGGTGGCATTCCAGCTGGGCCTTGGAGGAAAAGGGAGAGAGGACATATCAGTAAGAGGCATGATTAAGCAAGGACCCCACAGGAGGTGGGAGTGCCCAGTGTGGCCAGGGTTCCCTGGGCTGAAGCCTGAGGTCCCCAGAGAGTAGTGAGAGCAGAAAGGTAGGCAAAGGTCAGACTGCTGGACTGAGTACTAGAGGGTTCTGTTTCTTGGAGGTAACGCAGGATGGAAGGACAGCTGCGGCAGGAGACCCATAAACCCGGCGACAAGGGAGGGATTTGATAGGGCCGACCCCTGGGTTTCTTCACTCCAGAAGGGGCGGGGGTAGTAGCATTCAGCGTGACTCGCATATCCTTGTGACGGTGGAGAAGGCCCAGTGGAAGGAGGTAAGGCCCCGTCAGTTCCCGAACAAACAAGACTGACCTGTAACCTCAAGCATAACCTCAAGCACCCTCAACCAAAGACCGGCAGAGGTAAGAACTCCAGGGCATAGGGGCTGGGCCAAATGGCTTGACCTCCACCAAGAGAAAACACAGCTCTAAAACTGTGGGTGGGTATTATGAGACTTTCCGGGCTTTTCAGAGCTTGGCTGAAGTAAAAGTTCAAGGAGAGCATGGACTACCGTGCTTGGAAGGGGGAAGCAGCTTGAGCTTCAGAGCAGAGCCTTTATTTCCCACCTCAGCCCCACCTCCAAGGGCTGTGGGGGCCCCTCAGGCCAGGTTGCTGTAGCAGACCCCCTCTCCATCCCCCCGCCCCCAAAGGTCAGGTCCCACAGGGCACACTCCCTCGGACAGACCCCAAGCCAACAGGAGCAGCGAGACTGAGAAAATTTGTTTCAAAACATTTTATTGTTAGGATCCCAGTGGCTACTAATTTGAATGTAACCTTCTGAATGAAATGTTTTGGAAATGCACCATTATTAGTAGGAAAGCATTTTCATTTTGAAAAGTTCTTGAGGGCTCCTGATCTTATTATTTTCTAACTATGGAGCCAGAATGATTTGGTGCTGTCATTCTCCAAAGTGACACAACTCAAATGATACCTAGAGCCAGACAGTCCTGTCCTTTTGGGAACACACCAAGGACCAAAACCTATGAGAACATGTGTTCTGTCCAGGGAGAAAGGTCACTCAGGCAACAAAAGTCCAGTTAATTCCACTGGGCTTTTTTTTTTTTGCCAAGGGTAAAGTTGGTTTGAGGTGACACTCTGGCAGGGTGGCTGGGGACGGAATCCGAGGGGGTGTTGGTGGGAGAAGGAGCTTTATGTAGCCGTTAATGATCTGTATCTCAGAAGAGCTCAGCTCGGCTGCTTCTGAACATGTGGTTTATTCATGCATTTCGGTAACTGTGCATCTTGCAGCTGCCACGTCCCTCTTTGATTTGACAGCCAGAAGCTTCCAGTCAACTGGGAGCCTATCTTGAATGGACTGTAGAGAACCCTACTGCTCATTATTATGCTTGTCTTATCCTGGGCCGTATTACTTTTCTACCTTTATTTGCTCCCTTACTGTCACTCTCAACTATTTTATTCTTGTAGATGCATTTTGCAAAGTTACCACAAAGCCTTTGGGGAATGGTTCAGGGTAAAAAGAAGTAATTTCTAAGAATAGGGTGTATATCAATAGCATTTAAAATGGGCATCTGCTTTGGCCCAGTTCTGGGAGGCTATGCTAAAGAAATTGCCTGAAATGCCCAAGGGGGTTTTGCAAGATCAATATGTTTACCACAGTGTTATTTGTAATAAAGAAAAACTGAAACTAGACTCTTTCATAAAGAGGGGAACAGGTTATTAACCTATATTTGATGGACTTTTATACAGCCATGAAAATGATACTTAGAAACACATGATGACAGGAAGGACAAAGGCTGATGTTACAGTGGCAAAGGACAGAGACAAGTTAAAAGTGCCCTACTCTCTGTGTACATACACCCACATGCCCTGCTTAGGTATTAGGAAGAGAGATTATTATTTCTTTCAAGACTGGAAGAATATTTACAGTGACTATTCCTGGGCAGTGTGATGGGTTATTTCTAGCACCCAGCTCAGCCCCTGGTACCAGGCAGGGGCTCAAAAACACTTGTGGAATTCATGAACATTTGCCTTTGTCCTTAAAGGGGAATGCATTATGTATTTGTATAATAGACACAATTTTTCCCCCCAAAGCTGGAGGACATTCAGTATAATCCTAACTATGTAAAACCAGTGAAAAACAAACCAAATCATATGTAGGAAAAAAGATGGGAAAGAAACAGTCCAAAATGTTAACAGTAGTTGTTTCTGGGATAAGACTAGAGGTAAAAATTTTTCCTTCATTAAAGTTCACGTTCAACAACAGAGACTCATACAATTCAGGCAGCTTATGTTCCCTCTCCTTTCTCCCCAACAATATTGCCAAGGTCAAAGGTGAGATTGTCTGGCCCTTGCCTACAGACTCTCCTGGAAGAACCTCCCCGACCACAGGTGCCCCAGTGATCACCTGGGACCACACCTGGAGCTCACCCGGGAACCAGGTGGGGGTGTGTGGAGTTACAAATCCTAGACCGAGAGGCCCAAGCCGTGAGGGGCCACCTGAGGAAAGAAGAAGTCCCATCCCCGAGCGACCTGTCCCCAGATGCTAAAGCGCCAGGTGCATTCTGATAGGAAGGAGCTTAGGATCCCCCCATCTCTCTGAGCCCTGATCCCGCATGCCAAGAGCCAGACACAGGTTTTCGGCTGAAATTATCTTCTATACAGGGCCAGAAGCAAGCCTATTTTGAAAACACAGTAGGTGTCGTTTAAAAAAGGTTCTGATCCTTCCAAGTAAGGAAGCTGCAGCTGGTGTTTTGACAGTGTTCAGACTGTGGGTGTGGAAGCATTTTACAATGTCTATTTGTAAATGCTTTTCACTGTATTTATAGACTCTTACAACAATGCTAATGAATTTCAGTTCTGAAAAATACCAGAATTTCTGAAATTCTCCAAAGCACATGCTTGGAGTAGCTGACACCCAATGAGGCTGCAGCCCTGGATGGTCTCTGCTCTCCTCCAGTCGGCCCACCACATGGGTTCCATTTTGGCAAAAAGGATGTTACTAAATTCAATGAGAAAAGAAAAATCCAGTCCTTTTGGAATTTACTAGCTCCCGAGAAGGTTTATGTCTGGTGAGTTTCTATGCCCACAGCTGCTGAATAAAAGGAGAAAATAAAAGAAAGCAGGCATATCACCATATATCCGAAGATACCAGAACAAGGTTGCCCTTACTTCTTTCTGATTTTTCAATCAAAACAATGCTCTTGTCTTGTATTTTTCTCAGCAGTTTTGGTTACGGACCCTTGAAACGCATGACTTGAACAGGGAACTGGCAGCGAAGTCTCCTTGCTCTACTGGACAGGGAGCCTAAATTGCAGACAATGGGCGGACTAGCTCAAGGACACCAGCAGGAATAGTTGGAACCTACAATTGCATGGGAAGAAGAGCAACAGCTACTGCCTACTGACTGCCTATCAGGGGCCAGGCACCAGGATAAGCGCCTTTTGTCCGTTATTCAATTGTCACATCCACCCCTTCGAGTATCTGCTCTGCATGGTGGACACGGAACCACGCTGCCCAGAGCCCCCTTTGGTGAAGGGCTGGTTGCCCCTGCTGCTGGGAGCACCGGTGGCCTCTCCAGGGACCACCTCAGTTACAGAGAGCCTCCTCGGCCAAGGCAAATCCTTTCTAGGGCAGCCCACTCTCGACACTATAAAAATCGTGGCCAGTTCAGCCCAACGCAGGATAACTCAGACGGGCCATTTCAGCCGCTCCCTGTGGAGTCGGCCAAGGCTTTGGTGAGCCAGTATCACACCCTGACTTCTCCCTCAGCCCAGTGCTGCTCCGTTCTCCCTTCCACGGGCACTAAACCCTGAAGCAGAGCTTGCATACGAAATGCTGCCTCGGGGCCTGCTTCCTGGAGAACCCCACCTGTGATGCCCTTTATTTTCATTATATAGGTCCGGAAACGGAGGCTCAGTGACATTAAGTCACTAGCTAACAAAAGGTCATTAAAGTAGTAGGACAGCAGGGTCTGGATTTGAACCTATTAACTTTGACTCCAGAGCCCACACTCTTGACCGCTTCTCAAAGCCGCTTCACTCAGTCTCCTGGTCATGGGGATGGTGAGTCACCGAGAATGCCGGGCAGCCTGTGTCGTTGCAGCTCGCTGCCGGTTGGGTAAACTGCCTTTGCTCCCCAACTTAAAAAGTGCTCCTAATAAACAAAGATCACACACTCAGCGGGCCCAGAGGTGCCCGCTCTGGCTGCTCAGACCCAAGACATGAGACGGGGCATGTCCAGTCGGAACTGTGGAAGATGCGCCATGTGCATCCCTGGAGAACACGAGCTCAGCCAGTGGCATGGCCCAATTTAGCCCAAGTTGGGACAGTTAAGCCAAGACATGTGGCCCGGAAAATGTGTCGAAGTGCGTAGGAGGCCGAGGCAAGCAAATCAGCAAATAAACAAACGAACGGCAGCACTGATAGCAGTAACCGAATGCCACACCCAGGAGACCCAGGACCCTTTGGGAGGTGAGTGGGGCTGAAGGGGAAAAGAGGGAATCCATAGATCCCTACGGAACAAAAGATCCCGAGTCCAGGTGAGGACTCTTTCTAGCAGACCTCCTGCCCACTCTCGCAAGGATCTATTACCTTGATGTAAATGTTTGGGTTCTAACTGCCTAAAAATTGTTGTAGGGCGAAGAAAAAAAGCTGAGAAGGAAAGGAAAGGAGAGGAAACAGAAGTGGCCTGTCCTCATGCTCAGGAAACTGAGGAGCACCCTGCAAATCCTCTGTTTGGTTTCCAGCTTTCATCCCACTCGGGAGGTGTCAACACATTTGGACGATGGCAGATGTCTACGTGAAGATCCTAGGGAAATGATGCGAGTTACCCTGTCTTCTTTCTTGTTCCAATTCCACAGCCTTGTTATCTTGCCCCTTCTAATGTGAAACTACCCCATCTGATTGTGTACCCCCCTTGTCCTGGTCCAACTGTGCATCAGGGAAGCAAGGCCAAAGGAAGTGACCGCTCCCTGCCTGCCTGCTTGTGACATCACACTTAGGTTCTGACTGCTAAAACTGGGTACGTGTTACCCAGCTCAAGCCCCTACTTTACTACAGACAAGGGTCTTCGTTCCAAGGACGGGAGTTATGTGCCCAGGGCCACGCAGCTAGTTAGTGGCAGAGCTGAAACCAGATGGAAGCTTCCTGACGTCCAGTCCGATCTTTGCCCACCACACTTGGGATGGCAATAATCAAAATTCGTATCCCCATGCACATGCTTTAGGCTTCCAGAGATTTTCTCCTCTCTCCAATAAGCAACTGTAAGAGGACTCCACCCATCTGTAAAGGTAGCAGATGTGAAGCTAGTCCTTCAGGGAGAGTTCTGCCCTGGGATGTCATTGCCCGGGGAGATAGAATCCTTCCATCTGGAGAGGACAAAACTGTAACAGCGGTAAGCCCAGTTTCCTTCGATCATTGGCGGGAGGGCAGGAGGAGGCTCCTTCCCCTTTCTGAGAAATAAGGATCCAAAGGCGCTGCTGATATCTGCCAAGTCCGTACATATCCACCTGGTGGCCAAAGATGTCCCAGGAATCACAGGCACTTTTGACTGAGAACTTCCTATTTAAATAAGTGGGACAGCCCAGGCAAGGCCAGGGGAGCAAGAAGCTGGCACTAGAGTGGTTTTCCTGGCAGCTATCCCCTTGCACCGCGTCCCTGTTTGGATGAGCACAAACAAGGCTGGCTATTTATAGGTGGTGAAGACACAGTGGAAGGTAATGGGACATCGCCCACTCAATTCCCCTCCAAATTTCTGTTCTCTGTGCAGACTCTGCAAGTGTGTGTGGGAACGGGCCTCCCTCCAGAGCCCATCCAGAGCACAAACCCACAACCCCCAAAAGGCAAAAGGAGGATGACCTTGCAGCCCTCATCTGCAAATCCACAGTTGGGCATCTCAGAGGGGCAAGGGGCTTTAAAGATGCCAAGAAGAGGGGGAACTCATCATCATGCAACTCAGAAGAGTTTGTGAGGTGCCACTTGAGGGAAGAGTGTTCAAAGAAATAGCCCAGGGAAAAAGCATTGTATGACCCAACCTACTGGGCCTGTGTGAGGTGTTCGGTCCCCCACTGGTCCCTTGCCTGATTTGGACCATCACTGGCAGGACAGTCAGTGTGCCTCAGTGCCCAGGGTGTCTGGGCTGGGGCTAAACCCTGTCACCACTGTTGGTTCTCATGGCAGGAAAACATTTTCATTTTAGGAGTGGGTGGAAGGAAGAGAGAAGGGTATACATACAAATGAAATGAGGTCAGCAAAGAATGCGGACAGCCCTACAGTGTGAAAGGTATTTTCCCCTGTGCCGTATGGGATTCCCCTGCTCCATAAATTAACTTTCCTCCCTCAGGCACGGCCTTCCCTGAGTCCTGACTTCTTCTGAATCTCTAGCTGCTTCTGGGGGAGGTTGCTCATGCTTCTACCCCCTAGAGACCTCCTGATGTGCTGTCTGAGAGTGTCCATGTTTCCTCCCTCCCTCAGGGCTCCAGCACATGACCTGCTTGTCACCATGTGGAAAGCCCTCTCCCACCAAGGTCACCCAGTGAGCATCTCAAGGGAGGAAAAGAAGCATGCATGGATTTGGTGAGGGCCTCTCAACGCCAGGCAGAGTCAGGGGCCTGAAGTGCAGCAGCTTGTTTAAATTTGCACACCTGGGCAAGGCAGGCCTCGCTCTACCATTGTGCAGAGGCAGAAACTGAGACTCAGGGAGGCGCACACCTTGCCCAAAGTCAGCAGGTAAGGAAGTAGAGGTGTGGGGTATCGGCCCTAGTCTGCCTGGCTCCAGAGCAATGGATGGGCAGGAGCCAAGTCTAGCCTGGTTACCACAGTTAACCACTACCTAGAAGAAGGCCTGGCCAGAAATATAGGTACTTGATGAATATCTGTAATGAATGGATGATAACCCCCCCACACACACACTCTCTCTCTCTTCTCTCATCACTGAACCCCTCTATAAGCCCCCATTTTTCATCTTTTTTCCATAGCCAAGTTTCTCACAAGCCAAGTCTACATAAGCTTGGCCACCTGCCCATTCTCTCTTCAATTCACGCCAACTCTGTCTCTTGCTACCAACCACTGTATAGAAACTCCTGGACTGGGAGCACTAGGACCAACACTAGTGACCAAAGCCCGTGGGTGCCCTTCAGTCTCCGGGGTGCACACTATGGTGGCGTCCTCACAGCAGGGTCAGCTAACCGGCGGCAGCAGCAGCAGCGGGAGCAAGCTCCCGCTGTGCTAGAAATGCAGATTCTCAGGCCTTAACCCAGAGCTAGTGAATTAGACATTTTGGGGAATAGCGATCTATGTAGCTTCCAGGTGATTCCAGCACACGCTGAGGTGTGAGACCCACCCATTCTATAGTTGCTCCATATCCCTTTCATCTGGCTTCCATGACATCCTACACCATCTACCCTTTCTGAAGGCTCCTCATTCTTCCTCCGCCCTATAAATAACGATTTTCCCCACTGTTGGCTCCACTCTCCTCTTCTTTCTCTATAGTCTCCCGGAGGGACCATTCCCCGCTTGGAATTACCATCCATGAGCCAGTGACACCCACCTCTGTAACTACCAGCCAAGATCTCTCTCCTAAATTCTCCAAAGACACGGCTGGGTCCTGATTTATGGAAAAGAAGGGAAACACTCCAACACCACGTGATGACCCACTAGGACTCTTTGAAAAGGCATTTCGAATACTTGATTAATCCACACTCAAAATGATGGCCTAAGCGCCCAAGTGCACATTTTACCTCCCTGCTTAGGGAGAATTTGGATGTGCCAGCTACCTTTCTCTGCCTCCTTTTTGATTAATTGATTGATTGGTTTATACCTAGTAAGAGCAAAGAGGTCTTTGTAAATGCCTTCTTGTGGTAGGCATGGGGGCCACACCCCTTACAGAGCCATCGGGACTGGAAGCTTATTTCCTGTTCAGTTGTAATCCCAGGGGCTGGAGCAGCCGGGCTGCCTGTGTAAATCTAAAGAAAAATGAACTTCCGTGTGGGTAAATTGGTCTCAAGAGAGACATCTGCCCTTCCCTAAGCACCGAGTTGATGTTTGGCATATAAATGTTTACTTAATCTTTGCCTCAAGCTCAAATGTCTCAGAGCTCAGCTGCCTCTTACCTCCCCGTGTGTCTCTGAAATCCAGCCTCCATCTTCATTACAAGTAAAAACCTTGCAATTCCACTGTCCTCTCCCACTGGACCTGGCGTTTCAGTTTCTGTGGTGCAGCCTCCAGCTCTTCCCAGGAAAAGTACCTTGTGGGTTGACATTTAAAGCGAGAGCCATCTCTGGGTGGCTCAGGTCTGGGAAGTCACCAAGTCTCCTGCCCACAGCCTGGTGTCCAAGACCCAAATGCCCGCCTTCTCACTGAAATCCCTCCTCCAACACATGCCTCCACATCTGAAGTCAATGCACGGTGCCCTCCGGGATGCTTGAGTCACAATACCAACCCCCCCCCCCCGCTGCCAAATCCAGGACCTCCTCTCCGAATGGCCCACTACCACCCTGACTGTGGAATCCTTCTAATCACTTACTGCCTGTCTTCAACTCCCAGAATACACTGACATTCATCTGGGAGGGCACCGGCTTCTAGAACATCAGCCTCGCCTCACTCTGGCTCTTGCCATCTTCCTGAGCCTATGACAGCCACGTGGGCAATCCATCCCCAAAGCCAGCGCCTCCTTCCCCTGGTCCCTTCAGTTCTTATGACCTTCGTTCATCCTCAGTCACCCAGGTCCATGGCCCCTCTCTCTGTGGTTAAGTTCATCTTCAGACCTACTGCGCCTCTGAAGTTGTGAGCGCACACCTCCCCTTTGTGACCAACATCTCTTCTTCTGGCCATCGGCTTTTCCCACTCTATGCTCACTCACCCCACCTCCTCCTTATGCCTTTCAGCTTCACGTCCTGCCCCTCCACCCCAGACCTCCTGTCTACCACTCAAGGCCCCTGGAGCACCAGCCCCCTCAGCCTCCCCCTCCCCCCCCCGCCAGTCACCTGCCCCCTCTACTTTGAGAGTACATGTGGCTCCGTGCTGTACGCGGGAGAGCAGACAATGGCCAAAACTCCCTGGCAACTCAGAACAAAGTTTCTGCTCCAGCTTCCCTGCTATTTGGGAAGAAAATGAAGAAAATATTACAAATTGGTGTATTTATGTTTGGGAGGATTAACAAACCTGTTCTAGCCTGCTTCTTCCTCTTGCCCTGTTGGGTTTATTCTTTTGAAGGCACATACCTGCCCTGCCCCTCAGGTTTCTGGCTCGCAGCCTCCCACTGCTTATAATTAATGGAGCTCAGAGCAACCTGCTTCTCTCCAGCATTTCCTTGGATTTTTTCTTCTTTTTTCCTTTTGGACCCTCTCCCAAGTTTCACAGGTTTCTGGACCCATATTCAGTACATCGATAATACACATTATTGGACATATAACATCACATGTTCATGTGTATGTGTACACACACATACAAAAAGGTTTAGGTATGTTCTGTCGATTGAAATATTTTTATGATCAAATATCAGAACAAGTGAGTAGGCTCTATACTTTTGAGCCTCCATTTTCTCAAGTGTAAAAATGTGGATAGACAGAATGTCTGTCGCACCACCACCGCCTTGGATGCATGGTGGGCTGGACAAGACGAGCACTCTGGCTTCGCACACTGGGAAATAATAACGAAGGTATCGCCGAGGCGCAGACCTTCAAATGAAGGAGGCACTTAGGGCCTAGTAGAATCTCCTATCATCCAATTTTTTTTTTTTTTTTTTTTTTTAGAGAGAGAGAGGCAGGGGGAGGGGCAAAGGGAGAGGGAGAGAGATTATCTTAGCAGGCTCCACGCCCAGGGCAGAGCTTGAAGCGGGGCTCAATCTCGATGTGGGGCTCGATCCCACGACCCTAAGGTCATGACCTGAGTCGAAATCAAGAGTCGGACACTTCACCTGCTGAACCACCCTGGCGTCCCCAGCATTCGATTTTTAAATCAACTCTGGTACTAAAATTTTTTTAAAAACAGTCTTTTTTTTCCTGTTAAAATTCCATCTTAACTTACTTTCTGGAAATTGGAAGAATATTCTTACCAGTGGGTAAGTATGTTAATGGCATGCTTCCACTTGCTCAGACTGGACACAAAATTGTGCACGGGTGTCATTCTACTTCTCCCAGATGTGATTCCTGGAAACTGATCCGCTGCTGAGCCCCAGCATTAGTGAGATCCAGAACAGTACCTTGCACACCGTGGCCCCTCAATACATTTCTGTTACGTGAATGTATCTAAAAATGACTCCCTTCTTCCTAAACTTAATGTATTTCTTTATTCTACAAGATACTACTTCCTATTTAAATGGAAAGAAACCAATCTCTTCTGGAAGCCACATTTGGCAGCAAGTTTCTGGCTGGTGAGAACAAGCACAAGCCCAGACGCTCCAGCTAGAGTGGCAATGCCTAGTTCCCTATAAGTATGACAAATAATGACTGTGTGTCCATGTGTTCAACTCTCTGTCCAGCCATCTGGTCAGGCCAATCCTAGAGATGATTTGGCTTCCTACAGTAGACAATACTTTCTCTCTGGAGGACCAATGACACAAAACTGTTTGAATGCTGTTAACATTCCTACCTCAACTAATTGGGCAGAACACAACAAGTTCATAAACCAATATATGGGTTGGTTGTCCAATGTAACTGCTTAGCAAAAAATATGAAGTGCATGAGGTATTGAGAAATACTAAGCCTTTCTGTGATCTTCTTCAATTTTGTAATGTTGGAATCCATGGCACGCTAGGTGACGCAGAACATGAGACGCACATGCTACAGAACTTGTACAGGGCCTGGGAAGGATGATGGGAGAGGCAAAAGTGAACAAAATGTAAGCCCTGGCACCTCCCTCCCTTTGTAGGAACCATGGCATTCAACAAGTGTGTTAAATGAGCCACTACCATATGCTCAACCCTGTAAAGCATGTGGAGATGACAAAACACACTCTTGATCTGCTTTAAATCTGGTAAAGGAGTCCGGGGGTGTGAGCATCCCAAGTGGCACAGCATGGGGCCCCACACTAGGCTAAACATGGGGTGTCAGGCATTTGGAAGAGAGAGCAATCCTGAGAAATAAGGGAAGGCTTCCAGAAGCTGGGTGTGTTAAGTGGGCTCTGAATTCGGGGAGCATTAACAGGTGCATGAGAGGCAGCCAGGGAAGGGGAGGGCACTGTCAAAAGCTTGGGAGAATCTAGACCGGGGGTTCTTACAGTGTGGACATGGGCCAGCAGCGTGGGGATTACAACCTGGGAGCCTGATGGAAATGTAAGTTCCCAGGTCCAACCCCAGACCTACCAAGGCAGCAACCATGGGGGTGGGGTCCAGCTATCTGTTTGAACATGGTCTCCAGGTGATTCTGACCCATGCTCGAATTTGAGAACCACCACGTTAGAGCAGGCACTGTTCTCCCTTCAACTGGCTGAGCAAGTGGCCAAAGGAGGTACTGGCCCCCCAGATGCTCCCAGCCCTGCCTGGGTCTGTCACTTCCTAGGATTGTCAGGAAGAAAGTCAGGCACTCTCCTCCCTTGTCCCCTTTCAGCAAACCCAGTGCCCTGGGGGCTGGGCCACCACGGAGTGAGTGGAAGGCTACCCACATGAAGAATAGTTACATTTCCCACTGGCTTCTATGCACACAGCCCTCCTCACGCATCTTCCCCAGCGATCCATACCTCTAACAGACAAGTGGATGATGGGGGAGAGCTGGAGGCAGAGAAGAGCTAGGCAGAGGAGAGAAGCGACGGGGGCTTCTGTGAGTCCAGAAGGTCCCAGTTACACTTCACCTCCCCCTTGCATTCAGGTCCAACTGGGGCCTCACAAAACCTGTACCTATCCCACAATGAGAGGGTTGAGAACAACCTTCGAAGGCAAAGAGGCCATTGGATTTGCACTTCTCTTCAGATCAGATTAGAACAACAGGAATATTCTGGAAATTGTTACTAACTTAAGGGAAACGTCTGTAGCCCCTGGAAGACTAACAAAATTTGGCAGAGCGTGCCTTCCTTTCCCCTTTCAGGCACCACAAAGCGATGCGCAACCTCTGCTCTCCCGTCTCTCTGTGTGGCTCACATTCTCTTCAGAGGCACTTAGGTTCACATAACGGTTTTCTTCTGGAGTGCTAGCTTCTGGACCAACCATGCTACTGAGGCCTGGGCTGAGGTCACTGGGGCTGTCACGTGGTCCTGTCGTGTGCATGTGCACACAGCCTTCTACCTGTCGGCAGAATAGGGCACGACGTGTAGGGCCTGACCCGCTCAACAGTGGCCCTGGTCCCATTAGTCTCCCCACGGGCCATCACGTGGGGGCAGTTGTCTGGACCTTGGGAGATGCCTGCAGAACGACGCAGGCGATCCAGCTGCCACTCCAATGGGCTGGCCCGCACTGAGGTCACTGGCTGCGTGTTCAGCTGGGCAGCCGGCCTCCTGCGCGTGGGCTGAGGTGCATCCACCACGGCCGGCGGGGATTCTGCCATGGCTCAACCACTCACAGGGCTACCCGGCCCTATATTTGGGCAAGGGTGGTGGTGGTGTTTTTATTAAGAGTGAATGAGTCATGCTACCACATAGATGAACCTTGGGGCCATCAGGGTAAGTGAAATCAGCAGTCATAAACAGACAAACACTATATGGCTCCAGTTACATGAGGCATCTAGAGGGGTCAAGTTCACACACATAAAAAGTACAGTTGACCCTTGAACGACACCGGTTTCAACAGTGTGGGTCCACTTATACGTGGATTTTTTTCAATGAATACAGGCCAGAACTGGAAATCTATTTTCTCTTCCTTATGATTTTCTTAATAATGTTTTCTTTTCTATGGCTGACTTTATTGTAAGAATACAGTCTATAATATATAGAACGTATGAACTGTGTTAATCGACTCTTTACATCGGTAAAGCTTCTGGTCAACAATAGGCTATTAGCAGTGAAGTTTTTGGGGAGTTAGTGCTTAATGGGTATAGAGTTTCAGTTTTGTAAGATGAAAAGAGGTCTACGGATGAACGCAGGTGGTTGATGTCACTAAACTGTACACTTACCAATGGTTATGACGGTCAATTTTATGTTATGTGTATTTACCCCGATTTAAACATTGTTTCCTAAGAAGGAAAGGTGCCCCACATTGGGTATAGAGATTACTTAAAAATAAAATCTTAAAAAAATATAAATGACAGTGAAACTAATGCTGATTTACAAGCATGGGGTTGTACACTTGGGAGTTATCTTGTTCCATCCTTTTGGGTGCATTCCATCATCATCCTCAGTTTATAGACAGAAAAAGTGAGGTGGAGAGGGGCAGTGACATTCTGAGGCCCGCACACATATGAGGCAAGATGAGATGCAAACCAGGAAGCCTGCCTGACTCCAACAGGAGGGCGCTGAAGCCCCATGTGACTCTCACCATGCAAACTTGGCTCAAAAGAACAAAAATCTGGTGAGTGACTGTGTGTTGACAGGTACATGTGAAGACCTCCAGGCCGACAGCTTGCTCTGGTGTATGACACCAACACACATACCACACACGTGACAGTAGAAAGTTCTGGCAATTAACTCGTGGAGAGAACACAACACTTCTTTGCTCCATGGTGGGCAGCTCGGGTCTGGAAGCACAACGTCCAACCTGACTCCCCGTTCCTGACACGTGTGCCCAGCCAGCCAGTGAACAAATGTGAGTTGTGCCAGGCACCCCTCAGAACTACTGCCTGAACAAAGCACGTCCCCTGCCTTTGAGGGTCTCATAGTTCGGAGACATGTACACTAAGACAGTATCTGCCATGCCGGGTCCTCGGTTCCACAAGAGGGCTGTGCAGTCCGGGGCCAAGGGAGCCTGGGGCTGGGGAAAGAGGCACCACACAGCAGGGAGAGGGTCAGGGCATGGAGCGCCCAGTGCGATGTGCACACCCGAGGCCAGGGGGACATCCAGGGGATGGGGGGGTGGGATACCCGCATTTCCAGTGTAGGGGGCAGCTGGTGTGCCCTAAAGAAGTGCGGGGAAAATCCCTCCGTGTGAGCAGAGCCTACATGCTGGATACCTGATCCCCATCTGCTCATTCTAAAACCCGCACTGCGCCTCCCAGCCTCGCACCCACTTCTGCCCAAGCACAGGAGTAAGAACAGAAGCAGCCGGAGTCTTGAGACAGCTTTGCTAGAAGGTGGAAGGGCAGCTTTGTCCCCCCCTCCCTCAGCTGGCCGCACTCGAGGCCCCTCTCCTGTGTTGCACGGCCAACCCTCACCCACCCCCAGTGGCAAGAGCAGAGCAGTACCTGGTGTGGGTCAGGGGACCCACTGGTCGTTCAGGCCTCCTGGGGGGCAACGCACCCGGTCTGCTGAGAGAATTGGTCTTGGGTGGCCGCGGCTTTTTGGGTGGTATGGCAGGAACGGAGGGCTTCTGTAAATCCAGTTTTGGCTCTCTCTCTGGTCTTTCTTTAAGTCATTGTTTAACAAGCATAGAGAAGACAGAGAGATCTAGTGTAAGTGACACTCAGGGGCAGATGGCTCGTTTCCTGTTTTAAAAAAAATCACTGATGCTGCTTGCAAAGGTGAAGGTGGAGGGTGAGGAGCACCGTTTGTTTTGTTTAATTTTTATTTATTTATGTATTTTTAGAGCCTTGTTTACTTTTTGTCAAGTTAGGAAAAACCCCTCCACAGCTGCAGCCCACCATTGGCCTTTGCCCGTGCTGGCCTGGAGGGCCCTTCTGGCCACTGCCCACCCTTGGTGAACTCCTGCTGATCCTTTCCCAGGCTCACCGTGATCCTACTCATCGGCTTGGCTGAATGGTGACCCAGTCACATTCCCTTCTCAACAGCCGAAACCACCCTCGGAGGCAGACTATCTTACTTCCTCACCTGAGCCCAGAAAAGCAGCCCTTTATAAACGGGCTCCACTTGGCTACTTTCTGGGGGTGTGCATGCCTGGCGGAGCCTGTAGGCCGTCAGCCCCCCAGGGCAGAGCCCACGTCTGGTCATCTCTCTAGATCCTACCTGGTGCCTGGCGCATAGCAGGTGCTCAGCAAATGGTTGAGGAGTTTGGTCAAGGACCCATAGGACTGGGTGTGAGGAGGCAAGAGGCCTGATGTCTCTCAGGTCAGCCTGTGTAAAGGGCCATGAGCCAGTAAAAGGGGGAGGGCATTTCCAGGAACAAAGAACTAATTCTGGATTCTTTTTGTGCACAGTTAAACTAGGGTTTCACAGGTATTTGGTTTCTAAGGGTTTTTGGAGTCAGCTATTAGAATGAAGTTGAAGTCAGATCTGGTGGCCAACTGAGCAGTGGCGTGACTGACAGCTTCGTGTTTTCCGCCCCCAAGTAGCCTTGCCCCATGTGTAGTGTAAAAAGCACGCATCCACATTCTTCTTTATAAAGATGGAACTTCAGAGAGCTGCCCACTGGAGGACAGGCAGGTTCCCTATGTTCACTTGTAAGCTGAAACTCTGAACACGTTTTGCTTGCAAACACACACTCATATTGCTCAGGTGCCCTGGCTGATTGGCAAAGCGTTAAAAAGCCCACCAGTTGCTATACAGATATCACTGTGCTCATCCCCGCACTTCAGTAGGGGAATCTGCTCCATCCAGGGATCCTAGGAACTCGTTTACTGTCCACGGGGACCAGAGGAGGAAGGGCTTGGCTGAAATGCAAAGGAGGGGAGATTCCTCCTGCTGGGAGGGACTGGGGGGGCTCTCTGGCAGTGTGCAGAACAAATGGGAGGGGGGTTTGTGCCCACCTCACAGGGAGGCCAAGTCTCAGGGTGGGGCTGGCTCTCTTGGCTCCCGTTGCTTCTGACCAGGGTTTCTGCCTTCCAGACCCACTGTGGCACTGAACAAGGAACCATAGGAGTGGAAGGAACCAGAAGTGTGTGGCCACTTGGCCAGCCGACTAGGGCAGTTGTTCACATGTAAACCGAGTCCTTATGTTAGCACGGAACAGAGCTGGAAGTGTCCTTATGACGGAGCCTGGCTGTCAGCCAGAAACTAGTCCTGTGTCCTCCGTGTGGACAGGGGGCAGTGTTTGGTTATGTCGCAGCACACATTCTCCTCAAAGGGCTGTTTGTGTCACACACACACACACACACACACACACACACACACACACTGCTCTGGGACACAGACCTGGCCTTTCAATGAGGTTCCACAACTCAAATGTTAAGTATTCACTGTGAGAGAAAAGAGATATAACTTCTTAAGAGCTGGCAATGTTGGTAAAACTTTTGGCAGGCTGATAAAAAATATTAAATTTCACAATAAAATTTCATGAGGCCACCCAGGAGCACCTCCAAATAATTACATGCATTAATTCTGCATTTCTCTTGTGACTTCCAAATAACTGCTTTTTAAAATGGGATTTGCTCTGCCTCCTGCTCATAACAATAACAAAGCACTTTTCCCGTAAAATGTGTGATCAATCAAATCTTAGACACCTAACAAAATGAGTCCTTCCACAGCGTGTAGATTTCTTTGGGCGACAGACTCAGAACAGTAGGAGTCAACCACATTTGTAAAGCTGACTGTGTGAGACAGGAGAAGCTACTTCCCTTTAGGCCGAGGATGATGGCTTTCATTTGTCCGGATGGGAATTTCTCTCAGTCACATCGACCCGAGAACAGTTAATAAGCGCCCTGGGGCACGAGGCATGGGAGAGGGCGGGATGGAAACTGTGGCGAATACATCCAGGCCCTCGGGAAACTTCCAGTCGGCACCCTGACTTCAGGATGCCCCTGGTGTAGGGAGGGCGGCAATGGCAAGAAGACCGGGATGGAAGAACCCCAATGTGTGAAGAGACCAGGCTCGTCGTTTTACATTTGGTGAGGAATTCTGGCCCAAAGAGGCACCACATAACCCTCTCTCCTATTTCCTTAGAAATGGGATACTTAAAAGCAACCAAAATAAAACTATAATCACCATATTCCCCCCAAAAACCAAACTCTGTGGGTAATCAGCCCTATGACCGCCGCTTTGTCTCCTGCTGCTCGATCAGTACCAGGGAAGACTTGATTTCATACCTTTCTCTTCTGTTCTGTTTGGAAGCGTTTCTGGTCTTTCAGGAGGTATCTTTTTAATTTCATGTTTTCTCTCAGTGGTACCTAAGGGGGAAAGGATAACAGTGATCAGAACATGTCTTCTCTATCCATTTATTAGACACACCAGCATTTTAAATATTTATCAGGTACAGCAAAGTCAATAGACTTTTCTCCCCCTAAGCTGAGCGCTGGTATTACCTGGCAAATAGAAGCTGCTTAGAAACAGCAGAAGCCATTTCTGGCCTTTGTCATTAAGTTTGCCTGCCTATACATCCTTAATTTACAAGAAATCCATTAATGTTTTCTGATATTTAAATCTGACTTCCTTAGACATCAAAACAGGAAATCACTGGGTGTGGGTGGAAAATATGTATAAACAAGTCAATCACCAAAATATACAAATAACGGGTCACTGGCTATTGCTCTACAAATAAGAAGAAATTTCACAGGGACCTGGAGTCTATGTTGTAGCAGTTTTAAAATATGGCCTCAAATTGTTTGCTACCCTTCCCATTAAGAGGGGAGGTCTATGTCCCCTGTCTGGAATGTGGGTAGGCTTGTGACTGCTTCAACCAGGGGCCAATATGATACCATATAATTTCCAAGGCTGTGTCATAAAAGACTGTGTCACTTATGCTTTATTTTCTGGAATACTGAACCTCCATGTGAGAAGTCCAGAACCCTGAGGCCTCCTGAAGAGGCCATGTGTAGACACTCTGGCCTACGGCCCCCACTGAGCCAGCCCTCCAGCCACTCCTGCCAAGGGAAGCGAAGACATGAAAGCAAAGCAGCCATCTCCAAAGTGGGTCCTCCAGCCTCTGCTGGACAGCATTCTCAGCTGAGGTCCCAAATATCAAGGAGCAGAGAGACAAGATGTCCTGGCCAGGCCCTGCTCAAATTCCTGACCCCAGAAGTCGTGGGCATAAGAATATCCTTGTTTTCTGCCACCAGGTTTGGGTTGGTTTGTTATGCAGCAATAGTAACTAGAGCCTATTTTTAAGTGGAGGGATGTACAAAGATCTGTGGCTCTCCCTCAGTCCAGTCAATCTACGCCTGAATCCCTCAAACATTACATATGACATTTCCCCAGATACACCCACATGGCCGTGTCGACTGCAGCTGCTCCCTCCTCACCTGGGGTCTTCAGCAGTGCTCGTGGCCTCAGGTGCATAAGAACACTTGGAAAATAGCTAAAGCATAAAACCAATCACAAGTACTCCTCACACCTAGGGACTTGCTTGAGTGCTCGACGAATTCCTTACTGTCCATCCCTACGGATGGTGCTTGGTACTAAAATCTCAATTTCAGGGGCGCCTGGGTGGCTCAGTTGGTTAAGTGTCTGCCTTCGGTTCAGGTCATGATCCCAGGGTCCTGGGATCAAGCCCCGCATCAGGCTCCCTGCTTGGCAGGAAACCTGCTTCTCCCTCTCCCTCTGCCTGCCTTTCTGCCTACTTGTGCTCTCTCTCTATCTCTCTGTCAAATAAATAAATAAAATCTTTAAAAATAAAATAAAATCTCAATTTCATAGCATCAGAAGCCAAAGGAACTAAAAAAAAAAAAAAATCCACTGAACACACTTTACCAAAATCTCCTTAATGACTCACTACAAATTAAACACTGTATCTAATTTCTGTCAATTCCATATCTGTTTTTTTTTTTGTCAAATAATCAAACACGAGGAAAGCTGATGATAGGGAAAATACAAATATCTACCTCCCTGTCACAGAGCAATTCCCAGGATCATTCAGCAGGATAAATGAGCAGTAGGAATCTAGGAAAATTAAATGCCATCTTGCTCTGCCCCACAGAGATCCAGCATAACCTTTCATAAAATTGCTTTAAAAGGAAAAGAATTTGCCTAGCATGCTACAGTCTAGGCTTCTAATGATAACAAAGATGTTCCTTATCATCCCTAGCGATGCAGGAGGAACTGACAGATCCTACTACCATGAAGAATCCAATCCTAGTTACATTCTAGGCTTCTTGAGCCTTGGGCCACTCAGCTCATCTCCTTGGTCTGTAATCCATCACCAAGGCCTCCAGGAAAAGGGTTGTCAGAGAAAAGCAAAACAACAGCCAGCTTTAATTTCAGCACAACAAAATATTGATCCGGTGTGAACCACTAGGTGGCAAAACTAAACTGCTCAATGCAAACGACAATGGGGGCGGAGCAGGAAATGTAATTAACACATCATTTCGGGTCTTAATCTTCGTAATTCTCAACTATCCTAAAGGGAATGGGAAAGGAATTTGGGGTCAAGCTGATTTCCCCCTCAACTCGGTGGGCTAAAAAAAACCTTAAAAAAAATCACTCCTTAATAAATTTGTGAATAAACCAATCCGGAAATTTATTCATACTTTAAATGCTATAGAAATATCACAGTTATTCATGTGTGGAACTAAAAATACCCCTACTCTTCTTCTGTTTTAGTTGTTAATTTGTTAAAATGCCACTTAACTAGTTATTCATGGAGGAATTTCTCCCCATAATTAGTTCTTAACAATTATAAAGAGGAGCTCTATGGGGAAATATGAATGATCATTTTTAGGTATGAGAACCCTGTGCGCAATGAGTTACCAAATGTCCAACCACATCACATCTTCCTATATTATTCAACCTTAATGTCTGAACTACACAGAAAAAGTGAACTGGACTCTTTTTAAGATGAAAAAAGTATCACGAGGAAAAGTATTTATTGCTAGAATAACATTTTTTGTTGGGGGGGTGTAAGTGAAGTAAGTACAAATTTTGGTTAACCACACATTCTTTTTTTTTTTTGGTTAAAAATTCAGCACCACTGTACATGCGTGGTGAGGCTATGACCCGTGGGAAGCAATTCTCCCTAAGCTGACCCTTGAGATTAGGTGGGTGTGGGCAAAGCAGGACAATTAAGTTCTTCTTTCCTCAAAAGCAGTTGATCAGAAATATAAAAAATACAACAGAAAAAAAACAAAACAAAACTGGTTTACTCCAAAGCAAAGTGTTTCTGGTCATTCACCTGGGAGGCTAGATTTTTTCACTGTACCAGGGATACCTTTTTTTTTTTATTCTTATGTTAATCCCCATACATCATTAGTTTTAGATGTAGTGTTCCATGATTCATTGCTTGTGCATAACACCCAGTGCTCCATGCAGAATGTGCCCTCCTCAATACCCACCACCAGGCTAACCCGTCCTCCCACCCCCCTCCCCTCCAGAACCCTGTTTGTTTTTCAGAGTCCATCGTCTCTCATGGTTCGTCTACCCCTCCGATTTCCCCCGCTTCATTCTTCCCCTCCTGCTACCTTCTTCTTTTTCTTCTTTTTTTTTTTCTTGACATATATTGCATTATTTGTTTCAGAGGTACAGATCTGAGATTCAACAGTCTTGCACAATTCACAGTGCTTACCAGAGCACATACCCTCCCCAGTGTCTACCCAGGGATACATTTTAATGATATGCTTAATTTTTAGGAAAAACAGCAGTATATTTAAAATCTGCCTGTTGAGACCAAGTGGTAACTTCCCAACTTGGTGATCCGTGGCATTTGAACCTAAGAACCCTGAGCTCTTCTGAGGGTGCTGTAAATACACACAGAGAAACACACGTTGTGTCCAGAACAGAAGCACATTACCTGCCCCTTGCTTGATGACAGGAGCGGACGGAGGAGGCGGCTTCTTGGGTCTCTGAAAAATGAATCAAAATGATAACACATGAGATTGTTGGCAAGCCAACGAGATTGTTGGCCTGTCACACAAGGACCATAGACATTGTTTTCTAGATGTAGTTTGGACAGCCCAGAGGAGCTCTCCAAAAAACTGGGTAATTCTCTCTCCGGGGATGTCAGGTTTTGGCACCTTTAAGCCAACACTAAAATAAATTCAGTCTGCAAAACAAAACTCTGATGGACAAATGAAATACCATTTCCCCCTTTCTAAATTTGTAACAGCCTTCTGGAAAAGCACGGCTCAGCAAAAATGGCCTGAAACCAGCAAGCACAATGGTCCTCCTACACCGAAACCGCATTTGCAATTAAGATTTAATCTGCTGAATAACCAAGTGATTCAGGAGAGTCATTGGGACAGCTCGAAATCAGATCTGCTCTGGACAGGGGACCTTCAGCAAAAGCAGGCCAAGGGGATGCTGTGGCTGGGAGTCAGCGGGTTCTAAACCTTCAGCCCCTTCGGACCCCAAGGCTGGCAGGCCATTCGCGAGGCCCCCCGCAGACCAGTTGTACCCTGGAAAGTGGAATGGAGCATTATTTTTGCATGTTGGCTGTGGTCTGTTTTTCTCTCCCAGCCTGTCAGTCTGTGGGTGACGAGGCAGCTATGCAACCGGTTCCAGGGCCTCTCCTTGCTCACACAGGATTGACTGTAGGAGGAAGATGGTCAAGCTGCACTTGGCAAATGATTCAGGGGCCAAGAATCCAGCCAGGGCACAATTCATGGCCACCGTACTTGGAGAGGGGAGCCAGAGGTGAGGAGAGAACCATCTCAACATCAACATCATTCAGGAAAGATGGAAACAGGAGGATTTGAGAATCTGATCCATGTTGCTGCTGATGCTTCTCCTGACCCTCTCTGGGCATCACACACCAGTGACTTTTTAAACAGCTCCAGAGACTCTCTCCTGCACTCTGGAAATGAACCATTCTGACATTACCGCAAGGACCAGCCAAAGCACGCAGCAGTCCCCGGCCCCTACCCGCTGGGGCCCACCGGTGCCTCCTGAGAAAGTTCTTTATGGGTCTCATATTCTCCGGGTTTTACTTGAAATCATTTCCTCCTGTGCTCTAGTACTAGAACTTTCTCAGGAGGCATCACAGCATGTAGGCTCTGGATTCTGTGACATGTCACCTCTGCTCTTCAGTAGCTGGGTGACGTGGCCAAGTTACCTGGAGTAAGTAGTGTAGTGTGGTGGCTGAGAGGTGGGGTTTCAGAGCCTGACTGATTACAAAGGCTGGCTCTTTCAATTCTTAGCCGTGGACACTGGGCAAGTGAACTGACCCAGCTAAAGCTTCTCATCTGTAAAATGGCAGTGGTATTACCTCCCTCTTGAGAGGAGGTGGTTTCATACGCAGAGGGAGTCAGGAAGCACTGCCCCTGTTGAATCTTTGCGACAAGCCTAGAAGTAGTGATCTTATTATGCCCCTTTTGCAGATGAAGTAATTGAGGCTTAAAGAGATGAAGCCATTTCCCCAAGTCACCAGGCTATTAAATAGGGTGGGGGCTGGGAGCCCAGCCCCATGCTGTCTGGCCCACAGGTCTGCTCTTAACCACTGTGAAGGACCCGCCTTGCCAGAGAGCATCCGCAACACAGCCCACCACACGGCCATACACCACACACAGCGTGTACGCAAGCACAGGGAACTGTGTCATGTGAAAGGGGGGGGGGGAGAAAAGACGGGTATCAAATTGTAGCTACAGTCTGAGCTCCAATCAACTACGTTACAAAATATACAGAAAGAGAAAAAGACTGGAAAGGAATAAATTTATAGTGTGATACCTGACTAGTGTAGGATTATGGGCATGTGTGGGGGTGTGTGTTTCCTTCTTAATATGTTTCGGTACTGCCTATCCGAGTACAGACTAACTTCATTATAAAAAAGAGAAAGAAAGATGCTCTAAGGGCCACCTCCCCCTGCACACAGGCCAACCACTGGCGAAAGGCCCTTTCCCGTCTGCCAGCCCCTTCCAGCTCTCCACTCCAACTTCTTCCTTTTTCTGCCTCCCTTCTCTGTCCTTGTATAAATTAGCTGGGACAGATGTGTGTTTACCTAATGAAGTTATTGTTGAAACTCTGCCAACTAACCTTCCTTTACCTCAGGATCAGAGTAACTTCTGATTCACAGACAGCACCCTGTGGCCTAGTTCTTCCTGGCCAAGCCCCAACGATGCCCACCCAGTGGATGTCTTGCTCACTTCCTGCTCGCTTGAAACATTTTATAACCAATTTCACATGAGCCTCCCCTTGCCGAGCCTGTTCCCCCAGCGACCTTGCCTCAAACCACAGGGCCCCAAATAAAAAAAGACAATTACAAGTCATCATGTTTTCCAAGATTACTGTGCAAAGGAAAAAAATCCCTCAGTGTTGTGTCAGATTTGGCATGGGGTAGACTGACAGAATGTGACCGGGCAGGGCAGAGGGGCACCGAGAGAGAGGACAGGAAGTGTTAGGTTAAGAGACAGCATGTGACAAGCGTGGTCATGGCAAGTGTGTGCTTGACTGTGGCAGAGGCAGGAGGCAGAGGTGTGAGGTGTCGTGAGGAGCCCCGGTGGTAGCGGAGGCAGGTGGGGGCAGTTCTGAAAGGAGGAAACACTCTGTGCTGTGTGTCTTGCACCCACCGGGCTTGATCAGCAGTGGCTGCAGGCCAGCTTTGCTTATGGGCAGAACGGGTTTACAGGTTGTCCTGGGTTCGTTTTTTTTTTTTTTCCCCCTTCGACTGACTTCACTCTCTGATGCCCTCAAACTTAGCCTTCTGGCCTCCTTAGATGAGAAATGATGTCACATTTTCAAAGAAGAGGTCTTTGAAAGTAATTCTAAACAAAAACCAGGGCCAGGGTTCCGTGCAGCTCCAGACTGCCCCCCAAGTGATTAAGAGAAGATTGCACGGGGGCCTACAGGGATTTTCCTCTTTAAATGCAACAGGAAGGACGGGGCAGGGAGAACTGAGAAGGCAGGCTGGGAAAATCTGTA
Organism: Mirounga angustirostris; assembly: GCF_029215605.1. Classification (NCBI taxonomy): domain Eukaryota; kingdom Metazoa; phylum Chordata; class Mammalia; order Carnivora; family Phocidae; genus Mirounga; species Mirounga angustirostris. The sequence goes on from NW_026991719.1 coordinate 15,707,250, forward strand.
GCAAAACCTGACAGGAAAGACTTCAGCACAGGCATTCATGATTCTTAAATCAAAAGACGCAAGCACGTCGCTTAGTCGGTTTTCCCCAAAATGTCCAATTGTGACCGGACCAAGGAAATAGCACGGAGGGGGTCTCCAGGTTAAGCAGTAGCCCAACGCCTTCTGGTGCCACAGGTGTGCAGTCAGAAACACCCTTTCAACTCAGGCGAGTTATTTTAAGTCATGAATTTTTAGAGGCACTTGTTCTATTTCTTCTCTTTATCCCTCCCTCCATAGTGGAAATGTAACACTCCAGATCCAAATTCAGATGGCTTCAGCCCGCTCGATTTGCAGATCAATGCTAGAACTAACAGAGGATGTTAGAGCTACGAGTGATCACAGGGTCCCCTCTATACTGAGGAGACTGAGGCCCAGAGGGGCTGGGTCAACCGCTGGGTGGTGGCCAAAGAGGGCCCAGAACTCACATCCCTCAATGTCCATCCAGACTGTGGCAATTCATGAAGAGCCAACATGAAAATGTTCCTAACAACATCAATGAGCCAACATTTTCTGATTTCTAGGAGTGCAGAATGCGTCCCCCAGGCTTCCCATATGCAGGGTGTACACGCCTGTGTGCGCCTGCGTGTGCATCTGCCTGTGTCGAGTCGTTGGCTTGGACACAGAAGCAAACACCGTCCTTCAAAGGATACGTTAACTAGATCTGATCTCTTACCATTATTACCAGGAAGGAAATAGATCTGAATGTTCTGGAGTGAAGACAGCAGGAAGGCAAGTCTTACTTCCTGCTGATGGATTTCAGAGCTGACTCTGCCCTTTGTTTGGCAAGCCCAGCCAGTCCCAGGCAAAGAGCTCATCAGTTGGCTCAACTGGCCTCCCTGGCGGGAAGTTTGATTTGCCACTTGGCCTCTTGCCTTCAGAGCTCTGGCCCCACACATGTGGTTTGCTGAGAATAACCAGAGGAGCGTACTCCTGATGGCTGGGTACACTTGAGGGGGGCGCTTTGTTAGAGGAATATGGTAAGGTTCTGGAAGCAAATCTTAGCTTGATTTTCAGCCTTGGGAAGCCCTCCTCCAGGCATCCAGCTAAGTTCTCTAGAGGTGTCTGTGTGAGGCTAGAGAGGGGACAAAAATGGACAGTTCCTGACCAGGGCACCTCTCATGGATCTAGAAACACACGAAGGCCTCCACTCTGCCCTTTGCTTCCCTGTCCCTGGTGGATTGGCAACACCTTCGAAGAGTGCAGCTGGGGCTACGCTCCGGGTGATTACAGCAGCTGTAAGGGCCCCTCTGCGCTCTACAGCGTCCCTAGCACAGGAGGTCCCCGGGGGCCACCACAAAAACCTGATCTCAGCAGGGTCTCTCTTGAGTTTCCTCTCCTTAACCTTTGGCCTGGTGGCCTGCATCCCTGGGCCCATCCAGACTGCTAGCCTACTGGGGAATCACACAGGTCTCGGTATTTGGCTTCTCCCCAAGATGCTCTCACACTTTACCCCCTTGTCTCATGCCCCTGCTCCCTCTGCCCACTGTAAAGTGATGCCTCGACTCCATGCCCAGACCTCACTTCTAGATAGAAAAACCCGAGCTCCCCCATGTCCAGCTTCTCCCTACCCGCGCCCCCCGCACCTTCCCCTTTCATGCTAGCGCGGGAGAGAGCAGTAAGTAGGAGGGGAGGGGCTGAAGGAAGGGAAGGTACACCCGGTCACCAAACGACCAAAGGACAGGCGAGTCCTGAGAGCCAACCGTGTATCAAGCATGCTGCTATGGGCTGCATGTTTGTGCACTGAATGGACCCAAAATTCCTATGGTGGAACCTAATCCCCAATGTGGTGGTGTGCTGAGGTGTTGCCTTTGGGGGGGTGACTGGGTCATGAGGGTGGCACCCTCACAGATGAGATTAGTGCCCTTAGAGAAGAGACCCCAGAGAGCTACCCTATCTCTTCTGCCGAGTGAGGGCACAGCCATCTACGAACCAGGAAGCAGACCTTCACTAGACAGATGCCACATCTGCTGGCACCTTGATCTTGGACTTCCCAGTGTCCGGATTGTGAGAAATAAAGTCCTTTGTTTATAAACCACCCAGTCTATAGTATTCTGTTACAGCAGCCTGAACTAAGACACACACTTTCGGGCCCCATGAAGGAGAAGCTTGGGACACGGGCTCTGCCTTCAAAGAGATGACAGTTCGGACGGAGCGATGACAGAGAAGCACTTCAGGCAAGGGTACAACTGAATGAGGTGCTCAGCTGAGAGAGTACGGGCTGTAAGTACCAGCAGAGAAGGGAGAAGGAGGCCATCCAGGCTACTTCAGGGAAGCTCAGTTAGGGCTCTGCCATTAGGTCATGCTTGGGTGACATTAGTGCCTTGACTAGTCCCCATCTCTGCAGAAAACCACATGTACAGACAAGGTTGGAGGTGAATTTTTTTTTTTTCACAGTGCTGCTTATTAGAAGCACCTATTTATTTCTCTTCGGAAGACTATTTTTGGGGGAACTAATTCATTGGACATCTTTAGAAACTAGAAGTATTGGTTCTCAAAAGGCTGAAGGACATGACTAGGAACAAAGAAAATTTGGGTTGAGTCGGTTTTATAAACTGGGTTGTCAGACGATGGGGGCTAAGGTAAGGGACCTCCTAGGAACGCGGTAAAGAGAATGTAGTCACAGTTACACCGGCAAGATCCCCCTCCAGCAGACTAGCCCTTGTGGGAATCAAGCGAGTCTTCCTTTCCTGTAAAAGGTTGGACCCTACTGAACTGCTGAGTGATCTTAAGGTTGGCACTCAACCATAACTGAGAGTGTGGGAAACGTACTTGATTGCACCACAGCGTGTCTGGAGATCGACAGCGAACAAGAAGGGTCCACTCAGCTGTGAACCCCGAGAGCCGTGGAGAGGGTTGCTGAGGCCGAAGGTGCCGTGCGCTCGCGAGCAGCCTCCGGGGTTGGCGGAGTTCAGCGCACAGCTCCCGGACGCACGCCCTTCCCTCCGGTGCACCTGCAAGGGCCTGCGCGAGAGGCGCCAGCTCCCGCAGAAAGCACCCAGCAAACGCGGTTTCCTGTAGAAGCTGGAGCGAGCGCCCTGGGCAGGCAGACCCGCGCGCTCCAGGCTGGCTGACCCTTCAGTTCTCGTTGCAATCAGTAAGCTGGCAGCCTGCTCGCCGGGTCAGGCTCCGTGAGCTGGCAAACGGGAGCCGGCATCGCAGCCACAGGCACCTTTAGAAATCTTTGAGGGAAGGTTTCTGTGCCCCTGAGCAGCGGACCCTCCGCTGCAGAACATTCGCTATGGGAACCTTCGTAACACCCTGGTTCTTGACATGGTAGACAAACTCAGAAGGGTCCTCCGTGTCGATGGACATGAGAACAGTAACATCGCCTTCGGGTGATTTGAACAGTTTCTCTTCAAGACTCTAGAGCCTGCGACTTTTTCCTAAAAAGCAATCCTTCAGGAACATTATCGTTCAGAATATCTATTCTATTTTTTTTTTTTCAATGACACTGGGAAGTTTTCTGCTGTTCTTGAGAGTTCAAGTTCCCCATTTTCCTTCAATAATGATGGCAGAGCATGTGCATTGCTTCACTAGAGCTCTCGGAATATTTAATCTTTCCATTTTGATATTCAGTTTTACTGTCAAGTCTCAAAATAAACCGACAACCATTGAATCTATGTTCTCTCATAAATAGCTTACATAATTGCTCTAAAATATGCACCAAGAGATCACGGGGTGCTCTCCCCACCAGGGAACATCTTGAGAGAAAGCCCCAGAGCGTTTGGCACCTAGTGAGAGAGAATCTGCTGAGGGCTCTCTGAAAGAAAGCCCTCCAGGAAATTCCAAAAGGCTCTGTGGTAACCACCTGAGTCCGTACCGAGCCACCGCAGAAAAGAGCCAGCCTCGTCAGAATGCTTTGGTGATGCCTACTGCTTCGAGAAGTCTGCTGCTGAATAAATGCTGTTTGCTGCTGTCTACCCCAATCATCCCAGACCGTCCTCCTTTCTGGGTGAATGGCTGCAGCCTCAGCCACTGGCAAGACAAGATGACATGTGCTGAAACTGGTGGCAGAATAATGTTTCAGACTCTGTCATTCACACAGTGCATTTGTGTTAATGATTCTAATCATCTTCACACAGCCAGCTCAGCAAACAACAGCCCTGGCTCCTGTCACACTGTCACCAGCTCACCAACACTCTGCATGCAGCGATAAAGGCTGGTAGAGCAGCCGATGCAAAGCTGGGTGGCTGGTTTTGTGGGCCAGAAGGGATGAAAAGGATGTAATACTTTAAATTCTCTGAAAGCTAAATGTCGCATTATACAATCACTTCTCAGCTGTAGGTATTACTTTGACAGGTTTGACTGTTGTTTCCCCCTGCCGTTTTCTTATTCTTAGGGACAAGGTTAAAAGACCTATCCAAGAGATGGTGGCTGCTTGTCTGAGGTTGGAGAGATGCCCACGGGGCCCCAGAGAGCGTGCATGCCTCAATGAGCAAGCTGAGTCCACTCCTCACTGACAACTTCACTCTCTTGGTGGAAGTCTTCCCTTAATACCTTATGTAACAGAGCAGAGCTTCTGGAAGAGTATGCCATGGAATCTCTCTCACCTGGTATATTTATTGCCCCACTAAAATGTGACTGGGAACTAGAAAGCAAGGTGCCACAATGTAGGCAACCACAGACGTGGCCCATTTGTTAAAAGAATTATCCAGATTTTAGCTTAGCCTTCAAAATCATACTACCTCCCTCAGAACAGGGAAGGTGGCAAATGGCCAGCAGGACAGCATGCTGGCTAAGATTCCTTGGCCACAGGGAGAGGAGTCACCAGGAAGGTCTTCCCAGTGCTTCAGGACATGAACACCTTTTACCAGGCTTGCAAAGATCGGCGAGAAGGGTCAAACACGCAGTCTGGACGGCCCTTTCCCCTCCATACTCCCTGGAAGAGGCCCACCCTCAATGTCCTTTCGGAAAGGTCCAGCAGGTCTCTATGACCCTGAACATCAGACCTGCTGCCCAACTCTACACCCACCAGGGCAGCAACTGCGTGGACCCTCCATCCTTATCAACCAGCACGGTGGCTAGCCCAAGAGAAGGAACCCAACACACACACAGCGGGTGAATAAATAAACATAAAACATAACTGCCAGGTAGCAGGTCCTGAAACAAATACGAGAAACAACATGAAGATTATGCCATTCTGCGCCCACTTGTCTCTATAGGTATAGTTTCTAAAGTACTCGTCAAAGTTCTCAGATGCATTTGGATTCCCAGGGAAGCTCGTAAAGACATCAAGATAACTGTGTTGATTTGACCAGCTGAAGCAAGATGAACCAGAGTCTGACTTCTATCATTACTGCCCAGTTTCAGCTGGAGCCTTCCCACACTCGTGCGAACAGTAATTACAAAGGCGGGAAGAGTTAGCGTACGTGGGGCCTTTACCAAGCACCGGCGCCATGCTGAAGAATTCCTATCTTCTCAACAGTTCAACAGCATAGGCACAATTCTTCTCGCAGTTTTATAGATGAAGATACTGAGGCTCAGACACATCCAGTGAGGTGACCTTGAGCAGAACAGGTAAGTGACGGGGCCATGATGCAAGCCCAGGTCCAGCCGATGCTACAGCCTGGAGTCACGGGCATTATAAACGGTTGCCACACCTCACTCCCGTGTCCTCTTGTTTCACCACGTTTACTGCCCAGTCAGTATTAAACGTTAGCATCTGTTTTGCTCAGGGCTGGATTCTATCAACTGATAGGCCACCACACTTCGATCATCCAAGAAAAATGGCTCAAATGATTTTGCTTGCTGGAAATTTTTTCTTGAATGGCAAGCTCTTCTCTGTTCTGAGAATTTATTCCCCTCCTAAAATATGGTCAGGAACTGGAAGGTGGAGCTGTCACCACTTAAACAGATACCTGCTTCTCTACCAGCACTTCCCCATCTGGAACGTGTGAACGGTTCGCTGGAGGATCTTGTTACAAAGCAGGTTCTGATGCCCCAGGTCTAGGATGGGGTCTGAGTATTTCTAACAAGCTCCAGGTAACACTGATAAAGTGTGGCCCATGGACCAGCACTAAGATTCAGGGATATAGAAAACACCAGGAAGCAGAATCCAGATTCTCTGAACCCCAAACTCAGTTCCGAGAGAGAATAATACGTGTGGAACGGAACATTCTTCAGCTAAACAATATAGGAAACAAGCTATCCTTTTGGGATATCCTAGGGTGTGGCCCTAGGCTTCAAACCAATCTAAAGATCTATGGGACATGATCTTGGTGGGTACCAACACCATGCAGCTTCTTGAACCATCACATTCGTTCATCTAGGCCGTACATACACCATCAATGCTGTTTAGTATCCTTAGCAACCAATCCACCAATGTGTAGCTATCCTTCATAAACGTCAGCTCCATAAGAACGGTCATGGTTCAAGGTTAGGTTCATGGTCCAGTAGCAGTGCCCCAACAGGCATAAACAGGAACCAGTCCAGAAAGGCAGGCAGAAGTCAAGTGAAAGCCTGAGCAAAGAGCCCTGAGATGCAGCGCAGAATGGAAAAGACCAAACTGCTGTCCCCTTATAACATCAAGTGCTTCTAACTTTTCAACTTTCTTGTTCCATCCTCATCAGAGAGACAATACACCTGGAGCGAGGCAAAGATGGACTGGCTCACTGAAACAACAGCATTGGAAAATGGGTCCCCACAAAGAGAAAACAGATCAGAGGTGTATGCGAATACACATATGGACAAATGTGTGTATACATGTCCACATATGTACACACACAGTGTAAGAACATCAGTGGCCTCCCTCTGCGTCCTCAGCTTCACAATGTGCTTCTCAGCCACTTCCACAGTATTGGGCCTTCACCACCTCCAAGGGACAATGCCACACAGGATGCAGGCAGTCCTCTTACCAAACGGAGCACCCGAGAGTTCTTGTCATTTGGATGCTTATATGTTCCAGGCACCACACCAAGTGCTTTCCACACATTATCTTATTTATTCATGCAACAACACCAGAATAAGGATCACAGTGACCAGCTGTCAGATGAGCAAACTGAGGGTGGTGGAAGGTAATTAACTCGTTCACACTCATGCCCAGCCTACAGAACAGCCAAGGGCTCAGAAACCAGATCCACTGAACTAAAATGCCAGTGCTCTTCAATGGTCCACTAAACTCCCCTCACCCAGTATCCCAGACCCACCATGGAAGCCACCATTCTGACAGCGTGTGGAGTGCTGACCTCAAGGCCAGGAAACTTACATTGCCCTCCTTTTCAAAGTCAGGTGGAAGAAGCTTCACGAAGTTATCAGGGAACACTCCTCGTCTGCCGTTGAGTTCTCCTTCCCACCAGCCCACGTCGATGCAGTCCTAGGAGACGGGAGAGCAGAGAGTGAGAAATGGGGCAAGTACCCTCCGGCGAGGTCCCACACCGCTGTTAGAGAGAGTGGAGGCCCTTTCCCTGAGGCCACTATCAACACAACAGTGGCTAATGAGACGAAGTGAGCACAAATCTCCAAGTCAGATGGGAGAACAAAAGCGCAAGTGTGCTCGAGCTGCTGGTTGGGACTCAGAGCCCAGTGCTGCCGTCAGATGTCCCGCATTAATCCGATCTGCTTTTCTTTAAAGATGGGAGGATATGTATTTTCTTCATCTTAATTTTGCTGAAATAAAATTATTTCATTAACTGCAAACATGCTTTAGGAAATACATGCACAAATGTTCTCTTTGATTAGCCTGTCACAAAGCTTATGGAAATTAAAAAGGACTTTGCGACAGTCAGCCAAGCATAAGAAAAATCACACTTCTGGCAAGCTCGTAAATGCACTGCTCTTCCTGACCTTCTCCTCTCCGTGGTGATGGGGCACGGCTGTCATCATGAAAAGCCCTTCCCCCACCTTACAGAACTCAATGTTCGCTTACTAAATGAAAGAATAAATCTATTCATTCTTCCAGATCAAACCTGCTGCCCTTTAAATACTCCCTATTCTGTTCTTTCACTCGTCAGATGTTTATTGAACGCCTATTTTGTGCCAGGCGCCAGGGAGAGCATGAGAGTTTGGCCTGTGCCAAGCTTCTGTCCCGAGCCTAACAGCCTCATGGTTCTCCTGGGTCTTCAACCTCATGCCACAGAACCATTTCTATTTTACCCCACATCCAATTGGCTGGAAGGCCAATTTGCTCTAGGTTTTGTTTTTTTTTTAATTTTTTATTGTTAATGTTAATCACCGTACATTGCATCATTAGTTTTTGATGTAGTGTTCCATGATTCATTGTTTGCGTATAACACCCAGTGCTCCATGCAGAACGCGCCCTCTAGTTTTATAATATACCTCACATTTGTCCTCTGGCTCCAAATCCACTTCTACTACCCTAATCCAAGACTCACCTGGCCTACCGCAAACCTCCTCACTTGGGCATTTCTTCCTGCCCAGTATATGAACAATGTACACACACTGCTCTTGGGTACACGTCCTTGAGTAAAAACCCAATTCTCAGACTGTGATCAACAATTCCTGCCACAGCCAAAAATGAGCAGAGGCTTTCCAAAAAAAAAGCTAGTAACACGTAGGACTTTTAAAGTTACGTCTGAAGTGGGGCATGCTCAACAAAGTGAGGAGATCATGTTCAGGGCCCATGGAGAGACACTCACGGTCCTCCCCAACATCAGTAGGGGTGGGGAAGGGGCCAGGAGGGCTCAAGCAGCAGATATGAAGCTGGCCTAGGGCCCTGCTGTAGACCCCTGGAGGGCCACAGCATATGTGAGATCATACATCTTAGCAAGGCGAGGAACATATCTGGCCTTTTGACCATTATGCCCCCAGCCCACCACACCATGCCCAATATAATAAGTATTTGTGGAATCAATGAGGACTTTTTCTAACCCTGAGTTCTGTGATCTCCTGAAATATGGTACAGAAACATTGTGATCTCCTGCCTCAATCTACCTTAACTCATGATGATTTTTACATAAGAGAGGGCCCACCTCAGGTGAGAAGTGAATGAACACCACCTCCCTTCTCCCAGCAATATCTGTTGCAAAGATAAATGGACTCTTTAGAAGAGGACATGGGTTTTGGAAATGGATCCTTAATCACAGATGATAAATTTTAGTCCTGACCAACAGCAAAAAACAGACACTTGAAGCATCAAGTTCAGATTTACCCAGAACAAACCAAGGTTCAAAAGACAACACAAGAGAATGCTTCTCTTTCTTGGAGAATGACACAAGAGAAGCCCAGGTAAGTATTCTGGTCCTGCTCATGTCACATCCCTCCCTAAACAATCTAACATCAGTCCCCACAGAAGGGATTCATGAACGGGGATGGTGGTGGCAGAGTATGATGGCTTCTGATGTTTTTCCAACTCTGAGAAGATCTCGTCATCAACAATACCAGAAAATCTTGCGAAGGAGTAGGGGGTGACATGCCTTTACTTTTAATCCTTAGAAATTAAATCTTTCAATCCAGAAGGCTCTGCTTTTGAGGAAATGCCTGGCACCTTTTTTTCTCTCCTTTTTCCGGACAAGTCCTCTTCTCCTCAAACCCAACTTGAAACTCACCTTTAGGAAAGTGATAATGATGAATGCTTTATCTTTTCTTGAACACTCACAACTGTGTTAATTTGCACTTCATGATATTCAATTCAACAAACATCTATGAAATGCCAAGTATATTTAAGTTCCTTCTGTAGGCACCAGACGTTAAACCTGCCAAGAACACGATCCCTAACTCCAGGGAGCTTAGAGACTTATGTGAAAGACCCACACACAATATTATACCAGGTCCTTTTGGATAAAGGTATCAACCAAGAGCTCTGGTACCAAAGAGGAGACAGTCATTAACAGCTTTTCAAACAATCTTAAATCTTTTCATGTGCAAAGGGTTTGCTTACGTGAGGACTGAACTTCCCTGCACATTCATTTCAGAGCACCTGATACAGAATTACATCCAAAAAAGGCACTCAAATATTGTTTAGTTTCAAAAGCTTTCTTCCAAATTTTCCGACTGATGCAAATCCATGCCTCACCTTAATCTTCTGCAAGCAGTAACCCAAGAATCATTGTAACGAAGCCTTTTCCTTCATATGTGAGAAAAACAATGAAGAAAATTTTAATAAGCAGAAGCATATCCAGAATAGAACCAGAATCCAGAACTCATACATGCCTACAGGGCAAAACAGTGTATATGACATATTTATTATATCTCCCATCAGTGGAGAATGGCTTGGATGGCTCATCTCTACTCAGCTTCTTAAGGAAAACATTAACAGTACTAATCATTGTGTAATTCAAGGTAAGAGAGGGAAAACATGAAGGTAGAGCACAATCTGTCTTACTGTTCTGATTGGTAGGAGGACAAATACTAGGCTCGTGGATGAGATGAGCACATTCCAAAAAGAAAACAGCCAGTGTGTCTTAGGACACAGAGGAAAGTGACTGCTTCAGGACAGAAAGGTACCTGAAGTGGGACAGAGACTGATAGAGAACCAGGGCGCTTCTTACCCCCTAGCAAGAGAAGCTAATTTAAGGAAAACAGGAACAATTCTGACAGCAAAATGAGAAGCGGAAATACCTCCTCTTCAACAAACCAGGCAAAAGAACAAGCCTTCTGATGGCAGAGATGAAGAGACAATTATTCGTATGAGGGCTGTGTTTCTGGAAGTGTAAAAGAGCAGCAAATTCAATTTATTTACTGAGGACTGAAAACATGCAGGATAGCAGAGGAATTCAGGGGTAAACAGAAAATCATAATGTCCTTACAGGGCTCTGGAGCCCAGAGCCTAGTATGAGGGGCAGACAGTGAATCACTATGGTGCAGAAATACCGGCAGGAGTGCTAGGCCAGATTTAAAAACAAGTGGGACCAAGAAAAACCAGGTAGCCTGAAAAGAGAGAATGAGGGGTGAACCAAGGCAATGAGAAAGGTCAAAGGCAGGATCACGAAGCATGAAGAAAGGGAAGAGGGAGAGTGGGAAGCTGGGGTCCTGGAAGAGAACATTCAAGAACTGGCACTTAGGGTGAAGGCAGTGTCTGGCTCCCAGGGGGCTCCCAACCAACATCTACTGAACAGTGATGTGAGATGTGAGGCAAGATGGCACCTGCGAGTGGCAGGAGCAGAATGGAGAGACAGTTGGTCAGTGAATTGTGAGGCCAGAATGTCATCAGGGTGGAGTGGATGCCCCAAGGAGGATGGCGGGAGGTGCGTGAAAGCAGGACAATGAGATAGCAGCCGACCAGTGAGGAGAGAGGCAGTGCAGCCAAGATACTGGCAGATGTGAGCCTGACCACTTAAATTCTTTTCAAACCTGGGACACTAATAATAATCACACCAGGACCACAGATGTAACCCAAGATGATGATCGCCCTAGTGGATTTTGAGATTCCAATAACGACGAAGATAGGGCAATATAGGCAGGTGAGGGGGTGGCTTCTGAATGAAGCAGGAGTTTGCTGTGGAAAGAGTGAGAGATCAGCATGTAGATGAAAGTTTCCAGAACAAGGATGATTAGAAATAAGCTCTAATGGCACAAAAGCAGAGGAAAGTAGACCTGGACTTCATCAAGAGTCCAGAATATGGAAAGAACGATATTTCTGACAGAGAACGTTCACTCTTCTATGACCAAGTCCTCAAAATGGTTTCTCTATGCCTCATCACCAGGCAGATATATGAGTAAAATATGGTATTTTTCCTTATAAAAAACAAATGATGTTTTTCCTTTGAAGGAATGAGTAAACAGAACCTTAGCTGTGCTGTACCCCTACTTCCACGTCCTGCGCTATGTCGGGTTATCGGAGATATCGCAGGGAGAGGGGCAAGACGGCGAACTGGGGCCAGCTGAGACTTAAGCAGTCCACTAGTTATAAAAACTCTGGGTCTCGCTTTCTTGACACACAGGAAAATCTTGGTGAGGTGTAAAGAGTGACACGACCACTGGTGGTTATCATCATTATTGTGATTCTGTGGACTGGTCCCAGGGACCCTGAGGGACAATGTGGCCAGGAAATCTTCTGAATTAAGCTCACACACATTTGTCACCATCCTCGGGTGAGACCGTCAGTGGCCACAGTTTACACACTTGGAAGAAAGCCAAGGAGAGGGACACCAAGGCCCCAGGGTGCATCTGAGTAGGGAGGCCTTGCCCACACCCCAGTGCCCTGCCTTCGTCCACTTGATCCTGCTGGAGGAGCCCTGACGAATGCGCCTGGAGCATTCCAGCACTTCCCACGGCTACCGCAGCAGGGGCCGGCTGACGCCGCTCCCTGATGGACAACTTGTTGGCGGAAAGTCACCGGCCAGCTCTGGCGCGTCTGCCTCTAGTCTCAGTGTTACAATTGTTGAGAAAAGACAAACCTGCCACCTGGCTTGCAAATTGGTTAAAAGAATGAGCCACAACCTCCTCTTGGGCACCCTTTTGTCGAGAATGCAAAGCAACCTAAGAGTTTAGGGTTTCTCAAAGCTGGCTGCACATTTAGAATCACCTGGGGAATTTTTAAAATTCCCAATGCCTGGGCTACACCCCACACCAATTCAAGCACAATTTCTAGGGGGTGGGACCAGGAAATCGGCACTGTTTAGAGGTCCCCAGGTCCTTCTAATATGCAGGTTGACAATCAATGATTTGGACCAGTGCGTCTCAAACTTTATTTATTTACTTTTTGCTTCTCAAACTTTAATGCACATACTATCCACTTGGGGATCTTGTGAAAATGCCAATTCGGATTCAATAGGTCTAGGGCAGGTCTGAGATTCAGCATTTCTAACAGGTTTCTGGGTGATGCATATCCTGCTGGTCCATGGACTACATACACTTTGAGTCGCAAGATTCTCAAAAATGGTAAGCTTTTTGAAAACAAGGATCTTATCTTTACACCTCTGCAGCCACCAAACACCTAAAACATTGCCTGGCTATCAATTCTGAATAAATGTTGGCTGAATGGATGCAATGACGGATGGCCCAATCTTCCCCCGGACTCTCTCAACTTTCAAACATCAAAAGTGAGGTCAAGTTGAATGAGGAAGAGGCAGGTATAGATTAGCTACACAAGAAAGCTTCATCTAAGGGCGTCTGGCTGGCTCAGTCAGGAGAGCATGTGACTCATGACCTCAGGGTCGTGAGCCCGAGCCCCACGCTGGGTGTAGAGATTACTTAAAAAAAAGTCACATTAAAAAAAGAAAGCTTCATCTATATGATCTGGCTTACCTGTTGGTCTGTACCACATTAATTATTTGTTTATAATTGTGGAAACAACTTAAAAAGTACCTCCAAAATGTAGGCCACATATTCTCAGACACTGTAAGTGTTCCAAATATTTGAGTTCAGAAGGGAATGCATAGCTTACAAATGGACATATCAAACCAAACAATGGAAAGATTAAAATGGGTTCACCCGTTGGTCCAAATGAAAAAGAAAAGCACTCTGCTCAGTAACTTCTCTTGGTGGTCAACTGTCCATCCCCACATTCCCCAGAAATTCCCAATTTCCCAGAAGTTATCCAGCATGGCTGAAAAAAAAATTTTCATGGCCTTCTCCGATGACTGAGATATCACTCCAGGAGAAAGTGAGTGCTGAACACTTTAGTGTGGCTGTTAAGTGAGCCTCAGAGGGTCCCCAGGGGGTCTTACACCCTCAGCATCCCACCAGCAATACAGAAAGCAGCGTTTAATATTTACTAATGAGCGTCTTCTGCATGGAGCTTCAGGGGAGCTCTTGAGAGAAAGATCCATAGAAGCCGGAGCCCAGGAGCACTGAGCTTTGCCTCTGCTTGTTAACACCTCCCCAAGAGATGCAATTATTCTGCATGGCTAGGATATCTCCTCAGAATTTCCAACATCCCTGTAAGTTAGTTATTAAAGCAGGCTCATCAACATCATGGTTTATGAGGTAAGAGGGAAAAAGACGACTACTGTCTATCTCAATGTCAGAAGAAATGCCTGGCAGACCATAGTTCATGAGAGAAGCCAAGGAGACAGCCCCAGAGACGAACTCACTCATGGAAATGTCACATTCCAGACTAAAAAACCCAATAGAACAGATCAATGAAACCAGGAACTGGTTCTTTGAAAAGATAGACAAAATGGATAAATCTTTAGCCAGACTCATCAAGAAAAAGAGAGCACTCAAATAAATAAAATCAGAAATGAAGAGAAATAACAACAGACGCCACGGAAATACAAAAGATTATAAGAGAATATTATGAAAAATTATATGCCAACAAACTGGACAATCTAGAGGAAATGGACAAATTCCTAGAGACATATAACCTCCCAAAACTGAATCAGGAAGAAACAGAAAATTTGAACAGACTGATTACCAGCAATGAAATCGAATCAGTAATCAAAAAATTCCCAACAAACAAAAGTCAGGACCAGATGGTTTCACAGGGGAATTCTACCAAGCACTTAAAGTGGAGTTAATACCTATTCTTCTCAAACAATAGAAGAGGAAGGAAAGCTTCCAAAGTCATTCTATGAGGCCAGCATCATCCTAACACTAAAACCAGATAAAGACACTACAGAAAAAGCCAATAAATATCCTTGATAAACATACATGTAAAAACCCTCAACAAAATATCAGCAAGCCAAATCCAACAACACATTAAAAAACCATTCACCATGATCAAGTGGGATTTATTCCTGGATTGCCAGGGTGGTTTGATATTCACAAATCAATGTGATACATCGCATTAATGAGAGAAAGGATAAAAGCCATACGATCATCTCAACAGATGCAGAAAAAGGATTTGACAAAGTACAACATCCATTCATGATAAAAACTCTCAACAAAGTAGGTCTAGAGGGAACATACCTCAACATAATAAAGGCCTTATATGAAAAATCCACAGCTAACATCATCCTTATTGGGGAAAAATGGAGAGCCTTTGCCCTAAGGTCAGGAACAAGACAGGGGTGTCCACTGTCCCCACTTCTATTCATCATAGTACTGGATATCCTAGCCACAGCAATCAGACAACAAAAAAGTAGTAAGAGGCATCCAAATCGGTATTGGAAGAAGTAAAACTTCCACTATTTGCAGATGACATGATACTCCGTATGGAAAACCCTAAAGACTCCACCAAAAACTACTCAAACTGATAAATGAATTCAGTAAGGCTGCAGGACAAAATATTAATATACAGAAATATGTTGCATTTCTATACACTAACAATGAAGTACCAGAAAGAAATTAAGAAAGCAATCCCACTCATGGTTACACCAAAAATAATAAAATACTTAGGAATAATCTTAACCAAGGAGGTGAAGGACCTATACTACAAAAACTATAAAACACTGATGAAAGAAATTAAAGGAAAAAAAATGTCACATTCCAAATGTCACATTCCAAATGTCAACATCTTAGGATCATCAAGGCTTAGGGAGTCTTTCACTGTTTTGTGATACTGGGAACTCATGACCTCAAAGAGTCTATCTCACTTGTAAAAAATCCTGACTTTTTATTGGGCAATAACTTAGAGGCTTTGCAACACTAACTTCTACTTCTGTCATTCTACATATTATATAACCGGTAATGAAAAACTGGATGAGGAACACACAAAGGGCAGTAATCGAGCCTTCACTAGGTCATGCCAATATGAATCGAAGCATGTACAGATGCCTGAGAACTGTTCAGAAATGCCCCATGTCTTCTGTAAGCCACCCAACACCACACCTCACATTTTCCTGCTTCTTCATACATAACTGGATGTTCTCAACAACTGTGCAAGCGACACTGCTGAGACTGGATTTTGAGGTCTTCTTTGTAAGAGTGTCGAGTTTTGTTATGGCGAGCAAGTGACTTGCGGATCAGCTTGACCTGTCAAGGCACGGCTTAGAGCTTTGTTAGGGTAGGTTAGGGTAGCGCTGTTTCTGTGACTGCCTCTTTTGGGTTCTCAGTTAGATGCCAGGTGTGTTCAGCAAAGTTTTTCTACCCTGCTTGGCCAGAACTCTAACATCTCCCAACCTTGGTGACTTCTGGGATATTCCCTCAGCTCACAGCCCACCCACGCCCCTAGGCTTATTTTCTTCCAGACCTGGTGGAGTCTTGCCCTGTTGATGCACAGCGTAGTATTTGGCAAAAGACTCAAGAACCTCCTATATATAGGCTTCTGGAGCCCTTTCTTTGTACAGCTCACTCCTCAGCAATTCACTGCCCTGAAAAGTCCAGTCACCTTGGCAGTCCTGAATTACGATCTCTGTTTCCTCCATCCGATGAGTCTTCTGCTTTCTGTTGGGGCTCCCCTGCCCTCTGCTGCAATTTAGAAAGTGCCCCCGGGGGAAAAAAGCCAGGGTTGATGTGGAATCCTTTTCCCAAGGATTACATCCCCGAGCTATGTATTACCCAATGCCTAAAAACAGTGGGTTCATGTATTTTGTCCGATTTTAAAGTTGTCTGTGGCAGGAGGGTAAGCCTAACACCTTTGACTCCATCGTGGCTAAGCATAACCAGAAGTTATGCTTGCTTAAAAAGACTGTTTCTTTAATTAGAATTTATTTTTTTCTAGATTTAATAGAACTTGAAGCTCTATCTTTAAAAGTCTGAGCTATTTCAAGGTCTAATTCCCAAAAGAAGTCCTAGAGAAAGAATTTCTAAAATGAAAAGACATACAAGAGTTTTTAATTATCCTGGAGTCTCCTCTGCTAGTCATATGCACATTTCTCTAATAGGGAAGGTGGAATATTCCCTAAGGAAAAGTAGAGTCAGTATTAAACATCATTATATGGAAAATTTAAATACATGCAGTAAGTCAGTGCCACCCAACTTTTTTTCAGATAATGGCACACATATAAAATGATAATATTTTGATGACATACTGCTGGAAGCCAAATGTTGTTGAAGGCCATCAACCCAGAGGGGGGTCCCAGCTACCTAAGGCCCTTTCCATCCACCTAGAGAGCAGAGGGGCTCACCATCCTACACTCCCATAACCCACTCAAAGCCCATGGGTTAGGATTTGCCACAGAAGTAACCTTTGAGTCCAGATGTCACTAAGAACTGAGCAAAAAGCTGAAATCAAATCTCGGTCCCCAGAAAGAGAACAGAATTTCCACAGACGTTATGAGAGGCAGGCAGGCAGGAATGAGGAAGGCCTGAAGGGGTTTTAATAGGAGACAAGCCAGAGCAGAAGCCCAAAGGCCTCGTTACTCACAGCCTGTTTCCCTCTTAGAAAAAGATGCTTCTATCTGGAGCGTCTTCAGAAAACAGCACCCAATAGGTAATTTCTGTGCTGGTCCAACCCCAGGGTCACCATTCACACTGGGCATCTCCCGGAGTTGTGGGGCATGGCCATATAGTTTGCACACAACAAATATACAAGAATAGCTTACTGATTTCATTATTTTATTTGCAGGTTATATAATCTTAAATTTCAGGAAATACTTAATGCTTTTAGCCTTTTTTCTAATATCAGAATGAAAGACCTTCTATCCCCATAAATCTACCTCAAAAATCAGTAATCATGTGAAAAGGGGATATTTGCGGAGAGGACCTTTCCTGTGTACTTATGATTGGGCTTTAAGCATGACGTGTGCCATTAAAACATAAAGGCACATGAACAAGTCATACATAAAATGCAACTCATTAAGGAAGCACTTTTACATTTTTTTGGTCTATTTAAACATAATCAAGGATGCAAACTTATGCAACAGTTTTTTTTCACAGAAATTTCTCATTTCTACTTGTTAAGTCATTTACATTGAGATGACCATTTAATGTTAATTTTTTTTAAAGATTTATTTATTTGAGAAAGAGAGAGGGAACATGCACGTGCACAAGTGGGGGGAGGGGCAGAGGGAAAGAATCTTCAAGCAGACTCCCTGCTGAGTACGGACCCCCCCCCCCACCGCCCCCGACCAAGGGGCTCAATCCCAGGGCCCACAAGATCATGACCTGAGCCGAAACCAAGAGTCAGACACTTAACCGACTGAGCCACCCAGGCGCCCATTTCATGCTAAATTTTGAAAGCTGTTTCTAATGATACTTTCAGCTCATCCAAACCACGTGGCTAATAACACAGTTTACCTCTCAAGGATGTACATCCTACAGCTGACTTTTCATTTGCGTTTATGTTTAGAAAACGATATTGATTCTGTATCCTGACACATGCTTTTCTTCCATTAAAAGGGTAGTAGATATAGTAAAAAATCATCTTGCTTCATTGACAAAGACACTGGCATTTATAAAGCATCTTTCATTATGTTTTAAGAGATTTTCTTAGCTCCTGCACCACCTCTAAGAGGTAACAAAGAAAGTTGTTAAGGATGAAGGTGGGGGAGTATCTTCATTTCACAGCTAAGGACCAGGAAGGAATATGAGGTAAAGGGTATAGCCATGATCATTATGAACATCAAGATCATCCAAGCCAGCTGTAGCAACTATTGGTAAATTCCTAAATGCCTACCTTCCATTTCCATTCTTCACCAGACAAATCTATATTTCAGTTTTCCTGTTAGGAAAACTTACTCCTCGGCATAAAAATTTGTTTGGGGGTCTTTTTCTCTATACTCAGCAAATTTAGCTTATAGGCCATATGCAGTGAGTGAAAAATACAATTCCCAGGTCAAATCTAGGCCCTCAGGCTGCTCAGCTGAGCCCAGGCCTGACTGGTAGAGTGTGGCTACATTTGTTTGCCATCTTGGGGGAGAAGGCTCTGATAAGGGAGATTTGCGGTCTTGTGTTACAAAGGATATTCCCAGGAAGACTGAGAACAAAACCAAGGTCCTTGAAATTCATGCAATTACTTATCAGGCAATTATTTACTAAACAGTGGGGCTCAAATCGCCTTGTAAGAAAAACAGACCAACCAACATTCTCTTAACGCTATCTTTGCAGAGCAAAAGTTTTTAATTTTGCCAAAGTTCAATTTAGCAGTATTTTCTTTCATGGACTGTGCTTTTGGTGTCATGTCTAACAACTCTTTCTCCTATGTTTTCATAAATAACATTTTGTGGTTTTTGCTTTACATGTACATCTATGTTACATTTTAGTAGATCTATTTTACATGTAGATCTACTCAGTCCATTCTGAGTTAATTTTTGCATCATGTATTAGGTTTAGGTTAGGGTATTTTTGTTTTTGTTTTGCTTATGGACTTCCAATTGTGCCAACACCATTTCTGAAAAGACTATCCGTTCTTTCTTAAATTCTCCCTGAACCTTTGCTGAAAATTAATTGGCTGTATTTTTTGGGTCTGTTTCTAGACATTCTATCTCGGGGGCCAGCAAACTATATAGCCCATGGACCAAATCTGGCCTGCTACCTATTTCTGTTCATCCCACTGAGAATAGTTTATACATTTTTAAATGGTTTTAAAAAACCAAAAGAAGAATATTTCAAGGAATGTGAAAAATCACACAAAATTCAAATTTAAGTGTCTATAAATAAAGTTTTATTGGAACTCAGCCATGCCCATTCATTTACTTCTATGACTGCTTTTGCATAGTTGCAATGAAGACCATCAAGCCTAAAATATTTACTCTCTGGCCCTTTACAGAAAAAGTTGGCCCAGCTCTGATCTAGAATGAGGATCCTTATATATATCCATGCAAAACCTCAGGGGCTCTCTGAATGCCATTGTAAAAAAAAAAAAAAAAAAAAAAAAATGCTTGTAAGGACAGAAGCTTTAAATAGAACCTCTGAAAGCCCTGAGGAAGGCAGAAAAGGAATGCATTTAATAGCCAGCTACCCTTTCCAACTAGGACTAAAATATAAAAGCTTTAAGTAAAACTATTCTTAAAAGGATGAATTGTACTGCATTATCTAGTTAACCAGAAAATGGAGAACATTTAAGTCTAAAAGGTATTTATTTTTAATGATGTTTTTCTTAAATCTCTCTCTGAGTCATAAACTAAGAAAAAACATTTGTAATGTGAAAGATGACAGGTTAATGTCATGAATATAAGGTATTTTTATAAAAATCAATTGGAAAATGACACATAACATTTTCAACTTGAGTAACCATTTTAAAAAATGCAAACACCTATCAGATTAGCAGAGATTAGAAAGAATGATAATATCCAAGGATGACAAGGACAGGAAAATACATTCGCACACACTCCTGTGGGGAGGCTAAATTGGCACAACCTTTCATAACACCACTCAAATACCTTTAAAAGGAACTGAGGCAGCATACAGTTAGCTATTTATCATCAAGAAATAATAACAACTATTAACATTTTCACAGCACTTACTCTGAGCGAGGCATGCTAAGTGATTTAGCTACTTTAACTCATTTAATCTTCGCAATGCCAGGAGGTAGGTACTAACATCACCCCCATTTCACTGATGTGGAAACTGAGGCACAGAGAAATTGAGCAATCTTCCCAAGGTTATACAAGTAGTAGAAAGTAGCAGAACTAATTACATGCACAAGAATTCACAAAGTGATGACTGCACACCACATGGTCTAAAATAAGGAAAACCTAGAAACAAGCTAAACATAAAAGAGAACTGGGGTACTTCGTACAATAGGAATCTAAGGAACCATTTTAACCGTGCTGCCAAAGACAGGCATGATATATTTTGAAAAAAGAGGGTTACAAAATAGTGTATGTGCTATGATCTTGTTTTTATTTTGAACTGTAATTTGTGTGTGTGTCTGTGTGTAAAACATCTGGAAGAATACAGCTCAAACACGGAGAGGTGATTTTGACTTTTTTTGGTATTTATCTATTTATCTGTTTTCTTCTCATTTTTTCCCCAAAAGTAAGATTATTTATATAATACTATTTAAAAGTGCATCCCATGCCACCTTCCATCTCAGAAAAGCAGATTTTAATAAAATGCAAATGTGAATGTAAAGAGCTTTGAGATACTTTAATAAGACACAGGCTATATAACTATAATAAATTACTTTTCTCCTAAGAAAAGTCAAAAAATAAATAATAAAGGGGAATTTCAGGGAAAGTGCTGAACTGAATTTCAGGACAGTTCAATATATGAAGTAAAAACTTCCAGTCACTGGGCATTTGTTTTCTCTTCTTCCCATACTAACTTCTCAGAGCAGTAACGAGAATCAACTTTTATATTCCTAAAGCACTTTGAGCCTCAACATCTCATTTAATTCTCACAATGGCCCTCTCCAAGTAATACCAACAGAAAGGTTGGAAGTAGAAAACAGAAAGAGTTTCTCTAATTCCTTAAGACACCTGCAGGTTTTTCCTGTGTGTTGCAGGAGAAAAGTATTCCAAGATGGTGTTGCATGGATTACCAATGTCCCGCCGCTAAAACACAGCATTCTGGACGGAGATGACCATTAGGCCAAACAGATGCAGGGTCCCTTTCAACAGTTTTACATCACTTACGGAGGCATAAAAAGCTGGGGCGACTTATCAACTGCAAACTCATCTGTCTATGGAAAATCTGCAATCATGGCCATCAAAATCTGGGGGTGGTACTGTTTTGACTGTCTACTGGTAAACGAAAGAGAAATTTTCTACCACCTCAAGTCCTGTGTTTACCAACCTCATCTAATTTTAAACTGTGGTTATGATAATAAATGAGCTCAGTGAGGAAGAGTTTTGATCAAACGTCCTCATGGTATCAGGATTCTTCTCTACAGTCCCAGTGTCCTGGTTACTTTAAAGAGGAAGACAAAGGGCGCCTGGGTGGCTCAGTCGTTGGACGTCTGCCTTCGGCTCGGGTCACGGTCCCAGGGTCCTGGGATCGAGCCCCACATCGGGCTCCCTGCTCAGCGGGAAGCCTGCTTCTCCCTCTCCCGCTCCCCCTGCTTGTGTTCCCTCTCTCGCTGTCTCTGCCTCTGACAAATAAATAAATAGTAATAATAAAAAAAAGGAGGAAGACAAAACAGCAGCAAACCGTATTCCTGGGGATTTCTAATGCTCTGAGGAGGAGAGAGATTGTGACTTCTGTCTCCGGGAAGGACCTATGCAGTGTAACAAGGCAGGCCATACCACAAGAAATACACCCTATGACATAAATGACTCATTTGCTGAACACGGGCATTCTTCAAATGTGTGTAAACCCAGATGATTCCAGACCTATGCTTAACTTCTTCATTCACTCATAAACCACCTTTAATCCTAGCACTTTAGCTCTGCTAAAAGCTCCAGCCGCGCAGAGAGAAAGGGCCAAGGCCAGCAATCCGTTTAGCTGATGGGCTTTCTTATACCAGCCTGAGAACCTTTCTTGAGATTCCTAAAACCACTTCTCTTGGAAGAAACATCCTTACTTCCTGTGGGGCGGGAAGCAAGGAAGTGTGAAAACATTTCTCCCGTGAATAAATGTTTCAATTAATGAATTAATCAGAGGGAGGCAGGAAGGGAAAATAAACATTAGAACAAACAAAAGAACATATAATCACAGAATGACTTAAGAAGGAGCTCAGGACTCCCACCTTTCTCTCCCTCCCTCCCTCCTCCCTTCATTCCTTCCTCTTTCTTCCTTCCTCCCTTCCTTCATCTTTCTTCCTTCCTCCCTCCCTCTCTCTCTTTCTCACTCTTTCTTTCTTTCTTTCTTTTTTCATGCTAAAATCCAGCAGAAAACTAAGTGGTACCGAGCCAGAAGAAAAGAGGGAGGCAAAATCTGCCTGCATGGAAGCAAGTGGAAGGAAGGGGGAGAAGAGGGCTTCAGACACAGAAAGAACCAACATTAGCCCGGAGCCGAGTTCATTTCCTCTGCACTGATTATCATTTCATTTCTGTGGCGGTGACAGTGGAAGGAGAAAGTCATGGATAATCCTGACCCTAAGAGATCAGAAACATGCATACCAACATGCAAGAAGATGGGGTAATGGCATAGTAATACCGCTTTCCTGATTAAATAATGATAATGTCTTTAAGGTACAAAGAAAATCTGATAGGCACTTGCCCTAGATATCCAGCAACAGAGGATGACTCAGTGAGTAGACAAGTTGCCTCTGGAAGCACCTGAGCCCCACCTTCTAGGAGCATCTGAGAGCCCCACAAGGCAGCTCAGGCAGCTCAACCCTGCCCTGGTTCTGCCCCTGCCGTGCTTGGAGACCCTGGGAAAGTCGCTTCCATGCTCTAGGCCTCCGGTCCTTCTCCGTGATCTGCACAGGACACCCGTGGTCCCACCTAACTTCCAGGGCCGCCAGGAGGGAAAGGAATGGTGACGAGGGGCCCTGGGCTCCTGCTGCCAGCCACCCTGGGAGGGTCCTGCACTGGGCAGCCATGGTCTTGCACATAAATTGACCCATTACTAAGTCAGGTGCTCAAGAGTTGTCTAGAAAGGAGGAGGGTAGAGATGAAGTCTGCAGTCCTAACTCCGCCCTCACAGCAGGTCAAGCTCCAAATATTTAAAGATCCCTGGTTTGATATATCCTGAGGAAAAGGTGAAACTATCACTTCGTATTTTTTTTTAAGATTTTTTATTTATTCATTTGAGAGAGGGAGAGAGAGCAAGTGAGAGCACGAGTGGGGGAAGGGGAGAGGAAGAGGGAGAAGCAGGCTCCCAGCTGAGCAGGGAGCCCGATGCGGGGCTCGATCCCAGGACCCCGGGATCATGACCTGAGCCGAAGGCAGACGCTTAACCGACTGGGCCACCCAGGTGCCCCACTTTGTATTTTTTCTTCTATTTCTACCTTTATCTAATCTTCTGGCTTCCCTCTTTCTTTAGGGTCCATCTATCAATTTCCTTCCCCTTCCTTCCATCTTCACTGCTCCATGATTTTTATCAATAATATTATTTCTTAGTGTTCACCTTCATGTTCTCAGATAGGCTTATACCCATGAAGAAACGGGGGGAGGGTTGTGTCTGCTTTGTTAGGGGTCAAAGACACAACTCCTCAGGGGAGCTTTTTAATAAGAAACACATACTTAAAGGTCCTAGTTTACAAAGGGCTCACGTGGGCAGCCCTTCCTTCCGGGTTAGGGGGGCTGAGGCCAGGAGACTGTCGGCCAAGGGCAGGAACATCGGCCCTCTCTGCAGCTGGGCTCGCTCTCCCCCAGGTGGCAGTGGTCAGAGCAAGGAGCACCCGGTGGCGGCCACCGTTACAGCTGAACCCCAGCCTGGCCTGCACCAGGCTGCTCTCGGCCTTTATCCAGGGAGCTTCTCTGGTTGGAAACCAGACCCAGAGTCTTCTGAACCCTTTCAACCATGCTCTGAGCACAAATCACGAAAGCAGGGATGGGGGCGGCAGGAACACAGATGAAGGAGCTATTTTTGAGTGACTGGAAATCAAAGCTAAACACAGGTGTGTTCTGTGCAAGTAGAAATGTTCCCAAATCCACAAGAATTCTTTATAAATAAACTAAAAAACAAACCATTTGGGTTGCCACATTTCATCCTAGTTTCCAGGGACACACACAAATAGTTCAGGTCTTTGCACATTATTTCAGGAACCGTGGAGGGCTTACAGACCCCACTAAGGGTGTCTGACTCATTTTCTAGAAAGCTACACGAAATGACAATCTAGGGCTAAAAATGAGGGCAACGCCTGCCCTGTGACTCCTGCCACAGCACAGAAAAACAGGACAAAGAGAAACCACCTTAGCTGACTCTGAAAGAAAAACACCAGTGGAATTGGGGTAAATCGAGAACCTCTCCAGCCAAAGTCGAATTTAGACAACAACGATTCGATTCAGGCTTTTCATCTCAACTCATACATACAATAAAGAAGCATATCAAAATACATATTAAACAAATCATAGTGAAGCTCTTCTCTTTACAATATCAACAGCACACATTCATCTAAATGACTTTCTAGGTGATCCTTTAACTCCGAGGAAGATTTAAGAATTTTCTACAACGTCAGCAGGGTGTGACAGACTCAGACTCCATTTTCCCCCACTTTTCAGCAAGTAAAATACTTATGGCATATTTTTTCTCCAAATTCTTGCTGAAATCTCACCCCTTGTGAATTTTGAGCTATTTTCAGGCAAATCTGCCACCACTGTTACCCACCTCATATCATGGTGTTCCTGCCCCAGCAGTGAACTGGGCTCAGTCACAAGAGCCCTTCCTTCCCCATTTCCACGGTCAGAGAAAGAACACCTTAGCAAATCCTCATGGCAGCCCTGTGAGGTCCACTTTCTGGCTGGGGACACTGAGGCTCAGAGGGGTTAAGTTAAATGCCCAACGACACACAGCCATGAATGGTGTTGCCAGGATTCAAACCCTGGTTTCTCTGAGCGGGTAGCCGACATGGCACTTGTCATTTTAAAATGCTTCCAATCAAGTGGAATGCTAGGTCAAGGCTGGTGGATATTTTATGGCAATAAAAGTCAAAACCTGCTGAAGGACAGGATATCAAGAGACCTGATTACACAGACCATATAAAATAATAATAAAACAAAATTGATAGTGCACAGGGGACATTTTTAAGTAACAACCTAAAAATGGGCCCAGGTACATAATGCAGCATGAGTTAAGACTGGCTGTATTATTAGCTATTGAAAAACCAGCTAACTGGGTTGGAAGAGGGCGTTCTGGGCAGCAGGAACATGGCGTGGTTCAAGTGAGGGAGGATGCACGAGCAGGATGGGGACATCCCAGGAGAGTTTGTTGTACAACAGTGATGTGGACCAAGGCCAGAAAGCCAGAGTGAGGCCAGAGTGCCCAGGCAAATGAGTGCCAGGAGAATCTAGCTGGATTTGACAATAAAGGAGAGGGAAGTTGCTAAAGACTTTCACTGGAGCAGAGGGGTCCCATGAGCAAAGCACCATTAGGGGATGATAAAAAGAGGGGGCTGGGGTGCCAGCATCCCTCCACCGCTGGCCTCCCTAGGGTTCTCCGGAGCAGGTGCCGTGGAGGGAGCAGGATCAAGGGGCAAGGATAACGAGGTCACGTTTTGCAAATGTCATAATACTATCTATAAGCTGCTCCAGTTTCTAAACTGTGCCTAATTGCACGAAGCTATGAAAGTGGGGACATCCGGCACAATCCCGGACACTCCTGAGAGCAGCCTTCCACATCTGTCTGTTCATTTCTCCCGGCCGTGTCCATGGAGGATGGAACCAGGAGAGAGTCTCTTTCTGACTAAACTCTTTAGAAAAATTGAATTCTTTTTATCAGACTGGATCTCAAGCTGGTAGGAACAAAAACATCAAGATGAATGTGTTCTCATCATATGTAATCAAATGAAAAGAACAGGAATACAATATATTAAGGTAGAGATAGATGTATTCAGATAAGAGACCATCCGTGGTGGTTTTTTTCCCCCAAAACCTTATTAAATATTATTGATACATCTGGCTTTCAGTTAAAATGAGGCTGCCCCCTCCGAACGAAAAGAAAAACACAAACAGCAAAGTGCCCCCCTCCCCCACTGCAAAGAATGGGTTATTGCACCCTCTGGTTGCCTTATCATCACAGGGGAAAGCGATCTACCCCTTTCCCTGTAGGACTAAGTATCTGTGCTAATTATCGAAGTATTTATATTATGCTTTATACCTATTTAATAACTTCTTTATTCCGAGTGTTTGGTGAAGGGTATGGCTCAAAATAGGAAACGTGCCGCGCAGAAGCCGCCTGAAAGGAGGCATGGCTTAAGGATGAGGGGAAGGATGGGAAAGAAGGAGAAGAACCGCTTCTGCCTCCTTGGCGGAAAGGAACAAGAAGGGCTGCAGTTTACCCTGCTCTGATTTCCTCCTGCCACGGAAAACACTTACAGAAATATGCTAAAATGAATGTGGGGAGAATAGCTTACAGGTAAGACAATGGGCAAGTTCTTGGCCCCTCAGCAGGTTTGTGAGTAGTCTGCTATTCCAGAAAGGCGTTCTTAGCACTGTTTAGCGTACCACTGTCATATGGATAAGGACCGCACTCTCCCTAAAATAATTTGATCTTTGGCGAGCTGCTTAACCTCTGGGGTCATTAATTCCCTGGCATCTTTGGCCCAGGCTCTTACAACAACTTCTACAATCATTTCTTAAAGATAAGTGTCGCGGACTATAAAGGCAAATCGTACCCATCACTTTATGGACACATGTCGGGGTGGAGGAAGGGGGCAGGCAAACACGGTGATCCCCTCCCTCTCAGTAATGGCCACAGGAGCGAGACCCAGGGCCTACCTCCCCCACCCTAACCCCTGTTCTCTCTCCCCCTTCCCTGCACTCTCCACCCTGCCACTGCTTTCTAGCCCTGCATGAACACAGGCAGCCACGATGATCCCCAAGTCACGCTGGTGCCGAGAGCATCACGCGTTCCCTGCCACTCACTTGGACCTCAGAATAAAGCCACTTACACATCTTAAAGGTGGGTCAGCTTTTCACCGTATTAGACCATCATGAGAATCCTGTATCTCAGACAAAATGCCATATATTCTAGGAATCATTTAAATATCTTCCAACCACCTACTTGGCGAGTACCATTGCATGAAAGCATAAACAGTACACGGTTCAGGCCCTGTTAAGCTGTATCACTTCACACAGATGTTATAGCTCTCTGTATGTTTACAGGACTCTGCCTGTAATGATAATAAAATCATCCAACCTTCTTAGCCCAGACAAGACAAGCAAAATTCTCTCAGGCATACTACCTGTCTTTGATCTGAACAGCACACAGTCTTTACCCGTTTGCTGCCTGGGAGGCATGATCTGCCTTTTTAAAGCCCCTCTTTGGATACCTCATGACACAGCTTTGCAGCCAGGGCTGCTGTGCAGGGCGGACTCTCCAGCCAAGCAGACCGCCTTCTGGGTTAGCCGTCCTGGGATGGAGTTTTCCACCGGGCCATGCCAATCTGCAGCTGGCTCCAAGGCCAAAAGAATCTATTTGGTTTTCAAGTTTGTTCATTCACCTGCATACACTGGGCTTGGCCTGATCAAGGGGAAAGATGCAAGATTCTTCCTTGCAAGTTCAGGAAGTGAAAATCAAGTGTTTCAAGGCCGAAACAAAAGCGTGTATTGTCCAGTAATGCCTCGAAGTGGTTCGCAGTTTTAAAGGCAGGAGGGAACCTTTGCTTACCTTATTGATGAGAGTCACTATATCTCCTTCTTTGATTGTCAATTCATCGTCATTCTGTGCCTCATATGGAAATATTACTTTGCAGTAATCCTTGGCTGTAAGAAGAAAAGAAAACACAACCTTTACAATACTTCATCTAACGGGCTGGCCCAGGAAAAGATGCCCTCTCTCACATTAACTTCAGGGAAAAGCACACTTAACAGATAGGATATAACGACTGCATAAAAGAAAGGGTCACCCTCAGGAAACCACCTAAGATTGCTCATTTGGGGCTCATGCTTATTTATTCTCTTCATTTTTTCCCCCTCACAAATCACGTGATGTCATCAAGTGCCATTGACTGCTTTGTGTCTCTCAGGCGGAAAAGCAAAAAGGTTTCCTTGGTCTCAGATATATATTTTATGTACTCTTTATTTTATATACCATTTTATATACTCTTTGGGTGCATGCATAAGCAGACATAATCTACAAAGAGCAAAAAGCTTAACTTCTGCCCTCTTTGCTTTCTTCCACACATCATTAAATCAGAAACAGGGTATCTGTGTATGTTAAAAGCTGACATGGTACTCAAAACAATAAAAAAGACTCCATTATGGTACATCTCCCGAGACATATATTTGTATGTGAACATGTGTCAACCACAAACAGCCAACAAATACCCACTAAATGTTCTTTATACACATGTGTATACTGGGGAGACAAACTTGTTCAAGTATGTCCCATGGCCTTTCTGTGGGAACCTGCCTATTTAGGTGGGGATGTTCATCAGCAAGGATGTCCATCAAAGAGAGAAAAACACTAAAGCCACTGAAAACCAGTTCAAATGTGCCATCAATTATATGCTTTTGAAAGTCTATCTGATGTGAGGGGCGCCTGGCTGGCTCAGTCAGAAGAGCGTGCGGCTCTTGATCTCGGGGTCGTGAGTTCGAGCCCCCACGTTGGGTGTAGAGATTGCATAAATAAATAAATAAACTTAAAAAAAGAAAGTCTATTTGATGTTAAATCTTCTCTATTTACACAAAAGCACCAGTTTAGAAGAGAGCAAAAACATTTGTCGGGTAGCTGGGAAAGTAAAACTTGGAAAAGTGGGGCTCGATGACTTAGGACAGAAGGTAGAAAGAAAAATTCCAGAGAATTAGTATCTACTGGGACAGGCATTTATTATTCTGCAGCTAAGTCAACAATCCTAATGGCTTTGAATGGCCTTAGATATTTCCCAAGGATCAGGCCAGTTCCTGCAGACAGATCATAACCTAGAGCTATATACACAAGTATCAATTATATTGTCCCTAGTACAATTTATATGACTGAAATGTGGGGGGTTTATTATGGTTAATGTTACATCAATCAAAGAGAGTGCTATATAAAATAAAGGCAATAAAAAGATTTGTAATACAGACACACTGTGGTCTAGGGTCGGTTCAGATATGATGAGAGGGCGGGGAGGAGAGAGGGAGAGGGGTCAGGGAAAGAGAGGGACTCACTTTCTGTGGCAAATGTTTTCGCTTTCTGTCCAAAGGACAGAGTATATCAGTTACATTCCCCATCCTAGTCTTGGAAACCTTCCATCTTAGGTACTCTGGGCCCCTGATGCCTTTTGCTCATTAAGCCACGCTGAGGGGCACTAGTTCTAAATCCCATCAATATTTAATCTGTCTAAAGATTCCTAGGTCCACAGAGTTACTAACGTTTCGTCTCTCTTTAATTAGTAATAGCAAACCTTCCAAATTCTGAATCAGCCAAATATTCTAAAAGGAGGGAAAAAGTAAAGCATCTTTAAATTGGATAATGACAGCTCTTTACCAATTTTCCTATTGACTGTGCTAGTGAAATATGACTATGCAACCTCAAAACTTACAACACTGAAACAAATACAGCATTATTGAAGAACTGCCCTGCAGAGTCCCAGTTTGAAGAATAATTCATTGTATCGAAATCATGGAACTATTTTACAAACAAGGTAAGACACCCGCGGTCAACAAAGGAAAAAACAAGCATTGTTTCTATTCCTTTCCACCAAAAAAGTTCATTAAGTGTGGTAGACATTGGTTCACAGGAGCCATTCCCCATCCTTTTCCCAGTTCATATAATCCTGCTGCAATCGGGTATTACATTTGGGAATAGGGAACCGCCCACAACTGTAGAAATGAATGAGATATGTCTAGGCAAATAACGTTAATCTCACTCCCCTTTGTCGGTGATTGGTTTAGGGGCGGGCATGTGATCTACTTCCAGCCAATGAGATGTGAGAGGAAATCTGCTGGGAGGGGGAAGGAGGCTGTTAGATTTTGTTCCCTGACTAAAAAAAGGGTTGTGAAGAAAATAGTTGCCCCTGCCTTTCTGCTTTTAACACTGTTTCATCCTTGTTGGAACACAGTATAGTGTTCAGCACTGTTGCAGTCATAGTTCAGCCATGAGAGGAAAGCCAGGAAAATCACAGAGGAGGGGACTCTGAGTCTTGACACCATTGAGATGTCTGTCGAATTAACCAACGTCAGGGGGCCTGTCTCTGGATCCCTTGTTACCTGACTCCATAAAACTGTATTGCTTACCACTACTTTATGGCTGCATAGGTATTTATCACTCAAAGCAGAAGGTACCCTGGCATGAAGGAACTCAGTAGAAGAGGACACCTCCAGTTGCCTCCCCTGAAACACTTGACTATAACCTGCCTCCACTCAAAAAGCCTCTTCCTATACATCTGTGTCACTCTCTCTCCCCCATCTCTTCCCTTGCTACCTCAAGAACTGGCCCATAGCAGGGGGTCAATAAATGACTGTGCAATTGACTTGTAACCAACATAGTGAGAAAATATTTATAAAAAAGTACTAGTATGCCTTTAAAATGTTTCAGGGGCCCATTTTGTTTTCTGCTCAGTTTCGCTATTAGTTAAGGAGGGCAAGTGTCCCCCTGCCTTTTTTTTTTTTTAACAGCTTTAATGACATGTAATTTTTATACCAGAAAATTCACTCATTTTAATTGTACAGTATGAATAGTTTTAATAAATGTATATAGTTGTATGACCATCAACATAACCTAGTTTTAAAACATTCCCACCATGTATGCCGTTTTATGTGTGAGGCATTAGACACAGTATTATCCAAAGGCACCAATTTCAGATAAAAGGAGGAGCTATGGGTACCAGTGGCTACTGTCAACTACCATTGGCCATGAAGCAGGTTTTGACATCAGGCTCACCCTTTTTGCATCCCCATAACTTGATGCAGCCCCCACTCAATGTTTCTTGCTCTCCTAGTGATACCTACAACGTGGAGGAAAATTTGAGGGACAGCTAAACAGGAGGAGAGTGTTCTGGGCCAGGAGTCAGGACAGTCAAGACTAGGTTCAATCCTAGCTGGGCTGTCCCGAGCATAAAAATCTGAGGCAACTACAAGATAGCTTTGCACCTCAGTGTCCTCAGGTGTAAAATGAGAGACTGGCCAAGGAGGGATGAGAGGAGAGTTTGGTTAACTTCAGCAGAACACTTTTTAGCAAATTGCAACTTATTCCAAAACTCCAAAATAAAACAACTAAAAACAGAGCTGCTCTGGTTAAATTAGAGAGTGGGGCTGGCCCATCTCCCACCCAGGCCCCCAAAACTATCTCAATGACGCTCTGGAGGCTGCAAAAGACACACTGGACTAGACCTGAGTTCCAGCAACTCTGACATTTCATGGCTCTAGTCACGGGCGCTGTAACTCAGAACACCCCTGATCAAACTTGGCAACCATAGGCTCACATTTTAAGTTATCATGATATATTTGAAATTAAGAATTTGTTTTTACTACTGAGGCATTTGGGTCCTAATTCAGCAGTACTGGAAAATAAAAACATGCCATCAGTTTGGATGTACCAATGGTTTTAAGATACTAAAAAAATAACAAGTGAAAAAATAGATTAACTCTGAGACTAGGATTTTATTTTCATAGTATATGGAACGAAGATGTTTCCTACTTTAATTCAAACATTTATTGAGGCAACACCATGAAAAAACTAATACCTGGGGAAAGGCAAGGGTGAGAGGACGATAAGAAGAAAAGACAAATGCTGGAAGAAGCACAGACTCACTCTGATGGGATATGGCTGTGGTGTTGCAGAAGAAGTCATGATTACATTCAGGAGGGAGTTCACAAAGGAGGAGGCATTTGATATGTCTTGAAAGAAGAATATAATTCCAAATGCTTTCTGAATGTGGGAAGATTAGGAATTTTAAATGGGTAGTAGACAGAGATGGAGAGGAAAGGAATGAAATGAATTTTTGGAGGCAGGCATTTTCCATCTATTCCTCAATTAGATGGATTTTTTTTTTTAAAGATTTTATTTATTTATTTGACAGAGACAGAGATAGCGAGAGCAGGAACACAAGTAGCAGGAGGGGGGGAGGGAGAAGCAGGCTTCCCCCCGAGGAGGGAGCCCGATGTGGGACTCGATCCCAGGACCCTGGGATCATGACCTGAGCCGAAGGCAGACGCTTAACGACTGAGCCACCCAGGCACCCCAATTAGATGGATTTAATTAGTCCAAGATTAAATAGACATGAATGCCCACATGCACATAAAAAAAAGAAAGGCACAACTTACCCAGCAATTGGTCTCTATTTTTTTCAGAAAGATTAAAAAAAAAAAAAAAACTAATGAATTACCCTAAGACTGAAGTCCCAATCAATTCTTGAGCTTTTTTGTCTTTTTTTTTACATTTATGTATTTATTTTCAAGTAATCTCTATACCCAATGTGGGGCTTGAACTCACAACCCTGAGATCAAGAGTCGCATGCTCTTTTGACTGAGCCAGCCAGGCGTCACTTGAGCTTTCTGTCTTAGAGTCCTTTAAGAATCTGATTAAAAAAACAGTGATTCCCTCTTTCCAGAAAAAGGAAAAAAAGACACATTCCAAGGTGCAGAGAAAATGTAGTGTAAGATATCAGAAGGTTCAAGGAGCCTGAGACTTTTGCCTATTTCCAAATCAAGATCCCTATACTAATTACTGATTGGTATTCTAATTTTAAGAAACTTGTTCTAAAAGAATCCAATCAAGAAATGGGCAGAAGACATGAACAGACATTTTTCCAAAGAAGACATCCAAATGGCCAACAGACACATGAAAAAGTGCTCAATATCGCTCGGCATCAGGGAAATCCAAATCAAAACCTCAGTGAGATACCACCTCACACCAGTCAGAATGGCTAAAATTAACAAGTCAGGAAACGACAGATGTTGGCAGGGATGCGGAGAAAGGGGAACCCTCCTACACTGTTGGTGGGAATGCAAGCTGGTGCAGCCACTCTGGAAAACAGTATGGAGGTTCCTCAAAAAGTTGAAAATAGAGCTACCATATGATCCGGCAATTGCACTACTGGGTATTTACCCCAAAGATACAAAAGTAGGGTTCCGAAAGGGTACGTGCACCCCGATGTTTATAGCAGCAATGTCCACAATAGCCAAACTGTGGAAAGAGCCAAGATGTCCATCGACAGATGAATGGCTAAAGAAGATGTGGTATATATATACAATGGAATATGATGCAGCCATCAAAAGGAATGAGATCTTGCCATTTGCAACGACGTGGATGGAACTGGAGGGTATTATGTTGAGCGAAATAAGTCAAACAGAGAAAGACATGTATCATATGATCTCACTGATATGAGGAATTCTTAATCGCAGAAAACAAACTGAGGGTTGCTGGAGTGGGGGGTGGGGTGGGAGGGAGGGGGTGACTGGGTGATAGACACTGGGGAGGGTATGTGCTCTGGTAAGCGCTGTGAATTGTGCAAGACTGTTGAATCTCAGATCTGTACCTCTGAAACAAATAATGCAATATATGTTAAGAAAAAAAAAGAAGAAGAAGGTAGCGGGAGAGGAAGAATGAAGCGGGGGAAATTGGAGGGGTAGATGAACCATGAGAGACGATGGACTCTGAAAAACAAACTGAGGGTTCTAGAGGGGAGGGGGGTGGGAGGATGGGTTAGCCTGGTGGTGGGTATTGAGGAGGGCACATTCTGCATGGAGCACTGGGTGTTATGCACAAACAATGAATCATGGAACACTACATCTAAAACTAATGATGTAATGTATGGGGATTAACATAAGAATAATAATAAAAAAAACTTGTTCTATTAAAACCCCAAGAAGTCCAGTCATGATTCACATACCCCCAACAAAAAACACATTATTTCAATCTCTAAACTTCTACAAATTTACATGAGATTAAAAACAGACCATTTAAGAAATTGAACTCACATGCCCACAGCCCATGACTCCCTTCAGATGGTTTTATAATCTATTCATATAAAAAACAAACAAACAAACTTAAAAAAATACCCTCAGCTTAAAAAAAAT
This sequence comes from Mirounga angustirostris, assembly GCF_029215605.1. Lineage (NCBI taxonomy): Eukaryota > Metazoa > Chordata > Mammalia > Carnivora > Phocidae > Mirounga > Mirounga angustirostris. The sequence goes on from NW_026991719.1 coordinate 15,741,443, forward strand.
AAAGCAGAACAAACAGAATAAACATATCAGCAAGCAGAACACACACACACACACACACACACACACACCAAGGAAATAACATTAAATCCAGGACCTTTTTCTGGACTCTGGACTCAATTTTTAGGACATTGAAGATTAAAATCCCATGTGTCACAGAGTCTGGTAGGAAGCCTTCCAGAACTTCTAGCAGTGGTGGAAAGTACCAGGTCACCCTTAGAATTCTTTTCCTCTGGGACACCAGAACAAAAGTGTCAAGCTCAGTGTTTCTACTTTCACCAACATCAAAACCTAAAGTTCTTTCATTAAAGTGACAAATATTATCTGAGGCACTATGGGTTCATAATCATGTATCCGGAAGCCCTGGGGACAGAATTTTCCAGATTTTAGAAAGGAAATGTATTACATCCATACAACAGATAACATCCTCAGCTGGGGTCTGGGGCTGCACCCAACCATTAAATACATCAAAATTCTGCAGCAAATGGATGATTTGTCCCCCCAAATAGTATAAATGAAGACTCTACATAAATGCATGCTAGTCCAGGACAAGTTTTATCACTCAACAAGTGATAAAACCTTTTAGTTTTCCAGATTTTTGTATTTTGGAAATGCACTAAGGGTATGGACTTGGGTCACATTCTGGGGGAAAGAGACTTAAGTTAAATAAGACTGATACCTGGTTCTCAAGGAGCTTATAACCAAGGAGAAGGAATGAGGCACAGAGCTCTTGACAAGGCAACAGTGAAGGAAGGATAGAGTGATGCCTTCAGTTTAAAGCAGCAGAGGATCATGAATGGGGAATCATTTCCCAAAGGAAAGAGTCAGGCTCCCTTCTTAGAGGAGTAAAATGGCACCGGGCTCTGTACAATGTTCTAGGACTTTGACCAGAGGAGAAGGAGTTGGGGGTTGGTGGGGTTCCCCAACCATTCCTGATGGCAAGAATGATGTGGGGCACCCTTTGCTTCTATGCCTTCCCAGATCCCCTTCTCTGGGGGTTGCCATCAACAGGTCTGAGGTGGGATCAGCGATCCACAAGCACCCCAGTGATTCTCATGAACAGGGAAGCTTAAGGAACAGTCTACATCAGTGGTTCTCACGCATGAGTGGGCATCAGCATCAGATGAAGGACGTGTGAAAACAGAACCCCCGAGGTTCCTGATCCTCGAGAACTGGGCAAAGCCTGGGGATCTGCATCTCTAACAAGTTCCCAGTTGATGCTGCTGGTCCAGGGACCACGCTGTGAGAGCCACCGATCCAGCCAGGAGTATTAGCAAATATTCAATGCAAGAAAGAAACAAAACAATGGTGGGGACCTGGAGGGTGGGCCAGTGTGGTGGCGGTGCCACGGCTGGGCGTGCTGTATGATAGATCTGGACAGAAAATCCAGCCCTGGGTCGGTCTGAGGATCCGGGGCTGGTTGGGGAGGGCTGGAGAGAATCCTAAGCTTGTCATTTGCTCAGTAAATATTAACTAAGCGTCCAGCAGCGGAGATGCAGCAGTGGCCTTGTAAAGCTTACTACAGTCTGCACCAGCAGTTCGCAAATAGGGCTCGTTTGCTCCCCAGGGGACACCAGCAAAGCCTGGAGACATTTGTGGTTGTCACAGCAGGAGGGGGTGGTAACGGTGATTGGCATCAAGTGTATGGAGGCTAAGGATGCTACTAAACATCCTGTAACGGACACAGAACAGTCCCCACAACAAAGAGCGATCTGGTCCAAATATTAATAGTGCCAAGGTGGAAAAACCCTGGTCTACACTCAAATTCAGACAGGGAAACGAAACACAGGCACACGTCCCTATGTTGTCAACTCAAGCCCAATGCCTGCCTCCATGAAAAAGCTGTCGGCGACCCCAAATCACAACGACTGCCTCTAGTCCTAGGTGCTGTTGCGAATTTGACGTTCAAATTATTTCACAACTATGAATTATGGCACTTTTTAATCTCTCGCTTTAAAAGGAGGAATTTAAAAAAAAGAAAAAGAAAAAGAAAAAAAATCGGACAAGCAAAGCCTTTCTGTCTTCTAGCCCAGAGCTCACCACGGCTCCTCTTGGTGGCACTTTCTCCTGCTCAGGTGGTGGGAGGCTCTGGGTCTTTGGGAGAAAGGAAATCCACAAGGATAACACAAAGGGAGTTAGCTTGTATCCTCCAAGAGGACTGTACTTGAAAACCAGGTCTTCAGCAGCATAGGCAGCCTGGGCACCCTCCCAGGGAGACCCCCACTGGGAATCGGGACAGCAGGTATCTGCGCTGGAGGCACATGACGCGACCCTGGGACGCTGAGCCTGAGCGCGTTAGGACACATCAAGTGTGGGCGGCTCTACAGCACCGACTAGGACACTGGTTTCAAACTGGACGTACCCAAATAGGAGATTTACGGGAGACAAGTGAACAAAAACACCTGCACTGAAAAGGTAGCATAAAAGAGCTCCCAGGTAAGGCTGGGGGAAAAAAAAACCAACATAAGGAAATCGACCCCTTTTTCTGCTATTTAAACATGTGGTGCGAAAGCAAAAATTAGCTCAGAATGAGAGAGTAAAAATCTGCATAGCCATTCATCACGCCAGCGTACCAAACGCAGACACAGACAGCTGCAACGTGAATGGGAAATAGGATTTCTCCCAAGCACACAGTGCAGCTGGAAAGGGTCCTAACACCCTCTTCTCCGAGCACTACTGCTTTCTTACTCCCAGAGAAAGTTGGTCCTCTAAAACCACAGACTATCAGAAATTTTGCTTTTGTTTATATCATATCAGTCAGAATGAAATGTTCCACTCGGGGCGCCTGGGTGGCTCAGTTGGTTAAGCAACTGCCTTCGGCTCAGGTCATGATCCTGGAGTCCCGGGATTGAGTCCCGCATCGGGCTCCCTGCTCGGCGGGGAGTCTGCTTCTCCCTCTGATCCTCCCCCTCTCATGCTTTCTGTCTCCCATTCTCTCTCAGATAAAGAAATAAAATCTTTAAAAAAAAAAAAAGAAATGTTCCACTCTTTTTTTTTTTAATTTTTTTTAAATGTTTTATTTATTTATTCATGAGAGTCAGAGAGAGAGAGAGAGAGAGGCAGAGGCAGAGGGAGAAACAGGCTCCCCACCCAGCAGGGAGCCCGATGCGGGACTCGATCCAGGACCCCGGGATCATGACCTGAGCCAAAGGCAGACGCTCAACCATCTGAGCCACCCAGGCGCCCTCTTTTTTTTTTTTTTTTTAAGATTTTATTTCTGTATGTATTTGAGAGAGAGAGCAAGAGCACATGAGCGGGGTTGGAGGGCAGAGGGAGAGGGAGAAGCAGGCCTCCCTCTGAGCAGGGAGCCCGATGCGGGGCTCGATCCCAGGACCCTGAGATCATGACGTGAGTCGAAGGCAGACGCTTAACTGACTGAGCCCCCCAGGTGCCCCTGAAATGTTCCACTCTTGACTGAGGGAATGAAGTCACTGTGACACAGAAAAGCAGCCTTGATACCCCACGCAAGTGCAGAGCCTCACTTAAAGAGTTCTGAACACAGCCCTGCATACTTATTTTAACTCAGTGGTTCCCAAAGAAACGACCTGGGTGCACCTCCCAGTACAGACCAGATATTGACCCCTTTCAGCACAGCCCCGCGTTGCTTGGAGCCTAGCAAAATACTGCTTCATTTACATTTCACTGCATTCCTCCTCCAAACTGGTAACTACTGTTTTTTATTTGGTGCGATGGTGCTGCACAGATTCTCCTATGCAGTCTCCCCCGTGCAATGAGCTAATAAACCTTTGTGGGGGCAAGGGTCTGTCTTGGTGCTCTTGGGCTGATTCGTCTGGAGCAGGGACTAGAAAGAACAAAGGGTCTGTCAAGCCCCGTGGAACACCAGCAACCACTGCTAATCTCTCAGAAACCCCAAATAAGCTCCAGGGTCCTATGTGAACTAATGTGTTTTTTTCCAACTGGTGACTGTGAACTTGAGAAAGGGGACCCATGGCCTCTATGCCGATTTTACAAGACTCTGTCCAATATAGAGCCTCGTTAAATTGTAAGTCGTTTCTAATTCTCCACGTGCTCAACCATGAGTCCATGGCACCTTTCTGGGCTGTATGGGGGGGATATCGAGTAGAACACATAGCCCCTACCTCGAGGGACCAAGGATCGCCACAAGCCACCCTTTGTCACCACCCCAGGGGACAACTCCTAAGAAGGGAGTCAATGAACAAAGTGCCCAGAAAGGTGGTACAAATGTCCAGGGATGGAGTGAGGGGAGGTCAGGCAGGGAGGGCAGGTTTAGCCTTTGCCCCACGGTCATCATTTATTCCAAAGCCTGACCTGCCTTTGTTCAAATTTTATCAAGGATTATCTTTTTCCTAACCCTCCTGCTCAACTGGTCCTCCGAATCTCCAAGACTGAACTGTTTGTTCAGAAAGATGCTAAATAGCCATTTCTCCGGGCTCTTTTTCTATCCCACAGAGGCCACAGATCTGCATCAACTGTAGTAAGAGTCGGGGAAATTCCAGATGTGGCGAGCTGGAGGAGTCTCAGGGTACTTCATTTATGAATATTTAGACAGTTTCCCTCTTGTTATGAAAATCATGGCAATCTGTTCCCAGCATGCGTTTCAGATGAGTTTCAATATCATAAAAACTTTACTGGGGGAGGGGAGAGGATGTTAGTTGTTTAAATAAATCCTGATCAGCTGAGTTTCACTTTCCCTCAGAAAAGACCAATCTACATGAACATTTTTTGAATCATCATAACTTAATCCTTCAGCTTGCTGAGGACAGAGATGTGAGGAAGGGACTTCTCTCCTCTGAACTGCCAGGTAGTTGTTGTTAGAGATCTGTCTTCTACCCAGAAGCCCTGCTCCCAAGCTCAGGGTCATTTCTAATAGTTAGCCAGCACTCTGTGTCCTTCCACCTGAACATGGGAGTTGCATCAAAATCTGAAAGCAGCAAAATGTTCCCGCTGCAGGGGCTTTTTAGTGTACCTAGGTGCTTTGTGGAAATCAAGGGAGAACAAATACCCCAGAATTTGCTCTTGACAATGAAAACCAGAAAATACGTTGGGTGATATTAACTGCAGAAATTCTTGCTCTGGGTCCATGAAAAACATCTGTCAATAAACATCCTTCAAGCCTTCGCTGACAGTGAGAATTCTCCTTCTGACCTGCTACCCACTTACACGCATACTTACACCTACACCGATGACATCTCATATTCCTACTGAACTGTTCCCATCTGCCTTCTGCCCCTCCCATCTGGCTGCTCAGCTCTTTGAACGCAGAAACCTTTTACTCTGAATCATAAAGCTTTTGGAATTGAATCAGAGGATGAAGATGCTGAGAGCAACCTCAGGGGTTTTCTCTAGCACAACCCTCTGACTTCAAAGGCAACATAGACAATGAAGAGCAAGGCCAGAGAAATAAAATTACTGGCCCAAGGTCACACACCTAGCGAATAACACAGCTGGTCCTGGAATCCGCACTGCCGACTCTTAGCCCAAACACACCACCCAGCCTCTGTAAAAACACTCGTCAGTAACAACCCATCCCCTCACCGTGAAGCTTCCAGAGAGCCAGGTGGATGGACATAATTAATAGATACTTGTAGGACTGAACAAGGCTTGGGTTAGAGCCAGGATCCTCCCACATGCTTGAAGGAGCTGAATATTCGGATCTGTGTTAATACCTAGGCCCAGGAAGCCCATCTTAGATCCCAGAATTACTCTCAAACTACACTGCCCAATATGGTGGCCACTAGGCACATGTGGCTACTGAGCATCTGAAATGTGGCTGTTTCACATTAGATGTGCCATGCTTATTATAAAATACACGCTGCATTGTGAAGACTCATATAAATAAAGAATAAAAATACCTCACTTAGCAATTTTATACAGGTTAAATGTTGAAAAGATAACATTGGGGATATATTGAGTTAAATAAAATATACTTAAATTAGTAAGTTCACTTGTTTCTTTTTCAAAAACATGGCTACTAGATAATGTAAAATCATGTATGTGGCTCACATAATATTTCTATTAGCCAGCACTCCTCTAACACACAGCTATCTACCTCCCCCAGCCCAACTAATCTTTCCAGAAAGACTCAAATCTCCTGTGTGCAGACATTACAGAGGGCGAAAAGAAAGCATCAAGGACATGATCTTATCCTAGGGCTAGTTCTTGAGACCCAAGGATTAGTCACTAAGCAGGCCTCGCAGACTGTCCTGCTTTGTGCCATACCCGTACAAGTGACCCTCGGGTCCCTACTGCTCAGCCTCCCCCAAAAGCAACCCACAAGTCACCCAAGGTCCTATTTCCTCTGGATAGAAGTGAACAATCTACAGGGAATTTCGACTTTACTTCTATGGGAACTCTTGTTTTGACTTTACTTCTAATGGAAACTCCACGAAGAAAAACTCAGTCTCTCGGATTACTATTTCTGCAAACCATCAGGTTGGTAAAGACCACTGGTTGTCACATGTCATGAGGACAGCCTGTCCTGGGGACCATATTCCAATCACCTTTGAGGCTTGATGGGTCTTCTCCTTTTCATTTTCCTGCCTATTCCCCATTCTGGCTGTCCAAGCAACTTTGCAAATAACAGTGATCATTTATAACCTTGTTAATAGCCATAACTACAGAATAAGTAGTTGAATGGAAGGAAGGGCAGGCCACTGTCCAACAAAAGAAATGTTTGCATAAACGATTTAACGTTTAATTCTTCAAAATTCCTTAGTGCCCAAAGGCAGGTTTAGTGTGATAAGCCTATAACCTGCATGAATAAATATGGGGCCAGTTTCTCCTTAGGAACATGCAAGAGCCTCAAACAGTGGTTCTGAAGTTGTGGGCCCTAAACCAGGAGCAGCAGAGGCACCCGGGAATTCCTTAGAAAAGCACATTTTCAGGTCTCACCCCAGACCCAGTGATTCAGAAATTCTGGAGGTGGGACCCAGCAATGTGGGGGGTAGGGCCCAGCTCTCCAGGTGATGGTGAAGCACACTCGAGTGTAAGAACCACGGGGCTAGAGCCTCAGGCGAGGGGGCTTTCTGCCTAGTATCGGGAGTCTGACTGCACCATTAACAGACGGAAGGCATGTAGATCTCATCTGGACCCTAAGCATTAAGGGAGAGCTCTGGCATCTGCATCTGTACCATCCATGAACTTATTTATCAAAGCCACCATTTTTGGCTTGGCAAGCCCCACAAACTCATTGTCTGAAGTCTAAGGCAGTCTCACTCACATGCTCTTGAAACGACCTGTTTTGCCGTGCAAAAGGAGCTTCTGGTATATCATTTTGCAATTAAAAGAATAAAGCTATGCTTTGCTCTTAGATGAATCATAATTATATATGTGTGATTTATGTTCTCTCAATCTTTGGCTTTCCAAACTAGATTAGTAGTCTGTCCACATTATCCTCATAAGAAAATCTGAGGCTGAAAAGAAAAAAAAAAACAAAACATAAAATCTGTAGAAGGAATTGAAGTAATTGTTTCTGACCAGAGCCTGCCCAGAACACCCTAGTTACTGGAAGGATAAAGAAAGGAATTGGAGGCTTGTCAGGTTAAGAACTACAAATTCAGGATGCCCAGGTACATTTGCATTTCAGATAAACAACAAATAGTGCATGGGACTTACTTGTAACCAAAAAATTATTCACTGTTTATCCGAAATGTCAATGTACCTGGACATCCTGTATTTTAACTGGCAACAATCTAGAGTAGGGAATACTGCCCTTTGGGAAGGTTGTGGGGAGACAGCTATCCTCAAACCCTTAAAGAGCTGTCAGAAGAAAAATGGGCTAATACCAATATAGACTCGGAGACTAAAATTCGTGAGTAAAAGTTATAGGAAGAGCATATGCGGCTCAATGGAAGAAAGACATCTGTACGTAGAGAGATTGCAGCCGAGAGGCATGGAGAAAGCCGTCAGGAAGGCAGGGTTTGGGAGTGCTGGCTGAGGGCGGAGGCTTAAAACAGGGCCTCCCGGGCCTGAAGGCCTGTGAATCCCCAAACTGTTGAGATGCCATTCTCCAGAATCTTTCTGCCTTCCAAACTATGCAAAGTGCTTGGGTTTACATGGATAAGTCCTGGCTCTGCACATGGGCAAGATACAGGTGGCAGGAAAGAGCCACGTTCCAGAAAGGAGAAAAAAAAAAAAAACGCAGGAGTTCTGAACCTACCTTGTGCCCACCCACCGGCAGGACCTCGTGAAACACATTTGGGGTTTTTTTGTGATGCGTTTTAAAAAGCCATTAAGGTGAAGGGGGTTAAAGAGTACACTAATCATGATGTGCCCCGAGTAATGTATAGAATTGTGGAATCACTATATTGTTCACCTGAAACTAATACAACACCGTATGTTAACTACCCTGAAACTTAAAATAAAAAAAGTGAAATAGCCACTGAGATTATGTGAGGATTTTTCAAAGGCATTTCAATGACGAGAAAACCCTTAACTGCTTCCAAGTGTAAAATGGAGATATAAGGAAACTCACCCTTTGTCCTGCTGTCCATTTCTGGTTTTGACGGGTCTGGAGTTGCTGTAGCTGGAGGTAACTTCTTTCCAATACTCTGAGGAGGAAAGAGATCATTTTACTTAAAGAGATGATTCTCTCCATTAAGCAAAGAAATAAAATCAATTCATGATGGCGAAATGCTCCCAACTGCTTTCAAAAAACCACACACTTAAGTTCTCGCCGTTCTGTCTAGTGGGTGCGGTTCTCTGACGGGCCGGACCCTCGCTGACAAACAAGTGGGAGAACCAGGTGGGAAGGGCTTTATCCTTGGAGGCACTCAGTGCCTTTTACTCCCATTCTTCCCTGATGTCCTTATTAAAAGGTGGATTACTTTCAGCAGACTAGACAGGCACATTTCCTCTCACGCTGTGAGAAGCTGACTACCTCTGTGGAGGCAGAGCGCCTGGCCTAGAGGAGGGGCTCACAAGTGTCTGCAGAGTCGGAGAATGGGAGTAAGAGGGAAAGAACAAAAAGACAGAAAGAGAAGAAGTCAAACTTTCACTCTTTGCAGATGATATGATACTTTATGTGGAAAACCCCAAAGACTCCACCCCAAAACTGCTAGAACTCATACAGAAATTCAGTAAAGTGGCAGGATATAAAATCAATGCACAGAAGTCAGTGGCATTCCTATACACCAACAACAAGACAGAAGAAAGAGAAATTAAGGAGTCGATCCCATTTACAATTGCACCCAAAACCATAAGATACCTAGGAATAAATCTAACCAAAGAGATAAAGGATCTGTACTCAGAAAACTATAAAATACTCATGAAAGAAATTGAGGAAGACACAAAGAAATGGAAAAACGTTCCATGCTCATGGATTGGAAGAACAAATATTGTGAAGATGTCAATGCTACCTAGAGCAATCTACAGATTCAATGCAATCCCCATCAAAATACCATCCACTTTTTTCAAAGAAATGGAACAAATAATGCTAAAATTTGTATGGAACCAGAAAAGACCCCGCATAGCCAGAGGAATGTTGAAAAAGAAAAGCAAAGCTGGCAGCATCACAATTCCGGACTTCCAGCTCTATTACAAAGCTGTCATCATCAAGACAGTATGGTACTGGCACAAAAACAGACACATAGATCAATGGAACAGAATAGAGAGCCCAGAAATGGACCCTCAACTCTATGGTCAACTCATCTTTGACAAAGCAGGAAAGAATGTCCAATGGAAAAAAGACAGTCTCTTCAACAAATGGTGTTGGGAAAATTGGATAGCCACATGCAGAAGAATGAAACTGGACCATTTCCTTACACCACACACAAAAATAGACTCTAAATGGTTGAAAGACCTCAATGTGAGACAGGAGTCCATCAAAATCCTAAAGGAGAACACAGGCAGCAACCTCTTTGACCTCAGCCGAAGCAACTTCTTCCTAGAAACATCACCAAAGGCAAGGGAAGCAAGGGCAAAAATGAACTATTGGGACTTCATCAAGATAAAAAGTCTTTTGCAAAGCAACGGAAACAGTCAACAAAACCAAAAGACAACCGACAGAATGGGAGAAGATATTTGCAAATGACATATCAGATAAAGGGCTAGTACCCAAAATCTATAAAGAACTCATCAAACTCAACACCCAAAGAACAAAGAATCCAATCAAGAAATGGGCAGAAGACATGAACAGACATTTTTCCAAAGAAGACATCCAAATGGCCAACAGACACATGAAAAAGTGCTCAATATCGCTCAGCATCAGGGAAATCCAAATCAAAACCTCAGTGAGATACCACCTCACACCAGTCAGAATGGCTAAAATTAACAAGTCAGGAAACGACAGATGTTGGCGGGGATGCGGAGAAAGGGAAACCCTCCTACACTGTTGGTGGGAAGGCAAGCTGGTGCAGCCACTCTGGAAAACAGTATGGAGGTTCCTCAAAAAGTTGAAAATAGAGCTACCATAGGATCCAGCACTTGCACTACTGGGTATTTACCCCAAAGATACAAATGTAGGGATCTGAAGGGGTACATGCACCCCGATGTTTATAGCAGCAATGTCCACAATAGCCAAACTGTGGAAAGAGCCAAGATGTCCATCGACAGATGAATGGCTAAAGAAGATGTGGTATATATATACAATGGAATATGATGCAGCCATCAAAAGGAATGAGATCTTGCCATTTGCAACGACGTGGATGGAACTGGAGGGTATTATGTTGAGCGAAATAAGTCAAACAGAGAAAGACATGTATCATATGACCTCACTGATATGAGGAATTCTTAATTGCAGGAAACAAACTGAGGGTTGCTGGAGTGGGGGGTGGGGTGGGAGGGAGGGGGTATGTGCTCTGGTAAGCGCTGTGAATTGTGCAAGACTGTTGAATCTCAGATCTGTACCTCTGAAACAAATAATGCAATATATGTTAAGAAAAAAAAAAAAGAAGAAGAAGGTAGCAGGAGGGGAAGAATGAAGGGGGGGGAAATCGGAGGGGTAGATGAACCACGAGAGACGATGGACTCTGAAAAACAAACTGAGGGTTCTAGAGGGGAGGGGGGTGGGAGGATGGGTTAGCCTGGTGGTGGGTATTGAGGAGGGCACATTCTGCATGGAGCACTGGGTGTTATGCACAAACAATGAATCATGGAAGAGTACATCTAAAACTAATGATGTATGGGGATTAACATAAGAATAAAAAAAAAAAGACAGAAAGAAGGAAAGGATAAAGGGATGGAGGGCCAGCAGGACAGGTGGACAGGCAAGCGGAAGGCTAGGCAGAAGCCAGAGTGTCCAGGGCAACAGTGCCTTACCGCATCCCCCAGCCATCGAAAAGCCAACCTGGCGTGCAGGGTATGAGCAAACACGCCCACGTCCCTGAGGGCAGCTCTATGTGCCCCAGAGGCGGAACACGGAGGGCCCGCAGCCCTCTTCCCACCAGCCTTTTAGCCTTCCGGGGCTTTGAGAGAGGCCCGGTGTCACAGATCCTAGGTGTTTATTCACTAGCCAAAAAAAAAAAAAAAGATGCATTTATTCGGAGTTTATTCTCTTTCCTTCATTCAAAGCTAATTCTATTATCATTTATTATTTATGAACAATCCACAGAAAAGACTCATATTGTCTCCGACTAAAGATGCTCCTGAAAACACAGGCGACTCAGAGGCTCAAAGTATCAAAAAGGAAAAACCAGACAGCAAACAAAATGATGGTTCCAAAGGTGAGGTCTCTTCCCACTCTCCTCTTTTGCCACCGCATTTGTGTGATCCTGCTTAATGCCGAAGAAACTGTCTTTGGATACCAGGGAAACAGCTGTCGAAACCAAGTAGCTGGGGGACTCAAGCTCCCCAGCAATGAACGGTTTCCTTAGTGAGAATTCCAGCCACTGGGAAAACCAAACATATCTGCCCCTCGAACACACGAAGAGGAATGAACTGCATAATTCAAAAACCGGCCCAGTGGAATGTTGCTTCGAATAAAACTAATTCACCACAGTTTTTAACTTGAAAAGTTCTTCATGCCTCAAATGTTGAAACTAACATTAAATATGAATAAATCACAGAAAGAGGATAAGACAAATCAAATCCTCAGCCCTTCATGAATTTTTAAAAACATTTGTGACAGAAAGCTTCTACATTTTACACAGTGACATTTTTATTTAGTACCACAGGGCCTTCTAAATTGGATAAAAAATGAAATCCAAAATATCATGCTGCCCCTCAACTGCTGCTAAGTACTCAAACTAATAATATTTTGTGGTTCCAAGGAAGCATCAAGGAGGAAAAAAGGGTGTTGTTATTCGGCCATAAGGTCAAATTTGACGAAAAAGAGTCCTAAGAATTATCTTGAAAAATCACGGAGTGCCGGTAAAAGTAGACACTATCAAAAGTGTCATTCACATTCCTGTTCACATTTCCAGCGGTGTCCCCCTCTATCTCTATTCTTCCCTTATGGACCGACTGGAACAAAGCACCACTGTCATTAACTCATTAGGAAGAAGAAAAGCAAAACCATTAACACTTGAGTGATTACTGACAGTGGAGAGAGGAAGTCAGGAAAATACAGAAGGAAACACTGCTCAATCCTGACTTGGGTTCCTTTCTGGGTCAAAAGGAGGCTTCCCGTGGTTTGGGCTTTAAACCAAATGCCTTCCTTTAGGGAAACCTTCACCGGTTGTGTGTTCTTACAACTCCCCCTTATTTAGTCACAAAAGGAAGCACTGCCCACGGTCTCTGATGCCCTGGCTTACAGGACAGTGCAAGCTAAGAGACATCAAGAAAAGCCACCAGTTAAGTCCACTTACTTCTATACAGAAAGACACGTGAACGCAGAGCTTACTCTGTCCTTTTTTCTCACTATTTCAGAAAATACAGCATACAGGCCTCTGTGTGGATCCCAGCAACAGGGGTGATGGTGAGGCTGATAATGTGCTCATCTGCCAGGGGTGCTAGACTTAAACTCCTTTCTTCTTCTGGGGCCATGATTGAAGGTCAAGAGTAAGGCGAGTTCCTCCCCTCTCAGCCTGGTCCCGCAGGCGTCCCAGAGATGGGAATCGTTCAGCTGTTTCACTCATCTCCAGGACCTAGGCCTAGAGAAGGATGGCTCCCAGACGGCACTGGTATCACTGGGAACTTGCTAGTAAAGCAAATTCCCGGGCCCCACCCTAGACTTTCTCAATCAGAAAGTCTGGGGATGGTGCCTGGCAGTCTGTCTGAACACACCCTCCAGGGGATGCTGATGCACGCTCACGATTGAGAAGCACTGACCTACGTGTGGGAGGGATTCCATTAGCACTTGGCCAAGTATATTTCTTGGATTAACAACACAGGTGCCTATTCTCATACCTAGACAAATCATAAACCATCTTTTTCACTCTTCTTCCTCTTCTCGCTCTCCTTCCAGTAGGCTTTGATGCCTTCTACCTTCTCTGCCCTCAGCTGGCATAACAATTTGTCATTCCTACTAAATCAGTCAGCTCACAAAGGAACGAGAGTTTGGTGAAGCTGACCCAGGGACAGTATCACTGAGGGGGGGAATAATGGGGATCCCAGGTGGCTATGAGATCCTTCACCAAAGGAGTCCTGAGAGGATGGATGGGTGAAGGCACAGATGGACGAATGGACAGAAAGATGGCTTTGTATCAACAATGGAAGGCCATCCCTAGCCTCAGACTACCCTGACGGCCAAGTGGGCAGAGCTGCATAACTGTACTAACCTTCAGGGAGGGCCAAATCCTGAGGCTCCTTCAGAGTGTTTTCCTCTATGGGCATGTTAGGTGGGACATCTCTTCATTGTAGGAAACTGTCTCACACACTAAACGACATTTGGCAACCTTTATTCCTGCCCACCAATAGCCTGCAGTGCCCTTCCATCGGTGCATCCACCCCAAATGTCCCACACCTTTCTAAACACCCCATTCGAGAACCCCGTCCCCTGCCCTTCCTCTAAATACAAGAACAAAGAAAAGGGGCAATGAAATACTGCTTTCTCACCAGGCTTTCAGCTTCCCCTACACCTCTGAAAACATCTTTGGCCACTGGGCTAAAAGTGAACAGAACCCCAACTTTCAAAGGGCAATGCCTAGCTCCAGTACACACAGAGGTCATACATAATTGGAAGCCAAGCCTAAGTGGACAGAAAAATCAGGGAATCCCATCCGAACATCTCTCATCCACCCTGCAGGCAGTGAAGAAGGATGTTAGGCTTCCAGCAGCTGTGGAAGAAGATTCAGGATCTCTACTCATTGCTTCCTCAGCAGGGTTCCGAGATCTTGCCCTCTTGAGAAGATGGCTTATCCAGGACAAGGACTGGCCATGCACTTGGGGGCTGAGTTGACTCTGCTCAGGTCACAGCTCTTTCACTCCTAAGAGATGGGCAACAGGCCCATTTTACCATCTGCCTTGTGAAGCTTCACTCGCCAGCTCTACTCCACAGCTCAGCCCAGCATTTCCTCTTCTCTGTGCTGTGGCCTAAAGACTTCTTAATACCCACATCTATGCTACTCTGCTCTGCTTGTCCCCCAACTCTGAAGCTGCTGCTGGGTCTGGGAGTAGGTGTATATATGGATGGCTATATAGAGGTGAAAGCTCTACAAATAGACAATTATTGATTGCTACTGATATCTATCTACCATTGCTATTGATCTACTTCAACATACAGTCATCACTAGGCTGCCGTCAAGTTTTGTCTCTCCTACCACACCCTAATCTCCATTTTAAAAATGACTTTTAAAAATAAATAATTCAAAAAATTCATTCCTTTGAATATTTAAGACCAGAAGTGTCTCTCCTATTGGCTTTCTTGACAAAAGTACTAAATAAAGTTTCTGGAGGTTTTGCATACAGTAGGAGCATCATATATACTCCTAGCTCTACAAGACCTGGTTATACAGCATCAGGAAAGATAACCCCCATATGATTTCAGTTACTGGAGCAAGTAATTTTTTTTTCCCTTTTCTGTGCCAAAATGAAGAAACTAATGCTTGTAGGAAAGACAATCCCTGGATTTGAGCCCAGTGGAATCCAGTTCCCTAATGACTAATATATCTGTTTCTCTTTGTGACTGCTGGAGCATGAGACCAGGGTCCTGCTCAAATCAAGTCACTCCTGTGACTTCATTCTAATTCAGATGCAAACTCCTTGAGTGTGTAAATTTTCTAATTACAGGACAATGTTAAGGAGAGTTTAAGTCCCATCTCTGAAAGTCTCCTCTCCAAGAACACCACACATAACTCTTAATCACAAAGGCAACCAGGTTCAGTGGATGGGGGGTGGGAAGAGAGAAAGAGAGAGCTCCCTATATTCCAGCGGCCAGTGAAGCCTTTCTGTTGGTAGACCAGGCTTTCAGATACCCATTCTAGAAGAGGGTGATCTTCGGAGAAGCTATAAGTAGACATTACTCAAGTGCTCACAGAAAGCCAAATACAAGAGATGACTTTTCCAACAGCTGGTAAAATATAAGATAAAGGATGGCTCTTTCTAGGCATTCCCTTTACTGCACTCCTGTCTAACAGTATTCCTTCCCTTTCTGCTCAATACAGATTTATTAAGTGCCTGTTTGATGCGAGGCAGGGAAGCAGACAAAAAGGCAGGATGATGCCACACATCATCGCAAACATTGAAATAGCAATTCATTGGGTTTTCCGGAGTGCTGTGTTGAGAAGCATCCAGCCATTGGGCATGGTCATCCCAAATGTTAGTCATGTACAGGATATGGAGAGATATAGGCGACAGGAGAAAAGACAAAACAGTATGTATATATAACCATATCCATACCCTTTTAGCTTTCATTTGCCATCAGAACTCAGAAGGATACACAAACTATTAAAACGCACTGTAAACTTTTAATATTTCTTTTTACACACTCCTTTCACGAACACCTATAATTGATGGTATTATGAAAAGTCTTCTTGGTGCACAGCAGGGAGCGGTAGAAGCAGAGCCCAAGCCCAGGGGTCAGCTTGTGTCCGAGCCAGAAGAGAAAAGCACAAAGGAGCATCCTTACAATGGGCGCCTGTGAGCTTCTAATGGAAGCTTTTTCTACTCGCTGGGAAATTTACATTAGCAACTGTCAATTTACCCGCCTTTGGCTGGCTCATCTTAAACTATCTGATATCAACAGGACATATGGCAGAGTAAAATACAACTCAAAATTCTAAAGATAAAATGCATGGTCCAGTAAAAGAAAAAATATATTTGTAGTTCCATTCTAGAGACAGAGGTCACCTTTAAAACACCTCACATACCACTATGTCAATTCTGATATCTCCGAAGAGGCATGCTTCAGTCCATTTAAACATTGTTATAAGAAAAAGAATTTTTAAAGTAATCTTCTGATTATAAAATTGGCCTTAAGACTTACACTTTGTTCATATAATGTTTATTTCCCCAGTTGTCTTGAGTTAGCAATAATTCAAGTTACGTTAAACCTCTTTGCCCAATCATGGTTGAAGACCTTGTCAGATTCATAGCTGCTTTAGAAGCATTTGTTAACTGTATTACACTTAGAAGTTTAACTGCTTTTCTCCTTCTTTCTCTTCAGAAATAGTGGCCTCCTTGAGCGCAGGACCTAGATGTTACTTATTCTCTTATCTCCACCAAGGATATGAGGGTCAGTAAGTGTTGAATTGAGCTGGGAGTTTGGGTCCGCCATGGACTCACCCTCTGCCCTAAATTAGCATCCTCCCACAACACAACTGGTGAATGAGGGGAGATGTTCTTCTTGACAAACCAGACCAGGAGGCCC
This sequence comes from Mirounga angustirostris, assembly GCF_029215605.1. Classification (NCBI taxonomy): domain Eukaryota; kingdom Metazoa; phylum Chordata; class Mammalia; order Carnivora; family Phocidae; genus Mirounga; species Mirounga angustirostris. Next base: position 15,758,106 of record NW_026991719.1, read on the forward strand.
TCTTGGAACCCCATGGTTTGTCACTGCCATGTATCAGATCTTTCCAGCATAGTTTCAGGTGACAGCATAGTTCCCAGGATATCTTCCTAGACCTCTGTCGCCCCTGCCTTACTCCCATGTACCCAGGCGCACGACCCCAAGCTCCTATTAATTATTGGTCACCATAAAGAAGGATCCAATCTCAGCCATGTTTCTGGTAGACAGCTCTCTGTCTATGATTTCCAAATATTCACCCTAGCCTGTTCCCTCACATTCCCTCAAGTTCCTACCTATTATGATCAAAAGACCCTCATATGGAGGGTTCATTATCATCCAGGTATTTGTAAATACACATCATTCTCTCATTCTGAAATAATTTTCCAAAGCATGTTCCCAAGATGTTCCACCAATCAACAAACTGCCAATTCACCTAATCCCACAACCCGGTAAATATGGGAAACACAGAACACTCGGTCTAATCCTTGCATAATAGCATATTAAAGTCTCTAAGAAGTCCTGTAGTTACTGTTTAACTTTATCCTTAACCTTATCTAAGTGTTTTCCGAACTTAACCGGTACTCCTTGTGCTACCCATTTTTTTTTTTTAAGATTTTATTTATTTATTTGACAGAGAGAGACACAGCGAGAGAGGGAACACAAGCAGGGGGAGTGGGAGAGGGAGAAGCAGGCTTCCCGCGGAGCAGGGAGCCCGATGCGGGGCTTGATCCCAGGACCCTGGGATCATGACCTGAGCCGAAGGCAGACGCTTAACGACTGAGCCACCCAGGCGCCCCTCCTTGTGCTACCTATTAACACATCACAAGAATGAGTAGTGTATGGGATAGCTGGATAAACATCACTAACTCTACTTCCTAAATTCTCTGGGCTCATCCTCTTTGTTTCCTGGACTCACGACTTGGGACCCACCCTTGATTCCCCTCTTACTGTATCTTCTCATATCAAATGCACCACCAAGGCCCTGTTTTCAGATTTACTCCTTCCCCTTGGACCCCTGCCTAGAGCCTTGTTACTAGCACAGGGACTGTTTCACTAGTTTTCTAGACAAGGATCCTGTTCCCCAATTCAGGCTACTTCCTCTGATCTCCCATGAGACACAAATTTTAGTCAACCTCTACCATCACCCCTTATTATATCGACTTCAAAACACTCAGGAAAAAAACCCCACTCAGAATACATACTGCTACTTAATGGCTGTTTATATAAATTCCCAAAGCCCTAAAGAAATTTACTTCCAATTGCTGCAACTTGCCATATCTCCCAACGGCTGGTATCTTTCCCTTGTGCTCTTAAGACTAATAGCAAACTTTCTCTGAATATAAAACACCAAAGCCCATCTTAGATGCTTCCATTAGGCCTTCTGGGGTTTACTCTTTCAATCTGTCCAATAAAAACTTTAGTATCTATCATTCTACTGAACATGTATATATGAAGTCTGTTTTATATTAGTATATTTCTCTCTCTCCCTCTCTGAGACTCATGTGTGCATTTGTATCAGTAGAAAGATGTATCTGTGAATTTCAGCCAATTCTATTATTTACATGCACTTTATCTTCTGCCAGGATTTGATCTTTTGGGTCATTTATTTGCATTCTGAATAGCTCTAGAGACCATGCCCTAAAAAAACTGGAAAGAATCCTAGAACACATTCAGAGGTAGGGTAGGATTTTCTCTTTGTCAAAACAAAATAAGGTTTAGCAGGGGCTTCTCCTCATGCTGGGGAAACACAATGTTGAAGAACAAATCAAAACCTACTTAAGTGCTCAATGAGGTGGAGAATGTACGTTCAGACAACATTAAAATCATAGAAGGCAGCTCTCCAAACATCTGACAGTATATGAAAATACTGTTTATATTTTACCCCCACTGTTCCCAAGAGAGAAGCCTGCATACTATTTTGTTGTAGGATCATCTTATTCATAGAGGATGAACAAGCCAAAGTAAATTTCCATTTCGTGTACCACTTAGACAAAATACAATTCACCATTATACTCTAAAAGACTATTTTCTGCTGTTATGACAGATAAAAGGAAAATGTAAACCTTCCTTCTACTAGAGGATTAGTTTTATCTTTTGATTAACAATGCTCCCTTTTGAAGAATGAAGGGGGGGAAATTGGAGGGGGAGATGAACCATGAGAGACGATGGACTCTGAAAAACAAACTGAGGGTTCTAGAGGGGAGGGAGGTGGGAGGATGGGTTAGCCTGGTGATGGGTATTAAAGAGGGCACGTTCTGCATGGAGCACTGGGTGTTATACGCAAACAATGAATCATGGAACACTACATCAAAAACTAATGATGTAATGTATGGTGATTAACATAATAATAAAAAAGAAAAAAACAATGCTCCCTTTTTAGACGCATCTGGAGAATTTAAAAAGAGTATGGGTAAGGGAGAGAGAAGGATGGTAAGGCAGGAGTGAATACCATGGGGCTGGTTTGAGTTTTGTTCATCCAGCGCTTTAACAGGAAACTTGCTGTACTTTTGGGGACCAAGTCCCAATTTTCCTATAGAATAGCTGTATGAATCCAATTAACATACAAAGCTGCTTTCCGGATTTAAAATATTTTGATTTATTCAATCACAACCTAGTCTAGGCCATTTCCCTTACCTGGGATGGCACCTCCTCCCTCAGTGCCTTTGAATCTATCTCACTTTTAAGGTTCAAGTGAAGTCCAAATGGCTACACGAATCAGGTTCCAGTAATGTTCCTACTGACATGCAGCCCACAATGGATCATGACGTTTTTAATGACGTACTTGAGGGCAAAACCACACTTACTAGTTTTCCTTTATACCTCAGAAGTGAAGGCTAGCCTGCCCCCCTCTCTCTCTCCCTTGCCCCTCTCCCTACCCCTCCTTCCCTTCCATTCATTCATTCAGCATTCTTTTCTGGAACTGCCATGAGCCATGATCTATGCTGGAGGCTGGGTTAACAAAGATGAAATGGACGGAGTCCTGGATCTTTACTAAGTTCAAAATTTAGCAGCAGAGACAGACTCTAACAGAGCATCATAGTACAAAGGGATAAACACTACAATAAAGGTGTCTAGAAGAGAAAATGGGAGCCATTAATAGTTCCACATTGGGAAATAAGTCTCACCGCAATGATGAAGCTTGAGGCAAATTCTGAAAAGTGAGCAGAAACTTGCCAGGCAGAGAATGATGGAAAGGGTATTCTAGCTAAAGAGAAGCAGGAGCGAAGGTGAGAATGTGTGTGGGGAAGGGGGTTGCGATCGTGGGTGAAGGAAGGGAGAGCTACTTGGGTAGGAGGCCAGCAAGGTAAGCTGGGGCCAATGTTAAGTTTGTGCATTATCTTAAAGGCAACTGGTAGTAAGCAGAGGTGGGGCATGATCAAATTTGCAACTTTAAGGGCGCCTGGGTGGCTCAGTTGGTTAAGCGACTGCCTTCGGCTCAGGTCATGATCCTGGAGTCCCTGGATCGAGTCCCGCATCGGGCTCCCTGCTCGGCAGGGAGTCTGCTTCTCCCTCTGACCCTCCCCCCTCTCATGTGTTCTCTCTCTCTCTCTCTCTCATTCTGTCTCAAATAAATAAATAAAATCTTTAAAAAAAAATTTGCGGGCGCCTGGGTGGCTCAGTCGTTAAGCATCTGCCTTCGGCTCAGGTCATGATCCCAGGGTCCTGGGATCGAGTCCCGCATCGGGCTCCCTGCTTGGCGGGAAGCCTGCTTCTCCCTCTCCTGCTCCCCCTGCTTGTGTTCCCTCTCTCGCTGTATCTCTCTCTGTCAAATAAATAAATAAAATCTTTAAAAAAAAAATATTTAAAAAATTTGCAACTTTAAGACCAATGATCTGGCGGCATCAGGAGGAATGAAGAAGAAAATAAAGACATGCAAAAGTCAGGAGCTAAATAAGAGGCTGACATAATGATCCAGCTGAGGCAGTGACACTAAGAATGTAAAAGAGAGGTTTGAGAAGTATTTAGACCCCTCCATACTTCACAGGAGCCACAGGGAGAAATCGGTGATTGCTGAACTGGTTTGAATATACATGGACAAAACCCAAACTCTGTTACATTCTTGAGTCTACATATATGCATTCTACATAGGTCCTGAGTGCCAGTGATGTGCTGAGAACAACATGAAGTTCAGATCCTGATTAGAGAGGCAAAACGGCCCGACGCAGGTGCTCAGGGAAGCATTTTGGAGAATCTATCCTAATGGGAAGAGTCATAGTGAATGTGTTCTCAGTGCTCTGAGGCTGGCGTGGTGACGTTTTGTAGAAAATATAGTAGGCCTGTGATAGTTGTGAACAGTTAGCTTACTGTTAAAACACCAATCAATCTACCATTTGAAAACTAAAATATTTTTTAAAAAACAGAGACACATTAGCTCTTGACACATATGAAAAAGTATCTTTCTAATCTGACAAATTTAAACAGTTTGGTCAAATATGTCCCCCAAAATGTCTTAAGCTAGAAACAAAAATGGGGACTTTCTTTCCCCAAAAGAAATTTCCAGAAAAGGGGCGCCTAGGGGGCTCAGTTGGTTAGGCATCCGACTTTTGGTTTTGGCTTGGGTCATGATCTCATGGCACTGGGATCGAGCCCTATCTCAGGCTCTGTGTTCAGCATGGAGTCTGCTTATCCTTCTCCCTCTGCTCCTCCCCCTGCTCTCTCTCTCCCTCTAGAATAAAGAAATAAAATCTGAAAAAGAAATAAATTTCCAGAGATCCTTTTATGTCCTTCAGAAAAAGGAAAGGAAATGATATAGTTTCGATCAGAGAGGAGGTAATATTTGCAGCAATGTTTTATTGTTTTCTTTTCAAGTAAAACTGCTATTTATTTACAAGGCTAGGGCACATACTGGAATATTATTCAACCTTAAAGAAGAAGGAAATCCTGACACAAGATATGACATGGATGAACCTTGAAAACATTACAGTAAGGGAAATAAGCCAGTCACAGAAGGACACATACTATATGATTCCACTCATATGAGGCACCTAGAGTAGTCAGATTCATAGAGACAGAAAGTGGAAGGGTGGTCCCCAGGGGCTGCAGGCCGGGGGAATGGGGAGTTAGTGCTTAAGGGGTATAGACTTTCGGTTTGGCAAGATGAAAGGATTTCTGAAGATGGATAGTGGGGATGGCTGCACAACAATGTAAATGTACTTGATGTCACAGAAGTATGCATTTTAAAATGATTAAAATGGTAAATTTTATGTTATGTATATTTTACCACACGTCGTTAAAAGGCTTAGAATATATTCCTCTTTCCCTACAAGCCTCTCCCTACGTATGAGCGTTGACTAGAATGGCAAGAAACTGCTCATGAGCCTCTGATATCCAGCTACTTAATATTCAACCACAAAATAATCAGGGGTGCAGAGAGCATCAAATGAGGCGAGTTGGAGAACAAACCCATCTTTGTCCAGAAACTCATTTCAGTCCTACAGGAAACATGTGCCACGTCTATGAAAGACAACCGACCACTTCCAGAAAGGCAGTCTCTCGATCTGGCTACTACTACCTAGCCCTCATTCTTCACTTTCATTGCCTGCTCCACAGATTCCCAGAGAACAACATTTACTCCTTTTTTTTTTTTTTTAAATCATCTGGTCTCCCCGATTTTACAGAGGAAGGGAAGAGAACAGTGCATCAAAACTTAAAGACTCGATACCATCTTTATACTTTATTTCATTGGAAAGAATGAGTTCATGACACTTATTCAGAACAGGAACTTCCTAAATATACACAGAGGTCAGGTACACATTGGTTACATCTTCTAGGCAGAGAGTGAAATACTCAGAAAGAGGACCCCGAGGTGCCTCAAGAATGGAGATCCTCAAAGAGAGATCAAATTAACCTCGGGGCACTCTAGTTATTAATTACTAAGCCATATTTGACAATAAGGGGTGAACACAAATTCTGCGCCTTCCATGAAAATATCCTACATGTCAACCATTGGAACTCTCTCACCCCTTCCATGTTCCTACTGCAGATGCTTTGAATCTCCTGAACAGCACTCACTACCCTCTCTGCTTTGGATTTTCGGCTACTTATGTATATGTCTATTTAACGGACTAGGAGGTAAGGGGGGTGGGCAAGAACGGTGTCTTGGGAATCTCTGTATTCTTTGGTGCATCTTGTGCACTGGAGGCACTAAATAATCATAATTTACTTCAGTCAACAATAAACTCATTCATCAAAAATAGATCTATGGAGAAAGTACTGTGTGCAATGCATTTCCTAGGTGCTAGGGATAGAACAACAGAATGAATAAAGCTTCCCTGCCTCTCACGATGGCATCTAGCAAGAAGAGGGACTTCGTATTAAGTAGGATTCCTCTCTAAGAGCACAGACTTAGCACTATGGGGTCTCAGGCAAGTTACTTAACCTCTCTATACCCCTGTCTCCTTGTCTGAAATGGAAGTGATACTATGTACCTTATAGATTTTCTAGGAGGATTAAATGGGAAAATGTATATAAAGTGCTTAGCCATTATCGCTGTTATTGAATTTTACTGAATAAAAAAATCAATCATCATGATGCCTCTTTATGAATCTAGTTACAAAGAATGACTGTTTCGATTACAGCAGCTTTTTTAAAACAGCAGGTTAACTGGTCCATTCCTTTGCTTGGGGAATGGAGAGTATGAAGCGACTTTTACAAGATGGTCACATGGCAGAGACAAGCTTGGAGCAAAGCGATAATTCTGAAAAATGAGCAAGGAAGAAAAGCAACAGCAATCACCATATAGTCATTGCCTGGGAGGAAAAGCAGACAGAACAAAGAAAATTGGAGAAACAGCTAAGGCCAGAGCCGACAACCCACAGAGATTTCAGGTCAATAAAGCTTTGGTTAAGGTGGCACCCTACAGTGAGTGGACAGAAGACCGTTCCAGAAGCCCCTCAAATACAGGCCCACGCCAACTGCTTCTGGCTGCATCCAAACTGTTATCTACTGTTAACGATGGGAAAACAACAAGGCGTGTGTCTGGGAAAAATGGCCTGTTGTCAGAGAACAGAAAGCCTTTTATTGAGAATTTTGATACTCAGGAGCAAACACACCACCAAAGAAAATCACTCCGAGCCATCTTTTACAAAGCTTGGCATCCATTCAATAATGGATGAAGAAATCCTAAATCCTTAGGCCAAACAGATACTCCTCCCAAGGCAGTTAAGAAACATGGGCCAAATGAGACCATAAACTCATGTGGTACAGATTTCTAAAGCCACTAGCAGAAATTACTGACAGACACTCAGATGTAAAACGCTGGATTCCCACAGTCTACTACCTGGAAGCAGCCAGGGCCCCTGCCGGAGGCTGCTCTTAAAGGCTTCTTTCAGTATCAGCCAGGATGGGACGACCGGAACTCTGTTCAGACCCTGCAGGTAGTACATCAAATTCAACAGACCTTTGCGGAATGCCTACTGCTACACAGCCCACAACCCCAGACGTTATTTTTCTTTTTATGTTTTCAAGAAGATGCTGTGTTCTCAGCTATAAAGTGGGAGATTTAAACATCATGTTGACAGGAGTCAATGCAACCATCAAATTCCAGTTCTCCCAGATCCCCGAGGTTATCTAAAGCCTTACAACTAAACATTCCACAGCCTTTAAAAGAGATGTTTCACTAAGTCTGTAATGACATGGGAAATTTTATATAATGCTAAGTGGAAAAGATGCACAAGGATGTGTGTGTGAAAAAAATTATGTGTGTGGTATGATCTCAACCAGTTAAAAAAAAAAGCCTTTCAGCAAAAGGGCTGAAAGTAAACACACACACAAAAAAGTCAACAGGGTTCGCCCCAGGGTGATTAAATTACAGTGCTTTTTACTTTCTTTTATATTTTTCTACTTTCCAGTGTTTCTACAAACAAGTTATTACTTTTATAATGAGAAAAAAAGTTTTAAGAAAATAACATATACTAACGTTAACTAGAAAGGATGGCTTACCTCTCCACATTACTGATTTCTTTCCATAAGGCCTGATTTGATATGCAACACCTCCTAACTAGAAATCACATGCAGCTTTTATTAGTGGGTCATTATATTTCCCTTTCCAAGTCATTAGTAAGGATGTTAAGATCATCAGACGTAAAATGAGTCAGGATGGTAATGCACAAGACACCACCCATATAGAGCATTGCCTTCCATTTATTACCACCCTTTACTTACAGTTATTTATCAGCTCTTTTTTTTTTTTAAGATTTTATTTATTTATTTGAGAGAGAGAATGAGATAGAGAGCATGAGAGGGGGGACGGTCAGAGAGAGAGGCAGACTCCCTGCTGAGCAGGGAGCCCGACGTGGGACTTGATCCCGGGACTCCAGGATCATGACCTGAGCCGAAGGCAGTCGCTTAACCAACTGAGCCACCCAGGCGCCCTATTTATCAGCTCTTAACCTCACTAAGTAGATGATATAAAATCATTTCCAATTAATGTCATTCCAAATAAAGTATCAAGGTATTGTATCGCATTTTTTTTTCGTATCGCATTTTCAAAGGTAAAAAAATATATTTCCTGCTCTTCCAATTAAACCCATGAATTCCTATTCACATGTGTGACAGGAACTGAAAGAAACCAAGTTGACTTCACTTTGTAACTTTTTCATGTATGATCAAAGACAACACTTCTAGATTCCTCATTTCCCAGCTTTTGAAGAAGTACTGATTGAAAGGGTGGGATCCATTTGTGTGGGGTCCGTGGCTTTATTGTTCTGTTTTCTAGTGGTTCTCCAGTTCTTCACAAGGAAAAACTATTTTTATTTATTTAATTTTAATTTTTTTTTTTTGAAAAATGCTTTTTAAACACAAACCTAAGTAATGATTACAATTTCTCAAACAGGAGAAAAAAACAAATGTGATGAAAACCAGGCCCCCCAAATTTTGAGGTTTCACTTTTTCCCCCTGCTTTTAAAACTACTTACTTAAGTGTATCATAATCTTAAAATCACATAGATTTCAGTTATTTTCCTTTCTCAGCTATTTGACAACCATCTCCACTTAATGTGAACATACTTTGATTTTGCTGCTTTTCAAAAATCACGCCTGCCTTTTTTTTTTTTTTTTAGGGGGAACTGAGTTTAGTGTGGATGGATTGAATCAATGCACTTTTAAGAGGAATCTTTTGATGGAATGATTTCTGGTCTGCTGGAGAAAAAGTTCAATTCAGCCTTGTGCGGGGGCTATCATGCATATTCATTCACTCAAAGTTACAAGTCTTTTCAGTAGCAAATCTCAGGTACAAAAGGAGTTCTCTTAAAGACTGGAAATTCTCTCTAGGGTGCACGATGAGTTTTAGGCAAATTAGATCCTCACCAAATGAACGAATGGTATCTTTCATTACTCATTTTGCATGTTCTCATTTTCCCGTACTAAAATATTTCCCCGTTTTCCTCTCCTTTCTCTGTAACATACACAAAGACACCAAACCACACGAAATAGAGGGGAAGAAAACCCTCATTTGGAAAACAAAACAAAACATGAAATCACCTATTTTAATCATGGGCTTTCTTAAATGGCACTTTTTATAGTTCTACATTATTTTTTAAAAGGTATGTTTTGTTTGTTTTGCGGGGGCGGGGGGGGGGAGAGAGAATGTGCACAGTAAAATATCCCAATTGATGCATTTTCTGGTCTTGAGAAATTCCTTGTCCTTTTCTATTACAATGGAGAACGTTCTTTTCAGTGCTTTCCACTTCTGAGTTCCTGAGAGCAGCAGTTCCTCTCGGTGCCTTCCACAAAGACCCGCTACAGGCTCCGTGCAGGGAAAACAACACAGATTCACAGAAGATGATGACAAAAAGCAAGCATTGAACTTCTGGAGTTTTTAACCTATGTCCTAACTCCTGAGTTATTAAACTTAATTTATTTCAGAGAGATGGGTTTCAGATGGTTATCTATCCAATTCTACGGGGACTTTTAGGAAAAGATTTCCACCGCCTCCTTGCCACACAACAAGGAAGACTTTATCAGGCCTCAGTATTGGCCACTTCCCCCTTATTCCTAACCTGATCACCATGCCTCAGGTTATAGAGGGCTCCCCCTTTTTCAGCCATCGGGGGCCCAGAGAACAAGCAACCCTCAAACCCCACGTAATTCTTCATTTCCTCCCAAACTCCGTATAGCCTTCTCTCTTTGCAAAGATGACCATTGTTTGTCCACAGCACCTGATTTCTGGTTTCTTGACCATTTCCATTCACTGCCTTCAGTCACGGCCTCTCTAGATACCCTGGTCTCTTTCTAGTCACTGAATTTCATAACAAGACAATCAACCCACATTAGACTTTTCATTTCATATAGACTTTCTAGACTGAAGTCAGGGATGGGCTACATGCAAGCATACTGCTCTATGGCCCCATAAAACCATTTCTTAGTACAGCGATCCCTCCCCTGACCTGGCTGTATCTCTTTCGGCCTCACTAATTTTTTCAAGACCTCTTTTCATGTCTTATTTGGATGCTTTTCTGCTCTCCTGCCCAGTGGCCTATGACTAAAGGCTCTAGTTGGAAAAACCTGGAGTTGTTTGAACTCTTGGTTCATACAAATGCATACAAAATAACACCAAAATGTCAGAGATCCTATCCCTTACTGGAATGCACAGTAAGGTCACCCATCCATTACATCCTGCTCACCTCTATACTGCGAAGGGACAGTGTGACATGCATCGCTTGGGCAGATTACTTACATGCGTGGGCACAGAGCTACCAGCTTTGTACTGTTTCAGCCTCTTGCAAATCAAAAAACAACAATATCTGTATTCCTATCACCAGAAAAAATAGGACTGTAAATTATGAGCAAGCAGACTTTCTCTGTTTCTAATAATGCCTGAATGTGGAGGGGGTACTGGGGTTTGAAGCAAAAGCACTCTATCTGAAATGAGACACATAGGACACATAATGTGGGCAGCTCTCTCGGTGCAGCAACCAGACAGGGCTAGCACTGTACCAGGGGGGCAAGTCGGGACTACTCCAGGATCAAATATCTCAAGACTTTACGTCATTACTTCTCTTATCCACTTTCTTAATAGTCTAGAAAAGGTACTCAAGAACTCTCAGAAAAACTGCTTCTGGTAGAGAGAGAAAATGAAAAGCCCAACTAAGAAATCAAAATAAAAAGAACAGTCTGAACAGATGCTACCAAAACAAATGGAGCAAAACATATTAAAATCGCTGGTGGGTGAAAACGCTTAGCAAGTGAAAGAAGAAAAAAGAAAATGAGGCAGTAAATTCATCTTTACCACTTCTAACTTCCTCATCTTAAATGAGCACAAAAGAAATACAGCTTCTAAATGACAGAGACCCCAAATATCTGCCTTTAGTTGTCCAAACATTGCCTCCTCTATTCCTAAAAGTTCAAGTGCAAGTTTAATGGAGGTGAGACTCCTGAGTCAGGGGCCATCCATGAAATGGCTTAATGATGGCCTTTTGATGAAGAAGCAGCTTTTAAGGCAATTCCTGCATACTCTTAATTTGTCAATTGTTCATTTTATAGCCCAGGTTGAGAGAGAGAGAGAAAGCTCTATCAGAGGTGTAAGTAGGGGCTGCTGTGCTTCTGCTTCCATTTGCTTCAAGAGCATTTATGGGGACACATCTATTTGGGATCTGGCCTCCACCAGTAAAAGCCTGCGTTGAGAATAAGGCTGTCATCTCATCCTTTTTAAACGGCCTCTGATGCCATAGAAAAGTACAAAACAGGTTGCTGACCGAACAATCTCCATGATCTAAATTGTTTACATGTAAGAAAAGACACGCCATCGTGCAAAGTAAGATGGGCAGCTTGTTTGAAAGTTGCCAGTTTGGGGACGCCTGGGTGGTTCAGTCAGTCGAGCGCCCGACTCTTGGTTTCGGCTCAGGTCGTGATTACAGAGCTGTGGGATGAACCCTGCATCGGGCTCCGCACTTGGCATGGAGTCTGCCTGAGATTCTTTGCCCCCCTCTCCCTCCCCCTCTGCTCCTCCCCTGACTCACGGGCACGCATGTGCGTGCGCTCTTTCTCTCAAATAAATAATAAATAAATAAAATCTTTAAAAAAATAAAGTTGCCAGTTTTTATAGAGCACTCAACTTAATCCATCCCACTGAAATTCAGTTGTTTAGACTATCATTCTACAGGTAGTGAGAATATCAGTGAGAAAAAGACCAGTTAGGTACATATGCATGATCCTTTTAATGGCCACATAGAAATTTTTAAAACCTTGACTTCAAGGAATGAAAAGCATCTGCAAACTTCAAGATTATAAATATTATGAAATAGTTAATAATATAAGTAAAGAAGAAAAGAGAGCCACAATGAAATACTTGTAGATACTTCAGTCCACCCCACTGAAAAATATCAACTGAATCAAATGAATGATTCAGTGAATGTACAAAAGGAAGGACTTTCATTCCTATCCCCAAAGAATTCCAGAGCAGAAGGTGAGGAGAGAAAAAATCAGTCATAAAACCAGCTTTCCCTACTATGTAGGATAAATGAGATACTATCATTTAGAATTAACGATAGCACAAAAAAGAAATTCATCTTTTCTCAGAAGAACTATTTTGAATCCACTCTCCATACACCTTTGGCGGGGGGGTGAAGAGAAGCAGCAGTCCTGGTCACCATTAAACCCTGAAAGCAAGCAGCCACCTGGGCTCCCTGCTCCTCTTTTCTTCAGGGACTGAGGAACAGGGGGCCTAGTCCTTCCCTCAAGCCATCTGCGATCTCTTGGGATTGTGTAACTGATCTGCTAGTTCATCGGGCTTCTCAGACAGAAGACCTTTTCCTCAACTTACTCTTCTAAGATGAGAAGAATGGTATCCTTTCCCCGTAGTGATAAGCAACATGAACACACATTAAACACCAATTCTAACAGCAGTGAGCTACCACTTCACAGCCATTAGGAAGGCTGTCATAAAGCAAACAGAGAATGACAAGTGCTGGCGAGGATGTGGAGAAACTGGAACCCCTGTGCACTATTGGCAGGAATGCAAAATGGCGCAGCTGCTATGGAAAACAGTATGGCAGTGTCACAAAAATTAAAAATGGAATTACATATGATCCAGTAATTCTACCTCTGGGAATATACCCAAAAGAATTGAGAGCAAGGACTCACATAGGTATCAGTAGGCCAGTGCTCATTTTAGCATTATTCACAGTAGCCAAAAGGTAGAAACAACCTAAATGTCCATCAGTGGAAGAATGGATAAACATATTGGGACGTAGCCATACAATGGAATACTATTCAGCCTTAAAAAGGAAGGAAATTCCAACACCTGCTACAACATAGATGAACCTTGAAGACATTACGCTAGGTGAAATAAGCCAGACACAAAAGGATAAATATTTTATGACTCCATTTATAAGAGGTACCCAAGAGAGTTAAATTCATAGAGATAGAAAGGCAAGTGGTGATTGCTAGGAGGAGGGGAGAATGAGAAGTTAATGTTTTAAGGGGTACAGAGTTTTATTGTGGGAAGATAAAAAAGTTCTGGGTTCTGGAGATGGATGGTGATGACGGTTGCACATTAACATGAACATATTTAATGCCACTGAATTGTAAGCTTAATAATAGATAAATGGTATTATGTATAATTTACTGCAATAAAAATATTCTACATTTCTTTTTTTAAAAAGATTTTATTTATTTATTTGATGGACAGAGAGAGAGAGAGAGCACAAGTGGGGGAGCGGCAGGCAGAGGGAGAGGGAGAACCAGGCTCCCCACTGAGCAGAGAGCCCAGACGTGGGGCTCGATCCCAGGACCCTGGGATCATGACCTGAGCCAAAGGCAGACGCTTAACTGACCGAGCCACCCAGACACCCCCAAAACATCCTACATTTCTATAGGAGTACATAGAAAACTTTTATGGGGATTTCCACTGGCAAGTAAAGCTGAGTGCGTGAGACTGAGAAAGTCTTACTTTTTTCTGTTGGAATTTTTTTAACATGTACTTAGGCTATTTTCATTATAAACAAAACCAACCAGAATTAAGTCAGCCTTTAACCTGGAAATTCCTCTCTTAGAAATTCAGCCTGAAAAAATAATCAGGGCAGGTACAATGATGCATATACAAGAATGTTGTTCTTAATATTAAAAATGTGGAAGCAATCTAAATAGTTATTACAGGAGGATTGGTTCAATAAATGGTGGTACGCCTGTATACAAGGGATGACCATGCACTTGTCTGAAAGAAAGGGGGGTCCATAATATGTTAAGTTCTAAAAACAGGTAACATTTAATATGACTTCATGTGTCATATTAAAGAAAGATGCATGGACACTTCTGTTCTGATAAGAGTCTGGAAGGATACATATAAAACGGTTGTTCCTGGATAATAGGATTAAGGGCAATTTATTCATATTCTTTAACTTTGAGTTTTTATTATTATAATAATCATTTTAAAGAACTCCTGTAATCAGAGAAGTAACAGGGCTATTTCCATTTTGAGAGACGAATAAGCAAAGTGGTCAGGTGGCGGGGGGTTCAATAATGCGAATTAGTAGTTTAGAAGTCACAAAACCTTTAAGGGTCCCAGGGGCTACCCTGCCTGTGCCATCTCCAGGCCCTAGCCTGAGGGAGCCAGAGAGGCTCCTGCAGGAGCTCAGTGCCATTGCTGAGCCTTTTCCCGTAGGTCACACCTTACAATCAACGTGCTTTCACTCCTTTCTCAAAGAGTCACCAGCTGAATTTTGCAGATAAATATCTAATTGTCATGTCTACTTTTCAGAACTCAGAACAATGATATCTGGTAATAATAATAATAATAATAATAATAATAATAATAATAATAATAATAATAATAATCAGCAGCAGCAGCAGCAAATTTAAGATAGCTTTCAACAAGAAAATTCTCTCAATCCATTGCGGAAGAATATATTTTTACGTTAGCCAGCTGCTGTCAGCACTCATGTCCTTCTAGACAAGCATTAGATGCCATTAAAAAACTTTTCAAGAAGTTCTCCTACTCCTAAAGTGATGTGTTAAAACAATGTGTTTCCTTTTGTCATGCTATCTTCCTTTTCATGTAATTCTGAAGACATTACGAGTTAAAGTCAATAGAAAAAGACACAAAGAGACATATTTTATAGATATCATCCACTCTCCCCTTTAAAAATTTTTTTAACAAGAGACAGGAATATGGAAGACATATGACGCACTGTAAGCCTTACTTATGCTGTGGTTTATTTAGGGAATTTTATTTTGTGTTTGGAAAATGACAGACTTCTGCTTTTAGGTAGACAAATACGAACAACCCACAGAGAGAAACAAGACCACCTATCACTAGCAAACTGTTGGAATGTCAAATAATTTAGTGTCTTTATTTTGCTGTATATATAAGCAAATGAATATAAATGCTCAGTCCTACGCAATTAGCCAAACATCTTTACCTCTATAAAAAAAAAAGACAACAACAACAGTTCACCAGCACCCAGAAGTCACTACTCACAGCTTCTCCACTCACCAGGAAAATTCCAAATGCCCATGCCTTCCAAGAGTGAAATGCCCCGTAGCTGGTTAACTCTGGGGGGACATATTCTTCTCTCCTAAGTTAACCTGAAGAGCAAGCTGGATTTGTTTACTGTACAAACATCTGTAATTGCTAAACATCTCGGTGGCATGGTGTAACAGTTACTGCTTGTGCAAACTGCCCATCTAAATGACTCTCTGCAGTATGAGCACATGAAAACCCAAGACACAGAGAAATTGAAAACATCTGTAAAAATCAATGGCCGGATTGACCAAAGGGGTGGGGGGGGGGGGCTGTTAAAACAGCTACGGAGTTCCAGTGCAATATCTGACTTGAGAAAAGACTCCTCCGCACTATAGGTTCTTCCTTAGCAGATCCACGCTCCCACCCCCTGGCCCCCTGAGGGGGATCCTGGCCTGCAGACACTCTTTGTAACCCACCAGGGCAAACCCATTACAAGTCTCGTTAGAAAACAGCGCAGACAAGATGCAAGATTAAGGGGACTTATTACATCTCTAAAAGCAAAGAAAGAAATACCTCTTCTCCCATCATGCAGTCAGCCTCCTTTCTTCAGTTTGAAAAGGTCCCAGAAGTACCCTGGAACCCTCCCACTTCCTTCCAACAGCCAAAGGCACAGAGCCTGAAGGACCCAGCCTAACCCTGAGTCATACTTGGGACCAAATGAGCAATAGGGAGAACAAAGCTCACATTTGTTTACGGTTCAGGAAGCCAGAGCCGATTCATGGCTTGGGTGGCTTTGCGAGAAGTCCTCCTCCCTTGCCTGCATCGCTGCAGGAATGTAGCTGTCTCCCGGGGACCCACAGGTGTGACCATTCAGACAAGGAACACACTGAAGGAGTGTTTATTTGGCAGGACCCAGCAGCCACTTCTGTTTAAAAACATCAGAGAGAAAATAAAAAGCCCACTATCTCTCAACAGATAATCTGATGGGGAGTGACACAGATCTAGAAGATGGTTTGTATGTGAAATGTCTGTGGCAAAAATACCTGTATTTTAAAGACGTGAAATTAATGGTAATACACAAAAATTACTCATTTAAAAAAAAAAAAGAAAAAAAACTGAAGAAGGAAAAAAACAGTGATGGCTTTATAGAAACATCCACCCTAGGAAAACTCCAGCAAAACTGTTGCTAGCCATGTTGTTGGTAGTATCCTCACAGATTGGGATAAAATGTTTAAATAGCAATCTTGTTATGGCCCCAAATGAGATACCATTTTAATCACCACTTCAATGGATTTAGAGCCCAGTGGTTAAGAGTTTAAAACTCTAGAGCCAGAGTGTCTGAGACCAAAATCCCAGCTGGACCACTTCTCAGTGGTGTGATTTTGAGCAACTCATTTAACCTCCATTCACCTCAGTTTTCTTATCTATAAAATGGGGATAAAAGCACCAATCTATAGGGTTGCCTGGAAGATTAAATAGGTAATATATATCAAGTGCTTAATAAAGTAGCTGGTACAAAGTAAGCACCCTATTAGCCGCTATCACAAATTCAGGACTATATCACAGGGCAGGGTACCAAGTCAACAGTACCCTCACCTTACCACAGTCCTCATGTACTCACACTCTGAGGATCCGTTTCACTTCCTAACTATGGGGAATTTTTGAATTTTTGAATTGTACTAATTTAAAAACCACTTATTCAATATTTAGTAACTGCCGGTGGTGTAGGGGGTTTTGAATGAGATGCTACCTCAGTGCTCAAGAAATGTGCAATCTGCTTGGGTAAATAAGACATAGGACTGTTTATATATCACGCAAGAAAACAAATGTGGGAGATGTCAGTAGGCTGCGAACGGCAAGGTGGTGCAGGCGGTAGGGAATTAACATTTGGAATTTAGGGGGCAGATAAGAAATCACCTTATCAAAACTTAACTAGGATGGAGAGAATAGACATATTGCCTGCAGAGAATTCCCACTAATTGATGACAATACTCCTCCCTCAAGGAGGGGAGCGGAACTCCCCACTCCTTAAGTGTAAGGTACACATTGTGACTTCTTTCTAAAGAGTTGAATCTAGGGGTGCCTGGGTGGCTCAGTTGGTTAGGCGTCTGCCTTCGGCTCAGGTCATGATCCCAGGGTCCTGGGATCGAGCCCCACATCGGGCTCCCTGCTCTGCGGGAAGCCTGCTTCTCCCTTTCCTTCCCGCTCATGCTTTCTCATGCTATCTCTGTCGCTATCTCTGTCTCTCTCTCAAATAAATAAAATCTTTTTTTTTTTTTTAAAGAGTTGAAACTAGAAAAAGGGAAAAAAACAGAACAACTTTCCAGTGAAGAAACCTGATAAACATGACCTCAGTTAGGTGACCAAAGTCAACATCAACAGTGAGCAGTCATGCTGATGGGATGCGCCCTTGATATGATGTGATGAGAACGGCCCTTCCCCACTGTGGTCTTCCTCCCCAAATCCACCACTGCAGTCTAAGCATGAGAAAAATGTCGGACAAATGCTAATTTAAGGACATTCTGAAAATTTTCTCCAAATTGCCAAGGTTATCAAAAACATGGCAAGTCTGAGAAACCCCGAGAGGGGCCTGAGGAGATGTGATGCAATGGGGTATCCTAGATGGGATCCTGGAACAGAGAAAGGACATCAGGCAAAACCTAAGGAAATCTGAAGAAAGGACAGAATTGAGTTAATAATCATATATCAATATTGGTTCATTAATTGTGACAAATGTACCAGATTAATGTGAGATGTTAAGAACAGAGCAAACTAGGTGCAGGGTATGTGGGAACTCTCTGTATCCTCTTTACAACTATTCTACAAATCTAAAACTATTCTAAAATTAAAAATCTTTTTTAAAGATTTTATTTATTTGTTTATTTATTTATTTATTTGTCGGGGGGGGAGAGAGCACAGGCAGGGGGAGGGGCAGAGGCAGAGGGAGAATCAGGGTTCCCACTGAGCGGGGAGCCCGATGCAGGACTCGATCCCAGGACCCCAGGATCATGACCTGAGCCGAAGACAGATGCTTAACCCCTAAAATTAAAAGTTTATTAAAAAGCTAATTAGGAGGGCGCCTGGGTGGCTCAGTCATCAAGCGTCTGCCTTCAGCTTAGGTCGTGGTCCCGGGGTCCTGGGATCGAGTCCCTCATCGGGCTCCCTGATCAGCGGTGAGCCTGCTTCTCCCCTGCCTGCCATTCCCCCTGCTTGTGCTTGCTCTCTGTCTCTCTGTCTCGCTCTCTCTGTGTCAAGTAAATAAAATCTTAAAAAAAAAAGCTAATTAGGGAGATAAGCTGGAGGCATGTATATGCATACATAAATAAATGTACATGTGTGATGTAGGGACATACATAATATTCATGAATATATCTACAGAAATGTAATTAACAATGCCTTCCCAACTTCATTTATTTATTATCTCTATATCCTTAGCCTATCTCTTAACAAAGAGAGCTGAATGCCGAGTCCTAGCCTTTTGCTTCCCATAATACACAAAAGAGTTTTCTTTGAAAGGAAACTTGGCTCTTCTGTCAGTTCTGCTGCCAACCCAGGCTACAGCGGCCCAGCTCAAAGAGTGTGCATGAGGTGGGTCCATCTGCCCCTTTCCAAGAGCTACTAGAAGTTCCTGGTGCCTGGCCAATTAGTCATCAACCACGGAGCCCCGGGGCTGGCAACTCTCCCAGCTACTTCCTCCTCATCTCCAGTTCACATTGCTCAGCACCTCCCCGGTTATCTCTAAAGTGCCAATCTGATCATGCCACTCCCCAGCGGAACTCCTCCACCGACTGGCCAGCTCACCCAGAAGTACAGCTCGCGTGAAGCGGCTGGCAGAGCCCTGGGGGAAGAGGGCCCACCTCCCCTCCATCCCCCTACCTCCTCCTCCACCACCACGACCACATCCCCTGTACTCCAGCCAAATACAGCCCTTCTGCATAACCATACTCTCTCTTTGTCCATGCACATGCTACCCATAACACGATAGCCCATTTATCTTTTAATACTTTGCTCAAATCTCACTTTGCTTGATACCCCATCCCTTCCTTCTGGACCTCCAGGAGAGGTAATAGCTCCTTCCCCTATTCTCTTTCATGCTTTGGACATACCTCTGCTAGTCCTTTTCCCCTGCATCATAATGACTTTTATACCTACCCACTTTTCTCCCACGCATAGATAATGCAAAGCACTAAATGAGAGGCCTGGATGTGACAGCTCATTCAAGGTGCGATGCAGGGGAGGAGGTGTTAACTCCATTCCAGTTAACTACACCAGATCCACCTCATCCCAAACAAATATCCTGCCAGGTAAAAAATATGCATGTATCATGCTAATACAGAATCCAGACATGCCACCTAGCTGACTCCTTTACAAATGGATTGCCACTCCTGAGCTCATTTACCTAGAAATTTCCAGAGCTGCTGCTGCAGATCCATAAAAGGCATTCAATAAAGCTTCAGTAAGTGAATGAATGAGCCAATTAATAAACAAATGAGAAAGTGAATCTGTAGCCAGACCACAAGCAGACCCCAAACATAATGAGTCTTCCTTCATAATTTCAACTGGATTAGGACAAAACATTATATTCATGTATCCAGTCCACAAATATTTATTGAGGGCCCACTACAGTTTAACAAAGGTTTTCAAGGAGTTATAAATAGGAATATGATGGCAAGGTCCAAAATCATGACACTTACTTTCTAATGGCTAATATTTAAGACTTGGTGATGTCAAACAAACAGCTATCCAGACATAGCACAATTCAATTCTACTTCTCTGAGTTTGAAATTTTCCTTAAGAAAAAGTTAAAGATGGGGTGCCTGGGTGGCTCAGTTGGTTGAGCGACTGCCTTCAGCTCAGGTCATGATCCCGGAGCCCCGGGATCGAGTTCTCCATCGGGCTCCCTGCTCAGCGGGGAGTCTGCTTCTCCCTCTGACCCACTCCCCTCTCATGGTCTCTCTCTCTCAAATAAATAAATAAAATCTTTTCAAAAAATCTAAAAAAAAATTTTTTTTAAAAAAAAGAAAAAGTTAAAGAAATGATCCTGGAAACTGCTTTGCTATTTACAGGCACTCCTTCTGTTCTAATAACCAGAAGGGCAGCAATAATAACTATGAACATTAATCAAGTGATGATTATATGCCAGGCACTTTTCTACCCATTTTTTGTGTTACTCACTCCTCGTGACAACCATATGGAGCATGTCCTATTGGTATTCTAATTTTACAGATGAGGAATCTAAAGCACTGAGTGCTTAAGTAGTCTGTTCCAGGAAGAGTCAGAGGTGGGATGTGAACCCAGGCAATCTGGCCTGCATGCTTAATAACCACTACACTCCTAAAAACATAAATTTAAGGCCTTACGGGAATGCAATCCTTGGTGATATTCTGGCTGCAATTAAACATTTCTTAGAAAATACTACTATACTGAGTGTTTTTGAAAGTATATGTCAAGCATATATAGAACAGTAAACAATATCTAATATGTCAAAGAGTAATCTTGTAATACTGTGTCTGGTTCCCTTTTCCTACCAACACCCCTGTCCTTACTTCTCCTGGTTAAGGAAACTTAACAGAGACACTTTGGGGAAAGATAACACAGAAAATGAAGTCTGAAAATCCCAGACCATTCACCCAGGCAACCAGTGGGCATCTTAATACCATCTACTCATTAAAAACCACGGATTTTCCAACCGCTCAAGAGATGTCACATAATCTTATCTTTCAACCAAAATGAGGGCCATCTAATATTATAGGTCTCAGGTAATCACAACAAGGTTTTGACCGAGTTGTGCTTCATTAGTCAAAGAAGATACCGTTAGCTCCTGAAGATCCCCAGAGCTTATTTCTAGTCTTCAAAGATTAGAGACATAAATCTCTCATTTTTAAGGAATGAAGATCATCATTTTAGATGTTTACATGTTTTAATTGTACTTAAGTATACAGCTTGATGAATTTTTACTAAATGGATAAAAAGACTGCCTATATATAAAAATCGTAAAATTTTTCTTACTGCAATTTGGCTGATTAAAAAAATGATTAGTAGCTCATTTATATACAGTTTTAATTATCACTCTCTGTTACAAGTGAAAGCTACAATGTTGATATTACAAAGGCATTAATTTGGGTGACAAATGAGATCCAAGATGATTAGAACTGAAGAGACTGTCACAAACACAATGTCAGGTTGTGGGATATGGTAGCAAATGAAGAAAGAACACAGGATCATTGCAAGAAAGAGACATCAGAAGTCACAAATGGCAATCAGCTAAGGCAGAAAGACCATGGGAAAGGAGCTTCTTGGAGAATTTCTTTGTAGGGAATCCTGTAAACAACCAACGTAAAGAGCCTGGGCATGGAATGAGCTGGCATCAAAAAGCCAAGATTATTCTACATAAAGGCATGTCAGGTTAGGTCCTGGGGACTCCCCTGAGTATCTGTAATTTACCCACCCATGTGTAATACTTGACATTCCCTTCCCTAAGTGTTTCACCAGAGTGATCATCTGAGTGACTCATGAAAAGGGAAGGAGTTTACAAAAAGACTGGGGCCAGGCTGGGATCACAGGGAAGCAGCCTGATGAGGAAATTCCCTCTTGGGTCCACAGGTGGAGGATAGAAGGTACCAGCCGTATTCATGAGAATAAGGTCCTGTCTGGGTTGCCTTCTTGCTTATAGTCTTCCAACCGAAACTCTAGGCTGATGACTCTCAAACCTACATCTACAGTTCTCTCTCAATCACCAGACTTTTTTATCCAACAGCCCGCTGGATGCCTCCACTTGATGGGCCCACAAGTACCTAAGGAATCCAGCTAGTCTGAGACAACCCATGACCTCTCTCCTCCCCAAATATCTTTCTTCTCCCGTGGTCTCTAACCAGGGAATGATACTACCACCCAGCTGCTTAAGCCGGGTGCCCAAGGCATCATCTTCAAGTCCTCCCTTCTCCTTTATCCTCCACATACTATCAAATTTCTTCATTCTACCTTCAAAATATTTTCCCAAACCATCTATGACAACACCTCAAAACTGTCAGAGAGCAAAACTATTTCTCTTCTCTTGATGTTTCTTGCCATGTAAAAGGGAACCCAAATGGACACTTTCCGGATGCAAATGGACACTCCTGGAACTCTCTGCCCCCTTGCTCACTTTCCCCTAGGAGAATGAAATGACTTCTCCGATAGGTGAATTTCAAAAAAATAAACTAGGCATGTTCAGCTCAACTCTTCTCTTCCTCCTCTTCAAAGTTAGCCTCTGCTCTTCCCCAAGGGGCAGGCCCTTCTATCTCACATGGGTCTGCTTTAGTATAATGTTGCTGAGACTGGGTGGGTGGGTCTGTCTAATTCTGGAGATCAGCTGGCAGGCCAATTTGGCTCTCACACTCATCTATATCCTTCAACTTTGCCTTCATCAATAACAGCAATGCTATATAACATAGGTAGAGAAAGGAGCACAAATCTTAAGTGTACAGCTTTGAGGAATTTTCACACAATGAAATAAGAGCTACATAAATAGAGAAATATACCATGTTCATGGATTGGAAAGTGATCAATTCTTCCCAAACGTATCTATAGAGTCAATGCAATCCCAATCAAAATCCCAAAGGTTTTTTTGTTTGTTTGTTTGTTTGTTTTGGTGGGGGGGGGTTACAAGCTGATTCTAAAATTTATATGAAAATACAAGAGGTCAAGAATAGCCCAGGAAATCTTGAAGAAGAGGAACAAAGATTGCAGATTTAAATTGCCAGATATCAAGACTGACTATAAAGCTACAGTAATTGAGGTAGTATAGAATAAGTTCAAGGACAAATATAGACCAATAGAACAGAGAGTCCAGAAACAGACTAACACATACATAGCCACTTAAATTATGACAAAGGTGATAATGGCTGTGCAGTGCAGAAAGGATGATCTTTTCAATAAGCAGTGCTGGGTGAAATGGATATCCATACTGAAAAAAGGAGCAAAAATATTATTTTGATTCCCCATCTACTGACTCATCTTATTCATTAACTGGTTTAGAACCTAGATTGCAGGGGCAGTGGGAGAGCCAACATAGGTTTCTGTTAACCTCTCTCCTCAATTTTAGTCACCCTGTCTTCTGTAATCCACTCCTCCCACTGTAAATTGGAATACTTTCTCTAAACCACCTACCTGATCATATCACTCTCTTGTTGAAAACAGCTCCGCACTGATAGCTCCTCACTGCCTTTAAGATCAAGTCCAAACTCTTTAACAAGTCACCAGGCCCTTCCTGATCTGGGCCCTGCTCCTTCTCTATTCTCATCTTTCCACTTCCTGCTGAAGCCTTGACATATGCTCTGTGCTATTTCAATTTCCATTCAAGGCATTAATACATGCTGCTCTTTTCACCTTGATAACTTTGTGCTCCTTGGCTTAATGAATGTCTACTGGACACCATGGTTCTCAGCCTAAACATCACTTCCGGTAGGCCTAAAAACATTACTTCCTACAGGAAGTCTAGACATTACTTCCTGTAGGAAGGAGGTACACACACTCGTACATGAACACTCATTCTCCCGCCTCCCTCACAACTCATCACTTCCTACCATGCCCAAGGGCTCCTACAGTTCAGCACTGCGTTCTCAACCTGATCTCAACTTGTGGCATTCCCCACACTGTATTATTATTGCTTGTTTACTTTTCTGCAGCTCCCCGAGGGCAGTGACCTGGTCTCATTCACCACTGTGTCCCCAGGGCTGAACATATAGTGAGTACTCAATAAATATTAGTTGAAATGAGTTACATTTATAATTTCAAAGTATTTTCTGTTATATAACATTTTTTTAAGTCTTATGGGATAGGACAGGTATACAGAGTATTCCCATTTTACATATGGCCTCATTGAGGTTAGTGATTTTGTCAGGGTCAGTGAGCTAGGACAATGGTACCATGCCCTTCTAATCTTATGATATTTAACTTGGTTCATCTTTAGACATACTGTATTTTCCATTATTTTAATATAACACATACTTATTTCTGGGCTTAGTTTAAATGTTATATTTTTTCCCAAGGTTCTTCTTTTTCTTCTTTAACCTTTTATCAAGGGAAGTTTACAGTATATATAAAAATAGAGTACAGGATGCTGATCCCATATGTTATGCACCATCCAGTTTCAACAATTATCAACTCATGACCAATCTTGTTTCCTTTGTGCCCTACCCACTCTTCCATCTTCCAAATTACTGGAAGCAAAATCCTGACATGAAATAATTTCATCTGTAAATATTTCAGTTAAATGGTGCATTAAACAAATCATTCACAGTGATAAAAGGACTCATAAACAGGGTCCTTGCCTATAGCTCAATAAATTGAGAAGCAAGACTACTCACTATTTCCCTAGTGTTGGGGGCGGGTAGTGTTCTGTAGTATCTCTCCTAGTATAATTATCAGCACTTAGTCACTCTGGTTAGGCTGATATGGATTAGAGCATATGGAAAACAAGCACAGAATTTTCTAGTGACTGATCCACAAAAGTGGATCTCAAAACTTCCCAACTTGAATGGAAAACAGAATATGCTTGCAGTTGTTAAAAATTACCAGATTCCTTTTTTTTTTTTTTTTCATCCAAGTTATCAAACCAGCCATCTCAGAAGGCCAACTGCCCGAGCCTATGTGGAAGACCTGCTTGGGTCTCACCTAACAAATGCTGTCACATGAGATCCAATTTGTGCTTCCGCAAAATCCAAACAGTGTGCTCAATTCTCAAAGGAAACTTCCTTCCACAAACATAAATCCTGGACACAAAACCATCTCAAAAGTGACAAGAACCAGGTTGTGCACTAGTAAAACATTATCGCACTCCTCAGCTCTCATGCCTGGTTGTGCAATAATATAATGGATCCATAAATCTATGCAACTATCCATAGCGCCAACAACAGGGAGTGGAGATAGTTCTGAGTCCTCTTAGATGCTGTAAAAAAAATTGTCCACAGCCAGTAAAGCAAGCAGGGAAGTTTACATTTTCCCCAGAGGCTTCACAATGAGGAACGGGTTAAGACTGCTGCCAACACATGGTTTCCTTCTGCAAACAAATCATGAATGAAGATGCACACACACGCACACATACATACATATTACTCTGATGATGTTAACGTGTCATGTCACTAAGACCAATACAATAAATCTCTGCTTCACAAAAACGCAACAAACCATACAGCCACTATATTTTCAACTATATATCTGTTATATTATCCCACCCAGTCCCCTCATTTCATAGAGGTCTGTAATCTCTAGAGTGCTATGTTAATATAGTTTAATATTATTCATACATCTAATACTTACTGAGCACCTAGCCTATTATGTGCCGCACAGTGTTCCAAGCACATGGCATATATCAGTGAATAAAATAAATAATAAACACGATAAAAAAATAAATATTACATTAGAAAAGCTTGCAGGCTATGGAAAACAAAAAATGCAGCACAAGTGAGCAGGCTAGGCCAAGGGAGCATGTTTTAGAATGAGTGCGCCAGGGCGGGGCTTGCTCAAAAGGTGAAGTCTGAGCAAAGTCTGGGGGAGGAGGGAGCGGGAGGCAGCCAAGTGGGCAGGTGGAAGCAGGGTGTCCAGCCAGAGGAAAGCACTGTGATAAAGGGCTCCAAGTGGGAGGGTGCTTGGCGTGTTTAGGGAAAAGTAAGGGGCCAGGACAGAGTAAGCAAGGGGAGAAGGAGAGGGAGGAAGTCCGCGTGGTAATGGAATCGAATCACTTCAGCCTGCGGGCCCGGGGCAGGCCTTTCACTCTGGTTCTCGGGGGAGCCTCTGCAGGGACACAAGCAGAGGAGTGGCGTGATCCGACTTGGGCTTTCAAAGGATCACCCCGGCTTCACTGCTGAGACGAGACTGTAGGGGAAAGGGAGAAGCAGAAAGCCCTATTAGGAGGCCACTGAGTGATGGCGAGAGAGCAGGGGAGCCATGAAGGGGATGAGCGGTGGTGGGTGCCAGGCATTCACGGAGGCAGAACTGATGGAGTCACCTGATGGGTCGGACATGGCTTGTGAGAGAAGTCAGGGGCAACCCCAAGGCTTTAGTCCTGACGTGTAGGAGGGGGAGTGGCACTGCCTTCCCTGAGATGTGGAAGGCTGTGGGCAGAGTGGTTCGAGGGGGAATGACGATGAGTTCAGGGTTGGGCGAGCTAGTAAGAATTTAAGATCTTCCAGCGGAGATGCGCAAGTGGGCAGTGGGGCATGTGGCCCCGGGGTTCAGAGAAGTGTGCTGAGATACCAGCTCAGGAGTATTAGACGTGATGCTGCTGCTGCTGCTTGAAACGAATCTTCATAGCAACAATAGAAGTCACACACACACACACACACACACTGTCCTTCTAGGCAGAGAAGAATAAGACCCAAGAATCACAAAGCAAACAGAAAGAGTTAACTGTTTGCTGACTGAGTCAATGGTCGTGTTCATTTCTTTTTTTTTTTTAAGATTTTATTTATTTATTTGAGAGAGAGAGAATGAGAGACAGAGAGCATGAGAGGGAAGAGGGTCAGAGGGAGAAGCAGACCCCCCACTGAGCAGGGAGCCCGATGCGGGACTCGATCCCGGGACTCCAGGATCACGACCTGAGCCGAAGGCAGTCGCTTAACCAACTGAGCCACCCAGGCGCCCTGGTCGTGTTCATTTCAACCAGCTGAGTAAAATGAAGAAAAACGACATCCATTGTTTCTTCCCAAGATGGGGACTTGCTCTTTCGTAAATATTTACAGGAATCTGAAAGTGATCGTGTGAAGGAGAAATGAGTTCGCAAGCTGGGATACCAAGTAGATAACTTTCAGATCTTGAGAAATATCATATAATGCTTACTGGAAGAAACAAAGCTGGCTCAGATAAGCTGCAGCAGAAGAAGAATGTAAATGGAACAGTCTTTCATGTCTAAGTCTCTGCCCTTTCTGCCTTTTTCATCTCTAAGAGTATTAAGTGTCCCAAAGTTTCCTTTCCAGATTCTAATGCATGATGACACCAGGCAAGGCTGCTGGGGGCTGGGGGAAAGAGGTGGCTGGAAGTTCTACAGCTGTGGAAGATGACGCAACTTTTAAAAATTCATCTCACCTGAAAAATGAAAAACATTTAAAAGCCACCGATAAACCTGAGTTAGAGATGCTGCCAATGCCCCATCCCCCGAGCCTACTGGCACAAACATCAAAGCAAAAGTTTCAGCACTAAATCGAATTAACAAACATTCCTTAAGCACAGCACAAGTGTAGCTTATTACAATCTGGAAAATTCCACAGTATTTATCAAATCCTAAGCAAAGCTCTGGTGCTCAGAAGTGTACCACAGTAGACGTCACCGACAGCCACAAGCTCGGTGGCTCTGGGTGTGTTGCTGTGGCAACCGCGTACTCAGCAGCAACACGCTGTCTGCCTCTCCGCAACCCAGAACCAGAGAGGTGGAAGAAAACAGCCAGCTTCCTGATGGTAGCAACGCAGGGAGTCACAGCACAACCCATCCCCATCATACCCACATGCGGAAGACTTCCTTTCGGCCGTCTGAAATCATTCCCACCTAACTCCTAGAGAAAAGAACGCGCAACCCCTTTGGTCTACCGCAGAACCAGTCAACACACCCAGGCACTAAGCACCAGAGAAACGGACAAGGAGAAGTGATAGATCAGTCTGTGCTCGCGAGTGTCATGGTCATGTGTTTAGCTGGGTCCAGGCATGAGGGGCTTTTTGGGGGGTGGTGGTGGAGGGGAATGGAGAAGTGCAGGTCCATTTGAAAAGTCATACTGAGACGCATTCCACAGAGACATCAGTAAGAAGAGAAGACGCAAACTAGAGCATGAGCCTTTCCAGAAACACAAAGGGAGAGCCTCAAAGGGGAGAGAGCAAACAGCTAGCATGTGAGGACGCCGACACCCCAGAAGAGGCATAAGAAGTCTCAGATGCCCTACAATGGACTTTTGGGTACTCCACACTGTGTTGAAATAAAACAGAAACTGTTGAACATACCTTCTCCACCGGTAGAAAGTCATTCTCTACTTCAATCGACCTTGGTCTTAGTTTTATTGGTTTGTCTTTGAATATATCTCCAAAGCCCACTCCCTTAACTTTCTTCGGCTGGATTGCTGCAGTTGCGACTGTCCCGTTGGCACCTTCGGATTTGGTACTGCTCGAGTCACCCCCATCACTCTCGGAGCCTGTGGTTTCCCTTAAACCTGTCAAGAGTGGGGACGGGGAGAGAAAGAGCTCAGAAATCAGCCATAGCTGTGAAGTGCCTCACAGCCAGCCAGGAACCACCTCTAAAAGTGTTACTGGGCATAGGACAACCTGCACTGGGGCTTTCCATTTAGTGTGTTGAATATGTTGCATTTGGGTGGCTCTGAGTTTTGTTCGATCTCCCCACCCACAGCCTTTAATTTTAAGAAGTGAGTCAAAATTCTTCAAAAAAAAAAATCTAATTTCAAAGCAGATCTCTGTGTGACATTTCACCACTCTTCAGCCCGAGCCTGATTCTGACACAAACTTGTTTTGCCACAGTCTGCATGATAACAACCCTTCCCACCCTGTCCTCACCTCCCCACCCTGCCAGTATCACATACTGTACCTCCAATCTCTATGACTCATGGCAATTAGCAATTAGCAATGAAAGTAACATTTCCTAAAGGGAAACTGTAAAGCTAAAAGCCATTTAAACAAATTAGCAATTAAAGAAACCACATAAAATTATGACTGCCAAAGAATTAAATCTCTCTGGATGGCTTCACAAGGAATAAATGCACGCAGACATGTTTCTCGAGGAAAGCATTAAACCAAACTTGACATTGAGACGCTTTCCCTGGCAAGATGATTGTGTTTGTTAAAGAGGGAAAGGAAGCTGCCCTCCCGGAGGCCGGACTCCTCCGAGCCTACCGCTCTTCTTCCCCTCCTTCAATGCCATCATTTCCCCAAAGCTGAATCCCTTTCCAAAGAAGAACACTGGGGACATGACACCCTTCCTTCGACTTCCTGTGGCATGTGTTGGAAGTCATCAGATAGTTATCAGCAAGACAGCGTGAACACTTACCTCCCAGATTCTTTATTCCCCAAGCTCTGCCCACAATCATGTTCCTAAAAGGAAGAGCCTATTTGTTTCTAGTTAATTTCTGGGTGTACACTCTTACTTTGAAAGTCAGTGCATCAGTCATGCCATCAAAGGGCAGGATTCAAAGGATATTTTATGGAATACTAGTTTGCCATTCAATCTGTCTCTAAAGCCTCTAGGTGTGTAGAATAGCTCCTGAACATTTACTGTATATCCCCTGATGACAACAATGCCCTCGATGAAAGTACATAATCAAAGTTGGTTCTGTATTAGGCAATCGTGCGCTATCCCTCTATAGGGAAGGTGGGCTCCTAGTACATATGAACAATACACCAAATAATTGCTCACATAAAATGTTATAAAATGTCGAAGTCATTCAAATAAAGAAGTCTCAGGGCAGGAAGGAACTGTTAAATGAAAACAGATAAAATATCAAAAGGTCATTATAAATTGCCAACAAGTTTCAAAATCAAATCCTTAAAATTAAAACAATGGCTGTGTTTGTTGCTGCTGCTGTTTTCAATAAAATGGCATTTATAGGCCACAAAGGAAGGGGGGAGGAGGAAGATCCCTGTTGTACATTTTAATTAAGTAAAGAACAGCATTTGTGAGCAAGAATGGAGGACAGAGCCATGAGGAGCAGCCTGCAGCCGTGGGGTCGGCTGCAATTTATAGGACTGAATTTGAGTGTGCAAACATGGAGAACCCCCCTGGATTAGCTATCCATTTGTGTGTTTATTTGTTCATTGTTTTTGGAAATATCCCTGCTGGAGATATAATTTTGGAGTCTAAATATTGTGTCATTTCCCCTTTAACATGTTCTCATTTTGCCGTATGGATCCTTTCTATGTGATAAATGGCTTGTATATTCTTTTCTGGGTTGGAAAGACCCATTTGAGGGTGGAATAAAGAAAGAGTTAGTGGAAAAAACCCTCACCGTCCTGCCCTCCCCACCACCACCAGCAGCAGCCGCAGAAGGCAGCAGGCAAGTGGATTAGGGCAAGGCTGTTTTAGTTCTTCAAAGAGAGGAATCTGAAGGAGTCTTCTATCTTTCCTCATTAATTAGAACCATGATGTTTTCAACCAGTGCCATTCTGATTTCACTGAGCTTCTGGTTTCAGGGATTCGATGCCTTCCGGGCTCATCTTAATGACTTTCTATTAATCACTGTGAGAAATGCTCTTCACATTACATGGGGAGAGGGGGCAGTCTTTCAGCCACATAAGCATGGACTGGGAAGGAAACCCACAGCAGATTTTTCTTCCAGACATTCTGGCAGCCTGCTTCTATCGCTTTTCAGTATGCAAATCATATAGCTGAATATCTGGGTTGGTGAAATAACTCAGAATCTAGTTCCTTCCCTTTGGAGGGAAAGAAAGGTGACATTTCATGTCGGTTGGGTGCTGCAGCTTTTAGCTACTGGTGCCCATCATACTTGCTTTCCTATAAAGTGTCCCCGTGTCAGTGACCCCCACGGGCAGTATGGCTCAGAGTGTCGTCTGCGGGCTGGGGCCAGGTCATGAAGGGGTTGTGACCGGTACACCGCGCGCTGAGCGCAGGAAGTGTGCTTGTTTGGAAGCGCTTAGAGCGGTGGGCACTGCTATGACTTCAGACGTGTGGCCAGGGGACTCGTCTAGGTGACCAGGGAGTAGACCAGTCCCGGTTTGTCAACCACCCGTGGTGAGGTGCAGGCGGCACACGGCATGCGTAGTAAAGTCGTGTACAGCAAGACCAGTTCTCCGTCTGTGGGGGGACGGAAATAAGAACGAACTGCACCCCAGACGGTGTGAGAAGCCAGGTTCTGGCGTTCACATCTGCACCTTCTCTTTCACCACTTCTGCGTACGTAGGATGGATGCATATGTGTACCTGCACACCAGGGTGGAGGCTTTGCCTTCAAGGTAAAAAAAGAAAAAAGCCTCAAGTTTTCTCTGTTATACGGCGGGCCAAATGACATCATAAATTACACTTTTGTGTAACTGACCGAAATATTCCAGCATGGATCAATTCAGATCTGTGAGCCATTTTTGTTGATTTTAAATTTAAAACTCACGTGCACAGTGCCATTCAGCGGCAGGAACTGTTCTAAGGGCTTCATGAAATTCATTCATTAATCTCATTCATGTCCTTCCCCCTCAACTTTTGGCAGCTTTATCTCATAACACAAAAGGCTATATGTTGGTCCTGCCAAAAGAAGTCTGTCGTGCGGTGCCTGGCAGAATGAGCAGAGCAGAACACCATTTCTGGCGTAGGCTTTCATGCCGCATTCTTATTTCTTTGAACACGCAATGAAGAAATGGTTTATTGGTTTCTAATGAGCCACTCAGGAAAAGCAGTAACCGCGAGAGGTTGACATCTCCATGGGAAGCCATCTTACACCACCCCAGAGGCCCAGAGATACTGGCACAAATACGTATGCCGTGACAAATGCTACCGGTCCCTTCTCTGCACGCATGGCTCATGCACGCATGTCACACACATGGCAGAGGCACAAAGCAAACGAGAAAGCGCCAGGGCTGGTGATGAGGATGCTCCTGTAGCACATACCAAGGAGACAGCACTTATTCGGGCAAATAAGTCCATGTCCTTGCATCAGAAATTCACACAGACACTTGGCAGAAGCATGAGCAGCTCAGGAAAGTGCGGCCGTGTCAAAAACCACAAGTACCCGGATGTTAACTTTACAATTGCCTCCTGCTGTTAAGGTCACTCACTGTAATAGCGTCTGTGGCCCTCCGTCTTTCCGGGTGCAGCTCGGTACAGAATTGTCCCTTCAAAGGTAGTCTTTCCTGACAGTGAATGAGAGAAGAGAAGGGGAGAGAAAAACAAGAGGGGGGAAGGGGGAGCAAATGATGGCAAAAGAAGGAAGAGGGAGAGTCTTTAACTGAACTTGCCTTCAATGAATCCGCTGTAAGAGTTTTATTGGCAAATTAATTAGAGACCATTAGGCAGAATTTAAGAATGTTAAGGAATGAGCCCAAAGTCCCCACGCAACCATGATGGCAATGAGCACCCAGAAGAGGGGCTTGCTTCTGCAAATGACTGGCATGTAGATTAGGCCCAATTTAAACCTGGAAGCCATTTCTGCATTTTAACTCAAGAAAAGGAAAACCTCAATTAACCAGAAGAAATCCAATTAATTGGATTCCTTAATGAACTCAATTATACAGGGCAAACTCCTCTTTGGAGAGTATGACCCATGCGTAATATAGATTTAGGCCCATTATCTTTTATCTTCTACCCCTAGGGCCCTGTATAATACAAAATGATATCCACGACCCCACGATTCTCAACAAGGCACAGAATTCTCTTTAAAGATTTTACCCTTCGTACCTTTCAGCAAGAAAAGGCACTAATATGCTGGGGGCGGGGGAGCTCACCAATAAGGATTGAAACCAATAGTGTCATCCGTGTAGATGTAAGGGGCTTTCTGCTTAGCACTGCGGACAGCAGAAAACCCTATTTCTTGAAACACCTTAATTGAGCTTTTGCCATATCAGTCACGAGACTGTACTTAGCATGAGGACATAGGACTCACCCACTGTCAAATTCAAATTATCTCTTTTTTGTTGTTACAAGTAGAGGTTATCAAGAGCATAGGACTGGACACATAGCTAAAGGCCAAATTTCTCCGGAATCATAAGTACAGAAAATATACACACACTGTCCTAGTTTGAGTACACACACACACACACACACACACACACACACACCCCTCACAGAGAATACCATGGGCAGGTAAAATGGTTTGCTAAAGGCAAACTCAATTAATAAATGCATTACTCTACATTACCCAACAAACAGGTTCTCTTATGGCTTACAAGCTAAATATCAAACTAGAGGCCAGTCATACAGCTCACTCATAATAAGTCTGAGGGAGAGAAAGGCAGGCTACATTTACAGAGAGAGGAACTGAGAGGGAGGGAGCAACTTGTCTCACTTCTTAGAACATTCTTTAGGAAAATGGAAAACTCCAACAGGAAACATCAAGTCAGCTTCTGGGCCACGTCACTCCTGAGACATGAAGAGAACTGTGAATGATCAGATGGACAACTGAAATGCCATCGGGTATTTCCCATTTCCATGTCCTACAGGCATGGTGGGACACCCTCCTTCTGAAGTCCGCCCTTTTTGACAAGTGTGCTCCATCCAATTAAAGCAAAAACTTAGATGTTCAAAACCACTGGCTACGTAAGAATCATCCAAAGAAACAAGAGAGTGTCTCAAAGGTTCGTGTTAGATTTGCAGCTCTTGAGGACTTTGATGACCAAAAAAAAAAAAAAAAAAAGAGCAAATAACAGCAGCTTGTTTTATTTGGGTAATTTTTATTCTGCTTCACTTTGGTCATCAAGGTGACATTATTCCTAAGGACGCAGATGTTTTGCAAGCGAGGTCCTCCCAAACTAAACAGCGGGAGTCCTCTCAGTGTCAGAAAAAGAAAGCGGAAGAAAAAGAAATCAGCATTTTGATAAAGTCCCTCCAAGTACAACAGAACCTCCCTGTGTTCTTCCCCAGGACCAAGTCTGAGGATCACTGAGGGAGACCACAGCTCTGATGTCTCTGAATGGCCAAGCATGTGTGCAAAGACCTGTTCACTGGCAGCAAGGCGATGGGAAATGGAGCCTGGGCTGCGGGTGAACGAGGACACACATGTTCTATCTAAAGCGCAAAGGAGACGGGCAATTGGAAAGTTCATGAATATGAGTGCTGTTTATTCCATTGGCAGAAATACTCTACTATCACTATTAAGTATTAATACCTGAAGGCAGCAAACACTCTAAAAGGGAAGAATTTTAGGGGCACCTGGGTGGCTCAGTCGTTAAGCGTCTGCCTTCGGCTCGGGTCATGGTCCCAGGGTCCTGGGATCGAGCCCCACATCGGGTTCCCTGCTCTGCAGGAAGCCGGCTTCCCTCTCTCCCACTCCCCCTGCTTGTGTTCCCTCTCTCACTGTGTCTCTCTCTGTCAAATAAATAAATAAATAAATAAATCTTTAAAAAAAAAAAAAGGGAAGAATTTTAGAATTTCAACAGAAAATCATATGTTTATCCTGGCATCTAATTTTGCTTAAAACTGTTTCATCAATTTGCTAATTGCTCTTCAATGCTAATAGAATGTCATATACAATACAAATACCAACTAATACTAAAAAGAACAAAATGTACAAAATAAAAAAGAACAATCTTTATCTTACAACTAATGAAATACAATATTTCTATATCATGAAAGTGGTTTGCCCCAAGTTTTAAAAGGCCATCTTCATCTTCGTCTTAGCTTGACAAATCACTAAAGATTCAGAATCTAAAATCCCAAAATAAAGAATTAGGAAAACAACAAAGTCAATTCAAACTGAAATCTCCTAGTTATTAATGGTTACAGAAAGAAAATGCAAACCTTGTCCCTCTGAAAATTATGGAAAATAATTGAACAAAATGTTTCTGTAGCTAAATGATGTTTTTTTAAAGAAAAAAACTAACAGGAATACTTTTTGGTTTTACAACATTTACTTTAGAATCTGAGAAATTCAATAATATTAAAAAATATGTTAGAAATAAGACACGTTTATGTCTCAAATGTGAAGCAAAATTTGTCTGAAAATGAAATTGGACAACAGTAATATCTGGATTTGCCTCAGCGTCCAAATAAATCTTATGGATTCAGGATATTCTCTGATTATAATTTAGTATCAGTATAATTTATAATTAGTTCTTTTTTTAGAGAGAGAGAGGGAGAGAGAGAAAGAGCATGCATGAGTTGGGGGGAGGGAGAGGGTGAGAATCTCAAGTAGACTCCCCACCGAGCACGGAGCCCGACACAGGGCTCAACATGGAGCTCAATCCCAGGACCCCAAGATCATGACCTGAGCCAAAACAAAGAGTCAGCAGCTTAGCCGACTGAGCCACCCAGGCACCCCTATAAGTAGTTCTCTTTCACATTTAGTCAATACCAGCACGTGCAAAATGGAAAATGAAAAGGTAATTAATTAATCATGATCTGCAATAGGAAGAAACAATCTAAACTCTAGTCAAATTTGAAATTTGTCAGATGCTCTGTGAAAGGGTAAACTGCAGGCCAGAATAAAAGCAATACCAAAGTGTGTGTGAAAAGCCTGAATATAATTGTGGCCTCGTCACTTATAAGCCATGCCACACCCAGAACTTAGTTTCCCTGGACTTTAGGGTTCTTATCTGACACCGGCTGGACGATCTCTAAATTCCTTTCTATTCCTAAGATTCTGCCCACATTATTATTACAATCACTTGGATGTTTTCTTTTTGAAAAACCTAATTTACTCAAATTTTTTTCACCATTGGTCTGCTACATGGGAGCCCATTTCATTCTTTTAAAAAATTCCTTGTTGGTGGGTGCCTGCGTGGCTCAGTTGTTAAGCGTCTGCCTTCGGCTCAGGTCATGGTCCCAGGGTCCTGGGATCAAGCCCCGCATCAGGCTCCCTGCTCAGCGGGAAGCCTGCTTCTCCCTCTCCCACTCCCCCTGCTTGTGTTCCTTCTCTCGCTTTGTCTCTCTCTGTCAAATAAATAAATAAAATCTTTAAAAAAATTCCTTGTTGGGGTCATTCTGGAAGCCCCAACAGATCTGGGTGAGAATCGTTGGTGGCTGCTAACATTCAAAAACAAAGACAGCTAGACATTATGAGCCTTCATATAGATGATACACCACCATCTATGACATTTTAGGGAATATATATATATATTTCAAACCTCAATTTAATCAAGCCCCTAGATGTGATTATCAATTTACAGGAACACAGAGTCGATAGCATAACAGAGATGAAATCAGCAAAGACAGGTGGTGGGAAATTAATGGACAAAGGACCTCAGTTTGTTCAGTAAAAAATTACAAGGGAGGGGCTTCTGGGTGGCTCAGTCGGTTAAGCATCTGCCTTCGGCTCAGGTCATGATCCCGGGGTCCTGGGATTGAGCCCCACGTCGGGCTCTCTGCTTAGAGAGCCTGCTTCTCCCTCTCCCACTGCCTGCCACTCCTCCTGCTTATGCTCTCTCTCTCTCTCTCTGTCATATAAATAAATAAATAAATAAATAAATAAATAAATAAATAAATAAATAAATAAAATTACAAGGGAAAAAGGAGACATGGAGGAGGAATCCAGAGATTTAGAAAGACTTGAAACACATCTGATCATAATCAGATACAAGTTACAAAGCATGCACCTCCTCTGGATGCACATTCAAACTAACAAATTGGAGGGACGCCTGGGTGGCTCAGTCGGTTAAGCGACTGCCTTCGGCTCAGGTCATGATCCTGGAGTCCCGGGATCAAGTCCCGCATCGGGCTCCCTGCTCGGCGGGGAGTCTGCTTCTCCCTCTGACCCTCCCCCCTCTCGTGTGCTCTCTCTCATTCTCTCTCTCTCAAATAAATAAATAAAATCTTTAAAAAAAAAAAAAAAAGGGCGCCTGGGTGGCTCAGTCGGTTAAGCGACTGCCTTCGGCTCAGGTCATGATCCTGGAGTCCCGGGATCGAGTCCCGCATCGGGCTCCCTGCTTGGCGGGGAGTCTGCTTCTCCCGCTGACCCTCCCCCGTCTCATGCTATCTCTCTCTATCTCATTCTCTCTCTCAAATAAATAAATAAAATCTTAAAAGAAACTAACAAATTGCATTAAAAATAGAAGACTATGGGGTGTCTGATTGGCTCAGTCAGTAGAGCATCTGACTCTTGATCTCGGGGTCATGAGTTCGAGGCCCATGTTGGGTGTAGAAATCACTTAAATAAATAAAACTTTAAACGAAACAGAAGGCTATGAGGGGAAAGTGAACACTGACTGTATATTTGATTACACTGAGGAATTGCCATTATTTTTTTGGTGTGATAAGGATTTTAAGACCCCCCTTTTATTGATACATATTGAAATATTCATGACTGAAATTATATGATATGTGGAGTTTGCTTCAGAATAATATGGGGGAGGACTGGGCCGTGGTATAATTGCAATGAAGTGGCCACAGGCTAATGAATGTTGAAGCTGGTTGCTGAGCACACAGGGGTTCATTACACTATTCTCTCGACTTGTGTATGTGTTAGAAATCCTCTATAATAAAAACCTCTGTACAAAAAGTACCTTTAATGTTCCATAAATTCTATAAAATACAATAGCGTTTTCAAATTTAAGTATGGAGCAAAACGTTTCTGCTACTACATAGCTATGAACTTTCTTATCTGAGGTAAAAGGTTTAAATCAACGTTATCAACCAATACAATTGCTGTAACTCTTTCCTTGACAGATTAGATTACCCTGAACAGAGACCTAAAGTTCAGAGACTTTCATAACCAACCACCATATATAAAAATACATCAGGGTAAAAGAAAAGCAAGTTCAAGCAATTTGCACCTGTCATTCAAAGATAAAAATGCCTCCTTAGAGTAAGAAAGGACTCAGCAAGCGCTTATTGAACACCTGCCATGTGTCAAGCTGTTTGGGCACACTTCCTTAGAAATATAATGCCAGGTTTCTTGTATTACATTCATCCATCGGTTGACAAAACTCACCTTAATAACTACGCTCAAATACTTTCTGGAAATAGAAATGTGAAGAGGACAAATACCAAATAATTATGTGCACGTGTAGGTGTGTGTGTGTGTACAACAAAGACATATACAAGGATACACTGTACACAAAATTTTCTTCATATGTACCAGAACAGATTTTATCCCTCTTAAAAAAAAAACAAAAACACCTCACCCGTGATGTCTGGTAGCATTTAAATTAAGAGGATTTTTATATGAAGCCACAAGACTCTCTAAAAATTACCAAAATGGCATAAACGTTAGGAATATTAAGTGGGCTAGTCTAACAAAGACCTTGATTAAGTACTGTTTAGCTCATACCAGAGTAAAAACCTAGATGTCTTTTGTGCATGAACTACCTTTGTTTTTCTCAGTTTTTGATAAAAGTAAAAAGGTATTTACTACTACAAGATGTTATCCCGGGGGGAAAACTGGATGAAGGGTACATGGGATCTCTCTGTACAGTTCTGGGTTGGTTGGTTGTTTTTTTTTTTCTTTTCTTTTTTTTTTTTTTTTGCAACTTCCTGTGACTCTATAATTCCTTTAAAATAAAAAAAAAAATTTAAAGTAAAGCACACTGAAACTACTGATGCCATTCTCTGCAAATCAGGAATAAGCAAAATCATTCTGAAACCAAAGGTTCCGCTTAGACAAATCCTACCAGTATACCTAACTTCTGTATGTGATCTGGGCTACATTTTATACATTTTACCATCTGATAGCCATTGTATCATCAGAGTGT
Source organism: Mirounga angustirostris (assembly GCF_029215605.1). Lineage (NCBI taxonomy): Eukaryota > Metazoa > Chordata > Mammalia > Carnivora > Phocidae > Mirounga > Mirounga angustirostris. The sequence goes on from NW_026991719.1 coordinate 15,796,796, forward strand.
AAACAGCTACCGAAAAGCCTGTCAGAATGCTGAGAGATGCTATTTCTCTTTCAGGGGATTACTTCAATTCAGCAAGACACAGGGACATCTGCTTTTGTATAAAGTCCTTTGGGACCACCATTGTCCCCAGATCCCAATAGGACTGGCCTTTCCACCTTTTTCCTCAGACACTCATGGAGCACCTGGGGCACCTTCGTGAACTACCAGCTTGTGTACTCCCTTTCTGCAATGTGAGCTGACTGATGGCAGGGACTCTGTGTATCTTCGGTGTCTTGTGCAGTGTCTCAGTAACAACAGGGGCTCAGCAAAGGTTGAATGAATGAGGAATAGAAGAAAGGAAGGAAGGAAGGAAGGAAAGAAGGAAGGAAGGAAGGAAAGAAGGAAGGAAGGAAGGAAGGAAGGAAGGAAGGAAGGAAGGAAGGAAGGAAGGAAGGAAGGAAGGAAGGATGGATGGATATGGGTGGACAGATGGAGGGGAGATAGATAGATGGGCCCTCTTGTCCTTAACTGTATAAACAGGAAGATTGCCAAGGCCATGTAGTTCTTTCAGAATCATCCATCCTTGTTAGGAAACCATGCCTCTTCAGGGACCCCAAAACCCCTCAATAAGGGACAGATTCTGTGGTAACTAAACATGGCTGCTGAAACTTTGGGGCTCTCCTAGTTCTGAAATGGAGAGGTTTAACTGAGTGAGTGTTGGGGAGAACAACCTCTCCAAGAGAAAAAGCCCCTTCTGATCATGTGAAGGAAGGCTAAGTGCCCAGAGAGACCATTCCACTCAGTCTCCTAACCTCCTGCCCCAGAAATTCCAGCACCATGCACTTTGAGCTGAGGGGGTCAGGCAGGGGCAAACGTCCATATTATTAAGTTAGAGGAAGAGGAGACAGTTTATTTCAATAGTTCCAAAAATACAAAAGGCATTGCTTCTCTGCCCCTCCAGCTGTGAAAGCATAGCTAACATGGCAGGATACCAAGAAGTCAAGGTTCTCCCAGAGAGGTCGTCCAATACCCCTCCAGATCTCCTTTTCTGCATCAGTAAAGGAATCCCAAAGTAATTTCCACATGCAGACACAAAATGCTTCAGTGAGCATGGTACGTGTGCGTCAGCCTCAACATACAAACTGGTATATGCCAAGAGTTTATCATGATTAACAATGAAAGTGACCGTTTATGGACAGCCTTATATGGCTGAGGTGATTTATATACATTATTGCTATTAGAACCCATAATACACTTCCCCACAGAAATAATGGCATGATGACCCGATTTGGTCCTCCCTCCAAGAAAGCCCATTTAATCCACAACATCCCTGAGGTACAGTATTGTGATCATAGGACCCAATTACCAGGTATTGGTAATTGTTGAATACAACACTATTCCCATATATAAAAGGAGACCCCAGGGAGGTTAGAATTGATGTGCAGTTCAGGACCTATAGCAATTCCCACTATCATGGGGTCAAGGACATTCACTGCCCTCCCAGTTTTACTCACTAGCCGGGCCATGTTAGCAGAGACTTGCTTCACCCCAAGCCAGAGAAGGCAACAGGAGCTCCAAGATGCTTCGCTTGCTCCAAAATCACCCCCCGTATTTCCTACCATAGACCCTAGGATGGAATGGAGTTCAGGGGTGGGGTGGGGTCCCTGGCATTGGCAGTAGAGGGAAAGGGTATAGCTGAAGTCTATGAGCCAACCGACCAGAGCTGCTGTTTCTATGTATGAGAGGCTGTAATGAGCCCGAGCTGCTGAGAGACCAAGTGAAGAAGGTTGCCTGAACACTTTTCCAGAAGTGGCGTTACCTCCAAACTAGGAGTCTGTCCATCTGATTACTGGTTAAATAAAAGAGACACGACTAACTTGAGAACACTGCTAAAATCAGATTCTTCCCAATGGAAAAGAAAGATGTTTCAGTATTATTTTGACAGGACAGAGTTTAGAAAGGGAGGTCTGCAACCCCACGTAGTGCCGCACCACCATGACAGTCGAGCGTCTTACGACATTCATGCCATGAGCTTGGCTCAAGACGGGGTACAAGAGATACACAGACACCCATGTGGGAGGTAGGGTTAGCGACTGGGAGAACAAAGCTTCCCGGTCCTGACCTTTTGCTCCGTGAGCTGGAAAGGGCAGCAGAGAAGCTGGAGGGAGGAGAGCTTCAGGCCCTGGAGAAAGAAAGACCTGGAGTCCGTTCTCACCATCGCAGAAAGACATGCATGCTCACCCAAGGTGGGGCTGGCCTCTGGGCTGTCTTGTCATACTGGTAAGGAAACTGGCATGCAGTCTTCCCGAACACAGCCCTTCTCACCACCAACGGTTTTTGTGTGTGTGCGTGTGCCAATTTTCTCCAAGTTCCTCAAAGGATGCTGAGAAATACAGTCTCATTTGGTTCATTTAAAAAATAATTACCAACTTGCAGTGAGAGAAGTGTATGGAAGCACAGTAATATGAGCCATAGGAGAGTATGAAAATGGCACAAAGGCCGACGGTCACCTATCCAGAGATGGACAGCGTGCGCCTGCGCACACATCAAGGTGTGCAGTTCACACCTTTACGAGGATAACCTACTACACCGCAGGGGTGAAGGCAGCACAAGCAGAAGCGTACTCGTGAGCTTCCGTCACTGTCCCTCGGCACAGGCTACAGAAAAGTGGGGAGGCTGGAGCAGCACCCGCCGGTGCCCCCACCCTGCCCCCCACATGGGGGACTTCCTTACTTGACTTGGAGAGCTGCTCATCCTGAGAGATGCCCAGGTCATCCGACTCCCCTGACAGCTCCTTGATGAAGTTGGAAGGAAACATTCCGGTCTTCCCATTGAGAACGCCTTCCCACCATCCTTCTTCTACCTGCACAGATGCAAACAGAAGAACAGAGATGCAGGGCTCAGGTTAGACAATGTGGCTCCCAGTTTTCTCTCCCATCTGTATGGTGCACAATGCAGAGCCCACACAGGGAGAGCGGAAGGAGTTAACAGGGAAAGCTTTCAAGTTAACAGGGAATGAGATCGCAGACCTCACAGAGTCTTGAGATTCAGACTCAGGAAGGGGGGTGCTGAACCTGGGGGCCAAAAACACAAGTGGAAAGGGATTAACAATTTATTTTCACTAACCTCGGACTGAAATTTGGCATTTCCTTTGGTCACAAAATGTAGGTAAGACAGTAATCGTAGAAGGACCTGTGACTCGTCCCCAAACAAATCATGGACATTTTCCTATCAAAGCACAGAAGCTGTGGGTATCTCAAGATATCGCTTGCACCCATGACTACTATGAAGTGGTGGTAGTTACCACACCTGCTGGGGACCTTGTTATCTAGTGTATTCACTACAGAATTATTAATTATAATAAGAAATTACACAGACTTTCATATCAAAATTTGCTTTTAAAATAGCTTGATAGCTATTTCAACGGTTCCCTTTGTAAACTTACGTTTCATTTTAAGCATTTAAAACCATTATTTAGCAAGGGACAGTGGCTTCCCCAGATTACCCAAACTAACTAGACGGCTGAACAAAAACAGTTAAGAAGCCCTGAGCTAAGAACTCAATCGGAAGGTAGAAGGACTCCCTGCAGGTTTCTGAAGGGTTCTAGAGTACCCTGAAATGGAGTGCAACAGGGTGAAGGGAGGTAGGGAGGGCGGCCAGACTGCAGGCCTCTGGGTAGGGGAGTGAGGGCCGGATCTGGGGGAGCAGTGACAAGGGAGAAGGCAGGCATCGATTTGAAGGCTCTTTGAAGTAGCAGCTGGTCTTGAGCCACCAATTAGCTGGGGCGAGCAAGAGGAAGGTAAAAAGCCATCCCAAGATTTTGTGATGGAGCCACTAACAGAACAGCAGAAGTCCGAAGTCAGAACAGCAAGGTGGCTTCTTAAAGGAAAATAGCAGGACATTCTGAGAACAAGCATGTATTAAGTTACTCACCCAGTGCAATAGAACAGAAAGAGACCCTGAACCTTTGGACTTTTCTTTTTTTTTTTTTTTACCACATGCATATAACACCAACTCAAACTGATAAATACAATTTAACAGCTAAAACAATTAAAACAATAAAGAATATTAAAGTAAAAAGCCCAGTTCAAATCCTACTGAAGCTCAGCAGTTATATGAGCTCATTCAAATTTCCTACCAAACCGAACCCTGGTTCCTATCTATATAGTGGGGATAATGAATACACTTGATCAGTGTTAGAGACAGATGTATTATGGTTCTACACTAGCAGCTAGGGACACAGAATTGTACAGGGCATGGCTTTTTTTTCCTCCCCGAAGCAGTTGACAATCTACCAAGGTAGAAAGGGCATGTGGTTGAAAGAGGGGAGAGGAGGGGCGTGAATAAAAACTAGCAATGGGAGGTAAATAGATGGGAAAATGCCATGACTCAGTACAAACAAACTTGTTACACAAAGTCGAGCTCACCCAGATTGGGGATGCTACAGGAAGGCTCTGAGAAAAAAAGAAATCAAAAATTAAGGTTGGCCTTGAAGAGGAGAAATGGTAGATATATATAAGTAGTGCAGGGGGGTGTGAGACACTCCAGAAAGGAGGAAGCTGACAGAACCTGTAGAATGGAGACAATGAGAATGGTGTTTGGAGCATTTTTTAGGGAACTCATGGGATCAGGTTTGCACTGTGGTGATTATATCTGCGTGATCACACAATCTTTGGGAAAGAATCCAGATACCCATGCACAACTGTCCCAGTGACTATTCAATAACACATCGTGGCATTTAACAGCACTTCACTTGAAACCATTCCATGTTTCTATGCCAACTCAACTGATATGTGTTATTCTTTCAAGGAGCTTTTTATAGGATTAGGACGGTTGGGAAAATTCGCCATGAGCCTGAATACAAATAGTCACCGGATTTGTGGTGGGGGATCCTTTGTGCTTGTCCTGAATAAGGAACCATAAAATGACCTTCTTTCTCCAAGAATCATGGGGCAGGAGGGAAAAACCAAGGGCACGGACCACAAATGAGCAATCCCTAGCGTAATCCGCAACCGTGCGGGGCAGCTGGGCCAATTCTATTTGATTCAGTTTGACAGTATCTAAAACATTCCTGTTCCCAGTAATAAGCGACTCCAGCCTGAGATCCCTGAAGGAAGTACTCCTGATGTGTGGGATTGCTTAGCTGCCTGCTGGGAAAACAGGGGTGTCTTTACCTCACCACACCCCCAGATGCCTCTATCAATGAGAGGAGTGGCCAACAGGGAAGCAGCAGAAGTCTATCATTAGCCACGCGGTGAGTGGAGGGTCAGGCAGTAAAACCACCGCTCATTGCCTGAGGCGGTACATGTCTCATGGCAGGTGCTATGGCGGTGGGGGGGGGGGGGGTAGTGTCTGGCCCCTGTACCAGTGAGAACCGTTCAGTACTATTTCTTCGTATAGCCGGCTGCTTTCGTTGTAAGATTCAGGCTAGAGATATGAGAGAAAAAAATGATCCTCACTCTCCCACTATCCTTCTTCAGCAATATTCTAGAGTTCAACTTCCTGCATTAAGATGAGGACCCTGAAGCCTAGCCTCATTCATTCAAAAAGTAAAACATAGTACCTTACACTCTGAATGAATAAGAATGAAAAGCAGGGAAATCATCAAGGGAAACCCTCGATGGGGGTCTCTGAAGGCCTGATTCCCCCACAAAAGGATCTGCCTCGCTTTGAGGAGCAAATGGGACCAAGAGACAGGATGATGTTAGCCACTGTGCTTAGTTAAGTACCACCATGTCCAGGCCTATGTGCCCCTCCCTATCCGACCAACAGTTAATAAGCACCTATCCTGCACTGCTCTAGGACCTTGGGGCAGATTCACTGGTGAACAAAACAGACAAAGACAGTGTTCTTGAGAAGCTCCTGCAACAAAGAAAGGAACATACAGAGCCTGTGCACCCCCTGCTTGGAAAATCAAGCTTGCTTATGTTTGTTTCTATATTTAAAAGAGAGAAAGGAATGTGTCCCTTTGTAATAAACTGTGGATTATGGATGTTACCAAGGGCTTACCATTTCTGCCCCAAGGAGAGTAATAAAGGGGAATCGACGCCCACCTTCTCCCCCACCAACACACACTCATCCACAGCCTGCTGCAGGCAGTGCCTCTAGGCCGAGAACAGCCCCCACCCTGTGCCCCTGGGCCCAACCCAGCCAGCTCTGGAGCCCAGGGCTCCAGCCCGAGAGAGAATCCTACCTCCGGCCCAGAGCTGGGAACAGGGTAGTTTACACCTGGCAGTGTTCGAGAAAGAAAGACACGGTAAAACCACTTCAACAGCTTATGCTGGGGGCCCTGCAATTGCCATGTCTTCACAATCACCAGCATCTAAGTGGGTTCAGGGCCCAAGGAGCTCATCTCTAGCTATTTAGCCCTGTTGGAAGTTGGGGAAGCAGCTGGGTGAATTTCAACACTTCCACCCAATTCTACGCACATTATCTACATTTGTAAGGCACGACAGAGAGGATGCCTGTGGATACAAAGATAACCATGCTGTCCTAGGTACACAGCTATTCCGAATAGTTTCGACTTACCAGTGTTGAAGTTTTACCTGTTAAACTCTACTGAGAAAGGGAACAACAGATTTACCAAGTCTAAAGTCTACCTCAGGGTGGGAGTAGCATGACAGAAAAACCCATTTAAGGGCTGCTATAGCTTTCTACATGCAATTGACCCTTTGTTGCCCAAACCTCAGTCAGAAGCACGCTGGAGGGGGCGCTGAGGGAAGCATGGGGGAGGGAGAGGCACATGGGCAAATGAGGTCAGCCTCATTGTTCCCAGAGCTGTTTTACCATTCTTTCCAGAAAGGAAAATGGAAAAGTCAAGCTTTAAGGAAAGGCCCACACCTTAACATTACTAAAAATTTCCTCAAAATGTATTCAGACTTTATAGGTTGTATGTTTCTAGGAATTTATCCATTTCCTCTAGGCTGTCCAACTTGTTGGTGAATAATTGCTCATAGTAGTCTCCTTCAATCCCTTGTCATTCTGTGTTATCATTCGTAACCTCTCCTCTTTCATTTCTGATTTTATTTATTTGAGTCCCCTTTTTTTCTTGGTGAGGCTAGATAAAGATCTGTCTATTTTGTTTATCTTTTTGGAAGACCAACTCTTAGTTTCACTGATCTTTTCTATTATTGTCTTAGACTCGATTTCATTTACTTACGCTCCGACCTTTGTTATTTCCTTCTTTCTACCAATCTTTTTTTAAAAGATTTTATTTATTTATTTGACAGAGAGAGAGACAGTGAGAGAGGGAACACAAGCAGGGGGAGTGGGAGAAGGAGAAGCAGGCTCCCGCAGAGCAGGGAGCCTGATGCGGGGCTCCATCCCAGGACCCTGGGACCATGACCCGAGCCGAAAGCAGATGCTTAACGACTGAGCCACCCAGGTGCCCCCTTCTACCAATCTTGCAGTTCATTTGTTCCTTTTTCTAGTTCCTTGAGGGTATTATGCTAAGTGAAATAAGTCAGAGCAAGACAAGTACTCTATAATCTCACTTTTTGTGGAATCTAAAAAAAAAAAAAAAAATCAAACTCATGGATGCAGAGAACAGACTGGTGGTAGTTGCCAGAGGCAGGGGCTGAGGGGTAGGTGAAAGAGGTGAAGGGGGCCAAAAGGCACAAAATTCTAGTTATAAGATAAATAAATCCCGGGGATGTAATGTATAGCATGGTGACTATAGTTAATAGTAGTATATTGTATATTTGTAAGTTGGTAAGAGAGTAGATCTTAAAAAAATTTCTAACTATGTGTAGTGATAGATGGTAACTAAACTCATTGCTATAATCACATCACAGTATATACTATACATGTATCAAATCATCTTGCTGTATGCCTAAAACTAATACAGTGCTTTATTTCAATTATATCTCAATAAAAAATTTATTCAGAAGTAATTAAATGAGAATTTCCATACTGGCCCTTTTTCCCATCTTTGAGAGGTTAAGGGAAAGTATTTTCAAAATTTTTTGAATGGCAGAGAGATACTTAGTTTTTAAAAGTTTTTAAAATTGAGGTATAATTCATATAATGCACACGTCTTAACAGTACAAGTCAATCAGTTTTCACATATGCACCTGTGTAACCCACACCTCTATCAATATACAGAAAGTTTCCATCACTCCAGAAAATTCCCTGTACCCCTTCCTAGTCAATCCACCTCCACAAGCAACCACTCATCTGATCTCTACCACCTATGATTGATTTCACCTTTTCTAGAACTTCGTGTAAATGTTCTAACACATAGTTTTACCTTTTGAATATTGCTGAATAAATACAAATTGTTTCTAGAAAACATCTTTTTCTATTAGTGGAATTAGGGGAAAATATTTTTAAGGGAACCGCTCCCTAAAGGCATAAACACCTACATTATTTTCCATTTTAGTTGCTTTAAATAACCATCCCTGTTGATTTGGGGACATGAAAGCTGGTTGTGCCAGAGACAAGTGTTATCTAGGTCCTAAATGCCGGGGCCAATATTTTCCCCCAACTCCTGTGTAGTTCATTGTCTGATTACCTCTTTTTGGCAAGGCCACAACATTCCATATACATAGGAAAGTGACTTTTTATTCCCTCGTTCTTCTGAGAATAAGCCTATTCCACATGAGAGGGGCCCCTCAAAAGAGAAATCTGCAGAGTAACTCAAAGGGAAATGATTGAAGAAAACATATACAATTTCTGTTTAAGACTTCAGCAAACTCTGCCCAATGAGACAGAGCTACATCCATGATTTGCCTCACAGTGGAAAGGGTTTTTGGTAGGGCCCTTCTCGACATCCTTCAGCAACGCTTGACAGCCCTGTCCTTCAAAATTGCTACAGGCTAGTCTACAGGTCCCCAAATTCCTAAATGACTCTGTGCTAAGGCCTTACTCTTACTCCAACTTGGAAATCTGAGCAAAGAGTAAATCAAGCCAACAAGATAACTTTTCTGATGAATCAAGATCCTAAAGCTTTGTTCCGCCACTATTCACAAGTGAGAAAATTATCCATGAGGGTTGTGTTAATCTTAGAAAACCCATTTGTAAGAAACCTTCAAATGGGGGTATTCCTTTAAAAGTTCAGTATAGGAGGGGCGCCTGGGTGGCTCAGTCGGTTAAGCATCCCAGGGTCCTGGGATCAAGTCCCACAACAGGCTCCCTGCTCGGGGGGAGCCTGCTTCTCCCTCTCCCTCTGACTGCAGCTCTCCCTGCTTGTGCTCTCTCTCTCTCTCTCTCTCTCTCTCCCCCCCGACAAATAAATAAAATTAAAATATCTTTAAAAATAAAAAAGTTCAGTGTAGGAGGTACCGTCACTTATCTCATCCACACTTCATTGCTGGGACCAGCTTCTGCTTCCCATACTCCACACCTGCCGCGGAAGCTTCGCAGGTCATCCCTGACTCCAGAGCAGGGCTGTACCAACACCCTGTCCTCCCCCCTCCAGACTAGCCCAGCACCTTACACGATATACCCTGTGCTTGCTGAAGGAATCCAAATACTTCTCACCTTCCACGTGCCTGGGGATGAAATTCTTCCTGTTCTAGGAAGCGTCTTCTTCACCTTCACTGAGTGCCCTTGTTTTTAAATTCCTTCCTCATTTGTCAATGCCATCGTTTGCCACTCTCGTACCATCCAGGGTTCTTACTTAGCTTCTTAGCTGTGCATATCTTACCCTCCTTAACTATACTGAACATGTTTCAAGACAGATTCCATTCACGAAATCTCTGAATCTCTATGAACCCAGTTTCTGTCACAGAGTAAGCACTCAAATATTTGATAAATTCCATAGCTATGCAAATCTCTTATAAATACATTTCAACTTGCAAATATGTTGCTTTTATACAGTTGTAGTCTGTTTTGTGGGCTGATGATGCTAATCTAATCACCTTTTCTTCTAATCGTGGCTTCCCTCTCCTTAACATGCTCTGTCACCTCTGCAAATTACATCATCAGACATGTCTACCCAAAATCACTGGAAGAAATGACTGTAGAGCAGCCCAAGCTCTTTGGATTATCACATTCTAATAAACAAATTTTTATATTAATGTTATCTCTTTTTTTGAAAAGATAACAAACCCTTCTAAAGCAAGGGGTGCCTTGATGGGTAAGAATTTAGGTATGCTTGGATTACCTATTAACTAATTAGCTTTTAAATGAACTGCACTTCTCATGGGCAAGCATAAAACAAAAGGCAAGTCTTTGAAGTTCTTACACCAAGAATGAAATGAGGATGACCTGCTATTTGGGGTCCCTGGACCCAGTTTCAATGTGTGTGGGGGGGCAAGGGAGGTTTCCCCACATCAACAAGCAATTCTTCAGACATTAGCTGGGTGTCCTACCATTTAACTCGGTTCTGACACTCTCTACCCAGAGACAGCTGCATATCCCACAGGTTAAGAGCTCAGGCCTGCAAGACTGCTCCGTTCCCTGCCCCCACTGCAGATGCCACTTGCAAGTCCAGGTTGTCACCTATCCTTCTGACCCACTGGCTACAAATCAGAGGTTCCCAGGATCCCCTCCTCGGGTTCAATTAATTTCCTAGAGCAGCTCAGAGAACTCAGAGAAACATTTTACTTACCAGATCACTGATTTATTAGAAAAGGATATAACTCAGGAACAGTCCGATGGAAGAGATGCACAGGTCAAGGCACGGGGAAAGGGCGTGGAGCTTCCATACCCTCTCCAGGCACCACTCTCCACGCACCTCCACATGTTCACCAACCCAGAAGCTCTCTGAATCCTGTCCTTTGGGGGTTTTACGGAGGCTTCATTACGTAGGCATGGTTGATTAACTCACTGGCCACTGGCAACTGATTCGACCTCCAGCCCCTCTCCCCTCCCCAAGGTCAGTGGGTGGGACTGAAAGTTCCAACCCTCTAACCACACCATTGGCTCCACTGGCAACCGACTGCTTTGCTTAGGTGTTTCGAAAGTTACCCCGTGCTTAGGTGTTTCGAAAGTTACCCCGTTATCCTAAAGAAAGACACCTTTATCACTCTTTCAGGAAATTCCAAGAGTTTTAGGAGCTCTGTGTCAGAAATGGGATGGAGACCAGATACATATAGTTCTTAATATAATTCACAATATTATAACTGCCCATCTGTACCCACAAAGGTTGTCTGATTGAGTTAAACTTCTGAAGAATTTCAACAGCTCATTTAACTCGAGCTGAGGGAACCAAATCTGCTCTTGTGGGTACAAGAAGATGCCTGAGTTTCTTAAAAGTGCAAGTTACCACCTTTGCAAACTCTAAGACCAGGTCAGGCTTTAAATCTGAAATTTCGCCATTGATCTCCAGCGAGCCTGACTAGGGACCATTGAAAAATACCTCAAAAACAAACCACAAGGAACAAATAAAAGCAAGAATCTCTGAATACTCCTTGGGTTATCACTCAGAGAGACTGGTTGAGACCAAGCTCAGCCAACACAAGAAGTGGCCCCTTTCCCAGTCTCCAGATAAAACAGACTGGGAAACAAAGAGGCTTCAATGAACTTTTCAAAAAAAATAAGCCAACAACCCAGGTTTGAAACTCCAGAGGCCCTCAAATGCCATTACTCCTGATGAGCTTGTCTATATGCCATCTCTGATCTTATGGTTACAATTTCACCTGCATTGATCAGTCCCTGCCACTCTGGACAAAAATGACACAAGTGTGTATTTACAGTGATTTTCTTAAAAAAAAAAAAAAAAAAAAAAAACCCAAGAACTCAGTCTGCTATTTTTCCTTTCAAACTGGCAGCCCGGTTCCTTTAGGTTTACAAAGATGAATCTAACGACGAGAGCAGAGTCCCTGTCTCTAGCCAGGAGGCAGGTGCACGCTACATGCTTTTTTGAGGAAGGTGACTTTGCTAGGTGCACTGAGCCCGGACAGCTCTGCACTCCCCATTCCTTCTCCCAGCCACCCTGCACAGACCCATCCAGGCTGAGGGCTCGGGGCTGGCCGTCAACTCCTGCCAGATGGGGCTCAGCCTGCGTCGACCCAAACCTGCGTAAGCCCGCTGCTCTGTTAACCCACCAGGTGGTTACATGGCTCAAAAAATAGGTAAGTGTGAAGACAAAGTGAGTGGTGACAAGGGATAATGGTGAACGATGTGAAGTTAAAAAAAAAAACAAAAACCTGCTGCCAAATTAGGTGTGGATGAGACATCCAGAAAAGATGGGGGCAGTGGACTGCAGACCTTTCTTTAGAAGGACTGGGTACTCCGGTTGCTTCCCTTGTGTTCTTGTCAATCCATTTTAAAAAAACTGATGGAAATCATGAAGGAGGCACTATGGATTTAGAGAGGACGGAACTCAAACCAGCAAACCCATATTTAAGGAAAACGCCTTGACCCTATGAGCTTATGGTGACAAATGGCAAATGAATGTACATTTTTATATTTTCAGGCAAAATTAAATAAGATATAAATGATCTTAATTAGGGGTGCCTGGGTGGCTCAGTCGTTAAGCATCTACCTTCAGCACAGGTCATGGTCCCAGGGTCCTGGGATCGAGCCCCACATCGGGCTCCCTGCTCAGCGGGGAGTCTGCTTCTCCCTCCCCCACTCCCCCTGCTTGTGTTCCCTCTCTCGCTGTGTATCTGTCAAATAAATAAAATCTTTAAAAAATTATCTTAAATAAGATAATATCTAATTTAATTAATATATATAAAACATCGTGTTTTAAGATTCTCTGCTTGATTCAACCTTTTTCAAAAAACCAGTCCATACCTCCAAAATCCTCCTAAGAGTTGTCTGGGCTTTTTTGTTCCTCTGGGGTAGTTGGTGTGTGTGCATTTGTGTGTGTGTATAGCTTTGCAATACTGTAGGATCGATCTATCAATCAATAAGAATATAACATATTTATACACACATACATGATATCACCTATTATATTTTTATTGCCCAATAGATTGATTGGTTTCATAGTCTTGCAAAGCTAATACTATGGTCTTACCTCAATCTGTCCCTGTGATTGAAGAGTTTTTATTGATTTGGGATGTTTATTTTTAGTTTTCAGTGGAATGAGAAAATACCCACTGGCATTTATACATCCATTATAAAAAGGCATATTTTATATTACGCAGTGACAATGGCCCAATATCTGCAATATTATAAGGAAACAGACATAATGGGAAAACTCATTTTTGATAATATAATTTTTTAAATATGGTTTAAAAGGCCAACCTTTATGTTTTGTTTTACATAAATATCCTAGGCTACACAGTTTTCCTTTTTCCTCTGGGAAGCAAGCCCATCCTGAAGCCTGGCACTGAACTGGTGGTGACTGAACAGGACACTGGTCTTGCTGGTGGCGGGGACGTCCTACGTCATCTCGGCGCGAAGAGTAACACCTGCGATCCCTCCTCTCCTTCAGCGACCCATGCCCACTTTCCCTACAGCCAACGGGCAGGTGAGGGTGGCCACTATCTCCCAGAAATGTGTTAATAATTTTCCTTATCTTGATTTGTATTTCATAAAACATTTTTACAACATTAAAGGAAAAACTATCTTCTGTGACACAACCATTTTCAATCCTCGTTCCCTTCCGGTCTTCAATCACACACGCGGAGATGTATTTTACGTGGCTGTGTCCTAGTAGATGCAATTTTGTGTCCTGATCTGTTCATTTATTTTGCAAAAAAATCTTTTCATACTTCCATTTATTTGCTTACTTATTCGGCAAGCGTTTATTAAAGTACATATTAGGTTTCAGGCACTCTTCCAGGTACCACATAAGTAAAGATAGATCAAAACCAGATCCCTGCTGTTGAAAAGCTCTCAGGTTAGCAGAATTTAACAGAAAATTACATCGCACAGTATTGTAATAAATACAGATTTAAAGACCTCTGGGTTTACCATCTTAATGTCTTCACAATCTTCTAGCTGAATACTATCACTTAATTCATATAACTGTTCTCTCTCTTATTTTTCATTATCACAAGCAATTGACGTGTTTCATTTATGTTTTTTTCTGTTAACCATTTTCTTTGGATAAATTCCTGGGAGTGAGATTACTGGCTCAAAGGATGTTAATTCAGATTTTTACAGCTCTTGCCATACCCTGCTAAATAGCTTCATACTAGGATCATAAAGACATACGAAGTCACCACTTCTCGGTATTACCAACAGTCTTAATGTAAAATGTTTTCTTAGGATTCTCAAAAGCAGGACCCATTATTGTCTTAATTTGCATTTATTTAATTAATAGCAGTGTGGAACATTTCCTCATGGTAAAGATTTTTCTTTCCCTTTGTGGGATTTGTGTTTATGGCAGATTTATCTACCATTTATTGTTGTTATAGTACCTTCCTAGTATAATTTAATATATGATATATATTACAACTTTTCATGATCATTTATTGCAAAATGTTTATTTGTTGTTCTCTGTTGGTTTTTTTAGCTAAAGTCGCTTCAAATTATACCAAAATTTTAACTTTTTTAAAAATTAGTCACATAACGAGATCCCCTCATTAATGAGTTAAATAAAACTTTGACGCATGCTCACTTTATGTTTGTACGAGCATCAGAGAACCTGGTGGCTAGCATCAGCCCTGCTACTTGGACCCACGTCACAGTTCACTTAATCCCCTCCTTGACTTCTAGCTTCCTTTTTTTGTAAACCATGGGTTTCTCTAAGGCCAAATGGTACTCAGGAAACCAAAGCTATCGGAGAACTGTATTTCTATACACAGACACAAGTGTTGAATCAGGATGAATGATCAGGTTCTAAGTCTGAAGCCCAGGATTGCCCAAGCAGAAGGGAGAGGAGCAGAGGAGAGGGAGAAGCAGACTCCCCGCCGAGCAGGGAGCCCGATGTAGAGCTTGATCCCAGGACCTTGGGACCACTCCACCAGCAGGGCTGGCCCCGAGTAGCCAGGACCGAGCAGCAATAAGGGAATGCGGGGCAGTGGAGAGAACAGTTGGTCTCCAGCCAGGTGGACCTGGCTCCAACCCTCAGCCCTGACTCTTCTAGGGTCTGTCTCTCTTTTTTTTTTCCTTCTAGGATCTCTTGAGGCTCTTTTCTCATCCACAAAACAAAGTGCTTGGGATGGGCCACCCAATGGGCCAATGTGTAGAGAACCTTATCACGCCTGTCACATACTAGTCTTCTATAAATGTCCCTTCTTTCCCTTCCCTTTGAATCCACAGTGTCCCCCACGATGAATACTGAATTCACCCTCTAGAGATGGCTCAGGGTCACTCTGGAGAGCCAGAGTCTACTGGCAATTGAAGCAGAGGAGAACAGCTGTGGCAGTGGGCCGGGACCTCTGAAGCCCTTGTACACTGGGTGAGAAAGACTGTAATTCCAGATGGCCCACACCTGCTCCTAATGGGCTTGGCGGCATTCCTGTCTCTGAGAAACCAGATAGTGTCTAAGGTCTCTCTAAGCTCAAACATCCGCCACAGCAAGGCCAAGCAGGGGTGGATCCTGACCGCCCGCGCGAGGCCACCCACCCACCCGCCTGGCACGCTTACCTCTCCTACTACCTCTATGATGTCGCCGACCTTCAGCTCAAGCTCGTCGTCGTTCTGGGGCAGGTAGCTGAATGCCACCTGGCAGCGGCGCCTCCTTCGCTCGCCTGAATGGGGAAAGCAAAATATTGTTGAGATGCAGCTCTTGTCTCAAAATTCGATTTTAAAGTGAGGCTTCCTAGGCATGCAGGCAAATTAAGCTGACTTGTCTCAGATATGCTCTCTGGGACATGGCTAGAGGCACGGCAGCCCTGGTCTCAGAGAGAGGCAGTAGAAAGCAGAGCAATGCTTCTTGGTCTTTTAAAAGCTGCTGGGTCAGAAAGGCATGGATATGAGAAACCGATCCGTTGGTGCAGAAGGCAAAAACCCCACCCCTGAAGCGCTGGAGCAGTGTTGCCTTAAACGCTTTTCCACGGATGGGGCTTTGTATTTGTTGCTGTTGATTTTTGATGAAAGCTGATGTGATGTGGTAGAATAAAAAGAATGGTCTGCTTCTAATGCTAGCAAGGCAGAGGAAATTTTCCCCAATGTGCAAAGGAAAAGATAAAGTAGCCTGGCCTTTTTCTGACTAATCATCACCCTTTCAACATGCTGGAACTCAGGCCTGATAAGCAAAGGCTAGTTAGATTTCAGCCTGCCCTTGGTGCCATTTCAAATGCCCCAAAGGGGTTCAACAAATCCACTTCGGTCCTCTTCCCTCAGTTCCAGGGGACCCATTAGCAGGATCCCTGGCTGCTCACACAGAACCAACCCAGGCAAATCAAGATAAAAGCCAGGACCACATTTCACTTGACCGGAGGACATTCAAGGTCACAGCATCTCGCTCACCCAGAGCGGCCCAACGGGAAGGCCCTGGCTTAGAGCTGGTTCAAGTACAGATGCAATTGTCCACACCACAGACATGCACTGTGGGCAGAAAGAACATGCATGTGGTATGTGTGATGGGGGTGGGGTAGGGAGACAGGCAGCAGCGGAGGCCCAAGCCAGGGAGAGGTGGATAGCAGAGAAGAAGTAAGACCCGCATTGCTCCCAAGTTTGTGGCTCAAGGCTGACCACCTCACATTGTTCCCTCCTGCCACCACATGGCCTAGAAAACCAAAGGGATCAACAACTTCAAGGAAACACATTTAGAAATGCTGACATTATTTTTGGATACTGCCTACAGTGATTCTTTTCCTTTTCTAGTCTTTTCCCTGAGAAAGCAAATCCCTGCAGGAGTGATCACAGGCCGCATTAAGGCCCCCGTGCAGCATGACATCATACAAAGGGGAAGGTCTTTGCTACATCTGATGGGCTCACTGATCAATATGTTTCAAAAGCCAGTGGCCTAGTTCACTCCGCTCCATTTTTCTCTGCCTGAACCTCACTACGGAAGAACCGAGTCAAACAGAAGAAAGGGGGCAGAAGTTCAGAATCAATAGCTTGTCTGATCACATCTTTGGCAACTATGCAAATATACTCCACCGCTTCATGCAAAACCACAAGCCACCTGGGCCTAATGAGAACAAATGCAGAACTCTCGGGCCAACTGCCAGGTGCCGACCACACTGCCTGCAGGTGGCACAGGGCGACCCACGGAGGGCCCGGCTCTCCCGGGCACTGAGGGCGCATCCCAGCTGGCTTCTCCCCGGTGGGGAGTGAGGAAGAGTGGCAGTCCGGGGCCAAGAACTCTACCGTGATTCCATGGCGTTCGATGCAATGGGAGGCAAATCCAGCACTCTGTTGTAAAGGGTACAGATTCCTCGTTCTAGCTCAGAAGGTCAAGATGACGACGAAGCGATCTCGGCACCCACCATGACTCCCCTGCCCCCACATACACCTCTTAAGAAGAAGTTCTTTTATTTATTTGTTTATTTGACAAAGAGAGAGACACAGCGAGAGCAGGAACACAAGCAGGGGGAGTGGGAAAGGGAGAAGCAGGCTTCCCACGGAGCAGGGAGCCTGATGCGGGGCTCGATCCCAGGACCCCAGGATCATGACCTGAGCCGAAGGCAGACGCTTAACGACTGAGCCACCCAGGCGCCCCTTAAGACAAAGTTCAATTCTAAATTGTGAAGAGATTTATTTGCTAGATGTTACATTAAAAGCAAGCTCTGCACGTACAAATCCGAACACAGAACGAGTAAACATGAAAAATCTCTGAAACCTAACATTCACAAGCACAGAAGCCACCAGTCCTAACCAAAGTGACTTGAAAATAACATCTGAAGCCCCAGTGTTGGCTGAAATCATAAAACGCAGTTATACATAAGCTCGTGTCTGCACAAAACCCTCTGTAAAAAGCAGCATCTAACCTGATGCTACGCAAATGGTGAAAGAGAGAGTGATGTATTCTTCAAGGATAGACTAACACTGCAGACTCAGGACCTGGAACAGGATAATCAGGTTTCTCTTGAACCAAATCTCTGCCTCAGACTTCTATAAAGCCCTGTCTGGTATCAGAAGAATGACACTTTTACTAGTTTCTGTCTGCCAGGCTAATCAATAGTTCTTAAACACCTCTAAGAAGGTTAATTCATTGGTGGCATAAAGTCCTATCAAACACATCACCCACATACAGGACCAAGAAAAGTGAGTCCCACAGCGAGGTATGCAGATGTTGCTGACCCTAAAGGCCACCTGACCTGACCCCGGGCAGAAACAGTGATTTCCTGTGGCACTGGGATAGCTTTGTGGTCTTTTCTAAAGCACTTCTGGTATCCACCATCCAATCTCATCCTGCCAACCACATGAGTTAAAAAGAAAAAGAAAGGAGCCAGAATGAGCAACCATTTTGCAAATGAGAGCGTCGGGGCTCAGTGACTTATCCAAGGACACTGAGCTGATGAGCGGCAGTATCTCCTTAGCCTGAGTTCAGAGCTTTCCTCCAATGCTGGATGAGCCAATTCTATTCACATCTCATCCCACATTCTCTGCAATCTGTACTCAACTGCTTCTTGCACCACTGTGTAACAGCCTCAGGTTTTCACCCAAATTCCCTGACCGCTGCTTTTCCAGGCCTCAACTTCTGCAAATCACCGTTCCAGTCTTGTTTGCCAGATCTACCCAATCTAAAACCCAGTTCAAGGTGGGCGGCCGACATCAGGAGACACTGCGTTTCAGGTGCCTCTGTCCATCCGAAATTTAAGGGAGTTTAAGGATATCATTGGCCATTTTTCCCCCTCCTGGCATTTCACTGATGTTTACTACTCAGTCTTGACCTTCTTTGAGGAGGTGCCTAGACAACAATGTCATCTCCTTTCAATAGCTGGTATAAACTGGAGAAAAATAAGAATGACTTGCCCAAGGCCGTGGCTTAGCATCACTGAATTTGAGCTACCATCTTCATACCCAGAGCCCAGTCCGCTTGAACTCGTTTTCACACATTACTTTGGGCTTTTTTTCTATGGAATAAACTGAGCCTTGAAAGAAATTTAAATGCATTTGCTGATCATGGCCAACAATACAAATTGATATCAGGACAACTAGAAAGAGAAGAGGACATATGTTCCTCCTCCTTCATGTCAGGGCCACTGCCACCATCCTTTGTCACTCTGTGTGTTTTCTAGGTGGGACCACTTACCTCCCAAGACATAACCGCGAGAAGTAACACATACAGGTTTGACGGACATACATGCTAATGTATATGTGCTCACGGACACAGACTCACGGACACGGGTCTCCACTGCCATACCGTACGGTGGCCGCACACTATACATGCCTGGCCACGCATTCACACGTCAAAACACGGGCACACGGACGCCAAGGCACACGCTCGCAATGCCCACACTAGGCCTCGTTCATTCCTGCCCTTACTTTCGTGACCAGCTTTGTGTAATAAAATAATAACAGCTAGCATTTGTTGAGCACTTATTGTGTGCCAGAGACTGCTGAGTACCGTATACGTATGACCCCACTTAATCCTCACACCGAACCCCCTTTTTACAAGCAAGGAGAGACACAGAGATGGAGTGTTTTACCAGAGGCCTTACAGCTCGAAAGTGGATGCAGGCCTGGAGCCACTGCCCCCCACGTCTGACTGTTCTGAAGAACTCTCAGCTATGGGTCTTGAGACTGCAGAAAGGACTCACTGGGCCACCGTGGGACGTGGTTAAGATGTGAAACCAGGAAGTGAAAAACCACAAATCAGGAGCATTTCCTTACAGCTGCTGGATATTTTAATGACAGAAAACTGGCTGGAAGTACACTCACACTCTCTGAAAATGACAGAGCAGAAACTGAAGAGGGTATAAATTTGGACACACATGCGCCTGGGTGGCTCAGTCATTAAGCGTCTGCCTTCGGCTCAGGTCATGATCTCAGGGTCCTGGGATCGAGTCCCGCATCGGGCTCCCTGCTAGGCGGGGAGCCTGCTTCTCCCTCTGCCTTTCTCTCTCGCTCTGTCTCTCATGAATAAAAAAAAAAAAAAAAAAAAAAAAATCTTTAAAAAAAAACAACTACAAGGGTCTAAATCACCAAGGGACGCTATCCACAAAACTCGAAACCTCAGTAACAAATCAGTGCCACTAATTACAGGTAATAACGGGTGACAGAGGATAACAAGGAGAAAACACCTTGTGGGAACAGGTGATCTCCCTTCAGAGGCCTCTAACCAGTAGTTCTCAATCTTGGCTGCATATTGAAATCACCTGGGGAGCCTTCACAATCTAAATAGCAGTCCCTGAAGAACTAGGTCTCCACAGAATCGTGGCTTCTTCTAGGGCTGGGGCAAAGAGAACACAAAGCGAGAACAGAATATCCACTAATGCTAACTAACATCAGTGAAGTGCTCAAACACTTGAGGGGTGATTTCAAAAGCCCACAGAGATCAGCTTGACGGGGCTTCCACTGGCCAAATCTGGGACAGTAACAGCTTGTACTGAGGGTTGTATTATCACTTAGTCATTTCCAAAATAATTCACGAGCCCAGACTGGTAAGTTCAATAGGTAGCTAGGTTGATAGCTACCTAGCTAGGTGAACGGATAAGATTAGATAGATAGGGACAGGGCAAGAAGCCAAAGCTCTCCTTTAGAAAAAGAATGTCAGGGGCGCCTGGGTGGCTCAGTCGGTTAAGCGTCTGCCTTTGGTTCAGGTCATGATCCCAGGGTCCTGGGATCGAGTCCCACATCGGGCTCCCTGCTCAGTGGGGAGTCTGCTTCTCCCTCTGTCATCCCTCCCCACCTCGTGCTCTCTCTCTCTCTCTCGAATAAATAAGTAAACTCAAAAAGAAAAAAAGAATGTCCGCAGATAAATAAAGAAATGATAGAAACAGACAATCACCACTTTATAAGCATCATAGCAACCACTGATTCTGGCCAGAATCAATGGTTGCTAAAACCAGTGGGTGAAAGCTTGTTGGGGATTAGGATACGTAAAGAGTCTCAGAGTATCTCCCCACAGATTATTTATTAATTACAAAAGGAAAATTGTCCTCTTAGAATGGAGAAACCAGACAGACAGACTTAAAGCTCACATTGTCAATAATGACACTCCTCATGTGACACGTGAAGAAAGACTAAACATCACCTGTAGAATGCTCCCACCCCAAACATTTCACCTACATCTTACTGTGAGAAAACAATCATGCAAATCCGAAATGATGACAGTCTACAGAAACGGACCCGATTAAAAAAAAAAAAACAAAAAACCTTTCTTAAGTCACTATCACATATAATTTTTTAAAGGCTAGGAAACTGTTTTAGATTTAAAAACAGTAAAGAGATACAGCAACTAAATATAATGTGATCCTTAATTGCACTGGGGTTTTTAAAAGGTTATAAAGTTGGAAGAACTGGGGAAATCTGAATATGGACCAACACTAGATAATAGCATTATATTAATGTTACATTTCCTGCATGTGCTCACTCTGTTGCAGTTACAGAGGAGAATGTCCTTGTTCCAAAGTATTTAGGGATCAAGCGTCCCGATATCTGTAACTTACTTTCAAATTGTTTATGGAAAAAAGGAGTGTGCGCACATGTGTGTGCATGTGCATGTGGGTACATACACAGAGAGAGTGAGAAAACAAATGTGGCAGAATGCTAATAATGGGGGAATCCAGATGGGTGTTCATTGTAATACTGTTACAACTTTTCTGTACATTTGAAATTTTTCTAAACAAAAATTTTAGGAGGGGAGGAAAAATACAGATGCCCAGGCCCCACCCCTTATCAATGGTCTGCGGAGCAATGGTCTGGGCATCTGTATTTTAAGAGCTCCTCAGGCGAATCTAACGAACGGTCAGGGTCAAAAGACATCTAGACAGATCGGCTGTCCAAAAATAAATGGGATTTTCCAGGAACATGCTATATGGGTTCCACATTCAGCTTCTTCTCATCTGGCAATATTAGGCTAATACATAACCCAGGGGAATGGTGCCATGCTGTGATTTTTGCTTCACAGAACTTCAGGAAAGTCATACCAAACAGCCTCTAGCTCTGAAAGTGTGCTCTTGGGAGAGTGGGGGATGGAAAAGATGGCGGTCTCTCCTATGATTCATTAGCCACCACTGCTGGGGGTGCAGCACTCCCCAACTTACTGAGCACATTCCAGATGCCTGAAGAGGCTGTTCTTGAGTCAGAAACCTCTATTTAGGCAAAGGGCCAGGTTTCCTATTTCAAGATGGAAAGACAATACAAAGTAAATTAATAACTGTGGAGAATCACCCCTTTTACTTGAAACATCCAGTGGATTTGGGGAAGAGAGAAAGTTGAATGACTGATCTTGCCGGACCCAGCATCATACCGTTTGCTGGGAAAATTCCCACTCCTCATCCTGTTTCAATGTAACATAATTCAGAGGAAGAGGAGGACACTTCAGGAGCTGATGGCATGCCAGAAAAACGAGGAACTTGTGGGTGTTTCTTGCCAAACCCCTCTGGCTGTGGCTGGACTGTTACAGTGGAAATGTACGGTATTTAATTAAGCAGCACTATTTGGTCCCTGGAGATGAGCCTCCTTGATTCTCTTAGGGCTGCATGTAATCAACGTCTTTGTAGGGCAGAAAACAGTAAATCCATCTGCCTCTACTTCGAAGGGAAGGTTCATCCGAACAGAGGTTATAGCTATGCCAGTGCTCATTTGCTCCCAATCCCACCAGAATACAGGAGGAAAATGTAGAATCAGTAGGGAACCATTTATGAGGGCCTCAGAGCCATGGGGGCTGGGAAGGGAGGCAGGTAAAGTCAAAAGTCACATAAGGAAAATGCACTGAGCCAGCTGCAGATGGAGCCAAACACTGATGAGGTGTCTGCCATGTGCCAAGAACCGAGGTAGGCATGTTACATGCCTTCCCTCAAGTTCTTGACCAACCCTGTGAGGTGAGGGATGTTGGTCCCATCTTTATGAATGGGCACAGTAAGGCTGGATAACTTGTATGAGGACCATGCATTAAATAAGTTGTGGTCTGCAGCCCACTTCTTCCAGGAATCCAGGGTAATACCAGGAAGGCAGATTAGGGGTGCATTTCTGGGGGACTCTGGATGACAAGCTAAGGATGAGAACTTACCCAGAGGAGGTTTCTGGACAGAGAAATGACTACAAGATGTGATGAGAACGGTGCTGTAGGGAGAAGCGGCTGCTGTCAGGGGTGTAGGTGGGCTTGGGGGAGGGAGCCTAGAAGCAGGCAGATAGCCCAAAAGAGGACAATGAGAGACAAAAGTCTGAAGAACATGATGGAAGGAATCACATACACAGGGAAGGAGAGGCAGATACACATTCTCATCATGAGTTGATGTGTTTCAGTTGCTCCCTTTGGGGGCCAGTGACCCTCTTTCACTTGTCTAACAGGGCCTGTTAGAGCAGACACTCAATCCATTCTTGATGGATCGATGGATGAATGAACTAATGAGTACCTATTCCACGTTCTGTCTGTGGGTCACTGTTTTGGGGAAGGAAAATTTTTTTAGACAGTCAGAGGGACGCTGGAGAAGGACAGAAAGGGTGGAGGGAAAGAGTTAAAGCCTCAACCTGGTGTTAAACAGGGCACCCACCCACATATGCTTAAAAGTCAATGCCGAAATGTTTAAGATGTTAATTTTACATTGTGGGTCTTTCACCACAATTTTTGAAAAAGCCGACGCCACCTTGAATTGCTGCAGCTATAGGGAGAGAAAGATGGTGGTCCATCATCTTGCCATGGTATCAAAAGTGTCACATTCTCCAACACTGCAGTATGAAACATCTGTGATATTACTAAACAATGCCTGATAAACTCCTAAATGCTTTCTTCTAAGTTTATGGTCCACGGTCAACCATCCATACCAAATGACAGAGTAAGATATATCTGAGCCAGAAATTACGTATATTTGATTTTAAATTTAGTCCCATTCGAAGAGAGAAAATAGCTAAGTAGGGAGAGAGATATCTATTTAAGAAGGCTGGGGGCAGCAGTGTTTCTCACAGCAAATGCATATATGCCCAGAGATCTATACAGGAAGCATCCTGAATGTCCACTGAGAGGGGATGGCTGCATCATATATCCAGGCCACGGGAAACTAAGCAGCCTTTTAAATCGAGCAAGCAGTTCTGCACGTACTGATATGTAAGAGGTGTCCATAATATGTTAAATTAAAAAAGCAAATCACATAATGTGTGCAATATGCTCCCAACATTGTAAACACATACACACTCCCGCCTTCCCTCTATAACCTCCAGCCTAGACTCTGATTTACTCCTATCACCCAGAACCCAGTTACAGAGTATGGGCTCAAGAAATGTTTATTAATGAATAAATGGAGTCATCCAACGTTCGATTAATATGTGAAGGCCTGAAAGAATTAAATAAATGAAAGAAGGGGTGTGTGTACAAGAACACAGTTGTGCAAGCACAGAAAAGGGTATGGAAGGGTATGCCCAAATTAACAGTGGTATTTTTGGAAAGGGGGATTAGGAGAGTGTAAAGAGAGAATCACATAAATGTTTCTGTACATCAATTTGTTTTTCCGAAGAGCATGTAATAATACACTGTAATAATTTTTCAAAAATCGTTACAGTCGCCTATTAAAATAATGATTGTGCATTATGAAACTTACATGTTTCTGATTATGCTTTGATGATGTTAATAGTAAAGTTAGTTCCTATTCTCCAAGTAAATAAATAAATACCAGTCGAATCAGACGGAAAGGTGGTGTCACAGGCTGAATGTCAAGGGGGTTCTCAGCTGGTTGCGGCTGGTCCATGGAGACAATGGGAGGTGTGAGCCAGAGAAATGGCTCCATACCTGTAGCCCTCACTACTTATTACTCTGATCAGATGCTGGTACAAAAGCAAGGAGCCCCATCACATCCTACTGGTTATGGATGCAAGCTCATTTTTCCTGGCCTGATGGCGCAGACCACACAGCCCAGACGGGCCATCTCCCTCCCGGCGGCAGGGGCCCGTGGGAGCCAGGGGGCTCTGTGTCCGTCTTCTGAGCTTGCTCACGCTCACTCACTCACACGCACACACCCAGCCACCGGCCTGGTCTGGGCTCCCCCGCCAGCCACTGCTGTGCCCCAGCCCCACCCTCATCCCAGCAGATGTGAACCCCTGTTGAGCAGCCATGTCTGTTTGCCTCCTGTCCCTTCAGCTCTGACACCTCTCGGCTCTCTCTTGCATACCTTCTTCAACAAATGCCACTCATCTCCCCACACCCACACACTCCTCATGATGGTTATGAGGATGCCATTTCATCACAAAGGCCCACTCTCTCTCACTGATGCAGAAGCAGAGGGCAGGACACCAATCCCTGATCTAGTCCTCCCTCGGGCCTACAGGCTGCGGAGTCTAATGCCCTGTTTTAAAGAAGCCACTGAAGATAGTCTTAAAGTTAGTCAATTAACATATGATCAAAGACATCGACTTTCTAATGCTAGTGCGATATAGAAAGGGGCCATCCATTAAATAAACTGAGCTTCTACAAAGAGATACTGCCTCTGGATATTTTCAGTGTTAATACCTGATATTCCCTGAGAAGTCACATCTATAATTTGGGTATCACGGGCATGAAGAACTTCTACCACCATAATGTCCCTGCGCTCAACCATCTTATATAAATGGTACATGAATTAGGCCAGGGAGAGGACACACGAGCTCGGATTTACAGCCCATGTACCCGGGGTCCGCACGGATAGCACTAAGGCACGGAAAGAGTGTCCGAAGCCTCATGACGCAGGAGAGACATCCAACCTAATGGACCCAGTTCTGTGACTGCCTCATGCTCTTTGCCACTTTGTGGCCTTCGCCACAGTTTTCTTACCTCTCCCACTGGAACAATACGTTCAGGCCTACTTCACAGAAGGGTTTGCGGCCACCTGATGCCCTCCCTTTTCTCCACTTATCTTGTCACTCGTGAACTTGTTAAAAGGCAGCCGTGTTAATGATTTATGCCAGTGCAACTAATTTTCTTTTCACCATCCTTCCTTTCCCATCAGAACAAGAGAAAGGAATCTGACGGAAAAAACAGTCAGTGATGTCTCTAAACAACCTTCTGGTCTTCCCCTTTCCCTAGGCTGGTCCCAGGGGATGGGTTTGGCCTTTCAGGATGCCCGTTAATCTAAATGAGCCAACGCAAAGCAGACCATAGCAGGGGGACACTTCCCCAGTCCAGGCCCCCATGTCTCTGGGGGATGGAGTCTGGATGTTCAGAAGAGAAAATCCGATACATAAAGTACACTGCTTTTCTCTGCTTTAGCAAGGCTTATTTTGGCAAAATGCCCAAAAGAACTCAACATATTTATAGAGTTTTGTTTGATCTACTTTTAAATGCTCCATGCAGAGTCATTCAAGTGAAATGAGAATACAGATTTTCAAAGGAAAAACTGAAGATTCTAAATATAAGTTATTTGTTGAGCATAAACAAGATTTCTCCCTTCTATCCAACACACTCCCTCTAACGCATCTATTTTTAAAGGCATTCTCAAACTTTGCTGCTGACGAATAGATCAGACCCCAAACTTTTACAGTTAAGGGGGGAGTGAGGGCGGGAATAAGAGGAGGGAGAGGGCAATGTCCGTGAGCACATGCCCGCTAGGAGTTGTAGCAAAGGTGTAGAAAATCTGAGAGACCCTCAGCTGGGGGTCATCTATCTCCCTTGCCTATGCTGAGAGAATCCTAAGGGGAAAGTACCTAGCACAAACAAATCTAGAGTTTCCCAGGTCTTAAAATCAGTACCCCAAACAGCCATTGTCCTGGGAGACTTAGGGAATGACAGAAAATTCCACATTTCTCTCTTGGGGCAGAAGGGGAAAGATCTCTTTATTGCAGCTAGTCAAAATGGTGGGGTTTTTTTTTTTTTTTCTTATTTTGACTTGTTTTTAATACAATTTGCCCCTTCTCATCCCCATCAGAATCAAGAGGGGGGAAGCCTGGGTGTTTTATGAATTTTCTTGATGCAAAGGGGGTTTGCATTCCCACAATTCCTCCTTCTGTATCTAAAAGCAGAGATTCTTAACAGGGGGTTCGTGGACAAAGTTAATTTGGGGGCCTGAACATGGGTGGGAAGAAAATCGTACCTTTAATTTGACTGTCCTCTAACTGAAATCTGGCTTTTCAGTGCACTATGCATGTGAAGCAACAGCCATACTGGTAATGGGCAGCACCTGTGGATTTCACGGATCTGCTACCAGTGGGTAGATCATTTCATTTCTCAGCCCGGTCACTGCAGTGGTCATGAAATATCATCTACATTCACCCTTCAAAATTATGATAGCTTCTAGACCCACTGCTGGATCTTGCTATTTAATGCATCCATACAGAAAATGTATTATTTATGTTTTTGCAGTATTTTGATAACTGTATTGCAGTATAATTGGTTTCCTTTGCAATTCTATGGATTTTATTTTATTTTTTTTAAAGATTCTATTTATTTATTTGACAGAGAAAGAGA
Source organism: Mirounga angustirostris (assembly GCF_029215605.1). Taxonomy (NCBI): domain Eukaryota; kingdom Metazoa; phylum Chordata; class Mammalia; order Carnivora; family Phocidae; genus Mirounga; species Mirounga angustirostris. Next base: position 15,824,049 of record NW_026991719.1, read on the forward strand.
TAGTGAGAGCAGGAACACAGGCAGGGGGAGTGGAAGAGGGAGAAGCAGGCTCCCCACAGAGCAGGGAGCCTGACGCGGGGCTCGATCCCAGGACCCTGGGATCATGACCCGAGCCGAAGGCAGATGCTTAACGACTGAGCCACCCAGGTGCCCCTCCTAAGGATTTTATTTTATTCATGTACAAATATTATTCTAAGAAGAGGTCACAGGCTTCACCAGGCTGACAAAGAGATTTCACAGCAGTTAAAAAAAAAAAAAAAGCTAGGAACTCCTAATCCCCGTTTTCAGGACTATGGTTTGCAAGGAAACCCAAAGGTGCAAGAGGGGAATTATGTATACAAAATAGAGCAGTAAACATGACATTTGGACTCTGTCTGTTGGAATGTTTCACAGGCTTTGGAGAAGCACATCATGACAAAAGAACCACACGAGGCAACATCAGAGGTCCTGATCCATGAATAGCTGTGCGGCACAGCCTTCAGGAGGCCGCTTGCCAAGGGCCCTCTCATTACCCAGGTCAGCGGCTGGCTAGAGCTCTGTCAACTGGCGCCTTGGCTCAGCTGAGCTCAGTGCCCACACTCCCTTCCACGAAGGCCAGGACAGCTCATTTGCAGGCTGACGCCTGCCACCACCTCAGTGTCCCCACTCCAACGAGCCCTGCATTTCTCTCCCTTTGCTAGCTAGTGAACTTACGAAAGGCACAACAAGGTCCCCCCCACCAGGGATAAAGTGGTCACTTGGGCTTTCCTGTTCCCACAGAGTTTCACATACACCCCTTCCTCCCAGCCCTCGTCAGCTGTGCTGTCATTTCTTGCCTGCAAGTCCCTAGTGCTTGCTGGGTGGCGAGTGCACAAATGTCCCATGAAGGAAGAGGGAAGTTGATGCCAGTGTTTGTAACTGCACACGGTTTGCCTGGAAGGGCCGCCTGACTTCCACTGCGGTCCCGTCTTTGTGGTATCCCTACAGGATGTAAGGTCAGCAAGTCCAACTGAGATGGGAGGCATCTGACCAATCCTTCCCCCCACATTTTTTAAATAAAAAACCCAGCGGGGTGCCTGGGTGGCTCAGTCGTTAAGCGTCTGCCTTCGGCTCAGGTCATGATCCTGGAGTCCTGGGATCGAGCCCCGCGTCAGGCTCCCTGCTCGGCGGGGAGTCTGCTTCTCCTCCTGCCCCTCACCCCGCTCGTGTTCTCTCTCTCTCACTCTCTCTCTCTGTCTCTCTCTCTCAAATAAATAAATAAAATCTTAAAAAAAAAAACGAGCAGTTCCACTTTTAGAAAGTTATACTTTTGTACAAAGATATATCAAAATGTTCAATGCTACATTATTCATAATAGTGAAAAATGAGAATCATCCTAAATGTCCTTCAACTAGGGGACTGGTTAGTCTACCCGTGGTGTAACACGTGGACTATTAACGAGGGGCATAGCTCTAAATGAACTGGTATGGCAAGATCTCCAAGATTCTCTTCAACTTAACATAACGAATTAGGATACAGAATAATATAATTTTTTTTTAATAAACACTATGATCCCATCAGTATTTTTTTTAAATACCAATATGTCTGTATCACTATGTGTTTGGATTAGGCCATACTATCTGAAATTGACATTTTATGGTCGAATATCTGCAATATCTTCTGATTCATCCAAATGTATGTATGTGGAGATCCAAGGAGATAACCATGAGCTAGGTCTTCTCCGGGGAGTGTGCATGGGAGGCAGGGTTTATGTGACTCTTTATCCTCTGACTTTCCTGTATTAAGTTTTTGTTTTATTTTGTTTTGTTTTTTTGAGAATGGGGAGGGGCAGAGGGAGAGGAAGAGAGAGGATCCTTTTTTTTAAAAAAAAGACCTGCATTTTATTTATTTACTTTTAAGATTTATTTATTTATTTATTTGAGAGAGAGAGAGAGAGAGAAACAGCATGAGAGGGGAGAGGGTCAGAGGGAGAAGCAGGCTCCCCACTGAGCCGGGAGCCCGATGCGGGACTCGATCCCAGGACCCTGGGATCATGACCTGAGCCAAAGGCAGTCGCTTAACCAACTGAGCCACCCAGGCGCCCAAGAGAGAGGATCTTAAGCAGACTCCACACCCAGGGTGGAGCCCAATGGGGGACTTGATCTCACAACCTTGAGATCATGACCTGAGCTGAAATCAAGAGTTGGACACTTAACCCACTGAGCAACCCAGGTGCCCCTGTATTAAGTTTTTACACTAACCACGTATTATTTTAATACTAAGTATAACTAAGAAAACTCAGGCTAAGTCTAAAAGAAAATTACAACTCAAATCTTAAAAAAAAAAAGAGCAGGGAGGTCTACACAACACACTAGCACAACAGAACAACAAAGCCCATCACGGGGTGGGAGGGCTTCCTCTAGGCACTGCAAATGGTTTTGATGCTAAGGTTCTTCTGGAGGGGTGTCATCCAGAAAAGGACAGGTTTCTAGGAGCTCATGAGCAGTGCAGATAAAGGGACCAGGCTACTGTGAGGGAAGGTTTCTCAGCAGACTTTTTTTCAAGCAAATAGATTAGTAATGTATATATTAGCTCTTTGTTCAAAGCAAATGAAGGTTTTCCTCATTTATTTAAGCAAGTCCTACTTTCTTTTTAAGTATGGGAGAGTGGCAAAGGTACATTTAAAAGATGGTATCTCATACTCAGACTTTTCATTTCCCAAATTGCTGTGCACCTTTACTCTCCCCCTCAGAGGGAGGGAACTGAGTGTCATGAAAAGTATAAATTTAGAAATTGTAAATCTAGAAAACGTCAATCAAGAAATCTTGAAGCAAGAAAATGAATGTGGAGGGGCTCCTAGGTGGCTCAGTCAGCTGAGTGACCAACTCTTGATTTCAGCTCAGGTCATGATCTCAGGGTTGTAAGATCGAGCCCCACGCTGGGCTCCCTACCAGGCTCCGTGTCGGGCATGGAGCCTGCTTAAGACTCTCTCTCTCCATCTGCCCCGCCCCCACCCCAGTCCTGTGTGCAGGTGTGCGTGCAGACTCTCTCTCTCTCTTAAAAAAAAAAAAAGAAGAAAGAAAATGAAAGTGGATTCATTCGTGTACTAGAGAAAGGAACAGCAGAGGGAAGGAGAGAGATAAATGCGCATGAATCCCTCCAACAACACCGAGTTTTGTCTGTACTGCTTGCCCCAGCGCTTAAAAGTCTTTTCCCCAACAGACTTCGTTATAAAGTTTTCTACAGATCACACATAAGCAAGTGTCCTTTTGTGAGATGAAACCTCCTGGAGGGCAGGAACGGGGTTTTTCTGCCCATCTACAGCAGGGGTTGGCAAAGCTGGCCCGTAAGGGGCCGGAGAATACATATTTTTGGCTCTGCAAGCCAGGACCCCCCCTCCCTGTGGCACATCTGTGGCTCTGCTGGGGGGCAGAAAAGCAGCCACAGATCACGCATACACGAAAGGGGATGGCTCTGGGGCAATAAAACTTTATTTGCAGAAACAAGCAGTACCAGATTTGGCCCATAGGCTGTGGTTTGCCAAACTCTGGTCTACGAGAAGTGATAAGGGTCTAAATCAGAGACCAGGGATGATTTTGTTGTGTGAAGGAAGAATGAGAGACCTTGCTAAGGTGGAATCATCAGCTTCACAGTGACGTGCTCCTGGACGCTGTCCCTGACTGGCTTTGAGCAATGTTTGGGGCCCTACCACCACCGCCACCGCAGGACGGTACAGCACCCTCCTCGCCCTGCCCATGCTGCCCGGGACTCAGATTCTCAAATCCTAGGCTCCTGCAAGCAGACCTGAGCTAGCCTCCTCGGGGATTAATTAGTAGAGGCTCCCCCAGAGCCCGGCCCCACACAGTTCCTCAGGAATGATCTCAAAAACAAAGGGAGAAACAACAAATGGTGAAGGGGATGAAGAAAAAGGACAAGTTAAAAATGACTCTCAAGTGTTGATGGGAAGAACTGAAGGTGGGGATGCCACCAGCTAAAATGCAGGGGTCTGACAGGCAGGAGAGTCCACTGCTCAATCACACAGGGACAGCTAGGGACACAGTAGTGCCCCCCCCCCCCCCACGGCCACTCGACGGAAGACCACCAAACCTGGTCTACGAGGCCCAGCCAGGGATGGGGACGGGGACGGGCAGGCTGCCCTAAGCCAGGGTGGCGCAGTGAGAGACGAAGATGCATCTGCCCAGGGCCTCTCAGAGAAGAGAAGCCTCCTGCCTTTCCCCCCACTAGATGTAACCAGGGAAGCCCATCGATCTGCTCCCTGCCCACAGCATGAAGCCAACTCAGTGTGAGAAGAAACCTGGCCCCGAGGAGCCTGCCTTGCCCCCGGACCTCTGCTGGGCAAGACGGACATTTCTTTGTGACCTAAGCCAGGTTAAGCCAGGGTGAGTGCAGCTTGTAGCCAAGAGACCGTTAACCAGCACAGGGCATCTGAGAGTGGAGGTGAGGGGTGAGGGAAGCAAGGGGGGAGGGCTGGCCCAGAGGTCAGCTTTGGGGCTTGTGTAGACACACAGGGGCGAGTAGACACACAGAAGATGGTCAAACACAGAACCATAAAAGCAGCTTACATTTAAGAAGTTGGAGAAGAGGAGACAGCAAAATAAAGAAGTATAGTGGGGGTGAGGGGGGCAAAATACAGAGGCACAGAAGGCAAGACAGATGTTTCCAAAAAGAGGCAGTAATCCAACACGCTGCGTGGAGTCAGCCAGAGACGGCATAGAGGAAGAGGTTGGACAGACCCAGGTACAAACCCTGACTATGCCTCTCACTAGAAGCATGGCCTTGGATAGGTCACAGAACCTCTCCGACCCTCGGCTTTTCGGACTGTAACACGAGGCCAATGCTACCTTTGGCTCAGGGCTGTTAAGACGATGGCCTAGATGTCTCTGCTACAGCACTGTGCACAGGGTGGGGTGAGCTGACCGCATTTCGCCCCAATTCTTCACCCCTCTCGTAACCTTGCCCTTTGTCACCTGACTTTAGAGTGCTTCCCTGAAAGACAGAGTAGGTTTCCCCAAGCCATGTGACTTGTCTCGGAAAACCAAGTGAAAAGGAAGTAGCCGTGCACCAGTTGGCAGCTCAGGTCTCTAGAGAACTCGGATGTTTCCATCTGCTCTGCCACACCTCCACCTTGCGATGCCAGAGCACGCGAGACACACAGGGCAGTGCCGTCGCCCCAGGCATGTGGCCGAGGGCAAGCCAAAGGCTAGCTGACCTCCAGACGTGGGAGGAAGCCCCAAATCAGAAAAGCCACCCAGGGCGCCTGGGTGGCTCAGTTGGTTAAGCGACTGCCTTCAGCCCAGGTCATGATCCTGGAGTCCCGGGATCGAGTCCCGCATCGGGCTCCCTGCTCAGCAGGGAGTCTGCTTCTCCCTCTGACCCTCCCCCCTCTCATGTGCTCTCTCTCATTCTCTCTCTCAAATAAATAAAATCTTAAAAAAAAAAAAAAAAGAAAAGCCACCCAGCTCACTTCCAGCTGACCCCAGATTCAGAAGCAATAAATGCTTACTGTTGTATGCTGCTGAGGTTTTGTGGTCGTTTGTCATGCAGCATTACTGTGGCAACAGATAACTGATATAATGCCTGGCACAGAGGAGAACCTCAAAGAATGTTTAGAACACACATGCAGGGAGGATAATGGCTGAAAATCTATTGTCTCAGTCTCCTGTCCTGGTAAGTTGAGTGTTATTTCCGTCGACTGTTTCTCCATATTCATCGAGGCCCAGAGGGCAAAAGACATTTGTGAAAAAATTTTCCTTTTAGAAGTTTCTAGAAACACTAATTTTAAAGGACAGCAAGTTTATTCATTTCCTACTTGTTGTAGCATATTTATCTTTAGCTAACAAGTGCAAATGGAAAATAAAGCAGAAGGAAAGCTCTCCTGACACAGAAGTCTCTCACCCAAGCCATCATTCACTCCTCGAAATACACACAGTGAAATTGAGACACGGTTACAGAGGTGGCACACCAACTGCAATTCTTCATTTTTACAATTTCTTAGCTGATAGTGGGTAGAAGGTATTGGGTATTTGTCATATTATTCTTGATTATTTTTTTATTGTGGTAAAACATACATAATATCCAATTTACTATTTTAACCACTTTTTTTTTAAAGATTTTATTTATTTATTTGAGAGAGAGAGTGAGAGAGAGAAAGAGCACAAGAGGGGGGAGCAGAAGAGGGAGAAGCAGACTCCCCGCCGAGCAGGGAGCCCGATGCAGGACTCGATCCCAGGACTCCAGGATCATGACCTGAGCCGAAGGCAGTCGCTTAACCAACTGAGCCACCCAGGCGCCCTATTTTAACCACTTCTAAATGTACACATTCACATTATTGTACAACCATCATCACTATCCATCTCCTTCTTTCATCTTCCCAAGCCCGAACTCCATATCCATTAAACACTAAGTCCCCACTTCCCCCCCACCACCCCATCCCCGGGTAACGCCACTCGGCTTTCTGTCTCTGTGAATATGACTATTCTAGGAACCTCATACAGATGGAATCCTACAGTATTTGTCCTTTTATGACTGGCTTATTTTACTTACAATAATGTTCTCAAGGTTCATCCACGTCGAAGCATGTGTAAGAATTTCTTCCTTCTTAAGGCTGGATACTATCTCACCGTATGGATACCACATTTTGTTTATCTATTCATCCACTGATGGACACCTGGGTTGCTTCCACTTTTTGCCTACTGTAAATAATGCTGCAATGAACGTGGGTGTACAAATATCCATTCATATCCCTTCTTGATCCGTTCTATATATCTTTATTAAAACCCTATTTTGAAACTTGAAACATACTAAAAGAAACTCATCCCTGGGACGCCTGGCTGGCTCACTCGGTGGACCGTGCCACTTTTGATCTCAGGGTCATGAGTTCGAGCCCCACGTTGGGTACAGAGATTACTTAAAAATAAAATCTTAAAAAAAAAAGAAAAGAAAAGTCGTCACTTAGCTAGCAGTCTTCAGGCATTACCTAACAAAGTTGAGGGGGTGGGACTGGTACCTAGAGTCTGCAATTCAACACAATTTACCATGAATGATTTAATCCTACACCCACTGAAATAAACATGGCGATGAAATAAAAAGCTTTTGGAGGAGACAGGATTCTGAAGCATGCTGAGCTGAATGCAGAATGAATACACAGCTCACCACCCACTCGACCCCACGCAACCAAGCAGAGTAAAGAGCCCGCAATGCCATGCGGTGGGCAAGAATGGGTGGTTTCCCGAAGGCAAAACCCTGTTTTAACTTCACTACTCAATAAAATCACCATAGGGCTTTCTCAGCAAAGAGCCAGAATCCTCTCAAGTTCTCCCAAAGCTTCTGACAGATCATGTGGAAAGCTGATTCATCCAATATATGTTTGTTGGCTGCAGGAGCTCAAATGGGCTGCACAGAGTATGAAGCATGGACCACAATATTCCTTCCTGGGGACCTTGGAAAGGGTTTGAAAGAAAAGAGTGGTATCCTTAAGTTTTTCAATAGTCCAAAAGGCTTATTAGCCAAAATGAGCGTACAGGTTAAAATGCGCAGGACTATCTATAAACAGCACCTTGACCCTAATCTGAAGAACTAGTTATGTGCTAATGAAGACACAGAAATTTGTCATCCAAAGGGTCAAACACTTTTAGAAAGGGTCCGTAGATTAAAAAATACCGGAAATGAGCACCTGGGTGGCTCAGTCAGTTAAGCGTCTGCCTTCGGCTCAGGTCATGATCCCGGAATCCTGGGGTCGAGTCCTACCATTGGGCTCCCTGCTTGGCGGGGAGTCTGCTTCTCTCTCTGCCTCTCACCCCACTTGTGCTCACTCTCTATCTCTCAAATAAATAAATAAAATATTTTTTAAAAAATACTGGAAACTTCTCAATCTTTCAACTTGCAGAAAAAGAAACAGATGCTTCGAAATGTGAAATGACCTTCCCCAGATGGTTACAGGCTGGGAGAGCTGAGAAGGGCAGGGATGTCTCAGGGGTCCCTCCAACGAGGGCCTCTGAATCATCTGGGCAGAAGTATGAGGGAGAAAAAGAAACACAATGGTTTTCCAGCCTCTACGAACTGACAGTCAAGTTCTAAGCCACTGAAAACAGACAGGATATTTTTGTCAACTATTAATCAAGTCTTGCTGGTGGCCCAGACCCTATCTGCCTCCGGCCACACACAAGCCAAGGGTTGAAAGGGAGGCCATTCAGGCCTGCATGGTTTTGTTTGTTTTGTTTTGTTTCAGCATAAAGCTGACACTCAGCCCTAATACATGATCACTCTCCATTTTCTACTTCAACCTGGGCTTTTGATAGAATGAGTTCATACATCAATATGAACAGATCGATACAGTTCATAATTTATGAAGATGTGGAGGGAGGGAGAGATTGATCCTACAGACCCACCCAACCTATGCCTGCATCTCTTCTTCCTCTCTTCCTTCTTGCTGCCCGGGTTTGGTCATTTTTCAATGCATTAACACCCCCACCCGTGAGGGTCGGCAGGGAGAAAAATTAAATTGCATCCTACATAAGCTTTGCTAATAAAAGATTTACAGTTAAACTGCAAAAACGGTTTCTATGGGTCATCCCTGGATTTCAGTGATCTATGTTATTCCTGTCAAGCCTGCACAAATGTAAATAAAAGCAAATGACACACACGGACATAGCCTAGGGACCAGATCCAGGATGGGATGGAGCTTAGAGTAAGTCATCACAGGGAGACAGATGGAGAAGGAGCCAGGGAGAGAGGGAAGGAGGAAAGGAAAGAGGGAAGGAGGCTCTTAAACATGACTGTGAGTTGCACTCGAATTCCATGAAAAAAAGGTCAGAGCCATAGGGCCAAAGTTTAAGAGGAAAGGGCGAAGTATTTTTTTAAGCATACATCTATGCACAAAACAGATAGAGAATTTCCATTCCTGCCTCCTTTCAGTTTGCCTGTCCCTGTCCACAGTGTTGTCAGACACATCAGTAACTCGGTTTCTTTTTCTCTTTGTATAGATATGTCTTATCTTTTATCTCAGTGATTTTGTCAAAAGTAAATTACAAAGGAAGCTAACTTCTTCAAAAGAAACAAGCTACTCCCAGTGATACTATCAAAGAGTTGCTTTAAAGCTTTTGAAAAGTCAAACATAAAACTGATGTCATTTTTTTCCCTAAACAATGTGTTTTTTTTAAAAGATAACTATTAACTGCATGCTTGTGTTCATTTGTTTGCTTTAATCTGTCAAAATAACATGGCCTAGAAAAGGGTCAAAAAGAATAAGGGGAAAAACTCAATAGCAAAACATTCTGGAAATCTGATTTTCCTTTGGAAGGAATGACGATACCAAAGAATCCACCCAAGCTGGCGGTGGGGAGAAGGGAAAGAAGCAAGCGAGAGAGAGCATGTACGAGAGGGCTGGGTGGGGGTGGGGGGAGAGACTGCTCCAGACTTGCAGCATCTCCAGCAACCCACCTGGAGGTGGCTACACAGACAAGTCTTACTTAAACTGAAATCTGAAAACACAGTACTAATCACTGATAATTCATAATAATGGGTTCCTGATGAGGAAAATTAACATATAATCACATAATCCAACCATCTCTTTTGATTAATATCTTCGTGTTCTCTCCCTGGCTCTGATGATAGTGATGATAAGCAATCAAATATCAGAGAGGAAGAAACCCAGAAAGGAAGGGAAAGCTAAATCTGGCCCATGTACTCCAACGACAAGGGAAGAGCACACTGCTGATGTAGAATAAACTGAACACTACACTTCTATCTAGAAAACCTTGGGGAAGGGTGACAAACCAAATACAGATTAAAATGATAACAAAAATGAAAGCTGCTCTTACCCTGGAGATATTCCCCTACTTTCAGCTCATGTTCTACTGGGAAATCGGAAAAATTTCGGCGCCTTCTCTCAAACACAGCTACCCTCATAACTTAATTCTCCTTTCAAACTGGTTCAAATCGCCTCCATTGGAAACCTATTTGGCTTTCTCACTCTCTGCTAATGGCCCATTATCAGGCTGAGAGCTAGATTTAGTAGTTATTCTCATAATCCACTTTCCAAAACAGACCCTTAATAAGTCTTCTCTCTCCCTCGGCACTCAGTAACCAAGACAATTTCTCTGAATCACAGAATTTCAACAGCTTTTCCTTAAATATATAACTTAATATAAAGCTATTCTCCCTCTGGTACTTTTCTTCCCAGTAACTCACTTCTCAAAGGGCTAGGGTGTTTGAGTACAAGTACATACTTCCATCCGAGAATTAAAGTTGGCTCCAACATGAATACAATATGTCCTCTTCCTTCAAGGAGCTTATAATCTAGTAAAAAAGAATCTAACTTTAAACATGGATACATACACACACACACACACAAGAATATAAGTGTATTAATAGAATAAAATGCACCTACAAGTGTCTAAAAATCATTTCAGATCAGCCATTCACTAAGGCTTTCTGGAATGCTATTATTCATATTATTGCTTATGTTTTTCTGAGGTGAAGGCTGCATGAGACCTTCCATGTCCACCTTTACTGCTGCAACCAGTGAGTCATTTCATTTCTTCCTGCCTTGGTTCCCTCATATTTAAAATGGACCTATGACGATGCTTCTCTCCCCACCCCACAATTCATGGTTAGCCCAAGATGCAAATGAGTCTTTCAGTCCCTCTCTACATATACAAACTGCAAAGCTCTATCCAAGCTAAGGAATTTTTGTTTATAAAATGTCATTTGTGGGGCACCTGGCTGGCTCAGTCAGTTGAGCGTCTGACTCTTGGTTTCAGCTCAGGTCATGATCTCAGGGTCGTGAGACTGAGCCCTGTGTCGGGCTCCACACTCAGTCTGCTTGAGATTCTCCCTCTTCCTTTCCTCCTCTCCACCCCCCGCTCTCTCTCTCTCTCCCTCTCAAATGAGTAAGTAAATCTTCAAAAAAATAAAAATAAAATGTCATTTGTTCAAATATAGCATTTTGTAATTTCTTCTCATCCACCTTCTGAAAGCTACGGACTGATAAATACTATCAATTCCCTCAGTATTGAAGGGGAACATTTTTCAATTAACAAGAGTGTTAGTGCCACTAAGAGCTATTATAACATAAATATTCAAAAGTTAAATTCTTCTGTGGATCAGTGATAAGAAAAAAAACAAGAGGGGGAAAAGATTCTATTTGCAAAAGCCAACAATAACCTCAATCTATGTAGGAATGACATAAGGAGTAAGCAAGACTGTGCAAATACAACATTAACTGACACTTGACTAAACAGGGTAATACCCTATGTCACTGGATCACTAGAATGAGCTGTTTAGTATTCAGGAGGGATGTACATTTTAATTTGGTGATATAGTTGCAAGAATTGGTCCACTATAATGTCTGCAGAAGAGAGGCAAGGGAGAGAAAAGGGTTTCATTTACGCATTGTACATAACGACATTTTACATGACACAATACAAAACCGTTAAACAAAAGAAGTTGGGGAAATGTCAATTCTTTCTAAATTGATGTGCAATTTTAATGTAATTCAATTCCCAATCCCAGTGGGATTTTTAAAAACTTGGTAACAGGGGTGGCTGGGTGGCTCAGTCAGTTAAACGGCCAACTCTTGATTTCGGCTCAGGTCATGATCTCAGGGTCCTGGGATCGAGCCCTGCCTCTGCACTCAGCAGGGAGTCTGCTTGAGGATTCTCTTTCCCTCTCCCTCTTCCCCCGCCCCCTCTCTCACTCTAAAATCAATAAATAAATCTTTAAAAAATTTTAAAATTAAAACTTGATAATGTAATTTTAAAATAAACAAGTGAGAATAGCTAAAATATTTTTGAAAATGGGAAGTGATAACAGAAGGACAAAAGCCATACCACAGGACAAAAGCAGCCACTCTAGAAAACAGTATGGAGGTTCCTCAAAAAGTTGAAAATAGAGCTACCCTACAACCCAGCTGTTGCACTACTGGGTATCTACCCCAAAGATACAAATGTAGGGATCCGAAGGGGTACATGCACCCCAGTGTTTATAGCAGCAATGTCCACAATAGCCTAACTATAGAAAGAGCCTAGATGTCCATCAACAGATGAATGGATAAAGATGTGGTATATATATATACAATGGGATATTATGCAGCCATCAAAAAAAAAAAATGGAATCTTGCCATTTGCAACAACGTGGATGGAACTAGAGGGTATTATGCTAAGCAAAATAAGTCAATCAGAGAAAGACAAGTATCATATGATCTCACTGATATGAAGAATTTGAGAAACAAGACAGAGGATCATAGGGGAAAGGAGGGAAAAATGAAACAAGATGAAACCAGAGAGGGAGACAAACCATAAGAGACTCTTAATCTCAGGAAACAAACTGAGGGTTGCTGGAGTGGTGGGGGGTGGGAGAGATGGGGTGGCTGGGTGATGGACACTGGGGAGGGTAGGTACTATGGTGAGCACTGTGAATTGTGTAAGACTTACGAATCACACACCTGTACCCTTGAAACAAATAATACATTATATGTTAATTAAAAAAAAAATTTTTAAAGAAACTACAAAAAAAAAAAAAAAGAGCCACAATAGTTAACTATATTGATGCAAGAATAGTGAGACAAATTAATGGAACAGAAGCAAAAGTCCAGAAGAAAATGCCCTAATATATACAATAACATATGATAAATGAGATATCACAATCAATGGGGGAAGGGCTGGATTATTCAATAAATGGTCCCGAAAAAGTGGCTATTTTAAAATAAAAATCAATTTGCATACTAACTGTATACTATACATTAAAATTCCATAGATTAAAAATTAGAAGTATAAAAATGAGGCCAGTATAAAGAAGAAGAAAAATTAGGTGAGAATTTATTCAGGGAAATAATGAAAAAATCCAACACATGAATCTGTGTTAAAAAGTACTATTTCTGTACCTCAAAATCAGCTGTAAACAAAATGAAAAGCCAACCAAGTGGGAAGCACAATTTGCCAGAAACGACAAAGGAATAATACACTAATCAGTAAGAAAAATATAAAGACCTCAATATGAGAGCAAAGAATACAAACAAATGACAGAGGAAAGAAAATGTGCAAGAACTCTGTTAATCAAAGAAATTCAAGCTTGAAACACTAATAAGCACTCTTCTCACTTCTAGTGGTGATGTAAATTGGTACAACCCTTCAAGAAATCAACTTCATAATAGTGGCTTAAAGTGCCATAAAATATATACATGCTTTTGTCCGGTAATTCGACATCTAAGAATCTTTCGTAAAGAAATCATCAGAGCTGCAGAAAAGATTTATGAGCAAAAATAGCCAGCACCAAGTTACAATGGCAAGAAAAATTGGAAACCTAAATGGATTCTTTCCTTTCCAACAGAGGCTCTCTCTATGAAGCACAGAATTTAGAATATGAGAGGTTTGCCTTTTGATTTACAGGGACTCTCTCCTTTCTTCTCAAGAAATGAACAATAGAATGCCACAGTCAGTTTTCTACCATTCTCAAATCAATTCTCTAATATTTAGGTCATCCCAGCAAAATAGTGTCTTTTTGATCCCTCAGACTCACTATTTCCTAGGCAACTGATTGAAGAAAAATATAAAGCTTCACTGAGAAACATATAATTTTTAAAGACTTGAATAAACAGAATGACACATCTTGTCCTTCAGCTGGGAGGGGGTAGTGGTAGGGGATGTGAAAGGGAAAGAGACAGACAGACAGACAGACAGACAGGCACAGCCAGATAGTGCATTTTAACACCACTTTGTGTGGTGATCTTTAAAAAAAAAACAACAACCAACAAAACAGCTTTATTGAGATATAATTTACATGCCATAAAATTCACCCATTTTAGGTGTGGGATTAAATGATTTTTCTAGAGTTACAGAATTGTGTGACCATCACAGCAGTGTAATTTTGGAACACTTCCATCACCCCAAAAAGGAACCTCTTGCCCATGAGCAGTCACTTTCCATTCTGACACCCAGCTCTGGGCAAGCACTAACCTACTTTCCATCTCTATGAATTTGCCCATTGTGGATACTTCATATAAATGGCATCATACAACATGTGATCTTTAGTGTCTGGCTTCTTTAATTTAGCATCATGTTTTCGAGGCCCATCCATGTGGTGGCATGTATTGGTACTTCACACCCTTTTATTGCCGAATAATATTCCACTGTGTGGATAAACCATATTTTGTTCATCTGTTCGGTCGATGGACATCTGGGTTGTTTCCATTTGGGGGCCATTATGAATCATGCTGCTGTGAACACTAGTATACAGGTTTGTACGTGGACATATGTTTTCATTTCTCTTGGGTATGGAATGCTGGGCCATGTGCTAACTCTCTACTTAACAGCTTGAGGCATGGCCAGACTTTTCCATATCAGCTGCACCAGTTCACATCCCCACAAGGAGTGTTTAAGTTGTTCATAGTATTCCCTCACAAGCTTTTTAATTTCTCAAGGATTGGCAGTGAGGTTCCCTTTTTAATTCCTCATATTAGGATTTTTAAACCTTCTCTCCTTTTTCTTTCTTAATCAGTGTTAGCTAAAGTTTATCAATTTGTTGACTATTTCAAAGAACCGAGTTTTGATTTCAGTAATTTTCTGTATTTTCCTATTCTCTATTTCACTTATTTCCACTCTAATCATTATTTCCTTCTTTCTGCTTGCTTCAAGTTTAGTTTGCTCTTCTTTTTCTAGTTTCTTTTTAAAATATTTTTTATTAAGTAATCTCTATGCCCAGCATGGGGCTTGAACTCACAACCTTGAGATCAAGAGTCACATGCTCCACCAACGGAGCCAGCCAGTGTCCCTCTTTTTCTAGTTTCTTAAGGTGGAAAGTTAGGTCACTGACAATCCCACTTCGGGCAGATACCCAAAGTTAACGAGATCACTATCTCAAAGAGATACCCCGTGTTCACTGCAGCATTATTCACCATAGCCAATACATGGAAACAACCTAAGCATCCAGCAAGCGATGGATGAATGAATAAAGAAAACGTCATACATGCGTGTGCGTGCAGCACGCGCGCACATACACACACACAATGGAATATTATTTACCCATAAAAATAAGGAAATCCTGCCATTTGTGACAATATGAACGAAACTTGAGGGCACTATGCTAAGTAAAATACGATAGAGAAAGACAAATTTTGTATGTTCTCACAATAACAACAACTAAAAAAAAGGTAATTACGGGAGGTGAGGGATGTGTTAACTAACCTTATTGTAGAAATCATTTCACAATACATACATGTATCAAATCATCACACAACCCACATCTACACAATGTTATATATATATATCTCAGTGAAGCTGGGGAAAGAAGAGAAAGTTGGGGTATTGATTTTGCTCTAAGCATTGCTTTAGCTATATGCAGTCGATTGCTGGAGATTTTGTTTTCATTTTCATTCATTTCTAAATATTTCAAAGTTTCCCCTGGGGATTCTTTGACCCACTGGTCGTTTAGGAGTATATTGTTCAATTTCCATATATTTTTGAATTTCCCAAATCTCCGTCTGTTGTTGATTTCTAGTTTAATTCCAGTATGGTTGAAGAACATACTCTGTATGATTTTAATCCTTTGAAATTTACTGAGCCTTCTTTTATGGCCTAACATATGGTCTATCCTGGAGACTGGCCCATGTGCATCTGATCACTGGTGGCTTCATGGAAACACTTCATTATTATTGTCCATAAATCTGTAATTTCTTCCCAACATTCTGGGGTCTTATCAGCAGTTTAATAACACTTATCAGCACTTTTAAGAACAACTACTACTGTATTCAGTGACTCCTGGTTCACTCTCTCACCACCCTCTGCCCCAGGCTTCATTCTCTGTCCTCATTTTTATCCTGATAATTTCCCTGAGGGAATTAACACGAGTAGTCTCCCTATTTTACAGATGGGAAAACAGTATGAGACTTGCCTAAAGGCCCACAGAAACTTTGGGGGTGCAGCAGAAGTGGGGACTGGAGCCCGCCAACAGCCATTCTTCCTGCAACAAGGCCGTACTACCACTGAGCTTATTCAGGTCTCCAGGAAACTACAAATGGAACAAGCAGTTCAGTCCTCAAATGTGCTTCCTTGAGTGAGTGTGCGCGCACGCACACACACACACACACACAGAGGAAGTTTCTGACTGTTCTCTCTTTCCCTTCCTGGTTGGGGACCATGACGGTGGTCCACCTGCCACTGCAGCTGGGCGCTCTGTCGGCCTGACCATGGGTTAGGGAGGTAGGCCAGGAAATGTCTTTGTTGTTCAGGGCACAATGGTCCCACAGCCTCACAAGCACAAAAAAGCCATGAATCCAAAGACTAAATTGAAGCTGCAGGTAACATCAGGGGGACCAGGCTGTGATGACAGACCAAAAAGTGTAATTAGAAGAAACCGAGGAAACTACAGGAGAAAAGGCTCCTTTTCCAGGGCTTTGTACAAGTGAAGACAGTTGCTGTCCCAATACAATACCTCTAATTAATTACCTTTAATTAATCTACCAGCTCTCTACCTGGAATAATCTCCCTTTGGAAAAGAGAATCCCATGTGGGCCTTAGCTAAGTTCAGTCCCCCAGATCAGAGGGGTGTCCTTTCAGGCCCCCTGGGCAGAGGTTCCATGTCCTCCTTCCTGGCATGTCAACAAGAGGGTCCCTGCACCAGGCTGAAGGCTGGGACACTTTCAGGGACCTTAGCCACTGCAGGAATCCTAGATTCCAGAACTCTAAATGGCAGGCTATGTGGGTTTTCCTCACAGCTCCACAAGCGGGTTCATTACCTGAACTCAAAATGGCAGCCTCTTTCCCTAATAGGAGGTGAGAGCGACCAAACCTCCTCTTTATGCCCAATCAGGGCTTTAATGGTATCAAAGAGAGCTAAGATTCCCCGTTTTCAATCGAAGCATGTAGAGAAGGTGAGGGGACTCTCCTAACTATATGGGACTACTGTTTCGTCATCATAAAATCCTCCCCTGGAATCCCAGTTCCATCCTGACCCAAGTCCCAGGTAGAGCTGGCCTTGCGTTCCCTGGGCCGGCCCCCTCAGCCCACTTTTCCTGCCAAAGCCCAGCCTAGGCACTCTTTGACACAAGGACCCAAGAAATGATCAAGAGAAAAAAAAATCCCTTTCAGCTTGTCACTTGAAAACTTCCCAAAAGGATTGGTTTTCAAGTTTTAGATCTGGGGAATGTTCTCCCAGCATCGCCCAACTTGTGTTTTCACGGCCGCGGGCTTTAGAGGCTTCATGAGTCTCTCTCACACACTCATTTGAACATTCTCTGTGCAAGGGTGGATCCGAAGATGGTCCCAGAGATGCTTAGACGGCTCCTTGCCCTGCATTTTCAAGTCCTGCTCATCCTAACTAGTATTCAGTAAAATGCGGTCCGCCGGTCAAACAGAAGCGGGTTTCCTTAGCAGAGGACCTCTGAGAGCCTGCGACACGCTACGGTGCTTGTCAGTCTTCTAAGAGGGTGTTAGTGCTGGTGGTCGTAGCCAAAATTCATGCGTCCAGAGAGCCAGTTTTCTCTCCCTTTTTGTCTCCTTCTCTCTCTCTCTCCGTCCCCCTTTTGTGAATATTTTGCAGGGCCATAATCCTGTGCAATGAACACTGGGAAACACTGGCCTGGTGTCTATCTGAGCATGTCACACGTTTTGCATGGCTTCCTTTCTAGTAGGTGAAAATATACAATAGTACCCCTTTTAGAACATGCCTTCGACAGACAAACTTGGGCCCCCAAGGTCCAACTCAGAACTGGTGAAAATAAGCACTGCGTACAATGGGGCTATGTGGTTGGTCAGCACTGTCCTCGGAGCCTGGTGTGTTGGAGGGAGGTTGCATAATTCTAGCATTCTGTACCAAGTGAATTGTAAACGACTCTGTAACATGAGAAAACTGCAGTCATCCCGATTATATGGACTCTCTGCTTTTAAAAGATACTTAAGGCTTCAGGCCAGCAATGTAAAAATCAAAGAAAAAAGTCAGCTTTACAAGTGGGTTATGCACTATGCACTGTTTGAAATTCCAAATGCTTTTTCTCATTGAAACAAAGTCATAAGTGGTGATTAAGTTCTCAGACTAACTCACAATGTAGCTAAAACACATCTGCAATGTCATCAACTAACAAAACCCAAAAAACAATGAAATTAAAGAAGAAACATTTTTATTTATCAAGAATACTTATGCTCAGTGGAATACCCAGAGGGGGGAGTATGGTGGGGTAGGGGTGGGTGGCCCACGCCAAGGCAAGAAGGGGCTTCCTGTAGAGAACTGACAAATGATAATGAAGCCAGCAAAGCCAGTAGGCTCTTTATTTCACCACCTGCTGACAACTGAAAACAACATCAGTCACAAAATATTGCTCCTTTCAGGAAAACTGGCTTCAACGAGATGTAAAGAAGTAGTTAGGGGTACCTGGAGCTACCTCGTAAGACTCTGGCTTACCTACAGGAATTTTAGTGGACTTCTTCATTGTGTTCAAATTAATATCTACACCTAGAGTCATGCCTACAGGAGACCTTTTTTTTTTTTTTTCCACGCATATCAACAATGATCCTGGTCAGTGGGGGTGTAACAGATGGGACAAGGATGGGGAAAGGGATTCTATGAGTTCAATGAAGAAAAATTAGAAGAGAAAGGAAAGGAGCTAAGGAGAACACACGTGTAATGTGAGAAGCTGTGGGTCTAAGATGGAATGGCAGGAACTGAGAACACTAAAATTCAGAGGAACCAAAGGCATTTCCCCCAGGGAGAAAAGGTGGGCAGGAGGAGGGGTTTCCTCGGAGAGCCACCAGGTGGAGCCACCACCACAAAACCACTCCGTGGCTGTCCTCTGGATGCACTTGGGTGGAAACCCAGCAGGAACGCCGTGGAAGTCTAAATCAGTAATTATTCCAGGGGACACTAATTCCTCTAGTGTTATACACCGTGGAACCAGGACACAGAGATTGAAAGGAGATAAATATAATACAAGAAAATTTCTTCAAACCAAGTTTGTCAATGACCCACATGCAAAAATGTATGGAAAATGGAAACAACACCCACTTGGAACGGCCTTTCCACCCATTTCACCACCATCCCTAGATCCAAGAGGCAGTATTACTCTGATAAGAAAGTAAATAGGGGTAACATACTCTAACATCAACTGCTGGTCCCACAGAGCCAATAACACAGGCTCCCAAGAGAACCCATCAGTAATGCTGCCAGGGATCAATTACTTTACAAAACCTCTTTATGGTCCCTTTGCTCTCCAACTTTCAAGAATGAAGGCCCCCTGGGAAAGAAGATGATAAATGCACACACACAAACATTTACACGGATGTATGTATTACTGAATGGCTATAATATTATATCCATCCAGGTTCGCTGCCACGTGTCCAGCTTTATTTTCATCTCCCCATGGGAAAGACCAGCTCAGGTGATAGCCAAGAGCTTTCACGCAACAGTAACACCGTCTCTTAACTTCTTACTCTTCCATCTGCCCATAAAAGCCAGCAATTTAGGAAAGGTCAACAGGTAATGCGGAGAGTTGAAGAAAATCTGACCCAACATGCCACATTTTCAGATCCCTAGGTAACCAGGGTAATCTGAATCATTTGTTTCTCCAACAGGAAATTTGAAAGGAAAAAAGTCTTGTTTCTATAAACAGATTCCCAGATCTCGCATCCACCTTAAACGACAAAGCACTGGAAAACCAAAGTCGTTGACATTTTCTTTGTTAAAGACACACTTTTTCCAACCTTTGTTTACAGTTTCATTTCAAACAAAGAGCCCACACCCTATCAAGGGAACCAGGCCACCTCCTGGGAGCCAACCCAGAGTTCCACGGCAGCACGTGCATGTGCGCGCGCACGCGCACTCATGTCCTGACAAACAAGCCAACACATACCTCGAGAACGTTACTCTGAGGAGCCGAGTAAATGCTAAAGAAATGACAGCTTAAAAAAATGTTTCCCCTTCAGTAGAGACAAGGGAGGGAGGTCACTACGGCCAGATCTGTTCAGGGATTGGAATGACTAGTGCTGGGAGAAAAGAAAGATAAACATTCGGTACGATTCTTCTGACAGCTACAGGCAGCAGACCAAAATGGAGAGCCCTTCCGTGTGGCAAACACGAGGCCCATATTATGCTGGGGGGGCGGGGCATGGATATATCACCCATCCACACACAGAATGAATTCTGAAGAATTTCTGCATTAACTTTTAAAGCAACAATGTGTCACCAGAGGCAGAGCAGCTGTTGGCCTCTCTGTTAAGGACAACTTTTGAATGAAACCTGTCTGAAGGACTAAATACACGCAAAATGAGGCCACAGAGTCATGTTCTACAATCCAAGTCCTATCCACGTAGCAACTCCGAGAGCAACCCTCCCCCAGCTCAACTTGAATCTCATCTTGTAGCATCAGGGCTAGATCTGTTCCAAACAACATCTTTGAGACCATCAGATCTTCCTGCATTAATCCCTAGAAGGGGCAGTAAAATGCAAATGCACAACAAACCTTAAATAAAGATGGTAAAAGCAGTTTATCTTTCAGAAGGCAGATGCCAAAGTAGCAGAGCGATTTAAAAAGATGATTATAAAAGACATTTTATATCAGGAGAGCATAACAATAATAATAATAATAATAGCAAAGAATAATAAATGTGCAAAATACAATAGAGACTTACCAAACACTGAATTCATGATAAACTGGAAATAGAAACAAGGACACATAAAGCCAACCAGAAACCCGTGGAGTGGCTTCACATTCAGAACGACAGAAGTAAATAAGAGACATATCCCCATCTTGCCCATCTTGCCATAAAAAAGATTTAAGAAATGTACACCACTTTCTTAACATTTCCCAAGGATTGTAACAGACTGCAAGGGCTTGCAGGCAGGACAGGCTGTGTTCTTCTAGGCCTTCTATCTGTCCCAGCACCAAGCACAGGGCCAGGCCTGCCGCAGGCATACAGTAACCGTGCGCCGTTGAATGTTCATTAGGATGCACGTGAAAGCGGGGAAGGAACAATATCCCAAATCCTGGGCGGCAGGGGGGGTTCTGAGAGAGACAGCTTCCCCGTGAGGTCTGCTAATGATGCAAAAACTGAGGAACTAGAGCCCTGAAATAGAAGCTGGTCCTTACAAAGGCCAGTGTGGTATCCGTTACAGCCTGGACACTGAACCTGTCACATAAAGAAAGTTGGTTGGGAAGCCCTTCTGAGGATGAAACCAAATGATTTTTTCTTTCCTTTAATTCAAGTAGAAATGGACAAAATCCTCCTTGCTCATTTTCAAGTTATGTATTTAATGTATTTGCTGTTAACTGTTAAAATGTCCACTTTGTTCAGTTTTTCTTTTAAACTCAAGGCTTGAATGTTTTTTCAAAAAAAATTCCTCCATATATCAATATTTCAATTTAGGAATGTGCATCAGTCTTCTATATGGGTTTATTGAGAGAAGAAACAAAAGAATAAATCATTTTCAGAAGGAAACAGACAACCTTTTTCTATCTGGTTCATGAGAATGTCATTTGGCTCCAAGAAAAATTTTCAGATTTTCTGGCTACAATTTGTCAACATTCTGGAGTGTGGGGTAACTGCAGGATATACAACATCCATGCTGCAAGCGTAAGTGAAAAAATGACTTCTTACTCCTTGGGAAAAGCTTGTTTTAAATGGCAATCTCCTTCACTGGGACTCGGGTAAAGCCCGGAGACATGGCCAGGGGTGCGAGCGGACACAGATGTCCTTAGAGCCCTAATGCCTGGAACGTATAGCTGGCGGCAGCCAGGCCATCTGGAGGAGCTGTTCTCGCTCTCTCTCTCTGCCTGTCTTTCTCAATTTCAGTCACATCTTTTTCTCAAATGAAAAGCACATGGAATCATTCCAGTACCTCCCCAAATCAACTCTGTAGAAATTTGCAAAGGTTAAAGTTGAAAACTGAAACTAGTCAGCCCCCAAACGGTTTCCATGGTCCTGGCCTTTTCTCAGGGCTATTAGTAGCTTCCTTCACAAACCTAGGGTGGTTCCTGACCTTATTTAGGGGCCTGGGGAGGGCGAGCTCACCCCACACTGTGACGTAGTACCACCCACTTGCCATTGCTGCAAAGTGAGGCATGTCCCCAAACCTCTGGCCACAACTGGGCAAACTTCTTCAGCTAAGTCTATCTCAAGTTCAGGACCCAGTGAAGTAGTTCAATACCAGACCCATAACAGATTTTGATCTTTCTTTATTAAAAGAAAAAGAACCTGTGTTAATTCTATTAAATTCTCACAGGGTCCAAGGCTGACTCACAAGGTGGACTCATATACCCCATGAGGGATCCCGTGTTAATGAAACAAAGCAGCCTGTTACTAAACTCTAAAAAGAAACTTCCATTCATAACAACAGCAACAGACAAAAACATCAAGAAATTTCTAGGGACAAAGCTTGGTGGAAACAAAGAAAAGGAGAAGACCTGGGTCATTTACAATAACTCATAAAATTTGAAAAATTAGTTGGATGGAAGTGTTTACAAGTAACCAGAATCATCCCACAGATTTAGCCTCTGATCCTTGTTTTAAGGGGGAAAAAAGTGGTTTTTCATTGATTTGGGGTGGGAAAAAA
The DNA here is from genome assembly GCF_029215605.1 of Mirounga angustirostris. NCBI lineage: Eukaryota > Metazoa > Chordata > Mammalia > Carnivora > Phocidae > Mirounga > Mirounga angustirostris. The sequence continues at coordinate 15,846,561 of NW_026991719.1, forward strand.
ATGTAGCTTTTGAGCCCAGCACAATGAACTATTTATCTGGCCTGACAAGGCCAATCAATCCACCCCGCTGTTTATTATAAGGAGTAGTAGGATACTGTTAGTATTGACGGGTGGGGGCAGGGCCAAACACGGCGCTGGCCCTGGGTACACAATGCTTCCCTTCAACTGGAAATTGATGTTTGGCCCAGGTGACCTGGGGGTCAGTGTGAAGCCTGGGACAGAATGAAGATGGTATTTTATGTGTTTCGTATTTAGAGAACGACTCCAATATGCTAAGGTCTCAGATCCACTGGTCATAGTCAGGCTGCGGGCCTAAGGTGGACCCTTAAGAAAGGAACGTCCCTCAGTATGTGCCCCCCACCCCCCCACCGTTAGTACCTTTTTCTGGACCATGACAAATTCCGGGGAGGACCTCAGAGGCCAGATTTTTAGTTGTAAAGAGGCAATTATCTGAAAAGTTGGATTCCTTCTTTGATTTAAAGTTCTCAGATAATTTTTACCCAACTCATCTGGATAATTACCTTAATTCCTTAACTTAATTAAGTCCTTATCTTATTAAGTTAATTAATTACCTTAATTCTCTTATTTACTTTGTAAAAGCTGGGCTGGCAGGGGAAGCCTTGCTACTGGTCCCCATGTGTGTGCCCTTCCTTGGCTCACTGACCCAAGAAGCATGAGGAGGAGCAAGAGGGGCTCGGAACAGCAAGCAAGGGCTGGGAATATAGACGGACCCACTGACTTCTAGCTCTCTGAAACCCAGAAGAGCAGGCCTCAGGAGTTCTGGAGCTTATTTGCAAGAACGCAGGAGGCACTTCAGGGGACGACTATAGTTTTCCAGGAAAGTATGCTTCATTCTTAAAATGGGAAACCCCCTGCATTGGTAGGATGGGCTTTAAAAAAAAAAAGAAAGGAAACAAGAAAAGAAAGAAAATCCTATCGCTGCTAACCAGCGTGGGCCTCCAGCCAATACTTAATCTGAATAATTCAAAAAAGGAAATGTAACCCAGGGCAGCTGGAGGGGGCAGAGGAAGAAGCAGGAAGGAAGAGAGACACAAAGCTAATGTCTCAAGCACTATGATCAATGGACAGTTTATTGGACAAATTCTTATGCTGTCTAAATTTTATGAAAGATTAGCTGTTCTTCCCTGTGGTTATGTAAACTTGCCTTCTTTTTTCCTCCTAATGGAACTCTTTGCTAATACATTTCCTGCTGCTGCTTTTGAACAGCTCTGTATTTCTCTTTAAGGAAGTAATCAGCCGGTGAAAAGCCGGCCACTGAACGCTAACCTGCCCTGGGCACGCTCCGTGTGAGCCCGGCCCGATGCGCGGTGAGCGCAGGGGCAGGAAAAACCGAGCAAATCTAGTGCGACCACGGTAGAAGTGGGTCGAGTCCTCTCTGTGATCTTACACTCTCTCTCCTGTCATCTCAAACAACGGTGTCACAAAGGACGGATATGGGAGAAAACAAGACCCCAACAAGCTAATACCTGACAATCTGCCTTGAGGTCTCAAAATAGGCAAACAAGATGGTTAAAGTTCCCTTGGTTGGAGGCAGGTATGAGCTCTTTCTGTGCACACACTGCCTCCTAAACCAAGAGAGACAAGGTTTGTGTTTGGGAGCCCAGCAGGTAGAGAGAAAGACCCTGATAAAGCCTGCCCTTAAAAATAAAAAGAGAGCATGGCCAGACGCACATAGCTCAGCGTGCACCACAGCATTCTCTAAAGTCACCTTTCATCCATAAAAATAGATGTGAAAGTGAAAGCTAACGTCCTAGAAAAATCATCATTTGCAAATTTAGTCTACTTTCTCATTGTGAAAAAATTGTATTCGTTCCCTTTATTATAGTTATTACATTGTTGCTCGCTCTGTGTGTGTGCACGCATGTGTGTCCAAATTTATACAAAAAAACAAAAGGGCAAATGCCATTCAATTTTTCAGCAATTCAAAATTTGACACAGTTCACCGGGAAGTTTCCAGTTTGGGTTTGTGTGTGGGGAGGGGGCTTGTTCTTCTTTTCCATACCTCTCTTATTGGTTCTTAGAATTGTTTCAGAAGATAGCAAAGCATTTCCGCTGGACACTTCGTGCATGGGCTTTTCTGGAGCTTTGCTGGAGAGAGGGTCTTTCTTCATTTCTTTCTTTATTTCCTGTGAGGATAAAAGGAAAACAAGACTGTTGTTTGAAATTTTAAAATGGCTCTTTGGCTATTTTAAGCTTCAACTTTCTGGGAATGAACTCTAATGACCTCAACTCAGTATAACATGATGTGTGAAAAATACCATTTCTTTTGTTGTTGTGGCTTGTTTTCCTTACATTTATTACTGAAGCACCTGCTCCTGTAAAGTAAAATGATGTCCAACATGGTGACATGACCTTATGTGACTATGACCATTTCAAGTGACCAGGAAGAGAATGAGTGATAATGAAGGCCACTGAACAGCTCGAAGTGACAGCCTGTCTTACTTTCTGAACGATAACAAGCTTTGGCCAAGGAGAGTCACCCCCTAAAAGCCTTCTGGTTTCTATCCTTCCCAACAGGGGTTTAGAGAAATATATTCTCAAATCACCATTGTCCCCAAATTATGTTAAACCCCAAAGAAGGGGACTTAAGTTCATTTACACTCATCAAGTTCCTCTGGCTCTCTATTTAGCTCTTGACAAAAATGTAAGGATGACAAACAGAGATAAAGACCATCATTCTAGGCCAGGGGTCAGCAAACTACAACCCACCACATGTTTTTATAAATAAAGTTTCATTACAACATGACCACCTTCATTCATTGAAGAATTTTCTAAGGCTGTTATGACGGCAGAGCTGAGTATTTGGAACAGACATCAAAGCATAAAATACCTGACCCTTTACGGAAAAAGTTTGCTCTGGCTGGTCTCTTATCAAAGATCCATTAAGGGGGCACCTGGGGGGCTCGGTTGGTTAAATGTCTGCCTTCAGCTCAGGTCATGATCTCAGGATCCTGGGATTGAGTCCCGTCTCCAGGTCCCTGCTCAGTGGGGAGCCTGCTTCTCCCTCTCCCCTGCCCCTCCCCGCTGCTTGTGTGCTCGCTCTATCTCAAATAAAAAAATAAAATCTTTTTAAAAAAAAGAAGATCCATTAAGATACAGAATTTAGGGGCGCTTGGGTGGCTCATTCGGTTAAGTGTCTGCCTTCGGCTCAGGTCATGATCTCAGGGTCCTGGGATGGAGCCCCTGCATTGCATAGGGCTCCCCGCTCAGCGGGGAGCCTGCCTTTCCCTCTCCTTCTGCCCCTACCCTTGCTCATGCATGCTCTCTCTCTCAAATAAATACATAAAATGTTTTTAAAAAGATACAGAATTTAAAAACCTGGTGGCTGAGACAATTACTTCAAATTATTCTAATAATTTACAAAATTATTTTCAAAAAGCATCAATAGCTCGAAATGATAGTAACTCACCAACTGCAGGTCTGGAGCAGAGGGTTACTGGGCTTGTCTGAACCCATGATTAATTACACCAACACGGGAAAAAGCGAAAGCTAAGGGGCTAGACCCAGAGCATGGCTGAGTGGCAGGAAGGGCAATGTGTTCTTTAGGAAGAACATGGGGCAAGAAATGGGGATGGGCTCCTTCTATGGAATAAACATGAAGACAGCCAATTAGGTAGGGGGCTGAGATTCAGCCTGGGCAGAGGGCAGAGGCAGAAAGAAAGGAACGAAAGCTTGTCAAAACATAGCCACTGGGGAGCAGCTTCCTACACACCCGGGTCTTAGTTACCGTATCCAGTTCTCCAGTTGCTGGCTCAGTTCACAACAGCCTCGCCCTCTCTCCCTCACCAGGGCCCCACCGGAAATCAGCAACTGTGGCTGGCACTTTGCTGGGCTGAGAGTTTCAGCTGGCGTCTCAGGGCAACCCAGCACAAAGCTGTGTGCACGCGTGTGTATGTACAGGGACTCCCACCTCAGCAGCCACGGCACCTGCTAGAACAGCAGTTGCAGGGGGTTTCTGTAGCCTCACAGGCAGATGGCATCAGGGGACAATCTACAAACATTGCCCGCCTGAGCCGCATGACGGGATGCTTTCTTAATGATGGCTGCCAGACTGCTATGGCTTGAGAAGTCAAGAAAACAAGCCACCATGGGGGCTCATTCCCCAGAGCTTGCTTCTTTGGGGGTAGAACAGTTGTTCAAACCTCTCTTTCCACTGCAGTGTGGATATGGCTGTGCACACACAAATTTCCCAGCTGGACACAACATCCACGGTGATTCAACATCCAAGGTCACCAAGGGCTAATTCAGAGAAATTCAGCGGGTTGTGGGCAACATGTCAAGCATTTGCTTAGCACTAACAGCTAAAGGCACGCAGTTGGGGAATGGTGAGGGAGGAAAAAATGTTTGATAGACTGAAGTGATCACTGGAGAGAACTTTAGAAGTGTGATTGGTTTCTGTTTGTTCGTTTGCCTGTCTGTCTGTCTTTAAGTAATCTCTACATCCAGCGTGGGGCTCAAACTCAAGACCACAAGATCAAGAGTCACACCCTCCAGTGACTGAGCCAGCCAGGCACCCCTAGAAGCCGTGACTGTTAAGAACACTCAAACCCAAGGCTTCAGAGCAGCACCCTGTGAGGTTGAAAGGACTGACCTGATCAAGCAAGTGCTTAAGGGCTAAGACAGCAGCACCAGAGAGAGGTCGGTTCATAAATCCCAGATTCCATTGTCCCCTCAATGATTGCTTATATTTGCCACACACAGAAGCCTAACAGTGACCACATTTCTTAAGCTCCTTCTTAGATGGAAGCAGGGAGGAGACAAAACTTAAAATATGCCCTGTATTTTTCCAGAGAAACCAGACACACGGGTACGGCAATGCCCTGTGTAGACTCTCCACCTGCACAACACCTGGGTACACAGGCTCAATGCGGTCCCCCCAAACTCAACATCATCCCTCTGACCTGCCTCTTTTCTGGAAGAGAGGAGAGATATCTTCCTGGAGAGCCCATCATCTACCCACTTACTCAGGCTGGAAAACTCAGTGTTAACCGCCATACCTAACCAGTCACCCAGCTGCGCTCTATCTACTTCCTCAACCTCTCGGTTTTTCTCCATTCTTCCTATGCTGCCTTGAAACCATGAATACTGGGCAAAGAACTCGAAGAGACACTTCTCCAAAAAGATATACATATAGCCAACAAGTACATGACCAGATGCCCAACATCATTAGTCATTTTAGGGAAATGTAAATCAAAACCATAATGAGATACTCCTTCATACCCACTAAAATGCCTAGAATTTTTTTTAAAAAAGGAAAACAGTGCTGATGAGGATGTGGAGGAATTAGAACCATTGTACACTGCTGGTGGGAATGGAAAGTGAGGTAGCCCCTGTGGAAAACAGTATGGTAGTTCCTCAAAGCTAAACATAGAACCACCGTGTGACCAACCAATTCCACTCATAGGTATAAACCCTAAAATACTGAAATCAGGGACTCAAAGAGATACTTGTATGCCAGCATTTACTGCAGTAGCCAAAAGGTGGAAACAACCTAAGTGTCCAACAACAGATGAATGGATAAACAAGATGCGGTCTATACATACAATAGAATATTATTCAGCCTCAAAAAGGAGCCAAGTTTTGAGACATGCTATAACAGGAATGAGCATAGAAACCATTATACTAAGTGAAATAAGCCAGACATAAAAGGACAAATATTGTATGATTCCACTTATATACTGCAGCTAGACTAGGCAACTTCATAGAGACAGAAAGACTGGAGGTTACCAGGGAGTGGGAAGGAGAATAGGAGTCAATGTTTAATGGTTACAAAGTTTCTGTTTGGGGTGACGAAAAAGTTTTGGACAGAGATAAAGACGATAGTTGCACAACCCTGTTTATGTAGCTAACGCCAGTGAACTGTACATTTTGAATGGTTACAATGGCAACTTTTCTGTTATACATATTTGACCACAAGAAAACATACACATGAACAGCAGCTAACGGGGGGGGGGGGGGGGCTTGCCACGTGCCGAAGCTGCTCTCAGAGCTTCCCCTGGATGGCAGCTTGCAGCCTGCACACCAACCCCGTTCCTCACACACTAAGACACAGAGCACTGAGCAAGCCTGCCAAACAAGCAGGAGTCAGAATTGGAACCCCAGCAGTCTGGCTTCAGAGCGCCTCTGTCAACCACTCTTCCCAAGTCCTGCCTGAGTGGCAAGAATGTCTCCCTGCCTCCACACTCCGAAAACAAACGTATGCTCTTGTCACTCCCTACGGAAACCCCCCCGTTACTTCCAAAAGACCACAGGACAAACCCTTTCATTTAAAACTTTTTAAATTGCATAGCAAGCCATACATGCCCGTGTACTGGATGCTAGCTCAAACTATCTGCCATGCACACTGGCCCCATGGGGCCCATTACCGTGCACGTGTAACATGGGGAGTGCACTGTCACAGATATCTGATGTCATGGACTCCTATTGGTAGGCTCTAAAAATAGGTGACGATGCTGGCAATGACACAACCTTACACGGGCAAAGGCTTAGAGAAATTAAAGTGTTTTAGCAGCTATTTCTTCACTTGCTCCTCACAGTAACACTGTCATTGTGTTATTGAAAGAAAAAATGATAGAACCCTGATTCTGCCAGACTGATAGATTTTTGCATTCAAGAACCCTGAGACCCAGTCAGAGAGGATGCAAGAGCAGCCAAAGGCCACAAAGCTAGTCAGGGGCATAGTGAGCCGTGGGACTCACCTCTGGGTCTTCCGGGCAGGGCTGTCCTGGTACACTTCACCTCTATAGCCAGCCATGGCTATAGAGGGGAGACTCAAAATCACCCTACCCGGGCTCCAGTGGGACCCTTCACTTCCCTCCCCAGCTGAAGAATATAAGGTACTGCTTTATCCATAAATCTACCAGTACTGAGGCCCCAATCCTTGAAGTCCTTTCTCACGCACACATAAAAGCTCTTTGCTGCAGAGGAGGGTGGGCTTGGCACAGGAGTAACTCCTGCCTGCCTACAGCTGCCCGCATCTGGTTACCTGGAGCTCTCCGAGGTTCTGATCCAGGTCATGGGACTCTGGATTTCCTGGGTCTGAGTGTTCCTAGCCCCTAACGCCCAATCTCCATTTTCTAACACTATATTTTAACCATTGTTAAGAACCTGGATCCTACTATCCCAGTGGTAGAGGCCACACCTCGGGCCAGAATTGTGGGCCATCAGGGCTTATAGAAATTCATATATCCCCACATAATATAGATCGGCAATGACTGTGCTTGCTTTAAAACCCTACAAAATCATCAGGGTATTGGCAAACCTCTTTAGAAGGTAAAGGAAACCTGGCTTCTCTTTATCCCAAATCTGATGCCCCATGGAAACTCATCATGTACAGCAAAACTGGAGGCCATCAGTAAGATATCAATGCTGTGATAACACTCCAGCTATGTCACAAGGGCAACGTGAGTGAAGGGAGAGGTGAACTTGTAGCATTCCTGCTTCCCGGAGCACTATGCTGATCAGAGCCCAAGATGGCTCACCCACTTCTGGAGGCCAAAAAGCCTCAATAATGCCACTCTAGCAAAAATTTGCCATGACACATTTAGCAGCCTGCAAACAACAGCCTCACTGAGCAAACGCATAATTTGTATGCAACTGGGAACCAGACGAGCAGAGTCTGATTTGTGGTAAGTGGAGTTGCCTGGATGTTGCCTTGGCTCAGCAGCCAAGCTGGCTTTCCCACTTTTCTCCTCAGCCTCCCCATCCATTACATACTATACAGGTGCTGGGGGGTTGGCTTGGTTGAACCTTACCTTCTTTCAATTAACCGAAATACTCCCCAGTAAAACACTAGTGAAGGTCCGGACCCCCAGACCTCTCATCCTACCACCAACCTTGACACAAGTTAAGATGCAGGCCCCACAGTAAATGGGGAGAATGATGGTGTGAGTCAAGCCAAACCAAATCAAACAAAAAACAATTAGTGTTGTTGTCATCATTTATTAGGTGGGTGACCTGGGGGCAATACTGAAAGCCTCTAAGCAGCTCTTTTGTCATCTCTAAAAAGAAGTCTAACACTAAAAGCTTTGGCACCATCACAAGGGTCAAAGAGTAAATTGGGGAGCAGTATACAGACGTTTTCTTGTCATTATTAATGTCATCATTAAATAGCAAGTGCTATAAAAAAGAACAATACCTAACAAAACAGATGAACTTTGCCATCAGAATGTTGAGTGAAAGAAGCCAGACCGAGAAGACCACAAGCCATACGATTCTGTTATGTGAAGTTTAACAAGAGACAGAGCTTATCAGTGGTGAGACATCTCCAAAGGGCAGTTGCCCTTGGGAAGGTAATGACGGGGAGGATGAAGAGGTTCTATAAACTGGTCTGCGTGATGGGTGCATACACACCTACAACTTCGTGGAACTGTGTTTGTGGATAAGATCTCCGCACTTCACCGTATGCTATTTCCACTTAAAGTAACAATATGAAGGCTTAAGCCAGAAGACAACAGATTCTTTTAAATTGAAATGTGCTAGTATTTTATCCTAGAAGGTCAAAAACATGAAAAGCTAGAGCTTGGGTGTCTTAATATTGATCTCAGGGAGAGCCCAGTGCTGCGCTGACCTGCACGAAATGCTGGTGCTGGGCTTCCCTCTGCGTGAGCGTGACGCTGGACAGGGCCCCCTCGGCTCAGGGTAGAAGCAGGGGCAGGGGAAAAAAGGAGTCATTCATCAGCCTGCCCTCAAACCTGGGCTGTTTCTTTCTGCAGGTAAGGCTCCCTTTAGGGCCAGGTGTAGCTGTGGGATCACAGCTGTGCCCCCTACGCCAGTTCATGGATATTTTTGCAAAATGACCACTGGCAGGAGATAAAAGGAAATCACTAAAACAAACCCTTACACCAAATCTACTGCAAGAGAGTTTTGAATAGATACAGAATCCTAAAATAGCACATTGCCCACCCCCCACAAGCATAATCTCTTCCTGCCTGCCCCCCACATAAAAGGCAAATTTGAGGAGCAGCTGCCCCATGAACATTGGCTGCTTGCAGAGACTGTGCTTTCCCAGCATTTGGCTCCCTTCAGAAAAGGCTAGTCAATCTCAAGACACCTGGGAAGACACAGCAAGTATCTTGAAAGCAGTAACAGAGCACCAGGGGAGTTTCAGCTGTAAGATTCTGTTTCTCTAAAAAAAATATATCTCATCACAATTTGCAAAATACCCATGCTGTTGAATCATGAAATGCACCGACTTCATTGCAAAGACTTATAAAGAGTACACACACACACATAAAACATCTGAAAATATGGCAAAATATGAGGATTTGATAAATCAGGGGGGTGGACACACTGCTTTTGCTATTCAGTTTCTGTCTTTTTCTAATGCTTGAAATATTTCATCATCTCCCCTAAAAATTACATAGTGAACCCATGTCAATATCTCATACCACAGCGGCTTTCTTATACTTACCAAAATATGTTGCCACTTAGAAAAGTGCTCTGACATCTCATTGACCTACGATATTTTCCGCTCAAAGCTAACAAGGTTTTTAAAAAAGTAACAGGATACCTATTGTCATGTTTCTATGTAAATCTTCAGCTACATATTTGCAATATCATACATTTGCGGAATTATCTCCCAAGAATCACTGATAACACAAGCCCAGGCAAGAAGCTCTTGCCCAGCAGGATGGGAATAAGTGCTGAGAGGAGTTCAGGAAGTGCTACAGGCTGGACAAAGATAAGAACAGTTAGCTACCTTCGTGTCCCAAAGAGGTAACACAGCTTCCTGATATAGGCACAAAGCGATTACTGGCATGATAGCTGGTGCCTTTATATCTGCCCATGCCCTGCTAAACATCTAGATTATTACCAGTGGATCAAAGGGTGTCAATACCAACCAGTTGTATGGACATGCTTTAGTAAGCACTTAATAACTATCTGTCAAGGGGTGCCTGGGTGACTCAGTCAGTTAAGCGTCTGCCTTCAGCTCAGGTCATGATCCCGGGGTCCTGGGATTGAGCCCCGCGTTGAGCTCCCTGCTCAGAGGGGAGTCTGCTTCTCCCTCTCCCTCTGCCTGCCGCTCTGCCAGCTTGTGCTCTCTATCTCTCTGTCAAATAAATAAATAAAATCTTAAAAAAAAAAAAACTATCTGTCAAATGAATGGCCAATTTAGCAGAGTGTTATGGGCAGGACACCTATTACAGATGAGGGGTATTATTTCCAATTCAGCCCAAAGCTATGACAACATGGAAATCTGTATCATCCCTACAATGACCCAGCTGGTGTTCACTGGATCACAACCAACTTCTCACCTGCCAGGATGCAGATTTGGTTTAAGAGCAGTAGGAAGAAGATACAATAAGAAAATTCACACACTACCTCATTTTCCTTAAACAAGCAATACCTACTTCTTTATTAAACTGGGAATGTTAGACATTCAAAATAAATTTATTCATTCAAAAATGAAACCTTAAAAGCACTAAAAGAAAACATGAGAGAAATATTTTACGATCTCAGAGTGGGAAAGAGTATTTGACACTATGCCACAGAATCCCGAAGCTGCAAAAGAAAGGACTGATGAATTATGGAAAACTACAACCGCAAAATAGACAAAAGAAGAATAAAAGAAAGAAAATTCATCAACAAAAGTCCAAGTGGGGGAACGTTGCCTGTTAGAGAGAACACCTTCTACAAAGTGTCGGCAAAGAGATCAATAACCCAACGAAAAAGAGCAAAGGACAATTCATAGGGAAAAAAAAATGACTCAAACCCACAAAAAGATGCTTACCCACACTCATAAGAAAAATGCAAATTACGGCGGAATTCACTTGACAATATCTGTGCAGTGCTCACTGGACAGAAAGACCTGAATCGTTTTGGCTGTGTCCTTATACTAAAAGTGCAGCACTGGGGCGCCTGGGTGGCTCAGTCAGTTAAGTGGCTGCCTTCCGTTCAGGTCGTGATCCCAGGGTCCTGGGATCGAGTCCCGCGTTGGGCTCCCTGCTCAGCGGAGAGCCTGCTTCTCCCTCTCCCTCTGCCTGCCGCTCTGCCTATCTGTGTTCTCTCTCTCTCGTCAAATAAATAAATAAAATCTTTAAAAAATAATAAAATAAAATAAATAAAATAAAATAAAATAAAAAATAAAATAAAATAAAACTGTAGCATTTACACCTACTGTCTTACCATGTTCACACCAGTCTTTGAGGGTCCGGACCCTCTCAGAGTACTGTCTATTCTCAGAGCATGTCACACATGCCCAGCACATAGCTACTATCCGTGCAAAGAGTAGTAAGTATAGAGGGCAGTTAGCCCAAAACTCTCCAGAAGTGATTAGTCTAGATAGACAAGGATGTATATAATTTTTACTATGATGAGATCTTTTTTCCCATGGTATCAAATACCATAAAGCTTCTCAATGGATTTCTCTGATACCCAGTGACTTTATTAGTGTTACTGATGTGAAAAATCATTTTTTTATCTGTCTGATTGGCAACAATCAAAACAATATAATTTTAGCTGTGGTGTAGAGAAAAATACCCTTTCATACTCTCCAATGAGAGTATAAATTGATAGATAAATCGGGACAACCTCTGTGGGAAGCAATGTGGCATTTATCTATCAAAAATTTAAATGTCCATGCCTTTTGACTCAGTATTTCCACTCCTAGGAATTTAAACTACAAGTATACTCGCACACGTGCAAAATGGTGTATGTACAAGGTTAATCATTACAACACTGCTTAAATTAGCAAGACTGAAAGAATGTAAATGAGTGTCAGTAGAGAACTGGTTACATGAATTACAGTAAATCCATCCCATGCAACTCTCTCCAAGAATGAGGCGGGTCTCTAAGTACCAATAAGGATAATTGCTAAGACATGTTACTAGGTAAAAAAGCCTAATAATGTATGCTAGCATTTCTGCAAAAGTGTGCGCATGCCTCATTGTGTAATACAGAACAAACTGATAACTGAGACTTCCTCCAGGGCGGGGAACAGGGTGGCTGAGAGACAGGGAGAGCGTTTTTGTCCCTTTTAATTGGTACCATGTACCTGTGTTAGCCAAACAAAACTTTAATTTAAAAAGTCATCATTGAGGGACACCTGGGTGGCTCAGTCGGTTAAGCAACTGCCTTCAGCTCAGGTCATGATCCCGGGGTCCTTAGATTGAGCCCCGCGTCGGGCTCTCTGCTCAGTGGGGAGTCTGCTTCTCCCTTTCTCTCTGCCCCTCACCCTGCTTGTGTTCTCTCACACTCTCTCTTTTACTCTCTGTCAAATAAATAAATAAAATCTTTAAATAACTAAATAAAAAGTAATCTTTGAAATGTGTTTACTATTTCCCAATCATTAGACTACCGACTGCTACTTTTTCTGCAAACAAGGAAGAAGTTGCCGCTGCCCCCTCATACAGTTCAGTTATATCCTTTCCACTACTAGTGTAATGATCCCAGTGTGGCTGGGTCCCAACATAGGAACAGATACAAAGCTTAAAAGAAAGCCCTCAGTCCATCTACTTCATCAAGAAGGGGAGATAAGAAAGTTAAGGTGTGGGGCGCCTGGGTGGCTCAGTCGTTAAGCGTCTGCCTTCGGCTCAGGTCATGATCCCAGGGTCCTGGGATCGAGCCCCGCATCGGGCTCCCTGCTCGGCGGGAAGCCTGCTTCTCCCTCTCCCACTCCCCCTGCTTGTGTTCCCTCTCTCGCTGTGTCTCTCTCTGTCAAATAAATAAATAAAATCTTAAAAAGAAAGAAAGAAAGAAAGTTAAGAGGTGGGGAAAATCATACCCGGCCCAATAATCAATTGTTTTTTTCAATGAATATGATATAAAATTCAAAATTTTGGAAATACAAGTATAATCAATGGCATGACAACAACCCAGAAAACCAAATAAAATGCATATAAAAAGGCAATATTAAACCTTATTTGTAGTTTTATCATAGGCAGAATACGGTTTGCTTTGGTACCCAGAAGTACAACAAGATTTTTTTTTTTAAAGATTTTATTTATTTATTTGACAGAGAGAGAGAACACAAGTAGGCAGAGCGGCAGGCAGAGAGAGAGAGAGGGAGAAGCAGGCTCCCCACTGAACAGGGAGCCCAATGCGGGACTCAATCCCAGTACCCTGGGATTATGACCTGAGCCGAAGGCAGACGCCTAACTGACTGAGCCACCCAGGCGCCCCAAGTACAACAAGACTTAAACAGTGTGGGATTGGTTAATTATGCTCAAAAAAGTTAATTACACGATCTCAAATTGAGCTCCCTGAGGGGTGGGCACTTTCTCCAAAGCCCCTTCTGGAAAAATTCTTTTTTTTTTTTTAAAGATTTTATTTATTTGACAGAGAGAGACACAGCGAGAGAGGGAACACAAGCAGGGGGAGTGGGAGAGGGAGAAGCAGGCTTCCTGCTGAGCGGGGAGCCCCATGTGGGGCTCGATCCCAGGACCCTGAGATCATGACCTGAGCCGAAGGCAGACGCTTAACGACTGAGCCACCCAGGCACCCCTGGAAAAATTCTTAAATGCTTCTGATAACATCATACCTACTCCATGATCCAGTACAACCTGAAACACAGGAATTGGTGCATCACGTGCTAGCTAAACAGCCTGCCCCTAGACAAAAAAGAAGGGCCATCCAAGGTCTAACAGCCATTTCTGCCATCTTTTTAACAGCTTTGATGAAGAGCCTGGGCCCCTTCGGCCCTTGCTGGGAATCCCCGTCACAGCACCAACCCCTGGACTCTATCTAGGTTTCTCTCTCGGCTACTCTGTGAGGGCCTCAGGGGTAAGGAGGAGGTCTCAGTCATCTTCCATCCCCAGACACTCAGTAAACGGTGGCCATCATCATGAGCTCTATCATTCTTCTAACTGATGTGTGAGCATCTACTCATGTGCCAGCTATAAATGGCAGCAGTACATGCGTCTAACCCACTGTGAATTTTCACAGTCACAACCGCTGCTAAGACTAATAAGCTAATGGAAAAAATCTAAATGCACTAGGATCTCTGACATATAAACAGAAACCAAATCTATCCTTCATTTCCCCAGATCTAAAAATCTTTGGAATTCGCCTGCAATTATGAAGAATATACTATGAGCAAGGTACTGTTCTAAGGGTTTGCATGGAGTAACTCATTTAACACTCACTGCCACGCTAATAAGTAGGGAGCATTATTATCACTCTTTGACAGATGGGGAAGCGGGTCCCAAGAGGGGACAACATAGTCAAAGGGCTGACTGAGGACTGAGGCCCACGCAGTCCCCCGTGGCCAAGCCTGCACTCCCTGTGGTCACACCACGTCCCGCCTACACGTGTATGCTCTCTTCATTTGCTCTGAAAGGCCAACTTCCATAAACTTACATCTTTAAGAGGAGAGACAAGGAATATGACCGTAGAATAGACTTTAAGAAGTGAGCAGTGTGAGGACCAATGATTTGAAAGCCACTCGCAAGTAAAGAAATTCTTGAATTTTTAACAAAAAAGCACCTGTTTACTGGTTGTTGAAGGAATGTTTACATACATTTCCATCCCGGATAACTCGATTGTCAAGAATAAATTATTCCAAGCCTGTAACAAAACAATGCCATTTCATGCTCATTTCCTGATTAAAGCTTTTAGACAGCTGGGCATTTTCATTTCTCAGAGCTGTAGGGAGCTATGCAAATTTCCACACAGCAGCTCCAAGATCATTAATCTAAGGAAAGCATGTGCCAACAGGATACCATATTTTATATTGTTTCAGTAAAGAAGAGGAGGGGCAGGTTAATCTAATTACCCTATGTGTGGTCACCTGACTATGGTTAACAAAAAGATCAAATGCTAAACTGTGCAATCAGCAGAAAACTGCTAAGTAATGAGGCATTTCAGATCACAAAAGGAGCGGGAAGAGGGGGTGAAAGTCTTGCATTGCTTGGGACTAGATACTGGAGCAATAAAAATAATCATACTGAGCTCATATGAATGATAGGCAGAGCATTTTAATTATCGCAAGGAGCTAGAAGCGTAACTATAAATCAATCCCTCTCTCACACTCCTATACATGCTCACACACATGCACAGTCAATAAGACTGGAAGATACTTCTAGCAAAGGATAGCTAACTCGAGCTGAAGTGTTCAAGAAGCAGACACAGACGGGCACTCATAATTAGACTCACCCTGTATCCGTGACGGGGCGTTTGGCACTTACCACTCAGGGCACACTACTGTTAATTCTCCTCTCAGTAAGGAGCAGCTGGGTTTGGAAAGGCAGGAGCACTGGCTCACACAGCTGATTCTTCAGTTCAAGTTCTGGCCCTGACATTGCAGCAGGTGTGACCACGGTGCCTCACTTTTGTTGGCTGTAAAATGGGCAATTAGTATATTTTGAAGATTGAATGAGATCTTGCAGAGGAAGGCACAGCCTCTGGATCCCAGAGGTGTCAGGCTCCATCAGCAGGAGCGGGGGCCCCACCTGCCAACAGACACAGGCCAGGCCCTGAGGAGTGGTGAGTATTAAAAGGGAGAAGCTTCCCAGTATCCGACCCCTACTGTGGTGGGTCTAGCAGAAGTCTCAAAACATGTACTTCCAAGCACTCTTTCTGGGACAGCTACTGCAGGGTGTGTCCCACCAAATCCAGTGAGCAAAACAAGAGAGTGAAGGAGCCAGGACCCAAGGCAGTCAATAATGAAACAGAGGCGGTGGGAATTACCTGGCTGACTTCTGGGCAGTAGCTTCAAGAGCAACTGGCTCCCGTTGGAAGGTGCTGGTATTTTTGTGGGGGGTGGGGGCAGGGGTGGATCAAGAGACATTTTACAGAGTTGTTTAGTTCAAGGTATGAAAAGATTTGCATGTCCGGGGATAACTCAACACACAAAGAATTGTTATCTGTAGGTAAAACAGGAAGTCATAGAAAAGAATTATATTCTTGTTTCAATACTCAATATCAACATTGCTATAGTAATGGACATATTAAATATAGATTAGACCAAAACCTGAGCCGCAAGCATATAGGGAAGATGGGGTAAGGTGGGGGGGTGGAGTGCATAAGTGAGCTGAAATCCTTAACTACCATAACAGGTAACAGATAATATCTAGAATTGACAAACCAAGAGACAGAAGTGCATGCATATTACTCAGAAGTACAGAAGCGAATACTAGAAGCAACAGCTTGAACTGAAAAGTGTCTCCTAGAAGACACGGACATGAGAAGGGACACAGAGCTGCTGGATCCTCATACGTCTTTCTTTTTTTTTTTAATATTTTTATTTATTTATTCATGAGAGACAGAGAGAGAGAGAGAGAGGCAGAGGGAGAAGCAGGCTCCCAAGGAGCAGGAAGCCCGATGCGGGACTCGATCCCAGGACCCTGAGATCATGACCTGAGCCGAAGGCAGACGCTTAACCATCTGAGCCACCCAGGCGCCCCTCATACGTCTTTCAATACGAGTTTTTAATCTATGTACCTATACATCACTTTGATTTTGAAAATTAATCATTCTAAAGGCATACATGCTTGCTCCACAAAATAAATAGTAGAAGAGGATATAAAGCAAAAGGTAACAGTATACCCATTCCCCAGTGAAATTCCAGCCCTGCTCCCCTAGGAACTATTAATGAGTCGTGTATGTGTGTGTGTGTGTGTGTGTGTTGTGTCCCTACTTGTTCTTAACACAAATGGTCTCATACAGTATGTGGTGTTTTGCACCTTGCTTTCTTCCATTTGGTGATGTCTCTTGGACCTCTTCTGCTATCAGAGCTCTGCCTCTCTTCCCCATGGCTGCACAGAATCCAACTGTAGGATTTGCCAGTGTCTGAGGGGATGATTTGGTTGTGCAGGAAAGGAGATTTCAGAACTAGGAAGTCTGACCAATCAGAACCACCCAGTATAAAGAGCGCTAAGTCAGAGCTAGAGATGGGGCGGGGTTGGGGAGGGATGTAGGAAAATGAGGGGTTAGAAAATCAGAGCAGAGATACCTCCTCAGGGACATGTGGCTACTGTCTCTGCCTTCCACTCCCCTGGAGGAACACATGGGCTTGCTGGAGTGGAGTTTGGTTCACGAACCATGGGAGCTGCATGTTTCTCACCATACCATAAACGGAAGTACACCAGCTGTCATTGCTGGCTCTTCTGGAATGCTGATGGAGAAAACTCGTGGCACAGCGAACTGGCTGTTTCTGAGATCTGGCAGAATCTCTGATGCTGTGTAGACCATTGGAATCTGGGGGCGGAGGCAGGTGCATGAAACACACCCTGATATATACTTCATCTGCTCCTGCCCCGAGGCCATCCCCCTTCTGCTAAATTTCTGTATCTTTGGTTAAATGGATAACTCACTATAATCTGGAGCTGGAGAGGAACTGTCCTCTTCCCTCCAGGTTATAGCCCACATGACACTATCTGGTGGTCTTAAATCTTTAGCAATTACAAACTCTACAATGAGCATCACTGTGTCTCCAACTCTGCACATATACACGTGTTTAACTGGGGAACAAATTCTGAAAGTGAAATTTCTTTATTTCACTTTGCAGTCTGGTACATCCTTACTTTTAACAGACAAACAAGATTAGCCTCCGAACAGTTTTTCTCCATTATATTCTCACTAACAACATGAACGAGTGCTGACTTCCCTGTATTCCGTATCTTTAAACTTCTTAATTTTTGCCAATCTGATAACAGAAAATGGAATCTAATTTACATTTCTTTCATTAGTACAAATTAAGGTTGATCAGCTTTTCATATACTTACCATCTATTTGGCTTTCTTTTCCGTTGATCTGCCTGCTCATGTCCTTTGTCAGTTTCACTACAAGGCACTTTGTGTCTTTCCCTTTCATTTCTAAGAGCTCTCTGAATATTAAAGAATTGTCCCTTGGTCTTTCATATGTCAGAGAATTTCCCCTATTTGTCATTTGTCTATTTACTCTATCAATTCTATTTCTTTCCATCCGGATGTTTCTAAATTTTTTTGACAAAATCTACTCTTTTCCCTGAGGTCTTCTTAGAGGTGTGACATGATTACAAAGACCTTGTCCATTGAAAGATTATTTTAAAAGGAAAAAACACTCATTTTTTCTAATAATTTTATGGCAAAAGCTAATGCATATTATTGAAAGGTATCTCGCTTCCCACCTTCATCCCCCAAAGAAGAAAGAAACATCCAAAACCTCAGCTTAGAATAACTTATTCCAGGGCCCCTAGCTGGCTCAGTCAGTGGAGCATGTGACTCTTGATCTCAGAGTTGTAGGTTCGAGCCCCACATTGGGTGTAGAGATTACTTAAAAATAAAATCTTTAAAAAAAAATAACTCATTCTGGGAAGTACAAAGCCCTGGTTTGAGGTGCCTGGTTTCCAAAGCTTGGGTTTGAAGCTGAAGAAGTATTTTGTAGTGGGAAACTGCCCACTGATGGCAGCTGAGACAGGAGGAGTCTCTTCATTTGTGCCTGGAAATATCTGCCTTTATTTAGCATTAACAGACTAAAGATAAATAATATTCATTAACAGATTAACAGGTTACAAAACTGAAACTCTTTACCTGTTAAATAACAGCAACCCACTCCAACCTCTTCCCAGCTCCTGGTAACCACTATCCTAACCTTCTGTCTCTGACTACTCTAGTATCTCATATAAATGAAATCACATGGTATCTTCCTTTCTGTGACGGGCTTATTTTACTTAGCATAAGGTCTTCAGGGTTCATCCATGTTGTAGCACGTGTCAGAATTTTCTTCCTTTTTAAGGCTGAATAATATTCTATTGTATGTATATACCACATTTTGTTTATTCATTCATCCATTACTGGACACTTGGGTTGCTTCCACCTTTTGGCTACTGTGAATAATGCTGCTATGAACGTGGGTGTACAAATATCTTTTTGAGAACATGCTTTCGATTCTTTTGAATGTAGAATTGCTGGGTCATAGGGTAGTTCTATTTTTAACGTTTTGAAGAACCTCCACACTGTTTTCCACAGTGGCTGCACCACTTTGTTTTCCCACCAACAGTGCACGAGGGTTTCCCATTTCTCTGCATCCTTGCCAGCACTTGTTATTTTCTGTGTTGTTGTTGTTGTTTTTAATAGTAGCCATTCTAATGGGAGTGAGGTGATATCTCACTGTGGTTTTGATTTGCATTTCCCTGATAATGAGTGATGCTGAGCATCTTTTCATGTGCTTGTTTATCAACAGTAAATCTTCATTGGTGCGATGTCTCTTCAGGTCCCTTGCCCATTTTTAATCAGGTTGTTTTTGTTGTTGTTAAGTTACAAGAGTTATTATTCTGATACATGATTTATAGAGTCTTTCTCCCACTCCATTGTTTTTTCACTCTGTTGATTGTGTCTTTTGATGCACAGGACTTCTTAATTTTCATGTACTCCGACTTAGCTATTTTTATTTTTGTTGCCTGTATGCCTCCCTCTCATAAGGACCCTGGTGATTATCAACTCCCCATCTTAAGAGCCTTAACTTAAGCAAAGCTGCAAAGTCCCTTTTGCCACATAATATATCTGTAACATACTTCACGGGTTCTGGGGATTAGGATGGGGACATCTTTGGGGAGCCATATTCAGCCTAGTTCCTTTACAATGAGAATGTTGGTGACACCTAACTCAAGGGTTAGTGTGACTAAGGGGACTGGTAAGAGCAGAAGCCGGGGGCATTTATACCACCGGGGAGAATGAAATGCCTTCCGAAAAGGGAAAACATACCAATTCAGTGATAAGAAATGAGTAGGATTTGGAGGGTCTGAAAAGGGAGGCCTGAAGGAAAAATTCTGAATTTTCTTCCACATTCTTACATTGGCATTTACATCTCAGAAATCTTTCCCAAGAAGCCACATCTGCTTTCAGACAGTATCTGCGAGGTGATTTTTTCCTTTATTTATAAGGAAACACACTCAGCTGAATCTCTGAGTCTCTCTTTAATAAACAATTCACAAACTTTTTCCCAGGAAATTATTTTTAGAGTAGAAAGGGATTTTTAAAAAAGAAACAGCAGCAGCTCATATTTATAAAATTTGTCCTCAAAGTTTAAAAATAGGTCTCAAAATCTGATGACAGCCCTGCCCCATCCTCACCCATCAGCACCAGAAAGATAGACAAAGCATGCTTTGAGATTTTGGATTTTTAAAATGTAGCCTTGGCTTATATCTTCTCCCTGGAATGTTCACAGTAAATAGCAGGTGGACAGAATAATGAAGGAAAATAATCACTATCGATGTTCTTCACATTGTTCCTTTCATACATGCTGGGAAGCTGCAATAATTAACTGGCGGAGATGTAGAACAACTTCTCAACTTGCCCTTGTCCTCTCCTGGTAAACCTACTCCCTGCCCCCACACCAACAGAGCAGCTTAGCTTCAGCTCCTGCAGAGTGTGGGCAGTTCTGACTTGGAGGTTAATTTGCTCGGAACCCAGAGCACACTGGGGAGCACCGCAGATGAGTAGTGTGGCTTCGGGTCACACGCAGGAGATGTGCTGATAACAATGCACTGCACTGGCATCAATTTTCCCACCAACTACAATCACACACACAACATGCAGACACACAAAACACACACGTTAGCTGCAACTGATGAGATTTTTACCCAGCCACAAACACAGATGAAGAGAATCACAGGATTTACCATCATCCTGAGCTATCTTGTTGCTCTCTGTTCCATTGGGGCCGGTCAGCTATAACCACCCCAGCTCAGCAATGAGAGGCACACCTCAAAGGTTAAATACAGAAAGGACATGCTGGTGACTCTAAGGCTCCATGATACGTTGAAGGGGAAAAGAAAAAACCCACACAGTAATACCGGGGGTTCAACCAAAATTAAAAGCATCACTTTATAATGCCTACCCCACCTTGTAAATGAGAGATGTAAATCAATACATGTTATCCACAACCCCAGTAACCACTCAGGGTGAAGCTAAAATCCATCCAATGTGACTGACTCGGCCACATAACCAAACAGCATGTACCATGGGCATTCCTGGACACACCAAGCAATTTTGGCTGGCGTTTGTCTTGGATCTTAGATAGTATGAGCAAAGAACGGAGTTCTCCTTGAAGGAAAAGAAACAGATACAAAATACTCATTTGTGGTGTCTGTTTAGGAGAAATAGAATATGCTGAGTTTTCAGAATGAAATGGATGTTCACAATAGGAAGATTAAAACAAAGTGAAAATTTTACACAACTGATCCCCAATTCTGCATTTGGGGATGAGTAATCCCATGGTCTGATTTATGAGTCAACATGTGAGTACATTAACTACTGAAGACGTTTCCTACATCCACAAAAACCTGGATGCAACTGTTGGAGGTATTTAGGTTGAAAAGAAAGAGAACTTGACATTCTGCATCTTGTTTTCCTGTCTACCTAAGATCAGCATATATTTTTTTTAATTAGTAAGATCCATGTAAAGTTTCTTATCTTGAAATGGTGAAACCTCCTGTGAAGTTGAAAGAGGCTTTCAACTTTATTTATATTATATTGAATATTATTTCAAACCTGCATTATGATTTATTTTCTTTTTTTTAAGATTTTATTTATTTGAGAGAGGGAGAGAATGAGCGGGGGAGAGCAGAGGGAGAGCAGAGGGTGGGATAGCAGGGGGAGAGGGAGAAGCAGGCTCCCCACTGAGCAGGGAGCCAGACGTGGGCTCCATCCCGGCAGCCTGGGATCATGACCTGAGCTGAAGGCAGACGCCCAACCGACTGAGCCACCCAGGCGTCCCTGTAATTTATTTTCATGGCAAACACTCACCACATGTTTTTCTCCTTTTCAAATCAATATTATTATTGATTTAGCATCACTTGGCAAATGGAAAGAAAAAAACAGTCAACTATTTTCCAGGCACAGACACCCAAAGCTACAGTGCTATTTGTAAGGCTGATGTGACTCGTGACATAAGTGCCAAACAGCACATGGGGCACATCGTGTTTTCTCAAGCAGAAGATGTTTAATGCAGTGTGCGCTTGTCATAAGCCAAAAGATCATACTTACACATTCCAGTTTGGGTACTAGAATAATAAAGATAAGTAAAACCCTAGAAATGTCTCCAAACTTAATGTAACTGTTGGCTTTAACCTTCTCTCTAACAAATATTATGGAGCATTTCTAAACAACAGAGAAGACATCCAATATGATATAATCAGAGATCAAAATCCAGAGTTTTATCCTTTCCAAGTTCTCATGTTGAAATCTGACTACGAGAATCTTGGCCCACAGTCCTCTCCCATTTAAAATGTATACATACAGCTCACAGACCAAGGGCTCTTACCCTGGGATTCATGAACAAACACCTAAATTTTAAAATGGGCAAAGGTTACGAATAGATAGTTCACCAAAGAAGAACTACACACCTAAGGTCAACAGATACATGAAAATATAAACTTAGTAGTAACCAGAGATGTAAATATCAAACGAGACACACGGAGGGACACACTGAATTTTTAAGGGAGAGCCTACCAAGGGAAGGGGGAAGGGAGCCTTCTCCTAAACTACTGGTAGCAGTCCAAGTTGGCATGTTTTGGGGAAGGCCAGTTGACAATAGGGATCATACATCTTAAAAACAAAAACAAAAACACTCATACTCTAAACCCAGGAGCTCAACTTATAGGCACTTATCCAAGAAAGGTAAACCACAGATATGCTCCACGGTGGATTGAAAGGATGTTCACAATTGTTCTTTCTGAGACAATTAGAGCAATCTAAGATATTAACAATTGAGCCACTACAAGGTAGGGCTGTATGTTTTCAAAGGGGACTACTGAGAGTAGCTGGGATGCCTCAGGGGCCTCAAGGCTGTGGGGAGGTTGACCCTGGACCATGGCCTTGAGAGGATAGGCCTGGGCTCCCCAATCCTGCCTCAATAGTAGGGCTCTGCTCTCTCTGTCTTGCCTTTGAGGAGATGGCTCTGCAACTTTACAAAGCTTGCAAAACATTACAGTGTTATAGAAGATTAAACTTAAGAATTGGTTACAGTGAAGACTCAGTATCCACATAGAATGAGGTTTAAGAATGCATATTTTTAGTGCACCATTTTTTCATTTTTCTCCTTTGCTAAACATCAGTTTCATTTTAGTTTTATTTATTCCAAAATTAAAAATATTAAGTCATTGAATACTTTAAAAATTGGTTACAGGGACACCTGGGTGGCTCAGTCGGTTAAGCGTCTGCCTTCAGCTCAGGTCATGATCCCAGGGTCCTGGGATCGAGTCCCGCATCGGGCTCCCTGTTCCGCGGGGAGCCTGCTTCTCCCTCTGCCTTTCTCTCTCTCTATCTCTCATGAATAAATAAATAAAATCTTTAAAAAAAAATAAAAATTGGTTACAATTTTGTTATGTGTATTTTACCACAATTAAAACTAAAAAAAAAAGTGGTTATAAAACACCACCTACAATATGATCCCACTCTTGTAGAAAAGTAATAAATACCTATCCATGCTTAAGACAAAGACTGGAAAGCTAGAAAGTAAATTCTGGTCATCTCTAGAGAGTGGCATGACATTACTTTCATCTCATGTTCCCTTCTTCATTTTACAAATTTTAAATACTTACATTATCTAAGAAAGAAAATGCCTGGATTGGTGGTAAAAAATAAATAAATAAATAAATAAATAAATAAATAAATAAATAAAGAGGTTCAAAACACTGATTCAAGTAGAAGAGAAAAAGAAGGAAAATAGCTTAGGAAAGCTATTTAAATAATTGTGGATGACAGTGTCCTTTTTAAAACTCAAAGCTATTACCGAGATGTAAGAGAGTCCCTTCGGCTTCTGCGTGTGACATTAGAGAAATCCATTGCTGGCAGCGAGCTCAAACAGTCGAAGAGCGATCTTTCATAAAGGGAGTTACCAGTCACCTCTAACAGCTTTGGGAAGCTTCAGGACCCTCAAGGCAAAAGCAAGAGAAAAAACAAGACAAGGAGGAAGAAGAAATGGAATGAGAGAGGTCAAAGGAAAGATAGCAATCAGAAATTAAGGCCAGAATAGCTCGGGGCCAGTTTTTAAATATTCAAGGGGAAGTTTCTAGACATAATAAGGGATATTTCCCCAGGTTCCTGAGTCACCACCCACACTCCTTCATTTCCTCTCCTTTGCAGCACTGAACACTGAACATGAAAATTAACGGGAGCTATAATAATGACTCCCGGGAAGAATGGTTTCTGCACCAGAAAAAGTCAAAAGGAAGCATCCAGCATTCTGGGAATATCCCAAGGAGATGGGCGAGGGTGAAAGTAATGCCAAATGAGAAATGCGTGGGTGGTTTGTCAGGCAGAGGGTGGGGCGGAGGATGGAAGCCCAAAATTAAACACAATTCCAAAACTTCCTGTTCTCCCTTCCTCATCTCCCCTACCCTTGTGACAGGTATCACATGACCATGAGGGACCCTGCTCACTGCATGGGGCTTTGCGGTGCACCTATTTCTGCCTGCTGGTAGCATCTCTGCACTGGTCAGAAACCAGATGTGGCAGCAACCCGGCCCAGCCCAGTCTGCCTGACGAGAATTCCTGGAGCAACCCATTTACTCCGGACAGTACGACAGAAAGACCCCCACACAGACAGACCTCCAGAGGCACGCAGACCCAGAGACAGACCTGCAGACACATACACACAGATGGACTCGGATGAACAGAGACACCCAGAGGCACAGATACACACACACACACACACACACACAGAGGGAGAGCAGAGCAGAGACACCCATAAGAAGAGATGCCCCCGGTCCGAGAGGCCATCCACCATGAAGGTCACTTTAATGGCTGTTTCATTCCTCTTTCCACCTCCAGCTCACCAAGCTGTCACTCATTCCAGGGGATCCTCTGTCCTAGATCACAACTCACTCTTTGGAATTTTACATTTCCAATTATTCAAATTGAGTAGAAAATGTATTTTTACTTTCTGTAACTGCAAAGCCACAGGTCTGTGTGCATGTCTGAATCATCCATACTCACTTGTCATCTCTGACCTGCTGCTTCCATAGATGTCAGCTCCTATCTCTGAACTCAAAGGCAAATTTCACCAAGCAATCTGCAGTCTTACACGCAGGTGGGCACACACGCATCTGTGAGAATCGTCAGTTTCCCAGTAGCTCAACGAACAGCCAGGGAGGGTCTGGACTGACATCTCCATCCCAGGTCCCGGATGGCAGCATCACCGTGTGAAAGGCGTGTGGCTTTGGGGTCATGTCCTGAGAACACCCTGTCAGCCAGGGCTACCCTTTTGTAGAAAACAGAGCTACTGGCTGTTCAGCGGCTTTTGCAAACGCTACATGACTTGAAAAGGCAGGATCCTGGGAAATTGGTGACTTCGTGGTCACCAAAGTCAAGTGGTCCTCGGCTCAAAAAAATTTCCCCATCGTCCTCACTGGAGAGTCTTTCTGGATTGCCTTCTGTGAGGGTTTGACCCCGATTTTATCTTTCTCCTATTGTCTGGTATAAATAAAAGTACTTGATTTCCTACTCTGTAGTATGCGCTTTGGCTTTTAGATCTTAACTTTTATAAGCAACCATTTGAACAAAGTAAAATAAACCTCCGTGTACATCCTTTTGGTAATCTTCAGACAGGCTGAGCTGGTTAACTTTTAAACCTGAGGAAATTCTATTTTATACTATTTTCCCCAATACATTTCACGAATTTATTAAAACACAGAAACGTGAATCTTCACCTTTACATTTTTAAAACTACATTCTCTAACTATAGAGAAATCCAGACAAGTTTTGCCTAAAAAAAGTCATAATTGCAAGGGCTGTCTTACTTTACAAAGCTAGACCTCAAAACACAGCCAGGCCTGTCAAGAGGCCATCTGAGTGACACTCCATCTGGGCTTCTGAGGGTGGGGGTGATGAGTAAAGCTACAGCTGAACAGCACTTCCCCCAATCCCCTCCCTGAAAAACTCTCCATCCAGCAGTGTCATACAGAGTTTTCACAAAGAATTTGTCACCAGTCCCCAGAGCACAGTCTGTGGAAATTCCATCTGTGGCCTGACATTAGGGGATTTTATCAGACTCAAGGGCAGTCAGGGGTCCACCCTGACTTGAGGCAAATCTCTCCACAGCTCTTCACAAGTGAAGAGAGAATAAACGCTCCCTCCATCCCTGTCAGCCTGGCTGACGTAAAGCACCACACCACCATCAAAAGCTCCACAATACGCCAGGAAGGTGATGACATCATGGTCCTAGAGAAGGGTTTATTTTCTTTCATATTCACTTGGCCTCTGAGCAGTCTAAATATTGGGTGGGCTTGATTTTCTTCCAATTAACTGCTCTTATTTAGCCTTCCCATTGTCTTTGGAAAAGTTCTACCTCCCATTTTCAATTATTGATTTAAACATCATGCCTCATTCAATTTTTCTCATGAAATATTAGTACTATCTTAAGCCGACATGCCTGCTTACTCTAAACAATTCATTACTGAGGAAATTTTTGTGTAAACATTAACTCCAAATGGAAGAATTGGCCATATTAGTCAAGTGTTGACTCCAGTCTATTAGTAAGCCACACAACAAATTAGTCCTTGGTCTATTCAGAATACCTGGGCCCTCGATGTTGCCATTCTGCATTACAAGCATCCTCCACTCCATGTTTATTCATCTTTTTCAGAGACTGACCCACGTTTGTGCTTCTTAATGACCAAAAGGCACTAAAGATGTGGCTTGAATGGCCTTAAAGAAAATTACATTCTCAGTTATAACTAGGAAAGTATCTGAGCAGCTGTGTTTTCACTGAAACAGCTATCATATTGAAAGATTTGCCTGCTACTTCACATTTGTTATCCCCCACTGATATTTAATAATTCCACTCTCAAGCACTACAGCCTAATTCACCTCTTGCACGCTGGCAAAAATAAGATGGTGTCCTTACCTTACAGTGTCCACACAGAGCTCGGCTGAAATTTAGCAGGAACGTGACTAGCCCAAAGGATGACAGAGAGTGCCAAGAGTTTGCCCCCCGCAAAAGGATTTAGCTGCTTCCGTCAATTTATAGAAAATAAAGACCTCAGAAGATACTTTCTTCAAAATGACCTAAAGTCAGAACTCTCAAGATACCATACACTGATAATTGGCCACACTTCCATGTGGGAGCTGGAATCACCCTGTACTGTTGAAGGGAATCTGATACAGGAACATTTATGAGCTGGGCCTGTAGATTCTTGCTCAGGTAGCCTAGCAGAGCCTAGAGGAAGACGTTGGGGGAGGAATGAAAGCAGGAGGGAGAGACCACCTCACAGACGCAACTCTCTGGAGCAAACTCCCATCAATAGGGGTGGATGGGGCAGGGGATGAGCTGTCCACTAGGCATGATATCCCTGGCTGACAGACAACAGAATTCAGTGGAAATCTAGCTTGACAGCCTGGCTCTTTAAGCCAAATCACTCTCTTAGTTTCTACAGGAGCCCTTGCTATCCTGAATATTGTAACGTACTTCTCATTTATAATAGATTGCCAACCACCTGCCACCTGAATCTATACCGAAAGAGCACACAGCCACCACCAAGACTGTAAGGACCCATTAAGCGATGACTCAGCATTGAAGATCAACTTGAATCAAGATTCCCTCCACCTCCCCTAACCCTGTCCAGCTCCCAACAGTTGTCCTTAAGCCTTTGGGGTAAACAGAAAAGGTAAGCCCTCGAGGTGTCATGACAATGCAATGTGAGGACCCACAGCCCACTCCCCATTTCAGCAAGGACCACAGCTTCTGCCACCAGTGGGCTGGGGATGGGTGGGGAAAGAGCCTGCTGCCATTGGGACCCTTCTGGAAGAAGCTGCCCCTGCCCTAGCCGAGGGAACAATCCGTCAGGGAGGAGAGGAAGTCAACAGAAAGGGCGGGGGCCGAAAGGTTGTAACATTCAGCTCTGCCCTGCGACAATGGAAGGAGAAGGGCACTCGGCTGGCCTTCAAGTGCCCCGTGCCTACTGGCTTTTTGGAGAGAGTTCCCACGAGGCCCTAAGGACCTGGGGCTCCTGTCTTATCCCCTGAGTTCCGTATTTCCCTAAATGACTCAAAAACCCAGTCTCAGTCCTTGAAGTAATTTGGATGAGCTGCTGGTCCTTACACTAGGAAAGGCCTGTCTTCAGTAGCTGAGTATCACTAAGCCAGCAAGCAAGCACACAGCGCAGGCACTGCATCTAGAAGTCTGGACATGATCCCTGGCTGCCAGAGCCTTAAACACACCAGTCCTCCAGCGCCTTGCTTCACCTACTTAGAAGTGACTGCGAGGGAAGAGGGGAGGATTAGAGCAGTGGTTCTGGAAGTGGGGTCCCAAAACAGCAGCATCACCCAGGAACCTGTTAGAAATGCAGGTTTTCTGGCCCCACCCCAAACCAACGAACCAGAATCCCTGGGACTATGGCTCAGTACACCACGTTTTACCAAGCCCTCCCTGAGGTGCTGCTACACACTCTGGTGTGTGATCCACTGTCCAGAGGAACAAAAAGGTTGCTCCTGCAGTGAGATGACAGGAGGTCCCAGACCCTCAGAAGCAGCGAGCTGGATATGAGCCCTCAAGGATGAGCACTTTCATAACCTCTTCCCCCCTCTCCACTACCACCCCAAGAAAAAAAAAGAAATGGTTCTCCTCAGGAAACATTATAGCTATAGAAATCTCAAAGAACATGGCAGTACTGGAAAGGTAACGGGAAAATTCTGAGCCCTCTGCTTAGACGCATTCACCTCCTCCTCACCCTAATGAACCTGGCAACGGGGCAGACGAGAGGTGGATATGCAAAGGCCTGATCTTCTCATATACTTCCCAAGGACCTAGGAACTAAGGAACCCAGAAAATATTTAAGAGACCACAATCCTAACGACAAGTGGGAAAACAGAACCCAAAGCCTCGTGTGTTCTGAGGAAGAGCCCATCCCTCCCAGGATCACGACTACCCATCTAGAAGGACTAAGAAGCGACAGGTCACTGGAGCAGCAGAGGCTTCCAGGAGGGACATGCTGGGCTGCTGACAGTGGCAGCTGGAGGGTCAGTGAGGATCACAACAGATGAGAAAGTTACTCCGCACGAGTGCGGCTTTTTGTCCCGTTCTGTCTCACTGCTGCTGAGGAACAACCCATATTCCACTTTTTGGGGCCGTTTTTGTTCATTCATGTGTTCATTCATCTCATTCAACAGTGAAGCTGATGTTCAGGAAGGCAGAGGGGAGAGTTGGCAAGAGGCTCTAACATCACATGTTGGGGATCCAGATGTCCCCTATCTGCTGGGCTTCTGGTCCCGTTTCCAGGAAACCAGTGCATTCAATGGCCAACTACCCTGATCAGCATATATATGCACGTTCTCAATTTTAGCAGTATATCTATAATTACTGCCTTGGGATAAATTCCTAGAAATGGAGTTACTGACACACTGGATAGAAAACTATGCACAAAGATTTACATACAAAAATGGTCATCACAGTTTTATATTCAGTGGCAAAAAAGATGGGAAACCTGATGTCTGCCCTGAATTGGCTGGTTAAATAGATTGTGGTATATTCTTATGATGGGATTTTAAATGTTCTCAATAGAGATCTAATGATTTGGGGGAAATGCTCCTAACATATTAAGGGGACAAAGTAAATACAATGTATCAGTGCTTCTGTAAATCTAATATGCATAAGCATCTCCTGGAGAGCTTGTTAAAATGCAGATTCTGATTCAATCGGTCCAGGGTGGGGCCTGAAAGTCTGCATTTCTAACAAACTCCCAGGGGATGGGGTTGTATTTCTCTGTATAGTACAATCCAGGGGGAAAAAAATGTATTTTTCAGTTTTAAATAAAACTTTATACGAAACATCAAGAAAAGGAAAATCCACAGAAACAGACAGGAGGCAGTGGGGCTGGGGGTGGGAACGGGCAGTAACTATAAATAGGCATGAAGGATCTTACTGGGGTGGTGAAAATGTTCTAAAGCATTTTGTGGTGACAGTACACAACTGTGTACATTTACTAAAAATCATTACAATGTATACTTGAAATGAGTGACTTATATAATATGTAAAACATGCCTCAACAAAGTTTTTTTTTTTTTAGTGTTTTTTCAATGACCAGGCAGATTTTTAAAAGATCACATGATGCTTCTAAAAATAGAACAAAAATTGAAAAGATTTAAAAACAATAATAATTGGAGGGGAGGCTCAGTGGGGTGTTAGTTTGGCAAGATGAAAAGGTTTGGGAGATGGATGGTGGTGAGGATCACACCACAGTGTCAGCATACTTACTGCCACAAAACTGTGCGCTTAAAATGATTAAAATGGTAACTTTTATGTCATGTATAATTTACCACATAATAATAACAACAATGATGATAAGGATTAAATAAGCAAAATACAAACACGAGTTGCTCTAAAGTATTGCCCAAGAAGGGTTTCTTTCTCTCTGCTTCCTTCTCAAGGCCCCCAGTGTGGTTTCTGCAGAGGCCCCGTCCTGGCTTGGTGTTCTCACTGTGGTGGGTTGAATGGTTACCCCCCCACCCAAAAGATAGGTCTTACGTCCTCATTCCCAGAAGGCAGAACTGTGACCTCATTTGGAAAAGAGATCTCTGCAGATGTAAGTAAGGATCTTGGGACGAAGAGATGACTGTCAATGACCTGAGTGGGCCCGAAATCCAATGACAAGGATCCTAAGAGACACACAGGGGAGAAGAGAGACCTAGGGGAAGGTGATGTGGAAGCAGAGGCAGAGATTGGAGTGATGTGGCCACAAGCCAAGGAAGCCAAGGAAGGCCAGAAACCCCCCAAAGCTGGAAGAGGCAAAGAAGAGTTTCTTCCTTAGAGCCTTTGGAGGGAGTGCGGCCTTGTTGACACCTGGATTTTGGACTTCTGGCCTCCAGACTGTGAAAGAATACATTTCTGTGTTTTTACCCACCCGGGGCCGTGGTAACTTGTTGTGGCAGCCACAGGAAACTGATCTCCCCAGCAATGAGGTATCTGGGGCTGGTGCCGCCCCGAGCCCTACGGCTGCAGGGTTGGCTACAAGGCCCACTCAGATCCCAGGTCACTGCCCAAAACAGCGGAGACGAGCCAACCACGGTGGCGGAAGGGAGGAGAGGAAAGGAAGGCCTCGCACCACAAAGACCCAAACAGACAGCGCACAGCATTTTTTAAGACAGGCTCTTTCTGGAAACACCTAGTGACATTCTGAGCATTATCAACTAATTAAAAAGGCATCTCCCTCCACAGCACTGCTGCTCTTTACCATTACCTTGTCTCCACCCCAACAGTCGGCACTGAGGGATCCTCACCACTATAATAGGCTCTTCAGACAGAGCTCGACTGCCTTTTTCGCTCTTTTGGCAACACAGTGTGCTGGTTACGAGCACCTTCCCACAATCACCGATGTGTTTCTCCAGTTCAAAACCAGACTATTTATTAAGGCTTGCCGATCAAGGAGACAACTCATGACCCTTTTTCGCACTGCAAGTCCCACTTTAAAAAAAAAAAAAAAAGTTTTCCTTTTATTTGTAATCTCTACACCCAACATGGGCCTCGAACTCACAACCCCGAGACCAAGAGTCGCACACTATGCCAACTGAGCCAGCCAGGCGGCCCCCAAGCCCCACTTTTTTAAAAAAAGAATTTTCTTCCTTTGAAAGTATTTAGTAAGATGATAGAATAGCAGACCCTAGAGTTCTGAACAACTGTTTAAAAATGGGGAATAAAATCAGAAGAGTGTATTTTAAATGTCTATTCATATTCATTAACTCAAGTTTCAAAAAATAAATGGGGGGAAACTAAACGCATAAAAAAATTCTCTTCTAATTTTACAAATTTAACCACTTCTAAGGCTGGGTATTTGTAAATTGAAATAAACTGTATCCATATTCTTCATTTCTATTCCAAGTACATCATGCAATCAATTCATTGGTTCCAATTTTCCAGGGGTTACTTCCAAGACATTAGAGAACTCAACTTCCCCCCAAAATACCCTGTTGGCATGAAGAAGCCAAGAGAATTACTAAATCTTTCTACTGGAAAATCCAGGCCACTGTTGCCCAAATGGGCTTAAAATGAACGTCTATCAGCTATTTGATGATCATCTGGTTGCTAACAAGAGACTTTTGGAAACCAGGCTTAAAACAAAAATGCAGAAACCAGCACAAAGTTCAGTAAATCAAGATTCAATACCCAAATCACATCTCCCTCCCTATTTTCTCACCAGCTTTTTAAGCTCTAATTCTGGAATCTTCATTTTCCTCTGTTGCTTATGCTTTGACTTCTTCTCATGGTAAAATTATCGTTAAGACTTCCTATGGGATTCTTTGTAAAGATGGTGACGTCAAGAGGAGGTTTGTTTTCTATCCATGTACATCTAGGAAACGTGGTACACACTTCAGCTAAACTCAAAATAACTTTTTAGCTGGTAGCTTTTGTTATTCAAACAGTGTTACCACCACACAAAGAGGAAATCTCAAATCCAAAATGTTATTTTAAGAAATACTATATCCTGGGATGGTTCTATTTGTAGATGACCACCTCTGGATAATGTAATTAGCAACTGAAACATATCTTATCTATCCAAAAATGTGTCTCCCCCATCCCCTACTTTCCTGTCTTCCAGAGACGGAAGTTTTCATCATCAGATTTAATAATGGATCCAAACAATGTTAGAACCAAAAGGAGACTTATAATTCATCTGGTTCACCTCCCTCATTACACACATACCATTACGTGCCTTGACCAAAGTACGGTTCATTCTGTAACAAACATATCCGGAGCACCCAGCCAGCACCAAGCACGGTGCCAGGGACTGGGCAAAGGAAGATACCTCCCCAGTCCCTGCCCTACTCTCTTTAAATTCGTAATCTAATCCAGTGAGAGACAAAATTCCATGTAAGAGCTTTGTGAGGAAAAAGGTGCTCTTGGTCAAAAGAGCAGAAAAAAAGGTTTGCTGGTCTTTTCAAGTCAAGTCTTTGGCATGAAAACTCTCAAATGACTCAGAATTATTCCCTTAACTAGAGGATGTGCTATCGCATCAAACTATTACAAGCCATGGAACCCTATATTCTAAGAGGGGACAAAAAGTAAAGTTGACCCCAGAGTCCATTGACAGATAAATGAATAAACAAAATGTGGTGTAGCCCTACAATGGAATATTATTCAGCCTTAAAAAGGAAGAAAATTCTGACACATGTTACCACACAGATGAACCCTGAGGACCTAACGCTAAGTGAAATAAGCCAGTCAAGAAAGGACATATACTGGATGTTTCCACTTATATGAGGTCGCCAGAGTAGTCAGATTCACAGAGACAGAAAGTAAAGAGTGGTTGCCAGAGGCTGAGGGGAGGGGGGAATGGGGAGTTGTTGTTTTAATGGGTACAGAGTTTCAGTTTTGCAAGATGAACGTTCTGGAGATCAGTTGCACAACAACGTGAATATGCTTAACACTACTGAACTGTACCATTAAAAATGGTTAAGGTGGTAAGTTTCATGCTATGTGTACTTCACCACAATTAAAAAAAAATTTAAGTAAAGATTTAACTTAAGTAAGTTAACAGACCCAAACTGTTACAGTGTTTTTTGTTTTTGTTTTTGTTTTTTCACCTTTAAGCATCCAATTTGGGGCCTCTGGGGCCATGGTGGGACTCAGGGGAACAGAGTAATAATTCCAAATAACACAATCAAAAAGGCACTGCCTTCAAAAGAATCAAGGTCTGGTAGATGGGGGCCAGTAAGGAGGAGGGAGAAGCAATGAGACAAGATTGGCCAGCAGCTGACAACTGTTGAAACTGGATGATGGGTACAAAGGGGTTTGTTATACTATTTTCTCTATCCTGGTTTGTGTTTGAAACATTTCTAGTGATAACCAATAAAAGTGAAAAGCTGGTGAAGAGAATTTCATTCTTGGAGCAAATGCAAGAGCTTATCCCTTAGATGTCTAGTGTAGCTGGTTATCTTCATTCGTTATGTGCCCCCAAGACAAAGCATATGAGACATTTAAATCCACTTAGGAGTAGCAACAGTGTGACCAAATGCTACTAACATTACACCTTTCTTTTTAGCTTTTTGAATAGGATACGTTTACATGGTTCAAATCTCTAATAAATGTGCACGTGCACACATGCTCTAGCTCCCATTACCCCAGTTTACCACTCCTGGATAATTACCACTACCGCTCCTAATTGTAAGTAGTTTCTTGGACATTTTCCAGTTTCTCATACGTTAGTGTGTATCATTCACACTGTTCTGCAACTTGCCTTTCTCATTTAACAATATATTTGGGGAGTCTTTCCGTATCAGTAAAAAGTGTTTGCATTCTTTTTTCTAACTACAGAGTATTTCATTGTCTGGATGCACTGTAATTTACTCTTCCCAGGTTGAAGAGCACTTTGGTTGTTTCCAGTATTTTCCCATTATAAACCATATCATACCTATATTGTGAACAAAATTAGTTTGTTTTTTTTTTAAAGATTTTATTTATTTATTTGACAGAGAGAGACAAAGCGAGAGAGGGAACACAAGTAGGGGGAGTGGGAGAGGGAGAAGCAGGCTCCTTGCTGAGGAGGGAGCCCGATGCGGGGCTCGATCCCAGGACCCCGGGATCATGACCTGAGCTGAAGGCAGACGTTTAACAACTGAGCCACCCAGGTGCCCCACAAAATTAGTTTTTTAAAAAAAATTTTTTTAACTTTTTTTCCTAAGATTTATTTTTTTTGAGATTTTATTTATTTATTTTAGAGAGAGTGGGGGGGGGCGGGGAGAGAGCACACACAGGGAGAGGAACAGAGGGAAAGGGAGAGGGACAAGCAGACTCCGCGCAGAGTACAGAGCCCAGCATGGCGCTTGATCCCAGGACACTGAGATCATGACCTGAGCAGAAACCAAGAGTCCGATGCCCAACTGACTGAGCCACCCAGGCACCCCATATTTATTTATTTTAGAGAGAGAGCATGCTCATTGGGGATGGGCAGAGGGAGAGAGAGAGGGGGCGAGAACCCCAAACAGACTCCATGCTGAGCACGAAGCCTGATGAGGGGTTCGATCTCACGACCCTGAGATCAGAACCGAGCCAAAATCGAGATTCAGATGCCTAACCTACTGCGCCACTCAGGTGCCCCTTGAACAAAATTAGTTTTATTAAAACAAGGTGGCTCAGTGAACACTGGGACTATTACAGTGCTTAACCATGTCGTGTTGGCGCTGTCTCAGGCTCACAGTCTTCCTCCTCTTCTTGGGACCTCTTCCCCTTCCAGGCACGGCCCAAGCTAAGCTTGGCTCCTGCACCAAGCCTTTCTTGACCCTGGGCCCACAGTGAACACTCCTTCCTACTTCATTTCTATAGTACACACTCTCATGCAACTTTGTGTGTATTGCTGTATATTTTCAACTGTTTGATTTGTGTGGTACTGGAGGCCGTGACTATTGCATACATTATCTCTGTACCCGCACAGCACCTAGCGTGGCTTTGGCAAATCGAACATGCTCAGTAAACACCAACTGATTAACTACCATCAATCAGTAAGTGCTTCCCTTACTCTTAACTCACACGTTTTCTAGACCTGGGATGTCCTTCAGAGAAGGGTGCTAGCCAGTTTTGCTCTGTGAATTACTGTAACATCATAATCAAATTGTGAGTCACTACAAAAAAAAAATCCAAATCCAACAACCGGAGTCCTCTTGCCATGCTCTGCACACAGAACAGGAAACATGATGACATTCGGAGGGTGCCTGACGTTGCAATTCACAGGCATAAAATGCTATTGAAATACCATCTGTAGTGGTGACACAGCCAACATATACAAGAAAGAGACAAATAACAGCTCTGTGGGCTAGAGACAAGCCCTCCCCAACTTTTAAGGGAAAAACATCGGGGGGCGCCTGGGTGGCCCAGTAGTTGGGCATCTGCCTTCGGCTCGGGTCGTGATCCCAGGGTCCTGGGATCGAGCCCCGCATCGGGCTCCCTGCTCTGCGGGAGGCCTGCTTCTCCCTCTCCCACTCCCCCTGCTTGGGTTCCCTCTCTCGCTGTGTCTCTCTCTGTCAAATAAATAAATAAAATCTTAAAAAAAAAAAAAAACCAGAAAGAAAAACGTCGGCATACTTCTAAGTCACATTTTAATCCTGCTCCGCAATCTACTTAAGCTTTCAATCCATCTATATTGTGAGTGGCCACGGAAGGCCTCTTGGAGGCCTCTGAGCTGGAAGCCAACTGATGGGCAGGAGGGGCGGACCAGACCTGGGCAGGATGTTAAAGCAGTAGCTTTGGAGAGAATTGCTGTACGGCTTGAACCGTATTCCCCAGAAGGATGTTAAAGCTTTACCCTCCAGTACTGTGAAGGCGACATTATTTGGAAACGGGGTCTTTGCGGGTGATCAAGTTAAGATGGGCTCATCTGAGCGGGCCCTCACCCAGCGTGCCTGACAGCTTCATAAAAAGCAGAGATCTGGCCATGGAGACACACACACAATGTCCCATGAAGATGAAGGCAGAGATCAGGGTGATGCATCTACGGGCCAAAGAAAGCCCAAGATTGCCAGCAACCCAGCAGAAGCCAGAGGAGGGCCGTGGAACGGAGTCTCCCTCATGGCTCTCAGAAGGAACCAGCCGTGCGCACACATTGATCTTGGCCTTCCAGCAGACAGTACTTTCTATAGTACACACTCTCATGCAACTTTGTGTGTATTGCTGTATATTTTCAACTGTTTGATTTGTGCGGGGCTGCGAGACAACACTTTCCCGCTGTTTAAGTCCCCCAGGCTGTGGCGCTCCGTTGCAAGCGGATGAGCACAGTGGATGTCAGGGGAGGTGAACAGTCACACCGCCCCCAAGGTCGCTTTTAGCCCATTTTAGCAGCAGCGTCCTTGTCCCAAATACCAGTGTGCCTGGAGGCCCAGTATGTGAAGAGGTTAAAAGGATGAAAGGAGGGCTCAGAAGCAAATAGTTCATTGCTTGCTAGACCCATGAAGGGCCCACCTCCCCCCATCCCAGGAGTTCCTGGCAGCCCTGTTTGAAAAGGACTTAAAGGAAAGTACAAACAAACAAACAAAACCCCTCCAATCAGGTCGAGGCCAGAAAACCGGGGTGGAGGAGGTGGCGGTGGTTTCTACCATCATAGCACTAAATTAGCCTTATCACGAGTGCCCTTTGTGAGCACCTACTCTAAACCAGGCATTATGTCTGTCCCTCGCCTTGGCTCTGAGAAGTAGGCGTTGGGTCCTCTCCGCACGGAGGGGACACAAAGCCGGAGGAGCTGACTTGCTAGAAGCACCTGCGCTTGTTTGCCGGGGCTGCCCTAACATACCACAGCCTGAGGGGCTTCAGCAGCACACGTATATTTCCTCGCCGTTCTGGAGACCACAAGTCCAAGGCCAGGTGGCGGCAGGCCTGGTTTCATGGGAGGCCCGTCTCCTGGGCTTTGCAGGCGGCCACCTTCTCGCTGTGTCCCCACATGGGCTCTGCTCTGCGTGCACATCCCCAGTGTCTGTGTCCTTGTCCCCGCTTCTCATAAGGACACAAATCAGATCACAGGAGGGCCTACACCGGGGCCCTCATTTTAACTCAACTACCGCTTTCAAGGCCCTGTCCTCCAAATACAGTCACATCCTGAGGCCCTGGAACTTAGGGCTTTACCATATGCAGGGGACACAATTCAGCTCATGACAGCTCCTTCAGGAACAAGTCCCAGAGCCCGCATTCCAACCTAGAACCATTTGGCTCCAGAGGCCATTTTCCTTGGATCACACTGCTTGCCTCCAAAGAGTGCTCTTTATTTGCTGCTAGAGAACATTTATTACTTGAACAAGAAGAAAAATAAACACATAAAAGTTCTTTGGCTTGTTTCTTTTGTAAGACTCTCTGCTGAGGTTCCAGGCCACCCTCCAGGAAGCCCCCGGCAGGGTCACATGAGCAGGGCCCCAAGTGTAAGCCCTCAGAGAAAGCAGAGGGGAGAAAGACCTGGCGGAGAGCAGACAATGGCCCCTTCATCCCCCCACAAGGAGCCCAGCCAGAGGCCGAACCTAAGCAGACTTGAGCTTTCACCATCCAGGGCAGCGTTCCTGAGCCCCAACAACTTACCTCCTAGCACTAGCTAGAACACTGGAAAACGGGGTGCACCCCAAGAGTTGGCCCAGTTTTAGGCTCACTGACATTTGAGAGGTTTCCTGAGACCTGCTTTCCTCTCTGTGTCTCAGCCTTGGGGTGGCTAACCCCAGACCAACTCAAAAAAACTTCTCAGAAATCACAGGCCCTTCATACCGTTAGGCCGGGCTGCTGTGCCCACTGGGGGTCACAGAAACGTCTCCAAATGTCTGCCACCTTCCACTCCTTCAAATACCAAGTCAGTAAAAGACGGCACCTTGCTGGGCCCTTCCCCGGGCAGGAAAGCAACACACTGACAAGTGAGGTGACAGAGACCTTAGTGAGCACCTTTCTGGGGACCAACAACGGCGGTGTCCAGGGACGGGCCTCCTTTACCAAGCACAGGGACCCCATAAAATAAGGAAAATTCCAAAGCAAGCAGCCGATCAAAATACGTATGTGCCAACACCACACTAGGGTTACAAAGACTAGAGACCAATTGTTGGCTCAAATTTCACCAGGGAGACAGAGTTGGGCAAAAGTAAGATAATACAACAATAAAATGAATACCGGCCATAATGATCATTTTTTAAAAAGGAAAATAGCAAAAAAAAAAAAAAAAAAATAGCGTGGAGTAGATGAAGATGGAGAATGGAGAAACATCAGAAAAGACTTCGTGAAAGAGATAAAGAGGGATGGAAAATGATCATGAAATGATTAGAGCACGTCATATTTACACTTACTACATTACATATTTGCACGGTGCAGTTGGTACATTTGCTACATAGATTCTGAGACACATCGTCAAATGTTACCAGAAAGCTGCCTGCCTGGGTGTTGGTCTCCAGCTTTACACACATACTTTTTACTCCATGGTTGAAAAAAGCAAAAGCCAGTTTCTGGCCAATCCCAGGAGAACACCAATAAATACATATCCCCCTCCCCAAGCACCCCCAAGGCCGTGGCCTCCTAACCCTGATGGCCCTCCCCCTAGATGAGGTCAGAACCTTTGTGTTCCCAATGTATTAATCCAGAGTCTATGCCAGGCAGGAAAAAAATGCCTGATGCAACAAGTCCAGCTACTCACAGTGGAAGGGCAATTTTGCAATACCTATGAAAATTCTAAGGGCACAGACCCTTAACCCAAGCCCTCCACTGCTAGGCATGTAGCCTACAGACAGACTTATGAAAATTGACCAATTAAAAATAAATAAATAAAATATAAAAAATAAATAAAACAGACCACTTTGCTGCAGGAGAGAAAGAAAAGCTTGAAACAACCCCAAGCAGGGCACCGATTAAACAGAATAAGGTGTAGGCACAGAAGGATGTGTTAACTGAGCTAGTTGGATCAGACCTTGCATATTGTTGGCCAGTTTGTGGGGTTTTGAAAAAATCTTTGCACATTTTTAATGTTTGTAAATGCATAGAAAATTTCTAGAGAATGAAAAAAATACAAAGGCAGAATAAAGGAGGGAATTTTATTTAGGCTTTTCTGTACCATTTAAAGGTTTTACCACGAGTTTATCATTTTATCTTTTTTTTTTAAGCTTTTATTTATTTGAGAGAAAGAGAGATAGTGACAGAAATAGCAAGAGAGAGCACGAGCGGGGAGGAGAGGGAGAAGCAGGCTCCCCACTGAGCAGGGAGCCTGACGTGGGGCTCGATCCCTGGACCCTGGGATCATGACCTGAACCGAAGGCAGATACTTAACCAACTGAGCCACCCAGGCACCCCTCATTTTATCATTTTAAATACATATAAGAAAAATCCATGAGCAATGAAAATTCATGAGAACATAGCCCTAAGTTTCTCTCAGCAATGAGCAAACTCTTAAAGGAAGATTCAGTTATCTTTACTGGGCTGTAATTCCTACTCAGGAAGTAGCCCTCTACAGTTACGAGTGGTTTTCATGAATAGGGCATGAAACCTACATGGCTTCTTATTACTCATCATTTAATCAGAAAACCAAAGAACTTTCCACACCTCATTCTGCACATCTAGTGCATAATCTAATTTTTATGAATCCATTTTCCATAATTTTCAAGGGCAAAGGTATGTAATATATTCAAAACATAATCTAGCACACTATGAATTAGGGATCTTACTCAATGGATGATAAAATTTCCTTATTTCTGTAAGGGGGAAAAAGAGCCAGGGAAGGGCGTGGGCACACACACATAAATCCTCATCACAGTTTTGCATGTAATAGCAAAAACAAAATTGGAAATGAAACAAATGTACACAATAGGAGACCAAGTGAATATATTATACTATAGCCACACAACGAAATATGATGCAGCCATTAAAAATTTTGTAGCTCTAGGGGCACCTGGGTGGATCCGTCAGTTAAGCATCTGCCTTTGCTTCAGGTCATGGTGATCTCAGGGTCCTGGGAACGAGCCCGGCGTCAGGTTCCCTGCTCAGTGGGGAGTCTGCTTCTCCCTCTGCACCCCCCCACTTGTGCATGCTCGCTCTCTCTCTGTCTCTCAAATAAATAAATAAAAATATTTTTTTAAATGTTGTAGCTCTATATTAGAGATATGGAAAGGTATTTGTGGCACACGTAAGGTAAAAAAAAAAAAAGCTGATTATAATAGCATTTGCAGAATAGCCCTATTTGGAAGATACATATATGCATGTTGAAAAAGGTTAGAAGGAGGTAAAGCATCATGTGAACCGTGGTTATCTCTGGGCAGCAGGCTCCCAGGAGACTGCATATGTGCCTTTTTCAGTTGATCTCTATTCTAACTTTTCTATTCAAAAACATTTGTAATTGTGTGACTTCTAACTTAAAAAAATGCTGGCTATCATATCCTTCCTTGGGAGACCCAACACTCTTTCATGGAACCAAATGCAACATGAAATGTGCTGCTTGTTCCCTTTTCCACCCCTTTGTGGGTCTTTTGATAGTTTTTCTGATGCTTTAGAAACGAGAGCGGGAAAATGACAGGTCTGACATTTCCAAGGTTGTCTTTTTCCCTCTTTCAAATGCTGCTATTGAAGTTAGGCCAGTGGTTCCTAACCAGGGGCAACCGTGTCCTAGGGGACATTTGACACCGTCTGGAGACATTTTTGTTCTCACAACTGGGAGAGGGAGGGAGGGGAGAGCTACTGGCGTGGGTAGAGGCCAGGGATGCGGCTCAACATCCTACAGGGCACGGTCCCCCACAATAGCCTTAAATGGCCCAAAATGTCAACAGTGCCAAGGCTGAGAAACCTTGTGTTACAGTAATGAGTCTTCAAAGGACCTTCTAATCCTCCGTGAGCAGCACCCTCAAAATAACGTGTACGTACGCCTGGCTGCGAGGCCCCTCTGCTACAGGGGAGATGCGTTGATGATGGAGGCAGAATAGGAAGCGAATCCTGGATCAGCTCCCTCTGTGGCTGTAAAACCTCAGGGAGGTGACCCCATCATCCTGCGGATCGCCCATCCTCCTTCGTAAGATAGAAGTACCCCCTCCCACCTCACAGGGTACACAAGAAGTTTCAACAGAATACTGTAGGAGAAAGGGTTTTGTAAGCTATGAAGCACCAGGCACGTGTGAATGGTACTAGCATTCTAGGATACTACGTGTCCAGCTTTACCAGGGAAAGCGCATTTCGGGTTTTCATGGGTCTTCACTAGCACGGTCTTACTGCCCTGAGTCACACATCACAGCAGTGCTTTTTACTAAATAGTGAGATTGAAAAACAGAGAGTGCTTTTTTTTCCACTACATATTCCTTGGCCTAAGTGGTGAGGCAGCAAAACTTAGCGATCGAATGAGAAAATCTGAAGTCAGACTCTCAGGAAAGAATCCCAGCACTAGCTGGGTGGCATTAGGAAGTGATGTGGCTTCTCTGTGTCCTCGGTTTCCCCATCTGTCAATCCAAATCACAACATTTGAGAGCAAACCAATTCTTTTAAGGTTTTTATTCAAGTTCCAGTTAGCTAACATACAGTATAGTATTAGTTTCACGTGTACAAAAGAGTGATTCAACACTGCCATACATCATCCGGTGCTCATCACAAGTGCCCTCCTTAGTGCCCATCACCTGTTTCCCCTATCCCCCCCCCACCTCCCCTCTGTTAGCCAGCAGCTTGTTCTCTAGAGTTAAGAGTCTGTTTCTTGGTTTGCCTCTCTTTTTTTTTCCCTTTGCTCATTCATTTTGTTTCTTAAATTCCACATGAGAGTGAAATCACATGGTATTTGTCTTTCTCTGACTTTATTTCACTTAGCATAATACTCTCTAGCTCCATCCATGTCATTGCTAATGGCAAGATTTCATTCTTTTGATGACTGAGTAATATTCCAGTGTGTGTTGTGTGTGCGCACGCATGCGCACACATGTGCACACACATACCACATCTTCTTTGTCCATTCATCAGTAGACACACTTGGGCTGTTTCCGTAATTTGGCTATTGCAGATAATGCTGATATAAACATCGGGGTGCATATATCCCTTTGAAGTAGTATTTTTATGTTCTTTGGATAAATACCTAGTAGTGCAATTGCTGGATCATAGGGTAGTTCTATTTTTAACTTTTTGAGGAAACTCCATACTGTTTTCCAGAGTAGCTGCAGTTTGCATTCCCACCAACAGTGTAAGAGGGTTCCCCTTTCTCCACATCCTCACCAAAACCTGTTGTTTCTTGTGTTGATTTTAGCCATTCTGACAGGTATGAGGTGATATCTCACTGTAGTTTTGATTTGCATTTCCCTGATGATCTTGAGATCATGACCTGAGCTGAATTGAAGAGTCGGATGCTTAACCCACTGAGCCACTCAGGCGCTTGCATTTCCCTGATGGTCAGTGATGTTGAGCATCTTTTCATGTGTCTGTTGACCACCTGGATGTCTTCTTTGGAAAAATGTCTCTTCATGTCTTCTCAGAGCAAACCAATTTATCACTGGAACCAGGACACTTCACAGTGAAAGAGGGTGCTATCACTGTCAATGCTAGGACAGCAGGAACACGCCAGAACCATCCCCTGGCAAACAGGGACGTGAGGTCATTCTAAAGGATATTAACAGTACCCACCTCACAGGCTTTTTGTAATGACTAACTAGGATAAAAGGGACAAAGCACACAGTACACACCATTAAATCCTAGCTAGCAGTTTTTCCTCTCTCCATTCATTCAGCAAGTACTTAGTGGCCCGACGCTGGGCACCAAGAAAGAAATGGTAAGCCAGATACACATGCTCCCTGTCCCCAGCGGCGTGCCTCCCCCTGCCCCGGCCCCATGTTCCACGGTGTATTTGTTACAGTCCCAGGACTTTTCTTCCACAACAAATACAGAATTAAACACAGACCCACAGTGAACACTATAGGTCCAGAACTCCAGGAAACACACACCAAATGTGTAAGAGTTCAAAGTCTCCTTCACAAAAATGAACAATGAATAAGAGCTTATCTAATCAACAAAGACTAAAGGATTTATTATTATCCCAAAGTCCCAAGGAAGCGATTGCAGTCTGACTAAAAGCTATCAATGCATCTCACAAAGAGATTAATAAAACTTCATAAGAGCATGTAATGTTTAAAAGCACGTGCAAGCATCCACTCCCTTTCATTTCTACGTACATGCCATGACGAGGAATTGGGTATAGTCTGTCCCCCAAGACAACCTTACAGAACCCATACATTATGAAAGCAAAGTTAATCTAGCTTGCTTTGGTATTGAGAGACATTTAGGTCTTTGGCCAAGAAAAAGTTTGATTCGGTATGCTAAAAGAATTTTCTCTAAAAAATCAATACTCACTGTGACAGGTGAGTGTTCTTTATTTCACACAAAAATACATTGACTTCTAGGGGCTTGGAACTGTAATTACAAGTTCCCTCCCCTCCCCACCCCATTTCAGTAAAATTGGTCTCGATTACTGTCACCGTAAGTCCACACATCCAAGCATTTCCATATCCACTGTGGGGCCCTGGA
Organism: Mirounga angustirostris; assembly: GCF_029215605.1. Classification (NCBI taxonomy): domain Eukaryota; kingdom Metazoa; phylum Chordata; class Mammalia; order Carnivora; family Phocidae; genus Mirounga; species Mirounga angustirostris. The sequence continues at coordinate 15,890,409 of NW_026991719.1, forward strand.
CCTTCCTCCTCCTCCTCCTTGTTCACATTTTACCAGGCACATCCTCAGCCTCCTTTTGTGGTCATTCGGACGGTCCTACAGAAGCCCGGTTCCACTCCTTCAGTAGTTGTTAGACCTAAAATACCAGTCAGGCCCTGCCACTGGAAACATAAAACATGGGACCTCTAAAAAGAGAGATTCTATCAAGTAAGCTGCACGTGCACAATTCAGAACAAATTGAGGGCACATCCCTTTCTGTTGCACTCCATGCCTGCCTCGATTCAAAGATGCATAACTCAATGGTGAGTGTTTGGATCTGGTGCTGTTTACACAGATGTGTTTGGTTTGTGAAAATTCAACAAGCTGTAGTCTCGTGTGCATTTTGTGTGTGTAGGTTCTACTGTGATGAACATTTTTGAAAGTAGCTTTCATCATATAAACCGCTACATAAAGTAAGCACAGACCTATCACCTACACTAGTGTTTTGCCAACTATTTTCTTTTTTTTTTTTTTAAGATTTTATTTATTTACTTGACAGAGAGAGAGGGAACACAAGCAGGGGGAGTGGGAGAGGGAGAAGCAGGCCCCCCGCGGAGCAGGGAGCCGGATGCGGGGCTCGATTCCAGGACCCTGAGATCACAACCTGAGCCAAAGGCAGACGCTTAACAACTGAGCCACCCAGGCGCCCCTTGCCAACTATTTTCAAACCATGGGTTGCCACCAATTAGTGGGCCACACGATCCACTTAGAAGATCCGCCCCGGCCTTTTTTGCCATTGCGGTACGAACACTTGAGGCCTACCCTCTTCACAAATTTTTAAGTGCACAATACAGTGCTGCTCGCTATAGATACCATGTTGTACAGCAGAGCTCTAGAACGGAGTCAGCCTGCACGACGGAGACTTCATGCCCCTGGAACAGCACCATGAAGTTTCCCTCCCCCAGCAGCCAGCAACCCAGATACCCAAGCCGCTCAATGTCCACTGACGGGTGAATGGATAAAGAAATGGTGGCAGAGGGGTGCCTGGGTGGCTCAGTTGGTTAAGCGACTGCCTTCGGCTCAGGTCATGATCCTGGAGTCCCGGGATCGAGTCCCGCATCGGGCTCCCTGCTCGGCAGCGAGTCTGCTTCTCCTTCTGACCCTCCCCCCTCTCATGTGCTCTCTCTCTCTCATTCTCTCTCTCAAATAAATAAATAAATCTTTAAAAAAAAAAAAAGAAATGGTGGCATATGCATACAGTGGAATATCTCTTGGCCTTAAAAAGGAACAGAGTCCCCCCACTATGCGCTGACGAGCATTTTTAAGATGGAACAGAGACTGTAAGAGCGTGTCGTGCACAGAGAAGCAACCATCTAGTTCAGGAAGCTTGTTGCCGTTCCATGTACGCATACAGTTTTTTTAACTGAAGAACATGGTAAAAACAAAACAAAACCCCAGAAACGCTGAAAACACCAACAAATAATACATGGATTTGGAAGCCAGAGAGACCTGGGTCCTGGTCCTGGCCGCTCACAACCTACCTCACCTCCGTGAGCCTCACTGCACCGTCTCTAAAATGCAGGCAACAGTAGGCTCTCCCTGGAGGTGGTACAAGGTGTCAGGGAGCTGGCAAGCAGCCCGCCACACATCACTACTCAGACACGGTCCCCACCCCTGCCGCCATCTCTGTGGTGCCCTGGGCTAGGTTCTGGACCTGGGGGAAGGATGGGTAAAGGCAATGTGCAAAGGGGGGCAGGACCAAGGTTGAGCCCCTATCACAGGACCCCTTGGAACCCCTCGGGAGAACCAAGTGTGAACATCTGAGAGGAGCAGGGCAGGGAAAAGCTATTGCTCAGCACCCTGGGTCATAAATCCTCCAGCTTTGGATTCTGACCAGAGGGAAAACCACTCTACAAGATAGGAGGGTTTTCCCATTATTCTTGGCAGGAGGTGGGGAAAGGCAGAAGGGGAGGAAGGCCTTGCTGAAGAAATAAGCATTTGTTTTAAGCAAATCACTTTGAAGACAGGTGGTTTTCATTTTGAGAACAAAAATGACGCTTCAAACAGTTAGAGGGTTACTCCGGATACCAGCCACTAGCTTGCCAGGAGAGGGAAATGGGGCCTCGGGGTCTGGAGTGCTCCCAACGTACCAGAGCAGTGAGGGAGGTCGATGGGGCCGGGAGCGGCCGGCACAGAGAAGACGCAACTGTCTTCATCAGCTCGCAGTCATAGACTACTGAAAAGTCATCCACAACACTGATCATCCAAAACCTCTATTCATTTCAGAAATCTTTGTTGAGCATCTACTATGTGTTGAGAACTGAGTCAGGGGCTTGGGGCTATGGAGGAATAAGACAGACAAGGGGCGGAGATTCCAGTCGGGGAGGCGGCGAATGCCAAACAAACCAGTGAGGCAACCAGGGATTTACAGGCTGTGATCTAAGTGCTCTGCAAGAAATAGATACGGTGATGGGACAGGAAGGGAGAAAGGAAACTTAAGATGGAGGAAGTCCCTTAAGATAAGATGGCCTAGGGGCTTCTCCAAGTAACACCTGAAAGAAAGCAGAGCAAGCCAACCGAGCAAGAGCCAGAGAAAGGGCGTGCCTGGGAGGGGGCAGCACAAGCCCCTTGGCCCAGTGACGGGACAGGGCCCAGTGGGAGCGGGGGACAGCAGGGCGCTGCTGCAGTGGAAGGGAGTGGCCCGGTGTGAGGGGGACACCACGAGGCTGGAAAGGTAGGCATGGGCCAGGCTACGAGGTGCGGCCAGTCATGGGAAAGAAAGTGGATTTCAAAGAAGAGCAACAGAGAGCTACGGAAGGCTGGTACACTGTGATACACGAATTTTGATGCAGGTTAAGATAAAAAGTACTCTTATATCATTGCACACCAAACAAAGTGTACACATGATACAGTATCTCCAAAATCACTGATAAAAATGAGCACTGCGTTAGAGCTCGCGGACTGTTATGGCGGAATCTTGCCTGCTAGAGGCAAAAATTTTAGCCTAAATAGGAGATGAAATACGCGAAGTTCAGTTGGGGAAAGGGGTGGGAGAACTTGTGACTGACAAGAAAACACTCTTATTAGCAATTAACTCACAGTTAGCAAAGATAAAGCACACGGTGAAGCTAATTAACAAGACAGGCTCTAGAAAGTCCCCTAAACAGACACACGCCCATAATGGTGGAAGGCATCTGGAACTGACTGATGTGCACGTGGGATGCCTAAACCCATGAACAGGTTAACTGAAACAACCAGCTGGAATGTCACCATGACAGTGCCCTACGCCTACTTCTGAATCAGAAATCAGATAACTGCTGAGCAGTTTTCTTCGAGATTTTTTTTTTTCTTCTCCCTTGCACTGGCTGAATATAGGTATCCATAACTTGGAAACTCAAAGCTGAATGAGAATTGGCTCTTCTGAATGATCACTGTCCCCCTTAGGATTCATCACGTGCCCTCCTGACTTGGGTCCCCTGTCCCCACGATCCTTAACTCAAATGGATCTCTGAGACACAGCATGACCCACTCCCACCATCTGCCTGAGACCTCCTTGTCCTAGGGGGTCACCTGACCTAGGCTAAAAGGGCAACCTGGGGCTCTGGTCTTGAACAAAGCTGACACCACGATCAAATCTATGATGCCAAGCAAGACAGCTTGGAGGCCACAAAGGCTGCCTTGAAAGAAGCCAGGCCAGCAACACGGGTGGCACTTCCCGGAGCCCAGCATGGTGCTCGCACTGATCGTACAGTATCCCCACTAAGGAAGGAGAAGGGGTATGAAGGGCAAAAATACATCACTTAGCAAATGCCTACCAAGTACTAGTTACTTTCACATTCATGACTTCAAACAATCCAGTGATCCCGTGAAGGGCAAAGACAGTGATTTTCAGAAGGGAAGAGTAAGACAAGAAGAGAGATTTGTCAGTGGCCCAAAGTTGGCAGAGTGAGGATCTGAGCTTTGCCCGCCACCTCGACTGGTATCTAGCAGCAGGACAATGCTCTGAAGAGACCTCAAGCTGACTTTCTGTCCTGCCTTCTATCTCATTCTTCTCTCCTTCCCATCACAGGGAAGCTGGATCCCACACCTGGCTTCAACCCAGGCTTCCAAACCTGCCAGCTGACTCAGCAGTGTTACCTGCTCCCAGCCCTTGATAGGGACACTTCACTGATGAAAGGGATGCCTGCGGGGGGCGGGGGGGGGGGGCTCCACTGGCTGGGGTGTCCCCTGGACAAAACTCATCGATCACAGTCAGAAGAAGGGAAGAGCCCTCACACCAGATGGCAGGGCTGTCCAAAATCTTTACAGATGCCACTACTAAAGGGACTCAGCCAAAAGCCACTTCTGTCCCAGAGGAATGCCTGAGGAAAGAAATTCCCTTCCGTCACAAACAAGAAAACCGAGACCAGGTCTGAGTGGAAAACAGTGTTGCTCACCATCTCGGAAGGACGGAGCTGGGACCAAATTCCCCATCATGCCTCCTCCCTCCTGGCCTAAAAAGTAGTCGGGCAACAGGCTACAAAAGATGCAGACATAAGAGCAATCGAACCAGATGTATGGCCTACTTACAGTCTCAGACGTGTCTGCAGCACTCGGGGCTTTGGCTGCGGAAGGGTCCATTCTGTGGAGTATGAAGTGGTGATTTCGGGCTGACTGTGTCTGAACTCTGGGCGGGAGTAGGTTCCGTGCTCGCCGAGAGCTGCAAGTCTCTCTGATTCACTTGGCAGCAGAATTATTCTAAGCATCCTGTCCCATACCCAACCCGCCTGCCCCTCCCACTACACATTCACACTGGGTGGTGTGGTTTTTTTTTAATTCTCTGTACTAATTTCTGTCACAAATCAAGGGAAACTCATTTTTCAAAATTAACCCAATCTCTGACACTTGAGAGCATGGAACCTTTCTGACTGAGGAGGAGGAAGAGGAAGAAGTTGTAACATCGGAGAGAAGAGTGGGAGAACCGCAAAGTCTGCAGTAACAGCAAAATGGAGATTATTCGAGACAGCTGAAACACTCCACCCAGCCTCCAGGAGGGGACATGCACGGGAAACAAAGGGCATATGGTGTTTGCTTTCTTCAACATCCGTTCTCACCATTAAAGAGCTGCACCAGCAAATGCTTATTACTTACGTGAGGACAAACCTCACTCCAAAACAGACTTGAAAATACAGCTCCTAATCAAGTCAGTTACTTTGCAAAGCAGAGGCCTACCTTGCATTTTTTATTACATTTAAAGCAAAATTTAATAAAGTCCAAATAACAGGCAGAATGTCTACTTGGCTTAGTGAAGCGTGAATTATACTTGAAAGAAAGTCAATTTTTGTTAATTTCAAGTTCACATAGTAACTCAAATACTGACATATTCAGGATGGCATTTCATTTATTTTCCCCCAAGGAGAGATTCCAAGGGACTAACTTAATAACTAGATAAGAACAATTTTCTAGCATTTACTACTAGTCATGTATTTAAACATTCCGATCCTAAAGCAAACAGGTTTTTCTAATGCTACTTAAATCATTTATTTCCCTCATAGGTTCATGTTACCACCATTCCCACTATCGCCCACACTATTACATTGTCCAAAGGTAAACCTGAGGGCACCCCCTGACCAAATTAGGATGAACTCCTGAATTGGTGAGAGCTGAGTTGATGATGCTTTTCACAGAGCCGGCCCAACAGAGGTGGCTCCCTTCTAGTGGAGTCAACTAGTAGTCGCTCACAGGGAGCCACCTGTCCCCCAAAGAGCCCCCTCCAGCTGCAGAGGGGCAGACTCATTAATTCTAAGGCACTCGTCGGTTCAGGGTGGGCAACAGGAACTAAGCTCACACAAGCAGGGACTCCTCCTACATGCGAGCTGTGAGCAAGGAAGCAGAGTGGCCCACTGCCAGGCCATGCTATTCTACAGCTGCCTGACAACCACAGAGAAGCCAGCCCTGGGCCAGAGCTACTGGCAGGACGACCGTGCAGGAGAGACGAGAAGCACACGGGTCTCTGATGTCACCCTGAGCAGATGAACACACTGCCCTTGGGGTCCACCCACCCTGCAGCCTGCGCATTAGGTGAGACAGCAAACACCACTGCTGACAGGAACGGGCTGAGCAATAGCTGCGAAGTCAAGAGCAAGAGTTTGTAATTTGGCAAAGAGACTCCTTGAAGTGAATACACTCACAGAAGACATTCCCCTTAATGTTAAAGAAAAAGGAGAAATTATGAAGATGAGTGGTTGGTTGCCTGCAGCTGGGCTTGGAAGTGGGGAGTGACCGCAAATGGGCACAAGGTTTCTCTGGGGCGCGAAGGATGTGTATGAAAATCGGATCATGGTGATAGTTACACAACTCTTTAATATGCTAAAAACCATCGAATGGGACACTTGAAGTGGGTGAATTGTACGGTATGCAAGTTAGATCTCAATAAAGCTATTTTTAAAATAAGCTACATGGGGGCAGATGCTCATTCAGGAGAAATCTACCTGTAAAAGAAAGTCTTCCTCCATCCACATCTGACGGCAACATGCCTCTGCTTAAAATCGTTCCTTTGATGCTTCCTGATCACCTCTAGGGTCCAAATTCCTTACAAAGGTACACAAGGTGCCTGTCACCTCCCGACCTCGCATACCCCCCACCCCCCACCTCCACTTCCCATTTTACTCCCTGGCAAGGCTTCCTTCCAGATACCTCTCAAACTGCTTCCCCCTCCAGGCTTCTGTTCACACTTCCTCAGTCACTCTCACCATCCTCTTCACCTGATCTGGTCCTTCTTCTCCTGCCCCAGGCTCTAAGGTCCCCTCCCTTTGGGGTCCTTTGGCATACTAGATGCACACCACAATGGGTTAGAAAAGTGGGTTTCTGGGTCTGTCTCACCCACCAGGCTATGTCCTAGAACCTTGCCTTGCAGCAGGGAGGGTTTGAGCAGAGAGAAACAAGGCGCTCAGCACGGTTGGGGCTCAGGGGTTTCTCACAGGGTTCGGGCTACACGTCGTGGGCACCCGTGTCCCTTGCTGGGCCTGAAGTCACTGTAGGAAAGCAGGTGTGGGTCAGAGCCAGGTCACTTGGAACCTGCCTCTGGCTCTCCCACACTCAACTTTTTTTTTTCCTGATCATGGCATTTCCCTTATTTTTTTTAACCCTCAGACAAGGTTAGGAGCTGGGGAAAAGAAAATTATAAATGCAGCAATCATGGGAAACACTTGGTCTTAAAGAAAGGGACTTTTTCAAAAGGGACCCAGTAGATCGTAGAACACTGGGAAGATCATCTCCCCCTGGTGTTTTACCTTCCTACATGATCTCAGGGGAAAAGACTAATAATAATAACATTTCAGAAATGTTAAAAATTCAGTTGCTGGAGAGTCTCAGTTATCAAAAAGAGAAAAAGTCATACTGTGAAAGGGGTGACCCTCAAAGCCCCCCAGCTTGTCCGGCCCTCGGAGCAGAGCGAGAAATGAAACCCCAGACCCAGGTGTGTGGGCAAGTGCTGAAATAACGCTTTAAACAATCGCGATGGTAATTTCAACTCCTACCTCATCGTCATGGCTCCTCTTTTCCATATTTGGGCCCCGGCTCCCCTGGACGCACTCCGGGAGCCTCCACAGACATTATCTAATGCGAAGCAGCTCAGCAAACTAACCATTAAGTCCTCTCTCTCTCTCTCTCTCTCTTCTCTGCACTCTCTGATTTCAGCCAGTCTGGACACAATCATCAAGAGCCGGCCAGTTCCCTTCCAAGGGGAGTGGCTGTCAAGATTTCCCATGGAGTTGAGGTCAAACAGGAAGTTCTTAGGATGTCAGAGAGTTTGTCTTTAAACATCTCAATTTGACTCCTACAGTGAAGTTTTCAAAGCTGTAATTACTCACACACACACCCCTCCGCCAAAAAAAGACAAAGCTGACAGATTTATTATCAAACCACGTCAGTAACTCCCCCCACCCAAATATCTGTGTAACCTCAGCCCTAGTGACTCTAGTTCACTCAGTCTGTTGTGCTCTGGGAAGCTATGCGTTCAAACTCCCCCAGGTGATTCCGATGATCGACACAGCCTTGAGACAGGGCTGGGGACAGAAGGGCCCGCTACACCCTGGCTACTAAAAGTAAGCCTCCCCTGAGGGCTCGTTAGACCTGCAGTCTCAGTCCCCCGCCACCACACACCGGCCCCCAGCCCAGACCCCCTGAATCCAAATCTTCATTTTAACAGGCTCTCCCCTCACACACACCCCTACTCCCGCCCCCCCCCCACATCATCTCCCCCAACAGGGCACTGTTAGTGTTTAAGAAGTCTGGGCTACACCACCATCTGGCTTCAGAATCTCCTAGGTAGTGTTTTGTTTCGCCTTCACAAACGGGAGAAGAAGCAGTGGGAGGTCACCATCAGAATTCACACTGCAAAATTTTTCAGGATCTTACTGACGAACAACAACAGGGCCAAATCCTGCTCCCCCCTCCCCACCCTCCCAGAAACTATGAGTAGTCAGATTAAATATAAAGGGAGTCAAAGACTAGACACAGCCTGTGTTTTCAATTAAAGCCATGCACTTGCAGTACTGCACATACTGAAAGCCACCCGCCACATTCGACTCCCATACTCCTGTCAAAGCAGCGGAACCTGCAACGGCTCTGATATTAAAGTGCTTTATGTGGAACCAAAGCATTCCAGGCTAAAGAATTCTTGGAACTAATAAGAACTACTAATTGCACCCATTCTTAAAAATCAATATACTTGAAGAAACTTTTTAAAAATTTATATGCTTATTTCCCTTCTTCAAGTACCATCATAAGGCTTTCATAGGAAGTGGGGGGTCCCAATTGAACGGGGCTCCATATTAAAAAAAGTCTTGGTGGGGCGCCTGGGTGGCTCAGTTGGTTAAGCGACTGCCTTCGGCTCAGGTCATGATCCTGGAGTCCCGGGATCGAGTCCCACATCGGGCTCCCTGCTCGGCAGGGAGTCTGCTTCTCCCTCTGACCCTCCCCTCTCTCATGTGCTCGCTCTCTCTCTCAAATAAATAAATAAAATCTTTAAAAAAAAAAAGTCTTGGTGGCTGCATATTAAAAAAAAAAAACACACAAAACTCAGGGCGCCTGGGTGGCTCAGTTGTTTAAGCACCTGACTCTTGATTTCGGCTCAGGTCCTGATCTCGGGGTTGTGAGATCGAGCCCCTAGTCGGGCCCTGGGGCTTCACCCAGAGTCAGCTTGAGATCCTCTCTCTCCCTCTCCCTCTGCCCCTCCCCCTGCTTGTGCACACACACACACACACTCTCTCTCAATAAATAAATAAATGAAATCTCTAAAAAAAAAAAACAAACTCACAGAAGCCTAACACAAAGCTCAGTGAAGATTGTCAGCAGTTTCTGAGAACCTGACAGATTTGGGTACCCCCTCATGCTAATTACAGTTTGGTTTGTTGTTATTTTAATATAGCCAAGGCCACCCAGGTATCCTGTACCCTAGTACAATTAGGAGTGAGCAAGCACTTGAACTCTGAACCAACAGGCTCAAATCCAGGTCTAGCACTGACTAGCTGTGCTCCTCTGGGCAGGTTACTTACCTTCTCTGGTCCATGGGAAGTGTTGTATAAAAGTTTGCTGTTTTTCTCACCCAGGATGTCATACCACATGAATGGTACAGATAAAGAACTATGCACACAGTAGATGCTCAATTATTATTACTGGTCAGAGAAAACTCCACCCAGATTACATTTCCTTCAATAAATGCTTCATTACTGAACACCAGCAACTTTTCATGTGTCAAGAGAGGTGTTCATGGGAAAGTCCTTTCCTCTAATGGCAAAAAACAGAAACCAATGGATATAATCATCCTCTTCATCCAATGCAAAGTTCTCCCTCTCCAAACGTGTACTTACTAAGGTTTATTTTTAATTTTTTGGAGAGAGAAAGAGTGCATGTGAGTGAGGGGGCAAAGGGAGAGGGAGAGAGAGAATCTTAAGCATGCACCACGCCCAGCATGAACCCTGACTCGGGGCTCGATCTCATGACCCTGAGATCACAACCCAAGCTGAAATCAAGAGTCAGACCCTGAACGGACTGAGCCACCCAGGTGCCCCTTAAGGTTTATTTTTATTATGATTTATTTATTCTCAAACAATAAGCATTATTATAGAAAAAATAAAAAGCATTTGAACAGGTGAAAAATGCAGTCTACAAAACAGTAGACTGATACCAGTTATAGTAACAGTTATTGAGATCACAAATGCTGATTTCCAGAATGTTCTCAGTAGACAAGTGCCAGACAATATTGCCTTCACGGTATTAATATTATATAGTTACATATGTAGTAGTAAGACAGCAGAGGGAACTGGGATGTTAAACTATTTAAACTACCCATTTTCATCAGGTTTGAAGCACTCATAGCAAATGAACAAATGATAGATGGTTCACCATGTACTTATTAAGCCCACTTCCCTAGGCAGTTTTGCCAGCCAATGCTTTTAACGTCAACTGAGTTAACATAAGAATTAAACAACTGTATTCATTTTGCTTTCATCAGTCTATCCTTTAAGAATACCCATCCTTGGGGCGCCTGAGCGGCTCAGTCGTTAAGCGTCTGCCTTCGGCTCAGGTCATGACCCCAGGGTCCTGGGGTTGAGCCCCCACATCGGGCTCCCTGCTCAGTGGGGAGTCTGCTTCTCCCTCTCCCTCTGCCTGCTGCTCTGTCAACTTGTGCTCTCTATCTCTGTTAAATAAACAAATAAAAATCTTTAAAAAAAAAAGAATACCCATCCTTTCAGTTCTTACAATGCAATCACACAAAGGCTACTGGGGTTCAAATACCAAGGTTTTGAATTAAAGGTTAACCTTTAATAGATCTGCAATCTTCATCTTCATCAATAGATCTGCAATCTTCAAACTGTCTCAGTTTTTCCATCTGTAATAGCAAATAATCACTACCCAGGGTGGGGGGTGAGGGTGAGGATTAACGGAGTTAATGCACATTCTCTACAATTACGAAGAAGAATAAATAATACACTTCTACTGGATAAATAATGAGGCCTTAACTCACAATAGCAAATTCATGTTCCTTTTCATTCTGTGCCAGGTCCCGAAATGGTTACAAGAAAGGTATTACAGAGTCTCCTGGCCCTCCAAAATGAGGGGAAAGAAGAGTAATTTCTGTACATGTTTAAAGAAAAAGAATGTGAGCAGGAGAGAACCCACCCACTACTTCCTCCCTAGGTCCGCCTTGACAGTGACACAGCTGCAGGGGTTGCTCTCATCAGCAACATTCTCATAACACTGTTACCTTCCAGAGCACTAATATTATACTGGGGGGGGTCCAAGCTTGTTCATGCCTCAGGGCCTTTGCACTTGCTGTTCTCTACTTAGATGGCTCTTAGTAATGGCAGGAGCCTCCTAATCATTCAGGTATGAGCTACAATCTCACCTCCCCCAAGAGGCCTTTTCTAATGACTCTGGCTGAAACAGCCCACACACTGCACCAATCACTATCCTTTTCCCCTCCTATATTTCTTTGCTGCATATTTCACTATCTGTAAATTTTTTTTTTTTTTTTTTGCTTGTCTGCAGTTATGCTCTCTCTCCTCTATTAGAATGTACACTAAGAGTATAGACTTTGTTAAGACCATTCTTAAAATGGCCCCTGGCACATAAAGGGTACTCAGTGGGGTTAAGGTAGGTAATGTATATATATATATATATATATATATACAGTTTGATAGTTCCAATGGCTCTGTCATATCTGTGTCAGGTTCTGATGACTGTTTTGTCTCTTTAGAATGCTTTTTCTTGCCTTTTGGCATGTCTCGTGATTTTTGGTTGAAAGCCAGACATTTTGTATAGGGCAGTAGATACTGAGGTAAATGAGACCTTATGTGCGGGGATTTATGTTAATCTAGTCAGAGGTTGGGCCATGTTGAGGTTTGTTGTTCCTATAGACATGAGAAACTTCAAATTCCTCTAGGGATCTTCTTTGCCCCGCCCCTTGGCTCTGGGGCTTCCCTTTGTGCTGTTCCCCAGAGAGAGTCTGTCTCTTGCAGTTCTCCCCGCTATGATCCACTGTTGTTATTCCTAGAGGCTTGATAGCCTGCTATGGCGGGGTGGGGAGGATTGCAAATATTCCAAGACTCCATATTTGGAGTGCACAGTGGGCCTATATCTGGCAGTCAGCCTCCACAAGTGCTTCTGTCCCTCCTCCAGGAATAGAGCTCCCCCACCCCCTTCCCCCAGCTGCACTGGGTATCCTCCAGTGTTCTCAGTCTATAGCTTTGAGGCGCTTCTCCCAGAAGATTAAGACTTAGGTGAGGTGGGGGCACTGGGCCGGATGGAATTTTCCCCCCAGCTGCAATGGTATTTCACCAGTGCCCTCAGACCCCACCCTTCCCACTGCAGAATAAGCCTTTTGTTCCTTAAGGGAAAAAAGTCTGAGTGGATTTCTCAGTGGCTCCTGAGCCAGCACCTCCAGCCTGCATCAGGAGTTTTCTTCAGATTTTCCCCAGTCTTCCCTGTGAGAGCCAAGTGGCATTCCTGGAGGAAAAGCCTGCAAAAGGATAGGACACCTTCCTACTCCTCTGCTGCCCCCAAGAGCTTCACACTCTCAAACTAGCCCACATACAGCCTCCAGCCATTTGTCAAATTTTTAGCTTGATCTTTCTACCTACTTCTGTGGTGTCTGGTGGCTTCTGCCTCTGGTGAACAAATGCTCAGGCCTTATGTCTCAGAAAGTGCCTCTCACCAGAGTTTTAAATGGCTGTTCACTCTGCAAACTCAGCTCTCTGTCAATTTCCAATCTGTCCAGATTTTTTCTTGTAAGCGTAGGAGGCACATCTTTGCAGCTCTCTACATCTCTGAGCTGAAACTAGAAGTCTATTTATTGATTTTTAAAGACTCAGAACTATGACAAAATGGTAACATTTGATAAAATAGGTGGTGGGTAGGTAGATGTTGATATTCTCAAGCTCTTCTATATTTTAATAGTTCAGTAACATTTCAAAATATAAAATCAAGGTGTGGGTGGCCGTGGTGGAAAATAGTACTATAATATAAATAGGCTGACATATGTATACAGCTCTTGATTCTTCAATAATTTACAGAGATTACCTGAATTGTGTAAAAAAAAAAAAAAAAAAAAAAACCTGGTATTTTGGGCAACACTTCAGAAACCGTTCTAAAAAAATATAAATCACCTCAGTACACCATTAAATTTCAGTGCTGAAGAAGTGACAGAAGAAACTAAGGTAGAAGAATTAATGTCCTCAAAGAGAACAAGTTATTTGTGCATGTTTATAAATAAAAGTATATGATGTTACTACATGTTAATTGATTCATTGTCCTTTAAACTGATATCCAACCATTTTTATTAATATTCATGGAAATTTGAAGTCACTGATGCACACCCCGGTGGACCATGGGTCATTCAGCAAGTGTCAGATCCCAGGCTGCAATGTGCCATGCAACACCTAGTAACCTAACCTTTCAAATCTTCAGACTGCCACTCCTCCTCTTACCCACATTCCTAATTTAATATCATCAGTAATCATATGTAAATGAAAGCAGCAACAGCTTGCTGAGATCCATCTCATGGAAAGAACTTTCCCTTTTTACTTAAATAATTCACTATCTTAGATAATAGCAAATAAATTCTATGCTATGAAAAAAATGAACCATTAATGACTCCAAAACTTCAGATTAATCTTAAGGATTGTATATTACATTCAATTAAACCAGATGAATATTTAACATGTTCCTTCTCTGTACATAAGACCATTCCAGCCCCTCTGGGGAAAATAATGGGTAGACATGAATAACCTACCAATCTTGGCCATCACGACAGACACAGTGATGGGTCACAGGGCGGAGAGGAACTTGAGTGAGCACGCAGTCTGGGAATGGCAAATGCATGCCACAGGCCAAGACTGGCCCTACAGTAGGTTTCGTTAACAAAGAGAGTGACTTTTGATTCTCTGTATGCTTTAATATTCACATGTACATTTCGGTTAAGAGGGGAAAAAAGGATATAGTTTTTAGTAAAGTGGATGAATTGTCCTTTGCCTTTCATTATAACAAATGAAGACAGGCCTTAGTTTTTAACAGGACCACAAAGGGATGATCCCACCAATGATGAACCTGTAGTTTTAATTACCCCGTGTGGCTCTGTCAGATGCACCACAGGTAGAACTACGATCAGGGCAACCAGTCAGACAGCGAGAGAACACCCCCCCACACCCCCGCCTCAGAACCAGTGCTTGTCAGCTGTGCTCTGCTGTCACAAGGGCTGTTTACAAACCACCTACCTCCCTGCATTGCACCAGGCCTGAAATTAGATTTCATATCCAGCTCGAGGGCTGGGGGCTGTGTTCAGCTTCAAGTTGGCAGCATTCTAGACTGGATTGTCATCTTAAGATATCTGTTAATGGAAACCACTCAAACTCAAGTTTTTAAATAAAAGCAAGAGTAAAATTGAATAAAAAATATCAGAGGCTAAAAAAGAAGTAAGCTGTATGGATTTTTTTTTAAGGTTTATTTATTTGGGGGGGGGGCACGTGCGTGGCGGGGAGGGGCAGAGGGAGAGAGAGTCTTAAGCAGGCACCGTGCTCAGCACAGAGCCTGACACAGGGCTCGATCCCACGCCCCCGAGATCACGAGCTGAGCCAAAACCAAGAGTTGGATGCTTAACCGACTGCGCCATCCAGGCACCCCAAGGTGTGTGGGTTTTTTCACCACCACTGGCAGAAGAAACCCTCACTATAATTACATGGATTATATGTACCAGAGAGATCATCTGTCATGTGATCTTTTGAACCAGATAACAGTGCAGACCATGAAAACATATCAATAAGCACAAAGAAGTGCTTTCTCAGTATTTGAAACCACATGAACCTGACATGTTCCATATTCAAATATGTATCCAAGTTCATATCATGTGCCACCAGAACCCAATGTCATCATTATTCGTTTAACACAGAATAGCTGGCAGTTGTTGCAGTTTCGAGATTTTGTAGAGAAAAGGGTTGTGCACACACTCATGATTTTGCAGCTGAGAGAAACAGCTAAAGATTGAACTGTGAATATAAGCCAAGCTGCTAAATAGCAGTTACGGAATGACAGCAGTAAACCTGACTCCTTTTCCATCTGCACCCCTGAAGGACCCACTCTTCCAGTGTGACTACAGTTGTAGCGGTTTTAACTTGATAACGCCTGTGGGTTTAAACAGTTATAATGTATCCTTTGCCCATAATCTGCCAACCTATTCATTTGGACGTCGTGTCTTCACTGGTTTCTTTGCCGTGAATTGCATGTGGTCAGAAAGCAAGGCCCGTGTGACCGAAGGCTCGAGCATCTGGCATCACATTGCAGACAACGAGATACTGTGGCAACATGCACAGCCTTGCTAAGAATATATTCACGTTTTAACACTTAAGTCAATGCCAATTATGGTTTATTATAATCATGACTAAAATACACATCTATAGTAAATATTTTAAAGGCAATTTTAATCTATTTTTTTCTTCCATGATGTGCAAAAACAGTCCCTGCTCTACTGGTACTACTTCTCTCAGATCTCGACCACGGCCTCATTTTACAGACAGGAACATCTCATCCCCGAGAGCTTCACCACGGCTGCTGAAGAGCTGTGCTGCTTCCTTAGAAGAGAAAGGTCCACTGTAAGAGGCAGCCGGAGCGCCCCCCGCACGGCCCCGGAACTGAGCGGGGCCCGAGCGCTCCCCCCCATGGCTGCCCCAGGCCCGTGACAAGAGCCCGGTTCCCACGGCTCCTCGCTCTGGGCCTCCATCTGGGACCACCTGCCTCAAGAAAGCCTGGGCAGGATGTGGCTTGCCTTGGACAGCCTCACCGCTTACAAACGAGGCAAGCCCACTGTTTTTCACCCAGACTCCCAGACACAGGATAGCAACTTTGTTGGTTTTCTTGAGAAAAACCTGGTGGTCCCAGAGGAAGTATGACAACAAATGAAACACTTTCCTTCATGACAAGCAAAACAGGCAGCGAAGAGCTAAAACGGGCTGACCTCGTGCACCTCATTCCACACATAGCTAAATGCGTGTGTGTATCTGTGTGTGTGTGTGTGTGTGTGTGGCTTTCGTGTTCATGTGTGTTGTGACCACACACTAGAGACATTCATATTTTTACCTCCACTTTCCCTGACCATTCCTCAAGATCTCTTGTCTAATCATCCTCAGTGGCAGAGAGATGGTGAGATTTACCTCTGAGTCGGGGGGGGGGGGGTAGGAAATACATTATTTCGAATCCCCTTGTGAGTTAAGAAACCACAGTGAAACAAAATGTCTCCTGGGCAGCCCCTGGAGGTGTACTGCCCATATGTCCCTCCCGGGCAGCCCTGGTGCCTTCAGGCTCCACCCCAGCTTGCTTTCCAGCCCAGAGGACACTCCTCCCGGGCAGCCCTGGCCAGGCCCTACTGGGGGCGAGGGGCGGGGGGGGTTGGTTGCTAGGGCCTGCCCATACCAGGCTCCTCTGTCAGGCAGCGTTTGCTCAGAAGCTCCTTGTCAGGCTGGCTAGGATGGCAGCCTGAGGCTCCCCTGGGCCCGCTTCCTGCCCTTTCATCTCCCAAAGGTGTTAGCGCCCCTCCACAAATACACCTCCTGCCCTCCTACCTCCATCTCAGCTCCCACTGCCCAGAGCACCCAACTGACAAACACCGTACCTCCATATTTTCCCAGTCTCTCAGAGTGGCTCAATACTTAATGTTAATAGTTAATATTTGTTGACTGATTGGGGCGCCTGGGTGGCTCAGTCGTTAAGCGTCTGCCTTCAGCTCAGGTCATGATCCCAGGTCCTGGGATCGAGTCCCGCATCGGGCTCTCTGCTCGGCGGGAAGCCTGCTTCTCCCTGTCCCACTCCCCCTGCTTGTGTTCCCTCTCTCGCTGTGTCTCTCTCTGTCAAATAAATAAATAAAATCTTTAAAATATATATATTTGTTGACTGATTAATATGCATCAAGCACAACTCCGTGTTGCCCTATACTCACGAGCTCATGCATCCTCCCTAGTACACTAATAAAGAGGGACACTACTGTTCCCTGCTTCATAAGAGGAAACAAACAGATATCCAGAGGGATTAATTAACTTCCCAGGGACCCAGAGCTAATAAACTGAGACTCACACTTCTAGGATCATGGGGCACCGCTACTCCTGGTCAAAGCCCCACCGAATCCCAGGAAGCAGAGCCCGGGTCTGCAACCGCCGCCCTGAACTCCGCGCGCCTCCCTGAAGTCAGGTTGAGAGCAAGCAACCTGACCACGTTCGGGATCACAGCAGAAACACTGAAATTCCTGGGCAGAGAGACAAGGGTGCAGCAGGTTTTCTTGCAGCACCCAGTGCCTACACCACAAGGAAGAAGGCAGGTCCACCTCTCAATGCTACCATGCTACAGATGTGTTTGGATATATTTCTCTACCTTCCCCCTAAAAAAGAAATCTAATGATACTGTAAGTGAAAATATGATTTCAAAAATGTCATCAAGTAAAAGTTGAATGGATGAGTTGAAAATCTAAAACGTTTAGCTATCCTGCAACTTGATCACCTATGAAAACTTTTTTAAAATTTTTATTGTTATGTTAATCACCATGCATTACATCATTAGTTTTAGATGTAGTGTTCCATGATTCACTGTTTGCGTATAACACCCAGTGCTCCATTCAGTACGTGCCCTCCTTAATACCCATCACCAGGCTAACCCATCCCCCCACCCCCCTCCCCTCTGGAACCCTCAGTTTGTTTCTCAGAGTCCATCGTCTCACCTATGAAAACTTTTATTCCAAAATTACCATTTTAATTTCAAATGACTACCATTTATTCCATTTCATATTCTTTTTAAAGTTGTTATTTAAATTCCAGTTAACATGCAGGGCCATATTAGTTTCAGGGTACAATACAGTAATTCCACACTTCCGTACCTCACCCGGTACTCATCACGACAGGTGCCCTCCTTCATCCCCATCACCAGTCTCACCCATCCCCCACCACCCCCCCTCTGGTAACCAACAGTGTGTTCTCTACGGTTAAGAGTCCATTTCATATTCTTCAATAAACTTAGGAAGATGGCACACATTCCTTAAGGCTTCCTGGAATAAAGATTTCATGCAACGCATCAAATTTACTCTGTGCTGTAAACTTGGAACATTGTGCTTCCTGGTTTTGGAGACACTAACCTTTTTTTCATGTCAGAATGTATCAGTCTGAAGAATGTGTACATTTGGTGGGCGTATGAACCGAATTTTTTAAATTCTAATTCTCACAATGTGGTTTAAGATCTCCAATAATATTGGGGCACCTGGGTGGCTCAGTTGGTTAAGCAACTGCCTTTGGCTCAGGTCATGATCCCGGAGTCCCGGGATTGAGTCCCGCATCAGGCTCCCTGCTCAGCAGGGAGTCTGCTTCTCCCTCTGACCCTCCTCCCTCTCATGCTCTCTGTCTCTCATTCTCTCTCTCGCAAATAAATAAAATCTTAAAAAAAAAAAAAAAGATCTCCAATAATACTGATCAGATAAAAAAAAAACTTGAGATAATCTGTACTTAAATGCATGAACATAATAGAAGAGTTATATTTTTCAGTTAAGAATATTAGCAATTTTCATTTATATGTCCATATCTGGACTAATTCTGGAAAGGGAAAAAGCCTCTCCTATGAGCTCCCCTTATACCAAGTATTCATCATTATTAGTAATAATATTAATAATGTGTAGCTGGACTCTACGTACATTATTATTTATTCATCCTTCTGTTCTCAGAGCGTCCCAGTATCTGGCACACGACAGAATAACTCTAGCTCTTACAAAAACTCTACCAGGATATTAGTACTGTCTCCTTTCACAGATGAAGAGCTGCTGCTTCCGGGAGGGGAGGAAGCTTCTGAGGCCGCCCAGCTGGTGCGCCATGAGCAGGGATCACTCCCCCTCCTGAAACTTCTCCCCTTGCCTTCCAGAACATTCACTTGCCTGGCTATCTTCCTCCCCTTTTGGCCATTCCCTGTCAGTCTCAATGCTGGGGTGCTCAAGGCTTCTCCCTCCTCAGGCCATACTCCCTCCCCAGGCGATCTCATCTCATCTGGGCTTCAAAGGACTCCCAAATTCCTATCTGTAGCCTGGACCTGGCACCTGAACTCCAGACCCACATCCTTAACAAGCTTCCCGGTGCTCAGCAAAAAAACCTTAGGGTCACCCCTACCTCCTCTCTCTCGCCACACATCCAGTCTGATCAGCAAATCCTAGTGGTGCTACCTTCAGAAATATCCAGAATCTGACCACTTATCCCCGCTCCCACTGCCAACCCTCTGGTCTCCCCTGAATTCCTGCACTGGTCTCTGACCTGTGTTCCCCGCTTCCACCCTTGCCCCTAGTGGTCTGTTCTCCACAGGGCAGGCAGAAGGAACCAGTTACAGTGTCCTGGGTCACATCAACTCCACTGCCCGGAGCTCTCCTGATTATTTCCCATCTCACCCAGAGTCCCAAGTCTTACAGTAGCCCTACCTGTGACCTCTAAGCCTATCTCCTGACTCTCTCACCTAGCTCTCTCCCTTCCAGCACACTGGTCTCTGTTTTTCCTTCAACACAAGAGATTTTCCCTCCTCAGGGCCTTTGCACATGCTGTTGCCTCTGCCTGAAAGCTCTTTCCCCAGATCCCCACCGCCCCCACAGGGCTCTCTTCCTCGCTGCCTCAAGTCTTAACTTAAAGGTCACCTTTTCAGTGAGGCCTTTGCTGGCCTCCCTATCATCAATTGCAATCGAGCCCCCGACATTCATATACTCTTCTCCTGCTTTTTTCTCCCTCCAACATACTATAACTTATTTATTATGTTTATAGCTTACTGTCCGTCTACCCGACTAGGATGTAAGTGCCATGAGAGCAGGGTTTTTTTCTGACTTATTCACCCACGTATTCCCTAGTGCTTAGGGGCACCTGGTGGCTCCGTCGGTGAAGCATCTGCCTTCGGCTCAGTTCATGATCCCGGGGTCCTGGGATCGAGCCCTGCATCAGGCTCCCTGCTCAATAGAGAGCCTGTTTCTCCCTCTCCCTCTGCCCCTACCCCAGCTCATGTTCTCCCTGTCTCTCAAATAAATAAAATTTTTTAAGAAGAACACAGTAAATACTCCATGAGCATTTGACAGATGAACGAGTGAAGCTCAAAGAGCTTAATTAACTTCCCCCAAAGTCCGAGAGCTAGCTCGGACTCCAAAACCAGCGCTCTGAGTGACCAGTTTGTGATCAAATAAAGATGTTTGATCAGTGCACACTCGGATAGCTACAGATCTGATAAAAATTCAAACCGAATTACACAGCAAGAGATCAATTCCCCTAGCTCATTGGGTACTTTCATTAATCTTATATTCACTTGGAAGACAAGAGGAATTTAAAAAACAACAACATAGAAAAAGTAATACACGCCTGGGAGCCACTTCAATCACAAGAAGCTGAAGGATGAATGCACCTTAATCCCTGAGGAAAAGTAAACAAGTCAGATCAAAACATTTTTCAATTTTAAGTAAATTTTTTCAAATCTTAGAAATAAAGAAACAACCTCCCCCCCACCACTATTAGCATTTTAGCATTTTTCTCCCTATACACAAGACTCGGTCATTTGTAGATCATACCACGCATACAATTGCATAGCCTGCTTTTTCCTCTCAGAGCACATGTATTTCTGTATTACTGCATACAGCATGAGACCCCCACATTCTAAGGCTATGCAGTAACTTGTCAGCAGGTAATGAAGTCGAAGCTGGTAAAAAGAAAAACAAAGAATACAAACATCAACCAAACACAGACGCCTGTGAGCGCCCTTCAGCAAGCCATCTTCAAATCAACTGCTAGCCCCACCACTGAACCTGGCCCAGGTGCATTTCCTAGAGGCCAGAAGAACTAGTTCCTTTGGAAATGCTCGGGCCATATTGCTTCTGGAAGTCAGAAGCTAAGACCATGGTCTATTTAAGCAGCCACTACCACCACCATCCCAAGAGTAAGGGCCAAGTACCCAATGGTGTCAATAACCACAAGTGTAGAGAAACAAGCAACAAAGATAGTCACTCATTGCACAAATATGGATAGGCACTGCTGTGCGCCAGGCACCGAGGACACAATGCTGCACAGAGGCCATGGAACCTTAGTCCAATAGGGAAGAGAGCTATTTGTCAAATAGCCACAAAAACAGATTTAAAATTCCAAGAGTGACAAGTGCTACTGAGGACAGAAATATGGCACTACAAAGGCCTGTAGAAATGGGTATTTGTAAGAGTCAGGAGGTCGAGGAAGGTTTTCCCTGGGAAAGCATGAACTGAGCTCTGGGGATGAGAAGGCACTAGGGAGTGCAGGGGGATGAAGGGGGATATGAGGCTGGAAAGAAGATGGGGGTCACAGCACACAGGACCTTGCAGGCTGACCACATTCAAGAGTTTAGTCTTAAAAACAAGGGAAGGCCAAAGATGGATTTTAAGAGTATGTGGAGTACATGGGGAAAGGGGAATGATCAGATTCACATTTTAAGACCATCAGTGTAGCCTCAGTGTGAGGCACCAGCCAAAGGGGCATCAGAGCAGACAGGGGAGGTGTTTGCCGCAGGACGCAGGGCCCAGGGTGGGTCCTACATCCAGCCCTTTCATCAACACTGTCTCTGAGGCCCCCTATCTCCCCTCACCTGCCCACCGCTTCTCCCCTCCTCCACTCCTCTTCACCCCTCCCATTCTACTTCTTTCATTGGCTTGGCCAGTCTCCAGGCCAACCAAAGACAAGGCCAAATGATAATGCTGCCCTGGACCTGTGCAGGAGGCGGGCCTTCCCTAAATCGCAGCCGTGACCATCATGACAGGATGGCAGAATCTGACCCGTGACCAGGTGACTGGAACACCCGGGATGGGCTGGAGATGGTGGTATATGGGAAAGCGCTTACAAACAAGTGACAAAAATTGTGCATAGAGTCCCACGAACGCTTCGCCCAGCTTCCTCCAGGGACAATACTCTGTATGACTAGAGTATAATATCAAAGCAAACAAATGGACATTGGTTCACTTCTGTTAACTATACTACAGATCTTTACCTCTCATCAGGTTTTCTATGCACTGATGGGGGGGGCATGTGCACGTAACTATGTGATTTGATCCAGCCCGTAGATTTGTGTAACCACCATCACGATGAAGATACAGAGCTGTTCCATCTCCACAAAAGAACTTCCTCGAGCTACCCTCTTATAGTCTACCAGTCCTCCCCCAACCCTGTCATTGTCCCTTGGCAACCAGTAATCTGTTCTCCAACTCCACAGTTTTGTCATTTTGAGAAAATAATAGAAACAGAGTCATACAGTATATAACATTTGAGCTTGGCCTTACGAAGCACAATGCCCTTGCAATCCAACCAAGCTGTTGCCTCTATTTGTGCCTTTTTATCGCTGAGTAGTATTCCATTGTATGGATGGACCAGAGTGTGCTGACCCATTCACCCACTGAAGGACGTTCAGGTTGTTTCCAGTTTGGGCCTATTTGAAATAAAGCTGCTTATGAACGCTCCTATACAGGTTTTTGTGTGGACATAAATTTTTAGTTCAATGGGATGAATGTCCAAGAGTACAATGGCTGGGTCATATGACAAGTGCATAGTTAGTTTTATAAGAAACTGTCAAACTGTGTTCCAGAGTGGCTGAACTGTTTTACATTCCCACAGCACTGTACAAGAGAACCAGTTTCTTTAAGTCCTTGCCAGCATTTGTATTTATCACTATTTTTTTAGCCCCATTCTAATGCCCATTTTAATAGATACATAGTACTATCTCGTTGTGGTTTTAATTTGCATTTCTGTAATGGCTGATGGTGCTGAACATCTTCTCATATACTTATTTTCCATCTGTATATCCTCTTTGGTGAAATGTCTGTTCATGCCTTTTACCCATTTTTAGTTGGACTTTTTGGCTCCTTGCATTTTGACAGTTCTTTATACGTTCTAAATACAAGTCCTTTTGTTGGACAAGTGGTTAGCAAAGAGTTTGTTCCAGCCTGTAACCTATCTTTTCATCCTCTTCACAGGGTTTTTCATGGAGCAAAAGTTTTTAATTCTAAGGAAATCTAATTGATCAATTTCTTCTTTAATGTTCTCTTGGTGTGATATCTAAGAACTCTTCACCTAGGCCTAGGCCCTGAAGATTTTCTCCTGTTTAATTCTAAAACGTTTATAGTTATATGTTTTACACTTAAATCCCTGATCCATTTTGAGATAAATTTTTTTATAAGGTGTAAGGTTGAGGTTAAAGTTCCTTTTTTTTTTATTTTTTTTGGCCTGTGGATGTTCAGTTGCTCTGGCTGAAGGCTATACTTCCTCCACTGAATCACTTGTGCCTTTTTGTCAAAAATCAGTAGGGCTCGGGTGCCTGGGTGGCTCAGTCGGTTAAGCGACTGCCTTCGGCTCAGGTCATGATCCTGGAGTCCCAGGATTGAGTCTCGCATCGGGCTCCCTGCTCAGCAGGGAGTCTGCTACTCTCTCTGACCCTCCCCCCCCCATGCTCTCTCTATCTCATTCTCTCTCTCAAATAAATAAATAAAATCTTAAAAAAAAATCAGTAAGGCATATTTGTGTGAGACTGTTTCTGGGTTCTCTATTCTGTGTCACTGGCCTATGTGTCTATCTTTGCACCAATATCACACTGTCTTGATTACTAGAGCTATTACACGAAGTCATAAAATAGTCCTAGAAGTCCTTCTACTTTGCTCTTCTTTTTCAAAATTGTTTTAACTATTCTAAGTCCTTTGATTTTCCATATACATTTTAAAACAAGCAAGGCGGGCGCCTGGGTGGCTCAGTCGTTAAGCGTCTGCCTTCGGCTCAGGTCATGATCCCAGGTTCCTGGGATCAAGCCCCACATCGGGCTCCCTCCTCAGCGGGAAGCCTGCTTCTCCCTCTCCCACTCCCCCTGCTTGTGTTCCCTCTCTCGCTGTGTCTCTGTCAAATAAACAAATAAAATCTTTTAAAATAAATAAATAAATAAATAAATAAATAAATAAATAAAATAAAATAAAATAAATAAATAAAATAAAACAAGCAAGGCTACAAAAAAAAAGAATACTTTCCTGGGATTGTGATAGGAATTACCTTACTGATAGATTAATTTGGGGAGAACTAACATCTTTACCTTGTTGACTCTTCCAATTTATGAACAACAGTATAACTTCGTTACTTATTTAGATCTTCTTCACATACTTTCATCAACATTTTGTAGTTTCAGCACATATAACCTCTGTGTGTTTTGCTAGATTTATACCTAAGTAGCTCAATTATTTTAGGAGTGATCGTAAATGGGATTGTACTTTTAATTTAGGTTTCCATATGTTCATTGCTAGGATATAGAAAAATTAATTTTTGTGTGTTCATCTTCTATCCTGTGACCTTGCTGAATTCACTTATTAGTTCCAGGAGTTACTTTGTAGCTTCTTGGGATGTTCTGCGTAGAGAATCATGTCATCTGCAAACAGGGACAGTTTTAGTCTTCCTTTCCGATTCCTATGTCTTTTATTTCTTTTCTCAGCATTGTGCTGACTGAGACTTCCAGTACTGTGGTGAGAGCAGACATCCTCACCTTGTTCCATTCTCAGGAAGAAAGCATTCAGTCTTTCACCATTTAGTATAATATTAATGTAGATTTTTTTGTAGATGCTGTTTATCAAGCTGGGGAAATTCCCCTCTATTCCTACTTTGCTGAGAGTTTTTATCATGAATGGATGTTGAATTTCATCACATGTTTTTTCTGCATCAATTGATATGCTTATGTGATTTTTTTTCCCATAGCTTGTTGATATGGTGGATTACATTAACTGATTTCAAACACTGAAGCTGCTGTCCGTATCCAGAATGAATCCCTCTTGCTCATGGTACATAGTTCATGTTGCTGGATTTGTTTTGCTAATTCTTTGTTGTGGATTTTTGTGTTTATGCTCTTGAGGGAAATTGATCTGTAGTTATTTTTGTATGTCAGTTTGGTTTGGGTACCAAGGTAATATTGGCCTCATAAAATGAATTAAGAGGCATTCCCTCCTATTTTCTCGAAAAGATTATGTAGAATTGGTGCTAATTCTTTAAATATTTGGTAGAAATCTCTAATGAAACCCTCTAGGTTTGGAGATTTTTTTTTTTGGAAGCCTTTAAATTATGAATTCAATTTCTTTAATAGTTATAGGACTATTGAAATTATCCATCTATTTTATCTTGAGTGAGTTTTGGTAGTTTGTGGTTGTTCTAAGAATTTGTCCATTTCATCTAAATTGTCAAATGTATGTGCATAGACCTGTTCGTAATATTCTCTTATGAACCTTTAATGACTGTAAGGTATATAGTGATAGCCCCTGTTTTATTCCTACCATTGCAATGGGTGTCTTCTTTTTTATCTTTGTCAGTCTTCTTATAGGTTTATCCATTTTATTGATCTTTTCAAAGAGCTAGTTTTTTCACTTATTTTCTCTGCTGTTTTTCTGTTTTCAACCTTAATGATTCCAGCTCTTTATTACTTCCCTTCTTCTGCTTGCTTTTTTCTTTTTTTCTTTTCTTTTCTAATTTCTTGAAGTGGGAGCTTAGATTATTGATTTGAGAACTTTCCTCCATTTTTTTTTTTAAGGTCTAATTTATTTATTTGAGAGAGACAGAGAGAGAGCACAAGCAGGGGAGAGGGGCAAAGGGAGGAGAAGCAGACTCCTTGATGAGCAGGGAGCCCAAGGTGGGCTCAATCCCAGGACCCTGAGCTCATGACCTGAGCTGAAGGCACACACTTAACCAACTGAGCCACCCAGGCACCCAGAACTTTCCTCCATTCTGATGTGAATATTAAGTTCTATAAATTTTCCTCTCAGCACTGCTTTAGCTATGTCCCACAAATTGCAATATGTTATGTTTTCATCTTCATTCAGTTTGATGTATTTTTTAAATTTCCTTTGAGAATTCCACTTTGACCCATGGATTATTCAGAAGTGTGTTACTTGATTTCTAAGCGTTTGGAGATTTTCCTGTTATCTTGATCTTATGTGACTGATTTCTAGTTTGATCACATCATAGTCAGACAACATTCTCTGTATGTTTTTCATTCCTTTAAATATATTGAGGTTAGTGTTATGACCCAGGGTATGGTCCAACTTTGTGAATGTTTCATGGGTATTGATGAGGATGTGTTTTATGCTGTTTCTGGGTGGAGTGCTCTATAAATGTCAATTAGAATTGCTTGGTTGATGATGTTGTTCAGTTCTTCCATATCCTCACTGATATCCTCACTTCCATATCCTCACTGATATTCTATTTGGAGAGAGTGATGCTGAAGCTCCCAACTATAATTGTGGATATATCTGTCTTTCACTTCTATCAATTTCTCTTCGTGTATTTTGCAGCTCTGTTGTTTAATGCATACATACTAGGATTGCTGTTTTATTGGTGGAATGACAATGTTATCATTTGTCCTTCTCTGTCTCAGTAATTTTCTTTGCTCTTTAGTCTACCTTATCTGATATTATAAATAGCCACTCCCACTTTTTAAAAAATTTATGTTTTCATGGCATATCTTTTCTCACCTTTTTACTTTTAACACACCTATATCAATATATTTGAAGCAAGTGTCTTGTAGACAGCACATAGTTGAGTCACATTTTTTAACCATTCTGTTATCTCTGTCTTTCAATTGGTATATTTAGACCATTTACACTTAAAGTAATTATTGATAATGTCAGGGCTTAAGTCTGCCTTTGTATTATTTGTTTTCTCTTTATTTTCTTTTTTTTTAAAGATTTTATTTATTTATTTGACAGAGAGAGACACAGCGAGAGAAGGAACACAAGCAGGGGGAGTGGGAGAGGGAGAAGCAGGCTTCCCGCCAAGCAGGGAGCCCAATGCGGGGCTCGATCTCAGGACCCTGGGATCATGATCGGAGCCAAAGGCAGACGCTTAACGACTGAGCCACCCAGGCGCCCCTGTTTTCTCTTTACTTTCTATATATCATTCTTCTTTTTCCTTTTTCTTGCCTTCCTGTGAGTTACTTGTACATTTCTTAAAGTTCCATTTTGATTTATCCAGTCTTTGAGTATATGTCATTGTATAATTTTTAAGTGATTTTTAATATTTTTTTAGTTATTAAAATATACATATGTAACTTATCACAGCCAGTGGTATCACTGTTTTCCCATTTGAAGTGATGTATAGAAACCTTACTTCCATTGAGGTCCCTTTATACCCTCCCCATTTTTTTTTTCATTTTTCTTTGTTATTTTTTTATACCCTGCCCAATTTTTAAATATAATTTTCCCATATATTATCTCTACACATATGGAACACCACACCTAATGATATTATAATATATGCTTCAACCATCAAACATCATTTTAAAAGCTAATGAGGATAAAGACAGCATATTATACATACCCCTATTTTTACCCATCCACTGTTTTTTTTCCCTTTTCTGAAGTTCCAAGCTTCCTTCTGTTATCATTTCCTTTTCTATTTAGAGAACTTTCTTTAGCCATCATTTAAGAGTAGGTCTGGTATTGACAAATTCTGTTTTCCTTCAGCTGAGAATATTTTTATTTTCTCTTCATTTCTGAAGAATATTTTCACCAGATATAGAATTCAGAGTTGATTGTTCTTTTCTTTCAGCACCTGAAAATGCTGTGCACTTCCTTCTGGACTCTAAGATTTCATATGAGAAATCCACCATCATTCAAATCATTCTTCTCCTACGGATAACGTGTTGTTTCTCTCTCACTGCTCTTTCTTTGTCTTTAGCTTTCAGAGGTTTGATTATGATGTGTCTTGGCATAGATTTCCTTGGGTTTATCCTGTTTGGGTTTTGCTCAGCCTCTTGATCCTGGAGGTTTATCCCTTTTGCCCAGTTTAGGGAGTTTTCAGCCATTATTTCTTTGAATACGTTTTATTTCCATACATTTTTCTTCTCCTTCTGGGACTCCACTGACAAAAATGTTAGACCTTATGTTATTGTACCACAGGTCTCTGAGGCTCTGTTCATTTGTTTTTCCACACTATTTTCTATGTGTTCTTCAGACTGGGTAAATTTTATTGATCTGTTTTCAACTTCACTGATTCTTTCCTCTGTCATCTTTAATCTATTATTAAGCTAACCAGTAAACTTTTTAATATGGCAGTTTTATTTTTCAGTTCTATAATTTCCATGTTTTAAATATCTCCAATTTATTTGCTGAGATTTTTTTTTTCATTTTTCATCTTTCTTTGAGAGTGTTTGTCATTGTTCATTAAGGCATTTTTTATGATTGCTGCTTTAAAATATTTGTCAGATAATTACAACATCTGAGTCTTCCCAGTGTTAGTATCTGTTGATTGCCTTTTCATTTAAGTTGTGGTTTTCCTGGTTCTTGATATGACAAATGACTTTTTATTGTATCCTAGGTATTTGGGGTATTATATTACAAGACTGTGGATCCTATTAGATTAAGCATGCAGGTCCTGAGCTATTTCATGTGTTGTAATGCCAATAACAGTTTAGTTTCCAGAGCCCTTCCACTGTTATTCAGGTCTTTTCATTTGTGTTACCTAGAGGTCACTCTGAAAACTGGGTGGTATGCCACCCTGTAGTTTCTATTTTCAAACTTGTTGGCATGTTAATTCTAGTCAAATTCATGTGGGGTCGGACAGGAGTTTGCCTCCGACTTCCTATATAGGTTTAATGAATCCCTTTCTCCAGCTCCCTCCTCTCCAAGATCTTCCCCACTCTAGTAGGGAGGGTGATGGGGGGCCACTTACTACTGCTGAGCTGGCGGTGGGGTGGGGAGGGCAGAAGTCCAGTCTCCCAATTTGGTCTCTACGGACAACATGCCAGTGGATGGAGGGAGAGCTACAACGGTCACCTGGCACCACCAGGCAGGATACAAAATTCCAGATTCCCTACTCAGTCTCCACTGACAACCTGCCAGTAGGGAAGAAGAGCACCACCGCAGGCCATTTGCTCTCCGCATTTTCAGCCACACACTTAATAGTTTAAAACAACACCCATTTGTTAGCTCACATTTCTGCAGATGAGAAGTCCAGGCAGGCTCAACTGGATTCTCTGCTCGGCATCTCACAACGCTGATATCAAGACATCAACCAAGCTGGACTCTTATCTAGAGACTTGGAAGAATAATCCACTTCCAAACTCACTCAAATTGTTGGCAGAATCCAATTCCTTGAAGCACGAGGTCCGAGGTCTCTGTTTCCTTGCTGGCTGCCAGCCAAGGTCTGCTCTCTGCTCCAGTAAAGTTGTCTGTATTCCTTCTCACGTAACTCCTCCAGCTTCAAAGCAGCAAGTCCTCCTCAAGCTCTGAACTTCTAGGACTTCTTCTTCTACCATGAGGCAGAGAAAGTTCTTTGCTTTTAAGGGCTCATGTGATAAGATTAGGCCCACCAGGATCCCTCCGTTTTTAAAAGTCAACTGTGCCACATAACATAATACAATCACTGGAATGATAGCACATCACATTCACAGGCCCTGGCTATTTGGGAGTGGAATCTTGGAGAGCATTCCTAGAAATCTTGCCCACCTCACCACCTCTGGGTAGATGGCAGAACGGAGCTCATTATTTAGGCCAGGGGTTCTGCAATTAGAATGTATTCATGCTCATAGACTTAAATGGAGCAATATGCTTACATATTGCTGTCATTTGTGTATTTGTGGTAAACATTCCTTTTTATAACTTCCAGCATGATGATGTTTTCATATATATACATATGTATGTATATATACATACACATATATTCAAAAGCTACTTTAGCAATAACATTATAATATTTCCAAATGTAGAACTACAGGTCACAGGCTACCGACCCATGTGCTTGAGAAAAGATATAAGATTAAAAAGGATGACGTTGACTATCCATACCATTGTACAAAAGGAGTGCCCAAGCTTTATCAAGCAGCAGCATCAGCTGAACTTTTTAAAAACATCCTAAGGCCCCTATCCCAACTCCTTTCCCAACTCCAAAATTCTGACAGTAGAGTTCATCTGGAGCAGGGCCAGGCTGGAGACCCACTGGCAAGGAGTCCCCTGTGGGACCCCACATGTCACAAGTGTAAATATCCAGTAATGATCAAGTCAGTATTCTAGATGGTCCAGATTTTGATCTGCTAGGAAGCTGGGGGTTGAAACACATGATTTCAAAGTCCCTTTCTAAGCTCAGATTCAATAATCCTGTCATTAAGAAAATAGGACTCCATTATGCATAATCACCAAGATCAACTGGGTCAGGGGACTGCTCTCCCCAAGTCACATGACATCCCCCCACATTCTTCCAGCACTGCAACAGTGACGAAGTCTGAGGAATCTGCTAAATGGTGTGGGCTCTCACTGGTGACACACTTGTCCTCAATTATACCAGACACTGGAGTAACATTTCTCTTGGAGTAACATTTCTCACAACAGCATTCAACAGTTTCTGGTTGTTAGGATTTTGTTTTCTAAAAGAAAACTATGTATTTAAATTTTAAACAAACAGGGTTTTAGAGGGGAGGGGGGGTGGGATTGGTTAGCCCGGTGATGGGTATTAAGGAGGGCACGTACTGCATGGAGCACTGGGTGTTATACGAAAACAATGGATCGTGGATCACCACATCAAAAACCAATGATGTATTGTATGGTGACTAACATAATAAAATTAAAAAAAAAAAAAAAGAATAATTTGAGCAGGAATTGGTTGCTTTTAAGGACCCCAAGGATGGGGAACAACTGGATAGTCAAACACCTGGATTATTAACCACTGATAGAAAAGACAGTCAAGCTCCTGAAAAGCATATCCTGAACATTACAAAATAACAAGTTTCCTTACTAATTAGTAAAATGAAATATGTTCCCAAATTCCCTTGTTTTCACAATTTGGTGTTTTTTTTAAAAAATATTTTATTTATTTTAGAGAGAGAGAGAGAGAAACACAACAGGAGCGTGAGGGGCAGAAGGAGAGGGAGAGAATCTCAAGCAAACTCCATGCTGAACACAGCCCAGTGCGGAGCTCGATCCCAGGACCCTGAGATCATGCCCGGAGCCAAAACCAAGAGTCAGACACTTAACTGACTGTGTCACCAAGGTCCCCCTGCTCTCACAATTTGTAGGAGAAACAGCACAAGCCCAAAAATCCAGGCAATGGCTGCTCTTTTGAATTGAAATAGCTGATTTCTGAAGAGGATCTTTTAAAAATCAGAAAATAAAACAAGCACAATTCTGAACATAGAACAGCAACCTGGAAATCTCTACTTTATGTCACTTACGGAAGTTAAATTTGTGATTCTTTCTTACATCAAGAAGAGCAAAATAATTGTGAGCTTTACCTCAGAGGGGTACAAATTTGCAAAATACTGAGTGGACACTCGGGGAAGGCATAATGTAGCAGGCAATAACGGTGAGGGGCCTACTCCCATCGGGACGATACAGATGCCCAGATAATGCTGTGGGCTCGAGCTCAGGTTCTAGAGCCAGCCCGCCAGGGTTCCAGTGCACTCTCTGCCCCACCCAAGTTGTGTGGCCATGAATAAGTTTTTTAACTTTAAGATGCCTATGCCTCAGTTACCTCTTCTGAAAAACAGGCAGGATAAAAAAGAACAGGTATAAGGATTTAATGAGATAAAACATGGGAAGGGCTTAGCCGCCTTCCTTCCTGACATACAGTAAGTGCTCAACAAATGCCCTGTACACGGTCAGACACTGGCAGTTTATATACACAGTGCCAGGCAGCCAGTAAGCCTGGAATAGAATGTAGCCATTATTATTCCATAAAGTAACAGCAATCAGGGCCACAAGAAAACCAACTGTAGGTTCATTTAGCACATTCTAACAGAGTTGCCTGATGAATCCAGTCCAAACCTTCCAGGTGGTGTCTTACTCAGGAACATCTTTGTAGAACAATGTCTAACCCATGCTGTCCAGAGTAGAAAATGACCAAAGAACAGGTCACAGGAGCTAAAAGTGTCATCCCATGGAAGAAGTTACATTTGTGACAAGACAATATTCCATTTAATGTGTCTCATTGTGTTGGTAGCCCCTGGCGCCCCGCACAGAGCAGACACCCAGCGAATGCCCCTCCACAAGTAGAGCAGAGCCCCGCACAGCCGAGCAGATCACAACTCGATGCTGTGAGCACATTATATAACACACCCAGAAAATTCCTGCTACCTTTCTCAGAGAGACAAATATCTTGAAAATAATATTCCATATCATGCACAAAATCGACTGCCCTGGGGTTCAGAGTTTTTTGGAAAAGTGAAATTTGGGGCGCCTGGGTGGCCCCGTCGGTTGAGTGGTCAGCTCTTGGTTTCGGCTCAGGTCATGGTCTCAGGGTCCCGGGATGGAGCTCCACACTCAGCACGGAATCTGCTTCAGGATTCTCTCTCTCCCTCAGCGCGCCCCCCCCACCCCCCCCCGCTCCCTCTCACACTCTCTCTCTAAAAATAAAAAAATATATCTTTTTTAAAAAGGTGAAATTTGATGAGAGAGATCCACTTCAGGGTCTCTGAATGTAGAAGAGTAACTTGGAAATCTCTACTCTATGCCATTTGTTGAAGTACATTTTTTTTAAAGATTTTATTTATTTATTTGACAGAGAGAGACACAGCGAGAGAGGGAACACAAGCAGGGGGAGTGGGGGAGGGAGAAGCAGGCTTCCCACGGAGCAGGGAGCCCGATGCGGGGCTCGATCCCAGGACCCTGGGACCATGACCGGAGCCGAAGGCAGACGCTTAACGACTGAGCCACCCAGGGGCCCCTGTTGAAGTAAATTTTTTAAATAAAGACCAGCCTGTCCCACCAAGGGGCACTCAAGGCCGATAGCTTCCGCCCGAGCAGCAGCCAGAGCCCGGGCCCAAGGGGTGGGCACGGTGGCCCCTCAGACACAACACCCTCTGTTCCCTCTTCTCCTTACGAGGAGCAGCGCCACATCGTCCACCTCCTCCCGCTACCAGGAACAAGTGCCTCTGCCCAGAAAAAGCAGAAGGAATGATGAGGAAGAAACCGTATCTTACCCGCCCAAGGCAGAATGAAGAGTAGAAACCCGGTCCCTCACGATTCCCCAGGACACAGGGTCTTCAAGCAGTGAGTGTGGCAGGGGCGACAGTCCCCCAGACAGGGCCCATGGGCCAGAAAGCAGTTTAAACCACATGCTCGCCAGGTCCATAAAACCTAAGTTTGCTTCCATAATACAGGAAGGTTGACTCAGTCTTGCACTGAACTGAATTGCCACACTACCTCTTCGTAGTATGTCCTGTTGCAAGTGCTCTCTCCTTTGTAACAGGAAGACAATCAGATCCAAGCTAGACTGTAAGTGAAGCACCCCCCCCACTCTGACACCTGTCCCCTCTGTTATATATTTGTATTTCCAGAGAGAATGTCTTTCATTTACCGAGCTCACTTCTGCTACCATTATTCCTCCAGAGCCTCCATCTCACATTTAGCAGTAAACACTGCACAGTTCTGACAGTTGAGAAATACGTAATGATCTTTGTCTTACTCACAGACCTGTTCCATCAGCAGCTTATGTGATCTCGTCGAGAATTCCACCTTGTGGGTCCAGAATTAAGGTGCTGACAAAGTGAAAGCTACCTGAACTGATGCCTAAAGTCACAAGTACTGTGAAACCACTGGACAAGGATTCACTTGATGCTTAAAGTGAACCCTACCAGTAACCAAGGGGCCACATTCCACCGTTGAAAATGGAAAGACAGGTGTGACTCAGAAACCAATGAGCAGAGGCACCATTAGAAGAAATGATGCACTAGCATTTGTTTGGAGAGAGAGGGATGTGTTTCCATGTTATTTAATGACACCAGAGAGCCAACAAAGTTTGAATAATGAAGGCATAGACAAGTCTTCCTCATTGACAAGCCATGTGAACAAGGAGCCATGATGCCTCAGGTCATCTGCTCTGGAGAGTGTGGGGTTGGGGGGGTGGGGACAAGCTGCCACCACAGGCAGAGGAACAGAGGAAAGTGTCTACCCAAGTCCCCAGGCCCCCACACCACTGCCCTCGACCACACAGCGCACTCAAGCAGACCTGAGAAGCACGGACAGCTCCAGTGAGGGGACTGTGCTCTTTGTCAAGATTTGAAAAGGACACAGGGAACAGAATTCAAATTTTATTCTGTGACAGAACTAAAATTTGAAGATGAAGATTATCACAGGAAAAGGGTAAACATATATGTACCTCTTTTCAGTGATCTGTTCCTCTCATACGGATAGAACTTAAAGGTCAATAACTTGAAGTAGAAATTTAGAGTTTGGGGAAAGTTCCAGCACAGGCTCAGGCTTACAGAAGGGATAGTTTGACTGGGTATTTACCCCAAAGATACAAATGTAGTGATCCAAAAGGGTATATGCACCCCAATGTTTATAGCAGCAATGTCCACAATAGCCAAACTACGGAAAGAGCCAAGATGTCCATCAACAGATGAATGGATAAACAAGATGTGGTATATATATATATACAAATGGAATATTATGCAGCCATTAGAAAAAAAACCCAGAAATCTTGCCATTTGCAACAACGTGGATGGAACTAGAGGGTATTATGCTAAGCGAAATAAGTCAATCAGAGAAAGACAAGTATCATATGATCTCACTGATATGAGGAATTTGAGAAACAAGACAGAGGATCATAGGGGAAGGGAGGAAAAAATGAAACAAGATGAAACCAGAGAGGGAGACAAACCATAAGAGACCCTTAATCTCAGGAAACAAACTGAGGGTTGCTGGAGTGGTAGGGGGTGGGAGGGATGGGGTGGCTGGGTGATGGACATTGGGGAGGGTAGGTACTACGGTGAGCACTGTGAATTGTGTATGACTGATGAATCACAGACCTGTACCTCTGAAACAAATAATATATTATATGTAAAAAAAAAAAATAGTAGGAAGGGAAAAATGAAGGGGAGGGAATCGGAGGGGGAGACAAACGATGACAGACTATGGACTCCGAGAAACAAACTGAGGGTTTTAGAGGGGAGGGGGGTGCGGGGATGTGTTAGCCCGGTGATGGGTATTAAGGAGGGCACGTATTGCATGGAGCACTGTGTGTTATACGCAAACGATGAATCATGGAACACTACATCAAAAACTAATGATGTAATGTATGGTGCCTAATATAATAAAATAAAGGTAAAAAAATATTTTTAAAAAAGAAGGGATAGTTTGTGTAAAACCTTTTTTTTTTTTTTACTACTATCGCCCTGGTTTTCAAACCAGACATTTGATGAGATTTGGGATCTTAATGGCAGGGAAGATGGAAAGGATATATTGCTAATATTTGTCTAACAAGAAAGCAAACAACAACTAAATGCTGTAAGAAGACAAGTTGCTTGGGCTCAAACACACGTGTTCACAACACAATTCAGAAATACTCAGGAGGACTCCAACGGGCTTAATGGATGGCCACCTACCAAAACAAAAGGTGTATTAACAAGAAAATGTCAAATTTGAGAAAGCAAATTTCCTTTTATTTCCCACCCAACTAAAAGAAATGGAAGATGAAACCACCACCAAAACATAACATTTTTTTCCCCAAATAAGTATAATCATGATGCTGGGTTAACAGTTAATTCTTTCACCCCACAAGAAAACAAGAAATAATCTCCATCCTGTCCTGTATCCTTTATATAGCCCTGTCAGCCTGAGATACAAATCTATTATGAGGCTACTTAAGAGTGTAAAAGGCCATGTTTTAAAACTTCTATTAGCTCAAGTGAGAAAAACCTTCTACTTCTATATTGAGCCACCATTAAAAGCAGCATTAGCACAAAAAAAAAAAAAAAAACAAAAAAACCCAGCAAAGTAACTGTGAACTTTCTCTCTGAATGGTACAAATATGCAAAATCCTGACCTTTCACCTCACTGATTATGAAACAACTATATTCTTCAACTTTACACAAATACAAAACAGGCTCTGGATATGCCAAAGAGAGATCCGAAACACCTAGCAAATGGAGGCTGAGGCAATGGGAAACCAAGCTGAAAATTGTGATACTCAGCATTAGACATGCAAGCTACAAGTAAATACAGCTCAGCCTTCAACGATGGGCCCACAGCTTGCAGAGTGTACGTTTCCCTAACACGTGTACAAATAGGCAGAGAGAATGGTTTACTTCCTCACAGACAGTGTCAGGTCAATTTCAAAACCAACAAGCATATTCTTTTAACCCCTACCGCAGCTTCCTGCTTTCCACACGTCTATTTCTGTACAACAAAACGTTGAGGGCCTGGGTCCCGCTGCGTTTCACCAAGGGTCCCCTCCCAGAGCAGTCAGCCATACGCCTGTGGGCCCAAGCTAAAGTTTCAAGGTTTTTTCTTTTTAAAATTCCTTTGGCTGGCCATTAAAAAATGTATATCTGTGGATACACGTCAGAAGAACTCAGAAAAAGGCTGCTTAGAAATCCTTTGCTGGACTAAAATACACTGCTGTCTGAATCTGGGCGTAAGGTTCGAAAGAAAGACCTTGGTAATTAAATCCAACATGGGGAAGGTGAACTTCTATGAAAAAGCCCATATCTGCCTTTAATAGGTAGCTATCTTTCTGTTCTATGTGGCAGTTTCAGATCCCAGAAGGGCAGCATTTTTTTTTAATAAATGACTTTGAGGATTTCATCCTAGTACCTCTTACTATTGCACCCCAAATTACAGCGTCTTGTTGTCCGTTCCAAAAAAAAAATCCAAAACTTAAAAATCAGGCGAAAAAGGATGATGGTGTGACCTTTTAATGTCATGCTGATATATTTTCTCTAAGCTCCACCCCCAGCAGGATCATGTGATTCTCTGTGGAAATGTAACTTGATTTAACTAACAAACACTTTATTAGGACATTTTACAACCCTATAAAAGTCAGAGGATAACATATAGAAAAATGATAATTTTATAGTTCTCTGAGTACAGATCCTTTGCCTCTTTGGGGGGTGGGAGGATGGGTTAGCCTGGTGATGGGTATTAAGGAGGGCACGCTCTGCATGGAGCGCTGGGTGTTATACGCAAACAATGAATCATGGAACACTACATCAAAAACTAATGATGTAATGTATGGTGCTTAACATAACAATAAAAATTTTTTTAAAAAATGATAAGGTGTGCTTTTTTTTTTCTTCTCTGGTAGAGATGATAACCCCAGAGGTTAAGACTGTATTGTTCTCTAAAACACGAACCTGTTTTAAATATAACTTTGCAATCTTATTTGAACATCCCTTTCTGCACTGACTTTTTCATGTGTTCCTCATATCCTCACCGAATCAGTTTTGTGATTCTGCTAGTTCCCTCACTGAATGAGTCCAATAAAATTTTGACACAATAAAACTTTCTCTATCGGCATGTTTTCAACAATTTAAGAAGGAGTCTTTGATACTTCTTGGGCCCAACAATCAAATGGTCCCTGGGAGAGTGAGTTCCAGGCTTTAGGGCTCCTCGGCTGTCATGCTCACAGGGCAGCTACATGAAGACAACCAGAGTCAGGCTGACTGGCTCAGCGGGCTAATGTGGCACAAACAGGGCTCCGACACAGGCATGACACCCCCGACCCATCCACG
The DNA here is from genome assembly GCF_029215605.1 of Mirounga angustirostris. Classification (NCBI taxonomy): domain Eukaryota; kingdom Metazoa; phylum Chordata; class Mammalia; order Carnivora; family Phocidae; genus Mirounga; species Mirounga angustirostris. Next base: position 15,927,858 of record NW_026991719.1, read on the forward strand.
GAGGCCACAGCTTTAAAGAGAAAAAAGTATATACACTTAAAAGTGAGTGCGCAGCAATGCCACTCCCATGGGTAAATACACAAGAGAAACAAGGGCCTACGTCTGTAAGAAGATTTACACAAGAATGTTCAGAGCCTTTAATCATAAAATACCCAAACTGGAAACGACCTGAATGTCCATCAACAGGAGAACAGATAAACAAATGCTGGCATATTCATAAAATGGGATACTCTACAGCAAGAACAAAGTACTGATGTATGCAACAACATTTTGTTGTGCAACAGGGGCCGTGCCTAAAAGAACACATACTTGTTGATTCCATTTATATGAAATTCAAATACAGGCAAGCCTCACCTATAATGATAGCTTACCTATGGGAAGGGGAATGACTTGGAAAAGGCATGATTCTGGAGGGACAGAAATAGGACTGATCTGAATGATGGTTACAGAGGTGCACACTTACAAAAAGAAATTCACCAAGAGGTACGGTTATGACTTCAGCATTTTACTCTATGTAAATTTCACCTAACAATGAATAATTTTTTTAAAAAAAGAGGAGAGAGAGAGAAAAATGGATTCTAAAAAAAGCAGGTAGGGAGAAGAAAGGAAAGGGGAATTTAAAAGGATTCTTCTTTCACGTGTACAGTAAATAAATAAGAACTAACTAAATAAAAGAAAAAGGAGGATAAACCCAAAAGGGCATGACTGTACCCTGGCTGGATACATTGACGCCTGCCAACAAATCTCAGCCCAAGAGCTGGCAAAGCCCAGGCATCTTCTTAAGAAGGGGGTGACTGGAATGGCTGGTAGTTTTCTTTTGAGAAACTGAGACAATACAGAGTTGAGGGTGGATACTGAATCCCAACACCTTGGGGGACCATGCTCCATAAGGACGCTGATTAAGGATCCGATAAATGAATCAAGAAAGCGCGTAAGGTAAGCTCTCTGATCGTGGCAACACTGGCATAAAGGCACACAAACAACAGTGGGATTCCACCAGACTCCCCAGTTCAATCCAGGGACAAATTATTCTTGAGCTAAAGAAAGCATGTGTAAACCCACTCTCCAAACCGCAAACTTATGCCAGTATGATTGTTATTACCTAAAGATGTATTTTCAGCTTCTAGAACCCTTTACGGCAGTTTGCGTTATTGTTAAACCCCACTGCATCCACCGACTAGGTTTTTCAATAATAGGCCTAAAACATTCCCAGTGGGTGAAGACTTGAAAATAGACTCAGCAGTTTCTTTTTCTGCCAAATGTGGCAGCCGCAGGTGGCGCAGCCCTAGCCGTTCCTGCCACATCCTTTCTGGCTCCGGTGGAAGGAGCACCTCCCTAGAGTGTGACTTCCTGCACTGGAAGTGCTCTAGCCGAGGGGAGAGCACAAGCGACTAGGCCCTCGGGCCAGGGGAAAGGGTGACATGGATGGGGACACACTCAGTAGGTGGCCAGCCACGTGCTAAGTCCTGACTCCTTTAGTCCTCACCGTGGCCAGATGAAGTAGTCGGGCTCCGAAAAGGAAACAGATTGCACGCCCGCATTAGGTAATCTGAGGCAGGACTAAGAAGGAGACTCCCCCCACACACAACCAAGTGGGTGAGGTACAGAGAAACTGCGAGGCAAGAGGCGGGGCTAGAAACAGGGGATGAAGAGAAAGGAGCGTGGAGGAAGGGGACTTAGGAGCAGCCACCGTCTGGCAGAGGGACAACCCGGGGGTAGCGAGCCAGCAGGGTAATCCCTGACCTGGCTGGCCTCCCTCCCTCCTGACCATCTCCTACCAGCATTCCCCTTGGGTCAAAGCCCAGGGAAGCCAGAGGGCAGGAGGCCGCCGTGGTGGCCCCAGGCCCAGCCCTAGGCCCAGCAGGGGGAGGAGGGTGGAGAGAGGCCCCTCGGCCAGGACCACATCACCCCGGGCTCACAGTGAGGAGCTCCCGCCCCCCAGCACCCCCTGAGCAAGGAGGAGAGGTTCCGAGCCTGCCTGGGCTCTTCCTGCACTGCGCTTCCCTGTCCTGGTACCTGCCAGCCCCCCCAAACGCCTAAGTAGGTGGCCCAGCCTTAAGCCCTGAGCAAAGTCCAACTCAGAAGTTTTCTGAGTCAATGGATTTCTGGTTTGGAATGAGGGGCCACTGAGCCTACAGGACATCAAAATAAGGCTTTCCAAATAGAGCCTCCCCCCACCCCAAGACTGGTGCCAACACTGTAGTCCCTACTCCTTCCCAGGGATGTTCTCTCTCCTCCCAAGTCCTCCCTTCCTTCCCAGAGTCTTCCTCTCTCTCTCCCACAGTCCTCACCTCCTTCCCAGGATCCTCTTCTCTCTTCCCCAGATATTCCTTTTTCTTTCCCATGGTCCTCTTCTCTCATTTCTTAGTCCTCCATCTTCACACCAAACCTTCCCCCTTTTGTCTGGAGAAACCCTCCTTCCCCACCAGAATTTGCTCAACTTCAAGGACAGTCCTTGTCCCAAAATTGGGGATTTTGTTTGGAAGGGCAAAATAATTCACCCCCATTTGCACATCAGTTCAACAGAGTCAATCTGTAGTAGCCCAGATGTAATGCTTTCCTACTTTTAAAAGGGGAGAGAGCTGCTAGGTTCAACTATAAGATAAGAAAACAAAAAAAGTCTGCACTCCCACAACTATCTACAGAAAGTAAGTTTATCAGCATGTTACCAACAAAACTTCCCCCAGCCTTCTGCACAACAAAAAGAAATGAACAAAAGAACTGTTAGCAGGAACACTCTGAGGCAAGATCCTGAGGAAAGACACTGAACTGAGTTCCTATTTGCTCTACACTTGGGGGGCAGGGCCCAGGGGTTGGACACGGTTTTTCATCATCAATCCCTTTTCATAAAACCCTCCCACGTAGCCCTCGAGACTCTCTGACCAGGGCACCTGCTTCTCTAGGCCCAGCATTCCCCACATCACCTGCTCCCCACAGCCGCAGGTCTTAGGCATGGTCTGCTACCCCCCCAAAACTACAGCAGAGGCCCTGGGGATTTGTGCACACAGCCCTTCCTACCGAGAACAATCCAGTCTCCTCCAGCATTAGATAGAAAGTTTACGGTACAACAGATTTTTAGACCTACTTGGTATTTCCCACAGGGAACAGCCTCAAGGTGACCCTTTTTTTTTTTTTTTTTACCCAATCCCAACTATTATGTACAACTTGCAGTATATAATTTCTTAACATGAATGAGCTGCATTTTTATAGTTAACCCCTAGATGATTTCTGCAAAGGGCATAATTTTCCAAACCTTACTGAAAAAGTAGATTTTATGCAATGCTTCATGACCATAAAGGGGAAAGAAAAATAATATAGTTCCTATCAAAAAAGCGATGTGAATATAAAGGTCGAAAACATAGCATAACTGGAATTCTACATTTAGTTTGATTGCTACTTGACTTAAATAGTCAAAACTACTTTCACCTCATTTTGAATGGAATGGAAAAGGGTAAAATTCTCTTAAAACATCAAAGCAAGTGAACAAGTACATAAATAAAAACAGTTTAACAAGCTTTGTATTTTTCCAGCATTTTCTAAGTGACATAGTTTAAAAAGAGGACATTCTGGGCCTTAAGAAAGTGATTTCAAAATGGGTCTCTAGATAGTTGGTGCAAAGCTCTACATGCAATTCATCCCGTAAGAGAGCCCATGAAATTCCTCAAGTGCCCCCAGAGCTTTGGTCAGTAGAACCCACACAGGAGACAGGAAAAGGGTTTCACGTTGTACTCACTCTTACAAAGTTGTCAGGGAACAAACCTCTCCTGCCATTGATCTGTCCCTCCCACCAGCCTCCATCCTCCTTCCTGATGTTGGTGATGATCTCACCCACGCTGATCGTCAGCTCATCGTCGTGCTGGGCCTGGTAGTCAAATTCCACTATGGCCTCCACTGGAAGGAACAGGGACAGAAGAAAGAGCACTTTAGATCAGATGCTGCTAAGGCCCACCAGCCCTGGAAGATCAGTAGTCATATTAAAGGGAGTTCCCCTCTACCGATACTTAAAATAACAGGGCCCCACACAGCAACCTGATTTTGGTTAACCTGAGGCCTGTCGTACAGAAACCACAAAGCACAGGTCCGTGGTCAGGCACAGTCAGAGTGGCCTACGGGTCTCAGGGCCAGCAGGAGCTTCAGAGAGGAAATCACACAATGGCAGAAGGCCAACAACATCAGCACTCCCGGAAGGAGCACAGCATCCTTTCTCCAAGCACAGAGAAAGTAGTTAACAGACACAGATTTGGTACTTAGGTGCCCCCACCCTTGCCAAGGCTAACCATGTGACGTTAACTTCTCTGGGCCTCAGGCATGCAAAATGTGGGTGATAATAAGTGCCACTCTACAGAGAAAATGCCCCTCTCTCAGCCCCAACATGTGTAAGGACAGCTGGCACTGAGGGCCCCGCTGGCCAAGCCAACGTCTCAGACTGCTCACGCCTGCACGCACAGCTGCCCTCTCAACAGAGGGCCTCTCAGGCAGCAACACCATTCTTTAAAGATTTTATTTATTTATTTGAGAGAGAGAGCGAGTGCACGAGTAGTGGGGAGGGGCAGAGGGAGAGAGAGAATCTCCAGAAGACTCCCTGCTGAGTGGGGACCCAGACACTGGGGCTCAACCCCAGGACCCCAGGATCATGACCTGAGTCGAAGGCAGACGCTTAACCGACTGAGCCACCCGAGCGCCCCTCAGGCAGCAATACCATTTTAAAGCATTCTCCCAATCTGGGGTGATGTTTTATACTTAGTCATAGGGGGAGGCAACAGATGACACAGATGGGGCTTCTTGTTGACAAAGTACGGATGCACGTTAGCAGAGCTAAGCAATCCTGAGCGTGTTAACTTACCCATAGATGGATTATGCAATTCATCTACACTTTGGGTCTCGCCTCACACCCCCCTCAACCAATAAACCTCCTGACCTTTTCCTTCTATATTTGCAGGTCAGTATGAATGAATGAATGGCAAATGAATAAATAGAACGGTAGCAAAAATTAGGTGAACCCTCAAGTAGTGAATTAGCAATTTAGGAATTACAGAAATGGAAGAGGAAAGGTTTTACATGAGCCCTACATGAAGCACACATACAAAAATGAACTCAGAATGGATCACAGACCTCAATCTAAGAGCTAAAACTATAAAATCTTCATAAGAAAGCACAGAATCAAACCTTAGTAATCTTGGGTTTGGTGAAGATTTCTTCAGTAGGAGACAAAAAAGCACACACGACTTTTGAAGTTTCAGTCCACTGGGGTACGTTTCCCGGAAAAAGGTTGGTAGGTGAGTGGGCCCCCCATCAAATGGGCTTTGCATATCCATTAGGGATGAATTCCCTAAGTGCTTCCAGATCAGAAGACCCTGGCTATCCAGACTGGCATGCTAACCCTTTCCATTCATGTCAGCAAACCCAGACAGTTCATCAGCACCCCAAAGTGAAATTTCCTTGCCTGGATAATTTTTTCACTCCAAAATTAGCTGGCTGACTTTGCTATCATGAATCTGGCCAGGATGAAGTTGAGTTGCAAACCCTTCTCATCACTTATAAACAAAAAGGAGGAACATAAGAGCATAAACAAAGCAACCTTTTCAGATTCTTCCTGGTTCCTGACCAGTATAAAGGCGGAAACACTTCTATTTTCTTGTCTCGTGCTCTGCTCACCAGCAGTTCAAATTAGCTATCGCAACAATCAGAACCAGGTCAATAAAAAAACAACTTTCTTCAAATGACCTAGACAGGGACCTATTGAAGCTCTGCTATTGGAATGGACCCGACAGCAACCACTGTTTCTGTGCCCAACATTTTCCTGCATTATCTCATTTAATCCTCACAATGTTATGATGTTCATCTTCCCAATTAAAGAACCTGAAGCTCAGCAAAGCAGTTACGATCATTTTCTGAGCCAGCATTCTCCCAAGTGTGATGAGCTCACTTCAGGGATTAGTTGACACGATGGGAAAAAAAAAATTAGAACATCAATTCATTTTAATTTAATTTTAAAAAGAGAAAAATTCAACTTCGCGAATATTCCATTTGCAGAATGACACTGGTTCCTTCAAGCAGCCTCTAGGGCCAGCAATCGAGGGTGCTCTGCAGACAGGAAGCAGCCTGAGGGACAGCGGTGCTCTTGGACAAGAATGGCGGCTAGAGCCAGAGCCAGCTTTCAGCTACGTGAGGCCCCTGCAGTTCTCTGAGGCCTCCTGATAAAGCCTCTTTATGGCTATTACCTCTCACTAAATGGATGAAAGCCTTGAAAAGATTTGTGTTAAGAAAGTAGGGGTTGGGGGCGCCTGAGTGGGTCAGTCGTTAAGCGTCTGCCTTAGGCTCAGGTCATGATCCCAGGGTCTTAGGATTGAGCCCCACATCGGGCTCCCCGCTCGGCGGGGGGCCTGCTTCTCCCTCTCCCTCTGCCTGCCGCTCCCCTTGCTTGTGCTCTCTCCCTCTCTCTCTGTCAAATAAATAAAATCTTAAAAAAAAAAAAAAAAGAAAAAGAAAGTAGGGGCTGTAGAGAATACTCAACATGTGACCAAGTAAACAAGGAAATGGTGGAGCTGCCACTTTCTGCTCCTGGTATGAGCTCTTTGCCAGCTACATGGGGAGGTGAACACAAGGACAGGCCAACCAGGTCTTACAGGGAGATGACCAAAACCCTAAATTATCAAGACAATTCATAATACAGGTTGTTTTCCACCACTGATATAGGTGTAAATCACCTAATTATAGTATGGAACTATTGGGATTGCAAGATGTTTGAAAGTATGTACCTGAGCTATGAAGACAAACGCCTTCATTTTCTACCAATGTCTAAAGTCATATAATACTCAATCTTATGTGTTCCCCAAGTCCACTAAACCTAATAACAAATGTTTAGAAGCTTCTTTTGGGTTTTCTCAATCAACCAGTACAGTATATGCACATAAATATATACATGGAAATAATTACTTTTTTAATAATAGGTCTTTTTTTAACTAAGAAAAGGCTTGGAACATGGACTTAGGCTCCCCAAGGAGCCTATTAGCACTTGGAGATAAAAGCTCATAGTCTGTCTGATGGGAACAGGAAATTGTGGGGAGTGGAATGGGGGAGCAGCACATGGGACCTCTCTGTGGGGGGAGAGAGAGCATAGGAAGGCTGCTAAGGAGAAATCCAGTCAATAGTCCACCTAGATACTGAACTTGAATCCTGTGTACTTTGGGGGAGTCAGAACCCCATTAACTTCCAGAAATAGTAACCTTGCTTCTTTCCTAAAGAACAAGTCTCACCTTCTCTATTCTGTATGTGGGCCTTACCAAAATGAAGCTGGAAAGGGACGGAGAAATCTGCTTCAAGATGGTTACTGGGGAGTAAAGAGCTGCCAGCTAAAGTCGCAAAGTGATGAGAAACACACCCTGGTTTTCCTTCAGTCTCTCTCTTCTGTTTGATGAGCCCGAGGACACACCTTAATCGATGCTTACTGTAAGGAAGGCTGGGGATTAGGAATTAGGGGCTCAGGGATAAATAAAGCATAACTACATAATTTTTGAGTCCTCCCAGTATCTTATTGACCCAGTCTTTCCAGAGTTACACTTGTTTTATCTCCTAGACACTTAAGTCATCACATACGCCCTGTCTGCCTTCTGGCGCCAGCTGGGCCCCGCCCCGACTGCCTCATATCACCCTCCTGGCCCCTCCGGCCCCCAGTCCTCCCTGGGCCCTGGCCTCAAGGCAATCCCCTGTGGTGGGGGCTGCACATGTGTCTCATGCTCCCAGTGAGCGTCTAAAGGCCTTCTGGGTACAGCTCACCCTTAGTTCTTACTTCTGTTCTCATTCTCCTATGAGCATCCATGACATGTAGTAGGTGCTCAGTAGGCCATGACACACCAACTGTTCAGCCTGCCTTTTATAATGGCAGGTAGTTCTCTGCCCAACCAAGTTGGTACCAAAATGCCAAGCGTCAATCACATTTTTGCAAATTGAGTCAGATTCTTCAGTGCACTAAGGGAGCTTGCTATTTAAAGACTCCTGTGGTTAATTCTTTTGTAACATGAATAATCACTTCCTGCTTTACCTTTCCTGTCAAGATGAATTTTTATATATCAGGTTGCTCTAAGAGGAGGAAACCTATGTATGGTTTTCTTAAGGGTTCATAAATCATGAAGCTGTGTCTCTCCTACCGCCTTGGAATGTTCTGTCCTGTGTTGTCTGTAAGCCTTTGAAAGGTTCTGGACTTTGGCTGTCCACTACAGTATCACCTGCCATATTTGGCGATTGAGGACCTGAAGTGTCACTGGTCTGAATTGAGATGGGCTATAAAATACAGAGCAGGTGGCAAAGACTAATGGGGAGAAAAAGAATGTAAAATATCTCATAAATTTAGATTGATTGCATGTTGAAATGATATTTTACATATGCTGGGTTAAATAATTATTCAAATTAATTTCGCTTGTTTGTTTTTACCTTATGGACGTGGCTACTGGGACATTTAAAATTACATATGCAGGGCGCCTGGGTGGCTCAGATGGCTAAGCATCTGCCTTCGGCTCAGGTCATGATCCCAGGGTCCTGGGATCGAGTCCCACATCGGGCTCCCTGCTAGGCAGGGAGCCTGCTTCTCCCTCTGCCTCTGCCTCTCTCTCTCTCTCTCTCTCTCTCCCTCTCTGACTCTCATGAATAAATAAATAAAACATTTTAAAAAAATAAAAATAAAAAAAATAATAAAATTACATATGCGGCCTAGTACTGTACTTTCGTTGGACAGAGATAATTAGGATAATACTTGGCAGACAGGAAATCAAGACCTCACATGTCATAAACACAGTCAAAATATTGACAAGAGCCCATGAGAAAGACTGTGTCCCTGAAACCCATTTCCTTGGCTTCAGGAAGTTGCAGATAGCTGCAGGAATGATAAGACATTACCTAAGATTTTTGTTAATGGTACCCTTTGGGAAACTACCTGTGGGCATGAGCACAAAATTAAAACACTAAGCTAAATAAAATATATCAGAGGTGTAATTAGGGCAGCAGTAAACAAAATCCCGTATTTAAAGACACCATAAATTACAAAACTTAAAAACGTCTCCCTGTCAGAAAAATACCCCCCTCCAGCTGCCTGCTCCTGCCAAAAGCCAGCCTCCACATGTTTGCTGCATCTGGCCCTGCTGCAAATGCTGAAGCTACAGTTAACCCATGTGTACGGACAGACAGAGCCATCTCCTTTAACACGCAAAACGTTGTCAACCACCCAGATCTCTGCCTTCACACTTGCTGGAATGTGTCCTCCCCCAAAGATGAAATGGCTGCTTTTTAACTGTCAGTCGGATGAGCCAGCTGCCAAGCACCTTCTCACAGCAAACTTCTCACGGTGGCATTTCAGAGGCCCCACTCTGTGACCCAGCCCCTCCCCACCTCTGTGCACTGAACTTCCTGTCTCCTGGCACCACTTAGCACACCACAAGTTCACGGTGGCTCGGCCCAGGCAGACTGTAAGCTCCGTCTGGGAAGAGCCATTATCTTCTTCAGGTTTCAGATTTCTACCTCCCTTGCGGAGCATCATGTCCAGCTCACAAATATTTGAATAAACCAAGGAGCATGAAGGGGAATAAAAGTTTTCCAATTAATTTCCTTTATATACAGATAATGCCACAAACCTCTCATGCAGTTTTAAGCACTGGGAATTTCAGATGCGGGCGCCTGGGTGGCTCAGTTGCTTGAGCGTCCAACTCTTGATTTCGGCTCAGGTCATGATCTTGGGGTCAGGAGACAAAGCCCCACACCAGGGCTCTGCACTCAGCAGGGAGTCTGCTCGAGTTTCTCTCTCCCTCTCCCTTTGCCTTTGCCCCTCCCCCTGCTCTCTCTTTCTCTCAAATAAATAAATAAAACTTTTTTAAAAATTAAAAAATTAGGGGCGCCTGGGTGGCTCAGTCATTAAGCGTCCGCCTTCGGTGCAGGTCCTGGGATCGAGCCTCACATCAGGCTCCCCACTCCATGGGAAGGCTGCTTCTCCCTCTCCCTCTGCCCCTCCCCTGTTCATGTTCTCTCTCTCTCTCTCTCTGAAGTAAATAAATAAAATCTTTAAAAATACATAAATAAAAAATATAGAATTTCAGATGTATAAGCAGCAAAGAAAACCATCAACAAAATGAAAAGGCAACATATGGAACAGGAGAAAATCTTTACAAATTATATATCTAATAAGGGGTTAATATCCAAGATATATAAATAATTCATACAACTCAATAGCAAAACAAAAACAAAAAAAAAACAAACAAAAACCACACACACACAATCTGATTAAAAAACGGGCAGAGGCTCCGAATAGACATTTCTCCAAAGAAGACCTACAGATGGCCAACAAGTGCATAAAAAGGTGCTCAACATCACTCATCATCAGGGAAATGCAAATAAAACCACAACGAGATATCACCTCACAACTGTCAGCATGGCTAAAATCAAAAAGACAAGAAATAACAAGTGTTGGTGAGGATGTGGAGAAAAGGGAACCTCGTGTTCCACTGATGGGAATGGCGCAGCTGCTATGGAAAGCAGTATGAAGGTCCCTCCAAAAATTAAAAATAGGACTACCAGGTGATCCAGCGATCCCACTCCTGGGCATTTATCTGAAGAAAATGAAAACACAGGAAAAGATATCTGCACCCCTATGTTCACTCTTCCATTATTTACAAGAGCCGTGATATGGAAGCAGCCCAAGTGTCCATCAATAGATGAATTGATAAAGAGGATGTGGGACACATACATAATGGCATAATATTCACCCATAAAAAAGAATGGAATCTTTCCATTTGCAACAACATGGATGACCTTGAGGGCATTATGCTAAGTGAAAGAAAGAGCAAGACAAAGAAAGATAATTATTGTATGATCTCACTTATATGTGGACTCTAAAAAAAACCAGAAAGACATAAAGCTCATAGATCAAGAGAACAGATTGGTCGTTGACAGAGGCAGGGTTTGGCAGAGGTGGGAGGGAGACATGAAAGGGGGGAAGGGGGTCAAAAGGTACAAACTTCCAGTTATAAAATAAATAAGTCATGGGGATGTAATGTATAGTATGGTGACCATAGTTAATAATACTTTACTGCAGAGGGGAAGAATGAAGGGGGGGAAATCGGAGGGGGAGACGAACCATGAGAGACTATGGACTCTGAGAAACAAACTGAGGGTTCTAGAGGGGAGGGGAGCGGGGGATGGGTTAGCCTGGTGATGGGTATTAAGGAGGGCACGTACTGCATGGAGCACTGGGTGTTATACGCAAACAATGAATCATGGAACACTACATCTAAAACTAATGATGTAATGTATGGTGATTAACATAACAATAAAAAATTTAAAAAATAATAATACTTTACTGCATATATCAAAGTTGCTGAGAGTAACTCGTAAAAGTTCTCATCGCAAGAAAAAAATTCTTTACATGTGGTGATGGATGGTAAATAGACTTATTGTGTTGATCATTTTGAAATACATACAAATATCAAATCATTATGTTGTACACCTGAAACTGTTATATGTCAATTATATCTCAATAGAAAAAGAAAAAGAATCATTTCACTTGTGAATTTTAAAGAATAATTTTTTGTTTTGTTCCAGTTGTCTGACTGAAGAAAGCATACAAAATCAAGAAGTAATTGTTTGCCCAAAAAGATTTCACCGAGAAAGATCATGATTCCTGATCATTAGAGATAGAAAGAACATTAATTATCATCTTGTCAAATCCTTTTCTTAATTTTACAGATGAGGAACTGAGGCCTGGAAGTTTCCATGACTGAGGCATAGAGAGGATGAGAGCTAAACCATGGCAACGTCAAGGCTGGGACTAAACTTTTCCACATCATGGTCCCGGTGAGAGAGGAGAAGATATGAAGTGAAAAGGAGGAAAACTGAGACCAGAGAGATATAGACATCCAAGGCAACTGGGTTTTTTTTCCCTTTCATATGCAGCAAAGTTCCCAGAATACCCAGGAAAAATGACACCTGTTAAGAACATATAAGAACCTATGTTCAAATCTAATGAAATGGAAAGGAGATCAGTGCTTGCCTAGGCCAGGGAGTGACTGCAGATGAATATAAGAGCTCTTACTGGGGTAACGGAAATGTTCTAAAATTAAATTGTGGTGAGGGTTTCACAATGCTGTAAATTTACTAAAATCATTGAACTGTACACTTAAAATGGGTAGAATTTTATATCTCAATATAGCTTTTAAAAATAAAAAGACTGCGTGACGTATATTTTGGAATTTACGATCGTAGATATCACTCGTCCAGCTGGTTGACTGCCTTTGTGTCCCAGGGAGAGACCAATCCCCATTCAGAAGGTAAATCCGTTTGGGGGACCCTCCCCTCTCCCATGAGATACAGTTTGATGGGACTGCCCATGAAAATATCCCACCTCTGCCAGCACAGGACTCAACTAGGTCTCACAACAACAGATGGAGCAGATCCCCCAGCAGGGCTCCCAAAAGAGGCAGGGATCTCTGCGTCGGTCTCGTTGCCATCTTTTCTCGACCTGAACTTCCAGCTTTTCTTCCATCCTATAAACCAGCCAGTGGCCCTCCAGTAAATCCTCTTCCCTACTACGATGGAGGGTGAGTTGGTTTTTGTTTCTTGCAACCAGAGAACCTTAACAGATACACTTCTACAGCATCAACTTTTTGAACAACAGACTCTTCCCTATGCAAGTCTGCACAAGGCCCAGTTCTCACCATCCCTGACCCAGGAAGTTCAGGTACCCAAACCCTCAGCCACTGGCCCTGTGAGGACCTCCAAGTCCAACAAAGCTGACCTCCACACCAGCACATTTACCTCTGGCATCTTCACAAAAACACCACTAAGGAGACCATTCGGGGGCCAACAAAGGGTCATTCCTAAGGCCTGAAACTGTTAGAAACTGAACATGAGCTTCCCCAAGGAAGACAGGCAGAGAACACAGACTCCACAGTGAACGAAGAGTCACTGGGCCTGAACTCTCTCCCCGGGCACCGTTTGCAAACAACATCTGCAGGGGCCCAGCAGCAGCTCCCAGAACTGGGCCTCAGCAAGGAGGGGAAAGAGAGCCATCAAGAGAGAAGAGAAAGTAGCAGCCAGCTGTGAGAGAGGGAAGAAGGCCCGCTGCTGACCACCTCCCTGGGCACTCAGGACACCCCTGTGACGCTGCTCACTAGGCCGGCCTCCAGGCCCATCTCTCAACGCACCCCCACCCCCAGCCCAAGCATCTTCGCAGAACACGTGAGCCGTGGGAGAAAGAACACAGGCCCTCAGCCTGGTAGGCCCGGGAGTGAGTTCCGGCTTAGATACACGCTAGCTGTGCACAAAGGGCCACACACCTTGCCTGAGTTCACTGGCTCTGTGCTTAAAACCAGGAGGTGATAGACCCATTGGGTTGCTACAACAATGAGGGATGATGCGTGTAAGCTGCACGCAGAAGCTGCTCCATAAGCCAGAGCCACTAGCCTTACAGGTCTGCGTCGTGCTGCGAAGGGCTCCCCGCACATGTCCTCCCTCTCTGCTCCCTGGAACGGGAGCCCTTAAAGGGCAGATCTAAGCATCTCGTCGCCCTCACCGGGCGTCTGGCACATAGTAGGTGCTCAGTAAATGTGGGCAAGTGAGTGCATGGCCTGAGAAAGTGTTACTCCAAACCACAGCCTATTACTCAGTGCAATGAAATGCCATGACAAATGTGAGCCTAGTTGTTTGACTCTAAGGCTAGAGAAAGTAAAAAACCAGATGACCAGTTAGTCACAAAACAGGTTATGGTCCACTGGTCCAAGCCTCTCAAGTGCCACTGTGATCAGCCTCGACTCCATCCCCACCTCTGCCATCCCCAGCGCCTGACAGCAGAGGTACCCGGGCCGAGATGAGAATGCAGGGCCGTGGTTGGGTCGCCTGCTCCCTCAACCAGAAGTGCTTCACAAAGGCTGGGGAGTGAGTCCCTCACAGCCTGCATTTGGAAGCCTTGGCCTCACCAGGCCTCACCCAGGAGCCAGAAACAATGAATTATTAAACACTTCCCGACTGAAATTAACCCCTGCAAACCTAATGCACAGCTCTGTTAAGAATGTGCCTTCGATAGAGTGGAGAAGAATAACTTGGCCTGACAAAGATATTTTGTTGTTTTTTTTAAGATTTTTATTTATTCATTTGAGAGAGAGAAACAGAGAGAGCACAAGCAGGGGGAAGGGCAGAGGGAGAAGCACACTCCCCACTGAGCTGGGAGCCTGACGTGGGACTCGATTCCAGGACCTGGAGATCATGACCTGAGCCAAAGGCAGATGCTCAACCATCTGAGCCACCCAGGCGCCCCCAAAAGATGTTTTTAAATAAAAAAGAAAGCACAGAGAATGTGTGCAGATGATTTTGCAGGTAAAAAAAAAAAAAAAAACTAGCAAAGAATCAAGACAATTGATTATGGTTGATAAGCCTATAGAGAGAATGGCTCTTACACAACAGTCATGGAAGAGAAAATAAACTGTACCTTAGAAAACCAGTTTAATAAAAAGTTAATTAAGTCAAAAACAGTTCAGCCACTTAAAGAAAACATAACCTTTTTTTTTTCAGTATAAGAAAGAAAGCACATGAATGGTGCTTTACATAAATACTTGACAGTTTTAAGTAACAAAATGGCTTAAGGATAAATAGATATGGCTTCCTCCTCCCCCAACTTTATAATGACAGCCTGGTTCTCAGATTCAAAGGTAAGACCTAAAGACAGGTACCTGATTAGAAGGTGATCCCTTATTTTTCTCAGTGAGAAGATCCAAAAGGTTTGGGGCCAACCAAATTTTAAAAAGAAAGCAGAAACAGTCAAATGTCTGCTTATACTATGTGTTAATTTAATTAGAGATTATATAAAATAAAATAATTAGAAAACATTGCTTCTTCCCTGACACCCACTCATGTCATGGACCAATTTTATTCAACAGACACTGCATGGATGGTTAAAACGCTTTGGTTATGGATAAGGTGTTGAAAATGTTTGCTTAAACTTCTTTATTAAAAACGAATTCTTAAGGGGTCCCTGAGTGGCTCAGTTGGTTAAGCGTCTACCTGCAGCTCGAGTCGTGATCCCAGGGTCCTGAGATCGAGTCCCGCTTCGGGCTCCCTGCTCAGTGGGGAGCCTGCTTCTCCCTCTCCTCCCTGCTCGGACTCTCTCTCACTATCTCTCTCTCAAATAAATAAATAAATAAAAATCTTTAAAAAAAAAAAAGGAATTCTTAGGGTCCTTTGGACAAGATACTTTCTGAGGACTGTAACAGAATAGAGCTCTGGCTTTTCTCAAGGATAGTATGGGGGCGGCTGGGGTGGACGTGTGGCATGAAAGAAGAAAGACAAAATTTCTGCTGACTTCAGTGCAGCTAAGCGGAATGAGCTGTAAGAGGCAAGAACGTTAAGAAGAGTAGGGGAAGCAGGTCAAAAGGAGGGAAGTGAACAATTCCACAGAAAAAAAAAAGGGGGGGTCAGTCTGCCCAGGGCAAGGCCTGAGTCGCTGCATGGCCTTCTGTTAGTAAGAAATGCACTGTGTGGTAAGGAAGAAAGTAGACAGAGGTGACAGGAAGCCACAGGGAACCTTTGCTGCCTTCCCCGGGGGACTCCGTGCCCCTCTTCAGGCTTCACTTACACCCCCAGGTGTAATGGGCCCGCTAAAGTGTGAGCCCCCGGAAGGCAGAAGGAAGCGTAACACTGTAGCGTGGGGCCTCCTGAAAGAAAAGTCACATTGCCCAATATTTCCGCCCTCAAGTGCTGAGCCGACTGTTAGAGCCCCATCAGGCGCTCAAGCGGGGCTTGTTGCTGAGCGGAGAGAAACCTGCAAGGGTGATTTTTTTTTGACAAGAATCCAAGAAGACGGGGTCTGAGAGAAACGCACAGGGCTGAGAGCGGAACGGAACCCCACGGCGACGGCTCTTCCAGGCGGTCTGGAATTTCAAACGGTTCGAGGCATAACGACTCTGAGCTCCCCTGCATCCACTCTGGAGAGAACACCTAGAGCCCCTGTAACACCAGAACGTGGCCGCTTCAGCGACGATGCACTTGGTGGCTTCATGGCGTTTCACGGGTGACGACAGATAACAATGCTGAGTCTGTCAACATTATAACTCCTTATATAACTACCCATGGTTTGCAACTCTTCTCAGTTGGCATTTTTAACAGCTTTAAGGGCAACTGGAGCTAAAATTTGCAACTCGAGTATCTACTTGAAGAACATTTCTTTAATCAACTACATTGTAAATACTTTGTTACAGTATCAGAAAACCCCTTAAGTGAGTGCTTATGGACAGAGATTAACATAAAACAGAAGTGAAGTTAAAACTCAACATTTTTTTCCTTTGAAGGTTATAATTTAAAGTTGGACAAACAGAATAATACATAAATAAACTGGACTAGGGCTTAAACATTTGAAACCTTTTCCAAAACTGAAACATGAGGTTAATAAAAAATAAAACTAAAAGGATCAACAGCCCCACATCAAAAGACATTTAGAAGGATGATCCAAGAAGAGTAGCGTGTAATTTTTTTCCCCAGAAATAACTGCATTTACTTTCCGAATACCATCTTTCACTAAAAAAAGAAGCTAGGGGGCGCCTGGGTGGCTCAGTTGGTTAAGCGACTGCCTTCGGCTCAGGTCATGATCCTGGAGTCCTGGAATCGAGTCCCGCATCGGGCTCCCTGCTCGGCAGGGAGCCTGCTTCTCCCTCTGACCCTCCCCCCTCTCATGTGCTCTCTGTCTCTCTCATTCTCTCTGTCTCAAATAAATAAATAAAATCTTTAAAAAAAAAAAAAAGAAGCTAGGTAGCCTTGTAGAAATGGCTGATTCTGAGTCTGGGGCAGGAAAGGTAACAAGCCTGAAACACCTTGTCAAAAACAAGAAACATCTTGTCAAAGCAAGGAAGCCATCAAAAGTCATGTCAAAAGTCATGTCAAAACAATTCAGAAGTGAATGAGAAAAGACTCCCACTGGCCACAAATGGGACAATATGAGTATCAGTAAAAATAACTGCAATGGATTGAAACATGTCAAACAGGTTTGATGTCCCAAATCGATATATGTTATATGATGTATGTTTCATAGTGAATTTTTTAAAAAAATCAATGATGGCCTTTGGAGAATACTGGGGAACCAATTCACTTTTCTGAGAACTGGTAAATTAAGGGAAAGAATCAAACATTTGTCCTGCCTTTCCCATATAAACTTAGGATAACCAAATAGTTGATGAAAATTTTCTCTTTATAGGAGTATTCTGGCTGACAAGTGAAGAAGGAATAAGAGAATGAGACAATCAACATCTTGCAACCTCTAAGTAATCCAGCACCTGGGCCATGGTCACGAACAGCTGCTAACATTACAAAGAGAGACAACCAGGTTTCAAGAGCTTCATGACCAAAGGACGGGCCACCCCCCATAAAGCAAGCCTCTGGATTTGCTGCTGGTTTACCAGGGATCCAGGGGCCCAGGAATATGACAAATGGCACCCTAAGGTGCAGTCAACAAAATTCAACTCTAGGAAACTCTACAAGCAAATGACTTAGCTTCTTCAACCAAAAATAAACAAACAAATAAATAAATAATGCAATGGAAAGGGAAAAGAGACAGGGCAACCTAGATTACAAGAGACCCAGGGACAATGAGCCAGTCACAAAGTATGGACTTTCCAGATCCAGATTTGAACAAATGTCTTTTTAAATATTTCAACTATGTGTCGTTGAATATTTGAACTGGAAGTCTGGTGATAAGTAAACATTGTTAGTTGTTGTAGGTGTAAAAATGATACTGGGATTATGGTTTTGAAAAGAGTCCTTATCTTTAAGAAATAAATGCTGAAACACTTCCGGATTGTTAAAATGTTCTAAATGTGCAAGGAGAAGAACAATGTTCTACAGTGAACCTAGAAGATGAATAGAAAAATCTTAATGCTGGTGTAACTTGTCCTGGTGTAACCAGGAGTTTCATAAGTGATTCAGGTCACCATGCTATACACAGCAATGCACCTGAAAAGGAAGATGGGATTTTTAAAGGCAACAAGATATGAAGTGTGTGTGTGTGTGTGTGCATGTGTGTGTGTGTATACCTGAATTTTTTTTTCCAAAAGATTTCATTCAGGGGCGCCTGGGTGGCTCAGTCGTTAAGCGTCTGCCTTCGGCTCAGGTCATGATCCCAGGGTCCTGGGATCGAGCCCCGCATCGGGCTCCCTGCTCCGCGGGAAGCCTGCTTCTCCCTCTCCCACTCCCCCTGCTTGTGTTCCTGCTCTCGCTTTGTCTCTCTCTGTCAAATAAATAAATAAAATCTTTAGGGTGCCTGGGTGGCTCAGTCGGTTGGGCGACTGCCTTCGGCTCAGGTCATGATCCCGGAGTCCTGGGATCGAGTCCCACATCGGGCTCCCGGCTCAGCGGGGAGCCTGCTTCTCCCTCTGACCCTATCCCCTCTCGTGCTGTTTCTCTCTCTCTCTCTCTCTCTCAAATAAATAAATAAATAAAATCTTTAAAAAAAAAGAAAATAAATAAATAAAATCTTTAAAAAAAAAAAAGATTTCATTCATTTATTTCACAGAGAGAGAGAGAACAAGTAGGCAGAGAGGCAGGCAGAGGCAGAGGGAGAAGCAGGCTCCCCGCCGAGCAGGGAGCCTGATGCGGGGCTCGATCCCAGGACCCCGGGACCATGACCCGAGCTGAAGGCAGCAGCTCAACCGACTGAGCCACCCAGGTGCCCCGATACCTGAATTTGTTAAGGGCACGAGATAGCTACAAATTTTTTTTTTTTTAAGATTTTATTTATTTATTTATTTGAGAGAGAGAGCAGGAGAGGGGGGAGGGTCAGAGGGAGAAGCAGACTCCCTGCCAAGCAGGGAGCCCGATGCGGGACTTGATCCCGGGACTCCAGGATCATGACCTGAGCCAAAGGCAGTCGCTTAACCAACTGAGCCACCCAGGCGCCCGAGCTACAAATATTTTTAAATAAAGAACTGATCCAAAAGTATTTTCCCTTTTTAGTACTACAGTTTATTCTTTGCAAATAATTATAAAATACATCTCAAGTAACCAAAATTGTGATTATCTCCCTACAGGACATGCATTTTAAAAGAAACCCCGAGGCAACTGGGACTTAAACTATATTTACTTTGTACATTGTACAATCTTAATTCCTTTGTCAAAATATACTTTTAGCTACTACTTTAAAAACCATAGTAAGCAACAAGCACAATCAAAAGTGTGTTCTCCACCACATGTCTACAAGCGTGGACCTTGAAAGAAAACAGCAAGGCCACCTCTGGGAACACTCTGAATTTGGATTTTGTGTTGTTGTTTTGTGTGTGTGTGTGTGAGGAGTGAGGGTACAACTTTATTTCTCTCTGCCATGTTTTACCTTTTTGTTCAGCTTTGAGATAGAATTGACATATAACATTGTGTAAGTTTAAAGTATAGGATGTAATGATTTGATACACTTATATTACAACATGATAACCACAATAAAGTTAGTTAACACATCCTTCCCTTCATACACAATCCCCATTTTGGTGTGTGTATGTCGTAGTGGTGAGAACATTTAAGATCTACTCTCTTAGCCACTTTCAAGTATTCAATACAGTATTAGTAACGAGAGTCACCCTGATGCCCTTAAACTTATTTATGTTATTACTGGAAATATGTACTTTTTGACCAACAACTCCCATTTCCCCCACCCAACCCCCAGACCCTGACAACCACCCTTCTACTCTCTGTTTCTATGAGGTTGGCTTTTTTAGATTTCATAAAGTGAAATCATGCAGTCTTTGTCTTTCTCTGTCCCACGTATCTCACTTAGCATAATGCCCTCAAGGTCCATCCATGTTGTCACAAAAGGCAAGATTTCCTTCTTTTTATGGCTGACTAATATTCCACCGTATAGACACATCATATTTCTTTTATCCATTCATCCACTGATGGACACGTAAGTCAAACCATGTTCCAGTTACTATGAATAATGCTGCAAAGAACATGGGAGTGCACATATCTCTTAGAGATAATGACTTCATTTCCTTCAGATAAGTACCCAGAAGTGGGATTGCTGGATCATCTAATAATTCTATTTTTAATTTTTTGATGAACCTCCATACTGTTTTCCATAGTGGTTATACCAATTTACATTCTGATTTGGGGTTTCTTGAGATGTGTTAAAGAAGGCTGTGGTTTTGGTTGTTTAGGTGTAAAAGTGATATATTGTGATTATGGTTTCTAACAGAGTCCTCATCTTTGAGAACTATGTGCTAAAACATGACAGAAATGTGGTAAATCACCTGCCTAGCCCTCGGCACCCCATTCTCTGAGAGCTGGCCCCTCATTTGGTGGGGGCAAGCCTCACCAGGCACTTCTGACTGTCCATCGCCAGTACTCCCTACCCCCTCACTGCTTGGCAGCAGGGCCCTGGTGTCACGCAGACCTACTGAATCAGAAGCTACAGTGTAACAAGGTCCCCAGGGCACTGACACATGAGTGTCATTTGAGAAGTGCTGGTCTCTACCACATGAGCTCCTCACCCAGATGTCAGAATCACCTGTGCAGCCTCCTCCTGCCTCTCCCTTCCCAGGCTGGCCCACATCAGAATGGGGGTGGGTCATGTCCAGGTTGAAGACGGTCCCCCAGGTGACTCTCTATACCTCCACCACTCTCCTAAGCCCCTTTCTAGAAAGGAGGAAAAGTCTGCATGGAACAACAGGGTCAGATACTTGCAGACCCCAGACCTGATGATTTCTGAGGCACCTTTCAGGGCTACGAGCCAATAGGTCTGCAGAAGTACCACCAAGAAGGCAGCAACAAGCAAGTGCCCAAGAGGGAAATTCACTTCATTCTCACTTTAGATGAAATAAACTGATCCAGACACCCAACCAGTCCCTCTCCCTGAAAGGAGATGAAATTCCTAGTCCTCATCACAGATCTAACCACACCGGATTGCTACCTTTAGCCCCCACCAGCATGAAAGCCACAGGAGGGCAGAGAGGACGCTGCTGTGTCCGGCCCTGTCCTCCCAGCACTGGCCTAATGTCGGGCCTACAGTAGGCATGTCATAAATATTTGCTGAATGAAAATACACTCTTAATTTCTAGGTGCCAGGTGCCTTTATCCTCACATCACCCCTCATGCTCTTCCAGAATGTGACCCCAGCCATCAACAGGGGGAATCTAATCTCCCTCCAGGGCCCTTGAATTTGGGCAGGCTTGAGAGCGCTTGGACCAGGAGAGTGCAGGGAAGTAATGCTGTGTGACTTCCAAGGCTGGGTGACAAAAGCCTACTATGCAGTTTCCAACCCACTTGCTGGAATACTCTGAGGACTGCCATGCTGTAAGGAAACCAAGTCACACCGAGAGCCCACACACAGGCACTCCAGGTGGCCACTGACTTGCCAACTTGCTGAGTCATCCCACTTGGCCCAACACATGAGTGTCAGCACCTTCAGATGGTCCTAGCCCTGCTGTTGCTGAGTGGCCCCCGGCTTTCAAATCTTCCCAGGTGAGGCCCCGGCCATTGTGGAGCTGAGCTGCCCTGCCCAAATTCTTGACCCACAAGATCTGGAAGCCTAATAAAATGGCTGTTTGAAGGAGTCGCTGGTGATGCAGCCGTAGTAACCAGCATACACTCCGAGGTGCCTATGGCTACTCCCAGTTTATGAAGAATCGGGTTCCCAGAGAGATAAGATAACCTGCCTGAGGGTGGGGAGCTGATAGCCCAGCTGTCAGCCAGTCTGGATTCACAGCCTGGCTTCCTGCCCCTGTTCCTGCTCATATTTTTTCAATCAGTGAAGATTTTCTGAGTCATAAGCTCCAGATATACCGGCTCGGCTATACCGAGACAAATGTGAAGATACCCAAGTGCACACATGAATACACGTAGTATGCTCAAATATGAAACCAGGCCAAATTAGGCCTGCCCGCCCTTATAAATTCTTAGCTGACATTCCTTCAGACAGAATGGCTCCTTGGTCTGCTAAGTACTTATTGAGAATCTGGGGGAACAGAGGCACTGGGCTAGATGACAGGAATATGAGTCAGGGGCCCATTATAGGAGAGGAGTCAGGAAAGGATAAAAAGAAAAGGAAAAATATTTCTTTCTCTGACATTAGACAAAAAGAGGATAAAAGGAAATACAAGTGTTCTAATAGCAACGTAAAGACATAAAGATAAGGGTACACAAGGGAACTGATGCCTTCTCTCACGCAGGAATCAGGATCATCTGTTGGTAAGGGTCAGGTGTGAGAAGAGAACCTGAGAAGCTTAAGAAAACAGTCTAGAATAAGCTCAGTGCAAATGCACTATAGAATTTCCTTTGCATATTTTGTGTGTGTGTTTTCATTTACAAAAGAAAATTTTTTGTGGTGAGAGTGGGTGTGTGAGAGGTGAATGGAAGCATTGCTGGGCAGCCGTAAGGACCCAGCAGAATAGGCAATGGCCCCTTGATCCATCCTCACCATCTCTCCAGGGCCCACAGTAAGGCCAGAGCTAAGAGTCACATGGGTGCCCCGGAGCTGTGCCCAGGTAGGAGAGAAGAGATTCAGAGCTGGTCTCAGCCGCCTCCAGTAACTGACCAGGGAGAGTGGGGAGTGCCTGCCATGTGCCAAGCAGGCAGGATGCGGACTAGGAGGGGGTGGTCACAGAGTCAGGGAGATGGTGGCAGGGAAAAGGAAAGGCTATGAGGACTGACCAACTGCACAGGGCTGAGGATCCAGGGAGTGGCAGCACACCCTGCAAGAACATCTGCAGGGCGCCCTGTAGACCCAGACAACATGGTGGACAGTACAGAAGCTCTAAAGGAAAGGAAGAGACAAAGAAGTGGCCAAGGATGGTGGGGGGAGGAGGTCTCCTTCTTCTTCCCCCCACCTGCATCTCTCATCTACACAACATTCCTTTCCAAAATTCACTTCTCAAAAGACTCTCCAGCACATTGTCACCATGGAATGGGAGATTGTCTATCCATACAAGTCTCCCAGTGTTAGTAGCCTTCAGAGGATCTCAAGGTTAAACCTCTCTTGGAAATGACAGCTATTTCTTCACAACACCTAGAACTAGCACTACGTGAAACAAGCTGGATTTACCAGTCCATAAAGGGGATGTGCCTCAGTAAATGTTCACATACCCTTGAGGTCAATAGCTCTAGAATCAATATTTATTGTGTAAATGAATATTGCCTTTGAAAGAAAGAACATATTTGGGGAAAGTTCCCATTCTTGGTCCTGGAACTCAAAGGCCACCACAATTTGGCACAAGTTTGACACCGACAACCTCACTTGCATTTATACCCAGCCCCCAGCCCCCATTCCAGCTGGACTGTCCTGGTTCCCACTACCCCACACATTCTTTCCCAGAGGGCACATGGATGTTCTCATCCATGAAATCTGGTTCCTTATTCCTTACATCACAAAATGTCCTCCATCTCCATGGCTTGAGGTCAACTTCAAACCCTGTCTTGGGCCACCCCTCCCACTACATTCTCAGATTTATTAACTTCAGCATTAACTGAACAAATCACTTATAATTATCATATACTGCCTTGTAACATCCTTTGAATTACTGTCTTAGACTGGGAGTTGGTAAACTTTCTCTTAACTTTTTTTTCTCCAGATAGTAAATATTTTAGGCTTTGTGGGCCATACAAACTGTTGCAACTACTCAACTCTGGTGTTATAGTGAGAAAGCAGCCATGGCCAATAAAAAATGAATGATCATGGTTGTGTTCCAAAAAAACTACTTTTTTATTTAAATTCTATTAGCCAACATACAGTACATGATTAGTTTCAGATGTAGTGTTCAATAATTCATCAGTCACATATAACACCCAGTGCTCATCACAATAATTCATCAGTCACATATAACACCCAGTGCTCATCACACCACGTGCCCTCCTCAATGCCCATCACCCAGTTACCCCATCCCCCCACCCACCTTCTCTCCAGCAACCCTGTTTGTTTCCAATGTTAAGAGTCTCTCATGGGGCGCCTGGGTGGCTCAGTTGGTTAAGCGACTGCCTTCGGCTCAGGTCATGATCCTGGAGTCCCGGGATCGAGTCCCGCATCGGGCTCCCTGCTCGGCAGGGAGTCTGCTTCTCCCTCTCCCACTCCCCGTTTGTGTTCCCTCTCTCTCTGTGTCTTTCTCTGTCAAATAAATAAATAAAAAATCTTAAAAAAAAAGAGTCTCTCATGGTTTGTCTCCCTCTCTGATGACTTCCCACTCAGTTTTCCCTTCCTTCCCCTATGATCCTCTGCACTGTTTCTTATATTCCACATATGAGTGAAACCATATAATTGTCTGTCTCTGATTGACTTATTTCACTCAGCATAATACCCTCTAGTTCCAGCCACATCGTTGCAAATGGCAAGATTTCATTTTTTGATGGCTGCCTAATATTCCAGTGTGTGTGTGTGTATACCACATCTTCTTTATCCATTCATCTGTCGATGGACATCTCAGCTCTTTCCACAGTTTGGCTATTGTGGACATTGCTGCTATGAACATTGGGACGCAGGTGTCCCTTTGTTTCGCTACGTCTGTATCTTTGGGGTAAGTCTCTAGTAATGCAATTGCTGGGTCATAGGATAGCTCTATTTTCAACTTTTTGAGGAACCTCCATACTGTTTTCCAGAGTGGCTGCACCAGCTTGTGTTCCCACCAACAGTGTGAGAGGGTTCCCCTTTCTCCACATCCTCGCCAACATCTGTTGTTTCCTGACCTGTTAATTTTAGCCATCCTGACTGGTGTGAGGTGGTATCTCACTGTGGTTTTGTTTGTTTGTTCTTTTTTAATTTTATTTATTTGACAGAGAGAGACACAGCAAGAGAGGGAACACAAGCAGGGAGAATGGGAGGGGGAGAAGCAGGGAGCCCGATGCGGGGCTCGATCCCAGGACCCTGGGATCATGACCCGAGCCGAAGGCAGACGCTTAACGACTGAGCCACCCAGGCGCCCCCTCACTGTGGTTTCGATTTGTATTTCCCTGATGCTGAGTGATGTGGAGCATTTTTTCAAGTGTCTATTGGTCATTTGTATGTCTTCTTTGGAGAAATGTCTGTTCAGGTCTTCTACCCATGTCTTGGCTGGATTATTTGTTTTTTGAGTGTTGAGTTTGATAAGTTCTTTATAGATCTTGGATACTAGCCCTTTATCTCCAACAAAACCTTATTTACAAAAATAATCAGCAGGCCACATTTGGCCTATCGGCCACGGTTTGGTAATCTCCATCTTAGACTGTTCTTTTAACTCATATTATCTCTTAAATCATATGTCTTGTCACTTAAAATAGATTTAAGTTCCTTAAAAGAACCAGGTATATATTTTTATTTACTCTTGACCCCTACCTGGCATAGTACTACACAAAGAACATACACATTTTTGAGTAATCATTTGAGTATATATTGAATGACGTGCTACATATCACAACTTTTTGGTTGTTTAAGTGTGTATACCGATGGTGCCAACATTAATTTCTAACTAGTATTAACTTAACTGAACGGTGTGCCATAAAGTGGTTTTGTTTTGTTTTTTTTAACTTTCCTGGTCTGCTCTTTTGCCAGATATTTTTCTTCTAATCATTTCCACAGACGGCCTAATCCATTCATCCTATCAGCTACGTAACAGACTAGCACATTCCACAAGCTAGTTAACATCAGTAGGACTTTGGCTCTCTGCAGATAGAAGTGTCCACTTGAGCATTCAGTTTCCCCCATCACATCACAACATCACAGAAGTATGGAGAGAGAAAGGTTTGCACAGGCAAAAGGGAAGCTTTCGGAAAAAAGAGAGGAAATCTATCATTGCTGTTCCCCGCAGAAGCAAACATGAAACAATTACCCATAACCAAAATAAAATTAACTTCACAGTGGGTTAGTGACAGTTCCTGTCAGATGCTTCTGGCTTGCTTCTAAATCGACAACTGCAACAGAGGGAAAAGAAAGTAGACATCTTTTGAAGAATTTCAGATATGCAATAAACTACATCACCCCCAAATACCCTGCCTTTGAATATGTTAAAGTAGATCGTACGTAAGGAGCTAAAAAGTAATAAAATGACAAATAGGTCACAGAAAGCCTGAGACTTGACTTCTTGCCAATAGTGACCTTTGATGCCGATAAAGTCCCCACTTCCTTTTATCACCTCAAGTGAAGGCAAGAGCACCTAAGTGCAGGCAATGTGGGCAACGCGGATCCTTGTCCCCCAAGTGACCCTTACACATGCTTAGAGATTCAAACAGCTGTACAGGTCCGTTAGGAAAACAGATGCTTCCACCCTCCCCCAAGCTTCCTCTCCCCAGCAGCAACTACTTTTAGCTCCTTTAGTTGATTTGGTCCTTGCTTCCACATCTGAAGAAGACGCCATCTTGGCTGTACGCCTTGATGTCTTCATTCTCGGCCACTATGTGCTGCCTTCCCACGTGGAAGCTGAGGTCTGCTCCCCTCACTCACCCCGTGGACACACCCCCCACCCTCCCCCACCCCCTAGAGGGTGGGCCATCATTCTGGATGCAACAGTGTTCACTCTCTTTCAGGGCTGAATTCTTTCCCCCCCAAAATCCTACGGCCCAAAGCCGAGTATGTCAGAATTCGACCTTACTTGGAAATAGGCTCCCTATAGATGTCATTAGTTAAGATGAAGTCTTTAGGGTGGGCCTACTCCAGTATGACTAGTGTGCTTCTCAAAAGGAGAAATTGGGACACAGAGACACCATGGAGTGAAGTAGGTGTGAAGAGACAAAAAGAAAAGACGGCCATCTCCAAGACAAGGAGAAAAGCCTGGAACACATCTTTCCCTGCAGGACTGCAAGAGAACCCATTTCTGCTGTCGAAGCCCCCCAGCGTGCGGCACTTAGTTCTGGCAGCCCCTGCAAACTGGTGCAGGCGATTAGAGCACTGGGAGGCCACAAACATTACTGAAGGCCTAGTCACAGGTTAGGTAGGTAGGCTCTATTTCTTTTGGTGACTTGTTCCCCCCATCCCCGAGCTAATACTAGTCTTATTTGTTCCTTTGCTTAGTTTTCATTTTCTTCCTGAAAACTTCATTCAAAAACAGATTCCACTCTGAACTCTTCCTCTCTTGTCTACATTGGTGCTTGAGAGGTCCAGGTGGGCAGACGGTCTGTTATTTCACCCTCCGTCAGAGCCTTCTGAACTCGGGGAGGGGGGTGCATGAACATCAGGGGGCACCAACCATGTGGCAAGGGGGGCTCCACCTTGATATGAGCTCAAGACACAGCACCATCCTGAAGCACGAGGAGTGGCTGCAGCTTTGGGAGCAGAGGTGAAACACCACCATAAATGGGGGTTCTCTGAAGACACCTGTGCCAGAGGGGAGCCCCGGGCAGAGGCTACAGGTGGCAGATAAGCACGAAGGCAGATGACAACCAGGACTGAGGGAGGGAAATCTCTAGAGGAGGTGCTTGATTAAGAGTCATTCCCGGGATTTAAAAAAAATGTCTGCATAAACAAATGGCATTCTAGGGAATGGGAGCACATTTAGTTAAAATGTCCCTATTTAAAGATAGCACGACAACTGTCCTCCACACCCATACCCAACTTCCCAAATTCTACCTTTGCAACTGGAGTAAATTTATTTAAAATTAAAAAAAAAAGAAGGGGAGGTGCTTTCGAGATAATCTCAATCAAAGAAACACAGGCCAGAAAAAATAAGTCAGAGAATCACAGAGCTAAAAGAAAATGATATAGTCCAGACTTCGCTGCAAAAAAATCTAGGATGCAGACTTTATACTCCACAACTTTTCTCAGTCAAGATCAAAAGTTCTCAATGATTTCTTATGTATTGTATCATCACCTTCCATCACATTCCACATAGGTTATGGCAATTCCCAAGAATTCATGCAGTAAAACAAAAATAGGGGTGCCTGGGTGGCTCAGTTGTTAAGCGTCTGCCTTCGGCTCAGGTCATGATCCCAGGGTCCTGGGATCGAGCCCCACATTGGGCTCCCTGCTCCGCAGGAAGCCTGCTTCTCCCTCTCCCACTCCCCCTGCTTGTGTTCCCTCTCTCGCTGCCTCTCTCTGTCAAATAAATAAATAAAATCTTTAAAAATAATAATAATAATAGGGCTCCTGGGTGGCTCAGTCATTAAGCATCTGCCCTCGGCTCAGGTCATGATCCCAGGGTCCTGGGATCAAGTTCTGCATCGGGCTCCCTGCTCCGCAGGCAGCCTGCTTCTCCCTCTCCCGCTCCCCCTGCTTATGTTCCCTCTCTCGCTGTGTCTCTCTCTGTCAAATAAATAAATAAAATCTTTTAAAAAAATAAAAATAAATAAAACAAAAATATACAAATAATGAGGATCAGGAAAAATACAGGTAAAAGATCAAGAGCCAGGGAAAGTTAAGACATCCGCATGTACAGTATATGTCCACCATATAGAGGCTTACTGCCTTAGTGGAGGCAATTTGCCTTTTAGTTTCCTGACAACCAAACCAAAAAGGGAAACATGATCTTACATTGTTCACAGGAGCAAATAGGGTAGGGCAGGAGGTGGGGGAGCCCACAGCAAAAGGAAAACTAACTGGCAGAAAGAACTTTGCATGTGGGGCTTCATATAGCACTGTTTTTCAGCTGAGGGCAAACCAGGTCACAGTGAGCTTTCTGAAAGAAAAGAAAGGGAAGGAAAGGAAAGAAAAGAAAAGAAAAAAAGGAAAGGAAAGGAAAGGAAGAGAGAGAGAGAGAGAGAAAGAAACAGAAAGAAAAAGAGAGAGAAGGAAGGAAGGAAGGAAGGAAGGAAGGAAGAAAGAAAGAAAGAAAGAAAGAAAGAAAGAAAGAAAGAAAGAAAGAAAGAAAGAAAGAAAGAAAGAAAGAAAGAAAAACGGAAAGAAAGAACAGAACAGAGGCACCTGGGTGGCTCAGTTGTTAAGCGTCTGCCTTCAGCTCAGGTCATGATCCCAGGGTCCTGGGATCGAGTCCCACATCGGGCTCTCTGCTCAGTGGGAAGCCTGCTTCTCCCTCTCCCACTCCCCCTGCTTGTGTTCCCTCTCTCGCTGTGTCTCTCTCTGTCAAATAAATAAATAAAATCTTTAAAAAAAAAAAAAGAACAGAATAAAAAATATCAGAGCATATCTCATATAGCAAAGGTAAATGTTTTCTTGTGAAATGAGTATTTCAATCATAACTAAGGATGGGTATGCGCATCAGACTGCAAAGTACAATATATTTCTCACTGGGATATATGATCACAAAAATTTGAAAAAGGGCAGGAGGAAATAGTAAGTGGACTTAATTTCCAGCCTGGACAGTACCTATTCCCTCCTGGGGCTCCGGGTGGTGAGGAATAAACCACCCTTGCTGGGTCGCAGTCCTGACCCATCCCCTGCCCGTTTTACCCCTTGGCCTTTGACTCTGTCCAGTGGTCCTGCTTTGCACCTTCTAGGTCTTCCCCCAGTGGCAGCACCTTTGGGCAAGTATGACAGCTTGGGCTCCCTCTCTCCTCCCGGCCCCTTAACTTACTGGCACCCATCTCTGAATCTCCTGCCATCTCACTACCCCGGCCCACCCCGGTCACCCTGGTCTCTCTCTCTTCTATGAAAGCCTTAGTCAGGGATGGGAGAAATAGAATAGTACTTCGTCCTTCCTTCATCCTTCCGGTTCCAGACTGTATCTCCTTCAGTTTCTCCACATTGCTTTTGAAAATGTGAACCAATTACTTATACACCTATGTTCATAGCAGCACCATTCACAATAGCTAAAAGGTGGAAACAACCCAAGTTTCCATCAACTGAGGAATGGATAAGCAAAATGTAGTATATCCATACAATGGAATATTATTCAGCCTTAAGAGGGAATAAAGTTCTGGCACATACTACACCATGGATGAACCTTGAGGACAGTATATTAAGAAGTCAGTCACAAAAAACACAAATATTATAAGATTCCACTTATATGGGGTACCTAGAATAGGCAAAATCATAGACACAGAAAGTAGAATAGAAGTTACTGGGGGTTGGAGAGAGGGAAGAGTGGAGAGTAACTGTTTAATGGGTACAGAGTTTCCGTTTGGGATGATGAAAATGTTCTGGAAATACATAGTGGTGATGTTGCTCAACATCATGAATGTACCTGATTTGCCACTGAACTATATACTTAAAAGTGGTTAAAATGGTAAATTTGATGTTTATTTTTTTTTGCCACCATTAAAAAAATGCATAACCTCAGTCCAATCATGAGAAAACCTAGTCTGAGGGACTTTCAACAAAATACCGATCAATACTCTCCAAAAGTGTCAAGGTCATGAAGGTCAAGGAAAGATTAAGCAAATGTCATAGAATGCAGATTACTGAGAAGAAATGACAACTAAATACAATGTGGGATCCTGGATAGGATCCTAAGAACAAAAAAAGGACATTAGTTGGGGCACCTGGGGCTCAGTCGTTAAGCGTCTGCCTTCAGCTCCAGTCGTGATCCCGGGGCCCTGGGATCGAGCCCCGCGTCGGGCTCCCTGCTCCGCCGAGAAGCCTGCTTCTCCCTCTCCCACACTCCCCCTGCTTGTGTTCCCTCTCTCGCTGTGTCTCTCTATGTCAAATAAATAAAATCTTAAAAAAAAAAGGACATTAGTGGGAAAACTTAAGAAATTAAACATGATCTTTAGTAAATAGTATTACACCAATGTTGATTTCCTGGTTCTGATAACAGTACTGTGATTATGTAAGATGTGAACATTAGGGGAAGCTGAGTGAGGGATATATGGAAACTATACTTATTTTTGCACCTTTTCTTTAAGTCTAAAGAAAAAATTAAAAGTTCAAAAAAATTTTTTAAATCAACCCACCCTTAAAAAATAGTGTAATATATGCCAATGTACATTAGTTAATCCTTACCCTGAAGGTGGTCAGTTCACATGTGAAGTACCCAAATCAGAAAAGAACACTCCAGGGATAGTGGGTCAGCCTTTGAAAGACCAATGAGAGTCCTTCTGCAGCAGAGTTAGTCAACAGGCATAATGGAAATGAGCAATGGCTCCCTGCTCTCTGGATTGGGTGAAAATATCATGCTGGCAGCTCGACCCTAGCAAGAACCACACAGAAGAATCTAGGAATACCAGCATCCATCGCTTTCAGAAAAGGGGCCCTGGACTCTATCAGGACCCTTGGTCATCCATTAAAGAAGGGCCCTGTCCCCTCCCTGGGGGCTAACCGAATCCTGCCACTGGAACACCATAACATCTGCATTGACTGTCTCTCACTTGGCCAGAGAGCTTGAACTCTGCAGAGCATGAGGGACAGGCAGGGTTCCCTCCAAGCCTACTTGCTAACAAGTGTTGAGTGAGTGGCCAAAATTGGTCTGAGACTTGCTTTCCCTGTAACATACCTCCTGGTCGTGGGATTGTGGAAAAGGACGCACAGGCTCCCATCAGCTGTTTCCCAAAAGAATGTGACAATTCTTCAAAGGACAAACCAGTTTAGGTGGGTCCACAACAGACAATGTCTTGGGATTCCTGAGAACACGTTTACGGCCCAGAGAGCACGCACCGGCTCGGGCCGACACCCCCCGGAGTGGAGCCCTCCAGGGACGAGGTCTCCACCTGGGCTGCTGCTGTCTCCAGAGAGGGCCGTTTGGGCAGTGACAAGCCTCCCCTGGGACACCAAGTGTCCACACTGAGCTCCTCGGGCTTACGGGGGCTGGAGCATTCTAAATGTCCAAAACCTGACCAGACTAATGTATTTAGCCCAAGGTCTTCAAGTTGACTCAACAGTGGAATCAATCACAAAGCACACAACAAGAAAGCCCATGCTTTTATTTTCTTTAGGGCCAGATGTAATCAAGCCCATCTTCTATTTTCTTCCTCCCAGGGGGCAGACTCATCTGTCATTTCCTGTCCTCATCCCCCTGCTTCCTCATTCCCCTCTTGCCGGTCACAGCCCAGCTGTTTCCAGCCATCCCAACCCCTGGCTCTGCTTCAATGCGACCCGAGACCCCAGCAGCCCTGGGAGAGGGTGGCCCTCAGTGACAGTCTCAGCTAGGATCATCAAAAACCCAGGACAGTCTACAGTGCACCAAGGCCATCTGACAAACTTCATGGCCCGCTGGGCTAAGCGAAACCTCCTTGCAACTTCCTCAAACTCTGCAGAGATGGAAGCTGTCTTCCACACAGGCTGCCACCAAATCGACTGCCCCTTTGGCCCTACCTGACATGGAGATCGAGAAGAACAACATCCCCACCTGAAGCTAATATAACGCTGTATGTTAATTTTACTGGAATTTTAAAAAAAGAAAACAGCATCCCTAGCGTGGCAGGCAGAACAGATACATCCTCATCCCTGGAGCTGTGACTACCTGGCAAAGGGACACGAAAGTTGCAGATGGAATTAAGCTGGCTAATCAGCTGACCTTAAAATCGGGAGATTACCCTGAATTATCCTGGTGGACCTGATGTAATCCTAAGGGTCCTTCCAAGTCTAAGTTGGGGGCAAAGAGAAGGTCAGAGTGATGTGATGTGACGTGAGGAGAGGACCCCCTGCTGCAGGCTTTGAAGATGGAGGAAGGGGGCCGTGAGCCAAGGAATGTGAACAGTCTCTAGATGCTGGAAAAGACAAGGGAATATCATTTTCCCTAGTTTCCAGAAAGGAACACAGCCCTGTCAACACGAGTTTAGTCCAGTGAGACTCACATCAGACCTCCGATCTATAGAACAGTAAGACAATAAATTCATGTTGTTTTAAGCCACTAACTCTGTGGTCATTTGTCATGGCAGCAGAAGGAGACCAGTACACCTGACTATCAAATATCGGAGTAGCTTGTTTCGGGCCTAATAAATGAGTGAGTCCCGAGTAAAACTATCTTCCACAGTCCACAACACTTGCCTCCCCTGAAGGCCTGGCTCCATGCCACTGGTTGCCACTGGCGTCCATTCCCGTAGGCCTTACCTCCAAAGAAACCAGTGCCCGGGGACAGAAAACGCACGACACGTGGTTTTGTGTCACAGGGCTATTCTAAATAGAACACTTTGCCTGTGCCGTTTTTATGAGGTATTTGCTTGACACAGATCTTAAAAAAGAAAACCCACTCAGAGTTATTTCTGTAACTGAAGGTGGGCAAGAATGGGGATAGTAAAATGAGATTATTACTTATGAAATGAGCAATGGAAGTTAAGCTTATTCTTACCTATCATTTAATGCATCACTCTGCAACTAAGTATGGTGAGGCCAATTTCCATTTCGGGCTGCCCCAACCCCACAGTACATGGGTCTGAGTCTCAGTGTTGTTCTTCAAAGGCCTCGAAGCTAGTGGATGCCAGTCTGTTCTGGTTATTTATTTGGCCAGTGCCAGAAACTCAAAGAGAGCCAGAAGTCACTCTTTTTCAACATACTTTCTGTGTGTGTGGCAAGCACCGTAAAAGTGCAGAGACACAGAATCCTCCTGAACAGAGGGTGGGGGTGAAGAAGAGCCACATGGCGGTCAGCACTCCGTATTTCAAGAGATTTGGATGCTCTTTCCAACCAGCTGGGAGTCAGGGTTCCAACTCTAACGGTGTCTAACTGACCAAGGTCATGCTCAGCGATTCCTATTACCTAGGCTTGACAGTAGTTAGGGCTAACAAAGGCTGGCCGAAAAATTTTAAAAAGCCATGATTTCCAATGCCAGAACAGTGGGCCACTTAAGCTCTATTTTTAGCAAGTCTCGCTTACCTATGAAGCAGCATCTGGCTCCTATAATTCTCCAAAGCATAAAAGCATTAAAAGATCGGAGTGGCTGTGACAAATGGGCTGGTCCCCAAGTGAGCATTTCCACATTGACAAAAGTAGACAGCCAGCAGCCCGACTGGCCCCCCTGGCTTCCAAAGGGACCCGCCATCATGCTGCCAGCTCTCAGCCATTAGCAACAGTTAAAATATTAAGCCAAATGACAGAGGAGTTTCTGCTACCAATTTATGATATTGGAGACTCCATGTCTTTGACAAGAGGGCATTTCCTAAGCAATGCCTCTCTGGGGACGAAGAAAAGAATCCTGAGGCAAAGCACCAGGGACTAGCTCAGGCTAAAGAGAAAGGACAGCAAGAGGAAAAGAGAAGAAAAACGTTGCGTTGCAGGGCACTCGGGGTGGGGGGGCCAGCGACACTTCCCTAAAATGCAGGATGAGAAGCCTGCCGAAATGAGCACACTGCCTCCCTATCTCGATCTCCTCTGCACAGCCCAGGGCACAGGCATGCGCTTCATTACGTCCCCCCCGGGAGGAAGTGTGGCAAGCCCACACGCCGGCCGGCGCTAAGAAAGATAAAGCGGATTTCTTCTGTGGCGGACTCACGGCAAGGAAACTTTGGAAGAGACAGTAAAACAGGCCGGCCCGCTAGCTGCCCTCACAACACGGGGCGCCCTTGTCCGAGCCCATCATTGCTCTTTCCTCCACGAGTGCGGCGCCAACGAGATGCCTGGTAAAGGCTCAGCAAGGGCCACGGAAGACGCCCGTGTCTGCCGCCACAATTCTCCTACAGACCATGCCACGGAGACTTTTTACTTGTCTCTTCGGTTCTGTCAAGACAGAAATACGTGCAAACACGGGAACACACGTTACGCCGCGACAGGGCCAACAGCAGGGAAGACTGTGAGCAGCGCGGACTTCCTCAGCTGCTCCTGACCATCCGCGGTGTGTGCAGGAGCCGTGAATAAGCAAGACCATTAAATACCGACTTCCGGCCCAGGTTGGGGAAACGAGACTCTGGCTTCAGAGTCATACATCATATGTTGTTTTCACTCATTCAACAAACACTTTACTTTTGCTGCTCATTCTGGCTCAGACACCGCACCAGATACGGGGAGACCAGTGGGGAGGAGACGACCATGGTCTTTGCCTCAGCGCCAAAGGATCGACAGTCCACGGAGCACGATTCGTGGGGTCCTTGCAGTACCCGGTGGGGCCTCCTGAGCCAGCACGTGCCCAGCGCCCTCTCCTCAAGCAGTGACCCTTCTCCCGTGCATCCGGACGTATCTGCACCCGAGTTAGGGGTGGGGAGGGAGGAAAAGGAAGAGGGAATGTTGTCTGCCTACAACAAATCGGGTTTCCTTGCATTTTCCAGCAGACCAAGTAAAGCAAAGATAAATAAGACGTCTCATGATCCCCCCTCAAAAATCAGTAACTCACCCTCAATTGGTGGTTTCTTCTCGTTCATAACTATCAAGCCAGGAAAGTGAAATTATGACAGTAGCATGCAGGAATTATTTTAGCCAAACATGCTATTCTCTTCCACCTCCTAAGCAGGAACTCATCAGCTCCAGGCTGTGAGCCAGGATTTCCCAGGACAGGGCTTAGGACAGTATGGAAGGAAGGGACCAGGCAAAGACTTAGCAGAGCCCAGGGAGAGCAGGGAAGCAATGGGAAGGCGCCCAGGATAGTGCTGTTGGAGCCAGAGAAAAAGACTAATGAGTATCACAGACTCCGAAGCCATCACCACAGCAAGGTTTCCCTACCTTATATCTAAAAATTAGCGCACACATAAATTTGACATACAACTGACTTAGCCCCCCATTATCAGAAGGAAGCAATGGATGGCAGATGAGAAAACAAAGATTCCTCAAAGAAGCTCTCCAGTTGGGGGGAGATGGGGAGGACCCGAGCCAGCACAGAAATCAGATGAGACCCCACTCCTCCCCCCTGCCGCTCTGCCCCCCTGACCCCGGCCTCCTCGGGTTGATTCAGAACTCTCCCATCATGTTATGCCTTTAAATATCTTTTCTTACCACTGAAGGTCCACCACCTGGACGCTCTTGACGGGACAATCTATTTTAAAACAGCGGCTCCCGAGGCACATCCAGCATAGAGCCAGCACACACGTCAGCACCAAGGTCAAGGATGACACGGGTCTAAAGAAAGTACAGCAGACACTGGTGGTGTTCTGGTGCTCAAACTACAGCTCAGGTGAGTGGGAAGAGCCCGGGATATCGGAAACTATTGGCATTTCTCACTCGTGGGCCAGGCAGACACATGGTGGGACCAAGGTTAGCAGATGAAAAACAACATACCAACCCTGCTGGTTGTGACTGACAGGAACATTCAAAGGAGAGGGACCCGGAGTCAATAATTAAATAGCAGGTCCACCTGGAGGTTCACATAATCCTTGTGACATGCAAATTTTCAGCAATACTCTCTGAAAGAATGATTCGGCCCCAACCAAAGAGAGCACAGTCTGGTTCTAATTTCAGGAGAGAATTCAAACTGTTGAGGTTAGGGATGTTTGAAAGCCAACTCAATGGTCTAGTGGGGTAGGCAGGGCACCCCAAAAGTTAAGACGATCCAGGAACAACAGTATAAGCCTGATTATCTCTAGCAACTGATGGCCAATCATAGCTCATGTCTGGGAGGCAATAGAGAGTGGTGGGGAGCACAGCAAACTGAATTCACATGCTCACCCATCTGGACAGAGCTCCCACGACTGCAGCCGAGCAGGAATGCCAGCCCAAGGGTACCAGAAGACTTGGCGTTGAAGAGCAGCCAGGAATCTCGAATGTTATGGAAACATCAACTGGATTCCCAGACATCAGCAATTTGAGATTTATAAAACACCGTGGGCCACTATGAGATTCTGATGTGGCTCTCACAGTTCCTGACAATCTTAAGATTATTTTCTACACTGAATTTCCAAAACACCATCCACAACCTTACTACTCATAGGCCCAGTGTTCCCAGCACTCACGCTCAGTCCACACAACTCAGTTCAGCACCATTTTAAGACGTTCCGAATTCATCGGAGGCACTTGTTTTTATGTTATTTCTACATTCTGGCAGAAGAAAAAATGTGTAACTTCAGATGATTCTGAGTTATTTTCTAAAACTTCTGTATATCTACCAACATTGAGGTACGTATTTGCAGTCTTCCACCAAAGAGACAGAGTCAGGGACTTACAGATATCACCAGAGTTCTCCCGTTCACCCGTCTCTCCCTGCTGCCTTAGTATCAGGAATACCAGAGCCTGGGTGACGTCACCAAACGTTTATCCCTCGCAGTTCTGGAGGCTGGAAGTCCAAGATCACAGTTCTGCTGAGAACCCTCTTCATGGCCTCCTCATACAGGGGTTGCAGGAGTGATAGAGAGAAAGGTGGGGGGAGAGGAAGAGGGAGAGAGGGGGCGGGAAGGGAGGGAGAGAGGGGGCGGGAAGGGAGGGAGAGAGAAAGAGAGAGAGAAAGCTCTCTGCTATCTCTTCTGATAAGGCCACTAACCCCATCATGACGGTTCCACCCTCATGACCTAATTACCTCCAAAAAGTCCAACCTCAAAATACCATCTCATTGGGGATTAGGGTCCCAACTTGGTGGGGTCACATTCAGTCCACAGTACATGCCAAAAAAAACTCTGTGTGTCTGTCTGTCTCCAACCCCTCTCTCTTTCACACACACGCACACACACACATGCACACACACATGCACACACATGCACAGAAAACAGATGAACACACAAGCTGGGGGGCCCAAAGCTCTAAGGATGGGGGCTATGATCAGTGTACCCATCATGTGCACAGAATGTATGAGGGGGTCTTCACATGTGAGAGGGCTCTGGCACAATGTACTAGTGTGGCCTTTTTGGTTGTTTCTTAGTAACTCACTTGAGGCCCTACTCTGTGCCAAGCCTCCTACTACACACCATGTATTTAATCCTAGTGATACCAGCTGCCCCGTGGGCCCCCCGCGGAAACTACAAGTGGGCCAGCTGTTGGAAGTGGCCTTCACAAAAGGAATGCAGCAAACAGAAGACAGATGGAGGGCATTGTCACTCGTGAGAGAGAAAAAGTAGGCCTCAAAAATACGGTTTGCTTTTGTGATTATTTAGACATGTGAACCCTGGGAATCACAAAGTAAGAGAAAACAAAGTCCCATCTTCAACAAGTTCACCAGCTCTGACAAATTTAATACTCTCAAAATACACCCAGTCATGAGACTGGCAAAAATGTAGTCAGGTGATGCAACAGAGACTGATGATTACCTCCCAGTGTCCCCTTCCTCCTTTTAGAAATAGAACCCTGCCCTCCTTCCAGGGTAGACAGAATAATGGCATCCCCAAATATGTCCACATGCTAATTCCCAGGACCTGTGCATAGGTTATAACCAGGCAGAACGAGCTTTGCAGGTGTGATTAACTCGAGGCTCTTGAGATGGGGAGAATATTCTGGGTTATCTGGGTGGGCCCAGCGTCATAGGGAGGGCCTGAAAACATGGAAGAGGGAAGCAGATGAGCCAGAGAAGTTGTGAAAACAGAGGCAGGGGTAGGAGTGACGTGAAGAAGGGACCGTTAGCCAAGGAGTGCGGCCGCCTCTAGAAGCTGCAAAAGGCAAAGGACAGGTCCTTCCCTGGAGCCTCCAGAAGGAATGCAGCCCTGCCAACCCATTCTGGACTTCTGACCTCCCGAACTACAAGACAATAACTCTGTATTGTTTTAAGCCATTGAGCTTGTGGTAATTTGTTACAGCAGGAACAGGAAACTAACACTCCCAGCCCCAGGTTGTGTGGGGCACATGGCTGCCCAGGGGGAAACTACATCCCCCAGACCCACCTGCAGCTGGGGCTGAGACTAGCTAAATTTATACCAATGCGCTGTGTGAGGGAATGACATGAGCAGTTTCCAAGTCACATGCTTTAAAGAGAGGAGCTGCTCAACCCCCACCTCCCCCTTCCCACACGGGCTGGAAGGCAGACCAGTGCCCACAAGGCCCTCCTACCACCCTACCACGCCGACAAAGGCAAGGCCCTAGCAACAGTGGAGGGGGTGGCAGGAGAGGAGGCACCTGACCCCATGACCCTGCAGAGCAGAGCCCTTCACTCATTCTGAACTGTCCAGGGCTCAGCAGGCAGCGGCCAGAGAGGAAAACAGACAGCTATGCCATCTTGGGGTCTCTGTGACAGCCATTTAGC
Organism: Mirounga angustirostris; assembly: GCF_029215605.1. Classification (NCBI taxonomy): domain Eukaryota; kingdom Metazoa; phylum Chordata; class Mammalia; order Carnivora; family Phocidae; genus Mirounga; species Mirounga angustirostris. Next base: position 15,966,668 of record NW_026991719.1, read on the forward strand.
CTATCCCCTAATATATCTGGGGTACCAAATGTTGGTGGGCATGGGAGCAGCAGAAATGTTTACGCTCTGAGATTATACACTTTGAAAACCAATTTGGCATTCTCTTCTCAAGCTCACATACTCTCTCCTTCAATATTGTTCCCCCATTCCCTGGGAGAATATGCTGGTACAACCACTTTGGAAATCTAGCAACTTGAAAGCCAGCAAAATCACTCCTTGCAATACACCTTTAAAAAAACATATTTTACACATGGCTCCTAGAGGCATCTACTAAAATGGTAATAGGAAGTCCATTCACAGTAGCAAAAAACTGGAAGCAATGCAAAAGTCCACCAGCAAAAGAAAGGATAAATACACAAAGGCACACCAGACAGGAAAAATAAACAAACTATAAAACAAGAGACAACAAGCAAAACACAAGTCTCTGTGCAGTATGGTGTCAGGTTTAAAAAATTAAAACCAAGCAAAACCAGACGATATGTTTTTAGGAGATATATGTGGAAATGATAAAACTGTTAAAGAAGGGAATGATGATTTTTAAATATGCAGACAATGAATCATGGAACACTACATCAAAAACTAATGATGTAGGGGTGCCTGGGTGGCTCAGTCGTCGAGCGTCTGCCATCAGCTCAGGTCATGATCCCAGGGTCCTGGGATCAAGCCCCGCATCGGGCTCCCCGCTCAGTGGGAAGCCTGCTTCTCCCTCTCCCACTCCCCCTGCTTGTGTTCCCTCTCTCGCTGTGTCTCTCTGTGTCAAATAAATAAATTTTTTAAAAAACTAATGATGTAATGTATTGTGATTATATAACATAATAAAATAAAATTTAAAAAAAAGACCCATGATGGGGGCACCTGGATGGCTCAGTTGTTAAGCGTCTGCCTTCAGCTCAGGTCATGATCCTGGGATCCTGGGATTGAGCCCCACATCAGGCTGCCCCCTCAGCGAGGAGTCTGCTTCTCCCTCTGCCCCTCCCCCTGCTCATATTCTTTCTCCCTCTCTCTCAAATAAATAAAATCTTTAAAAAAAATAAAATAAAGAATAAAAAAATAAAAAACACAATGTTAATGCCCTTAATGCCACTGAACTATACACTTAAAATGGTAAAAATGGTAAATTTTATGTTATGTATATTGGACCACAAAAAAATAAATAAAAGCTCATAACACTTTCAAATGTTTAAGGCAAAATAGAGATTCTTGGAAACCATTTTCCTTGTGAGGGGACCTTCCACATTACTCATTTGAGAAACCTGCTCTATCTGGTTTCTCTCTAGACCTCCAGTGAGAAGGGAGTTTCGGAGACTGACTAAACATTGTCGAATCGCAGAAAGTTGTCTTCTAACTTGACGTGTGTTCCTCAAATTAAGACCTTTCTTTCTTTCTGGATAAACAGAATTTCTTCAAACAAACACCCTTTGGTTTGACAGCTTATTTCCCTGTGTGGTTCTTGAAATAATCACATCACAGTCTCCCTCCCAGTTAGGGAAATGAAAGTTAACTAAAATGTGTCATTGAGTGGAACCCTAAATATCTCTGAGTTCCTCTGGTTATCAAACCTTACATTTAACAGGCACTCAATAAACACTTGTAGAATTTAACTGAATTCCAATACATGGCAGTATTGGGTCAACTGTCTTGTTTGTTCTACCAGTACGAGCTGGTTATGTTCACAATTTGAAAATGTAAGAAAGGGAGAAAGTATGTGGTAGAGCTGAGCTACCAAGCTCTCTAACATGTACTATCACGAAGTTCAGAACTTTTATAGAAACTTGCCCCTAAGAGGGCATCATACATATTCAACTAATTTTTTACCAGGTACATGAGCTGACATTTGGCATGGGCTGTTGGCTGAGGAATAAATACTTACATGATGCTATCCATTAACGAAACTGATGCACCATGAAGGCAAGGCTTTGAGATGGTTCTTCTGGCCTGGTTCTTGAGATTCTGACCAGCCCTACCCATTGCCCTTTGAAGCTAAAAGCATAATATTTTGAGGGGAGTGTATGATGATGACACAAAACTAAGCTCAGAAACCACAGGACGGTTATTACAGCCATGACCTTTTCTTTGTCGGCACGGGACTTGGACCCACATCCCAGAGAAATATAAAGTCACAATGAGGACCCAGGGCCTCCAGGACACATTTTTCCCTATGACTTTAGAAAACAAAGTTCCTTTCAATGCCAGTCAGGGCATGAAGTGAAAAGAGGAAGGGAAAGGGAAAAGAAAGAGAAGGAACCAAACCCCCAAGGGTTTCGCCTTTCACTGTGTATACCCTAATCTCACACCTGAATGCTAAACCAAGATTAATCACCCAAAATGGCACAATGAAGAGGGTACAGTGTTGTGGACTATGAAAGCCTCGCTAGCAATCTCCTTCAGAGGTGTCTCTCTTCCCCCCTCCCATCTCTGTCCCTGTCTCTGTCTCCCTCATCCCCGTCTCTGTATCTGTCTCTGTCGCGCTCTCTCACACACACATGCACACACAGGTGAAGCACATAGAGTATAGAAAGGATGATAAGCCACATGAGCACAGTTTCTTGAACTAAACCTGAAAGCAAGCCCAGGGACGGCAAGTACCCCATGAATCCCCAAGTAATAGTCCCCACAGCCTCAGGTCCTCTTCATTATCATCATCATCCTTGGCCATTCTAGTCATTTAGAGGGCTATGGAAACAAAGAATGGATATAAAATGTAATATAAAATATAAAACCCTGCCTACGACCTGAATTCCTTAAAGGGTGAAAAGGAAAATGATGTCCATCACATCCCCACTTATAATATCAACATTATGGGAACACTCTCACTGCTCAAATGATAGGGAAATAGTTACATAAATTGAGATTCATGAACTGAGATATTCAGCAACTAAAAACACTGGCTTTGAAGACGACCATGAAGGTAAAAAGACACCAGGCCACACACCCACAAGTATGTAGTAAAAAGGCTGAAAAGACGTACACCAAAAGAAAATGAGAGTGCTTGCATCGGGGTACAGTCTGGGCTGCCAAATTCTCCTGCTTCCTATTTTCTAAACCCTCCAATACAGTCGCTATATATTTATAACCAAAACAATTTAAGGTTCGAGAATCTTGGAGCTAGAAGAAGAACCAGCCTAGAATGTACTAGGTCTGGTGCAGGTCCTGTAAGGCGAGTCCCTCCCGGGCAGCGAGCCTGTGCCCTCCCTGCCACCGCTGGCTCGCCCCCACCCCCAGCACTCCCACCCCCCCAGCCTGGGGCAGCGGCAGGGGCTCCTCCCACAGGCCCGCACAGGGACCACTTGGCAAAGGTTTCTCCTCCCCCAGGGGGACCACACCTCCTGCGGTGGCCGTTGTGACCTTAGACTGCACTGAATAAACGAGTAAACGACAGTTTCACCTAGTCTCAGGGCCACAGTACTTTTACTGAGCAAAGGAGGGGGTGATGGTGACGTGGTGACCAGTGGAAAATCCGGGAGGCCTGGCAATACCGGCGGGAGAAGGCTGTAAGGAAGCAGTGGGAGGGAGAGGTGTGAGAAGGGGGTTTTCAGGAGTGAAAGGGTGTTGGGGGAGGGAGAGGGAGAGGGAGAGAGAGATCTCAGAGAGCTGGCTGAGGGGGAGGGAGAAGAAGAGGAGGAGAAGGGGGAGGAGATGCGAGGTAGAGGGGTGGGAAAGGAGAGGGAGTTGGAAGAGGGGTTAGTAAGAAGGGGTGGGTAAGTAAGAGGGGTGTGGAAAAGGGGGATATGGAGGAGGATGAGTGTGGGTGAGAAGGGGCACAGACAGGGAGAGGAGAGGAAAGGTGAGGAAGAGAGAGGATGGGGCAGTAAGGAGGTGGGAGAGAGAGAGAATGAAGGAAAGACAGAAAGAAAGAAAGGCAGAGGAGAAAGGGACAAAAAGAGAGAAGCCCTGGGGAAGGGGAGGAGAGAAAGAAAGGGAGGGAAGGAGGGTCAGAAGAGGGTGGGTGGATGGGGTATGGGTGGACAGCGAGGGGAAAGACAGGGTACAAGGGAAGAGAAAATTGGGGAAAGAGTGGGGGTAGGGAGAAGGTGGGGAGAAGGTAGGAAAAGGGATTACTTGGAAGGCAACAGAGGAGGAGGGAGACATAGCCAGAGAAGTGTGAGGGAAGAGGACAGGAGGGTAGGAGAGAGAGGGAGTGGGGGGATCGAGAGATGAGAGATAGGGTGAGGGGACCAAGAAAGGGTGGGGGAGAGAGAGTGGAAAGCAGACAAGGCGTGAGGTTGGAGAGAAGCAGCAGGCCAGACATTGGGGGGCAGTCCCCTGCCCCCTTTTCCCTTCGCCTCTCCGACTGGGCGGTTCACTCGCCAGGCAGGGGCTGTTTTTCACAATGTCTTCATCTCTTCCTCCATTTAAAAACCCACAGGTTCCCTAAAAGAGCCAGATAATGTCACAACTGTACCCCACCCCCACAGTGTGCTATCATCAACCCATCCAAATGCCTCCAAAGTCACATGTACACATTTTTACATGCTGCCAATGCAAAGGAGAAACTACGGTGAGTTACACAACTGGGGTCTCAAAGGATAAAAATAACCCCTTTACTCACTCGGAAGCACAACTGTGCCTGGCGGGGCCAGGAGCCCTTCCTCAAGGGAGCCTTATGAAAGGGCCTCCAAAGATGGACGGAACATCCTCAAAGACTGTAGCACCACCTCACACAATCACCCCTTTGTCAAGAGAAAGCCAGGAAAAATGGGCACAGGGCGCTTTCAGGCATGCTGGCCTACGGCTTCCACGCGTCCTCACTTACAGTGCCCGCCCCAAGAGTGACCCCAGGTCCCCCGTCACCGGCACTGCTCCTGGGCAGGCTGCCCCAGCGCCTAGCATACACCTGGAGGAGACCCTCCTTAAACATTTACACGGAACCAGACCCGGGCACGCCCTGCCCCTCGCAGAAGTGGGCCCACAGCATCCGCCTGTGTATCCTCAGGGGGCGATGTTGACGCCGGGGGGCCTCAGTCTTGCTAATGGGAATTTGGGACTGGGATGATGCATCAAATCCCTCTTAACAAGTGGCTGGAACTGCGGCATGTGCCCCATGAAGGAGCTGCACAAAGAGAAAAACTGGGACGGGGCAGGGAGGGGAGATGGCCAGATGGCATGGGGGGGCAGCTGGCCTATCCCTGGTTCTGGGGTTTGTTGGGGCCCTTGGCTTGCATGCAAGGCCCCTGTGGTCCTGTACTAAGCCCCCCTTTTCAGATTAACAGGCTCTGCTTAGCTTCCTCACTTGAAGGAAGTCCTTACTGCGTGCGCGTGCACACACACCCACTATGAAGCAGGAGACAGTCCTAACCCAGTTAAGGAACATGGTCTCCATCAGTTAAGATCCAGGACAAAGTTTCTACCAGTTATGAAACCCAGATCAGTTGAGACTCAGGGATACACAGCAGAATCTCCTAGAGAACTCTTCCAAAATATGCCTGTCGGTCCATCAAAACCAGATGAGGAGGACCCAGGCATAGCGTTCTGATGCACATTCCCCAGGGGAGGAACCCACCAGCTACGGAGAAGTTCTATCTGTTTGTTCGGGCCCCTGGGTGGCTCAGTCAGTTAAGGGTCAGACTCTTGGTTTTGGCTCAGGTCGTGGTCTTGGGGTTCTGAGACTGAGCCCCACATCGGGCTCAGGGCTCAGCACAGCATGAAGTCTGCCGGAGATTCTCTTCTTCTCCCTTTCCCTCCCTCTCTGCCCTCCCCCCACACTCTCTAAATCAATCAATCAATCAATCAATCTTTTAAAAAAGAAGTTCCATCAGCAATTAATCATAATGTAAAAAGGAGGGAGAAATAATGGAAATGCCTGTCTGCTGTTATGGGCATGAAGTCTGCCTGGAAGAATTTGGGAGAAAGAAAACGGGGGCGGGGGGGGAATCACCGGAGAACTGGAGGACTGGGATTGGGAAGGAGACCTGTCACTGTGAGCACTTTTCACCTTTTGAATTTTGAAACATGTGGATGTATAACCTCTTCCAGAAATTAACTTTTAAAAATGTTTTTAAAATTTCCCCAGCAAGCAGCTGTAGTCTCAAGGCCCAACAAACAGATGAGCACTGTGAACTGCTTCCCTTTGCAAATTTGTCCTCAACTGGTGAGCCCCCTACTCCTGTTTTTTCCCCAGGCCCCCCAAAGCTAATTACTTTCTTTTCATTTCTTTTCTGACATTCAAAGGTAGCAATTAAGCTAAAACATCACCATCAATTTCCCAACACTCCTCTGCCAACCTGCTTAGGTGTCAGCAATGAGCTAACTGACAGACTGTATTTGGGTTGACACCTCTGCTGTCCATCTAATATTTTAAGGAGAACAAAGGGCAGTGAGAAATCACTGGTTAAGTGATGAAAAACTATCCCATTTGGTTCATTGTGAAGAGGGGTTTTGGTTTCTGGTTTTTGAATGACCAAAATAGGAGGAAGGCAATTTATGAGGCCGTTCATGTCAAATGAATTTTACCCAGAAGCTAGCATGTAAAATGTTCAAGCAGAAGGTAGTATCCAGAACAGTCTGGTGAAGAAAATGAATATCCATGAAGAAGCTGCCTAAGAGGAGAGGAGAGCAAAGCCAGGAAGGCCTTTTCCAGTTCTTATCCAAAACAACATTCAAGCACCTCCTTCCAGCTCTAGGCACAAAAATGAGAACTAGTTGGAATAATTAGGGAGGACACTAAGCTAATTAAAGACTTTTCACACAGGGAGTGGGTGTGTGATGGATAAAACCAGTGCAGCCCCAGAGGACCAGACCTAGAACAGGGCCCTAAGTCTTCCAAGTCTAGAACAGTCCAGAAAAATCCAGCAAAAACACAAGGGCTGGTGTTTGCATACTGACTGATAAGAAGTTGAAATTTAAGGAGATGGTCATTTAAACTACCTATATGTGCTGTACTGGGTGCTTAAGGACTTAAATTTGTTAGGCAAAACGAGTAATTAATGACCAATTCAATATTTATAGTATTTAATCCAAGACACTGAGGAAGAAACAGCAGTATGAATTGAATAGCACTTCATCTTGCCACTCTGTCCTCCACCTGGGGGCAGACCAGCCTCCTGGGGGAGGAGGGGCAACTTCCTTGGCCACTGGAAGGAAATCAGCTTAAGGCCTTTACTGAGCTTTTCCTGCCCACTGAATACAGTTCAGTGAGGACACGTATCGGTGAGGATTTTTTTGTTATTGGTGTTTTTTTCTTCCTGAGGCTAAGTATAGGCACAGTTTATCACTGCAGTAAGGTCCATGAGCTACATTTTGCTTTGTTGAAGTGTCCCCTAATGAAAACTGTAGACTTGCCTGTAAGATATTTACCCATAAAATAACAATCAAGTTGAAAACCAAGTGTTCCTAGTCACTCAGGATGCCAGTGTACCTTTGCCAGCGAAGGGAATTTGGGCAAAGAAAGGTACAACTGTGTCAACCTTCTATGCGCAGATTCGAGAGATCAGTTTGGCGTGACAGTGCTTTCTCCCACGACAGAAATATCCTAATGAACCCCAGTAATTGCCAAGGAAGTTACCCAAGCAACTAACTCACAAATGCTTCAGGATGGAAAAGGAAAATTCACAATTCCCCCCCAGGCGGAGAGGGATATAACCAAGGGAGGTGGCTAGAGGGACCGAGCAAAGATGAAGTGCCTCCCAAAGGAAACACTGACCAAAAACATTTAAAAACAACAAAGCCATACTTTCCCTTTGTCTGCATTCCCTTGGAGTCTTAACTGGGACCCTTGGGCTTCCACCAAGTGTTCTCCAAAAACGCTTGGGCAGCCAGGAAGCCCCACGGGACGTGGATTCTATGCTTCAAGTTAGACGCTTGCCAGGGAGGGGTGATGAAAAAGTTTTCGAAACAGACAGCCGTGGCGGCTGCACAAGACTGTGAATGTACTTAATGCCACTCAAGTGTGGGCGTAAAAATGGTTAAAACGGCAAATTTTGTTGTATCTATTTTACCACAATTTTAATAATTAGTAATGTAATATACCAAAAACCATTGAACTGCACACTTGAGATGAGTGAATTGTAAGATATGTGAATTACATCTCAATAAACCTGGGTTGTTTTTTCTTTTAATTTACCAGGGAAACAGCCTGTAGAAAGAGCCTCGCTGAGGAAGCAGGAGCCTGACATTTACTGAGCGCCGACCTGTATGCGTGGCTAGCTCTTTCCTATTTAAAGGAAGTTGGTTCCTGCAGCTAGGGGACCATGTCACTTTGCCTCTCAGAGTCTCAGTGTCATCATCTGATGGTGTGGGCTGCCCTGACTGCCAAGGCCCTTTCCAGAGCTTCAGTTGCAGGGCCCGATGTGTGAGTGGCAGAAGGACCCACCATCTGCCACTCGGCACATAAGCACATCCCACTAGGAAGGCAGAACATCAGGGGAGCCAAACACGGGAGAAATAAGTTTACAACTTGGCGACCCAGGTATTGACAGAAAAGGCGCATGAGCTGTGTTAAGACACTTTCTACTCAAAGAACGACATGGGGAAAGAATGATAAAGAGCACTGCTTTGCAGTGACCTCTTGGTTTATTCATAAAACAAAGGCTGTGGCTACAGAGGAGACCTTGTGTCCAGAGCAGCTGATGATGAAGAAAGGAAATGGTGCTTCAGCCATCTGTGTAACACTCCGGGCAGGCCTCCCCAACTTTGGGGGCGGACGACTGCTGCGGGGCTGTCCTGTACACTGTAGGATATGTGGCAGTGTCCCTGGCCCCCGGGCCCCAGCCCCCAGATGCCAATAGACTGTCCTCCCCCCACCAGCTATGACAACCAAGTGTCTCCAGACATTGCCAAATGTCCCCCCGAGGGGCAAAATCGCCCCCGGTTGAGAACCACTGCCAGGGCGGATTTTCTATCTTGACCCTGCAGTTCTTTGTCGAAGCCATGTGACACGTGGTGTCAGCCTTCTCACCCACTGCAGTGCAGGCTGCCACGAACTGTCAGCAAACACGCCACCCGGGGGACCTCACAGAACTGCACACACACTCCTGGCAGCCAATAGCCTCCGAGAATTTCAAGTAGTGACCATACTTGGGTGAAAGGGTTACTCGTTCATTCATTCAGTGACATATGGCACTTAGTGTATGCCAGGCAATGAGCCAGGGCAATGGCGTTGGGGACACCCTGTCAGAGATGAACAGACTTCATACAAAATGACGTGTTGTATAGCAACCTTTGGAGCAGGACTCAAAAGATGAACAAGGGGTGCGGCAGGCTGTGTAGCAGCCCTCCCCAAAGATGTCCACATCTGAATCCCCAGGACCTGTGCATATGTTACCGTCAGTGACAAATAGGACTTGGCAGGTTGATTAAGTTAAGGGGCTCGAGATGGGGAGGACAGCCTGAATTATCCAGGCAGCCCCAATACAACACAGCGGTCTTTAGAAAGGGAAGGTAGGAGGTTCAGAGTAAGAGAGGGGATGTGAGGACAGAAGCAGAGGTTAGAGTGATGTGGCCACAAGCCAAGGAATGTGGGCACTTCTTCCAGAAGCTGGAGAAGGCAAGGAAATGGATTCTCCCCTACAGCCTCCAGAAGGAACGCAGCCCTGCCAACACCTTAATGTCAATCCAGTAAGACCCATTTTGGAACTCTTACCTCCAGAAGTGTAAGATCACACGTTTATGCTGCTTCGAGCCACTGGGTTTGTAGTATTTTGGCACTGCAGCAAGAGGAAACTCACACAGAGAGACCAGAAGGCAGAGGAGAGAGCGGAATCCCTTCCCCGTGAAGGACACCACGCGGGCAAAAGCCTCAGAGGCCTGAACAAGCTCGGAACAAACCAAGGCCGGGGTGGCTGCCGAGCTTCCCGAAGGCTTGGCTAAGGCGCTCAGGTTCTAAAGCATCCACAGGAGGGTGGTGACATGGGGTTGATTCCAGAAACATTTGGGGCTTGACTGCACCCTGGAAAGAGCTGAGAGAGGGGAGAGGGAAGGAAGGAGAGGCAGGGCAAACAGCAGAACAGCTATGGAAGTGACGGGAAAGGTGGTGATCCCCCCCCGCCAGGATACAGACATTGAGGACGAGAAACGCTGAGCTCAGTGGGGCACATGCTCTGTTGGCAGTGTCGAAGGCACACCTGGGTGAAGTTAGCTCGAAGGTTAGCGGTAACAATTAACTCAACCACTTTTAATTTGGGGCTTCCCACGTGCCAGCACAGATGCAGTTCCTGCCCTCCCCAAGCATGGAAGAGAGAAGCAGAAGAGTCAGCAGCAGAGTGACGTGCCATGGTGAAAGAGACCTGAGCGGCCATTGCTGGCTTGGAAGATGGAAGTGGGCCATGAGCCAAAGAATGCAGAGGACTCTGGAAACTGGAAAAAGCAAGGAAAGGGATTCTCCCCTAGAGCCTCCAGAAGGAATGCAGCCCTGCCCACATCTTGATCTTAGCCCAGCGAGGCCTGTGTTGGACATCTGATCTCCAGCACTTTAAAGATAATAAAAGTATGGCATTTCGGGGCGCCAAGTTTTTGGTAATTTATTACAGCAGCAATCAGAAGCTAATACAGGTACCAGGTACAAAACACCAAGAACAAATACCAAAAACCCTACCATGCTAACAATGTATGTGAATGTCCCTTCTAAAGAGGATGGAGGGAAAAGAAGGACAACGGCAAAGACCCACGTGATACTCTGGTAAAAGTCCAAGCAATGCTGAGATGGGCCGGCTCGTGTCACTAACGCCCAGGTGCTGGACGTCCGGCATGGATGAGATTCATGGAAGAATCAACACTGTACTGTTCCAGTGACTCCGTAAGACGTTTGTTTTGAACTAGGAGCACATTTTTCTCCGTCTCTAAGGCCATGTGCCACTTATAACAACAGCTTATATTTGACCAGAGCGCCCATGTACTCTTCAGGGACCCACATACTCTGAACCTCAGCTTTCTCACCCGCCAGGCAAGGAGGTTCTACACTCGACTTTGTGCATCAGAACCACCTGGAGGGCTCCTTAAAACACAAATTGCTAGGCTCCACACCTCCCCTTCCTCATTCAGTAGGTAGAATTGAGGCCAGGGAATGTGTGTCTCTAACAAGATCCCGGAGAGGCTGATGCTGCCGGCTGGGGGACCACACTCTGAGAACCACTGTATTCGACTCTCCTCTCACACCGAAGAGATTCAAGTATCTCCCTGCCCCGCATCTTTCCCATGAAGAGCCACCTTGACTTCCTGGTTCTCAGCAGCTTGCTCCGTATCTCTTGCCCCGGGCTGGCATTCAGTTGTCTGTTGTGCTTCATGTTGCAGAGCTGGCAGACTAGAGCTGGCCCATATTAATAAAGGAGCCACAAAATGTACCTAGAAAGCCACTGTCCTCCCCCACCTCCTAGTCGCTGCCCCCTTTATCAGTTAGCTCAGAAAAGCAGCCCCTGCCATCCGGGAGCAGGCCGGGCAGTCTCCCCCACTGAACATAAATAATTCCCCAGGACACCAACATCAGACAAGGCCACTCTGTGGCCAGCATGGGACAAGACAAAAACAAGACCACTCTGTAATCCTGGCTGAACACGGAGAACAAGTGAACCTTGTCCAAATCACAAACGGCCCCACACATCCCCACATCCCGGCTAACAGGAGGCACTGCGGCTTCGTTACCAATCACAGCCTCTGTCTGGTCTTCCCTGCTTCTAGGTAAGATTGATGAGGACCCCCAGTCATGGAATTACGTCCCTTCCGGCCAGCATCCAATCCAGAGCAACACCCAGCTTCCTTAAACGCTCCCCTAAAGCCCCTGCCACAGGCGCGGTCCTCCGCGGGGTCCGTCGCTGTCACGAGAGGAGAACCGCCTGTTCCACGCCCCGTGTGGGCCTGGGGGTGGGGAGGGGTCGTGGCGGGACGGCAGTGATGACTCCTACCCAATTTTCAGATTTCAGATTTCCGCTCAAACACAATCTCCTTAAAGACATTGTCCTTACCCCTCTGTAGCCTAAATCACATTGCCCCTCTCTAATCTCCTTTCGTGAGACCTAGCAGGGCTTCTAATCACCTCTTGTCTTGAGTACTGCATTCGAGCCTTCCTCTCCCACCAGCTGCAAAAGCCACGCTGGCAAGCCCATGCACAATGCCTGGCACAAAGCAGGAGATCAATAAATACTGCATGGAGAGTTGGGGGAATGGAGGAATACTGACCACTGTATGCAATCTACTTTCAAACAATTTCAAATACAAGAACTGATGAGAGAATGTCAGTAATGCAACAAGAACTGGAGGTCTGTGCAACCAGGGAGGGAGCGAGGTTTTGCCTGTGCTGTGATGGGTACAAGGGGACAAAGTAAAGGTCACAAGTGATAAAGGTAGAGTCTTTCCTTCCATTTCTAACTTTAGACTGTTTGTGGAGACCAACACATTACATTCATTCTGGCTTTAGTTTAGCATAAAGCAATCTCCCACCAAAAAAATACATTGCTAAAAACAGTCCAAACTTTCTTGTTACCCTGGAATTTTCTAAACAAAAATCATTTGCTGGGCTTGCAAATCCTCCACTATTCACAAATATGGATCGTTAATACTTGTGCGATCGTAATGACAAGAGGCTTTCCCTCTATCTGGCACTGCAGGCATCTGCCTGCAAGCTCTGAGGGCACATTCTGAGTGGGCTTTTGTAAGAGGCCATTTTGCAACTAACTGGCTTCATTTCAGAGTTAGGAATTTAATGCTCGTCAGTTATTTTTCAGATTAAAGACTATATAATTACACTGCGTTAGCCATCAACAGAAAAATCATTACCAGGCCAGGTAAGAATGCAAGTGTATCAAACTGATACACTGGAGAAATCTTTTGAAAACCAAGGAGACTTGGGGGATTGAGGAAGGGGGCTGGGCCTGTGTGTGTACACACACCCGCTTCAGAAACAGCACTATTGGGTGGCTCCATCAGAAGACGTACAGAATCAGTTGTTAAATACCTGTACATCACCACAAATACACTGCTGAAGATGCTTTAGAAAATAACAGGTGTGGGGGGTGCCTGGCTGGATCAGTCGGTGGGGCATGAGACTCTTGATCTCAGGGATGTGACTTTAAGCCCCACCTTGGGTGTAAAGATTACCTAAAAATAAAATCCTAAAAAAAAAAAACCAAACAACTCTTTGGGGCACCTGGGTGGCTCAGTCAGTTAAGTGTCTGACTCTTGATTTTGGCTCACGTCATGATCTCAGATCGTGGGGTCAAGCCCGCTTAAGATTCTCTCTCCCCCACTCCCTTTGCCCCTCCCCCTCCCTCTCTAAAAAAAAAAAAGAAAAAAGAAAATAGCAGGTAATCTTTAGTCATAGACTACTACAGACATCTTAAGTCCCACTATAAACATTTTAATGAATACCAGCATTCATTTTAATCAATCGTCTCTAAGTATTAATACCTGAAATAAATGAAAATCAGTTTCTGCACCCCCTCTGTCTTGTAATGGTTACAGTAAAAAAATATTAAGCTTGAAAGGACTATAAACTGCAGAAGCAGTCTCTAATTTTCTTAGGAGGCTCTAGATAATGAAAACAGTTCAGGCTTGAATAATAAACAGGTCTGTTTCTTCTTAAACTGGACTCCTCTTCCCTCTGAGATACAGAAGACCACAGAAGACATTTGTATCTAACTTCTTTTTTTGTGCAACCCTCTCGGGACCCGCAAAAAAAAAAAGGAAAGGTGATCAAAATATCATTTTTGGTTACCTCAGGAAAAACCAACCTGTTACTAAAGTGATCATTAATGTTTAAAGTATATATTTCTGTTAATAAATTAAAATCATCTTACTAGGTGCCAAAGCAAAACAAGAGTGTTGAGCTAAGTGTTTTGTCTTCCACCAGGTAGGAGGGTTGCATACCCATTCATTCATTCATTCATTCATTCAATAAATATTTATTTAGGGCCTGCTCCACACCACACACCAAAGAAAACAGTGCTGAGCAAAATGGTACCAACACAGTTCTGTCCTTACGGCTATGGAGCTTACAGTAGGGGAGATAAATGTTAAACTCAAATAAATATGTAATACCGCTATTTTTTAAAAGGTGCAATAGGAGAAAGGGTAACAGAGAAACTAATTTAGACTGCAGATAGTGCAGGGACCAGAGAAGGGCACTGAGAAAAAAGTGACACTGAAGCCGAGAGGCCATCAAATTGCCACCACTTTAGAAAAGGAAAACCATTTTGGCAAATGACCACAAATGGGATTTTAACTGCCTGTCAACAGCTGATTGGGTTAAACCTCCTCTTTCCCAGTGCATCCGTCTTCAGGAGCATCCTATGACTGCTTGCCTATCATTGTTGGACTCGCCTACTCAAATCCTATTACCTGAACACAGAAAGGTCTCATTTTATTATGATTTATTATGATCTACAGCCTTCCTCTGCCTGGCCTAGAAACACCCAAAAATAATCTGCCAAAGGTATGAAAGCCAGAGACTGGCTTCCAGCAAGAACATTAACCGGGTGGGCCACACGATTACTAGCCCAGGCAATCACAAGTCCTTTGCCCAATAAAGTGCCACATCCTCTGGGCAAGGTGGTTCCAATATGCCAGAGTCTATACCAGATGGGACCCAGGGGACCGAACGGTTAGTTGCCTACTTGGAAATCGAGGACTGGATCACCTGCTCCAGTTCCCCCAGCCTTCAGACTTAGAGGATGTAGGAAGTGGCCTTTGAGCATCCCGGAGCGGAGAGCTCGTCCGACTGAGAGAAGGCAGGCAGGCAGAGAGGGGGTCGGGGCCGGAGGAAGAGGGGCTCCAGGAGAGACGCGTCTGGCGCTCAGGACCCGAGGATGGCACGCCAGGCCGGGTACTGGGGCGTTTCCCGCACCGCCCCCCCACGTCGGCCCCCAGCAAAGGCAACCCGGCCCCCGGCCGCCCCGAGACCCCGAGATTCTGGCTTCCCCCACCGCGGGGCCAGGAAGACAGACACCGCGAACCCCGCGCTGGGCCGGAGCCCACCAGCTCCCAATACCCACGTCCTCAGCGCAGAGGAGGGCGCGCCGGGGCGAGAAAATGGCCAAGACAAAACTCTCCCCGCCCACCCGAAGAGCCAACCACACCCCCTGCATCCCTCAGCCTCACCGCCCCGGGCCGGCCCGCGATCCTCCGCCCAGGCCCCCACGGGGTTACCGTCGGGGCCGCGCGGGCTCAGCAGGAACGCGAGTGGGAGTGAACGGGGGTGCGCGAGGCAGGCAGGGTGCCCACCGCGGTGTCACCCGCCAGGGCCCTGCCCCCGGAGCGTCCTCCCGACTCCGCGGTCCCGGGACAGGCGCGCCGCCCGCACACTGAGGTGGACACCCGGGCGCTGGGGCGCAGGCAGTCCCCTACTCACCCATTGGCGCCGAGCCGGGCCGGGCCGCCGAGGCAGCGTGAAAGTTGGCGGAGGCGGGCGCGGGGGTCGGGCGCCGGGATCCGGGCGCGGGGATCGGGGCGCAGGGGTCGGGACGCGGCGGCAGCTGGGCCGGCTTTCTCCTCAGTAGCGGCGGCCGCGGCGGCTCAGCGCCGCCCGCTGCTGCCTCTGCTGCTGCTGCCGCTGCTGCCCCGTGGTGATTCCTGCTGCTGCTGCTGCAGCTGCTGCTGCTGCTGCATCGCGGCCCGCTGCGCCCGGCTGAGCCGGGTTTCCTGCTCCCCGCGAGTGGAAATTGCGAAAAAAAAAGAAGAAGAAGAAGCGCCGCCCAGCCCAGCGCCCGGCAGCCGCGGCCGCGCAGCCCGCTCTCCCCCCTCGCCGCTGCCGCCGCCGCCGCCGCCGCCGCCGCCGCGATGCCCCTGCGGCTCAGCCTGCCGGGGACGCGCGGCCGCCGAGGCGGGGGCGGGGCCAGCGAGGGGCGGGGCCGGCGCCCGGGGCGTCCCTGCGGCTACGACGCTCGGGCGCCCCCCTTCACCGCCTGCTGGGGAGGGACCCAGCTCTGCGAGGCCGCCCCACACCCGCGGCGGCTCGGCTCACGCCCCAGGAAATGCCGCGAGACTCCTCGAGACCGGAGCGGGGGTCGTGGGGGAGGGGGCGTCCGAGTGGAGAGGCACGTGGGAAAGGAGGTGGAAGCGGCAGACCTACTGGGTGCGACGAGAGATGGAGGGCGGGCTGGGGGTGGGGAGACCATAGGTAGGTGAGCGAATGAACACCTGCTGAGGGTGATGGCAGGTAACTCCGGGATCGAGGATCAAGGCAACCCAGAATAAGCTTTCACAGAGCGGTCTGTTGGGAAGGCAGGAGAAAGGGCCCCTATGGAGGGAGAGGAATGCTACATCCATTCAGTGCAGCGTGGGAAAGGCCGGCCAAGTGCGAGTTCGGCTTACAGGAGGCGGCGGAGAGGAGGTTCAGAAAGACAGAAGGACGCAGCGGGGCTGGTGGGGCACATCGCCCCGCACCGACCCTCGCAGGGACCCCTAGCCCCGCAACCCCGTGCCTGGGCCAGGTGGGGTTGGGCTGCTCAGCTGTGTTCCCAGGCTCTGACGTTCC
Source organism: Mirounga angustirostris (assembly GCF_029215605.1). Lineage (NCBI taxonomy): Eukaryota > Metazoa > Chordata > Mammalia > Carnivora > Phocidae > Mirounga > Mirounga angustirostris. The sequence goes on from NW_026991719.1 coordinate 15,983,064, forward strand.
CAAGAATCTCCTGAGGCAAGGGCTGACTCCCTCCCAAGCAAGGTACTGTGCCACATTGCCCCCCCACCCCGCCCCCGACCTAGGCAGCTGACCTTTGAATCGGCGCTGAAATTAAAACAGGGAATTCATAGGTAACTCACAAGCTCCTTTTTGGGTGCATTCACCACTACATCTTTTGCCATACTCTGCCAGCCAGCACCACATTCATTGGCCATCCGTTTATTTCCTTTTCCCTTTCCACCATCTGGTGGTAGGAAGAGATAGTGAAATAGATGGGAAACATTCAGAAAGAGAGAAAATAAAACAATTAAGAAATCAAATCACTGGCCCCTGAAAAACGGAGGAGGCTGAAGGTTAGTGGACCCAGAGGTGATAAATAAAAGCTGACCCCTACCCTATATATAGGGCTATGTTCATACCTCACCCATGATGTTCGGGCAACTTTGGTAAATAGGTTACATCCTGAGATTTCTGCAGAAAGATTTTATAATTGTTTCATTAGCTTTAAAAAAAAAAAAAAACACCTCTCACAGGGTCTTATCAACAAGAGATCAGTAACATCAACTTTCTAAATACTTTTCTTGTGTGTCAGAGCAATCTAAACAAGAGACGAATCAAGGAGGAGAAGACCCATCCCTGGAGCAATGGCAGACTCCTAAGGAAGGGCTTAAAGAACATGGAAATTAAGAATTCGAAGTGTTGGAGGCACAGATGAATACTCATACCTGCCCCAGGATCCATGGTGCCTCACTCATTACATGCCTTGGCATACCAGAGAGATGAGGCCTTGTGATAGATCTTAGAGTTGACAAACACTGAAACTCATAGAGCCGGGCTAAGGCCCACTGTTACTAGGACTTTTTTTTCTTGAACCCCACCCGGAAGAACTAGTCTGGGGTCTGTCCAATTCCAGAGGTAACTCTTTTTGCTAAGGCCACGGTCATTGGCCTACCTTATCCCTCTCCCGAGAAGACTTGGGGCCCTGAAAATGACTGGGCATGTTTCAACACAGAAATAGCTGAGCTGGACTTGTGGTGGGCTAGCATCTCGGTGCTGAGGATTCTCTGCTGGCTGCCCCGTGCATTCTCAGAGCAATGGGACCAAAGTCTTCGAACAGCGTCAGTGATACCCACCGTGGCTTACCTGGATGTTGCAGAGACAAATACACCTAAACCAGCAAACATGGCTGAATTCTATAGGCCTCAACAACAACAACAACAACAAAAAATCAGCAGCTTGTCTCATGGTCCTGCTTATTCTTTTTTTTTTTAAGATTTTATTTATTTATTTGACAGAGAGAGACACAGCGAGAGAGGGAACACAAGCAGGGGGAGAAGGAGAAGCAGGCTTCCCGCAGAGCAGGGAGCCCAGTGCGGGGCTCGGTCCCAGGACCCCGGGATCATGACCTGAGCCGAAGGCAGATGCTTAACAACTGAGCCACCCAGGCGCCCCGGACCTGCTTATTCTTATTCATCTCTCTATCCTACATGGGGAAGACAGTCTTCTTGTTTACGTTTTTCCCTCAGCTTTGCACAGGTGAAGACAGACGACCCGAACTTTTGTGTCTTGTTTTGGCTCTGGTCTGTTTCAAGTCATACCTTTCCTTCTTGAATCAGAGAACTGCGTCCCTACTCCTTGATCTGGGTATGCTTCCTGCATGGGTAAATCTGTCATTTTTTAAAAAAGATTTATTTACTTATTTGAAGGGGAGAGGGGCAGAGGGAGAGAAAGAATCTCCAGCTGACTTCCCGCTGAGCGCAGAGACCTACACGGGGCTCCAGCCCAAGACCCTGAGATCATGACCTGAGCCAAACTCAAGAGTCCGATGCTCAACTGACTGGGCCACCCAGGTGCCCCGATAAACCTGTCATTTTATGACAAAAGAAAGACTGATGACAAGACTTAACATTTTTGAAAGTCCCGAGCTGTACCCTAATTCTATTGCCTTAAGTAAACTAAATGGTATGAATTCTACTCAAACACTGTAGAGTTTTTTCACTTTAAGTTTCTCTAAATTACAAAAATGGATATTCTTACACACACACACACACACACACACTGTTCGGGTCTCCTGAATGGTTCCTATTGTCCTTTTATTTTTCCTTTGAGAAAGTTTTGGTGACCAGCACAGGGGTAGTTAATGTCAAAATTCAAATCCAGCTACTGACAGGAATAGATGTGTAATTCCTCATCCTGCCTCCCTCTTAAAGGAGTGTTGTTTAACAGAATAGTTAGTGCAATATTTCAAATTACATGAATCTGTCTCATGAATATTGCTAAATAAATACAGTTGTATTTGATACCAGAGCTTTGTCCCACTGAACTCCCATTTCAACCAGAATGGATGATGCATTTTGGGAATGGAGAGTAGCTGAGGTGTGACACTTAAAATGATATCACATGACTTAAGAGGCCCTTCGGTGGTACTGAGGGGTGGTAACATTTTGGATAAAAATGTAAGGCAGTTGAGCTTCTGCCCATGTAGCTCTTACGGCTTGTCATGCTTGCTCTCTTCAAGTACTCGGACTTGACATCTGTACTTTACATGTAATGAATGATACTTTGCTTTGATAACTTTAATAGCATCTTTACATTAATAGAAATTACATACAGAGTGCTTTACAAAAGACAGTCCTTATCTGGTGCTTCTGATGAGCTTTATGGAGAAACGGAAAACCTCACGGTGCCAGAAAGTAAGGAAAGTGCCCAATAAAAATGATGGTGCAAATCAAAAGGGCCCAGGAGCCAACCTGAAAGAGCTCCCAAAGACCAAAGCTGGGACAATTCAAGCAACAAGTAACGATTCTATTGGATTATAACCCAAAGATATCATAAAAGTTATGTCTTTAAGTCTATAGGGGTATACACAAATAGCTAAGTAAATAAGTCAGGGAGAGGGGACAAGTCTTCCCTACAGAGGAATTCCAATTTGTAAATGTAGAAGAAATGAGGGAAAGGGAAAATTGCCATAGAACACCATAGTAATAATTGAGGCAGGCACGATCCACCTCAAATTTTCAAATTAGTGGGCACATAAGTGAAGGAGAAACCCTGGCAGACAGCGGCCTAAGCAAGCAGTCAAAACTTGCCACTGACCGTTTTGAGGCAGGCTTTTCCCTTCTTCCTTTGCATCGTGCATACTGGGTTCAAGGTAATGTGTGCGGATCGCATCAAAAGCCATGGAAATAACATCCTGCTCTATCGCAGTTGATCTGGCTTGATAACCACTCTTGGAATGACCCACTCACTTCTCCTTTTATCTTTTTCAGTGAATCCTTTGCGACAAATCCAAGAGAACTGGTTTTACCAGCTCTATGGAGATGAAAACTAATCAAATCAAAGAAGCAAGTCGTTTATAAGACAGCTGAACTATGATTATCTTTACAAGGTTTGTAGGAAAGGCTTGCTTTGCAAAGGAAGACACAAAGGAAGTCACTAAAAGGTGAAATGTGCTCTCCCACAAGGCTATAAAACTGGAATAGGGTGTTCCTGTTTCAATATCCAAAGGCTGCCTGAGTACTTGACTTCCCAGTTGATCAGTCACAGGAACTTGTATCTAAAACACACAAAAAGAGCCCCAGGGTGTAGACTAACTTGCCTCAAACATTTTCCCATCCTTTTTCACAGTAGTGCTTTATCTAAGAAAATCGTAAACTGGTAAAATAGTCCTAGGAGATTAACAAGAAATATAGTTTGTACTGTTTTCTACCCATTCTACCCGTCCCCCCATTATAAGGGGTCACGTGTAAAGAAGGATATTATTACAAAAAATGAAGTGATATTCCAAAAAAGTGCCAAAAACAGTAAACATAATTTAAGATCATATGTGTGAAATATGCATTTAATAAATATGAACAACTTTAAATAGAAGAATTGGCATTTAACATAGGAATAAACCATCCCAACAGGCCAGTTTTTAAAAATGGGAGTCGATTGATGATTGAGGGCTTTCGATCTTAACAATAATGAAGATTTCAAAGTAGGAACTGCTGGGGTGCCTGGGTGGCTTACATCTTGTCCAACTCTTGGTTTCAGCTCAGGTCATGATCTCAAGGTGGTAAGATCGAGAGCCCCAGGTGGGGCTCTGCGCTCAGCACAACATCTGCTTGAGACTCTCTTCCTCTCCCTCTCCTCCCCCCTCTGCCCCTTGCCCCAAGCGCATGCTCTCACACACTCTCGCTCTCAAATAAATAAATAAATAAACAAAATCTTTTTTGAAAAGAAAAGAAAAGTAGGGATTGCCTTACAAAAGTGATTTCTCTTTTCCCTGAGCTTCCAGGAGAAGCCCAGGGGCTCCATCACAGACTTGGCTTCCACTGGAGCAGGGTCTCCAGGAGGCACAGATGTTTGCCGGCATTCGAGACAGAAGGAGGAACAGGTGAGAATGCTCCGACTGTGGGGAACAGATGATGTTGCAAGGGAGCTTGTGTGGAAGGGGCAGGAGAGCAACCGAACATCCAGTTTGAAGTGGTCTCTGTGCCAGGCCCTGAAGCAATGGGTAGGAGCACAGGTTTCTAAGTAGACTGATTTTAGGAAGGTAACTGGAGAGCCCACGGAAGCGGGACCAGAGGATGGAGAGTCTACAAGTGGGAGGCCTTGGATAGGCCCTCGACATTAAAGGCAAGAAATACAATGGCGTTGACACTGACAAAGTGGAGAGGTTAGCATTCTAGAGTCATGTCTGAACTACATTTGTCAGATCTGGTGAGGCAGTAGATGTAGGGAGAGGGTAGGGAGCACGGATGGAGGATTTGAAAGAAAGATTTTGTTGGCTGGTTTGGAAGCTGAGTAGCTGGAAGCATCAACCAAGTGGAGAAGGAACTCATTGCAGGCAGGGAGGAGATAATGAGTTCACATTTGAATCTTATTAAGAGTGAATAGAAAAGGGAATAAAGTGTATCCGTGCTACGATATGGATGATCCCTGAAAACATGATGCTATGTGAAAGAAGCCAGCTATAAAAGGACACATTTCATATGATTCCATTTACCTGAAACACCCAGAACAGTCAAATCTGTAGAGACAGAAAGTAGATGAGGGGCTGGAGGAGGGGGCTAGGGGAATTGGGGAGTGACTGTGTTGGGTACAAGCTTGCTTTTAGGGGTGACAAAAGTGTTTAAAAATGTATTGCAGTGACAGTCACACAACTCTACGAATATACTTAAAAACCATTGTATTATATACTATAAAATGGGTGGACTGTATGGCATGTGAATTCTATCTCAACAAAGGCTGTTAGATATTTAAGAAAGAATGACAATGGGTACAGAGTTTCAGTTTGGCAAGATGAAAAAGTTCTGGAGATGAATGGAACAATGGGAATATATTTAATACCACTGGACTATACACTTAAAAATGATTACCATGGTAAATTTTATGTTATGTATATTTTACCACCATAAAAAAAGAGAGTGACTCCATTCATAACCGGTGGGTAGTCTGGGGCCTAGTAAGGATGTTCTCCCTGTTCTGCTTACTTCCGTCACAGCACACACTGCTTCCCAAACAGGACCTCAGTATTGCAGTGATCGCTCCCCCATCACCGTCAATGTCATCCCTTCAGGGTTCCAAGAAAACACGGCCAGTGGCCTGGGCTGAGGGTAATGAGCCATAGCCACCCGCCAGGTTGTGAAGCCCCCAGCACACACAGCCACCCCCCCAGACCGGTCCTCAAGCCCCAGAGGCCACAGGGACTTAGTCTCTAAACCAAGTGCTCATTTAAGAAGATAAAGCACAACTCTTTTCCAGCACAACTTCTTATTAAATAAAGCCAGTCAAATCAAGTTCCTCTTCTCAAAAACAATTACAGGCCAGCCAGAGGCAAAAGTGGGAAGTGAGTGAAGTTCCTCCTTGTTTGGCTTTGATTCCCCTGTGGAATCAAATCAATCCCCTGTGGTCCTTCCTGGACCACAGCAGTTCCTAACGTGTGGTCCCCAGACTGGCCGCGGCAGCTGCAACAGCACGTGGGAACTCGTTAGGAACACGTATTGTGGACCCCATCCCAGACCTTCTGACTCAGGAGCTCTGGGGGTGCACCCCAGTGATCTGCAATGGAACCAGCCCTCCAGGGGATTCTGATGTAGCTCAAAGGTGAGAACCTCAGCTCCCTGGAGCCCAAATGAGCGGTTTGCTCGTCCGATGAACTGGTTGATGCTTCGTCATGAAAAAGGGCTCAGGGGAGTTACCAGTGACCACACCTCTGAGCTGGCAAAGCCGATTTGGTGTTTATCATTACAAAAGTAATACGTGCTCATTATTAAAAAAATTTTTTAAATAAAACAAAGATATACTGTAGAAGGTGAAAATCTTCTATAATTTCGCAGTTGCCAATTATTACAGAGATAGTTGATGATCACAGTTAACTTCTGTTGGAATATTCCTTCAGAGATTTTCTAAATGTGTAATGATACTAAGATACACGACGATTTCCATATACTATAATTGTATTTTTTTTTTTTTTGAGCTGGTTAACTCCTTTTTTATGCTCTAAAGATGGAAATTGAGAACCTCGGGGAGGCAGGACTTTTTTCTTGGAGGAGTCCCAAATTGCCTTTTCTTTTTTTCATAAATTCGACTGTGAAATATTAAACCTGTCTGGAAAAAAACTTTTTCAGAATGTTTTTCATAACCTGGGAGAAAATTAGAATTCCTAATAAGAATGCTTAATGACTTCTCTGATACTCTTTATTTATTTATTTTAAAGATTTTATTTATTTATTTGAGACAGAATGAGAAAGACAGAGAGCACATGAGAGGGGGGAGGGTCAGAGGGAGGAGCAGACTCCCTGCAGAGCAGGGAGCCCGATGCGGGACTCGACCCCGGGACTCCAGGATCATGACCTGAGCCGAAGGCAGTCGCTTAACCAACTGAGCCACCCAGGCGCCCCTCTGATACTCTTTAATGAGATTAAACTCCTTCAGGTGAGACTAGCTACCTCCCCGCCCACCCACCTTCTTTGGCTGGCCTCAGGTCAGAGGTCTAGCGACATTCTTTAGCCTGACATTATTTTTCCTTGTGCCCAGTCTAATGATGATCATGTAACCAATCACTTCCCATAAAATGTCCTGGCCAAGAGGGAATCTTGAAACTTTGGTGTGTGTTCATTATAACATTTTCTGAGAAGTTTTATATATACATCAGTCTCTCCTAACTGTAAACACCACACAAGTAGCCTATCAGATAGAGACTAGATCTTTTCTCAGTGCCCAGATAAAGGAGTAAAAAGGTTCAACCTTACATAAAAATCCAGTGTGTTACCTATCTTTTGGAAAATGTCTCTGGGCATCGAGCAGTGATCTTAAGATAACAATCCCTACCATTTATGGAGGAGCAGGGAGCTGTGACACTCTTCCTTCTTCTTTTAAATTCTGATGACAACCATGTAAGATGTCACTATCCCCATTTTACAAGTGAGGAGACTCAAGTTCAGAGAGGCTGAATGTCATGCCCTACGTCCCTTAGCAGGAGAGAGAAGCAGGCCTGGCAATGTGAAGTCAGCTGTGTCTGAGTCCATTAGAAACTATGGAGTCGTCTGAAGTTGAACAAAGCAACCCTACTTGTTTCATGGTTTAGAATTGCTATTCAATGGCCTTAATATAAATTTAAATGGATCCTTGTGAGTGTTTTGGTTGCAATAAAATTTATATACATATAAACTCATGACATAACACTGAGTGATAAAACACAGAGTACATATTTACCCAGACCCTAGACTTACAATTGTCTTCTAACTTAGAAAGTACATTAACAATTTTGGAAGCAAATACTCCAAAAGGTTAAAAGGTCGTCTTGGTGTCATAGGGCTGTAGCTGATCTTTTTTCCGTCTATTTTCTGAGCCAAGAGAGGAGGGGGTGCAGCCATTGGCCTGGGCCTGAACAATTTAGGCTTTACCCGGGATTAGCAGGGGTGCAGTCTTGGGAAGTTTCTGAACCTCTCTGTACCTCAGGTTCCTCCTCTGTAAAATGGGTTAGCATGAAGCTACAAGGGGCTAATGTTTACAAAGTGCTTAGGATTGTGTCTGGCAATGTTCCACACTTTCTTTAATGAGCATAATTTTAGCAATGGAAAAGGTTGCTTTTAAAGGTTGTTAGGGGTATCTGGATGGCTCAGTAGGTGAAGCGTCCAACTCTTGATTTCGACTCAGATCATGATCTCAGGGTCATGAGATCAAGCCCAAAGTCAGGCCCCGAGCTCAGCTCAGAGTCTGCTTGGGATTCTCTCTCTTCCTCTCCCTCTGCCCCTCCCCCTGCTCGTGTTCTCTAAATAAATAAATGAACACATCTTTAAAAAATAGTAAAGGTTGTTATACCTGTATTATTTCACATTTTCCTTATTTGAATATCTTAGAATAAATAATAACTATGATTGAACAAATGTTTTTAACTTAAATTTTAAAAATCATTACTGCAAGACTTAAAAGTGAGCATCTAATTTGACAATTTGTAGCAAAGTCTTAAGAAATATACACTTCTAGTTAATCCTGGCATACTGGCTACTTGTGTTACCATCTTTCCCTCTCAAATCCCAGTAAAATGATGATAAAGGAATTAAGAGGGAATCCACCCATAAGGACAAGCAGAACAGGAAAGGCAACATCACAGGACTAGGCAATTCGAGGCAGTATTGGGGTTCAAAGAGCAGCCCCGGAGGGGTGACAGGCTTAGCAAGAAACCATCACAGAGCGGTCTGCAGCAGACCTCAGGAAGGAAACCCCCTGGCTGAGCAAAATCCAGGTGAGGCTCAGAGCTGCAATCAGGGGGACAGTGTCGCCGTCTGTATGCTGAGTGGCTGGACCCTGGGTCCCCTGCTTACCCTGCTGCACCAGACATTAAACCCAAGAGGATCCAGTTCATGGAACCCTAATGACCAAGCCTGGCCATCCTCCCTGCCTGCCTTCCCTTCCACTGACAGGGGATGGGAGGCTCCGTCTGCAGAAAAGCCAAGGGGGCCTAGAGGAAAGACTCCTAGAGGTGGATGTGGGAGAACCTGGAAGGAAACACTACTTCCCTGGGGGTTGTGGAAACCAGACACCTGGACAGATGAGATTTGCAGAGGCTTCCAATTAAGCTTTTGGGAATACTTTGCCACTGTAAACTGGGGTGAGTGATGGGACCTTCTCAGAGATTCTTGAGAATTTTCTGCTGCAGGTTCTATGCCAGCTTTGGAAGCTTTGGGCCTAGGCATTCCACGTCAGCTCCTCTGACCTTTTGGGTGGCATCCCAACCTGTACCCTCACCACCATCTCTAGCTCTTCCAACCCCTACATGAGCCCCTAAATCTACATTCAAATTTTTATACCGGAAACATGCAGAGTGACTTCTCTTTTCCGGACCAGACCCAGACTGATAGAGCCTAGGCTGGAGGTCTTCCTTCTCCAGCCTTGGTCTTCCTCCAGCCTCCTCTGGGTGCCAGAAGTATAGATGACTCCTTGTCAAGTTCTTTCAGTGGACAGAGAGGCAGAGATGGATGGCAGGAGAGAGAAGTCAGGGCACGTATTTCCTTCACTGCCTCCCCACCGTGTCACCAACAGGCTGTGTCCTAAGGACACAGCTCCAGGTAGCTACCCCTTTCCATATGGAGACCCTCACTGAGTTGCAATGACTCCTTTCTTTTGCCCTTCAGGCCTTAGGGAGTAAAAGCTCTCCATTATTGCTACCGATAGCATACTTGACCTATTCTTTGCTGTTTCCCCTAAAGCCTGCCCGCATCTTCATAAATGATCCTTTAGTAAGCCCTTCTCGGTGGCCCAGTTGAAGGGCAGCATGTGTTTCCTACCAGACCCAAGCTGACACACTGCTCTGTCACCCTTCATCAGAGCCACTGCCAGCCTCACGGGATGGCCAAAGGCTTTTGAGAGCCTCAGTGTTCAATGTCAGTAAAAGATCACCAGACATTTGAGGAATGCTTCCATTGTGAAGACAAGAGACAAATAAGGAACTAAGGAAAGAAAAGTATATAGAGAACAAACGGAGACTCCAACATTGACAACCACACCGGTAAAAGACTCTCATAGCGGTAAGAAAACATATTACATCCATGAAACAAGCACAGGACCCAAATAAAGAGAGAGAGAGAGAGAGAGAGGGAGGGAGAAAGGGAGAAGGAGGAAAAGGAGGCAACGTTGTTACAATCAAGAGATGAGAAAGAGTTTGGAAATTTGAAATATGAGAGCCGAAATTTTAAAAACTGAATAAACGAGTTTTCATATAAAGTCAAGGCAATCTGCCAGAAAGTAGAATAAAAGTGAGATGGAGGGGCGCCTGGGTGGCTCAGTCGATAAGCGTCTGCCTTCGGCTCTGGTCATAATCCCAGGCTCCTGGGATCGAGCCCCACATCGGGCTCCTTGCTCAGCGGGGAGTCTGCTTCTCCCGCTCCCTCTGCTGCTCCCCCTGCTTGTGCCCTCTCTCACTGTCTCTCTCTCTGTCAAATAAATAAATAAAATCTTAAAAAAAAAAAAAGTGAGATGGAAAACAGAACAGAAAGGATAGGAAATATAGAAGATCATTCCAGAAGGTCCAATATCCAACTTACAGGCAGTCCAGAAAAAAGGAAACAAAGAAATGGAAGAACTGGAATTACCAAATTAATAATACAAAAAATGGCCCTAAATTGAAGGACAATGGTCTCCACATGGAAAGGGCTCATCAAGTGTCCAGGACAATGAATGAAAAAAGACTCACACCAAGCCATATTATCATGAACTCCAAAGACCAGTGATAAATCACAAAAGCTTCCAGAGAGAACAAACAAGCTGTATAGCAACAGGGTTGGGAATCAGAATAGGATCAGGCTTCTCGGTAAGGTCTCTAGAAGTTGCAAGACAATGGAGCAATACTTCCAAAATTCTGGGAGTAAATGATCCTTGACCTAGAAATCCATACTCAACCAAACCTTCAATCAAATATGAAGGTGGAAGAGTGACATTTTCAGACATCTAAGGACTCCAATGCATACTGTCTTCAGAAACATACTGTCTTCAGAAACATCGGGAGGATGAGCTTCAGAGAAAGAAGGAGCACACTAAGAATGCAGAAGACACGAAACCCAGGAAACACAGAATTCATGCAAGAGAGCAGAGAGAGAAAAAACAATCCCTGGATGACTCCATAGCAAGACCAGAGGGCAATCGGTTCAGCTCAACCAGCATGAAGAGCTCTAGGAGGGAGGTCTGACTTAACAAGGGTGTGGAACATGTTATCGGTGAGCTTTGGCAGATTTGATGGAGGATGTGGTGGGCACAATAATGCCCCCCCCAATATGACCATGTCCCAATCCTCAGAACCTGTGAATATATTAGGTTATATGGAAAAGAGAAATTAAGTTTGCAGATGGAATTAAGTTTGCCGATCAGCCAACCTTGGGATGGGGAGAGTATCTTGGATTATCCAGATGGATATGACAATAATATATGGGGAGACTTTGGGGTTGGAAGTTGGGGTAGTAATATAGGAGAGCTAAATCCTCGTCGACTTTAAGAGGAACTCAATAACTCAATAAATAATGGCTAAAATCAATAAATCGAGAAATAGCAGAATAGGCATATTATTTAGACATGGGGAGGTAAAGCCAGAAGAAAGGTGTGTAAGAGTTGAAAGTGGCTCCCCCTGGGGAGTGGGACTGAAGACACAAAGGGGACCGCTGCATAGAGAGACAAGCCTTACTTAGGACAATTGGCAAAGCTGTGCGTGGGTCAGTTTCCTGTTGCTGCTGTAACAAATTTAGTGGCTTAAAACAATACAATTTAGGGCACCTGGGTGGCTGAGTTGGTTGAGCGACTGCCTTCGGCTCAGGTCATGATCCTGGAGTCCCGGGATCGAGTCCCGCATCGGGCTCCCTGCTCGGCGGGGAGTCTGCTTCTCCCTCTGACCCTCTTCCCTCTCGTGCTCTCTATCTCTCATTCTCTCTCTCTCTCAAATAAATAAATAAAATCTTAAAAAAAAAGATTTCAAAAAACAATACAATTTATTCTCTTACCACTCTGGGAGTCACAGGTCCAAAATGGGTCTCCCTGGGCTGAAATCAAGGTGCTGGCAGGGCTGCGTTCCCTCCAGGGACTCTAGGGGAGAGTCCGTTCCCTCGACTTTGCCAGCTTCCAGAAACTAGAGGCCACCTGCATTCTGAGGCTCCCGTCAGCACTCAAGCCACTCTGGTCTCTGCTTCCATCCTCACATCTCCTTCTGTTCTGCTTCCATCCTCACATCTCTGACCGTTGGGATAATATTGAGCCCACCTGGAAAATCCAGAATAATCTCCCTATCTTGAGATCATTAACTTAATTACATCTGCACAATTCTTTTTGCCAAGTAAGGTAAGGTCACATGGTCCCAGGTTCCAGGGATTAGGATGTGGACGTCTTTGATGGAATGGCATTATTCGGCCGACCCCAGTGTATCTGTATCACTTTTTAATAGAAACATTTTTCAAAACATGAACTCTTGGACTCAACAATTCCACTTCTAGGAATTAATGCTAATGGAATAATTACGCAGGTGTACAAAAATCTATGTTCATAGACATTGTTTATGATGCTGAAAAATTATGAACAACTACATGTTCATGATAAAAAAAGTTTAAAAAGTATAGCTATAAAAGGACTACTATGTAGCAATTAACCACTATGCTACAGTTTACGCTGAATAGAAAAAGATGTTCACTGTAAATTAAGTGACAAAAGCAAAATACAAAACGGTAAGTTTACTACTATCTAATTTTTTGTAAAAAAAAAGTGTATGTGTCTATCAGAGGTAGAAAAATGTGAGCACTTTTGTGTATGTATGTATGTATGTACATACATGTGTATGAGTTTATAGAGAGAGAGAAAAAAGGGAGACAGTAGAAAAATGTGTGTGTGTGTATGGGTGTGCATGTGTATGCACAGGCACGTGTGTGTGTGCAGAGTAGGTATCTAGGTACCAAGATCCAAAAAAATACTGAGACCAAACTGTTAACTGTGGCTATCACTGAGTGGTGGGAGTACAGATAATTTTAATTTTTTTCTTTATGCTTTCCCACAATTTCTAGGATTTTTCCCCCATCAAGCAGGCATTACTCTTAAACGAGAATGCATGCATATTTCCATTTTGCCTAAATAAATAACTTCTAAAAATGAGCACCTGAGGCCCTAGAGACTGACTACAGCAACAGCTGTGAGCGAAGATTACACATGTAGCAATGAGCACAGCTAAGAAAAGAAAGGATGTCAACTACCCTCATTAATCAACTCTCTAAAACATGGTTTAGCTCTACATGCTCTAGAAGTATGTTGAAGCCATGACTATAAATCTCCATATCTTGTTCTCTTTAGAATCTTGTTTTGTGCTAAGTTCTGTGAGGCCAGAACATCTTGGTGGATACTGAATCTCAACTGGTTTCCAGGCAGCATCAAAAACAGGCAGCTTGATTTCCTTCCTTGCCCATTAGGTGGGGCAAGAAAGCTTTAGAAGAGTCCCTGCCAACTAAAACATCAACAGGAAAAACCAAATTGCAGAAAAAAACAGATAGAAGGACTAAGAAGTCATCTCGCTCAGTTTGGACAGGATGTATACTAATATTTTTCCAGAATGAAAACTATTCTCAGAGAATTTTCTAGAGAATATCAAGTTGAGAGTCCATAAAATTCACCTCAACAAGGTTTCAGTACATGACAATCATACCTGTAACCAGGACTGTTTTCCAACAGTTTAAAATTAAAATATCTCTGGTTGAAAAGCAAATTAAAACAACACTGCTGAAGAACAAAAATTCAACTGAGTAAATCTGAAGATCTAATTAGCTTTATTGATTCATGAATCGGGCAGCATCCCATCTAGCAAGTAGAGGGGAGTTCTGAGGAGTTGTACAAAACAGAAGGCTTTTATAGGAAGGAGGTTGGGGCAAGAAGTTATTGGCAGAAGAAAAGAAAGGACCGTTTCAGGCAAGGTCACTTTCTCTTAGAGGAAAGGGCTGGGGCGAGGGGGGGGGTCTTATCGTGCAGATTATGTCATCTTCCTTTGGGAAGAGAGCCCCTGTGACAGATTACCTCATTAGAGCTGATCAGAAAAGTCCTGACTTGACCTGTTAAGACTACATTTCTGGGGGAGGTTGGAACTGCAGTTGGGGTAGGTATTAAGCCCTGGCTTGATGACTTGGCCTAACATCAGTGACTCCATCCTGGGCCTGTGGTTTTCTAGTGACGCTGACATACCATTTTTCCTGCATCAGATTGGCAAAAAATGAAAACCGTGGCAAGACACTCCACTGGTGAGGCTGTGAGGAAACAGGCAGTCTCCTGCATTGTGGGAAGAACCAGGAACTTTTATAACTCCTGGGGGAAGGGATGGCAATACCGAAGATTATTCCATTTACCGTTTGCCCTTCAACCCAGCAATCTCATTTGTTAGAGTTTACCCTGAAGATTCACTTCCAACAAGATGAAAACAAATATGCACAAGGTTATCGATCACAGCATTATTTAAATTACACAATATCGGAACCTGCCTAAATGTCCAAATGTAAGAGCACGTATCAGATTCTACAGAAGCACGGGCACCATCTCACGATCTGATATGGAGCGATCTCCGGGATTTCTTCAGTGAACAGAGCAAAGTGCAAAAGAGGATGTAGAGAATAACCCCAACCCTAACTTCTGTGTAAGGAAATGGGAGAAATAAGGAAACATACATACGTCTGCTCATCTTTACCAACAGAAACACAGGAAGGAGGAGCCAGAAGTTGGTCACCTACAAGGAGTGCAAGGGAACAGCATGGAAGGAATACAGGAGGGAGTGACACTTCTCTAAGCATATCTTTTTGTAGAGTTTTGATTTGTGGAACTTACTACATGTTCAAAAAATTAAGTCAAATCAACAAGGATGGGAAAGGCGGGGGGAAGCTAAAACTGACAGCAAATTGGAGGAAAAAAGCTCAGCTGTATTTCAAATGAACAACATAACCCCATTGTGGAGGGCTAGGGGTAGTGAGGACTAATCCAAGTAATTTATGAACATAGTATTTATCTATATACCTTCTGTCTTTAGGGGTGTGGAGGTGGAGAACTGCAAACAGAGCCTGACTACTTTTAGTAGGTTTGCTTCCTGTCACGGTATGACTGAAGCAACTGTGAATCTATTTTAGGTGTTTTGTGGAATTGAGCAAATGATAAAATGATTTGGTATTGTTGGGAGCCAGGGTCCTCACTGTGGAAGAAGGGACACACAAATATGAAATAGGGAAAGCACAGAAGAATCCTATAGGGATGGGTGGGAGGTATCAGTGTGACCTCCTCACTTCTAACATGTGTATGTATATATAATATGCATACGTGTGGGTGCGT
Source organism: Mirounga angustirostris (assembly GCF_029215605.1). NCBI lineage: Eukaryota > Metazoa > Chordata > Mammalia > Carnivora > Phocidae > Mirounga > Mirounga angustirostris. The sequence continues at coordinate 15,998,376 of NW_026991719.1, forward strand.
GTGTGTGTGTGTGTTTTTCCTAGCTATGGCTGCCAAAAAGGCTTAGAAGCAAAGACACTCCACTAGCAACAGGGACTAGTGCCCAAATTTTGGTCTCTAATATCGTTCCCCACTAAGAGGAACCAGGCCTCCTTGGAGAAATGGCTGATTTCAAGGCTGAGGCAAGGAATGTCCAAGATGAACCTGAAGCATCTTGTTATGCCACAAATAAGGAAGTGCTAAAAATAAGTATGGCCATAGTAGAAGACATAGCAATCAGCTTAAGAGGGCTCCCACTGGCCAAAGTTGGGATCATTTGAACACTAAAATAATCAAGGACAATAATGAATCATAGACCACTGAAAATGTAGGAATGAATCCCTATCAATAATAAAGACAAATAAATGGGAGAAAAGGGGAGGTCCTTGCTTACAGGAGAATATCAACGCCAGCTAGTAAGCATGGAGGGAGTCCTGGAGTTGGAAAATCATCATTTTGCAGCCATAATTATAAAGATTGGTTCAGACAAGAGCCATAAATAGATACTGAATCTATGGGGGCAATTTTGATAAAGAAGGGCATATTTCAAATCTGAAAGTATCTCCTTACAGATTGCTTATTGAATGCAGGCAAAACAAAAACAAAAACCAGTAATTATATAGTGGAAAGAGTGGATAAGTCCTTGACCAGGTGATTAAAATTAACATCACCTTTATAGCAGCATTGTCTACAATAGCCAAATAAGGGAAACAGCCCAAGTGTCCATCACTGGCGAATGGATAAGGAAGACATGGTATGTATATACAATTGAATATCACTCAGCCATCAAAAAGAATGAAATCTTGACATTTGCAATGACATGGATGCAGCTAGAGAGTATTATGCTAAGTGAAATAAGTCAGTCAGAGAAAAACAAATACCATATGATTTCACTCATATGTAGAATTTAAGAAACTAAACAGAGGGAAAGGGGGGCGCAAACCAAGAAACAGATTCTTAACTCTAGAGAACAAACTGACAGTTACCAGAGGATAAGTGGGTGGGGGGAAGGGTGAGACAGGTGATGGGGATTAAGGAGCGCACTTGTGATGAGCACCGGGTCTTGCACGGAAGTGTTGAATTACTATATTGTACACCTGACTAATACTACACTGTATGTTAAACTTCAGAAAGAAAACTTCAAATAAATAAATAAAATTAACATCACCGACGAGAGACAGGTGGACATGGATATGACACCGTGAGGGGAACACAGTATCACCCGGAAAGTATTCTGACCGGGAATGCAGCCCTGCTGACACCTCAACTTTAGCTCAGTAAGGGCCATTTCAGACTTCTGACCTCAGAGCTCTAAGATAATAAGTTTGTGTTGTTTTAAATCACTTAGTTTTTGGTAATTTGTTACAGCAGCAATAGGAAATTAATACACATGGAATATGGACAACAAACTACATAATAGTACTCGAACATGGTAAATTTTCTGACATTGATAACTACTATGGTTAAGAGAATGTCCTTGTTCTTAGGAAATATTCACTGAAGTATTTAGAAGTAATGGATATGATGTGTGAAATCTACTTTCAAATGATTCAGAAAAAAAGATGTGTGTATATATATGTATACATATATATATACATACACGCACGAACAGAACAAATGATAAACCAAATGGAAAATGTTAACAGGTAAAGCTGAGTAAATATTTCCAAATAAAAAATTTTTAGGCAATTGGTTGAAATGTATGATAATGTCATGTTTCTAATTGCACTGCAGGGGCGCCTGGGTGGTTCAGTCGTTAAGCGTCTGCCTTCGGCTCAGGTCATGATCCCAGGGTCCTGGGATCGAGCCCCGCATCGGGCTCCCTGCTCAGCGGGAAGCCTGCTTCTCCCTCTCCCACTCCCCCTGCCTGTGTTCCCTCTCTTGCGGTTTCTCTCTTTGTCAAATAAATAAAATCTTAAAAAAAAAAAAATAGTAATTGCACTGCAGATGAAAAATAGCTGAACCATAACACCACACGTGTCTTCTTGAAAGCAATAAAGGATTGTTTCCCACCCCCAATACTGATCAACTACTAAAAAGATAAAGTTCTCTAGATTTCGTTGCTCTTCTTAAGACCCACAATATTTGCTGAGGACTGCTCTGTGGCTGGAAGCCTCCAAGCCTGGCAATATAAGGGAAATTACAAGACGTCTGTTCTTCTTGAGATGTTAAGAATCTGATGTAAGAAAAAGTGGATTAAATTTTGGTAGAAACACCCAGCTAGAAAAATAGGTAGAGCTTGAACTGGTGGCAAGGAGGGAAGAGGCTGGGGAGAAAGAATAAGTCAAAGGTTGGGGTCAGGAGAAAGCCCGCTGAGGGCGACTTACCACCTAGCTCCTGACACTGAGAAGGTGCCTGGAGTCTGATGGTTCCCTTCGTGCTTCATCTCCTCGTCTGCAGGAAACTGTGGAGCAGGGCTCCTAGGAGAGTTCCTGGGAGGTAAGGTTGGGTAAATAAAAACTCTGAAAAGCAGCCCTCACCTTACTGCTTTTCTCTCCAAGTATTTCATAAGCCAGGTGCTAAAATTTGGACTTTTTTTTTCCTGCAGGTACCAAGAAGCTGCTATAAAGTTTTGGCTATTGAGGGGGCGTTTAGTCATTCAGCAAGTATTTTTGAGCTACCCCTATATGTCAAATACAGAGTCAGATGGTGGGAAGAGAGATACAGGCTGTGTCTCTAGTCGCTGTGCTTAAGGACTTAAGCAGGGGTGTGTTTAGGTATTCTGGAAGCCCAGAGGAAAGACAGTTAACCCAATGAGGCTTGAGTGGAAAAGCTACCAAAGTGAGTCTTAAGAGTCAGGTTTGAAGCAATTGACCAGGCAGATACAGGGAAAGGACATTTGGGACAATGGAAATCGAACAGAGCATGTGTGCAGGTATAAAGGCAGGTGAGTGAGGCACATTTAAAGGGGTCCCAGGGCACCTGGGTGGCTCAGTCAGTTGAGTGTCCCAACTCTTGATTTCAGCTCAGGTCATGGGATTGAGCCCCGCCTCAGGCTCCACACTCAGCGGGGAGTCTGCTTCTCTTCCTCTCCCTCTGCTCCTCCACCTCACCCCCCCCTCATTCGCACACGTGTTCTCTCTCTTTCTCTAAAATAAATAAATAAATCTTTTAAAAAATTAAAATAAAGGGGGCTTAAAACTCTGCTGGGTGCCTAGCTGCTCAGTCGGCAGAGCACGCGACTCTTCATCTCCGGGTCGTGAGTCTGAGCAGCACTGTGTTCCCTGTAATCCCCTGCAGAAATTGTCATCAGCAAGAACTTCGTAACATTCAAGTCAATTTCTTTACTAAATATTATTTTAAACATCAGTAGAAGGGATTAGAATTTGAGGTAAGAATTTACTTCAGAAAATTACCTGTAAAACAATCTAGCTTTTAATATCTTTAATGATGTGTACAGCAAAAACAAATAAGCCCTCTAAACTTTAATATGATACTCCAGGATTTCATAAGACATTTGTAGCTTTCTGGGAATGGGATTCAACTCCTTGCCCTCCAAAATATGTAAACTTGAATGTCATACAAACTACAAACATGTTTTAAACATCTATGTGACTACCTGCAAAGACTGAATATACATATATAAAATATTATCTCAACTACCAAAAAAAAAGCTCAGAAAAGACTAATGAAAATAAAATGTTAGTTTACATTAAATATATATAAGCAGTGTGATTATGAGTGCATTTTTCTTCTTTTTACATACTATTCTATGTACTTTAAAAAAAAAGATTTTATTTATTTATTTGACAGAGAGAGAGCACAAGCAGGGGGAGTGGCAGGCAGAGGGAGAGGGAGAAGCAGGCTTCCCACCGAGCAGAGAACCCTATGCGGGACCCAATCCCAGGACCCCGGGATCATGATCTGAGCCAAAGGCAGTCGCTTAACCGACTGAGCCACCCAGGCACCCCTATGTACTTTTTTTAGAAAATGAATCTCTACGTCCAACATGGGGCTCAAACTCACAGCCCGAGGTCAAGAGTCACATGCTCTACTGACTGAGCCAGCCAGGCGTCCCTATTCTATGTACTTTTTATTGTCAAAGTCTTTTTAAAAAAGACAGTAGTAAAATGATTTCAATTATGCCTAATTACGTTAAATATTTTAAGTCAAGAATTATTTGTTCTTTTTTTTTTAAGGTCTTATTTATTTGAGAGAGGGAGAGAGCACGCACGAGCAGAGGGGAGAGAGGCAGAGGGAGAGGGAGAGGCAGGCTCCCCGCTAAGGAGGGAGCCAGACGATCCCAGGGTCCCAGGATCATGACCTGAGCCGAAGGCAGACACTTAACCAACTGAGCCACCCAGGCGCCCCTAAGTCAAGAATTCTTATTACACAGTCAACACAACATATACTTAAATAAGCTTGCCTACATATTATGGTGTGGGAGGAGGAATGGCAGAGAGTAAAACCCCTCCTGACTAAGATGAAGTAGGCAGCCCTGGGCAGTAAAACTTGTATACATGGATTTTAGAAACAGATAGATATACGATGGATAGGATGAAATATCTGTACCACTTAAAAAAAAAGAGGAATGACTTTATTTTATAAAAATGATACAGTGTTCATTGTATTCAACCGATACAGAAAAGCACTTAAAAAATTGCCAGTGTTAACAGTGGGTGGGCATGTTTCCAGACCTCTCTATTCATAGGTACAGACAGGATTCATGGTGGGAATTGCTATACTTTTTATTTTAAAAGGTTTTAGTTAATTTTATTTGAATGCTATAGGAAAAACCTTAAAAATGAAACTGAAGGGGCTGCTGAACTTGAGATAAATGTTTCTTTGCCATAAGGGCTACTGGTTCCCAAAAGAGTTACATAAGCCAGTGATTTTCAAACTTGAGCACATGTTAGAATCCCTTGGAGGGCAGGCAGACTGCTGGGTCCAAGCCCATTTGTGATTAAGTAGGTCTGGGGTGCAGACAAGAATTTTCATTTCTAACAATTTTACAGGTGATGCTGGTATCACTGACTGCGGACCACACTTTGAGAACCAGTGTTATTTAAGGTCAAGAAAAAGACTGTGAAAAACTTAAAGTCGATCAGTAGGTTTTTTCTATATTATATAATACAATCTTAGACATTATAACTTGACATGACACCTGACTATTCAAGATGGGGCAGTTGGTTTTTATTCTTCATGCCACTCCCCTCCCACCAAGTCTTAGCTGATCAATGTATGCTACTTTTTCTTTGTGAAGATTCTTAACATTTACATTCTATTCTACAACTGTAATTCCTCAGTTTTAAAATCTTAGTTTTGTATTTTAATGGACTCAGAGCTCATACCATTCCTTTTGCTGGAACTTTGTTGGGGAACCTGGTGTCCCCTCTTTTCTGGGTTCCCATTAAGTGTCCAGAACCAGGACTCACTGGCTGCAAAGGTCTATCTTATCCTGCAGGCTTTGGCTTCCCAGGGCTGCTCTGCGACCCTGGAAGTGCCTTGTCCTGGTGAATCATTCCCCTTTTGCAGAGGTCCTGAGACAGCAGCAAAGACTTCATCTTCCCAAGGGCTTTCCTTGACTCTACCCCACATGGCCTGGTCACCTCATCGGTTCCTTTGTCCATAATGCAGCCCCTCGTCACCAAGATGTCCTCAACTTTGTTTATTCTGTGCTACTTAGGAGGAGGGGGAGGGGTTGAAGTCACACCATATCTTGTTGCATTAGCATCTTCTACCCTCTTCCTTGTATGGTTGCTGCTGGTTAATCTGGGGCTGCAGATTATTGAGTTTGTTAGATAATGGAGGTGAGTTTCTGATCCAGCTTTACTTTTCCTGCTTCCATCTGGAAGTATCTCCATCCTTTTAAAAAACAAACTTCACAAATGTAGGATTTGTTGGGTAAAGCGTGGTCCATATCATGCATCTGCATATTTTATTATAATGTAAATATAATAGTTTTTCCAATTAAAAAAAAAGAAAATGTGGCCTCTAAAATATATATAGTAGTTTTATCTGTGATAAGATTATGGGTGTCTTTTTTAAACTGAAATTTATGTCGAGATAAATGGAGACATACATGCACCTATTAGAAATAATACAGAGAGATCCCATGTACACTTCAGCCAGGTTCCCCCAAACCATCACATTTTAAAACCAGCAAAACCACCAACAGAATAGTGCCTTCTGAGATTTGTGAAACCAGTAAGAAAGAAAATGTGACCAGCGGATACGCAACCAGGAATGCCAACTTTTTTTCTCAACTTTCATATATATATGTCCAGTAGAGTACTTAACACACAATATTGGATTTTTTGTTTTTGTGAATCTCTTCTCCAGCAGTTTATAGGGTTCCTCAGAGGAGGGACTCTGTCATATTATTATCTTTGTCTCCCCAGTGCTGGGGTAGAGCCTACCATACAAGGGAGGAAGGGGAGAAGGCAATGGTATGTAACTTATCAAAACTTCTCTTCTATAGTCTTATGCATTAGAGAATCCAAATTCTTCTCAGTCAATAAAAAATGCTATGGATAAGATAAACTTCTGTTCAGCCTCCACCTGCAAATTGGTTAGTTTCTAATAAACATATTCTACTTGCTACTCATCCATTAAGCTAGTATTTAATGAGTTCTTACTGGGTGTCAGGTAGGATGTTGGGAGTTGGGGATAGTAGGGTGAACAAGACAGACACAGTCCCTGTCCTTATTTTATACTCTAAATTATAAAGCAAGACTTTCTTTTTAGGCTTTAAATCCTATGCACCCAATATCTTCTGAATACACCCACATTACCAATAGGTATTTTGTAAATAACATGCTTTGCATATTGAGACAATGCCAAAAGTATATTCATATATGCCTAAATAGGAAGTCAGTTATGGAATGATTAATACTGAGTCAACTCTTAGCCTTATGTGCTATGCTATGATAAATATAGCCAGAGGATTAATGCTGTGTACCAAGTTACATTTCCATGTTCAGCGTCCGGTTTCCTTCTCAGACTGTTCAGACCACAAAGGCAGGCTCCATGTGTCTTGTTCTCTTGTTCACTGCTGTAATTTTAGCACAGAATCTGTGCAATAAATATGTGTTAAACAGATGGTTAAATATTCAAGGCTCATAAGTGTCCCCCAGAATATGAGAATAAATGAACTCTTTTAAAATTTAAGGCAGATGTTACAAGTACCTCACACAATATGAAGTTGTCATACTACTGCACACATGTATTTCTTTCTTACCATAAGTGGAATGTTAAATATGTTTGGAAAACTTGACCTACAGAGATGGTACACAGCATTAAGACAGGCCACCTACCTAAATTTATTAGCCAATTTTAATGCAAGTACTCCTGCCCTCACTTATTACTGACCCACTAAGGAAATGGCTGCTCTATCTTACAAACATATGTAAAAAAAAATTAAATGTTTGTAGTGAGATTTTTCATAATCCAGTCATGAGAAATCAAGTTCTTACCAGATTTTGATTTTAAAAGTTCTGCCTTTGTGTGAAATTAAAATAATGTTCTCACAAACTGGCAAGTAACTTCAAGCAGAAGGAGCAACAGTATTTTATTTAATACAAATAAACATTTCACAAAAGTTTAATTGGGAATGTATATGTACTATTAAGCAGAACAAAGAAAACATAAAGAAATAAGGTACCAGGACCTAAAATATCATTTAAGATCCCATCAATTTTATCTTACGCTAGTAGGAACTTAATACAACTGAACTGAAAATAAACACTTTATAATATGTGCTTGCAAAATGTATAATGCGGTAGTAGTAAAGTACAATTTCCAAATATGAGATTTTGTCTGTCAGATTTTTAAAAAGCCTTTAAAAATATGATATGCACAAGCTTGCCCTGAGGGAAAGTAAGATGGAATATAAATTACAAAATCTTTACATATTTTCCACAATAGCATTTTGAAATTGGAAAGAGCAAATAGTGGTGGAAAAAATTGAACGAACTAATTACTAAAAATTCAGTGCACTCATAACTACCTGATGGAAATTGTGAAGCACCTTTTCTCGTGCCTTCTTATATAATATGAAATGTATAAATTATAGAGGCCTTGATATTCAGAAACTTAGGAAAATTTCAAGTTATAAGCCAAACTGTCATCAGAAAAAAGAAAAACCTGGTATAAAATTTGCTACCATAAGGCCACTGTTTCAAGTTCTTCCATGTACAGACACTATACAATTCAGATACTTTTGTTTTTATTACATAAGCAAAACTTTCAACATATAAACATCTGGATATAACTCAGTTAAGTTCTCTATGAAACCATGCTCAGAGAAAAATGTATCAACAAATAATGCCCTTTTGAGACTTTTTGCAAAAGAAACTGTAGTTACTACAACTTTTAAATTGAATACTGTAATTTAAAAGCAGTTAAGTGTAAAAAAGTTGCAGCATTCCACTACAGAAAAATAAAGTTATTTTATCAAGAAAGTTACAGTATTAGTGCTTTACTGCCAATTCTAACTCCTGACAAAAAGAGATGCTCCCAAATATCATCCTGTAGTGTTGTTTCCATATGTAATAATTCCAGATTAGTTTGCTGTGGCAACGTTTGCATATTCCTATTGAGAGAAAACAAAAGAAATACAGACTTCAAAAGAAGAGTCAGTTATAACATCTGAGCTAGAGTTTTTTCACATTGCAGTTTTCAAGATATTTTAATTTATGTAGTACCACTTGCAGCCAAGACCCCCACAAAGGTATGTGGAACCCCAAAGACGCAAAGTAACAACAGAACACATCAAAGCAGATATCAAATGGTTAAATCAGTAGGACAAAGAAAATATATGACACTCAGCACGCTGGTATTAGTAAGTTGATGAAAAGGCATTCTGCTATTTGGGTGAGTTTCACTGGGGATTATAAAAAAAAAATTCAAGACTCTTAAAACTTAGCCCCTCAAGCACGGAGCCTGATGTGACACACACACAATCTCGAACTGGTGTTTGATCTTTGTCATCATATGGTATCTTTAATTTTAAAATGACATGGACTCTTCTAACTTGGCTGACAGAGAAAGCTACTGGGGAGATGGGGAAGCATTCTTGCTTTTGGATGGTTACCTACAACATAAAAAGATGTAAGGCTTCCGTAAACACAGGAAAAGGAATTCACAACAATAAAACTGTGATTAAAGAGAGTAATGAAACGTGGATTCTATACTGTGACGCTATACAAAAATATTAAATTACCAACCACAAACTGGACAGAATATCATGCAACTAATAAAAGAGCAAAAATGGTAAATGGCATGTTTTTCTGGGACATTAAAAATATTTATTAATACATATATCCTTACCTTTTACTAGGATCTTACATTATTAAAACTGAAAGAAATTTAAAAGTTGATTTATTTTTTGGCATTTACATTAGTATGGAAACATTTAATTCCAAACAAAAGCAGTGCTGATAGAAAATTCTTCTTTCAATTTTGGTTTATTAGTGAAATGTTCAAAATACATGCATATATATATATATATATATATATATATATATATATATATATCTGATATATATAGAGAGTCAACATCATTCCTTTAAATAGAAGTAGACTTCATTGTGTCCCATTTCCTTACTTGTTATATAATATAAAAACCATATATGTTGACCTTCAAATAAAATATCTGTTGCCTACTAACAGCTTTAAAAGGAAACTCTGACTATAATAATTCTTAAAAATTTTCAACTGAAATATCTTTTTACAAATGTACAATTATTCTGAATCATATTCACCCTTGACATAGCTTCTTCCACACCATCTCTCAGCTTGATCCCTCCATTCTTCCAATTATTTGAAAACCTGTTTTAAGCAGAATGTGAACTAGATATACGAGCGCCACTGTGGTCTAAGTTCTCTTAAGCTGACACTTGGTATCACTGTAAATGCTCCCTTGTGGGTCTTCCTGCATCTCGTCTCCTCCCCAGAACCCTGCATACCCACTGCTCACCAAGCAATCATCCTCAACAGCACTTTCTCCTCAGTCTAGCAAGATGTTCTATTTCTATATCACATCCTCAATACTCTACCCAGCTTTTGAGGCCTTCTATAAGCTGCACACTCCTATCTTTACCCAACCCTCTACACTCTACCACCAAATACGATCTTCGGCTGTAGTCCCTTCTATGCTCTGCTCTTCTCTATGACTCAGTTTACCTCCTCTGTAAGAGGAGAGTAAAAATCAAAGTACTTAGCATACTTTCCCTGGCCATTCCTGACATACTGATTTTTCCTCCTCTCTTTAGACATTTGCCATCTGTGAAATTAAGCTCTTCAAAACTATGGTTGTACAGATGAGTTAATACAGTATACCTGACTGCTATCCTTTGAAAGACCTACTTCCAAAGATGGCCCCTGGCTAACAGCCAGGAACGTAGATTTGGGGAGGATTCCCACCACTGATGAGTGTCTAAACTGTGCAAACAATATGGTCTATGCTGAACACCTGCTTTCCTTCTGAGAGTCTGGAATTCGGGTATGTAACTGGCCAAGGGTGCCTACGTGACCAGCCCTCAATAAAACCCCGACCACCAAGTCTCTAACGAGCTTTCCTGGTTGGCAACATTTCACATGTGTTATCACAGCTCGTTGCTGGGGGAATTAAGCACGTCCTGTGTGATTCCACTGGGAGAGGACTCTTGGAAACTCGCACCTGGTGTCCTCTGGACTTCGCCTGCGTGCCAATTCCCTCTGCTGATGTGCTGTGCAGCTTCTACTATAACACATCACAGCTGTGAGTGCCACCATATGCTGAGTCTCCTGAGTGCTCCTGGCAAATCACCAAACCTGGGGCTGGTCTTGGGGACCCCTGATACAATGGCTACCATTCACTAACTTTTTAGAGCTATAAATGGATGTGTGAGAGCGTGTGTATGTATATATGATGAGGCTTGATTCTATTCAACAGGCATTTTTTTAAAAGATTTTATTTATTTGACAGAGAGAGAGACAGCCTGAGAGGGAACACAAGAGGGGGAGCGGGAGAGGGAGAAGCAGGCTTCCCGCAGAGCAGGGAGTCCGATGAAGGGCTCGATCCCAGGACCCTGGGATCTCATGACCTGAGCCGAAGGCAGACGCTTAACGACTGAGCCACCCAGGTGCCCCCAACAGGCATTTTCTGAAGACAGACTATATGAAAGGCAAAAAGGGGAAGATATAAAGACTGATGAGGTACCCTCTATCCTGGAGGAGCTGATGATCTACTTGGGGAGATAGTAAACAGCAACAGTTAGAGATCAAGTGAAACAAGAGCTAAAAAGGGGGCTTTGGTAAGGCTTTACAGTGGGTCTTAAAAAGAAAGCAGGGTTTAATAAGAAACCGATGAGGATCAGGAGGCTATTTCTAGGCAAGAGAACACCAGGAGCAAAGATACAAGTACATGAAAATGTCTGTTATGCTCCAAAAAGCAGAAGGTCCATAAAGAACTGTGCTTAGAAAGGCAGTTTATTAGGACTGGAGCTGGCGAAAAAGTTCGGTCTCTTCTCTTGTAGTCAACAGAATCCTTGGAAGGGGTTTGCATAAGAGTGACATGATTCAACGTGTGTTTTGGGACAATAACTGTGCTAGTAGCGAATGGACAGAATAAGCAAATCACAGCAGACAAGGAAACAAGTTAGAGGCTCCAAAGATTCCAAAGACAGATCAGGAATACATAAGAAGGTAGCATACACTGGGGCGCCTGGGTGGCTCAGTCATTAAGTGTCTGCCTTTGGCTCAGGTCATGGTCCCAGGGTCCTGGGATCGAGCCCCGCATCAGGCTCCCGCCTCCACAGGAAGCCTGCTTCTCCCTCTCCCACTCCCCCTGCTTGTGTTCCTTCTCTAGCTTTGTCAAATAAATAAATAAAATCTTAAAAAAAAAAAAAAGAATACAGCATACACTAAAGGTGGCATTTTTAATCAGTGAGGGAAAGGACAAATTATTCAATAAATGGTGTTAAAAAACTGATGACTCATTGGGAAAAAATTAGATTCTAACCTCACATTATGTCATAAAAATGAATTCTAAAGGGAATAAATATGTATATGTTTAAAACATTAACCATAAAACTACTGAAAGGAAACACCATAGGGAATTTTTATAAGGATAAGTATGATAAGAAATCTAGAAGCCATATAGGACCAACTCAAATAGACTCATGAGCATTTACAAGTTTTGTAATGTAAAAGCCACCACAAGCAACTGGCAAACATAAAATAAATACCAGCAAAATGTATGATAGGTTAATACCCTCAGTAAATCAAGAGCTCTTACAAATAAATAAGAAAAAGTACTATCCCTCCACAGAAACGCTGGCAAAGCACAGAAATAAGGAAATTGAGGGAAGGTATGCAATCGGCCAATAGGCACATAAAAATATGCTCACATCATTAATAACCAAAGAAAGGTAAATGAGGACTATTTTCTGCTATTAGATTGACAATGGATAATAAAGACTGCTAATGTGGGGTACCGGCTAGGGTGTAGGTAAACAGGCCCTCTCATGTACTTCTGGTCAGAGTATAAGTGAGTAAAAGGCTGACTATGGCAAGGTACCAAAATGTCAGTATGCCAAGTGGTGTTACCAAAAATAAAGAAAACCTGTAAGCTATCCTGAAGTCATCAAGAGAGGCTTAGTTAAGTAAGTCAGCGATTATCAAACTGGGGTATGCCTACCATTAGGGACATATGAAGACTTTCCAAGGAGCATGTGGGGACAGATAGTTTGGAAAGAAGTAATACCTAGATCTTCAAATTCCCAGTGTTCACTTTCCAAAATTAACCTGTCTGCACAACTGGTTAGGGCTGGTCCCTCACCTCCCATTTTATATGAGAAAGATACACCTTCTCATCCTGAATTTTACTACTTTGCATTACCTGGGGATCCCCCAAAACAGGGCAATAGGAAATAGTGGCAATGGTGCCAAGGAAATGAATCTGCTCTAGGAGCTAGTAATAAGTAGCATACTTCTGTAAACCACATGACTTCTGATTCTTTGCTTTTGTTTAATAAAGTTGAAGGAGGACAAAATCAAGCTGTAAAAGAACATTCAAAATGGCCTATAATTCAGAGTGAGTCCAAAGAACCAAGTGGCATTGCTACAAGAAAAGTCCTTTTATTCTCATCTATATAATCATATAGACAAGGTTTCTCAGGACTTACATCTATAAAAAGAAAAAAACAGAATTAGAATGGATACTTAGAACACTGTATTATTCTACTAGCAATAAGTAACATTTATATGTGAATACATGAACTAATTGAAAAGAGAAATGCATTTCCTTTTTTTAAGATTTTTTTTTTTATTCATTCGAGACACAGAGATACAGAAAGAGAGAGAGAACATGAGCAGGGGGAGAAGCAGAGGGAGGCGGAGAAGCAGGCCCCCCGCTGAGCAGGGAGCCCGATGCGGGGCTCGATCCCAGGACCCTGGGATCATGACCTGAGCCGAAGGCAGACGCTCAACCATCTGAGCTACCCAGGCACCCCGAAAAGAGAAAAGCATTTCCAACACAACTTTTGTCTAATCAATTCTTAACAAAACCTGTAATATATTTATGCTACTTTGACCATCTATAATGTTAACTGAATGCAGAGGAAATATTTAATGCCTATGAGTCACAGAAATCTATTAACATTATATGTCAACTTTGATTTGGTGATCAATAAAAGACTTCCCAAGATAAAAGTCTGGGGGGGGGGGGCGGAGAAACAGAATGAAATCCAAATTCAAAGCAAAAAAGGGAATGATACAAAATTTCACATATTAAAAGAGGTTGTTTGCATATTTTAGAAAATGAATGATGTTAAGTCATCAAATTTCTGTGGTGTGAGGTTCCACTGAAGAGCTTCCAAAGAATGATGTAACAGTTTTAGTTAAGACTCTCAGTATTTATATGCCAGAAATTATATATATCCCTTATAACAATTTAAACTTATGACAAAAAAACTATTAGATACTGACCTAAAAGTGTGCAAGGAGGTAAATAATTTTTCAAAATTTCAGGGTATGTAAGCATGGAATAGAATAATATGCAGCCACCAAAATGAATGAGGTGAATGAAATAATGAATAAGTGATAGAGGACTTGCACTGGCTGAAGTTGGAAGAACTAGGAGGATTAGTAGGAGAAGTTTCTAGATTGGCTGGCTGGCTGCAAGAAGAAACCAGTGGTCTGGGGAGGAAAGCGAGTTTGATTTTATTTTTATTTTTAACAGCATTACTGAGATCTAATTCACACACCCTAGAGCTCACCCATTTACAACACACAAAAAACAAATAATCAAGTAAAAAAAAAAATGGGCAGAAGACATGAACAGACACTTCTCCAAAGAAGACATACAAATGGCTAACAGACACATGAAAAAATGTTCATCATCATTAGCCATCAGGGAAATTCAAATCAAAACCATTTTGAGATACCACCTTACACCAGTTGGAATGGCAAAAATTGACAAGGCAAGAAACAACAAATGTTGGAGAGGTTGTGGAGAAAGGGGAGCCCTCTTACACTGTTGGTAGGAATGCAAGTCGCTACAGCCACTTTGGAAAACATTGTGGAGGTGCCTCAAAAATTTAAAAATAGAGCTACCCTATGACCCAGCAATTGCACTACTGGGTATTTACCCCAAAGACACAGATGTAGTGAAAAGAAGGGCCATATGCACTCCAATGTTCATAGCAGCAATGTCCGCAACAGCCAAACTGTGGAAAGAGCTGAGATGCTCCTCAAAAGATGAATGGATAAAGAAGATGTGGTCCATTTATACGATGGAATATTACTCAGCCATCAGAAAGGATGAATACCCAACTTTTACATCAACAATGATGGACTGGAGGAGATTATGCTAAGTGAAATAAGTCAAGCAGAGAAAGTCAATTATCATATGATTTCACTTATTTGTGGAACATAAGGAATAGCATGGAGGACATTAGGAGAAGGAAGGGAAAAATGAAGGGGGGGAAATCGGAGGGAGCGATGAACCATGAGAGACTATGGACTCTGAGAAACAATCTGAGGATGTTAGAGGGGAGGGGGGGTGGGGGGATGGGTTAGCCCGGTGATGGGTATTAAGGAGGGCAGTACTGCATGGAGCACTGGGTGTTATACGAAAACAATGAATTGTGGATCACTACATCAAAAACTAATGATGTATTATATGGTGACTAACATAACATAATAAAATTAAAAAAATAAAAATAAAAAAATAAAGCACAGACTCAACAGTTTTTTAGTATATTCACAGAGGTGTGCAACCATCAGTCACTACAACTGGTTTTAGAGTATTTTCTCAGCCACAAAGAATCCCTATACCTTTTAGCAGACACACACACGCCCCTATTTTCCCGTAACTCCCCAGTCTCTGGCTACCGCTAATCTACTTCCTGTCTCTATGGCTTCATTTATTCTGAGTATCTCATATAGATGGAATCATTTAATATCTTGTCTTTGTGACTGACTTCTGTCACTTAGCATCATGTTTTTAAGGGTCACCCATGCTATAGTTTGTATCGGTGAAAGTCTGATTTTGAATATGCTGAATTTGAGGTGTCTTCAGGACAGCCATGCAAGACTATTTTGGAGGCAACTGGAAATCTGGAGCTCTGGAGAATGGTCAGGGCTAAAGAGAAATGGCTAGGACCTTGGGAAGAGTTGAGGGCAATCAAGGAAAGTAGAAGGAATAAACAAAGAGAAGAAAGAATATAATACTAGAGAATGCTTGTATTTTTTAAAGGATACATGAAAGAAGAGAAACCACCAAATAAGACAAAGAAGTCAGAGAGGTAGAGAGGAAAACTGGAGGCTCCAGAGGTCAGAAATGTCTGAGGGTGATGATGCCACCCTGGCACACTTCAGCTCCAGGGGCAAAGCAGGTGTGTACCAGATTCTTGTTGAGTCACCTGATCTTGGTTCCCATTCTATCTTTGTACTCCACGACTTTCAAGGGTTTTTTCAACCCCAAGCGCCATAGATCCCAGTCTTTAACTTCCTTCTTGTAGTGTCTTTACGCTCTCTCCTTTCTCCCCTTTGTACCCATGGGCAGAGCTCTGGTAGTCACCTCGCTGACAGGCCCCCTGAGGACCGCTAGAGAATCTAGGAGGCTAAGGAACTCCAGGTCTCCCTGACTGGACACACAACTGCTAGTATTTTTTCAGAGGCACTGTTCTCAGAGGTGACTTCATGAATTTGTACTGTGTTCTTTGTCCTACCCTGGTACATATTCAGACCCTCAAGCGTTTCTGAAAACTTTGCGATGAGAAGAGGATATTTAAGGGGGTCACTTGTGAATGACTGTGAATAAAAGACCAGCCTCATTCCAGGTGGTAACAGACATTCCTCCCACCTCCTCATCTTCTAGCCCAAGCACAGAATTCAAGAGAAAGGTGACACAGTAAAAGGGAATCTGGGTGCCAGAATGGGATTAATAATGACAAGTGCCAAGAAATTAGGAGGAAGAATTTCAGTTCTGTACTTCTTAATACTGCTTGGGAATCCTGCTCCTTTGTAGGCAGCTGGGGAGCCACAACTGCTCTTGTTAAGTAGGACAAGAAGGCATACTAGGAGCACATCTAGGATCTCCCCCACCCCTCCGTGAGACCATTTGGTACTGGAGAGAGGAAGCACATGTCTGATGGCACAGTAACCAGATCATACTACAGATGAGCATCACAAGACTTTCAAGCCATGAATGATCAGCCCAGGCATTTCAACATGGTCAGGGAGTGAGCAGTCCAGACAAGATCAATCTAAACCTTCCTGGCGGACTATGAGGCATGTACAAACGTGTAGGTTCATATCTAATTTCAGGCTCAAGCAGCTCCAGGGCACCTAGATAAATTAATTGGTCATGAATCTTTAATCTAGGTGATCTTTTTTTTAAAGATTTTATTTATTTTTTTGACAGAGAGCGAGCGAGAGAGCACAAGCAGGGGGAACAGCAGAGGGAGAGGGAGAAGCTGGCTCCCCGCTGATCAGGGAGCCTGACACAGGGCTCGATCCCAGGACCCTGGGATCATGACCTGAGCCGAAGGCAGACGCTCAACCATCTGAGCCACCCAGGCGCCCCTCTAGGTGGTGATCTAATAACAATAAAAAGAATGAACTCCCTATTAGGGCAAAAAGCCAGACCAGTGCACAGATACTGCCCAGACTTCAGCTTCTCTCCGGGACAGGACCTTCAAAGTTCCCTCCAATACAGAAGCTTGAGATGCAAACTGATATAAATGGTACCTCATACTTAGTAACTCCATTTGCACACAAGTGTCCCTAATCTAAGGGAAAGGGGATACAAGCAAGACTGGAAAAAACTGAAGACTCCAAGCCTTCATCTCCTTTCTTTAGGGCATAAAGGATAAGGTGAAATGAATAGGTCTAAGTCATCAGTTTATACGCACAGAATAGGGTTTCAGAGTAGCAAAATACTACTGGGACAGTCCAAAGGCTAGGTAAGCCTTAAGTACCTTACTTCAGACCTTGGCAGAAACAGAGAACTGCAATGCCTCATTCCTTTCCCTAAAGGCTGGGATGTGTGGAACTCAACCATTAAGTAGAGTGCTAATAGTAGGGTATGTACCTAATTTCATGCCATACTTGTAGAGCTGGGCCTTGTTCAAACACAAACCTATAAAAAACCTATTTATGCCTTGCTTATATGTACTGACAGTAGCCAGAATGGAAAAGCCCATGTCAACGTAGCTACAATACAAAGATATATGAAGTAGCATCCAGAAAGGTAGGCCTAAGAAAAAAGAGTAGTAGACACTGTTAAAAAGGGCAGTGTCTTGGGACTACTGCTAAAGCACTCAGATGGCAGCCAAAGGCAAAAGGAGGGCAGGCCATGAGCTGCACTGGACCTTAACTGCTAAATTTTGGATGTAACTGCTACATTTTGCATGATACAAAAACCAAGGCCCTAAAGACTGGGGACTCATAGCGGCTTGTGGGTCCCTCTAGGACACACTTTTTTTTTTTTTTTAAGATTTTATTTATTAGAGAGAGAGAACGCGTACGAGCGGGGGGAGGGACAGAGGGAGAGGGAGAGAGAGAAGTCCAAGCAGACTCCACACTGAGCACAGAGCCCAATGGGGGGCTTGATCTCAGGACCCTGAGATCATGACCTGAGCCAAAATCAAGAGTTGGACACTTAACCAACTGAGCCACCCAGGTGCCCTTCTGGGATGTCCTAAGATGAAGGCTTGATGTCTAGTTTCTATTTACTGTTAAGTGAAGCTGGTGGTCAATGTGGTCTGGAAGGACTGGGTGGTAAGAAATGGGCATTGTGGGTGCCTGGGTGGCTCAGTTGGTTAAGCGACTGCCTTCGGCTCAGGTCATGATCCTGGAGTCCCGGGATCGAGTCCCGCATCGGACTCCCTGCTCAGCGGGGAGTCTGCTTCTCCCTCTGACCCTCCCCCCTCTCATGTGCTCTCTCATTCTCTCTCTCTCAAATAAATAGGTAGAATCTTGAAAAAAAAAGAAAAAAAAATGGGCATTGTGAGGCTAAGAAAAGAATGACTAAATGGCACAAGTTCAATGAGAATCTAGAAACTGCAGGCTGAGACAGACAGTCAAGCATTCAGGAACCCCCAGTCATCTAAAAACTGGAGGAAAAAATGGAGTCAAAGGAAGATAACACAGAGCAAACAGAAGAGAAACACAAGTACCTGAAACCCAACCTTGCAACTGAGAATAAGGCTTGCCTCTGCCTTCCTCCTTGAGTGGAAATGAATGACTTGCTTCCCTGTGAACAGCCAGGCCACCAACTGTGATTGGGGACAAATACCTACAAGATCTGCTGCAGAGAAACTTGCCACACGAGACAGGAAGAAAAGCAGCAACTCAATCTGACGGTAGGGAGGTGTACAAGAGGGGAAAATGTGTCCAATTACATTCACATTTTTAAAGAAGAGATGGCTTTCATAACATAAATAACATCAAGAGTAACATACATGGTGAAATTAGAAACTTCGCCTAAAGTATTCAGTTAAAATTGGGGGGCAGGGGGGTGGGGTGAGAAAAATTACAGAAGATACAGTTAACTCTAAAACTTAAAAAAAAAAAACAGTTGAGGGGCGCCTGGGTGGCTCAGTCGTCAGGCATCTGCCTTTGGCTCGGGTCATGATCCCAGGGTTCTGGAATCGAGCCCTGCATCGGGCTCCCTGCTCCACGGGAAGCCTGCTTCTCCCTCTCCCACTCCCCCTGCTTGTGTTCTTGCTCTCTCTCTCTCTGTCAAATAAATAAAAAAACTTTATAAAAAAAAAAACAGTTGACAATTCCATTCTACTAGTCCATCTTTCAAAAAATAAGTTTTACTAAAATCACTAAGCAAGCTCAGTGTAAAGGTTTGGCAAGTATGAATATTTAAGGGAACATTTATAGTTAGAAAATTTATAAAACCACAGTTGGGCTATTTGATAGCAACACTGGATACACATACATTTCTCAGAGAAAATATAGCCCCAAATTAACAAAAATGAGTCAGAAAATTGGCAAACATGCCTCACTTAACTGATGTAATGCTATTGTTCTCATTTAAAATATATAGAATGCAATTTTATGTCATATTTATGCTGCATTTTCAAATACCAACATGACATTTAAATAAAATCAATCCACAACTAAAAGAGAACAAAATTCAAATCATCAAGAAACTTTTTATTAACATTAAGAATTAGCACATGTGGCAATGGTTGCAAAGCATTTTGAATGTAATTACTACCACTGAATTGTATACTTAAAAATTATTAAAATGGCAAATTTTATGTCATATGTATTTTATCACAATAAAAAGCACATGAATGGGGGAAAAGAAAAGTCAGTGTATTTTGCAATTGTGTGCCCTTTTTACACAGTCAGTTCAATATTTTTTGGTACTTAGATAATTCACATTGTATAAGGCTAAAATATACCAGTTAAAAGTCTTTACCTGAATTTCCATTTCAAAGATTAATCATACAACAGACATTCCAAAGTAAAAAGTTCGAACAGCTTGACATATCCATAGTATTTGAGGCACAACAGCAAAAAGCATTTTAACATTAAACAGTCTCACAACTCTATTACCATCACTCCTTGAATTTTTTCTTCAACTATCATGCCATAAGAACATCTGTGAGATCTAGGTTGTAACGTAAGTCAAAATTAAATTTTTTAAAAAAACACTCGATCTAGTAAAAAGAAATAATTTAGGAGTTCAAAAGTCACTCTACATTTTTAAATGACCATAATGCAACTAACCTTTTTTTTCCTCAGTAATTTTTCTCTGAATTTATTAGTGATAAATCCCCTTGGGCCAGCAAATCGTAAACGCTGATATTTAGCCTGAATGTATAAGCTCTTCTGTACTAGGCCTGATTTATAATGGGGCTGGAATCTGCCACCTCTAAATTTGGTCTGTAAAGAAAAAAACAATTAAGTGTAAAACTACAGCTTCCAAATCTATTAGTATAAGAAATGGAAAAATGTCTGGTACTTGGAACCACCCTTAATTCTAGGCACTATATATATCAAAAGGGAAGAGGTTAATGATGCTTATAAAGTATGTTTTCTTCAAACTAGGCTCGTAGTTTATTTTATATGATGATTTTTAAAATTTACATAAAAGCAATTTTTTACTTTATTTATTTATTTATTTGAGAGAGAGAAAACACGAGCGGAGGGAGGGGCAGAGGGAGAGGGAGAGACACAAGCACACTCCCTGAGGAGCAGAGTTCCACGACAAGGGGCTTGATCCCAGGACCCTGAGATCATGACCTGAGCCGAAGTCAATGCTTAACCAACTGAGCCACCCAGGCGCCCCTACATAAAAGCAATTTTAAAAACTAAGTTAAAAAAATTTGAAATTCTTTAAATTTATCATGTAAAAACAAATGCAACTTTTAAAACCTTACCTAATGAGCTAAAATTATCCTTCTGATTCATAATGAAATATATCAAATCCCAAATGGGGGGAAGACATTAAGTATCAACACCTATTTAAGAATCAAAAACTCTCTTAACTTCATCCTGTCAGTTCTTCAAGCCCATCTTTCTTTACCATAAAAATACCATTATAGCGAATATTTTCAAGATAAGAGTTTACACTGAAAAAGACCATTTCTTGGCCCACATACTGCCCAGTATTACAACAGACATAAGAGGACAATGAATATTTGTTTGATTCCCATGTGGGAAATGTACAAATGGTATGTTATAATGGAGTAATTATAAAAAACCAAGCATATTCCTCTTTCCAGAATTATTTAACAAATGGGTATGTCATACATAATGAAGCACATTACTTAAAAAAGCATTTATGCCAGGCCTATTTTCCAATTTTCTTAAGGCTACAAAAAATTCAGGTAAGACAGAATAAGACTTCATTATAAAAAACTATCTGCACAAACTTAACGTATCAGAGCTAATCCTGAAATTTACACTGTTCATTTTTACATATCTAATAAAGTGACTACTCTCTTGCTTTGAATTAGTCCATTAAAAAGAAAATTTTAATGAAATAGCTCCTTTTCTTAGAAAGGATTATTTCTTCTCCTGATTTTACTATAAAGAATTGTGAATTTCTAAACAATCATATAACATTACACAGCTTTAAATGATTGGTCAAAAGGAAAGATTATTGCATATATTTTAAAAAACATTTTAAAATAATTAATATTAAAGAACTTTCCCTTAAGAAGAAAGGGTAACAGGAAATAGGCCTTGTAAGGAGCTTAGAAAAATTCTACAAACAACTATATCTGACCAATGAGAAGAACAACATGTAGGAAGCACTCATATCAGAAAGCCCAGCTACACTGTCTCTAAGTTACACAGACATCACATTTTCAGTTGATTTTGTGGCTCATTACTCAAGAGATTAAAAGATAGTATAAAACATGTTTATATTCTATGGCCATTGCTATTTTTGAAAACCTAATGTCACACCTGTTTTCAGGTACATGAAAAACTGGCCGTTATCTGCACAATGCCTTCAAGTTGTGCTATTACAAATGAAAAAAAGTCTTTCAACATCTAGAATTTATGCCTTTCAACAAGCCAGGTATTAATAGAAGACCACTCAACTCCCTCCTACTCTACGGTTTGGGGACAGATTATACTACTTTTATGCTCATATTAATTTCCTCCTAATGAGCTAACTACTCTATCCAGCCTGCCTGCTACTTACACAAAAAAGCCTAGATTATTTTCCTTTCTTTTGGCGGTACGGGGAAAGAGATAAACCTTGTCTGCCTCCTCATCAAGAGCCACCCCATCTGCATCTGCTTTATATATTTGTGTTTTCCATGTAATCTTTGAAAAAGGGTTCCAATGGTTAAAAAAATATCTGAAACTCAAGTCCTGAGGAAAGGGATTATCATTAAACTGATTATAGTTAACTATAAATTTATGTCCAGAAATATTAGCTTATAGCTACTATTTGAAATATCACAAAAGCAGCTTTTAATTTACTAACACTTAGAACATTACGTTCAAATCATAAACCCAAAGCTAGAATTAGATGGAAAATAACACTGAATACCTTAAAAGGTCTTCTAAAGCCTGTTGTGTTTTGACGTCTTCCCTCAACTCCAAAGGGTTTCTGAGTAATGATGTCTTTTCTCTGCATAGTATAATTCTGTATGAAAAAAGTATTAGTATGGATTAATATATTTAAAGCTTATTTTTAAAAGTTCATCTTACCATTTAAAAAATATGAGTTTTGGGCAGAAGACATGAATGGACATTTTTTTTTTAAAACATTTTATTTATTTATTTGACAGAGACAGAGACAGCGAGAGCAGGAACACAAGCAGGGGGAGTGGGAGAGGGAGAAGCAGGCTTCCTGCTGAGCAGGGAGCCCGATGTGGGACTCGATCCTGAGCCAAAGGCAGCCGCTTAACGACTGAGCCACCCAGGAGCCCATGAATGGACATTTTTCAAAGAAGACATACAGATGGCCAACAGACACATGGAAAGATGCTCAACATCATTAACTATCAGGGAAATGCAAATTAATACCACAATGAGATACCACCACACCTGTCAGAATGGCTAGACTCAAAAACACAAGAAATGTGTTGGCAAGGACGTGGAGAAAAAGGAACCCTCAGGCACTGTTGGTGGGAATGCAAACTGGGGCAACCACTGTGGAAAACAGTATGGAGAGTCACCAAAAAATTAAAAATAAAAATACCATATAACCTAGCAATTCCAATACTGGGTATTTACCCAAAGAAAATGAAAATACTAATTCAAAAAGATATATGCACCCCAGTTTACCACAGCATTATTTACAATAGCCAAGACATGGAAGCAACCTAAGTGTCTATCGATAGATGAATGGATAAAGAAATATGGTATCTATACAATGGAATATTACTTGGCCACAAAAAGGAATGAGATCTTGCCATTTGCAACAACATGAATAGGCCTAGAGGGTGAAATGAAATCAGTCAGAGAAAGACACTAAGCATGTCTTTCTAAATGAAATCAGTCAGAGAAAGACAAATACCGTAAGATTTCACTTATATGTGGAATATGAAAAACAAAAAACATGAATGAACAAACAAAAAGCAGAAAAAGACCCAAAGATACAGAGAACAAACTGATAGTTTCTGGAGGAGAGGGGGTGAGGAGATAGGCAAAATGGGTGAAAGGGTGTGGGAGATATAGGCTTCCAGTTATGAAATGAGTAAGTCATGGAATGAATAAGTCACAGAGAGGAAAGGTACAGCATAGGGAATATTGTAAATGTTACTGTAATAATGTTGTACAGTGACAGACAGTAGCTACACTTGTGATGAACATAGAATAACACAAAGATTTCTTGAATCACTGTGTTGTACACCTGAAACTAATATAACACAGTGTGTCAACTACACTTCAATAAAAAAATTAAAAATTTTTTTAAAAAATAAATAACACATTTTAAATGTATAGGATTAAGAACACAAAACATGTAGCATGTAGCTTAGCTGTAGGAACATACACATACCTTCCTTCACGTAACCCATGCTAGTTTATGAGGGGCTAGTTTAATTCATGAATGTGAGAAGTATAAAAAAAAAAATACTCCCGTTTAACAAATAAGTGACTTTTGGAAAATGGACTATACATCTAGTATTTATTCAGGCATCCAGGAAAGAACCAAACTGTTGCTAAAGAGCTCCCACTGCCTAAGAAGAAAACAAATTCTCAACACTGCAGGAGGCAGGTTTTGCTGACTCAGATAACTGATTTGAGGTGATGCTCCTGCCATGATCAGGAAAGTATCAAAAGTCAGAGTATTACGACTGTAACTGTAAAGAACCGGAATCCTTTAATGGGAACAGAAAAGATGCGGCCCATTCTGAAGTTTCTTTTTTCCAAAATCAGGTCTTAAACCTATTCATTCCATTTGCTGTACTTCTCACAAATCTTCCTCTTTCATACCTTTATCTCTACCACCCCCAAGTTTGAAAAAAAAAAGTCATATAAAACCCTTTACATAGCAGTCATCTCGAATTTATACTAAGTCTATAAATTTGACTAAGTGCACAAAGATACATGTAATGAGATGAGACGGGGGGACCATGGTAGGGAAGGGTGTATTTTGCAAGTGAAGGGATGTGAATCACTGGGGCTCAGCGGGAGGACTGTACCAGACAGCTTCTGACCAGGCTCCCAGTGAGCCCCACCCTCCAGTATCCAGGCCCCTTTGTCATCCCCCTTCCCTTGAGTGTGAGCTAGACCTAGTGACTTGCTTCTTACAAGCAGCGAATGATAGAAGTGATAGAACATCACACTTCTGAGATTAGATTATAAGCAGACTCTGGCTTCCAACTTTCTAGCTGTCACTTGCTTGCTCTTATTTCAAAAGCCAGCTGCCATATTTTGAACTGCCTATGAAAGGGCAAATCTTTAGAGAGAGAAAGTAGATTAGTGGTTAGCTAGGGGTGGGAACAGGAAATAACTAAACAAACATGAGGGCTATTACTGGGGGTCATAAAAGGTTATAAAACTGAATTATGGTGATGGTTACATATCTTGGTAGATTTATAAAATACCATTAAATTGTATACCTAAAAGGGATGAAAATTTTATGGTATGTAAATTATATCTTAATAAAGTTGTTCTCAAGAAAAATCTTAAGAGGGGTGCCTGGGTGGCTCAGTCGTTAAGCCTTCGGCTCAGGTCATGATCCCAGAGTCCTGGTATCGAGCCCCGCATCGGGCTCCCTGTTCAGAGGGAAGCCTGCTTCTCCCTCTCCCACTCCCCCTGCTTGTGTTCCAGCTCTCTGCTATCTCTCTCTGTCAAATAAATAAAAAAATCTTTAAAAAAAAAATCTTAAGAAAAAAAATCTTAAGAAAGTAGTACTATAATAAATGAAATAAAATCCTACTAAATCAGAGATAACTATTTCCTCTGTCATAAGTGTAAGACTCAACAGAATATTTACATTGAACAATAGAATCATAACATGTACTTACTGAACAGTTAGAAAAATACTGGTGATCTCTATACATATAGATACATGTGAGGAGAATGGAGTGTACAAAAATGAAAAATTTGGAACTGCAATCTTACCATGTGAGGTTTCTGAATAAATTCTCTAAAATTTGATTTTACAAAACCTGTAGGTTTTTGGAATTCATCAACATGAGTATTCTTCGACCTAGAAAAACTGGAATGCTGATCATTCCTAATAAAATGAAAGAGACAAAGTAAGAATATTTTATTAGTTTACCTTTACCCAACAAGTAAAGAAGAGAAATCAAATTGCCCCCTTCAGAGACAATTAAAGCAGCAAAACAGTAAAAACAAACAACAAACCTCAAAGATCTATCACTACTAAAATTACAAATGAAATGATAGTTACCAGGGCTAAACCTTCGTTTTTCAACAAACATTATTTAGCTAAGTTTGAAGTCAGCAATAGGGGGAAACAAGGTTTGGACCAGGGTTCTCAATCTGGGGTCCAAGGACAGGTTTCCCGGGAGTTATAACCCCCTGAAACCATATGTAGAATGTGTGTTCTGAGGGAAAATCATCACTGCTCTTGAGACTCTGGCAGTATGGGGTCACCCCCCTTGCTGACAGACTCTTACTAATGAAAGCACCAGAGACAAAGAATGTGACTGGCTCAGGTACCCTCATTGGCAGAGCTGAGCCCTCTGTTTCTGCTGGGCCACAGGAGCAAAGGACAGCTCCCTTCTCCTGTCATCACAATATCCAGAGGTCACTTCTCTTCCCAGGCAGCCAGACCTGGGAGGGAAGGTCCTTCCTTGGGCTTCTCTTCTGACAGCGTCCTCTCCCTGTCACATCCCACATCTCCCCACAATGTTCCTCAGACCCTTCCTGCTCTGTGGTGAACAAACCGCTCACTGCCTCAGCCCTGCCTCAATCCCTTCCACGGGTCTCCCGCTGATATCAGGATAAAATCCACACTCCTCACCATGACCTTCAAGGTCCCTCCTGCTCTGGCCCTTGCTGTCTCACTGGTTGCTTTGTTCCCATCTCCCCCACATGCACACTGGGCATTGGAAATATTTAGCCCCACGCAGTTCCCAACACACACAATCTCTCCTGCTTCCTCAAGTTCGCATGAGCAATCCCTTCTGTTGTAATCTCCTTCCCCTTAGATCAACTTTAAGATTTAGCTCCAACTGCACTGTTCCAGGAAGACTTTTCCAGACCCCTCTGAGGTAGACTAGATACCCCTGCTATGTGTACATGAAGCATTTGGGGGTGTCCACACATATCATTCATGTTTACAAATGCTGGTGCACCTGCCTGTCTTACCCAGCAAGCTGTGATCCCTTCACAGGAGGCACTGTGGGTGGTTCATTTTGTGGCCCCAGTTTTGACCCCCAAACCTGACCTGGAATAGCTACTCAGGGTATTATGAAATGTTAAAAACTCTCATGTTCTGTCAAAATGCTCATGATATGATAGTAAGTGTGGTACAAAGCTGTATTTGGAGGATAATTTTAAAAAAAAAATTTTGTGGGGGTGCCTGGCTGGCTCAATTGGTAGAGCAATTGACTCTTGATCTCGGGGTCATGAGTTTGAGCCCCACATTGGGTGTGGAGCCTACTTTAAAAAAAAAGATTTTTTATTTTTTTTTAAAGATTTTATTTATTTATTTGGGAGAGAGAGAGCATGAGAGTGGAGTGAGGGGCAGAGGGAGAAGCAGACTCTCCGCTGAGCAGGGAGCCTGATGCAGGGATGGATCCTGGGACTCCAGGATCATGACCTGAGGCGAAGGTAGCCGCTTAGCCAACTCAGCCACCCAGGTGCCCCAAGATTTTTTATTTTTAAGTAATCTCTATACCCAATGCGAGGCTCGAACTCACAATCTCGAGACCAAGAGTCACATGCTCTACCAGACTGAGCCAGCCAAGTGCCCCAAGGATAATTTTAATTATTTAAAATATACTACCTATATGCCCAGAAAAAATAAATGACAGGAAATGTATTAACAGTGGTCATCTCTGACTCATGAAATTAAAAATGCCTTATATTTTTATTTTTATACTTTACTATATACTTCCAAATGTTTGCCATTAGCATATACTACTACTTTTATAAATAAAACCATGGACTTTTAAAAATCTTCTTTGCAAAGCATATATCTGATAACAGAGTAATGTCCAAAATATATAAAGAACTCTTTACATCTCAATAATAAAAATATAATAATCCAACTTAAAACATGGGCAAAGGATTTAAATAGGTATTTCTCCAAAGAAGACACACAAAAGGCACATGAAAAGATGCTCAACATCATCAGCCATTAGGGAAATGCAAATCAAAACCACAATGAGATAACATTTTATACCTACTAGGATGGCTATGATCAAAAAGATGATGCCACCAATGTTCCTAAAAGCATTATTTACAATAGCCAAAAGATGGAAACAAACTAAATGTCCATCAACAGAAAAATGGACAAATAAATGTGGTATATACAATGGAATATTATTCAGCCTTATGAAGGAGTGAAATTTTTTTAAAAAATGAAATTCGGACACATGATACAACATGGATGAAAAACATTATCCTACATGAAATAAGCCAGACACAAAAGGACAATTAATGTATGACTCCACTTACATATATGAGGTACCTAGAATAGGCAAATTCACAGAGATAGAAAGGATAGAGGTTATCAGGGGCTGGGAATAAAGGGGATGGGGAGTTTCTCTTTACATGGTACATAGTTTTTGTTTGAGATGGTGAAAAAATTCTGGAAGTGGACAGTGTGGATGGTTGCACAACACTGTCAACGTACTTCATGCCAATGCACTGTACACTTAAAAATGGTTAAAATGGTAAAATTTACTATATGTATATTTTGCCACAATAAAAAAAATTTAAACCTTTTGATATTTGTGACCAGGCAAAAGAGTGTCCAAGTTAAAGAAACTACTTCCCAGCCTCCCTGCAGCTAGGTATGGCCATGAGACTAAATTTTGACCAATGTTGCTGAAGCTGCACATGTATAAATTCCATGAAATCGTTAAAGACAAGGCTAGAATATGGACCTGATGGCCAGGGCACAAACACCCATCCTGGACCATGAGGCAGACACCACGTGCAGAGGTTATCTGAGGAGCAAATCTAAGGAGGCCAGTTTCCTGATGGGTCCACCCTACCTACCATGCTCTGACTTCCTGGCTGTAATCTTTTTCTACATGAGAAAGAAATGATTTTTCTTTTGCTCTTACAGTCCATTCTCTACCCAGCAACAGGGTGAATCTTTTAAAATTTAAATGAGATTATATTCTTGGGTTAGAACCCAAAATGTTTTATAATCTCAGAATAAAATACAAAGTCATCATGTCCTCTAAGGTTCTTTGGCCTCACCTACTTACTCTCTTCCTTTCCCACTAATAATCTTATTGGTCTGCTTTCTAGTCTTTAAGCAGGAGTAAGCATGATCCTGAAGCATGATCCTGCCTGAGGATCTCTGCCTTTGCAGTTCCCTCTCTTAAAATACTATCCCCTAAAAAACTTTACAGCTAACTCCCTCACTTAATTCACAGCCCTGCTCAATTAAAAAAAATCCTAAGTGCATTCCATAACTACCTAAATAAAATCACACCACACATATCACTCTGTCCTATTAAGCTTCCTCTTCTGCCTTACTTTCACCTCTCACTCACCAACACATATTTATTTATTTTCTCCTACCATTAAACTGTAAGCTCAATGAGGACAAGGACTTTGTGTATACTTTTTCACTGTATGTTTTCTATACCCTGTGTAGCTAAAAGGAAAGTCTCTGCAGTCTGATGTCCTCTCAAAGTCTACTATTTTATTTTGAAGCTGCTTTATCCCCCACACACCATGCCTATATATACAGTACAACACCTTGGTAACACTGTATGGAACTTAGTAAGGGTGGATACAAGAGGGAGAAAGAGTGGGTCAGGAGAAGACATGGAGATATTAGGGTAAGAGACTGGTCAGAAGTGGGGGGAAAAAGAGAAGAGGGTCTTTGAGACTAGACAGAATGTCCTAGCATTAGGCTTTCTTGGGAAAGATTGCCTTATGCATTAGGGAATAAATACTAATCAAGGCTTAAATGCAGTACAATGTAAGTATCCTCTGTCCTATCTACTCCTTTGCAATATCTTCGTTCAACAACTCTGAATTGAGTTCAAGGCAGTGGGGATACAATGGTGGGCAAACATACACACAGGGCTTGCATATAACTGCTTGAGGGAAAAAAAGATCACAAAGGTGGGAAATTGCTACATCCTGTGATTTATGATTTCATATTTCTTTTTTTTATTATGTTATGTTAGTCACCATACAGTACATCATTAGTTTTTGATGTAGTGTTCCATGTTTCATTTCTTCTGAATTTCTACAGAAATCTAAATACTGACTTAACAGGTTGTTTTTTTTTTAAAGATTTTATTTATTTATTTGAGAGAGAGAGAGACTGAGCCAGAGAGCACATGAGAGGGGGGAGGGTCGGGAGGGTCAGAGGGAGAAGCAGACTCCCTGCCGAGCAGGGAGCCCGATGCAGGACTCGATCCAGGGACTCCAGGATCATGACCTGAGCCGAAGGCAGTTGCTTAACCAACTGAGCCACCCAGGCGCCCTTGACTAAACAGGTTTATGCAAAAATAGTAACGAGATCAATTTCATAGACTGAATTTCTAAGACAAAAGGATAAAATCAACAGGTTTTTTTTTCTTATTTTAAGAAGGAAATCGAATTAGGATAAAGTCAAAGATTCTAAATGATATTTTTTCTAAATCATTTTTTTAAAAAGATGAACAATAGCAAGTACTGGTGAGGATGTGAGGAAACTGCATGTTCATACACTGCTGATGGGAATGTAAAATGAGGCAGCCCAGCCACTGTGGAAAACTGTCTGGTAGTTCATCAAGAAGTTAAACAGGGCGCCTGGGTGGCTCAGATGGTTAAGCGTCTGCCTTCGGCTCAGGTCATGATCCCAGGGTCCTGGGATCGAGTTCCGCATCGAGCTCTCTGCTCCTTGGGAGCCTGCTTCTCCCTCTGCCTCTCTCTCTCTCTCTCTCTGTCTCCCATGAATAAATAAATAAAATCTTTAAAAAAAAAAAAAAAAGAAGTTAAACAGAGAATTATCATAGGACCCAGCAATTCCAACCCTAAGTATATACCCAAGAGAAATGAAAACATATGTCCACACAAAAACTTGCACATGAATATTCACAGCACCATAATTCACCATAGCCAAAAAGTGGAAAGAACCCAAATATCCACCAAATGGCAAGGGGATAAACAAAATGTGGTTATCCATACAATGGAGTATTATTCAGCCATAAAAGGAATATTCATGCTACAACATGGAGCAATGTTGAAAACAATATGCTACATGAAAGAAGTCGGCCACAAAAGACCTCATATTATATGACTGCATTTATATGAAATGTCCAGAATAGGAAAATCCATAGAGACAGAAAGTAGGTTAGAGGTTGCCGGGGGCTGGGGGGAGGGAGAAATAGGGAATGACAACTAATGGTTACAGGGCTTCTTTGTGGAGTGGTGAAAATGTTCTGGAATTAGACAGTGGTGACAACTGCACAACTTTGTGAATATACTAAAAACTAGTAAATTCACTTTGAAAGGATGAATTTTATGGTCAGTAATATCTCAATTAAAAAAAATCCTCATGGCCCCACTATGCCACACCAGCTATCCAATACAAATAAAACAGTCTAACACACCCAGCAAAAGACACTGCAGAAAGACATCTCTGCATGCTACACACCATCCTCAAAGCGAACATTAATAATACTTAATGCTGACCAGCTACTCTGTACCTTACACCCGACGCTTCAGTTAATCTTCACCACCACCATGAGGTTAAGTATGATTCTCATCTGTATTTGATGTATGAGGAAATAAAGATTAAATAACTTGCCTCAGATCAGTCACACAGCTAGGTGTCTACAAAGCCAGGTGTTGAACTGAGGTGCAACTCCAGGGCTCAAGCCCTTTCTCACCTCAAAGGGTGAAGATATATTCTGAAGCATTACATGGTTTTTATAAAATGCTGATTATCTTAAATCTGGTTTAAAAGTCCTCTTTCTTGGCACACTGACTTTCTTACACTTGCTGAGTTAAGAAAAGCACGAGAGAGAGCTTATGTCACTGAAGAGCACAATCATGCTGTGTCCTATTAGGAAACTGGAGACTTTCACCCACCAAGGGACGAGATTTTAACTATTTTACTTTTAGCTCTTTTTATATGCCTCAACACACAGTTTTGCTATCTTTTAATGAATCCCAAACTTATTATCAGCATCAAGTCCACTTTTAAACAAGCTCCATGTACTGTGACTAAGACCTAGTTAGCCACAGACCTGATTTAAAAGTCTAGTCAGTTATCTTAGTAATTTGATATTAAGGAATATGGAAAGAGAATTAGCACTGGCCCTTCCTATTCACACATTACTGCTTTCTGAGAGATCCAAATAGTCTGAAGAACTTTGGGTGAAGTAGATATTTTGTCCTATTCAATTATACCTCATAATCATATGGGGTCCCAGAGTTGCCATGAATCCCACATAGTTTTTAGAACTAGAGATAAATTGGGGCCAATCTAGAATACTCAGAGCCCCCAAAAAGAAGTACAGAGTTGGGAAAGAAAAACAAGGATCTACTGATAATCAATTTGCCACGCATGCCTTAAGTACTTTGCCTGTGCCAACTCATTTAATATTTCTAACCTGTCCACATCATAAATTAGTTCTCACTTTATAGAGGAAAAGGCTCCAGAAACTAAGCCAGTTTGTCCACGAGCAAACAGCTTGTAAAATGGCAGAGGTGGGATTCCAACTCCTGTCACCTCCACATTTTCTACTACCCCTGTCTCTGCTTCATGGACAGACATCCATGAAGAGTTCCAAAAGAGAACTGTAATGACCTCAGGAAATTCTGTAATATTCAGAGTACCAGAATCTAAAGGGCAGAATATGTTAGAGTTTCAATGAGGTTGAGTCAAATAGTCCATAAACTTGCAGGTCCTGGCACCTGCTAATAATCAAAAAGCTGTTACACTCTTTTCTAGAATTACAAAGACCTCAAATACTCACTTACCCCTGAGTTTTTGTTGTTTCAATCAAACAGCATATGATGATCACTGAATAACTTCAAAACATTTCAAGAGATTTCACTTAAACATATAAAATGGATTTGAAGGATTAAATCCCTACACTAAAATGAAAATCATCACACACAAAAATTGAAAAATATGCTAAAACCAAAAGCTCCCTGATAATAGGATGTTTTTCATCTACTGATTACCTCTCTGCAGCACTAGCTATGTGAAAAATGTGCTCATCTTCATTCTGTAACCGTTCTTTTCTCCTTCTTTCAATGTCATGTCGTAGATCATTTGGATCTATTATTTTGACCAGAGTCTGAGGAATTTTGACAGAAGACAAACCATTCACATTACTGTTAGTTGCACAAAGACCATATCTAATAAGATCCTTAAGTAAAAGTCCTAAATAAGTTACCTTGTATTCACCCTGCTAAGGGTAGTGTAAATCGATTAAAATATTTTGAGACACAATTGACAATGCACAGACAGAAAAGTTCATAACAATGAACCAGGAATCCTACCTCTGGGACTCTATCCCAAAGAAAAGGCTATCTACCCAAATATATTCAAAGTGCTATATTTAAAATCATCAAAAAATGAAAGCAACTTAAATGTAAAATAAATTTACAGGAGAAGGGAAGAATGATTTCATGGGAAATTTAAGTCAAAGTAATAATGCGCAAACATTTAAATTATGGTTAATATAGGCTATGTGGAAGTCAACGTGAAAAAAAAAACCAATTACTGAGAAAAGTTAATTAAAATTTAAAAAGCTTCAATCATAAAAAGTCATGGGGAGCTCAGACATTTTACATAAAAGCAACATTATTAAGTAAAAAGCAAAAAGCATCTGAAACTAATATATTATGACGGCAGCTATGTTAAAATGCCAGATGTAAGACTGCAATGAAAGATGATCAAATGATATTTTGCGTTAAGTGGTTGAGTTAGAGGTGATTTTTCAAATTTCCTATGAGTTGATTACAGTATTTTGATGAATAGAAATTTTCTGAAAATAGCACCTATTCAATAAACCAACCCACCTCTGTAAGTTTAATAAAAATGATAACCATTCACAAGTGAAAAAAAAATTTACATATTCTATCAGAAATGTATTAAAATCGTTCCTCTGCAAAAACACTTTATTCTCAGTGATTAAATTAGCAGTTCTTTGAGAACTTGATATACTTCTAGAACGAGAGCCAGTTTTCTTGCCCCCCCCCCCAGGCTAGTCCATAGAGTTTTTCTAATTAGCAAAGAAATGGGGGGGGGGTGTGGGTTGAGGAAGTGTTGGGTGGGAATACAAAGCATGGCAATATACAAATTCAGTATTATTTCCATTATTTTGCTAGTTCATATTCCACAGAATTTTTCATACATTCTACAGTAAACAGAAGGGCAGTATCAAATTAAACTAAGTTCCTCTGCATTCATCCACATACGATTTAAATAAATATTCCACCTGACTGCTTGGGAAAAAAATGTAGGTATCAAACATACTTTCCACAAGCTTTACAGTGTGAAGTTTTGGAATGAATATTAAACGCTATAACTGTAGGTCAATTTTACAAAGCTGTTATCCTTAGGGATTGTCTCTCTTAGGGAATATTTTTGTCTTTTGTCAGTGTTCTCTCTGCAACCTGGCCAGTAACTAGAACCTTTGGAGAGCTTTGTAAATTTCAGATTCCTGGGTCTCAATCCTTCTTTCTCATCTGCTTTAACTCCCTTTTTTTACTCTCTATTACCAGTTTGCTTTCCCATCAATATGCCAACAATGTGATAATCTTTCAGCGAAAATTGTATTCACTTACCTGTTCTGGTTCATATACCATAGTTTGCTTATTCTGAAGCTCAGCCAAAGACATATCTATTCTCCTAAAATAATAAAGGCATATTACAATTAAATAATTATGTTATACACTGATACCTTGATTCCATTACTAGAGAATGGAATTTGAAATACAGTTGGCGTGTCTTGGAGGAAGCAAAAGAAACCCGCTACCAGGTGGGTTTTCATCTACACGGCAGTCTCCCAGGACACACATTTCCTGTGAACAGTATCACAGTGACGCCTTAGTGGTTCTCAAATCACTAGTCTGTGTAACCTTAAACTTTGCTCCGGTGATCTACTGCATTCTAACATTGATTCAGCTCAGCTCGCAAGACAGGGCACACCACCTGCTCGGACAGGTGCCAGCAGAAGAAGACATAGGTTTTCATCCGGCTGCCCTCAGAACAGCCATTTCTGACCACATGAAGCAACCCATGATTTCAATGGCTCGACAATTGTCTTTCATTCTTCCAGTGATAACTTCAGTAGGCAATTACTATAGACACAGCAGAATCAAAGTTAGGTAGGTAAAGATTGTCAAAGTCCTAGACATTTAAACAATGCTACTCAATGGCTTTAATACAACCTATTCCATCAAAGTGCACTGGCCCAGTACCTGCTTGGGTCAGTCCTGGCTTTTAGGTAGGAAATGCAGTCCTAGAGTCTACAGCAAGACCAGAAGGCAGCACCTTCCCAAATCTTTTCTGAGACTTATTCCCATGAGTTAAATGGGCATACAAGAATCAATCATTACCTGTGAATTTCGGGATCTGAATTCAATTTAATTTCATTTACATCTGCAGCTTGTGTATCCCACATTTTTGAAAAACGCTCATGTAGAGTAATGTCAGGTGATGGAAAATAATTTGCTGAAAAAGGAAACAAAGAGTTTTATCTCAGTGTAAAACTGATTCCACTTAAAAGATTATATATAAGCACAGGAAGAAGAGACTGTTTAAAAACATCCAACCTGTCTTCTCTTGAAAATATGTGGGACCTAAACTTATTCCACAGACTAATTTGTAGGGCTTACATGCCTTCCCAAGCCTAAGCAACAGTAAAAAATGCCTGACTTATGAACGCAAGGATTCTGTTCCTATTTGACATGCCTGCTTATTTGTTGGGGGAAAAGATAGTGGCTCTCTCAAAGTGAGGACCTTTCTTCTCCCAGGTTAAGACTTTAGTATACTGGGAAGTAAAGATGGTACAGTTTTACAGTTCACCTAGAGGAAAAAATAAAAACAACCCTGAAACATCAAAACAATTCTGAACAAATGCTGAATGTTTACATATCACAGAAGGAGTCCTACTGCCACTGTACTTTAATTAACATTAACTGAAGTTCGTGAAGACATTATGAAATCAGCTATGCTACAAGGCTTTTAACAGGATAGAGAGAAAGATAATACACTTGATCCATCAGAATGCTACTTAAGCAGTCCTTTTCCCTAACTTACTGTTC
Organism: Mirounga angustirostris; assembly: GCF_029215605.1. Lineage (NCBI taxonomy): Eukaryota > Metazoa > Chordata > Mammalia > Carnivora > Phocidae > Mirounga > Mirounga angustirostris. The sequence continues at coordinate 16,034,196 of NW_026991719.1, forward strand.
CTGTTCTGGGACAATCTCCTGGATTTTTCTGCAATACCACCTCCCTTTCTGCCAAGAATCACACTTCCTTTGGGTGAGAGGGGCTGGAACTGAGAAGGTGAACTGTTTCAGACAAACTGCATGCTTCAAAGTAAATATGTGCCTTAGTTTGAGGGATGTAGAGAAAATAATCTGTTTTCAAAATATGTTGCATGAAGGTAAAAATAAAATCAGTGCAAATATCCAGTAAGAAATAGAAAATAAAAATTTTGAAATTCTTGAAGGTCTCCAGTTTATTATACCCATGATTGCTTTATTATGCAGCATCAATGACGAAAGTTGTTCTACGTGACTGAATTTTCCAATTAATGGAAACTGGCCAGAAGCTAAAACGAAACAATTTAATGCAAATATTTAAAGTATTTGTGATGCAACTCCCCAATGACAATAAAGTATGCCAAATCAAACCGGAATCTTTTATCAATCACTTCATGTTCACCCTTATGGCACAAAGTCCCAGCAATGCCCTCAGGGGACTTTAAGAATATCACCACAATACCTAGACTTCCAGAGTTCTTGTCAACTTTCATATACGGTGTTTGTTGCTTCCTCCTTCCTGTTTGGTTATCAGTTATTGTTTCTTGCGACTCTCAGTAGTCCTGTGTCTTGCAGCAGTCAACCTCTCCCTTTCTGACTTTCAATTTGTAATCCACTATGAGTTGAAGTACCAGGTTATTGGAACAACACATGAAGAACGAGGCTTGAATTAATACCTTACACTCTCTATAACAGATTTCCTTGTTAATGACCTAATCTATAATGAAATATTAATTACTATTACTATATCACAGATATTTACCTATATCTTGTGAAAAATCAGCACATTATTTTTGTGTTATCCCTAATGTATGTGCAAAATATACCAACCTTTAACTTGATGGATTATAGTTATGATTTCCTGAGCAAATTCTCCTGTAGGTTTGTTTTCAGTATTCTGAGTTGAGTCAAGATGTTCAAACACTGGATGAAAGTTCTCACTTTTCCTGCCAACAGCAACCAAATCATGTGACATCTGTCTCTCTGTGGAATAGCTAGAAGCAACCCTAGAATAATTTGTAAATGTTTAACTAAATTTGAAACTATTTTACTGAGAAAAGAACTTATTAAAATTAACCAAGATAGCTATAAAACTAAAAAGATGTTTATCTTTTCTTATAGTTAAGGCACTAAGCTGTATGCCACAGAACATGTGCAATAATGCGTAGGAGGAAATAGCCTTAGACGCATGGTTTTGCGTTCTCCTTTTCAAATCAGAGATCATTAAATATTTGCCACTTTAATAATAAAATCCTCAAAATTCTAAGTTAAACAATTTTTACCTCCACAAATACAGCAAGGCATCAAAGGTCAATATGCAAAAAATAATCAATTAGATTATTTTCTACTCCCAAATGTCCATAAAATTGTAAATCCAGCAAGTTTATACTATCTTGAAGTACTACCACACTTTAAAAGCTGATATCAAACATAATAACTTTTTTGACTTCATAAAAATCCTTATACCTCTATATCAGCAATGAGAAACTTAGTATTTTGAAATCAAACTCTGTTGAGATTAATCACTTACAAAATCTCACTAAACTGTCAGCAAATAGTTGTTGGCAAAGTTAAGATCATTAGAGCCAATTAGTGTTCACCCTAAATGTATCCTTAAAGAAATGCTACCATTTATTATATAACCCCAGCTATCCTACCACTCTAATGCTTTCTGATTCTTTATAGCTTGTGTTAAAAGCTCTCTTGACCTTTAGGTATCATCATGAAGTCATGATTATGACATACACCCAACAGTTACTGAGGGTTTATTGCAAGCCAAACACAGGAGCTCAGAACTCACTTACAAACATGATCTCATTTAATCTTTACAATAGCCCTATGGGGAAAGTGCTATGACGCTGGGACAATGGATGTCTTGGTTGTTTTGCTTTACATCCCAGAAGCTGAGTGTTTGTATGAACATAATCTCTCCAAGTGTCATAATGGGAAACTATACCTTATTCCAAGAAAGCTGTTCTTGCTTAAAACTACTCTTAAATTCTTCGTCTGCAGGCAGATTATGTGTCACAGAAGAAAATGTCTCATTTTATATTTATGCCTCATTTTGGACTCAAAACGGCACTAACTAGCTTACAGCCATCTTACTCCTCTGCATTTAACTCTAAATAGCTTTTGCCTCTTCCCAAAAATCATTGTCACTACCCAAAGAACTGAGATTTACAAGTGCTGGGGTTCTTTATGTTACAGACTCTGAAGATAAACCCGTAAGAGAGCCCTGAAATATGTTTTAAATAATAGCAGCACCCCTGGAATAAATAACAAGTATCAATCAGATGGATACATGCTGGGGTGCGCGTGTACACACGCACAGATTCACTTCCTTATTTAAGTCACTGAACAGCCATATATATAACACAGCTCCAGGGTAATGAGGAGCTTACAGATATTCTTTAAACTTTTTAACTGCTCTAATAAGATGGTTTTAAGTGCCTATTTTTAACTTATCAGAGGCCAGGCTTCCATATGACTTTCTATGCTCCCTGCTCTCAAACCAGCACTGTCAAGACAACTCCCTGCCGAAGCAGAAACGTGGACAAGTGATTATGCAGCAGGTTGATGCGACTGCTATGGTTGCCTTGCTTCATAAGCAGGACTTTCATTAGAAAACTCATTTCCCTTCTTTCCTCCTAATTTGCTCCAAGCTTTCCACTGTGTGTCCTATAACTAGCTGAGAGACATTCAGTGACAAACACTAGAAGCTAGAATGGCCTTGTAACAACCTCTACTAACAAAGACTTACAAATACTGTGTTTAACGGTACAAAAAGCCTGTTCCATACCCCCCCCCCAAAAAAATTGCTTTTAAAAACAATTTTACAGGAGAAAAATAAGATGTTCAAATAGAACTAAAAAAATGATCTGTCCATAAGGGAAAATCAGTTGATGTTTTGTATTGCAGCCTCAGTTTTTTCCAGGAGGAAACTAGTTGATAAAGTTTTCGTTTTCCACCAGGTCATTATTAAAATTTACTTGTCATTTATTACAAGTTAATTACTGGTATAACTCTTATACCCACTCCATGCCCAACCCTCAATCCCCAGGAGTGCTATGGTATGGTTTACAGCTATACTTAATTCCTGAAATTTTAGTGTTTACATTTCCTATCAATTTATCCTGGAGTTACTCCACTGCAAGATTTTTAATTAAAAAATGTTAAAATTGTCATTTCCTAGGAAATACTAAAATTGTATCACCTGAAATTTTAGTCTTTTAAAAACAATTATGATGGCTTTGCTATAAGAAAAGGCTTCTTGAAACTGGAGAATGCAAAATATTCTAGGTATTTATATTTGTACATTTAATCACCTCTTGGTTCACATTTTCCCTTTTACTATTTCCTAAGCCAGGTATTGATTAACAAGTTAATAAGTTCAAGAAATACTTCCAATACAAGTAGGTAAACTGAAGAGACTAAATGTTCTCATTTGGGATGCATTTTAGACAGTTTAAAAAATTAAAATATAGCCAAACACCTGTATTCTAGTACTATTTCTGATACTGGTCTAATGAAATTTTCCAGGTTCCTCTCTTCCCTCCTCCAACTCCACCTGTTTGGTTTTTTTTTCCTCTCTAGGGATATTTCCTCTGACGTTCTGAGTGTTGTGCATAATAACTAGGAAAACATAAAAAGCCACATTAAACCTTAATTTCCTCTTATTCACAGTTAAGATCCATCAAAAAACCCGACTGCATGGCAAAACAACATTTACAAAAAGCCCAACAACAACCCAAACTAATGAATAATCCCCTGCCCCCTGGAAGCTTATAATATATAACAGAATCCACGTGACACATACCAAGTTTTCCTTTCTCGGTTTTCTCCTAAGAACTAACATTTTGTACAGCATCCTATAGTTCATAAAGCGCTCTCCCAGTTATTCATTGGCTCCTGTCTTCCTGAGAAGACACTTAGCATTTCTGGAGCTGAGGGTAAAGGGTCAGGGAGACTGCTTTTCCTCTAATTCAGCATCTTTTTTCACAAAAGTCCCCTACCTGGCCTCCCCAAGCCCAGTGCCCTTCCAAGTGACCTCGCAGAAAGAAGGCAGCAGCCAGAACTGAGCTTCCTGCCCTCTCTGATCAGCTCATCCCGTCAAATCAGGCTGGCTCCGTGGCAGTCTCACCTTCGCAGCCAACTGTCCCTCTATTCCCTTTCACTGACCACTTGAAGTGCACCTCAAAGTTCCTGTGTGTGCTGCCTGCCTTTGTCAACCTATAAATAGAAAAAGTCTTTCATCTCATCTCCACATGTTTAAAATCTTTGAAGCCTAGCTCACATGTCAACAACTCCTGAAAGAAGCCTTCCCAGAATCCCCCAGCTTGGGATCATCTGAGCCCCACCTTGTGTATCACTCACTGCTCCATGGTATTACCAACACTGCCCTATTGTCTATTAGACCAGAGGAGAAGAAACACAATCCTATGCCGATGTGTAGTCCCAGGGTACCCTAACAGGCTGTCTCACACAAGGCAGGTCTGCAAAAAAGTACCTGCTGAATGAATAAATGATAAATGGAAAACAACTTGGACAATTTGTAATGAGAGTTTCAGCTAAAAAGATGACAGACTTCAAAATTCTAATTAAGGCCAATTTAACTGTGTTTTTTAAACTTTCTTGGCTTACTTTTATTTTAAAATTATAACTTCATTTAGACCAATTTAAATTTTAAATATTTCATTTTTTATGATATGAAATCTCAAATATATACAAAAGTTCAGAAAATCCTATGATGAGCTTGTCAACCCAGCTTCAACAGTTACCAACACATGGCCAATGGAAGCAAAGTTGTAAGGCCAGGAGGAACTGCAGGTTAATTTAGGCCCAAAGAGGCATGGCCAGGTAGTCTGCCAATGTCACGGAGCTGCTCAGGGACCCAGCGGAAGACAAAAACTTATGCACCCCAAACCGAAACAGAATGGTCACTAAGAGAAGCGAGGGTGAAAAACAGAAATGAAAGGGAAGCTTCTCTCAACTGATTTTTTATGTTTAAAAACATATATTAGAAATATTAGGGGGGAGAAAAACCTTAGCTTTTTGTGATACGAAACAGTGAGGTAGCAGGTTTGTGTTATCATAAAAGTATCTCCATCCACGGCTTATCACAGGTAGGTAAACTTGTGTCACTGGGTTACCTTCCTTCAGTCCTTGCTATGGTTTTTCACACTGTTCCCCCACCTGCACAGCACCCCTTTCCTTAGAGCATCAGGGCTCCAATGTCTTCTGGGCCCCATCACCTACCTCCTCCCCCTTCAGAATGGGGAAAGACCTGATGGGGGGAAAGGAGGCCCTTCCTGTAGCTCTTCTGGGGTGGGAGGTGGGGACTAAAAGGATTATATGCAAATGTGACTGATAAACTCAGTCCAACATCAACTTTGCTAGCCAACCTTCCTATCCTCGACGCCTAGTACTAGCAGCCAGGGAGGTCAAAGGAGCCTCAGGTCCATCCACACCAGCTTATTCTTCTCCAGAGACTGGCCCCCCCTGCTCCTCCCTCTCACTTCCTTACTAGCCTAACCAAAGTTCAGTCTCTCACCTACTCGCCCAACATTAAACCAAAACTCCTTTCATCTGCCCCAAGACTTCAAGATGTACACAACAGTGTTTGGAGTTCATAATAGCATTTGTAGAAATTTTCATATTACGACTCCCTAACTTACATTCTGAAACATATGACTCATACGTAACTTCTATCTCTGATAATGCAGTTTCTGACAAAGTGGGTCACTAGAAGATAGTCTTTGTTAATAGAAGTATTAACAATGCAGTGAACATTCAAGCAAGTGTCTACCTACTGCTGTTCTAGATAAAACAGGAATCTAGAAAAATCACTAGCCTAATCACATATGTCTTCAACTACACTGATAAGTGGAAGAACATACATCAACATGTGACCAAAGCTAAGAAAGTAAATGAATGCATAAAACAACCGTCTCAGACTTCCAAAAAAATGGATAAACCCTCTAGATTTTAACCAACAAATAAACCTCTCTCCACTCTATGATTAATCTTTTCAAGCAGAGGAAAATCTAAGTTATGTCAATAGTTGAGAACATGACTCTGTTGAGGGCATTAACTGCCTTAGTTTTATGGATACTTCATCAGTCCATACATAATTAAATCCAACCCCACAAAACTCTTCCACAACTTAACCATTCATCAATAAATAATTATCATCAGCAAGAAAGATTTTGTTGACTATGCTTTATCATACTGACAAGATGCATATATTTATAAAGTTATTTATTCTTCAGGTCTTTGAAAAGGAAGGATTTGCAGTGTTAGCTCTACTACACAAGCCATCCTACAGGTCCTTGTCAGGTAAATCAGATGTGTGCTGACAGGTCATGAATTTCACAAAATTGTGGTTTATAAATTCAAAAGAAAAGATACAGCAGCTTCAATTTTAGGAAGCTCATTTTTGTGACACATGATGAAAATCAAGCTTCCATTTCTTCTTCCAATTATAAAATAAAGTGTATTCAATATTTCTAATGAGGTCTATTATGGTGAAATCCTTCAAAATTGGTATTTCTAGCATTCTTTAAAAGTGTTAAGCCCATTTATTAATTCTCTTTTAAGTCAACTAATTAAAGAATTAAGTTAACTAATTCTTTTTTAACATCATTATTAAATATGGGGGTATCATTACTTCTATTAAAAAATTCAAGATTTTTGTGATTTGCTTGTACGCAATATTGCCTCCAAAGGAAAAACCTGTAAACAAAAATGAAATACTGAAGTATTTAAAGGGGAGTGTACTGATATCTACAATTCACTTTGAAATGTATGGAAAAAATAAGATGGAATGATTGATGGATGGACAGATATGTGATTATGAAAGTAGAGTAAAATGTTAATTGTAGACACTCAGTGGTGGGTATATAGGTATTTACTGTACAGTTCTTTCAACTTTTCTGTGTTTGAACATTTTCATAGTATAATGTTGGAAAGAAAAAAGCTTGAGGGAACATCCTTAAAGTTGATGCTTACAGAGGCTTTTGTGCTCTTAAGGTTAAGAACTAGTAGGAAATATAATAGTACAAAATGATTTAAGACTTATTATATGAAATAGGATACAAAATTATGAATATAGTATTATGACAACCATGTAAAAATATACACAGAAAAATAACAAAAGGAGCTGTACTAAAATATTAATAAAACTGTCTTAAGGTAGTAGAATTATGGGTGATTTCCTCCTTCTATTTGTCCCAACTTTCTATAATGTAATCATATTTATAAGTGCTTTCTGTGCACATATAAATATACATATGTATATTTTATAATATTTTTGTAAGTACAATGAATATAAGGGAGGGGGATGACCATAACTAACTTTAAGAAAAGGAACAAAATAGGGGTGCCTGGGTGGCTCAGTCGGTTAAGGGTCTGCCTTCAGCTCAGGTCATGATCCCGGGGGCCTAGGATCGAACCCCACATGGGGCTCTCTGCTCAGCAGGGAGCCTGCTTCTCTCACTCTGCCTGCCGCTCTGCCTACTTGTGCTCTCTCTCTGTGTCAAATAAATAAATAAAAATCTTTAAAAAAAAAAAAGAAAAGGAAGAAAATACATTTGTTTAAAAAGAGAGAGAGAGGGCGCCTGGGTGGCTCAGTTGGTTAAGCGACTGCCTTCAGCTCAGGTCATGATCCCGGGGTCCTGGGATCGAGTCCCGCATCGGGCTCCCTGCTCTGCGGGGAGCCTGCTTCTCCCTCTCCCACTCCCCCTGCTTGTGTTCCCTCTCTCGCTGTGTCTCTCTCTGTCAAATAAATAACTAAAATCTTTAAAAAATAAATAAATAAATAAATAAATAAATAAATAAAAAGAGAGAGACAGACTGTGGGTTTACCTCCCTCCCTGTCACATCCTGACCTTAGATTTTGTTTTATCTTGTTTTTGACTGCAATTCAAGTATGAGTGAACTGTGAACATAAATGCACAAAATCAGCATGGCCCATCGCTTTTTTATTCACATACTGGTAGTGTCTTAAGGTAACGAACAGACTTAGCTGACATAGCCAACTGCAGTGCCTTATTATTTCCAGAATCCATAAACGTAAGTAATATGCATAAATGAACAAAGCATGCAAACCACTTTAGCAGAATATAACCTACCGTTGGGTAGTCTATTTTTTTCTTAAAGAATCATTAAGAGCTAAAGTGAATGTCTTATAAATAGGCCTCTTTCTAGACTCTAGCCTAATTTCCTCTATCTAGGAGAATCTAGTTGGCTGAGCACCAACTGTTTTGAGATGGCAGCAAGAACCACGTTAGGTCACCCGCCTCCTGGAGCCACAGGTGCTCTGACTTAGACAAGTGGCATCATCTCTCAAGGCCTTGCTTTCCTCCTCTATAAAATCAGGGCCAGTGAATGGCCCTTCCAGATCAAAAATTCTCTGGATTTGAGGCAACAGGGAAAACAGGCTCTGAGAAATTGAGCAAGGAATAGGTCTCCCTGAACTCCACCCAGCCTATCCCTGGCTACAGAAAATCTAGCAGCATAAAAACACATAAATTCATGAAAAGAAACAACTCCATAGAGTGCCCTGCACCCAAAAAGTATCTTGAGATACGACGTGGAAACCAGCAGACATGAGATCACTCTGTATTACTGATTGTGGGATTCATCCTGATTACAGGGCTTTTGTGAAAAGTCCAGGCAATCTCTCCCCACTCAATGGACTCTAAACACACCGTTAATTCCATTTTCAAAGCTTCAAACAAAGGTGGTGGAAACAGATACTTTTCTTAAATAGCACTAAGAAAAAACAAAAACAATACCTGGATGTATTTACTGTTTTCTTCACATCTATTTTAACAGTAACTGATTTCTTCCTAAGACTGGCAGATGAAGGTTTCACACTGGAAAGTTTACTTTTATCAAGTTGGTTACTGGAAGAGTTGCTCTCTTTTCTGCCATCCCCTTCTTTGCTTCCTTTTTCCTTCCGTTTGTCACCGCAGGCTCTCAAGCCAACATCACTTTTACTTGAATGCGTAGAGGCAGTGCGGTCAGTGCAGTCTTTCTTAGATGGTCTGGAAGGTTCTTTGACTTGCCCACCTTCAGTCTCTCTCCCTCTTCCAGCATTAAGACAAATGGACTGTCTATTTTCAGGGCCTTTATGAGAACTGGGTCTTCTATCTTCCTCCTTAGAGTACTTCTGAATTCTTGCATCAGGAATGTCCTGGTCCCCACCTGAGGTCTTGCGACGTTTGTGGTGATAGTCACAGGATACCTTGGTTGCTGAACTGGTCTCTGGCAGTTCCCTCTGAGCACGTCGATGAGTTTGGGGTCCAAGGTTCCGCTGCTCTTTCTTCTCTTGGTAAGATGGAAGAGAATGCCCGAACTTCCACTGTGGGTTCCTGGCAGGCTCTCTGCTTTCATACCTCTCCACATCTTTAGGTCTTTTTGATGTGTGTCCATATTTTCTGAAATCACGATCTTCAGGATACCTGTGTTGACATAAAGCAGTTTATACTTGCACTAGAGAGAATAAAGTGAGAATTTATATGTGTGGAATGTTGGGCAGCATGGCTTTAAATGCAGAACTCAGTGGCAAGTTAACTATAATCCCTCAAGCCAACTCATAGAGGCACAAAGTAGCAAAAGAGGAAAATACCATCTTTTGTTACAATTCTAGCCATCAACATGATTTATGCTAAAAATAAATACTTCATTACTACCAGCAGACCATAATTACATTACAGTGCTTTTTATCTTTTTAGACAAAAGCTTTTCAAGGTGGTTCTCTTCAACCATAAAGTAAACAGACTTTTGCACTTGAGGCTTTATACCAAATTACCCAGGTTTAATGTTTTCCTATACCTCTTCTGTAAAGAGCTCCTTTTCTCAAAGTCTTCAGAGCCTCTTCTAAGTGACTGAGAATAGTTTTCATCTTGTATCCTCTGGTGCCTCAACTCATCTTCATGCCACTTTCCTTCAAACCTAGAAGAATCTGCTATTGACCTCTGAGGCAGTTTCCCTCCTTTTCCACTTCCTCTGACTCTGTGGTCATCAGGAGTATACCTTCCTTGTCCTTTCTGGGAATAACAATTCCTCTGGTGCTCTCTGTAGGGTACACCTTCTGAGTATTTGGGCATATAGTGAGACATTCTGTTACCATCCCCTCTTCCTGGTAAGTGTGCTCGGTAAGGCTTATAAGTATAAACATTTTCTAAAGAATTTCTTCTTAGGTTTGGGGAAGGTGATCTATGTTCATAAGATCGGTAATACACATTTCCACGAGGAGGAATCCTTGGTTTACTCTCTCCATGTTTCTCACTGTCCATTCGCCAAGTGATGGGTCTTTTTGGATCCTTCCTATATTCACAACCATAATGCGCATGAGAATATCTTTGCTTGTAGTGTTCAGAATTTCTAGGTACTGGTGATAAAGACCTATGTAAACAAACAAAAACGTTCAGTCCATTTAAAGACAATAAACAAAGTTTATCTTGATATGAACTACCTAAATAAGACATTTGCTTTTCACTGCTTCTTCCATGCATATCAAATTCATCAATTTGCTATATCTGTATTCTAAATTGTCCATCTGGGTGTCTGATTACTGTTCTGGCCAATTCAACAAGCATATTCTTTCCATCTGAACTAACATATCCCATGTGCCTATCAAAATGGGCTGAGCACACCTATCCTGCTGGAGGAGACCAGCTTAGGTACACAGTAAGATCCATTTTGGAAGACTGCTGACAGCAAAGTTTGGGCAAAAGAGCCAGTCAGCAAAAGCTTGTATCAGGTTCAACAGTCAGGGAAGAAACAAGCAACAGGAAGGTCAGATTCACACAAATAAATGTGTAGGAGAGTCTCTGGGAAACTGAACATAACCTCTGAAATTAAATTAGATTCTAAGAGTTTATGATACCACCATAAACCCAAACTCAGACTCAAGACTGACCCCGCAGTTTCCCCAATTGATTGACTATTCTTTCTACTAAGGCTATGTCAAGGAGCAAAAAACTACATACTTAGTGTGTGGAGTGGGAGGGGGAAGAAGGTATTAAGACTTGAATTTCATACTTAGTTCCTCCATAAATACTACTGACATAGATAAATTGCTTTTCTTTCCCAGACCTGTTTCCTTACATGTGCTGTTGAGATAGAACTTATAACTTTGGTGAATGTGGGCTTTAATGTAGCCATCATGCTCCCCAGGAACAGCACATCTTTTCTGTAACTACCTTCCCCAATACCTCAGCATTGCCAACATCAAGACTTCATTCCCATGGAGGAGGAAGAAGGCTCCTATGTCCAGGGAAACAAGTCTGAGTTGCCTGGACTTCAAGAGCAAAGAGCACCACTATCTGGAATACAATAAAGTTCAATTCTGTACCTGGGGACCTTTCCTCCCATCTAACCTTTCCAATTTTCCCAATCTCCTCCCTGAGGGCTTAATGTCTTCTAATCAACAAGGCAGCTACCCTTGCAGCTTTTGTTACTGCCCACCTTCCGAAGCTGCCAGAGAGTTGGAACAACCACGAGTCAGACCCTTTCCATTTGGTGACACGTCTGTGTCCTCCCTATGAAAAAGGAGGCAGATTTATCTTCCTCATGTACATACTGGGATTTATATACTAGACTTGGCAATATCTCCCTCTGGAGTCACCAAGCTAGATGTACTAGCAAGTGCATTATTTAGCTTAAGAAGGAACTCTGTCATCTCGCTGGCAGCACCTCATCACAGGAAGAAGCAAGCAGAGCCTCTGAGGACCTTCTGGAAGAGTGCGTGTCTTCCATTGCTAAGGAGAAAAACTGGCAGCCAGAGACAGAGGTCTTCCAGACTGGATGAAATATTCAATTTCTTACTTTAATCCTTACTTTACAATGAATATTGCTTTGTTATTATATTTCACATAAGGTGTTTTATTGTATAAAACCCCGTTTTTTTGAAGGAGATTGCTGGGATGGTTACTATCATTTGCAATTCTCCTAAGGAAACAAAAGAGATCTGAGGAGTCTGTTGGGAGACAATTCTCCTTGGGTCTCTTGCATTCTGCACTGGTAAGCAGAGGCACTGACAGCTTTTGTTCCAAGACACCGCAGCCTGGGAAGATGGAGATAGGGCCTCCCTCAGGGAAAAAGGGCCAATTTGTTTGCTATCCAGGATATGCCTCCTCCAAGGCAAAGACTGGGTGGGTTTGCTTGTAGCCCCTGATGAGGCTTGGGTTCCTCAGCTGTGTGTGGCCACCGCAGTGCTCTGCTCTGCAGCTCCCACCCTCAGGAGACTTGGGAGTAAGGGAAACACAGGAACACGATGCTCAGGCTGCTTGCTGTGCCATGAGTCATAAAGGCCTTTGTCTCTGACCCAGGAGTGCCCTGTGGCAGGCTAATGTGTTAGCTTGCAAGTAATGTCAAATATCAGCTACTTTACAGTTTGGTGTTTTTTTTAAAGATTTTATTTATTTATTTGACAGAGAGACACACAGCGAGAGATGGAACACAAGCAGGGGGAGAGGCAGAGGGAGAAGCAGGCTCCCTGCTCGGGGCTTGATCCCAGGACCCTGGGATCATGACCTGAGCCGAAGGCAGACGCTTAATGACTGAGCCACCCAGGTGCCCCCAGATACTTTATAGTTTTTGACAAAGAGTCCTGAGAAGGAATCTAGAAATCAGGCACTAAGTTTGGCAGGTCTTCTGTGCCCCTTCATCGGGGCCTATCACAAAAGTGTTAAACAAAACAACCTCTGTGATGCCCTCCATATTAAAATCATTCCTTTGTTTATATTCCCTTTTCTTCCTGAAGCTCCTTCTTGTTACAACTTGGTCTTGCAAATTACAAAATGAAAACTGTTACAGAAATGATTGATTTGTCATTGTAGAACCATAAAGAATAAGCACAATGGCCAAGTATTAACATGAAAAGTTCTGGTCTGCTTTTTATGTATGTAATTATGGTCCTTTTTTAAGTCCTAGAATGTACTAGTCACTTTCATAGCTCTGTGTCATTGCTCCTGTTGCCCCTCTTAACTGGAATACTTTTCTCCTTTGTTTCTGCCTTGACAAATTCTACCCATCCTTAAATGGGCAGCTGAAATTTCATCTCTTCTTTGAAGACTTTCTTAGTATCCCCTTTTTCCCTCCATAAGAGCAGAATTATTCCTTCTCTGTGGACCCAGAATACTCTGTCCCAGTCAGTAGCACTGCACTTAACCTGCAGTATCATAGCTGACTGTGGTGCCAATCTCCCAGCCAGTCTGCCTGCTTGCTGAGGCCCCAGAAGATGTAATATTGCCTTTGTAGCCCCAGAACCTGCAGCAGGTATACAATAAATACTGGTTGAACTGTTCCAATCTAATTATATGTATATACTATTGATACTGCCAACCAGGAAAGAAGAAAGTTGAACCACAACTGCGTTACTCAAAACTCTATTATTCTTCCATGAAGAAGAAATAGGTAACTCCTGATTTTCTAACTCCCAATTTTTTCAAAGATATTGACTATGAAAAAAAAAAAAACACTCAAGAGTTCTAAACCACTTACTGATGCAAAAACATGTAACACTCAAAGATGTTTCTCACTCTCCCTTGCTGTGGCCATTGCATTTCTTTTTATTATGTATTAATTCAAGCTGCCAGCCATAGTTAAAGAAAGATGTCAGCTTTCAGAATCTAGAAATACAATCTCTATCACTGTAAAATACCTACTGTGAATAACCAGGTCCCATGAGCTTATTAAAATAGGTTCTTAACAGTACCAGTGAACTTCAAAGTCAAAGCACATCTCAAACCCAAGCTTACTCTACTAAACTAAGAATTGCTCACCTGTGTTTCCACCTGGGGGATCGAGAGCGTGACCGTGCCATCCTTTGACACTTGAGCCACTATCCACTTTTACACTGCAAAGAAACACAGTATTAGCAAGTTCATAGAGCCTGCAATCTGCTCTAAAATTAGTGAATACCACCAACAAAAAAGTACTTCAGTTCTCTGTATCTGTTTCTTCATCTGTAAAATGGGGATGATAATAATAGAACCCACCTTACTGGAATGTTGTGAGGATAGAATGAATTAAATCAGGGGTCAGCAACCGTGTCCTACAGAGGGCCAAACAGTAGGCTTTCTGGGCTATTTGAGAGAGAGAGTGAGAGAGAGAGAGCCCAAGAGGGGGTAGGGTCAGGGGGAGAAGCAGACTCCCCGCTGAGCAGGGAGCCAGATGGTGGGACTTGATCCCGGGACTCCAGGACCATGACCTGAGCCGAAGGCAGTCACTTCACCAACTGAGCCACCCAGGCGCCCTGGCCATATAAGGTCTTTACCGCATCTTCTTCTTCTTTTTTTCTTAAAAACAACTCTTTAAAAATATAAAACCATTCTTAACCCAAGGGCCACACAAAAACAGGCCCCCAAAGCCAAATACACTGTAGTGTGATGATCCCTGAGTTGTCATTAAGAGTGCTCAGAATGGTGCCTGGCACACAACAACTGCTAAATAAGTGTTCCAAAAAGAGGAAATCCAGGGCGCCTGGGTGGCTCAGTTGGTTAAGCGACTGCCTTCGGCTCAGGTCATGATCCTGGAGTCCTGGGATCGAGTCCTGCATCGGGCTCCCTGCTCAGCAGGGAGTCTGCTTCTCCCTCTGACCCTCCCCCCTCTCATGTGCTCTCTCTCTCTCTCAAATAAATAAATAAAATCTTAAAAAAAAAAAAAAGAGGAAATCCTTACCCAGAACTCCTCTATCTGAACCACTACTACCTTCCTGTCTTTCACCATGTATATAAATACTTCATATAATCACAGTCAAAATGTTTAGGGTTACTTGATGATACATCCTGCTTTTTAAATTGCTGGATAATAAGAATAATTTATAGCACTAAATTGGTACCTAACTTCCACCAGATAAACCATAACTTGATTAAGCATGATTAAACATTAAGTTTGCTTTTGATTGTTTTTTTGGTAAAACAAATAATGTCAAATAAATACATTTTAAAAGTTATGTAAACTTGATTTTTAAAATATTAAGTCTTTAAAAGAAGCTACTAGCTTTAGGAACCAAATTTTTTAAACATGTGATTAGGGTATAATCTTTTATATTAGCTATTATTTACATTTTAGTAATCCTCCTTAGTTCTGATACTATACTTAGTTCTGAACTACTATAAGTAGTTCCCAATTTATTGGCCCCAAACTACTGGTGGCTTTCAAAATCATTGCCATGGATCGATAAATAATACGTGGAGCCACCATGCACAGACTATAGAATGAATAAGTATGTGTCTCAAGTATTATAACCTCTATTTTGCAAATTTCTGAAGATAGCATGGTCATTGTTAAAATATAAATGGCTTCTTGGGGCGCCTGAGTGGCTCAGTCTGTTGGGCATCTGCCTTCAGCTCAGGTCATGATCCCAGGGTCCTGGGATCGAGCCCCACATCGAGCTCCCTGCTCGGCGGGAGGCCTGCTTCTCCCTCTCCCACTCCCCCTGCTTGTGTTCCCTCTCTCTCTGTGTCTCTCTCTGTCAAATAAATGAATAAAATCTCTAAAAAAATAAAATAAAATAAAATATAAATGGCTTCTTGTAACTATGTAGTTTTTCCATTGACTGATACAAAAAGCACAACTATTATTATGTGGACACTTGTTTAAAAAGGGAGTCCCCATAGTCAAACATCTGCAAACTACTGTTATAATGAATTTCAGAAGAAAGTAAAAGTACATAAGGCTAAAGGACTGGAACCACATCACTCACCAGAAAGCATTCAATTCAATTCATTTCTTTATATAGTGCCTCTTTCCAAAAAGAAATTGAGGCTAGTAAGAACAATTAGTTCAGAGGTACTATGAAATTAAGACACGGGCGCCTGGGTGGCTCAGTTGGTTAAGCGACTGCCTTCGGCTCAGGTCATGATCCTGGAGTCCCTGGATCGAGTCCCGCATCGGGCTCCCTGCTCGGCAGGGAGTCCGCTTCTCCCTCTGACCCTACCCCCTCTCATGTACTCACTCTCTCTCATTCTCTCTTTCTCAAATAAATAAAATCTTAAAAAAAAAAAAAAAAGAAATTAAGACACTAACTAAAGGGGGAAATTCTCTCATTAAAACTATCAAAATGCATTTCTTCAACAAATATTACTGAGTTACTATTTGCCAGCCACTGTTCTGGGGATACAGCAATGAACAGAAATAGGGAAAAATTCCTGTGTTCTGCAGTTTACATTCTACTGAGGGAATTTATAACTTATAACTTAACTAAAGCAGCTTTGGGTATCAGTTCATACCTATGAAGCTGAACAAAAATTAAAATCCCAAGGTTGGTGAGAAGGGATGACACCAAATATTGTTGGCGATGATGAAAAAGCATAATTTTTCTGGAGGATAATATAATTTTTACATTTTATTCATTTTTTTTTATTTTTTTAAGTAAGCTATATGCCCAACGTGGGGCTTGAACTCATGACCCCAAGATCAGAATTTGCATACTCCATCAACTGAGCCAGCCAGGTATCCCTCCATTTTATTTTTTTATTTTTATTTATTTTTACTTTTTTGAAAAACAGATTTTTTGAGATATAATTCACATACCATACAATTCACTCATCTTAAGGGTACAACTCAATGTTTTTTAGTATACTCACAGAGATGTACAACCAACACCACAATCAAATTTTAGAACATTTTCATCTCCTTTAAAAGAAACCCCATTAGCAGTTGCTCCCCCTTCCTTCCCTCCTTTGATTAGCCCCTTTCTATGGATTTGCCTATTCTGGACCTTTCATATAAATGGACTCATACAATATATATTTTGTGACTGGTTTCTTTCCCTTACCATAATGTTTTCAAGGGTCATCCCTATTTTACCATGTATCAGTACTTCATTCTTTTTATGGCACATTTTATTTATTTATTCCTCTCCCAGTGGACATTTGGGTTATTTCTATAGTTTTGGTTATTATGAATAATGCTGCTATGAACATTTGTGTATCCATTTTTATATGAACATATGTTTCTATTTCTCTTGGGTATATACCTAGAAGTGGAATTGCTGGGTCATATGATAACTCTATGCTTAACTTTTATTATTATTATTTTTTTAAGTAGGCACCATACCCAGCATGGAGCCCAACGTGGAGCTTGAACTCACGACCTTGAGATCAAGACCTGAGCTGAGATCAAGAGTCAGATGCTTAACCAACTGAACCACCCAGGGGCCCCTATGTTTAACTTTTAAAGACACTGCCAAACTTCTCCAAAGCAGCTATGCCATTTTATATTCCCACCAGCAATGTATGAGGGTTCCCATTTTTCCACATCCTCACCAACATTTGCTATTGTCTGCCCTTCTGATTATAGCCATTCTAGTGGGCTGACATGGTACTTCATGGTTTTGATTTGCATTTCCCTAATGATGGGTAATCTTAAAATATGTAAGAAATTATGAAACTAATCATGCCTACTTTCTTTTAATCTAATAATTTCAGTTTAAACTTACTACTCTAAGATAATAATTTAAAAGGAAAAAATCAGCTATATATACTAAGATGTTTAATATCAGCTTTATTTATAATAGGAAAGGAAAAAAAAACCCACCCAAACTAGTTATAACCCTAATGCCCAGGAAACAATAAAAGATTAAACAAATATAAAACATATGTATCTAGGGGCACCTGGGTAGCTCAGTCGGTTAAGCTTCTGACTTCGGTTCAGGTCATGATCCCAGGGTCCTGGGATGGAGCGAGGAGTCTGCTTCTCCCTCTGCCCCTCCCCCTGCTGGTGTGCATATGCTCTCTCTCTCAAATAAATAAAATCTTTAAAAAAACACATATATTGGGGTACCTGAGTGGCTCAGCCATTAAACGTCTGCCTTCCACTCGGGTCATGATCCCAGGGTCCTGAGATCGAGCCCCGCATTGGGCTCCCTGCTCAGTGGGAAGCCTGCTTCTCCCTCTCCCACTCTCCCTGCTTGTGTTCCCTCTCTCGCTGTATCTCTCTCTGTCAAATAAATAAATAAAAATCTTAAAAATAAAAAAACACATATATCTAGTCACTTCCTACCTTTCTATCAGCCTTATGTATGTCTTTTCCTCCACATACCCTACTAGTCCTCCACACCACACTACTTGCTTTTCCCTGATCATGCTCCCCCTACCACATAGATGGCCTTCTCTCACTCTACTTGACAAATCTCTATTCTTTCAGGACTGTTTCACCATTATCTCCCCCGGGATTCTTTCCTTGATAATCTTACTTTCCCCGAGTTTCTTTCTTCTTGGGAATTCTGGGTTTATTCTGAGATTATTTGAATACATTGTGATTATTTGTTTAAATAACTCTATTTGTTTCAATAAACAAAAGACTCCAAACAACTTCTCACAGAACACAAAACTCTAATGACCTATGGTCATAAGATGTGGAACAATAGGGACTCTCATACACTGCTAGGGAGTGTACATGAGTATTAACCAGTTTGGAAGGAGTTGACAGTACCCATTTAAAGTTGGACATGCTCATATCCCACAGCCCAGCAATTCCATACAGAAATAGCCTTTAGAGTAGTGGCTCTCAAACTTCAGTGTGCAAGAGAATCACCTGAAAGGCTTGTTAAAACACAGATTGCTGGACCCTACACCAAAGGCAGGACTTAACTTCTATCAGGTTCCCAAGTGATATGGATGCTGTTGGTTCAAGGAATACAGAATTACTGGCTTAAAGGAAAAGGTGAGGGGTGACTTGGGAGAAAATAAGATTTATTAACTGTGTGATTAAAAAAAGTATTACTCAGGGGCGCCTGGATGGCTCAGTTGGTTGGGCGTCTGTCTTCAGCTCGGGTCATGATTCCAGGGTCCTGCAATCGAGCCCCTCATGGGGCTCCATACTCAGCAGGGGAGTCTGCTTCTCCCTCTCCCTCTGCCCCTCCCCCTGCTTGTGTGCACGCTCTCCCTCAAATAAATAAATAAATAAATAAATAAAATCTTTTTTTTAAGTATTACTCAGAATATTTTCCTTTAATATATTAAAATTAGCTTTATTAAAATTCAAACTATTCACTTGAAAATGGGTGAATTTTATTGCATATAAATTATACCTCAGGGGTGCCTGGGTGGCTCAGATGGTTAAGCGTCTGCCTTCGGCTCAGGTCATGATCCCAGGGTCCTAGGATCGAGCCCCACATAGGGCTCCCCGCTCAGCGGGAAGCCTCCTTCTCCCTCTCCCACTCCCCCTGCTTGTGTTCCTGCTCTCACTCTCTCTCTGTCAAATAAATAAATAAAATCTTAAAAAAAAATTATACCTCAAAGCTGTAAAAAAGTTAGCTTTGAGGTGATGAAAACACTCTGAAATTAGATCAGATATTATGAAGATGGTTGCACAACTCTGTGAACATACTAAAAACCATTGAATTGCACACTTATTTAAACCTGTAAATTACGTCTCAATAAAACTTTTTTAAAAAGTTAACTTTGTTTGCAATTGCTTAGTGCACATCAGCTAGTAATGAAAAGTACTGGTTCAGGGGCTTAATGGATAAGAGAGGAGGAGAGTTCATTTAAAACCATAGAGTAAAAACCTAAGAGTGGTTTTTACATTTTTAAAGGGTTGTTGTTGTTGTTGGAGGTGGCGGGGCGGGGGGGGGGGGGGGGGGGAGGAGGAGAATATGTAACAGAAACTGTCTGTGGAGCACAAAGCCTAAATATTTACTATCTGGTCCTTTGCAGAAAAATTTTGCCAGTCTCTGATTTAAAGTAATTTATTTGTGACTAGCAAAATTAATAAAAGGAACCAGCTTCAGGACACAAAGAGAGAAAAGACTGAAATATCAGCAGGGTTTGTGACCAGGGAGAAAGAGATGTCAATAACAGTAGATAAACTGGTTTGTACTGCTACTTCAGAGTGAACTGTACAGGACCAGGGGTAGTGAATGAACCCCTCTGCCCTTAAACAAGAAAGATGACTAGACAGCAAGGACCTACACTCCCAGGAAGATGCTGAAGAGGATGCTGGTGCCAAAAGAGGCCACGTCTACCAGGACAGCACTGGACACATCCCCTGACTCAAGTGAAAGACCCAGCTCCAGCAATTCTCCTCTTCCTCCCACCACACTTCCCCTCTTCAGTAGATCCTTCCCATCGCCATACAACCTTCCTCTTGTGAAGCCCCCAACTCTCCAGAACCACACCCTCCTGGGGCTACCACCTTCTCGCTCCATTTATAACCAACATATATTCCTCAAAGGGCTGCTGTATACCATAATCATTCCCTCCGATTCTTGGTTGGCCCCTCACCAATCTGGCCTTCTAATCCACCACTGCACCAAACTGCCCTAGTCAAAATCACTAATCAAATCCATGTCACTAAATCCAATGGAGATTTCTCCTCCTTATCCTGGACCTACCAGTAGCACTTGCCAATTATACCTTCCTTCCAAAAACATTTTCTTCACTTGAATTACAGAATACTACATTTTCCTGGTTTTCCTCCTACCTCTAACAATTCCTTCTGTCTCCTTTGCTGGTTTCTCCTCATGTCTTCCTTCACCACTCTGACCCCTAAATAGTGAAGCCAGCTGTCCTCTAAATAGTGACTTCAGTCTTTGGACCTCTCATTATCTACACTCGTTCCCCAGTCTACACTCTCACTTAGTCTCATGGCTTTAAATACTCTTTATAAACTAACAACCCCCAAATTTATATCTCCAGCCCTCACCTATCCTCTGTACTGCAGTCTTACATATCCAACAACCTACTGGATTCTATAAACATGTCCAAGAGCAAACTCCTGACTTCCCTCCAAAATCTACTCCTCCTATGGTCTCTGTCCCACCTCAGTAAATGCCAGCTCTATCCTTTGAGTTTACAATAAAAAGGAAACATAAATGTCCAATAAACTGAAAAGATACTCAACTATACCTAATCAGGAAGATAAAATTAAAACAATAAGATACCATTTCATACTCATGAGATTTGCAAAATTTTAAAGTCTAATGATTTCCATGAGTTTACAAGAAAGTTAAAAAAGAGAATTCCTCAACTGAGGAAAATTCCTCCCCCCAAAAACAGGAAGCAGAAGAAAACTCTAAGTCTATACTCCAAGCAGAATTAGATATCTCCAAAAGCATTTAAGGATATATTTTTTAAAAACCTCACCCTGAATCAGAAACTTAAAAACTAAGAACGGAAAGAAATTAAAAAAAAAAAAAAAAAAAAGAGTGAAATGACAGAAGAAAAGTTAACTGAACTCAGAGAAAAAAATGGGAGAAAAAAAGACTAAATTATCTGAGAAGTGAAGATAAATTACAAGGTGTCCTAAGGGAGAATAAACTCAAATGAAAATTTACTAAGGGACATCAAAGAAAAGCAGGAAAATGACAACAAAAAAAATGAAAATGACAATGAGTGAGTGTGTGAGTGAGTGAGTGAGACAGAGATTGAGTCAGAGTGAAAGTAGTAGAACTAGAAGACAGGTAAAGAAGGAATAATATTTGTATTAGTGTAGTCTCTGAGAAGAAAAACGAAACAATGGAAATAAACTAATATTTAAACTAAAATTCAGGAAACTTTCCAGGGACGCCTAGGTGGTTCAGTCACTTAAGCATCCGATTCTTGATATTGGTTCAGATCATAATCTCAGGGTTGTGAGATTGGCCCCCATGTCGGGCTCCATGCTGGGCATGGAGTCTGCTTAAGATTCTCTCTCCCTCTCCCTCTGCCCGTCCCTCACTGCTCATGCTCTATCTCTCTCTGAAAGAAAGAGAGAGAGAGAGAGAGAAAGAAAGAAAGAAAGAAAGAAAGAAAGAAAGAAAGAAAGAAAGAAAGAAAGAAAGAAAGAAAGAAAGAAAAAACGTTTCAGAAATGGAAAAATACCTGAATCTATACAATGAAGGGCTCACCAGATACCTGGGAAAATTAACCTAAAACAATCAACTCTGAAACATAGCCTAGTAAAAACTATTTGATTTTAAAGATAAAGATAAAATCCTCAGGGGGCCTGAGTGGCTCAGTCCGTTAAGCATCTGACTCTTGGTTTCAGCCCCTGTTATGATCTCAGGGTCATGGAATCAAGCCCTGCACAGGGCTCTGCACTGGGCAAGGAATCTGCTTGAGATTCTCTCCCTCTGCCCCTCCCCCCCCATCATGCTCTTGCACACTCTCTCTCAAATAAATAAATAAACAAAATCTTTAAAAAAAGATAAAATCCTCAAGACCTCTAGGTAAAAAGAATAAATAACTTATAAATCCAAAAGAAGTAGACTAGCATCAGATATTTCAAAACTAACAAAGCAAGGCAACAATGGGTCATCATTTAGTATAAAAAAATAAAATAAAATCAGTGAAACTAAGTGTGAACCAAGGATTTTATATCAGTCAAGCTGTCCTTCAAATATCAAAGCTAAAGAAAAAAAGTTTTCAGCATACAAGAACATAGGGAATTTCTGTTCTTAACTAGCCCTTCCTGAGAAATCTACTAGGTAGAGGATGAGTTTCATCCAATCAAATTATGAGTGAGAAAATGTCAGTAAAGGACCAATGGTGAGCATTAAAAAATATGTAAGTGTACATATAAGACATTAAAAGAACGAGGAGGATGAAGGTGAAAGACTAATGTAAAATTGTGGCAAAACTGTGACAAAGTAGAAAAACTACAACTAAAAAATGGGAGAAGAAGAGACAGGAAAAGAAAATAATGGTAAAAGTTTAATGTTGTATAGGCAATAGATGTGTTTAAAGCATCCTGAGGGGGGAAACCTGATAAATCAGATATTAAGAGGTTAGACAAATCAACACACAGTGCTGGGACAACTGCATATCCATAAGCAAAACAATAAAGTTCAACCCTACCTCACACCATATACAAAAATTAACTGGGGGCTCCTGGGTGGCTCAGTTGGTTAAGCGACTGCCTTCGGCTCAGGTCATGATCCTGGAGTCCTGGGATCGAGTCCCGCATCGGGCTCCCTGCTCGGCGGGGAGTCTGCTTCTCCCTCTGACCCTATCCCCTCTCATGCTCTCTCTATCTCATTGTCTCTCTCAAATAAATAAATAAAATCTTTTTTTAAAAAAAATTAACTGAAAATGGATCAAAGACCTAAATGTGAGAGCTAAAACTGTAAGAGGAAAACATAAAGGTAAATATCTTTGTGACCTTAGATCAGATATTACATTAAAAACACAAGCAACAGGAGAAAAAATAGATAAATCAGGCATCATCAAAATTTAAAACATTCACACTGTAAAGGATACTATCAAAAAAGCAAAAAGGAAACCCACAGAATGGGAGAAAATTTTTTGCAAATCATATCTGATAAAGGATTGTATCTAGAATATACAAAAAAACCCAAAACTCTCTTACAATTCAATAATAAAAGACAACCCAATTAAGAAATGGGCAAAGCAGCTGAATCAACATTTCTCCAGAGAAGGTATACAGATGCCCAATAAACACATAAAAAGATGTTCAACATCATTAATCATTAGGGAGATGCAAATCAAAATCATGAGATACCACTTCACACCAACTAGATAGCTATAACAAGTGCTGAAAGGATGGAGAGATAAGGGAAGCCTCATACATTGCTGGGGGAAATGTAAAATGATGCAGCAGCTTGGGAAAACAGTCTGGCAGTTCCTTAAAAAATTAAACACAGAGGGGCACCTGGGTGGCCCAGTCGGTTGAGCATCCAACTCTTGGTTTCAGCTCAGGTCATGATTTCAGGGTGGTGGAATAGATCCCTGTGTTGGGCTCTGCTCTCAGTACGGAGTAGGCTTGTCCCTTTCCCTCTGCTCCTCCCTCCACTCGTGCACTCTCGCTCTCTCCCTCCCTCCCTCCCTCTCTCTCTCTCAAATAAATAAACAAATAAAATCTAAAAATAAATCTTAAAAAAGAATTAAACAGGGGTACCTGGGGGATGCAGTCTGGGGGGCGTCCTACTCTTGGTTTTGGCTCAGGTTGTGAGCTCAGGGTCATGAGATCAAGCCCCGTGTAAGGCTCTGCACTCAGTGCGGAGTCTGCTTGGGATTCTCTCTCCCTCTGCCTGTGCCCCTCCCACTCATGCTCTCTCTCTCTCTCTCTCAAAAATTAAATAAATAAATCTTTAAAAAAAATTAAACGGAGTTACCATATGACCCAGCAATTCTACTCCTACATATATAACCAAATAAAAATATGTCCACACAAAAACTTGTACACAAATATTCATAGCAGCATTAGTCATAATAGCTAAAAAGTAGAAACAATTCTACTGCCCAGAGATAAGTGAATAAACAAAATGTGGTATACCCATACAAATGAACATTATTTGGCCATAAAAAGGAATGAAGTACTAACACATGGTCAAACAGGAATGAATCTTGAAATCGTTATGCTAAGGGAAGGAAGCCAGTTACAAAAGACCACATATTGTATGATTCCATTTATATGAAAGGTTCAGAATACGCAAATCCACAGAAACAGAAAGTAGACTCGTGGTTGCCTGGGTGGGGTGGTGGGGTGGTGGGGTACTGGGGAGAATAGACACAGGGTTTCTTTGGGGGATGATGAATATGTTTTAAAACTGGACTGTGGTGATGGCTACACAACTCTGCATACACCAAAAAACACTGAGGTGCACACTTTTCAATGCGTGAATTGTGTGATATGTTAATCATATCTCAGTAAAGACATTACCAAAAAGAAAAAAAATCAACTGACAAAAATTTCATACTAAATAGGAACCCAGCATTTACAAATGCAGAGAATTCCCCAGGAAAGCCTTTGCAACAAAGAAACCACAATCTCAGCACAGAACCCGACAGAGTTAGAGCCCACAGAACAAGAGGGTGACCAGCAAATCAGAGGAAGCCCTGAGGAGACCAGAACATGGATTAATGCTCTTGGCTACAGGGGCTAGGTGTTACCATCAGTTTTTCAACAGAAGGACCTGGAAGTGGATAAAGAATCTCACCGCTGCCTATCATTAACCTACTATGATTTCATGAATACAATGTATTTTTTTCACACACACACACACAAGTTTAAATAAACAACCAGGGGAGTAAGGGCATTTATAAAGGTATAAGGACAAAGGTCAACCATAAGAACAAAAATACAAGCCTTCCTAAATACCACCCCCCCAATTTTTAAAATAAAAGAGCAAAAAATACACCTCATAGCCAAAGAAACAGCAAATATAACAAAATATTATGATAGAGTTGAGGTCAAATATATTAGTCCTCACAGTAAATGTGAATGGGCTTAACTCACCTATTAAAATAAAAAGTTTCAATCTGGCTTGCAAAACAAAACTCAAGGAGTTGTACAAGATACATCTAAAACAAAGTGATGTTGAAACATTAAAAATGAAAGGATGGCCAAAGTATACCAGGCAATTGGTAACAAAAAGAGAGCAGGGTGGCATTTCTGGGATCAGGCAAAGAATTCAAGTCCTAAAACTTCATCATGACCACAAAAAAAAAAAAAAAAAAAAGAGAGAGAGAGCGACACTAGTTAATGCTAAAAGCTACAATCCATGATTTAGACAGAACACATTAAAATACACATTCACATGAATATAACACAGCAACCACCTTTATGAAACAAAAACTACTTGAGATGCAAGGGACACAGAAACACACTAATAACAGGAGACTTTATGCACTCTGAGTGGTATATTAGACAATTCAGTGGTCGAGAAATAAGGAGATAGAAGATCTAAACAGCATAATCAAGAGTAAATCTTAAGGATATTTATCAAACTCTACACTCTGATACTAGAGAATATACATTCTTATCTCATGCCCAAGCCACAGTCACCAAAAGTACTCACATATTATGTCACAAAGAAAACATCAGTGACTGCCATGAAATAGAAGTATTATAAATATCCTCTGATCATAATGTAATAAAACTAAATTTATTAATAAAAATAAAAGCTCTTCCACCTAGAAATTTAAAAACCTCCTATTAAATAACTGAGAATCCTATAACTGAAATTATAGATTTTTAAAGAAATGACAATGAGAACACTACATATCACATTCTATGGGATATATTTAAAGCGGTGATCAAAGGAAAATTTGTTGCTCTAAACATATTTATCAATAAAGTGAAGTAATATAAATTCATTTCCAAGGTTAAAAAAAAATAAGGTAAACCAAAAGAAAGCACAAGGAAGGAAATAATAAAGATAAAAACAGAGGAAGTGAATGAGACAGAGAACAGAAAACTAGATCTGAGTAATAATATAAAATTCTGTAGTTTTTTTTTTTAATTTTATTTATTTATTTGAGACAGAGAGAATGAGAGAGAGAGAGCACATGAGAGGGGGGAGGGTCAGAGGGAGAAGCAGGCTCCCTGCCGAGCAGGGAGCCCAATGCGGGACTCGATCCCGGGACTCCAGGATCATGACCTGAGCCGAAGGCAGTCACCCAACCAACTGAGCCACCCAGGCGCCCCTAAAATTCTGTAGTTTTTGAAAAAAATTAAAATAGGTAAACCACTACATAATGTGATTAAGAAAAAGGGGAAAACACAAATATACAAAAATAAGAGAGAGTGAGGGAGAAAGCAACCACTGAAATAGAAGAAAATTTTTTAAATCATGAGAGATTACTGTGTAGCTCTCCACCTAATAAATTTGAAAAGCCAGACAATAGAGATAATTTGCTAGAAAAATACAAACTACCAAAATTGACCCCATTATAGTTAGAAAGCTTAAACAGCTAAGCAAAATAAGTCAATCAGAGAAAGACAAATACCATATGATTTCACTCATATCTGGAACTTAGGAAACAAAACAGATGAATATATGGGAAGGAAGAAAAAAGGAGAGAGAGGGAAGGAAACCATAAGAGACTCTTAACAATAGAGAACAAACAGAGGGTTGATGGAGGGAGGTGGGTAGAGGATGGTCTAGATGGGTGATGGGTATTGAGGGCACTTGTGATGAGCACTGGGTGTTATAAGTAAGTGATAAATCACTAAATTCTATTCCCGAAACCAAAAAATAAATAAATGAATAAACCCTAGTTTTTACAGCTAAAAAAAAAAGAAAGCTTAAACAGACCAATTTTCATAGAAGAAATAAAGTTATTAAGGAAATATCCCTGAAAAACCATCAGGCCCAGATGGTTTCACAGGAGAATTCTACCAAACCTTCAAACACCAGACAGCCTCAGTGCTCTATAAATCATTCCAGACCTGGTGTATCATGAGAAGGATCAAGCCTATAGGAACATCAACCTTTCAAGGAAGATGAACCAGCCAAGGGGACAGAGAAAGAACATCCTCTGAGGAAGGAGGGAACCCTAGAGCACAGAACCTCATAAATTAAAGAATATTTCAAGAAAGGAGACTTTCACGATAAAAGCTGCATAGAGGTCCAATAAAAGGAATAAAAAAGTGTGAACACATGGCTTCAGGACTAAGTGGAAGATAAGGAGACTTAAGTAAGCTAATTATTAATGATTCCTTCTTGGGACACCTGACTGAGTCAGTGCACCATGAAGCTCTTGATTTCAGGGTTGCCAAGTGCCATGTTGGGTGCAGAGATTTAAAAATAAAATCTTAAAAAAAAAACCACACACACATACAACAACAAAAAAACCCAACTTCTTCTAACAGGCTTACTGGAAAAGGAGGAAGAAACTGGGTTGTAGCTGGGTGACAGGGATCTAGGGATAGGTTTATTATTGATAAGGAGGGACTATGTGCCTGGCACTGGGGATATAATATAGAATGACACTCATAGTAGAGATGAACCTGTGTCCAATTAGTTCAGTGTTTCCTTTGATTCCTTAATAAAACTCCAAATAATGTAGTCAATTTCTCTCACTATCCCACATTTACATATTTCCTTCTTCAACGGTCCATACTAAATTTTTATCAGCAGTCATATTTTATGTTAATTTAGCAAACATTACTAAGTACCAATGACTAGTAGTGGGGAGGCACACAAAGTTGTAAGAGACCTAGTTTCTTTCCCAAGATGCTAAGTTTTCAGTGGATAAGAAGGGCCACGGGAGTGCTAGTACTTCCTGGTTCACTAAGTGTCTTACAAATCATATCTCATTTAATCCTCACAACAAACTCTGAGGAAGCTGGAATTAATCTCCATTTTATAGGTGAAAAAAACAAACTTCAAAAAAGCTAACCAATCTGCCCCAGGTGAAGGACCTGAAACCAGAATCCAAATTCTCAGACTCAAATACTAACACTTCCCCAACTCGCAATTCTTACCTTTAGAAAGATGACCCTGAAGAGACTGCCTGGTCATCTGCGCAGATGCTCGGTCAGCAGAATTAGACTTTAGGATACTTGAGAATAGTTGACATCCTGCATCACATCTAAAATTGCCATCTAAATTTGGAAAGCAGCTTTTCTGCCCTCTAGCTGCCTGAACGTTCTGTAGCTGTAGGGTACAAAGACTATGTTTTATTTATCATGATCTCAAGGATTGTGTTTTATTTAGCTTTATATTTGTCCCCCTCAGCTTTACGTATAGTGCCTTTAAATATTTGCTCCTTCAGTATTTGTGCAGATTCATTCATTCACCTAATTTCATAACTCTGATAGCATTCTGAATATAATCTAGGACAGAATTAAAAAAAAACTTCAAATTTAAGAAGTGAAAGAGCATGGGGCAAAGGGTATCACAGAATGGCTTTTTGAATTCAGAAATTTACTTTAAAAAATCAAGATGCTTTTGTGCTCTGAAATTTTTACAATATGGCAATAACTGGCAACAAGACAAAGTATGTTTAAACATACCTTCCATAAATGTCCTATTTGACCCTTAAATAACCACCCTATAAAAAAAGATAAGTGCACTATAATTATCTAGTTTAGAGTTGAGGAAATTGTCCCTTAGAAAAGGTAAGTGATTTGTGCAGGACATCAGAGATACTGGAATTCAAGGAAGTTCTGAGTTCAAATCTCCTGTTCACTCTATGATACCTTTGCCTCACATGGGTAACACTTCTTTACTAACCTGGTAAAAGTGGAATAAAAGATGAGAAACTGAATTGCTATCAACAAATTTATGAAAAGTGATAGCTAGAGAATGATAATGGTACCTGGTTGGAGAGAAGAACAGAAAGGGCCCAAAAGTGATCCTGTAGAAATTCTTTAAATGCTGCCTTTTGCTAGGATGTAGAAAAAGACACTCACAGATTGTTGGTGGGAGTGCAAAATAGCACATTCTTTCCAGAGGGAAACTGAGCAATTTACATTAAAAAAAAAAAAACCCAACAATTCTATCATCTAGGAATGTACACTAAGAAGTAATGATGGGTGTGCAGATTTTACATTTTTTCAACAATGTATTTAAGTAGTGAAAAATGGAATAACCAACTAAATAAATTATGAGAGCCATGCAATGGCATGCTATGAAGTCAGGGAAAAAAATGGTTACAAAAGAGAATCCACTTTAGAAAAATCCATACATTCATCTCTGCACAGAAAGAGAATGGAAATGTATACCCAGTAACCATATTCATAATGGTTACTTGGATTGGTGAAACAGTGTATCTTCTTCATCATGGTTTTGCATATGTTAGAAATTTTGTAAATAAATGTGTTACCAAATGTTTCTATATAAAAATATTTCTAACAAGACCTTTAAAGGGGGAGGGCTGTGAAACAACAGCGGGGGCTTTCAAAAGATCGTTTTAGTAGCCATTCTAGAAGTACAGTTAAAAAATAACATTTAATAAACATTAGCATATCATAACAATTAAAATACCATTGAAAAATAAAGCTCTCATGGGGCGCCTGGGTGGCTCAGTTGGTTAAGCGACTGCCTTCGGCTCAGGTCATGATCCTGGAGTTCCGGGATCGAGTCCCGCATCGGGCTCCCTGCTCGGCAGGGAGTCTGCTTCTCCCTCTAACCCTCCCCCCTCTCATGTACTCTCTCTCTCTCATTCTTGCTCTCTCAAATAAATAAATAAATCTTTTTAAAAAAAGAAAAATAAAGCTCTCATTATGAATCCCCACCAAAATCTTTCCTTTCCAAATTCCAGTCTCATTCATCCCAGTTCTCATTCAGAAAAATGCTAAAAAGGTTGCTGGGCCAGAAGTCAGACAGACCTTCCTGATTTCTACCTGTAGTTTTTACTTTGTTCCCAGAAAAGAAAAGCAGTCACATAGGAGACAGCTCAAAAAGCACCTTGGCAGGAAAATATTTGGGAGAATAAGTTTCTCTCCCATTTCTTTCCTCCTGACTTCCCGACAGGACAATCCTGACAGTGACCGGCCCAGTTTCTTAATACATCTTAGAAAAGCACAAGGAGATGAGCCAATTTTCAAGATACGTTTCTAAAAACACAAGTTTTATTTTGCAACGCAGGATAAAGAGCATCCTTCACGACTCATTCTGGACGTTACCAGAAGAAGATGCCGCTCGTGGCCGGAGAGCCTCCGGAGGACAAAGCAAGGGTCTCCTCGGCTCGGGTCCCGCAGGCTACGCGTCCGGGTTCGCCCCAGGGACAAGGGAACGGTCCCTGAACACCACCCCCCTGTCCCCATGACAGTCACTCCGAACCGCCGGGGCCGCAGCCTGCCGGACGACGGGGGAAGGATCAGAGCCACGGCAGCAGGTGCCCGGGTCGCCGCGCCAGTGGCCTGAGGCAGTGGGAGGCGAGAGGTCCCCCGGGAGTCCGAGACCAGCCTGCGCATCCTCCCCACCGCCCCACCCGCCGTCCCACCCGCCGCCCCAAGACCGCCCCTCCCGGGCGACGGACACGCCCTCCCTGCGGGCCGGAGCCTCCTCGCCCCGCCCGCCCCCCGGGGCCGCTTACCCCGCCGGGAAGTCCCTGCCGCCGCCGCCAGCCCGGCCGCCGCCAGCCCCTTGGGCCTCGCCCCTCACGCGGCCGCCGCCTCCCACAGCAGAGGTACCGCGGCTACAACCGCCGGGCCACGGGACCCGGAACCACTTCCTTCCGGAACCGCCTCGCCCCGCCCCCGCTCTGGTCCCGCCCACTGTCCTCGGCCTCGCGCCGGCCGGCTGTCCCACCGACCCCGGCTCTCAACTCCCTCGCAGGGAGGGTGCCCCGCCTGGACTGCTCCGGCCAGAGCGCCTGCGCCCTCTGCCGGCCGTTCCCACCTCTGCCGCTCTGTCCAGGGCGCATGCGCTGCGTGCGGCCAGTCCGCCGGGAAAGAAGCGCTGCACGAAGCGTTCCAGGTCCTGCGACCCTGGGATCCTGGATGTTGGAGCTCATCCCTCAACCAGAGACAGGAGCTTGGTCCCATGGGCTTTCCACAAATTAAGTTTCTACCCAGAAAACTAAACCTCCGCTCTGGACCTCCCAAATAGGTCTCCCCACCAACATCTCCCCACCATCCAATTCAAAATACTCACTTTTGTCTGCTCTCTTGATTTCTCTCTTCCCCCACTCCATCCACCAGCCCCGAAAGTAGTATATCCTCCCTCCTGGAGCTTTCTCACTAGACACTTTGATATAGTTTTTACTCCCTGCAAGATTTCTCTTTCAGAGTCCACGTCATCTAGTAGTATCACCTTTTACCCTCCCTTGTCACTGCCAGCTGATTGCATTAGAATTTTCCTCTCCATCTAAACTGAATTACAGCCATCATCCCAATGAGCCCAACACCCATGATTGAGCCATGTTTCCTTAACTTCCCCAACCCAGATGAATTTACCTCTACTCTACTTTATCCACCCATTCCCAGCCACATATTCTAGCAAATCTAGACATTCATCACTTTATACAGCTCCATCTCTAAAACCTTAGAGATTTATTTCAAATCCTATTTATTTGGACTCACAGTCCTCATCCTTGCAGTCCTATCTCTCCCTTATTCCCAATGAACTTGGTCTTCAAAGACCAGAGAGTTCTCACATCCCCTGAACCTTCTACCTGATTTAAGTCCATGGCCTTTGACTTCAACAACTCTTGTAAGCAGAGCCCCTGGAATTGCCCTTTGACAACATGGTAACATCAAACCACCACCTTTTAAACACTCCAGTTATCTGCATTTTCCATTCCTACATCTGTGTTTTCAAGTACCACTTGGGAAGAAAAAGTCACACAACTATAACAGAATGATGTCACTACAAATGTATGGATACCCGCTAGAACCTTGGTGCCTCTTTTACGTGACCTCTCTCATTTCCAGTAATTGCTGTTATTAACTCTTACTACTCTCTTTAAGCCCCATAGCAATGATCATTTTCCTCTCTTCACACATGATATTGTTTCCTGCTTCACAGAGAAAAGTTCTCAGCACAGTATATAAGGCCTTTCTTTCTCCTCCTTCCCCTTCTCCTCCTCCTCCTCCTCCTCCTCCTCCTCCTCCTCCTCCTTCTTCTTCTTCTTCTTCTTCTTCTTCTTCTTCTTCTTCTTCTTCTTCTTCCTCCTCCTCCTCTTCCCCTTCCCCTTTCCCTTCTCCTTCTTCTTTTTTGGCAATCAAAAAAGACCATGTTAAATCAACTTAAGACAGACTGGTCAGGATGAGAGAATAGAAGAGGCGACCAAAAAGAGAGAAACCTTTGGTAGCTGGAGCCAGGACTGGCCCTAGCTGAAGTAGTTGGGACTTTCGTGGCCAACCAGATGCCAGGCTCAATCAAAGTCCTGCACCACGGCCAGCTTCAGGAGCCCTTCCTCGGTTGCTGCCAAGTTCTGTGCCAGCTACCCCACGCTGGCCATGCCCAGGATGACTGCATCCCCATGGGCACCCTGGAGCTGTGAGGGGTGGTACATCCACCGGAGGGCCGCCAAGCTCATGTGGGGGCACTGCCTCTGTATGCGGCCTGCAGGGCCTTCTCCACCAGGGCAATGGCCTCGCAGTGGTGCTCCTTCTAGAGGCGATTCCTGTAGATCTCAGCCCAGTATTTCCCGAAGAAGCGGCCCACAGGTTGTTTCCCATCCTTGTCCTCATACTTGTACTTGCGGGTCAGCAGGCCCCTGCGAGAAGACTGTGATCAGAGCCGTGGGCCCACACTGCTCCCAGAGGCTGTTCTGGACTGGCAGGGGGCGGGGGGGATGGCAGGGGACCATATAAGGCCTTTCATTATCTGGTTCCTACTTCACCTCTCTAGCCTTCTAGAGAAGTTTTTGGTGGGAATGTAAGCTGGTGCAGCCACTTTGGAAAACCGTATGGAGTTTCCTCAAAAAGTTAAAAATAGAGCTACCCTGTGACCCAGCAATTGCACTACTGGGTATTTACCCCAAAGATGCAGATGTAGCGAAAAGAAGGGCCATATGCACCCCAATTGTCATAGCAGCAATGTTCACAATAGCCAAACTGTGGAAGGACCCAAGATGCCCTTCAACAGATGAATGGATAAAGCAGAAACAATTCTTGAAGGTAGAATAGAAGAAAACCTTCCAGGACTGAAGCCATATATATACTGATAAAAAGGTCCACCCTTCTTAACCAGACAGATGGGACAATACGTGCAATGGAATGGAAGCAAAAGCAGTATTTGTCTTAAACTGCAAACACTTCAGTACAGCCAGAACACTGAGTACAAAGAGAGACAGAGTGAGAGAGGGAAAACAAGGCAGGAGTGGGAGAGGGAGACGTGCGCCCCTCTTTATCCTTTTTTGACATTCTGTACAACTCAAATTTGCTTTCCATATTACTGATAAGGGGCACCTGGGTGGCTCAGTCGTTAAGCATCTGCCTTTGGCTCAGGTCATGGTCCCAGGGTCCTGGGATCAAGCCCCGCATCGGGCTCCCAGCTCTGAGAGAAGCCTGCTTCTCCCTCTGCCACTTTGCCTGCTTGTGTTCCCTCTCTCACTCTGTCTCTCTCTGTCAAATAAATAAATAAAATCTTAAAAAATATATTACTGATAAGGTTTCCCAAAGCATTATTTCTGCTTCTGTTTTTACTTAAATTCCATTATTGAGATTTTAGTTTCCTTGCTTCATTCCTTCCTCTCCCTCTCTCTCTTTCAAATCGTCCTATTGCCTTTGCATCTCATCTTACCTTCTTGAAAAAGGATGCTAAACTGGTGATAATATTTCCCTTTTGGATTCTGTAGTCAATCATTTTCATAAATATGCTCTTTTCTCCCTTCCGTGATTAGTTTTTGTGTACTTTATTATATATAGATAAATAGATAGAGATATATATTCTTTGAATCATCTTTGAACAAGGTGATCTTTGTTCAGACGTATTGGTTAACAGCACAAGCAGACAGCCTCACACTATTTGCTGTTCACTTGTGTGGACAGAGAGGTTAAGTAGCTTGCACAAGGTCACATAGCTCTTGGTGTGTATATGAATAACACACAAGTACACATAACACAAAACAAGCCAAACAGAAATAGGTTATTATTTGCCTTTCCATTTATTTTCTTTTTCTTTACAAAGCCAAATCTGCTACTGAATGCTGAGTATGCTTTTTTTTTTTTATTAACATATAATGTATTATTTGTTTCAGGGGTACAGGTCTGCAATTCATCAGTCTCACACAATTCACAGCACTCACCATAGCACATACCCTCCCCAATGTTCACCATCCAGCCACCCCATCAGTCCCACTCCCCACCACTCCAGCAACCCTCAGTTTGTTTCCTGAGATTAAGAGTCTCTTATGGTTTGTCTCCCTCTCTGGTTTGTCTTGTTTCATTTTTCCCTCCCTTCCCCTATGATCCTCTGCCTTGTTTCTCAAATTCCTCATATCAGTGAGATCATATGATAATTGTCTTTCTCTGATTGATTTATTTCGCTTAGCGTAATACTTTCTAGTTCCATCCACGTTGTTGCAAATGGCAAGATTTCATTTTTTGATGGCTGCATAATATTCCAGTGTGTGTGTGTGTGTGTGTGTGTGTGTATACCACATCTTCTTTATCCATTCATCTATTGATGGACATCTTGGCTCTTGCCATAGTTCGGCTATTGTGGACATTGCTTCTATAAACACTGGGGTGCAGGTGCCCCTTCAGATCACTACATTTGTATCTTTGGGGTAAATACCCAGTAGTGCAATTGCTGGGTCATATGGTAGCTCTATTTTTGACTTTTTTTTTTTAAGATTTTATTTATTTATTTGACAGAGAGAGAGACAGTGAGAGAGGGAACACAAGCAGGGGGAGTAGGAGAGGGAAAGCAGGCTTCCTGCTGAGCAGAGAGCCCTATGCGGGGCTCGATCCCAGGACCCCGGGATCATGACCTGAGCCGAAGGCAGACGCTTAACGACTGAGCCACTCAGGCACCCCTATATTTTCAAGTTTTTGAAGACCCTCCATACTGTTTTCCAGAGTGGCTGCACCAGCTTGCATTCCCACCAACAGTGTAGGAGGGTTCCCCTTTCTCTGCATCCTCACCAACATCTGTTGTTTCCTGACCTTTTTTTTATTATGTTCTGTTAATCACCATACATCACACCATGAGTTTTTGATGTAGTGTTCCATGATTCATTGTTTGCGTATAACACCCAGTTCTGACTTTTTTAAGTTTTAGCCATTCTGACTGGTGTGAGGTGGTATCTCATCGAGATTTTTATTTGTATTTCCCTGATGCTGAGTGATGTTGAGAACTTTTTCATGTGTCTGTTGGCCATTTGGATGTCTTGTTTGCAGAAATGTCTATTCATGTCTTCTGCCCATTTCTTGACTGGCCATTTGTTCTTTGGGTGTTGAGTTTGTTAAGTTCTTTATAGATTTGGGATACTAGCCCTTCATCTGATATGTCATTTGTAAATATCTTCTCCCATTCTGTCAGTTGTCTTTTGGTTTTGTTGACTGTTTCCCTTGCTGTGCAAAAGCTTTTTATCTTGATGAAGTCCCAATAGTTGATTTTTACCCTTGCTTCCCTTGCTTTTGGCGATGTTTCTAGGAAGAAGTTGCTGCACCTGAGGTCAAAGAGGTTGCCGCCTGTGTTCTCCTCTAGGATTTTGATTGATTCCTGTATCACATTTAGGTCTTTCATCCAGGACCCTCGCGGTCACAGAAAGACCGGGGGTGCCTGAGTGTGGCAGAGCTCCCAGGTATCGGAGCAGGGAAGCCAGCTGCAGAGACGGAGCTGAGGAGCGGGCTCTCAGCTCGGGGTTGCCATAAACCGTGATCCACGGCACAGTCGGGCCACTGCTCCTCCAGCAGGGACCCAACAAGCGGCAGATCCGGGGAGATTCACCTTCCTCCCCCGGGAGGAGCGGTGTGGGAGCACACCGCAGGAATCTGCTGGGTTTGGAGACTCCACACGGGGTCGGGTGCCAGAGATAGAAACGCTCGGTCACAGGCCGGGTGAGCACGGAGTGCGGCCAGAGACCGGGGAGACGGGAGTGATTGACTGCTTTTCTCTGGGGGCACACTGAGGAGTGGGGCCCCGAGTTCTTGGCTCCTCCAGGGTGGAGATTGGGAGGCTGCCATTTTCACTCTCGGCCTCCAAAGCTGCACGAAAGCTTGCAGGGAACAAAAGCTCCCGAGAGCAAACCCGAGCAGATTCCTTAGCCCGGACCGGGCAAGGGTGGGGCAATTCCGCCTCCGGCAAAGACATTTGGGAACCACGGCAGCAGGCCCCTCCCCCAGAAGATCAGCGAGAACAGCCAGCCAAGACCAAGTTTACCGATCAATGAGAACGGCAGATCTCCAGTGCTAGGGGAATACTGCACATAGAATTCATGGCTTTTTTCCCATGATTCTTTAGTCTTTCAAAGTTAATTTTTTTAAATTTTCTCTATTTTTTCTTTTTCCATTTTTTTAAACTTTTCTTCTTTCTTTTTTCAACTAACATCAATTCCTTTTTTAAAATCTTTTTTTAATTTTCATTTTTACAGTTATATTCTATCCCTTCATTGTATTTAACCTTAGTTTTTGTGCCTATATATAAGTTTTTCTTTCTTTAAAATTTTGGGATACAGTTTCTTCTAACAGACCAAAATATACCCTAAATCTAGGGTATGGCTTTGTTTAGTCTCTCCTTTTATTTTATTTTTAAAATTTTTCTCCTTTCTTTTTTCAACCAACTTCTTATCAATTCCTTTTTAAGAATCTTTTTTTAAATTTTCATGTTTACAGTCATGTTCCATCCCTTCATCGTATTTACCCTTATTTTTGTACATATATAAGTTTTTCTTTCTTTAAAATTTTCAGAGGCAGTTTCTTCTAACAGACCAAAATACACCCAAAATCTAGTGTGTGGCTCTGTTCTATTCACTAGCCTGATCATATTCCTTTTTTTTTCCCCCCTGGTTCCAGGTCTTTTCTGAGTTGTTTAGTGTATATTTTTCTGGGGCCATTGTTACCTTTTTAGCATTTTGTTCTCTCATTCATCTATTCTTCTCTGGACAAAATGACAAAATGGAAAAACTCACCTCAAAAAAAAAAAAAAAAAAAAAGAACAAGAGGCAGCCGACTGGCAGGGACCTAATCAATACGGACATTAGTAAGATGTTGGAACTTGAGTTCAGAATGACGATTATAAAGATACTAGCTGGGCTTGAAAAAAGCATAGAAGATACTAGAGAATCCCTTTCTGGAGAAATAAAAGAACTAAAATCTAACCAAGTCAAAATCAAAAAGGCTATTAATGAGGTGCAATAAAAATGGAGGCTCTAACTGCTAGGATAAATGAGGAAGAAGAGAGAATCAGTGATATAGAAGACCAAATGATGGAGAATAAAGAAGCTGAGGAAAAGAGAGATAAACAACTACTGGATCACGAGGGCAGAATTCGAGAGATAAGTGATATCATAAGACGAAACAATATTAGAATAATTGGGATCCCAGAAGAAGAAGAAGAAAGAGAGAGAGGGGCAGAAGGTATATTGGAGCAAATTATAGCAGAGAACTTCCCTAATTTGGGGAAGGAAACAGGCATCAAAATGCAGGAGGCACAAAGAACCCCCCTCAAAATCAATAAAATAGGTCAACACCCCGACATCTAATAGTAAAATTTACAGGTCTCAGAGACAAAGAGAAAATCCTGAAAGCAGCTAGGGACAAGAGGTTTGTAACCTACAATGGTAGAGACATTAGATTGGCAACAGACCTACACACAGAGACCTGGCAGGTCAGAAAGGACGGGCATGATATATTCAGGGCACTAAATGAGAAAAATATGCAGCCAAGAATACCATATCCAGCTAAGCTGGATAAAAAACAAGACCCATCTATATGCTGTCTGCAAGAGACTCATTTTAGACCCCAAAACACCTCCAGGTTTAAAGTGAATTGGTGGAAAACCATTTACCATGCTAATGGACATCAAAAGAAAGCTGGGGTGGCAATCCTTATATCACACAAATTAGATTTTAAACAACAAAGACTATAATAAGAGATGAGGAAGGACACTATATCATACTTAATGGGTCTATCCAACAAGATCTAACAATTTTAAATATGATGCCCCTAACATGGGAGCAGCCAATTATATAAACCAATTAATAACAAAATCAAAGAAACGCAGGCGCCTGGATGGCTCAGTCATTAATCATCTGCCTTCGGCTCAGGTCATGATCCCAGGGTCCTGGGATCGAGCCCCGCATCAGGCTCCCTGTCCTGCAGGAAGCCTGCTTCTCCCTCTCTCACTCCCCCTGCTTGTGTTCCCTCTCTCGCTGTCTCTCTCTCTCTCTGTCAAATAAATAAATAAATAAAATCTTTAAAAAAAGCAAAGAAACACATCAACAACAATACAATAATAGTGGGGGACTTTAACACCCCCCTCACTGAAATGGACAGATCATCTAAGCAAAAGATCAACAAGGAGATAAAGGCTTTAAATGACACACACTGGACCAGATGGACTTCACAGATATATTCAGAACATTCCATCCCAAAGCAACAGAATACACATTCTTCTCTAGTGCCCATGGAACATTCTCCAGAATAGATCACATCCTGGGTCACAAATCAGGTCTCAACTGGTACCAAAAGACTGGGATCATTCCCTGCATATTTTTGGACCACAATGCTTTGAAACTAGAACTCAATCACAAGAGGAAAGTTGGAAAAAACTCAAATACATGGAGGCTAAAGGCAGCCTACTGAGTATGCTTAATACAAGGATTCTGTATTAGTAAGAATAAATTATGCTACAATAACAGTCCCCAAACCTGATTGACTTATAACAACAAATGTTTATTTCTTGCTTACATTTTGAGTCCATCAGAGGTCAGCCGCCCTGACATGTGTCTCCAGCTTTCTTCTTTTTTTTTTTTAGATTTTATTTATTTATTTGAGACAGAGAAAATGAGAGAGAGAGAGCACATGAGAGGGGGAAGGGTCAGAGGGAGAAGCAGACTCCCTGCCAAGCAGGGAGCCCGACGCGGGACTTGATCCAGGGACTCCAGGATCATGACCTGAGCTGAAGGCAGCCACTCAACCAACTGAGCCACCCAGGCGCCCTCCAGCTTTCTTCTTAAAAGGCTGATGTGAGAATTAGATAATTAGAAATAAGTAGGACAAATAGCTTTCTCATCCCTTGACAATGCTGTTGGCCCAGATTTTTCTCATAGTTTTCGTATAGATGGTTTGTATTGTGCTGGTCATGCCTTCAGCATCTACATTAGTCCTTATAACCCAGGACTGCCAAAACCAGGTGAGTTTTCTCTTTCCTTAACTATCTGACTTTGGGTTGCTTAATACTGTAAATGAAATTTGATGTGTATTACTTACCTGGCCCTGTTTCCTCCTCCTTTTCTTCCATCCCATAAGATAGGCATTTTTTATTTTTTTTTTTTTTTTGGTGGATGCTGTCCTTTCTTTACTTTTACTTGTTTTTTTTTTTAAAGATTTTATTTATTCATTTGACAGAGAGACAGCGAGAGAGGGAACACAAGCAGAGGCAGAGGGAGAGGGAGAAGCAGGCCTCCCGCTGAGCAGGGAGCCTGATGCGGGGCTTGATCCCAGGACCCCGGGATCACAACCCGAGCCGAAGGCAGATGCTTAACGACTAAGCCACTGAGGCGCCCCTACCTTTACTTTTTTAAGGGCTTTGTCAACAACAGGGCACAGACAGAAATGATTTATAGTGTTTGGAAGAAAATGTTTTTATTTTTTTATTTTTTATTTTTTTATTATTATGTTATGTTAATCACCATACATCATTAGCTTTTGATGTAGTGTTCCATGATTCATTGTTTGCATATAACACCCAGTGCTCCATGCAGAACGCGCTCTCTTTAATACCCATCACCGGGCTAACCCATCCCCCCACCCCCCTCCCCTTTAGAACGCTCAGTTTGTTTTTCAGAGTCCATAGTCTCTCATGGTTTGTCTCCTCCGATTTCCCCCCCCCTTCATTCTTCCCCTCCTGCTATCTTCTTTTTTTTTTTTTAACTTATAATGTATTATTTGTTTCAGAGGTACAGGTCTGTGATTCAACAGTTTTACACAATTCACAGCACTCACCATAGAACATACCCTCCCCAATGTCTATCACCCAGCTACCCCATCCCTCCCACCCCCCACCACTCCAGCAACCCTCAGTTTGTTTCCTGAGATTAAGAATTCCTCATATCAGTGAGGTCATCTGATACATGCATTTCTCTGATTGACTTATTTCACTCACTTTCAATCTGGGGGTGTCTTTGAGTCTAAAATGAGTCTCTTGCAGACAGCATATCGATGGGTCTTGTTTTTTTATCCAACCTGATAGCCTGTGTCTTTTGATTGGGGCATTTAGCCCATTTACATTCAGGGTAACTATTGAAAAATATGAATTCAGTGCCATTGTATTGCCTGTAAGGTGACTGTTACTGTATATTGTCTGTGTTCCTTTCTGGTCTATGTTACTTTTAGGCTCTCTCTTTGCTTAGAGGACCCCTTTCAATATTTCTTGTAGGGCTGGTTTGGTGTTTGCAAATTCCTTTAGTTTTTGTTTGTCCTGGAAGCTTTTTATCTCTCCTTCTATTTTCAACGACAGCTTAGCTGGATATGGTATTCTTGGCTGCATATTTTTCTCATTTAGTGCTCTGAACATATCATGCCAGTCCTTTCTGGCCTGCCAGGTCTCTGTGGATAGGTCTGTTGCCAATCTAATGTTTCTAGCATTGTAGGTTACAGACCTCTTCTCCCGAGCTGCTTTCAGGATTTTCTCTTTGTCTCTGAGACATTTTTTATTGAACCTCATTAATAGCCTTTTTGATTTTGACTTGGTTAGATTTTAGTTCTTTTATTTCTCCAGAAAGGGTTTCTCTAATAACTTCCATGCTTTTTTCAAGTATCTTTAAAATCATCATTCTGAACTCTAGTTCCGACATTTTACTAATGTCCGTATTGATTAGGTCCCTGGCAGTCGGTACTGCCTCTTGTTCTTTTTGTTGAGGTGATTTTTTCCATCTTGTCATTTTGTCCAGGGGAGAACAGATGAATGAGAGAACAAAATGCTAACAGGGTAACAACGTCCCCAGAAAATATACACTAAACAAATCAGAAAAGACCTGAAACTGGGGGAAAAGAAAGGGAAAGAAAGAAAAAAGAAAAAAACAAAGATAAAAACAAACAAAAACAAAAAACCAGAATATGATCAAATATGATCAGGCTGGTGCATAGATCGGTGCCACACACTAGATTTTGGGTGTATTTTGGTCTGTTAGAAGAAAGTGCCTCCCAAAATTTTAAAGAAAGAAAAACTTATATATGTACAAAAATAAGGGTTAATACAATGACAGGATGGAATATGACTGTAAAGATGAAAATTATAAAAGATTTTATAAAAGGAATTGATAAGATAAGAAGTTGTTGAAAAAAGAAAGAAGAGGATTAAAAAAAAAAGGGAGAGAATGTGATCAGGCAGGAGACTAGAACAAAGCCATACACTAGAGATTTAGGGTATATTTTGATCTGTTAGAAGAAACTGTATCCCAAAATTTTAAAGAGAGAACAACTTATATATATATCCCAAAAATAAGGGTAACTACTATGAAGGGATAGAATATGACTCTAAAAATGAAAAATAAAAAAGATTTTTTAAAAAAGGGATCGATAAGATGTTGGTTAAAAAAGGGAAAAAGAAAAATTCAAAAAAAAAAAAAGAAAGTTAAAAAATTAAAGTTGAAAGACTAAAGAATCATGGGAAAAAAGCCATGAATTCTGTGTGCTCTATTCCCCTAGCGCTGGAGTTCTGCCGTTCTCATTGATCGGTAAACTTGGTCTTGGCTGGCTGTTCTCGCTGATCTTCTGGGGAGGGGCCTGTTGCCGTGGTTTCCAAATGTCTCTGCCGGAGGCGGAATCGCCCCGCCCTTGCCCCCTCCCGGCTAAGTCATCTGCTCGGGTTTGCTCTCCGGGGCTTTTGTTCCCTGCGAGCTTTCCCTACAGCTTTGGAGGCGGAGAGTGAAAATGGAGGCCTCCCAATCTCCGCCCCGGAGGAGCCGAGAACTCGGGGCCCCGCTCCTCAGTGAGCCCCCAGAGAAAAGCCGTCAGTCACTCCCGTCTCCCCGGTCTCCGGCTGCACTCCGTGCTCACCCGGCCTGTGACCGCGCGTTTCCACCTCTGGCACCCAACCCCGGGTGGAGTCTCCAAACCCAGCAGATCCCTGCGGTGCCCTCCCGCGCGGCTCCTCCCCGGGGAGGAAGGTGAGTCTCCCCGGATCTGCCGCTTGCTGGGTCCCTGCTGGAGGCGCAGGGGCCTGACTGTGCCGCGGATCACGGGTTATGACAACCCCGAGCTGAGAGCCCGCGCCTGGGCTCCGCCTCTGCAGCCGGCTTCCCTGCTCCGTTACCTGGGAGCTCTGCCACACTCAGGCACCCCCGGTCTTTCTGTGACCCCGAGGGTCCTGAGACCACACTGTCCCGGAGGGTTCCACCCCCCACTTAGCCACCAGAGTGACGTCCCTCGGTGGAGCAGACTTTTAAAAGTTCCGATTTTGTGCTCCGTGGTTCTATCACTTGCCAGAAGCGCCGACGGAGGCCCCTCCCCCGCCGCCTATCCTCCCGAATATCGCCTCGGATTCACTTCTCCGCACGTCCTACCTTCCAGAAAGTGGTCGCTTTTCTGATGAGAGAGTTGTTGCTCTTCTTTTCTTCGATCTCCTGTTGAGTTCATAGGTGTTCAGAATGGTTTGATCCCTCTCCAGCTGAATTCCTGAGAGGAGACGAAATCCAGGTCTCCTACTCCTCCGCCATCTTGCTCCTCCCTCCGCCTGGAAGAAAATGTTTTTAAACAGGCTTATGCTGCAGATTCCTTTTTGCTCATTCTAGTCACTGTCTTTATGTCTGTTTTCTACTGAGATGGAGGACAAATCCCTAAACAAGATTTGGTAGTTACTACCAGCTCACTGGTCCCATAAAGTATTTCTGATGAACTCTTGTGTAATGCAATATGTGAAGTGGCTTGCCCCGATTCTGAAAAGTCATATCATATTTGTATTAAAATGTGTTGTAACTCGGCAATTATTTTGAAAAAAAAAATGATATGGACTAC
Organism: Mirounga angustirostris; assembly: GCF_029215605.1. Taxonomy (NCBI): domain Eukaryota; kingdom Metazoa; phylum Chordata; class Mammalia; order Carnivora; family Phocidae; genus Mirounga; species Mirounga angustirostris. Next base: position 16,077,537 of record NW_026991719.1, read on the forward strand.
CTACATTGATGCAAGTCAAAAAGGAACAATAAGGTTAGGTTTAAAACTTAATTTTACTGCAAAATGTTTTTTTAAGCTCATTACTCCCCTTATTTAAATCTTTACTGCCTCTTCCCCTAAAGCTCTTCCCCCAGATCCTTGATAAATTCAGTTCATATATCTCTTCCTACCATAAACAGTCTGGTTTTGTGTCCTGGTGCAACCCAGATGCCAATCCAAAAGTTATTAAGCTCTTAAAAATTTCATTTGTCTGATAAATTTGACTTGTTTAACTCCATATTTATTAAATACCCCCCACAGTTTCTTCTACTTTTTCATACCAATTCTTACGGTCCCTTAGACTAGTAGGGGAAAAGAACATAATGGACCCTGTGGTAGATTTTATGATAATGCAATCAAAATATTTACTGCCCCTCTCTTCCCAGGTCCCCTAGTTGACACTGAAATGACATATGTGGCTCACATTATATTCCCATTACACAGCTCTGGCTAACTTAATCATGGCATGGCAGAAACAAAGAACTATACACCCAATTACTTGTGCTCCCCTTTGCATAGTACAGGTTTCCCCTTCCATCCAAGCTTCCTATGAAAACTTTCCTAAGCCAAAATAGCGTACAGCCAAGAGTATCCCATTTTCTGAAAGTTTGCATTAGGCCACTTCACTTTTATGAAAGACCTACCTCAGTGTGGTAACAACTTTTTTCTTGAAAGTGAAAATTATTTTCTGATTTCTTTCAGTTAGCAAAAACAGGTATGAATGTAGGTCTTTCATAAAAGTAAAGCAGTATATCGGGCGCCTGGGTGGCTCAGTTGGTTAAGCGACTGCCTTTGGCTCGGGTCATGATCCTGGAGTCCCAGGATCGAGTCCCACATCAGGATCCCTGCTCGGCGGGGAGTCTGCTTCTCCCCCTGCCCCTCCCCCGTCTCATGTGCTCTCTCTCATTCTCTCTCTCTCAAATAAATAAATAAAATCTTTAAAAAAAAAAAAAAAAGGGCGCCTGGGTGGCTCAGTTGGTTAAGCGACTGCCTTCGGCTCAGGTCATGATCCTGGAGTCCCGGGATCAAGTCCCGCATCGGGCTCCCTGCTCGGCAGGGAGTCTGCTTCTCCCTCTGACCCTCCTCCCTCTCATGCTCTCTGTCTCTCATTCTCTCTGTCTCAAATAAATAAATAAAATCTTTAAAAAAAAAAAAAGTAAAGCAGTGTAACCAGAATTTTTGGAAAGTGAGGGGTTAGCAATATCTCTGTTAAGAAGCAAACCAGCCAGGGGCTACACTTCCCAGCATCACTTGCATTTATCTATCTATCTATCTATCTATCTATCTATCTATCTATCTATCTATCTATGTGGGGCCATGTGAGTAGTTCTTGCCAATGAAATATGAGTGGAAATGGTATGCATCCCTTAGAGGACAAGTTGGTTGGTAAGAGGTATGTCTTCTCCATACTCCTTCCCTATTCTGTGGGCTTCATGCAGAAAAATATGATAAAGTTGGAAGATGAAGGAGCTACAAGATGGAAGGAGCCTGGTTCCAGAATTACAGCTTAGAGGAGAGTTAGAATAAGGCACATCTGTTTTGGACTTCACATGAGGGGAAAAAAAGTTCTATTGTATCTGAGACATTTGGCATCTTTGGGGGGTAATTGTTATAGAAGCTGGCATTACTTTAACATATTTTAACATACATGATCATCATCTTCCCTTTGGCCAGTGATTATCTTCGGGGTCAGTATAAGACTTAGTACTGGCCAAAAAGAAGTAGATATCTGCTGGGGGCTTCTTCCTGGTATAAGAAGGGAGCAGTACAAGGAGCAGCCTGCTACTAACATCTTGATGCATTTGACCATAATGACATGAAGATGGGATGCCACCCACAGCAACCTTCTTAAAGCCAAGACACTCAGAGAAATGCTACCCCAAAATCCTGTCATTGAGCTGCCTTTGGAGCTTATTATATATGTGATTAATAAATACCCAGTTAAAACAACAACATTCATTTAACAAAGATTTATTGTGGGGCAACTCTGTGACAGGTGGTGTTGTAGGTGCTAAGGAATCCAAAAGCAAACACAAAAACCAGGATCCTTGAGAGTGTCATCCCATGTTAGAATGTGGGTCTAGCAGAAAGATATGCAGATCAGAGGCCATGGATTTTAATTCATTATTTCCTTAGTAACAACTGTGTTTGTTCACTCACAAATATTTATTGAATTCCTGTGTTAGGTGGTAGGAATATTAGGCAGTTAGACAGCCCTGATGTCAAGAAGCTTACAATGAAGGAAATAGACATTAAAGAATCACACAAATAAATGTCTCATCCCAAACTGTAATAATACACAAATATGTAACAGCAGACCTGACCTCATTACCCATCACAACTACAAATAATAATTGGGAAACTTGCAAATATAGCTAGGAGATGTGTCGATTGGCAAGAGCCTCAAAGGGCTGAGTCTGTGTGATTTCCCTAAGCAGGAAGTACACAGCTGGGCTCCAACTTCACCTGTCTTGGTCCTCATGGTAAAGTGAGCATGACAACAACAGTGCTTGGTTTAGAGAGAGAGTGCATGGAAAGCCCTTAGTACAATGCCTAGCTGGCTCAGGTCTGGTTCTCCAGGAACAGAGCATGAGACCGGGTGGCGTGCAGGAGGTGCATGGGGAGTGCACAGAGGAGTGGAGGAAGTAGGAGGGAGAAAACTTGGGCTGCAATGCAGCCTCAACAAAGGCCTCAGGTGAACACACAGGGAGCAGCTCTGAAGCTGAGACAGACTTTCTGAATTGCCCAACCTTGAGGCAAGGGTTTTTGTACACCAAATTATCCATTGGATACAGGCTACCCAGGTGAGGGGGTTTGACCTTGGTGAGGCAGCCTCCCTTAGTCAAGGCAATTCTTAGGAACTCCACCAACAAGCCTCACCAACTGTACTTCCAGCATCTGGAAGGAGACATCTGGAAGGACAAATACCTCAGTCTTAAAGAGGAGGCCCACCCAGGTGATACATCATGACATCCGCTACATCAGCATTTAATGTAAACCATTAAAGCCCTTATAGCAGCTGCTCAAAATTTCCCAAACCTGCTGAGGACTTACGGCTTCCTCATCGTCAAAGTATAACTTCCTAAAGGTTACAAGCAGAACTGTGATGCAAATATACATGAGAATAGGTCAAAAATGTGCTGAATTCGTTAAGGAGCAGGATGACAAAACTGGATCGGGGGAGGATATGGGGATTGCTTGGTGGGCACATGGATGTAGGTATACACACAGCACCACAGGACATACGTTTAGTGGCGAAACAAATGCTGGGATGAGATCACAAAGTTAAATACAAAACTGTTCAGTGCCCTGCAGGAACAAAGAGACATAACCTTTAGAGTTAGCTTTTCTGTAAAGACAAAAGTCATCTGCAACTTTCTGTCTACAGGTAAATAACTCGAGCCCGGGTCCTAGTCCAAGCACATGGTCTGTCATACAAAGCTACATCCCGAGACTCAGCGGTCCTTGGGCTGCTCAGGTGTTAGCAGGTCTTTGAAAGGGCATACAGTTATCTTTTGGCCTTATTTCCATGTTCTGGATAATTTCTTACCATCAGTGAACACTGAACACCCCATACCAGCTGTCACTGCACAGGAGTGACCCCTGAGAACCCTTCCGAAGGTCAGGTCCCCTGAGCAAATGAAATTTATTCTTTCCTTCCGGTGGTACCAGTAAGATTCTGTTTGTTCTAAAACAACCTTTGCATCCCACCCTGGGGACCACATTCATTCCAACAAGCTCTCCATACGTCTACTGTGCGTGACCTAGCCCCTTCTTAGCTATCACTTCTTTGTTGACAATTTTCTGGTCGTTTCAAAGATGAGCATACACAAGCTGTTAGGAAAATGTGATTAAAAGACAAGTACAGTCAACAGAGGGCTGTTGGTTCTAATTTGAAGAAATTATTTTACACAAAGGTTCAATTCCTTGGAACTCTATTCCTTGTGTTTTGCATTTCCTGAGATAAGGGGACATGGGGAAAACCTGCCTTAATACTATCTTAGAAGTCCAGAAGGCTGGTCACTTTAGACTTTTTTCCCTAACATCAATCATCCCTCAAAGCCAATTGGAAGGATCAAACTTTGGCATTTCCTAACTGCTTCATAGAAGCTTCTCTCTTATTTACTGCACAGCTGAAGGGAGGGGTGGGGAGTGAAGTCTCTAGGTGTCACATCTGAAGCCTACCGGCTCCCTCTGCCTTTTGCAAGGTGACTCTCAGGCTCTGGGCTGCAGCAAGGGTGATTTCTTTCCACCGTGTGTGGAGTGCCCACTGTCTTGGACCCCGACCTGGATCTTAGGGTCAAAAAAGAAAAATATTTCCCTCCTGGTTAACATGGGCCATCTGTCCCGAAAACAAGAACAAGTAGAGCCATTCCACACCCACTAGATCTGATGGTCACTGTTAAAGGCAGGTATGTCTTCAAGGGTTCAGAATTTTCAGAGCATTTTGTTTCACCCACTCCATGTTTCTCTTCAACTTAGAAGGCCCACACTGGGCATCTGAGTCCGTGTCAGGCATTTGATCCAATATTTATGCACAGAGAATGTGGAACAACACAAAACAGCCTACATAAATCAGGTTACATAAACACCACATTAATCTGGCCTGTTAGGACAGGAAGATGGGGAAGTGATTGGTTCAGGGAATACTATTTCAAATCCCATGTTCTTGCTTCTAGGTACAGTGGGAACATGAACTAATAATACAACCAAGCTCTGCTGCTTTGAGTGAATGGATGGATAAGACACGCTTACAAAAGCACACTCGAATGAAAATTAGATAGTGGTGATGGTTGCACAACTTTGTGAATGAATCAAAGATGGAGTTGTACAAAAGGGGGATACTTTTTATAGTATGTGAATGATATCTCAGTAGTTGTTTTTTTTTTTTTTAAGCACACTCAGAACTAGGATTCCCCATGTGGGTCCTGGCCCTTCTCAGCTGTAAACACCTGCTCTAGCAAAAGAGCTTCAGCTGCTCTCAGGGGCAGAAGAACCTGTCAACTCCCCTGGAGGTACCAAAGCAGGGGCCTGGAGTCAACCCCAGCTCTGTCAAGTTCTAGTTCTCTGTCCTCAAGGAAGTAACCCTCTCCTACCTACCTCATAACTTGGAGAAGTCTTAGGACCACCTCACGTACAGCAGGAACTGAGAATGTATTGCTCTTCAGGTACATTCCTGCAGAAGGAACTTAAACCATGGCAAGTAGAGGCCACTGCTTCTCACCTCTTGAGATCACGGCGGGGCATCTGTTCAAGATCTTTAGAGGCTCGTCCCAAGCCTTATGCCTAAATTTTCCCCTGAATTAAACCTTGAACCAAACCTGGTACCCAACCTTGGGCCCTGATCCTGTCTTTATAATTTACTCATTGACTTCTGGGCCCTTATTCACATCCCACCAGAGATCTTAAACTCAGTTGACCCTCAGGAGACATTAAACCAAATGCTCTCTTTCCACAGGAAGAAATAATCCATCCCTGCGCCATCATACATTATATTCTTATGTCTCTTGGGTATGTCACTGATGTCTATTTTCGATTTCAAAATCTATTTATCAGACTATGCTGTTTTAGTTATGGAAGTTTTATCATAATATTTAGCTATTTGTTCAGGGAAATTCTCCCTTTTAAAAGCTCATTTTTAAAAGCTTCTTAGCTTTGTGTTTACTTTCTTACATGTACTGTATAAAGAAATTCCATTAACTGGGACTTGATTTAATTTATAAATACTGCACAAATGTGAGGGCTACCTACTATTAGTCTACTTCACACACACAGTTTTCCCACCTGGGCACATGACATGTCTTTCCATTCACATCTAATGTCCCCCAATCAAGTTTTAGATATAGCTTGTTATTTCCAGGAATTTTCTGAGTTTTCTTTGCATCAATTTCCTATTAATTGTTAATGTGTAAGGAAACTACTTATTTTTCTTTAGTAGTTGGCTCACCTGTGAAAATATTGTAAGAGTTTTTCACTTGTTTCTCTTTGTGTCTGCCCCACCCCCAAACACTATCTGTAAAGGCTTCTCTTTTCCATTTCTAAGCATTCTCACTCTACTTTCTCACATAATTGTGTTTCTTGAACAATACTGAAGAGTGGGGATGGAGATCACTCTGTGTTGTGCCCCAAAGTAATGGGTAATGTGCCCCAATGCACCTCTAGAAACAAAATAGTTCTTTACATTTGCTTTCCAAATTTAGTTTACAAAGCATTTGACTAGTAGAAAACCTGTACATACTAAGAAAAATTTAGAATGTTCATAAAATAAAAATTGCTCTTAGGAGTGACTGGCCACCACCACGACCTGTGGCCAAGGCTCAAGATGACAGAAGCTACTTGTAATGCCACTGTCAAAGACCAGCATAGGGAAAGAGAATGTCCACTCCTGTGCACTCAACAGAGGTTTTGTCAGCAGAGCTGAGGTGGGCTGCATTGACTGGATCCCTGGCTTCAGAGACGGCAGCCTAGAAAGTTATCATGAGGGTTCCAACATTCCCATTCCAGTTCTGCCCTCCTGGCTCTTGGTCTTGGCTGGTACTGTCTCCCAGGCTATATAGACAAGCCGTGAATCAGATACAAAAAAAAAAAAAAAAAAAGCTGGTCTGGGTTTTAGCTTACTGGAAAATAAGGGTCACCATACCCATTATAATTCTGTTTAAATGCCAGATTGCTATGTGGAATGTTTTTGTGGATTACACTAAGGTTAACCGCATCTTAGCTAGCTAGAATTGCCTACATCAGTGGTATGCAAGTACAGCAACTTTATTGTACCTAGAAGTTCATCATGTCCTGGGGACAGCTCATCACTTAAGCTTATTTCCACAGTTGGCTGCACTTGGAACTGACAACAGAGAAATTTTAATGAGTTTGACAAGGAAAGGACACCAACACAGGATTTTTGGTTTTTCCCCACATAGGTTTTTAAAAATGTGATTTGGTTTCAGAACATTTCTTCACTGAGCCTACAGAAACAAACAAAACACTAGCAAGCCATCAGACTCTTCAATGAAAATGTATTTCACGTTAAACACAACATACACATCATGCAAATGAGGCATCACCATGGTCACAATGGTGCTGTGAGGTACAACAGATCACAACAAAACAGACATTTAGCAAAATAAAGCTGTAAGAAAGATGGTGAGGCATTTTTTGAAAGTCAGACCATGCTATCATTTTCTGTGTGCTTGTCATAAAAGGGATTTTCCCCTGATATGCATCAAGATCAATGGCACTGCATTACTGGAGGCATGTATTTTATTTAATATATACACATACACAAACATACACAGTTTCCATAACTAATAAAGTCTTAAACTGTAGCTGGTTTTAAAAGCACATGAACAAGATTACTATTGAGACTTCTTTTTATCTCCTGGTTGCAAACCTCAGTCAAAATTATGGATCTTTCCAAACGCTTTATCGTACAAGTCAAAAAAAAGTTTCAAAGAAGGTCATTTTAATTTGAAAGTCACATTTCACCACAAGAAATAAAATTAAGAAAACACATTATTATGTGTCTTGAAAATGTGCATGAAACACGTGGAGTATACATTCTAGTGTCATTTGTCCCCCGCTCAGATGTTTTTATGTTGAAGTCAAAGTGATATACTGGGTCCAGTTCAGGGCCCCCTTGTTCCAGAGCACTATCATTTTCACTTGTGCCTGCTTCATCAGAGTTGAGCAAACACAGGAGCAAACAAACAAGGGCCCCAAGATCCAAGAGAAAAGCAATAGCAACAACATGAAAACCAACCACCTGTGCATGAGACACACAATTCATTCAAACTTCCTTCGGTCCAAAAGCCACTCAATGGCTTGGAGATTTTTTAAGGTGCAACAATGACAAGATCCTTGCTAGACTGAGGTGCCCACGTCTATAAGAAAATGCATAAGTGAACAGAAATCATTCCGCAGTGCTTGTTTCCATAATCAACCAGACTTATTCTGTTAGGTCCCCAAGGAGTAATGTGGGGCAACACATTTTACAGGTGGCTAAGCTTAATATATTTAAAAAAAGCTTCTTGATAGTAACTTCCAACAAAGAAACCCCAGAGAAGGGGGAAAACCCTCTGGAATTTCTTCTAAACACAGACAAGGAGATAAGCAGCTCAAGTTCAGTATATATGTTTAAGTAGAGTCTGGGTTAATGTCTAGAATATTTATAGGAAAAGACATCTACATGTTTATGTACTCCAACTTTGGGAATAAGAACAGTTATAAGGTGAATTTCCAACACAGAATCACCTGGGCTATTCAGGGGATCACTATGATAATAAAGTAGTACAGGAAGTGCTTTATCAGCAGCTGAAGCTCATGAATAGAACTGTAACATGAAACTTTGCTAAAGCCCAACAAGGCCAATGTTTCAAGGTTTCTATCAAGAGTGGCCAGTGTTTGACATACTAACTAGGAATATACAGTTACATTTTGATCTAGTAATTTGGAATCCAGGGATTTAGGACAACAGAAGCTTCTTCAGAGGACCAGCAGCTTGGATTTGACTACCAGCAGCTTCATGGGTTCTCCAAACACCACCTGTGTCAATTCAAAAACAAAACCACGTGAAATCAATGAAGAGACCACATTGTACCTATTCTCTCTCACTAAAATGATCACACTCTCTGGGACTTTCTACCTTCTTGGTAATTATATTTTCCTTGGCTCATAAAGTATGTTTCAACTGAGGTGCTACAGCATTTTGGGTAGGACTATTCCATTAAGTGGCCAAATTCTCTTTGGGTGGGACTGTCCTAAAACCTGCAGGATGCTTAATGTCCCGAACTCTGCTTTCTAAATGGCAGTGCTGCCCCCCAGCCATTAGGACAACAAAAACCCCCCAACACATTTTAAGATTTCAGAAGACAACTTATTTAAGAAGCCAAATGCAGTCAAAACAAACAACTAACAAAACACATGCTTATATATGTTTATTTCTATCCCATTCTTTTTAAAGTTTTTCAGTTAACATACAGTGTACTGTTAGTTTCAGGTGTACAATATAGTGATTCAACACTTCCTTATATCACCCTGTGCTCATCAGCACGAGGGCCCTCTTTCATCCCCATCATCTGTCTCACCCATCCCCCCCACCCACCTCCCTTCTGGTAACCATCAGTTTGTTCTCTAGAGTTCAGAGTCTGTTTCGATAGCATGAAGGACATTAGGAGAAGGAAGGGAAAAATGAAGGAGGGGGGAATCGGAGGGGGAGACGAACCATGAGAGACTATGGACTCTGAGAAACAAACTGAGGGTTCTAGAGGGGAGGGGGGTGGGGGGATGGGTTAGCCTGGTGATGGGTATTGAAGGCACGTACTGAAGGGAGCACTGGGTGTTATACACAAACAATGAATCATAGAACACTGCATCAAAAACTAATGATGTAATGTATGGGGATTAACATAACATAATAAAAAATAGAGTCTGTTTCTTGGTTTGCCTCTTTTTTTTCCCCCTTTTGCTCATTTGTCATGTTTCTCAAATTCCACATATGAATGAAATCATATGGTATTTGTCTTTCTCTTGCTGGCTTATTTCACTTAGCATAATACTCTCTAGGGACATGGTTTATTCCAAAAATTACCTGCCATGCATTCCCTTTCATGTGTGAAAGGGCCACAACTTCTTTCCCAAGAGTCAAGAGAAGAGATGCACTATCTACAGCCGAAAGCTGAGCACAGGAAGATGTACACAAAATACAGTGACCTTGGTCGTGTGGCCTCCCCAACCTGTTTCCTCATTTGATTTTACTTAAGTAATTTCTGCACCCAACATGGGGCTCAAACTCCCTGAGATCAAGAGTCTTATGCTCCGGGCGCCTGGGTGGCTCAGTTGGTTAAGCGACTGCCTTCGGCTCAGGTCATGATCCTGGAGTCCCAGGATCGAGTCCCGCATCGGGCTCCCTGCTCGGCAGGGAGTCTGCTTCTCCCTCTGACCCTCCCCCCTCTCATGTGCTCTCTCTCTCATTCTCGCTCTCTCAAATAAATAAATCTTTAAAAAAATAAAAAAAGAGTCTCATGCTCCTCCGACTGACCCAGGCAGGTGCCCCAAAATAGACTTTAATATTCTTTTTAGTAGGCTCTATGCCCAACATGGGGCTTGAACTCACAACCCCATGATCAAGAGCTGCATGCTCTACTCACTGTGCCAGCCAGGAACCCCATGTTTCCTCATTTGAGAAACAGAAAGGTTGGACTATATCATATCAGGCATTGAAGTTGTGTTATAGGAGTGGAGCATAAGAGACATTTAACTCTAGGAAACAAACTGAGGGTTGCTGGAAGGGAGGTGGGTGGGGGACTGGGGTAACTGGGGGATGGGCATTAAGGAGGGCACGTGATGTAATGAGCACTGGGTGTTATATGCAAATGATGAATTACTGAACTCCACCTCTGAAACTAATGATATATATGTTAATTAGTTGAATTTAAATAAAATAAAAATTTTAAAAAAGAAAGTGAGAGTGTGCTGAGAATATAAAAATGTTTTGAAGAGGGGCGCCTGGGTGGCTCAGTCATTAAGCGTCTGCCTCCCTGCTCAACGGGAAGCCTGCTTCTCCCTCTCCCACTCCCCCTGCTTGTGTTCCTGCTGTCGCTCTCTCTCTATGTCAAATAAATAAATAAAATCTTTTTTTTTTTTAAAGATTTTATTTATTTATTTGACAGAGAGAGACACAGAGAGCAGGACCACAAGCAGGGGGAGTGGGAGAGGGAGAAACAGGCTTCCCGTGGAGCAGGGAGCCTGATGTGGGGCTCGATCCCAGGACCCTGGGATCATGACCTGAGCCGAAGGCAGACGCTTAACGACTGAGCCACCCAGGCGCCCCAATAAAATCTTTTAAAAAAATGTTTTGAAGGGTCTAAAGTGGGAGGACAATTGGAATTAAGTTATGAAAGGATTTGATGATAGATTCTAATTATGTTTTCATCATCAAAAACAAATAAGGCCCAAACTGAAGTAAATCCAATGTGAGGTATGTATAACTAAGTCACACAAATGCAGAGTGTTTATAACCCATTTTGGCGATAAAAAAGGCCAAAGGCGGGGAACAAAAGCTTTGGGACACAAACTTCAGTTCTCCATTCCTCCACTCCCTCAGGTGTGATCCAAGAATAAATGTTTGCTTTAAAAGATGGGTCAATAGAACAGCAAATCATTTGGCCCAATGCTCATCACTATATATAAATGACTGTAGATAGAACGTGGAATGTCACTGAGTAAAACTAGGGGAGACATTCATTTTATTAATACCACCCTGTGGGGCGCCTGGGTGGCTCAGTCGGTTAAGCATCTGTCTTCGGCTCAGGTCATGATCCCAGGGTCCTGGGATCGAGCCCCACATCAGGCTCCTTGCTCAGCAGGGAGCCTGCTTCTTTCCTGCCTGCTGCTTCCCCTGCTTGTGCTTGCTCTCTCCCTCTCTCCCCTTCTCTCTGTCAAATAAATAAAAAATCTAAAACAAAACAAAACAAAACCCACCTTGCACCACTATTACAGCATTCTCTCTTTGCCTCTAAAAATGGTGCTACTGCAGACAGATGGCTGGTCAAACTTTAAGCAGTGCTTCTCAACACACACACCCATCCACAAACCCCAAACAGCAGGGGGCGGGCACGGTGGAGTGTGGCAGTGAAGGCTCTCATACAAAGGATTTACTTGAAATCCATCTCGATTACTGTGTATGTGTTGCAGGTTTTCCCCCCATCTGAAAGAACCTTCCTATGAAACCTTCTGTAATGGCATAAGGTGAAGAAGCAATTACCACTAACTTACATGAAAAAATTTTTGAGCATTTCCAGGCTCAAAAATAACCTCTTAGGCTTTTCTGACACTTTAGGACACATCTTGCCAATGGATGTGCCAAATAAATGGAGATAAAGCACAGATGCTCACAGACAGTGCAAAGCTATGGCAGCTGAATTGAGTGCAGTTCTCAGGAAGGAGCTTGGCAGAGCTACTCTCACTACTCTCAAGCTTCTGTAACAGCTGGCTCCAAGATGAACACTGAATACTATTTTCACATTTAGTCTTTTTTTTTTTGTAAGAGTGAAACCCTCTTTGGATTACTTTCAGTTAATATAAACAGATACTAATGTAGGTCTTTTGTAAACTACATTTGGCCTAGTGCAGAACTTTTGAAAAACGTGTGACACCCGTATTCATGTTCACGTTTGTACTTTTCAAATAAAACTGACCATCCAAGAGACTGAGTGATGTTTATCCCACCTTCACAAACCCCAGTTGGAGAGGTATAAATTTAGACTATAATCAAAAGACTGTACTATACCTTTCATTAAAGAGATGTATTTGTCAACAGAAGGTGTTCAGAGTATTTTCTTGGCCAGGACTGTTAAATCCTTCAATCAGGTTTTTGTTACAATCATCCAGGCTGAGATTTTCACTGGATCGCTTAGGGTACATGGGGGGGCCGGTGAAATCTAAGAGATCTTGAAGTGCTCGGGCATTACCAGTTCCATTTTGGTCCAGAGACACCCCAGGAATCATTTCACTTACTGGTGAAAATTCTGGGATGGAGATAAGCTCTTCCTTTGAAACAGGACTGGAATGTGGGGAGGGGAAGGGAAGGAGAGAGGTAGAGAGAGAGAAAGAGGCAAAAATTAATTCTATTTGCAATATTTGGTTATATTACTCTTCTAGAGAAGATGCATTTAAAGCCAGAGCTGGTGTGAAACATACTACACAAAATACAAGTTAGTTCAACTCTGAGACACTGATAGACACAAGGCCCCCATGGAGGAGAACAAGGGAAGTGGACTGAGCAGGGCTGTGAAGGCCAAGTTCACACTGTCCACAGGAAGAAAGAAAATAAAAACCAAAGGCACCAGCAGTGCAGAGAAGCCAACCACTTCCAAAACCTTCAAAATGGGAAAACCAAATAGAAAGCAAATGCTAGAAGTTAAAACTGAGCTGAGGAAGGGCCCTAGTCAGCACTGGGGCTCCTGGTGCCACTTTTCTTTTGCAGTGCCACTTTGGACGAGCTGCTTTTTCTCCCCTGGCTTCAGTTTCTTCTGCTGTACAATGGGGTGAATAATCATTTCTCCCTACCAGGGCTCCTCTGAGCGTGATGTGATCATACCTAGGAAGTCTGTGTAGAGCCACCTGCAGTAAGTGTTCAGTTTAGATGGGAGCCATTTTTTTTTTTTTTTAAAGATTTTACTTATTTATTTGACAGAGAGAGACACAGCGAGAGAGGGAACACAAGCAGGGGGAGTGGGAGAGGGAGAAGCAGGCTTCCCGTGGCTGTCCGTAGAATTTGCTCTACTGGTGACGGGGTGCTGAACCCTGGGTTTTTACATATCTGGCTCAAGGCCAGGATGCACAAGCTGGGATATTTACAATCACTGTGCCCTAGGAAATACCCTCCTCCCCAGACGAAGCTGAGAATTCACAGCCAAGGAGAGAAGGGTAAGCTCTGGCCAGCTGGAGCTCTGACAGAACTTTTGCAAAACACTGTCACTGCCTCCAGACTCAGACTGCTGCCCCCACTCAACTGCCCTGCCCAAGGCTCTCTCTTTCCAGTGTTTCTGCCCCAACCACATGCTGAGTTCTCCTTTTGATTGGGATTAATTTGCCAGGTGATATCATCTACAAACACACTAGTTTAAGAATTCCTTAAGATTTTAGCACCTGAGAGCAAATTAGATTCCTTATCAAGTCCCCAATGACAAGTTTATTTAACATAAGACACTGGATACAGTGAGTCCTGTTGGTGTTCCACTCAGATCCCCTTTGGCTATAGGTGCAGCCATCTTCCAGCTGCAGAGAGAGCAGGCTGCTAATAGCTCATAGCTGCCACCCTTTCTCTGAACAACTGCCTTTGGCTGACAGGAGCCCTATGCCCACAGTAGTTAAACCTGCATCCCCCACCTTGGGTGACCACCCTCAATGACTGATGGATACAGTGGCACAAAGGCTGCCTCCCTTAATCTGACCACTCTCTGGTAGAAATTCATCCTCCAGAGCTCCCATAGGATCAGCTGAAATAATCCTTGCTTAGTGACTTCCCCTGCCCCATCCTGCTTCCCATCCTCCACTTGCTCCAGAGAACTCTTTCCCTATAAATCCCATGCCTTAGAATACCTATCCCAGGTTCTACTTCTTTTTTTAATATTTATTTATTTGAGAGAGAGAGAGCACGTGCACATGGCACACGCACATACACACACACGCACGTATGCATGCACAAGTCGTGGAGAGGCAGAGGGCGAGAATCTTCAAGCAGACTCCCTGCTGAGCACAGAGCCGGACATGGGGCTCAATTCCATGACCCATGAGATCATGAACTGAGCCGAAACCAAGAGTTGGACGCTCAACCCACTGAGCCACCCAGGCACCCCTCCCAGGCTCTACTTCTAAGGAACCGACCTAAGACACTAATAAACCACTGATAGCTTTCCAATGCCAATGGAACCTACTTTAGTTGATTCAGGTGTATAAAAGATGAAAAAAATCAATGAAGAGGCAGTGGAGGTGTCTGAAGAAGAGATGAGGCTCATATGCAAAATAAATCAACTTACCTCACATCCATAGACTGAACCTCTTCAGTTGAATCATCCAGACTGTTTGATTTCCCATCAAGGGTGTCCAGATGAACAAGTCCCCCAACTGGTTTAAGCCCATTAGAGAAAATGTCTCGAGGAAAAGTTTCTGGGGCAGTACGCCCCATACCATTAACTTCCTGGCAAGTGTTTAATCCATTTATTTCTGATTGAGAAGACAAAATCATTCTGTTAACCATAAAATATCCAGAACAATGAAATAACAGAGGAAATATATATTGAGGCAATTAATTTAATCCTCTGCTTTACCAACAGTGCAACATCTTTTGCAAAAAACAAAAAAACAAAAAAACCCCCACAAAACCCATGTCATCACCTTCACACAGGGAAAAGAAGACTAATGACATCATCAGTGTCTGTGCAGGGCTCCTGACCCACCCAGGAGGCTTGGGGTCTTATACTGTGCAGGTCCCCAGGCTCTGTATAGCGTTTTCTTGAGCCCCAAGGCAAAGGAGAGATGTAGAGTGCCTCTGAGATGGACACGCCCTTCTGACTTTGGTTGCCATGATATATTCACATCTAAGGAGTTTTAAATATACTCGAGAGAGAAGAGCTGGACTGCCTGGAAGTCTGGAAGATAGGAGAAACCACTGTAGAATAGCAGAGTCAGTTCTGAATTGAACCTGACCAGCTGTCTCCCTAGAAAGTAGCATGGGCCAGGAGGTGGCCAGCTTTCTGTGCTGGGACTCTTAGAGTACCACTTTCTGAATGGAGCTGACAGACATGTGGTAGAGATGGGAGACTCCACCAGAAGGGAAAACACACAGTCCCCTTCCAGCAGTAATGCTCTTAAGACCCACGGGTGTTTGTCCCCTGCAGGAAGTGTTATGAGCCTGTACCTGCTGAAAGGAAGAACCCGAGAACCAGTTCTCACACTCACCTATTTTGTTCAGGACAGCTGGTTTTGTCTCTTTTTCTACACACACAGCAGACTGAAGCTCCACCTTTGGGTCTTCTTTCTGAAAACAAATACAGGGAAAGATGACTTTACACAGAAAGACAAGTGCTTCTGAAAAGCATCAAAGGATATTTGGAACTGTGCTGAGCCATCTGCCTGTTCCATGGTAATTCTTGGAATCTTTTGAGTTTATTACAAATCAGCTGTGTTTCCCTTATTAATATGTCACCATTTTCTGTTTTTTTTTTTTAAAGATTTTATTTATTTATTTGACAGAGAGAGACACGGAGAGAGAGGGAACACAAGCAGGGGGAGTGGGAGAGGGAGAAGCAGACTTCCCTGGAGCAGGGAGCCCGATGCGGGGCTTGATACCAGGACCCTGGGACCATGACCCGAGCCGAAGGCAGACGCTTAATGACTGAGCCACCCAGGCGCCCCACCATTTTCTGTTTTATTCAGGGACTACTGTGCCTCTCTCTGCATCCCTACCCCTACTTCTCGGAGGAAATTTTTCATTATCACCCTGTCTCTGAAACTCCTCTTAGACTTCTCTTCCCTTCCAGGTACGTACAGCCTCCTTAATCTAGTCAGGAACAAAGTAGGAAGAATTCAGTTTTTCTGGCTGTTCCTCTCCAAGACCTACAATTCCATTGAATATACTGTGCCATTCTTTTCTCCTCAGTCCATAAACTGCTAAAATGACACTCTGAACACCTACCTTCACTTCTAGAGACACATCACTCTTCCTTGTTCTCTTCATGATTTCATCAATTCTCTGGAAACCAAAAAGAATCAGGTAAGAGGACTATAATACCAAATACATATAAAAGCAGCTGGGTCTATATGCAAATTCATATGTCAGAAAACTTATAAAAGAGAAGCATTAGCAGAGGATAATGAGTACAGAAAGGTTTTCCATTGGTTTTGCAGATATACACCTCTGCCCTATGAACAAGGTCAAATGCTTGAGAAGTGAACTAGTATCTAGAATCAACAGTTTAGATCCCATCTTTTTCCTTCCTCTCTGTAGGTTACCTAAAAATCAACAAATCACCACTTGCCATTCTAGAGGACCACCCTAGAGGAAGTGAAGCTGAGGTGCAGGTCAGGAGGGGAGGCCAGAGATTGGTCTCCTAGCTCTCAGGCCTAAAGTAGTACAAAGCCTGGGCTGGATCTAGGACACCTCGGGAATGGAACTTTATCATCAGCCTCCTTAAACCCAACTTTATCCCTAATCACGTTAAATGTAAATGGACGAAACACTCCAATGAAAAGACAAAGACTGTGAAATTGGATTAAAATAACAAGCCCTAACTATATGCTGTTTACAAGAGACATACTTATATGGACACACATAGGTTCAAACTAAAAGGATGGAAAAATATTTACCATGTAGACACTAACCATAAAAAGTCTGACAAAGTGGACTTTAAGACAATTATTACTGGAGATAAACATATATTAGTGATAAAGGGGTCAATTCAACATGAAAATTTAATAATCTGAAATATGTATTCACCTAACAGCAGAGCTTCAAAAACATAAAACAAAAGAAATGGATAAATCCATAATCACAAATAGAGCTTTTAACACTCTTCTCTCAGTTACTAATAGAACAAGATGACAGAAAACCAATGGAGATACAGAAGATTTGAACAGCACTACCAACAAACTTGACCTAATTAGATAATTTTAAGATCACTCTACCCAAAAACTACAGAACAGAACTAGATTCATTTCCTGTTCTTGCCTCACCTTAACTCCTCCTGATCCTTAGCTCTTACCTTCTTCCTCTCCAGTCGCTCCTGCTCAATCTGCAGCATAATCTGTTCTCTTTCTAGACGCATCTGTTTAGCTGCCTCCTGGGCCTTTGCTTCTGCGGCTTCCTTCTGACAGAGACAGGAAAACCAAGGCACAGACTTTACTAAGCTGAGAAAACAGTGTAGTGGGATTCCTTGGGATATGCACATGTCCTTCCACTTTATCATCTACCTCAAAGTGGATTTTGTTTCAATATTCAGTGTGGATTTACACAGCCTGCTCTATGACACAGCAGACATGGCCAGGCCTCACCCATATACCCTCAGTCCACCATGCAAATTACCTGCAGATCGTTCCCATACTGCCTGCCAAAATCTTTCTGTGCCTGAGGGCAGTTTCTAGCCATGTGCATCTGGCCAAGAGTTTCAGAAACTTTTGTTTTTTTCTTTTCAAGATTTTATGTATTTATTAGAGAGAGCATGCATGCACAAATGCAAGTGGCGGGGTGGGGGGGGCAAAGGGGGAGGGAGACAAAAAGGTAAAGAATCCCAAGCAGACTCCACACTGAGCATGGAGACTGATGTGGGGCTCGATCCCATGAGCACAAGACCACAACTGGAGCCGGAATCAAGAGTTGGATGCCCAAACAAATGAGCCACCCAGGCACCCCAGGAGTTTCAGAAACTTAATTCCCCAAGTAATGACCTACAACCATGATAGGCAGGAGTTCACAGATAAATAATCCAGTTTCCTCACCCCTCAGAGGGACAATTCTAAGGCATACTGCACAGTCTCTTAGAGAATCCAAAGGGACTAACTCCCAGTGGTCCACAATAAGCTACTAATCATAATCAGTTCACTTATATGGGATTTCCTCTCACTTCCCTACCAGCTTCCTGGGATCTTATCCCAAATAAACTATCGGCACCCAAATTCTCATCCTAGGGTCTACATGTTGGGGAATGTGAACTGACATACTGCAAACACTATAAACTTCACTTTTATTGCCCAAAGTAACTCATACTTAATAACCAGCCCAGTTAAAGAAAAAGCTTCAAGTAAATATTATGAGTCATTCAAATTTAATTCATTTTACCTAATATTAACTAAAGCCCATAAAGAGAGTCCATATGAAGACTCATACAGTACCTGCTTTTCAATCATGACTTTTTCTTGCTTTTCTTTTTCTTGCTTTTCTTTTTCTTGTTTTTCCTTTTCTTGCTCTTCTTTTAATAACAGCTCCTCCTTGGCCTTTCTCTTAGCTTCCTCTTCTGCCTTTCTTTTTTCTTCCTCTTCCTGCCGCTTCTTTTTCTCTTCCTGCTTACGGGCTTCCTCTTCTAGGCGAAGTCTTTCCTCCTCTGCCTTTCTTTTCAATTCCTCTCTCTCCAGCCTTTTGAGAACATAACTGTTATTAGGAGATGATGACATTCTCAAAAGGCAAAGTGCCAAAGAACTGTGTGTTGACAGGGAGCGTAAGGTACAACACAGTCACAGATATGTGCACTTGAATTAGTATCCACTCAAGAAAATGACTCATCCTTCCCAGAAAGCCACTTCAGTCTATACATTTACCAAGATTCTGTTAAGACAAAGAGTAATGATGTACTGACTTGTGAACATACCGTAATGAAGACACAAATGTTCCCTAGTCAACCTACAAATGACCACAGCCCCATCATTCTTACTTAATGACAATTCTTTTAAAAACTAAGTGAAATAAATATTTAAAACTAATTGGAGCTGAAACCCCCCCCCCCAAGTGTCTCGATGGCTACAACAGTGCCAGTCAGCAATTTAAGAGCAGAGACTATGAGCTCAAAAAGTTCACTTTGGGTTCCAATTGCTACGTGACTTCTGAAGCAGCAAGTGGAAGAAAATGCTCAACAGAACCCTTATATTTAATATAGAAATTAAAACATCTATTTCTCATTTGTTTTACCAATCTTTAAAAATCTCTTTTAGCTTTGGGTGCCTGGGTGGCTCAGTCAGTTAAGCATCCGACTCGTGATTTCAGCCCAGGTCATGATCTCAGGATTGTGAGATTGAGCCCCACACTAAGCGGGGAGTCTGCTCACAATTCTCTCTCACCCTCTCCCTCCGCCCCTCTCCCCATTCATGCTCTCTAAAATAAGTAAATAAATCTTTAAAAAAAAAATGAAGCGTTAAAAAATCTCTTTTATCTTTTATTCTTTGCTATATGAAAATTAAATGACATTTAGAAAATTTTCACCCACAGATGAATGGTTGATAATAGAATGATAAAGAGCTCTAAGCAGTGAGGGAAAACCCTATAAAGTCTAACTGCTTGTTTTTACATTTCTAACATTCTTCCCGTTCACAAGTGTGTCACTTTCCTAATCCATAAAAAAATGTAAGTAATCGTACTCATCTTACAGTACGTTACTGAACGGCAACGTGACATACGGGCAAGACTGCACCTGAGGCACCTGGGTGGCTCAGTTCATGATCCCAGGGTCCTGGGATCGAGCCCTGCGTCAGGCTCCCTCCCTGCTCTGCGGAAAATCTGCTTCTCCCTCTGCCCCTCCCCAGGCTCGTGGTCTCTCTCTCTCAAATAAATAAATAAATTGTTAAAAAAAAAAAAAAAAGATTCTCTCTCTCCCTCCCCCTCTGCCCCAGATCAGGACTTAAAAAGAATATCCTCCTATCTTGCAGGAACTGTGGAGGCGATTAGCCTATGTATCACCAAAGAAATATTTTAAAAGATAAAGAAATACTGAAAGACATTAGCCCAATACTAATAGTGCACAATATATTCTACATTAGCAAAAGTTGTAGTGCCTAAAAGCAGTGCTGGAACAACTAAAATTATTAACAAACATTCTGGACAACTCTGGAGAAGAGCATTACAGGGCCTAATCAGAAAGAAACTCCAGTTCTTAGATTCCTCAATGAAAGACCAAGTATGTCTAACACAAGAGTATCAAAATGGGTGTGTCAACAACAAAACTTATCCAAAGATTAATTCAGAGCACTGTTTTAGTTCTTATCCCTCATTTGATGAGACGGTTTGACTGTCCCCAAGAAGTTAATACACAAACAGTACACTGTATATGAATTAATGCACAAGCTACTTCATCTTTATCTTAATCTTCAGGATCTGAAAAGCCATTCTGTTTCTTCTGTTTTACCATGAGGACTTCAGAGGTGCCCAATGCATGCATGCACACGCACGTGTGCGCGCGCACACACACACACACACACACAGAGTAAGTGACACATCCTCTTGGCCCCTAAGTCTCCCTAATCCTCACCATCATGTATAACACACATTCCTCCCCACAGGCGCATTAGCCCTTGCTTGTCCCTCCTGTTACAGACAAAATACCCTCCATTAACCATAGTGTGCTTCTCCCAAAGTAGGTGAAAACTAGGTTCTTATGTGAAGCTGAGTCCCTCAGTATCCTCTGCAAGGACAAACATTCTTTCTCTACCTGCTTAAGAAACCAGAGAACATGGATTTCGTCATTTCTCCAATGTCCTGCTGCTGCAGGCTGCCCCACCCCCTTGCCCTTGCCATCTTCACCAAGTTCCCTCTGGAGTTCACAAGACATGTGCAGTTCTATCACTCCTCTGTCTTAATTCCTGTCATCTACTCCAAACCTATCCCTCTTCCTTACCAGGTAGAAAGTACCAAAAAACTATGCACCATGGTCATCATTCAGGATTTAGCATATGCATCCCTTATCCCTGTCAATAGCCACAGGTGAGGGTCTTTGTGTAATGACCCCCATCTCTCATCCTCCAGCTCATGGCCCCTCTTGAACTTGCATCACATCCCTGACACATGCTTAGCCTTGAACTACTAAATCTGTGAACAAGGTGTGGGTTTCACGATTCTCTCTCCCTTGTGTGTTTAAAAGTTTTCATTAAAAAAAAAAAAAAAAAAAAAGCTTAATCTTCAACATCCTGAACTTGCACTTCTTTGATCTGTTCTCACCCCATCCTTCAGCACCTTCTCTCCTAACCTGCTCTGGACATGGTGAATTTGAGATGCATATGGGACACACTCAGATGAAAGCATAAGGCAGCTGGGATATGGCCTCTAGGTTCTAGACCAGTGCTATCCAAGAGAACTTTCTGTGATGAGGGAAATGTTCTAGAGATTTGTGCTATCCAATATGGTAGCTGCTAGCCATGTAGCTATTGACCACTAGAAATGCAGGAACTGAATTTTACTTAATTTTAGTGCATTTGCATTTTGGTAGCTGCATGGGAATAGAGGCTATGGTAGTGGACAGCACAGCCCTAGCAAGAGACTGGGCCACAGGCACAGAGTCAGAGGTCACCAGTGTGCATGTGTTATTTACTGCCTCCCTTGTACCAGGAAGTACTGAAGGTTTTCAAAACAAGAAATTAGCTTCAGAAACAGATGGTAAATGAGGCAAAGGGAAAATGAGGATAGAAGGGGAGATGGGAGCAGAGTTGCTTTAGCACATCAAATGCTCAACATGAAACCGTTGTGTGAAATGTGGGCCCCAAATCTTTTGAAGCCAGAGGAAAATTGCCGAACAGGAGGGAGCACCACTGCTCACGGAGGGCTTGTCAGGTGAAGCTGGCCAAGGACTGAGGGTTGAGTCCAGGCAACATGTGAGGGGATACTGGGTGGACAGAAGAGACCGAGAAGGAGAGGCCAAAGAAGCAAGGGCAAGCCTGACAAGGTCAAAGTCAACAAAGAAATGGATTAGGAGTCTGGCAATTAGGAGGAATGTGAGTGTGAAGTATGAATATGAGCTGAAGAAATAAAGACAGCAAGTACAATCAATCCTTTTAGGGGCTGGGCTGTGTGGGAAGTGTAAGAGAGAGGGTGATTGTTAGAAGGTAAAGAACTTCACCTTCCTAAGCATATAGCCACAATCATGTTACCTACCTGCTTAGAACCTGTAATCACCAAGGCCTGTCATCTGAGGTCCTGTGATTCATCTTTACCTCCTGTGACCTCTCTTCACACATCCTATGGCCCCCTCAAACCAGCCCAAACACACCACTCA
Organism: Mirounga angustirostris; assembly: GCF_029215605.1. Classification (NCBI taxonomy): domain Eukaryota; kingdom Metazoa; phylum Chordata; class Mammalia; order Carnivora; family Phocidae; genus Mirounga; species Mirounga angustirostris. The sequence goes on from NW_026991719.1 coordinate 16,099,820, forward strand.
ACAAAAAGATGTGTCACTGTTGACCAGAAGGCTGGAGGTGGGAAAATCATCAGAAAAGTACAGAATTTGAAGAAGTGATAATTAAGACCTACTGCCCAGCCTTAAAAAATAAATAAATAAATAAATCAGCAAACCTGTAATTAGAGACCACAAAGGACTTGCCAAGGTCACTTAAGGATCAAGGCTATTCTATTATTTATCACTCGAAATTCAGTACCAGTCTTGAAGTGCTGCAGCATGGCTTGCTTTCTGTCAAGTTAATTCTCTCAACATATTGGGCTGCACCGTGTGATTACCCTGAAAGTTTCCTTATCAATTTAATGATAAAATCTACCTTCTCCTTCAACGTGTTCTGAATACAAAGATCAGAAAAGGCAGAACTGTCTGTACTTTGACCAAAGTGCCCTGGTACTAACAACACAATGATTCTCACACTTTGGTGAGCTATTGAAACAGGGTAAGGCCTAGGACTGTGTATTTTCACTGCACTCCCCGGATGGTTCCAACACCTCCCTCCCATATTTAAGGACCACTACTATGATGTCCTCTGTTGTGCTCCAGGAATGGAGTCCCTCTACCTTGTTGCTTGTGGACAATGACATCAGCTTCCACCCCACTTAGGGGCCTTTGGGCAACCTTCCTCCCTCTCACCTGGGGGTGCAAGTTAGGATAATTTAAGGAAAAAACATGATTTGGGAAGCAGAATCAAGATCTCTACCTCTGGAACCTCCTATCTTCAGGGAGAATCTCATTCCATGAACAAAGCTAAAAAAAACTCCCTTGATAGCTCTATGAGGCCTCGCTGGTCCTAGAGTCTAAGGGGAGAATGGGAAGCCATTGGTAACATTTAGATCCAGGAGCTATGAGTTTCCAGGTAGTCTTAAAAGGGCAATGTTCCATTGCTATTAATTATATCTAGTAGAAGACGCAGTCTCCTGAACACCTGCCATGCAGACCTGTACTTCTGCCCAGTTTTTATCAATAGTCAAACCCTAGAAAGAAAGGTGAGTTGCTCTTTCTATCACAGCCTTTTACACGAGATGGCACTGAAATGCTGAGCAGCCCCATACCTGTCCTGTTCTTCCTTCTCCAGCCGTTCCTGCTCCTCCTGCTCCTTCTGTAGCCGGGCCTGTCGTCTCTTTTCAGCCAGGATCTTCGCAGCCTCTCCTGCATCAGTGGTGCCTGCTGTAGGCTTCCCTGAGGCTGCATCAGAGGAAAAGATCATGGGAAATGAAATACTGATTGCAATCACAAGGGTAGCTGCCACTTGGAAACAAAAAAGTCCAACTCAGTGGGTGATGGGAAATGCTACTGGGATGAGCACAATTAGCCACTGAGCAGAGAAGTTGCAATGGGACAGCTGTGACCCTGTGACCATATTTCCCAGTGGAGGGTAGTGGAAAGGTGGGGAGGAGAGACAGGGTGGATAGCATGATCCACAGGAGCCACCACCGCAGTGCCCATCTGGGTGAACTCACTGCATCTAGTGGAAAAGCTTGAAGGACTAAAGGAAGACCTTCTCTGTGGGAAGTGCTGATGCTGGCTGGAAGCAGCTCAACACCCCCATAAGCTACCATGACCAGTGTCAGTCCCTCCTCCAGGAGACATAGGAGACCAAGGAGAAGGATTCAGGGGCAACGCGCAAGCCTGAGAAAACAGCGTAAGGGCATAAAGTTGTCCCAGGGAAAAATCTCCTTCCCTCTCTCCCTCCCACCCCCACACATGAGACTCCAACATGGATCCGGGCAGAGAGAGAACCAGCTTATAAATCCAAGCCCTGGGGCAGCATCGACAAGAAGGGCTTACCTCCACTGCTCTCGGCCTTCCCTCCTGTGGCCACATGCTTCTCAGTGACATGCTTGTCCACCACATGTTTCTCTGGGGCTTCCTCTCCACACAGGCCAGCTGCCTGCTGAGCCAGGGCACCTTCCCTTTCCTTATTGCTCTTCTCTTTCTCTGCTTTCCTCTTGGGCGTTTCCTGGCTGGGAAAGATGGGAAAGCGGTACTTCACAGGAGACCCTGGGTATGGCGGCTTCGTATTCTTTGGAGACTGTGGATACGCTTTTGAAGTTGCTCTGGAAAGCCAAAAACGTGCCAGAAGATGATTACTGAGCCTGACCACAGAACCTTCTCTGGGTTCCTAACAGGCTTGGTTCCAAAAATCCATCCAAAAGGATGAACAATTTCATCCTTCAAGAGGAATAAGTGGAACGCTTAGCACACACTCAAAAGTCCTTGAAGTACTATCACCCTAATAGCAATATAGGCATCTATAAGATATCCCTGGTGGAAGGGACAAGATTTTAGGAAGCCCAGCCATGTCCCAACTTCACTGAAGTTTGACTGACAACGTAAGGATAAAGTGTTAGGCACTGTCCTACCTCTTTTCAAATGAATACCAGGGTTGGATCTGGCTTCAGCATATGGCAATGGATGAGCTAGCTCTTTTTTTTTTTTTTTATTGTGGCAAAATACACATAAGACTTACCATCTTAGCCATTCTCTTTCTTAAGATTTTACTTATTTTAGAAAGACAGAGACAGACACAGAAAGGGCAAGGGGCGTGGGGGGGGAGGGGCAGCGGGAGAGGGAGAGAATCTCAAGCAGACTCTGTTCTGAGCATGGAGACTGACATGGGGCTTGTTCCCATGACCCTGAGATCATGACCTGAGCCGAAACCACGAGTTGGGCCATTAAATGACTGAGTCACCCAGGTGCCCTTTAGCCATTAAGTGTACAGTTCAGTGGCATTAAGTACATTCACAATGTGGTGCAACTATTACCACCATCCATCTCCACAGCTCTGTACCTATTAAACACTAACTCCCTATTCCTGCCTCCCTCAGCCCTTGGCAACCACCCTTCTGTTTTCTCTCTGTAGGAATCTGACTACTCCAGGTACCTCACAGAAGTGAAATCATACAGTATATGTCCTTTTGTTTCTGGCTTATTTCACCCAACATAATGCCTTCAAGGTCCTTGGTTCCTTTTTTTTTAATTCACCTTTACTGAAGTATGATTGATATCCAGTTCCTTTTTATATGCCAAGGAGCAAATTCATCCAAGAGGTGGGGAGAAGAGGTGCCCTTTTTTTGAGGTTCTTAAGGTTTAAAAGAATCTCTCCTGCTACTGGAAAGATGTGAAAGCTGAGAACAAGCCTACTGTCACTCAGGGAAATACTGCTTTGTTAAAATGCAGGAGCCTGTCTTATGTTGAAAAAAGGTCCATTATAAGTACACTGGTCTAGGCTTGGCTCCTGGTGCATGCTAGGTGTTGAGGATACAGGTAACAACCTAGCTTCAGAAGCTGATTTTACCCAGAAGGTTGCACAGGGAGGAAACATTTGCAGAGTTCCTTTAGGAAGAAGTAATCTGTACATAAATTGCAAATCGTCACTCTCGATCCTGTAGCAGATTGAACCATATGGAACTGCCAATGTTGAACTGTTTTTGATCTATGAAAACAGCGAGAAAAAAAAATAGCAACTCAACATAATATTAAAGGCTAATTTATCACCATAGGCTTAAGAGTTACCTAATCAGAGGAGGGGGGAAAGATGGCAGAGGAGTAGGGGACCCTATTTCAACTGGTCCCGGAATTGAGCTGGATATCCACCAGACCACTCTGAGCACCCACAAAACCAGCCTGAGATGTAAGAAGATCTGGATCTCTACAAACAGAATGTTGTAGGCGGTTGGTTTTGAGGTACGAAGCGGGGAACCGTGATTCCGAGGGCAGATATCAGAGGATAAACGACAGCGGGAGGAAGCCTGGCCGTGGGGATCCTACACCGCCGGTGAGCGACAGCCTCATGCGCTCTGGACAGGCACAGACTCACAGACCGGTAGTGGCAGGGAAAGGACTCTAGGGCAGCCCCCCCACCCCCGGGCGGAAACCCGGAGTGGCGGGGTTGCGCCTGCGAACTGCAGCCCCCGGACGGAAACCCAGAGCGGCCGCTCAGCGGCGGGGTTGCGCGCGCGAACTGGGAGCGGCTGGTGGTCTTAGAAGCACAAAGGGCAGAGACGTGCCCCAACCTGGAGGCAGGACGGGGAGCGCTGCGAAGGGGCACACAACCCAGGCTGCTGCAGTTTATAGCAGCACGGACAGAAACGGAGACAGTGTGGCCTGGAGAGCTCACTGAAGAACAGACTAAGGTCTCTCTGCTCTGAGGCAGAGGGTTTGAAACAGTCTCTTCGGCTCTGACTCGCGGAAGAGACGCGGAAAGCCACCAGGGAAAGCCACCAGAGAACAAAAGCCCCAAAAACTGATTCCTGCTGAGCCCATCCCCCGCCACAGGGGCGCAGGGCAACTCTGCCCCAACAGGGTTGCCTGAGTAACAGCAAGGCAGGCCCCTCCCGCAGAAGACAGGCTGGGAAAACAAGAGGCCAGCAACCCTAGGGTCCCAAGAAAACAGGTGCATCTTGCTTGGGTTCTGGTCAATAATTCGGACTCTATACATTCCCTCAAACACCCATCAACAGAATGACTAGGAGGAGGAGCCCCTAAAATAGAAAAGACTCAGAGATTATGACTTATGCTGCAGATTTACAAATGGATGCAGATATAACCAAGATGTTGGAGATGGAATTCAGGCTAGCAATTGTGAAGACAATGGCTAGAATGGAGAAATCAATTAATGGAAACATAGAGTCTCTAAGGGCAGAAATAAAAGGTGAATTGGCAGAACTTAAAAATGCTATCAATGAGATCCAATCCAATCTAGATAATCTAACAGCTAGGGTAACTGAGGCAGAAGAGAGAATAAGCGACCTGGAAGACAATATAATAGATAAAAAGGGAAAAGAGGAGGCCAGGGAAAAACAACTCAGAATCCATGAAAATAGAATCAGAGAAATAAGTGACACCATGAAGTGTTCCAATGTCAGAATAATTGGAATCCCGGAGGGAGTGGAGAGAGAGAGAGGACTAGAAGATGTATTTGAGCAAATTGTAGCTAAGAATTTCCCTAATCTGGGGAATGAAACAAACATTCGAGTCCTAGAGGCAGAGAGGACCCCTCCCAAGATCAAGGAAAACAGGCCAACACCCCGGCATATAGTAGTAAAACTTGCAAATCTTAGAACCAAGGAAACCATCTTAAGGGCAGTTAGGGGGAAGAGATTCTTTACGTACAGAGGGAGGAACATCAGAATAACATCAGACCTATCCACAGAGACCCGGCAAGCCAGAAGGGCCTGGCAAGACATATTCAGGGTACTAAATGAGAATAACATGCAGCCAAGAATACTTTATCTGGCAAGGCTTTCATTTAGAATGGATGGAGAGATGCAGAGCTTCCACGACTGGCAGAAGCTGAAAGAATATGTAACCACTAAGCCAGCCCTGCAAGAAATATTAAGGGGGGGTTCTATAAAAGGAGAAAGACCCCAAGAGTGATATACAACAGAAATTTACAGGGACAATCTATAAAAACAACGTCTTCACAGGCAACATGATGACAATTAATTCATATCTTTCAATAATCACTCTCAACGTGAATGGCCTAAACGCTCCCATAAAACGGCACAGGGTTGCAGATTGGATAAAAAGACAGGACCCATCCATATGCTGTCTACAAGAGACTCATTTTGAACCTAAGGATACATCCAGACTGAAAGTGAAGGGATGGAGATCCGTCTTCCATGCCAGCGGACCTCAAAAGAAAGCTGGGGTAGCAATTCTTATGTCAGACAAATTAGATTTTAAACTAAAGTCTGTAATAAGAGACACAGAAGGACACTATATCATTCTTGAAGGGTCTATCCAACAAGAAGATCTAACAATTGTAAATATCTATGCCCCCAACATGGGAGCAGCCATCTACATAAGCCAACTGTTAACCAAAATAGAGTCATATTGATAACAATACGTTAATTGTAGGAGACCTCAATAATCCACCCTCAGCAATGGACAGATCATCTAAGCAGAAAATCAACAAGGAAACAAGAGCTTTGAATGATACATTGGACCAGATGGACCTCATAGATATTTACAGAACATTCCACCCTAAAACAACAGAATACTCATTCTTCTCGAGCGCTCATGGAACTTTCTCCAGAATAGACCATATACTGGGTCACAAGTCAGGTCTCAACTGATACCAAAAGACTGAGATTATTCCCTGCATATTCTCAGACCACAATGCTCTAAAACTGGAACTCAATCACAAGAAAAAATCTGGCAGAAATTCAAACACTTGGAAGCTAAAGACCACTCTGCTCAAGAATGTTTGGGTCAACCAGGAAATCAAAGAAGAACTTAAACAATTCATGGAAATCAATGAGAATGAAAACACATCGGTCCAAAACCTATGGGATACTGCAAAGGCGGTCCTAAGGAGGAAATACATAGCCATCCAAGCCTCACTCAAAAAAATAGAAAAATCCCGAATTCACCAACTAACTCTACACCTTAAAGAACTAGAGAAAAAGCAACAAACGATGCCTAAGCCATGCACTAGAAGAGAAATAATTAAAATTAGAGCAGAAATCAATGAATTAGAAACCAGAAACACAGTAGATCAGATCAACGAAACTAGAAGTTGGTTCTTTGAAAGAATTAATAAGATCGATAAACCACTGGCCAGACTTATCCAAAAGAAAAGAGAAAGGACCCAAATTAATAAAATTACGAATGAAAGGGGAGAGATCACAACTAACACCAAGGAAATAGAAACAATTATTAGAAATTATTATCAACCACTATATGCCAATAAACTGAGCAATCTGGATGAAATGGAGGCCTTCCTGGAAACCTATAAGCTGCCAAGACTGAAACAGGAAGAAATTGACAACCTGAATAGGCCAATAACCAGTAACGAGATTGAAGCAGTGATCAAAAACCTCCCAAGAGTCCAGGGCCTGATGGATTCCCTGGGGAATTCTACCAAACATTCAAAGAAGAAATAATACCTATTCTGCGGAAGCTGTTTCAAAAAATAGAAACAGAAGGAAAACCTCCAAACTCATTCTATGAGGCCGGCATTACCTTAATCCCTAAACCAGGCAAAGACCCCATCAAAAAGGAGAATTTCAGACCGATATCCCTGAGGAATATGGATTCCAAAATCCTCAACAAAATCCTAGCTAATAGGATCCAACAATACATTAAAAGGATCATCCACCACGACCAAGTGGGATTTATCCCCGGGATGCAAGGGTGGTTCAACATTCGCAAATCAATCAATGTGATAGAACACATTAATAAGAGGAGGGAGAAGAACCATATGGTCCTCTCAATTGATGCAGAAAAAGCATTTGACAAAATACAACATCCTTTCCTGATTAAAACTCTCCAGAGTATGGGGACAGAGGGAACATTCCTCAAGTTCATAAAATCCATCTATGAAAAACCCACAGCAAATATCATCCTCAATGGGGAAAAGCTGAGAGCCTTTCCCTTAAGATCAGGAACATGACAAGGATGCCCACTCTCACCACTATTGTTCAACATAGTACTAGAAGTCCTAGGAACAGCAATCAGACAACAAAAAGAAATAAAAGGCATTCAAATTGGCAAAGAAGAAGTCAAACTCTCTCTTTGCAGATGACATGATACTTTATGTGGAAAACCTGAAAGACTCCACCCCCAAATTACTAGAACTCATCCAGCAATTCAGAAATGTGGCAGGATACAAAATCAATGCACAGAAATCAGTTGCTTTCTTACACACTAACAACGCAACTGTAGAAAGAGAAATTAAAGAAACGATTCCATTTACAATAGCACCAAAAACCATAAGATACCTCGGAATAAACCTAACCAAAGAGGTAAAGGATCTATACTCTAGGAACTACAAAACACTCATGAAAGAAATTGAAGAAGACACAAAAAGATGGAAAAATATTCCATGCTCATGGATTGGAAGAATAAACATTGTTAAAATGTCTATGCTACCCAGAACAATCTATACCTTCAATGCCATCCCGATCAAAATTCCAATGACATTTTTCAAAGTGCTGGAACAAACAATCCTAAAATTTGTATGGAATCAGAAAAGACCCCGAATCGCCAAGGAAATGTTGAAAAAGAAAAAGCTGGGGGCATCACGTTGCTCGATTTCAAGCTATATTACAAAGCTGTAATCATCAAGACAGCATGGTACTGGCACAAAAACAGACATATAGACCAATGGAACAGAATAGAGAACCCAGGTATGGACCCTCAACTCTATGGTCAAATAATCTTTGACAAAGCAGGAAAAAACATGCAATGGAAAAAAGTCTCTTCAATAAATGGTGCTGGGAAAATTGGACAGCCACATGCAGAAGAATGAAACTCGACCATTCTCTAACACCATTCACAAAGATAAACTCAAAGTGGATGAAAGACCTCAATGTGAGACAGGAATCCATCAAAATCCTAGAGGAGAACATAGCAGTAACCTCTTCGACATCGGCCACAGCAACTTCTTTCAAGATACATCTCCAAAAGCTAGTGAAACAAAAGCAAAAATGAACTTTTGGGACCTCATCAAGATAAAAAGCTTCTGCACAGCAAAGGAAACAGTCAACAAAACAAAGAGGCAACCCACAGAATGGGAGAAGATATTTGCAAATGACACTACAGATAAAGGGCTGGTATCCAAGATCTATAAAGAACTTCTCAAACTCAACACCCAAAAAACAAATAATCAAGTCAAAAAGTGGGCAGAAGAGATGAACAGACACTTCTCTGAAGAAGACATACAAATGGCTAACAGACACATGAAAAAATGTTCATCATCATTAGCCATCAGGGAAATCCAAATCAAAACCACATTGAGATACCACCTTACACCAGTTAGAATGGCAAAAATGGACAGGGAAAGAAACAACAAATGTTGGAGAGGTTGTGGAGAAAGGGGAACCCTCTTACACTGTTGGTGGGAATGCAAGTTGGTACAGCCACTTTGGAAAACAGTGTGGAGGTTCCTCAAAAATTTAAAAATAGAGCTACCCTATGACCCAGCAATTGCACTGCTGGGTATTTACCCCAAAGACACAGCTGTAGTGAAAAGAAGGGCCATATGCACCCCAATGTTCATAGCAGCAATGTCCACAATAGCCAAACTGTGGAAAGCCGAGATGCCCTTCAACATATGAATGGATAAAGAAGATGTGGTCCATATATACAATGGAATATTACTCAGCCATCAGAAAAGATGAATACCCAACTTTTACATCAACATGGATGGGACTGGGGGAGATTATGCTAAGTGAAATAAGTCAAGCAGAGAAAGTCAATTATCATATGGTTTCACTTATTTGTGGAACATAAGGAATAGCATGGAGGACATTAGGAGAAGGAAGGGAAAAATGGGGAGGGGGAATTGGAGGGAGAGATGAACCATGAGAGACTATGGACTCTGAGAAACAAACAGGGTTTTAGAGGGGAGGGGGGTGGGGGGATTGGTTAGCCCGGTGATGGGTATTAAGGAGAGCACGTACTGCATGGAGCACTGGGTGTTATACGAAAACAATGGATCGTGGATCACCACATCAAAAACCAATGATGTATTGTATGGTGACTAACATAACATAATAAAATTGAAAAAAAAAAAAAGAGTTACCTAATCAGGTTCTGATGGTAAGGAAAAACATGATCAAATCAACATTATACTTGGTCTTGAAATGGAAACTAATCGTCAAGTGGTATGTGGATTAGGTAAAATGCAGGCCAGTTTTCCAGTGATGCTCTCATGCTAAAAGGCCAGCTACACATGCCCAGGAAACCACCTTCTTTTAGTCAAAGCCAGACTGAGGGCCACATAATGGTGTCATACTCGACCCAATGAATACAACTTGAACCTGATTTGAATTTTTAAAATTCAGCTGTTTCAATATCCACCGTTTTACTGATTTACTGATAATCAGTCCAGGTCTCACTTCCATGGTAGGCTGTCTGCCTTTATGAACAGTTTGCTCCCAAGCTGGACAGCTCTGGCCCCAGAAAGAATAGTTTCATACTGGCCACACCAACTTCCCTGTGTCATCATCCTGTAGGCTTGGGGCCACACAGAACCCCTGTGACAATTTGTCCACATGGATGGTGCCTCCTCCCTGCAGACTGTTCTCACTCTGCCTTTGGGCTCAGCTGACTCAGGCCCACGATTCCTAAGGGACTTCTCAGCAACCAGGTGTTTCTTTCCAGTTGTACCATTTAACCCTGATTTTCTAATTTTGTTCCTAGACTCTTACAAAAAAAAAAAAAAGAAGAAAAAAGAAAAAGAAAAGAAAGTCATGCACAGAATTCTGCCCTCTCCATATACGTATCCATATGTACCAGGGTTTTTCAACCCTGCTGTTATTGACAGTTGGGGCTGGACCATTCTTTGTTGTAGGGCTGTCCGTGCATGTAGGATGTTTAGCAGCATCCCTGGCCTCAACTTACCAGATGCCAATAGCTATTGTCACCCTCAACTCCAGGTTGTAACAACCAAAAATGTCTCCAGACATTGTCAAATGTCCCCTCAGGGACAAGGTCACCTCCAGGTGAGAAGCACCTGAGTGATACATACATACAGCTACCCCCCCACACATTCTATCTGTATAAAGCTGATAAGAGTAGAGCTATTCTGGTTGGAGAGGCGGTGTCCTAATCCCCACAGTCACCCCAAGTCACAACTATGGGCTTCCTGAGAGGTAAGTAGTAGTGGCTTATGTGTTTTGACAGAGAGTCACAGCTGGATCCCTCACGGCTGGTGAGACTGAGCAAAGGTGCTGGACACATGCAGCCCAGTCCAACCACATTCACTCTGGGACTTGCCTATAGCAAGCATGCACTCTGAGCTTCTCGGAGCAGTGCCTGAAGAGGTGGGCTCTACCCAAGGGGGCCTGCAGTGTGCTGGTGCCTCTGCCAGTGAATGAGGAGATGGATGAGAAGCTCTTCTGCAGACACAGCTCCCACCATGAGGGTTCCCAGGGATGGAATGGGGGGAGCGAGTAAGAAGTCTGAACTGGCTGCAGGCCCAATCCATTCTATAGTCCCCTTAGCAGCCAGAACACCTGCATGTGGATCCTGATACACCCCAGGGTCTGGTTTAAATGGCTCACTATCAGAAGGGAATGGAATGTGATGAAGTCACACCCTCAGTCAGTATGCCTGGAACCTGTAGATGGAGATGCATGGCAGTACTACAATCCCAGGGAGAAAAGGCTGGAATGGCCTGGATGGGGGAGGTCTGACAGCCTCAGGTCAGCTTAGCCCTGAGCAGTCTTGCTTCAACAGAAAAGTCATGCAATGGTTCTGTTCACACCACAGACTGTGAGGTTCTATTCTAAGTAAATATGCAGAATTAGAACACACACACATAAACACACATACACACAAACACAACCTTTAAATTAGAGAAGTGTAGGCATTACAGATTATTTTTTAAACAGCAAGTAACCAAAATACAGAATACAATCTTAAAAATTTCCTATTTATCCCCATTTATGTAGTTTCCTACTCATCCTGTCTTGCTACTTTTCTATATGGATTTAGGACTTTTTTAGGTTCTTGCAAGAGATGCTGAGCACAGGCATCCTGAACCAGGTGATATTAGTCTGGCAGGCTCCAAGCTCTCTGGCCAGCCCTGCTCACTACTGCAAACCAAATGAAGTCTGGCAAAGTTACTATTTTTTTTTTTAAAGATTTTATTTATTTATCTGACAGAGAGACACAGCGAGAGAGGGAACACAAGCAGGGGGAGTGGGAGAGAGACAGAAGCAGGCTTCCCGCGGAGCAGGGAGCCCGATGCGGGGCTCGATCCCAGGACCCTGGGATCATGACCTGAGCCGAAGGCAGACGCCCAACGACTGAGCCACCCAGGCGCCCCATTATTTTTTTTTTTTTACAAATTCCTAGAAATAGGTATCTTTAGCTGTTGAAAGAAATTAAGTATCGGGGAACTTACCATGCTTTCACAGAGAAGTACTTTCTCATCTACTCAAAAAGTATCTATTTGACTGCCACAATAACCTAGTGAGGTAGGTGGGAAATTACTATTACTCATATCTGAGATAAGAAAACCATAAAGTCCTAAGCATTTAAAGGACCTTTCCCAAGAGATGTTACCAGTGAGACAGCCAGGGCTGGCCCCCAAGTCATTTGATTCTTCATCTTGTTTTATAGGCTTCCCATTTTAATTTTTTAAAAGTTCAATACCTCTGGGGCGCCTGGGTGGCTCAGTCAATTAAGTGTCTCCCTTCAGCTCAGTTTGTGATCCTGGGGTCCTGGGATCGAGCCCCACATCGAGCTCCCTGCTCACCAGGGAGTCTGCTTCTCCCTCTCCCTCTGTCATTCCCCTTGCTTGTGCACTCTCTCAAATAAATAAATAAAATCTTTAAAAAAAATAAATCCAGCCACTTTCTTTAAAAAAAAAAAAAAAAGTTCAATACCTCCAGTGATTAAAGAGCTAACAAAGGGGATTCACAAATTTTGCTGGGGTGGTAGAGACAGGTCTTCCTGGTGCACAAGGTAGGATTATATAATATTCTGAGGTTCCATGACTGGTAGGAAATATGAGCAAACCCCTCTGTAAGTAGAGCAGCAAACATAAGTGTTGAGAGAGGGCTGTTACACTTCTGGATGTGAGGTTACTGCAAAGCAGAACCCCAAAGGACTTTTTTCCTCCACATCTTGGAATCTAATTCTAGTTTCTCTAAAGCCACTTGACTCCAGCCATAGTGAACAGAGCCCACCCACATGATGGGAGGGGTCTCTGGCCTCCTCATCAGCACAGCTCGGCCAACATTCTGAAAAGTCAATGTTTATGGTCAGAGTTTATTACTTTCCAGGGAGGAAAAGAGCAATTCTATACCAAAGAAACTTGTGGATACCACCTTAAGCCAGTGATCAAAGTTACCATCACCAGTAATGGAACAACCTGACGTCATGGCCTCCTGATATGATGTACTGAGAAGGAACCAACATGCCTTCTGCAGGATTCTTGCCCCAAGTGCACAACCTAAGTCTAATCATGAGGAAACAGTAGACTGACCCAAATTGAAGGACACGCCTCAAAATATCTGGCCTGGGGGCACCTGGGTGGCTCAGTCGTTAAGCGTCTGCCTTCCGCTCAGGTCATGATCCCAGAGTCCTGGGATTGAGCCCCTCGTCGGGCTCCCTGCTCGGCGGGAAGCCTGCTTCTCCCTCTCCCACTCCCCCTGCTTGTGTTCCCTCTCTCGCTGTGTCTCTCTCTGTCAAATAAATAAAATCTTAAAAAAAAAATATCTGGCCTGTACTCTTTAAAAATGTCAAAGGGTCCTGGGATTGAGTCCTGCATCGGGCTCCTTGCTCAGCGGGGAGCCTGCTTCTCCCTCTGCCTGCTGCTCCCCCTGCTTGTGCTTGCTCACTCTCTCTCTCTCTCTGACAGATAAATAAATAAAATCTTTAAAAATCTCAAGGTCATGAAGAAGAAAGGCTGAAGAACTGTTCAAAGTTCAAGGAGACCAAGAAGACAAAACAACTAAATGCAATGTGGGAGCCAGGGTTGGATCCTGGACTCAGGGAAAAAAATGCTATGAAGAATCTCGCTGAGACAGTTAGTAAAAGCTGCATATAGACTGTAAATTAAGTAACAATAACATGTCAAAATTAAATTTTGTGATCTTCCACAATTGTACTGTGGTTACACAAAAGTAACGTCTTCATTCCTGGGGGTAAAGAGTCATGATGTCTTCAACTTACTCTCAAACGGTTCTGGGAAAAAATCTGTATGTGTGTGTGTGTGTGTCTGTGTCTGTGTCTATAGAGTGAATGAAAGTGAGTGGGGGGGGGGCGCCTGGGTGGCTCAGTCATTAAGCGTCTGCCTTCGGCTCAGGTCATGATCTCGAGGTCCTGGGATCGAGCCCCGCATTGGGCTCTCTGCTCAGCGGAGAGCCTGCTTCTCCCTCTCCCACTCCCCCTGCTTGTGTTCCCTCTCTCACTGTCTCTCTCTCTGTCAAATAAATAAAATCTTAAAAAAAAAAAAAAAGAAAGAAAGTGAGTGGGGGGATGGCAATGATGAAGCAAATATGGTTAAACATTAATAGGATGAAAGACATATAGGAGTTCTTTGGTATAGTTTTGCAATTCTTCTGTAGGGCTGAAAGGGTTTAAAAATAAAAAGACTTTTGGGGTGCCTGGGTGACTCAGTTGGTTAAGGGTCTGCCTTAGGCTCAGACCAAGATCCCAGGATCCTGGGATCAAGCCCTGCGTCAGGCTCTCAGTTCAGTGTGGAGTCTGCTTGTCCCTCTCCCTCTCCCCCCTGCTTGTGCTTGGACTCTCTTAAATAAATAAAATCTATTAAAAAATAAAAATAAAAAGGCTTTTAAAATTGGTCTAAACTAAAAAAAAATGGTCTAAACTCAAATTATCCTCTAGTAAAACTGAAAAAATACAGGGCTATAGACTGGGGGAATAATGTATAAGTATGGCTATGAAGAGGAAGCATAACTTAACATTTTCAATTATCCTTTTCAAGAAAATGTTCAAATAAGAATGTAAAAGCGGGGTGCCTGGGTGGCTCAGCCGGTTAAGCGTCTGCCTTCGGCTCAGGTCATGATCCCAGGGTCCTGGGATCGAGCCCCGCATCGGGCTCCCTGCTCCGCAGGAAGCCTGCTTCTCCCTCTCCCACTCCCCCTGCTCGTGTTCCCTCTCTCGCTGTGTCTCTCTCTGTCAAATAAATAAATAAAATCTTAAAAAAAAAAAAAAAAGAATGTAAAAGCCTATCTGAGAACAATGGTGGTGGCAAAAACAACAGGCAGATTGTCAATACAGAGGCCCTGATCCACAGTAGATGCTCATCCGTAGGCAGGGGTAACCACACCATATATGCACCAGGGAAATGTATGCAATGATGCTCAGTAATGATTGATTAAATGTCCTCAACCATTGAAGGAATCAGCTGGCTCCAGGAACCTTCCATGAGCCCATGATTCTGAGTGGGAGGTACTTATTTTGGGCCACGCTGACAACCTGGTCTTAATTTTTTCCCTTATGTGGACAAACAAAATCTGTTTTGTTTCTCAAAATGCATGATAAAGTAGAGTTAACCTAGGCTCCTGACACAAAACTGATCTCAGGTATAAGCTATCTCTCAAAGTGATTATGTTTGGCAGACTGTATTTTCCAAAGATGATCACAAAAATATCTCCTCTGACCCCACATGATCTTTTGAGTTCCTTTCTCCATCCCACTGAATCTCGGATGGCCTGACTGCTTTGACCAATAAAACACAGCAGAGAAGGAACGCTGTGACAATTCATGGCACAGTACTTAACTAGCCTGGCAGCTTCCATGTTCTGGGAGATACTTGCTCTTGGGAACACTCCCTCTTAGAACTCAGTGCCATGTTGTGAGATGCCGAAGTGATATGGAGAGGCTATGTGTAAGCATTCTATTCTGGTTCCCAGCCCCCACTGAGCTCCAGCCAATAGCCAGCATTAACTGCCAGCCAGGTGAATGGGCTATCTCAGACTTCCAGCTCAGTCAAGACAGGTAACTGCAGCCCCAGGTGACACTGAACCTATGGTGGAAGACCCCAAGTGAGAACCACCAGGTGAACCCAAGTCAAACCTCAGAAAAACCACACAAAAGACCCCAAGAGAGACCCTCCTGGTAAGCCCAAGTCATAGAGCTGTGAAAACTAGTAACAAATTGTTATTTTGTGCTACTAAATTTTGGGGGATGGGTTATTACAGCAGCAAGAGGTAACTGAAACATTCCCCATCATAATGACCAAAGTGACTTAGAATATATTTCTAAAAACCTGAAACCATTAGAGAACATTTCACACTGAAGAATTAGGAGTACAGGCAGCACTAACACTCAGAGGTAGGGACAGGTTGGACAAACGCACATGACCACACTTGATTTCCTCTCTCTAGGTTACAAGAAGAAAGCTATGCTCCATCCACATCTTTGAGAGTGTTGCTGAAGCTAGTTTTCTAAAACCCATACAAGTACCCAACAATGCAAACAATGGAAATAAACTTGAACACTTAAAAGAGCAATGACATTAATATGCACAGCCATGGAACACTGACTTAATTTATCTGAGATTCAGGAGGAGAACAATGCGCTGCCAGAGCCATTTATCACATGACGTGTCTGAGTTTCTGGATGGAGGTTCAAAAGGACTGACTAAACCACCGTTCAAAGCCACATTGCTCCCAGTATGCTTTAAAGATCACACACACTTAGTCTGCATAGAGGGAAGGCTGAAAATTCCACTCTGGTTGGGATTTTGTATGTGACACCATTTTAAAAATCAAGGGTTTCTTTTTCTTTCTTCAATATTGAACATAAAAAAATTTATAAAATAGGGAAAGTATGAAGAATGACATAACAAATACCCACACACCTAACAACCAGTTCCAAAGAAAGACATTAGAAATATTCTGGAATCTCCCATGTACCCCTCCCTCACCCCTTCCCCCACTTCCCACTCAGAGGCCATCATTACTTTGCATTTTATATTTGCCATTTTCTTACCTTTTCTAATCATTTTTACCACATTTATATTCTTAAAAACATGCTGGTTTTACACATCTGGGAACTCAATATAAATGTCACTGTTGATATTCTTTTACAACTTCCTCTTGCTGCTCAACTCTATATTCCTGAGATCCACCCACTGGTTGTGGGCAGCGGCAGTCCATTCTTTTTCACTGCTGTAGCGTTTGGCTGAATTTTCAGAACTTATTTACAGTCTACCTGACTTACCACATTTCTCAGACCTGGTTCATACCCATTGTGGTTCAGCCATTAATTTTCACCTGGGGAGAAATTATCTTTCTTTTTGAATGTCTTAAAATCAAGAAATGTGGGCGCCTGGGTGGCTCAGTTGGTTAAGTGACTGCCTTCGGCTCAGGTCACGATCCTGGAGTCCCGGGATCGAGTCCCGCATCGGGCTCCCTGCTCAGCGGGGAGTCTGCTTCTCCCTCTGACCCTCCCCCCTCTCATGTGCTCTCTCTCATGCTCTCTCTCAAATAAATAAATAAAATCTTTAAAAAAAAATCAAGAAATGTTTGCTTCTCCTTAGACCTCTCAAATTGGTGATTCTGATTTAGAGGTACTGGAGCAAACTCCTGTCCCCAGGGCACTTTTCTTTTTTTTTTTAAGATTTAATTTATTTATTTGACAGAGAGATAGAGAGAGAACACAAGTAGGCAGAGCGGCAAGCAGAGGGAGAGGGAGAAGCAGGCTTCCTGCCGAGCAGAGAGCCCGATGCTCCATCCCAGGACCCTGGGACCATGACCTGAGCCGAAGGCAGACACTTAACTACTGAGCCACCCAGGCACACCCCCCCCCGCCCAGGGCCCTTCTTAAGGAGAATGATTCTGGTAGTTTTGACAATACACACGAAGTCCAGCTGTTAGAGTTTACTATTTTTCCTGCCTGCACGAGGGATGGCATGCATAGGGCTCTGAAAAGAAAGGTCATTCCATTAATTTTTCTTTGCTGAAGTAGCAGGAATATACTGTAGTACCGTAGAAGCCAGTATCACTCAACCTTCAAACATTTCCCAGGAGAAATACATGGTCCAGAAAAGAGAACATTTAAGGAACTGATTAGTAGGAGAAAAAAACCAACGAATGGCTCAGAAGGAAAGAGGAGGCAAAGGGCCTGCCCTTGGGCAGGAATGGTCCTAGCATTGCCCATACCCACCAGCCAATCCCCTCCCGCCCTCTAGGCTCTACTTTCCTTCTAGTTTTTGTCACATGGACACACACTAAGCACCTACTGTGCAACAATAAATCCAATCAGTCCCCACCCTCCCTGCAATCTAGCAGATGATACAGTGCAAGAAGCCACAGATCAACATGGCCTGCTTCCTCCCTCACTCCATACAGGGCTCTGTTCAAATGTCACCTCCCCAGAGAAGCCTTCCCTGACCACCATATCTACCTACTACTCCCCTCCACCACTCTCTGGCATCTGACCCAGTTTTATTTTTCTTCATAGAACTTCTCACCACCTGATGTTATATTTGTCATTCACTGTCAGGTAAGCTTCCCATGGGCTGAGAACACTGGGCAAAGAGGAGGCACTGAGCATGCCCATGAGGCTCTGTGAGCACAGAGAGGGGGGTGAATTCAGTTTTGGCTGGTTCTGTAGAGGATGACAGCTGAGCTGAGTTCTGAGGGATGAGCAGTTTAAGTTGGACAACTCTCTCTGCACTAGGCCTGCAACTGTCCTCATCTGCATTCCCATCTCTCTCTCCCCTCACTTCGGGTCTGTTCAAATGGAAACTGTTCTCACTCATTTGGGGATTCTCTGAAGCATACGGGACACAGGGACTTGCATTCATTCATTCCACAAATATTTATAAAGCACTTATGAGGTACCCATTACTCTTCTATATAGAGGGGAAATTTAAAAGATTTCTCTCAATTGAACTGCATTAAAAATTCCAGGATTTTGGGGCATCTGGGTAAGGCTTAGTCGGTTGAGCATCTGACTCTTGATTTCGGCTCAGGTCATGATCTCAGGGTTGTGAGACTGAACCCCACATTGGGCTCTGCACTCAGTGCACAGTCTGCTTGAGATTCTCTCTCCCTCCTGCTCTGCCCCCCTCCCCCGCTCGCTCTCTCTCTCTCTAAATAAAATCTTCAAAAAAAGGTCTGGGATTTTGTTTAAGTCTCTTTGGTCAGAATGAGCTTTTTATAAAATTTAGATGATGTGTCCTTTAAAATATAAAATAGCTCCATATATATATACAATGGAATATGATTCAGCCATAAAAAGAGAATAGAATCTTGCCATGTGCAACACATGGGTAGAACTTGAGGACGTTCATTGTGCTAAGTGAAATAAATCAGATGACAAGTACTTAAAGATCTCACTTACATATGGAATCTAAAAAATAAACAAAACCAAGCTCACAGATCCAGAGAACAGACTGGTGGTGGCCAGAAGGGGGGGGGGCGGGTAGAGGAATGGATGAAATGGGTGAAGGGGTTCAAATGGTACTAACATCTGGTTATAAAATAAGTAACCCATGGAATGTAATGTACAGCAGGGTGACTCCAGTTAATAATACAGTACTGTAGTGCATATTTGAAAGTTGCTAAGAGAATAAAGTTTAAAAACCCTCACAAGAAAAAAAAGAAAATGTTGCACCTATGTACGGTGATGGATGGTAACTAGACTTATTATGGTCATCATTTTGTAATGTATACAAATACTGAACCATTCATTCTGTCCACCTGAAACAAATACAATGTAATCTGTCAACTGTATCTCAATTTAAAAAATATAAAATAGTTCCTGAAACACACCATCAAGATTTTCAATGTCAAAGAAATAGCACAGAGCCCACTGTGAGTCTGCTTCCAAAAACCGAATTCTCATCTCTACAGAGGGCAACAACCCCCTTAGTTTACCTTAGTGAAATTTACAATGATGATGATGAAACTTGCCAGCTACTCTCCATGCAGGGACCATGAGTTAGTATCTATGAAAGAAAGGGGTGTAATCTGGAAAAACCCCAATATGAATAGGCTCTTCTGTTACTGTCCCACCCTAACACCAGAGTAGTAACGTGAATGGAAGGCTCAGAAATAAGACAAATAGAGACCTTACAGCCCACCTAATGGATTCAGATTTTGCAAGAGAGCAATACTATAACCAAAGACAGGCAATACAAGCACAGAAAGAATGCAATGGACTTAAAAACAAAACAAAAACTTGATGCTGTTAATTCAGCAATATGTTATGTAAGGATTTTCCTTATAGAAGACAGATATATCAGTAACAGGTATTAGTAATCTATAAAAACTGTATGTTCTCTGAACAACATAATAGAGAAAAAGTTTCTGTTAGAAAGCAACAAATTAGAAATAAGAGCTGATGTCACTGAAATATTTTTTTACTCTGAAATATTTTTAACAAAGGCCTAAGTGTTCGTTGAATCTGTGTTTTATCCTATGTTCTCTGAATCAAACTGATGCACTAAACAAGTCTTACATGATTCTCTACAGAGTTTTCTATTTTCCAAATTAAAATCATATTTCTCTTTCTCTCTCAGTACTACAGAAGACGATTCCACTCTGCTAGACTGCGTTATTTACTGAGTCATTCTTGTTATAAGCAAAATATTTTAATGACATACGAGAGTGGTCACACAGCGTGAATTTGCTTTTCAGTGACATGGTTTCATTGGCGAGTTCACCCAATGCTTCACAAAAAAAAAATAATGGCTTCATTTAAAAACAACAACATACTGCTGATGGTGACTGACAACTTATTATTTCCTCTCTGTTGAAGAGACAGATGAGGGAGGGAGAGAGTGAGTGCCCAAGTACTTGAGCTTGAGCACACAAGCACAATGCAATCACTTCACTCCAGATGCAGGTGAAGGAGAATGCCAGAAAAGCAGAATGGAACCGATGGACCAAAAGAGAAAATGTTGAATGGATCATCTCCGGAAATCAGAATCTCATACTTAGCAGGCAACAAACCTCTGAAGAGCCCACCATTTATGCAAAAGATACACAGAGAGTAAACGAGGTAACTCGAAGTCCAGGATTCCTCCTGCTCACCTCTTCAGGTTGGCCATGACTCATGTGGCAGCAGGAAGCACACACTGCAGTGTACAGAGCCCCACCAAATTGCTTTCACTGTCCAACTGTGGCAAAGCGAAAACATACTTACTTGGATGTCACTGGAGAAGAAGACCTCTTAGCAATGCTTCCTGGAAACTCGCATCTTCTCAGAGGAGACCCAAGGCCCACACTGGGAACAGAAGTTGTTGTTCGCGGGCCCCGCTTCATCTTCTCTGACTGGAGGGGACACAGAAGAGGTCAGCCATGGCCCATCACTGGCAATACTTCTACAATTTCTTAAAAAAAAAAACAAAACCCAGATGCAAGTGATGCACAGCTTTCTTCCAGAAGGGTCCATATGAAGCTATAGTGCTTCCCATAATGGGAACCTTTGCAGGAAAGCACCATGAGGTCATCAATTTGGTGGCCAATATTGAGGTCATCCAATTAAAAAAAAAAACAACTTCACCCTCAAAATGCAAAGATTTCCTACTCTTTGTTATCTTGCAAAAAGCTAACAACAGAACAGAATATTATGAATGTTATGAACAGAATATTATGATTCTGGACATATAGAAACTAGATCACTCATCATCAGGGAAATGCAAATCAAAACCTCCATGAGCTATCAGCTCACACCTGTCAGAATGGCTAAAATCAAAAATGCAAGAAACAACAAATGTCAGCAAGGATGTGAAGAAAAAGGAACCCTCATGCACTGTTGGTGGGAATGCAAGCAGATGCCACCACTGTGGAGAACAGCATGGAGGTTCCCCCAAAAGTTAAAAAATAGAACTACCCTGGGGCGCCTGGGTGGCTCAGATGGTTAAACATCTGCCTTCGGCTCAGGTCATGATCCCAGGGTCCTGGGATCGAGCCCCACATCGGGCTCCTGGCTCAGCGGGGAACCTGCTTCTCCCTCTCCCTCTGCCTCTCTCCCTGCTCATGCTCTCTCTCTCTCTCTGTATCTCTGTGTCTCAAATGAATAAATAAAATCTTAAAAAAAAAAAAATAGAACTACCCTATGATCCAGCAATTGCACTACTGGGTATTTACCCAAAGTATACGAAAACACTAATTCGAAGGGATATATGCACCCCTCTGTTTATTGCAGATTATTTATAACAGCCAAATTATGGAAGCAGCCAAAATGTCCACTGATAAATGAATGAATAAAGAGTATGTGAATATTAGCCATAAAAAGAATGAAATCTTGCCATATGCAACAATGTGGACAGATCTAGAGAGTATTATGCTAAGTGAAATAAGTCAGAGAAAGACAAATACCATATGATTTCACTCATAAATGGAATTTAAGAAACAAAACTGAAGAAAGAAAGAAACAAAAAAACAGACTCTCAAATACAGAGAACAAACTGGTGGTTGCTGGAGAGGGGAGGAGATGGGTCAAAGAAGTGAAGGGGAGTAAGAGTACACTTATCATGATGAGCACTGAGTAATGTATAGAATTGTTGAATCACTATATTGTATACCTGAAAGTAATGTAACACTGTAAACCTGTACTGGAATTAAAAAGAAAATTAAAAAAGAAAAAAAAACTGGGAAGAGTAGAAAAATACATAATCACCCAAAAGAACTACAGGTGGGTATAAATGTGGTTAATACCCAAGACAGTGAGCTGTGGACTCTAACAGTGTACCTGGTGTAACGGGGACTACAGCCCCATAGGGACCACCTGTCCCTGTACATCATCCCCACGGCCTCCCTCGGCAAGAGGCAGGACATGGCCTCTGTGCCTGGCACACGGTGAGGGCTCCACAAGGGTGGTTCCCTTCTCTCCCTATTGCACTTTTCCACAACAAACCCTCCTTTGCCCCCACCCCATACACACACATACAGTAACTGACCCTACAGTAAAACCCAAGGTCTGACACATTCACTTCTCATGTAAGAACCTCAGGGCCACAATGGATTTTAAAAGTACATACAGTGTTATAAAATAAATGTCCAAGAGTACAGTAATGTGGCAGTCTTCAAACAAGTCCACACGTCATTTGATGCTCCTCCCTTCGAGTGTGGGTTGGTATTAGTGACTTATTTTTAAGGAACAACATATGGCAGAATGATGGTGTGTAACATATAAGATTAGAGCATAAAAGGTGCTGCAGCTTTTCCCCTGCACGCCTGCACCCGCACCCCTCCCCTGGATCTCTCACTCTGGAGGAAGCCAGCTGCCATGTCATTTGGACATTCAAGCAGCTCTGTGGAGAGGTCCACACAATAAGGAACTGAGGCCAGCAGCCATGTGAGCGAGCCATTCTGTAAGAGCCCTAGCCACGCTTTCATAGGACTATAGCTCTGGCCATTATCCTGACCACACCCTCATGACAGACCCTGAACCAGAACTACCCAGCTAAGCCAGCCTCAATTTCCGACCCAAAGAACCAGTGTGGTAATAAACATTGTTTTAAGCAGCTAAGGTTTGGGGTGATTTATTACATAGCAAGTGATAACTAACAAAAGTAGCATGGTATGTATAATTTCTAAATAAATACACATAATTGGGAGTACCCATTCAACATGTGTTTTACTGATGGTGTCAGTATGATGTCAAAAATGTTTAAAGGCCACTGTTATGGATTGAAGGCTGACCTAGAACCTTAGTTCTAGTTGCCTGTAGAGGCGAGACTGGCATCCTTAAAAGCAAAAAGACAACACTCAGAACATTCCTTTTGACTCCTGTCCCCTGGAGGGCAGTCTGTAACAAGGACAAGGTCTTTAGGAATTTGCTCCAAGGCACTTAGATTTAGGAACATGCAAAAAGTTAAATGATTTTCAAAGGATGAGTGAATTTTTAAACCACATCCACCAGTTGAGCAGTCTCTGGAGACTGATGGAAACAGAGACCCCCGGTTAAGCACAGGGAGTAATCATACTGTCAAATAAACCCGTCCCAAGGGGTGAGAGAGTGGGTTTAAACCTACCGGAGAGGCCTCCGCTCCTGCAGGGGCTCCTTTCCCAGAATCTCCTACACCAGATGTAGATGGAGTCTTCTTCCTCTCAGCACTCCGAGTGGGAGAAGACTTGTAAGAAGATTTAAGAGGACCAGCAGGAGCTACACGAGGACAGGCATGGGATACTAGAAGGTTACAATATCACAGCCAAAGAGACAGGGAGCACAGAAGGAAAAAGTAGGGAGAGGAGGGAATTGGGAAGAACACATTTTCTGTTAAAACATAACATGGGCAATCCACATTCTCTAAATACCACCATACTTTTTCTAGTATATGCAGAATAGACACTATCTTGAAAGATTTCCATACTCCATGCTCAAGAGTCCAGTTCATTTCATGAGTTCAAAGTCTGGGCTTTGGAACCAGACAGAACTAGCACTGTCACCAAATAACTGGATCACCTTGGGCAGATTACTTAACCTCTCTAAATGTCAATTTCCTTGTGCAGGAAAGAGTTAACATAGCAGCCCTGAAAATTGTCCTTAGAAAGGCCTGCTTTACAAGGCTGGTCCTTGGTCAGCACCTGAGAACTTAGAGAAGGGTTCTTGCTATTTTTTTTTTTTTAAGATTTTATTTATTTATTCATGAGAGACACAGAGAGAGAGAGAGAGGGAGAAGCAGGCTTCCTGCCGAGCAGGGAGCCCGATGCGGGACTCGATCCCAGGACCCTGGGATCATGACCTGAGCCGAAGGCAGCCGCTTAACCGTCTGAGCCACCCAGGCGCCCCGGGTTCTTGCTATTAACTGACGAGTACCTCACTGTGCCTAAGCTATATGTAATACAACATGACTTAGCCGCTTTCCTTCTGAGAGTCTGGAATTCGGGTATGTAACTGGCCAAGGGTGCCTACGTGACCAGCCCTCAACAAAACCCCGACCACCAAGTCTCTAACGAGCTTTCCTGGTGGGCAACATTTCACATGTGTTATCACAGCTCGTTGCTGGGGGAATTAAGCACGTCCCGTGTGACTCCACTGGGAGAGGACTCTTGGAAACTCGCACCTGGTGTCCTCTGGACTTCGCCTGCGTGCCAATTCCCTCTGCTGATGTGCTGTGCAGCTTCTACTATAACACATCACAGCTGTGAGTGCCACCATATGCTGAGTCTCCTGAGTGCTCCTGGCAAATCACCAAACCTGGGGCTGGTCTTGGGGACCCCTGATACAATTGGTGACAAAGCAGGAACTGCAAGAATGACCCTGATTCACAGACAAATGGTAAAAGCAGTGTTTGAAGAAGAAAGGCTAGGGGCACCTGGGTGGCTCAGTCATTAAGCGTCTGCCTTCGGCTCAGGTCATGGTCCCAGGGTCCTGGGATCGAACCCCGAATCAGGCTCCCTGCTCAGCGCGAAGACTGCTTCTCCCTCTCCCACTCTCCCTGCTTGTGCTCCTGCTCTTGCTATCTCTCTCTCTGTCAAATAAATAAATAAAATCTTAAAAAAAAAAAAAAAGAAAAAGAAAGCCTAAAGGCATGGAGGATGATGACCTTCTGGTGCCTGGTGGCTATGGAGTCGGCCACTGTATCAAACAGCAACCCAGCTGCTGTCTGTTGCAAGAGGTAAAATACCTATGGTATTTGAAGATAACCCATCCAACTCCAAGAGTTGGCTTGCTGGATCCTCTGGCTGGTTTTGGCCATGCTGGCTAAAGTGAGGGGAGAAGTACAACCCAGGTAATGTCTTTGGTTTTGGTTTTCTCCTCCAAGTGAGAGTGGGACACAACCTCCTTGTTTTTTGCCATCAGTGATTTGATAGGAATTTAAAACTCTTAAGTACTAGAACCAGAACAGACCTCCATACCTGGTGATTTTTGCTATGACTTTTGCATAATGGAGTCTCTGGAAAAAGGGAGACATGAAAAGAGAGGCAATCTCCAGACAGAGATAGGTTTGGAGTTTTAAAAATCAACCTTGATCTATTACAGATACAGAACACCCCTCCATGGGGCCCTATCCCGTGAAAGTATCACGGATACTGGTTGCACCGTCTGGGTCACAGACAAATGCTCACAGGAAGGAGCTCGTTCCCCGATGGGACCACCTGACATGGAACTGCTGGTCAGCTCTTAATTTCTGATGCAGAGCCTAATTACATGCCTAACCTGTGATTCCTGACACAGCTGTGAGCTAGGACAGGGTACTTACAGGGAGTATGACCCCTTCACCCTCCCCTGATGATCAGACTCAACACCTGCTCACAAGATGTCTGGTATTTGACTTGCTGGGTGGGGTGCAGTTTGTAACAATGGACTAGGAGCCTAACTCTACTTCCCTTACCTTTCTCCTGCTACACACACCTCAGGAAGGCAATGCACCTGTCCCCAGAGAGGGACTGCTTTTTCCCTAGGTTGTTCACTAGATAAATGAATGGGACTATAAGAGATGGCAGTTGATGCAAACCTATCCTGAAATTTTTTTGAAAATTCAGGATTTTGTTCTGAACATGGTATGTCTTTTTGGTTAAAATTTTTTTTTTGTAAAAAAGGCTCTTATCCTTCTTGCATTCAGCCTTTCCTTATGAAGGATCATTTTAAAAGTAGAGGATGGTTGAGAAAATGTTAAGTCTTGATTACTGAATGGGGTACCGTGATAACAATGAAAAAAAACACAACAAAATCTAGCACATGTAGTGGTGCCGGGGATGGGAAGGACATTCAGGATCTTTGTTTTCCAGAACTGTTCCTGGGAACTCTGCCCTTTTCCTGAAGAAAAACTGTGCTGCCTGTGCCAGCTGCTGTGAGCACTTCAGATCCCCTTGGACTGCTGAGCCCAGGTGGCTGATGACAATGGGACTGGGAGCGGCAGGGCAGGCCAGTTCCTGCACAGTCCCTAAAGACCACCTCTATATGCCGCCCGCACTCAGCAGGTAATGAACTCATGTTGTTGACAGAACTGTGTGGAAAATGACCACCTCAAGTAGTCCCTCTGAAAGCAAGGACTGACCTGAATTCCTTGGGCCAGACTGAGAACCCTGGGGTGGGAGAAACCATGGGGGGAAAGCCACAGTGGGGGCCCTGTTAGCCTGTACTGCCTGACCAATGTATGTCCTGCTTGGGGTGCGTGGAACACCGTAAGCGGTTTCCAGGGGACATGTGTGTCCTCAGGGATTATACTCCCTAGGTGTGTGTTCTGACTATTGTGACACTGCCTCCACCCTGGAAGGCTTGAGGATGGCTTCATCTTACTGACCAGGTTGTGCTGGGCCTGAACTGATGCCTTGGGCCAGGTTAAAAAAAAAAAGTGGGGGGGGGGGGCGGCGCCTGGGTGGCTCAGTTGGTTAAGCATCTGCCTTCGACTCAGGCTGTGATCTCGGGGTCCTGGGATCAAGCCCCGCATCGGGCTCCCTGCTCAGCGGGAAGCCTGCTTCTCCCTCTCCTGCTCATGTTCTCTCTCTCTGTCAAATAAATAAATAAAATCTTAAAAAAAAAAAAAAAGATTCATACAGAAAATCAAGGAGGAAGCCACCTGGCTTTCTAAGACAGACCTTTATGCTAACCATCTGTGTTTTAACTGCCTAAGTACAGAACCCCTAAAGGGTATAAGTGAGGTCAATGCTGTAGGTTGGCCTCACTCTGCTGTGTGGAATCCTACTGATGGTAATTCTGCTGTAAAGCTGCCTTTGCCAAAGACCAAGGGGATGGACTGTGCAGAAAAGAAAACAGAAGGGGTGCCTAGGTGGCTCAGTCATTAAGCGTCTGCCTTCCGCTCAGGTCATGATCCCAGGGTCCTGGGATCCAGCCCCGTATCGGGCTCCCTGCTCAGTGGGGAGTCTGCTTCTCCCTCTCCCTCTGCCTCTCCCCCTGCTCATGCTTGCTCTCGCTCTCTCTCCCAAATAAATAAATAAAATCCTTAAAAAGAAAAGAACAACATAGAAGGTCTGACTGCTGTCCTTGGAAAGGCCAGCTTACAAGGTTGGCCCTGGCATCAGGGAACTTGTTTTCCGGGAGAGCTCCCACCATTAACTGATAAGAGTGGCTCACTGTGCCTAAGCTGTTTGTATAAACAACATGATTTATGCTCAATACCTGCTTTCTTTCTGAGAGTCTGGAATTTGGGTATGTATCTGGCAGGGGTTACCTATGTGACCAGCCTCCAATAAAAACTCTGGGCACCGAGTCTCTAATAAGCTTCCTTGGTAGGTAACACTTCATACATGTCACAACTCATTGCTGAGGGAATGTGCTCTGTATGGCTCCACTGGAGAGAGGACTCTGGAAGCTTGTTCCTGCTCTTCCCCAGACTTCATCCCATGGCCTTTTCCCTTTGCCGATTTTGCTCTGTAGACTTTCACTATAATAAATCATAGTTAAGAGTCCTCCTAGAAAATCAGTGATCCTGCAAATGGTCTTGGGGACTTCATGACACATTCCTTGTTCTCAAAAGGGGATACTTCCTACCTCCCAGGAATTTTTTGGTTAAGAGCTAATTCATGTACCATAAAATTTACCCTTTAAAAACTGTACAATTTAGTGGTTTTCAGTATATTCACGTTTGTATAATCATAACTACAGTCTAATTCCAGAAAATGTTCAATACTCCCAAAACAAACCCTGTAACCAATTAAGCATTCATTCCCTTTCCTCACTCCTCCAGTCCCTAGCAATCACAAATTTACTGTCTTTCTGGATTTGCCCTACTCTGGACAAGTCATATAAATGGACTCATGTAACTTGTGGCATTTTGTGTCTGGCTTCTTTCACTGAGCCTAATGTTTTCAAGGTTCATGGTGCAGCATATATCAGTAATCCATTCTTCTTCATAGCTGAGTAATATTCCACTTTATGGATATATATTTTGTTTATCCACTCATCTGCTGATGGACATTTGGGTTGTTTCCACTTTGTGTGGCTAATGATGCTAAGAACTACTCAGGGACAAGCTTTTGTGTGTTTTCAGTTTTCTGGGCCCTATACATAAGAGTGCAATTGCTGGGGCGCCTGGGTGGCTCAGTCGTTAAGCGTCTGCCTTCAGCTCAGGTCATGATCCCAGGGTCCTGGGTTCGAGCCCTGCATCGGGCTCCCCGCTCGGCGGGAAGCCTGCTTCTCCCTCTCCCACTCCCCCTGCTTGTGTTCCCTCTCTCGCTGTGTCTCTCTCTGTCAAATAAATAAATAAAATCTTTAAAAAAAAAAAAAAGAGTGCAATTGCTGGGTCACATGGTAACTCTATGTTTAACCTTTTGAGGAACTTGCCAGGTGGTTTTCCAAAGTGAGTACATCATTTTATATCCCTACCAGCAATGTATGAACGTTATAATTTCTCCACATCCTTGCCAACACTTACTATTTTCCCTGTTTTCTTTGAATTTTAGCCATTCTAGTAAGTGTGAAGTGGTATTTCATTGTGGTTTTCATATACATTTCCCTAATGACTAATGATGTTGAGCATCTTGTCATGTGCTTATTGGCCATCTGTATATTTCTTTGTGGAAATACCACAACTACTCAAACTAGTATGCTGTCTCTAAAAACTAGTCAGAAGTAGGTAGAGGATTATATGTCATCTAAGTGAACACACTCTCTTGGGAACTAAGACCAGACCTGCTTTAATGTGGACACAGTGTTGCTAATCTGCAAACAGAGAATGTCAGCCCTCATTAATCTTGCCATGACAATTTAATCTGATTTAGTCAAGAAAAAGCTTTGATAGTGACGCCCACAGTTTCTCAGACTTCAGTGTGCAGGTCTGCTGGGGCCTGAGAGTGTGTCTTCCTAACAAGTTCCCAGGTGATACCAATATTGATGGTCCACGGGCCACCCCGTGAGCAGCAAGGCTCTAGATATTTGTTGAGCTCTTACTCTGCCAATCATTGTCCTATCTCATTTAATCCTCATGACAATTTAAAGTATTTCAATTTTAGATAAGGAAACTGAGGCTTTAGGGGCACCTGGGTGGCTCTGTCAGTTAAGTGTCCAACTCTTGATTTTGGCTCAGGCCATTATCTCAGAGTCAGGAGATCAAACCCCGAATTGGGTTCTCCACTCAGCAGGGAGTTTGCTCGAGATTCTCTCTCTCCCTCTCCCCACAAGTGCGTGCTTGCACTTGTGCTCGCTCTCTCTCTCTCAAATAAATAAATTAATCTTAAAAAAAAGGAATCTGAGGCTTAGAGAGGTTAATTAATTTACCCAAAGCGGTAAGAACTAGTAAGTGGTAAATCTGGTCATGGGACTCCAGAGACTGTGGTTTACAGGCTACTTTGCCAAATCATCTCTTTAAGAAAGTCTACTAACCTCCACAGCTCATGAAATAGATTCTTTTTCCTAATCCACATGCCCTCAATCAAAAATAAGTTACTCACCTCTGTGACACTGAAAAGAAAAAAAAAACATAGTAACAACAAAACACTGGTGGGTAGAAAACGTTATTAACCACTGAAGACATTTCACGAAGTAAGCAAATGGGAAACAAAATAGAAAAATTCAGGAATAACTCATAGGTCGACCAATACTACTTTGGGCATTTTCCTCAGTGTCACCAGTTTGGCCTCTTTTACCTGAGTCATTGGCCTGCTCAGAGAGTATGAGTGCACTTCTGCTTCTGGCTAAAGAAGCCTGTGTAGGTGTCAACAGTCGCATAACAAGAAAGGTTTCCATGGGACTAAGGTGTGTGCGATGAGCTGAGGGATGGAATCAAATGAAAATTTTAAAAAGCAAAATAAAATGTTTAAAAAAACACAGTGTATGATGCAAATTAGCTTTTGGGTGGCAGAATGAATGTGGAAAATAAAAATACTCTAGCAAAGGATGGCTTTGGAGTTTGTCATAGTAAAATAAAACAAACGATGTGTCATTTGGAGTTTGGGAGAGTTTGTTAATTCTTTTGGGGTGCCAGAATTCATTCAATATGCTATTACAGTCTCACAATATTACCTGTATCCCTTGAAGAGAATTAGCCCATCTCCCAAGATGTAATATGGACTCAAGAAACCATTTACTCACCAAGTAGATCTAACATTGAAAAAAGATTACTCCTATGAAACACTTTAGGGTCCTCTGTTAAAAAACATTTCATTATACACTGATTTTGTTAATGTATAAATATGCATCTGTTCATACTTTTTCCATGTACATAAGGGCAAAAATTAAATAAGAACCACAAAAACAAAAACAGCCAACTAATTATCGGCTTTAATGGAAGTAGCAGTAATCATAATCTAAAACACAGTGACTGAAGTGTCATTTTGATGGCTTTGGAATATATTATATGGTAATGGATTAACTTTTCCATTACTTTGAATTTCTTGGGTACCCATTAGCCAGTAAATGGTTTGGGAATTAAAATTTTTTAATTTATAATCCACAAGCAGATAATTCAGTTGTCAACAATATGTAATAACATCCTGGTATCTTTACATAGTAATCAATGCAAATATGAATTTAACCTCAATTTGTAACCATGTGAATTAATGAAAACATACGGAATACACTCACTATGGAAAAGCCATATAGAATTAAAAGCAAGGAGATGTTTTCTCATTCAGCTCTCAATTAATTCAAGGTTTCCAGCGTTCAGTTCAACCATGAACTGCATCAGAGATCAGCAACACTGACACTTATGGGGTCTCTGACACACACGATAGGCCTCTGTGCTGGAGGTGCAAGGTCAATGCCACTGAAAAACAACCAGAAAGGCACACTGGCCTCTTCAAAGTCACAAACACTCTCCTGCTTGCCCCTTGGTAATGCCTGACCTGTTAAATAGTCCACTGGCAGCTGACACTTCTCCAGTGTTAAAATACGCATTTAATGCATGGAGTTTCCCTCACTTCCTTAACCTACATTCTCTGAAAGGTACAAATTCATACTTTTAGTAACTTATCTGAGCCTCTATTAGAACACAAGCAGTTTTAAATCTATTCAGTTTCTGGAACCGGCACATGTCCTATACATATCATCCTCCACCTCAAAGTGAGTGCCGGAACAGGCCACCCGTCCTTTTCCCCTTTTAAAGACTTCATATTAGCTCTGAACTTCTGTTTTCAAAACAGAAAGGGCAGGCCTACAAACCTCAGACAATAACAGAGTCCAATTTTTTTTTTCATACAACTAAGTTTTCCACCTATCTCTGCATGATCAATTCTGCTGTTTCTGGCTAATCAAGTAGATCACATCAATAACCAGTTACTTTTTTAACAGTCATATCTGCCCACTGGTCAATTAATTCTAGGGCAGGATAACTCCTACATGTACTGTGGAAAATGGAATAATCTCTTTCAGACTGAAAGAATATCATTAATTCCTGTAGCTATTCAACAACGAACTGGCTCTAAAGAGTGATGCCACTTTCCAAAGTCCCATTAAGTGAGGCCCTGGGGCTCCCACATTCACACAAGGCTGAATGCAAATAATGGAGGCATTTGCAGAAGGCTCAAGAGAAGCTCTCACAAAGACTGATGTTAAGACGCTCACACTAGAAAGAAGAAAACCAGAGACCAGGTCTACACATTCACTTGCCTCGGTCTGGGGAATAGGATATTGCCACGGTGGATGAAGACAGGCGCTTACTCATGGGAGGCTCCGTCTGCTTTGGCAAATTCATGGTTGATGTTGAAAGTTTGTCACATGCTGCAGAGAAACGCATTAAAGACATTGGTATTCACACCATTGTAGACTGAGAAACACATATCCCAAAGTGTTCTTCCTGTCCTCATCCACACGCCTCCTAAACTGCTGTGGCATAGCACATGGCTTCCATCATCCTGCTATGTATGCACTTAGCCTATCTGGAAATGCCCAGGCCACGGCAGCCATCAGTCTGAAGCAAGATCTTCTCTTCAATTTCAAATATTCAACCTCACTCAACTATTCAACTAAAGCCATGCTAATCCCACCGGCAAATCATTTCTTGTGTCCAGGGACTTAATTTTAAGCATATTCAGACTACACAAAAACAAAACCAATCTGGACCCAGAGACAAATCACCACTGGAAAAATGTTCTATGGTCTGAGACTGTGTGAACTGAAAGCAGACGTTTTCTGAAGGTTATCTACAGGCTCAGGGTGGAGAAAGGAGTAATATGGAATGCAAGAAGCTATATTTAAAACAGAACAACCTTTAGCAGTTGATTTCTTTCTCCTCTCAAGAGATGGGATCACAATAGCCCTTTTTCTAATGCTGTGACTATTTATGGTTAGGATTTTAACATGTGGTCCTACATTTGGTATTCTTAATTTCCAGCCATTATTTTAGACTGGTTTCTGAATTAAACCATTACAGCAAATGAAGAGGTGCTGTTAATGCCCTGTCAAGCCATATCAAAGCCTGAAGCAAAAAGAAGGATGTGCACCCTTGGCTTTAAAGGAAGCAAACTCATCACTAATTAGGTTTAAAACTATTCCTCTCATCTTGTTTCCAAATGAGAAATTTGCTGTGTTTTACAATATGTCCTGACCAAGTGAAAATCTTAAGTAAATTTTAATTCTCTTAAGCTGAAGTGAAATTATAATAAATTCTATTTTGGTATAAATAAAATATTTAAATTTAAAATGATGTGAGTTTTAACATATCTACTCAATTTTTCAGCATTTTTCAACTACTTTTTTTTTTTTTAAGATTTTATTTATTTATTTATTTGTCAGAGAGAGAAAGAGAGAGACAGAGCACAGGCAGGGGGAGTGGCAGGAGAGGGAGAAGCAGGCTCCCCACGGAGCAGGGAGCCCGATGCGGGACTCGATCCCAGAACCCTGGGATCATGACCTGAGCCGAAGGCAGACGCCCAATGACTGAGCCACCCAGGCGCCCCATTTTTCAACTACTTTGATGAAAAAAAGTTAACCAGTAGGGCGCCTGGGTGGCTCAGTTGGTTAAGCGTCTGCCTTCGGCTCAGGTCATGATCCCAGGGTCCTGGGATCGAGTCCCGCATCGGGCTCCCTGCTCTGTGGGGAGCCTGCTTCTCCCTCTCCTCCCCACTTGTGCTCTCTATCTCACTATCTCTCTCTCAAATAAATAAAAAAAAAATCTAAAAAAAAATTAAAAAAAAAAAGTTAACCAGTAGAAATTATGTAAAACTATGTGTAAAGGGGTACACATTCCACCCTTTTGCCTCATGCTCCAATATGGCTGGCTCAGTATGGTACTTGTCTTTAGAAATTTGATATTTTGTTCATCATGGATTGTTCTGTATTAATTTTGATTCAAATATTATTTAATCTTGATAAGGTGTTCCCTTAAACTGTATACCCAAATCAAGTACTGTGGTTGCCTCACCCTGGCCCCAAGCCTTGGGTGTGATTCCCAAGGGGTAATTATCAACTCTACCTACTGCCCCTCTCTTTTAGGAGCAGACTAGCGCCACACTACAGTTAATCTGACCCATGGAGCAAATTCTCTGCTACTCAGCAACACCAATAAGGAATTTTGTCAAAGGAATGCTGGGAACCAAAGATATCTATCTATTCCTACTGCTGTAATTTGACCTGTACTTCTGGTAAATACTGCATCCCTTTTACATCTTGTTTTTTCTCTGCCAGCCAAAGATAGATTGAATTTCTAAAGTATTAACTGGGAGAAAAGTTTTACTAATTCCGTTCTTGTCCTAGAACCTAAGAATTTCCCAGGCTTGAATCCAAAAACAAAGAACCTATTAGACGAAATCAAGAACAAAGCAAACTCATCTCCTTGCTTGGATTCCCAGTGTTAGCACTGATAAACTCCCTACCACTCCGTCTCAAACACCTCTTCCAGGAATCCATCACATTAACACCCAGAACTCTTTGTAAGAGTACAGATTTTGGTAATCAGAAGTGACTCAAACACCCTACTACATAATGCCTAAAACCAATAATTAATGAGAGTGTTAAAGATCTAAATGCACAAAAGTCAAACACTGACAAGATTTTTAAGGCAGAAGTTAGTGAGCTAAAGATGAAATGTCTCCAGGGCACTAGTGTGTAAGGCATGCACAGCTCCATGATGACAGAGGAACAAAGAAATATGGGCACGTCATTCACATTTCTAGAAAAATAGTTCTAAGGGGTCAGTCTACGAAATCAATTGTAAAGCGCTTGAGACAGACACAGTGATGGAGGGGAATGATCAGAACACTCATCACAAAACGCCATGGCACGGTGAAGCTCAGATATACCGTTGGTGGACTCGGCAGCGGTGGCAGTGGTCCCTGGGTCCGGAGGGAGGGTGCTGGCTGCTAAACCTAGAGGAGGGGGTGGGGTATTTTCTGATTCACCTACACAGCAAAAAATCAGAGCAAAGACAGGTAAAAGAAAAAAGTCCCAATTTCTGGTTGACTTTAGTTTCTAATTAGGAAATTAGAAAAAGTAACTGAAATGGGTTGACTTCCCAAAAAGAAATAAAGTATATTCACTGACAAAAGGTTAAAAGCACAGCACAGCAAAGTCAAACAACTGTACTACAAACAGAACCCATCTGTTCTCAGAAAGAGCTGTGTAATAGAATGACAAGATCACAGAAAAGACATTGAAGAGAGAGAAAGGCCACCCAGAGACTAGTGAGAGTTCACACATTAAACACTTGAAAATTTAAAGATGAGTATGATCTGGAAAATGAAATAAATAAGTCACCTTGAAACAAAATTGAAAGAGCAACAAAAATGAATAATGAGGAGGGAAAAGCCCCAGCCCCTTTTGGAGGTTAGGTAACTGCTGCTCAGCCTTTCCGGGCCATGGTACAGCAGTGACTTAGTCTACTGCTATTTGACCTTCCCTGAAATCAGATTACCACTAGGCTTGCCAGGTGCATCAGGTTAACCAGGCTCTGCATTCATTTTCTTCGCTTTTCTTTTGCTTTCCTTTAAAGCCCAGTTACTGTATCAACTGCTGTTTGCTAGCAAAAGGAACGCACAGACTCCCTTCATGAGAAATGCATACATAGGAAGCTTGGCATCACATCTGAAAAAGGTACCTGCAGATGACTACAAAGCATGCCCCGGATCCAATGGGCACCAACCTGTGCCCATGATCTGCTGCCTGCCCCATGATCGCCCACTGGGGCCCTGCAATGCAGGGACAGCCCTATACTCACCATCACGACCTCCAGGCCCGGTGGCCAGCGAAGCTCCCCACGAGCACTTCTTCTTTAGCTCCAGTTGCTGCGTGCGCTCCAGGGACCGGCGCATCATTGCCTCCAGCCGCTCCTGCCCAGTTCACGCAAGGGAGAGCAACATAACCACCCAGCCCCACCGTGCTGCTGTGCTCCAGTGCTCAGGGTGAGTCACCAAATGGGGCTGTCGGTGCTCAGCATCCAAAACCCAGGCACACGTGCTCTCCACCACACTAGCGAGATCTTAGTGGGTGGAGAGTAAACAATGCAGCTTGCGCTGGCTCCGAGCCCCAGGGGGCAGGCTGCTGCCTGCCGCAGCCAGGCCTTGATTAGTTTAAGAATAATGCCAGACAAGCATTAACTCTTTCAGGCCTGTCTCAAGTACCATTTTGCCTCACTGAATAGAACTGGAATTGTGCTCTGGAACCAAGGGCATTCTCTCTAGTAGAAAAGCATAAAGCATTCTGATTTGAGAAAATTTAAATTAAAATATAATTTAAATTTTTATAGCCCTAAGCATAACTTTTTGGGGTAATACATGGCTTTGAGATCTATTTTACCAAGCCTCATTTTCATCTTAGAACTTCTTAAAGGGAAATCAATTGTTTTCTACCTTGTAACATTTTCCTGCTACATAGTATTTTGGGGATAATGCTGCATATTTCAAATTTTAAAAGAGACAACAGTAGAGAACCTCCTGGCCATAAAATAAAGCATCTATACATTCTCAAGAGTTAGATGGGGGGTAGGGGAAGAGGAACTAAACAGTTTTTAGCCAGAAGAAAAAACAACAACAACCAGGCTTCTCCCTTACCAGAGTATTTATTAAAAGCACTCTCCTGTGTTAACCAAAGTGTTATTTTCATAAAGTTGGGTCTGAATGTTGGCAAATATTTCCTTGGCACTGGAGTGAAGCTCTTTTAATTTTCCATTCCCCGGCACCCCAATGACATTGCAAATACCAAATCCTCTCCCTGCCTCTACTGGACAAGGCCTGAAGCAAGGTAAACAGGTACATGCTGATGCCCTTCTGCCTTCATAAAACCCAACCCTGAGGTGCTCTAGGAGATGGGGTCATCCTAGCCCAACTCCAAAACAAAAAGATAACTATTTTCTCATGGCTTGAATAAAAAGTAAGCAAAATTAATTTAGGGCAGCACCAACTGTGTAACCATGACTTAAGAATCAGGGAAAGGCTCCTTTATTTTACTTACTAGAAACACAGAAAGGTCACTTAGGAGGTATCTTCATCTATCCCTTTTGTCTATACTAGAGGGATGGGATGAGCATCTCGGCTTCCTCTGCATAATTTTTCTCTGAACAGCACTTTGCTAAGAGATGGCCTCTCCAAGGACCTCTGAGTAGAAAGGGGGCTTTTTTTTCCTCCTGTAAATCTCAGATTTTTATTTGCACTAGTTTCTGGCTGAGACTCTACAATCATGAGTGTGCATTTCCTAGCAAAGTCCTGTCCTCATGACCCTGGCCCATTAAATTCTGACAGCCAACCCCCGGGGCTTACCCAAATAAAGTTGGCGGTTTGGAGGGACTAGAACTTTTTGACTATTCGATACTTGAAGTACAGTCACTTGAGACTGGGGCTGAAAGGTATTTAATTATATGGATTTAACATAAAGTATTTAACCAATGATGTAATTTAAGTGTTGAAACCTTTTACCTCAGAGTGAATTTAGTATTGAGTAGGTTATAGGAGATTTCCTACATGCCAAAAGGACCTCACAAGACAGTCCTTCATTTATTAGGAGACCAATGACAAAACTTGCCAGCCAAACTTACCATTGAGCAGCTATATAGGGGTATAATTATAAGGGAATGCTCACCCAAATCCAGACCTACCACTGGATTGTTCAGTTACCCTAAAAAAAAGCCAAACACAAAAACAAAACTTCTACCATCTACCTCCAACCCACTGAGCCGCTTCAAATTCCACTGTTAGAGATACATTCCTCTGAATCATAAGCAGGCTTATGAAAATGAAGCTATCCCGGAGAGAGGACACAATCACTCTGTGTCACCTGCTTTTGCAGAGATGATGAAAAATAGGTGGTAACCAAGCTCTACAGTAAGGAGACTTATGGAACCCAAAATCATCAGAATGGGGTGATTCAAACATGTCAAAAACAAAACTGGTCCAGGGGCACCTGGGTGGCTCAGTCGGTTAAGCGCTTGGCTTTGGCTCAGGTCATGATCTCAGGGTCCTGGGTCCTCAGCAGGTACTCTGTTTCTCCCTCTGCCCCTCCCCCTGCTTGTGCTCTCTCTCTCCCCCACCTCAAATAAATAAAATCTTAAAACAAAACAAAACAGGTCTACTTCACTCTTGTTAGAGGTTAGTCCTATATAAGTCCCTATTACCCTTTGTGTGTGTGTCAGGGCCGGGGGGGGGGGGGGAGGCAGGAAGGGAATTTTTCTGTTACTTCATTTGATCAAATGGGGATGAGGGCACCTGGGTGGCTCAGTTGGTTAAATGACTCCCGGTTTCGGCTTCAGTTCAGGTCATGATCTCAGGGTAGTGGGACTGAGCCCTTTATCGGGCTCTGTGCTCAGTGTTAAGTGTAGTGTCTGCTTGAGATTCTTTCTCTTTCCCTCTTTAATAAAATCTTTAATAAAATGGGGATGACATTACCTGTATCATCAGAGCACTCAAGTCTATGACACAATGACTAGCATAGTAAGTCCTTAACCAATACTAACTGAATCCAAATTGGTAAAGGAAAATTATTAACAGGACAGTTTAAAGCAGTGATTCTCAAACTTGAGAGTGAATTTGCATCAGAATCCCCTGGAGGGCTTGTTAAAACACCAATTGCTGGCCCCACATGCAGAGTTTCTGATTCTACAGGTCTGGGGTGGTACCTGCTAAGAATTTGCATTTCTGACAAGTTCCCAGGCTACGTGGATGCTGCTGGTCCTGGAACTCACTGTGAGAACCACTGGTTAGAGGAAAGGGTGAGCATGAGAGAGCATGCGAGAAAGTTCAATCACACCAGAAGAACAGTATTAATAAATGTTAGAGCTGCATACTGCATACCAAAATTCCTGCCAAATTCTCGTTCTCCTGAGTATCATCAGATGATCAATAGAGGATGGGAAAAGGGCAAGGCAGATTCTTGTCCTTAGAATGTCCTCTATTGGGTACAGCTTAGTGGAAGGAATGAGGGGACCTCACCCTTGACCCCTTTAGCTCTGGCCCTAGATCTGCCTGGATGAACTCAGAGGAGAAGAACCAAGACCAAGATGACTCACGGAGCTGGCCAAGGAGTATAAAAGGCCTCCAGCAGGGCACAGCCTAGGCACTGTTGATGACCCAGACAGCCATCTCTGGCAGGAATGGAGAGCTGGCTGTGCCTTTTCCACTGCCCTTACTACATGTGTTCTTGGGAAAACAGTGTGGGAACAAGCCCCCAAGGGGTTCTCAGTCGGGCTCAGCAGAAGGTCTTTCTCTTTACAAACAGATGTCTACATCTGGCCAGGAGGCCACATTGTCACCACGACCCCATGCCAGCCAATGCCCTCTGAGACCAGCTAGCTCTCAGTTTAGTGAAGTT
This sequence comes from Mirounga angustirostris, assembly GCF_029215605.1. Taxonomy (NCBI): domain Eukaryota; kingdom Metazoa; phylum Chordata; class Mammalia; order Carnivora; family Phocidae; genus Mirounga; species Mirounga angustirostris. Next base: position 16,138,862 of record NW_026991719.1, read on the forward strand.
TTTGTTTAGGTGAGTTTAGAAATTTCTCCTTTTTACACTCAGCCTGGTGGGTTTTGTTAGGTATCAAGCAATAAGATTTTGAGAAGTATGAGATGAAGCTACTCTTTGACAGAGGCCTTTCCTGGTTATCTGTTTAGCATGAGGAACGTGGAGTTGGCTTCACCAAATTCCATTTCTCAGGGCCTCTAGTCAGGAAACTATACCACTCCAAGGGGAGAATGGATGAGTGCATTGTGTTGGCAATCCTAACCAAAGCATGTGACAAGGGTTTACTCTAAAAGCTTGAATCTTGGGAGCTGTGTGGCGTGCAAGGATTAGAAGAACCCACCTTGAGGAGAAAGCAGCCTTCAGTGAGAGAATGAGCTCAAGGTCAGTATCTCAAGTGGACTGGATAGCCCCTTCCCCAGGACAGGCCTGACCAGTCTCCAGCCCTCCCAGTCCTCAAGACCTCTAGAAGCCAGGCTGTTTGTGGTGCCCACTTCTGTACTGGTAGACAGGAAGCCTCCTGGTCGAGTTGAGGTCCACAGATGAGGAGTTACCAAAAGCAACATCATGGCAACTCTAAGGACATGGAACCAGGACAGGGCTAGGAGGGAGGTGTGGAGTCAACAGGTCTTTTATGAGCTCCTAGTATCAGCCCCAGAGAGGTAGGCCTTGGAGCGCAACCCAAACAATTTCCAATAAGCTACAGAAGCAAAATTGGCTACAGTGGAATGAACCATTCCTGCAGAGGCTTCTCTCTGGTTGACAGAGACAGAACATGACAAGAAGAATGAGAAAAGATTGGAGAATCTATGCAGCCATGTGCCAAGCAGTCAGTAGCCTTGTCAAAGATTTCCAGGGAAACATGAGGGCAAATGCAAGGTTTTCCTTTGGAAAGGGGCCCCCGCACTATAGACCTATCCATCCTCTCCAAAGTTCACCCACAAGAATGCCAAACAGGTCTCAGCACTAGCAGACTGCTGACACTGATGTGGTTAACAGGCTGGCAGGTGTGTGGAAAGTCCCTAACCTCCACCTGGGACTCTGGGGGCCCTGAAGGTGGGAGTGGTGGCAGAGGAAGGCTGCTGTTTCCTCGTGTTGCTACACAACCACAGGAGGCCCAGACTCTCAGCCCTGCTGTGTTGTGTCTGGGGAGAAGAAGGAAGCAAGCTCAGCTTGTATTTGTAGGGACAAAGGTCAGGCAGTATCCCCCATACCCCATTATCATCCATGTTAGGGGTGAAAGGAAGCACACAAAGCAAACAGAAAATTATGTTGAAGTGCAACCATTTAAGATTCAACTGAAGTCACTGAAGGGAATCTAACATTTCTGAACACTACTCTGTGCAAGGTGCTTTGCTGGAACTTTTACAGAAGTCACTTCCTTTAATTCCTGTGACCACCTCTGCTTTGGGCTGAAGAGACTGAGTTAGAGGGTTATGAGGAGCTAGGTGACTTATTCCTGGCTACCAACAGCCCAGTAGTAGAGCTGGGATTTGCACAGGGAGCAGATGAATCCATGCAGTTGTCAGGCCCACAGCCAGCAATGGTGAATTGGAGCTAAGACCCTGGCAATGACTCTCATTTGCCAAGAGGAACAAAGCAATCACCATTTAAACGAGTGCTTTGTGGACAAAGATGGGTCTAATTGTGTTTGTGTGTGTATGTACACATGTGCACATTTTCACGTTTTTTTCATTTAAAAAAGAGGAAGGGGTAAAAGATGTATAGTCATAAACTATACAGAGATTTAAAAAAGATACCAAATCTATACAAATGTCTCTGAATCCTATAGAGCCGGTGATTAATAAACCTCTATATTATTTATACTAAATGATGAGTCATTATACCTTATGAATAAAAAATGATCATCACCTGATACAAGGCTTTGATTACATCCTTAAAATATACTTGTTAAGAAAATCTATACCCCAAATATGCTTTCTAAATATATTTTCAAAGTTTAGTAATAAAGGACTCTACAGTGGTAACAACATTGTTTCTTTTTTAAAAGGTAATGTAGAGAAAGGATGATTAAAGCAAGAGAGTGCATTAAAATTTAAATATACTAGCATGTTTGTATTTGAAGGCAGACTGCTGTGAACCTGGGACCTTACCTCCTCCTCCCGGAGCTTCTGCTTCCTCTTCTCTTCCACAGCTGCCCTCTTCTGGTCCTCCCGCTGTCGCTGCTCTTCCAGTTTCCGCCATCGCTCCTCAATTTGCTTTTCATACTGGAGCTTCGCTCTTTTCTGTTTTTCCAAGATCTGCTGCTCCCGGGCAGCTGAGGGAAGGAAAGCAGAAGGGAGGTGTCATTATGAGAGCACACCACGCGGTTTGGATTAACCAAAATGCAGAAGCAAGAGTGAGACCAAAGAAGAGCCCAGTGGGATTCTAGGCTACAGTGATTGAGATGAAAGGTTCTGGCATCTCTGCCACTAGATGGGTGACTCTGGGCATGCTAACCACATCATCTCTCTGCCTTGATTTCCTCTTCTGTGAAGTGGGGACCATCGTGTCTGCAAACTCACAGTGTGGTGAAGATTAGATGAGACCAAGCATGGGAAGTACATGGTAACAGCCCCTGCACACGGCAGCCACAACTCCTCCTGCTACCACCAAGTCAGAGCTGTCATGGTGGCTAAGCCACACACTAGATCGAGAAATGACTTCTAAGTCATTTATTTAAATAAAGAGCATTTTTCCTAAAAAAAAAAAAAAAAAAAAAAATGTGGAAGACACTGAGCTAGGCAAGGGTGCAAACTCATGATATTCCCCTCAAGACATTTTCTAAGGACTATCTACCTGGTGGTGTCAGGGAAGGGTTCCCTGGGGAAAACAATATGTGACCAACTGGCAGGAGCCAATCAAGAAGAACCTGAAAGCTCACTTGTGTCAATTCAGTGGGGAAACCACTAGTTACCTACCCCACAGTACCCTGTGGGGAACACATCGTACTTATCTGTCTATAGTTTGCAAGAGCGAAGAGAGCCTTTCTCAACTGGGTTTCCCACCCTAACACAGAAAATATCTTAAATGCTAATTTTCTCAGTTCTGAGGATGGCCCTTCTAGATGCCCAGGAAAGAGCCTGAGTGATTGCACATAGTGGATGCCTGAGGAGGTGGGGGCACTGACTGTTTCTTGTTCTTCACCATCTTACCCACAGTCTCTAACAGAGTATCTAGAACATAGCAGAGGTTCAATGTTTGCTAAGTGAGTAAATGAACTGTTCTGAGAATTAAATAACAATTTTGAACATGCCAGCCAAAGTGTCGATTTGCTTCCCAGTGCTTCATGTTCATTTAGCAATTGTCCCAGCTCTCTCCCCATTCAGTCATCAACTTCTAAGGGTGTTCAGAAAAGGCACCACCACATCTCTATTCCCTTGGACCTAAACAGCCAAAGGGCACAACTTACCAAGACATTTTTCTCTTTCTTCTCGTCTTTCTTTAGCTAGTCTTTGTCTCTCATCAGATCTTAAAAATCCATCCATACCTATAAAAAACAAAACATGTTAAAATAATTCTTCCCTCTTTCCTTACCTGCTGAGTGTCAGGGGCCACTGGTCCCGCACCCTGGGTCTGGCCACACACATACATCATCCATCGCCATCACTTTATCCATGGAGGCCCAATACACCATTCCCCACCACACACACACACACACACACACACACACACGGCCAGGCCCTGAGAGCTGAGGGGTGGCAGCCACAGCTTCCACATTCACCCACCAAGCTGTGCTGTAGTGGCCTCAATGCCAATCCTGGAGAACCATGCCCTTTCCCTCTGTCCCCAGGACTGGACCTGGAGAGGGTCAGAAAATGCCAGGGAGGCCTGGCAGGGTGCAAAAAAGCCCACCAGGCCTCCCCAAGCCTGGCTCCCAGGGGAGAGAAGAAGCACAAAAGTGGACACAATTATTACACAGATAGTCAACATTCTACTTTCTGAAGGGAGCCAAGTGCTGAGGGACACGTACAAGCTCCTTGGGTAAGCACTGAGAAATACAACACTCAAGTTTGATTCTGGTTCTGCTAAATTTGCTCCAATGTCAATCTTAGTATTTTAGAATCAAAAAGAAGAAATATAACATATTCCTGTTTGTCATTTAAATATCTACAACAAACAAAATGGAACAGATGGCAGTTTCCTCCATAAATGTCCAGGAAACACCCCAGGAGCTCTGCATCTCCACCCACCCTCTACAGGACCATAAAGCGCTTTCTGAATGAAAGATCAAATGAGCTTCATGGTAATTTTAGGATTAGAAATAATTTACTGCACTCAGTCACAATCAATCATTCATGAGCATTACTTACATAACGTTCAAGCACATCTTGGAGAAATCAGCTTCTGTGTTACTACAACCAGACTCACTGTCATGGTGCCCAGGCCCTCCTTTCTGGTAGTGTCACATGTTGACATCCTTGTGTGCCTTGCTGCCACAGTTACCTGCACCCCTTTTGGGGAGGTTCCTGTGACTGTCCAAGAGAGAGACCAGAGACGTGGACTCGGTATAGGCAGCAGGAATGCAGATAGGGATGGATGTGATAAACACTGGATTGTCACAACTCCCCATGGGCATCTGATTTTGCATCTTGGATTACATATCAGGGATATTAAAGCTCAAGACTGAAGTACTAGAAAATCAACCTGGACTATAAATGCCATTACCCATGTTTGTTTTTAGTTAACTCTTAACTATGATACTACCAACAACATAAACATCATCAAGAATTTGAAGGCCCACTTCTTAGCTCATCATTGCTGGCTCCCCACAGTCTGATCTGAAACTCTCTTCCCAACTTGACATCAGCACTGCCCCTTTCTTCTACACACCTTCCAGCTCAAGATACCCCTTCTCCCACACCCCAACACCTATTTAAATCCCACCCACCTTCAAGACCCCACAGTTCCCCAGAACCTATAATGCTCTGTGCTCCCACACAGTTAGCAGAAGTCTAATTTCATTCTGCTTGGCTGCAGAATTCTCCTCTGATTCAGTCTCCCTGGGAGGAGGGAGAGGCTACTGAGGCAAGGGTGGCTTATGTATGTCTGGGTCACCCCAGCTCGGGGCACTGCCCCCCAACAGTGCCCCTAAAGTGAACACACAATGCTCAAAAGCAGGCATGTAGTCGGTGGAAGGGAGACAAAACCAGGTTTTTCTTTTCTCTAAACACTTTCAGGCTCTAGTGTCTACCTCAAGAGTTTGACTAATTAGAATTTCTTCTGTGTGAAAAGTTACAAAAAGAAGCTTAGCACCCCTGAACGGATGTTTGCTTGTGTCAGCACCCATATCAATCTGTCCATCCCCGCAGGACCTGAACCTTACTCCGTATTGCCCATGCCACCCTTCAGATGTTAATGGGCCAGCCCTCTATCTGAGGTACAGCCTGAGAACCACGGAAAGTGTTCTTCAAACAGAAGAAAAAAACTGAGGGAAAAGGGCCAACCACATTTGGAACTGGCCACATTACCCAGAGGCTTTACAAACACAAGTTGCTCTGTTCCAGGGATATGCATTATTTTGGGCTGCCCCCTTGTGGGCACTTGTAAGAGTCACAACTACAAATCATTTCCTTTCCAGAAAATCTTCATTATCATGCTCATAGTCACCACGTGCTTCATCATAACAGGAGGTCACCCAGTTACTATGGATCTAATGCACTTCTTGGATTTACTTGACTCAATCACCTTATGATGCAGGGACTATTTTGATCCTCATAGGTGCAGAAAGGGAGGTACATAGAGGTTAATTAACTTGTCTGACGTCACACCATCAGAAAGTGGAGAAGCCAGATCCTACCCCAAGAACGTAACTCCAGGACCCACACTCTTAATTACTGCTCTCCTGCAAAGGAAGAAATGTAACAGCTTGATCTTAGTGCCTATGAACGAAAAGTTGTGACCCAGTATCACACACAAGGAACAAATCCCATCCTTGTCCCAGGAATAAGCCTGCAAAGATGGGGAGAGGTCTAAGTCTAACTCATTAGAGAGGGATCAAGTAAGCACTACTATGAGCCACGCACTTGCTGGCTGGCCACAGATATGGCCACTGCCCAGACAGAGTAAATATTTGCTTCCTCTTCAAACTGATGGTTTGGAAATGTTTTAGAGAGGCTGATGCTGGGTGGGAAAGGGTGTTAGCCAAAGAATGTTGGGAACAACCATGAAAAGCAGTTCTGCTTTGGCCTCACTAAGGAGGGTGAAGCAACTCAAAGAGTCTAACATGGGTAACTTGGAGTCTCTGTACTGTCACACACAGCCACAAGCCACGTGCGGCTACTTCAATTTAAGAAAATCAAAATTAAATGCAATTAGGGGTGCCTGGCTGGCTCAGTCGGAAGAGCATGCGACTCTTGATTGCATGGGTTGTGAGTCTGAGTCTCACACTGGGTGTAGAGATTACTAAAATAAATAAATAAACTTAAAAAAATTAAATGCAATTAAAAGTTCAGTTCCTCAGCACACTGGCCACATTTCAGACAGTCACCAGCCACATGAGGCTGGTGGCTACCATACTGGACAGCACTGAAAGAGAAAGAGAAGTCTGGCAGCTCCCTCTTGTGACTCTCTTCCTTAACACTCAGCTGCTCTGGGATGCATGTGGATAAGGAAGATCTCAGAGTTCAATCAGGGTTGAGTTTTGCTAGGTGAGTAAGGCTGAGGTAGGGCCTCATTCCTCCACACAGTGTCAGCCTCTCCTGATTACAAGAATTGTTAAGCAATTGTTTCTAGAACATCTGTTTGAAGAGAAGCCAAGTAATTAACTCATATCTCCAACTTCCATCTTGTGACTGTCCATGATCCTCTAGGAGCCCCTGCTGAGAAGCACAGGGCTTATCCCAGGGGAGAGCACAAACCAGACCACCCCTATTTGTTAGGGGCCATGGACTTAACCAGTTATTAGCACTAGTACAACACAGCCAGAGGAATGGAGGTAGACCATTATTAACACAGCCAGGGTAAATAATACATGAACATTAACAATACTAAGAGACTTCCTCTAAAGACCCAGTATACTTAAGGGTTAATGCTCAATTTGGTTCCTAAAGGTAGCCTTCTTTCTGTATGGCCTGAAATCCTACAGTATTTAGCTTTCCTACCCAATCAATCATCCTTTGTCCATTATACCTCATACTTTATGCGTATCCTTGTCTTTTATTAAACCAGAGACCCAATGTTATCTTTGAACCCCATGAGAAGAGATGGAGAATAGATCCGTGCTTGTCAGGGGGAAAGGAAGTGGGTGGCTATAAAAGGGCAGCATGGATCCTTGTGGTAATGGAAATGTCCTCTATCTTGACTGTACCAGTGTCACTACTCTGGTTGGGACAGTGTACTGTAGTGCTGCAAGCTGGTACTGTTGGGGGAAACCAGGTAAAGGGTACATGGGATCTCTCTGTAGTATCACTTATAACTGCATGTGAATCTACAATGACCTCAAAATAGGAAGTTTAATTTTAAAAAAATATGGTTCAGGGGTGAAGCCCTGGAGGAGAACAAATACATAGAGGGAGCAGAGGACACCTTCCTGGAGGTGTCCCACCCAGGAGAAGGACAAGCCGTACACATGTCAGAGCCAAGCCTGCCCCATTCCTGATGCAGTAATGCTTCCCAGGACAATAGCATTCAGGTAACGTGCACCACCGAAACGGAGGCCTTTTCCTGGGCAACTCATCCCATGGAAATGAGAATGAAACAGGGATACTGAGTGGCTAAACAACTATTTTATGTTAACAAAGCAGCATAAAATTTCATACTTCACTGATGTGCTCTTGCTTGGAGCAACTTTCCGTTACCGTTGGGCTGTAGCAACACATTTTTAAAAACTAATTTTAAAATGAATTTTATTAGCCTGAGCACTCTCCCACTAGAATATTAATGAGCTGGTATCAGTCAATTATTCATGGTACTGGTAATAACCATTATGAAAATACAAAGTTTTTAGGGGAAGCCAGCTGTGTTCAACTTTTAAAAATTAATTGTATTAAATAAATTTTATTTTTTTTTAAAGATTTTATTTATTTATTTATTTATTTGAGAGAGAGAGAGAGAGAGAGAGAAACAGCATGAGAGGGGATAGGGTCAGAGGGAGAAGCAGGCTCCCCGCCGAGCCGGGATCCTGATGCGGGACTCGATCCCAGGACTCCAGGATCATGACCTGAGCCGAAGGCAGTTGCTTAACCAACTGAGCCACCCAGGCGCACCATGTATTAAATAAATTTTAAAGTAACTTTCCCAATCACACTCATATCACTGCAACTGAGTCAGTGTCCAGAAAAAAGAAAGGGAAAAGAAATGAAGAGCTTATCAAATAAGTTCAGTGCCAGCCAGCGCCCCTCTGTGGACTGGCAGGCATGGACACATTTCACCTCCATGGTGACTCATTTGTGCTGTCATCTGTCTAAGTGCATCAAGACCAGTGGTTCTCAACCATGGCTACACAATGGAATCACCTTGGGAGCTTTTAAAATGACAGATGCATGCATCTCCCTCCCAGAGGCTGACCTAACATCTCAGGTGTAAATGGGGTGGCAGTGCTTTAAAAGCTCCCACATGATTCTAACATGCAGCAAGACTTAGAAATGTCTGGCCCATTACTCCTCCCACTGGAGCATGCATCAGAACCATCTGGAGGGCTTGTGAACTCTTACTGCTGGATGGCACCCCCAGAGCTCGTAACAGAGTGGGCCTGAGGTGAGCCAGAGAATCTGCCTTTCTAACAAGTTCCCAGGTGAGGCTGATGCTGTTGGTCCAGAGCCCACATCTTGAGAACCACTGTTCTAGATTGTGCTGACTCTATAGTACATGGCCCTGCCTGTGGCTCCTCTGTGGATGTCCAGAACCCAGAAGAATGTGGGGCTCACAAAGTGGGATGGAAGGAATGCAAAGAGATGATCGACCACCTGCACCCCCCCCCTCCTCCCCACACACAGCATTTCCCTTTGCCACGGTTGTTACTGCTCCACGTGCTATGGTCTGGGCCTGTTCATTTGCCCCATTGCCCTCTAAGCTCTTATCTGTGAATCTCCAGCACTTTGCACGTGGTACTTAAATACTTACTGAATGAATAGGCCATGAATATTATGTCCCACTGACCGAAACTTCCCCATTTGTAGAACATTTAAACCTTTTTATCAGTAATATCTATATAAACAAGTAACATCTTGAAGCATCTTTGTACCTGTTATACTGCTGGAGTTGGGACAAGGAGTACAAAGGTAAAGAAAGGAAAGCAGCTTTTCCCACTGCTCCCCATGCTCCCCCACAAGGCTAAAATGAATCTTTCCTCTAAATTCCATCAGTGGTCCACCTCTCTCAGTCCTTTTCCTTCTTTAATTCAAATTGGGATCCCTCTCTCATTCATGGTCCTCAAGCACAGGAAGCTCTACCCTCCAACTGTCCCCCTTTCCAGTCCATCTGTCAGGATATAAGCTTATTTTTTCTTTCTTTCTTTTTTTTTTTTAGATTTTATTTTTAAGTACTCTCTACACCCAATGTGGGGCTTGAACTTAAAACCCCGAGATCAAGAGTTGCATGTTCTACCGACTGAGCTAGCCAGGCAACCCAATATAAGCTTCTTAAGGGAAAGGCCCATGTCCCATTTCTTCCCATAGCCCCTAGGGCCTAGCATAGTATTCTGTACATATTAAGCACTTAATAAATGCTGAGTTCACAAGCACCTACTGTGTGCCAGGCCTGGAGGGGATATTAAGACACACATTTCCTATGATCCTATGACAGCATCAGGACAAGGACATCATTCCTGTGGCCTCTGTATGACCAGACCCACTTATTTGAGAAACGTCAATTTCCCATACTTAAAAGGGATATGGGATGCTAGCTCTGGGAACTCACCCTCTTATAATACATCCCCACGCTATGAGAAGGCCAAGTTAAACAATGGGTCTCAGGGAAGGCTCCAACCAGCAGAGCCAAAAGCTACCACCAACTGCAGCCTCTGAGTTTGCCGTCTCAGCCCTTCAGCTGCCCCTCAGTACAGATATCAAGTGAGAACCACCCAGTCAACCCCAGGCAACACACAGAACCCTGACAAAGAAGACAACATTATAAACTGCTCAGTCTTGGTGTAGTTTTTTTCACAGCAATATAACCAGAAAACCAGTCCACCGATCAACCAAAAGCAAACAAGCAACCGTTTCTGATCGCTCAGTGTATGGGACCCAGATTATGCACCACCCTAGACTCCTCAGCCTCATGGGCTCACCAACCCAGGACCTCAGCCACCTGTCATGCTTCTCAGGCAGAATTTAGTGATGGCTCATGTAGTTCCCTCACTCAACATGCCCTGGAAGCAGCTCCTGCCACTGACTCCGACAGAAGAGCCCCCATACACAGCATCAGCTGAAAAGGAACAACAATAGCACCTTGACATTGACTAGGCCAATCCTGCGGAGGCCAGGAAACATGACCCAGAAGACAAAGCAGTTAAGGCCCTGTGGCATGCGCTCTGACTGAGACAGGAAGGCAACAACGGATGAATTGTTTGCCCTTGTTTCTACCAGCGACTGCTCTGAGTCACTGGGATTCATAACCTCCCTGGACATGGCCTGTGGATCCAAGCATCACAAGCTGTGTTCGGCTGCAAGGCCTTGGTCAGCTTGATGATATATCACCTTTTATTTCCTTTCCTTCCTTCCCTAGATCACATACTTTTCCCCTCACTCTTAGTTCCCAGGGAGCAGACCCCTCAATAAAGTGCTGGTAAGTATAAAAGAGGAGGAGAAACTGTACATGAATGTTCATAGCAGCATTATTCATAATAGCCACAAAGTGTAAACAACCCAAATGTCCATCAACTATCGAATGGATAAATAAAACATGGTATGGAAAAAATAAAATAAAATAAAAAAATAAAAAAAATAAAACATGGTATGTCCATATAATGAAATATTATTCAGTTATAAAAAAAGGAATGAAGGGAATGATGGGCTGTTAATGGGTACAGGATTTCTTTTAGGGGTGATGGAAATAAATGTTCCGGTGTAATGATGGTTGTACAACACTGTGAATGTACTAAAACCCACCAAAGTTTACACTTCAAAATGGTAACTGTTATGTGAATTATATTGCAATAATACAATTTTGCAGAAAGAAAATAAAACCATCTTATGGAGGGCTCCACAACGAGATTTAAAATCTACAACCGGGGCACCTGGGTGGCTCAGTTGGTTAAGCAACTGCCTTGGGCTCAGGTCATGATTCCAGGGTCCTGGGATTGAGCCCCGCACCGGGCTCTCCACTCAGCAGGGAGGCTGCTTCTCTCTCTCCCTCTGCCCCTCCCACCGCTCATGTTCTTTCTCTCAAAATAAATAAATAAAATCTTTAAAAAAAATAAAATAAAATCCAGAGCCTAATTAATCTCATCTGTGGCCTTCATCCAAGTCTCCCAAGTTACCGCTTTTACTTTTTCCTCTCAAACATCCAAATGATATATCTGGTTCCGACAAAGCATTTTCCATACAATGAGAATAAATGTAGTTCATCTGACTACATAAAAATCATACATATGTATATATATATGTATATATATATACACACACACATCTTTGTGAAGTATCTGCCACACAATCTCAAGATCTTTGTTATATTTTATAAAACTGGGGAGCAAAAATGAATGTTTGTAATTGAAAGAAAATGAAATATATCTGCTATTTGTTCAAAAAGGGAGAGGGTAGAAAAAATACCAATAAATGGTAAATGTGTTATGATCAACAGTTATGATTACATGAAGTGATGTATACGAAGAACTTTCCATTATGATAAATGCTCATTAAATATTAGTGGCTATTATTTTTAGGGGGGGGTTATATTTTGAGATTAAAGAAATGGAGACTCAAAAAGTCAAGTGACACACCCAATGTCATATTAAGTGGGAAGATTCTCATTACCTCTCTGACCCTCAATCCACTGTGATTTTTTCCTAGACTCTGCTGTAGGATCAGATTCAGATCACTGAAGAGCAGGAAGGTGAAAGTTCCAGGAAGGGATAATGGTGTATGCAAAAATATGCTAGAAAATAATAGTTAAATCCTCAAATCTCATTGAACTTCAATCCTACCCGTCTAAACTGAAAATCAGTTGATAGAATCTAGAACCTTTTTCATCTTTGCATGAGGGTACTGTTTTTGTCCAGAAAGCATGACATATCCCTGCCTTATATTTTTCAATTAAAATCTCAAAAACAATTATAATCCCATAGGGTCACTAAACTTTCTATTTACATTTCTTTCAATGTGGAACTAAATCTCAATTCTCAGTAGGTCCTGTCAGCATCCATCCATACTTTAGGATGACTGCTTTAATGCAGTGGACTGTAATGAAAACCAACAGCACTAAGAGTTGAAGAAGATTCTTGTCTGGCAACCTGATTTTTCTCCAAAATGGAATTCATATCCATTAAAGGCATTCTGAGAATAAAAAATCAACCCTTACACTGTTAAAATCAGGGCTTAATCATACCAGTGTACAATGCACAAAAAAATCCCCATAAAGTAAATTTAATAATGTATGATCGGCAATTTCGAGATCACAAATCATGGAATTTCGGGTGAAAGAGCTCTCAGGGGCCCAATTCAACCCTCTACTTGCTGTGAGTGAACGAGCGAGCAAGTGGCAAAGATGGGGGGGTTTGGTCCCTTTCCTCCACCAGAAAAAGAACTATCTTTATCCTTTTCGCTTCCTTCATCTGCCCATCGGATATGCTGGATGAATTCTTGGGCTTTTGTTATACAAATGGAGAATGTAAGTAAAAAGGGTTTCAGGACTGTAAGAAGTGAATCAGCTTTGATTAACAGACACTGTAAAGGGAAGCAAACCTTTTGTATGAGGGAACAAAAGCAAAAAGGAAGTAAGAGGTGGACATGGGAGTCAGAAGCCATGTTAAGGCTGCCTCTGGGTACAATTCTGCCTGGGAGCTGAACACAGGAAAGGTTTCAAGAAACTCCTGGAAGGTATGGTATGTATGTGTGTAATACTGGGAGACAGAGGAATAGGCAAAGAGCTGCAGGTTAGAATTTAATCCTCTGACACTTTGCTAATCTCCTGTAAAGATCTGAATTGCTTTTAATCTCTTTTGGTTACTGAGTTCTATTTCTTTGGTTAACACATGAGCTTCTGATATTTATTTGGGATATTTATTTGAGAAACAAATACCTAGGGAGGAGCTAACCTCAGGAGAATCAAGGGTTATAGAGACCCTGTGGTGGCCATTAATTCCATTTTCTGTCTCTGATAAGAGCGGAACTGGGTGGCTTCAACTGCAATTTGTGTCTTAGAAAGATACCACTTCTCCCCATACCTTAATAACTTGCAGGAGAATTTTGGGGCAAACACTAATCCAGTGATTCTCAAGCTTTAGCACACATCAGAAGAATCACCTAGAAGGCTTGTGAAAAACAAATTGCTGGGCCCCACCTCCAGAGCTTCTGATTCAGTAGGGCTGGCTGGGCCTGGGAATCTGCAGTTCTAACAAGTTCCCAGGTGATGCTAATGCTACTGGTTTGGGGACCTCACTTTAAGAACCACTGATCCAATCCATTTCTCAAATGCTACAATCTTCTGAATTGGTTTAAATTCTATTTTCAAGGGTGAGAAAAAGTCACTATTACCACCCAGGTCACTACTTTCAACATCTCTCTTTTTCAAGGATGATGTCATAATTTATACTTTTGAAGGAAGCAGGGCTGGAACTAGCTTTTATGTTCAACAGCAACTGACTTACTAGGATGAAGGTATAAACATCCAGGTATCAAAATAAATTTTTAAAAATGCATAGATACTAAAACATCCTTGAAAAGAAAGAAGTGGAGAAATAGGGAATGACATAAGAATGTACACAAATCTATGCTGTTGTTACGTTTTTATAAAATATGCTCACTAAATTCCTATAGGTTTCCTTTAAAATAGCTAAATGAATTACATTTTCCAGAAAAATGCAGACGTGATAAGAGTATTCCCTAAATGATTCTTTTTTTAAAAAGATTTTATTTATGAGAGAGAGAGAGAGAGAGAGCATGAGCAGGATGGAGGATGAGCAGAGGGAGAAGAAGAAGCAAACACCCCGCTGAGCAGGGAGCCCAACATAGGGCTCAATCCCAGGACCCCGACTTCATGATCTGAGCTGAAGGTAGAGGCTTAACCAACTGAGCCACCCAGGTGCCCCTCTTAAATGATTTTCTTAAACAAGAATTGCATAACAGAGAGAATGAACAGTTTTTGTTTTTTTTTTTAAGTGTAGAACTGGGTGAAGTTCAAACAAACATAAACAGCAGAGCACTTTGACATTAAGGTTGAATGATGAGAATGAATCTCCTCCTCATCCTGGAACCTGGCACATAATCATCACCAATATGCCACAAAACTCTCTGCAGAGGGTTACTGGAAGAAGGCAGAAGGGTGAAGTCCTGTAGCAAGTGCTTTCAGATCCCTCTTCTAAACAATGGCGATAATAGTAGTCCCTATCTTACTCACAATGAGGGTTAAAGGGAAGATCACAGGGACTGCTTCACTGTGCCCAGCACATAGTGGGAGCTCAACAAATTGAACTATTCCTTGTTAGCCATTCCAGCCAGCCTGTTCCTGTTCAGTGCTCTTCTTTTTCCACTACTGAAGTCTTCTGAAAACCAATTCTGCTATCTTTCCTAATGGGGCAATTAGATAGAGTGCGTGCATGCAATAGCACCAGGCTAAAACCAGGGCAAGCTTTCTTCTTCCATAAAAATTATATTATATAGATATAGATATAGATAGATGATTTCTCATCTTCTGCCAAGAGTATTAGTTACCAATCATCATTTGTATCTACACACGTAGACACATGCCCCTTCTGGTAAATAAGTAGAAATGAGATCCTGTCTTTAACAGCGTAAGTAATTTCTTACCAGAAAAAGAATACATAGATGACATTTCAGAAACATTGTGAAGGCTGTATGATGCTGACGCTATTCTTCACTACTTCAACAGTAAATTTCCTAATTAATACTCACATACACATAATCAGCTGTCCCAAGAATACCACCCCAGCAACTCCAGTAAGCTCCCCAGAATCAAGTGAAAATGTGTCACATTATAAAATGCAACTGTGCCCAGTTTCGTGAACTGTACACATATTCATGAGCCAGACTGTTTTTTCTAAAGGTACCATTTATTAAGCACATATTTCCTGCCAGGCATTATACTCTCCAAGTGTTATTTAATGCCCACAATAATCCTAGGAGGTGGAAGGTACCTTTATTTCACAGATGAAAAAACAGACTCAAAGTTAAGAAATCTGTCCAGGGCGCCTGGGTGGCTCAGTTGGTTAAGCAACTGCCTTCGGCTCAGGTCATGATCCTGGAGTCCCGGGATCGAGTCCCACATCGGGCTCCCTGCTCAGCGGGGGGTCTGCTTCTCCCTCTGACCCTCTTCCCTCTGTTGCTATCTGTCTCTCATTCTCTCTCAAATAAATAAATAAAATCTTAAAAAAAAAAAAAAAGAAAAAAGAAATCTGTCCAAAGTCACAGGTGCTATGTAGCAAAGCCTGGATTTGAGGCCAGTCTGGCTGACTCCCAAGCTGACAGGCACCAACTCAGGACTGACGAAAAGGAAGGCCACCTAAAGGAAAGAATACTGCCCTAGGAATCTAGATGTCCAGAAACTGGGAGCTATTCTTACTGGGATGCACAAAGGAGCATAAGAAAATGGGCTCACTCAAATCCCTGCTCAGCACACACTGACAGTGTGACTACTAAGGAAGCTTCTAAGCCTTAGTTTTCTCATCTGTTAAACAGGGATAATAGTAGTACCTGTGTTGCAGAGTAATGTGAAGTCTGAAGTAGAATATATGTAAAGCTCTTAGCACATATTAAAAGCACATAATAAATATTAGCTAATGATATCACCATCATCATCATTATTGGTTTAGATGTGGTCCTTAAATAAGAATGTAAATACAAGTGCTTAGGACATATTAAGCTCTCAGATTGCATTCATATTCGTCAGTATCAATCATTATTATCACCCTTACCACCACCACAATGGCTATTACTACTATAGTCTAGAACTAGCTCCTGATCCCCCCTCCTCATCTTTAAACCCTGCTTTCAAATCAGCGATGTCTTCAGCTCACACCAGGCCTCCAATGGCCGACCCACTGGGCACCTCAGGAACTCTTGCCCCTGCCCGCCAAGGCCCTGACTGTTGGAGGACTACTATGCTCATTCATGAGGGGGGCTTGGGTGAAGGCAATGTACACACCTGTCAAAAAAATCACCTGATGGTACACTTCAAATGTATGCATTTTGTGTATGATACCTATTTGGGTTTTTTTTTAAGATTTTATTTATTTATTTGATAGAGACACAGTGAGAGAGGGAACACAAGCAGGGGAAGCAGGAGAGGGAGAAGCAGGCTTCCCATGGAGCAGGGACCCCGATGCGGGGCTCGATCCCAGGACCCTGGGATCATGACCTGAGCCGAAGGCAGACGCTTAACGACTGAGCCACCTAGGCACCCCTGTATGATACCTATTTGTAACACTACAACAACTATGATAACAAACTGAAAAGGCAAAATTTAGTGCTGGGTGACCTGCCATATGTCGTTAGTGCCCCCAGGCTGCCATGACTAACCCTGAATATCCCAGGCAACCACATTCTCACTGTGACCCTGTGAAGAAGTGTGCGGACTCAGACTCTTAAGGGCAGCATGGGAGACAAGAGGTACGTACGCCTCATCAGGGCCAGTGTGGAAACGGAAGTCACTTGCAAAGGCCCAGGGAGGGTGACTCAAGCTGCAGGGCTCTTCAAAAATGCCTCATGTTTCAGGAGATAAGGAGGTCTAACAAGCCAGCTCCTTGGTTCTGAACCCTGCCTTGAAAATCATCCTCTTTCAGGTTCATTATTAAACTTTACCTGTTTCCACACACACCAGATCCCAGCTACCAATGTCCAAATGGCTTGGCTCTTTTCTACAGCCACCAGGAAAACTGTCTCTGTTGATCACTTCCCTATTCATGTGTAAAGCCTGGCCCCGGGGGCTTCTTCTTGGTTCCATCCATGCGGCCTGCCCAAAAGTACCCCAGTCAAAGGACCTTGAGTAAAATCTCTTCATATCTCGGAGCTTCCAGCTGCTCTTCTAAAAGCAGGAACATCACTACCTACTTCAGGGTTATGTGGGCTCTTGTGAAAACACCTGGCAGCAGGAGTAGTCACAGTTGGCCCCATTC
Source organism: Mirounga angustirostris (assembly GCF_029215605.1). Lineage (NCBI taxonomy): Eukaryota > Metazoa > Chordata > Mammalia > Carnivora > Phocidae > Mirounga > Mirounga angustirostris. The sequence continues at coordinate 16,156,074 of NW_026991719.1, forward strand.
CCCTGGTGATATATGAGAACACAGACTAAACAAGTTGTGGCAGACGCTCACTAGGCCCAAGCCTGGGCCATGTAATCATAACCTCCACATTTCAGTCTTCCCAAGAGCCCCACAAAATTCCCCCAGGAAACCCCCAACAGCTTCCTAAGAAGTCACAGTTTCCATTCTAAGACTTGTTCTGCCTTGCTGATAATTCACTTAGAAAGTGAGAGGAACAAATTCAAAGGTGCCTAAAAGAAGACAACAAACAGCTAAAAAATTCAACTTGATTAATTATGGAGCACTGTGATGCACAAACTTATCTCCCACCCTGGCTCTTGATCTGGGAGGCAGGAGTTACCTGGATTCCTGTGTTTCCACAATAAATTTAATATAAATATATATCATTTCAAAAGGACCCAATATGCTCAGCATAGTCTAGTCACAACATGATTTGCTAGTTAAATGAAACCTACATAATTTTCCCTCTACCATCCTGAGTTCTTGGCTGGGACCCCCTGTAATACAAAGAGAAGTTTAAAAACCATCTTCAGCTAGAGACAAAAGAAAGATGTTGTTGGGGGGATGCAATTCATGGAAGGTGAGAGGAGGAAATATTAAACAAAAGTTGCCCTGCTGTGCAAGTGTGTCTCTCAGGTGAAAAAGTTTGCTCTGGTAATAGCTCTCTTCCTGGTATAGGCCCCCTTTCTACTGCAAAAAATTTTTTAGATTTATTTATTTTAGAGGGGGGAGGGGCAGAGGGAGAGAATCTTCAAGCAGACTCCCTGCTGATACAGGGCTCTATCCCACAACTCATGAGATCATGACCTGAGCCAAAACCAAGAGTCAGTTGCTCAACCGACTGAGCCACCCAGGCGCCCCCTACTACAAAAAATATTTTTTTAATAAACATAGACTTCCCTTACAAAATAATCCTTATGTAAAAGAGGCATATTTTGGGTGGCATATTCTGCCACCCTTCAATAGCTAAGCACAAGGCTCATCAAGCAACTGGGTTGGTTCCATGCTGAAATCCACCTTCCCGGCCTTCTGTGCCATGTGGTGACCAGACAATCACCTCTCGTCCACATCCATGCCCACTCCCCCATGTGTGTCTCTAGTCATCAAAGAATTGTTTGCAGTCGTAAGAATTTGGACTCCACCCATCCTGTCAAGCGTGATCACAAAAAAACCAGAGAAATGGGAGCTGGCACCAGAAAAGGGAGTGAACACGGAAAGCAGAGCAAATATAGAGATTTCTACCATGGACAGGGCACACAAGGCCAGGTGTCTGAAGTCGGTCTCAAGGTTCTTTACAGGTGGGGAGGCTCTGACACATGGGGCTTTGGTTTGAGTATCCAGAGGCTCACTTGATGCAGGTATCCAAGCAAGGGGTAAGCCTCTGATTTGCAGACCAAATGACCCTTGAATAGCCCTCCCATCCCCAAAAAGTATGGAGAAGGCAGCTGGGTACAGTGTCTGGAAGCAAGAGCTCAGGAGCCAGATGGGCCTGGTTCCAAACCCACTGAGATCAAGGAGCATCAATGGAGAGGGAGAGGGAGGAGGAGAGGGGGAAGGGGAAAGAGGGAGGGAGAGAAGAAGAGGTGGGGAGGCTTTGAGTGAGTGAATAAGTGTGTGTGTGCACGCATGTGTGTACTGCTCAGATAAATGTTAGGCATCGATATTTCTAAGCCTAAATCACCCAGGACACTTCAGGGGTGTGGCAGGGGCAGATTTTGGGGTTGCACACCAGGACAAGTGGTTGTTTACAGTGAGGGTTCATGTGTGAAAATGCAAGCCCCCAACTCACCATCATCCTGAGATAAGATTCAGAAAGGCCTTGAACATCTGTTAAAAGGGCTAAATACAGGGGAAAAGGATGATTCTTACTTGCTTTGTCAGCAACAAAGTATAAGAGATTTACAAACATCTCTTTGAAACTGTGGACAAAATCCAGCAGGTAATAGCTAGTAAAGAGACATTAACTGTGACATTCCATTATTAGTACTGTCATTTGATGTTCTCTTCAGGGTGGTGTGTATGTTTGATGACCATGAAAGTGAAAGATGTGTCAAGGATCCCAGAGCATCACTGGAGGCCCTTCTGGCCAATCTTCATGCCACTCCCAACCTAGCTGCTCATTAAGTCCCAGAGTCCCCATGGTGGGAAGAGCTTATGCCCTTGAGCATGAGCTAGGCAGGCCAGAGGGCTCCTTGTCTTGAGCCCCTTATTTTGTCCTTGTTTCCTCAGTGTTTCCACACAATGACATGCTCATAGGTACTTAAGATCCCTCCATCCTCACATTACAGAGTTGGCAGGAGCCTTCAGACACTCTCCCTGTGGACAGCCCCTTGTTCCTAGGCTGCCTGCTCCCCCTCTGCTGTCTCACTGGGCACTAGACCTGAACTTCGACCACAGCTGTACATTTCAACCATTCAAAGTGAACCCTCCCTGCTCCAAGCCCCTCTATTCCCAGTTTCAGTTCATGGTAGTGCAACCCCACATCAGAGAAGTCCCCAGTTACACCAGCACTTTGAGGGACCACTGACAGGGCTTTGGAAACCCAATCCAAGTCATCAGTGTGGTTGTCAGACCTGCAGTTCGAAGAAGATTCCTGAATTTTAAAACAAAATACAAAGGGGAAATAAAGAGGCTAGGGAAAAGACTGTGTATTACAAAACCTTTGTATTACAAACAATTTAGAGACATATTAAGAATTTTCGAAGTCAGGGAGCTTGGGTGGTGCAGTCAATTAAGTGTCTGACTCTTGGTTTTGGTTCAGGTCATGATCTCAGAGTCGTGAGACTGAGCCCCACAACGGGCTCTGTCCTCAGTGTGAAGTCTGCTTGTGACTCTCTCCTTCTCCCTCTGCCCTACTCTCCCCTTCAAATGAATAAATCTTAAAAAAAAAAAAAAAAGATTTTTCAAAGTTATAACCCCCTGTTCCTTTATTCCCTAAAAAGCACACCCAGGGGCACCTAGGTGGCTCAGTCGGTTAAGCATCTGCCCTCGGCTCAGGTCATGATCCCAGGGTCTTGGGATCGAGCCCCACATTGGGCTCCAGCCCCACACTGGGCTCCCTGCTTAGCGGGGAGCCTGCTTCTCCCTCTCCCTGCCGCTCCCCCGCTTGTGCTCTCTGACAAATAAATCTTTAAAAGTAAGTAAATAAATAAATAAATAAGCAAGGAAACAAATAAGGTTTCCTTAAAAAAAATAAAAAATAAAAAGCACACCCAACAGGGTTGCTCCACCCCCATCCCAATATACAAGCCTGGCATCTGACATTCACAGCAGCCACAATAGAATTCTTAAACAAGGACAGTTTTCAAGGACATTTTGAGACCTTGAGGCAGAAACAGCTTCCTGGCTCAAATAGATTGTTCTTAAACCACAGGAGCAGAACAAAATGTGTGCCCTCACTCAGCATCATTCCGAGCAATCTGATTTGTCTTTTTAAACAGCAGATATCTCCAGCTTGTTGATTAAATTTACCCTACACCTCATCCCCCTCCAACTGCCCCCCAGTACCTCTTTGGAAAAACAAAAGGTACACGAATCTTAAAGTTCTACTTATTGCTGCCAGTGGTCAAAAGCTTATTTTGTTTTTTGTTTTTAAGATTTTACTTACTTATTTATTTGACAAAGAGAGGGACAGCGAGAGAGAGAACACAAGCAGGGGGAGTGGGAGAGGGAGAAGCAGGCTTCCTGCTGAGCCGGGAGCCTGATGCAGGATTCAATCCCAGGACACTGAGATCATGACCTGAGCCGAAGGCAGACAGACGCTTAACAACTGAGCCACCCAGGCGCCCCAAAAGCTTATTTTGAAAACAGCCACATGCAGAAGAATGAAACTGGAGCATTTCCTTACACCACACACAAAAATAGACTCAAAATGGATGAAAGACCTAAATGTGAGACAGGAGTCCATCAAAATCCTAGAGGAGAACACAGGCAGCAACCTCTTCAACTTCAGCAGCAGCAACTTCTTCCTAGAAACATCGCCAAAGGCAAGAGAAGCAAGGGCAAAAATCAACTACTGGGACTTCATCAAGATAAAAAGCTTTTGCACAGCAAAGGAAACAGTCAACAAAACCAAAAGACAACCTACAGAATGGGAGAAGATATTTGCAAATGATATATCAGATAAAGGGCTAGTATCCAAAATCTATAAATAACTTATCAAACTCAACACCCAAAGAACAAATAATCCAATCAAGAAATGGGCAGAAGACATGAACAGACATTTTTCCAAAGAAGACATCCAAATGGCCAACAGACACATGAAAAGGTGCTCAACATCGCTCAGCATCAGGGAAATCCAAATCAAAACATCAATGAGATAGCACCTCACACCAGTTAGAATGGCTAAAATTAACAAGTCAGGAAACGACAGATGTTGTCCGGGATGTGGAGAAAGGGGAACCCTCCTACACTGTTGGGAATGCAAGCTGGTGCAGCCACTCTGGAAAACAGTACGGAGGTTCCTCAAAAAGTTGAAAATAGAGCTACCATATGATCCAGCAATTGCACTACTGGGTATTTACCCCAAAGATACAAATGTAGGGATCCGAAGGGGTACGTGCACCCCAGTGTTTATAGCAGCAATGTCCACAATAGCCAAACTATGGAAAGAGCCAAAATGTCCATCAACAGATGAATGGATAAAGAAGATGTGGTGTGTGTGTGTATACACACACACATACACACACACACAAATGGAATATTACACAGCCATCAAAAAAAAAAAAACCCACCGAAATCTTGCCATTTGCAACGACGTGGATGGAACTAGAGGGTATTATGCTAAGCGAAATAAGTCAATCAGAGAAAGACATGTATCATATGATCTCACTGATACGAGGAATTCTTAATCTCAGGAAACAAACCGAGGGTTGCTGGAGCAATGGGGGGTGGGAGGGATGGGGTGGCTGGGTGATGGACATTGGGGAAGGTATGTGCTATGGTGAGTGCTGTGAATTGTGTAAGACTGATGAATCACAGACCAGTACCTCTGAAACAAATAATACATATGTTAAAAAGAAGAAGAAGAAGAAGAAGATAGTAGGAAGGGTAAAATGAAGGGGGAGAAAATTGGAGGGGGAGATGAACCATGAGAGACTATGGACTCTGAGAAACAAACTGAGGGTTCTAGAGGGGAGGGGGGTGGGGGGATGGGTTAGCCTGGTGATGGGTATTAAGGAGGGCACGTACTGAAGGGAGCACTGGGTGTTATACGCAAACAATGAATCATGGAACACTACATCAAAAACTAATGATGCAATGTATGGTGATTAACATAACATAATAAAATAAAATTAAAAAATAAATAAATAAATCTTAAAAAAAGAAAACAGATAACAGATGTGATAGTGACAAGAGAAAAAGTAAAATGTAAATCTTGGTATTTGTTTCTGGGCAAGATTTTTTTTTTAAATTTTTATTTATTTATTTGACAGAGAGAGACACAGCGAGAGAGGGAACAGAAGCAGGGGGAGTGGGAGAGGGAGAAGCAGGCTTCCCACAGAGCAGGGAGCCTGATGAGGGGCTGGATCGAGAACCCTGGGAGCAAGACCTGAGCGGAAGGCAGACGCTTAACGACTGAGCCACCCAGGCGCCCCATGGGTAAGATTTTTGTAAAGTAAAACAAGGCCTTCAGAGAAGTGAAGTCGCAAGGCATATGGACATGTAAAGGCTTCTCTTTGGCTGTTTCACAGAAAAAGCCCCTGCCATTCAAAACAACACATAAGAAACACCCTTTTGTGCACTACAGTTATATCGAAGCACAGCTGCCTTGCCTATGGTGGCGGCTGTCACTGTTTCTTTCCTTGTTTTTCACTGCAGGAAGATAAAAACTGATGATGTACGTATTTTAAAGATTTTATTTATTTATTTGACAGAGAGAGACACAGTGAGAGAGGGAACATAAGCAGGGGGAGTGGGAGGGGGAGAAGCAGGCTTCCTGCAGAGCAGGGAGCCCGATTCGGGGCTTGATCCCATGACCCTGGGATCAAGACCTGAGCCGAAGGCAGACGCTTAACCAACTGAGCCACCCAGGTGCCCCTGTATGTATTTTTAAATCGTGCATGTTGCCTTTCATCTGCAAAAACTGCGAACAGAGAACACCACCACACTGTTGCTATTTAAGCGTGCTAACCCATCAGAGCAATCCAGTTTTGGATTCACCACATTATTTTAAATAAGCCAAAGTGTCACACTTAAAGGTCACTACACACATTTCTATTAAAGCTGACTCAAAACCAACGCGTAAATGACCACTGCTTTTAAAAACAGCATGCTACACAAACCTTATACTCTAATACAGAGGTTCTCAACCAGAGGTAATTGTGCCCCTAAGCGACAGTTGGCCATGTCTGAAGACATTTGGGGTTGTCACAACTAGGGTGGAGGGGGATGCTACTGGCATCTAGTGGGTTGAGGCCAGGGATGCTAACATCTCACAGTGGACACAGGCCACTCCCCTCCCCTCCCACACACACATAACGAATCTTCCAACCCTAAAAGTCAGTAGTGCTAAGGTTGAGAAACCCTGCTCTAGTAAGCTGTGCTACATGTGACAAGGACAAAGTCTTCCTTTCCACACTGTAGACACCTTGTTTCGCGCTACAACAATACAGAGCAGTAAGAACAAAGCTAGAAAATGATAAATACAGAATAAACACTATTGTCGTTTGGGTAGCAATCTGTAGTAGTTTTAAAAATTCTTCTTCAAAAATAGAGAATCAATAAAATTCTTATTGGTGTTTGACAGCATCAATAGGCACAACTTGTTTCCTTAGGCAGGACTGTGACTAAATGCATTAGTAGTACTGTTAAGGGTTTTATAACATCCTTTATGGAACAAACTGCCCCAATGCCACTTTCCTGGATGACAGTGCAGTGAAACCATGGTGCAAATCTGCAACAGAGGCAAAGATAATGAATGCATTGCCCTGGGGACCTGGAGTGAGAAAGCTTACTTGGCCAGGTCACCCCCTCAACAGGCCACTCCAGGGAAGGCATACGTATTCCCTCTGCCTTTATGTGGCCTTCACAGGCCCTACTGGGCAAAGGAATTCCCTCCTAAGACCATTAGTACAAATTATATCCTTTATTACAATCCCTGCTGATGGAAACAGTTCATTCGTGTCTTGCAACAATTATCCTGGGGGCACCAGGGAAGAGGGTGAGAAGAAAGATGGATGGGAGCAGCTTTGGTCCCTGTAAAATCCAACAGCATTTAAAAATTGGATTTACTTGGGCACCTGGGTGGCTCAGTTGTTAAGCGTCTGCCTTCAGCTCAGGTCATGATCCTGGGGTCCTGGGATCGAGCCCTGCATCGGGCTCCCTGCTTGGCGGGAAGCCTGCTTCTCCCTCTCCCACTCCCCCTGCTTGTGTTCCCTCTCTTGCTGTCTCTGTCAAATAAATGAATAGAATCTTTAAAAATGGATTTACTTGATTTGATCAGCACTAACAGGAAGTTTTACGTTTTTGATCAGAGTTATTAAAAAATATAGCATTTCCCTGTGGGTACTTTTTTTTTTTTTTACCACAAAGAATCAGTAAAATGTAGGTTGCCTCATGACTGCAGTCACTGTGTTCCTTTTTATAGTAACGGGAAGGATGTCTGTGTTCCCAAGGCAACCTGAGGTTTCACTCATCAATACAGCACTGGGTGTTTTCATCAAGCATAGTATCAATCTTCTGAGGTTTCAAAATTGGAGTTCTCTGCTCAGGACAGGGCATGACGGTCCTACACATACCATAGCTAAGATGGTCACCAAATGTCAGAAACAAAGATAAAGAGCAGGTATCGGGGTAAAACACTTTCTGAAGTTTTTCTCCAGGTGATCATTCAAGCTGATAATGAACGATTTGGTTCAATTTGATCTAAGGACTTTATGCAAAGAGATGTCCATGAAGAACATAAAAGCTACAGGCAATTCAAATACGGGGGGGGGGGGGGGGCTCTGAGGTGTGGCTTGGTTCTCCTGACAGCTCTCTCCCTACTTTCCTTTGCCCTGTCCCTCACACTGCCGAGGCCCACCCTGCATCCCATCCTGTCCTCCCAGCCCACCCAGGTGGGTCCAGGACCTGGCCCACAGAAACCCTGTCCTCCTATGTCAGCGCCACAGTGAATGAATAATCCAGATGAGAGTTTGTGAGGATTTAAACTGGAATGGAATGGAAAGGAAAGGATAAATTCTAGCACAGAGAGGTAGATGCTACACAAATAGGCAACTGAGTGGAGGTGGAAAGGAGAGAACCAAAGGCAAGCTGAGGTTCTGGGCCTAGGCAGCCTGGAGAAGAGTGGCTGACACCATTTACAAAAATAAGGAGAACTTGGGGGGAAGGTGATGAGCAATGAGTTAAGTCTGGTTGTTAAGGAATTTGGGGAGCCTAGAAAATAGCTAAATGGGAGATTTTGCCAATAGCTAGTTTAGAGAATAAAGATAATAACAACAATGATGATAATGATAACCAATACTGATCATGGCAGGCCCAGTCCTAAATGCTTGACATGTCTACACTCACTTAATTTTCCCAACAAATCTATGAGTTAAGTACTAATATTGTCTCCATTTTCCAGGTGGGAAAACTGAGAGGTTAAACACTTGCCTGAGGCCACACAACTGGTAAACAGCAGAAGCTACATACAAACTCAGGCGTTCTGACTCTAGAACTATAGACTGGCAGGCGGCAGGGTGGGAAGAGTTGCCTAGAAAGACAAGGCCTTGCCTTAAAGTCATTGCTTACAAAGGAAAATGTATTACACACTGACAACAAAAATCTACAGTATGTACTCAACCCTGGGCTTCTAAATCATTTAAGGACTGGACTTTTAGAACCTGTCGTGGACAATAAAACTTCAAAAATCAAGCCCTCTATATTTTTGGAAATTGTATTATTTCAGACACATGTGACTGGCTACTGCTGAACAAAACAGCTGAAATCATTTCACCTCTTTGCAAACTGTTGGTCTAACTCACAACCAAACAACTAAACTAGATTCAAAAATACATAGACATATCAACTCAAGGGTTTTAGATGGTCAAGATTCTTTCAACTTATAGATTCAGCAACTAATTTCTACATGTTTAAGTTCTTGTAAATATATGATGCATTGTTGTGTGACAGAAATATACTACAAATAACTTTCTGTGTAAAAGTAGTTCTGTGCTTGGAAGTCATGTCACAGGGCCTTTGGCCCAGTTCAGAACCCCTTTTCACCGAATCTGAGCACTGCTGTTATAGAGCTAGTCCAACTCCAGTGTAGGACTCTTTGCAAACTGTAGGTAGCTACCAGTATTTTAAATAAATAGTGTAGGATTGATTGTAAAAAGGCAGAAGGGAAAGTTTTGGGATGATGGAAGCATTCTAGAGTTTGGCTGTGGAGTTAGCTGCACAGCTATATAAATTCAAACTGTTCACTGAGAACGGGTGAACTTTATAGTTCAACAGGAAGGAATAGGAAGGGAAGGAGGGAGGAATATGGTAGAAGAGAGGAAAGAAAAGGGAATAGAAAAGAAAGCAGAAATAAAGGAAGGGTAGTCACTGTTTTGTAAAAATCTGTTTCAGCTACATCGATAGGCACATTGTACTATGTGTTTCTAATTGTGGAGTTATTCATGATCCAAAAAGCTAGAAAGCTCTGTTTCAGGGGAATTACATCTAGGAGAGTGCTGTGCAACCCTGATGGGAATCAGCTGGGGATCTCATTATAATGAGTGCAAGTTCTAGTCACTAAGTCTGGGGAGAGGTGAGAATCTGCATTCTGAACAAGCTCCTGGATACCGCACTTTAAGCAGCAAGGAGCTGGGGTACAAACTGAAGCTGAGCTGGCAGGAATACAGAGACTTAAGATTGTCATTATTGGAAGGATCTTTAGAAAACTCTAGTACAGTGTTTCCCAAGTGGACATGATCATGAGAACCTTCTAGGAGTACTTACTAAAAATATAGATTCCTATAATCAAGATAGTATGGTATTGGTATAAAAACAGATGCAAAGAACAAGAGGACACAATGAAGAGTCCAGAAATGTAGCCACACATATATGAGCAGCTGAATATTCAACAAAGGCATCAAGGTAATGCAATGAGGAAAGAATGGTCTTTTCAAAAAATGGTGTTGGAACAAGTGGCTATCCATATGCAAAAAAACATGAACTTCAATCCGTACTTTGCATCATGTACAAAAACTAACTCAAAACAGACCTATAAAATTTCTAGAAGAAAACCTAAAAGAACATCTTCATGACCTTGGAGTAGGCAAGGATTTCTTAGAACACAAGAAGCTCAAACTATAAAAGAAAAAATTGAAAAAAAAATTGATAAATCTCACTTCAACAAAATTTAAATCTTCTGCTCTTCAAAAAGACATCATTAAGAAAATGAAAAGGCGGGGCACCTGGGTGGCCCAGTTGGTTAAGCAACTGCCTTCGGCTCAGGTCATGATCCTAGGGTCCTGGGATCGAGCCCCACATCAGGCTCCCTGCTCCTTGGGGAGCCTGCTTCTTCCTCTCCCTCTGCCTGTCACTCCCCCTGCTTGTACACTCTTTCTCTGTCAAATAAATAAATAGAATTAAAAAAAAAAAAAAAAGAAAGAAAATGAAAAGGCAGGGCGCCTGGGTGGCTCAGTTGGTTAAGCGACTGCCTTCGGCTCAGGTCATGATCCTGGAGTCCCGGGATCGAGTCCCGCATCGGACTCCCTGCTCAGCGGGGAGTCTGCTTCTTCCTCTGATCCTCCCCCTCTCATGCCCTCTGTCTCCCATTCTCTCTCTCAGATAAATAAATAAAAAAATCTTTAAAAATAAAAAAAAAAGAAAATGAAAAGGCAAACCAGACAAGTAGAAAATATTCACAGTACTGATCTCTGATAAAGAACTTGCATCCAGAATATAATAAAAAGTTATAAAAGAGGGGCGCCTGAGTGGCTCAGTCGTTAAGCGTCTGCCTTCAGCTCAGGTCATGATCCCGGGGTCCAGGGATCAAGTTCCACATCGGGCTCCCTGCTCCGCGGGAAGCCTGCTCTCCCTCTCCCACTCCCGCTGCTTGTGCTCCTGCTCTCGCTATCTCTGTCAAATAAATAAATAAGTAAATAAAATCTTTAAAAAAAAAAGTTATAAAAGAAAAACACTTGAACCTAACATAAAAAAACTACTGACCAATCTTACCTGTGAATAAAGATGTAAAATTCTGAAATACAAGCAAATAAAAAATTCTTTCAGCTAAATAAACAAACTCATTAAAAAAAGGGCAAAATATGTGAACAGACACTTCACATGCCAAGAAGCATCTGAAAAGATGCTTAGTATCTTTAATCATCAAGAAAATGGAAAGTAAAACCACAATGAGATTCCATTATACAACCACTACAAAGAGAAAAATTTTTTTAAATCCCATAAAAATCTGACCATACTGAGTGCTGGAAAGGATGCAAAGCAACTGAGCTGCAGGTGAGAATGTAAACTGGCACAACCACTTGGGAAAAGAGTTTGGCCGTTCCTTTCCCAGTTAAAGCATACATTTATCATGACCCAGCAACCCCACTCTGAGGGATCTGCCCCAGAGAAATGCAAATGTATGTCCACAAAGCGGTTTTGCATGTGAATGCTCACAGTATCTATTTTTTTTTTAATGTTTTATTTATTTATTCATGAAAGTCAGAGAGAGGCAGAGACAGAGGGAGAAGCAGGCTCCCCGCCTAGCAGGGAGCCCGATGCGGGACTCGATCCCAGAACCCTGGGATCATGACCTGAGCCGAAGGCAGACGCTCAACCATCTGAGCCACCCAGGCGCCCCGCTCACAGTATCTATTGTCCAAAACTGGAAACAATCCAACTATCAACAAGAGAATGGTTAAAACGGCAATGCAGCAGAAACACTGTCGTATATTCTTAGTACTCCTCAGCAACAAAATGCTTACACACACACACACACACACACACACACACCACATATGAATCTCAAACACATGCCAGATGAAAGAAGCCAAAGAGAAAAGGGTACATTCTGTAAGACTCCATTTATAGGAAATGTTAAAAATGGCAAAGCTGATCTATGGTAACAGAAAGCAGATCAATAATTGCCTAGGGCTGGGGGTGGGGAGTGTCTGCAAGGTGTTTGGACCGACTGGTCTGTATTTTGATTGTGGGAGTGATTTCTGGAATGTATACATTTGTCAGAGCACATCTATTGGTACATTTAAGATGGGTGCATTTTCAGGGCGCCTGGGTGGCTTAGTTGGTTGAGTGTCCGACTCTTGATTTCGGCTCAGGTCGTGATCTCAGTCAGGGTCATGGCATCAAGCCCGGCGTTGGGATCCACGCTCCGTGTGGAGGCTACTTGAGATTCTTTCTCCCTCCCCCTGTGCTCTTCCCCCTGCTTGCTCTCTCTCGCTCTCTCTCAAATAAATACTTAAAAAAAATAAAATGGGTGCATTTTTTGTATGTAAATTATATATACAAAAGTATGCCTGTACACACACACACACACACACCATAAAGTTAATTTAAAATGTACAAATTCCCAAACTTCTCAGACCTGGTGAAATGGCATCTCCCAAGAGGAGGCAGAGAATCTGAATTTCCAACAAGCAGACCAGATAGTTCTTAGGATGAGACAAGCTAGAGTAATACTATTTTAGTCCACTTCAAAGGAGCAGAAAAGGGAGGCCTAATGAGATGAAGTGGCTTTATGAAGGTCCCAAATAAACAGCAAGTGCCCCTGTTCACAGAAATGAGTACGTATCATTATTTTACTCAACAGCAAAATGTAGACGGAACAGGGCAGTACAGGAGGTGAGATCAAGGCAGTGTCCATGACATGCCTGTTTTGCCCAAGCAGCATTTAGCAGGCCTTAATAAAAAGCAGTAAATAAATTATTTCCATTTAAGACAATGAGAGCCCGGTTCACATTAATAAATCATTTAAATATCATTCTGTCTACATCTGAACCTGCTTCTCAGATGCATCCCTGGGTCTGAGAGCTTAGAACCATTTCCCAGGGGACTCTGCCCTCCTGGCACACTGAGCTCTTGTCCCTTCTCTGAAGAAGCCAGGGTCTCTCTTACCTCTAGGCCTCTGCACAAGCTGCAGCCCCTGCCTGAACACCCCAGTCTGTACCCCAACACATATACTTTGAATACTCTTGGATAAGCAGCTACTTCCTCCCGGAAACATTCCCTGCTCTACTTTGGTATCCCAGGAGGGAGCATTCTATGTGTACCGACAGTCCCTATCTGTCCACATCACTGCAGTTGTGATACTTGAGTTCCACCATGTCTTTTTATCTTGTCTCCCACTGTTTTCTCTGCACTCAGCCCAGAGTCCAGCCCTGAGTAGGCCCTCAGCAAGTATTTGCTGTCTGAACACCTCAGATACCTGTGAGACTTTTTAAGTCTGGTGTCTCCTCCATCACCCTCTACTTACTGGAGAATTCTTTTCCACAGAGGAAACAAATATCTATACGTGTCACATTCAAAGGACTTCTAGAGCTCCACTGGGAATGGCAGGATATGGGGGCTTAAGCTGGGCTCAGACAGGGGCTTGCAGACCCAGACACTGACACCCCCAAACCCAGGCAGGTTTGACTGGGGCTCCCTGGGAAAAGCAACATCAAACCAATTGAGCCAATAGATCCATGTCACAGCCACTGGGGTAACTTGGCTGCCAGTGTTGACAAACCTGGTCCTCATCTTTACACAGAGAACTGATGGGTGAATGGCAGCTCTTTTCTTATCGACCCTGACAGCATCAATTTTAGGAAAGCTACAATGGCTTAAACAAGGCCCTGAAACTTGATTTTGCATCAGAATCACCTAGAAGGGTTGTAAAAGTACAACTGAGCTGGACAGCACAAAATTCTGATTCAGAAGGGCTGGGAAAGAACCCATGAATTTCCATTTCTGACAGGCACCCAGGTGACAATCATGATGCCGGGCTCTGAATCACACTTGGAGAAGCCCAGGACAAAGACATTTGTGATCTCATTCATCAAGAGGCATTTAGAAAAAGAGTCTTGGGGTTCCTTCAATGGTTGGAAGATGAAGGACTCAAGATCTGTTTGTTTTTCTACTCAGCCATCCTTCAGTGTATCTCCCCCTCATGACCATGAGATGGCTGCCACAGCTCCAATATCATATTCTCACAGGAGACCAGGTGAAGTGCAATGAAGAGGGTAGGAGCCAAAACAGGAAGGAAGGGGCTCTCTCCTCATGCTCATTTCTCTTTGATCCCAGAAAGACCTCTAGTTGTCTTCCCCTTAAGTCTTCTTGGCAGGTATTAGGTCACATGGCTATAAGGGAGACCAGGAGAGTGAATACATGGCAAAGGAGAATGCAACCACCAAGAATGACTTAGGTTTGAAGTGACTCAGAGCATGGCCCCACTGCTGTCTACCCCAATACCTGAGCTCTGTAAGAAGGGAAGGATGGTTGTGAGGTAGGCAGTCAGTAGCCTGCCCCACCATTCATGCTCCTGTGTGGATGACCCACTGCCAGCCAGTAAGAGGGTGTCCCTAAGCAAGGCCTTCACCAGCATGCTGCTAAAAAGCAATGTGGCTCCATGCAGTAGCTGTTTAACAAATCAGCAGTTCTTTGAGTCTCCTTTCTCCCTGTAAAAGGTTAGTTCTGCCTTTGCCCAGGGTGGAGGGGAGAACTAAACAAGAGAATAAATTTGTCCACTTTTTATCTTTACCAGACTGAGCTCTGGAAAGCTAAGGACTGTGTTGACTCTATCATGTATCACAGGTTGGCACATGTCAGGCACTCAATAAACATTTTCGTAATGGACGAAGCTTCATTTAAGTACCTGTCCTTAGACTCTGTCAAAGCTGTTAATAGAAATGTCTTCTGGACATTTTCACGCTAAAGGAGATGCTGCTGAAATAGAAGCTAGAAAGAAATGAGGACTAACAGAGATGACAAGCAGAAAAGACTGGCTGCTGTGGAAAAAGAGCAAAGCCTGTTACAGGGTTGTGATTCAGCCAGGCTCATGTTTAGACAGGACGTTCAAGAGACACTGCCATGGAAGAGTGGGGGTGCAGGTCAGCACCCTCACCCATATTACATGCTACAGGGGTGACAACCAGCCTGCGTCTCTCCTGCTGACCTTGACTGCCTGGCAGTGGCTCCCTGGAGCATGGTGTTGGAAGCATGTTGAGGCCGCTTCCAGGTGATGAATTGAGTCTAGCATGGGATGGATGGGATAAAGGAGTGTCAGTGTGTGTCACACACTTTTTGCTCCCCCTGGATAAAATAACTGTTTTGTTTGTTTAAGTAGGTTCCACATGGACCTTGAACTCACAACCCAGAGGCCAAGACCTGAGCTGAGATTAAGCTGGATGCTCAACAGACTGAGCCACCCAGGCGCCCCCTGAGGGATGTTTAATTGACCAAAAGAAACTGATTGGTCTGGTCTCTGTGCTCATTTGAAGGTGCCACAAAGCAAACTCACCATTCTTTTCCAAGCCTAGAAAGACTACTCAACAAGTCTAACCCCTGAAAGGCAGCATGCTATGTGCTTTAGATGTATTTTTTCTAATCTTTAATACAACTGCAGGAAGTAATACCATTTTACTGATGGGAAAGTGAAGTCCTAAAAGATTTTTTTCCCAAGACAACACTGAGTTAAGGGGCTGAGGCTCCATCTAAAGATGCCTTTGGGAGACACTCTAATGCCCAGCCCCTGGCCCCATCCTCCTGTAGGTCAGAAGGCTTAGCCTGCACCAGACTGCAGCTGACTCTGACCATCTACAACCAGGTCAAACATGGTTCTCTCATGCTAAAACTGATACATGACTTCTACCATTAGAATGCTCACCATTTTGTTTTAAGAAATAAAAACCCGGGCGCCTGGGTGGCTCAGTTGGCTGAGCGACTGCCTTCAGCTCAGGTCATGATCCCAGGGTCCTGGGATCGAGTCCCGCATCGGGCTCCCTGCTCTGCAGGGAGCCTGCTTCTCCCTCTCCCACTCCCCCTGCTTGTGTTCCCTCTCTCGCTGTGTCTCTCTCTGTCAAATAAATAAATAAAAATCTTAAAAAAAAAAAAGAAATAAAAACCCCAAAGTTCCTCCCCAAACAGAAGTTTATTCTATTTCTCTCAACCAAAGTAGACTCTGGAACACAAGAAAAGGCAGGACAGATCTTGTTCTAAGACTACACTGTGCTTCTCTCTCACGTGGCTCAGAAAATTCCACAGAAACAGCCTGCTGGTACTCGTTCTGACAGCAGCAATATGGAGATGGAATAGAATAAGAGACATGTATACAGAGCATGCCTGGGAATGAACACTACTGATGTCTTTTTTTTTTTTTTAAGATTTTATTTATTTATTTGACAGAGAAAGACACAGCGAGAGAGGGAACACAAACGGGGAATGGGAGAGGGAGAAGCAGACTCCCTGCCGAGCAGGGAGCCCAATGCGGGACTCGATTCCAGGACTCCAGGATCATGACCTGAGCCGAAGGCAGTCGCTTAACCAACTGAGCCACCCAGGCACCCTACTGATGTCTTTTTAAGACAAAAAAAATTAGGATATTCATTAAGTAGGATCATGACTACCCTTTTTTGTCAAGTTTGTTTTGAAAAACATGGTTTGCCTTGATTATGGCTACCAGTGGCCAACAGTAAATGATAAAATGTTTTAATTTGCCCACAAGAAACGACAATATCTAGGAGAATGCAACCACCAAGAATGACCTAGGCTTGAAGTGACTCAGAGCATGGCCCCACTGCTGTCTACCCCAATACCTGAGCTCTGTAGGAAGGGAAGGATGGTTGTGAGGTAGGCAGTCAGTAGCCTGCCCCACCATTCATGCAGGGGATGAATGGAAAAACCTAACCTCAGCCAAATCTTTCCTGTGTTGATGTTTACAATCAACAGTGTGTTTTATGAAAATTATTTAATAAAATGTATAGTTCTATGGAGACAAGTAAAATGTGGATGCCACCTAGCCTCTGCTTCCCCAGCATTAACCATCAAGCTCCAGGCACAACTATAACACCAAGAGGGCTTGAATTCCATTCATGAGACCCTGGTTTATTTCTTATAGAACCTAACCTGGCACCTTGTATACAGCAGACACATAATAAATACAGCCCCTTAATACCAGCTAACATTTATTCATCTCTTACTCTTAGCCAGGCACTGTATTAAGTGCTTTGCTTGTATTATCCTATTTAAATCTCACAACAACCTCATGCAGTCAGATTCATTATTCTCCCCTTCAGAGAGGAAGAGAGGAGTCTTCCAAAAAGGTGAAGTGACTTGCTCAAGGTCACCTAGCTAAGAAAAGCAGAACCAGGATTTAATCCCAGGGCATCTGACTACAAAAGTGAGAAAAACACTATACTAAATGAATAAACTATTTATGCTCAAGTGCACCAATCTTTTCTCATTGCCAGTAATAGTGACTGGCATGGTACAGACAGATATTTGCAGATTCTGAAGCTCTTCTACCATTAATGACTACTAAATATTGTTCCTGTTAGAGAAGAAGTTACTGAATTTACACATCTGGAAATTGTGTATTTGATTTCTGTCCTGGAACTTACATGGAATCAGGGATCAATCCCAGGGCAGCTTCTGGCCCAGTGGCTCTCACTGGCTTAGCTCTCAAGGTCCTGGCAGCCCACCCAGTGAAAAGAAAGCCGGCTTCAAAGTATAGAATAAAGGCAGGTGCCTTAAAAGGGTGTTCCAGGGCTCAGCAGTGGCTATCTGTCCATCCTTGCTGTTTTAGGATGAATTCCTGCAGCTGTGCCCCATCCACTTTAAAGGATTTATAGCTAACCTACTACTATCACAAGAGTTAAAAAAAAAAAAAAAAAAGAAATAGACAAATGACAAGAATGCAACAGGGAGGGAAAGATGGGTGGGTGGCTTATAGTACAATTTAGGGGAGAAAAAATCACTGTTAAGGGGACACCTGGGTGGCTCAGTCGTTAAGCGGCTGCCTTCAGCTCAGGTCATGATCCCAGGATCCTGGGATTGAGCCCCACATTGGGCTCCCTGCTCTGGGAAGCCTGCTTCTCCCTCTCCCACTCTCCCTGCTTGTGTTCCCTCTCTCGCTGTGTCTCTCTATGTCAAATAAATAAATAAAATCTTTTTAAAAAAATCACTGTTAAGGATGCAAGACAGAGAGCATGGCCCCAAATCTATAGAGACAGAGTAGATTAGTGACTGGGTTTCCTAGGGCTGGGTATTGGGAGGAAACGGGGAGTGACTGCTAAAGGGTATGAGATTTCTTTTTGAGGTGAAGAAAATTTTCTAGAATTGATTGTAGTAATGGTTGTACATTGCACAACTCTGAATATGCTAAAAACCACTGAATTATATACTCTGAGTGGGGGAACTATACAGTATAAAAAAATGTAAAGAGGGGCATCTGGGTGGCTCAGTTAGTTAAGCATCCGACTCTTGGTTTCGGCTCAGATTATGATCTCATGGGTCATGAGATGGAGCCCTGCATCAGGCTCTGCGCTCAGCATGGAGTCTGAAGATTCTCTCCCTCTGCCCCTCCCCCCACTCACATGCATACATGCTCTCTTTCTCTCTCAAATAAATAAATGAATAAATCTTTCAAAAAAAACAAAGTAAAGAAAGCTGGCCAATTATCAGAAGACCATCCCCAAACCATGAAATATTAAAACCACAACTACATGACAAGAACAAGCAAAAATCAGAGCACCCTGGTAATGTATGAATGGCATATACAGTTGACCCTTGAACAACACAGGTTTGAACAACATGGGTTTAAATTATGTGGGTTCACATACATGAGGATTTTTCCCAATAAATAAAGTACACTATTGTAAATATATTTTCTCTTCCTAATGATTTTCTTAACACTTTCCTTTCCCTAGCTTACTCTATTGTAAGAATACAGTACATAATCCATATAACACAAAATATGTGTTAATCGACTTTATATGTTATCAGTAAGGTTTCTGGTCAACAGTAGGTTATCAGTAGTTAAATTATGGAGAAGTCAAAAATTATATACAGGTTTTCAACTGCACAGAGGGGTCAGGACCCCTAATCCCCGAGTTGTTCAATAACAAAAGTTATTATTAAAAGTTTTATTTGCTTCAAAGCAGAGCAATCTGAAATCTAAAAATCAATACTGAAGGTATTTATTGTAAACAATCTGATGTTTGGAAACCAAGAAGTTGCAGAATTTGGGATCAGCACCAGAGAAGGAACAGAACCACTTTCAAGCCAGGGAAGAATATGTGACAAAGCAAACATAGGGGGTGCAGTAAAGAAGAAAGAAGCCACAGCTTCCAGAGCATTCCTGAGCAGTCTGACCCATTTGTGAGGTTATTCAACATCCCGTTGCGTAAAACAAGGCCTCATAAGTAGCTGAAAATATGTCAGGTAGCAGGGGAGACTTTCTGAATTTCAGTCTAAAAGCCTCACAGTGAGCAGAGTATTCTTGCTAAACAATGCACAGCATTCCAAGTATTTGGTAGAAATATCTTTTTTTTTTTTTTTAAATTAATCTCTACCCCCAGCGTGGGCCTTGAACTCATGACCCAAGATCAAAGAGTCGCATGCGCCACCAACTGAGCCAGTCAGGTGCCCCACAAATTACTTTTTTAAAGAGTCTTATACTAATCTTGAAAGCTCCCTTCCTTCCACTTAAGCTGCCTTCAAGATTCTGTCTCTCTCCCCAACTCTGGTTTCTAAGAGGCTATAAAACAAGTGGGGGTGATTGTAGAACCTTGTGAATATACTAAAAACCACTTAACTGTATACTTCACAAGGGTGACATTTATGTTATGTGAATTATATCTCAATAATAATTTTTAAACTGTTTCCAAAAAATCAGAGCCAAAGATAGAATTACCATATCACCCAGCAATTCCACTTCTGTGTATATATCCTAAAGAATTGGAAGCAGGGACTCAAACAGATACTTGGACACCCATGTACATAGCAGCACTGTTCACAATAGCCAAAAGGTGGAACCAACCCAAGTGTCCATCAACAGATGAATGGATAAACAAATGTGGTCTATCCATACAATGTAATATTATTCAGCCCTAAAAAGAAATGAAATTCTCATATATGCCACAACATGGATGAACCCTGAGGACATTATGCTAAGTGAAATAAGCCAGTCACAAAAGGATAAATGTTTTATGATTCCACTTATATGAGGTACCTAGAAGAAAGAGACAGAAAATAGAATATTGGTTACCAGGGATTAGGGGGAGGGCATAATGCAGAGTTACTATTTAATGGGTATAGTTTTTGTTTGAGATGATATAAAGTTCTGTAAAAGGATAGTGGTGATGGTCACATAACACTGTGAATGCACTTAATGCCACCAAATTGTACACTTTAAAATGGTTAAAATGATAAAGCTTATGTTATATATAATTTACCACAATAAAAAAAGCAATTAAAAAAATAAGGGCTCTCTCATCTAAGAATCCACACTTGATAGCTGCTTCAGGGTAACATGGCAGTACAAAAAAGACTTCAGAAAGTGAATACCATTTTTGCACTACACATTCGAAGTCAAAATACTTTACATGCATTAGTCAAGGTTCAGTTGATTAGGCAGTTACATTTAATGCTTATACATCCAACTTGGATCATTTGGAATAAGGATCAAGGAAGAAGGATCAAAACCATCACAGCATGGATAAACATCTATGTCTTCCTCTATTAAGTAGCTTACAACTGTTAAGATAACCCTCTAAACCAGTGCTGTCCCATGGAACTTTATGCAATGAAAGAAATGTTCTGTATCTATGCTGTCCAATACAGTAGCCATTAGCCACATGGGACTACTGAGTACTTAAAATGTGACTAGTGCAACTGAGGAGCTAAATTTTAAATTTTATTTTAATTAATTTAAATAGCCACATGGGACAATTGGCTACCATACTGGCCAGCACAGAGTCTAAAGTTCTAAACTTATAGCACACCACTCAACTCTCTTATCTTGCCAAAAGCCATGACAGTTTCCACAGTTCCAGAAAGTTGAATGATGTCTTGATCTCCAGGCCAATTTATGGAGCAAAACATCTAGCAGTGGGTGTCAAAGAGGGATAGAGGACAAAAAAATAAGAATTTTCCTCTATTCACCTGTGTCCCTTGTGGAAAAATGCTAACTACACAAAGTGAGAAGAGTAAGTTCACCTAGGACAATGAGAAACTGGACATAGGACAAGTCTCTGACATACTTACAGGAAGAGGAAAAGGAATGCCACTGGCTGAACAGACTCTTGAATACGGTACAACTGTATCCTTCAAGAATTTCAATATATAAATTGAGTCTGAGTGGGAGAAAAAGAACCACCATTCCTGTGTAGAAAGTGGAGAGTCTGGCCAAAGACAGGCCTCCAGTAACAATTCGCTGAGTACTTGGCAGTGTTGTCCTGCTAACCACAGGACACCTAATGTAAGTGACTGGGAAGACTCACACATGCACAAAGACTGTCCCTGGGTCCTCTGCCAGAATTAACTGTGCTTATCTGTGGCCTCATGGTCCATTTTTGTATTTCCATTTATGGTACTTTTCAGTGTTAGACTTGGATTATATTAAATTAGAGAAAGCCTATCTCACTAGGTCATTAGTTCCTTGGAAGGCAAAGCCAGGATACAAATATATCAATATAAGTACATTGATATAAATGTATGCTATATACAAATATATACATATATATAGATTTTATAGATTTTATTTTTAAGTACTCTCTACCCCCAACATGGGGCCCGAACTTGAGATCAAGAGACATATGCTGTACGGACTAAGCCAGCCAGGCACCCTCAAATATTTTTTATATTCATAGACATAAGGTCTGGGGTCTTACACTTGATGCACAGATGATGATGGCCATACCACCTACCTCATGGAGCACCTATGTGCCAGACACTGTACTAAATACTTTACATGCATTACCTCATACAATCCTCCGGTCAACACGGTGAGGAATTTCTGTTATTTCCCCATTTTATAAGTAAAGAAACTGAGGCTAAGAACAGACCAAGAAACTAGCCCACATCCTCATAGCTACTTACTTAGCTACATAGCTACTAAGATGGTAACTGATCAGATTAAGGTCTTAAACGGTAAATTCTTTTTAAATTTTTTGTATTTTTTGATTTTATTGTGGTAAGAACACTTAACATGATATCTACATTCTTTTTTTTTTTTAAAGACTTTTATTTAGGGGCACCTGGGAGGCTTAGTCGGTTAAGCAACTGCCTTCGGCTCAGATCATGATGCCGGGAGCGAGCCCCATGTTGGGCTCCCTGCTTAGCGGGGAGCCTGCTTTTCCTTCTCCCTCTGCAGCTTCCCCTGCTTGTGCTCTCTCTATCACACTCACTCTAAGTAAAAATTTTTATTTATTTATTTATTTAGAGAGGGAGAGAGCGTGAGTGGGGAGAAGGGAAGAGGGAGGGAGAGAATCTTGAGCAGACTCCACATTGAGCACGGAGCCGGATGTGGGAATTGATCTCACGACTCTGAGATCATGACCTGAGCCAAAATCAAGAGTGGGACGCTTAACCGGCTGAGACACCCAGGTGCCCCGAGAGATCTACATTCTTAATAAACTTATATTTTAAAGATTTTATGTGTGTGTGAGAGTGAGAGAGAGAGAGAGAGAGAGCACACAAGCAGGGGGAGTGGCAGAAGGAGAAGCAGGCTTCCCGCGGAGCAGGGAGCCGGATGTGAAACTCGATCCCAGGACCCCGGGATCATGATCTGAGCCGAAGGCAGATGCTTAACTGACTGAGCCACCCAGGCGCCCCTCTTAATAAACTTTTAAACGTACAATACAATATTGTTGACTCCAGGGGCGCCTGGGTGGCTCAGTCGGTTAAGCGGCTGCCTTCGGCTCAGGTCATGATCCCAGGGTCCTGGGATCGAGTCCTGCATCGGGCTCCCTGCTCAGTGGGGAGCCTGCTTCTCCCTCTCCCACTCCCCCTGCTTGTGTTCCCTCTCTCGCGTGTCTCTCTCTGTCAAATAAATAAATAAAATCTTTAAAAAAAAAAATATTGTTGACTCCAGGTACAATGCCGTACAGCAGATCTCTAGAACTTACTCTTCTTGTTTAACTGCAACTTTATGTCTATTGATTAGTAACTCCCCATTCCCTGCTGCCCCTACCCCCTGGAAACCACCAATCTACTCTTTGATTCTGTGAATTTGTCTATTTTAGATGTTTCATATATGTGGAATATATGCATACAGTATTTGTCTTTCTATGACTGGCTTATTTCATAATGTCATCAAAGGTCCATCCACGCTGTCACATATTGCAGAATTTTCTTCTTTTTTAAGGCTAGATAATATTCCATTATATGTATATACCACATTTTCTTTATCCATTCATTTGTACATAGATATTTGTTAGGTTGTTCCCACATGTTAGCCGTTGTGAACAGTGTCAATATCCCTGAGATCCTGATTTTAATTCTTTTGGATGTATACTCAGAAGTGGGATTGCTGGATCATATGGTATAATTCTATTTCTACGTGTTTGTTTTTTTTTTTTTTTGAGAAACCTTCATACTGTTTTCCACAGCAGCTGCATCAGTTTGTACTCACTAACAGTGCACAAGGGTTCCAGTTTTCCACATCCTCACCAGCACTTGTTGTCTTTCGTTTTTTGATAATAGCCATCCTAACAGATATGAGGTGATACCTCATCAGTAAATTCTTAACTGAAGAAAGAGGTAAAAAGGCTACACAATGGGTAGTCTGTGCAAAAAGTTAGATAAGGGAGACACCAATGTTACAGAAGTAAACACCAAACAAAAAGTCACGTAAGGAAGGTTTAGGGAACTGGGCCCCACAGAAGGCCCCGGGTTTCTTATGGAGACTGGGAGGTTTTGTCAAAAGGATGCTGAGTGGTTGTTCTGCCTGTTCACAGAGGGCAAAGCAAGAGGAGGGGCATTTAGAGGAGAGATGTCTATATAAACATAAAGGACTTCTTGACCTAGGAGGTAAGGGGTGCCCCTCCAGCCTCAGAGAACGTGGAGCAAAGATCCACTGTCTGTCTTGGAAAAAATTAACATGCACCTGCTTACAGGGGCAGTACCCCATGTTTTCTCTCAAGATCCCCTCCAGACCTGGTGTCAACCGAGGGTAACTCCAAAAGGCCAGGCCCTTGGTCTGAGTGTGGGAAGGTCAGTTCTCAGCAGGAATGCAACCACATGACTTTTCCACAACTCAAATATGCCAGGCAGAGAGGAGAGGACATCCAGGAAGTCACTGGGACTCCATAAACATAGCCATGGCTCTGTTCAGCCTATCCCAATCCTCCTGGTGTATGTGTCAGCCACACAACCCAAGGCCCAGTCATGCCTCCATGCTGGCATGGCTGGCTTGTTTGTAGATC
Organism: Mirounga angustirostris; assembly: GCF_029215605.1. NCBI lineage: Eukaryota > Metazoa > Chordata > Mammalia > Carnivora > Phocidae > Mirounga > Mirounga angustirostris. The sequence continues at coordinate 16,180,412 of NW_026991719.1, forward strand.
ATCCTGTGAATCACATGTGTACTTATTCAAATCCCTAAAGCTGTGACATTGTTAGTATGTCTCAACTGGGACCAATAACCCCAGCACAGGCCCAACATAGTAACTCCTACCCTGAGCTAGTATTTTTCTCAAAAGGCCAACTCCTTTATGATCTAAATACTGACCAGTCAGGTCTTGTCAGTGACAGAGAGGTTTTCTCGTGAGCGCCAAAGAAGTCCTATGCCACATCAATGGCAACATTTCTCTCACATATGCCATACCCCACAGGGTCAAAGTAATGCCAGGCTGCAGGAATGCTGCCAACACGTCAGTGGCCTGGAAAGATAAGACTGAGGCCCTGAAACCTTATAGCCCTCATGAAACCAGGGGTGTGCCCAGCAACGTAAACTGGGAACAAACAAGAACAAGAGAGTATTTACTCATATTAGAATCTTCCCAAAGGAAGCCACAATCCGGTCTGCCTTTTGTCTAATACTAATTCCTCCTGCCAGGTTTATCTCCCTAGTGTCAAGACATTTGCACCCACCACTCTGTGTCCAGGGGCATAAGAAATTCTTTTCTACTCTGGCTTCACCTTCACCTCAGAAATTCCAGTCTCAAGTCTTCAAGGTGGTTTTAAGTCTACACACACTACATTCCTTGAGATCAAGAAACCCCACTCACCTTCCAGTCCTTCCTTCTGCAAGCCAGAAGCTGAAGTGTGTTGCTATACTGGAGTAGAATCCAGGGAAAAGGAAAACTTCAGATACTGCTAAGGTCCAAGATCAGACTCCCCAGAAGGCTGCCTGCTGGAACTGCATTCCCCTCTCATTTACATATAAGGTGAAGTCATTTCCAACCAACGCCCTCAGGAGTTGAGGCCCACATCTTCTTCTACAGCATTACTCACTTATAGATTAACTATCTTGGGAAAGACAACAGCATGCAAAAGCTAGAAACCAGGTTCTTTGCTCTGGTCCTACTTTTTATTTGGGAGAAACCCTACTTCAAGCCAGAGATGGGACTGTAAGCACATGCTTTCATTTACATTTTTAGCTCTGCTCACTTCTCTATTAAAAAATGCCCTCAGTCATTACTTACCATCCAAGGAGCATTTACTGAACCAGCTACGACGACCTGCTGCATGAAGGATATATGGTTTGGCCAAGACAGAAGCATGTAAACAAATATTTATAATACTTGTCAGTTGCAATAAAGCTGTATCAGAGCAAAGGAAGACATACTGTCTGGAGGTGGTAGCTGTAGATGTACCCCCACATTCCCATCAGAATGGCTAAAATTAAAAAGACTGACAATACCAACTGCTGACAAAGATGTGGAGGAACTGAAACTCTGATGCTTTCCTGATGGGAATGCAAAATGGTACAGCCAGGTGGTAGGTAGAATAATGTCCTCCCCCTCATCCCTGCCAAGATGTCCATGTCCTAATCCCTGGAATCTGTGAAAATGTTACCTTTTGTGACAAAAAGGCTTTTGCAGATGTGACTAAGTTAAGGTTGTTGAGATGGGAAGATTATCCAGGATTTCCCAAGTGGGCCCAATGCAATCACAGGGGAGGCAGGAGAGTGAGGGTGAGAGAGGAGATACGACAATGGAACAAGAAGTTGGAGAGAGAGATACTGGAAGCTACTGCTATGCTGCTGGTCTTGACAACAGAGGAAGGAGTCATGAGCCAAAGAATGCAGGCAGCCTCTAGAAGCTGGATGGAGAAGGCAAGGAAATGGGTTCTCGCCTTGCAGCCTCCAGAAAGGTTTTACTGACACATATTTTAGGACTTCTGACTTCCAGAATTATAAGATAATAAATTCATGTTGCTACAAGCCATTAAATTTGCAGTAATTTCTTATAACCACAATAGGAAACTGCTTCCAACTGTTTGGAAAACAGTTTGGCACCATCTGCTAAAGCTGAACATGTGCCTACCTTATGACCCAGCAATTCCACTTCGAGGCATATAAGCAATAGAGATGCATTTGTATGGGCACCAAGAGATGTGTACAAGCATGTTCATAGCAGTTTTAGTCAAAAGAATAAGAAGCTGGAAATAACCCATGTGTCCATTAGCAAAAGAATGGATGAAACAAACTACAGTAATAGTCACACAATGTAATACTGTTCAGAAATAAAAATAAATGAACAACTGATATATACAACATGGGTGAATCTTACAGACATAATACTGAGTGAAAAAAACCAGACAGAAAAAAGTATATACTTGGGGTGCCTGGGTGGCTCAGTCGGTGAGCGTCTGCCTTTAGTTCGGGTCATGGTCCCAGGGTCCTGGAATAGAGCCCTGCATCGGGTTCCTTCTCAGTGGGGAGCCTACTTTTCCCTCTGCCCCTCCCCCTGCTGGTGCTCTCTCTCTCACTCTCTCTCAAATGAATGAATAAAATCTTTAAAAAAAAAAGTATATACTTGATGAAAAAGTTCTGGAGATGGATGGCAGTGATGGATGCACAACAATGTGAATGTCCTTAATGCCACTGAACTTAAAAACTGCTAAAATAGTTTTAGATTATGTATATTATGCCATAATAAAAATGGGCATGTTATGTGAATCCATTTTAATAAAGTTCAAAAACAGGCAAAACTAAACACAGTGAAAAGAGGTGAGGGGGCACCTGAGTGGCTCTGTTGGTTAAGCGTCCGACTCGTGATACTCATGATTTCGGCTCAGGTCATGACCTCCTGGGTGGGGAGATCGAGCCCTGCGTAGCACTCCATGCTCAGCGCAGAGTCTGCTTGAGTTTCTCTCTCCCTCTGCTCCTCCCCATCACACACATGTTCTCTCTCTCTCAAATAAATAAATAAATCTTCAAAAAAAGAGGTGAGAACAATGGTTCCCTTTGGGGCCCACTGTCTAGGAGGGGGCATGAGGAAGCTTTCTAGGTGCTGGAAATGTTGGTTTTTGATCTGGGTGTTGGTTATATAGGTGTATAAATAAACATTCATCACACTATATGCTTAAGATCTGTGTACTTAAGTTTCCAAATGCCAACCCCAAGTTTATTTGCACATGATCTGATTTACCTGCATTAACATTATCAAAACCATAATGGAAATGGGGGAGAAAAGAAAAATCCACCAAAAGTGTATGGTCGGGGAAGGTTTCAGGGAAGAGGTGAGATGTGAGACAAGTACTAAAGGATGAACATGGCAGATACAGAGAGGAAGGGAATTCTGGGCACAGGGAAGAGCATGTCCATGAGCAGTGAGGTGTAAGCGGGTGCAGAGTGTGCTGGATGCTACAAGCTTCAAGTGGTCACTGGCCAGAGAGAGGGGGCTAGAAGGGTAAGTGGGAGCCCCATTTCAACATACCTGCCCTATCAGCAGTTTAGACTACACTCATGCTAGGCAAATGTCAGAGGTGGTTAGGTAAGAGAGTGATAAGATGGATCCATGACAGGAGGGTGACGTGGATGGAGGGACAGAAACCTCTAAGGCTCTTGTAATAATGGTCAGGCCCCAGATGACAGGTCTAACCCAGGCAAGAGGGATGGGGTCATAAGAGATAAAGGAGAAAGCAGAAGTCCCTGCTTGGTCATAATGAGGGAGGTTAAGGGGAAAGTTGGTAAGTCTGTTGGCTCTAAGACTACTTGGCTGTGATCCCCATAACAAAAGGGTAAAGAAAAACCTACCCTTTCCCTTTGCCTCCTGAGCTGGCAGTGGAGGATCACAGTATCTCAAGAGTTGGAAAGCACCAGTCAGATTTCCTAGTGTACCATCTTACAGACAAGCAACTGAGTTCTTCTCATGGGCCAACAGATGTGGCCACAGTTTGCAAAGAACAAGCTGGAACAAGAGAGCTGAGGCTTATCTACTTAGGTGAGTATGTCCTAGAGAAGAGGGAATATGACTCATTCAGCTGTGGTGTCCAATGCCCCCAAATGCCCTCACCAACCTCACCTTCCACCATAGGGTTCTCTGGCCTAGGCCTATGGTCTCAGTCCCTGCCGGTCTTTCACTAGAAAAGTTCTCCCCACAGGCCACCCAAATCCTGTACAGCTCATGGTTTCATCTAATGGTTTGGTAATGCCTTGTAAGTCAATCCAATTTATCCTCCAGCCAATTTGTAGAGCCAAAAATGAGGCAGGGACAGAGAGGAGTTGGCTGACCATGGGCACCCCAGGGCCACCAGGAGCCAGAAATAAGTCTTGGGTACTAGATTCCATCATGGCCCTACAGATCTGATATGAACAACAGGAGGTAACTTCTGGGTTCTGTACTTGATGGCCTGTGCACATGTGAGAGTGGCTGAATAACGACCAAGTACCACAGCTTGTAGAGGAGAAACCAAGAATAGATGAGTTTGAAGTAACTTAAGGCCTGAAACTTATTCCTCATTTCAGATCCTCATCTGGCAAGGTTAGTCAACATTTAGTTAACTGCACAGTCCAATTCAGGAGCCACCACCACATGTGGTTATTTGAATTTAAATTATCTAAAATCAATTACAATTAAAAACTCAGTTCCTCAGTGCTCCATAGCCCCACGGTGGCTGGTGGCTACCACGTGGAACATAGAACATCTGCATCCTCACGGAAAGTTCTATTGGGCAGCCCGGATCCTTGCATGTGGTATCTCCTGCTTGAACTGGCCTGATTATAAGAGGCATTCACTCTAGAGGTGTCTGGGTGGCACAAGTGGTTAAGCACCTGACTCTTGGTTTTGGCTCAGGTTGTAATCTTGTGGTCGTGAGACTGAGCCTTGCGTCAGGCTCTCTCTCCCTCTCCCTCTGCCCCTCTCCCCCCAGCTCTCTCTCTCTAAAGTAAATAAATCTTTAAAAAGATTTCACTCTGAAATCTTCTTCACACACCAAAGAGGCAAGGATCCTTTTAATTTTTTTAAGTTATTTTTTTAAAGATTTTATTCATTTATCAGCGAGAGCGAGCACACAAGCAGGGGGAGCCCAATGTGGGGCTTGATCCCTGGACCCTGGGATCATGACCCGAGCCGAAGGCAGACGCCTAACCCACTGAGCCACCCAGGCGTCCCAAGAATCCTTTTAGTTTTTAACTAATAAAGATGAAATTATGTACCACAAAGGATATTCAGTACTCCTTAATAGAAAGACCCCAAGTCTTCTGGGGTCCCTTAGTCAAAACTGAGAGAAAGTAAAAGACAACTAAGAGAAATTAAAGCTAACACGGTAGAGTGAAACGGTCCACATTCTGCTTTCTTGACCGTTCTACTATAAAAAGAGCTAATCTCATCCCAGAAGATTAGGGATATGTCAAAACTAATGGACCATTAATAAGAAGAAATTATTCGTGCTCGCTTCGGCAGCACATATAATAAGAAGCAATTATTCTTTAGAAATAATTTATGACTGACAAAAACAAAATCAAGTTAAGTGGAAATTTAGGTGGGTGAGGAGGGGAAAAAAAGGAAAGCAGAAACACGTTTTGCAGTAAGAAAACTATAATTAGAATTAGTAATTTCTAAAAGAGAGCTTATAGTCTGAAGATGTAACTAAAACAGCTTAAATAATATTGGTTACCTAGCTAATGAAAATGATCACTTAAATTTTGTTCATAACATACATCTCCACTGGGGGAAAAGTTATCCAAGTGAAAGGAAAGCTTCCACTGAAGGCTATCATAATATTTCACCACCACTTATCACCCTTGACGAGTGCTCCAGAGAACCCAACACACACAATTAAGGTAGAAAAGAACAAAAACTCCTAAGAGGCAACACCACTCCCATGCACAAGGATGGTTCCTTCTCTGGTAAGTGGAGAGCACACCCAGGTGCTCAGGGAAGGGGAAAGGAATCTTGGCGGGGGGCGGGGGGGGGGTAAAAAATAAGCTCAGGAGAATCCCATTTTGTCCAGTTTACAATTCAGATAGTTATTTCAAGTTAAGAAGACATATTAAGGTGGTGTTTTGAAACAAGGACACAAAGCACTGTTTAATTAAGGGTTTTAGGTGCCTGGTAAATAAAACACTCAAGCTACAGGGGCATTTCCTGCTCTGTATTTATTAATTTCAGGCATTCATTTATGCCCTCCTTCTGCTTATATAAAATAGAACAGAAATAAATAGAAAAATAGAGCTAAGGGGTGCCTGGGTAGCTCAGTCGGTTAAGTGTCTGCCTTTGGCTTAGGTCATGATCCCAGGGTCCTAGGATCGAGCCCCACATCGGGCTCAGTGGGGAGTCTGCTTCTCCCTCTGCCCCGCCCCCATGCTCTTGCTCTCTCTCTCTCTCTCAAATAAATAAAATCTTTTTAAAAAACGGAGCTAAGGGGCCCCTGGGTGGCTCAGATGGTTAAGCGTCTGCCTTCGGCTCGGGTCATGATCCCAGGGTCCTGGGATCGAGCCCCACGACCAGCTCCTGCCTGGCTCAGCAGGGAGCCTGCTTCTGCTTCTCCCTCTCCCTCTGCCTCTCCCCCTGCTCATGCTCTCTCTCTCTGTATCTCTGTGTCTCAAATGAATAAATAAATCTTTTTAAAAAATAAAAATTAAAAAATTAGAGCTAAGAAGGAAGTTAAGCCAATATACCTACCACACTAACCCAGGTTCCACACTGGTGGACTTGCTAAGCCAATAGTTAATTCTTTTTTTTTTTTTAAGACTTATTTATTTATTAGAGAGAGGGAGAGGGAAAGGGAGAGAGAATGAGAATGAAAGTGGGGGAAGGGGCAGAGGGAGAGAGAGAATCCTCAAGCAGACTTCCCACTGAGCAGGGAGCCTGATTCGGGGCTCGATCCCAGGACCCTGAGATCATGACCCGAGCCGAAATCCAGAGTAGGCCACTTAACTGACTGAGCCACCCAGACTCTCCAACCAGTAGTTAATTTCTAAGACTTAGGTGTCAAAGAGAGAGAAAGAGCAATGGCTCAGGAGGAAAACAACTTGGTCTGGGCAGGGACTTGTCCTGCGGGCCCTGAGAGTGAGTGCTGGCTAACCGGCCCTACCCAACTAAGTCCGTTTCTAGCCAGTGCCAGCTCTCTCACATAATCAAACCCAGGACATGGGGTGGGACCAGCCTGTGAATTCACTGGAACTGCCCAGTAACGTGGTCCCCAGAGTTTGTCCTGTCAACCAATAGGAACCTGCTGATCATAATGAGCAAGTAACTTCTGTAAACAGGTACTAGGAAGACACAGCACCAACTCTGGGGGGAAATGACGAGACCTGACCTCACAGAGCCCGTCCTAACCCAGAGGATTCCCCACAGGACCCCGACACTGAACTTGGGAGATTCTGAGCTGGTTAATACTGCTGTCTCCTCCCATCTTCCTATCAGTATTATACCATGCTTTCCACTGATAACAGCTTAACAATTACCACAAAGTCAAGCCTACCCTCTTTGCACAGTGTGTCAGGTCACCAAGACAACATTTTGTATGAGGACCTTACCACTTGGCCACACTGGAGAAAGCAAATGCTGCTTCTCCCTTCAAGTGCCTGGGGATTAAACCTGTTTTGCCTTATTGTAGGGGAGACCATTTTATCAAAGCCTCTTTCCATTTCCATTATGCCTACCCCTGTTGGACTGAATACCACAGCACACATTCATACCACTCTCGACAGCACTCAAAACCATTGTGCCCTATGTGACCATGGTGTCATTCCTACAGCAAAAGAACTTTCTGCCATGATGGAAATGGTCTAGATCAGTGAGTCCTGTCCAATATGCTAGCCACGAGTCACAGTTGGCTCCTGAGCACTTGAAATGTGACCAGTCCAAATGGAGACATGCTGAAAGCATAAAATAGATACTGGTTTTGGAAGACTTAGTAGCAAAGAATACGTTGTGAGATCTCTTATTAATAATTCTTTATATTAATTACATGTTGAAATGATAGTATTTTGGGTATACCGGGTTAAATAAATTTTTAAAAAGATTTTATTTATTTGACAGAGAGAGACAGCGAGAGAGGGAACACAAGCAGGGGGAGTGGGAGAGGGAGAAGCAGGCTTCCCTCTGAGCAGGGAGCCTGATGTGGGGCTCGATCCCAGGACCCTGTGATCATGACCTGAGCCGAAGGCAGACACTTAACCGACTGAGCCACCCAGGCGTCCCTGAATAAATTGTATTATAATGACTTCACCTTTTTCTTTTTTACTTTTTCAAATGCAGCTGCTAGAAAATTTAGGATTATATATACGGCTAGCATGCTAGGTGTATTATCCAGCACCAACCTATACTGTTATTATTTTTTCTTTAAATTGAGTTCTTTTCATTTTCTACTCATTCTGAAAATATTCATGAAATTACAGTTTGATGTACTAGTTGTATTTTTATAATACAATTTAAAAATCCCACAACTATTAACCTAAAATTGAAAAGATAAATCGGTCCATATGTAACCTAAAACCCTCTTGTGTACCACACCCTTTGGGAAATGCTAGCCCAGGGCAGAGCTACTCAGAGTGTGGCCCGTCAATGGGTGCCAGTCTCCTTACTGTTCGTTATCACTCACAATAAGGACATACATTGAGAGCATGCATTTAGAAACATTGATAGCAATTTGACAGACTAATCTAATATCCACTGATGCCTTGGAATCTACTATCTAATATTTAAAAATCAGGAGTTATATTTTCCATGTCCTTTACATTTTATTTTTCTAGTAAGTCTGTTTTATTCTATTTTGCCAAGATACTGGTCAACAACAGATTGGAAATTAGAAACAAGAAACAAAAACCAAACTGGTCACCAGAATTAGTTTGAGACACACTGGCCTACAGTATAAGAGAATCTTCCCTGGGCCTTCTGGAGTGATAACCCAAGAACTGCAATCCTCCGTCATACCCAACAGTGCCCTAAGACATAAAAGTATAGTAAGGAGATCTTCCAGAGCCCAACAATAAAGGCTGGCACAGAGAGAGTAGGAAGTTGATTCCTGGCAAACCAGAAATCCTGTTAAATGGAAATTTTCTTCCTCTAAGCATTTTAATTTAGAAAATTTTTGCTGTAATTCTAAGAAATGTGGGTCCTCATTACCTTTGGGGAGAAAAACTGTATACTAAGGAAAAGGCACACAAAATCCTTATAAAATGTGGACCTAGAGTACTGAGCTAGATCTCAAGAGGGGTACAGTTGTGTCAGCTGGAGTCGCAGTAAGCTGGGGTCGCAGTAAGCTGGGAGCTCACTTGGTGTGTGAGAGGAGTTTGTTATAATCTATCTAGGAAGGCACATGTGGCATGAAGGTTAAAAATACTTAACTCTGGAGTCAAAAACACTGGCTTGCCACTTACTATATGACCTTGAGCAAATTATTTAACCTCTTTTACATTCAACATACCTGTTGCAGTAGAGAATCTCCAAAAAAGGAGATTCCTCCTCTACCTGTAGGTGCTTGCCACTCCTCACATCAAGAGGTAGAATCTAGCTCCCTCCCCTTGAATCTGGGCGGGCCTTGCGACTTGCTTTAGCCACTGAATGCAGGAAAAGTGACATTCTGGGACTTCCAAGCCCAGGCGTTAAGAGAACTGGCAAATTCTGCTTCCTCACTCTTGAAGAACAGCTGCTATGCTGTGAGAAGTCCAGGACTGACTCCCTGTGATTAGATACCTGGCCCATGACAGGCCATGTTGGACATTACAAACCCAAGTGAGCTCCCAGATGACTGCGACTCCAGCTGACACCACATGGAATAGAAAAACCAATCAACTGAGCCCAACGAACCCCCAGAATCGTGAGAAATAGTAAGTTATGGTTTGCTACGCAGCAATAGAGAATTGAAACATCTCTAAAATGAGGATAAAAACAGAAAAAAAAAAACAGTATAAAGAGTGGTGGTAAGGAATAAAGTAAAATAATGTACGACAAGTGCTTATAATGGTGCTTGGCACATAAGTGCTCAACAATTGGCAGCTGTTACCATTTGAGGAGCTAAAATGAACACATGTGCAGTGTGTAACTGCAGGCTGTCTGGGAGGGAGATTACATTCAGGGTCTGCTGCCTTGCAGGCGCTGAGCACCAGAAGGCACAGAAGGTGGCAAGGCAAGGCTTTGTGGTGAAACAAGTATTGGACCTGAAAGATGGAGACTGCAGAATGATGGTTTCTAAACCTCTGATACAAGGAGACCCACCCATGGACTGCCGGGCAAGAACATGTGTCTGCACCAAAGGCTGAAGACCGCCCGGCAGAACCCCAGAGGTCTCTACAGAGTAGATGGGTGGCTGCCCGTACCTGGGGGGAGGGCAGCGAGGGGGAATGGGGAATGACTGCTAATGGGTATGGGGTTTCTCTGGGAGTGATGAAAATGTTCTAAAATTGGCTCTGGTGATGGCTGTACAACTCTGTGAAAATACTGAAAATCATTGAACTGTGCAATTTAAAAGGGTGAAATGTATATAAAAAATGTCTCACTAAAGTTATTACTACATAGTAAAGAGGAGAGTAAAAATGAAGAGGGTGGAGATGACAAAGGAGCAAGAAGCATTCCATAGGGTTGTCTGGGGCTAACAGATGCCAGCCTATTTGGCGTCAAGAGGAAGAGCAGGCATTTTCAGATAGTGAATGAACCCAGTGCCAGCCAGGAGCTGTGTACCCTGGAGACACACCCTACTCTTCCAAAGGATCACGGGAATTTTGCATGACTATTTGACGGCTGTGTAGCTCACTCATACCTGTCTTCCTTTTGCTTAAGCCACAACCTGACCTCTGCTAATCACATGGCTTTTAAAAAGAGGAAAACTTCCTAGTCAAAAAAGATAGCAAAAATGCTTCCTGATGGAAAAGCAGATAAAGGCCTACATTCAGACAGACCTCAGAGGTGGATGAGGGGGATTCCGAAGCTTAGCCTACCCCAGAGCCCCAGATGCCAACTCCACATTTGAAGGAGGTCACCTGAGATGTGAGATGGGCAGTGGGCAATCTCTTCCAGGCCACAGTCCCCCAAAAGCAGCTACTCCCAACCACAGCCACTTCCTGGGAAAGTTTTCAAATCCTTGGACTGCTGCCAGAGCCAATGCAGCACACCAATAGTCCCCCCAAACCAGGCAGTATCATCAGCAGCAGCATCCTGGGAGCTGAGTGCATTCCGAGTTATATCCTGTTAAATCCTCCCAACAAGGCCCACCAGACTGTGCACCAACATCCCCCAGAAATCCCCATCTCTTCCTGCTCAAATCAACCCTGCAAATCCTTGTTTTATAAGTCAATCCATATAATTCCTATAAAAGAGGGGATGTTCTTTTAAAAAAACCAAACTACTCCAGAAGATGGGGCATCTGAATAAGAGGAAACATCTTTTAATCTTGGAGAGAAAGAAGGGTTAGAAATAGAAATGAAAGAGTTTGACTACTTGTGTCACCAGGGTAGGGACATCAGAAGAGAAACCGCTGATGGTCAGGCAGACTTTCAGCGGTTTGCCCTGATGGTCCTGCCAAGTCCTAGCCCCACAGTGCCATCACTAAACAAGGCCAGAAGCCCCAGACCAAACACAACTTGGTGTCTTTCCCTCATAACCCATGGGTCCTTCCTAATGCCAAGAGGACCTGAGATGTTAATATGCATGCACAAACTCAACTTGCTCTTCTTAGGTCCAAGCAGTTTTAGAATTCAACTGTTCAGGGTGCCTGGCTGGCTCAGTTGGTGGAGCATGCAACTCTTGGTCTAGGGGTTGTGGGTTCAAGTCCCATACTGGGTGTAGAGATTACGTAAAAATCTTTTATAAAAAAAGAACTAAAGTATTCAAGAATAGTCTTGAATACAATTTTTAAAAAAGATGAAGAATTCTGATTTCTTGGGGACCTACTCTCAGCCTTTCCTACTCAGTCCCACCCTACTTTGGCCCCTGAGGGAGGGTCTCCTGAACTTTTGCACTCCTACTTTCTCCTGATCTAGGGTAGGGGATGGAAAACTTGCAAGTGGAAGGACAAAAGGGAACCTCATCTTTCCTCAAAGCAATTCTCTCATTACCAGGGAACAATGGGCAAATGAGTTCAACTCAATAAACAACATTCACCCATCGAATGCACCGGAAAACTCAACAGGTCTTAGGAAACATGTTTTGTAATTCCACTATCACAAACTCCACCAACACACTGCTTTCATCCAACTCATGAATATTTACTGAGCACTGGACCCAGTTGTAGCTGCTCCCAGCATAATGCAATTGTTAAACATCAGTTATAGACTTACTGTGTACCTGTATCAGGTGGCACTGAGAGAGGCACCTATAACCTAGACCTAGGCCTTGTTCTCAAGCCGATGATATAACAAGAAATAACTGTTAACCACCTTGACACTTACTGCATGTCAGGCACTGCTTTACAGATACTAATTCCTTCCTCAAAGCAGTGCTTCTGTCTCCCCATGTTGTTCTTTTTTTTTTCTTTTTAGATTTTATTTATTTATTTGAGAGAGAGAGAATGAGAGAGAGAGAGCACATGAGAGGGGGGAGGGTCAGAGGGCGAAGCAGACTCCCTGCTGAGCAGGGAGCCCGATGCGGGACTCGATCCCGGGACTCCAGGATCATGATCTGAGCCGAAGGCAGTCGCTTAACCAACTGAGCCCCCCAGGCTCCCTCCCCATGTTGTTCTTAATCCCATCTTAAAGGTGAGAAAACTGAAGCTCAAGATGTCAAATAATTTCCCTGAGGTGAGACTGCAGGAAAGTGGCGAGGTGGCATTCACACCCAGGCATTCTGGCGCTCCATCTCCTCAGCTTCAGCAGCAGCAGAAGCCACCAGCACAGGGTCTGGCTCACAGTGGGTACTCAACGGCGGCCTGCTGAGAGGAGCTGGATGGTTAATGTAACAGGCAGAATAAGAGTGTTTTGCTGGGGTGCCTGGGTGGCTCAGATGGTTAAGCGTCTGCCTTCGGCTCAGGTCATGATCCCAGGGTCCTGGGATCGAGTCCCGCATCGGGCTCCCTGCTTAGCGGGAGGCCTGCTTCTCCCTCTGCTTCTCTCTCTCTCTCTGTGTCTCTCATGAATAAATAAATAAAATCTTTAAAAAAAAAAAAAAAGAGTGTTTTGCTGAAGGTGCCTCAGGCACAGACAATAAGAAGTTCCTTAATTCTGACTGAGAGGAGCCTAGAGGGAGGAAGTGAACCCTGGAAAGGGAAAAGGGAAGAAGGGGGCATTTCAGGCTGAGGGGAGCACAGGATCTGTGTGACACTGAGGCAGTCTGACAGCTGAGATCCGGTGATTCTATCTGCCGGCTAAAGGTATGTAAGCAGATCCAAGCAACAAGGGTTTGCTCGTCATTAGTTAAACGGTGCATACAACAAAGCACTAGAAAGAACAGTAAATTTGCTAATTTCCATCCTGGGGGTAAATAAAAGGAAAGAAAAAAAGGATCACTGGTGGGTAATGGGAACGTGCAATGGATTTCAATATTGGAAGAACCTGTTGTTAAAGCAAACCACCAGAGGTATTCCCTAGTCACCTTCTACAACAGTTCCTAGGAAAACCACTCACCAACTCATATCCCCCAGATGTGCAGGTTGAATCTCATTAGGAATGGGTCCCAAATGATAAGGCCTCTGGGCAACCAAGAATAATCAGCATCCAGAACGGACTATAATAAAACCTCAATAATTCAGATTTTACTGAGGATATTATTTTTCTAAGTAACTGGCCTCACTAGCCCTCAAAAGAACAAACCATGGTACTACCTGGCCCCTAAATTGAACACTCCCAATTTTTCCACACCAACTGTAACGCATGTAAGTGTAATATTTTAAACCTTCACATGCGTTTCTACAGTTCCAGTTTCAAATAAAGGAAAACAGCTTTAAGCTAATCTTAATATCAGTAGAGAATGCATTAAATGGTTCTACAATAAAGTTTCCTACTAGGGCTTAGTAAGAATGCCCCCTTCTTAAGTTCCTTCAAAGAAATTTAAATTCCACAGATAAATTGCAAGCCCAACCAAAAATCCCCTCCCTGCCCTTAAAACATGGAAATAACCTATTATTTAAACTCCCAAATAAAACTGCAAACTTCAACAACCTTTCCAATATTTTCTTCTGCTAGGTTTCCCTCTCCCAAAGCTGATTCTGACGGCTGGGTGGGTTGGTGGGTTCTGGGTTCTTTCCTAGCAGACACATCTGAGTTTCTCAAATCAAGCAAAAAGAATGAAAATAGAAGTATACATATTTATAGTATTTATATCACTAACCTGTGATATTTGTTATATTCTGCCTTTAAAAATGCACGATGAAAAACGCAAATTGGGAAAGACTTAAGCCACCTCCTCCTATGAACGATGCAAATGAAGGCCCAATCAGAAAATACCTCCCACCCACCACGAAAAGCATGTTTTAAGTGACTAAAGAACATTTCCCTTGATTTCTTTCTCTTCCTTGGTTCACCTCATATAAAATACTCATATCTTCACTGTGTGATAATTCTTCGAATCAGATACTTAAGATCTGTGCGCTTTTGTGGTATGCATGTTATACTACAGTAAAAAATGTTTTAAAAATAGGTCACATTAACTTAAAAAAATAAGTGTTGCTAGGAAAAACAGCAGGAAATCAGTTTCCTCGCTGCTTGCACCCCCGCACTACCTGCAACCACTTTACAGAACGTCGAAGACATGAGACCTGCTTATCTAAAATTCTGCCATATGTCCTCAAAATCTCCCCCTGCTTCGCTCATTTTTGGGCAGCCCATTGGGGCACCAGCCCTCCCTAGCTCCTAGCAGTTGCAGCCTCGCGGGCTGGGAGACGCAGTGGTCGCGCTGCCACTCGAGGGGGCCTGCGGCCCCACCAGACCCCTGGGCAACACACCCGAGGCCTGCGGGAGCGCCTGCGGGTTGGCGGGGGAACCCGGCCCGGGGCTCGCGCCCGGCCGCCCAGACGGCGCTCCGCCCCTGTCAGTAGGTGATGTGCCGAATCTGCCCCCGGGATGCCGCGAAGCAAGAAGCCGGGCCACCTTCAGGGCCGGCTGCAGCTGCCGCTCGCGCGCATTTCCCAAGACGCAGAGTAGGCGAGCGCGCAGGCCCCGGCGACCCCCCGGAGCCCGCTCAGCTTTCCCCAGTGCCCCCCACGCCGGCTGCTCCCCGAGAGGGGGCCGGTCCCCCGGGACCCCTGGGGCACCCAGCGTGGGCCCAGATTCCCCACACCAAACATACTTGCCACCCACCCTAAGCCACCCCCAACTGCACCCACTCACTCAGGCCACCTGAGAGGGGCCCCTGCCACCGGCACCGCGAGCGTCACCACCCTGGGTACCGCACCCAGTCGACCGCCGGCCGGCAGAAGGGCGTTTAGCCCAGCACCGCGCTGCGTCCCAGCCCCGCGCGCTCCAGAGCCGCTGCCCTGCGCGGCCCACGGTGGGTCCGCCCCGCCCCCCGGGGGGGACCCGAAGCCCCCACGCGCCCGCCGCACCCCGGGGGCCCTACCTGAAGGTCGGTGGTTGGGCGGGGAGGTCCGCACCGCGCCCGACTCGGCCATCTTCCCGGAAAGCGGGGGTCCCCGCGCAGCCCCCTCCGTCCCGCTTCCAACCCCGCAGCTGCCGCCGCGCTCCATCGGGACCCGCTGGCCGCACAGGCGCACTGCCGGAGCCGCCGCGCCGCACCGGACCGGCGCGCACCCGCACGCGCACGCGTCCTCCTCACACAGCGTGCGCACAGGGCGTGCACGTGCGAAGTGCGCACCGGTTCTCACGCCGCGCACGCGCACCGCGTGCACATGCGGGGGGCACACCGGCCCTCACAGGGCACATGCACGCGGCGGGTACGGGCAGCGTGCGCGCTAGTTCTCACAGAACGCGCACAAACCGCGCGCACTTTCGATGTGCACACCAGTCCTCACACAGCGCGCAAGCATCATGGTTCCTCAGACACTGCTTACACGTAGTGTGTACACACCAGTGTAAACGCACCTCCCCACAGTGTGCGCACACCCAAACCGTTGTACACATAAGATGCAGTTTCTGACATTATGCACGCATCCTCACAGAGTTGTGAACACAGTGCACACATACCACGTGCACACGTGCTCACCCAGCACGCACGTGTTCTCACACACCGTGGACACACGTCCTCACACAGCATGCACACGTTCACACACACTAGGCGTCTACACACATACATACTCAGTACTGCTGCCCTGGAAACAGTTCCTGGGTAGGGCCTCAGGCAGGTGCCACTGGTGCAGACGCCCAACCGACCCTCCCGCCAAGCGCATTAGGTTTCAGTTCTCAAGGTGGATGGGCGGCCTGTGCTAGGTTCTCCCTCAGCCCAGCCAAGACGTGCGGCGACCCAGGACGGCTCTACAGTAAGCCTGCTGGTCAACCTTCAAGGCAGGGCAGGGGCATGCAATCGTAGGGACCTACGACTTCCAACCTTCCGCCTTCCAACCATGCCCTCACTCCCTGGCAGATTCCACCGACAGCTACTCTATGGTTCCTTTTTTCCGGGGGAGAAAATAATGCCCAGTTGAGAAATCTCTGCTGGGACGACACACAAGAAACTGTTAAACGTGTAGTAGCCTCAGGAGTAGAGGTCGGGAAAGGGTGTGTGTGTAGTGGTGATGATGGGGTTCTCCTGGACATCCTTTTCCCCTTATCACTTTTTCAGAAACATACATATTGAAAAAGATATCTTTGCATAGCGCCAGTTCAAGCTTCCAGGTGTTTACCCAGGTATAGCCTGCCAAGTGATAACTGATTTCAGTGGGGCCCCAGGCTGCACATTTCTCTGTTGGGACAGTGACCAGCCCTCTGAGGTTTTAACTCCCACCCCTGGGGGAGAGATAAATGCCTGATTAAAAAACGGAATTAAGCTGAATAAGAGCACAAGATTTCTATTGGGGATGATAAAAAAACGTTCTAGAACGTTTTTTGGCTCCATAAGTACACTAAAAACCATTAAACTGTACATTTTAAATGGGTGACCTGTAAATTATACGAATTTTTAAAAACCCACCAAACTCAAACCCTCAGGAACCAGCATCTGAATTAGTAGTGAGAAGCTTGGAGAGTCCCTTTGTGGCAGAAAAACATGACGAACGTGTTGGTGGCACTCCCAAAGGTGCGCTGGGAATAGGGCGTGACCGTGGTGAGAAAGCCAGAAGGGGATTTTAGACACAAATGGGCAAGAAAGCAGGCAAGTGGGAGCTGGTCCCTTGGCTGTAAAGAAAACAGTTTCTAACCCAAGTAAGATTGAGCCAAGTTAATTAGGGCATGGGAGCCATCTTCACTCCCCCCACCCTCATTTTTTCTTACAGACCTTGGGTAGTAGTTCATAATTCATCCAACTCTTGAGCTCTTGTCTTGCTGACATGCCGGAATAGCACCCCATCCTACTTTTATTCTATTTTTTCCCTATTTTTACTTTCTATTCCCACTTCCATTCCTCCAGTCATAGGCACCTCACTATTTTTGTAGCTCCATTTTCCAAATATATAGTGTCGTGAAGATATGCATGGCATTAATTTATATAAATGATAATTGCACAATAGCTATCATTGTTTTTCCTTGCTTGGAATCGTCAACATCTATTCATTGCAGCTGTATACAAATTAGAAATAGGTCATTCATTCTGGTTTACTCTTTTCTTTTAAAGATTTATTTATTCTAGAGAGAGAAAGAGAGCACACGAGCAGGGGGAGGGGCAAAGGGAGAGGGAGAATCCTCAAGCTGACTCCCGGTGGAGGAGGAGCCTGAGGTGGGGCTCGATCGCAGGACCCTGAGATCATGACTTGAGCTGAAATCCAGAGTAGGCAGCTTAACTGACTGAGCCACCCAGGTGCCCCTTGGTTTATTCTTGTTAAATTGCCTACTCGATCCTTGTCCATCTTTTTATTAGTCTACTTGTCTTTTTCCTGTTGATTTCCAGTTTTTTTTTTTAAGATTTTATTTATTTATTTGACAGAGAGCGAGTGAGCACAAGCAGAGGGAGTGGCAGGCAGAGGGAGAGGGAAAAGCAGGCTCCCCGCAGAGTAGGGGGAGCCTGATGTGGGACTCCATCCCAGGACCCCGGGATCATGACCAGAGCCAAAGGCAGTCGCTTAACCAACTGAGACATCCAGGCTCCCGATTTCCAGGAGTTTCTTGTATTCTAGATAATTCCTTATAGGTTTAAATGTTGCAAATTCACACTAGTCAATTAACCTTTTATTTTTTTTTAAAGATTTTATTTATTCATTTTGAGAGAGAGAGCACAAGCAGAGGGAGAGGGAGAAGCAGGCTTCCTGCTGAGCAGGGAGCCCGACGCGGGGCTCGATCCCAGGATCCTGAGATCACGACCTGAGCTGAAGGCAGCCACTTAACCAACCATCTGAGCCACCCAGACGCCCCAACCTTTTCTAAGATTAGCAAAATTCCTTAATTTTTATGCCCAAATCCATCCATTTATAAAGCTTCTTATATGAAAATAATGTCAAACTTACAGAAATGTTGTGAGTTTACAAAGAACACTCATATACTCTTAACTCGGATTCACCTATTGTTAACATTTTACCCCACTTATGTGATTTATCTTTTTATCCTCAACTGGTTTTGAGAGTAAATTGCATACATATGTATGGCCCTTTAGCCCTTATTACTTCAAAGTGTATTGCCTAATAAGAATATTCTCTTAGACAACCATACTAGTTATCAACCTCAGTAAATATAACATGGATACAATAATTTTACCTAATTGGCTGCCACTTTAACCACTGTAGAGGTACTAATACGCAATCTGTGGAGAGGCACTGTAAAGCCATGCAAATATCCTACTCCTTGTCAAAACTTCCTAAGATTTAGCATCCATCCATAATTCTTTTTTTTTTTTTTTTAAAGATTTTATTTATTTGACAGAGAGAGAGAGCGACAGCAGGAACACAAGCAGGGGGAGTGGGAGAGGGAGAAGCAGGCTTCCCACTGAGCGGGGAGCCCGATGCGGGGCTTGATCCCAGGACCCTGGGATCATGACCTGAGCCGAAGGCAGACGCTTAAAGACTGAGCCACCCAGGCGCCCCTCCATCCATAATTCTTGATCCTAGTCTTTCCCATCGTTAAAAAAATTAATCAACTTTTCACCTTATGGTTTGTACTTTGAGGTATTTTTTTAAATGCAGCTATAAAAGGCCAAATTATGGGATGTTTATTGCAGCCCTTCAATCCCCGTGGAGATGGGAGTCAAGGGGGAAAGGGATAAATTCAAACTGCAGTCCTCACATAGTTAGAAGGAAGTAACAAAGATCAAAGAGGTATTGTTTTATATTTCCCTGGCCCCGAGATCATCTATACCTCTACTCTAAAGCAATTTACTTTCAGTCTATGGTGTGATAGGGATCTTTATTTACTTCTCTCTGTAAAGTGTAGCTTCTCAGCACCATCCATTAAATAATCTATCCTTTCCCCCATATTTCAAAACCACTTTTATCATATATCAAATTATCATATATACATGGACTTGGTTCTGAGCTCTCTGTTCTGTTTTTGTTACTGCATCTGTTTGTCACTATGGTGTGACTTGTTATTTGACCAAGAGGTCCTCTTTCCCGTTTTTAGAATTCTTAGAAATTCATGACTTCCATATGAACTTATTTTAGAATCAGGTTTTTTTTTTTTAAAGATTTTATTTATTTATTTGACAGAGAGAGACACAGTGAGAGAGAGAACACAAGCAGGGGGAGTGGGAGAGGGAGAAGCAGGCTTCCTGCCAAGCAGGGAGCCCGATGTGGGGCTCGATCCCAGGACCCTGGGATCATGACCTGAGCCGAAGGCAGGCGCCCAATGACTGAGCCACCAGGCGCCCCAAGAATCTGTTTTTCTACAACACTCCCCCATCATGATTGAGTATTAATCGGGATTATATCTAAATCAGAGGGGCAGCTGGGTGACTCAATCTGTTAAGCGTCTGACTTAGGCTCAGGTCATGATCTCAGGGTCCTGGGATTGAGCCACATGTTGGGCTCCTTGTTTGGCGGGGAGTCTGCTTCTCCCTCTGCCTCTGCCCCCCGCTCATGCTTGTTTTCTCTCTCAAATAAATAAAAATCTTAAAAAGAAAGAAATCATAGATTGCTTTGGGGAGAATTGGAATTTTTTTTCAAAGAAAATTTTTTATTTAACATGTATTATCTGTTTCAGGGGTACGTCTGTGATTCATCAGTCTTACACAATTCACAGCGCTCACCACAACACATACCCTCCCCAATGTCCATCACCCAGCCACCCCATCCCTCCCACCCCCCTCCACTTCCGCAACCCTCAGTTTGTTTCCTGAGATTAAGAGTCTCTTATGGTTTGTCTCCCTCTCTGATTTTTTCTTTTTTCCCTCCCTTCCCCTATGATACTGTCTTGTTTCTCAAATTCCTCATATCAGTGAGATCATATACTTGTCGTTCTCTGATTGACTTATTTCGTTTAGCATAATACCCTCTAGTTCCGTCCATGTCATTGCAAATGGCAAGATTTCATTTTTTGATGGCTGCGTAATATTCCATTGTGTATATATACCACATCTTCTTTATCCATCTGTTGATGGACATATAGGCTCTTTCCATAGTTTGCTTATTGTGGACATTGCTGCTATAAACATTGGGGTGCATGTGCCCCTTCGGATCACTACATTTGTATCTTTAGGGTAAATCCCTAGTAGAGCAATTGCTGGGTCATAGGGTAGCTCTATTTTCAACTTTTTGAGGAACCTCCATACTGTTTTCCAGAGTGGCTGCATCAGCTTGCATTCCCACCAACAGTGTAGGAGGGTTCCCCTTGCTCCGCATCCTTGCCAACATCTGTTGTTTCCTGACTTGTTCATTTTAGCCATTCTGACTGGTGTGAGGTGGTATCTCATCGAGGTTTTGATTTGGATTTCCCTGATGCCGAGTGATGTCGAGCACTTTTTTCGTATGTCTGTTAGCCATTTGGATGTCTTTGCAGAAATGTCTGTTCATGTCTTCTGCCCATTTCTTGATTGGATTATTTGCTCTTTGGGTGTTGAGTTTAAGTTCTTTATAGATTTTTGGATACTAGGGCGCCTGGGTGGCTCAGTCGTTAAGCGTCTGCCTTCGGCTCAGGTCATGATCTCAGGGTCCTGGGATCGAGTCCCGCATCGGGCTCCCTCCTCCTTGGGAGCCTGCTTCTCCCTCTGCCTCTCTCTCTCTCTGTCTCTAATGAATAAATAAATAAAATCTTAAAAAAAATTTTTTTAGATTTTTGGGTACTAGCCCTTCATCTGATGTGTCATTTGCAAATATCTTCTCCCACTCTGTCAGTTGTCTTTTGGTTTTGTTGACTGTTTGCTTTGCTTTGCAAAAGCTTTTTATCTTGATGAAGTCCCAATAGTTCATTTTTTGCCCTTGCTTCCTTTGCCTTTGGGGCATTTAAAAAAAATTTTATTTATTTATTCGACAGAGAGGGAAAGATCACAAGCAGGGGGAGTGGCAGAGGGAGAGGGAGAAGCAGGCTCCCTGCTGAGCAGGGAGCCCTCTGTGGGGCTCCATCCCAGGACCCTGGGATCATGACCTGAGCCGAAGGCAGCCGCTTAACCGACCGAGCCACCCAGGTGCTCCAGAATTGGCATTTTTTATAGTATGTCATATCATCTATGAATACAAAGACTTTCTATTTGGGCCAATATGTTGAAGTATTAGTGTGCTGGGCTTTTTCCATTAGATTAACTTCCTAAAAATCTAGTTACACTTGAATGGTTATCTTCAAATCTATTATACCATCTAGGGGCGCCTGGGTGGCTAAGTCGTTAAGCGTCTGACTTTGGCTCCGTCATGATCCCAGAGTCCTGGGATCAAGCCCCACATCGGGCTCCCTGCTCAGCAGGAAGCCTGCTTCTCCCTCTCCCACTACCCCTGCTTGTGTTCCCGCTCTCCCTCCCTGTCAAATAAAAATCTTTAACAAAAAAAGAAATAAAATCTATTATGCCATCTAGTTGTTAGTCTAGTGCAGTTCTCACATTTTTTGTCTGAGACCCTTAACCAGCAGGGGTTGGCAAACTATAGCCCATGCATGAATGAAATGTAGCCTGCCACCTATTTCTGTTCACGTTTTATTGGAATATAGACACACTCATGTGTCTACACAAACCTACAAAACCTAAAATATTATCTGGTCCTTTAGAGAAGTTTGCCAACCCCTACCCTTATACCTAAAACGGAGACTCCTTTCCAAATAACTTTTCTATCTGCTAATAGTGGTGGATGTTGTTTTCCAAAACTTCTTAAAAAAGTAACCCAACCTTGGGCTTGAACTCATGACCCGAAGATCAAGAGGCATGCTCTACCGACTGAGCCAGCCAGGCACCCCAAATTTTCCAAAACTTTATTTTTTTTCGTTTTTTTGTTATGTTAATCACATTCATTTTTGAGAAAATGATAACCACAAACCCAGGTTTGTCAATTCTAAGTAAAAATAGTGTTCCATGAAAAACAGTGGCCAATTCAGCTTGCAACGCAATCACACAAGGGTTTTTCCTCGAGACAACTGTTACTATTCACAGTATGCAGAAGTGCTTTATGTAGCACTTCCTACTTTGTCACATTCAATATTAAAAAGGTGTGAACTCAAGGGCTGGATTTAATTAGAGTAATAATTTTTATTGCTACTGAGGGGCATTCTTAAGTAAAATTGACTTAAAAAGATTTGAGAGCGCGTATAAGCAAGCATGAGTGGGAGGGGCAGAGAGAGAGAATCTGAAGCAGACTCCTCACTGACTTCGGAGCCCAATGCGGGGCTCGACCTAATGGCCCTGAGATCATGACCTGACCCAATACCAAGATTCGGACATTTAACCAACTGTGCCACCCAGGCGCCCTGTAAAACTGGGCTTTTTAAGAAGATTGTTTCTGTATTTGCTTCTGATAGATAACCTTTCTTAACAAAATTCCAAATATTCTTAGATTTCTAAGGTATTTAAAATCATAAATATGCATTGTTTTTATTAAATTTGCAAAAATCCAACTAATTCTATACCTAATACTCCAGTGGACCAAATCAGCAACGGAGTATCAGGTATAGGGGACTTAAGTCAGATTTTGTCCCTACTTTTTGATCTGCTCATTATTAAGTTGTGAACTGAACAAAGCCCGGATTCAAACAGAAAAGACATTTGTATTTATTTATTTGACAGAGAGAGCATGAACAGGAGGAGGAGCAAGGGGAGAGGGAGAAGCAGGCTCCCCGCTGAGCAGGGAGCCCAATGCGGGCCTCGATCCCAGGACCCCGGGATCATGACCTGAGCTGAAGGCAGACACTTAACTGAGCCACCCAGGCATCCTGAAAAGACGTTTTTAAAAAAGTGAGCAGGTTGGGGAAAAAAAAAAGGTAAGCAAGTTGACCAGAGGATATCTGCTTCATCCATGGGTCTCTGCAGAGCACAAAATAAGGTCCGTTGAATGTGATTTGGGCAATTTGAGGTCATTATGGAAAACTGATCTACCATTAGGAAACATCTTCTGCACAGGTTTGTAACAAACTCACTCACCCACAAAAATGCAACCCCATATTTGGAGTCTGAATGTATTCATTCAAATCAAACAACCAAAAACACAAAAATAAAACACAAAGTATACATTTTCCCTCAATCACAATTGGTTTTCAGAAAAGAATCATGAAGTTTAAATAGTTAAAAAGTCAAACAGTGCAAAAAGAATCAACTGCATACGGTTAAAAGTTATTTCATATTTTATTTTCTAATTGTAATAGTTTGCATCCATTTTTTTTTACATAAGTCCAAATGATGGGACTTTTTTACATAAGTCCAAATCTTCAAATCAGTCAATACTAATTAGCTGTCATGAATCTATATAGTAAAAGAACTCATTAGACTTAAGAATGAAATATGACCAGAGCTATCAATATTAATAACTATAAACTTTCTCTAAAGAAATATAGTTGGTATTTTGCAAAACATCCATCTTTAAGCAATTTAGAGACTTGTTAGTCTTATGCTGAATTAAATGAGGGTGGTAACATTATTTTATATATTGTGTCAACATGAATATATGAATATATATATTCTACTAGTTTCTTTTATTATAGGAACCAAAGACTGCAAGTGAAAGAAATAGTAAATAGAGAATATAAAAGATGTGCATATTTGCTCTTACACAGTCCTGGATACCAAGTGAAAAGCGGCAGACACCGCTCTAGGTGCAATACACCTATGGAGACATAATTAATCCTCCCACCAATTCTGCAGGTACTATTCTCATCACCCCCATTCTTACAGGTAAGGAGCCTGAAACTCACACAAGTGAGAGAAGGTGCCCATGGTCACCTGGAGGTTAAGGGCAGAGTGGGGGTTGGGGCACAGGCCTCCTGACCCCAGGGCCCATGCTCCCTTCACTCTCTATCACACTGCCTCCTAAGTTCCCAGCAGCTGGGGGGAAGAGGATCCACTCCAATACTCTCCAAATCCCTTGGTTCACTCTGTACCTGAGAAGTTAAGTGTCTCAATGCAGCTGTAGTAAGACTTAAGATTTTGTTCTGAGTAGGAAGAAATAAGCAAGGATAAAAAGAATGATAGTTCAAGGTAAATCAAAAACACAAAAGTAGTGTGTACAAGTTCATGGGAGTCCAAACAGTATAAATGAAACTTCCTCTTGCTAAGCAGGACAAAGATCTAAACATCTCCTACCAATATGAATCTTAATTGTTAGAACAGGTAACATAAAGAACCTCACTTTCATTCTGATACTTTAACTGTCAAGCTACAGTTAATACTGGATACTTTAAAATCTGTAAACAAATCAAATCAAGTATAAATCCAGCTAGGTATTTTTATTTCAAACATGCTTTTACCTACTTGATTACTCTGTTGTTCTGAAGTCAGTACTCACAGCAGTTTATATCTACTAAAGATGTTATTCACCATCCTATAATTTAATATTTACACAAGATAGATGAGATTAAGTTAAACTACAAGTCACAACGAGTTTTGTAACCAACTATATTCACAGCCATGATTCTGTAGATGTGGTGAGTAAACCAATGGCCATTCCTTAATAAAATACACGAATTTTCATCATGCATAGTTTACAGGATCCTTAAGAGGATCTCTTAAGAGGCTGGATGTTCAAAAAAGAGTCAACAGTCAAGCAATTAAATCTTGGCACGTCTTTTTTCACACAAATGCTTGGTTTGGTTGTTGAGCCACCTTAGTAATACAATTTATTTATACTCTAACTGGTAGTAGAATCAACACTGCATGAAAAATGCAAGCCCATCAAATTCATTAGTAATAATTATTATACCCGCTTAGCAGGAAGAACCATTATTTTGGATTTCAAACATTTTATTTTCTTTCAGGGCATACCTTATAGCTCTGTTATGGGAATCAAAGAGTATAACCAAAAAAACCCCAAAACCAAAAAAATAAACGAAAACCAAAAAAATACCATACAAACCAAAAACCAACCAACCAAAGAAATTCAACAAAACACCACACATACACACACCAAAAAAAAACAAAACAAAAAACACCAAGGACTACTTCCATTTCTCATTTGAAATATAATCAATAAAACTATACAAATTTCACATTAAATTTAATAAAACAATCCCTCCAAGTAGTGTTGCGTATGACCTAGAACTTTACCATTTTATAATCATTATGATTTGAGATTTTCCAGGATGCAATGGCACTAGATTGAGCTTTTACTAGGTAGGCAAGGAAAAAAAAATATCACTAACACACACATAAATGGGGACCATAGTTGTAATTTAAGAATCTTTAGACGAACCATATTTGTTAGAGGAGGTAAGTAGAAAAGCTAATGTGTGAGCTGTACCATCCCTACCATGAACTGTACCACAGATGTAGAGTTACAACATTCTTGGTAAAACAACACGGAAAAAGAATCTATATATACACCACAAATTTAGCAAAACACTTTTTGTACAGAAGCCTAAATATCTTAGTTTAGATTTTGATGAAGGTAATCACTAAGTTGATTCTTCAAGGCTGGTTTCTTACAAGTCTTAAAAAAAACAGCTCATGGTCTCGGATGCATTCCCTCTAGGTTAAGTGTTCAGAACTCCAGAGAATAAGAAACATGAATTCCAACTGTCTACTCATTTCTATTCTTTGATTTAATAATGCTTTATAGTACCTCAGATTCTGATTCCAGAGTTTGCACACTTAGGAATAAGCATGAGATTAGAGAAGATTTGCTTATTTTCTGAAGCCACATGAAGGTTTATTTCCCTTTGTAGTACTTTTCATCATTGAAAACACCTCTGGAGACCGGGAGACTAGAAGCTTCATTACCTTAATGATGGACCTCTTCTTTTAAAGTTGCCTAAGATTTCAATGTGGCTAGTGAGGTCTAAATAGCCCAGCCATCAATTTCATCTTTGTAGAATTGAAAACAAAACTAAGTAAGGGAAAATCCAAATTCCCAATAAAATACAAGCAAAACAAATCTTTACACACAATAAAATACATCCTAAACACCAAGTAAGGGTATAATATACTCTGCAGATGACATTGTCTTTATTATATTTCTCAGCTGTAGCTCTCCCATTTAAAATGAGAAACCATCTTTTCAGTAAATTGTTATTCCCCTCCTCTTTTCCCAGCTTAGGGATAGTTTGAAAAAGGCTTAATTTGTACAGTTGTTAGGAAATTAAATTTTCATTTATACATAATTCAGTTGTTTATAAAGCACTCAAAATTGTAGCTTATAGGTATATGACTTCTGAAATAAAATGACACTTTAACAATATTTTTGTTCTTTAAAAATATTCTACATACATGCATATGATCCAAACAATCTTTTCTTGTTTGGGAAATTTCCTATGCATAGTAAGGAAAAAAACTGCCAACTATATATAGCAACGTTTCAATGTTAAGATGACTGGGTGCCACCTACTGTTCAATTCCTGTAACTACTAACCTTACAAATTAAAAATTGCTATTAAAACCCAGGTTCTAAAACCTGCATTTTGGAAATGCTTTTTTGCTGATACATTTATAGTGGCAAAATAAGATCATGAAAAGAATGTACATGATATCAAAATTAGTACAAAAATAGCCACATGCTACTTAAATATGAAAAACAGACCTAATCATTTTTACTTCAAATACAGAGTTCTGCCTCCTTTAAACTGTATCAAAATCTCAAGGGAACATCAAAGTAAATGGAATATACAGTCAACAGGCTAGTCAAAGTTAGGGCTTAATCATAATCCATAATGAGTGTAGGGCAAATAGTTAATTCAGAACATTCATTTACTTACGGGAAGGGGTCAAAGTAGGAAAGGCAGTAATGCATTTCTCCCCTCTTTTTAAAAATAGTAGATGTGGTCTTTTACCCATAAGCTCCAATACATCAAAAGAACAAAGGGGGTTTAACTTTTCACTTAAGAGAATTCAGCATTACCAGTTTTTAAAGAAATACCTTAGAAACAAATCAGTCTGCTTTAGCAAATTGCACTCATGCTAATTAAATTTTAATCTTCTTTAACAGGTCACAGCCAAAATCCAAATTGTTGGAACAATCCTCAGAGAAATTGGAATGTAAAATGTTGAATTCAATTTAGATCTGGAAGGGAAAAGAACATCAGATCAAATGAAAGAATTCTTATATTCCAACAGTCTACCACATAAGGGAGGCTTGCACACCCTAAAGCTATCTTTGAAGAGGAAATTCTACACACAGGGTTTTTCTCAATTACAGTTTGTTGCCAGTAAATCTTTACAACCATGTCATGCTATGCAAAATATTCTTAATAAAGTTTAGTGTCTCCTCCCTTTTGTGTTAGTGATGAAAGATTTTTTATTCTGGGGTGGGAGCAGACACAGGAGTATTATCTGAGAAAGGGGCAAGTCTGACAGTAACCAAATTCTCCTCTCAACCTGGGTACAGGAAAAAAGGCTAGTGTACCTATGAACCATCTGGAGAAATGTCTTGGAAAAGTAGGGTTCTCAGGTGGTAACAAGGCAACCCTCGCAAAACGTTCAAGATAACTCAAATTCCTTTAGTAGCCACCATCTTTTACCATCTCTTTCCCTGCCAGCTTACTGGGTCCAATTCCAAGGCATCACTGGCACAGATTCAGAATTTTTTTTCTTAGAAAATCTTAACCCTGTCTAGATCCTCAATTAGGAAAATGTAATACATTTTCCTAAATGAATACAGCTCAGTGTATTCAAATTCAAATTCATATTCAAAAGTGTTCTCTGATTAGGTTCTTAATTTCCAAAAGAGACCTTCTACCCCAGCTCTAAAAATGTTTGGATTGCCCCTTAATTTACAACACAATTCCATGTCAGGTTCTGGTCACAGAATATAATCAATAAATCTACTGTCAAAAGTATCATTAATAATTCAGTCACAAGAATTCTGTGGCTCAGGGTCTCTAAAGGGAGGTACATTAAAAAAAGAATGATGTATTTATGTAAAAATTCATAAACGCATATACACATGGAGGATATATACTCAAATCCTTAATTCACCCTGAGTATTCTAAATGGTCTGAAGATGCATCAAAATATAAGATGGATTGATGGATGAATAAAGATATAGTTAAGATAGGGGCGCCTGGGTGGCTCAGTTGGTTTAGGCGACTGCCTTCGGCTCAGGTCATGATCCTGGAGTCCCGGGATCGAGTCCCACATCGGGCTCCCTGCTCGGCAGGGGATCTGCTTCTCCCTCTGCCCTCTTCCCTCTCGTGCTCTGTCTCTCATTCTCTCCCTCTCAAATAAATAAATAAAATCTTAAAAAAAAAAAAGATATAGTTAAGATATATGATAAATCAGGTATAAAAATATTAATTATAGAATCCTGGTAGTGGGTATCACTTCTGATGCCTAACTCAGACTTCCTGAAGATCAGCCTTAGTATTTTTGAAAGGCTCTGGTAATTGTGTTGCACAGTCCTAGGAAATACTGCCCCAGGTACACTAAAATTTCATCTTTGAATCAAACCAAACATTAGCATAATTATTTTTAGAGTTATATACACCGGTGGGTTCTCAATGACATTTTTATTTTAAGGAGTTGAAAAAGAGCCCACACTGGAGTTAAGAATAACTTATACTACTACTACAATTATTTACATTGCCAGAAACTAAGTATGAATTTCATTTAAATACTGTTAACAGCAAAAGGGCATTTGTTCGTGTGAGCATCACTGCTTTACCTTTCAGAAAAATAATACATTTTCCTAAAACACACCAACTCCAAACCAAGAGTCTGGCAACAGTGCATATCCAACAGATTGGCATAAGTAATTGGCAGAAGGTCTCAACTTTTTAAAGATTATTTATTTTAGAAAGAGAGATCGGGCGCCTGGGTGGCTCAGTTGGTTAAGTGACTGCCTTCGGCTCAGGTCATGATCCTGGAGTCCGTGGATCAAGTCCCGCACCAGGCTCCCTGCTTGGCAGGGAGTCTGCTTCTCCCTCTCCCGCTCCCCCCTCTTGTGCTCTCTCTCTCTCTCAAATAAATAAATTAAAAAAATCTTTAAAAAAAAAAAAAGAGAGATCACACATGTGGGGGAGGGGCAGAGGGAAAGGGAGAGAGGCGCCCCTGGAATTACAACATATGTTAAAAGCCTTGTTAAATTTGAGACCTTTTGGGGTGTGTGGGTGGCTCAGCTGGTCAAGCGTTTGACTCTTGGTTTTGGCTCAGGTCATGATCTCAGGGTTGTGGGACAGAGCCCTGCGTTGGGCTCCATGATCAGGGCAGAGTCTGCTCGGGATTCTCTCTCTCCCTTTGCCCACCTCCCACGTGCTCTCTCTAAAACAACTAAATAAAATCTTCTAAAAAAATGTTGTAATTCCAATGCTTCATATCAAGCTGTTCAAACAAGATTCTTCTCTTAACATACTAGTATTTCAATTAAGGCACGTTTCTTTGAGAAGATCTTCTATTTCTTACAACTGTCTGCTAAATTCAGAAAGAGCTATCTCTTTAGATGCTTTTAAACAAGTTATGATTCCAATGCCTAGCATTCATATCGCCAAAGCAAATACTCATCTTTTCTGGAAGAAATGTTGAAAATATTTTTTTTTTTAAGATTTTATTTATTTATTTGACAGAGAGAGAGATAGCGAGAGCAGGAACACAAAGCAGGGGGAGGGGGAGAGGGAGAAGCAGACTTCCTGCCAAACAGGGAGCCTGATGTGGGACTCGATTCCAGGACTCTGGGATCATGACCCGAGCCGAAGGCAGATGCTTAACGACTGAGCCACCCAGGCGCCCGAAATGTTGAAAAGATTTTAAGAATTTTCAAAGTTTAACAGTTTGGCTAGTTGTCTTCTATATTACACTGAGTATTTTAATTCATGGACAAATCTTGAAATATACCCTAATTTAAGTATTCAACATTTTTAGTTTAAAGGAAGATAGGAGAAAAGGCTGGTTTCTCTGTGGATAATTCAGAAACAAAAGTTGGAAAATGCAAGATGCATCTACTTACATCATCGATGTCTTCATCATCATCACCAATGTCATCAAACTGAATTTCATCATCATCTCCAGGACCAAATGTATCAGTTTCATTGATTTTAGCTAAAGAAACAGTAACAAACACACTCATATAACCAAGATGATATTAAAATGAGTGTGCACTAAAAGTGGTCTGATATTAAATGTTGAAGTATAAAAAGACTTGAGTCAAACATACCAATTCAAGTATAGTTGACATATATATTAATTTCAAGCGCACAACATAATTGATTTGACAATTATATACACTACAATATGTTCACCAGAATAAGCATAGTTACCATCTGTCACCAAAGTTATTACGATATTATTGACTATATTCCCCATGCTGCACTTTTCATCCCCATGGACTTATTTTAGAACTGGTAGTTTGTAACTCTTAATCCCCTTCACCTATTTCACCTACCCCCCCACCCCCCAGCAACCACTGGTTTATCTTCTCTATATTTATGAGTCTATTTCTCTCTTGTTTGTTCATTTTTTTGTTTTTTTAGATTCCACATGTCTAACTGCAATCATATGGTATTTGTCTCTGATTTATTTCACCTGGCATAATACCCTCAAGGTCCAACCATGTTATTACAAATGGCAAGATTTCATTTGCTTTTATGTCTGATACTCCAGTGTATGTGTGTGTCAATCATATGTTCTTTATCCATTTATCTATCAGTGGACACTTGAGTTGCTTCCGTATCTTGGCTATTGTAAAAAATGCTGCAATAAACACAAGGGTACATACATTTTTCCAAATAAGTGCTTTCGTTTTCTGTGGGTAAATATCCAGTAGTGGAATCTCTGAATTGAATGGTATTTTTATGTTTAACTTTTTGAGGAACCTCCATACTGTTTTCCACAGTAGCTGCACCAGTTTTCATTCCCACCAACTGCACACGAGGGTTCCTTTTTCTCCCCATTTTCACCAACACTTGTTATTTCTTGTCTTTTTGATACCAGATATTCTGACTGGGATGAGGGGATGGTTTTGATTTGCATTTCCCTGATGATTAGTGATGCTAAGCTCTTTTCACAGGCCTATTGGCCTTTCTACGTCTTCTGTGTAAAATGTCTATTCAGGTCCTCTGCCCATTTTTAATTGGATTATTTGGGAGGATTTTTAGGCATTCAGTTGTAGGAGTTTGGTTTTTTTTTTTTTTTTGAAGATTTTATTTGGGGCATCTGGGTGGCTCAGCCAGTGATCTCCCCTCTGTGATCTCTCACTTTTGCTCTCAAATAAAATCTTTTAAAAAATAAAAAATCAAGATTAATTTTTTTGAGAGAGAGAGCGCACACACGAGCAGGGGGAGGGGCAGAGGGAGAGGCAGACTCCCCTGCTGAGCAGGGAGCCCGATGTGGGGTTCAATCCCAGGACCCTGGGATAATGACCTGAGCCTAAGGCAGATGCTTAATCAACTGAGCCACCCAGGTGCCCCAAGTTGTAGGAGTTCTTTACATATTTTGGATATAAACCATTTATTAGATACATCATTTGCAAGTATCTTCTCCTATTCAATAGGTTGCCACTTTGTTTTGTTGGTTTCTTTCACTGTGCAAAAGCTTTTGAGGTTAATGTAGTCCCAACTATTTATTTCACAAAGATATTTTTAGTAATGCAGGCTCCAGTTACACAAATTCTGAAACTATTACAATTTCCAGCTATGCCCAAAAAAATGGTTAGAGCACATGCTAACAACTTACCAATCACCAGACACTCATCAATCAGAAACTTTAGTCAAATCATGATTACCCCTAAGCAATGAAAATGAACTGGGAGGTGCTGGTCCTATTCCCCAATATACTAGCATTTCCTAGATTGAAAATGTCACGGAAATAATTTCAGTAGGATTTTCATGCTTAAGTATTGTTTTCATAATATGCAAGAGAGCCAAAACAAACAAAAAACACTACAAAACAAAAACATCAAATGAAAAAGGTAGGCTTACAAAGTAGTATGTAAAGGACATTTCCCCTTTGGTGAGGTTATGAGGGACTTATTTTTGTTTTATTTAAGCTTTCCGCATAACAATGCGTAACTTTTGGGGTGCCTAGGTGGCTCAGTCAGTTAAGCGTCTGCCTTTGGCTCAGGTCATGATCCCAGACTCCTGGGATGGATCCCCATTATCGGGCTCTCTGCTCAGCAGGGAGTCTGCTTCTCCCTCTCCCCCTCCTCTCCCCACTCATGCTTGCTTGCTCTCTCTCTTGCCCTCCCTCTCTGAAATGAATAAAATCTTAAAAAAAAAAAAAAAAGAATGCATAACTTTTGTATTGGTAACAGAAACAAAGAATGTTGGTTTTAAAAAATCCTATGGGATCTTATGATACTAGGATAAGAACTGAAAACTTTATAAAAATCAACAACAGTAACTACTATCCTTGCTTTACATTTAAAGTAGATGAACAATGACAATCTCTTGAGAAAGTTACTGTGAAATAAATACTGTAACAAAAGTATTCCTGATTGGTATTAGGCAGAAGTTCAGAGTTTATAAAGTGTAACTCCACACCAGAAAGTGTATTTATTAAGGACAGAATCCCAGTTACTTTTTTCTTAAGGTATCCAGTATTATGAAGTATAAGCAGGCATACTTAAAATGAACCATGTAAGCACAAAAGTAAATATGCAAAATTCTACCAAAATTCCTTCACCTAAGTAACACCAAGTACTAACACCGTATGACAGGTCAATAAAATAACTCAGACATTACCATGCTCTGGAAGCTCGCCATATGCCTTCAGACTCCTAGCTTCATCTGCATTGTATTTTAAAATTACATCGGCTTTATTATCCTGAAAAAGACAATTAACTTTTAGAACCAATTATGCCAAAATATTATTTTCCCAAATTATTTTCAAACTGGATAAATTAAAAACTGTCATTACAATCTCTTTTCACATTTTAAAGTTTTCTCCTATCCAGTGCACTTGTTGTCATGAGCACTGGGTGACGTTCCATATACACTATAATTTCCATAATGTTGAATGACTATATTGTTAATTATACCAGAATTAAAGTTAAAAAAAAATAAGTATTGGGCGCCTGGGTGGCTCAGTCGGTTAAGCGACTGCCTTCGGCTCAGGTCATGATCCTGGAGTCCCGGGATTGAGTCCCGCATCAGGCTCCCTGCTCAGCAGGGGGTCTGCTTCTCCCTCTGACCCTCCCCCCCTCATGCTCTCTCTATCTCATTCTCTCTCTCAAATAAATAAATAAAAATCTTAAAAAAAAAAAAAAAAGTATTATGGGCACCTGGGTGGCTCAGTTGGTTAAGCATCTGACTTCAGCTTGGGTCATGATCTTGGGGTCCTGGGATGGGGCCCCTGCATCAGGCTCCCTACTCAGCAGGGAGTCTGCTTGTTCCTCTCCCTCCCCTTCTGCCTCTCACCCTGCTTGTGCTCACTCTCAAATAAAAGCTTAAAAAAAAAAAAGTATCAAAGCAAACAAAACTTTTAAAAAATAAAGTTTTCTCCTATCCTCTAAAAAACATCCTCAGGATTATATAGTATGAAGCTGCTTACATGCATAAATGAATGACGATCAACAAGCTTAAGGAAGATATTTACAGATCTCACTTTAAAAAGAGAACTGTACAAACCCAATCTTTTCAAGTTATTTACTACTATCCTTTGATTAGAAGTCTTTTTTTTTTTTTTTTTAAAGATTTTTATTTATTTGACAGAGAGAGACACAGCGAGAGAGGGAACACAAGCAGGGGGAGTGGAAGGGAGAAGCAGGCTTCTTGCCAAGCAGGGAGCCCGACGTGGGGCTCGATCCCAGGACCCTGGGATCATGACCTGAGCCCAAGACAGACGCTTAACGACTGAGCCACCCAGGCACCCTATAAGTCTTTGGAAATACAAAAATTCCCTGGGACCATAGTTTACAGGGTGATTAAACAGTCTAAAAAATTGAGACTGTGTAATCCCCTAAGGAAATTAATATACCTTTCCATGAATCAGTGGTTCTTAGAATATGAACTGACTGGAATCTCCAGTGGAGCCTTTATATTTCCTGAAGATTAGTAGAGATGGAGTGAAGCTCATGAATCTGTATTTTTAAAAGCTCTTAAAAGAGTGTTTCTGAGGCAAATGTCCCACTGAAAATTACTGCCATAGAATGTTCACTTTCCCATTTGAAAAGAACCCAACTCAGTTAAGGAAGAAAAAGTGTTGAAGTTGATTGTTTCAACTTCAAAAAGTTCTTTGGACCTAAAAGCAGGTCCTAATGACTACAAAGAGCATCAGTGATGCAAAGGCAGTGTGATTCAAACCAGTACTTCTCGAACTGTAATGTTTATAGAAGCTCAAAGGTAAATTGTTAAAATGCATATTCCAATTTAGGAGGTCTGGGGTGGGGTCCAAAAACCTGCATTTCTGACAAGTTCCCAAAAGCCAGTGATGCCACTGGTCCCTGGATCACCCTTTAAGTGGCAAGGGTAGAGAAGGTGGTTTGTGGGAGATTTAAGAATCAGAAAGTTGGTCTTGGCTGTCATTTTATAGTCAGAATGGTACATGTTTTCGGAGCCCCTGGGTGGCTCAGTCGTTTGGCATCTGCCTTCGGCTCAGGTCATGGTCCCAGGGTCCTGGGATTGACCCCCGCATCAGGCTCCCTGCTCAGCGGGAAGCCTGCTTCTCCCTCTCCCACTCCCCATGCTTGTGTTCCATCTCTCGCTGTGTCTCTGTCAAATAAATAAATCAAATCTTAAAAAAAAAAAAAAAAAAAAAAGAATGGTACATGTTTTCAAACCTTGGTTTCCTTATCTGTCAAACAGAGAACTAATTATTCTTCCTACTTCTGGGGCTATTTTTAAGATCAAAAGAAGAAACGACATCAGAATGGTATTTTGTTTGATTTGTTAGAGAGAGAGTGCACCCTTGTCGGGGGTTGGGGGGCAGGGCAGGGCGGACACAGAAGGAGAGTATCTTTTTTTTTTTAAAGATTTTATTTATTTATTCATGAGAGACAGAGAGAGAGAGAGAGGCAGAGGGAAAAGCAGGCTCCCAAGGAGCAGAGAGCCCGATGTGGGACTCGATCCCAGGATCCTGGGATCATGACCTGAGCCGAAGGCAGACACTTAACCATCATGAGCCACCCAGGCGCCTGAGAATCTTAAGCAAGCTCCACACCCAGCAAGGAGCCCAATGCAGGGCTTGATCTCATGACCCTGAGATCATGACCTGAGCTGAAATCAAGAGTTGGATGCTTAACTGAGCCACCCAGGCAACCCAAAATGGTATTAATTAAAGCTGGCTTTTTTGCATTGTTCACATTTTGGGCTGGGTAATTCTTTGTTGTAGGGACTGTCCTGTGCAATGTAGGATATTTGGCATCACCCCTGGGCACTATCCATTATATGCCAACAACACTGCCTCCCCCAGTTGTGACAACCAGAAATGTCTCCAGACACCGCCAAATGGTCCCTGGAGGAAAAAATTCACTCATGGTTGAGAACCACTAATTTAAAATGAAGATTTTAGTTCTTTATTCTGGAATATATATCTTAAAAAATCAAAGTAGGATCAAGGTTATAAAAACAGAAACATCACTCACAATGTGATTAAATATATGGTGATGAGTTCCAATAGGTAGAAACCAAACGGACTACAGAGACCCACAATGAGTAGTCTCCAGGTTGAGATCATGAAGGGGAAGTACCATTTTTTCCTTTAAGTGCTCATTCAAATTTAGAGCACATACTTCTATCATGGTTTGTACTGTAATTACTTGTGTGCCTGTCTTATTTTTTTCACTACCAGGCCATAAACACTTTCTGGGATGGGAGCTTGAGTCATTCAGGTGTATCCACTACAGTAACAGTTTCCAGATTTTGATTTCAACACGTATAAATTAAAAAGAAAAATTGCCATGGGAGGTCCAACATAAGATTAAATTTTTATTTTAACAAATAAGAACACGAACAAAACCACCACTATATAACATCACTCATTCCAAAAAAGGGAACTTTTTAAATATCAAAAAAGGAAAAACAAGACCATTTAGCTTTATGAAAAATTCACATTGCCTGTTATTTTTTCCACAGTGAAAATGTAGACTCCACAGAATGGCCATTTGGGAACCACGATGCCTAGGGTACCTAGCACAATACCTAAAAAATGTAACTGGCCCTTATGAAATGTTTGTTGACACAGTGGTGAGCAGCATGCTGGGATGAAACTGGTCAAATACAGTCATGACGGAAGTTCTAAGCATTAATGGCTCACAAAATTCAACCAAGTGAACAATGAGGAAAAAAAATATATATATATACACATATATTTTTACCTGGTAGTCTCGGAGACCAACCAATATAATGTCTGAAGTATTTATCCAAACCTATGAAAGAAAGTCACTGCATGTCATATTTAAAAATAAAGAATCAAAGCAACATTGAGTCAGTCTTTCCATAAAATACTATTCACCCAACTGTGGGTGAAGTACCTATACTTGGTAACGGGATTAAAAAATACCCATATAAAAATCAGAGTTGGAGGGACTTTTACCCAATTAATGTATCTGCCTCAACACCCACTATGATAGGAAATTAATCATTCCTTTTCAAGGCAGCCCATTCAGGAAATTTATTATCACCATAATACTTAGTGTAATTCATATTCAAATTTTCTTAACACTCTTTACAACTATTGCCCCCACCCTCAAACCAGAATCCAAACATGGGCCACCTACCCCATTTAACCATTAGGTTTCTTTCATCTCCATTCAACTGGAATAGTCCCCCCTCGCCCCCTTTAAGGTCATTAACATTGTACTAAGACCAGGCCATTTGTTTTGCAGGTCTCCCTCAATTTGGATTTGTTGATAGTTTCTTCATGATTAGATTCAGGTTAAACATTTTGAGCAGAAAAAACATAGGTGATGCAAATGTGTCTTTAAATAGACTCCATATAAAACTACCATCAAGGAGTTGGCTGTTTTATTATAGGTAAATCACTGTTCTACTGAAATCTTTGGGGAACTTCCAAAAATGAGGTCCTTGACCCATAAAAACTATAGAGCCATTTTCCCCTCTTACTCACAATTTTAAAGTAAAACAAATTTCCACACCTACCTTTTTTCTCAATTTCCCTCTGATGTGACATAACCTCTTTACACCATCAAAGCACATCGCTTCTAATCGTCCATTTCCCAACATTTTGATTACTTGAGCATACTCTGGGGGAGGGAAAACAAAAGTGTACAGGAAGTGTGTTCAACTTTTCATAACATCAACTTCAAAGTCTGCACAAAATGGACTAGAACAGTGGTGCCTGGGTGGCACAGTCCAACTCTTAGTTTTGGCTCAGGTCATGATCTCAGGATTCTGGGATCAAGCCCTACATAGGGCTCCATGCTCAGCACAGAGTCTGCTTCAGACTCTCTCCCTCTCTCCCTCCGCCCTAAGATAAATAAATAAATCTAAAACAAAACAAAACAGACTAGAACACATAGGTATATTGGTTAGGAACAAATATGTGTAGTAAAATAAATCCTAGGATTAATAAACACTAAGCTAGTTAATGGCAGAGCCATAATCTAGACTCCATAATGTCATTTCTATAACAAGCTATCTCTGCTATCAGAAATGCTTTAATTATCGGGGCACCTGGGTGGCTCAGTCGTTAAGCATCTGCCTTCGGCTCAGGTCATGATCCCAGGGTCCTGGGATCAAGCCCCGCATCGGGCTCCCTGCTCCGTGGGGAGTCTGCTTCTCCCTCTCCCACTCCCCCTGCTTGTGTTCCCCCTCTCGCTGTGTCTCTCTCTGTCAAATAAATAAATAAAATCTTTAAAAAAAAAAAAAAGAAAGAAATGCTTTAATTAACTATTCATTTTGAATAAGCAGAAGGACTACTATCTTCATAACTGTATGCTTTATTTTTGGAGACCAAGGCAGCATGTCTGTAAACGTACATTACACCTCATCAATCTCTCACATTTGGAACGTCTCCCAAACTTGAATCTCCTTTCCCTCAGATCCTTTAGAGGCTAATCTCAACACAATTTTTGGTACACCTGGCAAATACAAGTAGCTTAATGTTAGTAACGTCTTTGTTATTTTTTCAAAAAAGATTTTGAGAGAGAGACAGAATGAGCATGAGAGCGAGCGAGCGAGCATGAGTGGGGGGAGGGTCAGAGGGAGAGAGAGAAGCAGGCTTCCAGGTGAGCAGGGAGCCCGATGTGGGGCTCGATCTCAGAACCTTGGAATCATGACCTGAGCTGAAGGCAGGCACTTAACTGGCTGAGCCACCCAGGCGCCCCAGTAACATCTTTGTTATATTAGAAGTCATTATTCTAAAGTTTTTGTAAAGCCAGAAAGATGTTCTCAGGCAAAAATGCCCAACTTTTAATCAAAATCTTTCCAAAAGGAAACCCAGGAAGCCACCTGGTTTTACTGCCATTTGGAAAACTGAGATGATGAGCATTAGCTTGCACATGGGCCTGTCTGTTCTGCTCTTGTCATTAAATGACAGAAGACCTGGGGCGGAGGCGGGTGTTGCTTCAGAACCTTTAGCTTACTCAAGTTGTACATAAGACTGACCCCCAAAGGGAATATCCGCTGATTTTAAGTATACTGAGACCTAACTTTGAAAGGCTCAATTGTGGGGTTAACATGCTGAAGTGACTTGCTCAGAATATACTGAACCTAGAGCCGCAATATGGTGGGCCAATTCAAAGGCAGCTTCTCCCACTCCCCCTGCTTGTGTTCCCTCTCTCACTGTGTCTCTCTCTGTCAAATAAATAAATAAAATCTTAAAAAAAAAAAAAAAAAAAGTGAGGAAAAAATACGAAAAAAGTGGTGGTCATAATGAAGTCAACTGCTAATGGAGGCAAGCCTAAGGCTAAGAAACAAAAAAGTCTTTTAGCCACAAAACACTCTTCATTTTTAGTGGCTTATATAAACACGGCCATGAACAAAATCCACCAAAGTTCTATAAAAAGACAATCAAAAAAAGTTCATTAAAATATGCCGGAAATTACTGGGATAACTGGAAACTTCAAAAACAGATTATATACTAGATATATAATATATTTATGTTAAACTATCTGAGTGTGATTTAATTCTATTGTGATTATGTACGAGAACATCCTGAAGAAACATAATGCAGCAGGTAAGGCAAAAGTATCATGTCTGCAACCTGCAAGCTTTAAAATGGTTCAAGAGACACACACACACACACACACACACACGTGAAGGGTTTAAGGGAATTCATTGTATTAATACTGCGACTTTCCCAAAGGTTTGAAATTGCTCAAAAATATGGGAAACTAGTGTTATGCATCTTAGTTTGGAAAAGTCAACTGTTCAGTTTCACTGTATTCTACGTCCTGAAATTATATGCTAATGGCATTGAGAAGTGAGGGAAAGGCCTCTAATTCATCCCTCAAAAATCCATGGTCTAATAAGAATACTACGAAGCACCATTTACTATCAAAAAAGGTCTACTAAATCATGCCAATTGTTAACCTCAGCCTTTGAGGCTTAATTCCCTCTGAACCGTACAATTCATTCTTAATTATGAGTGTTCATGCACAAAACAATGAAACCCAGACATTTACAGAAATGCCTCCAATCCTCATTGCACACAGGATACCAGGGAATGATTACAGGCGCTCTAGAGAGGTGTGGAGGGCTGAGGAACAGAGAAGGGCAAAGAGGGGCACAGGATGTCATTGCTCAGGGTTATGAATAGTTCTATCTTTCATGTTTAGACATTGAAATTCCGTATTAAAAAAGAGAAAACTGTTACTAAAAAAAAACCCTCACAGAAATGCTTACCTTGTCCGTCTTCTTTGAACACCAGCTCTCTTTTTTCAGATTCATTCTCATTCTTACCTCTGCGTCTATTTTTACCTCCTTTACCTGATGGTTTTAAAGAAAGAAAAAGACGTTATCTGTACAATAGTATTAAAGAAATAAATGACTCACAACATGCCTTTAAAAAATCATTTAAATTTAAAAATTCACCTCATGTGGCCACCCAATCATATTAAATTTAAAATTTCCAATCATATCCAACACATCACTTGCCTACCCTTCTTAGAAATTCCTTTTGGGTTATTTCTGACATAAAATACAAATAAACCAAAAGAAGGTATTACATAAAATTATATAGATCCCTGAGAACATCTGCATTCAATGACCAAAGTTCCTGGACCATAATGACCACTTGGTTGAGCACATTTCTCAGTGAACCCCTCCTACAGTGACCCACAAGGGCCAGGGTGGGAGATATAACGGGTTACCCATAAATTTCTAAATAAAAAAGCTCCCTCTTTTACCAGACCTCCCCATGAAAAGTCTGAGTTCAATCAAGTAGGATGACTTGGGGTGGGGGCTGGGGGTAAAGTTATAGCTCCTGGAATAGGATACATTGATTTTGTGGTGGAGGGAAAACAACTCTGGCTGCTTTGACAGTTTTATCTATACCTGTAGGATTCACTGAGCAAAGTATTTGAAGTTAAAAACACAAGGCACTAATTCCTGAACTTGGAAACAACCAAGATGTCCTTCAGTAGGTGAATAAACAAACTGTGGTTCATCGACACAATGGAGCAATAAAAAGAAATGAGCTATGGAGTTCCCGAAAGACATGAAAGAACCTTAAATGCAAACTGTTAAGGGAAAGAAGGAACCCATAAAGGCTGAACAGTATGATTCCAACCATACATTTTGGAAAAGGCAAAACTATAGACACAGTAAAAAAAAAAAAAAAAAAAAAAAAAAAAAAAAAAAAAATCAGTAGTTGCCATGAGTTGGGGAGGAGAGGGCAGATGAATATGTGGAACACAGAGGATTTTCAGGGCAGTTAAATTACTATTCTGTATGATACTGTAATGGTGGATACATGTCATCATACATTTGTCAAAACCCACACAATGTACAACATAAAGAATGAACCTTAATGTAACCTATGGACTTGTTAGTAATAATGTATCTATGGCTCATGTAAGATGTTAACAACATGCTGGGGTAATATAATTTTAGTTTCTGCTCATTTCCCTACAAATGTAACTAATCTAGGGTGCCTGGGTGGCTCAGTTGGTTAAGCGACTGCCTTCGGCTCAGGTCATGATCCTGGAGTCCCAGGATCGAGTCCCGCATTGGGCTCTCTGCTTAGCGGGGAGTCTGCTTCTCCCTCTGACCCTCCCCCCTCTCATGTGCTCTCTCTCATTCTCTCTCAAATAAATAAATAAAATCTTTAAAACAAACAAACAAACAAACAAACAAACGTAACTAACCTAAAAAAACAAAGTCCATGGGCACCTGGGTGGCTCAGTCAGTATGCTTTGGGCTCAGTTCATGATCTCCAGGTCCTGGGATAGAGCCCCACGTGGGGCCCCCCCAGCCCCCCTCATGTGCACTCTCTTCAATTAATAAAATCTTAAAAAAAAAATAAATAACAAAGTCCAATAAAAAACAATAAAAAGCAGCTACCCTATGACCCAGCAATTGCACTACTGGGTATTCACCCCAAAGATAAAAATACAGTGATCCGAAGGGGCAAATGCACCCCAATGTTTATAGCAGCAATGTGCACAATAGCCAAACTATGAAAGAGCCCAGATGTCCATCAACAGATGAATGGATAAAGATGTGGTATATATACACAATGGCATATTATACAGCCATCAAAAAATGAAATCTTGCCATTTGCAATGACGTGGATGGAACTAGAGGGTATTATGCTAAGCGAAATAAGTCAATCGGAGAAAGACAATTATATGATCTCATTGATATGTGGAATTTGAGAAACAAGGCAAAGGATCATAGGGGAAGAGAGAAAAAAATAAAATAAGACGAGAGAGAGAAACCATAAGAGACTCTTTTTTTTTTTTTTTAATTTATTCATGAGAGATAGAGAGAGAGGCAGAGGCAGAGGGAGAAGCAGGCTCCCCGTGGAGCAGGGAGCCCGATGCGGGACTCGATCCCAGGACCCTGGGATCATGACCTGAGCTGAAGGCAGACGCTTAACCGACTGAGCCACCCAGGCGTCCCCATAAGAGACTCTTAATCTCAGGAAACAAACCGCGTTGCTGGAGTGGAGGGGGTGGGGGTGATGGGGTGGCTGGGTGATGGGACACTGGGGAGGGTATGTGTTGTGGTGAGTGCTGGGTGTTGTGTAAGACTGATAAATCACAGACCTGTACCCCTGAAACAAATAATACATTATATGTTAATAATAATAAACAAACAGTGGGATGTAGGAAAAAAAACAATAAAAAGCAAGGTGCAAATAGGATGCAATCAGCAAAATCCAGACTGCGGGAGCAGGGTCGGGCCTGGTTAGTACTTGGATGGAAGACAATTTGTTTTCAAAACAAAGCAAGCAAGCTGCATACTCATATTTGCTTGTATATACATAAAATACCTCTGGGAAAGGCATATACAAAAAAAGTTAACAATGACTGCCTGTGAGGAGAACTGGTTTACAATGGGACATGTTTAGGAAAGAGATTTCACTTTTCATACTTTTGAAATGTGAATGGTAAATATACTTACTATCAAAAAAACCAAAAAAACCACTTCAACAAAAACTGTACCATGAAGCAGGCCTAGCCTAGCCACGAAGAGGAAGAGAAAAACAGGAGGAATATTTCTGAGATGGAAACAAGAG
Source organism: Mirounga angustirostris (assembly GCF_029215605.1). NCBI lineage: Eukaryota > Metazoa > Chordata > Mammalia > Carnivora > Phocidae > Mirounga > Mirounga angustirostris. The sequence continues at coordinate 16,223,330 of NW_026991719.1, forward strand.
AATGATAACCAAATGTAGAGGGAGGGAGAAGTAAAGGATGAAAGGGGCTTTCACAAAAACCTCTCAGGATCTCAGTTACAAACTATGTAAAATGAAGGAGTTAGAACAGAAGATCCAAATACCTCTACATTCCTACATTCCTTCTACCATTTAGGATTCTAGAATTCTATCTACTGCTGTCCTTAAAAAACTGTAATTCTCCCCCTCCCCTTGTTTTACACACTTTAAATGACACTAATGATCATTTCCCAACTCTTCTTTTTCTGACTTTTAAAGGGCCACTCACACTATTCTTGACTTTTACCAGCCACCCCCCCCCCCAATTATGCCTATTCCTCTGGAGCTTCATTAATTCCAAATTCCCACTTTCTGTTAACCCACTCTTTAAGGAAATTAATTTTTCTCACTTATCACTTCTATGCTAATAATTTTACATCTAAGCCCACTATTTCAACCAAGCATTGGTCTCCCTATTTCTAATGGCTCCAGTGAATGGGTTACTGTCCTCTCAAGCTCGATTTTATTCAAAACTCGACTTTTATTTTTTACAAAGCTGGTCCTAAATCAATATCCTTGTTTCTGTCAGTGACAACATGATCACCTTAAAGAATATATGTATCTCTCAACCTACGAACACACCAATCTACCTCTTAATATTTCTCTTCCACTATCTTATGCTTTAATCCAAGTAGATTTTTCACTGTCCCAGTAACTCACCCTTCACAACCTATGCCTATGAGATAGGTACTATTTTGTCTTCATTTCCCAGGAGATGATCGTCTTTGAAAGGTTAAGTGACTTATCCAAGGCTATATCATAAGAAGTGAGATCTGGGATTTGAAGTGAGTAGTAAGACCCCACCCCAGTTAACTATACTCTTAACCACTATACAATTAAGCCACCCATTTTACTTGTCACAATCACCCTATGAATAGGTCATTTATCCCCAGTTTATCACGGAGTTCACTGAAGCTCAGAGAATTAACTCACTTTTCATATTTCAGTGTGTGGGGGTGAAGAGATTCAAACCTAATCTTTTTTGTTGTTGTTCTTGGCCCTCACATTAAGGGTACCTCTCTGAAATAAGTCAAGCAGAGAAAGTCAATTATCATATGGTTTCACTTATTTGTGGAACATAAGGAATAACATGGAGGACATTAAGAGAAGGAAGGGAAAAATGGGTGGGGGGAATTGGAGGGAGAGATAAACCATGAGAGACTATGGACTTGAGAAACAAACAGGATTTTAGAGGGGAGGGGGGAGGGGGGATTGGTTAGCCTGGTGATGGGTATTAAGGAGGGCACGTACTGCATGGAGCACTGGGTGTTATATGAAAACAATGGATCGTGGATCACTACATCAAAAACTAATGATGTATTGTATGGTGACTAACATAACATAATAAAATTAAAAAAAAAAAAAAAAGACCAAATGCAACATTTGAAAGAGTTTGTAAACTGTTTAAAAAAAAAAAAAAAAAGGGTACCTCTCTCCAGCATTTTGTTCCTATTCCAGAACCTAAAACCACACTGGTGGCCTTTTTCAAAACGTGGGAGAAAGGCTGTAAGTGGTAGTGATATTAAAGAACTCATGGGAAGAACCTGGAAGCAGCAAAAGGTTCACAGCCCAAACAGAATCAAGAATGTGCACGCGGCCACTACAAAGACAGACACATAACTTCTAGAACCAAGTGCATGTTATCCGTCTTGGGGGAAGTCTCACAATGCTCTGTGCTATTGTCAGGTGGGCCTCTATAATTTCCTGACCCACCCAGTGTCCTTAGAGTTCAGTATGTGAGGCATTCTTAGGGGTCATGAAAACGGATTTCCTAGAAAAAGTATCTTCTGCTCCATGCCATTCATGCCAGATCTTCAAACCAGAGTGAAAGCTCCATTAGGGCAAGGATCCTACCAGCTTTGTTTACTGAGTTATACACCCAAGTTGGGCAATTCTTTGAATCAGTCCAGAGTACTCGTCCATACATTCCTAAAGGAGCGGCAATTTTAAAAGCAAAGGTAGTAACTTCCTCAAAGTGTGGGAGTGCCTTACCTCAAATAGTCTTCGAGTGGACCAAAAGATACCCTTTTTCCTGAGGTAATAAGCTAAAAGTATCTAGAGGATTCTAGAGGAAATAAGCTGGTAAGAATCAGTCCAAAGCAAAAGTCATTCAACACAGTTTGTGGTAATTTATATCTTTGTGAAACCATCACCAAAATTATATTCACAAGGCTTCTGGCTTTTCCAATGAAGAAAAACAAAAATAAACATGAATTTAATTCTACATTAGTAAACCTCATCTCATAAAATTCAGGGGTCTTGGAAAGCACTAACATAAGAGATTGGTTTTACAAGTACTGAAATGATAAACAACAAATTCAAAATGGTGACTACCTCCCAAAACAGAGGAAGACAGGAGGAGGGGACTGGAGATGGGGACACAAAGGGCTTTAAATGATTCTGTGTTTTAATTTTCAAGTTCAGAGTAATAGACTCCCAGGTGTTTATTGTATTATATTTTTTGTATGCTTCAAATATTATTTATAGAATGATCCACTGCTTGCCAATTTATCAGAATTAACCATACCCCGATCACTAGCCTCTCTATTTTACTGCCATGTAATGGAATATAACCTTCAAATAGGCTAGTGAACTAGATGTGATTTAATGTAGAAGTCCTGTTCCCTGGGAACCAAAGGGGAACCTATTATTCATCTGAGTAGAATCAACCAAAAGGAAGGTGACTTAATCCAACAAATATTTATTGAGCATCTACTAAGTGTCAATTCAATGTGATTAAGACAGATACTATTACTGCCCATTAGAGCTTAGAGTTTAGTGAGGGAATTGGAAATCTCATCACTAGAATAAAGGTGAGAATAAGATACTTACTGAGGTGATCCAATTACCATCTAAGGAAATAAAGGATTGGACAAGTTAGAAGAAAACTGACTTTTTAGAACTCTATTTCACCCAGAATAATTAGCAGTAATATGCTGCAAAAAGGACCTGCAAGTTAGATTTCTGAGGACAGTGGAGTGCCCTAAGGGAACTGCACCAAATCTTGCAAAGAACCCCAACCAAGTACCCCAGGGGATAGAATCCCTGGAGCCAGCTGTGAAGTAGAAAAGAGAACAGAAGTAGGCCTGGGTCAGGGAAGGGGTCTCAAGGATGAGTAACCAAAGGAAACTTCTTGTGGTTTGTGTAATATGTTCCTCTCCTGAAGGAAATACAATGTTTCCTTGTTTCTATTGATACAATTACCTTAAGAAATATTTATAAAGATACAATTTCCTTGGGAAATTATAAAGATACTTAAAAGAGAAATCCCCTTAAGTCTAAAAAAAAAAGGATAATTTCTTTAGGACTCCTCTGCTTTTAGGTATATTAGACCTTCCATTTTGGAAATTCCAAATAAAATTTATCTTCGAGACAAGTAATTTGTGGACGTTTAGCCTCAGAATGGAGGGAACTTAAAAAATTAAAAGGTCTTTACTCCGAACACATTTATACAAGATATGAGACAAAAATAGAAAACTTGGATAAATACGGAACAAGTGTTCTGGGGGTTAAAAAAAAAAAAAGTTAAACCCCGTAAAGGGATGGGGAAGAGTAAATCTCTAGAAATGAACCTTAAATAAGTAAATATACATCAAGGTTTCGTCCACTGTTTACAAGGGAGAGGGAGTAGTCTCAACAATACTCAACAACTATCCATAAAGAAACCCATACAGGAGTACCTGGTCACTTAAGCAGGCATTATCATTTTAAAGTTAAGAACTGCTTTCAGGGCTTAACTCCTTGCCCAGGAAGCCAAAGGCACTCATTTGCGAAACCCTGGCCGCCTCAGGGAGGTCTCCCCCACAGGTCCATAAAGCGCCGCGGTCAGTCTGGCGCGAATCGGGAGCAAAAGCCCACATTCTCCCGCAGGAGGCCCTACAAAAATGGCGTCGGCTCCACCCCAATGTGACCAAACTGGAAGACAGGAGTAACTTCCCAGCTTCTCTCCCAAGCCCCAAATCGCGTCCGTATCGTGCAGCCGTGTGCAGGCACAGCAGAGAGGAAGGTCACTGCGGCCTGGGCAATCCGGAGGCCGGGGGCAGGGCCGGAGAGACCGGGTGGAGTGGAGTCGTGGTCCCGGGGTCCAGGCAGCATTACCTTTATTCTTGGGCATGGCGGTGACGGAAGCCTCCCGGCGTTTCCGACTCCTATCCTGCGGTTGGCTGCGGCGGCGGGAGCAGCGACTCCTCCGAGGGGCCCCCGGGGCAACGCGTGGGACCTCGCGGTACCAAGCAGGCAAGAGAGGCCGGCTCGCGTGCGCGGGAGAGTCTCGCGACCGAGTTCTTCCGAGATCCGCCTGCGCCCACGCTCAGCCGCAGCAAATGGCGTCGCGGCTGCTTGCGTCGCTTTTCCCCGCCTCCCAACGCCGGCTGGCCCGCCCCCCTCCCGGCCCTACGGCGCAGGCGTGGCCGACTGACCCCCCCCCTTATCCCCCCCCCCCATTGTTAGAGCGGATGGTGACGCGCTTTTGGAGCGTTCGCGGTAGTTCACAGGAACACGCGGGGGGCGGGACAGTGAGCCGAGAGGAGAAGGAGTCAGGGAGGGAGTGGGCGGGGCCCAGGCGTCATAATAAAGGGCGGATTCAGGTGGCGCCCGCTGCTGGCTGACATCAGACTTCTCTGCTGCTTTGTGACAAGCCCGCGTCTCGGGGTTTGAGCTACTGCTGACTCATTAACGAATCTCACAGCTAGTTTTAACTAGGCCCTTTCGCCCACCCAACCTGGTCGGGAGCCTGAGGGGAAGGGCAAGGCTCTCCGGTCATCTCCATTACCAAGGCATAATATTTGCATGACATTTGTTATTACTTTAAAAGACTACATCTGTTGCTTACTATTACCATCAGTTAGCAGAATGTCTGGCATAGAGTAGGTGCTCAATATACACCAGAAGGGAGGGAGGGGAGAAGACATAAACTCAGGGTTAAGGCCTGAACTGTGCCCTCCCAAAATTCGTATGTTGAATTCTTAACCCCTAACATCTCAGAATGTGACTGTATTTAGAAATAGGGTCTTTAGGGGCACCTGGGTAGCTCAGTCAGTTAAGCGTCTGCCTTTGGCTCTGGTCTTGATCCCGGGGTCCTGGGATGTAGCCCTGCTTAGGGCTCCCTGCTCAGTGGGGAGTCTGTTTCTCTCTCCCCCCCCCCCCACTCCTGTGCATGTGCTCTCTCTCAAATAAATAAAAAAGTCCTTTAAGAATTAAAAAAAAAAGGGTCTTTAAAGAGGTAATGAAGTTGAAATGAGTTCATTATGGTGGGCCGGAATGCAATATTGACTGGTATCTTTATAAGAAGAGATTAGGACACAGGCACAGAGGGGAACACCGTGTGAACAAGAAGGTGGCTGCCTACAAGCCAAGGAGAGAAACCTCAGAAGAACCCAACACTGCAGACCTCTTGATCTGACTTCTAGCTTCTAACACTGTGAGAAAATAAATTTTTGCTGTTTAAGCCACTGTTTGTGGTATTTTGTTATAGTAATCTCTGCCAACTTACACAGCTGACTATACAGAACATATAACTTCACTTTTAAGTAAACTTATTTTATTTTTTTTTAATATTTTATTTATTTACTTGAGAGCACAAGCAGGAGGAGCGGCAGGCAGAGGGAGAGGGAGAAGCAGGCTCCCCACTGAGCAGGGAGCCCGATGCGGGGCTCGATCCCAGGACCCCGAGATCATGACCTGAGCCAAAGGCAGATGCTTAACCGACTGAGCCACCCAGGTGCCCCAGTAAACTTACTTTTAAATAAATCACTTTTCTGAAAACATTAGGGTGTCAGCATTATCTTTCCAGGGAAATGGACATACCTAAATGACAGAGAAATACAGTACAATTGTTGAAAACAGTGGTTTTATACCAGAGACATCTGACAGTCTCTGGAGATATTTCTAGTTGTCACAACTGGCAAAGAAGGATGATGATGCTGGCACCTAGTGGACAGAGGCCAGGGATGCTGGTAAACATCCTACAGTGCACAGTACAGACTCCCCACCCCCAAACAAAGCATTATCCAGACCAAAACACTAATAGAGGTGAGTATGAGAAATCAATGACATGTATTTCTCAGAGGGAAACTGAAAGACGATGGGGGACTTAAAGTTCTGGGTTTCTCTTTCCATTTGCAATAATTTGTAATATTCACAATTGAGGATGAAGGATATCTATGAGATTTATTTAAATTTTGCTTTGAGGCCAATTGATTATGAACTTGGGCTTTGAAGTTAGAGAGAGCTGGGTTCAAATTCAGCTCTGCAGCAGCTTATTACTCTATGACTATGGACAAGTTACTTAACCTATTTAAGTCTTAGTTACCTCAACTGTAAATTGGGTATAGGAATACTACTTACCATATTGCGTGATTGTGGGAATTAAATTAATATAATGCATTCAGTGTTTAGCAGTTGTGCCTAGCACCTGACAAGTAATCAGTCAGACTCCAAGTGTCTGGAAGTTCAAATATGTAAAAACCAAAAGTCTCTGCCAATTACTCAGTATAAAACCCCAAAGGAGAAAAAAACCAGGCTTTATTTGACTATCATACGATGGTTCCCACATTTGACTGATCATCAGAATCATTTGGAAAGAGGTGAGTCATGGGGCCATCTGAGGGAAATGACTACTGGGCAGAGGACAAAGACCCGGAGCAGGAGCATGCTTAGCGTGATGTGAAATGTTGGGGTTCAGGAGCGAATGGTCAAGAAAAAATTCTTGAGATGTCTTGGTGCAAAAATTAAAGCATGGGGACAGGACCTGTGGGCAGAAAGAGCTGCACTGGGATTGTGAGGAATGTCTGATTATACACTTTCGAGTTGGGGGGTGTTAAGGATGGCATAAGTCTCTAAGGAATTTGAAAGTAAGGTTTCCAGGACCTTGAGGGGCTAGCTGTTGTTAGGAAAAGGTCATTTACCACTATCTGGTAAAATCTTAGTTATGAGACCCTTCAGAGGTATATCAGTGGGCCGTATGTTTGGAGGATGATTGCTAACATATATCTTGGTGGGGGGCGGGTAGAGAAAAAGGAAGTTTCCAAAGGGATTTTTGGAAGGATCCTAGAGGTCTGGTTAATGTCAAGCTAAGGTTGCCTTTTGCCTTTAGCAAAGTATTAACACTGAGGCAGTTGAGTTCCAGAAGGAAGGTCACTCTGCCTGTCTCAAGTATGTGTCAATGGGCTGTAAGTTTTAAGGAAGTTTAATTTTTTTTCATTTGCCTTTGTTTTCCACATCAGGCATATTCAAGAAATAGCAAGAAGGCCAATGTGGCTAGAACGCAGTAAGCCAGGGGGAGTTTGGGCAGATAAAATCAGAGAGGTAAAGGGGACCAAACCACTTGTTATAATCCTTGGTAGGTTTTGAACAGATCATTTCAGCTTCTCTATTAAGAATAGATTGTAGGACACCTGAGTGGCTCAGTTGTTAAGCGGCTGCCTTTGGCTCAGGTCATGATTCCGGGGTCCCTGCTCCGAGGGAAGCCTGCTTCTCCCTCCCACACTCCCCCCTGCTTGTGTTCCCTCTCTTGCTGTGTCTCTATCAAATAAATTTTAAAAATCTTAAAAAAAAAGAAAAGAATAGATTGTAGAGGGGCAAGGGAGGAAACACACCATGCAAGACGCTACTGCAATTGTCCAAGCAAGAGACAGTGGTGACTTGGACTAGGATATAAGGTTTCTTTGTGACATGATGACAATGTTCTAAAATTAGATTATGATAATGGTTACACAACTCTGTAAATATACTAAAAAACAATGACTTATAGTCTTTAAATGGGTGAACCTTAAGTATGTAAATTATATCAATAAAGCTGTTAAAAAAAAAAGAACTGGGAAAATGGATGACCAAGGAAAAATGAAAGAATTGACTGACATGGTACTGAGAGCTTAGCTGAGATTAGAAAACATAAACTTGCAGTGGTAGCAATTTGCATAATTGTATGGTTTTTTTTTCCAACATATCAGTTACTGCTCAGTGGATATAGTATAGAGACAAGGATGTAGAGAATTTCAGGGTGCTTCTGAGGTAGAAGTTCAGATGATTAACTATAGGGCCATAAGGTTCAGCCTGGTAGCAGAGGAGCTAAAAATGAGGATCGCCAGGGCATTTGGATGCCTCAGTTGGTTAAGCATCCAACTCTTGATTTTGGCTTGGGTCATGATTTCAGGGTTGTGATATTAAGCCCTGTGTCGAGCCCCGCGTCGGGCATGGAACCTGCTTAAGATTCTCTCTCTCCCTCTGCAGTCACCCTCGTCTAAATATAAATAAATAAGTAAGTAAATAAATAATAACATGGTCACCAGGAAAAAAAAAAAAAAGAATGAGGATTGGGGGTGAAAGGGTGGGGAGAAACAAAAGGGATAAAATTCAAATTCCTTAATATGACTTATTATTTCTGATGGTCTGACCCCTCTCTCTTGAACCTTATGTCATGCTTCTTATGTTTTAGATTCCATTCGGACAGAACTTTTTATTTTCTTGAGTGCCTCTAACTCTCTCTGTACATTCTATTCTACCCTTCCTTCCCCTTTTAGGTTGCAGCATAATCATTGTTTTCTTAGAAGGCCTGCCCTGCCCTGACCCTTAGGCAACTCTGCTATATATACCTATAGCATCCTGCACTTCCTTTACCTAGCTTTGCTAGTGTCAATCCATTTTTTCAATTTAGGGTGGGTTAACAAAATTTAATACCCGGATCTACAAAGCTGCAGAAGAATGACCATGGCAAAAATTGCTGCTCCACATTGGCTTGAGGAGCCAAATGTTTTTCTAGATAACCACAGTAGGCTGGTTAATGGACCCCAAAAATGTCCATGTCCTAATCCCTGGACGCTGTGAATATATTATCCTACATGGCAAAAGGAATTAGGATTGCAGATGCAATTAATGTTGCTAGTCAGTTGACCTTGAGATGGGGAGATTATCCTGGATTACCTGGGTGGGCCAATCCCATGAGTCCTTAAGAGTGGAAGAAAAGGTGGAAGAGAGGAGTCAGATCCACGTGAAGAGGACTCTACCCACCATTGCTAGTTTTGAAGATGGAGGAAGGGGGCCATGAGGCAAGGAATGCAGCTAGCCTTCAGAAACTGGAAAAGGCAAGGAAACACTTCTCTCTTAGAGCTTTCAGAAAGCAATTCAGCCTGTCCAACACCTTGGTCTTAGCCCATTGAGACCCATATTGGACTTCTCACCTACAGAACTGTGAGACAATAAATCTGTGTTGTTTTAAGCCTCAAAGTTTGTGGTGATTTGTTACAGCAGCAGAAAACAAGTACATTAACAACCCTATGTTGCCTCTGTATAATACCAAGTAGACCTTGAAGCTCTCCATCTTAACCTGAATACCCAAATTAATCCAAGTGGATAGTCCCTAAACTATTTTAGGCTGAATTGTGTCTTCCTCCAAATTCGTATGTTGAAGCCTTTACCCCTAATACCCTGGAGTTAAAGTCTTTAAAGAGGTAAGAGAGTTAAAATGAGGCTGTTAAGGGTGAGGCCCTAATGTAATATGACTGGTATCCCTGTAAGAGGAAGAGACAGCAGGGGTGGAATGAGCACATGAAGAGGCAGCAAGAGGGTGGCCGTCTGCAAGCCAAGAAGAGAGGCCTCAGAAGAACCCAACCCTGCTAGCACCTTGATCTTGACTTCCAGACTCCAGAACTCTGATAAATTTCTGTTGTTGAAGCCACCCAGTCAGTGATATTTTGTTATGGCAGCCTGAGATGAATAAATACACCATCATAATACAAAACTACTCAAAATGTCAACGGGGAAGGAAAGGGCTAACCGTAGGCCTATAACCCATTCCCTCTCTACCAGGAATCAATGACCTCAATCAAATTCCCTTAAATGTGCCAATGATATTTACTAACTAGCAGAAAGAAAACGAAAAGTCCTTATCTCTAAAATGCTTTTAGTAAGATACATTTTGTCTATAGAGATGGCTTATTGTAAAACATGGAATTTATGGATTGATGAAGCATGGTTGGCTGGAGAATGGGGACTCATCATTTGTGTAATTAATGAGGTATAAAAAGGGGATGTTGCAGAACCAAATGACTCCCTTTGTTTAAGCAATGTCTCCACATTGCTCAGAAGGAAACTCGTCCTTTAATTCTGAGTCCAAAATGTACCATAATGAGGAAGAGCAACGGTATTTTGGAGTTAAGTCTGATAATTTTGGACGTCTCCAAGAAAAGATTATTTCACCTATGCCTGGTGATCACTCTGTATCCTTTGAATCATTAATCACGTTTGGTATTGGGTTAAAGATCAATGACTCATGTGAGTCTGATGTGACACTCTTTGGGCTAACCAAGACTTTGCATACAAAAATTATCTTGCACTTCTTAACTCAGAAATGTTCCCGTTTTAAGTTCTATCAACCCAGTTTGATAAATTTATAATTTGGATAGAATTTGACATTATGAAGGATTATCATATAATTGAAATAACCTGATAAATGACATACATGCATTTATTTGAAATTTTATTATATAAATTTTCTTTTTTTTTTAAAGATTACAAAACCTGTTCTGTGACAGGAATACAAGCAATATTGTTCCAGGATTATTCATGGATACATCTGAAAGAGCTTAGATTACACATTAATAGTATGATTTGAAAACTTCCCAGATTAAACTCTTAAGTAAAACAATTTAAAGTATTCAGTGATAATTAATCCTTTACAAGCATTTCATAATTATGGCAGCAGTGCCAAGCATCTGATGCAATTTAACCACCAATAAAAGGTACAATACATAGGAACTCATGATATGGTACCTTGGGCTTCTGGCATGCCTTACTAGAGAGAAACTAGTATAAAGTAAGATCATGTATAATAGTAGAAAAATATTTGTGATTTTTTTTCTTTTTTAAAAACTGTTTAAGTAGTTGCCCACCCCATTCCCACCCAAGGCCAAAAATGCAAAATAATTACATCCCTTAGGTGTACACCTTCCCTTTTGCTTAGGGTAAGAGTTAAGATAAACCTAATACATGTACACAATTTTAAGAATTAAAAACTCATCACCCATAATTATTAAGGATGCTAAGGAATGGCAATTAAAAAAAAAAAAGCTTTAGATGATAAACTACACTTAGAGAAACACAAACCAAAACCTTTATCCTTATACCCTTGCTTTGTATTTAAAAGTTCTACTTTACACACTTGTTTGAAAAACTCAGTATACAGTTCATTCAGTACTATAGTGATACTAGGAGTAAAGATTTTCACTTCAATTATTGAACTAATCTACTTAGAGAGACTATTACAGAGACTCTCCTCTCACATACGTTTACACATATTGTACTCAAATGGTATGTGCTCTAAAAGAGGTTTTCTTGAGGTTTGCATCTCTGAACCTAGTCTCTAAATTTTCCTTTCCACTAATCTCTATTCAATGTCATATACTTTGCTAGTTGCTCTGGGAGAAGTCATGGACATTTAAACAGCTTATCATGCACTTCAAGGTTATATGGCAAAATAATGAGGAAAGTGCCGTAAGAGGTAGGAAGTAGACTCTCATCCCAACCCTTGGTATGCCCTGTTATGAACAGTTAAAAGACTAGAATCAAAGTGGTAAATGTGAGACTGACAGTAATACAAGGCTTAAGAAAATTAAGTCGACTTAATTACTAGAATTCTTTGAGAACACTCAGTCACATTGGAACCAGTTACAAGTCACTTGACCACACAAAATACAGCAGTGTCAGAAGTACATAAAGCACACTGTAGATACAAATTCTTCTTGGCCATCCATATTTAGGTATTATCATTCTGTAGATTCTTCACTAGAAAAAGTGGTTAAGCGTAGCTCTGCAGAATACCACAGTCCCAAGAAAGCAAATTTCATTCCTTCATTAATTGGTCTCCACCAATGGTCACTTGGGGAAACCAGCAAAATATAAGCAATCTGGAGGTGAAAAGAGGACTATTTTCACTGAAATATAAATACTGAGTTAAGTCAACTTATCTGTGAATTAAATAAAACTCAATGTATACATCTAGTGTGAGTCACATGGAGCTGGACCTTTCAGAGGGACAGAACTCTAGGACTAGATCGGAACCTTTTGGTTTAAGCACCGAGGGTCAACCATGGAACCCATCGTATTTCTTAAACACAGAAAACAGACCTTTTCTAACTCTTTACATTCCTGAGATACCTGTCCTAATGCCTTCACAAATCTCATAAATGCTTGATACCACTATGAGAATTTTCTCTATAAAATATGGTAAAGCAAGCTGAAAAATTTTCCATCATTTATAAAGGCCAGGAAGTAGAGAATATCAAAGCCCTGTTGAGATATGTATTGCTGACTTCCATGGTGATTAAGTACATCTATACCAAGGCTCCCAAATCTTAAATGTTTCTCTGCTCTCATCCCAGGCTGGACCTGCCCCAGTTCCTTTCCAACCCAATCCATTCTGCTTACTCACGAAGCCCTTGCACCCCCCTCCCCCTTCAAATCTTTCCTGGGCTGAGGGTGCAGGGAACAGCAAACAGGCCAGCCCCACCTCTCATAATGTCCCCTGGCCCCAAAAGCAACTACTTCTTAAAATTAGGTGGGAAATGGCTGATCCAAACCCATACTTTGCAGCCTACCACATGTGAAATGTGAATCTCTACTGCATACACACACCCCCTCCAGACACTCACTAAGTGACTTTTCCCCACACATTAGCCTGGCAGCATCTTGATTCTGTGCCTTGTCAAAATCATTACATTTTTGCATTTTTGGGGTTGCTTGTGAATAAATGAATCCGTATTAAATCTGTTAAAGGTCTACCGTACTTAGAAAAAAAGACATCTCTATAAATTAGAAGCTGAAATGACTTACATAAAAAATTAAAAGGACAAAAACTTACCTTAACATCATCACTTGAAAGGGAAGATACAAAACACGTGGTAGTGTAATCCATATTTTTCAGCATGTGCTTGGAAAAGTTAAATGCAATCTACCATTCTAGATATTATTTTGGATTATAGGATAAGAGGAGGTTTGTAAAAGTGGCCTGATGGTTTAGTTCTTTCTTTCCCATTGAAATAATCTTTAAGACTGAACTAAAACCTTCTGGGAGAAGCCCTGGTAACTAGGGGAACTAAATGGTGAAGGGCCCAGTGGAGCTGGACTCAGTAATTAATGGAAAGGTAAACCCAGGGCAAGCATTACACAATTGTTGGCCAAGTTTGTCTGCCATAAGTCAAAGGCAATAGGAACACCAGGACCACAGATGAAATAAATTAAGCTCACGAACTGCATTTTAGGCAGCAAAAGCCTTCAGTTTTGTGAACATACGACTTGCTTTTCTCCAATAAAATTGGCAGCTGGAGTAGGCAAAGAAGGCAGTATCTTTGAAAGCAATAAACTTGCCATTCATCTACCAGTAGAGTATTGTCCTAAGAAATATGTATTTTTTTTTTTGAACAACTCTGCTCCTGGTTGGGTATTAATATGAAGGGAAGGCAGCATGGTGTTATGAGGGAAAAAAACTGAATGGGAAGTTAAGGATTCTAGTCTTTGCTTTGGGTCTTAGGTACTTTACATGCAATATGAGAGTTATTTAGATAATTTATTATCTAAATTAGATAAGTTATTTAGATAATAAATTATATAGATAATTTATAAGGATTTACACATTTACTTCTGGTTCTAAGACTCTGATGGACAAAACACCTAAGCAATTATGGAATAGCATCAGTGTCCAAAATTTGACTTTTTTTTTTTTTTTGCTCAGAGTTACATTAACATTTTAAAAGTGACAAGAATTTGGGATGGTCATGGTTTGAAACACTGAATAGAGGAGAGAGAGAAAGAAAGAAAAAATGTTTTCTTTACAGGCAATGGGAAGCAGTTTTTGATAGTTAGCATTCATATACTCAAGAATTTTAATAAAACTTTCTCCATCTAGATCTCCTGCATCCTTCTTCCTATACATTTTTTTATTTAGAAGATAAACTTACATTTGATTTCTATGCAATAATCATTTTGTGTCACTTAAGCAAAGTGAATGTTATAGATTTTCCCTTTCTCTTTAGTTGCATAGAGGAGAAATTAAGGAATAATAAGTGGCTTCTAAGACATTTAACTAAAGTACGCTTTCTTGGCTTTGTACTCTCAAAGAAAGATTTAAAGCTTCGGGCAGGTAAAAAGACTTCTGATATAAATGGCTCAGTACATGGCTAAGAGATCTGTTGGGCACATTGTTGATGAGGTTAAGTTAAATCACTTTTTCCTTGTTCATGTTTTTCATATTACATATCAATGTCTACTAGGTAGCTCGACTAAAATGCAGGTAATAATGGATACAAAAGTTTCTTTAATCAAATAGAATTGTGGAAACTACCCAAATTAGATGTGGGTAATGAATACTGTAATCTAAGCAGACCCAGTGACCACTATGAAAGCTGATCATTTCTGAAGTTAAAGGAAGCATTATATGGCTATAAATTATCAGAAGGAATTCAGAAAACACTCAATGGTGAACATTCACTTAGGCTACTTGAGCTATGATTTCAGGTGAGAACAGATACTGTTTGATCAAGAATGTTTTATTCCCTCGAATAAGAAAGTTTAAATCCAATTTCATAGAGAGGCTGGTGGCCTTTATTACATTCAAATTAGTGTTTAATATAGAGCATTGTAATGGGATAGAACTCATTATGATTTACCTTTTTTCCAAAAAAGCATACTTTTCTTGCAGGTATACAAGAACAGGTATCCTGTTATTCATACGCTAAATTCTGCAATTTGATCTATTTAAACATGAAAGATCTAATGGGACTTGAATGACCTGTTGTTAAATTTTCCTTCGCCAATATCTTCACCATAACTCTTAAAGGCCTTTGATGTATATTGGCAAAATCCCCAATTATATGCCAAATACTAAGTATGGATACTATTCAAGATCAAAAGTGCAAGAACTACTTCCTTAATTAAGGAAAAAAGAACCGTAAGGAGTTGCAACGTATACGGACTAACTTCATAGGTGTACTCTTGATGTCATGCCACACACACGTGATAACTTTCTCTACCATAACAGCTCTCTAAGTTAGTCTGACAAAGCACCTGACTTTAAGAAACAAATGAACGAACCAGTGAAACAGACATGGGGAAAGATATATACATTTTGGAAGTATTACATTCAACAGCTGTTCCACAATCTGGCCATTTTTAGGGCTGTCCAACAATACTGTTAATCCAGGTGAACTATTTAACCCGATTTAATAGTCAATTGGTTAATAATAATAGATTCCAAGTTAAACAAAGCATGTATACATTAAAGAAAGCAGTACAGAAATGTACTGTATATGAACTGTTTACAAAAACATACAAAATGTTGGATGGCACAAGGGATACAGTGCTAATAGAAACGGATTGTTTAAGCTAAGTGCTTAACATAAACTGTCCATCCCTATAACTAACAAAGAATATTTCAGGGACATGAAATATTTCCTATAAAAATAATGCTATATGGTGTAGAGTACTTTATTCAGTGTATTTTTAGGTGGTATTCATATGTTCATTATTCTTGTTGATTCAGTGAATATGTCTTCATCACGTTTCCATTTTCATTTCACCCGAAGCTCCAGGAAAATCTAACTTGCTAACAATCATTTAAAGCGAGAAGAGACGGAAGCAGGAGCAGCAGCAGGAGCAGCAGCATTATGGGTACCAGCTGGGACAGTGTGTGCTTGCAGGTGTCTCTCAGGTATGCGCTACCTGTCGCCAGAACTTGTGCTATCAGCTTACACCATGGTACCAAAGAGCTCACTGAGGTCACTTCACAGGGCTGTGGAGGTGATTTTTTTAATACCTCTCCGCTGAGCAAGAGTAGAGCGGCCTACTGGTTCCAAAACTGGCGACTGATTACGGTTTAAAGCAGAATATGTAGCTGCCATAGCACCCTGAAAACAGGAAAGAGAGGTCACAACACAAATGACAATGGCTAGTCACAAGTACACAGAATATGAAATGCCGACTTTTTCCCCCCCTAGATAATTTCTTCATATGGAAATGTATATACATTTAACTGGGCTTATAATGAAAATAACCGTACTGGTCAAACGCTCTGATTTAACTAAAATTAAAGAGGCAAACGTGGGAGGCTGAACTTGGAGATGAGAAAGGACAGGGATGGGCTTATAACAAGCAGGCCTCACTTTACTCAGGACTATTCAACTTTTTGTTTCTTTGCAATACTTTAACACGAGAGGTGGCAAAGCATGCTCTTTTGGAACCTGTTTTGCCACTGCTGACAACCTCAGAGTTTGCTCTGGGTTTTGCGTAGGAAAGCAAAGTATACACAAAAGTTAGGAAATCCATAGGCCTACGTGATTGATAAATGCAGAAGTCATTCTTAAACTAGTTTTATTATATTTTGGTGTGCTTTGACTTTTTCTTTTCTAAACCGCTCATTGTAAGAGAATCTCACTTGAGGAAATGGATGCCGGCTGAGCGAAAGGGAAAAAGGTGCTGTGGGCATGGAGAGGGAGGCTCACAGTGTTCTGGAGGACATGCAGAAAACAGTGCCTGAATGGGGCAGCTCACCTTGACTAGATGGGGTGCGTCCTGTCTGTTTAGTTGGTATTGTGGCAGTTGGTCCCAGTGGACGATCCAAGGATGTCTGAGCACAAGGGCAGCAGTCAGTCTCTGATGAGGATCCACATGAAGCATCTTTGACACCAGGTCCTGTAAAGGGAAGAAGAAGAAGAATAAAACAAGCTTAAACTTTTGTTTGTTTTTCTATAGCACTTGATACTGGTCAGCATTCTTCCTTAGCTTTTATGACACTATTTTTTCCTGGTACCAAACCTTGAGGTTCAAAGCAATTTGGTCAACATGACAATTTTTCTTGTTTTTTTTAAAGATTTATTTTAGAGAGAGTGAGCGAGAGAGACAGAGAGAGAGAACTGCAAGTGAGCATGAGCAGGGGGAGAGGCAGCGAAAGAGAGAGAGAGGGAGAGAATCTCAAGTATACTCCCCGACATGGGGCTCAATCCCACGACTCTGAGATCATGACCTGAGGTGAAATGAAGAGTCATACGCTTAACTGACTGAGCCACCTCGGTGCCCCCAACATGGCAATTTCTTTGCGGGGAAAAAAAAAAGGCAAAAACCTAAGTCTCTGTTTTCTCCTCCCTGAGTAACAGTAATTTTGGTGCATTACAAAGAGTAAATTTACCACATTTATGTATCTTTAAGTACTTTGGCTCCTTTTTCACTGAGATATTCTGGTTTTTCTACACTTTTGTAGGTTTATTTCTAAGTAATTTTTTGTGCTGCTGGTAATAATGAAAAGCAGAACATAACTGTCCCAATAATAGGAATTTAACTGGAGAGCTCCAAATGCCCCCTCCAAAAGATTAGAGTTCTTTTTTTTTTTAAGGTAGGCTCCATGTCCAACGTGGGGCTTGAACTCACAACCCCAAGATCAAGAGTCACATGCTCCACCGACTGAGCCAGCCAGGTGCCCCAGATTTTTATTTTTCCACTTCATGGGCATCACACAGGCATTATTAAAAAAAAAAATCAGAAATACAGAGAAGCAAAAAGAACATGAAGAACGCCCAGAATCCCACTCTTCCAAAGAAAATGCTTTCTATCTATCCAAATGCTTTCCTATGCATGTGATCCATATAATTGCTAGATAGTTTTATACTCTCTAAAATAACAACAGTTGTGGGGCGCCTGGGTGGCTCAGTTGGTTAAGCGACTGCCTTCGGCTCAGGTCATGATCCTGGAGTCCCGGGATCGAGTCCCATGTCGGGCTCCCTGCTCAGCAGAGAGTCTGCCTCTCTCTCTGACCCTCCCCCCTCTCATGCTCTCTATCTCATTCTCTCTCTCATATAAATAAATAAAATCTTTAAAAAAAAACAACAACAACAGTTGTGACTTATAAAAGCCATCTACAACTTGTTTAATTTTTCATTCAAAATATAGCTATTGAGTATCTATTAAAGGCCAGGTATTCTGCTAGGCATTGGGTATTTAGCAGTGAACAAGATAGAAATGAACTCTGACCTCATGAAGCTTTCAGCCCAGTGAGGGAGAAACAAAGAATCAATTACAAAGCAAACAATAAGTTCTTTGATGGGATGAATAAAGAGGTATAGCTAGAGGAACACAAAGAGACAGTGACCTGAACAGGATGGGGTGGCTTAGAAGCGACTTCTTTAGAGGAATGTTAGATCTGAAGGATGAGCAGTAGATGGATTAGAGAAGGGGAGGAGGAAACAGAGCAATTCAGGGAGATAGAGCAGAGTGTGTTTAGAGGAAAGCCTTCAGGGACGAGAACATGCCACAATTAAGGAACTAAAAGGAGTGCAGTGAGGCTGTAACAAAAAATGCCAAGTAGAACATGGCAGCAGATAAGTGGGAAAGGCGAGAAGGGACCAGACCATGAAGGCCCTGGTAAGCTACATTAGCAAATCTGGACTTTGTCTGCAGGTAAGAAATTATTCAAAGCAAAGGAGTGATACAGTCAGGTTTGTACTTTAGAGAGCTTACGCTCACTAAGTGTGGAGGAAAATGGATCGGAGGGTGCAAGCCTGAAGACTCCAATTTGAGACTCGTGAGAGATGATGGCTTCAGGGAAGTATAAGAGACGGAGAAATATGGATGGTATTGAGGTACTTAAGAGAAAGAACCAACAGAACCTGGTCGCTGACTGGTACTGGGAATTGAGGAGATGTTATTCCAAGTATTCCTCTGCTGTTATTTACAGTTTCTTATTTTTAGTTATCATTAACAACTAAGAACAGGAACAAGCTACGGAACAGAATTAGAAATAAAAAGTGAAACAATCAGGAACTCCCCTTCCAAATTCTTAAAGTGGGAAAATGTGCTTCCAGGATATAAAAGGTTGCAAAACTGCCCAGGGGCATAACAAAACGCTATTCCTTCCATAGGTCTCATCACTCTGCTCAGATAAGCTCATTCGTGCTCATGGCTTTAGCTACTACAGATGATGACAACTCCTAACTCCACTGTCCACCCAAGACTCCTCTCCTAAGATCTGCATCCATATAGCCAGTTGCCTAATGGACATACATCTCTTAATTATATATCACAGTCGCATTTCAAATTCTTCATGTCCAAATCTGTAATCATCACTCCTTTCAAAACCATTTCTTTTGTATTCCACATCTTGGTGAAGGACACCACTACCGACTTATTTGCCTGAGATGGAAATGTGGACTACACGCTTACTATCTGCTTCTCCCTTGCTTCTTTTTTCCTTAAAGATTTCTTTATTTATTTTGAGAGAGAGAGAGAGAGAGAGCGAGTGAGATAATCTCAAGCAGACTCCGTGCTCAGCACGGAGCCCAATGTGGGCCCTGAGATCATGACCTGAGCCGAAACCAAGAGTCAGGCGCTTAACCAACTATGCCACTCAGGTGCCATTCCTTTGCTTCTTATGTCCATTTAACTACTGAGTCTATTTTGCCCCCTAAATTTCTCTTTCATTTGCCTCAAATCCTGCTACAACTGCTCTAGTTTAGGTCTTCATCATTTGTGACCTGAAATATTGTAAAACCTTACAAATAAAACTACCCTTAATATTAGGTCAGTGAGGACTGAATGAAATAATATAGGTATATGTGTTAGCACAGTCCTTGGCACATAAGTGCCCAGTGAATTGTAGCGATGGTACTGTTCTTCTCAAAGCCACATATGACACATATGGCCCATATGACTGATGACATTCACATGTGCCACTTGCTCTTGAGGCAACACATCAGACTGATAGAACTCTCCCTCCCAATTTTGTGGGTATTCACTGTACCATATAATGCTTGTAATCTCAAGTCTTAACTCGACAAATTAGCAAAAGTTATCAGTAATAACGTGATATTTATAAGAAAGGCTGTGAGTTAGATCCAATTTTTTTGTGCTCTATTTTCATCTCATCCTCAGCTATCTTTCTCTTTCATTCAAAAAAGCATACTGGAATGCAAGTCAATGAGAACCAAATTATCAAAATTAAAGCAAGTTAAGGTTATCTCTATAATTTATTTAAAAAAGAGGCAATGGGTAAGCTCCGATACTTTACATGGTGACATTACTTAATAAGTCTCACAACTGATCATGACAATTTCTGGCAGACTCCAGAGATAAGAATTACTGCTCTACAGAACAAACTTGAAAAAGGAAAATCTGATCACTATAATGCTTAATATTTTTCAACAGTTCTCCAATACCTAGAATAAACCTGAAATCCTGAGCATAATCTACAAAGCCTTTTATAATTTGGGTTCATCAGCTACCTTCTCATGTGTACCCTGTACTAGTCACAACAAACTGTGCACAGCAACCTGGAGGCATTCTGCCATTTTCAGGCTGTCCTGACCACAAAGAGCATGTGCTGCTCCCTCAGCCTGGGATGGAATACATCCTTCTGCTCCCTAAAGCTGCCAGGAAAATCCCTTCACTGCTTCTGGAAAGCTTCCTGGAAATCTTTCTGACCGAGCACCATCTGTGAACTTCTTTAACACAGAAAATGTACCACTGTAACAGCACACGTGACACTCTACTGTATACTTCTGGCCATCTCCCAACTAGACTATGAGCTTCCTGAGATCAGGAATTCTATCTCAGTCACATCTTTGATCCCTAGACCCTCACATATTAAGCATGTTGTAGGTGCTTAATACATGGATTAAAAAGAAATCCCAGAAAAAATCAATCATCTGGTTTAAGAAATATTGTTAAAAAAAGGGGAAAGGCTAACATTTCATTTTAAATCAGTTACAAAGCCAAATATCATCTATGCAGACATTAAATTAGTTAACAGAGGCTTCATGTCTATGCCAAAAGTATCAACCTACATTTTTGACATACCCTATTTACTTATGCAATCATCTCAACTTGGGCTTCCATCTCTAAGAGAAATCAGCAAGCACTTTTACCAGTATATATCTTCTTTATCTCCTCTACGTTTTGCCTTATTCAGAAGTGGAAAACTTTGCTTTTCTTTTTCGAATTTTTAAGATTTTCCCTCTTGTTTTTACAAGAGCATTTTCTATGAATAAAGTAAAACTAGAACAGAGTTGGAAATCAAGTCTGCCAAAGGATTGCAGATCTTCCAGTGAGAAAGGCTTTTCAAATGGATTTCAAGCAGACACTATAAAACTATACTACCATTTACTGTGAAAAAGATAAGGCCCTTTTCTACATAATATGGACCAAAAATAGAACATGGTGCAGTTATTCTAGGGAATAAGGGCTTTGGAACCAACTGCTTAGTTTGAAGCACCCACATGCTCCCTGTATGTAACCATGGACAAATTCACACAAAAATTCTGCCCTTGGTTTCCTTCTGTGAAATGGGGATACTACCACCTATTTTACAGGGTTTGGAAGAGGATTAAATCTTTTTTTAAAATTTTTAAAAATTTATTATTTATTTGACAGAGAGAGAGACAGCGAGGGAGGGAACACAAGCAGGGGGAGTGGGAGAGGGAGAAGCAGGCTTCCCACTGAGCAGGGAGCCCGACGCGGGGCTCGATCCCAGGACCCCGGGATCATGACCTGAGCTGAAGGCAGACGCTTAACAACTAAGCCACCCAGGCATCCCTGGAAGAGGATTAGATGGGATGATTTAGGTGAGGTCCAGTGTGAGGCACAGAACACACAAATCATGAAGATTACCGCCATTATTATTATTATGGTTAACAGATTTATATATTTTTTCTCCCAAATTTTTATTTAAATTCTAGTTAGTTAACATATAGTGTAATATTGGTTTCAGGAGCAGAATTTAGTGGTTCATCACTTACATATAACATCCAATGCTCCTCACAACAAATGCCATCCTTAACACCCATCACCCATCTAGCCCATCCCCTGCCCATCCCTCCATCAACCCTGAGTTTGTTCTCTCTCGTTAAGAGTCTCTTATACCACCATTATTATTCATCATGTTTGTGAGTAAGTAGTTTTAGATGTATAGGTAATAAAGCCAAACCAATACCTTCTGGGAAACAAAATAATTGGTCCATTTTTGAGTTCAAGTTATTTGGTAACATCACTTCAAAGTAATACTTCATAAACAAAAGTTTGTAACTATTATTTTTTTCTCACCAGGGATTATGAAAAATTATTTTCTCAAAAGCTTATAATAGGGGGCGCCTGGGTGGCTCAGTTGGTTAAGCGACTGCCTTCAGCTCAGGTCATGATCCTGGAGTCCCAGGATTGAGTCCCGCATCGGGCTCCCTGCTCGGCAGGGAGTCTGCTTCTCCCTCTGACCCTCCTCCCTCTCATGCTCTCTCTCTCTCATTCTCTCTCTCAAATAAATAAATAAATAAATCTTTAAAAAAAAAAAAAAAAGCTTATAATAGGAAGCCATACTTACCTTTGCTGTGTCTGAAACAGAATTCCAGTAACCACCACTGAGTGAGAATTTTCCGCTGCCTATCCGTGCCAATATTTCCTCTGGTGTATCATCAGGGCCATTTGCAAATGGAGTGTAACTAATTTATAATGAAATTAAAATGTTAATGAATAAAATTTCTTTTTTGGTTGGTAATCTTCCCATTTATTTGCAGTGTTCAAGAGTACTCCGGGTAATTAAATTAATGTAATACTTTACTGAAATCTCCTAAAGTAAAAAATATCAACATCATGAAGCTCCATTAAGCACCAGGTCAAGGTATAAGCTATGAAATATTAATTAGACTTAATATATACTATAAATATTTTAAGATATGACACATAAGAATAGAATATTTAAAAACAGTGTATGTTTACAACATAAGAGTACAAAAGAGATATGGAAAAAATCAAGTTAAGACCTTAAAACATTAACAAATGGTACATTAAAGAAAATCAGTAATGATACAGTTATAAATGTGGTGCATATATATATATATACACACAGAGAGATACACACACAGGACTACATTATTAGATAACATGAGAAAACATGAAAAGAAAGACATTACAACACAGAGATTAAAAAAAAATAGAAAAAAATATTGATGGATAAATGCTTACAACATATGGTCCACTCACCCAGTAAGCATTGTATAGAGGAGGACACCAAGACTCCATATATCACAAGCAGCATCATAGCCTTGTCGTTTTAAAACCTAGAAAAAGTAAAAATTAGTATTAACATACTACTGTTTAGAGATTTGAATAGGCTGTGAAATGCACTATCTTCTAAATCAATGTATTTAAGAAAAACCTCAAAAGAACATGGTTAACAAACAAGGCAATATATTAATCCTATTCTATAACATTCTACAACTCATAATTCATATATATATATATAAATTTGATTTTGGTATTTGAATTAGCATTTATTGAGTGATGCCATGGCAGACAGAGGACTATAAAATAAAATGAAGGTAAGTTTCTTTTTCTCCCCCCACTGCTTCCCTCTAAGTTTCTTATTTATTTATTTATTTATTTATTTATTTATTTATTTATTTATTTATTTAATTTTTTTTTTTTTTAAAGATTTTATTTATTTATTTGACAGAGAGAGACACAGCGAGAGAGGGAACACAAGCAGGGGGAGTGGGAGAGGGAGAAGCAGGCTTCCTGCGGAGCAGGGAGCCCGATGCGGGGCTCGATCCCAGGACCCTGGGATCATGACCTGAGCCGAAGGCAGACGCTTAACGACTGAGCCACCCAGGCACCCCTAAGTTTCTTATTTAAATGAATTTATATTCATTTTGTATGAGGTTGCAGAAGTGGTTACATAAAACAGTAGTTTTAGGAACACATAAAAGTACAAACAATATAATGAAAAATTACACTTTTACATATATAAAATATGATTCACTTGAGCACTGAGTAATCACCAACTATTATCAGGCATGAACAGTGATAAATACAAAACACTCTTGTTTCCTTAAGAAAATTAGACTATGGCAGGGGAAATAAACATATAGTTAATAAAGCAACATATTATAACAAAATTATGCCTAAAGTGGTATAGGTATAAAGATGAGGAAACAATTCATTCATTTTTGTTTTTAAAGATTTATTTATTTTAGAAAGAGAGAGCGAGAGCAAGAGTGAGTGCGGGGGAGGGGGAGAGGGAGAGAGAATCTCGAGAAGACTCCCCGCTGAGCATGGAGCCTGACATGGGACTCGATCCTATGACCCTGAGATAATGACCTGAGCCGAAGTCAACAGTTGGACACTTAACCGACTGAGCCACCCAGGTGCCCCAAAACAATTCATTCTTGATATGGAGAGAGAAGGAAGGCTACGGGGCAGCCTGCTTGTACTGGGCCTATAAGTAAGAATTCAGGAGGCAAAGGGAGGAGGTAGAGGAGAGCAGAGGACACTCCAAGAACAGAGGCAAGAGAGCAGAGCATGCTTAAGGACAGGCAAGGATTCAGTGTGGCCAGATGTCCAGGTAAGGGATACCAGAGAGAACAAAGAAGGGCTTTTATAAATATCTTAAGGATTTTTCCTGCAGGCAATCTGTGGTCATTGAAGCATTAAACAGGGAAATAAAATAAGTAGATGGGTATACCAAAAGGATAACTCAAGGTATAGAGGAAATGCTGGCAAGAAGACAAACTGGAAACAAGGCCATCTGATAGGAGGCAATTTGTAGCAAACTAAGTGAAAGGCTATGAGGAACCACACTAAGGCAGGACATGGAGAGAAAAAGATGTAATGATAAAATAGGAAGGACTTAGTAGAGCTGGGATGTATGGGATAAGGGAAAAGGGGTCTAAAATATTCAGGAATCAGAATGGAAAGGGTTTGGTGACTGACCGGATGTAGAGAAATGATGGAGAAGGAGGATTTCAGGAGGACTTCCAAATTTTAACTTGAACGACTAAGTGGTGAATCTGAGACAAAGAGTTAAAAGGTCAAGTCTAAGGATAGTTTAATCATGGAAGATTTCCTGAAGAATATGAATTTAGAGGCTTTGAAGCAAAAAAGGTTTTGAAGCAAAAAACATTTGAAACAAAAAACATTAGGTTTTGAAGCAAAAAACATTCCAACATGCCAAGGCAAAACAGCTACATGGTGATTTCCAGAAGCAGATTGCTTGTCTGAAGCAGGAAAGAGGAAAAATGAGATGGCTAGATGAAGTGACCATGCTTGGACACCAATATGTGTGAGAAGCTGTGGCTATATGGACAAACAAGCAAAAAGTCTGTCCCTCATTAGTTCTAGTCCCACCAGGAGAACAGGTGCAAGTAGTCTTTTTAAAAGCATTATTTTATACCTCAAAAGTAACAAAATTACAAAAAGTTTGGAAAATAGAGGGGGGAAATCCAGCTCTACAATCCAATTGTCCTAGCATTACCAACTGTTACCATTTTTTGGTGAAATATCTAACGGTAAAAGCAGAGACTTTGCAGCCATATTACCTGGGCTCAAATCTCAATCTGACCTCAAATTACATAACCTCTCACTGTGCACCTGGTTTCCTGTAAAACTCAAAGAGTAAAAGGTCTCACTTCACATAGTTATAAGAGAAAAAATTATTATATGTAAACTCTATTTGTGAGGATGAAATCAGCTAATACATGTGACTGGCACAGAAGCTTGATATTAGGGTTAACTATTATTTATTACATAGTTCACAGTTACATTTTTTTTTAACATAGTGATAATAAAAAGGCAAGAAATCTTGAAGGCAAAACAGTGGACTTTAGATTTGCTACAATGGGGAACCAAAATTTCTTAGGAAAAGAAGCAACTTGATCACAGCAGTGCTTGAAGACTTCAGTAAGTCGATGGCTCTTCTGTGGAATGATCACAGAACCAGAGAGGGAGCAGGGTGCAGCCAGGCTGTGGCAGTCATTTGGGCTGTGGTGAAGGAAGCAGGGGCTAGGATGGCAGTTCTGTGAAAAGAAGAACCTCAAACTGGTTTCAGGGGATAACAGAGATGGTACCTAGTTACGTAGCTAAAGACAAGAAGAGACCATGATGCTTTAGCCTCAGAAATACAGGAAGATGGTGACAAAACCAGGAAATTAGAAGGATATTAGGAAAGGATGAGAATAAACTAGTTTCCATTTAATTCCATGTGCTCACAGCACAAAAGTGTCAGTGATAGCAGACCGCTACAGATGTGTGATTATGTAGAAGACAGAAGGTAGAGCAACAAAAGGACTGTAGTGGACTAAGTAGTAGGGGGCTGAGGACAGGATGAATTACCATCAGAAGAAAAAGGGTTGACATTTTAATTATTTGTTCAGTAAGTCTTCAATGGAAAAACTATTAACTATTCTATATTAAACACAGCAAATGAATTTTTAAATATACTGAAATACTGGAAGCAAACAATTTCACAATTACCTCCGGTGCAACAAAATTTGCAGTATAACAAGGAGTCATGAGAAGACCGTTTTCTGCTCTTAGCTGTTTGGCAAAACCAAAATCACAAATTCGAATAGATTCTGGATTGCCAGATTCATCCACATAAAGAATGTTGCTAGGTTTCAAGTCTCTGTGAACCACCTAATTGAAATACAAATTGAAGAGGTACATTAACAATACATTTCAATTACGGAAAACTCTTTATTCACAAACTGTCAAGCAACGTACTTAACAAGATGATGAGTGCTGACCTTTAAATTATCTCATTTTAAAATGCTGCTAATGTAAGTATAACTCTCTAACACAGAACTGGGGCAAGGAGAGAAGGAAGAAAAAAATAGTATGTACATCCCTCCTCTTTGTCCAGTTGAGTAAGTGGGTTAAGGTAAAATGCAAATAGCAATAATATCTGTCTCTAGGTTATTCATTCATTCAACAAATATGTACTGAATGCCTATCATGTGTCAGGGTATTATATAAGGAGCTCTAGATACTATGCTCAACAAGACCCATAAGATCTTTGCCTTCCCATGCTAGGAGCTTACACAGTAGTGGGGGAGGCAGAGAATAAACAGGTGACAGATGGGTCTCTACAGGAGGTAACATCTGATCCAAGACCTGAAGAACAGAATGAACAAGCCAGAACAGTGGGGGATGGTCATTCTAAGTAGAGGGAACAGCATGTATGATGGATGTATACAATAAACATATGCCCACAGGCTCAATGGAATAGGCATGGGGTTCAGGAGTAAAAAAGGAAAAAAAAAAATTCAGACTTTAAGTATTGCCTATTTGATATCTAAGTGACAATGTCATACATACAAAAAGATATCGTTTCCTTTAGAGTTTTGTATTATTTTCCCCCTTTAGTTACCTACTTGAATAGTTCTCGTACATAAGCCTTCTGACATTCCTTATTAGACTTATATGTTTCTTCTACCGTGAAATTCTGAGTCTAGAGTGTAATCAATCATCTCAGTTTTAGTTCCTAACATTGAGAACATTACTTCTCCAGACCATCTGAATACTAATTACTGCTGAGGCAACAGGAAAAGAACAGAGAAGACTCAGATGACTGCAAAGTCATCAATTCTTCAGTGAATACAGAGTCCCACTAATTTTGAGCTAGTGTACTAGGCAAATCTTGACCAGCTAGAAGTCAAGATGCTCTAGGATGAAATTAATACATTGCACTTGTTAGCTTCTATGAGCAAAGACAAAATGAGAATAATGTATTGAAAATAAACCCCTTAAGAAGTAAGCTCTTAATTTCCTTTTATTTATTTTTAAAAGATTTTACTTATTTATTTGACAGAGAGAGACACAGCGAGAGAGGGAACACAAGCAGGGGGAGTGGGAGAGGGAGAAGCAGGCTTCCTGCGGAGCAGGGAGCCTGATGTGGGGCTCGATCCCAGGACCCCGGGATCATGACCTGAGCTGAAGGCAGACGCTTAACGACTGAGCCACTCAGGCGCCCCTTATTTTATTTTATTTTTAAAAAAATATTTTATTTATTTATTTGACAGAGAGAGACACACAGAGAGAGGGAACACAAGCAGGGGAAGTGGGAGAGGGAGAAGCAGGCTTCCCGCAGAGCAGGGAGCCCGATGCAGGACTCGATCCCAGGGCCCTGGGATCATGACCTGAGCTGAAGACAGACGCTTAACGACTGAGCCACCCAGGTGCCCCTCTCTGGTTCTGCTTCTAAACTTGCAATGGACCCAGTTCTCAAGAGTACAGAGTGGCCTAGCAAAAAAGGTGATAGGTCTTCCAGGTCAGAAGACCTCACTTACTTTTTCTTGGGAAGCATAAGAATTTAATATAAACAAGTTAGGATTTCAAAGTATCACTTCAAGCTCGGTGGGAGAAGTTTACATAGAGGAAGAACAGCAGAATAAGCTAATAACAGTTATTTTCCATTAATGCATAAAGTAACTTCCACCTTTGTAATTTTAGTTTAAACATTAAGGAAAAAAAGGTAAAAAAAAAAAAGGTAAAGGTATGTGTGTGTATGTATACATATGTGTGTGTGTGTGTGTGTATATAAAATGTTAAAAAGACTTACCCCTTGTGCATGAAGATATTCAACAGTTTTGGTTATAGTAAACAGGACAGCACTGGCCTCTCTTTCAGAGAAAAATTTCTGTCTAAGAATTTTATCCAGCAATTCACCCCCTTTCATAAGTTCTGTCACTACATACACATATTTTCCATCATCATATACCTGTAAAATTAAACATCAAAATGTAAAAAATTATTTGAAGCTTTATATGTACTCAGAACAAAGTTTAGCATATTCAAGAGAAAATTAAAACTCATTTTATAGTCAAGGAAAATTTTACTTATCACAGCCAATAGAGGGTATAAAATCTGCAAACCATTTTATACATATAAGAATATTAAAATACAAATTGATTAGATTGAATGTCAGAAAAATAAACTGTAATTTCCTTCTATGAAACATAAGTCATGGCAATCAAAGTAACTATGGGCAGCGTATATCAAGGGGCACTGAACTTTTGCTCTCAGGGTTTGTTTCTCTTGATCTTTTTATCTACCGATGACAGCAGGGACTGGTATAAAGACACATGCCTGTGATTTTCCTGGAACTTCTACAATTGCAGAACTGTATTTACATACGCAGTACAATGAATTATCCTGGTTTTGATTAAACTGAAAGACAAGTTGTGGCAAGAATTAAGTAGGAAGATTAAGTAGCAAAAAGAAATTCCATCTAACCCCACAGAAGCATGCCAGTTTACTCCTAATGTAGAAATAGAAAGCTCATTGTAATTTTGGATTTGTACTCCAGGCAATCCCGAACTGAAATAACCCCTTTATTAAACTTCAGTTCCTTTTATTCCCCCTCACCACAGGGCTACTATACACTTTTTATTTAGTTCCATAAGAGGTACCATGTACTAGGGCCCCAAAAATGGAGAAAACAAGGTACCCGTCCTCGATGTTTTTATTCTAGTAGAGAGAAACAGACATAAAAACAAGAGTTAAAAAAATGTTGGAGATACTGTAATAAAAGTAGGGAAAATTTTAGAGACTTTGGAATTTGAAATGAAGGAAGGAGGAAAGATGTGAAAAACAGTGACAGCTTAGGGAGTTTATAAGGCAAGGATGAGAGAAAATATTTTCCATACCTCCTTTTTGATTTACTTAGTTGGATTCTTGGAGATTATATCAAAGAGCCACTTAAAGCTACACAGCTTCACATTTAATGGCACTAAGCTAACATTCTCCTTCTAACAATGAGCAGGGATAAATTAATCTGAGGAAATTAGGAGTTTTGGTTATGAAGAAGGGAGAGTAAACTTTGGAATTCATGAAATCTCAGAGGTGAAAGGCGAAAGGCACCTTAGAAGTCCTGTGGCTTAGTTGGCCACAGGACGTATCAGGTCTACAACCCAGATACAGTCTTTGAGGCTCTGTGGGCACCACCAGCAAGAGAAGATTTAATGCTGTCTGGGGAGTTCACACCCTTTGCCAACAGCTCTGTTATGATAAAAAAAACAGAGGCAGCAAGGAGAGGATACTTTACTTGTCTGGGGTGCAGTGATGCGCAGGACAGGCTTCCTGG
Source organism: Mirounga angustirostris (assembly GCF_029215605.1). NCBI lineage: Eukaryota > Metazoa > Chordata > Mammalia > Carnivora > Phocidae > Mirounga > Mirounga angustirostris. The sequence goes on from NW_026991719.1 coordinate 16,253,265, forward strand.
AGGAAGTAATGTTTTAGCAAAGTTTTAGATGCACAGTAGTTAGCCAGGCAAAGAAGGGAAGTGGTAGTATTAATTGAGGAAACCATAAATTCAAAGATAGAATGGCATGAGAAAAGGAGGAAAGTTTAAAGATGAGCACATAGTGGAGCATGGTTGGAGCATGGGGTGGAGAGGAAGTGTGAAAACCAGTGCAGACAGAGGAAGGTAAGGACTGGAGGTGAGAGGGGGTAGGAAATGTAGGCTGAGGGGTAATGTGGTTCCATGTGAGTGTTTGCTCTCTCTGGCAGTACTGTGGAAGACAGTCTGGGGAGTCCATGAAGCATGAGACTAGTCAATCCCCAATACTAATTAGTACACACATGTTCCAACAAAGATATCAAAAGCAATAATGTCAGCTACACTTTTCTTCTTAAAGCAAAAGTATAAAAATTAACTATATCAACAGGTTTTTCTTTATAACTGAAATTATGCTATATATGTTGTCCTTAAGTCAATTTTTTAAAAACTTACTCCTATTAGGTTCTTTGTCTACCACATGATATTTGAAAACATTCCAAATGTGAGCTGGACAACTGATTCAAATGATCAGAGTTCAAGAATCTACTACTTACGTCCTTTAGAGTAATGATGTTTGGATGCTGTCCATAACGAAGAAGAATTTCAATTTCTTCTGTTGGGTCTCTCTTGCTTTTATCAATAATCTAAAAGGCAAATATTTATCATAAAATCTCATGAACTGTTAAGGTCACAAACCTTAAGAATTTACAGCTACAGACTTTAGGTATTATCTTACATAAATACTGGACATATGAGCCATTTATCAACCAATTTTATTCAAGTACCTGGCCAGACTGTCTAATCAAAATTTGAAAGCCAGTCTAAGTTTAGGACTTTCTAAACACTCAAAAGCCTCAAGAAAAGGTACCAAGAACATATCTTTCTTCCATCCTTGAATGTCTTAAAACCTTGGAAGCTCAAGTCAACTTCTAACCCCTATCAATACAGATAATTAAGAACAAGATGTATCTGCAACACCACCACTAACATCTGTTTATTGAATTAACTTTACTTCCTTTAATAAAAGTCTTCAATGGAATAACCAATTAGTTGGTAAGCTACTTAAAATACATAAAAAATTAATTCACAGCTAAGTAGAACAAGCTTATTTTTGAAGCTAGGCAGAAAGCTAAGCAGAAAACCACACCTAGAATTTTACTTGGCTAGAGTTAAGTTTAATTATTATAATAAAGCCCTTTAAAATACTAATGTAGCTTTCCAACCCTTTTATGTCAGCTGCTTCTTAAAAATACACCTCTTAATGTTTTAATCTGTTAAAGTAATATTATATTTTTAAAAGGACAAGTTTGGCTTTCATTTTGTCCAGAGGGTAGTCTGAAACAAATTTTGTGACCTTCATATTTTCAATTTTAAAAAAGCTTAGTAATTAATGTACACAATAAATACTCAATTGCTCCAGCAGTCAAGGAAAGAGCTTGCAACTCAGATAGCCAAATCTGCTATCTGAAATGGATTTAGTTGTAAAACAGTTCTGTACGTGGAGAACAGGGAATACAAACATTAGGTGTACACTGTAATCAAATGCAAATGCAAATGTGTGGAATTAGGCAAATGGATGATTAAGACGAAAGGTGTATGGAATAGACATCCTAATTCAGGGGATATGATCCGGGAATAGTCTTTTGAAAACTAGAACACACTGGGAGGTGTTATTCCCAGCAACATTCTCTTTGATCTGTTAATCTGAGCAGAGTTTACGTCACATTCATACTTGTGTTTGTAGATCTTAGATTTGTAGTAATTTCAGTAGAATGAAGTTGTGCTGGGATTGGTTTTATGAATCAAATTTAAGTCACAAGAATCCACAAATAGCTTGAAGATATTCTCAAGGTTTTGGTATACAGCTTCTGGTTTCTGTAATTCAAAGGGGGCCTCAGGGCACTTATGCTTTTTTTCTGATGTGTTTATGGAGGCAAGATACACCCTTAAACTGCCCCTCATGTACACTACTCACCTTCTCTCCTTTCATGTAAGCAATCTGAAAATTCCTATGTACCCCAGATTTCACTATGAGCAATGAGTAGGAGAAGAGCAAATTAACATGCATTTCTATGGTTCATCCTACGTCTGACAGAAAGCCGGACACTGATGATTTTTAAAACAATTACATCTAAGTTTAGAATAGTAATTACAATTTTTTTGTGTATGTGTGCGTCTTCCCAGATTTTTGCTATGCATATATAAAACACATTTATTTTTATTTTTACACAGTGAAATCATATTAGATGATAGACGGATGGATGTACTGAAATAATTATTAATGCCCCTCTCCTACTAACTAAACATGAGCTACCCACACTTATAGACCAGTTCTAAGGTCCAAAATAAGTTGAAAGCTTTAGATATTAAATCGCTTGTACTGGGAGAGTAGTGACTACCATCTCAAGAAATGAAAAGGCAGAGACTTGAATATAGCATTTTTTCACTTACAACTAAGGTTTGTAACTCAAACTTTATCATAGAGCCACGTGATTTGGTTTTTGGCTTAGAAAATTCTTATTGTCTTGACACCTGCTGAAATTAAAACAGCTAATGATAATAAATTTTATAACAGTAGTGGTTCACTTTTATTGGTTCACAGATCCTTTTATATGTAAAGGACAGTATGAACATTTTTGCCAGAAAAATGGAAACACATAAAATTTGGCATACAATCTTGAGGAATTCCCTGATACTTAGACCACAAAATGGGGGACTTTTTAGAGTAAAAGGATGTTACTAAAAATCAGGTCAGGTGTAAACTGTACTAATGCCTTGAGCAAACTGGAGGTACGCTACCTTGCCTTTAGTTTACAGGTGAATCCGTGGTTCCAGATTAAGATCCCTAAGGGTTGCTAGGCAAACATTTAAATTTACCTTTTTTAAAAAACAAAACAAAAGGCACATTTACCAAAGAAGAAGTGTTTAAGTTTAACTGGTACTGACACATGTGAATAATAACTGTTAGAGTTGCATTTTATATTTTATTTTAAATTTTTTAAGTAGGTTCCATGCTGGGCATGGAGCTCAACGTGGGGTTTGAACTCATGACCCTGAGTTCAAGACCTGAGCTGAGATCAGGAGTCAGATGCTCAACTGACTGAGCCACTCAGGTGCCCCAGAGTTGTATTTTAAATCTAAAAATATTTACCTTCACGGCAAACTCCATGTTTGTAGCTTTATGTATGCATCTCTTGCAAACAGAGTAGGAGCCAACTCCAATATCTTCTTTTACTTCATATCCATCAGTAAACTGAATACTGTTTCTGTGTAACTGCTACAAACACAATTACAAATTGACAAAGAGTTTTTTAATGACTATGGTACAATTCATAATAGGGGAATATGTTACCCATTATGCATTGTTGATGCTAACAATAAATATAAATGAATATAAGCAAAAATAAAAATGAATCTTTACAGCATTTATTCTTCTACAACTATGTATTTTAGAGGTGTCTACCATAAAACGTACAGCAAGAAATAGGCTTTTAATTTTTTTAAGAAGTTTTTTTTTTTAAAGATTTTATTAATTTATTTGACAGAGAGAGATAGCGAGAGATGGAACACAAGCAGGGGCAGGGGGAGAAGGAGAAGCAGGCTCTCTGCTGAGCAGGGAGCCTGATGCGGGGCTTGATCCCAGGACCCTGGGATCATGACCTGAGCTGAAGGCAGACGCTTAACGACTGAGCCACCCAGGCACCCCAAGAAATAGGCTTTTTAAAAAGCTTATGTTAAAAATAAAAAATTGAGTACGTACAACAGAAAATGCAGAGTTACTTGATAAGGGGTTGAAAAGCCCTGCCTGCGACTGAGCCCTATTCCACTCCCCAAATGGCACTAGGCCTTTGAAGTACTTTTGCAAATAGGGAGAAGTTTGAAGCCTCTGATATAGAAGAAAAGATTTAGGAGGATTCAGAATTAGAATATCCAGATTCTTGTCTCAGATGCCCCTCTGGCAGACTGCAACCCTGAACATGTGTTTTCTCAGAGGGTAATGGTGAGGATTAAATAAAAATAACATATTTGAAGGTGATACCTATTATCATCATTGTGGACTATCAGTAGCCATGCCCTCCATTTCCACCCTCAAGTCAAAGTTTCAATACAACTTCTGCTAGAGAAGCTGTTAAAGGGTTAAGGACTAGTAACACGTGGTAGGATGATGGCTAGCATATTAGTAGTTCCATAAGCAGGCTGAGGGAAGTTGTGCTGTCCTTGGCTATATTGAAAGGAGACCCCCCCCCCCACCAATGCCTATGAACTGTGTATAGGTTAACATTTGAATTCTGTAGAATATATGTTTGTGATTTCTATGTCAGGTACAGAAGTTACAACTTAAAAACTTGCCATACATCACATGCTTGCTATAGTAAAAGGAACAAACTACTTCAATCATGAACTTTATTTAAAAACCAGTGTTTAAATTGGTTTTCTAGAAAGTGGAAAGCAACTTAACTCGAGAAAAAACTTTAGAGCAAAAGCAACTTCATCATCAAGCAAATTCAAGCACTAATTAGTGCCCTAAAAACAATCAGTGCTTCAAAAGATATATCTATTCCCTCTTATGATTTGGAAGATTTATTAAATTTACCTTTCCATGATGCTGGGATGGGATGAAATAAATCTAATGGTTTTTACTACTTGTGTTTCTCTAATAACATTTACTAGTTCAGTCTCCTGTTACAAACACACAGACATCTGGAAACCTGCTTCTATTGTTTTTACCTTGTGCTCCAACTCTGATACACAGATGGGATAATGAGGTGGGGGACACCCTAAGATTGTGCCTATAACCACTTCTTTTAAATAGCAATGGGGGCTCCAAAAGAACAAGGACACAAAACTTGGAGAACATAAGACTGAAGTTCACTTTTATTTCTTACACATTTCTACAGCAGAAGTTGGTGAACTATATAGCCTGTGGGCCAAATCTGTTTCATTACTAGCTTTTGTAAATAAAGTTTTATTGGCACACAGCCACGCTCACTTATTTAGCTATAGCCCATGGCTACTTTTGTGCTACAATGGCAGAGTCGAGTAGTTGTAATGGAGATCATATAGCCTACAAAGCCTCAAATATTTATTAACTGGCCCTTTACAGAATAAGTCTGCTGAGCCCTGTTCCAAGCCATCAGGGAACCAGGAGACCTCAGTTCATCATAACTGACCTGACAGAGGCAGCAGATGAAACAAATTAGGCCAGATAAACATTATGAGGCATAGGAGAGGGTATAGATAAGATGGTGATATGCATCTCAACTCTCTTAGAATTTCCCCCCCTTTTTTTTTAAAGATTTTATTTATTTATTTGAGAGAGAGCGCAGAGTGAGGGAGAACACAAGCAGGGGGAGGGGCAGAGGGAGAGGAAGAAGCAGACTCCCCACTGAATAGGCAGCCTGATGTGGGGCTCGATCCCAGGACCCCAGGATCATGACCTGAGCCGAAGGCAGAGGCTTAACCAACTCAGCCACCCAGGCGCCCCTCCCCTTTCAAGTCAGATAGGTATCCAGGACTCTGGTGCATGCAATCTTTTTTTTAAAGATTCATTATTTATTTATTTTAGAGACAGAAAGAGCACGCATGGGCGTGTGCAAGCCGGGGCAGGTGGGAGGCAGAGGGAGAATCTCAAGCCAACTCCGCACTGAGTGCACAGCCCCGCCAGCGGCCTGATCTCACGACCAGGAGATCATGACCTGAGCTGAAATCAAGAGTTGGATGCTTAACCAACTGAGCCACCCAGGCACCCTATCTTTTTAAAGGCATATGAAAGGAATTCCTAAGAGTAACATCAATGATATAAAATGTATTATTTTAAACTGCCCACTTAAAATCAGCAGTTAAATCTAATTATTCACACAGTAAACTATATTTTACAACATTTCAAATTTTAAATTATTTATACATTCACTCACCTGCACAATTGAATGCACACCAACTGTCTGCATAGCTTGGCTTTCATCATCTGAGGTGATAGCAACAAAACTAAACCCCCGAAAAAGCTGATGTGCATTAGCACTAGGTGGAATACCCGGTGAATCTGAAAAGAATAATACATTACTAAGAAGGTAATACTCTGAAAGATAATTAAGGGAAGAACTGTTGACAGTATGACCTTTCTTACTTATTCTGGAATTCCACTTCTTAGGCATCCAGGGCTTCTAGGATAACTCAGTGAAACACTCTATCAGCTTTGTCCTGATGGCTTATTGGCATCACAACTCTAACATCCTAGTTCCTCTGAGCCCAGAAAATAGCTAACTCATTGAAGAATATAATAAATCAATGAATTACTAGGCTAATGTTATTCTAAATTAGCACTGTCTCATAGAATTTCCTATAGTGATGGAAATTTTCTTTATCTGTGCTGTCGAATATGGTAGCCACTGGCCACATGCAGCTCCTGGGCATTTGAAATGTGGTTAGTGTGACTGAGAAGCAAAATTTTAAATTTTAATTAATTTAAATTGAAATAACCACACGTGACTACTGGCTACCATATTAAACAGTGCAACCCTACATGATAACCTAACAATGCTACAGCTCCTGGTGAGGGGGAGATACAAGGTTCACCTACAGATAATTTAGGAGAAAAGAATTTAGTCTGGTAGTCTCAATATATAATATCCGAATCTGGAAATCTAAACTACAAGTTAAAAATTACTACATTTATATATATAAGGAACAAAAGTAATTTCTTTTTTTTAAAGATTTTATTTATTTATTTGACAGACAGAGAGAGAGCACAAGTAGGCAGAGTGGCAGGCAGAGGGAGAGGGAGAAACAGGCTCTCCGCTGAGCAGGGAGCCGGACGTGGGGCTCAATCCCAGGACCCCAGAATCATGACCTGAGCCGAAGGCAGCCGCTTAACCAACTGAGCCACCCAGGTGCCCCAGGAACAAAAGTAATTTCTGAGACAATCATGGTATGCAGTCCTTAAAATATATTTTATGACATGACATGTATGGTTACTCAAATTATTTGTGTGGAATCTACTGGCATTAACAAAAATAGAAAAATACTTTTAAAAAATATAATTAATATTCACTACAAAAACAAACAATAAAAGCAGAACAAATGTGCTATTCATAAATATAAAGACAATATTAAGCATACTAATATTTATAATCATACTATAAAGGCTAAGGGCAAGCAAAAAGCAAACAGGCAAATATACTTAAATATCAACTCCACATAAAGTTCTTTTTTAATATCAGCTTGATATTCTCAGCAACAAAGATTGTTTAGTGCATTTTAAACCAATGTGACAGTATTATACTGAAGAACTCTGCTAAGAGAACCAATCTGGGCAGAATACAATGTATAACTGCTCTCTTTTGAGATTTTTCCTCTATCAGGCCAAATTGTAATGAGAAAGCAAAGTAAAACATTACCATATATCATCAATTCTATGCATACCACTGTTCATGTATTTGATAAAATTTTGTTCATGTATTAATCAAAATTTCTAAGACTGTCTTATAAAAATAATAAATATCCACCAGTGTTTAACATAATTTATGAGGTTATTGACTGGAAAGCTTTATAATAAAGTGAGGTTTAAATGATGTACTCTATAGAAAATATATGCAAATATACTTTTTATTTCTTTGCTTGTCAATGATAAACCTGGGGTCTGGTACACCTAAATGAGAGAGTACGAGAGTGCAGAACACACCATTACATGCATACACACACTAATTTAATGAAATACAGATTACCATTTCAAAGATAATTTCTCTAATAATAGTCATTGTTTACGCAATTCTAGGATAAAGCATGACACAGGATATGAATCATTTTGAAATTATCACACCTCATATAAAGTTTATGTTTTGGATTCGAACTTGACAAGTACTTCCAGAATACTACCTAATATCAGAGTTTTAAAGAGTACTATCTATACTGAAGAGTATTTCATGTAAAAATAGCTACAGGTAAATAAATGCACAACCAAAGAATTTTTTCACATAAATAGTATCAAAGTTTAAGGCACAACCTAATTTGCTAAAAGATTTAACAAGGATCTTAACTGCTATAAAATGCTATAAAGGATTTATTAATTATCTAGTTATTGCAGCAGGGATATGGTATGACGGGGAGATATGAGGATAGCATTAAGAGTCATACATATATACGTTACATTTAGGTTTTTACATTTTCTCCTTACCTTTGGGAGTTTTTGCAGTAAACTCAGGATCAAAATAGAACGTATCTTCAGGCCTGCCAGTTGCAGGTTTAAAAGGTGGATGAATTTCTCTTCTGTACAGTTTCTGGTGGGAAAAAAGAGAGACTTAGACATGCATTAATTACAAAAAAAAATTCAAACAAATTTTCATTTTATACTCACATTCCAGTCTATTGTTGAGAAAAATGAATGTCTTTTAATTTCCTCAACTCCATCTGGTCCTGCACCTATCAAAAATTAAATGGTTTAAAATTTTTGATTAAATGGTAATTTTATTTCAAGGAGGAATATATAATTTATTTAGTCTTTGCTTTTAATGTTTGTCCTACTATGTCATAATTCCACAACAAAAACAAATATCCACCTCCGCCCATCAAAAAACCCCAAAGACCAACAAACACACAAAAGAAACAAATTAATTACAAATTTTACCTAATCTGTTTGCAGGATTTCGTTTGAAAAGCATTCGTAAAAGACTCTGGGCTTCAGGACTCAAAAACTGTGGCATCCCAAGTTTGGCTCTAAATAATAAATCCACACAATAACATTTTATTTTTTGGAGGTATCTGTAATTTTATTTTAAAATTTTTAATCTTTTTTTATTTTGAGATAATTGTGGATTTATACTACGTTGTAAGAAATAATAGAGACAGATCCTGTGTACCTTTTACCCAGTTTTCCCCAATGATCACATCTTAAAAAACTATAGTACACTATCACAACCAGAATACTGACATTGATACAATCCACTGATCTCCTTCAGATGTCTCCAGTTTTAACTGCACTCATTGTGTGTTTAAATTTAGTTCTATGCCATTTTACCATATGTATAGGTTCCTGTATCCACCACCACAGTAAAGATGCTGAACAGTTCATTACCACCAGCATACCTCACGTTGTCCCTTTATAACCATACCTGCCTCCTTCCCTCTCTAATTCTTAACCTCTGGCAATCACAAATCTATTCTACATTTCTATAATTTTGTCATTTTAAGAATGTTATGTAAGTATAATCATAAAGTGTGCAATCTTTTTTTTACTCAGCATAAATTCCCTTGAGATTCATCCAAGTTGTTGATTAGTATTCCACGGTGTGGGTGTACCAGTTTATCTGTTTACCTGTTGAAGGGCATCTGGATTGTGTCCAATTTTGGGTTACTACAAATAAAGATGCTATGAACATTTGTGTATAGTTTTTTTGTGTGAACACTTAATAGAATTTTAGTCCATAATTTTTTTTAAAGATTCTATTTATTTATTTGACAGAGAGAGAGAGAGTGACAGACTACAAGCAGGGAGAGGGGTAGAGGGGTAGGGAGAAGCAGACTACCTGCTGAGCAGGGAGCCCGATGTGGGGCTCGATCCCAGGATCTCAGGATCAATACCTGAGCCGAAGACAGACACTTAACTGACTGAGCCACCCTGGCCCCCTAGTCCATAATCTTCTAACAAACTTTTCCGTTTTTATAAATTTTGCAACAAGCACTGTTGTGAGAGTAAGATCATCTGAGTTTTAGTTCTGGCACTGTTACTAAGAACTTTGTGACCTTTGGGAAAAGACAATTCCCTTCGGTCTGTTACCACTTCTTTATAAGCAAGGGGACTAACCGTCAGATCAATGGCTCCCCAACTGGAGCCTTGGAACCTTTTTTCAAAAGAAATTTAAGAAATCCACTATTTAAAACTGCTAAAAGAACATGTGCTACATATGCCTATGTTTTCCTCCCATTCCCTTTAATAGTCCTACAAGGAAGAGGAGCTGGTGGGAAAAGGGTCTGTGGAACACCTAAGAGTCTACAGCACACAGTCTGAAACCCACCAGCTTGAATGAGCTTGAAGGTCAGTTTCAGCTCTAATATATAATTTTATTCTTTTTTTCTAACTTATAAACTAAGGAACTAATGATCCTCTAAGTATGAAAATAGTAACAAAGCTGGAGAAATGGCTAGCAGAGAAATTTCTACTTCAGAAATAGATCCATTTATTATTCAGTGAGTTGTTACTGAGCTACTACGTGCCAGATATTCCTTAGTGCTGAGGATATAGAGATGAAGATAGCCCCCTCCAGTTAGTGGGGAAGACAGAGATGGATAACCCAAGGATAACCCTAATATGTGAAGAGGCAAATTCAGAAGGACATATAGAAAGACTGCTAAGGGAACAGCAGGGGATCATCTAATTTAACATGAGAGACTGAAAGGCCTTAAATGCAGTTTAAAGGTTGAGAATTTATTCACTTGGCCAGTGTTCCCCCAACATTTTACTAAATAACTTTAAATTCTCTAGACACTCAGCAACAACAACAAAATACTTCATGATCTAATAAATTTGTGGAATGTATCTATTATACCCCCTGTTGGAGACACAGAATAAAATACACTGCATATAAAAGGCTGAGAAATCTAAAGTAATCAGTATTTTTCTAAACATTTGCTTCCAGTACATCTTTTTCAGAGCATACCTATTCACATCTTATAGAATTAGGATTCTGTTGAACAAATCTGGGAAAATACTGCCATATTAGGTAATAAGGATATAGCAGAGGTCTTTATTTTATTTATTTATTTATTTATTTTTTTAAGATTTTATTTATTTATTTGAGAGAGAAAGCATGAGGGGGGGAGGGTCAGAGGGAGAAGCAGACTCCTCGCTGAGCAAGGAGCCCGATGCGGGACTCGATCCCGGGACTCCAGGATCATGACCTGAGCCGAAGGCAGTCACTTAACCAACTGAGCTACCCAGGCGCCCTAGCAGAGGTCTTTAAACAGTGGTCTAACAAGACCAAATTTATTTTCAACAAGGTAACTCCAAAGGTAGTATAGATTGACCTGGAGTGGGAAGTGGTGGTAGTTGTAGGCATTCTACTTCGAAGCTTGACTCAGTAGTGTAGGTAGGAAACCACCATGGTCTAAGAACTGTAAGCAGTGCAATGTAAAGGAAAGCCTGGGACAATGAAATATTTCTGAGAGCAAATTTGGTCAATACCTACATGTGCAAGAGAGGGGAAGAAATCAAGAATGATTTTTAGGTTTCTGGCTTGGGAAGCAGGGTGCTTAGAAATGAGGCTAATTGAAAATACAACAAGAAAAAAGAACAGCAAACAGATAAATTTAGTTTAAAAATGTTAAGTCATACATATCACTTTTTCAGAGAGCCATGCAGGTGAGTAAATGCAAATATAGGTCTGATGCCTGGTTAAGTTAAAGAAAGAGTGATTTGAGAGTAATTAAAATGCTGACAGTAGTTATAGGAAAGACTGAAGTTAGCCAGGAAAATGAGCACAGAAGGGAAGAAAAGCATATCAGAGATGAAACCCTGGGGTACAAGAACATTTAAAGAGTGGTCAGAAAAAGAACAATTTGAGCATTAAAAATAATGAATGCAACTGTTTGTAAATGCTGAATCACACTGATTATTAAATCCCATAGATTCATTTTAGTAAAATAAGAAAAAGAAAAAACTAACATAAAACCCAACTCACTGGACACCATCCCCACTGGAGGTAATCAGGGCTCTGGCAATTGGAAATAATTAAGAATCAAGTATTTATTCTGACTTTCTTGTTTGAGCCTTATTTCAAGGTAACTAAAGAGCCCTAGTTGATTAGAGAAAGTTCAGTGTTTTGGAAAATACCAGCTAATAAATAAAGAAGGAATAAAAGTAATAGAAAATCACGATTTTTGAATTCCTAATAAAATGTTTCAAGTAATGATTACCAATGGTTGAAACCACTAGATGAAAGCCTGCCAGGGAACTTTGTAATAGAGGAATCAGCTGTAACTATAGAACTCATCACTTAAAGTGGGACAACCAGGTGTTCTAAGCCTTCTGATGTGATGCAATAGGGTGCAGCATGAGCTATGAAATAATCTTGCCCAAAAAAACTTAACCAGAAATGCAATAAAGGGACAAGTTAAACAATATTACAAGGAGAATAAAACAATTTCAACACTCCTAGGAAAAGACTAATTGTGTAACCATGTTAACAAGAGAGCCACAAGAACTGGCTTTAAACTCATTCAATTGATCAAAAACAACCTGCCTAGGTAAACTGTTTGTTTGTTTTTGTTTTTTTCCAAACCAACCAATCAATAACTGCTCTTCATCTGTGAAAATCAGCCAAACAAGAGTGGACTAATTCCAACAACCACACCTGAGTGCCAAGTGATCAACAACAGTCCCACCCAAGTAACCACTCTTAGAGATGATGTCAACCCACTTATGGCCCTGAAAATCTGCCAATTCTTGAACTCCACCCTTCCCCCAAACCCTATGTTAAGAAGAGTGGTCTATGCTGCTTAGACACTATTAGATCAGCATCACTCTCCCTTACTATAGTAAGCAATAGGATTGGCTTTATGCTTTTTGTTTCATATACTGAGAGGTTGTCTTTTTGACAAGATAAATTCTGAAAGTGGAATTCTATAAAACTGTCTTGGTTTCTTCTACAAGTAAATGGTAGGGAAAAACAAGGTAGAGTGTTCTGGAAAAACAGAAGCTTGAGAAATACAACCAAATGAAATGTTCAGATGTGATTTGGGACTATAAAGACACAGTTCTGGAGAAAATCTGAAAAGTCTGGTTAAGAATTGGTATTAGTGGATACCTTAGCAGTGTCTTGCTAGGTGTGGTTATGTAAGAAAACATCCATATTTTCTAGCGATGCAAACTGCAGTAGGTGAGAAATGGCATGTCTGGAATGCTTAAAATATTTCAGTGAAGAAAGAGATGAAGCAAATGTGGCAAAATCTTGATGTCTGTTGAATCTGCATGACTGATATATGTGTTCACTGTATTAATTCTATTTTTGTGAATTACATTAGAAGTTTTTCGTAACTAAACAGAGAAAAGCAGGCAGAGAAGGAATGGTCAAGCAGGAGATCAAAAGAGGAACTGTTAGGGAGGCAGGAGAAGCAGATGCGAGTAGGAAGATCTAAATGGGAAGAAAGTGGCCAACAGTGTCAAATACTCCCAGAAACACCTTTCTTAACTGTCTCCTCTAAAATGGCTTCTGCCCCTGCCCCTTCCCTCACACTTCAAGAATAATCTGGTTTATTATGCCTATTGCTCCTATTACTATCTGATATTATTATATTCATTTTTTAAAATATTAATTCCTTGTCTCCCCGACTAGAATGCAAGCTCTGTGAGACTGGAGAAGATCCTGTCCGTCTTGTTCACATTGCATCCTATGTAAATGCAGCAAGAACTCAATCATCTGTTGAATGAATTGTGTGAACAAATGGTGCGGAGAGTCACCTTTCTAACAACCTGCCACTGGTTTAAGCAACCAGATCACTGCTGACCATAATAAGAGGAGTTTCAGGAGAGTGGTGGGAATGAATGATCAACAGGCTGTGGAATAAAAGCATCCAAGAAATGGTAACAGAAAGCACAGACTATTCTTTAAAGAGGCTTTGTGATGAAAGGATGCAGAAAGATGGGCAGAAAGTTGAAAGGAAGCCAGGTCAAAGAGAGGTTTTTTGTTTTTGTTTTCCCGACACTAGAGTATATTTGTTAGCTGAAAGGAAGGGGCCAGAATCGATGGAGTAATGAAGGTTTAGGAACATTAATTTATACAGCAAATATTTTTTTACCTTTTTTATTGTGGAGAATAAAATAACGTGCAAAACAAACCAACCCTGCACAACCCCAACATCACCAAAGTATAGTTCACTGATTTACCACAAAGTCATGTGGCCAAGAAATATAACACTGTAACCCCTCATTCAATGTAACCACTTTTCTTATTTTGCCTTGGCTGTTGCCATCTAAATATGGACCTTAAAAACTGTGCTTTAGTTTGTCTGCTTTAAAACTTTATAAATAGAGGGGCGCCTGGGTGGCTCAGTTGGTTAAGCGTCTGCCTTCGGCTCAGGTCATGATCCTGGGGCCCTGGGATCGAGCCCCGCATAGAGCCCTCCATCGGGCTCCCAGCTCTGCAGGGAGCCTGCTTCTCCCTCTCCTTGCCCCCGGCTCATGCTCTCTCTCACTCTCTCTTAAGTAAATAACTAAAATCTTTGGAAAGAAAAAACAAAAAAACTTTATAAATAGAATCATATAGTTATTTATTCTTTTGTATCTGTCTGCTCAGCATTCTTACGTGATTTACCCAAGTACCTGCATATAACTGTGGTTTGTTCATTGTCTTTGCTGTATGGCACACTGTACCCCTGGGCCAAAGGCCTCAGTCTCTTTTTGTATGGCTTTCAAGCTAAGAATGGTTTTTACATTTTTTTAAGGATTTTATTTGAGAGAGAGAGTGAGTACAAGTGGCAGAGAAGAACAAAGGGAGAGGGACAAGCAGACTCTGTGCTGAGGGCGGAGTCTGACATGGGGCTTGATCCCATGACCCTGAGATCATGACCTGAGCTGAAATCAAGAGTTGGAGGTTTAACTGACTGAGCCACCCAGGCGCCCAGGTTTTTACATTTTTAAAGTGTTGGAAACAAACAATAAACAATAAGAATATGTGACAGACACAGTGTGTATTGGCTTGCAAAGCCTAAAATATTTACAGATTGTTTGTCAACCCCTGCTGTATCTCATGTATGAATATATCATAATTTATGAATCCACTCTACTGCTAGTGATCCATTTTCCACTTTTTGGCTATTACAAATAATGCTGCTATGAACGTCTTTGTTCTAGTTTCTTGATGTGCAAGTACCTTGATGGATGTAAACTGAGTGCATGCCTATGAATGGGATTACTGGATGAGGGTATACATATATTTGGCTTTAGAAGATAATGTCAAAAACTGCTTTCCAAAGTGGTTATAAGAGTATTTATATTCCTTCCAGCTATAGATAAAAGTTGCCACTGCTCCACATCCTGTCAGCACTTTATATTGTCAGTCTTTTTATTGGTAGCCATTCTGGTGGGTATGCAGTTGTAGCTCATTGTATTTTCTGATTAGTGAGGGTGAGCAACTATTTATTGGCCATTAAATATCCTCTTCTGTGAAGTCCCTGCATCTCTTACTCATGTTTCTATTGGGCTGTCTTTTTCTTATTGATTGACTGGAGTTCTTGATATATTCTGGATACAAGCCCTTTGCTGGTTATGTGTCTCAAATGTTTTCTTCTACTCTCTCAATGGAATCTTTTGATGAGGAGTTAATCAGTTTTAATGTAATAATAATTTATCAGTCTTTTCTTTTATGGCTAGTGCTTTTTGTAGCTGAAGACTATATTTCCACCCAAAGATCATGAAAATAACCTCCTATACTTTTTTTTTTTTTAATTTATTTGACAGAGAGAGAGAGACAGCCAGAGAGGGAACACAAGCAGGGGGAGTGGGAGAGGGAGAAGCAGGCTTCCCACAGAGCAGGGAGCCCAATGTGGGGCTCGATCCCAGGACCCTGGGATCATGACCTGCGCCGAAGGCAGACGCTTAACGACTGAGCCACCTAGGTGCCCACCTCCTATACTCTTATAGAAGCTTTTTTTTTTGCCTTTTTACATATATTTTACCTATTTTTGCCTATTTGCATATATATGTAAATATATATATATTTGTATGCTTACTTTGGCAGCACATATACTAAAATATATGTATATCTGTAATATACTTGGAAATGATTTTTGTGTGTGGCATGAGGTAGGGATTGTTTTATCTTTTTATATATGATTTTCCTAGCATGATTTGTTTAAAAAGGCTGTTACTTCCCTACTGTTCTGCAATTTCCAATGGTCATAAATCAAATGTCTATATATATATACAGTTCTGTTACCTGGCTCTCTATTTTATTGCACAAGTATATTTTCTATACTTCTTTCAATGACATTTTGTCTTAATTAAATTTAGAGTAAGACTGGATACTTGGTAAAGCAATTCTTCCTATCTTGATTTCTTTGGGAGCGTTTTAGCTATTCTTGGTCCTTTGTACTATATATTAGAATCAGTTTATCAAGTTTCGTACAAAAAACTTCTTAAAATTTAAATTCCATCTGCATTAAGGCTATAGTTATGCTGTCCAATATGGTAGCTACTAGCAACAAACAGCCACTGAGCACTTGAAATACGGTTAGCCCAAATTGTAAGTGTAAAATGCACCCTGGAAAAAATATAAAATGCACACTGAGTTTCAAATAAGTATGAAAAAAATGTATCATATGTCATGAATCATTTTCTAATGTTGATTATATGTTGAAATGATAATATCTTGTATATATTGAGTTAAATAAAATATGTTACAATTAATATTTTTTTACTTTTTAAATGTTGCTACTAAAAAATTTAAAATTAAGTATGTGGCTCACATCACATTTCTATTGGAAAATGCTCATCTATACAAACCCACATCTTTACAATACTGTGTCTGTCACAATGCGAATATGGTACAACCTTCCAGGTTATTTTGGCCTTTTAAATTTTCTTTAAATAAAATTTCCTAGTTTTTTGCATAGAGTTTTTGTATAACTTTTGCTAGATTTAGCCCTAGTTATTTGAGTTTTTTATAGTATTGTAAAGACTATCTTTTTAAAAAATTCCATTTTCTGTTGTTAGTATATAGATATGAAATAGATTTTATTTATTGACCTTTGATCCAACAACTTTGCTAAACTCTTATTAATTCCAAGAATGTATATGAAGATTTGGATTTTCTATGGACACAATCTTGTTATATAACAATGACAATTTTACTTTTTTTTTTTTAAAGATTTTATTTATTTATTTGACAGAGACAGAGACAGCGAGAGCAGGAACACAAGCAGGGGGAGTGGGAGAGGGAGAAGCAGGCTTCCTGCCGAACAGGGAGCCCGATGTGGGACTCGATCCCAGGACCCTGGGATCATGACCTGAGCCGAAGGCAGTCGCTTAACCAACTGAGCCACCCAGGCGCCCTACTTCTTTCTTTTTAAACCTTAAACCTTACTTCTTTTCCTGGTCTTACTGTACTTGCTAGTATCTCCAGGACAATGTGAACGGAAGTGGAATAATGGATGTCCTTCTCATATTCCAAATCTCAAAGGTGAAGCTTTCAATATTTTAACATTAACATGAGGATTATATGAGTACTCCTTTGGAGATGTAACCCAGAGCCCTGGATGCCTGGGTATTTCTGCTTGGGGCAGGGGCCTTGTCTCTGGCCATACTTGGTGGTGGGCATGAATAAAGGCCAAAGGCTCCAACATTTGTGTGGCCAGGAAAAAAAATAACATGAGTACTCTAAATCTACGGGGCTTGTTCATATTTGAAACACATTAATATTAACATCCTAATATCGATGAATAAAATTTCATATTTTAGTTTGAAGCATTTATTTTTAAATCTCATCAAAACATATCCATTAGGGAGTACTTACTTAAGAATCATAGTCATTGTTTCTTTTCGGTCTTTTCCTTGGAAAGGTAGTGTACCAGTGAGCATTTCAAACTACAAAAAAGGCAATATCATCAGAGGTATATTAGTTAATAAGTACAAAATCTCAAGGCCAGAAAGTAAAAAAGCATCATCTTAATTCAAACCAAATCTTGTAAAATTGCTATATAATAACAAGTGATTTATAGTTCTACCATATTACTAAACTCAAAAAAACACCCCAATCCTTACCATTAACACACCAAAAGACCACCAATCTGCACTCTGAGTATGACCTCGACGATTAACTACTTCGGGAGCCATGTATTCCACAGTTCCACAGAAGGAATATGCCTTCTTTTCATGGTCAATAGACTCTTTACTTAGGCCAAAATCTGCCAAAATAAATATAAAATTCATAAATATCCTACAATAATTTCCACATTTAAAGTTTAAGCTTTGAGTTCTAATATTTACATTTATTATTAAAAAATTCTAATCCTAGTTTTCAAGGCAATGTGTTAGTCAATATTTGTACCACAATCAACCTCAAAAGAAATTATGTAGAAGAGAATATTTTAATAAAATGAGGATTTTTACCTGTTAACTTGATGTGACCTTCTTCATCAAGAAGTATGCTGAAAGAAAACAAAGTCAGAAAATCTTTTCAAACCACTAGATATTTATAGAACCTGGAACTGAAACTATGGTGTTAAGCACCAGATCACCACATTTGTTCTAAAATATTGTTTTAGACTGTGAATAGGGGAAAGGTAAAAAGGGAGAAAAATGTTTGGGACACATATATATAACAAAACCCAAAGGCAAAGCCTTATAAATGTGTATTAAGGGCACCTGAAAACTATTAGGAAAAGAACCAAAACCTATACTCTAATTTCTAGTTGCTCTTTCCAATGCCTTTCTGCAGAGTTGGCCTAACTAAAATCCCTAGCGCTTGCACAATAGACAGAGGGTCCACATATTTAAGTCAATTGCATAAAAGTTGTCATTTTCTTGGTCATTTTTTGGGCATCTGACTCAATCATTCTTTCCTAGTTTCTCCATCCAATCCTCTTTTTCTTTTTTTTAGAGCAGGGGACAGGGAGAGGGAAAGGGAGAGAGAATCTTAAGTAGGCTCGATGCTGGACGCGGGGCTTGATCTCACAACCCTGAGATCATGACCTGAGCTGAAATCAATAGTCGAACACTTAACCAACTGAGCCACCCAGGCACCCCCTATCCAATCCTCTTTTTTTTTTTTTTTAAGATTTTATTTTATTTATTTACTTGAGAGAGAGACAGAGAGAGTGAGAGAGAGAGCACAAGAGAGGGTGGGGTCAGAGGGATAAGCAGACTCCCTGCCGAGCAGGGAGCCCAATGTGGGACTCAATCCTGGGACTCCAGGATCATGACCCAAGCCGAAGGCAGTCGCTTAACCAACTGAGCCACCCAGGTGCCCTCCAATCCTCTCCTTAACACAACCTCCTTATACCCCTTGTTTTTCACTGACCCATCCCTTCACTGTATACATTCTCCAATGTTTTCTCTCTTTCTCAGTAAACTCTGAGCTTCTAGGTTTGACCTTATTCATCTTGTAGCTTAATGCCTGGCAGAGTAGAGACAAATAAGAAACGTATGTTGAATGCATGGGGCCAGTCTACAAAAAGTCAATAAGGCATTCCAAATAGTTTGGGCTTCTCAAGGGCACTGAAGATCATAAAAAGTTTATATGCATGAAAGGTAGAGATCATCAGATCTGCATTTTCATAGAACAATTTAGAGGGGAAAGTAAAGGGTATTTAGTGAGCTCTTAGATATGGATCATGATAAAGAACAAATGGAGAAGATACTCAGGTTTCTGGCTTTAGGAGATACTTGAGTGGAGAATAATGTCATTAATTAACAAGTTATAGGAAGGGATAAGTACTAGGCTATAGGCCAATAATTCTATTTCTGGATAGGTATTTTAGTATACTGACTTGAAAGGCCAAGTAATAAACTGCTTCACTTATATTCAAAACCATTTCATAACATAAGCATTTCCTTACTTTTAATTCTAACTAAAAAAAATGTGAAAGCCAAATTTTGCTATATAAAATTTTACTATGTCAGAAATACTTACCAACCTTTCTACATCAATTCAAATAGGATTACAATAAAGTTTACCACTGAGGATAATTCAGTAGGGACTTATTTTTCATGTCTTCTTCGTAAGGGACTTATGAAAAAAATACAAATCTTAATTATGCTTGATTACAAAGCAGACCAACCATTTACGGAATATAAAGGGAATTATTAGGTATGGTGGAAATCATCCTCCCTTCTGTCTAATAAATGCATGAAAGACAATTCTAAAACTTCAAATTACTCTTCATAATTTTGAGAAAAAAAGAGAACATAGCTAAAAGAACATTACTTATGCCTTCTATAGCAAATGGATTTTTTTTAAGATAATCATGCCCATCCTTTATCTTTGAAAGAAAAAGCCAACTGTATTACTCTCAATAGGCAAAGTTTCCTTTCAACTACTACTAATAATTTTCAGCCATATTTATTATAACAGAGTTCTGGTTTAAAAGAATGTGGAAAACCCCTTATAGTGCATAAAACAACTGGTCTAAAAATTGGGATTTCTTCCATGTTCTATATGATGGTATATACTTGAATTATTTAAGAACTAAATGTTATTTCAATTACTGGCGTCATGTAGGCATCTTTGTGAAAAATCTCACTTCTTACTTATATTTGATCTTATTCGACTTTAAGAAGGGCCCATGCTGTATACATAATTTTATGACCAATGCTAATCCAATGTTTACAATAAATACATTCAACTAAATGACATAAAACACTAACACATTTTTATTATGAATGTTTAAGCTTATGTTTATAGTAATTTTTTTCTTCTAAGGACTATATGCTTGAATATTTATTCTCACTGGGAATTATATTTTGTGTCTTGACAGTTGGAAATCAGGAAAATGATGAGAAAAACTTAATAATTATCTGAGGAATAACAACGGAGCCATATGAAACTTATCCAAAACCAAAATGTATGAAAAACAAAAGTAAAATGTGAAAGTATAATTTCTAAATGATCATGTAATAGGATTCCAAAGGATCATTTCCTGTTTCCTTCTGTAATATATAATTTAAATTTTGCATGTAACATTTTTTTTTATTATTTTTTTAAAGATTTTATTTATTTATTTGACAGAGAGAGAGTGTGCGAGCACAAGCAAGGGAAACGTGGGCAGAGGGAGAGGGAGAGGGAGAAGAAGGCTCCCCACTGAGCAGGGAGAGCCCTATGCAGGGCTTGATCCCAGGACCCTGGGAACATGACCTGAGCCAAAGGCTGACGCTTAACCGACTGAGCCACCCAGGCACCCCATATGTAACATTTTAATGTAAGTAATATCCAAATTCTTTTTTAAAAAGATTTATTTATTTATTTGAGAGAGACAGAGAGAGCGCGCGTGTGAGCGTGAATGGGGGGAGGGGCAGAGGAGAAGGAGAGAGAAAATCTTAAGCAGGCTCCATGCCCAGCACAGAGCCTGATAAAGGGCTCCATGTCACAACTCTGAGATCATGACCTGAGCCGAAATCAAGAGTTGAACACTTAACCAACTGAGCCGCCCAGGCGCCTCAAATATTAGCTTCTTGATACTTGCTACTACAAAAACAATGGGAAATTTGCTCAACTCACACTAAAAATTTGAGATGATGTGGAGAAGAAAATTTTCAGGGGCTCAGGTCATGACCTCAGGGTTGTGAGACTGAGCCCCACATCAGGCTCCATGCTGGATGTGGAGCCTGCTTAAGATTCTCTCTCTCCCTCTGCCCCCCCTGCTCATGCATGCTCTCTCTCCCCCTCTCTAAAAAAAAAAAAAAAATTCAATAAATGGTATTTGAAGGAAAGCATTAGCTCTATGCTATCCTTCATACCAAAAAATTTCCAGACGGAGTTAAAAGTAAAAAAAGAAACCATAAAATAAGAAGAAAAGTATCTGATTATGGGATTGGAAAAGTTTTTTAAGAATAAAAGTCATGGAAGAGATCACAAAAGATTGGTATATCTGACAGAGAAAAAAATACTTGTGTAGGTAAAAATAGAGTAAGTTAAAAAAATTTTTAAAGATTTTTATTTATTTGAGAGACAGTGAGAATGAGAGAGAGAGAGAGCACATGAGAGGGGGAAGGGTCAGAGGGAGAAGCAGACTCCCTGCTGAGCAGGGAGCCCGATGCGGGACTCGATCCCGGGACTCCAGGATCATGACCTGAGCTGAAGGCAGTCGTTTAACTGACTGAGCCACCCAGGCGCCCCAGAATAAGTTAAAATTAAAAGACAAACTAAAAAAGCTATTTGCAATATATGTCAAATGGTTAAATTCTTAATTTCTAAAGGTCCCTTACAAAACAATGGGAAAAAAATATTCCAAGATAAATGAATGAAGGCCATGAACAGAAAAATCACAAAAATACAAATTGCCAATAAACATATGAACATGGATTTCAACCTCATTAAAAAAAAATGCAAATGAAGACAAGGTAACAATAACAGATATTATGATTGGCAGATTTTTAAAAGTATGAGATTACACAGTGTTAGCAGAAATGTGAAGCACAGGCACTCTAATGTAATTCTTGTGGTAGTTCTACGAAGTAATTTTATTTTTTATTACCTCCTAAATAATTATATAACATTGTATTCAACTTAGTAGCATGATTCCTTACTTTTCTGGTTTTAAGTCTCTATAGATTATTCCCAGGCTATGTAGATGGTCTAAAGCAAGTGCAAGTTCAGCCAAGTAGAATTTGACATCTTCTTCTGTGAACATCACCTAAAATAAAATAATAATTTTTCTGTCTTATTCTCTTTCTGTGTCTGTAGTTTTTATTTAAAATCCATCCTAGAGTTTAAATATTCAAAAAGTTATAAATATGCTAATCACATGTAGTTTTATCGACAATTTACTAATGAAAGGAACTTGCAAAAATGATCGAATCAGTCAACTAATCACTTTCTAAATGCTAAATGTGCAGTGTGGGGGAAATAATTTTACATATTGTTAAGTAACATCTATATTCAGATTGTGCCATTGTTGGCCTACCACAGTAACATCTTAAAAATGAAAAACGATCTTTTAAATGCATACTGAATTTCCACTACTAATTGTTTAAGGATATCTTGATATATTATTGCTTCTGAAAAATTGTAACTAAAAGAAGCAGGACAAAAGACAAAGACAGTTTATCAATTTAAAGTCCTACTTTCAGAATAACTTCAAAAGGTAGGAAAAGAACTCTTTTTGGCTCTAATTCCTTAATGTAAGACTCTTGTACCACTACAGAAAATACGATAAACATAATATTGAAATATAACAAAGCTTTAGTTAAAATAGGATGCGTATAGATAGATTAAAAATAGAGATTAATTACATACCTCTTTGGATAAGCGTGTAAACAAATCTCCTCCCCTGAGAAAATCCAAAATAAGATACAACTTCCCTTCAGTTTGAAAAGCTGAATGAAGAAATGAAAATTTCTGTTTAACCACCAGAGTTTATTTTTTTGGCTTACATTAGGTCAACTGATTCACAAATAAATATTATTTTTAAGCAAATTAATGATTATATCATAGATCTAAACTGATTTTTACTGAGAAGATAACCACTGATTGCTCCTAGTTTCCATGTGGAAATGTTAAAGGCAGTGTTTCTCATCATGGAACCACTAGAACATTTGTTGCATTTTCTTCAGGCAATAGTCTCCCAGGAATATAGTAGTTTTAAAACATGTGATCAATAAGAAAAATTCCCAACATGGTTACTTAACCAGGAAACAAAATACAAGAACCATGTCACTTAAGTGCAGGAAAAATGTGGGTTGGCTAGCTTTAATTACACATATTAAGGGTATTTTACCCACTGAGAAAACTTTACCCACTGAGAAAAAGTACATACACCTTTGGGGAAAAGAAAGGTGATAAAAGCTTCAGGATGTTGACATTAGGGTTCTGTCTTGTTTTTAGGAAAAGTTGGGCTAACACATATGGACTATAAAATGCTGGTACAGTTATTAATTATTATAATAAAAAACAATTATTATGATTTATTATGAATTATTATGAAAACAATGATTATTATTACCTATTCCTATGGCTACTACTCAGAAACATAAGTATAAATGCAATAAAGGCTTTTAAAGTTTAAGAAGTAATGGCTTAATTTCCATGACTTTATCTGTTAAACACATATAAATATACACAAGTAAATATTTATATACATTAATATATCTGAATGCACTCAGGGAGTGGGGGATCAAGTGGAGGGATGAGGCTGCAACTGGTTCATAACTTACCATAATGCAACTTGACAATAAAAGGATGATTAACTTCTACCAAGATATCACGCTCCATTTTTGTCCGAACACGATCTCGAACTACAAAATATTGTACATATGGCTGTACTACAATAGCTTTCAGAGACAGTCTTTAAAACAAAATCTCTTTGGTGCCTATTTTAAATAAAATTATGCTAAAATGTGAATTCATATTTTTATACATACCAATAAAATTATTTATATGTACAAATAAAACTATTAGTCTTGAATTTTCAAAATTAATATTTTTTTATTAAATTATACAAATTTTGTTTATATTTATAAAATCTGTGCTTTAGGTTAAAAAAAACCAGAGAACATATCAGATGTTGAATCAGATGTTGGCTTTAACATTAAATTTACAAGTATTTTATTTTATTTTTTTTTAAGATTTTTTATTTATTTATTTGAGAGAGAGACACAGCAAGAGAGGGAACACAACAAGCAGGGGGAGTGGGAGAGGGAGAAGCAGGCTTCCCGGGGAGCAGGGAGCCTGATGTGGGGCTCGATCCCAGGACCCTGGGATCATGACCTGAGCCGAAGGCAGACGCTTAACGACTGAGCCACTCAGGTGCCCCAAATTTATAAGTATTTTAATCAAAGTTATGAAAAATGACCAAAAAAGAGTAACTTTTTAAAAATGAGGCATCCCAATGAAATATTAAAATACACACAAAAGAAAATGCAATAGGTTTCACTACCCCTACCAACCCTATCAACTCATTTCAACAAGCATTCATTAAGCATCTGTAAAGCATGACAGACATGGTGACGGATGGCTGTACCCAAAAGGTCTATTTTGGGGGAAGGAGGAAAGGGAGAGGAAGAAAAAATAATGTGGTGCAGCTGAAAGAGCAAAGGCTTTATAGAGTTAAAAAAAATCGGATTCAGATCTGTGTAATCTGGGGCGCCTGGGTGGCTCAGTTGTTAGGCATCTGCCTTTGGCTTGGGTCATGATCCCGGGGTCCTGGGATCGAGCCCCGCGTCGGGCTCCCTGCTGGGCGGGAGGCCTGCTTCTCCCTCTCCCACTCCTCCTGCTTGTGTTCCCTCTCTCGCTGTCTCTCTCTCTGTCAAATAAAATAAATAAAATCTTAAAAAAAAAGATCTGTGTAATCTTAAGCAAGTTACCTACTTAAACTCTTTGAGCCTCCGTTACCCCTCACCTATAAAATAGAGATAACACCACTGTACCTTTGTGGGCTGTGTGACCATTTGAGATAAGGTCTGTACATCCCAGAGCCTGGTATATAGGAGATATTCAATTAAATGGTAGCTATAGCACCATGAATATGATAAAGGGATAAAATGACTTATAACTAGCAGTAAGTAGTACAGAAATTCAGAGAAGGTAAAGATGAGTTTTACTTGCATGGGAAAGCAAGAAGGAAGAGGTGGAGTTAGGAACTTTTGGAGTGGAATTTAGATGGATATGAAGGATCAGGCCTAAAAAAGAAAAGTCCAGGTATGCAAGCAAGGACATGGAGGCATGCATGAGGAAAAGAAAGGAACCAAATCGGTATGGAAATTGGGGAGGTGAAACTGGGAAGACCCAGATTCTTGACAATTGGTAATGGCAGATAAATTTATTTGATCCTGTAGGTAAAGCTCTCTTTTACCAACTAATGATTTCCTGAGCAAATTCTATGTACCAGGTACTGTGAGATACAAATACAAACAAAATAATCTTCAAGGAGCTCATAATCTGGTGGGAATGACAGACAACTAACTAAATAGAATACATTCTGATAAATATTCTGTGTTGGTAGCTCAATGGATTTAAGTGGTGAAAATAATCATTCATTAAAATTTTATTATTCTTTTCTGTTGCATAATAAGGATAAATCATAAATGACTTGCAATCTTCAGGCCAGAGTGACTGAATGGTTATGTCAAAGATTAAGCAGAAAGAACAGGAAAGAGAGTCTTCTGTGGGGGGAGGGTAGGGACAGAGAGAAAGATGAACTGGTATTCTTTTCAATATAAAGTGACCAGATACTCTCATGTGCTCTCTCTCTCTCTCTCTCATTCTCTCTCTCAAATAAATAAATAAAATCTTAAAGTGACCAGATATTTAAAACACAGAAATAAGACCCCTGGAAAAAAGAAACAATATAAAAAAAAATCCAATGTTTCCCATTCTACCAGTTTTCCACTTCCAATTAAGAGATTTCGGTGCCAGTGACTGAAAATGGGCAAACCAGATATAGAAATCATTTTGCTCTTGATATCTATAAAGCTCTGTCTTTTAAATGACTTGTCCAGCAAGTATATCAATTTCATTATCTTATCCTATCACAATAACTCTGGTGTGTTCTATCCAACAGGCCCCTTCTATTATTTCTATGAATGAGGTTCATCACCTAGGTCTGCTGATAATTCTGTTCCAGTCTAGCCCACATCTGTGCTTTTCCTACTGCTACCCATATGATCTTGGATTCAGTTTCTATTACCTTAAAGCTGGATTCCAAATTTCTATCTCTTTCAATAATTATACAAAGATTACAAAGCTTATCATTTAGAACTTAACTCTCTGCTCAGTGAGCAGCAAAAATACCCATCAATGTATTTACTGTATATCCCTCATCTATTATTCTACCACAATAAAAAGAACAATTATTTGGGAGTCAAGAACTACAGGTTTCAGTGGCCTTGCTAGTAACTAGATGAATTACCTGGTCAAATTCTTAACACTGCTCAGGGACTTCCAGCTTTCTTCTCTATAAAATGAGAGGCTAGAACAAGATGATTTTTTTCTATTATGATTATCCTGTGAGGTGGTTTCCTTACATGTAACACTGATGAGAACTTGTTTAGTTGAAAATGAGCAGCGAGATTTACTTACTCAAGAATTCCTTCATTTTGTCTGAGGCAGGACTGTGTAATAATTCTAATCTGGTTTCTTTTACTCATGTAAAGTCCTACATCATGCTACAATCAGGAATTTTGATTAGGATATACTGGTTTAGAAGAAGGCATGTTTTATATTGGTTAAACTCTAAACCCTAAAATAGAATTTGTTAATAATGACTCATGCTGGCAAAGCAACTACATTCCTCTGAAATAATTTTTCTCATATAGTAGTTATTAGATTTTAAATCCTCCTTGACTTGAACCTAAGAGTGAACAAGAAGAAATGCTGTTTATGTTTCTAGGGTTATGTATTTTTTTTTAAAGATTTTATTTATTTATTTGACAGAGACACAGTGAGAGAGGAAACACAAGCAGGGGGAGTGGGAGAGGGAGAAGCAGGTTTCCTGCTGAGCAGGGAGCCCGATGCGGGGCTCGATCCCAGGACCCTGGGATCATGACCTGAGCCGAAGGCAGACGCTTAACGACTGAGCCACCCAGGCGCCCCTCTAGTGTTATGTATTAAGAAACTTTAAGGCCCACAGACTATTGTATTAGGACAAAAGTCCCTACAAACTCAACTTAACACTACTGACTTCTATTTGACCCCATTTATTGTATTAATAGGAACTCTGAAATAGAAAGAGACTTCTGGTTAAACATAAATGTTTTACTTTCTACTTTCTTCCAAAGTCCCACTGAAATCACTATAATGGAAAAATTATGCATAAAATCACAAGGACAAAGAACAGGAGAGGAAGCAAGAGCAGATGAGTAAGTGGTAACTTACACAGTAGATAAGAGAATGCTAAAAGCTAAGCCTAAGGGAATGAAGTCAATGAGAAATAAGGAAATTCTTGCCATAGAACTCATTCCAATTGGCTATTTGGTACCTTACTCTTTTTTTTTTTTTTTAAGATTTATTTATTTATTTGGGAGCGAGAGAGAGAGGAGAAGGGCAGAGGGAGGGGGGACAATATCAAGCGGACTCCCCACTAAGCATGGAGCCCAAAGCGGGGCTTGATCTCACGACCCTGAGATCATGACCTGAGCCGAAACCAAGAGTTGGGACACTCAACCAACTGAGCCACCCAGGTGCCCTGGTGCCTCACTCTTAACCAACTGAGCCACCCAGGCGCCCCCTGGTGCCTCACTCTTAAATGTGAAAAAGTTAGCAAAGGATCTCCAGGCACTTGAGGAAAGGCTCTAAAGATGAAAAACAGTTATCAAAATAAGCAGAAAAAAGGGAATAAAGGGAAATAGAGATAATGTAAAGAAGAGGGGAAAACCTAAAAACCAACCTTGTAATTTAAATACCCCAACAGAGCAAAGACCATACGGTACCCATGAAACAAGAAGCTTTAAAAGGCGTAGGGGGGAAGGAACCAGTATCTTCAACAAATAAACTACAAAGAAAAAAAACGGAGACAAAGTTCGTGGATTAAAAGACCTAAAGAGAAATCAACCAACTACAAAATAGAGCTCTTCTATAGATCTCGATTCAAACCAATTGCAAAAAGAGAGATGAATTACAACAACAGCACAACTGGAAATTCAAACATTGATTAGACATCTATATTAATTTTTTAGGTATAGTGATAGAGTTGTATTATTTCTTTTAAGAATCTTTATCTTTTAGAGATACATACTAAAATATTTACAGAAGAAATTGTACAATGTCTAGGATATGCTTCATAGTATCAAGAGAGGGGAAAAGAAAGGACACAGATGCAAAAAAAAATTGACCGTGAGTTGAGAAATGGTGAAGCAGCAAGGAGGGTAAATGGGGGTTCTCTATATTCTTTTGTTTCTTTCTGTAAATGTTTGACACTTGCCATAATAAAAAGTTTTTAAAAATAGAGAACAAGGAAAATCTAGGAAATTAAAAATGCTGGTAGAAACAAAAACGTCAATAGAAAGTTTGAAAGATAATTGGTAATATTTCCTAGAAAATAGAAAAAAAAGACAAAACTGGAAAACAGTAAGGAAAAAGATTAAGAAATGATCCAGGAAGTCCAACATATTCAAAGAGCAGGAGTTACAAAATGGGGAAGAAAAGACAAAATACTTTGCCAAAATTGAAGAAATGAGTTTCTAGACTGGAAGAGACCATCCCATACCTGGTATGGTGAATTTTAAAAGTTCACACTAAAGAAATACCACTACAAATTCGAGAACACCAGGGATAAAGAATAGAGTGGTTCTAGACTTCCAAAGAGGAAAAGCAGCTTACGTACAAAGGAATGGAAGTCAGTATTGCAATAAACCTCATAATTGCAAGACAGGAAACTGGAAGACAATGGAAACAATGCCTTCAAATATCTGAGGGAAAATTATTTCTCACCTAGAATTTTACACTCAGCCAAATTATAAATTGAGGGGTAGAATAAAGGCATTTTAAGACATTCAAAGTCACAAAAATTTTACCATCCATTCACCCTTTCTGAGGTAGCTACTAGGAGATGTGTTCTACCTAGACTGGTGAGTAAACTGAGAAAGAGGTAGACACAGAATTTAGAAAATGAGATCTAATACAGCAAAGATGTGAAGGTAATGTGACTCCAGTATACTATTTGGCTTACTTAGGAACAGTTCTTATAAAGCTGTAATAATGTGGGACACATGGGTGGCTCAGTTGGTTAAGTGTCTGCCTTTGGCTCTGGTCATGATCCCAGGGTCCTGGGATCGAGTCCCGCATTGGGCTCCTTGCTCAGCGGGGAGCCTGCTTCTCCCTCTGCCTGCTGTTCCCCCTGCTTGTGCTCGCGCACTCTGTCTCTCTGGCAAATAAATAAATAAAATCTTTTTTAAAAAAGAAAGCAAGCTGTAGGGCGCCTGGGTGGCTCAGTTGGTTAAGCGACTGCCTTCGGCTCAGGTCATGATCCTGGAGTCCCGGGATCGAGTCCCGCATCGGGCTCCTTGCTTGGCAGGGAGTCTGCTTCTCCCTCTGACACTCCTCCCTCTCATGCTCTCGGTCTCTCATTCTCTCTCTCTCTCAAATAAATAAATAAAATCTTTAAAAAAAAAAAAGAAAGAAAGAAAGCTGTAATAATGAAAACATTACTGGGCAGACATGAAAGGTGGAATTATGTGTGGGTGGTAGCATGAAAGAACTAAATCCTAATCTGCCATGTTAGGAAGTCAATAAATTATGTCACCAAATGAAAACAATCAAAGAACTGCAAAAAAGAATATTGAATATGGAGGTAAATGACAGAAATAGCAGTTAAAGAGATGAAAGTCATTGTCTCTGAGGGTCGAGAATTGGAATAGGGAGAAGGGTTGGTAAGGCAATGCTATTTTGTAAGATTCTATATACATATTACTTTGAAAGAAATTAAAATTGAATTTAAGAATGCATTAAAGTTATCTGACAGCTTACAATTCCAGTATGTCAAATACTTTCATTTTCCAGGGTTTCTTTTATAGCTTATATCCATATAATTTTATATACTTGTGGTAGCCAAATTTGTTATAATTGTTCACTTACATATTTTCATTAAGTTCATTTTGGGGATTATATCTGAAATATTTCTTTTAAATAATATCCTATTAAATGGTATACTATAATTTTTAAACATTCCTCTATTTTCAATATTTGTGTGATTTCTAAATTCTCAACATTATAAATTAATGTTGCTGCAAGAATTTTCAAGTGCATGAATTCTTTCTTTGAGATTATTTTCTCAGGTTAATTTAGCAGCAATAATGGCTCTCTGTATATATTGCAAAACCACTTTCCAATTTATGTTGACATTATATGAAATGATAACATTATTTTACATGTATTTCTTTATCATCAAAATGGAACATTTTTCCAAACATTATTTTATCCCCCTTCATAAAATTCATTCTGAAATCCTTTTAGGTAGAGGTTGTAATGCTACTTTTCAGGACCTCCTAACTCAATTATTCCTTTTACATTTATTAGTTGGAATTCCACTATAAGGAAGAGCTTTCCCTTGCTCCCCATTACTTAATTTATGGATCAATCCATGGATTTTTGCTTTATTCAGTGGTTTATTCTAGCACTATCATTAATTATTGCAATTTTCAAATTGTCCTAGATTTGGCCCGTAGGAGCCCTGTACTCATTCCTTGTATTATTATTTTCTAGTATTTGAGGCAAGTAATTTCATGATTTCTTATTTATACTATTTTTCATTGTGTGAAAGGCTAAAATTTTTGCAGTGTCAATCTGTTTATAACTTGTAATTTGCTCAATATCTGTTCACAAGTTTCCTAGATATGTTAAGTTGTAATATTCAGTTAGATTGTTTGGTTAGATTGTTAGATTTTTTTTATGGCATAGGGTTTAAGAGAAGACTAATTTTTTTTCCAGGTTGCTCAGGAGTATTTCAAACAAAATTTGTGAAACCATTATTTCTCATTGTTCTGTATACCTGGTTTGCCATATAGCACAGCACATATTCTCTTTGATGTGTATGCTCTTCAAATGAAATTTTAAATAAAGGAAAATTCAATTGGAATCTTGATGATATAGAGCTAATTGGATGGCTAGATGAATACTGAGATTCTTAACAACAGTTAGCCTTCTCTAAAAGGAAATGGGCATTTATTTCCTTCCCTGATATCTTTTAGGTTTTTCAGTTTCATAGTTTCCTTTACGTATATTATGCACAACACAGATCCTATTAAATATATGAAACCTACTCTTGTTGTTTTTGTGAATGACCTCTTTTGTGTAAGTTCCACCAATGTAGTTTTATAACTTGGGAGTAGGCATAAAGTTATACAAGTAGTGATATAAAGTAGGGCACTGAGGATATAATTTAACTCCCTGGTCCTAGCAAGAATCAAGTAAGTAGTGTGCCAGTTGCAGAGACTAGATAGGAAAGAAAATACATTCAGGAAGGGAACAAGAGAAAGGAAGCAAAGGAAGGTGTTTATAGAGAATGGTGGAATTTCTTGGAATAAGGATATCCAGGGTAGGTGAGTAACTGGAAAGAATAACATCAGAAATAATAAATGATCATCACAAATATTCCTTCCTGAATATTTTATTATTTTTTATTTTAAGATTTTGTTTATTTATTTGACAGAGAGAACACAAGCAGGGGGAGTGGAAGAGGGAGAAGCAGGCTTCCCGCCGAGAAGGGAGCCCAATGCGGGCTCGATCCCAGGACCCTGGGATCATGACCTGAGCCGAAGGCAGACGCTTAACAACTGAGCCATCCAGACACGACCCCCCCTTCCTGAACATTTTTAAAAGCTTTAAAATTACATGTAAATTGCAGAGGAAAAAAATGATGCTGGGAATCAATACATTAACAACTACAGCTTATGTGGTAAAATAACCAAAACTACTAAATAAAAGATTTAAGTATTTTTAAAACTATGTATAATTTCTTCTAAATGACTACTTACCTAAAAGAATCAAATCCTATATAAGATTCTTCAAAATCAGAGGCTTAGAATAAAAACTTACTTGGAGACCAGAAGTCAAGATGATAAAGTCCTTAAGATAAAAGCTATTTTGCATTGGGTAAATCAGTAGGTTTTCAAAACATTAAAATAATCACACTGATTTGAAGATGAATCAAACCCAGTTTGAATTTTCTAAACCTCTACTTGCATAAACCCAAGATGAATTTATAATACTTCTTTTGTAACATGGCAACTCCTATTCTCACTAGTCATATGATTCCTAGCCCAGTAGGAAAAATTCACTAAAAGTCTAAATTTAAAGACAGTAACAGGAACAGATTCAGAATGTAAGTAATTGGCCTAGGAGTCACTGGAGATCTGTTGAGACCTTTCAGTTTGCTTAGACTATGCAAACAGTATAAACAGTTGCAGCACTCACCTTTCAATGTGGCCTTCTTCAATACTTTCATGGCATAAAGCTGTCTAGCATCAGAGCCTGAGATTTTTTTGACTAAGAAAACCTGTATTTAAATGAGAGAAAATAAGTTTTACAAAGTATCACAAACTATGCCATTGTTAAAAATAAGACCCTTTCTATAATACAGTGTATTATTAGAGAGACTCTGATACACTGTAGATGCTTATTTTTCTTATGTAACAATTATAATTACAATGAGTTGTAAACAGTGGTAATAACTTGGGGTGTCAACATAAGTGAATACATTGTTTTTTTTCTTTTTGTTGTCTGCCAATGCCCAGAGCATGTAATATATAAGTCACAAAAATCTTTAAACTGTGTAATTAAAGTCTAACATGTTTAAAGTATAACACAAGTGGTCATTGCTCTGCTTTTAACAAAACAAAAATTCTTCCGATTTGATAAAAATTGTCACACAGGAGTTCCCCTTGACCACCATTTTCCGTTGATACAATTATTCACTGATAATTGGTCTTGTCTATGTATGAAAACTGTACATAAATTTCTCATCGCTGGGAAGAACAATTAAAACACACTGAAGAAGCCTATTCACAAATATTTAATGTGACAAGACAGAACCCTACCTTTCAACCTTTTAAAAATCAAATTATCACATATACCTAAATATGAAGAACACAGTTCCTAGGTATGTTACTGAGCCTCTTGATTTTCCAAATTATTTTTATCTGCTTTCAAAATATAGTGTGAAATTTATGCAAAAAGAATAAAGTCTGCTCTAAATAATTCATAGTCATGCTATAATATGGCTAATACAAAACTATAAATCTTTTCTGTTCATTTTGACCATTAAGTTTGTGATCTTTTTTTAAAGTTTTTATTTAAATTCCAGTTAGTTAACATACAGTGCAATATTAGTTTCAGGTGTACAATATAGTGATTCATGATCTTTTTCATTCAATCTTTAAACATATTTGCTAAATGGACCTGAATTTGAACTTTTTTCTTCTATTCTTTCCTAGCAGTTGCTATTGAGTTGCCACAGATGGGAAGAGAAGCAATTATAATTGAGAATTAACTTTCAGGTCAGCTCTCAATGATCTGCACTAGCATGCCAGGCTATTAGCAAAAATAAAAAAATGCTACATTCAACTGATTCTAGGGCGAGGCAGAGTTCCTCACTTTGAGAAGCTGTGCCAAAGGTGATTGGCAATGACCTCAAAAGTTTAGTGAAGAGCACCACAACTTGCATAGAAACCCTGATGCATTGTGTGTTCCTCTCCCCAAATCACTCCCTCTTGTCCCTTCCATGATGCCCCACCCTTTAGTTCTTTTTAGCCAGTTAGTAGTGAGCCCAACTAGGGAGAAAAAAGCATTCTTAATCAGGTTCCTAAGATGGAATGATGTTCAAATGTTAAAGATAATCAGAGATTATTAATATTTTTGAACAGAAAAAAATTCTAATTAGGTGGAGATAATTAGGATTTATCTGGTATTTATTCTTAAGATTCCCTAATCAAGCTTCTTTGTGCCATTCCACAAGAAAAGTTCTCCTTGTGGATTCCAAACTTTTTTCACCCTTCTTTGAAAGTACCTTAACACTTTTCAGCACTTCTTAGTTTACAAAGGACCTCCACAAGCATTTGTAATACGTCATCATGATAATTTTGGGAGGCAGGCAGACTAAGGAATGCCTATTTATAGCTGCCCAAGCTAGGGCTTAGAGAGGTTAAATAATTTGACTAGTGTCACGGTGGAGGTATTGGAACAAGAACCAGGCCAGCCACCCAGTTCTGTGCTCTTGCTCAGGCGCTCTTAATCTGTTCCCTCTGGCAGGTCACCAGTTAAGTGTAGCAGGAGCAGCAGTGGTCCCAGATGCCATCGGATCTTCCCCAGCCAGAGCATTCATGACCTTTCGAACTCCCCCATGAAGCTATTCTAAGCTCTGACAGGTCATCCCTGTTTCCTTGGCTTGCACGGGCTTTTTAGGATGAGTAAGAAAGGAGACGCCCTGTTTTTAATGTTTGCTATTTATAGTAAGGTATTTAAGTTACTTTTAAAGAAATAAAGGGAGATGCATGCTAACTACTGGCAACTTAAATATTGTGTTCCCTGAAAATCTAATGTATGGAAAGAAACCAATCTATTTGGGTTTACCCATAATATGACTGCATGATAATACAATTTCATAGCAGATATTATGTGCTTGGCCTTTTATCATTTAATTCTCCCTACTAACCTCTGAGGTCAGGACTATTATTTTATCATTACTTATTTCCAGAATTATATGCTAGGCACTGTGCTACTAGCTCAATGCTGAGACATGGTACAAAGCATGTCCCTTGTACTCATGGAAAGAACACATAGTCTAGGGGAGGAGATAGCCAATAAACAAACAATTACACAAATGAAAAACTGCAATTGTGGTAAGTGCTGTGAAGAGGTATATAATGTTCTGACAGAGTAAAATAGAGGAATATGACTTAGAATGGCAGAGAAGACTTCTTTGAGATCATAAGCATGAGAGGCGCTAATAAGATGAGGAAAGAGTGCGGCGGGGTGTTTCACCCAGAGGGAAACACACGTGCAAAGGCTTTCTAGTGGGATGGAGCCAGGGGCTTAAGGACTGAAAAAAAGGGCCAATGTAGCCAGAACACAGACAGTGAAAAATATATGAAGTGATGTTGTTCAGGTAGCTAGGCACCAGAACAAGGGGCTTCTCAGCTGTCTTAAGAGTATGTCTTTATCCTAAAGGCTAAAGGAAGCTACTGAAGTATAAGATTAGCTCTTGTTGGCTGTTATGTAAATAGTGGCTTAAGGAAAGAATAAATTTGGGAGTCCCAGTTAGGAGCCTCCTTCAATAGGCCAAGGAGAAATGGGGGTGGCACAGGCTAGAGGAGTGGTAGTGGAGAAGGAGAAGACAGGCATGATTTGAGAAATCTTTATTAAATCAATAGGACTTGCCAATAGTTTAGATTGGTGGGGAGAGGCAAGCAGAAAAGGTGGGCAGTAGGATATGTCAAAAATGCCTCCCAAGTTTCTATTTGCTTAACTGGATGCCATTCACAGTTGCAGAGAAAAATAAAACAGGACAGGTTGGCGGGGGGCAGGGGAAAATCATGACTTTGGTTGTAGACATGTTGAGTTTAAACTGCCTTTGAATCATGTGAGGAGAACAAAATATGCAGCTGGACATAAGAGTTCAGAGCTTAGAGGCACGATCTAGATTGGAGAGAGAAATCTGTCAGGACAGCTGTATGTGGGTTATAATTAACATAGTGGGCATAGAGAAAATAATTAGTAGGGAGTATAAAGTGAGGAGAAGGCAGCCTAGAATGGAACCTTGAGGAATTTCAATACTTAATGACTGGCTGGAAGAGGAAAATGGGGCTTGAAGAGGTTAAGTAACTTGTTCAAGCACATGTAACAAGTAAGTAGAAGAAAAAAAAATCAAATCCATGTCTGGCTGACCTAGAGCCCAAAGTTGCAGACATTATATTCTACTGCCTCCTTAACCAGTATTTGAAATAAAAGCATCACTTTGGGTTTAAAGGAGGTTAACAGTTGTAATAAATTACCTATATTAGCCAAGAATTGATAAACAGTCCCCCTAAAATACACAAGGGAGCTAAAGTGGTGTTGTTTTGAAGCTTGCAAACCATATTATCTTCAAATGTTTCCTCACAGGGAGGTGGTAAGCAAGCATTGCAATGTGAAAGTTGAATGCAATCTCAGAATCTTCCTCTTACTGAGAAACGGAATAGTTAGATCAAATAATAGTAATCATAATGCTGTACTTCTCAAAATGAAGGACAGAAAGTGCTCCTGAGGTATGCAGCAGGGGAACAAGGAATATTTGAAGAAAAATGATGAAGATGTTGCATCTCCAGGAGCAATTTTAGTTGGTGGCTTTGGGAAACGTTTTTGATATTAAATACAAACATGGATATCATTGACTAGAATCTAACCTTTGCATTCTTATTTATTTATTTTTAAAAATATTTATTTGTCAGAGAGAGAGAGAGTGAGAGAGTATGTGGGAGCACAAGCAGGGGGAGTGGCAGGCAGAGGGAGAAGCAGGCTCTCCGCTGAGCAATGAGCCCGACCTAGGACTTGATCCCAGGATCCTGGGATCATGGTCTCAGCTGAAGGCAGATGCTTAACCGACTGAGCCACCCAGGCATCCCCTTTATATTCATTTTAAAGAGAAGCTGTAAGTCTCCAAAATTTTATACTCATCGTGGTAATCCACCCCCCCCCCCCAATTCCTTTGGAGTAGGCATTCACTTCCTGCTGGTATTAGGGATATTATGAAGGAAAGACTGAGATATACTGTTATAATGTATCTGGCAACATCACCTTCCAAATCTACACGAGGACTCAAAAAGAGTATCAAAAAGTGTATGAGGGGATTTTTTTTTTATTTTGAATCATTTGCAAAGTGCAATTAAGAGAAGTCACATGGTCTTGAACATAAAATAAATATGAAGTGATTATTGTCAATTTATGAAAATTTCCAGTGTACTTTTGAATGACTTTATTCACTTTCTCACACTACCAATAGTGAGAAATGTAAGAACAGAGAAACACTGCTTGTACGGAGATTGGTAGTATTTCATTAAATATTTCCATTCTCCATCTGTATGAAATACACACAAATTCCAAGAAACAACTTTTTAAAAACACACACTCATGACTTACCTTTCCAAATGATCCCTGCCCTAATACTTTTAAAAGTTCAAATTGGGAAGGATCTGCCTTTTCATGTCCTTCCTTTACATGATGTGTGATTGCAATTTCTTTGATACTGCCTTCTTCCTGTTGAAGCAAATATAAAGGGAGAAAAGAGAGTTAGAGATACTTTCTCCAGCTATAAATCAAGAAATATAAATTTAGCATATCATATTAGAAATCCTCAAATTATTATTTTCTTAAAGTAAGCTCTACGTCCAACTTGAACTCATGACCCCCAAGATCAAGAGCTACATGCTCTACCAACTGAGCGAGCCACGTGACCCCAGGAATATACTTTCAAGTTAAATGTCAGAGAGAATGATACCAGCCCACTGCATAGACCAATTTAACCTCTACTTAACATTAGCACTGAGTATTTCCAAGTCTTCATTCTTCCTATTGGAGATAATTAGAATAGTTTCATGGGGTGAGGGCAGAGAGTATAAAGAAGTCTGAAAACACAACAGAGTAATCTGCTGTGCTCTGACATGTGCTTGTATTAGGTAAAACCAATGCTACACACACACACACACACACACACACCCCGTATTTATTGGGGAGTGGGGTTGAAAAATATTCCAAGGCAAACATGGAGATTTCTACCCTCAGCAAGGCCATTTGGATCAGTATGCTGAAGTTTATTCTGTTGGAAATATGTAAGTTACTTTCTGTTTCTAGGACTACTTGAGATCTAAGGGAGAAAGATATAACTCTAAAACACAAAATCAAAAAAGATTTAAACATTTGAAATGGAGGATTAGACACAAGAAAAAAGTTACTACCCAGCATAATGGAACAGTGGAAAGTCTTAGTGTTAAGGGAAGGATTGTTAGACAGTGGATGCTTCAGTATATCTGAGGGAAGGCATCAGAAAGGGAGAAAGGTTGAAAATATATGTATGTATACACAGAATTTCAATTACTTATTCACTCTGGGATTAGCAGATATTTAATCAAGACATGTACTATGTTACAGCCAAAAACTACAATAAAACAAAACCCAACAAAACCAGAAATATAAGCCAGTCAAAGACTATTTTTCTTTTTTTGCCTATAATGTTTTTTCCTAGTGCCTAAGTATTATTAATAGAATCGAAATGTGTTGTACACAAATAATTCATTGTTTTTATTATTGTTGTGTTCCATATGCATGTTTGAGCTCAATTAGCATTTTCTGAGATAGAATGTTGGCTATATATGGAATTACAAAGATTTCTTAAAAAGATATACTGGTATACTAATGTGGCAGGTTTTGAAAATGAGCAGTAAAAGGAAGAAAAGCTCTTATAGGACAAGAATGGAATCTAGGCCCACTATTTTACTCTGTAAGACAGAGTTTGTAGACTGTGCTAATACTTAGGCAGCTTCATCATTTTGGATGCTCTCAGAACTGTGGCAACAATAAACAATCCCCTAATATGGTTTAGTCCTTTATTTTGTAATTTCACATGCACTATCTCCTTTATTTTTCACAACCATCCTGTGCAGTAGGTGTTAGCGTAGAATCAAGCATTACTTGACTCTGAGACTCTACCCCCCCTTCCTGTGCACCCCTTCTCTGCAAATGAGACTGGTGTATAGGGGCTCAAGAGTGATAGCTATTTGTAGCTACATTAGGAAAGGCAGGAAGCAAATTACCAAATTCTTCTAAGAAAATTTTCAAAGAACAATGTATGTGTGGAACTGATTAAAATCCAGCAAATATTTATTAAGCACCTACCATGTACCAAGCCTGGTTAGGTGCTTTTTCACCTTTTATCTTATATTTATTGCTTCATAACAAATCTTTCACTACATATCAATGTTAGAGAGGGCTGATGATAACAGGGTGGAGTATACCTCAGAGCAAGCAAAAACATCTCAGAATACTCTACAGACTCCCCCATTCATCACGAGAAATTTGACAGATCTTTTAAAGGCTAAATGGTTTGAATACAGATTGAAGTTTAAAGAGATTAAGTAAAGATCACAAGCAAATAACTGGCAGATTTATGGATCAATTCCAGGTTCTGACTTCTGATGACTTCTAAAACAAGGCTCATAGCATTACACCATACTGAGACTGTCATAGGCTTCTGTGGTTCCCCATCCAAGATCAATGACAGGAACATACACACTTACTCCCTTGATCCTTGTAACTGGTCTGTTTCTCTTGGGTCAGTTAGCTACAGTGATTAGAGAAATGTCTCTGAACTTTTAGTAGCATATCCTCATCAGTTAAAAAAACCTCTGTTTTGTGTATTTGTACATTTATTGGCTTAAAAATTATATATACTTTTTGTATTACTAAATTATATACATTATACATGGAATGAAATTATAAAGAAGTTCTCCTCTTTCTTTTCTGTAACCCAAAGTGCTGTCACATGGCACTTTAAAGACTAGTAGATTACAGATTTAAACTCAAAAGGCCAAGGTCATGGGTTGGATTCTAGCATGTGCCAGTCAGCCTACTATGGAAAAAACTATCTGTTCAAGAGCCTAACTGGAATCTAACAGCCATTTATGCCTTTAAATTATGAGGCTGTGAAGAACTATACTCTATAACATTCCAAATGTCTTATCAGTTTTCTTTCTTGGGTAAGTGGGATGTAATTTTAGGCTGCAATATTGTTTCATCTTTTATTTCATAAAAATACTATAATTATGTGTCACAAAGATGCAACACAGGCAGGGAAGGATCACTGAATTATAAATGTTTTGCATTCTGCAGCAGGCATATAGGATCAAGTCTTACTCTCATAATGAGAGCTACAATCAGGTCATGGGTCTCAAAATAAACAGCAGTAACTATTCAAGAAAGATTCTGTCTTGGATGACTACTCTTCCTTTCCTCTCATGTCAAACAAGTTACCAAAAAACACAGAATCTCCCTTTGATCCCTTCATTCAACAAACATACACTAAAACATCTACTGTGTATCAAACATGGAAATGGGAATACCCTTCTTTCTTTTCTTCCCGCCCCCCCCCCCATTTCCAATAGCATCACCCAGGTACAATTCTTCATTACCTTGCCTGTGGAAAACTGAAACTAGCTTGGTTACTCATAATGCCCCTTTGTGCCACTGCCAGTCCACTTCATCCTCCCAACAAATTCATTTTTTTTTTAAGATTTTATTTATTTATTTGACAGAAAGAGAGAGCGAGAGTGAGCACAAGCAGGGGGAGTGGCAGGCAGAGGGAGAGGGAGAAGCAGGCTCCCCACTGGGCAGGGAGCCCGAAGTGGGACTCGATCCCAGGACCCTGGGATCATGACCTGAGCCGCAGGCAGACGCTTAACAACTGAGCCACCCAGGCGCTCAACAAATTCATTTTCTGAAAGGAGATAGCTCCAGTCATATGACCAGACTGCCCAAAAACTCCTCTAAATTTTCCTAAATTAAATGTACTGCTTCACCTTGGCATGTAAGACCCTCTACAATATGGCTGCACTTAGTTTTATGGTATTATCTCCCAACATTGCCTTACACATAATCTTTTGTCAACCTGGGTTATTTCTTGTTCCTTAAACTTTTTGTTTTTAAAATTAAATATGTGCACATGGATGACAAATCAAATAGTGACAAAATGCCCTATGATGAAATGCAAGTCTCCTCTCACCCCCATACCTAGGTTTTTAAAAAAAGTTAGTTCCTTTTGCACTTACATTGGTAATTTCTTGGTTTATTAAGACAATGCCTACTGATTTAAAAATAAGATGAAGGATTCACTCATATCCCTTTCATCATCTTCTTCCCCACTATTTGATAATTATATTACTTTTTACATAAATTTCTCATCTTTTCTATTAGTTTTGGATAGAATCCTAACTCCTCACTTAGTTTTGTTTTTTTTCAAGATTTATTTGAGAAACAGGGAGAGTGTGCAAGGGGGGAGGGGCGCAGGCAGAGGGAGAGAGAGAATCTCAAGCAGACTCCCCCCTACCCCAGCACAGAGCCCAGTGCGAGGCTTGATCTCATGACCCTGAGATCATGACCTGAGCTGAAACCAAGAGTTGGA
This sequence comes from Mirounga angustirostris, assembly GCF_029215605.1. Lineage (NCBI taxonomy): Eukaryota > Metazoa > Chordata > Mammalia > Carnivora > Phocidae > Mirounga > Mirounga angustirostris. Next base: position 16,294,599 of record NW_026991719.1, read on the forward strand.
AACAACCTATTGAGCCACTCAGGCACCCCCTAACTCCTCACTTTATAAAAGGAGGTTAATAGTGCCTATACTGGGACGCCTGGGTGGCTCAGTCAGTTAAGTGTCTCTGCCTTTGGTTCAGGTCATGATCCCGGGTCTTGGGCTCGAGTACTGTATCAGGCTCCTTGCTCAGCGAGGAGGCTGCTTCTCCCTCTGCCTGCCGCTCCCCCTGCTTGTGCTCTCTCGCTGTCTGACAAATAAACGAGTAAAAAAAAAAAAATCTTAAAAAAAAAAAGTGCCTGTACGTTTTTTCTCTGAAACTTCCCTAACCTGCTAGCTATATTTTTACATTATTAATATTGAGAAAATTAACATTCTCTCCTGTAACCACAACCAAACCCTTCATACTGTCTCCACAGCCTGATTTTAAAAGCAAAAGGCCCATACACCAGCATTCACATTTTTATGACAATATATTGTTTAAATGCAGGCTAGAAAGTACATTAAATTTCCTTTTATATGGGCCCATAGCAGTGACTTCCAAGACAATCTGAGGGGACTTAAAAAAACCAAACTAAAACAATACTCATCAAATGCTTAAATTCATGATACATTTTACTTTGAGTTCTATTGGGACCACGAATTTTTTACATGTTTTTCTTTTTTTCCTGTTTCTAACAGCCCCATCATTCCTGGCGGGAGGGAAAGGTTAATCTGACCATTAGTCTTAATTTTTCCTTAACCCTTTACCATACTTCCCATTCTTCTGAGAGCCCTCTCTTACCCTCCCATCAGGAATGATTGGTCTCTAGGCCTTGCTGCACAGCTATTACCTCCAGATATCTCTTCAGGGCTTTCCTGGTCAAACCCACTATTCTCAGTTTCCCGTATCATTCTCTTTCTTAGATTACTCCCTTGTAACTTCCTAAGAAAGGTAATGTGGAAAAAAAATTTCTGAACCTTGCACATCCGAAGATGCCTATTTTGTCTTCATATTTGTATAGTTTGGCTTGGTACCAAATTATGGAATAAAAACAATCTGGCCTCGGGGGTGCCTGGGTGGCTCAGTCTTTAAGCGTCTGCCTTTGGCTCAGGTCATAATCTCAGGGTCCTGGGATCGAGTCCCACATTGGGTTCCTTGCTCAGCAGGGAGTCTGCTTCTCCCTCTCCCACTCCCCCTGCTTGTGTTTCTTCTCTCGCTGTGTCTCTATCAAATAAATAAATAAAATCTTAAAAAAAAAAATAAAAAAAATAAAAACAATCTGGCCTCGAACACTGACGCTAATGGTCCATTGCCCTCTAGCAGCCAGGACTGCTACTGAGATGGGTGATGCTAGCCTGATACACATTTTTGGGAAGGTGAACTGTTTTCTTTCCAGAAGCTTTAAGAATTTTCTCTATCCTTGTACTTCTGAAATTCCACACTAGTGAGATAAATATGGGTCTTCTTTCCTTTAGAATGCTAGATGGTTGGTGAGCCTTTATAATTTAAAGATCTGAATTCTTTGCCTCTGGGGGAATTCTAACATTTTTTTTTTTTGATAAATTTCCTTCCATCAATTTTTCAGGGTTTGTCTTTGTGCAACTCCTCTATTAGTTAGGTATTGTATGTCTGGAATTGAATCCTGTATGTCACTTATCTTTTTTCTCCTATTTTCCGAGAGACTTCCTTGGTTTTATTTTCCCACCCTCATACTGAATTTCTTATTCTGGCAAATCTTATTTTAAAATAAATTTGCAAGTGCTCCTTTTGTCAATGTTTCTTTGAAAAAAAAAAATAGCAACTTCCTCCACTCCCTACCCCCTTACCCCAAGATGGATGCAATCATTCCAAACCTCTTTAGGATATAAACGAGAATTTCAAAAGTCTTTTTCTACATCGGGGCTCAGAAGGTGCAAAACAGTGTGCTTGGGGGTGGAAAGAAAAGATCGAGGCCTATGGCCCAAGTTCTAAAGACCCGTCACTGTTTTTTCAACACATTTTTTTGTTCCTTCCAAGTTTAAATTTTTACTAGTCACATTAGCAAGCTACCTTCTATCTACTTTTATGTTATACAGCCATAGCAGTATAATAGGCAAAATACCCTTGGTTGGTATCTTAATGCCCAGAATGTGCTTAATGTCACCAGTTTTTCCAAGTTATGGGACCATGGGTATTTTAGAAATGAATTTGAGGTTCAACTAGGACATAATATTAATGCTTGGGCAATCTTCGACAACAGGTAGAAAAGCAACAATGTGCTCTTCTAGCTCATACCTAGAATCTAATGAGATGGATGCAGAGAGGAATATCAAGTTTCCAAAGGCACTGATAATCCAAGCACAGACATTTGCATGTGACAAACATATCATGTGAATAAATCACCTGTAACTGAAATAAATCTGTCACATGGAAACAAAGAACTACAGTTTGACCGTTTGTAAAATTGTATTTTTGCCTGTAAGCACACAGTAAAGCAACTACAATTTTATGGAAAAAGAATTTTGTCAATGAAGTTGAGCACAGATTTAAGTTATATCCATTATTCCCCTGTGAGGTTCACATATTTTTACATTCTCTGGTACAAATATATTTTAAATTATACATGGATAGCTGCCCATTCATCATCATGAAAAACTTACACTGTGTATTTCTAAAACTTATGGTAAATTCTGTATTTTATTTTTACAAAGTCTACGTTTATTTGATAAGTAAAGTTCTAGCTGTAGGTAAAAGTGTGAGGCTGGCGGCTGGTCTCCATCACAACCCTGTATCATCTGTCTACAACCCCATCACTTTCAGGTATTTCCCACCCCCAGCCTAGATGTTCAATACCCTGAAGCTATATATGGGAATTCATTCATTCATCCATTTAAACATTTATTTATTGAGTACCTAATACATGCCAAGCACTCTTCTAGATGCCTGAGATATATAATAAATGGAATAGACCTAAAATCTCTGGCGTTTGGGGGAGAAAACAAACAATAATAATAGGTATATTCATGTTAGAACAAGATAAATACCATGGGAAAAAGATACTAAGTCGGTAAGAGGGATCAGAAGTGCAGGGATAAAAAGGAGAGCTTACAATTTTAAATAAAACCATCACTGCAGGTTTTACTGAAAAAGTGCTATTTGAGTAAAGACCAGAAAGACGTGATGGAGTCAACCATCTGGGGGAAGAGCATTTCAAGCAGAGACAAGCCAGTGCAAAGGCCAGTGTGGGAGCACACACGGAGACCAGTGTTTGGATCAGAGAGGAAGAGAAGAACAGGTCCAAGAGGGGACTAAAACTCAGGACACTCTGGTGCTTCTGCTTCTTCCTAACTGCCTAGTCCTAATGGAAATGTTTCTGATCTGTAACATATTCCCTTAGGCCCATTCCTTTTTGTTAGAAGGCAATTGAGATTATGAACCAGGTAGTGTGCTAGGTATTAGAGATACTAAGATAAAGAAGAGTATCTGCCCTCTAAGAATTTACTTAGGGTTTCAAAGATTTATTACTGGATAAATACTTGTTGAGATGTGACCCATGATAGAAAAAACAAGGTCAATTCAGTTAACAAATATATAATTTTAGGAATTCTGTAAAGGATGTCATTTTAGACATCACAGAAAAATGGCAGAAGGAAATTCATGGGCAGGTGGATCTTTTGGTGTTCATCCAGTCACACAGAAAGCCACCTCATTTGCTTCCTAGGACCATCAAGAGGTCTGTAGGTTCCTTCTTAAATGGTCCTTAAGGTTCGCCCTTTAATGGAAAAAAAAATTAACTTAATGTTTCCTTTTTAAGTTGAGAGGAAAAAGATACAATTTTGTTCTTAAAATGTAAAAGGATTAAAGAAAAGGAACAGAAAGTGATGCTGTCTATTTGAGACAGAAAACCTAATATTGTAACACACTACCATTAAGTAAACAAACTGCGTGATATTAATTGATTTTAAAGAATGATTCAATTTTTGGCATTATGCCCTGACTTGTATACATAATTTCCTTTTTCCTGCCCTCCCTTGGGTCAGGAAGTGTGTTCTTAAGGCATTTGTATTTTCTAAATTGTTTTGAATGTCAGAAAATACGGATGAAACTTGAAGTAAATTATTTAAATGTCCCTTGGTAAAAACTAATAAATAAATCTTTTCTAACCATGGATATATAACTATTTTTTGGCCTAACATAAAGAAGACCTTACAAATGAAAAATGTATACTTCATTTGCCTCTTGAATGTAATTCAAAATTCAAGTATTAATCTGTATACAGAAACCTAAGGTTCTATAACATAGTTTTTAATTTTAAAAAGAGATGTTAAATTTTTAGATGATCAAGATACATAAAAATTTGGCTGTGATACATAATTAGGCTGGTTATTCAAGCCATGCTGGAAAAAAAAAAAAAAAACATTTTAAGGTATTCTGGATTATAATCTGACCAAATCCAATTTACTTATTTGCCAATGGATGATAAATATGCTCAGCATTTTTCATTTAACCAAGTTCTCTAAGCGTATTCCAAGCCAGCTTCCACGTTTGAGAAAACAGCATTGCTGTTCTCCAGACTAACATTCCTAATCACTGCTACAGAGAGCACAGTTTTCTCCTAATCGGGAATCCCAATCAAAGAATTAAATTCTCTTTAAAGAACAGCAGGATAGCACAATTCTCATGGCAAAATATCGAGTTAATTTGGCAGAATTTTAGAAGAAACAAAATGCAAATTATCATTTGCTAAGCACATTTTAACAAAGTAATGCTTTGAAAACTGTGCCTATTCTAAGTTAGATAAAATTACTTAAAGTTACTTAAATACGGTTGGTTAAAAACTTCAAAATTTGAAAGGAATCAATTTCAACAAAAGTCTGACTTTAAGGTCTTGACTGTTTAAAACAATACATTCTCCAACCCATCAAAATATTGCTTACATTATAGAAATCTCCTAACTATCAATAAGTTCACAATTTTGTTCATGCCTGGTTTAATCCTGAAAGTTACTGTCATCTGTTTTATTATACAAAATTACAAACACAAGCAAAATAAAAACTACTCTACCACTAAAAAGCCAATGTAAAAATAAATTTACAAAATATACAATTGAAACGAATAATACACATAGGTGGCTTACTTTTAGCAAACAGAAATACTATCCCTTAAAAGTTCTTTAAAAACTGGTTTTGAATTTTGAAAAGCTTCTTAAAAGAACATATAAAATGAAATAATTGCTTAATTAGTATAATTATACTGAGCTCCAACTAAAACATTTTAGTTTTTACAGAAGTTGAACAAAGCTTACCTGTATAGAGCGAACACGAAAAGACAAAAATTTAAACATGGCTACGAAACCATGATGGTGATAAAAGAATTTCTGACCGTAAAACTTAGGTTGGAAAGGGAAGGCCAAGCCCCTGCAAAGTTTTCTCCTACCAGCTGTTCCGGCAATTAGAAAATTTCCTGTCAGGCGGGTCCTGAAATGCTAGAAAAAGAGTCCTGACAATTTTCCTGTGGTAAAAGAAAGGAGAAACGTAATGGCGAGGGCACTATGTAGCTGATAGGTAGGGAGGCCAGAACAGGAAACCAAAACAGATTTGCTGATAGCAAAATCCTGTTGAAATGTTCTTAACTCCTGGTTCCCAGGAACCTAGACAATTTTCACAACTAGTGAAATGAACATTATTTTTAGAATCCTGAGAAATGTCAGTATTTCTTAACTATACGACTCTTTAAAAGCAAATGAAACTAGTCAGCACTATTAAAATAGTAAGTCACTGATGCACATGTGAAATTTTACCCTTTGTAATGTTTATACACACACTCTAAAGGATAGTCTCAAGACTATTTTAAGGTTATATGTAGACAAGTCATGGGTGTTCCCTGTCAATGAGGCATTGTTTCATAACTATGGGAAGAAAATGACCACATGCAAGAAACTTTTTGATTGTGATATAAGGACAAATTCTTCCTGTCTTAAATGGAAGTAAATGATATTTAAATTCACATTGGTTATAGACATCAATTATTGGCCAGGTTAAAGACTTCAAGGTCTATAGCTAAAAATCCTAGTTGATAAAATCTGAGTTAAAAGAAAGACCAACCCCTGGGTTATTAGTGAGCAAAAGGAACACTTACTGATATAAGCCAAACTGGAAATGGAGAGGTTAAGTTACCGGACAATCCCTTACTCCATTTCATTCTCTAATAGCCTCTAGAAGTTCTTCTAAGGTATTTTTATTTTGGAAAATAGTTTTTAAAATATGCCAATAATCAAAATATGATCACAGAAATAGTGGCATTTAAACAAAACCCAAGGACAGAAACATCGAGAGCTATGGGAAAATGCTCTACTTGATGTGTATTTAACCTATGTGGAACCAACAAACACATCAATCATTAGTATATATAACCTATACAAATTTAATGAAATAACTGAATTTTCAAAACCTGAAGACAATTTATCATATGATTTCACTCATATGTGGAATTTAAGAAACAACAGATGAACACAGGGGAAGGGAGGAAAAAATAAAATAAGACAAAATCAGAGAGGGAGACAAACCATAGGAGACTCTTAACTATAGGAAACAAACTGAGGGTTGCTGGAGGGGAGGTGGGTGGGGGATGGGGTAACTGGGGGATGGCATTAAGGAGGGCACTAGATGTAATGAGCACTGGGTGTTATATGCAATTGATGAATCACTAAACTCCACCTCTGAAACTAATAATACACTATATGTTAATTGATTAAAAAAACAAAATAAAACACAAAACCTTAAGAGTCTTCAGAAAACACCAGAAATGATCAGCTAGTTTTCTGGATGAAGGAACCATGGTCAAGGCAGGCACATATTCGATGATGCAGCTATCTATAATGAGATCTCAGTTCAGCACTACTTTACTGAGCAAACGTTAGAGTGTCCATTAGGTGCTACACGTGCCATATGAAAGGCTAGGGCTCTTCCTGCCGTATCAAATTTTTGTAGCTATGTTCTATAATGTTCTATATATGTTCCTGCTGCATTTACCTTTTATGGCAATATTTTATAAATGACCTAACAGAAGCTGAAGAATAAAAAAACTGCTCAATTTAAAAAATTACCTTACTTAACCAGGTACATTAGAATCAACTGGAACCTAAATAAATGTCTAAGATAAAATTCTGAATTCTGCTAGGGAATTGTGCAGTCCTCTTGATTAAAAATGCATGCCTCAATTTTTCAGCAAGGAAAGCACTTAAGAAAACTTCCATTAGAACATCAACCCGTTCATCTCCCAGAAGGAATTATTTAAGTCTCCTTAGAATGCTGCAAAAGGGCAGCATGGTTAGGACAACCACCTAACATAAAATTGCAGTCTGAACATGAGATGCCTTTTAAGACTGTCAAGAAGCAGCAAACAGCAATGGTTACTGCACAACTGATTAAGACGTACAAAACAAATAGGATTGTCTCTGTATACAGCACTCATCAACTTTATTCAAGTAATACTTAAGAAGCAACCAAATAACCTTTTTTGAATTTAAAGGATTAGTTTGAATTGGCTTTAATGACTACTGATGCTCAGGTTAACAGTCACATTTTGTTGTGTGCTGTGCTTTTTAATATTAACACTAAGAAAATGAAGCAGTATTTCAGATATCAAAACCTAAAATAAGTCTGAGTTGAAATGATACCTAAATTAAAACAGTGTAGTACTGCTGTGTAAAAGATAAACAGAGTGTCAGAAAAGAATAAAAGAATAAATTTGACACTTTACATCTGACGGAATGTTAGGACATTTGGCTACCTGTCTGGGAAATGCAGAAGCCATAAAGGAAAATATTAGTATAGATTTGATTATAAAATTCAACTTCTCTATATCAAAAGGTACCATAAATAAAGTTTAAAAGACTGGTTCACATGATTGGAATCCCTTATAATCATATTACAACTCAGCACTAAGCAACAGCTTTATTTGGGTGTTAGATGAGCCCTAACCCAAAATGAAAGCGCTTAAGGCCCTTTGGTACATTGCTTAAGACACTGATTACTGTTTAAGCACATGCCACTGCCCCTACCAGATTAATCTTCAGAACAGGCACCATACTTATCTTTGTATCCCCATAGCAAAGAGCATATAGTAGGAATTCAAATAATGGCTGCTTGAGTAAGAAGTATCATATGCTGAAATCTGAAATGGATACTACTTGTGTGGCTGTGTGCATGGAACTAGGTATTATTGTTTATATTTTTCCTGCTTCTTTTGACTTTCTTGAAATTTATCTTACTAAAATTTCAGCTAATCTTTCTTTATTCTTATATCTTACTGGTTTTAATGTTTATCTTATTCAAAAAGTAAATTTTATTATAAAAAGTATACATGTCCATTACAGAAAACTTGAACAATAAACAAGGAGAAAAACAAAGGAAAAAATCACTATTTTGGTGCTTATCTTTCTAGTCTTTTTCTGTATACACACACGTCCACACTTGAACCATACTATACATATTATCACTTTTTTTCGGTAAAGGGCCAGACAGTAAATGTTTTTGGCTTTGCAGGCCATATGGTCTGTGTCAACTCTGCTACTGCAGTGGGAAAAGGAATGGGTGAGGCTTAATATATAGCCAGAATAATCTTAAAACAGAAATCAGACTGGGTCATGCCCCTACCTCAGATTCTTCAATGGTTTCCTGTCACAGAACAAAACCCAAATTTCTCAGTCTGTGGACCATAAAGCAGGCACTAAGAAACACTACTTGATGATGACTTGGGAATATATTCACTAAATCATTCAGATACAATGTCAATATTTGGTTTTAGACATTATTTTATCATGTTAAGGTCAGATTACTTCCTCTTTACTAAAAGAGGAATGAATAGTCAATTTTATATAATGTCTTATTATCTATTAATATAGTCACTTAATTTATCTCCTTTGACCTAACGATTTGATAATGTAGATCAACAGATGTCCTGATATGTTTGTATTTCTGGGAAAAATCCATTATTTTAATACATGTATTTGATTTGTAATCTTTTAAAAGGATTTTTGCATCTATATTTGTAAGTTAAACTGGCAGTTTCCTTTTGTGTGTTAACTTTCATTTTCAGGGCTATGCTAACTTTATAAAACAAACTAGAAGGCAATGTAAATTTTTTTCCTATGCTTTGGGACAATTTAAAGACTACAGGAATGATCTATTTCTTGAAAGTTTCAAAGATTTCTCCATGAAGTCACAGGGGCCTGGCACCGTAGTTGGAAGGCGGAGAGTTTAACGCCTTAAATTTCTCCCTTGTTATTGGTATATTCAGTTTTTCTATCCCTTCCTAAATGATATCTTTAGATTTTCCTAGAAAACCACATTTCAGCAAGACTTTTATGTTAGTATACAGTTACACTTAGTATTCTATGTTTTTAAACTTAAACTTAAGGAACATGTCAAGCATATCTAAAGTAGACAGATGAGTATAACAAACCCTCATGTACCTATCACTCACCTTTAACGATTACCAACTCACGGCCAGTCTTGCTTCATACACTCACTTCCCCCCATAACTAATTATTCCCATAATTCATTCCCATAATTAATTATTTTGAAGCAAATCCCAGATATTATATCATTTCACCTATAAATATTTCTGTTGTTAAGATGTTTTAAACTCTTTCCTATCTGTGGCTGTATCGTATTTTGCTTTCTGAATGTTGTATATTTGCTTCCCCCCCCCACCCCATTTTCTCATTCACTGTTTTTGGAATTTGTATTTAATTCCTTCTTCTTGCTCTCTAGAAGCTTACTTTGTAGTTCTTTTCCCAGCGTCTTTCACTGAAATAAATTCCTTTATTTGAATTCTCATTCATTAATAAATTTTTCTTTCTTTCAAGTATAATTCTAACAATATCATTTAACATACTATATTCTAAGCACTGTGCTTACATGAAATTATTTCAGTTAAATCTCACTACACTGAGATAAGTACTATTATCCATACTACAGATGCAGAAACTGAGCGGTAAAGAGAAGTTAAGGAACTTGTTGCTCAAGTTCATACTTTCTTGAAAGTCAGAATGGCTGTGATGTTGGTGGGAGCATAACTAGGCAAGTCTATCTGGGGAAGGAGTGTGTATTATGTATGGCCAGTGGCTGACTTAAGTCAGAAACCAGGAAGTGCTAAAACTTGTGATAAGACCCAGAAGACAGTAGAGGGTCCATAGCAGAGTTCCTGAACACTTTTCTACAGCATACATTATATTTGTCTGGCAAAACCCCAACCCTGGTCAAACCCAATTATCAACCATTTTCTTAAGTCCATGAAAGCAGAACCATGCTGGAGAAAAGTCAACCCCTAGGATAGAAACTTAAAATGAACATGTTTTCTGAAATGAGTCCTTTGGATATGATTTTTTGTATGGATCAGTTTTTCAGGTACTGAAGGGTTTAATATCTAAGGGTTTCCATTTAAGTACAGAAGAATTACTCTCTAGCACACGTCCATCAGTAGATAATGTTGCAAAGTGCTAAAGTTCTATGGTTTTAAATTAGAGATAGGAAATATCACCAACCTTAAGCAAATGGTAGTGGCTTCCTAGAGCACTGAGATGGGTTCCTTCTAAGGTCCCGTCTCAATGACCCCTTGCACCATTTCCTACGAGCATGGAGAGAGGGCAAGGGGGCAGCTGTACCAATGCCCCAGGTAGGAATACTGCAGTAAGCAGTAATACATCCTAGGTAGTATTGCTTGTCAATCTAGCCACATTTTTTTCCCCCTCATGTAAGTAAAGAGGTTACAACTTTCAATATATGACAGTATTTCAGATTGACTCAATAAACCAGTCATACTTGAACAGAACTTAATCAAATCAGTTTGCTCTCTTTCCATTTGTGTATCAGATCACTCAAACTGAAAAAATGTGTAGACTGCAGCAGAGGAGAGGCAATTTTGGATCAGAGGCACCATATGAGGTAGGCAAGCCATGAAAAAAGGGGGGAGATTTTATTTTTTTTAAAGCTCTTATGCATGGATGAAAGGGACACTAGGAAGTGAAAAAATAGCCCTGAAAGAGAGCCAAAAATGTAGCAAAGGGAAACCTTACATGTTTGGAAAATTTGCCAATTATACACATACTCGATTTAATGCCACCATGCAGTGCTAATTATAATGCTATTTATCTCAGAAATATTTTCCTAAGTGGTATATACTTACATGTACTAGATTATATTTTTCCCATGCTCTGAGTGCTAAAATATACTCTCAGCCAATGAGAGAACAACAGACAATACTCTACACAATTAATCAGTAAGTGCTGTCAATGTACCACTCCACAAATATTCCCTGCCAATGAGCACTCTATTGTACTTTCCTGTGTTGAGTGGGTTTTTCACTGTCTATTGTCTACTATGCTAGGGCTTCTCCTTTGATAGTTTATTTTGTGTTGAATCCACGATGACTGCAAGAGGTGTGCAAGTATGTGCAGGACTCATGGCTATGAGTATCACTTTGGATGTTCAAATGCAAGGTTTAAAGCAGCCTGAAGGAACCTTCAAGGAAATGGAAATCAGTGGACAACTGGAACTGGTGAAATTCCCTGGATACTGTGAAGGCCATCATACACATTACTGCAGCCTTAGGGTTACTATATGAACAATTGCTAGAGTAACGGCATGCGTGCAAGTGGAAGAAATTACTACTAAAGGCCTATCACGACTTCAGGGGATTTGTAAAGAATGCAGGCACTGTCAGTGTACTACCTGTGTCCTTCATGGAGTGCTGCTCCTTAACCTGGCATTTAAGGTCATCTATGAACTATCTTCACTATACCTTTATAAGCCATTTTTATCACTATTACTTTAAACAAGCTTTCTCTAATTCTTGACAATCACACATGTGACCATGATACAAGAGCTACAAAAACTGAGTTGATAAATGCAGTGTTTAAGACTGTAGTCAGGGGCGCCTGGGTGGCTCAGTCGGTTAAGCATCTGCCTTCAGCTCAGGTCATGATCCTGGGGTCTTGGGATCGAGCCCCACATCCAGCTCCCTGCTCAGCGGAGAGCCTGCTTCTCCCTCTCCATCTGCCTGCCACTCTGCCTACTTGTGCTCTCTCTCTCTGTCAAATAAATAAATAAAATCTTTAAAAAAAAAGACTGTAGTCGTATAATATTTACAAAGTTGATGTCATAAATAACTGATGTATGCATGGTCACCAGAAATAAATAATAAGAGAAACAGAAGGGTCAAAGGACCAAGTTAAGAGAAAATTAACTCATTTCACAATTTGGTCTGAGGCCAGGCCTATTGTCAGCCACAAAATTACTGGATACCACCATAGTTCCTAAGAGGCATACTTTATCCCTGGTGAATAGTCTAAAAGAATAGGATCAGACTCTGGAAGAAAGAGGACAGGAAAATGAACACTTATTGGGTTCTTACTTTGTGCTAGGTACTTATTTATCTCCTTTAATTCTGAAGCCTCAGAAGAACCTTTGCCTGGTACTGTAAGAACCACTAAGAGAATTATCTCCCAACTAAGCAAGAAATAGCTTTAATGATGGTTCTTGGATGACTACAGAGATGTAAACAGTCAAGACTCCCTAATAGCTAAACTGTGGAAAGAGCCTAGATGTCCATCATCAGATGAATGGATAAAGAAGATATGGTATATACATATATATGTGTGTGTATACACACACACACACACACACAGGAATATTATGCAGCCATCAAAAAAGTGAAATCTTGCCATTTGCAATGACGTGGATGGAACTAGAGGGTATTATGCTAAGGGAAATAAGTCAATCAGAGAAAGTATCATATGATCTCACTGATATGAGGATTTCGAGAAACAAGACAGAGCATCATAGGGGAAGGGAGGGAAAAATGAAACAAGATGAAACCAGAGAGGGAGACAAACCATAAGAGACTCTTAATCTCAGGAAACAAACTGAGGGTTGCTGGAGTGGAGGGGGGTGGGAGGGACGGAGTGGGTGGGTGATGGACATTGGGGAGGGTATGTACTATGGTGAGCGCTGTGAATTGTGTAAGACTGATGATGAATCACAGACCTGTACCCCTGAAACAAATAATTTATTATATGTTAATTAAAAAAAAAAAGACTTCCTATTTCTTCAGCATGGATCATGCAGAACAAGGAGTCCTCTAGCCAATTGAGAAAAGGGAAATTCCAGAGTCCAGGAAGATATCTTGGCTTAAGGTACTATATAGCACTCTTCTTTTTTTTTTTTAAAGATTTTATTTATTTATTTGACAGAGAGAGAGAGAGCACAGGTAGGCAGAACAGCAGGCAGAGGGAAAGGGAGAAGCAGTCTCCCCGCTGAGCAAGGAGCCCAATGTGGGGCTCGATCCCAGGACCCTGGGATCATGACCTGAGCCGAAGGCAGACGCTTAACGACTGAGCCACCCAGGCGCCCCAGCACTCCTATCTTCTGCTATAAAGGTAGTCTCTCCCCAGCTCCACCAGAATAAAGGCTAAAAATAATCAAGTCTCTCCAGCAGGGGAGGGAGAACAAACGACACCAGCTAAAACAAGTTAACTGGTGAAAAATTCAATGAATTATACATAAATATGGATTAATATGCAAACATCCCTGGGGGAGGGAGATAAAGAAAGGTGATGACTACCTGTTATATTCTGGTATGAAATCAATTTAATTGGATAAAGTTCTTATATTTTATGAGATACATGGAGAATATAAAAGTTTTTACTTCAGGTGAGTGAAGACAAGAAAGGATTGAAAGGAAAAGAGTATTAAAATTTCAGGAGATGGAAGAGAAGTGGATCTAGGATCTGGGAAGAAGGCAGAATGCAGGGCAAAGAACAAAGGGAAGAGAGAAGAGATGAGGTGTGAAGGAGGAAACAATCCAGCCAGAATGAAATGACTCTGCTACAAACAGAAACCAGGGGACATGTTCAAGATAAAACAGAGGGGGACATGTTCAAGATACAACACAGAGGCAGCTTCGTATGTCAAGAAGATCTGAGTGAAAGTATTTTATGTTTAGGAGAAATTTGCCTTTCCTTTATGATTATCATTTTAGTCAAACCTGATTTAGCTACCACTCACATTTTTCCCCCTTTGGCTTTTGTTTACACCACTGTCCCATGAGAATACCTTCACCCAAATATTGACATTTACTTCTAAAAACCTATACCAAAATTTTATGTCTTCTGTGGATTTTTACCTGATTATACCAGTTATAAATAGTTTTACTTTAAATTCTAGTTAACTTAGGGACGCCTGGGTGGCTCAGATGGTTAAGCATCTGCCTTCGGCTCAGGTCATGATCCCAGGATCCTGGGATCGAGCCCCACATCGGGCTCTGTGCTCAGCAGGGAGCCTGCTTCTCCCTCTCCCATCCTGTCTGCCTACTTGTGATCTCTTTCTCTCTCTCTGTGAAATAAATAAATAAATAAAATCTTTAAATTCTAGTTAACTTAAATTTTTATCTATGGTTAGATGGTCAGATAGTACTGTAAGGCTTATATGACCAAAAAGCAGCAGTACCTAGTGCTCCTGGTACCCTTTCAGCTCTTTTCATTGCCCCCTCTGGTATTTATCTCTAATCAACACAAGAAACAACAGGTGTTGGCGAGGATGTGGAGAAAGGGGAACCCTCATGCACTGCTGGTGGGAATGCAAACTGGTGCAGTCACTCTGGAGAACAGTATGGAGGTTCCTCAAAAAGTTAAAAATAGAACTAACCTATGGTTCAGCAATCGCAATACTAGGTTTTTATCCAAAGAATTAAAAAAACACTAATTCAAAGGGATTCACGCACCCCGATGTTTATAGCAGCATTATCTACAACAGCCAAATTATGGAAACACCCCAAGTGTCTGTCAACTGACGAACAGATAAAGAAGTGGTACATATATACCATGGAATATTACTCAGCCATCAAAAAGAATGAAATCTTGCCATTTGCAACGACATGGATGGAGCTAGAGAGTATTATGCTAAGTGAAATAAGTCCATTATAGAAAGACAAAAACCATATTATTTCACTCATATGTGGAATTTAAGGAACAGAACAAATGAGCAAAGGAGAAAAAAAAGAGAGGGGCCCACCATTGTTCTTAATTATAGGGAACAAACGAATGGTTACAAGAGGGGAGGTGGGGGGAAATGGGTTAAACAGGTGATGGGGATTAAGGAGTGCACTTGTCCTGATGAGCACCAGGTGATGTACTGACATGCTGAATCACTACAGTATACCTGAAACTAATATTACACTGTATGTTAACTGGAATTTAAATAAAAAAGGAAAAAGAATAACCTTATACTACTTCCTCCTGACTCATCAATTTCAGATATTATCTTTAGACATCCTATTAGAGATGACTTAAAACTCGTATCACAAATTTTGATTAAATTAGTATTTAGTTTTTATATTATTATGATTATGCAAACACTGTTCACTGCCAAGGTAAGGAATATACTCTAGTTACATTTCTTGTGTACAACTTCTGTTTTCTTCTTAAGTTTGCAGTTGGTTTTAAAATTTGCTTTCTTTTTGCCTACAAATTCTTCTCACTCTGCCTCTTAAGTGAATTTTCAGTACTCCAACCTATTGGATAATTCATCACTTCTATTTTTTTCCCCTGGAGACAGCTTTCCTGGAATCATCTGTCTGCTTCAATCTGGACTGAGTACTCTCTAAGCCTACTGAATGAACTAGTCTTCTGAAGCACCCTTTATTCATCACAATGTGAAGGAACTTTCTTCATTGTGCTTATAAATGTTGGATCCTTTGTTGCCTGAATCTCATGTCTTTTTCTTGTTAACAACCATCTCATGTTGGCAGAGCCCACTTTCCAGCGACTTCCTAAAAATAGGTATATGTCTGAAAATATCTTGGTTGAAAATCATTTTCACTAAGCACTTCAAAGGCATTGCTCCTTGTCTTCTAACTTCCAATGTTGAAATGTTTGATATTATTTTTACACCCTGTCCTTTATATATTTTAAAAATCTCTTAAAAGCTTGTCTTAGCCTGCTTGGGCTGCTATAACAGAATACCATACACTAAGTCATTTATGATAAACAGTAGAAATGTATTTGTCAAAGTTCTGGAGCCTAGGAAGTCCAAATCCAAATCACCAGCAGATTTGGTGTCTGGTGAGAATCTGTTTCCTGGTTCATAGACAGTTATCTTCTTGCTGTGTCTTCACATGGCAGAAGGGACAAGGGAGCTCTCTTGGGTCTCTTTTATAAGGGCACTAATCCTATTTATGAGGCATCTGCCCTCATGACCTAACTACCTCCCAAAGGCCCCACCTCCAAACACCACTACATCAAGGATTAGGCTCCAACATATAAATTTTGTGGGGAGACACATTCAGTCCAATAAAACTTCTAGGGTTTTGTATCACTGGTGCTTGATAATTCACAATAATGATTCTTCTTGAGAGTAGGTGTTTTGTTTGTTTGTTTTCATTAACAGGCTTTCAGTAGGCCATTTTAATCTAGCAACTCACAGTCCTCATATTAGGGAAAATTTTTTTTTGGTATTTTAGTACTCCATCTAATCTAAGAGCATGATTATCACTATACCATTATAGAAGAAAATGCAGCCAATTAAAATGTGTCACACCATTGGCTTTAACAAACATTTCGATTTCAGAAATATTAAAATGTGGGAAAAAAACAAATATGATATTTCTTTCCTAGTTTCTTCCTTTCCATTTCCCTGTTGTCTCTGGAATTCCTATTAAGTAGATGTTAGATTGCTTCTTTCTTTTTCTCTCCTATTTTCTATCTCTTTCTCTTACTCCGTTTTTTTTTTGAGATTTCCTTAACATTAGCTTTTAAATATTCTACTAAAATGTAGAACATTCCTATCCCGTTTTTAATTTTCTGATTAAAAAAATAGCATCCTACTCTTATTTTAGCATATTAATTTTGTCTTTTAACACTCAGAAGGTAATAATTTAACTTTTCTTTTTCCTTTTTACTGCACTGTCTGTTCCTTCAAGAGCTTATTCTTTCATTTGGAAGCCTTTCTCAAATGTCCAGTGATATTTGGCTTTTCAGTTATACTTAAGAGTGAGACACTGAGAAGTAGACCACATGTTCTGGAGCTTGTCAACTGTTAGGCTTTTTTGGTAGGTTAATTGGCCAAATGGCCTTTACATTGAAGATCTCCTAAATGTCTGTTTCTAAAGGTCTTTTATCAGGGACCATTCAATTTCTTCACGAAAGAAAGCTTTACTTTTCTGCCGGGAAGATATGGTCCTGGTTGGTGTAATGGGCTTTCACTTTATCTCCTTGTTTCTAGCCCACTGCCTCACATCACTTCCTACTATACCTGGGGTTCCCCAAGTCTGGAGCTATTCTGATTCATTTTTCTCTAAAAAATACCCCCATCTCTTCCAGGGGTGGGAGAGAGGAGAGAGTGAGGGCTGTTTATACTGACATTCAACCACTCTCTGTTTTCAGCCCCATGCCATTCCTCCACTTTCCTGGTGAATGAGGTACCTGGTGACCTCATTCTTGAGCTCTTCTGGAGCTGTGAGGGCAATAAATAAGGCATGCTTCCTGCTGCTATACCCCTCTAAAAGCACTTAGGTCCTTTAACTTCCTCTTGTTATGACTCTTTTATCTACTTTTCACATTTCTATGTTGTGGTTCAAATTACACAAGTCTTCTAATTTAAAGATCACGTTTCTGTTTCTTATTCTCCTTGATATTTTGGGTGATTATTTACCAGAAGAGAAGAAGACAAAAACAACTTTATTTTGCCATTTAAAGACTGCAAGTTTGGGGCGCCTGGGTGGCTCAGTCGTTAAGCGTCTGCCTTCGGCTCAGGTCATGATCCCAGGGTCCTGGGATCGAGCCCCGCATTGGGCTCCCTGCTCCGCGGGAAGCCTGCTTCTCCCTCTCCCATTCCCCCTGCTTGTATTCCCTCTTTCGCTGTGTCTCTCTCTGTCAAATAAATAAATAAAATCTTAAAAAAAAAAAAAAAAGACTGCAAGTTTCCCTCATATGCTTTTGTATCTCCAACAACCTAGCAGAGTTCTTGGCACCTAACAGAAATTCGTTAAGTGCTTGGTTAATGAATGACTAGCTGTAGTCAGAGTTCAGACTAAGCTGCTGAAACAAAAAGACCCCAAAATGTAATGGCTCAAACAAGATAAGTGCCTTTTTTTTTTCTCATGGAGCAGTCCATAGGTAAGAGGGTAAATTAGGGTGAAGAGGTATCACACGATCATTAGGTCAATAAAGGACCCAGGTGTCTTCTCTCTTGTTACTCTCCATCCATCCTACAGTCTTGTTGTGGTCAAAACTGGCTATTCATCATACTCTGTGTTCTAGCCCATTAAAAAGTGGCCAATCAGGGCGCCTGGGTGGCTCAGTTGGTTAAGTGACTGCCTTCGGCTCAGGTCATGATCCTGGAGTCCCTGGATCGAGTCCCGCATCGGGCTCCCTGCTCGGCAGGGAGTCTGCTTCTCCCTCTGACCCTCCCCCCTCTCATTCTCTCTCTCGCAAATAAATAAAATCTTAAAAAAAAAAAAGAAAAAGTGGCCAATCAACCTACAAGAAAGCCTACTAGTTGACAAGCTCCATACATACAACTATCATCTCACAGTTTCTATGGGCCAAGAATCTGGGCTAACAAACATGTGAGCTTGGAAGAAGAACCTTTTTCCATCAAGGTTCAGATGAAACCTAGCCCTGGCCAACTCCTTCACTGCAGTCTGTGAGAGAACCTGAACCAAAGGACCCCGTTAAGCTGTGCCCAGATTAATGACCCACAGAAACTGTGAGATAAGAAATGTATGTTGTTGGGGCGCCTGGGTGGCTCAGTTGGTTAAGCGACTGCCTTCGGCTCAGGTCACGATCCCAGGGTCCTGGGATCGAGTCCCACATCAGGCTCCCTGCTCTGTGGGAAGCCTGCTTCTCCCTCTCCCACTCCCCCTGCTTGTGTTCCCTCTCTCGCTGTGTCTCTCTCTGTCAAATAAATAAATAAAATCTTTAAAAAAAAAAAAAAGAAATGTATGTTGTTTTAAGCTACTAAGTCTGAGGTAATTTGATATGCATCAAATAGATAACTAATGAACATCTCAACTTTTGTTATTTAAATTATCAGTAATTGACAAAATGAAAACTTTTAGCTGTACATTAAAGGCAAATACAATTTAAAAGTATAAGGCTAATATATATTTTGACAATCTTTTGGATTTAACACCATCAATGAAATAGTAAATATTAGGCTTTTTATACTCAATCCTAATTCCTATAATCTGGAATGATCTGCTCAACAACTTCACCCACATTGCTAGTAATACTGTAGTCCTGTACCTTTTTTTTCTTCTCTTTTTTTTTTTTTTTGGAGAGAGTGTGAGCTAATGAGTGAGTGTGGGTGGAGGGGGAGGGGGAGAGGAAGGGGGACAGCTCCCCGTGTGGAGCTCGATGTAGGGCTCGATATTACAACCCCGTCCTGCACCTTTTCAACCTGGTTATAAAATGCAATTTTCTTCCAGATGTAATGTTACTAATGTCATGAGTACTCTGAAAGAAAGTATGAGCCATATAATACCACAATGGAAAATGTTTCTAGGCTACAGAGAGAATAAAAAATTTGAAGGTTTTCCTTCCAAAGAAATTGTTACCTAAGAAAAACAGGTAACTGGTGGCAGAAAAATCAGTATTAATGCTTACTGTTTGTTTTTATGTTTGCTTAAATGCTAATAAATATATACTCCAGATGAATGAAACAGAATGCCTCAAATGGCCTGGGAGGTACAGAAATCTAGACTAAATGTCAAGGTAACCTCAGGCACAGGTCCCATGCTTGGGCCCCATTATGCATTCATTTAATTAACAAGGACTTATTGAATACCTACTGGATACTGGATATAAAACAAGGAATAAGTCAGACATGGTCAAGCTCACAGTTTAGTAGGGAATAAGTAAATAAGTAATGGAATCTAATGTGGTATTCCCATTTAGGGTTCTCATAGGCTGCTATGGTAGCACAAAGGAAAAACGCTTAACTCAAAGCGGAAATGGAACTGGTAGTTGTGCCAGGAAGATGTCTCAGTTGAAGTGATATCAAACTTGGACCTGAATGATGATTGGCAGTTAACTGGAAGGGGTACTAGGGGAAAAGAATTCTGAGAGAGGGAGTATTACCTATGAAGGCCTAGGAACAAAAGAAAACCTGATGCATTGGAGTGACCGCACTTTCAGGAGGGGGTTGAGGAGTAAAGCTGGGGAGGATACAGAGAAGTACACAAAGACCTTATTATAAAGGGCCTGATAGGTCACACTGCAGTGTTTGGGCTTCATTTAAAGGAAGCACAAAACTACTGAAGGATTTTAAGAAGATTATAATGATCTCACTCTTCCATAACTGACAAAATGTTCATGACAATTTGATTTCTGAAAACTTTCCAAATATGTTAAAAAGCATATAGAAACATTTAACATATTTTAAAGATTATTTATTTGATCTTTATTTATTTGAGAGAGAGAGAGAGAGAGAGAGAGTGCGCACACGAGCAGGGGGAGGGGCAGAGGGAAAGGGAGAAGAAGCAGACTCCCCGCTGAGCAGGGAGACCTATATAGGTCTTAATCCCAGGACCCTGGGATTATGACCTGAGCCAAAGGCAGATGCTTAACTGAGTGAGCCGCCCAGGTGCCCCAACATTTAACATTTTTATGTATTAGCAATAATCAGAAGACAGCAGAAAAGAAATCCCATTGCAATATAACAAAAACTATAAAATACCCATGAATTATCTTTTTTTCTTTTTAAAGATTTTATTTTATTTATCTGAGAGAGAGAGAGCACAAGAGGGGGTAGGGTCAGAGGGAGAAGCAGACTCCCCGCTGAGCAGGGAGCCCAATGCGGGACTCGATCCGGGGACTCCGGGATCATGAACCTGAGCCAAAGGCAGTCACTTAACCAACTGAGCCACCCAGGTGTCCCCACCATGAATTATCTTTTTTTTTTTTTAAAGATTTTATTTATTTATTTGAGAGAGAGAAGGAGAGACAGAGAGCACGAGAGGGAAGAGGGTCAGACGGAGAAGCAGACCCCCCGCTGAGCAGGGAGCCCGATGCGGGACTCGATCCTGGGACTCCAGGATCATGACCTGAGCTGAAGGCAGTCGCTTAACCAACTGAGCCACCCAGGCGCCCCAGATTTATCTTAATAAATTAATGTACAAAACTATATGTAAGAAACCATAAAATTTTGATAAAGGATATAAAAGAATGTCAGAATAAATGTTTTGGGGATGTGAAGACTCAACATTATTAAAATAATTTTCTTCATGTTAATTAGCAAATATAATGGAATTTTTATAAAATCCCAGTAACTTTTTCAGAAGTACTTGATAAATTCATTGTAAAGTTTATCTGGAAGATGCAAAGACCACAATTTTGGGGGGAAAAAAAAAGGTGGGAGGGCTTGCCTTGCTACATATAAAAAACATATAATAAAAGCACAGTAATTGAAAATGTATGTGAAGTCAAGACACTCAGGGATGCTATGGGTTGAACTGTGTCTTCCAAAAGGTACGTTCAATTTCTAATCCCAGTACCTGTGAGTGTGATCTTTTTTGAACACAGGGTCTTTGTAGATTCAATAATATTAAGATGGAGGTCATACGGGAGTAAGGTGGGCCCTAATCCAGTAACTGGTATCCTTATGTGAAGAAGGAAATTTGGACATGGAGACACATAAGGAAAATGCCATGTGACAACGGAGGTAAAGAATGGAGTGATGTGGCCCAAGGAATGCCAAGGACTGCTGGCAGCTACCAGAAGCTGGAAAAAACAAGGAAAGATCCCCTCCCAGAGCCTTCAAAGAGCATGGCTCTGTGGACACAGATTTTGGTGTCCTCCTGACTGTGAGATAATAAATTTCTGTTATTTTAAGCCACCCAGTTTGTAGTATTTTGTTAGGGCAGCCTAGGAAACTAACACAAGGAGAATATGGCAATTTTATATATGATAAAAGAGAAATCTCGAATAAGTTGAATAGGTTTTATTTGTTCAGTAAGTAGAGATTAGGACAACAAGCAATTTGGAAGAAGTTAGATTTCTATGTCATAATGGGTACTACAATTCCAAGTAGACCACAGATCTAAATGTAAAACACAAAACTATAGAGGTGGTAGATGAAAATTTAAGAGGTTATTTTTATAACCTTGGTGCAGGGAAGGATCTTCTAACCCAAAACACAAAACCCAGAAGCCAGATCTGACCATTTAAAAATGAAAACTTCTGTATACAAACAATGAAAGACAACATAATCAATGTTAAAAAATAGGGAGAAAATATTTGCAAGATACATTAAAGACATCGAGTTAATATCCAGGATATATATGATCACACAGACCCCAAGGAGATAAGCAACCAAAAACACAAAGGCCAGTAATACATGGATACTCAACTTCATTAATAATCAAATGAGATGCAAACTGAAATGAGAAAGTATTATTTATTTAGAGTGGCTCGAATGAAAAATAATTTCTAATAATACCCAGTGTTGAATAGGGTATGGTTGAACAGGTACTTTCATACAGTAACATTTTTACAACCTTTTTGGTTTGGAGAGCAATTGGCAATGTCTATTGAAATTTTTTATTTTTTTTTTTAAAATATTTATTTAAGTAATCTCTATACCCAATGTGAGGCTCAAACTCACGATCCTGAGATTAAGAGTTGCATGCTCTTCTGACTGAGCCAACCAGGTGCTCCTTATGTCTATTGAGATTTAAATGTTCATACCCTTTGTTATAGCACATCCTTCTCTAAAACTATATCCTACTGAAACACAAGTTCACAAAAATAAATAGGGGGAAATTCCATTAAGTGTAGGACATGCATAAAATAGAGTATCATGCAACAGGGGTGCCTGGATGGCTCAGTCGGTTAAGTGTCCGACTCTTGGTTTCGGCTCAGCTCATGACCTCAAGGTCCTGAGATGGAGCCCCATGTGGGGCTCTGTGCTCAGCACGGAGTCTGCCTGTCCCTCTCCCTCTGCTCTTCCCCACTGTCTTCCCCTGCTCTCTCTCTCTCAAATAAACAAATAAAATCTAAAAAAAATAGAGTATCATGCAACAATTTAAAAAGAAGATCTACATGTACTGTCATAAAAAGATGTTCTAGACTTTAAGTGAAAAGAGCAAGTTGGAGAATATATATTTTGTAAATACCAGTAATAACTATCTTACGTACAGAATAAAATGAAGATACTAACTGTGCTAACAATGGATATCTTAAAGGTAGGAAAATTTATTAATTCATTTATGTAATGTTTAATGAGTGTCTGTTATGTGCCATTCACTGGTCTTGGTGCTGGGGACTTAGAAGTGAATAAAAAAACAAGATGAGGAAATAGCGAACATTCATCTTCTATGTTAAATACTTCTATAAAGTATCACCTTTATATTTTTGTCTCTAATAAATCTATGTTTAGTTTGATTTTTAAAAAAAATAACCTTTAAGTGGGCACCTAGGTGGCTCAGTTGGTTAAGCATGTGCCTTTGGCTCAGGTCATGATCCCAAGGTCCTGGGATGGAGCCCCTCATGGGGCTCCCTGCTCAGTGGGGAGTCTACTTGTCCCCCTCCCTCCCCAACCCCTGCTCGTGCTCTCTCTCAAATAAATCAATAAAATCTTTAAAAAATAAGCTTTAAGGTACTAATGAAAAACTTTCAACAATATAAAGCAATTTGTTTTATCATTCTCTTAAAATCAGTCTTATTAAACAGTTTTTTAAAATGGCATAGCATATTCAAGACTATATTTTGGTAAAATTAATGTGAAAGCATCAACAAGTTTCTAATACCGTAAGATCATTACTTTGCTCAGTTTAAAAATAAGAATCCTTAAAAAAAATAAAAAATAAAAAATAAATAAAAATAAGAATCCTTAAATTCTATGGTATCTGATTTATCTATATCCCTTATGATACAGTATTTTACTTACAGTTTGTGGATTAATCTCCTCCTCTCCCATAGGTTCATCCATAATTTGCTGTCCATTCTGTGAAAAGCACAGCAAGTAGAAAGTTACCAACACAGATTTCACATCAGTTAAAGTTAAATGAAGGCAGACAAAACAAAATCACATGGGAATATTTTCACCCCTACAGGGTTCTAATGAAGTACCAAATCACCATATAAGTATGTAGTTGCCAATATGCAACAGGTTGTGCTTTAAAAGTTAACTATAAAAACATTTTCCATGGAAATAATATAATAAATGATGATTACCTTTCCAGGTGAGCCCTTGAGATTATTTTAATAGTTAAATGCATTACAAATGGTGTTATTTAAACCTCACTGAACATCATTTACAATACTTTCTTTGGCAAAACACATTCTAAATTCCAACTCCACTGATTAATCAGATGCATAAAACATTTAAATGTCAAAAATAAAATTATCGAAGTATTAGAAGAAAATATAGGTAAATAATATTTATGGGGTAAGGAGGGTGGAAATCATAAAGGAAAAAAATGACATTTGAATCGATAAAAGTTTAAAATGTCATCTGTCAGACAAAAAAGATAAAAGACAAATTGATTACAAAAAAAGCAACATATGACAAAGGGTTGGTATCCTCAATACATAAAGAACTTTGTTTTACAAACCTGTAAGAAAAAATGATGAACCTCAACAGAAATGAGCAATAAGGGAAAAAAGAGTTCAGCCTTAGTACTAATCAAACAAATGCATTTAACCGGAAGATACCTTTGCCTTTCAAACTGGTAATGATTAACAGAAAAAATAACACCCAGCACTAATATGAGTATGGGGAAAAGAGCACTCAGGATATACTGCTGGAGAAAGTATAAATCAGCACAACCTTTCAGGAAGGTAATCTAAGTCTGTATTAAAACAAGTGTGCAAAGATGTACATACAAGAATGCTCACCATAACTTTTTCCAAAAAGAACTCCAAATTGGAAACCTAAATTCTTAACAATAGAGAACTAGTTAAATATATGATGGTACATTCATATAATGGAATACTATACAGTCATTAAAAATGATAATAAAGATGTAAATTTATTGACATGGAAAGACAGTCACATGTAATAAGTGAAAAAGCAGTTTACAAAAAAATATGGATTGTAATGATCCCATTTTAAATAAATATATACATATTTCAATGTATATATTTGTATGGGAAAAACTCTGTAAGGATATACAGCAAAATGTTAACAGTGGCTATTTCTGGGTGGTAGAATTTTAGACAATTTAAAATATGTTTGTTTTTGCATATTTGAATGTTCTAATGTATCTACAATGAATATGTATTATTTGTGTAATAACAAAACAAAACAAAACCAGAAGTCAAGAACACAAGGTCTTCTCTAGTTACTTCAATGGAAAAAGGAGTAAATGTCCTTGACCACTTGTCTATTCAACAAATGTAGAAGGATCTAAGCTAACCATCTTTGGAGCATTACCAACTGAAAAATAAAAGGCAGCCCACTCATCCCACATGAGGCAGATGCTCTGAATTTGAACTCTCTCTACTCTCTAAATCCCTATTTATCCATCCATTCATCCACCCATTTCATTTCATTCATGCTATGTTCTAGGCACCAAGCTGTAGATGAACGGTTAATAAAACATGGCCCCCAACCTAGAGATCTATCCTAGAGGATCTCACAGGTCTACTGACTTGTAAAAAGAGTACCTTTCATTTTCAAACACTCATAGAGTATGTTCCTAGGTTAGGGAATGCCTATACAATATTACAAAGCACAGAAATGGTGCTAAAATGCAGAAAAGGGGAGGCAGTTATAAAATCTTTATTATCCTAAGACACTTTCAGAGACTATAGTATTGCCCACTTCTATGGTAAGGACTCAAATAACTCCAGGAGACATCTTTCTCCCAAAAGCCACAACCATTTATTCAACTGAATACTGATCATTTTTATCCAAACATCACAGACAAACCTTAAACTAGCTCTTAAGAACACTAGCTTTGGAGTCAGACACCTAGACTCAAATTTCTGCTCTTACACTAAGTATGAAGCCTTGGACAAGTTATTGAAACTAAGCTGTAGCTTCTTCGTATGAGAAGTAGAGACTTAAAAGTCTCATCTTCAGAGAGTTGTGGTAAAGACTAAGTGAGATAAGTGATATAAAACTCTAAGCACAGTGCCTGACACTTAGTAAACAATCAATGGTAGCCATTTTAATTATATCCAAAATTCAGTCACCCCTTTTATGGCTCACTAATCTGCTACTTCTCCTATATTTGCTATCTTAGTGAATGGTACCATCATTCATCTAGTAGTACAAACTAGATTTTCTCATTAATTGGTCAGCAGAGTTCTCTTTCTATAACACAGATCTGTTGAATGGCTCCCAATTATTTGACTTTTAGAACCCTTCATCTAACTGAGCTACAATTACACTTTCCATGGGAATATAATTTGAGAACCATCTGCTCCTTGCAATTTTCAATGTAATACAAAGCAAGAATTACAACTAATAACTTACTTTTAAGGCCAACTGGTATAGTAGAAACAGCACTAAACTTGGAAGGTAGACCAGGGATAGAGTCCTAGGTCTGCCACTTATAAGCTTTATTATTTTGGGCAATTCAGACTGTCTCCTAGCCTATTATCTTATCTTTTCAAAATGAAGATACTTGCCCTGTCTATCCAAAGGGTTAATGTTAGACTCAAAACTGAGATAACTTAAAAGAAGTACTTTAAATCATAAAGCACTGTACCAATGCAAATTACTATTATTAAGGTGAGGTAGCTTCATGAGGATAAAATAATACTCCATAAAGTCCTTTTAATCTTGGAATCAAAACATTTAGGATTGGTAAGGGATCTTGAAAGTCTTTCATTCCAAATAAACATCATATGCTTCAGTTCTTTTTTTGCCATTCTCACCTAGATTTGAACACTATCAGGACATGAATGTACTACCTCACCAGGCAGCCTAGATAAAATTCTTCACTATATAGTAATTTTCCTCAGCTACAAATTCCCTTTAGTAGGATTACTAATATATGATGACTAACTTGCCTGTATTCTATCTGTACAATAACTGGAAGTAAATCTACACCTACTACTGTAAACCATCCTGAGTCTGTTCTTTACTAGCCAACTCA
Organism: Mirounga angustirostris; assembly: GCF_029215605.1. Lineage (NCBI taxonomy): Eukaryota > Metazoa > Chordata > Mammalia > Carnivora > Phocidae > Mirounga > Mirounga angustirostris. The sequence continues at coordinate 16,321,648 of NW_026991719.1, forward strand.
AGTTCCTTCAAACATTCCTTTCAGATAGATGAGACCACCTTCTTTTCTGAGCATGCACCCAATTCATCTTAAAAGGTAGTATACAGAACTGCATTCAATTAATATTGCAGCCTTGATATGACCAATGAAGAGTAAAGAGCGTATCACCTCCCTTGTCCTAGATAATAAACTTATATTAATGCAGTTCACATATGCATTATTTTTGAAATGCCCAAAACACATTGCTGAATCATACTAAATTTTCTGTTGATTAAATCCTTGCCTTCTTCATACTGCAACTAAGCCCTGTATACTTGCTGGTACACTTACTCTCATGAATAAAGCCTTAAATTTTAAGTTTTTGATTCATCTTTTTCTAGTTCTGATCCTCTATAGGATTGCTACGGCCTCTATAAAAAAGATTCTGAATCTGCTAATCAGCCTCTTCGCTATTTTCATCTTCATGTAATCCATAAATCTTATATTTCTATTCTAAAAAATTCACCCAGCCAATTAACAGTAATATACTAACAAAGCAATCTGAAAAAAAAAATTAAGTGAAACATGATCTAAAGGTAGTTTATGCTCTACCTTTTGCAAAAATATCTACTTCCTTTCTGAGTTTAGGAAAGATTGAAAATTTTGAACAATTTAATTTATTTAAGGAAGAAAATATAAAAGCCAACATTATCCTACATATTGGTGAAGCTTTACAAAAATTTACTTTAAAAAGCACTTTTACTTCAATCCTTTCATCAAAACAAGGATTCAAATATTACCTACTAGAAATGAGCATAATTACTCATGCAGCTAGTAAGTTTCCTTTTTGAAAAATGACTCCTGGCTTCACTAGAGATTAGGTTACATGGGCCATCAGTCTGACTTGATACTGCAATTTCTATAGTTTCAAAAGTTCAAGGAATAGTACCTATTAAATAAGAAAACTTACTGAATTTTAAGAAACAGATAGAAAAAACATATGGTCTGCATCTCACTAGTACCAGGTTTAAACCCCAGCTCTGTCACTTACTGCTATAGTTACCTGGCCTTGGGTAAGTTACTCAACATTCTGAGCCTCAGTCTCTTCATCTGTAAGATGCACATAATATCTACCTCACAGGGATGTTGTACTTAAATGGATCCACCAAAGGATAGTAGATGCTCAGTAAATGCTACTTTCTGTTCCCTCTCTTTTGCCTGAATTGTGTAATATATACATTTCTACAGTTAACTTCTAGAGACATAATGCAATGAAGAAGTACAGGAGAGTGCTGAGATACTTGTTTTGCTACTTAATACAGCCAATTTCCCACCAACCAGGGTGAAAGAGATCATTCATAAGTGTAGTATATTTTTATACAATGTGGCCAAAGAATGAGTACAGACAAAAAAGAATAGTTTAAAAGTGAGGCAAATGTATTTATCCTCTCTCATCCCACCATTATGCCTTCCAGCCAAAAAACTGCAGAGCTTGGCAGATTGTACATATGCAAATATTATGTGAAATACTGGAAAAGGTTAGGAAATGCTAATCATGCTTTACTCTGTTAGTCTGAAATGTGTAAAAGTCAAAAATAAGAATAAAGTACAATATGGGTCTCATCAGAACAAATCAGACAAAGGAGACTGTTAGCCTGCATTTCAGCAGGAATTGTTTTCAAAATAACTTCTAAGGTTGTGGAATGAAATTATCACTAAAATCATCTTTCTGTTTTAAAAAGGATGAACAATTAAAAAAAAAGATCAAACCAGTAATTCTGAACCAAGGTTTCAGGACTTCTAGAGTATTCCCAAGTATTTTAAGGAAAATTCTCAAATGTTAAAAATAAGAATATTTTACTAAATAAAAATTTCGTTTTAAGCAACTTTATTAAACAGATTGTTTTGTTGTAATGGTATGTTACAACAATGCACATTTCTAGGTTGCTATTTGATACCTTTGAAGAAAGTATAAAATACATTAAAAAAATGCTTTGAGTCCAGCAGGAGATCATCATGTACAAGTATACTAGAACTAAAAAAATCATCTGTGACTGATGATATGCTACCTTGAGATTACTAGGAAATATCATCTACTGACATCCTCCTACATAGGAATGAAATATACATATGAACACTGGGAGAAAAGAATTCTTTACAGAGAATAACAGCCTGAAATAATAGGAAAGGAGGAGGAAAAGAAAGGGTCCAGAGGCCTGGTGTACTAATTTGGAGACCAGGTTGTAGGAATGAGCAAGGACCGTATTTTTTTTAACCACCCTCAAGTTTCCACAAGTATTATTTGCCTTCCAAACTCCCTGAAATCAGCAGTGGCTCTCCTGCCCAAAGCATATGCAATAGGAGTCCCATGAAGCTGCTGAGGATGAGGCATGAGAAACCTCTCTTGAATTTCAGTTCAGATACCATCAAATTGTTCAGAATCCAAAAAATCTTCTATGCAATCACATTGAAACAATAAGAAACAAGCATTTTATATTCTTAATAAGGAATGTATATAATCCTTACCAATATGACAGGATTAAGAATCAGCTCCTCATTTATCCTAAGGAAATATCAGAGATGTGCATAAAGACTTATGTACAGTGATATTCATCATACTCATTATACTGAAAAATAGAAAACAATCTAAATGACCAACAGGGGACTGGTTAAATAAATCATAACACATCTATTCATATGTAGGAATACTATGCAATGGTTAAAATAAGGGCCTCAAAAAATTAATGATGCAAAAATATGCTTGTAATGTATTAAATTAAAAAGGATACAAAACTATACAGCACGACCCAATTTTGTGCCCCCCCCAACATGTGTGTATGTAACTGGAAAAATATATATCAAATCTTATCAGTAGTTACCTGGGTCATAGGATTTTCTTCTTGTACTGTATTTTCAAAATTATATGCATTTATTATTTATTATTTTTATAATGAGGAAAAAATGCAATCAATATAATTGGAAAAATCCATTATTTCTAGTTAAGTTGCCCTTATGGGTTGCTTTGCTATTCCTCAAGCAACTGAAGGCCTGCTAGTACTCAAGACTGTTCTATTTTCTAGACTAGGGTAGAAATGACCTCTGGTTATATATCTATGTTTTTAAGTTTTAGAGGACCCTTTCAGAAGCTTTTTTTTCCTGTATAGTCCTGTGGTTGTGGCCTCGGAAAATAGATACACTTTAGGCCTGAAACCACCTTATGTTTTTTGGAGTGTACCCCTAAGGGGAATTCTGCTTATGAAACAGGAGTATGTTGAGGTAAGAATAAAGAAATGAAAACACAGTAGCCAAAATTAAATCTGCATTGTGAATAGCAAATATTAGAATCGACACTGCAGAAAACGGAATCCATGCCACAGAGGACAAACTTGAATAAATGAAAAAAAATGAAAGAAAAGATTAAAAAACTATGGAGGACAGACATAGAAATAATCTATGAATAACAGATGTTCCTAAAGAAAAAAAAAAAACAGAGCATTTTAATCAATCAAAAGTATAAGAAAACTTTCCAGTTCTGAAAAAAAAAATACCTGAGACTGGAGACTGAGAAGGTTCAACAGAGATCATCAACACCAAGACATATCCTGGCAAATGTTTTTAAATTTCAAGGATAAAGATATAATCCTACAAGCATACAAGCAGAAAAAAATAGGTTATTTTCAAAGGAACTAAAATCAGAATGACCTCAGATTTTTCCTCTGCAACAATAAAATGCCAGAAGACAATGAAGTAATGACTTACAGAGAGTTGAAAGGGAAAAGTTATGATCTAAGAATTGTATACCTTGTCCTAGTTTTTCATGTACAAAGGTCACAGGAAATTATTCTTAGATCAGCAAAATCTTATAACATTTCACCATCCTGGTAGTATCTTTTTTCATAAATTGTTCAAAGGTAAGTCCTAGACCATTGAAAGAGAACCAAAATAAGACCTTAAGAACACTGAGGTAGGGAAGAACTGGTGAAGTATACTGACATCAACTTAGTATCTAGAAACAAATGAATAAAATAATTAACCCCACTAAAGGAGAAAGGGTCAATAATGAAGAGTAAATAGTTGATATAAGTATATAAACAATATAAAACTTAGAAAGTTAAAGGTAAGATTTGTAATCTCAAGCTAAATTAATGTAGACTCAAATAAAAGAGGTAGTGGAAGAAGGGAGAAAAAGATTCTCAGTTCTCTCTGTCCTAAAAGGATTATTTAAAAACCACTATTTTTAGTAGTTAGCTAATAAATATAAATTTTGGAATGTTTTAAGAAACCATATGATAACCAAAAATTGTATTTCTTTATTACAGTCCAAATCACTAGAGAAGATAATAACTGGCAAAGACTGTAAAAACTACTTTATGAAAGCATCACATTCAACCCTAAGAACATAAGGTAGGTATAATCACCCCTGTTTTACAGATGAGGAAACCAAGGCTCAGCAAAGTCAGTGAATGGCAAGAGCAGGACTCAAACCCAGGTCTTTCTAGCTCTATAATTCTTTCTTCAGTATTTCATAACCTCCTCAAACAAAAACAATCCATATGTCAGAAGAAAAAAAACCACAAAGAAAGAATAAAAAACTTAAGATGATAGAAATCATTTCAAAAGAAATAATGTAAGAGATGTAAAGTTTAAAGTGTCTAATTTAAAGAAAGTGTCTTACTGGAATTTGATGCTATTACAGAATTACTGACATTTTTATGAGGGATGATATTATGGTGGTTATGTGTTTTTAAAAGTCTTCATCTTTTAAGAAATATAAATGAAATATTTACATCTGAATATATGTATCTAGGATTAGCTTCAAAATAATCCACTGGAGCCGGGGGGGGGGGGGGGGGGAGAATGTGTGTGTGGGCATGAGGGGAGTACAGATAAAATAAGATTGGCCATGAGTTGACAACCTTGGAGGCTGGGTAAGGGAATATGGTAGTTCATTATACTATTCTCTCTATATTATTCTCTCTTACTATGGTAGTTCACTATACTATTCTCTCTATACTATTCTATACTATGTGTTTGAAATACTTGATAATAAAAACTTTAAGAGTGACAGGTTACATCTTTTAAAAGGTTAAAAAGCCCATACAATTATTTACTGCTTTAAAGAGAAATTCAAACAAAAGACGTAAGACTAGAAAAGCATAATGAAAAAGAAAGAGTTTGTAATATTGAGGCCAAAAATAAAATGTGAGGCAAAAACCTATAGCCAATTAAAAAGATCATCTGATTTGGACTAAAAATGTAATTAGCATTTAATACATATAGCGATAATAATTGCTATCATTTACTGAGCAATTACCACACACCAGGCAAGTGTTAAGTACTATAGATCACCTTTGATGTTTCTAACAACTCTGTGAGGCATTATCACTAATTTACAAATGAGGAAATTAAGCCAAGATGGGTATGTCAATCTTTTTAAGCACTATATCCTAAGCCCCTAGCAAAATGCCTGGCACAAAGTAGGTGCTCAATAAATATTTGTCAAATAAATAAAAAAGTCTAATATTGTGCCTAAGGTTAGTAAACAGGGCCTAAATTCAAACCCAAGTCTGAATCTAACACCCCTGCTCTTAATCACATTTAAATCTTTTTAATAACGATATATCTTAGTAAGAGTAAAAATGTTTTTTTCCTTCTGTGTGTGTTTCACTATTTTTCAGATCTTCTACAATTAACATGTTATTTTTTCAAACAAGTCATTAAAAACATTAAATCATAGACTAACCACAAAACACAAAAGATGTTTTGGGGACTATAACATGAAACGAACAAACACAAAAGAGGAGGGGAAACTTTAGCACACTAGTATCAGCTAGCATAATAAATGAAATAAGGACAAAGCATTTGAAGCAATTTACATTAGATTAGGTAGATATTGAATTTTATAATGCAAAAAGAATATGGGTCCTTTTCAAGTATCTATGAAAAATTATAGAGTATGTCTAAACCATAAAAGTCTTCAAAGCAGGAATTTTACAGATCATATTTTCTGATTATGATAAAGAAAGTGAATAAAGAAATAAAGCAGTCATTCAGAAATTAATATTCTTATATAAAACTACTGGCTCAAGGTATTAATAACCACAGCCATCCCTTATGCAATGCTCATTTTGTTCAAAATACAGTGTTAGCCATGTTACATATATTCTCATTTAATCCCAATTAATCATTAATAAACTATGAGGTGTGTTATTATGTATAGCAGAGAAGAAAAAACTGAGTAACTTTTCCAAGATCACAGAGCTATTAGGTTTGCAGATAAGATAACCGAACCGAAGTCTGAATCCAAAGCTCGTACTCCTACACAGAAATGCTGTTAGAATTCATGTATAGACATCTACCTTTGCTCATTTTTCTCTATAAAGCTTTTTAATCAAAAGTAGAGAACCTAGAGTCCTCCATAACACATGTTCTTAAAGTGTCCATTTGTTAACTCTACTATTCTAAGAAGGTAATGGTTCATTTTTCTAACATCATGTTCTGAACATCATGTTCAGACATAATATTTAAAATCATAATCTCCTAAAAGCAATCCCTTTGAATATATTCACACTCTCAATAGGGCATTTAAAGAAGGAAGAAACCGTAAAATTAGATAAAACAAAGTAGGGAATATAAGGTAAACATGATTTACCGTAAATTTATTTCTAAAAAGCAGTGTGACTGTGGAAAAGTCACTATTTTTTGGTACTTATCTGCAATCTGTAAGAGTTAGATGGAACCTTGGCCAGCATGGATTTGAAAGTTTGCCACAGGACTGTGGGCAAGTCCTTAAGCCTCTCTTGAGTTGTGGTTTCTTCATGCATAAAATATGTGGTTATCTAAGAGCTCTTCCAGCTTGACAATGTTATAATCTTGTGACTTTAATCCTTAAACTTTAAGGATTAAAGTTATTAAAGATTTTCTAGGGTTTTCACCTGAGGAAATTACTGATTCTGTATTTAAAGCTGTTTTTATGTTATTTCTTTTTTTTTTTTTTGGAGAGAGAGAGAGTGTGTGTGTGTGTGTCTGTGCGCCCGCGCGCGCTTGGGCACGCACGGACACACAAAGGGAGGGAGAGACAGAATCTTAAGCAGGCTCCTGGCCTCAGGGCAGAGCCCGAGGATGCGAGGCTCCATCTCACAACCCTGGGATCATGACCTGAGCAGAAATCAAGAGTTGGGCACTTAACTGACTGAGCCACCCAGGCGCCCCTTTATGTTATTTCTAAGTCTAATTCCTTCTTTCTTATCTGCATCCAAAATACAGTTTTATCTATCTCCTTCAGCGGTGCCTTTGTACCCAACTGTAAACAAGGATAATGTCAAAGAATGATTGTATAAATACTGTCACCTGAAAGAGAAGTACTAAGAAAAAGAAAACATCGTTTTTCTGTGAAGAGTAAGGAACCTAAAGCACTTTTATAATTTCCACAATCCAATTTTACTATTTTTTTAAGATTTTATTTTTAAGTAATTTCTACATCCAACACGGGGCTCAAACTTACAACCCCGAGATCAAGAGTTGCATGCTCCACTGACTGAGACAGCCAGGTGCTCCCAATTTTATTATTCTTATTTCACTAGTGTTGAAAATGAAGTGTCAACTTGTTTTTTTAAGCTCCTCTATCTACTCCGAAACCTATTCCTGCCTTCCTAATACCTTCAAGTCCCACCTCTTAGTACTCTAATGGAGTTGGTAGTATTTTCCAAACCTGTCTGATGATCAGAATCACCTAAGATTCCTGGTAATGATACACTACCCGGCCTTATCCGAAAATCAATCAGAAGTTCCAGAAGCCCCATGGTATTTCATTTTTTAAACAGCTACTTTAGATGATTCCTGTGATTAGACAAGTCTGGGAAATCACAGTGTAGAGAAAAGATCGTGGGCTTTGGAGTCTGACATATTAAGCTTCAAAACCTGACTATGCCCTTTTTTATAGGTGTGACTTTGGGCAAGTTACTTAACATGAGCTTCAGTTTTCTAATCCACAAGATTTGGATACTAGTTATGTTGGAGGTTGTGGTAAAGCTCATTGTGTCTTGGGTGTTCAGTGTTAGCTTCTCTTTCTTCCTGCTCACCTTGCCAGAGGAAATGACAAATGACAAATATTTGAGGGGATTCTGATGAGTCTCTTATCCTAATGGGTCCACTTCCATTTTGAGGGCTAAAAATTTGAGTACTAGATAACTCTTTAATGCATTACTTGGGTTGGCTAATTTAAGAGTCTAAGGAACAAGTCTAATGATTTCTTCTGGTTTCCAGAGGCTTACTGAAGCCCTCCTACCTAAAACAGATACACCATGATAATGGGCTTCAAAGCTCAAGCTTTTGTTATGTGACTATGGCAAAATGACCTGAATCTGTTTCCTCACTGATAAAACAAATGGTGCTTGAAAGTCTGCTGAACCGAACCCAATATATGTTACTGATAATGTAATGGTTAACAATCACTTAAAATTATATAGTCTTATAAAGACCCTTATGAACAAAAAGAAGACAGCAATAATAGCCTGCAAGTAGTAAACTGAGACAGAATGGGATTTGCTCAAATACACAATAAATCAGAGCTTAACATCCAAGCAAAATTCCTATTTGTGTAGTATCAACTGTATCTTAACACAAAGTGTTTTAGACAAGTTTGGAGTTGAATTTACTTAGAAAAAAAAACAATCCAAACTACTCGCTCATTAAAAAAATATGTGTATACATATTTAAAAATTACCAAAGGTATATAAACACAACCTGGCAGCAAGGTTTATTTCTGAAAAAATAATCAAAGATAAAAGTTCCTAATTATAGCTCCATGATTAATTCTAGCTGTACATGTATTAAGCATAAACACTATTAATAAGTGCATTTTACTAAAAATTGTTGGCATTGTTCAGATAAACTATAAAATAACTAAAAGAAGCTTAAGAAATTTTTAAAAAACTAAAAATCTGGGAATGTTCATTCAAGACAGGAGGTTACCCTCAATTCTTAAATATAAACGATAAAAAAAAAACAAACCTTGAATCTTATTTAAAGTAATTTAAAGAACCATAGCTTTTCTCTCAATTTATTCAAATTATTCTTTAATGCAACTAATTTTTAAATTTAATTCCTGCCCTTTGCTTGTTATGTTAATTTCCAAAAATATAATATTTTTACTATTTTGAATGAGATTTTTTTCCATTACCATTTTTAAAAGATTTTATTTATTTATTTGACAGAGAGAGAGAGCATGAGCAGGAGGAAGGGCAGAGGGAGAAGCAGACTCCCCGCTGAGCAGGGATCCTGATGCAATGCTCGATCCTGGGACTCTGGGATCATGACCCAAGCCGAAGGCAGACACTTAACCAACTGAGCCACCCAGGTACCCCTACCCTTTTTAACTAGGAAAGCTATTCATTGATTTCTGAATATGTATTTTGTATAATACCACCTTATGAGACTATCATTAGTTTTTATTTTTTTTTTAAAGATTTTATTTATTTATTTATTTGAGAGAGAGAATGAGAGAGAACACATGAGAGGGGATAGGGTCAGAGGGCAAAGCAGACACCCCGCCAAGCAGGGAGCCCGATGCGGGACTCGATCCAGGGACTCCAGGATCATGACCTGAGCCGAAGGCAGTCGCTCAACCAACTGAGCCACCCAGGCGCCCGAGACTATCATTAGTTTTTAAAGAACCTTTTTAGTGGCTTCCTTAGATTATCTAAGTAGAGGGGCACCTGGGTGGCTCAGTTATTAAGCGTCTGCCTTCGGCTCGGGTCATGGTCCCAGGGTCCTGGGATCGAGCCCCGCATCGGGCTCCCTGCTTAGCAGGAAGCCTGCTTCTCCCTCTCCCACTCCCCCTGCTTGTGTTCCCTCTCTTGCTGTGTCTCTGTCAAATAAAATCTTAAAAAAAAAAAAAATTATCCAAGTAGATAATTATATCATCTATGAACAGTAATTTTTTACTATTCTTTTGAGTACTCTGATTTTCTTGTCTAATTGCATTAGCAAACTCTTTCTAAGTATAAAATAGAGGTGAAAACAGCAGGCATAGTTTTAATGAGATTGACTTAAAATATGTACCCATCAGGCATGATGCTGGCTATTGGTCTGAGACTGTTTTTTAATAACATTAAAGACACACCCTTTTATTCCTGTTTTACTGTTTTTAATTGAAATAGACATTGAATTTTATCTAGTGCTGACTTTTTTTTAACTTTTAAATTAATGATTAGATTCACAGGAAGTTGGAAAAATAAAAGAGTGGTCCCATATACCTTTAACCCAGTGGTTACATCTTACATAACTTCCCGTCAAAACCAGGAAATTGGGCGCCTGGGTGGCTCAGTTGGTTAAGCGACTGCCTTCGGCTCAGGTCATGATCCTGGAGTCCCGGGATCCAGTCCCGCGTCGGGCTCCCTGCTCGGCGGGGAGTCTGCTTCTCCCTCTGACCCTCCTCCCTCTCATGCTCTCTGTCTCAAATAAATAAATAAAATCTTTAAAAAAAAAAACAAAAAAACAGGAAATTTATACCAGTACAAAGCCCAGACCTTATTCAGATTTCACTAGTTTTACAGGTTCTTGTGTGTGTTCTAAGCAACTTATCACATTGTAGGTTCCTGTATCTACCACCACTATAAAGATACTGAACAGTTAGTTCATCAACACCAGAATCTTGTGTGCTGACCCCTTTATAACCACGCCCACCTCCCTCCTGCCCCTTTCTAACCCTTGCAACCACTGATCTTGTCTCCATTTCTACAATTTTGTCATTTCAAGAATGTTATGTTAATGGAATCATACAGTATTTAAAGTTATTCACGGAATATAAATTCATCCTTGAGAGTCATCCAAATTGCTCCATGTATCAATAATCCATTCCTTTTAGTTGCCGAGTAGCATTCTAGTGTGGAGGTATCACAGCTTGTTTAACCATTCACCCACTGAATGACATTTGGTTTCTAAGTTTTGGATATTACAAATAGAACTGCTATGAAAATTTGTGTACAGACTTCTGTGTGGACATTCGTTTTCATTTCTCTGGGATCAATGTCCAGGAGTATGACTGTTGGGTCATACAATAAGTTGATGTTTAGTTTTTAAAGAAACAGCCAAACTATTTTCCAGAAAGGCTTTATCATTTTACACTTCCACTAGCAATGCATGAGAAATCCAGTTTGTCCACATCCTCACCAAGATTCAATATTGCCACTATTTTTTATTTTGGCTGTTTTAATAGGTGTGTACTGATAGCTCATCATGATTTTAATTTCCCTGATAGCTAACCATGTTGACATCTTTTCATATGCTTATTGACTATCCATATATCCTCTTCAGTGAAATGCTGTTCTTCTCTTTTGTCAGATTTCTAAATGGATTGTTGAGCTTAAGTTACTGTTAAGTTTAGAGAGTTCTTTATATATTTTAGATACAAGCCCTCTCAGATACAAGTTTGCAAATATTTCTACCCAATCTGTAACTTGTCTTTTCATTGACTTAACAGGGTTGTTTTCATAGAGCAAATGTTTTGAATTTTAATAAAGTCTAATTTTTTTCCTTTTATGGATTGTTTGGTGTCTGGTCTAAGAATTCATTTATCCCAAAGTCCTGAAAAGTTTCTTCTAGGTCTAAATTCTAAGTTTTATATTTTACATTTAAATCCATGCTACATTTTTTTCTGTTTGCGTTTTTTCTTTTTTGTGTCTTTTTATCACTTTTTTTTTCTATTTTCTATTTTAAATCCAGTATAGTTAATATGGTGTTATATTAGTTTCAGGTGTACAATACAGTGATTCAACAATTCTATACATTACTCATTGGTCATCAAGTATACTCTTAATTCCCCCATGATACATTTTGAATTAGTTTTTGTGTAAGGTGTGATGTTGAGGTGCACTATAATTAATGATTATAGTTATATATTTATATATATTATATAGTTTTATATATATATATATATAATGATTATAGTAAAATAGTTTTACCCATGGATGTGTAACTGCTCCAAGCACCACTGTTGAAAAGGCCATCTATCCTTTTTCCATTGAACTGCTTTTGCATCTTTGATAAAAATCAACTGGCTGTACTTGTATGGGTCTATTTCTGCATTCTATATTGAACTCACGACCCTCAGATCAAGACCTGAGCTGAGATCAAGAGTCGGACACCCAACCTGACTAAGCTACCCAGGTGCCCCTGTGTTTATCCTTTTACCAATACCACAGAATTTTGATTGCTGAAGTGTCAATTTTGATTACTGAAGCTTAAAATTGGGTTGATCCTTCCACTTTATTTTTATCTTGTATTAGATATTTTAGTTCCTTTACCTTTTGAATTTCCAGGACTAGGCTGAATAGCAGTGGTGAGAATGGACATCCTTGTCTTTTACTTGATATTAAAGGAAAAGCATTCAGTCTTTCACCATTAAGTATGATGTTATCTGTGGGGTTTTTTTGTGTATTCTTTATCAAACTAAGTTCCCTTTTATTCGTAGTTTGATGAGTTATTATGAATGTTTAATTCAGTTTAATGCTTTTTCTGCACTATTAACATGATGTGATTTTTCTTCCTTTTTAATATGGTGGGCTATACTGAATGATTTTTGAATACCGAACCAGTTTTACATCCTTGGAATAAAATCCATTTGATCACAGTGTATAGCTCTTTTCATATATTGCTTGATTTCTTTTGCTAATATTTTGTTGAGGATACTATGTTTATGTTCTTGAGGGATACTGGTCTATAGCTTTCTTTTCTGTCCTGTCTTTAGGTCTTGGTTTCAGGGTAATACTGGCCTCATAAAGTGAGTTATGAAGTGTTTCCTCTTCTATTTTCTGGAAAAGACTATATAATTCATATTATTCCTTTATTCTTGATATTCTAGATCGTTTTTATTTTTTTATTTTTTTTTAAGATTTTATTTATTTATTTGAGACAGAGAGAATGAGAGAGACAGAGAGCACATGAGGGGGGGGAGGGTCAGAGGGAGAAGCAGGCTCCCTGCCAAGCAGGGAGCCCGATGCGGGACTCGATCCAGGGACTCCAGGATCATGACCTGAGCCGAAGGCAGTCGCTTAACCAACTGAGCCACCCAGGCGCCCCTAGATCGTTCTTTTAAAAGCACTCAGTCGTTAAGCATCTGCCTTCAGCTCAGGTCATGATCCCAGGGTCCTGGGATCGAGCCCTGCATTGGGCTCCCTGCTCAGCAGGAAGCCTGCTTCTCCCTCTCCCACTCCCCCTGCTTGTGTTTCCTTTCTCACTGTGTCTCTCTCTGTCAAATAAATAAATAATATCTTTAAAAAAAAAAAAGTAAAATTTCCTTTCTGCTTGAAACTACCTGTAGTTCTTTCAGGGTCTGTTATAGACAAATTCTCTTAGCTTTCCTTCATCTGAGACTGTTTTGAGTGCACCTTCATTCCAGAAGGATATTTTCACTGGGTATAGAATTCTGGGTTGACAGTTCTTTTCTTTCAGCATTTGAAAACTGGTGCCATTTTCTTCTGGCTTCCATGGTTTCTAATGTGGTATGTGCTGTCATTTGAATGTTCCCTTATATGTAATAGTTCATTTCTCATTAGCTGCTTTCAAGATTCTTTGCTTTACTTTTAGTTTGATTACAAATTTTTAAAAATTGTGGTAAAATACACACAACATAAAATTTACCATCTTAAACACTTTTTAGTGTATAGTTCAGTGTGTTAAATATATTTACACTGTTGTGCAACCAATCTCAAAAACATTTTCATCTTGCAAAATTGAAACTCCATACCCATTAAACAAGTTCTCATTTCCAAAGGTTTGATTTTGATGTGTCTGGGCATGGATTACTTTGGGTTTATCTTGTTTGGGGTTCAGTGAGTTTCATGAATCTGTAGATTTTGTCTTTTGCCAAACTGAGCAAGTTTAGGCCATTATTTCTTCAGGTCCACTCTTTTTCTTCACTTTCTGGGACTATGGTGACATGGATGTTAAATCTCTTGTTAATATTCCCCAGGCTCCTAGGCTTTTTTTTTTTTTTTGGTCAGTTTTTTTCCTCTGTTGTTCCAATTAGGTAACTGGATCAATCTTCAAAATTACTCTTTCCCGTTACGCCCCCTCTTCTATAAAGCCCATATAGTAAGTTTATTTTAGTTCCTGTATCTTTCAGTTCTAAAGTTTCCATATTCTACTTTATATCTTTTGAGACAATTTTTTTTTCATTTGTTTCGAATGTGTTTGTGATTGCTCATGGAAGCATTTTTATGATGGCTGCTTTAAAATCCTTGTCAGATAATTCTAACACCTGAAGCATCTTGGTGTTGGTAGCTGTTGACTTTTTTCTCATTCATGTTGTCATTTTCTTGGTTCCTAGTACAGTGACCTTCAATTGTATAATGGAAATTTTGGAGAGAAGACTGAATCCTATTTTTTTTTAATGTTTTATTTATTTATTCATGAGAGTCAGAGAGAGAGAAAGAGAGAGAGGCAGAGGCAGAGGGAGAAGCAGGCTCCCCACCTAGCAGGGAGCCCAATGTGGGACTCGATCCCAGGACCCCGGGATCATGACCTGAGCCGAAGGCAGATGCTTAACCATCTGAGCCACCCAGGCGCCCAAGACTGAATCCTATTTAATCATTTTTTAGCTGGCAGTCTACTAGGTGAGAATTAGTGTAAGGGCAGGGTGACTGTGTATGTTCAGCTTCCTGCTGGGCCCCACTGACACCACCCTGGCTAAAGTGGTGCAGTGACTCTTGCTTTTTTGAATAGGAGTGGGATGGAAGTTAGTTCCATTCCTGGTACCAGTGAAAGTGGGGAACCAACCTGCACCATCACATTGCCTCTGAGTAGGGGTACAAGCTCATCTACCTGATGGATCACACTGCCAATAGGGAGAAAGAAAGCAGGGGGCTGACTTGCACTGCTTTGTTGCTGTAAGGTAGAGTGGAAAGTTCAGCTTCCTTAAGGGCCCAACTAACAGGGGAGGGAAAAAGGGGAAGTGGAGTGCCAACCACCCCTGCCATCCACCATTTTGTTCTGCCTTGTAGATGCCAGATGAGGGGCAGGGAGGCTCAGCTGCCCACTGGGCCCCAATGACATCAGGAAAGAAGGGAAGCAGAATTGACTAGTCCACCTCCAACCATCTTATTCTGCCTTGTTGATTTTAGGTGAAGGTATAAGCTCAGCTCCTCATTGACACAGGGCAAGGGGAGGCTTAGTGGGGACTACCCTAGCCTCACAGCACCTTGTTAAGTTTCACTGCTTCCAGATTGGGATGGAGGCTCAACTGGCTCCTGGACCCCACTGACACTACCTTAGTGAGAGCATCACCTCCTTCTGCAGGTGGTGGCACAGGGGCGGGGGGGCAGTGAGGGAAGATCAGATCCTGCTCACCCTGCCAAAACCACCCAGCAGGGAGAATCAAAGTGCTATCTGCTTTTGCTAGGCAAGGAATGGGGAGATCAGGTCCTTGATCTGCACAGCCAACATCATCGAGTGGAGGAATTCAAGCACTGCCACTTGCTTCTTTGGTGTAGGGTGGGATTTTTCTGGGGTGTTTGGCTACAGTAGGGTGAGTACTGTCAAAAAGATTTACTATTGTTAGGCTACCCTTTCCTCATTCACTTGGCTAGAGAGGACAGGCTTTTCTTGGAGTCCCTTTTGTCTGTGTCTATTGGTGGTTCAGGTTGGAGGCTTTTACAGGACCTGTCCAAGATATATGGGAGGCAATAAAAAAAAACCCAAGGAACTCACTATTTGTGTCATTCTTTGAGTCCCAAAGTCTGTAGGCAGTCTCCTTTCTTGTTTCCACCTTTCAGAGTATTCCTGTACTTGTTTGATGTGTTATGTCTAAGGTGTTTTAGTTGTAAAAGAGGACCTAGGAGGAACAGGGCTTCTCCAACTTGGCAGAACCAGAAGTCTCCTCCAAGTGATTAATTTTTATGTTGAAAAAAACATTTGTTTTGTGTATGTGTGTTTTAAAAGGAACTTTATTGGGTGTCAGGGGTAATAATATTTACTTTCTAATATTCCACATTATGCTTAAAAGTGCACTATGGAAAACTGCTATAACATTATAGATCATAATTTTCTTCTAAAGTTCCAATTATATTTGTTTGGAACATTCCTGGCTAATTCAGCTTGCTTCAGGTTATTTAACTGCCTGTCCACCTCAGTACTTTTAAATTATAACATTCCAAAGGAAATAATCCTATTTCATTCATCATCACCTAGTAATATACTTCACACTCAGAAGAGCCAGGGGGAAAAGTTCACTTTAAAACTCATTTACAGGGCTGCCTGGGTGGCTCAGTCGGTTAAGCGTCTGCCTTCAGCTCAGGTCATGATCCCAGGGTCTTGGGATGGAGCCCCATGTCAGGCTCCCTGCTCAGCAGAGAGCCTGCTTCTCCCTCTCCCTCTCCTCCTCCCCCCTCCCTGTGCTCTCTCTTTCTTGCACTCTCTCGTGTTCTCTCTCCCACTCTCCCTTAAATAAATAAATAAAATCTTAAAAAAAAACCCCACATTTATGAGCTCTTTTTAATAATCCAAAGGAAATCCTTTAAAAAAAAAAAAAGCAAGCAGGCTCCACATCCAATGTGGGGCCTGAACTTGTGACCTTGAGATCAAGAGTCACATGTTCCACCGACTAAGCCAGCCATGTGCCCCAGGAAATCTTATTTTTAATTTGTCTGTGACATTTCTCTCTTTAAGTAACCTCCCTTACTGCTTATACCAATAGCCAGCAGGAACTTGAAGGAAAGGAGGCAAACAGGCTTTGTTTTGCATTTTCCTACTTCTTTAAATGAAACACCTGTATATCTCAGTTAACCTAAGTGAGTATTTAATTTTTGAGTCTAGACATGTGGTTTTGATTGACCTTCAATTATTTCCTGTACTCTTGCTTTAAATAAGAAACTACAGAATAGTATAACAACACTGAGGAGACTGTAATGAAAAATATCACTGCTTCAATTTTTGCTTTCTTGCTATAATTTTCTATAATTAACATTAACTCTTTGTTGTATTCCTCTAGAAACTCTGCTCTGGCTGGGAAAAGGGGTGGTCCAGGTGATGAGGTAACATAAGGTATCTCCATAGAACATAGGACTCTATTGACCCAGTTGGAAAAATCAGTGTTCTAGGAAAGGCTTTGAATTTATCACATATAAAAATGAAAAAAAAAAATCTTTTGAAAGCACAGATTGAAACTAAGTTTTCTGAAGAACTATGTACAGACAGTCCCTGACTTATGATGGTTTGACTTATAATTTTTCGACTTGACAATGGTGCAGAAATGATTATTTAATTTCATTCAGTAGAAACCACTTTGAATTTTTATCTTTTCCTGGGCTAGCAATATGTGGTAAGACACTCTCTCATGATGCTGGGCAGTGGCAAGGAATGGCAGCTCCCAATCAGCCATGTGATCACAAGGATAAACAACCAATACACTTAAAGCCATTCTGTTTTTCACTTTCAGTACAGTATTCAATAAATTACATGAGATAACCAATACTTTGTTATAAAATAGACTTTGTGTTAGATGATTTTGCCCAACTCTAGGTTAATATAAGTGCTGAGCATGTTAAAGGTAAGCTAGGCTAGGGCGCCTGGGTGGCTCAGTTGGTTAAGCGACTGCCTTCGGCTCAGGTCATGATCCTGGAGTCCCAGGATCGAGTCCCGCATCGGGCTCCCTGCTCGGCAGGGAGTCTGCTTCGTCCTCTGACCCTATCCCCTCTCATGTGTTCTCCCTCTCTCTCAAATAAATAAATAAAATCTTTAAAAAAAAAAAAAAAAGGTAAGCTAGGCTAAGCTGTGACATTAATATGATAGGTGTATTAAATGCATTTCCAACTTATGATGGAACATAATCCTATTTAAGTCAAGGAAGATCTGTATACAATATAACATAGACAAGGATCTTCTATTAACAGCATTAATGCAAAAACTCCACTTAAGTCTCCAAATCAGTAAAAAATAAGCACAAGAATTAATTATGTATACAAGTAGACAATGAGCACACGAAAAGATCCTTAATATCCTTAGTTATAAGGGAAATGCAAATCAAAACCACAATGAGATACCACTTCTTACACACTACAAAGGCTATAATGAAAAAGACAATAACAAGTGTTGATGAGGATATGGAGAAACTGGAACCCTCATACACTGCTGGTGGGAATGTAAAATGGTTTAAGCAAGTTGGAAAACAATCTGTCGGTAATTCAAAATATTAAACATAGACTTACCATATGACACAGCAATTCCACGCCTAGGTGTATACCCAAGAAAATCAAAAACGTATGTTCACATAAAAACTTGATACAAAATGTTCATAGCAGCATTATTCACCATAGCAAAAAAGTGGAAACAACCCCAATGTCCATGAACCGACAAATGGACAAACAAAATGTGGTATATCCATACAGAATATTACCCAGCCATCAAAATGAAGCATTGATACATGCTATAACATGGATGAACTTTGAAAACATTATTAAATGAATGATGTCAGACACAAAGGTCACATATGATATGATTCCATTAATATGAAATGTCCAGAATAGGCAAATATAGAAAGTAGATTATTGGTTGCCAGGGGCTGGGGGAAAGAAGGAAAAGGGACTGACTGCTAATGAGTATGGGATTTATTTTGGGGGTGATGAAATGTTCTGGAATTAGATAGTGGTGATGGTTGCAGAACCTTGTGAATATACTAAAACCCACTGAACTGTATACTTTACAAGAGTGAATTTTGTGGTAAGTCATATCTCAATTTTTTAAAAAAGATTAATTAGGGCTATTTAACCTAACAGGTGGTAAGAAAAAAAAAAAAAAAAAAAAAAGGAAAAAAATCCCACCAAGGATCATGTAAACTTTCTTTAAATTTCCTTTTCTTATACTATAGCAAGATAAATGGTAACTTTTTCAGGTTGAGTAAGATCCTGAAACACTTTGAGGGAGTGTCAAATAGATTTTTCTGAAGAGATGCAAATATAAAGAGGTAATGATTTAATTAGCAGCAATTCAAAAACAGAGCACAGTTACCCAAGCACACACCTAGGGACTTCTATATAAAGAGCTGTTAACTAATATCTGGACATCACCCCCCTTTTCCAAATACTGTAGTTTTTGTTTCAAATATTCATTTGTAAGACAGCTGTTTAGAAATCCCAAAACATTTTCTCATACAATGTCACAAATGCTGTTTTTCAGGCTAGCTCACAAAAGCCTATTTAACCCACAATGTATTTGGAGAGTTGAGTCAATTTCACTTTTCTAACTCTACCTATACATTCCCATAAAAATATATTCTCATACAAACCACTGAGAACCTTTTTCCCCTGTAGATTTCATCTAGAATGAGTCACCCACATGCTGTTCTCAACTCAAGCATGGCAGTCTAGTGGAAAGTCAATGGAATTTGCAATCTGAGACTTGGGTTTGAATCCTGCCTCCTCTACTAACTAGTGGTGCAACCATGAACAACTTACTTAACCTTTCTAGGCTTCAGTTTCCTCATCTGTAAGCTGAGAAGAATTATGTCTACCTCATTCAAGTTGATATAGACAGTATCTAGTCAGAGAGGGCATTCAGTAAACATTAATCTACAAGATGTATCAATCCACTTTTCCAGTATTAATTAGCACAGTATAATTAACAAAATGCAACATTTTTTGATAGCTATTTTCCCCAGTGCTTGGTGTTATCACTTGAAGGAGAAATGTCACTGTAAAACTAGCAAAACTATAGAAAGTGCAGAATGGTGACCTGAAGGGCACATACCATGTAGTAGGGTTTATAAAAATCTTCAGGGTAGGTGAGGAACAAGACAAAGCTGATTAAACATAATTTGAAAAAGCATAGCAAGTATTTTTTCATTTAGAAAAAGCTTTAGCCTATTAATTTCAAAATACAAATAATAGAAGGCAGAGCTGAAAAACACTGGTATAGAAAAAAAAGTCCAATTTGTACTAATCCTATAATCTTTAGAACTGTGCTGTTCAATGCGGTAGCCAATAGCTACAGGTGACTATTTAAATTTAAAATAATTAAAATTAAATTTAAAATTCAGTTCCTCAGCCACACTAGTCACATTTCAAGTGCTCCATAGCCACATGTAGCTAGTGGCTACTGAATGAAGCCAATCTAGAAGTTATGTTTTTTTTTTTTTAAGTGAATCTTTCCTGTTATTTTGTATTGTGTTCAGGCCCCTAAATGTAAAAAACTGAAATAGCATTCTGGGTAACTGGGGTTTTTAGTATAGGTTCTACAAGATTTCTGGAGAGAAGTTTTCTCCCAAAACACTGTATGTGAGATGCACCTCAATCTATTATGTCAAAATTATCTTTTGCTTCAGGCTATCATTTGACATCTGCTTCTAACACATATCAAATGACTGAATCAAGTTTCCTATAACAAGCTTTGTGGACCACAGGATTAGAGGCAAGGTCACAGAAATCTAGATGACCAGGTCAAGTTTGATGATGAGATCATTATTATACAGAAGATTATAAAAATCAATTTACATGGTAGATTAAACATAACTAGTTTTTTTTTTTTAAAGATTTTATTTATTTATTTATTTGAGACAGAGAGAATGAGAAAGAGAGAGCACATGAGAGGGGGGAGGGTCAGAGGCAGAAGCAGGCTCCCTGCCGAGCAGGGAGCCCGATGCGGGACTCGATCCAGGGACTCCAGGATCATGACCTGAGCCGAAGGCAGTCGCTTAACCAACTGAGCCACCCAGGCGCCCACATAACTAGTTTTTAAGGTATGTAAGATACCATGGGTATATTAGTTAAGGTCGGGAAATCTGATTTAAGTTATGCTACTGCTGTAATTCTATTTATGTTAATAGAGGAAAAGAATGACAGGAGGTATAAAGGAGCTTTTGGATTTACACACAAATATAGTGTAGCTAATAGTCAGGAAACTAGCACTATTTCATGGGGGAAAAAATCCCACCAAAAAACTCCAAAAGACAATGTGTAGACCTGACTCCAGGTGGGGCAGTAGGCTAGCTTTCTGTCTTGTAGCCACCTGTTCTTCAGATTATTCACATTCCTTTCTAGTTGACACCTTCCAGAAAGGAAGGTAAATATGCTGAGTAGGTAATGCCAGTTATTGAGCCATTTGGTCACTGTTATGTTGAAGCATAAAAAACTGCTTATTAGTAGGTAATAGGTCCAAATACCCCTGACCCCAGAGGTATGTGTATACGATGGGCAGAGATCACAAAAAGGGTGAGGATGCTATTTTGCATTATTTGGTAAGCTGCAAATGTAAACTGTTTTTTAAGATGGAGTAACAAGGTTCCCAAGTTAAAAATGACTGCATCAAAGTATCACTAACCCTAGCTGTTTTCTAGTAACTGCAAGTTAGAAGCAATTAATTTAAAAAGGAGAACGGGAGAGATAGATTGATGGCAGCATAAAGTTGCCAAATGTTAAAAAGAGAGTTTGTAAGAATTATGAATTTGAGATGTAAGTTAAAGAGCAAGTCAATGCAGGGTCCACTTAATAGGGGCAATTAGCTTGATATTAAGGTAGAATATGACCACTAATTTTCAGAATATGGGATAAAAAAGTTTAAGTTATCTTAAACTTTCATTTAAATTATATTTAAATGTTTAGTCCATTATAAGATGGAAAATCATACAATTTAAAAGATTTCAATTCAAAATGAAACAAAAACTCCTGATAAAGAAAAAAGCTTTGATACAGTCAATTAAGCATAACAGCTCAATTGTAGGCAATACTGGATCATGTT
Source organism: Mirounga angustirostris (assembly GCF_029215605.1). Classification (NCBI taxonomy): domain Eukaryota; kingdom Metazoa; phylum Chordata; class Mammalia; order Carnivora; family Phocidae; genus Mirounga; species Mirounga angustirostris. Next base: position 16,343,332 of record NW_026991719.1, read on the forward strand.
ACTATAGTTATCAGACTGTTCAAACTGTTCTGCAAAGCACTTGTGTCCTTTGAGACTTCAATAGAAGGTTCATGAAAAAAGGGTTCTGACATCAAGTCTCAAATGCTGTGGGCTATATCCTTTTTGCCGATTCATCATGTACAATATCTTCTTAAAAGTTCTAAGAAGTTATGAGGTAAAGACATTGGTCAAATACTGTTTAACTCTATAATTCCCAAATTTATTCGACATTCCTTTGTTTTGTTTGTCTTTGCACAGCAGAGATTGTTGCTGGGGCATAGATACACCTTTAACATTTCCAGAGATTTCTCAGTTAAAAATACTGTATATCCTATTTCAAATTCTTTAAGTACAAATACCCATAAAAGACCAAATCCAAAGGATTCTATTTCTAGATAGGAAAACCCAGTTACTCGTGGCATATTCAAATAACCAAAACAAATGTGTTTAGAGTAATGGGGAGGGAGGTGTGCCATACTAAGTTCTGTCCCTAAAAGTGAAATTAATAGAACTGATCCTAAAATATAAAAAGGTGTGCACATTTTGTTTTGATATGTTTTAGAAAGTAAGTTAAAGTTCTACTTATTAACACTATATATTGACTTTATCCATTTCTTCAAGGACATACTTCCTTCAAGAAGTTGACATCCAGGATACACCAGGTTTCGTCAATCATAAGACACTATCATGTGTAAAATACACTATCTTATATATCACTAAGAGGAAAAAAAACACTGCTAAACAATCACATGCCATGGATTGTGAGATGCCTTCCAAACTGACCAATGTTGAAATGTGAACACAACTTTCCTTTCTTCCTTCTTCCACACATATTCTTCAAATGTTCTTTATCTGTTTTCCCCCTTTAAAGATGATATTGAAGAGGGGAATCATACAAAAAGGGACAAGATTCAGGAGATCTGCATTCACCTTACCCTTACAATTATATTCAGATATAATAATGGCTCTGTTTAAACAGATCAAACAAATAATTTTTAATTGTTCTGCTTGATTCTGAAAAAATTACTCCAGAGGAAAAACACAGAACTTCCTCAGACAATTCTGTTAGAGGACTCATTATATTATTTATTAAACACTGAAACCATGCAGTGAACCACATACTTTACATATAGTATCATTTCACTTAATTCTCACCACAACCCTACGAGGTAGATATTATTTCATCCTTATTTTACAGATTAGAATGTTGAAGCATAGAGACACTAAACAACTTGCATAAGATTACTAAGTTATTAAGTGGCAGAGCCAGGACTCAAACCCAGGTCTTTATGGCTCCAAAGCTTATGTTCTTTAACACTTGCCATACATCAGAATTATCTCAAAAAGTACCTTCTAAATTTTAAGGAGATAAGTAAAACTGGAATATTTAATTGCTAGTAACTAATATGTTTGCTTAAAATAGGCCAAGTGTATAAAATAATAGTTATGTCTTATATAGATACATTTTATCCTGAATCTGCTTCAGAAAATGCATATATTTGTGTTTTTTTAACTCTACACATTTTATAACAATTATTTACAGCTGTTTTATCTTTGTTTTTATGTTACTTGGTATTAAATTGATAAACTGGAATATATGAGATCTGCTAATTGTTCCAGATTAATGATATAGGAAACTGTATCAAATCTGAAGTGGGGTAGTGGAAGACATTTAATGCCAAGTATAAAAATGCAGTTGGTTGTTTTTATTTTCTATTATGTGAATTGGGGAATTGCATGTATAATATATAGACTTGCACAATTACATTCCAATGCTTTAAAACTTGTTATCCACCAAAACACATAAACAACCGAGCTCTACCACACTCATGCATTATCAAGAGACCACCAAGATGTCACTGTTGTACACTGTAATCTGAACCACTGGGTCTAAAGCATCCAGTCTGCACTGGGAAACTGGTGCCCTTGACATCACCGAACATTCACAGCCTGGTATATCACATGTCCCTGAGTATGGGACTCTAGAGCAAATCTTGTAAATGATCACAATGGTATGAATGTTGTAGTGTGTGATAAATTTTTAAAATATCTTTACAACAATTCTGCAATTCAGACTTCTGATAAATGATCTGCTATATTTTTGATCTATAATTTACTGATTATCACATCCTTGGTCAAGAGTGCACATCCCAATTATGCCACTCTCCTTAAATAAAAATAGAATATACTCATTGTGATTTCCAGAAACATACTAAAGAAAAGGCAAGTCTGCCTATACTTGTTTCTTTAAGTTTACCCCTTTATTTTAAAATTTAAATGTACCAAAGAATTTCACATTTTGGACCAACCCAATTAGTACAGGGAGAGCTGCCAAAATAAAGCAAACTTTCCTGAATTTTAGTTTAACAAAAACTGACATCTTATATCATAATCACTGAAAACAATGAAGTGTTCAGTAATGTGTCACAGTTACTATTGACAGTTGACATGTAACAATACCTGTCCTCTCCTCAGATCTTCACTTGGGGGAAAGAAAAAAACCTGAAAGGTGGTAGAAATGAAACAGGAAAAGGAAGAAACTTAATAAAACATTTTTTCAAAATCAATGATCATACTTTAATAGAATGTTTTTCCCTACAGATAAAAATAAGAAACCTAATATCAATATAGTAGAAATAGTACAGAATCCAGTACAATCTTTGAAAATAAAAATGGATGCATATCCACTGAAGATGGTTTCCAACACAAGGGTCTCATTTTTTATAAAGAAAATATATAGTTAATATTTTTAATGCATTATGGGTACTTGCTATTTAAAAGAATTCAAGGTGGCTATTTTTATACAGCACATTTCTATAAATTAAAAATAATCTTAATTTTAAGGTTAAATTAATTTAAATTGTTCTTATTTACATTTACTATCATTTATCCTTTATTGAAAACTGAGAAAAAAGTGTCATTTTAGGTCAGGCTTATGATCCAGTAAATGTTATCCCTGACAGCAGTGGCAAGAAATTTACAGAATAGTCACAATTCCTTGATAACTGTCTCCTAAACAGTCAGATACTCAAAAACAATTAGCATCTTTAAATAACTCATTAAAGAGTTGTGAATTCACCTGGACTATTTAGGACGCTATTTTGTTTTTAATTTTGTACTAACCTTGACTGCTTACATAGTACTTCCTTTATTATCCAAATTTGCTTCTTTAAACATTTGGCCTAGTTCTAGCCTATCATGTTCTGACCCATGTTTGAGTTAACCACAAGGGTTTTTTTGTTTTGAGCACCATGAGACCCATGTGAGGTCTTAAAGCAGGAAGGCTATGTAAAGGAATGAAGAAACTGCCTGTACTTTTGGTGAGGTACTCAGGTCTTTTAAGATTGCTCATATTTCAATGTAAGATTAAAATGATAAGAACAGAAATAACATTGATAATCACCCTATTCCTGACCATCATAATTCATTCAGTGGACATCTATTGGGTCCATAATATATATGTGCCAGGCACTGTGTTAAGTGCTGAGAATACAGAGGGGAAAAAAAGGCTCTGCTTTCAAGATTTCACAATCTACTAGGAATGAGACCACAAATGTAAATTCCTATAGAGACCAATTCTGAAACCTTTTAGCCTGGAGAGAAAAAATTTGATGTATTTACTCAAGTAAATGTCTTTCAAAAAAAAAATGATTTTACTCTGGTAAAATATAATTACTTTCTGATAAGGACTTACTGGGGAGGAGATGGCATAATAGCAGGC